>NW_027362762.1:116858514-126858514 GCF_046119375.1 Phyllobates terribilis | reverse complement strand
TTCCCATATGTGTCGGGCAGTTTTGTGAAACAGATGGCATAACTTTTCCCTTTTTTCTTAGGGGCAGTACGTGTCATAGATCTTTTAGTAATCTCATTGTCCTATAAAGAACAAAGGATCGTATAATATAAAATACAACAGATGGAATCAGTGTATGAGAAAAAAGGGGGAACACCCAGATAACTCACTTGTACCGGGGTTTCAGCTGGGGTACCAGAACGACCAGTGGTTTGTCCTTCCATAGCTGGCGGTCTGGATGCACTGGTAACCTCTGTTCCCCTTTGAAAATACTTTAAAAATAGTATTATCTCACCGGTCTTTCATCTGAATCGTCAAAAGGCGTTTCCCCTTTAATTAAGAATTGGACTCCTTTTTATTCAAATTTCAGAAGTGCGTTCCACGGTGGAACGCATGCCGGGTACTAGAAGTCTGCGCGTCATCACCTCTGTAACCGGAAGTGCTCCTGCATTCAATCTTCAGCGCGCACAAGAGCAGCCCGCAGGGATGGAGCAATGCAAACCAAGTGCCTCCCTGAGGGGGAAGCGGTTCTCCTCAGGAGCCATAGCTCAACTGGACAGGCTGAGGGACCCTTCGATCAGCAGGGTGTTGATCTCCGGACCCACGGCAGGAGGAAGGAGAGTGATGCAAGTACCCCATTCCAATCCTCGTGCTTGACTGGAAATCTGTAAATTCACCTCTTCTGCTTCTGTCCCTGAAAAGGACAGCAAAAACACTGGGGTTTAGGTGGAGGGAGGGGCCTTTTAACCTTTTGTGTGTTCCTGTTCCTATCAAGGATATGAAGGACGACCTCCTGATGGTGCTGTCAGGAGAGACGTCCTGGAAAAGAATGTTTCACGTTATGGTTTTATTAATTAAAAAAGTAATAGAGGTGATACATTCCCTGTAAATTAATTACATTTGTGAGATTCACAGCTCTGTTATAAGGAAGAAGTGTAAATGTCTGAACAAGAACGCCAAAACACTTTAGAGCAGAGAGAACTCGGCACATAAAGTTCTAGTTGTTATTTTAGGTGTAAATGGCGTCGGGTGTTCTCACCTCTCATTTGTGCTGCATGGTAAACACAGCACTTAGATAAATGCACCGAAATCATGAAAGTCGGAAAAGGGAAGCAGTCACATGGATTTGACATACCCAAATCTACACTACCTCAATAGTGAACCTAATGGCCGATACTCCAGTAACTTTTTTGTTTTGAAAATCGTAGCCAGCAGATCGTAATTACCCGCATTTTCCTTCCTATGAGGTTGATCACGTGGCTAGTCCTGCCACCATAACTTTGATAGACATTTCATTCTGGTCTCTCCTGTCTCCAGATTTTGTCTGAAATCCCGTGTCTTCTCACTGATTACTGAACTTGATTCCCTACCTTCAACCATCTCTATCCTCACCATGTCATTGCGTATGCAGTACACAGTAAAACATCAGTGTCAAGTACACGCACATGCGCAAAAACGTGGTGAGGACAGAGAGAGTTCAGGGCAATGAACGGCGATTGTGCTGAGCTCAGTAATCGCTGCGCAGGCGCCGTGGGTCGTCCTATAACTTATGTCGGCTTGGCAGGGTGTCTCCTCCTTCCTCTATGTCTGCTGCCCTCTGCTGTGCTCCACGTCGGGTTTTACAAGTGGCCGTATGTGCTCCTATTTGCCTAGGCCTATATAAAGCCCACTGAGACACAAACCTGTGTCTTGGTATTACGACTCTTTTCCCTGTTGGTTTTGCTGTGCATTTCTATCTGGAGCTGGTCTGCATCTGCCTGCTTTGATTTGGATTTCTTGAGTCCTATCGGCCTGTGGCCTTCGGTGATCCAAGTCCTGGCTGCACACGTGCCTTCCGCTGCTGCATCAACGACTGGGATCCATGTGCCCATTCAGACCTGGGGCTTAGAGGATCCACCTCACAACGTGAGCCTAACATCATTAATCGAGATGACTGTCTAGGGATGACAAGAGGAAAAACATCAGACTCATTACTTCAGGAAACCGCTCAGTGGTCTCAAATCAAGTCATTGTTATATTCAGTGGAAAACGTTTTGGGACCTGCAGAGACAAAACGATGGCTACTATATCAATTTATTAATGGGTTTGTATGAAGTTTTATAGGCTTGTTTCATATTGCATAGTGAACTATTAGGGCTAAATGAGGTTGGCCGGTTCCCTTTAAAGGAACCAGTTACAAGAAAAACTATTCATATGAATGGTAGGAAACACAATCATCTTGATATAATTCATAACAATAGAGCAAAAAATTGACAGTTCTGTTCATTCCTGTACATGGTAATAATTCAGAGATTTATACGTAAAAGTTTTTTATTTTTTTTATTTTACTTCTTCACTTTAAAAGTTGTTTCACCCTGAATTATGTTTTAACCCCTTTAAAGCCCAAGACGTATTAATACGTATCTGCGCCCTGGGCTTTAAGAGCCTGACACGTATTAATATGTCTTTGCAATCGCGCCCGCACACAGGCTGTGTGGGCGCGATCGCCACCAGGTGTCAGCTGATTGTCACAGCTGACACCCGGTGCTATGTGCCGGTGCTATGTGCTGGGAGCGGTCCCGCACCACTCCCGGCACATTAACATCCGCGACTTCCCGGATGTCGTCATGACAACCCGATGTCGTCATGACAACATTCGGGTCACCAGACAGCAGGAAGATATTTTGGTCATGCGCAGTGCATGACCAAAATATGTTCTGCATCTGCAGCATTGACAGCCTGTATAGCTGTCAGAAAGTCTCATAGTGGGACAAAGAATAAAAGCAAAACAAGTGTCAGAAAGTGAAAAAAAAAAAATATATAAAAAATAAAAATAAAAAATATAATCCACCAAAAATAAAAATATAATGTACCCATCAATAAATATTATTCTGAAAAAAAAAAGTACACGTATTTGGTATCGCCACGTCCGGAACGATCTGACCTATAAAACTGTCCCACTAGTTAACCCCTTTAGTGAACGCGGTAAAAAAAAAAAAATGAAGCAAAAAACAATGCTTTATCATCATACCACCAAACAAAAAAATGGAATAACACGCGATCAAAAAGACTGCTGAAAACGTCATCTTGTCCCACAAAAAACAAACCGCCATACAGCTCCATCAACCGAAAAATAAAAAAGTTATAGCTCTCAGAATAAAGCGATGCAAAAAAATAATTTTTTCTATAAAATAACTTTTATTGTGTAAAAGCGCCAAAACATATAAAACCGGTATAAATGTGGTACCGCTGTAAACGTACTGACCCGAAGAATAAAGCTACCTTATAAATTTTACCACACACGGAACAGCATAAAAAAAAAACAATTCCTGAATTGTTGGCTTTTGTTTATTCTGCCTCCCAAAAATCGGAATAGAAAGCGATCAAAAAATGTCACGTGCCTGAAAATGGCACCAATAAAAACGTCAACTCATCCCGCAAAAAACAAGCCGTCACATGACTCTGTCGGCCAAAATATGGAAAAATTATAGCTCTCAAAATATGGCGATGCAAAAACTAGATTTTACAAAAAAATGCGTCTTTTAGGCTGCGTGCCCACGTAGCGTTTTTCAAGCGTTTATGCTGTGGAATTTCCGCAGCGTAAACGCTTGTTAAACGCTAGGTAATCCGCACCCCATGGTCCCCAAGGGGATTCCGCAAGTTCTATGCACATGCTGCGGATTTTTCCGCAGCGTTTATGCTGCGTTCAAAAATCTGCAGCATGTTCATTAATTTTGCGTTTCCGCAAGCGAAATTGCCTTTTGCAATGCATTAAAAAACGCAAGGCAATTCCGCATGTGGAAATCGCGCGATAAACGCTTGCGGAATTCCGCATGCGTTTTTAATTGCAGAAATGAAGCAGAAATTTTCAGCTTCATTTCTGCAACGTGGGCACATAGCCTAAGTGTGTGACAGCTGTCAATCATAAAAACCCGATATGATTCTGGTATCGCTGTAATCGCACCGACCCGAAGAATAAAGTCGTCTAATCACTTATACTGCAAGAGGAACGACGTAAAAAATAAACTCTCGGGTTAGGGTTGTGCTAGGGTTAGGGTTGGGCTTAGGTTAGGGTTGGGTTAGGGTTAGGGTTGGGCTAGGGTTAGGGTTGGGGTTAGGGTTGGGGTTGGGCTAGGGTTAGGATTGGGCTAGGGTAGGGTTGGGCTAGGGTTGGGGTTGGGCTAGGGTTAGGGTTGGGCTAAGGTTAGGGTTGGGCTAGGGTTGTGATTAAGGTAGGGTTAGGGTTGGGCTAGAGTTAGGGTTGGGATGTTTTTCAAAATAATAAAAAAAAGATGACGATATGGCAACTAGTGTTGAGCGCAAGTGCTCGCTACTTGAGTTTGCATCGGGTGCTCGGGTATTGTCACTGGAAGCCGCTATGGCCCTTGCTATTCGCGTTGACAGACGGCTTCGGGAGAGGTGCGGGATAACTCTACCCCCTGTGATGACTCCACCTCCTACAAGGTCCCCTCATATGGTGGTTCCCCTGGTCAGTCCAGAGGAGCCTATGCAATTAGGAGGGACATCATTTCGGGGGAGGGGACCGGTGGTGCGCCATAAGACAGGAAGGTGTTTCTTCTGCGGGAGAAAGGGACATTTTATTGGGGGGTGTCCATCCCGTCCCTTGCAGAGTGAAGAGTCGTCAGAAAACTGTTGATCCCAGGTTGTGTGGTGGACAGCAATCTGGGAGTAGGTATTTCGTCCCTAGGTTCGTCTCAGTTTCTCGTACCGGCGGAGGTGGTGGTGGGTACGAGAACTGAGAGGATATCTGTTCTTCTGGATAGTGGGGCCGGGGCTAATCTGGTTGATGCTCGGTTTGCCCGGGTTCAAGGTATGCGATTGAGTGAGTTGGCTAAACCCATCCCCATATTCTCGATCGATGCCAGGCCTCTCGGTCAGGGAAGTTTTTTGCAAGCTGTGCATGACGTAAAACTTCAAGTGGGGGCGATACATAAAGAACTGTTGTCTTGCTACGTGTTGGAGAGTCTTCCCACTCCTATAGTGTTGGGCCTTCCTTGGTTAACTAAGCATAACCCGGTTATTAATTGGCAAACCAGAGAGATAAGCCAATGGAGTAAATTCTGTAATAAAAACTGCATGAACACGGTCATCGGTGCGGTTACTCCTTGGGTCTTACCTCCATTTCTGGCGGACTTTGAGGATGTATTCTCGGAGAAAGGGTGTCAGGAACTACCTCCTCATCGCGAGTATGACTGTTCTGTAAAACTGCTCCCTGAGGCCAAGTTACCTAAAGCTAGGTTGTATAACCTTTCTGGTCCTGAGAGGCAGGCCATGAAGGATTATATTTCAGAAAGTCTGGCTAAGGGGCATATTAGACCTTCATCTTCACCGGTGGCTGCGGGGTTCTTCTTTGTTAAGAAGAAAGATGGAGGCCTACGCCCTTGCCTGGATTTCCATGAACTTAATCGGATTACGGTCCGAGATCCGTATCCGCTCCCACTTATTCCCGATCTCTTTAATCAGATCGTGGGCGCCAAATGGTTCTCTAAATTGGATCTCAGGGGGGCGTACAATCTGATTAGGATGAAGGAGGGGGATAAGTGGAAGACGGCGTTTAACACTCCGGAGGGGCATTATGAGAACCTTGTCATGCCATTCGGTCTGACTAATGCCCCGGCGGTGTTCCAACACTTTGTTAATGACATTTTTCGCCGCCTGGTGGGACAGTTTGTTGTCATATATCTGGATGATATCTTAATTTACTCGCCGGATCTGGTGTCTCATCAGGAGCACGTTAGGCAGGTGTTACAGATCTTGCGGGATAATAAACTGTATGCCAAATGGGAAAAGTGTGTGTTCGCCGTACAGGAACTCCAGTTTTTAGGCTTCCTGGTTTCAGCGTCCGGTTTTCGTATGGACCCTGGGAAAGTGCGGGCAGTTCTTGAGTGGGATCGGCCAGAGAATCTTAAGGCACTACAACGTTTCCTGGGGTTTGCTAATTATTACCGGAAGTTCATTCGTAATTTCTCGTCCATGGTTAAGCCTCTCACAGACATGACTAAAAAGGGGACGGATTTTTCTAGGTGGTCTGACAAGGCTTGTCAAGCATTCTCCTCCTTGAAAAAATGTTTTGCCTCGGCACCCATACTCATTCAACCTGATGCATCACAGCCATTCATTGTAGAGGTAGACGCTTCCGAGGTAGGGGTGGGAGCAGTATTGTCACAAGGTTCGTCCCCTGGTAAGTGGCATCCGTGCGCCTTTTTCTCTAAAAAATTGTCGTCCGCTGAGAGGAATTACGATGTCGGCAATAGGGAACTCTTGGCCATTAAGTTAGCTTTTGAGGAGTGGCGCCATTTTTTGGAGGGGGCAGTCCATCCGGTCACCGTCATCACCGATCACAAGAACCTGCTATATCTGGAGTCCGCGAAACGTCTGAATCCCAGACAAGCTAGGTGGTCATTGTTTTTTACCAGGTTTAATTTTGTCGTTACATATCGTCCTGGGTCAAAAAATGTAAAGGCGGATGCCTTATCTCGTAGTTTCCCTGGGGCCGGGAATACGGACGACCCGATTTCTATCCTTCAGGAGGGGGTGGTGGTTTCGGCAGTATGCTCTGAGCTGGAGGAGGAGGTATTGGAGGCTCAGGGGGACGCCCCTGTTGGACCTCCGGGGAGACTGTTTGTTCCAGATCAGTTGTGACAAAAGGTGATCGAGGCACACCATAACTCAGTTTTTGCAGGACACCCGGGGAGTAGAGCAACTGTGGACCTCCTCTCGCGTCGGTTTTGGTGGCCTAACTTACATAAGGAGGTGGTAACTTTTGTCGCGTCCTGTGGGGTTTGTGCGCGCTCTAAGACCTCACATACCCGTCCGTCTGGGGCCCTCTTACCTTTGAAGATCCCGGAGCGTCCTTGGACTCATCTGTCTATGGACTTTATTACGGACCTCCCTCCGTCTTCGGGTAAAAAGGTCATACTCGTTGTAGTGGACAGGTTCAGCAAGATGGCACATTTTATCGCTCTTCCGGCTCTCCCTAATGCTAAAACTCTTGCGCAGGTGTTCATTGGGGAGATTGTGAGGCTTCACGGGGTACCCTCCTAGGTGGTGTCTGATCGGGGGTCTCAGTTTGTGTCCAAGTTCTGGAAGGCGTTTTGTGCACGGCGGGGGATGCATTTGTTGTTCTCATCGGCTTTTCATCCTCAGACCAATGGTCAGACGGAACGTATGAACCAGAGCTTGGAGACATATCTCCGGTGTTTTGTGTCAGAGAACCGGGAGGACTGGGCTTCTTTCTTACCTCTGGCAGAGTTTGCTCTTAATAATAGGCGGAGCGAGTCCACTGGTAAGTCCCCGTTTTTTGGGGCATATGGTTTTCACCCCCAGTTTTGTACTTTCAGTAGGGGGGGCTCTTCGGGGGTTCCTGAGGAGGAACGATTTTCCTCATCACTCGCTTCAGTATGGAGAGGGGTGCTGAAGAATCTGAATACTATGGGGAACCGATACAAACGTATGGCTGATAGGAAGAGAGTGTCTGGTCCGGACCTAAGTGTGAACGATCGGGTATGGTTGTCTACCAGGAATATAAAACTTAAGGTTCCCTCCTGGAAACTGGGTCCCAGGTTCATCGGGCCGTACAGAATCAGTTCTATTATTAATCCGGTGGCATTCTGTCTTGACCTCCCCCCTACGTTTAAAATTCACAACGTGTTCCACAGATCATTGCTTAAGAGGTATGTGGCGCCGGTGGTACCGTCACCTTTACCTCCCCCTCCAGTGGTGGTCAAGGGTAACTTGGAGTTCCAGGTATCGAGGGTCATTGATTCACGCTTTAATCGCCGGTCCCTTCAGTACTTGGTTCATTGGAAGGGGTATGGTCCTGAGGAGAGGATGTGGGTTCCTGCGTCGGATATTAACGCAGACCGATTAGTTCGGGCCTTCCACACGACTCACCCGGATAAACCTGGCCCTGAGGGTCCGGAGGCCCCTCGTAGAAGGGGGGGTACTGTCACGGGTGTGTCGCCACGAAGATCGTCACGATTACACAGCCTGACTTCTCGCAGCTGACTTTTTGGTGCTTTGTGTTTTTCGGCAGTGAGGGAGTTAATTCTCTCTCTCTCTGTGCTAGACGAGGTCCAGCCTCGCCCAGCTGCAATCAATGCTGCTGTAGTGAGACTCCTTCAAATGCCTGCTGGTCTGTTAGGGAAGTGTCGGTGAAAGCATTTCATGCAGACTAACAGAGCGGATCGTGGTATTTGGAGTTTCAGAGATAAGTGTATTCGGAGAGTTTTTTCCCTTCCTCGCTTTATCATTTATCTCCTTTCCCGTTGGTGTTCCCTCTGTTGTAGTTGTGTAGTTTTTGTATGCAAGGTGGTTTTGGTTTTTCCCTTGTACTGTCTCGTTCGTCTAAGTACTGTGTGTGGGCATATTATTACTTGTCCCCTTTTGTTGTGATCGGGGTCCTTCTCAGGACTAGATTACTTAGGTGCAGGGATCCTCAGGAGGTAGGGGTTACGCTGGCGGCCTGGACCTCTGTACCTTTAACAGTACCTCCAGGTTGAGGGATTAGTCAGGGCCCCAGCTTAGGGTCAGCTTAGGCCCCCTACCTCCAGTATACAGAGACAGCGTGACAGGTATGCACTGAGTATCGCGGATGCCATGCACGAGCGATCCCCGCATGTTTTTTTTGGGTGTCTAATAACCGTGAAACATGCGGGCGGGGACTCGAGCATGTCGCTAAAGCACGCGCGATACATGGTGCATACCGGAGTACCCGATGCAAACTCAAGTAGCGAGCACTTGCGCTCAAGACTAATGACAACTTATTCAATATGATGACCTAATGTTATCAAATTCTGTGTCGTACCTCTGTGTTCAAAATGTTCACTATACCCCTTGATAAAATCCTTGAGGGGTGTAGTTTCCAAAATTGGGTCACTTGTGGGGGGTTTCCACTATTTAGGCACATCAGGGGCTCTCCAAACGCGACATGGCGTCCGCTCTCGATTCCAGACAATTTTGCGTTCAAAAAGTCACACAGTGCTCCTTCCCTTCTGAACTCTGACCTGCGCCCAAACACTGTATTTCCTCCACATATGGGATATTGGCGTACTCAGGAGAAATTGCACAAAAGT
Organism: Phyllobates terribilis; assembly: GCF_046119375.1. NCBI lineage: Eukaryota > Metazoa > Chordata > Amphibia > Anura > Dendrobatidae > Phyllobates > Phyllobates terribilis. Next base: position 126,849,422 of record NW_027362762.1, on the reverse strand, counting down.
TTTTGGGGTCCATTTTCTCCTCTTACTCTTGTGAAAATAAAAAAAATGGGGCTAAAACATAATTTTTGTGGAAAAAGTTTGATTTTTTTATTTTCACGGCTCCATGTTATAAACTTCTGTAAAACACTTGGGGGTTCAGGGTGATCACCACACATCTAGATAAGTTCCCTGAGGGGTCTAGTTTCCAAAATTGTGTCACTTGTGGGGGGTTTCCACTGTTTAGGCACATCCAAATGCAACATGGCGTCTGCTAATTATTCAAGCTAATTTTACAATCAAAAAGTCAAAAGGTGCTCCTTCCCTTTCGTACCCTGCCGTGCGCCTAAACAGTGTTTTTCCCCCACATATGGGGTATCTGCTTACTCAGGAGAAATTGCACAACAAACTGGATGGTGCAATTTCTCCTGTTACCCTTATGAAAATGCAAAATTGGGGGCTGAAAAACATATTTGTGGGAAAAATGTGAAAATTTTATTTTTACGGCTCAATGTTATAAACTTCTGTGAAGCACCTGGGTGTTCAAGGTGCTCACCACACATCTAGATAAATTCCCTGAGGGGTCTAGTTTCTAAGACGATGTCAATTGTGGGGGGTTTCCACTATTTAGGCACATCAAGGGCTCTCCAAACACAACATGGTGTCCGCTAATTGTTCAAGCAAATTTTACATTCAAAAAGTCAAATGGCGCTCCTTCCCTTCCGAACTGTGCCGTGCGCCCAAACATTGTTTTTTCCCCACATATGGGGTATCTGCGTGCTCAGGGGAAATTGCACAACAAATATTGGGGTCCATTTTTTCCTGTTACCCCTGCGAAAATAAAAAAAAATTGGGTCTAAAGTAACATTTTTGTGAAAAAAGTTAAATGTTCATTTTTTTCTTCCACATTCCAAAAATTCCTGTGAAGCACCTGAAGGGTTAATAAAGTTTTTTAATGTGGTTTTGAGCACCTTGAGGGGTGCAGTTTTTAGAATGGTGTCACGTTTGGGTTTTTTCTGTCATAAAGACCCCTCAAAGTGACTTCAAATTTGATGTGGTCCTTAAAAAAATGGTTTTGTAAATTTTGTTGGAAAAATGAGAAATCGCTGGTCAACTTTTAACCCTTATAGCTCCCTAACAAAAAAAAATTTTGGTTCCAAAATTGTGCTGATGTAAAGTAGACATGTGGGAAATGTTATTTATTAACTCTTTTGTGTGACATATCTCTCTGATTTAAGGGCATAAAAATTCAAATTTTGAAAATTGCAAAATTTTCTAAATTTTCGCCAAATTTACGTTTTTTTCACAAATAAACGCAAGTGATATCGAAGAAATTTTACCACAATCATGAAGTACAATATGTCACAAAAAAACAGTCTCAGAATCAGGGGGATCCGTTGAAGCGTTCCAGAGTAATTACCTCATAAAGTGACAGTGGTCAGAATTGTAAAAATTGGCCTGGTCATTAACGTGTAAACCACCTTGGGTTGTAAAGGGGTTAAAAAAAAACACCCAATATACTTAAAAATAAAAAATAAAACATGCACGTCCTACTAATCCCAGAAGTACTGATCTCCACTGATTGTACAGAGACATTTTTTTTCATTACTGGCCCTTTTCACTTAGCAATAACAGCTGATTAGCTAATCATTGCCCGATCATCTATGTGGGAAAGAGTTGTCCAAACTATAAGGCTATGTTCCCACTAGGCGCTTTTTCAGCGTTTTTTTTCTGCAGCAAAACCTAATCTCTTGGCAGGAAAGAAGAGGCAAAAACACAAGTTTTGGTGCGTTTTTCAGAATCTCAAAGTTCAGCTTTGCTTCCATCATAGAAGCATGAACACACAGGTCACCAATGCAAGACATATATGAAACCATATTAACCAGAATTACAAATGTAACAGTGGGGGAGGTGAATTGTTCAGGAATAGTTTAACTAAAACACTGACAGTGCATTGAGTTTGTAGGACACTATTTACTTTCACACTATGGTCTACCATTGAGTTGCTCAGGGATTGTTCAATTTCACACCTTCTTGGGCCACAGTTATTGTTGAATATCACACCTAGCTCAGCCAATGTTTACTGGATATGCATCACTAATTTAATTAGACTGTCCTAATCCAAACTGCCATCTCAGGTAACCAAGACAAGATGGTACACTTGGGAAAAATCACAAAAATAAATGAGTTTCACATACTGCATTTTTCCACTAAAATGCAGCAAAAGCTGATAGCTATGTTCATACTAGGCGTTTTTTCAGCGTTTTTCACTACCTATTACTTTCAGTGGGTGAAAAATGCTGAAAAAACGCTGAAAGAAGTGACATGCTCTATTGTGCAAAAAAACATGCAAAGCACAAAATACTGATGACACAAAAAACAATCTGTGTGCATGAGATTTCTGAAATCTCATAGACTTGTCTGGTACTGTAAAACGCAGTTATCAGCATAAGGCGAGTCTTATCATAAAATATAACTTTTAATAATACCATATAAAATCATATAGACGTTTACCAATACCTATAGGCACAAATACACGTAAATTAAACAGACAATGTTACATTGTTTGTTTAATTGATGTGTATTTATGCCTATAGGTATTGGTAAACGTCTATACGATTTTAAATGTATGCTACAGGGACGCGCCGGTGAGATTCACATGTTCCCTTGTGAAGACTTGGAGCTAGTGCACTCTGTTTACTTCCTCTCTGGTGCTAGGAGGCCGTGTGGTGTAATCTCTCTGAAGTCGGCTGAAGCTAAGTTACTTTTTCCCGTGTTTGTCTCCCTTATTGTCTTTAGTTGTTAGTGGAGACTGACTAGTGCTCACCCTCCCTTCCCTATCCAGGGCCACGCTCTAAGGAAATACAGGGTTTAGGTTCCTGTGCAGTGATTGGTAAGGAACCAATATAGGGACATTAGAGGTGACAGGGAGACATCAGATTAGCCTAGGAGGTCTCCACTCCCCCTTCTCCTAGTGTCTGGGCTCCCTTCCCCTCTTCCCTTCGTGTTGCACTTAGTCTTTCCCACATCTTGCGTGACATTGTCATGTCGCCGTGCACATTTTGAGAAAAAAAAAAATGACACTTGGGTTTGTGTGTTTTTTTTTGCCTTTCTCCCTTGGTATGGGTTCAATTTTGTTGTCACTTTTCGTCCAGTGGTCAAAAATGTCAAGGCTGATGCTTTGTCCTGGAGCTTCCCTGGTGGTGGTGACCATGAGAACCCTGCCCCGATATTACAGAAGGGGTAGTCATTTCGGCATTGTAACCTGAACTAGAGGGTGAGGTGTTGGAGGCTCAGGGTCACGCCACTGCCTCCTGCCATTCAGGAAGGTAATTTGTACCATCTAATCTGCACCGCAAAAAGTAATTAAGGAATATCACAACTCTGTGCTTGCTGGTCATCCAGGTGGTAAGGCAACCGCGGACCTCCTCTCTCGTCATTTTTGGTAGCTGGGGTTGCATCGGAATGTGATTGAACATATATCTGCTTGTAGTATTTGCGCGCGTTCTAAAGTTTTGCATACCCGTCCATCTGGTACTCTTTTTCCGCTACCTATCTCTAGCAGGATTTTATTACCGACCTACCAGTTTCTGCAGGCAAAAGGTGGTTTTGGTAGTTGTAGATAGGTTCAGTAAAATAGTTCACTTCATCGCATTACCCGCACTTCCAAATGCCAAAACACTTGCTCAGGTGTTTATAAATGAGGTTGTGAAGCTTCACGGGGTTCCCTCCGATGTGGTGTCAGATTGGTTCCAAGTTCTGTAAAGCATTCTGCTCTCGACTGGGGGTGCAGCTGTCCTTTTACTCTGCCTTCCACCCTCAGTCGAATGGACAGACCGAGCGCGTCAATCAGAATTTGGAGACCTACCTCAGGCATTTCGTCTCTGAAAATCAGGAGGATTGGGCATCCTACTTACCGCAGGCAGAATTTGCCATTAATAATCATTGTCAAGAATCCAATGGCAGGTCACTGTTCTTTGGTGCATACGGTTACCATCCACAGTTTTGTACCTTTAGTGGGGGAGGAGCATCGGGAGTTCCTGAGGAGGAACGTTTTGCTTCGTCGCTCTCCTCGGTGTGGCGCAGGGTTCTGAGTAATTTGAAGATCATGGGATACAGGTATAAGCGTATGGCTGACAGAAAACGCTTGCCAGGTCCGGACCTGATTGTGAACGACTTTGTGTGGTTGTCTACCAGGAATATCAAGTTGAAAGTCCCTTCTTGGAAGCTGGGAACTAGGTTTATTGGTCCCTATAAAATAACTGCAGTCATTAACCAGCAACGTTTTATCTTGAGCTTCCTTAGGCCCTTAAGGTCCACAATGTTTTCCACAGGTCCTTACTCAAGAAATATGTGGAACCTCTTGAGACATCACCCCTACCGCCGCCCCCAATAATGGTTGATGGTAATTTGGTGTTTCAGATTTCGAGGATTGTAGATTCTCGTCTCCGTTGTCATTCCCTACAATACTTGGTGAATTGGAAGGGTTATGGTCCAGAAGAGAGGATGTGGGTTTCAACATCAGAAGTGAATGCTCCCAGGTTGATTCATTCATTCCACCTCTCTTATCCTGAGAAACCTGGTCCTGAGGCCACTCGTAGAGGGGGGTACTGTCACAGGTGTGTCAGATGTGACAGACAGTCTACCTGCAGTTGGTTGCAGAAGATCTCTTCGTTTGGCATTACAGACGCCTTCTTAGATCTGTATCACTCTAGGACCCAGCGGCTACCTCCCTCCTAATTGACACCCAGGCCTGGGTGTTTAAATACTTTCCGTTTGCTGCAGGGAGGCGCTGGTGAGATTCACACATTCCCTTGTGAAGGCTTGGAGCTACTGCAGTCTGTCCACTTCCTCTGTGGTGTAATGTCTCTGAAGTCGGCTCAAGCTAAGTTACTTTCCCACGTGTTTGTCTCCCTTGTTGTCTTTAGTTGTTAGTGGGGACTGTCTAGTACTCATCCCCCCCCCTTCCCTATCCAGGGCCAAGCTCTAGGGAAATACAGGGTTTAGGTTCCTGTGCGGCGATTGGTGAGGAACCAATATAGGGATGTTAGGGCTGACAGGGTGATAGCAGATCAGCCCAGGTCTCCACACCCCTTTCCATAGTGTCTGGGCTCCCTTCCCCTCGTGTTGCACTTAGTCTTTCCCACACCTTGCGTGACATTATCACCAGCCATGCACATTTTGAAGAAAAAAAACCTGACACTTGAGTTTGTGTTTTTTTTTTCGGGCATGATTTTTTTTCCTGTCTCCCTTGGTATGGGTTCAGTTTCAGAGCTCGCAGAGCGGCGGCGCCGTCTGTCTCTGGAGGTGAATGACCTCCGTTGTGAGGTTCAGCAACAGCATCAGCGGCTACAGGTCGCTAATATGGGGGTCTCTGCAGGTAGGCCCGTCCAGCCTCAACCCAAGGTTGCCCTCCAGGACATGTTTTCAGGTGGTAGGGACAGGTTTTTTTGTGTTCAAGGAGGCCTGCAAACTGTACTTTAAACTTCGTCTTTACTCCCCCGGAAGTGAGGAGCAATGGGTGGGAATGGTGATCTCACTGCTGCAGGGAGATCCTAAATCCCCTCTTCCCTTTGTGTTGCACTTAGTCTTTCTCACACCTTGCGTGACACTGCCAATACGGAAATTTAAGAAGCTTGGCCAGTAAATGATGTTACGGATCCGGGTGGTGGAACCTCTGTGCTACGGTGCAAGGAGGGACCAGAAGGGCGTGACTAAGTATCTACTCAGCCTGACCAAGGTCGCAAGGCGGCTCAGTCGACTCCGTGAACCAGGGAGGGACCTAGCAGAGGGACCAGGTGCCACTCTGGGGCCGACCTTGTATGAGAGCAGGTGACTCCCATGAGTCAGAAGGAAGGAACTGACCGATACAGCGGAAGAGCACGGCAGGCAGGCTGACGGGTGGTCCAGGTAGTCAGGCAGGCTGATTCGGCTGATAGCCAGACAGGTGCTCTGGGTAGGCAAACTGGCGGGCACAACAGGTAACAGGCAGGTGTTTCCAGGTAAGCAGGCAAGCGGGCACGGCAGGTAACAGGCAGGTGCTTCCAGAGCCTTAGCAGAACATGATGAACATTCCTCCGGTGTGTGGGCAGATCCGGAGAGAAGACCAAGATATCATCCAGGTACACCACTACGCAAGAATACAAGAGATCTCAGAAGATGTCGTTAACCAGCTCCTGGAAGACGGCTGGAGCATTACAGAGACCAAAGGGCATCACGCGGTATTCATAGTGACCGTCCCGGGTGTTGAATGCAGTCTTCCACTCGTCTCCCTGGTGGATCCGGACCAAATTGAACGCCCCACGAAGATCGAGCTTGGTGAAGATCCTCGCGCCCTTAAGGCGGTCAAACAGCTCCGAGATGAGAGGCAGGGGGTACTTATTCTTGATGGTAATCTGGTTTAGGCCCCTGTAGTCGATACACTGTCGTAGTGAGCCGTGTTTCTTTTTAACGAAGAAGAATCCTGCTCCGGCCGGGGAAGTAGATTTCTGAATGAATCCCCTAGCAAGATTCTCCTCAATGTACTCAGACATGGCCCGGGTCTCAGCCAGCGACAAGGGGTAGATACGCCCGCGGGGAGGAGATTTACCGGGTACCAGGTCGATTGGGCAATCATATGGCCTATGGGGTGGTAGTCTCAGCCTCTTTCTTGTCAAAGACGTCCGCATAGGACCAGTAGGGTGTCGGCAGACCAGGTAGATTAGCCGGAGAAGACGGAGGTCGAGCCGGATGAACCGGAACCAGGCAGGTCTCATGGCAATCCTACCCCCAACGGAGCACCTCACCAGATCGCCAATTCAGGACGGGTTCATGTCTCTGTAGCCAGGGTAGACCTAGCAACAGGGAGCGAGAGAGTCCGGATAGCACATGAAAGGAGATCCTCTCCGAGTGCAGCATTCCCACTTGTAGGGTTACTGGCTCTGTGACGAGCAAGATGGTCTCCGGAAGGAGTCTCCCATCCATGGAAGCAACTGCCAATGGTTCGGCCAGACGTTTGGTAGGAATCTGATACCGCTCCACAAGGGCCCGAGAAATGAGATTCCCAGCGGCTCCGGAATCCAGGTGGGCGGTCTCAAAGAAGCAGGTTTCACCACTGGAATTAGAAACGGATAGAGTCAAGGACGGAGAGGATTTACTCTTGCCTAGGACGACCTCTCCGAGCGGTCCTAGACACTGGAGTTTCCCGGCTTCACCGGACAGGAACGGATCAGATGCTCCTTACTGCCACAGTAGAAGCAGCTCCCCCCGGCTCGGCGTGTCTCTTGGCGAGACTTGACCATCTTGGTCTGGTCAATTTGCATGGGTTCGGGCAATCGTGACCGGGGATTTTCTGGTTGGGAGGCAGGTTTCTGGAATACAGGAGCGAGACGAGGAAATCTTCTCTCCCGTGTAGTCTCCTTAACTCGTTCCTGGAAACGGATGTCAATCCAGGTAGCTAGTGACACCAGGTCGTCCAGAGTGGAAGGGATGTCACAACCGGCTAGCTCATCCTTGATCCGACCGGAAAGGCCCTCCCAGAAGGTGGACAACAGGGCCTCATTGTTCCAGGCAAGCTCAGAAGCGAGGGTACGGAACTGTATGGCATACTAGCCCACAGTGAGACTCCCTTGGCATAAATGGAGAAGAGAGGAGGCAGTAGAAGTCTTTCGTCCGGGCTCATCGAAGACCTTCTGGAAGGCAGTGAGGAGAGCCGGAAGATCGGACACCAGGGGATCCCCTCTCTCCCATAGAGGGTTTAGCCATGCCAATGCTTCCCCGGTGAGGTGAGACATGATGAACGCCACCTTGGCCTGGTCGGAGGGAAACTGATGTGCCAGGAGTTCAAAGTGCAGCGTGCACTGGTTTAGAAAACCCCAACATAAGACTGAGTCACCACCAAAACGTGGAGGTGTAGAGAGCTGGGGACCAGGGCAGGATGTCATGACACTAGTAGGCTGAGGCGCCGCCGGAGCGGGTGCCGCTCGGCTCGAGACGGACACAGGTGGGATGGACAGCATGTCCAGGTGGGAGTTGACAGACCGCAGGTAGGTCAGGATAGTTTCCTGTTGGGATCTCTGACGAGAAACCTCCTGGTACAGGTCAGAAAGGAGCCTGGGAGCCACCGGGTTCCATGGCCCGTGCAAAGTGTTATGGATCCGGGTGGTGGAACCTCTGTGCTGCGGTGCAAGGAGGGACCAGATGGGCGTGACTAAGTATCTACTCGGCCTGACCACGGTCGCAAGGCGGCTCAGTAGACTCCATGAAACAGGGAGGAACCAAGCAGAGGGACCAGGTGCCACTCTGGGACCGACCTTGTATGAGAGCAGGTGACTCCCATGGGTCAGAAGGCAGGAACTGACCGGTACAGCGGAAGAGCACGGCAGGCATGCTGACGGGTGGTCCAGGTAGTTAGGCAGGCTGATTCGGCTGATAGCCAGACAGGTGCTCCGGGTAGGCAAGCTGGCGGGCACAACAGGTAACAGGCAGGTGCTTCCAGGTAAGCAGGCACGGCAGGTAACAGGCAGGTGCTTCCAGGTAAGCAGGCGGGTGGGCAAGGCAGGTGACAGGCAGGTGCTTCCAGGTAAGCAGGCTGGCGGGGACAGCAGGTAACAGGCAGGTTCCTCCAGGTGAGCAGGCGGGCAGAGCCCATAGACAGACTGGTGCACTGGACTGTAGGCAGACTGTCGGGCTGGAAAGTAGTCATACTGGCGGACTGAACTGAAGAACAGACTGATGGACAGGACTGACTTGCAGAGGACCTGAGGGCTGAAGCAAAGTAAGAATAACAAAGCAACAACCTTGCACGGGCACCTCCATATTGGAGGAGGTGACTTTTATAGAGAAAGTCCTCCGGTCATTGGTCGGGGACTTTTTAGGACGGCGCGCGCGGCCCCTTTAAGAGAGAGGGAGCACGCGCCCTAAGCACAGTGCCGGGGAAGCTGCGTGCACCAGCAGTAGGGAGGCCGGAAGACGCCGGAGCAGGACCGCGGCGGTAAGGGGACGGCGTCTCTGCCTGGCAGGGGGCAGAGACGCCGATGCTACAAATGACCTGCTATAATCTGATAATATTATGTTAGCGAAATGATTCCGATCATTTTAGATAAAAAAAAAATGCTGGCGTGCCTTTAACTTTCTTGCTGCTTTCAATACAGATAATGCGGTGGTCCTGCTGCTGGTCTTTGTCTACCTCATAATTGTCAAACTCCGGCACGTGGGCCAAATCTGACCCAAAGGGTGGTTATATTTGGCACGCGACACCAGAACCGCCACCCCTATGTGCGCCCATTCTGTATGGAGGACTTTGTGGGGCCCATTATACTGTATACTGATTGGCCAACTACTTTTTCCAAGTTTTTCATTTTGGCTCTCTGTGTGTTTAAGTTTGACATCCCTGGTCTACATCCTGCATGTAATGACATACTGTAATGTGACCGCTGCAGTTAATCACTGGCATCACTTGCTGTTTTTTTTTTTACTTTTGGATATATTTATTATCTGTATAACATTTGTACAACTCGTGTGTGTGTGTGTGTGTGTGTGTGTGTGTGTGTGTGTGTGTGTGTGTGTGTGTTGGATGGATGGATGGAAAGACATTGCACCATCTTGGGACTATAATAATAATTATTTTAAACTTCTAGTGCATCAAGCACTCACTTCAATTGACTTTATTTATACTACTGCCGAGGAGCCCCTTTAAGGCAAGGGATAAATATATGAATATTGTCAAATTAATTACTATCTCTGTTTGTAAACTTCACTTTGATATATAATAAGTGACATAAGAAGAGAACATCAAGGAAATCAAGGAAACTATTCACATAAAAGTCAGGATTTATATAATTTTATATTCTCTAGAAAATGTGACATGACGGATCTCTGGTGCCCCCTAGTGTGACCGACAAATAACATCAAACAGAAGAAGGGAACAAAACCTATATACAGGATAAAATTGCAGCCTAGCACTGCACCAATTTATGGAAATATGCCACCCCGTCCTTCTCTGCTGTGGATCCCAGTCACATCATCAATGACCCAGCAATCTCTAGAATACAGAAGCAGTGGTCAATAAGAGTTTTCATATATTTTCAGTTCCCAGTTTCTATATAGTTCCCTTTTAAAATACTTAAATTTAGGAGCGTGCAGAAATATCAAAGAGGGAAAAGAAGTTAACGAGCTAATGTATTTGGTCCATGCCCCTATTCTAGATTATGTGTGTTAAATGGGCTAAACACTTAGCAGAAACAATATAAAACTTTACTTTAAGAACTTAAAAAAAATTGGCGGCAACAAATATAAATAGATATTTTTTTTTTTTGAAAAAAGCTCTCAGAATGCTGTAAAATAATAAGTAATATACACGTTTCTATCCCCCACCATTCTCTGTTATTCCGGCTTGGTTTGGACGGACATGTGAGTGCTGCAGTCAGTCACTGTTTGCAGAGTCATTGGACTAATGTGTCAGTGGTACAATCAGTGGTTGGTTGAATTGGTCACATGTCCCTCTGGACAGATCATCAACAGAGGTTCTGGTTTTTATGGTCATGTTCACATTTGAGAAAAATTATTAGAGGGAAAAAAAGAAAACTGATATTTGCTGCTAATTGCAAAGATATTTTACTCCTAATGCACATTGTTTTAATTTTTTTTCCAAAGATCAATAGCACAAGAGAAGATAAGAAACAATAATATATCTGTCAGTCACCTGTCCTGGCTCCAGAGCCGGACTTTGCTCTCTTTTCCTATGGCCGCCTCTCTTTGCAGTAGTCCACTCTGGGTTTCTCAGGTAACCCAGCAAATTCTTCTGACATCACCCCAGGCATTTTTGGGCTCAGGAAGAACTCAGGTGATTTGGTATAAAAGTAGTATTGTCCAAAGTTGCCTCAAGTTTGTCTGAAGAATTCTTCTACTTCACTTAGACACTTGGCTAGAGGTGAGTCATAGTTTCCATTTATACTCTTAACTTCCATTCTACAACCAGCGCGATTTCCAAGCTCAGTCCAGCTTATTAGGTGTTGTCTACACCACTCTCTCAGAACGCAAGTGACCAACTTTTCGATCCTGTTTACACCTGGCTGTCACGGGAGAATCTCTACAGCTATCAATGGAGGCACATAGACATCTCAGTTCAAAGGTAGATAGTGGTTTATTCTTCCCAGCATGTAGACAACAAAGCGCACACTACAAGGTCGTCAAGCAGTTATCCATCTTATTTTAAATCACCGGACTTTTTATACTCTTAGAATACAATAGAGTCAATCAGATATACAAGTGCTTCTCACTAAATTAGAATATCATCAAAAAGTAAATTTATTTCAGTTCTTCAATACAATAAGTGAAACTCATATTATATAGAGTCATTACACACAGTGATCTATTTCAAGTGTTTATTTCTGTTAATGTTGATGATTATGGCTTACAGCCAATGAAAACACAAAAGTCATTATCTCAGTAAATTAGAATACTTTATAACAGCTTGAAAATGTTTTTAAAATCCGAAATGTATGTTCAGTAAATGCACTCAATACTTGGTCGGGCTCCTTTTGCATCAATTACTGCATCAATGCGGCGTGGCATGGAGGCGATCAGCCTGTGGCACTGCTGAGGTGTTATGGAAGCCCAGGTTGCTTTGATAGCAGTCTTCTGCTCATCTGCATTGTTGGGTCTGGTGTCTCTCATCTTCCTCTTGACAATACCCTATAGATTCTCTATGAGATTAAGGTCAGACGAGTTTTCTGGCCAATCAAGCGCAGTGATACTGTTGTTTTTGAACCAGGTAATGGTACTTTTGTCAGTGTGGACAGGTGCCAAGTCCTGCTGGAGAATGAAATTTCCATCTCCAAAAAGCCTGTCGGCAGAGAGAAGCATGAAGTGCTCTAAAATTTCCTGGTAGACGGCTGCGCTGACTTTGGTCTTGATAAAACACAGTGGACCTACACCAGAAGATGACATGGCTCCCCAAACCATTACTGATTGTGGAAACTTCACACTAGACCTCAAGCAGCTTGGATTGTGGCCTCTCCACTCTTCCTCCAGACTCTGAGACATTGATTTCCAAATTAAATGCAAAATTTACCTTCATTTGAAATCACCTTGGACCACTGAGCAACAGTCCAGGTCTTTTTCTCCTTGGCCCAGGTAAGACGCTTCTGGCTTTGTCTATTGGTCATGAGTGGCTTGACACAAGGAATGTGACACTTGTAGCCCATGTCCTGGATACGTCTGTGTGTGGTGGCTCTTGAAGCAATGACTCCAGCAGCAGTCCACTCCTTGTGAATCTCCCCCAAGAATGGCCTTTTCTTAACAATCCTTTCAAGGCTGCAGTTATCCCGATTGCTTGTGCACCTTTTTCTACCACACTTCTTCCTTCCACTCAACTTTCCATAAATATGCTTGGATACAGCACTCTGTGAACAGTCAGCTTCTTTAGCAATGCCCTTTTGTGGCTTACCCTCCTTGTGGAGTGTGTCAATGACTGCCTTCTGGACATCTGTCAAGTCAGCAGTCTTCCCCATGATTGTGGAGCCTACTGAAACAGACTAAGGGACCTTTTTACATGCTTCGGAAGCCTTTGCAGGCGTTTGTTAATTATTCTAATTTACTTAGATAATGACTTTTGTGTTTTCATTGGCTGTAAGCCATAATCATCCACATTAACAGAAATAAACACTTGAAATAGATCACTCTGTTTGTAATAACTCTATATAATATATGAGTTTCACTTTTTGTATTGAAGAACTGAAATAAATTAACTTTTTGATGATATTCTAACTCAGTGAGAAGCACTTGTACTTGTCTATTTCTTACTGGTTAAAATCTATTTGCGTGACTAACTTCTCAGAACGTTCGTTTTTAGGAAGCTGCCTGGAAGATAACTCTGCCTCCAGAAATTATTTTACTAGGCTTGTTTCACTAGGTGAGCCCATACCAAAATCTGCTTCTTTCTCTTCCCGGACTGATCTTTCACAATTCATAGGTAAAATCTGTCTTCAGTGAATATAGATTTTCAAAATACTGAGGGATCAGATGACAATTTCTGCTTGTAAAATTCTAAGGAGAGGGAAGGGAGAATAAAGAGGGAGAATCCAGAGAGACATATCAGACATTCTGCTGCAAGTTCTCCCATAAATGACAGTTTCACTCAAAAGATGCCCTCAGATTTACAATAAAATAAATACATTTTTGGTATGACTGTGTAGGCGCTTGTCCCCAAAAATCTGATACCACATTCATGAGAAATTTAGGGCACTGACACCCCCAGTGAACTTCCAAATTGATATGGCTTCTGCACTAGAAATTTTATGAATGAAACATCAGATTTCTACAAAACAATATATCTTTTGCTTGGGAAGAAGCACCCATACCACTTCTTCCATTTGTAAAAACAATCCCTTTATCTATGTATCATGCTCTTATTGGTTGTGAACACCTGAGAAGTAAATCTGATACTAATGTTGCTGCAAGTGAGATATGTTTTTTGCATCTAGAACAGATCAATCAGCTAGATGTTATGAGGTGTGTCTCAGCAAAATGCACCAAAATGGTTCTAGATTGCCAACCCCTTAATTTCCTTAGTTATACATATACAAACTTGTGTGAAACTTTTAATTGCCTTGTTCTAATCAGAACTGTCACAAGTTACATTAGCACTGATTTTAATTATCACCTTGGAAGGATTTTGCACTTAGCCTTCCAGTGCCTGGAGCTCTACTTATATCCTCTTTAACAGAAACATGATGAATCTGTAACCTCTATATGTAAGAATTCACATTTAAAGGGAATCTGTCAGCACGAATTTACACCACAAACTATTTATATGCGCATGTAGGCCTTTTAAAGACAAGTCCAGCAATACCTTTAAATGGCCATTCTGTTCCTCCGATGTGCAGGGTATAGATCTGGAGTGTCAGAGGCTTCAGATCTACAGTATTCTTTAAGCCTCATTTGCATATCATTTCAATCACTGATTTCTCAATAACGGTGGAACGGATTGGCCATGTAAAGGTGTTGCCGGACTTGTCTTTGATTGAGCTACATGTGCATATAAATAGTTTGGGGGTGAAATCCTGTTGACAGATTCCGTTTAAAACAGGTCCAGTGATCAAAATTAAGAAAAGTATACAGTTTGTATGGATGTTAAAGGGGTAGTCTAATTTAGATGGCTAAGACAATTCTGATTTATGCGGGGGCTTATGTTAGGAGCCCTCACAGTCGCCTTCCCTTATTGTATGTCATGAACATGTAATTGGTCAGTGTCTGGCCAACAACCCTCTATACATGCAAGTGCTGCCACTTTCTGCGGAGGACTACGAAGGGGATCCCTTTGTACTTGGGATGAGTGAAAATCAAAAAAGGCCACATACCCATCAGTGCCAGGTCATCACACTGCGTGTCTGGACCCTTCCTTACTTCAGAATGAAACATATCTTCACTTTTTTTTTTTTTAAACATTCAAATTTATTGGATATTTTCCAAGGAGAAAGAAAAATGTCCACATAATCATATACAATGAGATGAGAAGCACAGGACAATCCCATGACCTGATGACAGGATCTAAACATTTCTACATTATTACGTGGAAATAGCAAACTAAATACTAATTATTTAAAAAAAGAAACTAGTCAAAAGGTTTAGGGTCACACAACCATCTTAGTAGGGTAATAATAGACAAACTGCACCATGCCTCCCTGGCCAAAAACAGATAATGAATGTCTGTGAAAATCAATTTAGAATTTTTAAAGATATGAAGCTGCAAGTGCACTGAGGGCGGGGCCATCACAACTGTGCCTGCCTAGCTCCACCCCCATGGACTTGATTGACGCTTGATTAGCGCTGCAGATAACAGACATAGAAACCAGGAAGGTATGGTTGAGCTTGTTTGTTACTTCCCTACACAGTGCGGTCTTGACTTTGTTAACCTAAAGCCCCCGTTCACATACATTGGACTAATGTCGGCCGCTCCCGCCAACATCGATGTGTTCAGCCGATGCTGAATGTAATGTGTTGCGGTGCCAACCTACTGATGATCGGGCATGTCCGATTTCGGACAGCTCTTCGCTTTGTTCTCCTGGAGATAAGCCGCTGACAGAGAAGTATGTTGAGTGAGGGAGCTCCATTGTGTATGGGAGATACGGCTTAGATGGCCAAACAATCGGCAAAGCTTCGTTCTGAAGTGTATGGGGCCATGAGGCTCCTGACTGGTTCCCTTTATGGTCTTATTCAAATTACTACACGCATTTCCTACTTTTACAATATGCAGTATGTTCCATTGCCATCCCTTATATAGAACCAAATCGCCCTTTATGGGGCCACATGCACACGTTCAGTATTCGGTCAGTATTTTACCTCAGTGTTTGTAATCCAAAACCAGGAGTAGGTGAGAAATACAGAAGTGGTGACGTGTTTCTATTATACTTTTCCTCTGATTGTTCCACTCCTAATTTTTGCTTATAAATATTTTGGTAAAATACTGCCCAAATACTGAATGTGTGAACGTGGCCTTACACAAAGTGGAGGAAAGGGGCATGAGATGCGTTATACAGCACAAACTATATGGACTGCAGTGCAATTCTGTATTCTATCTGTATTTTTAAGTGCAAAGTAAAACTAAAGATAGAGATACACCAAGATCAATATAACAGTCCATACACCACAATGATTCCAGTATATTATTTGCTCACCATTTTATATCTAAGGAGAAGGATGAAATACAGTGAGGAAAATAAGTATTTGATACACTGCCGATTTTGCAAGTTTTCCTACTTACAAAGAATGGAGAGGTCTGTAATTTCTATGGTAGATACACTTCACCTGTGAGAGACAGAATCTAAAAATAAAAACCAGAAAATCACATTGTATGATTTTTACATTAAACTGCATTTTATTGCATAAAATAAGTACTTGATCAAGTACCAACCAGCAAGAATTCTGTCTCTCACAGACCTGTTTGTTTTTCTTTAAGAAGCCCTCCTACTCTGCACTCATTACCTGTATTAATTGCACCTGTCTGAACTCGTTACCTGTATAAAAGACACCTGTCCACACAATCAGTCAATCACACTCCAACCTCTCCACCATGGCCAAGACCAAAGAGCTGTCTATGGACACCAGGGACAAAGTTGTAGACCTGCACAAGACTGGGATGGGCTACAATACAATAGGCAAGCAGATTGGTGGGAATCAACTGTTGGCGCAATTATTAGAAAATGTAAGAAACACAAAATCACTGTCAATCTTCCTCGGTCTGGGGCTCCATGCAAGTTCTCACCTCGTGGAGTAAGGATGATTCTGAGAAAGGTCAGGAATCAGCCCAGAACTACACGGAAGGACCTGGTCAATGACCTGAAGAGAGCTGGGACCACAGTCTCCTACATTACCGTTAGTAACACACTATGCCATCATGGATTAAAATCCTGCTGGGCCCGCAAGGTCCTCCTCCTCAAGCCAGCACATGTCCGTTTGAAGTTTGCCAATAACCATCTGGATGATCCAGAGGAAGCATGTGAGAAGGTCATGTGGTCAGATGAGACCAAAATAGAACTTTTCGGTATCAACTTCACTTGCTGTGTTTGGAGGAAGAAGAAGGATGAGTAATTCCCTAAGAACACCATCCCAACCGTGAAGAATGGTGGGGGAAACATGATACTTTGGGGGTGCTTTTCTGGAAAGGGGACAGGGCGACAGCACCATATTGAAGGGGAGGATGGATGAGGTCATGTATCGCTAGATTTTGGCCAACAACCTCCTTCCCTCAGTAAGAGCATTGAAGATGGGTCGTGGCTGGGTCTTCCAGCATGACAATGACCCGAAACACACAGCCAGGGCAACTAAGGAGTGACTCCTTAAAAAGCATTTCAAGGTCCCGGAGTGGCCTAGCCAGTCTCCAGACCTGAACCCAATAGAAAATATTTGGAAGGATCTGAAACTCAATGTTGCCCAGCGACAGCCCTGAAACCTGAAAGATCTGGAGAAGATCTTTATGGAGGAGTGGGCCAAAATCCCTGCTGCAGTGTGTGCAAACTTGGTCAAGAACTACAGGAAAAGTCTGACCTGTGTAATTGCAAACAAAGAACAAAGGTTTCTGTATCAAATATTAAGTTCCGTTTTTCTATTGTATCAAATACTTATTTCATGCAATAAAATGCACATTAATTAAGTAAAAATCATACAGTGTGATTTTTTTTGTAAGATTCTGTCTCTCATAGTTGAAGTGTACCTACGATAAAAATTACAGACCTCTCCATTCTTTGGTGGGAAAACTTGCAAAATCGGCAATGTATCAAATACTTATTTTCCCCACTGTAGATATCTTCTCTGTAAAGGCCACTATACACATTAAAGTTGACCGAACCTGTCAATTTTGTCAGGATTGCACAAACATCTGATGTGTATGGTGGTGAATTTCCAGGCAGATAAACCACCGCCAGATTAGTCTGACAGAGGCTTAAATGGGTTGTCTCACCTCCTTAAGTTGGTAAATTTGCAAAGTGCTTCTGAAAACAAGCAACCTTACAATTATTATATCTTATTAAAAATTCTCTCCATTCAAGAACAGATGGATTTTTAATTCTACAGTTTACTTCTCGTTACCCAGGTTACTGGCCACCTCTGCAGTCTATCAGAGGTGGCCTGTCTCTTAGGTAAGGAGAACAGCGCTTACAAGCTCCTTGCTGTAGAGATGGAATCACTGCTCTGGAGGTGTCTGGATAAGTAAAGCTTCAGTTCCTCTGCACTCCTCTGCTTTTGCAGAAGCAGAACTATGTCTATGCTTGCAGCATTGCACAGCACCCAATACAGACCAGGAGTGGAACCCTGCTGCTGGTCCAAAGTGCCGATCATCAGGAGCACACTGTCCCTCCTTCAGTAGGCAGGGGAGCGGTGCGCTGCTGAAGACTGAACAGGAGACAAACCTTTAACTCTGGCCTCCCCATAGAGGACACATGACTCGAGCTAAGCATTCAGGAGTCAGGAGGGATAACTGTTGACTATACGTTCGGCCAATGTGTAGGCATCTTAACTCTAAGAACTTGCAATGATTCTTGAGTATCAGACAGTTTTATGCTGGAAAGGACACCTTTAAATGTTAGATTCATGAAATAAACACAATGCATGAAATAAAAAGAAAAAAAATCCATAGAGCTTCAGAACCCAGGACTTCCCTCAATATGAGGGGAAATGGAAACTTTACATACACAACATAAACATTACTTACATTAATTCATATTCATGAAAACCAAAATACCAACATTTAGGTGAAAAGAAGGAACAGTAAATGGCACCAAACCGTACAGGCAATCACCACTGGAGGGTCACAATGTTACGCTGCTTTTTAAAGGGGCACATATTTCTGAACTTGCTCAGCACCAAGTTCTGCAACATATATGGCACCGGTTTTGACGTTGACATCTACAAGATGAGGCCGGACCCCATCAGCCATCTGGATGGTGCTGACAACATTGCAGTCTCCAATTTCCCCGATTGGAGGTGCAGCCAAAAGAAGAAGTCTGCTTATATTCAGCTGGACCACCACCACATACTTCTTGTCGGATGTAAACCTATAGGATGGAAATCATGACACCTCTTACAAAGTTGCTTATTGCAGGTTCTGAACAGAGAGCTATAGAACATATCCCACACAAAGCCAATACCACAAGATTTAAAAATAAAAAGTGACCAAAATGTGTCTGAATACTACTATAAAATACACTTCTGTACAGTTCTGCAATTAAGGGGAAGTTTCTAAGAATGTTGCTCAAGAGTCGGAAACTGTTAATATCAGTAAAATAATATTTACTTACTCCTTAAATCTCTCATGGGTCCAGTGATCCCCATCGGTCCTTCAGCAATCATTACATACATCATTCATATGTGACTTCTGCAGACAATCATTGTAGTCAGGGGTCCTGAGCCGTACATGAAAGCACCAGCCAACAGTCATAGGAATGTCGTGTTCTTGCTGCAGGACTGGTGGGGACCACCCATGTGACAGTGGAAGATATTTACCCAATGAGAAATGGTCACCCCATCCGTAAATTTACGGCGCTTGGACCTGGACTTTAACCCTGCATTATTATAAATTTATGGCATTCCTCATGCAATATAGCAGGAGCAGGTGCGGCGCCTGACTGTAAAACACAGGTGGGAACCCTGGGGAGAAGACTGAAGAGGTTTATTATCGCTTCTGTCTTCTGTGTTGCTGGCAATATAGCACTGAGTGAGCACTATGTACTAAATAGAAGTATCTGCAATGCCAATGCTTCTGTAAGACTTGGCAATCGTATGATCTCTAGAGGTCTGCCAGCATAGCAGAGTTGGGTGACAGATCAGCTGTGCCAGTGACTTCTGTCTCTGTAGTGGGCGGTTTCCCCCTATAACTGGGGCTCCTATGGATTTCCCAGTTACAGTAGAAAAACTGAATACAACGAGGGAGAGAGGGGGAGAGAGAGAGAGAGAGAGAGAGAGAGAGAGAGAAAAAGAGAGAGAGAAAAAGAGAGAGAGAGAGAAAAAGAGAGAGAGAGAGAAAAAGAGAGAGAGAGAGAAAAAGAGAGAGAGAGAGAAAAAGAGAGAGAGAGAGAAAAAGAGAGAGAGAGAGAAAAAGAGAGAGAGAGAAAAAGAGAGAGAGAGAAAAAGAGAGAGAGAGAAAAAGAGAGAGAGAGAAAAAGAGAGAGAGAAAAAAAGAGAGAGAGAAAAAGAGAGAGAGAAAAAGAGAGAGAGAAAAAGAGAGAGAGAAAAAGAGAGAGAGAAAAAAAGAGAGAGACACACAGAGAGAGACACACAGAGCGAGAGAGGCACAGAGCGAGAGAGAGAGACACAGAGCGAGAGAGACACAGAGCGAGAGAGAGAGACACAGAGCGAGAGAGAGAGACACAGAGCGAGAGAGAGAGACACAGAGCGAGAGAGAGAGACACAGAGCGAGAGAGAGAGACACAGAGCGAGAGAGAGAGACACAGAGCGAGAGAGAGAGACACAGAGCGAGAGAGAGAGACACAGAGCGAGAGAGAGAGACACAGAGCGAGAGAGAGAGACACAGAGCGAGAGAGAGAGACACAGAGCGAGAGAGAGAGACACAGAGCGAGAGAGAGAGACACAGAGCGAGAGAGAGAGACACAGAGCGAGAGAGAGAGACACAGAGCGAGAGAGAGAGACACAGAGCGAGAGAGAGAGACACAGAGCGAGAGAGAGAGAGACACAGAGCGAGAGAGAGAGAGACACAGAGCGAGAGAGAGAGAGACACAGAGCGAGAGAGAGAGAGACACAGAGCGAGAGAGAGAGACACAGAGCGAGAGAGAGAGACACAGAGCGAGAGAGAGAGACACAGAGCGAGAGAGAGAGACACACAGGGGGAGACAGAGAGACACACAGGGGGAGACAGAGAGACACAGGGGGAGACAGAGAGACACAGGGGGAGACAGAGAGACACAGGGGGAGACAGAGAGACACAGGGGGAGACAGAGAGACACAGGGGGAGACAGAGAGACACAGGGGGAGACAGAGAGACACAGGGGGAGACAGAGAGACACAGGGGGAGACAGAGAGACACAGGGGGAGACAGAGAGACACAGGGGGAGACAGAGAGACACAGGGGGAGACAGAGAGACACAGGGGGAGACAGAGAGACACAGGGGGAGACAGAGAGACACAGGGGGAGACAGAGAGACACAGGGGGAGACAGAGAGACACAGGGGGAGACAGAGAGACACAGGGGGAGACAGAGAGACACAGGGGGAGACAGAGAGACACAGGGGGAGACAGAGAGACACAGGGGGAGACAGAGAGACACAGGGGGAGACAGAGAGACACAGGGGGAGACAGAGAGACACAGGGGGAGACAGAGAGACACAGGGGGAGACAGAGAGACACAGGGGGAGACAGAGAGACACAGGGGGAGACAGAGAGACACAGGGGGAGACAGAGAGACACAGGGGGAGACAGAGAGACACAGGGGGAGACAGAGAGACACAGGGGGAGACAGAGACACAGGGGGAGACAGAGAGACACAGGGGGAGACAGAGAGACACAGGGGGAGACAGAGAGACACAGGGGGAGACAGAGAGACACAGGGGGAGACAGAGAGACACAGGGGGAGACAGAGAGACACAGGGGGAGACAGAGACACAGGGGGAGACAGAGAGACACAGGGGGAGACAGAGAGACACAGGGGGAGACAGAGAGACACAGGGGGAGACAGAGAGAGAGAGAGAGGGAGAGAAAGAGAGGGAGAGAAAGAGGGGGAGAGAAAGAGCTAAAGACTGATTTAGGTTAAATAGACAATTCCAATATTGTGCAATGAACCGTGTGTATATAGTTATGTGCATCCATACCTGACTGAGTAAGGACCATCTTCAGAGAAACAGGAGTCCCAAGATCCAATCCATTCTCCACCCACAGTATCAAACACCTGGATCCTTTTATTTCCGCGATCCGCCACCCAGACCTACAAGGAAATGGAGAAATGTGAAGGACAGCAGAAAAAGCTGCACAACGCTATGGAGTCATCAAACGGTAGATAAAAATGAAAACTAAAGAACTAGAATAAGAAAAAAAAGAAACTTTTTTCCATACAGATAAAAAAATGTTTAATTTAACCTGTTACTAAACATAGAGAAAGTATCAGACCAGAACTAGAAGAGGCAGAAAAATGGCTCAGAACCAAAGCACAATGCAGTAGAGGAGGCCATGAGGCTCAAGCACAGGTTGCAATTGACGGCATCATTTAAGGGAAACCTGTTACACTGAACATGCAGCCCGACCTGCAGGCAGCACATATGGAGCAGAATCATTGTGTTGTGCAAAGGGGTTCAATATATTTATAATTCAACTCCATGCTCAATCTAGATTTAGGAGACTCAATGATCTACAGCTATATCTGTATGTACACTCAGCCAAAGCAGGCTGTCAGACACTAAATAGGACCTCCAGGGCTTTGTGCACACAGTCTTTTGCAGTGGGTCTGCTCTAAAAAAAAATGCCTGAAAGAAAAGCTTTAGAGAGACTCATCTTAGTCTTTTTTTCATTTCAATCTCATTCACAAGCTGCGTTCAGTGTGTCAATTCTTTCATTTTTTTTTGCAGCGGTTTTTACCTAGTCAAATGATTGTAAAATAAAGAAAAGTAAAAACAAGGCAAAAAAATAAAAATAAAAATTTTTCTGCTACCACTCTGGATTTTAGTGCAGAAAAACTGCTGCAAAAAAGCTAAGTTTTATTAAATTGCTTCATGTATTTAAAAAAACATCCAAAAATCACCTACACAAACATCAATGACATTAACGAAAATACTTCCAGATACAAAAGAAAAAAAAAATAAAAAACTCTGGTAAATCAAGCTGAAGGCAAGAAAGGTTGCCACATGGGGCAAGTGCCAAAAGGTTAAGTCAGGGACAAAATCAGAAAGCCAGCAGATGATCAAAATACAAGCAGAGGTCAGAGAACGGGAGAAACCAGGAAGCCAACACAAGAGCAAGGACTAAAGCTACAAGCCAGTAAGCAGAACTCATTGGCTGGCAGTGGAAGTCAGAGGCCCAGGGGTTTAAATAGAAGGCAGTCCTGCCCAGGGCTCTCAGAAAGGAGTAATCAAAACAATCTAGCTCCAACAATCAAATAATAAAACAGGACTGTCGCTGTCAAGCATCACACACAACAAACATGCTTGGAAGCCTAGCATCCGAAGCAGAAACAGAACAGTCAGGTGGAATAGTGTAATCTATTGTGCCATTACATACAGTAAAAGAATAGATGGATGTGCACTCCGGAGAGTCATAGCATCGGAGACAGGAGCAGAGCACCGGGGGAACAGAAGTGAGGTGAGTATGTGGTGTTTTTTTTTTTTTTTTTTATGTGTATGGGATGCTTGTATTTATATAGGAGGCTATGCGGGGGCTCACGCTGTACATGGGAGGCTACGTAGGGGCTCATGCTGTACATGGGAGGCTACGTAGGGGCTCATGCTGTATATGGGAGGCTGTGTGGCGGCTCATATGGTATATAGAGGGATGTTAGCATACTTAATTCTGCTCAATATTAAGTGATACAATTAATATAAAATAATTATGTTAATATTAATATTGAGCAGAATTAATTTCAGCCTATTGGTTCAGCCCCCACAACAGTCACTGTCTCTCATGTGGCCCCTTGGGAAGATTAATTGCCCAACCCTGAACTATAAGGATACTGTCCTAATTGTATGTGACACATAAAACAGAGGAGATGAATATTTGCTGAATATTATAAAATACAAACGCTTACCCGGCCCACTTCATCCACTGCCACACTGTGAGGAATGTAAAACTGACCAGGTTTGGTTCCGTTGCCTCCTAAAGTCCATTGCAAGCTGAAATCTTAAACAAAATGAACGACATATCTTAGTCAGCGTTGTCCTCACACCCCAAAATCAGTATTTTTACAGTTAGATTGCAAAAACAGATCGGGAAGCTAAGAAAAGTAAAGAAGGTTGCTCAACGTACATAGGAAACAAAAGCAAGTCATTTCAATACTGCTGACCGACAGAAAATGCAGATCGTAAAAAAAGGAGTGGAGGAATGGCACATCCACGTTTAATAATAAAAAAAAAATCTTCAAACTTTATTTCATATTCAAGTCTGGCGCTAGCTGCGCCTTTAGTCATTGACTATACTCTATGACTAAAGGCGCAGCTAGCGCCAGAAACGCGCCAAAAGTCTTTTTTCCAAAATCATCTTGTGGATTTTAATCTGATGAATATGTAATAAAGTTTGAAGATTTTTTTTAATTCAACACAGATTGGCAAGCTAATACATGTTGCACAAAGTAAATAAATAATAATAAAAAAATGCGTAACGGGGTTGTTTCAACTTCTTAAAACTTCATAAAAGCAAGCAATTTTGCAATTTACTCCTCATTGGAAATCCTCTAATTTTTCAAGAACTGAGGGATTTTTAATTCTATAGTTTATGGCCTGCTGCCTTTGTTAGCCGCCACTACTGTGATCTATCAGTCGTGGCCGGACTACTAGGCAAGGAGCACAGCGCATACAAACTCCTTGCTATGGAGCTTACAAGCGTTGCTCTGGAGCTGGCAGGATCGCAGAATCCGTTCAGCTTCAAAGCCTCGGATGCTGCAGTGGTATAGCAGCCTCTGCTGGCAGCACTGGAGAACTCACAGTACGGACTAGAGACACAATCTTCAGGAGCGCACTGCTCCTCCGGCAAGATGGGAGGCAGAGGAGCAATGAGCTCCTGAAGATGAGAATTACCCTTTAAAACTCTTGGTGTAAAACATGTACCAAAGATCCTGCATGGATCCATATAGGATTTGAATATTTTAGAAGTGAACTGTCCTCTGTGTAGCACGACAATCCCATCCAGCATTACTAAATAGTTGTGTAATTATTGTTCTACTCCATCACATGGCTCTTCTGCTCATTTACAGTTTTCCCAACTTCATGGGAGGCAGAGTGACTTTTGGCGGACTTATATGTCAGGGTCACTGCATGTCTTTACCTCTTTTCTAGCCTGCAACCAGTGCTAACAGCTCAGGGCAAGGGGGTTGAGGATCAGCTGATATTTCATATACGGTGGGATCTTGGTGGTATAAACCGTAAAGACGTACCATCAGTCAGCTTGAGAAGTCTGTTGTTCATCCCTCCATCTCCATCCACAATATACACTTCATCTTCCCCTTTAATGAATATGTCTGCGGGTTGATCGAACTGGAGGGGACTCAGACGAGAGCCGGCTATGCCTGGTGTCCCGAGGGTTTTGAGTAGCGCTCCAGATGGAGAGTACTGTTTTACTGTGTGTCCATAAGGTCCTGCAGAAGGTAATGACAGGAAAGATATTACATCATAAAATTACTAAGATGTAATGTAAAGTCTGTCCGGCCTCCTGTCATCATTAACTGTGATAAAACCTAATGATGGTCTGTTTCTCTTCCATTGAGAACTTCTTTGACCGCATGTTGTGGGTTCACAGCAACAGCTTCAAAATGCAAATGCCACACCTGGAATCAACTCCAGACCTTTAACCTGCTTAAGTGACAATAAATTAATGAGGGAGAAGCCCATTAAAATGAGGCAGATACATATTTAAGAGCTGTAATTCCTAAACTCTTACTTCAATTAGCATGTGAATACCCTCAAATTAAAGCTGAGAGGCTGCACTTTAAGCCCATATTGATTATATAACTGTATCTTGAATATGTTTTGGTAAACAGCTAAAATGTCAAAATTTCTGTCACTGTCCAAATATTTCTGGACCTAACTGTATTTGGCACAAAAATTGTCAGCTAATAGCATAATCCAAAAAAAAAAAATGCATCGGGCGCCATGTTTTTTTTTCTAAAAATGTCCAGATACATGTAGATATTGAAAATGCAGATGAACTGTGCACTCATTCACCTTCTATGTATGCTTCCTTCCCAAATCAGCACTGTCATGGCTCTGTCACATTTGCAAAGAACTGATGGCAGAATGGGTTGTCCAGCACTTGATTGACTGCTTCTCATTAAAAAATTACATTTCACAGGCGCCTCAGCCCTCCACTACTTTTTCCTGTGTATTTTATAATATACAGCTGAGCGTCACTGACGGCAAAAAGAGGAACTGCAGGGCAAGCGCCAACGCATGCTCACCCTGTGCAATGAGAATGGCAGAACAGCGCATGTACCATCTCACTGCCCGAACTCATCCGGGGGGGCGTAACCAGAACTAATAAGGTGATACGTTCATAATCATTTTGTCTAAATAGCACGATTCCTAAAGATCCATGAATGTTAAAATCTGGTTAGACAGGGCATGATTGTGACGTTAGATAGATCCCCTGTTTTTTAGTCGTAATTGGGTTTTCTACACAGAAAAACAGTAATTTTCCCAACTATGCATTGAATAAATGGTGCCGTTACCTAGCCCCACATCCGTTATCCAGAGGGACTTCAACTGTTCCTCCTCAATCAGCGCGAATATACCATGGGGCATGTCCAGAGTGTTCGTCTTCCAGGCTGTTTGGAAGTATCCTTCCTCTGTAAACACCAGCACCTTGGACACGTTATCCCCTCTCTAGAGTGATACAGATATGATAATATGGAAATAAATTGTCATTTATAAAGGTAACAGAATATACCGCTGTCATGTTCTGTCCTTACAGGATCCAAGGTGGACAGGAGTGTCAAGTCTCTTCCTTTTTAAGAGGGGAGAGGGGTCCAAGATTACAAAAACACGTCGGCTTCCCTCCATAAACAGCACCACCCAATGCCCTCTCAAATTTGCACCATTTGGGTCTGCCACGTTTGCAAAGGAAAGATGGCAAAATGACCCATCCAGCACTGCCCACCATGGGGCATGATTGGGAATATTCCTTTAGGGCCTAAGGAAAATGATTGCTCACTAATGGGGGATCAGCGGACCTGTGGAAGTTTGGTTTCTGGTACATGACCCAAACTTTATTCCAAAGTTTGGTTCGGGTACCAGAAGCCGAACCCCATTGAAAACAATGAGGACTCAAACTTTTAAGCTGGAAAATTCTCTGTCTCTCTCTCTGCAACGGACTTTCCCCGGAACTCGGAAGTCCGTGGTCGGCGTCTAGCACCAGACACTGACTGTCCGGTACCAACCCAAACTTTTAAGTTCGGGTTCGCTCAACTCTACTTACTAATAATAATTTACTGTTTTACATTTGTATACAGGAGCTCGGTAACAATGGCCGCCCCGTAGTCATGAACAGAGAATAAAAAAAATATAAATAAATAAAACAAAAACAGATAAAAAAAAAATTATGTTCCACAATCTGGTTTTAATTTTTCCAAATAATATGGGTGATAATATAGGCGATAAATTCCCTTTAATCGTCGTTGACAGCCTGTGACTGATGCACCATGAAGAGAACACGTAGTCACTAGCAGGTATCTGAGCCAGATCTAGGCCGGACTCAGGTGGCCACTGTTAAAATCGCGCCAGTCATGTCTGCAAATTGCCATATGAATTTGCGTGCCAGCTATATCGTGCATTATTCTGGTCTATAAAATGGACCAGACGAGTGCATGCGGCTATATTTTTCCACATGGACCATCGGACCGTGTAGAAAATAGCTTGTGAGCACCTACACATAGCTGTGCACATGGACAACACAATGACTAAAAATACGCTCATCGGTGATCCCTAAGGCTTCACCATAATCTGTGCTGGAGGAGCCACTCATCGTGCACACAAGATAGCACTGAATTCAGGACGGACCTCCATGGAAGTCAGTGGGACTCATCAGGTGGCAAAAGGTATCCATCGTACAATGAACCCCGCTACAAGAGGCGATCAAAATATCCAACTGGAATCATTATGAACCATAATAGAAAACTGCCCAATAGGGATATTCCCATCTTACAGAGAACCGGTCAGAGTTTGGATACACTTGTTCATGCAATAACTTTCGTTGTTCCTATTGGAGCGTGCACATCATAGATTCAGACAGAAGGCCGTAAAACCATGAGGGCGTACATATAGTAAAATCTGTATTTCTGAGCAAAGATCCGGTCTTCACAGGTGATTTGAATAAAAATAAAATGTATTTAGAATAAAAGTTACAATTAAAAACAAAATTAAAAAGGGAATAAATAAGAGATAAAAGCATGAAGACAATAATGGTAAAAATCTGTGTCAAAATTTTGGCACACAGGCATGAGGTATTATACATAATACTGCATATTACAAAGTCAGGTTTGCAGAAACCATTTCCAGGATCCTTTTTATGCCTAAAAGATCAACACTGTTAAAGAGGTTACCACTACTTGTACACTGATGATCTATCCTTAAGATAGGTCATCAATGTCTGATTGGTCGGGGTCCGACACCCGGCACTCCCGCCGATCAGCTGTTGTCGGTGGCTTCTGCCGGCCAGAAGTGCTCACTTGCCGAGCTGCTCCGTCTACTTGTAGTGGCCGAGGGAAGGGTACTGCACATCTGCCTCCTATTCATATCAATGAGACGGATGTGTAGTACCCTGTATCGGCCACTACAAGTAGACGGAGCAGCTCGGCAAGTGAGTACTTCCACCCGCCGACACCGATCACAGCTGATCGGCAGGGGTGCCGGGTGTCACACTGATGACCTATCCTAAGGACTCCAGCTGAGAGACTGACAGGACTATGGCAACGTGGTAAGCTTTGAAGTCTCCCTCTCCCTCCTCCCTATGAGTACTATCCTAAGGATTGGTCAACAATGATAAAGTAGTGGATAACCTCTTTAAGCTTTAAGTTTCTGTGCTGACTGGTGGTTTTTTACAACATTCTGCACAGTTGATTAGAGAAATGTGCAATGCAGCATAATATATACTAATAACAACATAATTATTTCTAATCTAAGCAATATTGGCAATTTACAGAGAATAAATGATATTGATTACTTTCTTTATCAGAAACAAGGAGTAAAGAAGCACATGTAAAACAAACCAGAATATGTGTTAAACCTAAGATCCAGACTGATGACAGCCTTTTACCCCCTTGGCATCCTCTCCAGCAGCTCCATCAGGTCGTCACCTGGAATGTCGTTCTTTCAGTCTTGTGGGAGTTCCCAGAGGTGCTGGGCACTTGTTCACTGCTTTACCTTCACGTTACATTCCAGCTCATCCCACACTACCTCAAATAGGTTGAGTTTGGGTGACTGAGGAGGTCATGTCATCTGACGCAGCCTCTATCCATCCTCCTTGGTCATATATCCCTTACAGGAGTTATGTTTCGGGTCAACATCCACTGCATTTCCTTGGTCCAGCCTGGAACTTGCCTCTTCATAAAAACTGATCAGATTAGTTTGACAGGAACGGTCCCTCGTAAACCCATGTTGATATTGGGTCATGAGGTTATTCTTCTTCAGATACTCTAGTAAAGCATCTCTTTGGAAACCCTCCAGGATTTTGCCCACAGTAGAGGTTAAGCTTACCGGCCTATAATTTCCAAGTTCAGTTTTTGTCCCCTTTTTGAATATTGGCACCACATTTGCTATACGCCAGTCCTGTGGTACAGACCCTGTTATTATGGAATCTTTAAAGATTAAAAATAATGGTCTATCTATGACGTTACTTAATTCCTGCAGTACTCGCGGGTGTATCCCATCCGGGCCCGGGGATTTGTCAACTTTAGTGATTTTTAGACGCCGCCGTACTTCCTGCTGGGTTAAGCAAGTGACATTTAATGGAGAATTTTTGTCATCACTAATCATGTTTTCGGTCATGCGATTTTCTTGTGTAAATACTGTTGAAAAAAAATCATTTAGCAGATTGGCTTTTTCCTCATCCTCATCCACCATTTCACCCAGACTATTTTTAAGGGGGCCAACACTATCATTTTTTAGTTTCTTACTAATTATGTAGTTAAAGAATATTTTGGTATTATCTTTACTTTCTCTGGCAATGATTCTCTCTGCCTCAATCTTTGCTGCCTTGATTTGTTTTTTACAGAATTTATTTAATTTTCTGTATTTAATGCCTCATCACTGCCTACTTGCTTTAGTTCTCTACATGCTTTCTTTTTGTCACTTATTGCGCCCCTTACAGCTCTATTTAGCCATAGTGGTTTCCTCCTATTTCTAGCATGTTTATTCCCAAGGGGTATATATTGTGCACAGGTCCTATTCAGGATGTTAATAAATGTCTCCCATTTGCTTTGTGTAGTTTTAGGTCTCAGGATATCATCCCAGTTTATTGCACTAAGATCATCTCTCAACCATTGGAAATTTGCCTTCCTGACGTTTAGTGTCCTTGTAACCCCTCTACTACACATCTTATTAAAGGATACATGAAAGATTATTATTTTGTGATCACTATTACCCAAGTGACCCCCAACTCGTATATTTGATATGCGGTCTGGCCTGTTGGTTAATATTAGGTATAGCAGTGTCCCCCTTCTTGTTGGGAACCAGTTGTGAAAGGTAATTGTCTCTCATAGTTGTCAAAAACCTATTACCTTTGCTTGAACTACAGGTTTCTGTCCCCCAATGTATTTCAGGGTAGTTGAAGTCCCCCATAATAATGACTTCTCCTTGAGTCGCTGCTTCATCTATTTGCTTTACGAGGATATTCTCCGCTGCTTCTATTATTTTTGGAGACTTATAACAAACCCCTATCAGTAATTTATTATTTTTTCCCCTTCCCCTTATCTCCACCCACAGGGACTCTACATTTTCATTAGATTCACATATATGCTCACGCAAGATGGGTTTTAAGGATGATTTTACATATAAACACCCCCCCCCCTCGCTTGTTTGTACGGTCATTTCTGAACAGACTATAGCCCTGTAAATTAACTGCCCAGTCATGGCTCTCGTCCAGCGACGTCTCAGATGTCCCCACCATGTCATAATTATTTTCCAACAAAATTAATTCTAATTCCTCCATTTTGTTGGTGAGGCTTCTGGCATTAGTGTACATGCATTTTATGTATCTCTGTACCTCTATTCCTTCTTACTATATTGACTGTTCTAACCCCACCCCCAATTTCTTTATTTGTGCCCAGGTCACTATCTGCACTAATACCCCCACCCCCCAATCCCTAGTTTAAACACTCCTCCAACCTTCCAGCCATTTTCTTCCCCAGCACAGCTGCACCCTCCCCATTGAGGTGCAGCCCCGTCCCTAGCGCAGAACCTGTAGCCAACTGAGAAGTCGGCCCAGTTCTCCAGGAACCCAAACCCCTCCTTCCTACACCAATTCCTGAGCCACTTATTTATCTCCCTAATCTCCTGTTGCCTCTCAGGCGTGGCACGTGGTACAGGCAGTATTTTAGAGAATACCACCTTGGAGGTCCTTGCTTTAAGCTTGCAGCCTAATTCCCTGAAATCATCTTTAAGGACCTTCCTCCTACCTCTAACTTTGTCATTTGTGCCAATGTGCACCATGACCGCTGGGTCCTCACCAGCCCCTCCCAGTAATCTGTCAACCCGATCAGTGATGTGCCGGACTCGAGCGCCAGGTAGGCAGCACACTGTTCGACGATCCCTGTCTTTGTGACAGATTGCCCTATCTGTTCCCCTAATAATTGAATCCCCCACTACCAGCACCTGCCTGGCCTGTCATGCTCTCCTATTTCCCCCCTTACTGGAACGGACACTCCTCCGGCTTTCAGAGGACATGCCTTGCTGCAGCAGTGCTGACACCCCCCTCATCTGCCAACTTTGCAAACTTATTGGGGTGTGCCAGATCAGGACTAGCCTCCCTTGCACTCTTCCCTCTACCCCCCTCTTCTGTCACCCAGCTAGCTGCCTCACTGTCCTGCAGCTCCCTACTATCACCCTCCCCCACATCTACCCCAATGAGCAGCAGACTCCTTTCCATATTGTCAATGGATCTCAGTGTGGCCAGCTGCTCATTTAGATCCAGTACCTGGGCTTCCAAACGCACAACGTGCGCACATATCGCACAGCAGTAAGCAACCCCGACCGACTGTTCAAGGAATGCATACATATGGCAAGATGTACACTGGATAGCATTGTCAATAATGGAGCTCATTTCCTAATGGGGATTGCACTAGACAGAAATGTTAAGCAAAAAAGAAATGTAAAGAATTAATAAAATACAGACAGCAATTCAGTACAAATTCCTCCCTTCCAAACTCCCTGAATCCAAAGTCAGTCACTGAATCACAAGTCACACACTTACTTCCGTTTGCACTTACGCTCCGGTCACACTCAGCTTGTTCACACTCGCTAAGGAAGAAGATTTAAAGAGTTTTTTTTTTCCCTTTCGCAGCAATCCAACCTACAGCTCAATGCACTTCCAAAAAAAAGGAGATGTATGAAATATCCTGTGGATACCTCAGTCCTAAAATAAAATCCTCCTATAAAGCCCAGTCATGTAGAGCCTCAGTTTGGACATCCCATTATTATATGTCCTATTAGGGATGTCTGAATTGATAGAGGGGTTTCCTTGGTTTAGGAACCTTATCTGTGGTCCCTATTGGTTACAATGAACATTTCTCATTGCGGAGGACTTATCTTGTCTCGCACTACAAAGACAACCCATTGTGCAATTCTTCATTAGCCCTGTGATGGCGCTGCAGGAAAATGGAGAACTTACTGCCAGGGTTCTCCACTGATCACTGGAGATCACAGCAAAAGGACATTTTGTCATCAGCTTCAGACCCTGCTAACAAGTGGGGATTGTCCAAAGAACAGAAAGTCTTTATACCAGAAGCCAATGATGCGAATCTTCATTTCTGTATCTTAAAATATCCCAGCACATAGCAACATATGGATTTTAGGTCACAGAATCCATATGTTGCAGATTATGTAATAAAGTAGAATTAGCTTTGTTTTCCCACCACATAATCAAATTAAAAAAAAAAACAAATTTTATGCAGAAAATGTATGACATGGGAATTCCCTGTTAATTCTCTGTAAAGTCTCAAGGATTGTTATTACCAAGGATATAAAGTGCGTACAGACAGTCACAAAAACGTAAGCAAAAATTTGAAACTTGTCACTGTTCCTGCGCATTCTTCTTACATATTATAGACTGAGTCAATAAAAAAAGCCATAAATAAAAGAACAATTCGGAAGTTATGGGTGACCTGCTGGTATCATATCCAATAAAGGGTACAACGCAGGGAACCCACAATTTCTTAATTGGTTTACTACTACGTTGGTGTTGGCAATCTTTAGAGCTGGGATCTACATGTAAAACCTTTACAGTGTTGTGCTTCGCACAGCCACATAAGAAGAGCAATACCGCATTTTGCTTAACTCTGTCATTTTGGATAATACCCTATTGTGCTTTACTTGTTCCCCCAGTCGTTTTCAAATAAATACCAGAAGGTAAGAAATACCTGAGCTACGTAGATCACAGAGTTCAGATGATCCACAGCCACAT
Organism: Phyllobates terribilis; assembly: GCF_046119375.1. Taxonomy (NCBI): domain Eukaryota; kingdom Metazoa; phylum Chordata; class Amphibia; order Anura; family Dendrobatidae; genus Phyllobates; species Phyllobates terribilis. The sequence continues at coordinate 126,816,653 of NW_027362762.1, read as the reverse complement.
CATAGGGCATGCCTGTAATCCACTCGGGGTTCCTGGGCCAGCCGGCATCCAGTTTGTAAAGTTGCTTTGGTGCAAGTCTTAGAAAATCAAAGACTGATTTAACCCGGACCTAGAGGAGATATAGTTGTAAGACCAAATATCATATACAGGACGCCACTATGTGGGTATAAAAGCATTGAGGCTCTAGTACAACACTGCACAACTGGAGGATGCGGGGATACAAGCAGTGGACACTATACAGCAGAGGTCCCCAACCTTATTCACCTGGAGAACCACACTCAGCTCAGAGAGAGGGGCCGCGAGCCACATCCAGAGCCACTGAAGACCCCATAGTGACTTACTGCTCCCAACCCAACAGGCAGGACCTTGCTACTTCCAGATTACTATGCTTCATTTATCCCTAAACCCCTAAGGCCAGTACATGTACAGTGGCATGTAAAAGTTTGGGCATCTCTGGTCAAAGTTACTATTATTGTGAACATTTAAGCAAGTTGAAGTTTAACGCCTTTCCGACCAGGTCAGTAATAGTATGCACCTGGTCGGAAAGGCCGGTTCAGCGGGGGCTCCGGCGCTGAGCCCGCACTGAACCGGGCACATATCAGCTGATTCTTACAGTTGACATGTGCCCACAACAGCCGCGGGTGGAATCGCGATCCACCTGCGGCTGTTAACATATTAAATGCAGTTGTCAATCTCTGACAGCGGCATTTAACTCGCGCTTCCGTGAAGCGCGTCCTAAGCCCCGCCCATCGGTGACCCCGTCACGTGATCGCGGGTCATCGATGGGTGGGCATGACAACCCAGGGTCTGCAGCAGACCCCTGTGGTTGTCATGTCTCAATTGCTATGAGCGCCACCTAGTGGTTGGCGCTCATAGCAAGTGAGCATTTCTGCTGCATACAAGCGATCTGCTCATCGCCTGTATGCAGTAGAAGCAATCAGACAAGTGCTGCTTCTAGTCTCCTATGGGGACTATTGAAGCATGCAGTAAGTGTAAAAAAATGGTTTTAAAAATATTAAAAAAATAAAAAAAATATAAAAGTTTAAAATCACCCCCCTTTCGCCCCATTCAAAATAAAATAATTAAAAAAAAAACCCACATACACATATTTGGTATCGCCACGTTCAGAATCGCCCGATCAATATAAAATAAGAATTAATCCGATCGGTAAACGGCGTAACGAGAAAAAAAATCGAAACCCCAGATTTACGTTTTTTTGGTCGCTGCAACATTGCAATAAAATGCAATAACCGGCGATCAAAACATCGGATCTACCCCAAAATAGTATCAATAAAAACGTCAGCCCGGCGCACAAAAAATAAGCCCTCACCCGGCCCCAGATCCCGAAAAATGGAGACGCTACGGGTCTTGGAAAATGGAGTCTTTTTTTTTTTTTTTTTTTTTTTTTTTTTTTAGCAAACTTTGGATTTTTTTTTCACCAGTTAAATAAAAAAGAACCTGTACATCTTTGGTGTCTACGAACTCGTAATGACCTGGAGAATAATGATGGCAGGTCAGTTTTAGCATTCAGTGAACGTGGTAAAAAAAGGACCCAAAAAACAACTGTGGAATTGCATTTTTTTTTGCAATTTCACCGCACTTGGAATTTTTTTCCCGTTTTCCAGCACACAATATGGTAAAAGCAGTCCAACTCGTCCCGCAAAAAATAAGCCCTCACACGGCCATATTGAACGAAAATTAAAAAAGTTCTGGCTCTGGGAAGAAGGGGAGCAAAAAATAAAAACACAAAAACAGAAAGACCCATGGTCGTTAAGGGGTTAAAAGATCTTTAAAAAGGCCTAAAGTTAAAGATTACATATTTGCTTTGTATTTTGGGCAAAAAAATAATATATATATTTTCATATTTTACATTTTAAAAATTACAACAGGGAAAATAGGTCGATGCAAAAGTTTTGGCACCCTGCATGGTTAGTACCTAGTAGCACCCCCTTTTGAAAATATCACAGCTTGTAAACGCTTTTTATTAGCCAGACAAGAGTCTTTCAATACTTGTTTGAGTGATTTTCATCAATTCTTCGTTGGAAAATTCCTGGGTTGTCTTGCATTCACTGCTAATTTGATGTCTAGCCACAGATTTTCAATAAAGTTCAGATCAGGGGACTGTGAGTGCCATTAGAAAACCTTTAGCTTGAGCCTATTGAGGTAGTCTATTGTGGATTTTGATGTGTGTTTAGGATCATTATCCATTTGTAGAAGCCTTCCTCTTTTCAACCTCAGCCTAAGCGTTATGCTTGCATCAAGAATTTGCTGACATTTCATTGAATCCATTCTTCCCTCTACCCGTGAAATGTTCCCCGTGCCATTGGTCGCAACACAACCCCAAAGCATGATTGATTCCCCCCCATGCTTAATGGTTTGTGAGATGTTCTTTTCCTGAAATTCTGTTCCCTTTTTCTCCACACATACCTGTGATCATTGTAGCCAAAGAGTTCTATTTTAACCTCATCGGTCCACAGGTATTGTTTCCAAAATGCTTCAGGCTTGTTTAGATGTTCTTTTACATACTTCTGATGCTGAATTTTATGGTGAGGATTTCTTCTGATGACTCTTCCATGCAGGCCATGTTTGTGCAGGTGTCTTTGAACAGTAGAACAATGTACCACAACTCCAAAGTCTGCTAAATCTTTCTAAAGGTCTTTTGCAGTCAAGCGGGGGTTCTGATTTGCCTCTCTAGCAATCCTACGAGCAGCTCTCACTAAAATTTTGCTTGGTCTTCCAGACCTTATCTTGACCTCCACTGTTGCTGTTAACTGCCATTTCTTTATTATATTTCGAACTGAGGAAAGGGCAACTTGAAAGCGCTTTGCCATCTTCTTATAGCCTTCTCCTGCTTTGTGGGCCTCCACCATTTTAATTTTCAGAGTGCTAGGCAGCTGTTTAGAAGAATCTATGGCTGCTGTTTTTGGCACAAGGTGAGAGAGGAGGCTGGGTTTTTTATAAAGCTGGGAAATTTGCATCATCTGGCCTTTCCTAACTATGATAGCGAACCAGCCATAACTCTGAGCACACAAATCTCCAAGGATGCCCAAACTTTTGTATTGGCCCATTTTCCTTTTTGGAATTTTTAAAATGAAAAACAAAAGGCAATATATTTTTTTTGCCTAAAATACAAAGGAAATGTGTCATCTTTAACTTTAGGCCTTTTAGAGATCATTTCCTCTTTAACTTGCTTAACTGTTCACAATAACAGTAATTTTGACCAGGGGTGCCCAAACTTTTACATGCCACTTTACATCCAGATCTGCTCTTCTTTGCGTGGCTATGGAGACAGTGTACCGGGGTGGTCTCTCTCAGAATACAGTGGGCTGGGGACAAAGAACACGGGCAGGCAATTTGTTAAGAAACTAATTTTTACTAACAACAAAAACAGTGTTACCCCAGAAACGTAAGAAAGAAACACAGATGAATATCACACACACCTAGCCCAGATCAGCTAGGAACCCTGCACTGCACAACCGATAGGCCAAGTATGTTCTATCAGATACACTATAATTTGCCTAACCTGTGGTTATGCCTAATGCGATAACCGGGAGTAACCCAGAGCAAGGGTGTAATTAGATGAGTGCAAGAGGCAGCCCCTGCAGTGGTGCAGCGCAGAGATTCACAAACTTAACAATTCTCTAAAATTACAATTCAGTTATGCTCTCTATACACAAGCTCACCCACTGAGGGGAGTATCTAGCTAATATTCACACAGCCCTATTAGCAAACAATGCCTCTAACTCAGAATTTATGTTTGGCGCCAAACTCTCTCTATAGACTGCGTGCATACGCCCACCGGGATCCCTGTGGTGGGGCCTGAGCTCAGGACTTACCGGCTGTTAACTGATCTCTGTCTGATCGTCCGAACGGTCGATTAGCTGGGAGACCGTGGAGTGGATCCTGGGCTTGTCACCTGAAGCGCAGTTTTAGCCTCACAGACTAGCAGAAGGCCATTCACGTCACAGCCGATGCTTTTGGGAGGAATCCAACTCTGCATCCAACCGTTATCATCCCCCAACGTGTTTCTTCTTCTCTGACAGGAATTACAGGAACAGTGCGTCTCTGACAGGAACACTCTCACGTCTGTCTCTATTCACTGTCTCTTAAAACTGCGCTCAAAGATGGCCGCCTTCAACCCTCAGAAATCCTTCAGTTTTCAACTGTCGCTTGGGGCGGTTCAAACGGATTTATCCCGTGTGCCAACTGACAGACAGGTGACAGTAGTCTGAATCTGCAAACCACTGCCATCTAATGGCCAAAACCCCAATAACATCTCTTATGTTTATACATGTAATACATATCTGCTAAACACCAATAACATCTTTTATGTTTACACAGGTAATCATATCTACAAAAACAGCTTTAGATGGGAGTGGAGTGGGAATCTTCAACCACCCCCTCACAGCTACTCACAAAAGTCACCATCTGGAGACCTGCTCCTCATAGCTGTTTGCTAACTCACCAACCTGGCAGACAGCCATGAGCCACAGGTCAGTGACCCAGCTATACAGAATGCATCGTAACATACAAATACAGCCGGTCACCAATGTTAGGGAGATCCATTTATCAAGCTTGTCTTGCAGAAATCAGCGAGCCGTCTTGTCTAGGGCTGGGCGTGCAATTGTCTGAACTAATTAAGCCAATGCAACCAAGATGGAAGAACGGGGCATCATGTATTTTTTGTAATTAGTTGTGCAGACAAGCACACACAACAGGCCGGTGTACAGAGGAATATAGATTATCACAATTATTTCAGCAATCTGGGGTATAAAAATGGTTCCTTCAATAGCTTATCCACCGCCGCTCGCTTCCTTCTCGGAGTGAGCAGTGTCAATGACGTTATAACCTCACACTAAGATGCATGGGACGTGGAAATATGACATTTTAGTGGTATTTTTTTTTTTTTCTATTAGCTGCAAATTTGGCAGTTAAACAAGGGTTTATAGGTGAAACTGGACCCCACAATTTAATGCGCAATTTCTCCAGGAAGCGGTGATGCTTCACATGTTGTCAGAATCTACTGTTTCTGAACAGGCTTCATTCTTGAGAATTGCAAATCTGCCAGTTTAGTGCCCTTGCATTGTGCACATACAGTGTAGAGACCCCATATATTGGAGCGTCCCCATACAGTTTAACGCTCCCATACATTGTGCCCAGCTTTTGTTACGCACCCCGTAAATTGTTAAGTGCGCTCTCCCCGCTACAATAATGCCAAACATGTGGATGCTTACTGTGGTTCAGGCACAGTGGGGCTCAGAAAAAGGGGGGCATTTGGATCTGGGAGCGCAGATTTCACTGGATTTTATTTCAGGGGATGGGAACCGTCGCTTATCCAGAGTCTTTGTTCTACCACTAACGTGGAAACCCCCCTATATTTCCATTAACAGATGACGGACCTGTTAATGGTTCCTGGTTTTGTGTGGGATAAATTAGGGGTTTTATTGGTAACATTTTGGGGTACATATTTTTCAATCGCTTCCAGAATAAGACTGGGATCACATTGTTGTGTTCTAAGCTGAGCACTTACGTTGGGGTTTCCGTGTAAATCCCACAAAAATGCGATTCAGACGAAACCCCTGACGGAAGCACTCACCATAATGAGGCAAATGGAGGCACTTTGGACTCCGTTTGTCATCTGTTCCGGTGGTATCCATGTTATTAGCGGATCACAGATCTGTGGTCGCCCACACTTGTGTGCTAAGAAGACGCCTAAAATGATGGGACACAGCCGGAACGGAGACCAGACGGAGTCCAAAGTGACTCTATCTGCCTCATTGTAGCGAGTGGTTCCATTTATAATGGGAAAGTCTGGTCCAAAATAAAGATCAAAGTAGGACATTCTGCAATTTTTTTTTATTTTTATACATGGACTATGTGAACTTCCACATTGATTTGCACTGATTAGGGTGCTGTCTGCATACTACCTTTTTACAGAAAGCACCCGGACCGATGATGCGCTCTTCTGAGCCCCAAGGGTCCCATAACAAATGCCAATCAACGATGGGCTGAGACGATCAATGCCCATATAAAAGCCCTTTTTCACAAACCAATGCATACTGTATGGGAAGTTTGCATCCATAAGATTGCTTGGTCCCAGTATACTTTGTGCATTGTCGTCATCACGTGTCGTGTTTATATAGGAAGATTTACTGCTGACAATTCTGATTTTTAGATCCCTTGCGACCATTGACCATTCGTGTTTACCCATTACGTCTAGATGATTGGTTTCGCATACCGCTGAAGTAATATACGATCATTACTGCTATAATTTATGACGTGCCCCCTGATCCCATTTCTGCCTCCTTGCACCAATAGAAGATGTAGGGGGGCACTGTTGCGGATACCTTGAGGCTCCCACCCTATGATAGCTGCTGTGAGAGTTGTGCCGCCTCCCGATTTCTGTAGGACACCATCTTGTGGTGTTACACCCAGAATACGGTATATACAACACATCCCAGTAACTCACCTTGTGTTTCCCATCATAGTGCAGTAAGGCATACAGGGCCAGGCTCACCAGGGCGGCAGATATGCAGATACTGGATTTTAGCTTCATGGCGCGGCTGTCTTGTGACTATATTGACATAGCACAGACACTTCCTCAGCACAGCGCCCAAGCAATCCCACCTGGCATCACATCAACTGCTCCTCCCCGAAATAATGCCAGCATGAGTTATACCGATGCCTGCAAAGAAAAAGATGTTCTGTGAATAAATGGGAAAATACACTTATTTCAGCCATATCAGAACTTGCTGTATCAAGGGTAAAATCTCTGATGCTCCGATAATACAGTATGTTGTTGTTACAATACTGGCATAGTACTGCTGGAAACCAGTGGCCGAAGGAGCACGTGCAGAACAACAAGCGGTAGTAAAAGTTCTTGTAGTTAGCAAAAGGAGTTGTAGGAAACAATCCGTAGATAGGTGAGAACAATCTAGGTAAGAATGTTCAGGAGCTGGAACTAGGCTAACAGCTAGACACAATACTCAAGCAATGAGAGAGATCCATGCGGCTTTAAGTAGGCCCAAACAGGAAACAAGATGGATCCCACAAGCTCAGAATCTGCCATCTTAGTAAAGGGCAATTGCAGAACACAGTTGAAAAGGTTCTGGATTCCAGAATATACTCCTCATCTCACCCCCTATCTGTTGGTGTCCCCCAAGGATCATTTCTAGGACCTCTGCTCTTCTCCATCTACACCTTTGGCCTGGGACAGCTGACAGAGTCTCATGGCTTTCAGTATCACCTCTATGCTGACGACACACAGATCTACCTCTCTGGACCCAATATTTCCTCCCTACTAACCAAAATCCCACGTCAGTCCGCGATCTCATCCTTCTTCTCTGCCATATTTCTAAAACTTAACACGGATAAAACAGAATTCATCATCTTTCCACCTTCTCATTCATCCCCCCCATCTGACCTATCCATCAACGTCAATGGCTGTTCACTCTCCCCAGTCCCACAAGCTCGCTGCCTTGGTGTAACCCTGGACTCTGATCTCTCCTTCAAACCACATATCCAAGCCCTTTCCACTTTCTGCCGACTACAACTCAAAAATATCTCCCGCATCGGCTCATTCCTCAGAAAAAGACTCTGCCCTCATCATCTCCTGCAACCTCCTGCTCTGTGGCCTCCCTTCTAACACTCTCGCGCCCCTCCAATCTATCCTAAACTCTGCTGCCCGACTAATTCACCTGTCCCCCTGCTATTCCCCAGCGTCTCCCCTCTGTCAATCCCTTCACTGGCTCCCCATTGCCCAGAGACTCCAGTTCAAAACCCTAACCCTGCATACAAATTCATCCACAACCTGTCTCCTCCATACATTTGTGATCTAGTCTCCAGGCACTTACCTGCACGCAGCCTCCGATCCCCACAGGAACTCCTTCTCTACTCCCCTCTCATCTCCTCTTCCCACAATCGCGTACAAGATTTCTCCCGTGCATCCCCCCTGCTCTGGAACGCTCTACCCCAACATATCAGACTCTCCCCTACCATGGAAATCTTCAAAAGGAACCTGAAGACCCACCTCTTCCGACAAGCCTACAACCTGCAGTAACCACCGCTCCACCATTCACTGCACGACCAGCTCTACCCTCACCTACTGTATCCTCACCCATCCCTTGTAGATTGTGAGCCCTCGTGGGTAGGATCCTCTCTCCTCCTGTACCAGTCGCTGACTCATTTTGTTAAGATTATTGTAAGTGTTTTTGCTATGTATACCCCCTGTTTCACATGTAAAGCACTATGGAATAAATGGTGCTATAATAATAATATTCAGAAACAAGTTAAAGCACAATTATTAAGGTGAACAATAGCAGCCACTAGTGGTTAAACTGTAGAAGGACAACTGGAATTCTGACAGTTGTGCACTTGGCTAGAGCGCTGATGTGCCGTGGACCACCAGTGACTGCTGCAGCCAATCACCAGCTCAGTGGTATCCAGCACAAGACCACTGAGGCAGCAGGAAAACTCCATCCAGATGCTGTCCTTGGTCAGCTCTGAATCCAGGGCCCACACTACTCAGAACAACAGTGCCGACCCCAGGGATCCCGTGCTGCCCATCTCCGTCAAAAATCAGCTCGGCCCTATTCATTCATAGAAACATGCCACAAACCCCCCACCGATGAGACCACCCTGAATTCTCAGGAAAGTCTGAAGCCTTTACACAATATTACACTCATTTTAAAATGCATTTAAAAACGCCAGCGTCCAGATTATTTGCAACAAGCGTTTTTTGGGGGGTTTTTTGCCATTTTTTAATTTACTGCAAAAATCGGTAAAATATTTTTTCCATCCCCAAAACATGTTAAAAGAAGAAAAAACACAATCACACGGGCTCCCGCAGTTTGTTTGTTTTTTAGGTGCAAATAAACTTAACGAAAGTATTGATTTGTAGCAAAGAGAAGAGATGTGGGATCCGCACTGGACGACTTTAAACAACAGAGACTGATTTTGGGGTGTGGGAAAATATGGCAGATTTATTGTTGCGGATGGGCAGTTTTTAGGTGTCAGCTAAGGCTGATTTCCACAGCCGTGCTGCCCGGCTCTTCTCTCAGACAGACATATCTTATAAATCGGGGCAGGGTCTCAGCGCAGCTCCTGTTCTCATCTCAGCCATTACAGTCTATGAGGAGCCGCGAAAAACACGTGACACAGAAAAGACACCGTGTGCTTCAGTTTTCTATCAGAGTTTCATTTGTTTTTCAGGCTAAGTTCACACAAGCGAATATATAACATTCAATTTTCAGCCAGAATTAAAGGCGTCATTCACACTATCAGTCTTTGGTCAGTATTTTACATCAGTATTTGTAAGCCAAAGCCAGGAGTGGGTGATAAATCCAGAAGTGGTGACGTGTTTCTATTATACTTTTCCTCTGATTGTTCCACTCCTGATTTTAGCTTACAAATACTGAGGTAAAATACTGACCAAATACTGAACGTGTGAACGTGGCCTTAGGCTGCTCCCTCCTTGGTGGTCGTGTGAGTGGTTGTCCCCCAGTATTTTGCCTCTGCCTTTATCACAGGGCTGCTGCATCCTGCCGGCCATTAGTATGGTGCGCTGATGACGGTACATACGGCTGCAGGTGTTTCTCTCACACCTCTCCGTTCCCTGCATCCTGGTACCTGTAGTCCCCCCCATCTGCCCGCACACACCTTATCCTCCCATCTATAGCGCTGACTGTACCTCACTCACCAGTCCGGCGCTGCAGGGGTTAAGGAGAGATCCGGTCCCTCGTGGTCAGGTGACCGCACACGTCATCACTCCGCGACCTCCGGAGCTGTGTGTATGGAGGGGTCCCCGAGGGTGTGCGGTACAGACGGTGACAGTGTGCGGTGTCCCCACTCTGCAGGCGGAGGCGCCGGGGGGCTGCCGGTCTGTACTGGGGGCGCTGCTCTCCGTGCAGGTTACAGGCAGGACCTGTGATCCCCGGGCGGCGTCACTGCGGGAGGTGCACCCGCCTCACAGTCCCCCCTGCCAGGGCCCCGGAGTGTTGTGCGGGTGCCCCGGAAGTTGTGCGCTGCATCCTGCAGCTTCTCACCCATTGTACGATCGCGGGAAGATCTGCTGTATGGTATTCATTCATCGGCCGATAGATCTGTCTGACGGAGTCGCCTGAGATGCCCGACCTCTGCTCAGGAGACAGGCGGTAAGCGGCAGTAGGCCGTGCATGACTCCTAAAGGGATCTGCAGGTTACTGTACGAGGAGGATGATGATCAGCTCTGCCACAATATTACAATTAACTCACTGGCGGACACAGACAGAAGAGGGTCCCTGTGCAGGAACAGTATATGGGCCCTCTGCAGTCCAAGAGCTCCTAAAAATGCAAAATGTCACCTGCTTTGGCGGTATATATGGGCCCCCTCACCTCTTGGGCCCCCTCACCTCTTGGGCCCATGTTCGGCCGCACAGGTTGCACCAATGATATGTCCGCCCCTGAATCCTCCTTCACAAAAGCTGAGGAGCGACCGATCCCACAGTGCCCTGGGGCTGAGCACAGACCTGCTCCCCCCCCCCAAAAGTAGCCGCAAAAGAGGTGTCCCAACATATTCCGCAGCGCTGTACAATAAGCGAGGACATGTACAGACAAAGAAGGTATCAGAGTAATACACAGATCAGCAGTTGCAGGAGGAGCGAGGGTCCTGCTGCTCACAAGCTACAGTATAAGGAGATAGGGGGGAGACAATGGGTAGAACGTGCTGCTATGTCCGGTCCAGCCGTCATTATAATAATGAATAGGGGATATGCTATAAGGCTGTGTGCACACGCTGAGTAAATGGATGCAGAAATTTCTGCATCTCTTTGCAGGGAAAATGCCGCCCCAAAAACGCACATTTTTACGCTGCGTTTTTGACTGATTTGAGTGAAGTTAATGGTGAAAAACGCACAGAGAATGGACACGCTGCAGATTATTTTCTGCACCTCAAAAATAAGCAACGTGTGTCTGACACTTTAGGATTCTCATTCACTTTGCTGGCATCAGGTTTTGCTAGCAAATCTGCAGCGTGTGCACACAGCCTTAGACATATCCTGGCAGATGATCGGCTCATGAAGCTACAGGGGAGAGTTAGATTAGTGAATTGAGGTCATGTGTTTTTAAAGCACCCTTAATAATGTGGGGGCTAGATATTAATCAGATCGTCTGGGGTAGTGCATTCCAGAAAACTGGTGCAGCACGAGAGAAGTCTTGGGAGGTTTGGATTTTTGAGGATGTTAGTCTTATAGCAGTTGCAGAACGGGGCATAGGAGGGGTGATAGACAGAAATGAGGGATGAGATATAGGGTGGCGCAGAACTATGGAGAGTTTTGTGGGTAAGAGAGTTGAGTTTGTATTGTATTCTGTGGTGAATGGGTAACCAATGTAATGACTGGTACAAGGTGGAGGCACTGATGTAGCAGCTGGACAGAAATATGACCCTGGCTGCCGCATTCAGGACAGATTGGAGAGGAAAGAGTTTGGTAAGAGGGAGAATGATCAGAAGAGAGTTGCAGTAGTCCAGATGAGAGTGAATAAGAGCGACAGTAAGAGTTTTAGCAGTTTCAAAGGTGAGAAAAGTTCGGATTCTGGAGATTCAGTGGAGTGTAAGGAGCGGAAACCAGATTGTAAAGGGTCAAGAATGGAGTTATCTGAGAGATAGTGGATTAGGGGAGAGTGGACCAAGCGTTCCAGGAGTTTAGAGATGAAGGGAAGATTAGACACCGGTCTGTAGTTAGCAGTGCAGTTCTGGTTGAGGGATGGTTTGTTAGGTGGGGGGTTATGATGGCTTGTTTGAAGGAGGAGGGAAAGATACTGGACTTAATATGTGTCATATGAGGCCCAGCGGATGCTCCCAGCATGGCGAGAATTTATGTTATTACCACATTACTTGGCATGGAAAGTAAGGACGGGCGCACTGCTTGCCATTACACAAAAAATCGTACTGTATGTGTGCCCCATAGTTGGGTACAGTTTAAAGAAGTCACCATAAGCGCAGGGCTGTGGAGTCGGAGCCCATTTTGGTGGAGTCGGTATAAAATGAACCGATTCCGACTCCTAAAATATATAATAAATTGGGTACAGTAGTTCAATGCAGTTTGTGGGGAATATTTTTTCATAAGAATTTTGGAAAGTTATGAAATGTCGGTCCTATTCCTGATCTAAGGGTCTAGACTTTTAGCTGAGATGAATCTGTGGTACAGTAAATTTATCACTTAAACATGAGCCATGTATGAGGGAGTCAGAGTCGTGGAGTCGGAGGTTTGGCTTACTGACTCCACAGCACTGTATAAGCGGACACTCTCCCTTTATGTACAGTGGAGGAAGAAGATGAAATGTACACAGTGATTCACCCTTTTATTTAGCTCTGTAGTTTTGCTCAGTTTCACTTCTAGGCTGGGTTCATACAACATGTCTTTTGTTTGTTCTTTTTTTCAGAACTCTTAGTATAATTTTTTTTTTCTTTTATGTGTAGAAAACACCTTTTTTATTTTTTTCATTTATGGAAACTCTGCTATGAATTACTGTACCAGAATTGTGCATGAGATATTAAGAAATCTCATTCACACAAACTGAAAAATATCTGCAGCTTCAAGGGGTTTGTCCACCTTTGTTATTTGGGGATTAAAAAAGTCATCTTTGTAATTGGATCTCACTAAAAGTTGTGTACCGTTTGCCTTCTATAGCCTCGGTGTTGCACTGTCGATTGCAGACTATAGAATGAGTTAACTGAGAATCTGTCAGCTCGCTATAATGGTCTGATGGGGGAGTTTTTATGTCTTTTATTTGTTTGTTTTCTGTGCTTCTCTCAGATGATTTGACGATGATCACACAAAGCTGATTGTACAGGGAAACAAAGCGCCTGTTAAAGCAAAAGAGTCCAAAGTTTTTAATGAAACCGCATAGCAAAAATGATTCTCAGCCCCATGCAGTTAAAGAAAAAAAAAAGTCTCCAGAAGAGAACACCCTTACATGGACATTGGAGAGTGGTGCAGGATATGTTTGCACTATATAAATAAAATGATTGTTTTGCCTTTTGCTATGTGTGACGTTACCGCACCGTTTTTGTGAGGGGATCAGTAGTAAATGCCGCTGTGGGTTTAATGAATAATATATAATAATGATAAAATGAAGTTATTTTAATTCTGGTCTCAGTTTGTTCCACATTTAAAGATTCTAATATTCTCCTTCCCCTCTTGTATAATTGATGGAAAATGCATAAAATAAGAAGTAATAAGTAATTTGTTCTTTTTTTCTGGATTTGGGCTGTGAGGCTATGTGCCCACGATGCAGAAATGAAGCAGAAAATTTCTGCAGCATTTCTGCATCTCCCTGGCAGAAAAAACGCATGCGGATTGTACATGCGTTTTTCCTGCAGAATACATGCGGGTTCACATGCGTTTCCGCATGCAGATTGACAAGCACTTTCCAGGCGATAGCATCACTTGGAAAGTGCTTGACAACTAGGTCACACTGTATAAATCCATGCAAACAGCATGGATTTATACAGCGTGAACCGTAAAAAATAAAACAAATAAAGCTATACTCACCCCCGAGGCCCCGGCGTGGCTGCAGCGCTGCTTCCTGGCTGGTTCCCGGCTGCCGGCATATCGCGAGACAGAGCGGTGAAGGGCCTGCGGTCACATGACTGTGACGTCACCGAAGGTCCTTCAGCGCTGCTGGCATTCAGAGAGAAGACGCCGGACAGGTGAGTATAAACTTTATTTGTTATTTTATTCTTTTTTTACAGGTACAATGGTACCCAGGTCTGGATGAGAGTCTCCTCTCCTCCAGAACTGGGTACCATCCGCACATAGAGACGCATAGAAGCCGCTTGTAAAAATGTACAGTCGCGGTTTCTGTGCGTCTCAATGCAAGTCAATGGCGGGAGTTCCGCTGCGCTTCCGCAAAATTAAATGACATGCTGCGGATTTTTGTACGCACCATAAACGCTGCGGAAAAATCCGCAGCATGTGCATAGAACATGCAGAATCCCCTTGGGGACCATGGGGTGCGGATTACCATGCGTTTCACAAGCGTTTCCGCTGCGGAAATTCCGCAGCATAAACGCTTGAAAAACGCTACGTGGGCACACAGCCTGAGGAGGAAATAAAAAAAACAAAAACAAAGCACTCTTACATTGTTGCAGACAGTGACCGATAGTCCGGCAATACTTTCCATATTATTTTTATATTCGCACATATTTGGCACCAGCGATTGCTAGTGTTCAGCCTCCAAACAATGTTTCCATTCACTGATTGCAAGAAATTCCAAGATTTAGTAACTTTGTAATAAACTTTTTGTTTACAAGCAACTTTCTACAGCCGGCTCGCTATATTACATGACCCCACAAGAAGCAGGGCAGGTCCTAAATAATGTCACCACGTGGCTGTCGCTTCCTCCAGGGTGACCCTGCTGCTGTCAGGACAGGGATTTAACAGTAGCTTCAGGTTTGTGCCGATAGCGGAGAGCGTTGTGATCGGGGTGACTCGGCAGAGAAGGCAATGGAGGCTGCTCTGCAATCACTGATGTAGAAGCCATGTGTCGCTGACTGATTGTTGGAGCCGTTCTCTCAGCTTCTTATTCTACCCCCTACCGATATTTGCCCTTCACACAATATTCAAGGTCATCATTTTGGTCTGTGACAGTCAGGAAGATTGTCGGATCAGGAGCTTCACAACAATGTAGTATTGAAGCCCACGACCGAACGCTGAGCTTTTATGAAACTGGGGCATTATTGGGTTAAAGGATCAGTTATATGGGATTCCCTGACTACACGTTTTATATTAAAACCAGTAATCCCACTGTACAAAGTGATGACCTATATCTCCAGGATATGTCACCGCTTTCTGAGTGGTGGCATCTGACCACCAAGTCATTAGATCTTAGATCACTGTATTACTTCTGCTCTGCTAGTGATCAACTTAGCTCTTATTGCACAAAAAAGCACAAACTATGGTTCGCTCACCCTCCCCTTGTCCAGCGCTGAGTCTCTACTGTTGCTCACAGAGCACTTATTGTCTGCAGTGCTGACTTCGCTGCAGCCAATCAGTGAGCTCAATGACTTTGAGCGACTCGTGCTGTCTATTGGCAGAGCCACTGTGCTCACTGATCTGCTGCAGAGACTCAGCGCTGGACCCGGGGAGGGTGAGTAGAGCGACATTTTAAAAGAAAACAAACTACGTCAAGGGAAAGGGATTTTCTGACCCTGGAAAACCCCATTAGTGAAGTCTTGATACTTGGGTAAATGATCTACTGTATGTAAACTCTGACATGATCAGGTCACCTCTGTATGTCAAGAAATCCCAGCGAATCCTACAGATGGAGAATTCCAGTTTCCAATAGCGGATAAACCCGTGTTCACCTTCTTTATCGTTACCATCAGATTGTATGTAGATAGAAATGGTTTACAGTGCTGCTCACTATTATTGGCACCCCTTCATTTTTTTCATAGACTGCACAATATCTTCAGAAATAAATGGAAATGTACCAAAGTTATATCCTCGGGATCTTTTAATTAGTGGTCCAAAGTAATACAACAATAAAACATTTTTTTTCTACTTCCATGTTGCAATTTCAATGAAAAAAACTGAATAAACTGCATGTGCAGCAATAAAGGCACCCCCTAATTAATACTTGGTTGCCCACCCTTTGGCATTGCTGACAGCCTCCAGACGTTTCTTGTAGCCATCTATAAGCTTCTTGCACTTCTCAGCTGGAATTTTCTCCCACTCTTCCTTTGCAGTTTGTTCAAGCTCTTTAATGTTTGCAGGGTTCTTTTTCCCAATGGCAGATTTCAGCTCACCCCAAAGATTTTCAATGGGATTGAGGTTAGGACTCATTGCTGGCCATTTTAAAAAAGTCCATTTCTTTTTTTTTTTCAACCATTCCTGTGTACTTTTGGATGTGTGCTTTGGGTCATTGTCTTGCTGGACGACCAATGATCTTCAACTCAAATCAATTTTTCTTACACTAGGTAGAAAATTTCGCTCTAAAACCTCTTGATAATTCTCTGATTTCATGATTCCTGTGATACGGTCAAGGCCTCTAGTACCAGACGCAGCAAAGCAACCCCACATCATTATGGATCCTCCACCATGCTTAACTGTTGGTAAAGTATTCTTTTCTTTATAAGCTTCATTGCGCCAACTGTAAACAAACTGTTACGTTGCCTTGCCAAAAAGCCATATTTTTGTTTCATCTGTCCACAGAAGCATTTTCCCAGAAGGATTGTGGTTTGTCAAGGTACTCTTTGGCAAAGATCAGTAGTTCCTTTTTATGTCTTTTCTTCAGCAATGGTTTCTTCCTTGGCATTCACCCATAAAGCTCTGCTTGGTTTAGTGTGTGGCGTATTGTACTTGTTGAAACCATGACCCAGACTGTTCCAGGTTGGCCTTAGATGTTTGATGTGGTGTTTTTTCCACCATTCGCACAAACCTTTGAAGACATCTCTTGTCAGTTTTCCTCTTTCCCTCTGTTTCATGCTTTGCAAACTTCTTAATAACATTGCGCACTGTTGAAACTGGGAAACCAAAATCTTTGGAGATGGCCTTATTCCCTTTGGAAGTCTTATGTTTGCTAATAATAGCAGTTCTGATGTCCTCAGACAGCTCCTTTGTCTTCACCATTGTGACCAAGGAACAGGGACTGCCATGTGGCGTTTTAAAACACTGAAGTCATCATTCATTGGCTAATTTATGTCACATGGGCACCAACAATTAAACACAGGTGAATTTCTTTTGTGATTTACTACAGGAGTCAAAATATGTTTCCATACTAAATTAATGTAAAAGGTGCCAATACCAGTGACACAGAAAGCTTTAGGTTTTTCTATTTTTCGCTCCCACTGTTTTTTGTTTTAAATTATGGTATATCTATACAAAAAAAAGTTTTCACTTGATTCATTTTTATCAGGAGATATTCCACATTATGTACTCAACCTTCATGGCTGCCAATAATGATGAGCAGGACTGTATGTGTGATAATGTGTCCCTATAAATATTCACTACATTAATGAATTAAATGTGTTTTTATATAGGATCTGGTGTCAAGCATGAAATCCTCCATTAAGAACTAAGGAGGCCATCGACACGCAGCTGTTGACCAATGATCTTGATACCGATGACCACAGGTAACTTTCTAACGTCCCCGTCCGCCTCTGGGCTTAGCGGAGCGTACACATGAGATGGATATTGTCCGAACCTGGCGAAATCTGCCCACAATCTATTGTGTATGGTGGGCGCCATGGTCTCCCTCCAACTGCAGATGTCATGGAGTAAAAAAGATTCGTGATGTTGGGCTACAATATGAAGGTCCAGCAGATATGTGTGTCAGCCATCTACTCCCCTCTCCCTGTTGGAATAGCTGAGCCAAATGTATATGTGTATGGGGAGTATAGAGGGAAAATCTCTTCAAAACAGTGTCTGGCCACCAGCTAGCTAAAGATTATGGCCAGTCTTAAAGGGTTATCATCAGAAAATCACCTATTGCGTAAATCAGCGTTTTTTGTTACTTTTATTTTTAAAGAAATATTGGCATTGGTTTTTTTTTCATGTCAAGATCTCTATTGAAAAAAGGAGAAAAAAAAAATTAATCTTGCAATTTTCACAGTGGTCACTAGGGCTTTTGTTGGAGTCATTCTTATTGTCATTTCAGGAAGAGTTTTCAGCAGGCTCATTATTATCAGAGGCAGGAATGCAATGACCAGTAACAGCTCTGTACATGGCTGATAACACTGAATCTATCAATAGATGATGTCACAGCTCACCTGCTCCCTCTCCCTTCACAATTACCTTTGTACACGCTCATTAAACACAACAAAATAAACGTTTGGGTCAGGATCAGACCATTGTGACTATGTACATGTGTTATTTCCTGAAACTGGAAGTATTGACTCTCAAAAATTCCTACTGGCCAGTGTGAAAAATTGTAAGATTTATTTATTTTTTTTTTAAATACATAATTTGTTTTGTAAAAAAAAATGCCCAAAATATTAACTATATTTAAAACAAAAACCTGACTTGAACAATTGTACAATCTCTGACGATGACTTCCCTCTAAGTCCCCTGACATATTAGATAGCACTTGGTGAAAGAATTGTTCAGCAGGCAGCTCTCTCCCCTGACTCCCCCATACACAGGAGCACACTGCTCACCCCAGCGTGGCTGCGCTTTCCCCGTGGCTGTAAGTCTTCGCGTGGCTGCTCCCTTTGTGTGACTGGCAGAATCCTTCTTTTCTTTTCTCCTTCTTTGTCAGAGGAGGGTCGGGAGGCCCTGATAAACATAGATTGTCGGCCAAAATCAGCTAGTCCAGTCCACTTACCTAATATGTATGGGGGCCTTTATTCTTCCATAAGAGGCAAAAGTGTATGTGCTAGTCCGCCCAACGTGCTGATTTTTCACACTGGTTTTGGTGCTATATTTAAAGGAACACTTCCATCTTAAAGGGGCTTCGGAGAATATTTTTTTTCCCTATAGTTTTTCTAAGGGTTAAAAATAACAGAACCGACTTTCCACTGCTCCTCCCGGTGATTGTTTTCAGTAGTGATTGGCTGCAGTGTTAAATCTGTCAATGGGATGTCACTGCTGTAGCTAAGTAAATAAGGACTGGCGGAGAGCACTGGAGTGCTGAAGCAGTGGAGGATTTAGCAGGCAGGCTCCTTTAACTATTTTATTACACACTCCCTCCCTCCCGTTGGCTGTTTTCTTTTTTTTTTTTTTTTTAAGACAACACCTTTATTCTTGTACCTCCGATCTGCAGGCAGTGGGTAAAGCGTGCTACATTTATCACTATACATTTCTACATTAATTGCAGACCTTCCTATCCCCAGAATGACGAGTCCGATCCATGCGCCTTTTAGGATTCTGTTGTGTTTTCTCGTTATCATTTGGGAGAGATGAAGACGGTTAATTGACTTTCATATGTCCGTTTCCTTGTCTCCCAAGTGAAGTTGTGAGAGGATCAGAGGGGGCCTACCCAGCTCCACCAAAGTTAGTTATACCCAAGGTGTAGGCTATGATAGGAGTCAGGGGTATCTACCCAGCACCACCAAAGTTAGCAATACCCAATGTGTAGGCTATGATAGGAGCTAGTGGGGATCTACCCAGCACCACCAAAATTAGCTATACCCGAGGTGTAGGATATGATAGGAGCCAGTGGGGATCTACCCAGCACCACCAAAGTTAGCAATACCCAATGTGTAGGCTATGATAGGAGCTAGTGGGGATCTACCCAGCACCACCAAAATTAGCTATACCCGAGGTGTAGGATATGATAGGAGCCAGTGGGGATCTACCCAGCACCACCAAAATTAGCTATACCCAAGGTGTAGGATATGATAGGAGCCAGTGGGGATCTACCCAGCACCACCAAAATTAGCTATACCCAAGGTGTAGGATATGATAGGAGCCAGTGGGGATCTACCCAGCACCACCAAAATTAGCTATACCCGAGGTGTAGGATATGATAGGAGCCAGTGGGGATCTACCCAGCACCACCAAAATTAGCTATACCCGAGGTGTAGGATATGATAGGAGCCAGTGGGGATCTACCCAGCACCACCAAAATTAGCTATACCCAAGGTGTAGGATATGATAGGAGCCAAGGGGGATCTACCCAGCACCACCAAAGTTAGTTATACCTGAGGCGTAGGATATGATAGAAGCCGGGGGATCTACTCAGCACCACCAAAGTTAGCAATACCCGAGGCGTAGGATATGATAGGAGCCATATGGGATCTACTCAGCACCACCAAAGTTAGCTATACCCGAGATGTACACTATAGATGGCTCCTTCTGTACAGATCATCATTCTCATTTGATCAGTTCCTCCATCTTCTTTTCAGATTGCAGCATTTTATAAATGTGCGTCCTGCTGGAGAAAACCTCTGTGATCATGGGCTCCTGGTGCTTATAACGCTCTGTAATAACCGGCAGCACAGGAGCCAACGAAGAAAACAACTCACTGAACTTTTTACATATTGGATGCTCCTGTAAGAAAGATAAAAGCGCAGCCATGGATAAGAAGTCATTTGAGATGGTGCTGGATGAAGTCAGAAAGGTACATGTACATTGCAGGGCGCTCTATGCATACAGCTCCGGAGCCATTGCACAATGCACACATCCTTTATACATGACCTAAGTAATGTAATGTCGCTGTGGACATCACCGCCATACGGTGTATATACCCCCTGATGAAGATAGTGGGAGGTAGATCAAGTGTTCAAATTTTTTGGATTTTCCCATGGCTCCTGCTATTATTTTAATGTATTTAAAAGGGTTTTCCAGTACTTTTAAAAATATGCCAGTGTGTTTTAATGATAAATAGAAGCTTCTTTCTAATTACCTCCTGGTGCTGTTTCTGCCTGTGAGCGGCGCTATCGGTGGCCCCTCACAGGCAGCACGTGACCCCCCCGCTGACGTCACGTCAAGTGAGGCATGACTCAGCACTGGGGTCCCCGTAGTGGCTGCTGGGTTGTGGAACGTGGAAGAGGGACCCCCGGCTGCAGCCTGGACTTGTCGTGACATCAGTGGATGTCACAGCCGGCTGCAGCCGGGGGTCACGTGCTGCCTGTGAGCGGCCACCGATGGCGGCGCTCACAGGCAGAAACAGCACCAGGAGGTAATTAGAAAGAAGCTTCTATTCAGCATAAAAACACATTGGGCTATTTTTAAAAGTACTGGACAACCCCTTTAATACTTAGTCAAAAAGTTTCCACATTCCGGTTATATTCAAACTTCTGTTGGCCGCACTGTCTTATCGGCACTTTCCATACCAGGTCGCTGTCTCCCCAGTCACTGCTGCACAGGGTTGAATGTGTTACGTCAGTACATTGGTGTCTGGGGTGCGAAAAACAATGTCTGCCACACTTGTGATTTGCACAAAAGAAGAGCAGCGTGTATTGATTTGTGTTTTTTTGTGGTCTGTCAGTGTGTCTGGTGCCGATATTTCTCGAAGACTTTGCGCGCAGTATGGAGAAAGTTTCTTGTCAGGAAGTAGTGTGTGTGAAAGGACAGAAGTTCAAGGAAGGAGGCACAAGTGACAGCCATGAAGAAGGAGCCGTATGCCCGTCCATGTCCACGACTGATGACAACATTGAGCGGGAACGGACTCCGGTGTATAGACCGGGGACGGCGGATTATTTCCCCCTAAAAAAGAACTACAAGGACGAAGATTCACATCTGATGAAGAGGGGAAGACAGCGGTGCAGCACGCAGCTCAGCCGAAAATATTTTTTTAATGGGGGAATATGAAAGCTTCCGCACAGATGGACAAAATCTATTGAAAAACTGGGAGATTATGTCCGAAAAATGATATTTAACTTGATGAAAATAAACTCTACCAAGTGCGGATTATTTTGACTCATCCTTGTGTTTTTATATATATAAGATCCATCTTGGTTGGTCGCAGAGGAATAGTACTTTGGTCTGTCGTAGACACAGCATCTCAATTTAAAGGAGTTTTCTAAGATTTTTCAAGAGTTTGCACAGAGTAGGTACTATGCAATAAAGAAATGACACTTATCCATTAAAATCCTCGCTATCCTTGTGCTCAGGCAGCGGTGGTCCTCACTTGTACCACAAATTATATCTTCCCATCCAGTACTCGCATGACAGCTGCAGTCAGTCGCTATTCTTAGATCTTGTGCCAAACATGCAACTGTCACCTCTGAGGGCTGTAATTGGCTGCAGCGGTCAGATACATCATTAAACATCAGATTCAAAGGGTAATTAATGCTTCTTTCTTTATCACATTCTCTGCTTTTTTTTTGCAAAAATCCTAAAAAACACCATAAAAACCTTCTAGATGCCATAATAGAAGGTGCAATAATGCAAAGCTGCTGCGGCAATGAAATGCAAGCTGTGCTCGCTCCTAAAGGGGAACATTTACACTGGCCTCTCCCAGGAGCGCTCTTAGGCCACGGCCCCACTATCAGTATTTGATCAGTATTTGGTCAGTATTTTTTCTCAGGAGTCGGAGCCAAAACCAGGTGAGGAACAATCAGAGAAAAAGTATAATAGAAACAAGTCACCAATTCTGCATTTATCACCCACTCCTGGTTTTGGCTCCCACTCCTGAGAAAAAATACTGACTGAATACTGATAGTGAGTGGGGCTGTGGCCTTATCCTGACAATCAGCCAAAGTGTAAGCAAGTTGCCAATCTCTTCTGGTGAAATGGATTGTTAAGCTTGTTTAACTCCTTCAGGACCTTGCGATTTTGCGTTTTTGCTCCCCTTCTTCCAAGAGCCATACCTTTTTTATTTTTTTCGTCCACATAGCCGTATGAGGGCTTGTTTTTTTTGCGGGACAAGTTGTACACCATTTTTTTTTACCATATAGTACACTGGAAAAAAATTCCCAAGTGCGTTGAAATTTAAAAAAAAAAAGTGCAATCTCACAATTGTTTTTTGTGTTTTTTATTTACCATGTTCTCTATAAAGTACAACTGATCTGGCAATATAATTCATTAGGTCAGTAGTACGAGTAACCAGATACCAAACGTATAAAATTTTTTGTAAAGGAAAAAAAATTATTACTTTTTCCACCATTTTCCGAAACCCCTTAAGTTTTCATTTTTCGTGATCTGGGGCTGGGTGAGGGCTTATTTTTTGCGCGATGAGCTGATGTTTTTATTGATACGATTTTGGGGTAGATACAAGGTTTTGGTTGTCTGTTATCGCAATGTTGCAGCGGCCCAAAAAAAATTAATTCTGGCGTTTTGATTTCTTTTTCTCGTTACGCTGTTTACCGATCGGATCAATTTAATTTATTTTATATTTTGATAAATTTGACAATTCAGAACTCAGCAATACCAAATATGCGTTTTTTTTTTTAATTGTTTTATTTTTAATAGGGCAAAAGGGGGGTGGTATTAACTTAAAAAAATATATATATATATTTACTGTATTGAAAAGTTGCGGCTGTGATCATCCAATCAGCACTGCTATGTGTAGCAGAAATCACGATCTTCTATGAACACCGGACTTGGGCCTGCGTTCACAGGGGCTCAGTAATGACATGCACGGGGGTCCTCAGCAGACCCCTGGCTGTCAGGACAACCCATCGGTGCACCACGATCACGTCATGGGGACGCCGATGGGCAGAAGCAATGACTCGCTCCCCGCCGGCCCGTGTTAAATGCCGCTGTCAGAGATTGTCACCATGATGGATCCTGTACAGTCTTCCTTGCTCTCTGGGATTTTAGGTGAGACAGAAGTTGTAAGATTTGATCTTCTGGCTTTTACCCACCCTACATGTACAGTGACCATCCTAATATGTCAGTCGTGTAAGGTGACTGTCTTCAGCCATGGTGCGACCACATACAGGCACAGTGACGTCAGTCCGTTGGGTATCTCTTCTGCAGGGTTAGGACGCCCGAGTCCTCTGTTTTCGTACATAAAGTGCAAAAGTCTTAAATCTTTTTTTTTTTTTTTTAATAAGTCTGTGTCCGTCCACACAGGATCGTATTTTCTTCCTTGGATTTGTGTGCGGAAATTTGTCTGTCTGTGATAGAAATAGCCGCGTTCTCATTCGGAGGAATCTGCACTGGAGGTTCGCCTGATCTGTGGATGTGAATATATTCTGTGGACTTTCACTGCATCAGAAACGTAGCGAATTGTGCGGGAAATTTCCCTGTAAATCCCATGTGAACACCCATAAAAATAGCAGTAACGTGGTATATTGACCAGTCTCTTCCTGATCATTTCTTTGTCTCTTTCCTGTCCGCAGGCTGTGGTTACAGATTATAAAGTCAAGGCCTTGGAGAATGTACATGGATATTTTTCCTGTGAGCAGGTAAGGTAAATCGGGAATGTGTCACTAAAAAAAAGCTCCGCTCTGGGATACCGCTGTTCATTCACATCCGCCCCGTGTTTGGACGCGGTGTCTACTACCTGGGCTTGGTTGTTTCCTTGCATAGTACGTCTAGAAGAGGTATGTTTCACCATGCTTTCTTGGCAGTTACGATTTCTTCTTAGAAAATAGCCTTTTCCTCTCTCAAAAGACCATTTGCATATTTAATTTCCCAGAGGAGCATGCATGTCTTATAAGTCTCCTCACTCTGACATGCCAGGCTTGGAATGTCATTCTCCACAAGGAGAAACATTACTCCATAGACCCCAGTCCATAGCCTCTCACCTAGCCAAATCAGATCTCATACTTTTCACTGATGAGGGGAAACAGCCTGAAACACTGTGTAAGCAAATTGAGATTCTGGTTTGGATTTAAATTTTAATCATATTGCAAGGCTCATTAGTGTCGATTTTGACTTTTAGCATCACTGCTTCCAATAGGTGGCGCTAGAGTTCTAGTCCCCTTCCTCTCTAAAGAGACAATTTGCATATTTAATTTCCCTGAGGAGCTTGCATGTCTTAGAAGTCTTCTCACCCTGACATGCCAGGCTTGGCTTGTTACTCTCCAGAAGGACAAACGGTACCCCTTAGAAAATAGCCTAAAACCCTGTAATGATCAGCTCAGTAGACCTATGGGGGGCTAAAGGGGTTGTAATATGGACTTTAAAATGCAGCCGTACTTGAGTTCTGAAGCTCCTATTAGCAGTGATCTACATGGAGAGTCTTGTGCCGCTCCTCTCAACGTTGTGTAATTAAGTCTCTCTCCTGTAGGTGGTTGAACTATTAAGATATTTCTCTTGGTCGGTTCCTCAGCTGAAGGCAGTGAAGGCGATGCAGCATGTGAGTACATACGGTATATACTATCAGATACATAGGTTGATGTATATCAGGACAAGTACTACAAGTTACATTTGAGAAGCCGCTCCGGGTGTCATATAGTTGTATTGTCTTGATGCTACCTCTCCCACCAGTGGTTGCACTAGATCCTTGGAAAAATAAAACTTCTCCATTGAGCCAATATATGATGATGGTCGTAACATGGTTCTTTCATCGTGCTGATCCCACTCTATTTTAAAGGTCTATGGGCTTCTCAATGGTTAGACCCCGAACAGTCTGTCTCTAGAGCCTTATTCTACACATGTGTGTTTGACAATTAAGCCCCTATAAGAGCCTTTCCAGAAGATTTCTGAACATAAAGTGTGATCACAGGAATAAGGTGGTCTGCAACTTTCCTATATACTTTTTCAATTCTCCACCATATGTAATATTAGTTTGCATTTAGTGATTGAGAACAATATTGTCGAGATGCAGAGACTGCAAGCTCCATACATCAATGGTCCTGCAAGCTCCATACATCAATGGTCCTGCAAGCTCCATACATCAATGGTCCTGCAAGCTCCATACATCAATGGTCCTGCAAGCTCCATACATCAATGGTCCTGCAATCTCCATACATCAATGGTCCTGCAAGCTCCATACATCAATGGTCCTGCAAGCTCCATATATAATATGTCCTGTGAGCTCCATACAGACATGGTCCTGCGAGCTCCATACAGACATGGTCCTGCGAGCTCCATACAGGCATGGTCCTGCGAGCTCCATACAGGCATGGTCCTGCGAGCTCCATACAGGCATGGTCCTGCGAGCTCCATACAGGCATGGTCCTGCGAGCTCCATACAGGCATGGTCCTGCGAGCTCCATACAGGCATGGTCCTGCGAGCTCCATACAGGCATGGTCCTGCGAGCTCCATACAGGCATGGTCCTGCGAGCTCCATACAGGCATGGTCCTGCGAGCTCCATACAGGCATGGTCCTGCGAGCTCCATACAGGCATGGTCCTGCGAGCTCCATACAGGCATGGTCCTGCGAGCTCCATACAGGCATGGTCCTGCGAGCTCCATACAGGCATGGTCCTGCGAGCTCCATACAGGCATGGTCCTGCGAGCTCCATACATAATAGGTCCTGCGAGCTCCATACATAATAGGTCCTGCAAGCTCCGTAATTAAAGTGGTTACCCGGGATTATTATTTTTTTCTATGGGCCTAAGAACTAACAGGCCGATAGTTGCTAACTACCAGGCTGTAGTCCCCCGCGCCAATCTCCCGCCGGCACAGGGCCGTCACAGACCGCTCCTGTCGGTGGTTTAGCGGCTTCTTCTGACGTCACGTTGACAGAGCAGCGGCTTCTCTTCCTTTCTGCTTTGTTGACAGGGTGTCTCTGCCGATGTCATGCTGATTGACAGTCAGTTCCCCACTGTCTAACTGCGGGGAGCCGGCTGTCAATCAGCATGACTCATCAGTCACGCCCCATCAACAGAGCAGCCCGAAAGAGGAAGAGTTGCTCTGGTGACATGGAGTAGCTGAATCGCTATCAATCACTCTGTGCCGGCGCTCGGTACAACAGGCAGGTAGGAAGCACCTATCTGCTTTGTTCGTTTTTAAGCCCAAAGTTAAAAAATAAAATAGCCCTGGATTAACTCTAAGTTTCAGTACTATGTAGTGGATTGAGTTGTATTCCCTCTCAGCAATGCTTAGCGAGTTACAAAACCTGATACGTTGATGTGATGATAGAGATTTGTGCCGATAGACCACTATCTAGGGGGTTTGCAGCCTGTAAATGTGAACAAAAGTGTTGTCATTCACTGATAGCAATCTGGTATCCTGACTAGTATTAGTATAATGTACCACAAGGTTGCAGATGTTTTCATAGTGGATAAAGAGGCTATCCGGGACTTCAATGCTCATCCTCGGCACACGCACTGATCAGCTGGTAGACAAGTCCCCATCATTGTTCACCACAGAAGGCCCCATACTAGCAGTATTACTGCTGGTCACAGTCCCTTGAATGGGGCAGAGCTGCAGTGGTTGCTTATCGGACCTGTGCAATCTCTGGGTGCCCATGGGGGCCTAAAACATGACCCCATGGCTGCCATCTTCCAACCAACCTTCCCAGTCAGTCTGTTTTTGGTTTGAGACTTCATTTTTTACCATAAAAACTAAAGCAATAGATATATTCTACAATGATAGAATGGTGGTTAAGATGCCAGCGCTGCGGTCATGTGTCCAGACGTCAGGGGACACGTGGGAGCAGCGGGGAGGGCCACACAGGGTTGTGCACCCCCTTTTTTATTTTATAGCATTCAGCCCATCTGATTCTTATTTCTTTGGGTGTTTAGTCCCTGACTGTGATATTATTTCTAACACTGTTCTCTTGTAGAAAATGGTCGCCATCCCTGCGGTGAAGGTGGTGAATATACTGAACTGCTTCACGTTCAGTAAGGACAGACTGAGCGCCCTGGAGCTGCTGGCGGTGTGAGTATTTATGTCAGCACTTTACATTGTGACCTATGCACACCAGCTCAGGAGGCCTCGGTATTTGCATCTCACTTTGATCTGCTTCTACATTAAAGGGGATGTCTTAAGAATAAACCTTACACTACTGTTAGATCACACAAAACAATCCAGCTTTTCAATCATTTACAAAACAGTACACCTGTGTCTAGATATTGCCATTAAATCCGAGTTACGGCGCCCTCTGATGTTCCTAGTTGACTCACGTGGCTAGTAGCTCAATGGCCACCATTCAGATCTTATGCACACACAGGCTGCAAAGTTCTTCCTACTATTGTGCAAAGACTCCACGCAACATTAAAGGGAATGTGTCATCAGAAAATGAGCTGTAGTTTAAAGGTTTTTATTTGTAATGTTTCTTTCTGTTTTTTTTGTTTTTTTTACTTTTTAATATCCATATAAAAAAATCTGTCATTTTTCAGTTTTTACACTGGCCTCTAGGTCTTATACTATGCTTACACGTAATGTTCTGTATAGATGACTTTTCAGCAGTCTCATTATCTTCACAGACAGGATTAGAAATATAGCACATGTATATAAAGTAGATAACACAGGAACCAACATTCACAATAGTTGCTGGTCACAGCTCCCATGCTCTTCCACCTGTCACAGTGATATTTTCCCTGATGAGTGAATGATTGGATAACACTTCTCTACAAACAAATAGGGTCTAAACGAGTCTGTTGCTGTTAATGTCCATTTGAAGGAAAGAAAGTACGATTCTGATATTAGGCCTAGTGGCAAGTATGAAAATTGCATTTATCCCCTGTTCCTGACCAGGCACATTTTCAGTTTTTTTTTTTCGTACATGCAGCTCAAAGTGCTGTAAAAATAAAATGTCTCCTTCTTATATTTATGTCATTTTTGTGTCTTTTTTTTCGTGATGCATTGGGCTTAATTTTTATGTCCTGTCATGATCTCTTTTTATTTATTTTTGTTACTGTTTTGGGGGTTTATCAGTGGGGAAACTCTCCTATGACCCAGCAGCTCCTGCTGCCTCCTTATATACAGTGGTCACTTGAGGAAGAAGCTCTGTCAGCTCCTCCAGTTACTGCGTACAAAGCGCTTCTTTAGTGCTGTGGATACAGTGATGGAGAAGGCAGAGACAGTAATAAATCATCTCTGCCTTCTCTTTGGGGACTACAGCTGACAGCCGCTCCCGCCTGTGGCTGTGTATGCAATGACGATTTACAACGTCACTGCAGCGGAGGAGCCAGACCGCCCGGACGTTTAAAGTCTATGGGTGGTCTATGAGAATTAAATATCCTTCTCTTCAATAGAGGATGTTTAGTAAGAGGTAAACTGCTACTTTTCTTGTTTTTACATGCACTTTGCAATCTTACCAACCTAATAAAGCAAGTACACGTTCTGAGAAGAAATCGAAAGAACGGCAGGGGTCTCCATAACAAATATGTAGCGGTAATGTCTAATAATGTTTAAAAATGGTTCCAGTGAATGAATTATGTTTTGCATAACAGGAAATGTCATATTTTACCCTTGAAATATTTTTCCACAAATTTTCCGCATCTTAGTTTCTTTTACTATGAAAGTCACTAGAGAGTAAGGAAACGCGTTGTTGCTGTTTATTAGGTTTTTGGTTCTGTGCACAAGTAACTTCTTAAAGGGGAGGTGAGCTGGGCAGTGATGTCCCCTCTACACTCATGGGGCGCACGCATATCCTCACTCATAGGAGGTAGGTGCACGATGCCCACCACTTGGGCTCCTCGTCTGACCGACCTCACTGACCTTCATAGGAGGTAGGTGCACGATGCCCACCACTTGGGCTCCTCGTCTGACCGACCTCACTGACCTTCATAGGAGGTAGGTGCACGATGCCCACCACTTGGGCTCCTCGTCTGACCGACCTCACTGACCTTCATAGGAGGTAGGTGCACGATGCCCACCACTTGGGCTCCTCGTCTGACCGACCACACTGACCTTCATAGGAGGTAGGTGCACTATGCCCACCACTTGGGCTCCTCGTCTGACCGACCTCACTGACCTTCCATATTCTTATCGTTTAGACTGGCTTTAATCCTCTTGATAATGATGGTGACGGACAAGGGAAATGGAGGCACCAAAGGGATCATTATAGGAATATTTAAACATTCTTACATCTTTACTAGTCAGAGGACAATTATCAGAGGGACGGTGACAACAAACACGGAGGCCATTAAGTGTTTTGTTGTTTTCATACTCGACTGGTGTAATTGCCGCTCTGTCCACAGAGACGACCGCGGCTCCCGTCTGATTTTCAGCCCGTTATGTAATGATGGCACAAGTGTGGAAATAATTATCACGCTCCATTCCAGCTTCCTGTGGTGCAGATCTTGCAACTTTTTCTGCATATTAGTTTTTCTAGTTTCCACCCTGTACAGTCTGCAAGGAAAAGTAAGCTCTATATTATCTACTGTGGATCTCCCCCATCATGTTACCGTCATGCAGCGTTGTTCTCTCCCGGGAGAGCCCGCACTCCTACTCTTACCTTAAACATATTATTCATTTTTGCACTTTGATTTTTTCTCTCCTCCTTCCCACAACCATAACTTTTGACGTTTTTTTCCCAACATAGACAAATGAGGGCCTGTTTTTTGCAGGTTGAGTTGTACTTTTGAATGACACCATTAATTTTACTATATAATGTACTGAAAAAAAAACAGGGAAAAAATTCCAAGGGGGGTGAGGTGCTGAAAAGAATATAAATTTGGTTCCTCCATTGTTTCTGTGAGTTTTGCTTTTACGGTATCCATTGCGCAATATGATTGTCCGGGAATACAGTACAGACCAAAAATTTGGACACACCTTCTCATTTAAAGATTTTTCTGTATTTTCCTGACTATGAAAATTGTACATTCACACTGAAGGCATCAAAACTATGAATTAACACATGTGGAATTATATACTTAACAAAAAAGTGTGAAACAACTGAAAATATGTCTTATATTCTAGGTTCTTCAAAGTAGCCACCTTTTGCTTTGATGACTGCTTTGCACACTCTTGGCATTCTCTTGATGAGCTTCAAGAGGTAGTCACCGGAAATGGTTTTCACTTCACAGGTGTGCCCTGTCAGGTTTAATAAGTGGGATTTCTTGTCTTATAAATGGGGTTGGGACCATCAGTTGTGTTGTGCAGAAGTCTGGTGGATGCACAGCTGATAGTCCTACTGAATAGACTGTTAGAATTTGTATTATGGCAAGAAAAAAGCAGCTAAGAAAAGAAAAACGAGTGGCCATCATTACTTTAAGAAATGAAGGTCAGTCATTGCGAAAAATTGGGCAAACTTTGAAAGTGTCCCCAAGTGCAGTTGCAAAAACCATCAAGCGCTACAAAGAAACTGGCTAACATGAGGACCGCCCCAGGAAAGGAAGACCAAGACTCACATCTGCTTCTGAGGATAAGTTTATCCCAGTCACCAGCCTCAGAAATTGCAGGTTAACAGCAGCTCAGATTAGAGACAAGGTCAATGCCACACAGAGTTCTAGCAGCAGACACATCTCTACAACAACTGTTAAGAGGAGACTTTGTGCAGCAGGCCTTCATGGTAAAATAGCTGCTTGGAAACCACTGCTAAGGACAGGCAACAAGCAGAAGAGACTTGTTTGGGCTAAAGAACACAAGGAATGGACATTAGACCAGTGGAAATCTGTGCTTTGGTCTGATGAGTCCAAATTTGAGATCTTTGGTTCCAACCACCGTGTCTTTGTGCGACGCAGAAAAGGTGAACGGATGGACTCTACATGCCTGGTTCCCACCGTGAAGCATGGAGGAGGAGGTATGATGGTGTGGGGGTGCTTTGCTGGTGACACTGTTGGGGATTTATTTAAAATTGAAGGCATACTGAACCAGCATGGCTACCACAGCATCTTGCAGCGGCATGCTATTCCATCCGGTTTGCGTTTAGTTGGACCATCATTTATTTTTCAACAGGACAATGACCCCAAACACACCTCCAGGCTGTGTAAGGGCTATTTGACCAAGAAGGAGAGTGATGGGGTGCTACGCCAGATGACCTGGCCTCCACAGTCACCAGACCTGAACCCAATCGAGATGGTTTGGGGTGAGCTGGACCGCAGAGTGAAGGCAAAAGGGCCAACAAGTGCTAAGCATTTCTGGGAACTCCTTCAAGATGGTTGGAGGACCATTTCCGTTGACTACCTCTTGAAGCTCATCAAGAGAATGCCAAGAGTGTGCAAAGCAGTCATCAAAGCAAAAGGTGGCTACTTTGAAGAACCTAGAATATAAGACATATTTTCAGTTGTTTTACACTTTTTTGTTAAGTATATAATTCCACATGTGTTAATTCATAGTTTTGATGCCTTCATTGTGAATGTACAATTTTTATAGTCCTGAAAATACAGAAAAATCTTTAAATGAGAAGGCGTGTCCAAACTTTTGGTCTGTACTGTGTGTGTGTGTGTGTGTGTGTGTGTGTGTGTGTGTGTGTGTGTGTGTGTGTATATATATATATATATATATATATATATATATATATTATAATATTTATGATGAAAAAAAAAACAAACACGTTTGAATATTGTCCCTCAATTTTTTTTTTTCCTTGTGACGCCAATTTTCTGAGACCTGTACCAATTTTATTATTCTGTTGATAGGACTGAGTGAGAGTTTTTTTTGTTTTTTCTTGTGCAGTATTCTGACGAGTTTATTGTACATGAAGCTGATATCATACTTTTGCTTTGATTTCTTATTTAGTACATTTTTTTAGGGAGGCGAGACCAAAAAACGTTCAGTTCTGGCATTTTGATTTTATTCCCCTATTATGGCGTTTAATAATTGGGTTAATTAATTC
The DNA here is from genome assembly GCF_046119375.1 of Phyllobates terribilis. Classification (NCBI taxonomy): domain Eukaryota; kingdom Metazoa; phylum Chordata; class Amphibia; order Anura; family Dendrobatidae; genus Phyllobates; species Phyllobates terribilis. The sequence continues at coordinate 126,784,665 of NW_027362762.1, read as the reverse complement.
TATATTTTAATAGATCCGACTTTTACGAACGTAGTAATATGTTTGTGTATTTTTTTTTAATTATTTTTAATGGGGGGGGGGGGGGGAATGGTGATTTTTTTTTTTTTTGGGGGTTTGTTTTTACGTCCCCTTAAGGAACTTGCACCTGTGATGCTGTGATACTGTACTTGATGCTTATATTATATACTACAATACCACTGTATTGCAGGATATAGTGAAAATATCGGTCTCCTATGGAGCGTTGCCTATGCATGGGCTTCACAGAATGACCGAGATGACCGCGAAAGGGGTCTTCCACAGCTGTCCTGGCAACCCATCGGTCCCCTGCAGTCACGTAAATGGGTGCTGGTGTGTGTTTGAGATGTGTATCGGTTCACCAGAGTGATATAATTGTGTAAACCTGTATCCACACCAGTATAACACTGTACTTGTTGAAAGACTGTGTATGTATTTTGATGTAAGGTTTTAACTCTGTGAATGATTTACAATGCATTGTATGACATGATTATATAAGGAGAATAAACAGTTAATATATTGATTATAGGAGTTCAGTGCATGCTGTTAGAGGGTAGTAATGGTGAAATTTGCCCAACAACCAAAGGAGAGTTGGTGATTGGTCTAGCTCCAGTGTTGGAGGGACTTAGTTAATGTGTTCAGGGGATTTCCCAGTTGACAGTTGAAAGTACGTGACAGGAATAAGTGGAGCGGCCATCTTCGGGGTAGTCTGGGATATGTCCTGAACAGGAGAGGATGCGCTGGAAAGTAATTCAGCAGCATCTGCTTGTGAGAACGCCCCATTGACACCAGAGAAGTGGCATATTGGAGCTGAGCTTGCTCGCGACTGGAACCTGTCCAGGTTTGAGGAGATTTCTGTCAGAAACGCTGTTACAAGACAATAAAGGCTGGGACCTACAGTGAAAGGGTATTGGACACCGCTCAAGAATTAAGCCACAAGCATCAATAGTACCGCTCACTGGTTGAAGGGGCCTTGCAGTTAGTAGCTGTTCACTCATCACACAACATTTTGGCGCCAAAATATTTTAGGCTGAGATATAGCCTGTAGTTAGTTAGTTATATTAACTGCTTCACACAACGGTTGTTGCTAATACCAGCGTCCAGAACTTTCGGATTCGCTGCCAGGGTTTCTGTTTGTTTAATAACTAAAAATCCCAATCCACTTTGAGGCGCTGACACGGCACACAACGGTCTCCGGACCACACTTGAACTCCATTTTGTTGCAGGAGAAAGTTTCTGCGGAGCATTTTAGTACTGGACAGTTATTCAACTGCGCAAGACTTTATTTATGGCTAAACTGCTGTCGCCATAGTTTTTTTTTTTTGGTATCTTCGATACAGTTGAAGACGGGACTGTTCCTCTGAGTTTGCTGTAGACACCATTGGAAGGGAGAGGGAAATTTGGTTGGGGAAATAGAGGAAATATTTGTAAGATTGTAAACTTCAGTGCTGTACTGCAGACTAGCCTTTACGTTACACTCATACAATTAATCCTATTCTCAGTGTGTAAAGCGGTAATAGGCGGCCGGTTTAGACAGGCACACCAGCACGCAAATCTATAGCAAAATAGTAAATACAGATTGCTCGGGTGCCATGTTGTGTAGCACAGAGGTTCCAGCCGTTGGTTAATGTCTGCACAATGTCTAAATGTTTTCTATTGTCCGGGTAAAAATATTCACTTAAATAAGTAAAATAGTGCTTTTGGGAACGAACTTTGTAAGTGTTGGTTTTCTCGCCCGTGGCTCCGCCGTGTCCTGAAGTACACGACTTACATGTGCATCGCGCAACATTGCATTTAAATAGCGCTGTCCGTCTCTTAACAGTCGCTGCCAGAACTTGGCTGCTGTGACTTTGTATCTGCCATGTGTTGAGGAGGCTCCACTCTTGAGACCCCTCCACTCCTTTGGACCACTTACCTGGACTTTAATTAACGGTAAGGAAGGAGGTTTGAAGTAGGGTCAGTGACAGTTTTCCAAGTATCTCAGCATCTCAGACCTTGTGTCATATCTGTGGTAAAAGTGACAGGTCAAACTGCTGGGTTTTGTGGGACCCCTGACCACGGTTTATTGGTTTCTGAAAACTCCGGTTATACTCTTGCAGTGGCGCTGTTCCAGTGATGTCTGCTCTACTATTCCCGGTGGGTGATGTGACATTAGAATGTCTTGTGACCTCTGCAGCCAATCAATGTTTTCTGATCGGCTGCAGCTCAGCAATATTCCTTCTTCACTCTGATGAAATAGTAGAGGCTGCGGCTGATCAGCAATTGCTGATTGTTGGCAGCGGTCACGTGACATTGATATGTTACGTCACCCACCAGGAATAACTTCGCCAACATCACTGAAATTTAGCCGGTGTGGGAGGGGAGTATAATCTCTTTCCGGGCACCTCATTGATGGGACACAAGAAACTGTGGGTGAAATCTGTTTCCACCAGGAGGCCGACGCTAAGAAGCCATCTGCTTACCAGGACCAAGCCATGCAGTGTAGCTTAGTCATGCAGGAGGCAGACATAAGTCTGGGATCCTGACCGGATTCTACCTGTGGTTTTCCCTGCATTTTGCTGAGCTGTCTCTACTAATTTAGGTTTGGGTAAAAAAGCAGGATGGGCCACTCTGTTCACCCCATTATTGACGGAGAGAACAGTAAGTAGTGTTCTGTATCTTGTCAGAATGGAGGATCATAGTACCTGACACAGTTGGCGATAAGATGCCCAGTCAGATGGGCCTTTGTTTTTGCCTCCTGCCCGCTCATTCTCCAAAGCATGGCACATTGCATGTAGAAGAGGATGAATACAGGGCTCTCAGATCCAGAGGAGCAAACATGTTCCCCACTGTGTTCTTCCTACGTTGTAAACCCCCGGTCCTTTGCTGCGCCCTTCTCTCCCTCTGGTATCTCCTTCGGCCTCCTGTGGCTTGTTGTGCCGAGCCATTTAGGCTCTAGTCCCCCCGTCACTGCCGCTGCAATCGCTGTTCTCTGGCGGGTCTAGGATGCTAATTTATTCCCTTGCTTCAGTTGCAGCCTAGCCGGCTCCTGGCAAGCCACTCTCCATTTCTTCTAACCTTACCAGGCTAGAGTCTCGTCCTCTGATTTTGTTTCCGCCCATTCCTGTTCCTCTTTCTTTGTGGGCTACCATCTTCTCTCTGCATCACTCAAAAGAGCTTGTGCTCTCAGGAGATGCAGCCTGCCTCAGTGCACTCCACCATTCTCCAGCCAGCTTCTCCGCTCCGCTTCTCCAGCCGTTCTCACCTCATCAGGGACACCTCTCCAGCACCGGGTAGGCTTTACTTATTTCTCCTGCTCATGTAAGCGCAAATTTGTTTCAAGCCAACCTGTAACAACTTGCACTGCTTACACCTACCCTGTTTGTGGTCACTCCCTCAGGAGCCCACTTAGGCCCGCAATGAGAGAGAGTTTCTTCCAGCATTGGCTACTGCTTTTTCTCATTTGCTGTGTGACTTAACCAAGGTGTCACAGACCTTCGTTACTGTCATGAAGCACCCGCCCCTGGTACTTTTGACCACTGCCCAAAGTAAATCAGACCCACCATCTACTCCGCACCAACATGGTATATCACATAAGCTGTCCAGGCGACCTTGGGTTAGTTCATCTTGCAGGTCTCTATCTCTCTCCACACCTCCATTTTTTTCTCCCCCTTCCCTGAGGTACAGATATCAGATGTTTGCTCTGACTCCAACCAAGCGCTAAGAGAGATGGTGAATAGTCTTGTCCACATGATGAACTAATCCTGGAACGTTACTGAGGCAGGCCCCCGCTTCTCCCACAGAGACTATCAAATGTGTGGATAAATATTTCTCAAAGCATGAGGAGTTCATTGGGGTGCTGAACAGGAGTGGTAGCACCCAGATAAACACTTCTACAGACAGAAGCGCATTTAGATTCTGTACCCTTTCACAGTGGAAATTGTGGCTACCTGGTCCATTCCACTCTAGTTGGGCCCCCTTGTATAGTAGTTATACAGAACTACTACCTTTCCACTCTGAGGTGGCATCTCTAAAGGACCCTACAGATGTGTCAAATTCTTGGCCAAAACTTTGAAGCTTTGGACTCAGTCCTGGGCCAAGCTTTTGCCACCACTTGGATCACCAAAGCCAAATACCTCTGACAGGGTATTCTTTCAAGAGCTCTGACGAGGGTTATTTGACCTTGCCAACCAGATCACTCACTCGGGCAAGTATTTCTGTTCTGCTTCTCTGGAAGCCACTGGCTGCTTTGCACAAGCCTTGAGCAAAATTGTGGCTATCCACTTAATTCTGTGCCTTAAGATGTGGATTGCAGACCCCGTGTCCAAATAAATCTGGGTTCTTGCCTGTTTAGTGCCAAGCTAGATAAAATTATTTTGGACACTACTGACACCTTGCTCCCACAGTCCATGCCCAGATTCTCTAACAGCAAGCTCAGGATGCATCAGTTTTGTCCTTTTTGTCAGTTCTCCTTGAGAGGTGGCCCCGAGTATCAAGAAAATCCCCTACTACCACGCAAAAAATGTGGCTATTCTCCAAACTTGCCCCATCCTGGCCAAGTGGACAAGTCCTATAGGTTTAGTGTCAACAGATTTTCCTTGGCATGATGGACTGCCCCCACCTGGTGACTCTTTGGGTGGATGCTCATCTTTTCTTTCTCTCCCTGGTTTGGTTCTCTGTTCAGCTCCTATCTAGTGTATGTATCCTGTTTTGACCTCTGCTTGTTTATTGATGTTCCTCCTGCCTGACTATTTTTTACCTTCGTGTCCCTCTCAGTTTTGAACTGGCTACCAGACAATTCACTTGCCCCGATTTGCTCCTCCTTACAGAAGCAGTTCCGTGAAAATAATCCAGAGGACACTGTTTTAAGACCAGATCTCTGTACAGGAGTTAAAGGGTGAAGGCTGGAGTTCCTCTGTTCTATGCCAGGCGGAGTGGCTTGTGTGAAGTCTGCAGGAGGTAGCATTTTTGATCCTATGACCTCTGACAGATGTTACACTCAAGTTACAAGATAGAGTTTACTGTTCTCCTTCGCAACCACTTCTTCAGATTTTGCATTCCCCTTATTCCTATCATGGCTTCAATTTTTTACAAGCCATCTCTTCTCATCTTGGGTCATTGTACTCGTCCCTCCTTGGGAGTGCTTCCAGGGGTTTTATGCAAACCTTTTTGTCATATCCAAGGACCGCTTGTTACGTCCCATTTGGTTTATAGCCAACTGAAAGTTGAACTTTTCATTTTTTCATAAATGTGCTCAGAAGATAGCTCAATAGAAAGAAGATATGGGTTACAGACCCTGCTGCCAGACCAAACTCGCTGATGAATTTTCTGGTAACTCATTTTGCATTTTTCTATGTACTGTGATATGTAGAGGCTGCAGAATTATTATATTTTTTTTTGTATTTATTGTTTTTTCAAAAATACATGTATTTAGGTAAATAAAAAAAGTCTCCTCTGATGTCTATATTCTTTAAGGGTGAAATTGGCTTGGCCATTACGAGGTTAACATATGCTACTTAAAAGTATAAGAACAGGCAAATGTCAGACATATATTTGGTTTTAAATTTTTATTCATTCATGGACTTTATCTTGAGATTGCCACACCCGCATCTCTCTCTTTTTTTTTTGGAAAGTTTCACTAAGGTTTTAAAAGGGCATCCCTTTATCCCCAACATCACTGAGCTGTTCTGCACTTTCCATTTTTTTCTAATATTTGTCTCAAGCCACGGCTCCACTATCAGTATTTGGTCAGTATTCGGTCAGTATTTTTTCTCAGGAGTGGGTGCCAAAACCAGGTGAGGAACAATCAGAGAAAAGGTATAATAGAAACAAGTCACCAATTCTGCATTTATCACCCACTCCTGGTTTTGGCTCCCACTCCTGAGGAAAAATACTGACTGAATACTGACCAAATACTGATAGTGTGGGGCTGTAACCTCAGATAAATGCTTGTATACTTGCCTGTGTGCTTAGTTATCATTCTTTTAATCCAATGATCCAGAAGGACAACACAGGACTTGTCTCCTGTAATACCAGTTGGGATCATTAGAATAGCATATTCTGTGATAATACAATATATTTTTGTCTTTCCTACTAAAGTCTCTGTAAACTTACAAGTGAGTTTTATACACATTGTACATGTGCTAAGTGATCACCGGAGGATTCTGTGCCCTTGTGTCATGTTCTCTAGAGAGGGGAACAGTTTCTCATTGCGTCATGGCTCTGCTGCTCTGTGATCGCTGTTAATACCATCCCTGTACCTCATGCACAATAGATATGATACACATGTACTATACACAGGCAGACAGCAAATGCTTCAGAAATTAAAAAAAAAGTGATTGTATATTACTAGAATATGCCATAACGTTCTGAGTAGAGGGGGTCCGACCTTTGTTAGTGAAGGTAATATAGCGTCAGTGCAGGGAATGGCAACAGGCCGGACTCCACAGTGGAGGGTATATAGCGTCAGTGCAGGGAATGGCAACAGGCCGGACTCCACTGTGGAGGGGATATAGCGTTGGTGCAGGGAGTGGCAACAGGCCGGACTCCACTGTGGAGGGGATATAGCGTCAGTGCAGGGAATGGCAACAGGCCGGACTCCACAGTGGAGGGTATATAGCGTCAGTGCAGGGAATGGCAACAGGCCGGACTCCACTGTGGAGGGGATATAGCGTTGGTGCAGGGAGTGGCAACAGGCCGGACTCCACTGTGGAGGGGATATAGCGTCAGTGCAGGGAATGGCAACAGGCCGGACTCCACAGTGGAGGGTATATAGCGTCAGTGCAGGGAATGGCAACAGGCCGGACTCCACTGTGGAGGGGATATAGTGTTGGTGCAGGGAGTGGCAACAGGCCGGACTCCACTGTGGAGGGGATATAGCGTCAGTGCAGGGAATGGCAACAGGCCGGACTCCACAGTGGAGGGTATATAGCGTCAGTGCAGGGAATGGCAACAGGCCGGACTCCACTGTGGAGGGGATATAGTGTTGGTGCAGGGAGTGGCAACAGGCCGGACTCCACTGTGGAGGGGATATAGCGCTGGTGCAGGGAATGGCAACAGGCCGGACTCCACAGTGGAGGGTATATAGCGTCAGTGCAGGGAATGGCAACAGGCCGGACTCCACTGTGGAGGGGATATAGTGTTGGTGCAGGGAGTGGCAACAGGCCGGACTCCACTGTGGAGGGGATATAGCGCTGGTGCAGGGAATGGCAATGGGCTGGACTCCACTGTGGAGGGAATATAGCATTGGTGTAAGGAATTGCAACAGGCCATACTCCACTGTGGAGGGAATATAGCATTGGTGCAGGGAATTGCAACAGGCTGTACTCCACTGTGGAGGGGATACAGCCTATATGCAGGGAATTGCAACAGGCCGTATGCCACTGTGGAGGGGATATAGCGTTTGTGCAGGGAATGCCAACAGGCCGTACTCCACTGTGGAGGGAATAGCGTTGATGCAGGGAATTGCAACAGGCCGGACTCCACTGTGAAGGGGAGAAATAATAAAGAGAGCACAGCTCTAAATCAGCATTGCATCATTTATTCCTGAGGATGGTGAGTGTTCCAAAGATCAGACCCCCTCCCTGATCACAGGGTGATGTCATATAGTAGTAATATGACATCACTGTATAAGATGGGAAAACCCCTTTAATTAAAGGGAATCTGTCATGTAAGAGCAGCATGGTGTAGGTGAAGAGATCCTTATTCCAGCGATGTATCACTTACTGGGCTGCTTGCTGCAGTTTTGAGTCCCTCTTTTATCAGCTGCAGATCTAGCAGTTCTCTTAATGCTGAGCTCTGTATAACCCCGTCCACATCACTGATTGACAGCTTTCTAGGTACCCTGTGCATAGGCCAATCAGTGTTGGGGGTGGGGTTATACAAAGCTCATAAATAGGGAGGACTACATGGCAGCAGGTTTACTAGTCCTCTAGTGATAATCTCCTGCTGATAAAACAGTGATTTTTATCAAAACAGCAAGCAGTCTAGAAAGTGACCCATCGCTGGAATCAGGGTCTTTGTCTCTGCATTATGCTGTTCTCAGATTAGGTGACATAAACCTTGTGACAGGTTCCCTTTAAGAAGCCAGGAATAATTCTAATCATGACATAATACCAAGCAATACTCAGAAATGACTTCAACATTTCATCTATTGAAAAGTTATTGATGTGCAATAGTGACTGCTACTCAGCAACCAATGTGCTAAACTGACTGCAGACAGACCGCACCGTGGTGTGGTATGGTGTAGGGACGTACACTCTCAGGTAGGCACTAGAGTTAATCCCACCACAAGATTCTTGTGTCAAAGCAGTGAGGTTTGTGGAACTCCATAAACTTGCACAGTTCTTCAACTCCTTCACTACCCAGCGATTTTCTTTTTTTCCCATTTTCATTTTTTTCTCCCCTTCTTCTAAGAGCCATAACTTTTTTTAATTTTTCTGTTCTCATAGTCATAAGGGGTCTTGTTTTTTTGCGTGATGAGTTGTACTTTTGAATGTCCCCATTCATTTTGTCATGTGATGCACTGGAAAGCGGGCAAAAAATTCTAGGCTATGTGCCCACGATGCAGAATTGAAGCAGAAAATTTCTGCAGCGTTTCTGCATGTCCTTGGCAGTACAAACGCTTGCGGATTTTACATGCGTTTTTTAATGCTTTTTTTTGCAGCGTTTTTACATGCGGATTTGACTTGCGTTTTTCAAATGCATTGTGACCTCAAATCCGCATGCGGAAACGCACAAATAATGGACATGCTGTGGATTTTTCCGCAAGGAAAATCTGCTGCTGAAAATTCCGCAGCATGTGCACAGGACATGCGAATTTTCATTGTGGACCATTGGACACGTAAAATTCTGCATCAAAAACGCTTGAAAAACGCATAGTGGGCATGCAGCCTCAGTGTGTTGAAATTGCAAAAAAAGTGCAATTCCACAATTGTTTTTTTTTTTTTATTCACCTTGTTCACTACTGACTTGGCAATATGATTATCAAGGTCAATACGAATGCGCAGGTAACAAACATGTATAGTTTTTTTATTTTTTTTTTTTATTTAAGTGGTGAAAAAAAATTCTGAAATTTGTCCCTAACCCCAAATATTTTGTTTTTTTTGACACTTTCCGTAATCCATAACATTCTCATTTTTTGGGATCTGGGGCTGGGTGATGGCTTATTTTTTGCACCCTGAGCTACATAGTTACATAGTTTATAAGGCCGAAAAAAGACAAGCGTCCATCCAGTTCAGCCTATTTCTTGTGCACTGCAGCTATTCCGCAGCGTTGATCCAGGGGAAGGCAAAAAAAAAAACATGCGGTATAGGCCAATTTACATCACTGAGGAAAAATTCACTTCCCGACACCAATCTGGCAGTCAGATTAAATCCCTGGATTAATTAACTATCACTAAGTATAAGATGTAATTTTATTGTTCTCAAGAAAGGCGTCCAGGCCTCTCTTGAACTCATTAAGTGAGTTGGACATCACCACTCCCAGAGAGTTCCAGAGTCTCACGGCTCTGACCGTAAAGAATCCCTTTCTATGCTGGTGCAGGAACCTCCTTTCCTCCAGACGCATAGTGTGCCCCCTCGTCTTTGTCACCATCCTTGGTATAAACAGGTCATGGGAGAGATCTCTGTACTGCCCCCTGATGTATTTATACATGTTTATGAGGTCTCCCCTAAGCTTTCTCTTTTCCAACGTAAATAGGCCTAATTTTGACTACCTCTCTGGGTATTCTAGTCCCTCCATTCCCTTTATTACCTTAGTCGCCCTCCTTTGTACCCTCTCTAGCTCTAGCTGACATTTTTATTGATTTCACTTTGGGGTAGATACATTGTTTTGATCGCCTCTTATTGCATTTTATTGCAACCAAAAAAAAACGTAATTCTGACGTTTTGAATTTACTTCTCTGCTCAGCTTCCCCCAGCTGACCTCTACAAAATGAACACATGGCCTGGTTCTAGTCATAGCTAGCCAGGTGCATGTAATCAGGACTTAGAGTGCTAGGATTTAACCCTGGTTTCCTACTGTGGGTAGTAAACATGGTTGTGTAGTGAAAAGTCCCGGGGGCTGAGAGGATCCAGGAAACCCCATAGTTAAGAGGAATCAATAATTTAATAGCAGAAATAGCAAATGCAAATAAATACCGGTTCTTGTATATCCACCTTTATAAGAAAGATTCACTCATTGTTTAGTGAGTACTAATATATGAATTTATTTCAAAGTAACAGTGTAATACTTTACAATAAAAACACAAGAAAAAAAAAAGTAACACGAATGAAATCCAGCGGAGTTTGATTCCACTTACCCCTCATGAGATTTGTTAGTAAAAATAAAGAATACTCCTGGTTGGTGAACTCAGAAATTTAAGGCTCATGCACATGACCGTTTTTTTTCGTACGAGTGCTATCTGTGGTTTTCATGGATTGCATTCGTACCTATGATATTCTATGAGGCCGTGCATTCGTCCTTGTTTTTGTTTTTTTCCTCAGAAAAAAATCAGGTAGTACTCGGATGCCATCTGTATGCGCTCGGTTTTGACTGACTGATAGACAGAAGGTGGAGGAATTTTGTTTTTCTCTCCATGTTTTAGAAAAACTGATGTCACACTGCTCAAACTCTGATCAGAATAATCGGACCGGCTGCGTTTTTCTCGGATGTGGAGAAAACGGTCGTGTGACGCTACCCTCTAGATGATGTCTTATAAGGTTGAGAAAGCAAATGTCATCACAACACATAAAAGGATAATGATCTGTATTGGATGCAGCATTACCTATAGCCACCAGTGTCAGACAGCTGCTGCTAAAGCTTAAAAAAATCAATATCTGCATCAAAAATGGACAGGATAAATTTGGGAGTACATTTATTTTACTCAGTATCACATAGTACATGGGGTAAGGTGTACAATTTGGGGCATCCTTTTCTATAGTAAAAATCCAGTTAAACTGGAGCAGAAAATAAAAGTAATACAAGTAATGGTTGAGTTGTTCTATACCATACATGTCAAACTGTGGCCCATGGGTCAAATCTGGCCCCCAGGGTGGTTTTCTTTGCCCCTTGACACCAGAACCACCACCCCTATGTGGGGCTATTATTGTGTATGGAGGACTATGTAGGGCCCATTATTCTATATGGAGGACTATGTGGTGCCCATTATACTGTATGGAGGAATATGTGGTGCCCATTATACTGTATGGAGATCTATGTGGGGCCCATTATACTGTATGGAGGTCTATGTGGGGCCCATTATACTGTATGGAGGTCTATGTAGGGCCCATTATACTGTATGGAGGTCTATGTAGGGCCCATTATACTGTATGGAGGTCTATGTAGGGCCCATTATACTGTATGGAGGACTATGTGGGGCCCATTATTCTGTATGGAGGACTATGTGGGGCCCATTATTCTGTATGGAGGACTATGTGGGGCCCATTATTCTGTATGGAGGACTATGTGGGGCCCATTATTCTGTATGGAGGACTATGTGGGGCCCATTATTCTGTATGGAGGACTATGTGGGGCCCATTATTCTGTATGGAGGACTATGTGGGGCCCATTATTCTGTATGGAGGACTATGTGGGGCCCATTATTCTGTATGGAGGACTGTGGGGCCCATTATTCTGTATGGAGGACTATGTGGGGCCCATTATTCTGTATGGAGGACTATGTGGGGCCCATTATTCTGTATGAAGGACTGTGTGGGGCCCATTATTCTGTGTGGGGCCCATTATTCTGTATGGAGGACTGTGTGGTGCCCATTATACTGTATGGAGCACTATGTGGGGCCCATTATACTGTATAGAGCAGTATGTCAGGCCCATTATACTGTATGAAGGACTATGTGGGGCCCATTATACTGCATGGAGCACTATGTGGGGCCCATTATACTGCATGGAGCACTATGTGGGGCCCATTATACTGCACGGAGCACTATGTGGGGCCCATTATACTGCATGGAGCACTATGTGGGGCCCATTATACTGCATGGAGCACTATGTGGGGCCCATTATACTGTATGGAGCACTATGTGGGGCCCATTATACTGTATGGAGCACTATGTGGGGCCCATTATACTGTATGGAGCACTATGTGGGGCCCGTTATACTGTATGGAGCACTATATGGGGCCCATTATACTGTATGGAGCACTATGTGGGGCCCATTATACTGTATGGAGCACTATGTGGGGCCCATTATACTGTATAGAGCACTATGTGGGGCCCATTATACTGTATGGAGCACTATATGGGGCCCATTATACTGTATGGAGCACTATGTTGGGCCCATTATACTGTTTGGAGGACTATGTGGGGCCCATTATTCTGAATGGAGGACTATGTGGGGCCATTATACTGTATGGAGGACTATGTGGGGCCATTATACTGTATGGAGGACTATGTGGGGCCCATTATTCTGTATGGAGGACTTTGTGGGGCCAGTTATATTGTATACGGGTTGGCCCGCAACTTTGTCCAAGTTTTTCATTTTGGCCCTCTGTGTGTTTGAGTTTGACATCCCTGTGAATGTATACAGAAAGATCAACCCAATAAAAGGTCTCGTCCAACCCAGTATATATTTTGATATACAATTTCTCATTAATCCCCTACCTCTTCCCCGGCAACCCGCCAGTCTCTTCTTCCAGCTGCAGATGTGTCAGTATGAAGAGTTAGTAAGGCGACTATTACTGTTTTATTATTTAATCCGATTCTTATCAGCTATAAGTAATGTTCACGTGTTTTATGAGATGATGATTGGTGCAGGGGTTTATAGACGCAGCCGGCTCTTCTTGGTGCAGGGGTTTATGGACGCAGCTTGCTCTTCTTGGTGCAGGGGTTTATGGACGCAGCCGGCTCTTCTTGGTGCAGGGGTTTATGGACGCAGCCGGCTCTTCTTGGTGCAGGGGTTTATGGACGCAGCCGGCTCTTCTTGGTGCAGGGGTTTATGGACACAGCCGGCTCTTCTTGGTGCAGGGGTTTATGGACGCAGCCGGCTCTTCTTGGTGCAGGGGTTTATGGACGCAGCCGCCTCTTCTTGGTGCAGGGGTTTATGGACGCAGCCGGCTCTTCTTGGTGCAGGGGTTTATGGACGCAGCCGGCTCTTCTTGGTGCAGGGGTTTATGGACGCAGCCGGCTCTTCTTGGTGCAGGGGTTTATGGACGCAGCCGGCTCTTCTTGGTGCAGGGGTTTATGGACGCAGCCGGCTCTTCTTGGTGCAGGGGTTTATGGACGCAGCCGGCTCTTCTTGGTGCAGGGGTTTATGGACGCAGTCGGCTCTTCTTGGTGCAGGGGTTTATGGACGCAGCCGGCTCTTCTTGGTGCAGGGGTTTATGGACGCAGCCGGCTCTTCTTGGTGCAGGGGTTTATGGACGCAGCCGGCTCTTCTTGGTGCAGGGGTTTATGGACGCAGCCGGCTCTTCTTGGTGCAGGGGTTTATGGACGCAGCCGGCTCTTCTTGGTGCAGGGGTTTATGGACGCAGCCGGCTCTTCTTGGTGCAGGGGTTTATGGACGCAGCCGGCTCTTCTTGGTGCAGGGGTTTATGGACGCAGCCGGCTCTTCTTGGTGCAGGGGTTTATGGACGCAGCCGGCTCTTCTTGGTGCAGGGGTTTATGGACGCAGCCGGCTCTTCTTGGTGCAGGGGTTTATGGACGCAGCCGGCTCTTCTTGGTGCAGGGGTTTATGGACGCAGCCGGCTCTTCTTGGTGCAGGGGTTTATGGACGCAGTCGGCTCTTCTTGGTGCAGGGGTTTATGGACGCAGTGGGCTCTTCTTGGTGCAGGGGTTTATGGACGCAGTCGGCTCTTCTTGGTGCAGGGGTTTATGGACGCAGCCGGCTCTTCTTGGTGCAGGGTTTATGGACGCAGCCGGCTCTTCTTGGTGCAGGGGTTTATGAACGCAGTCAACTCTTTGTGCAGGGGTTTATGGACCCAGCCGGCTCTTCTTGATGTAGGGGTTTATGGACCCAGCCGGCTCTTCTTGGTGCAGGGGTTTATGGACACAGCCGACTCTTCTTTTTAATGTTTGCTTGGTCTGTGCATTGTTTGCTTGCTCTGAACTTCTAGATTGTGACTATTAAAATCTTTCTTTTTTTCAGGAATATTCATGATGCATCAAATTATAAGCCAATCGAAGAACTTTTTAAAATCAACCAAACTGAAAAGAAACGCAGCAGAAGAATCCTGGAGCAGGTACCTACGTAACAGAATGGGGTATTTGAGGTTTTTTTTTTCGCATTGCTCGGGGTAAACATCTAGTGTCTAATTGGGAGTCCTAACATTGGCAGCAGTGATAAGATGATCCCACGCCACTTTATCTGCTCAGATATTCACTGGGGCCACATGAAAGTGCGTTAAAACCAAAGGCTTTTTAGGGTACATTCACACGCAGGGTTTTTGCTTGTTTTTTATTCTTCACAAAAAAACAGAGTGTTGGCAAGAAACCCGCTGCATAAAATCCGTGTGTTTTTTGGTACGCTTTTGCAGCGTTTTTTTTTTTTTTTTTTTATTCCATTCTTTAGAAAAATGCTGCAAACGGTGAAAAAATTAACATGCTGCAGATTTCCAAAAATGCCTAGGAGCGTGAAAAAAAAAAAAAAACAAGTGTGTGCATGAGATTTTTGAAAGTACTGTACAATGCAGTAAATTAAAAAAATAAAACCCTGCAAAAAGGCCATTTGTGAACATATTCTTAGTGTCATGTCTAATTAACAGCCAAATATTAACATAAATGACAATATTAGTATGATTATTGATACTTATTACATCCCGTAATTGTAATAACTGCTCAGTAATACATGATCTGGGCTGGTTTATAGCTCTGATGTATCCACTGGATATGCCACAAGCTGTGATCAGTGGGCCGACTTATGTTGGCTTCTGCTTTCTGACGTGTGACTAGTTTAATTTGTGGTTTTATTCTGATATGTGAGCTCTGACTAATACTATTTGTTTTCTTGAAGGCTGTGAAAAGAGGCTGCAAAGCCCCGAATGCTATGATTTCTTCATGTGGGATGATCCCCGGAAATCCGTACCCTAAGGGAAGACCCAGTCGCACCCACGGGATATTCCCTGTAAGGATAATGTGACCACTTGTATCATTATGCACCATGCAGCCCTCCTAGCTCAGTCTACGAGGGGCCTGTATCATAGGGAATGGCTCACCTATAGAATTAAAAGTATAGAGTAAATTTTAAAAAAAATCAACAAATCAGGTATGATTTTTTTTTTGCACTGATTTCCTGTTTTTTTTTCTATTATTTTTTTTTTGTAAATTTAATTGATCATGAGGGAATCAATCAGAAAATTATATATATAATTTACTCCCATATGTACTACTATATATTTAATCTACTCCCCCTCCAACCGGCTGTCATTTACCGCCCCCCAGGGCTAGCCACCACCTTCTTCGACCACTTCACCACTTGGCTACTTCACTTCTTTCCGCTGACATCACCTCTATCATCAAGTCCACACTTACTTCAGCAAAACAAACCTACTTCACATCTCTCATATCCTCTCTGTCTCACAGCTATTCAACACCTTCAATTCTCTCCTCCGTCCACCAGCGCCTCCTCGGCTGAACACTCTACCTCATTCTTCAAGCAGAAGATTGACACCATCAGACAATGCTTTGGCCTAAAGTCTCTCTGCTAGATTTCTAAAACTTAACATGGACAAAACAGAATTCATCATCTTTCCACCATCTCACTCAACCCCCCCCCATCTGACTTTCCATCATAGTCAATGGCTGCTCATTCTCCCCAGTCCCACAAGCTCGCTGCCTCGGGGTAACTCTGGACTCTGATCTCTCCTTCAAACCACATATCCAAGCCCTTTCCACTTCCTGCCGACTCCAACTCAAAAATATCTCTCGTATCCGCACATTCCTCAGCAAAAACACTAGTCCATGCCCTCATCATCTCCCGCCTCGCCTACTGTAACCTCCTTGTTTGTGGCCTCCCTTCTACCACTCTCGCACTCCTCCAATCTATCCTAAACTCTGCTGCCGAACTAATCCACCTGTCCCCCCGCTATTCCCTGGCCTCTCCCCTCTGTCAATCCCTTCACTGGCTCCCCATCGCACAGAGACTTCAGTTGAAAACCCTAACCATGGCATGCAAACCCATCCATAACCTGTCTCCTCCATATATCTGTGACCTAGTCTCCCGGTACATACCTGCACGCAGCCTCCGATCCTCACAAGATCTCCTTCTCTACTCCCCTTTTATCTCTTATTCCCACAATCACATACAACATTTCTCCTGTGCATCCCCCCTGCTGTGGAACTCTGTACCCCAGCATATCAGACTGTCCCTATCATGAAACCTTCAAAAGGAACCTGAAGACCCACCTCTTCCGACAAGCCTACAACCTGCAGTAACCCTCGCTCCACCATACCGCTGCACGACCAGCTCTACCCTCACCTACTGTATCCTCACCCATGCCTTGTAGATTGTGAGCCCTCACGGGTAGGATCCTGTCTCCTTCTGCATCAGTCCCTGACATGTATTGTTCAAGATTATTGTAATTGTTTTTGCTATGTATACCCCTTTTTCACATGTAAAGCGCCATGGAATAAATGGCGCAATAATAATAATAATATATTTTCTCATTGATTTCCTGATTTTTTTTTTTTTTGATTTTTTTTTTTAATTTACTTAATTATGGCGGCAACTTTTATGCCCAAGTTTCTGCTACTTTTATAGACGTGCTTTATTGCAGCCCCATGAACTCTAGGTAGCGGTAGGGTGACTGCTTTTTCTTATGTAAGGGAGATCTCTGACATGCTTTGATTTAGGCAAAGGCATAAGTGTTAGTGGTTAGTGTGAAAGTTGCAAGATTTCTCTCTTTTTTTATCTAGTAAAAAAGTTAAAAAAATGTCCATTCAACATATAAAAATCTGATTATTTTTTTATTTTTCTCTTCTGTCCATGAGCTTGGTCCGAGTATCTTCCTACTCCTCTCTGATTTATGAAGTTTTTTGCTGAACTTTGTGACAGGAGCTTAAAAAAATGAAGATAAAAGCTATAGAAACTCCTGACTGATTCTCCATTAACTCATTCTGCGGCCAGCAATAGTCCATGCAATGGAGGCTGTAGAAAAAAGAATTGCCAAGTTTTTGCTGAAATTCAATTTTTTAGGCCAAAATACATGAATTTAGGTAAAAAGAAAAAGAAACAACAACAATGCCCTTAGAGCTGTCCATATTCTTTGATCTGCATAGCAGGAGGAATTTTGAAGCATGGATACGATTGCAGTAATATTAGGGACAATCCTTGACCATTTTTTTTTAAGGGAACCCCAATAAAGAAAGAAGGTGAAGATACCAATGAAGGCAAGGGCATTGCGGCCAGAATACTTGGGCCCTGTAAGCCGGTATGTATTTGGACATATTTCTTTTTTTATCCATTTTTTTCTATTATCTCATAGGTCTTATGCCACAAAACTGTTCATTGTTTTTCGTTTCTTCACAGCCGCCGTCAACTTATAACCCCCACAGGCCAGTGCCGTACCCGATTCCACCATGTCGGCCTCACCCAACTATTGCACCAAGTAAGAGGAGGAAAAGTGCTTTCTCCAGTTTAATATGAAATATAGACCAGAATGTAAAAATGAATCGGGGTCTAATTTCGCTCTTCTGCTAAGAGCATTGACTGTGCTGGCACAGCATTATTCTCAATGAATCTCTATTGATCTGTCAATGATTGCTATCTGCTGCCTCTCCTGATCAATAACTGTGTCTCTAAGCTTGTTGCTTAGGCCTTTAATTCATTGCCTTCCTCTTCTCCTCTTGTCACTTTACCCATTATCTAGCGTCCGACCTCTTCATATGTCTGTTGTTCCCTCTTGCGGCAACTTCGTTACATCTACTTTTTTGTAACTTCACTTGATTGTTTGAGACTTTTACATTGATGGCCTATGCTTAGGATAGGTCATCAGTATCTGATTGGTGAGGGGGAGACACCCGCCACCCTCGCTCCGGCACCGGGAGCAGCTGAGATGTGGTGGTGTGGCACCGGGAGCAGCTGAGATGTGGTGGTGTGGCACCGGGAGCAGCTGAGTGGTGGGGGGTACGGCACCGGGAGCAGCTGAGTGGTGGGGGGTGCGGCACCGGGAGCAGCTGAGTGGTGGGGGTGCGGCACCGGGAGCAGCTGAGTGGTGGGGGGTGCGGCACCGGGAGCAGCTGAGTGGTGGGGGTGCGGCACCGGGAGCAGCTGAGTGGTGGGGGTGCGGCACCGGGAGCAGCTGAGTGGTGGGGGTGCGGCACCGGGAGCAGCTGAGTGGTGGGGGTGCGGCACCGGGAGCAGCTGATTGGTGGGGTGCGATCTCAGGAGCAGCTGATTGATGGGGGTGCAGCATCGGGAGCAGCAGATTGGTAGGGGTGCGGCATTGGGAGCAGCTGATTGGTGGGGGTGCGCCACCAGGAGCAGGTGATTGCAGGGGGTGCGCCACCGGGAGCAGGTGATATAGTTATTCTGTGATGCTTTTGTTTGCTCTTATATCAGGGCGTAAGTTTATAGTATCCCCAGAAACAAGGTAGTGGCTAAACACATTTATTAAAAGGGGTTGTCCTGGAGAAACGTATTGATGGTAAGTCATCAGTATCAGATTGGTGTTGGTCTGACACCTGGCACCTCATTGCCAGCCGGATGTCACCGGGCTCTGGAGCTGCACCGCTCCGTGCATTGTAGCATCCGCTCCCAGGTCCAGCACGTCATCTCATATTTATGTGAATGGGGTATAACCTGCAGTCCCCGGGAGCGGCCACCAAGCAATGTACGGATTCATACAACATTTACACCCGGCCGGAGCTAATAACGGCTACTTTGTGGACCATCACCGGTCTGTTATCGATGACTTATGGAGAGGTCATTAGTGTTATTCCTGGTCAGCCCCATTAATGTGATGGTAGCAGGAAAATTCCTGGACTTATATTTCCCTGATTTGTTAGGTCGAATCTTCTATAAAGATCATTTACTCCAAAGAGAATAAATTCTGTAGTGTTACTGACAGCGGGGGAGTCCTCATGTAAGTGGGACAAGTGTCGATGAATATTCAGCTTCGGGTGGAAATGTTCTTTTCTCCGCCATCTGAAGCCACAACCTTATCTTTCTAGCTCTTGTCACTTCTTTTCTAATTATTAAATCTTGTAGAAGATTTTTGTAAAACCCCCTCGCACGACCCCAGAACTGGGGGCGCCCGGAGCCCAGTGCAGGAGAAGTGACTCTCCACTCTTCTGCCGCTCTCTCCATGGATGTGGTCTGCAGCAGCCCGTACGTTTCTTGTGGGCAGTGGGTAGATCTGGAGCTCTGTGGGGCATCGGCCATTCCCACAAGTTCTCGGTCTTGTCCCGTAGCCCATGTCTTGTCATCGGTCTGACTACGAGAGTCCTCAGGTGCTCAGCACATGACAGAATTATTTCTAAGCAGAAAAGTGGCATGGAGGAATAACGCAGATTATCAAAGTAAACGTGCTAGCGTCATCAGGTCTAAGAAATCTATTTAATAATATATGCAGTTAGTATTGTGAAATCCACTTTTAAGGCAGATTCATATGTAGGAGGGGGGTGGAAACCGCTTACATGAGTGATACTGTATATGTGGATACCACCAGCTAGGACCCATATAATTGTCATAAATGGAGGTGCTCCGCTAACTTTCCTTATGATGTGTCCAAAGGCTACATCATCGAGTGTTTTCATAATGAGAAAAACACTTATGGGCACCGGCTGAATACATTGGGGTGATAATAAAAAGTTGTGGACAACTTCTTTAACTTTGATGCTGCGGTTTCAGAAATTACCATCTTCTACTAGGCCCCGACAACTTCAGCTTACGAAATACTACAACTGCTTACCACTGCTGTTCTCAGCTGTAGTATAACTAGATAGCGCCTTCAAGTTCTGCCCAGATGTGTGGTGTAGCGGACCAGTCCAGGGTCATTTGGATGTTTTTGGTTGTCAGTAAGATTTAAAAACAGAAAACACAGTAGTTTGACAATAAATGGCTTCACCCAACCAATAACCATGAGTGGAGAAAAAGTTTTTTTGTTATCATTCATATTCTCTGAAACAAGGCCAAGAAAGGAAAAATTCTGTCGGGGTATGTAAACTTTTGAGCACAACTGTGTGTATATGTATGTGTGTGTGTATATATATATATATTTATTGATATACTTACCTTGTAATGTCTTCACATCCTGTTCCGTCCAGATCCCAGAATTCCAAGTGGCGGAAGTTCGTCCACCGCCATATTGGGACATCCAGTGATGGGTGTCTCAATATGGAAACCCTGGTGGTGCCAGCCTCTTGCGCGGTACCACCAGCGGAACACCGTCGGGATCAGCCGAATGATTCACTTACCGCCGCTATCTTTGTACAGGAGGAGCGTGTGCGCAGTTTTAATGTGACTGCCGCTATCTGCCTGCACAAAGATGGCGGCTGTCTGATTTACTGCGCGGGGAGACAGCTCAAACCAGAGAAGACATGAGGGAAGAAGACAACACAGGGGTGGAGAGAGAGAGCAGACAATGGGGAGACCACATGGGGTACACAGGTCAAAGAAGAGATCACATGAGAGGAGAAGACAGCAGATGGGGGAGAGAGAAAGCGAAAAGGGGGGAGAGAGACAGAGCACAGGGGGAAGACAGCTCAAACTTGACAGCACATGAGGTGAGAACACAGCACAGGGAGGAGAGAGACAGCAGACAAGGGGGGATAGCACATGGAGTAGACAGATCAAAGAAGAGAGCACAGATGGGGGAAAGAGAGAGCGGATAGGTGGGTGAGCACATGGGGGGGGGAGAGATTCTCAACACTGCAAAGCCTGCCCCCATCGTGACATTACCGCCCTCCCGATGCGATCGGGCCTCCATCTAGTGTGTGTGTGTGTGTGTGTATGTATGTATGTATGTATGTATGTATGTATGTGTATGTATATATATATATATATATAGTGTGTGTGTGTGTGTGTATGTATGTATGTATGTATGTATGTATGTGTATGTATATATATATATATATATAGTGTGTGTGTGTGTGTGTTTTTATGTATCTATATTTATACCCACATACACGTGTGTGTGTGTGTGTGTGTGTGTGTGTATATATATATATATATATATATATATATATATATATTTATACATATGAACATACGGTACTTCTATGTGTACACACTCGCAGCAGATAGTGCCAAAGTACCGTATTTTTCGGACTATAAGACGCACTTTTTTCCTCCAAAATTTTGGAGGAAAGTGGGGGGTGCGTCTTATAGTCCGAATACTATATTATTGTATGGCCGAATGGTTGGGGGAGGGAGCGGCAGCGGGGGATCAGCGGGGCACAGGAGGCAGCAGCCACCTGCTGCAGCCTAGCTGTGCCCGCTACTAAAGAAAATGAATATTCCCTGCTCCCCACGCCCTTTGGCGTGTAGAGCAATGAATATTCATTTCTCTTAATAGCTGGCACACTGTAGCCGCAGCGCGGCTCCTGCTGCCGCTCTGCCGTCAGTGTGCCCGCTATTAAAGCTCATGAATATTCGCTACAACCCACTCCCATGGGTTGTAGTGAATATCCATGGTCTTTAATAGCAGGCACACTGACCACAGAGCGGCAGCAGGAGCCGCGCTGCGGTACAGTGTGCCGGCTATTGAACAGACTGAATGGTCACTGCTCCCCACGCACAGAGTCCTGGCGTGGGTAGCAGTGACTATTCCAGCACAGCGTCTCACACTGTGTGAGGGCGCATGGCAGGGACGCCATGCATGCCCTGCCATGCGCCACTCACACAGTGAGAGTGTCGGCAGCAGAGCGGTATAGCGCTGGAGGAGGGAGGAGGTGAGTATGATTGTTCTTTTTTTTTTTTTTTTTTTTTTTTGTAGGCAGCCTGATGGGGGCTCAGAGGGTGCCATACATACCAGGATGGGGGCTCAGGGGGTGCCATACATACCAGGATGGAGGCTCAGAAGGTGCCATACATACCAGGATGGGGGCTCAGAGGGTGCCATGCATACCAGTATGGGGGCTCAGAAGGTGCCATACATGCCAGGATGGGGGCTCAGAAGGTGCCATACATACCAGGATGGGGGCTCAAGGGGTGCCATGCATACCAGGATGGGGGCTCAAGGGGGGTGCCATGCATACCAGGATGGGGGCTCAAGGTGGGTGCCATGCATACCAGGTTGGGGGGCTCAAGGGGGGGTGCCATGCATACCCGGATGGGGGCTCAGAGGGTGCTATGCATACCAGGATGGGGGATAAAGGGGTGCCATGCATACCAAGATGGTGTATAAAGGGGTGCCATGCATACCATGATGGGGGATAAAGGGGTGCCATGCATACCAGGATGGGATGGGGGCCACTTATACCAGGAAGGAGGGGCCATACATATCAGGATGTAGGATATTAACAGAATTGGGGGACATTACCCCAATACCAGTGTCAGCAGCAGACCCCCTCCCCCATAACAGGGCATCATGACCACATTTTTTGCTTAAATTTTTTTTTCCTATTTTCCTCCTTTAAAACCTAGGTGCGTCTTATGGTCCGGTGCGTCTTATAGTCCGAAAAATACGGTATATAAGTGGCACCTAGTTATGTTATTTCTGTATTCTGAGGCTACTGTAAAGAATCTCTGTAATGGTACCGTTCAGGCAAGAAAAAGTTTTTGGTGTTTATGTAGTACTGACAGAACTATTGTTGTCCTGGTGGTGTACTTAAAACAAGTAGAATGAAATTGATTAAAATAAAAATCCCATTTTGTTATTAGGCTGGATCCTGTGCATCTCATAAAGCGCTGGGTCGTCTGCTTAGTAAGTCAAACACCAGCCTATTATGGGCCACCAGGGCACTTACATTTGGAAGAGGGCCAAGAATATTACCACAGGCTGTCACTTACTGTGATAAAATCCCTGTTTAATCAGCAGGAGATTATCACTAGAGCACTAGTAAACCTGCTGACATGTAATCCTCCATATTCATGAGCCCTGTATAACCCCACCCCCACCACTGATTGATAGATTTCTGCCTATGCACAGTGTACACAGAAAGCTGCCAATGAGTGGTGTGGTTGTAAGGTGCCCAGGACGGTAGCCAGGGGCGAGCTGCTGCTCCATAACACCCTGGCACTTTACAAACCCATTGTCCCAGTCCATATGTGTTGTGCTGTGTAAGGTGCGTAGGCCGACGTCCCCCGCTGCCTCCACGTCCTCCGCTCCAGGACCAGCCGCACACATAAGGGGACAACTGGTTGGTTTTAACAAGTTCAACTTTACTGGACAGTGCAAGTACATCCCGCAGTATCGGGCCAGCACCCTCCGGTTCTTGTTCCATCAGCACAGTACTTTTCAATCATTTTCTTACGTTCAGCTCGGACTATCCCTACTTTATCAGACTCTGTTAGCCCTAGGAATTCCCCATCCGGGATCCCAGTATTCCCGAGATCTGCTACGTTTCCCTCACACTGTTTCACGTCCCTCTTCCTTTGTACAGAAGGGTTGTTGGTGCTCTCCTTAGCCCCAAACTTGAGCCTTGAGCTCCGGACTTTACAGGAATGTCCACTGGGAGTTTTGTACGACCTTATACCTCCAGAAGGTTTTGTCCACACTGTGCTTCCAGCCCACTGCACCTTGAACTTCACCTTGCCTCCAATGAATACTTTCCCTAACTGAGGTGGTTCCCCTTTCCCCTTTTGTCTCACTAGGTCCCCCCAAATTGTGGGCTAGTACTAAGTATTAACTACTTCCTACCTTGTGTACTAACTTAAATTCTTTTCTATGCTTTCCCTATACCTGAGCTGAGCGTACCTGAGTTACCTTAGGCGTTACTTTGCAGTACCCACACAGCTGCATCAGTACCTATAACACTATGCATTAGTTACAGTACACTCTCTACATTTTACACAACATCATAAAACGCAGTAAAAACGCATGACCTTATTCACACTACACAATTGTTGTCTTCAGGGGCAGGAACAGTCTCTGTCACATCCGTACATGGGCGGGTTATACAAAGCTCAGTATTAGAGAACTGCTAGATCTGCAGCAGCAGAGAAAACAGGGATTTTATCAAAACTGCAGCAAGCAGCCAAGTAAGTGACACATCGCTGGAGTCTGGGTCTGTGATAAATCGTTCTAATAGAATTATTTTATCATTTTTGCCTCGCAGTGAAGCAAATACTGCATGTTCCAATCCTCATGATGACCTTCCCTTATGCATGCTCCTTCTATGTCACATGGTAGGACAACGAGGCAGGGGGAAGGCAATTCTCCATCAGTCCATTGTGGGGAAACTTGATGCAAAGCTGTATTAAAAAATGTATTCCGGTTTACTTTCTAGACTGCAGGGCGTAAAATGTGTCGGGGCTCTGTTTTGTTCTTCTTGCTCTTCTATCTTTTAGATTGCTATGGAAAGACAATGGCGGTAAAGAAGGAGCAGTCAAACTTAAATACCGCTGGAGAAGGTCAAAGTTTATCTGAAGGGGGAGGGGCGACAAGCCTTAGCACCAGTTGTCGCGATTGGGCTAAGACAAACGAGACTAACAGTAACTAATTTTTTTTCTGTTTTTTTTTTGCAAATGCTCATTTTTGCACAATGCCACATGCTGCCCCCCACTGCATGTACAGAGACGGTAGATCCATGTATATGTTGGAATGACATATGGTTTGATTAACAAACTGACGAGCCGACCAGCAGGGTCATCATTATCATTCCTTTTTTTTACGTTTCTATTTGTTTTTAGTTTTTATTTTTCTTTATTAGAGTTCTGTGTCGTCAAATTTTTATAAATTTGACTTTGCACAGTGTTATTAAAATTGGATTACAGCCCTTTTTGGCCAAAATTATCAGCATGAATATATTTAACAGGTTAGGCTCAAGTTCTTTAATGGGTAAAATCACAAAGTGCTTTTCTAATATCTAAGGGGTAAAGTTTCTCCTTGTAGAGAGTGACATGCCAGGTCTGGCATGCCAGTATGAGGAGACTTAAATGCCTTGCATGTTCTGCTGGGAAATTAAATATGCAAATAGTCTCTTCAGAGAGGAAGACGACTTGAACTCTAGTGCCACCTATTGGAAGTAGCAATCCTAAAAGTCATTATCAACCCTTTAACGAGCCTTGAAATATGACTTAGGATAAAAGCCAAATCAGAATCTCAATTTGTTGGCACGGTGTTTCGGGGTATTGTCCCTCGTCAGTACAAAATATGAGAACTGATTTGGCTGGGAGAGAGGCTAAGACTGGGATCTAAAGGGTAAGTTTGTGGAGAGTGACATGCCAGGTCTGGCACGCCAGTATGAGGAGACTTAAACGCCTTGCATGCTTCTCTGGGAACTTAAATATGCAAATAGCAAGCTATTTTGCTATTTCCTTGTTATTAAAAAAAATGAAAAAAAGGAATTTAAACTTTCTGGAACATGCGCAGTGCTACCAAGCTCTATTATTGGAAAGCACTTCCAAGATGCTCTGAGCGTGGCACGATCGCTGGGACGCACTGTTGACTCACAATCTTCTATAAAAGGCACCAATGCTGCAGATGCAAAGATGCCTCATATAGTGTCACGTTGGAGTGCACAGGTAGGGCCAGTGGTGCAATCCTGCCGCTGGTCTGAGCTGTCAATCAAGCATTAGCATACAGGAAAATGAGACGGGGGGGGGGGGAGGGTGGGATCGCCTGTAGAAGAAGAGTAGATTAGGTATTTCAGTCAGTTGCTTTCGGATGATTCAGCCCTAGAGATAAAGTCATAACTGGCCTAATCGTCCAATTCTGACTGTATCGTAGTCTTTGTATTAATGGACAGCTTGAGCCCATGCAATTCGCAAAAGTTCATTGGTAATATTAGAGACTGATGAATTTTTTTTTTTTTTTTTTTTTTTTTTTTATTTATTTGTAGTTTTGACCATACCTTGACACAAAGAGAAATCATCCATCCTCCTCCACAAACTTATTTTCTTCATAATGTTTCTCTTTCTTTTCTTAATTGTTTCCTCTTTTCTTCTTTTTCAAATATTTTGTTGATCTGTACTTGACATTCGTCAAGTAAATGTCTGAGATTGGACCTCCATTATCACTGCCATCCCATCGGGGATTAGAAGGGTTATTTTCTATGTTGGGAGCACCATTCCCCTTTCCAGCCTTTTGTTGACTCTGCAGAGCACCCTTATATGCAGAGCAGCCTTATATGCAGAGCAGCCTTATATGCAGAGCAGCCTTATATGCAGAGCAGCCTTATATGCAGAGCAGCCTTATATGCAGAGCAGCCTTATATGCAGAGCAGCCTTATATGCAGAGCAGCCTTATATGCAGAGCAGCCTTATATGCAGAGCAGCCTTATATGCAGAGCAGCCTAATATGCAGAGCAGCCTAATATGCAGAGCAGCCTTATATGCAGAGCAGCCTTATATGCAGAGCAGCCTTATATGCAGAGCAGCCTTATATGCAGAGCAGCCTTATATGCAGAGCAGCCTTATATGCAGAGCAGCCTTATATGCAGAGCAGCCTTATATGCAGAGCAGCCTAATATGCAGAGCAGCCTAATATGCAGAGCAGCCTAATATGCAGAGCAGCCTTATATGCAGAGCAGCCTTATATGCAGAGCACCCTTATATGCATGCCCATGAGATGAGGGCCAGCTGTGAGCTCCGCAGGCTCATCCATCTACAGGACGGGAGCAGGAGTTGCCTACTATTTACCAGCACTAGCTGCAATTTTTTTTCAGGCGGATCTGAGTCTGTGTGAAAAATTTCCCATGTACATGAGGACATAGGCTAACATTGGTCCTTGTCCATTGCACACGCGAACAGCACATGGACCGAAAATACGACTACAGTCACACATCTGATTTTCCCTTATCTCATCCGTGCCTATTTGTCTTTTAAATGGACAGAAGCTCTGACCCATAGAGATTAATAAAACCATTCATACATCCAATTTTTATTGTATATGATGTATCCTATCTGTTAACTCTTCACATGGCCTATTTTCATCCATGAGAATTTGGCACTCAAGATCTCGCGGAAACCAGGGCTGT
The DNA here is from genome assembly GCF_046119375.1 of Phyllobates terribilis. Classification (NCBI taxonomy): domain Eukaryota; kingdom Metazoa; phylum Chordata; class Amphibia; order Anura; family Dendrobatidae; genus Phyllobates; species Phyllobates terribilis. Next base: position 126,757,657 of record NW_027362762.1, on the reverse strand, counting down.
GGAGTCGGTAAGCCAAGCCTCAGACTCCTCAATTTCCATGACATCGACTCCACAACTCCGACTCCCTCATACACGGCTCATGTGTAAGTGATAAATTTACTGTAGCACAGATTCATCTCAGCTAATAGTCTAGACCCTTAGATCAGGAATAGGACAGACATTTATAGAACATTTCATAACTTTACCAAATTCTTCTGAAAAAGTATTCCCCACAAACTGCATTGAACTACTGTACCCAATTTATTATATATTTTAGGAGTCTGAGTTGGTCCATTTTATACCGACTCCACCAAAATGGGCTCCGACTCCACAGCCCTGTGAGAAACGGATGAATATCTAAATACGGTCCGTTCTCTATCTAATTTTCTTCTGTTTTTAATGGCTCCATTGCTAAGCGTCAGTAGAAAAAAGTTCTGACAGTTTTCAAAAATTTAGGCAAATTGGATGACACGGGGGACAAATCTGGATGTAAAAATGGAAATGGATGTGTGAATTTAGCCAAAGAGTTTCATCGTTTAGTGAGGATAGTGAAAGTCGGGATGCATTTTGGTGTGGTACCGGCGCCTTCCTCATATATCAGGTTTTTAACCTTGAGAAAGGCGCCAAAACACGCTGGGACAATACAGAACCATTTGGGAACACAAAGGCTTCCTATTTAGCTCGCAACCCATTCAACATATCATCCTCCTCTACTACCTTTAAGTTAGAGGCTCCATCACAGATTTTTCTAAAATTACTAGACAAAATATCCTCAATGGGCTGAGCTATCTTGGTCTGGTAAAGTGACGGACGCAAAGACGTGAACACAACAGATCTCATTCTAGTCATTAGGGTGCGTCGGGAAGCGCTGATGTCGGTCATGTGATGGATCCAGCACTGCCATCATTTTTGTTTTTCTATTTCTATGGCAGATCAGAAAAACAGAAATGCATGAAGCTGTGAATCGAGCCTCATACCTTAACACTTGGTTGATTTTAATGTCTTTCGTTTGCTTACAGGTGCATACGTCAATGGCGCCCTTGCTGCCAACTTGACTCCTGGATCTTTACCTCCTCCTTATTCTTCCAATCCTGCTACAGTAGCTGCAGGTAACGTTAACAGTATCTATTCTAAATGTATGAGCTGTACTCTATAAAAGACTAATTATAATCGTGATTTTGTAGGAACTGAGGATCCTGCTGCTCAAGGAAAATCTACACCCAATCAAGGTAAGGAAAGTGGTCTTCAGGACAAGTGGTAAATGCTTGGACTATTTTTATGATGCCTCATCTATTTGTCAAGTTTTACAGAATTTTTAAAGGGGTTGTTTAGTATCTATCCTTATGATAATATCTAAGTTTTAGGTCGGGAGGGGTCCAATACCCGGCACCCCCACAGATGAACTGCTATCTAGAGCACGATAGTGCCATACACTGTTTAGTGGTCATTCTTTGATACTGCAACCCAGCTCTCCATCAGTCAGTTATCTGCCCAACCCATTTAATCATTTTTTTTACGTAAACCACCAAATAATCCTACATGATCCTAGTCTGACAAAGTCCACTTTGGCCATCAAATCTGTTGTTGCTTGCTGAAAGATCATTGCAACCCTTTCCAACAGTGGACATACCGATACGTCCAATGTCAGGTCACCGTGTACAATACAAACTCGGGAGCTGAGCCTGCATCAAACCTGGCAGATGCTGGCTGTGTCCTATTTTTTTTGGTAGCCTAATTATGTACCATATTTTTCAGACTATAAGACGCACCTAGGTTTTAGAGGAGGAAAATAGAAAAAAAAATTTAAGCAAAAAATGTGTTCACGATGCACTTTTAAGGGGGAGGGGGTCTTCTGCTGACACTGTTATAGGGGTAATGTCCCCCAATTCTGACAATATCCCCCATCCTGGTATATATCCCCCCCCCCTTCCTTTTATACGTGGCCCCCATCCCCATCCTGGTATGCCTGGCATCTCTCATCCTTATCCTGGTATGTATGGCATCCCTCATCCCTATCGTAGTATGCTCGGCACCCCTAATCCCTATCCTGGTATGCATGGCAGCCCTCATCCCTATCCTGGTATGCATGGCAGCCCTCATCCCTATCCTGGTATGCATGGCAGCCCTCATCCCTATCCTGGTATGCATGGCAGCCCTCATCCCTATCCTGGTATGCATGGCACCTCTCATCCCTATCCTGGTATGCATGGCACCTCTCATCCCTATCCTGGTATGCATGGCACCCCTCATCCCTATCCTGGTATGCATGGCACCCCTCATCCCTATCCCGGTATGCATGGCACCCCTCATCCCCTGTCCTGGTATGCATGGCACCCCTCATCCCCTGTCCTGGTATGCATGGCACCCCTCATCCCCTGTCCTGGTATGCATGGCACCCCTCATCCCCTGTCCTGGTATGCATGGCACCCCTCATCCCTGTCCTGGTATGCATGGCACCCCTCGTCCCTGTCCTGGTATGCATGGCACCCCTCGTCCCTGTCCTGGTATGCATGGCACCCCTCGTCCCTGTCCTGGTATGCATGGCACCCTTCGTCCCTGTCCTGGTATGCTTGGCACCCTTCGTCCCTGTCCTGGTATGCTTGGCACTCCTCATCCCTGTCTTGGTATGCATGGCACCCCTCATCCCTGTCCTGGTATGCATGGCACCCCTCATCTTTATCCTGGTGGGCATGGCCCCCTGATCCGTATACTGGTATGTATGATCCCCCTCATCCTTATCCTGATATGTATGATCCCCCTCATCCTTATCCTGATATGTATGTATGATCACCCTCATCCTTATCCTGGTATGCATGGCACCCCTCATCCTTATCCTGGTGGGCATGGCCCCCTCATCCATACACTGGTATGTATGATCCCCTTCATCCTTATCCTGGTATGTATGGCCCCTCATCCTTATCCTGGTATGTATGGCCCCTCCTCATTATCCTGGTATGTATGGCTCCTCAGCCTTATCCTGGTATGTATGGTCCCCCTAATCCTCATGCTGCACATAAAAAAATAAACACTCCTGCTCACCTTTCTTCTCTCCTCCAGCGCTGCGTCTTGTCTGCCCACACTGATCTCACCATGTGAGCCGCGCATAGCGTCACTACCATGCGCGGCTCACAAGGAGAGATCAGCTGCCGGAAGTCTCTGCTACCACACACCGGGACTGTGTGCGCGGGGAGCAGTGACTTCATGCTCCTTAATAGCCGGCACAGAGCGTAGCCGCAGCGTGGCTCCTGCTTCTGCCGGGCGATTACGTGTGCCCGCTATTAAAGGGCATGAATATTCACCCCCTCCCCATGCCCATGGGCGTGGAGAGAGGTTGAATATTCATGCCCTTTAACAGCGGGCACAGGCGATTCCGGCAGCAGCAGAAGCCGCGCTGCGGCTACACTGTGTGCCGCTATTAAGGAGCACGAATATTCTTTTTTTTTTTTTTTTTTAGCAGCGGGCACAGTGTAGGCTGCAGCAGGCGGCTGCTGCCTCCTGTGCCCCGCTCCTCCGCCACTACCGCTCCCCCCACATCCCATACAGCATATAATATATATATATATATATATATATATATATATATATATATACATATACCCCCTCCAACATTCGGACTATAAGACGCACCCCCCATTTTCCTAAGTGCGTCTTATAGTCCGAAAAATGCGGTATTTACACTAGAAAAGAATCATGTCTACCTGTTACTTGCTCCTCATTGGTGCTCCTCCATTGTTTTATTATTGTTTGTTTCTGTATCTGTGATTCATATTTCTTTTTTTTTGCTATCTATAATTTATACAATTTTGTCATTTTAGCACTATATGGACTTTGATTAAAAGTTTTTTCCTCTTGTTTTCTATACATAAGTAAGTGCAGTCTAAACAGGCTATTAAATGCCCTCCGATCAGCTTACATGTAGTTTTTCGGCCATGGGTTTAAATATAGCCTTAGATAATTATTATTATTTACTAAATACATTTTTATCTACTTTTTCTAGCTGCAGCTGCTCCAGCGAACCCTCTTGGTTCTCCACATGGGAACAGTTCTTCTGCTCCCCCAACACCTTCTGCTACACCCGGCCCAGCTCCTACTGCTTCTCCTGCTAAAGCAGGGACCTCACCATCCACTCCTACAACTCCACTTTCTGGAATGAACATGTCTACTCCTCCCTCCATGACATCTCCTAAACCATCAACACCCACTCCAACAGTGATTAAAAGTGTTCAGATGTCCTCTGGTACACCCATACCGGCAGTAAGCACACCATCTACATCAAGCCCCGCAGTATTCCCAGGTCTTCCACCTGCCGCTATTCCAACGCAGCCAAGTTCCTCCACTCCCTGTGCTATTCCTGGGCCCTATGATGCAATGTCATCCTTGTCACTTCCAGGACTTCCATTTTCTGCCACATCTTCTACATCCACCGTAAGCAATGCTATGATGCCATCTATATTTGCTGGTCTCCCGTTGCCCTTTAATCCTGTTTTCCAGGGTATGACTAGCCCCACACTCTCTGATCTTGCTGGAGCCACTGGACAAATAGGCAATCCTCTTCTGTCTGTTTTAAAAGGATTTTTAGCTTCGAATGATTCAGGGTTAATGAATTCGCCTCCGGTGCCTCCTTCTGGACTGTTGCCATTATCGGGTCTTCCAAATTTGGAACCGGTCCCTGCAGTAAATAAGTCTTTTACTCCTCCATGTTCAACCCCTACGCCTCAGAGAACGGCCACTCCCGGAACATCTATATTTTCAGGCTCCTCTTCACCTTCATTGTCAAATCCCATTTCCACATCTGCAGGAATGCCAGGACAACGTCTATTGGCCACACCGTCTCCTCTTAGTTGTGCATCCGCCTCCCTGTCCGAACAAAATCTTTCCTCTTCACCATCCGCAAGTAACATATTGGGCAAAAATGAACCAGCTAGTCCATCACCTTCTGCTTTCAAGGGTCCATCACGTTCAGCCACACCTTCTCATGGTTCTCTAGGGTTACCCCAAGTGCTAGGCCATGTTTTTCCATCAGGACCCGGCCTGACTAATTCAATGAACCCAGGATTGTCAGGGCTTGCCTCACTGAATGGAAATCTAGGCAGTCCAAACCTGTCTTTAGCTTTGGGCACCTCTGCAGCAATTCCTACCGTTTTCCCTGCATTTACATCATTGTCCAACGGATCTCCGTTTGCTGGTAGCCCAGCTCTTACTCCATCTCTTCCAATGCTAACATCTGCCAGCACAGTTGCTGCTGCAACTCCACCTTTAACGTCAGCTGTGTTCCCTGGTCTCTCTGCACCTGCTGCCGCTGCAGCAGCTGCTGCCTCACAGTTTCCATTAAACCTATCTACCGCAGTCCCTTCATTGTTTCCTCTACCACAGGGTCCCTTAGTTCCTCCAAATCCTAATTTTCCTGTGTTCCCAGTTTCTGGCACTCCACCAGTAAACTCAGCACTACCTGCTCTTCCACCCTTCCCTGGACTGCAGCCACCCTCTACAATGTCAGCAGTTCCTCCGGTGCCGGCATCTGCTCCATCTCCAGCATCTGTTCTACCAGGATTCGCCTCTGCTTTCAGTTCTAACTTTAACTCTGCCCTCGTGGGTCAAGCCGGGTTAGTAATATTATAATTTTTCTATTGTGTTATATAGACATGTCTGCTTCTTGTTTATTCCTGCAATTTAAAGGGAATCTGGCATCAAAAAATGACTTATTACCTCAATTAGATTCTCGAGTTAAGCACTATTTTTTGTGAAGTTTTCAATTTTTTCTTCACTATCTCTGTTGAAAAGAAATAAAAAAAACTTGCAATTTTCACACTGCCAATTAAGCCTAATACCAGACTCCAACTTTCAGTTTTGACTTTTTAGCAGCCACTTTATCATCACAGACAGGACTACAATGACAGGTAACTCCTCTATATCCAGCAGATAGTTTACGATCCATCATTCTGACTTGGTGATGTCACAGCTCACGGCCATCCCCCTCCCTGCACAGTGAGTTTTATGCCAGGCTTAAAAGCCTCCTCACATTGGCATGCCAGGCTTGGCATGTCACTCTTCACAGGGAAAAACGTTACCCTTTAGATCCAGCTCGGAAGCCTATCACCCAGCCAAACCAGATCTCACACTTTGCATTGATGAGTGTCAACATCCCGAAACACTTTGTCTGCAAATTGAGATTCTGCTTTTATCCAGAGTCATATGGCAAGGCTTGTTAAAGAGTCGATATTGACTTTTAGGATTGCTACTGTAGAGTTCTAGTCCTCTTCCTATCTGAGGAGGCAATTTGCATATTATCTAGATCAGAGCATGTCTAAAAGCTCTCCTGCATAAGTCAATGAATCAGATCTGGTCTTTTCCTGCCTACAGCCTTGTGACTGGTGAAAACAACAGTAAGTATAAGTCATTTATTAGGCTTAGTGACCAGTGTGAAAATTGGAATATTTCAGATTTTATTTTAATGGAATATTTAAAAAAAAACACAAAAAACTATAGTATTTTTGGAATATAAGATACACTTTTTATCCAGAGAAAATCCTGTTAAAAAGTGTGTGCATCTTCTAGTCCCTAGGCAACTTGCTCTGATCATGGTGATCCTTCCCAATCACTGAGAGAACTGTTCTCACTCGTTCCTGTTCAACATTGATCTATCTGACCCATGTGGAGCAGGAGAAGAAGCAACCAGGACCTCACATCTCTAAAGCTGCATGGATTCTGCACGTCCTGAGCAGCTGAAAGAAACGTTCAGATCATGTGATTAGTCACATGCCTTGAAGGAAAAATGTAATATAAAGTGTGTGGTAGCTGAGCTGTATGTATGTGTGTGTGTGTGTGGTAGCTGAGCTGTGTGTGGTAGCTGAGCTGTGTGTGGTAGCTGAGCTGTGTGTGGTAGCTGAGCTGTGTGTGGTAGCTGAGCTGTGTGTGGTAGCTGAGCTGTGTGTGGTAGCTGAGCTGTGTGTGGTAGCTGAGCTGTGTGTGGTAGCTGAGCTGTGTGTGGTAGCTGAGCTGTGTGTGGTAGCTGAGCTGTGTGTGGTAGCTGAGCTGTGTGTGGTAGCTGAGCTGTGTGTGGTAGCTGAGCTGTGTGTGGTAGCTGAGCTGTGTGTGGTAGCTGAGCTGTGTGTGTGTGTGGTAGCTGAGCTGTGTGTGTGTGTGTGGTAGCTGATCTGTGTGTGTGTGTGTGGTAGCTGAGCTGTGTGTGTGTGTGTGGTAGCTGAGCTGTGTGTGTGTGTGTGGTAGCTGAGCTGTGTGTGTGTGGTAGCTGAGCTGTGTGTGTGTGTGTGTGGTAGCTGAGCTGTGTGTGTGTGTGTGTGGTAGCTGAGCTGTGTGTGTGTGTGTGGTAGCTGAGCTGTGTGTGTGTGTGTGGTAGCTGAGCTGTGTGTGTGTGTGTGGTAGCTGAGCTGTGTGTGTGTGTGGTAGCTGAGCTGTGTGTGTGTGTGGTAGCTGAGCTGTGTGTGTGTGTGTGGTAGCTGAGCTGTGTGTGTGTGTGTGGTAGCTGAGCTGTGTGTGTGTGTGTGGTAGCTGAGCTGTGTGTGTGTGTGGTAGCTGAGCTGTGTGTGTGTGTGCGTGTGTGGTAGCTGAGCTGTCTGTGTGTGGTAGCTGAGCTGTGTGTGTGTCTGTACACAGCAGAGCTGAGTGTGCATGCAGTGTTGTGTATGTGTTCCCTGCTGAGTATACATAATGTGCTTAATGTAAAGCTATATATGTATAATACCCCAACAGGGAAGTTTTAATTAGTAAAAAATATGTTTTTCCTATTTTCTGTTGTCTATACATGGGGTGCGTCTTATAGCAAGGTGCTAAAAAAGAAAGTGCTCATAGGTCAACACTGTGTAGTGCCATTGAAGATGGTAAGAGGGTTAACCTACTTGCCCGTTGGTCGCGCACTGACCTTGAGGTGATGTGTAGAGGACACAATACATACAGACACGTACGCGTAGCTGCTGATGTTGCCTACTCAGGTTGGGCATTTTCTGCCGCCGACACGTCTGGAAGGAATAGAAGCCTTTGCAGGTTAAGTAGCCAACTTTGCTGCTGTTACAGATGGCTTTGAGGCAGATTAAGATAATTGCAAATGACTTTATTTGGATAGTAATGTTTATCAGTGTCAGACGGACCCCCCTTCTTCAGGATTTTTCTCATGTATATACAAAAATCTGTGTGACAGTGCTTTAAATAGTAAAAAAAAAAAAAAAAATTCCAGTCATTGTGAGGCCAAATTGTGAAGCCTTGATTAACAAAATCTCTGTTTATAGAATACCAGTAAAAATGTTAAAGTACATTGGTAAAAAAAAAAAAATAGATATATCAAAGACTCTGATGAAATTAGTAAACCTTGAGGTAAATACTTGAGGCCACACAAATTCAGGATGTATGTGATCGTGGAGAAATGATATTGTAGTATGGGAAAGCTGGATGATTGCCCTCCCTTCTAATATATAATAGGCAGGGGCTTGTCAGTAAGGAAACCCCATCAGTCCATTACACCTACAACGTCGTACAACAATAAAACCCCACTCCAATTTTTATTCCTTTCATAATCAAGGTCATGTTGTAAGTACTGTTTATGATTTTGCATCTCATGAATTTTAAAGGGTCACTGCCCCCCACACCGTCACAACCAGTAACCTTTCCAGAGATGAGAGACATGCAATCTCCTCACTCAGAAACAACACTGAGATTGTCATAAGACAAAGGGAGTGAAAGCGTGATTGAAGACTATGCCTGTTACACTAAGGAAGTAAATACGATACAATATGATACACTTTATTGATCCCGAAGGGAAATTGGAATATCACAGCAGCACAACATAAACAAGAACATGAATTACTTAAAGGGGTTTTCCCACGGTCAAAGTACATGCTATGTACAAAGTACTGCTATGGGAAAGTGCAACAATTACCTAAGTGGAAAATCCTCAACGTGAATTGTTTATTGGGATTTTACCATGCACAAAAGTACATTTTAATCAATAGATCTTGGAATAATAATAAGTTCCACAATTGAATGTGTTTAAATAAAATGTTCCTGTGCTGAGATAATCTTATACATGTGCCCCTGCTGTGTACTGTGTAATGGCTGTGTCTGACCATACAGGGACATGGTCTGATCATACCACATCTTTCCTTCTTACACCTTAGTAGGATTAGACGGTTGCTGAAGGTGCCCCTATGCCTCATGAACAGCTTATATAATGGGTGTGCGCTATTGTTCATGATCGCCATACACTTCTTCTGAATTATTTTTTCCACTACCTCCTTAAAAGTGTCAAGATGGCGGCCAACAGCGGCCAAAATCTAAGAAAATTACTCGTACAGTGATTCAATCTATTATTCTACAGTGGGGAAAATAAGTATTTGATAGACTGCCAACTTTGGAAGTTTTCTCACCTACAAAGAATGGAAAGGTCTGTAATTTTTATTGTAGGTACACTTCAACTGTGAGTAACAGAATCTAAAAATAAAAAACAGAAAATCCCATTGTATGAATTTTAAATAATTAAATTGCATTTTATTGCACAAAATAAGTATTTGATCACCTACCAACCAGCAAGAATTCTGGCTGTCACAGACCTTTTAGATTTACTTTTAGAAGCCCTCCTAGTCTGCACTCATTAACTGTATTAATTGCACCTGTTTGAACTTACCTGTATAAAAGACACCGGTCCACACACTCAATCACACTCCAACCTCTCTACCATGCCAAGACCAAAGAGCTGTCTAAGGACACCAGGGACAAAATTGTAGACCTGCACAAGGTTGGGATGGGCTACAGGACAATAGATAAGCAGAGTAATCAGAAGATAACTGTTGGCACAATTATTAGAAAATGGAAGAAACACAAGATGGCTGCCAATCTTCCTTGGTCTGGGGCTCCATGCAAGTTGTTCTCGCCTCGTGGGGTAAGGATGAGTCTAAGAAAGGTCAGAAATCAACCTAGAACTACACTGGTCAATGACCTGAAGAAAGCTGGGATTACAGTCTGAAGCATTACAGTTAGTAACACACTACGCCCTCATGGATTAAAATCCTGCAGGGCACGCAAGGTCCCCCTGTTTACACCAGCACATATCCAGGCCCGTTTGAAGTTCGCCAGTGGATGATCTGGATGATCCAGAGGAGGCATGGGAGAAGTTAATGTGGTCAGATGAAACCTAAATAGAACTTTTTGGTATCAACTCTACTCGCTATGTACTCACGATGTTTGGAGGAAGAAGAAGGATAAGTACAACCCCAAGAACACCGTCCCAACCGTGAAGCATGGTGGGGGAAACATCATACTTTGGGGGTGCTTTTCTGCAAAAGGGACAGGACAACTGCACCATATTGAAGGGAGGATGGATGTATCATGAGATTTTGGCCAACAACCCCCTTCCCTCAATAAGAGTATTGAAGATGGGTTGTGGCTGGGTCTTCCAGCATGACAATGACCGGAAACACACAGCCAGGGCAACTAACGAATGGCTCTAAGATGCATTTCAAGGTGCTGGAGTGGCCTAGCCAGTCTCCAGACCTGAACCAATAGAAAATCTTTGAAGGGAGCTGAAACTCAATGTTGCCCAGTGACAGCCCTGAAACCTGATAGATCTGGAGAAGATCTGTATGGAGGAGTGGGCCAAAATCCCTGCTGCAGTGTGTGCAAACTTGGTCAAGAACTACATGAAACGTCTGACCTCTGTAATTACAAACAAAGGTTTCTGTACCAAATATTAACTTCTGTTTTTCTGTTTGTATAAAATACTTATTTCATGCAATAAAATGCTTATTAATTATGTAAAAATCATGCAACGTGATTTTCTGGATTTTTTTTATTTCAAATTCTGTCCCTCATAGTGTACCTATGATAAAAATTACAGACCTCTCTGGGACTGTGGTCCCAGGTTTTTTCAGGTAATTGATCAGGTCCTCCCGTGTAGTTTTGGGCTGATTCCTGACCTTTCTCAGAATCATCCTTACTAGTGATGAGAGTGCTCGTTTAACCCTGAGTAGTTCCGGCATGCCCGGTATTTCAGTAACAGCCTACTGAAATACCGAGCATGCCGAAACTACTCAGCGAGTACCCGAGCCTGCTTGTTTAAGGGGTAAAACGAGCATGCTCGCTCATCACTAATCCTTACCCCACATGGCAAGATCTTGCATGGAGCCCCAGACCGAGGAAGATTGACAGTAATCTTGTGTTTCTTCCATTTTCTAATAATTATGCCAACAGTTGTTGCCTTCTCACCAAGCTGCTTGCCTATTGTCCTGTAGTCCATCCCAGCCTTGTATAGGTCTTTAATTTTGACCCTGGTGTCCTTAGACAGCTCTTTGGTCTTGGCCATGGTGGAGTGTGATTGATTGTGTGTGGACAGGTGTCTTTTATACAGGTAACAAGTTCAAACAGGTGCAATTAATACAGGTAATGAGTGCAGAGTAGGATGGATTCTTAAAGGAAAAACTAAGAGGTCTGTGGGAGCCAGAATTCTTGCTGGTTGGTAGGTGATCAAATACTTATTTCATGCAATAAAATGCAATTTAATTATTTAAAAAACATACAGTGGGATTTTCTGATTTTTAATTTAGATTCTGCCAGTTGAAGTGTACCTGCGATAAAAATTACAGACCTCTCCATTCTGTGTAGGTGGGAAAACTTGCAAAGTTTGTAGTGTACTTTGCATCAAATACTTATTTTCTGCACTGTATATCCAAAAATTAATGTACTGTATGTACCAAAGACATAACGGCATTGTCCACCCCCAATCTATTCCGGTCAACAAATTGTAGGGGGTCAGCAAAAGTCCTAACCCTCGAACTCAAGAAAGCAAGCACTAATCTTTACAAGGACTTCATAGCATGCAATTTTAAGGCTACAGGACGACGGTCATTTAGGGGTGGTAGGAAAGTAGTCTTGGGGACCGGAACCACAAAGGAAGTCTTCCATAACACTGGTACCTTCTGTGATTGTAGACTCCAGTTAAACAGGTACTGAAAGATAGTACACAGCTGGTTTGCACACACTTTGAGGACACTTGGACAGAGACCGTCTGGCCCTACTGCTTTACCTATGTTTAGTTTTCTAAACTGTCTCACAGTATCAATGTTGCAGATCGTTCCCTTTGTCCTTCAATTTAAATGCCAGCTTTTCCCTGTTAAGTAAATGTTTTAATTCTTTTGTTATCCAGGGCTTGTTATTTGCAAAGCACCTAACCACCTTTAGAGGCACCAGCATATCAGTCCAAAAGTTAATGTAATCAGTAATTCTACCAACCACTTCATTAACATCAGCTGCATTAGCACTCTCTCCTAGTCTCACACAAGTCCCAGTCTGTAAGATCGAAGCATTATTGTAACGTTTCTTCTGCTGCCAAAGACCAATTTCTTATTTTTTTTTAAATTGTAGCAGATTGTTAACTAACAACTGGCTGATAAACTGGTGACAGTAATATAAGATTGTGATCAGATTTCCCCAAGTGTGGCAGGGCAGATGATGAATAAGCATTCTTAACGTTGGCATAGAGGAGACCCAATATCCTGTTGTCACGTGTAGTACATCTGACATATTGATAGAACTTTGGTAAAGCAGTTGAGATGATAGCTCGATTATAATCCTCAGAAATTGCAGTTATAGAGTTAGGGTGTTTCGTCTGAAGCCGAGCCATAACCCCTGACAACACTTCCCCAGCTGTCTCATGGTTTGCAGATGGTGGTACATACATCACTAATGCGATTACAAGAGCGAATTCTCTAGGTAGATAGTAAGGCCTGAAACCAACAGCTGACAGATCAATATTTGGACAACATTGACGCTCCTTTACAGTCACATGCCCCTGATTATACCATCTACTGTTAATGTAAAGTATCATCCCACCACCCTTCTTTTTGCCACTCTTCATCATATCTCGATCAGGTCGGGCCATGTGAAACCCTGGTAACGAGACACTTCAATCAAGGACCTCCCCATATAACCAAGTTTCAGAAAAACACGTCAAACTGCTTTCTTTGTACTCTCTCTGGGTCCGAATTAGTGCCAGCAGTTCATCCGACTTAATTCCCAATGAGCGAACATTTCCCACAATAATCGACGGGACTGCATGTTTAAACCGTCTTTTCCTTGCCTTGATTTTTTTGCCTGGTCTGTAAACCCTAAAAGTTCTCCATACGTCACATGGATTTCCTTCAGACAAAACTTATGAGGAAATCACTTTTCCATCCATGGAAGAAGCATTTTCTACATGTATCCATAAAGCATTCACCAAAGATATCCATAATAAGAATGAGAAGAAATATCTCACCATCCAAAATGTAAACACTCCTTTCTATTACCACCTTCTCTAGATCCATAAATCACTCACCCACCAGGCCTCATTATCATCATCAGGTAACAACTCTACAGCCAGCAATATATTGACATTATTCAACAAGAAGCATGTGATTCTACTACACAATTGCCTAAAAGATTCATTTCAACTCTTTACGGAACTACAAAACATCTGATGGAGGGAGAAATATATCTATAGGACGATTGATGTAACTTCACTCTACACCAACATATAGCATTCCCTTGACCAACAGTGCATCAGCAGTTTCCTTGAAAAGGACCCTAGGATCACATCAGAACATTGTAAATTCATGCTAGATGGATTACATTTTATTCTCACTTCTAACTTTTCTCACTTTCAATGAAACCACCTACCATCAGACCACAGGGACCGCGATGGGCACTTGGATAGCACTGAGCTTAGCAAATCTTTTAATCGGAAGATACAAACTTCTACAAAAACTCCCTATATCACAGGCATATGCTCTTATATCATCAGTTTATTGACGATCTATTTATCGTTTGACGAGGAACTCGGCATAAATACTTGTGGCATTACATTTTGTTCTACGCAAAAGTAAAAACCAAATAAAATTTTTGAATATATTAATAACAACCATGGAAGAAACCTTTTTAAATCCATTGACCTAAATAGCTATGTCGACTTCAATAGCTGAAATTCTAGTACCTGGCTCACAAACATCCTGTTTAGCCTATTTGAAAGGATTAGAAAGAATTGCATTAATGATACCGATTTTTAGACCCAGGCTAACATCCTATGATCCAGATTTAAACAAGAAAAAATACGACCATGTGGGACTTATATGGCCTACAAAAGAGCTTAAAATGCCTATGATCCAAACAGAAGATAATGGATGGCAAGAAATATAAAGCTAATTACATCACTACACATAACAAACTTCATGCCCATATCATGGATGTTTTTCCCATTCCCCATGACCGCACCCTGGACAGAGAGTATCCACCCCCAAGGACAGGAAACCATTGAGCTTTAAAAGGCGTCGTTCTCCAGTACGCTTCAGTGGTTTCCTGTCCTTGAGGGAGACCCTACAGTTCCCCAATGCTGCCGTGGAGTAAAGAAGTGTTACCTGGGGCTGCGGTCCCAGCATCACCAACATCGGGCTTCATTCTTCGTTCAGATGTCGTTTGCGGCGCTGAGCAGATGCAGCGAAGAAACGGGCGTATCTCATGGGAGCACGGCCTGGCTGAGCACAGTGCATCCCTAGTAGGAGCCGGCAGAGCAGGTGACGTCACTTCCGGGGGCAAGGCGTGGTATTTCGCTGTGCATCTCTTGAGAGCCGGCACAGTGGAAGACGTCATCTCCGGGGGAACTCCTGCTGCTGCTCAGTGCATTCCCGGATAGGAGCAGCATGATCCATAGTTGGGGGCAGGGCAGAACGCATCCCTATAGTTGGGGGCAGGGCAGAACGCATCCCTAGCCGCCTACCCCTGACTCGATCCGGGGCATACCCGGAAAGCTGAAGGAGGATAAAATCCTCCCCGTACATTAAGAACAGGCTGCAAGAGGAATTCTAGATGGAGGACAATAACCTGCCTGGAGAACCTGCCAGCCCCTCTGACCTCGGTAGTCCTGCGTCAGGTGGGGTGAGTTAGGGTTAATCCCTGTGTAAATGATCCTAAATGCCTGTTTTTTTTATATGTTTTATAGGACAAGCCTAGGAAAACACAATTTAAGTTAATGCAGTCAGATTGACAGCACGTACATGTGCCTTCTCAAATTCAGCCAGAAGGGCTCTTTTGGCTAAAAAATTAGACTGGAGACTGCCATTCTAAGTGTAGGCTCTGCAGCATTCCCTTCAAGGGTGAATATCTCTTCAGTTCATCCTTGAATGAATTCTGCATAAGGCCTCAGATTCAAAAAATAGGATTCCCACAAACCAGCGCCCCAAAATTCTAAAGACCTTTTTGTGCTTCAAGAAGGAACAAACGGGATGGTTCCAATGCAAAGGGACGCAAAGTGGAAGCGGTCCTGGAACAAGGGGAATACCTCTCAAGGGGACAGTTTATCTGGATTCCCTAAAAAGCCGGGAGGACAATGACGCCAGAGCCCAGGTAGGTGGAAGGCTGAAATAGTTTCTTCCTGCCTGGGAAAGGATTTCCCTTAGCCCATGGATATTAGACACTATAGAAGAAGGGATAAAACTAGAATTCTGTACTCTTCCCCCAGAAAGATATGTGATCATGAATCAGCATTCAGGTGCAAGTCAAAGAGCCCTAGAGAGGTAAGTGGTTTCCCTTATAAAGAAGGGGGTGCTGACTCGCATACCAGAAGAAGAAGGGAAAGGGTTCTACAGTTTCCTCTTTCTAAGGAAAAAACCAGACCAATCTTTCAGAACAATTTTATAAATCTAAAAAGTCTAAATCAGTTTCTGGTGCCCAAACACTTCAACATGAAAACAATCGAGTCAACAGTAAAACTCTTATTTCCAGAATGTTTTATGGGCACTATAGACCTTCGAGACGCCTAATACCTCGTGCCTATTTATCAAAAGTATCTCAGAGTGGCAGTCAACATTCAGGGATGCTTAATAGATCTACAATTTCAAGTCCTTCCCTTTGGCCTATCTATGGCTCCAAGACTGTTCACAAAGTTAGTGGCAGAGATGTCAGCTCACAGACATTTGATTCATTCTTTACCTAGGTGACTTCTTAATTGTAGGGAAATCAGAAGGAGATTGCAAAAAAGCAGTAAAACAAGTCAAGGAGATACTGTGTTCTCTGGAGTGGCTAATAAATTTTAAAAAATCTCAAATAAATCCGGAACAGATGCAAACATTCCTGGGAATTTTGTTAAATTCCAAAAGCCAAACTTCTTTTCTTCCAGAGGAAAAAGTAAAGGTGTGCAGATTAGCGTCCGAATTAATCAAAAACCCGGTGACGACCCTATGCCGGGCTATGCTGATTTTGGAGTCCCTAACTTCATGTATCCCTGCTGTGACTTGGGCACAAACCCACTTCTGTCTAAATCTGAAAGACCTTCCCTACTAAGTCGATGCCCTTCTCCACAGATGGCCGGGAGAGCTAGTTTATGCATTTCATTTGATCTCTTTAATTCCGATAGTGCTGAGGAAAATTCGGAAAGACCATGCTGAAGTGATACTAATAGCCCTCTTTTGGTCCAGGAAAACCTGGTTCACCTGGCTTTGCCGGTTGGCCATGGCAGATCCATGGGTACTACATACTACATCCCATTTGACGGCGTGGCGTTTGAGCAGAAACTTCTAGCGGCCAGGGGATGCTCAGAAAATCTAATCTCCATCACCCTTCTGAACTCCAGGAAAAAAATGACAACTGATATTTATTCTAGAATATGGAAAAAATTCCTAAACTTTTCTGGGTCCGAACCATTAAAAAAACAACCCAGTGCCTTGGGTGTCTATTCTAAAGTTCTTACAAAGAGGGTGGGAGAAAGGTTTGAAAAAGAGTACCCTAAAAGTCCACGCCGCTGCACTAGGGGCCCTTTTTGACCGAAAAGTTTCTGTTCAGATTAATAGTTAGATTTTTCAAAGCAGACAGTCGTTCCGGTATATCTCCTCAGCCTCGAATTCGTCCTTGGGACCTAAACTTAGTCCTAAAAGCCATAACCGGAGCTCCAATTCAAACCTCTATTAGAATACCCAATTAGAATTTTGACCCTGAAAACTGCCTTCCTAGAGGCCCTTACATTGACTAGGAGGATTGGTGAACTACACGCTCTGTTGGTAAATCAGCCTTTTACACAATTTTTATCAGATAGGCTGGATCAGGACTGAGTATGACCCGTTCTCCCCAAGGTAGTATCAACCCGTCACAGGTCCCAGGAGATAGTTCTGCCATCATTTTGTGATAACCCTAAAAACGAGGGGGAAAGAATTTCACATTCTAGATGTCAGGAGATGCCTCCTACAGTATTTAGAGTCAACCAGAGAGTTCAAAAAGTCTACCTCCCCATTTGTTCTCTCTCAGGGTCCCAGGCGGCATCCAAAGAGTCCATAGCCCGTTGGGTCAGAACAGGGATTTCCCTGGCCTACACATCTGGATGCCACCCCACCCCCCTTCCCCCACAATAATTTACCAAACCAAACGGAGCTCCTCTCATGGATGGCTCCGTACTGGAGGGCTCTGCCTTTTAAAGCTGTAGGGTTTCCTCTGCTTGGGGTGGATCCTCTCCATTGTGCTGTCTTGGGTTCTGGAAAATTAGATTACCGGTAAGTAATCATCATTTTTTTCAAACAGTGTCACCTCCTAAATAGGGACCCTATTTTAGGTTCCTCCCTTCCTGCACCACTGATGACCTTTAGAAGAGCTCACAACCTTATGAACATTATAGCACCTAGTAGACGAAGGTCCAGGACAGGACCAAGGACCAAGACGTGGCTTGTCAAAAGGAAGCTTTAAATGTAACAAACCGCTCTGTTGTGAAATCAGAAGAGCAAACTGTCAGTCATTACATGTCTCACACTTTTTTTATTTAAAATTGTTCTGGAGGCAAATTTTTAGGGAGATCTATGTCCTGCCCGTAGATCCAAACAGGTCAATTATAGATTAAGAAAAATGTGGATATCTCTGGAATAAGACATCGTATCCCAGATATCAAGGTATCATTTTATTCAACTTTCGATGACCTGTATGCCCATATAGACGGCTTAGGAGGGTTGATCCTTTAATATTTCAATTTAATGTTATTCTATAAACAGAGATTTTATTCTAATTAACTGCTCACACCACAGTCTCATGTCACAGTGACATAGTTTGAATTATTTAAACCGATTGTTGTATATACACTAGAAGAAACTTGACAATTACTAGATTCTAGTAAGGTGCATCCCATATTCCAAAAAATACTATATAAAAAATACATTTAATTTAAAGTGGTATTCTCATCTCCAAGATCCTATCCCAATATTAGGTGTAATATTAATAATATTAGCAAATATCTCCTATTAGAAATGTAGTATAGTTCTTCAGATTCGCTATGTTTCTTACCCCATGTGCAGGGCATTGCAGTAGCTTAGGTATCCATTGTTACGACCACTCATATAGTGACAGTTAGTTAGACAGCTCTTAGTGGTCGTAACCATGGATACTTAAGCTACCGCAATGCTCTGTACATGGGCAACCGACATAGCTAATCAGAAGAACTATGCTACATTTCTAATTGGAGGTATTTGCTAATATGATTATTACATCTACTACATATTGATATAACATCTTGGAAATGGGAATACCCCTTTAACCACCAGACTAAAAAGAATGTGTCCTCAAAAGATGACCTATGGTTTAAGATTATTGGTGCAGCACAAAATGTCGCCTTTTGTCACTTTTATGGCTTTTTGTAGTTTGCAGCAGATGTTACAGATAGATTCCCAACTAAGCTAAACACATTAGCAACCGGTCTAAAATGTATGAGGGGGTTCCCACAACAGTGCCCGGATGGCGGATTGGGCATGTTAGATTTTACCATGCACTTTTATTCTGCTTACCGATAAGCCTCTAGTAAAGGGGTCCCAATAGAGGTTCATTTCCCTCTGTCATTGAAATATTGTTTTATAATAATTGTTTAGTATCTTATAATGGCTTCTTTTCCCACAGGCCTTCAGCATTTCCTCTCCTTTCTCTCTCCGGTCTTCCTGGATTTCCACAGAGTCCTTCTCAGTCACTGCAAGGCCTCCAGCAGAGCGCTGCAGTGGCCGCCGCGCAGTCTGCTTTATTACAGGCAAGGCTCTGAGTATATTCCTTACAGGCTCCCGCATGTACGGTGGGAATATTTCTGTCATCTCCATGCAGAGATGGTCTCCAGTATAACAAAAATGTATTAATACTGAAATATTAATCATTTAGATTAAAAGTTTGTATCAGTCTCGATGTCCCCTCGGTGTTTTGGTTTGTTTTTTTGTTCTTTTATCTCCTTCAGCACCTAGGGTTTTTCCTTTTTTTGCATTTTCGTTGTTTGCACCCATTCTCAGAGCCCTATTTTTTTTTATTTTTCCATCAATGTGGCCTTGTGAAGGCTTGTTTTTTTGCGGGACAAGTTGTACTTTTGATGGACACCATTGATCTTACCATACAGTGTACTGGAAAATGGGAAAACAATTCCAAGTGCAGTGAATTTGCAAAAAAAAAGTGCAATTCCACAGTAGTTTTTTCGGTTTTTTATTTACCATGTTCACTAAATGCTAAAACTGACCTGCGATTGTGATTCTCTAGATCATTACGAGTTCGCCGATACCAAACATGTATAGGTTCTTTTTTATCTAAGTGGTGAAAAAAAAATTCTAATTTTGTCAGAAAAAAATGGCGCAATTTTCTGACACTTGTAGCGTCTCCATTTTTCGGGATCTGGGGCCGGGTAAGGGCTTATATTTTGCGCGCCATGCTGACGTTTTTATTGATACCATTTTGGGTAGATGCGATGTTTTGCTCAGCTGTAGTTGCATTTTATTGGCAACCAAAAAAAAAAAATGTTGGCGTTTTGATTTTTTTCCTCTTTACGCCGTTTACTGATCGGTTTAATTTATGATGGCCATGTCTTATGACGTGAATCCAGTTTGCATGAGTTAAATGCCGCTGTCAGAGATTGATAGCAGCATTTAACACGTTAACAGCAGCGAGTGGATCGCGATTTCACCCGTGGCTGTTAGAGGCACATGACACCTGATTAAATCAGCTGTTATGCCGAGAAAGATGCGGGCCCAGCTCCGGAGCCCGCATCAAAGGGAGGGACACAACCTTGAACGTACCTATACATCCAAGGTTGTGAAGGGGTTATTAAAATCTGCTACCAGTTTAGGATTCGATGTATAATTGACATTGTGTTTTTGTCTTTTTCGTCAGGCACATTCAGCATCTGCCCTGGAAGGATTTTCGGCACAGGCAGATGCGTTTGCCGGTTTTCCCACAGGACCCGGTACACCATTTTCACTTCAACCAGGACTGCCCCAACGCGGCTGGCAGTAATCGGAAAGTCTTGCAGTCCACCACATTTTAGTGAGGTTCATTGTGTCACTGTTTTTAGAGGGGTTTTTTAGGTTCTGGATTTTTAATATATATTTTTTTTTAAACCAGACTTATCATTGAGGGTTTTATATTGTATTGGCTAGATATTTACTGACACAGGTATTCTGACAATATTAGCCTATGGGTCTAATTTATTTTTACATCTTTTCAGTAATTTTTATATTCTTTTAGTTCATGAAATGTAGTATCCCTCATACATTTTTTTTAGTGAGTTTTAATAGAGCATGTAAAAAAATCACAAAAATGTTACAGGTTTAGTCTGAGTTTTTAAAGCCAATATGTATATACTTAGTGTTCTCTGTGATGTAGGAGACCAGTTTACAGATATTCCCATAGGCCTGTTGGACATTTGCACCATATTACCAGTCTGTCCTTCTGTACCCCAGAAATGGGCTACACCAGTCATTAGGCGCAAACGTTTTATAATTGGTGAACACTAAAGCTGCCATAGGTATGTATAAGATAACTGTCAGCTAACTTCCTCTAGCCCACCAGGGCCACTAAATTAGAATAGTTGAAAGGTCATGTAATCTGAATCAAAGGAAAAGCAAATTATAGAGTGACCTCGATGGACGACTTCTTCCAACCTTAAAACTATGAAACTATAAGAAGTAAAAGGGCGTCAGATGTGGACATGGTGAAACAGATTGGATATCATCTTCTCTGGTCTTTGTTGTCTTCTGATGGCAGATATCTAGGAATGGTGTCTGTCACCCCTGACATGAGAAGTTTTGCTGATTCTACAGACAGACTTATATCTGTGGCCGGTTTTAAAGAACCTGACATGAATCACACCACGTGTACTACTCGATATCGATGGCGACCTCTTCATGATCCATCTTGTTAAGTGGAGACATCAAGGATGAGCAAAGCATACTTTAGCTGTTTTAGGAACTCTGATTTACAACAATTTGGTGGCATGTTTTCTATGGATCTTCTTCTCTTCAGACATCTTCTACTCCCCTTTCCCATTATACATGTACGCTCAGACGGGCATGCATGTGTCCTAAATGGGGAGAATGAATATGTTCCTCCCAGATTCCAACCACTTGCTTTTTCTCTCCCATCACCTTCCATCGTTATGGGTGTCCCTTATACATTAGATCAGGGGTCTCAAACTCGGCTGGGTATATGGGCCGCACATGGAAAAAATTTGAATTTGGGGGGCCGCATTCTTTGTTCAATGTGACATTTTTAGTGATACCATTTTTTTTTTGTATACACCTTTTGAACATTTTTTCCGTGTTTATTTTTTTATAGCTTGGGTCGTTATGGATGTGGCGATAATAAACGTGCACTTTTTTGTGTTTACTTTAGTTTACATATAAAACAGCATTTTTAGTGCCCAATATTTTTTCATGCTTTATTTTTATTTTTTTGATTTTTACAATTTTGTTTCCCCCAATTGGCCACATTCAGTAATATTGTCTTACAATTAGCATCATATAGTAATAATGGCAAACATCTTGTAGTAATGTGCCCCATCCAGGTCCCCATCCTGTGGCTATGTGCCCCATCCAGGTCCCCATCCTGTGGCTATGTGCCCCATCCAGGTCCCCATCTTGTGGCTATGTGCCCCATCCAGGTCCCCATCCTGTGGCTATGTGCCCCATCCAGGTCCCCATCTTGTGGCTATGTGCCCCATCCAGGTCCCCATCCTGTGGCTATGTGCCCCATCCAGGTCCCCATCTTGTGGCTATGTGCCCCATCCAGGTCCCCATCTTGAGGCTATGTGCCCCATTCAGGTCCCCTCTTGTGGCTATGTGCCCCCTGTTCTTCACACACATAAAATAGAAAAAAAAAAAAGATGATTCTCACCTGTCCTCCGTTCCCTCGGCGGCCTTCCTGCAGATGTGGCCCGCAGGCACCACAGAGTCCGACCCCTTGACGATCCCGACCTGGTCCAGGAGGAGCCGCCGACAGCAGCGCTGCATTGCCGCACAGAGACTGTCTCCCAGCACAGCATTTCCAATGCCAGCCGCCGGCCAATCAGAGGCCAGCAGCTGATAGCTGCGTATGGCAATGACGTCATACTCGCTGCGCCGACACGCAGATATCAGCTGCTGGCCTCTGATTGGCCGGCGGCTGGCATTGGAAATGCAGTGCTGGGAAACAGTCTCTGTGCGGCAATTCAGCGCTGCTGTCGGCGGCTCCTCCTGGACCTGGTCGGGATCATCAAGGGGTCTGTGCCTGCGGGCCGCATAAAGCAGCCTCAGGGGCCGCATGCGGCCCGCGGGCCGCGTGTTTGAGACCCCTGCATTAGATGGTTGGCTGATCCTGCCACAATTGTCGGGTTTTGCTGTCTTTTAATTGGTATGGCCAGTTTAAAGAGGACCAAGCGGTTATGAGAAAAGTCTAAAAAGTGACTGTAGATTAAATTATAAGACATTTCTCAAATACATATCAGATGATTTTCCTCAATAACCCATGGGGCGCAGGTCTTAATTTCACCTTATCAGAGTGAGCACAATATCTGGCGGGATGCACCCAGCTATTTGGAGGTAAGCTGAATCTATACAACATCTGAAGGCTAAAGTGGAGGCTTCTGCTGAGATTTGGCAGTACGTAGCCCGCGTGGCTATTTTGGTTGAATCACTAGTCCATATAATATAATGGAATTCTACAGAAAAGAGAATTAATTTACTAATGCATCCCAACGAACAGCAGCTCAGGCAAAATTTTTCCTCCCCTGTAGTCATGAGCCTGGACTATTGCTATGTATCAGCAATAGGATAAGATGTCACTATGTAGCTAATATATGAGGATACAGTAGATTGTAAAGGGTTAGTTGCTTGGAAATGGTTTGGAATGGAGACTCAATTCATCCTTGTTACACGTGCAGCCACAGCCTACGGAGCAGAAGCTGGGACCTGATTTACCTCTTTTTTTCCTTCTAGCCTTCATAATACAGAGAAATAATTTTTTACCTCTTATATAATGACCTCTAGTATGAAGATAACATCTCCCCTATGCTTCTATGGTGCTCTCACATCTCTCTCAGCTGTGGTGTCTTCTAGATCAGAAGCAGGAAGTCTCACACAGCTGTCAGAACAGCGAGACGGTGAAGAGCCTTCAGCTGACGTCCGTCTCCTTTTAGTTCCACAGCTATTAAACTAAATTAGACAGTATTTTTATTAATTTTACTAAATAGACATTTTTGCCACCTTAAAGTTTTCCCGGTGATAGGACCTCTCTAAGCGTATAAACTATAGTAACCCATCTTGGGCATGAAATGGACAACATTGGTGTAACACAATCACTGTCTGTAACCCAAGCAATGAGCGTTACATTTGTACCTTCTACACTTTGGGTTCTTTGTAATCTTGGTGAGCGACTTATTAGTTTGTTTTCACTGTAACACTGAGATAATATACAGGTATAATTAAATGAGCTTTTTCCAAATATTAGGAGCTGCAATCAGGACTACATGGCCTAACATATCATTTATTTTTTGTACATGGTATCAGTTTGTTATTCGGGTGGGTGATGTTATATGAAGCCCCCACTGGGTGAACTATTGAAGACTCTGACAGGCCACTAATCACCTTGGCATAGAGCCGGTGCCATATATAGTAAAGCCAACTACAAAATGAATGTGCATATTTCACAACAACCTATTGAGGAAACACAGAGGTTTAAATATTAGGTTTTTCATTAGTATTTTCTACTGTCCACTGCAATTCTGTAATCAGGTTTGCATCAGTTTTACAACGAAGATACAGTATTATTTTTGTACAATATGGTTAGGTTATGGCAATCAACATAATATGCTAAAAATCCCTGTGTCACATACCGTTCACAGCAGTGGGTGCAGGGGACGGGCGTAACTATAGTGGGTGCAGGGGACGGGCGTAACTATAGTGGGTGCAGGGGACAGGCGTAACTATAGTGGGTGCAGGGGTTGCAGTCACACCCGGCCCTGGAGCCCAGCAAGCTTCACGTTACACTACAGTTACATATATATGATCCCCGTGAATGTAGGAAATGCATTATATATAGTCAAAGAATAGTCTTAGTCTAAAAATAAAATATTGAGAAACTCCAGTTTTAAATATGTTCCTGCAACTTTCTCATTCATTCATAGCACTTAATATGAGAACCGGATATTTTGCTGCTTTTACACTTTTATAATCTGTTGTACTACTAAGGAGGTTTCAATGTTGACCTTCTAATGAATATAATGTATTAAGATTAGTATTGGGCCTCCAATAAAACACACTGGGTTGTCCACTTCTTTTTTCTTTTTTTAAATCCATGTATTGGGGGCTAAAAATAATTGTTGCAATTTGAGTTCATTTACTATTTTGCACCTTTTTCGCTTTTACATTCTTTTTGTTTTCCTGCACTTTTAACTTTGATGTGATCTGTGGTCATAAATCAGCTAAAAGCATTACTAACTTTCCTCTTAGACTGTGGATACTAGCTCACTAATGGTTTTTCAGTTAACTCATTCTGCACACAGGAATAAGAGGCAGAATTAAAAAATAAAATAAAACCCAATTACAAAATAGATTTTTAGCAAAAAATAAAATGCATTTAAGAAAAAAGAAAATTGTTCCCAACAACGGACAACCACTTTAATTAGTGATTGTGATCTGTACCAGTAAGTATGTCAGGCAGGCAATAGTCGGTGGTTAAAGGCCGACAGTAAATGTGTAGATCCATGTGACCTGCTGAGACATATGCGCATTATAGGGTGATGCCCTGTATAAGTCAGGAGGAGTTCGGCAAGCAGGCATTTATTTATATGGCAGCTATGTATCTTTGTTACTGGATTAAGGAGAAATGTTTGGATTGCTGCTGTTTTTTCCATTAAATTCGACTTAATCACGTTGGGTGTTGGGCGCTCAAATGATAGGAATTCTCTGAGGAAAGGCCGCCTATTCCAGCTACGCAGAGTGTTACACGTGCCGCGATGCAGGTAACCGCAATCTGAGCTCCATGCTGACAACTTTATTCCCGATCCATATCATGTAGATCTCAAATGTCCTGGACATCCAATTATTAGATCCCCCGCCATAAGCCTTAGTTAGGTGATTGAAAGGCTCCCATACACATTAGACTAATGTCGGATGAACCCGCCAATATCAACTGACGGTCTAATGTTTATGGGGGTGCCGGCTGACGGTCGGGAGAGATATTGAACGCGCATGTCCGACTTTGGACTGCCGATCGCATTGTTCTTCTGAAGATAAGCCATGGGTAGAGAGGTCAGTCAGAAGCTCTGTAATAGAGAGCACAGGCGTACTTGGCTGAACGAGCTCTCCTGTAAAAGAGATGGCTGACGGCCAAAGCATCGATCAGCAGACAGCCATCTAATGTGATTGACCAGCTTAAGTCACTAGTGAGCATGCTTATGACTTGACTTGCCTCGATGGAATTTCTTATTTGGTAAGCTACCACTTACATACAAGTGTACACTAATACCTCTTTATCTATCACTCTATAGTCTTGTACTTGTGTAATCTGCCTTTTTAGAATAGTAAATGAGAACTGAAGCAGCGGTAGCTGCTTGGCAGTCGGCGCGCTCCTTTTCAGTTTGCAAACTCCAGCTCATAGATTTCCATTAATTTCTATGTAGTAGTTGAGAACTGAAGTAGCAGCAGCTGCGTGACAGCCCGCGTGCACCTTGACAGCCCGCGTGCACCTTGACAGCCCGCGTGCACCTTGGCAGCCCGCGTGCACCTCTACGGCCTGTGTGCACCTTGGCAGCCCGCATGCACCTCGATGGTCCGCGTTCACCTCAGCAGTCCGCGTGCACCTCGACAGTCCACAAACTTCAATTCATATGTTTTCTATTTATTTCTATGTATGTCACAGCCATAAGAGAAATGGGTATTAAATCTGAACTTAATTTCTTTAAATATTAAATTACAATAATTTTAATAGTGCACCCATGAGTCCAGTTTTACAGAAGTATTAATCAAATAATAATTCATAAATATAAATAATAATAAAAACGATAATTGGAAAATCATTTTAGTCCTTTTCACATTGCACAAACTTCACATGTATTCAGCAACAAAATCCAATTACTGTCCACTTGTATTTCGCCTACCATTTTTTCAAAGCGAATCTGCGGGTGATGAATAAAAATATTTAAAAATCGTGTAGTGGGAAAGTGACCTGTCATATCTTGATGCAGATTGAGAGGAAATCACGTTGGATAGTACAATTGAATAGGACTAATCCACATGTGAATCCACAGCATGGCAAATCTGCAGCAGAAATTCACGGGTCAGCCTAGGATTTCTGCTACAGATTTTGTCATATTTTTCCAAAGATAAAATCCGCCATGTGATTATGACCTTAAAGTAAAAAAATTTTAATTTATTCTTGGTATAAGAATATAATTAATTATATGAATTATAATGAATGCTGTTTTCCCTCGATACATGTCATCTATGTGTCTATGTACCAAATGAATTCTGTAGATGCTCTTTATGGACAAAGCACTGGACAAGCTGTGTAATATGGTACCTACGTGCTACAGATGTGTAAATTATGCTGCGCTGACCACCATCTGCCAGTCATAATATTGTGAATTTTCTGGAATCATGAAATGAATTAACTTTTCTTTAAATGCGTTGTGTAAAATAATAATTCTGTCATTCTTCTGAGTTGACAATGGTAATAAATGGAAAAACCTTTTCAAACATGTAGCTTGTGTCCTGTGTATCGGATGTTTGTACTTTCTGATTAAAATGTTTCACTATTTCACATTGTCATCCGCTAGATTAAAATGTACATTTAGGCTTGACTGTTGCCTGCTCATTCGCCACAGTAGTGATCTTCCTCTTCCCTGGTGACAGGCCATACATTTCCTTCTCAACGTGGCACATGGAAGCCACTTGAGTTATGACGACATGAGATCAACTAGATCAGCAGGTTATTTCCCGGGTGTGACAGACAGTTGCTCTGGATCCGGCTGTAGAAGGTCGCTGCGCCTGGCATTGCAGAAGCCTTCTTAATCCTCTCTGTAGTATAGTTATAGCCTTCTCCCTTTTGGACCCAGCAGCGACCTCTACCTTCTGCTGCTGATTGACACACCCTTGCTTGGTAGTTAAAAACTTGTTTCTCCAGAGAGTCGCTGGTGATAGTTCTATGTACCCCTGTGCAGGCTTCAACCTCTGTGCAGGCTTGGAGTAATAGCAGTCGGCTAGTCTCGTCTTTGGTGCCCTTGGAGGACACCAAAGACGTTATCTCTCTAGGGTGATATTAGATCTGCCTAGGGGTCTCCACTCCCCCTTTCCCTAGTTGTTGGATTCCCTTCCCTCTCTTTCCGTCATTGTACACTTATTCCTTACCTCACGTGGTGTGACAGCTACTGGCAGTACTTGTCTCCTAGGAAAACAAAGAAACTGATGGGTTACATTCAGTTTGATAAACAATGGATAGACAGATGGCATTCCTCTAACACAGGGTTCCCCAACTCCAGTCCTCAAGGCCCACCAACAGGTCATGTTTTCAGGATTTCATTAGTATTGCACAGGTGATGGAATTGTTGCCTGTGCAGGTGATGCAATTATCACCTGTGTAATACTAAGGAAATCCTGAAAACATGACCTGTTGGTGGGCCTTGAGGACTGGAGTTGGGGAACCCTGCTCTAACACACTAGATTGTGGGCAGATCCTCTAGAAATTGGGTAATAAGTATAGCTGGACTACTCATCTAAATTACTCTAGTCAATAAGGGCACATTCGCACATCAGTTTTTAATGTACACATGCAGAACACTGACTCAGACAGTGTCTCTGTCAGAGGTAACATCATCTCGCTGTGACAGATAAATGGTGTGCCACATATTCCATAACACTCTCCACTTCCTCCCATAATACACTTGGCGAAAGGCAATAGAGTCCAATTTGTGACCTGCATTTGATAATATTACTACCTGGATGCCAGTGGAGGTTTGGTGCACCTGTTTTTCCTAGTTTTAGCCACAGTATGCTTTTTTTGGTGTATATGTCTATTTTTCTTTTAAACTACCCTGTGCATTGTCATTGCCACTTTTTCTTCTACTATACATTTTGTAAATAACTTTACATCTTATCAACCCTTGCCAAAAAGGACGTAATAGGTAGGTACAGGGTGCAAAATGTGTCAGCAGGCAGTAATATGGGTGTGACGTGTACAGTTGTCAGATTGGTCTAGTACAGGGATGTCAAACTTAAACACACAAAGGACCAAAATGAAAAACTTGGACAAAGTCGCGGGCCAACCAACATACAGTATAATGGGCCCCAATAGTCCTCCATACAGAATAATGGGCCTCACATAGTCCTCCATATGGAATAATGGGTCCACATAGTTCTCCATACGGAATAATGGGCCCCACATAGTCCTCAATACAGTATAATGGGCCCCACATAGTCCTCAATACAGTATAATGGGCCTCACATAGTCCTCCATACAGAATAATGGGCCTCACATAGTCCTCCATACAGTATAATGGGCCCCACATAGTACTCCATACAGTATAATGGCCCCACATAGTCCTCCATACAGTATATTGGCCCTACATAGTCCTCCATACAGTATAATGGGCCCCACATAGTACTCCATAAAGTATAATGGCCCCACATAGTCCTCCATACAGTATATTGGCCCCACATAGTCCTCCATACAGTATAATGGGCCTCACATAGTCCTCCATACAGTATAATGGCCCACACATAGTCCTCCATACAGTATAATGGGCCCCACATAGTCCTCCATGCAGAATAATATGCCACACATAGTCCTCCATACAGAATAATGGCCCCACATGGTCCTCCATACAGAATAATGGGCCCTACATAGTCCTCCATACAGAATAATGACCCCACATAGGGGTAGCGGTTCTGATGTCGTGGGCCAACTATAACCACTCTGCGGGCCAGATTTGACCCACGGGCCAGAGTGTGACATGTGTAGTCTAATAAAACAGGTGTGCAAGAACAAACATGCATAGTTAAATATCTGCATTATTTAAAATATTTTGCTTTTATTCTTTCAACAAAACTCAACCCTCCTTCCCAAAAATGAAAAAAATCTAAATGTTAGGTAGGTACACAACCAAATATCTGGAGTGCCCATTATTTTTTGCTTGCATACATTAAACTCAAGAGAAGAGAATATCTGACTGCTCAGGATTTACAGTCTACACTGCCCTGATTTCTTTTATACCAAGGATAGAAAGATTATGGCCCTGATTCATGAAGACTGGTGTTTCATACATCTGTCTTAATGGGGGGGCGTGCAGGAATAACAGGCGCCGAATTCCTTGAGAGGCCCATGCCAGTTAATGAATTCTGGCGCATCTTATTATTGTGGTGCACCTCAGCAGAAATGCTACTCCAAGCGGAGACTAGAGTAACCTTTCTGACATAAGAAACGCCGCCACATTTCTTTCCCAACTCGGCCCATTTTAGAAGAGCCTGAAACTGGTGTGGAAACTCCAAAAACCTCAAAATATTTGCACAACTGCATTGCACAAAAATTGTGCGACTTTTCAAAGTGTTTTACACCCAAACCGGTATAAACACTTTGATGAATCGGGGCCAATGTCTATTATATACTACAAGCAACTAAAGCACCAGGGTGAAAAGATGTAGTTTCAAGGGACGGTAAAAATGATAACCTCCTACTAAGGGTTTGTTAAAATACAACAGATTTGCTGCGTTAGGATGAACGTTACAGTTGTGTCGTCTTGTATGGGTCTTTAAAAGGTGTATACATTTCTGTAAGATTATTTCTCATTGATGTGGACAATAAAAACTGGAGAAAGATGGAAGCCAGCAAATTAGAATCTGTACTAGCCTTCTATTAAACCCCTTTTTTTTACAAAGCCAAAATACACTACCATTGGTGTTTTTTTTTTTTTTGGGGGTATGCGTCTGCAGTTGTCCTTACAAACTCACAATATGTACTCTTTTTTTGAGGATTTAGCATTCCTGTGAATCATTAACCTAATATTTAGTAGTGATTTTAACGGATGCGTAAATACATCCAGTTTGAGTGCTCTCGATAAAATGAGACCGCACTAGGGCAAGTCGTGTGGATATGTGAATACAGATTTAGATCTAATGGACGCAGTAATAATGGGCAAGCTTAAAGGGGTTGTCTGGAATTTTTGTATTGGTGGTCTACTCTTAAGATAGGTCATCAATATCTGATCGGTGGGATCCGACACTCCCGCTAATCAGCTGTTCCCAATCAGCTTGTTGTCGGATGTGCTGAGTTGCGGAGCTGCATGGCACAGTGGCAGCGGGCTGTGTACTGCATATCCATCCCCTATTGATTAGAATACCTGGAAATGGCCATTATGGAGCTGTGCAGCAAACGCAACTGAGCACATCTAGCCAACTCTGAGAACAACAGTTTGATGGAGGTGCCGGGTGTCGCACCCCCATCTTATAGAGTAGATTACCTCTCCTAAGGATGTGCTATCTATACAAAAAGTACCAACCATTTTAAGCATCTGATCGTCTTCCATATAGGCCAAACAGTGATGGCCTGACATTTGGGTTAATTTGGAAGGATGTTCGCAGTGGTTAGTACTTGGATCAAAAATAGGGTTGCAGAAAATGGTTTACATATTTTCAAAAAGAAAACAGTCTTAAAATATAACCTATATACAGTACAGACTAAAAGTTTGGACACACCTTCTCATTTAAAGATTTTTCTGTATTCATGACTATGTAAATTGTACATTCACACTGAAGGCATCAAAACTATGAATTAACACATGTGGAATTATGTACTTAACAAAAAGGTGCGAAACAACTGAAAATATGTCTTATATTCTAGGTTCTTCAAAGTAGCCACCTTTTGCTTTGTTGACTGCTTTGCACACTCTTGGCATTCTCTTCATGAGCTTCAAGAGGTAGTCACCGGAAATGGTCTTCCAACAATCTTGAAGGAGTTCCCAGAGATGCTTAGCACTTGTTGGCCCTTTTGCCTTCACTCTGCGGTCCAGCTCACCCCAAACCATCTCGATTGGGTTCAGTTCTGGTGACTGTGGAGGCCAGGTCATCTGGCGTAGCACCCCATCACTCTCCTTCTTGGTCAAATAGCCCTTACACAGCCTGGAGGTGTGTTTGGGGTCATTGTCCTGTTGAAAAATAAATGATGGTCCAACTAAACGCAAACCGGATGGAATAGCATGCCGCTGCAAGATGCTGTGGTAGCCATGTTGGTTCAGTATGCCTTCAATTTTGAATAAATCCCCAACAGTGTCACCAGCAAAGCACCCCCACACCATCATACCTCCTCCTCCATGCTTCACAGTGGGAACCAGGCATGTAGAGTCCATCCGTTCACCTTTTCTACAAAGACACGGTGGTTGGAACCAAAGATCTCAAATTTGGACTCATCAGACCAAAGCACAGATTTCCACTGGTCTAATGTCCATTCCTTGTGTTCTTTAGCCCAAACAAGTCTCTTCTGCTTGTTGCCTGTCCTTAGCAGTGGTTTCCTAGCAGCTATTTTACATGAAGGCCTGCTGCACAAAGTCTCCTCTTAACAGTTGTTGTAGAGATGTGTCTGCTGCTAGAACTCTGTGTGGCATTGACCTGGTCTCTAATCTGAGCTGCTGTTAACCTGCGATTTCTGAGGTTGGTGACTCGGATACACTTATCCTCAGAAGCAGAGGTGACTCTTGGTCTTCCTTTCCTGGGGCGGTCCTCATGTGAGCCAGTTTCTTTGTAGCGCTTGATGGTTTTTGCAACTGCACTTGGGGACACTTTCACAGTTTTCCCAATTTTTCGGACTGACTGACCTTCATTTCTTAAAGTAATGATGGCCACTCGTTTTTCTTTACTTTGCTGCTTTTTTCTTGCCATAATACAAATTCTAACAGTCTATTCAGTAGGACTATAAGCTGTGTATCCACCAGACTTCTGCACAACATAACTGATGGTCCCAACCCCATTTATAAGGCAAGAAATCCCACTTATTAAACCTGACAGGGCACACCTGTGAAGTGAAAACCATTTCCAGTGACTACCTCTTGAAGCTCATCAAGAGAATTCCAAGAGTGCAAAGCAGTCATCAAAGCAAAAGGTGGCAACTTTGAAGAACCTAGAATATAAGACATATTTTCAGTTGTTCCACACTTTTTTCTTAAGTATATAATTCCACATGTGTTAATTCATAGTTTTGATGCCTTCAGTGTGAATGTTCAATTTTCATAGTCATGAAAATAGAGAAAAATCTTTAAATGAGGTGTGTCCAAACTTCTGGTCTGTACTATATATATATATTTATATATATATATATATATAGTAAAGCAGCAGCTTTTCCACCAGGTAATTTCAACACAAAGGCTTTATTTCACATTCAAAGCACAAACCTTTTCACATCTGGATCACAGCTGATAACATCCGTATACAGTTCGGTGCTGTGGGCGCCTTCACCACTATAGGAATCTTGGGTCCTATGTCTGCTTTACCTCTTGCACCTGCACTCCTGTAGGAATCACGAGAGCTGTGGTTGCTCAGACTCTGGTCTGTGTTCAATCTCACACAGCTAGGCATACTCAGAACTTCTAGCTCTTCTGCACATGAAACCAAAAACTGACACACCCAACCCTTACCTGCAGGATTAAATGTGAATCGTGGCCACGGGCCACTTGCAAGACCCAGACTGAAGGGAAAGATCCGTCCCACTACCTTCCTACAGATCTTTCCAAAAATAAAAGTCCATATCAGATTTTCCTAAATCTGACTTTGTCAAAGAACTTGACCCAGTCCACACTTACTTTTATTTTGCTTTGTAGCAAATTGTTCTTGTATGTAGAAATTGTTTTTTTTTTAAAAAAAATAATAGCTAGATGAATCATTTCAGAACTTTCTCTACCTTTAATGTTACCTATAATCTGTATAAATTCATTGAAAACAATTAACTAAAATAGTTTCAGGTGGAAAAATAGTAATAAAAAACTAAAATAATTGAATAAATATTCACACCCTTAAACTACTTCTTTTCTGCAGTAGCCTTTGAATTTATGACAGCATTCCGTCTTTTTGGGTAGGAGTCTATCAGCATGGCACATCAAGTATTGGCAATTTTTGCTTACTCTGTCTTGTGTTAGCGCTCAAAATCTGTCTTTTTTTGAGAGCATCTCCTGTTTATAACGCCGCCTTCAGGTCAACTACAGATTTTCAATTTGATTCAGGTCTACACTCTGGCTTATAGCAAAACCATTATATTGTTGATTTATATGCTTACAGTCATTGTCATGCTGAAAGGTTAAATTCCTCTTCAGCTTTTTAGCAGAGGCCTGAAAGTTTTGTTGCAAATTTGACTGAGATTTGGAACTGTTCATAATTCCCTGCGCCTTGACTAAAGCCAGCTGCCAAAAGATGGCTCCAAAGGATAATGCTGCCTCCATTATGCTTCACTCTGGGTATTGTGTTCTTTTGTGATATGCAGTGTTAGCTTGGCTTCGAACATACCTTTTGAAATTTAGGCCAAAAATTCAACCTTGTTCTCATCAGAACATAACACGTTTTTCAACATGCTTTTGGGTTTTGGCAAAACATATCTGGGCTTTAATTTCTTTTTTTTTTTTTTAAGAAAAGACTTTTGTCTTGACACCCTTCCCCACAGGCCCGACTTATTAAGAAAATTAGAGAATGTTGTCACATGCAGTACATAGCCATGACAATTGTACTGCACAGTGAACTCTGTAAAAAAAAAAAAAAAACATTTAAAAACAGTCCGAAATTAAATTTTTTTTTTTGTTCATGCCTGCTCACAAAAAATAAGCAGTAATCAAAAAGCTGTACATACCCAAAAATGGTGACAATAAAAACAACAGGCAAATCCTGCAAGAAAAAAAGTTCATACACCCCATTTATGAAAAAAAAAAATTGGTAGTGTCAGGATATGGTGTTGTTTTTAATGTAATTTATTTTGTAAAAGCAAACCATAAAAAACTATATATATTTGGTATTCTCATGATTATATCAACCCACAAAATAAAGTAAGTATCATAATAAATGAAATAAATAAATCTCCTGACAATTATACCAAACAGTGAATGGTGTTTAAAAGACAATGAACAAAGTATAGAATTGCTATTTTTTTGTTCTTTTTGCCTCCCAAAGAGTTAATAAACTGATCAAAAATTCACATGTACCACGAAATGGCACCAATGAAAACTACAGCTTGTCACTCAAAAAATAAGCCTTCATACAGCTCTGCTGATGGAAAAAAATGTAACTTGTGGGTCTCCGAATATGGCGACCCCAAAACAAGTGATTTTTTTTCCGCTGATTTTTATATTTTTATCCCCTCTCTGCCACCTAACTGTTCAGACAGATCTCAAATTCCCCTATATGTAGTCTCAAAAAGTCTATCCACTAATTATAGATTGTATCAGACACAGCGCCACTCTTGTCTAGAGGCTGTATATGGTATGGTAGTTCTTGTCCATTCAAATAAGTCTGAGCTGCAATACCAGACATAACCCATGGACAAGAGTGGCACTGTAAATGTAAGAAAGCAGCCATGTTCTTCACTGTTCTAATATCAACCACCTATCAAATCATTGTCAGGATTCTGCTACCTAATCTGAGAGAAGCATAATATAGGGGCAGAGACCCTGATTCTAGCGATGTATCAGTTACTGGGCTGCTTACTGTAGTTTTGACAAAATCAATGTTTATTTCGCAGGATAAATATAATTTGAGGACTAGTAAACCTGAAGGCAGGGAGTCCTCCATATTCATGAGCTTTGTATAACCCCCACCCCCACCACTGATTGCCAGCTTCCTGCCTATGCACAGTGTACACGGAAAGCTGCCAATCAGTGATGTCGGCAGGGTTATACAGAGCTCAGCATTCAGAGAACTGCTAGATCTGCAGCAGAGAAAACAGTGATTTTATCAAAATGACAGCAAGCAGCTCAGTAAGTGACACGTCACTGGAATCATGGTCTCGTCCCCTACATCATGCCGCTCTCAGATACAGGAGCAAAAACCTGGTGACAGATTCCCTTTAAAATATAATATTTGTTTGGTCAGGTTTATTTATTTTCATTACACCAATGCACTTTTTTGGACTCGTAGTATGCCATTTTCTCTACACTACAGTGCAATAGTATCACCTTTGTATCTTGTTTTAGGCATTTCTAAGTAGAGAATTAAAACCTGCATTTCTACTTTCTGATCTCGGCTCTGTAGTGTAAATACATTTTTTTTTTGTCGCAAAGTTGACACTGAGCTCATTGTGATACCTGGCTGTAACACTGGACTGTAGTGCACTGGTATCACTATCTATGCATAGTTATGATACTATGGCGACTGCGGTCTCTATAGAAATGAATTCCCTTTTCTCAGTGCTGCTCTGAATCAAACCGAAGGATATCCGTGTTGGTGACAACATACTAAAGTGTAAGAGGCGTGTACACACCATGCAAAAGAAGTAGAGGCACAGAAGGGCGCTCACACCTTCACGGGGCTAGAACTGCAATCAGCACCTGCAGGTAAGTACACACAACTTCTAAAGTATAGCAAAGTCTGAAATATTTTCTAATATTGATAAAAGTTTTACATTTCCAGTTAATTCTACCTGTCCATACAGGTCAATAAGTATACTTGTTGCTTAGCATAGTCTTCAAAGAAATATATATATTGCTTTAGAGCTGAGTAATTGTCTGTCCGTGTGCAAGACAGGATCGATCTAAGTCAATGGTACAATTCAACAAAACCTAAGACATAAACAAAATGTACATGAACATATTCAATGCTGTAAGTATAAGCAATAGTGCATATAAATAAAAAGGGTACCGGTACTTAGTAAACTGAGTACTAATGTTCTGGACCCGGTCCTGCTCGGTCCTTATTCACACTGACGTCACTATGACGCATGGTAAAGTTTTAATACTAGAGGTTAGGACTATCCCGATTGGGGTCACCTTGACGCTGGTATGATGGCTTTTACACTTTTTATTTTTTTTATCAAAAAACGGTGTTTACTAAGTACCCAATATTATTTATATGCACTATTGCTTTTACTTATTTACTAACAGCAGGGTTGCTCATTTTGTTTCTGCCTTGGCCAGTGTGAACATGCTTCTATTTTGCATGCATACCAACTCATACTCCAGTTAATTTTTTTTTTTGCGGTTAAGTAAATGGTACAATTCAGACAAAGGTTTTTCCATATGGATACAGGGACTGTGATTAAAAAAGAAAAAAAACATATGTACAGGACTTTCTCACTGAACTCAATGGATGATTAAACAGAAAACATGGACAATACCTGTATGGTGTCTTTTTTTTAGGAATCAATTGCAAAAATAATACAAGAAACTGAACTGGTTCTTTTTTTTAGTTAACATCATAATAAATAGATGTCATGTGGATGTTGGAAACTGACATACGGACAATATACAGACGTGATTTTTGCACATAAAAAACATCATACAGATGAACAAGATCCTTCTTCTGTTTAGGACATAAAACAAACAATTTTTGATGTCTTTCTGCAATCGGCTTTAGGCTTCATGGACACAGATGTACTATATCTCCATACTAACCCCAAATTTTATGGAAGAGTAGTACGCCACCCAGAGAAGACTATGGGGCATTATAAAGATTCATTAGCAATTTAGAAACACATTTGTACATCCATATTTACGACGTGTGCAGGCCAATAATTAGTGCAAATCTCAACAGAAGAAGGCAAAAAAATTGTTCCTTCCCATTCTCGACAGCATAAAAAAGGCAAAATCCTATTTTAAGACTCCTTACGTGCACATAAGCAACTTTACTGCTTGGGAATTTGGGAATTCTGATTTTGCAGCCTTGATAAAAGCTGATATTTTTTTGTCATAGTGTGGACTGTGTGTGGTGTTTTTGTTGCAACGTTTCTCCTTTTGAATTCTAAAAACATTTAGTTCTGTTTTTATATTTGGTTTACATTTGTACTGGTGTTTTGTTTTTTTTAGAAATTTATCTTTATTAAATTTTGAAAAGGGAATACAAATGCAAATGCGAACACTGGGTACTAGTTGTGTCACTGTCACGAGTGAGTCAGAGGTGACAGACAGTCGCCCTGCAGTTGGTTGCAGGAGATCTCTACGTTTGGTATTACAGACATCTTCTTAGAGACTGTCTCTAGGACCCAGCAGCTACCTCCCTCTGGCTAATTAACACCCTGCCTGGGTGTATAAATACCTGCTGTGTTTCAGAGGGAGGTGCCGGCCATATTCACTACTACCTGTGAAAGCTTTAGCAAGAGCAGTACTTCATCCTCTCTGTAGGTTGAGGACGTGTGCGCATTTGTCTGAAGTTCATCTAAAGCTAAGCAATTTCCCCCTGTTTGTCTACCCCTGTTGTCTATAGTGTTTAATGGAGATCAACTAGTGCACATCTCCTTCCTTCCCTAGCCTTAGTCATACGCCAGGAAAAGACAGGGCGAGGCACGCATGTGGTGATTGGTGAAGAGCCAATAAAGGGACGTTAGGGGAGACAGGGTGACACTAGATCAACCTAGGAGGTCTCCACTTCCTCCCTTTCCCTAGAGTCTGGGCTCTCTTTCCTTCTTCCCTTTGTGTTGCACTACGTCTTTCCCACACCTTGCGTAGTAGGTCAAACATGACCACATCACCATAACAATAAACAGTGTTTCCAAAACATTTGAAAACAAAATGAAAGAAGTAAACGCAATCCAAGGTAGAGTAGCTGATATTACATTGGTCCAACGTGTTTTAGGATATACTGACGTGGTGACTCAGACTTAAACATTAAGTCATTACATATTCATGTGACTTAACCAAGAGGGGTAATAAAAGAAAAAACGAGAAGAAGTTAAAACCAGAAACACAAATACACACAAAGACAAAGGGAAGTGGGGGAAGGGATATATGGGTAAGGGTAATGTCAGAGAGGCTCCTGAAGTATAGACTTAGTTCTCCCCTATAAGGTCAAGGTAATCAGCGGAAGATTTAAACTCCAGCCAGTAGAACCATGTTTTATAAAATATATTATGGGAGTTATTGATCGTGAAGGTGAGCTCCTCCATTAACATAATCTCATTTATTTTAGAGAACCAAAGTGAGATTGTCGGGATATTTTTACTTTTCCATAACAAGGGAATACATGCTCTAGCAGACGTGATCAAGTGTCTCAGTATCGAGTTTTTATATGTTTTTAAAGGGATGTTGCTGTGATGGAGAAGGACGAGAGCGGGGTCAAGGTCTGTAGTAAGATCAGTGAATGTAACGGGTCTGGGAGGTGGAACCTCTGTGCAACTATACAAGGGGGCAGTCCTTGTAAGGAAGCGGGTGGCTCCCAGGGAAGACGGGCAGGTAGTCACGGCAAGTGACAGGGACAGTCTCTGGGTAGAGGGGCAGGTAGTCACGGCAAGTGACAGGGACAGTCTCTGGGTAGAGGGGCAGGTAGTCACGGCAAGTGACAGGGACAGTCTCTGGGTAAAAGGACGGGTACTCACGGCAAGTGACAGGGACAGTCTCTGGGTAGAAGGACAGAAGGCAGGTGGCTGGTGAGCGCTCCCAGGTGAGCGGGCGAGAGTCTCTGGACGGGCAGGTGGTCACGGCAAGTGATGGCAGAGCCTCCAGGTAGGCTAGCAGACAGGTAGAAGGTGAGCGCTCCCAGGTGAGCAGGCAAGAGTCTCTGGACAGGCAGGTGGTCACGGCAAGTGACGGCGGAGCCTCCAGGTAGGCTAGCAGGCAGGTAGCAGATGAGCGCTCCCAGGTGAGCAGGCAGGCTGGTCCATAGACAGACTGACAGGTGTCGGAAAGCAGACCGTCGGTCCGCAGGCTTGCAAGCAGGTAAACGGATATCAGGCAGGTATCAAGCAGGTAACTGGCAGGTAACTGGCAGGTAACAGGCAGGAATCCGGCAGGTGACTGGCAGGTAACAAGCAGGAATCTGGCAGGTGACTGGCTGGTAACTGGTCACGGGACCTGAGGGCTGAAGCAGAGTGAAGGCTTTGCAACAACATTGCTCGGGCACCTCCATTTTGGAGGAGGTGCCTTAAATATGGGAGGTCCTCCGGCAATTGGCCGGGGACTCCTTAGGACGGCGCGCGCGGTCCCTTTAAGAGAGGGTGAACGCGCGCGCCCTAAGCACACTGCCGGGGAAGGAGCGCGTGCCGGAAGCAGCGGGGAGAGAAGCGCTGGAGGACGCCGCGCCAGGAGCGGGGAGGTGAGAGGGACGGCGTCTCTGCCTAGTACGGGGCAGAGACGCCGATGCTACAGTGAATTTAAGAATCACTAATTGTACTTTTTCCCAGAAAGGAGAAAGAAGTTTACAGGTCCAGAAAATATGTAGTAGGTCACCTTCCTCCTCCCCACATCTCCAACACATAGGACTAGCATCTGGAAATATAGAGTGTAGGTGAGTTGGGACCCTATACCATCGAGAAACAGTTTGTAGCTGGCCTCCTGAAATCGTGAGCTGATGGATGATTTATGTGTCAAGGTGAATATACGCCTCCACTGATCCCTCGTTAAGGTGCAACCCAGATCTCTCTCCCATTGAGATTGGAAGCGTGTTTTTGACTGGTCCAGGGGTTCAATCAGTAGGGAATACGAGAATGACAAAGTATGTCGGTATTTGAACATTCCACCCCAAAAATTGTTTTATCGTTTTTATAAAAGGCTCTAGGTGGGAGAGATTGAAAAAAAAATTAAAGTTGGCCAATTCTCGAGTGTCCCAAGGGAGAAATAGTTAAAAGACCCTGAAAATGTTCTTTTGAAGGCCACAAGTTTCCCTGTCCGAAGTGTGTCACTCTGAAATTGCCATTGTTTAACCAGGATCGAAAAATGTCATCCTCTATTCCCGGGAGGAAAAGTGGATTGCCCAAGATAGGGTACATAGAGGAATATGGGGGCAGAATTGATGAACGAACCGAGGGATTATTGTAGTGACGCGCCCCCTGGGCCGTGGGATACTCGGCAGCTGGGCCTCTGCGTATGCCGGTGGGGGATATCACGGTGGCTGGCCCGGTCCGTGATCCAAGGCGGTCAGTAAAAAGGGGAATATTTATAGGGGATTTGGAAAGTTTGTGACACCACCTGTGGAATGCGGCTAAGGGGAGCCGCCGCTGCGGAGCAGTCCTCTGGAGCTGGTGATACGGCAGCAGGGATGGTGTGGCTCTCCACAGGTAGAGCTAGCTCCAGGGCAGTGTGGGGGTGTAATGAATGGTGGTGCAGGGGAGAGACGGCAGGATGGTCCCGGAGGAAAGACGGACACTCACACGGGGGTAAGCTTCAGTACCTTTACTGGTGATGCTGCAGGCACGGTCCAGGGTACTCCGGGTGAAGGGCGCACTTTTGGACTCTCCCCAGTGAGCGGGTATAGGGCCTCCTGGAGCTAGGCCTAGCTTGATTACTGTCTCTCTTTGCACCTGCTGACCTGGTGGTAGGGCCTT
Organism: Phyllobates terribilis; assembly: GCF_046119375.1. Classification (NCBI taxonomy): domain Eukaryota; kingdom Metazoa; phylum Chordata; class Amphibia; order Anura; family Dendrobatidae; genus Phyllobates; species Phyllobates terribilis. Next base: position 126,716,968 of record NW_027362762.1, on the reverse strand, counting down.
CTCTTTGGAGATCACACTCCCTGGACGCTGGGGTCTCCGTGACTCCTAGCCCTGGTACTGCAATCAGCATTTGGTGATCCTGGGACCTGTAGTCCTCCAGGGGTTCCAGTGGTTCCTACTGGGTGTAAAGGGTCCCTGTAGGCGCGGACCCGGTGTCCGGTATATATTTCGGGGTGAGCCTGGTATGCTCCTCTGCCCCCTCACTACTTCTTCCTTCTCCTCTCGCCTTCGGCCACACTCAGGGCCCTCACTAGGCCTTCACACGTGCTGTAGGCCTTGGCTCGCCTAAGCACAGCAGCCAGCGTGCTGCCTCTTCGCTGCTCTCTGAGCGTCAGCACGCTCTCAGCTCAACTCTGAGCTCTGTCCCTCTCTGTGTCCGAGAGACTAACTACCTCACTGAAACTCCAACTGAGACTGAGCTGCCTGGCTCCACCCTCCCTATATATATCCCTTACGGGCTCCCTCTGCTGGTCTGAGGTGGTAGGGTAGAGGTGTGTGAATGTGTGAGGGCCTCTTGTGGAGAATTCCATCCATGCACCCTTCTGGGATCTGTGGCACCAGTGCGCAGCAGGGCGCCACAGTAGCATGTCAGAGTGGTCCCAATTAACGGATGAGTTTTGAGTGTAGAAATTGTAGATAAATCAAGCCGAGGGGTAGTTATTAGAGGGATGTTTGTAAAACTTTGTTAAATCCAAACCCATGCTTCAGATCCATTCCTACACCAATCCATAACTCTAGAGAGGTGAGAGGCAATATAATATGATCTGAAATCAGGTAGCCCTATACCCCCTCAGGACTTTGGAAGATACAGGGTGGCCCTATCAAAACATGGAGGTTTACCCAACCATATGAATTTAGTTTGGACCGCCACGAGACTCCTAAAGAAGGACGAGGGAATGCCGATCGGAATAGCCTGAATGACGTATAAAATGTGAGGGATGATATTCATCTTAAAGATTACGCTTCTGCCAAACCATGTAAAGGCACTCCTCGTCCATATCGAGCAGTCCCCCTGCACCGATTTAAGTAACCTAGGAAAATTAAGAGAGTACGTTAGTTTAATGTTATTTGGTAACAAAATTCTTAAATATGTATGGCTGTCTTAGCCCATTTAAAACTAAAGACTGTTTTCAAGGGTGCCAGGACTGTATGTGGAATATTAATGTTCAAGGCTTCCAATTTGGAAAAGTTAATTTTGAAGATTGAAAGGCTATTATATGTACTGAATTCTGTCATCAATTTACGAAAGGAAATGGTCTGTTTATTGATGAAGAAAAGGACCCCGTTAACTTTTACACAAGCAGTTGGTTTTGAATACAATGCTGAAATCCAGTGTAACATATTGGATTTCAGGCCCAGTCGAGAAAGCGTTTCATTCATAAATATCCAGTTCACCTTATCGAATGCCTTTTCTGCATTGGTAGACAGAAGCATTAGGGGCTGAGATTTAAGTCTGGTACTGTATATTAGGTTCAAAGCTTTGGTTGTGTTATCCCTTGCCTCTCTACCATCCCGTCTGATCTGGATGGATAATATCTGATAATAGTGGAGATAGTCTGCATGCAATCATTTTTGCGAACAGCTTAATGTCTACATTAAGAAGGGAAATAGGTCTGTAGCTTGCACATTGAGATGTGTCTTTCCCCTCCTTGTGTATATCCGATATGTGTGCTCGCAGAGTATCTCCTGGGAGAGAGGATCCTTTGGATAAAGCATTGAGGCTAGAGATAAGATGGGGAGAAAGAGAATCCAAAAACAACTTATAATATGGTAAAGAAAACCCATCTGGGCCGGAGTCCTTACCCGCTTTGGTTTCCTTTACAGCTGTTTGTAGTTCTCCTATTGCAAATGGTAGTTCGAGGGAATCTCTTGCAGCTTTAGACAAAGAAGGAAAACCAGACTCCTCAATATATGTCTGAATACGTGATTTAAAGTCAGCACTTTGTGTAGAAGGATTAGTTGAGTCTACTGAATATAATGAAGAGTAGACATTTTTAAACGCTTCCGCGATGTCAGAGAGGAGGTGCTTGCGTCTTTGCGTTTGCTCCATGATTGAAGGTATATATGTGTTAACTCTCTGTATTCTTAGGGCTCCAGCTAGAGACTTCCCACTTTTATTGCCGTGTTCATAATAATGATGACGGTATTTGGTGAGGTCGGCTTTTGCTTTGTGTATGAGTAATCAACGCAGAGATTCACGTTTGACTATCAGAGACCTTTTTATGGCATCAGATGGGGAGTGTTTGTGTAATCTCTCTAAGTTTTCAATCTCTCCCAACAAACGGGTGATCTCTTGAGCACGTTCCTTTTTTTACGGGCCCCATGCTTAACGAGGATACCTCTAAATCCAGCACTTGTGTGCATCCCATAAAATACAGGGGTCCATTCCCTCAACAGAGTTTTCTGTGAAATATGTGTCCAGAGAATTTTGTAAATCTGTCCTCACGGCAGGGTCAAGGACGGATGAATTCATACGCCAATGGCACTGTCTGGCCCTAAATTCAGGAAGAGCTACTGAGACACTAACAAGTGCATGATCCAAGAAGATGATATCTATATTGGTTCCTAGAAACAAATAAATGTCCTGATGTCTTACAAGAAATAGTCAATTCTTGTATACACGTGATGGGAGTTTGAGTAGAAAGAGAATTCTCTGTCTGTTGGGTGGAGAAGTCTCCACGTATCAATCAATTGGTGTTCCTGCAGGCTTTTCAGTATACGTCGTTGCGTGGGTCGCGAGAGAGAGTATACTCCCCTGGAGTTATCTATAGAAGAATCGAAGGCTATATGAAAGTCACCCCCCAGTATCAATATTCCTTCTGCGAAAGTCGCCACTTGGTCTAGTTATGCAGAAAGTGCCTTGTCCTATCCCGAGTTGGGTAAATATAGGGAGGCGAATGTAACCTTGGTGGGACCTATGAGGCCTTTAACCATCAGAAGATGACCTTCTCCATCTGTGCAAGAATCCGTGAATTTCCACGGTACTGAGCGAGATATGAGTATGCAGAAGCCTCTGGACTTTGAGTCAGGAGAAGGACTGTGGCAAACCGTAGGAAACCTATAATTAGACATCTTATAAGGTTTATTTTGACAGTAATGCGTTTCCTGCAGGAAAGCGATGTCCATTTTCCTTTTATGAAGGAGATTAAATAAAATAGACCTTTTCTCAAGGCTGTGTAGTCCTTTAACATTTAAAGAGCCCACCGTAAGCTCTGAACAATGTTCATGTGTCATTGTGTTAGGTTGGGATAGGTAGGGAGACGGGAAGAAAAGGGGATAGACAATGGACCGGGAAAAGACTTAAACAAGATAGGGACAAAAAATAAGGTCCAAAATGTCTAAGATAATCCCTAGGGAGAAAAAGGGGTGCTGTAAGGGCACCAGACACCTATTAATGAAAGTATCAATACAAAAATCACTGCCAAAACCCATTTCTCCTATTCATAAATTATGATTTCTGTGTAATAGTCAGAAAGAGGCTTATTCATTTGAGAAACAATTCACAGTGTATTATTAATAGATCTAATAAGAACTGGAGAAACTATGAATCCCATATAGAGAAAGTAAATAACAACAGAGAGAAATAGCAACATGAGAATTCAGATTTGTATCTGATAAATATATGAACCTCCCCTCCTTTCTCACCACCCACCCACTACCCCCGCTGCCCTTGTCTGCTAATTTTAACCTATTTCTGGAACAATATGCAACAAGGGAATACCTAATCAGAGTCTCAGCATATCAGTCCATATGGCTATATTAACTTATATACAAAAAAAAGGATATAACAACTTGAACGTCACAGATGAGTATTCTTGGTTCGGTGGGTGTTGTAAGAAAGTTGAGTACAGGAGGAAGGCCATCAGATGTGTTGATTGGAGAAGAAAGAACAGGATCGACTCAGGTAGGGTCTTGTGTCGGGCGGTCGCGCCTTCTCTGGCATGATCGTTGTGGCAGTAGAAGATATCCTTCTAATTTGTACAGGTGTTTAAGGGAGCCCCCATTCCAATTACCAGTATAGTGTCGACCTGGCCAGTTTTATTGAAAATGACACCCTCAACATCAGAATAGCCATTCTCCTTATTTGCCATTTATTTTGTAATTTCAATTTATGTAGTACCATAAATTCAATATGTAGCAGCAAAGTAAACCAGCAATACATAATTGAAGTAGCAAAATAAATACATTATGGTAAGTCAGTAAGGGAGTCTCATCAGTGGCGTAACTAGAGTCCGATGGGCCACAGTGCAAAATTTTCACTTGAGTGCTCACCTGCATGTTTGTCAGATGTATGGGCCCTTGTAGCATTCCAGGTCCTGTGAAGACATAGCCCTCTTATTTAACAATGTCCCACATCCTGTAATAATGTCCTCCATCTTGCCCCATTCCAGGTATAATGTCCTCCATCCTGGGCTTTTTCCAGGTATAATGTCCCCCATCCTGGGCCTTTTCCAGGTATAATGTCCCCCATCCTGCCTGGCCTTTTCCAGATATAATGTCCCCCATCCTGGGCCACTTCCAGTAATAATGTTCACCTTCATGGTATAATGTCTCCATCCTGGGCCCCTTCCTAGTATAATTTCTCCCTTTCCTTATATAATGTCCTTCATATTTCCTGATATGTCTCCTTTTAATAGTATAATATCCTCCATCCTGGCATAATGTCCCCCATTATGGGCACCTTCCAGTAATATATGTCCTTTATTCTGGTATAATGATCCCCTTCCAGTAATATATTTCCACCATTCTGGGCCCCTTCCAGTAATATATGTTCCCCATCCTGGAATAATGCCCCCCATCCTGAGCCCCTTCTAATAATATATGTCCCCATCCTGGTGTAATGTCCCCCATCCTGGGCACCTTCCAGTAATATATGTCCACCATTCTGGGCCCCTTCCAGTAATATATGTCCCCCATCCTGGTATAATGAGCTCCATCCTGGGCCCCTTCCCGTAATATATGGCCACCATCCTGGGCCCCTTCCAGTAATATACTGTATTTCCATCATCCTGGTATAATGTGGCCATCCTGGGTTCTTCCAGTAATAATGTCCCTGTTCTGCCACTGTTCTCCAACAAATATAAAAAATAAACAATTCTACTCACCTTCCCCCGCTCCCACGACGTGTGGCGTCCTCTTCCATCGCTGGCGCAGAAGCCGGCAGCTGACTTCAATGTGCAAGCAACAGGTAGCACATGATATATGCACCTTAAGTGACTTACATGCCAACGTTAGTGGCCAGCTTCTGATTGGCCAGCTTCTATTGCAGTGAATCGGCGGACCCCCCCCCTGCACCGGCCAGGTCACGATCGGTGGTTTTCACGGATAGCATTTGTACCTGTGATAGTCTATGGAGTCATACACATGTCTGTGATTTTCTGCAGACTGAGTGATCCATGCAAAATCGTGGAGACATGCCGATTTTGATCTGAGAGTCTGATCAAAATTGGCAATGCAAGTCTATGGGTCCATAAAAAAAAACGGACAGCACTCTGTGGACAGTCTGAACTTTTTTTTTATCTATGGACTCTTAGCAAAGTCTGTCTTCCGTGTGTCATCTGTTTTATACAGATCTCCATAGACTTTAATGGTCAAGTCTGAACCACAAAATGGATGAGAATAGGATCTGTTCTGAGTCTCACGAATCTCTCACTCAGATCCATGATTTTAACAGATGCGTAAATACATCCAGTTCAAGTGCTTTCGATAAACTCGGACAGCACTAGGACTAGTCGCATGACTGTGGGAATGCTGATTTAGGTATAATGGACATAGTAATAATGGGCAAACTTAAAGGGATTGTCTGGGACAATCCTGATATGCATGGCACCCAACCCCTCATCCTGGTATGCATGGCTCCCTCATCCCTATCCTGGTATGTATGGCCCCATCATCCCTATCTTGGTATGCATGGCAGTCCTCATCCCCCAATCCTGGTATGCATGGCACCACATAATCCTATTCTGGTATGCATGGTACCCCTCATCCCTATTCTGGTATGCATGGTACCCCTCATCCTGATATGCATGGCATCCCATCCATCATCCTGGTATGCATTGTACTCCTCATCCCCAATGCTGGTATGCATGGCACCCCTCATCCCCAATCCTGGTATGCATGGCACCCCTCATCCCCCAATCCTGGTATGCATGGCACCCCTCACCTCCAATCCTGGTATGCATGGCACCCCTCACCCCCAATTCTGTATGCATGGCCACCTCACCCCCAATCCTGGTATGTATGGCACCCCTCACCTCCCAATCCTGGTATGCATGGTCCCCTCACCCCCCCCAATCCTGGTATGCATGATACCCCTCACCCCCCAATCCTGGTATATGTGGCCCCCTCTCCCCCAATCCTGGTATCTGTTGCCCCCTCACCCCCCCAATCCTGGTATGTGTGGCCCCCTCATCCCCAAATCCTGGTATGTGTGGCCCCCTCACCCCTAAATCCTGGTATGTGTGGCCCCCTCAACCCCCAATCCTGGTAGGTGTGGCCCCCTCAACCCCCAATCCTGGTATGTGTGGCCCCCTCATCCCCCAATCCTGGTATGTGTGGCCCCCTCATCCCCCAATCCTGGTATGTGTGGTCCCCTCATCCCCCAATACTGGCATGTGTGGCCCTCTCATCCCCCAATCCTGGCATGTGTGGCCCCCTCACCCCCCAATCCTGGCATGTGTGGCCCCCTCACCCCCTAATCCTGGTATTTATGGCACCCCTCATCCCTTTCGGGCTGCACACATATGAAAAAAAACACTTATACTCACCTTTCTGCCCTGTGCTCAGCGCTGCTGTGTCCCATTCTGTCGGAGGCCAGGGGAGGAGTGCGGTGCTGGAGTACACGCACGCCCATACCGCGCTGTCCAGCGCCATTTTGCTGAAGACATACTGCACTATGCGCATGTGTCGATTCCGACGCCTTCACTCTGCCCCCGGTCTCTGGGCAGAAGAGAGGCGCCGCGGCAACACTCCTCCTGGTCAGGTAAGTATGGCGCCGGAGATCGCGGTATGCGTTCAGTGTCTATGCATAACGCGATCTCCGGCGCCATACACTCCTCTTACCTGCAACGGCTCCATGCGTTCTTCTGTCTGGAGCCGCACTGCGCAGGCGTGTTGCGCTTGATCAGTCTATAGAGGCTTCAGACAGAGGGATGCTTGTAGCATTATATTATAGATATATATATTATACAAACCAATGTAGCAACAACCCACAAATATGCTGCCCTAATAATTCAGGGTATATGATAGGAACATTTTCCAACTTTAATGTCACCTATAATCTTTATAGTTTCATTGAAAAAAATAAACTGAAATCGTTTCGGGTGGAAATATAAAAATAAAAAAATTAATTAATTGCATAAATATGCACACCCTTAAATTAATACTTTGTTGCAGTAGCCTTTGAATTTCATACACCATTCAGTCTTTTTGGGTAGGAGTCTATCAGCATGGCACATTTAGAATTGGCAATCTTTGCTCACTCTGTCTTGCGTTAGCGCTCTAAATCTGTCAGATTGCGAGGGCATCTCCTGTGTACAGTGCCCTCTTCAGGTCAACCACAGATTTTCAATTGGATTCGGGTCTGGGCTCTTTCATTCTATTGTATGTTTACGTTCATTGTCATTCTGCAAAGTGAAATTCATCTTCAGCTTTTTAGCAGAGGCCTGAAGGTTTTGTTGCAAATTTGACTGATATTTGGAACTGTTCATAATTTTCTGCACCTTGACTAAAGCCAGCTGCCAATAAACATCTCCAAAGCATAATGCTGCCTCCACCATTCTTCATGCTGGGTATTGTGTTATTTTTGTGATATGCAGTGTTGGCTTTGTGTCAAACATACCTTTTGAAATTTAGGACAAAAGTTCAACCTTGTTCTTATTAGAACATAACACGTTTTTTCACATGCTTTTGGCAGACTTGTACATTTTGGCAAAACATATCTGAACTTTAATATTTTTTTTTTGGAAGAAAAGACTTCTGTCTTACCACCCTACCCCACAGGCCAGACATATGAAGAAAATTAGAGATTGTTGTCACGTGCAGTACACAACCATGACAATTATACTGCACGAAGAACTCTGTAAAAAACAACATTTAAAAACAGTCCCAAATTTAAAAGGGGGATATAAAAAATTTGCCTAAGCACTAACAGGTACGTAGTTGCGACCTACCTGCCTGTTGTGCTCTTTGCCATTCTCTGCTGGCACTGAGTGCATATTTTTTATTTATTTTTTTGAAAAGTCCCGGATATTCACTTTAATGTATTTTTGGTCATGCCTGCTAACAAAAAATAAACAGTAATCAAAAAGTTGTACATACCCAAAAATGGTGCCAGTAAAAACTACAGGCTTATCCTGCAAGAAAAAAACCCTCATACACCTCCATTAATGGAAAAATTAAAAAAAAGGTGATGGTATCAGAATATGTTGACCAAAAAAGAAAAAAAAAGATTTTTCTTTTTAAGTGTAATTTCTTTTGTAAAAGAAGCAAAACATAAAAAAACTATATAAATTTGGTATTCTCATGATCATATCAACCCACAAAATAAAGTAAATATCATAAATAAATATCATAATAAATATCCTAACAATTATAACGAACAGTGAATGGTGTTTAAAAGACAATAAACAAACTATAGAATTCCTATATTTTTTTTCTTTTTGCCTCCCAAAGAGTTAATAAACAGTGATCAAAAATTCCCATGTACCACAAAATGGCACCAATGAAAACTATAGCTTGTCATGCAAGAAATAAGCCTTCATACAGCTCCGCTGATGGAAAATTGTTTGATTTATGGCTCTCTGAATATGGCAGCCCCAAAACGAATTATTTAGTTTTTTTCAAAGAGTGTATTAATTGTACAAAACTAATAAACAATAAATTAAACTATATCAATTTTGGTATTGTCATATTTGTACTGACCGACAGTCAATACGTTACTTATGCAGCACCGCGAATAGCATAAAATGTAAAACACAAAAAAAATGGCAGAACTGTTGTTTTGTTTGTATTCCTTCCAATAAAAAGTTAATAAAAGTTTGTTAATAAGTTAATACTCGCAAACAAAACTTATCCTGAAAAAAAACAAACCCTCTAAAAAATAAAAAAGTTATATCTCTTGGAACGTGACAGTAGAAGTGAAAAATGGCACCCTGGTTGTTTACCGGTGGGACCCTGGCCGTTCACCGGTGGGACCCTGGCTGTTTACTCTTTTTTTTTGACTGACATTACTCTTTACGGCTGTTGGGTAATATTTAGACTCTGTTTGATTACTTGCTGTTTATACACTTTTTATTCTCTCCCCCTCTCTTTGAATAGGCTTACCTAGACTTTTTTTGCTGGTTCTCTACTCCCTGCCTCCCTTTTCGATTGGGATGTGCATTTATATGGGTATATGTGTTGTGGTAGGTCGACTTACTCGACTTCTTAAAGAGGCAATTAGGCGTTCGTGACATCCATTGCATATACTGTGGTAGTTGAAGCTGAGGCAAGTAACCCTCTGTTAAATCAACATTATCTGCAAGCAATGACTGCATGAGACTGGCTCACTGCCTCCATCACTATTCACAGGTACTGAGCACTACCTAAAAACTTTAGTTTTTCGTTGCCTGGTGAAAGTGACATTTTAGAGAGTGATATTCTTAAAAGTCAATTATTATCTATTTTAAAGGGGTTGTCCACTACTAGACAACCCTTTCTCAATCTGAATGCTTGCCCCCGTTAAAATAAAGACACCTAAACTCACCTCCGGTGCCGTTCCAGTGGTGTCGGCACTCGAGTTGGTCATGTGAAATTGTTATGTTATGCCCAATCAGCGCTGGCATCACTGTCCCCACCTTCAGACGTATAAGTAATCAAGAGGAGGCGAGGGACCAGCCGCAGCTCTCACTTCCACTTGATTACTTATATTAAGGCGAGTTGAGAAAGGGTTGTCCTAGTAGTTAGCAGCCCTTTTAACGCTATGGGGCAGTGTAGGGGCTTCATATGTGATGACAGGTTCTTTTTGATTGAGAATTTGTCCCCACATTTATGCTGCATGAAATAGTGACAGGCGCCTTGATTTCAGCAGCATCTGTTATGTGTGAATTATATGCACTTGATCAGTTAAAGGAGGTTGTCCCAGAGGCGTAGCTAGGGTTTTGGTTCAGAGGGGGTGAAACTTTTGAGTGGTCCCCTAACCAGGTAACCCTGATTACAACTATGGCGGCACACCCTAATAGTGGATGTAGGAGAACCTCGGCAGATGACTGTGCTGTTACTAACTAAATTCTCTATACAAAGACCAACACTGATATTACAGCCATATGGTGACCATATAGTGGTAGATACCAGTCCTGCAGAACATATAAAAGATTACAGTACAGTTATATATTGTGACTTACAGCTGACGTTCTTTCCGGTGGAGTCATTCACTTTTCCCGCCTTTTCCATCTGGCCCAGACTGACATGACAACTTCTTCTAGCCAGGACTCGTCTGCAGAGATTACAACAAAGACACATCCGACTGCTCACATTTCAGGCACCGTCTCCATATATCCCCAATCTGCACAACCTCCTCATCCTGCTGATATCCCAATACTGAGCTGCTGCTGCCGTATGTGTCCCTATTACTGCACCTATTGTGTGGTACTGTGTGCCCTCTAATTTTACATCTATTGGAGCCCTGCATTCCCCTTTCATTGCATTCGTAAAGTATGATGGGGCCATACTGTACCCCACCCCTCAAATGCCCCGGAAAAGTATGGTGATCCCAACACAGTATGGTCCCCAACTGTGACCCCACACAGCCCTCCATGCAGTATAATGGGCCTACATACAATATAATGGCCCCCACCTCTCAACACTGTATAATGTCCCCCACACAGCATGATGGAGCCCACACAAACCTTCAAACTGTATAATTGATAGCATATAATTTAAAGGCCCCCACATAGTCCTCCATACAGTATAATGCACCTCCATAGCCCATACAACATAATGCACCTCCCTAGCCCATACAGTATAATGCACCCCCATAGCCCATACAGTATAATGCACCCTATATAGTATAATGCACCCCCATATAGTATAATGCACACCCATAGCCCATACAGTATAATGCACCCCCATAGCTCTTACAGTATAATGCATACCCATATAGTATAATGCACACCCATACAGTATAATGCACCCCCATAGCCCATACATTATAATGCAGCCCATACTCCATACAGTTTAATGCATCCCCATAGCCCATACAGCATAATGCACCCCATAGTCCATACAGAATAATGCACCCCCATAGCCCATACAGTATAATGCATCCCCATAGCCCATACAGTATAATGCACCCCCATATAATATAATGCAACCCCATAGTCCATACAGTATAATTCACCCCATACAGTATAATGCACCCCCATATAGTATAATGCACCCCCATAGCTCATACAGTATAATGCACCCCCATAGCTCATACAGTATAATGCACTTCCATAGCCCATGTAGTATAATGCACTCCATAGTCCATACAGTATAATGCACCCCCATATAGTATAATGCACCCCCATAGCTCATACAGTATAATGCACCCCCATATAGTATAATGCACACCCATATAGTATACAGCACTCCCCTAGCCCATATAGTATATTGCACTCCATTGTCCATACAGTATAATGCACCCCCATATAGTATAATGCACCCTCATAGCCCATACATTATAATGCAGCCCATACTCCATACAGTATAATGCACCCCCACAGCCCATACAGTATAATGCACCCCCATAGCCCATACAGTATAATGCACCCCATACTCTATACAGTATAATGCACCCCCACAGCCCACACAGCATAATGCACCCCCATAGCCCATACAGTATAATGCACCCCCATAGAACATACAGTATAATACACATCCATAGCCCATACAGTATCATTTACCCCATATAGTATAATGCACCCCCATAGCCCATACAGTATAATGCACCCCCATATAGTATAATGCACCCCAATATAGTATAATGCACCCCTATATAGTACAGGGTGGGCCATTTATATGGATACACCTAAATTAAATGGGAATGGTTGGTGAGATCAACTTCCTGTTTGTGGCACATTAGTATATGGGAGGGGGAAAACTTTTCCAGATGGGTGGTGACCATGGCGGCCATTTTTAAGTCAGCTATTTTGGATCCAACTTTATTTTTTTCAATTGGAAGAGGGTCATGTGACACATCAAACTTATTGAGAATTTCATAAGAAAAACAATGGTGTGCTTGGTTTTAACGTAACTTTATTCTTTATTCTGCTGCCCATTGTGTTGGATTGTCAGTGCAAACCTCTTCTCCCACTCTTGACACACTGATAGCAACACCGCAGAAGAAATGCTAGCACAGGCTTCCAGTATCTGTTGTTTCAGATGCTGCACATCTCGTATCTTGATGGTATGGTGTGGTATATGGGGTACCAAGATAGTGGGGCCATTCTTCATCAATGGAAACCTCAATGCCACTGGATATCTGAAGTTGCTACATGATGATGTGTTGTCCTCTTTATGCACTGAAGATGGCACGTTCCCTGAGTTTTTCCAACAAGATGGTGCACCACCACATTATGGGTGTCAGGTCCCAGCATTCCTACATGAACAGTTTCCTGAAAAGTGGATTGGTCATCTTGGGCCAGTTGAATGGCCACCAAGGTCTCCCGATCTGACCCCCTTAGACTTTTATCTTTGGGGTCATCTGAAGGCAATTGTCTATGCTGTAAAGATATGAGATGTGCAGCATCTGAAACAGCGGATACTGCAAGCCTGTGCTAGCATTTCTTCTGCGGTGTTGCTATCAGTGTGTCAAGAGTGGGAGAAGAGGGTTGCATTGACAATCCAACACAATGAGCAGCACTTTGAACACATTTTATAAGTGGTCATAAACTTGTAAAAAAACTCATGAAAGAATAAAGTTACTTTAAAACCAAGCACACCATTGTTTTTCTTATGAAATTCTCAATAAGTTTGATGTGTCACATGACCTTCTTCCCATTGAAAAAAATAAAGTTGGATCCAAAATGGCCGACTTCAAAATGGCCATCATGGTCACCACCCATCTGGAAAAGTTTCCCCCCTCCCATAAACTAATATGCCACAAACAGGAAGCTAATATCACCAACTATTCCCATTTAATTTAGGTGTATCCATATAAATGGCCCACGCTGTATAATGCACCCCCATAGCCCATACATTATAATGCACCCCCACAGCCCATACAATATAATGCACTCCCATAGCCCATACAGTATAATGCAGCCCATACTCTATACAGTATAATGCACCCTCACAGCCCATACAGCAGAATGCACCCCCATGGCCCATACAGTATAATGCACCCCCATAGGCCATACAGTATAATGCAACCCCATAGCCCATACAGTATAATTCACTCCCATATAGTATAATGCACCCCCATAGCCCATACAATATAATGCACCCCCATACAGTATAATCCACCCCCATACAGTATAATGCACCCCCATAGCCCATACTGTACAATTCACCCTATAGTCCTCAATACAGTTTCATGGCCTCCACAATGTTCTAAAATAAATCTATAAAATACAATACTCGCCTCTCTTCGTTCCCCACTGATTTGGTCGCCGCAGCTTGTGTTCTGAAGCATCGCACATTTCAGCTGACGCTCCCTCCTCCATTGCTTTCAACTATATCAGCAGTTGCCAATACTGTTGAACTTGCCCCCCAGCTCAAGGGCCCAATAGCGGCAGTGCAGGGAGATCATGTCTCCCTGCTCTTCTGCAGAGTTTAACTGTATCGGCGCACGCTGATAAAGTTCAAAGTAGCGTAGCTCCGGGTGGGCCCCTCAGAGCACGGGGCCTGAGGCGACTGCACACTTTGCTCCCCCGATAGGTACGCTACTGGGTTGTCCACTTTCAGAAAACTTGGTCCTTGGGCACATTTTGTTATAAAGAAACACACCTCGCTTACTCAGCCATTCAGTGAGCTCATCGGCTCTGAGCGGGATGTTCCGTTTCACAGGCGGAGGAGCTGAGCTAACTGATCCGCTGACAATGTGTCGTCAGCTCTGCAGTAAGTACCGGTATTCGGGACCACCAGAGGAGACTCAGCGGTGGACTCGTGGATGCAGAGTAAAGCGCGGTTTGTTTTTTATAACAATCTGTGCCTGGGAACCAGGATTTTCTGAAAGGAGACAACATCTTTAAATTCACTTTTTAATAGTTGCTGTGCAATGTTAGATGTGGTCATTATGAGCTCGCTCCCTCTATTCTCCTACTGCTGATTAACACTTTTTCTTCCTATTACTGTACATATGCAGAACGCTGCCATATGCTTTGCGCACACAACGTCTTTAAAACTCAGGCAAACCTGATGAATTTTTCACGCAGAAAACGCTTCACGAAACTCTATATTTTTTTCCTGAAGTTTCTTCTCAGTCATTTCCTGAGCGTTTCTCCCACAGTTTTGGCTGTCGGTGTTTTTTTTATGGTTTTAGTGAAGTTTCTGGTCGTTATTTTTCAGTCCATTGAATAATGAAGAAACCGCTAGCATTTTTTAAAGCAACAATGACAGCAAAACGATCATCTTTCCCATTGATTGGTTTTGTAAAACGCCAGAGGAATGGACATATCGCTTCTTTTATCCACTTGGCGTTTTATAGAAACCTGAAGTTGTTAAAAGATGTTTAAAAGCCTGAACATATGAGCAGCAAGTTTTTACATATTTTTTTGAAAGTTTTTTTGACAGAGTCTCTGGCAGTTCCCGCTGTGGAATCCTCCTGAAAAAGATGTCATGTGCACATAGTCACTCAGCGGCATTTCCTGTATTGTCAGTATTCCCATAGTGTTTTTTTTATTTAGCAACTATATGTCAGTATTATCGCGTGTCTTGTTGTGTTATTCAGTCACAATATAGCGGTAATATTCAGTCTCTGTATGGCGGTTATCCAATCCCAGTAAGGAGGTGTTTATATGCTGTAGTATTTAGTCATGGTATGATGGTGTTATTACGTCATGATAAAGTCTCCGTATAGGATTAATCTTTGGTCTCAGTATTTGTTATGTGCCCAAGAAGACCACATGATGGAGAACACAACCCACAGCACTGACACCAGGACCAGGCTGCTCGCTAGGCAGCTCAGACTCATAACTAGTGATCAATTACAGATAATAGTTTTATTATTGATGATCTCCTTTGTTGCCACTGACCGATTAACATTGAGCATACCATACCAATAAGTGGTGAGAATAAATGGGCCTTTAATGGGGGCGCACTTATGCTCTGTGCCTAGGGCAGCATGTACTGTAAATACGGCCCTGATCTACGTCATTTCTTTTAACCACTTCAAGGTTCGGAAACATGGTAATTCCTGCCTACATATGCATGAAAGTATAGAGTAAAAGACGGCAAAAGAACAACAGCAAAACCGACGGTGAGGCCACTTCAGGAAAATGACCTGAAGCGGCTTCGTCTGGGAAAACTTGGTGGGTCCACAGGCATCTTAAGGATGTCATGTGCACATACCCTAATACTATGTCCCATTCTTTTGTTCCCCCTGTAGTAACAGTGCACCCACTACTAGCAAGATCACTTTGTACCTCCATATAGTAATAAACCCCCACTGTATGTCTGGCTATATTAATAATGACTCCATGTGTTAATAATGCCCCCTTGGTACCTCCCTGTGTTAATACCACCTTGTTACCTCCCTGTGTTAAAAATGTCCCCTTGTTACCTCCCTGTGTTAATAATGTCTCCTTGGTACCTTCTTGTGTTAATAATGCCCCCTTAGTACCTCCCCTTGGTACTACCATGTGTTAATAATGCCCCCTTGGTACCTCCTTGTGTTAATAATGCCCCCATTGGTACCCCTCTGTGTTAATAAAGCCCCCTTGGTACCTCCTTGTGTTAACAATGCCCCCTTGGTACCTCCTTGTGTTAATAATACCCCCTTGGTACCTCCTTGTGTTAATAATACCCCCTTGGTACCTCCTTGTGTTAATAATGCCCCTTTGGTACCTCCTTGTGTTAATAATGCCCACTTGGTACCTCCTTGTGTTAATAATGCCCCCTTGGTACCTCCTTGTGTTAATAATGCCCCCTTGGTACCTCCCTGTGTTAATAATGCCCCCTTGGTACCTCCTTGTGTTAATAATGCCCCCTTGGTACCTCCTTGTGTTAATAATGCCCCCTTGTTACCTCCTTGTGTTAATAATGCCCCCTTGGTACCTCCTTGTGTTAATAATACCCCCTTGGTACCTCCTTGTGTTAATAATACCCCCTTGGTACCTCCTTATGTTAATAATGCCCCCTTGGTACCTCCTTGTGTTAATAATGCCCCCTTGGTACCTCCTTGTGTTAATAATGCCCCCTTGGTACCTCCTTGTGTTAATAATGCCCCCTTGGTACCTCCTTGTGTTAATAATGCCCCCTTGGTACCTCCCTGTGTTAATAATGCCCCCTTGGTACCTCCTTGTGTTAATAATGCCCCCTTGGTACCTCCTTGTGTTAATAGTGCCCCCTTGGTACCTCATTGTGTTAATAATGCCCCCATTGGTACCCCTCTGTATTAATAATGCCCCCTTGGTACCTCCCTGTGTTAATAATGCCACCTTTGAGACTCAATATATTAATAATACCCCCTTTGAGTCTCTATATATTCATAATGCTCTCTTGTGCCTTAATATACTGATAATACCCCTGTGGGGCTCCATAAGTTAATAATGCTACCTTCATGCCTCTATGTATTTATCAGTAATGCCCTCTTTGATACAATATAACCCATTTCCTCTAAACAGGAAACCATGGAGGGGAATACAGGGTCTCCCGTTCCTAAACACAAGAGAGAAGCAAAAGATGAGTTGATTGGTAAGTACTCACCCCTACCTAAATGTTACTGAGATGATATCTACTATAGGCTTGCCTTCATGTTTCAATGTTGTATTCTATTTGTAAAGCTGCCCAAACCCAACAAGACTGAGATGTCTCCTGTTGACCTTAGATGAGAGAATAATGAGATTATAAAATACTCCAAAATTTCTAATCTCTTCCAATGCCACCGAGACCTTTCAGCAATTAACAGCTTCTTTCACTTTTATCTATGGTGTTTATGACATGTCTGTTTTGAGTGTGAATAAGAGACTTGAGGTTGATGATGAATTTGGCATTGAACATACATTCTTCTTATTAAACTATGGTGTTCAAATGCCTTCAAGGGAATCTGTCAGCAGGTTTTTGCTATGTAATCTGAGCACAGCATCAGGTAGGGGCTGAAAACAGATTTCAGGGATGTGTCACTTATTAGGTTGTGTGTTGTTGTTTCTATACAATGAGTGTTTTATCACCAGGAGATTATCACTGCCCAGACTAGCTCCCAGGTGCCAAGTGGTCCGACCACGCCCCCCTCCTCTGATAAGCATCTCGCTGACTATCAACAATGTACATAGACAGCCTGGTGTGGTTGGGGGTCAGCTTTCTGAGCTTTGCTACATCTAAGAGCCCTGATTGTGTCACAACTGCTGTACCAAGTAAACTAAGTGATACATCGCTGGAATCAGGGTCTCTTTCCCTACATCATGCTGCTGTCATATGAGGTAGCAAAAACCTGCTGACAGATTCCCTTTAAATAGATAAGGAAGGGTGGTTGCTTTTCTGACGTGTCTGAGCCTGTGTATGGGGGAATCGGGAGAAAAAGCTGCGGTGAAATGAGTATTCGGCCAAAAGTTTTCTAATTGTATTTGGGGGTTTTAGAATTTTTTTAACCGTATACACGAAAAAGTGTTTTCTAAACTAGACAATCCCTTAAAAGTCCAGACCTAAGTAGCCACACACCTAATGCGGAGCCTGCTAAGTTGGGTTTGGGGAAAGTAATTGTTGTTCTTCCTTATCAGCTACATGGAACCTGCTGCTTTTAAAACTTTATTCCGCTCATGTTCATAAGTAATGAAGGGCAAACAAGAGAATCTGTGTACTTTAAAATATGCCAAAGTGCAAATAATCAGAGGTACAATAATTCACAGAGGTGACAACAAAAACACATTCTGTATAAACCCTGCAGGGAATAATATGTCGGCTTTCTGCAAATTCCCGATTTAAAAAATGTAAAGAATTTTCATATGAAGTTTAAAATAGAAATAGATGCCATTGTTTACATTGTAGATATATTCACGTCTCCATAACTCAATATATCATATTTTTTCAGTCCTATGCATGAAAGACAAGGGTCTCCATAGGAAATATCACACTGCACCCTCTATCATGGTGCTGGGAATTACAACCCAAGGTAAAGAATTAGTACTAGGCCAGGTTCACGGTCCATAAAAAGATGGCAATAAATCATGCATAATTGAGACTGTAAGTTTGCAGTCAATTACGGGCATTGCGGTCTGTATACTGACCGTGAAATATGGACATCTCAGCTTAGCATTTTTGGTATTTTTGCTCTTGGGACTCCTCGCACCCTACATTTTGCACCTGATAAGCTGGCAGCTTATCATCATTCTTATTACTGATTTATCAGTCGTCAAATAGAATTACTAAGAAAAACTGATTGGTGCTCAAGGATATGAGAGTCTGAAGGAGAAACCAAGCAGGTTAAGGAAAGTCACACATGACGAGGCGGGGATTGAAGGTTTTCATTGATCCAGAAGTTTTTTAAGGTTATAAAAAATTGTCAAAAGGAGGAAATGCCCCATTGGCCTCTGTTGACTGTCCTGTGGAGATGACATGGCGTCTATCCATGTGCCATTGCAGCCAGTCACTATCCTCAGTGGTTTTGCATTACTGTATCTCGGAAAAGGCTATTTTTCTAAACCTGGATAACCCCTTTTTATGCAGGTCTGTTTTTTTCTCTGTTCAGTTGTGGTCTGCCCTTTCGTTTATGGGTAACTAACATTTGAAAAATCTTCTGACGTCATAGTGAAATGGCAGAGCATTGCTCTTTGGAGAGCAGAGTCTTGAGAAGCTTTTTTTATCGGTCTTCAGCTCGGGCTCGAGCCATGGCGGCTTGATCAATGAACACTGTAGTAATATCAATCTTGTCCAAGCCTAGATAGGTCCACCAGGGTCTTCTCCGCTGTTATCTTGATAGTAGCAAGCCATTAGGTTGCTGGCCTTCCTCTTCGCCTTGTTCCTTCTATTCTTCGAACCATGATGTCCTTCTCCAGTGATTGATCTCTTCATATGATGTGTCCAAAGTTGGCAAGTTGTAGCTTGGTGATCCTTGCTTCAAGCAGTATGTCTGGCTTGATTTGTTCTAAAATTGGCTTGTTGAGACACTGCGCTATGCTACCTGAGATGGTACGGGTCACGAAACTATAATACTATGACCCTTTGGCTTTGCTCAGCTCTCCTTAGAGACATGGGTACAGTGGTGTACTGGTTCATATACCTGGCTATGGATCCATAAACCGCTCAGACTAAATCTTTGTGTAGAGCCGAGCAAAGCCAGTCTGGCACCGAGGTCACAGTGTTTCTGTCCCTGAGGCCAGGGTCAGATAAGCATCTGAAAAATAGTTCAAGTTTCATCCCCAAAACTTGGATGATATTCATCGATATTGTTATCCGTGTGCTATCCATGTGTCTATTTTTTATGCCCATGTGGCATCTGTTTTTATACATCAACATTTTAAAATGTGCATCATAAAATACTTTCCTATGTAAATAATGCAAATTTATCTGTAATAATCGGATGCTATTAGGTTGATCTGTATGGGATCTGATTTTTTGCACACCCCTAGGCTTGTATAGGTGATTCTCAGCCAATACTCAGAAATGAATAGTAGACGCTGCAATGTTTTTCACACTGATACTTATCAAAGACCGTTATTTATCAAAACTCTTTAAATGCAGGATAACAAAAATTGATTCCGAAATGTGGACTGTAAGAACCAACCAAAGTGTGTAAGTCAGAATGTACTGTGGTGTTATAACATACAAGAAGGATGTAGGACTTTACAATGGGTTAGAGGAAAAAGGCCTATCGAGCTGATCCAGTTCTGATTACATCTGTATCTATAGCTACAGAATATCCAATGCGGTTTCATTTGCCCTTTTGGATCATAGCTCATATTTGTGTTTTGTAGATGCCATGAAAGGAGATATTGGTGTTTGTGGCTGGATCATTCTGTTAGTCTCCGCTCTACTGACGGCCATCACCTTCCCTTTTTCCATTTGGTTCTGTGTTAAGGTAACTCAAGTCATTACTGTAAATTCCTACTCAGAGCTACAACCTGGTCATGCCATCTTAATTATTATATTGTACGTCAATATTCTAGATTATTAAGGAATATGAACGCGCTGTGGTGTTTAGGCTCGGACGTATAATCTCCGGAAAAGCCCGAGGACCAGGTAAGGTCTGCCTAATATAATAAGAGACGATTTATGCTCTCTCCATGTTTAATTTGTACTTTAAAAAGCAATGACTAATAATTTATTTTACTGTTTTGATATTTTTTGCCTTTTACAATGTTCTGCCTCTTGTGGTGTTTTATGCCCACACTTACCTTGCACTAATCCTATTAGGCTCATTTCTCATGATGCGAAAAAAACGCATTCTCAGTTCTGCTGGTTGTTATTGGGAACAGTAGATAAGACTAACAGCTTAGCTGAGCCTCTATGTCCCTGTGAGAGAGATGATGGTCATAAATGCGAGATAAATGGCTCAGTGGTTAGCATTTCAGCCTTGGAGCTCTGGGGTACTTGGTTCAAATCCCACCAAGGACAACATCTGCAAGGAGTTTGTATGTTCTCCTCTTGTTTGTGTGGGTTTCCTCCGGGTTCTCCGGTTTCCTCCCACACTCCGGAGACATACTGATAGGAAATGTAGATTGTGAGCCCCATTGGGGACAGCGATGATGTCTGTAAAGTGCTGTGGAAATAATGGCGCTATGTAAGTGAGTAAAATAAATAAATATCTGAATGTCTAGTCTGAGGATATGTACATTTGTAGTTTGGGGTCTGATCTTAGGTCAGTAAACAGAGGTGTCTGATCGGGGTATGTATTTTTTAGGTAGTTTGGTCTGGGGGTTGTAGATGGGGACCAGATTTAGGAATGTAATTTATAGGGTGCCTATAAATAGGGGAAGCCTAGTTTAGGATCTGTAAAACAGGGGATACCTAGTTTGGGGTCTGTAAACAGTGTGGTCTGGGGGCTTTATGTTTAAGTGGGCATGTATTTAATTAAAATATTTTTTAGGAGCTCTGGTATACTTTTTTAGTTTAGGAGGTTTGGGGGAACATGTATATTTTATGGATCTGTTTTTTGGTTAGGTGGTCTGGAATGGGGTCTGTGTTCTTTAAGGGGGTCTGGTGTGTAGGTAGTATCTATTAATTTTGGTTGTGTGCAGAAGGGGGTACACGTATTTGGTTGCGTGTTACTCAGATCTGTTGGGGACATGTCTATTTAAATGATCAGGGCATAAATCTCAAAAATGTTGTACCCTGATCTGCCACTTTATGTCCTCACCCCTTGACTTTGATGTTTTTTTCAAAACATAACAAATATAACTATGGCATTGCAGAGGTGACAGGTTGTAACAAGCCGGCTAACCCAGGCTATTGGCCCTGCAGGGTATGGATGTCGTCGTGTAGACCTAATGTGTAGCATAAATACCCAGAATGTTCTTTACTGACACTCCTTTCTCTGTACACAGGGCTGATGTTCATTCTTCCCTGCACAGATACCTTTATTAAAGTGGATCTTAGAGTTATATCATTTGCAATCCCTCCACAAGAGGTAGGTGTGCAGAAATATCCTGTGATGGTTCTATGACTGGTTAGTCCTGCAGAACACAGAAAACATGTTCCCTTTAGTGATGGGCGAGCGTGCATCGGGGTGCTCGATCGAGTAGAGAGCAGTGCAGGATATCACGTGTGCTCGGATGCCCGTAAGTGCAATTATCTGAGCCGGGTGGAGAGAGACAATTTTTCCATCCTCTGGAAAAATGCTTGAGTTTGCCATTGACTTCCATTATGCTCGCTATTCCAGTCAAGGACGTCCGAGCGTCTAACGTGCTCGAATCGAGTACCGAGCACTGAAGCATTTCAGTGCTCGATCAACATTAGTTCCCTTATGATAGGGCTGAATATAGACAGCACAGGCCCACATGTAAGATCTGTACATCAGAGCACCCTCATTATAATATAATATACGCTTGTAGTTTTTAATGACATTGGCTATGTATTTGGGGTCGTTGTCCTGCTGCAGAATAAATTTGGAGCCAATCAGAGGTCTCCCTGATGGTATTGTATGATGGGTAAGTATCTGCTTTGTATTTCTCAACACTGAGAACATCAAGAAATGGGCAACACTGATGACCGCAGCTGAAGTTGTCAACCAAGGAAATTAGTGCAGCAGATGAAAGACACATTATGATTACTTAATTTCTATAAGATATTCAGCAGTGCCATCAGCTCAGACCTGGTAGCAACAGTGGGACCCAGCTACACCCATCTACCCATGTACACAGAAGACTGACCAGAAGTGGTCTTCATGGAAGAATTGCGACCAAAAAACATAATTTTGAAAAGGAAATGAGGCCAAGAGATTCAACTATTCGCAAAAGCATAGGAAATGGTGTGCAGAAAATTGGCAGCAGGTGCTCTGGACTAACCAGTGAAATATTTGTCTGTAACATAAGGCAGTTTGTTCTCCAAAGGGCTAGAGACTGAGCGATCTAATTATTTGTGGCTACAAGCAACAGTGAGGAATGGTGGAGGGTCCTTGCAAGTTTGGGGCTACATTTCAGCAAGTGGAGTTGGGGATTTGATCAGGAATAATGGTGTCCTTGATGCTGAGAAATGCAGGCAGAGACTTATGCATTATGTACTACCATGATGGCGTCTGATCGGCTCCAAACTTGTTCTGCAGCAGGTTAATGACCCCAAACATACCGCCAATGTTATTAAGAACTATTTTCAGCAAAATGAACAAAAAGTCCTGGAAGCGATGATATGGCCCCCACAGAGCCCTGATTTTAACATCACAGAGACAATAGGATTTGCACAAGCGGCATGCACAGAAGATCTGTGGATCCTTCAAAAACTGTGTGCAAGTGTGCCTAGAAGAACTGATGCTGTTTCAAAAGCGAAGGGCGGTCACACCAAATATTTATCTTATTTAGATTTCTATTTTTGAAAGTATTCTTACTTGTTGGCATTTTTTCACATCTGCCTAAAACAATACTGTATATTTGGGTGGTTTTTCATCAAAGTTCTTCTTTAAAATTAACCATTGTCTGTGACCAGGTCAGGTTATGTAATGGCCATGACCTGATCATGTGACAAGAGAATGCTTTTGGGATTTTTTGCCATTTTTTGTAATTTCCCATTTAGGATAATCTGTATAAGAATATTATCCATGCAAAAAAAACAGCTGTAAGTTCCAATAAAATAAATTTTATTCGAATATCATTAAAATATCATCATGGCAGTACTGTAAAACAAGATGCTGACGCGTTTCGACCTTCTGGTCTTAGTTGTAACATGTCACAACTAAGACAGGAAGATCGAAATGCATCAATATTACAACTATGACCAAAAGGTCGAAACGCGTCATCATCATGTCTTACTCTCCTGCCATGATGATGGTGTTATAAATTCTGTTTTTCAGTTTCATCAGATTAGAAAGAAATGAAATGTAAGCAGTGACAGCCCT
The DNA here is from genome assembly GCF_046119375.1 of Phyllobates terribilis. Classification (NCBI taxonomy): domain Eukaryota; kingdom Metazoa; phylum Chordata; class Amphibia; order Anura; family Dendrobatidae; genus Phyllobates; species Phyllobates terribilis. The sequence continues at coordinate 126,693,306 of NW_027362762.1, read as the reverse complement.
TATCACTTGGTGAATAACACAGCGCACTGAACAGATCCTACGGAATTATATTGCGAGTCTGTCCTGTTTTACTAGGAATAGTAGTGATGTCTGCTATGGTGTTTATTTCTGGGACAGAATCTGCTAAGGAGGCTCCAACGCTGATGAGTACTTATTGTGAGTTTATCTGATTTTTTTTTTTAGATTCTTACTAAGGATTCAGTGACGACCACAGTGGATGGAGTTGTGTACTACAAGATTGAGCATGCCATCAAATCTGTGGCAAATGTTAACAACGTTCACCTAGCCACTGCCCAGCTGGCACAGACAACGCTGAGGAACATCTTAGGAACACAAACGCTTTCCAGCATCTTGTCAAACCGTGAGGAGATTGCCCACAACATTCAGGTGAGTCCTGATTTCCTGTAGATTGTTTTCTGTGGTCCATATTTCTTCTGCCAGTTCTGTCCATCCTCTGGGTAATAGGAGTAACCTTGAGCCATGTGGCACTGTGCTTATAGGAAGACTTAGGCCTATGTGATAATCCTCCATAGACCTCAATATAAAGCTGTGCTCAGGTGTGAAAAGGGAAGACTGGCACGCAACATACAATATTTTTAGTGCATTTGAGAAAAGGGTTTTGTTCAAAACTATACGGGGTGCAGAGTTTAAAATCACTTTTGGGCCCTAGGGCCTGAGGGGCTCAATAACCATGTAAGGAGACATTGCTGCTTATTTCTCTGTACTGTGATATCACTATGGTCGTCAGTCATAAGTTGTGATATTCTTTTATCCCTGTGCTGTGACATCACTTGCACATTATTCCCGTATGGTAGCATCACTGTGTAAGAAGTCTAGGGTTGAGCGAGTATGTTCTATTAACCCTTTCGGCCAGTATGCTCGGGCCGAGCTCCGAGTATTTATAGCTGCTCGGTGATATGGTTGAATCGCTCCCGTGTGCATGATTTGCAACTGTTTGACAGTTTTATTACATGGGAGGAATGTCTATTTCTTACACATTCCTCACATGTAATAAAACTGTCAAACAGTTGCAAATCATGCACACGGGAGCGATTCAACCATATCACTGAGCAGCTGTAAATACTCGGAGCTCAGCCCGAGCATACTCAGACAGAACATACTCACTCAACCCTAGTAAGAACCCTTCCCATGATTTCCCATGTGTTTGACTATATTTGCTATTCTTGTTTTGTAACATTACTTAGTATCTGAATTGTGAGTTCTCTGCTGTATTATCATTGTATTGTGATTTGACTGTGTTTATGATCCCTCTACTGTGACATCACTGTGCTTATTATCCTTGTAATGTGATCAACTGTGTATGTTATTACCATACTGTGAAATCACTATATTGTTTATAAACCCTTTACTGTTTATTATCCTTGTCCTGTGACATCACTGTGTATATTATTTTACTTGGTATGTCACCTAGCTTTTCCAACCTGTGAAAGTTCTTACTTCTCCAGTTTTTAAACTGACCACTGCACTACTCCACTCACCACTTTTCTTTACGACCAGCCTGTTTACTCTGCCTGTAATATATCCTGCATCTGGCTCAATTGTAATTATCTGATAAAGATGAGCACAGGCCTCTCCCTTCTGTTTCATACCTGAATGCATTTGTTAGCAAATATATTGTAAGCAGTAAGTCTGCATGACGTAGTCTGTTGTGTATCATCTAAGTGCAGCACTTAAGTGTAATGCAATAAATTAGACCAAAATTGAACCAGAAGGGAACTGAAGACAACTGGATACACAGTCACAGTAAACAATGTTTCTGTTTGTTTTCACTTTCACCCCCATAGTCCTACACTTCCTACTAAACCCTCTAATTCCTATATCTAGTAATGAACTGATCATCTCTCCCTCCATCCTCCCCACCCATCTCACCTCTTCCTCAGAACTGTTCCTCAACATAAAATCCTCTGTATCCAAACACAGACAGCCATCTCATGCCCTCTCCTTCTGCCACCTACTAACACTTTCACTGCTCCACCTCACTGCCAGCGATATCTCTCCAAATCCTGGTCCTCCTCACCACATCCCCACAGTCACTTCTACCTCTCATTCACAATCTATCACAAATTTCCACAACCTTTCTAACCGTATACCTATTTGCCCAGCCCCTGCTTCTCCAGTCCCTCTAACAGGAGCTCTATGGAAAGCTTATGCTGTCTGCAACAAACTTTCATACATCCATAATCTTTTCATTACACAAACTTTCCTTCCTCTGCATCACCCCCTCTGACACAGCCTCCCCACCAGCCTCACTAAAGAACTGAGGCGGGCTTCCAGGGTTGCTGAATGGAGATGGAAAAGATCCAATTGCACCAAGCAATTCATCACATTTAAACAGTCCTTCACTACTTTCAAGTCCACACTCACTGCAGAAAAACAGACCTACTTGTAATCTCTCATATCCTCCCTGTCTCACAACCCTAAACAGCTATTCAACACTTTCAATTTTCTCCTCCGTCCCCCATAACCTCTCTCTCTCTCCTCTCATCTCAGCTGAAGACTTTGCCTCATTCTGCAAGCAGAAGATTGATAATATCAGACAAAGGGATAGGGAAGGGGAGGGAGAAAGGGTAGGAGCTCGGTTCGCTAGTGTAACGGGTCTGGGAGGCGGAACCTCTGAGCAACTATACAAGGGGGCGGTCCTTGTAAGGAAGCGGGTGGCTCCCAGGGAAGACTAGCAGGTAGTCACGGCAAATGACAGGGACAGTCTCTGGGTAGAAGGGCAGGTAGTCACGGCAAGTGACAGGGACAGTCTCTGGGTAGAGGGGCAGGTAGTCACAGCAAGTGACAGGGACAGTCTCTGGGTAGATTAGCAGACAGGTAGCAGGTGAACGCTCCCAGGTGAGCGGGCAAGAGTCTCTGGACGGGCAGTTGGTCACAGCAAGTGACGGCAGAGCCTCCAGGTAGGCTAGCAGGCAGGTAGCAGGTGAGAGCTCCCAGGTGAGCGGGCAAGAGTCTCTGGACTGGCAGGTGGTCACGGCAAGTGACGGCAGAGCCTCCAGGTAGGCTAGCAGGCAGGAAGCAGGTGAGCGCTCCCAGGTGAGCGGGCAAGAGTCTCTGGACTGGCAGGTGGTCACGGCAAGTGACGGCTGAGCCTCCAGGTAGGCTAGCAGGCAGGTAGCAGGTGAGCGCTCCCAGGTGAGCGGGCAAGAGTCTCTGGACTGGCAGGTGGTCACGGCAAGTGACGGCAGAGCCTCCAGGTAGGCTAGCAGGCAGGTAGCAGGTGAGCGCTCCCAGGTGAGCGGGCAAGAGTCTCTGGACTGGCAGGTGGTCACGGCAAGTGACGGCAGAGCCTCCAGGTAGGCTAGCAGGCAGGTAGCAGGTGAGCGCTCCCAAGTGAGCGGGCAGGCTGGTCCATAGACAGACTGACAGGTGTCGGAAGGCAGACCGTCGGACCGCAGGCTTGCAAGCAGGTAAGCGGATATCAGGCAGGTATCAAGCAGGAATCTGGCAGGTGACTGGCAGGTAACTGGTAACGGGTCCTGAGGGCTGAAGCAGAGTGAAGGCTTTGCAACAACATTGCTCGGGCACCTCCATTTTGGAGGAGGTGCCTTATATATGGTGAAGTCCTCCGGCCATTGGCCGGGGACTCCTTTGGACGGCGCGCGCGGCCCCTTTCAGAGAGGGGGAGCGCGCGCGCACGCGCCCTAAGCACAGTGGCCGGGAAGCAGCGCGCGCTGCCAGCAGAGCGGGAGGAGGACGCCGGGCACGGAGCGGAGAGGTGAGGGGAACAGCGTCCCTGCCTAGCAGGAGGCAGGGACGCCGACGCTACAGTATCCCCCCCTTTTTTAGGCCAGACAGAAATTTATCAAGGATGAGAGGGGCATGGATGTTTTCCCGGGGCTCCCACGTTCTCTCCTCAGGACCAAACCCCTTCCAATGTACCAGAAAAAAAGTTTTTTCCTCTTACCCTTTTGGTGGCCAGAATGTTCTCTACTTCAAACTCGTTTTCAGCGGAAACCGGAGCAGGAGGCGTACCTGTAGACTTGGAAAAAGAGTTAAGTACCACGGGTTTGAGGAGAGATACATGGAAGGAGTTAGGGATCCGCAAGTTGGCCGGGAGTTTCAATTTATAGGCCACTGGGTTGATTTGTTTGATAACTTCTAGTGGGCCGATGAACCGAGGCCCTAACTTGTAGGAAGGAATCTTGAGCCGGACATACTTGGACGAGAGCCAGACTTTATCTCCAGGACGGAATTGTGGAGGATCCAGGCGTTTTTTGTCAGCGTGTTTTTTCATCCGCTCGGACGACTGAAGGAGTGCGGATCGGGTACTCTCCCAAATGGAGGAAAATTTGCTAACGAGAGATTCCGCAGCCGGATTGTCCACCGAGGTGGAGACGGGAAATGGGATCCGAGGATGCTGACCGAAGACTACAAAAAACGGGGATTTGGAGGAAGATTCGCTCTCGTGATTATTGTAAGAGAATTCGGCCCATGGCAGGAGATCCACCCAGTCTGAATGGTGGGCATTAACGAAGTGCCGGAGGTAACTGGTCAGGATCTGATTGATCCGCTCCACTTGACCATTGGACTGTGGGTGGTATGCGGAGGAGAAGTCCAGGGTGACGTCTAGCAACTTACATGTGGCTCTCCAGAAGCGTGAGGTGAACTGAACCCCACGATCCGACACGATGTGGAGAGGCAGGCCATGGAGACGGAAGATGTGGCGGATAAAGTCTTTAGCCAGCTCGGGTGCAGACGGGAGGCCTGGCAGGGGAATGAAATGAGCCATTTTGGAAAAGCGGTCAGCGACCACCCAAATGACCGTACAACCGGCAGAGACAGGGAGATCTGTTATGAAGTCCATAGCTATATGCTGCCAGGGGGCAGCAGGTACTGGAAGAGGAAGGAGGCGACCGGCTGGCAGGTGTCTCGGAACCTTGTTGCGGGCGCAGGACACACAGGCAGAAACAAAGTCTATTACGTCCTTGTGCTGGGTAGGCCACCAGTAGTGCCGGGTGATAAGCTGGAGGGTCTTTTTCTGACCGGCGTGGCCAGCAAGCTTAGACGAGTTACCCCAGTGTAGGATCTTCTCCCGATCAGGTACCGTTACGAACGTCTTACCGGGAGGGAGACGATTTAGACTCACGGGGGCCACCTGAATTACTCTGGCGGGATCGATGATGTGTTTAGGTTCCTCCTCAAGATCAGACACCAGCAAGGATCGGGACAAGGCGTCAGCTTTGATGTTTTTGTCAGCCGGGCGAAAATGAAGAACAAAATCAAAGCGAGCAAAAAACAAGGACCACCGGGCTTGGCGCGGGTTAAGTCTCTGGGCACTCTGGAGGTAAGCCAAGTTCTTGTGGTCCGTGTAAATTATTACCGGGTGAAGAGCCCCCTCGAGCAGGTAACGCCACTCCTCCAATGCCAGCTTAATGGCCAATAACTCTCGGTCTTCTATAGAATAGTTGCGCTCGGAAGAGGAGAAGAGTTTGGAGAAGAAGCCGCAAGTTACCATTCTCCCGGAAGACGATTTTTGGGTAAGTACCGCTCCGGCTCCAGAGTAGGAGGCGTCAACTTCCAGGAAGAATTGCTTGTTGCCGTCCGGGCGATGCAGCACCGGGGCGGAAGAGAAAGCCTGTTTTAAGGAAAGAAAGGCTTCCTCAGCTTCGGGCGGCCATTCTCTGGGATTAGTGCCCTTACGGGTGAGCGCAGAGATTGGGGCAGTCCGGGAAGAGAAGTGCGGTATGAAGAGGCGGTAGTAGTTGGCGAAGCCCAGGAACCGCTGAATAGCCTTCAACCCCTCAGGTCGAGGCCACTTCTCGATGGCAGACAGTTCCTCAGGATCCATTCGTAGGCCGGTCTGAGAAATTATGTAGCCCAAAAACGGAAGCGAGGTCTGCTCAAAGAGGCACTTCTCATATTTAGCGTAGAGGTGGTTCTGCCTGAGCCTGAGCAGAACCTGACGAACATCCCTCCGGTGTGTGGGGAGATCCAGAGAGAAGACCAAGATGTCGTCCAGGTACACCACTACGCAGGAGTAGAGAAGGTCCCGGAAGATGTCATTGACCAACTCTTGAAAGACGGCGGGAGCGTTACACAGACCGAAGGGCATTACCAGGTATTCATAATGGCCGTCCCGGGTGTTGAATGCCGTCTTCCATTCATCCCCCTGACGGATACGGACCAGGTTATACGCCCCACGGAGGTCCAGCTTGGTGAAGATTCTAGCCCCCCTCAGACGGTCAAATAATTCCGGAATGAGCGGAAGGGGGTATTTATTCTTCACCGTGATCTGGTTAAGGCCTCTATAGTCTATACAGGGACGGAGTGAGCCGTCCTTCTTTTTGACGAAGAAGAAGCCTGCTCCCGCTGGGGAAGTAGATTTCTGGATGAATCCCTGGGCCAGATTCTCCTCAATATATTCTGACATGGATCGGGTCTCAGCAGCGGACAAAGGGTAAATGCGCCCATGGGGAGGAGTAGCGCCGGGCATCAGGTCGATCGGGCAGTCGTATGGTCTATGAGGGGGTAATGTCTCTGCCTCCTTTTTATTAAAGACGTCCACATACGACCAATAAGGAGCCGGAAGACCAGGTAGATTGGCTGGAGTAGGAGAAGGACGGACAGGATGGACGGGAACTAAACAAGTCTTATGGCAGTCCTGTCCCCAGCGAAGGACTTCTCCGGTCTGCCAATCAAGCACGGGTGCATGTCTCTGAAGCCAAGGTAGGCCTAGTAAGAGGGCGTGAGAGAGTCCAGGCAGAACATGAAAGAAGATGCTCTCAGAGTGCAGCATTCCCACCTGCAGGGTTATGGATTCGGTGATGAGTTGGATGGGATGTGGTAAGAGGCCCCCATCCACGGCAGCGACAGATAAGGGTACAGCTAGAGGTTTGGTGGGAATGCGGTATTTCTCTACCAGAGACTGAGAAATGAGATTTCCGGCAGCTCCAGAGTCAAGTTGGGCTAGTTCAAAATAACGGTTCTCCCCGCAGATGATAGAGACCGACAGCAACAGAGATGGAGAGGGTTTACTCTTGTCTAGGACGACCTCTCTGAGCGATCCTAGACACAGGCGTTTCCCGACCTCTTCGGGCAGGAACGGATCCGGTGCTCCTTACTGCCACAGTAGAAGCAGCTCCCCTCGGCACGGCATAACTCTTGACGAGTTTTGACCATCTTGGTCTGGTCGACCTGCATAGGCTCGGGTGAGTGCACCTGGGGAGTAGCGGGAGAAGTGACAGGTTTCTGAAAGGTAGAGGCTAGACGTGGAAACCTCCTCTCACGGGTGACCTCTTTGGTGCGTTCCTGGAACCGGATGTCAATCCGGGTGGCAAGAGTTATTAAGTCGTCGAGAGTGGTAGGTATGTCCCGACCGGCGAGTTCATCTTTAATACGGCCGGACAGACCCTCCCAAAAGACAGACACCAGGGCGTCATTATCCCAGGCCAGCTCCGAAGCAAGGGTACGGAACCGTATGGCATATTGGCCCACGGTGAGATTTCCTTGATGGAGGCGAAGCAGAGATGATGCGGATGAGGTCTTCCGTCCGGGTTCGTCAAAGACCTTCCAGAAAGCCGTGAGAAAGGCTGGCAGGTTGGACACCAGGGGGTCTCCTCTCTCCCATAGAGGATTTAGCCAAGCCAGTGCCTCTCCCGTGAGATGGGACATGATGAAGGCTACTTTGGCCCAGTCGGAGATAAACTGGTGGGACAGGAGTTCAAAGTGCAGGGTGCTCTGGTTTATGAAGCCCCGAGCTTGAGCGGGGTCGCCTCCGAAGCGAGGAGGTGCCGAAAGCCGGGGTCCGGGGCAGGAAGCCATGGTATTGGTGGGCAGCGGCGCTGCCGGGCTGCGAGTCATGACACTAGCGGTGGTTGCTGGTGGAGCAGTCAGAGTGTCCAGGCGAGAGTTGACATTCCGCAGGTGGCTCAGGATGGACTCCTGTTGGGACCTCTGACGGGACAGTTCATGACATAGGTCCGAGAGCGAGGGAGCTTGGGTGCCACCGGGTTCCATGGCCCGAGCAAACTGTAACGGGTCTGGGAGGCGGAACCTCTGAGCAACTATACAAGGGGGCGGTCCTTGTAAGGAAGCGGGTGGCTCCCAGGGAAGACGGGCAGGTAGTCACGGCAAGTGACAGGGACAGTCTCTGGGTAGAAGGGCAGGTAGTCACGGCAAGTGACAGGGACAGTCTCTGGGTAGAGGGGCAGGTAGTCACAGCAAGTGACAGGGACAGTCTCTGGGTAGACTAGCAGACAGGTAGCAGGTGAACGCTCCCAGGTGAGCGGGCAAGAGTCTCTGGACGGGCAGGTGGTCACAGCAAGTGACGGCAGAGCCTCCAGGTAGGCTAGCAGGCAGGTAGCAGGTGAGCGCTCCCAGGTGAGCGGGCAAGAGTCTCTGGACTGGCAGGTGGTCACGGCAAGTGACGGCAGAGCCTCCAGGTAGGCTAGCAGGCAAGAAGCAGGTGAGCGCTCCCAGGTGAGCGGGCAAGAGTCTCTGGACTGGCAGGTGGTCACGGCAAGTGACGGCAGATCCTCCAGGTAGGCTAGCAGGCAGGTAGCAGGTGAGCGCTCCCAGGTGAGCGGGCAAGAGTCTCTGGACTGGCAGGTGGTCACGGCAAGTGACGGCAGAGCCTCCAGGTAGGCTAGCAGGCAGGTAGCAGGTGAGCGCTCCCAGGTGAGCGGGCAAGAGTCTCTGGACTGGCAGGTGGTCACGGCAAGTGACGGCAGAGCCTCCAGGTAGGCTAGCAGGCAGGTAGCAGGTGAGCGCTCCGAGGTGAGCAGGCAGGCTGGTCCATAGACAGACTGACAGGTGTCGGAAGGCAGACCGTCGGACCGCAGGCTTGCAAGCAGGTAAGCGGATATCAGGCAGGTATCAAGCAGGAATCTGGCAGGTGACTGGCAGGTAACTGGTAACGGGACCTGAGGGCTGAAGCAGAGTGAAAGCTTTGCAACAACATTGCTCGGGCACCTCCATTTTGGAGGAGGTGCCTTATATATGGTGAAGTCCTCCGGCCATTGGCCGGGGACTCCTTAGGACGGCGCGCGCGGCCCCTTTAAGAGAGGGGGAGCGCGCGCGCGCGTGCCCTAAGCACAGTGACCGGGAAGCAGCGCGCGCTGCCAGCAGAGCGGGAGGAGGACGCCGGGTACGGAGCGGAGAGGTGCGGGGAACAGCGTCCCTGCCTAGCAGGAGGCAGGGACGCCGACGCTACAGCTAGAAAAGCATAAGAATCGTTGCAGGCAAATATAACTGGTAGGTGCTCTACCTGCTGGTGACTTCTGACAAGATTGCAGAGACGAAAAGGGGTAATTCCAGCACATCCTCTCAGGTAGAATAAAATCTTCTTTTTTAAAAAAAAGATTTTATTCTACCTGAGTGGATGTGCTGGATTTATCCCATTTCATCTCTGCAACATCAGACAAAGCTTTGGCATACAGTCCCCACAGCCCCTCATCATAACTACTCAGCCTTCCTCCTCCAAAATCAGCTTCTCTGCCATTACGGAAGATCAACTTTCCTCTCTACTCTCCAGATCACAAGTCACCACCTGTACACTTGACCTGATCCTATCCCACCTCATTTCAAACCTCACCACAGTCTTAATCACAACTCTAACCCATCTCTTCAACCTGTCACTAACAACTGGTGTCCTCCCTTCTTGCTTCAAACATGCCTCAATCACTTCCATCCTCAAAAGGCCCTCCCTTGACGCATCCTCTGTGTATCTGGCTTCCGACCACATCATTCCACTGAAACTGCCCTGACTAAAGTCACCAATGACCTACTAACTGCCAAATCCAAGCAATGCTACTCTGTTCTTCTCCTGGATCTATCTTCTGCCTTCGAAACAGTGGACCATTCCCTCTTACTACAGATTCTCTCATTTCTTGGCATCAAAGACTTGGCCCTGTATTGGATCTCTTCATACCTAACAGACTGGATATTCAGCATCTCCCACTCACACACCACCTCCTCATCTAGCCCCCTTATCAGTTGGTGTCCCCCAAGGTTCAGTTCTAGGGCCCCTGCTCTTTTCCATCTACTCCTTCGGCCTGGGACAGCTCATAGTCTCACGACTTTCAGTATCACCTCTATGCTGATGACACACAGATCTACCTCTCTGGACCTGAAATCACCTCCTTCCTAACCAGAATCCCACAATGTCTGTCTGTTATTTCATCTCTCTTCTCTGCTAGATTTCCAAAGCTTGACATGGACAAAACAAACTTCATCATCTTTCCCCCACTTCAGTCAACCTCCCTAACAGACCTATCCATCAAAGTCAACGGCTGCTCACTCTCCCCAGTCCCTCAAGCTCGCTGCTTCGGGGTAACCCTGGACTCTGATCTCTCCTTCAAACCAGTGTCCTCTCTCCTCTTGTACCAGTCGGTGACTTGTTTTGTTGAAGATTATTGTACTTGTGTTTTATTATGTATACCCCCTTTTCACATGTAAAGTGCCATGGAATAAATGGTGCTATAATAATAAATTATAATAATAATAATAGTATCTCTGTACTGTGATATCACTGTGTTTATTATCTCTCTACTGTGACATCACTGTGTGAATTATACCTTTACTGTGACATCACTTTGTCTATTCACAAAAAAGAAGGAATGCTGACAGCACTCACTAAGATGGACGCTCGTTCAAAGCCAGTATGATGTTGGGATAAACTTCAACTTTTGAAATGCATCACCCTGGACTGGACGCTGTTTGCTTGCCTCTATCACTATGTCTATTATCCCTGCTATGCGACATCACTGTGTATTATCCCTATATTTTGACATCACTCTGCTTATTATCTGTGTACTGTGACATCACTGTTGATTACTGCACTGTGATGTCACAGTGTGTATTATCCCTGTACTGTGACATCACTGTGTTTATTATCTCTGTACTGTGACATCACTGTGTGTATTATCTCTGTACTGTGACATCACTATATTTATTATCCCTGTACTGTGACATCACTGTGTTTATTTTTCCTGTACTGTGATATCATGGTTTATTATCCCTGTACTGTGACATCACTGTGTGTATTATCCCTGTACCGTGACATCACTGTGTTTATTATCTCTGTACTGTGACATCACTGTGTTTATTATCCCTGTACTGTGACATCACTGTGTGTATTATCTCTGTACTGTGACATCACTGTGTTGATTATCCCTGTACTGTGACATCACTGTGTTTATTATCTCTGTACTGTGACATCACTGTGTTTATTATCTCTGTACTGTGACATCACTATGTTTACTATCTCTGTACTGTGACATCACTGTGTTTATTATCTCTGTACTGTGACATCACTGTGTGTATTATCTCTGTACTGTGACATCACGGTATGTATTATCTCTGTACTGTGACATCACTGTGTTTATTATCTCTGTACTGTGACATCATTATGTTTTCTACCCCTGTACTGTGACATCACTGTGTGTATTATCCCTGTACTGTGACATCACTGTGTCTATTATCCCAGTACTGTGATATCACTGTGTGCATTATCTCTGTACTGTGACATCACTGTTTATTATCTCTGTACTGTGACATCACTGTGTGTATTATCTCTGTACTGTGACATCACTGTGTTTATTATCTCTGTACTGTGACATCACTGTGTGTATTATCTCTGTACTGTGACATCACTGTATGTATTATCTCTGTACTGTGACATCACTGTTTGTTATCTCTGTACTGTGACATCACTGTGTTTATTATCTCTGTGCTGTGACATCACTGTGTTTATTATCTCAGTACTGTGACATCACTGTGTTTATTATCTCTGTACTGTGACATCACTGTGTGTATTATCTCTGTACTGTGACATCACTGTGTTTATTATCCCTGTACTGTGACATCACTGTGTTTATTATCCCTGTACTGTGATATCATGGTTTATTATCCCTGTACTGTGACATCACTATGTTTTCTATCCCTGTACTGTGACATCACTGTGTGTATTATCCCTGTACTGTGACATCACTGTGTCTATTATCCCTGTACTGTGATATCACTGTGTTTATTATCTCTGTACTGTGACATCACTGTGCTTATTATCCCTGTACTGTGACATCACTGTGTTCATTATCTCTGTACTGTGACATCACTGTTTACTATCTCTGTACTGTGACATCACTGTGTTTATTATCTCTGTACTGTGACATCACTGTGTGTATTATCTCTGTACTGTGACATCACTGTATGTATTATCTCTGTACTGTGACATCACTGTTTATTATCTCTGTACTGTGACATCATTGTGTTTATTATCTCTGTGCTGTGACATCACTGTGTTTATTATCTCAGTATTGTGACATCACTGTGTTTGTTATCTCTGTACTGTAACATCACTGTGTGTATTATCTCTGTACTGTGACATCACTGTGTTTATTATCCCTGTACTGTGACATCACTGTGTTTATTATTCCTGTACTGTGACATCACTGTGTTTATTATCTCTGTCCTGTGACATCACTGTGTTTATTATTTCTGTACTGTGACATCACTGTGTGTATTATCTCTGTACTGTGACATCACTGTGTTTATTATCCCTGTACTGTGATATCATGGTTTATTATCCCTGTACTGTGACATCACTATGTTTTCTATCCCTGTACTGTGACATCACTGTGTGTATTATCCCTGTACTGTGACATCACTGTGTCTATTATCCCTGTACTGTGATATCACTGTGTGTATTATCTCTGTACTGTGACATCACTGTTTATTATCTCTGTACTGTGACATCACTGTGTGTATTATCTCTGTACTGTGACATCACTGTGCGTATTATCTCTGTACTGTGACATCACTATGTTTACTATCTCTGTACTGTGACATCACTGTGTTTTTAATCCCTGTACTGTGACATCACTGTGTTTTTAATCCCTGTACTGTGACATCACTGTGTTTATTATCCCTGTACTGTGACAACACTGCGTTTATTATCTCTGTACTGTGACATCACTATGTTTATTATCTCTGTACTGTGACATCACTGTGTGTATTATCTCTGTACTGTGACATCACTGTGTGTATTATCTCTGTACTGTGACATCACTGTGTATATTATCCCTGTACTGTGACATCACTGTGTGTATTATCTCTGTACTGTGACATCACTGTGTGTATTATCTCTGTACTGTGACATCACTGTGTTTATTGTCTCTGTACTGTGACATAACTGTGTTTTGATCCCTGTACTGTGACATCACTGTTTATTATTCCTGTACTGTGACACTGTGTTTATTATCTCTGTACTGTGACATCACTGTGTGTATTATCTCTGTACTGTGACATCACTGTGTGTATTATCTCTGTACTGTGACATCACCATGTGTATTAACTCTTTACTGTGACATAACTGTGTTTTTGATCCCTGTACTGTGACATCACTGTTTATTATTCCTGTACTGTGACACTGTGTTTATTATCTCTGTACTGTGACATCACTGTGTGTATTATCTCTGTACTGTGACATCACTGTGTGTATTATCTCTGTACTGTGACATCACCATGTGTATTAACTCTTTACTGTGACATCACTATGTTTATTATCTCTGTACTGTGACATCACTGTGTTATCTCTGTACTGTGACATCCCTGTGTGTATTATCTCTGTACTGTGACATCACTGTGTGTATTATCTCTGTACTGTGACATCACTGTGTTTATTATCTCTGTACTGTGACAGCACTATATTTACTATCTCTGTACTGTGACATCACTGTGTGTATTATCTCTGTACTGTGACATCACTGTGTGCATTATCTCTGTACTGTGACATTACTGTGTATATTATCCCTGTACTGTGATATCACTGTGTGTATTCTCTGTACTGTAACACCCCTGTGTGTATTATCTCTGTACTGTGACATCACTGTGTATATTATCCCTGTACTGTGATATCACTGTGTGTATTATCTCTGTACTGTGACATCACTGTGTTTATTATCTCTGTACTGTGACATCACTGTGTTTACTATCTCTGTACTGCGACATCACTATGGTTATTATCCCTGTACTGTGACATCACTGTGTGTATTATCTCTGTACTGTGACATCACTGTGTTTATTATCCCTGTACTGTGACATCACTGTGCTTATTATCTCTGTACTGTGATATCACTATGGTTATTATCCCTGTACTGTGATATCACTGTTTATTATCTCTGTACTGTGAGATCATTGTGTGTATTATCCCTGTACTGTGACATCACTGTGTTTATTATCTCTGTACTGTGACATCACTGTGTTTATTATCTCTGTACTGTGACATCACTGTGTTTATTATCTCTGTACTGTGACATCACTGTTTATTATCTCTGAACTGTGACATCACTGTGTTTATTATCCCTGTACTGTGACATCACTGTTTATTATCTCAGTACTGTGACATCACTGTGTGTATTATCTCTGTACTGTGACATCACTGTGTTTATTATCTCTGTACTGTGACATCACTGTGTTTATTATCTCTGTACTGTGACATCACTGTGTTTATTAACTCTGCACTGTGACATCACTGTTTATTATCCCTGTACTGTGACATCACTGTGTTTATTATCTCTGTACTGTGACATCACTGTGTTTATTTTCTATGTACTGTGACATCACTGTGTTTATTATCTCTGTACTGTGACATCACTGTGTGTATTATCTCTGTACTGTGACATCATTGTTTATTATCGTTGAACTGTGACATCAATGTGTTTATTATCCCTGTACTGTGACATCACTGTGTTTATTATCGCAGTACTGTGACATCACTGTGTGTATTATCTCTGTACTGTGACATCACTGTTTATTATCCCTGTACTGTGACATCACTGTGTTTATTTTCTCTGTACTGTGACACCACTGTGTTTATTATCTATGTACTGTGACATCACTGTCTTTATTTTTCCTGTACTGTGATATCATGGTTTATTATCTCTGTACTGTGATATTATGGTTTATTATTCCTGTACTGTGACATCACTGTGTTTATTATCTCTTTACTGTGACATCACTGTGTGTACTATCTCTCTACTGTGACATCACTGTGTTTATTATCCCTGTACTGTGACATCACTGTGTTTATTATCTCTGTACTGTGACATCGCTGTGTGTATTATCTCTGTACTGTGACATCACTGTTTATTATCTCTGAACTGTGACATCACTGTGTATATTATCCCTGTACTGTGATATCACTGTGTGTATTATCTCTGTACTGTGACATCACTGTGTTTATTATCTCTGTACTGTGACATCACTGTGTTTACTATCTCTGTACTGCGACATCACTATGGTTATTATCCCTGTACTGTGACATCACTGTGTGTATTATCTCTGTACTGTGACATCACTGTGTTTATTATCCCTGTACTGTGACATCACTGTGCTTATTATCTCTGTACTGTGATATCACTATGGTTATTATCCCTGTACTGTGATATCACTGTTTATTATCTCTGTACTGTGAGATCATTGTGTGTATTATCCCTGTACTGTGACATCACTGTGTTTATTATCTCTGTACTGTGACATCACTGTGTTTATTATCTCTGTACTGTGACATCGCTGTGTGTATTATCTCTGTACTGTGACATCACTGTTTATTATCTCTGAACTGTGACATCACTGTGTTTATTATCCCTGTACTGTGACATCACTGTTTATTATCTCAGTACTGTGACATCACTGTGTGTATTATCTCTGTACTGTGACATCACTGTGTTTATTATCTCTGTACTGTGACATCACTGTGTTTATTATCTCTGTACTGTGACATCACTATGTTTATTATCTCTGTACTGTGACATCACTGTGTTTATTAACTCTGTACTGTGACATCACTGTTTATTATCCCTGTACTGTGATATCACTGTGTTTATTATCTCTTTACTGTGACATCACTGTGTGTATTATCTCTGTACTGTGACATCATTGTTTATTATCGTTGAACTGTGACATCAATGTGTTTATTATCCCTGTACTGTGACATCACTGTGTTTATTATCTCAGTACTGTGACATCACTGTGTGTATTATCTCTGTACTGTGACATCACTGTTTATTATCCCTGTACTGTGACATCACTGTGTTTATTTTCTCTGTACTGTGACATCACTGTGTTTATTATCTATGTACTGTGACATCACTGTCTTTATTTTTCCTGTACTGTGATATCATGGTTTATTATCTCTGTACTGTGATATTATGGTTTATTATTCCTGTACTGTGACATCACTGTGTTTATTATCTCTTTACTGTGACATCACTGTGTGTACTATCTCTGTACTGTGACATCACTGTGTTTATTATCCCTGTACTGTGACATCACTGTGTTTATTATCCCTGTACTGTGACATCACTGTGTTTATTATCTCTGTCCTGTGACATCACTGTGTTTATTATCTCTGTACTGTGACATCACTGTGTGTATTATCTCTGTACTGTGACATTACTGTGTATATTATCCCTGTACTGTGATATCACTGTGTGTATTCTCTGTACTGTAACATCACTGTGTGTATTATCTCTGTACTGTGACATCACTGTGTATATTATCCCTGTACTGTGATATCACTGTGTGTATTATCTCTGTACTGTGACATCACTGTGTTTATTATCTCTGTACTGTGACATCACTGTGTTTATTATCTCTGTACTGTGACATCACTGTGTTTATTATCTCTGTACTGTGACATCACTGTGTTTATTAACTCTGTACTGTGACATCACTGTTTATTATCCCTGTACTGTGACATCACTGTGTTTATTATCTCTGTACTGTGACATCACTGTGTTTATTTTCTATGTACTGTGACATCGCTGTATTTATTATCTCTGTACTGTGACATCACTGTGTGTATTATCTCTGTACTGTGACATCATTGTTTATTATCGTTGAACTGTGACATCAATGTGTTTATTATCCCTGTACTGTGACATCACTGTGTTTATTATCTCAGTACTGTGACATCACTGTGTGTATTATCTCTGTACTGTGACATCACTGTTTGTTATCCCTGTACGGTGACATCACTGTGTTTATTTTCTCTGTACTGTGACACCACTGTGTTTATTTTCTATGTACTGTGACATCACTGTCTTTATTTTTCCTGTACTGTGATATCATGGTTTATTATCTCTGTACTGTGATATTATGGTTTATTATTCCTGTACTGTGACATCACTGTGTTTATTATCTCTTTACTGTGACATCACTGTGTGTACTATCTCTCTACTGTGACATCACTGTGTTTATTATCCCTGTAATGTGACATCACTGTGTTTATTATCTCTGTACTGTGACATCGCTGTGTGTATTATCTCTGTACTGTGACATCACTGTTTATTATCTCTGAACTGTGACATCACTGTGTATATTATCCCTGTACTGTGATATCACTGTGTGTATTATCTCTGTACTGTGACATCACTGTGTTTATTATCTCTGTACTGTGACATCACTGTGTTTACTATCTCTGTACTGCGACATCACTATGGTTATTATCCCTGTACTGTGACATCACTGTGTGTATTATCTCTGTACTGTGACATCACTGTGTTTATTATCCCTGTACTGTGACATCACTGTGCTTATTATCTCTGTACTGTGATATCACTATGGTTATTATCCCTGTACTGTGATATCACTGTTTATTATCTCTGTACTGTGAGATCATTGTGTGTATTATCCCTGTACTGTGACATCACTGTGTTTATTATCTCTGTACTGTGACATCACTGTGTTTATTATCTCTGTACTGTGACATCGCTGTGTGTATTATCTCTGTACTGTGACATCACTGTTTATTATCTCTGAACTGTGACATCACTGTGTTTATTATCCCTGTACTGTGACATCACTGTTTATTATCTCAGTACTGTGACATCACTGTGTGTATTATCTCTGTACTGTGACATCACTGTGTTTATTATCTCTGTACTGTGACATCACTGTGTTTATTATCTCTGTACTGTGACATCACTATGTTTATTATCTCTGTACTGTGACATCACTGTGTTTATTAACTCTGTACTGTGACATCACTGTTTATTATCCCTGTACTGTGACATCACTGTGTTTATTATCTCTGTACTGTGACATCACTGTATTTATTTTCTATGTACTGTGACATCACTGTGTTTATTATCTCTTTACTGTGACATCACTGTGTGTATTATCTCTGTACTGTGACATCATTGTTTATTATCGTTGAACTGTGACATCAATGTGTTTATTATCCCTGTACTGTGACATCACTGTGTTTATTATCTCAGTACTGTGACATCACTGTGTGTATTATCTCTGTACTGTGACATCACTGTTTATTATCCCTGTACTGTGACATCACTGTGTTTATTTTCTCTGTACTGTGACATCACTGTGTTTATTATCTATGTACTGTGACATCACTGTCTTTATTTTTCCTGTACTGTGATATCATGGTTTATTATCTCTGTACTGTGATATTATGGTTTATTATTCCTGTACTGTGACATCACTGTGTTTATTATCTCTTTACTGTGACATCACTGTGTGTACTATCTCTGTACTGTGACATCACTGTGTTTATTATAACTGTACTGTGACATCACTGTGTTTATTATCCCTGTACTGTGACATCACTGTGTTTATTATCTCTGTCCTGTGACATCACTGTGTTTATTATCTCTGTACTGTGACATCACTGTGTGTATTATCTCTGTACTGTGACATTACTGTGTATATTATCCCTGTACTGTGATATCACTGTGTGTATTCTCTGTACTGTAACATCACTGTGTGTATTATCTCTGTACTGTGACATCACTGTGTATATTATCCCTGTACTGTGATATCACTGTGTGTATTATCTCTGTACTGTGACATCACTGTGTTTATTATCTCTGTACTGTGACATCACTGTGTTTATTATCTCTGTACTGTGACATCACTGTGTTTATTATCTCTGTACTGTGACATCACTGTGTTTATTAACTCTGTACTGTGACATCACTGTTTATTATCCCTGTACTGTGACATCACTGTGTTTATTATCTCTGTACTGTGACATCACTGTGTTTATTTTCTATGTACTGTGACATCGCTGTGTTTATTATCTCTGTACTGTGACATCACTGTGTGTATTATCTCTGTACTGTGACATCATTGTTTATTATCGTTGAACTGTGACATCAATGTGTTTATTATCCCTGTACTGTGACATCACTGTGTTTATTATCTCAGTACTGTGACATCACTGTGTGTATTATCTCTGTACTGTGACATCACTGTTTATTATCCCTGTACTGTGACATCACTGTGTTTATTTTCTCTGTACTGTGACACCACTGTGTTTATTATCTATGTACTGTGACATCACTGTCTTTATTTTTCCTGTACTGTGATATCATGGTTTATTATCTCTGTACTGTGATATTATGGTTTATTATTCCTGTACTGTGACATCACTGTGTTTATTATCTCTTTACTGTGACATCACTGTGTGTACTATCTCTCTACTGTGACATCACTGTGTTTTTTATCCCTGTACTGTGACATCACTGTGTTTATTATCTCTGTACTGTGACATCGCTGTGTGTATTATCTCTGTACTGTGACATCACTGTTTATTATCTCTGAACTGTGACATCACTGTGTATATTATCCCTGTACTGTGATATCACTGTGTGTATTATCTCTGTACTGTGACATCACTGTGTTTATTATCTCTGTACTGTGACATCACTGTGTTTACTATCTCTGTACTGCGACATCACTATGGTTATTATCCCTGTACTGTGACATCACTGTGTGTATTATCTCTGTACTGTGACATCACTGTGTTTATTATCCCTGTACTGTGACATCACTGTGCTTATTATCTCTGTACTGTGATATCACTATGGTTATTATCCCTGTACTGTGATATCACTGTTTATTATCTCTGTACTGTGAGATCATTGTGTGTATTATCCCTGTACTGTGACATCACTGTGTTTATCTCTGTACTGTGACATCACTGTGTTTATTATCTCTGTACTGTGACATCGCTGTGTGTATTATCTCTGTACTGTGACATCACTGTTTATTATCTCTGAACTGTGACATCACTGTGTTTATTATCTCTGTACTGTGACATCACTGTTTATTATCTCAGTACTGTGACATCACTGTGTGTATTATCTCTGTACTGTGACATCACTGTGTTTATTATCTCTGTACTGTGACATCACTGTGTTTATTATCTCTGTACTGTGACATCACTATGTTTATTATCTCTGTACTGTGACATCACTGTGTTTATTAACTCTGTACTGTGACATCACTGTTTATTATCCCTGTACTGTGACATCACTGTGTTTATTATCTCTGTACTGTGACATCACTGTATTTATTTTCTATGTACTGTGACATCACTGTGTTTATTATCTCTTTACTGTGACATCACTGTGTGTATTATCTCTGTACTGTGACATCATTGTTTATTATCGTTGAACTGTGACATCAATGTGTTTATTATCCCTGTACTGTGACATCACTGTGTTTATTATCTCAGTACTGTGACATCACTGTGTGTATTATCTCTGTACTGTGACATCACTGTTTATTATCCCTGTACTGTGACATCACTGTGTTTATTTTCTCTGTACTGTGACATCACTGTGTTTATTATCTATGTACTGTGACATCACTGTCTTTATTTTTCCTGTACTGTGATATCATGGTTTATTATCTCTGTACTGTGATATTATGGTTTATTATTCCTGTACTGTGACATCACTGTGTTTATTATCTCTTTACTGTGACATCACTGTGTGTACTATCTCTCTACTGTGACATCACTGTGTTTATTATCCCTGTAATGTGACATCACTGTGTTTATTATCTCTGTCCTGTGACATCACTGTGTTTATTATCTCTGTACTGTGACATCACTGTGTGTATTATCTCTGTACTGTGACATTACTGTGTATATTATCCCTGTACTGTGATATCACTGTGTGTATTCTCTGTACTGTAACATCACTGTGTGTATTATCTCTGTACTGTGACATCACTGTGTATATTATCCCTGTACTGTGATATCACTGTGTGTATTATCTCTGCACTGTGTCATCACTATGTTTATTATCTCTGTAATGTGACATCACTGTGTTTACTATCTCTGTACTGCGACATCACTATGGTTATTATCCCTGTACTGTGACATCACTGTGTTTATTATCCCTGTACTGTGACATCACTGTGTTTATTATCCCTGTACTGTGACATCACTGTGTTTATTATCTCTGTACTGTGACATCACTATGGTTATTATACCTGTACTGTGATATCACTGTTTATTATCTCGGTACTGTGAGATCATTGTGTGTATTATCCCTGTACTGTGACATCACTGTGTTTATTATCTCAGTACTGTGACATCACTGTGTGTATTATCTCTGTACTGTGACATCACTGTTTATTATCCCTGTACTGTGACATCACTGTGTTTATTTTCTCTGTACTGTGACATCACTGTGTTTATTATCTATGTACTGTGACATCACTGTCTTTATTTTTCCTGTACTGTGATATCATGGTTTATTATCTCTGTTCTGTTATATTATGGTTTATTATTCCTGTACTGTGACATCACTGTGTGTATTATCTCTTTACTGTGACATCACTGTGTGTATTATCTCTGTACTGTGACATCACTGTGTTTATTATCCCTGTACTGTGACATCACTCTGTTTATTATCCCTGTACTGTGACATCACTGTTTATTATCTCTGTCCTGTGACATCACTGTGTTTATTATTTCTGTACTATGAGATCACTGTTTATTATCTCTGTACTGTGACATCAATGTGTGTATTATCTCTGTACTGTGACATCATTGTGTTTATCTCAGTACTGTGACATCACTGTGTGTATTATCTCTGTACTGTGACATCACTGTGTTTATTATCCCTGTACTGTGATATCATGGTTTATTATCCCTGTACTGTGACATCACTATGTTTTCTATCCCTGTACTGTGACATCACTGTGTGTATTATCCCTGTACTGTGACATCACTGTGTCTATTATCCCTGTACTGTGATATCACTGTGTGTATTATCTCTGTACTGTGACATCACTGTGTGTATTATCTCTGTACTGTGACATCACTGTGTTTATTATCTCTGTACTGTGACATCACTGTGTTTATTATCTCTGTACTGTGACATCACTGTGTGTATTATCTCTGTACTGTGACATCACTGTGTTTACTATCTCTGCACTGTGACATCACTGTGTTTATTGTCTCTGTACTGTGACATCACTGTGTTTTTGATCCCTGTACTGTGACATCACTGTGTTTATTATCCCCGTACTGTGACAACACTGCGTTTATTATCTCTGTACGGTGACATCACTATGTCTATTATCTCTGTACTGTGACATCACTATGTTTATTATCTCTGTACTGTGACATCACTGTGTGTATTATCTCTGTACTGTGACATCACTGTGTTTATTATCTCTGTACTGTGACATCACTGTGTTTATTATCTCTGTACTGTGACATCACTATGTTTATTATCTCTGTACTGTGACATCACTGTGTTTATTAACTCTGTACTGTGACATCACTGTTTATTATCCCTGTACTGTGACATCACTGTGTTTATTATCTCTGTACTGTGACATCACTGTATTTATTTTCTATGTACTGTGACATCACTGTGTTTATTATCTCTTTACTGTGACATCACTGTGTGTATTATCTCTGTACTGTGACATCATTGTTTATTATCGTTGAACTGTGACATCAATGTGTTTATTATCCCTGTACTGTGACATCACTGTGTTTATTATCTCAGTACTGTGACATCACTGTGTTTATTATCTCTGTACTGTGACATCACTGTGTTTATTAACTCTGTACTGTGACATCACTGTTTATTATCCCTGTACTGTGACATCACTGTGTTTATTATCTCTGTACTGTGACATCACTGTGTTTATTTTCTATGTACTGTGACATCGCTGTGTTTATTATCTCTGTACTGTGACATCACTGTGTGTATTATCTCTGTACTGTGACATCATTGTTTATTATCGTTGAACTGTGACATCAATGTGTTTATTATCCCTGTACTGTGACATCACTGTGTTTATTATCTCAGTACTGTGACATCACTGTGTGTATTATCTCTGTACTGTGACATCACTGTTTATTATCCCTGTACTGTGACATCACTGTGTTTATTTTCTCTGTACTGTGACACCACTGTGTTTATTATCTATGTACTGTGACATCACTGTCTTTATTTTTCCTGTACTGTGATATCATGGTTTATTATCTCTGTACTGTGATATTATGGTTTATTATTCCTGTACTGTGACATCACTGTGTTTATTATCTCTTTACTGTGACATCACTGTGTGTACTATCTCTCTACTGTGACATCACTGTGTTTATTATCCCTGTAATGTGACATCACTGTGTTTATTATCTCTGTACTGTGACATCGCTGTGTGTATTATCTCTGTACTGTGACATCACTGTTTATTATCTCTGAACTGTGACATCACTGTGTATATTATCCCTGTACTGTGATATCACTGTGTGTATTATCTCTGTACTGTGACATCACTGTGTTTATTATCTCTGTACTGTGACATCACTGTGTTTACTATCTCTGTACTGCGACATCACTATGGTTATTATCCCTGTACTGTGACATCACTGTGTGTATTATCTCTGTACTGTGACATCACTGTGTTTATTATCCCTGTACTGTGACATCACTGTGCTTATTATCTCTGTACTGTGATATCACTTTGGTTATTATCCCTGTACTGTGATATCACTGTTTATTATCTCTGTACTGTGAGATCATTGTGTGTATTATCCCTGTACTGTGACATCACTGTGTTTATTATCTCTGTACTGTGACATCACTGTGTTTATTATCTCTGTACTGTGATATCACTGTGTGTATTATCTCTGTACTGTGACATCACTGTTTATTATCTCTGAACTGTGACATCACTGTGTTTATTATCCCTGTACTGTGACATCACTGTTTATTATCTCAGTACTGTGACATCACTGTGTGTATTATCTCTGTACTGTGACATCACTGTGTTTATTATCTCTGTACTGTGACATCACTGTGTTTATTATCTCTGTACTGTGACATCACTATGTTTATTATCTCTGTACTGTGACATCACTGTGTTTATTAACTCTGTACTGTGACATCACTGTTTATTATCCCTGTACTGTGACATCACTGTGTTTATTATCTCTGTACTGTGACATCACTGTATTTATTTTCTATGTACTGTGACATCACTGTGTTTATTATCTCTTTACTGTGACATCACTGTGTGTATTATCTCTGTACTGTGACATCATTGTTTATTATCGTTGAACTGTGACATCAATGTGTTTATTATCCCTGTACTGTGACATCACTGTGTTTATTATCTCAGTACTGTGACATCACTGTGTGTATTATCTCTGTACTGTGACATCACTGTTTATTATCCCTGTACTGTGACATCACTGTGTTTATTTTCTCTGTACTGTGACATCACTGTGTTTATTATCTATGTACTGTGACATCACTGTCTTTATTTTTCCTGTACTGTGATATCATGGTTTATTATCTCTGTACTGTGATATTATGGTTTATTATTCCTGTACTGTGACATCACTGTGTTTATTATCTCTTTACTGTGACATCACTGTGTGTACTATCTCTGTACTGTGACATCACTGTGTTTATTATCCCTGTACTGTGACATCACTGTGTTTATTATCCCTGTACTGTGACATCACTGTGTTTATTATCTCTGTCCTGTGACATCACTGTGTTTATTATCTCTGTACTGTGACATCACTGTGTGTATTATCTCTGTACTGTGACATTACTGTGTATATTATCCCTGTACTGTGATATCACTGTGTGTATTCTCTGTACTGTAACATCACTGTGTGTATTATCTCTGTACTGTGACATCACTGTGTATATTATCCCTGTACTGTGATATCACTGTGTGTATTATCTCTGTACTGTGACATCACTGTGTTTATTATCTCTGTACTGTGACATCACTGTGTTTATTATCTCTGTACTGTGACATCACTGTGTTTATTATCTCTGTACTGTGACATCACTGTGTTTATTAACTCTGTACTGTGACATCACTGTTTATTATCCCTGTACTGTGACATCACTGTGTTTATTATCTCTGTACTGTGACATCACTGTGTTTATTTTCTATGTACTGTGACATCGCTGTGTTTATTATCTCTGTACTGTGACATCACTGTGTGTATTATCTCTGTACTGTGACATCATTGTTTATTATCGTTGAACTGTGACATCAATGTGTTTATTATCCCTGTACTGTGACATCACTGTGTTTATTATCTCAGTACTGTGACATCACTGTGTGTATTATCTCTGTACTGTGACATCACTGTTTATTATCCCTGTACTGTGACATCACTGTGTTTATTTTCTCTGTACTGTGACACCACTGTGTTTATTATCTATGTACTGTGACATCACTGTCTTTATTTTTCCTGTACTGTGATATCATGGTTTATTATCTCTGTACTGTGATATTATGGTTTATTATTCCTGTACTGTGACATCACTGTGTTTATTATCTCTTTACTGTGACATCACTGTGTGTACTATCTCTCTACTGTGACATCACTGTGTTTATTATCCCTGTACTGTGACATCACTGTGTTTATTATCTCTGTACTGTGACATCGCTGTGTGTATTATCTCTGTACTGTGACATCACTGTTTATTATCTCTGAACTGTGACATCACTGTGTATATTATTCCTGTACTGTGATATCACTGTGTGTATTATCTCTGTACTGTGACATCACTGTGTTTATTATCTCTGTACTGTGACATCACTGTGTTTACTATCTCTGTACTGCGACATCACTATGGTTATTATCCCTGTACTGTGACATCACTGTGTGTATTATCTCTGTACTGTGACATCACTGTGTTTATTATCCCTGTACTGTGACATCACTGTGCTTATTATCTCTGTACTGTGATATCACTATGGTTATTATCCCTGTACTGTGATATCACTGTTTATTATCTCTGTACTGTGAGATCATTGTGTGTATTATCCCTGTACTGTGACATCACTGTGTTTATTATCTCTGTACTGTGACATCACTGTGTTTATTATCTCTGTACTGTGACATCGCTGTGTGTATTATCTCTGTACTGTGACATCACTGTTTATTATATCTGAACTGTGACATCACTGTGTTTATTATCCCTGTACTGTGACATCACTGTTTATTATCTCAGTACTGTGACATCACTGTGTGTATTATCTCTATACTGTGACATCACTGTGTTTATTATCTCTGTACTGTGACATCACTGTGTTTATTATCTCTGTACTGTGACATCACTATGTTTATTATCTCTGTACTGTGACATCACTGTGTTTATTAACTCTGTACTGTGACATCACTGTTTATTATCCCTGTACTGTGACATCACTGTGTTTATTATCTCTGTACTGTGACATCACTGTATTTATTTTCTATGTACTGTGACATCACTGTGTTTATTATCTCTTTACTGTGACATCACTGTGTGTATTATCTCTGTACTGTGACATCATTGTTTATTATCGTTGAACTGTGACATCAATGTGTTTATTATCCCTGTACTGTGACATCACTGTGTTTATTATCTCAGTACTGTGACATCACTGTGTGTATTATCTCTGTACTGTGACATCACTGTTTATTATCCCTGTACTGTGACATCACTGTGTTTATTTTCTCTGTACTGTGACATCACTGTGTTTATTATCTATGTACTGTGACATCACTGTCTTTATTTTTCCTGTACTGTGATATCATGGTTTATTATCTCTGTACTGTGATATTATGGTTTATTATTCCTGTACTGTGACATCACTGTGTTTATTATCTCTTTACTGTGACATCACTGTGTGTACTATCTCTGTACTGTGACATCACTGTGTTTATTATCCCTGTACTGTGACATCACTGTGTTTATTATCCCTGTACTGTGACATCACTGTGTTTATTATCTCTGTCCTATGACATCACTGTGTTTATTATCTCTGTACTGTGACATCACTGTGTGTATTATCTCTGTACTGTGACATTACTGTGTATATTATCCCTGTACTGTGATATCACTGTGTGTATTCTCTGTACTGTAACATCACTGTGTATATTATCCCTGTACTGTGATATCACTGTGTGTATTATCTCTGCACTGTGTCATCACTGTGTTTATTATCTCTGTAATGTGACATCACTGTGTTTACTATCTCTGTACTGCGACATCACTATGGTTATTATCCCTGTACTGTGACATCACTGTGTTTATTATCCCTGTACTGTGACATCACTGTGTTTATAATCCCTGTACTGTGACATCACTGTGTTTATTATCTCTGTACTGTGACATCACTATGGTTATTATCCCTGTACTGTGATATCACTGTTTATTATCTCGGTACTGTGAGATCATTGTGTGTATTATCCCTGTACTGTGACATCACTGTGTTTATTATCTCAGTACTGTGACATCACTGTGTGTATTATCTCTGTACTGTGACATCACTGTTTATTATCCCTGTACTGTGACATCACTGTGTTTATTTTCTCTGTACTGTGACATCACTGTGTTTATTATCTATGTACTGTGACATCACTGTCTTTATTTTTCCTGTACTGTGATATCATGGTTTATTATCTCTGTTCTGTTATATTATGGTTTATTATTCCTGTACTGTGACATCACTGTGTGTATTATCTCTTTACTGTGACATCACTGTGTGTATTATCTCTGTACTGTGACATCACTGTGTTTATTATCCCTGTACTGTGACATCACTGTGTTTATTATTTCTGTACTATGAGATCACTGTTTATTATCTCTGTATTGTGACATCAATGTGTGTATAATCTCTGTACTGTGACATCATTGTGTTTATCTCAGTACTGTGACATCACTGTGTGTATTATCTCTGTACTGTGACATCACTGTGTTTATTATCCCTGTACTGTGATATCATGGTTTATTATCCCTGTACTGTGACATCACTATGTTTTCTATCCCTGTACTGTGACATCACTGTGTGTATTATCCCTGTACTGTGACATCACTGTGTCTATTATCCCTGTACTGTGATATCACTGTGTGTATTATCTCTGTACTGTGACATCACTGTGTATTATCTCTGTACTGTGACATCACTGTGTTTATTATCTCTGTACTGTGACATCACTGTGTTTATTATCTCTGTACTGTGACATCACTGTGTGTATTATCTCTGTACTGTGACATCACTGTGTTTACTATCTCTGCACTGTGACATCACTGTGTTTATTGTCTCTGTACTGTGACATCACTGTGTTTTTGATCCCTGTACTGTGACATCACTGTGTTTATTATCCCCGTACTGTGACAACACTGCGTTTATTATCTCTGTACGGTGACATCACTATGTCTATTATCTCTGTACTGTGACATCACTATGTTTATTATCTCTGTACTGTGACATCACTGTGTTTATTATCTCTGTACTGTGACATCACTGTGTTTATTATCTCTGTACTGTGACAGCACTATGTTTTCTATCTCTGTACTGTGACATCACTGTGTTTATTATCTCTGTACTGTGACATCACTGTGTATATTATCCCTGTACTGTGATATCACTGTGTGTATTATCTCTGTACTGTGACATCACTGTGTGTATTATCTCTGTACTGTGACATCACTGTGTATATTACCCCTGTACTATAATATCGCTGTGTGTATTATCTCTGTACTGTGACATCACTGTGTTTATTATCTCTGTACTGTGACATCACTGTGTTTACTATCTCTGTACTGTGACATCACTATGGTTATTATCCCTGTACTGTGACATCACTGTATGTATTATCTCTGTACTGTGACATCACTGTGTTTATTATCCATGTACTGTGACATCACTGTGTTTATTATCCCTGTACTGTGACATCACTGTGTGTATTATCTCTGTACTGTGACATCACTATGGTTATTATCCCTGTACTGTAACATCACTGTTTATTATCTCAGTACTGTGACATCACTGTGTGTATTATCTCTGTACTGTGACATCACTGTGCTTATTATCTTTGTACTGTGACATCACTGTGTTTATTATCTCTGTACTATGACATCACTGTGTTTATTATTTCTGTACTGTGACATCACTGTGTTTATTATCCCTGTACTGTGATATCATGGTTTATTATCCCTGTACTGTGACATCACTACGTTTTCTATCCCTGTACTGTGACATTACTGTGTGTATTATCCCTGTACTCTGACATCATTGTGTCTATTATTCCTGTACTGTGATATCACTGTGTGTATTATCTCTGTACTGTGATATCACTGTGTTTATTATCTCTGTACTGTGACATCACTGTTTATTATCCCTGTACTGTGACATCACTGTGTGTATTCTCTGTACTGTAACATCACTGTGTGTATTATCTCTGTACTGTGACATCACTGTGTATATTATCCCTGTACTGTGATATCACTGTGTGTATTATCTCTGTACTGTGACATCACTGTGTTTATTATCTCTGTACTGTGACATCACTGTGTTTACTATCTCTGTACTGCGACATCACTATGGTTATTATCCCTGTACTGTGACATCACTGTGTGTATTATCTCTGTACTGTGACATCACTGTGTTTATTATCCCTGTACTGTGACATCACTGTGTTTATTATCCCTGTACTGTGATATCATGGTTTATTATTCCTGTACTGTGACATCACTGTGTTTATTATCTCTGTACTGTGACATCACTATGGTTATTATCCCTGTACTGTGATATCACTGTTTATTATCTCTGTACTGTGAGATCATTGTGTGTATTGTCCCTGTACTGTGACATCACTGTGTTTATTATCTCTGTACTGTGACATCACTGTGTTTATTAACTCTGTACTGTGATATCACTGTTTATTATCTCTGTACTGTGAGATCATTGTGTGTATTATCCCTGTACTGTGACATCACTGTGTTTATTATCTCTGTACTGTGACATCACTGTGTTTATTAACTCTGTACTGTGACATCACTGTTTATTATCCCTGTACTGTGACATCACTGTGTTTATTATGTCTGTACTGTGATATCACTGTGTTTATTTTCTATGTACTGTGACATCACTGTGTTTATTATCTCTGTACTGTGACATCACTGTGTGTATTATCTCTGTACTGTGACATCATTGTTTATTATCTTTGAACTGTGACATCAATGTGTTTATTATCCCTGTACTGTGACATCACTGTGTTTATTATCTCAGTGCTGTGACATCACTGTGTGTATTATCTCTGTACTGTGACATCACTGTTTATTATCCCTGTACTGTGACATCACTGTGTTTATTTTCTCTGTACTGTGACATCACTGTGTTTATTATCTATGTACTGTGACATCACTGTCTTTATTTTTCCTGTACTGTGATATCATGGTTTATTATCTCTGTACTGTGATATTATGGTTTATTATTCCTGTACTGTGACATCACTGTGTTTATTATCCCTGTACTGTGACATCACTGTGTGTATTATCTCTGTACTGTGACATCACTGTGTGTATTATCTCTGTACTGTGACATCACTATGTTTACTATCTCTGTACTGTGACATCACTGTGTTTATTATCTCTGTACTGTGACATCACTATGTTTACTATCTCTTTACTGTGACATCAGTGTTTATTATCTCTGTACTGTGACATCACTGCGTGTATTATCTATGTACTGTGACATCACTGTGTGTATTATCTCTGTACTGTGACATCACTGTGTTTATTATTTCTGTACTGTGACATCACTGTTTATTATTCCTGTACTGTGACATCACTGTGTGTATTATCTCTGTTCTGTGACTTCACTGTGTGTATTATCTCTGTACTGTGACATCACTTTGTGTATTATCTCAGTACTGTGACATCACTGTGTTTATTATCCCTGTACTGTGACATCACTGTGTTTATTATCCCTGTACTGTGACATCACTGTGTGTATTATCCCTGTACTGTGACATCACTGTGTGTATTATCCCTGTACTGTGACATCACTGTGTTTATTATCCCTGTACTGTGACATCACTGTGTTTATTATCTCTGTACTGTGACATCACTGTTTATTATCCCTGTACTGTGACATCACTGTTTGTATTATCCCTGTACTGTGACATCACTGTGTGTATTATCCCTGTACTGTGACATCACTGTGTTTATTATCTCACTACTGTGACATCACTGTGTGTATTATCTCTGTACTGTGACATCACTGTGTTTATTATCTCTGCACTGTGACATCACTGTGTTTATTATCTCTGTACTGTGACATCACTGTTTATTATCCCTGTACTGTGACATCACTGTTTGTGTTATCCCTGTACTGTGACATCACTGTGTGTATTATCCCTGTACTGTGACATCACTGTGTTTATTATCTCACTACTGTGACATCACTGTGTGTATTATCTCTGTACTGTGACATCACTGTGTTTATTATCTCTGCACTGTGACATCACTGTGTTTATTATCTCTGTACTGTGACATCACTGTTTATTATCCCTGTACTGTGACATCACTGTGTTTATTATCTCTGTACTGTGACATCACTGTGTTTATTATCTCTGTACTGTGACATCACTGTGTTTATTTTCTATGTACTGTGACATCACTGTGTTTATTATCTCTGTACTGTGACATCACTGTGTGTATTATCTCTTTACTGTGACATCATTGTTTATTATCTTTGAACTGTGACATCAATGTGTTTATTATCCCTGTACTGTGACATCACTGTGTTTATTTTCTCTGTACTGTGACATCACTGTGTTTATTATCTATGTACTGTGACATCACTGTCTTTATTTTTCCTGTACTGTGATATCATGGTTTATTATCTCTGTACTGTGATATTATGGTTTATTATTCCTGTACTGTGACATCACTGTGTTTATTATCTCTTTACTGTGACATCACTGTGTGTATTATCTCTGTACTGTGACATCACTGTATTTATTATCCCTGTACTGTGGCATCACTGTGTTTACTATCTCTGTACTGTGACATCACTGTGTTTATTATCCCTGTACTGTGATATCACTGTGTGTATTATCTCTGTACTGTGACATCACTGTGTGTATTATCTCTGTACTGTGACATCACTATGTTTACTATCTCTGTACTGTGACATCACTGTGTTTATTATCTCTGTACTGTGACATCACTATGTTTACTATCTCTTTACTGTGACATCAGTGTTTATTATCTCTGTACTGTGACATCACTGCGTGTATTATCTCTGTACTGTGACATCACTGTGTGTATTATCTCTGTACTGTGACATCACTGTGTTTAATATTTCTGTTCTGTGACATCACTATGTTTATTATTCCTGTACTGTGACATCACTGTGTGTATTATCTCTGTACTCTGACATCACTGTGTGTATTCTCTGTACTGTGACATCACTGTGTGTATTATCTCTGTACTGTGACATCACTGTGTTTATTATCTCTGTACTGTGACATCACTGTGTGTATTATCTCAGTACTGTGACATCACTGTGTTTATTATCCCTGTACTGTGACATCACTGTGCGTATTATCCCTGTACTGTGACATCACTGTGTGTATTATCCCTGTACTGTGACATCACTGTGTTTATTATCCCTGTACTGTGACATCACTGTGTTTATTATCTCTGTACTGTGACATCACTATGTTTATTATCCCTGTACTGTGACATCACTGTTTGTATTATCCCTGTACTGTGACATCACTGTGTGTATTATCCCTGTACTGTGACATCACTGTGTTTATTATCCCTGTACTGTGACATCACTGTGTTTATTATCTCTGTACTGTGACATCACTATGTTTATTATCCCTGTACTGTGACATCACTGTTTGTATTATCCCTGTACTGTGACATCACTATATGTATTATCTCTGTACTGTGACATCACTATGTTTATTATCTCTGTACTGTGACATCACTGTGTTTATTATCTCTGTACTGTGACATCACTGTGTTTTTGTACTGACGTCACTATATTCATTAACCCTGTGCTGACCTCTCAGTGTTTTCATTATTCATGTGACATACTAACTGTAAAAGTTTGTCCTATGCAGTGACTTCATTGTGCATTTATGGGCTTAACTGCAAAATTATTTAATTTTTAATATTTGGAGATTATGGTCAACTTCTCTTAGCCTGGGCCAATGTGGTCATTCCTGATTACAACTGCAGAGTGATAAAATTGTTCCATTCTTCATGTTTCTTAGTCAATACTCGATAATGCTACACACCAATGGGGAGTGAACGTGGAACGTGTAGAGATGAGGGACGTGCGCCTTCCTGTGCAGATGCAGAGAGCCATGGCTGCCGAGGCAGAAGCGGTGCGAGAGGCCAGAGCCAAGGTAAGTGTCATACTATATAATCTGCAAGCAGCATACATATACCAAGCCCTGGTGAAAAATATATAAAAAAATACACTTTAAGGCTGGCCATACACATTAATTGGTTATTATTCTGCGGACTGCCATTTCAGTCATCTCAATGTTTTTTTTTGTATTTTCAATATAATTCTATCAAATTAATATTCAGAAATGTTTCACTTTTCACAATGTCCATTTAGCTTCCTGCCAGACTCATACTTCATTTTCTGTACAAAAGACTTTTCAGAAGTTTCATTATCATGACAGCCAGGATGGTAACACAGGAGAAACCATCCACAATCATTGATAGGCATAACTCACCTCCTCCTCATCCTGTACAATGAATGATTACACCTCCATATAAAATAGATAACCACAGGATCCACCATTAATATTAGGGGATATCACAGCTCACCTCTTCCCTCTTCCTTCACAATAACCTTTGTTGAGATTAGAGCATGCCCAGTTTATACTAGTATACAAACAGTTTCTAGCTCCGTCTATAGCTAACGTCCATGTAAAGAACTGGAAATGGGAGTCTAATATTAGACCTAGTGGCAAGTGTCAAAATTGGAAGATTTTCTAAAATATAGATAGAGCTGTAAAAAAAAAAAAAAAAAAAAAGGATAAAAAATACATTTCACATAAAGAGCTCATTTAAATATTATGCAATTCTCTGATGACACATTTCATTTAAAAATGTCCAGTTTTTGCTTTTATTATATTCCCGCTGCACTCCTGAGGTCTGTACCAAGGGGGCGGTGCTCACAGGATTCCTCAGGGGCGCATGTTTAGGCTGCTCTGCATTATTACCCTGTGAGCAAAGTCCTCTTGGTAAAGACCATAAAAATTGTGACTAAATAAAAAGGCCCATATCTCTGGAACCGTATAGTGGATTTATAAAAAAAAAAAAACAGGAGTAAAATAAGTACAAAAACAACTGGACACTTTTTACTTGATGGCAGGTCCTTTTAAAACAATTTAATGCAGAAAAAGTCAAGAAAGGTTTGCATTTCAAAGAATTTGGATATTTATTCATCCACTGAGTCGTCAATCTGTTTTTAAAAAATCTAATAGGTTAAATGACTGCAGGATGGTAATGACTGAAGGATAGGACTCGTGCACATGGCCGTATTTTCAGTCCTAGTGTGTTCTGACAAAACATCGGACTGCACTCGGACCAATGTTATTCTATGCGGCGGTGCACATGTCCAATTTTTTTCTCGGATCGAGTCGGACTGACGACAAAAAAATTGCGGCATGCACAAGTTGGATTCGATTATCAGATTGCACTCGGCCATGCAAGTCAATAAGTCCAGGGAAAACATCGGATTGCACTTGGATGACATCTGAGTGCAGTCCAATTTCTACGGACTGACAGAATGGAGAAGATAGAGATGTTTTTTGTTTCATCTTCTCCTCATCCGAAAAAATCGGATCACACCATAATCACACTCTAATACAGGGGTCTCAAACACGTGGCCCGCGGGCCGCATGCGGCCCCTCCGGCTGCTTCTTGCGGCCCGCAGGCACAGACCCCATGACGATCGCGGCTCTCTCCAGCCGTCGCCGGCATCAGCGTTGTAGTCCAGTATATTGCCGCGCAGAGACCGGCTCTCTGCACAGCAATACCGGTGTCAGCCACCGGCCTATCAGAGGCCAGCAGCTGACATCTGCGTCCCAGCGCAGCGGTGTATGACGTCACTGCCATGCGCAGATGTCAGCTGCTGGCCTCTGATAGGCCGGTGGCTGACACCGGTATTGCTGTGCAGAGAGCCGGTCTCTGCGCGGCAATACACTGGACTACAGCGCTGATGTCTGCGGCTGCTGGAGCGAGCCGCGATCGTTACGGGGTCTGTGCCTGCGGGCCACAGGTGCAGAAAGGACGCCGAGGGAACGCAGGACAGGTGAGAATCTTTTTTTTTTTTTCTCTGTCATGTGAAATACAGCACAGGGGACCTGTGCTCAGTATAGGGGGACGGGGACTCTGACCGCAGTATGGGGGGACGGGGACCCTGACCGCAGTATGGGGGGACAGGGACCCTGACCGCAGTATGGGGGGAACCTGGATGTCTGCAAGATAAGGACCAGGATGGGGGACCATGTCTGTAATATGGGCGACCTGGATGGGGGACCATGTCTGTAATATGGGGGACCTGGATGGAGGACCATGTCTGTAATAAGGGGGACCTGGATGGGGGACCATGTCTGTAATATGGGGGACCTAGATGGGAGACCATGTCTGCAATATGAGGGACCATGTCTGCAATATGGGGCACTATGTCTGCAATATGGGGGACCTGGATGGGAGACCATGTCTGCAATACGGGGGACCATGTTTGTAATATGGGGGACCTGGATGGGGGACCATGTCTGCAATATGGGGGACCTGGATGGGAGACCATGTCTGCATTATGGGGAACCTGGATGGGAGACCATGTCTGCAATATGGGGAACCTGGATGGGAGACCATGTCTGCAATATGGGGGACCTGGATGGGAGACCATGTCTGCAGTATGGGGGACCTGGATGGGAGACCATGTCTGCAGTATGGGGGACCTGGATGGGAGACCATGTCTGCAGTATGGGGGACCTGGATGGGAGACCATGTCTGCAGTATGGGGGACCTGGATGGGAGACCATGTCTGCAGTATGGGGGACCTGGATGGGAGAGCATGTCTGCAGTATGGGGGACCTGGATGGGAGAGCATGTCTGCAGTATGGGGGACCTGGATGGGAGACCATGTCTGCAGTATGGGGGACCTGGATGGGAGAGCATGTCTGCAGTATGGGGGACCTGGATGGGAGACCATGTCTGCAGTATGGGGGACCTGTAGGGGAGACCATGTTTGCAAGATGAGGACCAGTTCAAAAGGTGTATAGAAAATAAAATGGTATCACTAAAAATGTCACTTTGTCATGCAAATAATGCGGCCCCCCAAATTAAATGTTTTTCCGTGTGCAGCCAATATGCCCAGCTGAGTTTGAGACCCCTGCTCTAATAACTCTAATCGTAGTGTGATTTGCATAATCTGCCCGATTCTCTCGAATTCACTGGTGTGACCCCAGCCATAGAAACAAATATCAGAGACAGCAATGAATACCATAAACTAACACTCGTGTGTCTACCATTACAGATTGTGGCAGCAGAAGGGGAGATGAATGCCTCTCGAGCCCTGAAAGAAGCCTCCATAGTGATATGTGAATCCCCGGCAGCCCTACAGCTGCGTTACCTGCAGACCCTGAACACCATTGCAACAGAGAACAACTCCACAATTATATTCCCCATCCCCATCGACCTCCTGCAAGGCGTTCTGAAGAAATGATCTGCTGCCAGGCTCTAGGGTAATTGCAGAGGTGGATCTTATGGGATATTCTCTGTACATAGCGGTCGCCTCTGAAAAGTCACATATACATATTCATGCAGGCACACAGCCTATGTAAATAGTGCGCTATGTAAAAATGGATGGGTCTTATATAAGTAATGTAGGATTCTGCAGTCAGTTGTTACATGACTCTACTGGTCGACTGCTTTTCATTTATTGCGCTCAGTATGATTTAACTCTGTTATTTGTTTTTTGTAAATCAAACAATTACCCTATATACTCGAGTATAAGCCGAGTTTTTCAGCATATTTTTTTGTGCTGAAAAAGCCCCCCTCGGCTTATACAGAAATTCCATTGGTGGATAGTAAGGAGGGGGGGTTGGCTGCGGTGGTGGAGGAGCGGGTTGTGGCGGCAGAGGTGCCGCTGCTGCAGCTCCATGTGTGCCCGCTGCTAAAGGAAAATTAATATTCCCTCTTCTCCACTCCCATGGGAGTGGAGAAGAGTGAATATTCATTCTCTTTAGTAGCGGGCAGAGAGGAGCGCTGAGCCGCGACTCCTGACAGTGCCCGCTACTAAAGAGAATGAATATTCACTCTTCTCCACGCCCATTGTCCCGGCGTGGAGAGGAGTGAATATGCTGGCAGCATCAGCAGCTTACATCAGCATCTGAGAGCACATGGCACTGACATCATGCGCTCTCAGATGCTGACATGATCCGCAGCGAGAGAACAGGACGCAGCATTGGAGCAGAGGTGAGGAAGGAAGGTGAGTATAAGTGTTTATTTTTTTATGAGTGTAGTGATGGGGCCATAAATAGCAGGATTAGGGGATGAGAGAGCCACACATGCCAGGATAGCGGGATGAGGGGTCCTATGCATACCAGGATTGGGGAATGAGGGGTCCTATGCATACCAGGATTGGGGAAAGAGGGGTCCTATGCATACCAGGATTGGGGGATGAGGGGTCCTATGCATACCAGGATTGGGGGATGAAGGGTCCTATACATACCAAGATTGGGGGATGAGGGGTCCTATACATACCAGGATTGGGGGATGAGGAGGTCATGCATACCAGGATTGCGGGATGTGGTGACCATGCATACCCGGATTGGGGGATGAGGAGGCCATTCATACCAGGATTGGGGATGAGGGGGCCATGCATATCAGGATTGGGGATGAGGGAGACATGCGTACCAGGATGGGGAAATTTACCAGTAGCTGCCGCATTTCCCACCCTAGGCTTATATTCGAGTCAATAAATTTTCCCAGTTTTTTGTGGTAAAATTAGGTACCTCGGCTTATACTCGGGTCGGCTTATACTCGAGTATATACTGTA
The DNA here is from genome assembly GCF_046119375.1 of Phyllobates terribilis. Lineage (NCBI taxonomy): Eukaryota > Metazoa > Chordata > Amphibia > Anura > Dendrobatidae > Phyllobates > Phyllobates terribilis. The sequence continues at coordinate 126,655,158 of NW_027362762.1, read as the reverse complement.
CTTCAAATTGAGCCTAAATGTTAATAACTATGCAATAAAATAAGATTTGTATTGCTCCAATGCTTGTAAAATATAATAAAAAAGCGACCTTGTCATAAAGCATGATTAAAAATCTCTTTGTATTTGTTGTTTCTCCAGTTTCTTTGCAGGCCTGTACCTGTTCATACTCCTTTCCACGTATCCCCTAAGAGATAGTTGTCAATCTCTAGGAGTGGGATAGATGTCAATCGCTAGGAGTGGGATAGTTGTCAATCTCTAGGAGTGGGATAGTTCTCAACTGTGGCGTAACTATAGTCTGATGGGCACCAGTGCAAGATTTTGACTGGGGCCCCCCGCCACCCTGAATAAATGTTATTATACTTACCAGGGGCGTACAAAGAAGAAGCATAAACGCATTCCCCATAGTCCTCCATATAATATACTGCACAAGCAGAGTATAATGCACCCCATAGTCAACAATAGTAGTATAATGTACCCCATAGACATCTATAGTAGTATAATTCACCCCACAGACATCCATAGTAGTATAATGCACCCCACAGACATCCATAGTAGTATAATGCACCCCATAGACATCCATAGTAGTATAATGCACACCACAGACATCCATAGTAGTATAATGCACTCCATAAACCTCCTTATACTACTATTGCTACTATTGATGTTTATGGGGAGCATTATACTACTATGGATGTCGATGGGGTGCATTATACTACTATAGATGGGGTGCATTATACTACTATGGAAGTTTATGGGGGGCATTATACTACTATGGATGTTTATGGGTAGTATCACACTACTATGGATGTCTATGGGGTGCATTATACTACTATGGATGTTTATGGGGTGCATTATACTACTATGGATGTTTATGGGGTGCATTATACTACTATGGATGTGTATGGGATGCATTATACTAGTATGACTACTATGAATGGGGTGCATTACACTACTATGGATGTTTATGGGGGTGCATTATACTACCATGGATGTGTATGAGATGCATTATACTACTATGGATGTTTATGGGGTGCATTATAATACTATGGATGTTTATGGGGGTGTATTATACTACTATGGATGTGTATGGGATGCATTATACTACTATGGATGTTTATGGGGTGCATTATACTACTATAGATGGGTGCATTATACTAGTATGGATGTTTATGGGGATGCATTATACTACTATGGATGGGATGCATTATACTACAATGGATGGGGTGCATTATACTACTATGGATGGGGTGCATTATACTACTATGGATGGGGTGCACTATACTACTATGGATGGGGTGCATTATACTACTATGGATGGGGTGCACTATACTACTACGCATGGCGTGCTTTATGCTACTATGGATGGGGTGCATTATACTACTATGGATGTGTATGGGTGCATTATAATACTATGGATAGGGTGCATTATACTACTATGGATGTTTATGGGGGTGCATGAAATGACTGCAGACTTATAGCCTATGGCCGGACAACCCATTTAAATGTTTATTTTTTAAATGAAACCTGCCTCTGTGAACAGTCCTTTACCATTCCACTTTCTTTCCTTGCCCGAGGATGGAGCCAATTGACTGGCATTGTATGACAAGTATGGTTTCAAAGTTTATAAAGTGAATGGAGCGGCATAAAATAACATGAGTCAGTGGGAATAACACAATGTTTATTGCAGACCACAGTGAGTTGGGGTCCAAGTTACACATTATACGGTCACCATTATCTTTGTGTAAAAACAGTACCAGTTTTGCTGCCATTACCACTAGGGAGAAATGAAAAATTACAGTAACGGATGAAGAAGGGGATGCGGTCAGTAAACGGCACAGAGATGTTATTTGTCAAATTACATTATTATTATTAGCATAGAAACGGAGATATGTAACATTTACCAACTACTAAGGTGTGGTTAGAATGGGAATAAAAGATCTACAGTTTACATAGCAAATCTGCATAAACAAAATACATCACAAACATTTACCTTATATTGATTGTTCGTCACAGCCTATATTGTAGCTCAGAGCTGCATTCATAATGCTGGAGGCTTCAGAGCTGAAATCCACCAGCATTCATTGTTGGCAAAATGTGCGGAGCCCAGTAAAATTGTTAAGTTATCAAATGACAAACCTGTTGACTGTTTCCAGCAGTGAATGCAGCTCTATAATACTATAATACAGGCTGCAACTCGGATCAGCAAAAGGTAAGCAATGTTCCTACAGAGTTACAAAATTTTGTACTTGGACCTTTGGAGTGTGTATGTGTATATATATATATATATATATATATATATATATATATACAGTACAGACCAAAAGTTTGGACACACCTTCTCATTTCAAGATTTTTCTGTATTTTCATGACTATGAAAATTGTACATTCACACTGAAGGCATCAAAACTATGAATTAACACATGTGGAATTATATACTTAACAAAAAAGTGTGAAACAACTGAAAATATGTCTTATATTCTAGGTTCTTCAAAGTAGCCACCTTTTGCTTTGATGACTGCTTTGCACACTCCTGGCATTCTCTTGATGAGCTTCAAGAGGTAGTCAATGGAAATGGTCTTCCAACAATCTTGAAGGAGTTCCCAGAGATGCTTAGCACTTGTTGGCCCTTTTGCCTTCACTCTGCGGTCCAGCTCACCCCAAATCATCTCGATTGGGTTCAGGTCTGGTGACTGTGGAGGCCAGGTCATCTGGCGTAGCACCCCATCATTCTCCTTCTTGGTCAAATAGCACTTACACAGCCTGGAGGTGTGTTTGGGGTCATTGTCCTGTTGAAAAATAAATGATGGTCCAACTAAATGCAAACCGGATGGAATAGCATGCCGCTGCAAGATGCTGTTGTAGCCATGCTGGTTCAGTATGCCTTCAATTTTGAATAAATCCCCAACAGTGTCACCAGCAAAGCACCCCCACACCATCACACCTCCTCCTCCATGCTTCTCGGTGGGAACCAGACATGTAGAGTCCATCCGTTCACTTTTTCTGCATCGCACAAAGACACGGTGGTTGGAACCAAAGATCTCAAATTTAGACTCATCAGACCAAAGCACAGATTTCCACTGGTCTAATGTCCATTCCTTGTGTTCTTTAGCCCAAATTAGTCTCTTCTGCTTGTTGCCTGTCCTTAGCAGTGGTTTCCTAGCAGCTATTTTACCATGAAGGCCTGCTGCACAAAGTCTCCTCTTAACAGTTGTTGAAGAGATGTGTCTGCTGCTAGAACTCTGTGTGGCATTGACCTGGTCTCTAATCTGAGCTGCTGTTAACCTGCGATTTCTGAGGCTGGTGACTCGGATAAACTTATCCTCAGAAGCAGAGGTGACTCTTGGTCTTCCTTTCCTGGGGCAGTCCTCATGTGAGCCAGTTTCTTGCAGCGCTTGATGGTTTTTGCATCTGCACTTGGGGACACTTTCAAAGTTTTACCAATTTTTTGCATTGACTGACCTTCATTTCTTAAAGTAATGATGGCCACTCATTTTTCTTTACTTAGCTGCTTTTTTCTTGCCATAATACAAATTCTAACAGTCTATTTAGTAGGACTATCAGCTGTGTATCCACCAGACTTCTGCACAACACAGCTGATGATCCGAACCCCATTTATAAGGCAAGAACTCCCACTTATTAAACCTGACAGGGCACACCTGTGAAGTGAAAACCATTTCCGGTGACTACCTCTTGAAGCTCATCAAGAGAATGCCAAGAGTGTGCAAAGCAGTCATCAAAGCAAAAGGTGGCTACTTTGAAGAACCTAGAATATAAGACATATTTTCAGTTGTTTCACACTTTTTTTGTTAAGTATATAATTCCACATGTGTTAATTCATAGTTTTGATGCCTTCAGTGTGAATGTACAATTTTCATAGTCATGAAAATACAGAAAAATCTTTAAATGAGAAGGTGTGTCCAAACTTTTGGTCTGTACTGTATATATATATTTTTTTTATTTTTTTTTTCTTAGCTGACCCTTCACTTTCACATATACATATACATATATGTATATATAATTTATGTGAAAATGAAGGGTCAGCTAAGAATCTAGATATCTTATATAAAACATTTCATCTGTAAACATCTGCATAACTGAGCTGAGAGCTTTCAGCACATTGTCATTCGCCATTGCACGAACCAAAAAACTGATCAGAAATATGTGCAGGCTTAGGCCACGGTCCCCCTATTAGTATTTGGTCAGTATTCGGTCAGTATTTTTTCTCAGGAGTGGGAGACAAAACCAGGAGTGGGTGATAAATTCAGAATTGGTGACTTGTTTCTATTATACCTTTTCTCTGAGTGTTCCTCACCTAGTTTTGGCTCCCACTCCTGAGAAAAAATACTGACCAAATACTGATAGCAAAGCCGTGGCCTTAGCAAATTACCAGCAAAATAAGTCGTACTGACCCTACTTAAAGGAACGCTCCATGCAAGTCTGATATACTTTGGATACTTTGGTCATTCTTGCGAACTCTCCCAGCATATCCAGGAGGATCCCAGACAAATCTCCAGGCACAACAAAAGCCTCCAAGAACTACTTGGATTGCAGTGCTCCCAGAAGGTTTCTTGTATATTGCGCTGGGATGCTTCGTCAAAGGTCCACATCCCAATGTCCAGACACCCACTGGCAGTTACTGGGGTACACGGTGGAAGGGTGTGGTCTGTAAAACATTGTACATTCTAGAATCTTATGCACAAGTATATTGTGCCAAGTACTGCTCATATAAGAGGGTGTTGGCCACTCTTGCACAGGGGCCCACCGGAGGATTCTCCTGTTCTCCTGTGGGCCAGTCCAAGCCTGTGCACAACTATTTAACAAAGTATGGACCTGTTATGGTTAGTGCAGGGCCCGAGGAAGGTGTGCATAACCCATGGATGTAAAAACAGCGAAGAGGGAATCCTTCTGTCCTGTACTGTCTCCTAGCCCTACATTAGGCATAGCAAAGCATACAATTTTCTTACCTACGGCATTCCTTGACTTTTCCCTTGACAATGGTCTATGCCTTGGATAGAGATGTGCATGATGTAACGTGAGCAGGTCAAGAAAACAATCTGGTATTATTCAGAAGTTTGTGAAATTTGTGGTAAGTCTCGAAATAAGTGATGGGTTATAGTAGATCTAGCAAACAAGCTAGATCAGATTAGTTAGTATTAGAGGACTTTTCAGTGGATCGAGTAATGGAACCTAAAGGTCCAGCAGCAGAAGACAATCCCATTCGAGCTCACATTGAAGGGAATCACTTGACAGTAGGGTCTGGTTGAAGAGATACGTGCTCAATGTATGGATGAAATAGTAGCATGATAGGCTGTAGCATTTATATGGCAATATCCAGTGCAAGAGTAATCTAAGGTGATGATCAGCCATTGTTCACTATGGAAGATCTGCATGGTATCACAGCTCATCATCATTCATTGGGATAGGGATAAGCTATAATACCAGATACAGCACATGGCCAAGAATGGTGCTGATTTTTGTAAAAAAGGTAGACCATTCTTTTAATTCTAAACTAACCCTCTAAGGCACTGTCCGGTGTAATAACTTATCGGTTGCTCTTATTAAATCATTTGTTTGAGTTGTATGATATTTCCATAGATGAGGACCCTCAAATTTTAATTGATTACCTAAAACAGCACTGTGTCCTACCAGAATGAATAATTTAATTTCATTAAACTCTACCATTGAGACCAAACTGTAGATAACATATAACAGAGGGTAAACATGTCTATTGTAATCTATTGTGGTAATTTCATCAGATGTAACTTAGCTGACAAGCATCAAAACAGGGAAGTGTCCTGGCTTTTTGTCAATGATGCCTCCCCAACCTCTACTTTTTCATCTTGATTGGGGGCTTTGGCTTCCAGGTGGCACCTGTACAGTGACTTTCCCCGTGGTGGGCAATAGCCTCAGTTATACATGGCACATGTTGCTCTATATACAGTGTCCATACTAGCGCCGTCAGCCACGCTGAATGGAGATTATTGATGAAAAAATAGGGCACTTTCCACGGCTTGGCAATAGCCAGTGAACACTGGCTGGATGATTTACAAGCCACACGAGACAGTAATAAAGATTTTTTATTACTATAAATGCAATATAGGTATATTTATACTAAGTACCCAGAGATGTTAAGTCCCCCTACACTTTAGAAAGCTGGCAGCTCTCAGAAGCCCAACTCACCCATCTGCTGAGTGCTTCTTTGATCTCTATGAGAGTGCTGCTGTTAGAGATCTCTGAGGGTGGCTCATGTGGGCAAACCCGCCAAGCTCACCAAGCGAAGAATGCTTCACGACATGTCAGTGTTTTTTGTCCTGAAGCTTTTTGCGTCGTTTTGGTTCTTTTCTGATTGCTTGATCGTCGTTTTTGACCGCCGGTATTTTTTTAAGCTTTCTTCCATTGTTTTGGGTCAAATTTTGTACTGGCGCTTTCCAGATATTTTTTTATTCATTCAACAATAAAGAAACCACTGGTGCTTTTTGAAATGATAACGCTGGGAAAAGGCTGAAAAAGATGCCCAGGTGTCTCTTGAGCCATGCCATTGACTTCCGATTCAGCCAGTGTTAGTCTAATGTGTATGAGGGCCTTAAGTGTTGTAATGTTTTTTCAGTAATTTACCAGTAATCCTGATTTACAGCCTGTAATATAGTTCAGAGCTGCAGGTACAATCCTGCTGGCTTTAGAGGTTAAACTTCTAGGCTGTCCCTGCTTTTTCAGTGTCTTCATTTGAATTTTTTTAATGTCCAGTCTTTAGGGCAGACACTGGAAAGTAACCTGATGTACCAACGCCCAACTATTTTGATAGGTGGTTGGTGCTGGAGAAGGATGTCATCAATACTATGGATGGTAAAAAGAACAAACAAATCAATTTTGGAACAAATCAAGCCAGACATGTCACTGGAAGCAAGGATCATCAAGTTACGACTTGCCTACTTTGGACACATCATACATACGAAGAGAGCAATCACTGGAGAAGGACATCATGGTCAGAAGAAGAAAAGGAACAAAACGAAGAGGGAGTCGAGCAACCGCATGGCTTGATACTATCAGGTTAACAGCGGAGAAGACCCTGGTGGACCTATCTAGTCTTGCACAAGATGGATCTTCCTACAGAATGTTCATCCATCAAGTCGCCATGGCTCGAGATCAAGCAGAAGGCCGTTAAATAATAAATGTCCAGTGACAAGACTGTTTCCAATGATGACCAGCAGAACTGTGAATGCAGCTCTGGAATTTATAATACTATCTATTCTGAGGATCAGTACATGATAAGCAATGCAATGTAAGTAACATTTTTGTGGGGATAAATCCTACATAAAAACGGTATATGAGACCAGAATAATAATGGAAAATTCTAAACAGTGCCATGACCATGTTTCATTAACATTAGTTTAGTACCCAAAAAGTAAAAGTTAGGGATACTATATAGTGATGGTTTAAAGTGATTTTTTTTTATAGTATTATGTTTCTTTAGGATAAATATGGTGCAGACTAATTCTGTACAAAACAACGGGACAACTAAAGTTAGTAAAATTAAAAGAAAAACTATATACTGTATCTACATTCACTTTTGGTTAGTATTGTATATAAATAGGTCATAAAACATCTTGGAAAATGTGGAATTATGGTAATACCTAATCATCTCGATCTGACAAAGATATTTACCATATGAAATGAATGGAAAAGGAAGGTGGATGAAATGATGAATAAAACTTGCATCTATCAGAATGAACGGGACAATGAAATGCTACAAAATATACTTAATAATATGAGCTTTATGTATACTGTGCACAATGGTAAAATATAATACCATGCTATTCATTTGAAACATGTACCCTTAAGAGGCTCAATGATTGCCATAATAATAAATTACTTGTTCCCGGAGTATCATTCTCCTATGTTTGGTTCTAGGGAACCTTGTTTTATGTGACTGATGACGGTGAGATTCCTAGAGCATCTAGAACAAATATGTGACACGGTGTGACCGGACACCAGCGCTATCGTTGTCAGGCAGCAGCATCAACTGTAACTTTTAAAAAAGTAAACAAAACCCCCCCCCAAAAATTAATAAAAAAATAGTCTATATTGTTTAGAAATGTGTTCTTCTTAACCTTAAAACACCACTCCAGCAATTTTTTAACCACTTTGTTAGAGATCATGTATGTGAGTGTACTGCATGTATTCACCATCTTCACCGGTAGCCGTCTGCACCCGTTTTCAGCCCGGATTTGGCATCATGTGACTGCAGTTGGGACACACAGTTCTTGCTGTGTGAAGTGTAGGCCACTTTTTTAAAAATCTTCTCAATGTAAGTCTATGGGAATTCATAAAGCTTCACCATGAGTCCAATAGACTTGTATTGAGAAACGTGACTTCTAGAACACACAGTGATTCACGGGGTTACAAAAGCTGCAACGTGGTACCGGAGCTACCGGAGCAGGGCTGAAAAGAGATGAAGACGCTGACTAGTGAGTATGTAACTACATTCAACACAGTCACAAATACAACTCTGCTGCAGTGCTGCTTTAATGGAGTACAATGCTTAAATATGGTTTACCTAATTCTACCTAGCCCCTTTCTTGTACTTAAAGGGCAATTATTTTTACTTAGTAGATATATACAGTATAAATATGTATGGACAAGGTCCAATTCTTAAGGATTGGGTCACATCAGAAAAGGACTATGATACCTTAGACTACGATGTTGTGTGCGTCTCAGTAGCCGGTGGATGAGTAGAACCTCACATGACCAGCATGATGGCAATCAGTGCAATAAAGTCCTTCTCCGACGCACGTACCTCGTTATGATCTAATGCTCTATGCCGTCCTCATAGTGAAACTTCATGGACTGGGTAACCCAAACGTTCTTAGACTAACACCTTTAACCTCAGAGGAATCTTTGGCTAACAAGAAATAATAAAAATAGATGGAAACATTGGGAAGAAATTCATGTCTGTGGGGAAACTTGACCATGTCATCTGTTTCCATATCCCAAAGCATATGAGACAAGAACAATATTGTATAGCAATCTTCACAACCATGATCGGAAAGTCTGTTGGCGAAAGATCTTCGAAAACTGACATGTAGAGTACGATCATTGAACCTCGAATGGATAATATTAGAAAGAGCTCTCCCTGTGAACGAAGAGATGAGCTATCAGCACCTTTGAATATTTTCATTTTTAAATAATATAAAAGAAATACAAGAGGATAATCCTCATTTACAGTTTTTTTTTGTATTTTTTTTAAGCGCCTTTTCATGTTTAGTGCATGAGTTCAGGTTGTCAGGAATTCTAGTTGTACAAACAATGGTTTGATGTTTCGGTCCCATTTGTGCCCCTCCTGGTCCTTCCAACACTTTAGACATACATGAGGTATTTAAGAGCAGACGGATCATCATGGGGCACAGAGTAAGCAGGCGTTTTCCGGAAAGAGTTAAAAACAGTTTCAGTTTGCTATTTTTGAGGCACTTGTACATGACTTGGCTCGTGGATCCACTATGTCAAACCTCGGAGCTGTCTGTACTGTATCCCCGAGGAGGCATCATGGGCTCGCTGCTTCCCGACTCTCTCCCTTCTTCTTTCTTTTTAGACTTTTGCTTACGTCTAGCCATAAATAAAATAATTGCTATCACACAAACCACTAATAACAATATAACGGCGATGATGACCACAATGATGACCACATTAATCTCACTTTCCTCCTTATTTAGTTCTCTTGGCATTATTCCGTCTGGGGAGATTTCTTTCTCATGAATTGTCTTTTTGTTGTTACGTTCCAAAATGATATGCTGGATATTGGTTCCTCTGTTGCTCTCAATACCAATCTCCTGAGCAACTGTTGGGACTTCATTGGCATCTCTCTTCTTACGACGGTTCCTGGAATCTCCGGAGGTGCCAGTGCTCAATACAGAATGGTACTGGTGATCTACGCTTCTCTTTCCAATGCCTCTGTTGGTATTTTCTTTGGACCTCACAGTGTAGATTGCATGAATATACCACTCTCTTCCAGTGGAAACCTAAAAAATATACAAAGGATCATTTTAGGACCAAAGTAGCTACAAACTATAGAAAAATACTTTGACTTTGTGTATGTGTTGGTTATCAGTTACTACGTAAAAGAAAACTTCCCGGCTACAAGGATTTTGTTCCTCTTCCTCATATCAAACTCAAGTCACTAAAAAACTGAAGCAACTGAAACAAATATCATCCTATGTATATGGCAAATAGCACCGTATCCTGCCGATAGGATGGTATCCTGACTATACGGCCAATAGGATGGTATCCTGCCTATATGGCCAATAGGATGGTATCTCGCAGATAGTATGGTATCTCGCAGAAAGGATGGTATCCTGCCTACACGACTGATGGGACAGTATCCTGCCTATACGCCGATAGGATGGTATCTCGAAGATAGGATGGTATCTTGCAGAAAGGATGCTATCCTGCCTATACGACAGATAGGATGGTATCCTGCCTACATGACTGATGGGACGGTATCCTGCCTATACGGCCGATAGGATGTTATCTCACAGAAAGGATGGTATCCTGCCTATACAGCCGATAGGATGGTATCCTGCCTATACGGCCGATAGGACGGTATCCAGCCTATACGACTGATGGGACGGTATCCTGCCTATACGGCCGATAGGATGTTATCTGGCAGATAGGATGGTATCCTGCCTATACGGCCGATAGGATGGTATCCTGCCTATACGGCCAATGGGACGGTATCCTGGCTATACGGCCAATAGGATGGTATCTCGCAGATAGGATGATATCTCACAGAAAGGATGGTATCCTGCCTATACGGCGGATAGGATGGTATCTCGCAGATAGGACGGTATCCTGCCTATATGGCCGATGAGACGGTATCCTGCTTATAATGGCCGATAGGACGGTATCTTGCCTATAATGGCCAATAGGGACAGTATCCTGCATATACAGCCTATACCTATATGACTAGTAAGCCAATGCTTCAACCTAGACAGAATCTATAATATCTGGTACCATCTCTCGCTTTTAAAAGGTTCCGGTCATCTGTCCAATCTACTAGCTTCATGTATTAGGAAAGAAGAGAATGAACAGATCAATACAGTACAGGTGCATCTCACAAAATTAGAATATCATCAAAAAGTTCTTCAAAACAAATAGTGAAGCTCATATATTATATAGAGTCATTACAGAGTGATCTATTTCATGTGTTTATTTCTGTTAATGTTGATGATTATGGCTTAGAACCAATGAAAACACAAAAGTCATTATCTCAGTAAATTAGAATACATTATAACACCAGCTTGAAAAATGTTTTTAAAATCTGAAATGTTGGTCTACTGAAATGTATGTTCAGTAAATGCACTCAATACTTGGTCGGTGTTCCTTTTGCATCAATTACTGCATCAATGCGGCGTGGCATGGAGGCGATCAGCCTGTGGCTGAGGTGTTATGGAAGCCCAGCCTTCAGCTCGTCTGCATTGTTGGGTCTGGTGTCTCTCAAACCCTCCTCTTGACAATACCCCATAGATTCTCTATAATAGATTCTCTATGAGGTTAAGGTCAGGCGAGTTTGCTGGCCAATCAAGCACAGTGATACTGTTTGTAAACCAGGTATTGGTACTTTTGGCAGTGTGGACAGGTGCCAAGTCCTGCTGGAGAATGAAATTTCCATCTCCCAATAGCTTGTCGGCAGAGGGAAACATGAAGTGCTCTAAAATTTCCTGGAAGACGGCTGCACTGACTTTGGTCTTGATAAAACACAATGGACCTACACCAGCAGATGACATGGCTCCCCAAACCATCACTGATTGTGGAAACTTCACACTAGACCTCAAAAATTTGAACTCTGAGACCTTGTGGAGTGTGTAAATGACTGCCTTCTGGACATCTGTCAAGTCAGCAGTCTTTCCCATGATTGTGGAGCCTTCTGAAACAGACTAAGGGACCTTTTTAAACGCTTAGGAAGCCCTTTGCAGGTGTTTTTTGTTAATTAGTCTAATTTACTGAGATAATGCCTTTTGTGTTTTCATTGGCTGTAAGCCATAATCATCAACATTAACAGAAATAAACACTTGAAATAGATCACTGTGTGTAATGACTCTATATAATTTAGGAGTTTCACTTTTTGTATTGAAGAACTGAAATAAATTAACTTTTAGATGATATTCTAATTTAGTGAGAAGCACCTGTATATTATTTTATTTGACTAAATGGGACCCCCCACTGGACTCCCAACTCAACTGGGCAGCTCAATTATAACTCTGTAGTGCCTCATCACTCCAGTGATGGCGCTACAGGAGAAATTAACTCTTGTTTCTAGGTTCATCCAAAGATTAGAGCTGATTACTGGAGGTTTCAATCGTATACAGGGAGCACGGAGAACAGATTATTATTGGGCAAACTTTAAAATGCTAAAATCTGCAACTTTGAAATATCTTTTGCTTTTCACTTTTACAACCAATGAGAGTTCACATGGTGACAACTTTATTCAGCTGCCGAAATCATTAAAAAAAACTCTCAGGCCGCAAATTTAATATGGATCGAAATCAAATTAGCTTCAACAGAACTTTTGTATTTTACAGATTTAATTTTTCAGTAAAATTTGCAATTTCCATAACCAACATATCCGAGGACTTCTATAAGGGGAGATGGCAGAATGGATTGCTACCTCTTTATAAGGTCAGGTCAGATTTGCTATTTATTATATGGATGTACAATTTCTATAATACATTGAGGAGAACATAAGACAGAATTACTCCGTCCGTCTATCAGTAAATGACAAGAAATAACATTTGAGATAACAGAGGACGGACTCCATGATTGTTATCAGGGATCGCTCACCTGGAACAGAGGAGTGGAGTCCACTTTAAATCCATCTGAGCCCGGCTGCCTGACTAGCGGTAATGCCTCGGGATCATCGGCGGCCAGTCTGGCATTAAACGTGATGCTGCCAAATCTACCAGCCTGAGTTTCTGGCTGCGCTTTATCCTGCACGACCACAAAGTAACATCAGATGTAATGTGTCAGTCATGACAAAGAAATAAAGTGATAACATTTAAAGAATTAAACACAACTATAGGGGTACAGTGGCTGCAACTGTATTAAGGCCTGGTACCTGCTGCATAGGAATACAGTACTACTATTAAAGGGAATCTGTCAGCAGGTTTTTGTTATGTAATCTGAGCACAGCATGAGGTAGGGGTTAATACACTGAATTCAATGATATGTCATTTATTAGGCTGTGTGCTGTTGTTTACTTACAATGAAGGTTTTATCACCAGGGGATTATCACGGCATGGTCTGATGTGCACACACCTGCTAGTCTAACTCCGCCCCCTCCTCTGATAAGCAGCTCACTATTAACAGACAATGTACATAGAGAGCTAGTGTGGGCGGGGTTAGCTTTCACAGCTCTGCTGCATTCTACATCCAAAAACTCTGATTATGTCAGAACTGTTGCACCCAGTAATCTAAGTGATAGCTCCTTGGATTCAGCTTCTCTTTGCCTATATTATGCTGCTCTCAGATAAAGTAGCAAAAACCTGCTCACAAATTCCTTTTAATGGTCATGAGCTGGGCGTCCACTGCTACAGATTTGGCATTGGGTCCCTGGAGTTCCACATAACTAATCTGACAAGTCTGTAACGTGTAACGCCAGTTTACTCCACCCCGAACACCCAACGTGACTGATATAAACATGGCATGAGATACACATTTATGGCTATGAAGCAATTAGCCCAGGTCTGGATTTCTGATGGTCGGGCTGAGTCTTCTGATGCAAGAACAATCCGTGTTTCACAGATGTATGAAACTTGCCAAATGGCCAAGGGGCTGATACATTAATGTGTTTATGAAATCTGAAATAATCATCTTAAGAAGTTGCAATATTTTTTTTGTGCAACTCAGAAGTTGAATTTTGGCCTTGGCCAGCTATGCCAATATGGGCATGGTAACATGGGTGGTACGAGGTGTGGTCACTCTCGTCTGTCAAACACATCATATGTTACGTCACAAAAGTGGAGTAACTTACTCCAGAAATATACACCAGTCCCCATAAAGACTAGCATGGGCTACACCAGTCTTAATGAATCGCCCCCTAAGTTAACACTTTCCATATTTGGTGCATATTTTTCCTCAGCAAATCTGCAGCGGATTTGGTATGGCTTTCACCCTCTCCATGCCGAATCTATACAAGGAATTGACATGCTGTGTATATAAAAATCTGTATCACAGGTCAATCTGCGCACCGGAAATATCAGCAATGTGTTCTGATATGTTGAAATCTCATCTATTTAGCTGGTACTGTGTTAGGCTGCAGATTTTCTGCTTGCAAATTTACCGGGGCAATCCGAGCGGAAATTAACTTTTAGTTGAGTTTTTTCAATCTACAGTCAGTATCGGCTACCTCTTGGGTATGGATTTTGCTGAATAACAGTCAATAGGGATGCTATATCTGCAGGTTAAAATGCTAGCCTGGCATGTTTTATTGTGTTTTTGGTTTATTTTTTTTCAGCGTAGATGTGGATTTTAGATGCACAAACGCTGTGTATTTCAGTCAAGAAATCCATGTATAAAATCCAGAAAAAATACACAACATGTGAGCATAGGGTAAGGCTTTGTACAGATGGAGATTTTTGAAGAGTTTTATGAACGAATCCTCTTTAAAATGCTCCTGAAAACATTCTGAAAACTATTTATTTCTATAGGAAATCCCCTATGTTGTTCATATGAGGAGTTTTTTCCTGAAGCGGTTTTGAAAAATGCCTGGTGGAAAAGAAAAAGTTCATGTCACTTCTTTGAAGCAGATCCTGAAGGAATCCTCTCTAAACTAGGCACTGTCCAATGAAAAAAAATTAAATGAACCCTTCAAGAAAAGAAAAACTCTTCCAAAACTGCTTTAGAAAATTCTTCAGGTAAAGAAAAACTCTAAAAACCCCTCAAAAACAGGAGATTCCAAAAGCAGTTTCCTCTTGAAACTTTGTGGCTTTTTTACACCTCAAAAACTCCTTATGAACATATCCTATGAACATATTATTTTTAGGCAGTACTCTCTGTAATCTGCCTGAAAATGTGCTAAATAAGTCCTAAAAAGAATGAACATATCCTAAGCTGTTAATGAGTTAAATGAAGTGACCAGTCCATTCTTCATGCGGAAATACTTTTCCTATTCATTTCTATTGTAAACCCACTTTCTTTGCTCATTTGTTTAGTGTTTTGAGTGTTTTTTTTTCCCATTTCAGATTTTGAAAAAAAGCCTGGTGGGAAAATAGAAAGTGCTTGTCAATTCGTTGAAGAGACTCTGATAGAATCTGCTCCAAACTAGTCACTGTCCAATCAAAAGACCGCAGAACATGCTTCATGTAAAAAACTCTTCCAGAACTTTTCGAAAACTCTTCAAAACGACTTGAGCTAAAAAAAAATCCTCCAAAAACTCCCCAGAGAATGGGCGTTTCCTGAAGCAGTTTCCACTGTTTGCCGTTTTTGACCGCTTCAGTAATCTCGGTCTCCACGCAGCCTACAGTCAGACCACATCCTGACAAGCAAGTTTTTCTTTAATATTTCACAGGCTCCATTCACTACAAGGCCATGTTCACATGTTCAGTATTTTACATCAGTATTTGGAGAACAAAACCAGGAGTGGGTGATAAATACAGAAGTGGTGACGTGTTTCTATTATACTTTTCCTCTGATTGTTCCACTACTGGTTTTGGCTTACAAATACTGAGGTAAAATACTGACCAGATACTGAACGTGTGAATGTGCCCTAATACATGAAATGAGACCATCAAACATAAAACTCACCAATATCTTAAATTGGTACAGGAGAGATGTAGAGTCCGCAAGGCAGCCATACTCATTATCGGATGGATTATATTTTGGTACATAGCCATCTGCTCCAGTACAGAGGAAAACTTTCTCAATGCTGCAGTAAAAAGAATTTCCCAGGTTCTGGACTGGATCGACCATAACTCGACCATAAATAACATCACCTGCAGGAAACATAAAGAGGAACATTAAGTGTAAGTCCATGTGGCTTGGAATGGCTGTGGATTTTCACAGGCAAAATTTACAGTGAATTTTAGTACCAGCCATGTGGATGAGATATTTCAGATCTCATCCACATTATGCAGAGTTTTTAGATCTTGAAGGCAGATTTTGTAAATTTGCACCATGTCAAATTCTGCTGCAAAGTTTAATCTCAGATTTAACCCCTTGAATATACAGTATAATAAGGGTGAAATCCAGTGGATATATGCATCAAAATCCAGAAATTACTATTTATTGGAAGAGCAGCTTGATAAAAACAATAAAGGGAATATTTCATCAGAAAATTACTCATTTAAATCAGGTTTTTATGTTTTTTTCTATAGTTTTTTTTTCTTTTTAATATCCAATATTACTGCCTACAGTAAATAAAAATTCTGAAATTTTGCAATTTCCACCCTGGCCATTAAGCCTGATAGTAGACACATAGTAGACACATAGGCCCTAATTCATTGTTGCCTTTGCACCTGGTTTTTGTCTATACAAAAAGGAAAAAAGGTTCATCAGCGTACCAAGGAAGAGCGCAGTATTGGATGATCCAAAAGATGATGCACGGAATGAACGTGGCCAGTGTCCTGGGATGCGAACAAGCAACAAAGAGAAAAATTAAAAATAGAGAAATGAATTAATGCGGCTTAAAATCACATCTCAGAAAAAAGCAAACGTGTCCTTAATCATACCTCTGATTAAGGACATGTTTGTCTGCGTAGGGTGTTTCTTCTCCCCCTTCTACCCCTCTTTTTTGTTTTTTAATTATACTTTTTTCTGATATGTGATTTTAAAGCCGCAATAATACATTTTCCTATTTTTAATTTTGTTTGGTGTTGGAATTTTTCTCCTAGATGTTTGTTTTTATGTCTAGTTTTGTGTGTTTTTCGCCTTTTTTGGCTTGCAACCAATTCATTGTTCTATTTTCAATTTTTGTGAAGTCTATTTCCTATGTGCTCACCTGTTTTTTTATTTTTTTCTGCTTTGTGAGCCGAGTTTAGTGATTCCAGATGTCTTCATCTGATTAATCAATTACGTATTTCTAAAAAGTTTCAAATTTTGGCGCGACTTCACTCCAACTCTTATGTGGTGTATTTTTGACTACACCAAAATTTTGATGCAATTTTTATGACTTTTGACGCCAATATGCGACTTTTTGAACCAGAAGTTGTAGAAACAGTTCAAGACAGGAAAGAAGTCCATTTTTTTACTTTGTGCCAAATTCATGAATTGTGTGCGCCATTTTTATTACTTTTGGCGCCAAAAAACGTCAGCTAATACAACTAGACAAAAAAGGAAAGTGACTTAAACCGTCCTCACAAATGCTGAATCGGGGCTACACTTCTTTTTCTGGACAGACGACTTTTCAGCAGCTACAGATGACTGGACAGATGACTTTTCAGCAGCTACATGCACATAGCCAGCAATAGACAGGCTGTGACCCATTGATTTCTATAGGAGCACTTTTTGGGCATGCTCTGATCTGGGTGCAGGTCATTAAGAAGGGAGAGAGAGGAGGTGAGATGTAACTATCATCTATTGGGAATGGTGAATCCTGTGTTATGTAGTGATATAGAAGTGTTGCAATCCTGCCTGTGCTGATAACGAGACTTCTGAAAAGTCTTTTCTACAGGATAGCAATTATGAGTTTGGCATTAAATTTAGTGGACTGTGTGAAAATTGCAAAATTTATTAATATTATTTTTACATAAACAGAGATATGGAAAATATATTTTTTTTTATAAAAAATGCATTCAATGTTAAAACCGGATTTAAACAATAGTTCATCTTCTGATGGCACATTCGCTTTAACAAGCATTTTACCTTCAGAGAACGCTATGTCACTCTCTTGTCCAAATCCCATCGATCCGTCGGACAGCCACAGGGATTTTTTAGATAGGAGCAGCATTTGGGTATTTAAACTAAACTCTGTGGCGACCGGGTCACTGACCTGTGGGTAAATGATCACTCTCGTCATGAGGGCAGCAAACAAATACAGTGATGGAGACACTTAGTTTGTTGCTTTTTATGTTACCTGTTGGAATCGGATATCAACATCGAAATTGATGGGTTCCCGGGGGTTACACACAGTGGGGATACTGTACTCCTGGTAGGGAGAGGTGGTACAGGGGATGAGCTTAACCGTGTAGGTGCCAGAGTAGTCCCGAACCTGAGGAGGAAATGATCAGTGTTCTGATTAAGTGAGATCGTGTTCCGAATCATAGTAAGAATTGTATATAGAGAAGCTGCGGCCTCTTACAGCAAAGTCAGAGACAAAACTCCACTGCTGAATGGGCTGGTTATAACTGGGTTCATTCCGCACAAGGATCAAGGTAAAGGTCAGTTCAGGATGATCGGCCGACATGATCATGGAGGTCAATGACGTTGCTGGATGAAAAAAGAATCAGTTAGATCCGGAAAAATCCATATACAGATGAATAACCATCATATCTACAAACTACAGTATTTTTCGGACTATAAAACGCACTTTTTTCCTCCAAAACTTTGGAGGAAAATGGGGGGTGAGTCTTATAGTCCGAATGTTGGGGGAGGGTGTATATATATGTGGAGTGTGGGGGGAGTGGTAGCGGTGGAGGAGCGGGGCACAGGAGGCAGCAGCTGCCCGCTGCCGCCTACACTGTCCCCGCTGCTAAAGAAAATGAATATTCACTCCTCCCCACACCCATAGGGCGTGGGAAGCACTGAATATTCATTCTTCTTAATAGCGGCACACAGTTTAGCCGCGCTGCGGCTCCTGCTGCTGCCGGAATCGCCTGTGCCCGCTGTTAAAGGGCATGAATATTCAACCTCTCTCCACGCCCATGGGTGTGGGGAGGGGGTGAATATTCATGCCCTTTAATAAGCGAGCACACGAGATAGCCGGCAGCAGCAGGAGCCACAGCGCGGCTACACTGTGTGCCGGCTATGAAGGAGAGAGAAGTCACTGCTCCCCGCGCACACAGTTCCGGCGTGGGGAGCAGTGACTTCCGGCAGCTGATCTCTCCTTGTGAGTCGCGCATGGCAGTGACGTCATGCGCGGCTCACATGGAGAGATCAGTGCAGGCAGACAGGACGCAGCGCTGGGGGAGAGAAGAAAGGTGAGTAGGATCGTTTATTTTTTTTTTATGTGCAGCATGATGTGGATTAGGGGGACCATGCATACCAGGATAGGGATTAGGGGGACCATGCATACCAGGATGGGGATTAGGGGTGCCATGCATACCGGGACAGGGATGAGGGGGACCATGCATACCAGGACAGGGATGAGGGGGGCCATGCATACCAGGACAGGGATGAGGGGTGCCAAGCATATCAGGACAGGGATGAGGGGTGCCATGCATACCAGGACAGGGATGAGGGGTGCCATGCATACCAGGACAGGGATGAGGGGTGCCATGCATACCAGGATAGGGATGAGGGGTGCCATGCATACCAGGACAGGGATGAGGGGGACCATGCATACCAGGACAGGGATTAGGGGGGCCATGCATACCAGGACAGGGATGAGGGGTGCCATGCATACCAGGACAGGGATGAGTGGTGCCATGCATACCAGGACAGGGATGAGGGGTGCCATGCATACCAGGACAGGGATGAGGGGTGCCATGCATACCAGGACAGGGATGAGGGGTGCCAAGCATACCAGGACAGGGATGAGGGTGCCATGCATACCAGTACAGGGATGAGGGGTGCCATGCATAGCAGGACAGGGATGAGGGGTGCCATGCATACAGGATAGGGATGAGGGGTGCCATGCATACCAGGACAGGGATGAGGGGTGCCATGCATACCAGGAATGGGATGAGGGGTGCCATGCATACCAGGACAGGGATGAGGGGTGCCATGCATACCAGGACAGAGATGAGGGGTGCCATGCATACCAGGATGGTGATTGCTGTGCCATGCATACCAGGATGGGGATTGCTTTGCTATGCATACCAGGATGGGGATTGCTGTGCCATGCATACCAGGATGGGGATTAGGGGTGCCATGCATACCAGGACAGGGATGAGGGGTGCCATGCATACCAGGACAGGGATGAGGGGTGCCAAGCATACCAGGACAGGGATGAGGGGTGCCATGCATACCAGGACAGGGATGAGGGGTGCCATGCATACCAGGACAGGGATGAGGGGTGCCAAGCATATCAGGACAGGGATGAGGGGTGCCATGCATACCAGGACAGGGATGAGGGGTGCCATGCATACCAGGACAGGGATGAGGGGTGCCATGCATACCAGGACAGGGATGAGGGGTGCCAAGCATACCAGGACAGGGATGAGGGGTGCCATGCATACCAGGACAGGGATGAGGGGTGCCATGCATACCAGGACAGGGATGAGGGGTGCCAAGCATATCAGGACAGGGATGAGGGGTGCCATGCATACCAGGACAGGGATGAGGGGTGCCATGCATACCAGGACAGGGATGAGGGGTGCCATGCATACCAGGATAGGGATGAGGGGTGCCATGCATACCAGGACAGGGATGAGGGGGACCATGCATACCAGGACAGGGATTAGGGGGGCCATGCATACCAGGACAGGGATGAGGGGTGCCATGCATACCAGGACAGGGATGAGTGGTGCTATGCATACCAGGACAGGGATGAGGGGTGCCATGCATACCAGGACAGGGATGAGGGGTGCCATGCATACCAGGACAGGGATGAGGGGTGCCATGCATACCAGGACAGGGATGAGGGGTGCCAAGCATACCAGGACAGGGATGAAGGTGCCATGCATACCAGTACAGGGATGAGGGGTGCCATGCATAGCAGGACAGGGATGAGGGGTGCCATGCATACAGGATAGGGATGAGGGGTGCCATGCATACCAGGACAGGGATGAGGGGTGCCATGCATACCAGGAATGGGATGAGGGGTGCCATGCATACCAGGACAGGGATGAGGGGTGCCATGCATACCAGGACAGAGATGAGGGGTGCCATGCATACCAGGATGGTGATTGCTGTGCCATGCATGCCAGGATGGGGATTGCTTTGCTATGCATACCAGGATGGGGATTGCTGTGCCATGCATACCAGGACAGGGATGAGGGGTGCCATGCATACCAGGACAGGGATGAGGGGTGCCAAGCATACCAGGACAGGGGTGAGGGGTGCCATGCATACCAGGACAGGGATGAGGGGTGCCATGCATACCAAGACAGGGATGAGGGGTGCCAAGCATATCAGGATAGGGATGAGTGGTGCCATGCATACCAGGACAGGGATGAGGGGTGCCATGCATACCAGGACAGGGATGAGGGGTGCCATGCAAACCAGGATAGGGATGAGGGGTGCCATGCATACCAGGACAGGGATGAGGGGGACCATGCATACCAGGACAGGGATTAGGGGGGCCATGCATACCAGGACAGGGATGAGGGGTGCCATGCATACCAGGACAGGGATGAGTGGTGCTATGCATACCAGGACAGGGATGAGGGGTGCCATGCATACCAGGACAGGGATGAGGGGTGCCATGCATACCAGGACAGGGATGAGGGGTGCCAAGCATACCAGGGCAGGGATGAGGGGTGCCATGCATACCAGTACAGGGATGAGTGGTGCCATGCATAGCAGGACAGGGATGAGGGGTGCCATGCATACAGGATAGGGATGAGGGGTGCCATGCATACCAGGACAGGGATGAGGGGTGCCATGCATACCAGGAATGGGATGAGGGGTGCCATGCATACCAGGACAGGGATGAGGGGTGCCATGCATACCAGGACAGGGATGAGGGGTGCCATGCATACCAGGATGGTGATTGCTGTGCCATGCATACCAGGATGGGGATTGCTTTGCTATGCATACCAGGATGGGGATTGCTGTGCCATGCATACCAGGATGGGGATTAGGGGTGCCATGCATACCAGGACAGGGATGAGGGGTGCCATGCATACCAGGACAGGGATGAGGGGTGCCAAGCATACCAGGACAGGGATGAGGGGTGCCATGCATACCAGGACAGGGATGAGGGGTGCCATGCATACCAGGACAGGGATGAGGGGTGCCATGCATACCAGGACAAGGATGAGGGGTGCCATGCATACCAGGACAATGATGAGGGTGCCATGCATACCAGGATGGGGATTGCTGTGCCATGCATACCAGTATGGGGATTGCTTTTCCATGCATACCAGGATGGGGATTGCTGTGCCATGCATACTAGGATGGGGATTAGGGGTGCCATGCATACCAGGATAGGGATGAGGGGTGCCATGCATACCAGGACAGGGATGAGGGGTGCCATGCATACCAGGACAGGGATGAGGGGTGCCATGCATGCCAGGATGGTGATTGCTGTGCCATGCATACCAGGATGGGGATTGCTTTGCTATGCATACCAGGATGGGGATTGCTGTGCCATGCATACCAGGATAGGGATGAGGGATGCCATGCATACCAGGACAGGGATGAAGGGTGCCATGCATACCAGGACAGGGATGAGGGGTGCCAAGCATACCAGGACAGGGACGAGGGGTGCCATGCATACCAGGACAGGGATGAGGGGTGCCATGCATACCAGGACAGGGATGAGGGGTGCCATGCATACCAGGACAGGGATGAGGGGTGCCATGCATACCAGGACAAGGATGAGGGTGCCATGCATACCAGGATGGGGATTGCTGTGCCATGCATACCAGTATGGGGATTGCTTTTCCATGCATACGAGGATGGGGATTGCTGTGCCATGCATACTAGCATGGGGATTAGGGGTGCCATGCATACCAGGATAGGTGTGAGGGGTGCCATGCATACCAGGACAGGGATGAGGGGTGCCATGCATACCAGGACAGGGATGAGGGGTGCCATGCATACCAGGATAGGGATGAGGGGTGCCATGCATACCAGGATAAGGATGAGGGGTGCCATGCATACCAGGATGGAGGGATGCCAGGCATACCAGGATGGGGATGGGGACCACGTATAAAAGGAAGGGGGGGCATATACCAGGATGGGGGATATTGTCAGAATTGGGGGACATTACCCCTATACCAGTGTCAGCAGAATACCCCCTCCCCCTTAAAAGTGCATCATGACCACATTTTTTGCTTACAGGTGCGTCTTACGGTCCGGTGCGTCTTATAGTCCGAAAAATACGGTAAGTGTTTTCCCATAATGTCCATCATTATAGATCACATCTGTTCTCCATTGTTCTAATCTATCCCACCACCAGTGGAAGCCATGGCCAGGAACATAACCATCACCACTGGATGCCTGGACTATATTCTACCGCTCCCTCCCTACTAGACACCAGGAAATATAATCCACCTCTCCCACTCCACTAGACACCAGGGAATATAATCCACCTCTCCCACTCCACTAGACACCAGGGAATATAACCCACCTCTCCCACTCCACTAGACACCAGGGAATATAATCCACCTCTCCCACCCACTCTACTAGACACCAGGAAATATAATCTAACTCTTCCATTACTACATTATATTCTCTGGTGTCTAACTGTTCCACTACTAGACACAAGAGAATGTAATCCACCTCTCCTACTCCACTGGACACCAGGGAATATAACCAACCTCTCCCACTCCACTAGACATCAGGGAATATAATCCACCTCTCCCACTCCACTAGACACCATGGAATATAATCCACCTCTCCCACTGCACTAGACACCAGGGAATATAATCCACCTCTCCCACTCCACTAGACACCAGGGAATATAATCCACCTCTCCCACTCCACTAGACACCAGGGAATATAACCCACCTCTCCCACTCCACTAGACACCAGGGAATATAATCCACCTCTCCCACTCCACTAGACACCAGGGAATATAATCCACCTCTCCCACTCCACTAGACACCAGGGAATATAATCCACCTCTCCCACTCCACTAGACACCAGGGAATATAATCCACCTCTCCCACTTCACTAGACACCAGGGAATATAACCCACCTCTCCCACTCCACTAGACACCGGAAATATAATCCACCTCTCCCACTCCACTAGACACCAGGGAATATAACCCACCTCTCCCACTCCACTAGACACCAGGGAATATAACCCACCTCTCCCACTCCACTAGACACCAGGGAATATAATCCACCTCTCCCACTCCACTAGACACCAGGGAATATAATCCACCTCTCCCACTCCACTAGACACCAGGGAATATAATCCACCTCTCCCACTCCACTAGACACCAGGGAATATAATCCACCTCTCCCACTCCACTAGACACCAGGGAATATAATCCACCTCTCCCACTCCACTAGACACCAGGGAATATAATCCACCTCTCCCACTTCACTAGACACCAGGGAATATAACCCACGTCTCCCACTCCACTAGACACCAGGGAATATAATCCACCTCTCCCACTCCACTAGACACCAGGGAATATAATCCACCTCTCCCACTCCACTAGACACCAGGGAATATAATCCACCTCTCCCACTCCACTAGACACCAGGGAATATAATCCACCTCTCCCACTCCACTAGACACCAGGGAATATAATTCACCTCTCCCACTCCACTAGACACCAGGGAATATAATCCACCTCTCCCACTCCACTAGACACCAGGGAATATAATTCACCTCTCCCACTCTACTAGACACCAGGAAATATAATCTAACTCTTCCACTACTACATTATATTCTCTGGTGTCTAACTGTTCCACTACTAGACACAAGAGAATGTAATCCACCTCTCCTACTTCACTGGACACCAGGGAATATAATCCACCTTACTCCAGCACACCCCTCATCAAGAACAATGAGAGCAACGCCGAACGCCGATCTTGATGAATCGGGCCCTGTATGTGTCTAGTGTATCTCAGACATCTTGATCTATATAAAGCACGCATCCACTGGAGGAGAGGATTACAGTGATGTAGTGGATGCAGATTCACTGAGGATCTCATCATCATTTATTAGCATACTGTTATCTATCCTGACTGATCGTTATGTTCTTACCAGGATGAGACATAACAAATAAACCGTAGAACCGAGCTTCTGTTTTAAAGTTGACAACCAAGCGTCCTTCATCATTTATACGCATGCTGGTCGGGTAGAGGGAGCCTAAAGGAAAATATAGAATAAGATAAAAAAAATAAGATAAAACTGCGAGTAATACACAGATTAATCTGTTATTAAAGCTATAGTACAACTTTTATTATATCTACTACTGTCATTGACCACTGTATCAACCCTCCTAAGCCGTCTATATGGGCATGGCGGTCATAGGAAGCTGAATATAATGATACCTTCATATCTGCAAACCGATATCTTATTCCAGAGAAATCAACGATTTGCTTAATATATAAATGAGCTGTTAAGATCTTTGGGCCGGACATAGATCTCCCCGAGAATCTGCCTCCAGAGATTATTGTAAATGTAAGGGACCATTACCAGTGTGAGACATGTAGATCAGGAGAGCAGACTGTTAGTTATCACATGTCTCACACTGGTAACTCCCCTTTCATTTATAATGACCTCTGCATCCAGATTCTTGGGGAGATCTATGTCCGGCCCATAGATCTTAGCAGCTCATTTATATATAAGAAAATTGTGGATTTCTCTGGAATAAGACGTCAGATCGCAGATATCAAGGTATCAATTTATTCAGCTTCCTATGACCTACCTGCTCATAGAGATGGCTTAGCAGGGGTGATCCTACTAAAAAAAAAGGTCATAATGATCAGGTATAAACCGTAACAACGATATTCGCATAGTTAATGGACATGATAAAACTGGACCCCTTTAAAAATTATCAAAAGATCATTGATTCTAGTATACTAATATCAAGCAGTCTAGTAGTAGTATCAGTTTTCACCAGCAGATGTCACTGTTGTCAATGACATGTGCAGCTTGTGTCTACAAAATTCTCACAACCAATGAACAGTGTATGAACGGTATGTGTCATGTCACATCTGTAATGCACAATCCTCTGAAATATTACGTGCACATTTCATTTTCATTACAGATAGAAATATTATCATTAATTTTCTTCATAGTGACGTCAGATCATAAGGAATATGAGAACATAAAACAGATGTTCTTTCCTAAAGGTGTATTCCAGTCAAAAGCATTCATCACCTATCCAATGTATAAGAGATAAGCGCCAGACTAATCTAGCAATTATTAAATATCCAATGGTGATTAATGCTTCTGACCTGAATACCCCTTTAATATACTTAAAAAATATATAAAGTTTAGGTTAGGACTACAAAGTTCATACTTTTTTATGTCATGTGACCAAAGTTCAAGGTTTTCTTGCGGGTTGGCCATGTTTTTTTCCTTACAGTCATCACCTGTTGGGACTACAAGACTAGAATGAGGTTGTCCTGTTCCCAGATTATTGTGGGCAAAACTGAAAATTCATTGTGGGGAGGGTCAGGGTCTCAGCTTTTTCGTTTTGGATAGTTCTTGGGATAAAGGTAAAGGGGTGTCCATCTTGAGGCCAAATTCGCCAGAGACTGGTAATGCTTTAAAATAATAAACTAAGGAGAGAATGAGAAGAAGGGCAACCCTTAAGGCTTTTTTTTTTTTTTTTAGAAAAAATGAGGGCCAAATCTTCGGAAACACATAGGAGCAGTACTGAAGTTTGGGGAGCATTAAAGGGAATCTGTCAGTAGGATTTGCTATATAATGTGAGAGCAGCATGAGGTAGGAGCTGAGATACAGATTTCAGGGATGTAGGGATGTGTCACTTATTAGGCTGCATGCTGTTGTTTCAATATAATGATTGTTTTATCAGCAGGAGATTATCACTATAGGACTAGTTGCCAGCATGCCTCCTAGTTCAACCATGCCTACTTCTCTGATTAGCAGCTCAGTGTCAATAGAAAATGTACACAAAAAGCTGCTAATCGGGGGTGGGGCGGGCTCAGCCTTCTGAGCTCTGCTACATCTAAAAACTCTGATTGTATCATGACTAAGTGATACATCGCTGGAATCAGGAGCTCTGCCCCTACATTATGCTGCTGTCAGATTAGGTAACAAAAACTGGTGACAGATTCCCTTTAAATCAGCTGTGAGGTCACACGTCTAGGATGCTGTGCTGCACATCACAGTACAAACAAGATCATCCCTGCCAGATCAGTATATGGCATCATCTGGGGACAGAGCCATGATATCGCTCTGTGATTGAATCCTATATTGGATGAATTTTTAAGTTGAGCGATTTTTGACAGGGGTCTCTTCCGCGAGTGGTTCATGTTACACTGCTCAAAAAAATAAAGGGAACACTCAAATAACACATCCTAGATCTGAATGAATGAAATATTCTCATTGAATACTTTGTTCTGTACAAAGTTGAATGTGCTGACAACAAAATCACACAAAAATCATCAATGGAAAAACAAGTGGAAAAACACACTACAGGCTGATCCAACTTTGACGTAATGTCCTTAAAACAAGTCCAAATGAGGCTCAGTATTGTGTGTGGCCTCCACGTGCCTGTATGACCTCCCTACAACGCCTGGGCATGCTCCTGATGAGGTTGTGGATGGTCTCCTGTGGGATCTCCTCCCAGACCTGGACTAAAGTATCCACCAACTCCTGGACAGTCTGTGGTGCAACATGACGTTGGTGGATGGAGCGAGACATGATGTCCCAGATGTGCTCAATCGGATTCAGGTCTGGGGAACGGGCGGGCCAGTCCATAGCTTCAATGCCTTCATCTTGCAGGAACTGCTGACACACTCCAGCCACATGAGGTCTGGCATTGTCCTGCATTAGGAGGAACCCAGGGCCAACCGCACCAGCATATGGTCTCACAAGGGGTCTGAGGATCTCACCTCGGTACCTAATGGCAGTTAGGCTACCTCTGGCGAGCACATGGAGGGCTGTGCGGCCCTCCAAAGAAATGGCACCCCACACCATTACTGACCCACTGCCAAACCGGTCATGCTGAAGGATGTTGCAGGCTGCAGATCGCTCTCCACGGCGTCTCCAGACTCTGTCACATCTGTCACATGTGCTCAGTGTGAACCTGCTTTCATCTGTGAAGAGCACAGGGCGCCAGTGGTGACTTTGCCAATCCTGGTATTCTGTGGTAAATGCCAAGTGTCCTGCGCGGTGTTGGGCTGTGAGCACAACCCCCATCTGTGGACGTCGTTGTCAATCAGTGTTGCTTCCTAAGTGGACAGTTTGATTTCACAGAAGTTTGATTTACTTGGAGTTATATTCTGTTGTTTAAGTGTTCCCTTTATTTTTTTGAGCAGTGTAGTTAGGTATCATTGATAGGACACGGTTTTCTAGCACATACACTACTGTTCAAAAGTTTGGGGTCACCCAGACAATTTTGTGTTTTCCATGAAAACTCATACTTTTATTTATCAAATGAGTTGCGAAATGATTAGAAAATATAGTCCAGACATTGACAAGGTTAGAAATAATGATTTTTATTAGAAAGAATAATTTTCTCCTTCTAACTTTGCTTTCGTCACAGAATGCTCCCTTTGCAGCAATTCCAGCATTGCAGACCTTTGGCTTCTAGCTGTTAATTTGCTGAGGTAATCTTGAGAAATTTCCCCCCATGCTTCCTGAAGCCCCTCCCACAAGTTGGATTGGCTTGATGGGCACTTTTTGTGCACCATACGGTAAAGCTGCTCCCACAACAGCTCAATGGCGTTGAGATCTGGTGACTGCACTGGCCACTCCATTACAGATAGAATACCAGCTGCCTGCTTCTTCCCTAAATACTTCATGCATAATTTGGAGGTGTGCTTTGGATCATTGTCCTGTTGTAGGATGAAATTGGCTCCAATCAAGCGCTGTCCACAGGGTATGGCATGGCATTGCAAAATGGAGTGATAGCCTTCCTTATTCAAAATCCCATTTACCTTGTACAAATCTCCCACTTTACCAGCACCAAAGCAACCCCAGACCATCACATTACCTCCACCATGCTTGACAGATGGCGTCAGGCACTCTTCTAGCATCTTTTCAGTTGTTCTGCGTCTCACAAATGTTCTTCTGTGTGATCCAAACACCTCAAACTTTGATTCGTCTGTCCATAAAACTTTTTTCCAATATTCCTCTGTCCAATGTCTGTGCTCTTTTGCCCATATTAATCTTTTCCTTTTATTAGCCAGTCTCAGATATGGCTTTTTCTTTGCCACTTTGCCCTGAAGGCCAGCATCCCGGAGTCGCCTCTTCACTGTAGACGTTGACACTGGTGTTTTGCGTGTACTATTTAATGAAGCTGCCAGTTGAGGAGCTGTGAGGCGTCGATTTCTCAAACTAGAGACTCTAATGTACTTGTCTTGTTGCTCAGTTGTGCAGCGGGGCCTCCCACTTCTCTTTCTACTCTGGTTAGAGCCTGTTTGTGCTCTCCTCTGAAGGGAGTAGTACACACCGTTGTAGGAAATCTTCAGTTTCTTGGCAATTTCTCGCATGGAATAGCCTTCATTTCTAAGAACAAGAATAGACTGTTGAGTTTCGCATGAAAGTTCTCTTTTTCTGGCCATTTTGAGAGTTTCATAGAACAAACAAATGTAATGCTCCAGATTCTCAACTAGCTCAAAGGAAGGTCAATTTTATAGCTTCTCAAATCAGCCAAACCGTTTTCAGCTGGGCCAACATACTTGTGCAAGGGTTTTTGGGGTTTTCTAAACATCCATTAGCCTTCTTACACAGTTAGCAAACACAATGCACCATTAAAACACTGGAGTGGTGGTTGTTGGAAATGGGCCTCTATACACCTATGTAGATATTGCAATAAAAATAAGACGTTTGCAGCTAGAATAGTCATTTACCACATTAACAATGTACAGATTGTATTTCTGATTCATTTCATGTTAGCTTCATTGAAAAAAAATGTGCTTTTCTTTAAAAAATAATGAAATTTCTAAATGACCCCAAACTTTTGAACGGTAGTGTACATTGTTGTTGTGTTTATTGTGCAGAGTAATTCCTCACTTTTATCACATTTCGAAAACTTGCAAAACATTTGTTCAGTCGTACTTCAGTACCAAAATGGAGAACAAAATTAAACTTTTTTGGAGCAGTTGAATAGCAACGTGTCGCATTTTAAAAGTTACTGAGAGAATTGTGCAACCTTCTACTCTAAAAAAGGAGCAAAAAAAAGCAAAAGCGAAGAAAAAAAAAGGATCTTTGATTTTGTGCTGTCGTCCAACATTTTGTCTCAAAATTCATCAATCGAAAAAGAGACACAAGACAAAAAAAAAGATGTAAATGATGAATACTTTGTGAAGATTCCAAGCCAGGAGAAACAGAAAGGGATAAAACCTGTGGAAAATACATTAAAGACTGATATTGTTACCTTGTAATTCAGCCTCTGGAGGGCTGCCAATCCCATCCTTCCACAAGATGGCAGTATCGTACACAAAGGTCAACCGAAGCTCGGACTGTAGATCAAAGTGCTGCCACCCGCCAACTCCCACCGGAGAGTGAAAGACATAGGACACATACAGCGGCACCCGCAGCGTTACATAGGACTGCACAAGATTCAAGACCTGTACCGAGAATCAAAAAAACCCCAAACTTTAGAAACAGTGCGTTATTATTACTCATTAGATAAAAAATACGCTACAAGTTAAATCTGGATATTTACATAATCGTTTATCAGTGTATAAATGTTTGCGTATCTGAATCGCGCTTCATATGGGAACTAGTGTATAAATATATAAACTATAGCAGCCTCCAAACAAGAAAGAAAAAATTCAGGAAAACTGTCTGACAATTGATTATATTGGCCATCACAGCGTTAACAAGGGTTGTCACCCAACTCCACAAGGTTAGGAATATGACAGCCCCCTGTACGGGCTTAAAGTGCAACCACATTTTGAACATATTCTTTCAAATTTTGCAGGCACTTTAACTGAGCGCTGATCGGTGGGGGACTTGGCCCTGAGACCCGTATACTTTCTATTGAATCCATACCCTGCAATGGTTGCACGCTCCTGTCTGCTGAGGAGTGCATTGTTCGGGGGGTTTATTGAGCGATTAGCGGTGGGCTCAGAACCCGAACCACCACCAATCAGCAGGCAATTAAAGGACCCGCCAAAGTTGAGAAAATATGTTCAAAGATTAGTTACGCTTCAAAATATTAGCCACAATAGATGACAAACAGCTTCACAAAAGAGAATAACTTATTTACTGTAAAACTATTAGGCTGCGTTCACACGATGCGTTTTTCATGCGTTTTTGCAGTTGCGTAAACGCCGCGGAAACGCATGAAAAACGCATGGTAGAAGGGCAGCAATGTTCCCCAATGGAAATCCGCATGTGCTGTGCCCATGATGCGGATTTTTCCGCAGCGTAAACGCTGCGGTCAAAAATCCGCAGCATGTCAATTAATTTTGCGGAAACGCTGCTCTTTTGCCGCCATTGACTTGCATTAGACCGCATGGAATCCGCATCACTGTATATGTTGATGCGCTTTTCATGCGGTCTAATGTGCGGATGGTACCCGGGTGTGGATGAGAGGACTCTCATCCAGACCCAGGTACCATTAAAAAAAAAAGAATAAAATAAAAAATATATATATATTCTCACCTTCTGACAGCCCGCGCTGCGTCCTGCCGGCTTCCCGCGCACTTCGCGGTTGAATGAAGGACCTTCGCTGACGTCAGAGTCATGTGACGGGTCACGTGACGCTGACGTCGGAAGGTCCTACAGTCTTCACTGCCGGCAGCCGGGACCGATGAAGCAGGACACCGGGGGCCATCAGATGGTAACGTATAGATTTATTTTTTATTTTTTGACATCACACACTATATAAATCCATGCCGGTTGCATGGATTTATATAGTGTGAAGTTGACAAGCACTTTCCAAGTGATGCTAATCGCTTGGGAAGCGCTTGTCAACCCGCATGCGGAAATGAAAGTGAAGACCGCTTCATTTCCGCATGTCCCTGGCAGGAAACCGCATGTACAATCCGCATGTACAATCCGCATGCGTTTTTTCCTGCCAGAGAGATGCAGAAACGCTCAGGAAAAAATCCTGAGCATTTCTGCATCGTGTGCACATACCCTTACGCCTCCAGTATCTATAAATAAAAGGACAATCATCATTTTCAGATCTAATATCAGGGTCTTGCACTGCGCTTTCTCCATACACCAGTATGACACTGCTGCTCCAAGTTCTCGTGGTTTAGTGTCGGCTAATGGCTGCTTACGGGGACATTAGTGGTGCAGACTATGTGGAGACTCAGTCACTCAGCTTGGCATTACTGCTGATCAGGCCTGGTTTCTGCTGGCTTACTATGAGCTGGGTGAACCTAGGGGCAGTCGCTGGGGCAATGGAGCATTTGTACATCAGTCTAACACCTTGTAAAACCTATTTATCAAGTGCCAGCTTTGGTGACCTTTAGGCAAAAACAGCTGTTCAAATGATCCATACATTACATACATTTTTAACAGTACCCCTTTAAATTACTCAATGTTAACATCTACCAAATATATATTTTTTTATCTAAATAGGTTCAACATTTTGACATAACTATTTTTACAGTGGTTGATATATATATTTTTTTTTCCTGATTTAAATCTCCAAATTCTCTGTATGGACATAGGCTGAAAAGTTAAAGGGTGACTGTACTTTCAAGTAACTTTTCAGAATTAGTTGTCCTAATTCATGAGGAATAACATTATTTCTGGTCCTTATAAGTCTTGTATCCTGCATTTTTACAAGTTTTCCCCTTCGCAGGCTCTATCTCAAAATTTGCAATTGACTCTAAGCTGGTGGGACGATGTCACGTCAGGTGTGGGGAAGACTTAGTGCAACACAGAGATAAAAGGGAAAGGGAGCCCAGACACTAGGGAAAGGGGGGAAGTGGATACCTCCTAGTCTGGTCTAGCGTCACAATGTCTCAACTATTGTCCCTATATTGCCTCCTCAGCAATCGCCGCACGCGTGCCTCGCCCTACTCTCCCTGGCGTACGGCTACAGCTAAGGATGGAAGGAGATGAGCACTAGTCAACCTCCACTAAACTCTATAGACAACAAGGGTGGACAAAATAGGGGAAATGGCTTAGCTTTAGATGAACTCCAAATAAGCACACGCCCTCAAGCTCCAGAGAGGACGAAGTACTGCTCCTGCTAAGCTTCACAAGTAGAAATGGATATAGCCGGCGACTCCCTCTCAGACACACCAGGTATATATACACCCATGCCAGAGAGCTAATTAGCAAGAGAGAGGTAGCCGCTCGGTCCTAAAGACTGCCTCTTATCTAAGAAACTGTCTGCAATGCCAAACGAAGAGATCTCCTGTAACCCACTGCAGGGCGACTGTATGTCACCTCTGGCACACCCGTGACAGACGAGGCTAGATGCTATGATGTCTCCCAAATACAGGACATAGCCGACAAGAGAGGGACTCATTATTACATAATTAATACGGCTGACAAAAGACAAATGTCTATCAAGTTGAACCGAGAGATGGGAACAGACAAGGGGAGAGGGCACATGTACAACCACAATTGTCAATCCACTAGACCATAGATTCAAAAAGAAGCATAACCATTTACCATATGTTATGTTCTTCTAAAAAAGCACCCAAGCTTGTTTTGAAACCATCGACAGTTCCCGCTGTGACAAGCTTTTGAGGTAGGCTATTCCATAGATTAATAGATCTTATGGCAAAGAATCCTTGCTTTATCTGGACATAGAATGGATTGAAGGCAGCCCTTAATGCGCATCTGTCAGCAGGATTGTGCTCAGTAACTACATACACTGTCAAGTGGGCAACATTACACTGTTTAAAATGATACCTTGGTTGATAAAATCCGTCCTGTGGTCTTTGTGTAATCTTTACTTTCAGTTTGGAGATAATGATATGCTCGTGCTCTGGGACGGCCTGTGGGGGGCGCTCTATCTGGTGCTCTGCTTACATATTCAATTGTATGCTCTTATGATAGCTCACTGTACCTTCACTGACTTGCCTCCTATTTTACCTAGCCCCGCACTACTAAATGCATTATGTAAAATAGGAGGCAGGTCAGTGAACTGAAAGTAAAGATTACACAAGAACCACAGGACAGATTTCATCAACCAAGTTATTGTTTTAAACAGTGTAATGTCACCCACCTGACAGTGTATGTAGTTTACTGAGCATAATCCTGCTGACAGGTGCGCTTTAAATAATATCTATCCCTCACAACTCACTCAGACCATACACTTAACTGGTTGACTGGTTGTTACAGTGTCAGCATTACTCTTCAAATACACAAAAGAGGCTGATGGACAGGTCAGGTCACAGGCTCCTCCACCAGCAGCCATTGTATGGACAGAAGTTCTGGTCAGTGTGTGAGAAAACCTGCGCAAACAAGGGAAAGTAGGCGACCTCTAACTGAGAACCCATCAGTGAGCTTGATCTGGCATCTAACAGGAAAGTTTGTAAGTCTTTTTATTTGTCTTTTTCTCAGCTCCTTTCAGCTGATTTATGGCTACAGATGACAAAGTAGAATGTGCAGTGAAACAAAGAGCCTGTAGAAGTAAATTGGTGCAAAATTTGTGATGACAACCAATTGCAAAACTAAACTAAATGTATGCATTTAAAGAGTAACCATCATTTTAATTTTTATTTCATAAATCAATAGTAAAGATGAAAATAAACAACTTTGTGATATATCTTATCAGAGAAATCTGCTGCTTTCTCCACCAGAACTGATCATTCAGTCACAAAACTCTCAATTCGCAGCTATAATCTGTATTCAGTGAAGACAGATTGTTACATTACTGAGATAGGAGATGGCAGCTGGTGCTGATGAGATTCTATGTGGAAGGGGGAGAGGAGCTGGAGGCAGAGCTCCTCCCTCCTACTCTCCCTCTCCTCTACACAGAACCTTATCAGCACCAGCTGCCATCTCCTATGTCAGTAATGTAACAATCTGTCTTCACTGAATACAGATTTTATCAGTGATTTGAGAATTTTGAAAGTGAATGATCAGTTCTGGTGGAGAAAGAAGTAGATTTCTCTGATATGATATACTACAAAGTTGATTATTTTCATGTTTTCTACTAATTTTTGAAATAAAAATTAAACCGACAGTTACTCTTAAAGCGCACCTGTCAGCAGGATTGTGCTTAGTAAACCACATACACTGGCAGGTGGGCGACATTACACTGAGTAAAATGATACCTTTGTTGATGAAATCCATGCTGTGGTTCTTTTATAATCTTTATTTTCATTTCTGACATAATGAGACACTCGTGCTTGGGGGCGGCCTTTGGGGAGGGGCTTTAGCTTGTGCTCTGCTTATGTATTCCTATCTCTGGCCTCTGACAGGTCACTGTGCTTTCAGTAACCTGCCTACTATTTTAAATACTGCCTGTGTAATTTGTGAGCCACACATGAAATTTAAATGCACCAAAATGGCCCTCGCATGCACAGTAGCATCTCTCAGTTGCCGAGAGAGGCCACTGCGCATGCGCGGGCGCTATTTTGCTGGAGGAAAAATAATTTGCCTGCAGCAATATGGCGCTGTGTGCAGCGCATGCGCAGTAGCATATCTCGGCAACCAGAGATGGAGCATTACTACAAGATGGGGACCAGATTAGGGCACTACTACAAGTTGGGGACCAGGATTACTGCATTACTACAAGTTGGGGACCAGGATCGGGACATTACTACAATATGGGAACCTGGATGGGGACATTACTACAAGAAGGGGACAAGGTGGGGTGTTGCTACAGGATGGGGACCAGGATGGGGCATTACTACAAGATGGGGACCAGGATGGGGCACATTACTACAAGATGGGGACCAGGATGGGGCACATTACTACAAGATGGGGAACAGGATGGGGCACAGTACTACAAGATGTTTGCCACAATTACGAGGGTCAGTCAATAAGTAATGCCTCCTATTTTTTTTCTCCTTAAATAAGGTAGTTATGTTAAATATTCGAATTTGGCACAATTCCTCAAACCTTCTTCTCCAATCCACAGCAATTGCAACTTCCTGCACCAACAGGTGGCTGGACTGTATCCGTTTGCAAAATGGCTGACACCGATGTTCGTATTAGACAACGTTCTGTGATTGAATTCTTGCATGCAGAAGGTGAAACGCCCATTCGAATTCATGAGAGACTGAAATATGTGTAGGGTGATGCAACAGTGGATGTCAGTACTGTTAGACGATGGGTTCGTCGCTGTAACACAGCTGAAGGGCCATCACCGTTGGCTGACAAAATGCGGAGTGGCAGGCCAGTAACCGCAGTGACTCCAAGCAACATTCAGCGAGTCGATGACATCATTCGTGGTGACCGCCAGGTGACTGCAGGTGAATTGTGTGGCATTATCTGCTTCAGTAAAGGCAATGTGATGAAAATGATTGGACAACTGGGATACAGAAAAGTTTGTGCACGGTGGGTCCCAAGAATGCTTTTTACCATGCTGGAATACATGCCCTTGTTAAACGGTGGACCAAGACTGTGGAAATGGATGGAGATTATATTGAAAAGTGACAAATTAATCGTTAATGTTGTGGTTTTCAATCTATGTAATTGCATTTGAATTTCTTGCCAATTAAAAGGAGAAAAAAAATAGGAGGCATTACTTATTGACTGACCCTCGTACTATCTGGTGCACATTGCAAGACAATATTAATGAAGGCAAGGCTGTGGAGTTGGTAAGCCAAACCTCTGACTCTGACACCTGAATTTCCCTGACTTCTGACTCGGACTCCCAACTCTGACTTTAACTCCACAACTCTGACCACAGCCCTGCCTCACTACTGAGCGTGTACATAAAGTGCAGCATAGATTCATCTCAACTAAAAGCAGAGATCCTTAGATCAGGAACAGAACAGACATTTATAGGACATAACTTTCCCAAATTCTTATGAAAACATACTCCGACTCCACAGCCCTGACTGAAGGTGGCCAACTGGGGGGAAACAAAATTGTAAAAAAGTAAAAAAACAATTCAAAATAAAGCATGAAAAAATATTTTGAAACTAAAAATGCTATACTATATATGAATTAAAGTAAACCAAAAACGTGCACGTTTATTATCGCCACTTCCATAACGACACAAGCTATAAAACTGGACCATAACCAATATGATGGATGCCATTTAAAAAAATAAAATAAACACAGCAAAAAAGTTCAAAAAAATTATCAAAAGTTGTATAGAAATAGGAATGGTATCACTAAAAACGTCACTTTGTCCTGCAAAGAATGTGGTCCCTCAAATTCAAATTTTTTGTATGTGCGGCCCATGTACCCAGACGAGTTTGAGACCCCTGGTCTCTGGTGACAATAAGCAATCACTGTTACATGCTGTCAGTAGCACATTTTTGTTTTTTACTAATACTCTGTGTATTATTAGCAGTGTGGGTAATCCTTGAATAGTAGCATTTGGCAGCAGGCAGGACATCCATAGACATCTGCACTTTGGTCGCAGCCTTCACATAATACTTGTGTAAAGTAAACCTCAGGATATAAATCTGAGTCCGGAAATAGTATAGTGTTCTTATGTTATCATCAGAAAGGTGAGTAAATAGCCCAGATCTGTGCACACTGAGCCATTCACTGCACATTTAACACCTATAACAGGTCTAACCAGCCGGAAGATTTCTCCTGGAGACGCAGGGGGATAAAGTGCGGCACAGATGTCTCCTCTATGGAGCCTGAACAGCGGGGCCGATGTCACGTACTTTACTTTTCCCTCTATTTTTAGTAGCAGAAAACTTGTTTTGTATTGAATCGAGCAACAAATGGGTTACCAGTGCCTCCTTCTACCTATGAGCAAATTTATTAGAGAGGAACTGGATTCTCCTCGAATTTTACAAAAAAATAATTTTATCCAGAATACAGAGTTTTTGCAACTTGCTTTGCACGAATTCAGCAAAACAGCAGCCACCGTCTTGCTGAAACGAACAAGCTCAAAAAATATATAATATTATAATATATTCACTACCTCCACTGACTCCAGTCCGTGGTGTGATGGAAAAATGCTAATGTGAGCAGCCGTGTACTTTTCTTCTATTTGTAAGCATTCAGCTTTTTGGCAGACAATTAAAACGGCCTTAAAAACCTCACTCCAAGAACGTGGCCTTAAAGGGGTTCTATTATTAAGAAACAACATGACCTATTAGGGCATATTGAAATCATAAAAGGGCTCCTCCAACTCCACTCATTACCTGATTTTAAAGGAATGCCAATAGGTAAATGTTTATTAGTCGGTGGTCATTTCATAGTCCATTTACACGGGCAGACACGTTTCTCCTATTGAAATGAACATTGCATCTTTATGGGAAAGTCAGTAGTCAGTTTTGGACTGAAAGGTAAATACTATTTAAACATTACCTTTAACCTTTGATCTGGAAAGCAGCTGTCAGGCCCCGTCACACTAAGCGATGCAGCAGCGATCCCGACAACGATACGACCTGTCAGGGATCGTTGCTGCGTCGCTATGTGGTCGCTGGTGAGCTGTCAAACAGGCAGGCTCACCAGCGATCAGGGGAGCAGCGACATCGTGGAAAGAATCGTTCCACGATGTCCTGCTCCCGGTTACCAGCCTGCTGAAGCAGGAGCAGGCTCCTAACCATGATAAACATCGGGTTACTAAGTGCGCGTGTGCCCCTAGTAACCCGATGTTTACCATGGATACCACTCTGCTATGGTGCGCGGGAGGTTACCGTTCACCTTAGCAGAGCCGTATCCATGATAAACATCGGGTTACTAGGGGCACACGCGCACTTAGTAACCCGATGTTTATCATGGATACGACTCTGCTACCATGAGCGGTAACCTCCCGTGCACCGTAGCAGAGTGGTATCCATGGTAAACAGCGGGTTACTAAGTGCGCGCGTGCCCCTAGTAACCCGATGTTTACCATGGATACCAGCCTGAACGCTGCTCCCGCTGGTCACACACAGCGATGTGTGCTGGCCAGCGGGAGGCCAACGACCAAAAAATGGTCCAGGACACTTTGCAGCGATCAGCGACCTCACAGCAGGGGCCTGATCGCTGCAAAGTGTCACACATAGCGACATCGCTGGTGAGGCCGCTGTTGCGTCACCAAAACATTGACACAGCAGCGATCTCGCTAGCAATATCGCTATGTGAGACGGGGCCTTAACCCTAAAGGGTCATTCTTAAACTTTTAATTGCATGTAAGTGACACGAAGATTTTGGGAACAGATTTCTATCAAAATCCAACATTTGCAAAAAAAAAATATCTTTTGTTAGTTGGCATCTTGGAGTCAATGGAAATGGCAATAAATGGCTGACTGGGTAGCAGGGTGGCTCAGTGGTTAGCACTGTTGCTTTGCAGCATTGGGGTCTTGGGTTCAAATCCCACCAAGGACAACATCTGCAAGGAGTTTGTAGGTTCTCCCCATGTTTGCATGGATTTCTTCCACTTTTTTTCCACACTCCAAAGACATACTGATAGAAAATTTGGATTATGAGCCATAATGGGGACAGAAATAATAATGTCTGTAATGCGCTGTGGAAAATGACGGTGCTAAATAAGAGAGTAAAATAAATAAATAGACAGCAGATATGCTCAGTATTGCTTCTTTCATCCGAGACTATGATAATGTCTATGGCCACAGTACTGCTCATGGATATAATTGTAGAACGCACATTTATGGCTGTGCCACACGGCAAGGTAGGAACAGTCCAAAGTGGACAATCCTTTTAAGTTAATGCCTTTTTTCAACCAAACATAAAGCTGGACAGGTAATATCAGTGACCCATGAAATGTATTATTTTGAACCATGGGCACAATGAAGTGACCCCGTAGTGTGCCCGGCAGTGTGAACTGAACTCGGTGACCTTAGAGTAGCACTTTTCACATCAGTCCCGCATTGTTTCTTTCACCATATGTCTTGACTATGGTTCATTAGTTGAAAACAATAAGCAATGTATTATAGCGGGTGACACTAATTCTGATAAAGTGGACTTCCACGCTTGAAATGATACATACACATGAAATTTAAAACTAAAATCCAGATATACATACAGCTATTTCGGTTCACTAATAGGTTCAGGTCTAATTGGTTTAGTGAGTCCGGCATTGAGCAGGAGGTAGGACACGATGACTCTGGGGGTCCCTTCCAACTCTTGTTGCAAATTGCAAATTATAATTTGCAATTGGTAAGAAAAATGTTCTAGAGTCCAAGATCATTCTGACAGTACTAGGATCTGTGATCATAGAATCCTAGAATGGTAGAGTTGGAGGGGACCTCCAGGGTTATTGTGTCCAACCTCCTGCTCAATGCAGGATTCAATAAACCATGTCAGACAGATGTCTGTCCAACTTCTGTTTGAAGACTTCCATTGAAGGAGAACTCACCACCTCTCCTGGCAGCCTGTTCCACTCATTGATCACCCTCACTGTCAAAAAGTTTTTTCTAATATCTAATCTGTGTCTCCTCCCATTCAGTTTCATCCCATTGCTTCTCGTGTTTCCATGTGCAAATGAGAATAAAGTTGATCCTTCTACAGTGTGACAGCACTTCAGATATTTGTAGATCACTATTAAACAGGATCTACTGGAAATTGGTCAGTCCAGCATCCTATATACATATCCGTCATTGCTGCTGCTAAACAAAAGATATTGATAGTCATGACCATCTATTAATTATAATATCTAGTTTTTTTAAGGCAGACCCCACATCTCATCGGCTGGATGGTGCCATAATCTGCCTGCGATGATACTGTCTGATGTGT
The DNA here is from genome assembly GCF_046119375.1 of Phyllobates terribilis. Classification (NCBI taxonomy): domain Eukaryota; kingdom Metazoa; phylum Chordata; class Amphibia; order Anura; family Dendrobatidae; genus Phyllobates; species Phyllobates terribilis. The sequence continues at coordinate 126,614,504 of NW_027362762.1, read as the reverse complement.
CCATAACAATCCTTGCTGACCGCCTGCTCATCCATGAGCCAGAAGAATTCCTCTAAGGTAAGCAAAACCCTAGACACCAATAGATTTTAGATTAAGCTCATCAGAAATTGGCGATTAATCAGGCACAGAGATCTTATCAGTTTATTTGCATATAAGAAAAATATGGATTTCCCGGGAAACATTTGTCAGATTGCAGATATTAAGCCATCATTTGATTCAACTTTCTGTTCCGAATGCCTATAAAGATTTAGGAGGGTTGATCTTAATGACAGATGACCTTTGACTAATTTAATCTGAAGACCCTAATACATACTGAACATAATATGCAAAAAATAAAATAAATACTTATACTCACCTCACCGCTCACCTTTCTGGCCCCTCTGCTCCTCACCGTCACCTGTTCGGTCCTCACTGCATCTTCATATCGCCGCGGTCTGATGAGGCCCGAGAGGGTCCTGAGCAAGCGCAAGTCAAAGGTCATGGTGTCATAACCCGGGTCTGCTCAAACCTGGAATCGCTGGCTCAGCGTAAGAGGCCAAAGGGAGTTAAACACGAGTGGTGGTGATCTGAAGATGAGACGAGGACCAGATGGGTGATGATGAGGAGTGGAGGGGCTGTAGAGGTGAGTGGTGAGGTGAATATATGGATTTTTATTTTACATTTTGATGGCCTTTTACGGTTCAGAAAAATTATACACTGCTCAAAAAAATAAAGGGAACACTTAAACAACAGAATATAACTCCAAGTAAATCAAACTTGTGTGAAATCAAACTGTCCACTTAGGAAGCAACACTGATTGACAATCAATTTCACATGCTGTTGTGCAGATGGAATAGACAATAGATGGAAATTATTGGCAATTATCAAAACACGCTCAATAAAGGAGTGGTTCTGCAGGTGGGGACCACAGACCACACCTCAGTACAGATGCTTTCTGGCTGATGTTTTGGTCACTTTTGAATGTTGGTTGTGCTTTCACACTCGTGGTAGCATGAGATGGACTCTACAACCCACAGAAGTTGCTAAGGTAGTGCAGCTCATCCAGGATGGCACATTAATGCGAGCTATGGCAAGAAGGTTTGCTGTGTCTGTCAGTGTAGTGTCCAGAGGCTGGAGGCGCTACCAGAAGACAGGCCAGTACACCAGGAGACGTGGAGGGGTCTGTAGGAGGGCAACAACCCAGCAGCAGGAGGAACAGGAGAAGCACTGCCAGAGCCCTGCAAAATGACCTCCAGCAGGCCACAAATGTGCATGTGTCTGCCCAAACGGTTAGAAACCGACTCCATGAGGGTGGTATGAGGGTCCGACGTCCACAGATGGGGGTTGTGATCACAGCCCAACACCGTGCAGGACGCTTGGCATTTGCCACAGAACACCAGGATAGGCAAAGTTGCCACTGGCACCCTGTGCTCTTCACTGCTGACTGCCATTAGGTACCGAGGTGAGATCCTCAGACCCCTTGTGAGACCATATGCTGGTGCGGTTGGCCCTGGGTTCCTCCTAATGCAGGACAATGCCAGACCTCATGTGGCTGGAGTGTGTCAGCAGTTCCTGCAAGATGAAGGCATTGAAGCTATGGACTGGCCCGCCCGTTCCCCAGACCTGAATCCTATTGAGCACATCTGGGACATCATGTCTCGCTCCATCCACCAACGTCACGTTGCACCACAGACTGTGCAGGAGTTGGCGGATGCTTTAGTCCAGGTCTGGGAGGAGATCCCACAGGAGACTATCCGCAACCTCATCAGGAGCATGCCCAGGCATTGTAGGGAGGTCATACAGGCACATGGAGGCCACACACAATACTGAGCCTCATTTTGACTTGTTTTAAGGACATTACATCACAGTTGGATCAGCCTGTAGTGTGTTTTTCCACTTTAATTTTGGGGGTGACTCCAAATCCAGGCCTCCGTTGGTTAATAAATTTGATTTCCATTGATGATTTTTGTGTGATTTTGTTGTCAGCACATTCAACTTTGTACAGAACAAAGTATTCAATGAGAATATTTCATTCATTCAGATCTAGGATGTTTTATTTGAGCGTTCCCTTTATTTTTTTGAGCAGTGTAGAAACCATTTTGCTGAATCCTAGTTACAAAAAATCTGCATTCTGGAAAATGCGCATTTTTGTAAATTTCAAGTAGAATTCAATTGCACTCAAATTTAATCACTCATCTCTACCTTTAACTCTTACTGATGGCAGATGCAGAAGGATTGCTTATGTTTGATTTCAACAGTCCAACTTTTATTTCCAAGGGAGGAAAATCGATGCCAGCAGACACAGACAGAAGAGGCCCCTGTGCAAGAACAGTACATGGGCCCTTTGTAGTCCAATAGATCATCATAGTGCACAATTACACCTGCTTTGGAGGCGTTAGTGGCCCCCCTATCTCTTTGACCCCACGTGCGACTTGTAGCATTTCTATGTCAGTCCCGGTTAGCTCAGCCATCTTTTTAAAAAAGTGGGAGAAGCTTGTGCAGGAAGGGGCGTGAGCAAGCACACGTGAAAAACTCATCATAATTGTAGTAAATTACGTCAGGAATGTATGTTAGCACTAGGCTGGAGTAACATTTCTAGCGGAGGCACACGGCAGTTATAAGATGCACCTAATTCATGAAGAGGCACACACATCTTAATGTATATGGCTCTACTTACTCCAGAGCTTTCTTCATTAACACTTAAATGGAGAAGACACCATTGCATTTCCAATTTGCAGAAAAAAACTATTATTATTTCATGTCAGTAAGACTGTGCATGTAGGCCAACAATAATGTTTCGGACAATGGACCTTGTTCATGGCCTATGAAATGACATATGCCACCCTCTATTGGTATATTTCACTCTGTTGTACTGCCTTGTTGTTCTTTTGTTCCTTTTTCTTATACTTTCTGTTCCTTTTGCCCCACTTCCGGTCCCACTCCTACATTAGTTGACATCCTGTATTGCCACACCTCCGGAAGTGTTACTGCCCCACTTCAAGTACACACCACACGTTACCTGCTACATCTGGGGGATGCGTGTCATCATTCCCCTGCGACATGTCTCTTCCATCCAGTGCAGCGCATTTAAATGCCGCTTCACCAGCATCTTCGCCCACATGTTTCCAGCATGCACCTGTCTGTCCCTTCTGTTGGTATGTACCGGCGGCTAAACCTTATTTTACACTTTCGCTGTTATTCTCCTACTCCTGGATTATTTTATTATTTCTTTTTTTACATATGCCTCCTGTTCATTTACCTTTCATCTTTAATCCTTATACCTGTCTTTGGGATTTTCTCCTCTATATTTTGACTCATTACTTTGCACTTTATATGTAACTACCTAGGTGTGTCTGGTCTTTCATCTATCTATCTATCTATCTATCTATCTATCTATCTATCTATCTATCTATCCATATTTATACATGTATTTATAAATATATATACAGTGGGTTACGGAAAGTATTCAGACCCCCTTAAATTTTTCACTCTTTGTTTTATTGCAACCATTTGGTAAATTCAAAAAGTTCATTTTTTTCTCATTAAAGTATACTCTGCACCCCATCTTGACTGAAAAAAAAACAGAAATGTAGAAATTTTTGCAAATTTATTAAAAAAAGAAAAACTTGAAATATTACATGGTCATAAGTATTCAGACCCTTTGCTCAGACACTCATATTTAAGTCACATGCTGTCCATTTCCTTGTGATCCTCCTTGAGATGGTTTTACTCCTTCATTGGAGTCCAGTTGTGTTTAATTAAACTGATAGGACTTGATTTGGAAAGGCACACACCTGTCTATATAGGACCTCACAGCTCACAGTGCATGTCAGACCAAATGAGAATCATGAGCTCAAAGGAACTGCCCAAGGAGCTCAGAGACAGAATTGTGGCAAGGCACAGATCTGGCCAAGGTTACAAAACAATTTCTGCAGTACTCAAGGTTCCTAAGAGCACAGTAGCCTCCATAATCCTTAAATGGAAGAAGTTTGGGACCACCAGAAGTCTTCCTAGACCTGGCCATCCAGCCAAACTGAGCAATCATGGGAGAAGAGCCTTGGTGAGAGAGGTAAAGAGGAACCCCAAGATCACTGTGGCTGAGATCCAGAGATGCAGTAGGGAGATGGGAGTGTGCGACACTACCGACGGAAGCCCTACCCTGGGAGATGGGGACTCGGAGACGGGTCCTAAGTTGTTGATGGGGGGGTGCAGCCATGGCCCGGACCCGCTCCGTGCCCAGGGCCGTCACACTAAAACAAAAGAGATGGTACGGGCTTATCCGGGTTGAGTGGCTGATCTCGACTACGCCACCTGTGGCACCTGGTGAAGGCTACCAGCGCCGCTGCAGTCCGCTGAGGCATGGTGTTATGGCGGCTGTCGTTGTTACTACTGGACGACGGGGGTAGCAGTCCGGGAGGTCTGGTGCTGTGTAGTGCGGTGTAATGCAGAATAAAGAGTCCGGAGGCCATAGGGGTTAACTTCCAGGGTTTTTACTCACGTTGTAGAGTACAGCTGCAAGGCTTCTCCCTGCTCCTCGCGGAGTTCTGCGGTCACCAGAGACGGGGGGTGTCCGACAACCTCCGAGTAAGTCCAGTGTTCAATCAGGACCCCGCACTAGAGTGTTCCTAGGCTACAGACCGGGTTCTCTTTCCTGTCTGTGTGTGTGTAGATAGGCCGGGTCTCCCCCTGAACTCCTCTCAGAAAAAGGGTACGGGTGGCAACTCCACTCATTCCGATACCCGGTGGGATCCTCAGGGCCTACCGGGCTTTCCCGACCAGGACATGGAGTAGCAAGGTCGGGTGTCAGGGGCCGGTACCCCTCTTGCAGCCGGAATCCCTCTGAATATATCAGGTTGGCAAGGACAGGTGGCGTATACCGCTCCGTCAGCATCCTCCCTGGGATCCATTTGCTGTGGAGCTACACTCCTGAGCTCCGGGCCTTCTTGGTCATGATCCTTGACCGGGTTGAGACATTCATTATCTGCAACCTGCCCCTCGACCCAAGGCCAAGGTACGAGGGCTGTGGCTCCATCCGATGTAGGCCCACACAGGATACGCGTTCAGGATAGGAGGTCACAGTAAAACAGTCAAAGAACCATCATGGGTCAGACTGAAGGACAGCCGGACGGGCTGACGGACAGAAAGGACCGACAGTAAAAGAAAAGACCAAGAACCAAGATGGCTGTGTATTAAATATCAAATTTAAAGTGTCACTAAAATGTGAGTGCTCCACCCTCACCCACTAAATCGTTCCCCTATCTCTTCATTCCCCAGTCTCCCTGTAACCAGGAGGGCAGCACCTAATGCATTCTAGCCCCCTCTGGTGGGAGAAGTGTGGTGTTGGATGTGAAGGAAGGGTCCTGACCATCGCACTGTTCTTACCTCAGAGGAGGAACACTACACTCCATTAGAGAAGTGCAGCATCCCTGTGGCGGTCGAACCCTCAGGGGCGCCACAGGAGAAAGTTCCACAAAGTCAACTATCATTGCAGCCCTCCACCAGTCAGGCCTTTATGGCAGAGTGGCCCAACGGAAGCCTCTCCTCAGTGCAAGACATATGAAAGCCCGCATAGAGTTTGCTCAAAAACACATGAAGGACTCCCAGACTATGAGAAATAAGATTCTCTGGTCTGATGAGATGAAGATAGAACTTTTTGCTGATAATTCCAAGTGGTATGTGTGGAGAAAACCAGGCATCATCACCATCACCTTCCTAATACAATCCCAACAGTGAAACATGGTGGTGGAAGAATCATGTTATGGGGGTGTTTTCCAGCTGCAGGGACAGGGCGACTGGTTGCAATTGAAGGAAACATGAATGCGGCCAAGTACAGAGATATCCTGGATGAACACCTCTTCTAGAGTGCTCTGGACCTCAGACTTGGCCGAAGGTTCACTTTCCAACAAGACAATGACCCTAAGAACCCTGCTAAAATAACAAAGGAGTGGCTTCAGAACACCTCTGTGACCATTCTTGACTGGCCCAGCCAGAGCCTGACCTAAACCCAATTGAGCATCTCTGAAGAGACCTGAAAATGGCTGTTCACCAACGTTCACCATCCAACCTGACGGAAGTGGAGAGAATCTGCAAGGAAGAATGGCAGAGGATCCCCAAATCCAGGTATGAAAAACTTGTTGATCATTCCCAAGAAGACTCATGGCTGTACTAGCTCAAAAGGGTGCTTCTACTCAATACTGAGCTAAGGGTCTGAATACTTATGACCATGTGATATTTCAGTTTTTCTTTTTTAATAAATTTGCAAACATTTCTACATTTCTGTTGTTTTTCAGTCAAGATGGAGTGCAGAGTGTACTTTAATGAGAAAAAAATGAACTTTTTAGAATTTACCAAATGGCTGCAATGAAACAAAGAGTGAAAATTTTTAAGGGGTCTGAATACTTTCCGTATCCACTGTACAAATATATATGTATATATACATATAGATATATACATATATAGACAGATATACACTGTGTTTCAAATTATTATGCAAATAATATTTTCTCAGATTTTCCCAAATTACCTATATGAATTGCAGTCATTGTAATTTTCCAGTCAAATAACTATTAGAGTACAATTGAAAGGCTTTTGTACAAACTGCCTATGAAAACAGTATATTTTTAAAAAAATAAAAAACTCAAACTGCACTCAAAATGCATGTTCCAAATTATTATGCACAGCAGAGTTTTCAACCTTTTCATTTTAATAAAGAACAAAAAAATTGTCATTTTTGAAATTATAAGCATTAGCAGGTTATTACAAACTGAAATCAAACAGTTTTCAACTCAAAACTTTATTCTAGGTGATGTCACATTTGCACATAGGACCCCTTGATCGAAAGGAGCTTCTGAACTCTCTCGTCCATTGAATTTGTCAGGTTTTGGATGGTTTCTGCTTTAATTGTTTTGCATGAGGACAGAATACCCTCCCAGAGCTGTTGCTTAGATGTGAACTGCCTCCCGCCATCATAGACACTCCTTTTGATGATGCTCCAGAGGTTCTCAATGGGGTTGAGGTCAGGGGAGCATGGGTGCCACACCATAAGTTTGTCCCCTTTTATGCCCATAGCAGCCAGAGATGCAGATGTGTTATGTGCAGCATGAGACGGGGCATTATCATGCATGAAAATGATCTTGCTGCGGAATGCACGGTTCTTCTTCTTGAACCATGGAAGGAAGTGCTGTTTGAGAAACTCAACATACATTATGGAGTTCATCTTTACCCCTTCAGGGATGCTAAAAGGGCCGACAATCTCTCTCCCCATGATTCCAGTCCAAAACATTACTCCACCTCCTCCTTGTTAGCGCCATAGCCGTGTTTGCATGGGGTGTCCATCAACCAGCCATCCTCCACTCCATCCATCTGGACCATCGAGATCATTTCATGCATGATAATGCCCCGTCTCATGCTGCACATAACACATCTGCATCTCTGGCTGCTATGGGCATAAAAGGGGACAAACTTATGGTGTGGCACCCATGCTCCCCTGACCTCAACCCCATTGAGAACCTCTGGAGCATCATCAAAAGGAGTGTCTATGATGGCGGGAGGCAGTTCACATCTAAGCAACAGCTCTGGGAGGGTATTCTGTCCTCATGCAAAACAATTGAAGCAGAAACCATCCAAAACCTGACAAATTCAATGGACAAGAGAGTTCAGAAGCTCCTTTCGAACAAGGGGTCCTATGTGCAAATGTTACATCACCTAGAATAAAGTTTTGAGTTGAAAACTGTTTGATTTCAGTTTGTAATAACCTGCTAATGCTTATAATTTCAAAAATGACAATTTTTTTGTTCTTTATTAAAATGAAAAGGTTGAAAACTCTGCTGTGCATAATAATTTGGAACATGCATTTTGAGTGCAGTTTGAGTTTTTTATTTTTTTAAAAATATACTGTTATCATAGGCAGTTTGTACAAAAACCTTTCAATTGTACTCTAATAGTTATTTGACTGGAAAATTACAATGACTGCAATTCATATAGGTAATTTGGGAAAATCTGAGAAAATATTATTTGCATAATAATTTGGAACACAGTGTATACACATACATGTATTCTGCTCTTTATCGCAGTTAATTTTCTTAAGGCTGCTTTTGATGGTTCATGTCATGTGCCATTTTCAGTACATACTTGATCCATATTTATGTTTTGTTTCTAATTTGCGATTTAATTACATTTCATCTGGGCAATTTATTCTATTTTAATTTTATTTAATTATATTTCATCTAAGCAATTTGATTTATTTTATTCTTATTAAATTTATTTGTTCAATTATTCCTTGTTTATCCTGAACAATTAACATATCATTTCAAATACTTACAAATGCATTTATCTAATTTTTTTGAGGCTGTGAACAAGGTCTATTGATTGAAATGTTAATGTTGGCCTACATGCACAGACTTGCTGACTTGAAATAAAAATCATTTTTTTCTGAAAATTGGAAGTGCCATGGTATCTTCTCTATTTAAGGATCTACTCTACCATTGAGCACCTGTCTACATTTACTGTTGAGCGCCTACCATACTTACCTTGATTCCTTCTTTAACACTAGCATACATGCAGATTAGTCTGGTCCATGCAGGTAAGGCCACCGTCGCCATGACCAGTGAGCGGTGCTATCTAGGCTGGGTGCTGTAACAACATTTCTAATAACCTGGATCCTTAAAAAAGTATCTTCTAAGCCGAGAAAAGGGACTAAGGGGTAACGTCTCTCCTTGTGGAGAGTGACAAGCCAGGCCTGGCATGTCAGAGTGAGGAGACTTATAAGCCATGCATGCTCCTCTGGGAAATTATATATGCAAATTGCCTCTTCAGAGAGGAAGAGGACTTTAACCCTACTATCACCTATTGGAAGTAGCAATATTAAAAGTCAATCTCGACCTTTTAAACAGCCACATGACTTAGGATAAAAGCCAAAGCCGAATCTCAAGTAGTTAAAGGAAGTCCATCTGTGAACTGCAAATGCAATGAATAATTTCCTTTGGCTCAGTACAGTCTATATATACTGAATATCAAATATATCTTGTACACAGTCTTACCAGACTATAAAAAGTACTTTTTATAAGGTGCGAAGTGACATTTGGAAAAAGTCAACTGGTAGATCTAAATGTGACACAGAATTGGCACCCTCCCGAGAGTGGCTTCTACCTTTATATGGCCTTTACTTTAATGTATTTCTTCCAATCTGAGTTGTTCAGCTAAAGATACATGAAGACGGTCGTCTCTAGAAAGCATCAGGGAGTCTTTCATGTTTTACATGACTGAGAGACTAAAAGAGCAACTGCTCGCACACACAGGGCTTATAATAAAGATTAAAAAAAGATCTGCTAAATTCTACCACCATGCAGGCAGAGGATCTTTGCAAGTTTGATCAAACACTAATCTACAGTATGGGTTTTTTGCAACTTCGAAATCCAGACTGAAAGAAACAACAATGTTCATAAAGAAGGGCACAGTGCCAGCCACCTCTCTGCCACCGGCCAATATTTCTCTAGACCTGTCCAGTCCTGAAGAACTGTAATCCCAATATGTCATATTTTTAGGATTTCCTTAATATTGTGCAGCTAGATGATAATTGACCTGTAGAAGTAGCTGGTAGAGAAAAACTGCTCCAGACAACTCACATTTATCAGTAATTTCCTGTTATTTCAAGGAATGACATTTGGTTATATATGTCTAAATTAAGGTTTTTCAGCAAATGCTGGCAATTGATTCAGGACCATTCTTGAACTCATCACCAAATCTCCAATTATATCAAGTTACATTATTTAGGGACAATATTACCTTCTTGTTGTCCAAAGCAAATGTGGCGCCACTGAGGGTTCAGTCGCCACAGAGGTACTGCACCTCACCCAGAGGTGTGGCATCTCCTTCTCTCAGGTAAGGATGGAGTACTGCCCGGGACCCCACCACCTGCACTCAACACTACACTACTCCAGGCCGGCTGGAAGGTCATTATGCACTTCTTCTGCTGCCCCGTCCCTGGCTGGAGTGGGGGGAACCAAAAGTGAGGGGGAACCAGTAGTGGGTGTGGGTGGAGGAGGTAGAGCAGGGGAGCACTTGAATAGGAGGTATATATAAAGGGGAGCCATCTTAGAGTAGCAGGTCAGTCGTGGATTCAGTGAGAGAGAAGAGGAGAGGAGCAGAGTCTCTTCAGGAGCTCTGCTCCAGGGTGGGGCCTAGTAAGAGAGGCCCAAGAGAGAGAGGGGAGTCAGGGAGGAAGGCTCCAGGAACAGAAGGGATCCCAGGGGGTACGGTGAGTGCAGGACGGCACCTGTACGCCCGAATCTGCTAGGTGTCAGAAGGATCAGGCCGCAAGAAGGGAACCGGTCCCTGGACTAGCCGAGTTACTTCAAGTCTCGGCTGGAAAACTGGAGGCTTCTGCACTTTCAGGGTGCAGTCGCCACATTCACACCTAAGCCGCCGAAAAGGGCACCAAGTCAGGTCCGGGAACTTCAAGGCACCCGATTGGGACTTTGTGTGGCGAGGCGCAGGGCAGGAGGGAGAGACCCAGCGCGGGAAGTCGGCTAAGGAAGGAACATACATAAAGGGGGTCCCGTTAAGTGCTTCTGATATACTTGAATGGGTGCTGAACCCCTGCCTGGTAAACACAGTGCGACGTGGGAGATGGTCACCTGTACAGTGCCACCTGAAGAACCTAAAGAACTGTGAGTAAACTCGGATGACTGCACCCCACTGTTTCTGTCAGTTATTTCTACCACGCTGTCGCTCCTGCACTACAACGCTCAGTAACACCATCTGCACCTACACTGCCCTGAGGCTGTGCTCTGCCTGTGGAGAGCCGCACCAACCCAGCTGCCCTAACATCTGCCCCAGAGGTCTGCAGCAGCGCCAGTACCCATTACCGGGAACCACAGGTGGCGTTACGAGACAAAACTGTTATTCATCCCATCAAGTAACAAAACCCCTTTTTAAAGAGTGACCCCAGGGTACGGGCTCGGGAGCCGACTGCCGTGACATCTCACAGAAGGTAAAGGCCTGGGTATCGAGTCCCCCCCCCATATCCCCCTGGGCGAGTCACAAATAGAGAATTGGACTGCCCCATCAAATTTAGAAAATGGGAAGTGTGGGTAAATCTGCTAAAATGTTGCTTAATCTGCTCTCAAGGAAAGTCAGAGACAAGGTTCTCACGTCATGGTGGTGACATCTGTGTAGAAGATCTATATGGACCATGTCAATTAGAAGTCTAGAGCAATTAGATGATTGTATAACTAGAATGGTATATTCTGGTATGGCTTCTGAAATGACAATCATCCTGACACTCTACTGGCTTCCTATAAGTGCTCCTCGGCCCACTAAGTCTTCAGACTACCTCTGATGATTGTACATGGGATCCTCACATCATGTGTACTGGAAATAACATCTATCATCTATTCATGGTTTTATTTTTTAGACATTTGAAAATCATTAATGAATAGTGATGAGTGCAAGTGCTTGTTACTCAAGTTTGCCTAGGGTGCTCGGGTATTCATCAAGTATCGCAGGTGCTCAAGTGAGATGTTCACGAGTCCCCGTGGCCGCATGTTTCGCGGCTGTTTGACAGCCACAAAATATGCGGGTATTGCCTGACAAACTCGGGCAATCTCTGTATGTTTTGTGGCTGTCTAACAGAAGCAAAACATGCGGCCGCAGGGACTCGAACATGTCACTTGAGCACCCGCGATACTCTGTGCAAACCTGAGCACCCTCGGCAAACTCAAGTAACAAGCATTTGCGCTCATCACTATTAATGAATAATCGCATCACCATGGATCCTATGATCTGTTATATAAAATCAATACATAAGCAATGTGAATATTCTGGACAGAGAGTTGTGAAAGAATCTAGGAGTAAGCTTACCTGTCCATCTGTGCCAATGGTGCCCCCACATTCAGTAAGGAGCTCTGACATGTCATAATAGCTGGTGAAGTCCCACAAACAGGCCTCTAGGTTAAGATTTCTGTAGAAGCGCAAAGCATTAGACCCTCTGAGCTGTGGACTATATTGGTAAGGAGAGGTCTCCCCTATTACATTGGGATTCTTGGTGGCATCAGTCAAGAAGCCATAATGAGTCCTCACTTCATTGTAATCCAGCAGATTAGAACACTTATGGTTTCCAGCCCGTGTGCCATCAGGGCTAAGTGTAAGCTCGAAATTGGAAAGTTCCCGTGTCGATATCACTGGAAGCATGCCTGAAAATGAAAAATATGTTGAATATAAATGTCTTTATGGGTTTAACTAAATACAGAAAATAAGAAAGAAAATAGAAATAAAATAAATAGAATTACAAGGCCGTCCCCTCCATACATCTCCAGACTAATCTCCGGATACATTCCCACACATAACCTTTGGTCCTTACAAGATCTGCTTCACTCCTCACCCAACCGTCTCCAAGACATTTCCTGAGATTGTCTAGATCTCAGTTCACCAGCACTTCCAAATGTCTTCTACAATTGAAACCTTCAAATGCAACCTGAAAAATCATCTCTTCAGAAAAGCCTAAAGTCTGCAATAAAGCTGGATAAAGAATGTTAGTGAGCGTTTAAAACGCGTTGCTATATGGATTTTTCACATGAACCTTGGGTCTTAATGAATTTTTAATGATGAATTAATAAAGACCGATTTTATGGAGCTGGAATTACCTTCCTTTTTTCCTATAAAGTCTGCAATAACCCTACTGTCACCTCATTGCCACTGAGCTGCTGCAACCCCCCATCCTACTGTCTCGTTCCACGATACCCCATAGATTGTAAACCAGTAAGGGCGGGTCCCTCTCCTTTCCGTAACAGTCTGTCACTGTTAGTTTGCTCAATGAATTTTATATCTGTATTTTATATTTACAGAACCATGGAATCAATGGTGCTTTAAAATAAATAATAATAATATACATTTTAATACAAAAATATAAATTATATTATTCCAAATACATAGCGAAAAATTAATTGCCTATATGGGGGGCTATATATTTAAATAAGTGACAGCACTCATGTGCTCTTTAGAGAGGAAGAGAACAGGAAGGTCATTGTCATATGACACAAGAAGCCAAACAAGAAACTCCATTTGCAGACACGTGTTTTGTGGTGTTTACCCCTCATCAATGAAAAACATGAGCATTGGTTTGGTTGGGTGAGGAGCTTCTGATGGATCTAAGAGGTAAAGTTTCTCCTTGTGGACAGTATAAATGTGGACATAGGACACTAGGATCTTGATTTGTCCAGTTATGCATAAGATATCTACACCATTCAAAAATATTCACACATGAAAAACCACAAAAACCTTGCACCCCATGTGTGATCCCTAGACTAGTAGTGATAACCAGGCTTTGTCAATTGCCATAATGTATATGCTGTTCAGCTAACTTACCATCAATATGAGGCATAGTAATAGTCACTTTTATAAGGTTTGGATAGTCAGAATCATCAGATCCGGTATATCGCATTTTCGCAGAGAACGGCTCCGCTCCCACTACTCCTGGCACTCTGGGTTGGCAAAGACCTGCAATGAGAAATACACAAATATTCATTAATCCAAGAAAGTGTAATCCAAGAAAGTGTCAAGGTGGAAGACTGGAAAGTGGGTACCAAGTCAAGTGTCATATCTAGTGCTGAGATCTGAAGTAGGCACTACTGCTAGAATCAGGATAAATACAAAAAATTATTGTTTTTTTTCATAAGGAAAATCAGATTCCAATTGCAATTTTTCAAATGAGGATTGATAAAATTAAAGGCAGTCCTCACTTATTAATAATATACGAAGTTTTCTATACATGACCTCCTACTTGATGTAGTAACGAAAGGATGGGGCATAGTAATGTTTAAAGACTGAATACAAACAGGCATCCCGTTTGCTGGTTCATATCCGCTATCCTTTACAGAGAGGTAATACACTTGTTGATAGCTTTCTCCATTGATCTATGAATAGCTATGGAAAGAGCTGAGCAAGTAGTAAGTTCTCCCTTACTACTGTGCCCATCTGTGTTTTGATGGGACCTAGAGAACCTAAAGCTATTTCCCTTCAACGTTTTCATGCAAAAAAAGAAAACTTAATCTAATGTACCGTAATGACCTCCTCCATCCCTCCTAAGCTTAACTTGTCTAAAGTTGGCCATACACATTCCGTGAACCTTGACGTAACGGGACGACTTTGGCTGACAATGTAATGTGTATGAGTATGTCGCAGTGCCAACGTACCCACTGTATTAAAGGAAAAATAAGCAGGCATTAGAGATGGTTGACAGCATATCTTGACTGTTGAGAACACAAATATGCTTGGTTGAGGCTTGTGTGCATATGATTGGGCTAGTAGTGGGTAACAGATCATTACTGATAGCTATGTAACATGTATGTCCACCAAAAGAATTATTTTTGAGTGGTATTTCATCAGCTTCCCAAGGGTCTATATAGGTTATGCCTCTTCAGCTAACCAGCAAAGGAAGATTTTGACTTTAGAGACTCGGGATAGCTCAAGGAAATATCCATGGGACTGATGGGCTGAAAGAACACCTCTATAGCAATGGCCTAAAAAAAAGTGTAAAGGATCTCCCAAGACAGAAAGGAACCTATATCCATTAAATAGCTGTTGTCTGACTAATCGTCCGGACAGCGGCTATATCCCTCGACGTCCCATACACAGGAACGCTCCGTTGAGTATTCCTGAGCTCTCTCGGAAAGCGGCTTATCTTCGTGCTGAACATAAAGTCTGGCTGTTGTTATTCCAATGTGCCGATCCCTCTCTCCTCCCAATATCATGTGTAGGAGTAGAGTCCGGGTGCCTGCATATACATTAGATTGCCAGCCGATCTTGCCAATATCGATGGGTTTGGCAAACTTTAGTCTAATGTGTATCAGGGCCTTAACTTTGGTAGAATATGAAGTGTAGTAAGTTATAGCTTGGACAAGGTAACAACCTCTTCAGTGTTCCGCTATAAAAGTAACATTTTAAAGTAATTTCTGAAGTAACCGGGAAGACATCCAGTTTAAACTAAAAAATACGACTGTAATGTAACACTATGTTGCTGCTATCTATACAAATTGTAGCTAAGAAGCGATATGTGACATAGACAATGAATGCTCACCATCCTCTGAGCTTATGGTTACAATGGGACTGGTAAGTTCCAGACCTTCTTGTCCCTCTGAGTTCACAGCACGTGCAGCACATTGCACCCGGGATCCGGCATGGAAGTATATGGAATCCAACGTAATCATTTTTGAGGAAGTAAAGAAAGTGTCAAAGTCCACCTCCCTCATAGGACTGGTGACTCCATCCTGGCCCCTAGGGGCACTGACCAGCCAGCGGTAACGGCTTAATGTGTCGTTAATATTTTCGCTGGTACATATCGATCCAGTTTTGTCATAATCAGAATACTTTGGATTACATGCCTGGAAAGATATATCAGAGAAGGGAAAGTTAGAGATAGCAAGACAACTAAAACAATATCCAGGAAGCAGAACTACACTGTCTGTAGAAATGAGCCCCCTTTATAAAATATTTGTACCAAACTAGACTGTCTATTCGAAGCTCACACCACCTACTAGTTGACTTTGTGAGATAAATTTGGAGCACAGTTTTACTGCATTTTTTGGCACAGGTTGTCTCATGTTTGGTCACGCCCTTTGCACCGAGCCAAATCTTCTTTGAGTGAGGCCGAGCCTGCTTGTTGGAAAGGCAAAGGGTGCTCACAAGAAATATTGATTAGATTTAAATTTCTTTTTTGTTCATTCATTTTTTATTTTGTTAATTGATAAAAATACCTGTTAACATTTCTATTTTTGCAACATTTTTCCTACAACTGCTTAAAACTTTTGTTAGAATTGATCACCATGAAAGTAGGTGGTGACAGACAGCCAGACTTTTGTAATGGTTGTAATTGAAGATAACTACATCCCTAAAGCCGGCCATACACACGAGATGGCTGTCAGCCAAATGATGCTTCCGCCAATCATCCAACCGATGGCCATCTTAGCCGTCTCTCCCATACTCAGGAGCGCTCGTTCGACTCAGCATTCCTGTGTTTTCTTTGAGAAAGCCATAGACTGACACATCGGTCGGAGGCTTATCTCTGGGAGAAAAATACAATCATCAGTCCGAAATCACATATGTCTGATCAACATCTCTCTCGACCATCAGTCAGCCGGAGCCCCCATACACATTAGAGTATCAGACAAACCCAGTGATATCGACGGGTTCAAGCAACTTAAGTTTAATGTGTTTGGTGGCCTTAACCTTGGCATTGACAGGGAGAATACGGTGTATTACAGAGGAGATCAAACGATTACACGTTCAATCCTCTAGTGTAAAAGTTAAGTGGTAAAAATAAAAAATAGAATGAAGAATTTTCAATACAAAGTGATGGGACGTTGATCCAGGGAACTAGTCTGATCGCCGTATATGGAGTCGGGAAGTAATTTTTCCCCTAATATGGAGCTATTACTGTCTACCCCATGGGGGTTTTGCCTTCCTCTGGATCAACATGTTTGAATATAGGTTGAACTCTATGGACTTTTGTCTACCTTCAACCTTAAAACTATGAAACTATGTAAACCTTCAATGTAGCTCTCTAAACGAGACAACACAAACACAAAAAAAGCCTTTGGTCTTTAACCAAAGTAGAGCCAAAATAAGCTTAAGGCTTAAGGGTTTAAGTTTTAATTACACAAAACTAGGAAACCCCTTTAATCATATGCTTGATGGTGTGTTGGCAACTCTGATTATCCCTATGCTCACTATTCTAAATATAAGTATAAAGCAGAAGATGAAAACTGCAGAGACAACATATTCCCTTCATACACAAAACTCACCGTGATGCAAGCAACCGGGTAACCGGCAATGGGAGCGGGGTTCTCCTTAGCTCTTGAGGTATCATCGTAGATAAAAAGTGAGACAACTTGAGGGACTGAGGGGAAGGTCACATCTGCCATGCTGTTCATTTCTTCAATGTACACAATGGCTTTGGCCATCTACAAAATATAAAACCTTCTGAAATAACAGCAAAAACTAAGGCCTTCTCCATGCATCTATTAATGTAGGACTAGTGACTACTAAATCCTATGTCACTCCTTTGTGATGCAAAATGTATGATATGCAATACAGAAGTGATCAACAGCCGTGTGCTGACCCACAACTGTAAAATAAAGCTTAGTCAGTGTCGGACTCGCCCATCAAAGTACTGGAGGATCCTCCGGTGGGCTTAGCATCTGGCACTATAATGACCCCTAATCGTGTAGCAGACCACAAACTTATTCGGACATGACTTTGGGACCAATCAGTTATCTCTAGGGTAAAAAAATATTAAAATAATACTGGTATAAAACAAAATGCAGCAAATAAAGTAATTATCAGTAAAATAAACCCTATATTTTAAATATTTGAAGACTCTTATAGGCATTTTCCCCTACTTTAAATGTAATCTGTCAGCAGGTTTTTGCTATGTAATCTGAGGACAGCATGAGGTAGAGGCTGAGACACTGATTTCAGGGATGTGTCACTTGTTAGGCTGTGTGCTGTTGTTTCCATACAATTAATGTTTTATCACCAGGTGATTATCACTGCCCAGACTAGCTCCCTCGTGCTGGTCCAACCACGCCCCCTCCTCTGATAAGCAGCTCACTGTCAATAGACAATGTACACAAAGTCGTGGTGTGGGCGTGTGCAGTGCAGCCTTCTGAGCTTTCCTACATGAAACATTTAAAAACTCTGATTGTGTCACAAATGCTGCACCCACAAACTAAGTGATACATTGCTATGCGGCTTGCAGAGGTAGAAAATACCTGGTGACAGGTTCTATTTAAAAATTATTCTTATTGTTCCCAGGGTGGGGTAATGAAAAAACAAACACCTATACTCACCTCCTGGACTGGGGACGCTCTTCCACATTAGATACTGTGTCCCCCACCAGTCTTGGGGCATTAACATCCAGATGGATCATCATGTGACTGCTGCAGCCAATCAGTGGCTACTGACCGGCAGCAGCTGGAAATAGACTGCTTGAACATAGTGTGAAGGTTTTAACCAATCAGAGGATGCTAAATGGCTGCAGCAGTTACAGGATGCGTCATCTGGATGTTAAAGCCCTGAGAAAGGCAGGGGACACTGTAGAAAATGCAGAGCAGTCTAGGAGGGGAGCATATTAATTTTTTTTTCATTACTTCACCCAATGGAAGCCCCCTTTATCAACTTTCTTTTAACTCAAGAAAAATTATTTAAAAATATAAAGTAAGAAAATACATAATGGCTATGATTTCTCTAATGCCATCACTCTGCACTCAATGTGACATCCACCACTGCAGAGACGCTCCATCAGGTAATGAATGGCATTATGGACGAAATTGGAAGCATAAACAGGCAAACGTTCCTGCATCTGTGTATGTGTAATCACACAAAGATTAAAGCGTATCTGACACAAGATTTCACAGTACAAACTGCATGACTGACAACTCCTCATTGTCCCTCCTCCCTGCTGAGATCTCACACTTCTCAGTACAAGTTGCAGTTGTCAGCAAGGCTGGGTGGGAGGAGACTGAATAAAATTGGGTGCTATGAGCTTTTTCACTTTATAGCTGAACTAAAATACTCGTAATATCAGGATTATACAGCCAAGCTGACATTGATTTTCAAAGTAAGCCAACCAGCATCACCAGGTCTAAGAGATCTAGTTAATAATGTATGTAGTTTGTGTTCTGAAATCTAGTAACACCTTTTTTTAAGCTTTAATAACATAAACCTCATGCTGAAGAATGTCTCTGATATTAAAGTCAAGATGTTTAAATCCAGTGCCGTAAGTGAATGGGAGTGCACACTTTTTTTGCGGGTTTAGGTAAATTCCGGCCCTTTACATATGGGTCGATGTCAAAATTTCCAGCAATTGTTTTCAAAATTTGTAACAGACCCACCAAATTGAGGACCGTTGACAACCAAATGTTACCTGGATTTCTGCAACCATGTTCTCGTCAGGTTTCAGGTGCACAGTAAAAGCCTCTCTCATTTCCCTAACTCCATCGTAGAGGACTTCAATCTCCACAATGTGCTGCATTTCACCTTCTTTAAATTCAATCTCTAAAAATGTACAAAAATAAAGAAAGCTTTAACCATGAGTACGAGTGTAGACATCACATAAACCCCAGAGAGAGAGATATTCTGTGGGGGGATCTCTGCCTCCTTTGGCAGCCCCCCTAACCCTTACTACGACCATTTTCCAGCCCTTTTACAGCACAAAAGTTCGGGTCCCCATTGACTTCTATGGGGTTCGGGTTCAAGTTTGGGTAGAATTTGGACTAGAGCTCGACTGAACCCGAACATCCACAGGTCCGCTCATCCCTAATGTTATATCATTATATCTAATTGTGGAATAACCAAATTACAATTGATGTGCCGCAACTATAACTCTCAAAGGGACGATGAACGTGGATGCTTT
Source organism: Phyllobates terribilis (assembly GCF_046119375.1). Classification (NCBI taxonomy): domain Eukaryota; kingdom Metazoa; phylum Chordata; class Amphibia; order Anura; family Dendrobatidae; genus Phyllobates; species Phyllobates terribilis. The sequence goes on along the minus strand of NW_027362762.1, from coordinate 126,595,117 downwards.
ATTAAAGAAAAACATGTTTAGTGCTGTTAAATCTTCTGCTATGAATGCCATGAAAAATGGTTAAAACGCTCAAAAATGCTGTGTGTGAAAGTGCCCTTACGCGTGTTTAACACAAGCATATTTCACAGTCCTTAGTGCGATGCCCGGAGTGATCGCGGCGAGTCAGGGCATCGCGGCTGTATGTGGACCATGAAACACACTTGTGTGGACCCCTAATAGGCTGGGTCCAAATGATCGTTTTAAAGAAAAGAAAATACAGTTAGGTCCATATATATTAGGACAGAGACAACATTTTTCTAATTTTGGTTCTAGACATTACCACAATGAATTTTAAACAAAACAATTCAGATGCAGTTGAAGTTCAGACTTTCAGCTTTCATTTGAGGGTATCCACATTAAAACTGGATGAAGGGTTTAGGAGTTTCAGCTCCTTAACATGTGCCACCCTGTTTTTAAAGGGACCAAAAGTAATTGGACAGATTTAATAATTGTAAATAAAATGTTCATTTCTAGTTCTTGGTTGAAAACACTTTGTTGGCAATGACTGCCTGAAGTCTTGAACTCATGGACATCACCAGACGCTGTGTTTCCTCCTTTTTGATGCTCTGCCAGGCCTTCACTGTGGTGGTTTTCAGTTGCTGTTTGTTTGTGGGCCTTTCTGTCTGAAGTTTAGTCTTTAACAAGTGAAATGCATGCTCAATTGGGTTGAGATCAGGTGACTGACTTGGCCATTCAAGAATATTCCACTTCTTTGCTTTAATAAACTCCTGGGTTGCTTTGGCTTTATGTTTTGGGTCATTTGTCCATCTGTAGTATGAAACGATGACCAATCAGTTTGGCTGCATTTGGCTGGATCTGAGCACACAGTATGGCTCTGAATACATCAGAATTCATTCGGCTGCTTCTGTCCTGTGTCACATCATCAATAAACACTAGTGACCCAGTGCCACTGGCAGCCATGCATGCCCAAGCCATCACACTGCCTCCACCGTGTTTTACAGATGATGTGGTATGCTTTGGATCATGAGCTGTACCACGCCTTCGCCATACTTTTCTCTTTCCATCATTCTGGTAGAGGTTGATCTTGGTTTCATCTGTCCAAAGAATGTTCTTCCAGAACTGTGCTGGCTTTTTTAGATGTTTTTTAGCAAAGTCCAGTCTAGCCTTTTTATTCGTGATGCTTATGAGTGGCTTGCACCGTGCAGTGAACCCTCTGTATTTACTTTCATGCAGTCTTCTCTTTATGGTAGATTTGGATATTGATACGCCTACCTCCTGGAGAGTGTTGTTCACTTGGTTGGCTGTTGTGAAGGGGTTTCTCTTCACCATGGAGATTATTCTGCGATCATCCACCACTGTTGTCTTCCATGGGCGCCCAGGTCTTTTTGCATTGATGAGTTCACCAGTGCTTTCTTTCTTTCTCAGGATGTACCAAACTATAGATTTTGCCACTCCTAATATTGTATCAATTTCTCGGATGGGTTTTTTCGTTTTTTGCAGCTTAAGGATGGCTTGTTTCACCTGCATGGAGAGCTCCTTTGACTGCATGTTTACTTTACAGCAAAACATTCTAAATGCAATCACCACACCTCAAATCAACTCCAGGCCTTTTATCTGTTTAATTGAGAATGACATAACGAAGGGTGCGCCCACACCTGTCCATGAAATAGCCTTGGAGTCAATTGTCCAATTACTTTTGGTCCCTTTAAAAACAGGGTGACACATGTTAAGGAGCTGAAACTCCTAAACCCTTCATCCAATTTTAATGTGGATACCCTCAAATGAAAGCTGAAAGTCTGAACTTCAACTGCATCTGAATTGTTTTGTTTAAAATTCATTGTGGTAATGTCTAGAACCAAAATTAAAAAAATGTTGTCTCTGTCCAAATATATATGGACCTAACTGTATAATACTTTTCATTTTACAAGACATTATAGTTGAGTATACAGAGCGGTGACTGAACCCGCACCGGCGCCGTCCCAGTGACTGAACCCGGAACGCGGCAGGGGGAAAAAAGTAAATTTTCTCCCCGCAGCGTTCGGCTACATTCAGGCGCCGGGCAGGTTTGTAATGCTATTAACCTGCAGATTAACCCCATATCTGCAGGTTAATAGCATTTTTTCTGGTGACAGGTTCCCTTTCAATATTGTAGTTTTAACTCAGAAAACTGAGCCTCACACTATGCTGACACCTTCTGTTATAAAGAGAACATTTTTCAGCAGTCATCTGATTATCTTCAGAGGCATACCATGAAAGGTAACACGTCTATAAAAAGCTGCATTCAGATAACACAGGATCCTCCACTGACAACAGCGGATGGGTGTCAAGAATTATGTTGCCTTCTACAGTTTGACCACTAGTGGCCGCTATTGTTCACTTTAATAATTGTGCTGCAGTTTCACTCCTTACCACTGGAGGCTGCTGTTGTTGTTATGATCTGCAACATGTACTAAGGAAAGATAGGGGAAAGTTGTCCCTACAGAAGACTAAGCTGAATCCCTACGATGTAGCGGGCTGCCTGTTCCTAGCGAGCAGACCCGCCTTAGTCCTCGGCTAGTCTGAACGAAGACCTATAGCATAAAGGAAGGAGTCCCTAAAAGAACTAAGGACTGGAACAAAAAATGGGACACCTCCTGAACAGAGAAAGTTGTTGCAGAACACAAAAAGGTACTAGAGCTCCCAGAAGGACTAAGCGAACTGACAGACATAGGCACAAAAGCACCTGGCTAGAGAAACAGTCAAACATTGAAGTCCAGCACAGCCAGAAGGGCGGAGCTGGAATATAAAGGCAGGTGGTCACGTGACCGCAAAACACAAGATGGAAAAAAACAAACAGGAGGGTTCTAACAGTTGTGTTCTACAATTGCTCTTTTTCAAGATGGCAAATTCTGAATCTATGGAATCCATCTTGTTTCCTGTTTGGGCCTACTTAAAGCAACATGGATCTCTCACTCATTGCTTGAGCATTGTGTCTAGCTGTTAGCTTAGCTTTAGTCTCCAGCTCCTTAACATTCTTACCCAGTCTGTTCTAATTTATCTATGGATTGTTCCCTACAACTCCTTGCTATCTCCAAGAACTTCTACTACCGCTTGCTGTCCCTGCTTGTGCTCCTTCGGCCACTGGTTTCCAGCAGTGCTACACCAGTATCTTAACAATGGGGCAGCTTCTCCTCCTTGCACTGTCACCTTTGATGTCACAGAGCATGCCCACAACACGGTTCCAACACTAGAAGTCAATGAGCCATCTTTACACCAAATCCTGAAATTTAGTGATACATTCACATTGGTGATACATTATTTGTAACTTTCAAGAGCCAAAACTACAACACTGATCTTAAATCCCCATAGGTCACAAAGCGGCTTTAATATACTGCTTTAAAGACAGGGCAATTTTTAATTTTTGCAGTTTCATTCTCCCCCCTCCCCCTGCATAACTTTGATATTTTTCCATGTACATAGGAATGATGGGTCACATTTTTGTGGGACAAATTGTAGTTTTGAATGACACCATTCACTGTAACTTATAATGTACTTAAAAATAGAAAAAAAGTTTTAAAAAATGATGGCATTTTTTTTATTTTATAAAGTTCACCTTGAGGGAAAGATGACTTTGTTCTATGAGTCAGTCCGATATTGTGATACCAAATACCGCTGAGAGTCATAACTTTTTTTTACTTTTCGATCAATAGCATTGTACGAGGTTTTGTTTTTCTTTTGTTTTATTAGTTGAGAATTACTTATTCAGTGAAACTAAGGGCTCGTTCACACTGGCATATAACTCAGACTAGTGCTGTCTGATGTTTTATCGGAGAGAACTTGGCCCAATGTTATACTATGGGGCAGAGCAGATCGGCAATTATTTTGTCATGCTGATTGCAACACTTCAACCCCTTTAATTCTACTTTCAAGATGCATTAAAAACCCCTACAAGATGGGAGCAGTCACTCTGGAGCCCATCAGCACCCTGCTCCGATCTCAGCAGTTGCACTCAGGTGCCGGTGGGCTCAGCTCCTGAGTCCGCTCCATGAGGGGAAGGCGCTTTTTGGCTGTGTGTGTACATCGGCAGTCGCTAAGGGGTTAAACACAAGTAACGATCCAATACCTGCATCAACACAGTTACAAGTAAATATTGGGATATCCCACAAAAAGATCCCTTCTATTGAGAACTGATTTCACAAGGTCAACAGACTGTGTTTACACAAGTCCCTACAACAATGGAGCGCTAGCTTGTGAGTCAGGTCAGGTCGGACTCTGGTTTTCCATTTACCTTTGTTAAAAATAAAGAAAGCTCAGAGTACAGAACGCTCTTGGAATATTTTTTTGTTGTTTAACATATTAAAATATTATATCTATTATTACTTTATGACTAGTATTTTGAATGAATTTGTCATGTGGGTTTTTCCACGAACAAAAGTTGATTTTAATCAATAGATCTTGGAATAATAATAAGTTCCACAATTGTATGTTTTAAATAAAATGTTCCTGTGCTGAGATAATCTTATAAATGTGCCCCTGCTGTGTACTGTGTAATGGCTGTGTCTGACCGTGCAGGAACATGGTTTGATCATACCACAGCTCCTGGGCGGGGGGAGGAAGCAAGAGAGTATACAGACTGGACAGCACGGGATTTATTTAAACACATTCAATTGTGGGACTTAATATTATTCAAAGATCTATTGATCAAAATGAACTTTTGTTCATGGTAAAACCCCTTTAAGCATTTGCTCTGTACTTGGAAGGTCCTAAATACAGATACGGTACATTATTAAACAGTGTTACATAGAATTTTTTTTTACATGTTTTTTTTTCTATATTTTATTACCTGTGAGTTTCCGATAGAGATCTATAAACAATAATATATATATGTATATATATATAATATACACATATATATAAATATATTTTGTGACAAAGTCACTGGTAAAGTGATAGACAGAAAATTTGTTTCACGGAGGCTATTAGCTTCCGTGAATTAAAACCATAAAGTGTGCTCCAGCATGTTATTTGCTGAGGAGGTTAAACCTCAATAGTAAAAGGGAGTGGTTTTTGTGAATGGCCATTGTGAAGAGCTGGAGGCCATTCACCATATCTCCACCTCATGGTGTGGTCTGAGGGGTTTAAATATTTGGCCTGCAGAGGCATTCAGTGTTCAGTAAGTCTGGAGAAAGGAACTCCAGACATGTTTGTGTTGTAGCTAGCCTGAACCACGTGGATTTGCTGAATGCTGAGCAGACGGATCCATGCTGTCACAAAGACTGTGCTTTTGTGTTACCATTTTGTTTTGGTTTTCCTGTTTTGCTCAGCGGGCAGTATTTTCTTTTATCAACTCAGCGTTGATTTATGCTGCATTTTAATAAACCAACCAGAAGTTTTAAAGAGACAATGTACCTGTGTCTACCTCCGTGTGCAGCTGAGTGAGCGATCTACCACAATATACAGTACAGACCAAAAGTTTGGACACACCTTCTCATTTAAAGATTTTTCTGTATTTTCTTGACTATGAAAATTGTACATTCACACTGAAGGCATCAAAACTATGAATTAACACTTGTGGAATTATATACTTAACAAAAAATTGTGAAACAACTGAAAATATGTCTTATATTCTAGGTTCTTCAAAGTAGCCACCTTTTGCTTTGATGACTGCTTTGCACACTCTTGGCATTCTCTTGATGAGCTTCAATAGGTAGTCACTGGAAATGGTTTTCACTTCACAGGTGTGCCCTGTCAGGTTTAATAAGTGGGATTTCTTGCCTTATAAATGGGGTTGGGACCATCAGTTGTGTTGTGCAGAAGTCAGGTGGATACACAGCTGATAGTCCTACTAAATAGACTGTTAGCTGCTTTTTTCTTGCCATAATACAAATTCTAAGTAAAGAAAAACGAGTGGCCATCATTACTTTAAGAAATGAAGGTCAGTCAGTCCGAAAAATTGGGCAAACTTTGAAAGTGTCCCCAAGTGCAGTTGCAAAAACCATCAAGCGCTACAAAGAAACTGGTTCACATGAGGACCGCCCCAGGAAAGGAAGACCAAGAGTCACCTCTGTTTCTGAGGATAAGTTTATCCCAGTCACCAGCCTCAGAAATCGCAGGTTAACAGCAGCTCAGATTAGAGACCAGGTCAATGCCACACAGAGTTCTAGCAGCAGACACAGCTCTTCAACAACTGTTAAGAGGAGACTTTGTGCAGCAGGCCTTCATGGTAAAATAGCTGCTAGGAAACCACTGCTAAGGACAGGCAACAAGCAGAAGAGACTTGTTCGGGCTAAAGAACACAAGGAATGGACATCAGACCAGTGGAAATCTGTGCTTTGGTCTGATGAGTCCAAATTTGAGATCTTTGGTTCCAACCACCGTGTCTTTGTGTGACGCAGAAAAGGTGAACGGATGGACTCTACATGCCTGGTTCCCACCGTGAAGCATGGAGGAGGAGGTGTGATGGTGTGGGGGTACTTTTCTGGTGACACTGTTGGGGATTTATTTAAAATTGAAGGCATACTGAACCAGCATGGCTACCACAGCATCTTGCAGCGGCATGCTATTCCATCTGGTTTGCGTTTAGTTGGACCATCATTTATTTTTCAACAGGACAATGACCCCAAACACACCTCCAGGCTGTGTAAGGGCTATTTGACCAAGAAGGAGAGTGATAGGGTGCTATGCCAGATGACCTGGCCTCCACAGTCACCAGACCTGAACCCAATCGAGATGGTTTGGGGTGAGCAGGACCGCAGAGTGAAGGCAAAAGGGCCAACAAGTGCTAAGCATCTCTGGGAACTCCTTCAAGATTGTTGGAAGACCATTTCCGGTGACTACCTATTGAAGCTCATCAAGAGAATGCCAAGAGTGTGCAAAGCAGTCATCAAAGCAAAAGGTGGCTACTTTGAAGAACCTAGAATATAAGACATATTTTCAGTTGTTTCATACTTTTTTTGTTAAGTATATAATTCCACGTGTTAATTCATAGTTTTGATGCCTTCAGTGTGAATGTAGTGAATGTACAATTTTCATAGTCATGAAAATACAGAAAAATCTTTAAATGAGAAGGTGTGTCCAAACTTTTGGTCTGTACTGTATATAATAGAAAAGCAGTAGTAGGATAAAGTGGGTGCAGAGCCTCCTGGCAAAGACCAAACCATCCAAACAAAAAATAATAAATGGAGGCAGCACACAAAGCAATATAGCAAACAAACAGTGGTTTATTAGCCCATAGTGGCAGTGGCAACGGTTCAGTTCTGAGTGTCTTGAGAAAGGTTACCACTTAGAACCGAAACGTTGCCACTGTCACTGTGGGCTAATAAACCACTGTTTTTTTGCTATATTGCTCTGTCTGCTGCATCCATTCGTTACTTTTTTTCACTCCTTGAAAAAGCCACAAGGCGAAACAAAAGCTTTGGAGTTTTTGAGGTACCTTCATATGGTATTGTCTTTCCTCTTTTTTCCTGGTTTTTGAATACAATGTACTGTGTTTAGTGGTGGATACATGTTTCACAACATGATTATATGTAAACTATCCACTTGGATTTATTTATTGTATTTATATATTTAAATGTTTTGTATATATGCTTGCTGCTATATTTATATCAATATATATTTATACTATATTCATTCAGGGATACCATTATCTATTTTATATACCCACTCTCCACATTCTTTTTCTGGAATCATGTCTTTTCCCGTGTAATTTCCCATTTTTCCCTTGTTCTATGTTTATCCCTATGTATTAATAAATAAACTATATAATTCATTCAATATTTTAAGTCTATTCGCTTTTTCTTTGTGGAGGTTATATATAATAAAGCCTAATGCCCATATAGCTTATTAAAAGTTTCACTGGACTTTTGGTAGTTTGAGTGCTGCCTGCTTTCTTTTTTACTTTTTTATTATCTGGTTTTTGGGCTATAACCAATGAGTTGGCTCCTATCCTTAACTCTGAAGCTGATGCTGCATCATTTTTATATCTATCTATATATATATACTGTAAATAGATATATAGATGTAGATAGAGAGATAGATACTATATATATATACACTGTATATACATACACGCAGTATCTCTATATATATAGAAATGATGCAGCACCATATACTGTATATATACAGTATCTCTATATAGTCCATAAAGCCTACACCATGTTTTTTGCGCTTTGTTCTAATAAAGAAGTGGCTTCCCTTTTCCTTGAGCTATGCATTACATTCATACAGTTCTCAATGCCTGGGTGTCCATTAGCCGGGTCTCAGTCCTTCTCAGTCCTTATCCACATGTACGTCACTTGACATGTAGTAAGGTATTAATACTAGAGGTTAGGACCATTCCAAATAGGGTCACCATGACATGGTTCGATGGCTTTTACATTTTTTGATCAAAATTATGTTAACTAAGTACCCTATATGGTTTTCATGCACTATTACTGTTTATTTATTTACTGCAAAGTATTTGCTTATTTTGTTTTTATCTCAGGTTTTCTGTTTAGTGGACAGTGTGAATATGCGCTTACAAGCTGCATGCACACCAACTTATATTCCAGTTCATCTCCTTAGGTTTTTGTTTAAAGCCTAAAAAGTAGTCGTTTTCTTCCATTGTTCGTAATTTAAAGTTGTTCTATTAGTTTATATGCACACATCGTCTCTTAGACGGTGGCGCAGCTGGCAAGTTTTCCCAGGCAAATCCCTGAAAGGTCTTTGCCAGTGGCTATGCCATCGTTTTGTGAAGCTGCTTGAACAATGAACATATCACTTTTTTTAAACCTGGAGTTGGCCCTTATGTTAGGAATTATATATTTTTCTTTCATAAAGTAATCAAACTAAAGATAGAAAAAGAACATAATGCATATTATCTGAAACAGCTCCGCACTGTATCTCCTGTCGTCCCAGCATACGGCCAACCCTTCTTGTGTGTTCCCTCATTGCATCATGTAGTCAATATGTTCGTCATAGACAAATGCCAGAATGTTGCTATGTGGGAGAGGTATTGATCAAAAGTTCATAAATGGAGTGGTGTGTACCTTCTGACACAGGGTTATAATCTTCCCCAGAGGTAGCGGAGCCATCCTTTGTGTGCACACGCACAATGGAAACCTTTGATGTGTCTCCCTGGCGAACAACTGGAATTTTTACTACCACGATTTGTCCAGGTTCCTTCGGTTCACTTACACTAAACTTAGTGTCGGCAAACTTTATTATTGCCTCTGAAAAAAAGAATAACAAATTTACAAGTCATTTTTATTGGGTATTAACTCTTGAATATACATCGATGGCTCTTTATTAGTTTCTTACTGTCTGCGTCATCCTTAATCTTTACTAAGGTCTCATTGAGTTCTCCTATGGAGGCTCCAAAAGGAGATTCACTTCTGGGAGTCCCGAGGACAAGTCGCAGCTCCTCCTCTTCTTCATGGATAGTGTCGTCCATCAGGGTCACGGTGCAAGGACGTTCTGTCTCACCTGAAAAACAATATGCAATTTTGTCTTAAGTAATATGAGTAATATGGAAATCTTTATCCCTGTACTGAAAAGCTGACAGGGTTTCTATATTCCAATAACCAGGGTCCCAGCTAAATAAAATAGTAATTTACAGGGGTCGTACAGACTCCGTAGCACTAAGTCCAGGTGTATACTAGGTATAGAAGAGTGTGAACTTTAGATAGTGGAACACTTCCTGAAGGTGCAGGTGTCTGTCCAGGAAACTTTGTTATTAAAGCTGCTAATGTCCAGTTGATGCCATTGATGTGAAGTATCACACAATCTTTTGAGTTTTTTGAGGGCGGTTGGTTGCTGTCCACCTGTACAGCCAGGGACGCTGATGCTCAGCTGAACAGGGGTTAATTTGTGTTTTGTGACTGAATGTAAAGGCTTTTTATCTATTTTGTACACCAGCCATAAAGAACTGTTTGAACCAGACTTCTGTGGAGCTGTCTCTGACTGTATTTGATCCCATTTAGCCTACGGGCATAATGCTAGGATATTCCATTGAGTAATCATTGTTGAGGGTTCTACCTCTGGGACCCCCATCTATCTGTGGATAAAGGGGTTGTAGCCCCTTCTCATCTTTTTCTGATGCTTCTGACCACCCAGCTGTGATGGAACGGCGTTGCAGTGTGTGGCCGGGAATGCACCAAGCAATAGACTGTAAAGCGGAAGCAGGGCTAAATATGAGCTTTGGGTCTTTCAGTCTCAGGATCGTGGGGGTTCCAGAGGTCAGATGCCATCACAGATGCTAATAATATGCCATCACGTATGACTCACGTAACCCTTTTATATAGTGATTAGATATGACTATAGCATATAAATAATAAATTCTGGGCAATTTTGGAAACATGAGCATGCTCTTCTTCCCCAATTTCAATCTAATGGTCGACAACAATGGAAAAGTTTCAGAGCTGAATACAAAGTACCTGGAAGGAAGGTGATGATTGAACTATCAGTGTTTGGTCGCTCTTCAAAGTCTAGCATCACTTGTGCAGAGCCTTGCCGAGTGTAACAACGTACTGTGGACTTGTAGCTGACGTCTCCACTTCTGTACACCATGGCTGTGATCTTCCCATCCTTCTCACGACCCATGTACATGGCCTCCCTGAATTGAACCTTTGGCACTGTGGCAAAAAAAATTATATCATTATTATGCTTTGCTTATATGGCACCATCAAATACTGCAGCGTTTTACAGACATCATCATTGCTGCTCTCATTGGGGCTCACAATCTACATTACCCACCAGTATGTCTTTGGGGTGTGGGAGGAAATCGGAGAACCCGGAGAAAACCCAGGCAAACACGGGGAGAACATACAAACTCCTTGCCGATGTTGTCCTTGGTGGGCGTTAAACCTAGGACCCCAGCGCTGCAAAGTAACAGTGCTAACCACTGAGCCACCATGCTGTTTGTATAATGAATCTAATCAGGGATTAGTTAGGGCAATGGCACTCACCAAATGGTCAAAGTGCCGGTCTGGTGATGAAGGCATGCATGTAAGTAAGAAAGTATCCATCCAAGTAAGAAAGCAGGAAAAACCTATACCAGATACAACATTTTTCATGATCGATTCACTTACAGTCAGAGACCGTGTCGTTGATGTATACTGTTGCCTTGCTGGGCTCCCCGAGGACAGCATTCATTGGCATACGCAGCACTAATTCAAACTTCTCTATGCCCTCCAGCACCGGCTGTCCCAAGTCATCCAGAATGACCACACGGAAAGTCTGCATGTTAACGCCAGGAGCAAAATCCAGATTTCTGCTGATACCTACATAGTCAATGCCAGCTGAGAAAAGAAATGCATTTTATGAGTATATTTCCTACAATAATCCAGTGCAGTCTCCAATGGATCACATTCTGAAAAATATAGATGTACAGGCAAAAGAAGTATAATTACAGCACACATATATATATATATATATACATATATACAGTATATATCTATCGTAACAATGCTACTTACTTGAGAGCGAGATGAGGTATCACAGGAACCGTTTCTATTTAAAGTCTATCTGGTTTATTTCAATCCTCATAAACCACATCACAGAAAACTTAAATACAGTCAATACTATAGTGCTGGTTTTGCCTGGCTTAGAGTCCAGTTTCTTAGTCCACTCAATCCAGGAGATCCGCACACCTCCATACACACAGACATGTGTGAGACAAACAAGTCTCATTTTACAAAGTGAACCACACTCAGGGATGGAGATATGGTGAGCAGCCGTTTCTCCCAACTCCTCAGCTGCTCGAAATCAATCTATTATGGCTGATTAACCCATTTTAGTCCTATATGTACTAAAGCATTTCTCCAGGTTTATCTCCCATCCACTAGGTGTCCTACAGGCACCTTACGATATATGTATATATATATATTTATATATATAATATATATATATATATATATATATATATATGATGAGAGGACATGAGTATGGTTCTTACATATTAAAAAAATATATCTTAAGAAAAATCTTTAAAAAAATCCAACATATTTTATATGTCTGCCATTTTGCTTGTAGGTCAAAAATACCATGCTGATTAATTTTATTAAAATATTGTATCTTTATTCATATATATAGTGTTAACATATTCTGAGGCACAGCAGTACATACATATTCACATCTGCCCCTCTTCAAAAGAGATCCCACAATGTCATTTCTCTACATTAATCACATAACGCTGTCTAATGTTTTCTCTGGACTTACCTATTGCTGACGCTGGCTCGGTCTTTTGTGACCGCACCGTGACGGTAGCAGTTTTTGATAGATCAGTTCCAGTCCTCCACACACGTACTTCGATGTATCCCGCACTTTCATCCACATATAATTCCACATCTCCAAAGTAGAAAGCAGGTTCTGGAAAAGAAGAAGGATATATAAGTATAACACAATAAGATATAATATGATTGGAATATAGGAACTACTTCACAATCAAATGATAAAAGTAGAAAAGAAGTGTAAATAATCATTTATAGAAACCTTCATACTATATAATGTAATGTGGTCATGCTACAAGATGCAGAGCAATCACTTGCAAGATTGTCTCACAATATCCCCCTTTTATACTGAAGCCTCCGGATAATCAGCTGATTGACGCTGATCCGGTGTTAGCAGCCCCAGGTTTGGCTCTTATATGGTGGTCCACCTTCTAGGACGTTTATATGCCCTAATACAGTTGCTGTTGTAATACATCTAATATCCCAAAAAGTCAGTCCAACATCTGACACTGAGTGGTCTGCAAGTTTCAATTATTTCCAGTGCAGTCTTTTCTTGAGTGGTCTCCTGAGTGTCACAGGGTCCACTCCTGACTCGTGATTCTGTTATGAATTCCTTCTTCACAAGTGCTTAAAGGAGTTATCCAGTGGATGACAAGAATTTTTAATAAGGCTCAGAGTGATGAAAAAAAGTAATACTCACCCTCACAGATCCCTGCAACGCTAGTTGAGATGTTTACCTGGGCCCACTAATCACTACTTTCTGGTCTCGTCTAAACATGCCAGAAATAACCTCTTAACCAATCGCTGGCTTCAGCAGAAACCAGTTGGTATTTATGGCAATATCTAATGCGTCGAAATGGGACTAGAAGTAGAGACCAATGGGGACTTGGTAAGCATTGGAAAGGGAGCTAGGAGTGACATGTCCCCAGAAGAATCTAGAGGTGAAACGCGCGTTGGGGTGAGAGGACACCACACCTGACATTTTCTTCCATCCAGCCTTTATACCACCTACAGGTAATACAATTTGGGCCTTGTAGCACTCTAATAATGTTTAATAATTATGCATTTTAATGTATCTGTTTACACATTAATCTATCTAGTATTGTAGATTTACATATTTGATATATACCTTGTTAAAACATTGACATCAGGTTAGATTGATTTTTGTCACTGTACATCAGCTTTCTTTGATTTATGATCACATTACTTCAAGCCCTACCTGGTTTTTAGGGCAGGATGATGTGTGTCAGTATATACTGCTGAAATTACATTCTATTCCTCTCTTTTATTTGTTAGTAACAGAACTGTGATGTGCATTTATTGTATATTTAAACAAATAGTTAGGATTGAGACCACTGATCTGTGGTGATTGATCACATAGGAGATTCACTTCATTTTACTCACAATATTCTTTACGGATAGTCACCACTTAACAAGACCTTTTAAAAATAATTTTTATCCTTTGGAAATCCACTTTTTAACACTATAGTAAGAAAAACCTAATAAGTTAGTAGCAAAATTTATCTAAATGACAGTCATTACATTATATTGTGCAGTTTTATAACAAAGACTAATAGGAACATATGCACCAGTATGTTTCTGGAGTTTTTTAGTATATACAGATTACAACTATATGCACATTGTGATGTAATGGTCATTGCTGTGTTGTAAGTGTCACTCTTTGCTGGTGGCTCTTTGCTTTGGCTAATCGAAGGGGTAAGATGACAATGGTCCATAGGCCCCAATATGAAAAAGGGAAAGTGGTTGGAGATAACGCACATTAAATATACAGAAATGCTTTGAAGATTGAAGCAGAAAGATTCACTGATTTTTACACTTTTCCTATCTCTCTTTCATTCCGGCTTTATCAACATTCATTCGTTCCTTTGTGCCCACTCTGTGGAGTATGTATATACAACCAGGGGGGCAGTATCTCAATACACTTAGAGAAACTGATGAGTCAGGAGAACTTGTAAATTCCTGAAATGATTTACACAACTTCAATGCCAAAATGGAAATGTAACCACCAGGGTGTGGTAGTTACAGAATTTATATCACCAATGGACTGATAAAAAGGAGGTTTCTTTGCCTTAGTTAAAGGGGTTGTCCAGGACTCAGATATTGATAACATATCTATCCTTGTGATAGGTCAATAATATCAGATCGATGGGAGTCCGACACCCGGCACCCCCTCTGTGGCTGAATGTACAGTGGGTGTCCGACACCCCTTCTGTGGCTGAATGTACACAGTGGGGACCCTTCACCCAGCACCCTCTCTGTGGCTGAATGTACACAGTGGGGATCCGACACACAGCACCCCCTCCGTGGCTGAATGTACAGTGGGGGTCTGACACCCCTTTTGTGGCTAAATGTACACAGTGGGGATCCGACACCCGGCACCCCTCCGTGGCTGAATGTACAGTGGGAGTCCGACACCCGGCACCCCCACTGTGGCTGAATGTACACAGTGGGAGTCTGACACCCGGCACCCCCTCTGTGGCTGAATGTACACAGTGGGGATCAGACAACGGGCACCCTCTCTGTGGCTGAATGTACACAGTGGGGATCCAGCACCCTCTCTGTGGCTGAATGTACACAATGGGGATCGGACACACGGCACCCCCTCTGTGGCTGAATGTACACAGTGGGGATCAGACAATGGGCACCCTCTCTGTGGCTGAATGTACACAGTGGGGATCCAGCACCCTCTCTGTGGCTGAATGTATACAGTGGGGATCCGACACCCGGCACCCCCTCTATGGCTGAATGTACACAATGGGGATCTGACACACGGCACCCCCTCTGTGGCTGAATGTACACAGTGGGGATCAGACAACGGGCACCCTCTCTGTGGCTGAATGTACACAGTGGGGATCCAGCACCCTCTCTGTGGCTGAATGTATACAGTGGGGATCCGACACCCGGCACCCCCTCTGTGGCTGAATGTACACAGTGGGGATCCGACACCCGGCACCCCCTCCGTGGCTGAATGTACACAGTGGGGATCAGACAACGGGCACCCTCTCTGTGGCTGAATGTACACAGTGGGGATCCAGCACCCTCTCTGTGGCTGAATGTATACAGTGGGGATCCGACACCCGGCACCCCCTCTGTGGCTGAATGTACACAGTGGGGATCCGACAACATGCATCCCCTCTGAGCCTGAATGTACACAGTGGGGATCCGACACCCGACACCCCCTCTGTGGGTGAATGTACACAGTGGGGATCCAACACCCGGCACCCCTGGTTGTCTAACTCCCCCAGGTATGATTTTCATGACCTATCCCACGGATAGCTCATCAATATAAAAGTCCTGGACAACCCTTTTAACGAGGTAATGAATTAAAATGCATACAGAAAGTACAATAAAGGGTAAAGTGCCAACTCCTTTAAGTCTATTATTTGTAGGTGACTCGGTTATGATTTTAGCTTCATGTTTTTAAGCTCTTCTGAATTCACTGAGCACGGAGAAGTCTCTAGAGTTCATTTCCACATTAAAATGCTATTTGATACATTGCGCACCACGAGCAAAGGCATGGCATACTTACGTGTGACAAGAAACATTAGCACGGACAGGATTAGCCAGCTGTTCTAATAACGTGTGTGATGTTACATTTCCACATGTCGCACATATTACAAATATCCTAAAGACTGGAAGGAGCACATTGGAAACAACGCAACACATTTCTATAAGCAACGACAGAGCTACAAGAATGTGCCGTCTTCCCAGATGTCTCCTAATTCCATATTATTCCACTTTCTGCTTTTCCAAAGAACCAATACAGAAGAAGAATAAACGCCTTCAAAATGTGGTGCTGGAGAAGGGTGTTATCAGTACAATTGATGGCAAGAAGAACAAACATCAATTTTGAAACAAATCAAGCCAAACATGTCATTCGAAGCAAGGTCACCAAGCTGTGACTTGCCTACTTTGGAGACATCATTTGAAGAGAGCAATCACTGGAGAAGGACATCATGATGGAAAGAATAAAAGAATAGCAGGAACAAGGCAAAGAGGAAGACCAGCAACCTAATGGCTTGATACTATCAAGATGATGGCGGAGAAGACCCTGGTGGACCTATCTAGGCTTGCACAAGATCGATCTTCCTACAGATCGTTCATCCATCAAGTTGCCATGATGGCTCGAGATCGAGCTGAATGCTGTTAAAAAAAAAAACATTTCCAAAATATAGTATTACATAATGGGAACCTAAAAAAATGCACAATTTTGCTTTTTAATAATTATGGAAAAAGGTAACTGGCCCCTAGAAGAATTAGGCTGCCGCAATTCTGAAGTTCAGAAATTATTCCTGGTGTAGGCTCCTCGAGATGTTAGCAGCCACTGCAGGAGACGTGATATTGCATGCCGGTCTTACTAGCTCTCTATTGCGGCTTATTAAGGGGGGTCCTGAGAGGGAAACCTATTCTATGATGCTGACATTCATACAAACACTATGCAATAGTCAATAGCGTTAGGTTCCATCCAATGAGGTCATTCCATCGCTGGTGGATGGCTTATATGATTTTTGATCAAACAATGTTAACTAAGTATCTCACATTTTTATGCGTGTAGCATTAGTGTAATTCATGCATTCACTAATTGCAGAGTGCTTGATGCATAGTGCTAGCATATATGTCTATATATTGGCCACAGCGTAGGTGCACCTGCCCAGTGATTTATTACTATAGGTGTGCTGGCCTTGCTCTATATTTTATGCATTATGCATCAGTGGATATGGCCACCACAGGGCCTGTAACCCTCATCCATCCATGTTTCTCAGGTTTTAATTAGTGCCAAGCCTGGATCCTATGTCTTCTCAATTCACTTGATGCCTTGTTGGGCACATAGACAAGTGAGTTAATGGAGCTGGAATCCATTCAATGAGACCACCTTGTCACCAGTGGATGGCTTATATAGTTGTTGATAAAAAAATCTTAACTAAGCGCCTCAAATTTTTTACATGTGTGTTAAAGAGGTTGTCCAGTGCTACCGATTTAAATTGTGTAAACAAGTCTTTTTGTAATTACCTTGCGTGGTCTTTAATGCCTGTGATCGGCGCTATTGCTGACCGCTCACTAGGCATCACGTGACTCCGGCTGCAGCCGGCTCTGGTATCCGCTCATGTCTCGTCAAGTTCCGACTGCAACCGGGGTGACCCCGTGACGCGCTACCCCCTGATTGATGGGCTGTGGGCAGCATCCACTGCGCCTTTCCCTCTCCTCTGCTTTAATTGGGAAAGCACAAAAATTGTAAGGCTCGTTTTTCACGTCAAAATGTAAGTACATCTGAGCACAGGGAGTAGGGAGCTGGCGGAGAGTCGCACGCTGCTCAGCCCTAGCTTAAGTATATCGGAGCGCTGTGCACTCCAATATAGTTAAGGGTAGCATAGCTCTGGGTGGGTGCTCCATGGTGGGCCCCCCCTGAGCACAGGGCCCGGGATGACCGCACCCTCTGCCCCCCCGGTAGCTACACTATTGTGCGCGATAAATAGTGAACAAAAGTTTCTAGAAATGCTTGCTTCACGATAATCATGCAGTCTAAACAGGCTGCCGCTCACCCAATGGATGAGCAAAACGCTTGTTCGCCAGGTGAAATAATCTTTTGGTTTGCACAAAAGATCATTGTTCTCAATAACACATCATCTGGTGTAAACAGCACTGATTCTGCCGAGAACAATGACAGCCCATGAGCAATGAGTGATCTGTTACTTACAAGTAGCTGATCGGCAGTCATTTAGTGCCGTCAGGTGTAAATGCACCTTATAGCCCCCCCATACACATTAGATGGCTGTCAGATGAATGATGCTTTGGTCGAGCACTTCTATGTTCTCTATGAGAAAACTGCTGGCAGACCGCATATCAAATATACGAGTTGGGGGTCACTTGGGTAATAGTGATCACAAAATAATACGTTTTCATGTAACCTTTAATAAGATGTGTAGTAGAGGGGTTACAAGGACACTAAACTTCAGGAAGGCAAATTTCCAACGGTTGAGAGATGATCTTAGTGCAATAAACTGGGACGATATCCTGAGACATAAAGCTACACAAAGCAAATGGGAGACATTTATTAACATCCTGAATAGGACCTGTGCACAATATATACCCTTTGGGAATAAACATGCTAGAAATAGGAGGAAACCACTATGGCTAAATAGAGCTGTAAGGGGCGCAATAAGTGACAAAAAGAAAGCATTTAGAGAACTAAAGCAAGTAGGTAGTGATGAGGCATTAAATAAATATAGAAAATTAAATAAATTATGCAAAAAACAAATCAAGGCAGCAAAGATTGAGGCAGAGAGAATCATTGCCAGAGAAAGTAAAAATAACCCCAAAATATTCTTTAACTACATAAATAGTAAAAAACTAAAAAATGATAGTGTTGGCCCCCTTAAAAATAGTCTGGGTGAAATGGTGGATGAGGCTGAGGAAAAAGCCAATATGCTAAATGATTTTTTTTCAACCGTATTTACACAAGAAAATCGCATGACAGAAAACATGATTAGCGATAAAAATTCTCCAGTAAATGTCACTTGCTTAACCCAGCAGGAAGTACGGCGGCGTCTAAAAACCACTAAAGTTGACAAATCCCCGGGCCCGGATGGGATACACCCGCGAGTACTACAGGAAATAAGTAACGTCATAGATAGACCATTATTTTTAATCTTTAAAGATTCCATAATAACAGGGTCTCTACCACAGGACTGGCGTATAGCAAATGTGGTGCCAATATTCAAAAAGGGGACAAAAACTGAACTTGGAAATTATAGGCCGGTAAGCTTAACCTCTACTGTGGGTAAAATCCTGGAGGGTTTCCTAAGAGATGCTATACTAGAGTATCTGAAGAAGAATAACCTCATGACTAGTGTTGAGCGATACCTTCCGATATCAGGAAATATCGTATCGGATTGGATCGGGCCGATACCCAAAAAGTATCGGATATCGCCGATTCCGATACCGGAAACCAATGCAAGTCAATGGGACACAAATATCGGAATGAAAATAAACCCTTTCTTTCCTTGTAGGTTAATTCTACATGAAGTAAAACAACTAAGAATAATGTAGAATGACATGAAAAGCCGGCAATTCATCAGCGGCATTCACCGGTACCCGACAATTTACAACAGAAAGAATAGAGCTTCACACATAGATTAGATAGATAGAAACATGTCAGTCACATATATATGAAGTACAGTGACAGTGTTGCTTACTGTACTTGTCATTTAGTGTAAAGGATTTATTAAAAAAAATATTAGTGTTTTCGTGCACCGTCTCTTTAAAAAAGCCGGCCGGCAATTCAGCATCTGTACCCGACAATTTATAACAGACAGAATAGAGCTTCACACATAGATTAGATAGATAGAAACATGTCAGTCACATATATAAGAAGTACAGTGACAGTGTTGCTTACAGAACTTGTCATTTAGTGTAAAGGATTTATTTAAAAAAATAATAGTGTTTTCATGCACCGTCTCTTTAAGAAAGCCGGCCGGCAATTCAGCATCTGTACCCGACAATTTAGAATAGAAGGAATAGAGAATCACACATAGATTAGATAGATAGAAACATGTCAGTCACATATATATGAAGTACAGTGACAGTGTTGATTACTGTACTTGTCATTTAGTGTTAAAATAAAGGATTTATTTAAAAAAAAATTGGCGTGGGGTTCCCCTTAATTTTAGGCTCTAGCGGAGGTTAAGCAGACAGCTGGGGCAAATGTTTGAAGCCTGGGAAGGGGGTAATACCCACGGAGCTTCCCAGGCTACTAATATCAGCCCCCAGCTGAATACCTAGCCTTTACTAGCTATTAAAATGGGGGACCCCCCCAAAAAAATGACGTGGGGTCCCCCCTAATTTAATAGCTAGCACAGGCTAGGCAGACAGCTGGGGGCTGATATTAATAGCCCAGGAAGGGTGCCATGAATATTGGCCCCCTCCCAGGCTAGAAACACCAGCCGTCAGCCGCCCCAGAAATGGCGCATCCATAGGATGCGCCAATTCTGGCACTTAGCCTCGCTCTTCCACGCTGCCCTGGTGCGGTGGCAGGGGGTAATAGGGTTGGGGTTGATGTCAGCTTATAATGCCAGCTGACATCAAGCCCAGGTTAGTAATGGAGAGGCGTCTATAAGACACCCCCATTACTAACCCCATAGTCAAAGTTAAAAGAAAACACAAACACCCAGAGTAAAGTCCTTTAATTGAAATAAAGACACAATTCTTTATTGTTCTAAATTAAACCATACTTACCATCACGCCCATTCCAGCTGAAGCCAACGATCTCCTGCAATAAAAGAAAAATAATAAAGCAACCTCATCCTTACCTTTCCATGGTTCCCAGGACAGCTCCAGCTCTGCTACATCGAGATGACAGGCTGGACCGCAGCAGAAAGCTGCCATCCAGCCTGTCATCCCGCAGACACTGAGAAGCGCAGGCATGCTTGCGCTCCTCAGTGTCTCTCTGTGACGTCATCCAGATGAGCCGAGTTCATGTCCAATGAACTCAGCTCACCTCATGCACGTCACTGACAGCGTGGGAAAATTCTCCTGCACTCAGCGCTTCAGCGTGAGAATTCTCCCACGCTGTCAGTGACATACATGAGGTGACGTCATGTCCAATGAACTCAGCTCACCTCATGCACGTCACTGACAGCGTGGGAAAATTCTCACGCTGAAGTGCTGAGTGCAGGAGAATTTTCCCACGCTGTCAGTGACGTACATGAAGTGAGCGGAGTTCATTGGACATGACCTCGGCTCATCTGGATGCCGTCACAGCCAGACACTGAGGAGTGGAAGTATGCCTGCGCTTCTCAGTGTCTGCGGGATGACAGGATGGATGGCAGCGTTCTGCTGCGGTCCAGCCTGTCATCTCGATGTAGCAGAGCTGAAGCTGTCATGGGAACCATGGAAAGGTAAGGATGAGGTTGCTTTATTATTTTACTTTTATTGCAGGAGATCGTTGGCTTCAGCTGGAATGGGCGTGGTGGTAAGTATGGTTTAATTTAGAACCATAAAGAATTGTGTGTTTATTTCAATTAAAGGACTTTTTTCTGGGTGTTGTGTTTTTTTAAATACTTTACTAGAAATTCATGGTGGTCATGTCTAATATTGGCGTGACCCCATGAATTTTGGGCTTAGGGCCAGCTGATAATGCCAAGCTGGCCTTAACCCCTTTATTACCCAGTGAGCCACCGCACCAGGGCCCTGGATGAGTTGGGTACAGCGCCAGAAGATGGCGCTTCTATGAACGCGCCATTTTCTGGGGCGGCTGCGGACTGCAATTTGCAGCGGGGGTGGCCCAGAAAGCTTGGGTCTCCCTGCGCTGCGGATTCCAGCCCCCAGCTGCCTAGTTGTATCTGGCTGGGCACAAAAATAGGGCGAAGCCCCACGCATTTTTTTTTAAAATTATTTCATGAAATTCATGGAATAATTAAGAAAAAAAGGGCTTCCCTATATTGTTGTGTCCAACCAGGTACAAATAGGCAGCTGGTGGTTGGGGGCAGCCCATTCCTGCCTGCTGTACCTGGCTGGACACAAATATAGTGCAAAGCCCCACGTCAATTTTTTTTTAATTATTTCATGAAATAATTTTTTTAAAAAAGGGCTTCCCTATATTGTTGTGTCCGGCCAGGTACAAATAGGCAGCTGGTGGTTGGGGGCAGCCTGTTCCTGCCTGCTGTACCTGGCTGGACACAAATATAGGGCGAAGCCCCACGTCAATTTTTTTTAAAATAAGTCCTTTATTTTAACACTAAATGACATTTGAGGAGTTAATAAAGATGCAGTCCCTAAATTATTATTTATTTTTTAATTAATTTTTCCCAAAACTTTTGACGTGGGCTTCGCCATATTTTTGTATGCCAGCCAGGTACAGCATCCAGCTTCTATGAACGCGCCATTTTCCGGGGTGGCTGCGCACTGCAATTTTCAGCGGGGGGAGGGGGGGGGGGCAGAAAGCTTGGGCCTCCCTGCGCTGCAGATTCCATCCCCCAGCTGCCTAGTTGTACCTGGCTGGACACAAAAATAGGGAGAAGCTTCACGTATTTTTTTTTTTTAATTATTTCATGAAATTCATGAAATAATTAAGAAAAAAAGGGCTTCCCTATATTGTTGTGTCCAACCAGGTACAAATAGGCAGCTGGTGGTTGGGGGCAGCCCGTTCCTGCCTGCTGTACCTGGCTGGACACAAATATAGTGCGAAGCCCCACGTCAATTTTTTTTAAATCATTTCAGGAAATTCATGAAATAATTTAAAAAAATTGATGTGGGGCTTCGCCCTATATTTGTGTCCAGTCAGGTACAGCAGGCAGGAACGGGCTGCCCCCAACCACCAGCAGCCTATTTGTACCTAGCCGGACACAACAATATAGGGAAGCCCTTTTTTTCTGAATTATTCCATGAATTTCATGAATTTAAAAAAAAAAAAACGTGGAGCTTCGCCCTATTTTTGTGTCCAGCCAGGTACAACTAGGCAGCTGGGGGCTGGAATCTGCAGCGCAGGGAGGCCCAAGCTTTCTGGGCCCCACCCGCTGCAAATTGCAGTCCGCAGCCGCCCCGGAAAATGGCGCGTTCATAGAAGCGCCATCTTCTGGCGCTGTACCCAACTCATCCAGGGCCCTGATGCGGTGGCTCACTGGGTAATAAAGGGGTTAAGGCCAGCTTGGCATTATCAGCTGGCCCTAAGCCCGAAATTCATGGGGTCACGCCAATATTAGACATGACCACCATGAATTTCTAGTAAAGTATTTAAAAAAAACACAAACACCCAGAAAAAAGTCCTTTAATTGAAATAAACACACAATTCTTTATTGTTCTAAATTAAACCATACTTACCATCACGCCCATTCCAGCTGAAGCCAACGATCTCCTGCAATAAAAGAAAAATAATAAAGCAACCTCATCCTTACCTTTCCATGGCTCCCACGACGGCTCCAGCTCTGCTACATCGAGATGACAGGCTGGACCGCAGCAGAACGCTGCCATCCAGCCTGTCATCCCGCAGACACTGAGAAGCGCAGGCATACTTCCACTCCTCAGTGTCTGGCTGTGACGGCATCCAGATGAGCCGACAATGAACTCGGCTCACCTCATGTACGTCACTGACAGCGTGGGAGAATTCTCCTGCACTCAGCGCTTCAGCGTGAGAATTTTCCCACGCTGTCAGTGACGTGCATGAGGTGAGGTCATGTCCCATGAACTCGGCGCACCTCATGCACGTCACTGACAGCGTGGGAGAATTCTCACGCTGAAGCGCTGAGTGCAGGAGAATTTTCCCACGCTGTCAGTGACGTGCATGAGGTGAGCTGAGTTCATTGGACATGACCTCGGCTCATCTGGATGACGTCACAGAAAGACACTGAGGAGCGCAAGCATGCCTGCGCTTCTCAGTGTCCGCGGGATGACAGGCTGGATGGCAGCGTTCTGCTGCGGTCCAGCCTGTCATCTCGATGTAGCAGAGCTGAAGCTGTCCTGGGAACCATGGAAAGGTAAGGATGAGGTTGCTTTATTATTTTACTTTTATTGCAGGAGATCGTTGGCTTCAGCTGGAATGGGTGTGGCGGTAAGTATGGTTTAATTTAGAACAATAAAGAATTGTGTCTTTATTTCAATTAAAGGACTTTTTTCTGGGTGTTTGTGTTTTTTTTAAATACTTTACTAGAAATTCATGGCGGTCATGTCTAATATTGGCGTGACCCCATGAATTTCGGGCTTAGGGCCAGCTGATAATGCCAAGCTGGCCTTAACCCCTTTATTACCCAGTGAGCCACCGCACCAGGGCCCTGGATGAGTTGGGTACAGCGCCAGAAGATGGCGCTTCTATGAACGCGCCATTTTCCGGGGCGGCTGCGGACTGCAATTTGCAGCGGGTGGGACCCAGAAAGCTTGGGTCTCCCTGCGCTGCAGATTCCAGCCCCCAGCTGCCTAGTTGTACCTGGCTGGACACAAAAATAGGGCGAAGCGCCACACATTTTTTTTTTTAATTATTTCATGAAATTCATGGAATAATTAAGAAAAAAAGGGCTTCCCTATATTGTTGTGTCCGGCTAGGTACAAATAGGCAGCTGGTGGTTGGGGGCAGCCCGTTCCTGCCTGCTGTACCTGGCTGGACACAATTATAGGGCGAAGCCCCACATAATTTTTTTTTAATTATTTCATGAATTTCCTGAAATAATTAAAAAAAAATTGACGTGGGGCTTCACACTATATTTGTGTCCAGCCAGGTACAGCAGGCAGGAACGGGCTGCCCCCAACCACCAGCTGCCTATTTGTACCTAGCCGGACACAACAATATAGGGAAGCCCTTTTTTTCTTAATTATTCCATGAATTTCATGAAATAATTAAAAAAAAAAAAACGTGGAGCTTCTCCCTATTTTTGTGTCCAGCCAGGTACAACTAGGCAGCTGGGGGATGGAATCTGCAGCGCAGGGAGGCCCAAGCTTTTTGCCCTCCCCCCCCCCGCTGAAAATTGCAGTCCGCGGCCGCCCCGGAAAATGGCGCGTTCATAGAAGCTGGATGCTGTACCTGGCTGGCATACAAAAATATGGCGAAGCCCACGTCAAAAGTTTTGGGAAAAATTTATTAAAAAATAAATAATAATTTAGGGACTGCATCTTTATTAAGTCCTCAAATGTCATTTAGTGTTAAAATAAAGGATTTATTTAAAAAAAAAATGGCGTGGGATCCCCCATAATTTTAGTCTCTAGCGGAGGTTAAGCAGACGGCTGGGGCAGATGTTTGAAGCCTGGGAAGGGGGTAAAACCCACGGAGCTTCCCAGGCTACTAATATCAGCCCCCAGCTGAATACCTAGCCTTTACTAGCTATTAAAATGGGGGACCCCCCAAAAAAAAATGACGTGGGGTCCCCTCTATTTTAATAGCTAGCAAAGGCTAGGCAGACAGCTGGGGGCTGATATTAATAGCTCAGGAAGGGTGCCATGAATATTGGCCCCCTCCCAGGCTAGAAACACCAGCCGTCAGCCGCCCCAGAAATGGCGCATCCATAGGATGCGCCAATTCTGGCACTTAGCCTCGCTCTTCCACGCTGCCCTGGTGCGGTGGCAGGGGGTAATAGTGGTGGGGTTCATGTCAGCGCCAGCTGCCATGAAGCCCAGGTTAGTAATGATGGCCGTCTATATGACACCCCCATTACTAACCTACAAAGTGTTAAAAAGAAAAAACACACTACACCCAGAAAAAAATAATTTATTTGAAATAAAACACCATTTTATTTAATTCTTAGTTTACTAAAAAAAAAATAGTTACCTGTCCACGTTCCTGCGCTGATCTCCCATGCACAGCTGTCACATCTGGAGATGGTGACAGCTGTGCATGGCTGCTGTAAGCTCAGGCTGCCGGGAACACGTCCGCTCCCGGCAGCGGGAGCCACTGACTGAGGTCACCGGAGTGCATTCAGGCAGCGCAGCTCCGGAGACCTCCTTTACGGCAGTGCTGTACCGTGGGAATTTCTCACGATACAGCAGTGCCGTAAAGGAGCTAACCGGAGCAGCGCTGCCTGAACTCCGGTGAACCCTTACGGCCCCGTCATTCTAGCGGCGGCAGCGGTTCAGAGCGGTCACATTCTATGTGGCTGCTCTGAACTGGAGATCTTCGTGGGACACTCGTGGACTACTACGGAGGGGTAAGGATAAGGTTGTGGTTTATTATTTTATATTTTATTACAGGAGATCGATGGCTTCGGGGAATTAGGTGTCTTGGTGAGTATAGGTGTAGTTTTTTATTTTTTACTTTATTTTAGGTGGCGATCGGCGGGGACAGGTAATGTATGAACTAATTTCTTTTAGGTAACCACTGGCCACCAATGACATGTATTTAAAATTTATTGGGGACACAGTAGGGCAATTTAAATAGCAGGATCAGGCTGATGGGAACTACTGCTCCCATCGAGCTGATCCTGCTGGCAGGAGTGGACGGGGGACAGACATAGGCCGATGGGAGTAGTAGTGTCACATCGGCCTATGTCTGCCCGCACACACACCCGCACACACACCCGCACACACACACCCCGCACACACACCCGCACACACACCCCGCACACACACACACCCCGCACACACACACCCCGCACACACACACACCCCGCACACACTAATCATGACGGGTCCGGGAGGTGAGGCTGACCTGTGCGGCCGTGGGAAAGTTGATGTGAGTTCATGCAGTCAAGCATGAACTCACATGAACCCTCTAAGGGCACCGCGGCTACTTCAAATGAACAGCTGATCGGCATCACCTGATACCTCAGCTGTTCATTTGAAATAACCGGCGGGAAAGCGCAGCACAGAACGGGAAAGCCGGCGGTGAAGTCTTTTCACTGCCGGCTTCCCCGCCCGGGTCCTTCGCTCCTTGGTGCTGCGCTCCCCGCCCGGTCCTAATTTACGATCGGGATGGGAGGTGGCGAGGGGAGCGGAGGATCGGGGTGGGAGGCTGCGGGGAAGCAGTATGGGGCTGCGTGATTGTTTAAAAGCCGGCGGCTTTTTACCGCGCGCCGGCTTTTAAACAATCAGGAGAATTCTCCCACGCTGGGATGGCATTCTGATGACAAGCTGGATCGCAGCTGAGCGCTGCCATCCAGCTTGTCATCCTTCAGAGACACTGCAGAGCGCAGGCATTATGGGAACTTCCGATTCCGGTATTCGATATTATAAAAGTATCGGAATTAAGTATCGGAATTCCGATACAGTGAATATCGGCCGATACCCGATATTTCAGTATCGGAATGCTCAACACTACTCATGACCCAATATCAACATGGGTTTAAGAGGGACCGTTCCTGTCAAACTAATCTGAACAGTTTTTATGAGGAGGCAAGTTCAGGACTGGACCAAGGAAATGCAGTGGATGTTGTGTATATGGACTTTTCAAAAGCTTTTGATATGGTTCCACACAAAAGGTTGATACATAAAATGAGAACAATGGGGATAGGGGAAAATATATGTATGTGGGTTAAGAACTGGCTCAGTGATAGGAAACAAAGGGTGGTTATTAATGGAAAACACTCAGACTGGGTCTCAGTTAGCAGTGGGGTGCCACAGGGGTCAGTATTGGGCCCCTTCTTTTTAACATATTTATTAATGACCTTGTAGGGGGCATAAAGAGTAATATTTCAATATTTGCAGATGACACTAAACTCTGCAGAGTAATTAATACAGAGGAGGACAATTTTATATTACAGGAGGATCTATGTAAACTAGAAGCTTGGGCTTATAAATGGCAAATGAGCTTTAATGGGGATAAATGTAAGGTAATGCACTTGGGCAGAGGAAATAAAATGTATAATTATATGCTTAATTGTAAAACACTGGGCAAAACTGTAACTGAAAAAGACCTGGGTGTATTGGTGGACGACAAGCTCACGTTTAGTGGCCAGTGTCAGGCAGCTGCTGCAAAGGCAAATAAAATAATGGGAGGCATTAAAAGAGGCATAGATGCTCATGAGGAGAACATAATGTTACCTCTATACAAGTCATTAGTGCGACCACACTTAGAATACTGTGTACAGTTCTGGTCTCCGGTTTATAAGAAAGACATAGCTGAACTAGAGCGGGTGCAGAGAAGAGCGACCAAAGTTATTAGAGGACTGGGGGGTCTGCAATACCAAGACAGGTTATTACACTTGGGGTTATTTAGTGTGGAAAAAAGAAGGCTTAGGGGTGATCTTATTACTATGTACAAGTATATGAGGGGACAGTACAAAGACCTGTCTACTGATCTTTTTACTCTGAGGCCAGAGACGGGGACAAGGGGGCATCTTCTACGTCTGGAAGAAAGAAGGTTTAATCATAATCACAGACGCGGATTCTTTACTGTAAGAGCAGTGAGACTATGGAACTCTCTGCCGCATGATGTTGTAATGAGTGATTCACTATTAAAATTTAAGAAGGGCATGGATGCCTTTCTTGAAAAGTATAATATTACAGGTTATATATACTAGATTCCTTGATAGGGCGTTGATCCAGGGAACTAGTCTGATTGTCGTATGGAGTCGGGAAGGAATTTTTTTCCCCAATGTGGAGCTTAGTGTTTGCCACATGGTTTTTTTTGCCTTCCTCTGGATCAACATGTTAGGCTATGGGTTGAACTAGATGGACTTAGTCTTCCTTCAACCTTAAAAACTATGTTACTATATCTCTGTTAGTGGCTTACCTCTGGGAGAACAAAGCGATTGACAATCTAAAATCGGACATGCCCGATCGACATCTTCCTTGACAATTAGATGGCTGGTGCCTTCATACACATTAGAGTGTTGGCAGTACTCGTCGATATCGATGGGTGCAACTGGCATTAGTGTAGTGTGGACGGGGGTCGAAGACTCTGTCGCATGACTCATAGCACTAGCCTAAATTTATACTATTAAAAGGGTTGTCCACTACTTGGACAATCCCTTCTGAATCCCTGTGTTTCTCTACAGCAAAATAATAACACCTATACCAGCGTTGTTCCAGCGATGTGGGCACTGGCTTTCCCAGGGCTTGCCTACCACAATGTTATGCAATCCTTGCGGCAAATCAGCGCTGGCTTCACTCTCTTCCTTAAGACAAATCAAGTCATCTGGAGGAAGTGAGAGCTCTGGCTGCGCTTCTCACTACCTCCGGATGTTCATTATGTGTGCAGAAGACAGTGAAACCACTACTGTTTGGCCCCAGGGATCGCATGACATAATGTCATGTGAGCCCTGGGAGAGCAGTGCCCACACCTCTGGGACAGCGTTGGCACTGGAGTTGAATATAGGAGTTATTATTTTACTGGGGGAGAAACACAGGGGTTGAGAAGGAAATGTCCGAGTAGTGGGCAACCCCTTTAATAACACTATACATTACCATATTCCTCATTCTATATTTCCTACTGCTCCTCTGAAGAATATTCTCAAATTAAGAAATGCCGAATCCAAGGCTGTAACCTCCAGAGTCAATTCAAGTGTTCTATCAATATTGTACAATACGACTTATCTAGAGTGTTTGCTCAGACTGTAACCTTTACTTCGATTTCAGAGCTAATTTCCTGAAAGCAGATTTAGCGGGGGGCAATGTACGGGCCACGATTAGTATAGAATGGCATGGGTCACAAAGGGAACAAGCTACAATGAATGTGGCTTCACATGCCGCACATCTTTTATCTAGTAAGCTGTCTGCAAGAAACAAGTTCAAATATTAATGACCTTTCTTTAGAAACAAAGCTCTATAAGTATGTAAAGTAGATTTACCCAAGTAGAGGAAAAGGAAAGACAGGCTTAAAGAAGAACCAATTAGTAAATTGAGAATGCCTTCGCTTTGTGAGGACTGTGCTAAAAAAGCTAAATCTGCTCTTTGTTTGCTCATATCCTGCTCTTCTTACTCTTGCAGTTACCTCTCCGGTCCTGTACCGCACATAATCATGAAACAAACCTTTGCTTTCTTAAAGGTCACGGCTTGTTACAGGGATAAAGCTCGGATATAATTAGCATTAAATCTGCGCTGTTGTACATTTGTGTATATCAGTATTTTCCCACATTGCTTCTACATTGATGTTGCTTCATTGATGAATGGAACTAGTCTCATTTGGCCCGATTCATTATTGCACTTACGTCTTATTTGGTCTGTTTTTTGGCGTTTTTTTGTCTGTTTTTCAATTTGCGCCTTATTCTTTTAATGTGCGTTTTATATGTATTCACTTGTTTTATTATTTTCATATTTGTCATTGTGGGCTGGTTTGGGGGTTTCCTAATGTTTTTGGCTGATTCATCGATTGTGACTTTTTAAAAAATCGCAACGTTTTCGAGAGCATGTACTCCATTCCCTGCTGGAGTAACTGTTATGATATTGTGTAGCAAACGTCAACATATACCACAAGGCATAAAAAGTAATTGAAAAAATAATGCAAATAACGAATTAACGTCCTTCCAATGGGCTTAATTTATATTGCCATTGTCACTTCTTAATTGTACGATTAATTTTTCACTTCATGTAGAAAGCTTAATTTTCCCAGCACATGATATTAAAGAATAATGTAGGGAGTTTCGGTGTATACCTTGCTTAACTTGATATGATATTTCTGGGTTGCCTGCCATCTTTATTCCTTTTCCATCTAATATGCAGAATACATTACCAACAATGCCTCTGGATTTCCAGAGTAGGGAAAGTCTCCTCACTTTTCTTTTGCTGTTATCTAATGGCAGCGAGTGATAAATCAGTGGCATAAAATTGCTATCACCTGACGTTCAGCATACTGTAGAGTACCAGTTTATCCTATGTGAAGAAGTTTTCCCTGGCTCCTGCTAATGATAAGTTTCTCCCTGTCAGCTCTTAGTGAGAACCTGCATCTCATAGAAATACAGTGGAGATACTGCACATTGCATATATACATATAGACAGTCAGTGTGAGGCAGGGAACCTCTAGAAATGTGCAACAAATAATTGTATCAATTCAAATGCTATATTACTACTCTCTTTAATAAAGCAGGAATTATATTTTCTGCTTCATACGGGACATACTGAAAGACAAGGAAGGCCAAGCTGGGTGGGAATGATCTAAGAGTTGAGGGATTTGTTAGGTGATGGTGTCATCTTGTAGTTCACAGGATGTTAGAGATTGTCTGTTTTACAGTCTACATGCGACCATGTATTGGACTGGTAGCAAGATTGGAGATCACATAACACTACTACTGATAATGAAAGAGGGAGGATTTATGGATTCAATTGAGCTTGGATGCAACAAACTGCACAGCTAAAATATTGCTAATTATCTAGCCCTTTATGTGCGAAGAAAAAAATAGTCTACTTTAGAGTTCTACGTTAAGTCTCTGACACAACATTCTAACAAAAGAGCTATTATTCTGAACAGCCATGCCTGTACAATGTATCAAACCAAAAATTAAAGGGTTTATCCATGTCCTGGATACGTCTGTGTGTGGTGGCTCTTGAAGCAATGACTCCAGCAGCAGTCCACTCCTTGTGAATCTCCCCCAAATTTTTGAATGGCCTTTTCTTAACAATCCTTTCAAGGCTGCGGTTATCCCGGTTGCTTGTGCACCTTTTTTACTACCAAACTTTTTTCTTCCACTCAACTTTCCATTAATATGCTTGGATACAGCACTCTGTGAACAGTCAGCTTCTTTAGCAATGACCTTTTGTGGCTTACCCTCCTTGTGGAGTGTGTCAATGACTGCCTTCTGGACATCTGTCAAGTCAGAAGTCTTCCCCATGATTGTAGAGCCTACTGAAACAGGCTAAGGGACCTTTTTAAATGCATCGGAAGCCTTTGCAGGTGTTTTTTGTTAATTATTCTAATTTACTGAGATAATGGCTTTTGTGTTTTCATTGGCTGTAAGCCATAATCATCAACATTAACAGAAATAAACACTTGAAATAGATCACTCTGTTTGTATTGACTCTATATAATATATGAGTTTCACTTTTTGTATTGAAGAACTGAAATAAATAAACTTTTTGATGAGCACTTGTATGTTCATTACTATTTATTTTTCACTTGATTGTGGCTTCAGCATTCACAAAAAAAGTTCATCTTAGAAGGTCGTCAGACTGGGTTCTCCTAACCCAATTTAAGACCTGGAGATATTACCAAGCTAAGCATGCATAACATTGCTACTCCTGAAAAGATATCTTGGCACATTAAGCTTCCACATTCCTGAGAAATTAAAGCAATACAAAGCCACAGTCAACCTCCCATGATGAGCAGTCTAAAACAAGTGGTGAATACCTAGCAAATACTGTATGTGCAAATTGAAATAGCATTTTAAAAGGTATTTTGTCCATACAGTATGCCATTATTTAATTTGTGCAGGTCCTAATGTTGGATCTCCTACAGATCGCAAAAGGAAAGAAGCCATGTGTACTATAAGATGGAAAGCAATAATATTTTTTTTGTCTAAAACACTGTACATGACGTTAAAGGGAATCTGTCACCCCCTGGGAGATATCAGACCTCTGCTATGGGCATACAGGTTATAGAAAAGTAAATCTATACTTACCTGTATGGCCCATAGTAGAGGTTTCTGATTGCAGAGAAATGTGTTTTTATAAACTCTGTTTTCCACCGGCTTGGGGTCCGGGGGACGCCAAGAAATTCCTGCCTATCTGTTTATTATTCCCCGAAATCCCCTTGTATATGCTTAGTTACCATATTCCCCCCCTCCCCTGCATGTCACAGGACCCGGTAACGTGCACTGTGCTCCCTGACCTCAAGGGCATGCGCAAAGCGCCGCTCACGTAGAGCTCACTTTGCTTCATCATGGCACGTCTGCCTGTGCACTGCGCCGCAGGGTTCTATTGAGCAGGCGCCGGGAAGTAACTGTCACTTCCCGGCGCCTGCGCAATAGAACTCTGCGGCGCAGTGCACAGGCAGATGGGGCCAGGATAAAGCAAAGCGCGCTGTATGTGAGCGGCACTTTGCGCATGGTCAGGGAGCACAGTGCACGTCACAGGATGCCAAGCCTGTGGAAAACGGAGTTTATAATAACACATTTCTCTGCAATCAAACCTCTGCTATGGGCCATACAGGTAAGTATAGATTTACTTTTCTATAACCTGTATGGCCATAGTAGAGGTCTGATATCGCCCAGGGGGTGACAGATTCCCTTTAAGGCAATGTTCACAAGTTGTTTTTTTGCAGCAATTTGTTCTGCAGGTGGAAGGAGGTGGAAAATTGAGAAGACTGCACAGTTAAAGTATAACAGAGTGTCTACAAGTGAACAACACTATCTGCTCATCAAAGATTGTAAGAAAGGGAACACTGGAGTGAATTGCATTGGCAGGAACTGATGAGAGTAGTGCATGTGTGGCGCCCCGAGGGTTCGGTTGCTACAGGGGTATTGCACCTGAACCAGAGGTGTGATATTCCACTCCCAGGTAAGGATGGAGTATGGACCAGGGCTCAGTAGCTGCATACAGCACACACACCCCATTTCCGGGGGACAGCTCGACGGTGCTCCCATTTATTGCAGACACAACTGACCATGTAGAAGCTGAAGAAGCGAGGAGCAAAAAGGCGTTGGAGTGGTGTGAGGGGGCCAGGGTATGCTCATTCTCTTTATGTTTATGTGGTCTCCCATATTTGGATGTATTATATGAATTTCTCAGGATCTCCCCATTAGTGAGAGCCTGCATATGGCAGGAATTTAAGAAAATGTATGGCAGCTGATCTTTCCTGAATGGGTATTCTGTGATGAATTAAATTAGATTTTTTCTTATATTTATTGCACAAGCACTTTACGCTTATTGAT
Organism: Phyllobates terribilis; assembly: GCF_046119375.1. Classification (NCBI taxonomy): domain Eukaryota; kingdom Metazoa; phylum Chordata; class Amphibia; order Anura; family Dendrobatidae; genus Phyllobates; species Phyllobates terribilis. Next base: position 126,561,696 of record NW_027362762.1, on the reverse strand, counting down.
TTTGGTATATATATTTTTGTCATCACATTTTCACTTTTTAAGTGACTACATATGCCTAATTTATAATAGTGTGGGTTTTTTTTTTTTTTTGTTTTTTTTTTTGGGCTAATTTATGTGCTTCTCTATATATGGCGGTATTTATAGCAATAATTCAACACATATTGTCTGCTATTTTTACTTAATTTTTCTAAGTTTGGATCATTTGATAATTAATATATTCTTTGCACTGGCACTTTATATTTTTTACATTCTTGGTATATATTGACACTATACCGCCATATCTAGATGAGTATGTGTTGAAATGGCGACTATGAATAATCTACCTAGTAATTAAATCTATGTGATAGACCCATTTGACTATATATTTTTTGTGAGCATCCCCCTTCCCCCTCTTGAGTCTTATTTTAATTATGTTTTAGATTTATTTTTTTTAGTCTTGTTGTCTGTTTTTATTTCTTCATGTATTCAATAAAAATTATGTATTAATAATTGTCTATATTGTAGTTCTTTATACCTCTTTGTTGGTCTACAACTGACCATGTCCCTGGCTGGAGTGGGGAGGGGGGAGAGAACCCTGTGATGTAGGAGCAGAAGGGGACGGTTTCTGGAGCATAGGAAGGAGCTCATTGGGTGCAGGTCACTTGAGCTCAGACACAGTGGTAGATAAAAGGTGGGAGCCATCTTTAGTGGGAGTGGAGTACAGTGGAGAAGTGACAGGGAGCAGGGGCTCTGTAGGGTGGCAGGCCTAGGGTGAAGGCCAGAGCCAGAGAAGAGAAGAAGGAGAAGGAAGGAAAGAGGGGAGGCAGAGGAGTAGAAAGGCTCCAGAAGCAAGAAGGCAGAAGGGACCCTAAGAGAGAGCAGAACGGACAGCAACCGTTGCAAACCCGCGTGATATCGGGTGAAGGGTCAGGCCGTGGAAGGGTACCGGATTCCCAAGTTGGTGGAGGTAAATTATCCCTCAGCCAAAGACCGGAGGTCGTGATCATCTATTGGTGCGACCCCCCGCCAAACCTGCTAGGAAGGCACCATATAGGATAGCGGGAAACGGGGGCCAACTTTTGCCCGCACAGATCCGTGGCAGCTGGACAGAAGTTTGGTCACTGGTGGGGCACGAGAGGCCAGAGAAAGGACAAAAGGGGGTCCTGTGCCATACTCCGGAATTGCCTGGGGGTTGACCGAGCCCCTCACCTGGTGGACGCAGCACGGCTTGGACAGTCATTGCTGACAGAAGTGACATGGATAACAACTGTGAGTATAAACCCTGGACTGCATCATTGGACTCTGTGTTATTTATGCTGCGCCTGCACCACGACCCCCAGCATCCACCTACACTGCCCTGAGGCTACACTCTTCCCGTGGGGAGTTATCCTATCCCTGTGCTGCACACCAACACCAGCCTCAACGGTCTGCCTTGCAGCGGCGGTCCTCCCTGACCGCAATCCACGGGTGGCATAGTCGGACATTCAAAACCCTACAAATAGACTGCCACAGCATTTAGTTTGACCACCCTGAGCCACGGGATCGGGTTGCCACAACTACCTCCATCATTGCACTGAAGCCCGGTTCCGGGTGCCCCACGGCCCAGGGGGCGAGTCACATGTTCCTTGAGGGGAGAGATTAGAGGAGACACCAGGTCAGGTGATAGGTGTGTCACACTTAGGAATTATAAAAGGCCCAGGAGGGAAGAGAAGGGGAGGAGTCGACGCCTGAGCCTGTATCAGGGCAGATATATGGAAACACCTGAGCTGGCTTATAGCAACAATTATCAGCATGGGACAAATCAGTGAAGTGAAGCCTCAGCCCTGAGTGAAGAAGAGTGATCCTAATGAGAGAGAGTAGAATGAGCGGAACAAGAGATGAGTGAGCGGGAACAGAGCCGAGTGAGCGGAACCAGAGACGAGTGAGCGGGAGCACAGACAAGTGAGCAGGAACAGAGACGGGTGAGAGGGAGCAGAAACGAGTGAGCGGAACCAGAGACAAGTGAGCGGAACCAAAGACGAGTGAGCGGGACCAGAGACGAGTGAGTGGAACTGGAATCAGAACTGTGAGAGACGACCAGAGAGAAGAATACGGACAATCATGTGAGCTGTGACTGCGGTGTAAATTACGATACACAGGGGACCGGGACTGTCTTTCAGGAGACGGAGGCGGCCCGAGGAAAAGCCTCACTGAAGTGACTGATGGCTAAGAGACTTGCGGCCAAACGGAGTAGTACCACTGACTCCTGTTAGGGCCTGTACTGTTATTGTTACTGCAAAAAAGTCACAAGTAGGAGACTGACTGACGCACTAGAAAGGATCAGGACTGAGACATCATTAATTATTTATTGTGAATGTTTATTTGCCTTGTAGAGTACAATGGTTAGGCCACGGCCCCACTATCCGTATTTGGTCAGTATTTTTTCTCAGGAGTGGGAGCCAAAACCAGGAGTGAGTGATAAATGCAGAATTGGTGACTTGTTTCTATTATACCTTTTCTCTGATTGTTCCTCGCCTGATTTTGTCTGCCACTCCTGAGAAAAAATACTGACCGAATACTGACCAAATACTGATAGTGGGGCAGTGGCCTTAGAATTGTTGTAGTAACTTCCACTCACAAAAGTGGTACCCATTCCAATTGTAAAGTATTCCACTGCATTTAATTTGTCATTCCTTCTGAATTCTATTTCCTAGTTACCCAATCAGTTGAGTTAGATAAAATAAATAATATTTGGTTGAGTTACCACTGAGTCTTCATCTTCTGCGCCATTGCATCCGATCACCTGTTTACACAGGCAAAACCTGTACTATTGGCAGTAAAGAAGCAGGGTTTGCTATGTTGTTGCTGCTTTTTTTATATGGATAATATGTGCCACTTGTGTAAATAAAGTTATTTTTTCACCAAAAACGCATGGTTGTGTTTTTTGCATTGCTCATTGCTTTCTATGAAAACACTGCAACAACGCTGAAAGAATTGGCATGCTGCAGATTTAAAAAATGCTGCAGTTTTCGAATTTAGGGTATGTGCACACGATCCTTTTTCGCAGCGCTTTGAACTCAGCATACTTGTGCTGCACCCAAGCACTGCACGCAGGTGAATCCGCATGTGTTCATTGAACACATGCGGATTCACCGCATCCTATACATTGCACTGATAGAATTTCTCTTGCGGCAGACTAGTGTCGACGCGCCGCATGTCCGTCTCCGCAGGTGAGCCGCAGGAGCATGGAGACGCATAGTGGACATGGGATTTCTTGAAATCCCATCCACTATGATCTAACAACTGGCCGCTGCAGTGTTTACTGACCATGTGCACGTACCCTTAGTCAGTACTGTAAAAAACGCTGCAAAAACACAACGTGTGAACATAGCCTAAGTACTGCAGCAAATCTAAGAGTGGACAGCAAAATTCACCTGAAAGTTTATTGCGGATTTTCAGCAGCAGATTGTAACAGCTGATATTAAAAAACAAAGAAACAAATTTTGATAGATTGGAGTCAGTTTTGATTTTGCAAAAATCTATCATATACTCAGCATGTGAACACAGCCTTAGGCTCAGGTCATACGAGTGAACACTCTCTCATCTCACAGGAGTGAATATTCTCTCATCCGAGAGAATCGGGCAGATTATGCTAAACATACACTGATCAGAGTTTGATCAGAGTGTGATCCGATTTTCTCGGATGAGGAGGAGATGTAAAAAAAAAAATTTCTCCATTCTGTCTCTTCACAGAAATCAGACCGCATTCAAATGTCATTCGAGTGCAGTCCGACGTTTTCCATGCACTCATACACTTGCATGGCCGAATATTGGGTCAAACTCAGGCATGCATCAAATCGGACATATGCAAATCCCCATCAAATAACAATGGTCCGAGGGCGATCCAATGTTTTGTCGGAATGCACTCGGACTGAAAATACGGCCATGTGCACAAGCCCTAAATGTGAAAGATATCTGTCTGAATCTCCCATATATAATTTGTAATATTAGTAGTGTTTCATTATACGGGAATGTCCACTACTCGGACAACCGCTTCCTAAATACTATAATTCCCTGATGTAAATTAAAAACACCACATACTCACCTTCCATAGTGGCCCTGTTCATGCGACATCTGCGCAGGGTCTTCCAAGTCTTGCATGACATTGTTATGTCACATAAGCCCTGCAGCCAATCAGCACTCTCTAATTGTCTGCTGCACTCTCACTTCGGACTTATGAGCTAAAATTTCTAGCAAGCCTTGGGAGATCAGGCTCCAACATCACAAGGACAGCGCCGTCTCAGAATTATTCCACCCCTTCACGATAAGTGTCTGCAGTAATTAGCAGGGCACATGACCTTCTGTAAAAATGATGCATAGTCAGAAGCCAGCTTCTGGCAGTGCTCCTCAGGAATCGTAGCCTATTTCTCATGGGCAATGAACTCCAGTTCACTAATATGCTTGGGTTTACATACTACAGTCACCTTCTTGACATCCCAGCAAAGATTTTTTATGGGATTTAAGTGACAGACACTCCAGAATAATTAAGGATTTAATCTGAAACCAAGTCTTCACGGAGTCATTTGTCCTGTGTGAAAGTTGAACAACCCAAAATCTTCAGCTTTCTCACAGAAGACATGACATTTTACCTTACGTTTTTGTTACATTTGATTGAATCCAACTTGCCATTCTCATGCTGTAGTTTTCCAGTGCTAGAAGAAGCTCCACATTGAGCCACCACCATTCTTCACTGTAGGATCACCGAGTTACCACCATACTTCACTGTAGGCAGGGTGTTCTTTTCAGTGTACGCTTCATCCTTCTTCCTCCAAAAATACTACGGATCCACAGGATGGAAAAATTATTGCTTTGTTTCACTGCTCTTCAGAACATCATCCCAAAACTTTAATGACTTATTTATATGTTTTAGGTGTGTTGAAGCTGACAGGAGGCAGCCAGTGATAGCCTTCTCTTTCTGTCATGTTCAGGTAGTGTAGCCTGTGTTTCTTTAACTTTGAATTGGTGAACAATGTTTCCAACTGTATTGCCTTTATAATTTGTCCTTATTTGTACAAAGCAGTAATCTCTTCTCTTAACTATTTGGACTATTGTCTTGACAACTCAATAAATTAGTGAATTGGACTCCATTGGCCATAAAAAATGGACTAAGATTTCTAGCTTGTGTGTGGCTTTGGATAATGTTTGCAGCAGGTCATAACAGCCAAATGGCGCTCTATTAAGTACCAAAGATGCTTGATAAGAAAGGAATTGGGTAATTCTGAGACTGCAGTATTCAGTAAAAGTGGCATTTTTTGTTGAATTTGGTGAAAACACTGGTTATATTAGTTGTGTTGATCTATGTATTGTATATTATTCTTGCTTCTTTATGTTACTGCAAATAGCAGAAGGTTTATAAACTTTGCTAATATTTTACAATAGGGGTTGGATGATTTTGATTACAACTGTACAATGAATAAACTTTACGTACATTACTCTTACACCAAGCAAATTACTTTAGCAGTTCAATAAAAAAAAAATCCTTCTCTTGTCTACACTGCCCTGTCTTCCAAATGCTAAACTGAGGGTTGTTATAAGAGCTGGGTCATAGTCAGTTAGAGGAAGGATTCTGTAATAATGCCAATGTGGTTTTGTTTGATGTGGTTTAAATTAGCGTCTGAGTTTCTGAGCAGTAATCTTAGCACCTTTCATCTTCTATTCATTGTTGGCATAACTCGTACAATTAGAAATGAAATCAATCTTGCTATATATGTTGCCAGGTCAAGGCAGTTCTATGTTAGAGTGGGTGTTCACTACTGGGGAACCCATTCTTGAATGCTTATGTGCCCCAGTTAAATTAATTAAAAAAATGCATACTCACTTTCCAGAGCAGCGCTATTCCAACAGTGTTGGCATTGTGTTTCCCAACGATCATGTGATATCTGCAGCCAATCAGTGACTGCTGATAGATTGCAGCCTTCTCAGTGTTGTCAGACATTTTGTCAGCGGGACTGGCTGCAGCGCTTACGTGACATAACAATATCACCCGACCACCGGGAGACATAATGCCGACATCTCTGGGACGGCACTGGTCCTGGAGGTGAGTATGAGATACTTAATTTTATCTGCGGCACTTTAGAATTTAAGAAGGGGTTGTCAAATTGATTCTTTGTGTGTACACAGCTTAAAAAGATTCTGTCACCCCCTGTGACTTATCAGACCTCTAATATGGGCATACAGGTGATAGAAATGTAAATCTATACCTACCTGTATGGCCCATATTAGAGGTCTGCTTGCTTTGAAATATCTTTTTATAAAATATGTTTTTCTATGTTTGGCGCCCAGGGGACGGGAAGAAATCCCCGCCTACTTATTTAATTTAAATATTCCCCCCCTCCCCAGGGCCCTGTGAAGTGCAGGGGAGGGGAGGGGAGGGGTGAAATATTTAAATTAAGTAAGTAGGTGGGGATTTCTTCCCGTCCCCTGGACGCCAAACATAGAAAAACATATTTTATAAAAAGATATTTCAAAGCAATCACACCTCTGCTATGGGCCATACAGGTAGGTATAGATTTACATTTCTATCACCTGTATGCCCATATTAGAGGTCTGATAAGTCCCAGGGGATGACAGATTCCCTTTAAAGTTCTAAATAAGAAGTCACTGCTATAGCATCACAAATACAAATCCCTGCATTATGGCACCTCCCAATCCAATGAGTATGTATCACAGTGGTGTGAAAATGTGTTTGCCCCCTTCCTGATTTCTTATTCTTTTGTATGTTTGTTACACTTAAATGTTTCAGGTCACAAAACAAATGGGTAAAGCTGAAAAGGCAGGTGCGAGCAAGGCGACCTACGAACCTGGATCAGTTACACCAGTTTTGTCAGGAGGAATGGGCCCAAATTCCAACCAACTATTGTGAGAAGCTTGTGGAAGGATATCCCAAACGTTTGACCCAAGTCATTCAGTTTAAGGGCAATGGTGCCAAATACTAATGAAATGTATGTAAACTTTTGACTTTGCAGTAAGTAATAAAAATGCCTTAAAACATTCTCTCTCTCTCATTATTGCGGCATTTGGCAAATATTAAAAATTATGGTAATCCTAATTGACCTAAAACGGGAAAGGTTTATTCTGATTTCATGTCAGATATTGAGAAAAATATGAATATGTGTCTTTTTATATAGTGTATGTAAACTTCTGGTTTCAACTGTAGGTACACTTCAACTGTGAGAGACAGAATCTAAAAATAAAAAACAGCAAATCACATTGTATGACTTTTAATAATTAAATTGCATTTTATTGCATCAAATAAGTATTTGATCACCTACCAGCCAGCAAGAATTCTGTCTCTCTCAGACCTGTTAGTTTTTCTTTAAGAAGCCCTCCTACTCGGCACTCATTACCTTTATTAATTGCACCTGTTTGAACTCATTAACTATATAAAAGACACCTGTTCACACGCTCACACTAACCTCTCCAGCATGGCCAAGACCACAGAGCTGTCTAAGGACACCAGGGACAAAATTGTAGACCTGCACAAGGCTGGCATTGGCTCCAGGACAATAGGCAAGCAGCTTGGTGAGAAGGCCACAACTATTGCCACAATTATTAGAAAATGGAAGAAACACAAGATGATTGTCAATCTTTCTTGGTCTACTGCTCCATGCAAGATCTTGCCTCGTGGGTTAAGGATGATTTTGAGAAAGATCACGAATCAGCCAGGAACTACATGGGAGGACCTGGTCAATGACCTGAAGAGAGCTGGGACCACAGTCTCAAACACTACCGTTAGTAACACACTATGCCGTCATGGATTAAAATCCTACAGGGCCCGCAAGGTTCCCCTGCTCACACCAGCACATATCCAGACCCATTTGAAGTTCGCCAGTGACAACCTGGATGATCCAGAGGAGGCTGTTATGATCTTCAACATGTACTAAGGAAACATAGGGGAAGCTGTCTCTACAGTAAGACTAAGCTGAATCTCTACGATGTAGCAGGCTGCCTGTTCCTTGCGAACAGACCCGCCTTAGTCCTCGGCTAGCCTGAACGAAGACCTATAGCATAAGGGGAGGAGTCCATAAAAAAACTAAGGACTGGAACTAAAATGGGACACCTCCTAAACAGAGAAGTTGTTGCAGAACACAAAAAGACAAACAGACAAAAAGGTACTAGAGGTCCCAGAAGGACCAAGCAAACTGACAGAGAAAGGCACAGAAGCACCTGGCTAGAAAAACAGTCAACAACACTGAAGTCCAGCACAGCCAGAAGGGCGGAGCTGGAATATAAAGGCAGGTGGTCACATGACCGCAAAACACAAGAACGAAAAAACAAACAAGAGACAATGTAGCCCAAAAAACTAATTTTCTGCACAGCGAACTCACATTTCTCCAGCTTAGCAAAGAGTGAATTATCACTCAATAACTGCAAAACTTCACGTACACTCTGCCAATGGGACTCCAGATCTGGTGAATAAATCAAAATGTCATCCAAATACACAACCACACTCGTACCAATCAAAGGTCTCAGGATGTCATTAATAAGGTTCTGAAAAAATGCAGGTGCATTGGTAAGACTAAAAGGCATCACCATATTCTCAAAATGACCTACTGGAGTGTTAAAAGCAGTTTTCCATTCATCACCGTCCTTCACTCGTAACAAATTGTATGCCCCCCGGAGATCAATTTTAGAGAACCACTTGGTCCCCACTAACTGGTTAAACAAGTCAGGAATTAACGGCAATGGGTAGGAATTGCGTACGGTAATCTTATTAATTTCACGAAAATCCAGACATGGACGTTAACCCCCGTCCTTTTTTTAACAAAGGAAAATCCAACAGCCACAATTACTTAGAAGGTCTAATGTGACCAGCAGCCAGGCTAGTCTGTATGTACTCCTCCAAGGCCTTTCTTTCAGGGATAGTCAGATTAAACAAGCGACTCTTGAGAAGAGTAGCTCCCGGAACAAACTCAATGGCACAAACATAATCCCTATGAGGAGGTAAAACTTGTGACTTGTCCTCCGAAAAAACCCTCCAAAAATCTTGAATAGGTACCGGTAATTCCCCTTTTTCCACAGCTGCAATGCGACCATTATAACATTTATCATAGCACTTCGGACTCCAAGACTTAATCACATTAGTAGACCAGTCCGGTAAAGGAATGTGCAGTTTTAACCAAGGCAAACCTAGAACAACCGGAGAGAGTAAATTATCTAATACAACCAAGTCCAAAATTTCTTGGTGAACTCCATTGATAGTGAGGGGAAATGCAGCAACCTTGTGAGTAATACATTTCAAGGGAGTGTTATCAATTGCAATCACAGAAATAGGTGATGACAAAGGTTTGGATCTCAATTTAAGTTTTTCCAAAAACCCTTTATCAATCACATTAAGGGTTGAACCACAATCCACAAATATTCAGGTATTTGTGGATTGTGGTTCAACACTTTTCCTGCAAAGTAGTACTCCCTGAAAGAAATACTCCTGCAGAGCGTAAACAAGCTATACGGGCGTACCTGACCTCTTTTTTTTTCTTTACTTAAATGAAGCTCACAATTCTTAATCAAATGGTCAGCTTTACCACAATAAAGACACAATCCCTCGGCGAACCTCCGGTCTCTTTCCTGAGAGGAGAGCGACTTCGCCCCCACCTCCATCGGTTCTCCGCCGTCAGAGCAGATTTTCTGGGGACTAGGACCTGCCATTACAGGAGTCTTTACCTCATTCTGCCTAAATCTCAGCCTCCTGTCCACACGAACAGCTAATTGCATGGCATCCTGCAGAGTCTCAGGTGAGGGGAATGGAATTAGCAAATCCTTAACCCTTTCACTCAGACCAGCAAGAAATAGACATTTCAGAGCAGGATCATTCCATTTGACTTCTGAAGCCCATCTTCTAAAGTGTGTGCAATAATTTTCAACATCACCTGACCCCTGATTCAAAAGTGACATAATAAAACCAATGCACTGTGATTCATTCCCAGAGGACGTTGGTCTCAAATGAAAATATAACAAGCATTTTTAAAGGAAAAAAAATCTTGCTGTTTACCATAAAAAACATCAGGCAGTCCTACCTTGGGTTCCACAAAATGTGCTCCAGAATAGCTACTCACGTGTTGCTGGAGCTCGGCCACCTCCAGAGACAATCCCTGCAAGCGTTGAGCCAAATCTTGGACGGAAACCATACTGATCCCCGAATTTCTTTCCTTTTAGTTTTTTGGGCTGGACTTACTGTTATGATCTGCAACATGTACTAAGGAAAGATAGGGGAAGCTGTCCCTACAGTAAGACTAAGCTGAATCCCTATGATGTAGCGGGCTGCCTGTTCCTAGCGAACAGACCCGCCTTAGTCCTCGGCTAGTCTGAACGAAGACCTATAGCATAAGGGGAGGGGTCCCTAAAAGAACTAAGGACTGGAACAAAAATGGGACACCTCCTAAACAGAGAAGTTGTTGCAGAACACAAAAAGAAAAACAGACAAAAAGGTACTAGAGGTCCCAGAAGGACCAAGTGAACTGACAGAGAAAGGCACCGAAGCACGTGGCTAGAAAAACAGTCAACAACACTGAAGTCCAACACAGCCAGAAGGGCGGAGCTGGAATATAAAGGCAGGTGGTCACGTGACCGCAAAACACAAGAAGGAAAAAACAAACAGGAGGGTTCTAACAGAGGCATGGGAGAAGGTCATGTGGTTAGATGAGACCAAAATAGGACTTTTTGGTATCAACTCCACTCGCCGTGCTTGGAGGAAGAAGGATGAGGACAACTCCAAGAACACCATCCTAACTGTGAAAGATGGTGAAGGAAACATCATACTTTGGGGGTGCTTTTCTGCAAAGGGGACAGGACGACTGCAGAGTATTGAAGGGAGGATGGATGGGGTTATGTATCGTGAGATTTTGGCCAACAACCTCCTTCTCTCTTCCCTCAGTAAAAGCATTCAAGATGAGTCATGACTGGGTCTTCCAGCATGACAATGACCCAAAACACACAGCCAGGGCAACTAAGGAGTGACTCCGTAAGAAGCATTTCAAGGTCCTGGACTGGCCTAGCCCGTCTCCAGACCTGAACCCAATAGAAAAATCTTTGCAGGGAGCTGAAACTCAATGTTGCCCAACGACAGCCCTGAAAACTGAAAGATCTGGATAAGATCTGTATGGAGGAGTGGGCCAAAATCCCTGCTGCAATGTATGCAAACTTGGTCAAGAACTACAGGAAATGTCTGACCTGTGTAATTGCAAACAAAGGTTTCTGTACCAAATATTAAGTTCTGTTTTTCTATTGTATCAAATACTTATTTCATGCAATAAAATGCTAATTAATTATGTAAAAATCATACAATGTGATTTTCTGGATTTATTTTTAGGTTCTGTCTCTCACAGGTGAAGTGTACCTACGATAAAAATTACAGACCTCTCCATTCTTTGTAGGTGGGAAAACATGTAAAATAGGCAGTGTATCAAATACTTATTTTCCCCGCTGTATGAGAAAAGCTCCATGGGGAAGGCCCTGTGCAGAATGACTCCTCCATAATGACTGCATATTCATAACACCAAGAGCAGACACAGACAGAAGAGACCCCTGTGCAAGAACAGTATATGGGCCCTCTGCAGTCCGATAGCTCATCATAATACACAATGCCGCCAGCTTTGGAGATGGACACGGGCCCCCTTACCTCTTGGGCCCCCGTGCAGCTGCACAGGTTGCACCACTGATATGTCCACCTCTGCAGAACACAATTAGACACATTTTTACAAAGTCACTCTAATGTTCAGTTCTGAGGATGATACTAAGTGCATTGCACATTTTGTTAGTCACCCTTTAGAAATATACAATCATATGTCTCTCACATCTTCTGCTCATTTGCTATAAAAGCAGGTTTAATTTTCTTTTTTTTCTTTTTTTTTTTACTACCAAATCATAATTGACGGTAATAACGAAAAGATAATAAACATAATGATTTAGAAAAGAACAAAGAATTATTTGCTTCCAAAAATTGTTCATTGGCATGTGTACACCGTACTTATACCATACTTATACTGTTCCTAGCCACTCTTATTTATAACGAACATTCCATAATTACTGAGATGAAAAGAAGATTTCTCCTGTCAGCTTCCTACAAAATACCTATAAAACTACCATAATTCCAGTGAGAGAACTCCAATCCTGCAGTATTAGTGTCCCACAAATAAGAACTAGGAGTCAGTGAGAATTTAGGATGTACTAGAATAAATATTGGAGAAAATTACCTATTATTACTCTTGATGAGGGGGCGAGGTGGAGTCTGAGACTTCTGATTCATTAATGAATCAAGAGAGGTGTAAAGTGGCATGAATTTCGCCACAAAATCTTACTCCAGCAGTAAGATTAGTGGCATAGTCAACACCGCCACTTGTTATGAGTTTGATGAGTGGTGGACACCATGCCCTCACCCCAGCTTCACCCACTTTGTGGAGTTGGGCGGAGATGATGTGAAGCTGCCTTAGCGCAGGCAAAATTTTGTGAATTTTCAAAACTTTTTACTCCAGAATTCTGGTGTAAAAGCTTAAATGAATCGGTTCCTTTATGTTTGGCTTGCTCTTCACTGGATGCCCAACAAATCCCTGTCCATTAATCTAAGCAACGCAATGGTTAGCACAATCCTACTATGGGAACAGGGTTTATCTTTCATAACACAGGCAACCCAAGCTAAATTTCAGATGCATGGGGCCCTGGTGTAGATGTAATCTCCACTCTAGACACTGGAGACACGTAGTAATATGTAAACTTGTTTTGTCTCCGGGCACCTTGCCGTGTCACAGTAGGCTTTGGGTCATTTAATTAAGTCCCCCTGATCTCACAGTATATTTTGCCAGTATTCTTCTGGGCTGTTCATTTGTAACCAATTTTCCATGACTTACAGTACAGACAAAAAGTTTGGACACACCTTCTCGTTTAAAGATTTTTTTGTATTTTCATGACTATGAAAATTGTACATTCACACTGAAGGCATCAAAACTATGAATTAACACATGTGGAATTATATACTTAACAAAAAAGTGTGAAACAACTGAAAATATGTCTTATATTCTAGGTTCTTCAAAGTAGCCACCTTTTGCTTTGATGACTGCTTTGCACACTCTTGGCATTCTCTTGATGAGCTTCAAGAGATAGTCACCAGAAATAGTTTTCACTTCACAGGTGTGCCCTGTCAGGTTTAATAAGTAGGATTTCTTGCCTCATAAATGGGGTTGGGACCATCAGTTGTGTTGTGCAGAAGTCTGGTGGATACACAGCTCATAGTCCTACTGAATAGACTGTTAGAATTTGTATTATGGCAAGAAAAAAGCAGCTAAGTAAAGAAAAACGAGTGGCCATCATTACTTTAAGAAATGAAGGTCAGTCAGTCCGAAAAATTGGGAAAACTTTGAAAGTGTCCCCAAGTGCAGTTGCAAAAACCATCAAGCGCTACAAAGAAACTGGCTCACATGAGGACCACCCCAGAAAGGAAGACCAAGAGTCAGCTCTGCTTCTGAGGATAAGTTTATCCGAGTCACCAGCCTCAGAAATTGCAGCTAACAGCAGCTCATATTAGAGACCAGGTCAATGCCACACAGAGTTCTAGCAGCAGACACATCCCTTCAACAACTGTTAAGAGGAGACTTTGTGCAGCAGGCCTTCATGGTAAAATAGCTGCTAGGAAACCACTGCTAAGGACAGGCAACAAGCAGAAGAGACTTGTTTGGGCTAAAGAACACAAGGAATGGACATTAGACCAGTGGAAATCTGTGCTTTGGTCTGATGAGTCCAAATTTGAGATCTTTGGTTCCAACCACCATGTCTTTGTGCGACGCAGAAAAGGTGAACGGATGCACTCTACATGCCTGGTTCCCACCGTGAAGCATGGAGGAGGAGGTGTGATGGTGTGGGGGTGCTTTGCTGGTGACACTGTTGGGGATTTATTTAAAATTGAAGGCATACTGAACCAGCATGGCTACCACAGCATCTTGCAGCAGCATGCTATTCCATCCGGTTTGCGTTTAGTTGGACCATCATTTATTTTTCAAAAGGACAATGACCCGAAACACACCTCCAGGCTGTGTAAGGGCTATTTGACCAAGAAGGAGAGTGATGGGGTGCTACGCCAGATGACCTGGCCTCCACAGTCACCAGACCTGAACCCAATCGAGATGGTTTGGGGTGAGCTGGACCGCAGAGTGAAGGCAAAAGGGCCAACAAGTGCTAAGCATCACTGGGAACTCCTCCAAGATTGTTGGAAGACCATTTCCGGTGACTACCTCTTGAAGCTCATCAAGAGAATGCCAAGAGTGTGCAAAGCAGTCATCAAAGCAAAAGGTGGCTACTTTGAAGAACCTAGAATATAAGACATATTTTCAGTTGTGTCACACTTTTTTGTTAAGTATATAATGCCACATGTGCTAATTCATAGTTTTGATGCCTTCAGTGTGAATGTACAATTTTCATAGTCATAAAAATACAGAAAAATCTTTAAATGAGAAGGTGTGTCCAAACTTTTGGTCTATACTGTATATTACATATATTTTGTGATATACTGTATATTTGATCTGCTCTATAACATGTCAATATCCAAATGAGAAAAAAAAATAAAATATGTATAACTCACAGTCTTTTACTAGATACTGGTTGACATCTTCTTCTCTTAGCTAGCCACAGCTAGGAGATCTGCTAGTGTCTATGAATAAATGTCACCAAAAACAGAGCCTAGCTAAGCTTATTTTCACCCAGCGGACAAGCTCATTGCCCTCAGGCCGAAATCCAACATCCAATGTTGCATTTTTCCAAGAGCATGGTCATCTGGAATAGTCATTTGTGGCCTTGTGCTCTAATACTATACTTCAGCACCACCCTACAGCTCCACCCTCGTTTCAGTCTACCACTCTTCTGGTGCCCTCTGTTCTACTAATGACCTAAGATTAACATCCTCAATAATCCGAACCTCCCATTCCTGTCTCCAAGACTTCTCACGTGCTGCACCAATTTTTTTGAATGCACTATCCAGGACACTTTGATTATTTCCCAATGCCTACAGTTTTAAGCGTGCCCTAAAAACACATTTCTTTAGACTGGTCTATCACCTCAATATACTTATCTAACTATCCCTGTTTTTCCCATATAAAATTTCCTTCCAAATCAGGACCCTGGTATCATCTGTTCACACACCCCCATGTACTTAATAGCCCTCTGTGTCTGTAGTGTACACATATTGATTGGTGACCGGCTCATGCAGCATTACGTGATCACCCTATTTATTACATTGATGGTTGACCGTACAATACAAGCAATGGTTATCATCCACCTTTCGTGTCTCCCCCATTTCCTCATAGATTGTAAGCTTGTGAGCAGGGTCCTCTCTCCTCCTGGTATCTGTTGCTTTATGTGATTATTGTTATTCTGTAATGTCTTTTATTGTCTGTACAAGTCCCCTCTAAAATGTAAAGTGCTGCAGAATATGTTGGCGCTATAGAAATAAAAGGAATAATAAATTATTAATATTATAGTAAACAGCATCTTAAAATACTCTGGAGGCCTATGAAAAGTAAGATGTAGCCATGGTATAGTTTCTGACCAGTCTCTGGGATTAAATAGTGACACATGGTGGCCAATAAACAATATTAAACTTTAAACATTATTAAAAACAAAAATCTTTCAATTTTCATACCAGCCTCTAAGTCTTATACTTATACTCACACTCCCTGATCTTTACAGTAGTCTTTTCAGCAGCCTCATTATCATCACAGGCAGGATTAAATTGAGCAATGATACCACTATAAACAAAGGTAACACAGGATCCACCATTCACAATAGGTAATGTCACTCCTCTCAGCACAGCTCGCCCTTGTTGCGTCTGTGTCGCACCCCAGCTCTCCAGGGTGTGAAAATATTTGTGGCCAAAGTGAAAATTCTAAGATTTTTATTTATATATAGATTGTGATGTGAAAAAAAAAAAACTAAAACATTATCAACTTAAAAAATACATTTAACATAAAGACCGGATTTAAAAAATAATTAATTTACTGATCACACAGTCGCTTTAATAGGAAAATTTCTGAGACTTTATTATTGATCATCTATTCTAAGGACAGATCATCAATATTAGATCAGTGGGCGTCTGACATGACGGCCGGCAGTGCCACAGTGCCATACATTGTGTAGTGGCCATGAGTAGTACTGCAAGCTCTCTCCCATTCACTTGTATGGGAATATTAAAGGGGCTGTCCGGCCAAAAGTGATAAGTCTGCAGTCACTCAGTATGACTTTAGACTTATGAATCCCCCCAGCGTACTCACTGTGCGCTGCGGGGGTTCACCGGTTTCAGACACGGGACCGAAGGGTATGTATGAGTTATACTTGTATTGAGCGAGGCCACGCTCCGTCTAGTGACGCAGACGGCCGGTGGACGCATACGACTAGAAGGTGCGTCTTTGCTCAATACAGGTGTATAGAGAGCCAGGCCACGCCCACTGGCCGGGGGTATGTATAACCCACATATACCCTCTGTTACCGGGTCTGAAATTGGTGAATCCCCGCAGCGCACAGTGCCTGCGCTGGGGGGTATTCATAAGTCTGCAGTCACACAGAGTGACTGCAGCCTTATCAATTTAGACCGGACAACCCCTTTAATTAAAGAAGCACATTAGCATAGATTGGCTCTGCAAAAAAAAAATCAAAATACAACATCTCATGTGAAACAAATATGATCTACCACACAGAAAACGTGAGAGTTGGATTAACAGCTAACTCCTAATACTATAACCCCATATAGTAACTAGAACCATAGCATACAAGTCAATGCAAATTCAAGCCAGGTTCCATTGGTCTAATGGACTGGCCAGCAGGGGAACCGGTGAATCCCCCGGTGGGCCCCTGTGCGGAAGTAAACCCTCTGAAAGAGCAGTAGTTGGCACAATATGCTTGTTTCACTATGTACAAAGAAAGGCAGCAGCTCATCATTCATTTATCAAACTACTTAATTTGTCATTATTATATAGTCTCACAGGTAAATTAGTGAATGGGATTAATATAATATTTACATGTAGTTGAACAGTGGCCCCCAGAGCAGCAAAAATCTAATTTCCAATATGTTTCTTCCCCATCAAAACCAATATTATTCCAAAAATTGTCAAAAATAAAAAAAAACCCGAATGCTTAAGACTGGCTTTCGTACTGGAAAATAGACTTTACAGTTGCTGAAATCTTCCAATAATAGAAACATCTTTCAAGCATTTTTTTTTTTTTGCCAAGAAAGCAGCTGTGAAGCTACAAATATCCGTGAAATGTGCGTCACGCTATTCCTGCTTGTACTGTAAGTGGATATTTGAATCTTTCTGATTTCCCCGGCACTGAACTTGATCATGCTCACATACTGGTAACAGGAGAGCCATGCGGAACAAATCTATTTATTGTTACTCTCCTGCTGACAGGATGAAGTTTCATCACTTCTAACAGAGCAGAAGGTTGAGTCAGACCATTCACTGGATCCCTGATCTCCAATTAGCAAGACTAAAAATGAATTCTGGGATGAGGCTACAACTATACATTTATATCTCGTGCTCGTCCTTTCATTGAATTCTCACATCTAGTTATGGGATCTAAGGGGTAACGTTTCTCCTTGTGGACAGTGACAAGCCAGGCCTGGCATGTCAGAGTGAGGAGACTTATACGCCATGCATGCTCCTCTGGGAAATTAAATATACAACCTGCCTCTTCAGAGAGGAAGAGGACTTGAACTCTAGTGCAACCTATAGGAAGTAACAATCCTAAAAGTCAATATCGACCCTTTAACAAGCCTTGACATTTGATTTAGGATAAAGCTTTGATTTGATTTGGCTTTTATCCAAAGTCATGTGACAAGGCTCGTAAATGGGTCGATATTGACTTTTAGGATTGTTACTTCCAATAGTTGGCACTAGAGTTCTAGTCCTCTTCCTCTCTGAAGAGACAATTCACATGTACTTATGGCACTCTGTGTCCGTAGTAATTATCAATAACTAGTTTGGAGCCTCTTGCTACATGGGGTCAAGAATGAAATATTTTTTTACTTTTAAGGCAGATTGGCTAATGGCTTTTAATTTTCTGGATCAATAGCAGAAATAAAGAGTTACTTCTCCCACTTCCATCCCTGTTCTCTCCCCATCTTTGGTAAGATTTATATCATTTGAGGTAACCTGTCACATCAGTTAATGCTATTAACCTGCACATATAGAGTTGATCTGCAGCTTAATAGTGCTACAATGCTGTCAGGACGTAGAACTGAAAGCTTGTCTACTGGGAAACAAATTAACGTTATTCCTCCCGGGAGTCGCCGGCTTTCAGTCATGGGGGTGTGCCGGAGTGGCTACAAGTCACCACTCAATACACAGTGAGCAGCAGCCGTATGCACACCCCTCTACTTAGCCTGGCAGCCGGCTCTGCACTGATGCACGCCTGTATGACTGAAATCCGGAGGCTCTTGAGATGAATAAAATTCTTTATACTTTTGTGAACTTTATTTCTCCCTGAAGTTGCTGGCTTTCAGTCATGGGGGTATGCTGCTGCGGCTGCAGTCACCACTCAATACACAGCGATTGACAACTGTAAGCACACCCCACTACTTAGACTGGCAGCCGGCTCTGCACTGATGCACGCCTGTATGACTGAAATCTGGTGGCTCCCGGGAAGAATAAAGTCCATTTTCTCCCAATAGCATCACTTTCAGTACAGCGGCTGGACATGGCATTAAACTGCAAATTAACCCTAGATCTGCAGGTTAATGGAGTTATCCAATGTGACTGGTTCCATTTAAGTAACTTGTTATTTCATACAATAGCGGTAGCAAACCTTGATCATGCTGCCCTCATATTCCACAATAAGTTAAGACTATATTGGGGCCATATATATGATTAATTTGACCAGGAACTGTCCTTATTCATCTGCTCTGTAATTTGACATGTGTGCAGTTCCTTTTCTTTGAAATTCTGCCAGCATTATAGGTTCTGTTCTTTCACTTCACAATGTGTATTGTACCTGCCATTGTCCAAAGGACTGCTTTACCCTGAACTGTAAGCAAGTTCTCTGTTATGCGGTTTGACAGACAGGAAAGCGGGAGCCAAGTGACAAAGACCTGTCCCCTCCTTTCTTGTAATCTCTCTCGGCTTCTCACCTGCTATATACGGATTACACCTGATAACATGCAGCAGACATCAAGTAAGACAGAAGTCGAGACACCTAGTTGCATAAGTTTGGAAGGATTTGCATTGGGTAAGACAGCAAAATTTTAAATAAATTGACTTGCAGATTATTGCAGGCCACTTAGGGTGGAAATTTTAGATTTTGCTTTTACACCTAAATGATATGGGGATGGTGGAGGGAAGGGGGTAGGAAAGGTTTTATTTAATTATAATTAGTATTAGGGAAGTTTATAAAATTAGATTATTGAAAGCACACTACAAGGTGTAGACAAAATGATATGGTGTAGAAAATCATGGGAGACTGAAAAAATGGCATATTCCTCATCATTGCTCTGTAGGCACCGGCAGATGTATACCAGAACCCATAATCATTCAATCCAGTGTTGATAGAGGCTGTTCTCAAGTCTGTCCTCACAAGCGCTGGTATTCTGCTGTCAGGGCCTACTTTGAAGTTCTTCACAGTCCTACAAGTTTTAGGCTCTGACCTTCTAATGTTGAAATGTGATATACAGCTGGTGATGGTGGTGGGGTGGGGACATCTCTGCCTGTCTACATGTGCCCATTCATAGACTTGAAATCAATGAATGCGTCCTCAGATCAACGGAAACTTTAAAAATGTTAGGTTGAAAATGTTTAACAAACAGTATATTGAGAAGCTCGGTCATCCTTCAAGAGGGCTAACTCAACAAAACTACATTCAGGACAAGCCCCTTTAACGTTCTTTAAACATTGACTATGTTAATCCTTCGAATTTAAGCCCTGGATTCTGGTTCCTTCTTTAATATGTAGGATTTAATCCAAGTGGAAGTGATTAAGTAACAGACTAGAGATGAGCGTTGTTCTACTCGAACTGTTCGCCAATCTCAAATTTGAGCTGTTTTGGGCGGTGTTCGAGCCGTTCGGCGAACACGAACAATTTGAGAAAAATTCGGCTGTTCGAGGTTATGTTCGATAACTGTTCGTGCACCAAAATCATAACTGGATTTTTTCTCAGTAATGATGAAAATTAATGTTAATACGCAGTTTGAGTGTACAGCGGGGTGGGGGGAGGGGCAGGGGATGGATCTCTGCAGGAACAATGAAGATCTCCATTTTTTTTTCTCTTTCCCGCATTTGCAGTGGGGAGGTGCAATCTGTCAGCCTATCAGCAGCGCACACACGGAGCGAAGTGCTTTTTTTCACACAAGCAAGGGCATGTGTCATTGGCAGTGTATGTCACATGTCCTTGCCCTATAAGACCAAGCCATTTTCCCCGTCGCCACCATTTTCTCACTGCTGCAGCTGCGTGTTAGACGGCACCGCTGTTGCTGTGTGTGCTATACCTTGTTAATTTCAAGCCAATTTTCGCACAAATCTACAGATAGCTTGGGAGTAGGGAATAGTTGTGATTGCAGTCCTTTTAAGGACTAGGTTACAGCATTTCCTACGACTTTTATCAGGCAGGTCTGTGCTCTTAAATAGATAGATTGTGGGAGTAAAGACTAATTGTAATTGGAGTCCTTTTCAGGACTAGGTTACATCAGTTCCTATCAGTTTTTGCCAGGCAGGTCTGTGCCAGTGCTGTGCAAGTTTTTTTCACAGCATTTGGCTGAATCTAGCAAAGCTAATCCTTTTTGGCCTATTGCAGAGTGTGTTAGTCAGTGGAGTAGCCTATCTGTGTTGCAAGATATACCACCTGTGTATAGAATACCAATTTTTTTACTGCACCTAGTGAAGTAAAATCTTTTGGGCATAGCATCATTCTATTAGTCCATCTATACTGACCTCCATCAGGTTGCAAATTGAATATAATTTTTTTCTGCATCTAGCTCTGAAAAAATATTGGGCTTCTAGCTGTGTGTGGGACTTGTTCTATTAATCCATCTATACAGACCTCCATCAGGTTGCAAACTGAATATATTTTTTCTGCATCTACCTCTGAAAAAATATTGGGCTTCTAGCTGTGTGTGGGACTTGTTCTATTAATCCATCTATACAGACCTCCATCAGGTTGCAAACTGAATATATTTTTTTCTGCATCTACCTCTGAAAAAATATTGGGCTTCTAGCTGTGTGTGGGACTTGTTGTATTAGTCCATCTATACTGACCTCCATCAGGTTGCAAACTGAATATATTTTTTTCTGCATCTACCTCTGAAAAAATATTGGGCTTCTAGCTGTGTGTGGGACTTGTTGTATTAGTCCATCTATACTGACCTCCATCAGGTTGCAAACTGAATATATTTTTTTCTGCATCTACCTCTGAAAAAAATTGGGCTTCTAGCTGTGTGTGGGACTTGTTCTATTAATCCATCTATACAGACCTCCATCAGGTTGCAAACTGAATATATTTTTTCTGCATCTACCTCTGAAAAAATATTGGGCTTCTAGCTGTCTGTGGGACTTGTTCTATCAATCCATCTATACAGACCTCCATCAGGTTGCAAACTGAATATATTTTTTTCTGCATCTACCTCTGAAAAAATATTGGGCTTCTAGCTGTGTGTGGGACTTGTTGTATTAGTCCATCTATACTGACCTCCATCAGGTTGCAAACTGAATATATTTTTTTCTGCATCTACCTCTGAAAAAATATTGGGCTTCTAGCTGTGTGTGGGACTTGTTGTATTAGTCCATCTATACTGACCTCCATCAGGTTGCAAACTGAATATATTTTTTTCTGCATCTACCTCTGAAAAAATATTGGGCTTCTAGCTGTGTGTGGGACTTGTTCTATTAATCCATCTATACAGACCTCCATCAGGTTGCAAACTGAATATATTTTTTTCTGCATCTAGCTCTGAAAAAATATTGGGCTTCTAGCTGTGTGTGGGACTTGTTCTATTAATCCATCTATACAGACCTCCATCAGGTTGCAAACTGAATATATTTTTTTCTGCATCTACCTCTGAAAAAATATTGGGCTTCTAGCTGTGTGTGGGACTTGTTCTATTAATCCATCTATACAGACCTCCATCAGGTTGCAAACTGAATATATTTTTTTCTGCATCTAGCTCTGAAAAAATATTGGGCTTCTAGCTGTGTGTGGGACTTGTTCTATTAATCTATCTATACAGACCTCCATCAGGTTGCAAACTGAATATATTTTTTTCTGCATCTACCTCTGAAAAAATATTGGGCTTCTAGCTGTGTGTGGGACTTGTTGTATTAGTCCATCTATACTGACCTCCATCAGGTTGCAAACTGAATATATTTTTTCTGCATCTACCTCTGAAAAAATATTGGGCTTCTAGCTGTGTGTGGGACTTGTTGTATTAGTCCATCTATACTGACCTCCATCAGGTTGCAAACTGAATATATTTTTTTCTGCATCTACCTCTGAAAAAATATTGGGCTTCTAGCTGTGTGTGGGACTTGTTGTATTAGTCCATCTATACTGACCTCCATCAGGTTGCAAACTGAATATATTTTTTTCTGCATCTACCTCTGAAAAAATATTGGGCTTCTAGCTGTGTGTGGGACTTGTTCTATTAATCCCTCTATACAGACCTCCATCAGGTTGCAAACTGAATATATTTTTTCTGCATCTACCTCTGAAAAAATATTGGGCTTCTAGCTGTGTGTGGGACTTGTTCTATTAATCCATCTATACAGACCTCCATCAGGTTGCAAACTGAATATATTTTTTTCTGCATCTACCTCTGAAAAAATATTGGGCTTCTAGCTGTGTGTGGGACTTGTTGTATTAGTCCATCTATACTGACCTCCATCAGGTTGCAAACTGAATATATTTTTTTCTGCATCTACCTCTGAAAAAATATTGGGCTTCTAGCTGTGTGTGGGACTTGTTGTATTAGTCCATCTATACTGACCTCCATCAGGTTGCAAACTGAATATATTTTTTTCTGCATCTACCTCTGAAAAAATATTGGGCTTCTAGCTGTGTGTGGGACTTGTTCTATTAATCCATCTATACAGACCTCCATCAGGTTGCAAACTGAATATATTTTTTTCTGCATCTACCTCTGAAAAAATATTGGGCTTCTAGCTGTGTGTGGGACTTGTTCTATTAATCCATCTATACAGACCTCCATCAGGTTGCAAACTGAATATATTTTTTTCTGCATCTAGCTCTGAAAAAATATTGGGCTTCTAGCTGTGTGTGGGACTTGTTCTATTAATCCATCTATACAGACCTCCATCAGGTTGCAAACTGAATATATTTTTTTCTGCATCTACCTCTGAAAAAATATTGGACTTCTAGCTGTGTGTGGGACTTGTTGTATTAGTCCATCTATACTGACCTCCATCAGGTTGCAAACTGAATATATTTTTTTCTGCATCTACCTCTGAAAAAATATTGGGCTTCTAGCTGTGTGTGGGACTTGTTCTATTAATCCATCTATACAGACCTCCATCAGGTTGCAAATTGAATATAATTTTTTTCTGCATCTAACCCAGCCAATAGTTTTGGCCTAATACCACAGGTTGGCCACTCAGCTCTGCTCGGTTCCCATCCATTGTTTTTTTGTGCAAACAACTCCAGAGTTGTGAATTAGTTAACCACCAAAATGAGTGGAAAAAGGCCTGCTGCTGGTGGAAAGGGGAATAGGCGTGTTGGGAAGGGGAAAAAAGGTTGTGTCCGTGGGGTAGGTGTTAAAGCAACAGTAACATCTGCAGAAGAAAGACCATCTTCCAGCCAAACTAAAATGTCTACTTCTTTTAGCGGACAATGTGATAAGATCCCTTTCTTACGGCCACGCCAATCGCTACAAATTCCAGATGAGGCACAAAAACAGCAGGTGCTTCAACGGATATCAAGTGCTCCTTTAAGTGGGCTCTCCTCCACATCAACTTCAACATCACAAATACTCCAGTCCTCAAAGGTGTCACCCCAATCGCACTTGCTTCCTCACAGCTCCCAAATCTCCAGCTGCCCGTCTGAGTATGAGGTAGAACAGATGGTTGAGTCTGCAGAGCTGTTTACTCATACTATAGCCTGGGAATCAGAGGTCGACTCCAGCGCTTCTGTGAATCCAGACGAGGAAATGATCTGCACTGATGCCCAGAATCTTTATGAGTCGGATCCAGGACCAGACGCAGAAGGTTCTGACCATAATGTAGACCCTCATTCCCAAACTGTAACTCTTGTTGGTGGAGACAATGAGGAAGACGATGATAAGACTCAAATACCTGATTGGAGCGACAACTTTAGTTTTTTGTCAGGGCAGGAACAGGTTGGCTCTGAGGACGACGGGTGTGATGACACACAGGGTGATGATGATGAGGTTGGAGATCCCACTTACTGTCAACCCACAGTCAGCCAAGAGATGAGGTCAGCAGAGGAGGTGGAGGAAGATGCTAGTGACGACGAGGTCAGGTTGCGCCTTCCTGGACAGAGACATAGTACTGGAAGCACGTCAACAACTGCATCCTCAAACACAACTCTGCCTCGCACCACAAGTCGTGGTGGCTCTTCAGGTCGCATGGGTGCTAAGCCTTGCATAGCCTGGGCATTTTTTCAGATCGATAAAGATGACCCAACTCGTGTTATCTGTAACATTTGTCAGCAAAAGCTAAGTAGAGGCCAAAAAATACATAGTTTGAGTACTTCATGCATGAACCGGCACATGGACATGAAGCATAAGTTGCAGTGGGAAGCTCAGTGTGCTACAATGCGGCCTAGCCGGCCGGGCCAACCACCGTCTGCCATATCTTGTGCATCCGCGGCCTCTTCATCCTCTGTGACTGGGGGGACAGCAGTCACACCTGTTTTGGGGCGCAGACCTGCCACCTCTTTACCCGCAACAGCCAGCGTGATTGGCAGGTCATCATTTTCTTTGGAGGTGGTAACACCAGCTGGTGTTGAGCGCTGTCCGACATCGATAGCACCACCTTTGGATCAAGGCAACCTAACATGTCCGCCTGCATCTTCCTCACAGACCGGCAGTTTGCCGGGGACACCCTTATCAACCCCGTCTAAGCACAATAGCCAGCCCTCGGTCCCTCAGATGTGGACAAGTAAAAGACCATTTCCTCCTAGCCATGAGAAAGCTAAGAGGTTGAATTTCACCATCTGCAAGCTCTTGGCTACAGAAATGCTGCCTTTCCGCCTGGTGGACACAGAGGATTTTCGAGACCTTATGTCCGTCGCAGTGCCCCAGTACCAGATGCCCAGTCGGCACTACTTCTCAAAGAAAGGTGTGCCTGCGCTCCACCAGCATGTCGCACACAACATCACCGCTTCTTTGAGAAACTCTGTGTGTGACAGGGTGCATTTCACCACAGACACTTGGACGAGTAGGCATGGACAGGGGCGTTACATGTCGCTGACTGGGCACTGGGTAACTATGGTGACAGCAGGACAAGGGGCTGCTGTCCAAGTCTTGCCGTCCCCACGAGTTGTGCGTCAATCCTCTTTATGTCAAAGTTCCTCCACTGCTTCTGCCTCCTCAACCTCCTCTCGGTCTTCCACCTGCACCCAAAGCCTGTCTGGTCATGCCACAAGCTTTCTAACTGCGCAGAAGGGATCCTGCACACCTCCTTACTATGCTGGCAGTAGGGCTCAACGTCATCAGGCGGATTTTACATTGAAATGTCTGGGAAATGTGAGTCACACAGCTGAGGAGTTGTGGTCAGCTCTGGAGAACCAATTTCATGAATGGTTGTCTCCACTGGACCTGAAACCAGGGAAGGCCGTGTGCGACAATGCTGCAAACCTGGGTGCGGCCCTTCGCCGGGGCAATGTCACACACGTGCCTTGTATGGCTCACGTGTTGAACCTGGTTGTCCAGCAATTTTTAGCCCACTATCCCAGACTAGATGGCCTTCTGCAGAGGGCACGGTCGCTGTGTGCTCACTTCCGCCGTTCGCATCCCGCAGCTCAGCGACTTACATCTCTACAGAAGTCGTTGGGCCTGCCACTTCACCAGCTAAAATGCGATGTGCCTACCCGGTGGAATTCAACTCTGCACATGTTGCAGCGACTGTGGCAGCACCGACAAGCCCTGGTGCAATACGTTCTGACGTATAGCCTGGGCCAACGAGATTCAGAGGTGGGGCAAATCACGCTGGAGGAGTGGTCTCAGATCAGGGACCTATGCACCCTTCTGCACAGTTTTGAAATGGCGACGAAGATGTTTAGTGCTGACGATGCCATTATCAGCATGACTATTCCGGTGATTTACATGCTGGAGCACATGTTAAACAGTATTCGGAGTCAGGTGGTGGCACAAGAGGAGGTGGAGGAAGTAGAGGAGGAGGAGTTGTACGCGGAAGGCCTAACATCTGCAAGGTCCAGACGGTCGGCAGCACCAAGGCAGCAGGCATGTGAGGGTGGGGGAGATGGTTTTACCAGGGCGCATGGTAGCAGCCAAACTAGTGAGGAAGGTGCAGGAGCCCAGGAAGAAGTGGAGGACGAACTGATGGAAGACTCATCAGATGAGGGAGACCTTGATCACATTTCTGTTGTGCGAGGTTGGGGGGAGAGGACAGAGGAAGGAAGCATGATTGTTACCTCGCCACCAACACAACAGGGACTTGGTGCTCCTGGATGCGCAACACACATGAGTGCCTTCTTTGTGCACTACCTGCAACATGACCCTCGAATTGGGAGAATTAGAAATAATCCTGACTACTGGGTTGCCACACTGTTAGATCCCCGGTACAAAAGTAAATTTGCAGAAATTATTCCTGCCATAGAAAGGGATGCACGCATGCAGGAGTATCAGCAGAGACTGTTGCAGAATCTTACATGTGCTTTTCCACAAAATACCAGTGGTGCACGTAGTGAATCTCACAGTTCCAACTTGCCAACCGTGGGACCGTCAAGTGTTCAGCACTCAAACCGTAACAGAACCACAGTATCTGCTGGTAACATCAATTTTGCGGAATCATTTCACCACTTTTTTAGCCCATCCTTTGCAAGGCCACAGGAGACAAGAAGTCTGACACATAGTCAACGCCTAGAGACGATGGTACAGGAGTATCTCCAAGTAAACATTGAAGCCACGACTGTGTCACTGGACCCTTGCTCTTTTTGGGCTTCCAATCTGGATAAATGGCCGGAGCTAGCCACTTACGCCTTGGAGATCTTGTCATGCCCCGCAGCCAGCGTTCTGTCTGAACGTGTGTTCAGCGCTGCTGGTGGTGTGCTGACAGATAAGCGCACGCGGCTCTCCACTGATAATGTAGACAGACTCACGTTCAAAAAGATGAACAAATCATGGATCCGAAACGACTTTTCTATCCCTGTGTCATCCTGGGGAGAGTAAAAGCTTGATGATTGGTTAAAATCACCCTACCAACCGTTTTAAGCTTTCAAATTACTAATCATGTTTATCTGTATCTTGGCTGGAAAATAATTTGGGCTTTGTAGCAGTGTGCAGCACTGATTCTATTAGGCCATCTATAATAAGCTCCACCAGATTTAAAATTACTAATCATGTTTATCTGTATCTTGACTGGAAAATAATTTGGGCTTTGTAGCAGTGTGCAGCACTGATCCTATTAGGCCATCTATACTAAAGCTTCACCAGATTTAAAATTAATAATAATTTTTAGCTGCATCTAGCCCGGAAAATAATTTTGGGGCTCCGAGATGCGCAAGACACATAAGTGCCTTCTTGCTGCACTACCTGCAGCATGACCCTCATATTGTCAGAATTCGAAGTAATCATGACTACTGGGTTGCCACACTCTTAGATCCCCCAAACTTTTCGATCAACCTTTTCATTTTAATAAAGACCAAAAAAATGGTCATTTTTGATATTATAAGCATTAGCAGGTTGTTAGAAACTGAAATCAAACAGTTTTCAACTCAAAACTTTATTCTAGGTGATGTTACATTTTCACATAGGACCCCTTGTTCGAAAGGAGCTTCTGAACTCTCTCGTCCATTGAATTTGTCAGGTTTTGGATGGTTTCTGCTTCAATTGTTTTGCATGAGGACAGAATACCCTCCCAGAGCTGTTGCTTAGATGTGAACTGCCTCCCGCCATCATAGACACTCCTTTTAATGATGCTCCAAAGGTTCTGAATGGGGTACAGGTCAGGGGAGCATGGGGGTCACACCATAAGTTTGTCCCCTTTTATGCCCATATCAGCCAGAGATGCAGATGTTTTATGTGCAGCATGAGATGGTGCATTATCATGCAGAAAAATGATCTTGCTGTGAAATACACGGTTCTTCTTCTTGAACCATGGCAGGAAGTGCTGTTTGAGAAAATCCACATACATTATGGAGTTCATCTTTAGCGCCTTCAGGGATCCTAAAGGGGCCGACAATCTCTCTGCCCATGATTCCAGCCCAAAACATTACTCCACCTCCTCCTTGTTGGCGCTGTAGCCGTGTTTGCGTGGGGTGTCCATCAACCAGCCATCCTCCACTCCATCCATCTGGACCATCGAGCGCTGCACGGCACTCATCCGTGAACAAAACAGTTTTGAAATCAGTCTTCATGTAATGTTTGGCCCACTGGAGCCGTTTCTGCTTGTGTGAAGTGGATAGAGGAGGTCGACAGGATGGCGTATGCACAGCTGCAAACCTCTGAAGGACCCTGCATCTTGTTGTTCGGGGGACGTTGGAGGCACAAGCAGCTTCAAAAACTTGTCTGCTGCTATGACAAGGCTTTTTTGCCGCTG
Source organism: Phyllobates terribilis (assembly GCF_046119375.1). NCBI lineage: Eukaryota > Metazoa > Chordata > Amphibia > Anura > Dendrobatidae > Phyllobates > Phyllobates terribilis. Next base: position 126,532,966 of record NW_027362762.1, on the reverse strand, counting down.
CTCTTTCAACCTGACGTAATTGCCTGTAGGAAAGAGTCCTCAATTTGCCCTTATCAGCACGCACACGTGTGTACTGTGAATCAGCTACATACTTCTTGATTGCCAATACACTTCATCCTGATCATCGCACAATGTTGATTGTAGTCATGCCTTGACCTAAACACTCCACAATTTGTTGCTTCTCAGCAGCCGACACATCCTTTTTCTTTCCCATTTTGGCAGAAAATGTAGGCTGCTTAATAATGTGAGACAAACTTCTTAAGTAGTCTTGCCTTTCATTGGACACACCTGCCAAACTAATTAGCACAGGTGTCTGCAATTGCTTACAGTGATATAAAGAGCCCTGACACACATCACCATCAATGAGTTTAACTGACCAACAAACAAATTCTTCCCTTATCACTCCTAAACACTTTTTGCATAATAATTTGGAACGCAGTGTACATGTGCTTTTCCACAAAACACCAGTGGTTCACGTAGTGAATCTTACAGTTCTAACTTGCCAACCGTGGTCTGTATGGAGTTGTTCAATAAAGGGCCCAAAATTAAGATAACATAGATGGGAGAGGTCTCTATGAATAGGAATTCCTAAGTATTTGATACCCTGTGAGGGCCAGGCAAAGGGAAAGTTGGACTGGATGGAATCCTATATGGATTTGGGGAGGGAGACATCAAGGGCCTCAGACTTCGCTGCATTGATTTTAAAATTTGACCATGTAACAAAGTGATCTATTTCAGCCATAACAGCATGGATGGATATATGTGATTGAGTGATATATACTAGGACATCATCAGCAAATAGAGAGCACTTGTACTCGGTGCCTCCCACCTCAATCCACCTAATATTGGGGTTATGGCGAATTGATGAGAGCAGGTGCTCCGTCACTAGGATGTATAAGAGAGGGGACAGAGGACATCCCTGCCTTGTCCCATTGGTGATTGTGAAAGGTGATGAAAATGTTCTGATGCACCCCCTGGGCCTTGGGACACCCGGAGCCGGACCCTTTTTGGTGGATGCTGGTGGTTGTAGTCTTCGTGGCGGCGACCCGGTTCCGTGGCTCAGGGTGGTCAAACCAGTGGCGGAACTATTTATGTGGTTTTGATGTTTAAATGTCCAACTACGCCACCCGTGGATTGCGGTCAGAGTGAACCGCCGCTGCAGGGCAGACCGCTGAGGCTGGTGTTGTGGGTGCAGCAGAGCGTAGCATAACTCCCCACGGGAGGAGTATAGCCTCAGGGCAGTGTATGCGGAGGATGGGGGTGATGGTGCAGGGCAGCAGCAGTAACGACACGGAGTCAGTGATGCAGTCCAGGGCCTTTACTCACAGTTCTTATTATCCAGACCACGTCTGCAGGTAACGGCTGCCCACGTCGTACTGTGTTCACCAGGTGAGGGGCTCAGACAACTCCCAGATAACTTTGGAGCGCTTCACAGGACCCCCTTTGTGTGTCCTTTGTCTGGCCTTTCTTACCAACCCTTCTGTCCGGCTGCCTCGGGCCTCCTCTTGGTAAACTTGGCGCCAGTTTCCCTGACCCTATGTGGTGCCTTCCTAGCGGGTGTAGCGAGGGGCTGCGCCACATAAAATGTCACAGCCTCCGGTTTCTAGCTGAGTGTCGTTTCCTGCCTCCACTAGTTTCGGGGACCGGTCTCCCCCTTTGGCCTGACCCCTCCACGCAGGTGGATTCGGGCGTGCGGTGGCGACTCGCCCGTCCGCACCCCTGGGATCCCTTCATTCCTCGTTCCTGGAGCCTTCTCCGCTCCTCTTCCTTCCTTCTCCCTCTTCCAGGCCTGGGCCTCTGTTACTAGGCCCGCCTCCGGAGCAGAGCTCATGCAGAGCCCCTGCTCCCTGCCACTTCTGCTCAGACTTCTCTGCACTGAACTAAGATGGTGCCCACGTTTTATACTACCTTCTCAATGCACCCAGGAACTGCTTCCTCCCTGCTCCTGCACTACAGGGTTCCCCTTCCTCAGTGTTCCCTCCCCCCACTCCAGCCAGGGACAGGGACTGTCGTGCCCATCTCAGAGGCATATTGGTCGCCCTGCCCCACGGCAATGTGGTGTAATGCATGCAGGTGTCGGGTCCTGATCCACACTCCATCCTTACCTGAGAGTGAGATATCACACCTCTGGGTGAGGTGCAATACCTCTGTAGCAACCGAGCCCTCAGGGTGCTACAGTTCCATTTATCTTCAGCCTAGGTGACGTATTGTGATACAGGGCCGTGATTTTGGCTATAAAAGGGTCCCCTAGACCCCTACCCCAAGCTTTTTAAGAGAATCATATATGGCGTGCCAGGAGACTCTATGGAATGCTTTCTCAGCATCCAACGAGAGTATCTAATTACAAATTTTTAACTGCATCTAGCCCAGGAAATACTTTGTGCCTAGTAGCAGTGTCTGCTAGTCAGCGGATTATCCCGGCTGTTAAGCAAGCTACACCACCTGTAGTTTAGACACTTAATTTTTTCAAAGGAAATGCTTCGGGACCATGGGATACTCAGTGAAGAGCATCAGGAGGCACCCCAAGGCATAGGGGCTGGGACTGGCAGTAGGATGCCTTGCGGTGGACAGCCGAGCTCGATCCTTATAAAAGCTTTTTAACTGCAGCAGCTTTAGTGGACGCTACTGGAGCTGGAATTACGCGGCTGCTGGCATGAGACTTGCCCTCCAATAGATCCTTGTAAATGGATTTAAAGTGTATTCATTCAAATTAGAGAGACAATTTAAATTAAAAAGCTTAGAGCTGCCTCCACCACAGGGGGGCTCGCTCGACCCACCAGCGGACAGGCACCAGTATTGGGAGAGGGGGGCTGGCCATCAGGGTTCACCGCGGCTCTGGCACAAACCCGGCAACACGGAGGTGGCACGGGCAGGAGCGGACTGGCCGTGTCGGCTTCTCACTTTTTGGATTTTAGAAGGGCATGACATGCCTATATCTGTGTCTCCCCCTCCTTTTACTCCTCCACCTCTTTCATTTTCGCATGACTATATGTACTTGTCACTTTTCCATGTGTTAGTTATGTCTTCTGAGCAGTTTGTCAGCTTTTGGACACCTTTGAAGGTGTTTTCTATGTGTTTCTATGTGTTTTTGTTTGCCTGCCATTGGTTTTAACGGTGTTCGAAGGTGTTCGACGAACAGTTCGACGAACAGTTCGGCGAACACATGGGTGTTCGACGAACCGAACCGAACTCGAACACTACGGGGGTGGCTCAACACTATAACAGACATGATGGCTGAAAAACTAAAAACAAACCTATTTAGGGCAGACCACTATTACCGGATCATCTCCATGGAGCCAGAGAGAGGTTGTAAAAAATGCAAATATTAGCTTTGTCCTTCGGAAGTTCTTTCATCTTAAAAGGTGTGTAAAGAAACACTGCTGCTGCTTAAAGCCATAGATATAGAAATGTACATTGTCATACCAACCCCCCTACATGCAAGTGACTGAATCATTCTTCTATGGTGCTACGAGAATGCATGGGGATGACACTGGGGAATAAGAATGTAAGCCAAAATATCCAGGCTTTTCATCTTGAAATTGGTCCCTGTAGCCAGTCTGGAAGCTAATATGTACCATTGAGGAGCTAAAAAGGGTGCGCTCATCTTGTCTTCAGGAGCGCATTGCTCTTCTGCTTCCTGGTGGCGGTGTGCTTCTGAAGATTCACAGCTCAGACCTACGGCATGGTTTCGTTGTTGGTTGGAACTGTCAGCAGTCCAGTGTTGCAAGCAGAGGCAGCTTTGCCTCCGCAGTAAGTGGGGAGCACAGGAGTACTGAAGTTGGCTGGATCTAGCTATCAGGCCAGCTTCAGAATGATGCTTTTTGGCCACGGCCCCATTATCAGTATTTGGTCAGTATTCAGTCAGTATTTTTTCTCAGGAGTGGGAGCCAAAACCAGGTGAGGAACAATCAGAGAAAAGGTATAACAGAAACAAGTCACCAATTCTGCATTTATCTCGCACTCCTGGTTATGTCCCACTCCTGAGAAAAAATACTGACCATAGTGGGGCCGTGGCCTATAGCACAAGGCTTGAAAGCTTAAGCTCCTGGCCTAACCTAGAGAATAGAGAGGATTTTTAATAAGAGGGTAATCTTAACCATTAATAAGCACGAGACAATCATTTAAAAAAAAAAGTCATATTTTTGGTCATATAAAATCGCTGCACATGATACAGCATCTACGCATGCTATTTCACACAATTTTACAGGTTAAAGGGAATCTGTCAATAACATCAAAGTGCCGCAAATTAATTTATAGGCATGCAGGTCTTAAAAATCTAAATTGACACCTTTAAATCTTCTCTCTGTTGCTGCATTCCCGAGTAGTTTGAATTGTAATTCATGTGCAAAAGAGTCATTAAGTGCTCTAGGTGTAACAAAGAACTTAAGAAGCCACTGTCTTCAGAACTTGTTTTACGGCCCACCACCAACATTTTCATTGCATTGTCTGATTTCCTTGGCTGAGGCCTGATTTCACACAGACAGTGAGGTTTGAATCAAGTTCATAGAATCACAGAATGTTAGAGTTGGAGGGGACCTCCAGGGTCATCTGGTCTAAACCCCTGCTCAATGCAGGATTCACTAAACCATCTCAGAAAGATGTCTGTCCAGTCTCTGTTTGAAGACTTCCATTGAAGGAGAACTCACCACCTCTCGTGGCAGCCTGTTCAACTCATTGATCACCCTCACTGTCAAAAAGGTTTTTCTAATCTGTATCTTCTCCCATTCAGTTTCATTCCATTGTTTCTTGTGTTTCTATGAGAAGTTGGTGCTGGGCTGGGAGACAACCTCGAGAGGCAGGGCTCCTTTAGTGCTCTGTCATGCCTGGAGCACTTAACGCCTCACTTATACTACAGTATGTATGAATTAAAATGCTAACTACTTGGGAATGCAGCAACAGATAAAAGATATAAAGGTGTCAATGGATTTTACATTTCAAAGACCTGAATGCTCATATATGCAGTTTGGGAGAAAGGGTTAATCTTATTGACAGATTCCCTTTAATCTAAGCTGTAACAATGCAACTGCAATCCATTCCATAACATACTGTCTCCTTCCCCATATCTTGTAGATTGTAAACCTAAATGGGCAGTATCCTCTACTCTCATGTACCCATAGGTGGATTATAGGCTATGGGGGGCCCATGGCCAGATTACCCCACTGATGGAGGAACACATATCCCGGCAGGTAGCTATCCTGGAGCTCTGCTGCTGACAATAAAGAATGGCAGTGACGCTCAAGGGGAGCTCCCGTCAGCTGTGATGTGACGTGCCAGCGCAATGACGTCATCAGCTGGTGCCAGCGAGCACCAGCATGTAAGCGCTGGCCACAAGTAGAAATGGAATCTCAGGGACCGGAGCAGAGCGCCGGGGCAACAGGAGCGAGGTGAGTATGTGTTGTTGTTTTTTTTTTAATATGTATGTAATATGTGCCTATATATATGGCTTATGTGAGGGATCATACTATATATAGGTTGCTATGTGGGGGCTCATCTTACATATAGGGAGTAATGTGGAGGCTCATATTGTATACGTGAGGGCTCATACTGTATATAGGGGGCTCATACTGTATATAGGGGGCTCATACTGTATATAGGATGCTATGTGGGTGTAACGGGTCTGGGAGGCGGAACCTCTGGGCTACTATACAAGGGAGCGGTCCTTGTAAGGGAGCGGGTGGCGACCAGGCAGGCAGTCACAGCAGGTGACCGGGACAGTCTCTGGGTGTACGGGCAGGAGGTCACGGCAAGTGATCAGGGCAGTCTCTGGAAGAACGGGCTGGAGGTCACGGCAAGTGACCGGGGCAGTCTCTGGAAGAACGGGCTGGAGGTCACGGCAAGTGACCGGGGCAGTCTCTAGGTAAAGGGTAGGTACGACCTGTGATGGCTGAACCTCCAGGTAGGCTAGCAAGGCAGATGGAGAATGTGTGCTCCCAGGTGAGCAAGCGAGAGTCTCTGGAATAGCAGGTGGTCACAGCACGTGACGGCGGAGCCTCCAGGTAGGCAAGCAGGCAGGTAGCGGAGAAACGCTCCCAGGTGAGCGGGCAAGAGTCTCTGGAATAGCTGGTGGTCCCAGTACGTGACAGCGGAACCCCCGGGCAGGCAAGCAGGCAGGTAGCGGAGAAGCGCTCCCAGGTGAGCGGGCAAGAGTCTGGAATAGCTGGTGGTCACAGCACGTGACAGCGGAGCCTCCGGGCAGGCAAGCAGGCAGGTAGCGGAGAAGCGCTCCCAGGTGAGCGGGCAAGAGTCTGGAATAGCTGGTGGTCACAGCACGCGACAGCGGAGCCTCCGGGCAGGCAAGCAGGCAGGTAGCGGAGAAGCGCTCCCAGGTGAGCGGGCAAGCTGGTCCATAGACAGACTGACCGGAGTTGTAAGGCAGACCGTCGGACCTCAGGCAAGCAGGCAGGTAACAGGAAATCAGGCAGGATTAGGACAGCAAGCTGGCCGGAATCTGGCAGGTAACTGGCAGGTAACTGGCAACGGGACCTGAGGGCTGAAGCAGAGTAGAACGGTGCAACAACATTGCTCGGGCACCTCCATTTTGGAGGAGGTGCCTTATATATGGTAAAGTCCTCCGGCCATTGGCCGGGGACTCCTTAGGACGGCACGCGCGGCCCCTTTAAGAGGGAGGGAGGGCGGGCGCGCGCGCCCTAAGCACAGTGGCCGGGAAGGAGCGCGCGCTGCCAGCAGAGCGGGAGAGGGACGCCGGGCACGGAGCAGAGCGGTGAGGGGAACAGCGTCCCTGCCTAGCAGAGGGCAGGGACGCCGGCACTACAGTACCCCTCCCTTTAGGCCCCCCCTTTTTTAGGCCAGATAGAAATTTAGCTAGGATGAGAGGGGCATGGATGTTCTCCCGGGGCTCCCACGTTCTCTCCTCAGGACCAAACCCCTTCCAATCTACCAGAAAAAAGGTCCTTCCTCTTACCCTTTTCGTGGCAAGAATGTTCTCTACCTCAAACTCGTCCTCAGCAGAAACCGGAGCAGGAGGCGTACCTGTAGACTTGGAAAAAGAGTTAAGCACCACGGATTTGAGGAGAGATACATGGAAGGAGTTAGGGATCCGTAAGTTGGCCGGGAGTTTCAATTTATAGGCCACCGGGTTGATCTGACTGATGACCTCCAGAGGACCGATGAACCGAGGCCCTAACTTGTAAGAAGGTATCTTGAGTCGAACATATTTAGATGAGAGCCAGACTTTATCTCCTGGACGAAATTGTGGAGGATCCAGGCGTTTTTTGTCAGCGTGTCTTTTCATACGCTCGGATGACAGAAGGAGTGCGGACCGGGTACTCTCCCATATGGAGGAAAATTTGCTAACGAGAGATTCCGCAGCCGGGTTGTCCACAGAGGTGGAGACAGGAAAAGGAATCCGAGGATGCTGACCAAAGACTACAAAAAACGGGGATTTGGAGGAGGATTCGCTCTCGTGATTATTATAAGAGAACTCGGCCCATGGTAGGAGATCCACCCAGTCAGAATGGTGGGCATTAACGAAGTGCCGGAGGTAACTGGTCAGGTTCTGATTGATCCGCTCCACTTGACCATTGGACTGTGGGTGGTAAGCGGAAGAGAAGTCCAGGGTGACGTCTAGTAGTCTACAAGTGGCTCTCCAGAAACGTGAGGTGAACTGTACCCCACGATCCGACACGATGTGGAGGGGCAGGCCATGAAGACGGAAGATGTGGCAGATAAAGTCTTTAGCCAGCTCGGGTGCAGACGGAAGGCCTGGCAGGGGAATAAAGTGAGCCATCTTGGAAAAGCGGTCAGCGACCACCCAAATTACCGTACAACCGGCAGAGACGGGGAGATCAGTTATAAAGTCCATTGCTATATGCTGCCAGGGGGCAGCAGGTACAGGAAGCGGAAGGAGGCGTCCGGCTGGCAGATGTCTCGGGACTTTGTCGCGGGCGCAGGACACACAGGCAGAAACAAAGTCTATTATGTCCTTGTGCAGGGTAGGCCACCAATAGTGCCGGGCAATAAGCTGGAGGGTCTTTTTCTGACCGGCGTGGCCAGCTAGTTTAGACGAATGGCCCCAGTGTAGGATCTTCTCCCGATCAGGTACTGAAACAAACGTCTTACCGGGAGGGAGACGATTTAGACTCACGGGAGCCACCTGCATTACTCTGGCGGGATCGATGATATGTTTAGGTTCTTCCTCGAGATCGGACACCAGAAAGGATCGGGACAAGGCGTCTGCTTTGAAGTTTTTGTCAGCCGGGCGAAAATGAAGAACAAAATCAAAGCGAGCAAAAAACAAGGACCACCGGGCTTGGCGCGGGTTAAGTCTCTGGGCATGCTGGAGGTAAGCCAAGTTCTTGTGGTCAGTGTAAATTATTACCGGATGAAGAGCCCCCTCGAGTAGGTAACGCCACTCCTCCAACGCCAGCTTGATGGCCAATAACTCTCGGTCTCCTATGGAATAGTTGCGCTCAGAAGAGGAGAAGAGTTTGGAGAAGAAGCCACAAGTTACCATTCTCCCGGAAGATGATTTTTGAGTAAGTACCGCTCCGGCTCCAGAGGAGGAGGCGTCAACTTCCAGGAAGAACTGCTTGTTGCCGTCCGGGCGATGCAGCACCGGGGCGGAAGAGAAGGCCTGTTTTAGGGAAAGAAAGGCCTCCTCTGCTTCGGGCGGCCACTCTTTGGGATTAGTACCCTTACGGGTGAGCGCGGAAATTGGGGCAGTCCGGGAAGAGAAGTGCGGGATGAAGAGGCGGTAATAGTTGGCGAAGCCCAGGAACCGTTGAATAGCCTTCAACCCCTCTGGTCGGGGCCATTTCTCGATGGCAGACAGTTTCTCAGGATCCATTTGTAGGCCGGTCTGAGAGATAATGTAGCCCAGAAACGGAAGCGAGGTCTGCTCAAAGAGGCACTTCTCATATTTAGCGTAGAGATGGTTCTGCCTGAGCCTGAGCAGGACCTGACGAACATCCCTCCGGTGAGTCTGGAGATCCGGAGAGAAGACCAAGATGTCGTCCAGGTACACCACTACGCAGGAGTAGAGAAGGTCCCGGAAGATGTCATTGACCAACTCTTGAAAGACGGCAGGAGCGTTACAGAGGCCAAAGGGCATTACCAGATATTCATAGTGGCCGTCCCGGGTGTTGAATGCCGTCTTCCATTCATCCCCCTGACGGATACGAACCAGGTTGTACGCCCCACGGAGGTCCAGTTTGGTGAAGATTCTAGCCCCCCCCAGACGATCAAATAACTCCGGAATGAGCGGAAGGGGGTACTTATTCTTCACCGTGATCTGGTTAAGGCCTCTATAGTCTATACAGGGACGGAGAGAGCCGTCCTTCTTTTTGACGAAAAAGAAGCCTGCTCCCGCCGGGGAGGTAGATTTCCGGATGAATCCCCTGGCCAGATTCTCCTCAATATATTCGGACATCGACCGGGTCTCAGCAGCGGATAATGGATAAATACGCCCACGGGGAGGAGAAGTACCAGGTAACAGGTCGATAGGGCAGTCGTATGGTCTATGAGGGGGTAGTGTCTCTGCCTCCTTTTTATTAAAGACATCAGCATAAGACCAATAAGGAATCGGAAGTCCAGGTAGATTAGCTGGGGTAGGAGAAGGACGGACGGGATGAACGGGAACCAGACAGGTCTTATGGCAGCCCTGTCCCCAGCGAAGGACTTCTCCGGTCTGCCAGTCAAGAACGGGTGCATGTTTCTGGAGCCAAGGTAGGCCTAGCAAGAGGGCGTGAGAGAGTCCAGGCAGAACATGGAAGGAGATACTTTCAGAATGCAGCATTCCCACCTGCAGAGTAATGGATTCGGTGATGAGTTGGATGGGGCGTGGTAAGAGCCCCCCATCCACGGCAGCAACAGACAAGGGTACAGCCAGAGTTTTGGTGGGGATGCGGTATTTCTCTACCAGGGACTGTGAAATAAGATTCCCGGCTGCTCCAGAGTCCAGTTGGGCTAGTTCGAAATAACGGTTCTCCCCGTAGACGATTGAAACTGACAACAGCAGGGATGGAGAGGATTTATTCTTGTCTAGGTGGACCTCTCTGAGCGAACCTAGACACAGGCGTTTCCCGACCTCTCCGGGCAGGCACGGATCCGGTGCTCCTTACTGCCACAGTAGAAGCAGGTCCCCTCGGCACGGCGTAAGTCCTGACGGGTCTTGACCATCTTGGTCTGGTCGACCTGCATAGGCTCAGGAGGGTGTACCTGGTTAGAGACAGAAGGAGTGACGGGTTTCTGAAAAGTAGGAGCTAGACGTGGTAACCTCCTCTCACGGGTGACCTCTCTGGCACGCTCCTGGAACCGTAGGTCAATCCAGGTGGCAAGAGTTATTAAGTCATCGAGAGTGGTAGGAATGTCCCGACCGGCAAGTTCATCTTTAATACGGCCGGACAGACCCTCCCAGAAGACGGAAACCAGAGCGTCGTTATCCCAGGCCAGCTCCGAGGCAAGGGTACGGAACCGTATGGCATATTGGCCCACGGTGAGACTTTCCTGACGGAGGCGTAGCAACGATGATGCGGATGAGGTCTTCCGTCCGGGTTCGTCGAAGACTTTCCGGAAAGCCGTGAGAAAAGCAGGCAAGTTGGACACCAGGAGGTCTCCTCTCTCCCATAGAGGATTTAGCCAGGCCAGGGCCTCCCCGGTGAGATGGGACATGATGAATGCAATTTTGGCTCGGTCGGAGTTAAACTGGTGGGACAATAGTTCAAAGTGCAGGGTGCACTGATTTATGAAGCCCCGAGCCTGGGCTGAGTCGCCTCCGAAGCGAGGAGGTGCAGAAAGCCGAGGTCCGGGGTAGGATATCATGGTGTTAGTGGACAGCGGAGCTGCCGGATTGCGAGACATGGCACTGGCGGAGGTTGTTGGTGGAACAGTCAGAGTGTCCAGGCGAGTATTGACATTCCGCAGGTGACCCAGGATGGACTCCTCTTGGGACCTTTGACGGGACAGTTCATGACACAGGTCCGAGAGCGAGGGAGCTTGGGTGCCACCGGGTTCCATGGCCCGAGCAAACTGTAACGGGTCTGGGAGGCGGAACCTCTGGGCTACTATACAAGGGAGCGGTCCTTGTAAGGGAGCGGGTGGCGACCAGGCAGGCAGTCACAGCAGGTGACCGGGACAGTCTCTGGGTGTACGGGCAGGAGGTCACGGCAAGTGATCAGGGCAGTCTCTGGAAGAACGGGCTGGAGGTCACGGCAAGTGACCGGGGCAGTCTCTGGAAGAACGGGCTGGAGGTCACGGCAAGTGACCGGGGCAGTCTCTAGGTAAAGGGTAGGTACGACCTGTGATGGCTGAACCTCCAGGTAGGCTAGCAAGGCAGATGGAGAATGTGTGCTCCCAGGTGAGCAAGCGAGAGTCTCTGGAATAGCAGGTGGTCACAGCACGTGACGGCGGAGCCTCCAGGTAGGCAAGCAGGCAGGTAGCGGAGAAGCGCTCCCAGGTGAGCGGGCAAGAGTCTCTGGAATAGCTGGTGGTCCCAGTACGTGACAGCGGAACCCCCGGGCAGGCAAGCAGGCAGGTAGCGGAGAAGCGCTCCCAGGTGAGTGGGCAAGAGTCTGGAATAGCTGGTGGTCACAGCACGTGACAGCGGAGCCTCCGGGCAGGCAAGCAGGCAGGTAGCGGAGAAGCGCTCCCAGGTGAGCGGGCAAGAGTCTGGAATAGCTGGTGGTCACAGCACGTGACAGCGGAGCCTCCGGGCAGGCAAGCAGGCAGGTAGCGGAGAAGCGCTCCCAGGTGAGCGGGCAAGCTGGTCCATAGACAGACTGACCGGAGTTGTAAGGCAGACCGTCGGACCTCAGGCAAGCAGGCAGGTAACAGGAAATCAGGCAGGATTAGGACAGCAAGCTGGCCGGAATCTGGCAGGTAACTGGCAGGTAACTGGCAACGGGACCTGAGGGCTGAAGCAGAGTAGAACGGTGCAACAACATTGCTCGGGCACCTCCATTTTGGAGGAGGTGCCTTATATATGGTAAAGTCCTCCGGCCATTGGCCGGGGACTCCTTAGGACGGCGCGCGCGGCCCCTTTAAGAGGGAGGGAGGGCGCGCGCGCGCGCCCTAAGCACAGTGGCCGGGAAGGAGCGCGTGCTGCCAGCAGAGCGGGAGAGGGACGCCGGGCACGGAGCAGAGCGGTGAGGGGAACAGCGTCCCTGCCTAGCAGAGGGCAGGGACGCCGGCACTACAGTGGGGACTCATACTATATCTAGGGAGATATGTGCGGGTCCATATTGTATATGAGAGCCTATGTGAGGGCTCATACTGGATATGGGAGCCTATGTGGGGGCTCATACTGTATATAGGTGGATATGTGGGGGTTCATACTATATATAGTGAGCTATATAATAGCTTATACTGCATCTAGGGAGCTATATGCGGGCGCATACTGTATATAGGAGGCTATGCAAGGGCTCATATTGTATATAGGAATCTATTTGAGGGTTATACTATATATAGAGGTATGTGGGGGGCTCATACTGTATCTAGGTAGCCATGTTGAGGCTCATACTGTATCTATGGGGTTATGTGGGGGCTCATGCTGTATATTGGAGGCTATGTGAGGGCTCATACTATATCTCAGGGGCTGTGTATACTATATGTACAGGGCTGTGTGGAGGCTTATACTGTATATGGAGAGCTATGTGGGGGCTCATCCTGCATATAGGGAGTTTTGTGGGGGGCTCATACTGTATCTAGTGAGCTTTGTGGGGGCTCAAACTGTATATAGGAGGCTATGTGGGGGCTTATACCGTATATAGGAATCTATGTGAGGGCTTATCATGTATATAGGGAGTTATGTGGGGGCTCATACTGTATCTAGAAGGTCTATGTGATGGCTCATATTGTATCTAAGTAGCTATGTGGGGGCTCATACTGTATGTAGCGGGCTGTGTGTGGACTCATATTGTATGCAGAGGGCTATATGGGTGATCATTGTATATAGGGGGCTATGTGATGGGTCATACTGTATATAGAAGGATGTCAGCATACTTAATTATGCTCAATAATAAGTGATACAATTAATATCAAAAATAATTATAATTAATATCTCAATATTAATATTGAGATGAATTAATTTCAGCCTATTGGTGGGGCCTCCACAACAGTCACGGTCTCTCATGTGGCCCCTTGGGAAAGTTAATCTCCCACCCCTGCTCTATTATAGCACTATGTTATGCATAACGCTGAATTGAGGGAAAAATTTGCCCTATGCGTGCCACTATCTCTGTTGTTTTCCATCTACAGATGTGCACCAGAGCACCTGTGTGTTACTCACATGACCTATTGTGGCACCCTGCTGCGCATTGGTGCCACAGATCCCAGAGGGGTGCATGAATGGACTTCTCCACAAGAGGCCCTCATAGCATTCACACACTTCCACCCTACCACTTCAGACCACCAGAGGGAGCCCGGATAGGGATATATATACTGGAGGGTGGAGTTAGGCAGTCAGTCTGGAGTCTGGAGTCTGCTGCAGCCAGAGAGGTTGTCAGGTGAGCCTGTTGAGAGAAGCTCCTGCAGAAGCTAGCCTGCAGTGGAGCTCAGTCAGTTCAGTCCACACTCAGAGAGCTCGAGTTAGTGAGCCTAGGGCATGCAGACGCCAAAAGAGCGGTGAAGAGTAGCGAGGCCCGGGAGCCGACCACCGCGACATCCCCCAGAGTCAGGCAACAAGGCCCGGGCGCCGAGTCGTCCCCATCCCCTGGGCGCGTCACTATCACATGATTTATCACAGGGGATCATGTGACATGTCACGTGATACATCGTGTACCTGGGGGACACACCTTCTAAACCAGCCTGGGGTCCTGGCCCCTCCTAATCTGCCCCTGCTTGTTCCAGTTTTTCCACAGTTAATTGAACTTGCTTTGCATTTTATGCAGGTAAACCCTCTTCATGTGTACAGCTCCCTGAAATTAACTGTGTTTTAAAATAAACAATAAAATACATTTGCATAGTGTCATGATCTTGACGTAAAGTGTTACGTTGAACGATGATTGACTTATTTGATTAAAAACTAACATTTGAATCTTATAAGCAGTTCACTATTAAAGATGACTTGATTTAGGCTATGTTCACACATTGCGTTTTTTTCAGCGTTTTTTTTTTAATGTGTTTTTTTATGGAAATTTTTTGCTGTGTTTTACAGTACCAGCAAAGTCTATGAGATTCCAGAAATCTCATGCACACATCTTGTTTTTTTTTATCAGTATTTTGTGCTTTGCAGGTTTTTTTGCAGAATAGACCATGTCATTTCTTTCAGCGGTTTTTCAGTGTTTTTCACCCATTGGAAATAATGAGTGCTGAAAAACATAGGTGTCAGTTTTTTCAGCGTTTTTTGTGCCAAAATCTGATGAAATAGAATGAGTTTTTTTTTTTTCACTGAACTTTATGTACATGCATAAAGAGACAATGAAAAAAAAAGCAGCAAAAACCGCTGAAAAAACGCACCAAAAATGCAGCAAAAAAGCAAGAAAAGTCATGAACAAACCTTCCTGGCAAGAGATCAGGATTTGCTGCAGAAAAAAAACACAGCAAAAGCGCAATGTGTGAACATAGCCTTACTGTTTAATTTAATAACATTTATTAGACCCTGTTCGAGTGCGGGATTTCACTTAAAGGGAATCTGTCAGTAGGTTTTTCTATGTAATGTGAGAGCAGCATAAGACAGGGGCGGAGGCACTCATTGCAGTGATGTGTCATTTGCTGGTCTGCATGCTGTCATTTCAATACAATGACACCTAGCCTTATTGAACTATATTAGTAAGTTAGATAACTTACTGTTTAAAGCTAATTTAGGTTTATTTTTGATTGGCTTAATGTGTATAGAAGAGGACCCCTTTTGAACCCACCCTCCCACCTTAGCGGTGATTAGGACATTATTATGGGGCATATATTTTATTTCGAGGTCGCCGCACCTGGAGAATGATGTGTAGGACGATGCAGCCGGTCATATTATTCATTGCTATCGAGGCAGCAGAATATGTCTATTGTGTTCAAAGGGAACTGGCAGCCGGTCACTAAAATGGTGAAGACGCGGGGGGCAGGAGAAACGCAGGAGTACCGTGCATTATCACTAAGTAAACTGTGAAGGCTTAAGCCAGTTTATTCATTCTAAAATCTCCCAGTGCGGAAGCCAAATGAACGGCATTTGTTTTACTTGACGCTACAACTCATGTAACAAATGTTAATTCAGATCTGCCTGAAAAGTATCTTTTGGTTTCCCAGTTTCGCAGAGTTTGCCAACAGATCTGTGTACAGTTCATTTTCCTTGGCTCAGTTCCCCCTATTGAAAGCCGCGGTGACAGCTCCACCAAAAATGTTAATGGAACTCGCTGCGCTATCTTGCTTCCTCTCCCTCATCTTCGTCTTTTCTCCTAATCTCACAAGGCACCGTTCATGCTGATTTCACATCGGACACATTCATGGCACTGGGCCTATTATGGGTTAATAATTCATTATAGACCAGTTTTTTTTTAGATAGACCTTTCGGTATTCATTGTGGAGTGATAGCTACTATTGGATACTTTGTAGTGGAAAGGGGGAGCAACGTCCTAAGAGTAAAGATAAAATAAGCCACAGAGGATACAATGTTACATTAGCAATGGTTCCCTATCGCCAGCGGTTGCACATGGATGACTACACAGTGCACTCTTCCAGAACATGATTTGACAGAGGGAATATTTCAGCCCTAATCTTCTACACCCTAGTATGATAAAGAAAAGTGAATGGGACTCGAGCAGAGGGTGAACTGCCTGAACGGACCTTTTACCTAGTTACCTTTTTCTGCCAATATCGCTACATTTTTCACGTTACCATTTTTGGATTTTAGCCTACTAAAAGTCAGCACGGAGGTCCACTCCACTCCCACTGGGTATAAACCAATCCACAGTGTGCAACGAAGGTCACAACATCAGCTTGGTGAAAACCTGTCACCCATACAAAAAGCTCAAGGTTTCAGAAGAATGTTTTTGCTTTTTTCAAGCAACTTATTCTGATGAACGTTGCACTTTTTGCATGGATTCAGCATAAGTAGCAAATTCTTACACCCAGATGCTCATGTGACCTTATGATCTTCCGTTCATACTATATTCATGTAACTAAATATTTCATTTATAGGTAAAGGGAGTTTGTCACACCCAAAACTACAATTAAACAAAGGGTACAGTCAAATAGGAGATTTAAAAGGAATTGGTCAGCAGGTTTTTGCCACCTAACCTGAGAACAGCATAATGTAAAGACAGAGACCCTGATTCCAGCGATGTGTCACTTATTGGACTGCTTATTGTAGTTTTGATAAAATCACAGTTTTATGACCTTCTACCTTCTGCCAGGTAGTCAAGCACAGACACTCCAGGGGCCCAGCGGTGTGCACACAGCGTTAGTGTCATGGGTGTGTCAGATGTGACAGACAGTCACCCTGCAGTTGGTTGCAGAAGATTTCTTTGTTTGGCATTCCAGACACCTTCTAAAAATCTGTCTCACTCTAGAACCCAGCAGCTACCTCCCTCCTGCTAATTAAAACCCAGGCCTGGGTTTTTAAATACTTTCTGTTTGCTACAGGGAGGCACCGGTGATATTCACGTTTTCCCTTGTGAAGGCTTGGAGCTATATCAGTTTGCTTACTTCCTCTCTGGTGCTTGGAGGACGTTTGGTGTAATCTCTCTGAAGTCGGCTCAAGCTAAGTTACTTTCCCCTGTGTTTGTCTCCTTTGTGGTCTTTAGTTGTTAGTGGGGGCTGACTAGTGCTCATCTTCCCCTTCCCTATCTATGGCCAAGCGCCAGAGAAATACAGGGTTTAGGTTCCTGTGCAGCGATTGGTGAGTAACCAATATAGGAACGATGGGGGAGACAAGGTGATATCAGATCAGCCTAGGAGGTCTCCATTCCCCGTAGTGTCTGGGCTGCCTTCCCCTCTTCTCTTCGTGTTTCACTTAGTCTTTCCTACACCTTGCGTGACAGTTAGTCCATACATGCTTTCTGTCCTTGCTCCTGACGGGAGGGACTGGAGTACATTTCTGGTGTAAGGTTACACCACAAAAGTAACTATGGAAAAGTTTTCTGGGCAGGCATCGCCACGTCCCATCCAACCTATGCTATGCCCACTTTGATGTATCTGGCTGGGACTGGTGCGAAAAATTTGAGTTGTGCAAAGGTTTTGAAACTTTTCAACGTGTTCTATGCCAGAAATCTGGCAAAAACACTTTGATGAATCGGAGCCTCTGTGTCCTCTGTGCAGCCGTGTGAACCAGAGTTCCTGGAAGTTATAAGCAGCTTCAGTGGCTTTGGGAGCAGAGGTGCAGTGTCAGGAGTGCGGACAGACAAGGATATTTCACTGGTTTACCACTCTGCTGTACAATTCCGCTATCCCACTGGTGAGCAACTTGGGTTTCTCTTGCTGTTGTCATCTGCAGTCCAGTCTTGTTGGGAGTTGTAGTTTCACAACTATAGCACGGTACAACACTGTAGTGAAGCAGCTGCTGTAACCCCTTTCTTTAAAAGTAATATGTTGCTGAATCCTGAAAAATCACTCCAAGATGTCACCCTTCTGTCTAACCTGCTGTACACTGTCAGTTGTCAAGCCTATAGCAGATCAGGCTGCTGTCTCTCTGCTTCTGCTCTCCTGTGTGTCAAAATGCTTATAGGAATATTAGAGAGGCGGGCTTTCCGTTTGTGGGCAAGTCTAGGAAAGCCATTGGATGATGGCACCAGCAGTGCATATTGGGAAACGAAGAAAGTTCCAGTAACTACAATGCTGGCAGAATACTTATGAAGAGGGATCATTTACTAAAAGTAGTGGATAGCAAGTTACAGAGCATGAGATTCAGGGAAGTTCCGGGATATATTAGACCGGAATGTGCACTAAAATCAGTTTTAGAGATGAGGGCAGCAAGACCATGTTTTCCTATAGGTTTTGGGTGAAAGTCACAAACTTTTGGGATTGCTGGGGGTACAGGAAGGTAGACTCCCACTAATCAGTATATGATGACATATCAAAGTTATATGGCGATTATGATGGGAACACAATCTGCATTTTTAGACACCTTTTTTATCTGCATTTTTTTAGACACTTTTGTCAATGGACTGTGCCAAATATTGCAGCACAGCCTCCGTCTACTTCAGTCATATATGAAAAATAGTCTAATTATTCAAGTCAATAGGGGCAAATTGTTGCAAATGACTTAAATTTGCATAAAAATCTGCTGCAAAATACGCAGCAAAACACAAAGTGTGTGAACATAGCCTAAGAATCTTAAGATATTTAAGTCATCTTTTTGCAGAACTGTCTTGAAATGTGATATCCCATTTTGGGGGGGGGCAGAAATGTGTGCAAAGCAAAGAGGGGTGACATTTGTTCTCCATCCTGTGTCAGGTTAGGAATCAAGGTCAGAAGATGGAAAGGAAGTTAGGAAACCTGTTCAATTCTTTCTTTTCCTTTCTACTTCTCATCTCTTCTGCCCTTCCCTTCCATTTGAATGTTTAACCAGCTCTGGATACGCCAGTGATGGATGGCGCTGTGTTCTCCAGGTCGTCGCTCATCACCTTGGTTTGATGGATACTGCTCACAGCACACATAGGCACAGCTCACCAATGTTTGTCTATAATAATGACCATTCACTGAGAACAGGGAAGTCTACATTATTCGAGGCACTACAAACGAGTGCTCAGACTTTAGTGTCCACTCCACAGTTCTGCTCTAATGAGCTGTACAATTTATTTTGTCATTGAGTAATGAGCCTGCGCTGACAAAGCTTTCAAGTGCCAACTCCTCCATACAATTCACTCTTCTTTTGGTCCCTGCAATGTGCTGACTAATATGACAGCTTTGGTGGGAGTTTGGCTGCAGAAAAGTAATGAAAAAATAACTTCGGTATTCCTGAAAGTCTGTAGAAGTCACAACATGGTCAGATAATTTTTGAGCTCTTTGGATAAATGAAATGGCTAAATTAAACACCTGCCTGGAGTAGATATATATAGATGTACGCAAGCTTATCTTTAAAGGGGCATTCCCATCTCCAAGAACCTATCCCAATATGTAGTAGGTATAATAATAATAATATCAGCAAATACCTCCAATTAGAAATATAGTATAGTTCTTCTGATTCACTATGTCGCTTACCCCATGTACAGGGCTTAGGTATCCATGGCTCCGACAACTAAACTATTTCATTGCCCTGCACATGGGGTAAGCGACATAGCGAATCATAAGAACAATACTGCATTTCTAATTAGAGATATTTGTTAATATTATTATTATTATTACACCTACTACATATTGGGATAGGATCTTAGAGATGGGAATACATCTTAAGTACATTTTTTTCAAGCTGAACATGCTCAATTTTTCTAGTCTTTCCTATTTAATAATCTAGTTGCCGCAGCAGGTAGCCAGCCGTATGTAGATTAGCCCGATTGAATGTGGCAAAACCGTGTGCAGTCCCACAGCAAATCAAACTGGAGCTTCATAGCAGAAACCAGTTTGTATGGTTGAGTAGAGACTGACAGACTGGTTTCCAGATTGGTTCTGACCCTATCTCAGTAGCCTCCTATATGCCTATGAAGCTTTTAGAGGAGGAGACCCGTGGCTGGTCTGGGAAACCACAGCCCATACTTAGACGGCAATACTTGAATATCTGAATACAATCTTATGGCTCATGAACACGATCGATTTTCTCGTTTTTCTGGATTTCACGGATAACACTCGTACCTATGATATTCTATGGGGCTATGCACATGTCTGATTTTTTTCCTCGAACCTAGTGGTCCGTGGAAAAAAATCGGAGACATGTCCCACTTTGATCTGAATGTTGGCTCAAAATCGGCAATGCAAGTCTATGGGTCTGTGAAAAAAATCGGACCACACTCAGGTAACATCCAAGTGTGATACGATTTTAACAGACTGACAGAATGGACAAGGTGACAAGGTGGAGAAATTTTTCTTTTTTTTCTCTCCACGTCCAAGAAATACTGTTGCCACTCCGATCAAAGTCTGATCAGAATAATTGGTCGATTTTTCTGGGATGTGGAGAAATCGGTCGTGTGTCCCAAGCGTTAGAATCCGAGACGGATTTAGCTAAAAATACACATTAAAAAAAACCTTCATGTAAATGAACCTTAAAAATGGATCTGTTAGCAGAATTTTAGCCACTTAACCACTTGTGCAGTAAAGCGAGTAGTACATCTTTCACTTCTTACAGGTAGACAAAGTTGAGGCCTCTTTGATAGACACTCCAAATTGTTAATGAACTTGCCTGAAATAATTAGAACCAGAAATAACAACAGAATTGTGATAGAACAGTGTGGTGAAGTATATAGCAAATCTCCCCCTCTATGTGTCATTGTAGACTTCTATGAAGCAACCCCACAACAGCATGTACTTTGTATTGATGCCCCAATAAAGTATAAAAGTCCTTACCGTCATCCTTGTCAGGTAGAATGACAACCTGAGTAGAGGGGAACTCAGCTCCAAGTCTTCCTCCCATAGGCATGCTCAACGTGACATTAAAAGTCTCCGCTTCCTCATACAAGGAATCGTCTATTATAACCACGCGGCACATCTTCTCCTTCTCGCCTTTATCAAACCTCAAAACGCTGTAATGTTCCTCGGGCCTTGATATGTAATCAGAGTAGGATAAAACTGATGTTGGGACGGTTCCAGTAGCCGTACCTGTAAAACAGATCATTGGAATGCATTTTTACATTTTTACATGTGTACTTTGTCATGTTGTGAAGTGTCTGGAAGGCAAACACTCTAAAATATATAAAAACACAAATATCTAGTATCTCATTTACATTGCTGAAGCTCATAGACATAAAAAATTCTGGCCCATCAATAAGATTCCTGTACACTAAAAGCTAAAACCTTAGCAGAAGAGTAAGGAGAGCCATACTCCATGGGGTTTGAGGATCTCGGCAGTTGCCCAGTTTATTTGAAGTTCAATTTGATAGCTACAACCATAAATCCTCAGTAATTGACATGTTCATGGTGGATTCCAGTCAATGTTCAGCATGTATTGTTAAAGGAGAACAGAACCTGTAATACTACTGTAGGTTAGTGCTGCTGTGACTGTGTGAAATAATAACAGGCTTTGGTGGATAGACATGGGAAAGGTATGATGTCCTAGCTGAAGGGCCTTGTACTAGCTAGGGGGACGATATGTGGTGTCACCAAAGCACTATAATCTCTAGTAGATGAGGAATAGCAGAAGTCCATAAATCGAGGAGGGCTGGCACCATTTTGGGATTGTATGGTTTACCATGTGCCGTGCTAGACCAGGAGAATTGGTCTTAGTATGGAATAGTCAAAGACCTTGGTCACCAGAAGTAGCAAATGGTCCCTCTGCAATGAAGAAGAGCGTGGCAGGATGGTTGCTGGAATTGGGTGGTGGACCTGGGTCAGAAGTTGCTAAGGAAAGACCTGTAAGGAGCAGTAGGGAAAGGAAAGACCTGTAAGGAGCAGTAGGGAAAGGTCGCCTCATAAGTGACGATGGGGCAGAAGGTGGTTTGGCTTGTTAGCTTGTGAGTCACAGAATGGACGGTGAGCAAGCCAATGACCAGCAGTGGTCTAGTGATAATAGAATTGAGCTGTGTATAGAATTGTCCAGGGAGAGTTCCGTGTGATTGCGCCTAAATGGTAACAACTACGGTGCCATGTTTTTGATGAATGACCACCGCACTCATAGTTTAACTTAATATAGATTTATTATCCAACGCAAGATAAGATTCACGACTCTATTGAGTGGACATGAACCAAAGAAACAGAATATTTGAAGAAACGTTTCGTATTCTGAATCAGGGTTGAAGGAACATGTGAACATACAGTATGAAAGCAGGGCAAAGGCGCCAAGTGCAGAGCATGAAGGTGCCAAATCTCCAGAGGACTGTACAAACGATCAACAGGTGGGAAACCTGTGTGAGTGACAGTGGTGAGCTTAAACCATGGGGAATATATCGGAATATGAAGTCAATTGTTTATTTTTGCGTAGCATGTAAATTCACCTTTAATAATGAAGCCCGCAGAAAACCTGGGCGATACTGTACTTGGAATCTCTAGTATGGTTAAGAGAATCCTTTTAGGCCAGTAAGCACTAACATGGCAGTCTGGTTGCCGTGTAGGTCTAAAACTTGTCGGAGAGACACGGCCCTGGATTGAGTTGGACTGTGGAGTGTACACAGTGGAAAGGGTAGTCCTGTAAGAGACAGGGTGTGAGTGGAAGGCAGCGTGGTTGTAGGTTTTTGATGTGTGCAGAAAACCTGGAGAGTGGCCTTATTGTCCAGTGGTGAGAATGCCCGTATGGGGAAATTGGGGAAGATCTGGATGGGACAAATGCGCTCAGATAGGGCAGTAACGTAAGGAGCAAGATGGGGGCGATCGTGATGATAGCGCTCACCTGTAAGGGTTGTGTAAGGACACAAGCCTTTAGAAGCCAGATGTGCCATAGCTGCAGTCACCGTGGCTGGAGAAGAGTATTGTGCAAATAACAGTTTGGCAAAGCGGAGATTATCACGATGAGTGGACTGCGATCATTGAAAGGATGAGATCCGGAGAGTATAAACAAGGTTTTTTATTAACCAATGCGTTTTGGCACCAGACTGGCGCCTTTCTCAAGGTAAAAAAAACAAGTGTCTCAGGAAAGTGAAGCAGAACACAGCGCCTCTCACCAGAGAGTTTTACTGTCATTCATTTTTTTCTACATTGTAATCCGATGTTTGAGAAAGGTCATATACCCTGACCGAAATGTCATATTTTTGAATAGATAAATAGCAAAAAGAACAACTATACCTTCCATTTTGAAAAAGAGTGCGCTTCCTCTTTACCAATATATGGGCTAATTGTGAGACAAACGTTTGGGAGATAGAGCCCTTGAAAACAAAAGCCGTGAAAGGCAGAGACTCGCGACACAGATGACAAAAGGAGCAATCCTCGAGACTCAGGAAAACTTATACAGAAATTTAATAGTGACCATACTTTTATTATTTTTTCTCATAAATTAATAGTACTTGTAAAGAAAATACAGTTTGCAATATATCTTATTAGAGAAACATACTTCTTTTCCCACTCATCAGTCACTTCTCATTTTCCCTGCACTGATCATTCATTCTCGAAAACTGCTTAAATCTGTCTACAAATCTGTTTTCAGTGAGGGATCAAACTATAACTTCTGCCTAGAAGTCTATGGAGAGGGGAGAAGCTGGAGGGAGAAAAAAGGAAGTGCATACAATGAGAAACCCCTAAGGTGAGGCACAGTGCTTAGAAAAAGCAGTCCAAGTGCACAGACACACCTCCAAGTGCACAGACACACCCCAAGTGCACTGACACACCCCAAGTGCACTGACACGCCACAAGTGCACTGACACACCCCAAGTGCAGACACACCTCCAAGTGCACAGACACCCCCAAGTGCACTGACACACCCCAAGTGCACAGACACCCCCAAGTGCACTGACACACCCCAAGTGCACAGACACACCTTCAAGTGCACAGACACACCCCAAGTGCACTGACACGCCACAAGTGCACTGACACACCCCAAGTGCACTGACACACCCCAAGTGCACAAACACACCTCCAAGTGCACAGACACCCCCAAGTGCACTGACACTCCCCAAATGCACTGACACACCCCAAGTGCACTGACTTGCCCCACGTGCACTGACACATCCCAAGTGCACTGACACACCCCAAGTGCACTTCCAGTCTGATTTGCATATGATTTCTACATTAGATTTCTCATGCCTGGCACATTGGATATCTACAAAAATTATATCCTTTTTATTGGGGAACAAACTCCTATATAGCCATTCAACTAATTCCATAAGTAAAAACATACAGCTAGGAAGTTCTCC
This sequence comes from Phyllobates terribilis, assembly GCF_046119375.1. Taxonomy (NCBI): domain Eukaryota; kingdom Metazoa; phylum Chordata; class Amphibia; order Anura; family Dendrobatidae; genus Phyllobates; species Phyllobates terribilis. Next base: position 126,509,159 of record NW_027362762.1, on the reverse strand, counting down.
TTAATAACAACCAGGTGCAGAATCCCCCTGCTCCCCCATAAAAGAGGGCTAGTGCCTAATTAAAAAACAGCCATTACTCAATAATCTCCAACCACAGACTCCCGTAATGATGACATATTAATAGCAAATATGCATTTTACCACCCATCCATGCTCCTTACCAAACTAAACAACAAAAAGTGAGATAAACCACCCTGGATCATAATTTCTAGATTTTTTTTTTATTGAAATAAATATAGTGTCATAAAGATGTATTTTCTTTCCATAGAGTATAACTTGGCCTCTACTTTGACTCTTCTGCTTTTAGTTAAGGATATACAAACAAAAAGTGCAACTGAGACTCATCATTAACATAGTAATATGTAACAGATACCTACAAAAATAGGGGGTGTTCCATATTTTATGTCAAGAGTAGGAACATATTTAGCTGAGTTTGACGTGGCAAAACAGCCCTAGATGTTTTAGGTACCGCTCCTAATACTGCCTGCTCATCCCTAAGGCTGTCAGATTTCCAAGCTTGCTGGTATAGTGAGTAAAAGAATCAGTGATGGACACGTGACACACATACCAAGGTATATGATACGCCATGGGGATCCCATTCCCAACCATATACAGATCACCCATTTATCCTAAATAGAAACTGTTCACTACCGATTACAAAATATGTCTGCACAGTACATCGATGGTAAATGAAAAGAAAAATCATGTATAATCTAAAACTCAAACATTTAATGTGATACTTTTCAAAGTAGCAAGTAATTTATTTAGCTGGACATTTGTGAGCGAATTATATATTGATACTATATGTATCATGAGGGCACCGTTCATGGTCACCTGGCAGCTCCACAAACAGGCTTGGCACTAGTCATTTAGTTTTCCAGTCCCACGGGTTGCCCTCACCTTCACCCTTTAACCCCTGTATAGGGATCTGGACTTATATAGGGACCCCTAGGCTGGGCCAAAGAGTCAACTGCTGTTCAGTGGAGCAAGCTGGCAAGAGGGATAGTCAGAAAGCCAGGTCAGAACCAGGAGGTACAAAATCGTAAGGCAGGAGCAACGTTAGTAAACTAGCTGAGGTTAGAGAACAGGAATAATCAAAACATTCAAACAGAAGCACAACACTACGGTATAGACTAGGACAGTAATGTTACTGACTGGCATTGAGAGTCAGAGCTTCAGGGGCTTAAATAGCTGACTGCCCAGACTAAAATTAACCCCATACAGTGTAACGTTTCAGAATAAACTGTCATGTGTGTATATGAGGAATAACCCTAATTCCTGACATTTTATGACTTGTATCCTGTATTTTTCACCAGTTTTCCCCTCTGTAGACTTTATCTATTATTTCTAGTTTTCTCTGAGCTGGTGGGAGGAGACTAGCTGGTATGATGTCTTCTATTCACATCACATATAGAGATACAGTAGGAGAGTGGGAATACCTCATGTCTATGTAGCACATGTTCAGAAGCAACAGCTGTAGAGAGAACATTATATAGCAGTACTGAGCTGTGTGCCTGTGAATCCAGCACTGAAGTGTAAAAAAAAAATTGTAATAAGCTGCAACAGGATCTGCCTGATGATCATAATGTCGCCCTTCCCCTCTCCATAGAGCATAATAGGAGGCGTAAACTGATAGTTGGGCAAGCTGGCAGTCCTTATTACTTTGATCAAGGATCTCTTTCGGAGTCGATGGCACGGAGGCACAGGCGAAGGGAAAAGACTCTCATAAGTGGAGAAAGAAGCAATTTACAAAGATAAATGACAAAGTTTTTCATCTTCGCTTGTACTGATTTGTTGGTATATTAACGTTACCTCATTTTATACAATGACATCCTACTCAAAAATAAGGATTTTCAAAATCCACACGATATTGTGTATTATATTGGTTTTCATACCATTATACTAAACTGTTGTAGCGATGAACAGCCTACAACTGATATTATAATCTAGGGTGTCTGTAATAAGGGTCCTACCCTCTCGACTTGTATTATACAGTAGTGTCGGATCTCATTATATGGTTTAATGTATTAGAGGGCATTTTCCATGCTTGCCCATTGCTCTGTTTCTATATGTAAACTGATATTTTCTCATGTAAAAAAATATTTTTAAAGTGAAAAATAAAGATTTACATTTGATGCTTTGTGGATACCGAACCTACTTATTTTTGAGTATCGTGGTTTACTCTTACGGACATAATTTTGTCAAAAATGGCTTTGAAGGGCAGAGCATATATTATACAGATTGGAGAATGGAGTAAAAAAAAAATCTGCTCTAAGAATAAGAAACGATCAATGGTTGATGGTAAATTTAAAGGGACAATAGCTAAAAATTATAATAAACCTAGAGAATATTAGCAACACTGTCAGTAATGCTGCCGGCATTGTATTTCTTTCTACTTAAGCGCAAAAAATAAGAAAATAAATAGTCCTTTTGAGTGTCCACATTGTTTTCATCCCCCCAATCCTCTGACCTCAAATCCAATCAATCTCTGGCTGGGATGCAGAAACCTCCCCACCATTGCTCTGTCTATAATGAGAAATCAGGCTTAAGCTCAATCAGGTTTGCTCTTGGGTGTTAAGGCCCCGTCACACATAACGATCTCGCTAGCGATCTCGTTATGTCTGACAGGTAGCAACGATCAGGCCCCTGCTGTTAGATCGCTGATCGTTACAAAGCTTCCTGGACCATTCCTGAGTTGTTGCGCTCCCGCTGGGCAGTGTGCATCGCTGTATTTAACACCTTGTCAACGACCTCGCTAGCGATTCAGAACTGAGACACGTAGAGGTGCATAAATTGGACTTTTCTACGTTCATCGTCCCCGATTGGTGGTCGCTACTGCGTCCTTGTTTTTTCAGATCCCACCAGCGTTCTCCGGCTGTGACTCCACTTTGAACAAATCAGACATCTTTAGCGAAGTAGGTATTGTTTGGGGTCTCAAATGAGTTTCCATTTTTAATTCATTTATAGGACATCTACCAATTATCTGCTATCATTGCTCTTCAGGGAGTGAGGGCTTGGCTTCAATAGCGATCTCGTTAGCGATCTCGTTATGTGTGACGGGGCACCAGGACCGTTAAAATACTGGCAGCAGTTGTCGCAGCAGGTCTTCGCATCATGGGTGTTTCTGCCATGTCCCACTGGTTGAAGGCCTGCAATTGCAGGATCGTTTGCACGCTATACACCGAGCTCCACTTCCCCATTGGCTCGGTCCACAGAGTCCACAAAGCCAGGCGGACAGTACGTAATTGCATCACGTCGACGAAGAAAGTTTTGAAGCGTGCAACAGGCCAAAAGAACAGAGTCTATTGATTTAAGCTTCATGTTAATTGGCGTATGAAAAACTCTGAAGCGGTTGGCCACGACAGCGTGTCAGAAAACGTGCTGTGTGGGTGTGTGTGCATGAGACCCCTAAAATATCTGCCCATGCAAAAGCATATATATACAGATAGAAGTCAAGCCCTCCCTCCCTGAAGAGCAATGATAGCAGATAATTGATAGATGTCCTATAAATGAATTAAAAATGGAAACTCATTTAAGACCCCAAACAATACCTACTTCGCTAAAGATGTCTAATTTGTTCAAAGTGGAGTCACAGCCGGAGAACGCTGGTGGGATCTGAAAAACAAGGACGCAGTAGCGACCACCAATCGGGGACGATGAACGCAGAAAAGTCCAATTTATGCACCTCTACGTGTCTCAGTTCTGAATCGCTAGCGAGGTCGTTGACAAGGTGTCAAATACAGCGATGCACACTGTCCAGCGGGAGCGCAACGACCCAGGAATGGTCCAGGAAGCTTTGTAACGATCAGCGATCTCACAGCAGGGGCCTGATCGTTGCTACCTGTCAGACATAACGAGATCGCTAGCGAGATCGCTATTGCGTCACCAAACCGTGACTCATCAGCGATCTCGCTAGCGATCTCGTTATGTGTGACGGGGCCTTTAGTCTCATGAGCTCTTTTTACTTAATCAATTAACAAACGAGGAGAACTTTACATTTTCTTTTACACTAGTCAGTAATGCAACGACTCATCATTCTCTCGCCACACCGCAAAAGACTATGCCACAAAAGACTATGCCACTAAAGTCTATGCCACAAAAGACTATGCCACAAAAGAGTATGCCACAAAAGACTATGCCACAAAAGAGTATGCTTTGTCGCAGGATCAGCAGAGTGTATTAATAGAGATGCTTAGTGACAATACCAGCACATAACATGGCCACACACTCTGTTATTGCCACTGTTAAGGTCCCAATACACATTAGACTAACGTCAGCCAAATCCGCCAATGGCGTGGGTTTGCCCAACAGTCTAATGTGTATGAAGGCCTCATAACTTTCCCCTGATAGATGATGTCAGGGTTGATAACAATTTGGCTTGTCCAATTTTGGACTGATGATTAATAGGGATGAGTGGACCCGTGGAAGTTTGGGTTCTGGTACCCGACCTTTTTACCACAGTACCCGGACTTGAACCAGAACCTCATTGAAAAGAATGGAGACCCGAACTTTGGGTCTCTCTCTCTCCCTCTCTTTCCTCGGAACCCCGAACATTACAATGGACTTCCGGGAAATGTCCATGTTTGGCGTTTAGCACCGTACAGTAACTGTATGGAACGAAAGCCAAACTTTTAAGTTCGGGTTCACTTATCTCTACTGATGATCCTTTTGTCCTTGGAGAGATAAGTCGCTGCCAGAGGATTCTGGCAGCGGCCTTTGCATAGAAAAGACTCCTTCTGTTTTTGGAGGAGTCAGGGGAGATAGCTGACAGCCAAATGATCAGCCAAACCATCTTTCAGTTGACAGCTATCTATTGTGTATAGGGTCGCTTAGTGTACAGGAGCCTTAACTTAGCCCTGATTTCACAACAAATGTGTCTTCCAGTCAATAACCAGTGGTAAAGTTCAGTTTTACTGTAGGCTGTAAACTGAGATGATGTTTTATCAGTAAGGAGTTTAGCCTCATGGGCTGACATCTAGTGATCAATATTTCATATTTATGTAAGCACAAGAATGAAAAAAATATATCAAATTAAAATATTAAAATAGTTTTTTATAAACCTGTTCTAATGATTACATCGCTTTTAAATAAAAATATTAAAAGACATAATAGACAGAAGAATTCTTACCTTGCTGTGTAAAACATATAACCATCAACTCCTGATTGACATCTCCACTTCTCCGGACGGGTATGAACAGCTCCCCGATGTCCTCTTCAATCTTGTATATTCCTTCAGGTATGAACACTGATGATTCTAATTGGAAAAAATCAGAAGAAGATTATTTTATGTGACTAAGGACACACATTAACAGATGCCATTGTTAGACGAAAGATACAGGCCACACACTTTTACAATTATAATCACTAATCCAACAATAACTTCCACGTTTAGCTTAGATTGGACAATGGGGAGTTGTTTTTGACTGATACAGAGTCAATACAATACAGAGTGGGCATTAGCTATCCTTGTAAGGCTTCATTCAGACGTCCATTTTTTTGCGCATAAGAAAAAATGGCCAATTTTTTATGAGTATGCTAGATTCGATTTTCTTGTATGCAAAAAAGTCCACGCCTCTCCTATCCATTAAAAGGTAAAAAAGGACAGCACTTGGTGCATGCCACATTTGCAGATAAAACCTGCAATGCACACCGGCGCAAAAATATATATACAGGTCCAAGCTTGATATGAGATATTGTAATTAATGGCAGTCATGTCTGAGCCGCCCCTGAAGCACTGATCTTCATTTCCGGGCCAATCTGTAGCCGGCGCTCATTACACCCAGAAGAATAGCACACAAATGACTTCAGACAGGAGCTGAAGATCAGAGAGCGCCCACTCCCACGCTGAGTGCACGCCCGCATCGACACTGCAAGAGCGCTGCTGGCATCTTTCAGTGTTAGTGCACAAGCGCAGGAAAAGTGGCTCAGGTTTTGGGAGTGAGAAAGTGAGCATTGTCAATTAAGCTCAGGGATGGTACTAGATCAAATGGGCGTAACGGTGCACCGAGCCACCGGCCATGTCTAGAGTACATGGAAGTGCCATTATTTGCAAATTAAAAGGGAATTTTTCTGCAACTATATCACTACAATGTATGTTACTCGTGTGATTTTTATAGTGGCTACGTTCCCTATATAAATGTTTAAGTAGCTGAATTTGGGGTGATAGACTCCCTTTAAGATAAACAAAACCCCAATTATGACATATTTAGCTCAGATTGCTATGTGTGGGTGTACACTAGCTTTATTCAGCCCCACACCTTTATGATCATCACATGAGGAGTAGAAGCAAACAATGCAAGTTACTTTTAAATGACACTTTTTTGTTAAGTATATAATTCCACATGTGTTAATTCATAGTTTTGATGCCTTCAGTGTGAATGTACAATTTTCATAGTCATGAAAATACAGAAAAATCTTTAAATGAGAAGGTGTGTCCAAACTTTTGGTCTGTACTGTACATCGGCTAAAAAGCAGAAAAACCTGGTACGTTACATAAATATAACAGTAAATATATCCTTACATAAAGGAACACATCTCTCTTCTCTTTAATCATCTGGTTGATCCACAATAGCTGCCCACATGCAAGTTTTTGGAAATATCTTTTTAGAGTTAATAATGTTTATTCTCATTTCTGTTCCCATAGAGGATTATAGAATTCCCTAATGTAAGTCCTTGGAAAAATACCAAATGTGCTAGTATGCAAGGACAAAAAACCTTGAAATGACGCCCCTGACTTGTCATCATATATCCCAGACATCCTTTCAGTGTGGCTTTTACCTCTTTAAAATACTAATCCGTCATGTACAATTTTCTATGCAAACTTCCGGTTTGTTTTGGCAGCCGCCGACCTGCAGACATTAGTACAGAGACAAGGAGTGCGCCAGGTACTTTCAGAGTATGTGAATTCCAGTAAAAGGTCTAATCAATTACAGCCAAAAACAGTTGTCAAGTAGAGATATTGAGGGAGGAAATGACACATTATGGGGTACATCCCTTCATTTAAATCAGGGGTGGGGAACTTTTTTTCTGCCAAGGGCCATTTGGATACTGATACCATCCTTTGGTGGCCGCACAAATTGGGCGCTAACTCTGCCAACAAAATACGTCCTGACGCTGGCACAGGTGTCAGGACTTAATCCTTCATTGCACACGCATCAGGGTTCATGTGCTCACAGAGCAAGAAGAAATTAAAAGGCCGGTGGCCATCAAAAGATAGCTGCAGGCCCAAGCACTGTGGTCCCCAGGAATCTGCTCGGGGGTCGGAGAAAAGGGTCATCGTGGGCCGTAAATGGCCCATGGGCCTGAGGTTCCCCACTCCTGATTTAAATGAATGGTCATCCATGTAATGCATGGATGGAGGAGGAGCTGTTAGAATAAGAACTGACTTTTAGACCTCATTCAGACATTCTTTTTTCACATGTATTACGGTACATCCATGTTTACCATGAATGTAACATTATCCATTATAGTCTACGGGAATGTTCACATGTCAATTTTTGTTTTTTTGCAGAGCAATTGTTGCAAACCCCCCAAAAAACGAGACCCGTCCATTTTTTTTTACAATTTCATCAATGAAATCTGCCATTGAAATAGTTGAGTCTCTGAAGAAAATGGACAGCACATGGTACCATCTCTATGTCACCCGAATGCTGGCAATTTTTTATTGTTTAATGTGTAGGAGAAGCATGGAATTTATTCTTCTTTTGCATACAAGAAAAATGGGTGTCCCACAGATGGTAAAAAGGGACTTCAGGACCAAATGTGGGTGAACACAGGGTCCAACACATTGCCAAAAAGTGGTCTTCTCTTTTTCTTGTAAATAAAATAATGGACATCCGAATGAAACTTTTAAAGGGCATTTAGACAGGGGTAGATGAAATGAGAAAACATTAAAATGACGCATTATTCTACCAATTTATATAATTTTTGTATTATGTACTATTGCACAGATTTTTTTTACCCCATTGATGGAGCTATATATGTGCTGCAGATTAGGTGTTTTTGTACCATTTTGACTTTTCGATCATTTTTTAATTCCATTTTGGGGGCAGAAGAAGAAAACTTTTTTATGCCATTCGTTGTGTGGGTTAAATAGCGTGATTATTTTATAGCACGCATTGTTACTAAGTACACTAAGTATAAGTATTTTTTCCTGTATATATGTTTTTCTGTATATGTATTTTTTTTTTGTAAATATTTTTTGATTTGATTTTATTTAAATTCTGCTAATTTTTAGCATTTTTTTTATAGTCCCCCTAGGGGACTGTAACATGAATGAGCCTTATAATTTCCATAATACACCGCAGCACTTCTGCATTGCAGTGTATTACTGTGTGTGCCAGCTTAATACTGATAAGCATCCTAATTGCCCCTGTACAATAACGGCAGGCGTGGGGGCCATTAATCTGTACCCAGCTATTGTGTTGCGGGAGCGGAGTAATAGGGGAGCCCCCATCTTCTATATAAACACTTAGATGTTGCAATCAGTATTCTATGTAATAGTACACCATGAAGTGAGAAGTAATGGCGGCCGGTACAAGCTGTTCTTCTGTAGCCATGTGCTCACTTCAGAATAATGGCTTATATACACAATAAAACTGCCCCATTGTAATCCCTATATCGCACTACTGAGACAAATCTGTGGCCATGTTATCATTACAAGCTGGCGTTTTTTTACATGACCATTTTCTTTCTGAAATGTGAGCTGCACCATGAGATGAAGTCGATTTCCCGTGTATTATGGCCAGAATGCAGCACATTCCACGAGTGAGTGAAATATAATCAGGGCCGCACTTGCGACGACTGCCAGCTTGTACTAGGAAAACATATTTGTCGGCTTAGAGTTACATAATAAAAACTGCGCAATCACTTTTCACTCCTGTCTATACATTAATAGATAATTTAGTGAAGAAAGTATGCGCTGTGCTGCAAGCTAGGCAGCAATACAACTAGGAATACATCTAAAAAATGCAACGTAAAAAAAGTTATTGCCGTGATACACCTAGAAAAGGAGCAAATCTACAAATAGGATTAACAAATCTCCTACTGTATTGTGTCTACAGCTCCTATTGAGTCCCAAATCTCCATAGTAACAGACTACAAAAAAAAGGTGTAGTCTGATCCTAGATTCTTAGGACTTGATTCATCAATGTTTGTCACGCTGGACTTGATGAGAGCGTGGAGTACGAGGCACCTGGTTCATTAAGAGGCACATGTCTCTTAATGAATCAAGCAAGGCGCCAAGCAACTTCCATCCGTATATGTGCCTTGCCACAAATTTTACTCCAGTCAGGCATGAGAAAAACGGCCGTTCATCATGAATTTGACGAGCTAGGGTAACCACACTTAGTCACTCCCCCATTGCATCCCAGCTACATTCACTGAGATCTGGGGTAAAAATAGTGTGAAAATTTTCTGCGCAGTCTTGCATTGCACAAAAAATTTTGAGACTTTTCAAAGCTTTTAATGCCAGAATTGTGGAGTAAAAGCTTTCATGAATCAGGGCCATAGTCCCTTCTATTTGTCCCCTAAATGCTCACTATCTGAACTCCCTATCAGTATATCTTTGAAGTGTGGGAGGAAACCGGAGAACCTAGAAGAAACCTAAACAAACACGGGGAGAGCATACAAACTCCTTGCAGATGTTGTCCTTGGTGGGATTTGAACCCAGGACCCCACCACTGAGCCTCCTACTACCCCTACTTATTGCTAAGTAGGGTGTATATTCCCCTAAAACAATAGCTGCAAGTGCAGAAATTAGGAACCAAGATCATACCTTCTGCATCCAAGTTAGCAGAGACCATTTATTAAAGGGAATGGGAGGTAAACTCTCAGGGATCTAGAAATATCAAGGATCCTTATCTAAGGGCAAGGGAGAAGAAAACCGCAAATCGTGTCTTTGGAGGACCAAGCAACTCCCTGCGTAACAAGGAGAAACCATTATTTTTAAAGGGAACTGTTTAATTCTTCCTTTATTCTGTGGTGGTGCTGCAGGAAAACTGAACACTTGCTGTTAGGGTACATCAAAGATGAAAGCTAATAGTTAGGGGTCTCTGCCCCAGGACAGCCTGTAAACAGCTGTTCATCTGTGGGCCGTTCTAGAAAAAAAAGGAGAATGTTCAAAGTAGATAACCCCTTTAATTAACAGTTGAAATTCTACCTCTATGATCTCATAAAATGCCAACACAGGCCATTAATTATGGATGCCTAGTAAAATGGATAATGATACATCCAGGGGTATCGCCTACAAGTACAAGTCATACCAATACAGGTCTGAGGCATTTAACTTTCACCTTTTAAGTAAGGCTCAGGAATAAAGACCAGATGTTGAGCGGGCCCCCTGCCAGTGCATGCCTTCTTTATCAGTTATCTCCACTAAGTTGCATTTAGCAATCATTTTATCACTTCTTCACTCCTAAATGTATCACCTTACACAAACCAGTTCTCCTGTATCATTTTAAATATGACATTTCTCTCTTTGCACTACTTTATGGGGAGAGAAGAAGCCTTAGGTGTGTTAGTTCCCACGGTTAAGTCTTCACCAAGCTAAATAATTCAATTATGCCATAACCACCCAAACAAATAGGAGTGAAAATGGTCATCATGGATTGCAGATGTTAGAAGAATGGTCAAGAGACAATCCTATATCACTCATGAAAACCTCCTGTATGCCATGGCATAAGCAAACAGTAGAATATATTGCCCAGATCGTCTCTAATTCTGGAGGACCTGCCTGGCACATCTGTGCATTACATACAGAACCCATTAATTTCAATACGAGCTTAATTTCCACTGTGGGGTTCCTGATGGAATTAAGCACATGATCCCGTTTTTTTCTGATAATATATATTTTGGGGATTCATGTACAGATATAGTAGCCGTCAACATGATGGCCTTCTTGCTACATTGTCAGGTGTGCTCTTTGCTCTAAGCTATTTAAGTGGCTTCTCTCATTCACTTTGAAGGAGCGACATGCAACGCAAATATATGAGGATAATTCAAGAAAAATGGGGCACTCACCACTTTGTGTTAAAATATTACTGTTTTGCGGTTCCATGAAAAGAGATTGTGGAGGCAATTATAGCTGACAGCAGTCTCGCGTGAGAGTCACACTTCCTCTGAGTTTCAGGGGAAGCGTGACTCTCATGCAAAACGGTTGTCAGCCATAATTGTCTCCACAATCTCTGTCCATGGAAACGCAATCAAGTAATATTTTAATGCAAAGTGGTGAGTGCCCCATTTTTCTTGAAATATTGTCACTACTGGATTTTTTTCATGGTGAGCACCATCAAAGTGTTTATTTGCGCCTAAATATTGGTACTGAAAACCATTATCGTTGAAGGGCACAGTATGTGAAAGGGAGCAGTGCCATACTTTTGTTTCTCTGAATTTTTTACAAATAGATGAGATATGCTCCGCTCTCACCATATCACACAGAACCTATCATGTTGTCACAGATGCTACACGTGTTTCAGGGCACCCCCATGAAAACCCCATGAATAGTTTTAGAAACAGCTTACAATGTGCTGAAGTAATCCTCAGCTATCCCTATACAATATTTCTTTAGTTCCCCATCAGTTTTTGATCACCTGACTTCAGGCATGACGTGTCAACGTGGAATATGACCATAGCATAAAATCACCGGCCACGGTGATGACCTCGGTGGTGTTGAGACATCATTGGTGAAGTGAGATGGAGATCCATAAAGGTCTGGGAACTGTTGACATGGGGGCGGCGTGGAATTAGTGAGGTGTTGCTCCTCGTTTTTACCAACTGTTGATGGATGACATATTCCCCCCAAATACAGATGTAGCACCCTGAGGATTCGGCTGCTACAGGGGTATTGCACCTCAACCCAGAGGTGTGATATTCCACTCCCGGGTAAGGAAGGAGTGTGGAACTGAGCTCAGATAGACTGCATGCACTACATACATCCCATTCCAGAGGAGCAGGCCGACGGTACTCCCACTTAGAAATGTGCAGGTACAACCGAGCCTGTTCCTGGCTGGAGTGGGAGGGGGGTGGTACATCCCATGTAGTGTAGGGGCAGATAGGGGGAGCAGTCTGGGTAGTGATAGGAGCTCATTGGGTGCTGGTCACCTGAGCTCACACATAGAGGGATATATAAGGAGGGCACCAACTTAGATCAGGGTCAGACGCTGAGAACAAGTCAGTTGGAGAGAGAAAAGGAAACAGCAGCCCTGGAGAGAGAGAGAGGAGAAAGAAAGAGAAAGACCCAGAGGGGGAAGACTGAAGGGACCCAAGAACCCAAATTAGAGCACCGGGTGAGGAGTCAGCACAAGGGTACCGGAACCCAAGCTGGTGGGGGCAAAAACATCCCTAGCCAGAGACCGGAGGCTGTGGGCAGCATCTGCCACGGCCACCCACTACATCCACCCTGAAGGCTTACCACATGGAGGGTCAGGGAACCTAAGGCCAAGGGTTGCCCAGCAGAAGGCCCGAGGGAGCTGGACCTAGGTGGATCACTGGTGGGGACGGCTGAAGAAAGGACAGAGGGAGAGCTCAGGGCCACGCTCCGGACTTGTTTGGGGGTTGGCCGGATCCAGGACCTGGTGGACGCAGCACGGCTCGGGTGGTCACTAACAGCTGGAGTGACCGAAACATCCGCAGTAAGTAAACTCCCTTAACTGCACAACCCGAGTCTGTCTTCATTGCCGGCTGCACCGCACCACCACAACCCCCATCCTCTGCGCCTGTCCCCTCTGAGGCTATACCCCTCCCGTTGGGGGTTATCCCACCAAGCTGCACATCCACCATCAGCCTCAGCGGACCCTGCTGCAGCGGCGGCCACAGTGACCGCATTACAACGGGTGGCGTAGTCGACACAAAAGAACTCTTATAACATCAGTAAGGACTGCCACATAACACTTAGCTTGACGCCCTGGGCACGGGACCGGGTCACAGCCGCTCGGAGACTACAACCCCCCATCTGATCCGGTGCCGGGTATTCCCCTCAAAAAGGAATATGTCCCAGGGGGCGTGTCAACTTTGGCGTAGTCGGCAGGATTACGTGCCCGCAACACCCGGGTACTGCGTGCCTGAAGAAAAGTGCAAGTTTACCTCAGAAAGAAGTCTCCCGCCGGTTCCGGAGGGTCCACGCCATCGGACTCCATCACCAGTCGTTTCCCGCCGATTGTCCGCCATTTCCAGCTTGTTCCCGCCATCTGCAGAGTTTCCCGCCACTGGGCGACGCTTCCCGCCAAAACCGCAGATTTCCCGCCTTGGAAGAGCAGCGGACGCCATTATGGGCGTGCCAAAGGAGGGCAGGAGGCCACCTCCCATCGTGGGCCAGGACAGAAAATGGCGCCAAAAGTGGAAACCGCCCCCACCAACAGAGACTGTGATGCTGGAGGTGTCTGTCAGCGTGAAAGAACTCCCCCTGGAGCTGACAGTCACCGAGTTGCCCCGGGACCGCCCTCTAAGTGGGAGGAGACGAAAGAGAAGAGAAAAGATGGGTGTCGCTTGGAGCAGTCTGGAGCGAGCGCACCCGGAGGCAGGAAGCCTAGAAAGGAGCAGCAGAAAAGCTCACCCGGAGATGGAAAGAAAGCAGAACAGCACCGGCCCGCTGGCCAGGAGTCTGCTAGAGACCGAGGAAGGAGGGCAGAGCAGCACCGGCCCGCTGGCCAGGAGCCTGCCGGAAGCAGAGCAGAGCAGCACCGACCCGATGGTCAGGAGCCTGCTAGAGTCCACAACCCCGCTAGGTCTAGCGGAGATCCTAGCGCAGCTCCCCCGAGACCGGGAGTGTGCACAAACAGCCCTGGAGGGCCTCGCACGGAGGATGGCCCGGGTACAGCGGGAGATACTGGCGGAGTGGAGCCGGGAGATGGCTCAGCACGCAGAGACCAGTCAGCGGAGCACGCTACCCTGGAAGAGGAAGCAGACCGCCTCTGAGGATGGCGCGGGAGGACCTAAGGCCGGAGACGGCGCCGAGGAGGGAGCCGAACGCATGGAGGCAGGTAAAGGGGACGCCTATACCCCAAGCCGTGACACCGCTCACCTGCCCCAGCTCCCCGTCGCAGAGCCCGAAAGTCCCCCTGCTGTGCCCGTAGCCGCCAGGTCACCGCCATGGACTAGGCCCCGACCGGAAGCCGCCGCCGCGACCCCTGTGACGTCACACGCACCGACCCGGAGCGTGACAAAGCAGGAATTACCACCAGCCTGGTCGCAAGGCCTAGTACCTCCGGGCGCCGCACCACCAACAGCGCCCCCTACCTCCGCGGAGCCTCCGGCCTGGCCGCAAGGCCAGGTAGCCCAGGGCGCCGCCGTCCTAACGGTGCCCTTCACCTTCCAGATACCCCAGGCCTGGCCGCAAGGCCCGGGCAACCCGGGCGCTAACACCACCGCGCCCATAACAAGAGGACCCGGACGGGTCTGAAGTAACAACCAGCTATAAGCAAAGAGCAGGAGGAAGACGCCGTTGAGTGCGGCAGAGCAGGTGTTGTAAATAGTTACCCAATCAGGGTATAAAGGAACTGAAACTGTTGCTGCTAAAATAGTCCCCGTTGGGACCAGGGAACTGTTTACCCGTTAACCCCTTCATCCTACAGGCTGAGGACTGTGAGCAGCCATTCCCTTTCCTCTAACTGGCCGAGGACTGAGAGCGGCCAACTTCCAACTTCCCTGTATATAGTTGCGCGTCCTAAAGCGCCCCCTACCGGTTTTATAAGAAAACCAGATTTTCTAAGAGACTGTCGCACTTTTCCCGGACACACGTTGCACAGTGTCCGGAGGAGGAACCAGAGACAAGAGAAGTCTACGAGAATGTTTATATAAAAAGTTTTATATATATATAATGTTTATATGTTTTATATGTTCATATAAAAATTTTGTATGTTTTGGTGTTTTATGTCTTACAGCCCGAGGACGTGCTGTGATTTACCAGGGGGGAATGTAGCACCCTGAGGATTCGGCTGCTACAGGGGTATTGCACCTCAACCCAGAGGTGTGATATTCCACTCCCGGGTAAGGAAGGAGTGTGGAACTGAGCTCAGATAGACTGCATGCACTACATACATCCCATTCCAGAGGAGCAGGCCGACGGTACTCCCACTTAGAAATGTGCAGGTACAACCGAGCCTGTTCCTGGCTGGAGTGGGAGGGGGGTGGTACATCCCATGTAGTGTAGGGGCAGATAGGGGGAGCAGTCTGGGTAGTGATAGGAGCTCATTGGGTGCTGGTCACCTGAGCTCACACATAGAGGGATATATAAGGAGGGCACCAACTTAGATCAGGGTCAGACGCTGAGAACAAGTCAGTTGGAGAGAGAAAAGGAAACAGCAGCCCTGGAGAGAGAGAGAGGAGAAAGAAAGAGAAAGACCCAGAGGGGGAAGACTGAAGGGACCCAAGAACCCAAATTAGAGCACCGGGTGAGGAGTCAGCACAAGGGTACCGGAACCCAAGCTGGTGGGGGCAAAAACATCCCTAGCCAGAGACCGGAGGCTGTGGGCAGCATCTGCCACGGCCACCCACTACATCCACCCTGAAGGCTTACCACATGGAGGGTCAGGGAACCTAAGGCCAAGGGTTGCCCAGCAGAAGGCCCGAGGGAGCTGGACCTAGGTGGATCACTGGTGGGGACGGCTGAAGAAAGGACAGAGGGAGAGCTCAGGGCCACGCTCCGGACTTGTTTGGGGGTTGGCCGGATCCAGGACCTGGTGGACGCAGCACGGCTCGGGTGGTCACTAACAGCTGGAGTGACCGAAACATCCGCAGTAAGTAAACTCCCTTAACTGCACAACCCGAGTCTGTCTTCATTGCCGGCTGCACCGCACCACCACAACCCCCATCCTCTGCGCCTGTCCCCTCTGAGGCTATACCCCTCCCGTTGGGGGTTATCCCACCAAGCTGCACATCCACCATCAGCCTCAGCGGACCCTGCTGCAGCGGCGGCCACAGTGACCGCATTACAACGGGTGGCGTAGTCGACACAAAAGAACTCTTATAACATCAGTAAGGACTGCCACATAACACTTAGCTTGACGCCCTGGGCACGGGACCGGGTCACAGCCGCTCGGAGACTACAACCCCCCATCTGATCCGGTGCCGGGTATTCCCCTCAAAAAGGAATATGTCCCAGGGGGCGCGTCACAGACAGCACATTAAAAAGCTAAAAGGCCAAAATAAACAGAGAACATAGACTAGATATGAAATGTACCATCTCCTGGGTCGATAATCTCCACTGTTGCCACTTCGGGAAATTCCAGTGCCGCCATGACAGGCTCTGAGAGGACGATCTGGAAGGTTTCGGACTGCTCATATTCTCCATCAGCCAGGATCCGCACTCTCCATGTTGCTGTGGTCTGCCCAGGATTGAACTGTACTTGTTTCTGGGCCTTTCCTCTAAAATCCTTGTCCTTTTCTGCTGTTCCATCTGCAGTGCCAATACCTGAAGAAGCCAATTTGAGAAATGTTAGGAATGTGCAATCTTCAGCTTAATGGACAATTACCAAGATTCATTCATCATCCCATTTCATCAGGGAGCAGACAACGAATGGATTCATGTGCTGCTAATGGTCATTTTAGCCAATTAAAGGATAAATCAATATGGTTTACGTAACACTAAATCACTTTCTCAGGTTTAGATGGGATTTTTCCTAAACTCATTATGAGATTTACTATGGTAAATTTACCAACATTTAGGTGCGATTTTTCACCAAAACTGGAATAAATGCCTTTTACCACACATTTGTTAACTGCCACTTTTTTTATGTACTGACGCGTCAAAAGAGCACGGCCTAAATAGAAAATGGAAGTGTTTTTAAATGTGACACTGTGCACCAAAATTCTGGCAAAATTTTGGTATAAAGTAAGTCAAACAATAGATGGGATAAATTTACACGGTTTAAAAATGCACCAAATTTTCATGCGACACTTTGAAAATTTGACGCATTTCGAGATTGTCTAGTCTGTAGTTCATACTGCCTAAATATTACACAGGATTAGTAGACCTATCCAATAGTGTTAGAATCCTTCATCAATTTTAGAATCTTGCCGTCAATTAATAGAAATATTCTTGCTTATAGCCTATGCATTCATGCACATGGCCTTTTTCGGGATCAGTAACACACGAGTTCTGAATATGGGGCCTGCAAAATTCTGTTTGCTGTATATAGTTATGCATCTAGGGACAATACTTTGCCTTGTGAAGGAACACAGAGGATCCACCTGGCGAAATATGAGTCCTTACTATACGCTGATGTTGTAATCTGTGTATGCCCTGTATGTAAAGGACTCATGGACCCTACAATATTGGTATTTGGACCATGGAGGTATTTGGACCAATGTTTCTTTATGAAGTGACTGTGTACCCTATAAAGGTCCAATGACATCATTTCTGTGGTGAGTAATTGGGGCCAGCGCACCCAGTAGGGCCTCAGACATCAGTGAATCATTGTGTTTTTTTTGTGGATGGCGTGCTAACAAAAAAATTCATGGACATATCTGTTTTGATCCGAGTCTTGGAGCAAAATCACCCATACAAATCAATGGGTCTGTGAGCATCACGCACAGCACACAAATGCCCTACATGTGCAAACTGTGTGCTTTTTTTGTTTTATTATTTTATAGTGGGCAGGACAAGGTTTGCAATTTTTTATAAGCAGGCAAGAAAATTACTGATGAAACACTGATAACACATTGACCAAGCACTGATGAAAATCGGATCCAGCACACTGATGGAAATAGGTAATTTTTTTCACGTACATTTAAAAAGCGGATGTTTAAATGAGGTCTAATCCCATGTACACATGTCCTGTATGGCTTCATACGGAGAACTGATACAGTGCATTTGTGAGGCATCATGTTCTTCCTCCAAACCATTACTTCTGTAACACTTCATGTTTGAACATGGCAATTTTTTTTTGGATGGATTATGTTTAAATCTATCCGACATGTTACCTGATCGGAATAAAATAGATCCCTAATAAAAGTACATACCCAAGCACTCAGGCTAAAACCCATTCTGTCTGTATCATACAGGTAAATGACAATCTATAAGAGGACTTATAATTGGTGAAGATTCAGAATTGATGCACATTTTATTATTTTCTGATCTATACATACATATATTCTTTATATATAGATAGGCTTTGGTAAGCTACCGATTGTGCTCTAAATTTGTAATATTTGGACAAGACGGCATGGATCGCAAAGGTGTTCGATGGGATTGAGGTCAGGATTTTGTGCCATCCAGTCAAGTTTTCCTACACTGACCTCCCCCAACCATTGTTATGTCACGCAATCACTGCTGTCAATCAGCGCTGGCTTCACTCTCCTTTACTATGGACAAATCAAGACATCCGGAGGAAGTAAGAGAGCAGCCGCAGCTCTTACTACCTCTGGATGTCAATTACGTTCATAGGAGAGGAGAGTGAAACTAGCACTGATTGGCGGCAGTGATTGAGTGACATAACAATGTCACGTAATCCCTAGGAGTGACAGAGTTCATTATGAGTGAGTATAAGTGTTATTATTTTACATACGGATTTAAAAGTTGTTGTCCGAGTAGTGGACAATCCCTTTAAGTCAGCAGAGCTTTGGTGACTATTATGCTCTATGCAGCTCAGAACTCACCCTGTGACTTTATGT
This sequence comes from Phyllobates terribilis, assembly GCF_046119375.1. Lineage (NCBI taxonomy): Eukaryota > Metazoa > Chordata > Amphibia > Anura > Dendrobatidae > Phyllobates > Phyllobates terribilis. The sequence continues at coordinate 126,490,554 of NW_027362762.1, read as the reverse complement.
GGTCTGCCACTTTGCAGCTGAGCTGATGTAGTTCTACCACTTTCCACTAATTCTCCCCGCAGTTGATAATGGAGTATTTAGGAAGGAAGACATTTCATGAACTGACTTGTTACAGTGGTGGCGTTCTATTACAGTATCATGATCCATTAATTTTTTGGCTTACCAGAAAATCACTGATGGTAATCACTGACCAAACACTGATGAAAATTAATCTGTTTTCCACGTATGACAAAAAACAAGTCTGACTGAGGCCTAAGAGTTGCGTCTAAAGCAAGGTTACTTTCTATATATTGGTATGTAGAACTATACCATTATCTTGACTCACTTTTTGAAGAATGTCACAAGACACAAATCATGACTAATTTATCTTTGGCTCATCTACAAATATATATTTTTGTCATGATTTGGCAACCAAAATGAAATGGATCCTAGTTGATAAGGGCTCAGTCAGCTTCCCAGTGACACAGAGTTATTTTTATAGAACTGTCATCTTCAAATGGCCCGTGGAATTACTGGCAAAGGTTGCCAGAGAATATAGCCGCATCAGAAGGAGATGGAGCAGTGTGTGACTCAATGTGGCCTCGCTATATAATAAAGTGCATTGTCCCAGTATCTCCGCCGTGCAGGTCTCCTGAACTCCCTGCTCTATCTCTGGTCATATACTGTAATCCCTCAGCTACTACTTGGTAATCTCCATTATAAAAACATTAAACACATTTTTTTGAGTGAATCATACAATGGCCCATTGAGGAGGTAGATTGGTTTTAGATAGAGGCAGTCTTATCGACACAATAATGGAACTCATGATCAAAACTGTTTGTTTCCCATTGCAACCAATCAGAGCTCCTCTATCATTTCTGAAATTGTGATGAGAAAATGAAAGCTGCAATGTGATTGGTTGCCCATGGCAGTTAATCTTTCAAACCGTTTTGATAAATATGGCCCATTGTGTGGCCTGTTGGTAAATGTGTAAGCAGATGGACTTACTGCCCACGTTCCCCCTTGAAGAACAAGTGTATTATTGTATTGTGTAATGTGAACTGTGAAATGCATTAATGGTGTTATGTTTTCGGTTGCCCGACAGTAGGGAGAGTTAGAGTTAAACACTGGGACTAGCCCAGAGTGGGAGGGGCTAAGGTGAAGGGACAGAGACAGTTTCCTGTCAGGATGTCAGATAGGGCCCAGTGTGTGTTTGAAGTAGACCTAAGGTCTAGACAGTAGCAGTGCAGCATAATGTGGGTATCCTGAAGTGAGGGGAGACCAATACGGTGGTTATTGTGAACCGGAGCCAAGAGGAAAGGAGAACAGATGGAAGGACAGAGTGGTTAATCGGAGCTGGATCCCAAGAAAGGATGCCTAGCAGTAGGGATGCTTAGCAGTACAGCCCCAAGTTTACAACTCGGAGAGTTCCGGAGCATCAGTAGCAGAAAAGCTAAGTACCGGTCACATTGGCACCATAGTTCCTTTTAGGGGAAAGAAGATGCAGAACTGCGGGTTGAGAATAGGACTCTAGTTAACTGGACTGTAGAACTGAGCTAGGTTGTGGTGAAGGCAAGTGAACTAGTGGAGACAGAGAACGAACGAGTAACGAGGAAGGAATTGAACTGTGTGTGAAAGTTATGTACGAGTGAGCCAACTCCATACAGGACAGATACAGTTGGCATCTACCTTTCCCAGTTGCGGCCGCGGCTAACTCTGATCACTGCTGTTCAACCATTTAGACGTAACTGTCAATCACTTATAGTGGCATTTAAATGGCTCGGTCACTGGAGCTCTTTATTACCAGCGCCCATGCCTCCCGTTGACGCATTCTTGGGATGTCGATGAGTTGTCATGATAGTTGGGAACCTACTAAAGGCCCCAGTGGTTGCCATCTCTGTCCTCCTTTCCATTGACTGGGCTTCATATGGAAATCATCAATTTCAGTATATACTACAGTACTGTAGTACTGCAAAATTTTAGAACTAGCAAACAATCACAGGTTCAAGTCCACTATGAGTATTAAAACATAAGGTGAAAATTCATTATTAAATGTTTTTAAAAATATTAAATACATAAAGTTCAAATCCCTCCCTTTTCCAATTTCAAAAATAAATAAAAAAAAAAAGTTTTTGTTATTGCCACTTCCATAAAAATCCGTACTTTCAAAGTATTAAATAAAGTAGCTCAAACGGCAAACTGCATGCAGAGAAAAAGTAAAAGCCAAAATTGCCATTTTTTGGTCACCACATCTACCCCAAAAACAGCAATAAAAAAGTTGTATGAATCCCAAAATGGTATCAATAAAACTAGAATTGAACTACAGCCCTTATACAGCTCTGTAGTAGGAAAGATAAAAAAGTTATGGGTCTCAGAAAACGGCGACAAAAAAACCTTTTTCTTTTTTTAACCAATAAAATAATAATAATAATAATAATAATAAAAAACGTTATAAATTCTGGTGTTGATGTAATCTTACTTAGGCCGGTTTCACATGTCCGTATATTTCCGGTACTGGAAAAAACGGTACCGGAGATATCCGTGTCCCGTGTGTCCGTGTGTGTCAAAAAGAGCCTGAAGACCCACCTCTTCCGACAAGCCTACAACCTGCAGTAACCACCACTCCACAAATAATGCTGCATGACCAGCTCTACCCTCACCTACTGTATCCTCACCCATCCCTTGTAGACTGTGAGCCCTCGCGGGCAGGGTCCTCGCTCTTCCTGTACCAGTCGCCGTCACATTGTGTTCAAGATTATTGTAATTGTTCTTGTATGTATACCCCTTCTTCACATGTAAAGTGCCATGGAATAAATGGAGCTATAATAATAAATAATAATAATAATGTGTGTGTCAGCCGTGTGCCGCATCAGGATCACACATACCGGTGCCTGAGAATCAGTGTACAGTTAGCGCTGTTCCCAAGCGCCGGGTGATGACAGCTGCCCTCATCATGGTTCCTGCCGGCGCTGTGATCAGTACCAGCAGGGACAATGATGAGGGTAGTAGTAGTCTGCTCCCGCAGTGTCCCTGTGTAAACATAAGAATAAAATAATAAAATCCTTATACTCACCTGTCCGGAGATGTCCCCCACTGTAATCCTCTGACCGTTGACGCAGAGGAGCCGGGGAGAATGAGCCGCTCCAGCATGCAGGCCCCGGAGCTGTGCTCAGTGAGTGACAGAACACAGCTCCTGAGCTCAGCTCCGGGTCTCCCCGGCTCCTAGGTTTCAGAGGTCAGAGGATTACAGCAGGGGATACCTCTGGACAGGTGAGTATAAGGATTTTATTATTTTATTCTTATTTTCACACAGGCCACTGCAGGAGCAGACACTACTACTCTCATCATTGTCCCTGCTGGTGCTGATCACAGCTCCGTCAGGAACCATGATGAGGGCAGCGTTCAGCACCTGGCGCTTGGGAACAGCGCTAACTGCAGTCTTGATTCCCAGACGCCGGTCTGTGACACACTGATGACACACGGGTGACATCTGTTTGTGTTCAGCATGAGACACTTTTGCGGACCCTGCATTCGCAAAAAAGCAGACATGTCAGCGTGCAGAGCACACGGACACATGGTCCGTGGAAACACACTGACATGTGCGCAGACCAATAGATTTGAATGGGTCTACATGTGTCAGTGTCTGCAGTACGTGTGGAAGCTATCACCACACATACTGGAAACACGGACGTGTTAAAGAGGCCTTACTGAAGAATCATACTGCCAGGTAATTTTTTAGAACCGCCGTAAAAAGGAAACCCGATAAACAGATGAAACTTTTTTCATAATTTCACGAACCATGTTTTCCCACAAAATTTTTTTTATTATAGGCTATGTCTAGGGAAAAAAATAGCTTTTGTAAGAAGAGTAGGGGAAAAATAACCAAAAAACAAAATGGCAAAAATGAAAAAGGAATGTCCCGGTCACAGAAGGGTTAAAATCCATCTATAATTCTACGATAATCAGAGCTTTTTTTAGGCTACGTTCCCAATATGCGTTTTTGGTGAGTTTTTGACTCTTTGTATTTTTGCTGTGTCAAAACACACAGCATCCTACATTTCCACCAGAGTGGATGGGATCTATAGAAATCTCCTGCCCACTGTGCGACGTTTTGCTCAGCGTTAACTGATTTGCGGTGCACGTTTCAAATCCGTAACATGTCAATCTCTTTTGCGAGTACGCTGAGTTTTCTGTGTGGATTTTTCCCATAGACTTACACTTAAAATCCGCAGGTAAAAACGCACGTGCGGAAACGCATCAAAAACGTGTGTAATCCGCACCAAAGTATATCAATAAACTTTTGTCGAAGTGAAATACAAGGAAGTATTAAAAACAAAGCAGCTTTCTTTAAAGCATGAAGCACCAACAAGAGACAAAAATCACAGCATCAAAAAGACGATAAAAACGCGTGTATAAAAAGCACATAAAAACGCGATGAAAAAATGGAAATAACCTAATTTAAATAATAGGTGCAGAAATTGTGCAGAATTCAGCAGCGTCAAAAACTCACCAAAAGATCATTGTGGGAACGTAGCCTTATACATATCATACCGTATGTGTTATCTTGTTAACAGAAAACACCCAGCGGTAGCCAAAAACTAATGTCATCCAGTAGAGCATGCAGTGGAGTCTGCTCATTTTTACCATTTGGCTCATTTGAGACTGATTAGTTTTCAACAACTCCGGTATCAACTTTGACTGCCAACAGACTGAAAAGCAGCACAGTAGTCAGTGAAGGGGGAGTTCAGTACAAGTTGATGAAATCAGCTTCAGGCAGCATGGCTGACAAGCACTTATGTTATGACAGCCCTTTTTTTAGTTTTTATACTTTTGGGCACAGCTTACACTCTTCACAGCATAAAAAACTGCTTGCTCTGCATTCATTTAACTCCGATTTTGATTCCAAAGTTCAGTTCAGGTACCAGAACAGTACCCAAACTTCAACTAGAACCCAAACCCCATTGAAAATGTAGGAGACCCGAACTGGAAAGAAAAAATTTGCTCTGTCTCTCCTCGGACGGACTTACCCCAGAACTCCGAACACTGATTATTTTACTTGTTGTTTGCTATGTATACCCCGAACACTGTCATGGACTTACAGGGAAAGTCCATATTCGGTGTTTAGCCCCGAACAGTAACTGTCTGGTTCATTCATCTCTATTCAGAAGACATTTTTCTCGCATTCTCAGATTTTCACCAGTGCTTGGTCAGTGTATCAGTTTATACAATCAGTGTCATGAGTTTTCCGAGCATGAAAAAAAAACTGCTAGAAGTTTTCCAGTTTCTTCTATTAGTTTCTCCTATATCACTTCTCTTAGGCCATCATCTAAATCCTTACGACACCTCCATCTCAGCTCCTGAGACCTCCACTCTAGATGGCATTTGTTTCTTCTGGCACTGAGGCCCATGCAGTCACACGAGGGAAGGCAATGATATGCATTGCCTCTCACATGCCTCAGCCCCTGGAAGAAACAAAGATCATCCAGAGAGGAGGACCGGAGAGCTGCAGCAGCAGTAGAGGTGGCTTGAGAAGTCAGGTGAAGGCCTAGAAGGAGATAGTATAAAGTGTGTTATCATTTTCAACCCCTCTTCCCCGCTTCCGCATATTGTGCTTTGGGATCTGGAGAGACTTCAGAGCATAATTAGCTGCATACAGTGCACTTTCGAATTTTAAATTAGCATATTCAGACTAAATTGAATTAAGATCACATTATATAATTAAAGTAAATCTGTCACCAGGTATTTGCTACCCCATCTGAGAGCAGCATGATGTAGGGGCAGAAACCCTAATTCCAGCGATGTATCACTTACTGGGCTACTTGCAGAGAAAATCACTGTTTTCTCTGCTGCAAATCCTCCAGTTCTCCTAAGGCCACGGCCCCACTATCAGTATTTGGTCAGTATTCGGTCAGTATTTTTTCTCAGGAGTGGGAACCAAAACCAGGAGTGGGTGATAAATGCAGAATTGGTGACTTGTTTCTATTCTACCTTTTCTCTGACTGTTCCTCACCTGGTTTTGGCTCCCACTCCTGAGAAAAAATACTGACCGAATACTGACCAAATACTTTGACTATACTATGAATAAGAACACACAGTTCGAAACGCGTCAGACAGCATGCTGTTTAGAGCATTTTTTTTAACATGTACTCATTTTAATCATGTTTAAATAAATTTCAAGTTTTTAATTAATTCCCTGGATTTTGTGCTGGATAAATCTCCCTGCCGCTGACTAAATACTGATAGTGGGGCCGTGGCCTAATTAGTGTAAGTACTAATTTTGGTATCACTGTAATTGTACTGACCTGAGAAATCATGTTTCCAAGTCATTTTTTACTGGACAATGAGCACTGTAAAAACAAAATCCCCCATAAAATAGCATAATTCACCATTTTATCCCAAAAATTGTCCACCAGCCCCTCTCACCCCCCACTAAAGACTGCAGAACTTGGAAGTCTGTAGCCGTCATTATTAGGGATACATTTGGGGAAACCACTTTTTCTTCTTTTATTGGTTTATTGCAAAGATCAGAAAGTCTATAGATTTACATTGGAAGTGTGAATAATTTTGACTGCAACTTTGCGTATCATAACATTACAGGTTTTATTAATAATATTGTTATTACTGCTTATTAGGTACAAGAACAATATCATCTTTCCTGATGTTTAGAAATATAACCAACCAAAGTGGTCATGGTAAGAATTAGAGACGAGGCCAGAGAAGATTCACACGTACGATTTTTCCACGTTTGAATAAAACGGACTGATTATTCTGATCAGAGTTTGATCAGAGAGTGGTCCGAGTGTCATCCGAAATCCTCGTACGTGGAGAAATAAAAAAAAAAAGTTTCTCCACCTTCTCCATTCTGACAGTCCTTGAAAATGGGACCACACACTGATGTCATCCGAGTGCAGTCCGATTATTTCACGGACCCACTGACTTGCATTGCCGATTTTGATCCAACACTCTGATCAAAATTGGACATGTCTCTACGATGCTCCACGGACATATTGGTCTGAGAAAAATCATGGAGGTGTGAATGGCCCCATAAACTATCACAGGCACAAGTGCTCTCCATGAAAACCACAGATAGCACTGATACGAGAAAATCGGATGTGTGAATGAGCCCTAATACAGTGATTCCAATATATACGATGATGAGAGGTATGAAAGACGATGCCGATGTACATCATGGCATGAACAATGACATAACTTACTAACAAACGATGTTTCTCCCAGGTAGCCTCTACGTCTTAGGATAACTTCTAAATGCTTGGCATCTTCATTCACCACATAGTACTCCTTCTCTAAAGAGATCCAGGCCCAGTTGAGACGAAAATGCTGATTCTTCAGTTTATTTCCTCCTGCAAAATGTAAAGTTGCAGTTTAGCATCATCTTTTTCTTAACAAACAATTGCAGTTTGTCAAACAAATCTATGATCACAACATGCAGCGTATGATTGAGTGGAAAATCAAGAATCTCCTATCCGGCGGGCTCTGGCTGCTCGGCATGGCACAGGGAACATCTTTAGCTGCCCTTTCATGACGATAAAGGAACAGTCCCAGCGACCACCAGATCGAACCCCTGCTGATCCGCTAAGGTCAAATGGTGAAGCTGTGGGCAGCAAGGCATCTCCCTAGGGAAAATGTAATATTAAATGTTGATCATTCCAATGAGTGGTTATCCCCAACGCACGCACTGTGCAATGCAGAGATTTCTGAGCCGGGATCGGAGGGTATGTATGAGTTATACATACTTCCAGGCAGTGGTCGCAGCCTCGTTCCATATACTTGTATGGAGCGAGGCTGTGCCCACTGGCAGGGAGTATGTATAACTCATACATACCCTCTGGTCCCGGCTCATAAACCGGAGAATCCCCACACCGCAAGCACTCAGAGTGACTGCAGACTTATCAATTTGGACCGGATAGCCCCTTTAAGTTTTGTTGCAGACATTAGGACCTCAAAAGCGTAACTTGGCAGGAAAAACACTGCATAAAAACCATGCATTTTTGCAGCAGGTTTTTTTGCCTGAGGTTTTTTTTTTTTTTTTTAATGCGTTTTTCTCCCATTCATTAGAATTGGTGAAAAACGCTGCCAAAACACTGAAAGAATTTATATGCTGAAGTATTGGAAACTGCTTCAAATCTGCAAGGTAATAAAATAAAAGATTTCAGAAATCTCACTTTGCTGGGACAATAAAATGCTGCGTTTTTTTGCTGCAAAAATATGTGCGGGGAAAGCTGCATGAAAAATGTGACGTGTGAACATATCCTAAGGACTCATTCACATGTCAGTGTCTTTCACGTCCACAAACAAATTGTATGTGCGTCATTGGTGTTTAGTCAGTGTTTTTCACGTATGGATAAAAAATTAAATGACAATGTTACTCCTATCCGTTGCAATGTTAAAGAGAACCTGATATCTGATCCATGCTTCTCCTCGCCAGCCGCTCTGGAGTGACACGTAGGCAGAGACCTATCAATCCAGGGCAGCGCGGATTGGGCAGCATGTATCAGCTGTCAAGTTCACTTTAAACACGGACGACACACGGATGGCACTCATGTTTTTCATGGACCTATAGACTTATATTGAAACTTTTTATCCGTGCTGCTGGAAAAAAACAAAACACAACATATTTTTTCAGGCTGTGAAAGCGTTGCAAAACAACTACAAAAACTGAACATAATGCACAGCAATGTAAAAACAACATTGCTGTGCACATGATCAGTCTTTTGTTACTTCTTTTATCCATGTCAGGGTTTGGAAAGAAGTAATGTTACAGTTTAAAAAACAGAAAAATTCCCTGGAAAAACAATGGCAAAACTTTTTCCTGACGTGGTTTCACCTTGGAAAACCTATAAGAAGCCATGTGCACATACTACAGGAGTTTTTACAAAATCCACAATTGCTGCCAGGCAGTGGAAACATTCGTGTTTACATACAGAAGCTAAAAACCTGCCTGATCATGTACAACTGACATATTTGCATATCATATTACGTTATTTTGCTACAGTTTTATGAAAATCAAGGTAAAAAAGATTTTAGCCTGTAGCATAGAAATTAATTCAGCAAGAATTTAGTAAAAATTGTGAAAATGACAATAATGGAAAGTTTACATGAAAACTAATACTATTTCTGGCCTTTATATTACTTTTATTTAAATTTTTTTATTTTTTTCCTCTGTGCTAGAAGCATTTTCTTTTTGTGTGCACTGCCATTTACTCTCTCCTACTTTTCCCCCTCCCTCCCTCACTATATAGACTTTTATAGGTAGAGAGAGCATTGCACGGCAAATAAGCCTCCTTACCTTGACATGCCAGGGCATTATGTCACTCTCCACAAGGAGAAACGTTACCCCTTAGACCTCAGTCCAGAGCCTCTCACCTAGCCAAATCAGATCTCATACTTTGCACTGACGAGGGGCAATACCCCAAAACACAGTGTCTGCAAATTGAGATTCTGAATTGGCTTTTATCCCAAGTCATATTGCTAGGCTTGGTAAAGGGTCGATAGTGACTTGTAGGATTGCTACTTCCACTAGGAGGTTCTAGTCCTCTTCTTCTCTGAAGAGGCAATTTGCATATTTAATTTCCCAGAGGAGCAAGCCTCCTTACACTGGCATGCCAGGGCCGGTATGTCACTCTCCACAAAGAGAAACCTTACCTCTTATAGGTAGAAGGTATAATTTGAATCTTCACTGAAGACAGATTGGTAGACAGATTTAGAGAAGAAACGGATTAAAGTGGGGAAAGAAACTTTTCTCCTTAATAAGATACATTACAAAGTTTCTTATCTTCACTTTTAACATTTTTTCATAAACCAAATGTGCAAGTGTAATTACTATTTAGGCTTGAAGCAGCACTACACCCCCAAAAAATTGTCTGACTGGCAAAATATTTCCATTCCACATCTCTTTAGAAAGTTATCAGAATCTTGATTAAAGAGAAGAGCTTTCTCTAGTTTGACATGGCCTAGTTCTCTGCCTGCTGACCATCACATAACTTTATCCTCTGTGATCTCTGTAACGTAAAAGCTGCTTTGATAAATGAATGATGAAAAATAATCTTATCTTAGACCCTAGTAACGCAACACATATCTTTTTGGTCTCGATGATCCTAATCGAGATTCTTAGTAGAAGGTGAGATGTGCATCACTGCCCCCTTTATCTTCACCGGAAAGAGGATTTGTAAAGGCACTTCTAATTGAAATAGGATGGGGGATTATCTAATCATGAATTGTATCAGCTGGTCTCTTGCAAAGAACCAACAGAATCCAAGATTAGGCCTACAAATATCCAAAAAACGGATGTCATCTTAAGGTCATGCAGCGGCTTTTTTACACAACACCCCTGAAAACATATGGGATGATATCAGAGGTATAGTCCACTTTCCCTATGCTAGAAACAATTTCAATAATAGCAGCTACAGGGCTCAGGTGAGGAGACCTGGCGCTGATGTCTCTGGAATGGTGCCAGTGTTAGGTGAATATGTGGTATTTTTATTTTACAAGGGGGAGTAATTACTTGAAAAAGCTTTCTTACAAATCAAAGTTCTCTGCAGCACATTTTCCTGCGTAAACAAGATATGTGCTACCAAGAAAAATTTGATTCTATGATCACAGAACAATCTGTTACCAATCGTTCTGTGCACATTGTAAGCGCTGTCGCCCTGTTTAAACTGGCTATTAAATAACCCTCACTCAGCTTGAAAGTATACGATTGGCGGCCACTTTAACTACCACTGCTCCACTGATTCTGGAGCAGTTTTTCTTTTTTTCCTGTGCCCATCCGTTCCAGAGTTATGCCCCTGGTAATAAAGATGCAAATTTTCCCTTCAAATAACTGGACGTAAACACCATAGCTTCTTTATGGGCGTTTGATTTTTCTCCTCTATGACACTGGCCAATCAAAACACGGTCACATCACAGAAGCGAAATAATAAATATCCACAGTGAAAGTCAGAGCTGGAGCCTGACATCACATTTGTCTCGTGTCCAAAAAGAGGTGGGGTTGTCCACCTCGATCCAATGAAATGCATCAGGATTAAGAACGCATACAGAGATTGAAACGCGTTGATGATCTGTATCCATTCACCACTCTTCTATGAATTTTAAATGTTTGACATAAAGTGCTAATTTTAACCCATTTGCATCGAGCTGGACAACTCCCTGCTTTATTTTCAATCGATCACTGCCTTGCAACAGCTTCTGCACCAGGCTCTCCAAAATCCTAATTTGAAAACATAGGGGAGCAGATGATTTCCTTTTTAACCTTTATTTGTCTCACGTGGTTGACAAATAAAGGTAAAAAAGGGAATCCAGAATCAGTTGAACAAAGGCAACCAGAAGAGGTACTCAGTTTAAAGAAGTTGTCCAGCCTTGGGTTCAAGTCGGCAGTCACTCTATGTGAATTCTCAGTACGCGATGTGAGTATTCTTCGGTGCCAGTGCCGGGAGGTGGTGTGCGCATGACTGCAAGTATACGATTTGCATACATGCAGTCACATGCCGACTAGACTTGCGCAGCCTCGCTCAATACAAGTGAATTGAGCGAGGCCGGATATGTCTAGTCGGAATGTAGCCGGAAGTATGCAAATTGTATACTTGTGGTCACATGACCGCCCGCACTGGCACCGGAGAACCCTCACAGTGAGCAATGAGGATTCACAAGTCTGCAGTCACATACCGTAACTGCAGACTTGTACCCCAAGACCGGACAGCGCCATTAAATAAAATAAAATCCAGTGAAAAGGTTTACTTTAACCCAAAATATTAGATAAGTGATCAGATCAAGCTGAAATATAGCTGCATAACTAAGTGACGATAACATTTTAGATATTTCTGCAGTCAGATCAAAAATCACAGGTGACAAAAATAAATAAATGATGAGTCGTGCAACATAGAACTCCTAACTTTCCGCTCTCATACATCTGTATGTCTGCCGACCTCGGATGTGAAGCTGAGAATATGAAGAACAGAATCACTAGTACAATTAGACCACAAGGCAGGTAGAGCAGACATGTTTGGGCGCTAAACCAATAAGCAGTGCAGTCATTTGTCACTGGGGTCCACGCCCTGCGTGTGTGGGTTTTCTTTTTTTTTTTACAAACACCTGGCTCAGGAGTCCATAAATACACGGCCTGCAGCTACAAGCACTTTGTTGGAAGACTGGATGTGCATTCTTAAAATAAACCTCACGGCCTTGGGGCATATAGTCACACACTAGTGTAATTCCTCTAGTGGCGCCAGACTATTTCCTGCATACTGTCAGATTACTGGATATAAAAACAAGGGCTGACTGCCTGGGTGACGATGTGCGAGTATAGGAACATACCTGACAGCTGAAACAAGTGTGGTGAACAGGATTAAGGACTGGATTGACAGGGACATGGCTGGGAACGAGTGCAGGTTGCTCTGCTCCGAAACCAAGCAATTCACCTTAAATTACTGTGACTGAGCAACAAGTCTAACAAGTGTAGTTCATTGTTCTGGTACCTTTTTAAATAAGGTTTCATTCCATATAGTATATCATTACTTAGAAGCGTTTTGGATTATTTTAAATCCTCAAGAAAAATTGGGTTAATGGATGCATATAATCAAAGTAGTTTAAAAGGGAACTATACTTTCAACGAACTTTGCATAAATCGATAGTTTAGACAGATATAAGAAACTTTATAATATATCTTATTAGAGAAATCTGCTTCTGTCTCTACTTCTTCCCCTTCCACCTGAACTTGACATCCACTTTGAAAAAAACAGCTGAACTATATCTTGCTCTAGACAAGACGGACTGCCAGCACAGTGGGGTGTCAGGGTACACCTATTATACTATATGGACTAAGAAAGGGGAGGAGAAGTGAGGAGCAGAGTGAGAAAACAGGCAGAGGGAGATACAGATTATAGCATCGGCGTCTCTGCCTCCTGACAGGCAGAGACGCCGCCCCTCTCACCTCCCAGCTCCCCGCGCGGCGTCCTCCTGCGCTCCTCTTCCTGCTGCTGCCGGCGCGCGCAGCTTCCCAGGCACTGTGCTTAGGGCGCGCCCGTGCTCCCTCTCGCTTAAAGGGGCCACGCGTGCCGTCCTAAGGAGTCCCCGGCCAATAGCCGGAGGACCTCCCATATATAAGGCACCTCCTCCAAAATGGAGGTACCCGAGCAAAAGTTGATGCACAGCATACTTACCTCTGCTTCAGCCCTCAGGTCCACTTGCCAGCCTGACTACTGTTCCAGTAAGCCAGTCTGACTACTCTCCAGCCCAACAGTCTGTCCTTCGTTCTACCCGCCAGTCTGTCTATGGGCAAGTCCGCCTGCTTACCAGGAAGCACCTGCCAGTTACCTGCCTGTTACCTGCCGTGCCTGCTAGCCTGCTCACCTGGTAGCACTCGCCTGTTTCCTGCCTATTACCTGCTAGCCAACCTAGAGACTTCTGCCTGCTCTGCCGTCACGTGCCGTGACCACCCGTCTGCTAACCTAAAGACTTCTGTCTGCTCTGCCGTCACGTGCCGTGACCACCCATCTACTAACCCAGAGACTTCTGCCTGCTCTGTCGTCACGTGCCGTGACCACTTGTCTGCTAACCTAGAGACTTCAGCCTGCTCTGCCGTCACGTGCCGTGACCACCCGTCTACTAACCCAGAGACTTCTGCCTGCTTGTTGTGCCCTTCCGCTATACCGGTCAGTCCCAGTCATCTGACCCGTGGCAGCCACCAGCTCTCTTACAAGGTCGTCTCCAGAGTAGCACCTGGTCCCTCTGCTCAGTCCCTCGCTGGTCACGGAGTGGTTAGCCGCCGTACGACCAGGGTCGGTCTGAGTTGATACTTAGTTACGCCCCTCTGGGTCCCTCCTTGCACCGCGGCACAGAGGTTCCACCACCCGCACCCGTAACAGTTTGCTCGGGCCATGGAACCCGGTGGCACCCAAGCTCCCTTGCTCTCTGACCTATACCAGGAGGTGTCCCATCAGAGATCCCAACAGGAAACCATCCTGAACTACCTGTGAGGTGTCAACTCCCGCCTGGACACTCTGAATGTTCCACTTGCGTCCGCCACGAGTCATACGACTCCCGCTTTGGCAGCGCCGTTGCCCACCAATACCATGGCATCCAGCCCCGGACCCCGGCTTTCTGCACCTCCTCGTTTCGAAGGCGACCTCGCTCTAGCTCGGGGTTTCATAAATCAGTGCACCCTGCACTTTGAACTCTTGGCACATCAGTTCACCTCCGACCGGGCCAAAGTGGCATTCATCATGTCCCATCTCACTGGGGAAGCACTGGCATGGCTAAACCCTCTGTGGGAGAGAGGGTATCCCCTGGTGTCCGACCTGTTGTCTTTCCTCGCTGCTTTCCGGAAAGTCTTCGATGAACCAGGGCGAAAAGCCTCTTCAGCCTCCTCTTTGCTACGTCTCCGCCAAGGGAGTCTCACCGTGGGCCAATATGCCATACGGTTCCGTACCCTCGCTTCTGAGCTTGCCTGGGATAACGAGGCTCTAGTGTCCGTCTTCTGGGAGGGTCTTTCCGGTCGGATTAAGGATGAGTTAGCCGGTCGGGACATTCCTACCACCCTGGATGACCTGGTGTCACTTGCTACCCGGATTGATATCCGGTTTCAAGAACGCACCAAAGAGACCACCCGGGAGAGAAAGTTCCCCCGCCTTGCTCCTACTTTCCAGAGACCTGCCTCTCAACCAGTCACTCCCCGGGCGCACTCGCCCGAACCTATGCAGATCGACCAGACCAAGATGGTCAAATCTCGCCAAGAGTCACGTCGAGCCGAGGGGAGCTGTTTCTATTGTGGCAGTAAAGAGCACCGGATCCGTTCCTACCCAGAGAGGCCGGGAAACTTCAGTGTCTAGGACCGCTCGGAGAGGTCGTCCTAGGCAAAAGTAAGCCCTCTCCGTCCCTGACTTTGTCTGTCTCTATCTCCTGGTGAGAGAACCGTCTCTTTGAAATTGCTCATCTGGATTCTGGAGCTGCTGGAAACCTCATTTCCCAGTCCCTGGTAGAGAGATACCGAACTCCCACCAATCCTCTGGTGGAACCATTGTCCGTCGCCTCTGTGGATGGAAGACTCCTTCCGGTGACCATCCTGCTCGTCACTGAGCCCTTAACCCTGCAGGTGGGAATGCTGCACTCGGAGAAAATCTCCTTCCATGTGCTGTCCGGACTCTCTCACTCCCTATTGCTAGGTCTACCCTTGCTCCAGATACATGAACCCGTGCTGAACTGGCAATCCGGTGAAGTACTCCGGTGGGGGCAGGACTGCCATAGGACCTGCCTGGTTCCGGTTCGCCCGACTCGTGCACCACCTACTCCAGCTAATTTACCCGGTCTACCGGCTCCTTACTGGTCCTATGCGGATGTCTTCGGTAAAAAGGAAGCAGAGACACTGCCACCTCATAGGCCATATGATTGCCCAATCGACCTGATACCTGGCGCCACTCCACCCCGTGGGCGTATTTACCCGTTGTCGGCGGCCGAAACCCGGGCCATGGCTGAGTACATAGAGGAGAATCTGGCTAGGGGATTCATCCGGAAATCTACTTCCCCGGCTGGAGCCGGATTCTTCTTTGTCAAGAAGAAGGATGGCTTGCTACGCCCCTGTATTGATTATAGAGGACTCAGTCAGATCACGGTAAAAAACAAATATCCCCTGCCGCTCATCTCCGAGTTGTTTGATCGTCTTAAGGGCACCAGGATCTTCTCCAAGCTGGATCTACGTGGAGCGTATAACCTGGTCCGAATCCGTCAAGGAGACGAGTGGAAGACGGCATTCAATACCCGGGACGGTCACTACGAATACCGTGTGATGCCCTTCGGTCTCTGCAATGCTCCTGCTGTCTTCCAAGAAATGGTTAAGTGGAGCGGATCAACCAGATCCTTACCAGCTACCTCCGGCACTTTGTTAACGCTCACCGTTCTGATTGGGTGGATCTCCTGCCATGGGCCGAATTCTCCTACAACAACCATGAGAGCGAATCGTCTTCCAAGTCTCCGTTCTTTATAGTCTATGGTCAACATCCCCGGATTCCGTTTCCCGTCTCCGCTTCTGTGGACAACCCTGCCGCGGAGTCTCTGGTCAGCGAATTTTCCACCATTTGGGAGAATACTAGGTCTGCACTTCTTCAGTCCTCCGAGCGAATGAAGAGACATGCTGACAAGAGAAGTCTGGATCAGCCTCAATTCCGTCTGGGAGACAAGGTTTGGCTCTCCTCCAAACACGTTCGGCTCAAAATACCCTCCTACAAGTTGGGCCCACGGTTCATTGATCCATTCGAAGTCCTTAAAAAAATCAATCCAGTGGCCTACAAGTTGAAACTCCCAGCCACCTTACGGATTCCCAACTCCTTCCACGTATCTCTCCTCAAACCAGTTGTGCTTAATTCTTTTTCCAACTGTCCAGGTTCTTCCCCCGCTCCGGTTTCCGCTGAGGACGTTTTTGAGGTAGAGAATATTCTGGCCACCAAAAGGGTAAGAGGAAAAACCTTTTTTCTGGTGGATTGGAAGGGGTTTGGCCCAGAGGAGAGAACTTGGGAACCCAGGGAGAACATCCATGCCCCGCTTTTCCTTGAAAAATTTCTTTCTGGCTTAAAAAAGAGGGGGCGTAAAGGGGAGGGGGGTACTGTAGCATCAGCGTCTCTGCCTCCTGACAAGCAGAGATGCCGTCCCTCTCACCTCCCAGCTCCCCGCGCGGCGTGCTCCTGCGCTCCTCTTCCTGCTGCTGCCGGCGCGCGCAGCTTCCCGGGCACTGTGCTTAGGGTGCGCGCGCGCTCCCTCTCTCTTAAAGGGGCCGCGCGCGCCATCCTAAGGAGTCCCCGGCCAATAGCCGGAGGACCTCCCATATATAAGGCACCTCCTCCAAAATGGAGGTGCTCGAGCAAAAGTTGATGCACAGCATACTTACCTCTGCTTCAGCCCTCAGGTCCAGTTGCCAGCCTGACTACTGTTCCAGTCCGCCAGTCTGACTACTCTCCATCCCGACAGTCTGTCCTTCGTTCTACCAGTCTGTCTATGGGCAAGTCCGCCCGCTTACCAGGAAGCACCTGCCAGTTACCTGCCTGCTACCTGCCGTGCCTGCAACCCGCTCACCTGGGAGCACTCGCCTGTTTCCTGCCTATTACCTGCTAGCCAACTTAGAGACTTCTGCCTGCTCTGCCGTCACGTGCCGTGACCACCCGTCTGCTAACCTAAAGACTTCTGCCTGCTCTGCCGTCACGTGCCGTGACCACCCGTCTACTAACCCAGAGACTTCTGCCTGCTTGTTGTGCCCTTCCGCTATACCGGTCAGTCCCAGTCATCTGACCCGTGGGAGCCACCTGCTCTCTTACAAGGTCGTCTCCAGAGTAGCACCTGGTCCCTCTGCTCGGTCCCTCCCTGGTCACGGAGTCGTTAGCCGCCGTACGACCAGGGTCGGTCTGAGTTGATACTTAGTTACGCCCCTCTGGGTCCTTCCTTGCACCGCGGCACAGAGGTTCCACCACCCGGACCCGTAACACAGATAGATTATGCTGAGCTTTCTAACAAGTCTTTTACCTCTCTCCAGAGATGGATATACATCTACACTGCTCAGTACTGCTGTGCAATTTCCTCTATGCTGTTTCTGCTTCTCTATATGGGCAAACTAAGTAATGAAGAGCAGGAATCCATCCCTATGTGCTGTGATGTGTATGAGAGACATCATAGCAGATACCCTCCTCCCACCAGCTCAGAATCAATTGCAAACTAAGATCAGAGCCTGCAGAGGGGAAAACTGGTGAAAATGCAGGATACAAGTCACAAATCCTCCTCAAAGGCACTTTGAGAGGTATTGCACACAACATCTTTTTCAGACAGATTACAGGCGAAAAAAGGGATGTAAAGCTATCATAAAAAGGTAACTTAATGCAGCACAATGTGAAATGACATTGCTGTGTAAAAGTTCAGCTTTTTGTTACTTCTTTTAACCACTTCAGGGTTAGGAAACTAAGTGGTTAAAAGTTGGTGTTCATTCTTCAGGTGGCTTCCGCTAGAAAGCCCCTCGGAAGTCATAGTGTAAATTATAGAAATAAAGACACAAAAACTAAGGCAAAATCATGAGCAAAGCCGCTTCAGAAAAGGCTGCCTGCTTCTGCCCGAAGTGACTTCGCCTAGGAAATCTTGGTGACTAGAGATGAGCGAACCTAAATTTAAAAGTTTGGCGTTCGTACCGGACAGTTACTGTTACGGACTTTCCCCGGTAGTCTGTTGCAATGTTCGGAGTTCAGGGAGAAGTCTATTGCAGAGAGAAAGAAAGAGGATTATTTTCTGGCTCAAAAGTCCGGGTTCCCATTGTTTTCAATGGGTTTCGACTTCTGGTTCAAATTCGGGTACAATTTTGGTACTGAACTGAACTTTGGATTAAAGGTCGGGTTGGGTACCAGAAACCGAACTTCCATGGGTCCGCTCATCCCTATCGGTGACTCCACTGTCGGAATAAAAACACTGCGTGCACAAAACCTAAAAATGCTTAGAAAACTCTTCCTATTAACTTGCAGGAAGTCCCCTTTGCTGTTTCTATGAGAAGTATTTGAGCATTTTTTTTCTTACCTAAAGAGATTTTAAAAAAGGAATATCGGGAAAAAAAAATCCATATTACCTTTTTGAAGCCGATCCTGATGCAAACTACTCCAAACTAGGCACTGTGAAATAAAGAGGTGGAAATGAACTCTTCCAAAACTCTTGAAAACTGTTTCAGGAGAAGAAAAAAAACTCCTCTAAAAAGTTAAGAAAAAAAGGAATGTTTCCTGAAGAGATTTCCACTTAAAAAACTTTGAACATAGCTTGAAAGTACTAGCAAAAAAGGGTCAATTTAGGCCATAACATCTAATCTACTTCTAGCTGTGATCTGAAATAAAAGCAGCTTCTAAGTTTCAACTTGGTTAGCAAAGATGAGGTTATGTATTCATGATCTCATAAAAGTGGAGATCTTAGAAAATCTAAAAAATCTATTTTAAGGCTACCCTTATTTGTAAAATAGCCACGAATAGGTGTTCATTTTTTTACAATTTTTTTTTATCAGGACTTTTTTGGTAACACATTTTTTGACAATTTCGTTTTTTTTTTTACACTTTTTTTTTCCTATACAGAAGTCTATAAAAAATATCTGAAAAAAACGCCACCATGCTACCTAGAGCATGCTGCATTTAAAAAAAATACTAAAAAAAACCCACTAAAAGCACACAAGCTAGATGCTTAATAGCTCCGTAGACAGAGACCGGCCAAAAGCCAGAAAAAAATTAATCTTTCTGAGGAATTTCAGAGATATTAAGTATTTTATTCCTGCTTTTCTGGGTAATTTGGCAAAGGAACACATGAATACCACACTCACCCTGTGGAGAAATGCCATGTGTGCTCTTTTCCATTTACTTTTAATTTATTTCAGATTAATTGCGCATTATAATCTTGACTACTTAGTTTTTAATAATGCTTAAATAGACGCAATCCGCAGAAACTATTCTTCCATCTATTAATGTTAGGTCAGTACAAGAATTTTTTTTTTCACATCTGCTTTCATCCAGAAACAGCGCCATACCAGTCCTCACCAGATTTTTTTAGTTAGAATGAGTAGGGCTGAGCTGCAACACCACAAAGAATAAAGCTTTGCAAACACTTTGTCTTTGGGCCCCATAAATAGTAGACAATTGTAGGCCGAACAATTGTTTGGCTGACAGAAGAGATGGGAGAAATGATTTGCAGGACTCTGGTCCATCTGTCAGGTCCATAATCTGTGGAAGGGAGGCTCACCTTCAGGCATTCCCGGCTTTGCTTTTGAGTAGTCAAGCTGGCGTCATGCCTCAATAATGAGGTTGTGCCAGCTTGGCTAACCAAAAGAAGAGTTGGGGTTGCCGGGAATGAGGAGATTCACAAGCCTCCCATCCTGACCGATGGACCAGAGTCCCACAAATCGATTCTCCCATCTCTAGCTGACAGTTATCTGTCTCCACTTCTCCAAGAAAAGCTGAGAACGCTGGGATCGGCCAAGTGCACCTGTGTTCTCTGTAAAAGACCCAATGCCAAACTGCTCTGGTGGCAGCTTACCTCCAGGGAGAACAAAAGGATCAGCCTTAAAAATTCAGCATGTTGGATCCTTCTGTGCCCCAAAAATAATCTGCCTGTAAGTGGAGAGTCGGGAGATTCCCAAATAGATCAGATGGTGGGTTTGGCCTACTTTTATCTAATGTGTTTGAGGGCCTTTACACTAATACTGGATCGGACAAGCCCATCTATAGGCTAGAGGATATTGCCACACTCTTTCATATGGTAAACCAGAGGACAAATTTAGATGTGGACAACATCATACAGTTTTCTTTCTTTCCTTTAAATTTTTGAGGTTACGTGTACAATCATAATAGCTGATTACCCATGCACATTTTTTTGTTTAGATAAAGGGTGGCCCAGATGTCTAAAATTGTTTGCCTGTGCTCATCTAAGGGCACCACAAATCACCCTATAATTAATAGACATTAATCTAGATATGTCTAACATGACATTGGTTATATTCACCAAGTCTGTAAAACTCAGAATATTATTGAATCTAATAATCCAGAGTAGGCAGTGACCGAACGAACTCTGGCTAAGAATGGTCTGCAGTATAGGATAATCCCAGTTGGATTTCTAAAGCCACTTGGCCAAGTATCCAGATCACATTAGAGCTGTTGTCAGATGTCTAAGCACAAATTATTTTTTTTTATTGAGGTTGAAAAAGTCAAAGCCATTAGTACTGCTAAATGATATAATGCAGGAGATACATTCCCCACAACTCCATTTCCAAGGCTAAAGTGGTTAGATAGAGAAATTTTTGAGAAATTGGTAAGTAAAGAGTGGTGTATTTGGAGATCTATTTAATTGACTATGAACACAAAGGACTCTCTATTATAGGGGCTTCTGGCCATGTAATAAACCATCAGGTCTCCCATAAAGGATCTCAGGGGTACATCTCTGGTAGGTTGGGTTCCGGTAACCCCATGGACATGTGAATCATGCAGAAACCTTTTTATTGAAGTTGTTGCAGTTGTTGGAAAATGTAGGTCAGTAGATCTTGGAATGCCATATATAATATGTATATATATAATATTAGGCATTTGTATATAATCCTCTACATATGCTCTAAATACATAAGATAGGAAAATCCCATTAAAACTTAAAAAAATATTTCTATTTGAGAGTCCTCAGAGGTTGATACCTTCTAATGGCTAGCTGAAAAGATGGTAACAAGTTGCAAGCTTTTGAGACTACTCAGGTCTCTTCATCAGGCTAGTATAATGCAAAATCTGAAGAGTCACATATTTATACACAATAGGACACAGAAATAATGCAATAGATGAGACAGGTGATGGAAAGCAGAGCTATTACTATGGGAGAGATAAACAGTTCTGGCTATAAATATTTTAGCAGTTAATTGATAAGGAGTGTGAAAGTTTTATTGTCCTGTTACTTGGTCCAGGGTTGTGATGACCCCACAGGTCTGATGAGCACATTCCTTAGTTGATGTAGAATGACATAAATCCATGCGACACATTCATTCCTGCTCTGAAGGTGTCAAAGGTCACCATGAGTTTATATGAGTTTAGACTCTTCTTTCTCTCTGACATTTTGAAGTTACCTTTTAATACCAGTAATTTCATGTCTTTGATGCTGTGATCAGGGGAAGAAAAATGCTTGACTACAGGTAGATCTACTATTTTTGATTTTGTGTGGCGATGATGATTCATCCTTCTCCTAAGTTTTTGCCCTGTCTACCCTACATAACGACCCCCAGCTGGACACTTGGCACATATCATTAAGTACACTACATTAGATGTGATACAGCTGATGTGACTCTGCAGATTTTGTGTTATACTAGCCTGATGAAGAGACCTGAGTAGTCTCGAAAGCTTGCAACTTGTTACCATCTTTTCAGTTAGCCATTAAAAGGTATCAACCACTGAAGACTCTCAAATCTAAATATTTTTCTATCTACTGATTAACACGGTACAAGAATATATATTTTCCCTGCATTAAAACTTAAACACTTAAATAAATCAGAACCAGTATGGGAGATAAAATGGGACTTCCCCAAAACCTCTCACACATATGGGGGAGATTTTGAAACCGCGGTGCACAGACCATGAAACTCGGACGTGTGAAACCCATCTTACTGTAAATGGCCATAATAGACCAAAACCTTTAATACATTAAGGCCATGGCCCCACTATCGATATTTTGTCAGTATTTTTTCAAAACCAGGTGAGGAACAATCATAGAAAAGGTATAATAGAAACAAGTCACCAATTCTGCATTTATCATCCACTCCTGGTTTTGGCTCCCATTCCTGAGAAAAAATACTGACCGAATACTGACCAAATACTGATAGTGGGGCCGTGGCCTAATATAGATAATTTGACTGCCAAGCAAACACAGACAGAAGGAATGAAGGCTATGTTTGGAATTGTTTAGGGTGGATCTGCTTAAAAATATGCTTCAAAAATCACTTAAAAAACACTTGGAAAAATCTTCCTATTCATTTATACAGGAAATCCACTTTAGACTGTGTGCCCATGATGAGCTTTTGGTGAGTTTTTGATGCTGCATATTGTGTCAAAAATACAGCGTCTTACAGTTCCAGCAAAGTGGATGGGATTTCTAGAAATCTCCTGCCCACTGTGCTTTTTTTTACGGAGCGTAAACTGACCTGCGATGCGTGTTTAAATTCTGCAACATGTCAACTTTTCTTGCGGATACGCTGAGTTTTATGAGCAGAATTTCTCCGTAGAATTTGCAGTAGGTGGGGAAAATCCACAGGTAAAAAATGCATATGCCTTTTTAGTGTGCTTCCGCTGAGGAAACCAACTAAAAGAACAAGTGATTCACACATGACTATCAATAAAATTTTGGCATTACATACCAAAAAGAGATAAAAAACACAGCTTCAAAAACACGATCAAACCACAGATCAAGTAACCTCACTTATCTAAAACTGTGTGCCCTTGATGATTTTTTTTTGAGTTTTTGACGATTTGGACCCTGAAGTGGTTAAACGAAGTGACAAAAACATATTTACAGCAATGTCATTTTGACATTGCTGTACATTTATGTTTGTTTTATGGGGTGCTTTTGCAGTGTTTTTTAAGGTGGATTCTAGATGAACATGTGACGCTCGCAGCCCTCCCTGGGAGATGGGGAAGCCGGGTCAGATGTTGGGGGGGGAGCAGTCGTGGCCTGGACCCGGTTCCGTGCCCAGGGCCGTCACATAAAAGTAATGGGCTTACAGGGTTGAGTGGTTCTTATCGACTACGCCACCTGTGGTACCCGGTGAAGGCCACCAGCGCTGCTGCAGTCCTCTGAGGCGGCATGTTGTGGCAGCCGACGTTGATACTACTCCCCACAGGCGGAGCAGGGCCTCAGGGCAGAGACGAGGATGGAGGGAGTCGTAGTGAAGGGGGTCTGGTGCTGTGCGGTGCGGTGCAGGAATAAAGAGTCCAGAGGCCATAGGGGTCGACTTCCAGAGTTTTTTTTACTCACGGTAGAGCGTGCAGCTGCAAGGCTTCTCGCTGCTCCTCACGGAGTTCTGCGGTCACCAGAAACGGGGGTCCGACAACCTCCGAGTAATTCGAGTGCTTAATCAGGACCCCACACCAGAGTGTTCCTAGACTTCAGACTGAGTCCTCTCCTGTCTATGTGTGTAGATAGGCCGGGTCTCCCTCTGGACTACGCTCAGAAAAAGGGTACGGGTGGCGGCTCCGCTCCTTCCGTTACCCGGTGGGATCCTCTGTGCCTGCCGGGCTTCCCTGACTAAGACGTAGAGTGGCAAAGTCAGGTGTCGGGGGCCGGTAACCCTCTTGCAGCCGGAATCCCTCTGACTAGATCAGAACAGCGAGGACAGGTGGCGTATACTGCTCCGTCTGCATCCCCCTGGGATCCTTTTGCGATGCAGCTAAACTCCTAAGCTCCAGGCCTTCTTGGGCAGGGACCTTGACTGGGATGAGACAGCCATTAACTCAAACCCGCTCCTCGACTCAAAGCCAGAGTACGAGGACCGTGTCGCCATCATCTTCAGGTTCACACAGAAAGCCACGTTCAGTGATGAAGATCACAACCAAAGAACCAAGAGCCCAAGATGGCTGTTTATTAAATATGAAATATTAAGTGTAACCTAAATGTGCGTCCTCCACCCTCACCCACTACATGGTTCCCCCTATCTTTTGGTTCCCCAGTCTCACATTATCCCGGGAGGGGCAGCACACTGGTGCCTATTAGCCCCCCCTTATGGTGGGAGAAGTGTGGTGTTGGATGTAGAGGTGGGGTCCTGACCATTGCACTGATCTTACCTCGAAGGAGGGATACCACACCCCATTGAAGAGGTGCAGCATCCCTGTGGCGGTCGAACCCTCAGGGGCGCCACAAACATACCTAACTTTTCAAAAACTTTCTGCTCCAAAAAATTCAGAAAAAAGACTAAGTGTAAACACAAACTAGGCACTGTCTAATCAAAGGGTTTGTTCACACTGCGTTAGTCTCTAAAATATAAAAACTTCGAAGCAAAATTATGAAAAAATGCGCCAAAAAGCCTTTGCTATGTTTTGTATTGTAAGTATTGAGTGTCAACCTAGCAAAAAAACCTGAAGAATAAACATGTTAATTCTTTAAACAGAAAACTGTCCTAATACAATTTGAAAAGTCGCAATTTTTTTTAATTGAGCATAAATGTTGCTACTTTTGCCATTTACATACCAGTTTTGGGCAGCACTGCCAAAATGTGTGGAGCTGGGGAGGAGCTGGGCAGGATAGGCCTGGGTCCATTGGCTCTGGTGGGTTACCAAAGCATTCAGAAGTCCACTAAAAGCCCATGGGACTGCCATCTGGATGCCACAAGCTGGGCTTTATAAGAGATCAGTAATTTTACAATATACTGCAATACTGTAATATTATAGTATTTCGCAGGTTAAAAAAAAAGTATTAAAAAATATATTAAAAACATGTTAAAAATAATAAAAAAATAAAATGTTAAATCCTTTTTCTCAATTAAAAAAATTAAAAAAAAGTTAATTATTTTTTCTTAAAAGTAAACAACTTTGACATCCCTGTCTATAAAAGTCCGAGCTATCAAAATATAAAATAGTTTAATATGTAGGTTGAATACTAAAAAAAAGAAATCCACCAGAATTATCTTTTTTAATCGAACCACTTTACCACAAAAATCCAATAAAAAGCAAAACGTCATATGTCCCTCATAATGGTATCAATAAAAAGTAACTAAATTTCAGCAAAGAAATAAAACAAGCCCCACCCCTCCAGCTCTATTGAGAGAGAAACTAAAGTTATAAATTTCAGAAAACCGCATCATAAAAACGTTTTTTTTTTTTTTCAAATTTTAAAAAAGCTCTAAATTTTGTTTTTAACCAATTATATATGGTATATATATATTTACATATATATATTTATATATGCACTCACATACTGTGGGCACGATCCATTAAGAGAGACATTGTCCATGCTGATGAGGGGGCATGCTAGAGTCAGCGGTACGTGATTCATGAAGAGGTATCCACCTCAGGGACAGAAGTGAGATTTCTGGTGTAGGGAATGCCCCAGCTCATCATGAATTACAGGACCTGTAGTTTCCGGCCCTGCTGTGCCCTGTCCTGCCCCTGCTGTGCCCCGTCCTGCCCCTGCTGTGCCCCGTCCTGCCCCTGCTGTGCCCTGTCCTGCCCCAGCTGTGCCCTGTCCTGCCTCTGCTGTGCTCCGTCATGCCCCTGCTGTGCCCTGTCCTGCCCCTGCTGTTCTCAGTCCTGCCCCTGCTGTGCCCTGTCCTGCCCCAGCTATGCCCTGTCCTGCCCCTGCTGTGCCAGCCCTGCCCCAGCTCCGCCCTGTCCCGCCACTGCTGTGCCCAGTCCTGCCCATGCTGTGCCCTGTCCAGCCCCTGCTGTGCCCTGTCCTACCCCAGCTGTGCCCTGTCCCGCCCCTGCTGTGCCCAGTCCCGCCCCTGCTGTGCCCAGTCCTGCCTGTGCTGTGCCCTTTCCTGCCCCTGCTGTGTCCCGTCCTGCCCCTGCTGTGCCCATTTTGACAGAGCTGGAAAAACTGGAGTGAAAAAGGTCAAAAGTCACAACATTTTGATGTAGCTCCAAGTTGCACCAAAATTTTGCAACTTTTCAGAACTTTTACACCAGAATTCTGGCATGATATAAACCTTATAAGTTTCGTATCACCATTATCCTGCTGTCCTGGAGAATCATGTTGCCAGGTAATTTTTATAGTACATGAACACTGTTAAAACAAATCCCCCCCCCCCCCCAAAAAAAAACAATTATCAAACTTTTTTTTTTCTCACCATCTCACCACACTTAGAATTTTTTTCTAATTTTTCCAGTACATTATATGGTAAAATGAATAGTCTAATTCAAAACTACAACTGATCCCACAGAAAAAAAACAAGCCCTCATAGGGTTACAGCGACAGAAAAATAAAAAAAGTTTTGGCTCTTTCAAAAAATGGGAATAAATAAACGACACTATGAAAACAAAAAAAAATCCAGATGGGGAGGGGTTAAATATGTTCTTTTGTCAATTGACCATGTTGTAAATGGATAAAATCCCAGCATGCTCGGCTGTTATCATATCCAGGGGCTCAGACGGTTTCTTGGCTGCTGTTCTGTTGTTACTAGATTTTTTTACTTCTTCTGACAGCCTAATCCCGGCTTTAGTCGCTTCTCTCCAGAGTATTAGTGAAGGTATACAATATTCTACCTGCCTCATACCAACAAGTGATTTCATGAAGTATTTACAAAGCTCTGCTCTTAGGAGGCTAAAAACCTTCACAGCAAAACAATAACAAGACTGGAAGGTAATCTAAGGTGTGGAATGAAGGATGTAGACATTCTGGATCCATTGTGTGCCGAGGACAAATGTTTGCTTCATGCATTATGGTGTCTACAAGAAAGAAAGACGGGGTCTACAAGAAATCTCACAGAATTTTATGGAGAACTTGGAAATATAAGTCCATGAGTTATTCTCAAGTCACTACACCCATGTGTGAAGTCTTTTCATGTTCTCCATGGACCCAATTTGCAAAAAAAATTGTATTCACTTTTTTTTTCCTCATGTTCGTTGACGGATTTTATGTCAAATTCTTCAAAATTTTACGCAGCTAAAAAAATTTGGATTTGCAACTTTTTAGTACAATAAAGTTGCATGTTCAGCTAAAATGTCGCAAAAATTATGCACTGTGCACTATGAGGATTCTCCAATGCTGGCGCCGGAAGTAACTGCAAGTCGGTGGTTTTCATACATGATGTCACATGCCAACTAGATTGGTGTGGCCTCACTCAATGCAAGTGTATTGAGCGAGGCCGGACAAGTCTAGTCGGAATGTGTCGAGAAGTATGTAATACGCATACTTCCAGTCACATGATCGCCCAATCCCGCCACCGTAGGATCATCACCACACGCAGTGCACGCAATGTAAGGATTCACAAGTCTGCAGTCACACACAATGACCGCAGACTTGTAACCTAAGGGTGGACAACCCCTTTAAACTCCTAGAACAGTGTTCCTCAACTCAAGTGGTCAAGGCCCACCAACAGATCATGTTTTTCGGACTACCTTCGTCTTGAACAGGTGTGCGATACTAAAGAAATCCTGAAAACATAATCCCTTGGCAGACCTTGAAGGCTGGAGTTGAGGAAAACTGCCATTTTTTTTTCTATTTCATTTTTTCCTCTCTTTCTTCCAAGAGCCATAACTTTACATTTCTGTTCATGTAGCAGTATCAAGACTTATTTTCTGCAGGTCATGTTTCAAGTTTTTCCCTTTATCATATAATGTACTGAAATACGAGAAAAAATCCTGTGTAGTTAAAAATACAGGAAAAAACTCCAAATGGGGTGAAATGGTGAAAAAAAGCAATTCTGCCAAAGGCACTTTTATAGCATTCACTATGCAGTATTAATGACTTGGAAACAGGATTCTCCAGATTAGTACAATTATGGTGATACCAAAGTAGTATTATTTGTTATTACTTTAGTGGCTTAATAAAATTCTCCTCTACAGCCAGTGATCCGCTTCAACGGTCAAGTGTAGATGCTCCACATTGACTTTGGAGAAGAGTAATAACAGAAAGGTGATAGACCTGGGAAGCATCATCATGTGAATGGCAAAGCATTAGTATGGTGCATATTACTTCTCCTGTTATTTTATACCATTGTTAGTTGCTTGTAAAATATTTCTTTCTTCTTCAAAAACCCTTTAACGTGGCCATACATGATCGTATATCACATCATAGCTTGGCAAGTCAATTGCTTGTTTCGCCGCTGGCATTAATGACATTGTTTTAACCTTATTCCATTGATTGGGAACAGTAGGAAAATCAGTTCAATATGTCTCCACACACAGATTCTCATTCTGCCTAATATTTAGATTATGATCCCCAATGGGGACATTGATGATGATTTCGGTAAAGCGATTTGGAATTAATGGCACTATCATAGAATCATAGTATGTTAGAGTTGGAAGGGACCTCCAGGGTCATCATGTCCTACCACCTATTAATGCAGGATTCACTAAACCATCTCAGACAGATGTCTGTCCTGCCTCTGTTAGTTACTATATAAGTAAGCACAGGGTAGGCGTCAGCACCCGGCACACCCGGGCAAGTGCCGGGGCCCTGAGCAGGCGGGGGGGCCCACTCGCTGTCGGGCACCCGCGCTATGGGACATGTGAGCGGAGGAGAGCGGTTCCGGCACCTGGTGCAATACTTACCTCTCCCCGTGCCTCCGCAGCAGCTCCTGCATCCTCCGCAGCTGCTGCACTGTGACGTCTCAGGTCAGAGGGCGCGGTGACGTCTTTCCACCGCACTCTCTCCTGAGTCGTCACAGCGCAGAGCGGGAAGACGCCAGAGCGGGTGAGGAGTCCGGAGCAGCGGCAGCAGGTGAGTATTTCACTTTTTTTTTATTGTATGGTGGCATGGGGCATTATACGGTGTGGTGGGGTGGGGGGTTGTGACATCCTGTATGGGGCATTATAAGCGAGGGGGGGTGTGACATCCTGCATGGGGCATTATACGGGAGGGGGGGTGTGACATCCGGTGTGTGACATTCTTCATGGGGTATTATAGGAGGTGTGACATCCTGCATGGGGCATTATAAGGGAGGGTGTTTGTGTGACATCCTACATGGGGCATTATAAGGGAGGGGGGGTGTGACATCCTGCATGGGGCATTATAAGGGGGGAGAGGGTGTGACATCCTGCATGGGGCATTATAAGGGGGGGTCGTGGCATCCTGCATGGGGCATTATAAGGGAGGGGGGATGTGACATCCTGCATGGGGCATTATAAGGGAGGGGGGTGTGACATCCTGCATGGGGCATTATAAGGGGGGATGTGTGACATCCTGCATGGGGCATTATAAGGGAGGGGGATGTGTGACATCCTGCATGGGGCATTACAAGGAAGGGGTGTGTAACATCCTGCATGGGGCATTATAAGGGAGGGGGGTGACATCCTGCATGGGGCATTATAAGGGGGGTAACATCCTACATGGGGCATTATATGGGGGGAACAGCTTGCATGGGGCATTATGTGGGGGGAACAGCCTGCATTGGGCATTATGTGGGGGGAACAGCCTGCATGGGGCATTAGGTGGGGGGAACAGCCTGCATGGGGCATTATGTGGGGGGAACAGCCTGCATGAGGCATTATGTGGGGGGAACAGCCTGCATGGAGCATTATGTGGGGGCAGTATTCTGTATGGAGTGTTATATGGGGGCCAGTATTCTATATTGAGCGTTATATGTTGGGCCAGTATCCTGTATGGAGCGTTATATGGGGGCCAGTATCCTGTATGGAGTGTTATATGGGGGCCAGTATCCTGTATGGAGTGTTATATGGGGGCCAGTATACTGTGTGGAGCGATTCGCTGGTTTCTGAGCTATTGTAGAATTTACAATAGATATCGCTCATGTAATGTAAGAAGTGAAATCTTTGGCATTGTACTATATATATATTTCTCTGTGGTATCTGTGCATCATGAATCGTGGTATGTGTTAAAGGGGCCCACTGAGACTCTTTCGCCCAGGGCCCACAAAAACCTGGAGCCGGCCCTGAGTAAGCAATATAAAATAAATAATAAAAATAATTAAATATATTAAAAAACAAGCCTCGACTGGCCAGTTTAATGCAGAGACGTGGAACATTCGGTGGAAGCTACTCATTTGGCAGAATAGTGGCACCAAGGTTATTGCAGGTTATAGTTTTTTCCAAAGTGGCAGGTCTTTTAAGGTGGAAGAAAGTCTGACCGGTTGGGGTAAAGAGTATGGTGAAGGTAGGACAACATGTTTTGAGACAATTATGTGAGGAGCAAAGAATGAGATCTTGAGAGAGCCAGAGATTATAGAATGTGTGGGGAGGTATCATGTGAGGAGGTCAGAGATGTATGGAGGGGACCAGCTGTGGACAGCCTTGTTAGCCATTGTTACTATTTTTAACTGAATTCCCTGGGGATTGATGGCAGAGGAGGATTGACTGGGAAGCAAAGTTGAGGGAGGATATGATGGGTGCAAGAATGGTAATTGGGAGGCCATGGAGAAGGAAGCTGACTTAATCTATGGAAGATGATGGTCTACAAGAGATGAGGAGGGCCTTTACACAGGTGTTCAGCACACCTGCATTGTTTTTTTTTCCATCTTAAATATATGATTTCTAAGAATAGATTTCATCAATCTAGGACATTGTTCTTTATGACTAACACAAGACTTCTCTATCCTGGGGCTGAGTGCTTTCATCTGTCAAGAAGATATACACCAAGTCTTCATACTCCACTATTACTTAATTAAGGCTTTCCTCCTTTCCTTCACCAGTAATAAATAAAGTCTTCTCATTGTCCAAGAACATCATAATTTCCACAAACTGAGTAGTGGGCTGTGTGATCTAGGTAGCAATACAAAGAATTATGGTCCAGTTGTGTGTGATTTATGGCACTCCATATAGATGTCCATATAGATGTCTATGTGCAGATAACAAAGTGGGGGACGGACAAAATTGTATATGGTTTGCTATAAATCACGTCGGAAAAATCTGCAACTTCCACTTTGACCCATATCCTCAATGCTATCTGCGCTTAAAAAAACACTCTGGGTAAAACTGATACACTTTGTATGAACCTGTATGAAATCAGAGTCACGCTATGGTACGAAATGATTAAATCATATGTGAAGAGCAATGAATGAACAAGTATAAATGTTCTGTTTTTTTTAAATTTATTTATAATATTTTTATTTATATATTTTCTCCATTTCCTTTATCAGCAGTGATTGGAGGGTGGTGAGGGTGAGGGGGTTGATGGAATATAAATTGTTAATTTTAAAAATAAAATAAGGATATCACTTATATTAATAAAAGAGTAAAAAAAACAAAGGTACAGTAAAACCCATAGGCCCCGATTCATCAAGACCGGCTTTTTAAACACCAGTCTTGAGAGGTGTGTTGGAGTCAGAGGAATCTGATTCAGTGAGAGGGACACACTAGGCGTCTCCTAAATGTCACGTGTGCCTCCATCCACCTCGCCACAAATCTTACTCCATTAAGAGACTGGATTAAAACCTGTAGCATTAGGTATTCCATAGCTCGTCATGAATTAGACTAGCGGACTTCACCACAGCTCGTCCCTGTTTCTCCCATTTTGGCAGCGTTGACCAAAAATGGTACAAGAAAAGGCCAAAAGTCGCAAAATTTACACGTAACCTCGCGTTGCGCACAAATTTTGTGACTTTTCAAAGTGTTTTACACCAGATTTCTGGAGTAACCACTTTGATAAATTGGGGACGTAGATTTTTATTGCTCTTCTTTTACAAATCTTTGCAATAAAAGAGCTTGTATGGAGCTACAATAATAAGAACTTAAAGGGGTTTTTTGGGACTTTTGGTGATAGTGGGGTTCTGAGTCCCAGCACCAACATTATCTGCTGATTGAAGGTGTTAGTACAAATCTATATATTTTTTAGTGGCTGCAACTGCAAGCTCTTTCCCAATCACTTGTTTGAGAGAGAATGCGCAGTACCATTCCGGTATACATAATGTATGGAGGAGTGCCGCAATCAGTGTGCCGCAGACCTTTCAACCAGCTGACTGGCGAGGGGGCACATATTGACAATATTAAAGTCCTAGAAAGAAATTGAGGGGAGTGAATAGGATATTGTCTGGGTGGAAAGAAGCACAGCATGGTATACTTTCATGACAGCTACTCAATAAATCTTTGCACTGGGCCCACCACAGTGTTAAACGGCCCTCCATAGTTCCGTAACAGCACATATTGTACAGAGGCATACATTGGTCGCTCAAGTTATAATATTTTTTCCAAAACGATTTAAGGTTGTAACTTGAGAGACCACTGTGTGTTCATCAGTGCAATCACAAAATATAGTTATAAGGGTGCTTTCACATTTCGTTTAGTTACATGTTCGTGGGCTTGCGTCCGAACCCCCCTCACAAAACAGAATTCGGACATATGTGCTGATGGGGCTATAGACTATAATGGTGCGAGCAAAGTGAACGTGCGCTCTGACGTGCATCATTTTTGGGTGTATACACCTACTGGAGGCGGACACTCAGATGCAGTCTACTACGTCTGAGTGTCCGCCTCTAGAAGGCGTATACACCCAAAAATGATGTACATAAGAGCGCAAGTTCACTCAGCACTTTATAGTCCATTGGCCCGATGGTGCATACGTACGAATCCCGTATTGCTGGAGGTTGGGGTGTTCGGACACAAGCCCCGACGGGACCAATGAATGTGTAACTGAACGCAATGTGAAAGCCCCCTAACAGAAAGTACACCGATGACTTGTTTGATCAATTCATTTTGAAGCAAATAAAAAAAAAGTATTGGATTAGTCTGAAACAGTGAAACTGACGGAAGTTTCATTCTAGAAGAGAGTTTTTGAGCCAGAAGTTGTACGCAGACATTTACCTTTTGTGTGGGAAAAATTTTAATCACAAGCTGTGAACACTTTGAAGAGCGGCCAACTGTGTGTAACTGTTATTTTTTTGGGGTTTGTTGTGAAATATTTTGGAAGTCAGATAATTGGTAATACGTCTTACTCATTGCTTTTAGCCTTTTGGTAATTATAGATAGTAGGTTACTGGTATGTGCTCACAGAGGTTTTTTGGGGTGGTCAAAACCGACAAGTTTTCTACTGGAAACTGCTTCACCAAACACTCCTTCTTCGGGCTATGAGCACCACATGGTGTCACTCAGATGCCGGCGCAGCGACTACGTTTTCCCAGAATCGCTTCAGGTAAGTGCTGGCGGCTGCATTACCTCTACACTGCGGAGTATAAAACCGTACATTTTATGGAGCACTTTTGCAGCGCTTTTTCAGGTGGATTATGGGCAGAATC
The DNA here is from genome assembly GCF_046119375.1 of Phyllobates terribilis. Classification (NCBI taxonomy): domain Eukaryota; kingdom Metazoa; phylum Chordata; class Amphibia; order Anura; family Dendrobatidae; genus Phyllobates; species Phyllobates terribilis. The sequence goes on along the minus strand of NW_027362762.1, from coordinate 126,457,205 downwards.
TGCCTGAAAAAGATGTCGTGTGCACATTCCTTCAGGTTTTTAAATTTTCAAAAGTTTTTTTTTACAGCCTTTTGATCAGACCGTCGGTCTCCGGTGAAAAATGACTTGTCGACAGCTCCAATGTTTCATGGAAGTCACTCTTCTATACATCTCTATGAAGGCTTTGTTCTGGCTCTCATAGATTTGCATTGAGCTCTTGTGACGTAACTTCTAACTTCCGGCCAGTCAGAAGTTATGGGCACAAGATGGCGCAGACCAGAGCAGCGCCAAAAAACGGTGAAGACACCGGAGAGTGAGTATAAGACCGGAAGCAGGGGACTTACATTTATAGTGCCACTCCAGTGCTAGAGTGGTGCTTTAAGCCACGTGCCTGGCCTTACTACTTAGGAGCCTTCATATCTTGTTGAGACGCAGTATGACTCCCAGTTCTTGACGAAAGATAGTAATATTTTCCTGGAACATGAAACTATTCTTTACTGCAATATCAAAAATGACTTTATTTTGCAAAAGTGTAAAAAATATAGACATATAGGGTTTGGCCACAATCTTAAAGGGATTTGACCATTGGGACCCTCATTGATCTTGAGACCAGGGTTCTGCAGAGGCCCATCTGGAGGTGAGGTTGAGTCAGAATATGGCTGTCACAGTCAGCAACTGCCTCTTACAGCCGAGGAGGGATCGGAGCTTGGTTAACCTGTTAAATGCTGCTGTTAATCTTTAACAGCAGCATAGACATCATGCTAGCATGGGGGTGCGTCATTCCATGTGCCCATCGGTCGCATGGGGGCACTGCTGAGCTGCTACGGACCCTCTTGCCTGCCATCTTGGAGCTCTGTTGAAACCTAGCCTGTGGTTGAACTTAGAGAGAGACCGTGATATTTACGAAATACAGTAATACTGATGTATATATAAAGGCAATCAGACGATTGCAGGTTTAAGTACCCTAAGAGGATTAACAAATACACATTACACCTCTTTTCCTCATTAAAAATAACAATATTAAAAAAATATATATGTGTGTGATATCACCGCATCCATAAAAGTTCGATCTGTCAAAATATAAAATTAAATAACCCGATCGATAAACTTCCTAAAGAAAAAAAATTTTCTTTTTGCCTCAAAACTGCAAAAAAAAATGCAGAAAGAAGCGATCAAAATGTCATATCTATGCCAAAAATGATGTAAATGAAAACGCTGTTATGCCCCTCAAAAAATAAGCTATCACACACTTCCATTGACCAAAAATTGAAAACGCTATGGGTCTTGGAAAAAAATTTTAATTTGCAAATTTCTGTTTTTTTCACTATTAAAATAATGAAACAACTGGACAAGTTTGGCATCGCCGTAATCATATTGACCTGGACAATCATGATGCCAGGTAATTTTTACCATACAATGTACACAGTATTAACAATTCCCAAAAATCAATGTCAGAATTACAATTTCACAAATCTTGGAATTATATTCCCGATTTACAGTACTCTATGCGGTAGAATGAATGGTGTCACTCAAAAGTACAATTCGTCCTGCAAAAAACAAGCCCTCATATGGCTATGTGGACTGAAAAATAAAAAGTCATTGTCTCTTGGAAGAAGGGGTGGAAAACAAAAAACGGAGATTGGCCACTTCGGGAAGGGAAACAACTCATAAAATAAAGTTAACATGTCATGGTGAAAAAATGATGTTAAAATTACAACAGAGAAATTGCTTTTATTTTTGCATGAAAAGTTAATGTGGCGACCCATGGAGAACGGAGTGAAATTTAAAACACAAAATAACAAATGCGGTTTTTATTTATTTCCTCCTTAAAAAAAAGTTTACATAAGTTACGGTAATACATTATGTCACTCGACATAGTGCCAATTAAAAAGTATAACTAATCCTGCAAAAAAGCAAGACCTCATTCAGCTACAGTGATGAAAAAAATAAAAATATGGTGATGCAAAAAACAAACAAAATGAAATTAATATGTTCTGGATGCCAAAAAGGGTTTGGACATAAAGGGGTTAAACCCCTGTATAAAGTCAATTAGATTGTTCTTCTTTTTGTCTTGGATATAACAAATGGCAATTAATTAGGACCTCTGCTCACAGTTCACAGGCATCACGCATGTATGCACTGAGAAGACAGAAAAACTGTTCCTCCAACTTTTGTTGTGGAAACTATGTGGGTGAAGTAGGTCATACAGTCAGCAATGCGTCCTAGGACCGAGGCGAGGTTCGAGCATTCCCAACATCTCGGTCTGGAGCAGCGTAACAGCGGAAAATGAAAAGAAAGGACTCAGGGTATATCAGCAAAGCCTAAGAATGTTCTATTAGTGATCACTACAAATCAGCAGTAAATGATCCTATAAAGAAGGACGATCTTGTTGGTCATCATCTATATCTAGTGAATAGGACAAATACAAAAGGAGGCAGCACTCCAATTCACAATGCAAAAAACGTGGCGAGTCCTCGGAGTCACATCCAATTGAAGTGTAATGTCGCACATAGACCCATTGGGTGTGTGGGCGGCAATACTTGCTGCCAGCAAAACAGAGGCCAGCAGCTGCACGTGACTGGGAGTACATGGCAGTGACATCATAAGCTCCCCTCACTTGCACGCTGAAGACAGCTGCCGGCTTCACAAGAGTACATCGCGCAGTGGGAGAGCGGAGGGAAGGTGAGTATTTATTTTATTTTTTTAAATAAGTGAGTACATGGTGGCCATACTAGTACATGGATGACTATGGGCTGCGCATTATACTTTATGGATGACTAAGGGCTATGGATTACACTTTATGAATGACTAAGGCCTAGGCATTATACTTTATGGATGACTTTGAGGTGCATTATACTATATGGATGACTATGAGGTGCATTATACTTTATGAATGACTATGTGGTGCATTATACTATATGGATGACGATGAGGTGCATTTTACTTTATGGATGACTAAGGGCTATGCATTATACTTTATGGATGACTTTGAGGTGCATTATACTACATGGATGACTATGAGGTGCATTATACTTTATGGATGACTAAGGGCTATGCATTATATTTTACGGATGACCAAGGGCTAAGCATTATACTTTATGGACAACTTTGAGGTCCATTATCCTGAGCAGTATGATGGCTGGACATTCCCATCTTGTTTGTACTTGCATATAATTGTTTGTACAGATGAACGAGGCACCTTCAGATATCTTCAAATTGTACCCAAGGATGAGCCAAACTTGTACAAGTCCACAATTCTCTTCCTAATATCTTGGCTGATTTCTTTAGACTTTCCCATCATGCTACACAAAGAAGCAGTGTGTTTCAGGTGTGCATCAAAATACATCCACAGGTATATCTCTAATTAACTCAGATGTTGCCAAAAAAATTATCAGACGCTTCCAAACATATGACATCATCATATGGGCAGTCCAGAATTGTTTAAAGGCATAGTAATCTTAGTGTATGTAAACTTTTGACTTTGCAGTAAGTAATAAAAATGCCTTAAAACATTCTCTCGCTCTCATTACTCTGGTATTTGGCAAATATTAAAAATTATGGCAATCCTAATTTACCTAAAACGGGAAAGGTTTATTCTGATTTCATGTCAGATATTGAGAAAAACATGAATATGTGTCTTTTTATATAGTGTATGTAAACTTCTGGTTTCAACTGTATACAGTGGGTACGGAAAGAATTCAGACCCCTTTAAATTTTCACTCTTTGTTTCATTGCAGCCATTTCGTAAATTCTAAAAAGTTCATTTTTTCTCTCACTAAAGTACACTCTGCACTCCATCTTGACTGAAAAAAACCCAGAAATGTAGAAATGTTTGCAAATTTATTAAAAAAGAAAAACAGAAATATCACATGGTCATAAGTATTCAGACCCTTTGCTCAGTATTGAGTAGAAGCACCCTTTTGAGCTAGTACAGCCATGAGTCTTCTTGGGAATGATGCAACAAGTTTTTCACACCTGGATTTGGGGATCCTCTTCCATTCTTCCTTGCAGATCCTCTCCAGTTCTGTCAGGTTGGATGGTGAACGTTGGTGGACAGCCATTTTCAGGTCTCTCCAGAGATGCTCAATTGGGTTGAGGTCAGGGTTCTGGCTGGGCCAGTCAAGAATGGTCACAGAGTTGTTCTGAAGCCACTCCTTTTTTATTTTAGCGGTGTGCTTAAGGTCATTGTCTTGTTGGAAGGTGAACCTTCAGCCAAGTCTGAGGTCCAGAGCACTCTGGAAGAGGATTTCATCCAGGATATCTCGGTACTTGGCTGCATTCATGTTTCCTTCAATTGCAACCAGTCGTCCTGTCCCTACAGCTGAAAAACACCCCCATAGCATGATGTTGCCACCACCACGTTTCACTGTTGGGATTGTATTGGGCAGATGATGAGCAGTGCCTGGTTTTCTCCACACATACTGCTTAGAATTATCACCAAAAAGTTCTATCTTCATCTCATCAGACCAGAGAATCTTATTTCTCATAGTCTGGGAGTCCTTCATGTGTTTTTGAGCAAACTCCATGCGGGCTTTCATATGTCTTGCACTGAGGAGAGGCTTCTGTCGGGCCACTCTGCCATAAATGCCCAACTGGTGGAAGGCTGCAGTGATAGTTGACCTGTGGAACTTTCTCCCATCTCCCTACTGCATCTCTGGAGCTCAGCCACAGTGATCTTGGGGTTCTTCTTTACCTCTCTCACCAAGGCTCTTCTCCCACGATTGCTCAGTTTGGCTGGACGGCCATGTCTAGGAAGACTTCTGGTGGTCCCAAACTTCTTCCATTTAAGGATTATGGAGGCCACTGTGCTCTTAGGAACCTTGAGAAATGCAGAAATTCTTTTGTAACCTTGGCCAGATCTGTGCCTGGCCACAGTTCTGTCTCTGAGCTCCTTGGGCAGTTCCTTTGAGCTCATGATACTCATTTGGTCTGACATGCACTGTGAGCTGTGAGGTCTTATATAGACAGGTGTGTGCCTTTCCAAATCAAGTCCTAACAGTTTAATTAAACACAGCTGGACTCCAATGAAGGAGTAGAACCATCTCAAAGAGGATGACAAGGAAATAGACAGTATGTGACTTAAATATGAGTGTCTGAGCAAAGGGTCTGAATACGTATGACCATGTGATACTTGAGTTTTTCTTTTTTAATAAATTTGCAAAAATGTCTACATTTCTGGTTTGTTTCAGTCAAGATGGGGTGCTTTAATGAGAAGAAAAGAGTGTACTTTAATGAGAAAAAATTAACTTTTTAGAATTTACCAAATGGCTGCAATGAAACAAAGAGCGAAAAATTTAAAGGGGTCTGAATACTTTCCGTTCCCACTGTATGTACAGTACAGACCAAAAGTTTGGACACACCTTCTCATTTAAAGATTTTTCTCTATTTTCATGACTTTGAAAATTGTACATTCACACTGAAGGCATCAAAACTATGAATTAACACATGTGGAATTATATACTTAACAAAAAAGTGTGAAACAACTGAAAATATGTCTTATATTCTAGGTTCTTCAAAGTAGCCACCTTTTGCTTTGATGACTGCTTTGCACACTCTTGACATTCTCTTGATGAGCTTCAAGAGGTAGTCACCGGAAATGGTCTTCCAACAATCTTGAAGGAGTTCCCAGAGATGCTTAGCACCTGTTGGCCCTTTTGCCTTCACTCTGCGGTCCAGCTCACCCCAAACCATCTCGATTGGGTTCAGGTCTGGTGGCTGTGGAGGCCAGGTAATCTGGCGTAGCACCCCATCACTCTCCTTCTTGGTCAAATAGCCCTTACACAGCCTGGAGGTGTGTTTGGGGTCATTGTCCTGTTGAAAAATAAATGATGGTACAACTAAACGCAAACCGGAAGGAATAGCATGCCACTGCAAGATGCTGTGGTAGCCCTGCTGGTTTAGTATGCCTTCAATTTTGAATAAATCCCCAACAGTGTCACCAGAAAAGCATCCCCATACCATCACACCTCCTCCTCCATGCTTCACGGTGGGAACCAGGCATGTAGAGTCCATACGTTCACCTTTACTGCGTCGCACAAAGACACGGTGGTTGGAACCAAAGATCTAAAATTTGGACTCATCAGACCAAAGCACAGATTTCCACTGGTCTAATGTCCATTCCTTGTGTTCTTTAGCCCAAACAAGTCTCTTCTGCTTGTTGCCTGTCCTTAGCAGTGGTTTCCTAGCAGCTATTTTACCATGAAGGCCTGATGCACAAAGTCTCCTCTTAACAGTTGTTGAAGATATGTGTCTGGGGCTAGAACTCTGTGTGGCATTGACCTGGTCTCTAATCTGAGCTGCTGTTAACCTGCGATTTCTGAGGCTGGTGACTCGGATAAACTTCCTCAGAAGCAGAGGTGACTCTTGGTCTTCCTTTCCTGCGGCGGTCCTCATGTGAACCAGTTTCTTTGTAGCGCTTGATGGTTTTTGCAACTGCATTTGGGGACACTTTCAAAGTTTGCTCAATTTTTTGGAATGACTGACCTTCATTTCTTAAAGTAATGATGGCCACTCGTTTTTCTTTACTTAGCTGCTTTTTTCTTGCCATAATACAAATTTTACCAGTATATTCAGTAGGACTATCAGCTGTGTATCCACCTGAGTTCTGCACAACACAACTGATGGTCCCAACCCCATTTATAAGGCAGGAAATCCCACTTATTAAACCTGACAGGGCACACCTGTGAAGTGAAAACGATTTCCAGTGACTACCTCTTGAAGCTCATCAAGAGAATGCCAAGAGTGTGCAAAGCAGTCATCAAAGCAAAAGGTGGCTACTTTGAAGAACCTAGAATATAAGACATATTTTCAGTTGTTTCACACTTTTTTGTTAAGTATATAATTCCACATGTGTTAATTCATAGTTTTGATGCCTTCAGTGTGAATGTACAATTTTCAAAGTCATGAAAATAGAGAAAAATCTTTAAATAAAAAGGTGTGTCCAAACTTTTGGTCTGTACTGTATATATATATATATATATATATATATATATATATATATATACATACACATCTTTTAATTAATTAATTTATTTATATACTGTTGTACACCCTTTTGTGTTGCACATGTATTATGCAGAGCCTGTAAACCTTTACCATTTAGAAAAGCCTACAAAGGTAACAGCTACTGTAGGCAAAAACATTTTAACTTCCAGCTGTGATAGGAGATTGAACAGGCTGTATTTCTTATGGATCAGAGTAATTGTGTTTACTTAGAAGGGTAAGCCCCATGTGTGAGAAGGTCGGGGTTATTACAAAGGACTGCAGACCCCTGTGGCCATGAGGGGATTAGTGATGAACCTCACAAGTCACGCCGATGCTTTGATACTTGATTTTTGTATGTGTTGTATAGATAGACTTTGTTATGAGGGATTTCTTTTAGAACTTGGGCTCCTCCTCCATTTTGGGAGTACAGTAGTCCTAAACAATATTTTCTTGTATAAACCTACAAAGCAAATCACCATATGTGAAATGCAATCTCCAGATAGCAGTGAAACCTAACCAAAAAGTCTAGCGGGTATGGTAGAAATAATCATGTAATTAATCAACATATCAAAAAAACCCAGACACAGAAGAAATATGAAAAAGCACTATAATTTTATTAGTACAAAATACATAAATAAAGATATAACATAATGGGTGTTGGGAGAGAAACAGCTAAAACCATAGGGGGATAAGATGAACAAAATCCCAACAAGTGAAAAAAAATATATATTTTCCTGTATGTAAAGATGCTTTCACGAAGGCCATAATTGCAGAATTGCTCACAGACACTTGCACTGAAATGTGTTACTAAGTTACTAAGGCCCCCTTCACACATCCTTTTTTTATGTCCGTATGCGGTCTGTTTTCAAGGACCTAAAAATACGAACATCTGCACACCCACTGTATTCAATGGGTGTGTGCACATGTCAATCTTTTGACATGGACCATGTGTGTCCGTGTGAAAAACCCGCAGATAAGTCTGGGGTGGAAGTTGTATTCAGCATCCACTGTGTACATCCTGTGTATAATTAAGAACTAAATAAAAAAATGGCATGGGCTCCTGCCGATTATTCATAACTAGCAGAGGGAAAGCCGCCCACTGGCGGCTGATATTACTAGCCAGGGAAAGGGGCCATTAGCCAAAAATGTTCCCTGGCTATTAATAACAGCTTACAGCTGTTTGATTAATGTTTACTGACCAGATTACAGGAGGACCCTAGAAAAAAATTGACGTATGGTCCCCCTATAAATTCTAACCAGCAAAGGCTAAACAGCTGTTGGCTGATATTAATAGCCAGGGAAGAGGCCATGTATATTAGCCGCCTCAGAGGCTAACAACATCAGCTCTCAGTGGCCGCCATTTATTTGATATAATTTTACACAGCATGTACACAGCGGGTGCTGAATGCAACTCCCATTATTGACAATGATGAGAGCTGTCTTCAGCAGCCGATGCATGGGATCAGCGCCAACTGTACGGCTTTTCCCAGGCACTGGTACGTGTCACACGAACAGCACACAGATGTGTAACACGGACAGCAAGCAGATACACGGATGTCACACGGCTGTCACGTATGTATATATGGATGGCACACGGACACGAACCACGGATCTCACTAGTACGTCTCCACCAGGACGTGTGAAGGAGGCCTAAGATGTATTACATACATAAAGCTATACTTAAATTTGCTGCTAACCCACCTGGTCCCCTGTTATCATGAAGGTGGAGACTTGTTAGATAACAGAGTGTTATTCCCATACAGTAATATCTTGTAAGTGAAAGAAGATATTGAAGAGGTTGTATACAATTAGAAAAACAGAACTTCTTTCTTCTAAAAACAGTGTCACACTCGTCCACATGCTACACATCATTCAAAAAGTGTTTGCCCCCTTCCTGATTCCTTATTCTTTTGCATGTTTGTCACAATTAAATGTTTCAGATCACAAAACAAATTTAAATATTAGACAAAGATAACACAAGTAAACACAAAATGCATTTTTTAAATTAAGGTCTTTATTATTAAGGGAAAAAGAAATCCAAACCTACAGTGCCCTGTATATTATCTTAGTCTAGTATTTAAGTTTGTTTTGTGACCTGAAACATTTAAGTGTGACAAACATGCAAAACAATAAGAAATCAGGAAGGGGGAAAACACTTTTTCACACCACTGTAGGTGGTATTGCAGCTCATCCCCATTTGTTTTAAGGTTGGATTTACATGACAATTTTGGCCACTATAGAGATACCTTGGCACAAAAATCGCTCTATGTCTGTGCAGCGTCATGCAGGTTAATGGAGATGCATTACGACCCTAAGGACAAGTTGTACAAAATCCAACTGTTTCTGACTTTTGGTGACTTGTTTATCTTGGTCGCCATACCAAGAGCGACCTTTGGCTGCGCAATCTTTGTCACAGCTAAAATTATAGTGTGCCTCCAGCCTTAGCTGAGCTGTAACATTGGACACAAATCATGGACAGGCAAGGGGCAGTTTTATAAAAAAAAGTAATCAGGTTTTAGGGTTTTTTTTAGTCTTGTTAAAATTTCTGTGGTTTGGAGTTTACACTGGTATAATGAAAAATCACAAGGTCTTAATCATTTTTTGTAATTCACTGGAGTTTTCCTATATGACATTTTTTACCTATTCCTATTTTTTTTTCAGTTAACACAATGAACCTACCCTGCTGTACAGTCCATAATAAGATACATATAGGAAATGTGGGTCTTGCATATGGCCATGCCAAGGAAATTTTTTAGAAATAAGAAAAATAGCTGTAACATAAAAAAAAAATAAACAGATTATTTTCTAGATTATCATTGATTCTTCCTATCGCTGTGTCTGGACGCAGTGAGTGACAGTTCAGCCGTCCAATCTAGGTCAGGGGCTTGCTGAGCTGTCAGCATAGTGATGGACAGCTCAGCTGTCCAATCAGAGACTGGGGCGTGCTGAGCTGTCAAGTGTATTGAGTGACAGTCCAGCCACCCAGTCAGGGCCAGGGCGAGCTGAGTTTTCTCTATGTCTCCTGTTCGGAGTGATTACCTGGCTGTTTAGCTGGCTCTCTGCCTCCAATTACTGCCAGTTGTAGCTTTTGCTCGGTGGTGTCTGCTTGCTTTGTGTTCCTGTGCTCAGTCTCAGATATATTGTTTTCCTATAGCTTATTGACATAGGGTTAAGCATGTGCTTTGAAAAGAGGTGTACTGTCCTAGAATTCAAGTGCACGCTGCGCATGCCTAATGCTGCGCCAACTTGACTGCTCGGCTGAGTGGCTAAACCACGGTGATTTCTCACTAATGTAGGAATACAGCAGATAGATGATAGAAAATCATCATTATGAACCTGTCACCGTCCATAACAAGAGGTTGTGGAAATTTGAGGGGCCTAAATCCTGCTGAGAGGTTCCCTTTAGGATCTTTCCGTTGTGTTGCTACATATACAGTACATAAAACATTTTGCAACATATTCAATGATACAAAAAGTTAGATGTTATCCACAATTACAAATGTGCTTTCAGTCACAAAAATTGCCGCTAAAAGCTCAATCCAAAAATTTCCAAGTCTTCTACACATGACACAGACATATAGAGCCTAATTCATCATTGGTGTTTCTTTTTTGTCTTGTGATATTCGCTACCGTTTTTTGCCCCTCGTGGTTCAAACTGGCTTACATGGTTAGCAAAGTTTGTGCAAAATAAAAAATGCTTTTTATTTTTGTTGTCTTTAGCCTTTTTAAAAAAGATAAAGCAAAAAGTGCCACTAAAATGTCACACAATTTGTGTAAAACATTTTAGGCCTACTGTAGATAAAATCACTCCAGGGGGTAACTGGAGTACATTTGTCCCAAAATATTGCGACTTTTTATTTAAAAATTTTCAATTCAAGAATAAGCCAAAACATCTAGAAACCCTAAAGCCTAAATGACAAACATAAAAAAAAAACAGGCAAACACTCATAAACAGACTTTAAAAAAAAAAAAAGTCTAAGGCACAAATAAATAACATGAGTAAAAAATTAAGACATATAAAAGGCGCAAATGCAATAATGAATTTGGTCCATTTAAAGGGAATATGTCAGCAGTTTTTGCTATGTAATGGGGGCAGAGACCCTGTGATGAAAGCCGGCCGGTGGGTGCAGCTCTCTGGCGCCCCCTTACCTCTCAGGTCAGTCAAGGTACTGCACCTAGAGAAAGTAGTGCCAGGAAGCTGCAACCAGCGCAGGGAACACGGTAGTGTGTTATCCCTTCAACGTCACTAAACAGCACAACTCGCTAGCGCCCTCTTAGCCTCAGGTCAGTCAAGGAACTGCACCTAGGATAAGCGGTCGCCAGAGAGACTGTCCTGTAACCTACTGGGTATCGGGGCCCTCTGTAGTGAGGGCGGTATATATATCTTCCTTGGCCGCGCCAGGAATATATATATCTGAACCTCCGACCGTCACTACCAGCCTTCCCCAATCCCCAGTTGGTATGCTGCCACCAGTCCCTATTTTAGATATACGCCCAGTCCGTGAATGGGCCTATATCGGGTCAGGAACCAACCCTGGGTAGCGTTTTGGCTTGAGCCGAGCTCACACGGACGTGCGTTCGTTATGCAGAATAAAAGGCAGGCCCACAATTACTTGAGGTAATTGATTATAATAATACACTAGATACACGATATACAACTAAATATACACAGGTATAAGGTCAGGCTAAACTATACAACAATGGAATACAACACACAGAATCACCACAGCATATCAGTTACCGGTTTCTTGATTCTCTTGTGACGCAGGGAGAGGATTCTGCGGTCGCAGGCACGGTTCTTTGTTACAGGCTGAGGCCTACCACCGCATGGTCAAACTGCTCCTCCCCTTGGTGGCCTCAGCTGGTGCTCAGATGTTCAGCACACCACTCTTGGGTCAAAAACTGACTTGTCTCTTGTCTGTCCTGCTATCTTACCTGCCCCGTCCCGCCCACTGCTGGTGAGGTCAGCTGGCTCAGTCTCCACCCTCAGGTCTAACTTCGATCAGAAGCCCAAATTCTATGGAACCCAATAACTTCTTCTGGGATGGTCTCATGATACCCCCAGGGGTTCCCATGGATTCGGGCCGCCGTAACCGACCTTTTGATATCAATTATGATACCATACGGTCCTCAGGAATGGCTCCGCGCTATATCTTGGCTTCCAGAGCACGTACAAACGTCTACCGCGGAGGCTTGTGTGCGCAATGGCTCCGGGACGCCGTGATATTTTTTTATTGGCCCATCCCACGCAACATGCGTGTACTATTCATGTTTCTATATCTTATGCCTCCATGCTTGTGACAGACAAAGAAACTAGTCCTATGGGACAAATGGTCAGGTACAGATAGACGAAGCACCCCCCCCTGCTGGCTGTGTTTCCTCTCGAAGTCTTTGAAGCTCCTAGCATTCAAGTGTTAAGTAGGCTTCTTATCTTACAGGAGCCTGGATGGGGGGAAACTATCTAGTTGACGTTTTAACAGAAGGTCCCAAGGGTGGGGGCTGCTGAAGTGTGGCCATCCCTGGATATGATTTATCATTACCAAGATGGCGGCTACAGGTTCATCACACCTCCCCCTATACGAGGGCGCGAGGGGGTAGCACATTCCTGTGTTCCCCCGTGCGTCCTTCTGCACCCTCCCCTTGCCGGGATAACCCGTCAGCGTTACCGTGGTCACGGCCTCTTCTGTGGCGAATGGAGAAGTGGTACTGCTGGAGAGCGAGGCTCCAGCGTAGCAACCTGCCATTCGACCCAGAGACCGTGTGTAACCAGCTGAGGGGGTTGTGGTCCGTCTCCACGGTGAAATGGCTCCCGTACAAGTAGGGCTGCAGACGCTGCAGGGCCCATACAATTGCCAGGCATTCTTTTTCCACCGTGGAGTAAGCCACCTCCCGGGGCAGTAGCTTCCTGCTCAGGTACAAGACAGGATGTTCCTGGCCTGTCGTGTTGACCTGACTTAGCACAGCACCGAGGCCAAAGTCACTGGCGTCGGTCTGTACCACAAACGGCCGGTCGAAGTCGGCAGCTTGCAGTACAGGGGAGCTACTTAGGGCGGCCTTGAGTGCCCCGAAAGCTGTCTCGCAGGCGACTGTCCAGTCGACTGCGACGGGCAGCTTCTTCTTGGTGAGGTCCGTCAGGGGCTTGGCCAGGGTGCTATAGTGTGGGACGAACCTCCTATAGTACCCGGCGGTCCCCAAGAAGGACATCACCTGCTTTTCGGTCCTAGGAGTGGGCCAGGATGCGATGGCATCCACTTTCCCCGGTTCTGGCTTCAGAACCCCCCCGCCTACCCGGTGACCCAGGTAGAGGACCTCACTCATGCCCAGCTGGCACTTTTCCGGCTTGATGGTCAAGCCTGCCCGGTGGATCCGACCGAGCACCTGCCGCAGGTGCTCTAGGTGATCCTCCCAAGTGGGACTGAAGACTGCAATATCGTCCAAGTACGCAGCCGCGTACCCTTCAAGTCCCTCAAGCAGCGTATTGACCATCCGCTGAAAAGTGGCAGGGGCATTCTTCATGCCGAACGGCATCACTGTGGACTCGTACAGTCCAAAAGGGGTGATAAAGGCAGAGCGTTCCCTTGCCGCGGGGGTCAGAGGAATCTGCCAGTACCCCCGGCTCAGATCCATGATGGTCAGGTACTTAGCCCCGGCCATCCGATCGAGCAGGTCATCGATGCGTGGTATGGGGAACGCATCGGTGGCCGTTACAGCGTTGAGCCCCCGGTAGTCCACGCAGAACCGTGTAGTTCGGTCCTTCTTTGGTACGAGGACTACAGGCGAGGCCCACGCGCTGCTGGATGCCTGGATCACCCCCAGCTTCAGCATCTCGTCTATCTCTTGGCACATGTTTCCCTGCACCTCGAAAGAGACCCGATATGCTGAACGCCGGATCGGCGGGTGATCGCCAGTGTCCACGTCGTGGACAGCCATCTCAGTCCTTCCGGGCAGGCTGCTGAACAGCCCCCGGAAGGGGTGCAGGGTGGTCCCCAGCTGGGACCGTTGGTCCTCCGTGAGCTGGTGGCCAACCCCCACATCCTCGATGGACCCACCCGCCTTGGCTTGGGTGAGCAGATCCAGGAGGGTTTCTACCTCTCCTTCCTCGGGAAGGTTGCACACTGGGTGGGCAGTCGCTTCCCGCTCATGATGAGCCTTCATCACGTTCACGTGGAAGGCCTTCCTCCTTCCACGGGCGTGATCCAGGGTGACCAGATAGGTGACGGCGTTGAGTTTCTGGTGCACGAAGTAGGGACCTTCCCAGGCTGCCTGAAGCTTGTTCTGTGGTACGGGGACCAGTACCCACACCTTTTGACCCACCTGGTAGGTCCTCTCACAAGCATTCTGGTCGTACCACCGCTTCTGGTCGGCCTGGGCCTGGGCCATATTGTCCTGCACCAGCTTTGCCAAGGCCATCATCCTGTCCCGGTGGCGCACGACATACTCGATGACCGACACCTCGGGGGTGGCCAAATCCCCTTCCCATGCTTCCTTCACCAGAGCCAGGGGGCCCCGTACCCGTCGCCCGTACAGGAGCTCAAAGGGGGAGAACCCCGTTGAGGCCTGCGGAACCTCCCGGTAAGCAAATAGGAGGTGTGGGAGGTAACGCTCCCAGTCTCTCCCGTGGGAGTCGACCAACATCTTAAGCATCTGCTTTAAGGTGCCATTGAACCGCTCACACAGGCCATTAGTCTGTGGGTGATACGGGCTGGCCACCAGATGTTGCACCTGCATTTGCTTACAGAGGGACTCCATCAGCCGCGACATGAACTGGGTCCCTCGGTCGGTGAGCATTTCTTGGGGGAAACCCACTCTGGAGAAGATCTCCAGTAAGGCGGTAGCCACCTTGTCGGCCCGAATGGACGACAAAGCTACCGCTTCCGGGTACCGGGTGGCATAGTCCACTACCGTGAGTATGAAGCATTTCCCGGAGTGGCTGGGAGTGGACAGAGGTCCAATAAGATCCACAGCAACCCTCGAGAAAGGCTCTTCGATGATTGGCAGAGTTACCAGTGGGGCTTTGGGGCGCGGCCCCGCCTTCCCCACCCTCTGACAGGTGTCACACGAACGGCAGTAGGCACCCACCGCGGCTCCCATCCCAGGCCAGTAGAAATGCTGAGCTATCCTGGCCTTGGTTTTAGCGATCCCTAGGTGTCCGGCCATCGGAATCTCGTGTGCGATCCGCAACAATTCCGCCCTGAACGGATAGGGTACCACTAACTGTCGGTCCCTGGGCCACGCCTCCGGTGAACCCTGCTGGACCGTTACCCGGTACAGCCGTCCCTGGTCCCAGACCACCCGCTCGCAGTCTGACTCCATGGGAGGCTGTGCCGCCTGTTCCTTGAGAGCTTTCAGGCTGTCGTCTGCTTCCAACGCAGCCTGAAATTCCTGACTTGATGTGGCCAGAATCGACGAAACTGCCACATCCTCTGTCAGCCCCTCCGGGCATGTCACCTGGCCGCTGTCTGACCCGGCAGACACTTGGTCAGAAGTGGGGAAGCCGTCGGACCTCTGCAAGGCTCCTTGGGCTCCGGCGCTCCCACTCCTGGTGACAGCGGCTATGACCGCTGTGACCGTGGGTAGTGCCTGCTTCCCCTCTGTTTCTGACCAAGCCGCCCGATCAGGCAGGCTTCCTAGGCCTTTGGACATCTCGGATGTGGGGAACTCCTGCCCTGGGGTCTTACCTGGCGGCTCCTCTCTTGGGACACCCCCACCTCCCATGGCCTGTTCCTCCCCCTGCAGTGGGCCTATACTCAGCAGCCTGGATACCCCTGGGAGCCCTACACTGCCGGTAGCTGCCCCCCTCTCCATCCCTGAGCTTCCCTCTACAGAATCCTGCCCGCCCCCTCCCTCACCGGAGGACAAGAGGTCACGGCACGCCGGCTGAGCACCTCTGCGGGCATCCCCACACTCCCCACCTGCTTTCACTAACCCTGTTTGTGTTGTGTCTGTGCAGGTGTTACCCTCAGGTTTCACTCCCTCCTCCTCAGCAGGACACACACTACATACAACATGGTTGGCATTAGCAGCAGACAAATCAATACACTCTTGGGGGGCCGAACTTGGGGGTTCAGAGGGTACATACTGCGATACTAGACGCCCCAAGTCGGTCCCTAATAAAACATTTGCGGGAATATTTGGCGTTACTCCCACCTCCCGCATCCCCCTTCCGGCACCCCAGTCCAAATACACCATGGCAACGGGAAGTGCCGGCTCCACGCCTCCAACCCCGGAGACGGAAAGAGTCTTTCCTGGTACCAAGTCCTGGGGGGACACCACCTCAGGCCGTACCAGTGTTCGTTCAGCGCCCGTGTCCCGCAGTCCCATGACCGCAGAACGGCCTATGGTGACGGGTTGGATGTTGTCCAGGGACCTACCACCACCCCCTCCCACACACAAAACATTGGGCGCTCTCTGGGAATGGGATGGGGTCTTTTGGCGCTGGGGACACTCAGCCCTAAAGTGTCCTGGTTTGTTGCATAGATGACAACGTCTTACGTCTGGTCCTTGCCTGGAGAGGGCAACAGGGGGATACACCCCTTGTGTTCTAGGGGCCGGGGAAACAGGGGCATGACTGGGCTTACCCCCTCTCCAGGTGCTGCTGGCAGACTTCTTCAGCTCAGGCGCCCTGTTATTGGCATACTCGTCTGCCAGGGCGGCTGTAGCAGAAGCCCCTGTTGGTTTTCGGTCACGGAGGAACTGTCGGAGGTCCTCTGGGCAGTTCCACAAGAACTGCTCCGTGACGAACAGTTCCTGGACCTCCTGGCGGGTAGTAAGCGCTAGACCCGAGGTCCAGTGCTCTGCGGCTCTCAACAGCGCCCGCATATGATCGGTCCAGGTGTCCTTGGGGCCACGCAGCAGGCTCCGGAACTTCTGGCGGTACGACTCGGGAGTGAGGTTGTACTGCCGGATCAGGGCCCGCTTGATGCAGTCGTAGTTCTGTACCTCCCCGGCAGGTAAGTCCCCCAAGGCATCCAGGGACTTACCCCTCAAACGGGGGGTCAGGTATCTGGCCCACTGATCCCGGGCCAGATGGTGCTGAAGACAGGTCCGTTCAAATGCCACCAGAAAGGAGTCCAGGTCCCCATCCTTCTCCAGTAGAGGGAAGTCCTCAGCTCGGACTTTGGACGACTTGGTCTCCTGATGGGTTGGTTGCTCTAGCGGAAGCCCCCGCTGGGCCAGGTCCAGTTGGTGCTGGCGCTCCGCAGCTCGCTCTGCACGCTCCGCAGCCTCCCGGCGCTCTGCAGCTTCACGCTCCGCAGCCTCCCGGCGCTCTGCAGCTTCGCGCTCCTCCTCCGCTGCCTTCTCTGATGCTGCCAGGAGGGTTTTGTAGACGGCATCGCCATGAGACTGGAGACTTGCCATAGCCGCTTGTAAAAGGGCTTGTGATCTGGACAGGCTGGGCTGGGTAGGTGGTGGGCAGCCCACTGCGGGACCGTATACTGGGGACTGGCTCCCTGAGGTGCCCGGGCTGGACTCCTCCTCGCCATGAGTAACAATGTCCTCCCCTCCTGCCACACGGACCGTAGCATTAGCCTCCTGCAGGGTCTTGCTCCTGGTGCCGTCTGCCATCTTGGTAACCGACACCGCTGCAACCCTGAGTTTGCACACACCTTGTTATACTTTTAGCCTGACCGTCTAACGTTGGGCTGACCTTAAGACTCCAGCAGTGGAAGTTACCACTGGCAGTCTTTAGTGCCTGGGAGTAGGGGTCCCACAACACTATTATTCTGCAATCCCACCGCTCTGCCACCAATGTTATGAAAGCCGGCCGGTGGGTGCAGCTCTCTGGCGCCCCCTTACCTCTCAGGTCAGTCAAGGTACTGCACCTAGAGAAAGTAGTGCCAGGAAGCTGCAACCAGCGCAGGGAACACGGTAGTGTGTTATCCCTTCAACGTCACTAAACAGCACAACTCGCTAGCGCCCTCTTAGCCTCAGGTCAGTCAAGGAACTGCACCTAGGATAAGCGGTCGCCAGAGAGACTGTCCTGTAACCTACTGGGTATCGGGGCCCTCTGTAGTGAGGGCGGTATATATATCTTCCTTGGCCGCGCCAGGAATATATATATCTGAACCTCCGACCGTCACTACCAGCCTTCCCCAATCCCCAGTTGGTATGCTGCCACCAGTCCCTATTTTAGATATACGCCCAGTCCGTGAATGGGCCTATATCGGGTCAGGAACCAACCCTGGGTAGCGTTTTGGCTTGAGCCGAGCTCACACGGACGTGCGTTCGTTATGCAGAATAAAAGGCAGGCCCACAATTACTTGAGGTAATTGATTATAATAATACACTAGATACACGATATACAACTAAATATACACAGGTATAAGGTCAGGCTAAACTATACAACAATGGAATACAACACACAGAATCACCACAGCATATCAGTTACCGGTTTCTTGATTCTCTTGTGACGCAGGGAGAGGATTCTGCGGTCGCAGGCACGGTTCTTTGTTACAGGCTGAGGCCTACCACCGCATGGTCAAACTGCTCCTCCCCTTGGTGGCCTCAGCTGGTGCTCAGATGTTCAGCACACCACTCTTGGGTCAAAAACTGACTTGTCTCTTGTCTGTCCTGCTATCTTAAGTGCCCCGTCCCGCCCACTGCTGGTGAGGTCAGCTGGCTCAGTCTCCACCCTCAGGTCTAACTTCGATCAGAAGCCCAAATTCTATGGAACCCAATAACTTCTTCTGGGATGGTCTCATGATACCCCCAGGGGTTCCCATGGATTCGGGCCGCCGTAACCGACCTTTTGATATCAATTATGATACCATACGGTCCTCAGGAATGGCTCCGCGCTATATCTTGGCTTCCAGAGCACGTACAAACGTCTACCGCGGAGGCTTGTGTGCGCAATGGCTCCGGGACGCCGTGATATTTTTTTATTGGCCCATCCCACGCAACATGCGTGTACTATTCATGTTTCTATATCTTATGCCTCCATGCTTGTGACAGACAAAGAAACTAGTCCTATGGGACAAATGGTCAGGTACAGATAGACGAAGCACCCCCCCCTGCTGGCTGTGTTTCCTCTCGAAGTCTTTGAAGCTCCTAGCATTCAAGTGTTAAGTAGGCTTCTTATCTTACAGGAGCCTGGATGGGGGGAAACTATCTAGTTGACGTTTTAACAGAAGGTCCCAAGGGTGGGGGCTGCTGAAGTGTGGCCATCCCTGGATATGATTTATCATTACCAAGATGGCGGCTACAGGTTCATCACAGACCCTGATTCCAGTAATGTGTCAGTTAGTTTGCTGGGTGCAGCAATTCTGATAGAATCAGAGTTTTATCTGCTGCAGATCTAGCAGAGCTCTGAATGCTGAGCTCTGTATAACCCCGCCAACACCACTGTGTACATTGTATATTGACAGAAAGCTGCTAATCAGTGGTGGGCCGTGTCTGGATCAGGAGCCACGAGATATCTAGTCCTCTAGTGATAATCTCCTGCTGATAAAACACTGATTTTATTGGAATATCAAAACATAGCCCTGTAAGTGACATGACGCTGGAATCAGGGTCTCTGCCTCTACACCATGATGCTTTCAGATTAGCTAAACCTGCTGACAGATTCAAGAGACTCAATAATACTGAAAAAGTAGAGCAGTTATTAGCAGCCATTCAGATCTAGTTTTCCGATTCAGGTTGGCATATAAACATTGGGCAATATTTATCAATACTGTCTAATTTTTAGACAGTGCAAACTTAAATTAGACAGCCTTATAAAGCGCCAATTTTTTCAGAGTGCTTCATGCTGTTTGATAAATCTATATTTAAGACTGTCTAGTCTAAGTTTACACCACCTATTGGGTGGCTTACTTTTTTGGCGCATTTTGTTGCAAGTTAAGTCATGCCCCTTTCCCAATATGCCACATCTCCTTTTTGCATCGTCCCCCCTCCCTTAGTTGGACAAGTTGTAAAAAGTGTCAAAAACGCATAATAAATATGGAGTAACTCATTAAAAAACTCTATTTTGGCACAAATTACACCAGAATTCTGGCACATTTAGCTTGATAACTGTATCTCAATGTCTCTATTCTGCAGTATACAGTATATGTCATGTCTGTAATACATATTAGGTGATACAGCACTGAAACATTCTTTGGAAGAGTCACAGAATCTCATTGAAAGGAAATGTCAATGTAGAGATAACGTGTCTTTAAGTCTCATCCAATGAGGCTTCACTTGCCAACAACGTTCTACATTCGGTGGTGAAGACGAGCTTTCATCAGACAACCGTGGTCAGATAAGTAAATCTGCAGATTAAAATTTCAGTGTTCAATGGGCACAAGTTATTTAATTCTTTTCTCTGCCGCTGTTTACATCTGACCCTACCTATCTAGAATTGTTGATGGTTCACATACTTTTATCACATGACTTGAAGTCTTGACATGCAAAAATATGAAAGTGCGCATAGCAATATGCAGATAGTATATATCAGCTTCACCAGAAGCCCCAAACACCTGGCACACCCTGGCACAATATACCAGTATAAACCAATACAGCCCATGAGGTGACCATATACACAGTCACACAAATAAGATTTACGTATGAATTAAGGCAATTTACATAAATTAATATTGGTGACTTGTAAAAGGATTAAATGGAATGAGCTTCAATACTTCACACAACCTGTGGGCAAAAGTGTTGCTCTTGCAAGAAGAAAGTAGCCAAGTTTTTGTGACCCTGTAAAACCCTTTAAAAAGGGTCTTCAGTTTCTTAAAACAGATCTGAAAGAGAATGTTGATATAATTTAGCTACATTTATTAGATAAGTGTGACGCTGGGTAGTCAAGATGTCAAGGTTAAGATACCAAGAGAGCTCATCATAAACAAAGAGGTAAGACAAAGGTGTAGTCAGGTCGCGGTCCGAGGTCAGGATTCCAGGAGGGTAGCGTATCAAGACAGAGGGGCTTGGCAAACGGATGGTCAAAAGAAAGATCAAAGATCAGGTAACAATATATCTGAGACTGAGCACAGGAACACAAAGCAAGCAGACACCACCGAGCAAAAGCTACAACTGGCAGTAATTGGAGGCAGAGAGCCAGCTAAACAGCCAGGTAATCACTCCGAACAGGAGACACATGGAGAAAACTGAGCTCGCCCTGGCCCTGATTGGGTGGCTGGACTGTCACTCAATACACTGAGAGCTCAACACGCCCAAGTCTCTGATTGGACAGCTGAGCTGTCCGTCACTATACTGACAGCTCAGCAAGCCCCTGACCTAGATAGGACGGCTGAACTCTCACTCACTGCGTCCAGACACAGAGATAGGAAGAATCAATGATATTCTAGAAAATAATCTGTTTATTTTTTTGATGTTGCAGCTATTTTTCTTATGTCTAAAAACTTTCTTTGGCATGGCCATATGCAAGACCCACATTTCCTATATGTATCTTATTATGGACTGTACAGCAGGGTGGGTTCATTGTGTTAACTGAAAAAAAAATAGGAATAGGTAAAAAATGTCATTAGACTAATACAGCAACAAGATGGAACATAGTCCTCACCCAGAGTGTAGGGAGTTACATGGACTGATATGAATTGTGACAATCTACATACAGCATTGCTAAATAAATTGGTGCTTTATAAGCTAAAGAAGCAAAGTAATAAATTCTGTTTACTCTTCCCCAAGCTATACAGCAAAGCTGACAAGTAAGCTGCAGAAAACAAGTTATGTCACACTACATTGGCTACATTATGAAATGTGCCACATTATAAGTGTAACATCATACAGTTGTGGCCAAAAGTTTTGAGATTGACACAAATTTTGTTGTTTTACAAAGTTTTTGCTTCAGAAGATTGTTATGAAGAGTGATCACATGAATTGCAAAAAAATTGCAACGTCACGCCTTTACGTGATAATTAACTTATTCACAAAAAACACATTTACACTGAATTTCAGCCCTGTCAGAAAATGACCTGCTTACGTAATTTCAGTTAAATTTTTGTTAGCTAAGGAGCTGATATCACTCTGTCAAACTGATTGAATCATAAAAGCAGACTTTTTGCTTTAAAAAGAGGCTGGTGCTTGAAATCATTGTCTTCTTCGTTAACAATTGTCACTTCCAAGGAAGCACATGTAATCATCATTGCTTTTCATCAAAAGGGTTTTATAGGCAATGACATTGCTGCTTTGAGTGTGTCCCTAAATCAACCATTTATTAGATTATCTTTCATGCCTCAAGATCTGGCAATCTTGTGTTTGTCTGCCGGTGTCTCTATCCCATTAGCCACAGCAGATCCTGCCACTGTCTAGGCGCTGATTACCCTTTGCCTTTCGTCCACTCCTTTCTTACAGCAGGTGTTTTCCATTTGCTCATTGGCCTATCCCATCACTCTGCAGGGGCTTCTATTTAAACCTTACTGCTGCATCTGCTCCCGGCTGGTGATATCTCACAACAACCCAGTTTGGTGTTGAAGGAGTAGCCCATATTTGTAGCTTTCTCTTGGAGTTTTCTGCATGGTGTTGATATTGTGTGTATTTCCTTATCCATTTGGTCGGTCCCTCCTCCTGTTTCCCTGTTTTCTACTTTGTTGTTTTGTGAGCGCATATAGTGTCAGCGTCTCTGCCTCCTGCCGGGAAGACGCCGATCCCGCACCCTCGCATCTGAACTTGCCTGGAACAATGAGGCTCTGGTGTCCACCTTTTGGGAGGGCCTTTCCGGATGGATCAAGGATGACCTGGTGTCATTGGCTACACGGATCGACATCCGTATTCAGAAGTGTTCTAAGGAGGCGATCCGTGAGAGAAGGCCCCTGCGCCTCGCACCAACCTTCCAAAGGCCAGTCTCGCAACCAGCATCCCCGCCAGTGTCTTCTCCAGAGTCTATGCAAATAGACCAAGTTAACATGGTCAAGTCTTGTCAGGAGATCCGCCGCGCCGAGGGGAGTTGCTTCTACTGTGGCAGTATAGAGCATCTAATCTGCTCCTCTCTGGTGAGATCAAGGAAACTCCAGTGTCTAGGACCACTCGGAGAGGTCGTCCTAGGCAAAAGTTCTTCCTCTCCGCCCTTGACTCTGTCCGTTTTAGTTACCAGTGATGAGACCCGCTTCTTCGAGACTGATTATCTGGATTCCGGAGCTGCTGGGAATCTCATTCAACAGGCTGTTGTGGAGCGTTATCAGATTCCTACCATACGTCTGGCTGATCCTTTAACGGTTTCCTCTGTGGATGGAAAGCTTCTCTCTGAGACCATCTTGTTTGTCACTGAGCCTGTAACTCTTCAGGTGGGAATGCTACATTCGGAGAGGATCTCCTTTTACGTGCTGTCCGGTCTCTCTCATCCCCTCTTGCTTGGCCTGCCTTGATTACAGAGACATGAGCCCGTCCTGAATTGGAGCTCGGATGAGGTGCTCCGTTGGGGTCAGGAATGTCATAAGTCCTGTCTGGTTCCGGTTCGTCCTGCTCTACCTCCGTCTACTCCAGCTAACCTACCTGGCCTGCCGGCACCCTACTGGTCATATGCAGACGTCTTTGATAAAAAGGAGACAGAGACACTACTACCTCATAGGCCGTATGATTCGACCTAATCCTTGTGCTTCACCTCGCGGGCGAATCTACCCCTTGTCGCTGGCCAAGACCCGTGCTATGTCTGAATATATAGAAGAGAATCTTGCTAGGGGATTTATCCAGAAATCCACCTCTCCGGCTGGAGCAGGATTCTTCTTCGTCATAAAGAAAGACGTCTCTCTTCGTCCATGTATCGACCATAGGGGCCTAAACCAGATTACCATCAAAAATAAAGTACCCCCTGCCTCTCATCTCGGACCTGTTTGACCGCCTAAAAGGCGCAAGGATCTTCACTAAGTTCCATCTTCGTGGGGTGTACAATCTGGTCCGGATTCACCAGGGAGACGAGTGGAAGACGGCATTCAACACTGGGATGGTCACTATGAGTACCGCGTGATGCCCTTCGGTCTCTGTAATGCTCCAGCCGTCTTCCAGGAGTTAGTAAACAACATCTTCCGAGATCTCCTGTATTCCTGCGTGGTGGTGTACCTGGACGATAACTTGGTGTTCTCCCCTGATCTGCCTTCTCATCGGAGGGATGTTCGTCAGGTACTGCTGAGGCTCCGGAAGAATCGCCTGTATGCTAAGTACGAGAAATGCCTCTTTGAGCAGACCTCCCTACCATTTTTGGGGTATATCATCTCTGAGACCGGACTGCGGATGGATCCCGAGAAGGTGTCTGCTGTCTTAAAGTGGCCCCGACCTGAGGGGTTGAAGGCTATTCAGCGGTTTCTGCGATTCGCTAACTATTACCGCCTCTTCATTCCTCATTTCTCCTCTCGGACTGCTTTCATCTCTGCTCTCACCCGTAAAGGAACAAATCCCAGGGAATGGACTTTCGAGGTGGAAAGTGCCTTTGTCTCTCTTAAGCAAGCCTTCTCCTCCGCTCCAGTGCTATATTGTCCAGATTGCAATAAACAGTTCTTCCTAGAGGTTGATGCCTCTTCCTCCGGGGCCGGAGCAGTGCTCACCCAGAAATCCTCGGGCGAATGGTGACCTGCGGCTTCTTCTCCAAACTCTTTTCTTCGTCCGAGCGCAATTACTCCATAGGAGATCGAGAACTGCTGGCCATCAAATTAGCGCTGGAGGAGTGGCGCTACTTGCTTGAGGGGGCTCTGCACTCGGTGGTCATCTACACTGACCATAAAAACCTCGCTTACTTGCAGACCGCCCAAAGACTAAATCCACGTCAGGCCAGATGGTCTTTGTTCTTTGCTCGTTTCAGCTTCACTCTCCATTACCGCCTGGCAGACATGATTATTAAAGCTGACGCTCTATCCCGCTCTTTTCTGCCTACTGACCAAGAGGAGGAGCCTCTAAACATCATTGACCGCTCCAGAATAATGACTGTTGCTCCATTTGACCTGTCTCATCTACCTCCTGGTAAGACCTTTGTAGCGGCTCAGGATCGGAAGAGGGTCTTATTCTGGGGTCATTCGTCCAAACTGGCTGGTCATGTCGGCCAGAGGAAGACGCTTCTGCTCATTGCCCGACATTATTGGTGGCCCACCCTGCGCAAGGATGTTGCGGATTTTGTCGCGGCTTGTTCCTCCTGTGTCCGTAACAAGATACCTAGGCACCTCCCAGCTGGTCATCTTCTTCCTCTCCCCATGCCTTCTGCTCCTTGGCAACACAATGCTATGGAATTCATCACTGATCTTCCGGTATTGGCCGGTTGTACAGTCATTTGGGTGGTCGCCGACCACTTCTCCAAGATAGCTCACTTCATTCCTCTGCCTGGTCTTCCATCCACACCTGTGCTGGCTAAGGACTTCATCCGTCACATCTTTCGTCTCCACGACTTACCCCTTCACATTGTCTCGAACAGAGGAGTTCAGTTCACTTCTCGCTTCTGGAGAGCCACGTGCAAGCTGCTGGATGTCTCTTTGGACTTTTCTGCGGCCTATCATCCTCAGTCCAATGGTCAAGTGGAACGTATTAATCAGATCCTTACCAGTTTTCTTTGGCACTTTGTCAACGCTCACCATAGTGATTGGGTAGAACTTCTGCCTTGGGCCGAGTTTTCTTATAACAACCATGTGAGTGAGTCCTCTGCTAAGTCTCCATTTTTTGTGGTTTACGGTCCACACCCTCAAAATCCGTTTCCAGTCTCTTGTTCAGTGGACAATCCTGCCGCGGAGTCTCTCGTCAGTGACTTTTCGGTGATTTGGGAAGACACTAGATCTGCGCTTCTTCAGTCCTCCGAGCGGATGAAGAAGCATGCTGATAAGATACGTCTGTATTCGCCTCTATTTCGTCCGGGAGACAAGGTCTGGCTTTCCTCCAAATATGTCCGTCTCAAGATACCATCATACAAGTTGGGCCCACGGTTCATCGGTCCTTTCAAGATTCTGAACCAAATAAATTCAGTGCCGTACAGCTGAAACTCCCTGCCTCCTTACGGATTCCCAATTCCTTTCATGTGTCTCTCCTCAAGCCTGTTGTCCTTAATCCTTTCTCTGATGATCCAGGTACCACTTAAGCTCCAGTCTCCGCTGAGGACGTCTTTGAGGTAGAGAATATTTTGGCCATCAAGAGGGTAAGAGGAAAGACTTTCTTTCTTGTGGATTGGAAGGAGTTTGGTCCTGAGGAGAGGCCTTGGGAGCCCAGGGAGAACATTCATGCTCTTCTAGAAAAATTTCTTGCGGGTCCAAAGAAGAGGGGGCGTAAAGGGGGGGTACTGTAGCGTCGGCGTCTCTGCCTCCTGCTGGACGCCAATCCCCTCACCGCCGTGGTCCCGGTCCGGTGTTCTCTGATTCCTGTGCAGCATCTGCCCGGGGTGCGCGCACCACGCGTAGTTCCCCGGGCACTGTACTTAGAGCGCGCGCGCGTGCACTCCCTCCCTCTTAAAGGGGCCGTGCGAGCTGTCCTAAAGAGTCCCCGGCCAATGGCCGGAGGACTGCTCCTATATAAGGCACCTCCTCCAAAATGGAGGTGCCTGTGCAAGGTTGTTGTTTGTGTGCTAACACTCTCCTCAGCCCTCAGGTTCCAGTGCCCGCCAGCCTGTCTATCAGCCGTGCCCGCCTGCCTGTCTATCAGCCCTGCCCGCCTGCCTGTTTATCAGCCGTGCCCATCTGCCTGTCTATCAGCCGTGCCTGTCTGCCTGTCTATCTGCCGTGCCAGCCTGCTTGCCTACCCGCATCACCTGCCTGTCTACCAGCCGTGCTCCTTTGCTGTGCCTGTCGGCTTCGGCCATCAGTCCCGTGGGAATCGCCTGCTCTCACAAAAGGTCGGTCTCAGAGTGGCACCTGGTTCACCTTCCCGGTCCCTCCTTGGTTCACGGAGTCGACTAAGCTGCAATGTGGCCAGGGTCGTTCGGGGTAGGCACTTAATTACGCCCCTCTGGTCCCTCCTTGTATCACAACACAGAGGTTCCACCACCCGGATGCGTAACAGCGCATTGGTATGATTGCAGTTATCTTTCACTCCAGTCTGTTTTCCCTGTCTGTCTGGTTTATGCTATCCGATTCACATCGGTCCCATACCTCCCTAGGTGGGGGAGGGAATAGTTCAGTGTGCATTTAGGAGCTCAGTAAGGCACATGGCCCCGGCATCCTCACCATCAGAGGTAATCCAGGCAGCAGGGACAACCAATGTGCCTCTAGATTTAGGGATAAAGAAGGAGCCCATTGCCTGGGATATATCCAGTTACAGTATTACGACATTATCAAGAACTTCAAAGTGGTTCAATCACTGTGAAGAAAGCTTCAAGGTGCCCAAAAAATTCCAGGACCATTTCTAAAAAGGACTCAGCTACGGGATCAGTTGGATAAAAGTCCAGAGCTTTATCAGGAATGGCAGCAGGCAGATGTAAGTGCATTTGCATGCAAAGTGAGGTTTGGTGTCAAGAAGGGCAGTAAAGAAGACTGACTGGCATTATGCAAGAAGTTCAGGGATTGGACTGCAAAGGACTGGGATAAAGTTATTTTCTCGGATGATTGGGATATCTAAATAAATGATTATCTGGATATGAAAAGGTGAGCGCTACTTTGAGTACCGTGTCATGAAAATAGTAAAGCATTCTGAGACCATTCACGTGTGTCGGACTTTTCTGTCCAAAGGAGGGAGTTCACTCACAATTTTGCTTAAGAGCACTGCCATAAATAATATGGTATCTAACCATCCTCCAAGACCAAGTTCTCCCAATAATCCAGGAGTAATTTGGTGGTGAACATTGTTTTTTCCAGCATGATGGAGACCATCTCACAAGGCAAAAGTGATAACAAGCGGCTCGGTGAACAAAACATTTAAATTTTGGGTCCATGTTGCATGGCTAGGAAACTCTCCAGATCTCAAAACCTCAATCCTCAAAAGTGGGTGGACAAACAAATTTGTGTCAGTCTTAAAACTTTCAGTTACAACTATAAAGTGTGAAAACTGCAATATGTCAGTTTTTTGAGCTAAGAATAAAATTCAACTTTCTTTCTAGTAGCAGAAAAATGATAAAAGTTAGTGATCAAAGTGCAAGACGTGACAAGATTGTCTGTTTTCTTTTCCTGTAGGAATGACAATCAGTCACCTCAGAAAATCCTTCCTGAATATTCAGCCATAACAATTTCCAGAACTTCACAGCTTACAACAACATAAATCTAATTTAAATCCCCACAAAAACACACAACAACATATTTGAGGCTAGATCATACATGGTAGAAAAAACACAATCATAGTCAAGCACTAGGTAATATACAGTATCTCTGTGGGTCTAATATTATAAGAATGAAGCTTAAAATTATAATCCAAGCAAAAGCTAAAACACAGGAATTGCCTGGAGTGGAGAGGCCCCAATGTCTAACAGACCTGGTATTTTTGGCAGCCTACTCCTGTCGCCTCTATACATGCTCAGGTACAAGACAATGGTTTTCATGACTGTCATAGAGGAAAATTAAAATCCATAAGCCATCTCCAGGGAGGAGACATGCCACCCCTCCCGCACATTGAACATATGGGGAAGTGGGAAAACTACTTATAACTGGGGAAGAGCTGACACATCAAACTCCTTTTTAAGTAGGCCTCACATTGAACATTTGGGGAAGGGAGAGAGAAACTAATTTAAACAACATTTAAAGCAGAGACCTCCTGCCGTGGACAGGTGATTAAAACAGAATATCTCCTGGGGAAAATAGACAACGAGGCTGAGATCTGTTTACGCATAGGAGGAGAAGAATGATTCCCCAGGAAAGAGCTTACTATAGGAAAGAAAACTGAACAATTACAGCTAGCCAGCCTGTCCTGGGATCCAGATGGGAATATTGGGGCTTGCATTGATCCGATAATTATAGGAGATACATTTTTGGCGCCGTAAAGAAGGGACAAACATAACGCATTCATTCACATCGCTGTGGGGCCACTAGAACCCCTCCAACTTAATAACGATCTGATAGATGATGCGAACCAGCTCATGATTGATTGCTATGGAAAGGTAAAGTCACGATAAGAAATATGACAACAATATCTTCCGCCTGGGACCTCCAGGGGAGAAGATATCCCGTAACTTGGGGATTTCATAAAATTCTAACAGACCCAGCACATCCCATAGTCTGCCCCCAGGTGAGCTCATCAAGGGGAGGTATGTGGGCGTAACTTTGAGCTAATAAAAAGCAGCATTTGGATCTGGGTCATTTGTCAGTCCTTGGAAGACATAGCTCATCGTGGGTTCTGTCCATTTATTTTCCCAATCGGAGCGCTTCCCTCCGTTAAGCTCTGAGCCATTTCCGTGACCAGGTTTTGTAATTTTCTTTCGTTATTCCTTTTTATGTTATGTAATTTTATATATCGTATTGTGTTGTTCCCATTTTGAATCATCTTGCATATTTTTTTTATAGAACACTGCCTATCTTTCTTGATTAAATATATTAAATTTAATAACTCTGTTCATTTTTCTCTGTAAACCGCACCCCTGAAGTCATGCGCTACCTGTAACGGGTGTCCAATCGGCCTTTATAAACGATTGGTGGTGGCAGCTAGTAGTGGTTCCTTATTTTTATTATTGTGGAGCTAGTAGTGACCATACCGGGGGGTATAAACATATATTCCATGCATTGGAATCGGATGTGTATATGCCATACGCTCACTGTGAGTTCCCCAATAACCGGCCTAGTAGTAGAAGCAGCCACGGCCTCATCCATCCCTCATCAGCCAATTGCATAGTAATTGTCCTGATGATTGGAGGGAGAGGAGTTGTGTTTCCTTGACAATGACCCGCCTGGGAACCTGAACAGAAAGACTTCTTATATGGGATCTCAGGCAGGTCATGACAACCGCTGCATGAGGATCTGGGTGTATATATGTAGGAGCAGCCTGCCTAAAAAAACCTAATTTAGACTAGGTCTGTTGGTTATACTATGGGTGCCTTAACTCTGCATTTATTTAATTTTGTCTGGATGGGCACTTTCAAGGGTTACTTGAGAGAATAAAAACAAGATTTTTTTTCTCCCCCATGTGGATGGTATGAAAGTCAGCTTCATTAACTGGAATAGACGGAGCTGCCATACCAGTTACAATATCTAGCTGCACAGTTCAGCTCTTTGGACGGAATAGTGGCCACAGCAGGGTACAGCACCTATGGGGCGGATGTGGAGTATCTGGCCTCTGCCACGATGCAGTCAGCGGAGCTGTGCAGCCATGTAACTGAGCAGTTCTGGCTACCGCCAAGACTGGGAGCAGCTGATCGGCAGGGGTGCCGAGTGTCGCACACCCACCAACCAGACATTCATGACTTATCGTAAGGATATCGTAAGGATAGATCATCAATGTTAAAGTCCTGGACAGCCCCCTTAAAAAGGGAGACTTTGATTTTAATTTGGTATCTGTCTTCATCTGTTTTCTTACATGTAGGAAAAACTTTGGATAATGCAACGTGAATTTTATGTCAACCCCATATGGCAAAGCAGACGAAATGAACCAACGTTTCGGTCCCGAAGGGACTTTTTTTAAATATATCTGTTGTGGACAGGGGTGTCAGGAACCAGGGATGTGGTGTCCATTTTTTTTCTACTGGATACAAACGGACAAGTGAACTGAGTCTCATTTTTTACATTAGGGAGACATAGTTAAATTGGTTCTGAATGCCCCCTTAGTATATTGTTTGTGCATAGCCAACAGAAAACATATTCACTTTACTGTGTGTCAATAATATTGGAAAGGTGGGTTGACTATAGACTGATAAGAAAACACCATTAAGAAGGTTGGTTTTTCAAGAGGAACCTTGGCTTATATCGTGGTGTGTTTTTTCTTCTGAGGTAGTCATATAAAAGCGTAATACCTTTATAGGGCTGAATGGCACAGCATGATTAAGCTGGCTTAAGAAAAGCCATTGTGGACCTATTGTGGATATATGAAAGGTTAGTCCTTTGCTTTCAAGAAAAAAAAAAGAACGCTAATCCTGGATGTTTTGTTACAGTATTTGGGGGCCTCTTTAAGCATTGGTAGTAATGAAGTCAAATAGTGTGAGAAACGTTCTATGAAGTTTACTTTATAAAGTGTAGTCTCTGTACATTCCACATGTGCCCCAAACAACTCTGACCTCCTGAGGCGTGGGCTCTACACGATCTACAAGTGTCCAGTGGTTCCTGGTACCAAGACATTATAAGCAAATCCTGTAAAATGTTAGCTGGGGTCATCATGGAATGGACTTGTTAACCACAACATGCTACAGATACTTGAATGGATTGAGATCTGAGAAATTTGGAAGAACTAACACTTTGAACTCTGTAATGTTCCTCAAACCATTCCCGAACAAATTTTGAATTGTGGAAGGTCATTATCCTTCTGAAAGAGGTCACTGCAATTAGGAAACACAATTGCCATAAAGAGGTGTACTTGGTCTGAGACAATGTTTTGGTAGATGACATTGTATGTCGGAAAACAAAATCCATATGACACTATCTATTGCTCACAGCATCACATTTCATTGTCTTCACATAGCGCATTCGTACAGTGTAAAACAATAAGAGATTCATCAGCCCAAGTCACCTTCTTCCATTACTCTATGTGATCCAGTTTTGATGCTCACCATTGCAGATGTTTTTGGCAACAGTTATTATGAGCACTCTGACCGTTTGTGGCTACACAGCCCATGTATGACAAGCTATGTAGCACTTTGCCTTCTGAGACCTTTCTATCATAGCCACCAAGTTGGGTCACAGTTATGTTTTGTGTCTGATCAGATCAGATGAGCTAGCCTTTATTCTCCACATGCATCAGTAAGTCTTGGGTATCCATGATCCTGTCACACGTTGTCCTTCCTTAGGCCACTTTTAGTAGGTAAGGTAGTAACCACTGCACAGCAGGTTCATCCCTCAAGACATAGACCTTCCATTATAAAAATACTCTGACCAAATCGTCTAAACATTGCAATTTGGCTCTTGTCAAAGTCTCTTAGATCCTTAAGTGGGTCCATTTTTTTCCGCTTCCAACACAACATCTTTATGATTTGACTAGTCACGTGCTGCATAACACATTTTAGCCATTCGCAGGTGGGATTGAATCAAGATAATCCAATTGATTCACTTTACCTGTCAGCGGGTTTAGGTTGGGTTTAGATGGTCATATTTCACAGTCCGTACTTGTAATGTCCGGGTCTCCTGACCGCATCTGACAGCCTCATAGGTAGACAGGAACCTATTAGCTCGGGTCAGTAAACCTAAAGTCAGTCTGGGCACTGCGGTCCATACAGGGACTGTAAAATACGGCCTTCGTGATAAAGCTGATTGGTGTATATTTGTGAATATATATATATATATATGGTCATCTGGTCCTACTCATATCTACTGTCATATGTAAACAATGTGTTGGGTACATGTCTATATCACTGGGTTCGTTTGACAGTCTAATGTGTATGGAGACCCCCTATTCACAATCGACAGATGATGTTGGAGAAGGTAAGCATCCGACACGTGTGACTTGATTTCGGACTGTCGATCCTTTTGTTCTTTAAGAGATAAGAGATGTGTGGCAGCTGCTCTCTCAGAGAACACAGAAGCATTCGGCTGAGCAAGCACTACGATGTGCAGAGGAGTTGGGCGAGATAGCTGCCAACAGCTATCTAAAGTGCATGGGGGGCGTTAGGCTGGCCGTATACATTAAGATGGCTGTTGGCTGAACTTTGCTTCTGCCTATTATTCGGCCAACAGCCATCTCTGTTGACACTACCATACAGAGGAGCACCAGCTTGGCTGAGCGCTCCTATATTGTCTATGAGAATGCAGCCGGCAGACACGTCTGCAGGCGGTTTATCTCAGGTAGAAAAATATGATCGTCAGTCTGAACCCGGACAAGCGAGATCAACATCTCTCCCGACTATCAGTTGGCCGGCGTCCCCAGACACATTAGACCAGTGGTTCCAAACCTTTCTTACCTTGACAGCCACAGTCGACTAAGAAAGATGGTTGCGAGCCACATCCATAGCCCCCTCCCTACAGTACTAGTGACATTCAGAGCTCCCCATCACTGGTATAAAGACAGCCAAAGCTTCCCCAAAGAAAGCACATGGAAACCATGTGCTACTCTCCCATATAGGCAGTGTAATTACATCCAAGAGATCCCACTTTACCATCATTTGATATTCTCGTATCAATGACACCCTCTACGCTATCACATCGAACTTCAAGCTCCCCTCTAACAGTATCATCCTATCTCTAGCTTAATATTTATTTCTCTCCTCCTCCCATCCACACCCCACAAGTATATGCACGTACAGATCTGCTCCTCTTTGCTGAGCTACGAGTTGTAAAAGTCACCATCTGGAGACCTTCTCTTCATAAATGTTTGCTGATCGGGTGCTAATGCAACAAGCTGGCACACAGCCAAGAGCCACATATCTTGGGTCCGCGAGCCACATGTGGCTCCTGAGTCACAGGTTGGGGGTCCCCTGCATTAGACCGTTGGCTGAACCTGTTGATATCGTATAGTTCATCCAACTTTAATCTAACGTTCATGGGGGCCCTTAGTTCCTCCAACAACAGATTCCTGAACAATGCTTGGCACAAAGATTACACTTGACTACAAATCTCTTTGCAGATACTGAACAAGAATGAAATATCAAGAGCTGCCTGATGCTTACATGCTATACCTCAGGAACAATGCAATAAAGATGGTATCTTCCTTTATGTACATAACTTGTATCATACATGTGATAAATACCCAATGGAAACCTTAGAAGGAAAGTTGGCAGAGTAACAGTAACACATCAGCATTGCGACATACCGTAAATATTCACAAAATATAGTGTATTTATAATATAAAATGGTTTATAACGCGCTCACATGACACGTACAATACACAGACCATAAACTCCAGCAATCCAAACCTAGGATGCTGATTGTGAGCTGAGATTTACAGTGCACATCAGTGCCCGCTGGAGAGCTGCACACTTCTACTATTTTGCAACAGGCTTTTCAGGTGTGTAATATATAACTAGGTTATACAGTATCTCCCATCTAGCATTCTTTGGTTCGCGGTTTCAGTAAGGAACTTAAAGTGATAATAAAAGCAGTCACATTCCTGAAATCCACTAATGGCAGAGGAGCGCTGACCTGTGACGTCACCGGGGGGTCCGGGAAGGGCTCTACACACCTGGGCTCTTAGAAAATTATAGGAGTTGTGGAAACCCCCGACAGATTAGGATTTTTGCCCCCATGGTTATACCATATAGCAGGATATCAGCGCCCCATGACTAATATTTCTTTAAGACAGCAGGTTCAATAGTGCTGGGTAATTAGATTAAGATTTAATACCTTCTCCTCATTAGTACAATTATTCATTCATGACTGACAGAATTTGATCCATGTCGAAAAGATAATAGCTGTAATTTATCCCTCCTGCTCATAATCATGCATCCTGTGCTCGGTATACAGTGCACTGTATTTGTTACATCTTGTAGGCGGATAATAGGACAAATAAGGTGTTATTGTGGGAAACGTATAACAATCAAATATGTCTGTAGCATATAAGGCAGGAAAGTTATAGTCCTTACATGAATAAGGCAGCATTCCAGTTTCCATACAGAAAGAAGAAATACAGATAGTGGAAAGCGGACTTGTAAAGTGCCAGTCTCATCATCATCAATGGGTAAAATGGCAAAGTGCTTGTAAAAAACAACAACTTTGCAATTTACTTGTTATTAAAAATCCCCTTTATTCTCAGGAATAAAGGGATTGACTGTGCGTTGCCTTGGCTATCGTCCACCACTGCCGTCTACCAGCAGTGGCCGGTCTCCTAGGCAAGGAGCGTATGATTACAAGCTCTTTGTTGTAGAGCTGTGCTGCCCTGAAACTGGCCAGATCCAGCCATCTTCATTGTCCAAGCTCTCCTCCAATGCTGCAGAGACAAAGCCGTCTCTGCCTGCAGCATTGGGATGCGCACATGTCCGGCAAATGGCCATGGGATTTCTATCCGTGTTTGTCTTGTTTATTTTTCCTCTATATCTATAAATTCTTAATGTTTTTTGTTCTGTTGTACTGGTTATGTGACATCTCATGAAAAGTCAGAGTTAGCAGTTGATGATTAACTGCAAAGATGACATGGTGGAATTGAAGGCTGACTTGTCAACTTGGAGTCTGGTAATTGGTGTAACACTTAAGATGCCATAATCATTTATTTTTAAGGGGTTGTCCAGCACTAAGGCTGGTCATACATATTGGATGGCTGTAGGCTGAACGGTGCTTCGGTCAATCGATCGGCCGACGGCGATCTCAGCTGACATTCCCATAAACAGGAGCGTTGGCTCAGCCGAGCGCTCCTGTGTTCTCTTTGAGAAAGCGCCAGCTGACACTTTAGCGAGGACAATGTCAGTGCAAAATCTGACATGCGTCATCAACATCTCTCCTGACCATCAGTTGGCCGGCGCCCCCATACTCTTTAGACCAGGGATGTCAAACTCAAACACATAGAGGGCCAATATTAAAAACTTGGACAAAGTCGCGGGCCAACCATTATACAGTATAATGGCCCCCACATAGTCCTCCATACAATATAATGGACTCCACATAGTCCTCCATACAGTATAATGGCCCCCACATAGTCCTCCATACAGTATAATGGCCCCACACAGGCCTCCATACAGAATAATGGGCCCCACATAGTCCTCCATACAGAATAATGGGCCCCACATAGTCCTCCATACAGAATAATTGCCCCACATAGTCATCCATACAGAATAATAGGCCCCACATAGTCCTCCATACAGAATAATGGCCCCACATAGTCATCCATACAGATTAATGGGCCCCACATAGTCATCCAAACAGAATAATGGCCCCACATAGTCCGCCATACAGAATAATGGGCCCCACAGAGTCCTCCATACAGTATAATGGGCCACACATAGTCATACATACAGAATAATGGCCCCACAGAGTCCTCCATACAGTATAATGGGCCCCACATAGTCATCCATACAGTATAATGGGCCCCACATAGTCATCCATACAGAATAATGGCCCCACATAGTCATCCATACAGAATAATGGGCTCCACATAGACCTCCATACAGTATAATGAGCCCCATATAGTCCTCCATACAGAATAATGGACCCACATAGTCCTCCATACAGAATAATGGACCCACATAGAGGTGGTGGTTCTGATGTCGCGGGCCAAATAAAACCACCCTGCGGCCAGATTTATCCCACGGACAAGAGTTTGACATATGTGCTTTAGACTGTAGGCCAAACCCATTGATATCAGAGATTTCAGCCAACATTAGCCTAATGTGTATGGAGGCCTTAGACCTATGTTTAGGATAGACTATCATTATCAGATTCGTGGGTGTCTGACACACACCACCGGTCGGCTGTTACCAGATCCCATGTGCAGAGCCGGGACACAACAGCCCATACACTGTGTAATACTGCAGCTCAGCTCCCATTCGCTTCAATTACTGATAATAAAATTACATTAGTAAATGAAATGAAATTTTAAACATAAAACAAGATGTATCATAAATGTATCTCTAGCGTCAGCCCATGACTGGATGGACTGGAGATTATTTTATACAGTAACAATGGGATTGCAACATGTGATATAATTATAAAACATAGATATGTAATCCCAAAAGACTCTAAATAATCCATTTATGTCTAATTTGCCTGGGGATAAGAAAAGTCTCATCTGACACATTTTACATCTTAGCATAGTTTGTCCCGTCACTCAGTATAAGTAGATGACAGCTGTGAGGAGATAATGCAGAAAATTGTCCTGGAATGTAAAGTAAATATCCAGGAAGGATTTTGTGGACTACTGCAGTGGTAAAGGGGTTATCTGGGACTATTTTTTTTACTATGGGGCTAAGAATTAACAGGCAAGTAGTTGCTAACTACCTGCCTGTTCGGGCCGCCGAGAATCTCTGCCGGCACAGAGTGGTCACAGACCGCTCCTGCCGGTGATTCTATGTCTTCCACCGAAGTCATGTCGACAGAGCAGCTGCTTCTCTCCCACTGTATTGATGAGACGTCACACTGACTGACAATCGGCTCCCCACTGCCTAACTGCAGGGAGCCGGCTGTCAATCAGCATATAGCCAACAGTCACACCCCAATGACAGAGGAGGAAGAGGAAGAACTGCTCTGCTGACGTGAAGCAGCAAAATTGTCGGCAGGAGCGGTCTGTGAGCCGACAACGGATAGAACAGGCAGGTAGAGAGCAACTAACTACCAGATAGTTCCTAGGCCCAGAGTAAAAAAATAAAATAGTCCTGGAACACCCCTTTAAGTATTTCCACTTCTCCTTCAGAAATCTTTTGACTGCCGGCTCAGTACTTTGTAAATAAACAAATGGCACTTTACTTACCCTCCCAGGTCAAGTGCTGTCTCTCTGGTTCTGCTCCAGTGATTCTGTACAGGCTGCAGCACTGCAGCCAATCAATGAGCTAAGCGGCCATGCCCAAGTAGATGCCATAAGCTGCTGAGCTCAGTGATTGACTGCAGCGATGTTGATGTGATGTTACAGCTACAGCCAAACAATACACATTGTGGCATAGCCAGAGACACAGCACTAGATCAGTTATTGTAGCTTTATAGGTCAGCGTGTCCATTTTTACTATCAGTGATTTTTTCGCATGGCATAAAAAAAAATAATGGAAAGCTTTTATCACCCATTACAATGCTGAAAACGGACAACACACAGATCGCACAAGGATGGCATCCCGGTGCCGTTCGTAATTTTCACAAACCAATAGACTTGCATGGGTGTTCTTTATCTGTGATGTGTCTGGGTAACAAACGGACATGTCTCCATGATTTTTTGGGCAGAAATATGGTCTGCAGAAAAAACAGGAACTCGTGAACAGTCATATAGTCTATAATTGGTGAAAAATTTGGATAGATTACAGACACGAGGTCTGGAGGAGATCTAAAGCTTTAGGACATCCATATGGGATTGAGACAGAGCTAGAAAAGTGGTTATGATTTTAGGCATTCGCATCCACACACGGTAGAGAAAACGCAGTGGAAATCCGGGTTGCAGACATCTGTAGCATGTCTATCTATGTTGCCAATTGTCTCCAAAGACGCCATCCTTTGCAAACCAAAGGATGAAATCTGCGGAAAGTCTCAAATTCGCAATATTTCTTTCTGCTACTATTGTCCACCGTGAAAAGTCCACAGTGGATCGTTCCCATGTAGACGTATCCTTAAAAGATAAACTGAGTCCCAATACAGTGAACTTATAAGGTTCTCAACCACCACAAAATCAATCTGTCAATGATGTCATCTGTTAGGGGTGTTTCTTTAGGGGAAAAAAAGAGACTGCTGTCGCCTGGCAGGCGATATTGGGTCCCTCAGCGGTCATCTAACAGCAGCTCTGCTGTCACTTATGAGGCACAGTGGTCAAAACCCACCGCTGTGATCCAACAACGTGTCCAAAATGGTCCAAGCTTCAAAAAGACAACTTGGTGGGGTGCCTGGTACTGTTACCAGTCAATGGAAGAAAGGTTTTATTCTCTCAGCAATGTAATACATTCTTGACCACCCACTATTGATTTCCATGCCACATTCAACGTCACCACATTAGAAAAGCACTGGGGGGTAACAATGGGGTCAGCCTGACAGTTTAGGCATTAGGCCATGGATAGTGCAGAATACCGAAGAGTGGCCAAATGGAACAAACTATTTTGTAGCAAAGATGAAAAAGTGATTTCTTATAATAAAAACATATAACGCATTTCGAAGCCGATGTGAATGCGCTTCTGCAGCACCCGTAAGATCTGCCAATGCTTCCGGACTTTAGTAGGTTTCCTCTGTTTCCAGGAGCTTTTCTTGAGTCTCCTCGTAGAGTTATAACGTATTTAAAAATTGCACATGTGAATATTACTGTACTTATGATAATGGAAGCTGCCAATGGGACAAGTGCACTTTAATTTTATCGTTTCCAGTTCAAAATGACTGTAAATGCCGGCTGTAACATTCATCTACCTTCAGGCACGCGCTCGCTAAACATGCCAGTGGAAACTAGGATTGTAAAAACAGCACAATCATTTTTATGCCCTGTTGAAGTAAAGAAATGTATACAGAGACCGTGGGGCTTAACAGATGGAATTCAAGGGAAGTACGCACGCAAAACTGATTTTACAGGAGATGGTTGGTAGCAAATTCATAATAATGTGTTTATAAAATAAAATTTACATTTTTTCATTTATTTGTTTTACTCACTTATATAGCGCCATTCATTCCACAGATCTTTACAGACATTATCAGTATTGTCCCCATTGGGGCTCACAATCTACAATCCCTATCAGTATGTCTTTGGCGTGTGGGAGGAAACCGGAGAACCCGGAGGAAACCCACGAAAACATGGGGAGAACATACAAACTCCTTGTAGATGTTGTCCTCGGTGGAGTTTTTTGCTCTCATTTTATTCCCGCTGATCCCCTGAATATTCAGTTTTCTTAAATCTCCCATACAGATCCAAAGATATGGGTCTTTTTTAAGTAGTGCTAATTTTTATTGTCTTTACCAACCAGGCGTGACTCACAGGATTCCCTGGGGGAGGGTCTTTAGGCTACTCTACATTATTATTCTGTGGGCCGCACCCCCTTTGTAAAGACCATAAAAAATAGCACTAAATAAAAGGCCCATATTTCTGGAAACATGTGGCTGATTAAAAAAAGCAAAAAAAAAACAACAAAACCCAGAATACTCAGGGGAGCAACGGGAATTAAATTTTTGGAAAAGCTGCTCACTTTTGACCTGGTGACAGGCTCTCTTTAAAACAAATAATAAATTATCATGTGCCCTCTGCTCTTATCACAAGTATATGAATTATTTACACTGTCAATGGATGCAAATCTCCATAAGAAGATACTGCTTCCTGAAGTCCACTAAACAAGGGGGAACAAGCATTTACCATAGAAATTGTAGGTAAGCAATTTAAAGGGAATCTGTCAGCAGGTTTTTGCTATTTAATCTGAGAGCAACTTGATGAAGGGGCAGAGAGGCTGATCCCAGTGACATGTCACATGCTAGCTGTGTGGTATGGTTTCAATAATATCAGTGTTTTAACAGCAGGAGATGATCACTGCAGGACTAGGTGTCACGTGCCAGACAGTCCAGCAAATTTGTGTATCCCTGCCCCCGCCACTGATTGGTAGCTGTTGACAATGCACACAGGAAGCTGCCAATCAGGGGTGTGGGCGGGGTTATACACAGCTCAGCAATCTGACCACTGCTACATCTACAGCAGACAAAACAAGGATAATATCAAAACTGTACCAAATAAAAGACACTGAAATCATGGTCTCTGCCCCTACATCATGCTGCTCTTGGATTCTATAGCAAAATCCTGCTGACAAATTCCCTTTAAGAGGAATGGAAATCGAAGCACTAAGGCAAACACAACAAAATAGTAGCTAAAATGAATAGCTGAGATGGAAAACTACCAAGTATAAGAAAAAAAACAATGTCAACATTTAATATCCACTCAACCTTAAATGAGTTTTCAGACCAGTTATGGTGTATCATTGTCCTCAATTCCATCCACTTGAATGGGGATTAGTTGCAGTGCACAGCGACTGAAAAAGACCGCTGCAACTGCAGATACTCACCGTAGTTGGAACCTCACCATGAAGTGATGGAACATCCCAGCAATTTGCCATCATTTCTGAAAATAGTACTGTAGACAAGTGTAATTTTAAAATGCTCTACATTAAATTCACCAGAAGATCAGTTGTGACCTAACATTGATGCTGGACGAGAGGGTCTGACTCACAATCTCCATTAGTTCATCCATCCATTCGTTCGTTTTGGATGGGGTTGAGGTCAGGGCTCTGTGTGGCCAATAAAATTCTTCCACACCACCAAATTCCTTTAACCATGGGAACAGGAAAGGACCTTCCCCAAACTTTCCCCACCAAGTTGGAAGCTACAATTGTCCAAAATGTCTTGTATGCTGAAGTATTAAGATTCCTCTTCACTAGAACTAAGGGGCTTAGATCACCCCTAAACAACCCCACACCATTATCCCTCCTCCACCAAACTTTACAGTTGGCACAACGAAATCAGGCAGGTGACGTTCTCCTTTGTTATTCATCAAAACCAGATGCAAGATAGAGAAGTGTGATGCCAGAGGAGGATTGGGCTCTTCAGTTATGGAGGCAGCAGAGCATTGGTGACATTTATGCCCTTGTCGATATACATGGTGTGGTGAGTTGCTGCGTTTCCTTCCACTTCTTAATAATATCACTCACTGTTGATCATGGAATATTTAGGAGGGAAAAAATCTCATGAACTGACTTACACCGGTGGCGTCTTATTACAGGACCGCGCTGGTATCACTGAGGACTTCAGAATGAACCGTTCTATCACACCGCGCTGGTATCACTGAGGACTTCAGAATGAACCGTTCTATCACAAATGTTCATGATGGCTACGGCATGGCGAGGGGAAGGATTTTATACACCTGTGGCAATGGGGCTGAACGATTAAATAGTGCCCCAATGCTTTTGTCATTATATATTTGATGAACCCGGTTCCACATTACTAAACCATATCTCTTTTTGCATCACAGAATGTGCACGCTCTTCTCTTAGGATGAGAAATGTTCAGCTTTGACAGTCGCTATGAACCGACATTAAACAACACCACGGTGTATAGACTTGAATCCTCAGAGCAGCAATAACAAGTCAAGGCCACTTAGCTATGATTTATAGCCGTTCACTTAACTGTGATCATTCCAGTCTTCTAGAGAAACCTTTCGAATGCGAACACCGCTCAATATCACTCCATCAATCTCAGCGTATGAAGGCATAAATTAGTATGAATTGCAGTAATGGTAATAAAATTATTTTTCTCTTGTATGAGGTGAATGAAGAGAGGAATAAATCTGAGAAAATAAAATACTTTCTTTGGCATATGAACTTCTGATCCTCAATCACTCCATTTTCTCCTGATATCTGCTGTTGGGTTATATTTGGGTGGCCTCCATATACACCTGACAATATTAATTTTATGTAAATGGGCAGCTTAATGTTCATTTTCTTTAAAGTAAGAACATATAAACTCAAGGTAGGTCTTGCTCTGGTCAGATTCAAGCCCAGGAGCCCAGCGCTGCACAGAACCAATGCTAACCGCTCAGCCTGCCGTACCCAATTAATCAGCAGTACCCAATCCTTCAGCCAGATTGGTAATCTGTAGTGGCTGGATGGAAGCCCTGAGAACCGCCTCTTACCTGGTGGCATCTACTGGTTCTTCTTTTGATTAGCCAGCCTGGTGCAATGTCACATGTGCGTTCCGCCGCTATGATGATGTTCCACCAGGCCGGCTAATCAAAGAGGCGTAGTGGATGCCACAGGTAGGAGACAGTTCTCAGGGCTCACATCCAGCAGCCACGGATTATTCACATGGCCAATGAACCAAGTCCTGAAAATCGATTTGCACCAAGTCTACTGATGATGTCTTTCAGTGCAATAAAGAAAAAAGAGAACATGAGTTTAAAATTAAAGCCATTATTAACCCAGAATTCATTCATCTACTTGATTTTGGCAGAATGACTGATCAAACCAATATCCATTCCATGATGGGTCGTCTGAACCCAATATATAAATACATATGGTGTGAACACTAGGATACACCATCAGTTTTGGTCCGACGGCTGTGACCCACATTGATCTTGAGAATGAAAGGACCCCACTACAAATTTAGGTCTGAGTCCATTATATCATTTTTCACTGCGCAGGAGTGCACTTCACCATAGACTGGGCAGGAAATTTCAGCATGGCCACCGGTAAAGCAATACTGTGGTTCCTTCAGTCTCAGGATTAGAATATGCAATATTAATGTGATGGAAATTACCTTAAATTTGAATGATAATTGTTAAAGAGAACCTGTCAGCTTGATTTTGTAATGTAAAGTAAAGACATGGCTCTAACGGGGCTGTAATATTGATCACATTGATATCTTTGGTGAAGAAATCCGCTTTGTGGTTCTTCTTTAATCACCATGTGAAGTTTTCTGCTGCTTAGATTTGGGTGCACAGGGGCCGGACTGTACAGGGGGTCTCCTCCTCCCTGTTTGTGATCCCCGATCGCCTGGCTCCCTGTCTGTGATTGACAGGTCACGGCTGAGATTTAAAACAGAGGAGGGCGAGGAGGGGCCAGCGAATGACAGGAGGAGGAGACCCCCTGTATAGTCCGGCCCCTGTGCACCGAAATATAATTAGCAGAAAACATCAAATGGAGATTAAAGAAGAACCACAAAGGGGATTTCTTCACCAAAGATATTAATGTAATCAGTATTACAGCGCCGTTACAGCCATGTCTTTACCCTATATTACACAATTGTACTGACAGGTTCTCTTTAAGCCTTTGGCTAGACTTTCTTATGTAGTATCCTGCAATGCAGATTTCCTCCTCTGCTGGATAGCACAGGTTAGGAAGACTTTGGTCAGGGAAAGAGTTGGGTTCAGGCAACGTTTTTGCAGAGTGATTTCTATATGTGTTTCTATTAAAGGCAATGTGCAAAGGATAAATATTAAAAATTGCCCAAAAGTGAACAAAACAAGTAGTAGTCTGGTGGCAGCTCCCATTCTGACACGTAATGTATGGAAATGTCCAAAGGCCATGGTGGTGTGAGTTTTACTGTACTTATTTTTGCATTTTTTTTTTTTTTCACTCCAGTCTAAGCCATTTTAAAAATCATTTTTATCTAATGCACAATGCCTTTAACGCATCCAAGAAACTCTGACATCACTTTTTTTTTCTGGCAACAAAATGGAAATATCTAAAATATTACACAACTGGGAAAATAGTACAAAAAAAAAAAAAAAGTTGAGTCCCGATTTAACAAACGATAATAGCACATTTTACGATTTGTTTTGAACGTTCTCTCATCTGACAAGTAGATTTTATATGATTTTACCAGGACATTAGGTAATCCCACTCTTCCCAGGTCCTATTAATGACAGAAGTGCCCTTTCTCTCTCACCCTTCGTTTAGAAATATGTAAATTAATTAGTGTGCCGCAA
This sequence comes from Phyllobates terribilis, assembly GCF_046119375.1. Taxonomy (NCBI): domain Eukaryota; kingdom Metazoa; phylum Chordata; class Amphibia; order Anura; family Dendrobatidae; genus Phyllobates; species Phyllobates terribilis. The sequence goes on along the minus strand of NW_027362762.1, from coordinate 126,413,288 downwards.
TACCCGAATACACAAGTCCCATAAAACAGGATGAACAAGCCTTGTACTGAATGCTCCATTAACCGAGGGGCAGGGGAAGCTCCATGGTGTATAAGCTGGGCTGAGCTTGCTTATCGGCAGGTAGAGCGCCAGTTCAGGCATGCAAAGAATTCAAGTGCAGAATGGAAACGTTTAAAACAAAAGCAAACACGTTAAGCTTTTAACTCAAGCACGTGGGAATCATTAATAAAAACTGCGGCCGTGTCACTTCACATGTAAGCGCCTGGACTCTAAGGTCGTCTAGAGAAAGGGCGGCAGAGGGCTGGTCACCGGGGTGTATTAGTCAGAAAGGAAGCCGCACAGGAGGCACGTAACAGGTTAAACTCAACTAGTCCCACTTTTATGAGGTCACCCGTACTCGCAGGTGTTCTGTATGTCTCTGTTCGTGGAAAATTGCTTCCTTCGCAATTACTGGAAAACCATCCTGTTGTAAAAGTGAACCTACAGAAGAGTAATGATTACAAGGGAAGTCGTCCTCGCTCTTTGGATAAGCAAGGTTCCAACTTTACAGCCCCGGATACAATAGTATTCCCCTATACGTATAGTGTTTGCTGGCTTTATATTGGGGATTTCGCATAACTATTTTCTGAACTTGTTGTTGGTCGCTGGTCTGTGAAGGTTGGCGTCTTGGACATTAATGAGCAAAAAATGTCAACTCGTTGATCGACCTTCACCGTAACTTGTGGCCTTGTCTGGGAACCAGATGGAAGTTGATGCCTCGGGCATATTAAAGGGAATCTGTCAGCAGGTTTTTGCTATGTAATATGACAGCACCATGATGTAGGACAGAGACCCTGATTCCAGCGATGAATCACTTCGAATACTGGGTGCAGCTGTTATGATATGTAGCATCAGCCTCCTACCGGGCAGAGACGCCGTTCCCCTCACCGCCGCGGTCCTGGTCTGGCGTCTTCCTGCGCCCCTGCTGCGGTGACGCGCACTGCACACAGCTTCCCGGGCACTGTGCTTAGGGCGCGCGCGCTCCCTCCCTCTTAAAGGGGCCGCGCGCGCCGTCCTATAGAGTCCCCGGCCAATGGCCGGAGGACTTCTCTTATATAAGGCACCTCCTCCAAAATGGAGGTGCCTGTGCAAGGTTGTTGCTCTGTGTGCTAACACTTGCTTCAGCCCTCAGGTCCCGCTGCCTGAGTTCAGCCTGCCAGTCTGTCTAACAGTTCTGCCCACCAGCCTGCCTACCCGGAGCACTTGCCAGTTATCTGCCGTGCCCGCCTGCTTGCCTACCCAGAGCACCTACCCTCCCTGGTTCACAGAGTTGACTGAGCCGCCGTGTGACCTGGGTCGGTCCAAGTAGGCACTTAGTTACGCCCCTCTGGTCCCTCCTTGCACCGCAGCACAGAGGTTCCACCACCCGGACCCGTAACATGATAGAGTCACAGTTTTCTCAGCCACGTTGTTGAGTTGTGTATAACCCGCTGCTAATCAATGCAGGAGGCGTGACTGGACTAGCAGGCACGAGGCCAGTTGTCCTGCAGTAATAATCTCCAGCTGATAAAACACTAATTGTACTGAAGCAGCAAAACACACCTATTAAGTGATACATCGCTGGAATCAGGGTCTCTGCTGCTACATCATCCTGCTCTCAGATTACATAGCAACAACCTGATGAAAGATTCCCTTTAACTACAGCACCCGACAACAAGTTAAATATCTAACATGGCAGATCAACCTTTTGCCAATATTTGCCTTTAATTGGTGTATAAGGCCAGCTTTAGGTTTATTCTCAGAATCACCATTACTAGTTACATTGTACAGTGGGTACGGAAAGTATTAAGACCCCTTTAAATTTTTCACTCTTTGTTTCATTGCAGCCATTTGGAAAATTCTAAAAGGTTTATTTTTTTCTCATTAAAGTACACTCTGCACCCCATCTTGACTGAAAAAAAAACAGAAATGTAGAAATTTTTGCAAATGTATTAAAAAAGAAAAACTGAAATATCACATGGTCATAAGTATTCAGACCCTTTGCTCAGTATTGAGAAGGAGCACCCTTTTGAGTTAGTACAGCCGCCATGAGTCTTCTTGGGAATGATGCAACAAGTTTTTCACACCTGGATTTGGGGAGCTATGGGGTTGATTGTCTTTTTTATTACTCCTTTATGACAGTCTTGGATGGGACTGCCTGCTATTTAAACCCCTGGGTTCCTGACTTCCACTGCCAGTCAATTAGTTTTTCTACCAGCCTTGTGCGCTAGTTCTTGATCCTCTTGAACATCCTTTTATCTTAAGATTCTGTTCCAGACATGACCTCATGGATCTGGACCAGCTACCTGACTATCCTTCTTGTCAGTCTGCTCCACCAAACAACAGCTGACTACGTTGACCTTGCCTAGGGAACCCGGTGTAGGACCAGATCCCTGTACAGGGTTAAAAGCTGAAAACCTGGGTAACGCCTGGGCTCTGGGAAATGGCCCCAAGCGTTTTTTGGAGCAACCAGCCGACTACGAATAGTGCCATTGTGACACCCGGACATAAAAATCTTATTTATTGGTACATGTTAAAATTACAAATAACTTTCATAACAGCTTAAAGCAATAAAAAAACATGACTTTAGTCATGACCATACCTTCCACCTTTGAAAGAAGAAAAAGAGGGACATGTCTTGCAGCGCACTTTTGGCCATGCCCCTGGCCACACCCCAATCCACGCCCATTTACCATTTCTTTCTCCCAGGGCCGGCTCCAGGTTTTCGTGGGCCCCAGGCGAAAGAGTCTCAGTGGGCCCCTTTAACACAGACCACGATTCATGATGCACAGATACGGCAGAGAAATTCCTGTGAAAGCCCCCAACATGAGACCTTCCCTGTGCAAGCCCCCCAACATTATCTCCTAACCTGTGCAAGCCCAACATGCCTCCCTTACCTGTAGAAGCCCCCAACATGACCCCATTCCCTTTGAAAGCCCCCAACATGACCTCCTACCCTGTGCAAGTCCCCCAACATGCTCCCCTTCCCTGTAAAAGCCCTCAACATGCTCCCCTTCCCTGTGAAAGCCCCCAACATGACCTCCTACCCTGTGCAAGCCCCCAAATGCTGAAACTTGTAGTCTTTATTCCTCACTAAGACTATGTTAATACAAATGATGACAAAAAAGTAATAATTCTCTGGCTTAGTGATATAGGTGCAAGAATGATGGGACTTGTAGTGCCTAACCCCCCATACATAATAGCACATTATTAACCCTATATAAAATAATCCCTTCCTACTTCCATTTGCCTGATGACAGAGCTGCTGGGACTTGTAGTGCCCAATCCTTCCCTGTAAGTAACAGCACGTTATAGCCCCTCTCTATATACTAACCCCTTCCTATTGCCACTTGCATGATGACCGAGCTGCCTGCATGCTGGGACTTGTAGCTCCGCTCTCCAACCCATACACAATGCTAATCTTCCCCACACCGCTATGTAATAACAATATTACACGTCTGTCTCCCACTTCTCCCTGACAAGTACGAAACTATATTCCCCAGCAGCCACATAAAACCACATCTGGGGAAACAGGAGCCCAAGGATGCAATGAATCCTGGGAAACGTAGTCCTAGTGCCATCTTTATACACCCACTTTACCCTTAGCATGCAATTATAATCGGCTATCTTAGTACACCCCTGAGAAGCTACCTGATACTAGATGAGTAATTCTGACAGGCTACACTTGCACTTAGTTCTATATGTAAAAAAATTAAAAGCCATGATTTCCATCTGCACACAGCTCCAGTATGCCGCACCTCAGCCCACACTGGATTGTGTGTACTCAGCCTCATCACTGGCACCGCTCTGGTATCAGATCTGACCTGGACTGAACAGGCCCCGCTCCTTCCAGTGATGTTATTTCTTAAAAAAATCAACTTCGTTCTAGACACTACAGAACGGGGAGATGTAAAATACTATGTGCCAGGGCTCTGAGTAAGCGGGGGGCGGGGGGTGTGGTGGGGAGTGCGGCAATTGTGGGAGAACAGGACTGATCCCTCAAATCGGGACAGTCCCACCGAATACGGGCGGGATGGTTGGGAGCTATACAGTGACTGCAGGTGCTTGAGGCAGCAGTAACGTGTTGGTGTTTTTTATTTCTCTAAGCCAATATGGATGTTATTTGGAATTTTTACATGTACCAATAAAGTAGATTTTTATGTCCATGGAGCTGGATCTCTCCTCTTTGCTTTCAGTTTTGAGTGTTTTGGCAGCAACACTATCCGCGCTCCGGACAGGACTGGATTCTGGCATTACTTTTGGGCTGGACTTTGTTTCTTCACATTAGAGAACTAGGACACATGGACAGCAATTGTAGGTTATTGGCACAGATTACTGGTGGTATAGGCTTTAGCTGTGAATCTAAGGTAGGCACTATCTTCTAGGCCAGTATACTCTAATCTTCAAGCAAATTTGTCAATCTTTGGAACTCACATACCAGTGAATTGAAAGAGCCTCACGTGCGCAGCCCTCTCTCCCATCCGAACAGAATGTGACGTGATCCCATCACCCACTAACTTCTTTTCAGTAAATTTGTGTGTATATGCAATGTCCTGATACTTCCAGTACTGGAAAAAACAGTACCGGTGCTATCCATGCATTTTAAATACATTGTGAGACCTGCTGACAGGCAGCACAAAAAGGGTTAATCTTCCTCTCACAGGCTTGATCATGTGACCCAGCTCTGGAAGCTTCTGGAACAAACGCCTCTGGGCAGTCAGCCAATGACGGCAGCTCTAACAGTCACATGGGAGGGGGAGGAGCTAAATCCTGTGAGGTAGTTAAGGATTGAAGTGGCAGTTGGTGGTCAGACATTTTGAGAAGAGGAAGCCATTTTGTAGGTGAAGGAGTTACCTACCTTCTCCCTGACTGCTGCGCTTAAAAAGGGGACAAACACAATAAGGGAACTAATAGTCTTCATATTAGGAAGATTACAACTGTACCTCTAGGAGGAAGAATTACCTCAGGGCAGAAACAGAGCGCAGTGCTGAGGAAGAAATATTCAGATTTGATGAAACCAGAGGTTACCAAGATCTGCCTGTCTGCAGGTACACAGCAGTCTTCAGCCGTGAGTGTAATCCTGAACCTCAGTTCCCTACTGTTTGTGAATAAGAATTTGCCCCATTATCCTCAGTAAAGAAACTTCTGTTTAAGTTCTTAAGGCTTCTTTATGACTGGGGCTCGGGTGCACAGACTACTACCACCATCATCACCCTCTACCTGGAGGCATTTACTGGAAAAAACATATTGTGGAGTTTCATGTGAGTGTGTAATTTGAGAAGAGAGGACTCTTCTCCTGACAGAAAACTGGCCACAGCGAGATACATTGTATACTGCGAGGAGTACAGCACCCTGCCATACACCACATCAGATTACCACAACTGTCATCAAGAAATGGTTAGTCGTGGCTCAAAATAGGCCTAGGCTTCTTTTAGATGGGTCAAATCCAATAAATGGAGAATGAGTTAAAAAATCTTTGTTCTCTGCAGCACGTCCTGTGTTAAAAGAGCATGTGCTGCCGAGAACTATAATATTCTAAGTGCACAGAAAGATCATATCAACAATTGTTCTGTCCACATGGAGGTGCAGTCGCCAGGCTAAACCAGCCATTAAATGACCGCCAATGTTGCCCTTAGCTGATCGTTTAATGAAGTGGTTGATACGTGTAAATACAGCATTAGGATGAAGATATATCGTTAGCGTTAAAATGATTATATCATCTGTAGGCTGAGATGTTTCCTTTCAGGTAGGACACCAGACAAGATATGACAAGGGTAAAGTACAGAACTTATCAGGTCGCCACGCCGGTAAAAGTTCCCTGCACTCAGCAATATGTGTAGAAGCGTGGTAGACGCACAGGTGTCAACAGACTAGGAGAAAACTCACTATCTGAAAGAAAATTTGGCTTGGAGCCATTGTTGGTCTTTTGACCCTTTCTCTTTTTTACCGACCAGGTGCACGAGACACCTGCCATTTCACAGCACTGAGCCCTTTGGTCATATATGAAGATGATCTAAATATCATTGGAAGTGGCTTCAAGGTATCTGATAGCCCAGTTGTCTTCCCTTTTATTTATTTAGGAACGAGTCATGGTCTTAGTAGTCAGGAAAAAATGTTAATAAACATTCCAAGAAAGCGTACATGTATATACCTGGAGACAGTAAATTGTGATGTCATAGTCTGTAATCGGTGGCCTCTGATATTATGACATTCATGAGTTACTGGAAAAGAATATTTACTGCACAGTCGGCAAAATGTTACCCAACCCTAGGGGCGTAATAATTGTGGGTGTAGAGGTAGCAGCCGGACCTTGGCTAGGTGTCATAGTGTGCCTAATAGACTCACATAATAATGCTTCTTCTTTTTTTTTTGTAGAATTAAAGAATAGAATATTAGAATATGGTACATTTTTGGATTAAGGGTAAAGATGAGGGAACAGTTTGGGGTTCGTACCGGACAGTTAGGTGCTAAACGCCAAACATGGACTTCTCCCTGAAGTCCGCTGCATTGTTTGGATTTCCGAGTGACGTTCCATTGCCGAGAGAGCGAATTTTCCAGATCAAAAGTTCGGGTCTCCATTATTTTCAATGGGGATCGCGTTCTGGTTTAAGTTCGGGTACAGTTCTAGTAACCGAACCTTGTTATGCCTTGATTGCTGTCACACTATTAATCTTTTACGTGGAGTCAGAATAAAGCCATGTTTTTGTTTCAAAATTAGATTTCTTTAATTTTTTGGTAAATATTTGTGTCCAAAAAATTACCGACTTCGCGATTTGGGGCCTTTAGCGACTATGCAGCTTTCTCTGTTTGTCCTAGCGATCACATGAGAGGTGATTGTGACAAATACCAGTTGTTTAGGATATTTTCTCTGCAAACATTTCTGTTATGGAGTAAACAATATAAACAATAATAATGTTGTTGAGGGTCTAAGGCAGGGGTGCACAAAAGGTTTTGGTGAAAGGGCCACAATGCCATACTGAACCAATTCCAAGGGCTGCAAAAAACTTAAATGGGTACTTACATGAATACATCACCAGAACCAAGTTTTGAGTATTTGAGAAGGATTTGGAGAGATTCTGCTCCAAAAGATAAGTGTGAACATATGCTAACTTACCCTGAGTCTTTGAAGCAGAAACTGAGCACAATCTGGCCAAATCCTCCTCATAATCGCAAAACTAAATTTTGAGGATTTTTAAGTTTTAACATAGCAATAAAGCAAGGTTTGGATTGCTACATGTGTAGAAGATTAGAACCATCATCAGTACATGAATGCAGCGCCAGAACAACCATCAATGCATGAATGCATCATCAGAAGAACCTTAGACTCTAAGGTAAAAGTAAAAAAAAAAAATTCTAATACAAAAAGCCACTTGGACATTAGCACCAAAGGAAATTCCCAAAATACAGCAATCGAAAAGGCTATCAAATAAAAAGAGAGTGAAAATCAATTTAATTCATAGGCAAAAAAAGGTAAAATTGCTGCTATTCCTCCGGGGCTTGGTATTAAGAGACAGATGCCACGCGGCACTAGTGTTTACTAACATCTGCTGCATTCATGGTGTCGCACTTCATTCGCGGCACAGCGGGATCTCTCGCTCTGTCCCTCAGCTCTATTTTGAGATGGGTATTTGGCATTTCCTGGAAGGCCCCTTATGGAGTCATGGAAAATAGGTCTGGAGTGTGTCAGCAATGCTCCAGACACATAGTTTATTCTAAATTCTCGATTCACAGAGCAAATAATTCAATAAAGGAGTCTAATGATTAAGTATTAGAGATGTCTCAGTACCATCTACATGGTTGGCTATGGTGGCATGCAAGACAGGACATTCAGTGCCATGAAAAAGCACCAGTCTCTTCTTGATTTCTTTTTGCATATTTTACCCTAAATTGTTGTGACATTTTCAACTTAAAAGGGTTTTATGAATTATTGAAAAAATGGGTCATAGGGGAACATTGCATAAGATAATAAAAGTTATATTACTTAGGTAATAAATCCACTGCTATTCCAGCTGTTCCCTGCCAGTTTCTCCTCCAGTGGATGTCCCCGACTACTAACCAGGTGACCGCTGCAGCCAATCACTGGCGTCAGCGATGCACTGGTCAGGTCAGCGATTAGACACAGCAGTTACATGGGTAGTTGCTGCTTCAAGTAATGTTTCATATTTCACACAATATACTGTTACTTGGTTTATTTACTTTTATTGTCAAAAACTCACCAAAAACTCATCGTTGGAACATAGCCATTCATAGTGAGTTTTTTATGTGAATTGTGAAGCTGATCTGCTTCAAAATCCACATCAACTGCTGAAAATATTCTTTGCATACTCTTTGATGTGGATTTTGAAGCAGATCAGCTTCAAATTTCATGTAAAAAAATCTCAGTGTGAACATACTCAGAATATCTGACTTCTTCTGAAGGGGTTTGGGTGCTTTAAACATAGACTTCCATCCCTGTTTTAATAAATAATTGTATTCTTTGTGAAATAATAATAATTTTTTTGTTTTTCCTCTGTAATTCCTCCTGCAAAAGTAAGAATAAATTCACAACTGGGTGTTACCATTCCCCTGGTGAACGGGATACATCTTACATAGTTTAATACTGTCAGCACTAATTGGACAGTCATAGTGTGTACATTAGGGATGAGCGGACCCGTGGAAGTTCGGATTCTGGTACCCGACCCGAATATTACTGCAAAGTTAGATTCGGGTACCAGAATTGTATCCGAACATGAGCCAGAACCCGAACCCCATTGAAAACAATGGAGACCCAAACTTTTGACCTGGAATATACAGACGTGGTCAAAATTGTTGGTACCCCTCGTTTAATGAAATAAAAACCCACGATGGTCACAGAAATAACTTGAATCTGACAAAAGTAATAATAAATTAAAAATCTTTGAAAATGAACAAATGAAAGTCAGACATTGCTTTTCAACCCTGCTTCCACAGAATTTTAAAAAAAATTTAACTCATGAAATAGGCCTGGACAGAAATGATGGTGCTCTTAACTTAATATTCTGTTGAACAACCTTTTGAGGCAATCACTGCAATCAAACGATTCCTGTAACTGTCAATGAGACTTCTGCACCTCTCGACAGGTATTTTGGCCCACTCCTCATGAGCAAACTGCTCTAGTTGTCTCGTGTTTGAAGGTTCCAGACAGCATGTTTCAGCTCTTTTCAAAGATGCTCAATAGGATTTAGGTCAGGGCTCAGAAGGCCACTTCAGAATAGTCCAATGTTTTCCTCTTCTTGGGTGTTTTTAGCTGGGTGTTTTGGGTCATTATCCTGTTGCAAGACCCATGACCTGCGACTGAGATCAAGCTTTCTGACACTGGGCAGCACATCTCTCTCTAGAATCCCCTGATAGTCTTGAGATTTCATTGTACCCTGCACAGATTCAAGACACCCTGTGCTAGATGCAGCAAAGCAGCCCCAGAACATAACAGAGTCTCCTCCATGTTTCACATTAGGGACAGTGTTCTTCTCTTGATATGCTTCATTTTTCCGTCTGTGAACATACAGTCATGGCCAAAAGTTTTGAGAATGACACCAAAATTATATTTTCACATGATCTGCTGGCCTCTGGTTTTTATTAGTGTTTGTCTGATGTTTATATCACATACAGAAATATAATTGCAAACATATTATGAGTACCAATAGGTTATATTGACAGAATGAGTTAATGCAGCAAGTCAATATTTGCAGTGTTGCCCCTTCTTCTTCAAGACCTCTGTAATTCTCCCTGGCATGCTCTCAATCAACTTTTGGACCAAATCCTGACTGATAGCAGTCCATTCTTGCATAATCAATGCTTGCATTTTGCTAGAATTTGTTGGTTTTTGTTTGTCCATCCATCTCTTGATGATTGACCACAAGTTCTCAATGGGATTAAGATCTGGGGAGTTTCCAGGCCATTGACCCAAAATCTCTATGTTTTGATCCATGAGCCATTTAGTTATCCCCTTTGCTTTATGGCAAGGTGCTCCATCATGCTGGAAAAGGCATTGTTGGGCGTGAAACTGCTCTTGGACGGTTGTGAGAAGTTGCTCTTGGAGGACATTCTGGTACCATTCTTTATTCATGGCTGTGTTTTTAGGCAAGACTGTGAGTGAGCCGATTCCCTTGGCTGAGAAGCAACCCCACACATGAATGGTTTCAGGATGCTTTACAGTTGGCATGAGACAAGACTGGTGGTAGCGCTCACCTCTTCTTCTCCGAATAAGCTGTTTTCCAGATGTCCCAAACAATCGAAAAGGGGATTCATCCGAGAAAATGACTTTGCCCCAGTCCTCAGCAGTCCACTCCCTGTACCTTTTGCAGAATATCAGTCGGTCCCTGATGTTTTTTCTGGAGAGAAGTGGCTTCTATGCTGCCCTCCTTGAAACCAGCCCTTGCTCAAAGAGTCTCCGCCTCACAGTGCGTGCAGAAGCACTCACACCAGCCTGCTGCCATTCCTGAGCAAGCTCGGCACTGCTGGTAGTCCGATCCCGCAGCTGAAACAGTTTTAAGATACGGTCCTGGCGCTTGCTGGTCTTTCTTGGACGCCCTGGAGCCTTTTTGACAACAATGGAAGCTCTCTCCTTGAAGTTCTTGATGATGCGATAGATTGTTGACTGAGGTGCAATCTTTGTAGCTGCGATACTCTTCCCTGTTAGGCCATTTTTGTGCAGTGCAATGATGGCTGCACGTGTTTCTTTAGAGATAACCATGGTTAACTGAAGAGAAACAATGATACCAAAAACAAGCCTCCTTTTAAAGTGTCCAGTGATGTCATTCTTACTTAATCATGACTGATTGATCGCTAGCCCTGTCCTCATCAACCCCCACACCTGTGTTAATGGATCAATCACTAAAACGATGTTAGCTGCTCCTTTTAAGGCAGGACTGCAATGATGTTGAAATGTGTTTTGGGGGTTAAAGTTCATTTTCTGGGCAAATATTGACTTTGCAAGTACAGTAATTGCTGTTAAGCTGATCACTCTTTGACATTCAGGAGTATATGCAAATTGCCATTACAAAAAATGAAGCAGTAAACTTTGGAAAAATGACTATTTGTCTCATTCTCAATACTTTTGGCCATGACTGTAGAGCTGATGTGCCTTGCCAAAAATTTCCATTTTTGTCTCATCTGTCCATAGGACATTCTCCCAGAAGCTTTGTGGCTTGTCAACATGTAGTTTGGCAAATTCCAGTCTGGCTTTTTTATGATTTTTTTTCAACAATGGTGTTCTCCTTGGTCGTCATGAAGTCCACTTTGGATCAAACAATGACGGATGGTGCGATCTGACACTGATGTTCCTTGAGCTTGAAGTTCACCTTTAATCTCTTTAGAAGTTTTCCTGGGCTCTTTTGTTACCATTCGTATTATCCGTCTCTTTGATTTGTCATCAATTTTCCTCCAGCGGTACACACCATGTCACCAAGCAGCACAGTGAGTATCTGTAGCCCTATATACAGGCCCACTGACTGATTACAAGATTGTAGACACCTGTGATGCTAATTAGTGGACACAACTTGATTTAACATGTCCCTTCTGTCACATTATTTTCAAGGATACCATCATTTCTGTCCAGGCCTATTTCATGAGTTTAATTTTTTTTTAAATTCTGTGGAAGCAGGGTTGAAAAGCAATGAATGACTTTCATTGGTTCATTTTCATAGATTTTTAATTAATGATTACTATTGTCAGATTCAAGTTATTTCTGTGACCATTGTTGGTTTTTCTTTCATTAAACAAGGGGTACCAACAATTTTGACCAGACCACATGTGTATATATATTTTGTATATACAATATATATATATTATTTATTTTTTCTCTGTCCTCCCGGACTTCCCCTGGAACTCCGAACATTGCAGCGGACTTTCGGGAGAAGTCCTTGTTCAGCATTTAGCACCAGACACTAATGGTACGAACCCCGAGTTCGGGTTCACTCATGGACAAAGGCAATAGCTATATTCCATTTCAATTTTTCCATACTACTCCAGGAAGCATAACAGAGGAACGTCACACTGAAGAGTTGCAAATATTTTGTAATATAGACAGACAGCAAACAAAAATATGAAAGTTGAGTTTAGCTATTACTAGATGTGTCTGTACTTGCTTTGTGGCTAAACGAAGGTTGTTTCTAACACTAAGTCTGCACAGCGACCAGTCTGTTTTTAATCCAGTATCACACATAAAGATCACTTGGCTGATAGGAACGATGTTGTGTCTTTGTACTGATAATTTGTATTTCCTTAGCAAGAAAATTTAGGGTAAAAGGGTGGAAAATGTATCAACACGCTTAGAATTTTCTGCCTGCATGGACGGTTATCATTCACATCGGGGGTAATCAGCGGAGAATTCTCTACGTACAAAATGTAAATATTCTTTTACAGGATATTCCCATCATAGTATAACCATCTGTACACATAACTAATGGACTAAAGAGCAATAATCAAGAGGCGGAGCAGTGTCCTGACCAAGCATCCGGCTCCTCTCTCTGCTCTCCTTCCCCTTCCACAGCATGAATCTCACATAGGCTACGGCCTCACTATCAGTATTCGGTCAGTATTCGGCCAGTATTTTTTCTCAGGAGTGGGAGACAAAACCAGGAGTGGGTGATAAATGCAGAATTGGTGACTTGTTTCTATTATACCTTTTCTCTGATTGTTCCTCACCTGGTTTTGGCTCCTGAGAAAAAATACTGACCAAATACTGATAGTGGGGCCGTGGCCTTACCCATAGAATAGCATATGTGGCTTGGATTAAAATCGGATTAGTTTTAGTGGTGTGAACGAGCGCAGCCTGCATGCCGTATAGCTGACATGTGTTTGCATGAAAGTCTCCCTGCGCCATTCACTTAACCGCTAGCAGATTGCGTAGTGGTCGGTGCCAGGTATTAAAAAAAATACAAATGATATTCTCTGGAGGACGACATTTATCTAACAGTAATAAGAGATAATTCCAGGGTTAACTCATCAATCCACATGATCTACTGTGTCAGGTACAAGCCAAGCTGGAGAGCAGACCACCCAGAACATCACCAGGGACCACTGCCAGGTTAATACAAATCATAATCAAATCCAAAAATCATTATTTTTTAAGAAAAAAAAAATATATGTCCTCATGCCAGAGTAATGCTTTTTTGTATTTTCATTTTTTATTTCTTATCCACTCCCCTCCTCCCCAAATAGTATGATAGTCATTACTTAGAAGTGTTAGAGCCGCATTGTGCTACTATCTGATTGCTTAGTATCTAGGCCGGCTCTAAGTACACAGCGGGGGTTCTTTAAATGTATGACTAAATTATAAGATCTACATCTCCGGACCTGACATCACCTCCTTACTAACCAGAATCCCACAATGTCTGTCCGCTATTTCATCTTTCTTCTCTGCTAGATTCCTAAAACTTAATATGGATAAAAAATAATTCATCATCTTTCTACCATCTCTTTCAACCCTCCCACCTGACCTATCTATCAAAGTCAATGACTGCCCACTCTCCCCAGTAACACAAGCTCGCTGCCTCGGGGTAACCCTGGACTATGATCTCTTCTTCAAACCACATATCCAAACCCTTTCCACTTCCTGCTGACTCCAACTCAAAAATATCTCCGGGATCCGCACATTCCTCAACCACAAATCTGCAAAAACACTAGTGCGCGCCCTCATCATCTCCCGCCTCGACTACTGCAACCTCCTGCTCTGTGGTCTCCCTTCTAACACTCTCGCAGCCCTGCAATCTATCCTAAACTCTGTTGCCCGACTAATCCACCTGTCCCCCCGCTATTCCCCGGCCACTCTCCTCTGTCAATCCCTTCACTGGCTCCCCATTACCCAGAGACTCCAGTTCGAAACCCTAACCTTGGCATACAAAGCCATTCACAACCTGTCTCCTCCACACATCTGTGACCCAGTCTCCCAGTACTTACCTGCACGCAGCCTCCGATCCTCACAAGAACTCCTTCTCTACTCCCCTCTTATCTCCTCTTCCCACAATTGTATACAAGATTTTTCCCTCGCATCCCCCCCTACTCTGGAACTCTCTAGCCCAACATATCAGACTCTTGACCTACCATGGAAATCTTCAAAAGGAACCTGAAGACCCCACCTCTTTGACAAGCCTACAACCTGCAGTAACCATCACTCCACCATACTGCTGCACGACCAGCTGTACCCTCACCTACTGTATCCTCACCCATCCCTTGTAGATTGTGATCCCTCGCGGGCAGGGTCCTCTCTCCTCCTGTACCAGTCGCTGACTCTTTTTTGTTCAAATTATTGTACTTGTTGTTTGCTATGTATACCCCCTTTTAAACATGCAAAGCGCCATGGAATAAATGGCGCTATAATAATAAATAAATAATAATAATAAGAGCTCAGACAGTTTCCAAAGACCAGCAGAATTATGAATGCAGCTCTGGTATCTAATACAGGATATAACTCAAGATCAATGCAAGATAAGAAATAGAATGCATTTACTTAGTTATACAACTTTTTATATAAATGATTTTTTAAACTTGAACTCCAGAATGGTGTTGAAAGGTGGAAATACAAAACTTAAAAACAAACTTTTTATGCAGCCATAAAATGGAAACGGACTTTTCAATAATGCTCTAAATGGACACCGTTAAAGCATGTCAGAAGATAGATATTCGCTTTAATAAAATATAACCTGTGCAATGGTTTTCATTATGGCAAGACCTATTAGGATCATGCAACCAGTGGTCAGAAGGTATCACTGCTGTGAATTACATTCCTAAAGGTCCATTCACATTTCCGTATTTAAACACGAACGTGAAAAAAAATGGTACCGGTGTCATCAGTGTTTTGGATCATTGTGTCATCAGTGTACGGTCCATGTATCCGTTTTTACCATCAGTGTGTCATCAGTTTTTTTCAAGGATAGATAAAGAAACAAACTACAAAGCTTCTCCTATACTTTGCAATATTAATCACGGATGACATATGGATGCCATCCGTGTGCTGTACGTGTTTTTCACGAACCCATAGACTTGTATTGGTCGTTTTCATCCGTACTCCCGGAAAAAAATGGAGATATCTCTTAGTTTTTGTGAAAAAATACGGACATGTCAATATCACCATAGAATATAATCAGTACGTGTTATGTTCGTGAGAAAAATGGATATAACACGTACGTGCAACAAGGAAGTCTGAATGAGGCCTAATTCACAATGGTTTTACCATATTATAATCCAATACAGTCAGGACACATTAATTTAACAGTGTCTGTGACAGACGCCATACAGTAATATGCGTCACCTATAGGTTCACATGTTAAAAAATGTTTGGGATCGAAGGGGTAATGTTTCTCTTTGTGGAGAGTGACAAGCCAGGTCTGGCATGCCAGTATGAGGAGACTTATACGCTATGCATGGTGGAGAATGCATGGCGTATAAGTCTCCTCACTCTGACATTCCAGGCCTAGCTTGTCACTCTCCACAAGGGGAAACGTTACCCCTTAGATCCCAGTCTTTAACCTCTCATACAACCAAATCAGATCTCATACTTTGCACTGACAAGGGGCAGTACCCCGAAACACCGTGTCTGCAAATTGAGATTCTGGTTTGGCTGTTATCCTAAGTCATATGACAAGGCTCATTATAGGGTCGATATTGACTTCTAGGATTGCTACTTCCTATAGGTGGCACTAGAGTTCTAGTCCTCTTTCTCTCTGAAGAGGCAATATGCATAAAAAAAATGTATAACGCACAGTATATATTGTGACAAAGTCACTGGCAGAATACTGGAGGGGAGATATGAAGCTATTAGCTTCAGTGATGTGAAACATGGAAGTTTTTCTCCTGCATTGTACAGTCATGGCCAAAAGTATTGAGAATGAGACAAATAGTCATTTTTCCAAAGTTTACTGCTTCATTTTTTGTAATGGCAATTTGCATATACTCCTGAATGTCAAAGAGTGATCAGCTTAACAGCAATTACTGTACTTGCAAAGTCAATATTTGCCCAGAAAATGAACTTTAACCCCCAAAACACATTTCAACATCATTGCAGTCCTGCCTTAGAAGGAGCAGCTAACATCGTTTTAGTGATTGATCCATTAACACAGGTGTGGGTGTTGATGAGGACAGGGCTGGCGATCAATCAGTCATGATTAAGTAAGAATGACATCACTGGACACTTTAAAAGGAGGCTGGTTCTTGCTATCATTGTTTCTCTTCAGTTAACCATGGTTATCTCTAAAGAAACACGTGCAGCCATCATTGCACTGCACAAAAATGGCCTAACAGGGAAGAGTATCGCAGCTACAAAGATTGTACCTCAGTCAACAATCTATCGCATCATCAAGAACTTCAAGGAGAGAGCTTCCATTCTTGTCAAAAAGGCTCCAGGGCGCCCAAGAAAGACCAGCAAGCGCCAGGACCGTATCTTAAAACTGTTTCAGCTGCGGGATTGGACTACCAGCAGTGCCGAGCTTGCTCAGGAATGGCAGCAGGCTGGTGTGAGTGCTTCTGTACGCACTGTGAGGCGGAGACTCTTTGAGCAAGGGCTGGTTTCAAGGAGGGCAGCAAAGAAGCCACTTCTCTCCAGAAAAAACATCAGGGACCGACTGATATTCTGCAAAAGGTACAGGGAGTGGACTGCTGAGGACTGGGGCAAAGTCATTTTCTCAGATGAATCCCCTTTTTGATTGTTTGGGACATCTGGAAAACAGCTTATTCGGAGAAGAAGAGGTGAGCGCTACCACCAGTCTTGTCTCATGCCAACTGTAAAGTATCCTGAAACCATTCATGTGTGGGGTTGCTTCTCAGCCAAGGGAATCGGCTCACTCACAGTCTTGCCTAAAAACACAGCCATGAATAAAGAATGGTACCAGAATGTCCTCCAAGAGCAACTTCTCCCAACCGTCCAAGAGCAGTTTGGCGCCCAACAATGCCTTTTCCAGCATGATGGAGCACCTTGCCATAAAGCAAAGGTGATAACTAAATGGCTCATGGAACAAAACATAGAGATTTTGGGTCCATGGCCTGGAAACTCCCCAGATCTTAATCCCATTGAGAACTTGTGGTCAATCATCAAGAGACGGGTGGACAAACAAAAACCAACAAATTCTGGCAAAATGCAAGCATTGATTATGCAAGAATGGACTGCTATCAGTCAGGATTTGGTCCAAAAGTTGATTGAGAGCATGCCAGGGAGAATTACAGAGGTCTTGAAGAAGAAGGGGCAACACTGCAAATATTGACTTGCTGCATTAACTCATTCTAACTGTCAATATAACCCATTGGTACTCATAATATGATTGCAATTATATTTCTGTATGTGATATAAACATCAGACAAACACTAATAAAAACCAGAGGCCAGCAGATCATGTGAAAATATAATTTTGGTGTCATTCTCAAAACTTTTGGCCATGACTGTAGGTGCAGAGAAGGTTAATCAGCCATATTTAAAGGGCGTGTTTTATGAGAACAACCATAGAGCGGGCGGTGGTTGTTTTCCATATCTCCACCCCAGGATGTGGTCTGGGCTTTAAATAGCCAGCCTTTTCACTCAGGTGGTTATCAGTATATGGAGAGGCTAGCTCCAGAGAGGAGCTTGCATGTGGTGAGCTGAACTGTGTGTATTTAACCCTGAGTGGCCAGACCCCGGCCGATGTACGGACTGTGCTGCATCTTTATATTTTGTTTTTCCATTATGCCGAATGGGCTGTGTTTATTTTAAGAACTCTAGGTTGGTTTATGACCTTTTAATAAACCAACCTGTAACTTAAAGAGACAGTGTTCCGTGTTCATCTCCGTGTACAGCCGAGCAAGCTGCTTTACCACAATATATATTTTTTTACTGGATGGCATAGTGTAGTTAACTATGCTATTCCATACCTTTCTTCTAGTATAGCTACGCCATACTTCCATAAAGGCCAGAAGGATGCTCTTTTGACCTCTGTCTAACTAGCGGTCCCAGTGATGCAAATGGGACCTGAAATGGGATATACTGTAGGTCTTTTTTATTCAGTAGCTGCAATGTTCTTCCAGTTTTCTTTTGTGTCTATTAAAGACTGGAATCAACCCAGAATTTCAAGATATATTTAATTAGTACATTATTAAATAACCTTTAATTGCATTTGGACAAGACGTGCAGGTGTGAGCGAGCATCTGGCAGCGCACTTCACAGCCACACTTGGCCAACCTCATCACACTGCGCCGTGCCAAGCCATGAATCATATGGCTTCTAATGTGAATGAGCAAGACCGATTTCAATTAGGTTGGCAAGCGAAAAACTGAAAAAAAAAAAGCAATTGTGCTGCAGACCGGCTAGAAATTAATAAAAATTAATAATTTCAAACACAGATCCGCCAAACAAATGACACAAAACTAAGGCTATGACTGCAAGGAACCGAGACAAACTCAAAAACACAGACATAAGAGGTCTCACTAAGTGTTTTAAAGAACCTGTGTGTACTTGGAAAAGAGTCCTTGAATTCTCCCAGTAATGTGTTTACCCTTGCAGGACTTGGATCCCTCCCAGGAACACAGGAATAAATGTTGGCAAGGTTGAGCTTGTGCCAACATCTACCTGAACCACGACTCACGAGGCTTTGATGTTGAGTCTTGTTGTGGTGGAGAGGTGGAACAAAGTGACCAGGAAGAGATAAGCATTGTATGCCAACATGAAATAGCAGACTACAAATTGTTTCGGAGTATGACTGTCGCGTCGCGAGATAACTAAAGGCTTGTCGTCTGTTATTGTATTTCCAGACTTACAATATCCTCCAAATGCTTTATAATGTTACTTTTAAGAGCTTTTGCCAGCAATGGATCAATAGTATTTATATGTCATATCTGTATAGTAAAATGCATAAGTGAACTATTTTTGATCAAAAAAAGTATACAAGCCGTCCCACCAGCGGCAAGGTGACCCTATTTTTTGATCAAAAATAGTTCACTAAGTACCCTATATTTATTATGCAACTTTGCTTTACATTTATATATAATGATGGTAGGGTATGAGATATATTTTTGTCTTTTGTAGGTTTTGCTTCTTTTTGCTAGTGTGAACATGCTCCTATTTCTTGCATGTCTACCATCTTAGACCTCAGTTCACATTGCTTGTTTTTTTGTCTTGTTTGCATCCTGTGCAATTTAAGGGTGTGGCATCCCCTTTGTTGAGCTGATTAGTATATATGTAGCTTACCACGGGCCTAGGTGGTCTGGAGTTGGGACCCGGTCCTATTTGTCTACCCTTTTATATGCATTACTTCAACTTTGATATACAGTAAGGTTTTTAATATAGACAGTATAGGTAACGTCCCAATTTAGGGTCACCTTGCCGCTGGTGGGACGGCTTGTATACTTTTTTTGATCAAAAATAGTTCACTAAGTACCCTATATTTATTATGCAACTTTGCTTTACATTTATATATAATGATGGTAGGGTATGAGATATATTTTTGTCTTTTGTAGGTTTTGCTTCTTTTTGCTAGTGTGAACATGCTCCTATTTCTTGCATGTCTACCATCTTAGACCTCAGTTCACATTGCTTGTTTTATTTGTCTTGTTTGCATTCTGTGCAATTTAAGGGTGTGGCATCCCCTTTGTTGAGCTGATTAGTATATATGTAGCTTACCACGGGCCTAGGTGGTCTGGAGTTGGGACCCGGTCCTATTTGTCTACCCTTTTATATGCATTACTTCAACTTTGATATACAGTAAGGTTTTTAATATAGACAGTATAGGTACCGTCCCAATTTAGGGTCACCTTGCCGCTGGTAGGACGGCTTGTATACTTTTTTTGATCAAAAATAGTTCACTAAGTACCCTATATTTATTATGCAACTTTGCTTTACATTTATATATAATGATGGTAGGGTATGAGATATATTTTTGTCTTTTGTAGGTTTTGCTTCTTTTTGCTAGTGTGAACATGCTCCTATTTCTTGCATGTCTACCATCTTAGACCTCAGTTCACATTGCTTGGTTTTTTAAATTAGAATATCATCAAAAAGTTAATTTATTTCAGTTCTTCAATACAAAAAGTGAAACTCATATATTATATAGAGTCATTACAAACAGTGATCTATTTCAAGTATTTATTTCTGTTAATGTTGATGATTATGGCTTACAGCCAATGAAAACGCAAAACTCATTATCTCAGTAAATTAGAATACTTTATAACAACAGCTTGAAAAATATTTTTAAAATCCGAAATGTTGGCTTACTGAAATGTATGTTCAGTAAATGCACTCAATACTTGGTCGGGGCTCCTTTTGCATCAATTACTGCATCAATGCGGCGTGGCATGGAGGTGATCAGCCTGTGGCACTGCTGAGGTGTTATGGAAGCCCAGGTTGCTTTGATAGCAGCCTTCAGCTCGTCTGCATTGTTGGGTCTGGTGTCTCTCATCTTCCTCTTGACAATACTCCAGGTATTGGTGCTTTTGGCAGTGTGGACAGGTGCGAAGTCCTGCTGGAGAATGAAATTTTCATCTCCTAAAAGCTTGTCAGCAGAGGGAAGCATAAAGTGCTCTAAAATTTCCTGGTAGACAGCTGCACTGACTTTGGTCTTGATAAAACACAGTGGACCTACACCAGCAGATGACATGGCTCCCCAAACCATCACTGATTGTGGAAACTTCATACTAGACCTCAAGCAGCTTGGATTGGTCAATGACTGCCTTCTGGACATCTGTCAAGTCAGCAGTCTTCCCCATGATTGTGGAGCCTACTGAAACAGAGTAAGGGACCTTTTTAAATGCTTAGGAAGCCTTTGCAGGTGTTTTTTGTTAATTATTCTAATTTGCTGAGATAATGACTTTTGTGTTTTTATTGTCTGTAAGCCATAATCATCAACATTAACAGAAATAAACACTTGAAATAGATCACCGTTTGTAATGGCTCTATATAATATGAGTTTCACTTTTTGTATTGAAGAACTGAAATAAATTAACATTTTGATGATATTCTAATTTAGTGAGATGCACCTGTAGCTGTTCATTAGGTATAAGTTTAGTTACTGCCGTATTTTTTATTTTTCAGCTGATATCCTGAAATACTTATTTCATATATATATAGCTTAGACCAGGGGTCTCAAACACACATGCGGCTCCCAAGGCTCCATTGTTCGGCCCCCATGTCTCTGAGCTCCCAAGACAATCGTGTCCAGGGAGTCAGGGGAGCGCCAATGCCAGAGCTTGTTTCAGCTGAATGTGAGTCCAGGGACACACATTCAATTGAATTGTACGTGGCACAGAGACCAGCTTTCTGCACCGCAATACCTATACCAGCCACTGGCCAATCAGAGTCCGGCAGCTGACATTGTTGTGCCTTTCGCGGCAGCGCATGACGTCACTGCCATGCGCCACCCCGGCTGGGGAGAGGGAAGAGAAAGCTATTCGCCTTGGGAGCGAGGTCAGGTGAGAAGATTTTTTTTAATATGGAAAAACGGCATATTGGGGGACATTATTACAATGAGAGGACCAGAATGGGGACATGACTACAAGATGGGACCAGGATGGGGGAAATTACTACAAGAAGGGGATCAATATGGGGTACATTACTATAAGATGGGGATCAATATGGGGTACATTACTATAAGATGGGGACCAGTATGGGGGACATAACTATAAGATGGGGACATTACTACAAGAAGGAGAGTAGGATGGGGACATTACTATAAGAAGGGGACCAGGATGGGAGACATTACTATAACATGGGACCAGTATGGGGACAATACTATAAGAAGGGGACCAGGATGGGGACATTACTACAAAAAGGGACCAGGATGGGGACATTGCTACAAGATGGGATCAGGATGGGGACATTACTACAGGTAGGGGAGTAGGATGGAGACATTACTACAAGATGGGTACCAGGATGGGTGACATTTTTATAGGATGGGGG
This sequence comes from Phyllobates terribilis, assembly GCF_046119375.1. Lineage (NCBI taxonomy): Eukaryota > Metazoa > Chordata > Amphibia > Anura > Dendrobatidae > Phyllobates > Phyllobates terribilis. The sequence continues at coordinate 126,391,403 of NW_027362762.1, read as the reverse complement.
ACAATATTACAGGACTTTGGCCAGAATTACTATGTGGGGATAATTGTTAAACAATATTACTGTATGGGCTGATTGGGGGACCAAAAAAAGGAAAAAAAATTCTTATAAATTAAAAAGAAGTTCAAAATAAAAATATTTTTTCCACTTAAAATTATGTTTTATGTAAAAACTGAAGTAATAAAGAAAACTTGTACCATAACATAAGTGATAAACAGCAGTAAAAAAAACTTACTAAAAATGGCACAAAATTATCAAAAAGTCATATAGAACAAAAATGGTATAACTGAAAACACCATCTTTTCCCGCAAAGAAAGCGGCCCGTTTTATTCAAATTTTTAGTATGTGCGATTGAGATTTTTATAAATTCCAATTCACTTTGCTGTAAGACGCTGCGTTGTGACACAAAAAAAATACTCCGGATCAAAACCTCACCAAAAACTCATTGTGGGCACAGAGCCTAAGGCTCTGTGCCCATGATGCAGAAATGCTAAGGATTTTTTCCTGAGCGTTTCTGCATCTCCCTGGCAGAAAAAAACGCATGCAGATTGTACATGCGTTTTTCCTGCCAGGGACATGCGGATGTGAAGCGTTCTTCACATGCATTTCCGCATGCGGGTGTCAAGCGCTTTCCAAGCGATTTTGGCATCACTAGGAAAGTGCTTGACAACTTGGTCACACTATATAAATCCATGCAAAAGGCATGGATTTATATAGTGTGACCGTAAAGAATGGTTAAAAATAAAAAAAATAATGTATACTTACCTTCCAATGGCCCCCGCAGTCTTGCTTTGCTCCATCCAGGCTGCCGGCAGATCGCGGTACACTGTACTAGGACCTGCCGTCACATGACTGTGACGTCAGCGCAGGTCCTACAGTCCACCACGAGTTGCCGGCAAGCACAGAGAAGGAGTCGGAAGGTGAGTATAATATTTATTTTTTTATTTTATTATTTTTTTTACAGGTTCTATGGTACCCAGGTCTGGAGAAGAGTCTCCTCTCCTCCAGACCTGGGTACCATCCGCACATTGAAACGTTTGGATTCCGCTTGTGCACATGTAGTGATGCGGAATCCAAACGTTCCAATGCAAGTCAATGGCGGCGATTACGCTGCGTGTCCGCAAAATTAATGGACATGCTGCGGATTTTTGAGTGCAGCATAAATGCTGCGGAAAAATCCGCAGCATGGGCATTGACGCTTGTCATTGGGGACCATGGGGGGCGGATTACCAAGCGTTTCCCAAGCGTTTATGCTGCGGAAATTTTCCACATCCCTCTACAGACATCATCATCCCAGCCCCCATTGGAGCTCACAACCTAAAATTCCTACCAGTCTGTCTTTGGAGTGTGGGAAGAAACTGGAGTACTAGAAGAAAAGTCACACAATCACGGTCAGAACATACAAACTCCTTGCAGATGTTGTACCTGGTGGGATTTGAACCCAGAGTTGCAAAGCAACAGTGCTAACCACTGAGCCACCGTACTGTCCAAGTTACCAAATACCCCTAATGAGGCTTGTGTATGACGCGCCCCTGGGCCTGTGTCGCGCTGCGTTGCGCACGCGGGAGCTTACCCGGAGCCGGATCTGTTTAGGGTTGTAGTCTCGTGGCGGTGACCCGGTCCGTGCCCAGGGAGTCAAACTGGACGGCAGTCTGTTAGCGGTAGAAAATGGTTGATGACTACGCCACCCGTTGAATGCAGCCAGGGGGGGCTGCTGCTGCAGGGCAGACCGCTGAGGCCGGTGGAAGGATGGTGCAGCGTGATAGTATAACCCCCAACGGGAGGGGTATGGCCTCAGGGCAGCCGACGTGGATGATGGGGGTAGCAGGAACCACTCAGAGACGGTATGGTAGCGTTCAGGGTCTTTACTGGTAACAACGATAGACCCTCCCGGAGTACTTGCTAGCGAACGGGGCCTGGTCAGTCCTTGAGCAAATGGGATCTCCCCTGGCCAGGCGTAGTTGTAGGCCTCCCAAGCTGACTGTACTCTTCTGGCTACCTTGCTAGAAGCTGATGTAAGTAGCCCACGTCCCTGAGTGTACCGTGAGGTGCTCACCCGTATGGCCGGTGACTCGGGGCCTTCTAATGGCTTCCGCTCCACGATGGCGGTGCTGGTCCCACGCGTGTGACCGGGCCTTCGGGCTTCTGGGCCAGGGGACCTGAAATCCCCTGCCTGACGGATTCTGCTGCTGGGTAGAAGTTAGTCCCCACAGCCTCGGACTCCGGGTCCGGTAAAGAATCTTCTTAGTCAGGGCGAGCTCTTTAGCTGCCAGCCCCTGACTCCTTGTGACTCTGCTGCTTCCTATGCTGCTCTTGTCTCTACTCTTCCTGGACTCACTAACCCTGCCTCAGCCCCGGGTTTATACAGGGGAAGTTCTTCCCCTCCCAAGGCTGGGCAGGAGGTGTGGCATGCACAGGATCCCTGACCAAAGGACCTCCCACCTGCTCTCAGACGTAATATCTCTATCACTGTGACAACCAGACCCCTGGGGTGTCACACTCCCCCCTAGTGAAATTTAGTACTCCGGGACTAAACACTTTTTAGAAAAATATAACAAGGTATATCAAAGAACAATAAAATACAATAAGGAAACACAATAAGATGGTCACGGATGTCCGCAACCGGGTGCAGTCTTTGAAGAAAAGCAAAGGTGTCCATTTCACCAACACAGGGAGACGTAACCAGGTAGGGGTCTGTCCTACCCCAAGTCCTTAACAGTCTCTAGTCCATCCTGGGTTACGCTCCAACTATATACAAAGGATTCCCGGTAAATCCACCGAAGACTCCTAAAAACAACTAGAAACACAAAATTACACACAAGCAACAATAAACAGGTAAACATTGTAAAACAACTTAAACATTTAGATCCTCCAACGTGCGGGTAACTGGCCTCTAGTGGCCCTAGTGGACCTACGGAGCTGACTGTCTGGCCCTGAACTACAGGGTGTAGGAGCTGTCAAGGGTAAACTGGGCAGCTGTCTACCGGCTCTTTGTCTCACTAGGGGTACGGCAGGCTCACTATAAGCAGAGGGTGGATTCTCCTGTTCCGCTTGGGTGGAGTCTTCTGCCTCCTGGACCGGCTGCTCTTCCAGCTCTACCCGTTGCTCCGTAGGTTCTTGGGATGATGGTTGGAGGAAGGTGAGTACGGGTACCACAACTGCACCATTGACTTGAGTCCAAGACCGAGGGAAGTCCCCGAGCACGGTACTAACCATATCTTCCCTTTCTTCCACGGGTCGATGGTCTTCCTGTTCCTCCTCAGGGTTCCTCAGTTGTTCGGGGCACTTCTTCAGGTGGTCCCGGGATACAATAGCTGTGGTTTCCCCTCCGTCTTTACTGATGGTACAGACCTTCGGGTTCTCGTGGCTTGAGGGCAGTACGGTGTACGGGTCCTTCTCCCACTGGTCGTCCAACTTGTGGAGCCGTCTCTTCCTCTTCAAGACCTGCTCTCCGGGTACCAGGGGAACAGCGGGAGCATACTGGTTGTAAGTCTTCTCTTGTCTTTCCCTAGCCTGACAGAGACTTCGCTCCACGCTCTCCTGTACTTTCCGGTACTGCTGCTGCCTCTCTGTGTCCCAGTCTGTTTCTGGTGAAGTGTCCTCGGGCGTCAGGACTCCCATTTCCAGGTCAACAGGTAACTTACCAGGTCTTGCCCTCATTAGGTAAGCCGGGGTACAGTTGGTGGAACCTACCGGGATGTGGTTGTATAGGTCCACCAGATCGGGCAACTTCTCAGGCCACAGACTGCATTCTTCCAGGGGCAACGTTTTTAGAAGATCCATTACCACCTGGTTCATTTTCTCACAAAGTCCATTAGTTTGCGGATGGTAGGGTGTCGTCCTTATCTTCCGGCAGCCATACAGATTGCAGAATTCCTGGAAGACCTCCGCTTCAAAGGCAGGTCCCTGGTCCGTCAGCACTTGGTCCGGGTACCCGTGTGGACGGCAAAAGTGCTGCTGGAAGGCTCTAGCTGCTGTTCGAGCCGTTAAGTCCTTGACGGGGACGACAACCAGAAACCGGGAGTAATGATCCACGATGGTTAACGCGTAGACGTAGCCACTTCTGCTGGGGGTCAGTTTTACATGATCCAAGGCTACCAGTTCCAACGGTTGCCGGGTGACGATGGACTGCAGGGGAGTCTTCTGGCTGGCCCGGTCCTTCCTTCTCAGATTGCACGGGCCACAGTCTCTGCACCACTTCTCAATGGTTCCCCTCATGCCTACCCAGTGGAACCGCTCGCGCAGCAGGAACTCCAGCTTTTTCCACCCGAAGTGTCCAGCTCCGTCGTGGTATGCCTCCATCACCATGGCTGCGTCTCTTCGTGGCACCACTACTTGCCAGAGTAGTTCATGCGTCCTGGAGTTAACCATTCTGCGGCACAACTTCCCCTTGTAAAGGAACAGTCGACTCTTCTCTGCCCATAGTTGTTTGGCTTCCTCTGGAGCGTCTGATTCCAGGCTAGCCTCCGGGCGAGTCAGCATCTCCTTCACCAGTCGGACGGCAGGGTCGCTGTCTTGCGTTTCCGCCCAGTTGTAGTGAGGTAAGGGGTTCAACGTAGCAGCCTGCTTACTCCTTACCCGGTGGGAATACTGGATAGTCCCATGACGGTGGAACGCAGGGAGTTCAACTTCTTCCAGTCCCTCCGGATCTTCTCCTCCGTCCGGCAGGTTGGGCATCCTGGACAGGGCGTCCGCGTTGGTATTGGAGCGCCCTGCCCGGTATTTAATTGTGAACTCGTAGTTGGACAGACGGGCCATCCACCTCTGCTCCAGGGCACCGAGTCTTGCCGTGTCCAGGTGTGTCAACGGGTTGTTATCCGTGTATACGGTGAACCGGGAAGAAGCGAGGTAATGCCTAAAGCGCTCGGTGACTGCCCATACCACGGCCAGGAACTCTAGCTTAAATGAGCTGTAATTTTCGGGGTTCCTTTCGGTGGGTCGCAGTTTTCGGCTGGCATAGGAGATTACTCGTTCTCTCCCCTGCTGAATCTGGGACAGTACGGCTCCTAGCCCGATGTTACTGGCGTCGGTGTAGAGGATGAAGGGCTGGCTATAGTCCGGGTACGCCAAGATTTCATCCCCCGTGAGGGCCATCTTCAGCTGGCGGAAGGACTCTTCTTCTAGCTTTTCCCATTTGAAGGGCGGCTTCTGGTTCTTGGCCTTCCGGGACTGGCCTATCAGGAGGTCCTGCATAGGTGCTGCCTTTTTGGTGAAACCGGGAATAAACCTTCGGTAGTAGCCTACCAACCCTAGGAACTGCCGCACTTCTTTTACGCTGGAGGGGCTTGGCCATCCCTTAATTGCGGTGATCTTATCGGGGTCGGGAGCCACTCCGTCAGCGCTCACCACGTGTCCCAGGTATTGCACCTTTGGTTTCAGGAGGTGACACTTGGAGGGTTTCACCTTTAGGCCGTAACTCGCCAGAGCTTCGAACACCTCCGCCAGGTGTTTCAGGTGGTCCTCATAAGTTTTGGAGTATACGATGACATCGTCCAGGTACAACAGGACCGTCTCGAAGTTTCTGTGGCCCAGACAGCACTCCATTAATCGTTGGAAGGTTCCTGGGGCGTTGCAGAGTCCGAACGGCATGCAGGTGAACTCGCTAAGTCCCATCGGGGTGGTGAATGCGGTCTTCTCCCGGTCCGCCTCTGCTACAGGAACCTGCCAGTACCCGCTAGTGAGATCCAAGGTAGAGAAGAAGTTAGCAGATCTTAAAGCAGCCAATGACTCCTCTATCCTTGGTAAGGGGTACGCATCCTTGTGTGTGATACGGTTGATTTTCCGGTAATCTACACACATCCTCATGGTGTTGTCTTTCTTTTTGACTAAAACTAGTGGGGCTGCCCAGGGGCTACAGCTATCCCGGATTACCCCAGCCTCCTTCATGTCTCTAAGCATCCCCTTGGCGTGTTGGTAATGTGCAGGGGGTACGGGTCGATACCTCTCTTTTATGGGAGGATGATCTCCCGTGGGGATGCGGTGTTCTACCCCCTTGACTCGCCCGAAGTCTAACGGGTGTTTACTAAACACTCTCTCATACTCTTGAACCACCCGATAGACTCCTTGTTTCTGGTGTGAGGGAGTGGAGTCAGTACCCAGATGTAGTTGCTGACACCAGTCCTCCATGTCTTTCTTAGAGCCGTTACCTTCCTCCGGGTGAGATGGAGGCAAGGGTTCCACAGATTGTATAGAATTTTGATTAGTGGTATATAATTTGGCTAGCGTGGCATACCGGGGCAGGTACACTTCCCTCTCCCCGATATTTATTATGCGAACGGGCACCCTCCCATGGCGTACATTGACCACCCCCCGTGCTGTCAAAATGGTGGGCCTACTGTCTGAGTAAACTGGTTCTACCATTGCCTGGTAATCTCTACCTCTCAGACCAATAGCTGCCCGGCACCAAATCATCATTTCACTTTTTGGGGGCATGGCAATAGGAAAAGGGTCACACATTCTTACGCTACCAATCTCACCGCCGGAGAGTTCCACTTGTTGCCGTTGCATCAGTGCCCGGATCTCTTTCTGGAGCACCCGCTGCTCGCCGGAGCTGGCATTCTTGGCAACCTGCTGTAAAAGGAAAATCACCTCTGCAAGACAATTTTCAATTACATTAGTTCCTAGAGTTATTTTTGGGTGACTCTCATGTTTGTCAATATCTACAATGATCAGTCCCTGTGCGGCCAGTTCGACTCTACCAATTTTGATGGTCACCTCTTTAAATCCGATCTGTGGCACGGGCTGACCATTGCTGGCGATGATACTCAAGTCGTCGTCAGGGTAGCGGGTAATATCCGAGTCATTCCAGTACTGCTTGAAGAGCACGTACGGGATGGTGGTGACCTGTGACCCGGTGTCCAGTAGGGCACTCATGGGAATGCCATCCAGTACCACAGGCAAGACTGGACGTCCTCCCACATATCTGTCGCGCCAGTTCGATGGGCCTGGTGATCTTTTTCCTGGGGGTTGGCCCTCTACCCCAGGTTGTGCCCGTTTAAAGAACAGTACCTTTCCATATGTCCGGGTTGATTGCAGCGGCGGCAGATGGGTCGTCCGTCCTCGCTGTATCGGTCACTGGGTCTTCCTCTGGCCGGTGGGGTCCTCCTTGGTCGACGCCACGGGATGTCCTCCGGTCCGGATGCCAGCTGGATCTTCCCTGGAGTGGAAACCTGTAAAGACTGCACAGTTCGGGTTAGCGCAGCAACGCTTTTAGCTAGCTCTTGGACCTGATGGTGTAGGTCTGGAGCCGGGTCATTGTCCAAAGCCTGCGCATCAGCTCCCACAGGCCCTGCTGACAAGGGCGCCGCCTCCTGGTAGTAAGTGGTAGTGGGGCGTCTGTGGGTCACAACGCCACCTGGTGCCGGTTCTCGGAGCACCTGGATGGCTCTGTCCTTGAACTGTGCAAATTCTAGATGAGGGTCCTGTAAGGCCATTGCCCGCAACTGGGTGCGGTGGGCATTGCAATATAAACCCTCTATAAATTGTTCGGTCAACAGCCTGTCCTCGTTTCCCACTCCATTAGGGTCGGTCTGCTTAATGGCCCTCAGGGCCTCTTGTAGGTTGAGTGCATAGTCCCTTATACTCTCATGCGCTCGCTGCTTGCACCCGTAGAATCTAAGTTTAATCTCGGCTGAGGTGCGGGTATCAAAGGTGTCCTTCAGCCGGGTTAGTATCCCTGCGACAGTCTTCCTCCCAGGTGGCCAGGATTTTACTTCCCTTTTGGCTGCCCCAGTTAGTTGGGCCACCAGGATGCTCACTTTTTGCTCTTCTGTGAGGGGGTACACCTGGAAGAGGCTATCCAGCTTTTCTCTAAAGTCATGCAGGGTATGTGACTCCCCTGAGTACTGGGGTAGCCAAGCTGCTCCCGGGATATAGGGCATGGTGAAGGGCATAACTGCAACAGCGGTAGCGCTGGCGGGGGTTGAGGCAGTGGAGCTCTCCTCCGTATCCGACATCTTCCTCCCCCCTAGTGGACCGTGGCCTACCTTGCGATGATCCTGTTCCGTAGGCCGCGGCTCCGCAGTGGATCGTCAGGGTTGAGGACCTTCCGTCGCGCTCCTGTGACGTCGGCGTCTGCTGGGCTCCTTCCAGGACCTTACGCAACGTCCGGACGTGAGGCGGGGCTTCAGTTCTCGCGCGCTTTCGGAGTCCACGCCCCTCTTCTTCCCGCGCGGCGTCCTCAAGATGGCGTCCAATGGCGGGAAAACTCCACGGATGGCGGGAAGAAGGCTGAAGATGGCGCCGGATGGCGGGAAACTTCACCGATGGCGGGAAGAAGGCTGAAGATGGCGCCGGATGGCGGGAATCTTCACCGATGGCGGGAATCTTCACCACTGGTAAGTTTGAACAGTCTTTGCTTTTCAGGCACGCAGTACCCGGTGGTTGCGGGCACGTGATCCTGCCGACTACGCCAAAGTTGACGCGCCCCTGGGCCTGTGTCGCGCTGCGTTGCGCACGCGGGAGCTTACCCGGAGCCGGATCTGTTTAGGGTTGTAGTCTCGTGGCGGTGACCCGGTCCGTGCCCAGGGAGTCAAACTGGACGGCAGTCTGTTAGCGGTAGAAAATGGTTGATGACTACGCCACCCGTTGAATGCAGCCAGGGGGGGCTGCTGCTGCAGGGCAGACCGCTGAGGCCGGTGGAAGGATGGTGCAGCGTGATAGTATAACCCCCAACGGGAGGGGTATGGCCTCAGGACAGCCGACGTGGATGATGGGGGTAGCAGGAACCACTCAGAGACGGTATGGTAGCGTTCAGGGTCTTTACTGGTAACAACGATAGACCCTCCCGGAGTACTTGCTAGCGAACGGGGCCTGGTCAGTCCTTGAGCAAATGGGATCTCCCCTGGCCAGGCGTAGTTGTAGGCCTCCCAAGCTGACTGTACTCTTCTGGCTACCTTGCTAGAAGCTGATGTAAGTAGCCCACGTCCCTGAGTGTACCGTGAGGTGCTCACCTGTATGGCCGGTGACTCGGGGCCTTCTAATGGCTTCCGCTCCACGATGGCGGTGCTGGTCCCACGCGTGTGACCGGGCCTTCGGGCTTCTGGGCCAGGGGACCTGAAATCCCCTGCCTGACGGATTCTGCTGCTGGGTAGAAGTTAGTCCCCACAGCCTCGGACTCCGGGTCCGGTAAAGAATCTTCTTAGTCAGGGCGAGCTCTTTAGCTGCCAGCCCCTGACTCCTTGTGACTCTGCTGCTTCCTATGCTGCTCTTGTCTCTACTCTTCCTGGACTCACTAACCCTGCCTCAGCCCCGGGTTTATACAGGGGAAGTTCTTCCCCTCCCAAGGCTGGGCAGGAGGTGTGGCATGCACAGGATCCCTGACCAAAGGACCTCCCACCTGCTCTCAGACGTAATATCTCTATCACTGTGACAACCAGACCCCTGGGGTGTCACATGTACCTATTGTAAAAAATCCTAGTCAGAATAACTGAATAATTTTATAATTTTTATGAAAGTTTATACTTAGTCTCTGCCCATCTTGACTGTCTGACAGCTCCTCGGTGTATCTCTTCCCTGACGAGATCTCGCCCTGCTCAGTACAAGCTGCAGCTGTCAGTCAGGCTGAGTGGGTAGAACCCGAATACACTTGGACTCATGGGCTCTCTTACTCTATAGCTGGACTTATAAAACGGTAATTTTTATATCAGAATTAGAAAGCCATTCTGTAATGGATGTTATATGTAAGTACACCAGCTTCATCAGGTAAAAATAAATAAATAAAAATTAATAGTTTTTATAGGGAAAACGGATTGCACGTTTTGTAGGTATTTTCAGTGCTACTTTTTAGTTGTACTATACTTAGAATCTCTGCTAATAGTTGAAATTTGTAAGCATTCATGTCTTATTGATCCTGAAGGGGTCTTACAATACAGTGAAATAAAGTGTGACTTTAGTGCGGTACGAATTTTCTACTCTTTATGAAACAGGTACTTGGTCAAAGCAAAGTCTAAGCAAATGAGGAAACCTATGGGTGCATCGGTGATTTAGTCTTTGTTTTATTATATTTTTGCTACTACACAAAATACATAAAGCATCAAAAAGAGATAGCATAAAATGGCCAAAATGCCGTAGAGTCGGCACACCAGAGCTAATAGGGAATTTGGGTGTATACACACAGATAAATCATAGGATCCCTGTGTGACATCATCGTGGATATGTCTGACTGAGCAATTTCTTACACGAGTATCAGATTAATATGTCTATGGACAACAAGCCTGAACAGAGAGGTAGAACGCCAGATCAGCCCTGGTGTCAGGTGGCGGAGTGAGTGTGCTGGAGAAGATTACGGCCCTCAAGCACAGCTGCCTATCAACCGTCTTCTGACGTTTTGGTTCTGATTGATGAGTGAATTTCATTACTTTGCCCAGAGCTCAGTCGATAACATTATATATTCAGCATGTAAATCATCAAAGTGCTCCTACAACCAGAGGTTATAAATGTAAGCAAGGGTCATCTTCACATGTGCAGCTGAGAACTACAGAAATCTATCCAGGATCCTGGGTAACCAGTGCTAAAAATCAGACATGGGAAAAGTATAGACCCCTGTACACATTAGACAAAATTCTGCAGAACCCACTGATATGGGAGTGGCCGATAAACAGTCGAATGTACAGTACAGACCAAAAGTTTGGACACACCTTCTCATTTAAAGATTTTTCTGTATTTTCATGACTTTGAAAATTGTACATTCACACTGAAGGCATCAAAACTATGAATTAACACATGTGGAATTATATACTTAACAAAAAAGTGTGAAACAACTGAAAATATGTCTTATATTCTAGGTTCTTCAAAGTAGCCACCTTTTGCTTTGATGACTGCTTTGCACACTCTTGGCATTCTCTTGATGAGCTTCAAGAGGTAGTCACCGGAAATGGTCTTCCAACAATCTTGAAGGAGTTCCCAGAGATGCTTAGCACTTGTTGGCCCTTTTGCCTTCACTCTGCGGTCCAGCTCACCCCAAACCATCTCGATTGGGTTCAGGCCTGGTGACTGTGGAGGTCATCTGGCATAGCACCCCATCACTCACCTTCTTGGTCAAATAGCCCTTACACAGCCGGGAGGTGTGTTTGGGGTCATTGTCCTGTTGAAAAATAAATGATGGTCCAACTAAACGCAAACCGGATGGAATAGCATGCCGCTGCAAGATGCTGTGGTAGCCATGCTGGTTCAGTATGCCTTCAATTTTGAATAAATCCCCAACAGTGTCACCAGCAAAGCACCCCCACACCATCACACCTCCTCCTCCATGCTTGCCAGTGGGAACCAGGCATGTAGAGTCCATCCGTTCACCTTTTCTGCGTCGCACAAAGACACGGTGGTTGGAACCAAAGATCTCAAATTGGACTCATCAGACCAAAGCACAGATTTCCACTGGTCTAATGTCCATTCCTTGTGTTCTTTAGCCTAAACAAGTCTTTTCTGCTTGTTGCCTGTCCTTAGCAGTGATTTCCTAGCAGCTATTTTACCATGAAGGCCTACTGCACAAAGTCTCCTCTTAACAGTTGTTGTAGAGATGTGTCTGCTGCTAGAACTCTGTGTGGCATTGACCTGGTCTCTAATCTGAGCTGCTGTTAACCTGCGATTTCTGAGGCTGGTGACTCGGATAAACTTATCCTCAGAAGCAGAGGTGACTCTTGGTCTTCCTTTCCTGGGGCGGTCCTCATGTGAGCCAGTTTCTTTGTAGCGCTTGATGGTTTTTGCAACTGCACTTGGGGACACATTCAAAGTTTGCCCAATTTTTCAGACTGACTGACCTTCATTTCTTAAAGTAATGATGGCCACTCGTTTTTCTTTACTTAGCTGCTTTTTCCTTGCCATAATACAAATTCTAACAGTCTATTCAGTAGGACTATCAGCTGTGTATCCACCTGACTTCTGCACAACACAAGTGATGGTCCCAACCCCATTTATAAGGCAAGAAATCCCACTTATTGAACCTGACAGGGCACACCTGTGAAGTGAAAACCATTTCCGGTGACTACCTCTTGAAGCTCATCAAGAGAATGCCAAGAGTATGCAAAGCAGTCATCAAAGCAAAAGGTGGCTACTTTAAAGAACCTAGAATATAAGACATATTTTCAGTTGTTTCACACTTTTTTGTTAAGTATATAATTCCACATGTGTTAATTCATAGTTTTGATGCCTTCAGTGTGAATGTACAATTTTCATAGTCATAAAAATAAAGAAAAATCTTTAAATGAGAAGGTGTGTCCAAACTTTTGGTCTGTACTATATATGGGGGCTTCCTGACTTTCCCTCAACAGATGATGTTGGAGGACAAAAGGATCAGGAATTCCAAAGGTTGATCTTTAAGTTCACCCAGGAGATAAGTCACTGCCAGAAGAAACTGGCAGTGACCGTCTCACTGAGAAACCAAGCATTCCTGTGTATGACGGATTTGGAGGAAGTAGCCTCAGCCGACAGCTATTTATTTTTTATGGGTGACATAACTGACTCAAAAGCCTCACTTGTTCATTGAGACTCATGCAGACCAAAAAATACTCAGTAAAAACAATGGACAAGACAGATGTCAACTATGTAAAATTAGTGAACTTCTTATGCTTTGTTTTCCTGCTTCATCCCCTGAATATTGGCATATTATAACCGCAAGACCAATGCTGTGATCAACTCATTGGAGAATTGAGATGAGATGAGGATGTCAAAAGGGGATGAAATGTTCAAGTGAGAGTTAAACAGACCTGAAAATAGGCTTGAAACTCACTAGCATTTCCAGATTCTCAAAGCTACCAGGTCCTTCTATGGCCAGTTCAAGATTATATTAGATCATATATCTAAGTGTACCTACACTTTCACAAGTTTTATTATACATTGTCGGCCCTTCATATTGGTGGGGGTTCAGATCCTGAGAACTCCACCGATTGCTCAAAAGACTGTTGAGAAGTGCACTGCTAAGCAGAGAGGAGATGATCTCAAAAGGCAGAAGAGTTGAGCTCAGGAGGCAGAAGAACTGAGCTCAGGAGGCAGAAGACCTGAGCTCGGGAGGCAGAAGACCTGAGCTCGGGAGGCAGAAGACCTGAGATCAGGAGGCAGAATAGCTGAGCTCAGGAGGCAGAAGACCTGAGCTCAGTAGTTAGAAGTCCTGAGCTCAGGAGGCAGAAGACCTGAGCTCAGGAGGCAGGAGCTCTCAGCTGCTGCATGAGCATGCGCACAGATCGCAGTACAGACTAATAGACTTTCTTTTGAGCCTAAACACCGCTCTGTGCATGCCCTCATGCAAAAGTTTGGTATCTCTGCCTCTTGACTAGTGTTGAGCCACCTCCGTAGTGTTCGAGTTCGGTTCGGTTCGTTGAACACCCGTCTGTTCGCCGAACTGTTCGCCGAACTGTTCGTCGAACTGTTCGTCGAACACCTTCAAACACCGTTAAAACCAATGGCAGGCAAACAAAAACACATAGAAACACATAGAAAACACCTTCAAAGGTGTCCAAAAGCTGACAAACTGCTCTGAAGACACAACTAACACATGGAAAAGTGACAAGTACATATAGTCATGCGAAAAGAAAAGAGGTGGACGAGTAAAAGGAGGGGGAGACACAGATATAGGCATGTCATGCCCTTCTAAAATCCAAAAAGTGAGAAGCCGACACGTTCAGTCCGCTCCTGCCCGTGCCACCTCCGTGTCGCCGGGTTTGTGCCAGAGCCGCGGTGAACCCTGACGGCCAGCCCCCCTCTCCCAATACTGGTGCCTGTCCGCTGGTGGGTCGAGCGAGACCCCCTGTGGTGGAGGCAGCTCTAAGCTTTTTAATTTAAATTGTCTCTCTAATTTGAATGAATACACTTTAAATCCATTTACAAGGATCTATTGGAGGGCAAGTCTCATGCCAGCAGCCGCGTAATTCCAGCTCCAGTAGCGTCCACTAAAGCTGCTGCAGTTAAAAAGCTTTTATAAGGATCGAGCTCGGCTGTCCACCGCAAGGCATCCTACTGCCAGTCCCAGCCCCTATGCCTTGGGGTGCCTCCTGATGCTCTTCACTGAGTATCCCGTGGTCCCGAAGCATTTCCTTTGAAAAAATTAAGTGTCAAAACTACAGGTGGTGTAGCTTGCTTAACAGCCGGGATAATCCGCTGACTAGCAGACACTGCTACTAGGCACAAAGTATTTCCTGGGCTAGATGCAGTTAAAATTTTGTAATTTGATACTCTCGTTGGATGCTGAGAAAGCATTCCATAGAGTCTCCTGGCACGCCATATATGATTCTCTTAAAAAGCTTGGGGTAGGGGTCTAGGGGACCCTTTTATAGCCAAAATCACGGCCCTGTATCGCAATACGTCACCTAGGCTGAAGATAAATGGAACTGTATTACCCTGAGGGCTCGGTTGCTACAGAGGTATTGCACCTCACCCAGAGGTGTGATATCTCACTCTCAGGTAAGGATGGAGTGTGGATCAGGACCCGACACCTGCATGCATTACACCACATTGCCGTGGGGCAGGGCGACCAATATGCCCCTGAGATAGGCACGACAGTCCCTGTCCCTGGCTGGAGTGGGGGGAGGGAACACTGAGGAAGGGGAACCCTGTAGTGCAGGAGCAGGGAGGAAGCAGTTCCTGGGTGCATTGAGAAGGGAGTATAAAAGGTGGGCACCATCTTAGTTCAGTGCAGAGAAGTCTGAGCAGAAGTGGCAGGGAGCAGGGGCTCTGCATGAGCTCTGCTCCGGAGGCGGGCCTAGTAACAGAGGCCCAGGCCTGGAAGAGGGAGAAGGAAGGAAGAGGAGCGGAGAAGGCTCCAGGAACGAGGAATGAAGGGATCCCAGGGGTGCGGACGGGCGAGTCGCCACCGCACGCCCGAATCCACCTGCGTGGAGGGGTCAGGCCAAAGGGGGAGACCGGTCCCCGAAACTAGTGGAGGCAGGAAACGACCCTCAGCTAGAAACCGGAGGCTGTGACATTTTATGTGGCGCAGCCCCTCGCTACACCCGCTAGGAAGGCACCACATAGGGTCAGGGAAACTGGCGCCAAGTTTACCAAGAGGAGGCCCGAGGCAGCCGGACAGAAGGGTTGGTAAGAAAGGCCAGACAAAGGACACACAAAGGGAGTCCTGTGAAGCGCTCCAAAGTTATCTGGGAGTTGTCTGAGCCCCTCACCTGGTGAGCACAGTACGACGTGGGCAGCCGCTACCTGCAGACGTGGTCTGGATAATAAGAACTGTGAGTAAAGGCCCTGGACTGCATCACTGACTCCGTGTCGTTACTGCTGCTGCCCTGCACCATCACCCCCATCCTCCGCATACACTGCCCTGAGGCTATACTCCTCCCGTGGGGAGTTATGCTACGCTCTGCTGCACCCACAACACCAGCCTCAGCGGTCTGCCCTGGAGCGGCGGTTCCGGAACCGGGTCGCCGCCACGGAACCGGGTCGCCGCCACGGAGACTACAACCACTAGCATCCACGAAAAAGGGTTCGGCTCCGGGTGTCCCAAGGCCCAGGGGGCGCGTCAGAACATTTTCATCACCTTTCACAATCACCAATGGGACAAGGCAGGGATGTTCTCTGTCCCCTCTCTTATACATCCTAGTGACGGAGCACCTGCTCTCATCAATTCGCCATAACCCCAATATTAGGTGGATTGAGGTGGGAGGCACCGAGTACAAGTGCTCTCTATTTGCTGATGATGTCCTAGTATATATCACTCAATCACATATATCCATCCATGCTGTTATGGCTGAAATAGATCACTTTGTTACATGATCAAATTTTAAAATCAATGCAGCGAAGTCTGAGGCCCTCGATGTCTCCCTCCCCAAATCCATATAGGATTCCATCCAGTCCAACTTTCCCTTTGCCTGGCCCTCACAGGGTATCAAATACTTAGGAATTCCTATTCATAGAGACCTCTCCCATCTATGTTATCTTAATTTTGGGCCCTTTATTGAACAACTCCATACAGACCACGGTTGGCAAGTTAGAACTGTAAGATTCACTACGTGAACCACTGGTGTTTTGTGGAAAAGCACATGTACACTGTGTTCCAAATTATTATGCAAAAAGTGTTTAGGAGTGATAAGGGAAGAATTTGTTTGTTTGTCAGTTAAACTCATTGATGGTGATGTGTGTCAGGGCTCTTTATATCACTGTAAGCAATTGCAGACACCTGTGCTAATTAGTTTGGCAGGTGTGTCCAATGAAAGGCAAGACTACTTAAGAAGGCTGTCTCACATTATTAAGCAGCCTACATTTTCTGCCAAAATGGGAAAGAAAAAGGATGTGTCGGCTGCTGAGAAGCAACAAATTGTGGAGTGTTTAGGTCAAGGCATGACTACAATCAACATTGCCAAGACACTTCATCCTGATCATCGCACAATCAAGAAGTATGTAGCTGATTCACAGTACACACGTGTGCGTGCTGATAAGGGCAAATTGAGGACTCTTTCCTACAAGCAATTACGTCAGGTTAAAAGAGCAGCGGCAAAAAAGCCTTGTCATAGCAGCAGACAAGTTTTTGAAGCTGCTGGTGTCTCCAACGTCCCCCGAACAACAAGATGCAGGGTCCTTCAGAGGTTTGCAGCTGTGCATACGCCATCCTGTCGACCTCCTCTATCCACTTCACACAAGCAGAAACGGCTCCAGTGGGCCAAACATTACATGAAGACTGATTTCAAAACTGTTTTGTTCACGGATGAGTGCCGTGCAGCGCTCGATGGTCCAGATGGATGGAGTGGAGGATGGCTGGTTGATGGACACCCCACGCAAACACGGCTACAGCGCCAACAAGGAGGAGGTGGAGTAATGTTTTGGGCTGGAATCATGGGGAGAGAGATTGTCGGCCCCTTTAGGATCCCTGAAGGCGCTAAAGATGAACTCCATAATGTATGTGGATTTTCTCAAACAGCACTTCCTGCCATGGTTCAAGAAGAAGAACCGTGTATTTCACAGCAAGATCATTTTTTTGCATGATAATGCACCATCTCATGCTGCACATAAAACATCTGCATCTCTGGCTGATATGGGCATAAAAGGGGACAAACTTATGGTGTGACCCCCATGCTCCCCTGACCTTTACCCCATTCAGAACCTCTGGAGCATCATCAAAAGGAGTGTCTATGATGGCGGGAGGCAGTTCACATCTAAGCAACAGCTCTGGGAGGGTATTCTGTCCTCATGTAAAACAATTGAAGCAGAAACCATCCAAAACCTGACAAATTCAATGGACGAGAGAGTTCAGAAGCTCCTTTCGAACAAGGGGTCCTATGTGAAAATGTAACATCACCTAGAATAAAGTTTTGAGTTGAAAACTGTTTGATTTCAGTTTCTAATAACCTGCTAATGCTTATAATTTCAAAAATGACCATTTTTTTGGTCTTTATTAAAATGAAAAGGTTGATCGAAAAGTTTGGCGGATCTAAGAGTGTGGCAACCCAGTAGTCATGATTACTTCGAATTCTGACAATATGAGGGTCATGTTGCAGGTAGTGCAGCAAGAAGGCACTTATGTGTCTTGCGCATCTCGGAGCCCCAAAATTATTTTCCGGGCTAGATGCAGCTAAAAATTATTATTAATTTTAAATCTGGTGGAGCTTAGTATAGATGGCCTAATAGGATCAGTGCTGCACACTGCTACAAAGCCCAAATTATTTTCCAGCCAAGATACAGATAAACATGATTAGTAATTTTAAATCTGGTGGAGCTTATTATAGATGGCCTAATAGAATCAGTGCTGCACACTGCTACAAAGCCCAAATTATTTTCCAGCCAAGATACAGATAAACATGATTAGTAATTTGAAAGCTTAAAACGGTTGGTAGGGTGATTTTAACCAATCATCCATCTTTTACTCTCCCCAGGATGACACAGGGGTAGAAAAGTCGTTTCGGATCCATGATTTGTTCATCTTTATGAACGTGAGTCTGTCTACATTATCAGTGGAGAGCCGCGTGCGCTTATCTGTCAGCACACCACCAGCAGCGCTGAACACACGTTCAGACAGAACGCTGGCTGCGGGGCATGACAAGATCTCCAAGGCGTAAGTGACTAGCTCCGGCCATTTATCCAGATTGGAAGCCCAAAAAGAGCAAGGGTCCAGTGACACAGTCATGGCTTCAATGTTTACTTGGAGATACTCCTGTACCATCGTCTCTAGGCGTTGACTATGTGTCAGACTTCTTGTCTCCTGTGGCCTTGCAAAGGATGGGCTAAAAAAGTGGTGAAATGATTGCGCAAAATTGATGTTACCAGCAGATACTGTGGTTCTGTTATGGTTTGAGTGCTGAACACTTGACGGTCCCACGGTTGGCAAGTTGGAACTGTGAGATTCACTACGTGCACCACTGGTGTTTTGTGGAAAAGCACATGTAAGATTCTGCAACAGTCTCTGCTGATACTCCTGCATGCGTGCATCCCTTTCTATGGCAGGAATAATTTCTGCAAATTTACTTTTGTACCGGGGATCTAACAGTGTGGCAACCCAGTAGTCAGGATTATTTCTAATTCTCCAATTCGAGGGTCATGTTGCAGGTAGTGCAGCAAGAAGGCACTCATGTGTGTTGCGCATCCAGGAGCACCAAGTCCCTGTTGTGTTGGTGGCGAGGTAACAATCATGCTTCCTTCCTCTGTCCTCTCCCCCCAACCTCGCACAACAGAAATGTGATCAAGGTCTCCCTCATCTGATGAGTCTTCCATCAGTTCGTCCTCCACTTCTTCCTGGGCTCCTGCACCTTCCTCACTAGTTTGGCTGCTACCATGCGCCCTGGTAAAACCATCTCCCCCACCCTCACATGCCTGCCGCCTTGGTGCTGCCGACCGTCTGGACCTTGCAGATGTTAGCCCTTCGGCATACACTCCTCCTCATCTACTTCCTCCACCTCCTCTTGTGCCACCACCTGACTCCGAATTCTGTTTAACATGTGCTCCAGCATGTAAATCACTGGAATAGTCATGCTGATAATGGCATCGTCAGCACTAAACATCTTCGTCGCCATTTCAAAACTGTGCAGAAGGGTGCATAGGTCCCTGATCTGAGACCACTCCTCCAGCATGATTTGCCCCACGTCTGGATCTCGTTGGCCCAGGCTATACGTCAGAACGTATTGCACCAGGGCTTGTCGGTGCTGCCACAGTCGCTGCAACATGTGCAGAGTTGAATTCCACCGGGTAGGCACATCGCATTTTAGCCGGTGAAGTGGCAGGCCCAACGACTTCTGTAGAGATGTAAGTCGCTGAGCTGCGGGATGCGAACGGTGGAAGTGAGCACACAGCGACCGTGCCCTCTGCAGAAGGCCATCTAGTCTGGGATAGTGGGCTAAAAATTGCTGGACAACCAGGTTCAACACGTGAGCCATACAAGGCACGTGTGTGACATTGCCCCGGCGAAGGGCCGCACCCAGGTTTGCAGCATTGTCGCACACGGCCTTCCCTGGTTTCAGGTCCAGTGGAGACAACCATTCATGAAATTGGTTCTCCAGAGCTGACCACAACTCCTCAGCTGTGTGACTCACATTTCCCAGACATTTCAAAGTAAAAACCGCCTGATGACGTTGAGCCCTACTGCCAGCATAGTAAGGAGGTGTGCAGCATCCCTTCTGCGCAGTTAGAAAGCTTGTGGCATGACCAGACAGGCTTTGGGTGCAGGTGGAAGACCGAGAGGAGGTTGAGGAGGCAGAAGCAGTGGAGGAACTTTGACATAAAGAGGATTGACGCACAACTCGTGGGGACAGCAAGACTTGGACAGCAGCCCCTTGTCCTGCTGTCACCATAGTTACCCAGTGCCCAGTCAGCGACATGTAACGCCCCTGTCCATGCCTACTCGTCCAAGTGTCTGTGGTGAAATGCACCCTGTCACACACAGAGTTTCTCAAAGAAGCGGTGATGTTGTGTGCGACATGCTGGTGGAGCGCAGGCACACCTTTCTTTGAGAAGTAGTGCCGACTGGGCATCTGGTACTGGGGCACTGCGACGGACATAAGGTCTCGAAAATCCTCTGTGTCCACCAGGCAGAAAGGCAGCATTTCTGTAGCCAAGAGCTTGCAGATGGTGAAATTCAACCTCTTAGCTTTCTCATGGCTAGGAGGAAATGGTCTTTTACTTGTCCACATCTGAGGGACCGAGGGCTGGCTATTGTGCTTAGACGGGGTTGATAAGGGTGTCCCCGGCAAACTGCCGGTCTGTGAGGAAGATGCAGGTGGACATGTTAGGTTGCCTTGATCCAAAGGTGGTGCTATCGATGTCGGACAGCGCTCAACACCAGCTGGTGTTACCACCTCCAAAGAAAATGATGACCTGCCAATCACGCTGGCTGTTGCGGGTAAAGAGGTGGCAGGTCTGCGCCGCAAAACAGGTGTGACTGCTGTCCCCCCAGTCACAGAGGATGAAGAGGCCACGGATGCACAAGATATGGCAGACGGTGGTTGGCCCGGCCGGCTAGGCCGCATTGTAGCACACTGAGCTTCCCACTGCAACTTATGCTTCATGTCCATGTGCCGGTTCATGCATGAAGTACTCAAACGATGTATTTTTTGGCCTCTACTTAGCTTTTGCTGACAAATGTTACAGATAACATGAGTTGGGTCATCTTTATCGATCTGAAAAAATGCCCAGGCTATGCAAGGCTTAGCACCCATGCGACCTGAAGAGCCACCACGACTTGTGGTGAGAGGCAGAGTTGTGTTTGAGGATG
This sequence comes from Phyllobates terribilis, assembly GCF_046119375.1. Classification (NCBI taxonomy): domain Eukaryota; kingdom Metazoa; phylum Chordata; class Amphibia; order Anura; family Dendrobatidae; genus Phyllobates; species Phyllobates terribilis. Next base: position 126,370,774 of record NW_027362762.1, on the reverse strand, counting down.
CAGTTGTTGACGTGCTTCCAGTACTACGTCTCTGTCCAGGAAGGCGCAACCTGACCTCGTCGTCACTAGCATCTTCCTCCACCTCCTCTGCTGACCTCATCTCTTGGCTGACTGTGGGTTGACAGTAAGTGGGATCTCCAACCTCATCATCATCACCCTGTGCGTTATCACACCCGTCGTCCTCAGAGCCAACCTGTTCCTGCCCTGACAAAAAACTAAAGTTGTCGCTCCAATCAGGTATTTGAGTCTCATCATCGTCTTCCTCATTGTCTCCACCAACAGGAGTTACAGTTTGGGAATGAGGGTCTACATTATGGTCAGAACCTTCTGCGTCTGGTCCTGCATCCGACTCATAAAGATTCTGGGCATCAGTGCAGATCATTTCCTCGTCTGGATTCACAGAAGCGCTGGAGTCGACCTCTGATTCCCAGGCTATAGTATGAGTAAACAGCTCTGCAGACTCAACCATCTGTTCTACCTCATACTCAGACGGGCAGCTGGAGATTTGGGAGCTGTGAGGAAGCAAGTGCGATTGGGGTGACACCTTTGAGGACTGGAGTATTTGTGATGTTGAAGTTGATGTGGAGGAGAGCCCACTTAAAGGAGCACTTGATATCCGTTGAAGCACCTGCTGTTTTTGTGCCTCATCTGGAATTTGTAGCGATTGGCGTGGCCGTAAGAAAGGGATCTTATCACATTGTCTGCTAAAAGAAGTAGACATTTTAGTTTGGCTGGAAGATGGCCTTTCTTCTGCAGATGTTACTGTTGCTTTAACACCTACCCCACGGACACAACCTTTTTTCCCCTTCCCAACACGCCTATTCCCCTTTCCACCAGCAGCAGGCCTTTTTCCACTCATTTTGGTGGTTAACTAATTCACAACTCTGGAGTTGTTTGCACAAAAAAACAATGGATGGGAACCGAGCAGAGCTGAGTGGCCAAACTGTGGTATTAGGCCAAAACTATTGGCTGGGTTAGATGCAGAAAAAAATTATATTCAATTTGCAACCTGATGGAGGTCAGTATAGATGGACTAATAGAACAAGTCCCACACACAGCTAGAAGCCCAAATATTTTTTCAGAGGTAGATGCAGAAAAAAAAATATTCAGTTTGCAACCTGATGGAGGTCAGTATAGATGGACTAATAGAGAAAGTCCCACACACTGCTAGAAGGCCAAATATTTTTTTAAAGCTAGATGCAGACAAAAAATTATTTTGAATTTGCAACCTGATGGAGGTCAGTATAGGTGGACTAATAGAACAAGTCCCACACACTGCTAGAAGGCCAAATATTTTTTCAGAGCTAGATGCAGAAAAAAATTATTTTTAATTTGCAACCTGATGGAGGTCAGTATAGATGGACTAATAGAGAAAGTCCCACACACTGCTAGAAGGCCAAATATTTTTTCAGAGCTAGATGCAGAAAAAAATTATATTCAGTTTGCAAACTGATGGAGGTCTGTATAGATGGATTAATAGAACAAGTCCCACACACAGCTAGAAGCCCAATATTTTTCAGAGGTAGATGCAGAAAAAAATATATTCAGTTTGCAACCTGATGGAGGTCAGTATAGATGGACTAATACAACAAGTCCCACACACTGCTAGAAGCCCAATATTTTTTCAGAGCTAGATGCAGAAAAAAATTATATTCAATTTGCAACCTGATGGAGGTCAGTATAGATGGAGTAATAGAACAAGTCCCACACACAGCTAGAAGCCCAAATATTTTTTCAGAGCTAGATGCAGATAAAAATTATTTTTAATTTGCAACCTGATGGAGGTCAGTATAGATGGACTAATAGAGAAAGTCCCACACACTGCTAGAAGGCCAAATATTTTTTCAGAGCTAGATGCAGAAAAAAATTATATTCAGTTTGCAACCTGATGGAGGTCTGTATAGATGGATTAATAGAACAAGTCCCACACACAGCTAGAAGCCCAATATTTTTTCAGAGGTAGATGCAGAAAAAAATATATTCAGTTTGCACCCTGATGGAGGTCAGTATAGATGGACTAATACAACAAGTCCCACACACAGCTAGAAGCCCAATATTTTTCCAGAGCTAGATGCAGAAAAAAATTATATTCAATTTGCAACCTGATGGAGGTCAGTATAGATGGAGTAATAGAACAAGTCCCACACACAGCTAGAAGCCCAAATATTTTTTCAGAGGTAGATGCAGAAAAAAATTATATTCAGTTTGCAACCTGATGGAGGTCAGTATAGATGGACTAATAGAGAAAGTCCCACACACTGCTAGAAGGCCAAATATTTTTTCAGAGCTAGATGCAGAAAAAAATTATATTCAATTTGCAACCTGATGGAGGTCAGTATAGATGGACTAATAGAATGATGCTATGCCCAAAAGATTTTACTTCACTCGGTGCAGTAAAAAAATTGGTATTCTATACACAGGTGGTATATCTTGCAACACAGATAGGCTACTCCACTGACTAACACACTCTGCAATAGGCCAAAAAGGATTAGCTTTGCTAGATTCAGCCAAATGCTGTGTAAAAAACTTGCACAGCACTGGCACAGACCTGCCTGGCAAAAACTGATAGGAACTGATGTAACCTAGTCCTGAAAAGGACTCCAATTACAATTAGTCTTTACTCCCACAACCTATCTATTTAAGAGCACAGACCTGCCTGATAAAAGTCGTAGGAAATGCTGTAACCTAGTCCTTAAAAGGACTGCAATCACAACTATTCCCTACTCCCAAGCTATCTGTAGATTTGTGCGAAAATTGGCTTGAAATTAACAAGGTATAGCGCACACAGCAACAGCGGTGCCGTCTAACACGCAGCTGCAGCAGTGAGAAAATGGTGGCGATGGGGAAAATGGCTTGGTCTTATAGGGCAAGGACATGTGACATACACTGCCAATGACACATGCCCTTGCTTGTGTGAAAAAAAGCACTTCGCTCCGTGTGTGCGCTGCTGATAGGCTGACAGATTGCACCTCCCCACTGTAAATGCAGGAAAGAGAAAAAAAAATGGAGATCTTCATTATTCCTGCAGAGATCCACCCCCTGCCCCTCCCCCCACCCCGCTGTACACTCAAACTGCGTATTAACATTAATTTTCATCATTACTGAGAAAAAAATCCAGTTATGATTTTGGTGCACGAACAGTTATCGAACATAACCTCGAACAGCCGAATTTTTCTCAAATCGTTCGTGTTCGCCGAACGGCTCGAACACCGCCCAAAACAGCTCGAATTTGAGATTGGCGAACAGTTCGAGTAGAACAACGCTCATCTCTACTCTTGACATCAGCTTTTCTGCCTGCTGAGCAGTGCACTTCTGAACTCCAAAAGAAAAATGCAAATTACTGAGCCATCATGTCTTAGATGCGAACTTCTGCAATAAGCCAATAGCTTCAAGTTACGTTACAATAAAACGGCACTGGTGGCAGCGCTTGAGCAGATTGACCTCTTGGAGGCTTCATTAAAATGGCGCCAGTGGCAGCCCATGCACAAATTTAGATGTTGGCTCGTGATGTCCTTTAAAGATTTAATTGAGCTGAGATCTAAATCTGTGCATGCACCGCCATGCTTTAATTAGATTTTCATACAGTATATAAGCGGAACTAATCATATGAAAAAATGGTACCTGCTAAAAAAATACAAAAAGGGCAGCACTGCAAAAGTCATGTAAAAAAGCAGGGTATTTTCTTCTTCCAAATCCATGCAACGTTTCTGCTCCTGCATGAAATGTTTCTCAGTGTTAAAAAAATGACTACTGGAGCTTAAATGTTGCAGGGCTTTTCGGGGATGTTAAAGGTCCATAAACAGTGGGTACGGAAAGTATTCAAACCCCTTTAAATTTTTCACTCTTTGTTTCATTGCAGTCATTTGGTAAATTCTAAAAAGTTCATTTTTTTCTCATTAAAGTACACTCTGCACCCCATCTTGACTGAAAAAAAGAGAAATGTAGAAATTTTTGCAAATTTATTAAAAAAGAAAAACTGAAATATCACATAGTCATAAGTATTCAGACCCTTTGCTCAGTATGGAGTAGAAGCACCCCTTTGAGCTAGTACAGCCATGAGTCTTCTTGGGAATGATGCAACAAGTTTTTCACACCTGGATTTGGGGATCCTCTGCCATTCTTCCTTGCAGATCCTCTCCACTTCCGTCAGGTTGGATGGTGAACGTTAGTGGACAGCCATTTTCAGGTCTCTCCAGAGATGCTCAATTGGGTTTAGGTCAGGGCTCTGGCTGGGCCAGTCAAGAATGGTTACAGAGTTGTTATGAAGCCACTCCTTTTAGATGTGTGCTTAGGGTCATTGTCTTGTTGGAAGGTGAACCTTCAGCCAAGTCTGAGGTCCAGAGCCCTCTGAAAGAGGTTTTCATCCAGGATATCTCTGTACTTGGCCGTATTCATGTTTCCTTCAATTGCAACCAGTCGTCTTGTCCCTGCAGCTGAAAAACAACCCCATAGCATAATGCTGCCACCACCACATTTCACTGTTGGGATTGTATTGGGCAGGTGATGAGCAATGCCTGGTTTTCTCCACACATACCGCTTAGAATTATGACCAAAACGTTCTATCTTCATCTCATCAGACCAGAGAATCTTATTTCTCATAGTCTGGGAGTCCTTCATGTGTTTTTGAGAAAACTCTATGCGGGCTTTCATATGTCTTACACTGAGGAGAGGCTTCCATCAGGCCACTTTGCCATAAAGGCCCGACTGATGGAGGGCTGCAGTGATAGTTGACTTTGTGGAACTTTCTCCCATCTACCTACTTCATCTCTGGAGCTCAGTCACAGTGATCTTGGGGTTCTCCTTTGCCTCTCTCACCAAAGCTCTTCTCCCACGATTGCTCAGTTTGGCTAGACGGCCAGGTCTAGGAAGACTTCTGGTGGTCCCAAACTTCTTCCATTGAAGGATTATGGAGCCACTGTGCTCTTAGGAACCTTGAGTAATGCAGAAATTCTTTTGTAACCTTGGCCAGATTTGTGCATTGCCACAATTTTGTCTCCGAGCTCCTTGGGCAGTTCCTTTGAGCTCATGATACTCATTTGGTCTGACATGCACTGTGAGCTGTGAGGTCTTATATAGACAGGTGTGTGCCTTTCCAAATCAAGTCCTACCAGTTTAATTAAACACAGCTGGACTCCAATGAAGGAGTAGAACCATCTCAAGGAGGATCACAAGGAAATGGATAGCATGTGACTTAAATATGATTGTCTGAGCAAAGGGTCTGAATACTTATGACCATGTGATATTTCAGCTTTTCTTTTTTAATAAATTTGCAAAAATGTCTACATTTCTGTTTTTTTTCAGTCAAGATGGGGTGCAGAGTGTACTTTAATGAGAAAAAAAAAGTAACGTTTTAGAATTTATCAAATGGCTGCAATGAAACAAAGAGTGAAAAAATTAAAGGGGTCTGAATAGTTTCCGTACCACTGTATCTATCGGATACAAATCTGTAGAAGTCGCAGGTTTTGGCAGATCATCTGAAGTGTTTGGGATCCCTTGATTAAGGATTAAGCAGTGGAAATCCCAATTATTTTTTTCAGGGGAAATAAACCACTGCTAGGGAAGGAAGGAATGAAACATTTCTATCTCCCTCCCATTAAATTGCTTTTTATGATATTTTAAGTTCTTTGTTCTCCCCAGTATGAAATCACGCCAACAATTCTCTGTTATTCCACACTCAACAATCATCATTAAAGGGTAACTTTGCTTTCAAGGGACTATTCAGAATAAGGTGTACTGTGTGTGTATATAAGGAATACCACCATTTCTGACCATGACTTATATCCCTCATTCTCAACACTTTGTCCCTCTCTGAGCTCTATTTTTAATGTGCAATCCACTGTTTGCTGGGGGAGAAGACGAGCTGCAGTGATTTCTCCCATACACAGCATAACAGAGAGAGGGGAATGCCTGCTCTTCATTCACTTTTTAGATCACAAAGACTGTAGGACCATAGAGGACAGTATACAGCAGAGCTGAGCTGTGTTGACCTGAATCAACCTCTGATGTGAGGAAAAACACTTGTTACAAAGCTCTGCACAATGGTTTTCTGTCTGCCTCTGTCTGTTCCCTTCCCTGCTCCTCACTACTCCCCATCTCCTCTCCATAGAGGATAATGGATATGACACCTGAGCAGGATGGACTTTAGCACATTTTTCAAAGCTCATGACAAGTTCAAGAGACAGGGGGGAGCGGAAGAAGTGTCTGCTAAGTGGGGAATGAAGCTGATTTCTCTAATAAAATACATTACAAAGTTTCCTATAATCACCTGTACTATTGATTTAAGCAAAGTCTGCTGCAAGTACCGTACATTTCCGTTTTAATCATTCCCACAAAGTTTCTACAAGTAAATTGTTACAGTTTGTAATATCGTTTGTAATAAATAAGTACATTTCAATAATAAAAATATCTGCCGTGCCTAAAACAGGCCAAAAACATCAAAGCATTTGCTTCAAACACAAGGTTTATTATAATGCATAGGTCTCGTCGGCATTGGTTGGTCGTTTGCAGTTGGAACCTGCAAACTCTGCAAGGTTACATTCAATGTGTATTCCCCATAGTAACCTAAACATTTTGGAATATCAGCAACAGCTTTTTCAAAGATTTTTGGAATATCAGCTTTCTCTAGCAGAAAGAAGTGCCCTTCATCAAACTCCAGACTAGAATTTAAGCCTTGGAGATGTGCATGATAGGGATAAACTGGAACACATTGGCTGATCTGTCATGTGAAGCAGAATAATTGTTCAGTTTGTCCACACATATCTGTGTCCAAATTGGATAAGATATAACTAGTCAGCCTCTGGGAATAATAATCTGAATCCTTTTCTGGCTCTATGACAGCCCATTATTAGGGTCAGAGGAGGACATGGTCATCGTCATGCACTAATGAAAAGGTAAGTCTACCCAAAATACATAATTACCCTATTGCTTTAATAATTTTTCCTTGGTTTACCTATGCAGCCACTTAAAATTATAGTCAAACATTCCTGACATTCACCAGGAGAACGTTGTGTAATGATAGAAAAACACGCTATTGTCACATATCAGAATTCACAACGAAAAAAACAATAAATTAGGTCACAAACGTAACAATGGGGCTGATTTATGACCGCATTTAGGCCAATTTTCTTGAGTGTTACATTGAAAAATATAATTTTAAGGTCTGGTAGATGTAGCTGTAGCAAAGAACTTAGCGTTCCTGTATTAAAGGGGTTTTCCAAAGTATTGTTTAAAAAGCTCCACGTGTCAAAAAAATAAAAGAAATTGTACTTTCGGCGATCCCCTGCAGCTCCTGTTCTGACCTTACCTAGTCTGTGAAGGTCTCTGCTTCCTTGTCCGATCCTTGACACACCTGAAAATGTTCTCTTAGTGCGCAGTCAGATGGCAGTATGAATTGGAGCAAAATCAAAATGCAGGCACGGACTGGCTGACAGGTCTTCCGACCCGAGCGAGACAGCTTCATGAATTTCTATGCAGCTGTCACGCTCGGGTCGGGTGAGCCGCTGGCCAGTCCGTGCATTGCGTTCTGATCTCGCTCCGATTTATATGGTCGTCTGACTGCGCTCTTAGACAGTCACTGGCTACAAAAGTAAACCGCCTCAACCAGTGATCAACTGGGAGGGCATTTCCAGCTATTTTTGGTTAAAATGTGATGCTGAGCCGGGAAAGTCAAGGATTCTGAGGTCAAAAGCCAGGAGGTTACGTCATAAACAGATTGGTGAGACAAAGGCGTAGTCTGGTCACAGCCCGGGGTCAGAATTCCAAGAAGATGGCGGGTTAAGACAAAGGGGCTAGTAAAAGGCAAATCCAAGGTCAGGCAACAAAGATCAGAATATAAGAAATCAAAGCACAGAGCACACATGACTTGTAGAAAGCTACAACTGGCAATGTTCTAATCATTGCCAGCCAGGTAAATAGCCAGGTAATAACCCAGAATGGGTGACACCTGGAGGAAACCCAGCAGGCCCGGCCAGATTGGACAGCTGAGCTGTCATTCACAATACTGACAGCTCAGCACGCCCCTGCCTCAGATTGGGTGGCTCAGCACTCCCCTGATCCTATAGAGTGCCTCACCTGTCACTCACAGCATCCCTAGGGCACTGTGAGTGATGGAATTGTGACATAAACAAAGAATTCCAGCCATTTTTGGTATGTTTACAGGCGCTGTGTAGGTAATTTACCAATAATTTATATTCACTTCAAAATCCTTTTATGATAATGTTCACACCTACATTGTTATTTCTGTTGTTCTGCTCTGTAACTAGATTAAAACAACTAAAACAATGACAGTGCCACATGATGCATACTGATGGCACCAGACTAACCCTACTGGCTTTTATCGGGCAACTTTGGGATTTCCCTAATGGTGTTCATCATAACAGCAGACAATGTAGTGAAGCTTGCTAAGCTATTTTGTCTACCATCCTTGGCAGAATCATTTAAAAAGGCAACGAAGAAAGCCTACAAAGCAGGTGTGAACACAGCCTAAAAAGTCTCCACCAATGTGTCATACATCTATTAACCACAGACAATTTTTTGCATGCAAATTAAGCTGCATTGAGGTCATAAGGAAAAAACTTGACCATTATGATAAAGGTCCGAACCTAAGATATTCACCAAATGTAAACTTACATTTTCCATGTTACGCCCTGTAAATTCAGCAATTAGTCAATTATTACAAGATCAATGGAGGCAGAGGAACATACAAGAGCGAAATCCCCAAACACACCAAATAAGAATTTTTGGGATTTTGTATTGACCATATTAAATCACATCAGAATAAATAATATAATACAGCCACTCACCGCTGTCTTCAACAGTAAAATGGAAAATGTCACTGGTGGCGTTTTCCTTGCCTCGTAACACATAGCAGATCTTCATGTCATCAATGTCCGCTGTAAGAAAACATAGGTATTTGTTGAGTTCAAAACATGGATTTTTAATTATGAGAAGAACATTCCTTTTACAATTTAATTATGTTCACATGTAGCAAAAAATATCAAGGATGCTGATGTAAGAAGAAGCTGCTCACATTGCTGTCCACCCTGCCTATTTGATCTAATACTGGAGACACCAGGAGTGCTAAGGTACGAAGAGGCTGCTCACACTGCTGTCTGCCATGCCATTCCAATCTAATACTAGATATACAAGAGGTGCTGAGGTAAGAAGACGCTGCTCACACAGCCACCGGCCCTGTCTATCTGATCTAATACTAGAGATACCAGGGATGCTAAGGTAAGAAGAGGCTGCTCACACTGTGTCCATCCTGTCTATCTGAGCTAATACTAGAGATACCAGGGATGCTAAGGTAAGAAGAGGCTGCTCACACTGTGTCCATCCTGTGTATCTGAGCTAATACTTGAGATACTAGAGCAGCTGAGGTAAGAAGATGCTGCTCACACTGCTGCCCACAATGTCTAGCTGATATAATGTTGGCGATACCAGGAGTTTTGAGATAATTGGACAGCAAGATTGTGAAATCTAAAATGTAACTTTTAATACGATATGTAAAATCTAAAATGTGCCACTCACAGTAACATGGAGTGAGTCACCGGGGCCAACCTAATAATTACCAGAAATATAGCTCAGAGACAGCCCCTGTGCATATAAAATTGGTTTATTGATCAACACTGCAGTATGGAGATCAAAAACCTATTTGGATAGATTCTATAACAGAGGGACAGTAGATGAACAGGGATCAATGTGACATCTCTGTATCAAACAGACACCCTCTGAAATATAGATTTTTTATAGGTATAAGTAACCAAAATAATCACCAAACATGTACTCATAGACCGCACATTTACCCAGTATCCAAGAGTTCATTAAAATAAAAGTGACATAAGAACGTAATTGCACATTGTGTAGTCTGAGTGCAGACCAAAAACAATTATTACAATTCAATTATATAAAAGAAGAAAATGGAATTTTCTCACTCATTCTTTCTTTGTTAAACTTTCCTAATTGTGGAGTTTTGAGATAAGAAGAGGCTGCTCACACTACTGCCTACCTGGCTATCTTATCTAATGGTAAAAATACAAGGAATACTAAGGTAAGAAGAGGCTGCTCACACTGCTGTCCACCCTGCCTATCTGATCTAATACTGAAGTTACCATGGGTGCTAAGATAAGAAGAGGCTGCTCACACTGTGTCCATCCTGTCTATCTGAGCTAATACTTGAGATACTAGAGCTGCTGAGGTAAGAAGATGCTGCTCACACTGCTGTCCACAATGTCTAGCTGATATAATGCTGGAGATACCAGGAGTGTTGAGATAAGAAGAGGCTGCTCACACTACTGTCCACCCTGGCTATCTCATCTAATACTGGAGATTCCAGGGGTACTGAGGTAAGAAGAGACTGCTCACACTGTGTCCACCCTGGCTATCTAATTTAATACTAGAGATACCAGATTGGATGGGGTAAGAAGAAGCTGCTCACTCTGCTGTCCACCCTGTCTATCTGATCTAATACCTGAGGTAAGAAGAGGCTGCTCACACTACTGCTTATCCGGTCTACCTGATCTAATGCTAAAAATACCAGGAGTGCTAAGGTAAGTTAAGGCTACTCACACTGCTGTCCACCCTGCCTATCTGATCTAATACTGGAGTTACCATGGGTGCTGAGGTAATAAGAGGCTGCTCACACTGCTGTCCTTCTATCTGAATGCTGAATGATTGCTATGACATCTAGGATTGCTATGACATCTAGATAACTTCACAGTATGTGGTATAGGTTATCTCCAGGTCATATCAGCGGATTTTCCTCCTGCACATGCTCACAGACACCTGTCTTATTAACATTCTAGAACAGATTTCTCTCAGTGTAACAGAACAGTGGCCATTTTCATTTACTAGTGATTATCTCCCTAGACAAAAGAAATATGATTTACTTATTAAAGGTATTTAGTAATTTATTTATAATAACATTTCCTTTAATTGTTCTTTTTCTCTCTCAGAGAAATAATACAGGTGGAAATGCTCTGAACAATAAAAAAAATGAGGCACTCAGACCATCAGACCATAGATGAAAACACAACCAGTATCAATGTAAATCAGATAAAGAAAGAAAAGGGAAAATAATTTCTCCATGGTTCAGTAACCAGTGATAGTCCTGATAGTAACTGGAAACTGCTTGAACGCAGAAAATAGGTTAATTAAGGTAATAACATAGCTGATATGAACCCTTTCATACCACACAGTGAGGTCAAACAATTAGAATGTTCGCCCCTTTTAACCTGGTAATTTCCATATACAGTTTAACTTTTTTAAGTCTATCAGTGCCTGAGGCAGGTATCATTCAAAGGAGAGTAACTTATCAGAAAATGGTTTAGCACAATGACTGATTGGTCTATTATCTGTATGTCTCTTCAAATATTTAACCTTGTTTGTGCATTTATCATGAAGGATAAGCTGATGGAGCTAGTGACCTTCTGATAATAAAGCAGTGAGCACTTCCCTTTGAATAGTCTGTCCATGTTAGGCCCCCTTCACACATCCGCTTAAAAAAAAGTAAGCGTGAGATGGTCTGTTTTTACTATCCGTATGGTTTTCTGTTGGCCTTCCGTGTGTATGTGTGTGCCATCCGTGTGCCATCTTTGTGTACGTGTGTGAAGAGCGGTGATGTCAGTAACGTCAGTATTTGGGGATCATCATGGGAAGCGCTGGACTGCATCGGACCTGCGAGGGAACTTTTTTTTATAATAAATTGGTGAACAAGAGAAAGTGTCTTGCTTTGGTTTCTCTCTTTTTATGTTTTTCAGGTTTACATTCGTGAACTAGGTCGGATTACCTGGACTACGTCGGACTTGTGTGGGATTTTTTTCTAAATAAATTGGTGAACCAGGGAAAGAGTTGAGGAGTGTTGTTAAAAAGTATGGTATTTTTGCATGTTTTTTTTTCTTTTTATTACTGGGTTAGCAATGGGGGTGTCTGATTGACACCTCTCCATTACTAACACCCGGGCTTGATGTCAGCTGTGTTTTTGGACAATTCCCAGCTGACATCAACCCTGACTACCATTACCCTGATTGCCAACGCACCAGGGCATTTTGAGAAGGGCCGAAGCAAACTGTGGCACCCCAGGGGTCTGGTTTCCACAGTAACAGCAATGTTATGTCTGAGAGCAGGTGGGAGGTCTCTTGGTCAGGAATCCTATGCATGCCACACCTCCTGCCCAGTCCTGGGAGGGGAAGAACTTCCCCTATATAAAGCTGGGGCTGAGGCAGGGTTAGAGAGAAGAAGAGTTGAGAAGAAGAGAAGCAGCTATAGGAAAGAGAGATCAGGAGCTCTGTGGGAGCAGTGTTAAAGGAATCAGGGGCTGGCAGCTGAAGAGCTCGCCCTGATTGAAGAGTTACCACCGGACCCGGAGTCCGAGGCTGTGGGGATTAACCCAGACCCAGCAGCAGAAACCGCCCGGCAGGGGATTTCAGGTCCTCTGGCCAAGAAACCCGAAGGCACGGTCACACGCGTGGGACCAGCACCGCCGTCGTGGAGCGGAAGCCACTAGAAGGCCCCGAGTCACCGGCCATACGGGTGAGCACCACACGGTACACTCAGGGACGTGGGCTACCTTTACCCGCCTCTAGCAGGGGAGCCAGAAGAGTACAATTAGTTGGGGAGGCCTACAACTCCGCCTGGCCAAGGGGGATCCCATCTGCTCAAGGACTGACCAGGCCCCGACCGCTAGCCAGTACTCCGGGAGGGTCTATCTTTGTCACCAGTAAAGACCCTGAACTACACCGCATCGTCTCTGAGTGGTTCCTACTACCCCCATCATCCACGTCGGCTGCCCTGAGGCCATACCCCTCCCGTTGGGGGTTACACCATCTACGCTGCACTATCCTACCACCGGCCTCAGCGGTCTGCCCTGCAGCGGCAGCTCCATAGCTGCATTCAACGGGTGGCGTAGTCGTCCTACATCTACTGCTAATATACCGCCGCTTAGTCTGACTCCCTGGGCACGGACCGGGTCGCCGCCACGAGACTACTACCCCCAACAGGCCCGGCTCCGGGTAGTCCCCGCGTGCGCAACGCTACACCAAGTAGGCCCAGGGGTGCGTCAACTTTTGGCGTAGTCGGCAGGATTACATGCCCGCAACCACCGGGTACTGCGTGCCTGAAAGAGACTTTTAAACTTACCTGTGGCGAAGATTCCCGCCATCCGGCGCCATCTTCAGCCTTCTTCCCGCCATCGGTGAAGATTCCCGCCATCCGGCGCCATCTTCAGCCTTCTTCCCGCCATCGGTGAAGATTCCCGCCATCCGGCGCCATTTTCAGCCTTCTTCCCGCCTTCCGTGGAGTTTTCCCGCCGTTGGACGCCATCTTGAAGACGCCGCGCGGGAAGAAGAGGGGCGTGGACTCCAAAAGCCCGCGAGAACTGAAGCCCCGCCTCACGTCCAGACGTCGCGTAAGGTCCTGGAAGGAGCCCAGCAGACGCTGACGTCACAGGAGCGCGACGGAAGGTCCTCAACCCTGACGATCCACTGCGGAGCCGCGGCCTACGGAAGAGGATCATCGCAAGGTAGGCCACGGTCCACTAGGGGGGAGGAAGATGTCGGATACGGAGGAGAGCTTCACTGCCTCAACCCCCGCCAGCGCCAGCGCTGCTGCAGTCATGCCTTTTACCATGCCCTATATCCCGGGAGCAGCCTGGCTACCCCAATACTCAGGGGAGTCACATACCCTGAATGACTTTAGAGAAAAGCTGGATAGCCTCTTCCAGGTGTACCCCCTCACAGAAGAGCAAAAAGTGAGCATCCTGGTGGCCCAACTAACCGGGGCAGCCCAAAGGGAGGTAAAGTCCTGGCCACCTGGGAGGAGGACTGTCGCAGGGATACTAACCCGGCTGAGGGACACCTTTGATACCCGCACCTCAGCCGAGATTAAGCTTAGATTCTATGGGTGCAAGCAGCGAGCACATGAGAGTATAAGGGACTATGCACTAAACCTACAAGAGGCCCTGAGAGCCATTAAGCAGACCGACCCTGACGGCGTGGGAAACGAGGACAGGCTGTTGACTGAACAATTTATAGAGGGACTATATTGCAATGCCCACCGAACCCAGTTGCGGGCAATGGCCTTACAGGACCCTCATCTGGGATTTGCACAGTTCAAGGACAGAGCCATCCGGGTGCTCCGAGAACCGGCACCAGGTGGCATTGTGACCCACAGACGCCCCACTACCACTTACCACCAGGAGGCGGCGCCCTTGTCGGCAGGGCCTGTGGGAGCTGATGCGCAGGCTTTGAACAATGACCCGGCTCCCGACCTGCACCATCAGGTCCAAGAGCTAGCTAAAAGCGTTGCTGCGCTAACCCGAACTGTGCAGTCTTTACAGGTTTCTACTCCAGGGAAGATCCAGCTGGCATCCGGACCGGAGGACATCCCGTGGCGCCGACCAAGGAGGACCCCACCGGCCAGAGGAAGACCCAGCGACCGATACAACGAGGACGGACAACCTATCTGCCGCCGCTGCAATCAACCCGGACATATGGCAAGGTACTGTCCTTTAAACTGGCACAACCTAGGGTAGAGGGCCAACCCCTAGGAAAAAGATCATCAGGCCCATCAAACTGGCGTGACAAATATGTGGGAGGACGTCCAGTCTTGCCTGTGGTACTGGATGGCATTCCTATGAGTGCCCTACTGGACACTGGGTCACAGGTCACCACCATCCCGTACGTGCTCTTCAAGCAGTACTGGAATGACTCGGATATAACCCGCTACCCTGACGACGACTTGAGTATCATCGCCAGCAATGGTCAGCCCGTGCCACAGATCGGATTTAAAGAGGTGACCATTAAAATCGGTAGAGTCGAGCTGGCAGCCCAGGGACTGATCATTGTGGACATTGACAAGCGCGAGAGTCACCCTAAGATAACTCTAGGAACTAATGTAATTGAAAATTGTCTTGCAGAGGTGATTTTTATTTTACAGCAGGTTGCCAAGAACGCCAGCTCCGGCCAGCAGCGAGTGCTCCAAAAAGAGATCCGGGCACTGATGCGACGGCAACAGGTGGAACTCTCCGGCGGTAAGATTGGTAGCGTGAGAATGTGTGACCCTTTTCCTATTGCCATGCCCCCAAAAAGTGAAATGATGATTTGGTGCCGGGCGGCTATTGGTCTGAGGGGTAGAGATTACCAGGCAATGGTAGAACCAGTTTACTCAGACAGTAGGCCCACCATTTTGACAGCACGGGGGGTGGTCAATGTACGCCATGGGAGGGTGCCCGTTCGCATAATAAATATCGGGAAGAGGGAAGTGTACCTGCCCCGGTATGCCACGCTAGCCAAATTGTATACTATCAATCAGAATTCCATACAGTCCGTAGAACCCTTGCCTCCATCTTCTCCGGAGGAAGGTAACGGCTCTAAACAACAAATGGAGGATTGGTGTCAGCAACTACATTTGGGTACTGACTCCACTCCCTCACACCAGAAACAGGGAGTCTATCGGGTGGTTCAAGAGTATGAGAGAGTGTTTAGTAAACACCCGTTAGACTTCGGGCGAGTCAAGGGGGTAGAACACCACATCCCCACAGGAGACCATCCTCCCATAAAAGAGAGGTATCGACCCGTACCCCCTGCACACTACCAACACGCCAAGGGGATGCTTAGAGACATGAAGGAGGCTGGGGTAATCAGAGATAGCTGTAGCCCCTGGGCAGCTCCACTAGTCTTGGTCAAAAAGAAAGACAACACCATGAGAATGTGTGTAGATTACCGGAAAATCAACCGTATCACACACAAGGATGCGTACCCCTTACCAAGGATAGAGGAGTCTTTGGCTGCTTTAAAATCTGCTAACTTCTTCTCTACCTTGGATCTCACTAGCGGGTACTGGCAGGTTCCTGTAGCAGAGGCGGACCGGGAGAAAACTGCATTCACCACCCCGATGGGACTTAGTGAGTTTACCTGCATGCCGTTCGGGCTCTGTAACGCACCAGGAACCTTCCAACGATTGATGGAATGCTGTCTGGGACACCGAAACTTTGAGACGGTTTTGTTGTACCTGGACGATGTCATCGTATATTCCAAGACTTATGAGGACCACCTGAAACACCTGGCGGAAGTGTTCGAAGCTCTGGCAAGCTACGGCCTAAAGGTGAAACCCTCCAAGTGTCACCTCCTGAAGCCAAAGGTGCAGTACCTGGGACACGTGGTGAGTGCTGACGGAGTGGCTCCCGACCCTGATAAGATCACCGCAATTAAGGAATGGCCAAGCCCCTCCAGCGTAAAGGAAGTGAGGCAGTTCCTCGGGTTGGTAGGCTACTACCGAAGGTTCATTCCCGGTTTCATCAAAAAGGCAGCTCCTATGCAGGACCTCCTGATAGGCCAGTCTAGGAAGGCCAAGACCCAGAAGCCGCCCTTCAGATGGGAGAAGTTGGAAGAAGAGTCCTTCCGCCAGCTGAAGATGGCCCTCACGGGGGATGAAATCCTGGCGTACCCGGATTACAGCCAGCCCTTTATCCTCTACACCGACGCCAGTAACATCGGGCTAGGAGCCGTACTATCCCAGATCCAGCAGGGGAAAGAACGGGTAATTGCTTAGCAGGGGAAAGAACGGGTAATTGCTTACGCCAGCCGAAAACTGCGACCCACCGAAAGAAACCCTGAGAATTATAGCTCATTTAAGCTAGAGTTCCTGGCAGTGGTGTGGGCAGTCACCGAACGCTTTAAGCACTATCTCGCTTCTTCCCGGTTCACCGTGTACACGGATAACAACCCGTTGACACACCTGGACACTGCAAGACTCGGTGCCCTAGAGCAGAGATGGATGGCCCGCTTGTCCAACTATGAGTTTACAATCAAATACCGGGCAGGACGCTCCAATACCAACGCGGACGCCCTGTCCAGGATGCCAAACCTACCGGACGTAGGGGAAGATTCAGAGGAACTGGAAGAAGTTGAGCTCCCCGCGTTCCACCGTCATGGGACTATCCAGTATTCCCACCGTGTAAGAAGTAAGCAAACCGCTACGTTCAATCCCTTACCTCATTACAACTAGGTGGAGACGCAAGACAGTGACCCTGCCGTCCGACTGGTAAAGGAGATGCTGACTCGGCCAGATGCACGCCTTGACCCAGACGCTCCGGAGGAAGCCAAGCAACTGTGGGCTGAGAAGAGTCGACTGTTCCTTTATAAGGGAAATTATGCCGCAGAATGGTTAACTCCCGGACGCATGAACTGATCTGGCAAGTAGTGGTGCCAAGAAGGGACGCAGCTATGGTGATGGAGGCATACCACGACGGGGCTGGGCACTTCGGATGGAAGAAGCTGGAGTTCCTGCTGCGCGGGCGGTTCCATTGGGTAGGCATGAGAGGAACCATCGAGAGGTGGTGCAGAGACTGTGGCCCATGCAACTTAAGAAGGAGGGACCGTGCCAGCCAGAAGACTCCCCTGCGGTCCATCATCACCAGACAGCCGTTGGAACTGGTAGCCTTGGATCATGTAAAGCTGACCCCAAGCAGAAGTGGCTACGTCTACGCGTTAACCATCGTGGATCACTACTCCCGGTTCTTGGTTGTCGTCCCCGTCAAGGACTTAACGGCTCACACAGCAGCTAGAGCCTTCCAGCAGCACTTCTGCCGTCCGCATGGATACCCGGAGCAGGTGCTGACAGACCAGGGGCCTGCCTTTGAAGCGGAAGTCTTCCAGGAGTTCTGCACCCTGTATGGCTGCCGGAAGATTAGAACAACACCCTATCACCCGCAAACTAATGGACTTTGTGAGAAAATGAACCAGGTGGTGATAGATCTCCTGAAAACATTGCCCCTGGAGGAACGCAGTCTGTGGCCTGAGAAGCTGCCCGACCTGGTGGATCTATACAACCACATCCCTGTAGGTTCCACCAACTGTACCCCGGCTTACCTAATGAGGGCAAGACCTGGTAAGCTTCCTGTTGATCTGGAGATGGGAGTCCTGACACCCGAGGACACTTCACCAGAAGCAGACTGGGACACAGAGAGGCAGCAGCAGTACCGGAAAGTACAGGAGAGCGTGGAGCGAAGTCTCTGTCAAGCTAGGGAAAGACAAGAGAAAACTTACAACCAGTATGCTCCCGCTGTTCCCCTGGTGCCCGGAGAGCAGGTCTTGAAGAGGAAAAGACGGCTCCACAAGTTGGACGACCAGTGGGAGAAGGACCCGTACACCGTACTGCCCTCAAGCCACGACAACCTGAAGATCTGTACAATCAGTAAAGACGGAGGGGAGACCACAGCCATTGTATCCCGGGATCACCTAAAGAAGTGTCCCGAACAGCTACGGAACCCTGAAGAGGAACAAGAAGACCCTCGACCCGTAGAGGAAAGGGAAGATATGGTTAGTACTGTGCTCGGAGACTTCCCTCGGTCTTGGACTCAAGTCAATGGTGCTGTTGTGGTACCCGTCCTCACGTTCCTCCAACCAGCATCCCAAGTGCCTACGGAGACACAGGTAGAACTGGAAGAACAGCCGGTCCAGGAGGCAGAAGGCCCCACACAAGCAGACCAGGAAAATCAACCCTCTGCTTATAGTGAGCCTGCCATACCCCTAGTGAGCCAAAGAGTCCGTAGACGGCTGCCCAGTTTACCCATGACAGCTCCTATACCCTGTAGCTCAGGACCCGTCAGCCAGCTCCGTAGGTCCACTAGGGTCACTAGAGGCCAGTTGCCCATACGGTGGAGGATCTAAATGTTCAAGTTATTTTATTAATGTTTACCTGTTTATTGTTGCTTGTGTATAATTATGTGTTTCTAGTTATTTATAGGAGTCTTTGGTGGATTTACCGGGAATCCTTTGTGCATATAGTTGGAGCGTAACCCAGGACGGACTGAAAGACTGTTAAGGACTCGGGGCAGGACAGACCCCTACCTGGTTACGTCTCCCTGTTTTTGGTGAAATGGACACCTTGCTTTTCTTCAAAAACTGCACCCGGTTGCGGACACGCCGTGACCATTCTAATATGTTTTTTTTTTTTTATTATTGTACCGTTTCTGTTTGTATTGGTTATGTTTTTCTAAAAATATGTTTAGTCCCGGAGTACTAAATTTCACTAGGGGGGAATGTGGCACCCCAGGGGTCTGGTTTCCACAGTAACAGCAATGTTATGTCTGAGAGCAGGTGGGAGGTCTCTTGGTCAGGAATCCTATGCATGCCACACCTCCTGCCCAGTCCTGGGAGGGGAAGAACTTCCCCTATATAAAGCTGGGGCTGAGGCAGGGTTAGAGAGAAGAAGAGTTGAGAAGAAGAGAAGCAGCTATAGGAAAGAGAGATCAGGAGCTCTGTGGGAGCAGTGCTAAAAGGAATCAGGGGCTGGCAGCTGAAGAGCTCGCCCTGATTGAAGAGTTACCACCGGACCCGGAGTCCGAGGCTGTGGGGATTAACCCAGACCCAGCAGCAGAAACCGCCCGGCAGGGGATTTTAGGTCCTCTGGCCAAGAAACCCGAAGGCACGGTCACACGCGTGGGACCAGCACCGCCGTTGTGGAGCGGAAGCCACTAGAAGGCCCCGAGTCACCGGCCATACGGGTGAGCACCACACGGTACACTCAGGGACGTGGGCTACCTTTACCCGCCTCTAGCAGGGGAGCCAGAAGAGTACAATTAGTTGGGGAGGCCTACAACTCCGCCTGGCCAAGGGGGATCCCATCTGCTCAAGGACTGACCAGGCCCCGACCGCTAGCCAGTACTCCGGGAGGGTCTATCTTTGTCACCAGTAAAGACCCTGAACTACACCGCATCGTCTCTGAGTGGTTCCTACTACCCCCATCATCCACGTCGGCTGCCCTGAGGCCATACCCCTCCCGTTGGGGGTTACACCATCTACGCTGCACTATCCTACCACCGGCCTCAGCGGTCTGCCCTGCAGCGGCAGCTCCATAGCTGCATTCAACGGGTGGCGTAGTCGTCCTACATCTACTGCTAATATACCGCCGCTTAGTCTGACTCCCTGGGCACGGACCGGGTCGCCGCCACGAGACTACTACCCCCAACAGGCCCGGCTCCGGGTAGTCCCCGCGTGCGCAACGCTACACCAAGTAGGCCCAGGGGTGCGTCAAAAGCACCAGAATTTGCACATCTAATGTGATGCTCCACTTCTGGGGCGGCTATGGGCTAGGATTTTTAGGCTGGGACGGGCCCAATAATCATGGACCTTCCAAGCCTGATAATATCAACTCTCAGCTGTCTGCTTTACCTTTGCTGGTTACCAAAAATGGGGGGACCCCACGTCATTTTTTTCCATTTATTTATTTATTAGGTTAATCAATGTACAGTAAGCTACAGACAGAAGGCACTATTTATATATATCTCACAGGTATCTATCTATGTATCTATCTATCTATTTATATCTTTGCACATCTTTAACACATAAAAATCTTTCATTTCTATTCTGCATTCTATTCCGGTACATGTCACATGGATGGAAAACAGATGTCATCTGTGTACACATGTGTGGTACATATTGTCACCAGTGCTGCCGAAAAAAATGGACATGTCTATGTGTGTGTGTGACAACACGGACATGTGCGCATACCCATAGATTATAATGGGTGTGTGTGTCTCCAATACTTGTGAAAACGGACCCCACACGTACCGGAAACACGGACGTGTGAAGCGGGCTTAGGCAGAGTTTAGTCAGGGAAGTTGCAGGGGATCTCTGCTCTGGATAGTAAAGCTTAATATCTTCACTCTCAGTACTTTCTGCAGCTTCCAACTTTTAAACCTTTCTAATTGTGCTCTTATGTCACACACATAATAGATCAAAACCTATCAGCAAGTCTCCTGACTTGAATTTCAGAACGTTATATACGCCTATTAGTGATGATCGAGCATGCTCGTTGCTCGAGATTTACGAGCATGCTCGGACGACCACCTATTATCTTCAGCGTGCTCGGGGGTTACGTTTTGTCGCTCTCGTGAACATGATATGCGACTGTTTGACAGCTTTCATACATGTGAGGAATGCTGGAAAAACAGGCATTCCTCACATGTATTAAAGCTGTCAAACAGTCGCAAATCATGTTCACTGAGCGCCGAAAACGTAACCCCCGAGCATGCTGAAGATAATAGTTGCTCACCCGTGCATGCTCGTAAATCTCGAGCAACGAGCATGCCTATGAGACTGCTAAGCTCACGTCAGGAGACTGACGGCCAGCCCAGACATCGCCGTCCGTACTTGGACTGTAAATGTCGGAAATGTGAATCCGACTTTAATATTATCAACTTCTTTTCTTTGCATTTCTTATTGCTTGGTCTTTAAAAAATATGGATTCTAGGGTTTTCAGACCGTGAATGTTGTAAGTGTGAGAGTTTGCGCACACAAAGTATTTTTGACGCGGTCACAAGCCAAGTTTTCTAGTAGAAGCTCCTTTTTTGTAGGGTTTTTTTTGTTTCCTGACATGTTTCCTTAGGTAGCTTTGGAGCAATTTGGATGACTTTTTTTTTCTTGAAGTGGTGTTTTGCAGCCTTGTGACTAGTCCTATTTGGAGCGGATGTCATCAGAAGCCGCTTAAAAGAAGTTACCTGCACTTTCTTTTTCCACCAGGATACATAAAGCGGGAAAAAACACTCAAAACACTATACAAACGAACTGCAAAGTGGTTTGTACCATAGAAATTAATAGGAAAAGTATTTCAAGCATTTCTTAGCGATTTTGCAGGCTTTTTTTGGAAGCGCGGTCACTCAAAAGAAAAAAAGATCCTCAAAAACCTCTGTTTGCACATACCCTGAGATTGACCTGAGACCTTTAAACCCATTACCTGGCCCTAGGAGTCCTTCGAGACTCAGCTACAAGAGCTTTACATTGGCTATACAGAAGACTTTTGTCTTAGGGAGCATTTTCAGTGCACATGTGTTGTATGTACTGGGAAAGCTCCTGTCATATACATCATATAAAACTATAGGAGGACTGTCTTTTCACCTTTCTTTTGCGAGTGTACATCTATATACTTTTATATTTTATATGCAAATTGCCTCTTCACCTATTGGAAGTAGCTATCCTAAAAGTCAATATCGACCCTTTGACAAGCCTTTCCATATGACTTAGAATATAAGACAAACCAGAATCTCAATTTGCAGATACGGTGTTTTGTGATGAATTGACCCTCATCAATGCAAAGCATGAGATCTGATTTGGCTGATTTGAGAGTCTTCTGACTGGGATCTAAGGGGTAACATTTCTCCTTGTGGAGAGTCATATGCTAGGCATGCCAGTGTAAGGAGACTTATAAGCCATGCAATGTTCCTCTGGGAAATTAAATATGCTAATTCTCATGCTTTGCACTAATGAAGGGCAAGACCCCAAAACAGTGTCTGCAAATTGAGCTTCCGGTTTGGCTTTTATCCTAAGTCATGTGGCAAAGCTCATTAAAGGGTCAATATTGAATTTTAGAATTGTTACTTCCAATAAGTGGCATTAGAGTTCAAGTCCTCCTCCTCTCTGAAGAGGCAATTTGAATATTTAATTTCCCAGAGATACATTGCATGGCTTGTAAGCCTCCTTGCACTGGATGCTAGGCATGTTACTCTCCACAAGGAGAACCGTTACTCCTTAGATTTATAATTTATAAATCGCCCATTTTCCTTTTTGTAATTTTTACAATGTAAAAGATGACAATATTTTGTCAGAACAGCCAGGATTAAAGAGATAGATGTTGCTTCTAATATTATTTTAACACATTTTTGCTCTCAGCCCATTTAAGCTTTAACCTTTAACCTAAGGCTACTGTACTTACTCAATGCTGAATAGTAAATAGAGATGAATGCATGAGATTTTATCAGCGTGACCTTTTCCACATCATCCAACATGCTCTACATTTAATGTTCTCAATTACTTTGGCTACTTCCAGAGCTAAACTAATTGTGAGAAAGGACATTTTCCCTAAAGCTAACGGCATGTGTTCTGTGCTGCCAGCATTAGCCGGTAAAATACATGGTGAGCCAGGCTTGTAGTATCCAATGTTGCCTTTGCAACTTGTAAACTCAGTCCACTCCCAGCTTACCATGATAAAGAGGACCAGTCACCAGGTCAAGATTTGTCTCTTATTATCGCTGCTCCTGAGTAATCCGCTTTTCTTTTTTAATCCGCCATACGTTTTCATAGATATTGCCCTTTTTATTTAGTGCTGATATTATTGTCTTGCTAGTCTACTACTCTATTCTATAAATCATAAATTTAAGGAGTAACGTTTCCCCTTGTGGAGAGTGGCATGCCTTTCCTAACCATGATAGTGAAGAAGTCATAACCCTAACCCAGCGGAGTGGAGCTGCGCCTGCAGAGGATCGTCAGTGAGGTAAGTATGAAAAACCTTTCTTTTATTCTCTTTATAAAATGAATTCAATGGGTGAGGGGAGGGGGCCTGCGCATGATGAAGTGAGAGGGCTAGGGGGACTGCAAATTATAAAGGGGGAGGGAGACTACAAATGATAAAGGGGGAGGGGGACTGCAAATGATAAAGGGAGAGGGAGACTACAAATGATAAAGGGGAGGGGAACTGCATATGATGAAGTGAGAAGGGGAGGGGGACTGCAAATTATAAAGGGGGAGGGAGACTACAAATGATAAAGGGAGAGGGGGACTGCAAATTATAAAGGGGGAGGGAGACTACAAATGATAAAGGGAGAGGGGGACTGCAAATGATAAAGGGAGAGGGAGACTACAAATGATAAAGGGGAGGGGGACTGCATATGATGAAGGGGCAGGGGGGACTGCAAATGATGAAGTAAGAGGGGACTGCAAATTATGTAGTGGGGGGGACTGCAAATGATGAATTGAAGGGGGGAATGCAAAAGATGATGTGAGGGGGGCAGGGGCCGCAAATGATGAATTTGGGGTGGGGAGAGCAAGTGATGACTTGAGGGGGCTGGAGGAGAGCAAATAATGATGAATTTTGCGGGTGGGGACAGTAAATGATGATGAATTGAGGATGGGGCAACAAATGATGAATTGGGATAGGGCAGCAAATAATGATAAATTGAGGGTGGGGTAGAGTAAATGATGTATTGAATGTGGGGGAGAGTATTTGATAGAATAGAATAGAGGGTGGGGGTGGGAGAGAGAACAGGACATGACAATGAATTGGGGCGGGGGGGGCATGTAAATCTAATGAATCAGAAGAGCGGGAAGTACAGAGGCGGGGGCGTTGAGGATGCAGGAGTGTGACTGGTATTGAATTGGGGGAAAGAGTACAGGTGCTAATTAATTTATATAGTTTATATATTTATTAGGTAGGGAAAGTGGCTATTTACAGCTAGTGGAGGCACAGTGGTGGATTACAATTTATATTTGGAATTGTGGGTTGCATAATAATTAATTATATATTAATGGTGGGTGCACGTCTGTATTTAGCTGCATAGTGTAGAAGTTGGGAAATGTACTCTGTGTGTTATTTTCTGCAGAGATGAATCCTGGCTGGAAGAAGTGATGGTGGTCTGTGCTTGATGTAGGAGAAAAGTGAAGATGAATATCTTCAACTAGAGACGTCACTGGTGAGTTAGTGTTATCGGTACACTTACACTATATAGTATATACAGTGCATATTGTCACTGATAATCACTGTATTACCTATACACTGGCGCTATATACAGAGCTCCTGTGTATAAGGTCACTGGTGATCACTGTATTACCTGTAAACTATATACAGAGCGCCTGTGTATAATGTCACTGGTGATCACTGTATTACCTGTACACTATATACAGAGCACCTGTGTATAATGTCACTAGTGATCACTGTATTACCTGTACACTATATACAGAGTGTCATGCCAGGTGTGGGAAATACTAGAGCAACACAGAGGGAAAAGGGAAAGGGAGCCCAGACACTAGGGAAAGGGGGAAGTGGAGACCTCCTAGTCTGATCTGGCGTCACCCTGTCTCAACTACCATCCCTATATTGCCTCTTCAGCAATCGCTGCACGCGTGCCTAGCCCTACTCTCCCTGGCATATGGCTACAGATAGGGATGGGAGGAGATGAGCACTAGTTAACCTCCGCTAAACTCTATAGACAACAAGGATAGACAAAACAGGGGAAAAACGGCTTAGTTTTAGATGAACTCCAAATAAGTACACAGCCTCAAGCTCCAGAGAGGACGAAGTACTGCTCCCGCTAAGCTTCACAGGTGCACTGGTCAAACCAAAAGCATAACCAAACTCTCGAAATGTCCTTCCGGGGTATTGAACGCTGTCTTCCATTCGTCCCCTTCTCAGATTCTAACCAGATTGTAGCCTCCCCTTAAATCCAACTTGGAGAATACCTTAGCTCCCACAACCTGACTAAACAAATCAGGAATCAGAGGAAGAGGGTAAGGATCACAGATAATAATTTGATTTAACTACTGGAAATCTAAACAGGGACATAGACCGCCATCTTTTTTCTTCACAAAGAAGGGGCGAAGATGAGGGTCTGATATGTCCCTTCTCCACACTTTCCGCAATGAAATCCTTCATGGCTTGTCTCTCAGGGCCAGAAAGATTATACAGTCTGGACTTCGGTAGTTTAGCTCTGGGGGTCAGGTTAATAGGATAGTCATAAGCACGATGAGGAGGCAAATCCTGACACCCCTTCTCAGAAAAAACGTCCTCAAAACCAGACAGAAAAGCAGGTAATATTTTCGTAGAGACAGTAGCAATGTAAATATCTAGACAGTTCTCATGGCAGTAATCTCCCCAGTCAATAATCTCCCCGGCTTGCCAATCCACCAACGGATTCAGTTTTACATTATGTACAATTTGAGTAAATGCTTTCTGTGCAAGTGGCGCCGAGTCAATGGCAAAGATGGTTAGGTTCAGCTAAAGCACAGCAAGCAAGACCATGAGTTTTCACAAACTCAGCATCAACCATGCTGCCTCTGGCTCCACTGTAAACAAACACAGAAATTTTTTCGGTTTTGCTCTCTAGCACCACCTCTGCTGTCAGGACAAAGTGGGAACTGCAGTTTGGCCACAAATGCACCCCCTGTTTATCCAACTCCAGACTACCGAGAGTTAATCGAGGCTCCTTTTGTTTAGGAATTGAAGGACAGGTCCCAACAAAGTGTCCCTTTTTCCCACAAAAAAAACATACGCCTTTTTTCTTGCGAATCTCCGGGGAGATGTATGATGTAGAGACACCCCCTAACTGCATGGGTTACTCCACCTCCTCTAGTACTGGTTCATTCCCAGACCGCTCCCCTGGCAGAGGTACACAACCCTGACAAGAAGGCCCCGGAGAAGGTGGTTGCACCCGTCTATCCTGAAGGAGTCTACCAAGATGTATGGCCAAAAACATGGCAGCCTCCAAGGACTGAGGGGTTTAATATACAGCCAAGGCATCTTTCAACCTTTCAGTAAGCCCCTCACAAAACTGACTTCTAAGGGCTGAGTCATTCCATTTGGAATCCGTTGCCCATCTACGGAATTCCGAACTGTATGTTTCCACTGACTGAATCCCCTGCTGAAGGTAACGTAGTCTAGACTCAGCCAAGGCGACTCGGTCAGGGTCATCATAGATGAGGCCCAGAGCTCCGAAACACCCCTCCATGAATTGGAGACAAACCGAGTCCTGTGGTAACGAAAACGCCCATGACTGAGGATCGACCTGCAATAGAGAGATCACAATACCAACCCGTTGCTCCTCATTACCGAAAGAGTAGGGACGAAGTTTAAAATACAATTTGCATGCCTCCTTAAATACGAAAAAATTGTTCCTACCTCCTGAAAACCTATCCGGGAGGGCAACCTTGGGTTCAGGCTGGACAGGCCTACCAGCAGAGACCCCCATATTGGCAACCTGTAGCCGCTGATGCTGCTGCTGTACCTCACAGCGGAGGTCATTCACCTACAGAGACAGATGGCGGAACTGCTCTGCGAGCTCTGCAACTGAACCCATACCAAGGGAGAAAGGAAAACCTAGAGATCTCCTGCAACCCACTGCAGGGCGACTGTCCGTCACCTCCGACACACCCGTGACACAGAGCTCCTGTGGATAATGTCACTGGTGATCACTGTATTACCTGTACACTATATACAGAGTGCCTGTGTATAATGTCACTGGTGATCACTGTATTATTACCTGTACACTATATACAGAGCTCCTGTGGTTATGTCACTTAGTATTGTGTTTTTTTTTATTAATGACCAGCACTGTAATATTCAGTCACTATGTGGTGGTAATATGTGGTCTGATCATGGTGTGACATAATGTGTCCTTTGTATGTGGTATTATTGGTCATTTTAAAAAATGTATGTGACATATTCCCTTTAAAAAAATAAAAAATATACCAAAAAAAAGAGAAAGAAATCTTTAATAGTTTAGAGTAGAGTAGGGCCCGGCCAAAAGAGTCTCCTTGTCGTGGTGGGAGCTTAAAAAATCTTTTGGCCAAAACAAATTCTTATGACCATGTATGTGATATGGTGTTTGATGGGAACTGTTAATATGCGATGACGTGATGCAGAAGTAGAGTTTTTCAAGAGTGGGTGGTGGGACTAAGGAAGGTTCGAGGGGTGGAGGCGGAGTTGGGGTGGAGCATGGGCGGAGTCTCAAGGGGACCCGAAAATTTTGCCAGTATGGGTCCCTGAAATTCCTAGTGGCAGCCTTGCCTGTGGCCAGTGTGTATTTGGACCGTAGAAAACAGATGTGTGAAACTGGCCTTAAAAGGACCCCATACACATTAGATAGCTATTAGCCAACAGATATCTCTCCCAAGTCCCCCATATACAGGACTGCTTGGCACTGCCAAGAACTCGTAGCAGCGGCTTATCTACAGGAGAACAAAAGGATCAGCCATTGGAAATCCTACAGCCAGATCCTACTCTCCCCTGACTGTTGGCAGATAACGCTGATGCCGTAGATAATGCTGATATTGGCAGGTTTGTCTAATATGTATTGGGGCATTAAAGGCATCCATACACAAAACATAGAAGTAGGCAGATATGGCTGATTTTGACCCTAATGAACGATTGTTGGCTGTTTTGGCGAAATGAACAATTGTTGACTTTGACCGCTGTCTGATGATTATCGTTTAGAAGACCCATCAGGTTTGTTGGATATTTTTGGCCGATGGTAAGCACCGCCTGCATCATTTGCCGAACAAATCCAGTTATGGCCAATATGGTTTGAGATGTTTTTTTTTTCCACTAACGAATGACCTAATGGCTAATGTGTATGGGGACATTAAGAAAAAGGCTGAATAACAGGATAAAAGTGTGCATATTTTTGTCTTTTATCTTCTAGTGACTTTTCGTTTTTCAATAAGTAATTACTGGTAACAAAAAGTGTATATTTTTTTCTATACTTTGTTCTTTTTTCTATACTTTTCTTATTTATACTTTTGCACCTGACTGCAAACTGTTAGGCTGAGTTCACACGATGCGTTTTTCATGCGTTTCCGCGGCGTTTTTGCAGTTGCGTAAACGCCGCGGAAACGCATGAAAAACGCATGGTAGAAGGGCAGCAATGTTCCCCAATGGAAATCCGCATGTGCTGTGCCCATGATGCGGATTTTTCCGCAGCGTAAACGCTGCGGTCAAAAATCCGCAGCATGTCAATTAATTTTGCGGAAATGCTGCTCTTTTGCCGCCATTGACTTGCATTAGACCGCATGGAATCCGCATCACTGTATATGTTGATGCGCTTTTCATGCGGTCTAATGTGTGGATGGTACCCGGGTGTGGATGAGAGGACTCTCATCCAGACCCAGGTACCATTAAAAAAAAAAGAATAAAATAAAAAATATATATATTCTCACCTTCTGACGGCCCGCGCTGCGTCCTGCCGGCTTCCCGGGCACTTCGCGGTTGAATGAAGAAGGACCTTCGCTGACGTCAGAGTCATGTGCCGGGTCACGTGACGCTGACGTCGGAAGGTCCTACAGTCTTCACTGCCGGCAGCCGGGACCGATGAAGCAGGACACCGGGGGCCATCAGAGGGTAAAGTATAGATTTATTTTTTATTTTTTGACATTCACACACTATATAAATCCATGCCGGTTGCATGGATTTATATAGTGTGAAGTTGACAAGCACTTTCCAAGTGATGCTAATCGCTTGGGAAGCGCTTGTCAACCCGCATGCGGAAATGAAAGTGAAGACCGCTTCATTTCCGCATGTCCCTGGCAGGAAACCGCATGTACAATCCGCATGCGTTTTTTCCTGCCAGAGAGATGCAGAAACGCTCAGGAAAAAATCCTGAGCATTTCTGCATCGTGTGCACATACCCTAAAGGGAGAAAAGCACTACGTATTCCCCAGCATGTTAGATATAAAATTGTATATATTATATAAACTCTCTCCTTTTTTTATCGGTTCATAACTATCTGGACTATATTTATTCAACGATTTACCAGCAGTTACATTGTTTCTGAGGTCTGATTTTCAGGATTTGACATACGCCTGCAGGGTGCACGGACCAGTCCAGGCTTGAGTCAGGGGAGTAGAATCACCGAATGCCAGCAGGTTCAAACTCATATCCTGTGTTGTGGCTCTTCCTAAATACGATCCTTCTGGAACTGCTCCAGCAATAATGGAGTTAATAATTGTTTGTTACAGGATTGTGAACCAGGAGATCAAAAGCTGAAGATGCATAAATGACATGCAGCAGATTGCAACATGGCTTCATCCCACTACTAAAATAACATTTTGTCAGTCTTGTTAAGTATTTAATATAATGAGGTTTATTCCGAGCTTACATATTGCTGGATATCTGGCACTTACAACCCCACTGCAATTAGTAATATTGATTTATATTCTGCCGCCGGTACCGGTATCACAGTGAATGCTGCCTGGAAGGCTGACCTTTGAACTAGATCCATTTGGCATTGTTCATTTCTGTCTTTCAGTGCTAAGCAACTTTTGCTATTTAAAGCGTTTTTTAATCCGCACACAGCTGCTGATCTTCATCTGCATGCGGTCACAATAAAGCAACTGTACAGAGATTCAAGGCAGATACCTGTGACATTTAACACGCGGTCTGATCTGCCACCATCACGATACAGAGCAGGATGAGCTGAGAAGATTGATTTATAGTTTTATGAGATCAAATTTAGTATAATTCAATCTATGAATTTAATTTAATTACTTTCCAAGGCCAAATTTTTAAAATCTGACCAGTGTCACTTTATGTAGTAATAACTTTGGAATGCTTCAACATATCCCATTGATTTTGAAATTGTTTTTTCGAGACACATTATACTGTATGGTATTGATAAATTTAGGTTGATATGTTTTGTGTTTATTCATAAAAATATCAAAAACGTAACAAAAATTTTTAAAAAATTGCAATTTTTAACCTTTGAATGATTATCCCTTTAATCCAGAAGGTCATACCACATATAAGCATGGATAAATAACATTTCCCTCATGTCTGCTTTAAATCAGCACTATTTGTAAAATGTTTTATTTTGTTAACATTTTAGAAGGTTTAAAAATGTAGAAGTAATTTTTAATTTTTTCTAAAGGAAGTTTACAAAACTTGATTTTTTAGGGACCTATTCAGATTTGAAATGACTTTGGGGTTCCTATGTATTGGAAGCCAACAAAAGTCATACCATGTTAAAAACAGCACCCCTCAAAATATTCAAAATTGCTTTCAGGTAGTTTATTAACCTTTCAGGTGCTTTTCAGGAATTAATGCAAAGTGACATGACAGGAATAAAAAAATTTATTTTTACCACCTAAATGTTGATAACTTCTGAACAGGCCTCTATAGCTGGAAGACTTTAAGGCTGTTATTCATATTTTGGGCTTAGGAGTCCAGTGGGCGGCCCTAATCAGTGACTGATTACTATCTCAGTATGAACGGTCATAAACGGAAGGCTGTCAATCACTGAGACTCGATTGGACTACGAAGTGTAGCGAAAGCTGAGAATTTAATCAATAAGTTATAGGGTGTTTTCCCAAATGTAGGTTTGTTGATGCAGTTTTTGAAGCCAAAGCCAACTATGAATCATAAATGGCAGACATCGCTAAAGAAAAGACCAATGTTTCTTTTTTTTTTTTCAAAAATACTCTTGGCTTCAAAAATTAATCTTTTCCACAAAATTATGGCCCCGATTCATCAACACCAGTGTTGCTCAAGCCGGTTTTGATTAGGAAACGTGTGAGTCAGAGGCTACTGATTAATCGAGAGCATCTGACAAGTGACGTACGCCTCGCCACAAATCTTAAATCTTAGTAAGATTTCTGGCGCAATGGATTAGAAGAACTGTGGTGTCACGCCCCTTCATGACTCCGTCATGCCCAATATGTTTTGAAAATGCCAAAAGTCTAAATTTTTTTGCGCAACCACAAGTTGCACAAAAATTTTGTAGCTTATCAAAGTGTCTTGTGCCAGAATTTTGACAAAAACACTTTCATGAATTGTGACCCATATGTCTGCTCAATTCTTTCTGCTTTGTAATATGTTGCTAACACATTGGTCTGCATTTTCACAGTTACAGGTGTCCTGTGTGCTTTCCCTGAAATAAACAAATACTATAAAAATAAGTCCTGAATTGTCTTCTTCTGTCAATTTTTTTGACCAATGTAATCATGTCTGTTTCAGAAATACAAGCGTCAACCAACACGGCCACCTGCTGTTATAGATCATTCCGTAAGGCTACACTCACAAGTATTTTCTACACATCGGTGTAGTGTCCGATTTTAAATGGACAGTACATGGACACATACAGCTTCACTGACCTATAGACACATCCTTTTGAAAAACAGATCTGTGTCTCCGTGTCTGGTCTCGAAGTAGGTCTTATTTTCATCAGTTTTGCAGATCAGACTCTGCTATTAAAGTCTGTGGAGATACTTCAAATACATGAATCAATCATTATGTTTCCACAAAATGATAACACCTATAATCACCTCGTGAGCTGGTGCCGTGCCAGAGGTGTCGGCACTGGCTCTCCTGGGACTTGCGTGATAATGTTATGTCATGCAATCCCTGCGGCCAATCAGAAGCCGTTTCACTCTCCCCACCTTCAGACAACTCTGACATTTGGAGAAAGTCAGAGTCTTTTATGTCCTCTGGATGTATGATTTGTCCGAAGGCTGCAGGGATCATGTGTCCTGTGAGCCCCGGGTGAGCCAGTGCCAACATCGCTAGAATGACGCCACCATCGGAGGTGAGTATAGATGTTATTATTTTACTTGGTGTAAACATAATGATTAAGAAAGGGTTGTCTGAATAGTGGACAACTCTTTTTATGGACAGGATGCAAATTTGTGGTTGAATTGAAATTGGTTAATAGAGATCAACAGACTCTCATTATCCCAATAAGTGATGGTCTCAGAGGTGGTACTTATAAGGGCATATACCTTTAACAGTAAATGACTCCTAGACACAGGGAAAAAGTATTGAACACATGAAAAAAGAGAGGTGCAAAAAGCCATGGAAAGTCATGACACCAGCTAAAGTCTATCAGTAATTAGAAAACAATCATGCCACTTGGTTAAAAATAATATCAGCTAGTTCACCTGATGGCCTATAAAAAGGTGTCTCATTACCAAGGTCTCACACAAGAAGCATCTCATTCATGATGAGTAAAACCAGTGGGCTGTCTCAAGACCTTCACATCCTTATTCTTGTAAAACATATTGATGGCATTGGTTACAGAAGAAGTTCTAAACTACTGAAGATTCCAGTGAGCACTGTTGGGGTCATAATCCAGAAGTGTCAAGAACATAATTTCCCCATAAACCGGCCACCACCAGGTGCTCTCCGTAAGATTTCAGAGAGAGAAGTGAAAAGAATTATCAGAAGAATTGTCCAAGAGCCAAGGACCACTTGTGGAGAGCTACAGAAAGACCTGGAATTAGCAGGTACAATTGTTTCAAAGAAAACTATAAGTAATGCACTTCATGGCCTGTATGCACGCTCACCATGCAAGACTCCATTGTTGAACAAAAAACATGTTCAAGCGCATTTAAAGTTTGCTCAACAACATTTAGACAAGCGGTAAAATATTGGGATGCCATAATACACACCATGTTTGGAGGCCAGAAGGCACTGCATATCACCCAAAAAACACCATACCAACAGTGAAGTTCGGAGGTGGGAACATCATCTTGTGGGGCTGTTCTTCAGCATATGGCACTGGAAAACTTCATATCATTGAAGAAAGGATGAATGAACAAATGTACCGAGACATTCTTGAAAACAACTTGCTGCCATCTACCAGGATGATGAAGATGAAGCAAGGGTGAACATTTCAGCAAGACAATGATCCCAAACACACAGCCAAGGAAACTTTCAATTGGTTTCAGAAAAAGAAAATAAAGCTGCTGGAATGGCCCAGCCAATCACCTGACCTGAATCCAATAGAAAATCTATGGAAGGAACTAAAGCTCAGAGTTCATAGAAGGAGACCTTCAGGATTTGAAGAGTGTTTGTGTGGAAGAATGGAACAAAATCACACCTGAGCAAAGCATGCGACTAGTTTCTCCATACAGGTGTCTTGAAGCGGTCATCAGCAACAAAGGCTTTTGTACGAAGTATTAAATAAATTTCAGTAAGTGCATTCAATACTTTGTCCCTGTGCCATTTCTCATTATTACCCATAACTTATTTTATGGATATCTATGGTTTGATTTATTTGCCTGTATGGATTGGATGGGTTGTTACTGACATCTGGTGAGAATTTCATGTCAATAGCACCTTTAGATATATATTTACTTAGAAAATTGGTGACGTGTTCAATACTTAGTTCACCTGCTGTGCATGTATATGGATGCAGGAGATAGATAAGGCCCAAAGCCTCTTTTAGACGTCATTTTTTTTTTCACACGAAAAATGGACATAGTTTCATCAGCGATTTTCATTAGAGTTTCCTCATAATTTAGTCCGAGTTTCATCTGATTATCGCTGATGGGAAAAATAAACCGGATGCATATACAGTACTTGCATTGCCGATTTTGTTCCAACATTTGGATCAATATCGGACATGTCTCTGTGATTTTGCATAGACCACTTGGTTCGAGGAAAAAATTGGACAAGTGAACTACCCCACAGGCTGTCATAGATACGAGTGCTATCCATAAATAATACGGATAGCACTCGTACAAGAAAAACTGAAGTCTGAATAAGGCCTAAGGCTTCATTCATTCTCATGTTAGTGTTTATCGTTGTATGTATGCTGTTTTTTTTATTAACAAATATGTTCTACATTGGTCCAATTTAAGAACCAAACCTACCCATTAAACTGAATAAGTTCACCCCCAAAAAATGAACCCCACACAGATGTCATCTGTGCGCTTTCCATTTTTCATTGACTGATTGGTCGGAGAAATATTGCAAATCTCCATCAGTTTTTTTTCTTAAGTAAGCAATAGATAAAAATGGATACAAGCATTAAATATGGATGGAAAGCAGATCCAGCATACTGATGAAATTGTCTGCTTTTTAGCGGGCATGAAAAAAATTACTAAAAAGTGTGAATAAGGTGGCCTTATGAACGCACTAGTGATGAGCGACTATGCCTCATTAACCCTTTCGGCGAGCATACTCAGGTGCTCGCCGAGTATTTTGGCGTGCTCGGCGTTTCATTCATTGTCGCCATACCTGCAAGTGTCACGGCTGTTAGACAGCTATGACACATGCAGAGATAGCCTGTTCGCCAGGCTTTCTCTGCATATGTCACATCTGTCTAACAGCTGTGACACTTGCAGCGTGGCGACAATGAATGAAACGCCGAGCACGCCAAAATACTCGGCGAGCACCCGAGCGTTCTCACCAAAATGGTTAATAAGGCATACTCACTCATCACTAGAAAGCACCATTCCAGCGTTTCATCTTTATTTCAGCGTTGGAGTGGTGCCACTAGTGTAAGTTCCCTGTCCCTCATGTTATACCTACCAGCAGCTGTCTTCAGCTCTTCCCATCTTGTGACTGCAGCTTCTGACTGACCAAAAGTCAGTAGTAATGGTCACAAGCTCTCAATGTAAGTCTATGAGAACCTCAATTTGGCCTTGTTCTGGCCTTATAGACTTACATTGAATTGTGACCTACGGATGGCTCCAGTAAATACTGGATCAATAAGGCACCGATAACAGAAGAAGACGGTGGCTGGTAAGTATAAGACTAGGGACAGGGAACTAGTGGAGCTTTAAGGCCTAGATAGGCTCACGACAAGCCATGCATATATATATATTATTTATTTATTTTTATTTTTTTTTGACATTCTCTTGGGTCACACTATATAAATCCATGCCGTTCGCAGGGATTTATATAGTGTGACCAAGTTGACAAGCACTTTCCAAGTGATGCTAAAATCGCTTGGAAAGCGCTTGTCAACCTGCATGCGGAAATGCATGTGAAGAACGCTTCACATCCGCATGTCCCTGGCAGGAAAACGCATGTACAATCCGCATGCGTTTTTTTCTGCCAGGGAGATGCAGAAACACTCAGGAAAAAATCCTGAACATTTCTGCATCGTGGGCACATAGCCTAACTGTCACTTCTAAACAGAATACTGGTCTGCATAGGTGCATACTAAGAGTAGCCATCTAGGTACATAACTAACAAATAAAGTAGCCCTCTGTATTTTTTTAACACTGAAGCATGTAAACCTGAAATATATGAAATTTGAAATGAATTACTGCTCTACAAAATAGGAAAAGAAAAATATTCTTAGCACACAATTTGGCCAATTCATACATGCCTAGCAGCCAATGATAAGGCGATCTTCACAATGTTTGTATACATATTAGGTTAGGTCCCCAGCAAGTGAAGATTGTCTTGTCGTTGGATGCTGGGCATGCATGAATTGGCCACATTATGTGCTATCTTTATTTTTTCTTATTTTCTAGAGCAGTAATGCAATTCATATTTCATACACGTACTGAGTGCCATATTCTCTAGAGCGGTGTAAGTGCTAGTAACAGGATCCAGATATATTGTAGATTTATGGAATATCCTGTGGATATGCTATAAATGAACTAGATGGGATAACCCCTTTAAATGTATCTGAATATTAATGAATAAATATCTATATACAAAACCACATAAATTCTAAAGAGAACCACATAAAAACGATATCTAAAAGAAAGTGTGTGCAGCATAAGAATGAAACCTGCATAACAGAGTAAATAAATGTGTAATACACTTTTACACGGTGTAGAAATAGTGATGACAGAATGTAAATGACAACTATGTGAAAAATGCTGAGATAAACACAAATTATAGTAATATTTCAATTATAGGCAGCATAATAATACAAACACAAACTAATTAAAAGTAGAACATTAATAAGTGATATAATATACTTTTATAGCTAGATGGAACCAAATGGTAGTATCATGATTACCTTGGGTAAACTGGTTGATGCTGTGGTTCCCCTTGTCCAAGTTGATAAGGAATCCATGACTGGGGCCTCGAATAATTCGGATGCGGAGAGAGATGTGGGCGCTATCTCTGTCCTCTGCTTTAAGGACCTTATTGGTGATCAAGAAGCCCAAATGACCAGTGCTCAAAATGCGCAGAGTTGGAGCCCCCTTATTCACTACAATCTGCGGCACCCCGTTATCCACAGCTATAATCCGAATCTTCATCATCTGGGGCTGCCGGGTCTCATAGACAGTGTCAGGAAACACATAGAAGTCAGTGTGGGTTCCATCAGTCACCGTGAAGGAGAAGCTGTCCTCAGTGGACTCGGTACCATCATGTTTGTAACTGATAAGGTTATCGTTGAGATCCTGCTTTGTAAAGGAAGTGACTGCTTTGGTATTATTATATAGGATCTTTCCGTGAACTGGTACTTGCGTGATTATAAATTTAAGACGTTTATCTCGGGTATCTCTGTCCTCCACGGTAAGTTCAAAGGGAGTGATCAACTTATTCTCGCTCTCTCTCACTGCCAGTTCAAGGATGGTCAGAACTGGCTTCTTATTATCAACATCAGAGATGGATATTCTAAATGTGCGGAAAACTGGGTTATATCCATCAGTGACCTCAAATTCAAAGCTGTCCATCTTTATTTCATCATCAGATGTATGGGTATAATAGACTTTATTACCAGCTAACTGCAACTGGGTGAATGATGTGATAGGGACCCCTGGTAGATCGGTGCACTCCAAATGTCCACGCACAGGAGCCCGGGTGATGGTAAAAATTAAATGTTCATCGGGGCTGTTGAGATCACTCGTGCTAAGCAGGTCAGTTGTAAGTGTTACCTTCCCTCCTTCTTTTAGAGATACCCCTTTGCTAATCACATCTGGAAAGACCATATCGATGCCCCCAACGGTCACATAAAAATATCTATCAATGAGGGGATTTATGCCATCTGTAACATCAAATTTGAAGAGATCACGAATTCCTTCTTGGCCAAAATGATAGTACTGTATTAATTCCCGGTCCACCTCATCCTGAGTAAAGTTCATACCTAGAGTAATGTTTTCAAGGCCACCATTTGGTCTTCTCCGTTGTAAGAGCCCTTGACCAGGCCCATAGCGTAATATATAGGTCAAAGTCTTGTCATCTGAGTCCAAATCTGTTGCTTTTAATACTTTAGTATTAATTAATTTTGTTTCCTCAATTTCTATCTCTAGTCCATCATTAATAGTCATTCTTGGAGTTTCATCATCCACAGGTATAATCATAATCAGAACAGTTTTGACCACTGAATGTTTTCCATCAGATAGTTTTATCTCAAAGCTGTCTTCTTTGGTCTCTGAGTCATCATGTTCGTAAAGGATGGTGGAGCTTTCCTTGATGTCATCAAGGCTGAAACTATCAACTATCACAGTGCCATTAGTGAGCTGGTTCACAATATGTCCATGTTTGGGTGGCTTTGTGATGAAGAAGATAAGGTCATCTGCTGGAATATCTGTATCTGCCCCATTTAGTATTGGAATATCAATAACGAGACTCATTCCCTCCATGACAACAAACTCTCTCATAAAGATCTCTGGTTTTTCATCATTGGCTGGTATAATCACAATAGGCAAGAAATGTTTTTGGGAAAAATTTATGCCATCTGAACAGTGGAAAGTAAGTCTATCTTCAACTGGTTCCACACCTTTGTGGATGCTCTGCACATAATAAATGTGTCCCAATCTAATATCTTTCAATGTAAAGGCACTAATAGAAGTCCCAGCTCTAGATTTTTCAGAACCTGGTGCTGGTGAGATATTTTCAAGATATCCAGATATAGGCTGCACTACAATAGTGCAAAGAATGTCATCGTTGGGAGTGTCCTTATCTCGAGCTTTTAAGTGAGAAGGTGTAATCACATTTTTTTCTCCTTCAATAACTGCAAATTGGTCACCCACTAAAACAATAGGTGGCTGGTTATCCAGTGGAAGGATGGTCACTTGAACACGAACTCCAGTAACTCTATTGCCGCCAACAGTCCATTCCTCGGACATGTCAGATAATGTTAAATTGAAAGAGTCTTCTTTTTTCTGCAAACCAATTTCTCCGGATGTGTGAGAATATACAACAGCACCATCAATGATGTCCCTTTGAGAAAATCTTTCAGTGCGGATGCCATTGACCAAGATATCTCCAAAGAGTGGTGGGTCTTCCACAATGAAGGTTAACATGAGATCATCTGTATCTGCATCAGTGCCTTGAATGACATTTGATGTGATTTCCGCAGAGCTTCCTTCTAAGACATCCAAATAGGAGCCAATGGTTCCAGAAGGAAGCATAAGTCTAGGCACTTCATCATCCACTAGTCGCACAGTGATTTTAATGATGATTGTAAGCACGTGCACTCCATCACTAACATCAAGGGTACAAGAATCACTTGCAGACTCTTCACCGCTGTGCATATAGCTGATCCTTCCATTTCTAATGTCATCCAGAACAAATGCTTCGCCAACATCCATCACATGATTGGAATACAGTACTTGACCATGTCTCGGAGACTGGGTCAGGGTGAATGTAATTTTGTCTTTGTCAGTGTCTGCATCTGTGGCATCAAGTTCTGCTGGAGTAATAATGTGACTTCCTCGTTCAAACACAGTAAATCCTGTATTTATAATACTTGGGGGCTTGTTGTCCACAGGCTCCAGAAAAACTGTAAAATCCCCTCCAGCTGTATTCCCAGACATATCCTCTACAATATAGTGAAACTGCACTACACGTGGGGTAATGCCAAGTTCCAAGTCAGGTGGTTTGTAGGCAATTTTGTGATGGTTTACCTGGGCTTGTGTGAACTCTGTAACGACCTGGTCTGCATTTTCTGTAAGAACTATAAATCCCATCATAACTGGGTTGTTTTCATCTGTGTCGGTTGGAGGAATAGTCACGGTGTATTTGAGGTCCCGGTCATCAGAATCCAAATCAGTGTATCGCAGGAACTTTCTTCTAAAGTGGGTTAGATGATATTCCTGTACCACCATCCTGAGAGTGGTACCTTGGTACAATTCTGGAGGCAAGTCATCTATGGGATTAATTTTTACTACAAAAGTGTGTTCACCAGACTGATTAGGAGGATCATTGTCATCTTGGACCCTAAAGACCAGTTGGTCCATGACTGGCACAGTGCTGTGTGGTCCAACATGCTTGTAATATAATTTACCATCTAATATGTCTTGCTGAGTCCACTCTTTTACTTCTTTTTCATAAAGATTTAGTTCAGGTAACAATTTCCACTCCGAAGGATCTTGAGTTATCTCAGATTGACGTAACACTATTTGGCCAAGTATTGAGTGGGGTAAGTCCAATATGAAACGTATTGTTGAGTCTTCTGAGTCAATATCTGTTGCACTCAACACGACTGGAGTCACAGATGACACTTCTTTCTCAGAGATCATTAATCCTGTGTTGGCATTGACTATAGGAGGTTCATCATCAGTTGGCACTACTGTTATTGGAAAGAGGAACTCAACCTGGTGCTGTCCATCTGTCATGCGGAAGATGATGTTGTCACTGTAGGTGTCACTCCCATCATGTTGATAAATGACTCGACTTTGGTCCAGATCAGAAGCAGTAAAAAATTTGGAACCCTCTGGTGAACCAAGCAGGTATAACTGTCCATGTCTTAGTCCATCTAGTACAGTCACTTTAACATCATCAAGATTGTCCTCATCACTGATTTGTAAGTTTTGGGCACTAGAGAGGGGCCTTGATTGCCCTTCAAACAGAAGCTGCCCGGTGTTGCGTGTAACCACTGGGGCAAGTGTATTCATAGGTTTGACAACAATCATGAAGGAGAAAGGCTCAGATACTGCTCCCTCAGTGTCCACCACCTCCAATTCTACTTCAAAGATGCGCTCATTGTCAGAGTCCTCAGGTGGGGGTTTGTAAGCAATTCTAAATTCCTGCAGATCCCTTTGATAGAAAGAGGTGATGGGCAAGTTGCGATCATCAGTACTTACAATTTGTCCA
Organism: Phyllobates terribilis; assembly: GCF_046119375.1. NCBI lineage: Eukaryota > Metazoa > Chordata > Amphibia > Anura > Dendrobatidae > Phyllobates > Phyllobates terribilis. The sequence goes on along the minus strand of NW_027362762.1, from coordinate 126,330,511 downwards.
TGTCCTGGACCAAAGGAAGAAGTGATATTAAATATAAGATCCCCAGGGTCAGATTCCAAGTCCTCTGCAGCCAACATGTCAGGAGTGATGGCCGTCATGACAAACTGATCCACCTCCATCATCATCATTGCTATGAAGCTAGGCTTAGGCTGAGTGTTCTCCAAACCTTCCTTGATCCTGACCAGAATTTGGAAATGCTCTTGCTTTAGTAAATTCCCAACTTTATCATGTAGCTCTACCAACATTGGGATATAGTCCTTGTTGGGTGACTGGGTGGAAGCTGTGTGTTGGTAGCGCACCCCTTGCAGCAGAAACTCCCCACAATCCACCATATGACCAGCACTGTGCACCACCCTGCCATACCTGGGCAATCCGGCAAGGTCCAGCAGTGGGGTGATCCTGCAAACTTCAAAAGTCCTATCATAGGTGAACTCCAGGACCTTCTTATCTATGGGGTTACTGGGGCCCAGCAGCTTGTCCACTGTCAGAGGCATGTTCCTGGTCACCACCTCCAGCTGGGTGAAGAGCACCTCCACCTCGATCATGAAGGGTATGATTACAGTGCTGCTCTGGGTATCGTACCGCAGCTGGAGCTTCACCCTGTCCCTGGCAGGACTGCGGGCACCCAGGTGAGAGTATTTCACTTCCCGAGCTCCAAACTCACATGGGAACCTGTTAGGGGAGAGGAGCCCTGGTCCCTGGGACAGAGGGTCATTGCTCAGGACACTTATGTGACACTTGTCTCCAGGCTGCACTTGTATCACCAGGTCCAGGACAGGGTCCAGGTAAACAGATCTCCCAAAGGGCACCCTGATCCCATTATTGGCCACCAGGATCTCCTCTTCCAAAGGTCCATAAGTCAAGGGTGCAGCTTCCAGCACCCCCCTCTGTGCCCATGTGTCTCCGGTCAGCAGCAGCAGCAGCAGTCCCAGCACTAGCACCCTGTGCGTCCGCAGCTGGCGCATGGTGAGTGTCGCAGGTGGTTGCAGCGTCTTCTCGTTCACTTGTCCTGCGGGGTCATTTAAGCAGCCGCAGCGGTCGCAGGCAGTGTGTGTGTGATCTGCGCCCTGAGCCTGCACACCGGGCTTCTCCCTGTGAGGCTGCCTCTAATCTGCTGGGAGTCCCAGTGCAACAAGTGGGAGGAGGCAGCGGAGGCCGGGGAGAGCTATTGGTGCGGCAGCCTGCAGGGAAGGAAGGGGTGACCGAGCCGAGCAGCTGCCTGTCACACTGTCACCAGCAGCAGGTGACCTGCCGGGGACACAACCTGCTGCTGGGACATGTAGTCCCCACACTCTACAAGGCAGTGATTAGATGGACTCCTTACAGCAATGTTTCCCAATCAGGTTTCCCCATAGCCCCACAATGGAGAGCTGTCACTTTTATAACAAAGTAAACTGTAGAAAGGGAAAATGAGCAATTGTAAGTACGCAATGCTATATAATATAATCATTGCAATATATTAAGATGATAAACATTTTCGATGAGAGTGCTTCTTTAAATACACCTTCCCACTTGCTTGTTTTCCCTCTATCTCCACCTACTTCTTCTTTGATTGACAGATCTGGCTTCATAGAGCTAGAGAAGGACGGAGATAGATGGAAACCAAGCAGGTGGGAAGATGTATATAAATGATTGGCCCCGCCATGAAGCACTTGGTTTAGACAGTCATTCTGTGCTGGCAGAGTCCCTTTAAGGCCACGGCCCCACTATCAGTATTTGGTCAGTATTCGGTCAGTATTTTTTCTCAGGAGTGGGAGCCAAAACCAGGAGTGGGTGATAAATGCTCCCACTCCTGAGGAAAAATACTGACCGAATACTGACCAAATACTGATAGTGGGGCCGTGGCCTTAGACTGGAAAAGATGTGTTAAAACATTACATTTAATGTTAGGCTATGTTCCCACCATGAGCTTTTGGTGCGTTTTTGATGCTGTAGAATTTTTGCACCAATTATTTAAATTAGGTTACTTACGTTTTTACATTGCATTTTTGTGTGCTTTTTTTACATGCATTTTTATTGCGTTTTTAACGCTTCATTTTTTGTCTCTTGTTGCTGTGTCATGATTTAAATAAAACTACTTTTTTACCAAACTGATATTTGGCTTTGACAAAACGTTATTGACATACTTAGGTGAGGATTACATGTGTTTTTGATACGTTTCCACCATGGAAAGTCACTAAACACGTATGTGCGTTTTTCACATACCGATTTTCCGCATCTAATGCAAGTCTATGGGGACAATCTGCACAGAAAACTCTAAGTAGCCAGAAGAGAAATTGACATGTTGCGGATCTGAAGCACGCACCGCAGGTCAGTTTACGCTGGGTAAATAAGAAGTGCAGTGGGCATGAGATTTGTATAAATCCCGTCCACTGTGCTGGAATTGTAAGACAAGGCGTTTTTGACACAGAAAAAATATGCAGCATTAAAGACACACTAAAAGCTGATCATGGGAACGTAATCTTAAGGTTTGGGGTGTTTTTTTGCTTTCTTTTTTTTTTTTTGTACAGGGGACACTTTTTAAAATTTGGGACTGTTCTAGCAGATCTCTGTGTCATAAAATGACAAGTGAGGGGAGACTGAGAAGGCTTCAGGAGAGCACAGGCAGTATGTGCGCAGTGCACATGATACAACACTGTGCTGCTCAGCTTTTGTAACCCCTGTGGTTGCATCCAGTGCAAAGCACAGCAGTCAAGAAGAATTTGTCATCGGCTGCTGGTCTCTGCATAGGCAGTGACTTACATGACAAAGCTGTCTCCAAAATACTGAGAGCGTCTTCCGCTTGGTTGTTGCCTATGCAAAGTGCAACAATTGACAAAATCATCTTAAAAGGGATATCCAGGACTATATATTTCTTTTAGTACAGGTATATGAACTAACAGGCAGGTAGTTGCCAGCTACCTGCCTGTTGTGCCTGACACCAATCTCTGCTACACAGAGCAGTCACAGCCCACTCCTGCGGGCGATTCGGTGGCTTTTGCTGACATAACGCCATCAGAGCAGCGGCTTTTCTTCTGCTCTTCTGATGTCATGCTGACTGACATCTGGCTCCCCGCTGCCTAACTGTGAGGAGCCGGCTGACAATCAGAAAGACGTCGGCAGTCCCAATTGGGAAAATCAGCACCGAATCTACAACTGATCTGCTACATAAATTAATGTGATATTATTTTAAAATCAATAAAAAAATGCAAAAAAAAATTCTGGAGCAGATTTTAGCAGATTGCATCTGCTTTCCTGCTATTATATTTCACCGTTGATTTTTCACCTGCAAATTCAGACATGTGAACATGGCCCTACAGACACCTGATCTATTCTGTTCTAAGATTACAGGTGGCACTTGATGGACCTGTGTCTGTTTATAGTCTGACTTACGCTACATGGACAAAAGTATTGCTACAGGTGTATAAGATCCATCCCCTCACCATGCCGTCTGCCTTTACAAACATTTGTGCTACTATGGCTCGTTTTAAAGAGCTCCAAAAAACAGCCGCAACTGGACTTTGGAACAATGGAAACATGTTCTGTGCCATAACCCATAACACTTCTCTGTCTGGCATCTGATGGACACATCTGGGTTTAGCGAATGCCAGGAGAACGTTACCTGCCTGACTGCATTGTGCCAATTGTAAAGTTTAGTGGAGGAGGGATAATGCTATGGAGTTGTTCCGGTGAAGGGAAATCTTATAACTTCGGCACTTCGGCAAGACATTTTGCACAATTGTAGGTTCCAACTTTGTGGGAACACATTGGAGAAGGGTCTTTTCTGTTCCATCATGAGTGTTCCTCAGTGCACAAAGCAAGGCCCATAAATGCATGGTTGGGGGAGTTTGGGGAGGAAGAACTTGTCTGGTCCTCATGGAGCCCTGACCTCGCTTCGAACACCTTTTAGCAGAGGTGTATTTAGGGGTACAGCTCATGAAAGGGGCCAAACACATCTGAGTGGGGTCCTTAACATGTTTACAACTACAGTGGTGCACCCTAATCATACTGGATAAAGGGGAACCTCAGGAAATGACCATGCTGTTAGTGAAAAGAAAACAACTATACAAAGACCAAGACCGATATTACCGCCATATGATGCCTACATAGTGGTAGATACCAGTTCTGCAGAACATTCTGGCCCAGATCAACATACAGTCATAGCTGAAAGTGTTGGCACCCTTGAAATTGTTCCAGAAAATGAAGTATTTCTCCCAGAAAATTATTGCAATTAAACATGTTTTGTAAAACACGGTTTCCTTTGTGTATATTGGAACAACACAAAAAGACTGAGGAAAAAAGGCAAATTGGACATAATTTCACACAAAACAGGTTGGACAAAATTGTTGGCACCCTCAACTTAATATTTGGTTGCACATCCTTTGGAATAAAAACTGCAATCAGTTGCTTCCTATAACCATCCACAAGCTTCTTACACCTCACAACTGGAATTTTGGACCCCTCTTCTTTTACAAACTGCTCCAGGTCTCTCATATTTGAATGGTGCCTTTTCCCAACAGCAATTTTAAGATCTCTCCACAGGTGTTCAATGTTCAGTTTAGATCTGGACTCATTGCTGCCACTTCAGAACTCTCCAGCGCTTTGTTTCCGTCTATTTCTGGGTGCTTTTTGAAGTGTGTTGGGGGTGATTGGGTGAGGGGGTGGTTGAAGATTCCCACTCCACTCCCATCTAAAGCTGTTTTACTAGATATGATTACCTGTGTAAACATAAAAGATGTTATAAACCTGACAGGTGTTTAGCAGATATGTATTACATGTATAAACATAAGAGATGTTATTTGGGTTTTGGCCATTAGATGGCAGCGGTTTGCACAATTATACTACTGTCACCTGTGTGTCAGTTGGGACACAGGAAAATAACCGGTTTAAGCCGCCTTAAGCGACTGTTGAGAACTGAAGGATTTCTGCGGGTTGAAGGCGGCCATCTTTGAGCGCAGTTGTAAGAGACAGTGAATAGAGACAGATGTGAGAGGGTTCCTGTTAGAGACAGACTGTTCCTGTAATTCCTGTCAAACACTCTGACCGCACATGGACCGCACACAGAGGGCACGCGCACCCATTATAACCAGTGTGCAAGTACACATGTGCCATTTTCCACACGGACCAACTAGTGCATGTAAATGGCCGATTACTGTAACCAGACTAGTGCATGTAAATGGCCGATTACTGTACCAGACTAGTGCATGTAAATGGCCGATTACTGTACCAGACTAGTGCATGTAAATGGCCGATTTCCAGACAGGACTAGTGCATGTAAATGGCCGATTTCTGAATCCAGACTAGTGCATGTAAATGGCCGATTACTGTACCAGACTAGAGCACGTAAATGGCTGATTTCTGTACCAAACTAGGGCACGTAAATGGGCGATTTCCGGACCAGACTACTGCATGTAAATGGCCGATTTCTGGAACAGACTAGTGAATGTATGTAAATGGCAAGCAGCTCCTGCACTCGTGTAATATGTGGTTGAGCACACAGAACTTGGCAATTTGCAGCTACGACTGGCCTGAGTTCTCATATGGCCATCTGAACCCAGCCTAAGGATAAGTTCACTTGTCCTATTTTTGGTGGGTGCAGATTTCCTGCACGGTTGTTTATGCAGAAATTCCACAATGTTATACAGCACCAACTAAATAGATCAGATCTCAACGAATGTAATTTACACTTTACTGAAAATTTTTGTACAGAAATTTACATAAGATGTAAATTTTAAAATCATTCTTTGTGCAGAATTCGGCATATATTTCACACTTTGCAGTGGAAGGAGTGAAATCTATATGTCTGTTTTGTACATGTGCATGACACCTGTATGGCATCCATTTTTATACATCTGCAATTGCAAAAATGTACAAGACCAAATAGAGTCATCCTATGTTAATTGTAATGTATCTGTAAAAATCGGATACAATACAGGTAATTAGCATACTGTAGGATGACTATGAGGTGCATTATACTTTATGGATGACTATGAGGTGCATTATACTTTATGGATGACTATGGGGTGCATTATACTTTATGGATCACTATGGGGGTGCATTATACTTTATGGAGAACTTAGGGCTGTGCATTATATTATATGAAGGATATGGGCTGGTATTATACTATATGGAGGATTGTGGGAAATGCATTATACTACATGGATAACTATGGGCTGTGCAGTATATTATATGGAGGACTATGGGAAGCATTATACTATATGGAGGACTATGGGGGTTGCATTATACTTCTTCTATGAAGCCCCATGACTTCTAAGTTCACCCCTGGTAAGTATAATGGTTTATTTTGTTCTATACATTAAAGAACAGCAGCAGAACGGGGGACATATACAAGGATGGGGCCAGGATGAGGGACATTTAAACCAGGATGAAGGCCGCATGTATATATATATACATATTTTTTATTCAGGATTGGGGAGGGGGCCCGGTCCAAATCTTGCACAGGGGCCCATCACACTCTAGTTACGCCACTGCTCATATCTTCTCCTGTGATGTACTGTATATACCACAGGCCCATGTCTCCTCCTGTGTTGTACTGTATATACCACAGGCCCATGTCTCCTCTTGTGATGTGTTTACTGCAGGCCCATGTCTCCTCCTGTTTGATGTGTACACCACAGCCCCATGTTTTCTCCTGTGATCTGTGTACCACAGCTCCATGTCTCCTCCTGTGATGTGTATACCACAGCCCCATGTCTCCTGTGATGTGTATACCACAGCCCCATGTTTTCTCCTATGATGTGTATACCGCAGCCCCAGGTCTCCTCCTGGGATGTGTATACCACAGCCCCATGTCTCTTCCTGTGATCTGTGTACCACAGCCCCATGTCTCCTGTGATGTGTATACCACAGCCCCATGTCTCCTGTGATGTGTATACCACAGCCCCATGTCTCTTCCTGTGATGTGTATACCACAGCCCCATGTCTCCTCCTGTGATGTGTATACCGCAGCCCCATGTCTCTTCCTGTGATGTGTATACCGCAGCCCCATGTCTCATCCTGTGATCTGTATACCACAGCCCCATGTCTCTTCCTGTGATGTGTATACCACAGCCCCATGTCTCTTCCTGTGATGTGTATACCGCAGCCCCATGTCTCATCCTGTGATCTGTATACCGCAGCCCCATGTCTCTTCCTGTGATGTGTATACCGCAGCCCCATGTCTCTTCCTGTGATGTGTATACCGCAGCCCCATGTCTCATCCTGTGATCTGTATACCGCAGCCCCATGTCTCTTCCTGTGATGTGTACACCACAGCCCCATGTCTCTTCCTGTGATGTGTACACCACAGCCCCATGTCTCTTCCTGTGATGTGTATACCACAGCCCCATGTCTCTTCCTGTGATGTGTATACCACAGCCCCATGTCTCTTCCTGTGATGTGTATACCGCAGCCCCATGTCTCTTCCTGTGATGTGTATACCACAGCCCCATGTCTCTTCCTGTGATGTGTATACCACAGCCCCATGTCTCTTCCTGTGATGTGTATACCGCAGCCCCATGTCTCTTCCTGTGATGTGTATACCGCAGCCCCATGTCTCATCCTGTGATGTGTATACCGCAGCCCCATGTCTCTTCCTGTGATGTGTATACCACAGCCCCATGTCTCTTCCTGTGATGTGTATACCACAGCCCCATGTCTCTTCCTGTGATGTGTATACCACAGCCCCATGTCTCTTCCTGTGATGTGTATACCACAGCCCCATGTCTCTTCCTGTGATGTGTATACCACAGCCCCATGTTTTCTCCTGTGATGTGTATACCACAGCCCCATGTCTCTTCCTGTGATCTGTATACCACAGCCCCATGTCTCTTCCTGTGATGTGTATACCACAGCCCCATATTTTCTCCTGTGATGTGTATACCACAGCCCCATGTTTTCTCCTGTGATCTGTATACCACAGCCCCATGTTTTCTCCTGTGATGTGTATACCGCAGCCCCATGTCTCTTCCTGTGATCTGTATACCACAGCCCCATGTTTTCTCCTGTGATGTGTATACCACAGCCCCATGTCTCCTGTGATGTGTATACCACAGCCCCATGTCTCTTCCTGTGATCTGTATACCACAGCCCCATGTCTCCTGTGATGTGTATACCACAGCCCCATGTCTCTTCCTGTGATCTGTATACCACAGCCCCATGTCTCCTGTGATGTGTATACCACAGCCCCATGTCTCCTCCTGTGATGTGTATACCACAGCCCCATGTTTTCCGCTGTGATGTGTATACCACAGCCCCATGTCTCTTCCTGTGATCTGTATACCACAGCCCCATGTTTTCTCCTGTGATGTGTATACCGCAGCCCCATGTCTCTTCCTGTGATCTGTATACCACAGCCCCATGTCTCTTCCTGTGATGTGTATACCGCAGCCCCATGTCTCTTCCTGTGATCTGTATACCACAGCCCCATGTTTTCTCCTGTGATGTGTATACCACAGCCCCATGTCTCCTGTGATGTGTATACCACAGCCCCATGTCTCTTCCTGTGATCTGTATACCACAGCCCCATGTCTCCTGTGATGTGTATACCACAGCCCCATGTCTCTTCCTGTGATGTGTATACCACAGCCCCATGTCTCTTCCTGTGATGTGTATACCACAGCCCCATGTCTCTTCCTGTGATGTGTATACCACAGCCCCATGTTTTCTCCTGTGATGTGTATACCACAGCCCCATGTCTCTTCCTGTGATCTGTATACCACAGCCCCATGTCTCTTCCTGTGATGTGTATAACACAGCCCCATGTTTTCTCCTGTGATGTGTATACCACAGCCCCATGTTTTCTCCTCTGATGTGTATACCACAGCCCCATGTTTCCTCCTGTGATGTGTATACCACAGCCCCATGTTTTCTCCTGTGATGTGTATACCGCAGCCCCATGTCTCTTCCTGTGATCTGTATACCACAGCCCCATGTTTTCTCCTGTGATGTGTATACCACAGCCCCATGTCTCCTGTGATGTGTATACCACAGCCCCATGTCTCTTCCTGTGATCTGTATACCACAGCCCCATGTCTCCTGTGATGTGTATACCACAGCCCCATGTCTCTTCCTGTGATCTGTATACCACAGCCCCATGTCTCCTCCTGTGATGTGTATACCACAGCCCCATGTCTCCTCCTGTGATGTGTATATAACAGCCCCATGTTTTCTCCTGTGATGTGTATACCACAGCCCCATGTCTCCTGTGATGTGTATACCACAGCCCCATGTCTCTTCCTGTGATCTGTATACCACAGCCCCATGTCTCCTGTGATGTGTATACCACAGCCCCATGTCTCTTCCTGTGATCTGTATACCACAGCCCCATGTCTCCTGTGATGTGTATACCACAGCCCCATGTCTCCTCCTGTGATGTGTATACCACAGCCCCATGTTTTCTCCTGTGAAGTGTATACCACAGCCCCATGTCTCTTCCTGTGATCTGTATACCCCAGCCCCATGTTTTCTCCTGTGATGTGTATACCGCAGCCCCATGTCTCTTCCTGTGATCTGTATACCACAGCCCCATGTTTTCTCCTGTGATGTGTATACCACAGCCCCATGTCTCCTGTGATGTGTATACCACAGCCCCATATCTCTTCCTGTGATCTGTATACCACAGCCCCATGTCTCCTGCGATGTGTATACCGCAGCCCCATGTCTCTTCCTGTGATCTGTATACCACAGTCCCATGTCTCCTGTGATGTGTATACCACAGCCCCATGTCTCTTCCTGTGATGTGTATACCACAGCCCCATGTTTTCTCCTGTGATGTGTATACCGCAGCCCCATGTCTCTTCCTGTGATCTGTATACCACAGCCCCATGTTTTCTCCTGTGATGTGTATACCACAGCCCCATGTCTCCTGTGATGTGTATACCACAGCCCCATGTCTCTTCCTGTGATCTGTATACCACAGCCCCATGTCTCCTGTGATGTGTATACCACAGCCCCATGTCTCTTCCTGTGATCTGTATACCACAGCCCCATGTCTCCTCCTGTGATGTGTATACCACAGCCCCATGTCTCCTCCTGTGATCTGTATACCACAGCCCCATGTCTCCTCCTGTGATGTGTATACCACAGCCCCATGTCTCCTCCTGTGATGTGTATACCACAGCCCCATGTCTCCTCCTGTGATGTGTATACCACAGCCCCATGTCTCCTCCTGTGATGTGTATACCGCAGCCCCATGTTTTCTCCTGTGATGTGTATACCGCAGCCCCTCCAGTGATGTGTATACCGCAGCCCCATGTCTCATCCTGTGATGTGTATACCGCAGCCCCATGTTTTCTCCTGTGATGTGTATACCGCAGCCTCATGTCTCCTCCTGTGATGTGTGTACCGTAGCCCCATGTCTCCTCCATGAAAAACTCAGACATCACATTGATTATGTAATGCACACGCCCGGGCTGAGCGGCGTGTGCGTGTGATTCCACTGGACCGTGCCGGAGAGTGAATGCCTGGAGGGGCGTAACTAGGTATTCACCCGATCCGACCAGGGTCGCACGACGGCATATGACGCCAGTGCACCAAGGAGGAACCGAGCAGAGGGACCAGGTGCTACTCCAGGACAGACCCCGGACACGGCTGTTGACCCACACAGGGGAATACAGGAACAGACAGGTTAGGCTGGCACACAGACTGGTGGGTATAGGCAGGCACGACTGGTATGCAGGCAGGCGGGTATGTGTAGCGCCCCGAGGGCTCGGCCGCTACAGGGGTATTGCACCTCAGACAAGAGGTGTGATATTCCACTCCCGGGTAAGGATGGAGAATGGACCAGGGCTCAGTTAGCTGCATGCAGCACACACACCCCATTTCCGAGGGACAGCTCAACGGTGCTCCCACTAGACATAAGTGCAGGCACGACCGACCATGTCCCTGCTGGAGTAGGGAGGGAGGGGTGGAACACCCAGTGCTGTAGGGGCAGATAGGGGGCGGTTCCTGAGTGTAGGAAGGAGCCCATTGGTTGCTGGTCACCTGGGCTCATGGCTAGAAGGAGGTATAAAAGGTGGGCACCATCTTAGATCTAGGTTCGTTCAGTTCTGTGGAGAGGAGAAGACAGGGAGCAGCAGCTCAGGCTGAGTGCTGCTCCAGAGGCAGGCCTAGGGAAGAGGCCGGGGCCTGAGAGGAGAAGGAAAAGTGGGCCTAGAGAAGAGGCCGAGGAGGAGGTGAAGGGGAGCTGAGATTCTAGCTCATCTCAGCTCCAAGAGAAAGGAACAGAAACAGAAAGGAACTGCAAAGAAGGAGAGACAGCGAAACAGAAGGGCTCAGGAACAAGAAGGTGGAAGGGACCCTAAGAACCCACGAGAATCCAGGGTGCAGGGTCAGACAGATTAAGGGTACCGGATCCCAAGTTGGTGGAGGAGAAACAACCCTCTGCCAAAGACCGGTCGTCGTGATCATATATTGGTGCGACACCTCATCAAACCTGCTAGGAAGGCACCATATAGGACAGCGGAGGACGGGGCCCACGTTTAACCGCACAAGTCCGCGGCAGCTGGACAAAAGTGGGTCACTGGTGAGGCAGGCCAGAGAAAGGATAAAAGGGGGTCCTGTGCCATGCTCCTGAACTGCCTGGGAGTTGACCGAGCCCCTCACCTGGTGGACACAGCACGGCTCGGGCAGTCATCGCCAGCTGAAGTGACTTGGATATTAACCGTGAGTAAAGACGCTGGACTGCAGTACGTTGTCTGTGTGCTCATTCGCGCCTCCAGCACTATTAGCACCAGGACTCTCACTACCATCACTCCCAGCATCCACTACACTGCCCTGGGGCTGCACTCTTCCCGTGGGGAGTCACATCACCTCAGCTGCACCCATCATCAGCCCCAGCGGACTGCCTTGCAGCGGCGGTTCCTAATAACCGCAATCCACGGGTGGCGTAGTCGGACATTATCTAAAGCACGTAGCAGACTACCATTGGCCTGACCACCCTGAGCCGCGGGACCGGCCGCCACCACTACTACCCCCAACGTCTCCCTTTCGCCCGGTTCCGCGTGCCCCACGGCCCAGGGGGCGAGTCATATGCAGGCAGGGGGGTACAGGCAAGCACGGCTAGAGTGCAGACAGGGAGGCACTAGCAGGTAGGAACACAGGCGGGATAGGACCCAGTACACACTGGGACTCAGGAACAGAACCACAGATGTGGCGGACAAACACTGCAGAGTAAGGCTGCCCAGAGTGGTGAGCGAGAGCAGGGCAAGACGAGACTGCCTAGAGCTGTGAGCGAGAGTAGAGCAGGACGAGGCCGCCTGGAGCGGTGAGCGAGAGTAGAGCAGGACGAGGCCGCCTGGAGCGATGAGCAAGAGTAGAGCAGGACGAGGCCGCCTGGAGCAGTGAGCAAGAGTAGTCAGAGCTGAGCGAGACTGCCGGAGCAGTGAGCAAAGGGTCAGAGCAGAGCGAGACTGCCGGAGCAGTGAGCAAAGGGTCAGAGCGGAGCGAGACTGCCGGAGCAGTGAGCAAAGGGTCAGAGCGGAGCGAGACTGCTGGAGCAGTGAGCAAAGGGTCTGAGAGGAGCAAGACTGCCGAAGCAGTGAGCAAAGGGTCAGAGCGGAGCAAGACTGCCGGAGCAGTGAGCAAAGGGTCAGAGCAGAGCGAGACTGCCGGAGCAGTGAGCAAAGGGTCAGAGCGGAGCGAGACTGCCGGAGAAGTGAGCAAAGGGTCAGAGCGGAGCAAGACTGCCGGAGCAGTGAGCAAAGGGTCAGAGCGGAGCAAGACTGCCGGAGCAGTGAGCAAAGGGTCAGAGCAGAGCAAGACTGCCGGAGCAGTGAGCAAAGGGTCAGAGCGGAGCAAGACTGCGGGAGCAGTGAGCAAAGGGTCAGAGCAGGCCAGAACCGCCGGAGCGGTGAGCAAAGGCAGAGCAGGCTAGAACCGCCGGAGCGGTGAGCAAGGCAGAGCAAGGGGGACAGGGCTCTGTACACACGGAACAGGCAGGAAGGGAAAGGCAGAACCAGATACCCACAGGGTACTTACAGTGAAGTAGCGAGTGGACCACTAACTCACAAACGGAAGTACAGTGACAACGAGCAGGAGTTAGGTACGAGTTCAGACTCTGTAGAAAAAGGAAAGGTACGGACATAGAGAAAGACAGGAAACAGGCTAGAAGAGTATACAGACAAGAACAGACACAGTAGCAAGATACAGGAGCGGGTCTAGGTATGCAGCCCCTAGAAGGCGGGAGGAACAGGCTAGGAGCGTGTTCAGACAGGACAGACAAGATACAGGAGCGGGTCTAGGTATGCGGCCCCTAGAAGGCGGAACGAACAGGCAAGGAGCGTGTTCAGACAGGCCTGGAAATACAGCCTCCAGGAAGGGCAGGCAACAAACACAGAAGGGGACCTGGCATATTCAGAGTGAAAGAGCACACTGAATGAAACACAATGCTCAGGCATGGGTTAATTGGAGCAGCTGGTTTAAATACCAGGTGACAGACAGCAATAGGCTGAGGACGCACAAGGGGTGTGCCCGCAGCAGGTACAAGAAACAGGAAGTGATCGGGCGCCGCCCTTAAGCAGCAGAAACAGAGGCAAGCAGACAGCATGGAGGGAAACCAGACTGGCAGACTGGACTGGAGATCAACTGCGCGCTCTTGCACAGTGGGAGATGGACGCCGCCAGGTATGTTACAGATTGCATCCCAGTTACACTGTAGTGCTGTCTGTTTTTTTCTGACTGCTAGTGACGCGCCCCCTGGGCCGTGTGTACACGTGTGTGGGATACCCGGAGCCGGGTCTCTGGGGGTTGTAGTCTCCGTGGCGGCGACCCGGTCTCGTGGCTCAGGGTGGTCAAACAAGTGGCAGTCTTTATAGGGTTTTAAGTCAATTGTCTGACTACACCACCCGTGGATTGCGGTCAGGGTGTACCGCCGCTGCGAGGCAGTCCGCTGAGGCTGGTGTGGTGTGCGCAGCAAAAAATGGGATAACTCCCCACGGGAAGAGTATGGCCTCAAGGCAGGGAATGTGGATGATGGGAGTGATGGTGCACGGGCGTCCCAGTACTAGTAGTGCTGTATGCGGTGAGAAAGCAGGAACGACTCAGAGTCTTTGCAGTGCAGTTCAGGGTCTTTACTGATGATATTAAGGCAGACCCTCCCGGGAGTACTGGCTAGCATAAGGGGCCTGGTCAGTCTGCGAGCAAACAGGAGTTCCCCTGGCCAGATGGAGTTGTAGGCCTCCCCGTCTATCTGCACTCTTCCTGGCTACCTTGCTGTAAGCGAGTGGAAGTAGCCCACGTCCCTGAGTATACCGTGTGGTGCTCACCCGTATGGCTGATGACTTGGGGCCTTCTGATAGCCTCCGCTCCTCGATGGTGGTGCTGGTCCCTTCCTTGTGCCTGAGCCTCCGGGCTTCTATGGCCAGAGGACCTGGAATCCCCTGCCGGCTGGGTTCTGCTGCTGGGTGAATATACGTCCCCACAGCCTCGGACTCCAGTGTCCGGTACTTGGATTCTTCTGCCAGGGCGAGCTCTGCTCAGCTCCAGCCCCTGGTCTTCAGCTCCTGCTCCTACAGAGCTCCTAGCTGTAACTCTCCCTGTGTCTGGAACTGTCTCCAGGCTCTGTCTCCCAGGCTCTGTCTCCCAGACTCTGACTCCCAGACTCTGACTCCCAGACTCTGACTGACTAATCCCGCCCCAGACCCAGTTTATAAGGGCAGATTCCTCCCCTCCCAGGTCTGGGCAGGAAGTGTTGCATGCTTAAGGGCTCCTGACCAGAGAAACCTCCCACTTGATCTCAGACGTAATATTTCTATTACTGTGGTAACCAGACCCCTGGGGTGCCACATTCCCCCCTAGTAAATTTTAGTACTCCGGTACTAAACACATTTTTAAGAAAACACAAATACAGGGTATAAACAATAATACAATAACATATATACAAGAAGCTTTAGTCTTTAGAGGTCACGGCGTGTCCGTAACCGGGTGTCCATATCACCCAACAAGGTGAAGTCTTGGCACAGAGTAGGGGACCTGTCCAAAGCAAACCCCAAGCGTTGGCCCTGGGCGTGGCTGCAAGGCTGAGACCAGCTACTTTGGGCCACAAGGAGGCCACACCAGATAGGTTTTCTCTTCTGCGGCCATCTTCGCAAGAGGCACCAAGGTGCAACTATCTACAATGTAGTTCCGGTTACTCAGCGTTCATAACCTGTCAGTCCAAATAAACCTGAAGGGTAACTAGAGAAACATAATTAGTAACCAGGTAACAAAAACATAAACCTTTTTCAACATTGGCAATTTACAAGCAAATTCACATTACATTTTAGATTCTCCAGCGAGCGGGCATTTGTCCTCTAGTGCTCCTGGTGGACCTACGTAACCCACTATCTGGTTCTGCACTACAGGGTGTATAAGGTGTTGCGGGTAGGCCTGGCAGCTTTCTGCGTACTCTTTGGCTTACTAGGGGCACGGCAGGCTCACTACTAGCAGAGGGTTGATTCTCCTGGGCTGCTGGTATGGATTCTTCTGCCTCCTGGGCCGGCTGCTATTCTGACACTACCTGTTCTTCTGTAGGCCCTTGAGGGGCTGGCTGGAGAAAGGTGAGGACGGGTATCACAACTGCGTTGTTGATTTGAGTCCAGGACAGGGGAAAGTCTCCGAGTACGGTACTGATCATTTCTTCCCTTTCCTCTGCGGGTTGAGGGTTCTCTTGATCTTTGTCAGGGCTTTGCAGCTGCTCGGGACACTTTTTCAGGTGGTCTCTGGAAACAATGGCTGTGGTCTCTCCTCCATCCTTACTGATTATACAGACTTTTGGATTATCATGACTTGAAGGCAGTACGGTGTATGGGTCCTTCTACCACTGGTCGTCCAACTTGTGGAGCCGCCTTTTTCTCTTCAAGACCTGCTCTCCAGGTACCAGGGGAACAGGGGGAGCATGCTGGTTATAAGTCTTCTCTTGCCTTTCTCTTGCTTGAGACAGACTCCGCTCGACGCTCTCCTGTACTTTCCGATACTGCTGCGGCCGTTCTGTATCCCAGTCTGCCTCTGGCGAGGTGTCCTCAGGTTTCAGGACTCCCATATCCAGGTCAATAGGCAGCTTACCAGGTCTTGCTCTCATTAGGTAAGCCGGGGTATAGTTGGTGGAACCTACAGGGATGTGATTATATAAGTCCACCAGATCAGGCAGTTTTTCGGGCCAGAGACTGCGTTCTTCCAGGGGCAACATTTTTAGCAAGTCTATCACCACCTGGTTCATTTTCTCACATAGTCCGTTGGTCTGAGGGTGATAGGGCGTTGTTCTTATCTTCCTGCAGCCATACTGTCACACTGTCACAGAATACTGGAGGTAGGGGGCCTAAGCTGACCCTAAGCTGGGGCCCTGACTAATCCCTCATCCTGGAGGTACTGTTAAAGGTACAGAGGTCCAGGCCGCCAGCGTAACCCCTACCTTCTGAGGATCCCTGCACCTAAGTAATCTAGTCCTGAGAAGGACCCCGATCACAACAATAGGGAACCAGAAATAATATGCCCACACACAGTATTTAGACGAACGAGACAGTACAAGGGAAAAACCAAAACCACCTTGCATACAACTTCTAAACAACTACAACAGAGGGAACACCAACGGGAAAGGAGATAAATGATAAAGCGAGGAAAGGGAAAACACACTTCCAAATACACTTATCTCAGCAACTCCAAACACCACGATCCGCTCTGTAAGTCAGAATGAAAAGCTTTCACCGACACCTCCCAAACAGACCTGCAGGAATATAAAGGAGTCTCACTAAAGAAGCATTGATTGCAGCTGGGCGAGGCTGGACCTCAGCTAGCCCAGAGAGAGAGAGAATTAACTCCTACACTGCCGAGAAAACACAAAGCACCAACAAGTCAGCTGCGAGAAGTCAGGCTGTGTGCTCGTGACGATCTTCGTGGCAACACACCCGTGACAGTACCCCCCCTTCTACGAGGGGCCTCTGGACCCTCAGGGCCAGGTTTATCCGGGTGAGTCGTGTGGAAGGCCCGAACTAATCGGTCTGCGTTAATATCCGACGCAGGAACCCACATCCTCTCCTCAGGACCATACCCCTTCCAATGAACCAAGTACTGAAGGGACCGGCGATTAAAGCGTGAATCAATGACCCTCGATACCTGGAACTCCAAGTTACCATTGACAACCACAGGAGGGGGAGGTAAAGGTGACGGTACCACCGGCGCCACATACCTCTTAAGCAATGATCTGTGAAACACGTTGTGAATTTTAAACGTAGGGGGGAGGTCAAGACGGAATGCCACCGGATTAATAACAGAACTGATTCTGTACGGCCCGATGAACCTGGGACCCAGTTTCCAGGAGGGAACCTTAAGTTTAATATTCCTGGTAGACAACCATACCTGATCGTTCACACTTAGGTCCGGACCAGACACTCTCCTCCTATCAGCCATACGTTTGTATCGGTTCCCCATAGTATTCAGATTCTTCAGCACCCCTCTCCATACTGAAGCGAGAGATGAGGAAAATCGTTCCTCCTCCGGAACCCCCGAAGAGCCCCCCCTACTGAAAGTACAAAACTGGGGGTGAAAACCATATGCCCCAAAAAACGGGGACTTACCAGTGGACTCGCTCCGCCTATTATTGAGAGCAAACTCTGCAAGAGGTAGGAAAGAAGCCCAGTCCTCCTGGTTCTCTGACACAAAACACCGAAGATATGTCTCCAAGCTCTGGTTCATACGTTCCGTCTGACCATTGGTCTGAGGATGAAAAGCCGACGAGAATGACAAATGCATCCCCCGCCGTGCACAAAACGCCTTCCAGAACTTGGACACAAACTGAGACCCCCGATCAGACACCACCTCGGAGGGTACCCCGTGAAGCCTCACAATCTCCCCAATGAACACCTGCGCAAGAGTTTTAGCATTAGGGAGAGCCGGAAGAGCGATAAAATGTGCCATCTTGCTGAATCTGTCCACTACAACGAGTATGACCGTTTTACCCGAAGACGGAGGGAGGTCAGTAATAAAGTCCATAGACAGATGAGTCCAAGGACGCTCCGGGATCTTCAAAGGTAAGAGGGCCCCAGACGGACGGGTATGTGAGGTCTTAGAGCGCGCACAAACCCCACAGGACGCGACAAAAGTTACCACCTCTTTATGCAAGTTAGGCCACCAAAACCGACGCGAGAGGAGATCCACAGTTGCTTTACTCCCCGGGTGTCCTGCAAAAACTGAGTTATGGTGTGCCTCGATCACCTTTTGTCGCAACTGATCTGGAACGAACAGTCTCCCCGGAGGTCCAACAGGGGCGTCTCCCTGAGCCTCCAATATCTCCTCCTCCAGCTCAGAGCATACTGCCGAAACCACCACCCCCTCCTGAAGAATAGGAATCGGTTCGTCCGTATTCCCGGCTCCAGGGAAACTACGAGATAAGGCATCCGCCTTTACATTTTTAGACCCAGGACGATATGTAACGACGAAATTAAACCTGGTAAAAAACAATGACCACCTAGCTTGTCTGGGATTCAGACGTTTAGCGGACTCCAGATATAGCAGGTTCTTGTGATCGGTGATGACGGTGACCGGATGAACTGCCCCCTCCAAAAAATGGCGCCACTCCTCAAAAGCTAACTTAATGGCCAAGAGTTCCCTATTGCCGACATCGTAATTCCTCTCAGCGGACGACAATTTTTTAGAGAAAAAGGCGCACGGATGCCACTTACCAGGGGACGAACCCTGTGACAATACTGCTCCCACCCCTACCTCGGAAGCGTCTACCTCTACAAAGAATGGCTGAGACGCATCAGGTTGAATGAGTATGGGTGCCGAGGCAAAACATTTTTTCAAGGAGGAGAATGCTTGACAAGCCTTGTCAGACCACCTAGAAAAATCCGTCCCCTTTTTAGTCATGTCTGTGAGAGGCTTAACCATGGACGAGAAATTACGAATGAACTTCCGGTAATAGTTAGCAAACCCCAGGAAACGTTGTAGTGCCTTAAGATTCTCCGGCCGATCCCACTCAAGAACTGCCCGCACTTTCCCAGGGTCCATACGAAAACCGGACGCTGAAACCAGGAAGCCTAAAAACTGGAGTTCCTGTACGGCGAACACACACTTTTCCCATTTGGCATACAGTTTATTATCCCGCAAGATCTGTAACACCTGTCTAACGTGCTACTGATGAGACACCAGATCCGGCGAGTAAATTAAGATATCATCCAGATATATGACAACAAACTGTCCCACCAGGTGGCGAAAAATATCATTAACAAAGTGTTGAAACACCGCCGGGGCATTAGTCAGACCGAATGGCATGACAAGGTTCTCATAATGCCCCTCCGGAGTGTTAAAAGCCGTCTTCCACTCATCCCCCTCCTTCATCCTAATCAGATTGTACGCCCCCCTGAGATCCAACTTAGAGAACCATTTGGCGCCCACGATCTGATTAAAGAGATCGGGAATAAGTGGGAGCGGATACGGATCTCGGACCGTAATCCGATTAAGTTCACGGAAATCCAGGCAAGGGCGTAGGCCTCCATCTTTCTTCTTAACAAAGAAGAACCCCGCGGCCACCGGAGAAGATGAAGGTCTAATATGCCCCTTAGCCAGACTTTCAGAAATATAATCCTTCATGGCCTGCCTCTCAGGACCAGAAAGGTTATACAACCTAGCTTTAGGTAACTTGGCCTCAGGGAGCAGTTTTACAGAACAGTCATACACGCGATGAGGAGGTAGTTCCTGACACCCATTCTCCGAGAATACATCCTCAAAGTCCGCCAGAAATGGAGGTAAGACCCAAGGAGTAACCGCACCGATGACCGTGTTCATGCAGTTTTTATTACAGAATTTACTCCATTGGCTTATCTCTCTGGTTTGCCAATTAATAACCGGGTTATGCTTAGCTAACCAAGGAAGGCCCAACACTATAGGAGTGGGAAGACCCTCCAACACGTAGCAAGACAACAGTTCTTTATGTATTGCCCCCACTTGAAGTTTTACGCCATGCACAGCTTGCAAAAAACTTCCCTGACCGAGAGGTCTGGCATCGATTGTGAATATGGGGATGGGTTTAGCCAACTCACTCAATCGCATACCTTGAACCCGGGCAAACCGAGCATCAACCAGATTAGCCCCGGCCCCACTATCCAGAAGAACAGATATCCTCTCAGTTCTCGTACCCACCACCACCTCCGCCGGTACGAGAAACTGAGACGAACCTAGGGACGAAATACCTACTCCCAGATTGCCGTCCACAACACAACCTGGGATCAACAGTTTTTTCGACGACTCTTTACTCTGCAAGGGACGGGATGGACACCCCCCAATAAAATGTCCTTTTTTCCCACAGAGAAAACACCTTCCTGTCTTATGGCGCACCACCGGTCCCCTTCCCCGAAATGATGTCCCTCCTAATTGCATAGGCTCCTCCGGACTGACCAGGGGAACCACCATATGAGGGGACCTTGTAGGAGGTGGAGACATTACAGGGGGTAGAGTTATCCCGCACCTCTCCCGAAGCCGTCTGTCAACGCGAATAGCAAGGGCCATAGCGGCTTCCAGTGACGCGGGAGAGTCATACTGTGCCAACACATCCTGTAATTTGTCGGATAAACCATGACAAAACTGGCTCCTAAGAGCCGGGTCATTCCACTGGGTGTCCGTGGCCCACCTACGGAACTCCGAACAGAATTCCTCCGCCGGACGATCTCCCTGCTGAATCCTACGTAACTTAGACTCAGCAAGGGAGATCCGATCTGGGTCATCATATACGAGTCCCAGAGCAGCGAAAAACCTATCCACTGACTGGAGAACCGGGGAGCTTGGGGGAAGAGAGAACGCCCAAGATTGTGGGTCCCCTTGTAGGAGCGAGATGACAATTCCCACCCTTTGTTCTTCACTGCCCGATGACCGAGGCCGCAGCCGAAAGTACAATTTGCATGCCTCCCGGAAAACAAAAAACTTGTCCCGCCCCCCAGTGAACCTGTCAGGGAGAGGTACTTTAGGTTCTGGTCCGGCTTGCTCCAGAGGATGCAAAACCTTGGACCTAACGTCCGCCAGCCCCATGGACAAACTCTGCAACTGCCGAGCTAGACCGGCTACTGGATCCATGGTAGCTGGAGAAAAACTAAGATGGTCGGTGAAAATGTCACACTGTCACAGAATACTGGAGGTAGGGGGCCTAAGCTGACCCTAAGCTGGGGCCCTGACTAATCCCTCATCCTGGAGGTACTGTTAAAGGTACAGAGGTCCAGGCCGCCAGCGTAACCCCTACCTTCTGAGGATCCCTGCACCTAAGTAATCTAGTCCTGAGAAGGACCCCGATCACAACAATAGGGAACCAGAAATAATATGCCCACACACAGTATTTAGACGAACGAGACAGTACAAGGGAAAAACCAAAACCACCTTGCATACAACTTCTAAACAACTACAACAGAGGGAACACCAACGGGAAAGGAGATAAATGATAAAGCGAGGAAAGGGAAAACACACTTCCAAATACACTTATCTCAGCAACTCCAAACACCACGATCCGCTCTGTAAGTCAGAATGAAAAGCTTTCACCGACACCTCCCAAACAGACCTGCAGGAATATAAAGGAGTCTCACTAAAGAAGCATTGATTGCAGCTGGGCGAGGCTGGACCTCAGCTAGCCCAGAGAGAGAGAGAATTAACTCCTACACTGCCGAGAAAACACAAAGCACCAACAAGTCAGCTGCGAGAAGTCAGGCTGTGTGCTCGTGACGATCTTCGTGGCAACACACCCGTGACACATACAGATTGCAGAACTCTTGGAAGACCTCCGCTTCGAAGGCTGGTACTTGGTCCGTCAGCACTTGCTCCGGATACCCGTGTGGACGGCAGAAGTGCTGCTGGAAGGCTCTAGCTGCGGTTTGAGCTGTTAAGTCCTTGACAGGGACCACCACCAGGAACCGGGAGTAGTGATCTACGATGGTGAGGGCGTAGACGTACCCAGATTTGCTTGGAGCCAGTTTCACATGGTCCAGGGCTACCAGTTCCAGTGGCTGTCTGGTGATGATGGGCTGCAGGGGAGTCTTCTGGCTGGTGCGGTCCTTCCTTCTTAGGTTGCACGGGCCACAGTCTCTACACCACCTCTCGATGGCTCCTCTCATGCCTACCCAGTAGAACCGTCCACGCAACAGGAACTCCAGCTTCTTCCATCCGAAGTGTCCTGCTCCGTCATGGTATGCCTCCAGAACCATAGCCGCGTCTCATCTTGGGACCACTACCTGCCAGGTCAGCTCATGCGTTCTAGAGTTGACCATTCTCCGGCACAGCTTCTCCTTGTAAAGAAACAGTCTACTTTTCTCCTTCCACAGTTGCTTGGTCTCCTCCGGAGCGTCTGGGTCAAGACGGGCATCAGCCTGTGTCAGCATTTCCTTCACCAGACGGACTGCGGGATCACTGTCTTGTGTCTCCGCCCAGCTGTAGTGGGGTAAGGGATTGAACGTGGCAGAGCGTCTGTCCCTTACACGGTGGGAATACAGGGTAATCCCATGATGGTGGAACGCAGGGAGTTCGACTTCTTCCAGTTCTTCTGGATCTTCCCCTACGTCCGGTAAGTTTGGCATTCTGGACAGGGCATCCGCGTTGGCATTTGAGCGTCCCGCCCGGTATTTGATGGTGAATTCATAGTTGGACAGGCGGGCCATCCATCTCTGCTCCAGGGCACCAAGTCTTGCAGTGTCCAGGTGTGTCAACGAGTTGTTATCCGTGTACACAGTGAACATGGAAGAGGCAAGGTAATGCTTGAAACGTCCGGTCACTGCCAACACCACTGCCAGGAACTCTAGCTTGAATGAGCTATAATTCTCACGGTTCCTCTCCGTGGGCCGTAGTTTTCGGCTGGCGTAAGCGATTACCCGTTCTTTCCCCTGCTGGATCTGGAACAGTACGGCTCCTAGCCCGATGTTGTTCGCGTCCGTGTGGAGGATAATGGGCTGGCTGTAGTCAGGGTACGCCAGGATTTCATCCCCCGTGAGGGCCATCTTCAGCTGGCGGAAGGACTCCTCTTCCAGCTTTTCCCACCTGAAGGGCGGCTTCTGGTTTTTGGCCTTCCTGGATTGACCTATCAGGAGGTCCTGCATAGGAGCTGCCATTTTGGTGAAACCGGGAATGAATCTTTGGTAGTAGCCTACCAACCCGAGAAACTGCCGCACTTCCTTTATGCTGGAGGGTCTTGGCCAGTCTTTAATCACGGTGATCTTATCGGGGTCGGGAGCCACTCCGTCAGCACTCACCACGTGTCCCAGGTACTGCACCTTTGGTTTCAGCAGGTGACACTTGGATGGTTTCACCTTTAGGCCGTAGCTTGCCAGGGCATCAAACACTTCTGCCAGGTGTTTCAAATGGTCCTCGTAGGTTTTGGAATAAACAATGACATCGTCCAGGTATAACAGGACCGTCTCGAAATTCCGGTGTCCCAGACAGCATTCCATCAACCACTGGAAGGTTCCTGGGGCGTTGCAGAGCCCGAACGGCATACAGTTGAATTCGCAGAGACCCATCGGGGTGGTGAATGCAGTCTTCTCCTTGTCCACCTCTGCTACAGGAACCTGCCAGTACCCGCTAGTAAGATCCAAAGTGGAGAAGAAGTTAGCAGATTTTAATGCAGCTAAAGATTCTTCTATTCTAGGTAACGGGTACGCATCTTTGTGTGTGATACGGTTGACCTTTCTGTAGTCTACACACATTCTCATTGTGTTGTCCTTCTTTTTCACCAGAACTAGTGGAGCTGCCCAGGGGCTACAGCTGTCCCTGATTACCCCAGCCTCCTTCATGTCCCGCAACATCCCCTTTGCATGCTGATAGTGTGCAGGGGGTACAGGTCGGTATCTTTCCTTTATGGGTGGATGGTCTCCTGTGGGGATGTGATGTTCTACCCCCTTTACTCGCCCGAAGTCTAGCGAGTGTTTACTAAAGACTCTTTCGTACTCCTGAACCACCCGGTAGACTCCCTGTTTTTGGTGTGAGGGAGTGGAGTCAGTACCCAAATGCAGTTGCTGACACCAGTCCTCCATTTGTTTCTTAGAGCCATTACCTTCCTCTTGTTGAGATGGAGGCAAGGGTTCTACGGCCTTTACAGAATTTTGGTTTATGGTGAACAATTTGGCTAGCGTGGCATACCGGGGCAGGTATACTTCTCTCTCCCCGATATTTATGATGTGGACGGGCACCCTCCCATGGCGTACATCGACCACCCCCCGTGCTGTCAAAATGGTGGGCCTACTGTCTGAGTAGACGGGTTCTACCATTGCTTGGTAGTCTCTACCTCTTAGACCAATAGCTGCCCGGCACCATTATCATCATCTCACTTTTCGGGGGCATGGCAATAGGGAACGGGTCACATATTCTCACGCTACCAATCTCACCACCAGATAATTCCACCTGTTGCTGTTTCATCAGTGCCCGGATCTCTTTTTGGAGGACACGCTGCTGGCTGGAACTGGCGTTCTTGGCAACCTGCTGTAAAATGAGAATCACCTCTGCAAGACAATTTTCAATCACGTTAGTTCCCAAGGTTATTCTAGGGTGACTCTCATGACGGTCAATGTCCACAACAATCAGTCCTTGTGCCGCCAGTTCGACCTTACCGACCTTAATGGTCACCTCTTTGAACCCCACCTGCGGCACGGGCTGACCATTGCTGGCGATGATACTCAGGTCGTCATCTGGGTAGCGGGTTATGTCCGAGTCATTCCAGTACCGCTTAAAGAGCACGTACGGGATGGTAGTCACCTGTGACCCAGTGTCTAGTAGGGCACTCATAGGAATGCCATCCAGTACCACAGGCAAGACCAGACGTCCCCCTACGCATTTATCACGCCAGTTCGATGGGCCTGATGATCTTATGCCTGGGGGTTGGCCCTCTGCCCCAGGTTGTGCCCGTTTAAATGACAGTACCTTGCCATATGTCCGGGTTGATTGCAGTGGCGGCAGATGGGTTGTCCGTCCTCGTTGTATCTGTCGCTGCGTCTTCCTCTGGACGATGGGATCCTCCTCTGTCGGTGCCACGGGAAGTCCTCCGGACTGGTGGCCAGCTTGATCCTTCCTGGAGGAGAGACCTGTAAAGACTGCACAGTTCGGGTTAGCGTGGCTACGCTTTTAGTCAGCTCTTGGACCTGATGGTGCAGGTCTGTAGCCGGGTTGTTGTCCAAAGCCTGCGCACCAGCTCCTACAGGCTCTGCTGACAAGGGCGCCGCCTCTTGATGATAGGTTATAGCAGGGCGCCGGTGGGTTACAGCGCTATCCGGTGCCGGTTCTCGGAGCACCCGGATGGCCCTGTCCTTGAAATTTGCAAAGTCTAAACCAGGGTTCTGCAAGGCCATTGCACGTAACTGGGTTCGGTGGGCGTTGGACAGCTGACCCTCAATGAATTGCTCAGTTAACAGTTCATCTGCATTCCGTACACTGTCAGGGTCTGCCTGTTTAATGGCTCCCAGGGCCTCTTGCAAATTCAAAGGATAGTCTCTTATACTGTCTTGGGCCCGCTGCTTGCACCCATAGAGTTTAATTTTGATCTCTGCTGAGGTGCGGGTATCAAAGGTGTCCCTCAGATGGGCTAAGATCTCCTTCACGGTCTCCTTGTCCCTGACTGACCAGGACTTTACTTCACGTTGGGCTGCGTCGGTTAGCTGGCCTATCAATATGCTCACTTTCTGGCCCTCCGTCAGGGGGTATACCTTAAATAGGCTGCACAGTCTCACTTTAAAGTCGCTTAGGGTATGCGACTCCCCTGAGTATTGGGGCAGCCAGGCCGCTCCGGGGATGTAAGGCATGGTGAACTGCATTACTGCGGCAGCGGCCGCGCTGGTGGTAGAGGGTACCCCTGTGTCCGTCATCTTCCTCCCCCCTAGTTAAGTGTGGCCTACCTTCTGTTGCTTCTTCTCCGTAGGCCGCAGCTCCGCAGACGATCATCAGGGTGGAGGACCTTGCGTCGCGCTCTGGTGACGTCAGCGTCGCTCCCTCTCCTTCCAGGACCTTGCGCAGCATCGGTGCGTAGGGCGGAGCTTCAGGTCTCGTGCGCTTTCAGTGTCCACGCCCCTCTTCTTCCTGCGCGGCGTCCTGAAGATGGTGTCCGACGGCGGGAAAACGACTTCGGATGGCGGGAAAACAGCTGAAGATGGCGGGAACCGACTGAAGATGGCGGGAAACGGCTCCGGATGGCGGGAACCTTCACCACGGCAGGTATGACAGTCTTTTGAAGGCGCGCAGTACCCGGTGGTTGCGGGCACGAAATCCTGCCAACTACGCCAAAAGTTGACGCGCCCCCTGGGCCGTGTGTACACGTGTGTGGGATACCCGGAGTTGGGTCTCTGGGGGTTGTAGTCTCCGTGGCGGCGACCCGG
Source organism: Phyllobates terribilis (assembly GCF_046119375.1). Lineage (NCBI taxonomy): Eukaryota > Metazoa > Chordata > Amphibia > Anura > Dendrobatidae > Phyllobates > Phyllobates terribilis. The sequence goes on along the minus strand of NW_027362762.1, from coordinate 126,304,233 downwards.
TCCCGTGGCTCAGGGTGGTCAAACCAGTGGCAGTCTTTATAGGGTTTTAAGTCAATTGTCCGACTACGCCACCCGTGGATTGCGGTCAGGGTGTACCGCCGCTGCGAGGCAGTCCTCTGAGGCTGGTGTGGTGTGCACAGCAAAAGATGGGATAACTCCCCACGGGAAGAGTATGGCCTCAGGGCAGGGAATGTGGATGATGGGAGTGATGGTGCACGGGCGTCCCAGTACTAGTAGTGCTGTATGCGGTGAGAAAGCAGGAACGACTCAGAGTCTTTGCAGTGCAGTTCAGGGTCTTTACTGATGATATTAAGGCAGACCCTCCCAGGAGTACTGGCTAGCATAAGGGTCCTGGTCAGTCTGCGAGCAAACAGGAGTTCCCCTGGCCAGGTGGAGTTGTAGGCCTCCCCGTCTATCTGCACTCTTCCTGGCTACCTTGCTGTAAGCGAGTGGAAGTAGCCCACGTCCCTGAGTATACCGTGTGGTGCTCACCCGTATGGCTGGTGACTTGGGGCCTTCTGATAGCCTCCGCTCCTCGATGGCGGTGCTGGTCCCTTCCTTGTGACTGAGCCTCCGGGCTTCTATGGCCAGAGGACCTGGAATCCCCTGCCGGCTGGGTTCTGCTGCTGGGTGAATATACGTCCCCACAGCCTCGGACTCCGGTGTCCGGTACTTGGATTCTTCTGCCAGGGCGAGCTCTGCTCAGCTCCAGCCCCTGGTCTTCAGCTCCTGCTCCTACAGAGCTCCTAGCTGTAACTCTCCCTGTGTCTGGAACTGTCTCCAGGCTCTGTCTCCCAGACTCTGACTGACTAATCCCGCCCCAGACCCAGTTTATAAGGGCAGATTCCTCCCCTCCCAGGTCTGGGCTGGAAGTGTTGCATGCTTAAGGGCTCCTGACCAGAGAAACCTCCCACTTGCTCTCAGACGTAATATTTCTATTACTGTGGTAACCAGACCCCTGGGGTGCCACACTAGAAAAGCTTGAGAAACCTCCATCAGTTTTTTCTTTATTTTTGCATGCAGGAAAAACTGGTGAAATCTTGATGGTAAAAACTGACACACTAACCAAACACTGTTGAAAATATGATCCTGCGCATAAATTTACAGACATAATAATTAATAATAATATTTTTTACTAATATAGCACCAGCATATTCTGCAGCACTTTACAATTAAGAGGGGACATGTACAGACAATAAATTCAGTACAATTTAAGACAGTTTAAACAGTTACATTAGGAGTGAGGTCCCTGCTTGCAAGCTTACAATCTACAAGGAAATGGGGGGACACAATAGGTGAAAAGTGCTTGTTATTTCAGGTCTGGCAATTATAATAAACAGGGATTTTCATATAAAGCTGTATGATCCGGTCATCAGCCAGTATGTTTAAGTGCAATAATCAAGTATTGAGTGCAGTTATTGTGTGGAGACAGATGAATAGTAGGGAACAGATTCTGAATATTTAGAAGTAGGAAACAGGGGAAAGTTAATTTACTGAGTAGTTGAGGTGGTAGGCTTATTTAAAGAGATGGGTTTTGAAGACGTGGGGGCTAGGCATCAGTCAGATCACCTGGGGTAGTGCATTCCAGAGAACTGGCGCAGAACGAGGGAAGCTTTGGAGACTGAGGTGTGAGGTTCGGATTATGGGGGATGTTAGTCTTAGGTCATTTGTAGAACGGAGGGCATTTGTAGGGCGATAGACAGAGATGGGAGAGGAGATATAAGGCGGTGCAGAACTGTGGAGAGCTTTGTGAGTGAGTGCGATGAGTTTATATTGGACCTTGTAGCGAATAGGTAACCACTGTAATGACTGGCACAAGATGGAGGCATCAGTGAAGCAGCTGGACAGAAATACGACCCTGGCTGCCGCATTCAGGACGGATTGGAGAGGAGAAAGTTTGGTAAGAGGGAGACCGATCAGAAGAGAGTTGCAGTAGTCCAGACAAGAGTGAATAAGAGCGACAGTTAGAGTTTTAGCAGTTTCAAAGGTGAGAAAAGGTCGGATTATGGAGATGTTTTTAAGATGCAGGTGACAAGAGCGACTGAGTGATCGGATATAGGGAGTAAAATAAAGGTTAGTGTCCAATATGACCCCAAGGCAGCGGGCGTGCTGCTTGGGAGTTATGGTTGAACCCTCCAAGGTAATTTCGATGTTAGGTAGAGTTGGGTTAGTTGAGAGGAGAAACACAAGAAGTTCAGTTTTAGAGAGATTCAGTTTAAGATAGAGGGAGGACATGATGTTAGAGACAGCAGACAGACAATCTTTGGTATTTTGCATTAGGGTAGGGGTGATGTCAAGGTAAGAAGTGTATAATTGGGTGTCATCTGCATGGAGATGATACTGGAACCCAAATCTGCCGATTGTTTGTGTGACGCCTCGCCCTCCCTGAGCGGTGGGGTTACTCGGAGCCGGGTCAACGTAGATGTTGCGGGCATGCAGTCGTGGCCTGGACCCGTTCCGTGCCCAGGGCTGTCACATTAAAAATTAATGGGCTTTCAAGGATGAGTGGTATTTCGACTACGCCACCTGTGGTTTCTGGTGAAGGCCACCAGCGCTGCTACAGTCCTCTGAGGCCGGTGGTCAGGCAGCTTGGTTGGTGCTACTCCCCACAGGCGGAGTAGGCCTCAGGGCAGTGGTGGAGAAGCGGTGTGGAGGTATGGTGGGTGCAGTGCCGTGCAGGAATAAACAAGCGGAGGCAGTGAATGAAGTCATCTGGGTCTTTACTCACTTTAGATGAACATTCAGCCGCAAAGCTTCTCTCTGCTACACACGGCATACTGCGGCCACCAGGAAGGGGGTTCAGCACTTCCCAGGTAGATCAGGAGCACCTGTCGAGACCCCGCTGGTGTGTGTTCCTCTCCTTGGTAAGTTCTCCCACTGAGTCTTCTCCTGACCATGTGTGGTATGAACATGGTGTAAGGCCGGGTCCCACTGGATAAACGCAGTTTAAGAGATACAGGTGGCGACTCCGCTCCGTCCGTACCCCCCTGGGATCCACTAAGCCTCCGGGCTTTTCTGACTGAGACGTGAAGTTACAAAGTCAGATATCGGGGGCCGGTTACCCCTCTTGCAGCAGGAATCCCTCTGACTAGGCCAGAGTAAAAAATACAGGGGGCGACTCCGCTCCGTTCGTATCCCCCTGGGATCCTTTTGCCTGTGGAGCCTATCTCCTCTGCTCCCCTCCTAGGCCTTCTTAGATCAGGACCTTGACCGGGTAGAGACAGTGGTTAACTCTGACCTGCTCCTTGCCTCAAGGGCAGAGTACGAGGACCGCGAATCTACAGCCAGCTACAGACTCTTGCTGGACCCTGACAGAAGACCCTCAATCAAAGACCTTGAACTTAAGATGGCCGTGGATTAAATATGAATCAATAAGTGTTTCCTAAAATTGTGTCCTCCACCCTCACTCACTACATGGTTCCCCCTATCTTTGGTTCCCCCCATCACCGGGGCAGCACCCTGGTGCATTTAGGCCCCCTACAGGACAGGAGTGGTGTAGTGTTGAGTGGTGAAGTGGGGTCCTGAGTGATGCTCCATCCTTACCTGGAAGAGGAGATACCACACCTCAATCTGAGGTGCAGTACCCCTGTGGCGACTGAACCCTCAGGGGCGCCACATTTGTCCAATAGGGGCAGTGTATAGAGAGACGAGGAGGGGACCTAGGACTGACTGACATTGATTCTGAAATCTGAGTTAAATCGAACTCCAATTTTTTTTGGGGGGGGTTTCAAATCCATATCGCAGATAAAATTAGTAACAAGTCATTTATTGAAGTAGATTCCATGTGGAAACTCTGGCAGGTCAGTCACACACAGATTTGCCCCATTAAATATTGTTCTGCCCAGGAATGGAGAGGTGGCCTTATGTGGGGCATTTTTCTTTCATTGCGAGTTCTGAAATTTGCTGTGAATGCTTTCGAATACCCACCAAAATCATAACGATGTAAGGCCACTGATCGATTGACAAGATAGATTGGATCCCAACCGTGGGACATGCACTAATAACTGCTGCAGGTCCACGCGTCTTCAGACCAGGTACAACCTTGAAGTAGGGAAAAAATGTGGATATTCCGCGCTGCTGATGGTTGGTAAGGAAAATCCAGGTACACACATGATGGGTATACGCTTTTTTTTATTGTCGACTCGTATTGAAGTAACCTACTTCTTCCTCAGATCAAAAAAACATATATATATAGTACAGACCAAAAGTTTGGACACACCTTCTCATTTAAAGATTTTTCTGTATTTTCTTGACTATGAAAATTGTACATTCACACTGAAGGCATCAAAACTATGAATTAACACATGTGGAATTATATACTTAACAAAAAAAGTATGAAACAACTGAAAATATGTCTTATATTCTAGGTTCTTCAAAGTAGCCACTTTTGCTTTGATGACTGCTTTGCACACTCTTGGCATTCTCTTGATGAGCTTCAATAGGTAGTCACCGGAAATGGTCTTCCAACAATCTTGAAGGAGTTCCCAGAGATGCTTAGCACTTGTTGGCCCTTTTGCCTTCACTCTGCGGTCCTGCTCACCCCAAACCATCTCGATTGGGTTCAGGTCTGGTGACTGTGGAGGCCAGGTCATCTGGCATAGCACCCTATCACTCTCCTTCTTGGTCAAATAGCCCTTACACAGCCTGGAGGTGTGTTTGGGGTCATTGTCCTGTTGAAAAATAAATGATGGTCCAACTAAACGCAAACCGGATGGAATAGCATGCCGCTGCAAGATGCTGTGGTAGCCATGCTGGTTCAGTATGCCTTTAGTTTTGAATAAATCCCAAACAGTGTCACCAGCAAAGCACCCCCACACCATCACACCTCCTCCTCCATGCTTCACGGTGGGAACCAGGCATGTAGAGTCCATCCGTTCACCTTTTCTGCATCGCACAAAGACACGGTGGTTGGAACCAAAGATCTCAAATTTGGACTCATCAGACCAAAGCACAGATTTCCACTGGTCTAATGTCCATTCCTTGTGTTCTTTAGCCCAAATAAGTCTCTTCTGCTTGTTGCCTGTCCTTAGCAGTGGTTTCCTAGCAGCTATTTTACCATGAAGGCCTGCTGCACAAAGTCTCCTCTTAAGAGTTGTTGAAGAGATGTGTCTGCTGCTAGAACTCTGTGTGGCATTGACCTGGTCTCTAATCTGAGCTGCTGTTAGCCTGTGATTTCTGAGGCTGGTGAGTTGGATAAACTTATCCTCAGAAGCAGAGGTTACTCTTGGTCTTCCTTTCCTGGGGCGGTCCTCATGTGAGCCAGTTTCTTTGTAGCGCTTGATGGTTTTTGCACCTGCACTTGGGGACACTTTCAAAGTTTTCCCAATTTTTCAGACTGACTGACCTTCATTTCTTAAAGTAATGATGGCCACTCGTTTTTCTTTACTTAGCTGCTTTTTTCTTGCCATAATACAAATTCTAACAGTCTATTCAGTAGGACTATCAGCTGTGTATTCACCAGACTTCTGCACAACATAACTGATGGTCCCAACCCCATTTATAAGGCAAGAAATCCCACTTATTAAACCTGACAGGTCACACCATTTCAGGTGACTACCTCTTGAAGCTCATCAAGAGAATGCCAAGAGTGTGTAAGAGACTCAGGGTAGTAGTTATGGCGAGGGGCTGATGTGTTCCCATACCCTGGTCCCATGACAAAGATAAATGTCCCAAATCTCCTGTGTTGTGTGTGTGGTGCAGAACACTCACGTTTTGATTGCAGCTCTGTGTTGTCTTCGGTTCTTTCACCTCAGGAACCGCCGCACACACATTTAGGGACTTCCATTCCGTTTTATAAAAAAGAACTTTACTAGAACACTTGCAATCATCTTCATACAGCATACAGCATTGATCACATACTATTCCAGGGTTACCGTTTGATACACCGCACGTATTGATGTTCACTGTCCGTTTGTCCTGAGCTGTCCCTTCCATAGCGGACGTTCCTGGTCTATGAGACCCTCGCAGTTTTAAGAATCCCGTACTATTTCCCGTCCGACTTCCCCTTCAATGAAGGCTTATGGACACACACCTCACTGTGAATCCTGTGGACCGTAGGTCCTGAACGTTCGGAAATATCTGGTTCAGAATATCTGAATATGGGTCCTTTTCTGCTGGACAGATCGTGCCAACGGTGCCCCCTGGACCACCAACTGTAATCTCTTTACATCTTTCTCACTTCCTCTAGAAACTGCCTGCAACCAGTTTCTGTGCTTCACTGAATCTGCTCCTCCCACACTGAGCAGCTCCCAAACCCCTTAACTCTTTCCTAACCTGCAACTATATCTGCTTTAAACTATAGTGCCCTCTTTAGCCTACTCTCCTCCTATTCTAATACCCTATCTGCACTGACCTATACTGACCCTATAACTGACACATCAGACAATTGATAATAACACATGTTCACATTTCAAACAGGATATAGCGTTTATGTGCACACATACAGATAAGGTGCATGACCAGGTCCTGGTCACCCTCTTACAAGTGTGCAAAGCAGTCATCAAAGCAAAAGGTGGCTACTTTGAAGAACCTAGAATATAAGACATATTTTCAGTAGTTTCACACTTTTTTGTTAAGTATATAATTCCACATGTGTTAATTCATAGTTTTGATGCCTTCAGTGTGAATGTACAATTCCCATAGTCATGAAAATACAGAAAAATCTTTAAATGAGAAGGTGTGTCCAAACTTTTGGTCTGTACTCTATATCTAAGATATGGTTTCTATACTGAGGAAGAAGTAGGTTACTTCGAAAACGCGTTGACAATAAAAAACTGTATACCCATCATGTGTGTACCTGGATTTGCCTTACCATCCATCAGCAGCGCAGGATATCCTAATTTTTTCCCTTCTTCATGGTTGTACCTGGTCTGAAGACCCGTGGACCTGCAGCAGTTGGGATCAGATGCTTTTTCATTGTTGTGTGATCACAACCTAACCAGGTTAGCATAAACATTAATTGTTTAAAAATGTTTAACTGGATAAAACCCTATTGCGCTTCTTTTTGCTCCCCAGCAATTTAATAATAAATTTATGGGACATCCTTTGGACATATACGAGATGGGAATAGTCCTTTGATCAATAAAATATTATTAATAAAGATACATTTGTACAATATCGAAATATAGAACATTATATTCTGGGGTTTTGCTAAGCATCTCTGTATCCTAAATATAGGCAAGTTCTTCATATTTCTCCAGAGTCATAACCACCCCCACTGCTCAGTCTGTTTTTGGAAATTGCTGTACATGCCAGTCTTGTTATCCATAATTAAAATAAATTGTGAACCATGTCCTCAGCTGCTCTCAGCCAGTGCATGCAGGTTTAGGTCGTATCCACTGCCCTACGCTACACTATGTGTAGATTTCTTACCTGTTCATTCACTGCTTTAGTCACTACCTTCCGAAGGCAACAGAAAAACAAGTTAGAATATCCAGTAGTTTCTAGTACATTACTTATAATTAAGAAACACTCTCATCAAAAAATGTTATCCCCTATTGCTTTCTAAACGCGTATGAGATGTTTTGTAGGTGCATTAAAATTTTTACCAATTGACCTCTTTTCCAGTTTCCAGCATAGATCCGGTGCTCTTCTAGTTGGTGTGATTTCAAACCAAACTAGACAGATCACAGTGTGCTTTTTAATAATGCTTATTATGATAATAATAATACAATACAATGCAAAATTAACTGAAACCTATAATAGAAGGAATGTAACCACCTGCTATACCAACTATGTAAATTGATTACCTCAAACAATGAGACCTGAGTGAGCCTTGCACCTTTACCTCTGACCTGTGACTGATGACTTTAGCCACATATGTAAATATAAAAAAAGGTTTTTCTATCCTGCTGAAAAGAGATTTGAAACAGAATTGAAAGAGACTTTACAAGGAGAATCAAAGATCAGACTCTAGAGACCATCAGCTTGGTAGCATGGCTTTATCAAAAAAGTCACAGATTTGGATTCTACATGATTCCAGCCTAAGGGTATATGGCCCTGACTGGAAAGATACGGATCTGCTCCATTGACCAACAGAGAGCCCATGGATACATTTGGGGAGACCAGGTTGGGACGATGAAGTCACCTGGCCCCATGGATATGCTGTTTGATGTTGCCAGGTGGGACCCTCCTGTCGCTTGGAACCCATGGAGACATTTGGAGAAGCGAGATTGGGACCAGCCGGTCATCTGGCCCAATGGAAACTCTTGGGGAGGCCAGGGTAGGACCCTCGGTTCTCCTGGCCTTGTACCTCAATGGACTGCTAGCTTCCTAAGCTTGCCGTTACCTTCTCTCTGTGGGGGCCCGCCAGAAGCGGGGGGCCACTGGTTGAGGTAGTTGGCCCTGGAAGTACCAAAGTCGCAGCTGTTCTATCCCAGGTGGGCCAGCAGAAGGGTGAGACTGTGTAATGTTGTACCATCATGGGCATTTGCTGGCATTGTTCTATGTTTTTATTGCCAGTTTTGTGGTTCAATAATGTATTGCCACACTGTTTTACCCTCACCCTGTGTTGTCTGAGTAGTATTACGCCCACAGAAGACCCAGTGTCTTCACATGGATCATTAAAAAAGTGAGATGAAAAGAAGTTACTGACCTGGTTCTTGGTGGAGATGCTGCACACTCCAATGCGCGTTTCACATGAGCTTCCTCAGGGAGTGAACATTGCAAAATTAATCAAACACCAACAGAACCCCTAATTAAAAGGGATTTACTTTACCAATTTCTTCTGAAAATAATTCTGTCACAAGGTTTTTGCCATCTAATCTGAGTGTAGCATAATGTAGAGACAGAGGCCCCGATTCTAGCAAGGTGTCACTTACTGGGCTGCTTGCTGTAGTTTTGATAAAAAAATCACTTTTCTATCAACAGGAGATTATCACTAGAGGACTAGAAAACCTGCTGCCATGTAGTCCTCCATATTCCTGAGCTCTGCATATCCCATCACTGGCAAATTTCTGCTATGCACAGTGTTCACAGAAAACTGTCAATCACTAATGTGGGCAGGGCTATGACAGAGCTCAGCATTCAGAGAACTGCTAGATTTATAGCAGATGAAACTGAGATTTTATCAAAAGTACAGCAAGCAGTCAAGAAAGTGGTACATCTCTGGAATTAGGGTCTCTGCCCCTCAATCATGCTGATCTCAGATAGGGTAGCAAAAACCTGGTGAAAGATTCACTTTAAGGGACTCTCAATCTAGATCCAAAATGCCCATTCAAGTGTAACGCAGTAGTCGTGGGCAAGGTACTCGTCTTCCATGCCCCACCACGCTACATCAAAATGGGGGTCCTGGCTAGCTGTGTGCTCATGTTATCTGAGCGATATGCCTCTGCAGACCGCATGCTGCCATTGTACTTGGCAGGCCAGGACCAGATGTTACAGAGATGAGTGAAGGAGGCCAGAGTCCAAAAATAAACTTATTTTTATTGAACAGTAACTTGTTAAGAACTATGTACATAAGATAATAGGTATAATGCTTCATGAATGTTTCATTTGCATTAAGCAGGCATGGGCACTTCTCAGTTACATTCAATGACACTTCTTTCCTTGCACTTCACAATCCTGCATATCACAACTGTCCAGCAAACTCTTATGGTGTAAGGGGGAAGACCGGGGTGTAAGTACTTTCAGAGTTAGGGATCCGGAACTGCCGGGGCCGTGCCTCTGGTTGCATGGGGAAGACAGACTGCGAGGCTAGGAGTCAGGTGACTGGGAAGCTAGGGACGTGTCCAGAGTGGGAGCTGGGAGGTCAGGTGACCGGGAGACTGGTGGCGTGGGTAGAGAGAGGAAGAGACGAGGACGTTTGCGCAGGAAAGTGGAGCTGGGTCCTGCTCAGCAGAGCAGTGTGAGAGGGTCCAGGCTCCTGGCTCCAGGACTGGGAGCAAGAGCTGAGTGCAGTGGACCGGAGGAGTCAAGCTGACTAGAGAAGAGACGCAGGGTTGGTGGAGCCGGGCACGTGAGGTGCCGTGTTATGGACTAGGGGCTCAGCGGGTAAAACCGGAGACTGCCCGCTGCCGCCAGAAGACGGAGCATTGTTTGGGCGGGGAAGCCTGAAGAAATCAACACCGGCCTCAGCTGGCAACTAACTTGTGGAGGAAATGAGTCAGCTAAGTGTAAAAACTGTCGTTTACTATCGGTTCGACTCTGCTATATCTAGTTAAACTGTGAACTGTCAGTTAAAGACTTTTACCTGCTACTTTCCTTGTCTTCCCCCATATTTTCCCCTGTTACTCCTTGCATGGAGATTGACCCTGTTATTATAAACTTCCCCTGTTTATTAACCCTGTATTGGCTGCTCTGTGTTTCTGTGTCGCTGCATCTAAAGTACCCGTGTTACAATGGGAAGCTCCATCTTCCCCTGTGAGGGCCGCACAGGTCGAGGTCTCTCACAGTTACTCTCAGTTCCCAACTGATTAATGAGGACCACGCTACTTCAAACTACTAACACTGACCTACAAAGCCATCCATAACCTTTCTCCTCCATACATCTCTGAACTAATCTCCCGATATTTTCCCTCACGTAATCTCCGGTCCTCCCACGACCTCCTTCTCTCCTCCACAGTTATTTGTTTCTCACCCAATCGCCTACAAGACTTCTCCCAAATATCCCCCATCCTCTGGAATTCTATGCCCCAATACGTCCGACTATCCATCACATTTGGATCCTTCAGATGTAACATGAAAACCCATCTCTTCAAGAAAGCTTACAGCCTGCCATGACCCTGCTGCCTCCTCAACACCACTGGAGTTGCTGCCTTACCAACACTGGACCTGCACCTCACCAACACCAGGGCTGCTGCAACCCCCCCACCTACTGTCTCCTTCCCCGTCATCCTGTAGAATGGAAGCCCGCAAGGGCAGGGCCCTCTTCCTTCTGTACCACTCTGTCACTGTTAGTTTTGTTTACTGTAATTGATATCTGTATTTTGTATGTAACCCCTTCTCATGTACAGCACCATGGAATCAATGGTGCTATATAAATAAATAATAATAATAATACTCAAGGTACGTCGGTATGACTCTTCATTAGAATCTCGAAAGTCCACTGCTCTCCGTAGGAGAATTCAGGTCCCAGTATGGCGACCATAGCTTCCTTTCAATGTAGACAATCGTTTATTAATCGTTTTGATACAATTCCCTCTGCTTTCAATCCTCTTTAAGTAGGCCTTCTGCTCCCTCCCTGGGCAAAGTTCTGTATCATTTAATGGTCTCCCTGTCCTGGGTTCCAATCTGTCAAATGCCTCTTAACATTTCCTTGGTCCTAAGGACATATTATCTTCTCTCCTTGCACTCAACACACTTTTACATGCAAGTCTGCAAGCTATTAGACATTAGGTCTTTCACTACTGATTGCTAGGCCCTATCTGAGTTACTTACAGGAAGCTGTCTCCTGTATCCCCATGTATTCCCTCCCATTCTGGGCTAGTTCCAACTATTAACTCTATCTATACCCAACTAAGTGCATGCAAATTCCTAAAAAGACAAAATCACATAATCAGACTACTAAACGACCGCTGATCTGTAAATGTTTAAATGGGCTATTACCTCACTTCTTCACACCCTTGTTTGCTAAAAATACAATTTCTTTGGCAATAGGAACCCTTCTCAGGTATTTTCCAGTGCTAAATAAAATGGAAAGACCATGGCTGTTTCTTCTTCAGTGGTTCATGGCTTAGGTTGATTCTTGTAGGTGGTCTAAAAACAAAAAAAATTGCATCCAAATATGACAGATTCAGAACAAACACATATTGCAGAAATTAAAGGCGTTATCCAGCATTTTAAAACTGATGGGCTTGTCCGAGAATAGGCCATGAATATAAGACTGATGGGTGTCTGATTGTCAGCACCCCATCTGATCAGCTGTTTGAAGCAGTGTTTACATCGGCTTGCAGACTGGCTCGTACTTGTGTGGCACCCCTGTGGGTTTAGTCGCCACAGAGGTACTGCATCTTACCCAGAGGTGTGGTATCCCACTCTCAGGTAAGGATAGAGTGCTGCCCAAGACCCTAACACCTGCATCCAACACGTCCACTTCAGTAGGGCAGGGCGAGATTGCTCCTAAGGGAGAGCACAGTCCCTGGTCCCTGGCTGGAGTGGAGGGGAAGCAAGTAAGGGGGAACCATGTAGTGGGTGTGGGCGGAGGAAGCAGATTAGGGGAGCATGAAAGGAAGCTGTATAAAATGGGTAGCCATCTTAGAAAGACAAGCCAGTCAGAGGAGGAGAAGTGAAAGGAGCAGAGGTTCTGCAGGAGCTCTGCTCCGGAGGCGGGCCTAGTGAGAGGTCCAGGAGAAGGAGAGAAGAGAGGAGAGGGAGCAGGAGAAAGGCTCCAGGAACAGAAGGGATCCCAGGGGTACAGGAAGTGCTGGAGGCCACCCGTACGCCCGAATCTGCCAGGCGGTGGAGGGATCGAGCCGCAGAGGGGACCGGCCCCTAAACTAGTGGAGAACTACAAGGCTCAGCTAGGAACCAGAGGCTGCTGTACTTGCAAGGTGCAGTGGCCGCAACCGCAATTATATCACCGAAAAGGTGGCCACCGAGGGTCCAGGGGACTGCAGGTCGCCCGACAAGACCCGAGGCTACCGGATTGGGACACTGATTGCGAGGCGCAGGGCTGGAGGGTGAGAGCCAGCGCAGGAATACGACTGAGGAAGACACATAGAAAGGGGTCCTGTCAGGTACTCTTGAATTACCTGAGGGATTGCTGAACCCCTGCCTGGTGAACGCCGCACGACGTGGGAGGTTGTAGTCCGGAACCTGTAACCTGAGGAACTTAATAACTTGAGTAAACTCGAAAGACTGCACCCCACTGTCTCTGTGATTAATATCTGCGCCATCTCCCCTGCACTACAATGCCCAACACAACCTCCAACATCTACACTGCCCTGGAGCTAAGCTCTACCTGTGGAGAGCCACACCAGCTTTGCTACACTAACATCAGCTCCAGAGGACCTGCTCCGCAGCGGCGGCTCCCTTTAGCCGCATACCACAGGTGGCGTCACGAACTTTGTATATAAACTATAATCCCCTGTAAAAATCCCCTATTGAATGACCGCCCTGGGTCACGGACCGGGTCGCCGCCACTGTGGCATCTCCCATAGCGACGACCGGCCCGGCACCGAGTACCCCACGGCCCAGGGGGCGCGTCACTTGCATGTGCCGTACTTTTCACAGGGGTAAAAAAAGGCGTTGATATATTCACTTCAATGGAAAAATTCTGCACTATCTTCTGTGGTTTCTAAAAAAAAGTATGGCAGCCGGTAAACTGCTGCTAACAATAAAGAAACTGCCATGCTTCGATCTTGATGGCCAATCTTTGGGATAAGTTACCAAGTTTAAAGTGTTGTTCCAGGTCCTGAGACAACCACCGATTACTCAAAAGACTTTGCCAAAACTTTAATTTCCTGTGTGCACACAGAAGTATATGGACTCAGTAGAATTTCTATGGGTTCGTACAACACCGTGCATCTGCTCATGTATTGACTCATCAATTCTGCACATTTTTATGACAATCGTCCGCAGAACTCGGACCCCGATCAATCTTTAGGGAATTTAAGGTGCTACAAAATCTAATAAAACTTATAAAAGTTTAGTTATTAGTGTTGAGCGAACATGCTCGACACTGCTCGGTACTCGTCCGAGCGTCACGCTACTTGGGATGTTCGGCGAGCACCGAGCATTTCCGGGTTACTCGGGCGGGAGCTCGGGTCTCTGCCCTGCATGTTTGGTGCTCTTTACAGAGCCAATGAACATGCAGGGATTGCCAGCCAGTCACTGTAATGCTGCAGCCATGTTGGTTGTGGGCATTACATTGATTGGCTGGCCGCACAGCGTCACCTCGAGTATTTAAAACCGGGCGCCGCCATCTTGGACACAGACGGCTGGGATCAGACAAACAGTCCTTCTCAGGACTAATATCCATCCCAGATATCAGGCAGGCAGGCAGGCTGTATAGGAGACGCAGTGGTTATACCAGCAAACGCTGCATTACAGTCCTGTGTGCTCCTGTTGCTGAAATTGCTGGACTTAGCTCCAGGTCTCGGGGGCCAGGAAAAATCCTTTTTTTTCATCTAAATCCTCTTTTTTTTTCCTCCTTCACACTGTACAAATGCCCGTCTTATTAACCTTTTGGTGTCCCCCCCCCAAAAAAAAAAGTGAGTCTGTGACAGCTTAGACACAAATATATCTGTTGAAAATAGTCTGGTGTAGGACAGAGAAACAGAAGTGAGGTTTTGCAGTTCCACGGTTCAAACCTCTGTATTATCCACTTTTGGGCCATTTGTATCTAAAAAAACCAGTTTGAGTGTGTCGCTCACTGTTCAGCCGTAAATATATATATTTAAAAAAGTCTGGTATACACCAGTAAATTATAACTGTGGTTTAGCTGTTCCATGGTAAAAAATCTCTATTATCCTGCTTTTGGCATTTTTTGCCGTAAAAAAAAAACTAATAGTGTCTCCCTGATTTTTCAGACACAAATATATCTGTTGAAAATAGTCTGGTGTAGGCCAGAGAAACAGAAGTGTGGTTTTGCAGTTCCACGGTTCAAACCTCTGTATTATCCACTTTTGGGCCATTTGTATCTAAAAAAAAAACAGTTTGAGTGTCGCTCACTGTTCAGCCGCAAATATACATATTTAAAAAGGTCTGGTATACACCAGTAAATTATAACCGTGCTTTAGCTGTTCCACGGTAAAAAATCTCTATTATCCTGCTTTTGGCATATTTTGCCGTAAAAAAAAAAACTAATAGTGTCTCCCTGATTTTTCAGACACAAATATATCTGTTGAAAATAGTCTGGTGTAGGCCAGTGAAACAGAAGTGTGGTTTTGCAGTTCCACGGTTCAAACCTCTGTATTATCCACTTTTGGGCCATTTGTATCTAAAAAAAAACAGTTTGAGTGTGTCGCTCACTGTTCAGCCGCAAATATATATATTTTAAAAAGTCTGGTATACACCAGTAAATTATAACTGTGGTTTTGCCGTTCCACGGTAAAAAATCTCTATTATCCAGCTTTTGTTATTTTTTCCGTAAAGAAAAACAGTAATAGTTTCTCCCTGATTGTTCAGATTGTTTAAAAGAGTCGGGTGTAGGCCAGAGAAATAGAACTGTGGTTTTCCTCTTCCACGGTTCTAATCTACTTTTTATTACCCTTTTTCCATTGATAGTGCGAGTGTAAGCTATTTTACTTCCTTTACAATAGGCAAGACGCGTGGCAAGGGACGTGGAACTGGACGTTCTGGTGATGGTGCGTGCAGAGGACGGGGCCGTGGCCAAGGTGAAAATGTGCCACAACCAACAGCCACATCTTCTCGCTCCCACTTCTTGACCGAATTACTAGGGAAGCACAGAACAACACCAGTATTGCGCACTGATCAGTGTGAACAGGTTATAAATTGGATAGCAGATAATACTTCCAGTTACCTGGGCATCACCACCTCTGTTCTGTCTTCCACACGGTCAAATCTTAGTAGCCGTGAGTCTCGACCTCATACTCCTCCTCACCCTGATGCTCCTTCCTCCCACCATGCCGAGTGTCGTCAGACAGCAACTGATCCCACACTTGGACACTCTGAAGAGCTGTTCACTGGTCCATTTCCAGATTTGTGCCCCTCGCCTGCTCCGCTTGAAGTGGTGGAAGAGGAGATCCCATGTAACGATGCCTAAATATTTGAACAGCCACGGCCACAGGAAGTCGACGCTGGCAATTTGTCACAAGAGGTGGACGATGATGAGACACAATTGCCAGGAAGTGAGGAGGAGGAGGATCGTGGTGTGCAAGTGGAAGAGGAGGAGGTGGTGGATGATCTAGTAACTAACCCAACGTGGCAGGAGGACATGCAGAGCGAGGCCAGCAGCACATAGGGTGAGGGAGGCAGAGTACCCCAACAGGCAGGAAGAAGCAGTGTGGTGGCCGCACACAGAAGGCAGGCAACAGTTCCCCGTAACACCAACACGAGGGACGTTGCCAGTACAACCTGTAGGTGTTCCAGAATCTGGAATTTTTTTAAAGACTCTGCTGATAACCCCAAAAAGGCCATTTGTACCACCTGCCATGCCAGCATCAGCAGGGGTGACAAAACTACCAGCCTGACCACCACCAGAATGATCAGGCACATGGCAGCAAAGCACCCGACTTTGTGGAGCGAACCCCAGGGTCCACGACCAATGTCAGCGGGTGTCACCACTGCTTCTTCCGCTGTTGTGCGTGCAATAGAACCCCCTGTTGTGTGTTCAAGGCAATCCCCTGTCCATACTGCATGCAAAGATGCCCCCTCCTCTCAGTCTTCACTTGTTATGGCAGTTTCTCAAGAAACAGCATCAACGTCCACGTCCACGTCCCACCGCAGAGTTCAATTGTCTATATCCCAGACCTTTGAACGAAAGCGCAAATTCGCAGCTAATGCCCCACAAGCCACAGTCCTAAATTCGCACATTCCACGACTGCTTGGCTTGGAAATGCTGCCTTTTAGGCTGGTGGAGACGGAATCCTTCCGCAACCTTATAGCGGTGGCCGTCCCTCGGTACTTGATCCCCAGCCGTCACTATTTTTCCCGGTGTGCCATCCCCTCACTACACAAGCACGTGTCCCAAAACATCTGCCGTGCCCTCAACAACACAGTGACAGGGAGAGTGCACCTGACAACGGACACGTGGACAAGTGCTTGTGGCCAGGGACGGTACATCTCCCTGGCGGCACACTGGGTAAACATAGTGGAAGCCGGGACCCAGTCGGACCTTGGGACGGAACACATCCTCCCCACACCGAGGATTGCAGGCCCTATGTCAGTCAGAGTTGCCCCCACAGTGTACAGCTCCTGCGCATCATCCTCCTCCTCATGTTCAGCCTCCATCTCAGATATCGCCACATCAGTTACAAGCTGGAAGCACTGCAGTACTGCCTCCACCAAGCGGCAACAGGCTGTGCTGAAACTCATAAGCTTAGGTGAGAAACTTCACACTGCTTGTGAGTTGTGGACAGCTGTGAAAGAGCAGGCAGATCTGTGGCTGAGACCGCTGAACCTACCTGTGGACACCCGGCCGCTGGGCGGCTGGGGACCGAGTATAGACACCCGGCCGCCCCCTGGTGGCTGGGGACCGAGTGTGGACACCCAGCCGCCGAGCGGTTGGGGACTGATTATGGATGCCAGGCCGCCAACGCAGCCAAGACGTGGTGGCCAGATTCCGCCTCCACATGCCTAAAAGGCCCAATTTAAAGTGCAAGCAAGCAAGCAGTATGGTATTGCAGCCTGGGGGTGGGTGGGTGGCAGGCTGCATACTTGCGCTTGCATTGCAAGGAATGGGAGAGGTACCACTCATGTTTTAGCGGCAGATTCACTCAAGGAGTTTTCACAGATAAAAAATTAATATGGACTGCCCAACACCGAATTTTATAAGTACCTTCAGTTACGCTATGCATATCAGGCAGAGGGTCTTGTCCTAAGTAACGGAGTTCCTCAAAATGCTATAATACAGAGAATGGCTAGCTCACATAATTCTGGGGGGCTATTCTCATTGCTTTATAGGGGTCTGCTGGACCTGGTATTAGCAAAACACCCCATAAGATCAAAAGAAAAATGGGAGGTCTTGATAGGCCCTATTGAAGAGGAGCTGTGGTCTGAAATACTGGAAAGAGTTCCCCAGTTATCTCTGAGTGAGTCCCATAGATTCTCCCACTTACAGGTGCTGCACCAGTCATCTAGAACACCCCAATTTCTCCACGATATAGAGCTTCGACCAGACTCCCTATGTGCTAGATGTAAAACATCCCCGGCTAACATGCTTCATATGATGTGGACCTGCCCTGCTCTGGAAAACTTCTGGAGGGATGTAATAGTGATCATTGATAGAACATACTCAGTCGATTCAGATCCCTCACCATTAGTATGTATACTGGGATATATAGAAGATCTGAGCACTGATGAACATCGCAAAATAGCGGTGGCACGCATGTTATACATGGCTAGAAAACTAATAGCCCAACATTGGTTAGCAGAGCAGGCGCCCACGGTGACGGAATTTATAAATAAGATTAATGGGTTATTAAATCTGGAAAAAAGTATATATCTGAAAAGGAAGGCCATCTCCAAATTTGAATAAATATGGGCTCCATGGATTGATGGCTCCAGCCTAGTATCCAGAGAACTGCATAGATTTCGACTTGGTCTTCTATAATTGATGTATAGATTACTTGACAGGTGCAAAATCCTACATTGGGCTGCTTTAGAAATGTATATAACTGCTCCAAAGCAAGAGTTAGATACCCCTTAATACAATTGTGACTATTCATACTGTAAGATTGTTAATTTGCTGTGGATAGAACTGTGGAACATTTAACTCAAAATGTTTTGTTTGAAAGGGCGATGTGTTGTGGGGGGGGGATAGAATAGGGACTGGGTCCTTTCTTTGGTTGGGTTGTTTTATTTGTTTTACTGTTGTGTTACAAAAAAAGTTTTAACAATAAAAATTATTTGATTTAAAAAAAAGGAATGGGAGATGTACAATTGAACACTGCCCTGGGACAAGGACTTGAACAGGGATAGTTGCAAGTCTGCAATGACAGGTGCAGGGTGGGAGGCATCTTCGCATGTACCATGAACAGGGGTTTGGCATGCACACACTGCAGTGGAATAGGCTGTCCTTCCCACTAAATGCACTGGGGAGGGCACAGGTAATGTTTTGGTATGCGCGCTTAATCTTATGTATAAGGCACACCGGGACAAATAGGGACGGCTGGGGACTTAGTATGGATACCTCGCTGCCGAAGCAGCCATGAGTTAGTGGCCAGCTTCGACCTCCTCCAAACTAAAAGGCCCCATTTCAAGTGCAAGCTAGCAGTATAGCATTGCAGCCTGGGGGTGGGTTGGTGGCAGGCTGCACACTTACGCTAGCATTAAAAGAAAACAAAGCAGATGCTAACTTCTATCATCATCATCATGCTCCTCACCTTGGCACTCTCAACTCCCCTGATGGAGAAGCCAGGGCCCACCGGAGGAGTCTGGTTCTCTGGTGGGCTCATCCAATGCTGCCCTAAAGCAGGCCAGGCTAAGAAAAGTGTGTGGGAAGGTGACAGGAGAAATAGGGGCGGCTGGGGACTGTTTATGGACACCCGGCTGCCCCCAGGTGGCTGGGGACCGTGTGTGGACTCCCGGCCGCGGGGCGGCTGGGGACCGAGTATGGACACTCTGCCGCCCCCTGGCGGCTGGGGACTGAGCGTGGACACCCGGCCGCCGGGCGGCTGGGGACTGAGTATGAATACCTCGCTGCCGAAGCAGCCATGAGGTAGTGGCCAGCTTCGACCTCCTCCAAACTTAAAGGCCCCATTTCAAGTGCAAGCTAGCAGAATGGTATTGCAGCCTAGGGGTGGGTGGCAGGCTGCACACTTGCGCTTGCATTAAAAGAAAACAAAACAGATGCTAACTTCTATCATCATCATCATGCTCCTCACCTTGGCACTCTCGACTCCAGGGATGGAGAAGCCAAGGCCCACCGGAGGAGTCTGGTTCTCTGGTGGACTCGTCCAATGCTGCCCTAAAGCAGGCCAGGCTAAGAAAAGTGTGTGGGAAGGTGACAGGAGAAATAGGGGTGGCTGGGGACCGTTTATGGACACCCGGCCGCCCCTAGGTGGCAGGGGACCGTGTGTGGACACCCGGCCGCGGGGCGGCTGGGGACCGAGTATGGACACCCGGCCGCCCCCTGGCGGCTTGGGACCGAGCGTGGACACCCAGCCGCCGGGCGGCTGGGGACTGAGTATGCATACCTCACTGCCGAAGCAGCCATGAGGTATTGTCCAGCTTCGACCTCCTCCAAACTAAAAGGTCCCATTTCAAGTGCAAGCTAGCAGTATGGCATTGCAGCCTGGGGGTGGGTGGGTGGCAGGCTGCACACTTACGCTTGCATTAAAAGAAGACAAAGCAGATGCTAACTTCTATCATCATCATCATGCTCCTCACCTTGGCACTCTCAACTCCCCTGATGGAGAAGCCAGGGCCCACCGGAGGAGTCTGGTTCTCTGGTGGGCTCGTCCAATGCTGCCCTAAAGCAGGCCAGGCTAAGAAAAGTGTGTGGGAAGGTGACAGGAGAAATAGGGGTGGCTGGGGACCGTTTATGGACACCCGGCCGCCCGTGTGTGGACAACCGGCCGCGGGGCGGCTGGGGACCGAGTATGGACACCCGGCCGCCCCCTGGTGGCTGGGGACCGAGCGTGGACACCCGGCCGCCGGGCAGCTGGGGACTGAGTATGGATACCTCACTGCCGAAGCAGCCATGAGGTAGTGGCCAGCTTCGGCCTCCTCCAAACTAAAAGGCCCTATTTTAAGTGCAAGCTAGCAGTATAGTATTGCAGCCTGCGGGTGGGTGGGTGGGTGGTTGATTGCATATTTGCGCTTGCATTGCAAGGAATGGGGGAGGCACAATTGAACACTGCCCTGGGACAAGGAGTTGCACGGGGATAGTTGCAAGTCTGCATCTTGTGATGCGGCAAGGATCACTTCTGATGGGCACATTTTTAGGCAGTGACCTGGGTGTCAGAGATGCTTCCAGGGGTCTTCCCCATGCTGTTCCCATGTCTTTTCAGCACTGTATGCATGTGCTACACAGCACATGGCCAGATAAGGTTGTAAAATGTTAAAATGACATTTCCCAGTGAATGCATTTGTCACGGTTGAAAGCAATACAAAAGTGCAAAAACGCATAAAAAATGCTACTTGTGAACATAGCCCAAGGTGTGGAGGAGTATTTTTTGGGGGGGTTATTTATTTTACCTTATACACAAGTCTTTACCCTGGAAAGGAAGTTCCTTAACATATTTCACAGGAAAGCAGTTTCAGTTTCGTTTTTGAACGTTTTATTGTAAGCCCTTAAAAGTGGCTTAATACCTCTGACCACGTTGTTGACAGCAGTGACCTGGGGGTCAGAAATGCTTCCTGGGGCGATCCCCATGCTGTCCCCATGTCATTTGAGCACTGTCACTATCGTTTTGGGCACTTGTTAGGCTTTTAAAAGACTGCCGGGGGTGCCGCCGCAAAAATGCTCGGGTCTCCCATAGACTAACATTGGGCTCGCTCAGGTCGAGCACCCGAGTATCACGGCGAGCTCGGCCCGAGCTTCGAGCACCCGAGCATTTTAGTGCTCGCTCAACACTATTTGTTATACATTAATACATAGTTAATGGAAGGTTATCGTTATTGCACATAATTAAAAAAGTCAATTCTTTATTTTATATATCTAATAGAGCACAAAACTGGGGAAATCATCCTTTATGGGATCCTGTCTTTAGACGTTCTCTAGACATTCTCTTAAATCACAAAGTTCCCTGCTTTAAAAGACATTTATCTTTAGTGATTTTATTTTTAAAACTTGTATATACTTGCATAATTGATAATGGGCTATACAGAAAAAGTAAATGCACATTTTTTAACCATTTTTCTTCCTTGTGTTTGTTTTGAGCCGGAGTAGTTCATCATTATTCACAATTCTCATGTTACACACACTTGGGTGCACATTCTAAGCATCTAATTGATTGTCTTATGGAAACACAGTGCTCTGCAGTGCCACCTCAAGGCAGGAATGCTACATCCCAACAAGTGGCGAATCCTGGAACTATTATTATTATTATTATTATTTATTATTATAGCGCCATTTATTCCATGGCGCTTTACATGTGAAAAAGGGGTATAATACAAGAACAATTACATTAATCTTGAACACAATGTGACAGCGACTGGTACAGGAGGAGCGAGGACCTATGACTGATTTATTTTCACACTGTTGGCTCAGAAGAAATTAGTTTTATAGGGTATAAAGAAACATTAAAATTACAAGGTAACTTCCAATGAAAGGGAAAATAAAACTTCACATTGAATTTTTCAACTGTTATCTACTTACTGCTATAATTGGTAAAAACATGTTCTTTGTGACATCCGAGTTAGTGTCTGTCTTCTTTGTCTTTGTTTTCATTGGTGGGCGCAGGTGACACGGAGTGACCAAGCGATGGTTTAGGGTTATTTTGGGACTTGTGATACTACCCTGGTCGAGAGCTCTGCAGTTGACATTTGTCTTTATATTGCTGCAGTTTATCTATATATGCTCACTAGCCATCTTTGAGCCTGTTACAGAAGAAGTTACCCAGCTCCTCATTTCTTCTCAACCTACAACCGACCCCATTCCTTCAAATCCCCTGTAGTCTCTCTCACCGGTGGTCGCCACTCACCTGACTAAAATATTTAACCTCTCTCTTTCTTCAGGTATCTTTCCCTCCTCACTTAAACATGCCATCATAACTCCTTTACTTAAAAAGCCATCCCTGGATCAGAACTGCACTGCTAACTACAGTCCTCTCTCTAACCTTCTTTTCATCTCTAAACTCCTGGAACGCTTGGTCCACTCCCGTCTAATCCGCTCTCAGATAACTCTCCTCGACCCTCTACAATCTGGTTTCTGCTCCTTACACACCACTGAAACTGCTCTCACTAAAGTCTCTAATGATCTACTAACAGCTAAATCCAAAGGTCACTGCTCCCTGCTGATTCTCCTGGATCTCTCTGCCGCCTTTGACACTGTGGATCACCAGCTCCTCCTCACTATGCTACGCTCTATACGCCTCAAGGAAACCGTTCTCTCCTGGTTCTCCTCCTACCTCTCTGACCGCTCCTTCACTGTACCTTTTACCGGCTCCTCTTCCTCTCCTCGTCCCCTCACTATCGGGGTCCCGCAGGGGTCAGTCCTAGGCCCCCTCCTCTTCTCTCTATATGTGGCGCCCCTGAGGGTTCAGTCTCCACAGAGCTACTGCACCTCACGCAGAGGTGTGGTGTCTCCTTCTCTCAGGTAAGGAGGGAGTGCTGCCCGGAACCCCAACACCTGCATCCAACACTACACTGCTCCAGGCCGGCTGGAAGGGCAACATGCGTGCGTAGAGCTGAGCCCTGACCCTGGCTGGAGTGGGGGGAACCCAAAGGTAGGGGGAACCAGTAGTGGGTGTGGGTGAGGAAGCAGTTTAGGGGAGCACTATAGAGTGAGATATAAAAAGGGAGGCCATCTTAGGGTGGCAGGTCAGAACAGATCAGTGAGTGAGGACAGTCAGGGAGCAGAGTCTCTTTAGGAGCTCTGCTCCATAAGTAGGGCCTAGTCCTAGAGGCCCAGGAGGGGAGTAGAGGAGTAGGCTGCGATCTAAAGAAGGGATCCCAGGGGGTACGGCGAGTGCGGGACAGCACCGGTACACCCCGAATCTGTCAGAAGACAGAGGGATCGTAGGCCGCAAGAAGGGGACCGGCCCCTGGACCAGTTGTTTAACTCCAAGTCTCGGCTGGGAAAGCCGGAGGCTTCTGGCATATCTAGTCAGTTGCCGAAGCCTCATTCTAATCTCTGTGAGGGTCAAGCAGGTCCAGGAACTCCGACAGGACAGGAGGGACTTCAGAGCACCCGAGCGGGATTGAGAGTGGGGAAGCGCAGGACAGGAGGGAGAAAGACCCAGCGTGAAGACGGGCTAGCTAGGAACACGAGAAAGTGGGGTTCCGTCAGGTGCTCCTAATCTGCCTGAGGAAGAGCTGAACCCCTGCCTGGTGAACGCAGCGCAACGTGGGAGGCTGGCACCTGCACAGTGCACCAGTGGAACTGTCATAAGAACTGTGAGTAAAGACTCGGATGACTGCACCGTACTGCCTCCGTCCATCCTTTCATCTGCACCCTCTTGCCTCCCGGCACTACAACGCCCAGTGCAACTTACACTTCCTACACTGCCCTGGAGCTAGCTCTACTTATGGAGAGCCACACCATCCCTGCTGCCGTAACACCAGCTCCAGAGGACTGCTCCGCAGCGGCGGCTCCCTTTGGCCGCATTCCACAGGTGGCGTCACGAACACTATCCCAAAAACAAAAACAAAATTCCCCTTTTTGGTGACCACCCTGGGCCACGGACCGGGCCAGCCACCGTGATATCCCCCATCAGCATCCATAGGCCCGGCTGCCGAGTACCCCATTGCCCCGGGGGTGAGTCATATACACTGCCCCTATTGGACAAACCATCAACAGATTTGGGTTCAAGTATCATCTCTATGCTGACGACACCCAACTATACACCTCTTCATCTGACATCACCCCTACCCTAATACAAAATACCAAGGATTGTCTGTCCGCTGTCTCTAACATCATGTCCTCCCTCTATCTTAAACTGAATCTCTCTAAAACTGAACTTCTTGTGTTTCTCCCCTCTACTAACCCAACTCTACCTAACATGGAATTTACCTTGGGGTCATATTCGACACTAACCTTTCCTTTACTCCCCATATCCAATCACTCAGTCGCTCTTGTCACCTGCATCTTAAAAACATCTCCATAATCCAAGCTTTTCTCACCTTTGAAACTCCTAAAACTCTAACTGTCGCTCTTATTCACTCTCGTCTGGACTACTGCCACTCTCTTCTAAACGGCCTCTTACCAAACTTTCTCCTCTCCAATCCGTCCTGAATGCGGCAGCAAGGGTCGTATTTCTGTCCAGCCGCTTCACCGATGCCTCCACCTTGTGCCAGTCATTACACTGGCCACCCATCCGCTACAGGGTCCAATATAAACTCATCGCACTCACCCACAAAGCTCTCCACAGTTCTGCACCGCCTTATATCTCCTCTCTCATTTCTGTCTATCCTCCTACACGTGCCCTTCGTTCTACAAATGACCTAAGACTAACATCCCCCATAAACCGAATCTCGCACCTCCGTCTCCAAGACTTCTCTAGTGCTGCACCAGTTCTCTGGAATGCACTACCCCAGGCGATCTGACTGATGCCTAGCCCCCACGTCTTCAAGCGCGCTTTAAAAACCTCTCTATACAAGCATACCACCTTAACTACTCAGTAAATTAACTTTCCCCTGTTCCCTCCTTCTAAATATTATTCAGAATATGTTCCCTACTATTCATCTGTCTCCACACCCTCCATGCACAAGATAACTGCACTCGGTACTTGAGTATTGCACTTAAACATACGTGCTGATGACCTGATCATGCAGCATTATATGAAAATCCCCATTTATTATAATTGCCATACCTGAAATAACAAGCACTTTTCACCTATTGTGTCCCCCCCATTTCCTTGTAGAATGTAAGCTTGAGAGCAGGGACCTCACTCCTAATGTAACTGTTTAAACTGTCTCACCTTGTATTGAATTTATTGTCTGTACATGTCCTCGCTTAATTGTAAAGTGCTGTGGAATATGTCGGCGCTATATAAATAAAAAATATTATTATTATTATATATTAGTATAATATATAGATATATCTATATAATATATATCTATTATATTATGTAAGATAGCCGCTGGCTATATTACATTCTGAATGCCTTTACCTATTGCCAGTTATAGTTAATTTTAGCTCTGGTCAACTTCATTGTGTTAAGCCTGTTTTATCTAATTCTGACCTTGAGGTGTTTTCTGACAATTCTGTTTTCCGATTTTGTCACTTGTCTTTCCTCCTGGTACCTATCCAGCAACTTGACCATTCCTGTCAGCCAGGCTTGGACTGACCCACCTCGGACCAGGAAAATGCTCAGATAGGCCCCTGTGAAGGTCTGCTAATGAGTAGTGCTATTACTCTTGATTCACAATTTGCAGAAAAAGGTATAATCTAATAATTTATTAAATAATGTATTCAAAAAGTTAGCCAAATTAATTTTACATAGAAGCAAAAATAAATTTGAGTACTAGGATCAGTATATTTTTGCATGTATCTATTAAAATTAGAAATTTTAATATATATCTAATAAACGTTATATTTTAACTACCTTGCTTATGATTTGATTGATTTGGTGGTTACCCCGATAGCTTGTTACTATTTTTGCATGTAGCTGAACAGTGGGCCCCAAGAATCAGTTAAACTGATGGGTCTTTCCCAACCGAGTCTGACACTGCCGCCAGTCCATACCACTCATCAGTTGCTACTTCGAGGACTCAACCCTGTTCCTCTGTGTAAGTCCACATCTCTGAACAAGGGTTAAAGGGTGAAGGCTAGTGCTCCCCTTGAGCCTGATAGACTAGCCAATGCAAAGTCTGCCCATGGTAGCCCTTCTTAGAGCTGCTAGGTGTTGACAGATAAAGTCACTTCACACTCTCCACCCATGAGTTGTATTGGTAGCTCATTTTTATTTTAAATTGTCACATCACATTATGCTCAGTCCCTTCCATGTACATAAACCAATGGCTCAAAGGCTCTGGGCACATCAACTTACCACCAAAGATACCATGCACTGAATTTCCGGAAACAATTTCGGCAGAGGGGCTTAAGTGTGCCTATTTTACCAACTTAGATGCTATTATATAATTACATAATTGTTCTACTATTATTGTATGCCACTGTGCCTCTACCATGTCAAGATATAGCAATGCATCCACTTTTATGGAAAGGGTTCATGGGAAGACCTGTAACTCCAAATGTCGTATTTATTGACAAACTTGCAATCATTTAAAATGTGAGAGGTCGGAGCACACATAATATAGTAATATACTATGAACACAAATCCTAAATATAGATATATAGTATTTATAACTCCTCAACCCAGTTTGTAGTAATCCCAGCCCCTTCACTTCATGTGTCATATTGGTTTACATTACAGTAGTCGTGAACCCCCCACATGAATGTATTTCTATATTCTGCCGACCATCTCTATTCATGTAGACAGTTGTAAGATTTGTAGGACACACATGCAGTTACTTTATTCTTACAAGGAGTTAACCTAAACCATAGCTTAGAAATATATAATTATAGAGGTCAGAAACAAGAAAATGTTGGAATTTTCTTCTATGAAAATTACATTAACTATTAAACTGATTGTTGCCACTTTATTTACATTTAGTTGATGATAGGAATTATGACTGGAGGATCAGATTTTACAAGGCACTTTAATAGACTGTCTCCAGGGTTTCTCCAGCAAGATGCAGGCCCCATTTGGCCTGTTGGTGGCCGCCACAAAGCAGGAAATGTCAGATGGCGCAATGACAACACTTCATTGTTCTACCTGTGCTGGGCAGGCGCATTTCAGTGCAACACTTATATCAAGAAGCAGAGTTGCTTGCATACTGGTAAGAGGAGTGATGCATTGCAGGAGATGGCTGCATAAAGGGGGCTGAGTGGAAAGATAATATTGCAGGATGGAGCTGTAAATAGATGAGCTGAGAGGAGTGATGTACTACAAGATGAAACAGTGTATTGGGCACGGACAGGAGAGATATATTGCAGTATGGGCCATAAATTAAGGGGCTGACCAAAGAAATGTACTGCAGGATGGGACTGTGTACAGGGACTGAAATGAGTGATATACAGCAGGATTAGTCTGTATACAGGAGGCTGAGAAGAGTGAAATACTGCAGGATCGGGCTTTATAAAGAGGGGCTGAGAGGAGTGATGCACTGCAGGATGAGACTGCATATAGAAGGACTGAGAGGAGCAATGTACTGCAGGGTGGGACTGTATATGGAGGGGCTGAGAGGCATGATATTTTGAGAAATAGGGCTCTGTATAGGTGGGCTGAAAGGAGTGATGTACTGCAGAATGTAGCTATATTTTAGAGAGATTGAGGAGTAACATGCTGATTGATGGAACTGTTTAAATGAGTGATGTATTGCATGATGAGGCTGTATACTTAGAATGCTGAAAAATGGATGTACTATAGGATAGGGCTGTATAGAGAGGGGCGAAGTACCGCAGGAGTTGTATACAGTGGGGCTGAGTGGAGTGATGTACTGCAGGAGGGAGCTGGATACAGAGGGGCTGAGAGGAGTGATTTACTGCAAGGGGGAGGTTGCCCCAAAAGGGAAATGCTTTTTTTTTATAACATGCAACTGAATGCTGGAGGGCACTGAAAGATTTTTAGGACCTTGTTGCAGCAGCCACATTAGTCCAGTGCCCGGAAAACCTCCTCCTATCTGCCGGCATCCCTGCTTTTAGCTCATTTGATTAGTAGGTCCAGTTTAACATCATAGATAAGGTGCTATGCATGCATGACATTGGGTCTGGACAACTAATGAAAAGAAGAGTTGGGGATGATGGTAGGTAGGAGGAGATTTGCAGGGTTCTGGTCCAGACGCCACGGATTGATGAAGTTGCTGATTGACTAGGAGAGTGATGTCTTTTTACATTGAACTGTATGCTGGAGGGGGGTGATAATGTTATTATTATGCTTTTGCTTACATAGCACTATCATATTCCACAGCACTTTACAGACATTATCATAATTGCCCCCATTGGAGCTCACAATCTAAATTCCCTAAACCTGAGTACCTGGGGGAAACCCATGCAAATGCAGGGAGAACATACAAACTCCTTGCAGCTATTGTCCTTAGTGGGATTTAAACCCAGGAGCCCAGTGCTGCAAATCAACAGTGCTAACCACTGAGCCACCGTGATGCATGGGACTGTAGGTTGGTGGATGCTGAATGGTAGGTAGTGATATTGTTTAAATGGGACTATATGTTGGAAGGTGTTGAAGGGAAGGGAGTGATGTTAATTATAAGGAGGCATCTAAAAGGGGTTAATTGATACCTTTTTAACATGGGACTGTGTGCTGGAATGGACTGAAGGGATTGGAGTGATGTTATTTAAATGGGACTGTGTGTTGGAAGGTACTGAAAAGTGGGAAGTGATATTATTTACATGTTATTTACATGGAACTATGAGTTGAAGGGGGCTGAAGGTACTGTGGTGGGGAGGGATATTCTGCAGAATTGAACAAAGGAATGAAATGTGCACACACCACAGCTGTTTCTTATTATTTAGAAAGAAATAATTTAATTATGTCTCCATTACAACAATCCACATACAATAGATTCATAAACTTCCACCATAATCACTAACGTTGTAGTTGAGACTAGCGCATTGTCTCCACTGTGCTTTTAAATTGGCAAACCTCCAGATCTACAATGCTGGTGAAGGTGTGCTATTTTAGAAGTCTTGCGCTAGACTCAACTACAATGTCAGTGATTTTGGTGGAAGTTTCTGAATCTATCTCACTTTTTTTTTCAAAAGCAATATAGAAACAGTTTTGGCATGTGTTTATTTAAAATAAAGATGATGAATGGGATTGAGAGATTCTGAATGATATGAATTATGTGACTGGGCTCCTAGGTTGCATACCTTGAAATGACAGTATGAAGGTATGAACATAGGACTACTAGTGATGAAGTAACTTTTTTTCTTTCACTTCTCGTGATATTAGGAACGATCCAATCCTCTTCTTCACCATGTAACTGCTAATCTGAACTGCTGTCAGCGCCTTTTGTGTGGACCGGAAGTTACTTTTTCAGTGATCAGTCTTTATGTTCCTCTAACTCCTATAAAGCATGAGCTGTCAATCAAGGAAGAGTGCGGTTGAGATCGATGGAAAATAATGCTAACCATGCCAGAGGGGAACTGAGCACCTATGTTGGGTTGGAACAGTCATTTTGTGATGAGAAGCCCCCTTTAGTAATTTCACTCTATAGCTACATACAGTTTATATAGAAAGTTCACATTCTCCTGTTAAAATGGCAGATTTGTCATGAAAAAAAAATCATACCAAAAAAAATAATTTCAGATTTTTTTCCACTCTTAATGTCACTTATAATTAGTGTTGAGCCACCCCCGTAGTGTTCGGGTTCGGTTCGGTTCGTCGAACACCAGGATGTTCGAGGAACTGTTCGTCGAACACCTTAGAACACCGTCGAACACCGTTAAAACCAATGGCAGGCAAACAAAAACACATAGGAACACATAGAAAACACCTTCAAAGGTGTCCAAAAGCTGACAAACTGCTCAGAAGACGCTTTCTTTAAAAAAGCCGGCCGGCAATTCAGCAGCGGCATACACCGGTACCCGACAATTTAGACATGAAGGAATAGAGCATCACACATAGATTAGATAGATAGAAACATGTCAGTCACATATATATGAAGTACAGTGACAGTGTTGCTTACTGTACTTGTCATTTAGTGTAAAGGATTTATTAAAAAATATAATAGTGTTTTCGTGCACCGTCTCTTTAAAAAAGCCGGCTGGCAATTCAGCATCTGTACCCGACAATTTAGAATAGAAGGAATAGAGAATCACACATAGATTAGATAGATAGAAACATGTCAGTCACATATATATGAAGTACAGTGACAGTGTTGCTTACTGTACTTGTCATTTAGTGTAAAGGATTTATTAAAAAATATAATAGTGTTTTCGTGCACCGTCTCTTTAAAAAAGCCGGCCGGCAATTCAGCAGCGGTACCCGACAATTTATAACAGACAGAATAGAGCTTCACACATAGATTAGATAGATAGAAATATGTCAGTCACATATATATGAAGTACTGTGACAGTGTTGATTACTGTACTTGTCATTTACTGCAAAGGATTTATTAAAAAAAATAATAGTGTTTTCATGCACCGTCTCTTTAAAAAAGCCGGCCGGCAATTCAGCATCTGTACCCGACAATTTATAACAGACAGAATAGAGCTTCACACATAGATTAGATAGATAGAAACATGTCAGTCACATATATAATAAGTACAGTGACAGTGTTGGTTACTGTACTTGTCATTTAGTATTAAAATAAAGGATTTATTATTAAAAAAAATTGGCGTGGGGTTCCCCGTAATTTTAGTCTCTAGCGGAGGTTAAGCAGACAGCTGGGGCAGATGTTTGAAGCCTGGGAAGGGGGTAATACCCACGGAGCTTCCCAGGCTACTAATATCAGCCCCCAGCTGAATACCTAGCCTTTACTAGCTATTAAAATGGAGGACCCCCCCAAAAAAATGACGTGGGGTCCCCCCTAATTTAATAGCTAGCAAAGGCTAGGCAGACAGCTGGGGGCTGATATTAATAGCCCAGGAAGGGAGCCATGAATATTGGCCCCCTCCCAGGCTAGAAACACCAGCCCTCAGCCGCCCCAGAAATGGCGCATCCATAGGATGCGCCAATTCTGGCACTTAGCCTCGCTCTTCCACGCTGCCCTGGTGCGGTGGCAGGGGGTAATAGGGTTGGGGTTGATGTCAGCTTATAATGCCAGCTGACATCAAGCCCAGGTTAGTAATGGAGAGGCGTCTATAAGACACCCCCATTACTAACCCCATAGTCAAAGTTAAAAAAAAAACACAAACACCCAGAATAAAGTCCTTTAATTGAAATAAAGACACAATTCTTTATTGTTCTAAATTAAACCATACTTACCATCACGCCCATTCCAGCTGAAGCCAACGATCTCCTGCAATAAAAGAAAAATAATAAAGCAACCTCATCCTTACCTTTCCATGGTTCCCAGGACAGCTCCAGCTCTGCTACATCGAGATGACAGGCTGGACCGCAGCAGAACGCTGCCATCCAGCTTGCCATGCCGCACACACTGAGAAGCGCAGGCATGCTTGCGCTCCTCAGTGTCTGACTGTGACGGCATCCAGATGAGCCGACAATGAACTCGGCTCACCTCATGTACGTCACTGACAGCGTGGGAAAATTCTCCTGCACTCAGCGCTTCAGCGTGAGAATTTTCCCACGCTGTCAGTGACGTGCATGAGGTGAGCCGAGTTCATTGGACATGACCTCGGCTCATCTGGATGCCGTCACAACCAGACACTGAGTAGCGCAAGCATGCCTGCGCTTCTCAGTGTCTGCGGGATGACAGGCTGGATGGCAGCGTTCTGCTGCGGTCCAGCCTGTCATCTCGATGTAGCAGAGCTGAAGCTGTCGTGGGAGCCATGGAAAGGTAAGGATGATGTTGCTTTATTATTTTACTTTTATTGCAGGAGATCATTGGCTTCAGCTGGAATGGGCGTGGCGGTAAGTATGGTTTAATTTAGAACAATAAAGAATTGTGTGTTTATTTCAATTAAAGGACTTTTTTCTGGGTGTTTGTGTTTTTTTTAAATACTTTACTAGAAATTCATGGTGGCCATGTCTAATATTGGCGTGACCCCATGAATTTCGGGCTTAGGGCCAGCTGATAATGCCAAGCTGGCCTTAACCCCTTTATTACCCAGTGAGCCACCGCACCAGGGCCCTGGATGAGTTGGGTACAGCGCCAGAAGATGGCGCTTCTATGAACGCGCCATTTTCCGGGGCGGCTGCGGACTGCAATTTGCAGCGGGTGGGGCCCAGAAAGCTTGGGCCTCCCTGCGCTGCAGATTCCAGCCCCCAGCTGCCTAGTTGTACCTGGCTGGACACAAAAATAGGGCGAAGCTCCACGTATTTTTTTTTTAAATTCATGAAATTCATGGAATAATTAAGAAAAAAAGGGCTTCCCTATATTGTTGTGTCCGGCTAGGTACAAATAGGCAGCTGGTGGTTGGGAGCAGCCCGTTCCTGCCTGCTGTACCTGACTGGACACAAATATAGGGCGAAGCCCCACATCAATTTTTTTTTCATTATTTCATGAATTTCCTGAAATAATTTAAAAAAAATTGACGTGGGGCTTCGCCCTATATTTGTGTCCAGTCAGGTACAGCAGGCAGGAACGGGCTGCCCCCAACCACCAGCTGCCTATTTGTACCTGGCCAGACACAACAATATAGGGAAGGCCTTTTTTAAAAAAATTATTTCATGAAATAATTAAAAAAAAATTGACGTGGGGCTTCGCACTATATTTGTGTCCAGCCAGGTACAGCAGGCAGGGACGGGCTGCCCCCAACCACCAGCTGCCTATTTGTACCTGGTTGGACACAACAATATAGGGAAGCCCTTTTTTTCTTAATTATTCCATGAATTTCATGAAATAATTTAAAAAAAAAATGCGTGGGGCTTCGCCCTATTTTTGTGCCCAGCCAGGTACAACTAGGCAGCTGGGGGCTGGAATCTGCAGCGCAGGGAGGCCCAAGCTTTCTGGACCCCACCCGCTGCATATTGCAGTCCGCAGCCGCCCCGGAAAATGGCGCGTTCATAGAAGCGCCATCTTCTGGCGCTGTACCCAACTCATCCAG
The DNA here is from genome assembly GCF_046119375.1 of Phyllobates terribilis. Lineage (NCBI taxonomy): Eukaryota > Metazoa > Chordata > Amphibia > Anura > Dendrobatidae > Phyllobates > Phyllobates terribilis. The sequence continues at coordinate 126,271,316 of NW_027362762.1, read as the reverse complement.
GGCCCTGGTGCGGTGGCTCACTGGGTAATAAAGGGGTTAAGGCCAGCTTGGCATTATCAGCTGGCCCTAAGCCCAAAATTCATGGGGTCACGCCAATATTAGACATGACCACCATGAATTTCTAGTAAAGTATTTAAAAAAACACAACACCCAGAATAAAGTCCTTTAATTGAAATAAACACACAATTCTTTATTGTTCTAAATTAAACCATACTTACCGTCACGCCCATTCCAGCTGAAGCCAATGTCTTCTGCAATAAAAGTAAAATAATAAAGCAACCTCATCCTTACCTTTCCATGGTTCCCACGACAGCTTCAGCTCTGCTACATCGAGATGACAGGCTGGACCGCAGCAGAACGCTGCCATCCAGCCTGTCATCCCGCGGACACTCAGAAGCGCAGGCATGCTTGCGCTCCTCAGTGTCTCGCTGTGACGGCATAAAGATGAGACAAGCTCATGTCCAATGAACTCGGCGCACCTCATGCACGTCACTGACAGCGTGGGAGAATTCTCCTGCACTCAGCACTTCAGCGTGAAAATTCTCCCACGCTGTCAGTGACGTACATGAGGTCAGCTGAGTTCATTGGACATGAATGAGCTCACCTCATGCACGTCACTGACAGCGTGGGAAAATTCTCACGCTGAAGCGCTGAGTGCAGGAGAATTTTCCCACGCTGTCAGTGACGTGCATGAGGTGAGCTCATTCATGTCCAATGATCTCAGCTCACCTCATGCACGTCACTGACAGCGTGGGAAAATTCTCCTGCACTCAGCGCTACAGCGTGAGAATTCTCCCACGCTGTCAGTGACGTGCATGAGGTGAGCTCATTCATGTCCAATGAACTCAGCTGACCTCATGCACGTCACTGACAGCGTGGGAGAATTCTCACGCTGAAGTGCTGAGTGCAGGAGAATTCTCCCACGCTGTCAGTGACGTGCATGAGGTGCGCCGAGTTCATTGGACATGAACTCGTCTCATCTTTATGCTGTCACAGCCAGACACTGCAGAGCGCAAGCATGCCTGCGCTTCTCAGTGTCTGCGGGATGACAGGCTGGATGGCAGCGTTCTGCTGCGGTCCAGCCTGTTATCTCGATGTAGCAGAGCTGAAGCTGTCGTGGGAACCATGGAAAGGTAAGGATGAGGTTGCTTTATTATTTTTCTTTTATTGCAGGAGATCGTTGGCTTCAGCTGGAATGGGCGTGACGGTAAGTATGGTTTAATTTAGAACAATAAAGGAATGTGTCTTTATTTCAATTAAAGGACTTTATTCTGGGTGTTTGTGTTTTCTTTTAACTTTGACTATGGGGTTAGTAATGGGGGTGTCTTATAGACGCCTCTCCATTACTAACCTGGGCTTGATGTCAGCTGGCATTATAAGCTGACATCAACCCCAACCCTATTACCCCCTGCCACCGCACCAGGGCAGCGTGGAAGAGCGAGGCTAAGTGCCAGAATTGGCGCATCCTATGGATGCGCCATTTCTGGGGCGGCTGACGGCTGGTGTTTCTAGCCTGGGAGGGGGCCAATATTCATGGTTCCCTTCCTGGGCTATTAATATCAGCCCCCAGCTGTCTGCCTAGCCTTTGCTAGCTATTAAATTAGGGGGGACCCCACGTCATTTTTTTGGGGGGTCCCCCATTTTAATAGCTAGTAAAGGCTAGGTATTCAGCTGGGGGCTGATATTAGTAGTCTGGGAAGCTCCGTGGGTATTACCCCCTTCCCAGGCTTCAAACATCTGCCCCAGCTGTCTGCTTAACCTCCGCTAGAGACTAAAATTACGGGGAACCCCACGCCAATTTTTTTTAATAATAAATCCTTTATTTTAATACTAAATGACAAGTACAGTAACCAACACTGTCACTGTACTTATTATATATGTGACTGACATGTTTCTATCTATCTAATCTATGTGTGAAGCTCTATTCTGTCTGTTATAAATTGTCGGGTACAGATGCTGAATTGCCGGCCGGCTTTTTTAAAGAGACGGTGCATGAAAACACTATTATTTTTTTTAATAAATCCTTTGCAGTAAATGACAAGTACAGTAAGCAACACTGTCACAGTACTTCATATATATGTGACTGACATGTTTCTATCTATCTAATCTATGTGTTAAGCTCTATTCTGTCTGTTATAAATTGTCGGGTACCGCTGCTGAATTGCCGGCCGGCTTTTTTAAAGAGACGGTGCACGAAAACACTATTATATTTTTTAATAAATCCTTTACACTAAATGACAAGTACAGTAAGCAACACTGTCACTGTACTTCGTATATATGTGGCTGACATGTTTCTATCTATCTAATCTATGTGTGATTCTCTATTCCTTCTATTCTAAATTGTCGGGTACAGATGCTGAATTGCCGGCCGGCTTTTTTAAAGAGACGGTGCATGAAAACACTATTATTTTTTTTGATAAATCCTTTACACTAAATGACAAGTACAGTAAGCAACACTGTCACTGTGCTTCTTATATGTGTGACTGACATGTTTCTATCTATCTAATCTATGTGTGATTCTCTATTCTTTCTGTTCTAAATTGTCGGGTACCGGTGTATGCCGCTGCTGAATTGCCGGCTTTTCATGTTTCACTGTGAGCACTGTTCCCATCGATTTGGGCAATCACTGTAATGCCACAACCACCATGGCTGTGGCATTACAGTGAGTGGCAGACAATCCCTGCATGATTGGTGCTCTAAATAGCGCCAGACATGCAGGACACGCTTTTGGTGCACGAACAGTTATCGAACATAACCTCGAACAGCCGAATTTTTTGCAAATCGTTCGGGTTCGTCGAACAACTCGAACACCGCCCAAAACAGCTCGAATTTGAGATTGGCGAACAGTTCTAGTCGAACACCGCTCATCTCTACTTATAATCAGTATAAATCCATTGAGAAAAATTTAAATAATTTTGAGAGGGAAAATAAAAATAACAAAACTAAAATAATGTGGTTGCATACGTGGGAACACCCTCTAATAGTTTGTGATATGGTTGTGTACACAACTGCAATAATTTAAAGTGCTTCTGATTAACCCAATATAAAGTCTAACTGTTCTAGTAGGATATTTTTCCGACGTTTTCTTAGTTGCATTCTACAGCAAAAGCCATGGTCTGTAAACAGCTGACAACACACCAAAGACATCTCATTAATGAAATTTATTAGTCAAGTGAAGGGTACAAAAAATTTCCAATGCATTAGAAACTGTATATTGTTATTATTTATTATTATTATAGCACCATTTATTCCATGTGAAAAGGAATCATGGAACACTGTGAAGATGGTCATCAAGAAGTGGCTTAAATTTAGCACAATAGTGACATTACCTAGAATTGGTCGTCCCTCAACAAATTATGAAAAGGCAAGACAAAAATTAATCCAGGAGGCTGCCAAGAGGCCTACAACAGTATTAAAGTGGATGGAGGAATTTATGACAAGTACTGGTTGTGTAGTGCATTTGACAACAATCTTCCGTATTCTACATATTTCTGGCTTGTGGGGTAGGATGGCAAGACAGAAGCCTTTTCTTACAAAGAAAAACATCTGATCATGGCTATACTTTATGAAAATCTACATCTAGTCTGCCAAAATCATGTAAGAAAATGTATGGTCTGATGAGACGAAGGTTTAACTTTTTTGGCCATAATTCCAAAAGGTATGTTTGGCGCAAAGCTAACACTGCACATCACCAGAAGAACACCTTACCCACAATGAAGCATAGTGGAAGCATTATGTTTTTGCGCTGTTTTTGACAGCTGGAGCTAGGGGTTTAGTTAATGTGGAGAGAATTATGAACAGTTCCAAATATCAGTCAATTTTGAAACAAGACCTTTAGGTCTGTGCTAAAAAGCTGAAGATGAAGAGGAATTTCACCTTTCAACACAACGACCCTAAGCATACCTCAAAATCAATAAAATAATGGCTTAGCCAGAAGAGATCAAAGTTTTGATCTTGCCCAGCCACAGCCCAGTCCTGAATCCAATTTAAAATATGTGAGTTGACCTGAAGAGGGTGCTATACACAGGAGATGACCTCGTAATCAGACAGATTTGGAGCTACTGCAAGGAAGAGTGAGCAAAGATTGCCAAGTCTGGATGTGCCATGCTGATAGACTCCTACACAAAAAGGCTGAATGCTGTCTTAAATTCAAAGGGTACTTAAAGCATTAGTTTAAAAGGAATATGCTGATTATATCCCAAATAAATGCCATCAATGTAAAGGCACTGTAATGCTGATTACATTGATACTTTTATTTTAGAAAATAAATTTATGGTTAAATTGTTATGCAAATGAACCGCATATGAACAGATTCTTCAGTCAGTTTTTTGAGCATTTAAGCCTGTTAAGTCCCCTACACAAATTAGTCATCCGAAGCAGCCAATTTCAGGAGCATTTGCTGACCTATTGTATCTGACTGTTCTCTGTCAAATTTTGTTGGGGTAAATGATCATGCGGTTGGAATTCAATCGTCCAATCCTTTTGCTCTCTGCGGGGATAAGCTGCTGTTAAAAGTATTCTTGTAGCAGCTGTCTCATAGAGAACACAGGAACTCTCTTCCAATCTGAGCACTTGTGTGTATGGGGTAATCAGGAGAGATAGCTGTCAGCCAAATGCTTTCTAAAGTGTATGGCCAGCTTTAGAAACCAGATTAAACAGCTTGTTTAAAAAGTTTGGTGGGATTTACTTATACAATGTCTCCTGGCACTGCCAGCCAGTGTGGGTCTCATCATCATCACATTGTGTTCGAGGATATATTTTGCACTCTGTTGTGAAGCTATTTGCCCTGCGTGAAAAAAAAAATAGTTGGTTGTATCAGTTTTTAATGTAATTCATAATGTTGACGTGAAATTCCCAGAAGATTTCATTCCCCAAGGATGGCCAGAGTGGACGATTCACATTTATAGTAGGCTGCGCTGCTTGAATAAAGTTCTCTTGACGTGGTGGAGTTGAAGGTTTTTATTACCTCAATGTATTTCAACGCCATACCTATGTCTTTATCAAATGAAAAAAACAAATCTGCATTTTATTTTTTTCACTTGATAAAGACGCGTTGAAACTCATTGTGCCAATAAAGACCTTGAAGTCCACTACGTCAAGAGAATTTTCTTCAAGCAGCGCAGCATACTATAAACGTGAATTTTCCACCCTGGTCAGTTTCTTCTAGTGGATTTCTTTCCCCATCACCGGGCAGCAGCAGCTGGTATTCTTTACTACTTTACAGTAGTTGTGTCTCACACAACCAACCCAGGTGACCACCACCAATTGTTTCAGTGTCCTCCTCCATTTGGGTTTTACCCTATGTTCTATCGCTCTATTCCCTTTACAACTACATCTTCTATACCCCGAGGGTTGTCATATTATACTGTATATGTTTGCAGCATTCATATATCGCCTCATGTAACAATTTATTTTTGCAGCAGTAATCTACAGAGGATAATATTTCACGCCATGGATTCCTTGTGATCGGTTGCTTACAGTTTACTTGATTGTAAGTGACTCAAATCCTCCATCAATCCTCGGTAAAGCATTATGTGTTGCAGGCAACAGGTGGTCTCAGTATCACCGTACCATTGGCCCAGTTCTCACCTTACCCTATTACACAAAGTGAACGGCTACAGTAGAAAACTGTCTCTGCAGTGCAGACATAATATTCCACACAGATATGACTAAACATACATAATTTTATGGTGTTCATAGGACATAACACTTCCTGGGTGGTATGCATTGGAAATTGCGTGTATCATTACTACAACATATAACAAAATAAAGATTCAATAATTTGTCAAAACAATGTCTGGTATCGGTATTCTACACAATGTTTTTCATACCTTAAATTGTAGTACAGCTTCTAAAATTCCAGGAGTCAAACCCATGCATGCATCCGTGTCACAACTAAAAGTAATCACGAAATGATCTCTTTATAAAAAGAAATAGATTTATGCAATAGGTTATGAAAGAATTTATATCCTACATATAACAGGAACACAGAGAAGTTTCAATAGGTGAAGATATATAACTATATATAACAAGGGTATATAAGCTTTTTTTTGAGACACTTGCCGTTTCACGATTAGAACTTTCCTGTATTAGACATATGACCCTGGATTGCAGCCAAAAATCAAGTCAGTAAGCAGGCATGTATTTGCCACCAGGCACTGAAGGTATGGAGAACATGGAGGGACTCAGTATGGATAACATAGGGGTGAGGACTTGGTATGGATAACATAGTTGTGAGGACTCGGGACTCAGTATGGAGAACATTGGAGGGAGGACTCGGTATGGAGAACATGGGGGGGACTTGGTATAGAGAACATGGGGGGACTCGGTATGGAGAACATGGGGGATGACTCGGTATGGAGAATATGGGTGAACTCAGTATGGAGAACATTGGGGGGCTCTGTATGGAGAACTTGGATGGGGCTTGGTATGGAGAACATGAGGGAGAGGTCGGTATGGAGAATGGGGTAGTGTGGGAGGGAGCTCGGTATGGAGAAGGGATGGTTTTGGGGGGGCTCGGTATGGAGAAGGGGTGGCATATAGAGTTTGATATGGAAAATGGAGTAGCATGGGGTGCTCGGTATGGAGAATAGGTTATGAGCTAACATTTGATGGGACCAGGTTTGATGGGACCAGTATTTAAAAAATTGCCAACCTTGGTTTTTTTTCTAGTGCAACCATGTTGAGAGTATACTGAGATTAGTGTAACTGAGAACAAATATTCAACAAAAGGGGATTCCTTAGGCATAACCAACTTGTCAACAAGAGAGGTCAGAGAAGGATGTCAAGAATCTTTCTGATTTTCAAGAAGTGCACAGTCAAGCAAATTCTATCCAAATACAACCCTGGTGATCCAAATAAGTGTCTGAACACACAAAGTTGGATGTCGTCGGATCTGCAGATAATTTTTGTCTTATTAATAAATGGGTAAACTAGGGAATGTGTGGGGGAGTTTTTATTCAAATAATTTTTTTTTTCCTGTATGTGTGTATTTTTTTCTTTTCACTTACTGGGTTAGTAAAGGAGGCGTCTGATAGACGCCTCTCCATTACTAACCTATGGGCTTGATATCAGCTGACAATACAAAGCTGATATGAACCCTATAAACTTTTACTCCATTGCCACCGCACCAGGGCAATCAGGAAGAGCTGAAGTTAAGTGCTAGAATTGGGAAGCATCTAATGGATGCATCATTTCTGGGGTGGCTGAGTGCTGCTATTTTTAGGCTGAGAGGGGGCAAATATCCATGACCCTTCCCAGCCTGTTAATATCAGCCCGCTGCTTTCTATTTTGCCTAAGCTGGTTATTAAAAATAGAGGGAAGCCCACATCATATTTTTAGGGCTCCGCCCTATTTTTAATAACCAGCTAAGGCAAATCAGACAGCTGCGGGCTGATATTAATAGACTGGGAAGCTCCATGGATATTGGCCCTTCCCAGTCTAAAAATACCAGCTCACAGCTGTCTGTTTTCCCTTGGCTGGTTTTAAAAATTAAGGGGACCGCACTTAATTTTTTTCTACTGTCAGGCCGGGTCACGTGTTGCGCCGGCCAATCACAGCCATGGCATTACTTGACTTGGCTGTGATGGACAGGAACTGCCCACAGCCTTAAAGCTTATTGATTGGCTGCGTTGTAGCCTTTCAAAAAGCTTTATTAGACTTCCGGATCCGAACAGGAAGCTGGACATTCAGTAAGTAGTCCATGTTCGGGGTCTGGTATCAGACATTAGAAGTCCGGTACAAAACCCGAACTTTCCAGATCGGGTTCGCTCATCCCTACCCATAACCTTAAAAGTGTTGTGTCAACTTCATAAAGGGTTGAAATTGCAAATTACTTAGTAAAACAAGCACCTTTGCAATTAACTGAAAATTAAAAATTTTCTCCCCCTCTCAGGAAATTGTGTACTGCTCATTGCCATGGTCTATCAGCAGTAGCTGGTTTCCTGGTCAAAACGCAAAGGCTTGTAATTAGTGTTGAGCCACCCCTATAGTGTTTGAGTTCGGTTCGGTTCATCGAACACCCGTATGTTCGCCGAACTGTTCGTCGAACATCTTCGAACACCGTTAAAACCAATGGCAGGCAAACAAAAACACATAGAAACACATAGAAAACACCTTCAAAGGTGTCCAAAAGCTGACAAACTGCTCAGAAGACACAACTAACACATGGAAAAGTGACAAGTACATATAGTCATGCGAAAAGAAAAGAGGTGGAGGAGTAAAAGGAGGGGGAGACACAGATATAGGCATGTCATGCCCTTCTAAAACCAAAGAAGTGCGAAGCCGACACGGCCAGTCCGTTCCTGCCCGTGCCACCTCCGTGTCGCCAGGTTTGTGCCAGAGCCGCGGTGGACCCTGACGGCCAGCCCCCCTCTCCCAATACTGGTGCCTGTCCGCTGGTGGGTCGAGCCCCCCCGCGGTGGGGGGGGGTAACATCTGCCGAAGAAAGACCATCTTCCAGCCAAACTAAGACGTCTACTTCTTTTCATGGACAATGTGATACGATCCCTTTCTTACGGACATGCCCATCGCTACAAATTCCAGATGAGGCACAAAAACAGCAGGTGCTTCAACGGATATCAAGTGCTCCTTCAAGTGGGCTCTCCTCCACCTCAACTTCAACATCACAAATACTCCAGTCCTCAGAGGTGTCACCCCAATCGCACTTGCTTCCTCACAGCTCCCAAGTCTCCAGCTGCCCGTCTGAGTATGGGGTAACACAGATGGTTGAGTCTGCACAGCTGTTTACTCATACTATAGCCTGGGAAACGGAGGTCTGCTCCAGAGCTTCTGTTAATCCAGACGAGGAAATGATCTGCACTGATGCCCAGAATCTTTATAAGTCGGATCCAGGACCAGATGAAGAAGGTTCTGAGCATAATGTAGACCCTCGTTCCCAAACTGTAACTCCTGTTGGTGGAGACAATGATGAAGACGATGATGAGACTCAAATACCTGATTGGAGCGACAACTTTAGTTTTTTGTCAGGGCAGGAAGAGGTTGGCTCTGAGGACGACGGGTGTGATAACACACAGTGTGATGATGACGAGGTTGGAGATCCCACTTACTGTCAACCCACAGTCAGCCAGTCGATGAGGTCAGCAGAGGAGGTGGAGGAGGATGTGACTAGCCCAGGGGATGGGGATGACTCGGTACCCGGGCCTTTGCCTGGCCTTGGGGATGTCGCGGTGGTCGGCTCCCAGGCCCGTACCCTGGGGTCACTCTTTAAAAGGGTGGATAATTGTTAATTTTATAAGAGTTCGTGATGCCACCTGTGGTATCTGGTGAGAAGCACCAGCGCTGCAGCAGTCCACTGAGGCCGGTGATAAGGCAGCTCGATGGTATAGCTCCCCACAGGTGGATCTAGGCCTCAGAAAAGCGTATGCAGGGGGAATGCAGGACAGGCGAGACCCAGCTGGGTCAGAGCAAGAATGGGAATGGACACGGTAGTCACTTCAGTACCTTTTACTGGTGGAAATTCAGGCACATCCCGGAGCACTGTAGGGTGAAGGGTGCATATCAGGATCCTCCCCAATGAGCGGGTGTAGGGCCTCCTGTTTCTTGCCTCTGCGTAGTAAGTTTCTGACCTGCCTGGAGCTAGGCCTAACTTTGTCTCTGTCCTGCGCTGGCTGACCTTATGGTAGGGCCTTGTCTTGGAGTTCACGCTCCCAGTATGCGGGGCCTAAGAGTCTCCTGGCTCTGTTACATATCAGCACCTTAGCGATCTTGGGACTTGTAGTTCTCCAGGGATTCCGGTTATGCCTTACTGGGTCATAGAGATCCCGGTAAGCTCGGATCCGGTGTCCGGTAAATGCTTCGGGGTGAGCTGGTTAAGCTCCTCTGCCCCTTATGTACTAACTCGCCACTCGCCTTCGGCCTACTCGGGCCCTCACTAGGCTATACACACTAATGGCAGCTTGCCGTGCTTCACCGATCTTATGGCGCCGGCACACCTTAAGCTCTAACTGGGCTCCCTGAATCTAGCTAGCAGGAGCCTCGTGCTCCACTGCTGAACTATTAACTGAGTTCTCTAGATTAGACTGAGCTCCACTGCAGACTGACCTCTCTTAGGCTTCTCTACTGCAGGAACTCTTCAGAGGAACTGAACTGCCTAGCTCCACCTTTCCTATTTATATCCCTAACGGGCTCCCTCTGCTGGTCTGTAGTGGAAGGTGGAGATGTGTGAATATTTATGGGGGCCTCTTGTGGATGATTCCATCAATGCACTCTTCTAGGATCTGTGATACCAAGCGCAGCGGGGCGTCACAGATGCTATTGACGACGAGGTTAGGTTGTGCCTTCCTGGACAGAGACGGAGTACTGGAAGCACGTCAACAACTGCATCCTCAACCACAAGTCGTAGTGGCTCTTCAGGTCGCATGGGCTCTAAGCCTTGCATAGCCTGGGCATTTTTTCAGATCGATAAGGATGACCCAACTCGTGTTATCTGTAATATTTGTCACCAAAAGCTAAGTAGAGGCCAAAAAATCCATAGTTTGAGTACTTCATGCATGAACCGTCACATGGATATGAAGCATAAGTTGCAGTGGGAAACTCACTGTGTTACAATGTGGCCTAGCGGGCCGGGCCAACCACCGTCTGCCCCATCTTGTGCATCCGCGGCCTCTTCATCCTCTGTGACTGGGGGGACAGCAGTCACACATGTTTTTGGATGCAGACCTGCCACCTCTTTACCCGCAACAGCCAGTTTGATTGGCAGGTCGTCAGTTCATTTGGAAGTGGAAACACCTGCCGGTGTTGAGCGTTCTCTGACATCGAGAGCACCACCTTTGGATCAAGGCAACTTAACATGTCCGCCTGCATCTTCCTCACAGACCGGCAGTTTGCTGGGGACACCCTACTCAACCCCGTCTAAGCACAACAGCCAGCCCTCGGTCCCTCAGATGTGGACAAGTAAAAGACCATTTCCTCCTAGCCATGACAAAGCTAAGAGGTTGAATTTCACCATCTGCAAGCTGTTGGCTACAGAAATGCTGCCTTTCCGCCTGGTGGACACAGAGGATTTTCGATACCTTAAGTCCGTCGCAGTGCCCCAGTACCAGATGCCCATTCGGCACTACTTCTCAAAGAAAGGTGTGCCTGCGCTCCACCAGCATGTCGCACTCAGCATCACCGCTTCTTTGAGAAACTCTGTGTGTGACAGGGTGCATTTCACCACAGACACTTGGATGAGTAGGCATGGACAGGGGCGTTACATGTCGCTGACTGGGCACTGGGTAACTATGGTGACAGCAGGACAAGGGGCTGCTGTCCAAGTCTTACCGTCCCCACGAGTTGTGCGTCAATCCTCTTTATCTCGAAGTTCCTCCACTGCTTCTGCCTCCTCAACCTCCTCCACCTGCACACAAAGCCTGTCTGGTAATGCCACCTGCTTTCTAACTGCACAGAAGGAATCCTGCACACCTCCTTACTATGCTGGCAGCAGGGCTCAACGGCATCAGTGTTTACTTTGAAATGTCTGGGAAATGTGAGTCACACCGCTGAGGAGTTGTGGTCAGCTCTGGAGACCCAGGGTCATGAATGGTTGTCTCCACTGGACCTGTAACCAGGGAAGGCCGTGTGCGACAATGCTGCAAACCTGGGTGCGGCCCTTCACCGGGGCAATGTCACACACATGCCTTGTATGGCTCACGTGTTGAACCTGGTAGTCCAGCAATTTTTAGCCCACTATCCCGGACTAGATGGCCTTCTGCAGAGGGCACGGTCGCTGTGTGCTCACTTCCACCGTTCGCATCCCGCAGCTCAACGACTTACATCTCTACAGAAGTCGTTGGGCCTGCCAGTTCAACAGCTGAAATGCGATGTGCAGACACGGTGGAATTCAACTCTGCATATGTTGTAGCGACTGTGGCAGCACCGACAAGCCCTGGTGCAATACGTTCTGACGTATAGCCTGGGCCAACGAGATCCAGAGGTGGGGCAAATCACGCTGAAGGAGTGGTCTCAGATCAGGGACCTATGAAGTTGACGCGCCCCCTGGGCCGTGGGGTACCCGGAGCCGGGCCGGTAGACGCTGGGGGTTGTAGTCACTGTGGCGGTGACCCGGTCCGTGACCCAGGGCGGTCAATCCAAGGGTAATTTGTATATATGGGTTTTATAATGTCCGACTACGCCACCTGTGGAGTGCGGCCAAAGGGGCCACCGCTGCGGAACAGTCCTCTGAAGCTGGTGGTTTTGCAGCAATGGTATTATTACTCCCCACTGGAAGAGTGTAGCTTCAGGGCAGTGTGGGTGGATGATGGTGGTTGTAGTGCAGGGAGTCAGTAATGAACACAGAGTCCGTGTGATGCAGTCCCAAGATCTTTACTCACAGTTGTTGCAGTCCAGATTACAGGTACCAGAGCAATCTCCCCCGTCATGCTGTGCGTACTCAGTGAGGGGCTCAGTCCACCCCCAGATAGCTCTGGAGTACTTAGCAAGACCCCCTTCTGTGTGTCTTTTCTCTGGCCTTCTCCCTGCACCTCACACCCAGTGACACTTCTATCCGGTATCCTCGGGCATTGGCGGGCGACGTGTGTTCCGTCCCCTGGGTCCTATGTGGCTACCTTCTTAGTGAGACTGGTGTGGATTTTGGCCTGCAGTACATGAAATGCTGCAGCCTCCGGTTTCTAGTTGAGCCTTGCTGTTTCTCCGGTTCCCCTTATCTGGTCTGACCCTTCTACCTCCTGGTAGCAGCGGGCGTACGGGTGGCCTTCTGCACGGCCCGCACCCCTAGGGTCCCTTCGGTTCCTGGAGCCTTCCTGCTCCCACTCCTCTCTTCTCTCCTTCAGTCCTGGGCCTCCCAGGCTAGGCCCGCCTCCGGAGCAGAGTTCATGCCGAGCCTCTGCTCCTGTCACTTTTCCTCCTCTGACTGGCTTGCTCTTTCTAAGATGGCTTCCTATTTATACTCTCCCTGTCATGTGCTCCCCTAAGCTGCTCCCCTAAGCACCCACTACATAGGACCCTCCCGCCAGCTAGGGACCTGGGACTGTGTTCTCCCTTAGGAGCAATCTCGCCCTACCCCCACTGCGGGTATGTGTTGGATGCAGGTGTTAGGATCCCGAGTCATACTACTTCCTTACCTGAGGGTGAGATACCACACATCTGGGTGAGATGCAGTAACTCTGTGGCGACTGAACCCTCAGGGGCGCCACACACCCTTCTGCACAGTTTTGAAATGGCGACGAAGATGTTTAATGCTGACGACGATGCCATTTTCAGCATGACTATTCTGGTGATTTACATGCTGGAGCACACATTAAACAGAATTCAGAGTCAGGTGGTGGGACAAGAGGAGGTGGAGGAAGTAGAGGAGGAGTCGTATGCGGAAGGGATAACATCTCCAAGGTCCAGGCGGTCTGCAGCACCAAGGCGGCAGGCATGGGAGGGTGGGGAGAGGGATTAACCAGGGCGCATGGTAGCAGCCAAACTGTTGAGGAAGGTGCAGGAGCCGAGGAAGAAGTGGACGACGAACTGGCGATGTGCATGTAAGACTCATCAGATGAGGGAGACCTTGATCACATTTCTGTTGTGCGAGGTTGGGGAGAGAGGGCAGAGGAAGGAAGCATGATTCTTACCTCGCTACCAACACAACAAGGACTTGGTCCTCCTGGATGCGCAAGACACATGAGTGACTTCTTGCTGCACTACCTGCAACATGACCCTCGGATTGTCAGAATTCGAAGTAATCCCGACTACTGGGTTGCCACACTCTTAGATCCCCCGTACAAAAGTAAATTTGCCGTAATAATTCCTGCCATAGAAAGGGATTGACACATGCAGGAGTATCTGCAGACGTTGTTGCAGAATCTTACATGTGCTTTTCCACAAAACACCAGTGGTGCACGTAGTGAATCTCACAGTTCTAACTTGCAATCCGTGTGACTGTCGAGTCTTCATCACACAACTGTAACAGTAACACAGTATCTGCTGGTAACAGCAATTTTGTGGAATCGTTTCACCACTTTTTTAGACCATCCTTTGCAAGGCCACAGGAGACAAGAAGTCTGACACATAGTCAACGCCTAGAGAGGATGGTACAGGAGTATCTCCAAGTGAACATCGAAGCCATGACTGTGTCACTGGACCCTTGGTCATTTTGGGATTCCAATCTGGAAAAATGGCCGGAGCTCGCCACTCACGCCTTGGAGATCTTGTCATGCCCTGCAGCCAGCATTCTCTCTGAACGTGTGTTCAGCGCTGCTGGTGGTGTGCTGACAGATAAGCGCACGCGGCTGTCCACTGAGAATATAGACAGACTCACGTTCATAAAGATGAACAAATCATGGATTCGCAAGGACTTTTCTACCCCTGTGTCATCCTGGGGAGACTAAAAGCTTGAGGATTTGGTAAAATCACCTCACCAACCGTTTTAAGCAACTGTGGGGCAATTGATGCCACTTAACCCTAGAATGCATGACCATAAAAATCTACACTTTCACATACCTGGGGCCTTTCAGGCCCGTGAGCAAATAACATGGAATAACTCAAACTCAAATGACAAACAACTATATACATGAAGAATACCTAGAGTTTCAAAATTCTAACTAAAGTAATCTTGCAGAAAATAGAAAACAATTAACAGGGCGGGCCTGCGAGGCCCCAGGTATGCTTTCTAGGGTTAAGTGGTGTCTGTGCCACAATTTTGGGAAAAAATAGAGACTCTTTTTGGAGTCCCCTTGCTGTGTCTTACGTGACGTTGGCATCGTCAATTTCAGGTGGGTTGGGTCGCTTCCCCCCCCCTTTAACTGTATGAAACTGCATACACTATGGCTTTGGGTAACACAGATGGTTGAGTCTGAAGAGCTGTTTACTCAGAGGTCTGCTCCAAAGCTTCAGTGTCTGCTAGTCAGCGTAGAATTTTTAACTGCATATAGCCTAGGCAATACTGTGGGGACCCCCAACCAAACCCAGACGCACAGCCCCCCTACCGCCCCCCTTTCCTTGACAATACAATAATGTAACTCTTACAACTGGATGGGTGAGGATCGGTCACAGCTTTATTAACTCTTTATACTCATTCCATTAGAAAGGCATTTTATTTCTAAAATAATTCAGCTTGTTGCAGCATGCCCTGGGTCTCCAATCCGGCAAGTTGGCCAACAAGTGTAACTCTCCAACATGTCCTTTCTATTTCCAGGCCACGGAGGATCCTGCGTACTCGTATGCAGGACTCTGACCCCCACCCATCACTCTTAACGCTTGTTCCACTCCGTCCTGGAGTCCTGACAGGAATATGTCCAGTCCAATATCCATTAAGTGAACACCGTCGGGCCGTATGAGGCCTGCTTTATCTCCTTCCAGTTGTCGGTGTCGTATCACTACACCGCCTCTGTCTCTTCTAAATTTTGCCATCCGAATATTTATTACCTGCCTTGTCCGTTCGATGGCCGTGATGTCTCGCGCACCTTGCCATACCGCTATCGGCACAATCTCTGACCATACTATAGTTAGTTTTGTGAAAAATTCTCTGAAGCGCTCATTGTCTAGTTTCATTATTGCCATTAGTTATGTGCTCTTGTGATGACCTAGGTTGTTTCCCCCGGCCTGTGTAACTAAGATGACCAGACCTCTTGCCTCTCTCCCTACCTCGATTACCTCCATTAGTACCTGTGGCCATAGCAGGCCTCTAATACCTCTCCAGTTGAAATATGTGTTATGAAACTCTAATTTCCTCCCGCCTGGGCGGACTTTCACCCTTTTCTCTGCCCAATATATATACGAGTGGCTTATCACCCACACTGTTGGCTTAGCGTCACTTGTAAAAGAAACAAACCACGTTAGGATAACAAGTCCGGTCTTATGTATCTCGCCAAACACGTGGATCGCCATCTCCCTATCCTCTGAACTTCCGTTTCTGACAGTCCTGCTCTTGCTGCTTCCGTGGCCTCACCTATGCGGAATGAGTGTGTCCCGTAATCTTTGGGGTGGTTCCCTGCCGATGTTATGCATTTATTAAATATAGCTTGTAACTGGTATCTTGATAATGGCGCTCCATCAATGTGTGATAGGAAGAAATTACTTTGTGATCTGATGGTTACATATGTTTTTACTACTGTTACCTGACTCAGTGTACCGTTTGTGGGTTGTAGAAGTACCCAAGTGCCCCTGCCCGCTGGAACCGTTTTCGATTGGCGTATGCGTAGACGTATTGCATTATTGGCTATGACTACGTCCTGGTGTAATAAGCCTCCACTGGTGGTAATTTTGGATTGAGGGACTAATTCGCTTATGCATAGCGCCCCGAAGAAGGCGATCGCAAATGCAGTAGACAGTAGTGTTGCTTCAAATTGTGAGTGTCATGTTAATGGTGTTAGGGATATGATGTGAGAAATCAGTTTTAGTGACACGGGACGGGACGTCTACACTCCTGACTTGGCTGACCCCTTTTCCACCCTTTTATGGATTGTCTGATGATGAATCTTTGTCACATCTCCCCAATTCAGTAGTTGGAAGTGAAATGCTACTCCGGTCAGACACCGCTGCGCTGACGCCCCTGATATGCCCCTCATCATTAGCTGGTGGAGAAATTCTATGGTGACTTGTGATCTGGCTTGTTCACATTGGTCAACCCGTCTGCCTGCTACTAGTCGAGTCCACTCTTCCCATGCCTTACCGTATGCTTGCCACATCGACGGGGCAACTGACGCTCTGATTAATGGCATCAACTATTCGCCACTAGATCCCATAGGGAGGATGGGCAACTGTTGCCCGATGGGTGGGCGTTGGGGAAAAGCTCTGTGAAAATCTGCCAATTGAATTGTGATAAAGCGTTAGCAGCAGCTTTAGACCCCTCAGCATCGTGGCTAGCGCGGACCCATACATTGTGTTTTAGGCACAGGAATGCAAGCCGGCGCAGTAGGCCTAGCACTGGGAGAGACGATGATGCCATCTTATTAATGCAGCGCGCTAGGCTGGTGTTTTTTGTTATGAAGCGTATATTTTTGTTAGCCAGGTGCGCGCCCCATATTTCTATTGCTACCACTATTGGGAAGAAAAATTATTATCAGTGCTAGATGCAGCTAAAAATTATTATTAATTTCAAAGCTGGTGGAGCTTGGTATAGATGGCCTAATACAATGAGTACCACACACTGCTACAAGCCGAAATATTTTTTCAGAGCTAGATGCAGAAAAAAATTATATTGAATTTGCAACCTGCTGGAGGTTAGTATAGATGGACTAATAGAACAAGTCCCTCACACTGCTACAAGCCGAAATATTTTTTCAGAGCTAGATGCAGAAAAAATTATATTGAATTTGCAACCTGCTGGAGGTTAGTATAGATGAACTAATAGAACAAGTCCCACACACTGCTAGAAGCCGAAATATTTTTTCAGAGCTAGATGCAGATAAAAATTATTTTGAATTTGCAACCTGCTGGAGGTTAGTATAGATGGACTAATAGAACAAGTCCCACACACTGCTACAAGCCGAAGCCCAAATATTTTTTCAGAGCTAGATGCAGATAAAAATGATATTGAATTTGCAACCTGCTGGAGGTTAGTACAGATGGACTAATAGAACAAGTCCCACACACTGCTACAAGCTGAAGCCCAAATATTTTTTCAGAGCTAGATGCAGATAAAAATTATTTTGGATTTGCAACCTGCTGGATGTTAGTATAGATGGACTAGTAGAACAAGTCCCACACACTGCTACAAGCCGAAATATTTTTTCAGAGCTAGATGCAGAAAAAAATTATATTGAATTTGCAACCTGCTGGAGGTTAGTATAGATGGACTAATAGAACAAGTCCCACACACTGCTACAAGCCGAGGGCCAAATATTTTTTCAGAGCTAGATGCAGATAAAAATTATTTTGAATTTGCAACCTGCTGGAGGTTAGTATAGATGGACTAATAGAACAAGTCCCACACACTGCTACAAGCCGAAATATTTTTTCAGAGCTAGATGCAGAAAAAAATTATATTGAATTTGCAACCTGCTGGAGGTTAGTATAGATGAACTAATAGAACAAGTCCCACACACTGCTAGAAGAAGAAATATTTTTTCAGAGCTAGATGCAGATAAAAATTATTTTGAATTTGCAACTTGCTGAAGATTAGTATAGATGGACTAATAGAACAAGTCCCACACACTGCTACAAGCCGAAGCCCAAATATTTTTTCAGAGCTAGATGCAGATAAAAATTATTTTGAATTTGCAACCTGCTGGAGGTTAGTATAGATGGACTAATAGACCAAGTCCCACACACTGCTACAAGCCGAAGCCCAAATATTTTTTCAGAGCTAGATGCAGATAAAAATTATTTTGAATTTGCAACCTGCTGGAGGTTAGTATAGATGGACTAATAGAACAAGTCCCACACACTGCTACAAGCCCAAATATTTTTTCAGAGCTAGATGCAGATAAAAATTATTTTGAATTTGCAACCTGCTGGAGGTTAGTATAGATGGACTAATAGAACAAGTCCCACACACTGCTACAAGCCGAAGCCCAAATATTTTTTCAGAGCTAGATGCAGATAAAAATGATATTGAATTTGCAACCTGCTGGAGATTAGTACAGATGGACTAATAAAACAAGTCCCACACACTGCTACAAGCTGAAGCCCAAATATTTTTTCAGAGCTAGATGCAGATAAAAATTATTTTGGATTTGCAACCTGCTGGATGTTAGTATAGATGGACTAGTAGAACAAGTCCCACACACTGCTACAAGCCGAAATATTTTTTCAGAGCTAGATGCAGAAAAAAATTATATTGAATTTGCAACCTGCTGGAGGTTAGTATAGATGGACTAATAGAACAAGTCCCACACACTGCTACAAGCCGAAGGCCAAATATTTTTTCAGAGCTAGATGCAGATAAAAATTATTTTGAATTTGCAACCTGCTGGAGGTTAGTATAGATGAACTAATAGAACAAGTCCCACACACTGCTACAAGCCGAAATATTTTTTCAGAGCTAGATGTAGATAAAAATTATTTTGAATTTGCAACCTGCTGAAGATTAGTATAGATGGACTAATAGAACAAGTCCCACACACTGCTACAAGCCGAAGCCCAAATATTTTTTCAGAGCTAGATGCAGATAAAAATTATTTTGAATTTGCAACCTGCTGAAGGTTAGTATAGATGGACTAATAGACCAAGTCCCACACACTGCTACAAGCCGAAGCCCAAATATTTTTTCAGAGCTAGATGCAGATAAAAATTATTTTGAATTTGCAACCTGCTGGAGGTTAGTATAGATGGACTAATAGAACAAGTCCCACACACTGCTACAAGCCCAAATATTTTTTCAGAGCTAGATGCAGATAAAAATTATTTTGAATTTGCAACCTGCTGGAGGTTAGTATAGATGGACTAATAGAACAAGTCCCACACACCACACTGCTACAAGCCGAAGCCCAAATATTTTTTCAGAGCTAGATGCAGATAAAAATTATTTTGAATTTGCAACCTGCTGGAGGTTAGTATAGATGTACTAATAGAACAAGTCCCACACACTGCTACAAGCCGAAATATTTTTTCAGAGCTAGATGCTGAAAAATATTATATTGAATTTGCAACCTGCTGGAGGTTAGTATAGATGGACTAAAAGAACAAGTCCCACACACTGCTACAAGCCGAAGCCCAAATATTTTTTCAGAGCTAGATGCAGATAAAAATTATTTTGAATTTGCAACCTGCTGGAGGTTAGTATAGATGGACTAATAGAACAAGTCCCACACACTGCTACAAGCCGAAGCCCAAACATTTTTTCAGAGCTAGATGCAGATAAAAATTATTTTGAATTTGCAACCTGCTGGAGGTTAGTATAGATGGACTAATAGAACAAGTCCCACACACTGCTACAAGCCGAAATATTTTTTCAGAGCTAGATGCTGAAGAAATTATATTGAATTTGCAACCTGCTGGAGGTTAGTATAGATGGACTAATAGAACAAGTCCCACACACTGCTACAAGCCAAAGCCCAAATATTTTTTCAGAGCTAGATGCAGATAAAAATTATTTTGAATTTGCAACCTGCTGGAGGTTAGTATAGATGGACTAATAGAACAAGTCCCACACACTGCTACAAGCCGAAGCCCAAATATTTTTTCAGAGCTAGATGCAGAAAAAAATTATATTGAATTTGCAACCTGCTGGAGATTAGTATAGATGGACTAATAGAACAAGTCCCACACACTGCTAGAAGCCAAAGCCCAAATATTTTTTCATAGCTAGATGCAGATAAAAATTATTTTGGATTTGCAACCTGGTGGAGGTTAGTATAGATGGACTAATAGAACAAGTCCCACACACTGCTAGAAGCCAAAGCCCAAATATTTTTTCATAGCTAGATGCAGATAAAAATTATTTTGGATTTGCAACCTGATGGAGGTCAGTATAGATGGACTAATAGAATGATGCTATGCCCAAAAGGTTTTACTTCACTAGGTGCAGTGAAAAAAATTGTATTCTATACACAGGTGGTATATCTTGCAACACAGATATTCTTCTCCACTGACTAACACACACTGCAAGAGGCCAAAAAGGATTTGCTTTGCTAGATTAAGCCAAATGCTGTGAAAAAAACTTGCACAGCACTGGCACAGACCTGCCTGGCAAAAACTGATAGGAACTGATGTAACCTAGTCCTGAAAAGGACTCCAATTACAATTAGTCTTTACTCCCACAACCTATCTATTTAAGAGCACAGACCTCCCTGATAAAAGTCGTAGGAAATGCTGTAACCTAGTCCTTAAAAGGACTGCAATCACAACTATTCCGTACTCCCAAGCTATCTGTAGATTTGTGCGAAAATTGGCTTGAAATTAACAAGGTATAGCGCACACAGCAACAGCGGTGCCGTCTAACACGCAGCTGCAGCAGTGAGAAAATGGTGGCGACGGGGAAAATGGCTTGGTCTTATAGGGCAAGGACATGTGACATACACTGCCAATGACACATGCCCTTGCTTGTGAGAAAAAAAGCACTTTGCTCCGTGTGTGCGCTGCTGATAGGCTGACAGATTGCACCTCCCCACTGCAAATGCGGGAAAGAGAAAAAAAAATGGAGATCTTCATTGTTCCTGCAGAGATCCATCCCCTGCCCCTCCCCCCACCCCGCTGTACACTCAAACTGCGTATTAA
The DNA here is from genome assembly GCF_046119375.1 of Phyllobates terribilis. Classification (NCBI taxonomy): domain Eukaryota; kingdom Metazoa; phylum Chordata; class Amphibia; order Anura; family Dendrobatidae; genus Phyllobates; species Phyllobates terribilis. The sequence goes on along the minus strand of NW_027362762.1, from coordinate 126,250,214 downwards.
CATTAATTTTCATCATTACTGAGAAAAAATCCAGTTATGATTTTGGTGCACGAACAGTTATCGAACATAACCTCGAACAGCCGAATTTTTCTCAAATTGTTCGTGTTCGCCGAACGGCTCGAACACCGCCCAAAACAGCTCGAATTTGAGATTGGCGAACAGTTCGAGTCGAACACCGCTCATCTGTACTTGTAATCACTGCTCTGAGGATGGCTGGATCATCAGATCTGGTCAGCTTCAATGCCCCTGCACTCCTCTGATGCTGCAGGGATAGCTGCCTCTGCTTGCAACATGGGACGGCACACAGTTTGGGTCTGAGGCTCAAAGATGCCACTGTACTGGACTGTCAATCATCAAGAGTGCACCCCAGGAGACAGGAAGCCAGGAACAAGTGGAGCGGTGCGCTTCTGAAGATTGATCATGAGAAGAAAAACCTTTGAATTTTGTATCACAGACATCAGTATTTGCAATTATCCCATAATATCATGCCTGGGAAACCCCCAACTAACCAAGAATGGTATCCATTTGCACAGCAGCATATTGTCCTGTATTGTTGACCAGCACAGATTACATACACATATATTACATTATATGTCACATAGATTACATTTTGCACAAAAATGAGGACAGACAATACAACTTATACCTCTATGGATGTCCTCTAAAAGAAACTGCAATAGAATTGTTTCCAAAATAGACTTCTTTTGGAGCGATTTCTTTTGTAGAAACTGTTCAGCTATTAGGTCTGGTGACTACTTAGCAATGAGCGTTAGTGGTTTCCAATACCATTGATCGGTAATGTGTGAATTACTCATAAATAGTGTTGAGCCACCCCCGTAGTGTTCGAGTTCGGTTCGGTTCGTCGAACACCCGTGTGTTCGCCTAACTGTTCGTCGAACACCTTCGAACACCGTTAAAACCAATGGCAGGCAAACAAAAACACATAGAAACACATAGAAAACACCTTCAAAGGTGTCCAAAAGCTGACAAACTGCTCAGAAGACACAACTAACACATGGAAAAGTGACAAGTACATATAGTCATGCGAAAAGAAAAGAGGTGGAGGAGTAAAAGGAGGGGGAGACACAGATATAGGCATGTCATGCCCTTCTAAAATCCAAAAAGTGAGAAGCCGAGACGGCCAGTCCGCTCCTGCCCGTGCCACCTCCGTGTCGCCGGGTTTGTGCCAGAGCCGCGGTGAACCCTGACGGCCAGCCCCCCTCTCCCAATACTGGTGCCTGTCCGCTGGTGGGTCGAGAGAGCCCCCCTGTGGTGGAGGCAGCTCTAAGCTTTTTAATTTAAATTGTCCCTCTAATTTGAATGAATACACTTTAAATCCATTTACAAGGATCTATTGGAGGGCAAGTCTCATGCCAGCAGCCGCGTAATTCCAGCTCCAGTAGCGTCCACTAAAGCTGCTGCAGTTAAAAAGCTTTTATAAGGATCGAGCTCGGCTGTCCACCGCAAGGCATCCTAGTGCCAGTCCCAGCCCCTATGCCTTGGGGTGCCTCCTGATGCTCTTCACTGAGTATCCCGTGGTCCCGAAGCATTTCCTTTGAAAAAATTAAGTGTCCAAACTACAGGTGGTGTAGCTTGCTTAACAGCCGGGATAATCCGCTGACTAGCAGACACTGCTACTAGGCACAAAGTATTTCCTGGGCTAGATGCAGTTAAAAATTTGTAAGTAGATACTCTCGTTGGATGCTGAGAAAGCATTCCATAGAGTCTCCTGGCACGCCATATATGATTCTCTTAAAAAGCTTGGGGTAGGGGTCTAGGGGACCCTTTTATAGCCAAAATCACGGCCCTGTATCACAATACGTCACCTAGGCTGAAGATAAATGGAACTGTAGCACCGAGGGCTCGGTTGCTACAGACGTATTGCACCTCACCCAGAGGTGTGATATCTCACTCTCAGATAAGGATGGAGTGTGGATCAGGACCCGACACCTGCATGCATTACACCACATTGCCGTGGGGCAGGGCGACCAATATGCCCCTGAGATGGGCACGACAGTCCCTGTCCCTGGCTGGAGTGGGGGGAGGGAACACTGAGGAAGGGGAACCCTGCAGTGCAGGAGCAGGGAGGAAGCAGTTCCTGGGTGCATTGAGAAGGGAGTATAAAAGGTGGGCACCATCTTAGTTCAGTGCAGAGAAGTCTGAGCAGAAGTGGCAGGGAGCAGGGGCTCTGCATGAGCTCTGCTCCGGAGGCGGGCCTAGTAACAGAGGCCCAGGCCTGCAAGAGGGAGAAGGAAGGAAGAGGAGCGGAGAAGGCTCCAGGAACGAGGAATGAAGGGATCCCAGGGGTGCGGACGGGCGAGTCGCCACCGCAAGCCCGAATCCACCTGCGTGGAGGGGTCAGGCCAAAGGGGGAGACCGGTCCCCGAACTAGTGGAGGCAGGAAACGACCCTCAGCGAGAAACCGGAGGCTCTGACATTTTATGTGGCGCAGCCCCTTGCTCCACCCGCTAGGAAGGCACCACATAGGGTCAGGGAAACTGGCGCCAAGTTTACCAAGAGGAGGCCCGAGGCAGCCGGACAGAAGTGTTGGTAAGAAAGGCCAGACAAAGGACACACAAAGGGGGTCCTGTGAAGCGCTCCAAAGTTATCTGGGAGTTGTCTGAGCCCCTCACCTGGTGAGCACAGTACGACGTGGGCAGCCGTTACCTGCAGACGTGGTCTGGATAATAAGAACTGTGAGTAAAGGCCCTGAACTGCATCACTGACTCCGTGTCGTTACTGCTGCTGCCCTGCACCATCACCCCCATCCTCCGCATACACTGCCCTGAGGCTATACTCCTCCCGTGGGGAGTTATGCTACGCTCTGCTGCACCCACAACACCAGCCTTAGCGGTCTGCCCTGTAGCGGCGGTTCACTCTGACCGCAATCCACGGGTGGCGTAGTCGGACATTTAAACATCAAAACCACATAAATAGTTCCGCCACTGGTTTGACCGCCCTGAGCCACGGAACCGGATCGCCGCCACGAAGACTACAACCACCAGCATCCACCAAAAAGGGTCCGGCTCCGGGTGTCCCAAGGCCCAGGGGGTGCGTCAGAACATTTTCATCACCTTTCACAATCACCAATGGGACAAGGCAGGGATGTCCTCTGTCCCCTCTCTTATACATCCTAGTGACGGAGCACCTGCTCTCATCAATTCGCCATAACCCCAATATTAGGTGGATTGAGGTGGGAGGCACCGAGTACAAGTGCTCTCTATTTGCTGATGATGTCCTAGTATATATCACTCAATCACATATATCCATCCCTGCTGTTATGGCTGAAATAGATCACTTTGTTACATGGTAAAATTTTAAAATCAATGCAGCGAAGTCTGAGGCCCTCGATGTCTCCCTCCCTAAATCCATATAGGATTCCATCCAGTCCAACTTTCCCTTTGCCTGGCCCTCACAGAGTATCAAATACTTAGGAATTCCTATTCATAGAGACCTCTCCCATCTATGTTATCTTAATTTTGGGCCCTTTATTGAACAATTCCATACAGACCACGGTTGGCAAGTTAGAACTGTAAGATTCACTACGTGAACCACTGGTGTTTTGTGGAAAAGCACATGTACATCGCGTTCCAAATTATTATGCAAAAAGTGTTTAGGAGTGATAAGGGAAGAATTTGTTTGTTTGTCAGTTAAACTCATTGATGGTGATGTGTGTCAGGGCTCTTTATATCACTGTAAGCAATTGCAGACACCTGTGCTAATTAGTTTGGCAGGTGTGTCCAATGAAAGGCAAGACTACCTAAGAAGGCTCTCTCACATTATTAAGCAGCCTACATTTTCTGCCAAAATGGGAAAGAAAAAGGATGTGTCGGCTGCTGAGAAGCAACAAATTGTGGAGTGTTTAGGTCAAGGCATGACTACAATCAACATTGTGCGATGATCAGGATGAAGTGTCTTGGCAATCAAGAAGTATGTAGCTGATTCACAGTACACACGTGTGCATGCTGATAAGGGCAAATTGAGGACTCTTTCCTACAGGCAATTACGTCAGGTTGAAAGAGCAGCGGCAAAAAAGCCTTGTCATAGCAGCAGACAAGTTTTTGAAGCTGCTTGTGCCTCCAACGTCCCCCGAACAACAAGATGCAGGGTCCTTCAGAGGTTTGCAGCTGTGCATACGCCATCCTGTCGACCTCCTCTATCCACTTCACACAAGCAGAAACGGCTCCAGTGGGCCAAACATTACATGAAGACTGATTTCAAAACTGTTTTGTTCACGGATGAGTGCCGTGCAGCGCTCGATGGTCCAGATGAATGGAGTGGAGGATGGCTGGTTGATGGACACCCCACGCAAACACGGCTACAGCGCCAACAAGGAGGAGGTGGAGTAATGTTTTGGGCTGGAATCATGGGGAGAGAGATTGTCGGCCCCTTTAGGATCCCTGAAGGCGCTAAAGATGAACTCCATAATGTATGTGGATTTTCTCAAACAGCACTTCCTGCCATGGTTCAAGAAGAAGAACCGTGTATTTCACAGCAAGATCATTTTTCTGCATGATAATGCACCATCTCATGCTGCACATAAAACATCTGCATCTCTGGCTGATATGGGCATAAAAGGGGACAAACTTATGGTGTGACCCCCATGCTCCCCTGACCTCTACCCCATTCAGAACCTTTGGAGCATCATTAAAAGGAGTGTCTATGATGGCGGGAGGCAGTTCACATCTAAGCAACAGCTCTGGGAGGGTATTCTGTCCTCATGCAAAACAATTGAAGCAGAAACCATCCAAAACCTGACAAATTCAATGGACGAGAGAGTTCAGAAGCTCCTTTCGAACAAGGGGTCCTATGTGAAAATGTAACATCACCTAGAATAAAGTTTTGAGTTGAAAACTGATTTCAGTTTCTAACAACCTGCTAATGCTTATAATTTCAAGAATGACCATTTTTTTGGTCTTTATTAAAATGAAAAGGTTGATCGAAAAGTTTGGGGGATCTAAGAGTGTGGCAACCCAGTAGTCATGATTACTTCGAATTCTGACAATATGAGGGTCATGCTGCAGGTAGTGCAGCAAGAAGGCACTTATGTGTCTTGCGCATCTCGGAGCCCCAAAATTATTTTCCGGGCTAGATGCAGCTAAAAATTATTTTTAATTTTAAATCTGGTGAAGCTTATTATAGATGGCCTAATAGGATCAGTGCTGCACACTGCTACAAAGCCCAAATTATTTTCCAGTCAAGATACAGATAAACATGATTAGTAATTTGAAAGCTTAAAACGGTTGGTAGGGTGATTTTAACCAATCATCAAGCTTTTACTCTCCCCAGGATGACACAGGGGTAGAAAAGTCGTTTCGGATCCATGATTTGTTCATCTTTATGAACGTGAGTCTGTCTACATTATCAGTGGAGAGCCGCGTGCGCTTATCTGTCAGCACACCACCAGCAGCGCTGAACACACGTTCAGACAGAACGCTGGCTGCGGGGCATGACAAGATCTCCAAGGCGTAAGTGGCTGGCTCCGGCCATTTATCCAGATTGGAAGCCCAAAAAGAGCAAGGGTCCAGTGACACAGTCGTGGCTTCAATGTTTACTTGGAGATACTCCTGTACCATCGTCTCTAGGCGTTGACTATGTGTCAGACTTCTTGTCTCCTGTGGCCTTGGAAAGGATGGGCTAAAAAAGTGGTGAAATGATTCCGCAAAATTGATGTTACCAGCAGATACTGTGGTTCTGTTACGGTTTGAGTGCTGAACACTTGACGGTCCCACGGTTGGCAAGTTGGAACTGTGAGATTCACTACGTGCACCACTGGTATTTTGTGGAAAAGCACATGTAAGATTCTGCAACAGTCTCTGCTGATACTCCTGCATGCGTGCATCCCTTTCTATGGCAGGAATAATTTCTGCAAATTTACTTTTGTACCGGGGATCTAACAGTGTGGCAACCCAGTAGTCAGGATTATTTCTAATTCTCACAATTCGAGGGTCATGTTGCAGGTAGTGCAGCAAGAAGGCACTCATGTGTGTTGCGCATCCAGGAGCACCAAGTCCCTGTTGTGTTGGTGGCGAGGTAACAATCATGCTTCCTTCCTCTGTCCTCTCCCCCCAACCTCGCACAACAGAAATGTGATCAAGGTCTCCCTCATCTGATGAGTCTTCCATCAGTTCGTCCTCCACTTCTTCCTCGGCTCCTGCACCTTCCTCACTAGTTTGGCTGCTACCATGCGCCCTGGTAAAATCATCTCCCCCACCCTCACATGCCTGCCGCCTTGGTGCTGCCGACCGTCTGGACCTTGCAGATGTTAGCCCTTCCGCATACAACTCCTCCTCCTCTACTTCCTCCACCTCCTCTTGTGCCACCACCTGACTCCGAATTCTGTTTAACATGTGCTCCAGCATGTAAATCACCGGAATAGTCATGCTGATAATGGCATCGTCAGCACTAAACATCTTCGTCGCCATTTCAAAACTGTGCAGAAGGGTGCATAGGTCCCTGATCTGAGACCACTCCTCCAGCGTGATTTGCCCCACCTCTGAATCTCGTTGGCCCAGGCTATACGTCAGAACGTATTGCACCAGGGCTTGTCGGTGCTGCCACAGTCGCTGCAACATGTGCAGAGTTGAATTCCACCGGGTAGGCACATCGCATTTTAGCCGGTGAAGTGGCAGGCCCAACGACTTCTGTAGAGATGTAAGTCGCTGAGCTGCGGGATGCGAATGGCGGAAGTGAGCACACAGCGACCGTGCCCTCTGCAGAAGGCCATCTAGTCTGGGATAGTGGGCTAAAAATTGCTGGACAACCAGGTTCAACACGTGAGCCATACAAGGCACGTGTGTGACATTGCCCCGGCGAAGGGCCTCACCCAGGTTTGCAGCATTGTCGCACACGGCCTTCCCTGGTTTCAGGTCCAGTGGAGACAACCATTCATGAAATTGGTTCTCCAGAGCTGACCACAACTCCTCAGCTGTGTGACTCACATTTCCCAGACATTTCAATGTAAAAACCGCCTGATGACGTTGAGCCCTACTGCCAGCATAGTAAGGAGGTGTGCAGGATCCCTTCTGCGCAGTTAGAAAGCTTGTGGCATGACCAGACAGGCTTTGGGTGCAGGTGGAAGACCGAGAGGAGGTTGAGGAGGCAGAAGCAGTGGAGGAACTTTGACATAAAGAGGATTGACGCACAACTCGTGGGGACGGCAAGACTTGGACAGCAGCCCCTTGTCCTGCTGTCACCATAGTTACCCAGTGCCCAGTCAGCGACATGTAACGCCCCTGTCCATGCCTACTCGTCCAAGTGTCTGTGGTGAAATGCACCCTGTCACACACAGAGTTTCTCAAAGAAGCGGTGATGTTGTGTGCGACATGCTGGTGGAGCGCAGGCACACCTTTCTTTGAGAAGTAGTGCCGACTGGGCATCTGGTACTGGGGCACTGCGACGGACATAAGGTCTCGAAAATCCTCTGTGTCCACCAGGCGGAAAGGCAGCATTTCTGTAGCCAAGAGCTTGCAGATGGTGAAATTCAACCTCTTAGCTTTGTCATGGCTAGGAGGAAATGGTCTTTTACTTGTCCACATCTGAGGGACCGAGGGCTGGCTATTGTGCTTAGACGGGGTTGATAAGGGTGTCCCCGGCAAACTGCCGGTCTGTGAGGAAGATGCAGGCGGACATGTTAGGTTGCCTTGATCCAAAGGTGGTGCTATCGACGTCGGACAGCGCTCAAGACCAGCTGGTGTTACCACCTCCAAAGAAAATGATGACCTGCCAATCACGCTGGCTGTTGCGGGTAAAGAGGTGGCAGGTCTGCGCCCCAAAACAGGTGTGACTGCTGTCCCCCCAGTCACAGAGGATGAAGAGGCCGCGGATGCACAAGATATGGCAGACGGTGGTTGGCCCGGCCGGCTAGGCCGCATTGTAGCACACTGAGCTTCCCACTGCAACTTATGCTTCATGTCCATGTGCCGGTTCATGCATGAAGTACTCAAACTATGTATTTTTTGGCCTCTACTTAGCTTTTGCTGACAAATGTTACAGATAACACGAGTTGGGTCATCTTTATCGATCTGAAAAAATGCCCAGGCTATGCAAGGCTTAGCACCCATGCGACCTGAAGAGCCACCACGACTTGTGGTGAGAGGCAGAGTTGTGTTTGAGGATGCAGTTGTTGACGTGCTTCCAGTACTACGTCTCTGTCCAGGAAGGCGCAACCTGACCTCGTCGTCACTAGCATCTTCCTCCACCTCCTCTGCTGACCTCATCTCTTGGCTGACTGTGGGTTGACAGTAAGTGGGATCTCCGACCTCATCATCATCACCCTGTGCGTTATCACACCCGTCGTCCTCAGAGCCAACCTGTTCCTCCCCTGACAAAAAACTAAAGTTGTCGCTCCAATCAGGTATTTGAGTCTTATCATCGTCTTCCTCATTGTCTCCACCAACAGGAGTTACAGTTTGGGAATGAGGGTCTACATTATGGTCAGAACCTTCTGCGTCTGGTCCTGGATCCGACTCATAAAGATTCTGGGCATCAGTGCAGATCATTTCCTCGTCTGGATTCACAGAAGCGCTGGAGTCGACCTCTGATTCCCAGGCTATAGTATGAGTAAACAGCTCTGCAGACTCAACCATCTGTTCTACCTCATACTCAGACGGGCAGCTGGAGATTTGGGAGCTGTGAGGAAGCAAGTGCGATTTGGGTGACACCTTTGAGGACTGGAGTATTTGTGATGTTGAAGTTGATGTGGAGGAGAGCCCACTTAAAGGAGCACTTGATATCCGTTGAAGCACCTGCTGTTTTTGTGCCTCATCTGGAATTTGTAGCGATTGGCGTGGCCGTAAGAAAGGGATCTTATCACATTGTCCGCTAAAAGAAGTAGACATTTTAGTTTGGCTGGAAGATGGTCTTTCTTCTGCAGATGTTACTGTTGCTTTAACACCTACCCCACGGACACAACCTTTTTTCCCCTTCCCAACACGCCTATTCCCCTTTCCACCAGCAGCAGGCCTTTTTCCACTCATTTTGGTGGTTAACTAATTCACAACTCTGGAGTTGTTTGCACAAAAAAACAATGGATGGTAACCGAGCAGAGCTGAGTGGCCAAACTGTGGTATTAGGCCAAAACTATTGGCTCGATTAGATGTAGAAAAAAATTATTTTTAATTTGCAACCTGATGGAGGTCAGTATAGATGGACTAATAGACCAAGTCCCACACACCGCTAGAAGCCCAAATATTTTTTCAGAGCTAGATGCAGAAATTTTTTTTATTCAATTTGCAACCTGATGGAGGTCAGTATAGATGGACTAATAGACCAAGTCCCACACACTGCTAGAAGCCCAAATATTTTTTCAGAGCTAGATGCAGAAAAAAATTATTTTTAATTTGCAACCTGATGGAGGTCAGTATAGATGGACTAATAGACCAAGTCCCACACACCGCTAGAAGCCCAAATATTTTTTCAGAGCTAGATGCAGAAAAAAATTATATTCAATTTGCAACCTGCTGGAGGTCAGTATAGAAGGACTAATAGAACAAGTCCCACACACTGCTAGAAGCCCAAATATTTTTTCAGAGCTAAATGAAGAAAAAAATTATTTTTAATTTGCAACCTGATGGAGGTCAGTATAGATGGACTAATAGACCAAGTCCCACACACTGCTAGAAGCCCAAATATTTTTTCAGAGCTAGATGCAGAAAAAAATTATTTTTAATTTGCAACCTGATGGAGGTCAGTATAGATGGACTAATAGAACAAGTCCCACACGCTGCTAGAAGCCCAAATATTTTTTCAGAGATAAATGAAGAAAAAAATTATTTTTAATTTGCAACCTGATGGAGGTCAGTATAGATGGACTAATAGACCAAGTCCCACACACTGCTAGAAGCCCAAATATTTTTTCAGAGCTAGATGCAGAAAAAAATTATTTTTAATTTGCAACCTGATGGAGGTCAGTATAGATGGACTAATAGAACAAGTCCCACACGCTGCTAGAAGCCCAAATATTTTTTCAGAGATAAATGAAGAAAAAAATTATTTTTAATTTGCAACCTGATGGAGGTCAGTATAGATGGACTAATAGACCAAGTCCCACACACTGCTAGAAGCCCAAATATTTTTTCAGAGCTAGATGCAGAAAAAAATTATTTTTAATTTGCAACCTGATGGAGGTCAGTATAGATGGACTAATAGACCAAGTCCCACACACCGCTAGAAGCCCAAATATTTTTTCAGAGCTAGATGCAGAAAAAAATTATATTCAATTTGCAACCTGCTGGAGGTCAGTATAGAAGGACTAATAGAACAAGTCCCACACACTGCTAGAAGCCCAAATATTTTTTCAGAGCTAAATGAAGAAAAAAATTATTTTTAATTTGCAACCTGATGGAGGTCAGTATAGATGGACTAATAGACCAAGTCCCACACACTGCTAGAAGCCCAAATATTTTTTCAGAGCTAGATGCAGAAAAAAATTATTTTTAATTTGCAACCTGATGGAGGTCAGTATAGATGGACTAATAGACCAAGTCCCACACACCGCTAGAAGCCCAAATATTTTTTCAGAGCTAGATGCAGAAAATTTTTTTATTCAATTTGCAACCTGATGGAGGTCAGTATAGATGGACTAATAGACCAAGTCCCACACACTGCTAGAAGCCCAAATATTTTTTCAGAGCTAGATGCAGAAAAAAATTATTTTTAATTTGCAACCTGATGGAGGTCAGTATAGATGGACTAATAGACCAAGTCCCACACACTGCTAGAAGCCCAAATATTTTTTCAGAGCTAGATGCAGAAAAAAATTATTTTTAATTTGCAACCTGATGGAGGTCAGTATAGATGGACTAATAGAACAAGTCCCACACGCTGCTAGAAACCCAAAAATTTTTTCAGAGATAAATGAAGAAAAAAATTATTTTTAATTTGCAACCTGATGGAGGTCAGTATAGATGGACTAATAGACCAAGTCCCACACACTGCTAGAAGCCCAAATATTTTTTCAGAGCTAGATGCAGAAAAAAATTATTTTTAATTTGCAACCTGATGGAGGTCAGTATAGATGGACTAATAGAATGATGCTATGCCCAAAAGATTTTACTTCACTAGGTGCAGTAAAAAAATTGGTATTCTATACACAGGTGGTATATCTTGCAACACAGATAGGCTACTCCACTGACTAACACACTCTGCAATAGGCCAAAAAGGATTAGCTTTGCTAGATTCAGCCAAATGCTGTGAAAAAAACTTGCACAGCACTGGCACAGACCTGCCTGGCAAAAACTGATAGGAACTGATGTAACCTAGTCCTGAAAAGGACTCCAATTACAATTAGTCTTTACTCCCACAATCTATCTATTTAAGAGCACAGACCTGCTTGATAAAAGTCGTAGGAAATGCTGTAACCTAGTCCTTAAAAGGACTGCAATCACAACTATTCCCTACTCCCAAGCTATCTGTATATTTGTGCGAAAATTGGCTTGAAATTAACAAGGTATAGTGCACACAGCAAAAGCGGTGCCGTCTAACACGCAGCTGCAGCAGTGAGAAAATGGTGGCGACGGGGAAAATGGCTTGGTCTTATAGGGCAAGGACATGTGACATACACTGCCAATCACACATGCCCTTGCTTGTGTGAAAAAAAGCACTTCGCTCCGTGTGTGCGCTGCTGATAGGCTGACAGATTGCACCTCCCCACTGCAAATGCGGGAAAGAGAAAAAAATATGGAGATCTTCATTGTTCCTGCAGAGATCCATCCCCTGCCCCTCCCCCCGCCCCGCTGTACACTCAAACTGCGTATTAACATTAATTTTCATCATTACTGAGAAAAAATCCAGTTATGATTTTGGTGCACGAACAGTTATCGAACATAACCTCGAACAGCCGAATTTTTCTCAAATTGTTCGTGTTCGCCGACCGGCTCGAACACCGCCCAAAACAGCTCGAATTTGAGATTGGCGAACAGTTCGAGTAGAACAACGCTCATCTCTACTCATAAATACCATAAATTTCTCTTTAAAAAAAAACATGAGACACCGAAAGCCTCAAGAGGCGGCTGCACCCAGCAGCTGTGCACATTGTGATCTCCAGCATTCCAGCAACGTATAGCATTTATTAACCCTCGTTGTGCCACTCTGGAATCTGTTTATTGTACCTTGGTACAAGCCACTTAGAACAAATGTGTTACGATGGGAATTCATTTCATGTGTATACAAAGAGAGTTTCTGCTTCTCACTTTTTTCTGGCAGCTGTGCTGTGTGAATAGTATTGGATAAATACATGGTAATAGAATTCTACTATTATCTATTACCCTATATTTATTGTTATACACAATAAAATATATCATATTTTTTCTCAATATTTGCATTGTGTCGATACCGGCATCATTTACACTGTGTAAAAAGGTGCAAAAAAACTGTGATAAGTAGTGTTGAGCCACCCCCGTAGTGTTCGGGTTCGGTTCGGTTCGTCGAACACCGGGATGTTCGAGGAACTGTTCGTCGAACTGTTCGTCGAACACCTTAGAACACCGTCGAACGCCGTTAAAACCAATGGCAGGCAAACAAAAACACATAGGAACACATAGAAAACACCTTCAAAGGTGTCCAAAAGCTGACAAACTGCTCAGAAGACGCTTTCTTTAAAAAAGCCGGCCGGCAATTCAGCAGCGGCATACACCGGTACCCGACAATTTAGACATGAAGGAATAGAGCATCACACATAGATTAGATAGATAGAAACATGTCAGTCACATATATATGAAGTACAGTGACAGTGTTGCATACTGTACTTGTCATTTAATGTAAAGGATTTATTAAAAAATATAATAGTGTTTTCGTGCACCGTCTCTTTAAAAAAGCCGGCCGGCAATTCAGCAGCGGTACCCGACAATTTATAACAGACAGAATAGAGCTTCACACATAGATTAGATAGATAGAAACATGTCAGTCACATATATATGAAGTACTGTGACAGTGTTGCTTACTGTACTTGTCATTTACTGCAAAGAATTTATTTAAAAAAATAATAGTGTTTTCATGCACCGTCTCTTTAAAAAAGCCGGCTGGCAATTCAGCATCTGTACCCGACAATTTAGAATAGAAGGAATAGAGAATCACACATAGATTAGATAGATAGAAATATGTCAGTCACATATATATGAAGTACAGTGACAGTGTTGCTTACTGTACTTGTCATTTAGTGTAAAGGATTTATTAAAAAATATAATAGTGTTTTCGTGCACCGTCTCTTTAAAAAAGCCGGCCGGCAATTCAGCAGCGGTACCCGACAATTTATAACAGACAGAATAGAGCTTCACAGATAGATTAGATAGATAGAAATATGTCAGTCACATATATATGAAGTACTGTGACAGTGTTGATTACTGTACTTGTCATTTACTGCAAAGGATTTATTAAAAAAAATAATAGTGTTTTCATGCACCGTCTCTTTAAAAAAGCCGGCCGGCAATTCAGCATCTGTACCCGACAATTTATAACAGACAGAATAGAGCTTCACACATAGATTAGATAGATAGAAACATGTCAGTCACATATATAATAAGTACAGTGACAGTGTTGGTTACTGTACTTGTCATTTAGTATTAAAATAAAGGATTTATTATTAAAAAAAATTGGCGTGGGGTTCCCCGTAATTTTAGTCTCTAGCGGAGGTTAAGCAGACAGCTGGGGCAGATGTTTGAAGCCTGGGAAGGGGGTAATACCCACGGAGCTTCCCAGGCTACTAATATCAGCCCCCAGCTGAATACCTAGCCTTTACTAGCTATTAAAATGGAGGACCCCCCAAAAAAATGACGTGGGGTCCCCCCTAATTTAATAGCTAGCAAAGGCTAGGCAGACAGCTGGGGGCTGATATTAATAGCCCAGGAAGGGAGCCATGAATATTGGCCCCCTCCCAGGCTAGAAACACCAGCCCTCAGCCGCCCCAGAAATGGCGCATCCATAGGATGCGCCAATTCTGGCACTTAGCCTCGCTCTTCCACGCTGCCCTGGTGCGGTGGCAGGGGGTAATAGGGTTGGGGTTGATGTCAGCTTATAATGCCAGCTGACATCAAGCCCAGGTTAGTAATGGAGAGGCGTCTATAAGACACCCCCATTACTAACCCCATAGTCAAAGTTAAAAAAAAAAACACAAACACCCAGAATAAAGTCCTTTAATTGAAATAAAGACACAATTCTTTATTGTTCTAAATTAAACCATACTTACCATCACGCCCATTCCAGCTGAAGCCAACGATCTCCTGCAATAAAAGAAAAATAATAAAGCAACCTCATCCTTACCTTTCCATGGTTCCCAGGACAGCTCCAGCTCTGCTACATCGAGATGACAGGCTGGACCGCAGCAGAACGCTGCCATCCAGCTTGCCATGCCGCACACACTGAGAAGCGCAGGCATGCTTGCGCTCCTCAGTGTCTGACTGTGACGGCATCCAGATGAGCCGACAATGAACTCGGCTCACCTCATGTACGTCACTGACAGCGTGGGAAAATTCTCCTGCACTCAGCGCTTCAGCGTGAGAATTTTCCCACGCTGTCAGTGACGTGCATGAGGTGAGCCGAGTTCATTGTACATGACCTCGGCTCATCTGGATGCCGTCACAACCAGACACTGAGTAGCGCAAGCATGCCTGCGCTTCTCAGTGTCTGCGGGATGACAGGCTGGATGGCAGCGTTCTGCTGCGGTCCAGCCTGTCATCTCGATGTAGCAGAGCTGAAGCTGTCGTGGGAGCCATGGAAAGGTAAGGATGATGTTGCTTTATTATTTTACTTTTATTGCAGGAGATCATTGGCTTCAGCTGGAATGGGCGTGGCGGTAAGTATGGTTTAATTTAGAACAATAAAGAATTGTGTGTTTATTTCAATTAAAGGACTTTTTTCTGGGTGTTTGTGTTTTTTTTAAATACTTTACTAGAAATTCATGGTGGTCATGTCTAATATTGGCGTGACCCCATGAATTTCGGGCTTAGGGCCAGCTGATAATGCCAAGCTGGCCTTAACCCCTTTATTACCCAGTGAGCCACCGCACCAGGGCCCTGGATGAGTTGGGTACAGCGCCAGAAGATGGCGCTTCTATGAACGCGCCATTTTCCGGGGCGGCTGCGGACTGCAATTTGCAGCGGGTGGGGCCCAGAAAGCTTGGGCCTCCCTGCGCTGCAGATTCCAGCCCCCAGCTGCCTAGTTGTACCTGGCTGGACACAAAAATAGGGCGAAGCTCCACGTATTTTTTTTTTAAATTCATGAAATTCATGGAATAATTAAGAAAAAAAGGGCTTCCCTATATTGTTGTGTCCGGCTAGGTACAAATAGGCAGCTGGTGGTTGGGAGCAGCCCGTTCCTGCCTGCTGTACCTGACTGGACACAAATATAGGGCGAAGCCCCACATCAATTTTTTTTTCATTATTTCATGAATTTCCTGAAATAATTTAAAAAAAATTGACGTGGGGCTTCGCCCTATATTTGTGTCCAGTCAGGTACAGCAGGCAGGAACGGGCTGCCCCCAACCACCAGCTGCCTATTTGTACCTGGCCAGACACAACAATATAGGGAAGCCCTTTTTTAAAAAAATTATTTCATGAAATAATTAAAAAAAAATTGACGTGGGGCTTCGCACTATATTTGTGTCCAGCCAGGTACAGCAGGCAGGGACGGGCTGCCCCCAACCACCAGCTGCCTATTTGTACCTGGTTGGACACAACAATATAGGGAAGCCCTTTTTTTCTTAATTATTCCATGAATTTCATGAAATAATTTAAAAAAAAAATGCGTGGGGCTTCGCCCTATTTTTGTGCCCAGCCAGGTACAACTAGGCAGCTGGGGGCTGGAATCTGCAGCGCAGGGAGGCCCAAGCTTTCTGGACCCCACCCGCTGCATATTGCAGTCCGCAGCCGCCCCGGAAAATGGCGCGTTCATAGAAGCGCCATCTTCTGGCGCTGTACCCAACTCATCCAGGGCCCTGGTGCGGTGGCTCACTGGGTAATAAAGGGGTTAAGGCCAGCTTGGCATTATCAGCTGGCCCTAAGCCCGAAATTCATGGGGTCACGCCAATATTAGACATGACCACCATGAATTTCTAGTAAAGTATTTAAAAAAACACAACACCCAGAATAAAGTCCTTTAATTGAAATAAACACACAATTCTTTATTGTTCTAAATTAAACCATACTTACCGTCACGCCCATTCCAGCTGAAGCCAATGTCTTCTGCAATAAAAGTAAAATAATAAAGCAACCTCATCCTTACCTTTCCATGGTTCCCACGACAGCTTCAGCTCTGCTACATCGAGATGACAGGCTGGACCGCAGCAGAACGCTGCCATCCAGCCTGTCATCCCGCGGACACTCAGAAGCGCAGGCATGCTTGCGCTCCTCAGTGTCTCGCTGTGACGGCATAAAGATGAGACAAGCTCATGTCCAATGAACTCGGCGCACCTCATGCACGTCACTGACAGCGTGGGAGAATTCTCCTGCACTCAGCACTTCAGCGTGAAAATTCTCCCACGCTGTCAGTGACGTACATGAGGTCAGCTGAGTTCATTGGACATGAATGAGCTCACCTCATGCACGTCACTGACAGCGTGGGAAAATTCTCACGCTGAAGCGCTGAGTGCAGGAGAATTTTCCCACGCTGTCAGTGACGTGCATGAGGTGAGCTCATTCATGTCCAATGAACTCAGCTGACCTCATGCACGTCACTGACAGCGTGGGAGAATTCTCACGCTGAAGTGCTGAGTGCAGGAGAATTCTCCCACGCTGTCAGTGACGTGCATGAGGTGCGCCGAGTTCATTGGACATGAACTCGTCTCATCTTTATGCCGTCACAGCCAGACACTGCAGAGCGCAAGCATGCCTGCGCTTCTCAGTGTCTGCGGGATGACAGGCTGGATGGCAGCGTTCTGCTGCGGTCCAGCCTGTTATCTCGATGTAGCAGAGCTGAAGCTGTCGTGGGAACCATGGAAAGGTAAGGATGAGGTTGCTTTATTATTTTTCTTTTATTGCAGGAGATCGTTGGCTTCAGCTGGAATGGGCGTGACGGTAAGTATGGTTTAATTTAGAACAATAAAGGAATGTGTCTTTATTTCAATTAAAGGACTTTATTCTGGGTGTTTGTGTTTTCTTTTAACTTTGACTATGGGGTTAGTAATGGGGGTGTCTTATAGACGCCTCTCCATTACTAACCTGGGCTTGATGTCAGCTGGCATTATAAGCTGACATCAACCCCAACCCTATTACCCCCTGCCACCACACCAGGGCAGCGTGGAAGAGCGAGGCTAAGTGCCAGAATTGGCGCATCCTATGGATGCGCCATTTCTGGGGCGGCTGACGGCTGGTGTTTCTAGCCTGGGAGGGGGCCAATATTCATGGTTCCCTTCCTGGGCTATTAATATCAGCCCCCAGCTGTCTGCCTAGCCTTTGCTAGCTATTAAATTAGGGGGGATCCCACGTCATTTTTTTGGGGGGTCCCCCATTTTAATAGCTAGTAAAGGCTAGGTATTCAGCTGGGGGCTGATATTAGTAGTCTGGGAAGCTCCGTGGGTATTACCGCCTTCCCAGGCTTCAAACATCTGCCCCAGCTGTCTGCTTAACCTCCGCTAGAGACTAAAATTACGGGGAACCCCACGCCAATTTTTTTTAATAATAAATCCTTTATTTTAATACTAAATGACAAGTACAGTAACCAACACTGTCACTGTACTTATTATATATGTGACTGACATGTTTCTATCTATCTAATCTATGTGTGAAGCTCTATTCTGTCTGTTATAAATTGTCGGGTACAGATGCTGAATTGCCGGCCGGCTTTTTTAAAGAGACGGTGCATGAAAACACTATTATTTTTTTAAATAAATCCTTTGCAGTAAATGACAAGTACAGTAAGCAACACTGTCACAGTACTTCATATATATGTGACTGACATGTTTCTATCTATCTAATCTATGTGTTAAGCTCTATTCTGTCTGTTATAAATTGTCGGGTACCGCTGCTGAATTGCCGGCCGGCTTTTTTAAAGAGACGGTGCACGAAAACACTATTATATTTTTTAATAAATCCTTTACACTAAATGACAAGTACAGTAAGCAACACTGTCACTGTACTTCGTATATATGTGGCTGACATGTTTCTATCTATCTAATCTATGTGTGATTCTCTATTCCTTCTATTCTAAATTGTCGGGTACAGATGCTGAATTGCCGGCCGGCTTTTTTAAAGAGACGGTGCATGAAAACACTATTATTTTTTTTGATAAATCCTTTACACTAAATGACAAGTACAGTAAGCAACACTGTCACTGTGCTTCTTATATGTGTGACTGACATGTTTCTATCTATCTAATCTATGTGTGATTCTCTATTCTTTCTGTTCTAAATTGTCGGGTACCGGTGTAAGCCGCTGCTGAATTGCCGGCTTTTCATGTTTCACTGTGAGCACTGTTCCCATCGATTTGGGCAATCACTGTAATCCCACAACCACCATGGCTGTGGCATTACAGTGAGTGGCAGACAATCCCTGCATGATTGGTGCTCTAAATAGCGCCAGACATGCAGGACACGCTTTTGGTGCACGAACAGTTATCGAACATAACCTCGAACAGCCGAATTTTTTGCAAATCGTTCGGGTTCGTCGAACAACTCGAACACCGCCCAAAACAGCTCGAATTTGAGATTGGCGAACAGTTCTAGTCGAACACCGCTCATCTCTAGTGATAAGTTTTAAGAAGGTGCACTAATGGCTTATTTTTTCTAGGTGGGTTAAGGCTTCGTTCAGACGGGTATGTTTATAACCATGTGCGTGACAGACCACACACGGGCCAATTGTAGACTTTATGCTAGTGCACATCTGCGTTTTTCCACCTGGACTGATGGCATGCACTAAATCTTACAGTTTATCCCGGCTTAAGGGGTATGGCTCAGCAGTGTCCAATTGTAACAATGGTAATAGTTTTCATACTTGCCTGATTCAGTGACTTTCACCGGTGTGATCCTCACATAACAAGGACAGATTTTTATTTTCGGGAAGTAAAACATTCATTAACTTTAAGCAGAGATCTTGAAAACTATTTGGAGCTGTTACACAAAATATATCAGAAACTTGCTTAAAGCGATTTTCTTAAGTTTTGATTTTATTTCTTATCCCTATGATAGAGGATAACTTCCCAATCACTGGGGATCTGAAAGTTGGGATTCAGAATGATTCCGGGAACCGGGGTGGTCTTGAGCCCCATGGTAATGGAGCGGAGGTTCATCATGCACACTGCTGCTCCATTTATTCTAATGGTAGTGTTGAAGACCAGCAGAGCATAATTCTCAGCTATCTCCAGCGATCCCATTAAGAATGAATGGAGCATCAGAGCACATGATCAATCTCTGCTCCATTCACATGGGGCTCAAGACAGCCCCGATTCCCAGGATATATGGGGGTTTCAGCTGTTGGACCCTCAGCAATATTCTCACCATATGTCGGTAATAGCCCATCCAATCAACACAGGCAAATAAATCAAACTATAGATGTCCATAAATTAAGTTTTGTGGAATAATGAGAAATGACACAGGGAAAATGTATTGAAGACGCTTACTGAAATTTATTTAATGCTTTGTATCGAAGCCTTTGTTTGTGATGACAGCTTCACGACGTCTTCTTATGGAGAAACTAGTCGCATACATTGCTCAGGTGTGATTTTGGCACATTCTTCCACACAAACACTCTTCAAATCCTGAAGGTTCCATGGGCTCCTTTTATAAACTCTGAGCTTTAATTCCTTCCATAACTAACTTGACAAGTGTTCTGATAATTCTTTTCACTCCTCTGCCTGAAATCTTGCAGGGAGCAGCTGGTAGTTGCCAGTTTATTGTGAAATGATGCTCTTTCCACATCTGGATTATGGCCCCAACAGTGCTCACTGGTACCTTCAGTAGTTTAGAAATTCTTCTGTAACCAATGCCATCAGTTTTGCAACAATAAGGTTGCAAAGGTCTTGAGATAGCTCACTGGTTTTACCCATCATGAGATGTTTATTGTGTAGCACCTTGGTAATGAGATACCTTTCTATAGGTCATCAGTTGAACCAGCTGATATTATTTTTCACTAAGTGGCAGGATTGTTTTCTAATTACTGATAGATTTCAGATGGTGTCATGACTTTCCATGGCTTTTTGCACCTCTCTTTCTTCATGTGTTCAATACTATTTCCCTGTGTCATTTCTCATTTTTACACATAACTAGTGTTGAGCGATACCTTCCGATATCGGCAACTATTGGATCGGATTGGATCGGACCGATAGCCCAAAAGTATCGGATATCGCCGATTCCGATACCGGAAACCAATGCAAGTCAATGGGACAGAAATATCGGAATGAAAATAAACCCTTTCTTTCCTTGTAGGTTAATTCTACATGAAGGAAAACAACTAAGAATAATGTAGAATGTATTGGGGGAGGTGGGGGAGACAATAAAGGCATAGAGGTTTAGACCAATCAAATGGAATAGCAGGAATTAATATTTTTTTTAAGACGTTCTGAGTTACGGAAATATTGACTATGTTAAGTATTTTTATATTTTGTCAGATATTTATGTTTCACTACTTCCATGCTCTTCACCTTCTTTTTTACTTCTCCCACACTTTCTCCTTCATCATCCTCAGCATCAGCATCTTTTTCATCCACTTCTTCTTCACCTTCTTCATCTTCTTCTTCTTCACCTTCTTCGTATTATTCTTTTTTTTTACATTCTTCATATTCAACTATTATTCTTCTTCATATTCTACTTCTTCATCTTCTTCATATTCTTCTTCTTCATCATATTCTTATTTGTGACAGACATTCCTGTAGTTGTTATCTATAAAACTTTGAACATTACACCTTTCGTTCTGCCCGTCACAAAAGATTTACAACAGGATTTGTCCACGTTCAGTTTGGCCTGCAGCAGCAGGTCTTTTCCAGGGGCACCACGAGGAGGAACGGACTCACCCCCATACACTGCTTAGTCATCTTCTGCTTATAATTTAGATATTATCTTTTGCTCTGATTTTTAGTCTTATGCTTATTGTTCTTCCGCTTTTTGTTCTGCAGCTTCTTGTACTTCTGCTTCTTGGTTTTCTGTCTCTTGTTCTTCTGTATCTTGGTGGTTGTCTTCTCTTCTTTGTCCTCTTGGTCAACTTCTTCAGGGTCATCTTCTTGGTCTTCTTCGGCGTGGTCTTCAGGGTCGTCGTCTTCGGGGTCCTCGTCTTCAGGGTCGTCGTCTTCGGGGTCCTCGTCTTCGGGGTCCTCGTCTTCTTCTGGTTGGTCTTCAGGGTCCTCGTCTTCAGGGTCCTCGTCTTCGGGGTCTTCGTCTTCTTCGAGGTGGTCTTCAGGGTCCTCGTCTTCTTCGGGGTGGTCTTCAGGGTCCTCGTCTTCAGGGTCCTCGTCTTCGGGGTCCTCGTCTTCTTCGGGGTGGTCTTCAGGGTCCTCGTCTTCTTCGGGGTGGTCTTCAGGGTCCTCGTCTTCAGGGTCGTCGTCTTCGGGGTCCTCGTCTTCTTCGGGTTGGTCTTCAGGGTCCTCGTCTTCAGGGTTCTCGTCAGGGAGATCCAGAGTGATTACCAAGAACCATTTCAAAAAGCTTGAACTTGGAAATGTAGCAGAAGGTACAAGAAGGCTGAGGAACTACCGAGGACCAGCTGACGGTACTGGAACCCGGATGGGTAGCAGAAGGTACAAGAGCCAATGGAACTACCGAGGACCAGCTGACGGTACTGGAACTCGGTTACTAAGCAGGAGGTACCTGTGCCAGAAAGCACTACCAAGGACCAGCAGACGTTGGTGGAACTTGGATACCGAGAAGGAGGCACCTAATCCAAAGGCACTGCCGAGAACCAGCTGACGGTACTGGAACCCGGATGGTTAGCAGAAGGTACAAGAGCCAATGGAACTACCGAAGACCAGCTGACGGTACTGGAACTCGGTTACTAAGCCGGAGGTACCTGTGCCAGAAAGCACTACCAAGGACCAGCAGACGTTGGTGGAACTTGGATACCGAGAAGGAGGCACCTAATCCAAAGGCACTGCCGAGAACCAGCTGACGGTACTGGAACCCGGATGGGTAGCAGAAGGTACCCATGTAAAAAAAAGTTTCAAGGCTGCGAGCCGGCCGCAGTTACCAAAACCCACAGTCCTACAGGGGGTGCTTGTCCTATTGGCACTATGGAACCAGCCTTCATTGCCAGATCCCGCAGCCCACATAGGAGTCACCTAAACTGCAGGCACCATAGAGTCGGCTAACCCGACCGCAACACGACAGGACAACGCATTGGAGGCAAAGTGACGTTGACACTACCCGGAAACAGCTGGCGTGCTGGAACCAGGCTGGGCAGGAGGGAGTACCCATGCCAAAGACACTGCCGAGAACCAGCTGACGATACTGGAACCCGGATGGGTAGTAGAAGGTACAAGAGCAAATGGAACTACCGAGGACCAGCTGACGGTACTGGAACCCGGATGGGTAGCAGAAGGTACAAGAGCCAATGGAACTACCGAAGACCAGCTGACGGTACTGGAACTCGGTTACTAAGCAGGAGGTACCTGTGCCAGAAAGCACTACCAAGGACCAGCAGACGTTGGTGGAACTTGGATACCGAGAAGGAGGCACCTAATCCAAAGGCACTGCCGAGAACCAGCTGACGGTACTGGTACCCGGATGGGTAGCAGAAGGTACCCATGTAAAAAAAAGTTTCAAGGCCGCGAGCCGGCCGCAGTTACCAAAACCCACAGTCCTACAGGGGGTGCTTGTCCTATTGGCACTATGGAACCAGCCTTCATTGCCAGATCCCGCAGCCCACATAGGAGTCACCTAAACTGCAGGCACCATAGAGTCGGCTAACCCGACCGCAACACGACAGGACAGCGCATTGGAGGCAAAGTGACGTTGACACTACCCGGAAACAGCTGGCGTGCTGGAACCAGGCTGGGCAGGAGGGAGTACCCGTGCCAAAGACACTGCCGAGAACCAGCTGACGATACTGGAACCCGGATGGGTAGTAGAAGGTACAAGAGCAAATGGAACTACCGAGGACCAGCTGACGGTACTGGAACCCGGATGGGTAGCAGAAGGTACAAGAGCCAATGGAACTACCGAAGACCAGCTGACGGTACTGGAACTCGGTTACTAAGCAGGAGGTACCTGTGCCAGAAAGCACTACCAAGGACCAGCAGACGTTGGTGGAACTTGGATACCGAGAAGGAGGCACCTAATCCAAAGGCACTGCCGAGAACCAGCTGACGGTACTGGAACCCGGATGGGTAGCAGAAGGTACCCATGTAAAAAAAAGTTTCAAGGCCGCGAGCCGGCCGCAGTTACCAAGACCCACAGTCCTACAGGGGGTGCTTGTCCTATTGGCACTATGGAACCAGCCTTCATTGCCAGATCCCGCAGCCCACATAGGAGTCACCTAAACTGCAGGCACCATAGAGTCGGCTAACCCGACCGCAACACGACAGGACAACGCATTGGAGGCAAAGTGACGTTGACACTACCCGGAAACAGCTGGCGTGCTGGAACCAGGCTGGGCAGGAGGGAGTACCCGTGCCAAAGACACTGCTGGGAAACAGCTGGCGGTGCTGGAACCCAGGGTAAATACTAAAAACAGAGTGGAGCCAGAGGCGTAATTGGAGCAACTTTAAAATCTGTAGTAGTGTGAATGTGGACAGAGCAGGAGAATTTGCCGGACACACAGCTGGGGATCAGCTGACGTTACTGAACCCCAATAACACGGCAGCAAGTGTTGACTGTGCAGACTGCACTTCCGAGCGCCAACTGGCGGTATTGGAGCCCAGGGTAAATACTAAAAACAGAGGAGCCAGAGGAGTAATTGGAGCAAGTTTTATATCAGTAGTACAATGGATGTGGACAAAGCAGGAGAATTTGCCGGACACACAGCAGGGGAACAGCTGACGTTACTGAACCCCAATAACACAGCAGCAAGTGTTGACTGTGCAGACGGCACTTCCGAGAGCCAACTGGCGGTGTTGGAGCTCAGAGATAATACTGAAAACAGAGGAGCCAGAGGTGTAATTGGAGCAACTTTAAAATCTGTAGTAGTGAGAATGTGGACAGAGCAGGAGAAATTGCCGTAAGCACAGCAGGGGAACAGCTGACGTTACTGAACCCCAATAACACGGCAGCAAGTGTTGACTGTGCAGACGGCACTTTCGAGCGCCAACTGGCGGTGTTGGAGCTCAGGGATTACAGTTCAGGTGGTAGAAACATGAACACAACAGGAGACCTGGATACTGTTGCCAACCAATTATTTATTCTAGAAGAGGACTGGCAAATTCATGAGAGATCCAGGCCTTGTTCATTTTGAGAAAAGTAAGCCGGTCAACGTTATCGGAGGATAGTCGCATGCGACGGTCTGTTAGTACACCACCTGCGGCACTAAAGACGCGTTCCGATAATACACTAGCAGCAGGGCAAGCTAGCACCTCCAATGCATACTGACTAAGCTCTGGCCATGTATCCAGCTTACAGACCCAAAACTTGAAGGGAGAAGAGCCGTCAGGGAGTACACTAAGAGGGCAAGACATGTAGTCTGTCACCATCTGACGGAAACGTTGCCTCCTGCTGACTGGAGCCGTCTGTGATGGTGTAGACATTTGTGGCGGCGGGGACACAAAACTTTGCCACATTTCGGCCATACTGGTCTTGCCTTGTGCTGAGGCGCTGCTTCTGCTCCCTCTTTGTGCAGAGCTTCCTCCACTGCTTCGACGCACTGAGCTGCTTTGTAAAGCACTAGCAGCACTGCTCTCGGTTGGAATGGAGAACATGATGGAATGCACCAGTGCGTCTTGGTACTCCCGCATTTTACGCTCCCGGTTCAACGGTGTTATGAGGCTTTGTAAGTTGTCCCGGTAGCGAGGATCTAGGAGGGTGGACACCCAATAATCAGCCGTGTTGAGAATGTGGGCGATGCGGCGGTCGTTTCTCAGGCACTGCAGCATGAAATCAACCATGTGCTGCAGACTGCCAACTGGCCAAGAAACGCTGTCCCCTGCTTGAGGCGTGATCTCTGCCTGCTCTGCATCACCCCACCCTCGCTCTAGATACTGACTACTAGAGCATTGTGTACCTCCCTCCTCTGGACAGATGTCTTCCTCATCCATTGACTCCTCCTCATCCTCCTCACAAAGTGTCCCCTGCCTAGGCCTTTGTGAGGAACCACGTTGCGCAGACTGTAGAGAAGCAGATGGCATATGTGACTCCTCATCCTCCACCTCTTCCAAAACCTTGTCCCTTAGTGCTTGCAGTGTTTTTTCAAGCAGACAGATAAGGGGGATAGTCATGCTGAATAGTGCATCATCTGCACTCGCCATCCGCGTGGAATAATCGAAGGCACGCAAAACGTGGCAAATGTCCTTCATAGAGTCCCACTCAGTGGTGGTGAAGTGTGAACGGCGTGCACTGCGACTTGTTTGCGCCTGCTGCAGCTGGTACTCCATTACTGCTGCCTGCTGCTCACACAACCTCTCCAACATATGTAACGTTGAATTCCACCTGGTGGGTAGGTCACATATGATGCGATGATCCGGAAGACGTAATCGGCGCTGCAGAGCTGCAATGCGTGATCTTGCGTTGCTGGAACGCCGCAAGTGAGCGCACTCTATGCGGACCTTGTGAAGCAGTGCATCAAGATCCGGATAGTCCCTCAAAAAACTCTGCACGACCAAGTTGAGCACATGTGCCAGACATGGGATGTGAGTGAGGTTGCCTAGGCCCAGAGCTGCCACCAGATTTCGGCCATTGTCACACACTACCATTCCTGGCTGGAGATTCGCTGGCACAAACCACACGTCGCTCTGCTGCTTGATGGCATTCCAGAGCTCCTGTGCTGTGTGGCTTCGATTCCCCAAAGAAATTAATTTTAATACGGCCTGTTGACGTTTGGCCACGGCTGTGCTCATATCGGTCATCATAACAGGTAACCGTTCACGGGTCGATGTGGAGGTAGACCGTGACGGCTCCTGCAGCGCTGATTCAGAGGAACTGGAGTATGAGGAGGAGTCAATGTGTACAGACTGGATTCCTGCAATCCTTGGAGTTGGCAGAACACGTACAGCGCCACTCTCAAGATCTGTACCCGGCTCCACAACATTTACCCAATGGGCAGGGAGGGAAAGGTATCATCCCTGGCCATGCTTACTGGTCCACGCATCGGTGGTCAGGTGGACCTTGCTACTGACGGCGTTTTGTAGCGCATGTTTAATTTTTCCCTCCACATGATGTTGCAGGACAGGGACGACTTGCCTGCTGAAATAAAAGCGGCTGGGCACGTTGTATTGTGGGACTGCCAATGCCATAAAGTTACGGAAGGTGTCAGTCTCCACCAGCCTGAATGATAGTGACTCGCCCCCTGGGCCGTGGGGCACTCGGATCCGGGCAATAGGGAGACGATGGGGGTAGTAGTGGCGACCCTGTTCCGTGGCTCAGGGTGGTCAGGCCAATGGTAGTCTGCTACGTTCTGCTGATAATGTCCGACTACGCCACCCGTGGATTGCGGTTATTAGGAACCGCCGCTGCATGCAGACCGCTGGGGCTGATGAGGTGTGCAGCTAGGGTAGTGTGACTCCCCACGGGAAGAGTGCGGCCCCAGGGCAGTATAATGGATGGTGGGAGTGATGGTAGTGAGAGTCCCAGTGCTAATAGTGCTGGAGGAGCAAGGAGCACACAGACAACAGGTTGCAGTCCAGGGTCTTTACTAGAACAGGTAAACTGACCCACAAACAGTCCCGGCTAGGAGGGGACCTGGATGTCTGAGAGCAACGGGGAAATTGGCCCTGGTCAGGGTGAGGGTGTAGACCTACCGTGCTTTCTGTGCTCCTTCTGGCTATCTCCTCGTTATAGGGTAACAGCCCACGTTTCCGAGCTTTCCGTGTATTCTCGCCTGTATGGCCTGTGACGTGGGTTCCTTTCTGCTCCCAGCCTTGTATGGCTTTACTGGTCCCTTCGGTTGTGGCAGGGCCTCCAGGCTTCTTAGACCAAGGAATATACAGTCCCTTGCGGACTGGTTATCTGCTGGAGGATGTAGAATCCTCTCAGCCTCAGACACCAAAGTCTGGTAAAGTCAGTCTCTTATCTGCCAAGACAGGCTTGCTTCGCCTCTTGTCTCTGGCTTGTGGCTCTCCTCCTGCCACACTTCCTCTTAGGTGCAGTGCAACTGTCTGTCCCTGCTCTGCTCTGGGACAAGTCTCAGTGCTGAGACAGGCCATCAAGTTCTCCCTAACCCTGCCCCCAGTACTAGCTTTTATAGGGGCAGCCAGCTCCCCCTACTGGCCTGAGACAGGAGGCATTGCATGCTAATGTTCCCCTGACTAGAGAACCTCCCCCTTGCTCTCAGACACAGATTTATTTACACTTGTGGCATCCAGGCCAGGGTGACACATTCCCCCCTAGTGAAATTTAGTACTCCGGGACTAAACAATAAACAGAGACAATATGCATAACCATAAAACATTAATAGACAAACGACGCACAGATTGAGTTCTTAAGGTCACAGTGTGGCCTGTGACCAGGTGTCCATATCACCAGCACAACGGGGAGCCTTAACCAGGTGGGGGTCTGTCTTACCCCAAGTCCTTCACAGTCTTAGTTCATTCCTTGGTTAGGCTCCAAACCTTGTATGGACTCAAGGTCCCGGTTATAAAAAGTCCATAAACTTTGAGTCCTTACGGTAGCTGCAAGAAACTGAAACACAGAATTACCAAACATGCATGTAACTTTGCAAACATTTCAACAGTTGGTAACAGGGTTATTTACAATTTTTGCGCGCTCTATATTTTCCAGCGAGCGGGTATCTGCCCCTTTGTGCTCCTGGTTGACCTCCTTAACCCACTGTCTGGTGGTGGACCAACCTGGCTTTCCCCACTAGTGTTAGGGGTACAGCTACCAGCTGGGTGTACAGGTAGGGCAGGCAGCTGTCTGCGGGTCCTTTGGCTTACAGCAAGCATGGCAGGCTCACTGTCAGCAGAGGGTTGACTCTGCTGGGCTGCTGGTACAGGCTCTTCTGCCTCTGGAACCGCTTGCTCCTCTTCACCTTCCGGCTCTGGTGTTGGTTGTTGCTGTGCCGGTTGCAGGAAATGCAGGACGGGTACCACTATGGCATCATTTATGCGAGTCCAGGACTGAGGGAACTCTCCGAGAACGGTGCTGATCATTTCTTCCTTGTCCTCTGCGGTTTCAAGGTCACTCTGATCCTTTTCTGCACTACGGAGTTGCTCGGGGCACCTTTTGAGGTGGTCTCTGGAGACGACACTAGTGGTTTCTCCTCCGTCCTTGGTGATTACGCACACCTTTGGGTTGTCGTGGTCAGACTGCAGTATGGTGTAGGGTTCCCTTTCCCACTGGTCGTCCAACTTATGTAGCCTTCTTTTTCTCTTTAGGACTTGCTCACCAGGTTCTAGGGGACCAGCAGGGGCGTGTTGATTGAAGAGATTTTCTTGCCTCTCTCTCACCTGGGCCAGGCTCTTCTCCACACTCTCCTGTACCTTCTTGTACTGCAGTTGCCTTTCCGTATCCCAGTTCGCATCCGGGGAGGTGTCCTCTGGTATTAGGACTCCCATCTTCAGGTCTACGGGCAGCTTACCTGGTCTGGCTCGCATCAGGTAAGCCGGGGTGCAGTTTGTAGCATTCACCGGGATATTGTTGTATAGGTCTATCAGGTCCAGCAGTTTTTCTGGCCACAGGCTGCGTTCCTCCAGGGGCAACGTCTTCAGGAGATAAATGACTATATTGTTCATCTTCTCACACATCCCTTTCGTTTGGGGGTGGTAAGGCGTTGTACGAATCTTCTTACAGCCATAGAGGTTGCAGAACTCCTGGAAGATTTCAGCTTCGAACGCTGGACCCTGGTCTGTCAGGACCTGTTCCGGATACCCGTGTGGATGGCAGAAATATTGCTGGAAGGCTCTGGCCGCTGTTTGGGCTGTCAAGTCCTTTACCGGGACCACCACTAGAAAACGGGAATAGTGGTCCACGATTGTCAGGGCATAGATGTATCCAGACTGGCTTGGAGCCAATTTGACGTGGTCCAGAGCTACCAGCTCAAGAGGCTGCGTGGTGACGATGGGCCTCAAGGGTGTCTTCTGGCTGGTGCGGTCCTTCCTCCTCAGGTGACAAGGGCCACAGTCTCTGCACCACTTTTCTACAGCTCCTCTCATGCCGACCCAAAAGAACCTTCCTCTTAGCAGGAACTCCAGTTTCTTCCAACCGAAGTTTCCCGCTCTGTCATGGTAAGCCCCCAGGACCATAGCTGCATCCCGCCTTGGGACCACGACTTGCCAGGTCAGCTCGTGCGTCCTTTGGTTAACAATCCTTCTGCACAACTTGCCTTGGTAGAGGAACAGTTTGCTCTTCTCCTTCCATAGCTGCTTGGCTTCCTCTGGGGCATCTGGATCTAGGCGGGCGTCTTCCCGGGTCAGCAGATCTTTCACCAGGCGGACTGCAGGGTCACTATCTTGGGTCTCGGCCCAGCTGTGGTGAGGTAGGGGATTGATCATCACAGTTGTTAGATCCTCCTCCTTCACGCGGTGAGAGTGTTGAGCGGCTCCATACCGGTGAAACGCGGGGAGTTCTACCTCCTCCAGCTCTTCTGGGTCTTCGTCACCCTCAGGTAAGTGAGGCATTCTTGATAGGGCGTCCACGTTGGCATTGGTTTTGCCTGCCCGGTACTTGATCACGAAGTCATAGTTGGAGAGACGGGCCATCCAACGCTGTTCCAGGGCACCCAGTCTTGCATTGTCCAGGTGTGTCAACGGGTTGCTGTCTGTGTACACGGTGAACTTTGCGGAGGCCAGGTAATGCTTGAAGCGTTCCGTCACGGCCCACACCACCGCCAAGAATTCTAGCTTGAAGGAGCTGTAATTCTCCGGGTTCCTCTCGGTGGGCCTCAGCTTCCGACTGGCGTACGCGATCACCCGTTCTCTGCCTTGTTGGTTTTGGGACAGTACGGCTCCCAGTCCCACATTACTGGCGTCTGTGTGGAGAATGAAAGGCTGGCCATAATCAGGGTAGGCCAGGATCTCATCCCCAGTGAGGGCCATCTTTAGCTGGCGGAAGGACTCCTCTTCCGGTTTATCCCACTTGAAGGGTGGCTTTTGGCTCCTGGACTTAGACTGTCCGATTAGGAGGTGCTGCATGGGAGCCGCCATCTTAGTGAACCCGGGGATGACTTCGGTAGTAGCCTACCAACCCGAGAAACTGTCTCACCTCTTTGATGTTCGAGGGGCTTGGCCAGCTCTTGATTGCCGTGACCTTGTCAGGGTCGGGGGCTACTACTTCCGCACTTACCACGTGCCCTAGGTACTGGACCTTTGGTTTCAGCAGGTGACACTTTGATGGTTTCACCTTCAGGCCATAGCCTACCAGGGCTTCGAACACCTCGGCCAGGTGCTTTAGATGGTCCTCGTAGGTTTTCGAATAGACGATCACGTCGTCCAGGTAAAGGAGGACCGTCTCGAAGTTTTGGTGCCCTAGACAGCATTCCATCAGCCGCTGGAAGGTCCCTGGTGCGTTGCAGAGCCCGAAAGGCATACAGTTGAACTCACTCAGTCCCATCGGGGTGGTGAAGGCGGTCTTCTCCTTGTCAGCCTCTGCCACAGGAACCTGCCAGTACCCGCTAGTAAGGTCCAAAGTAGAAAAGAAGTTAGCTGATTTTAGTGCGGCTAAAGACTTCTCTATTCTAGGCAGCGGATATGCGTCTTTGTGGGTGATACGGTTGATTTGTCTATAATCTTCGCACATTCTCATGGTGCAGTCTTTCTTTTTCACCAGCACCAAGGGGGCTGCCCAGGGGCTACAGCTATCTCTAATGACCCCAGCTTCTTTCATCTCTCTTAGCATACCCTTGGCGTTCTGATAATGTGCAGGGGGTACAGGTCGGTGTCTTTCTTTTATTGGTGGGTGGCTCCCTGTGGGGATGTGGTGTTCTATCCCTTTTACTCTGCCGAAGTCCAGCGGGTGCTTACTAAAGACTCTCTCGTACTCCTGTACCACCCGGTAGACTCCATGTTTTTGGTGCAGGGGAGTGGAGTCAGCACCCACGTGGAGTTTCTGGCACCAGTCCTCCTTTTGTTTCTGGGAGCCATTACCCTCCGCCTGTGGAGATGGAGGCAAGGGTTCCACGGCCCTGATAGCTTTGTGTTCGACGACAAACAGTTTGGCGAGTGTAGCGTACCTGGGTAAGTGTACTTCCCTCTCCCCAATGTTGAGGATGCGGACGGGCACCCTCCCATGACGGACGTCAACCACCCCCCGAGCTGTCAAAATTGTGGGCCTGCTGTCTGAGTACACGGGTTCTACCATGGCTTGGTAGTCTCTACCTCTCAACCCGATTGCAGTCCGACACCAGATCATCATTTCACTTTTGGGAGGCATGGAAATGGGGAATGGGTCACTCAGTCTTACGCTACCGATCTCACCACCAGATAGTTCTACTTGCTGCCGTCTCATCAGGGCTTTTATCTCCTTGTTGAGGACTCTCTGTTGGCTGGAACTAGCATTCACCGCCACCTGTTGTAGAATTACAATTACTTCTGAAAGACAATTTTCAATCACGTTAGTACCCACAGTTATTTTAGGGTGACTTTCACGACGGTCAATGTCCACAATAATCACTCCCTGTGCCGGCAGTTCAACTTTACCAATTTTAATGGTCATCTCCTTGAACCCCATCTGCGGCACGGGTGAGCCATTACTGGCGATGATGCTCAAGTTACTGTCTGGATACCGTGTGATATCAGCATCAGTCCAATACTGCTTAAAAAGTACATAAGGGATAGTGGTTACTTGCGACCCAGTATCCAGCAAGGCGCTCATGGGGATACCGTCCAGCACCACGGGTAAAACCGGGCGCCCCCCAACGTACTTATCACGCCAATTATAAGGGCCTGGTGATCTTATGCCTGGGGGTTGGCCCTCTGCCCCAGCTTGGACCCGTTTAAATTACAGTACCTGGAAATGTGTCCAGGCTGGTTGCATCGACGGCAAATGGGCTGTCCATCCTCTGCGTAGCGGTCTGTGGGCCTCCCTCGGAATGACAGGATCCTCCTCTGTCGACTCCACGGGACATCCTCCGGACTTGAAGCCAGCTCGATGGGTCTGGACGGGTCCACTTGCAACGCCTGGACGGTCCTGGTCAACACCGCGACGCTCCTGGTCAGCTCCTGGACTTGGTGGTGCAGGTCTTTCGACGGGGCTTGGTTCAGGGCCTGTGCATCAGCCCCCACGGGGTCCATTGAGGAGGGCGCCGCCTCCTGGTGGTAGGTGAGAGCAGGGCGCCGGGGGTTTATAGCGCCACTGGTTGCAGATTCACGGAGCACCCTTATGGCCCTGTCCTTAAATTGGGCAAAGGTCAGGTCGGGGTTCTGAAAGAACATGAGGCGCAGTTGGGCCCTGTGGGCGCTAGACAGCAGACCTTCTATGAATTGTTCTGTTAGCAGCTTATCTGTTTCCTGCACACTGCCAGGGTCAGTTTGTTGAATAGCCCTCAAGGCTTCCTGCAGTTTTAGGGCATAGTCTCTGATGCTGTCCTGTGCCCGCTGCTTACATCCATAGAACCTCATTTTAATCTCAGCGGAGGTAAGTGTGTCAAAGGTACCCCACAGCCGGGCCAGAATACCCTTCACAGTCCTTTTCTCCTCAGTGGGCCATGATTTTACCTCCCTTTGGGCTGCACCAGTTAACTGCCCTGTTAGTATGCTGACCTTCTGTTCCTCTGTCAGGGGGTAAACCTGGAACAAACTGTACAGCCTTTCCTTAAAGTCAGTTAGGGCATGGGGCTCCCCTGAGTACTTGGGCAGCCAGGCCGCTCCAGGGATGTAGGGCAGGGAAAAGGGCATCACCGCTGCTGCAGCTGCGTTGGTGGTAGTGGGCGCCTCTGTATCCGACATCTTTCTCCCCCCCTAATGGACCGTGGCCTACCTTCCGACGATCCTCTTCTGTAGGCCGCGGCTCCGCTGCTGCTGCTATGGACGAGGACCTGGCGTCGCGTCCTGATGACGTCAGCGTCGCTCTCTCTCCCTTCCAGGACCTTGCGCAGCGTCGGTGCGTGGGGCGGAGCTTCGGATCTCGCGCGGTTTTGACGTCCACGCCCCTCTTCTTCCCGCGCGGCGTCCTTAAGATGGCGTCCGATGGCGGGAAGCAGCTGCGGATGGCGGGAAGACGGCAGAAGACGGCGGGAAACGGTCCAAGATGGCGTCTGATGGCGGGAATTGGCTCAGGATGGCGGGAAATGACTCCGGACGGCGGGAAACTTCGCCACAGGTAAGTTACAAAAGTCTTTTTCAGGCACGCAGTACCCGGTGGTTGTGGGCACGAAATCCTGCCGACTACGCCAAAGCTGACTCGCCCCCTGGGCCGTGGGGCACTCGGATCCGGGCAATAGGGAGACGATGGGGGTAGTAGTGGCGACCCGGTTCCGTGGCTCAGGGTGGTCAGGCCAATGGTAGTCTGCTACGTTCTGCTGATAATGTCCGACTACGCCACCCGTGGATTGCGGTTATTAGGAACCGCGGCTGCATGCAGACCGCTGGGGCTGATGAGGTGTGCAGCTAGGGTAGTGTGACTCCCCACGGGAAGAGTGCGGCCCCAGGGCAGTATAATGGATGGTGGGAGTGATGGTAGTGAGAGTCCCAGTGCTAATAGTGCTGGAGGAGCAAGGAGCACACAGACAACAGGTTGCAGTCCAGGGTCTTTACTAGAATAGGTAAACTGACCCACAAACAGTCTCCCGGCTAGGAGGGGACCTGGATGTCTGAGAGCAACGGGGAAATTGGCCCTGGTCAGGGTGAGGGTGTAGGCCTACCGTGCTTTCTGTGCTCCTTCTGGCTATCTCCTCGTTATAGGGTAACAGCCCACGTTTCCGAGCTTTCCGTGTATTCTCGCCTGTATGGCCTGCGACGTGGGTTCCTTTCTGCTCCCAGCCTTGTACGGCTTTACTGGTCCCTTCGGTTGTGGCAGGGCCTCCAGGCTTCTTATTCCAAGGAATACACAGTCCCTAGCGGACTGGTTATCTGCTGGAGGATGTAGAATCCTCTCAGCCTCAGACACCAAAGTCTTGTAAAGTCAGTCTCTTATCTGCCAAGACAGGCTTGCTTCGCCTCTTGTCTCTGGCTTGTGGCTCTCCTCCTGCCACACTTCCTCTTAGGTGCAGTGCAACTGTCTGTCCCTGCTCTGCTCTGGGACAAGTCTCAGTGCTGAGACAGGCCATCAAGTTCTCCCTAACCCTGCCCCCAGTACCAGCTTTTATAGGGGCAGCCAGCTCCCCCTACTGGCCTGAGACAGGAGGCATTGCATGCTAATGTTCCCCTGACTAGAGAACCTCCCCCTTGCTCTCAGACACAGCTTTATTTATACTTGTGGCATCCAGGCCAGGGTGACACAATAGCATCTCAAGGGCCAGTAGTTTAGCAATGCCAGCATTCAGAGCCTGTGCTCGGGGGTGGTTTGCCGAGTATGGGCGCCTTTTCTCCCATGCCTGTGCTAACGATGGCTGTAGACTGGCCTGGGAGTGTGAGGATGACTGGGAAAGTGGTACTGTGGGTGGAATTACACTGTGTCTCTGTACAACAGTGCCAGAGATTCTTCCATGGCGATCCTGTGAGGAAGCCGAACCAGCTGTGTGTGAGCTGGAGGAAGAGGCTACAACACGAGCTGAAGAGGTGGTAGGTGGCGCTGTAGGTTGGCCTAGGTCTTCAGTGTGTTTTTGTAACTCCACCAAGTGCTTGGTCCGCACATGTTTCCACATATTTGTGGTATTGAGGTTGCTGACACTTTTCCCTCTTTACACCTTCTGATTACACAGCTTGCATTTGACAAAGCAAATGTCATCTGCAACTGTGTCAAAAAAGGACCAGGCACTGCAAGTCTTGGGAGCGCCCGCTTTGGATTTTGGAAGAGCCATGCTCCTAATGGGTGCCGAAGTGGAGGCTACAGGCAACCAAGTCTGCCCCCTCCCTCTCCCTCCTTTTTGGGCTGTTCGGGGAATCTCTTCCTCAGAGCTGCTCCCACCACCTTCCTGTCCCTCACGCCATGATGGGTCAAGGACCTCATCATCTACACCACCCTTTTCAAACAACTGCTTCTCCTGGGTAGTCTCGACAGCACAGTACGCACCAGAAAGTGGCACCTGAGTCTCATCATCAGATGCGTACTGAGGTGTGCTGCTGACCATAGGCACTGGCCCACCCGCTTCTTCAGATTCAGAGAGACAAAACAGTTGCGCATCACTGCATACTACCTCTTCTTCAAATTCTCGAATTCTGCTTGGCTAGCCCCCTCTTTCCAAGCCAAGAGATTCAGAGAACAGAAGTAGAGATGGCTCCTGTCCAGGGCTCTCTGACTGCCTGGGCAATTTGGCAGGTGGTGAAGAGACAGATGGGTGCTCTTCAGTGCTCAGGACCTGAGATGATCTGGAACTAATTGAAGTCGATGCGTTAGCTGCCATCCATCCGACAACGGCTTCAATTTGGTCCTCCCACAGCAGTGGGGTACGGCTAACTCCTACAAAGCTGCGCATAAAGGACTGTTCCCTGGTAAAACTGGGGGATGCTGAGTCACTGGTGCCCGCAGCAGGCACAGAATCCCCACGTCCTCTCCCTGCAGGCACAGAATCCTCACGTCCTCTCCCTGCAGAAACTCCACGACCACGACCACATGCCTTACTCCCTGCCTTCTTCATCTTGGTAGACTGATAAAGATAGGCAGAAAAGTACTAAGGGCTTAGTGTGCTTATTCCTGAACAGCTGCTAACAGGTATAAGAAACACTAATTTTATAAAGTGTGGACTAGACTTTAATATGAGCTAATGTGGCCTACACAACTGTAAAGTGGAGTGTTTGGTGAACTTTATTTAGGTTTTTTTTGTCACAAAAAGACACTGGATGTGCCCAAAGATGTAATACCGATAGTATCACAAACTTTTTGTAGCTATTACAATGTCGGAAGGTAACCTACAATGCGATAGATCAGGCTACAAAAAATAGGTTAATACTAATCTGGCTGGGGCTGCAGGGCACGATGCTGCAGAAAGGCTCCTCTAACTACTCCTATATAGTGTGTTTGGAACCAATGTAGCTGAATACGGATGGAACCACCACACTAATAGGAGAAATCAGGAAAAATTATGAATTGGCAAAAAAGGACAATGTATGAGGCAGTGACACACACTGAGTGCACTACAACCAGACGTGGCTGAAGCACACACTACAGGGTGAGCTGCACTCACACACACAGACCTTGCAGACAGCGGTGAACAGTGCAGATGCAGAGCACTGTGCACTAGTGCTGCAAGACGGAAAAAAAATCTCTATCTACTCCTATATAGTGTGTTTGGAACCAATTTAGCTGAATACGGATGGAACCACCACACTAATAGGAGATATCAGGAAAAATTATGAATTGGCTAAAAAGGACAATGTATGAGGCAGTGACACACACTGAGTGCACTACAACCAGACTTGGCTGAAGTACACACTACAGGGTGAGCTGCACTCACACACCAGACCTTGCAGACAGCGGTGAACAGCACAGAGAACTGTGCACTAGCACTGCAAAGCACAGCGATTTATAAAGTAGCTTGGGTAAAGCAGAATAGACCAAATAGGTAGCTAAAACTGTCCCTCAGAACAACAGCGTCCTATCCCTAACTGAATTCACAGCAGAGTGAGCTCAAAATGGCGGCGGCGGCTTTTATAGCGCATCATGACATCATTTCAGCAGCCAATCACAGCCATGCCATTAGTTAAGATGCCTACATGCCTAACAGGATGTGCCCACACTTCTTAGGATCCTCATTGGCTGAATAAAATGAAATTGGCTCATTGCATTATGGGAACTTCCGATTCCGGTATACGATATTGCAAAAGTATCGGAATTAAGTATCAGAATGCTCAACACTACACATAACTTAATTTATGGACATCTATGGTTTGATTTCTTTGCCTGTGTGGATTGGATGGGTTGTTACCGACATCTGGTGAGAATTCAATGTCAATAGCACTTTTAGAAATATATACTTACTTAGAAAATTGGTGACGTGTTTAATACTTATTTCACAATTGCAATTCTGTTACATAATTGTCTCAATATTGTAGAATCATCATAGTCGATACACTCTACCATTGTTGTTTAGCTGCAACATCCTAAATATTTGCTTTGCTTAGATAACATGTACTCTACCTATCAGTTTTATGGACACAGAACATCTCCATTTCTTTCTGGGAGGGTCCTGCAATGGTCTTTGTTGATGCTTGTCTGAAATACATTTCTTACAAAGAGCTTTCTTTTCTGTTGATTTTTACAGAAGAAAGAGAAGATTACCTGAGCGTGCTTTCCCAGACATTACACCCCCTGTAACTAATAAAAAGGCAATTTCTCCAGCAGCTGTTCTTACAATGTGATTACATAACCTCTCTTTCCACATCGTTTCATGCTCAGATCACAATAAAAAAATAAAATGTACTGCTTCAATGCAAACACTAATGAACAAGACGCCGCTGAATTCTGTAGATACTGTAGATTCCCAAAACTGGGACCAAATTAGTCTGAAGGGTCCACTGCACTTTAGCACCTTTAGGCTGAGTTCACACGATGCGTTTTTAATGCGTTTCCGCGGCGTTTTTGCAGTTGCGTAAACGCCGCGGAAACGCATTAAAAACGCATGGTAGAAGGGCAGCAATGTTCCCCAATTGAAATCCGCATGTGCTGTGCCCATGATGCGGATTTTTCCGCAGCGTAAACACTGCGCTCAAAAATCCGCAGCATGTCAATTAATTTTGCGGAAACGCGGCGTTTTTGCCACCATTGACTTGCATTAGAACGCGCCAATTCCGCAAGACTGCATTTGTACCCGGGTGTGGAGGAGAGGAGAGTCTCATCCACACCCAGGTACCATTAAAAAAGCTGTAAAAAAAGAATAAAATAAAAAATAAATGTATACTTACCTTCTGTCGGCCAGCGCAGCGCTCCTGCTTGGTTCCCGGCACTTTGCAGTGAGTTGAAGGACCTGCGCTGACGTCAGAGTCATGTGACGGGTCACGTGACGCTGACGTCGGCAGGTCTTTCAATTCAAAGTTGCCGGCAGCCGGGAGAACGGAGTGTAAAGCAGGACACCGGGGGCCATCAGAGGGTAAAGTATACATTTATTTTTTATTTTTACCATTCTCTCGGGTCACACTATATAAATCCATGCCGGTTGCATGGATTTATATAGTGTGACCTAGTTGTCAAGCACTTTCCAAGTGATGCTAAAATCGCCTGGAAAGCGCTTGTCAATCCACATGCGGAAACGCATGTGGAAACGCATGTGAATCTGCATGTATTCCGCACTAAAAACGCATGCACAATCTGCATGCGTTTTTTCTGCCAGGGAGATGCAGAAATGATGCAGAAATTTTCTGCTTCATTTCTGCATCGTGTGCACATACCCTTTTTCCAATGTAGCCACTGAATGCAGTGCTTTATTCTCCAGATCAGTGGGGGTCTAGATGTCAGACTCCCACCAGTCATATATTAACCAAAACTGGATCACAAAACCCATACAAAAATAACCGAGCAATAATGAATTTGATAGAATTCCAAAAAAAAACAAATATAAGCCTATAAATAACTCTTCAAAGTTGATAATAATGAAAAAAAAAATATTAAACAGAAATCATTACAATTTTACTGATTACAATGCACAAAAACAGAAGTAATGCCCCCTTTAATTAAAAATCATCTCTGGAGGCAGATTATCAGGGAAATCTGTGTCCCGCTCATAGATCTTAACTGCTCATTTAAATATTAAATGCTGTTTTCTGAAATGAACACTTTTTAATCCTAAATGTCTGTCTATTTATTGTAATAATCTAACCATCTTTCTAATACACTTTAATTAAAAATATCCTACCATTCACTCTACTCTATTCAACTGCTATTTTTTTTACCAACTTCCTGTTTGATGATGCTTTATTTGAGAACCCCCAGTGCATGCTGGGATGCTCAACCAAGACGTCATCAGGGGGCAGAGGCTGCGGTCACTGACTCAGACTCTGCTCCCTCCCTGAAATGAAGCGTCATCGGTGACTTCCGTTACAGGGGCTGGGCTAGTCCCTGCTCTACTGAGAATCAGTCTGTTGTCAATTCAAATATATGCTCAGTAGGATCTTGTCACTGTGCAATATTCTTTTTAATGCACAGTGACAGTGCGCTTCCTCGCTTGCTCTGATGAAAAGTGATGGCAAGAGTGCGCATTGTAAGGAGATAACCCGGCGAGCAGTAAAAGCCCTGTCCCCAAAACTGATGTCACTTTTTGGGGGGCGGGGCTAGTCTCTGCTTTTCCTGTTTGTTGGATTCTCTCTTCAAAGTAAGTACACTAGCCTCCTTTGGTCTAAAATATCTCTTTGATAATGAATGCAGTCTTTATTCTGAAATCTGATGACTTATCCACTTTGCTAGATCTGAAGTTATCAAACATCTTACTCTTTGTTCAAAACTGCATGGAGAATGCTGTATGAAGAATTCTTTGTAGCAAGGAGGATTGGAACAATACTGAACACAAAATAGAATGGAAGTCTGAGTGAGTTTCACTATAAGTTCTTGGCTATGATTATGACACACCTGTAATTTGTGTCTTCTTTCTGTGGATATAATATATGGATTTCACTTCCTCACCTGTCTCTTCTCTTTAATTTAGAGGAACCGCTTAAAACTATAAAGATCTTTTTTGTTGTGGAAAATAAACTGTCATTATAACAAAGTAAAGCCTTTACTCTTAACAACAGAGGAGAAAAGAGTCAATTTCTATCATATTGTAGGGAATCAACAATTTGCAAAGGGCACACTATCAACACCGGGGCTGGGCACATTGTCTGCATTTTTCACTGTCCTTCCATATTAGGCTAACAGAAACTATAAAATCGATCTATTAAAGAGAATAGTCACACACTATCTACAGTTTAAACCAGAAGTTTACCTACACTATAGAAAAAGACACATATGCATGTTTTTTTCAATATCTGACATGAAATCAGAATAAACCTTTCCCGTTTTAGGTCAATTAGGATTACCATAATTTTTAATATTTGCCAAATGCCAGAATAATGAGAGAGAGAGAATGTTTTAAGGCATTTTTATTACTTACTGAAAAGTCAAAAGTTTACATACACTAAGATTACTATGCCTTTAAACAATTCTGGACTGCCCATATGATGATGTCATGTGTTTGGATGCTTCTGATAGTTTTTTTGGCAACATCTGCGTTAACTAGAGACATACCTGTGGATGTATTTTAATGCACACCTGAAACACACTGTTTCTTCGTGTAGCCTCATGGGAAAGTCTAAAGAAATAAGTCAATATATCAGGAAGAGAATTGTGGACTTGCACAAGTCTGGCTCATCCTTAGGTACAATTTCAAGATACCTGAAGGTGCCTTGCTCACCTGTTCAAATAATTATACGCAAGTACAAACAAGATGGGAATGTCCAGCCATCATACCACTCAGGAAGGAGACAGGCTCTGTGTCCCAGAGATGAACATGCTTTGGTCCGACTTGTGCATATCAACACAAGGACAAAAGCAAAAGACCTTGTGAAAATGATGGCGGAAGCTGGTAAGATTGTGTCAATTACCACAGTGAAACGAGTACTGTATCAAAATGGTCTGAAAGGCCACTCTGCCTGGAGGAACCCATTACTCTGAAATATAAAAAAGCCAGATTAACCCCTTTCCGACGACATCAGTAATAGTACGTAGCTGTGCCCTGGGAATTATGGACCAGCTACGTACTAATACGCATAATGCGATCGCGCCCGCACACAAGCGGTGTGGGGCGATCACCGCCGGGTGTCAGCTGATTGTCACAGCTGACACCCGGTGCTATGTGCAGGGAGCGGTCCCGCAAAAAGTGAAAGTCCCATAGTAGGACATAGTGTAAAAGTTAAAAAAAGTGTAGGAAAGTGAAAAAAAAAAAGTAAAAATATAAAAAAAATGAAAAAAATAATCCTCAAAAAATAAAAGTATACTGTACCCATATTTATTTATTATGAAAAAAAAATGAAACCAAGAAAAAAGTACACATATTTGGTATTACCGCGTCCAGAACGACCTGACCTATAAAACTGTCCCACTAGTTAACCCCTTTAGTGAACACGGTAAAAAAAAAAAAAAAAACGAAGAAAAAAACTATGCTTTATCATCATACTGCCAAACAAAAAATGGAATAACACGCGATCAAAAAGATGAATGTAAATAAAAATGGTACCGCTGAAAACGTCATCTTGTCCCGCAAAAACAAGCTGCCATACGGCTCCATCATCCGAAAAATAAAAAAGTTAGAGCTCTCAGAATAAAGCGATACAAAAAAAATAATTTTTCTAGAAAATAGTTTTTATTGTGTAAAAGTGCCAAAGCATAAAAAAACTATATAAATGCGGTACCGCTGTAAACGTACTGACCTGAAGAATAAAGCTGCCTTATCAATTTTACCACACGCGGAACGGCATAAAAAAACCACAAAAAAAAACAATTCCGGAATTGCTGTTTTTTGTTTATTCTGCCTCCCAAAAATTGGAATAGAAAGCGATCAAAAAATGTCACATGCCCGAAAATGGTACCAATAAAAATATCAACTTGTCCCGCAGAAAACAAGTCATCACATGACTCTGTCTGCCAAAATATGGAAAAATTATAGCTCTCAAAATATGGCGATGCAAAAACTAGTCTTTACAAAAAAAGTGTCTTTTAGTGTGTTTCAGCTGTCAATCTTAAAAACCTGATATGAATCTGGTATCGCTGTAATCACACCGACCCAAAGAATAAAGTCGTCTAATCACTTATACCACACGAGGAACGGCGTAAAAAATAAACTCTAGGGTTAGGGTTGTGCTAGGGTTAGGGTTGTGCTAGGGTTAGGGTTAGGATTGTATTAGGGTTGGGCTAGGGTTAGGGTTGGGCTAGGGTTGGGGTTGTATTAGGGTTGGGATTTTTTCAAAAGTAATGAAAAAATAAATGATGACGATATGGCTACCAGTGTTGAGCGCAAGTGCTCGCTACTTGAGTTTGCATCGGGTGCTCGGGTATGCACTGAGTATCACGTGTGTTCGAATGACATACTCGAGTCTCTGCTCCATATGCTTCGCGGCCAAAAAAAACGTTGCTGGGATCGCCTACCATGCACGAGCGATCCCCGCATGGTTTTTTTTGGGTGTCTAACAACCGTGAAACATGCGGGGCGGGGACTCGAACATGTCACTTGAGCACCCGTGATACATGGTGCGTACACGAGTACCCAATGCAAACTCAAGTAGCGAGCACTTGCGCTCAAGACTAATGACAACTTATTCAATATGATGACCTAATGTTATCAAATTCTGTTGTACCTCTGGGTTCAAAATGTACACTATACCCCTTGATAAAATCCTTGAGGGGTCTAGTTTCCAAAATGGAGTAAATTGTGGAGGGTTTCCACTATTTAGGCACATCAGGGGCTCCCGAAATGCAATATTGGCGTCCGCTTGTGATTCCAGCCAATTTTGTGCTCAAAAAGTCACACAGTGCTCCTTCCCTTCTGAACCCTGACGTGCGCCCAAACAGTGTATTTTCCCCACATATGGGGTATTGGCGTTCTCAGGAATAATTGCACAACAGTTTTTAGGTTCCATTTTCTCCTCTTACCCTTTTGATAATAAAAAATTTGGGGCTAAAAGATCATTTTTGTGGAAAAAGTTAGATTTTTTTATTTTCACGGCTCCATGTTATTCTCAGGAGAGATTGCACAACAAGTTGCATGGTGCAATTTCTCCTGTTACCCTTATGAAAATGCAAAACTGGGGGCTGAAAAACATTTCTGTGGGAAAAATGTGAAAATTTTATTTTCTCGGCTCCATGTTATAAACTTCTGTGACGCACCTGGGGGTTCAAGGTGCTCACGATACATCTAGATAAGTTCCCTGAGGGGTCTAGTTTCCAAAAGGGTGTCACTTGTGGGGGGTTTCCACTATTTAGGCACATCAGGGGCTCTCTAAATGCAACATGGCGTCCGCTAATTATTTAAGCAAATTTTACATTCAAAAAGTCAAATGGCACTCCTTCCCTTCTGAGCCCTGCCGTGCACCCAAACAGTGCTTTTTCCCCAGTGCTGGTTCCAAAATTGGGGTATCTGCGTGCTCAGGGGAAATTGCACAACAAATTTTGGGGTCCATTTTTTCCTGTTACCCCTGCAAAAATAAAAAAATTTGGGTCTAAAGTAATATTTTTGTGAAAAAAGTTAAATGTTCATTTTTTTCTTCCCCATTCCAAAAATTCCTGTGAGGCACCTGAAGGGTTAATAAACTTCTTGAATGTGGTTTTGAGCACTTTGAGGGGTGCAGTTTTTAGAATGGTGTCACTTTTGGGTATTTTCTGTCATAAAGGCTCCTCAAAATCACTTCAAATGTGATGTGATCCCTAAAAAAATGGTTTTGTAAATTTTGTTGGAAAAATGAGAAATCGCTGGTCAACTTTTAACCCTTATAGCTCCCTAATAAAAAAAAAATTGGTTCCAAAATTGTGCGGATGTAAAGTAGACATATGGGAAATGTTATTTATTAACTATTTTGTGTGATATATCTCTGTAAT
The DNA here is from genome assembly GCF_046119375.1 of Phyllobates terribilis. Lineage (NCBI taxonomy): Eukaryota > Metazoa > Chordata > Amphibia > Anura > Dendrobatidae > Phyllobates > Phyllobates terribilis. The sequence goes on along the minus strand of NW_027362762.1, from coordinate 126,206,629 downwards.
TCAAGGGTATAAAAATTCAAATTTTGAAAATTGCTAAATTTTCAAAATTTTCACCAAATTTCCGATTTTTTCACAAATAAACTCAAGTGATATTGAAGAAATGTTACCACTATCATGAAGTACAATATGTCACGAAAAAACAGTCTCAGAATCAGCGGGATCCGTTAAAGCGTTCCAAAGGTATTACCTGATAAAATGACAGTGGTCAGATTTGTAAAAATTGGCCTGGTCATTAACTAAATACCCTTATTATTTATCATTATTTTTGCACTGTGCGCTTTATCCATTTACTTCCAGTTATTTGGGTATTTTGCTTGTTTTTGTTTCTTCTCTGGTCATTAACGTGCAAACCATTCTTGGGGGGTAAAGGGGTTAATGTTTGCAAATTCACACAGGAACACAGACCTCAATTTTTAGAGACATATCGTGTGGTCTGATGAAACTAAAATTGAACTTTTTGGGCATAATGACCATCGTTATGTTTGGAGGAAAAAGTCAGAAGCTTGGAAGTCTAAGAAGACCATCCTAACTGTGAAACACGGGGGTGGCAGCATCCTGTTGTGATGTTGTTTTGCTGCAGGAGGGACTGGTGAACTTAACAAAATAGATGGCATCATGAGCAGGGCCGGCTCCAGGATTTCGTGGGCTCCGGGCGAAAGAGTCTCAGTGGGCCCCTTTAACACATACCACGATTCATGATGCACAGATACTGCAGAGATAAATATATATAGTATAATGCCAAAGATTTTACTTCTTACATGAGCGATATCTATTGTAAATTCTACAATAGCTTAGAAACCGGCAAATCCTCGCAGCGCACAGTGCAGACCGGACAGTATAGTCCTCCATACAGTATTATGGGCACCACTAAGTCCTCCATACAGTATTATGGGCCCCATATATTGCTCCATACAGAATAATGGACCCCATATATTGCTCCATACAGAATAATGGACCCCATATAATGCCCCATACAGAATAATGGACCCCATAAAATGCTCCATTAGGAATTCTGGCCGCCATAAAATGCTCCATACAGAATACTGGCCCCCATGTAACACTCCATACAGAATACTGGCCCCCATAAAATGCTCCATACAGGATACTGGCCCCCATATAATGCTTCATACAGGAAATTGGCCCCCATATAGCGCTCTATACAGAATACTGGCCCCCATATAATGGTCCATGCAGGATGTCCCCCCCATATAATGACCCATGCAGGATGTTCCGTCCCCTCGCATAATGCCCCATGCAAGATGCCTCCCACATAATGCCCCATACAGGATGTCCCCACCATATAATGCCCCATGCAGGATGTCACACCCCCATATAATGCCCCATGCAGGATGTCCCCCCATATAATGCCCCATGCAGGATGTCACCCCCCCATATAATCATATAATGCCCCATGTAGGATGTCACCCCTCGCATATAATACCCCATGCAGGATGTCACCCCCCCATATAATGCCCCATGCAGGATGTCACCCCCGCATATAATGCCCCATGCAGGATGTCACCCCCCCATATAATGCCCCATGCAGGATGTCACCCAACCCCCCCATATGATGCCCCATGCAGGATGTCGCCCCCCCATATAATGCCCTATGCAGGATGTCACCCCACCCCCCCATATAATGCTCTATGCAGGATGTTACCCCCCATATATCGCCCCATGCAGGATGTCACCCAACCACCCCATATAATGCCCCATGCAGGAAGTTATAGACCGTTTACCGGGGTGGTCTCTCTCAGAATACAGCGGGCCGAGGACAAAGAACACGACCAGACAATTTGTTAAGAAACTAATTTTTACTAACAACAAAAATAGTGTTACCCCGGAAACGTAAGAAAGAAACACAGATAAATATCACATACACCTAGCCCAGATCAGCTAGGACCCCTGCACTGCACAACCGATAGACCCAGTAAGTTCTATCAGATACACTATAATTTGCCTGCCCTGTGGTTATGCCTAACGCGGTAACCGGGAGTTTCCCAGAGCAAGGGTGTAATTAGATGAGTGCAAGAGGCAGCCCCTTCAGTGGTGCAGTGCAGAGATTCACAAACTTAATAATCCTCTAAAATTACAATTCAGCTATGCTCTCTATACAGAAGTTCACCTACTAAGGGGAGGATCTAGCTAATATTCACACAGTCCTATTGGCAAACAATGTCTCTAACTCAGAATTTATGTTTGGTGCCAAACCCTCTCTATAGACTGCGTGCATACGCCAATCGGGATCCCTGTGGTGGAGCCTGAGCTCAGGACTTACCGGCCATTAACTGATCATTGAAAAGGCGGTTTAGATGGGAGATCGTGGAGTGGATCCTGGGCTTGTCACCTGAAGTGAAGTTTTAGCCTGGCAGGCTAGCAGAAGGCCATACACGTCATAGCCGATGCTTTTGAGAGGAATTCAACTCTGCATCCAACCGTAGTCGTCCCCCCAACGTGTTTCTTCTTCTCTGACAGGAATTACAGGAACAGTCTGTCTCTGTCAGGAATCCTCTCACGTCTGTCTCTATTTACTGTCTCTTACAACTTGCCTCAAAGTTGGCCGTCTTCAATCCTAAGAAATGCTCCAGTTCTCAACTGTCGCTTAAGGCGGCTTAAACCGGTCATTTTCCTGTGTCCCAACTGACACACAGGTGACAGTAGTATGATTGTGCAAACCGCTGCCATCTAATGGCCAAAACCCAAATAACATCTCTTATGTTTATACATGTAATATATATCTGCTAAACACCTTTCACGTTTATAACATCTTTTATGTTTGCACAGGTAATCATATCTACTAAAACAGCTTTAGATGGGAGTGGAGTGGGAATCTTCAACAAGGGCGTAATTAGATGAGTGCAATAGGCAGCCCCTGCAGTAGTGCAGCGCAGAGATTCACAAACTTAACAATTCTCTAAAATTACAATTCAGTTATACTCTCTATACAGAAGCTCACCCACTGAGGGGAGTATCTAGCTAATGTTCACACAGCCCTATTGGCAAACAATGTATCTAACTCAGAATTTATGTGGGAATCTTCAACCACCTCCTCACAATGTCACCCCCCCATATAATGCCCCATACAGGATGTCATCCCTCCCATATAATGCCCCATGCAGGATGTCACCCCCCTCCCATGTAAGGCCCCATGCCTCCATACATAAAAAAAAACAAATCAAATACTCGCCTCACTTCTCCTCACCTGCTGCCGCTGCTCCGGACTCCTCAGCTGCGTTGCCGTCTTCCCGCTCTACGCTGTGACTGCTCAGGAGAGGGAGTGGTGGAAAGACGTCATCGCGCCCTCTGACCTGAGATGTCACAGTGCAGCAGCCACGAAAGAGACCAGTCCTGTTGCGGATACACGAGGAGGGGTAAGTATTGTGCTGGGGCCCTGAGCAAGCGGGGGTGCGGGCGCTGGCACCCCTCACAGGTCCCATAGCGCGCCGGGGTGCCCCGACGGCGAGTGGGCTCCCCGCCTGCTCAGGGTCCCGGCACTTGCCCAGGTGCGCCGGGGGCTGACGCTGGGCCTGATCAGGATTAAAGAATATTATGTGGAAATACTGATGCAACATCTCAACATCAGCCAGGAAGTTAAAGCTTGGGCGGAAATGGGTATTCCAAATGGAAAATGACCCGAAGCATACTTCCAAAATGGTAACAAAGTGATTTAAGGATAACAGAGTCGATGTTTTGGTGTGGCCATCACAAAGCCCTGATCTCAATCCTATAGAAAATTTATGGGCAAAGCTGAAAAGGCAGGTGCGAGCAAGGCGACCTACAAACCTGGATCAGTTACACCAGTTTTGTCAGGAGGAATAGGCCCAAATTCCGACCAACTATTTTGAGAAGCTTGTGGAAGGATATCCCAAACGTTTGACCCAAGTCACTCAGTTTAAGGGCAATGGTACCAAATACTAATGAAATGTATCTAAACTTTTGACTTTGCAGTAAGTAATAAAAATGTCTTATAACATTCTCTCTCATTATTCTGGCATTTGGCAACTATTAAAAATTATGGTAATCCTAATTGACCTAAAACGGGAAAGGTTTATTCTGATTTCATGTCAGATATTGAGAAAAACATGCATATGTGTCTTTTTATATAGTGTATGTAAACTTCTGGTTTCAACTGTATATATAAAAGTATTTACATTTTCAAAGCATATTAAACACAAAACAGTCATTGGATAACACAACAAAGTTATAATTTGGCAGGTATAATAGTGCTTAGATGATTTTAAAGGGAATCTGTCAGAAGGATCCACCTTCTTAAGCCGTCAGTATGGGCATGCAGGTCATAGAAAGCTGAATAAAATGATACCGTGATAAGTGTGATCGGATATCTTATTCCAGAGACATCCATGTTTTTGTTATTTGTAGATGAGCTCTTAAGATCTATGGGCCGGACACTGATCTCCCTGAGAATCGGCCTCCAGAACTTATTTTAAATGACAGAGGACATTACCAATGTGATGTGTGATGGCTGCTCTCTGCTCTCCTGACCTCACTGCAGAGCTGTGTGTGATTATACCTGACACATCAGTTGGTTCCTCTCAGCTTCAGCTTCCATCTCACAAGCAGACAGGGTTACAATACAGCAGAGCCATGAGAGCTGCAGCTGCTAATGTGTTTGTAAGGAGGCAAAGTTCTGTCCCGCTGTTCTGTATTTGTTACATGTCTCACACTGGTAACTCCCTCTTTTATTAAAAATAATCTCTGGAGGCTGATTCTCAGTGAGATCTATGTCCGGCCCATAGATCGTAAAAGCTCATTTACAAATGAGAAAAATATGGATTTCTCCGGAATAAGACATCAGATCACAGATATCAAGGTATAATTTTATTCAGCTTCCTATGACCCATATGCCCATATAGCTGTCTTAGAAGGGTTGATCCTACTGACAGATTCCCTTTAATACCGAATCAAACCCAGTTTGGTAAGTGTAACTCAATTCACAGATCAAATTGGAATACCAGCTTCATATTGTTTTATCCATAATGTAGGTAAGAGTATGGCCACACAGCAGGACTGCCCTATTCTTTCTTATTGGGTAACCTTGCTGAGTTATATTATAGATTTTTTTTTCTTGCTCGAAAGAAGGAGATGGGTCTACAGGCTATTACAAGCTTTGGAATACTTTTGTACCAAATTGATTTGGTAAAAATTAATTTTATTGTCTGAATAGGATGTATTAATCCTGAAGTTCGCATCTCTACTTCTATGTTATCATCAAATGAAATAATTCCATTTTGGCATACACAGATATAACAAATACAGCCTTGAGAATTCTCTTAAAACGTAACTTTTACTTCAGGGACAATTATCCCTGATGATGTCTACCAGCGAAATGGGTAAGATCCACACATTTTTCCACACATTTTTCATCTTTAATGTTTGTGAGCACATTTTGTAAATACAGTGGTGGCCAAAAGTATTGGCACCCCTGCAATTCTGTCAGATCATACTCAGTTTCTTCCTGAAAATGATTGCAATAACAAATTCTTTGGTATTATTATCTTCATTTAATTTGTCTTCAATGAAAAAACACAAAAAGAATTGTCCTAAAGCCAAATTGGATATAATTCCACACCAAACCTAAAAAAGGGGGTGGACAAAAGTATTGGCACTGTTTGAAAAATCATGTGATGCTTCTCTAATTCGTGTAATTAACAGCACCTGTAACTTACCTGTGGCACCTAACAGGTGTTGGCAATAACTAAATCACACTTGCAGCCAGTTAACATGGATTAAAGTTGACTCAACCTCTGTCCTTGTGTGTACCACATTGAGCATGGAGAAAAGAAAGAAGACCAAAGAACTGTCTGAGGACTTGAGAAACCAAATTGTGAGGAAGCATGAGCAATCTCAAGGCTACAAGCCCATCTCCAAAGACCTGAATGTTGCTGAGTCTTCCGTGCGCAGTGCCATCAAGAAGTTTAAAGCCCATGGCACTGTGGCTAACCTCCCTAGATGTGGACGGAAAAGAAAAATTGATGAGAGATTTCAACGCAAGATTGTGCGGATGGTGGATAAAGAACATCGACTAACATCCAAACAACTTAAAGCTGCCCTGCAGTCCAAGGGTACAACAGTGTCAACCCGTACTATCCGTCGGCGTCTGAATGAAAAGGGACTGTATGGTAGGATGCCCAGGAAGACCCCACTTCTTACCCCGAGACATAAAAAAGCCAGGCTGGAGTTTGCCAAAACTTACCTGAGAAAGCCTAAAACGTTTTGGAAGAATGTTCTCTGGTCAGATGAGACAAAAGTAGAGCTTTTTGGGAAAAAGCATTAACATAGAGTGTACAGGAAAAAAAAAGAGGCATTCAAAGAAAAGAACACGGTCCCTACAGTCAAACATGGCGGAGGTTCCCTGATGTTTTGGGGTTGCTTTGCTGCCTCTGGCACTGGACTGCTTGACCGTGTGCATGGCATTATGAAGTCTGAAGACTACCAACAAATTTTGCAGCATAATGTAGGGCCCAGTGTGAGAAAACTGGGTCTCCCTCAGAGGTCATGGGTCTTCCAGCAGGACAATGACCCAAAACACACTTCCAAAAGCACTATAAAATGGTTTGAGAGAAAGCACTGGAGGCTTCTAAGGTGGCCAGCAATGAGTCCAGACCTGAATCCCATAGAACACCTGTGGAGAGATCTCAAAATGGCAGTTTGGAGAAGGCACCCTTCAAATATCAGGGACCTGGAGCAGTTTGCCAAAGAAGAATGGTCTACAATTCCAGCAGAGCATTGTAAGAAACTCATTGATGGTTACCGGAAGCGGTTGTTTGCAGTTATTTTGGCTAAAGGTTGTGCAACCAAGTATTAGGCTGAGGGTGCCAATACTTTTGTCTGGCCCATTTTTGGAGTTTTGTGTGAAATGATCAATGATTTGATTTTCGCTTCATTCTCTTTTGTGTTTTTTCCTTGCAAGCAAATTAAATGAAGATAATAAGACCAAAGAATTTGTGATTGCAATCATTTTCAGGAAGAGTATTATCTGACAGAATTGAAGGGGTGCCAATACTTTTGGCCACCACTGTATAGATGTTATTTAACTATCAGGACATGGGGTATAGAGAGATTTAAATTTATGGGTACAAGATCCCAACATTACTGATACGTGTACTATTGGATGTCCAGATGTTGATAGGGCTATATTTTGATATGTTTGTCGGGTTTATGCCATTGGAGATCATAATGGTTTTATAAAAAGAAGTAAAAGTTAAGTTTTAAGAGAATCTTCAAGGCTGTATCTGTTGTTACTTATTCTGAGGTATTTTCCTGCTGTATGTTAAGCAGGTAATTGCTACTGAGCATACAGAAATATAGACTGACAGTGCTTGAAGGCCAACAGCAAGTGGACATCAGAGAGGGTGTTCCTAGTTGAGACCCTTCTCTACGGACAGTCACACTAGAGGAGTAGATCCTTTATGTATTACATAGATGAGCACACGTCAATGGCCAAAGCCTCATTTCTCCTGCTGTGGATGCTGTAGAGCAGAGGTCTCAAACACGTGGCCCATGAGGTCCACAGGCACTGACCCCTTGATGATCCCGACCTGGTCCAGGAGGAGCCGCTGACAGCAGCGCTGCATTGCCGCACAGAGACCGTCTCCCAGCACAGCATTTCCAATGCCAGCCGCCGACCAATCAGAGGCCAGCAGCTGACATTTGCGTGCCGGCACAGCGAGTATGACGTCAATGCCATGCGCAGATGTCAGCTGCTGGCCTCTGATTGGTCGGCGGCTGGCATTGAAAATGCTGTGCTGGGAGACAGTCTCTGTGCAGCAATGCAGCGCTGCTGTCAGCGGCTCCTCCTGGACCAGGTCGGGATCGTCAAGGGGTCGGACTCTGTGGTGCCTGCGGGCCACATCTGCAGGAAGGACACCGAGTGAACAGAGGACAGGTGAGAATCATCTTTTTTTTCTATTTTATATGTGTGAAGAATAGCTCAGGGGGCACATAGCCACAAGATGGGGACCTGGATGGGGCACATAGCCACAAGATGGGGACCTGGATGGGGCACATAGCCACAAGATGAGGAACTGGATGGGGCACATAGCCACAAGATGGGGACCTGGATGGGGCACATAGCCACAAGATGGGGACCTGGATGGGGCACATAGCCACAAGATGAGGAACTGGATGGGGCACATAGCCACAAGATGGGGAACTGGATGGGGCACATAGCCACAGGATGGGGACCTGGATGGGGCACATAGCCACAGGATGGGGACCTGGATGGGGCACATAGCCACAAGATGGGGACCTGGAAGGGGCACATAGCCACAAGATGGGGACCTGGATGGGGCACATAGCCACAAGATGAGGAACTGGATGGGGCACATAGCCACAAGATGGGGACCTGGATGGGGCACATAACCACAAGATGGGGACCTGGATGGGGCACATAGCCACAAGATGAAGAACTGGATAGGGCACATAGCCACAGGATGGGGACCTTGATGGGGCACATAGCCACAGGATGGGGACCTGGATGGGGCACATAGCCACAGGATGGGGACCTGGATGGGGCTCATAGCTACATGATGGGGACCTGGATGGGGCACATAGCCACAAGATGGGGACCTGGATGGGGCACATAGCCACAGGATGGGTACCTGGAAGGTGCACATAGCCACAGGATGGATACCTGGATGGGGCACATAGCCACAAGATGGGGACCTGGATGGGGCACATAACCACAAGATGGGGACCTGGATGGGGCACATAGCCACAAGATGAGGAACAGGATGGGGCACATAGCCACAGGATGGGGACCTGGATGGGGCACATAGCCACAAGATGGGGACCTGGATGGGGCACATAGCCACAGGAAGGGTACCTGGAAGGGACACATAGCCACAGAATGGGTACCTGGATGGGGCACATAGCCACAAGATGGGGACCTGGATGGGGCACATAGCCACAAGATGAGGTACTGGATGGGGCACATAGCCACAGGATGGGGACCTGGATGGGGCACACAGCCACAGGATGGGGACCTGGATGGTGCACATAGCCACAGGATGGGGACCTGGATGGGGTTCATAGCCACAAGATGGGGACCTGGATGGGGCACATAGCCACAGGATGGGTACCTGGAAGGGGCATATAGCCACAGGATGGGGACCTGGATGGGGCACATAGCCACAGGATGGGGACCTGGATGGGGCACATAGCCACAGGATGGGGACCTGGATGGGGCACATAGCCACAGGATGGGGACCTGGATGGGGCTCATAGCCACAGGATTGGGACCTGGATGGGGCACATAGCCACAGGATAGGGACCTGGATGGGGGACATAGCCACAGGATGGTGACCTGGATGGGGCACATAGCCACAGGATGGTGACCTGGATGGGGCACATAGCAACAGGATGGGGACCTGGAAGGGGCACATAGCAACAGGATGGGGACATGGATGGGGCACATAACCACAGGATGGGGACCTGGATGGGGCACATAACCACAGGATGGGGACCTGGATGGAGCACATAGCCACAGGATGGGGACCTGGATGGGGCACATAGCCACAGGATGGGGACCTGGATGGGGCACATAGCCACAGGATAGGGACCTGGATGGGGCACACAGCCTCAGGATGGGGATCTGGATGGGGCACACAGCCACTGGATGGGGACCTGGATGAGGCACACAGCCACTGGATGGGGACCAGATGGGGCACACAGCCCCAGGATGGGGACCTGGATGGGGCACACAGCCACTGGATGGGGACCTGGATGGGACACACAGCCACTGGATGGGGACCTGGATGGGGCACACAGCCAATTGATGGGGACCTGGATGGGGCACACAGCCAATTGATGGGGACCTGGATGGGGCACATTACTACAAGATGTTTGCCATTATTACTATATGATGCTAATTGTAAGACAATATTACTGTATGTGGCCAATTGGGGAAACAAAATTGTAAAAATTAAAAAAATAAATAAAAATAAAGCATGAAAAAATATTTGGCACTAAAAATGCGGTTTTATATATAAACTAAAGTAAACACAAAAAAGTGCACATTTATTATCACCACATCTATAATGACCCAAGCTATAAAAAAATAAACACGGCAAAAATGTTCAAAAGGTGTATACAAAAAAAATGGTATCGCTAAAAATGTCACTTTGAACAAAGAATGCGGCCCCCCAAATTCAAATTCTTTCCATGTGCTGCCCATATACCCAGCCGAGTTTGAGACCCCTGCTGTAGAGGAATTGTTGTGGTTGGCACATGGTGGGTATTTGTATGGTAACCAGGTTTATAACTTACTTTTTTATGTTTTGTACACAGAATTGTATGAGAAAGAATGCAGACTGCACCTTCACTCCTCGTCTACTGTACTTTTTTAACAAGAAGAAGATGAAAGGAAGGTCAGTCTGGGGATTTAGTCATAAATTCACTATCTCGTCCCCACCTTACTTCTCTCAACAAATGTAAAATATTCGCTGTCACCATAAAAAGCATAGTAGACCCTTCTCTCCACCGCAGGGCTCTTTACTTTAAACAAAAGTTCCTTTAAATGTATATTTTATGGAATATTAATGACAGGGAGAAGAACAGAGGGAAAAATTCCAACATGTGAAAGGAATTGTGTAACTGGATATATCATGCTTATCATGTCATGGATTATCACCAGTGCCAGTCTACCTGCAGTTCTGATCTGTTGAACTGTACAACATTTATGTGTCATATACAGTGTTCAATAATTAAGAACAACATAGGATCGGCCATCAATATCATATTGGTGAGGGTCTGACTCCAGACACCCCTGAAATTGTCTAGACCTTTGTTAGTGGCTGAGCCTGCTTGTGTAGCTATTTGCATCTCATTCCTATTTACGTGATTGGAAATCTGGCACAGTCACCTCTAAAAATACTGTTCATACTCATCTTAAGGACAGACCATCAAAATTGTCACAGAATAAGGACACCGTGTAAAAATTGCTATAAAATAAAAGTTCAGCCACTTCTGGGCATAGTAATGGGCAACCCCTAATTGTCAGGATTGATGGGGTTTCATACTCGTCACGTACATGACTGTGTACAGAGTTGCAAGAAGTCATAACAGCACCAATATATGTTTATAGAGCCTTACTGTACCTTTATATGCCTCAGATTTCATAAATAGAGTCATGATTTATTGGACACCATATTGTAAAACTCCTCTCCCTTAGAAGCATTATTATTAGTAGAGAATATTTTCGAAAATGGCGTAGAATGGAGTGCCATACAGAAGCACACCGAGCAATACAGAATCCGGCACACATTTAAGTCAAGCGCAGTTTTTTATGTGAACGTGACCACCTGGAACCTCAGCTAATCGTAGACGCCTCCATACTAGTACTCACTATGAGATGATTAAAGAGGCCGTTTTGCTGTGTTGTGTGTGGGAACAATGCTGTAAAAACTTATAATGGAGAAGAAAACGTACAAGCCTTCATTCACTAATAACAGTGCACAGTGCAAATCACAAACCATGTTCTGGATTCAGGGAGTAATTTGCTTAACAAATATTTGAACCTAAAGGCTATGTTCATATTTTTTTTTATTGTTCATTTGCTTCCTGAATGCAAAGTTAAGTAACTTTCTAAACAGTCTTCATTAAACATTTTCTACCTTTTTTCTGCTGCACACATCTTCGCGTATCTAGCGTCTACATGTCTTCCTTTATCTAGCTGAGTGGCTGAGTGCTTTTTTCAAAAATGTCACAAACCAGTCCTGCTTAGTTCTGACAGCTCTCTCTGCTCTCTCCCTCCTCTTAAAGTTCCCATATACATTAGAAAGCTGTCAGACAAATGATAAGCCACTGCATACAGTCGGCACCTGCTATGTTTTGTGCATGCTCAGTTCCTGAGCTCGCTCCATATATTCCCCCCCCCAAGTCAATGAGGACGTATCAGATATGGGAAAAACAAAATGTAATATACTACTCACAAAAAGTTAGGAATATTTGGTTTTTGGGTGACATTTCAGGATGATCCTAAGATGCACTCTAACCTTTTGATGTGCAATTAATGTGACCATCTCTAAACTTTTGAATGCACATGTCCAACTGTTCAATGTTTCAGTACTTTTTGCACAACTTGCTGTTCTCTAACAAGGAACTTAATGGCAAAATTCACAAGAGGTATTTGAACCTCAAAATTTATTGGTAGAATTGGTATTTAAACAGTCCTCTACATCATACTGATCACATTTTGACATCATGAGATCAAGACGACACCTAACAATTGATCACCAATTATCTTGCCATTTTGAAGGCTTCATGCAGGATGCTCTCAAATGGAAGTGGCCACTGAGCTTAGAGTGTCTGAGAGACCACTTGAGTCACAGAAAGGCAGAGAAGTGGACGTACTTTGGCCACATCCCACACTGAGGACCGCTTCATTGTGAACAATGCCCTGTGGAACCAGATGATGAATGCCACACATTTCCAGGCACATTTAAGGGAGGCAAGAGGCACCCGTTGTCACGTCAGACCATTCAAAACCATTTACATCAGCGTGGTCTGCGTGTTAGACGACTTTCAAGGGTACCTGACCACAGCACCCAGCACAGGCGTCATCATCTTGCATGGGCCAAGGAGCATCTATGCTGGATGGAGGACTACTGTAGTGGGATTCAGTGCTGTTCACTGGTGAAAGCTGACTCAAACTGAGCAGAAATGATGGCTGCCACCGATGTTGGAGACATCAAAGAGAGTGCTGTGCATCAGACACTGTTGTCACCTGACGAGCCATTAGTGGTGGTGGAGTTACAGTGTGGGCAGGTGTGTCTAGTCAATACAGAACTGCCCTACACTTTGTGACAAGCCCCTTCTCTACTCCCCTCTTATCTCCTCTTCCCACAATTGCATACAAGATTTCTCCGTGCATCTCCCCTACTCTAGAACTCTCTACCCGAATATATCCGGCTTGCGCCTACCGTGGAAACCTTCAAAAGGAACCAACAAGCCTACAACCTACACTAACCACTGTTCCACCATACCGCTGCACGACCAGCTCTACCCTCACCCACTGTATCTTCACCCATCCCTTGTAGATTGTGAGCCCTCGCGGCAGCGTCCTCTGTCCTCCTGTACCAGTCAGTGAATTCTGTTGTTTAAGATTATTATACCTGTTTTATTATGAATACCTCTTTTCACATGTAAAGCACCATGGAATAAATGGCGCTATAATAATAAATAATGATAATACTTAAATAACATCATTAATCCAGTGATTGTGCCTCTGCATGAACAACACAGACCTAATTTCATCTTCATGGACAACAATGCTACAGCTCATCGAGGTCGCATCAGTAGGGAAAAGCTGATGGAGACTGGGATACCTCAAATGGAGTGGCCTGAACTTTCTTCAGACCTGAATCCCATAAAAAAAAACTATGGGATCAGCTCAGTCACTATGTAAAGACTCGTATCTCTATACCCCAGAACCTCAATGACCTGAAGGCCACCCTTCAAGAAGAGTGGGATGCCATGCCTCAGCAGACAATAACTTAACTTGTGAACAGCCTGAGACATCATTGTCAAGCTGTACCACATGACAAGTTATTGAGGCATTGACATTTTTGGACGGTATACCTGTGTCACCCCAGGCCTGGATGCCACAAATAATAAAGGCTGTGTCTGAGAGCAGGAGGGAGGTTCCCTGGTTAGGGACAATTAGCATACAGCACCTTCTGTCCCAGGCCAGTAGGGGGAGCTGGCTGCCCCTATAAAAGCTGGAACTGGGGGCAGGGTTAGAGAGAACTGGACGACCTAGCTCAGGACTGAGACTAGTCCCAGAGAAGGAGGGACAGTTCAGCTGTAGCTGAGGAGGTCGTGAGGCAGTGGAGGAACCACGAGCTAGGGACGTACGGCGCGGAGAGCCTGTCCTGGCAGATAGAGAACTTCCTACCGGACATTGGGGTCCGAGGCTGTAAAGACTCTAAATCCAGCAGCAGAGAACCAATCCGCGAGGAATTTCATGTCCTTTGGCCTAAAAAGCCCGGAGGCTCCGCCACAACAGAAGGGACCAGCAAAGCCAAGAGAGGCCAGAGGTAAAAGGAGCCCAAGTTGCAAGCCATACAGGTGAGAATACACGGCACGTTCAGGGACGTGGGCTATTTTACCACTAAAGGGGGGAAAAAGTCAGAAAGAGCTTAGAGAGCACGGTAGGCCTACACCCTCACCCTGACCAGAGGGGCTTCCCGAGTGTTCTCAGACATGCAGGCCCCCTTCTAGCTGGTACTGTTGTTGGGTCATTACCATATGTTCTAATAAAGGCCCTGAACTGTTTAAGCGGACTCTGCATTCTGACCATCGCGGACGGAACTATCACCCCCAACATCCACCTACAATACCCTGGGGCTACACTCCTCCCGTGGTGAGTTATTCTACCTCTGTGCTGCACACCAACACCAGCCCCGGTGGCCTGCCCTGCAGCGGCGGTTATCCCTGACCGCAATCCACGGGTGGCGTAGTCGGACATTTAAAACACTGATAAATAGACTGCCACAATTTGGTCTCACCACCCTGAGCCACGGGATCGGGTTGCCACTACTACCCCCAGCGTCGTACAGAAGCTCGGTTCCGGGTACCCCACGGCCCAGGGGGCGAGTCAGCTTTGGCGTAGTCGGCAGGATTGTGACCAACCCGCCACAAACGGGTATTGCGTGCCTGAAAAAAACTGTATACGTACCTTAAAAAGAGGTTTCCCGCCATCCGGAGCCGTTTCCCGCCATCTTCAGCCGTTTCCCGCCATCCTCAGCCGTTTTCCCGCCATCGGGCGCCATCTTCGGGACGCCACGCGGGAAGAAGAGGGGCATGGACGTCCAAACCGCGCGAGACCTAAAGCTCCGCCCTACGCACCGACGCTGCGCAAGGTCCTGGAAGGAGAGAGAGCGACGCTGACGTCACCAGGACGCGACGCAAGGTCCTCGCCCGGAGCAGCACCAGCGGAGCCGCGGCCTACGGAAGAGGATCAACGGAATGTAGGCCACGGTTAACTAGGGGGGAGGAAGATGTCGGAAGCGGAGGCCCCCCTCTACTACCAGCGTGGCTGCAGCAGCGGTGATGCCATTCTCCATGCCCTACATCCCCGGAGCGGCCCAGCGGGAAGTGAAATCATGGTCAGATGAGGAGAAAAGGACTGTAAAGGACATTCTGACCCGGCTGCGGAGTACCTTTGATACCCGTACCTCAGCTGAAATTAAAATGCGGTTCTACGGATGTAAGCAACGGGCACAAGACAGCATTAGAGACTATGCCCTAAACTTGCAGGAAGCCTTGAGAGCAATCAAACAAGCTGACCCTGGCAGCGTGCAGGATACAGATAAGCTATTAACTGAACAGTTCATAGAAGGTCTGCTGTCTAGCGCCCACAGAACCCAGCTGCGCCTCATGGCCTTTCAGAACCCTGGCCTGACCTTTGCCCAGTTTTAGGATAGGGCCATCCGGGTGCTCCGTGAAGCCGCACCCAGCGCCGCTGTAACTTCCAGGCGCCCTGCTCTCACTTACCATCAGGAGGTGGCGCCCTCTGCTACAGACTCTGTGGGGGCCGATGCGCAGGCCCTGAACCAAGCACCGTCTAAGGATCTGCACCACCAAGTCCAGGAGCTGACAAAGAGTGTCACGGCGTTGACCAGGACCGTTCAGTCGCTACAAGTGGACCCGTCAGGACCCATCGAGCTGGCTTTAAGTCCGGAGGATGTCCCGTGGCATCGACAGAGGAGGATCCCGTCATTCAGAGGGAGGCCCACAGACCGCTACGCAGAGGATGGACAGCCCATTTGCCGTCGTTGCAGCCAGCCAGGACACATTTCCAGGTACTGTAATTTAAACGGGTCCAAGCTGGGGCAGAGGGCCAACCCCCAGGCATAAGGTCACCAGGCCCTTACAACTGGCGTGATAAGTATGTGGGAGGGCACCCGGTTTTACCCGTGGTGCTGGACGGTATCCCCATGAGTGCACTGCTGGATACAGGGTCACAAGTAACTACCATCCCCTATGTACTTTTTAAGCAGTATTGGAGTGACGCTGATATCACCCGCTATCCAGACAATGACTTGAGCATCATCGCCAGTAATGGCTTGCCAGTGCCGCAGATGGGGTTCCAGGAGATGACCCTTAAGATTGGTAAAGTTGAACTGCCGGCACAGGGAGTGATTATTGTGGTCATTGATCGTCGTGAAAGTCACCCTAAAATAACTGTGGGTACTAACGTGATTGAAAATTGTCTTTCAGAAGTAATTGTAATTTTGCAGCAGGTGGCGATGAATGCTAGTTCCAGCCAACAGAGAGTCCTCCAGAAAGAGATAAAAGCCCTGATGAGACGGCAACAGGTAGAACTGTCTGGTGGTGAGATCGGTAGCGCAAGGATGAGTGACCCGTTCCCCATTTCCATGCCTCCCAAAAGCGAAATGATGATCTGGTGTCGGACTGCAATCGGGTTGAGAGGGAGAGACTACCAAGCCATGGTAGAACCCGTGTACTCAGACAGCAGGCCCACCATTTTGACAGCCCGGGGGGTGGTTGATGTCCGTCATGGGAGGGTGCCTGTCCACATCCTGAACATTGGGGAGAGAGAAGTACACTTACCCAGGTACGCTACACTTGCCAAATTGTATACTGTTCAACACAATGCTGTCAGGGCCGTGGAACCCTTGCCTCCATCTTCCCAGGCAGGTAATGGCTCCCAGAAACACAAGAAGGACTGGTGCCAGAAACCCCACGTGGGTGCTGACTCCACTCCCCTGCATCAAAAACAAGGAGTCTATCGGGTGGTGCGCGAATATGAAAGAGTTTTTAGCAAGCAGCCGTTAGACTTCGGCCAATTGAAGGGGGTAGAACACCACATCCCCACGGGGAACCACCCACCGATAAAAGAGAGACACAGACCGGTACCCCCTGCACATTATAAGAACGCAAAGGGCATGCTAAGAGAGATGAAAGAGGCCGAAGTGATCAGGGACAGCTGTAGCTCCTGGGCAGCCCCTTTGGTTCTGGTAAAAAAGAAAGACGGTGCCATGAGAATGTGCGTGGACTATAGAAAAGTTAATCGTATCACCCACAAAGACGCATACCCGTTACCTAGAATAGAGGAGTCTTTAGCAGCCCTAAAATCAGCTAATTTCTTCTCTACTTTGGACCTTACTAGCGGGTACTGGCAGGTTCCTGTGGCAGAGGCTGACAAGGAGAAGACCGCCTTCACCACCCCGATGGGATTAAGTGAATTCAACTGTATGCCCTTCGGGCTCTGCAACGCACCCGGGACCTTCCAGAGGCTGATGGAATGCTGCCTAGGGCACCGAAACTTTGAGACGGTCCTATTTTACTTGGATGATGTGATTGTATATTCGAAGACCTACGAGGACCATCTAAAACACCTGGCAGAGGTGTTCAAAGCCCTGGCAGGCTATGGCCTGAAAGTGAAACCCTCAAAGTGTCACCTGTTGAAACCAAAGGTACAGTACCTGGGGCACGTGGTGAGTGCTGAGGGAGTTGCCCCCGACCCCGACAAGGTTACAGCCATCAAGAGCTGGCCAAGCCCCTCTAACATCAAAGAAGTAAGGCAATTCCTCAGGTTGGTAGGCTACTACCGAAGGTTCATCCCCGGGTTCACTAAGATGGCAGCTCCAATGCAGGACCTCCGGATAGGTCAGTCTAAATCCAGAAGTCACAAGCCACCCTTCAAGTGGGATAAGTTGGAAGAGGATTCCTTCCGCCAGCTGAAAATGGCCCTCATGGGGGATGAAATTCTGGCCTACCCTGATTATGGCCAGCCTTTTATCCTGCACACCGATGCCAGTAATGTGGGGCTAGGAGTCGTAGTGTCCCAAAACCAACAGGGCAGGGAACGAGTGATAGCGTATGCCAGCCGGAAGCTGAGGCCCACTGAAAGAAACCCGGAGAATTACAGCTCCTTCAAGCTAGAATTCTTGGCAGTGGTGTGGGCCGTCACAGAACGGTTTAAACATTACCTGGCCTCCGCAAAGTTCCCTGTGTACACGGACAACAACCCATTGACACATCTGGACAATGCTAGACTTGGTGCCCTAGAGCAGCGGTGGATGGCTCGGCTGTCAAATTATGACTTCACGATCAAATACCGAGCGGGCCGAACCAATGCCAATGCAGACGCCCTATCAAGAATGCCTCACTTACCCGACGGGGAAGAAGATCCAGAAGAGCTGAAGGAGGTGGAGCTCCCTGCGTTCCACCGGTATGGGGCCACTCAGTATTCTCACCGAGTAAGAGACAAAGACCTAACCACCGTCATGTTCAACCCCTTACCGCACCACGGCTGGGCTGAAACGCAAGATGGTGACCCTGCAATTCGCCTGGTGAAAGACATGTTAACCCAGGCAGACGCTAGCCCTGGCCCGGACGCTCCAGAGGAAGCCAAGCAGTTATGGAAGGAGAAAAGCAGGCTATTCCTCTACGAAGGTAAGCTGTGCAGAAGGCTTGTTAACCACCGGACGCACGAGCTGACCTGGCAAGTAGTGGTCCCAAGACGAGATGCAGCAATGGTCCTGGAGGCCTACCATGACAAAGCGGGACACTTCGGTTGGAAGAAACTAGAGTTCCTACTGATAGAACGGTTCTTCTGGATCGGTATGAGAGGGGCCATAGAGAAGTGGTGCAGGGACTGCGGCCCATGTAACCTCAGAAGGAAGGACTGTACCAGCCAGAAGACACCCTTGAGGCCCATCGTCACCAGGCAGCCTCTTGAGCTGGTAGCTCTGGACCATGTAAAATTAGCTCCAAGCCGGTCGGGCTACGTCTATGCCCTGACAATAGTGGATCACTATTCCCGGTTCCTGGTGGTGGTTCCTGTTAAAGACTTGACAGCCCAAACAGCGGCCAGAGCCTTCCAACAACACTTCTGCCGTCCCCACGGGTATCCGGAACAGGTCTTGACAGATCAAGGTTCAGCGTTCGAGGCGGAAATCTTCCAGGAGTTCTGCAACCTCTACGGCTGTAAGAAGATTCGGACAACGCCTTACCACCCACAAACCAACGGGTTGTGTGAGAAAATGAATAACATCGTCATTGATCTCCTCAAGACGTTGCCCCTGGAAGAACGCAGCCTGTGGCCGGAGAAGCTGCCAGACCTGATAGACTTGTACAACCATATCCCGGTGAATGCTACAAATTGCACCCTGGCTTACCTGATGCGAGCAAGACCAGGTAAGCTGCCGATAGACCTGGAGATGGGAGTCCTGACACCCGAGGACACCTCCCCAGACGCGGACTGGGATATGGAATGGTGGCTACAGTACAAGAAGGTACAGGAGAGTGTGGAGAGGAGTCTGGCTCAAGCGAGAGAAAAGCAAGAGAGGCTCTTCAACCAACATGCCCCTGCTGGTCCCCTGGAGCCTGGAGAGCAGGTCCTGAAGCGGAAGAGAAGGCTTCACAAGCTGGATGACCAGTGGGAGAGAGACCCGTACACAGTACTGCAGTCCGACCACAACAACCCGAAGGTATGTGTGATTACCAAGGATGGAGAAGAAACCACTAGCACCGTCTCCAGAGACCACCTAAAACGGTGCCCCGAGCAACTACAGAGTCCAAGTGAAGATCAAGATGACCTTGAACCCGCAGAGGACAAGGAAGAAATGATCAGCACAGTTCTCGGAGAGTTCCCCCTGACCTGGACTCTGATAAATGACGCGATAGTGGTACCCGTCCTACACTTCCTTCAGCCTACCCAGCAGGAGCCTACAGAAGAACAAGAAGAACAAACAGCCCCAGAGGCAGAAGAACCCATGCCAGCAGTCCAGGAGAGTCAACCCTCTGCAGACAGTGAGCCTGCCATGCCTGCGGTAAGCCAAAGGACCCACAGACAGCTACCTGCCCTGCCTGTAAACCCAGCTAGTAACTGTACCCTTAATACTAGTGGGGAAAGCCAGGTTAGACCACCACCAGACAGTGGGTTACGTAGGTCAATCCGGAGCACTAGGGGTCAAATACCAGCTCGCTGGAAGATCTAAATGCACAGTGTATATATTTAATGTTTTATGTTTGTACCCTGGTTATTAATACTGTTTTCGCAGTTTTTCTAGATATATGGACTAACAGGCTATGAACTTTGAGTAACCGGGACTCCCTTGTAAATATGTTCGGAGCCTAACCAAAGTAATGAATAAAGACTGTCAAGGACACGGGGCAAGGACAGACCCCCACCTGGTTAAGGCTCCCGTTGTGTTGGTGAAATGGACACCCGGTCACGGATCATACTGTGACCCTCTCTTTTTGTTGGTGATATGGACACCCGGTCACAGACCACACTGTGACCTAAAGAACTCAATATGTGATGTTGTTCGTTATTTCTTTCCCTGTTGTGTTTATGGTCATGTATTTATACCCTGTATTTGTGTTTCCTGTTTAGTCCCGGAGTACTAAAATTTACTAGGGGGGAATGTGTCACCCCAGGCCTGGATGCCACAAATATTAAAGGCTGTGTCTGAGAGCAGGAGGGAGGTTCCCTGGTCAGGGACAATTAGCTCACAACACCTCCTGTCCCAGGCCAGTAGGGGGAGCTGACTGCCCCTATAAAAGCTGGAACTGAGGGCAGGGTTAGGGAGAACTGGACGACCTAGCTCAGGACTGAGACTTGTCCCAGAGAAGGAGGGACAGTTCAGCTGTAGCCAAGGAGTCCGTGAGGCAGAGGAGAAACTGCGAGCCAGGGACAGAGGCGACGAGAGACTGTCCTCGCTGAGAGAATCACCACCAGACATTGGGGTCCGAGACAGGCAGGGTTGCAAGCCCTGCAGCAGATAACCAACCCGCAAGGGATTTCAGGTTCCTTGGCCTAAGAAGCCAGGAGGCTCCGCCACACAGAGGGACCGGTACAGCACGGAAAAGCGAAAGGTACCTAAGGCCCGAGTCGCAAGCCATACAGGCGAAGTACATGGCCAGCTCAGGGACGTGGGCTATTACACCACGAAAAGGGAGATAGTCAGCAAGGGCAGAGAGAGAACGGTAGGCTTTCACACTCATCCTCACCAGTGGGGCTCGCCCGAATGCCCTCAGACACCCAGGCCCATTCCTGCCTGGTACTCCTGTTGGGTCATCATTAGTAATACCAACAATAAAGACCCTGGACTGTTTGAAGAGGACTCTGCACTCTTATTACTGCTGCCTGCACTATCACCCCCAGCATTCACATAGGCTGCCCTGAGGCTACACTCTTCCCATGGGGAGTTATCCTACTCCTGTGCTGCACACCAACATCAGCCCCTGTGGTCTGCCTAGCAGCGGTGGTCATCCCTGACCGCAATCCACGGGTGGCGCAGTCGGACATTCATAACTCTACAAATAGACTGCCACAGCATTTGGTCTGATCACCCTGAGCCACGGGATTGGGTTGCCACTACTACCCCCATCATCGCACTAAAGCCCGATTCCGGGTGCCCCACGGCCCAGGGGGCGAGTCATATCTATAAGATGCCCCCATTACTAACCCTATAGTTAAATTGTAAAAAAAAACAACAAACACCCAGAATAAAGTACTCCTGATTTTGGCTTACAAATACTTGATGTAAAAAACTGACCAAATATTGAACGTGTGAACACGGCCTTATCATTTAGTGCTGTTTTTTTATAGTCTTTACAAGGCGGCAATGCTCATGGGATAATAATGTAAAGTAGCCTAAAGAAACACCCACAGAGCATCGTGTGAGCCACACCCCATTGGTAAAGACCATAAAAATTAGCACTAAATTAAAATATTCATATCTATGGAACAGCATGTCAGATTAAAAAAAAAAAAGTATCATGCTCAAGTGAGCAGCGGGAATAAAATAAGAGCAAAAATTGGCCAATTTTAGGACCTGGTTACTCGTCCTCTAAGGTTAAGCACAGATGATTATTTTTAACATTTTCAGTGAGTTTTATTTTAATGATAATTTTCCTTGAAAACAGTAATAACTGTAGATCTCATTATTTCCTTATGATCTTCAAAGAACCGAGCTAATGGTGCCTTTGTTTATATAAGCTACCGCCTTATTATATAACGTCTCCCCTTAATGTAGGAGAAGTGTTCCACGCACCAACCGTAACGTATATAGCACTCAATTATCATGTAACAAATGGCCATTTACCACTGATGGATTTTTCTGGTGGGTAATGTAGCTTCATCTTACTACTAGCCACATTTATAATGGCTGCTGTCATACTAGATGATTGCCAGCTGTGCTGTGAAGTCATGGAGTGCATCCTAATCCTGTGATTAGTTTTCACTTAACCGGAGCAGAAGATCCCTCCTGCAAAGTATTCCTTTTAGTTATGTGTGGTGGTCTTTGATGTTCCTTGTTCGCTTCTTACAAACATAGCTCTCGCATGACTCCGATGTCTATTATGAACTGATAGCTTTGTACTTGGATCAGCCTGATACTTGGCTTTAGGTGTGAGTTCAGGTCTAGCAGTAAGATGAATTGTAGGGGTTGGTGGTCACGGCATTGGGGCATGTGAAACAAGTTGGTGGGTGATCCATCTAGGAGATGGATACAAGCTTTTTCCACTTGATTGACTAGGAATCATATGTTTCAGATATTAAGCTCTACATAGACTTAGCAAATATAGCTAAAAAGAAAAGTATTAATTTATTGATATAAATGTAGTCGTAATAAATATATTACTCAATGTTGCCTATCAGCAGGAAAATTCGAAAAGCTCTATGTACAGTGGCTTTTTTTTGTAGTATTTCTTTTACACTTTGTGGTTTTTTTTTTTTTTTAGACCCTGGCAGTTTTTTCTCAAACGCAACATCCTCTAGATTTTTATGCATTTTTTCTGCAGTAAAAAAAAAACAATGAAAAATGTGTGATTATTAAAAGAATCCCATATAAAACCCATTAAAAAAGTTTGAAAATCATGGAATTTTTTAGAAGCCACAAAAAAACACCACTAAAGAAAATCCGTGTACACTTTAACCATATTTTAAAGAGTAACTTTTATTTCATAAATCAATAGTACACATGAAAATAAGTAATTTATCTTTAAAGATAAATCTGTTTCTTTCTCCTGCTGAATTGGTCTTTCACTCTCAATTCATGGATAAAATTTGAAAAATATGCATTCAATGAAGGCAGATTTTCCCTTTACTGAGATAGGAGATGACAGTTGGTTCTTTTAAAAAATTATGGAGGAGAGAGAAGGAGCTAGAAGCAGACACAGACATTCTTCTGAAAGTTAGTAATGATAATAATAATAATAATAATAATTTTATTTATATAGCGCCAACATATTCTGCAGCAAGTTCTCCTGAAATGACAGAACATTCTGAGCACCAACTGTCATCTCCTATCTCAGTATTGGGAAAATTTGCATTCACTGAGGATAGATTTTATCTAGGAATTGAGAATGAAAGGTAAGTTAAGGTGGAGAAAAAAGAAGATGCCTTCATTAGAATATATTGCAAAGTTACTTATTTTCATGTATTCTATTGACTTATGAAAAAAAAAAATAAACAACTACACTACATTCCAAATTATTATGCAAATAATATTTTCTCGGATTTTCCCAAATTACCTATATGAATTGCAGTCATTGTAATTTTCCAGTCAAATAACTATTAGGGTACAATTGAAAGGTTTTTGTACAAACTGCCTATGATAACAGTATATTTTTAAAAAAATAAAAAACTCAAACTGCACTCAAAATGCATGTTCCAAATTATTATGCACAGCAGAGTTTTCAACCTTTTCATTTTAATAAAGAACAAAAAAATGGTCATTTTTGAAATTATAAGCATTAGCAGGTTATTACAAACTGAAATCAAACAGTTTTCAACTCAAAACTTTATTCTAGGTGATGTTACATTTGCACATAGGACCCCTTGTTCGAAAGGAGCTTCTGAACTCTCTCGTCCATTGAATTTGTCAGGTTTTGGATGGTTTCTGCTTTAATTGTTTTGCATGAGGACAGAATACCCTCCCAGAGCTGTTGCTTAGATGTGAACTGCCTCCCGCCATCATAGACACTCCTTTTGATGATGCTCCAGAGGTTCTCAATGGGGTTGAGGTCAGGGTAGCATGGGTGCCACACCATAAGTTTGTCCCTTTTTATGCCCATAGCAGCCAGAGATGCAGATGTGTTATGTGCAGCATGAGACGGGGCATTATCATGCATGAAATGATCTCGATGGTCCAGATGGATGGAGTGGAGGATGGCTGGTTGATGGACACCCCATGCAAACACGGCTACGGCGCTAACAAGGAGGAGGTGGAGTAATGTTTTGGGCTGGAATCATGGGGAGAGAGATTGTCGGCCCTTTTAGGATCCCTGAAGGGGTAAAGATGAACTCCATAATGTATGTTGAGTTTCTCAAACAGCACTTCCTTCCATGGTTCAAGAAGAAGAACCGTGCATTCCACAGCAAGATCATTTTCATGCATGATAATGCCCAGTCTCATGCTGCACATAACACATCTGCATCTCTGGCTGCTATAGGCATAAAAGGGGACAAACTTATGGCGTGGCACCCATGCTCCCTTGACCTCAACCCCATTGAGAACCTCTGGAGCATCATCAAAAGGAGTGTCTATGATGGCGGGAGGCAGTTCACATCTAAGCAACAGCTCTGGGAGGGTATTCTGTCCTCATGCAAAACAATTAAAGCAGAAACCATCCAAAACCTGACAAATTCAATGGACGAGAGAGTTCAGAAGCTCCTTTCGAACAAGGGGTGCTATGTGCAAATGTAACATCACCTAGAATAAAGTTTTGAGTTGAAAACTGTTTGATTTCAGTTTGTAATAACCTGCTAATGCTTATAATTTCAAAAATTACCATTTTTTTGTTCTTTATTAAAATGAAAAGGTTGAAAACTCTGCTGTGCATAATAATTTGGAACATGCATTTTGAGTGCAGTTTGAGTTTATTTTTTTAAAAATATACTGTTATCATAGGCAGTTTGTACAAAAACCTTTCAATTGTACTCTAATAGTTATTTGACTGGAAAATTACAATGACTGCAATTCATATAGGTAATTTGGGAAAATCTGAGAAAATATTATTTGCATAATAATTTGGAACACAGTGTAAAAGGCTATGTGCACAAGTTCAGGATTTGCAGCAGAAAATTCTGTTTGTGTTTGCAGCAAAAATGTTGTGTAAAACATGCAAGTTTTTGTTGCATATTTTTCCCATGCATAAGTATGGTTTAAATTTGCTACAAAAACACTGTAAAGCCGGTTTCATACGTCCTAATTTTTTCAGTACCGGAAAAACTCGTACCAGACACATCCGTCACCGTGTGTCCGTGTGTGGCACACGTGTGCTACATCAGGAGCACACGTACCAGCGCCTGAGAATCAGTGTGCTGTTCACAAGCACCGGATGCTGAACGCTGCCCTCATCATTGTCCCTTGCTCGCGCTGTGATCAGCACGAGCAAGGGACAATGTTGGGAGTAGTAGTCTGCTCCCGCAGTATCCATGTGTAAAAGTAGGAATCAAATAATAAATTCCTTATACTCACCTGTTTGGAGATGCCCCCCACTGTAATCCTCTGACCGCTGACGCTGAGGAGTCAGGGAGAATGAGACGCTCCAGTGAGGATGGCCCTGAATTGAGCGTATCTCACTGAGTGACAGGACACTCCAGCTCTAGGGCCCGCTTGCTGGAGCAGCTCATTCTCCTCGGCTCCTTGGCATCAGCGGTCAGAGGATTACAGCGGGGGATTTTATTCTTATTTTTACACATGGACATTGCGGGAGCAGAGTACTACTCCCAACATTGTCCCTTGCTTGTGCTGATCACAGCACGAGCAAGGGACAATGATGAGGGCAGCTTTCAGCACCTGATGCTTGTGAACAGTGCTAACTGTACACTGAATCCCAGGAGCTGGTACGTGTCACACTGATAACACATGGATGTCATCAGTGTGTGTTCAGAGTGGGACATTTTGCGGCCCATGCAGCATGTAAAAAATGGACATGTCTACATGTGGAGTGGAGCGCACGGACACACGATCCGTGGAAACACACTGACTTGTGCGCAGACCAGTGGTGTACTGCCAATGGCGGCAGACCACGCGACTGCTATGGGGCCCATGAGCCAGGGGGGCCCCATAGCAGTCCAGGGGTGGACATACCACCGCCAGTGCAGCTGCATCGGGCCCCCTGGTGCAGCTGCTGCCTGCACATGTCAGGCAGGGAGTGATCCCTGAAGCTCCGCTGCTGACAGGAGAAGGATGGCAGCGGAGCTGAAGGGATCCGTCCTCTGCTTCCTCCCTGACACAGACGCTCGCAGCTTGATGACGTCATCATGAAGCGCGCCTGAGTCAGGAAGAAAGTTCCCAACAATGAGGAGGATGCTGCTGCAGGGCAGCAAGCTGAGAGGTAAGTTTTTTTTTTTTTTTTTTTTTTTACTGAAATGCTGGGGAGGGGAGGTGGGGAAGATAAATTATGGGGATGGTGGGGCTTGGGAGAGCAATGATGGGGGTGCTGGGAAAGAGCAGTGATGGGGGTGCTGGGAGAGAGCAATAATGGGGTGCTGGGAGAGAGCAATGATGGGGTGGTGGGAGAGAGCAATGATGTAAGTGCTGGGACAGAGCAATGACGGGGTGCATGGAGAGAGCAATGATGGGGGTGATGGGAGAGAACAATGATGGGAGTGCAGGGAGAGAGTGTGGTGCCCTGCTGCGCAATAGTGCCACAGATCCTAGAGGGGTGCATTAAAGGATTTCTCCACAAGAGGCCCACAGAGCATACACACACCTCCACCTTACCTCAGACCACAAGAGGGAGCCCGGATAGGGATATAAATAGGGAAGGTGGAGCTAGGCAGTTCAGTTAGTTTGGAGTCCACAGAGTGTGAAGTCGGCTTCAGCAGAGAAGAGTTCCTGCAGAGTGAGACACAGAAACAGGTCAGTCTGCAGTGGAGCTCAGTCTTCAGAACAGTTCTCAGCTCAAAGTGCAGAGTGGAGACTCAAGCAGCTCAGGTTAGTGAGCTAGGAGCGTTGCCGACGCTCAGAGAGTGGCAGAAGAGGCAGCCAGCTAACTGCCAGTGTGTATAGCCTAGTGAGGGCCCGAGTAGGCCGAAGGCTAGAGGAGTGAGTAGCATTGGGGGCAGAGGAGCTTTACCAGCTCACCCCAGAAAGCATATATACCGGACACCGGGTCCGCGTCTACAGGGCCGTATACCCCCCTGTGGAAACAACCGGAGACCCCTGGAAGACTTCAGGTCCCAGGATCACCCAAAAGCTGATACGTAACAGAGCCAGGAGACATGGAGGCCCCGCAAGCAGGGAGTGTGTACTCCAGGAGTAGGCCCTACCACAAAGTCAGCCGGAGCAGGACAGAGACAAAGTTAGGCCTAGCTCCAGGCAGGTCAGAAACTTACTACAGAGAGGCAAGCAACAGGAGGCCCTACACCCGCTCACTGGGGAGAATCCGGACGTGCACCCCTCACCCTACAGTGCTCCGGGGTGTTCCTGAACTAATTCCAGTAAAGGTACAGAAGTGACTTTCGTGTGTGCTCCCATTCTTGCTCTGACCCGGCTGGGTCCCCTCTGTCCTGCATTCCCCCTCCTACGCTGCCCTGAGGCCCTGCTCCACCTGTGGGGAGTGATACCATCTAAGCTGCCACAACACCGGCCTCAGTGGACTGCCGCAGCGCTGGTGATCCCCACCAGACACCACAGGTGGCGTCACGAGCTTTGACATTTCATTTCCCCCTTTTTAAGAGAAACCCCAGGGTACAGGCCCGGGAGCCGACCACCGCGACATCCCCCAAGACCAGGCATCAAGGCCCGGGCGCCGAGTAGCCCCCATCCCCTGGGCGCCACAAGAGCAATGATGTAGATGCCGGGAGAGAGCAATGTTGGAGTTGCTGGGAGAGAGCAATGATGGGGCTGGTGGGAGAGAGCAATGATGGGGGTGCTGGGAGAGAGCAATGATGGGGGTGCTGGGAGAGGGCAATGATGGCGGTGCTGGGACAGAGAAAAGATTAGGGTGGTGGGAGAGAGCAATGATGGAGGAGCTGGGACAGAGCAATGATAGAGGTGCTGGTACAGAGCAATGATGGAGGTGCTGGGACAGAGCAATGATGGGGGTGCTGGGACAGATCAATGATGGAAGTGCTGGGATAGAGCCATGAAGGGGGTGCTCGGACAGAGCAATGATAGAGGTGCTGCTACAGAGCAATGATGGAGGTGCTAGGAGAGAGCAATGATGGAGGAGCTGGGACAGCGCAATTATGGAGGTGCTGGGAGAGAGCAATGACGGGTGCTGGGAGAGAGCAATGATGGGGGTGCTGGGAGAAAGCAATGATGGGGGTGCTGGGACAGATCAATGATGGGGGTGCTGGGATAGAGCAATGAAGGGGGTGCTGGGATAGAGCAATGAAGGGGGTGCTGGGAGAGAGCAATGATGGAGGTGCTGGGAGAGAGCAATGATGGAGGTGCTGGGACAGAGCAATGATTGAGGTGCTGAGAGTGAGCAATGACGGGTGCTGGGAGAGAGCAATGATGGGGGTGCTGGGAGAGAGCAATGATGGGAATGTTGGGGCTGGGGAGAGCAATAATGGAGCTGTAGAGAACAATGATGGGGCTGGGGAGAAAAATGATTGATATGGTGGCGCTGGGGAGGACAAAAAAGGGGCTGATGGAGCTGGGGAGAGCAATGATGGGGCTGGGGAGAACAATGATGGGGATTGTGGGGCTGGATAGAGCAATGATGGGGCTGATGGAGCTGGGGAAAGCAATGATGGGGTTGGGGAGAGCAATAATGGGGCTGGGGAGAGCAATAATGGGGCTGATGGAGTTTGGGAGAGCAAAGATGGGACTGGGGAGAGCAATAATGGGGCTGGGGAGAGCAATGATGTGGCTGGGGAGAGAAATGATGAGGATGGTGTGGATGGGGAGAGCAATGATGAGGATGGGGAGAGCAATGACGGGTTGCTGGGAGAGAGCAATTACAGGGGTGCTGGGAGAGAGCAATGATGGGGTGCTGGGACAGAGCAATGATGGAGGTGCTGGGACAGAGCACTGATGGGAGTGCTGGGACAGATCAATGATGGGGATGCTGGGAGAGAGCAATAAAGGGGGTGCTGGGTGAGAGCAATGATGGGGTTGCTGGGTGAGAGCAATGATGGGGTGCTGGGAGAGAGCAATGATGTGGGTGCTGGAGCAAATCATTGATGGGGGTGCTGGGAGGGAGCAATGATGGGGTGCTGGGAGAGAGCAATGATGGGGGTGCTGGGAGAGAGCAATGATGGGGGTGCTGGGAGAGAGCAATGATGGGGTGCTGGGAGAGAGCAATGATGGGGGTGCTGGGAGAGAGCAATGATGGGGGTGCTGGGACAGAGCAATGATGGGGGTGCTGGGACAGAGCAATGATGGGGGTGCTGGGACAGAGCAATGATGGGGGTGCTGGGACAGAGCAGTGATGGAGGTGCTGGGACGGAGCAATGATGGAGGTGCTGGGACAGAACAATGATGGAGGTGCTGGGACAGAGCAATGACGGGGTGCTGGGAGAGAGCAATGATGGGGGTGCTGGGAGAGAGCAATGATGGGGGTGCTGGGAGAGAGCAATGATGGAGGTGCTGGGAGAGAGCAATGATGGAGATGGTGGGGTTGGGGAGGACAATAATGGGGCTGATGGGGCTGGTTAGAGCAATGATGGGGATGATAGGGCTTGGGAGAACAATGATAGTGATTGTGGGGCTCCAGTGAGCAATGATGGGGCTGATGGAGCTGGGGAGAGCAATGATGGGGCTGGGGACAGAAATGATGAGGATGGTGGGGATGGGAAAGCAATGATGAGGATGGGGAGAGCAATGATGGGTTGCTGGGAGAGAGCAAAGATGGGGGTGGTGGGAGAGAGTAATGATGGAGGTGCTGGGACAGATCAATGATTTGGGTGCTGGGAGAGAACAATGATGGGGGTGGTGGGAGAGAGCAATGATGGACGTGCCAGGAGACAGCAATGATGGAGGTGCTGGGACTGAGCAATGATGGAGGTCCTGGGACAGAGCAATGATGGGGGTGCTGGGACAGATCAATGATGGGGGTGCTGGGAGAGGGCAATGATGGGGGTGCTGGGAGAGGGCAATGATGGGGGTGCTGGGACAGAGCAATGATGGAGGTGCTGGGACAGAGCAATGATGGAGGTGCTGGGACAGAACAATGATGGAGGTGCTGGGACAGAGCAATGATGGGGGTGCTGGGAGAGAGAAATGATGGGGGTGCTGGGAGAGAGTAATGATGGGGGTGCTGGGAGAGAGCAATGATGGGGGTGCTGGGACAGAGCAATGATGGAAGTGCTGGGACAGAGCAACGATGGAGGTGCTGGGACAGAGGAATGATGGAGGTGCTGGGATAGAGCAATGATAGAGGTGCTGGGACAGAGCAATGACGGGGTGCTGGGACAGAGCAATGATGGGGGTGCTGGGAGAGAGCAATGATGGAGGTGCTGGGACAGAGCAATGATTGGGATGCTGGGGAGAGCAATAATAGAACGGGAGAGAAGAATAATGGGGCTGGGGAGAGCAATGGTGAAGTTGGTGGGGCTGGGGAGGACAATGATGGGGATTGAGGGCTGGAAATAGCAATGATGTGGCTGAAAGAGCTGGGGAGAGCAATGACGGGGCTGATGGAGCTGGGGAAAGCAATGATGGGGCTGGGGACAAAAATGATGAGGATAGTGGGGATGGGGAGAGCAATGGTGAGGATGGGGAGAGTAATAATGGGGATGGGGAGAACAATGACCGGTTGCTGGGAGAGAGCAATGATGGGGGTGATGGGACAGAGCAATGATGGAGGTGCTGGGACAGATCAATGATTGGGGTGCTGGGAGAGAGCAATGATGGGGGTGGTGGGAGAGAGCAATGATGGAGGTGCCGGGAGACAGCAATGATGGAGGTGCTGGGACAGAGCAATGATGGAGGTGCTGGAACAGAGAAATGATGGGGGTGCTGGGACAGATCAATGATGGGGGTGCTGGGAGAGAGAAATGATGGGGGTGATGGGAGAGAGCAATGATGAAGGGTGCAGGGTGAGAGCAATGATGGGGGTGTTGGGAGAGAGCAATGATGGAGGTTCTGGGATAGAACAATGAAGGAGGTGCTGGGAAAGAGCAATGATGGGGGTGCTGGGAGACAGCAATGATGGAGGTGCTGGAACAAAACAATGATGGGGGTGGTGGGAGAGAGCAATGATGGAGGTGCTGGGAGAGAGCAATATTGGAGGTGCTGGGAGAGAGCAATGATGGGGGTGGTGGGAGAGAGCAATTATGAAGGATGCTGGGTGAGAGCAATGATGGGGGTGGTGGGGGAGAGCAATGATGGAGGCGCCTGGAGACAGCAGTGGTGGAGGTGTTGGGATAGAGCAATGATGGAGGTGCTGGGACAGAGCAATGATGGGGGTACTGGGAGACAGCAATGATGGAGGTGCTGGGACAGAGCAAAGATGGGGGTGGTGGGAGAGAGCAATGATGTGGGTGCTGGGAGAGAGCAGTATTGGAGGTGCTGAGAGAGAGCAATGATGGGGGTGGTGGGAGAGGGCAATAATGGGGGTGATGGGAGAGAGTAATGATGGGGGTGAAGGGACAGAGCAATGATGTGGTGCTGGGACAGAGCAAAGATTAGGGTGATGGGAGAAAGCAATGAAGGAGGTGCCGGGAGACAGCAATGATGGAGGTGCTGGGACAGAGCAATGATGGAGGCGCTGGAACAGAGAAATGATGGGGGTGCTGGGACATATTAATGATGGGGGTGCTGGGACAGATCAATGATGGAGGTGCTGGGAGAGAGCAATGATGGGGGTGATGGGAGAGAGCAATGATGAAGGGTGCAGGGTGAGAGCAATGATGGGGGTGTTGGGAGAGAGCAATGATGGAGGTGCCGGGAGACAGCAATGATGGAGGTGCTGGGATAGAGCAATGATGGAGGTGCTGGGAAAGAGCAATGATGGGGGTGCTGGGAGACAGCAATGATGGAGGTGCTGGGACAGAGCAATGATGGGGGTGGTGGGAGAGAGCAATGATGGAGGTGCTGGGAGAAAGCAATATTGGAGGTGCTGGGAGAGAGCAATGATGGGGGTGATGGGAGAGAGCAATTATGAAGGATGCTGGGTGAGAGCAATGATGGGGGTGGTGGGGGAGAGCAATGATGGAGGTGCCTGGAGACAGCAATGGTGGAGGTGCTGGGAGAGAGCAATATTGGAGGTGCTGGGAGAGAGCAATGATGGGGGTGGTGAGAGAGGGCAATAATGGGGGTGATGGGAGAGAGTAATGATGGGGTGATGGGACAGAGCAATGATGGGGTGCTGGGACAGAGCAAAGATTAGGGTGATGGGAGAGAGCAATGATGGAGATGATGGGAGAGAGAAGTGATAGCGGTGCTGGGAGAGAGCAATGATGGGAGTGCTGGGAGAGAGCAATGATGGAGGTGCTGGGACAGAGCTATGATGGGGGTGCTGGGACAGAGCATAGATGGGGTTGCTGGGACAGATCAATGATGGGGGTGCTGGGAGAAAGCAAAGATGGGGTGCTGGAAGAGATCAATGATGGGGGTGCTGGGGCAGAGCAATGATGGAGGTGCTGGGACAGAGCAATGATGAAGTTGCTGGGACTGAGCAATAATGGAGGTGCTGGGACAGAGCAATGACGGTGTGCTGGGAAAGAGCAATGATGAGGGTGCTGGGAAAGAGCAATGATGGAGGTGCTGGGAGAGAGCAATCATGGGGTGCTGGGAGAGAGCAGTGATGGGGATGCTGGGAGAGAGCAATGATGGGGGTGCTGGGACAGAGCAATGATGGCAGTGTTGGGACAGAGCAATGATGGTGGTGCTGGGACAGAGCAATGAAGGGTATGGTGGGGCTGGGGAGAGCAATAATGGAGCTGGAGACAACAATGATGGGGCTGGGGAGAGCAATGATGGAGATAGTGGGGCTGGGGAGGACAATAATCGGGCTGATGTAGCTGGTTAGAGCAATGATTTGGCTGATGGAGCAAGGGAAAGCAATGATGGGGCTGATGGGGCTGGGGAGAACAATGATGGGGATTGTGGGGCTGGAGAGAGCAATGGTGGGGCTGATGGAGTTGGGGAGGGAAATGATGGGGCTGTTGGAGCAGGGTAGAGCAATGATGGGGCTGGGGACAGAAATTATGAGGATAGTGGGGATGGGGAGAGCAATGGTGAGGATGGGGAGAGTAATGATGGGTATGGGAGATGGGGAGAGCAATGACGGGTTGCTGGGAGAGAGCAATGATGGGGGTGGTGGGACAGAGCAATGATGGAAGTGCTGGGACAGATCAATGATGGGGGTGCTGGGAGAGAGCAATGGTGGGGGTGGTGGGAGAGAGCAATGATGGAGGTGCCGGGAGACAGCAATGATGGAGGTGCTGGGACAAAGCAAAGATGGGAATGCTGGGAGAGAACAATGACAAGGGGATGCTGGGAGTGAGAAATGATGGGGGTGCTGGAACAGATCAATGATGGGGGTGCTGGGACAGAACAATGATGGGGGTGCTGGGAGAGAGCAATGATCGGGGTGATGGGAGAGAGTAATGATGAAGGGTGCTGGGTGAGAGCAATGATGAGGATGCTGGGAGAGAACAATGACAAGAGGGTGCTGGGAGAGAGAAATGATGGGGGTGCTGGGACAGAGAAATGATAGGGGTGCTGGGAGAGAGCAATGATGGGGGTGCTGGGAGACAGCAATGATGGAAGTGCTGGGACAGAGCAACGATAGGGGTGGTGGGAGAGAGCAATGATGGAGGTGCCGGGAGACAGCAATGATGGGGGTGCTGGGAGAGAGCAATGATGGGTGTGCTGAGAGAGAGCAATGATGGGGTGATGGGAGAGAGCAATGACGCTGGGTGCTGGGTGAGAGCAATAATGGGAGTACTGGGAGAGAGCAATGATGGGAGGACTGGGAGAGAGCAATGATGGGAGGACTGGGAGAGAGCAATGATGGGAGTGCTGGGAGAGTGCAATGATGGGTCTGCTGGGAGAGAGCAATGATGGGGCTGCTGGGAGAGAGCAATAACGAAGTGCTGGGAGAGAGCAATGATGGAGATGCTATGAAAGAGCAATGATGGGGGTTGCTGGGAGAGAGCAATGATGGGGGTGGTTCGAAAGAGCAATGATGAGGGTGCTCGGAGAGAGTAAAGATGGAGGTGTGGGAGAGAGCAATGATGGAGGTGCTGGGACAAAGCAATGATGGGGGTGGTGGGAGAGAGCAATGATTGAGGTGCTGGGAGAGATAAAAGATGGGGGTGCTGGGAGAGAGCAATGATGGGGGTGGTTCGAAAGAGCAATGATGGGGGTGCTCGGAGAGAGCAAATATGGAGGTGTGGGAGAGAGCAATGATGCAGGTGCTGGGACAAAGCAATGATGGGATTGGAGGGAGAGAGCAATGATTGAGGTGCTGGGAGAGATAAAAGATGGGGGTGCTGGGAGAGAGCAATGATGGGGATG
The DNA here is from genome assembly GCF_046119375.1 of Phyllobates terribilis. Taxonomy (NCBI): domain Eukaryota; kingdom Metazoa; phylum Chordata; class Amphibia; order Anura; family Dendrobatidae; genus Phyllobates; species Phyllobates terribilis. The sequence continues at coordinate 126,172,202 of NW_027362762.1, read as the reverse complement.
CTGGGAGAGAGCAATGATGGGGTGTTGGGAGAGAGCAATGATGAAGGTGCTGGGACAGAGCAATGATGGGGGTGCTGGGAGAGCACAATGATGGGGGTTCTGGGACAAAGCAATGATGGTGGTGCAGGGAGAGAGCAGTGATGTGGGTGATGGGACAGAGCAATGATGGGGTGCTGGGAGAGAGCAATAATGGGGTGCTAGGAGAGAGCAATGATGGGGTGGTGGGAGAGAGCAATGATGGATGTGCTGGGAGAGAGCAATGATGGAGGTGCTGGGAGAGAGCAATGATGGAGGTGCTGGGACAGAGCAAAGATGGGGGTGGTGGTAGAGAGCAGTGATGGAGGTGCTGGGACAGAGCAATGATGGAGGTGCTGGGAGAGAGCAATGATGGAGGTGCTGAGACAGAGCAATGACGGGATGCTAGGAGAGAGCAATGATGGGGGTGCTGGGAGAGAGCAATGATGTAGGTGCTGGGAGAGCAATATTGAAGGTGCTGGAAGAAATCAATGATGAAGGTGGTGGGAGAGAGCAATGATAGGGGTGCTGGGAGAGAGTAATAATGGGGGTGCTGGGAGAGAGGAATGAAGGAGGTGCTGGGACAGAGCAATGATGGAGGTGCTGGGGCAGAGCAATGACGGGGTGGTGGGAGAGAGCAATGGTGCGGGTGCTGGGAGAGAGCAATGATGGAGGTGCTGGGAAAGAGCAATGATGAGGGTGCTGGAACAGAGCAATTATGGGGTGCTGGGACAGATCAATCATGGGGGTGCTGGGAGAGGGCAATGATGGGGGTGTTGGGAGAGAGCAAGGATGGGGGTGCTGGGACAGAGCAATGATGGAGGTGCTGGGACAGAGCAATGATGGAGGTGCTGGGACAGAGCAATGACGGGGTGCTGGGAGAGAGAAATCATGAGGGTGGTGGGAGAGAGCAATAATGGGGTGCTGGGAGAGAGCACTGATGGGTGCTGGGAGAAAGCAATGATGGGGGTGCTGGGACAGAGTAATGATGGGGGTGCTGGGAGAGAGCAATGATGGGGATGGTGGGGCTGTGGAAAGCAATAATGGAGGTGGAGAGAACAATGATGGGGCTGTGGAGAGCAATGGTGGAGATGGTGGGACAGGGGAGGACAATAATAGGGCTGATGAAGCTGGGGTGAGCAATGATGGGGCTGATGGGGCTGGGGAAAACAATGATGGGGATTGTGGGGCTGGAGAGAGGAATGATGGGTCTGATGGAGCTGAGGAGAGCAATGATGTGGCTGCTGGAGCTTGGGAGACCAATAATGGGGCTGGGGAGAGCAATAATGGGGCTGTGGAGAGAAATTATGGAGCTGGAGACAGAAATTATGAGAATGGTGGGGATGGGGATAGCAAGGATGAGTATGGGGAGAGCAATGATGGGGATGGGGGATGGGGAGAGCAATGATGGGTTGCTGGGAGAGAGCAATGATGGGGTTCCTGGCAGAGAGCAATAATGGGGGTGCTGGGACAGAGCAATGATGGTGGTGGTGGGAGACAGCAATGATGGAGATGCTGGGAGAGAGAAATGGTGGAGGTGCTGGGACAGAGCAAGGATGGAGGTGCTGGGACAGAGCAATGATGAAGGTGCTGGGACAGAACAATGACGGGGTGCTGTGAGAGAGCAATGATGGGGGTGCTGGGAGAGAGCAATGATGGAGGTGCTGGGGCAGAGCAATAATGGGGGTGCTGGGAAAGAGCAATGATGGGGGTGCAGGGACAGAACAATGATGGAGGTGCTGGGACAGAACAATGATGGAGGTGTTGGGACCGAGGAATGACAGGGTGCTGGGAGAGAGCAATGATGGGGATCAGTGGCGTCCCGCCAATGGCGGCAGGCCACGCGACTGCTATGGGGCCCGTGAGCTGGGGGGGCCCCATCGCAGTCGCCTGCACTGTGTAGCCCCGCATCCGGTCCCCCTCCTGCACCCAGGCAAGAGGCGGGGCCCTGAGCAGGCGGGGGGCTTATTCGCCGTGGGGCATCCCGGCGCGCTATGGGCCCCCCCACCTGCTCAGGGCCCCGTCCGGCACAATACTTACCTCTTCCCGTGCCCTAGACGCTAGAATGTATGGGATCCTTCCAGGTATGATGTCATTTCCGGGGGCGTGTTCTAGTTCAGCACCAGACGCCAGAGTCTCATGCAGAGACAGAGCTGCTGGTGAAGCTGCAGGAGAAGTTCAGTATCCTAAGCTGAGAAACAGGAGATTGTTCTATTAATTGCTGGTCTGATGTCTTTTCTTCTTGTTTTTGGGGTGAGGGGGCTTGATACTTGCGAGTGAGGGATTTGAGGTGGGTTAATGCTGGAGGGCAGTCTGGTGGGGTTAATTAATGCTTGTGGAGATCTTAGGGGGCTCTGGGGAATAATGCAGGGATAATGCGTGCTTGTGCGGGTCCTAAGGGGATGCTAAGGGCTTGTGAGGGCTCTGGGGGGGATGCTGCGGGCTTGTGGGGCCCTGGGGGGGATGCTGCGGGCTTGTGGGGGCTCTGGGGGGGGAATGCTGTGGGCTTTTGGGGCCCTGGAGGGGATGCAGCGGGCTTGTGGGGGCCCTGGGGGTGATGCTGTGGGCTTGTGGGGCCCTGGGGGGGGATGCTGTGTGCTTGTGGGGGCCCTTGGGGAGATACTGCGGGCTTGTGTGTGCTCTAGGGGGATGCTGCGGGCTTGTGGGGCCCTGGGGGGAATGTTGCAGGCTTGTGTGGCCCTGGGGGGGATGATGTGGGTGCTCTGGGGGGGATGCTGCCGGCTTGTGGGTGCTCGGGGGGGATGCTGCGGGCTTGTGGGGGCTCTGGGGGGGATGCTGCAGGCTTGTGGGGGCTCTGGGGGGGGCTGCTGCAGGCTTGTGGGGGCCCCGGGGGGGTGCAGCAGGCTTGTGGGGGCCCCGGGGGGGGATGCAGCTGGCTTGTGGGGCCTCTGTATGGGGTCCAGCCTGCATATGGCATTACATGGGGACCAAGCAGTATTCTCTATGGTGAATTATATGGGATCCAGTATTTTGTATGGAGCATTATATGGGGCTCATAATACTGTATGGAGGACTATGTGGTGCCCATAATATTGTATGGAGGACTTAGTGGTGCCATAACACTGTATGGAGGACTATACTGTCTGGTCTGCACTGTGCGCTGTGAGGATTCACCGGTTTCTGAGCTATTGTAGAATTTACAAAAGATATCACTCATGAAATGTAAGAAGTCAGTGAAATTTTTGGCATTGTACTATATCTATATCTATAATTTCTCTGCTGTATCTGTGCATCATGAATGGTTGAATGTGTTAAAGGGGCCACTGAGACTCTTTCGCCCGGGGCCCACGAAAACCTGGAGGAGGGAGCATCATGTGACACTCCCTCTCCCATCATTCCTCCTCTGCGTCTGACGCATGATGACGCGCCACGCTGTGTCAGACAGTGGAGCTGGCAGCTGCTGAGGTGATCAGCTGCAGAGACTGAAGCAGCGGGGAACGAGGAGTGGTAAGTATGTATTTATTTTTAAATCAGTGTGTACTGATAATACTGGAGGACTGGGGCTGCATTTTACCCTACGGGTGTGGGGGGGGGGGCTGCATTTTACAATATGGGGGGCTGCATTATACTGCGTACAGGACCATGGGGGAATGCATTATACTGAGTGGAGAACCATGGTGAGTGTCTTATACTGTGTGGAGGACCATGGGGGAGTGCATTGTACTGTGTGGAGGACCATGGGGGAGTGCATTGTACTGTGTGTAGGACCATGGGGGAGTACATTATACTGCGTGGAGGACCATGGGGAGTGTATTATACTGCGTGGAGGACCATGGCGAGTGCCTTATACTGTGTGGAGGACCATGGCGAGAGTCTTATACTGTGTGGAGGACCATGGCGAGTGCATTATACTCTATGGAGTGTGGAGAGGTGTGGGGCAGTTGGGGGATCATACTGTGTTGGTGTCATCATACTTTACCCTGGGAGATGAGGTGGGGTATAGTAGGCTCATTATACTGCGCATATGGAGGAATTCACCATGGGGGTATCATACCGTGTTTGGGAGGCACTTTTGTTGGCACCACACTTTATGGGCAATGAAAAAGGGATCTGGGACTTCAGCAGGAGGAAAATTACTATGTAAAGGCTGGAAGGTTGTGAGATCTGCTCTTCTGCGACCCCGACAATTATTTACATTTTTACATTTTTTTGTTGGGGGGGGGGCCCAATTAGAACTTCTGCTATGGGGCCCCATGATTCCAATGTACGCCCCTGATGGGGATACTGGGAGAGAGCAATGATGGAGGTGCTGGGACAGAGCAATGATGGGGGTGCTGGGACAGAGCATTGATGGGGGTGCTGGGACAGATCAATGATGGGGGTGCTGGGACAGATCAATGATGGGGGTGCTGGGAGAGAGCAATGATGGAGGTGCTGGGACAGAACAATGATGGAGGTACTGGGACAGAGCAATGACAGGGTGCTGGGAGAGAGAAATGATGGGGGTGCTAGGAGAGAGCAATGATGGGGATGCTGGGAGAGAGCAATGATGGGGGTGCTGGGAGAGAGCACTGACGGGTGCTGGGAGAGAGCAATGATGGGGTGCTGGGAGAGAGCAATGATGGGGGTGCTGGGAGAAAAATGATGGGGATGGTGGTGCTGGGGAGAGCAATAATGGAGCTAGAGAGAACAATGATGCGGCTGGGTAGAGCAATGATGGAGATGGTGAGACTGAGGAGGACAATAATAGGTATGATGGAGATGGAGTGAGCAATGATGGGGCTGGGGAGAACAATGATGGGGATTGTGGGGCTAGAGAGAGCAATGATGGGGCTGATGGAGCGGGGGAGAGCAATGATGGGGCTGCTGGAGCTGGGGAGACCAATGATGGTGCTGTGGAGAGCAATAATGGGTCTCTGGAGAGCAATGATGGGGCTGGGGCCGAAATTATGAGAATGGTGGGGATGGGGATAGCAATGATGAGGATGGGGAGAGCAATGATGGGGATGGGGAGAGCAATGACAGGTTGGTGGGAGAGAGCAATGATGGGGGTGCTGGTAGAGAGCAATGATGGGGGTGCTGGGACAGAGCAATGATGGAGGTGCTGGGACAGAACAATGATGGAGGTGGTGGGACAGAACAATGATGAGGATGCTGGGACAGAGCATTGATGGGGGTGCTGGGACAGTTCAATGATGGGGGTGCTGGGAGAGGGCAATGATGGGGGTGCTGAGAGAGAGCAATGATGGGGGTGCTGGGACAGAGCAATGATGGAGTTGCTGGGACAGAGCAATGATGGAGGTGCTGGGACAGAGCAATGACAGAGTGCTAGGAGATAGAAATGATGGGGATGCTGGGAAAGAGCAACGATGGGGATGCTGGGAGAGAGCAATGATGGGGGTGCTGGGAGAGAGCAATGATGGGGGTGCTGGGAGAGAGCAATGATGGGGGTGCTGGGAGAGCAATGATGGGGATGGTGGGGCTAGGGAGAGTAATAATGGAGCTGGAGAGAACAATGATGGGGCTGGGTAGAGCAATGATGGAGATGGTGAGACTGAGGAGGACAATAATAGGTCTGATGGTGCTGGGGTAAGCAATGATGGGGCTGGGGAGAGCAATGATGGGGACTGTGGGGCTGGAAAGAGCAATGATGGGGCTGATGGAGCGGGGAGAGCAATGATGGTGCTGCTGGAGCTGGGGAGACCAATGATGGGGCAGGGGAGAGCAATAAAGGGGCTGTGGAGAACAATGATGGGGCTGGGGACAGAAATTATGAGAATGGTGGGGATGGGGATAGCAATGATGAGGATGGGGAGAGCAATGATGGGGATTTGGGATGGGGAGAGCAATGACGGGTTGCTGGGAGAGAGCAATGATGGGGATGCTGGTAGAGAGCAATGATGGGAGTGCTGGGAGAGAGCAATGATGGGGTTGCTGGGAGAGAGCAATGATGAAGGTGCTGGGACAGAGCAAAGATTAGGGTGGTGGGAGAGAGCAATGATGGATATGCTGGGAGAGAGAAATGATGGAGGTGCTGGGACAGAGCAGGATGGAGGTGCTGGGACAGAGCAATGATGGTATTGCTGGGACAGAGCAATGGCGGGGTGTTGGGAGAGAGCAATGATGGGGGTGCTGGGAGAGAGCAATGATGGAGGTGCTGGGACAGAGCAATAATGGGGGTGCTGGGAGAGCAATGATGGGGGTGCTGGGATAGATCAATGATGGAGGTGCTGGGAGAGGGCAATGATGGGGGTGCTGGGAAAGAGCAATGATGGCGGTGCTGGGACAGAGCAATGATGGAGGATCTGGGACAGAGCAATGATGGAGGTGCTGGGACAGAGCAATGATGTGGGTGCTGGGAGAGCGCAATGATGGGGGTGCTGGGACAGAGCAATGATGGGGTGCAGGGAGAGAGCAGTGATGTGGGTGCTGGGAGAAAGCAATGATGGGGTGCTGGGATAGAACAATGATGGAGTAGTGGGAGAGAGCAACGATGGAGGTGCTGGGAGAGAGCAATGATGAAGGTGCTTGGAGAGAGCAATCATGGGGGTGCTGGGACAGAGCAATGATGGAGGTGCTGGGACAGAGCAATGATCGAGGTGCTGGGACAGAGCAATGATGGGGTGGTAGGAGAGAGCAATGATGGTGGTGCTGGGAGAGAGCAATGATGTAGGTGCTGGGACAGAACAATGACGGGGTGCTGGGAGAGAGAAATGATGGGGGTAATGGGAGAGAGCAATGATGGGGGTAATGGGAGAGAGCAATGATGGGGGTGCTGGGACAGATCAATGATGGAGGTGCTGGGACAGAGCAATGACAGGAGTGTTGAGGGAGAGCAATGATGTGGATGGTGAGGCTGGGGAGAGCAATATTGGAGCAGGAGAGAACAATTATCGGGCTTGGGAGACCAATGATAGAGATCGTGGGGCTGGGAAGGACAATTATGGGGCTGATGGGGCTGGTTAGAGCAAGGATGGGGCTGATGGCGCTGGGGAGAGCAATGATGGGGCTGATGGGGCTGGAGAGAACAATGATGGGGATTTTGGGGTTGGAGAAAGCAATGATGGGGTTGATGGAGCTGGGGAGAGCAATGATGGGGCTGATGGACCTGAGGAGAGCAACGATGGGGCTGGGGACAGAAATGATGAGGATGGTGTGGATGGAGAGAGCAGTGATGAGGATGGGGTAGCAATGATGGGGATGGGGAGAGCAATGTCGGGTTGCTGGGAGAGAGCAGTGATGGGGGTGGTGGGAGAGAGCAATTATGGAGATGCTGGGACAGATTAATGATGGGGTTGCTGGGAGAGAGCAATGATGGGGGTGCAGGGAGAGAGCAATAATGGAAGTGCAGGGTGACCGCAATGATGGAGGTGCTGGGACAGAGCAATGATGGAGGTGCTGGGACAGATCAGTGATGGGGGTGCTGAGACAGATCAATGATGGGGGTGCTGGGAGAGAGCTATGATGTGGGTGCTGGGAGAGAGCAATAATAGGGGTGTTGGGACAGAGAAATGATGGGGGTTTTGGGAGAGATCAATCATGAGGGTGATGGGAGAGAGCAATGATGGAGGTGCTGGGACAGAGCAAAGATGGGGGTGGTGGGAGAGAGCAATGATGGAGGTGCCGAGAGACAGCAATGATGGGGGTGCTGGGACAAATCAACGATGGGGGTGCTGGGACATATCAATGATGGGGTTGATGGGAGAGAGCAATGACGCAGGGTGTGGGGTGAGAGCAATGCTGGGGATGCTAGGAGAGAACAATGACAAGGGGGTGCTGGGAAAGAGCAATGATGGGAGTGCTTGGATAGAGCAATCATGGGGGTGCTGGGAGAGAGCAATGATGGGGGTGATGGGAGAGAGCAATGATGGGGGTGCTGGGAGAGAGCCATAACGAAGTGCTGGGAGAAAGCAATGATGGAGGTGCTAGGAAAGAGCAATGATGGGGGTTTCTGGGAGAGAGCAATGATAGGGGTGGTTTGAGAGAACAATGATGGGGGTGCTGGGAGAAAGCAAAGATGGGGGTCAGGGAGAGGGCAATGATGGAGGTGCTTGAACAGAGCAATGATGGGAGTGGTGGGAGAGAGCAATGATTGAGGTGCTGGGAGAGAGAAAAGATGGTGGTGCTGGGCGAGAGCAATGATGGGGATGCTGGGAAAAAGCAATGATGGGGTGCTTGGAGAGAGCAATGATGGAGTTGGTGGGACAGAGCAATGATGGAGGTGCTGGGAAAGAGCAATGATGGATGTGCTATGAGAGCGCAATTATGGGGGTGCTGGGAGAGAGCAATGACGGGATGCTGGGAGAGTGCAATGATGGGGTGCTAGGAGAGAGCAATGATGGGGGTGCTGGGAGAGAGCAATGATGTAGGTGCTGGGAGAGCAATATTGAAGGTGCTGGAAGAAAGCAATGATGAGGGTGGTGGGAGAGAGCAATGATAGGGGTGCTGGGAGAGAGTAATAATGGGGGTGCTGGGAGAGAGGAATGAAGGAGGTGCTGGGACAGAGCAATGATGGAGGTGCTGGGGCAGAGCAATGACGGGGTGGTGGGAGAGAGCAATGGTGCAGGTGCTGGGAGAGAGCAATGATGGAGGTGCTGGGAAAGAGCAATGATGAGGGTGCTGGAACAGAGCAATGATGGGGGTGCTGGGACAGATCAATCATGGGGGTGCTGGGAGAGGGCAATGATGGGGGTGTTGGGAGAGAGCAATGATGGGGGTGCTTGGACAGAGCAATGATGGGGGTGCTGGGACAAAGCAATGATGGAGGTGCTGGGACAGAGCAATGACGGGGTGCTGGGAGAGAGAAATGATGGGGGTGCTGGGAGAGGGCAATGATGGGGTGCTGGGAGAGAGCAATGATGGGTGCTGGGAGAGAGCAATGATGGGGGTGCTGGGACAGAGTAATGATGGGGGTGCTGGGAGAGAGCAATGATGGGTATGGTGGGGCTGTGGAAAGCAATAATGGAGCTGGAGAGAACAATGATGGGGCTGGGGAGAGCAATGGTGGAGATGGTGGGACAGGGGAGGACAATAATGGGGCTGATGGAGCTGGGGTGAGCAATGATGGGGCTGATGGGGATGGGGAGAACAATGATGGGGATTGTGGGGCTGGAGAGAGCAATGATGGGGCTGATGAAGCTTAGGAGAGCAATGATGTGGCTGCTGGAACTGGGGAGACCAATAATGGGGCTGGGGAGAGCAATAATGGGGCTGTGGAGAGAAATTATGGAGCTGGAGACAGAAATTATGAGGATGGTGGGGATGGGGATAGCAAGGATGAGTATGGGGAGAGCAATGATGGGGATGGGGGATGGGGAGAGCAATGATGGGTTGCTGGGAGAGAGCAATGATGGGGTTCCTGGGAGAGAGCAATGATGGGGTTCCTGGGAGAGAACAATGATGGGGGTGCTGGGACAGAGCAATGATGGGGGTGGTGGGAGACAGCAATGATCGAGATGCTGGGAGAGAGAAATGATGGAGATGCTGGGACAGAGCAAGGATGGAGGTGCTGGGACAGAGCAATGATGGAGGTGCTGGGAGAGAGCAATGACGGGGTGCTGGGAGAGAGCAATGATGGGGGTGCTGGGAGAGAGCAATAATGGGGGTGCTGGGAAAGAGCAATGATGGGGGTGCAGGGACAGATCATCGATGGGGGTGCAGGCAGAGGGCAATGATGGACGTGCTGGGACAGAACAATGATGGAGGTGCTGGGACCGAGGAATGACAGGGTGCTGGGAGAGAGCAATGATGGGGATCAGTGGCGTCCCGCCAATGGCGGCAGGCCACGCGACTGCTATGGGGCCTGTGAGCTGGGGGGGCCTCATCGAAGTCGCCTGCACTGTGTACCCCCGCATCCGGTCCCCCTCCTGCACCCAGGCAAGAGGCAGGGCCCTGAGCAGGCGGGGGGCTTATTCGCCGTGGGGCATCCCAGCGCGCTATGGGACCCCCCGCCTGCTCAGGGTCCCGGCCGGCACAATACTTACCTCTTCCCGTGCCCTAGACGCTAGAATGTATGGGATCCTTCCAGGTATGATGTCATTTCCGGGGGTGTGTTCTAGTTCAGCACCAGACGCCAGAGTCTCATGCAGAGACAGAGATGCCGGTGAAGCTGCAGGAGGAGGTCAGTATCCTAAGCTGAGAAACAGGAGATTGTTCTATTAATTGCTGGTCTGATGTCTTTTCTTTTTGTTGTTTTTGGGGTGAGGGGGCTTGATACTTGCGAGTGAGGGATTTGGAGGGGTTAATGCTGGAGGGCAGTCTGGTGGGGTTAATTAATGCTTGTGGAGATCTTAGGGGGCTCTGGGGAATAATGCAGGGATAATGCGTGCTTGTGGGCTCTGGGGGGAATGCTGCGGGCTTGTGGGGGCCCTAAGGGGGATTCTGCGAGCTTGTGGGGCCCTGGGGGGGATGCTGCGGGCTTGTGGGGGCTCTGGGGGGGGAATGCTGTGGGCTTTTGGGGCCCTGGAGGGGATGCTGCGGGCTTGTGGGGCCCTGGGGGAGATGCTGTGGGCTTGTGGGTGCTCTGGGGGGGGGGTGGGCTTGTGGGGCCCTGGGGGGGATGCTGTGGGCTTGTGGGGGCCCTGGGGGGGATGCTGTGGTCTTGTGGGACCCTGGGGGGGGGGATGCTGTGTGCTTGTGGGGGCCCTTGGGGGGATACTGCGGACTAGTGTGTGCTCTGACGGGATGCTGCGGGCTTGTGGGGCCCTGGGGGGGATGTTGCGGGCTTGTGGGGCCCTGGGGGGGATGATGTGGGTGCTCTGGGGGGGGATGCTGCCGGCTTGTGGGTGCTCTGGGGGGGATGCTGCGGGCTTGTGGCGGCTCTGGGGGGGATGCTGCAGGCTTGTGGGGGCTCTGGGGGGGCTGCTGCAGGCTTGTGGGGGCCCTGGGGGGATGCAGCAGGCTTGTGGGGGCCCCGGGGGAGGGATGCAGCGGGCTTGTGGGGCCTCTGTATGGGGTCCAGCCTGCATATGGCATTACATGGGGACCAAGCAGTATTCTCTATGGTGAATTATATGGGATCCAGTATTTTGTATGGAGCATTATATGGGGCTCATAATACTGTATGGAGGACTATGTGGTGCCCATAATATTGTATGGAGGACTTAGTGGTGCCATAACACTGTATGGAGGACTATACTGTCCGGTCTGCACTGTGCGCTGTGAGGATTCACCGGTTTCTGAGCTATTGTAGAATTTACAAAAGATATCACTCATGAAATGTAAGAAGTCAGTGAAATTTTTGGCATTGTACTATATCTATATCTATAATTTCTCTGCTGTATCTGTGCATCATGAATGGTTGGATGTGTTAAAGGGGCCACTGAGACTCTTTCGCCCGGGGCCCACAAAAACCTGGAGGAGGGAGCATCATGTGACACTCCCTCTCCCATCATTCCTCCTCTGCGTCTGACGCAGCGGCATGATGACGCGCCACGCTGTGTCAGACAGTGGAGCTGGCAGCTGCTGAGGTGATCAGCTGCAGAGACTGAAGCAGCGGGGAACGAGGAGTGGTAAGTATGTATTTATTTTTAAATCAGTGTGTACTGATAATACTGGAGGACTGGGGCTGCATTTTACCCTACGGGTGTGGGGGGGGCTGCATTTTACAATATGGGGGGCTGCATTATACTGCGTACAGGACCATGGGGGAATGCATTATACTGAGTGGAGAACCATGGCGAGTGTCTTATATTGCGTGGTGGACCATGGGGGAGTGCATTGTACTGTGTGGAGGACCATGGGGGAGTGCATTGTACTGTGTGGAGGACCATGGGGGAGTACATTATACTGCGTGGAGGACCATGGGGAGTGTATTATACTACGTTGAGGACCATGGCGAGTGCCTTATACTGTGTGGAGGACCATGGCGAGTGCATTATACTCTATGGAGTGTGGAGAGGTGTGGGGCAGTTGGGGGATCATACTGTGTTGGAGTCATCATACTTTACCCTGGGAGTTGAGGTGGGGTACAGTAGGCTCATTATACTGCGCATATGGAGGAATTCACCATGGGGGTATCATACCGTGTTTGGGGGGCACTTTTGTTGGCACCACACTTTATGGGCAATGAAAAAGGGATCTAGGACTTCAGCAGGAGGAAAATTACTATGTAAAGGCTGGAAGGTTGTGAGATCTGCTCTTCTGTGACCCCGACAATTATTTACATTTTTACATTTTTTTGTTGGGGGGGGGGGGGGGCCCAATTAGAACTTCTGCTATGGGGCCCCATGATTCCTATGTACGCCCCTGATGGGGATACTGGGAGAGAGCAATGATGGAGGTGCTGGGACAGAGCAATGATGGGGGTGCTGGGACAGAGCATTGATGGGGGTGCTGGGACAGATCAATGATGGGGGTGCTGGGAGGGGGCAATGATGGGGGTGCTGAGAGAGAGCAATGATGGAGGTGCTGGGACAGAACAATGATGGAGGTACTGGGACAGAGCAATGACAGGGTGCTGGGAGAGAGAAATGATGGGGGTGCTGGGAGAGAGCAATGATGGGGATGCTGGGAGAGAGCAATGATGGGGGTGCTGGGAGAGAGCACTGACGGGTGCTGGGAGAGAGCAATGATGGGGGTGCTGGGAGAGAGCAATGATAGGGGTGCTGGGAGAAAAATGATGGGGATGGTGGGGCTGGGGAGAGCAATAATGGAGCTGGAGAGAACAATGATGGGGCTGGGTAGAGCAATGATGGAGATGGTGAGACTGAGGAGGACAATAATAGGTATGATGGAGCTGGAGTGAGCAATGATGGGGCTGGGGAGAACAATGATGGGGATTGTGGGGCTGGAGAGAGCAATGATGGGGCTGATGGAGTGGGGGAGAGCAATGATGGGGCTGCTGGAGCTGGGGAGACCAATGATGGTGCTGGGGAGAGCAATAATGGGGCTGTGGACCGAAATTATGAGAATGGTGGGGATGGGGATAGCAATGATGAGGATGGGGAGAGCAATGATGGGGATGGGGAGAGCATTGACGGGTTGCTGGGAGACGGCAATGATGGGGGTGCTGGTAGAGAGCAATGATGGGGGTGCTGGGACAGAGCAATGATGGAGGTGCTGGGACAGAGCAATGATGGAGGTGCTGGGACAGAGCAATGATGGGGTGCTGGGACACAGCATTGATGGGGGTGCTGGGACAGTTCAATGATGGGGGTGCTGGGAGAGGGCAATGATGGGGGTGCTGAGAGAGCAATGATGGGGGTGCTGGGACAGAGCAATGATGGAGGTGCTGGGACAGAGCAATGATGGGGGTGCTGGGACAGAGCAATGACAGGGTGCTAGGAGATAGAAAAGATGGGGGTGCTGGAAAAGAGCAACGATGGGGATGCTGGGAGAGAGTAATGATGGGGGTGCTGGGAGAGAGCACTGATGGGTGCTGGGAGAGAGCAATGATGGGGGTGCTGGGAGAGAGCAATGATGGGGGTGCTGGGAGAGAGCAATGATGGGGATGGTGGGGCTGGGGAGAGTAATAATGGAGCTGGAGAGAGCAATGATGGGGCTGGGTAGAGCAATGATGGAGATGGTGAGACTGAGGAGGACAATAATAGGTCTGATGGAGCTGGGGTGAGCAATGATGGGGCTGGGGCAGCAATGATGGGGATTGTGGGGCTGGAGAGAGCAATGATGGGGCTGATGGAGCGGGGAGAGCAATGATGGGGCTGCTGGAGCTGGGGAGACCAATGATGGGGCTGGGGAGAGCAATAAAGGGGCTGTGGAGAACAATGATGGGGCTGGGGACAGAAATTATGAGAATGGTGGGGATGGGGATAGCAATGATGCGGATGGGGAGAGCAATGATGGGGATTTGGGATGGGGAGAACAATGACTTGTTGCTGGGAGAGAGCAATGATGGAGGTGCTGGTAGAGAGCAATGATGGGAGTGCTGGGAGAGAGCAATGATGGGGTTGCTGGGAGAGAGCAATGATGAAGGTGCTGGGACAGAGCAAAGATTAGGGTGGTGGGAGAGAGTAATGATGGAGGTGCGGGAGACAGCAATGATGGATATGCTGGGAGAGAGAAATGATGGAGGTGCTGGGACAGGGCAGGATGGAGCTGCTGGGACAGAGCAGCATGGAGGTGCTGGGACAGAGCAATGATGGAGTTGCTGGGACAGAGCAATGACGGGGTGTTTGGAGAGAGCAATGATGGGGGTGCTGGGACAGAGCAATAATGGGGGTGCTGGGACAGAGCAATGATGGGGGTGCTGGGATAGATCAATGATGGAGGTGCTGGGAGAGGGCAATGATGGGGTTGCTGGGAAAGAGCAATGATGGCGGTGCTGGGACAGAGCAATGATGGAGGTGCTGAGACAAAGCAATGATGGAGGTGCTGGGACCGAGGAATGACAGGGTGCTGGGAGAGAGCAATGATGGGGGTGCTGGGAGAGAGCAATGATGGAGGTGCTGGGACAGAGCAATGATGGGGGTGCTGGGACAGAGCATTGATGGGGGTGCTGGGAGAGATCAATGATGGGGGTGCTGGGAGAGGGCAATAATGGGGGTGCTGGCAGAGAGCAATGATGGGGGTGCTGGGACAGAGCAATGATGGAGGTGCTGGGACAGAGCAATGATGGAGGTGCTGGGACAGAACAATGATGGAGGTGCTGGACAGAGCGATGACTGGGTGCTGGGAGAGAGAAATGATGGGAGTGCTGGGAGAGAGCAATGATGGGGATGCTGGGAGAGAGCAATGATGGGGATGCTGGGAGAGAGAACTGACTGGTGCTGAGAGAGAGCAATGATGGGAGTGCTGTTAGAGAGCAATGATGGGGGTGCTGGGAGAGCAATGATGGAGCTTTAGAGAACAATGATGGGGCTCGGGAGAGCAATGGTGGAGATGGTGGGACTGGGGAGGACAATAATAGCTCTGATGGAGCAGGGATGAGCAATGATGGGGCTGGGGAGAACAATGATGGGGATTGTGGGGCTGGAGAGAGCAATGATGGGGCTGCTGGAGCTGGTGAGACCAGTGATGGTGCTGGGGAGGGCAATAATGGGGCTGTGGAGAGCAATGATGGGGCTGGGGACAGAAAATATGAGAATATGGGGATGGGTATAGCAATGTTGATGGGGAGAGCAATGATGGGGATGGGGGATGGGGAGAACAATGACGGTTTGCTGGGAGAGAGCAATGATGGGAGTGCTGGGAGAGAGCAATGATGGGGTTGCTGGGAGAGAGCAATGATGAAGGTGCTGGGACAGAGCAAAGATTAGGGTGGTGGGAGAAAGCAATGATGGATATGCTGGGAGAGAGAAATGATGGAGGTGCTGGGACAGAGCAGGATGGAGGTGCTGGGACAGAGCAATGATGGAGTTGCTGGGACAGAGCAATGACGGGGTGTTGGGAGAGAGCAATGATGGGGGTGCTGGGAGAGAGCAATGATGGAGGTGCTGGGACAGAGCAATAATGGGGGTGCTGGGACAGAGCAATGATGGGGGTGCTGGGACAGAGCAATGATGGGGGTGCTGGGACAAATCAATGATGGGGATGTTGGGATAGAGAAATGATGGGGATGTCTGGAGATAGCAATGATGGGGGTGATGGGAGAGAGCAATGACAGGGTGCTGGGTGAGAGCAATGATGGGAATGCTGGGAGAGAACAATGACAAGGGGGTGCTGGGAGAGTGCAATGATGGGGGTGCTGGGAGAGAGCAATGATGGGGGTGGTTCGAGTGAGCAATGACGGGGGTGGTTCGAGAGAGCAATGACGGGGGTGCTCGGAGAGAGCAAAGAAGGAGGTCTGGGAGAGAGCAATAATGGAGGTGCTGGGACAGAGCAATGATGGTAGTGGTGGGAGAGAGCAATGATTGAGGTGCTGGGAGAGAGAAAACATGGGGTGCTGGGAGAGAGCAATGATGGGGGTGCTGGGACACAGCATCGATGGGGGTGCTGGGACAGTTCAATGATGGGGGTGCTGGGAGAGGGCAATGATGGGGGTGCTGAGAGAGCAATGATGGGGGTGCTGGGACAGAGCAATGATGGAGGTGCTGGGACAGAGCAATGATGGGGGTGCTGAGAGAGCAATGATGGAGGTGCTGGGACAGAGCAATGATGGAGGTGCTGGGACAGAGGAATGACAGGGTGCTAGGAGATAGAAAAGATGGGGGTGCTGGAAAAGAGCAACGATAGGGATGCTGGGAGAGAGCAATGATGGGGGTGCTGGGAGAGAGCACTGATGGGTGCTGGGAGAGAGCAATGATGGGGGTGCTGGGAGAGAGAAATGATGGGGGTGCTGGAATAGAGCAATGACGGGGATGGTGGGGCTGGGGAGAGTAATAATGGAGCTGGAGAGAGCAATGATGGGGCTGGGTAGAGCAATGATGGAGATGGTGAGACTGAGGAGGACAATAATAGGTCTGATGGAGCTGGGGTGAGCAATGATGGGGCTGGGGAGAGCAATGATGGGGATTGTGGGGCTGGAGAGAGCAATGATGGGGCTGATGGAGCGGGGAGAGCAATGATGGGGCTGGGGAGAGCAATAAAGGGCCTGTGGAGAACAATGATGGGGCTGGGGACAGAAATTATGAGAATGGTGGGGATGGGGATAGCAATGATTAGGATGGGGAGAGCAATGATGGGGATTTGGGATGGGAGAGCAATGACGGATTGCTGGGAGAGAGCAATGATGGGGGTGCTGGTAGAGAGCAATGATGGGAGTGCTGGGAGAGAGCAATGATGGGGTTGCTGGGAGAGAGCAATGATGAAGGTGCTGGGACAGAGCAAAAATTAGGGTGGTGGGAGAGAGCAATGATGGATATGCTGGGAGAGAGAAATGATGGAGGTGCTGGGACAGAGCAGGATGGAGGTGCTGGGACAGAGCAATGATGGAGTTGCTGGGACAGAGCAATGACGGGGTGTTGGGAGAGAGCAATGATGGGGGTGCTGGGAGAGAGCAATGATGGGGGTGCTGGGACAGAGCAATAATGGTGGTGCTGGGACAGAGCAATGATGGGGGTGCTGGGATAGATCAATAATGGAGGTGCTGGGAGAGGGCAATGATGGGGTTGCTGGGAAAGAGCAATGATGGAGGTGCTGGGACAGAGTAATGATGGGGTGCTGGGAGAGAGCAATGATGGGGGTTCTGGAAGAGAGCAATGATGGAGGTGCTGGGACAGAGCAATAATGGGGGTGCTGGGACAGAGCAATGATGGGGGTGCTGGGACAGAGCAATGATGGGGGTGCTGGACAAATCAATGATGGGGATGCTGGGATAGAGAAATGATGGGGATGTCTGGAGATAGCAATGATGGGGGTGATGGGAGAGAGCAATGACAGGGTGCTGGGTGAGAGCAATGATGGGAATGCTGGGAGAGAACAATGACAAGGGGGTGCTGGGAGAGTGCAATGATGGGGGTGCTGGGAGAGAGCAGTGATGGGGGTGGTTCGAGCGAGCAATGACGGGGGTGGTTCGAGAGAGCAATGACGGGGGTGATCGGAGAGAGCAAAGAAGGAGGTCTGGGAGAGAGCAATAATGGAGGTGCTGGGACAGAGCAATGATGGGAGTGGTGGGAGAGAGCAATGATTGAGGTGCTGGGAGAGAGAAAAGATGGGGTGCTGGGAGAGAGCAATGATGGGGGTGTTGGGACACAGTATTGATGGGGGTGCTGGGACAGTTCAATGATGGGGGTGCTGGGAGAGGGCAATGATGGGGGTGCTGAGAGCGAAATGATGGGGGTGCTGGGACAGAGCAATGATGGAGGTGCTGGGACAGAGCAATGATGGGGGTGCTGGGACAGAGCAATGATGGGGGTGCTGAGAGAGCAATGATGCGGGTGCTGGGACAGAGCAATGATGGAGGTGCTGGGACAGAGCAATGATGGAGGTGCTGGGACAGAGCAATGACAGGGTGCTAGGAGATAGAAAAGATGGGGGTGCTGGAAAAGAGCAACGATGGGGATGCTGGGAGAGAGCAATGATGGGGGTGCTGGGAGAGAGCAATGATGGGGATGGTGGGGCTGGGGAGAGTAATAATGGAGCTGGAGAGAGCAATGATGGGGCTGGGTAGAGCAATGATGGAGATGGTGAGACTGAGGAGGACAATAATAGGTCTGATGGAGCTGGGGTGAGCAATGATGGGGCTGGGGAGAACAATGATGGGGATTGTGGGGCTGGAGAGAGCAATGATGGGGCTGATGGAGCGGGGAGAGCAATGATGGGGCTGCTGGAGCTGGGGAGACCAATGATGGGGCTGGGGAGAGCAATAAAGGGGCTGTGGAGAACCATGATGGGGCTGGGGACAGAAATTATGAGAATGATGGGGATGGGGATAGCAATGATGAGGATGGGGAGAGCAATGATGGGGATTTGGGATGGGGAGAGAAATGACGGGTTGCTGGGAGAGAGCAATGATGGGGGTGCTGGTAGAGAGCAATGATGGGAGTGCTGGGAGAGAGCAATGATGGGGTTGCTGGGAGAGAGCAATGATGAAGGTGCTGGGAGAGAGCAAAGATTAGGGTGGTGGGAGAGAGCAAAGATTAGGGTGGTGGGAGAGAGCAATGATGGATATGCTGGGAGAGAGAAATGATGGAGGTGCTGGGACAGAGCAGGATGGAGGTGCTGGGACAGAGCAATGATGGAGTTGCTGGGACAGAGCAATGACGGGGTGTTGGGAGAGAGCAATGATGGGGGTGCTGGGAGAGAGCAATGATGGAGGTGCTGGGACAGAGCAATAATGGGGGTGCTGGGACAGAGCAATGATGGGGGTGCTGGGACAGAGCAATGATGGGGGTGCTGGGACAAATCAATGATGGGGATGTTGGGATAGAGAAATGATGGGGATGTCTGGAGATAGCAATGATGTGGGTGATGGGAGAGAGCAATGACAGGGTGCTGGGTGAGAGCAATGATGGGAATGCTGGGAGAGAACAATGACAAGGGGGTGCTGGGAGAGTGCAATGATGGGGGTGCTGGGAGAGAGCAATGATGGGGGTGGTTCGAGTGAGCAATGACGGGGGTGGTTCGAGAGAGAAATGACGGGGGTGCTCGGAGAGAGCAAAGAAGGAGGTCTCGGAGAGAGCAATAATGGAGGTGCTGGGACAGAGCAATGATGGGAGTGGTGGGAGAGAGCAATGATTGAGGTGCTGGGAGAGAGAAAAGATGGGGTGCTGGGACAGTTCAATGATGGGGGTGCTGGGAGAGGGCAATGATGGGGGTGCTGAGAGAGCAATGATGGGGGTGCTGGGACAGAGCAATGATGGAGGTGCTGGGACATAGCAATGATGGGGTGCTGAGAGAGCAATGATGGAGGTGCTGGGACAGAGCAATGATGGAGGTGCTGGGACAGAGCAATGACAGGGTGCTAGGAGATAGAAAAGATGGGGGTGCTGGAAAAGAGCAACGATAGGGATGCTGGGAGAGAGCAATGATGGGGGTGCTGGGAGAGAGCACTGATGGGTGCTGGGAGAGAGCAATGATGGGGGTGCTGGGAGAGAGCAATGATGGGGGTGCTGGAAGAGAGCAATGATGGGGCTGGGTAGAGCAATGAGGGAGATGGTGAGACTGAGGAGGACAATAATAGGTCTGATGGAGCTGGGGTGAGCAATGATGGGGCTGGGGAGAGCAATGATGGGGATTGTGGGGCTGGAGAGAGCAATGATGGGGCTGATGGAGCGGGGAGAGCAATGATGGGGCTGCTGGAGCTGGGGAGACCAATGATGGGGCTGGGGAGAGCAATAAAGGGGCTGTGGAGAACAATGATGGGGCTGGGGACAGAAATTATGAGAATGGTGGGGATGGGGATAGCAATGATGAGGATGGGGAGAGCAATGATGGGGATTTGGGATGGGGAGAGCAATGACGGGTTGCTGGGAGAGAGCAATGATGGGGATGCTGGTAGAGAGCAATGATGGGAGTGCTGGGAGAGAGCAATGATGGGGTTGCTGGGAGAGAGCAATGATGAAGGTGCTGGGACAGAGCAAAGATTAGGGTGGTGGGAGAGAGCAATGATGGATATGCTGGGAGAGAGAAATGATGGAGGTGCTGGGACAGAGCAGGATGGAGGTGCTGGGACAGAGCAATGATGGAGTTGCTGGGACAGAGCAATGACGGGGTGTTGGGAGAGAGCAATGATGGGGGTGCTGGGAGAGAGCAATGATGGAGGTGCTGGGACAGAGCAATAATGGTGGTGCTGGGACAGAGCAATGATGGGGGTGCTGGGATAGATCAATAATGGAGGTGCTGGGAGAGGGCAATGATGGGGTTGCTGGGAAAGAGCAATGATGGCGGTGCTGGGACAGAGCAATGATGGAGGTGCTGAGACAAAGCAATGATGGAGGTGCTGGGACCGAGGAATGACAGGGTGCTGGGAGAGAGCAATGATGGGGGTGCTGGGAGAGAACAATGATGGAGGTGCTGGGACAGAGCAATGATGGGGGTGCTGGGACAGAGCATTGATGGGGGTGATGGGACAGATCAATGATGGGGGTGCTGGGAGAGGGCAATAATGGGGGTGCTGGCAGAGAGCAATGATGGGGGTGCTGGGACAGAGCAATGATGGAGATGCTGGGACAGAGCAATGATGGAGGTGCTGGGACAGAACAATGATGGAGGTGCTGGACAGAGCAATGACGGGGTGCTTGGAGAGAGAAATGATGGGAGTGCTGGGAGAGAGCAATGATGGGAATGCTGGGAGAGAGCAATGATGGGGATGCTGGGAGAGAGCAATGATGGGGATGCTGGGAGAGAGCACTGACGGGTGCTCAGAGAGAGCAATGATGGGAGTGCTGTTAGAGAGCAATGATGGGGGTGCTGGGAGAGCAATGATGGAGCTTTAGAGAACAATGATGGGGCTCGGGAGAGCAATGATGGAGATGGTGGGACCGGGGAGGACAATAATAGGTCTGATGGAGCAGGGATGAGCAATGATGGGGCTGGGGAGAACAATGATGGGGATTGTGGGGCTGGAGAGAGCAATGATGGGGCTGCTGGAGCTGGTGAGACCAGTGATGGTGCTGAGGAGGGCAATAATGGGGCTGTGGAGAGCAATGATGGGGCTGGGGACAGAAAATATGAGAATATGGGGATGGGGATAGCAATGTTGAGGATGGGGAGAGCAATGATGGGGATGGGGGATGGGGAGAGCAATGACGGTTTGCTGGGAGAGAGCAATGATGGGGGTGCTGGTAGAGAGCAATGATGGGGGTGCTGGGACCGAGCAATGATGCGGGTGCTCCGACAGAGTAATGATGGCAGTGCTCGGAGAGAGCAATGATGGGGGTGCTGGGAGAGAGCAATGATGAAGGTGCTGGAACAGAGCAAAGATTAGATTGGTGGGAGAAAGCCATGATGGAGATGCTGCGAGAGAGAAATGATGGAGGTGCTGGGACAGAGCAAGGATGGAGGTGCTGGGACAGAGCAATGATGGAGGTGCTGGGACAGAGTAATGACGGGGTGCTGGGAGAGAACAATGATGGGGGTTCTGGGAGAGAGCAATGATGGAGGTGCTGGGACAGAGCAATAATGGGGGTGCTGGGACAGAGCAATGATGGGGGTGCTGGGACAGAGCAATGATGGGGGTGCTGGGACAAATCAATGATGGTTATGCTGGGATAGAGAAATGATGTCTGGAGATAGCAATGATGGGGGTGATGGGAGAGAGCAAAGACAGGGTGCAGGGTGAGAGCCATGATGGGAATGCTGGGAGAGAACAATGACAAGGGGGTGCTGGGAGAGTGCAATGATGGGGGTGCTGGGAGAGAGCAATGATGGGGGTGGTTCGAGTGAGCAATGACGGGGGTGGTTCGAGAGAGCAATGACGGGGGTGCTCGGAGAGAGCAAAGATGGAGGTCTGGGAGAGAGCAATAATGGAGGTGCTGGGACAGAGCAATGATGGGAGTGGTGGGAGAGAGCAATGATTGAGGTGCTGGGAAAGAGAAAAGATGGGGTGCTGGGAGAGAGCAATGATGGCGTGCTGGGAGAGAGTAATGATGGGGTGCTGGGAGAGAGCAATGATGGAGGTTCTGTGACAGAGCAATGATGGAGGTGCTGGGACAGAGCAATGATGGGGGTGCTGGGAGAGCACAATGATGGGGGTGCTGGGACAGAGCAATGATGGGGTACAGGGAGAGAGCAGTGATGTGGGTGCAGGGAGAGAGCAATGATGGGGTGCTGAGAGAGAACAATGATGGGGTCGTGGGAGAGAGCAATGATGGAGGTGCTGGGAGAGAGCAATGATGAAGGTGCCGGAAGAGAGCAATGATGGGGGTGCTGGGGCAGAGCAGTGATGGAGGTGCTGGAACAGAGCAATGATGGAGGTGCTGGGACAGAGCAATGACGGGGTGCTGGGAGAGAGCAATGATGGTGGTGTTGGGAGAGAGCAATGATGGAGGTGCTGGGACAAATCAATGATGGGGATGCTGGGATAGAGAAATGATGGGGGTGCTGGGAGAGAGCAATGACACAGGGTGCTGGGTGAGAGCAATGATTGGAATGCTGGGAGAGAACAATGACAAGGGGGTGCTGGGAGAGAGCAATGATGGGGGTGCTGGGAGAGTGCAATGATGGGGGTGCTGGGAGAGAGCAATGATGGGGGTGGTTCGTGAGAGCAATGATGGGGGTGCTCAGAGAGAGCAAAGATGGAGGTCTGGGAGAGAGAAATGATGGGGTGCTGGGAGAGAGCAATGACGGGGTGCTGGGAGAGAGCAATGATGGAGGTGCTGGGAGAGAGCAATGATGGAGGTGCTGGGACAGAGCAATGATGGAGGTGCTGGGACAGAGCAATGATGGAGGTGCTGTGGAGAGAGCAATGATGAAGGTGCTGGGAGAGAGCAATCATGGGGGTGCTGGGGCAGAGCAATGATGGAGGTGCTGGGACAGAGCAATGATGGAGGTTCTGCGGCAGAGCAATGACGGGGTGCAGGGAGAGAGCAATGATGGTGGTGCTGTGAGAGAGCAATGATGTAGGTGCTGGGACAGAATAATGACGGGGTGCTGGGAGAGAGAAATGATGGGGGTGCTGTGAGAAAGCTATGATGGGGTAATGGGAGAGAGCAATGATGGGGGTGCTGGGACAGAGCAATGATGGGGGTGCTGGGACAGATCAATGATGGAGGTGCTGGGACAGAGCAATGACAGGAGTGCTGAGGGAGGGCAATGATGTGGATGGTGAGGCTGGGGAGAGCAATATTGGAGCAGGAGAGAACAATTATCGGGCTTGGGAGACCAATGATAGAGATCGTGGGGCTGGGAAGGACAATTATGGGGCTGATGGGGCTGGTTAGAGCAATGATGGGGCTGATGGTGCTGGGGAGAGCAATGATGGGGCTGATGGGGCTGGAGAGAACAATGATGGGGATTTTGGGGCTGGATAAAGCAATGATGGGGTTGATGGAGCTGGGGAGAGCAATGATGGGGCTGATGGAGCTGAAGAGAGCAACGATGGGGCTGGGGACAGAAATGATGAGGATGGTGTGGATGGAGAGAGCAATGATGAGGATAGAGTAGCAATGATGGGGATGGGGAGAGCAATGTCGGGTTGCTGGGAGAGAACAGTGATGGGGGTGGTGGGAGAGAGCAATTATGGAGATGCTGGGACAGATTAATGATGGGGTTGCTGGGAGAGAGCAATGATGAGGGTGCAGGGAGAGGGCAATAATGGAAGTGCCGGGAGACCGCAATGATGGAGGTGCTGGGACAGAGCAATGATGGAGGTGCTGGGACAGAGCAATGATGGGGGTGCTGGGACAGATCAGTGATGGGGGTGCTGAGACAGATCAATGATGGGGGTGCTGGGAGAGAACTATGATGGGGGTGCTGGGAGAGAGCAATGATGGGGGTGCTGGGAGAGTGCAATGACGCAGTGTGCTGGGTGAGGGCAATGATGGGGATGCTGGGAGAGAAAAATGACAAGGGGGTGCTGGGAGAGAGCAATAGTAGGGGTGTTGGGACAGAGAAATGATGGGGGTTTTGGGAGAGATCAATCATGAGGGTGATGGGAGAGAGCAATGATGGAGGTGCTGGGACAGAGCAAAGATGGGGGTGGTGGGAGAGAGCAATGATGGAGGTGCCGAGAGACAGCAATGATGGGGGTGCTGGGACATATCAATCATGGGGTTGATGGGAGAGAGCAATGACGCAGGGTGTGGGGTGAGAGCAATGATGGGGATGCTGGGAGAGAACAATGACAAGGGGGTGCTGGGAAAGAGCAATGATGGGAGTGCTGGGATAGAGCAATGATGGGGGTGCTGGGAGAGAGCAATGATGGGGGTGATGGGAGAGAGCAATGATGGGGGTGCTGGTAGAGAGTAATAACGAAGTGCTGGGAGAAAGCAATGATGGAGGTGCTAGGAAAGAGCAATGATGGGGGTTTCTGGGAGAGAGCAATGATAGGGGTGGTTTGAGAGAGCAATGATGGGGGTGCTGGGAGAAAGCAAAGATGGGGGTCTGGGAGAGCGCAATGATGGAGGTCTTGGACAGAGCAATGATGGGAGTGGTGGGAGAGAGCAATGATTGAGGTGCTGGGAGAGAGAAAAGATGGTGGTGCTGGGCGAGAGCAATGATGGGGATGCTGGGAGAAAGCAATGATGGCGTGCTTGGAGAGAGCAATGATGGAGTTGCTGGGATAGAGCAATGATGGAGGTGCTGGGAAAGAGCAATGAAGGATGTTCTGGGAGAACGCAATTATGGGGGTGCTGGGAAAGAGCAATGAAGGGGTGCTGGGAGAGAGCAATGATGGAGTTGCTGGGGCAGAGCAATGATGGAGGTGCTGGGACAGAGCAATGATGGATGTGCTGAGAGAGCGCAATTATGGGGGTGCTGGGAAAGAGCAATGATGGGGTGCTGGGAGAGAGCAATGATGGGGTGCTGGGAGAGAGCAATGATGGAGGGTGCTGAGAGAGAGCAATGATTTAAGTGCTGGGAGAGAGCAATGATGTAGGTGCTGGGAGAGAGTAATATTGGAGGTGCTGGGAGAGAACAGTGATGGGGGTGGTGGGATAGAGCAATGATGGGGCTGCTGGGAGAGAGCAATGATGGGGGTGTTGGGAGAGAGCAATGATGGAGTTGCTGGGACAGAGCAAAGATTAGGGTGGTGGGAGAGAGCAATGATGGAGATGTTGGAAGAGAGAAATGATGGGGGTGCTGGGACAGAGCAATGATTGAGGTGCTGGGACAGAGCAATGACAGGGTGCTGGGAGAGAGCAATGATGGGGGTGCTGGGAGAGAGCAATGATGGGGGTGCTGGGACAGAGCTATGTTGGGGGTGATAGGACAGAGCAATGACGGGGTGGTGGGAGAGAGCAATGATGGGGGTGCTGGGAGAGGGCAATGATGGGGGTGCTGGGAGAGAGCAATGATGGGGGTGCTGGGAAAGAGCAATGATGGAGGTGCTGGGACAGAACAATGATGGAAGTGCTGGGAGAGCAATGATGGGGGTGCTGGGAGAGAGCAATGATGGGTATGGTGGGGCTGGGGAGAGAAATAATGGAGCTGTAGAGAACAATGATGGTGTTGGGGAGAGCAATGATGGAGATGGTGGGGCTGGGGAGGACAATAATGGGGCTGATGGGGCTGGGGAGAGCAATGAAGGGGCTGATGGAGCTGGTGAGAGCACTGATGGGGCTGATGGTGCTGGGGAGAACAATGATGGGGATTGTGGGGCTGGAGAGAGCAATGATGGTGCTAATGGAGCTGGGGAGAGCAATGATGGGGCTGATGGACCTGGAGAGAGCAATGATGGGGCTGGGGACAGAAATGTTGAGGATGGTGGGGATGGGGAGAGCAATGATGAGGATGGGAGAGCAATGATGGGGATGGGAAAGGGGAGAGCAATGACGGGTTGCTGGGAAAGAACAATGATGGGGGTGGTGGGAGAGAGCAATGATGGAGGTGTCGGGAGACAGCAATGATGCTGGTGCTGGGACAAAGCAATGATGGAGGTGCTGGGACAGAGCAATCATGAGGGTGCTGGGACAGATCAATGATGCGGGTGCTTGGACAGATCAATGATGGGCGTGCTGGGAGAGAGCAATGATGGGGGTGATGGGAGAGAGCAATGATAGAGGTGCTGGGAGAGAGCAATGATGGAGGTGCTGGGACAGAGCAATGATGGAGGTGCTGGGACAGATCAATGATGGGGGTGCTGGGACCGATCAATCATGGGGGTGCTGGGATAGATCAATGATGGGGGTGCTGGGAGAGAGCAATGATGGGGGTGCTGGGAGAGAGTAATGATGGGAGTAATATGAAGGAGCAATGACGCAGGGTGCTGCGTGAGAGCAATGATGGGGATGCTGGGAGAGAACAATGGCAAGATGGTGCTGGGAGAGAGAAATGATGGGGGTGCTGGGACAGTGCAGTGATGGGTGTGCTGGGAGAGAGCAATGATGGGGGTGATGGGAGAGAGCAATAACGAAGTGCTGGGAGAGAGCAATGATGTAGGTGCTAGGAAAGAGCAATGATGGGGGTTGCTGGGAGAGAGCAATGATGGAGTTGGTTAGAGAGAGCAATGATGGGGGTGCTGGGAGAGAGAAAAGATGCAGGTCTGGGAGATAGCAATGATGGAGGTGCTGGGACAGAGCAATGATGGGAGTGGTGAGATAGAGTAATGATTGAGGTGCTGGGAGAGAGAAAAGATGGGGGTGCTGGGAGAGAGCAATGATGGGGGTGCTGGGAGAGAGAAATGACGGGGTGCTGGGAGAGAGAAATGACAGGGTGCTGGGAGAGAGCAATGATGGAGGTGCTGGGACAGAGGAATGATGGAGGTGCTGGGACAGAGCAATGATGGAGGTGCCGGAAAGATCAATGATGGGGTGCTGGGAGAGCGCAATGATGGGGGTGCTGGGACAGCGCAATGTTGGGGGTGCAGGGAGAGACCAATGATGGAGGTGCTGGGAGAGAGCAATGATAGAGGTGCTGGGAGAGAGCAATGATGGAGGTGCTGGGACAGAGCAAAGATGGGGGTGGTGGGAGAGAGTAATGATGGAGGTGCGGGAGACAGCAATGATGGAGGTGCTGGGACAGAGCAATGATGGAGATGCTGGGACAGAGCAATGACGGGGTGCTGGGAGAGAGAAATGATGGAGGTGTTGGGATAGAGCAATGATGGGATGCTGGGAGAGAGCAATGATGGGGGTGATGGGAGAGATCAATGATGGGGGTGGTGGAAGAGAGCAATGATGGAGGTGCAGGGAGAGAGCAATGATGGAGGTGCTGGGACAGAGCAAAGATGGGGATGGTGGGAGAGAGCAATGATGGAGGTGCTGGGACAGAGCAATGATGGAGGTGCTGGGACAGAGCAATGATGGAGGTGTTGGAACAGAGCAATAACAGGGTGTTGGGACAGAGCAATGATAGGGTGCTGGGACAGAGCAATGATAGGGTGCTGGGACTGGGAGAGAGCAATGGTGGAGGTGCTGGGAGAGAGCAATAATGGAGGTGTGGCACCCCTGTGGGTTCAGTCACCACAGAGGTACTGCATCTCACCCAAAGGTGTAGTATCCCACTCTCAGGTAAGGATGGAGTACTGCCCGGGACCCAAACACCTGCATCCAACACTACACCACTCCAGACCAGCAGGAGGGGCAAGATGCACTGCTCCGCTGCTGAGCCCTGCCCCTGGCTGGAGTGGGGGGAACCAAGAGAGGGGGAACCATGTAGTGGGTGTGGGTGAAGGAAGCAGTTCAGGGGAGCACTAGAGAAGAAGGATATAAAAAGGGGAAGCCATCTTGGGTGTGAGTTTAGATCAGTGCAGTTCAGTCAGAGGAGGACAGTGACAGGAACAGGAGCTCTGCAGGAGCTCTTCTCGGGAGGAGCGGGCCTGAGTGAGAGAGGCCCTGGAAGAGAGACTGTAGGGAAGAGAGGAGCAGGGAGAAAGGCTCCAGAAGGAAAGAGTGGATCCTAGGGGTACGGGAAGTGCTGGAGGCCACCTGTATGCCTGAATCTACCAGGAGTGGAAGGATCAGGCTGCAAAGGGGACCGGCCCCTATCTAGTGAGAATTGCAATATTCAGTTAGAAACCGGAGGCTTCTACATTTCCAAGGTGTAGTTGGCACAGCCGCAATTATTCTCCAAAACGGTAGCCACGCAGAATCCAGGGAACTCCAGGTTGCCCGCCAAGATCTGAGGTTACCGGCTTGGGACACTGTTTGCGAGGCGCAGGGCAGGAGGGTGAGAGCCAGTGCAGGAAGGCAACCAGGAAGGTCACACGGAAAGGGATCACGCTAAGTGCTCTTGAATTACCTGAGGGTTTGCTGAACCCCTCCCTGAGTAAACACCGGACGACGTGGGTTGTTATGAACTACAGTTGAAACCAGGAGCAACGTGATAATCGTGAGTAAACCCTGAAGACTGCACCCCACTGTCTCTGTGAATTATTGCTGTGCCATCATCCCCTGCACCACACTGCACAACAACATCTACCTCATCTATTATCACCACAGCAACGCCCTGGAGCTGAGCTCTACCTGTGGAGAGCTGAACCAACTCTGCTGCATTACCAACAGCTCCAGAGGACCTTCTCCGCAGCGGCAGATGCATATAGCTGCATACCACAGGTGGCGTCACGAATATTAAACATAAAAACTATAATCCTTTTTTTTAAAACCCCTTTTATTGACCGCCCTGGGTCACGGACCGGGTCACCGCTACTGTGACATCTCCTCTAGCAACGACCGGCCTGGTTACCAAGTACCCCACGGCCCAGGGGGCGTGTCAGAGGTGCTGGGAGAGATCAATGACGGAGTGCTGGGAGAGAGCAATGATGGACGTGCTGGGAGAGAGCAATGACGGGGGTGCTGGGAGAGAGCAATGATGAGGGTGCTGGGAGAGAGCAATGATGGAAGTGCTGGGAGAGAGCAATAACGGGGGTGCTGGGAGAGCAATTATGGAGGTGCTGGGAGAGAGCAATGACGGGGATGCTGTGATAGAGCAATGATGGGGGTGCTGGGAGAGAGCAATGACGGGGGTGGTGGGAGAGAGCAATGATGGAGGTGCCAGGAGACAGCAATGATGGAGGTGCTGGGACAGAGCAATGATGGAGGTGCTGGTACAGAGCATTGATGGAGGTACTGGTACAGAGCAATGATGGGGTGCTGGGAGAGAGCAATGATGGGGGTACTGGGAGATAGCAATGATGGGGGTGGTGGAAGAGAGCAATGATGGAGGTGCCGGGACAGAACAATGACAGGGTGCTGGGACTGGGAGAGAGCAATGATGAGGGTGCTGGGAGAGAGCAATGATGAAGGTGCTGGGAGAGATCAATGACGGAGTGCTGGGAGAGAGCAATGATGAGGGTGCTGGGAGAGAGCAATGATGGAAGTGCTGGGAGAGAGCAATGACGCGGGTGCTGGGAGATCATTTATGGAGGTGCTGGGAGAGAGGAATGACAGGGGTGCTGGGAGACAGCAATGATGAGGGTGCTGGGAGAGAGCAATGATGGAAGTGCTGGGAGAGAGCAATGACGCGGGTGCTGGGAGATCATTTATGGAGGTGCTGGGAGAGAGCAATGACGGGGGTGCTGTGAGAGAGCAATGATGGGGGTGCTGGGAGAGAGCAATGATGGGGGTGCTGGGAAAGAGCAAAGATGGGGGTGGTGGAAGAGAGCAATGATGGAGGTGCCGGGAGACAGCAATAATGGAGGTGCTGGGACAGAGCAATGATGGAGGTGCTGGGAGAGAGCAATGATAGAGGTGCTGGTACAGAGCAATGACGGGGTGCTGGGA
Organism: Phyllobates terribilis; assembly: GCF_046119375.1. Classification (NCBI taxonomy): domain Eukaryota; kingdom Metazoa; phylum Chordata; class Amphibia; order Anura; family Dendrobatidae; genus Phyllobates; species Phyllobates terribilis. Next base: position 126,142,569 of record NW_027362762.1, on the reverse strand, counting down.
GAGAGCAATGATGGGGGTGCTGGGAGAGAGCAATGATGGAGGTGCTGGGACAGAGCAATGATGGAGGTGCTGGGAGAGAACAATGATGGAGGTGCTGGGACAGAGCAATGATGGAGGTGCTGGGACAGAGCAATGATGGAGGTGCTGGGACAGAGCAATAACAGGGTGCTGGGACCAGGAAAGAGCAATGATGAGGGTGCTGGAAGATAGCAATGATGGAGGCGCTGGGAGAGATCAATGACAGAGTGCTGGGAGAGAGCAATGATGGACGTGCTGGGAGAGAGCAATGACGGGGGTGCTGGGAGAGAGCAATGATGAGGGTGCTGGGAGAGAGCAATGATGAGGGTGCTGGGAGAGAGCAATGAAGAAGGTGCTGGGAGAGAGCAATGACGCGGGTGCTGGGAGATCAATTATGGAGGTGCTGGGAGAGAGCAATGATGGGGGTGCTGTGAGAGAGCAATGATGGGGGTGCTGGGAGAGAGCAATGATGGGGGTGCTGGGAAAGAGCAAAGATGGGGGTGGTGGGAGAGAGCAATGATGGAGGTGCCGGGAGACAACAATAATGGAGGTGCTGGAACAGAGCAATGATGGAGGTGCTGGGAGAGAGCAATGATAGAGGTGCTGGTACAGAGCAATGACGGGGTGCTGGGAGAGAGCAATGATGGGGGTGCTGGGAGAGAGCAATGATGGGGGTGGTGGAAGAGAGCAATGATGGAGGTGCTGGGAGAGAGCAATGATGGAGGTGCTGGGACAGAGCAATGATGGAGGTGCTGGAATAGAGCAATGATGGAGGTGCTGGGACAGAGCAATAACAGGGTGCTGGGACCGGGAAAGAGCAATGATGAGAGTGCTGGAAGAAAGCAATGATGGAGACGCTGGGAGAGATCAATGACAGAGTGCTGGGAGAGAGCAATGATGGACGTGCTGGGAGAGAGCAATGATGGGGGTGCTGGGAGAGAGCAATGATGAGGGTGCTGGGAGAGAGCAATGATGAGGGTGCTGGGAAAGAGCAATGATGGAAGTGCTGGGAGAGAGCAATGACAGGGGTGCTGGGAGAGCAATTATGGAGGTGCTGGGAGAGAGCAATGATGGGGGTGCTGTGAGAGCGTAATGATGGGGTTGCTGAGAGAGAGCAATGACCAGGGTGCTGGGAGAGAGCAATGATTAAGGTGCTGGGACAGAGCAAAGATGGGTGTGGTGGGAGAGAGAGCAATGATTGAGGTGCCGGGAGATAGCAATGATGGAGGTGCTGAGACAGAGCAAAGATGGAGGTGCTGGGACAGAGCAATGATGGAGGTGCTGGGAGAGAGCAATGATGGAGGTGCTGGGAGAGAGCAATGATGGAGGTGCTGGGATAGAGTAATGATGGAAGTGCTGGGACAGAGCAATGACGGTGCTGGGACTGGGAGAGAACAATGATGAGGGTGCTGGGAAAGAGCAATGATGGAGGTGCTGTGAGAAAGCAATGATGGGGGTGCTGGGAGAGAGCAATGATTGACGTGCTGGGAGAGGTGCTGGGAGAGAGCAATGATGGAGGTGCTGGGACAGAGCAATGATGGAGGTGCTGGGACAGGGCAATGATGGAGGTTCTGTGACAGAGTAATGACGGGGTGCTGGGAGAGAGCAATGATGGGGGTGGTGGGAGAGAGCAATGATGGGGGTGGTGGGAGAGAGCAATGATGGGGGTGCTGGGAGAGTGCAATGATGGGGGTGCTGGAGTAGATCAATGATGGGGTTGCTGGGAGAGAGCAATGATGGGGGTGCTGGGAGAGAGAAATGATGGAGGTACTGGGACAGAACAATGATGGGGGTGCTGGGAGAGAGTAAAGATGGGGGTGCTGGGAGAGAGCAATTATGGGGGTGCTGGGAGAGAGCAATTATTGGGGTTTCACTTTGCTTGTACTATAAAGCCTTGTATGTTTTCCGTGTGCACATAGTCTTACAATTAATTGGGGCGAGTAACAGAGACTGAATAATTTATATTATTGGCTGGTGGAGATTATAGTTAATGGGGGTCTCAGTGCTGCTTATCACTTTATATTTTGATTAATAAGTGGCTAATAGTATATTAATGATGGGGGCTATATATCAGTAGTCAGGGGCGCAGTGTGGGGCAAATTCATGTATGTATACAATATACGTGACCTTGTTATTTTCTTGGCTGGAGATCATCGTGACAAGACAAGTCGTGGCTGAGAGATATGGACATGAAGGTCTGACCAGACGGAGAAGAAGCAGCAAAAACCGACTCTGGTCAGATAAGACGTCAGCGGTAAGTACCTGGACGCAAATTTTATTCTGTATCTGCACTGTGTGACTAATAATGTTATCTGTAAAATCCCTTAGGCTGCGTTCTCACATTTGTGTGAAATGTCCGTGTGCTGCCAGATTTTTTTATTGGATAGTCCAGGGACTCGTAGAGTTTTATAGATCCATTCACACATCCATGAAAATCACGGATCTGAGAATGAGATCCGTGAGGGTCAGAGAATGTCCTGTACTGATCCTATTTTGAGGATCAGAATAGGACATGCTCAATGCGTTTGTAAAAGCGGTCAGCACACCGACACTGCACACGGATACCGGAATGTAGTCGTATTATGTATAGCACAGTCCCTTAGTATATAGTGTACTCACTTATTATGTATAGTGCCATCCTTAGTTATATAGTTTCATCTTTTATTATGTATAACACCCTTCTTTATTACATACCATCCTCTCTAGCTCTAGGGGGTCACAGTTGGGGGATCATACTGTGTTGGGGTCAGTATACTTTGCCCTGGGAGTTGAGGTGGGGTACAATAGGGTCATAATAGTGCGCATGTGGAGGAATTCACCATGGGGGTATCGTACTGTGTTTCGGGAACCCTTTTGTTGGCATCATACTTTATGGGGACAATGAAAGAGGAATCTAGGAGTTCAGCAGGAGAAAAATGACTATGTAAAGGCTGGAAAGTTGTGAGATTTGCTCTTCTGTGACCCCGATAATTATTTAAATTTTTTTTTTGGGGGGGGGCCCAATTAGAACTTCTGCTATGGGGCCCCATGATTCCTATGTATGCCCCTGACGCAGACCCATAGAATTGAATGGGTCTGCGCGTGTCAGTGTCTCCAGTACGTGTGGAAACTGTCCCACTTAATTACCCTACCTGAGCTATCTATCACAATAAGTTAAATCACACTTTCCCCTGTACTAGAAGTCCGCTGATCCACCTCTCTCCTTGCTTCTCCTCCACTTCTCCCCTTTGCAAATTCCTTCATTAGCTCCCAATTCCCCAATGTATCCACTTCAAACTACTAATATTGACATAAAGTCATACATAATCTGCCTCCAAAAATCCCCAAACTAATCTCCTCATGTCTTCCCACCCATAATCTCCAGTCTTCCCAACACCTCCTTCTCTCCTTCACACTCATATGTTCCTCACCCAATCGCCTCCAAGACTTCTCCAGAGTATCCCTCATCAGCGGAAATTCTGTGCGCCAACTCGTCAGATTATCCATCACATTTGGAACTTGCAGACGAAACTTGAAAACCCATCTCTTCAATAAAATGTACAGCCTGCAATGACCCTGCTGTCATGTCACCACCACAAGAGCTGCCGCAGCCCCCTATCCTGCTGTCCCCTTCCCCATTATCCTGTAAACTGGAAGTGTGTCACCCCAGGCCTGGATGCCACAAACTTGTAAGGCTGTGTCTGAGAGCAGGAGGGAGGTTCTCTGGTCATGGACCATTTGCATGCAGCACCTCCTGTCCCAGGCCAGTAGGGGGAGCAGGCTGCCCCTATAAAAACTGGTACTGAGGGCAGGGTTAGAGAGACGAGGACCCACTTCTGAAAGATCCAGAAGGGTTCCAAGAAGAGAGGGACAGGTTAGCCGCAGCTGAGGAGTCCAGGAGGCGAAGTAGGAGCAGAAAGCCAGGGACAGAGGCGACGAGAGCCGGTCCTGGCAGAGAGAAACTACATACCGGACACTGGGGTCCGAGGCTGTCAGGGTTGCAAGTCCTGCAGCAGATCATCAACCCGCAAGGGATTTCAGGTCCCTTGGCCAAGAAGCCTGGAGGTTCTGCCACACAGAGGGACCGGTACAGCACGGAGAAGCTACAGGTACCTAAGGCCCGAGTCGCAAGCCATACAGGCGTAGTACACGGCAAGCTCAGGGACGTGGGCTATCATACCACTAAAGGGGGAGATAGTCAGCAAGGGCAGAAAGAGAACGGTAGGCCTACCCACTCACCCTGACCAGCGGAGCTCGCCTGAATGCCCTCAGACACCCAGGTCCATTCCTACCCTGTACTCCTGTTGGGTCTTTGATAAGATCAATAAAAGACCCTGGACTGCATTATTGGACTCTGTGTGGTTACTACTGCGCCTGCACCATCACCCCCAGCATCCTATCACACTGCCCTGAGGCTACACTCCTCCCGTGGGGAGTTGTATTATTCCCTGCTGCATCCCCAACACCAGCCTCAGCGGTCTGCCTTGCAGCGGTGGTCCTCCCTGACCGCAATGCACGGGTGGCATAGTCAGACATTACCTAAAAACACATCATTGACTACCACTGGTCTGACCACCCTGAGCCACGGGACTGGGTCACCACTACTACTCCCAGCATTGCCCTGAAGACCAGTCTCGAGTGCCCCATGGCCCAGGGGGCGAGTCAGAAGCTCTCAAGGGCAGGGCCCTCTCCATTTTGTACCAGTCTGTCATTGTTAGTTTGTTCATTGTAATCTATATTCGTATTTTGTATGTATACCCCCCTTCACATGTACAGCACTATCATAATAATAGTATATTGAGATTTACCTGACAAGTAAGTTGAAGACTTGGTGTCTCATAGAGATGGAAGATACCGAATACCTAGTGTTTAGGTTTTTGCTGCTGTCCAGTAGCATAGAGACTGCTCGCTTTCTGATGAGCAGAAATGGTACCTCATTACCTTGTATATAGATGAAAATTGTATCGGATGTCTGGTATTTAATAAGGACCTTTCATCAGATTGAGCATGTTAAAGTGTCCACATTATGGAATAGTGGCTACAGAGCTGAATAAAACAGTTTTTATTTTTTTAATTTCTCCTCTCCATTGCAAAGTTTAAGTTATAATTTAAGTCCAAGGGGGTGTTAGCAGAGATTTGACACACTGGAGGTTTGTATTTCTTGCTCTGCATGAGGTTGACCAATCATAAGAAGGCAGCAACATACAGGAAAAAAATAAACATGCCCCAGTAAAGCTTACATCAGGTTTCTCAGCAAGAGACATGTAATGACAGAAACCCCACCTCTCAATGCTTTCACCCCAGAGTTTGTGTGATTACAAATTGCTGGGAGTAGAGCAGAGATTATTGTGAATACAAACACCTTTGAGCTATCATCTCACAGCAGTTAGTGTGGAGGAGGGACAGTAAAGCAGATGTGAGCTTTGTCAATACAAACATGTCTGCAGGTGCAGCTCTCCTCTCACAGTGATGCCAGCTCAGATCTACTGCCCCTCCCACCACACTGACTGCTGTGAGATGAAAGTTGTTAGCAGTCTCTGAGCTACTCCAGGCACTTTGTAATCTCACACAGTTCTATAGTGAGATCAGTGAGAGCAGACAATCTGTAATTACATGTCTCACACTTGAAAAAGCTCTAAGCTTTTGTGGGGACATGATTTTCCCCCAATATATTGCTGCTTGCCTATGACTGCTCATCTTCATGCAGGAGAAGAAGTACACACCTCCAAAGAAAATTCTCTCCTAACCCCACCCCACCAATGGGCTTACCAGAGGAGAAATTGAAAAACAAAAACTATGTTTTACTCAGCTCTGTCTCCACTACCTTTTGATGCATCCAGTTTAACATGCTCAAACTGGTGAAATGTCCTCTTTAAAGGGAACCTGTCAGTCAGCTTATTCATGCTGCCCAAATAGGGACAGCATAAATCAGATGGTATTTCATCATGATTAATAACATATACAGTGGGGAAAATAAGTATTTGATACACTGCTGATTTTGCAAGTTTTCCCACCTACAAAGAATGGAGAGGTCTGTAATTTTTATCATAGGTACACTTCACCTGTGAGAGACAGAATCTAAAAATAAAATCTCAAAAATCACATTGTATGATTTTTAGATAATTAAATTGCATTTTATTGCATGAAATAAGTATTTGATCACCTACCAACCAGCAAGAATTCTGTCTCTCACAGACCTGTTGTATATTTTTCTCTAAAACTCAGGAAAAACATAGTTAGAAGATCTCTCCTGTTAGTCACCTGGGGTGGTGCTGTGATAAGCTGGCTGTGTGTGCACCAGACTACACAGCCAGCATCATTTCAGGGAAGAATATACCTGGCAGCAATTGTGCAGCCAGGCTCTTAATCATGCTGCTCATGGTTTCAGCAGCATGAATTGACTGACAAGTTCGCCTTTAGGTAGATGGGTAATAAAGGTGAAAGGCTAGGTAGTTAGGCTATGAGAAGTCCAAAGGTTGTAAGGGGCACTGGGGAAACTAATGTCCAGGCATTTAGGTGGTGTCTGTCCTATATACATTTCAGTAAGACGTCACTGATTGGGTGACATATAACAAACAGATGTCCGGACTAAGCAGTCTGATGGATGTTTGTTACTTGCTGACAGGTTTTGATTCATAGTCTCCGCAGTAAATTTACCAAGTGGTCTTGCAATATGGAAGCATAAAAAAGGATTAAGAGACATTAATCATAATATAAGTAGTTGCTCTGTAGCTGAATCTAAATCATTTTAGGGCTAATATAAATATGAGGTCCGTTATAACGTTTGCTCATTGATATCAATTTTGCACGTGTCTTGGTGTGCTTTTTCACATTAAAATAAAATAAAAGGTGTCGGTAGTTCTGTGCTCCTCCATTAGTAAAGATGATACGGAATCCAGTTGTATTGTGGATTTATTCTTTTAACAAAGCTAAAAACAGACGCGTTTCGTGGACGTCCCGTCCACTTCATCAAGTGTATAGCTTATAAGGTGTTAACAGCAGGGAACGTATATATACGTAGAAAATGAAAAAAAAAACTGGCGCCAAAGCACCAGCAACCGTTTACCTTTAAAAACCTAAAACTTTACATATTCTTTTAGAAAAGGTGTGTGTACTCACGTCACCAAGAGACATAATAACAATTATAAAATTGCTCCTCTGGGAAATTTAATATGCAAATTGCCTCTTCAGAGAAAAAGAGGACTTGTACTCTATAGCACCACCTATAGAGTACAAGTCCTCTTTCTCTCTGAAGAGGCAATTTGCATATTAAATTTCCCAGAGGAGCATTGCATGGCGAATAAGCCTCCTTACCTTCACGTGCCAGAGCTGGTGTGTCATTCTCCATAAGGAGAAACGCTACCCCTTAGACCTCAGTCCAGAGCCTCTCACCTAGCCAAATCAGTTCTCATACTTTGCACTGATGAGGGCCAACAGCCCGAAACACCGTGTCTGCAAATTGAGATTCTGATTTGGCTTTTATCCTAAGTCATATTGCACGACTCGTTAAGGGGTTGATTGTGACTTGTAGGATTGCTACTTCCAATAGGTGGTGCTATAGAGTACAAGTCCTCTTTTTCTCTGAAGAGGCAATTTGCATTTGAGAATTGTATAAAATTAAAATATCTTCAACATGTGGAGCATGATATAAAAATGGTAGCAAAATTGAATATATAATGATTTGAACCTGCTATTTATTGGTGCTCTGCACTATACGTAGACATCGCCCTTGGTCAGTACCTCAAGACCATGGGAATGTTTTTTAGATGGTAGCTGTTTTTTGGTTACCTTTTTAGAGAAATGCAATTATATGATGGTTCTTGCAGAGGAGACATGGTTGTAAAAAGATATTTTTTGTGAAACACTGACAAATGTATGCATATGCATCAATCATTGCCCATATTCTTATCATTGAGGTGGAATAAGAATACACTCCATGTCACTAATAAAACCTATGTTTGTATCAACGATTTCACTCGGACCATGGTCCATGCCCATATCATAGAAATAGAATAAAAATATATTCCATATCACTACTAAGACCTATGTTCATATATCATATTTCCTTAAATGATTGATCATTAATTGATCATTGAATAATTAGATGAATAACACCGTATATGACTCGCCCCCTGGGCTGTGGGGCACCCGGAACCGGGCTTCAGTGCAATGATGAGGGTAGTAGTGGCAACCCGATCCCGTGGCTCAGGGTGGTCAGACCAAATGCTGTGGCAGTCTATTTGTAGAGCTATGAATGTCCGACTACGCCACCCGTGGATTGCGGTCAGGGATGACCGCCGCTGCAAGGCAGACCGCTGAGGCTGATGTTGGTGTGCAGCACAGGGGTCGGATAACTCCCCACGGGAAGAGTGTAGCCTCAGGGCAGCGTATGTGAATGCTGGGGGTGATAGTGCAGGCCACAATAATTAGAGTTCTGAGTCCGCTTCAAACAGTCCAGGGTCTTTATTGTTGGTATTACTAATGACCCGACAGGAGTACTGGGTAGGAATGGGCCTGGGTGTCTGAGAGCATTCGGGCGAGCTCCACTGGTCAGGGTGAGTGTGAAGGCCTACCGTTCTCTCTCTGCCCTTGCTGAGTATCCCCCTTTTCGTGGTGTAATAGCCCACGTTCCTGAGCTGGCCGTGTACTTCGCCTGTATGGCTTGCGACTCGGGCCTTAGGTACCTGTTGCTTCTCCGTGCTGTACTGGTCCCTCTGTGTGGCGGAGCCTCCAGGCTTCTTTAGGCCAAGGAACCTGAAATCCCTTGCGGGTTGGTTATCTGCTGCAGGGCTTGCAACCCTGACAGCCTCGGACCCCAATGTCCGGTGGTGATTCTCTCTGCCAGGACCGGCTCTCGTCGCCTCTGTCCCTGGCTCGCAGCTTCTCCTCTGCCTCACGGACTCCTTGGCTACAGCTGAACTGTCCCTCCTTCTCTGGGACTAGTCTCAGTCCTGAGTTAGGTCGCCCAGTTCTCTCTAACCCTGCCCTCAGTTCCAGCTTTTATAGGGGCAGCCTGCTCCCCCTACTGGCCTGGGACAGGAGGTGCTGAATGCTAATTGTCCCTGACCAGGGAACCTCCCTCCTGCTCTCAGACACAGCCTTTAATTTGTGGCATCCAGGCCTGGGGTGACACATTCCCCCCTAGTAAAATTTAGTACTCCGGGACTAAACAGGAAACACAAATACAGGGTATAAATGCATGATCATAAACACAACAGGGAGGGAAATAACGAACAACACCACATATTGAGTTCTTTAGGTCACAGTGTGGTCTGTGACCGGGTGTCCATATCACCAATAAAAGGAGAGGGTCACAGTATGATCCGTGACCGGGTGTCCATTTCACCAACACAACGGGAGCCTTAATCAGGTGGGGGTCTGTCCTTGCCCCGAGTCCTTGACAGTCTTTATTCATTCCTTTGGTTAGGCTCCGAACATATTTACAATGAAGTCCCGGTTACTCAAAGTTCATAACCTGTTAGTCCATATATCTAGAAAAACTGGGAAAACAGTATTAATAACCAGGGTACAAACATAAAACATTAAATATATACACTGTGCATCTAGATCTTCCAGCGAGCAGGCATTTGACCCCTAGTGCTCCAGGTTGACCTCCGTAACCCACTGTCTGGTGGTGGTCTAACCTGGCTTTCCCCACTAGCATTAAGGGTACAGCTACTAGCTGGGTTTACAGACAGGGCAGGCAGCTGTCTGCAGGTTCTTTGGCTTACCGCAGGCATGGCAGGCTCACTGTCAGCAGAGGGTTGACTCTCCTGGGCTGCTGGCATGGGTTTTTCTGCCCCCGGGGCTGCTTGTTCTTCTTGTTCTTCCTGCTCTCCTGTAGGCTCTTGCTGGGTAGGCTGAAGGAAGTGTAGGACGGGTACCACTATTGCGTCATTTATCCGAGTCCAGGTCCGGGGGAACTCTCCGAGAACGGTGCTGACCATTTCTTCCTTGTCCTCTGCAGGTTCAAGGTCATCTTGATCTTCAGTTGGACTCTGTAGTTGCTCGGAGCACCGTTTTAGGTGGTCTCTGGAGATGGTGCTAGTGGTTTCTCCTCCATCCTTGGTAATCACACATACCTTCGGGTTGTTGTGGTCGGACTGCAGTACTGTGTACGGGTCTCTCTCCCACTGGTCGTCCAGCTTGTGAAGCCTTCTCTTCCGCTTCAGGACCTGCTCACCTGGTTCCAGGGGACCAGCAGGGGTGTGTTGGTTGAAGAGCCTCTCCTGCTTTTCTCTCGCTTGAGCCAGACTCCTCTCCACACTCTCCTGTACCTTCTTGTACTGTAGCCGCCATTCCGTATCCCAGTCCGCATCTGGGGAGGTGTCCTCGGGTGTCAGGACTCCCATCTCCAGGTCTATAGGCAGCTTACCTGGTCTTGCTCGCATCAGGTAAGCCGGGGTGCAATTTGTAGCATTTACCGGGATATGGTTGTACAAGTCAATCAGGTCTGGCAGCTTCTCCGGCCACAGGCTGCGTTCTTCCAGGGGCAACGTCTTGAGGAGATCAATGACGATATTATTTATTTTCTCACACAGCCCGTTGGTTTGCGGGTGGTTAGGTGTTGTTCGAATCTTCCTACAGCCGTAGAGGTTGCAGAACTCCTGGAAGACTTCCGCCTCAAACGCTGGGCCTTGATCTGTCAAGACCTGTTCCGGATACCAGTATGGACGGCAGAAGTGTTGTTGGAAGGCTCTGGCCGCTTTTTGGGCTGTCAAGTCTTTAACCGGGACCACCACCGAGAACCGGGAGTAATGGTCCACAATCGTGAGGGCATAGATGTAGCCGGACCGGCTTGGAGCCAACTTCACATGGTCCAGAGCTACCAGCTCAAGAGGCTGCCTGGTGATGATGGGCCTCAAGGGTGTCTTCTGGCTGGTACGGTCCTTCCTTCTGAGGTGACATGGGCCGCAGTCCCTGCTCCACTTCTCTATGGCCCCTCTCATACCGATCCAGTAGAACCACTCTCTCGGTAGGAACTCCAGTTTCTTCCACCCGAAGTGTCCCGCTCTGTCATGGTAGGCCTCCAGGACCATTGCAGCATCCCGTCTCGGGACCACTACCTGCCAGGTCAGCTCGTGCGTCTGGTGGTTGACAAGCCTTCTGCACAGCTTACCTTCGTAGAGGAATAGCCTGCTTTTCTCCTTCCATAACTGCTTGGCTTCCTCTGGAGCGTCCGGGCCAGGGCTAGCGTCTGCCTGGCTTAACAGGTCTTTCACCAGGCGAACTGCAGGGTCACTATCTTGCGTTTCAGCCCAGCCGTGGTGGGGTAACGTATTGAACATGACGGTGGTTAGGTCTTTGTCTCTTACCCGGTGAGAGTACTGAGTGGCCCCATGCCGGTGGAACGCAGGGAGCTCTACTTCCTCCAGCTCTTACGAGTCTTCTTCTCCTTCGGGTAGGTGGGGCATTCTTGATAGGACGTCTGCGTTGGCGTTGGTTCTGCCTGCCCGGTATTTGATTGTGAAGTCATAATTTGATAGCCGGGCCATCCACCGCTGTTCTAGGGCACCTAGTCTTGCATTGTCCAGGTGTGTCAACGGGTTATTGTCCGTGTACACGGTGAACTTTGCGGAGGCCAGGTAATGTTTAAACCGTTCTGTGACGGCCCACACCACCGCCAAGAATTCTAGCTTGAAGGAGCTGTAATTCTCCTGGTTCCTTTCAGTGGGCCTCAGCTTCCGGCTGGTGTACGCGATCACCCTTTCTCTGCCCTGTTGGTTTTGGGACACTACGGCTCCTAACTCCACATTACTGGCGTCTGTGTGGAGGATAAAAGGCTGGCCATAATCGGGGTAGGCCAGGATCTCATCCCCCGTGAGGGCCATCTTCAGCTGGCGGAAGGAGTCTTCTTCCGGCTTGTCCCACTTGAAGGGTGGCTTTTGACTTCTGGATTTAGACTGACCTATCAGGACCTCAGTTCACATTGCTTGGTTTTTTGACCTATCAGGAGGTCCTGCATTGGAGCCGCCATCTTTGTGAACCCGGGGATGAACCTTTGGTAGTAGCCTACCAACCCGAGGAACTGCCTCACTTCTTTGACGTTTGAGGGGCTTGGTCAGCTCTTGATTACTGTGACCTTGTCGGGGTCGGGGGCTACTCCTTCTGCACTCACCACGTGCCCCAGGTACTGTACCTTCGGCTTTAACAGATGGCACTTGGAGGGTTTCACTTTCATGCCATAGCCTGCCAGGGCTTCGAACACCTCTGCCAGGTGTTTTAGATGGTCCTCGTAGGTCTTCGAATAGACGATCACGTCGTCCAGGTAAAGTAGGACCGTCTCGAAGTTTCGGTGCCCTAGACAGCATTCCATCAGCCTCTGGAAGGTCCTGGGTGCATTGCAGAGCCTGAATGGCATACAGTTGAATTCACTCAATCCCATCGGGGTGGTGAAGGCGGTCTTCTCCTTGTCAGCCTCTGCCACAGGAACCTGCCAGTACCCGCTAGTAAGGTCCAAAGTAGAGAAGAAATTAGCTGATTTTAGTGCGGCTAAAGACTCCTCTATCCTAGGTAACGGGTACGCGTCTTTATGGGTGATACGATTGATTTGTCTATAGTCCACGCACATTCTCATGGTACCGTCTTTCTTTTTTACCAGAACCAAGGGGGCTGCCCAGGGGCTACAGCTATCTCTAATGACCCCGGCTTCTTTCATTTCTCTCAGCATGCCCTTTGCATTCAGATAATGTGCTGGGGGTACAGGTCTGTATCTCTCTTTTATTGGTGGGTGGCTCCCCATGGAGATGTGGTGTTCTACCCCTTTCACCTTGCCGAAGTCTAGCGGGTGCTTACTAAAGATTCTCTCATACTCCTGAACCACCAGGTAGACTCCTTGTTTTTGGTGCGAGGGAGTGGAGTCAGCACCCACATGGAGTTTCTGGCACCAGTCCTCCTTGTGTTTCTGGGAGCAATTACCCTCCACTGGGGAAGATGGAGGCAAAGGTTCCCGGACCCTGATAGCATTGTGTTCAACGGCAAACAATTTGGCTAGTGTAGCGTACTGGGGCAAGTGTACTTCCCTTTCCCCGATGTTTAAGATCCGGACGGGCACCCTTCCATGGCGGACATCAACCACCCCCCTGGCTGTCAAGATGGTGGGCCTGCTGTCTGAGTACACGGGTTCTACCATGGCTTGGTAGTCTCTCCCTCTTAACCCGATTGCAGTCCGACACCAGATCATCATTTCACTTTTGGGAGGCATGGCAATGGGGAATGGGTCGCTCATCCTCACGCTACCGATCTCACCACCAGACAGTTTTACCTGTTGCCGTCTCATCAGGGCTCTTATCTCTTTCTGGAGGACCCTCTGTTGGCTGGAGCTCGCATTCATCGCCACCTGCTGCAAAATTACAATCACTTCTGAAAGACAATTTTCAATCACGTTAGTACCCAAGGTTATTTTAGGGTGACTTTCTCGACGGTCAATGTCCACAATGATGTGCCGGCAGTTCAACTTTACCAATCTTAATGGTCATCTCTCTGAACCCCACCTGCAGCACGGGCTGGCCATTGCTGGCGATGATGCTCAAGTCACTGTCTGAATAGCGGGTTATGTCAGCGTCACTCCAGTACCGCTTGAAAAGTACGTAGGGGATGGTAGTCACTTGAGACCCGGTGTCCAGTAGTGCACTCATGGGGATACCGTCCAGCACTACAGGTAAGACCGGGCGTCCCCCCACGTACTTATCACGCCAATTAGATGGGCCTGATGACCTTATGCGTGGGGGTTGGCCCTCTGCCCCAGGTCAGACCCATTTAAAGTACAGTACCTGGCTATGTGTCCTGGCTGGCTGCAACGGCGGCAAATCGGCTGTCCATCCTCGGTGTAACGGTCGGCGGGCCTCCCTCTGAACGACGGGATCCTCCTCTGTCGACGCCATGGGACATCCTCCGGACTGGAAGCCAACTTGATTGGTCTTGACGGTTCCACCTGCAATGACTGTACGGTCCTGGTCCGTGCAGCCACACTCTTTGTCAGTTCTTGGACCTGAAGGTGAATGTTTGCAGGCTGGGATGGATTTAGGGCCTGTGCATCAGCCCCCACAAGGTCTGCGGGGTAGGGCGCTGCCCCCTGGTGGTAAGTGATGGCAGGGCGCCGGGAAGCTACAGCGCCACCTGGTGCGGGTTCTTGGAGCACACGGATGGCCCTATCCTTGAACTACGCAAAAGTCAAATCGGGGTTCTGTAGGGCCATGAGGCGCATCTGGGTTCTGTGGGCGCTGGACAGCAGACCTTCTATGAACTGGTCAGTCAACAGTTTATCGGTGTCCTGCACGCTGCCAGGGTCAGCTTGCTTGATTGCTCCTAGAGCTTCTTGCAGGTTCAAGGCATAGTCTCTGATACTATCTTGGGTTCGCTGCTTACAGCCATAGAACCGCATTTTGATTTCTGCTGAGGTACGTGTGTCAAAGGTACCCCGCAGCCGGGTCAGAATGTCCTTTACAGTCCTTTTCTCCTCATCTGACCATGATTTCACTTCCCGCTGGGCTGCAACGGTTGGCTGCCTCGTCAGAATGCTCACTTTCTGTTCTTCTGTCAGGGGATAAACTTTAAATAAACTGTGCAGTCTATCCTTAAAGTCAGTTAATGTGTGGGATTCCCCTGACTATTGGGGCAGCCAGGCTGCTCCGGGGATGTAGGGCATGGAGAACGGCATCACCGCTGCTGCAGCCACGCTGGTGGTAGAAGGTCCCTCCGCGTCGGTCATCTTCCTCCCCCCTAGTTAACCGTGGCCTACCTTCCGTTGATCCTCTTCCGTAGGCCGCGGCTCCGCTGGTGCTGCTCTGGGCAAGGACCTTGCGTCGCGTCCTGGTGACGTCAGCGTCGCTCTCTCTCCTTCCAGGACCTTGCGCAGCGTCGGTGCGTAGGGCGAGACCTCAGGTCTCGCGCGGTTTGGACGTCCACGCCCCTCTTCTTCCCGCGCGGCGTCCCGAAGATGGCGCCCGATGGCGGGAAAACGGCTGAAGATGGCGGGAAACGACTGAAGATGGCGGGAAACTTCCTTTTGAGGTACGTGTACAGTCTTTTTCAGGCGCGCAATAACCGTTTGTGGCGGGTTGGTCACAATCCTGCTGACTACGCCAAAGCTGACTTGCCCCCTGGGCCGTGGGGCACCCAGAACCGGGCTTCAGTGCGATGATGGAGGTAGTAGTGGCAACCCGATCCCGTGGCTCAGGGTGATGAGACCAAATGCTGTGGCAGTCTATTTGTAGAGCTATGAATGTCCGACTACGCCACCCGTGGATTGCGGTCAGGGATGACTGCCGCTGCAAGGCAGACCGCTGAGGCTGATGTTGGTGTGCAGCACAGGGGTCGGATAACTCCCCACGGGAAGAGTGTAGCCTCAGGGCAGCGTATGTGAATGCTGGGGGTGATAGTGCAGGCCACAATAATTCTGAGTCCGCTTCAAACAGTCCAGGGTCTTTATTGTTGGTATTACTAATGACCCGACAGGAGTACTGGGTAGGAATGGGCCTGGGTGTCTGAGAGCATTCGTGCGAGCCCCACTGGTCAGGGTAAGTGTGAAGGCCTACCGTTCTCTCTCTGCCCTTCTGACTATCCCCCTTTTCGTGGTGTAATAGCCCACGTCCCAGAGCTTGCCGTGTACTTCGCCTGTATGGCTTGCAACTCGGGCCTTAGATACCTGTTGCTTCTCCGTGCTGTACTGGTCCCTCTGTGTGGCGGAGCCTCCAGGCTTCTTAGGCCAAGGAACCTGAAATCCCTTACGGGTTGGTTATCTGCTGCAGGGCTTGCAACCCTGACAGCCTCGGAAACCAATGTCCGGTGGTGATTCTCTCAGCCAGGACCGGCTCTCGTCGCCTCTGTCCCTGGCTCACAGCTTCTCCTCTGCCTCATGGACTCCTTGGCTACAGCTGAACTGTCCCTCCTTCTCTGGGACTAGTCTCAGTCCTGAGCTAGGTCGTCCAGTTTTCTCTAACCCTGCCCTCAGTTCCAGCTTTTATAGGGGCAGCCTGCTCCCCCTACTGGCCTGGGACAGGAGGTGCTGTATGCTAATTGTCCCTAACCAGGGAACCTCCCTCCTGCTCTCAGACACAGCCTTTAATATTTGTGGCATCCAGGCCTGGGGTGACACATATACATCGTGTAATGCAATGTAATCTTGAGTTATTGGTTTAAAAGTTTTTAATGAGTCAGAGAGGGATGTCTGAGCAGGTGAAAAAAATGATGAGTTAACATAGACTGATATATTCCATGTTCTTTTTTACCGGGGACCGCACTGATGCATTGCAGTCGTGTGTGGGAGAAATGCCTGTGCCCGCACTGGTATATTGCAGTTGTGTGTGGGAGAACCACTTGATATATAGACTCATCAGATGTTCTTTTAGAGGGTACAGGATGGGAGAAAGCTGGAGAAACTTGGAAGGACTGGATGTGAAACAAGTGGAGATGGAAAGCACTGCGATGTAACCACCTAGCAGGTAATAGGGGATATTGAACCTCCATAAAAGGGTCTTTAGAAGAAGTTTGGCGCCCCTGAGGGTTCAGTCGCCACAGGGTACTGCACCTCAGAATGAGGTGTGGTATCTCCTCTCCCAGGTAAGGATGGAGTACTACACAGGACCTCAACCATACACTCAACACTACACCACTCCAGTTCTGAAGGGGGCTTAAAGCACCATAGTGCTGCCCCGGGCCTGAATGGAGGAGTTGGGGGGAACCAAAGTGAGGGGGAACCACGTAGTGAGTGAGGGTGGAGGAAGCATTTACCTAAGCACTTTACTAGAATTCTATATAACTGGAGGCCATTTTAATAACAAGGTCTTTGGTCGTGGGTCTTCGGGACGGCAAGTCAGCACAAGGCTGCAGCTGGATGAGGGTCCACGGTCCCCGGTCTCAGGCCTCGAGATGGGGGGTCGGGGCAGAGTTATAACCTGCTCTGTCCCCGGTCAGGGTCTAAGCAAGAAGGCCCAGGAGGGGAGCAGAGGAGATAGGCTCCATAGGCGAAAGGATCTCAGGGGGTGCGGACGGAGCGGAGTTGCCACCTGCATACCTTATTTTGGCCCAGCCAGAGAGACCCTGCTGCAAGAGGGGGTACCGGTCCCCGATTATCTGACTTTGCACTTTACGTCTCTGTCGGAAAAGTCCGGAGGCTTTTGTGGATCCCAGGGGATATGGACGGAGCGGAGTCGCCACCTGTATTCCCTAATCTGAGTTTATCCAGAGGGACCCGGCCTTACGCCACGTTCTCACCACAAGTCACCAAGAAGGGCACCCAGTCGGTCCAGGAACTACACGTTACCCACAAGGGACATCGCAGTACCTGTACGAGACTCAGTGGGGGACACAAGGCGGGAGAAGTTGAACAAGAGAGGAACACACTAGAGTGGGGGTCCTGACAAGTGCTCCTGAACTATCTGGAGAGTGCTGAACCCCACCCTGGCGGCCGAAGCTCACCGTGTGACAGCAGAGAGAAGCTCTGAGCTGAGTAAACACCAAAGTGAGTAAAGACTTGGATGACTTCAACTACTGCCTCTGTATGTTCTTTCCTCCGCGGCTCTGCACCCGCCAACGCTCTATTCTACACCCTCTCTACACTGCCCTGAGGCCCCGCTCCACCTGTGGGGAGTCGTACCAGCTAAGCTGCCTAAACACCGGCCTCAGAGGACTGTTGCAGCGCTGGTGATCCTCACCAGACACCATGGGTGGCGTCACGAACATCCCTATCCCATACAACTTCCCCCCTTTCTTTTAAGAGTGACCCCATGGTACGGGCCCGGGAGCTAGCCACCGCGACATCCCTCCAAGATCAGGCAACAACAAGGCCCGGGCGCCGAGTCATCCCCTGGGCGCGTCAGAAGGCCTCTGTAACCTCATTTAACGCCCGTGGTTTTAGTGTGTCCAGCTAGTATATCCAGTAGATCTCCTTTCTGTTTAGACTTTGGATTCTATTAGGAGTAGTACACAAAATGTGTTCTATTGGCATGATTTTCAAACTTCTAAAATCTTTGTTGTGTTGGTGGGCCATATGTCTGGATAACCCATGCTTGAGAAAACCCGTGACCACATTATGCCTGTGAGAATTCATCCTCTTGTGAAGTGGTTGTGTGGTTCTACCTATGTATTGTTTGCTACATGGGCATTCTATTAGGTATATTGTAAAGTCCGTGTCACAGGACATGTTACAGTTAATTTTAAAAACTTCCTCAGTGGATGATGAAACAAAAGTGTCGGCCCCATGGGTGATGTTTATACAGCACATACAATTCCTTTTCCCACATTTGGTAATAGTTTTTTAATTTTTGCTCGTTTCATCGTTTCTCGCTGCATTGGAGGAGTGAATTCTGCTGGGAGCTAAAATGTTCCTGAGGGTGGGCGCTCTTCTGTAAATGATGGAGGGTTTATTTGGTAAGTTTTCTCTAAGAACCGGATCATTTAATAAGATGAACCAATTATTTTGTAGAATTTCTCTGAATAGTTTATGTTGACAATTGTAAGTGGTGATAAATTTCACAATATGCTCAAACTTTGTCTTATCTGTATTGGAACCGGTGAGGAGGGAGTCCTGACTACAGGTATCTCTCACTTTTTCAAAGGATCCCCTGATCAGGTCCCTGAGGTAACCCTGCTTGAGAAATTTATTTTTCAGGGTACCTGATTGATCACTAAAATCCAATTCTGAACTACAGTTCCTCCTGATCCTTTGAAATTGATTATATGGTATGTTACGCAGCCATTTGTTGTAATGTCCACTGTTGTAGTGGATGTAACTGTTGGTATCTACCTTTTTAAAAAAGCTGTTTGTGTGAATCGTCTGATGTTCTATAAAAAGCGTGAGATCTAAAAAATTGATGCTATCTGTGCCGAGTTCAGAGTTAAAGGTAATGCCCCACCAATTACTGTTGAGGAGCTCGGTGAAGGTTCTATGATGCTGCTATTGATGATGAAAATCAAATCATCAATATATCTTTGGAAAAAAACAATCCCCTTCCAAAAAGGGCCTCCATAAATGAACACAAGTTCAAACACCCCCATAAAGGTATTTGCGAAAGTGGGTGCGACCTTTGACCCCATCGCAGTCCCTTTGATTTGATGGTTCGTAAAATAAGAACATGCTTTGCATACATGATGTGGGTTTGTGATAAAAATGAACTTGTCCTTTATTTATTTGCAGCCATTTCTTTGGTGCCTTGCTGCAAAATTAGAATTCACAGTATAAGGCAATGAAAGCAGTCCATCCACAGAGTGTATTTGCTGAGAGCTCAGCCATCCCACCAATGTATTTACTTACTCCACAGCTGGATTTTGTCTCAGTGGGTCCATATGAAGCAAGTATTAGGATTATAAGTAGCTGTGACTTTTTAAAATGCATTTTTGTCATGTTCTGTGTTTTATTTAGAGCCATTGTATTTGAAGAGTGAGATACCCTGTGGAATTACATTTCAACATTATAATAAAACCATGTGCAACTGTATAATACGTCACTGTTCATATATTACTAATGTATTTACCACAAAGATAAAATATATACAGTATGAGTGAGACAAAAGTGTATATAAATAATATATATATATATATATAAATACAGTAGTGTGAAAAAGTGTTTGCCCCCTTCCTGATTTCTTATTCTTTTGCATATTTGTCACACTTAAATGTTTCTGATCACAAAACAAATTTAAATATTAGACAAAGATAACACAAGTAAACACAAAATGCAGTTTTTAAATGAAGGTCTTTATTATTAAAGGAAAAAGAAATCCAAACCTACAAGGCCCTGTGTGAAAAAGTGATTGCCCCCTAAGCCTAATAACTGGTTGGGCCACCCTTAGCAGCAACAACTGCAATCAAGAATTTGCAATAACTGGCAATAAGTCTTTTACAACGCTCTGGAGGAATTTTGGCCACTCATCTTTTCATAATTGTTGTAATTCTGCCACATTGGAGGGTTTCCGAGCATGAACTGCCTTTTTAAGGTCTTGCCACAGCATCTCAATCAGATTAAAGGCAGGACTTTGACTAGACCACTCCAAAGTCTTGATTTTGTTTTTTCAAGGCCATTCAGAGGTGGACTTACTGGTGTATTTTGGATCATTGTCCTGCTGCATAACCCAAGTGCACTTCAGCTTGAGGTCACAAACAGATGGCTGGACATTCTCCTTCAGGATATTTTGATAGACAGCAGAATTCATGGTTCCATTTACCACAGCAAGTCTTCCAGGTCCTGAAGCAGCAAAAGAGCCCCAGAGCATCACACTACCACTACCATATTTTACTGTTGGTATGATGTTCCTTTTCTGAAATGCTGTTACTTCTACACCAGATGTAATGTAACACACACCTTCCAAAAGTACAACTTATGTCTTGTCAGTCCACAGAGTATTCTCCCAAAAGTCTTCACGACCTTAACTGAGACAAGTGAGGCCTGCAGTTCTTTGTATGTTGTTGTGAGATCTTTTGTGACCTCTTGGATGAGTCGTCACTGTGCTCTTGGGATAATTTTGCTCAGGAGGGCACTTTTGGGAAGGTTCACCACTGTTCCATATTTTCGCCATTTGTGGATAATGGCTATCACTGTGGTTCGCTGGAGTCCTTCCCAAAGCTTTAGAAATGGATTTATAATATTTTCCAGACAGATAGATCTCAATTACTTTGTTTCTCATTTGTTCCTGAATTTCTTTTGATTGCAGCATGATTTCTAGCTTTTGAGGATCTTTTGGTCTACTTCACTTTGTCAGGCAGGTCCTATATAAGTGATTTCTTGATTGAGAACAGGTGTGGCAGTAATCAGGCCTGTGTGTGGCTAGGGAAATTGAACTCAGCTTTCCAAAGATGTGATAAACAACAGTTAATTTATGTTTTAGGCTATGTACCCACGATGCAGAAATTCTCCGGATTTTTCCTGAGCGTTTCTGCATCTCCCTGGCAGAAAAAACGCATGCGGATTTTACATGCGTTTTTCCTGCCAGGGACAAGTGTAAGTGAAGCGTTTTGATCATGCGATTTCATATGCGGGTTGTCAAGCGCTTTCCAAGCGATTTTAGCATCACTTGGAAAGTGCTTCACAACTTGGTCACACTATATAAATCCATGCAACCGGCATGGATTTTATATAGTGTGACCAAGTTAGTTAAAAAAAAGAATAAAAATGTTAAAAAAAACAAACAAAAAAAAACAAACACCTTTCGATGGCCCCCGATCTCCTTATCCGATGCATCCGGTCTTCTCGGTGTCTCGCGGTTGTGTAAAAGGACCTTCCATGACGTCATTTAGTCATGTGACAGATCACGCGACCACCGACATCAGCGGTCGCGTGACACGTCACATGACTAAATGACGTCATGGAAGGTCCTTTTAGACCATCGCGAGCCGTCGGGGAGCCAGGACGCATCACTAAGGAGGCCATCAGAAGGTGAGTATAATGTATATTTTTTATTTTAATTCTTTTTTTTTACAGGTAATGCTTAAAAAACGCATAGTGGGCACACAGCCTAAAGGTGGGGGAGAAATCACTTTTTCACACAGGGCCCTGTAGGTTTGGATTTCTTTTTCTCTTAATAATAAAGACCTTCATTTAAAAATGCATTTTGTGTTTACTTGTGTTATCTTTGTCAAATATTTAAATCTGATCTGAAATATTTAAGTGTGACAAACATGCAAAAGAAAAAGAAACCAGGAAGGATGCAAACACTTTTCAACACCACTGTATATACACAGTACTGTATACATGCTTTAGAGGAGAGTGGAAAAAATACTGAAAAGTAAGAATGCTTTAAAAAATAAAAGCATTAATAGTTTCTTTCTAGATGCAAAGTGAATGAACAAAAGTGAACTCTCAATTAAATCAATATTTGGTGTGACTGCATTTTACCTTCAAACAGCATCAAAGCATCAATTCTTCTAGGCACACTTGCACACAGTTTTTGAAGGAACTCGGTAGAAAGGTTGATCCAAACATCTTGAACAACTAACCACAGATCTTCTGTGGATATAGGCAAATCTGTCTCTTCATGTAATCCCAGACTGAATGATGTTAAATTGAGGACTTCGTAAAGCCAAATCTTCACTTCCAGGACGCCTTGTTCTTCTTAACGCTGAAGAAAGTTCTCAACAACAAAGGCTGTATGTTGGGGTCATTGTCCTTCTTCTCACTTACTCTTTCACTTACCCTTATCCATAGAGTAGATGATAACTTGCAGATCATTGGGGAATTCGCCTCTGGGACCACCAACAATCCCAAGAACGGGGGTCTGAACTGTCCCATATAAATGCTTGCTTTCCATTCATTGTCTATAAGGCTGTTGGAGATAGTCAAGCTAATAACTTACTAAGATGGGAATAACCTTTAGAGATCGCTCACATCAGCGTATACATCGAACGAGTGCTATCAGATTTTTTAGCAGATAACACTCTGACCATTTGTTATTCTATGGGGCAGTGCTGATGCTGACAGTTAAAAAAATTGCAGCGTGCTACAATTTCACTTTGAAATCAGATGCCACTCACCCATTCAAGTCTATGTGTGCATGGAGAAGATGGAGAAATTTCGTTCTCTAGAGAATCGGATCACACCATGCGCACACTCTGATCAGAGTTTGATCAAAGTGTCATTAGCATAATAAGCCCTATTCTCTCGGATAAGACTCTACGGCCGTCTGACCGTAGCCTTTATGTGATTTTTTTTTGTCACTCATGCTTCAGTGAAATAGGTGATCATATTAATGTCCCTAATAAGCAAGAATGATCTATGTGGTCACGTTTTGTGGTGAGATCTGTAGCTACACAAGTACAACTCATTCTGTCTCTGCCTAATGTGTTTAGTGCTCCATTCAGATGAGGGTCTGATGGACATACGAATGAATAATTACAAAGGAAACTCTGTTTTTTCTCATCATTTTCCTCTAAAACACATAGTATCCCTGTCCCTTTTACCGTGTACTGAGCATACAAGGTGGATTGGGGTTATTGTGAGCTTGGCGTACTCAATGGAGAAAAGAATTTTAACAGGGCGTTCCTTCACATGCCTGGGATGTGGCAGTGTTAGCTTAGCGTTTTCTTCACAAAAGATGAAAGAGGGTTGTAAAAAGTTTGGACCCCATTAATGTTCCTGCTTTAACCAAACAGTATAATAAATGTTACCTTCTTCTGTATCAGTATTAATAATAAGGAGGTATGAAAGATGAATGTGACAGAAGAAGCCAGTGCTTCATATAAAGTGAAATACTGATCTCATTAACAGGACACATACCTGGTTTATTTTACTGTTTCCCTTACAGCAATCAGGTATCGCACTCCCCCACTTTTAAAGAACCATAGGCTGGAGAAGTTCTCATAAAGAATTGTAATGTATTCACATAGCAATTCATATAGATAATGGAAAATAAAGGACGCAGCATATTAAATAATATTCTATATTGAGGTCTTATGAGAAACTGTGATAATAGGCGCTATACAGTGGGTACGGAAAGTATTCAGACCCCTTTAAATTTTTTACTCTTTGTTTCATTGCAGCCATTTGGTAAATTCTAAAAAGTGCATTTTTTTCCTCATAAGTATTCACACCCTTTGCTCAGACACTCATATTTAAGTCACATGCTGTCCATTTCCTTGTGATCCTCCTTGAGATGGTTCTACTCCTTCATTGGAGTCCAGCTGTGTTTAATTAAACTGATAGGACTTGATTTGGAAAGGCACACATCTGTCTGTATAAGATCTCACAGCTCACAGTGCATGTCAGACCAAATGAGAATCATGAGCTCAAAGGAACTGCCCAAGGAGCTCAGAGACAGAATTGTGGCAAGGCACAGATCTGGCCAAGGTTATAAAAGAATTTCTGCATTACTCGAGGTTCCTAAGAGCACAGTGGCCTCCATAATCCTTAAATGGAAGAAGTTTGGGACCACCAGAAGTCTTCCTAAACCTGGACCTGGGAGAAGAGCCTTGGTGAGAGAGGTAAAGAAGAACCCCAAGATCACTGTGGCTGATCTCCAGAGATTCAGTAGGGAGATGGGAGAAAGTTCCACAAAGTTAACTATCACTGCTTTTGTGGCAGAGTGGCACGACGGAAGCCTCTCCTCAGTGCAAGACATATGAAAGCCCACCAGAAGTCTTCCTAGACCTGGCCGTCCAGCCAAACTGAGCAATCATGGGAGAAGAGCCTTGGTGAGAGAGGTAAAGAAGAACCCCAAGATCACTGTGGCTGAGCTCCAGAGACGCAGTAGGGAGATGGGAGAAAGTTCCACAAAGTCAACTATCACTGCAGCCCTCCACCAGTCGGGCCTTTATGGCAGAGTGGCCCCACGGAAGCCTCTCCTCAGTGCAAGACATATGAAAGCCCGCATAGAGTTTGCTCAAAAACACATGAAGGACTCCCAGACTATGAGAAATAAGATTCTCTGGTCTGATGGGACGAAGATAGAACTTTTTGGTGATAATTCTAATTGGTATGTGTGGAGAAAACCAGGCACTGCTCATCACCTGCCCAATACAATCCCAACAGTGAAACATGGTGGTGGCAGCATCATGCTATGCAGATGTTTTTCAGCTGCAGCGACATGATGACTGGTTGCAATTGAAATAAACATGAATGCAGCCAAGTACAGAGATATCCCGGATGAAAACCTCTTCCAGAGTGCCCTGGACCTCAGACTTGGCCGAAGGTTCACCTTCCAACAAGACAATGACACTAAGCACACAGCTAAAATAACAAAGTAGTGGTTTCAGAACAACTCTGTGACCATTCTTGACTGGCCCAGCCAGAGCCCTGACCTAAACCCATTTGAGCATCTCTGGAGAGACCTGAAAATGGCTGTCCGCCATCCAACCTGACAGAACTGGAGAGGATCTGCAAGGAAGAATGGCAGAGGATCCCCAAATCCAGGTGTGAAAAACTTGTTGCATCATTCCCTAGAAGACTCATGGCTGTACTAGCTCAAAAGGGTGCTTCTACTCAATACTGAGCAAAGGGTCGGAATACTTATGACCATGTGATATTTCAGTTTTTCTTTTTTAATAAATTTGCAAAAATTTCCGCATTTCTGTTTTTTTTCAGTCAAGATGGGGTGCAGAGTGTACTTTAATGAGAAAAAAAATGAACTTTTTAGAATTACCAAATGGCTGCAATGAAACAGAGTGAAAAATTAAAAGGGGTCTGAATTCTTTCAGTACCCACTGTATATATTTTTATCAGTCACGGAAGTGCACACAGTTGGTACAATATTCATAATAGCAGCTGCTGTCGATATTCATCATTTTTGGCAGCAATATCATACGCATACTTCAGCTTTGTTTCCAATGCTATATATATAAAAGCACATTACAGGCCAATGGAAATATATGTAGGATGTACATCATTCATGGTGAGGGCTCTCATCACAGGCTCAAATTCAATCCATAACCTACAAGAGAATATTTAACTCCAATCCCATATAACTATCGTCAGAGCGTCATGCGTACTAAATCATGCATGTCAAATGTGATCAGCCCTGAAGCACAGAGTCATCTGAAGTATTCTAGTTACACCAGCAGATGAAGTAGTGAAAGAAGCCAAGGGGAACTATAGGATCTATTACAGCCCATTTTTTTCCCTTCCTTTAACTTTTTTTTAGAATCACCCAGATTCAAAATCATGAAAAAAAATTAATCTCCTAATCTCTTAAATTTGACCTGTGGTCTTCAGCTCAATTAATAACAAAATAGCTGGAAATCCTGAAATGAGGGGACACTGACTGATTGGTTGGTGACGTACTCATTTAGGGATGTAGGATACAATGACCTTTAGTGGTTGGTGGATGGATATTGGAAGGAATCCAGGTGTACATAGGAGTCAGTATAATACCAGCTTTACACACAAAGAGCAACAAACTTGGTAGTTACAGAGTATAACATGAGGCTGCAGGTGTACATAAGAGACAGTACAGAGTCTTACATGAGGCTGCAGGTGTACATAAGAGACAGTACAGAGTCTTACATGAGGCTGCAGGTGTACATAAGAGACAGTACAGAGTCTTACATGAGGCTGCAGGTGTACATAAGAGACAGTACAGAGTCATACATGAGGCTGCAGGTGTATGTGTAGCACCCTGAGGATTCGGCTGCTACAGGGGTATTGCACCTCAACCCAGAGGTGTGATATTCCACTCCCGGGTAAGGATGGAGTGTGGAACTGAGCTAGTAGGCTGCATGCACTACACACATCCCATTTCCGGGGGACAGACCGACGGTACTCCCACTTAATAAATGTGCAGGTACGACCGAGTCTGTCCTTGGCTGGAGTGGGAGGGGGGGTGGAACATCCCAGTAGTGTAGGGGCAGATAGGGGGAGCAGCCTGGGTAAAGCTAGGAGCTCATTGGGTGCTGGTCACCTGAGCTCACACATAGAGGGAGTATATAAGGTGGGAACCATCTTAGATCAGGGTCAGTCAGTCAGTTGTCAGTCAGCCAGTCAGACAGTCTGTCTGAGAGCCTGAGAAGCAGAGCAGAGGAGAAGGAAGAGGGACCCAGAGGCGCAGGAAGAGGGGACCCCAAGAGCCCATAAGAGAGCTAATAGGGTGAAGGGTCGGCAACAGGGTACCGGATCCCAAGCTGGTGGAGGCTACAGCACTAATCCTCAGCCAGAGACCGGAGGTCGTGGGCAGGATCTGCCACGACCACTCACTAAATCCACCCGGAAGGCAGACCAAGAATAGGGTCAGGGAACCCAGAGACAAGGGTTTACCAACAAGAGGCCCGAGGGAGCCGGACTTAGGTGGATCCCTGGTGGGAACGGCCAGAAGAAGGGAGAGTCAGAAAGGAGCTCAGGACCACACTCCGGAGTTGCCTGGGAGTTGACCGAGTCCAGGACCTGGTGGACGCAGCACGGCTCGGGTGGTCACTGCTGTACACAGTGACCCGAGCAACACCAGTAAGTAAAACCCTGGAACTGCATTTTATGCCTCTGAGTCTCTTTGCTGCACCTTCACAACCACCATCCTCCACGGCTGACCCCCTGAGGCTATACCCCTCCCGTTGGGGGTTATACTACCCAAAGCTGCACACACACCACCAGCCTCAGCGGACCCTGCTGCAGCGGCGGCCGTAGTGACCGCAAATCAACGGGTGGCGTAGTCGACATAAAAGAACATCTAGTAACATCTATAAGGACTGCCACACACTGAGTTTGACACCCTGGGCACGGACCGGGTCACAGCCACTCGGAGACTACAACCCCCATCTGATCCGGCTCCGGGTATCCCTAACAGCACTGGCCCAGGGGGCGCGTCAACTTTGGCGTAGTCGGCAGGATAACGTGCCCGCAACAACCGGGTACTGCGTGCCTGAAGAAAAGTTCATCGTTACCTTAAAAAGAAGTCTCCCGCCGGTTCCGGAGGGTCCCCGCCAACGGACCCCATCACAGGTCGTTTCCCGCCGGTTGTCCGCCATTTGCAGCTTTTTTTTTCCCGCCATCCATGGAGTTTCCCGCCACTGGGAGACGATTCCCGCCATTTCCAAAGATTTCCCGCCTTGGAAGAGCGGACGCCATTATGGGCGTGCCAGAGGGTGGCAAGAGGCCACCTCCCATCGTGGGCCAGGTCGAAGAATGGCGCCAAAAGCGGAAACCGCGCCCACCAACAGAGACTGTGATGCTGGAAGTGTCCATCAGCGTAAGAGAACTGCCCCTGGAACTGACAATCACAAAGTTGCCCCGGGACCACCCTCAATGTGGGCGGAGACAGAACAAGAGAACAAAGATGGGTGTCGCCTGGAGCAGTCTGGAGAGAGCGCACCCGGAGACAAGAAGTCTGGAGGAGAGTCCAGAGAGAACACACCCGGAGATGGAGGGAGAGGCAGGCAGCACCGACCCAGTGGTCAGGAGCCTGTTGCAGGTCGCCACTCCAGAAGGCCTGCTGGAGATCCTGGCGCAGCTCCCCGGAGATCGGGAGCGTGCACAGACCGCGCTGGAGGGCCTAGCACGGAGGATGGCCCGGGTGCAGCAGGAAACACTGGCGGAGTGGACTCGAGAGATGGCCCAGCAGGCTGGAGCCCGCCAGCGAAGCATGCCACCCGCAGCGGGGAGCAAGTCCACCTCTGAGGACGGCGAAGGAGGGACGACGGCCGGAGACGGCGCCGCGGAGGGAGCCGAAGAGATGAAGGCAGGTAATGGGGACGACAGCATCCCGTGCCCAGAAGCCGTAAACCTGCCCCAGCTCCCCGTCGCAGAGCCCGAAGCCCCACTCACCATTCCCGTAGCCGCTGCGTCATCGCTCCAAGCTAGGCCTCAAGCGGCCGGAGCCGCGGCCACGCCCCCTGCTATGTCACGTGCCTCAATCCAGAGCGCGGCCAAGCAGGAGAAGCCACCGGCCTGGTCGCAAGGCCGAGTGCCCCCGGGCGCCGCAGTACCAACAGCGCCCTCCACCTCTGCCGAGCCGCCGGCCTGGTCGAAAGGCCAGGAACACCCGGGCGCCGCCGTCTTCACGGTGCCCTTCACATTCAGGGTGCCCCAAGCCTGGTCGCAAGGCCTGGTAAACCTGGGCGCCGCTACCACCACAGCGCCCTCAACCTCTAGAGCGCCGCACCTGGGTGAAGACCTGTTCGCCCAGCATACGTGCCCGGATGGGCAGCCCTTTGTGTGGCCTCCGGAGTTCGTCAATCCCCGACTCCGGAGGGAACTGCCTCTGGATGAGCCCCTGATACCGCCTCCGGCGCCTGTCAAGATGACCCCGCTCCCGCTGGAAGAAGCGCAGTTCGAGTGGGACCCCACCGGAGGAGACCTCATGGGGTTCACTCAGGAAACAAGGGCAGCCGCAGCTGAGCGTGCGGAGTGCTGCCGCCAGCAGTTGGAAGTCTTTGACAGGGAAAGGAGAGAGAGGCGGGTCCGTGAGCAGCGGCTGCAAATACAGAGCGCTGAACAGAAGAGCCGGACCCGGAGGAACCCCCGTGCAGCTCATGGTCCCCGCACCATCGGGACTGTGATTAAGTTCAACCTGCAGCATGGGTGGGGCTTCATTAGAGACCATCATACCCCCGGCGACGTCTTTGTGACCCGCAGAGACGTAGAAAGCAATCTGCCGGAGGGACACAGAGGTCGTGACCTGTATCTAGGGGACGAGGTCACCTTCACCCGGCACAAGTGTGCCAAAGGACCCTACGCCCTCCATGTGCATCGCCTGACGGAGGAGGAGCTGCGGTGTGAGGAGGAGCAAGAGGACCCGGACGGGTCTGAAACAGAAACTGAATCCAAAGAAAGAGCAGGAGGACGCCGTCGTTGAGTACGGTAGAGAAGAGACTGTATATAGTTGCCCGTAGGGGTACCAAAAAAACTGTTGCTGCTTAAAATATGTTCCCCGTTGGGACAAAAGAGTGAACTGTACCCGTGTGTCCCCATCCCTTAACAGGCTGAGGACTGTGAACAGCCGTCCTTAATCCCACTGGTCGAGGACTGAGAGCGGCCATATCCCATTTGTATATAGTTGCGCTTCCTAAAGCGCCCTCTACCGGTTTTATAGGAAACTGTTTTCTTCCAAGAGAGACTGTCGCACTTTACCCGGTCACAAGTTGCACAGTGACCGGAGGAACCAGAAGCAAGAATGTTATTTATGAAAAATTTTATATGAAAAGTTTATTGCTGATGAGGATGTTTTATATGTTTTATATGTTTATATGTTTATGTTTTGAAAAAAAAAAAAATTTGTATGTTTTTGGATGTTTATTCTTTTACAGCCCGAGGACGTGCTGTGATTTACCAGGGGGGAATGTAGCACCCTGAGGATTCGGCTGCTACAGGGGTATTGCACCTCAACCCAGAGGTGTGATATTCCACTCCCGGGTAAGGATGGAGTGTGGAACTGAGCTAGTAGGCTGCATGCACTACACACATCCCATTTCCGGGGGACAGACCGACGGTACTCCCACTTAATAAATGTGCAGGTACGACCGAGTCTGTCCTTGGCTGGAGTGGGAGGGGGGGTGGAACATCCCAGTAGTGTAGGGGCAGATAGGGGGAGCAGCCTGGGTAAAGCTAGGAGCTCATTGGGTGCTGGTCACCTGAGCTCACACATAGAGGGAGTATATAAGGTGGGAACCATCTTAGATCAGGGTCAGTCAGTCAGTTGTCAGTCAGCCAGTCAGACAGTCTGTCTGAGAGCCTGAGAAGCAGAGCAGAGGAGAAGGAAGAGGGACCCAGAGGCGCAGGAAGAGGGGACCCCAAGAGCCCATAAGAGAGCTAATAGGGTGAAGGGTCGGCAACAGGGTACCGGATCCCAAGCTGGTGGAGGCTACAGCACTAATCCTCAGCCAGAGACCGGAGGTCGTGGGCAGGATCTGCCACGACCACCCACTAAATCCACCCGGAAGGCAGACCAAGAATAGGGTCAGGGAACCCAGAGACAAGGGTTTACCAACAAGAGGCCCGAGGGAGCCGGACTTAGGTGGATCCCTGGTGGGAACGGCCAGAAGAAGGGAGAGTCAGAAAGGAGCTCAGGACCACACTCCGGAGTTGCCTGGGAGTTGACCGAGTCCAGGACCTGGTGGACGCAGCACGGCTCGGGTGGTCACTGCTGTACACAGTGACCCGAGCAACACCAGTAAGTAAAACCCTGGAACTGCATTTTATGCCTCTGAGTCTCTTTGCTGCACCTTCACAACCACCATCCTCCACGGCTGACCCCCTGAGGCTATACCCCTCCCGTTGGGGGTTATACTACCCAAAGCTGCACACACACCACCAGCCTCAGCGGACCCTGCTGCAGCGGCGGCCGTAGTGACCGCAAATCAACGGGTGGCGTAGTCGACATAAAAGAACATCTAGTAACATCTATAAGGACTGCCACACACTGAGTTTGACACCCTGGGCACGGACCGGGTCACAGCCACTCGGAGACTACAACCCCCATCTGATCCGGCTCCGGGTATCCCTAACAGCACTGGCCCAGGGGGCGCGTCATATGTAGCACCCCGAGGGCTCGGCTGCTACAGGGGTATTGCACCTCAGACCAGAGGTGTGATATTCCACTCCTGGGTAAGGATGGAGTGTGGACTAGGGCTCAGTAAGCTGCATGCACCACACACACCCCATTTCCGAGGGACAGCTCAACGGTGCTCCCACTAGACAGAAGTGCAGGCACGACAGCATCTGTCCCTGGCTGGAGTGGGGCGGGGGGAGGAATACCCAGTGGTGTAGGAGCAGATAGGGGTGGGTCTCTGGGCATAGGTAGGAGCCCATTGGTTGCTAGTCACCTGGGCTCGGGTGTTAGAAAGAGGTATATAAGGTGGGCACCATCTTAGGAGTGAGTTCAGTTCAGCCAGTTCAGAGAGGAGGAGAAGAAGACAGGAGTTCAGCCAGAGAGGGCTGACAGGGAGCTGTGGCTCAGTCTGGGCCCAGCTCCAGAGGCAAGCCTGGAGTGAGGCCAGAAACAGCAGAAAGAGAGAGGAGAAGGAGCGGAAAGGAAAGTAAGAAAGGAACTGGAACAGAGGAGAAAGGAAGCAAGGAACACAGAGAAAGGCCCAGAGACACGAGGACCGAAGGAACCCCATATGCCCAGAGGAGATACAGGGTGAAGGGTTGGCAGAACAGGGTACCGGAACCCAAATTGGTGGAGGCAACAGATTCCTCAGCCAAAGACCGGAGGTTGTTACCACATCTTGGTGCGACCCCTCACTACATCCACCAGAAAGGCATACCATATAGGGTCAGGGAAACCGGGAGAGGTTTCGCCAACAGAAGGCCCGAGGAAGCTGGACAAAGGTGGGTCACTGGTGGGGACGGCCAGAGAAAGGTAGAGAAGGGAGCTCTGAACCACACTCTGGAATTACCTGGGAGTTGACCGAGTCCCTTGCCTGGTGGACGCAGCGCGGCTCGGGCAGTCATTGCCTGCAGCATTGACATGAACAACAACTGTGAGTAAAGCATTGAAAACTGCAACCGCACGTCTCTGTGGTTCCTCGCCGCACCAGCACCATTAGCACTGGGACGCTCACACCATCACTCCCATCATCTCTCACATTAGCTGCCCTGAGGCAATACTTCTCCCGTGGGGAGTTATCCCATACTCAGCTGCGCAAACAACATCAGCCTCAGCGGTCTGCAGCGCGGCGGCGGTCCCCACTGACCGCAATCCACGGGTGGCGTAGTCGGACATTTGCTATACATTAAGACTGCCACTGGTTTGACCACCCTGGGCACGGACCGGGTCACCGCCACACGGAGACTACAACCCCCAGCATTCTACAACAGGTCCGGTTCCGGGTTCCCCTGCACAACACAGGCCCAGGGGGCGCGTCATGTACATAAGAGACAGTACTGAGTCTTACATGAGGCTGCAGGTGTACATAAGAGACAGTACAGAGTCTTACATGAGGCTGCAGGTTTAACTGGCTAAAAATCTTACAAGAGGTATTGACGTGGTATCAACAGAGGTAGACAGATGGTATATACAACTACAGTGGGCTTGCAATTAGGATACTTTACTCAACCTCCTGGCAATGTCTTCAACTGCTCCTTATTTGCTCCTTCTCTCTAACGATCACTATGGCACAAAAAGTCTCGGAGTTCATGTCATAGCCCCACTGTCTGTCAACCATTTCTTTATAGCAATGAACTTCTACAGCTTGCTGCAGGCACCATAATGATTAGTAAAGGGGCCAGGGACTGCGAGAGTTAAATGTGGAAAAATGGTATGTGATGATGGGGCATTTGAAAGAAGCCAATGGAGTTGATTGTTTTTTGGGAAAGAGGGAGGGTCAGAAAGGGGTATATAGGGTTGAGGGAGGGAAAAATCCCCCTGTTTCCCACCTCCTGAAGATAACACCCACCCTCCCTTCCCCTTTTTTCTGGTGGTTTTATTTCTTTATGTAACACTCCTTTAGGGCTACAACGGTACACTGAGTGTTATGGGGGGTCTCACCTCTCTAGGGCGCAGTGCCTCCACCCGAATCTTGATTGGAGCTCTCTCTCTGGGACTACAGATTGACTGTTATCTTCTTCCAGGGGCTGATTCGGGAAGCCCCTGTCACAGCTCAGTACACACACAGGGAACAGGAGTAAAACTGTTTAACAGGTTTATTACTATGCAGCAGAATTGAGGTGGGTGTAAAGGAATAACATATAATACAAGTAACGGTGCTCTATAAAAGTCATATACACATCACAATCTACTTCTACTCCGACCCTGCAAATATAACGTAGCAGGTTTTCCCTTTTTGTATTAACTCAGTCCAAACGTTGGGGCCCAGTTGCCGCGGATGTTGGCGTGCAAATTAGAACCATTGGTGCACTTAGATGAATATTAATGTCAATAGTCTGGGTTGTAGTGTACTCACTGTAAATAGCGCTGGTAGAACCACAAGTCTCAGAAGGGAACTCACTGTGTGTCTCAAACAGTCGGATGGGTCTCTGGACACCAGCTGGGGGCGGCAGGATTCAGGCCTTTATACAGTGGGAGTGCCGGCAGAACTCTCCGAGTCCTTGATGTAACTTGCTTCAGAGGGTGACAGGACCGCGCTCTCTCCAGCAGTGTGGGTATCTCAGAGGGGGCCGCCACACTCTGCAGCATAGAGGAATGCAGATCCACACCGCTCTGTCTTTCACAGCAAGCTGCCACGCTCCTTCTCCTCTGAACTTTCACTTCCTGCCCAGCTCCCTCCCCCAAGTCCCTCCTCCTCCAATCCACTCTCTCTCCTTCTATCCTTCCAGGCTGTGTGATCTGACTGAAACAAGGGTCCCTGGGAATTGTAGTCCACTGCAGCTCAGGGGAAAAACAGTTAATGTCTGTAGGTCCCTGTTTAACAGCAGCTGCAAAGCTCTTCTTAGTGGCTGTAAGTTCCAGTATACCAGTAGCTGCCCTGACAGTTCCATGTGCAGGTGTTACATTTATTATGGTGTTAATTGTCACAGGTGGTGGAAAATGTTGACCCTTGAAATTACATGCTCATTGGTTATCAGTGACGGGCATGTTCTTTGTTGGAATTCATAATAAAATAGGGCTAAATGATTTTGTTTGGTTCATGATGATTAATAAAGCTGTGGCCACTTGTTCACCCAACAGAGCAGTTTCCGTGTGAGTTATTATTATTCATCCTTTAAGATCATCATCCAGGTTATGGCTATGTGCCCACGATGCAGAAATGCTCCGTATTTTTCCTGAGCGTTTCTGCATCTCCCTGGCAGAAAAAACGCATGCGGATTGTACATGCGGATTGTACATGCGTTTTTCCTGCCAGGGACATGCGGATGTGAAGCGTTCTTCACTTGCATTTCCGCATGCGGGTTGACAAGTGCTTTCCAAGCGATTTTAGCATCACTTGGAAAGTGCCTGACAACTTGGTCACACTATATAAATCCATGCTAACAGCATGGATTTATATAGTGTGACCTTAAAGAATGGTTAAAAATAAAAAAATAAATCTATACTTACCTTCCGATGGCCCCCGCAGTCTTGCTTCGCTCCGTTCTTCCTTGTCGGCAGCTCGCGGTACACTGAAGGTCCTGCCGTCACATGACTATGACATCAGCGCAGGTCCTTCAGTCCATCGTGAGCTGCCGGCATGGGAGGACGAGCACACCGGGGGCCATCAGAAGGTAAATATAACATTTATTTTTTATTTTAATCTTTTTTTCACAGGTTCTATGGTACCCGGGTCCGGAGGAGAGTCTCCTGTCCTCCACACCCGGGTACCATCCGCACATTGAAACGCATGGTATGCGCCTCTACATATGTAGTGATGCGTAATCCATGCATTTCAATGCAAGTCAATGGCGGCGAAAACGCAGCACTTCCACAAAATAATTGGTAGTGCTGCGTTTTTTTCCGCAATGATAATCCGCAGCGGAAATTTCCGCAGCATGTGCACAGCACATGCGGATTATCATTGGGGAACATGGCAGGCCTTCTACCATGCGTTTTTTAAACGTTTCTGCAGCGTTTTTGCCGCTGCGGAAACGCTTGAAAAAAGCATCGTGGGCACACAGCCTAATATGTTTTATCAACGCAGTCTTTGGCATCTTGCACACTGTAGCAGCCTATTCTCAGTGCTACTGAGTATCAGTCCCTCACACTCGGCAACAGTCTCCTAGCCGTCTCTGTGGTGGCACTCTGTTTTACCTACAGGCTTCATCATGCGGATTCCCTCCAGGGTGGCAACTACTTGCCTCTTGTGGTTTGTTAAACTTTACCTATTTGTCAGACTGCAGCTATAAGCCTATCTGCTCCATTCTGTGGTGGCATGCATCATCCTCTCTTTTTGTAATGGACGTACTTACATGCTGAATGGCTTGTCTTCCACCCATCTATGATGGAATGCCTCATCCTCTCTGTAATGGAGGTTCTCTCATGAAGATAGGCTAGTCTCCCTCACCTGAATAAATTACACAATCAGCTTTTTAAATGCTCCTCTGTGTCTCTCTCTAAAGTCCTAGAGTAGCACACCATATATAGAGAGTGCTACTCATCTCCACTTGCTAGCTAGCTATGATGCAGACTCTTCTGATGGGTTACACAGTGTCTCCTCCTTCTGACAAACTGCTCTGCCTGCACCTGTAGATAAATTCCCAGAGGTGTGCAATTTCCAAAATGGGGTCACTTGAGGGGGGATTCTGCTCTTCTGGCACTTAGGGGCTCTGCATATGGAGTCCGCAAACTATACTAGGAAAATTTGTTCTCCAAAGATCCAATAGTGCTCTGTCCCTCTCAAGTCTCACTGTGGCCATGTGGCTAAGCAGTACTGTACAGCCACATATGCGGTATTGCCACATTCAGCGGAAATTGTGTGACAAATTTTGGTGTAATTTTTACCCATTTCCTCTTGTGAGAATGTAAAATCTGGAACTAAAACTATTTTTTTGTGATAAAAATGTCATTATTTTTTCTTCACTGCCCAATGGTGTAAAATTCTGTAACACACCTGTGGTGTCAATATGATCACTACACCCTTAGATGAATTAATTGAGGTGTAGTTTGGTGGGGGTTCAGGTTGTATAAGCGGGTGGCAGTATTGACGTCTCTCTTAACCCCACTGAGGAACCCATTGTACATCCAGTGTGGACAACATATTACCATTGTCATGTTGTCATATAAACTATTATTATTGTGATCTGTAATTAGCAACATATTATCATACAAAGGACACAGATTTTACCTGTAATATGAGAATGTTGAGAATTAATGATTTATGGAATAAAAATTAAAACAACTGTTACAATTTATAAAGACTGTTGTTTTTGCATCCCAGTCTTGATTCTGGGTGCGCTTCAGTAAGCTCTGCTAAATCCATTCAGAAGTGAGTGCCTCTAAATGAATTTGGCACATCTTTATTTCTGCTGTGTGGCAGTATTAGAGATTTACACCGGTCATGGACTTCAGTGCATTTCTGTAGTAATTTATGCCACTTTTGTGCTTGGTCAAGCCATTTTCGAAAGTAGGCACAGCTGATGTAAAAATACTTGACTATGAGTTGGACAAAATTTTTGCGAATATTCAGACAGTTTTATGCCAGATTTTTGGGCAAACAATTTCATGAATATGTCCTCTATACTAGAAAATCTTAAAATATGCCAGATTTATCAAACAGCATGAAGCACTGTGATAAATCACCACTGCGGCATATTTTAAGTCTAGTCGATGTTAGCTCTATTAGTCAAAGTGTATTCAACTACACAGCATATCTACATCACATATACTCTATAGCAATCTCTGGCCAGTAGATCAGTACCCTGAAAATCAAAGTAGTAAGGGGGAAAAGACATCAGATGGTTGGTACCAAGCTAAAGTGGTTCATACACTGGATATTTCAGATGGCAGAGATCTGAAGGACTTGTCACTCACAGTTAGTAGGTAAATGTTATAATTGTAACTGGCAATATCACAAGTTAAAATGTTTACTGGCCAACTATAGTAGATAGAGCTCTTCTTTAAGATGTAAGCAGACCTTCTACTAATGAAGTCACATGCCTCATTGTGCACTCGACATAGACTAAAAAATGTAAACTTGGCAGATCCCCAGATATCTGCCTTTGGTTGGCATCTGTCACACCCTTTTGTGTTATGATAGGGCTTTGACAGTTGGCAGAAAATAATCTCAATTGCCCTATACAGACATCCGAACTCTTGAAAAATATACCGTGTACTTGGATAAAGTCAAGGAGCAGACACTTACCATTACAGGACTTTAGAACTGGACTTGGCATCAGTACAATACCACCATCACTTGGTATTTTGTAATCTAATTAGGTTGATCATTTTTTTTACAGTTTGCATTCATAAATGTAACATTTTAGTTATGTTTTCAATACATGAGATTAGTGAATTTGTATTCAGCTTGTATGTATTCCTCAAGCTAAAAAAGGTTAGAAACCTCTGTTTTAAAGGGAACCTATCACCTTTAAACATGGTGTAAGCTATGGTGGGGGAGTTTTCTTCTTTCCTCTGAGTGATGCTGCCTGCTTATGATTGTTTAGCATTATAGAGGGAGAAGAAGTACACACCCCCAACGAAAACTCTGATAACACCTACTTGGACTTAAAAAAGTTAACTCGTTAGTTGTCAAATACTTTGATTGTTAATATCGCCATAACGAAGAGACAAAATTAAGAAGAACAAAATAAATACCCAAAACAAAAATGTTTTATTCCAGTCTGCAGCCACTATTACATCATGTGTTCATTTCAACATGAACAATTTGTTGAAAGATCCTCTTTAAGTAAGATTTATCAAGCTAAATATGAAAGAATTATGACACAATTTCAGTAAAAACCTGACTTTCATCATATTTATTTTGTGTTTTTTTAGACTGTCATTATGTGTTTACGTGATCTTCACTTAGTCCTGCC
This sequence comes from Phyllobates terribilis, assembly GCF_046119375.1. NCBI lineage: Eukaryota > Metazoa > Chordata > Amphibia > Anura > Dendrobatidae > Phyllobates > Phyllobates terribilis. The sequence goes on along the minus strand of NW_027362762.1, from coordinate 126,104,816 downwards.
CGCTAACAGCACTACCTAAGTTATATAAAAAAAACCTCTGGTACCACGCACAGTCTTAATAAACATTCATTGTCCCAAGCGCCTGACAAGTCCTACAGTGCTGCTTACTACTTGTAACAACACCATCCTTCCCAGAAGCTTCCATGCTTGACACCAATGTCAAAATTATTGCATTCTACAAAAAAAAGGACAAGTCCCACCCAGTGATGCCTTGTCTTGCTTGACTGACAACCTCTATGATGTGGGACTTCAGGCAAATGAATCATCAGTCAAGCTGGAGGAGGCCGTGCTGGGTGGGGAATAGAGCTGGAGTGACAGAGGCTTCAGATCTATAAATACTATAGTTCTTCAGCCTCATTTGCGTACAAATTCAAACGCTGATTTATCTGTGATGGAGAAACGGACTGGCCATGTAAAGGTATTGCTGGTCTTGTCTTTGAAAAAGTTACATAAATATATAAGTAGCTTGGGGGTGAAATCTTGCTGACAGATTCCTTTTCACGTTGATAAGGTAATCCAGGTAATTGTTCTTTGCTATTTTCTCAGGATGTGTTATAAGGACACATCTGCTCAAAGATACATTGTTTAAAAAAAAATCTGCCTCACTAAGAATGCCAAGGATGATATCATGTTATTTATGGTATCCATAGCCAGCAATCTTCTTGCCTTAAATGCTCTCCCCGAGTGCCAAGCAATGCTGAATACTATAGGTAAATATAATGTGAGGTTTTCTCACATACCATACAAACCTTGTAAGCCAGTGTGTTACAAAGTATCGGAAGGTTTTCAGTTGTTCAGAATGACATGATTCTAATGTATAACTAGAAGTTTTGGGGCCCAAGTGCAAAGTATGAGAAAGTGGAGAAATAGAAGTCCATATAGCTATATAAAAATAATTTTCTTTATTAAAAGTACAGTTGAAACCAGAAGTTTACATACACTATATAAAAAGACACATACTGTATGCATGTTTTTCTCAATATCTGACATGAAATCAGAATAGAATAGACCTTTCCTGTTTTAGGTCAATTAGGATTGCCATAACGGAGGAGGGTCTACTGCCCTATGTTGTGCTCCATGTTGGGTTTTGCAAGCTATCTGGCGTGGCTCAATGACCTCATCACACTAGGCCTATTTAAGGCCTACCAAGACACACACACCTGCGTTTTAGGATGAAGATTTATGTGTTTAGTTTGGTGTGCTCCACCATCATATCCTATTGTGCATTCACCTGGTTATACATTTGCAACCCTGCATACCCTCTGAATTACTGGTCAACCTTCTGCAATCCTCAGCCTAGATTTACCCCTTGGTTGCATTAAAGCCAACCTGTCAACAGGATTTTGCTAAGTAAACTACATGCAGTGTCTCATGTTGGGGCTGTTACACTGATTAATATGATACCTGAGGTGAAGAAATCCGTCTTGTGGTTCTTGTGTAATCAGTGTTTGCAGTTTTGAGTTAATGATATGCTCGTGCTCCGGGGCAGGACTGTAGGCAGGGTCTTTCCTTGGTGCTCTAGGCCAGATCAACAAGATAAGACCTGTCCACAAGCCGCCCCGAAGTACAAGTATGTTCCTCATCATAGAGACAGCCAGACAGACAGGGTGGCTTGTGGACAGGTCTTTTCTTGCTGATCTGGCCTAGAGCACCAAGGAAAGACCCTGCCTACAGTCCCGCCCCAGAGCACGGGCATATCATTAACTCAAAACTACAAATACTGATTACACAAGAACCACAAACGGATTTCTTCACCTCAGGTATCATATTAATCAGTGCAGCAACCCCAACCTTACAATGCCTGTAGTTTGCTTAGCAAAATCATGCTGACAGGTTCGCTTTAAGTCATATTTTGTTGTTGGACTCTGTTCATATTGAACATTTGTTGCTACTTTGTACTTGACGTGTCTCCCTTCAGCTGCTATTGTGTTCTTGTGGTCTCCACCTTTGGGGGCAATTTTTTTCTTACTTAAAAGCATGCAATTGGGACTAAAGATCATTTTTGTAATTGGATTACATTGAAAATATTGAACATTTGGGCTCCTATAGTCGCAGTATTACACTGTCTCTTGCCGGCTGCAGATGAGGTAACAGGGTCGCCACATTATCTTTATTTTATCTGATGTGTTGGGGATATGATTTTGTTGCGCGTACTATTATACAGGATGTCAGGTTCTCCTCCTGCGCTTGTTAGTGCAGCTTTCCTCACAGACAGCTATGTGTTTTTTATTGTCCTTTTACTATGTTTTGTATTCAATACAATTACATTGATATTAACCATTGAGTGGCTTCTGATTTTCCTTTGGGTTCTAATAATTCACCAGCGTAAATGCTGAAAAAGATAATATGATTACATGTAATACCAGATACTGACAACAGTGGCACAGTTTTATTTTTTTAAATAAAAAGGCATGCCTATTTTTCTAATCATGGACTATGTTTTTTTTAACATTTACTATCTTATAATAAGCATTTAACACACTACTTGTAAAACACATGCAGACTGTGCATAAATTTCAATTTTACAAAACAACAGAGACCTCTGTCCTGCTTCACATAGATGTCTTTGTATAAACAGAAAAACTGAAAACATGATTGTTCTAATTAAAAAAAAAAACAGATTGCCCTTGATATTCAAGAGCTGATGGCTACACCAATTTTAACTAGCGTGCTATGGAGCACCATGGGAAAGTTCCCAACTCACTGAGCTGAGAAGTTAGTTGGATGCTCAGGGGAAACTCATCTCTGAGAAATTAAAGGAAGCACCAAAGCCAGAAATAAGCAATTAAAAAAAAATCTTTCTACTGGAAAACAATGCCACAGATTAAATGTAAAATGAGACCATAAAATTAAGGACATGGCCCTTGGATGGTGTCTTAGAGAAAACCAAGAAGATAATTGACATTTACTGTATGTATTTGCACATACTGAACTTTTTCTTTTTTTCAAGAATCCCTAAATAATTACTTTAAACGGGTGATCTGAAGTCCAAATTAATTTTCATCCTAAATGCCTTTTTATTTAATGCCATAATCTAAACAAATTTCTAATATACTTGAATTAAAAATTCCCTACCGTTTCCTAACTACACTAACTGCTTTTCTTTTTTTTTTTTTACTACCTTTTTGATGACGCTTTGTTTGAGAATTCCAATGCATGCTGGGATACTCAAATGAAGTGTCATCAGAGGACAGAGGCTGTGGTCACTGCCACAGCCTCTGCCCCCTCCCTGAAACAAACCATCATCAGTGAGGCTCATTTCAGGTGCTGGGCAAGTCCCTGCCCTGTGCCTACGTTGTGCACAATGACAGCACGCTCTGTTGTTGGTTCAGATCCGCAGTAAAAAGCTGGCAAAGGAGTGGTGTCAGAATACCCGGCCTTAAGAGACCAGTGACATCTCTTGCGGGTATAAGGTGCCCCAGCGAGGTAGCCGTGGGCGAGTTGTAGCACCTGCTCGCTTTGACACCCTACAGAAAATTTGTGTCCTCCCTCTGATGTGTGGCTGGGTATGTGACATTCTTCACTTACTTCAAACCATCCGATCGCGGCTGTCTCCAGGCATTTCTCTTCTGGTAACAGGGCAATAAATTCAAAGGACACAAAGTTCTTAACTATAACGAGGATTTTACTTGGGGGAGAGGAGTATATACAGTATTTACAGTCAGGTACATTGGATAAGGCCCAACAGGTTTTCATCTCCCATACAGGTGCTAGAAACATTTTAAGCCCTGGTGCCCTCTTTAGGTGAAGCATCTCTCTAATTCTATTCTCTGTCCCAAGAGATATTTCCTCACCAGAGACAGTGTGTCCGGATCCTATATCTCCCTCACGGCTTAACCTGGAGTCCTATCTTCCTCTGCTACCTGCAGACTAGAAGTACCCTGGAGCCTTCAATACATCTGTTGAGTTTCTCTGGACGGCTAATGGGACCCCTGCGTGAGGAGATATTTACACTGCTTATCCACTGTCTGAGGGAAGGGAGCCTCCGTCTACCCTAGCAGCCAATTTCCCTGGCTGTTTGCCTGTAAGGCTTCCTGTCACAACTCTGACAGGACTCCAACTGACACTTTCTGGAAAATTCTCCAGACGTTACCTAGGATGCCCCGCCCCCTGCGGCTGTTAATTCCTCATTCTGGTAGCAGGCTCTCACTAACAGCTGTGCCCAACAGTGGCATCTTGTGGCCTATTAAAAGTACTACAGCCCCACAAGGAAATATGTCAAACTAAACCCCAGATATACTCCACGCCTGACCGAGACACTGCGTTCCCCCCTCTACTCTACTGACTGTACCACTGAAGCTAACCCCTTATCTTGACTTAACAGCAGTTCAGAGAGACCTAACTATGGGAACATGTTATTCTAACTACTTTAGTACCAAAGGAAGGTTACACCCTTCTTCACTATTACACGGGGGCGACGCTAGTTTCTGAACGTCGGGTATTTTGACATTGCTCTGTTGCCACTGCATCTAAGGTCACTGATGACGCTTCACTTCAGGGAGGGGGCAGCGGCTGCGTCAGTTGTGAGATATGTGTCAATCCATCAGGGTGATATAGTTGTGTATACCAGTATTCATACCAGTGCAACACTGTACTTGTTGTAAATAGATTTTGCTTCTTTACAATGTTGTTGTGATCTGGCCACAAGATGTCACTGTTGCCTAATTATTCATAGAATCATAGAATCATAGAATGGTAGAGTTGGAAGGGACCTCCTGGGTCATCTGGTCCAACCCCCTGCTCAAAGCAGGATTCACTAAATCATCTCAGACAGATGTCTGTCCAGCCTCTGTTTGAAGACGTCCATTGAAGGGGAACTCACCACCTCTCGTGGCAGCCTGTTCCACTCATTAATCACCCTAACTGTCAAAAAGTTTTTTCTAATATCTAATCTGTGTCTCCTCCCATTTAGTTTCATCCCATTGCTTCTAGTCTTTCCTTGTGCAAATGAGAATAAAGATGATCCTTCTACAATGTGACAGCCCTTGACATATTTGTAGACAGCTATTAAGTCTCCTCTCAGTCTTCTTTTTTGTAAGCTAAACATTCCCAAATCCTGCAACCGTTCCTCATAGGACATGGTTTGCAGACCAGTCACCATTCTGGTCGCTCTTCTCTGAACTTGCTCCAGTTTGTCTATGTCTTTTTTAAAATGTGGTGCCCAAAATTGTACACAGTATTCCAGATGAGGTCTGACCAAAGAGGAGTAAAGACCGATAATGACTTCACGTGATCTAGACTGTATGCTTCTGTTAATACATCCCAGAATTGTATTTGCCTTTTTTGCTGCTGCATCACACTGTTGACTCATGTTCAGTCTATGATCTATTAGTATACCTAAGTCTTTTTCACATGTACTGTTGCTTAGCTCTATTCCTCCCATTCTGTATATGCTTTTTTCATTTTTATTGCCCAGATGTAGTACTTTGCATTTTTCCCTGTTAAAAACCATTCTGTTGGTTGCTGCCCACTGCTCCAGTTTATTTAGGTCTTTTTGAATCCTCTCTCTCTCTTCTCTAGTATTAGCTATCCCTCCTAGCTTTGTGTCATCAGCAAATTTAATCAGTTTACCCTCAATTCCTTCATCTAAATCATTGATAAAGATGTTGAACAATACAGGTCCCAGGATGGAGCCCTGTGGTACCCCACTTGAGACATTCATCCAGCTGGATGTGAAGCCATTTACAACCACCCTTTGAGTCCGATCACTAAGCCAGTTATGAATCCACCTAACAGTTGCCTGGTCCATTGCATACTTGGTCATTTTTTCAATAAGGATGGTGTGAGATACTTTGTCAAATGCTTTGCTGAAGTCAAGATATACTATATCTACAGCATTTCCCTGATCCACCCAGTCAGTGATTCTGTCATAGAAGGAAATTAAGTTAGTCTGACATGACTTGTTAGTTACAAACCCATGCTGACTCTGGTTAATCACTTCATTCTTATCCATGTACTTACATACATGTTGTTTAATAATTTGTTCAAAGATCTTTCCTGGTATAGAAGTCAGACTCACCGGCCTATAGTTCCCTGGGTCCACCTTCTTCCCCTTTTTGAAGATAGGAACAACATTTGCTCTTCTCCAGTCTTCTGGGACTTCTCCTGTTCTCCAAGAATTTTCAAAGATTATGGAGAGTGGTTCTAAAATTTCTTCTATGATCTCCTTCAGTACTCTGGGGTGTAATTCATCTGGACCTGGAGACTTGAACTCATTTATGTTATCTAAATATTCCCTCACAATCTTTCTGTTTACAGATAACTTGGATTCCTCTATTCCTCTAAAAGGACAGTGAAGATCAGTTGATGTTACATTTTCTTTCTGAGAGAAAACAGATGCAAAATAGGAATTAAAAAGTTCGGCCTTCTCAACATCCTCTCTTACCATTTCTCCATTTTCATCCTGTAAAAATCCTATAGCATCTTTGACTTTTCTTTTACTTTTGACATACCCCCAAAATCCTTTTTTATTGCTTTTGACATCTCTTGCAAGCCTTAATTCATTGTCAGCTTTAGCTAACCTGATACGTGCCCTACAGGATCTGCAGACTGCATTATAATCTTCTTTAGATATGCCTCCCTCTTTCCATTTAATAAACATTTCTTTCTTTCTTTTTAGCATGTGTTTAAGTTCTGTGTTCATCCATCCTGGTTTCCTTAAATGCTTCCCATTCTTCCTACTTTTCGGGATTGTTAACGATTGTGCTTTGAGAATCTCATTTTTAAAAATTTCCCATCCTTCCTGGACATTTTTGTCCTTAAGGACATCCAGCCATTGGATCCCTCCTATTCTCTTTCTGAGTCTCTTAAAATCTGCCTTTCTAACATCTAACCTTGAAGTTTGAGTCTTCACATGTCTTCCTCCTCTAGTTATCCAAAATTCTATAATAGCATGATCGCTGCCTCCTAGCGTCCCAGCCACCTTTACCTCCTCAACCATTTCCTCCCTGTTTATAAGGATTAGATCCAAAGTAGCAGATCCCCTTGTTTTCTCCCCTACCTTTTGGAAGATAAAGTTGTCAGCAAGAGAGGATAAGAATTTGCTTGACCTGTTAGTTTTACTTGAGAGAGATTCCCAACAAATGTCTGGATAGTTGAAATCTCCCATGACCACTACGTCATATTTTTTGGAGAACTTGGTCATTTGATACATAAAGAGTTCATCCATATCTTCAGCTTGCCCAGGTGGCCTGTAGTAAATGCCTACAATGGTGTCCTTTCCGTTGTTCTCTCCTTGTATTCTTACCCAAACAGTTTCCACAGAACTCCCAGTCTCTGAAGCTTCAATCTCTGTGCAGATATACGCTTTTCTAACATACAATGCGACACCTCCTCCTCGTTTATCAAGTCTGTTTCTTGCAAATAAGTTGTATCCTTTTAGCCTTTTATTCCAATCATGTGTATCGTCCCACCAAGTTTCAGTGATTCCAATAACATCATATTCCTTTTCCTGCGTTAGTAGTTCCAATTCTCCTTGTTTGTTGCCCATGCTTTGTGCATTTGTATAAAAACATTTTAGTTTGTGATTGGTTTCTCTTCCTCCCATATTTTTATTATTTAAATTGTTTTGTCTTTGTTCTTCCTTTCCACTTCCAGTAGCAGAGATCTCAATAGTATTTGTCAGCTGTATGGCTTTTTCTGGCCTTTTGCTTCCCTTCCCACATTGTTCTAGTTTAAAGCTCTCCTGATGAGTGTAGCAAGGCGACTTCCAAATACATGTTTTCCAGTCTTCGTAAGGTGCACCCCATCTCTAGCAAGTAGTCCATCGTATAGGTAATTCATTCCGTGATCCAGAAATCCAAATCCTTGTTGACGGCACCATCGACGTAGCCAGTTGTTCACCTGTAGAATCTTATTCCACCTCATTGTTCCATGGCCATCCACTGGGATGATGGATGAGAAGACCACCTGCGCTCCCAATTCTTTCACTTTCTTGCCTAAGTCTTCAAAGTCACTGCAGATGGTTTCCAGGTCCTTTCTTGCGGTGTCATTTGTCCCCACATGTATTAGCAGGAATGGGTAGTGATCTGTAGGTCTGAAGAGTCTTGATATCCTGTCAGACACATCTTTAATTTTTGCTCCTGGAAGACAGCACATTTCTCTTGAGGTTATGTCTGGTCTGCAGATAGCGGCCTCTGTTCCTCTTAACAGGGAATCCCCCATGACCACCACTCTCCGTTTTTTCTTCACAACATTCTTCTTTCTCCATCCAGGAGGATTCTGAGGGCTTACAAGGTTATTCATTGCTGGCAAAGTCTTATTTTGCTGTATTTCTTCATGGTTCTCCTGCGTGAGAGCCTGGTACTGGTTCCTGAGCAGTATGGGTGCTGACTGCCTCTCGATCCTCCTGCTTCTCTGGGTCACATGCTTCCATTCCTCTGTTTCGTCAGGTGCAGTTCGAATTTCTTTTCTTTCTGAATCATGAAGAGATAATTCTGCTCTGTCTAAGAACTCTTCACCTTCCTTAATGATTTTCAAGGTAGTTAACCTCTCTTCTAGATTTCGCAACTTTTCCTCCAACAGGGACACAAGCTTGCATTTCTGGCATGTGAAGTTTGGCTTTTCCACTGGCAAGTCTGTGAACATGTAGCAGGATATGCAGCTCACCAAATGGCTCCTGGACTCTTCCATGTTCTTACTGTTAATGTTCTGAAAACAGTGAAAAAAAGCTTAAAAAAAAAAAAGCTTCAAAATGCGCGCGCCTACCGGCGCGCGGTTTACCGGTGTCCTCTTTTCAGCTCCAACAGCCAAAATCCAGTGTTCTTTGAGCTCGCGGAGACTCTTCACTTACCCCAAAATGCAGTGGGAATATGCAAATTATCTCCTCAGGACTCCTCCCCTGGTTTACCGATGTCCTCTTTTCAGCTCCAACAGCCAAAATCCAGTGTTCTTTGAGCTCGCGGAGACTCTTCACTTACCCCAAAATGCAGTGGGAATATGCAAATTATCTCCTTAGGACTCCTCCCCTGGTTTACAGATGTCCTCTTTTCAGCTCCAACAGCCAAAATCCAGTGTTCTTTGAGCTCGCGGAGACTCTTCACTTACCCCAAAATGCAGTGGGAATATGCAAATTATCTCCTCAGGACTCCTCCCCTGGTTTACCGATGTCCTCTTTTCAGCTCCAACAGCCAAAATCCAGTGTTCTTTGAGCTCGCGGAGACTCTTCACTTACCCCAAAATGCAGTGGGAATATGCAAATTATCTCCTCAGGACTCCTCCCCTGGTTTACCGATGTCCTCTTTTCAGCTCCAACAGCCAAAATCCAGTGCTCTTTGAGCTCGCGGAGACTCTTCACTTACCCCAAAATGCAGTGGGAATATGCAAATTATCTCCTCAGGACTCCTCCCCTGGTTTACCGATGTCCTCTTTTCAGCTCCAACAGCCAAAATCCAGTGTTCTTTGAGCTCGCGGAGACTCTTCACTTACCCCAAAATGCAGTGGGAATATGCAAATTATCTCCTTAGGACTCCTCCCCTGGTTTACCGATGTCCTCTTTTCAGCTCCAACAGCCAAAATCCAGTGTTCTTTGAGCTCGCGGAGACTCTTCACTTACCCCAAAATGCAGTGGGAATATGCAAATTATCTCCTCAGGACTCCTCCCCTGGTTTACCGATGTCCTCTTTTCAGCTCCAACAGCCAAAATCCAGTGTTCTTTGAGCTCGCGGAGACTCTTCACTTACCCCAAAATGCAGTGGGAATATGCAAATTATCTCCTCAGGACTCCTCCCCTGGTTTACCGATGTCCTCTTTTCAGCTCCAACAGCCAAAATCCAGTGCTCTTTGAGCTCGCGGAGACTCTTCACTTACCCCAAAATGCAGTGGGAATATGCAAATTATCTCCTCAGGACTCCTCCCCTGGTTTACCGATGTCCTCTTTTCAGCTCCAACAGCCAAAATCCAGTGTTCTTTGAGCTCGCGGAGACTCTTCACTTACCCCAAAATGCAGTGGGAATATGCAAATTATCTCCTCAGGACTCCTCCCCTGGTTTACCGATGTCCTCTTTTCAGCTCCAACAGCCAAAATCCAGTGTTCTTTGAGCTCGCGGAGACTCTTCACTTACCCCAAAATGCAGTGGGAATATGCAAATTATCTCCTCAGGACTCCTCCCCTGGTTTACCGATGTCCTCTTTTCAGCTCCAACAGCCAAAATCCAGTGTTCTTTGAGCTCGCGGAGACTCTTCACTTACCCCAAAATGCAGTGGGAATATGCAAATTATCTCCTCAGGACTCCTCCCCTGGTTTACCGATGTCCTCTTTTCAGCTCCAACAGCCAAAATCCAGTGTTCTTTGAGCTCGCGGAGACTCTTCACTTACCCCAAAATGCAGTGGGAATATGCAAATTATCTCCTCAGGACTCCTCCCCTGGTTTACCGATGTCCTCTTTTCAGCTCCAACAGCCAAAATCCAGTGTTCTTTGAGCTCGCGGAGACTCTTCACTTACCCCAAAATGCAGTGGGAATATGCAAATTATCTCCTCAGGACTCCTCCCCTGGTTTACCGATGTCCTCTTTTCAGCTCCAACAGCCAAAATCCAGTGTTCTTTGAGCTCACGGAGACTCTTCACTTACCCCAAAATGCAGTGGGAATATGCAAATTATCTCCTCAGGACTCCTCCCCTGGTTTACCGATGTCCTCTTTTCAGCTCCAACAGCCAAAATCCAGTGTTCTTTGAGCTCGCGGAGACTCTTCACTTACCCCAAAATGCAGTGGGAATATGCAAATTATCTCCTCAGGACTCCTCCCCTGGTTTTTGTTGAAAGATTGTGTAATGCATATAGAAGTGTCAAAGTAGGGGTTACAGACTGACTCATGAAACATAGGAAGAGGAAGTGTGGCCATTTTGTGTGCAGTCTAGAGATGTTCTAAACAGTGAAAGGACCTGCTGGGAAAGGATCCAGCAGCATCTGCATCTGGGAGCATCCCACAGACAGCAGAGAAGTGGCAGATTGGAGCTGAACTTGCTTGTGACCAGAACCTGTCCCGATTTGAGAAGATTTCTGTCAGAAACGCTGTTAAAAGATGATAAAGGCCAGGACCCACAGTGAGAGGTGAAGGACGCCGCTGAGGACTCAAGCCACATGGCATCACTGTTACTGCTCACCGATTTTAGGGACCCCGCAGTGAGTAACTGTGCATGCATCACATAACATTTTGGTGCCAAAATATCTACGGCAGAGATATAGCCTGTAGTTATATAGTTAGGCAAAATGACTGATGTAAAATACATTTATTGGTATCTTCAGCATCCAGGACTTACGGATCTGCTGCCACGTTTTCTGTTTTTTCAATAACTAAAAATCCAAATCCACTCTTAGATGTCGACATGGCACAAAATGGACTCATAGTTCAAAATTTGAACTTCATTCTGTAACAGAAGAAAGTTTCTGCGAAGCATTACATTATTGGACAGTTATTTAACTGCGATAGACTTCACACACGTCTAAACAACCATCACACTAATTTCTAGGGTATTTTCTATGCAGTTGAGGATGGACTATTTCTCTGAGCTCACTGAAGACATTACGGGAAGGGTAAGGGAGATCTGGTTGGGAAAATATAGGAAAACGTTGTTACGTTTGTAAACTCTGGTGCTGTACCGCAGGATACTCTCTACGTTGCACTCATACAATTAACCTAATTCTCAAGGTGTAAGCCGGTAATAGTCGGTCGGTTTAGACAGGCACGCCAATTGGCAAATTTGTAGAGAAAAGACTAAATACAGATCTCTTGAGTGCCGCTCTGTATAGCACAGAAGGTCCAGCCATTTGGCAAATGTAAGTGGAATGTTATGAATGTTTTCTATTTTCTGGTTGAAATAGTTTTTCTTGAGAACAAACTGTGTAAGAGTCAGTTTTCTTTGTCCATAACTCTGCCGTGTCCTGAAGAACACCCCTGGTACATGACTTACAGAGTGACCACTCTTCATTTGAGTATCTCAGCATGCATTGGGATTCTTAAACGAAGCGTCATTATTTAAGAAGGAGGTAGGGAAAAAAAGAAAATCAGTTATATAGTGTACTTAGGGAAGGATACGGAATCTTTAATTCAAGTATATTAGTGACTAATTTAGATTATAGTATTAAATAGATAGGCATTTAGGATGAAAAGTAATTTGGACTTTAAACTTGAAGACCAAAATGGCTTGCGGTGAAGACTAGTCCAGAATATGTAGAAGGACTATGAATATGTATAAGTGAAATGAGTGGGAGCATGGCTTCCATGTGGAAGACCTCTTTTAGGCTACCTTCCCACGATGAGCTTTTGGTGAGTTTTTGATGTTGCAGATATTCTGCACCATTTCTTCACCTACAGTGGGTACGGAAAGTATTCAGACCCCTTTCAATTTTTCACTCTTTGTTTCATTGCAGCCATTTGGTAAATTCTAAAAAGTTCATTTTTTTTCTCATTAAAGTACACTCTGCACCCCATATTTACTGAAAAAAACAGAAATGTAGAAATGCTTGCAAATTTATTAAAAAAGAAAAACTTTTGATGCTGCGCTTTTTGTCTCTTGTAGGTGTGTCATGTTTTAATAAAGTTGCTTTGCTTTTGCTACTTCTGGTATTTGGTTTTGATCAAACTTTATTGATGCAACCATGTGTGGACTACATACGGTTTTGATGTGTTTCCGCCGCATATGCGTTTTTTACTTGCGTCTTTTCTGCATCTCATACAAGTCTATGGGAAATCTCTGCACCGAAAACTCAGCGTATCTGTGGCACCCCAGGGGTCTGGTTGCCACAGTAATAGAAATCTTATGTCTGAGAGCAAGTGGGAGGTTTCTCTGGTCAGGCGCCCTAAGCATGCAACACTGCCCGCCCAGACCTGGGAGGGGAGGAATCTGCCCTTATAAACTGGGTCTGGGGCGGGATTAGGGAGTTAGAGCTTGGAGAGGGAAAGATACAGCAGGAGCTCTGTAGGAACAGTAGCTGAAGACCAGGGGCTGGAGCTGAGCAGAGCTCGCCCTGGCTGAGGACACTACAACCGGACACCGGAGTCCGAGGCTGTGGGGACTGATATACACCCAGCAGCAGAATCCTGCCGGCAGGGGATTCCAGGTCCTCTGGCCATAGAAGCCCGGAGGCTCAGTCACAAGAAAGGGACCAGCGCCGCCATCCAGGAGCGGAGGCTAACAGAAGGCCCCAAGTCACCGGCCATACGGGTGAGCACCACACGGTATACTCAGGGGCGTGGGCTACTTCTACCCGCATAGAGCAAGGTAGCCAGGAAAGAGTGCAGATAGACGGGGAGGCCTACAACTCCACCTGGCCAGGGGGAGATCCTGCTTGCTCACAGACTGACTCGGCCTCTACTGCTAACCAGTACTCCCGGGAGGGTCTGCTTTATACCATCAGTAAAGACCCTGAACTGCACCACACGTCTCTGTTTCATCGCCGCACCAGCACCATCAGTACTGGGACGCTCACACCATCACTCCCATCATCCACACTAGCTACCCTGAGGCAATACTTCTCCTGTGGGGAGTTATCCCATACTTGGCTGCTCTTACAACATCAGCCTCAGTGGCCTGCAGCGCAGCGGCGGTCCCCACTGACCGCAATCCACGGGTGGCGTAGTCGGACATTTGTTATTACACGAAGACTGCCACTGGTTTGACCACCCTGGGCACGGATCGGGTCATCGCCACGAGGACTACAACCCCCCAGCATTCATCCTAAAAAGGCCCGCTTCCGGGTTCCCCACAGGCCCAGGGGGCGCGTCAACTTTGGCGTAGTCGGCAGGATTTCGTGCCCGCAACCACCGGGTACTGCGTGCCTGAAAAAGACTTTTGTACTTACCTGTGGCGAAGTTTCCCGCAGTCTAGAGTCATTTCCCGCCATCGGACGCCATCTTGGGTCGTTTCCCGCCATCTTCTGCCGTCTTCCCGCCATCCGCAGCCGCTTCCCGCCATCGGACGCCATTTTCGGGACGCCACACGGGAAGAAGAGGGGCGTGGACGCCGAAAGCGCGCGAGAGCCGAAGCTCCGCCCCACGCACTGATGCTGCGCAAGGTCCTGGAAGGGAGGAAGAGCGACGCTGACGTCATCGGAGCGCGACGCCAGGTCCTCTACCCCGACGATTGACTGCGGAGCCGCGGCCTACGGAAGAAGAGCATCGCAAAGTAGGCCACGGTCCACTAGGGTAGAAGGATGTCGGATACCGAGGGGAGCTCCACCGCCACACCGGCCGCCAGCGCAACCTCTGCAGCGGTCATGCCATTCACCATGCCCTATATCCCGGGGGCAACCTGGCTACCCCAGTACTCAGGGGAGTCACATACCCTAAGTGACTTTAGGGAAAGATTGGATAGCCTCTTCCAGGTATACCCCCTCACGGAAGAGCAAAAAGTAAGCATCCTGGTGGCCCAGTTAATCGGGGCAGCCCAAAGGGAGGTAAAGTCCGGGTCACCTGGGAAGAAGAGGACTGTCAGAGAAATACTAGCCCGGCTGAATGACGCATTTGATACCCGAACCTCAGCCGAAATAAAGCTCAGATTTTACGGGTGCAAACAGCGGGCACATGAAAGTATAAGAGACTATGCTCTAAACCTACAAGAGGCCCTGAGAGCCATTAAGCAGGCAGACCCTGACAGCGTGGGAAATGAAGACAAGCTGTTGACCGAACAATTTATTGAGGGTCTACTGTGCAATGCCCACCGAACCCAGTTGCGAGCAATGGCCTTACAGGACCCTGACCTGGACTTTGCACAGTTCAAGGACAGAGCCATCCGGGTGCTCCGAGAACCGGCACCAGGTGGCGCTGTGACCCACAAGCGCCTTGCTATCACTTATCACCAGGACGCGGCGCCCTTGTCTGCAGGGCCTGTGGGAGCTGATGCGCAGGCTTTGAACAATAACCCGGCTACAGACCTGCACCATCAGGTCCAAGAGCTGACTAAGAGCATTGCCGCGCTAACCAGAACTGTGCAGTCTTTGCAGGTCTCTTCTCCAGGAAAGATCCAGCTGGCATCCGGACTGGAGGACATCCCGTGGCGCCGACTGAGGAGGACCCCACCGTCCAGAGGAAGACCCAGCGACAGATACAACGAGGACGGACGACCCATCTGCCGCCGCTGCAATCAACCAGGACATATGGCAAGGTACTGTCATTTAAACAGGCACAACCTGGGGTAGAGGGCTAACCCCCAGGCCTAAGATCATCAGGCCCATCGAACTGGCGTGACAAGTACGTAGGGGGACGTCCGGTCTTGCCTGTGGTACTGGACGGCATTCCTATGAGTGCCCTACTGGACACCGGGTCACAGGTCACCACCATCCCGTACGTGCTCTTCAAGCAGTACTGGAATGACTCGGACATAACCCGCTACCCAGATGACGACCTGAGCATTATCGCCAGCAATGGTCAGCCCGTGCCACAGATAGGATTTAAAGAAGTGACCATCAAGGTCGGTAAAGTTGAACTGCCGGCACAAGGACTGATCATTGTGGACATTGACCGTCGCGAGAGTCACCCAAAAATAACCCTAGGTACTAACGTAATTGAAAACTGTCTTGCAGAGGTGATTCTTATTTTGCAGCAGGTTGCCAAGAACGCCAGTTCCAGCCAGCAGCGTGTGCTCCAAAAAGAGAAATGGGCACTGATGAAGCGGCAACAAGTGGAACTATCTGGTGGTGAGATAGGTAGCGTGAGAATGTGTGACCCGTTCCCTATTGCCATGCCCCCAAAAAGTGAGATGATGATTTGGTGCCGGGCAGCTATTGGTCTAAGAGGTAGAGACTACCAAGCAATGGTAGAACCCGTCTACTCAGACAGTAGGCCCACCATTTTGACAGCACGGGGGGTGGTCGATGTACGTCATGGGAGGGTGCCCGTCCGCATCATAAATATCGGGGAGAGAGAAGTATACCTGCCCTGGTATGCCACGCTAGCCAAATTGTTCACCATAAACCAGAACTCTGTACAGGCCGTGGAACCCTTGCCTCCATCTCAACCAGGGGAAGGTAACGGCTCTAAGAAACCAATGGAGGACTGGTGTCAGCAACTGCATTTGGGTACTGACTCCACTCCCTCACACCAAAAACAGGGAGTCTACCGGGTGGTTCAGGAGTACGAGAGAGTGTTTAGCAAACACCCGCTAGACTTTGGGCGAGTAAAGGGGGTAGAACATCACATCCCAACGGGAGACCATCCTCCCATAAAGGAGAGATACCGACCCGTACTCCCTGCACACTATCAGCACGCCAAGGGGATGTTAAAGGACATGAAGGAGGCTGGGGTAATTAGGGACAGCTGTAGCCCCTGGGCAGCTCCACTAGTCTTAGTGAAAAAGAAAGACAACACCATGAGTATGTGTGTAGACTACAGGAAGGTCAACCGTATCACACACAAAGATGCGTACCCGTTACCAAGGATAGAAGAGTCCTTAGCTGCATTAAAATCTGCTAACTTCTTCTCTACTTTGGACCTCACTAGCGGGTACTGGCAGGTTCCTGTAGCAGAGGTGGACCGGGAAAAGACCGCACTCACCACCCCGATGGGTCTCAGCGAATTTAACTGTATGCCGTTCGGGCTCTGCAACGCACCAGGAACCTTCCAACGGTTGATGGAATGCTGTCTGGCACACCGGAATTTTGAGACGGTCCTGCTATACCTGGACGATGTCATCGTTTATTCCAAGACTTACGAGGACCACCTGAAACACCTGGCAGAAGTGTTTGACGCCCTGGTAAGCTACGGCCTAAAGGTGAAACCCTCCAAGTGTCACCTCCTGAAACCAAAGGTGCAATACCTGGGACACGTGGTGAGTGCTGACGGAGTGGCTCCCGACCCCGATAAGATCACCGTGATTAAAGACTGGCCAAGACCCTCCAGCATAAAGGAAGTGCGGCAGTTCCTCGGGTTGGTAGGCTACTACCGAAGATTCATTCCCGGTTTCACCAAAATGGCAGCCCCTATGCAGGACCTCCTGATAGGTCAATCTCGGAAAGCCAAAAACCAGAAGCCGCCCTTCAGGTGGGAAAAGCTGGAAGAGGAGTCCTTCTGCCAGCTGAAGATGGCCCTCACGGGGGATGAATTCCTGGCATATCCTGACTACAGCCAGCCCTTTATCCTCCACACGGATGCAAGCAACATCGGGCTAGGAGCCGTGCTGTCCCAGATCCAGCAGGGGAAAGAACGGGTAATCGCTTACGCCAGCCAAAAGCTACGGCCCACGGAGAGGAACCCTGAGAATTATAGCTCATTCAAGCTGGAGTTCCTGGCAGTGGTGTGGGCAGTGACTGAACGTTTCAAGCATTACCTTGCCTCTTCCAAGTTCACCGTGTACACGGATAACAACCCGTTGACACACCTGGACACTGCAAGGCTCGGTGCCCTGGAGCAGAGATGGATGGCCCGCCTGTCCAACTATGAATTCACCATCAAATACCGGTCGGGACGCTCAAATGCCAACGCGGATGCCCTGTCTAGAATGCCAAACTTACCGGACGTAGGGGAAGATCCAGAAGATCTGGAAGAAGTCGAGCTCCCGTCAGGCCCAGGGGGCGCGTCATATCCACAAGAAAAATTTACATGTTGTGGATTGAAAACACGCACCGCAGGTTAGTTTACTCTGAGTAAAAACGAAGCACAGCGGGCAGGAGATTTCTATAAATTCTATCCACTTTTCTGGAATTTCTATGTTCCCACACGTTGTGTTTTTCAGCATATTTTGCTGCAGAGTCTAAGAGATACCAGAATTCTCTGTTCCCACATATTGTGTTTTTTTTTTGCTGCGTATTTTGTGCCTTGGTTGTGTTCTTGGAGAAAAGAACATGTCACTTCTTTCAGTGTTTTTTCAGCATTTTTTCAGTGTTTTTTCACTCATAGGAAGTAATGGGTGGTGAAAAAAACGCTGAAAGAACACACCAAAAAACGCAGGTAAATTTTTTAGCGTTTTTTGATGGCAAAATAGAATGGAGTTCTTTTATCACAGAACTTTATGTACATGCATAAATAGAGACAGTAGGACAGTGAAACACTGAAAAAACGCATCAAAAAACAGCAAAACTTACAGATTTCAAGCAGCTGATTTCCTGCCATAGATTAGTTTTGCTGCAGATTTCTGACAAAAAAAACAAACAAAAAACACAACATGTGGGAACATAGCCTTAGACGCTGTGTTTTTTTTTGACACAGTGAAAATACACAGCGTCCAAAACTCACAGTGGGCACATGGCCCAATACAGAAGTGCAAAGAAGTGAAATACACCAGGACATACAATTCTTTCTGCTTCAAAATATCCATGTACATGACTCTGCCATGAACATAAAAATATGTGCAAACTGTGCATACAGTTTTCTTACACCTAAAAGTTGCAAAACTCTCCGTAATGTATTTCTAAACGTCCATAAATCAGGTGCATAGCTTTAGTCAGTATTATATTCTCATAATCTGGAGAGTACAGTGTAGGACGGCATTTTATATCTCAGGTTTATGTAAGCAACAAATGCAATCTATATATTACAGGAATTTACATTTAAACAAATGCCAAAAGATTTTCCTTTGACTGAAAATAATATTGAAATTGAACTAATAAACTTAACTATGCCGACAGAGAGAGGGGCTTACCAGAGAATAGTTTAATGTGCTTATTACAGGGTGCCAGCTCTTTATGATATGGCAAAAAATTACACAAGATTTCTAGTAACCTGTGAGAGCAATAATGACGCAGGCCTAATTTGTGTACAATAGTCATAGATACACTTAAACGGGTTGTCCAGTCTTTTGGTAAAAGTCTGCAGTCACTCCATGTGACTGCAGACTTCTGAATCCTGACAGCGTGTGGTGCACATGTAAAGTTGCCACAAGCGGTAGTCATGACTGAGCTGCTGTCCCGTTACGCTCTGGCACTTTACAGGAAAACAGTGTCCCAGTCCCCAGTGTGCTGTCAGGTGTGGGGAGCATCACATTCACTTGCAGTACGCAGGCCTCCGCTTTCTCCTGGCCTCCATCCTCAGGAGCCGCCGCACACAATTCAGGGGACACGCAGTTCTTTGCAACAAGCAAACGTTTACTGGTCAGTTGAAGTTCATCATAATGGAGCATGTGGGATAGGGCACAGCACTTCATATTCCTTACTTTCTTAGCACAACACATCTTCAACCCTACCATTCATTCCGCCTTGAGCAGCCCTTCGCCTACTGGCTCTGTTAGCCCTAGGAATCTCCCTTTCCATTCAGCAGTGAATTGAGAAAAACTGAACACTTCTAGTCTGCATGTAACACCATGTATGCAAATTGCATACTTGTGGTCACCTGACAACATGCTCCCAACAGCAATACCGGCACAAAGAGTGACTGCAGACTTTTATCAGAAGGCTGGACAACTTTTTAGAGTAGAGAGGGTTGAGTAGTTAAGAGGGGCCAATATTACCCAAATATCACTTTAAAATCAGCTTCCGACTGTACTAGATCGTATGTAAGGGAATGATGTAATGATGTATAATGGAGATGCTCTTTGCCTACAGTAATGGAGAGCAAGATAGACTACCATATAAATCTAAGTAGGGTCAAGAACCTTCAAGGTAAGCAGAAGACAGAGAAATTAGCCTCATGACATCCAGCTGACACAATGTACTCTTTGCAAAGGCAAAGTATGAAGGTGCTGTCAAAAAGCTTTGAAAAGAAAATAATGGTTATGTATTTCATATACCAAATGCTAGGACTGTAGAAAAAGACATGGACCCCACATCCCAATATTCATACTTTGATCTAACGCCGCTAGGCAAAAATGTACAAACTGAACATGAGGTTGTTAGTTTAACATTCTGATCAGACTGTATGAAGCCCACTGTCACATCACGGTGAACGTCTTAGTGGGTCTGACTCGCCCCCAGGGCCATGGTGTACTCGGCAGCCGGGCCTTATGGCTGCTTTTGGGGGAGATCACGGTGGCTGGCCCGGTCCGTGACCCAGGGCGGTCAGTGCAAAAAGGAGATATTTATAGGGGATTTGTCGTGACGCCACCTGTGGTGTCTGGTGAGGATCACCAGCGCTGCGACAGTCCTCTAAGGCAGGTGTTAGGGCAGCTTGAGATGGAACAGCTACCCACAGGTGGAGCAGGCCTCAGGGCAGTGAAAACGATGCAGGTTGCGCTGGGCATTGCGGTGCAGGGGGAGCGATGGCGCAGCAGAAGTAACGGACAGAGACAGGGGATTTGCTTCATTACCTTTACTGGTGCGGTTGTTAGGTACGGTCCAGGGTACTCCAGGTGAAGGGCGCACTTTTGGACTTCACCCTAGTGAGCGGGTATAGGGCCTCCTGATCCGTGTCTGTCTCTGTGTATGTTCCTGGCCAGCCTGCAACTGAGCCTCGACTATGTGTCCTGCTTTTACTTCACCTGTTGCTCTGAAGTAGGACCTCTGGTTGGTAACCACTTTCCCTGGACGTCAGGGCCTTCGTGGTTCCTGGTCCTGTAGGTGTCTAGCTTCAGGTTTGCCAGGGACTTGTAGTCCTCCTGGGATTCCGGTTATCCCTACTGGGTGTAAAGGGTCCCTGTAGGCTCGGACCCGGTGTCCGGTTTGTATAACGGGGTGAGCTTACTATGCTCCTCTGCCCCCTTAGATCCACTCTCCTTTTCTCCTCGCCGTCGACCACACTGGGGGCCCTCACTACTCGGCAGCTGGCGTGCTGCGTCTTCACCGCTCTCTGAGCGTCGGCACGCTCTCTGCTCCCAGACTCACTTCTGTCTGAGCTAACAACTAACTAACTCAGCTGCCTAGCTCCACCCTCCCTATATATATCCCTAACGGGCTCCCTCTGCTGGTCTGAGGTGGTAGGGTGGAGGTGTGTGAATGTGTGAGGGCCTCTTGTGGAGAAGTCCATCCATGCACCCTTCTGGGTCCTGTGGCACCAATGCGCAGCAGGGCGCCACAGGTCCATAGCCTGAAAAGTGCGGTGCAGTGTCACAATGACATTGCACCAGCAGTCCCCACAACTCCAGGCCACACCGCCCCACCAATACTATACCGCAGCAACAATGGTCACCACACAGCACTATACACCAGGTGAATAGATGTAAAAAAAACCCTCACCTTCCACATGTTCTCAAACTGTGGACTGAGAGCAAAAATTGGAGTCTCCTGCTAATTTAAAAACACCCTGGTCAAATGGGAGGAGCCTGGTCCAGGTAGAAAAAAAAGGGGAGGTCCATGCTCTTTTCTTCAGCGTATTGCATGAACTGTCCCCTTTCTTGGACCAGCACTCCTCCCACTTGGCACAGATGATTTTAATTAGCAGGAGATTGCAAAAAGGGGGTCCTGAATATTTTTGCCCTCATTTGAGATTATGAGGAAGGCGAGTTTCAATGCTTCTTTCTCTAGATGTTGGTGCTGTGTTTTTGTGCTTGTGGGGTGGTGTGGTCTGGTATCATGGGGACTCAGTCTTGCAGCATGGGTGCTGTGAGGTACCAGGCCACCCGCCCTGCTGGTGGATTGTCGCTGCGATTGGTGGTTAGCACATGGTGCCGCTCCTTTAAGGCAACAAAAGTTAGGACCCACTGAGAGCTTTGGCGTGAAGTGGCAGTGGGCTTCATACAGTCTGTTCAAAATGTTAAACTAAGAACCTCATGTTCAGTTATGTATATTTTTGCCTACTGGCGTTAGATCTATGTATGATTTTTCATAGGTGCTCTTTTTTCAGCGTATTTCATATCCCAAAGTCATGAAAGAAAACCTGTCAGCAAAAAAACAAAATAAAAGCAACCCCAGTATTTATTTGCAGCCAAATGGTAATCTGCAGATGAATATCATTTTAACCCCTTTACCCCCGAAGGTGGTTTCCATGTTAATGACCAGGTCAATTTTTACAATTCTGAGCACTGTCACTTTATGAGGTAATAAGTCTGGAATGCTTCAACGGATCCCACTAATTCTGAGATTGTCCTTTCGTGACATATTGTACTTCATGATAGTAAAATTTATTTTATATGACTTGTGTTTATTTGTGAAAAAAATTGGAAATTTGGCAAAATTTTTTCGCAATTTTCTAAATTTCAATTTTCATGCCCTTAAATCAGAGAGATATGTCACACAAAATATTTAATAAATAACATTTCCCACATGTCTACTTTACATCAGCACAATTGTGGAACCAACATTTTTTTTTCTTAGGAAGTTCTAAGGGTTAAAAGTTGACCAGCAATTTCTCATTTTTCCAACAAAATTTACAAAAACATTTTTTTAGGGACCACATCACATTTGAAGTCACTTTTAGGGGTCTATATGATAGAAAATATCCAAAAGTGACACCATTCTAAAAACTGCACCCCTCAATGTGCTCAAAACCACATTCAAGAAGTTTATTAACCCTTCAGGTTCTTCACAGGAATTTTTGGAATGTGGAAGAAAAAAAATTAACATTTAACTTTTTTCACAAAAACGTTACTTTAGACCCAAATTTTTTATTTTCGCAAGAGTAACAGGAAGAAATGGACCCCAAAATTTGTTGTGCAATTTCTCCTTAGCACGCTGATACCCCATATGTGGGAGAAAACCACTGATTAAGCACACAGCAGGGCTCGGTAGGGAAGGAGCGCCATTTGACTTTTTTTTAAATTTTGTAAAATTTGCTGGAATAATTAGCGGACGCCATGTTGCGTTTGTGTAGCCACTGATGTGCCTAAACAGTGGAAACCCCCCACAAGTGACATCATTTTTGAAACTAGACCCCTCATGGAACTTATCTAGATGTGTATTGAGCACCTTGAACCCCCAGGTGCTTCACAGACGTTTATAATATTCAGCCATAAAAATAAAATTTTCACATTTTTCCCACAAAAATGTTTTTTAGGCCACAATTTTGCATTTTCATAAAGGTAACAGGAGAAATTGCACCATGCAATTTGTTTTGCAATTTCTCCTGAGTAAGTCGATACCCCATATGTGGGAGAAAACCACTGTTTGGGCGCACAGCAGGGCTCGGAAGCGAAGGAGCGCCATTTGACTTTTTAAATGGAAACTTTGCTTGAATAATTAGCAGACACCATGTCGTGTTTCGAGAGCTCCTGATGTGCTTAAATAGTGGAAACCCCCCACAAGTGACACCGTTTGGGAAACTAGACCCCTCAGGGAACTTATCTAGATGTGTAGCATCCAATTTTGCATTTTCATAAGGGTAACAGGAGAAATTGCACCATGCAATTTGTTGTGCAATTTTTCTTTAGTAAGCTGATACCCAATATGTGGGGAAAACCACTGTTTGGGCGCACGGCAGAGTTTGGAAGAGAAGGAGCGCCATTTGACTTTTTGAATGTAAAATTTGCTTGAATAATTAGCGGATGCCATGTCGTGTTTGGAGAGCCTGTGATGCGCCTAAAGAGTGGAAACCCCCCACGAGTGACCCCATTTTGGAAACTAGACTCCTCAAGGATTTTATCAAGGGGTATAGTGAACATTTTGAGCTCAGAGGTATGACACAGAATTTGATAAAATTAGGTCATCATATTGAATAAGTTGTCATTAGTCTTGAGCGCAAGTGCTCGGTACTTGAGTTTGCATCGGGTACTCGGGTATGCACCAAGTATTGTGGGTGCTCGAGTGACATGCTCGAGTCCACGCCCGCCCTGCATGTTTCACGGTTGTTAAACATCCCCAAAAAAAACATGCGGGATTTGCCAATGCATGGCAGGCAATCCCCGCATGTTTTTTTTGGCTGTATAACAGCCGCGAAACATATGGGGTGGAGACTCGAGCATGTCACTCGAGCACCCGCGATACTCAGTGCATACCAAAATACCCGATATAAGCTCAAGTAGTGAGCACTTGCGCTCAACACTAGTCGCCATATCATCATCATTTTTTTTCTTTACTTTTGAAAAAATCCCAACTCCAACACAACTCTAACCCCAACCCTAATACAACCCTATCCCCAACCCTAATACAACCCTAACCCCAACCCTAATACAACTCTAACCCTAACACAACTCTTAGTCCAACCCTAATACAACCCTAACCCTAACATAACACTAACCCCAACCCTAATACAACCCTAACCCTAATACAACCCTAACACAACCCTTAGCCCAACCCTAATACAACCCTAACAGCAACCCTAATACAACCCTAACCCTAGCACAACTCTAACCCCAACCCTAATACAACCATAACACAACCCTAACCCCAACCCTAATACAACCCTAGCCCTAACACAACCCTAACTCCAACTCTAATACAGCCCTAACCCTAACACAACCCTAACCCCAACCCTAATACAACCCTAACACAACCCTAACCCCAAGCCTAGTACAACCCTAACACAACCCTAACCCCAACCCTAACCTCAACCCTAATACAATCCTAACCCTAACACAACCCTAACCGTAACCCAAGCACAACCCAAACCCTAGCACAATCCTAACCCTAACACAACCCTAACCCTAACACTAGCACAACCCTAACCCTAAACCTAGCATAACCCTAACCCTAGCGTTTATTTTTTACGCTGTTCCTCATGAGGTATAAGTTTATTCTTCGGGTCGGTATGATTGCAGCGATATCAGATTTAGATTTATTTTATTTAAGACTAGTTTTTGCATCGCCATATTTTGAGAGCTATAATTTTTCCATATTTCGGCCGACAGAGTAATGAAAGTGCTTGTTTTTTGCGGGAGAAGTTGACGTTTTCATTGGTACTATTTTCGGGCACGTGACATTTTTTGATCACTTTCTATTCTGATTTTTGGGAGGCAGAATGAGCAAAAACCAACAATTCAGGAATTTTTGGGGGGTTTCTTTTTTATGCCGTTCCGCGTGTGGTAAAATTGATAAGGCAACATTATTCTTCGGGTCAGTACATTTACAGCGGTACCACATTTATATCTTTTTTTATGTTTTGGCACTTTTACACAATAAAAACTATTTTATATATATATAAAAAAAAAATTTTTTTGCATCGCTTTATTCTGAGAGCTATAACTTTTTTATTTTTTGGCTGATGGAGCTGTATGGTGGCTTGTTTTTTGTGGGACAAGATGACGTTTTCAGCGGTAACATTTTTATTTACATTCATCTGTTTGATCGCGTGGAATATCCCTGAGGAAGGAAGGGCCAGAAAAGAGAGGGATAATGCAGGTGGCTGAAACTGACTGCTGCATCGCATTGTACTGTAACTGTGACAAAAACTGAACTGAAGGAGTTAAGTAAAATGGATTTGTTAAGAAAGAATCAAGAGTCAGAGCTTGACTGTATGCCTGCCTCTGAAAAAGGGGCCGAGGATCAGATGGGGCCTTCAACGGAAAACGTAAGTGTTATCTACCACATACAGCAAGACGAAGAATAGGACTTTATCTTTGATTTGTGGGATGCCAGGGTGTTGGAGAAGAACAGCAGCCACGACTACCATCGTGCGCCCCTCACATATGTATTTCTGGAGGTATCTCTATGTAATAGACAAAATAAGGGTTGAAATTGCTATGTACAATATGAGCTACAGATCTAATGTGAATGGAAGCCAATGGTAGTCAACTATCACATGCTGGCAAATATATAGGGAAGTAAAGCTTAGGTTGGCTAGATTTGAACATACCTGTTCCTTTGTTCCTACAGGAGATGAAGCTTATTCCCCTCTTCTAAAAAAAAGACATACAAGCACCGCTGAACCGAGCATCCATGCCCACAGGGCAGTCAGCAGAAATAACTGTGGGACGAGTGAGTGTACAGTGAAGTTTGAGAAATTTGGGGATTTTAGTCAGAGAGGATATTGAATATGCCTGTTTTCTTTTTAAAGGGAATCTATCATCAGGTTTTTACCATCTAATATGAGAGGGGCATAATGTAGAGAAAGAGATCCAGATTCCAGCGATGTGTCACTTGCTGGGCTGCTTGCTGTTGTTTTGATAAAATCAGTAGGAGATTACCATTAGAGGACTGGTTAACCTGCTGCCATGCAGTCCTCCAGATTCATGAGCTGTGTATAGCCCTGCCCCCACCACTGATTGGCAGCTTTCTGCCTATGCACAATGTACACAGAAAGCTGCCAATCACTGGTGTGGGCGGGGTTATACACAGCTTAGCATTCAGAGAACTGGTAGATCTGCAGCAGAGAAAATACTGTTTGTTTTTTTAATCAACATGACAGCAAGCAGCCCAGTAAGTGATGCATCACTGGAATAAGGGTCTCTGCCCCTACATAATCAGATATAGTAGCAAAAACCTGGTGACAGATTCCCTTTAAAGTTTAGTAAAATATGTACATTTTATACAAAAATGATATGCTGTAAATCATAAATGTCTGAGTTAATTTGATAAACTAATTCCCCACATCTCAGTAATTGAAGAAAAGAACAGATTCATTTTCTATTCCCTTACAATTATAACATCATAAAATTTTATTTCTACCTGACAAATTTCACAGCTAATGACTAAGTCTCCTTAAATGAACTTGGCAAGCGTGTCGGGGCTGGTCTGAAACACAATATGCGCTGCATGCCGGAAAAACAAAGAAAAAGCCCTTGACAGGCATCCGTCATTTTGGGGGGTATGTTTAACGAGAGACATTTGAAATCTCTAAATTGACCACGTCAACAATGTGTTGGTCAATATTGATAGAATATTCGTGGCCTCCGGTGACTGAGCACCACAGGAATGTGTCAGGGCTTTTACTTCCAATGCTCTGACAAGGTAATAACTTGTTAAGTGTTGGATGTACCTGATGGAAAAGGTAGATTACCAGACTGACTCAGTGAGAAAAATGTAATGGGTCGGGTTTCACGATAATCTCAAACTAACCCCAATATATAAATAACTGGGTTGTCTTTAAGAGTAGTGCTATTTTTTGGAAAGAGAGCAGATCCTATATTCTGATGCCAGACTACTACTTTAAGACTTTTATGCATAATAAAATGCTGCAATTGAGTCCAACGTCCTGTTCTCAGTCATTGATAATAAAGTTTAAGTGGGGTCAGAGCTCCATTTTTGCCATTTCCATTTTTCCAGAGCCCCACAGCAATGTACAGGATTAGAGGGGATGTACCTGATGGAAAGGGTAGATTATCAGACTGATTCAGTGAGAAATAAAAATGTAACAGGTCATGTTTTACTAAAATCTAAAACTAAGCACAATATATAATTTATCTGTATATGAAAGTTGTGGAAAGAAAGCAGACCCTATATTCTTGTCCCAAACAACCAATGTAACCCTCTAAATCATAATAAAATGCTGTTAGTGGGTGTAACATTCTGTGATGAGCTAATTAACATTATAGTTTTAATGGGGTTGGAGCTTCATCCTTCTGATACAGGAACAAACAGGATTAGAGAAAACCCTGAACTGGACACATGGTGTAATATAGGAATAAAACGTTTTTGCCTTTTTTAAATCTCGCCTCTCCCTTGCGGAAATGTTAGCAATCAAAGTGTTTGTCACCTAATGAGTTAAAGGGAATCTGTCAGCAGGTTTTTGCTACCTCATCCGAGAGTAGCAAAACAGACCCTGATTCCAGCGATAAATCACTTAGTTTACTGGGTGCAGCTGTTGTGACACAATTAGAATTTTTAGATGTAGAATGCAGCAGAGCTCAGAAAGCTAACCCCGTTCCCACCACAGCTTTCTGTGTACATTGTCTATTGACAGTGAGCTACTAATCAGTGCTGGGGGTGGAGTTGGACCAGTACTCACGTGGGCACCAGTCCAGGCAGTTATAATCTCCTGATGATAAAACACTTATGTATGGAAATTACAGCACACAGCCTAATAAGTGACACATCACTGAAATCAGTGTCTAAGCCCCTACCTCATGCTGCCCTTAGATTACATAATAAAAACCTGCTGACAGATTGCATTTAACTTTTAATCCAATTGAGTGTTATCGGCTAACAGCTTGTATAGAGAGTAGAATTACACGTCCCCAGTGAAAACATCCACATGGGCTTAACTAAAGTTACCGTAACTCGTTATTACATTGTGTGTCCATGTCAACGTAAAAATTTGGTGAAACTCTAGTGATGCTGAGATCAATAAATAGTGAGTGTGACTTCAAAGGAAAAGTTGCACTCTTTGATCCTTGAATTCCACCTAACAATGTCTGTCCTAAGGTAAATAATTTAGTCATACCTGAAGTATACAAAAAGTAAGTCCTCGTGGTACAAAAGCAAAAATAAAGTTAAATTAAAACAATTGCTAAACAACCCCCACCCCTCCCCCAAAAAAGTCACACATACAAAATAGAAGAGTATGTACAATGTGGTATAATCTGGAAGTTTTTACTAAATAAAAAAAAAAATTGTATATATTAAATATCAACAATTTTATAGAACTTAAAATACATTTGCAACCTATTTAAGATGTTCCGAGAATGAAGAAAAAAAGAAAAAAACACTATGTTGCATGTTGAGATATTAGCAATCAAAGTATTTGGCACCTAATGAGTTAACTTTTTTAAGTCCAAGTCAGTGTTATCAGACAGTTTTCATGATGGGCGTGTACTTCTTCTTCTTGTATGATGCTGACCAATCATAAGCAGGTAGTAACATTCAATGGAAAGAAAAACACGCCCCCCACCATAGATAGGAGCAGGTTTCTCAGTGTGTGAGATGTAATCACACTAATGTCTGCTGTTCTCAAGCAACCTGCACTCATTCTGCTGTGAGATCAGGCTGAATGTCTCATACAGGACCAGTCTGTTCTGGACTACTCTTGTGTGAGATGTAAAAACATCCTGCTCTGATGCCACTGCAGAGAAAATACAAGTTGTGCACAACAGGTATAAGTGTGATACTGACACAACTCTGGACAGGCAGACTGGTGGGAGCGACAGTGCAGCAGAGCTGACAGTGTGAGAAAAAGAGGAGATCTGATAAAAGTGTTTGTAATGTCATACATAGAAACTCAGCTGTGTTGAGTCATCTGTGCTTTCTAATCATGCAGGAGGTTAAACCAGAAGAGCAGCATGATAAGGGTGGAAAACGTTCACACCCCCAGTGAAAACTATCTGATAACACCCACTTGGATTAAAAACAAAATTAACTCTTTAGGTGCGAAATACTTTGATTGCTAATATCTCTGCAATGAAGAGACAAAATAATCTAAAAAAAAAGTTTTTTTCAACATGAAAAATTTGGTGAAAGGTCCGCTTTAAGATAACCAATTGGATAAAGTAACCTCTATAATTATTTCATGTTATTTTATTTACTATTTTCAGGAATAATATATATGAATTCAAAATGAATTTAATAAAAATGGAAAATATGTTTACAAATAATACTAAGAAAATAAAATTTGAAAATGTACCAAGAAAATGTCACCCAGTTTCAGTAAAAGGGCTTCTTACTGTTGAAAATGTACTTTTGTTAGGATGTGTGCTGTCTGGCCTTTCAGGTTCTAACAGATATTGTTAATACAAACACAAGGTGTTATAACTATCAAATTATCTGATAACATCTGTCTGCCTTCCATGTCAGACTAAATCCTGTCTTCTTGATGAGGAAAGGGCGTCTGATTGGCAAAAGCCATTATCTGCATATTTGTGAGTTATGGCATGCCATATGCTCAGAGCCCTTGTTATCCACTTTAAGTAAATATTCATAAATCTACATTAAAGAAAATATAAAACTGAATCATAGATGCAGAAATAATGATTCGTGCTAATCCTTTTCTTCTTTTCCCAGCCCTAAAAGATCACTCAGTACAAGTTGTGAAGTAAGAATGTGTGGTATGTTAAACATGGTGATAGCTGACTGCCCCTTATATGAAACATATATCTTTATTACCACTGTTATTAGCTAGCGTTGTGTTCTAAATACATATTTCATCTTTTTTAATAAAATTTTCCAGCACAAGGACTTGTTCACACGTGCTGTTTTTTTCCATAAAAAAACAACAACAGCGTTTTACAGCAACAGCAAAGTGAATGAGATTTCTGAAATCTCGTGCTGTTTATTTTTAATTTGCAGATTTGAAACATCAAAGTGTTTTTTCAAATCTGCAGCATGTCGATTTTTTTCAGTGTTTTTTAACTGAGCACTCCTCCTCAAGGCCACAGGAGGTTTTAATTGCAGCAGGATCTTGCTTTCCCATACACATGCAGACTATGGTCTCTTAGAGAGGAGTTCACATTGGCAGGCTCCT
Organism: Phyllobates terribilis; assembly: GCF_046119375.1. NCBI lineage: Eukaryota > Metazoa > Chordata > Amphibia > Anura > Dendrobatidae > Phyllobates > Phyllobates terribilis. Next base: position 126,074,752 of record NW_027362762.1, on the reverse strand, counting down.
GGTATCGAGAAATGCCTTACCATGGCTACCAGGTACACATGAATTGGCCAATTTATGGGCTAAGATTTCTCAGTTATTTCTATTTTTCTAGAGCAGTAATGCTATTCAAATTTCATATATTTCATGTTCGCAAACTTAGCGTTGCAGAGTGCTGCTTTATTTGTTAGTTGTATATGGAAGTGGCTGCTCCTAGTAAGCACCTGTACCTATTTCTTGTTTTGGATGTGCCGCTCAGTTTTTTCTGTTTGATGCAGCAAGTTGTCAGCTACAGTGTACAGATGACAGCTGCTGGATTGTCACCTGTCGGGGGATGCTTGTCACCACAGTGTGGGAAAGACAAAGTGCAACACAAAAGGATGAGATGAAGGGAGCCCAGATGCTAAGGAAAGAGTGGGTGGAGACCTCCTAGGCTGATCTGATATCACCTAGACCTCCATCTTTGTTCTGCACAAAGAAGAACCCTGTCATCACTGGTTAAGATGAGGGTCTGATATGTTCTTTCTCCAGACTTTCCGCGATGAAATCGTTCATGGCTTGTCTTTCAGGGCTAGAAAGATTATACAGTATGGACTTTGGTAGTTTAGCTCTGAGGGTCAGGTTAATAGGACAATCATATGCATGATGAGGAGGCATATTCTGACACTCCCTCTCAGAAAAAATGACCTCAAAACCAGACAGAAAAGCAGGTAATATTTCAGTAGAGACAGTAGCAAGGGAAATATCTAAACAGTTCTCATGGCAGTAATCTCCCCATTCAATAATCTCCCCGGTTTGCCAATCCACCAACAGATTATGTTTCACCAGCCAGGAAAGACCCAAAACAATAGGTGTGGGAAAACTGTCCAGGACATAGCAAGGGATTATTTCAGAATGAACTGACCCCACCCTCAGTTTTATATTATGTACAATCTGAGTAAATGCTTTCTGTGCAAGTGGCGCCGAGTCGACGGTGAAGATGGAAATAGGTTTAGCGAAAGTACAGCAAGCAAGACCATGAGTTTTCACAAACTCTGCATCAACCATGTTGACCCTGGCTCCACTGTCAACAAACACAGAAATTTTCTCGATTTTGCTCTCTAGCACCACCTCTGCTGTCAGGAAAAACTGGAAACTGCAGGTTGGCAACAAATGCACCCCTTGTTTATCCAACTCCAGACTACCAGAGTTAATCAAATCTCCTTTTGTTTAGGAATTGAAGGACAAGTCCCAATAAAATGTCCCTTTTTCCCACAAAAAAAACATACACCTTTTTTCTTGCGAATCTCCAGGAAAATGTATGATGTCAAGGCACCCCCTAACTGCATGGGTTCTTCCACCTCCCCCAGTACTGGTTCACTGCCAGACTGCTCCCCCGGCAGAGGTATATAACCCCGACAAGAAGGCCACGGAGAAGGTGGTCTTACCCGCCTATCCCGAAGGTGTCTATCAAGACATATGGCCAACGACCTGGCAGTCTCCAAGGACTGAGGGGTTTATTTACTGCCAAGGCATCTTTTAACCTTACAGTAAGACCCTAACAAAATTGACTTCTAAGGGCTGAATCATTCCATTTGGAAACCGTTGCCCATCTACGGAATTCAGAACTGTACGTCTACACTGACCGATTCCCCTGCTGAAGGCGACGTAACCTACACTCAGCCAAGGCGACTCAGTCAAGGTCATCAGAGATGAGGGCCAGAGCCCCAAAAAAACCCTCTACAGACTGGAGACAAACCGAATCCTGCGGTAAAGAAAATGCCCACGATTGAGGATCTCCCTGCAGTAGAGAGATTACAATTCCAACCCATTGTTCCTCATTTCCGGAGGAGTAAGGAAGAAGTTTAAAATACAGTTTGCAGGCCACTTTGTATACAAAAATCTTGTCCCTACCTCCTGAAAACCTGTCCGGGAGGGCAACCTTGGGTTTAGGCTGGACAGGCCTACCTGCACAGACCCCCACATTGGCGACCTCTAGCAGCTGATGCTGCTGCTGAACCTCACAGCGGAGGTCATTCACCTCCAGAGACAGACTGCGCAGCCGCTCTGCAACTGAATCCATACCAAGGGAGAAAGGAAAAAAAAACACGCCCGACAAAACAACAACACACAATTAAACCCAAGTGTCAGTTTTTTTTAAAGTGCTGGTGATAATGTCACGCACAGAGTAGGAAAGACAAAGTGCAAAATGAAAGGATGAGGGGAAGGGAGCCCAGACACTAAGGACAGAGGGGGTGGAGACCTCCAAGGCTAATCTGATATCACCCTGTCCTTCCCTACCTTCCCTATATTGGTTGCTCACTAATCGTCAAGCAGAAACCTAAAACCCTGTCTCTCCCTAGAGCTAGGGTCTGGCTAGGGAATGGGGGGGAAGAGCGCTAGTCAGTCCCCACTAACACTAAAGACAGCAAGGAGAGACAGACACGGGGGAAGTAGCTTAGCTTGAGTCGAATTCAGAGAGATAGCACACATGTCCTCTTAGCACCAGAGAGGAAGTAAGAACTGCACTTTCTCCAAGCCTTCACAAGGGGTCATGTGAATATCACCGGCGCCTCCCTATTGCAAAGTGAAGGTATTTATACACCCAGGCCAGTGTGTTAATTAGCAAGAGGAAGGTAGCTGCTGGGTCATAGAGTGAGACAGATCTAAGAAGGTGTCTGTAATGCCTAATGAAGAGATCTCCTTCAACCAACTGCAGGGCGACTGTCTGTCACATCTACCACATAACATAACACACCAGTGACAATGCTAGTCTCTTATATCGCAGATCAGTAAAAAGATGTATTGGTGGTCACTAAGGGGATAATGTTTCTATAATGTTTTCTTTACATAATAAAAAAAAAAGAAATGAAACACAAACAAATAATAAAAAAACATGGCGGCACGGTGATCTAACTTTTGTAAGATCTCCCTGGCACCCAGGCCAGCTCCAAGATGTGCAATCCTTTTGTGGTTGCACAGGGCTCTTCACCTATCACTACCAGTGGGGCACTGCTGTCTCTGAATGCCTCTGCACAAAAACTAGAGAGTATGAAACTTTGTGTTATTTTGGCACCACAAACTGAAGATATCCAGGTAATTTGCATTAACACTTCTTCACCATCTTTAGTTATACAAGTTTACATTTCAGGTACAATGAAGATTATAGCATCATCCTACGTGGATATAATTTTGTCCTCATTCATGGTTCTTAAGTTTTCGCTTTGTGTTTTCTATGCACTTTGCCAAACAGGGAACACTTCTCGAGTAGTGTTGAGCGATACCTTCCGATATCGGGAAATATCGGATCGGATTGGATCGGACCGATACCGAAAAAGTATCGGATATCGCCGATTCCGATACCGGAAACCAATGCAAGTCAATGGGACATAAATATCGGAATTAAAATAAACCCTTTCTTTCCTTGTAGGTTATTTCTACATGAAGGAAAACAACTAAGAATAATGTAGAATGTATTGGGGGAGGTGGGGGAGACAATAAAGGCATAGAGGTTTAGCCCAGTTAAATGGAATAGCAGGAATTAATATTTTTTTATTATGTTCTGAGTTACGGAAATATTAACTATGTTAAGTATTTTTATATTTTGTCAGATATTTATGTTTCACTACTTCCATGCTCTTCACCTTCTTTTTTACTTCTCCCACACTTTCTCCTTCATCATCCTCAGCATCTTTTTCATCCACTTCTTCTTCACCTTCTTCTTCTTCACCTTCTTCGTATTATTCTTTTTTTTACATTCTTCATATTCTACTTCTTCATCTTCTTCATATTCTTCTTCTTCATCATATTCTTATTTGTGACAGGCATTCCTGTAGTTGTTATCTATAAAAGGTTGGACATTACACCTTTCGTTCTGCCCGTCACAAAAGATTTACAACAGGATTTGTCCGCGTTCAGTTTGGCCTGCAGCAGCAGGTCTTTTCCAGGGGCACCACGAGGAGGAACGGACTCACCCCCATACACTGCTTAGTCATCTTCTGCTTATAATTTAGATATTATCTTTTGCTCTGATTTTTAGTCTTATGCTTAATGTTCTTCCGCTTTTTGTTCTGCAGCTTCTTGTATTTCTGCTTCTTGGTTTTCTGTCTCTTGTTTTTCTGTATCTTGGTGCTTGTCTTCTCTTCTTTGTCTTCTTGGTCAACTTCTTCAGGGTCATCTTCTTGGTCTTCTTCGGGGTGGTCTTCAGGGTCGTCGTCTTCGGGGGTCCTCGTCTTCGGGGTCCTCGTCTTCTTCGGGTTGGTCTTCTGGGTCCTCGTCTTCGGGGTCCTCGTCTTCTTCGGGGTGGTCTTCAGGGTCCTCGTCTTCTTCGGGGTGGTCTTCAGGGTCCTCGTCTTCTTCGGGGTGGTCTTCAGGGTCCTCGTCTTCAGGGTCATTGTCTTCGGGGTCCTCGTCTTCTTAGGGTTGGTCTTCAGGGTCCTCGTCTTCAGGGTCCTCGTCAGGGAGATCCAGAGTGATTACCAAGAACCATTTCAAAAAGCTTGAACTTGGAAATGTAGCAGAAGGTACAAGAAAGCTGAGGAACTACCGAGGACCAGCTGACGGTACTGGAACCCGGATGGATAGCAGAAGGTACAAGAGCCAATGGAACTACCGAGGACCAGCTGATGTTACTGGAACTCGGTTACTAAGCAGGAGGTACCTGTGCCAGAAAGCACTACCAAGGACCAGCAGACGTTGGTGGAACTTGGATACCGAGAAGGAGGCAACTAATCCAAAGGCACTGCCGAGAACCAGCTGACGGTACTGGAACCCGGATGGGTAGCAGAAGGTACAAGAGCAAATGGAACTACCGAGGACCAGCTGATGTTACTGGAACCCGGATGGGTAGCAGAAGGTACAAGAGCCAATGGAACTACCGAGGACCAGCTGATGTTACTGGAACTCGGTTACTAAGCAGGAGGTACCTGTGCCAGAAAGCACTACCAAGGACCAGCAGACGTTGGTGGAACTTGGATACCGAGAAGGAGGCACCTAATCCAAAGGCACTGCCGAGAACCAGCTGACGGTACTGGAACCCGGATGGGTAGCAGAAGGTACCCATGTAAAAAAAAAGTTCAAGGCCGCGAGCCGGCCGCAGTTACCAAAACCCACAGTCCTACAGAGGGTGCTTGTCCTATTGGCACTATGGAACCAGCCTTCATTGCCAGATCCCGCAGCCCACATAGGAGTCACCTAAACTGCAGGCACCATAGAGTCGGCTAACCCGACCGCAACACGACAGGACAACGCATTGGAGGCAAAGTGACGTTGACACTACCCGGAAACAGCTGGCGTGCTGGAACCAGGCTGGGCAGGAGGGAGTACCCGTGCCAAAGACACTGCCGAGAACCAGCTGACGGTACTGGAACCCGGATGGGTAGCAGAAGATACAAGAGCAAATGGAACTACCGAGGACCAGCTGATGTTACTGGAACCCGGATGGGTAGCAGAAGGTACAAGAGCCAATGGAACTACCGAGGACCAGCTGATGTTACTGGAACTCGGTTACTAAGCAGGAGGTACCTGTGCCAGAAAGCACTACCAAGGACCAGCAGACGTTGGTGGAACTTGGATACCGAGAAGGAGGCACCTAATCCAAAGGCACTGCCGAGAACCAGCTGACGGTACTGGAACCCGGATGGGTAGCAGAAGGTACCCATGTAAAAAAAAAGTTCAAGGCCGCGAGCCGGCCGCAGTTACCAAAACCCACAGTCCTACAGAGGGTGCTTGTCCTATTGGCACTATGGAACCAGCCTTCATTGCCAGATCCCGCAGCCCACATAGGAGTCACCTAAACTGCAGGCACCATAGAGTCGGCTAACCCGACCGCAACACGACAGGACAACGCATTGGAGGCAAAGTGACGTTGACACTACCCGGAAACAGCTGGCGTGCTGGAACCAGGCTGGGCAGGAGGGAGTACCCGTGCCAAAGACACTGCCGAGAACCAGCTGACGGTACTGGAACCCGGATGGGTAGCAGAAGGTACAAGAGCCAATGGAACTGCCGAGAACCAGCTGGCGGTGCTGGAGCCCAGGGTAAATACTAAAAACAGAAGAGCCAGAGGTGTATTTGGAGGAGGTTTTAAATCCGTACTACAGTGGATGTGGACAAAGCAGGAGAATTTGCCGGACACACAGCTGGGGATCAGCTGACGTTACTGAATCCCAATAACACTGGAGCAAGCGTTGACTGTGCAGACGGCACTTCTGAGCAGCAACTAGCGGTATTGGAGCCCAGGGTAAATACTAAAAACGGAGGAGCCAGAGGTGTAATTGGAGCAAGTTTTAAATAAGTAGCACAGTGAATATGGACAGAGCAGGAGAAATTGCCGTGAACACAGCAGGGGAACAGCTGACGTTACCGAACCCCAATAACACCGCAGCAAGTGTTGACTGTGCAGACGGCACTTCCGAGCGCCAACTGGCGGTGCTGGAGCCCAGGGATAAGAATGAAAACAGAGGAGCCAGAGGTGTAATTCGAGCAACTTTAAAATGTGTAGTACAGTGGATGTGGACAAAGCAGGAGAAATTGCCGTCCGCACAGCAGGAGAACAGCTGACGTTACTGAACCCCAATAACACGGCAGCAAGTGTTGACTGTGCAGACAGCACTTCCGAGCGCCAACTGGCGGTGTTGGAGCCCAGGGTAAATACTAAAAACGGAGGAGCCAGAGGTGTAATTGGAGCAAGTTTTAAATAAGTAGCACAGTGAATATGGACAGAGCAGGAGAAATTGCCGTGAACACAGCAGGGGAACAGCTGACGTTACCGAACCCCAATAACACCGCAGCAAGTGTTGACTGTGCAGACGGCACTTCCGAGCGCCAACTGGCGGTGCTGGAGCCCAGGGATAAGAATGAAAACAGAGGAGCCAGAGGTGTAATTGGAGCAACTTTAAAATCTGTAGTAGTGAGAATGTGGACAGAGCAGGAGAAATTGCCGTCCGCACAGCAGGGGAACAGCTGACGTTACTGAACCCCAATAACATGGTAGCAAGTGTTGACTGTGCAGACAGCACTTCCGAGCGCCAACTGGCGGTGCTGGAGCCCAGGGATAAGAATGAAAACAGAGGAGCCAGAGGAGTAATTGGAGCAACTTTAAAATGTGTAGTACAGTGGATGTGGACAAATCAGGAGAAATTGCCGTCCGCACAGCAGGAGAACAGCTGACGTTACTGAACCCCAATAACACGGCAGCAAGTGTTGACTGTGCAGACGGCACTTCCGAGCGCCAACTGGCGGTGCTGGAGCCCAGGGATAAGAATGAAAACAGAGGAGCCAGAGGTGTAATTGGAGCAACTTTAAAATCTGTAGTAGTGAGAATGTGGACAGAGCAGGAGAAATTGCCGTCCGCACAGCAGGGGAACAGCTGACGTTACTGAACCCCAATAACATGGTAGCAAGTGTTGACTGTGCAGACAGCACTTCCGAGCGCCAACTGGCGGTGCTGGAGCCCAGGGATAAGAATGAAAACAGAGGAGCCAGAGGTGTAATTGGAGCAACTTTAAAATCTGTAGTAGTGAGAATGTGGACAGAGCAGGAGAAATTGCCGTCCGCACAGCAGGGGAACAGCTGACGTTACTGAACCCCAATAACACGGCAGCAAGTGTTGACTGTGCAGACAGCACTTCCGAGCGCCAACTGGCGGTGTTGGAGCCCAGGGTAAATACTAAAAACGGAGGAGCCAGAGGTGTAATTGGAGCAAGTTTTAAATAAGTAGCACAGTGAATATGGACAGAGCAGGAGAAATTGCCGTGAACACAGCAGGGGAACAGCTGACGTTACTGAACCCCAATAACATGGTAGCAAGTGTTGACTGTGCAGACAGCACTTCCGAGCGCCAACTGGCGGTGTTGGAGCCCAGGGTAAATACTAAAAACGGAGGAGCCAGAGGTGTAATTGGAACAAGTTTTAAATAAGTAGCACAGTGAATATGGACAGAGCAGGAGAAATTGCCGTGAACACAGCAGGGGAACAGCTGACGTTACCGAACCCCAATAACACCGCAGCAAGTGTTGACTGTGCAGACGGCACTTCCGAGCGCCAACTGGCGGTGCTGGAGCCCAGGGATAAGAATGAAAACAGAGGAGCCAGAGGTGTAATTGGAGCAACTTTAAAATCTGTAGTAGTGAGAATGTGGACAGAGCAGGAGAAATTGCCGTCCGCACAGCAGGGGAACAGCTGACGTTACTGAACCCCAATAACATGGTAGCAAGTGTTGACTGTGCAGACAGCACTTCCGAGCGCCAACTGGCGGTGCTGGAGCCCAGGGATAAGAATGAAAACAGAGGAGCCAGAGGAGTAATTGGAGCAACTTTAAAATGTGTAGTACAGTGGATGTGGACAAATCAGGAGAAATTGCCGTCCGCACAGCAGGAGAACAGCTGACGTTACTGAACCCCAATAACACGGCAGCAAGTGTTGACTGTGCAGACGGCACTTCCGAGCGCCAACTGGCGGTGCTGGAGCCCAGGGATAAGAATGAAAACAGAGGAGCCAGAGGTGTAATTGGAGCAACTTTAAAATCTGTAGTAGTGAGAATGTGGACAGAGCAGGAGAAATTGCCGTCCGCACAGCAGGGGAACAGCTGACGTTACTGAACCCCAATAACATGGTAGCAAGTGTTGACTGTGCAGACAGCACTTCCGAGCGCCAACTGGCGGTGCTGGAGCCCAGGGATAAGAATGAAAACAGAGGAGCCAGAGGTGTAATTGGAGCAACTTTAAAATCTGTAGTAGTGAGAATGTGGACAGAGCAGGAGAAATTGCCGTCCGCACAGCAGGGGAACAGCTGACGTTACTGAACCCCAATAACACGGCAGCAAGTGTTGACTGTGCAGACAGCACTTCCGAGCGCCAACTGGCGGTGTTGGAGCCCAGGGTAAATACTAAAAACGGAGGAGCCAGAGGTGTAATTGGAGCAAGTTTTAAATAAGTAGCACAGTGAATATGGACAGAGCAGGAGAAATTGCCGTGAACACAGCAGGGGAACAGCTGACGTTACTGAACCCCAATAACATGGTAGCAAGTGTTGACTGTGCAGACGGCACTTCCGAGCGCCAACTGGCGGTGCTGGAGCCCAGGGATAAGAATGAAAACAGAGGAGCCAGAGGTGTAATTCGAGCAACTTTAAAATGTGTAGTACAGTGGATGTGGACAAAGCAGGAGAAATTGCCGTCCGCACAGCAGGAGAACAGCTGACGTTACTGAACCCCAATAACACGGCAGCAAGTGTTGACTGTGCAGACGGCACTTCCGAGCGCCAACTGGCGGTGCTGGAGCCCAGGGATAAGAATGAAAACAGAGGAGCCAGAGGTGTAATTCGAGCAACTTTAAAATGTGTAGTACAGTGGATGTGGACAAAGCAGGAGAAATTGCCGTCCGCACAGCAGGAGAACAGCTGACGTTACTGAACCCCAATAACACGGCAGCAAGTGTTGACTGTGCAGACAGCACTTCCGAGCGCCAACTGGCGGTGTTGGAGCCCAGGGTAAATACTAAAAACGGAGGAGCCAGAGGTGTAATTGGAGCAAGTTTTAAATAAGTAGCACAGTGAATATGGACAGAGCAGGAGAAATTGCCGTGAACACAGCAGGGGAACAGCTGACGTTACCGAACCCCAATAACACCGCAGCAAGTGTTGACTGTGCAGACGGCACTTCCGAGCGCCAACTGGCGGTGCTGGAGCCCAGGGATAAGAATGAAAGCAGAGGAGCCAGAGGTGTAATTGGAGCAACTTTAAAATCTGTAGTAGTGAGAATGTGGACAGAGCAGGAGAAATTGCCGTCCGCACAGCAGGGGAACAGCTGACGTTACTGAACCCCAATAACATGGTAGCAAGTGTTGACTGTGCAGACAGCACTTCCGAGCGCCAACTGGCGGTGCTGGAGCCCAGGGATAAGAATGAAAACAGAGGAGCCAGAGGAGTAATTGGAGCAACTTTAAAATGTGTAGTACAGTGGATGTGGACAAATCAGGAGAAATTGCCGTCCGCACAGCAGGAGAACAGCTGACGTTACTGAACCCCAATAACACGGCAGCAAGTGTTGACTGTGCAGACGGCACTTCCGAGCGCCAACTGGCGGTGTTGGAGCTCAGGGATTACAGTTCAGGTGGTAGAAACATGAACAGAACAGGAGACCTGGATACTGTTGCCAACCAATTATTTATTCTGGAAGAGGACTGGCAAATTCATGAGAGATCCAGGCCTTGTTCATTTTGAGAAAAGTAAGCCGGTCAACGTTATCGGAGGATAGTCGCATGCGACGGTCTGTTAGTACACCACCTGCGGCACTAAAGACGCGTTCCGATAATACACTAGCAGCAGGGCAAGCTAGCACCTCCAGTGCATACTGACTAAGCTCTGGCCATGTATCCAGCTTACAGACCCAAAACTTGAAGGGAGAAGAGCCGTCTGGGAGTACACTAAGAGGGCAAGACATGTAGTCTGTCACCATCTGACGGAAACGTTGCCTCCTGCTGACTGGAGCTGTCTGTGATGGTGTAGACATTTGTGGCGGCGGGGACACAAAACTTTGCCACATTTCGGCCATACTGGTCTTGCCTTGTGCTGAGGCGCTGCTTCTGCTCCCTCTTTGTGCAGAGCTTCCTCCACTGCCTCGACGCACTGAGCTGCTTTGTAAAGCACTAGCAGCACTGCTCTCGGTTGGAATGGAGAACATGATGGAATGCACCAGTGCGTCTTGGTACTCCCGCATTTTACGCTCCCGGTTCAATGGTGTTATGAGGCTTTGTAAGTTGTCCCGGTAGCGAGGATCTAGGAGGGTGGACACCCAATAATCAGCCGTGTTGAGAATGTGGGCGATGCGGCGGTCGTTTCTGAGGCACTGCAGCATGAAATCAACCATGTGCTGCAGACTGCCAACTGGCCAAGAAACGCTGTCCCCTGCTTGAGGCGTGATCTCTGCCTGCTCTGCATCACCCCACCCTCGCTCTAGATACTGACTACTAGAGCATTGTGTACCTCCCTCCTCTGGACAGATGTCTTCCTCATCCATTGACTCCTCCTCATCCTCCTCACAAAGTGTCCCCTGCCTAGGCCTTTGTGAGGAACCACGTTGCGCAGACTGTAGAGAAGCAGATGGCATTTGTGACTCCTCATCCTCCACCTCTTCCAAAACCTCGTCCCTTAGTGCTTGCAGTGTTTTTTCAAGCAGGCAGATAAGGGGGATAGTCATGCTGACTAGTGCATCATCTGCACTCGCCATCCGCGTGGAATAATCGAAGGCACGCAAAACGTGGCAAATGTCCTTCATAGAGGCCCACTCAGTGGTGGTGAAGTGTGAACGGCGCGCACTGCGACTTGTTTGCGCCTGCTGCAGCTGGTACTCCATTACTGCTGCCTGCTGCTCACACAACCTCTCCAACATATGTAACGTTGAATTCCACCTGGTGGGTAGGTCACATATGATGCGATGTTCCGGAAGACATAATCGGCGCTGCAGAGCTGCAATGCGTGATCTTGCATTGCTGGAACGCCGCAAGTGAGCGCACTCTATGCGGACCTTGTGAAGCAGTGCATCAAGATCCGGATAGTCCCTCAAAAAACTCTGCACGACCAAGTTGAGCACATGTGCCAGACATGGGATGTGAGTGAGGTTGCCTAGGCCCAGAGCTGCCACCAGATTTCGGCCATTGTCACACACTACCATGCCTGGCTGGAGATTCGCTGGCACAAACCACACGTCACTCTGCTGCTTGATGGCATTCCAGAGCTCCTGCGCTGTGTGGCTTCGATTCCCCAAAGAAATTAATTTTAATACGGCCTGTTGACGTTTGGCCACGGCTGTGCTCATATCGGTCATCATAACAGGTAACCGTTCACGGGTCGATGTGGAGGTAGACCGTGACGGCTCCTGCAGCGCTGATTCAGAGGAACTGGAGTATGAGGAGGAGTCAATGTGTACAGACTGGATTCCTGCAATCCTTGGAGTTGGCAGAACACGTACAGCGCCACTCTCAAGATCTGTACCCGGCTCCACAACATTTACCCAATGGGCAGTGAGGGAAAGGTATCGTCCCTGTCCATGCTTACTGGTCCACGCATCAGTGGTCAGGTGGACCTTGCTACTGACGGCGTTTTGTAGCGCATGTTTAATTTTTCCCTCCACATGATGTTGCAGGGCAGGGACGGCTTGCCTGCTGAAATAAAAGCGGCTGGGCACGTTGTATTGTGGGACTGCCAATGCCATAAAGTTACGGAATGTGTCAGTCTCCACCAGCCTGAATGATAGCATTTCAAGGGCCAGTAGTTTAGCAATGCCAGCATTCAGAGCCTGTGCTCGGGGGTGGTTTGCCGAGTATGGGCGCCTTTTCTCCCATGCCTGTGCTAACGATGGCTGTAGACTGGCCTGGGAGTGTGAGGATGACTGGGAAAGTGGTGCTGTGGGTGGAATTACACTGTGTCTCTGTACAACAGTGCCAGAGATTCTTCCATGGCGATCCTGTGAGGAAGCCGAACCAGCTGTGTGTGAGCTGGAGGAAGAGGCTACAACACGAGCTGAAGAGGTGGTAGGTGGCGCTGTAGGTTGGCCTAGGTCTTCAGTGTGTTTGTGTAACTCCACCACGTGCTTGGTCCGCACATGTTTCCACATATTTGTGGTATTGAGGTTGCTGACACTTTTCCCTCTTTTCACCTTCTGATTACACAGCTTGCATTTGACAAAGCAAATGTCATCTGCAACTGTGTCAAAAAAGGACCAGGCACTGCAAGTCTTGGGAGCGCCCGCTTTGGATTTTGGAAGAGCCATGCTCCTAATGGGTGCCGAAGTGGAGGCTACAGGCAACCAAGTCTGCCCCCTCCCTCTCCCTCCTTTTTGGGCCGTTCGGGGAATCTCTTCCTCAGAGCTGCTCCCACCACCTTCCTGTCCCTCACGCCATGATGGGTCAAGGACCTCATCATCTACACCACCCTCTTCAAACAACTGCTTCTCCTGGGTAGTCTCGACAGCACAGTACGCACCAGAAAGTGGCACCTGAGTCTCATCATCAGATGCGTACTGAGGTGTGCTGCTGACCATAGGCACTGGCCCACCCGCCTCTTCAGATTCAGAGAGACAAAACGGTTGCGCATCACTGCATACTACCTCTTCTTCAAATTCTCGAATTCTGCTTGGCTGGCCCCCTCTTTCCAAGCCAAGAGATTCAGAGAACAGAAGTAGAGATGGCTCCTGTCCAGGGCTCTCTGACTGCCTGGGCAATTTGGCAGGTGGTGAAGAGACAGATGGGTGCTCTTCAGTGCTCAGGACCTGAGAGGATCTGGAACTAATTGAAGTCGATGCGTTAGCTGCCATCCATCCGACAACGGCTTCAATTTGGTCCTCGCGCAGCAGTGGGGTACGGCTAGCTCCTACAAAGCTGCGCATAAAGGACTGTTCCCTGGTAAAACTGGGGGATGCTGAGTCACTGGTGCCCGCAGCAGGCACAGAATCCCCACGTCCTCTCCCTGCAGGCACAGAATCCTCACGTCCTCTCCCTGCAGAAACTCCACGCCCACGCCCACGACCACGACCACATGCCTTACTCCCTGCCTTCTTCATCTTGGTAGACTGATAAAGATAGGCAGAAAAGTACTAAGGGCTTAGTGTGCTTATTCCTGAACAGCTGCTAACAGGTATAAGAAACACTAATTTTATAAAGTGTGGACTAGACTTTAATATGAGCTAATGTGGCCTACACAACTGTAAAGTGGAGTGTTTGGTGAACTTTATTTAGGTTTTTTTTGTCACAAAAAGACACTGGATGTGCCTAAAGATGTAATAACGATAGTATCACAAACTTTTTGTAGCTATTACAATGTAGGAAGGTAACCTACAATGCAATAGATGAGGCTGCAAAAAATAGGCTAATACTAATCTGGCTGGGGCTGCAGGGCCCAATGCTGCAGAAAGGCTCCTCTATCTACTCCTATATAGTGTGTTTGGAATCAATTTAGCTGAATATGGATGGAACCACCACACTAATAGGAGATATCAGGAAAAATTATGAATTGGCAATAAAGGACAATGTATGAGGCAGTGACACACACTGAGTGCACTACAACCAGACGGGGTTGAAGCACACACTACAGGGTGAGCTGCACTCACACACCAGACCTTGCAGACAGCGGTGAACAGTACAGATGCAGAGCACTGTGCACTAGTGCTGCAAGACGGAAAAAAATTCTCTATCTACTCCTATATAGTGTGTTTGGAACCAATTTAGCTGAATACAGATGGAACCACCACACTAATAGGAGATATCAGGAAAAATTATGAATTGGCAATAAAGGACAATGTATGAGGCAGTGACACACACTGAGTGCACTACAACCAGACGGGGTTGAAGCACACACTACAGGGTGAGCTGCACTCACACACCAGACCTTGCAGACAGCGGTGAACAGTACAGATGCAGAGCACTGTGCACTAGTGCTGCAAGACGGAAAAAAATTTCTCTATCTACTCCTATATAGTGTGTTTGGAACCAATTTAGCTGAATACAGATGGAACCACCACACTAATAGGAGATATCAGGAAAAATTATGAATTGGCAAAAAAGGACAATGTATGAGGCAGTGACACACACTGAGTGCACTACAACCAGACTTGGCTGAAGCACACACTACAGGGTGAGCTGCACTCACACACACAGACCTTGCAGATAGCGGTGAACAGCACAGGGAACTGTGCACTAGCACTGCAAGGCACAGTGATATAGAAAGTAGCTTGGGTAAAGCAGTATAGAGCAAATAGGTAGCTAAAACTGTCCCTCAGAACAACAGCGTCCTATCCCTAACTGAATTCACAGCAGAGTGAGCTCAAAATGGCGGCGGTGGCTTTTATAGTGCATCATGACATCATTTCAGCAGCCAATCACAGCCATGCCATTAGTTAAGATGCCTACATGCCTAACAGGATGTGCCCACACTTCTTAGGATCCTCATTGGCTGAATAAAATGAAAATGTCTCATTGCATTATGGGATATTGCAATAGTATCGGAATTAAGTATCGGAATTCCGATACCGCGAATATCGGCCGATACCCGATATTTCAGTATCGGAATGCTCAACACTATTCTCGAGCCTAGGAGACAATTAGCCATAGAGGGTGAATGGGTTCATTTTGAATTGAGTGTTATTTTGGCCACTTATGGAAATGTTATTTGGGTATTGTAGGGATGTAGGGATTTTGTTATTTGGGAACTTTTTAACCCCTTTCTGACGTGGTATGTAACAGTACGCACCACGTCGGCACCCCCTGTTCAGCGCAGGCTCCGGCGTTGAGCCCGCACTGAACAAGGCACAAGTCAGCTGATTTATACAGCTGACATGTGCCCGCAACAGCCACGGGTGGAATCGCTATCCATCAGTGTGTCGACATCTGTGTGTCATCAGTGTGACACGTACTGGCGTCTGGGGAAAGCAATATAGTTAGCACTGTTCCCAGGCACCGAGTGCTAAATCCAACTCTTATCATCGTTGCCTGGTCTCCCTGCAATCAGCTTATGAGAGTTGCAGTCAGCACCTGCCATCTGTGAATAGCTCAAGTTAAATAAATAAATAAAAAAATGGCTTTGGGTCCCCCTTAATTTTACTAACCAGCTGAGGGAAAGCAGACAGCTGGGGGCTGGTGTTATTATTCTGGGAAGTGGCCCATAGCCATAAAGGTTCCCAGCCTATTAATAACAGCTCACAACTGTTTGCTTAGACTTTACTGGTTATTAAAAAGTGGGAACCCCCAAAAAATGACTTGGAACCCCCCCTATTTTTATAAAAAGCAAAGGCTAAACAGACAGCTGTGGGCTGATATAAATAGGCTGGGAAGGGGCTATGGATATTGGCCCCCTCCAAAACTAGTAACACCAGCTCTCAGCCGCCCCAGAAATGGCGCAACCATTAGATGCGCCAATTCTGGCGCTTAGCCTCGGCTCTTCCCACTTGCCCTGGTGCATTGGCAAGTGGGGTGTGACGCGAGTCACTACAGAAATAACAGTCTCCGAAGAGGAGAGAAAATACTAATATTACTGAAAGAAATATAATATTAGAGCTACTTACTAGATAAAAATAGGGAGGTCAAACAATCCAAAGTCAAGTCCAGGAAGATGGCGCAGTACAAAGGGAGCAGACAAAAGAGTAGTCAGATAACAGGCAAATGCTCAAAATCCAGGTAAGGGAAAATAGTCAGGCTGGGTCAGGCACAGAGCACAGAGAGATCAGTCCTACACAGGTAATACCAAGTGTACAATTGACACTGGGTGAAGGAGCTAGCATGCTTAAGTAGAAGACTAATCAAGGGAAGTGAACACAGATGACTGCAGAAACAACCCAGCAAACCCAAAACAGACTGACAGCCTCCACACAATAGTAACCTAGCAAACAAGGAAAGTGTGGAGACCATGACAGTACCCCCTCTTCAAGGGGGGGCCACCGGACCCCCAGGTCTCCCAGGAAACCGCCGATGAAAGGCCCGGACCAACCGATCAGCCCTCACAGAATGAGCCGGAACCCAGGACCGTTCCTCAGGTCTATACCCCTTCCAATGTACAAGATATTGAAGGGAATTCCGGACCATACGGGAATCAATGATCTTTTGTACCTCATATTCTAAGCTTCCCTCAATAGACACCGGAGGAGGCGGGGGCGAGGGAGACAGAACAGGGGGAATAAATTCCTTCAACAAAGACTTGTGGAACACATTAGGAATACGGAAAGACTGAGGGAGTCGTAATCGGAAGGAAACCGGATTGACCACCTCCAGAATCTCATATGGACCAATGAATCTAGGACCCAACTTCAGCGAGGGTATCTTCAATCTAATATTCTTAGAGGATAGCCATACCTTATCCCCGACCTTGAAGGCGGCACCTGACGAGTGTTTCCTATCGGCCTTTTGTTTCTGCCGATGCTGAGCCACCCCAATATTCTTTTTAACCTCCCTCCAGACATCCCCCAACTCTTGAATGGTTACATCTACCCCAGGACACCCAGAACTTATCCTGGAGAACTCACCAAAATGAGGATGAAACCCATAATTACAGAAAAATGGAGAGGTTCCTGTGGACTGATTAACCCGACTGTTAAAGGCAAACTCAGCCAGAGGAAGAAAGGATGACCAATTCTCCTGCCAATCAGCGACAAAACATCTTAAAATTTGTTCCAAAGACTGATTTGTCCTTTCGGTCTGACCGTTGGTTTCAGGATGATAAGCAGAAGAAAAGGACAAATCAATCCCCAACCTTCTGCAGAAAGCCTTCCAAAATCTAGAGACGAATTGTACTCCCCTATCAGATACAATATTAAGAGGAATCCCATGCAATCGTACCACATGAGTAATAAACAGTTTGGAGAGCGTCTCTGAATTGGGTAACCCGGATAATGGGACGAAGTGAGCCTGTTTGCTGAATCGATCGACTACCACCCAAATAGCCGTCATCCCCCCAGACAGAGGTAAATCAGAAATGAAATCCATGGACAAATGAGTCCATGGTCTTTCTGGAATGGGCAAAGGAGCCAATTCCCCAGCCGGCCGGCAATGTTGCACTTTAGCGCGTGCACAAGTTTCACAAGCAGACACAAAATCTTTAATGTCCCTATGCATAGCAGACCACCAAAAGATTCTAGCAACTGCCTTCTGGGTGGCAGTAACTCCAGGATGACCACTCAACACAGAATCATGGAATTCTTGCAAAAGGCGTAATCTGAGATACACAGGGACAAACAACTTGCATTCAGGAATATTGGAAGGAGCCAAGGACTGAGCAGTACGAATTTCTGCTTCCAGCTCAGAGGAAACCATGGCCACAACTATACCCTGAGGAAGAATGGAGGAAGGAGGCTCCGGAGGTGACACAGAATCAAGGCTACGAGACAGGGCATCCGCCCTCACGTTCTTAGACCCAGGCCTGAACGTAATAGAAAAATTAAATCTTGAAAAAAATAAAGACCATCTGGCCTGTCTAGGTGTCAACCGCTTAGCAGATTCGATATACGCTAGATTCTTGTGATCTGTCACCACGGTGACTGGATGAATGGCTCCCTCAAAAAAATGCCTCCATTCTTCAAAAGCCAATTTGACAGCAAGTAACTCCCGATTACCCACATCATAGTTTCTTTCAGCAGGAGAAAATTTCTTAGAGAAAAAGGCACATGGTCGCAGATTAGTTAAAGTTTTAGGACCTTGAGACAATACAGCCCCCACCCCAACCTCGGAAGATTCCACCTCAACAATGAACGGCCTCTGGAGATCTGGTTGAACAAGTACAGGAGCAGACATAAAGCATTTCTTCAAGTTTTCAAAAGCCCCGACTGCTTCTGACGACCAAACCTTTAGCTCCGCCCCTTTGCGAGTGAGGTCCGTAAGGGGCTTGACAATCTGAGAAAAACCTTTAATAAATTTTCTGTAATAATTTGCGAACCCTAAAAAGCGCTGCAGAGCCTTAAGGTCGCTGGGTTGAACCCAATCAATGATGGCCTGAACCGGCCCAGGATCCATCTTAAACCCGGAGGCTGACACAATGAAGCCCAAGAATGATATTTCTTGAACAGAAAAGGTACATTTTTCAATCTTGGCAAACAAACAATTATCTCTTAACCTTTGCAGAACCAAACGGACATGTTTATAATGAATATCCAGATCAGGTGAAAAAATTAGAATATCATCTAAATAAACCACAATGAATCTCCCAATATAATCAGAGAGAATATCATTCATAAAATTCTGAAAGACCGCGGGTGCATTTGTTAGCCCAAAAGGCATGATGAGATTTTCAAAAAGACCTTCAGAAGTTAAAAACGCTGTCTTCCACTCATCACCCTCTCGAATACGTATCAGGTTATATGCCCCTCTAAGATCCAGTTTGGAAAACCATTTGGCCCCCGAAAGTTGATTATATAGATCGGGGATAAGTGGAAGCGGATAAGTATTTTTAACAGTTCTCTTGTTTATTTCTCGGAAATCGAGGCAGGGACGGAGACCTCCATCTTTTTTTTTAACAAAAAAGAATCCGGCTGCAACCGGCGATGAGGAAGGACGAATATGACCTGTCCGTAAACTTTCGTTAATATAAGCTTTCAAGCTTTCATGGCTGCCCGCTCAGGGCCAGACAAGTTATACAAGCGAGCTTTGGGTAATTTGGCATTAAGAATGAGATTAATAGCACAGTCATAGGGACGGTGAGGAGGTAAGATCTCAGACTCTACTTCCGAAAAAACATCTCCGAAGTCCTTCAGGTATTCTGGACGACCCTCCAGACTAACGGAGCAAGCATGCACAGATTTAAGACATTTTTCAATACAATGAGGGTCCCATTTGACAATATCTTTCTGATACCAGTCAATGATCGGATTATGTATGCGCAGCCAAGGAAGACCCAACACAATCCCAGCAGGTAAATTGTCCAGGACATAACAGGAGATTAATTCTGTATGCAGTGACCCCACCTTGAGTGTGAACTCCACCGTAACTAACTGAACCAGATTTTTTAGCAACGGTGTTCTATCAATAGCGACAATTTGAATAGGGTCTTCTAACTTAACTGTCCCTAATCCTAATTTCTGAACAAGTCCCGAATCAATGAAATTAGCCGCGGCTCCACAGTCAATAAAGGCAAATGTTGATAGACACTGTTTTTGAAACAGAAGTTCAGCATTCAACAACACTTTATCAGAGGAGTAAAAGGGTACCTGTAAGTCTGGGTGACCTCCTCGACAATCACCCAGACCTAGGCGTTTCCCGACGGCTTATTCGTTGCAGGTCGTGCTGGGCAATCCTTTAAGAGATGTCCAGATTGGCCACAATACAGACAAAGTCCAAGTTCCAGGCAGCGTCTCCTCTCCTTAACCCTTGAGCTGGCAGCTCCAACCTCCATAGGTTCTACCTCTGGTAAACGACCCGGGCCCGGTGGACAAAATGGAACCTCGTGTTGAACCTTGCGTCTCTCCCGCATCCTCCGATCCATGCGGATAGCCTGAGTCATGGCCTCCCCCAAACAACCAGGTGGAGCATGCAGAGCCAGAGCGTCCTTTAGAGGCTCCGAAAGACCCCTGAGGAATTGGCACCTGAGAGCCGCGTAATTCCAGAGAACCTCAGTAGACCACTGACGAAATTCAGAACAGTAGTCTTCTGCTGTGTGGTTACCCTGTGTCAGGTTCATGATCCTTGTCTCTGCCACCTTGACCCTGTCAGGTTCGTCATAGATCTGTCCTAAAGCGTCAAAGAAAGCATCCACAGAAAGACGTTCAGGAGAAAAAGGGGGTAGAGAAAATGCCCAAGTCTGGGGACCCCCGCGCAGAAGTGACATTATAATTCCCACCCGCTGTGACTCATTCCCTGATGACCGAGGACGAAAGGTAAACAATAATTTACAACTTTCTTTGAAAGTTCTGAACTGATCTTTCTCCCCCGAAAATTTGTCAGGGAGTGCTATAGCCGGTTCAGGGGGGCTCAAAGATACGTCAGATGGTTCAGAAGTCATGACAGTGGTCGGAGAGGAAAGATTCTGAGGGACTGTAAACGTACCAGAAATCTGGTCTTGTAACTGAGCCTGTGAGGACGCCAGTTTGTGTTGTTCCAAGGCCAGATCCTGAACTAACTGAGTCAGATTCACCACCTGATCACACAAAGTATGTAACGGATCCATAGGTGGGAAAAAGGAAAAAAAAAAAAAGTGAACGGTCAATTGTAATGTGACGCGAGTCACTACAGAAATAGCAGTCTCCGAAGAGGAGAGAAAAGACTAATATTACTGAAAGAAATATAATATTAGAGCTACTTACTAGATAAAAATAGGAAGGTCAAACAATCCAAAGTCAAGTCCAGGAAGATGGCGCAGTACAAAGGGAGCAGACAAAAGAGTAGTCAGATAACAGGCAAATGGTCAAAATCCAGGTAAGGGAAAATAGTCAGGCTGAGTCAGGCACAGAGCACAGAGAGATCAGTCCTACACAGGTAATACCAAGTGTACAATTGACACTGGGTGAAGGAGCTAGCATGCTTAAGTAGAAGACTAATCAAGGGAAGTGAACACAGATGATTGCAGAAACAACCCAGCAAACCCAAAACAGACTCACAGCCTCCACACAATAGTAACCTAGCAAACAAGGAAAGTGTGGAGACCATGACATGGGGTAATAGTTTTGGGGTTGATGACAGCTGTTTTATGTCCCCTGACATCAAGCCCAGGGGTTAGTAATGGAGACACCCACCTTTCCCAGTCCTGGCCCTTTCCCAGAATAATAACACCAGCCCCCAGATGTCTGCTTTTCCTCAGCTGAATAATAAAAATAAGGAGGACTCCATACCATTACAGAACTGAAAAGTACAGAAAAGTACACACGTAAAGCAATGATTAATATACAGTATATGTACCTTACTAACATATTTCTATGTATCTATTCATCTATCTATCATCTTTCTTTATCTTTGTACATCTAACACCAAAACATCTGTCATTTGTATTCATCATTCTTTTCCAGTATTTGTCACACTGATGGTACACACGGACACACGGACACACTGTACATGTATGCCGCACGGATGGTGTCCTAATGTCATATGAATGGCACACGAACATGGATCACAGACCTCACCGGTACTGTTTTTTCCTGTACCGGAAATATCAGGACTAGTGTTGAGCCACCCCCGTAGTGTTCGAGTTCGGTTCGGTTCGTCGAACACCCGTGTGTTCGCCGAACTGTTCGTCGAACACCTTCGAACACCGTTAAAACCAATGGCAGGCAAACAAAAACACATAGAAACACATAGAAAACACCTTCAAAGGTGTCCAAAAGCTGACAAACTGCTCAGAAGACATAACTAACACATGGAAAAGTGACAAGTACATATAGTCATGCGAAAATAAAAGAGGTGGAGGAGTAAAAGGAGGGGGAGACACAGATATAGGCATGTCATGCCCTTCTAAAATCCAAAAAGTGAGAAGCCGACACGGCCAGTCCGCTCCTGCCCGTGCCACCTCCGTGTCGCCGGGTTTGTGCCAGAGCCGCGGTGAACCCTGACGGCCAGCCCCCCTCTCCCAATACTGGTGCCTGTCCGCTGGTGGGTCGAGCGAGCCCCCCTGTGGTGGAGGCAGCTCTAAGCTTTTTAATTTAAATTGTCTCTCTAATTTGAATGAATACACTTTAAATCCATTTACAAGGATCTATTGGAGGGCAAGTCTCATGCCAGCAGCCGCGGTAATTCCAGCTCCAGTAGCGTCCACTAAAGCTGCTGCAGTTAAAAAGCTTTTATAAGGATCGAGCTCGGCTGTCCACCGCAAGGCATCCTACTGCCAGTCCCAGCCCCTATGCCTTGGGGTGCCTCCTGATGCTCTTCACTAAGTATCCCATGGTCCCGAAGCATTTCCTTTGAAAAAATTAAGTGTCTAAACTACAGGTGGTGCAGCTTGCTTAACAGCCGGGATAATCCGCTCACTAGCAGACACTGCTACTAGGCACAAAGTATTTCCTGGGCTAGATGCAGTTAAAAATTTGTAATTAGATACTCTCGTTGGATGCTGAGAAAGCATTCCATAGAGTCTCCTGGCACGCCATATATGATTCTCTTAAAAAGCTTGGGGTAGGGGTCTAGGGGACCCTTTTATAGCCAAAATCACGGCCCTGTATCGCAATACGTCACCTAGGCTGAAGATAAATGGAACTGTAGCACCCTGAGGGCTCGGTTGCTACAGACGTATTGCACCTCACCCAGAGGTGTGATATCTCACTCTCAGGTAAGGATGGAGTGTGGATCAGGACCCGACACCTGCATGCATTACACCACATTGCCGTGGGGCAGGGCGACCAATATGCCCCTGAGATGGGCACGACAGTCCCTGTCCCTGGCTGGAGTGGGGGGAGGGAACACTGAGGAAGTGGAACCCTGTAGTGCAGGAGCAGGGAGGAAGCAGTTCCTGGGTGCATTGAGAAGGGAGTATAAAAGGTGGGCACCATCTTAGTTCAGTGCAGAGAAGTCTGAGCAGAAGTGGCAGGGAGCAGGGGCTCTGCATGAGCTCTGCTCCGGAGGCGGGCCTAGTAACAGAGGCCCAGGCCTGGAAGAGGGAGAAGGAAGGAAGAGGAGCGGAGAAGGCTCCAGGAACGAGGAATGAAGGGATCCCAGGGGTGCGGACGGGCGAGTCGCCACCGCACGCCCGAATCCACCTGCGTGGAGGGGTCAGGCCAAAGGGGGAGACCGGTCCCCGAACTAGTGGAGGCAGGAAACGACCCTCAGCTAGAAACCGGAGGCTCTGACATTTTATGTGGCGCAGCCCCTCGCTACACCCGCTAGGAAGGCACCACATAGGGTCAGGGAAACTGGCGCCAAGTTTACCAAGAGGAGGCCCGAGGCAGCCGGACAGAAGTGTTGGTAAGAAAGGCCAGACAAAGGACACACAAAGGGGGTCCTGTGAAGTGCTCCAAAGTTATCTGGGAGTTGTCTGAGCCCCTCACCTGGTGAGCACAGTACGACGTGGGCAGCCGTTACCTGCAGACGTGGTCTGGATAATAAGAACTGTGAGTAAAGGCCCTGAACTGCATCACTGACTCCGTGTCGTTACTGCTGCTGCCCTGCACCATCACCCCCATCCTCCGCATACACTGCCCTGAGGCTATACTCCTCCCGTGGGGAGTTATGCTACGCTCTGCTGCACCCACAACACCAGCCTCAGTGGTCTGCCCTGTAGCGGCGGTTCACTCTGACCGCAATCCACGGGTGGCATAGTCGGACATTTAAACATGAAAACCACATAAATAGTTCCGCCACTGGTTTGACCGCCCTGAGCCACGGAACTGGGTCGCCGCCACGAAGACTACAACCACCAGCATCCACCAAAAAGGGTCCGGCTCCGGGTGTCCCAAGGCCCAGGGGGTGCGTCAGAACATTTTCATCACCTTTCACAATCACCAATGGGACAAGGCAGTGATGTCCTCTGTCCCCTCTCTTATACATCCTAGTGACGGAGCACCTGCTCTCATCAATTCGCCATAACCCCAATATTAGGTGGATTGAGGTGGGAGGCACCGAGTACAAGTGCTCTCTATTTGCTGATGATGTCCTAGTATATATCACTCAATCACATATATCCATCCATGCTGTTATGGCTGAAATAGATCACTTTGTTACATGGTAAAATTTTAAAATCAATGCAGCGAAGTCTGAGGCCCTCGATGTCTCCCTCCCCAAATCCATATAGGATTCCATCCAGTCCAACTTTCCCTTTGCCTGGCCCTCACAGGGTATCAAATACTTAGGAATTCCTATTCATAGAGACCTCTCCCATCTATGTTATCTTAATTTTGGGCCCTTTATTGAACAACTCCATACAGACCACGGTTGGCAAGTTAGAACTGTAAGATTCACTACGTGAACCACTGGTGTTTTGTGGAAAAGCACATGTACACTGCGTTCCAAATTATTATACAAAAAGTGTTTAGGAGTGATAAGGGAAGAATTTGTTTGTTTGTCAGTTAAACTCATTGATGGTGATGTGTGTCAGGGCTCTTTATATCACTGTAAGCAATTGCAGACACCTGTGCTAATTAGTTTGGCAGGTGTGTCCAATGAAAGGCAAGACTACTTAAGAAGGCTCTCTCACATTATTAAGCAGCCTACATTTTCTGCCAAAATGGGAAAGAAAAAGGATGTGTCGGCTGCTGAGAAGCAACAAATTGTGGAGTGTTTAGGTCAAGGCATGACTACAATCAACATTGTGCGATGATCAGGATGAAGTGTCTTGGCAATCAAGAAGTATGTAGCTGATTCACAGTACACACGTGTGCGTGCTGATAAGGGCAAATTGAGGACTCTTTCCTACAGGCAATTACGTCAGGTTGAAAGAGCAGCGGCAAAAAAGCCTTGTCATAGCAGCAGACAAGTTTTTGAAGCTGCTTGTGCCTCCAACGTCCCCCGAACAACAAGATGCAGGGTCCTTCAGAGGTTTGCAGCTGTGCATGCGCCATCCTGTCGACCTCCTCTATCCACTTCACACAAGCAGAAACGGCTCCAGTGGGCCAAACATTACATGAAGACTGATTTCAAAACTGTTTTGTTCACGGATGAGTGCCGTGCAGCGCTCGATGGTCCAGATGGATGGAGTGGAGGATGGCTGGTTGATAGACACCCCACGCAAACACGGCTACAGCACCAACAAGGAGGAGGTGGAGTAATGTTTTGGGCTGGAATCATGGGGAGAGAGATTGTCGGCCCCTTTAGGATCCCTGAAGGCGCTAAAGATGAACTCCATAATGTATGTGGATTTTCTCAAACAGCACTTCCTGCCATGGTTCAAGAAGAAGAACCGTGTATTTCACAGCAAGATCATTTTTCTGCATGATAATGCACCATCTCATGCTGCACATAAAACATCTGCATCTCTGGCTGATATGGGCATAAAAGGGGACAAACTTATGGTGTGACCCCCATGCTCCCCTGACCTCTACCCCATTCAGAACCTTTGGAGCATCATTAAAAGGAGTGTCTATGATGGCGGGAGGCAGTTCACATCTAAGCAACAGCTCTGGGAGGGTATTCTGTCCTCATGCAAAACAATTGAAGCAGAAACCATCCAAAACCTGACAAATTCAATGGAAGAGAGAGTTCAGAAGCTCCTTTCGAACAAGGGGTCCTATGTGAAAATGTAACATCACCTAGAATAAAGTTTTGAGTTGAAAACTGTTTGATTTCAGTTTCTAACAACCTGCTAATGCTTATAATTTCAAAAATGACCATTTTTTTGGTCTTTATTAAAATGAAAAGGTTGATCGAAAAGTTTGGGGGATCTAAGAGTGTGGCAACCCAGTAGTCATGATTACTTCGAATTCTGACAATATGAGGGTCATGCTGCAGGTAGTGCAGCAAGAAGGCACTTATGTGCCTTGCGCATCTCGGAGCCCCAAAATTATTTTCCGGGCTAGATGCAGCTAAAAATTATTTTTAATTTTAAATCTGGTGAAGCTTTAGTATAGATGGCCTAATAGGATCAGTGCTGCACACTGCTACAAAGCCCAAATTATTTTCCAGTCAAGATACAGATAAACATGATTAGTAATTTGAAAGCTTAAAACGGTTGGTAGGGTGATTTTAACCAATCATCAAGCTTTTACTCTCCCCAGGATGACACAGGGGTAGAAAAGTCGTTTCGGATCCATGATTTGTTCATCTTTATGAACGTGAGTCTGTCTACATTATCAGTGGAGAGCCGCGTGCGCTTATCTGTCAGCACACCACCAGCAGCGCTGAACACACGTTCAGACAGAACGCTGGCTGCGGGGCATGACAAGATCTCCAAGGCGTAAGTGGCTAGCTCCGGCCATTTATCCAGATTGGAAGCCCAAAAAGAGCAAGGGTCCAGTGACACAGTCGTGGCTTCAATGTTTACTTGGAGATACTCCTGTACCATCGTCTCTAGGCGTTGACTATGTGTCAGACTTCTTGTCTCCTGTGGCCTTGCAAAGGATGGGCTAAAAAAGTGGTGAAATGATTCTGCAACAGTCTCTGCTGATACTCCTGCATGCGTGCATCCCTTTCTATGGCAGGAATAATTTCTGCAAATTTACTTTTGTACCGGGGATCTAACAGTGTGGCAACCCAGTAGTCAGGATTATTTCTAATTCTCACAATTCGAGGGTCATGTTGCAGGTAGTGCAGCAAGAAGGCACTCATGTGTGTTGCGCATCCAGGAGCACCAAGTCCCTGTTGTGTTGGTGGCGAGGTAACAATCATGCTTCCTTCCTCTGTCCTCTCCCCCCAACCTCGCACAACAGAAATGTGATCAAGGTCTCCCTCAGCTGATGAGTCTTCCATCAGTTCGTCCTCCACTTCTTCCTGGGCTCCTGCACCTTCCTCACTAGTTTGGCTGCTACCATGCGCCCTGGTAAAACCATCTCCCCCACCCTCACATGCCTGCCGCCTTGGTGCTGCCGACCGTCTGGACCTTGCAGATGTTAGCCCTTCCGCATACAACTCCTCCTCCTCTACTTCCTCCACCTCCTCTTGTGCCACCACCTGACTCCGAATTCTGTTTAACATGTGCTCCAGCATGTAAATCACCGGAATAGTCATGCTGATAATGGCATCGTCAGCACTAAACATCTTCGTCGCCATTTCAAAACTGTGCAGAAGGGTGCATAGGTCCCTGATCTGAGACCACTCCTCCAGCGTGATTTGCCCCACCTCTGAATCTCGTTGGCCCAGGCTATACGTCAGAACGTATTGCACCAGGGCTTGTCGGTGCTGCCACAGTTGCTGCAACATGTGCAGAGTTGAATTCCACCGGGTAGGCACATCGCATTTTAGCCGGTGAAGTGGCAGGCCCAACGACTTCTGTAGAGATGTAAGTCGCTGAGCTGCGGGATGCGAACGGCGGAAGTGAGCACACAGCGACCGTGCCCTCTGCAGATGGCCATCTAGTCTGGGATAGTGGGCTAAAAATTGCTGGACAACCAGGTTCAACACGTGAGCCATACAAGGCACGTGTGTGACATTGCCCCGGCGAAGGGCCGCACCCAGGTTTGCAGCATTGTCGCACACGGCCTTCCCTGGTTTCAGGTCCAGTGGAGACAACCATTCATGAAATTGGTTCTCCAGAGCTGACCACAACTCCTCAGCTGTGTGACTCACATTTCCCAGACATTTCAATGTAAAAACCGCCTGATGACGTTGAGCCCTACTGCCAGCCTAGTAAGGAGGTGTGCAGGATCCCTTCTGCGCAGTTAGAAAGCTTGTGGCATGACCAGACAGGCTTTGGGTGCAGGTGGAAGACCGAGAGGAGGTTGAGGAGGCAGAAGCAGTGGAGGAACTTTGACATAAAGAGGATTGACGCACAACTCGTGGGGACGGCAAGACTTGGACAGCAGCCCCTTGTCCTGCTGTCACCATAGTTACCCAGTGCCCAGTCAGCGACATGTAACGCCCCTGTCCATGCCTACTCGTCCAAGTGTCTGTGGTGAAATGCACCCTGTCACACACAGAGTTTCTCAAAGAAGCGGTGATGTTGTGTGCGACATGCTGGTGGAGCGCAGGCACACCTTTCTTTGAGAAGTAGTGCCGACTGGGCATCTGGTACTAGGGCACTGCGACGGACATAAGGTCTCGAAAATCCTCTGTGTCCACCAGGCGGAAAGGCAGCATTTCTATAGCCAAGAGCTTGCAGATGGTGAAATTCAACCTCTTAGCTTTCTCATGGCTAGGAGGAAATGGTCTTTTACTTGTCCACATCTGAGGGACCGAGGGCTGGCTATTGTGCTTAGACGGGGTTGATAAGGGTGTCCCCGGCAAACTGCCGGTCTGTGAGGAAGATGCAGGCGGACATGTTAGGTTGCCTTGATCCAAAGGTGGTGCTATCGATGTCGGACAGCGCTCAACACCAGCTGGTGTTACCACCTCCAAAGAAAATGATGACCTGCCAATCACGCTGGCTGTTGCGGGTAAAGAGGTGGCAGGTCTGCGCCCCAAAACAGGTGTGACTGCTGTCCCCCCAGTCACAGAGGATGAAGAGGCCGCGGATGCACAAGATATGGCAGACGGTGATTGGCCCGGCCGGCTAGGCCGCATTGTAGCACACTGAGCTTCCCACTGCAACTTATGCTTCATGTCCATGTGCCGGTTCATGCATGAAGTACTCAAACTATGTATTTTTTGGCCTCTACTTAGCTTTTGCTGACAAATGTTACAGATAACACGAGTTGGGTCATCTTTATCGATCTGAAAAAATGCCCAGGCTATGCAAGGCTTAGCACCCATGCGACCTGAAGAGCCACCACGACTTGTGGTGAGAGGCAGAGTTGTGTTTGAGGATGCAGTTGTTGACGTGCTTCCAGTACTACGTCTCTGTCCAGGAAGGCGCAACCTGACCTCGTCGTCACTAGCATCTTCCTCCACCTCCTCTGCTGACCTCATCTCTTGGCTGACTGTGGGTTGACAGCAAGTGGGATCTCCGACCTCATCATCATCACCCTGTGCGTTATCACACCCGTCGTCCTCAGAGCCAACCTGTTCCTGCCCTGACAAAAAACTAAAGTTGTCGCTCCAATCAGGTATTTGAGTCTTATCATCGTCTTCCTCATTGTCTCCACCAACAGGAGTTACAGTTTGGGAATGAGGGTCTACATTATGGTCAGAACCTTCTGCGTCTGGTCCTGGATCCGACTCATAAAGATTCTGGGCATCAGTGCAGATCATTTCCTCGTCTGGATTCACAGAAGCGCTGGAGTCGACCTCTGATTCCCAGGCTATAGTATGAGTAAACAGCTCTGCAGACTCAACCATCTGTTCTACCTCATACTCAGACGGGCAGCTGGAGATTTGGGAGCTGTGAGGAAGCAAGTGCGATTTGGGTGACACCTTTGAGGACTGGAGTATTTGTGATGTTGAAGTTGATGTGGAGGAGAGCCCACTTAAAGGAGCACTTGATATCCGTTGAAGCACCTGCTGTTTTTGTGCCTCATCTGGAATTTGTAGCGATTGGCGTGGCCGTAAGAAAGGGATCTTATCACATTGTCCGCTAAAAGAAGTAGACATTTTAGTTTGGCTGGAAGATGGTCTTTCTTCTGCAGATGTTACTGTTGCTTTAACACCTACCCCACGGACACAACCTTTTTTCCCCTTCCCAACACGCCTATTCCCCTTTCCACCAGCAGCAGGCCTTTTTCCACTCATTTTGGTGGTTAACTAATTCACAACTCTGGAGTTGTTTGCACAAAAAAACAATGGATGGTAACCGAGCAGAGCTGAGTGGCCAAACTGTGGTATTAGGCCAAAACTATTGGCTGGGTTAGATGCAGAAAAAAATTATTTTGAATTTGCAACCTGATGGAGGTCAGTATAGATGGACTAATACAAATAGTCCCACACACTGCTAGAAGCCCAAATATTTTTTCAGAGGTACTGTAGATGCAGATAAAAATTATTTTTAATTTGCAACCTGATGGAGGTCAGTATAGATGGACTAATAGACCAAGTCCCACACACTGCTAGAAGCCCAAATATTTTTTCAGAGCTAGATGCAGAAAAAAATTATTTTTAATTTGCAACCTGATGGAGGTCAGTATAGATGGACTAATAGACCAAGTCCCACACACCGCTAGAAGCCCAAGTATTTTTTCAGAGCTAGATGCAGAAAAAAATTATATTCAATTTGCAACCTGCTGGAGGTCAGTATAGAAGGACTAATAGAACAAGTCCCACACACTGCTAGAAGCCCAAATATTTTTTCAGAGCTAAATGAAGAAAAAAATTATTTTTAATTTGCAACCTGATGGAGGTCAGTATAGATGGACTAATAGACCAAGTCCCACACACTGCTAGAAGCCCAAATATTTTTTCAGAGCTAGATGCAGAAAAAAAATATTTTTAATTTGCAACCTGATGGAGGTCAGTATAGATGGACTAATAGACCAAGTCCCACACACCGCTAGAAGCCCAACTATTTTTTCAGAGCTAGATGCAGAAAAAAATTATATTCAATTTGCAACCTGCTGGAGGTCAGTATAGAAGGACTAATAGAACAAGTCCCACACACTGCTAGAAGCCCAAATATTTTTTCAGAGCTAAATGAAGAAA
Source organism: Phyllobates terribilis (assembly GCF_046119375.1). Classification (NCBI taxonomy): domain Eukaryota; kingdom Metazoa; phylum Chordata; class Amphibia; order Anura; family Dendrobatidae; genus Phyllobates; species Phyllobates terribilis. Next base: position 126,044,249 of record NW_027362762.1, on the reverse strand, counting down.
AAAATTATTTTTAATTTGCAACCTGATGGAGGTCAGTATAGATGGACTAATAGACCAAGTCCCACACACTGCTAGAAGCCCAAATATTTTTTCAGAGCTAGATGCAGAAAAAAATTATTTTTAATTTGCAACCTGATGGAGGTCAGTATAGATGGACTAATAGACCAAGTCCCACACACTGCTAGAAGCCCAAATATTTTTTCAGAGCTAGATGCAGAAAAAAATTATTTTTAATTTGCAACCTGATGGAGGTCAGTATAGATGGACTAATAGACCAAGTCCCACACACTGCTAGAAGCCCAAATATTTTTTCAGAGCTAGATGCAGAAAAAAATTATTTTTAATTTGCAACCTGATGGAGGTCAGTATAGATGGACTAATAGACCAAGTCCCACACACCGCTAGAAGCCCAACTATTTTTTCAGAGCTAGATGCAGAAAAAAATTATATTCAATTTGCAACCTGCTGGAGGTCAGTATAGAAGGACTAATAGAACAAGTCCCACACACTGCTAGAAGCCCAAATATTTTTTCAGAGCTAAATGAAGAAAAAAATTATTTTTAATTTGCAACCTGATGGAGGTCAGTATAGATGGACTAATAGACCAAGTCCCACACACTGCTAGAAGCCCAAATATTTTTTCAGAGCTAGATGCAGAAAAAAATTATATTCAGTTTGCAACCTGATGGAGGTCAGTATAGATGGACTAATAGAATGATGCTATGCCCAAAAGATTTTACTTCACTAGGTGCAGTAAAAAAATTGGTATTCTATACACAGGTGTTATATCTTGCAACACAGATAGGCTACTCCACTGACTAACACACTCTGCAATAGGCCAAAAAGGATTAGCTTTGCTAGATTCAGCCAAATGCTGTGAAAAAAACTTGCACAGCACTGGCACAGACCTGCCTGGCAAAAACTGATAGGAACTGATGTAACCTAGTCCTGAAAAGGACTCCAATTACAATTAGTCTTTACTCCCACAACCTATCTATTTAAGAGCACAGACCTCCCTGATAAAAGTCGTAGGAAATGCTGTAACCTAGTCCTTAAAAGGACTGCAATCACAACTATTCCCTACTCCCAAGCTATCTGTAGATTTGTGCGAAAATTGGCTTGAAATTAACAAGGTATAGCGCACACAGCAACAGCGGTGCCGTCTAACACGCAGCTGCAGCAGTGAGAAAATGGTGGCGACGGGGAAAATGGCTTGGTCTTATAGGGCAAGGACATGTGACATACACTGCCAATGACACATGCCCTTGCTTGTGTGAAAAAAAGCACTTCGCTCCGTGTGTGCGCTGCTGATAGGCTGACAGATTGCACCTCCCCACTGCAAATGCGGGAAAGAGAAAAAAAAATGGAGATCTTCATTGTTCCTGCAGAGATCCATCCCCTGCCCCTCCCCCCGCCCCGCTGTACACTCAAACTGCGTATTAACATTAATTTTCATCATTACTGAGAAAAAATCCAGTTATGATTTTGGTGCACGAACAGTTATCGAACATAACCTCGAACAGCCGAATTTTTCTCAAATTGTTCGTGTTCGCCGAACGGCTCGAACACCGCCCAAAACAGCTCGAATTTGAGATTGGCGAACAGTTCGAGTAGAACAACGCTCATCTCTAATCAGGACGTGTGAAAGAGGCCTAAGATAAAGCTAGCCCTACTATTTTTATAACATAGATATAATTTGTTCAATAGAAAATTTTTAGATAATTGCTATGTATTTGTAAATCAGTGGTGACGAGCCTGAGGCTTATCCTAGCATCCCACTTTCTTTTAGGCTTTACTTTATGCCCAGTAGATCGTTCAAGCCCAAAGGTCACTCTTTGGCTCAACCTCTAGTAAGTCCAATATTTCACAAGAGAATACATTAATTTCCAACAAGTGCATTGAAAGGATTGAAAGCTGCTGACCAATGTTTAGAGAAGTGGTGGGATTCAGGAGTCAGCATGTTGATGCAGTTGTGCGGGAGGAAGAAGCATGTTTGCGGCTGTCAACAACTGTGAACAACCTATCTGGAATGTGCTACTATTTACTTACTGTAGGGTCTCTATGCACTGTTTTTATTCAAGGTTATATTTGTCTGTTAATGGCCATAGTGTGAATTTGGCTGTGTGCCCACGATGCGTTTTTTTAAGCGTTTCCGCAGCGGCAAAAACGATGCAGAAATGCTTAAAAAACGCATGGTAGAAGGTCTGCCATGTTCCCCAATGATAATCCGCATGTGCTGTGCACATGCTGCGGAAATTTCCGCTGCGGATTATCATTGTGGAAAAAAACGCAGCACTACCAATTATTTTGTGGAAGTGCTGCGTTTTTGCCGCCATTGACTTGCATTAGATCGCATGGATTACGCATCACTGTATATGTATATGCGCATTCCATGTGTTCCAATGTGCGGATGGTACCCGGGTGTGGAGGACAGGAGACTCTCCTCCGGACCCGGGTACCATAGAAACTGTGAAAAAAAGAATAAAATAAAAAATAAAGATTATATTTACCTTCTGACGGCCCCCACTGCACTCGTCCTTTCATGCCGGCAGCTAGCGATGGACTGAAGGACCTGCGCTGACGTCATAGTCATGTGACGGGTCACGCGACACTGACGTCGGCAGGTCCTTCAGTGTACTGCTGCCGGCAGCCTGGACGGAGGGAATCAAGACTGCGGGGGCCATCGGAAGGTAAGGCTATATTTATTTTTCTATTTTTTACCATTCTTTCGGTCACAGTATATAAATCCATGCCGTTTGCATGGATTTATATAGTGTGACCAAGTTGACAAGCACTTTCCAAGTGATGCTAAAATCGCTTGGAAAGCGCTTGTCAACCCGCATGCGGAAATGCAAGTGAAGAACGCTTCATTTCCGCATGTCCCTGGCAGGAAAACGCATGTACAATCCGCATGTACAATCCGCATGCATTTTTTTCTGCCAAGGAGATGTAGAAACGCTCAGGAAAAAATCCTGAGCATTTCTGCATCGTGGGCACATAGCCTTTCAGCACAAAATAATCTACTATGATTATCATTTCAGTGATCTTCTCCTTGGCTAAGAAGAAAGTGTAAACACTGTCATACTGAATTATAAGAGCAGACTGGTTGCTTTAAAAGTGGTTTTGAAATGCTTGAAATCATTGTCTTCTTCTGTTAACCATGGTGACCTCCAAGGAAAGATGTGCAGTCATCATTGCTTTGCATCAAAAGGGTTCTACAGAGGAAAACATGGCTGCTCATAAGATTGCCCATAAATCAACCATTTATTGCATCAAGATTTGCCATGAAGGTGGCCTCGGGTTGCAAAAGGACCTTGTCCTACCGGATCGGTTCACCACCAGGGCAGAGCTTGTTCAGGAATGGCAGCAAGCAGGTGTCTGCACACACATTGAGTCAAGATTTTGGACATTGGTCTGGTGTCAAGAAGGGCAGCAAAGAAGCCACTTCTTTCCAAGAAAAACATCAAAGACTAACTGGCATTAAATGAATAAATAAATGAATAAAGATTGAACTACAGAGGACTGACATAAAGTTACTTTCTGTGATGAAGCCCCCTTCAGCCTGGTACATTTGGAAGAATGCTTGTCTGGAGAAGAAAAGGTGAATGTTACCATGAGTCCTGTGTGATGCCAACGCTAAAGCATTCTGGAGCCATTCATGTGTGGGGGCTGTTCATCCAGTGAAGGGGGTATGCTCACAATTCTGCCTAAGAACATTGTCCTGAATACAGAATGGGATCTAAACATCCTCCAAGAGCAACCTCTCTCAACCATCCAGGAACAATTTGGTGATGAACATTGCTTTTTCCAGCATGATAGAGACCATGTCACAAGGCAAAAGTGATAACTAAGTGGCTCTGTGAATAAAACATTGAAATTTTGGGTGCATGACCAGGAAATTCCCCAGATTTCAATCCCATTGAGAAGCTAGGGTCAATCTTTAAAAAGTGTCTGGACAAAGACACAGAAATTGTGATAAACTCAAAGCACTGATTATACAAGAATGTGTTGTCATCAGTCAGGATTTGGCCTACAAGCCGATATCCAGCATGTAAGGGCGAATTGGAGAAGTCATGAAAAATAAGAGTCAATATTGTAAATATTAAGTTTTTGAATAAACTTGTTGTATTTGTCAATAAAAGTTTAACTTATGAAATTCTTATAATTGTTCTTCAGTTACCATAGAAACCTCTGATTAAAATACCTAAAAACACTGAAGCAGCAAACTTTGAAAGCCAAAATTTGTGTCAGTCTCAACATTTTTGGCCTGGACTTTAATGTGAGGAGTTCTGCTGTTCTTTCCTAATTTTCTTTACAGTGATCGAGTTTTATAATAGCGCTGTTTTGTAATCCTGCCCCCAATGATAGTAAAATGGAAGCTGAACTGTCTTACAGTGAAAGCTGAAACTGAAAAGTGATCTCCACAGCAGCAGGGAGTGGGTTTTCTCATGTGCATGGTTACATGGAAAATAAACAAAACACTATTTTTTTCTCCTAACAGATTGCCTTCAGTATAGCACTGCCTGCACATTCTTTCTGTGAATATAAATGTATCAGTACTACTATAATTAGTGAAAAACCAAGCAATGTGAACTGAGGTCTAAGATGGTACACATGCAAGAAATAGGAGCATGTTCACACTAGCAAAAAGATGCAAAACCTACAAAAGACAAAAAATATATCTCATACCCTACCATCATTATATATAAATGTAAAGCAAAGTTGCATATGAAATATAGGGTACTTAGTGAACTATTTTTGATCAAAAAAAGTATACAAGCCGTCCCACCAGCGACAAGGTGACCCTAAATTGGGACGGTCCTACACTGTCTATATTAAAAACTTTGCTTTACATTTATATATAATGATGGTAGGGTATGAGATATATTTTTTGTCTTTTGTAGGTTTTGCATCTTTTTGCTAGTGTGAACATGCTCCTATTTCTTGCATGTGTACCATCTTAGACCTCAGTTCACATTGCTTGGTTTTTTGTCTTGTTTGCATTCTGTGCAAATTAGGGGTGTGGCATGCCCCTTGTTGAGCTGGTTAGTATATATGTAGCTTACCACGGGCTTAGGTGGTCTGATATTGGGACCCGGTTCTATTTGTCTACCGTTTTATATGCATTACTTCAACTTTGATATACAGTAAGGTTTTTAATATAGACAGTGTAGGACCGTCCCAATTTAGGGTCACCTTGTCGCTGGTGGGACGGCTTGTATACTTTTTTTGATCAAAAATAGTTCACTAAGTACCCTATATTTCATATGCAACTTTGCTTTACATTTATATATAATGATGGTAGGGTATGAGATATATTTTTTGTCTTTTGTAGGTTTTGCATCTTTTTGCTAGTGTGAACATGCTCCTATTTCTTGCATGTGTACCATCTTAGACCTCAGTTCACATTGCTTGGTTTTTTGTCTTGTTTGCATTCTGTGCAAATTAGGGGTGTGGCATGCCCCTTGTTGAGCTGGTTAGTATATATGTAGCTTACCACGGGCTTAGGTGGTCTAATATTGGGACCCGGTTCTATTTGTCTACCGTTTTATATGCATTACTTCAACTTTGATATACAGTAAGGTTTTTAATATAGACAGTGTAGGACCGTCCCAATTTAGGGTCACCTTGTCGCTGGTGGGACCGCTTGTATACTTTTTTTGATCAAAAATAGTTCACTAAGTACCCTATATTTCATATGCAACTTTGCTTTACATTTATATATAATGATGGTAGGGTATGAGATATATTTTTTGTCTTTTGTAGGTTTTGCATCTTTTTGCTAGTGTGAACATGCTCCTATTTCTTGCATGTGTACCATTTTAGACCTCAGTTCACATTGCTTGGTTTTTTGTCTTGTTTGCATTCTGTGCAAATTAGGGGTGTGGCATGCCCCTTGTTGAGCTGGTTAGTATATATGTAGCTTACCACGGGCTTAGGTGGTCTAATATTGGGACCCGGTTCTATTTGTCTACCGTTTTATATGCATTACTTCAACTTTGATATACAGTAAGGTTTTTAATATAGACAGTGTAGGACCGTCCCAATTTAGGGTCACCTTGTCGCTGGTGGGACGGCTTGTATACTTTTTTTGATCAAAAATAGTTCACTAAGTACCCTATATTTCATATGCAACTTTGCTTTACATTTATATATAATGATGGTAGGGTATGAGATATATTTTTTGTCTTTTGTAGGTTTTGCATCTTTTTGCTAGTGTGAACATGCTCCTATTTCTTGCATGTGTACCATTTTAGACCTCAGTTCACATTGCTTGGTTTTTTGTCTTGTTTGCATTCTGTGCAAATTAGAGGTGTGGCATGCCCCTTGTTGAGCTGGTTAGTATATATGTAGCTTACCACGGGCTTAGGTGGTCTGATATTGGGACCCGGTTCTATTTGTCTACCGTTTTATATGCATTACTTAAACTTTGATATACAGTAAGGTTTTTAATATAGACAGTGTAGGACCGTCCCAATTTAGGGTCACCTTGTCGCTGGTGGGACGGCTTGTATACTTTTTTTGATCAAAAATAGTTCACTAAGTACCCTATATTTCATATGCAACTTTGCTTTACATTTATATATAATGATGGTAGGGTATGAGATATATTCTTTGTTTTTTGTAGGTTTTGTATAATTAGTGAAATTAGAGATCGCTGCACACAGTATTAGCAGACAAGCTGCTGCCTGTGTCATTGTGCTTATTAAGGAGAATACATAGGAATAATATTCATTGTAAAGACAAACAATAGATGTCACATTAAAATGACTGAAGTACTAATGCCGAGCTGTCAGACTGTCAGACTGCACTAATGTAAATACACTGGGGGATACGTCAAGCTGCCAGATTATACATTTATTAGGAATGCGGTGTTTATTTATATATTTGACTCCTATCCTTCTCTGTTCTGCAATGGGATGGTATATCATCTCCACAAAGAGCGTTGTAAGATTTATTTAATTTCTAATTATCCTGCGGATGTGGTATACGCGTTCTAGATGGTAAAATTCTTTTAACTGTATATATAGTGGCTCCGATTCATCAAGACTGGTGTTTTTCACTTTATAAACTTGCACACTTTTGGTATTTTCATTCCTGTTTTGCACTGTTCCTCCAAAATGGGTGGAGCTGGGATGGGATATTGGAAGAACGGGGGCATGACGCCACAGCTCATCTAATTCATGATGAGTTGTGTCGTTCCTTATGCCAGAAAACTTACTCCTGTCCCTGACTGGAGTAATATTTGTGGTGATGCATACAGAAGAGGGCAACCCTTAATGAATTAAGTGTGTCTCACTCGAGAATCCATCAACAAAGCTTATCTTAATGAAGCACTCCTCCCATCCAAATTTTTATCCTCTTAATATATTGCAATCATCATATCATATAGCACTGTGTACTTACAATTGCTCACTTTGCCTTTCTACGCAGCTAATTATTCTCTTTTCCATTAGGGCTATGACATCATGTGATTAAAAACTGACTAGCTGAATCCTTCTAAGCTCTATGTAGAAACAGGAGGTCAATTTTCCCTGTATAAGTCACTGTAAAAGTGCCTGGTAGGGGGAGGAGGGAGCAGCTGAGTCAGAAGTTGAAGAGGGGTATGAAAAATGGGAAAAGAGACTTCCTGTTTATACATAGAGCAGAGTAAACTTTGATGGGAGTGCTTCTTTAACCCCTTCACGACCTTGGACATATCCATATGTCTTGGCTGGAAGTTGTTACCGACCTAGTACGTATGGACACATCCTGGCTATCGTGTGGGCACAGGAGCTGTGCATGCCTGATCACCGCTGGGTGTTCAGCTAACATGAAAGCTGACACCTGGCTCTCATAGCCAGGAACGGTGCCCACAGGCTGTTTAATCCCCTAAATTCGGCGATCGATATCGATCAAAACATTTAGAATACAGGGAGAGGGAGGGGGCTTCCTCTCCCCTGTGATCGGCGCCCCCGCGACGTCATCTCAAGGGCCCGGTCGTTGCCATGGTGGTGCCATGGCTTCTGTCAGTGATCAGACTGCAAAAAGTTAAAGGGGACTAAGTAAAAAAGTAAAAAAAAGTAAAAATAAATTGTAAAAATATTTTTTTAAAAAATCACAAAAAAATATACCCATAAAAAAAGAGTACACATGTTTGCATCACCGCATCCGGAACGACCCGACCCATAAAATTGTTACACTAGTCAACCCCTTCAGTGAACAAAGTAAAAAATTTTAATAAAAAATGAGGCAAAAAACTGTGTGTTTTCATCATACCGCCGAACAAAAAGTGGAATAAAACGTGATAAAAATGACTAATGTAAACAAAAATGGTATAGCTGAAAATGTCATGTTGTCCCGCAAAAAACAAGCTACCATACAGCTCCATCAGCTGAAAAATAATAAAGTTATAGCTCTCAGAATAAAGTGATGCAAAAATAAATCTTTTTTCTATAAAATAGTTTTTATTGTGCAAAAGCGCCAAAACACAAAAAAATTATATAAATGTGTTATGGCTGTAATCGTACTGACCCGAAGAATAAAGCTGCCTTATCAATTTTACCACACGCAGAATGGCATAAAAAAAAAGAATGTTTCCGAATTGCAGGTTTAAGAAAGCGATCAAAAACTCCATTTTGTCCATGACCTCTTTACCTCTCATAATCTCTCCTTCCTGGGCATCACAGAGATATGGTTGACACCCTCCGACACTGTCTTCCCTGAAGCGCTGTGTTACGGCGGCCTCCACTTCATCCACACTCCTCGCCCTGGTAATAGATATGGTGCAGGAGTGGATCTTCTCCTTTCTACCAACTGCACCTTTAGCCCTACCCCACCTTTACCCTCCCTTATTCTTCTTTTGAAGTCCACTCTGTCCACACCTACTCTCCCTCCAACCTCCAAGTGGCTGTCATATACCAACCTCCATGCCCGGTCACTGCCTTTATTGACCAATTCTCCACTTGGCTTCTTTACTTTTTCTCTGCTGACATTCTCACAATCATCATGGGCGATTTCAACATCCCCACTGACACTCGCCAGTCATCAGCATCCAAACTCCTGTCGCTTACTTCATCTTTTGGACTTACTCAGTGGTCCTTCTCAGCCACCCACCCACACAGACGGACACACACTAGACCTCATCTTCACCCGTCTCTGCTCCCTATCTAACCTCACAACCTCCCCCCTACCCCTATCTGACCACCATCTACTCACATTCTCATCCCTGTCCTCCTCACCTGCCACCCACATCCAGCAACTAGCACCCCCCACTCAGAAACCTCGCACATCTAGACACTCACACACTCTCTGACTCTATTCTACCACTGACATCCATATCTTCACTCCATGACACAGACAGCTCCACTGCTTTCTACAATGCCACTCTCACATCAGCTATTGTCTCGGTCACCCCTCTTGTGTATGGCAGAGTGCGACAAGTAAATAGGCAACCCTGGCACAACACTCTAACTAAACAGCTTCGGCAAGCAACCAGGGTTGTGGAGCGGCGTTGGAAGAAAACACATTCACAAGATTACTTCACTGCATTCAAACAAGCAACAATCGCATTCAAATCAGCCCTCACCTCTGTTAAACAGGCCTACTTCACAACCCTCATATCTTCCTTATTCTACAATCCCAAACAGCTATTCAACACTCTGAACTCTCTCCTCCGTCATTCACTGCCCCCTCCGACCTCCGTCATCTCTGCCATACACTTCAAAAACTAGATTGACCAAGCAAGGCAAGTCTTTACTGTCCAACCACCACAACCCCTTTGTTTTCCAGACCACTGCCCTTCCCCCATAACCTCCCTTTCCAACATCATGGAATGAAACATTACTCATCTCCTCTCCAATTTACACCTCACCACTTGTGCACTTGATCCCATCCCATCCCACCTCCTCCCCAAACTCACCCCCACACTCATCCCATCCCTAACCCATCTCTTCAACCTATCACTAACTTCTGGTAACTTCCCCTCTGCCTACAAACATGCCACAATCACGCCCATCCTCAAAAAGCCATCCCTTGAACCAACCGCCTTGTCCAGCTACCGCCCCTATCTCTGCTTCCATTTGCCTCCAAACTCCTTGAGCAACACGTTGACGCTGAACTTTCCTCTCACTCCTCATCTAACTCTCTCTTCGACAACCGACCATCTGGCTTCTGCCCCCACCATTCCAATGAAACTGTCCTCACCAAAATTACTAATGACTTACTTTCAGTCAAAGCTAACAGACAATTCTTTGTACTCCTTCTTCTTGACTTGTCCTCTGCCTTTGACACAGTTGACCACTACCTCCTGCTACAGATCCTCTCTTCCTTTGGCGTCAAAAACACTGCCCTATGTTGGATCTCCCCATACCTATCTAAGTGCATATTTAGCGTCTCCCACTCCCACACTACCTCCTCATCCCGCCCCCTCTCTGTTGGAGTCCCTCAAGGCTCTGTCCTAGGACCCCTACTCTTCTCAATCTATACCCTTGGCCTGGGACAGCTCATAAAATCCCATGGCTTTCAGTACCATCTGTACGCTGCTGACACAAGATCTACCTCTCTGGGCCAGATGTCACCGCTCTGCTGTCCAGAATTCCAGCATGTCTATTAGCCATATCCTCCTTCTTCTCCTCTCGATTCCTCAAGATCAATGTGGACAAAACTGAACTCATGATGTTTCCCCCATCTCGCATATCTTCCCCACCTGATCTTTCTATCACAATAAATGACATCACACTTTCCCATGTACCGGCAATCCGCTGACTCGGAGTAACCCTTGACTCTGCCCTGTCCTTCAAACCCCACATCCAAGCTCTCACCACCTCATGTCGCTTCCAGCTCAAAAATATTTCCAGAATCCGTCTTTTCCTCAACCCTCAATCTATTAAACTGCTTGTGCATGCCCTCATCATCTCCAGCCTCAACTACTGCAACATCCTCCTCTGTGGCCTACCTGCTAACACTCTGGCACCCCTCCAGTCTATCCTTAACTCTGTTGAACGACTGGTTCATCTCTCACCTCGCTACTCCTCTGCTACCCCCCTTTGCAAATCCCTTCACTGGCTAACCAATTGCCCAGCATATCCAGTTCAAACTACTAACACTGACCTACAAAGCCATCCATAACCTTTCACCTCCGTACATCTGTGAAGTAATCTCCCGATATATTCCCTTATGTAATCTCCGGTCCTCCCATAACCTCCTTATCTCCTTCACACTTATTTGTTCCTCACCCAATCGCCTCCAAGATTTCTCCCGAATATCCCCCATCCTATGGAATTCTGTGCCTCAACATGTCCGATTAGCCTCCACATTTGGATCCTTCAGACGGAACCTGAAAACCCATCTCTTCAAACCGGCCTACAGCCTGCCATGACCTTGCTTGCTGCCACCTCAACAACACCGTAGCTGCTGCAACTCCCCAATCTGCTGTCTCCTTTTCCATTCTTGTAGAATGTAAGCCCGCAAGGGCAAGGTACTCTTCCCTCTGTACCAGTCTATCATTGTTAGCTTGTTTAAAGTAAGTGATATCTGTATTTGGTATGTAACCCCTTCCTATGTACAGCACCATGGAATCAATGGTGCTATATAAATAAATAATAATAATAAAAATGTTGTGACTGAAAATGGTGCCAATAAAAACGTCAACTCGTCCCGCAAAAAACAAGCCCTCATGATTCTGTCTGCAGAAATATGGACAAAATTATAGCTCTCAAAATATGGCAATGCAAAAAAACTTTTTTTTTTTTAAAAAAAGCATCTTTTGTTGATATAAAACCTGATATAAATCTGGTATCGCTGTAATCACACCGACCCGAAGAATAAAGTCATCTAATCACTTAAACCGCATGAGGAACGGCGTAAAAAATAAATAAAACCAATTCGTCACCTGCTGTTGATTTTTTCATTCGGCATCCCAGAGATCACAGTAAAGCTCGGCTCACATTTATCCTGCATTCTGTGTGTTTACACCAGGGTTTCCGTGTAAATCTCTAAAATACGTGATTCAGACAGAACCCCTGATGGAAGATTCCCTAAAATGAGGCAGATAGACACACTGTGGACGCTGTCTGGCCTATGATTCGATGGTGTCCGTCTTTTTAGGCATGCATAAAACCGCGGTTGATCACAGTTTTGTGCAGTTCTGAAAAGGACAACGTTGAACAGAGGCCAGATGGAGTCCAGAGTAACTCTGTTGCCTCATTGTAGCGGGGGTTTCTTCTCAATCACGTCACTAGGAGATTAAGATGGAAACCCAGATGTAATAGCTCAGCGTAGAGCGCAGGATAAATGTGATCCAAAATGTTATGTAAAATGTTCCAAACAAAAGCTTCAAATCAATCCACAGAAAAAGCAAGTCCCCACTCAGGTCCATCACCAGTTATCAGAAATATAGGGGGCTTCCACGTTACTAGTAGTACAAAGGCTCTGGAAAAGTGAAATGACTCCTCCCCCCCCCCCAAAATAAATTCAGAAAATTCTGCGCTTCCAAATTCCCTTCCCTTCTGAGCCTCACAGTGTGCCTAAACCGCAGTTAGCGTCCACATTTTTAGCATTTCTATAATGATGAAAGCCCACCTAATTTACGGGTGCATGTCTCCAGAAGCATGAGCTGGGCATAACGTACTGGTCACTACAATGTACTGGTCATTACAACGGCAGTTTGCAATTTTCACTCAGTAACATCCACTACTGCTTGTTTCTGGAAAACACCCATGGAGTCAAATCATCACTACATTTGTAGATAAATTCCCAAAGGGGTAAAATTTCCAATATGGGGTCACTTGAGGGGGATATTTTGCTCTTCTGCACTTAGGGGCTCTGTATACGGAGTCTGCAAACTATTTTAGGAAACTCTGCTCTCCAGGAGGCAAATAGCGCTCCGTGCCTCTTGAGTCTCGCTGCATGGCTAAGCAGTACTGTACAGCCACATATGGGGTATTTCTACATTCAGGAGAAATTGTGGGACACATTTTGGTGCCATTTTTCCCCATTTCCCCATGTGAAAATGTAAAATCTGGGGCTAAAACAAAATTTTTGTGGTAAAAATTAAATTTTTTTTTCTTCACTGCCCAATGGTATAAAATTCTGTGACACACCTGTGGTATCAATATGATCACTGCACCCCTATATGAATTCATTGAGAGGTATTGTTTGTAAAATGGGGTCAATTATAGGGGGTTCTGCTGTTCTGGCATTTCAGGGGCTCTCCGAGTGGGTCATGGCACCCGCAAACCATAACAGTAAAATCTGCATTATAATATGATGCTCCTTCTTTCTGAGATTTGCCCTGTGCCTGAAAAGTAGTTCCCGATTACATGTAGGGTATTGGTGCACTCAGGAGAAATTGCACAGCAAACTGAGAGGTCATTATTTTCATATTAGCCCTTTTGAAAATGAAAAACTTGGGGCTAAAGCAACATTTTATTGGTAAAAATGCAATTATCCTTTCTTCACCACCAGCTGGTATAAACTTCTGTGAGGCACTTGCGGTGTCAACATGCTCACTGCACCCCTAGATGAATTCATTGGGGGGTGTAGTTTGTAAAATGAGGTAATTTATGTTTTTTTTGTTGTTCTGGCACCTCAGGGGCTCTGCCAAATCATTCCAGCAAAATATGAACTCCAATTTGGCGCTTCTTCCTTTCTGAATTTTGCACTGTGCCTCAAAAGTAGTTTTTGACCACATATGGGGTAGAGGTGTACTCAGGAGAAATTGCACAACAAATTTTGGGATCCATTTTCTTTTGCTTTCCTTGTGAAAATGAAATAAATTGGGGTTAAAACAACATTTTTGTGGGCTAAATGAAAATTTTTCATTTTCACAGCTCAACGTTGTAAAATCCTGTGAAGCACCTGTGGATTCAAGGTGCTCAACACATGTCTGTATAAATTCCTTGAGGGGTCTAGTTTCTAAAATGGGGTCACTTGTCGAGGGTTTCCTCTGTTTAGGCATATCAGGGGCTCTCCAAATGTGACATGATGCCTGCAGACCATTCCATCAAAGTAAGCGTTCCAAAATGTTACTCCTTCCTAAGTCCTGCCATGCGCCCAAACAGTAGTTTTCCCCCACATATGGGGTATCAGTGTACTCAGCAGGAATTGCACAAATATTTGGGGTTCCTTTTTCTCCTGTTACCCTTGTAAAAATAAAAAATTTGGGGCTAAAAAACATTTTTGTGGGAAAAATGTGATTTTTTTATTTCTTTTACTCAACGTTATAAAGCTCTGTGAAGCACCTGGAGGTTCAAGGTGCTCACCTTACACCTAGATAAATTCCTTAAGAGGTCTAGTTTCCAAAATGGGGTCAGTTGTGGGGAATTTCCACTGTTTAGGTACATCAGGGACTCTCCAAACACAACATGGTGTACACTCTGGATTCCCGCCTATTTTGCATTCAAAAAGTTAAAATGTGCTCCTTCCCTTCTGAGCCCTGCAGTGCGCCCAAACAGTAGTTTTCCCTCACATATGGGGTATTGGCGTACGCAGGAGAAATTGCACAACACATTTTCTCCTGTTACCCATGTGAAAATAAAAAATTTGGGGCAAAATGAACATTTTTGTGAAAAAAGTTAAATGTTCATTTTTTCCTTCCACATTGCTTTAATTCCTGTGAAGCACCTGAAGGGTTTCTAATCTTCTTGAATGTGGTTTTGAGCACTTTGAGGGGTGCACTTTTTGAAATGGTGTCACATTTGTGCATTTTCTGTTAAATAGGCGCCCCAAAGTCACATCAAATATGATGTGGTCCCTAAAAAAATGGTTTTGTAAAATTTGTTTGAAAAATGACAAATTGCTGATCAACTTTTTAACCCTTCTAACTTCCAAACAAAAAAGAAAATGTTTGATGCTGATGTAAAGTAGACATATGGGAAATGTTATTCATTAACTATTTTGTGTGACGTACAGTACAGACCAAAAGTTTGGACACACCTTCTCATTTAAAGATTTTTCTGTATTTTCATGACTATGAAAATTGTACATTCACACTGAAGGCATCAAAACTATGAATTAACACATGTGGAATTATATACTTAACAAAAAAGTGTGAAACAACTGAAAATATGTCTTATATTCCAGGTTCTTCAAAGTAGCCACCTTTTGATTTGATAACTGCTTTGCACACTTTTGGCATTCTCTTGATGAGCTTCAAGAGGTAGTCACTGGAAATGGTCTTCCAACAATCTTGAAGGAGTTCCCAGAGATGCTTAGCACCTGTTGGCCCTTTTGCCTTCACTCTGCGGTCCATCTGACCCCAAACCATCTCGATTGGGTTCAGGTCTGGTGACTGTGGAGGCCATGTCAATTGGCGTAGCATCCCATCACTCTCCCTCTTCGTCAAATAGCCCTTACACAGCCTGGAGGTGTGTTTGGGGTCATTGTCCTGTTGAAAAATAAATGATGGTCCAACTAAACGCAAACCGGATGGAATAGCATGCCGCTGCAAGATGCTGTGGTAGCCATGCTGGTTCAGTATGCCATCAATTTTGAATAAATTCCCAACAGTGTCACCAGAAAAGCACCCCCACACCATCACACCTCCTCCTCCATGATCCACGGTGGGAACTAGGCATGTAGAGTCCATCCGTTTACCTTTTTCTGCGTCGCACAAAGACACGGTGGTTGGAACCAAAGATCTCAAATTTGGACTCATCAGACCAAAGCACAGATTTCCACTGGTCTAATGTCCATTCCTTGTGTTCTTTAGCCCAAACAAGTCTCTTCTGCTTGTTGCCTGTCCTTAGCAGTGGTTTAATAGCAGCTATTTTACCATGAAGGCCTGCTGCACAAAGTTGTTGAAGAGATGTGTCTGCTGCTAGAACTCTGTGTGGCATTGACCTGGTCTCTAATCTGAGCTGCTATTAACCTGCGATTTCTGAGGCTGGTGACTCGGATAAACTTATCTTCAGAAGCAGAGGTGACTCTTGGTCTTCCTTTCCTGGGGCGGTCCTCATGTGAGCCAGTTTCTTTGTAGCGCTTGATGGTTTTTGCAACTGCACTTAAGGACACATTCAAAGTTTGCCCAATTTTTTGGACTGACTGACCTTTATTTCTTAAAGTAATGATGACCACTCGTTTTTCTTTACTTAGCTGCTTTTTTCTTGCCATAATACAAATTCTAACAGTCTATTCAGTAAGATTATCAGCTGTGCATCCACCTTACTTCTGCACAACACAACTGATGGTCCCAACCCCATTAATAATGCAAGAAATCCCACTTATTAAACCTGACAGGGCACACCTGTGAAGTGAAAACCATTTCCGGTGACTACCTCTTGAAGCTCATCAAGAGAATGCCAAGAGTGTGCAAAGCAGTCATCAAAGCAAAAGGTGGCTACTTTGAAGAACCTAGAATATAAGACATATTTTCAGTTGTTTCACACTTTTTTGTTAAGTATATAATTCCAGATGTGTTAATTCATAGTTTTGATGCCTTCAGTGTGAATGTACAATTTTCATAGTCATGAAAATGCAGAAAAATCTTTAAATGAGAAGGTGTGTCCAAACTTTTGGTCTGTACTGTATCTCTCTGGTTTAAGGGCATAAGAATTAAAAGTTTGAAAATTGAAAAATTTTCACAACTTTTTCCAAGTTTCCAATATTTTCTCAAATAAACTTAAGTCATATCAAACAAATTTTACCACTATCATGAAGTACAATATGTCATGAGAAAATATTCTGAGAATCAGTGGGATCCTTTGAAGCGTTCCAGAGTTATTACCAGTGACACTGGTCAGAATTCTAAAATTTGGCCTGGTCATGAAGGTGAAAACTGGCTGGTAGGTGAAGGGGTTAATGAATCAGGGCCATGGTCTTTTTCTTTGCTATGTCTTTAAAGCGTATGTGTCCTCTTACACAAAATCTGTAGAAAAGCATTATCTAGCTATAATCATCCTGTACAAATTAAAACTGGTTTTGGCATACAAACAGGTTTAATATGTCTTTAAATTGTCCCAATTTTCATATAATGCAACTTGCCATTCTCTCCTATTGAGTGGTTGGAATCATTTTCATCAGCTTTCTACCAGCACTGTAGGTATAGGAACTTCCTTTTACCTTCCTAGCATGATGAGCAATGGCTTACCTTCCCTAAACTGAAAACCCCTTTGTATTGTTCATGTGTGCAGAATTACAGACAGAAGAACAGAGGCAGAAAAATAAAGACCTTCCCCAATTCCTGTAACCTGCCAGGGTGTCTGCTGCTACAAATGAAATGCACATGACAATAGGCAGTAGACAGCAATTTATACAGAAGGGAGTCACCTAGTGGTCAGCACTAGAGGTGAGCTGGTTAGGCAAAATTCTAATTCACCTGTTTGTGCAGATTTTTCCAGGAATTCAATTTGCAGAGAATATCCCTTATTATGTTCTGGGGTCTCTGCAGATTGCATAACATAATAAATGTAAGATGTAAAAATAAATACCCCCTTTACCTCCTATCTCTCTGGCGTCTCCGCTCTTGACCATGCCCCGTCCAGTCCAGGCAGATTTTATGATTGGCACTGTGAGCGATGAATAGCCTGGCTAGCCCGGGACTTCCGGCTCTGATGAGCCTAGGGATGATTCTGAGCAAGAGGCCATGACATAATGGCGAGTGCCATGACCTTGCATTTGCATGTACAAAACCGTTTCAGGCCTCTTCATGCCAGGCTGGGAATTTCTCATCAGAGCCAGAAGGCTCAGGGATTCAGCAATCATGGTGATGATTCGAAAATGACCGGACCAAGGACATTGAGGAGTGAAGTGAGTTATTTTTTTTAACCTTTTTTTTATGGCTCTTTACAGTTTAGTAAAATGTCAGTCAGCGACCTCAATTTTATAGAATCGGTGCGGAAGCAAATTACAGAAAATAAGCATTTTGACGAATGGGGATTTTTGTAAAATTCGAGAAGAATTAAATTCCATTAGAATATATTCGCTCATTTATAAATTAGGAAAACTATTTGTTCATATAAGCTTGTTTGCCATGATGGATCATCTGACAGTTTTACAAGTAAAGGGTCAGCCATTTCGCTATTATAACTCTAATCAGACAGTGTATATCCTCTTTAGTTTAAAAATGGAACCTAATTATGCTCCGATATAAAGTGAATCTGTCTATAAGCTGCTCATTGTATCGTGCTTCTGTTAGTGCTATTGCACCCAAAAAAAGCCATCCTGAATTCCCCTTTACACCTAAGTTCCCTAAAGTTAAGCATGATAGCTGATTGAGACATTGAGCCCACAGCTATCAGTAGAGATGAGCGTTGTTCTACTCGAACTGTTCGCCAATCTCAAATTCGAGCTGTTTTGGGCGGTGTTCGAGCCGGTCGGCGAACACGAACAATTTGAGAAAAATTCGGCTGTTCGAGGTTATGTTCGATAACTGTTCGTGCACCAAAATCATAACTGGATTTTTTCTCAGTAATGATGAAAATTAATGTTAATACGCAGTTTGAGTGTACAGCGGGGCGGGGGGAGGGGCAGGGGATGGATCTCTGCAGGAACAATGAAGATCTCCATTTTTTTTTCTCTTTCCCGCATTTGCAGTGGGGAGGTGCAATCTGTCAGCCTATCAGCAGCGCACATGTAGCACCCTGAGGATTCGGCTGCTACAGGGGTATTGCACCTCAACCCAGAGGTGTGATATTCCACTCCCGGGTAAGGATGGAGTGTGGAACTGAGCTCGGTAGGCTGCATGCACTACATACATCCCATTTCCGAGGAACAGACCGACGGTACTCCCACTTAGAAATGTGCAGGTACGACCGAGTCTGTTCCTGGCTGGAGTGGGAGGGGGGTGGTACATCCCAAGTAGTGTAGGGGCAGATAGGGGGAGCAGCCTGGGTAAAGATAGGAGCTCATTGGGTGCTGGTCACCTGAGCTCACACATAGAGGGATATATAAGGTGGGCACCAACTAGAATCAGGGTCAGTGGCAGAGAACAAGTCAGTTGGAGAGGAGCCTGTCTGATGCAGAGAACAAGTCAGCAGAGAGAAGGAAACAGCAGCCCTGGAGAGAGAGTGGAGCAGAGAAAGACCCAGAGCACAGAAGAGAAGGGACCCAAGAACCCAAATCAGAGCACCGGGTGAGGAGTCAGCATCAGGGTACCGGAACCCAAGCTGGTGGGGGTAAAAACAATCCCCAGCCAGAGACCGGAGACCGTGGGCAGAGTCTGTCACGGTCACCCACCACATTCACCCCGAAGGCACACCACATGAAGGGTCAGGGAACCCAGGGCCAAGGGTGTCCCAACAGAAGGCCCGAGGGAGCTGGACCTAGGTGGATCACTGGTGGGGACGGCTGAAGAAAGGACAGAGGGAGAGCTCAGGGCCACGCTCCGGACTTGTTTGGGGGTTGGCTGGATCCAGGACCTGGTGGACGCAGCACGGCTCGGGTGGTCACTAGCAGCTGGAGTGACCAGTACAACATCTGCAGTAAGTAAACACCCTTAACTGCACTACCCGACTCTGTCTTCATTGCCGTCTGCACTGCACCACCACAACCCCCATCCTCTGCACCTGTCCCCTCTGAGGCTATACCCCTCCCGTTGGGGGTTATCCCACCAAGCTGCGCACCCACCATCAGCCTCAGCGGACCCTGCTGCAGCGGCGGCCACAGTGACCGCATCACAACGGGTGGCGTAGTCGACACAAAAGAACTCTTAATAACATCTGTAGGACTGCCACATAACACTGAGCTTGACGCCCTGGGCACGGGGCCGGGTCACAGCCGCTCGGAGACTACAACCCCCCCATCTGATCCGGTGCCGGGTATTCCCCTCAAAAAGGAATATGTCCCAGGGGGCGCGTCAACTTTGGCGTAGTCGGCAGGATTACGTGCCCGCAACACCCGGGTACTGCGTGCCTGAAGAAAAGTGCAAGTTTACCTCAGAAAGAAGTCTCCCGCCGGTTCCGGAGGGTCCACGCCATCGGACTCCATCACCAGTCGTTTCCCGCCGATTGTCCGCCATTTCCAGCTTGTTCCCGCCATCTGCAGAGTTTCCCGCCACTGGGCGACGCTTCCCGCCAAAACCGCAGATTTCCCGCCTTGGAAGAGCAGCGGACGCCATTATGGGCGTGCCAAAGGAGGGCAAGAGGCCACCTCCCATCGTGGGCCAGGACAGAAAATGGCGCCAAAAGTGGAAACCGCCCCCACCAACAGAGACTGTGATGCTGGAGGTGTCTGTCAGCGTGAAAGAACTCCCCCTGGAGCTGACAGTCACCGAGTTGCCCCGGGACCGCCCTCGAAGTGGGAGGAGACGAAAGGAGAGAACAAAGATGGGTGCCGCTTGGAGCAGTCTAGAGCGAGCGCACCCGGAGGCAAGAAGCCGGGAGAAGAGTTTCGGAGGAGCTTACCCGGAGATGGCGAGAAAGCAGAGCAGCACCGGCCCGTTGGCCAGGAGCCTGCTAGAAACAGAGGAGGGAAAGCAGAGCAGCACCGGCCCGCTGGCCAGGAGCCTGCTGGAGACAACTGAAGGAGAGCAGAGCAGCACCGACCCGTTGGTCAGGAGCCTGCTGGAAACAGCGACCCCACTAGGCCTAGTGGAGGTCCTAGCACAGCTTCCCCGAGACCGGGAGTGTGCACAGACCGCTCTGGAGGGCCTCGCAAGGAGGATGGCCCGGGTGCAGCGAGAGACGTTGGCGGAGTGGAGCCGAGAGATGGCCCAGCAGACCGAGACCTGTCAGCGGAGCACGCCACCCGAGACGAGGAAACAGACCGCCTCTGAGGATGGCGCGGGAGGATTGAAGGCCGGAGACGGCGCCGAGAAGGGAGCCGAACGAGTGGAGGCAGGTAAAGGGGACGTCTATACCCCAAACCGGGAAACCGCGAACCTGCCCCAGCTCCCCGTCGCAGAGCCCGAAGTCTATCCTGCCGTGCCCGTCGCTGCAACGTCACCGCCGCAGACTAGGCCTCAAACGGGAGCCGCGACCCCTGTGACGTCACACGCCTCGACCCCGAGCGTGACCAAGCAGGAAGTACCACCAGCCTGGTCGCAAGGCCTAGTACCCCCGGGCGCCGCAATACCAACAGCGCCCCCTACCTCCGCGGAGCCCCCGGCCTGGTCGCAGGGCCAAGTAGCCCAGGGCGCCGCCGTCCTTACGGTGCCCTTTACCTTCCAGATACCCCAGGCCTGGCCGCAAGGCCCGGGCAACCCGGGCGCTAACACCACCGCGCCCATAAGACCTAAAGTGCCGCATCTGGGAGAGGACCTGTACGCCCAGCATACGTGCCCGGATGGGCAGCCATTTATATGGCCACCGGAGTTCCACCATCCCCGACTCCGGAGAGAGAGACCCCTGGATGAACCCCTGATCCCGGCTCCAAAGCCCGTAAAGAGGATCTCGCCCCCGCTAGCAGAAGCGCAGTTCGAGTGGGACCCCACCGGAGAAGATCTCATGGGGTTCACTCAAGAGACTCGGGCAGCTGCAGCGGAGCGTGCTGAGTGCTGCCGCCAACAGCTCGAGGACTTTGAGAGGGAGCGGAGAGAGAGGCGGGTCCGGGAACAGCAAGCTCAAGTAAGGAGCGCGGAGCAGAAGAGCCGGGCCAGGAGAGACCCCCGTGCAGCGCATAGTCCCCGCACCACCGGGACTGTGATAAAGTTTAATATGCAGCATGGGTGGGGCTTCATCCGAGACCACCGCACCCTAGGCGACGTCTTCGTGACCAGGAGAGACGTTGAGTCCCACCTACCGGAGGGACACAGAGGTCGTGACCTTTACATCGGGGACGAGGTCACCTTCACCCGGCACAAGTGTGCCAAAGGACCCTACGCCCTCCATGTGCATCGTCTGACGGAGGAAGAGCTGCGGTGTGAGGAGGAAGAACAAGAGGACCCGGACGGGTCTGAAACTAGAGCCAAAGGTAACCATAAAGAAAGAGCAGGAGGACGCCGTCGTTAAGTACAGCGAAGCAGGAGCTGTATATAGTTGCCCGTCGGGGCACCATAAACTGAAACTGAAACTGAAACTGTTGCTGTTGCTAAAAATAGTCCCCGTTGGGACCAGCAAGTGTGAACTGTTTACCCGTTAACCCCTTCATCCACAGGCTGAGGACTGTGAGCAGCCATTCCCTTTCCTCTACCTGGCCGAGGACTGAGAGCGGCCAACTTCCCCTGTATATAGTTGCGCTTCCTAAAGCGCCCCCTACCGGTTTTATAGAAAACCAGTTTTTTCTAAGAGACTGTCGCACTTTTCCCGGACACACGGTGCACAGTGTCCGGAGGAGAAACTTGAAACAAGAGACGACGAGAATGTTTTATCTGAAAAGTTTTATATGATGTTTTATATATATATAATGTTTTGTATGTTTTCTATGTTTATGAAAAAATTTGTATGTTTTGGTGTTTATGTCTTTACAGCCCGAGGACGTGCTGTGATTTACCAGGGGGGAATGTAGCACCCTGAGGATTCGGCTGCTACAGTGGTATTGCACCTCAACCCAGAGGTGTGATATTCCACTCCCGGGTAAGGATGGAGTGTGGAACTGAGCTCGGTAGGCTGCATGCACTACATACATCCCATTTCCGAGGAACAGACCGACGGTACTCCCACTTAGAAATGTGCAGGTACGACCGAGTCTGTTCCTGGCTGGAGTGGGAGGGGGGTGGTACATCCCAAGTAGTGTAGGGGCAGATAGGGGGAGCAGCCTGGGTAAAGATAGGAGCTCATTGGGTGCTGGTCACCTGAGCTCACACATAGAGGGATATATAAGGTGGGCACCAACTAGAATCAGGGTCAGTGGCAGAGAACAAGTCAGTTGGAGAGGAGCCTGTCTGATGCAGAGAACAAGTCAGCAGAGAGAAGGAAACAGCAGCCCTGGAGAGAGAGTGGAGCAGAGAAAGACCCAGAGCACAGAAGAGAAGGGACCCAAGAACCCAAATCAGAGCACCGGGTGAGGAGTCAGCATCAGGGTACCGGAACCCAAGCTGGTGGGGGTAAAAACAATCCCCAGCCAGAGACCGGAGACCGTGGGCAGAGTCTGTCACGGTCACCCACCACATTCACCCCGAAGGCACACCACATGAAGGGTCAGGGAACCCAGGGCCAAGGGTGTCCCAACAGAAGGCCCGAGGGAGCTGGACCTAGGTGGATCACTGGTGGGGACGGCTGAAGAAAGGACAGAGGGAGAGCTCAGGGCCACGCTCCGGACTTGTTTGGGGGTTGGCTGGATCCAGGACCTGGTGGACGCAGCACGGCTCGGGTGGTCACTAGCAGCTGGAGTGACCAGTACAACATCTGCAGTAAGTAAACACCCTTAACTGCACTACCCGACTCTGTCTTCATTGCCGTCTGCACTGCACCACCACAACCCCCATCCTCTGCACCTGTCCCCTCTGAGGCTATACCCCTCCCGTTGGGGGTTATCCCACCAAGCTGCGCACCCACCATCAGCCTCAGCGGACCCTGCTGCAGCGGCGGCCACAGTGACCGCATCACAACGGGTGGCGTAGTCGACACAAAAGAACTCTTAATAACATCTGTAGGACTGCCACATAACACTGAGCTTGACGCCCTGGGCACGGGGCCGGGTCACAGCCGCTCGGAGACTACAACCCCCCCATCTGATCCGGTGCCGGGTATTCCCCTCAAAAAGGAATATGTCCCAGGGGGCGCGTCACACACACGGAGCGAAGTGCTTTTTTTCACAAAAGCAAGGGCATGTGTGATTGGCAGTGTATGTCACATGTCCTTGCCCTATAAGACCAAGCCATTTTCCCCGTCGCCACCATTTTCTCACTGCTGCAGCTGCGTGTTAGACGGCACCGCTGTTGCTGTGTGCGCTATACCTTGTTAATTTCAAGCCAATTTTCGTACAAATATACAGATAGCTTGGGAGTAGGGAATAGTTGTGATTGCAGTCCTTTTAAGGACTAGGTTACAGCATTTCCTACGACTTTTATCAGGCAGGTCTGTGCTCTTAAATAGATAGATTGTGGGAGTAAAGACTAATTGTAATTGGAGTCCTTTTCAGGACTAGGTTACATCAGTTCCTATCAGTTTTTGCCAGGCAGGTCTGTGCCAGTGCTGTGCAAGTTTTTTTCACAGCATTTGGCTGAATCTAGCAAAGCTAATCCTTTTTGGCCTATTGCAGAGTGTGTTAGTCAGTGGAGTAGCCTATCTGTGTTGCAAGATATACCACCTGTGTATAGAATACCAATTTTTTTACTGCACCTAGTGAAGTAAAATCTTTTGGGCATAGCATCATTCTATTAGTCCATCTATACTGACCTCCATCAGGTTGCAAACTGAATATAATTTTTTTCTGTATCTAGCTCTGAAAAAATATTTGGGCTTCTAGCAGTGTGTGGGACTTGGTCTATTAGTCCATCTATACTGACCTCCATCAGGTTGCAAATTAAAAATAATTTTTTTCTTCATTTAGCTCTGAAAAAATATTTGGGCTTCTAGCAGTGTGTGGGATTTGTTCTATTAGTCCTTCTATACTGACCTCCAGCAGGTTGCAAATTGAATATAATTTTTTTCTGCATCTAGCTCTGAAAAAATATTTGGGCTTCTAGCGGTGTGTGGGACTTGGTTTATTAGTCCATCTATACTGACCTCCATCAGGTTGCAAATTAAAAATAATTTTTTTCTGCATCTAGCTCTGAAAAAATATTTGGGCTTCTAGCAGCGTGTGGGACTTGGTCTATTAGTCCATCTATACTGACCTCCATCAGGTTGCAAATTAAAAATAATTTTTTTCTTCATTTATCTCTGAAAAAATATTTGGGCTTCTAGCAGCGTGTGGGACTTGTTCTATTAGTCCATCTATACTGACCTCCATCAGGTTGCAAATTAAAAATATTTTTTTTCTGCATCTAGCTCTGAAAAAATATTTGGGCTTCTAGCAGTGTGTGGGACTTGGTCTATTAGTCCATCTATACTGACCTCCATCAGGTTGCAAATTAAAAATAATTTTTTTCTGCATCTAGCTCTGAAAAAATATTTGGGCTTCTAGCAGTGTGTGGGACTTGGTCTATTAATCCATCTATACTGACCTCCATCAGGTTGCAAATTGAATAAAAAAAATTTCTGCATCTAGCTCTGAAAAAATATTTGGGATTCTAGCGGTGTGTGGGACTTGGTCTATTAGTCCATCTATACTGACCTCCATCAGGTTGCAAATTAAAAATAATTTTTTTCTGCATCTAGCTCTGAAAAAATATTTGGGCTTCTAGCAGTGTGTGGGACTTGGTCTATTAGTCCATCTATACTGACCTCCATCAGGTTGCAAATTAAAAATATTTTTTTTCTGCATCTAGCTCTGAAAAAATATTTGGGCTTCTAGCAGTGTGTGGGACTTGGTCTATTAGTCCATCTATACTGACCTCCATCAGGTTGCAAATTAAAAATAATTTTTTTCTGCATCTAGCTCTGAAAAAATATTTGGGCTTCTAGCAGTGTGTGGGACTTGGTCTATTAATCCATCTATACTGACCTCCATCAGGTTGCAAATTGAATAAAAAAAATTTCTGCATCTAGCTCTGAAAAAATATTTGGGATTCTAGCGGTGTGTGGGACTTGGTCTATTAGTCCATCTATACTGACCTCCATCAGGTTGCAAATTAAAAATAATTTTTTTCTGCATCTAGCTCTGAAAAAATATTTGGGCTTCTAGCAGTGTGTGGGACTTGGTCTATTAGTCCATCTATACTGACCTCCATCAGGTTGCAAATTAAAAATAATTTTTTTCTTCATTTAGCTCTGAAAAAATATTTGGGCTTCTAGCAGTGTGTGGGACTTGTTCTATTAGTCCTTCTATACTGACGTCCAGCAGGTTGCAAATTGAATATAATTTTTTTCTGCATCTAGCTCTGAAAAAATATTTGGGCTTCTAGCGGTGTGTGGGACTTGGTCTATTAGTCCATCTATACTGACCTCCATCAGGTTGCAAATTAAAAATAATTTTTTTCTGCATCTAGCTCTGAAAAAATATTTGGGCTTCTAGCAGTGTGTGGGACTTGGTCTATTAGTCCATCTATACTGACCTCCATCAGGTTGCAAATTAAAAATAATTTTTTTCTGCATCTAGCTCTGAAAAAATATTTGGGCTTCTAGCAGTGTGTGGGACTTGGTCTATTAGTCCATCTATACTGACCTCCATCAGGTTGCAAATTAAAAATAATTTTTTTCTTCATTTAGCTCTGAAAAAATATTTGGGCTTCTAGCAGTGTGTGGGACTTGTTCTATTAGTCCTTCTATACTGACCTCCAGCAGGTTGCAAATTGAATATAATTTTTTTCTGCATCTAGCTCTGAAAAAATATTTGGGCTTCTAGCGGTGTGTGGGACTTGGTCTATTAGTCCATCTATACTGACCTCCATCAGGTTGCAAATTAAAAATAATTTTTTTCTGCATCTAGCTCTGAAAAAATATTTGGGCTTCTAGCAGTGTGTGGGACTTGGTCTATTAGTCCATCTATACTGACCTCCATCAGGTTGCAAATTAAAAATAATTTTTTTCTTCATTTAGCTCTGAAAAAATATTTGGGCTTCTAGCAGTGTGTGGGACTTGTTCTATTAGTCCTTCTATACTGACCTCCAGCAGGTTGCAAATTGAATAAAAAAATTTTCTGCATCTAGCTCTGAAAAAATATTTGGGCTTCTAGCGGTGTATGGGACTTGGTCTATTAGTCCATCTATACTGACCTCCATCAGGTTGCAAATTAAAAATAATTTTTTTCTGCATCTAACCCAGCCAATAGTTTTGGCCTAATACCACAGTTTGGCCACTCAGCTCTGCTCGGTTACCATCCATTGTTTTTTTGTGCAAACAACTCCAGAGTTGTGAATTAGTTAACCACCAAAATGAGTGGAAAAAGGCCTGCTGCTGGTGGAAAGGGGAATAGGCGTGTTGGGAAGGGGAAAAAAGGTTGTGTCCGTGGGGTAGGTGCAGAAGAAAGACCATCTTCCAGCCAAACTAAAATGTCTACTTCTTTTAGCGGACAATGTGATAAGATCCCTTTCTTACGGCCACGCCAATCGCTACAAATTCCAGATGAGGCACAAAAACAGCAGGTGCTTCAACGGATATCAAGTGCTCCTTTAAGTGGGCTCTCCTCCACATCAACTTCAACATCACAAATACTCCAGTCCTCAAAGGTGTCACCCAAATCGCACTTGCTTCCTCACAGCTCCCAAATCTCCAGCTGCCCGTCTGAGTATGAGGTAGAACAGATGGTTGAGTCTGCAGAGCTGTTTACTCATACTATAGCCTGGGAATCAGAGGTCGACTCCAGCGCTTCTGTGAATCCAGACGAGGAAATGATCTGCACTGATGCCCAGAATCTTTATGAGTCGGATCCAGGACCAGACGCAGAAGGTTCTGACCATAATGTAGACCCTCATTCCCAAACTGTAACTCCTGTTGGTGGAGACAATGAGGAAGACGATGATAAGACTCAAATACCTGATTGGAGCGACAACTTTAGTTTTTTGTCAGGGCAGGAACAGGTTGGCTCTGAGGACGACGGGTGTGATAACGCACAGGGTGATGATGATGAGGTCGGAGATCCCACTTACTGTCAACCCACAGTCAGCCAAGAGATGAGGTCAGCAGAGGAGGTGGAGGAAGATGCTAGTGACGACGAGGTCAGGTTGCGCCTTCCTGGACAGAGACGTAGTACTGGAAGCACGTCAACAACTGCATCCTCAAACACAACTCTGCCTCTCACCACAAGTCGTGGTGGCTCTTCAGGTCGCATGGGTGCTAAGCCTTGCATAGCCTGGGCATTTTTTCAGATCGATAAAGATGACCCAACTCGTGTTATCTGTAACATTTGTCAGCAAAAGCTAAGTAGAGGCCAAAAAATACATAGTTTGAGTACTTCATGCATGAACCGGCACATGGACATGAAGCATAAGTTGCAGTGGGAAGCTCAGTGTGCTACAATGCGGTCTAGCCGGCCGGGCCAACCACCGTCTGCCATATCTTGTGCATCCGCGGCCTCTTCATCCTCTGTGACTGGGGGGACAGCAGTCACACCTGTTTTGGGGCACAGACCTGCCACCTCTTTACCCGCAACAGCCAGCGTGATTGGCAGGTCATCATTTTCTTTGGAGGTGGTAACACCAGCTGGTCTTGAGCGCTGTCCGACATCGATAGCACCACCTTTGGATCAAGGCAACCTAACATGTCCGCCTGCATCTTCCTCACAGACCGGCAGTTTGCCGGGGACACCCTTATCAACCCCGTCTAAGCACAATAGCCAGCCCTCGGTCCCTCAGATGTGGACAAGTAAAAGACCATTTCCTCCTAGCCATGAGAAAGCTAAGAGGTTGAATTTCACCATCTGCAAGCTCTTGGCTACAGAAATGCTGCCTTTCCGCCTGGTGGACACAGAGGATTTTCGAGACCTTATGTCCGTCGCAGTGCCCCAGTACCAGATGCCCAGTCGGCACTACTTCTCAAAGAAAGGTGTGCCTGCGCTCCACCAGCATGTCGCACACAACATCACCGCTTCTTTGAGAAACTCTGTGTGTGACAGGGTGCATTTCACCACAGACACTTGGACGAGTAGGCATGGACAGGGGCGTTACATGTCGCTGACTGGGCACTGGGTAACTATGGTGACAGCAGGACAAGGGGCTGCTGTCCAAGTCTTGCCGTCCCCACGAGTTGTGCGTCAATCCTCTTTATATCATTTTTCCTCCACTGCTTCTGCCTCCTCAACCTCCTCTCGGTCTTCCACCTGCACCCAAAGCCTGTCTGGTCATGCCACAAGCTTTCTAACTGCGCAGAAGGGATCCTGCACACCTCCTTACTATGCTGGCAGTAGGGCTCAACGTCATCAGGCGGTTTTTACATTGAAATGTCTGGGAAATGTGAGTCACACAGCTGAGGAGTTGTGGTCAGCTCTGGAGAACCAATTTCATGAATGGTTGTCTCCACTGGACCTGAAACCAGGGAAGGCCGTGTGCGACAATGCTGCAAACCTGGGTGCGGCCCTTCGCCGGGGCAATGTCACACACGTGCCTTGTATGGCTCACGTGTTGAACCTGGTTGTCCAGCAATTTTTAGCCCACTATACCAGACTAGATGGCCTTCTGCAGAGGGCACGGTCGCTGTGTGCTCACTTCCGCCGTTCGCATCCCGCAGCTCAGCGACTTACATCTCTACAGAAGTCGTTGGGCCTGCCACTTCACCGGCTAAAATGCGATGTGCCTACCCGGTGGAATTCAACTCTGCACATGTTGCAGCGACTGTGGCAGCACCGACAAGCCCTGGTGCAATACGTTCTGACGTATAGCCTGGGCCAACGAGATTCAGAGGTGGGGCAAATCACGCTGGAGGAGTGGTCTCAGATCAGGGACCTATGCACCCTTCTGCACAGTTTTGAAATGGCGACGAAGATGTTTAGTGCTGACGATGCCATTATCAGCATGACTATTCCGGTGATTTACATGCTGGAGCACATGTTAAACAGAATTCGGAGTCAGGTGGTGGCACAAGAGGAGGTGGAGGAAGTAGAGGAGGAGGAGTTGTATGCGGAAGGGCTAACATCTGCAAGGTCCAGACGGTCGGCAGCACCAGGGCGGCAGGCATGTGAGGGTGGGGGAGATGATTTTACCAGGGCGCATGGTAGCAGCCAAACTAGTGAGGAAGGTGCAGGAGCCCAGGAAGAAGTGGAGGACGAACTGATGGAAGACTCATCAGATGAGGGAGACCTTGATCACATTTCTGTTGTGCGAGGTTGTGGGGAGAGGACAGAGGAAGGAAGCATGATTGTTACCTCGCCACCAACACAACAGGGACTTGGTGCTCCTGGATGCGCAACACACATGAGTGCCTTCTTGCTGCACTACCTGCAACATGACCCTCGAATTGTGAGAATTAGAAATAATCCTGACTACTGGGTTGCCACACTGTTAGATCCCCGGTACAAAAGTAAATTTGCAGAAATTATTCCTGCCATAGAAAGGGATGCACGCATGCAGGAGTATCAGCAGAGACTGTTGCAGAATCTTACATGTGCTTTTCCACAAAATACCAGTGGTGCACGTAGTGAATCTCACAGTTCCAACTTGCCAACCGTGGTCTGTATGGAATTGTTCAATAAAGGGCCCAAAATTAAGATAACATAGATGGGAGAGGTCTCTATGAATAGGAATTCCTAAGTATTTGATACCCTGTGAGGGCCAGGCAAAGGGAAAGTTGGACTGGATGGAATCCTATATGGATTTAGGGAGGGAGACATCGAGGGCCTCAGACTTCGCTGCATTGATTTTAAAATTTTACCATGTAACAAAGTGATCTATTTCAGCCATAACAGCAGGGATGGATATATGTGATTGAGTGATATATACTAGGACATCATCAGCAAATAGAGAGCACTTGTACTCGGTGCCTCCCACCTCAATCCACCTAATATTGGGGTTATGGCGAATTGATGAGTGCAGGTACTCCGTCACTAGGATGTATAAGAGAGGGGACAGAGGACATCCCTGCCTTGTCCCATTGGTGATTGTGAAAGGTGATGAAAATGTTCTGACGCACCCCCTGGGCCTTGGGACACCCGGAGCCGGACCCTTTTTGGTGGATGCTGGTGGTTGTAGTCTTCGTGGCGGCGATCCGGTTCCGTGGCTCAGGGCGGTCAAACCAGTGGCGGAACTATTTATGTGGTTTTGATGTTTAAATGTCCGACTACGCCACCCGTGGATTGCGGTCAGAGTGAACCGCCGCTACAGGGCAGACCGCTAAGGCTGGTGTTGTGGGTGCAGCAGAGCGTAGCATAACTCCCCACGGGAGGAGTATAGCCTCAGGGCAGTGTATGCGGAGGATGGGGGTGATGGTGCAGGGCAGCAGCAGTAACGACACGGAGTCAGTGATGCAGTTCAGGGCCTTTACTCACAGTTCTTATTATCCAGACCACGTCTGCAGGTAACGGCTGCCCACGTCGTACTGTGCTCACCAGGTGAGGGGCTCAGACAACTCCCAGATAACTTTGGAGCGCTTCACAGGACCCCCTTTGTGTGTCCTTTGTCTGGCCTTTCTTACCAACACTTCTGTCCGGCTGCCTCGGGCCTCCTCTTGGTAAACTTGGCGCCAGTTTACCTGACCCTATGTGGTGCCTTCCTAGCGGGTGGAGCAAGGGGCTGCGCCACATAAAATGTCAGAGCCTCCGGTTTCTAGCTGAGGGTCGTTTCCTGCCTCCACTAGTTCGGGGACCGGTCTCCCCCTTTGGCCTGACCCCTCCACGCAGGTGGATTCGGGCGTGCGGTGGCGACTCGCCCGTCCGCACCCCTGTGATCCCTTCATTCCTCGTTCCTGGAGCCTTCTCCGCTCCTCTTCCTTCCTTCTCCCTCTTGCAGGCCTGGGCGTCTGTTACTAGGCCCGCCTCCGGAGCAGAGCTCATGCAGAGCCCCTGCTCCCTGCCACTTCTGCTCAGACTTCTCTGCACTGAACTAAGATGGTGCCCACCTTTTATACTCCCTTCTCAATGCACCCAGGAACTGCTTCCTCCCTGCTCCTGCACTGCAGGGTTCCCCTTCCTCAGTGTTCCCTCCCCCCACTCCAGCCAGGGACAGGGACTGTCGTGCCCATCTCAGGGGCATATTGGTCGCCCTGCCCCACGGCAATGTGGTGTAATGCATGCAGGTGTCGGGTCCTGATCCACACTCCATCCTTATCTGAGAGTGAGATATCACACCTCTGGGTGAGGTGCAATACGTCTGTAGCAACCGAGCCCTCGGTGCTACAGTTCCATTTATCTTCAGCCTAGGTGACGTATTGTGATACAGGGCCGTGATTTTGGCTATAAAAGGGTCCCCTAGACCCCTACCCCAAGCTTTTTAAGAGAATCATATATGGCGTGCCAGGAGACTCTATGGAATGCTTTCTCAGCATCCAACGAGAGTATCTACTTACAAATTTTTAACTGCATCTAGCCCAGGAAATACTTTGTGCCTAGTAGCAGTGTCTGCTAGTCAGCGGATTATCCCGGCTGTTAAGCAAGCTACACCACCTGTAGTTTGGACACTTAATTTTTTCAAAGGAAATGCTTCGGGACCACGGGATACTTAGTGAAGAGCATCAGGAGGCACCCCAAGGCATAGGGGCTGGGACTGGCACTAGGATGCCTTGCGGTGGACAGCCGAGCTCGATCCTTATAAAAGCTTTTTAACTGCAGCAGCTTTAGTGGACGCTACTGGAGCTGGAATTACGCGGCTGCTGGCATGAGACTTGCCCTCCAATAGATCCTTGTAAATGGATTTAAAGTGTATTCATTCAAATTAGAGGGACAATTTAAATTAAAAAGCTTAGAGCTGCCTCCACCACAGGGGGGCTCTCTCGACCCACCAGCGGACAGGCACCAGTATTGGGAGAGGGGGGCTGGCCGTCAGGGTTCACCGCGGCTCTGGCACAAACCCGGCGACACGGAGGTGGCACGGGCAGGAGCGGACTGGCCGTCTCGGCTTCTCACTTTTTGGATTTTAGAAGGGCATGACATGCCTATATCTGTGTCTCCCTCTCCTTTTACTCCTCCACCTCTTTTCTTTTCGCATGACTATATGTACTTGTCACTTTTCCTTGTGTTAGTTGTGTCTTCTGAGCAGTTTGTCAGCTTTTGGACACCTTTGAAGGTGTTTTCTATGTGTTTCTATGTGTTTTTGTTTGCCTGCCATTGGTTTTAACGGTGTTCGAAGGTGTTCGACGAACAGTTCGACGAACAGTTCGGCGAACACACGGGTGTTCGACGAACCAAACCGAACTCGAACACTACGGGGGTGGCTCAACACTAGCTATCAGCCATAATACACACGGGAAAATAAATGTTTGACTTTGAGCGTTATGTGTTTTCTGTGTATGTACAGTTGTGTTATCAGTCGGATAGACACAATATTTGATTGGCTACAGAAAAGAAAAGAAAGGTAGCTGTCCCCCCTTTCTTTGTCTCCAAAGGAGACTGCCAACATTGCCTACTCCTCATGCAAGCCCTGATCATGTTCCAATTATGGAGCTTCACAGCCTGGTTGGCTTGTTGGCTAGGAGACACCATGCAGCTGCAGCCACAGCACTGTCTTATCAAAAGAAGTGTTCACTAAATGGCACATTTTGACCAAGTGGATATAATTAGGATTATCAGTAGTGATGAGAGAGCATGTTTGCTACTGCTCGGTGCTCGCCTGAGCATCTCACTGCTCGAGATGCTCAGCGCTCACCGAGTATTTCCGGGATTGCTCGGCGGGAGCTCGGGTCTCCTCCCTGCATGGCGCTCTTTAGAGAGCCAATGAACATGCAAGGATTGCCTGCCACTCACTATAATGCCGTAGCCATGTTGGTTGTGGCATTACAGTGATTGGCTGGCCGCACAGCGTCATCAGGTATATATAAGACCTGGCGCCGCTGTGCTCGTCACAGTCACTCCGGAATCAGTCAGTCTAGGGAGAGCTGCTGCTGAGCTAGGGAGAGATTTGCTTGTTTCTAGTTAGTGTAGGTGTACCAAACTAAATTAGAGACACATATCCATCTCAACAAACAGTCCTTCTGAAGACTAATCCATCTGCAGAGATATCAGGCAGGCAGTGTATATAGGCAGGCAGGGTATAAAGCAGACTGTAGTGCATATAGCACAAGAGGCTCCATTCCAGTTCTACCTTCTGCTGCTGTTAGATATTTCTAGACAAAGGCCCAGGTCTCAGGGGCCAGGAATAATTTTTTATGGATCTTAATCCTCATTATTTGCTTAAAAAGCAATCCAGAGAACACAGTTTTTAAGCGCCATTTGCTTGATGGCACTGCAGAATACAGCCCGGTCCTTTCCATATTACAGCGCTAAAAATACAGCTACAGTACAGACCAAAAGTTTGGACACACCTTCTCATTTAAAGATTTTTCTGTATTTTCATGACTATGAAAATTGTACATTCACACTGAAGGCATCAAAACTATGAATTAACACATGTGGAATTATATACTTAACAAAAAAGTGTGAAACAACTGAAAATATGTCTTATATTCTAGGTTCTTCAAAGTAGCCACCTTTTGATTTGATGACTGCTTTGCACACTCTTGGCATTCTCTTGATGAGCTTCAAGAGGTAGTCACCGGAAATGGTCTTCCAACAATCTTGAAGGAGTTCCCAGAGATGCTTAGCACCTGTTGGCCCTTTTGCCTTCA
This sequence comes from Phyllobates terribilis, assembly GCF_046119375.1. NCBI lineage: Eukaryota > Metazoa > Chordata > Amphibia > Anura > Dendrobatidae > Phyllobates > Phyllobates terribilis. The sequence goes on along the minus strand of NW_027362762.1, from coordinate 126,010,164 downwards.
CTCTGCGGTCCATCTGACCCCAAACCATCTCGATTGGGTTCAGGTCTGGTGACTGTGGAGGCCATGTCAATTGGCGTAGCATCCCATCACTCTCCCTCTTCGTCAAATAGCCATTACACAGCCTGGAGGTGTGTTTGGGGTCATTGTCCTGTTGAAAAATAAATGATGGTCCAACTAAACGCAAACCGGATGGAATAGCATGCCGCTGCGGTAGCCATGCTGGTTCAGTATGCCATCAATTTTGAATAAATCCCCAACAGTGTCACCGGAAAAGCACCCCCACACCATCACACCTCCTCCTCCATGATCCACGGTGGGAACTAGGCATGTAGAGTCCATCCGTTTACCTTTTTCTGCGTCGCACAAAGACACGGTGGTTGGAACCAAAGATCTCAAATTTGCACTCATCAGACCAAAGCACAGATTTCCACTGGTCTAATGTCCATTCCTTGTGTTCTTTAGCCCAAGCAAGTCTCTTCTGCTTGTTGCCTGTCCTTAGCAGTGGTTTAATAGCAGCTATTTTACCATGAAGGCCTGCTGCACAAAGTTGTTGAAGAGATGTGTCTGCTGCTAGAACTCTGTGTGGAATTGACCTGGTCTCTAATCTGAGCTGCTATTAACCTGCGATTTCTGAGGCTGGTGACTCGGATAAACTTATCCTCAGAAGCAGAGGTGACTCTTGGTCTTCCTTTCCTGGGGCGGTCCTCATGTGAGCCAGTTTCTTTGTAGCGCTTGATGGTTTTTGCAACTGCACTTAAGGACACATTCAAAGTTTGCCCAATTTTTTGGACTGACTGACCTTTATTTCTTAAAGTAATGATGACCACTCGTTTTTCTTTACTTAGCTGCTTTTTTCTTGCCATAATACAAATTCTAACAGTCTATTCAGTAAGACTATCAGCTGTGCATCCACCTGACTTCTGCACAACACAACTGATGGTCCCAACCCCATTAATAATGCAAGAAATCCCACTTATTAAACCTGACAGGGCACACCTGTGAAGTGAAAACCATTTCCGGTGACTACCTCTTGAAGCTCATCAAGAGAATGCCAAGAGTGTGCAAAGCAGTCATCAAAGCAAAAGGTGGCTACTTTGAAGAACCTAGAATATAAGACATATTTTCAGTTGTTTCACACTTTTTTGTTAAGTATATAATTCCACATGTGTTAATTCATAGTTTTGATGCCTTCAGTGTGAATGTACAATTTTCATAGTTATGAAAATACAGAAAAATCTTTAAATGAGAAGGTGTGTCCAAACTTTTGGTCTGTACTGTATATAAAACTGTGTTTTCTCCCTCACACAGATCACATATACTTTTTCAAAAAATACTGCCATTTCTGACCTCCATTAAAAATTTGTTTCAGTGTGTCAATGAAGCAATTGACACCAGTTTGCTGTTCAAAATAGTTACCTACAGGTCAGGTATTTAAAGCTGTGGTTTGTTCGTCACACGGATCACATATAAGTTCACTCCAAATTCAGTCATTTGTTGTGAGCGTGGAAGATATTGTTCTCCATTTGAATTGAGCAAGGCACGTGGCAAGAGACGGGGAACTGAACGTGATGGTGATGATGGTGCATGCAGAGGTCGAGGCCGTGGGCAAGCTGAAATTGTGCCACAACAAACACCCACATCTTCTCGCTCGACCTTCCTGTCCCAATTAATAGGGGACTGCAGAACACCACTATTGAACACAAAGCTGTGTCAAAAGGCTATTGGTTGGATAGCAGATAATGCGTCCAGTCACTTAGCCACCACCACCACCTTGTCTTCCACACGGTCAAGTCTCAGTAGCTGTGAGTCTGGACCGCATATTCCTCACCCTGACCCTCCTTCCTCCCACCATGCCGAGTGCCCAGAGACAACTGATCCCACACTTAGACACTCCGAAGGACTGTTCACTTTCCCATTTATAGATTCGGGCCTCTCGCCCGGTCCACTTGAAGCAGGGCAAGAGGAGATTGCATGTAGTAATGCCCAAATATTTGAGCATCCACGGTCACACGAAGGCGACGGTGGGAAAGTGTCCCAAGAGGTGGACAATGATGAGACACAATCGCCAGAAAGTCAGGAGGAGGACCAGAGTGTGGGAGTGGAAGACGAGGTGGTGGATGATATAGTAACTGACCCAACCTGGCAGGAGGACATGCAGAGTGAGGACAGCAGCACACAGGGGGAGGGAGGCAGAGCACCCCAACAGGCAGGAAGAAGCAGTGTGGTGGCCGCAGACAGAAGGCAGGCAACCGTTCCCCGTAACACCAACACGAAGGAAGTTGCCAGTACAACTGTTAGGTCTTCCCGAGTCTGGTTGTTTTTTAAAGACTCTGCCGATAACCCCAAAAAGGCCATTTGCACCACCTGCCAGGCCAGCATCAGCAGGGGTGGCAAAACGACCAGCCTGACCACCACCAGCATGATCAGGCACATGGCAGCAAAGCACCAGACTTTGTGGGCCAAACTCCAGGGTCCAGGAACAGTGTCTGCGGGTGGCACCATTGCTTCTTCCGCTGTTGTGCATGCAAGCCAATACCCAGTCCATCGTGCATGCGAAGATGCCTCCTGCCCTGCACCTGTCGTTGCACACTCTCAAGTAGCAGCAGGAAGCACGTCCACGTCCTTGTCCCAGCGCAGCATTCAGTTGTCAATACCCCAGTCCTTGGAACGCAAGCGCAAATACGCAGCCAACGCCCCACAGGCCACAGTGCTAAATTCCCACATTTCACGACTGATTGCGCTCGAAATGTTGCCTTTTAGGCTCATGGAGACGGAAGCATTCCGCAACCTGATGGCGACGGCCGTCCCTCGATACTAGGTCCCCAGCCGCCACTATTTCTCCCGGTGTGCCGTCCCCGCATTACACAAGCACGTGTCCTAAAACATTAGCCGTGCCCTCAACAACGCAGTTTCCGGGAAAGTCCACCTAACCACGGACACGTGGACAAGTTCTTGTGGGCAGGGAAGGTACATCTCACTGACAGCACACTGGGTTAAGATAGTGGAAGCCGGGACCCAGTCGGACCTTGGGACGGAACACGTCCTCCCGACGCCGAGGATTGTGGGCCCTAGGTCAATCAGGGTTGCCCCCACAGGCTACAGCTCCTGCACCTCATGCTCCTCAGCCTCCTCCTCCTCTTCAGCCTCCATCTCCGAAATGACCACATCAGTCACAAACTGGAAGCACTGCAGCACTGCCTCGGTCAAGCGGCAACAGGCTGTACTGAAGCTAATATGCTTAGGTGACAAACCGCCCAATGCTGAAAAGTTGTGGACAGCTCTGAAAGAGCAGGCAGATCTGTGGCTCACACCGCTGAACCCACAGCCAGGCATGGTCGTGTGTGACAAGCAGGATACGTGGAATGAACTGGCTCTCTACGCCTTGGAGGTCCTGGGCTGCCCTGCCGCTAGCGTTTTATCAGAGCGGGTTTTTAGTGCCGCTGGTGGAATTAAAACTGATAAGCGCTTCCGCCTGTCAACTGAAAATGCTGACTGGCTGACTCTTATAAAAATGAACAAGGGCTGGATTGGGACAGACTTCTCAACACCACCGAGTGATAGCAGCGTAACATAAACTCAAATCCAGTGTCTTTTTTTGGGAGGTGTATTCCCATGCACCTCTTCACACCCACACATGGGTATACGCTTCCTGAGTTTTGCTATTTGCTCTTTTCCTCCTCCTTCTCCTCATCTTCATCCTCCACCATCATATCATCAAGGTGACCATGGTCCGTGATGCAACAACCACATAATTTTTTTAAAGGGTGTTTATGATGCCCGTAAAATAAAATAATTATACAGTATGTTCATGTATACCCCCCAGGGGTAAATGTTTGTCAGCCCATACACTTAGTGCATGGGCATTCCAAGTATAGGAGACCCGCTCCTTTCTAATGGGAACATTTTTTTATGAGGCCCTCTAAGTCTCTTCCAAGAGGTATTGGAGTGCCCCCCAATTTTTGAAAGCCCTTGCATTCACTGCATAGGCCAACAATGTGGGAGAACCTCTCCTTTCTAATGAGAATTTGTCGTTACTGTGTCCCTGCTCTATGTGTCTTTAAATTCTTATTAGGGTTTTTCCTAAATTTGGTAAGCCGTTGGACTCACTGCATACCCTATAACTGTATAGCAGACTCTCTCCTTTCTAATGGGAATTTTTCGTTACTGTGGCCCTGCTCTATGTGTCTTTAAATTCTTAGTGGGGTTTTTCCTAAATTTGGTCAGCCATTGAACTCACTGCATACCCTATAACTGTATAGCAGACTCTCTCCTTTCTAATGGGAACATGTCGTACTTGTTACTGTAGCCCTGCTCTATGTGTCTTTAAATTCTTAGCGGGGTTTTTCCTAAATTTGGTCAGCCGTTGGACTCACTGCATACCCTATAACTGTATAGCAGACTCTCTCCTTTCTAATGGGAATTTGTCGTTACTGTGGCCCTGCTCTATGTGTCTTTAAATTCTTAGTGGGATTTTTCCTAAAATTGGTCAGCCGTTGAACTCACTGCATACACTATAACTGTATAGCAGACTCTCTCCTTTCTAATGGGAATTTGTCATTTGTGTGGCCCTGCTCTATGAGACTTTAAATTCTTAGTGGGCTTTTTCCTAAAATTGGTCAGCCGTTGGACTCACTGCATACCCTATAACTGTATAGCAAACTCTCTCCTTTCTAATGGGAATTTGTCGTTACTGTAGCCCTGCTCTATGTGTCTTTAAATTCTTAGTGGGGTTTTTCCTAAAATTGGTCAGCCGTTGGACTTACTGCATACCCTATAACTGTATAGCAGACCCTCTCCTTTCTAATGGGAACATGTCGTACTTGTTACTGTGGCCCTGCTCTATGTGTCTTTAAATTCTTAGTGGGGTTTTTCCTAAAATTGGTCAGCCGTTGGACTCACTGCAAACCCTATAACTGTATAGTAGACTCGCTCCTTTCTAATGGGAATTTGTCGTTACTGTGGCCCTGCTCTATGAAAATTTAAATTCTTAGTGGGGTTTTTCCTAAAATTGGTCAGCCGTTGGACTCACTGCATAACCTATAACTGTATAGCAGGCTCTCTCCTTTCTAAAGGGAATTTGTCGTTACTGTGGCCCTGCTCTATGTGTCTTTAAATCCTTAGTGGGGTTTTTCCTAAAATTGGTCAGCCGTTGGACTTACTGCATACCTATAACTGTATAGCAGACCCTCTCCTTTCTAATGGGAACATGTTGTACTTGTTACTGTGACCCTGATCTATGTATCTTTAAATTCTTAGTGGGGTTTTTCCTAAATTTGGTCAGCCGTTGGACTCACTGCATACCCTATAACTGTATAGCAGACCCTCTCCTTTCTAATGGGAACATGTCGTACTTGTTACTGTGGCCCTGTTCTATGTGTCTTTAAATTCTTAGTGGGGTTTTTCCTAAAATTGGTCAGCCGTTGGACTCACTGCATACCCTATAACTGTATAGTAGACTTGCTCCTTTCTAATGGGAATTTTTCGTTACTGTGGCCCTGCTCTATGTGTCTTTAAATTCTTAGTGGGGTTTTTCCTAAAATTGGTCAGCCGTTGGACTCACTGCATACCCTATAACTGTATAGCAGACTCGCTCCTTTCTAATGGGAATTTGTCGTTACTGTGGGCCTGTTCTATGTGTCTTTAAATTCTTAGTGGGGTTTTTCCTAAAATTGATCAGCCGTTGGACTCACTGCATACCCTATAACTGTATAGCAGACTCGCTCCTTTCTAATGGGAATTTGTCGTTACTGTGGCCCTGCTCTCTATGTCTTTAAATTCTTAGTGGGGTTTTTCCTAAAATTGGTCAGCCATTGGACTCACTGCATACCCTATAACTGTATAGCAGACCCTCTCCTTTCTAATGGGAACATGTCGTACTTGTTACTGTGGCCCTGCTCTCTGTGTCTTTAAATTCTTAGTGGGGTTTTTCCTAAATTTGGTCAGCCGTTGGACTCACTGCATACCCTATAACTGTATAGCAAACTCTCTCCTTTCTAATGGGAATTTTGTCATTACTGTGGCCCTGCTCTATGTGTCTTTAAATTGTTAGTGGGGTTTTTCCTAAATGTGGTCAGCCGTTGGACTCACTGCATACCCTATAACTGTATAGCAGACCCTCTCCTTTCTAATGGGAACATGTTGTACTTGTTACCGTGGCCCTGCTCTATGTGTCTTTAAATTGTTAGTGGGGTTTTTCCTAAATTTGGACAGCCGTTGGACTCAATTCATACCCTATAACTGTATAGCACACTCTCTCCTTTCAATTGGGAACATGTCATTACTGTGGCCCTGCTCTATGTGTCTTTAAATTGTTACTGGGGTTTTTCCTAAATTAGGTCAGCCGTTGGACTCACTGCATACCCTATAACTGTATAGCAGACTCGCTCCTTTCTAATGGGAATTTGTCGTTACTGTGGCCCTGCTCTATGTGTCTTTAAATTCTTAGTGGGGTTTTTCCTAAAATTCATCAGCCGTCGGACTCACTGCATACCCTATAACTGTATAGCAGACTGTCTCCTTTCTAATGGGAAATTGTCGTTACTGTGGCCCTGTTCTATGTGTCTTTAAATTCTTAGTGGGGTTTTTCCTAAAATTGATCAGCCGTTGGACTCACTGCATACCCTATAACTGTATAGCAGACTCGCTCCTTTCTAATGGGAATTTGTCATTACTGTGGCCCTGCTCTATGTGTCTTTAAATTGTTAGTGGAGTTTTTCCTAAATTTGGTCAGCCATTGGACTCACTGCATACCCTCTAACTGTATAGCAGACCCTCTCCTTTCTAATGGGAACATGTCGGATTTGTTACTGTGGCCCTGCTCTATGTGTCTTTAAATTGTTAGTGGGGTTTTTCCTAAATTTGGACAGCCGTTGGACTCAATTCATACCCTATAACTGTATAGCACACTCTCTCCTTTCAAATGGGAACATGTCATTACTGTGGCCCTGCTCTATGTGTCTTTAAATTGTTACTGGGGTTTTTCCTAAATTTGGTCAGCCGTTGGACTCACTGCATACCCTATAACTGTATAGCAGACTCGCTCCTTTCTAATGGGAATTTGTCGTTACTGTGGCCCTGCTCTATGTGTCTTTAAATTGTTACTGGGGTTTTTCCTAAATTTGGTCAGCCGTTGGACTCACTGCATACCCTATAACTGTATAGCAGACTCGCTCCTTTCTAATGGGAATTTGTCGTTACTGTGGCCCTGCTCTATGTGTCTTTAAATTCTTAGTGGGGTTTTTCCTAAAATTCATCAGCCGTCGGACTCACTGCATACCCTATAACTGTATAGCAGACTGTCTCCTTTCTAATGGGAAATTGTCGTTACTGTGGCCCTGTTCTATGTGTCTTTAAATTCTTAGTGGGGTTTTTCCTAAAATTGATCAGCCGTTGGACTCACTGCATACCCTATAACTGTATAGCAGACTCGCTCCTTTCTAATGGGAATTTGTCATTACTGTGGCCCTGCTCTATGTGTCTTTAAATTGTTAGTGGAGTTTTTCCTAAATTTGGTCAGCCATTGGACTCACTGCATACCCTCTAACTGCATAGCAGACCCTCTCCTTTCTAATGGGAACATGTCGGATTTGTTACTGTGGCCCTGCTCTATGTGTCTTTAAATTGTTAGTGGGGTTTTTCCTAAATTTGGACAGCCGTTGGACTCAATTCATACCCTATAACTGTATAGCACACTCTCTCCTTTCAAATGGGAACATGTCATTACTGTGGCCCTGCTCTATGTGTCTTTAAATTGTTACTGGGGTTTTTCCTAAATTTGGTCAGCCGTTGGACTCACTGCATACCCTATAACTGTATAGCAGACTCGCTCCTTTCTAATGGGAATTTGTCGTTACTGTGGCCCTGCTCTATGTGTCTTTAAATTCTTAGTGGGGTTTTTCCTAAAATTCATCAGCCGTTGGACTCACTGCATACCCTATAACTGTATAGCAGACTGTCTCCTTTCTAATGGGAAATTGTCGTTACTGTGGCCCTGTTCTATGTGTCTTTAAATTTTTAGTGGGGTTTTTCCTAAAATTGATCAGCCGTTGGACTCACTGCATACCCTATAACTGTATAGCAGACTCGCTCCTTTCTAATGGGAATTTGTCGTTACTGTGGCCCTGCTCTATGTGTCTTTAAATTGGTAGTGGAGTTTTTCCTAAATTTGGTCAGCCATTGGACTCACTGCATACCCTCTAACTGCATAGCAGACCCTCTCCTTTCTAATGGGAACATGTCGGATTTGTTACTGTGGCTCTGCTCTATGTGTCTTTAAATTGTTAGTGGGGTTTTTCCTAAATGTGGTCAGCCCTTGGACTCACTGCATACCCTATAACTGTATAGCAAACTCTCTCCTTTCTAATGGGAATTTTGTCATTACTGTGGCCCTACTCTAAGTGTCTTTAAATTGTTAGTGGGGTTTTTCCTAAATGTGGTCAGCCGTTGGACTCACTGCATACCCTATAACTGTATAGCAGACCCTCTCATTTCTAATGGGAACATGTTGTACTTGTTACCGTGGCCCTGCTCTATGTGTATTTAAATTGTTAGTGGGGTTTTTCCTAAACTTGGACAGCCGTTGGACTCAATGCATACCCTATAACTGTATAGCACACTCTCTCCTTTCAAATGGGAACATGTCATTACTGTGGCCCTGCTCTATGTGCCTTTAAATTGTTAGTGGGGTTTTTCCTAAATTTGGTCAGCCGTTGGACTCACTGCATACCCTATAACTGTATAGCGGACTCGCTCCTTTCTAATGGGAATTTGTCGTTACTGTGGCCCTGCTCTATGTGTCTTTAAATTCTTAGTGGGGTTTTTCCTAAAATTCATCAGCCGTTGGACTCACTGCATACCCTATAACTGTATAGCAGACTGTCTCCTTTCTAATGGGAAATTGTCATTACTGTGGCCCTGTTCTATGTGTCTTTAAATTGTTAGTGGGGTTTTTCCTTAAATTGATCAGCTGTTGGACTCACTGCATACCCATTAACTGTCTAGCAGATTCGCTCCTTTCTAATGGGAATTTGTCGTTACTGTGGCCCTGCTCTATGTGTCTTTAAATTGTTAGTGGAGTTTTTCCAAAATTTGGTCAGCCATTGGACTCGCTGCATACCCTATAACTGTATAGCAGACCCTCTCCTTTCTAATGGGAACATGTCGTACTTGTTACTTTGGCCCTGATCTATGTGTCTTTAAATTGTTAGTGTGGTTTTTCCCAAATTTTGGCAGCCCTTGCAGTCACAGCATGGGCATTACCACTATAGGAGACCCGCTCCTCTATAATAGGAACATTTCTTTTACTGAGACCCTCCTCTATGTCTCTTCAAAGGGGTATTGGGTTGCGTCCGAATTTTTGGCAGCCCTTGCAGTCACTGCATACGCAATAACAGTATAGGAGACCCACTCGTTAATAATGGGAACAACAAAGCATAGCCGGCTGATGGCTCTCTAACAAAAGCGAGGGCCGACTGCTCGCCTTTTAAGAATAGTAAGGGCCGCCTGATGGCTCTATAAAAATAGGCTTTGTGGCTTTCAGAGTCCCTCCATCATAAATGAAACAGGATGTGTCTGATGATGTGTCACACACCACATTGCCATTTAAGGTTGTAAAATGTTAAAATGACATTTCCCGCTGAATGCATTTGTCTTAAAAAATAACGTAAAAAAAAACAAAACAGTAGGATCTTTCTTTAGTATAAAAAACAGAGTCGCCAATGTAACCTCAATGTAATCACTGTAAAGGGTCTGGGAGGCGGAACCTCTGAGCTACTATACAAGGGGGCGGTCCTTGTAAGGGAGCGGGTGGCGACCAGGGAAGACGGGCAGGCAGTCACAGCAGGTGACCGGGACAGTCTCTGGGTGAACGGGCTGGAGGTCACCGCAAGTGACCGGGGCAGTCTCTGGATGAACGGGCAGGGGGTCACGGCAAGTGACCGGGGCAGTCTCTGGATGAACGGGCAGGAGGTCACGGCAAGTGACCGGGGCAGTCTCTGGGTAAAGGGTAGGTACGACCTGTGATGGCTGAGCCTCCAGGTAGGCTAGCAGGCAGATGGTAGATGTGTGCTCCCAGGTGAGCAAGCGAGAGTCTCTGGATAAACGGGTGGTCACAGCATGTGACGGCGGAGCCTCCAGGTAGGCCAACAGACAGGCAGCAGATGAGCGCTCCCAGGTGAGCGGGCAGGAGTCTCTGGAATGGCAGGTGGTCACAGCACGTGACGGCGGAGCCTCCAGGTAGGCCAACAGACAGGCAGCAGATGAGCGCTCCCAGGTGAGCGGGCAGGAGTCTCTGGAATGGCAGGTGGTCACAGCACGTGACGGCGGAGCCTCCAGGTAGGCTAGCAGGCAGGTAGCAGATGTGCGCTCCCAGGTGAGCGGGCAGGAGTCTCTGGAATGGCAGGTGGTCACAGCACGTGACGGCGGAGCCTCCAGGTAGGCTAGCAGGCAGGTAGCAGATGTGCGCTCCCAGGTGAGCGGGCAAGCTGGTCCATAGACAGACTGACAGGAGTAGGAAGGCAGACCGTCGGACCTCAGGCTAGCAAGCAGGTAGGAGGAATGTCAGGCAGGAAACAGACAGCAAACTGGCAGGTTTCTGGCAGGTAACTGGCAACGGGACCTGAGGGCTGAAGCAGAGTAGTGAACAGTGCAACAACATTGCTCGGGCACCTCCATTTTGGAGGAGGTGCCCTATATATGGTGAAGTCCTCCGGCCATTGGCCGGGGACTCCTTAGGACGGCGCGCGCGGCCCCTTTAAGAGGGAGGAAGCGCGCGCGCGCCCTAAGCACAGTGGCCGGGAAGGAGCGCGCGCTGCCAGCAGAGCGGGAGGAGGACGCCGGGCTCGGAGCAGAGGGGTGAGGGGAACAGCGTCCCTGCCAGCAGAGGGCAGGGACGCCGGCGCTACAGTACCCCCCCCTTTAGGCCCCCCTTTTTTAGGCCAGAGAGAAATTTAGCTAGGATGAGAGGGGCATGGATGTTCTCCCGGGGCTCCCACGTTCTCTCTTCAGGACCAAACCCCTTCCAATCTACTAGAAAAAAGGTCTTCCCTCTTACCCTTTTGGTGGCCAGAATGTTCTCTACCTCAAATTCATTTTCAGCGGAAACCGGAGCAGGAGGCGTACCTGTAGACTTGGAAAAAGAGTTAAGTACCACGGGTTTGAGGAGAGATACATGGAAGGAGTTAGGGATCCGCAAGTTGGCCGGGAGTTTCAATTTATAGGCCACCGGGTTGATCTGACTGATGACCTCCAGAGGACCGATGAACCGAGGCCCTAACTTATAGGAAGGAATCTTGAGCCGGACATACTTCGACGAGAGCCAGACCTTATCCCCTGGACGGAATTGAGGAGGATCCAGACGTTTTTTGTCAGCATGTCTTTTCATACGCTCGGATGACAGAAGGAGTGCGGATCGGGTACTCTCCCATATGGAGGAAAATTTGTTAACAAGAGATTCCGCAGCCGGATTGTCCACCGAGGTGGAGACGGGAAATGGGATCCGAGGATGCTGACCGAAGACAACAAAAAACGGGGATTTGGAGGAAGATTCGCTCTCGTGATTGTTGTAAGAAAATTCGGCCCATGGCAGGAGATCCACCCAGTCTGAATGGTGGGCATTAACGAAGTGCCGGAGGTAACTGGTCAGGTTCTAATTGATCCGCTCCACTTGACCATTAGACTGTGGGTGGTAAGCGGAGGAGAAGTCCAGGGTGACGTCTAGCAGTTTACAAGTGGCTCTCCAGAAGCTTGAGGTGAACTGTACCCCACGATCCGACACGATGTGGAGGGGCAGGCCATGAAGACGGAAGATGTGGCGGATAAAGTCTTTAGCTAGCTCGGGTGCAGACGGGAGGCTTGGCAGGGGAACGAAATGAGCCATCTTGGAAAAGCGGTCAGCGACCACCCAAATGACCGTACAACCGGCAGAGACGGGGAGATCAGTTATAAAGTCCATTGCTATATGCTGCCAGGGGGCAGCAGGTACTGGGAGCGGAAGGAGGCAACCGGCTGGCAGATGTCTCGGAACCTTGTTGCGGGCGCAGGACACACAGGCAGAAACAAAGTCTATTACGTCCTTGTGCAGGGTAGGCCACCAGTAGTGCCGGGTAATAAGCTGGAGGGTCTTTTTCTGACCGGCGTGGCCAGCTAGTTTAGACGAGTGACCCCAGTGTAGGATCTTCTCCCGATCAGGTACTGATACGAACGTCTTACCGGGAGGGAGACGATTTAGACTCACGGGAGCCACCTGCATTACTCTGGCGGGATCGATGATGTGTTTCGGTTCTTCCTCGAGATCAGACACCAGAAAGGATCGGGACAAGGCGTCCGCCTTGATGTTTTTGTCAGCCGGGCGAAAATGAAGAATAAAATCAAAGCGAGCAAAAAACAAGGACCACCGAGCTTGGCGCGGGTTAAGTCTCTGGGCATGCTGGAGGTAAGCCAAGTTCTTGTGGTCAGTGTAAATTATTACCGGGTGAAGAGCCCCTTCGAGCAGGTAACGCCACTCCTCCAATGCCAGCTTGATGGCCAGTAACTCTCGATCTCCTATGGAATAGTTGCGCTCAGAAGAGGAGAAGAGTTTGGAGAAGAAGCCACAAGTTACCATTCTCCCGGAAGATGATTTTTGGGTAAGTACCGCTCCGGCTCCAGAGGAGGAGGCGTCAACCTCCAGGAAGAACTGCTTGTTGCCATCTGGGCGATGCAGCACCGGGGCGGAAGAGAAGGCCTGTTTTAAGGAAAGAAAGGCCTCCTCTGCTTCGGGCGGCCACTCTCTGGGATTAGTGCCCTTACGGGTGAGCGCGGAAATTGGGGCAGTCCGGGAAGAGAAGTGCGGTATGAAGAGGCGGTAGTAGTTGGCGAAGCCCAGGAACCGCTGAATGGCCTTCAACCCCTCCGGTTGGGGCCATTTCTCGATGGCAGACAGTTTCTCTGGATCCATTCGTAGGCCGGTCTGAGAAATAATGTAGCCCAAATACGGAAGCGAGGTCTGCTCAAAGAGGCACTTCTCATATTTAGCGAAGAGGTGATTCTGCCTGAGCCTGAGCAGGACCTGACGACCGTCTCTCCGGTGAGTCTGGAGATCCGGAGAGAAGACCAAGATGTCGTCCAGGTACACCACCACGCAGGAGTAGAGAAGGTCCCGGAAGATGTCATTGACCAACTCTTGAAAGACGGCAGGAGCGTTACAGAGACCAAAAGGCATTACCAGATATTCATAGTGGCCGTCCCGGGTGTTGAATGCAGTCTTCCATTCATCCCCTTGACGGATACGGACCAGGTTGTACGCCCCACGGAGGTCCAGTTTGGTGAAGATTCTAGCCCCCCTCAGGCGATCAAATAATTCTGGAATGAGCGGAAGGGGGTACTTATTCTTCACCGTGATCTGGTTAAGGCCTCTATAGTCTATACAGGGACGGAGAGAGCCGTCCTTCTTTTTTACGAAAAAGAAGCCTGCTCCCGCCGGAGAGGTAGATTTCCAGATGAATCCCCTGGCCAAATTCTCCTCAATATATTCGGACATCGACCGGGTCTCAGCAGCGGACAATGGGTAAATACGCCCACGGGGAGGCGTAGCACCGGGTAACAGGTCGATAGGACAGTCGTATGGTCTATGAGGGGGTAATGTCTCTGCCTCCTTTTTATTAAAGACATCAGCAAATGACCAATAGGGAATCGGAAGTCCAGGTAGATTAGTTGGGGTAGGAGAAGGACGGGCGGGATGAACAGGAACCAAACAAGTCTTATGACAGTCCTGTCCCCAGCGAAGGACTTCTCCGGTCTGCCAGTCAAGCACGGGTGCATGTCTCTGGAGCCAAGGTAGACCTAGTAAGAGGGCGTGAGAGAGTCCAGGCAGAACATGAAAAGAGATGCTCTCAGAATGCAGCATTCCCACCTGCAGAGTTACGGATTCGGTGATGAGTTGGATGGGACGTGGTAAGAGGCCCCCATCCACAGCAGCGACAGATAATGGTATAGCCAGAGGTTTGGTGGGAATGCGGTATTTTTCTACCAGGGCCTGTGAAATAAGATTCCCGGCTGCTCCAGAGTCAAGTTGGGCTAGTTCGAAATAACGATTCTCCCCGCAGATAATTGAGACTGACAGCAGCAGAGATGGAGAGGATTTATTCTTGTCTAGGTCGACCTCTCTGAGCGAACCTAGACACAGGCGTTTCCCGACCTCTCCGGGCAGGTACGGATCCGGTGCTCCTTACTGCCACAGTAGAAGCAGCTCCCCTCGGCACGGCGTAAGTCCTGACGGGTTTTGACCATCTTGGTCTGGTCGACCTGCATAGGCTCAGGAGAGTGTACCTGGGGAGAAACGGAGGGAGTGACGGATTTCTGAAAAGTAGGAGCTAGACGTGGAAACCTCCTCTCACGGGTGACTTCTTTGGCACGCTCCTGGAACCGTAGGTCAATCCGGGTGGCAAGAGTTATTAGGTCATCGAGAGTGGTAGGAATGTCTCGACCGGCAAGTTCATCTTTAATACGGCCGTACAGACCCTCCCAGAAGACAGATACCAGAGCGTCGTTATCCCAGGCCAGCTCCGAGGCAAGGGTACGGAACCGTATGGCATATTGGCCCACGGTGAGACTTCCCTGACGGAGGCGTAGCAGAGATGATGCGGATGAGGTCTTCCGTCCAGGTTCGTCGAAGACTTTCCGGAAAGCCGTGAGAAAGGCAGGCAAGTCGGACACCAGGGGGTCTCCTCTCTCCCATAGAGGATTTAGCCAGGCCAGGGCCTCCCCGGTGAGATGGGACATGATGAAGGCAATTTTGGCCCGGTCGGAGTTAAACTGGTGGGACAGGAGTTCAAAGTGCAGGGTGCACTGATTTATAAAGCCCCGAGCCTGAGCGGAGTCGCCTCCGAAGCGAGGAGGTGCAGAAAGCCGGGGTCCGGGGTAGGATACCATAGTATTGGTGGGCAGCGGAGCTGCCGGATTGCGAGTCATGGCACTGGCGGTGGTTGCTGGTGGAGCAGTCAGAGTGTCCAGGCGAGAATTGACATTCCGCAGGTGACCCTGGATGGACTCCTGTTGGGACCTCTGACGGGACAGTTCATGACACAGGTCCGAGAGTGAGGGAGCTTGGGTGCCACTGGGTTCCATGGCCCGAGCAAACTGTAACGGGTCTGGGAGGCGGAACCTCTGAGCTACTATACAAGGGGGCGGTCCTTGTAAGGGAGCGGGTGGCGACCAGGGAAGACGGGCAGGCAGTCACAGCAGGTGACCGGGACAGTCTCTGGGTGAACGGGCTGGAGGTCACGGCAAGTGACCGGGGCAGTCTCTGGATGAACGGGCAGGGGGTCACGGCAAGTGACCGGGGCAGTCTCTGGATGAACGGGCAGGAGGTCACGGCAAGTGACCGGGGCAGTCTCTGGGTAAAGGGTAGGTATGACCTGTGATGGCTGAGCCTCCAGGTAGGCTAGCAGGCAGATGGTAGATGTGTGCTCCCAGGTGAGCAAGCGAGAGTCTCTGGATAAACGGGTGGTCACAGCATGTGACGGCGGAGCCTCCAGGTAGGCCAACAGACAGGCAGCAGATGAGCGCTCCCAGGTGAGCGGGCAGGAGTCTCTGGAATGGCAGGTGGTCACAGCACGTGACGGCGGAGCCTCCAGGTAGGCCAATAGACAGGCAGCAGATGAGCGCTCCCAGGTGAGCGGGCAGGAGTCTCTGGAATGGCAGGTGGTCACAGCACGTGACGGCGGAGCCTCCAGGTAGGCTAGCAGGCAGGTAGCAGATGTGCGCTCCCAGGTGAGCGGGCAGGAGTCTCTGGAATGGCAGGTGGTCACAGCACGTGACGGCGGAGCCTCCAGGTAGGCTAGCAGGCAGGTAGCAGATGTGCGCTCCCAGGTGAGCGGGCAAGCTGGTCCATAGACAGACTGACAGGAGTAGGAAGGCAGACCGTCGGACCTCAGGCTAGCAAGCAGGTAGGAGGAATGTCAGGCAGGAAACAGACAGCAAACTGGCAGGTTTCTGGCAGGTAACTGGCAGGTAACTGGCAACGGGACCTGAGGGCTGAAGCAGAGTAGTGAACAGTGCAACAACATTGCTCGGGCACCTCCATTTTGGAGGAGGTGCCCTATATATGGTGAAGTCCTCCGGCCATTGGCCGGGGACTCCTTAGGACAGCGCACGCGGCCCCTTTAAGAGGGAGGGAGCGCGCGCGCCCTAAGCACAGTGGCCGGGAAGGAGCGCGCGCTGCCAGCAGAGCGGGAGGAGGACGCCGGGCTCGGAGCAGAGGGGTGAGGGGAACAGCGTCCCTGCCTAGCAGAGGGCAGGGACGCCGGCGCTACAATCACATTGTTCAACTCCTGCACCTCCTCCTCCATCTCCGAAATTCTTCATCAGTCACAAGCTGAAAGCACTGCAGCACTGCCTTGGCCAAGCGGCAACAGGCTGTGCTGAAGATAAGCATGCTTAACACAGCAGCCTGATCTGTGGCTCTCACTGCTGAACATACAGCCAGGCATGGTCATGTGTGACAATGGGCGGAAACTCCCACTGAGAAGCTGCTTCAGATTGAAAAACATTGTGCCCACCAGAGGATTTGATTCTGAGGGCTCACCTTTCTCCTCCACTCAAGAGCCCCATAGCAGCTCCAAAGTTAGCGCTATCATGAACTCTCCTGAGGTAGAAGCCAAGGCACGCCAGAGGATTCTCTGGTGGGATCGTCCAACCCTGCCGAGAAGCAGTCCTGGCTAAGAAAAGGGTGTGGGAAGGTTCCCGGACACTCTATGGCTGCTTTTTTACTGAGGTGGAAACCCACGCAAACACGGGGAGAACATACAAAGTCCTTGTAGATGTTGTCGTTGCTGGGATTTGAACCCAGGATCCCAGCGCTGCAAAGCTTCAGTGCTAACCACTTATCTAATGTGCTGCCGTTCACCCTCTACTATCTTACAGGCTGGAGAAACTTGCACCTACTGCCACTCTATCTTCAGCTCCTTTGTGAGAAACTAATGTATTTGGGCAGCCACTCATTCAACCAAATAAAATTCCTCAGACGGAAATTGGGGATGGCTTTGCTACTGGTACTGGGGGCAATGCTAATACCATGGCGTTGTACCATAGTTTATTGGAAATATTCCAGGATGGTAGGAGGCAAGCAAATTCCCACAGAAAAGTACCAGCAGTAATGTTCAGGGACCCGCGCTTGTAGAAGGCGGTGACAACACCGGGAGAAATAGTGATGGCTGGGGACCGAGTATGGACACGGGGCATGAGGCATGAGTTTGTGAAAAGCTTCCGCCTCCACGAACCTAAAAGGCCACATTTCAAGTGCAAGCAGCTGCCCAGAAATCTGGCAGTTTAGTATTGCGGCCTGTTGGCTGGCTGCATACTTACGCTTGCATTCCAAGTAACAGAAAACTAAGCAGATGGTGGCCTCTATCATCATCATGGCCTCACCTCGGCACTATGAACTCTCCTGAAGGAGAAGCCAGGGCCCACCGGCGGAGTCTCCGGTTTTCTTGTGGGTTTGTCCAACCCTGCTGAGAAGAAGCCCTGGCTTAGAAAAGTGTGGGGGAAGGTTCCCGGACACTCTGGCTGCTTTTTTAATGTGGATCAGACGTGCTTATGCATGTTATTTCTCAAACCGCATTGCAGATCAGGCCATTGCCCAACTCTGTAGTCATGAAATTAAATGCTCAAAGAAAGATGTTTGTGTGTCAAAGCACCACCGACAAGTGAGAGTTGATGTTGGACGGGCTGCCATTGCTTCTGCAACAAGCTGCATTAGAGGACTTCCTGGGAGAAATGACACCCAGAGTAGATACGGTTTCCCTCTATGCCATTCCTTTCACCGAGCTAAAGAATATGGCTGTGATGAAATGCAACTCTCAGCAAAAAAAAGCTGTGGAGTTGATCCGTACCGTCCCAGGCCACATTCACCTGTCCACATGTTTGTGGTTAGGCGGTCCTTCCCGTAAGTGGACTGGGGAGGGCACGGGTAATGTTGTGGGACCTGTGCTTGTGGAAGGTGGAGACAATACCGGAAGAAATAGTGGCGGCTGGGGACTGAGTATGGACACCCGGCCGGCGGCATGAGATTAAGAAAAGCTTCCGCCTCCACGAGCCTAAAAGGCCACATTTCAAGTGAAAGCAGCTTTTGAGGACTTCCTGGGAGAAATGACAGCTGGGTAGATATGGTTTCCCAAGTCCTTTCACCAAGCTAAAGAATATGGCTGTGCTGAAATACAACTCAGCAAAAAAAGCTGTGGACTGACTACGTACCATCCCTGGCCAGATTCACCTGTCCACGTGTTTGTGGTTAGGCGGCCCTTCCCAGTAAGTGCACTGGGGAGGGCACGAGTAATGTTGTGGGACCCGTGCTTGTGGAAGGTGGAGACGATACCGAGAGAAATAGTGGCGGCTGGGGACCAAGTATGGACACCCGGCCGCCGCCGGCATGAGGTTATGAAAAGCTTCCGCCTCCATGAGCCTGAATGGCCACATTTCAAGTGAAAGCAGCTTTAGAGGACTTCCTGGAAGAAATGACAGCTGGGTAGATATGGTTTCCCATGTCCTTTCGCCTAGCTAAAGACTATGGCTGTGGTGAAATACAACTCTCAGCAAAAAAAGCTGTGGACTGGCTCCATGCCGTCCCTGGCCACATTCACCTGTCCATGTGTTTGTGGTTAGGCGGTCCTTCCCAGTAAGTGCACTGGGGAGGGCATGGGTAATGTTGTGGGACTCGTGCTTGTGGAAGGCGGAGACGATACCGGGAGAAATAGTGGTGGCTGGGGTCCGAGTATGGACACCCAGCCGCCGTCGGCGGCATGAGGTTATGAAAAGCTTCCGCCTCCATAAGCCTGAAAAGGCCACATTTCAAGTGAAAGCAGCTTTAGAGGACTTCCTGGGAGAAATGACAGCTGGGTAGATATGGTTTCCCAAGTCCTTTCACCAAGCTAAAGAATATGACTGTGGTGAAATACAACTCAGCAAAAATAAGCTGTGGACTTGCTTCGTACCGTCCCTGGCCACATTCACCTGTCCTCGTGTTTGTGGTTATGCAGTCCTTCCCAGTAAGTGCACTGGGGAGGGCACGGGTAATGTTGTGGGACCCGTGCTTGTGGAAGGTGGAGACGATACCGGGAGAAATAGTGGCGTCTGGGGACCGTGTATGGACACCCGACCGCCACCGGCGGCATGAGGTTATGTGAAGCTTCCACCTCCAGGAACCTAAAAGGCCACATTTCAAGTGAAAGCAGCTTTAGAGGACTTCCTGGGAGAAATGACAGGTGGGTAGATATGGTTTCCCAAGTCCTTTCACCAAGCTAAAGAATATGGCTGTGGTGAAATACAACTCAGCAAAAAAAGCTGTGGACTGGCTCTGTACCGTCCCTGGCCACATTCACCTGTCCACGTGTTTGTGGTTAGGCGGTCCTTCCCAGTAAGTGCACTGGGGAGGACACGGTTGTGGGTCCCATGCTTGTGGAAGGTGGAGACGACGCCGGGACAAATAGTGGCGGCTGGGGACCGGACCGAGTATGGATACCCGGTCGCCGCCGCCATAAGATTGTGGACAGCTTCCACCTCCATGAGCCTAAAAGGCCACATTTCAAGTGCATGCAGCAGTCAAAAATTTGGCAGTATAGTATTGCAGCCTGTGGGTGGGTGGGTGGCTGGCTGCATACTTGTGCTTGCATTTCAAGCAATGGGGTAAGGACAACTGAACGTTGCACTGGGACAAGGACGTGGACGGTGATTGTTGCAAGTCTGCAACAACAGGTGCATGGCGGGAGGCATCTTCGCATGCGCCAAGGATCACTTATGATGGGCACACTTTTAGGCAGTGACCTGGGAGTCAGAGATGCTTCCAGGGGCCTTCCCCATGCTGTTCCCATGTCATTTGAGCACTGTTCCCATCGATTTGGGCAATTTTTAGGCCCTCTGCAGACCGCCGGGGGGGGCCGCCTGAAAAATGCTCGAGTTTCCCATAGAGTTACATTGGGCTCGTTGCTCGGGTCGAGCACCCGAGTATTCCAATTTGCTCGACCCGAGTAACGAGTACCCGAGCATTTTAGTGCTCGCTCATCACTAATTATGACCAAAAAAGTTCAACCTTGGTCCCATCAAACCAAAACATATTTTCCAAAATGCTTTTGGCAGACTTGACGTAGATTTTGTCAAAACATAGCCAGACTTTGATGTTTTTCATTGTAAGAAAAGGCTTCCATTTTGCCTCAGGTCGGACATATGAAGATAACAGGAGATTGCTGTTACATTCAGTACAAAACCAGTACTTATCAGAAATTCATGCAGCTCCTTTAATGTTACTGTATGCCTCTTAACAGTCTCTCGGACCAATTTTCTTCTTATCTTTTCATCAGTTTTGGATGGGACGTCAAGCTCTATGCAATTTCACTTTTGTGCCAAATTTAAGTCACTTAATGATGACGATATTCACAGTGAAATGTTTTTGTACCCTTTCCCTGACTGTTAGCTTTTACATGTCAGATCCCTTTGCTTTACTGTAAGCTGTTTAAGGCCCTCACTTTTTTTTCTGTAAGATACAACTAAGAAAATGTTAGGAAAATCCTACTAGAACAGCTAAACTTTATATGAGTGTTAATGTGATTGGCTAATTCTGAACACAATCACATCCCCAATTATAAGAGGGTGTTCACACTTACGCAACGACAATATTTTAGTATTAATTTTCCTCCTCAAAATTATTTCAGATTGTGTGTCAATGTGTGACATTAAGGTGGAAGAAATTCTGAAATGATTCTTCTTGGGATTACTTTTTACATGACAAAAACCTAGCATTTTGCCAGAGGTGTGTAGACTTTTTATATCCACTGCAGATGGCATTTATTGTGTGCATCACCCCATAGGTTAGCACTTACTGGACCACAATAGAACAATCTCATAGGTGTTATTACACGGTGAGATTATCTTGTAGGAATCCTTCATACTATTTTCTCAGCATTTTTAAACGCTTGTAAAAGCGCCATACATTTCAAGCATTTTTAATGTAATTTTTTCCCGAGTGTTTCTCTCCCTTTTTTGTCTAACATTTAAAACATACATTTTTATGGAGTTATTTAGGTCCCAATGAGAAGCCTTTAGAAAAATTGGCCAAAGAATTATACGCAAAGTATTTAATTTTTTTCTTATAACCAAGAAATGCTGCAAACTTTAAACACACCAAAGATAAAAACACTGTTAAAACGCCAACAAGATGCCTCAAAACTGCTTTGTGTGAAACCAGTCTTAAGTGCATTGTCTCTATGACTGCATTTTATCTTCGGTCCTAAAATAACGTTGCAGTTACACCTCAGTTATATCATTTGTGTTCCATTTTTGTTGCTAAATTTACGATGTTGTTTTAATATGTTGATAAAACCTGACAGACCATAGTGTTCTTGTAAAAGGTAAAAGACAGATTAAGGAGAGAAATTCTGAGCTTCGAGCATTCCAGAGGCCACGAGAAAGTATTTGGACTTTAATAAACATTTCGAGGCTCTCGTGGCAGCTGTTTATGAAGAGCGCTGCTGGTAACTATCTGTTAAAACACCTCAGCACTGACATCAAAGGGAAACACATATTAAGCAGCTTTATGCGGAATTACTAATGTAAAATGTGCCGATTACTCGTATGCCATGATTTATGTCCGACTCCTCATATTAATCTCATGTACCCTTGGCTTATACCCAATGTATGATCAAAGAAAGTAAACCAATGAATCCAGTTACAATTTCACAATATTATATTTAAAGGGGTTGTCCAGGACTTTTACATTGATAGCATATCCTTAGGATAGGTCATCGATATCTGATCGGTGGGGATGCAACACCCGACACGACATTCGATCAGTCATTCTTAATGGCAGTGGCATCTGTAAGTGCTCAATTGTGGAACTGCACAGAACAGCTCCATCAACGGTGTAGGAGGTGGATGTGCAATACCAGCCATTATATCATTGGGAGAGCTGTGCAGCGCAGCAACTGTGCAATACTGTACAGCACCGGGATTAGTTGGGGTGCCAAGTGTCACACCCCCACTGGTCAGATATTGATGACATATCCTAAGGATATACTATCAATGTAGAAGTTCTGGACAATCCTTATAATGAGGAAGATATAAGAAACTTTTCCCCTGTTCTATGAATATTGTCACTAGACTAGTGATGATCGAGCACTATAATGCTCAAGTGCTCGTTACTTGAATCGATCGGGTTGCATGCTCGGATGGGCTCGATTCGTCTACCGAGTATAATGAAAGTCTATGGGAAACGAGTATTTTTCGGAACACCTTAGCAGAAGGGCTGGGGGGCAGGAAAATCACTGAAATGGATGGAAACAGCACTCATATGAACAGCATGTCAAAGACACCAGGGCACGTCTCTGACTTCCAGGTCTCTGCTGGGAGCTAAATAAAGAAATAATTTAAAAAAATGATGTGTGGGTTTCCCCCATTTTTGATAATCAGCCAAGGTAAAGTAGACAGCTGGGGGCTGATGTTATCAGGCTGGGAAGATCTATGGTTATTTGGCCCTTTCCAGCCTTAAAATACAAGCCCGCAGCCACCCCAGAATTGGCACATCACATTAGATGCGCCATTTCTTGAGCTTTGCCCTGTGTTTCCCGATTTGCCCTAGTGCGGTGGGAATCGGGGTAATAATTTTGGGGGTTGATGTCAGCTGTGTAATGACAGCTGGCATCAAGCCTAGGGGTTTGTAATGGAGAGGTATCTATAAAAAAAAACACACACACAAAAAATACTTTTATTTGAATAAAGACTACCCCTTATTATCCCTCATTCACCAATTTATTATCAAAAATTATCCCACAAAGCTCCTTCGCCATTGTCCACGTTCCCCAATGTCCCCGTCGTCTATGAATAACTGTAAAGTACAGCTATTCACAGGCTCTGGGTAGTGATGACAACTCTCAAAAGAGCCAGGCTGGTATTTTTAAGCTCATCAGAGAGTTGTCACCCCGCGCCTGTGAATAGCTGTACTTTACTGCTATTCACAGTCGCTGGAGACATCGGGGAATGTGGACTACATCGGAGGAGCTT
Source organism: Phyllobates terribilis (assembly GCF_046119375.1). Lineage (NCBI taxonomy): Eukaryota > Metazoa > Chordata > Amphibia > Anura > Dendrobatidae > Phyllobates > Phyllobates terribilis. The sequence continues at coordinate 125,987,142 of NW_027362762.1, read as the reverse complement.
CGTGGGAACATTTTTGATAATAAATTGATGAATGAGGGAATGTTGTGGGGGAGTTTTTATTCAAATAAAGTATTTTTTTCTGGGCTAGTAATGGGGGTGTCTAATAGACCCCTCTCCATTACTAACCCCTGGGCCTGATGCCAGCTGACATTACACAGCTGACATCAACCCCAAAAAATATTACCCTGATTTCCTCTGCAACAGGGCAATTGGGAAGAGTCGGGCAAAGCGCAACAATTGGTGCATCTAATGCCTTCCAGAACTGGCGCATCACATTAAAAGCGCCAATTCTGGACATTTGCCTGGCTCTTCCTGATGTCAACTGAGTGCAGTCCGATTTACATGGACACAGAGAATTAAGAAGATAGAGAAATTAAGTTCTCGCTCTTCTCTGCATCTGAAAGAATCAGATCACACTAAGGCAGGGGTGGGCAATTAATTTTCCATAGGGGCCACATGAGACCGTGATTGTTATGGAGGGCCGAAATTAATTCTGCAAAATATTAATATTAACATATTAATTATATTTTATATTAATATTAATTGCATTACTTAATATTGAGCAGAATTAAGTATGCTACATCTCTCTGTATACCGTTTAAGCCCCCACAAGGCCCCTATATATAGTATGAACCCCCTCAAAGCCTCCTGTATACAGAATGAGCCCCCACAGCCTCCTGTATACAGACTGAGCCCCCACATAACCTCCCTATATACAGCGTGAGGCCCGCATGGCCTCCCTATATACAGCGTGAGCCCCACATAGCATCCTTGTATACAGAGTGAGCCCCACATAGCCTCCCTGGATACAGTGTGAGCCCTACATAGCCTCCTTGTATACAGCGTGAGCCACACATAGCCTGCCTGGATACAATGTGAGCCCCACATAGCCTCCCTGGATACAGTGTGAACCCCACGTAGCGTCCCTGGATAAAGCGTGTACCACACATAGCCTCCCTGGATACAGCGTGAGCCCCACATAGCCTCCCTGGATAAAGCGTGAACCCCACAGAGCTTCCCTAGATACAGCGTGAGCCCCACATAGTCTCCTATGTACATACAAACATCCCATACACATGAAAAAAAAAACACCATATACTCACCTTGTTTCCGTTCCCCCGGCGCTCTGATCCTGTCTCCGGTGCACTGACTCTTCGTAGTGCACAGCTGACGCGATGAAATTGAGTCATCACATCAGCAGTCTCACGCACTGATTGGTGGAAGAAGGGGTCAGCGGCCCCTCCTCCACCAATGCATTCACCGCTGTCTGCATCCCGAGGAAGCAGATAGCAGTGACATATGGATGGCAGGAGGGGGAAGGCACTGTGCAGCCTGTGCGCCACTGTTTCAGCCCTTCAGCCGTCTCTGTCTGCGGGCCAGACTGGAACAGCCAGAGGGCGGGATGTGGCTCGTGGGCTGCACTTTGCCCAGGTCTGCACTAAGGTGACACTCTGATCAAACTCTGACATTAGCATTATCGACCCGATTCTCTTGCATGAGAGAATCGATGGCCTTGTGAACGAGCCCTTAAGGTAAGCAAACTAATTGCAATGCAGGACAAAAGAATTGGGACACACTTCTTAATTGTTGAATTCAGTTTTTTTCATTTAGTTCAATTGCCACAGGTAAACAACATCCAGCTCGTCTACCTTTACTAACATTTGTAATAGAATGTCTTGTTCTAAAGAGCTCAACGAATTCAAAAGTGGTACTGTAATGGGACGCGCAGAAACTGTACACCAGGAGCTTCATTGGTTTGTATTGCAGTGCAGCTGTCTGCGAGCCTTACATCACCAAGCACAATGACAAGCATCAGATGAAGTGGTATAAAGGAGCATCAACTGTACTTTGGAAAAACTGGAAATGTTCTTTATGGCGGGATGAATGATGCTTCCCTTTCTCACAGTCTAATGGACGAATCTAGATATGGTAAATTACAGGAGAACGTTGCCTGCCTGACTATATTGTGCCAGATGTAAAGTTTGGTGGAGGAGGAATAATACTATGGTTTATTTTTCAGGGTGGTCTAGACCCTTTACTTCCAGTGAAGGAAAATCATAATACTTCAGCATACCAAGGCTTTATGGACAATTGTAGCTTCCAACTTTGTGTGAACAGTCTTGGGATGGCCCTTTTCTGTTCCATGACTGTGCCCCAGTGCATAAAGCAAGGTCTGTAAAGACGTGGTTTGGGGAGTTTGGGTGGAAGAACTGAACTGGCCGCCTAGAACCCAGACCTTAACTCTATCTAACACCTTTGGGATGACCTGCAATAGAGATTATGAACCAGAACGTCACATCCAACATCAGTGTCTGACCTCAAAAATGCTCTTCTGGATGAAGGAGGAAAATTCCCACTGACCCCTCCAAAATATTGTAGAAAGTCTTCATAGAGGTGTGAAAACTGTGATAGCTGGAAAAGTGGACCAACTCCATATTAATGCCTATGAATTTAGAGTGGGAGATCATAAAAGCTCTTGTAGGTGTAATTTGTAAGGGTCTGTGAGGCAGTGACCGGGATCGTATACGAGGGACGTTATATATCCCCCAGAATGTGTACAGAGACCTATTAAATCCATTGGAGTGCATTGCAGTCACAAACTCACCTGGGGCTGCAATGCAGGAATGAAGGTGAGTAATGACCTGGTCAGGCTCTCTGGCTAAGGCAGATTAAGTAAAACCCGGCAGGGCCTTCATTTCTTGGAGGAAGCTACAGGAAGGCAGTGGGGCGGCCTCCTCCCTCCAACCTGGGTTTTCCAGTGGCTCTGGCCACAGGTCCTTTAAAAACTCTGCATTAAGGATTAGTGTTGTTCAGTGTTAGGACCTACTAGGATTATAGCAGGAAAGCTCGGCGGGCCTATGTGTAGCTGAACCTACGCCTGGGAAGGCTCTGCACCCGTCAGGCTCTGAGCGGCCCAGCGTGGCCGTTGCCCACGGCAACCATTGTTATGGACTGATGTTAACCCGGCTGCGAACCGGAGGACTTTCTGTTTACCCGTGAGTGCTGAATAAAAGCTGCTTATGTTGGACTTGCTTGGGTCACTGCCTCCGTTACTGCACGGTGTGAACACCGCCGCCTTACAGCTTGGTGGAGAAAGCGGGCATTGTGACTGAGGCATACCCCACCGGCAACTGCATGACCACAATCTGGCTGGCCACCTTTCAGTCCAACCCCGTGGACAAAATGGAGGAGCTGTAAGGCGGCGGTGTTCACACCGTGCAGTAACTGAGACAGCAACATCTTTAATTCTTGGCATGATGCCAACTGTATATTCTAGGAATTATGTACATTGAATTCTTTAACAATCTCTAAGAGGCAGGAAGAATGTTGTGATGTGTTTGGTACATTATCAAGAGCTACATACAAATGTCTGCTATAATAATGTGTTGCATGTGGTGGTTTAGATTCTCTAGAGATAGTCTAGATAAGAATTCTTTATGACCCTCACTAGAAATATAAACATTAACCATCATGTGAGAACTGGGTTCAAGACCTGTTCTGCTCTACTTAACACCCCTTCATACAGCAACTTCATCTTACAATACTATTCAGGACTTCTGCTGCTTAAGATGTATCCACTATTATATAGATATATTTATTAAGGTTTAAAAATATTGATATCTATACCCAGTTCCATTATGCAGTTTTGCTTTCATACTTGCTTTGCTGCTCCTCCTAGTGGAGGAAATGTAGATTCCAATGTATTGCCATCATCCTCTAGTACTTTTGTATCACTTGAAACTAGAATAATAAATTCTATAATATAAGTTGCTATTAAAAATGCATTATGTAAATCTACCATAGAAGCAGAGCAGTTAGCTGCTAAGGGGGCAATGGTGGAAGACGAACAGCACTGAATTGCTTCCGTGCGAGCCATGATACTCTCAGAGACAACTGCACCACCACTAGGAGGCGCTCACTGCACACAGATTTACTGCAGGTCTGGGTATTGTGATTAGAATACAGAAGATAAGGCCACTTTCTCACAGTGTATATTTGGACAGTTTGAGTAATCAATTACTTCTTATTCCAGTATCTACAGCCTCGAGTTGCGCCAAAATTTTGCCACTTTTCAAAGATTTTTACTTTAGAATACTGGCACACAGTGGGCATTATTGTTGGCACATAGTGAGCATTATTGTTGTCTTAGGGTAAAAAGGCGGCCTTATTACTTTCTAGGGGGCACAATGGGGCATCATTACTTTGGATTATTAGGCTATGTTCACACATTGCTGAAAATGTCCGCTGCGTATTTGGTTATAAATCTGTGACAAATGCACAGAATCTACCTGTGTTACTTGTGGATTTCGCTATGGATCTCACCCTACTGTATTACTAAGCAATGAATAGGGTGAAATACCCAATGAAAATCCGCACAAGAATGAGCATGCGGCAGATTTAAAATCCGCACCTTGCTTTCATTTTCATGCAGTTTATTTCCGTAGCGTATGAATAGGATTTAAAAAGAAACATTTACCGTACTTCTGTAGTTCTGCGGCATAAATCTGTGACAAATCAGCTAAGTATGACCTTGGCCTTTCTGTATAGAGGGGGCACAAGGGGCATTATTATGTGGGATCAAAAATAAGGCACTTTTGCACTTTGGGGGAACTGAGTCGATTTCTATTACTGTTTGGGGCATTGTTACTTTCTGGCATTTTCATGGTCACTATCTCTCTGGCACCTTTGTTTTCAGGGGCACTGTCTGTGTAGCACTTATTTGGAGGTGGGTGTAATTATAGCACTGACACAATTTTTGAAGTATTGGGGTCACACGACAGGTGCAGAAGAGGCAGCCAAAGGTGCAGAAATAGGAGTAGCAGCAGGATGGAGAGTTTGTATTCATTGGGAAAAAGTAAAGATGGTGCTGGAAATGTGTTGTAAACTTTGCAGAGACCAGTCATGTCAGAAAGTGTTCATGATGGTCTGAGTTAGATGGAAAATAAAGGAAAAGTGAATGTCTAAAGAGAAAGAATGTGACAGTTAGACAGGACTGTATTGTGATCCCTAAGGCTGCGTGCCCACTATGCGTTTTTCAAGCGTTTTTGCCGCGCAATTTCCACAGCGAAAACTCTAAAAAAACGCTTGGTAATACGTGCCCCATGGTCCCCAATGATAATCCACATGTGCTGTGCACATGCTGCGGAAATTTCCGCTGCGGATTATCATTGCGGAAAAATCCGCAGCATGTCTATTAATTTTGCGGACACGCAGCGTAATTGCCGCCATTGACTTGTATTGAAACGCTTGATATCCGCATCACTACATCTGCACATGTGGATATGAAGCGATTCAATGTGCGGATGGTACCCGGGTCTGGAGAAGAGGAGACTCTCATCCAGACCCGGATACCATGGTACCTGTAAAAAAAAGAATTTAAAATAAAAAATAAAGATTATACTTACCTTCCGATGGCCCCGGTCTCCTCAGTGATGCGTCCGGTGTGTTGGGCGGCTCGCGGTGGTGTGAGGACCTGACATGACGTCATTTAGTCATGTGACAGGTCACGCGACCGCTGACGTCGGCGGTCGCGTGACCTATCACATGACTAAATGACATCATGGCAGGTTCTTTTACACAACCGCGAGACACCGGGGAGACCGGACGCATCGGAGAAGGAGACCGCGGGCCATCAGAAGGTAAGTATAATCTTTATTTTTTATTTTTTACCATTCTTATTCTTTTATTTTTAACTATTACTTGGTCACACTATATAAATCCATGCCGGTTGCATGTATTTATATAGTGTGACCAAGTTGTCAAGCACTTTCCAAGTGATGTTAAATCGCTTGGCAAAGCGCTTGATAACCCACATGCAGAAATCCATGCAAAAACGCTTGACAAACGCTTCTACCTGGCGGGAAAAACGCATGTAAAATCCGCATGTAAAATCCGCATGCTTTTTTCCTGCCAGGGAGAAGCGGAAAAAATATGCAGCATTTCTGCATCATGGGCACTTAGCCTTATACTAATCTGCAGAACTAATATTTATCACTATATAGTATAGTGGTAATCTTGGTTCTCTTTATAGTGTTATTTTTGTTTTAATTTAGTAACAGTTTGGTGGTGCGGCTCACTCACTATATAGTGCAATAAAGTGGTATCATTGGAAATATTGATTTTTTTACAGTGTGTCAATGGTCATACTGTAGTGTTTTTTTTTTGAGCCTTGTAAAGTGATAATTTTGTTAATTTGCTCTTTATACAGCATGTTCTGTTCCATAAAAGTATTAATACAAGACCCTTAACCAGTTTGAGCATGTTAAACTGAATAAATGATGTGATCCAGAGTTGAGTAAAACTCTGAAAAATATTAGAAAAAACTTTTTGACAGTGAGGGGGATCAATGAGTGGAGCAGGCTGCCACGAGAGGTGGTGAGTTCTCCTTTAATGGAAGTCTTCAATCAGAGGCTGGACAGACATCTGTCTGACATGGTTTAGTGAATCCTGCATTGAGCATTGGATACGATGACCCTGGATGTCCCTTCCAACTCTAACATTCTATGATTCTATTAAAACAATTTTTCCTCTCAGTTGTGGAGATATTATCTTGTAAAGTTTTCGCTATAATTTATGTTACAATTCAGCTGGGCATAACTAGAGATTTATCTCTGGGGGCGTGTACATCTTCTCCTGCATGAGGTTGACAAATCATAAGCAGGGGGCGTCATGCAGGATGAATAAAAGAACACACCCACCTCTCCTTCCTGATCTCTGCAGCTTCTGTGTAGAGAAACAGCAGCGTCACTCGGTGCAACCACACCTTTCCCAGCATCACTGAGCACAACGATACCTTTACTAGGGTCACCGGCCAAGCTGAATCATGGGACTTGTAGTACAAGCGTGGCTGCATTTGCAGGCATTTTTATGCCAAATCAGCCATATCCGTTCTGGAGAAAGCAGTAGCAGATGAGAGCAAGTTAGCACCGGCCACCGCTACTTAGATGTATTAAAAAAATGTAATGCAATTAGCAAAAAGATGAACTTAATATAGGATAAGCATGAAAAAACAAACAAAAACAAAACGTGGCAGTGCTTCTTTCATTCCACTCAAATTTATTAGCTCATCTCTAGTATTGTACGTTATATATGTATATATTTTTTAAAGTGGCGGGGGTAGGGTATGTGGGGAGACAAAAGATCAGGGGCAAGAGACCGAAGAATATAAGACCCTAGTGATCCTATTGAAGTGAATGTTATGTAAAAAATACAGATATCATATGGTACCTGATAAAACATGCTGTATATTAAAAAATGCAGAAGAGGTAAGCAACAACTGCAGCAAGAATGTGTCACAAATGTGTAAATGTTTAGTTTTATAACCCAGTGCTTGTGCTAGGACATGATTTCACTACTTCTGTGGCCTGAAATATCCAAACTTGGTAGTGCAGTTGAATGTAAAGTCTCTATTTTCAGGCTCCACTACATGACTGAGAACAGACCCCCAAGGTGGCTTTTCTTCAAAGGCGCTGTCCGGCCTTAGGCTACAAGTCTGCAGTCACTATGTGACTGCAGGCTTGTGAATTCTCACTGCGCACTTTCAGGATTCTCTGATGCCGGCGCCGGGAGCGGGTGAGCATGTGACTGCAAGTATGTGATTTGCACGGTCCCGGCCACATTCTAACTAGACGTGTCCGGCCTCGTTCAATACACTTGCATTGATCGAGGCCTCACACGTCTAGTCGGCATGTGACCACACGAATACAAATCGCATATTTGTGGTCATATGACCGCCATTCATGTCTCCGTCACTGAAGTTTCCTCACAGTGCCCAGTGCGCCCCTTTAATGCTGCAGTTCCTGACAATCATATGTTATGGTTAAAGCAAATTATACATGCATTACACAATGTTTAGTGTAGCACCCTGAGGATTCGGCTGCTACAGGGGTATTGCACCTCAACCCAGAGGTGTGATATTCCACTCCCGGGTAAGGATGGAGTGTGGATCTGAGCTCGGTAGGCTGCATGCACTACACACATCCCATTTCCGAGGAGCAGACCGACGGTACTCCCACTTAGAAATGTGCAGGTACGACCGAGTCTGTTCCTGGCTGGAGTGGGAGGGGGGTGGTACATCCCAAGTAGTGTAGGGGCAGATAGGGGGAGCAGCCTGGGTAAAGTTAGGAGCTCATTGGGTGCTGGTCACCTGAGCTCACACATAGAGGGTGTATATAAGGTGGGCACCAACTAAGAACAGGGTCAGATGCAGAGAACAAGTCAGGAGCAGAGGAGAAGGAAAGACCCAGAGTGAGAGAGGAGAGAGAGAGACCCAGAGGCACAGAAGAACAGGACTCTAAGATCCCAAATTAAAACCCCGGGTGAAGAGTCGGCATCAGGGTACCGGAACCCAAGCTGGTGGGGGTAAAAACATTCCCCAGCCAGAGACCGGAGACCGTGGGCAGCGTTTGCCACGGTCACCCACTACATCCACCCCGAAGGCACACCACATGAAGGGTCAGGGAACCCAAGGCCAAGGGTGTCCCAACAGAAGGCCCGAGGGAGCTGGACCTAGGTGGATCACTGGTGGGGACGGCCAGAGAACGGGACAGAAGGAGAGCTCAGGGCCACGCTCCGGACTTGTTTGGGGGTTGGCTGGATCCAGGACCTGGTGGACGCAGCACGGCTCGGGTGGTCACTCGGAGCTGGAGTGACCAGTACAACATCTGCAGTAAGTAAACACCCTTAACTGCATAACCCGACTCTGTCTTCACTGCCGTCTGCACTGCACCACCACAACCCCCATCCCCTGCACCTGTCCCCCCTGAGGCTATACCCCTCCCGTTGGGGGTTATCATCACAAGCTGCACCTGCATCATCAGCCTCAGCGGACCCTGCTGCAGCGGCGGCCACAGTGACCGCATCACAACGGGTGGCGTAGTCGACACAAAAGAACTCTTAATAACATCTGTAGGACTGCCACATAACACTGAGCTTGACGCCCTGGGCACGGGGCCGGGTCACAGCCGCTCGGAGACTACAACCCCCCATCTGATCCGGTGCCGGGTATTCCCCTCAAAAGGGAATATGTCCCAGGGGGCGCGTCAACTTTGGCGTAGCCGGCAGGATTACGTGCCCGCAACACCCGGGTACTGCGTGCCTGAAGAAAAGTGCAAGTTTACCTCAGAAAGAAGTCTCCCGCCGGTTCCGGAGGGTCCACACCATCGGACCCCATCACAGGTAGTGTCCCGCCGATTGTCCGCCATTTCCAGCTTGTTCCCGCCATCTGCAGAGTTTCCCGCCACTGGGCGACGCTTCCCGCCAAATCCGAAGATTTCCCGCCTTGGAAGAGCAGCGGACGCCATTATGGGCGTGCCAAAGGAGGGCAAGAGGCTGCCTCCCATCGTGGGCCGGGACAGAAAATGGCGCCAAAAGTGGAAACCGCCCCCACCAACAGAGACTGTGATGCTGGAGGTGTCTGTCAGCGTGAAAGAACTACCCCTGGAGCTGACAGTCACCGAGTTGCCCCGGGACCGCCCTCGAAGTGGGAGGAGACGAAAGGAGAGAAGAAAGATGGGTGCCGCCTGGAGCGATCTGGAGCGAGCGCACCCGGAGGCAAGAAGCCTGGAGAGGAGCAGCAAAGAAGCTCACCCGGAGATGTCCAGAGAGCAGAGCAGCACCGGCCCGCTGGTCAGGAGCCTGCTGGAAACCGCGACCCCACTAGGCCTAGTGGAGGTCCTTGCACAGCTCCCCCGAGACCGGGAGTGTGCACAAACTGCCCTGGAGGGCCTCGCACGGAGGATGGCCCGGGTACAGCGAGAGACATTGGCGGAGTGGAGCCGTGAGATGGCCCAGCAAACCAAGACCCGGAGCACGCCAGCCAAGATGAGGAAGCAGACCGCCTCTGAGGATGGTGCGGGAGGACCCAAGGCCGGAGACGGCGCCGAGAAGGGAGCCGAACGCATGGAGGCAGGTAAAGGGGACGTCTACACCCCAAGCCGGGACACCGCTTACCTGCCCCAGCTCCCCGTCGCAGAGCCCGAAAGTCCCCCTGCTGTGCCCGAAAACGCCATGTCACCGACGCAGACTAGGCCCCAACCGGAAGCCGCCGCCGCGACCCCTGTGACGTCACACGCCTCGACCCCGAGCGTGACCAAGCAGGAAGTACCACCAGCCTGGTCGCAAGGCCTAGTACCCCCGGGCGCCGCAATACCAACAGCGCCCCCTACCTCCGCGGAGCCTCCGGCCTGGCCGCAAGGCCAGGTAGCCCAGGGCGCCGCCGTCCTAACGGTGCCCTTCACCTTCCAGGTGCCCCAGGCCTGGCCGCAAGGCCTGGGCAACCCGGGCGCCACCACCACCGCGCCCGCACCCGCAAAATCAAGGGTGCCGCGTCTGGGAGAGGACTTGTTTGCCCAGCACACGTGGCCGGACGGGCAGCCTTTCATCTGGCCCCAGAAGTATTACGAACTGGAGCACCAGAGGAGGGTTGGGGCCATGTGTGCACCCCTGATTCCGGCTCCGAAGCCCGTAATAAGGATCTCGCCCCCGCTAGCGGAAGCGCAGTTTGAGTGGGACCCCACCGGAGAAGATCTAATGGGGTTCACTCAGGAAACCAGGGCAGCTGCAGCGGAGCGTGCTGAGTGCTGCCGACAGCAGCTCGAGGAGTTTGCGAGGGAGCGGAGAGAGAGGCGGGTCCGGGAACAACAAGCCCAGATAAGGAGCGCGGAGCAGAAGAGCCGGGCCAGGAGAGACCCCCGTGCAGCGCATTGTCCCCGCACCATCGGGACAGTGATCAAGTTCAACCAGCAGCATGGGTGGGGCTTCATCAGAGACCACAACACCCCCAGCGACGTTTTTGTAACGCGCAGAGACGTTGAGTCCCATCTGCCGGAGGGGCACAGAGGTCGTGACCTTTATATCGGGGACGAGGTCACCTTTACCCGGCACAAGTGTGCCAAAGGACCTTACGCCCTCCACGTACACCGCCTGACGGAGGAGGAGTTGCGGTGCGAGGAGGAGGAGCAAGAGGACCCGGACGGGTCTGAAGTTACCACCAGCTATAAGCAAAGAGCAGGAGGAAGACGCCGTTGAGTGCGGCAGAGCGGGTGCTGTAAATAAGTTACCCAATCGGGGTATAAAGAAACTGAAACTGTTGCTAACTGTTTACCCGTTTACCCCTTAATCCCACAGGCTGAGGACTGTGAGCAGCCATTCCCTTTCCCTCCTTACCTGGCCGAGGACTGAGAGCGGCCAACTTCCCCTGTATATAGTTGCGCGTCCTAAAGCGCCCCCTACCGGTTTTATAGAAAACCAGTTTTTCTAAGAGACTGTCGCACTTTCCCCGGACACACGTTGCACAGTGTCCGGAGGTGGAACCAGAAACAAGAGACGACGAGAATGTTATATGAAAAGTTTTATATATATATAATGTTTTATATGTTTTATATGTTTATAAAAATTTGTATGTTTTGGTGATGTTTTATGTCTTACAGCCCGAGGACGTGCTGTGATTTACCAGGGGGGAATGTAGCACCCTGAGGATTCGGCTGCTACAGGGGTATTGCACCTCAACCCAGAGGTGTGATATTCCACTCCCGGGTAAGGATGGAGTGTGGATCTGAGCTCGGTAGGCTGCATGCACTACACACATCCCATTTCCGAGGAGCAGACCGACGGTACTCCCACTTAGAAATGTGCAGGTACGACCGAGTCTGTTCCTGGCTGGAGTGGGAGGGGGGTGGTACATCCCAAGTAGTGTAGGGGCAGATAGGGGGAGCAGCCTGGGTAAAGTTAGGAGCTCATTGGGTGCTGGTCACCTGAGCTCACACATAGAGGGTGTATATAAGGTGGGCACCAACTAAGAACAGGGTCAGATGCAGAGAACAAGTCAGGAGCAGAGGAGAAGGAAAGACCCAGAGTGAGAGAGGAGAGAGAGAGACCCAGAGGCACAGAAGAACAGGACTCTAAGATCCCAAATTAAAACCCCGGGTGAAGAGTCGGCATCAGGGTACCGGAACCCAAGCTGGTGGGGGTAAAAACATTCCCCAGCCAGAGACCGGAGACCGTGGGCAGCGTTTGCCACGGTCACCCACTACATCCACCCCGAAGGCACACCACATGAAGGGTCAGGGAACCCAAGGCCAAGGGTGTCCCAACAGAAGGCCCGAGGGAGCTGGACCTAGGTGGATCACTGGTGGGGACGGCCAGAGAACGGGACAGAAGGAGAGCTCAGGGCCACGCTCCGGACTTGTTTGGGGGTTGGCTGGATCCAGGACCTGGTGGACGCAGCACGGCTCGGGTGGTCACTCGGAGCTGGAGTGACCAGTACAACATCTGCAGTAAGTAAACACCCTTAACTGCATAACCCGACTCTGTCTTCACTGCCGTCTGCACTGCACCACCACAACCCCCATCCCCTGCACCTGTCCCCCCTGAGGCTAAACCCCTCCCGTTGGGGGTTATCATCACAAGCTGCACCTGCATCATCAGCCTCAGCGGACCCTGCTGCAGCGGCGGCCACAGTGACCGCATCACAACGGGTGGTCGACACAAAAGAACTCTTAATAACATCTGTAGGACTGCCACATAACACTGAGCTTGACGCCCTGGGCACGGGGCCGGGTCACAGCCGCTCGGAGACTACAACCCCCCATCTGATCCGGTGCCGGGTATTCCCCTCAAAAAGGAATATGTCCCAGGGGGCGCGTCATTAGCACTGATTAGGATTTTGAAGCACTAAATAATAATAATAATAATGAATGATAATCTGTAAATCCAAACACAGAGCGAAACACTAACCTTTTATTAAGCCCTTAGAAGACTGAAGTGTGATATTAGCAGAAATGACTAATACCTTGAATTACATTGCAACAACGTGAATTTTATAGTTGTCTAATTTTGAAGTGTTGTGTGATGCTGCCCTCTACAGGTCATGTTGTGCATTGTTATCCCATCAAGCATGCAAGAGAATTTAAATGACCTCAAAAATTCTTAACACGTAGGGATCCGAGCTTTCATATTACATAGACTCATCTATACTAGATTTTTTTTAAAATTTACGCAGCAAATAATTTTTGATTCCCCACATTCACTAGTCATCATTTAATATTTGATTGATGTAGATCTACAATACCGTAATTTTGACAGGACAAGATGTAAGTTAGCATTTAGTTTTTATCGCTTTTGAATTTCTCGAAAGTGCTCTGATTGCTGTTATTATGCACCGAGGGCTCTACAGACCCAAAAGAATAATAGATAGAGGGTGGGAAAGAGGTGAAAAAAGTAAAAAATAATCAAAAAAAAAAAAAAATGAAAAAATAATTAAAATGATTAAAAACACACAAAAAATAATTCCCGTTCCTCATGTGCTTCTCCTCCTCCTTTTCCACATGAATGTGTGGACCGCAGCACTGAAGACATAAATATAGGAGCATGGCGCTGCAGCTGTGGTGGAGGTGGTGTCTGGAGTCAGATGAGCAAACAAAGTAGCACTCTGTAACGCTGAGTATGTAAATATGAAGTATGAAATATGAATAGCATTACTGCTATAGAAAATAGAAATAAATGAGAAATTTTAGTGCATGTAAATATGAAGTATGAAATATGAATAGCATTACTGCTGTAGAAAATAGAAATAAATGAGAAATTTTAGTGCATGTAAATATGAAGTATGAAATATGAATAGCATTACTGCTGTAGAATATAGAAATAAATGAGAAATCTTAGCACATAAATTGGCCAATTCATGTGTACCTTTGACTGAGCACTCCACCCCCATGCCGCAGGTGGTTTTAATTGCATCAGGATCTTACTTTCCCACACATAAGCAGACGGATGTCCCTTAGAGAGGTATTCACATTGTTAGGTCCTGACATCGAGAAACGCCTTATCGCGGCTGTCAGGTACACATGAATAGGCCAATTTATGCGCTAAGATTTCTCATTTATTTCTATATTCTACAGCAGTAATGCTATTCATATTTCATACTTCATATTTACATGCGCTAAAATTTCTCATTTATTTCTATTTTTTACAGCAGTAATGCTATTCATATTTCATACTTCATATTTACATACTCAGCGTTACAGAGTGCTACTTTGTTTGTTCATTGTACATGGAGGTAGCTCCTCTTAGTAAGCACCTGTTCATACCTATTTCTTGTAGTGGAAGTGCCGTCATTTTCTTTGTTACTGGATTCAGATCAGGGCCTAATACGGATGATTTTCTTTCTTTTTTTAACTTCTTTCCGACCTTCAAAAGAAAAAAGAAGCTGTTCTCCATTTAACTGAATATCTGTTGATCAAATATCGAATTTTCAAAAATCACAATTTTGATGGAAAGTCAGAACAATTTAAATTTATTCCTGATCAATTTGCTCATCTCTCTCTGTAGGGGAATATAATCTGAATATGGACAGAACAAACTTTTGATTTCCTTTTGTTTTTGATTGTGCCAAATATACAGAAATATATTACAATGTCACGAATAACAGAACGTTCCATCTTCAATGTTGTAAAGTGACACATTTTCACATAGTGCAGCTATGGTCAATCTCTCATCTGATTCCAGAATTTCAGGTTTATATGGAAGGAGGACAGCAAACTGTTCTGTTGATACAAAATGAACTTATGCAATATATTAAAGCAAGATTTAGTAAAGTAATTAGATTTTCTCTTCCTATTCCCAACCTCCCATGAACATCAAAATGACAAGACATCTTCCTACACATCTAACTTTGGATTTAATACACAAGTTTAATGTGTATTTTAACCACTGCTGTGGTGTCACTGAATATGGACTCCCACAGCACGACAGTAATCAAACCTAACCCATTACATTATGGCAATTGGATTTGGTGGAATTGAAAAATAAGCTGAAATCTTTTCAGGTGGAAAAAGAAAACTGAAATAATGCGATTGCATAAATTTGCACCCCTTTAAACTAATACCTTGTTATGGTAGTCTTTGAATTTATGACAGTATTAAGTCTTTTTGGGTAAGAGTCTATCAGCATGGCGCATCTAGAATTGGCCACTCTTCCTTGCAGTAGCTTCAAATCTGTCAGATTGCGAGGGCATCTCCTGTGCACAGCGCTCTCTTCAGGTCACTCACAGATTTTCAATTGGATTCAGGTCTGAGATCTGGCTGGGCCATTTCAAAATTTTCTTCTTCTGGCTAAACCATTCTTTTACTGATTTAGAAGTATGCTTAGGGTCGTTATCGTCCTGAAAGGTTAAATTCCCCTTCATCTTCAGCTTTTTAGCAGGTGTCTAAAGGTTTTGTTGCAAAATTGTCTGATATTTGGAAATGTTAACAATTTGATAAACAGTTCCAAAGCATAATGCTGCCTCCGCCATGCTTCACTGCGGTTATGGTGTACTTTTGGTGGCTTTGCACCAAAAATAGATTTTGGAATTGAGGCCAAAAAGTTCAACCTTGGTCTCATCGGACCATACCACATTTTTCCACATACTTTTGGCATACTTGATATAGGTTTTGGCAAAGCTTAGCTTAGATGTTTTTCTTTGTAAGAAAAGGCTTCCGTATAAGGGGTTAGTCAGAATCACTGTAAATGATGGCAGCTCTGTACTAACTGCTATTTAACATGAGTTTAGATGTGACTAATTCTGAACACAACCACTGTCTCAATTATAAGAAGTAGTGTTGAGCGAGTATGTTCTGTCCGAGTATGCTCGGGCCGAGCTCCGAGTATTTACAGCTGCTCGGTGATATGGTTGAATCGCTCCTGCGTGCATGATTTGCAACTGTTTGACAGCTTTATTACATGTGAGAAATGTCTATTTCTTACACATTCCTCACATGTAATAAAACTATCAAACAGTCGCAAATCATGCACAGGGGAGCGATTTAACCATATCACCGAGCAGCAGTAAATACTCGGAGCTCGGCCCGAGCATACTCGCCGAAATGGTTAATAGAACATACTTGCTCAACACTAATAAGGTGGTGTTCAGTAATATGCATCCACATAATTTTTGGTTTTGCTATTTTTATTTCCCCGCTTAAAATGATTTCATTTTATTGCTCAATGGATTTGTAAAGATAAAGGGTGACATTAACCCCTTAACCCCCGAGGGTGGTTTGCACGTTAATGACCAGGCCAATTTTTACAATTCTGACCACTGTCACTTTATGAGGTAATTACTCTGGAACGCTTCAACGGATCCCCCTGATTCTGAGATTGTTTTTTCGTGACATATTGTACTTCATGATTTTGGTAAAATTTCTTCGATATCACTTGCGTTTATTTGTGAAAAAAACGGAAATTTGGTGAAAATTTTGAAAATTTTGCAATTTTCAAAATTTGAATTTTTATGCCCTTAAATCAGAGAGATATGTCACACAAAATACTTAATAAATAACATTTCCCACATGTCTACTTTACATCAGCACAATTTTGGAACCAATTTTTTTTTGTTATGGATCTATAAGGGTTAAAAGTTTCTCATTTTTCCAACAAAATTTACAAAACCATTTTTTTAGGGACCACATCACATTTGAAGTCACTTTGAGAGGTCTTTATGACAAAAAATACCCAAAAGTGACACCATTCTAAAAACTGCACCCCTCAAGGAGCTCAAAACCACATTCAAGAACTTTATTAACCCTTCAGATGCTTCACAAGAATTTTTGGAATGTGGAAGAAAAAAATGAACATTTAACTTTTTTCACAAAAATGTTACTTTAGACCCAATTTTTTTTATTTTCCACAGGGGTAACAAGAAAAAATGGACCACAAAATTTGTTGCGCAATTTCCCCTGGGCACGCAGATACCCCATATGTGGGGAAAAAACACTGTTTGGGCGCACGGCAGGGCTCGGAAGGGAAGGAGCGCCATTTGACTTTTTGATTGTAAAATTTGCTTGAATAATTAGCGGACGCCATGTTGCGTTTGGAGAGCCCCTGATGTGCCTAAACATTGGAGCTCCCCCACAAGTGACCCCATTTTGGAAACTAGACCCCCCAAGGCACCTATCTAGATGCATAGTGAGCACTTGGAACCCCCAGGTGCTTCACAAATTGATTCGTAAAAATGAAAAAGTGAAAAAAAAAACACTTTTTCATTTTTACAAGTGACCCCATTTTGGAAACTATACCCCTCAAGGATTTTATTAAGGTGTATAGTGAACATTTTGAATCCAGAGGTACGACACAGAATTTGATAACATTAGGTCATCATATTGAATAAGTTGTCATTAGTCTTGAGCGCAAGTGCTCGCTACTTGAGTTTGCATCGGGTACTCAGGTATACACCATGTACTGCGTGTGCTCGAGTGACATGCTCGAGTCCCCGCCCGGATGTTTCACGGTTATTAGACACCCCAAAAAAAACATGCGGGGATCGCTCGTGCATGGCAGGCAATCCCCGCAAAGTTTTTTGGGCTGTGAAGCATATGGGGCGGTGACTCGAGCATGTCACTCAAATACCCACGATACTCAATGCATACCAGAACACCCGATGCAAACTCAAGTAGCGAGCACTTGCGCTCAACACTAGTCGCCATATCGTCATCTTTTTTTCTTACTTTTGAAAAAAATCCAAACCCCATCACAACCCTAACCCCAACCCTAACCTCAACCCCAGCCCTAACCCTAACACAACCCTAACCGTAGCACAACCCTAACCCTAGCACAACCCTAACCCTAGCACAACCCTAACCTGAGAGTTTATTTTTTACGCCGTTCCTCATGCGGTATAAGTGATTAGACGACCTTATTCTTCGGGTCGGTGAGACTACAGCGATACCAGAATCATATGGGGTTTTTATGACTGACAGCTGTCACACACTAAAAGACGCATTTTTTGTAAAATCTAGTTTTTGCATCGCCATATTTTGAGAGCTATAATTTTTCCAGATTTTGGCAGACAGTCATTTGACGGCTTGTTTTTTGCGGGATGAGTTGACGTTGTTATTGGTGCCATTTTCAGGCACGTGACATTTTTTGATCGCTTTCTATTCCGATTTTTGGGAGGCAGAATAAACAAAAACCAACAATTCAGGAATTGTTTTTTTTGTTTTTTTTTTATTCTGTTCTGCGTGTGGTAAAATTGATAAGGCAGCTTTATTCTTCGGGTCAGTATGTTTACAGCGGTACCACATTTATATCATATTTCTATGTTTTGCACTTTTACATAATAAAAGCAATTTTATAGAAAAAATTATTTTTTAGCATAGCTTTATCCTGAGAGCTATAACGTTTTTATTTTTCGGCTGATGGAGCTGTATGGCAGCTTGTTTTTTGCGGGACAAGATGACGTTTTCATCAGTACCATTTTTATTTATATTTGTCTTTTTGATCGCGTGTTATTCCATTTTTTGTTTGGCGGTATGGTGGTAAAGCATTGTTTTTTGCTTCGTTTTTTATATATTTTTTTTACCGTGTTCACTGAAGGGGTTAACTAGTGGGAAAGTTTTATAGGTCAGGTTGTTCCGGACGCGGCGATACCAAATATGTGTACTTTTATTTTTTTTATTTTTTTATAATAATATTTAATGATGGGTACATTATATTTTTATTTTTGGTGGATTTTTATTTTTATTTTATTTTTTATATTTTTACAATTTTTTTTAATTTTTTTTTTCACTTTCTGATAGTTTTTATACTTTATTACTTTGTCCCACTATGGGACTTTCACTTTTTTTTCTCTGATCGCCTGCATGGCACAGGAATGCAGCACCATCCCTGTGCCATGCAGGCTGTCAGCGCTGGACAGGGAGAAGATTGTTTGGAGATGCACTGCGCATGTCCAAAAAATCTTCCTGCTGTCTGGTGACCCGGATGTTGTCATGATGACATCGGGTCGTCATGGCAACATCCTGGAAGCCACGGCAGACAGCGCTGGAAGCCGGAAGAGGAGGTGAGTATCTGCGATCACCTCCCCTTGCCACCGCAATGCTGCGATCAACTTCGATCGCAGCATTGCGGGGGTTAATGTGCTGGGAGCGGTGCGTGACCGCTCCCTGCACATAGTACCGGGTGTCAGCTGTGACAATCAGCTGACACCCGGCGGCGATCGCGCCCGCACAGCCTGTAAAAATTGCAAACATAATAAGCATAAAAAATTAAAAAACAAAATACAAATATGGAAAAAATACAGATCTTGTCCACACCAATAAAAGTACAGTGAGAATAAAGAAGTGCTACGAGGGTGTTAGCAGAGTTGTGAATGTATAAACAATACATGACTACAGCTGCAATAAAAGTGGGCGGATCTGCTTGCAAGTGTGTGATGTCTCTTTTCCTGCTCCCCTTTTGGATGTTTGCACAAGGATAAAGGAGAATGAAGTTTAGGATCAAAGTGCATATGGTTGGTGACTGCAAAGTGATACTGACATATGGAAAGTGTCACCAAGGACGGCTGGCAGTGCCAATTCTGTGAGTTGGTGCTGCTCGCTGTATCATATACTGAGGTTAGATCTGCAGACTGTATCACACATGATGGGATTAGATACAGGGCTCAGTGGAGTGTATCGCAAAGATGGAATTAAATATGTGGACTAAGTGAAGCCCAAAGTGTATCTCATGATGGGAGATACAAGGCTCAGCAGAGTGTATCACACAAGATACACTCAGACACTTAAACACCAGCAAATGAAAATGAAATCCCCCAGCGGATGCAGAAGAAATGAATAAATAAAAAAATATTAACCCTGCTGTTCTGTTCGGTCAAAAATGACCGAATTTTAAATTTGATATTTTTTTTTAAATATTCATTATGCGGTTCTGAAACTTGTGGGTAATTGACTTTTCCTCATTTGAGGGGTTCTTACTATGGGTATTTTTTTTTTTGCTTACTTTTTGCTCCACAATTTTTTTTTTACACTTATACTGTTCTGTCAAAAATGACCGATAGCCTTTTATTCTAATCTCCAGACATTTTTTGAGTAACATAAAGGAGTTATAATCTCATTTTGAACTATATATTGCATCTACTACTATTTATCAATTTATCAATATATTTAAATGCAAAACGAATCGGTGGCCAATGGTTGTTTTTTACAACATTCTTGATGTGTCGGCATACAATGCATTCGTGTTATGGCGTGAAATACACCCAAATTGGAACAAAAATAAACTATATAAAAGAAGAATTTTTAGAGAGAAGTTGGGAAAATCACTGGTTAGCCCATATATCGAAGAAAGAAAAGTAACACCCAGAGATGATGGAGCTGCAGCCATTGTCCACAGGATCCAACAGCATGCTAAAGAAAGTGAACCAACGGCTTCCACCGGCACTGCTACGATACCCACGGCCTCCACCAGCAACGCAGCCAGCCAAAAAAGGAAACGATGCGCCTTCTGTCCAACATCAAGTAATCACAAAACAAATGTGATATGTTGCAGTTGTGCAAAGTACTTATGCAAAAGACATGTAAATTATACTTGTGACGAATGCAAACTGTAAATTTAGCACCGTGAACCTTATTTACCATTTTATATAGAAAAAACTGAACTTTTTATTTTTTTTAATTATTTTGAAAAAAATATATTTACATTATTTGTTATAGTTTACAGTTATAAAAATAATTTTGCAAATGTGCAATATGCATGAATATTTCAATAAGGCCATGTAACATTTTTTGATACAAAAAAATAAAGATTACGTTTTTGATTTCATTTTTCATTTGTTTATGAACAACCTTGTTCACATACAGTAAAATAATGTAACAGGTATTTTATAATAATATAAAAATATAAATAAAACACCTAAATTAGCTAAAAATCAAGACTTTAATAGGTCCGGTCAAAAATGACCGGAACATTATAAGTGTATAGTAGACCCGAACAGAACAGCAAGGTTAAACCATTGCATTTCATTTTATATTAAAAAATAATTGATTATATAATCAAAAAAAATATTTTTTTTGTAAATTTGAATGATTAAAAAATAATAATAATAAAACTGGTTGTTTTAATCATTTAAAGGGAACTTATCATATCCCTAAACACTATTAACTTGGATTAATCTGCAGGTCAATAGCATTCCAAAATTGTGCTGCCATCGCACTGAAAGCCTGGCTGTTGGGAGGAAATTAACTTTATTCCTCATGAAGGAAACGAAAAGGAGAAAATCGGCACTCCAACAGGTAAAATATGAAAAAACTTTATTGGATCATTAAAAAAAAGGGGAAAAATGTAAAATTCTTATGTGTTTCTGGCGCTAGGGTTCCGCCCTTAGTCGCTATGACTAAGGGCACAAACCTAGCACCATAAACGCGTAAGAATTTTAAATTTTTCCCCTTTTTTAAATGATCTAAAAAAGTTTTTTCATATTTTACCTGTTGGAGTGCCGATTTTCTCCTTTTCTTTTCCTTCATATGGCGGTGCTCACAAGCGGGACTGGCACAATTCAGTGGACTATCTTCATCCTGTTTGGATTCAGCGTTGCAGCTCCCTAATCCTCCCTTCTGTTTCTAACTTTATTCCTCCTGGCAGCCTCTGGCTTTCAGTCATAGGGGCACAGCTTCCGTCACCCCTCCAAATACAGTGAGCAGTGGCTGTAAGTACACCTCGAACCTTTGATTGACAGCTCACTCTGTCTGCATATCAGTGCACAGATGGCTGTCAGTCAATATACCAGGGCGTGCTTACAGCTGCCACTCACAGTATACAGTATACAGTATGAAGCTGCGCCCCATGACTGAAAGCCGGAGGCTTCCGGGAGGAATAAAATTAATTTCCTCGCCATAGCTTTCAGTACGGCTTTAGATCACTATTAACCTGCAGGTTAACCCCATATCTGCAGGTTAATAGCATGTGGGGACATCACCGTTTCCATTTTAAAGGATCTGACTCTCTAGCTGTCTGGTCTAAACTTCCCAGTAAATTATTAAAGCTAATGCCAGCTGCATGGTTTTAATACTGTACAATGGGTGAATTGGGTGGTGAATGAGCAGAATTGATCTGAATACATAGCAAAAGCAAGGTTTTGTTTATTTGCCATTGATACAGAGCGATTCCTCCTTATACCATAACTGCGCCTGTTGGATGCAACTTTAGTGACTGTCGCTCTTTGTAAATACATGAATCAGGGGTGGACATATCATTGGTGTAACCTGTCCGGTCGCACAGGGGCCCAAGAGGTAAGGAGGCACGTATCCACCTCCAAAGCAGGTGGAATTGATGGGATATTGAGCTGCAGAGGGCCCCTATATTGTTCATGCACAGGGGCCCTCTTCTGTCTGCGTCCGCCAGTGAAATGAATGCTTTTATACATTTCCTATCACTTCACATGGGTCCTGGTTTCTGAACCAATTTTTAAACACCAACCAGACCGCAGGCACAGCATGTTCTCCCGCACTCGCTAAATAAGAAAAATGAACCTATGGCCGGGTTAGGACAGAGCACGTAAATGGTATTTGATTCCATTACACTTCATATCCCAGGTGACATTTAAGTCAATGCACTTCAATTACTGAACAAAAAGAGTTCACACGTTCATGTTTAATGATTTTATTCTTGAATCGAGTATCTATACAAACTCAAAAGAAGTTTCTCAATTCATAAGAGCTGATTGTACGTTCTTTTATCTTCTTTTATATTTCCAGAGAAGTGTCTGACGCTAAAACTTATCCGCAAAGCTGCTTTAGGGCTCCTTTTTGTATAATGCCTTAATAGGGTCCCCACAGATACATTGGGCCTTTATTTTATAGGAGTATTTTCTTTTAGTAAAATTACTTTTATTGGAGAATCTGTGTATAATACTGTGCCTGTATGGTCATGCTGTAGTACAAAGCTGTAGGGGCTCCATATATTGCTGTACAAGCTATGCCCTGTGTATGTGGCTATAGGGGAACATCCAGGTGGTTGAAAATTTCAATTTGCTGAAAATCAAGACTCCAGTCTCTCTACTGCTGCTCCCAGTCTTTGTTGAGAAGAGGCATCAATGGTGCTGTCAAAACTATAGTGTAGGTGACCTCTGCAGCCAATTACTGGGCTCCATGACTCTATCAATGTAGATGGCATGAGCCACTGAACCCACTAATTGTTCGCATTTTAGGTATAGTCATGACATCACCACTGCAGCCTGTCAACAAAGACTGGGAGCAGAAGTGGAGAGGCATCGCTGGAGCAGGGGAAGGTGAGCATTGCTGAGTTTATTATTTTTAACACGAGCAAGCCCATAAACATTTAAAAATTATAAATGGAAAACCCATTAAAACTCTTAACAACATGTGATGTACATTTTCATCACAGGTAGCATATCAGATGTATAAAGCCAGCTCAAGAACTGAGCCTGCGCTATACTGGGCGGATATTGGCTGTGTTACACAGTCAGCATCTGCCTCTAACAGCAGCGACCCGAGCTTGCTCCGATTGGTGTTGTTTAACCATTTAAATGCTATTGTCTATCACTTACAGCGACAATCAGATAGCCTCTTTGCAGTTGCACTTGCGCACTAACTCCTACTGGCCCCCTTACACCACGGGGTTTCTATGGAAGCCGTGTGCATATGGCTGCCATCATAGTCCTCCTGTGATGAGCAGCCTCAGGCTGGGCTTCATAAGTGAACGCCAGTTAACTACACTCCTCAACATTGAAATTGCAACACCAAGGTGGAAAAGTCTTGGAATTATGGAATTAACAAGGATCGATACACATGATAATGATATGCAAATGATGAAAAAATGGAAACAAATGTTTAAAATCATCTTGATGTATTCAGTATTGAAAATGAGCACCAAATGCATAAATCCCTGCACTTACAGCCTTGGTTGATAGCAATGAGGTTATTAATGGTTATCTGAGGAATATTCTGCCATGCTGCATACATTTTGGCAATTCATCAAGATAAGCTGCTGGCAGCTCCCTTTACAATTGCTGACAAATGATGTCCCAGATGTGCTTTATGGGAGACAATGCCAGAGACACTTCAGGTAATGTTAGCACTTTTAGGCCATGCATGTTGCTCACAGTGACACAGGTCACATGCAGCCTGGTGTTAAAAAACAGCTCTTTGGACACTTTCGAGAAATGCCCACACCACTAGCTCCACCACCAAATCAATGTAACGCCGAGCTGTTATTGTACCTGGAATGAAGACTACAGGGGTCCGTCTGTAAGGGTTAATCACAGTTTACTGTATTTTTGGAGATTTGTGATATAATATATGATCTGGCCAGTAGAGGGCAGTGATGCGAGACCTGAGTTAGAGCACAGGGTTTTTCGCAGTTGGTGAGAGGTTGGAGGGAGGTGAAGAAGAGACTGGAGGGAAGTGGAGGATAGAGTGGTGCGACTCTGGATCTGTTGTTGGTGACTCTTCGACGAGTTGTTCTGCTTGACATGAGCCGACTCGGTGAGGACAACCAAGGACACAGCAATTTGGGCTAGGCGACGTGAGGCCTCATGTCTAAGGACTTAGGGAAGCCCTGCTTTGGAGAGATCGGCTTTCCCAAAAAGCTTCAAGATGGCGTTTCTAAATATTCGGGACTTAGCCCAGCAAGGACCCTTTTACTTCAGTCTATGAACGCATCGGTAAAATCTTACATCTGAATATATATGTACATATATATATATAAATAGCCTTATAGAGGTCTAGTTAGTTGGGAGAAAAGGCCTCTTTTGTAAGAGACATTTTGAAAACTTCTCCGAATAGGCAATTACTAAGATACTTGCACAACACTGTTGTTTTATTGATTTATGCATAGAAAGGGTTAATCACGGTGTATTTTGCTTGCATATAACTGTTAATTCTGTTTAAATGTACCTGTGTATACCCTTAGTCGGTATTATTGAGAGTAACTCCTGTCATCGTATTTGTTATTTTGTTTACCTACTATCCTTTCCTTTGTTTTTTTATAAACTGTTTAGTAAATATTTTTATTATATTATCTAATCTTTGTGTCTGCTGATTGCTGCTGTACCCCTCGTCCTGTGGCCATCCCTCATCCACGTTTCACAGCTACCATACATTATCGCACACAGCTATGATCGCAGCCTGAAACAATCACCATTGTGACCCCATGATTGTGTCCTCAGTTTTGTAAAACTCTTTTGTATTCTGTATACATGTCAGGGAACACACAGAGACGACACCAGGGAGATCACGCAATTTCTCACCGTGCCATCACTGTGTCATGGATTTCGCCTGGAATCGCGAGCACATGATCCAGACTACTCACTTCTTAGGTATCGGCAAGCGACCAGTGAGCATATGGCATCACACCTTTGGATTCCAACGCATGGCATATGTGTTTACACCCTCCATACGGTCACTATCAGCTTCACGATAGCCCAATTATTATTATTCTCTGCCACTACCGTCCAGATTTGAAATATAATACAGGCCTGGGTGGACGCCTGCGTTCCTTTTACAAAGGAGACAATTACAATACAGAATAGACAGTTACATAAAATAAACAGGATTAAAGAACAAACTTACTCTATAAAGATCGCTGCGACGATTCAAAATAGCTGGAGGGGAGCTCTCCTTATGACCGTTCAGCGGAACGTGACCCCTTGCTTATGATGCATATGCTCCCTGCAACGAGTACTGCTCCAACCTCAGCAAACTATTTTATGCTTAAGGGAGAGACTTGTCCACACCCCCTAGTGCCAACATCACAGAGGCTGGGGCTCCACCCTTAATATTTGTATTAAAAATCAGTTTTTTGGGATAGCTTATCGCTGGTTGATCCCAGAAGTCCAAAAGTGATATAGTTGCAGTCTGCTATTTTGCTACTTTTGCACCACAGCTCCCTGGTTTGGCTTACAACAATGAGAAAATATGCATATCGCTCCTTGGCTATCCCTGCCACTAAAAATATAGGTCCCATTATTATCGGAATTATGGAACTTACAATATTCTATATTACGTATCGGTGCCGGCAAGACTATAGACTTCCTTTTGAAGCTCGGGAAGCAAGTTTCAACAGTTACACGTAAATTATTGCAAGCCTGCGTCTAATCACCCCCTGCGTCTGCCAGGGAGAAAGATGCTCGCATTTTAATTAGGTTGTAGCTTTAAAAGTCACTTCTACTGTAGGTGATAATTTGCAGAGGGACAGATACTGGACTGTCAGCTCTCCAGTGACAAATGGAGGATGAGGGAGGGATGAGGGGGCTTCAGGGGAAGAAAGAAAGAATATATTCAATATTTCATAGAATCATAGAATCATAGAATGGTAGAGTTGGAAGGGACCTCCTGGGTCATCTGGTCCAACCCCCTGCTCAAAGCAGGATTCACTAAATCATCTCAGACAGATGTCTGTCCAGCCTCTGTTTGAAGACGTCCATTGAAGGGGAACTCACCACCTCTCGTGGCAGCCTGTTCCACTCATTAATCACCCTAACTGTCAAAAAGTTTTTTCTAATATCTAATCTGTGTCTCCTCCCATTTAGTTTCATCCCGTTGCTTCTAGTCTTTCCCTGTGCAAATGAGAATAAAGATGATCCTTCTACAATGTGACAGCCCTTGACATATTTGTAGACAGCTATTAAGTCTCCTCTCAGTCTTCTTTTTTGCAAGCTAAACATTCCCAAATCCTGCAACCGTTCCTCATAGGACATGGTTTGCAGACCAGTCACCATTCTGGTCGCTCTTCTCTGAACTTGTTCCAGTTTGTCTATGTCTTTTTTAAAATGTGGTGCCCAAAACTGTACACAGTATTCCAGATGAGGTCTGACCAAAGAGGAGTAAAGACCGATAATGACTTCACGTGATCTAGACTGTATGCTTCTGTTAATACATCCCAGAATTGTATTTGCCTTTTTTGCTGCTGCATCACACTGTTGACTCATGTTCAGTCTATGATCTATTAGTATACCTAAGTCTTTTTCACATGTACTGTTGCTTAGCTCTATTCCTCCCATTCTGTATATGCTTTTTTCATTTTTATTGCCCAGATGTAGTACTTTGCATTTTTCCCTGTTCAAAACCATTCTGTTGGTTGCTGCCCACTGCTCCAGTTTATTTAGGTCTTTTTGAATCCTCTCTCTCTCTTCTCTAGTATTAGCTATCCCTCCTAGCTTTGTGTCATCAGCAAATTTAATCAGTTTACCCTCAATTCCTTCATCTAAATCATTGATGAAGATGTTGAACAATACAGGTCCCAGGACAGAGCCCTGTGGTATCCCACTTGAGACATTCATCCAGCTGGATGTGAAGCCATTTACAACCACCCTTTGAGTCCGATCACTAAGCCAGTTATGAATCCACCTAACAGTTGCCTGGTCCATTGTATACTTGGTCATTTTTTCAATAAGGATGGTGTGAGATACTTTGTCAAATGCTTTGCTGAAGTCAAGATATACTATATCTACAGCATTTCCCTGATCCACCCAGTCAGTGATTCTGTCATAGAAGGAAATTAAGTTAGTCTGACATGACTTGTTAGTTACAAACCCATGCTGACTCTGGTTAATCACTTCATTCTTATCCAGGTACTTACATACATGATGTTTAATAATTTGTTCAAAGATCTTTCCTGGTATAGAAGTCAGACTCACTGGCCTATAGTTCCCTGGGTCCACCTTCTTCCCCTTTTTGAAGATAGGAACAACATTTGCTCTTCTCCAGTCTTCTGGGACTTCTCCTGTTCTCCAAGAATTTTCAAAGATTATGGAGAGTGGTTCTAAAATTTCTTCTACGATCTTCAGTACTCTGGGGTGTAATTCATCTGGACCTGGAGACTTGAACTCATTTATGTTAGCTAAATATTCCCTCACAATCTTTCTGTTTACAGATAACTTGGATTCTTCTATTCCTTTAAAAGGACAGTGAAAATCAGTTGATGTTACATTTTCTTTCTGAGAGAAAACAGATGCAAAATAGGAATTAAAAAGTTCGGCCTTCTCAACATCCTCTCTTACCATTTCTCCATTTTCATCCTGTAAAAATCCTATAGCATCTTTGACTTTTCTTTTACTTTTGACATACCCCCAAAATCCTTTTTTATTGCTTTTGACATCTCTTGCAAGCCTTAATTCATTGTCAGCTTTAGCTAACCTGATACGTGCCCTACAGGATCTGCAGACTGCATTATAATCTTCTTTAGATATGCCTCCCTCTTTCCATTTAATAAACATTTCTTTCTTTCTTTTTAGCATGTGTTTAAGTTCTGTGTTCATCCATCCTGGTTTCCTTAAATGCTTCCCATTCTTCCTACTTTTCGGGATTGTTAACGATTGTGCTTTGAGAATCTCATTTTTAAAAATTTCCCATCCTTCCTGGACATTTTTGTCCTTAAGGACATCCAGCCATTGGATCCCTCCTATTCTCTTTCTGAGTCTCTTAAAATCTGCCTTTCTAAAATCTAACCTTGAAGTTTGAGTCTTCACATGTCTTCCTCCTCTAGTTATCCAAAATTCTATAATAGCATGATCGCTGCCTCCTAGGGTCCCAGCCACCTTTACCTCCTCAACCATTTCCTCCCTGTTTATAAGGATTAGATCCAAAGTAGCAGATCCCCTTGTTTTCTCCCCTACCTTTTGGAATTTCTCATTATTTCCCTGACAATACATATGTAGTACTATTGCTCTCCATAAATACACTTTAAATGCACAATTTTAACAGGAAATAGTGTTTCAAGTGTATAATAAAATAGTATAATAGCAATCATTTCTGTATAATCTTGTTGGAGTGTATGATACAGTTCTTATATATTCTCATGGCTCACAAGACAGAACAATACCTTTTTTAATCTTCTTTGAAGAATCATGGATTGATCAAATACATGTAGAATTTAACTTTTTTATAATTTCTATTGTGATCAATAAAGGGCCTGTATAAAGTGGAAGGACGGTGCACTTCTGTAAGAACCGCGGCTTTATCTTGAAGGATTAATTTAAATTAGAATGCGCCATTGACAAAGGAATTCATTTTCTGGATTCTTCTCTCCGCGGTAAGGCTTGAATCTGTAGTTCTATTAATTCACTTTAATCTCCCTGTTCCTTTCGCTTCTGTGGTCTTACAAAGATAATATCTGTCAGGTTCTCTCCACTGAGTATCCTTAGTGTGTCTTAGCCCTGAGGCCATACAATGCAGTAATGTGCATGTCGTATATTTCTGGATCTATCCGTTCAGATGATGGCAGCTCTCAGGGACAGCGCTCACTTTATGTAAGTGTAGTTTTACAGAACTATTGGGATTACAGCATCTTCAGTTCCGTTGAGATTTTTTTTGCTTGATGAAACATTAGTGGAAAAAAATTTGCAAAACGAGAGCTAACGCAAACCACTCTATCGCCTCGTCATTTTTCTTATACAAGATTGAAAGTGAAATACAATGGAATACTAGTTCCGATATGGCAAGTTCACCTAGCTTTCTCCAGACTGATTTGATATTTTTTGAAAAATAGTGAGAGAAGAGAAAATCAGCGAAAAGTTGCAAATCATTGTGCAAATATAGCGTGGGCCATAACCTGTCATTTTTTGTTTGAGGTATAAAGCAGAAAATAATTGCCCACCTATTTCAATGAAAATCACATTCCGAAAATGTGCTTAAGAGGGTTTTCTGGTCACATTAAACTGATGACCTGTCCTATAGCCTACACTTCGGATAGGTCATCAATATTAGATAAGAGGAGGTTTGACATCCGAATGGCAACCCCACTGATTATGGCTGTGTGCACACTGTGCGTTTTTGGTGCATTTTTGCAGTATTTTTTCCACGTGGAAAGGAGACAAAAATGCTAGGGAATCCTTGTGCCAGCTAATGCAATGACAATCCTGAAGAACTGTGCACATGATCAGGAATTTTCCTGTCAGGATTGTCATTGCGTGTAAATTTGCAGCCTGTCAATTCTTTGTACATTTTTGCAGCGTTTTTCACCCATTGGCTTCAATTGAGTCAGTCAAATCCAAAGCAAAAACGCAGGTGTAAAAATACTTGCAGATTTGCTGGGGATCTTTGCTGCATATTTGACTGACTCAATTCAAGTAAAGGAGTCAAAAAAGCGGCAAAAATGCACAAAGAGTTGACCGTGGAAGACTACTCTTCCCATCAGCTTACGGCCGCTCTCGCGGATAATAGCTGGAGCAGGCACCGCTGAGGGAAGAAGTAATCTCTTCAGCCGGCGTCTGTGCTCAGTGAAAAAAAAAAGTTTAAATAAATCGATATTAAAATAAAAAATACTTTATACTCACCTATCTGTCGTAATCCTGGTGTCCCACAGCGATTCGATCACCCGGCAGTAGTCTATACACTGACAGGAGCATGATCGCTCCTGGCATTGTATAGTGCTAAACTGCCGGGAGTGAGGTCACTGGAGTTCAATCAGCTGATGATCAGCTGATAAGCTTCGGTGACATCACTTACAGCAACGCTGTGTCAGAATTTTCAATTGAAATGTCATTACATGCAGTGGATCCGCATATACTGACAAAACAAGTAAGGCATTAGAAGTAATGGGATTAGGGTTAATGGCATTAGGTGTCGCTGACACCTAACCTTAGTTTTAGTAATGAAAAGGTGTCAGACAGACACCCTCATTACTAAACCTGTTAGTGAAGAGTTACATAAACACCACACACACTGAAAATAAAACACTTTATTTGAAATAAAACAGACACATTCTTTAATTATTTAAATTAACCAATATACTCACCCCAGGTCTGACGATAATGCAAGGGTTAAAGCGATGTCCCACGTTTCTTTTTTCAAATATCTTTATTTAGCTCCAAAAAGCATTCATTGCTGTACAAAAATGCATAAAAAACTGCATTAAAAAACGCATCAAAAATGCACCAAAATGGGAGCAAAACGCACATTTTTGCTGCCAAGAGATTCAGAAACCTTGCAGAAATTTCTGCAATCAAATACTGAACATGCACACATAGCCTAACTGTTATTAACTTTCGTGTTGGCCACATGTAAACATTTAACAGCAACACTTCAGCTCCATTTAGTGTGTAGCAGCCACTGCCAGGTACTGCAGAACTGCTCCTATTCTATTTTATAGAAGTTAAAGGGGCTTAGCAAAATTTACAAAACTGAACTTGAGGTTCATGGTTAATATTTTGATCAGAATGAAGAAGCCCACTACCATGTCACAGCAAACTTCTCAGTGGGTCATTAACCTGATAATGCCTAATTATGATTATTAATAATTATCATTGTTAATGATCTGATTGGATGGTCATCATTGTCAGATAATGGTGGATTGAAGCGCTCTTTATGCACACATGCTAGGTCTGCAGGAGTTGTGTCCATCAAATTCACAACACGACAAGGTGAGAGGACAACCTCATTTTCGGTTAGTTTAAGAACGATTCAGTTTGTCTATTTGTACTTTCATACTGCACTTAGGTATCACCACTACTACTGTGCTCCAGGGCAAAGATATAATTACATCTATCCTTAGAATGGGTCGTCTGACACAAAACACTTCTAGTGATCATTTGTTTTCAGCACCAGCGACAGGCAGATGAAAAAACTGAGCTAAGCTGAAACAATACAACTCCTTTTACTGTGGAGTAACCCTTTTCTGGTACTGCAGCTCAGCTCCTATTATCTTTAATGGGAGCTAAACTGCAGCACCTGAAATTCAGCTACACAGTAGACTGGATTGTGCTGTTCCCGATCCTTTTGCTATTTACAGCCATAGCTGAAAACAGCTGATTGTTGGGGGGTGCCGAGTATTGGACCACTACAGAACTGATATTGGTGACCTAGACAAAGGATAGCTCGATAATATATTATGTGTGAAATACTCCTTTAAAACTATATTGACAAGATGGTGAGCCTATCTATTAATCTATCTTTGTGTTATAACACATGCTTATTAGAGATTAGCTGATATTTCAAAGTTCGAATTCACTGAATTTTCCCAGGAAATTCTATTCACGGCAAAAAAATTTGTGCAAATCTCAATACTAGAAAGCTTGTAATTGATTGTAAAATACATGTGGGAGAGGGGGAGAGAACCCTGCTGATTATAAGAGCTTACACTCTACAGTAGAGAGAGAGGATACCGCTGATCATAAGAGCTTACACTCTACTGTAGAGAGAGAGGATACCACTGATCATAAGAGCTTACACTCTACAGGAGAGAGAGAGGATACCACTGATCATAAGAGCTTACACTCTACAGTAGAGAGAGAGGATACCGCTGATCATAAGAGCTTACACTCTACAGGAGAGAGAGGATACCACTGATCATAAGAGCTTACACTCTACAGGAGAGAGAGAGGATACCGCTGATCATAAGAGCTTACACTCTACAGGAGAGAGAGAGGATACCACTGATCATAAGAGCTTACACTCTACAGGAGAGAGAGAGGATACCGCTGATCATAAGAGCTTACACTCTACAGGAGAGAGAGAGGATACCACTGATCATAAGAGCTTACACTCTACATGAGAGAGAGAGGATACCGCTGATCATAAGAGCTTACACTCTACAGGAGAGAGAGGGGATACCGCTGATCATAAGAGCTTACACTCTACAGGAGAGAGAGAGGATACCGCTGATCATAAGAGCTTACACTCTATAGATGACAGACTTACCCCGTGACTCTGGAGATGGAAAATGACTCTGCCATACAAACTGTGCTCCTCTGGGAACCACTGATCTGTGTTGGCCCCGGTACTGACCACCACTGTACAATGATAATCTGCTTGATATGATATAGTAGCTGCTTGGCATTATGGGGAGGGCCGGACATTAGCTTGTTATTTGATGCCGGGCAAGATTATTATTTTTTTTTTTTGCAAACCGCGAATCGAATTTCACATTTTTCACATGAAACCATGAATTTCAGGAAATTGGATTCAAACGCAATCCTCCAAGGATTGATCTGCTCTTCTCTATTGCTTAAATTTCAATGTATTAATTTTATATACTTCTTGTTGCTTATGAAGCGATTACATATTGTGCAGCTCTGTACACAGATTTTCGTCATTCTTCACATCAGTCCCTGTTCTGACTCACAGTCTAATGTTCCTTTCATTTCCTTTCCATTTAGTCGGAAGCCAATTAACCTATCAGTATGGTTCTGGCATCTATGGAGAAGTAGAAAACCTACCCAAACATGGGAGAACCCACCAACTCAATCCCGATGTTCCTCTCGGCTGGGTTCTCCCCAGAGCGATCCATGGTCTTTCTCAATTATAGGCTAGGCGTAAAAGCAAATTAGCATGGCATACATACTACTGCGCTCTGCAATATGTACAGTGTAGCTATATATATATATATATATATATATATATATATATATATATATATATATATATATATATAATTTTCTTAATTGATATTCAAGGTTTTCTGTTTTCATTAGATGTTTCTTCGTATTTTTTTTTGCATCTCTACAATTTTATAAAATGTATGAAATATTTTCTAAAAATAAAGAAAAACATCAGCTAGTTATTACCAATTCAGACCAGGTCTTCATAGTAGGAAAATTTTCACAAACAATGTCTATCTATCATTTCAGTGGGCTACACGACATGCTGGAAATTGTGGCTGCTGGTGCTCAAGGTCTTGTAAACTCCATTAATCTCTATAACAAAGGTGCACAATGGCTTTGCTGGGCGCTGTGCCACATGGGCACACATCAGCAGCACTGGGCTTCATCTCTACACCTCATGTCCAGTGTTGCTGAGAAAACCCGATATGAGTCACAGGGCACTTAATTCCACTCTTTACTGTATTTACACATCCTATGTCCTTTACTTTTATAGCTGGTGCTACTAAGGTGCATGTTATATACAGTATACAGTATATTTAAATCCAGTTGAGGGTGTACAACACATTTCTGATAAAACATTGACATTTTAAAAAATGTATAATGAATAGCAATATGATTATATATGCCCCTATGTTTGCAATGTGAACATCATTCAATAGCTGAAATCTTATGGCTCTTATGTCCAGGGGTTGACAAGAATTGGCAAAACATGGCTTATTTTTTCCAAAAATTGCACCACACTTGTCCAAAGTTTGTGTGTGACATTGCATCTGTCTCATTCACTTCAATGAAGCTGAGCAGCAATACCATCCACATTAACTGTTTTAGTAAGAAATCAGTAATTTTTTATTTCATTTGGGAAATTATTTTCATTTTAAAGTAGATCTGTTATCATACAGTTATATGAAAAAGTTTGGGCACCCCTATTAATCTTAAGCTTAATGTTTTATAAAAATTGGTGTTTTTGCAACAGCTATTTCAGTTTGATATATGTAATAACTGTTGGACACAGTAATGTTTCTGCCTTGAAATGAGGTTTATTGTACTAACAGAAAATGTGCAATCTGCATTCAAACAACATTTGACAGGTGCATAAATATGGGCACCTCACCAGAAAAGTGACATTAATATTTAGTAGATCCTCCTTTTTCAAAAATAACAGCCTCTAGACGCTTCCTGTAGCTTTTAATGATTTCCTGGATCCTGGATGAAGGTATTTTTGACCATTCCTCTTTACAAAACAATTCTAGTTCAGTTAAGTTTGATGGTCGCCGAGCATGGACAGCCCTCTTCAAATGATCCCACAGATGTTCAATGATATTCAGGTCTGGGGACTGGGATGGCCATTCCAGAACATTGTAATTGTTCCTCTGCATGAATGCCTGAGTAGATTTGGAGCGGTGTTTTGGATCATTGTCTTGCTGAAAGATCCATCCCCTGCGTAACTTCAACTTTGTCACTGATTCTTGAACAATATTGTCAAGAATCTGCTGATACTGAGTGGAATCCATGCGTCTCTCAACTTTAACAAGATTCCCGGTGCCGGCATTGGCCACACAGCCCCAAAGCATGATGGAACTTTACTGTGGGTAGCATGTGTTTTTCTTGGAATGCTGTGTTTTTTTTTTGCCGCCATGCATAACGCCTTTTTGTATGACCAAACAACTCAATCTTGGTTTCATCAGTCCACAGGACCTTCTTCCAAAAAGAAATTGGCTTTTCCAAATGTGCTTTTGCATACCTCAGCCGACTCTGTTTGTGACGTGCTTGCAGAAACGACTTCTTTCCATTCACTCTCCCATACAGCTTCTCCTTGTGCAAAGTGAGTTGTATAGTTGACCGATGCACAGTGACACCATCTGCAGCAAGTTGATGCTGCAGCTCTCTGGAGGTGGTCTGAGGATTGTCCTTGACTGATCTCACCATTCTTCTTCTCTGCCTTTCTGATGTTTTTCTTGGCCTGCCACTTCTGGCCTTAACAAGAACTGTCCCTGTGTTCTTCCATTTCCTTACTATGTTCCTCACAGTGGAAACTGACAGGTTAAATCTCTGAGACAGCTTTTTGTATCCTTCCCCTGAACAACTATGTTGAATAATCTTTGTTTTCAGATCATTTGACAGTTGTTTTGAGGAGCCCATGATGCCACTCTTCAGAGGAGATTCAAACAGGAGAACAACTTGCAAGTGGCCACTTTAAGTAGCTTTTCTCATGATTGCATACACCTGGCTATGAAGTTCAAAGCTTAATGAGGTTACAAAACCAAAAAAAGTGCTTTAGTACGTCAGTAAAAAGTAGGTAGGAGTATTTAAAGTTTGAATGCAGATTGCACATTTTCTGTTAGTACAATAAACCTCATTTCAAGGCAGAAACATTACTGTGTCCAATAGTTATTACATATATCAAACTGAAATAGCTGTTGCAAAAACACCAATTTTTATAAAACATTAAGCTTAAGATTAATAGGGGTGCCCAAACTTTTTCATATAACTGTACTTTATAATATAGACTGCTTCCATTACTAAATAGATCTTAGACCTGATGAGACTGTTGTATACACTTTGAAAACTCTGGCTGTATAATTGTTTTTGAAAATTTTAACTTAATCTCTGCCCACCTATCCTGTTTAAAAGCTCCTTAGTCTCCCTCCTCCCTGCTGCAGCTGAGATCTCATACTGCTCAGTACAAGCTGCAGCTGTCAATCAGACTGGGTGGGTGGAGACAGAATACACTTGGACTCATTAACTTTTTTTGCTCTCTTTAGCTGGACTCCTAAAATGCTCTTTTTTTGTTGATAGAGTCATTTTTATATGGATTTTCAAAGTAAGTAACCAGCTTCATCAGGTGTAAAATAATTATTTAAAAAAATGAGATGTGTCTAAAGGATATCACCACAGCTCTCTGTACAAGCAATGGTACATAGGTTACTCACTATCCTTGCTTGAGAAGCTGTATGCAAACAATCCAGGGAAGAAGATACAGTGGACGAACATTTAGACAGTTTATTGACTGTACCTTGAGAAATGATGAGGTAGAGATGTCTAGAGAAGATGAGGGACAAGGATGAGGGATAGAAGATGGAGGATAGAGGTAACAGGAAAACCCTCTTTCCAGCTCTGAAGCACATTTCTATCGGCACTTACCAGAAAGAACAGGATATGAGTAAGCAAGATAGGAGGAGTTACAGAGAGAGTGACAGGCATGCTGGGAAATTATAGCTGCAAACACATGAAAAGATAATATCACAATGGCCAGTAGATGGCAGCAAAGAAATACAAACGTTGTGCAACAAGTATAAGGAATAGAATCAAGACATATTACAGTATATTAAGCATGTCCCTGTAATAGCTGTAAGTTCTGAGGAGGATGTCTGAACAGCACATGCATACATTATACATTGATCTTTTAGATCTGATGAATCTGATGCACTGACTGCACAAATCAATGCTCTTATGGCTGTGTAAGGGTGTGACAGAGACTGTCGTGTTTCTGCCCCTGAAAACAACAAGTGTGTAGCGTGAATACTGTCATGCGTATTTACTGCGCTTTATGGTGTCATGTGAGATGTAAATGTATAGAGTATAATGAAACTAATTTATAGTGTTATAGGTAGTGATGCTGCTGTGTGGGTATTGCAAAGGAAATGCCTAAGGTAACTCTAGTACGCTTAGGTACAGGGAAAGCATAAGATATAGTTAAGTGCTTAGGATAGAGGTAGTTACGGTGAGCACAGTAGGTAAGATACAGTTAATATTTTGGAATTAGTCCAGAATTGGGAGGGGGCTATGGCAAGTAGAAAAAAGGAACTACAGTGGTGGCCAAAAGTATTGGCACCCCTGCAATTCTGTCAGATAATACTCAGTTTCTTCCTGAAAATGACTGCAATCACAAATTCTTTGGTATTATTATCTTCATTTAATTTGTCTTCAATGAAAAAACACAAAAAGAATTGTCCTAAAGCCAAATTGGATACAATTCCACACCAAACCTAAAAAGGGGGGTGGACAAAAGTATTGGCACTGTTTGAAAAATTATGTGATGCTTCTCTAATTCGTGTAATTACCAGCACCTGTAACTTACCTGTGGCACCTAACAGGTGTTGGCAATAACTAAATCACACTTGCAGCCAGTTAACATGGATTAAAGTTGACTCAACCTCTGTCCTGTGTCCTTGTGTGTACCACATTGAGCATGGAGAAAAGAAAGAAGACCAAAGAACTGTCTGAGGACTTGAGAAACCAAATTGTGAGGAAGCATGAGCAATCTCAAGGCTACAAGTCCATCTCCAAAGACCTGAATGTTCCTGTGTCTTCCGTGCGCAATGTCATCAAGAAGTTTAAAGCCCATGGCACTGTGGCTAACCTCCCTAGATGTGGACGGAAAAGAAAAATTGATGAGAGATTTCAACGCAAGATTGTGCGGATGGTGGATAAAGAACCTCGACTAACATCCAAACAAGTTCAAGCTGCCCTGCAGTCCGAGGGTACAACAGTGTCAACCCGTACTATCCATCGGCGTCTGAATGAAAAGGGACTGTATGGTAGGATGCCCAGGAAGACCCCACTTCTTACCCCGAGACATAAAAAAGCCAGGCTGGAGTTTGCCAAAACTTACCTGAGAAAGCCTAAAACGTTTTGGAAGAATGTTCTCTGGTTAGATGAGACAAAAGTAGAGCTTTTTGGGAAAAAGCATCAACATAGAGTGTACAGGAAAAAAAAAGAGGCATTCAAAGAAAAGAACACGGTCCCTACAGTCAAACATGGCGGAGGTTCCCTGATGTTTTGGGGTTGCTTTGCTGCCTCTGGCACTGGACTGCTTGACCGTGTGCATGGCATTATGAAGTCTGAAGACTACCAACAAATTTTGCAGCATAATGTAGGGCCCAGTGTGAGAAAGCTGGGTCTCCCTCAGAGCTCATGGGTCTTCCAGCAGGACAATGACCCAAAACACACTTCCAAAAGCACTATAAAATGGTTTGAGAGAAAGCACTGGAGACTTCTAAGGTGGCCAGCAATGAGTCCAGACCTGAATCCCATAGAACACCTGTGGAGAGATCTCAAAATGGCAGTTTGGAGAAGGCACCCTTTAAATATCAGGGACCTGGAGCAGTTTGCCAAAGAAGAATGGTCTACAATTCTAGCAGAGCATTGTAAGAAACTCATTGATGGTTACCGGAAGCAGTTGTTCGCAGTTATTTTGGCTAAAGGTTGTGCAACCAAGTATTAGGCTGAGGGTGCCAATACTTTTGTCTGGCCCATTTTTGGAGTTTTGTGTGAAATTATCAATGATTTGATTTTTGCTTCATTCTCTTTTGTGTTTTTTCCTTGAAAGCAAATTAAATGAAGATAATAATACCAAAGAATTTGTGATTGCAATCATTTTCAGGAATAAACGGAGTATTATCTGACAGAATTGCAGGGGTGCCAATACTTTTGGCCACCACTGTAATTTCTGCTTTAGTTATAGAGAGTTAGAGTGTTGTTGACAGACAAGGCCAAGTTCAAGGTGCAGTGGGCAGGTGGCAAGTGAAGTACATATTGTTCTGGTGGTATGAGGTCGTACCAAATTTCCTGCAGACCTTCCTGCAATATCCGGGGCCTACAGCATGAACTAGGCACTAAGGAGAGTGCCTTAATCCTGTCTTTACAGAGGAAGCCGGACAGAGAACTGCATGAGGGAAACGTAGCGGATCTCGGGAATACTGCGGTGCCAGGCGGTGAATCCCTAGGGCTAACAGGATCTTTTAAAGTATGGGTGGTCCGATCTGGACGTAACAAAATAGATGAAATGTACTGTGTTAATGGAACAAGAACCAGATAGTGCTGTGCCCGATACTGTGTGTTAAAGACTGATGTATTTGAACTGTCCAGGAAAGTTGAACTTGTTACAACGAACCGTGCCCTCTGATGTGTGCGTCTGGTCCTGCAACTGAGGACGTGGATGCAGTGGAGGCCTCTGGCCTGCACGTGAGTACAATGCATTGTACACAGCATGAGACTAATGGACTGGGACACTGTTTTCAGGGTTCCAGAGCGTTATGGAGCAGCAGCTCGACCACCACTACCACCCTGAGCACCTTACAGAAGTATTAGCCGTTTTTTTAAATTCGTTCTGCCTGATATTAAATGTGGCTTTGGCTCTTGCTGGACTCACAAAATTCTCATTTTTACTTTAGGAATAGACAGCCGTTCTGATAGGTACTTTCAAAGTAAGCATACCAACCTCATCAGGACTAGGAGACTTAATAATGTATGCAGTTAGCATTTTAAAAATCTGGTGTCAGATTCGCTTCAAACGCCTGGAAAAAAATAGAACTGATCCTAAATATGACAATTTATATGTGCATATGTGGATTGTACATTTCCATATAGAACCGAGTATAATTTTAGTACATGTCACACTTCATTTGCAGAGATTGTCTCTCTGAACGCTTCCTACCTATAGATGTGTTAATTAGTTACACTTGCAGAGACCGACCTTTGATTCTACAAAAGGCTGTAAGATGGGATCATTTGTGTGTTTAAGTTATCCATTGCAGCAATTTCTGACAATTACTATATGCTGATGATGTTTGGTTTGGTATAAATTGTGTATTCACAGGAGGATTGTGCTCAGCGCTGGGATATCTTAGCTTGTGTCACATGCATGACTGATGTTTTACCATGAATAATTCATATTCATAGTTTTTCAACACAACGGTGTCATATTTGATCACAGTTGCCATGACAATGCTTATTTGGACAATTTCATGAAATATCACATAGAGAGTTGTGTTTAGTCAAACAGTCTGACCTTACACACTTGTGGAGCTATATTCATAATGTGCCTATCACACAGAAATGTCACTCTGGCACTTATGACATGAATGTAACTCATATATACCTATAGTTTTATATTTTATATTTAGATTCTTACTGTCATTCAGTGGTATATTGTGCCCAAAGTAAAGCCCTGGCTACATAAACTTAGTGTGAGAAGGAATAATGTCGGCAAGACACTTCAGACAGGCTGATTATCAGCCCATCTAAATCCAAAGAAAGAACAAAATGCTTGTTCGTCGGGTGAGATGATTTTTAAGAAAGTTTAAAAATCATCATTCTCTGCAGCTCATCGACCTGTGTAAGTATAAAAGTGCTGCCGATTGCATAATGTGCTATGTGCACAGAACTGGTTCTGTGGGCACAAAACTATGGTCGGCCAATGTAAGAAAGCCATTAAACAATGTGACTTGCATAATGGGGATCAGCGGTTGTTTAATGGCTGTGTTTGGTAGATCTAAATCGGCCATAACTCTTTGCTATATTCTTAGTAATATAAAAAAGCGCTGTGACTGAAATGCCGCATGGTGCAATCTGAAAGAATTAGTGGGCCGTTGTACCATGCGGCAGGATAGCCCATTGCCCCCTGTATCATAATTAACCAGTTCAGGAACGGATCATTTTGCCTTACTTCTGACCAAGCACATTTTTAGGTTTTATCATAAGTACGCATTTAATGACTCTAAAAAATTTTCTCGTTCAGTTATTCAAATCTTTTTGGCGATGCATGAGACTTATTGTTGTCACTTTTATACTCTTTATTTATTTTTTTTCGCTGATATCAGTGAAATGTAGAAAAAATAGGAAATACGTGTCTATTTTTCACATTTTTTTTTCTGAAAAACATTCCAAATTGCATTCCCCTTTTCCAGAGAAATTATTTTTATATGTTGGACATAATAATTTTCACAGTGTTAAAAAAAGCAATTCAGACTGGCAGTGTCTCATTTTTCTATTTATTTATTTTTTTCTTGCTTTTTTATAATTTTATTTTATCAGTGTCATCATTCCTTAAAACATTTCAAAAATTTGTCTTCAGATATTTTTTGTCATAGTCTGGATGTTTCACCTTCTGTGTCTTGCTCAGTGGTGGTCGGGTTTCAGCCTCCCTTACCTCGGCCATGTCTCTGAGCACTGAACATCTTGTACTTCTGTGTCTTGCTCAGTGGTGGTCGGGTTTCAGCCTCCTTACCTCGGCCATGTCTCAGAGCACTGAACACCTTGTACTTCTGTGTCTTGCTCACTGATGGTAGGTTTCAGCCTCCTTACCTCGGCCATGTCTCAGAGCACTGAACACCTTGTACTTCTGTGTCTTGTTCACTGATGGTAGGTTTCAGCCTCCTTACCTCGGCCATGTCTCTGAGCACTAAACACCTTGTGCTTCTGTGTCTTGTTCACTGATGGTAGGTTTCAGCCTTCTTACATCGGCCATGTCGCTGAGCACTGAACACCTTGTACTTCTGTGTCTTGCTCAGTGGTGGTCGGGTTTCAGCCTTCTTACATCGGCCATGTCTCTGAGCACTGAACACCTTGTACTTCTGTGTCTTGCTCAGTGGTGGTCGGGTTTCAGCCTCCCTTACCTCGGCCATGTCTCTGAGCACTGAACACCTTGTACTTCTGTGTCTTGTTCACTGATGGTAGGTTTCAGCCTTCTTATATCGGCCATGTCTCTGAGCACTGAACACCTTGTACTTCTGTGTCTTGCTCAGTGGTGGTCGGGTTTCAGCCTCCCTTACCTCGGCCATGTCTCTGAGCACTGAACACCTTGTACTTCTGTGTCTTGCTCAGTGGTGGTCGGGTTTCATCCTTCCTTACCTCGGCCATGTCTCTGAGCACTGAACACCTTGTACTTCTGTGTCTTGTTCACTGATGGTAGGTTTCAGCCTCCTTACCTCGGCCATGTCTCTGAGCACTGAACACCTTGTACTTCTGTGTCTTGCTCAGTGGTGGTTGGTTTCAGCCTTCCTTACCTCGACCATGTCTCTGAGCACTGAACACCTTGTACTTCTGTGTCTTGCTCA
The DNA here is from genome assembly GCF_046119375.1 of Phyllobates terribilis. Classification (NCBI taxonomy): domain Eukaryota; kingdom Metazoa; phylum Chordata; class Amphibia; order Anura; family Dendrobatidae; genus Phyllobates; species Phyllobates terribilis. The sequence continues at coordinate 125,945,214 of NW_027362762.1, read as the reverse complement.
GTGGTGGTCGGGTTTTAGCCTCCCTTACCTCGGCCATGTCTCTGAGCACTGAACACCTTGTACTTCTGTGTCTTGCTCAGTGGTGGTTGGTTTCAGCCTTCCTTACCTCGGCCATGTCTCTGAGCACTGAACACCTTGTACTTCTGTGTCTTGTTCACTGATGGTAGGTTTCAGCCTCCTTACCTTGGCCATGTCTCTGAGCACTGAACACCTTGTACTTCTGTGTCTTGCTCAGTGGTGGTTGGTTTCAGCCTTCCTTACCTCAGCCATGTCTCTGAGCACTGAACACCTTGTACTTCTGTGTCTTGCTCAGTGGTGGTCGGGTTTCAGCCTCCCTTACCTCGGCCATGTCTCTGAGCACTGAACATCTTGTACTTCTGTGTCTTGCTCAGTGGTGGTCAGGTTTCAGCCTCCTTACCTCGGCCATGTCTCTGAGCACTGAACATCTTGTACTTCTGAGTCTTGTTCACTGATGGTAGGTTTCAGCCTCCTTACCTCGGCCATGTCTCTGAGCACTGAACACCTTGTACTTCTGTGTCTTGTTCACTGATGGTAGGTTTCAGCCTCCTTACCTCGGCCATGTCTCTGAGCACTGAACACCTTGTACTTCTGTGTCTTGCTCAGTGGTGGTTGGTTTCAGCCTTCCTTACCTCGACCATGTCTCTGAGCACTGAACACCTTGTACTTCTGTGTCTTGCTCAGTGGTGGTCGGGTTTTAGCCTCCCTTACCTCGGCCATGTCTCTGAGCACTGAACACCTTGTACTTCTGTGTCTTGCTCAGTGGTGGTTGGTTTCAGCCTTCCTTACCTCGACCATGTCTCTGAGCACTGAACACCTTGTACTTCTGTGTCTTGCTCAGTGGTGGTCGGGTTTTAGCCTCCCTTACCTCGGCCATGTCTCTGAGCACTGAACACCTTGTACTTCTGTGTCTTGCTCAGTGGTGGTTGGTTTCAGCCTTCCTTACCTCGGCCATGTCTCTGAGCACTGAACACCTTGTACTTCTGTGTCTTGTTCACTGATGGTAGGTTTCAGCCTCCTTACCTCGGCCATGTCTCTGAGCACTGAACACCTTGTACTTCTGTGTCTTGCTCAGTGGTGGTTGGTTTCAGCCTTCCTTACCTCGACCATGTCTCTGAGCACTGAACACCTTGTACTTCTGTGTCTTGCTCAGTGGTGGTCGGGTTTTAGCCTCCCTTACCTCGGCCATGTCTCTGAGCACTTGACGCGCCCCTGGGCCTGTGTCGCGCTGCGTTGCGCACGCGGGAGCTTACCCGGAGCCGGATCTCTTGAGGGTTGTAGTCTCGTGGCGGCGACCCGGTCCGTGCCCAGGGAGTCAAACTGAGCGGCGATGTACTAGCAGTAGATGGTTGGTGACTACGCCACCCGTTGAATGCAGCTATGGAGCTGCCGCTGCGGGGCAGACCGCTGAGGCCGGTGGAAGGATGGTGCAGCGTGGATGGTATAACCCCCAACGGGAGGGGTATGGCCTCAGGGCAGCCAACGTGGATGATGGGGGTAGCAGGAACCACTCAGAGACGGTGCGGTGTAGTTCAGGGTCTTTACTGGTGACAAAGATAGACCCTCCCGGAGTACTTGCTAGTGATAGGGGCCTGGTCAGTCCTTGAGCAGATGGGATTTCCCCTGGCCAGGCGGAGTTGTAGGCCTTCCCAACTAACTGTACTCTTCTGGCTACCTTGCTAGAGGCGGGAATAAGTAGCCCACGTCCCTGAGTGTACCGTGTGGTGCTCACCCGTATGGCCGGTGACTCGGGGCCTTCTAATGGCTTCCGCTCCACGATGGCGGTGCTGGTCCCACGCGTGTGACCGTGCCTTCGGGCTTCTGGGCCAGAGGACCTGAAATCCTCTGCCGGACGGTTTCTGCTGCTGGGTAGGAGTTAGTCCCCACAGCCTCGGACTCCGGGTCCGGTAAGAAATCTTCTCAGTCAGGGCGAGCTCTGTAGCTGCCAGCCCCTGACTCGTTGTAACACTGCTCCCCACAGAGCTCCTGATGTTTCTTGCTATGCTGCTTCTCTTCTCTACTCTTGTTCTGTCTTCTTTCTCACTCCTTGACTCCAGGCTCAGGCCCCTGGACAGGGCCTGCCTGTGGAGCAGAGCCCATAGAGCAGCTCTGCTCCCTGTCTTCTCCTCACAGAACTCTCTACCCTGCCTCAGCCCCAGGTTTATATAGGGGAAGTCCTTCCCCTCCCAAGACTGGGCAGGAGGTGTGGCATGCACAGGATCCCTGACCAAAGGACCTCCCACCTGCTCTCAGACGTAATATCTCTATCACTGTGGCAACCAGACCCCTGGGGTGTCACATTCCCCCCTAGTGAAATTTAGTACTCCGGGACTAAACATATTTTTTTAGAAAAACATAACAAGGTATAACAATAACAATACAATAAGAAAAACACATAAGATGGTTACGGCGTGTCCGCAACCGGGTGCAGTTTTGAAAAGCAAGGTGTCCATTTCACCAAAACAGGGAGACGTAACCAGGTAGGGGTCTGTCCTACCCCGAGTCCTTAACAGTCTTTTAGTCCATCCTGGGTTACGCTCCACTAACTGTACAAAGGATTCCCGGTAAATCCACCAAGGACTCCTATAAATAACTGGAAACACATAATATTTACAAGATATGGCCGCTCTCAGTCCTCGGCCAGTGGGGATAAGGATTGGCTGCTCACAGTCCTCAGCCTGTGGGGAGATGGGATGGCTGCTCACAGTCCTCAGCCTGGTTAAGGATAGGGGACACACGGGAACAGTTCACACTTGTCCCAACGGGGACCATATTTTAATTAGCAACACAAGTACCCCTACGGGTAACTATGTACAGTTCCACTTTACCGTACTTCAGTAACGGCATCCTCCTGCTCCTTCTTGTGTGTAGGCTTCAGACCCGTCCGGGTCCTCTTGGCTTTCCTCGTATTGGTAGTACTGCAGCTCCTCCTTGGTTAACGTGGAGGGCGTACAGTCCTTTTGCACCTGGGGAGTTCAGGCCTTGCGACCAGGCATGGAGAGGGTCGCCGTTGATGACGCCCGGGGTCAGAGGGTGCAACTTTGGGCCTGGGCGCGGGCTGGTGGTGGTAGTGCCCAGGGCTGGAGAGCTTGGCCGCAGGGCTTGTTGCGGAGGCTGGAGCAGGTCGGTGTCTGCAGCGCCCGGAATCGGCGGCTCCACCAGGGGGCCCGGGAGCAGGCTGACGCTGGCAGCGTCCGGGACAGGGAGACTCCTCTTACCTGCTCCCGCGACCGCTCCTGCGTCACGCGTCTTCTCCCGGCGCTGGTCGGGGCCGGCGACGACTGGGGCACTGCCGATGCTGGGCAGCTTAGTCTGCTGCCGGTCCGCCATCTTGCTGTCCGTTCCTGGTGTCCTCCTCCCCCCTAGTGGACCGTGGCCTACCTTCCGGAGATCCTCTTCCGTAGGCCGCGGCTCCGCAGTCAATCGTCGGGGTAGAGGACCTGGCGTCGCGCTCCGGTGACGTCGGCGTCTGCTGGGCTCCTTCCAGGACCTTACGCAACGTCCGGACGTGAGGCGGGGCTTCAGTTCTCGCGCGCTTTCGGAGTCCACGCCCCTCTTCTTCCCGTGCGGCGTCCTCAAGATGGCGTCCAATGGCAGGAAAACTCCACGGATGGCGGGAAGAAGGTCGAAGATGGCGCCGGATGGCGGGAAAACTTCGCGGATGGCGGGAAGAAGGTAGAAGATGGCGCCGGATGGCGGGAAACCTCCACGGATAGCGGGAATCTTCACCACTGGTAAGTTTGAACAGTCTTTGCTTTTCAGGCACGCAGTACCCGGTGGTTGCGGGCACGAGATCCTGCCGACTACGCCAAAGTTGACGCGCCCCTGGGCCTGTGTCGCGCTGCGTTGCGCACGCGGGAGCTAACCCGGAGCCGGATCTCTTGAGGGTTGTAGTCTCGTGGCGGCGACCCGGTCCGTGCCCAGGGAGTCAAACTGAGCGGCGATGTACTAGCAGTAGATGGTTGGTGACTACGCCACCCGTTGAATGCAGCTATGGAGCTGCCGCTGCGGGGCAGACCGCTGAGGCCGGTGGAAGGATGGTGCAGCGTGGATGGTATAACCCCCAACGGGAGGGGTATGGCCTCAGGGCAGCCGACGTGGATGATGGGGGTAGCAGGAACCACTCAGAGACGGTGCGGTGTAGTTCAGGGTCTTTACTGGTGACAAAGATAGACCCTCCCGGAGTACTTGCTAGTGATAGGGGCCTGGTCAGTCCTTGAGCAGATGGGATTTCCCCTGGCCAGGCGGAGTTGTAGGCCTTCCCAACTAACTGTACTCTTCTGGCTACCTTGCTAGAGGCGGGAATAAGTAGCCCACGTCCCTGAGTGTACCGTGTGGTGCTCACCCGTATGGCCGGTGACTCGGGGCCTTCTAATGGCTTCCGCTCCACGATGGCGGTGCTGGTCCCACGCGTGTGACCGTGCCTTCGGGCTTCTGGGCCAGAGGACCTGAAATCCTCTGCCGGACGGTTTCTGCTGCTGGGTAGGAGTTAGTCCCCACAGCCTCGGACTCCGGGTCCGGTAAGAAATCTTCTCAGTCAGGGCGAGCTCTGTAGCTGCCAGCCCCTGACTCGTTGTAACACTGCTCCCCACAGAGCTCCTGATGTTTCTTGCTATGCTGCTTCTCTTCTCTACTCTTGTTCTGTCTTCTTTCTCACTCCTTGACTCCAGGCTCAGGCCCCTGGACAGGGCCTGCCTGTGGAGCAGAGCCCATAGAGCAGCTCTGCTCCCTGTCTTCTCCTCACAGAACTCTCTACCCTGCCTCAGCCCCAGGTTTATATAGGGGAAGTCCTTCCCCTCCCAAGACTGGGCAGGAGGTGTGGCATGCACAGGATCCCTGACCAAAGGACCTCCCACCTGCTCTCAGACGTAATATCTCTATCACTGTGGCAACCAGACCCCTGGGGTGTCACACACTGAACACCTTGTACTTCTGTGTCTTGTTCAGTGGTGGTCGGGTTTCATCCTTCCTTACCTCAGCCATGTCTCTGAGCACTGAACACCTTGTACTTCTGTGTCTTGCTCAGTGGTGGTCGGTTTCAGCCCTCCTTACCTCGGCCATGTCTCTGAGCACTGAACACCTTGTACTTCTGTGTCTTGCTCAGTGGTGGTTGGTTTCAGCCTCCCTTACCTCGGCCATGTCTCTGAGCACTGAACATCTTGTACTTCTGCGTCTTGTTCACTGATGGTAGGTTTCAGCCTTCTTACATCGGCCATGTCTTGAGCACTGAACACCTTGTACTTCTGTGTCTTGTTCACTGATGGTAGGTTTCAGCCTCCTTACCTCGGCCATGTCTCTGAGCACTGAACACCATGTACTTCTGTGTCTTGCTCAGTGGTGGTTGGTTTCAGCCTCCCTTACCTCAGCCATGTCTCTGAGCACTGAACACCTTGTACTTCTGTGTCTTGTTCACTGATGGTAGGTTTCAGCCTCCTTACCTTGGCCATGTCTCTGAGCACTGAACACCTTGTACTTCTGTGTCTTGCTCAGTGGTGGTTGGTTTCAGCCTTCCTTACCTCAGCCATGTCTCTGAGCACTGAACACCTTGTACTTCTGTGTCTTGCTCAGTGGTGGTCGGGTTTCAGCCTCCCTTACCTCGGCCATGTCTCTGAGCACTGAACATCTTGTACTTCTGTGTCTTGCTCAGTGGTGGTCAGGTTTCAGCCTCCTTACCTCGGCCATGTCTCTGAGCACTGAACATCTTGTACTTCTGAGTCTTGTTCACTGATGGTAGGTTTCAGCCTCCTTACCTCGGCCATGTCTCTGAGCACTGAACACCTTGTACTTCTGTGTCTTGTTCACTGATGGTAGGTTTCAGCCTCCTTACCTCGGCCATGTCTCTGAGCACTGAACACCTTGTACTTCTGTGTCTTGCTCAGTGGTGGTTGGTTTCAGCCTTCCTTACCTCGACCATGTCTCTGAGCACTGAACACCTTGTACTTCTGTGTCTTGCTCAGTGGTGGTCGGGTTTTAGCCTCCCTTACCTCGGCCATGTCTCTGAGCACTGAACACCTTGTACTTCTGTGTCTTGCTCAGTGGTGGTTGGTTTCAGCCTTCCTTACCTCGACCATGTCTCTGAGCACTGAACACCTTGTACTTCTGTGTCTTGCTCAGTGGTGGTCGGGTTTTAGCCTCCCTTACCTCGGCCATGTCTCTGAGCACTGAACACCTTGTACTTCTGTGTCTTGCTCAGTGGTGGTTGGTTTCAGCCTTCCTTACCTCGGCCATGTCTCTGAGCACTGAACACCTTGTACTTCTGTGTCTTGTTCACTGATGGTAGGTTTCAGCCTCCTTACCTCGGCCATGTCTCTGAGCACTGAACACCTTGTACTTCTGTGTCTTGCTCAGTGGTGGTTGGTTTCAGCCTTCCTTACCTCGACCATGTCTCTGAGCACTGAACACCTTGTACTTCTGTGTCTTGCTCAGTGGTGGTCGGGTTTTAGCCTCCCTTACCTCGGCCATGTCTCTGAGCACTTGACGCGCCCCTGGGCCTGTGTCGCGCTGCGTTGCGCACGCGGGAGCTTACCCGGAGCCGGATCTCTTGAGGGTTGTAGTCTCGTGGCGGCGACCCGGTCCGTGCCCAGGGAGTCAAACTGAGCGGCGATGTACTAGCAGTAGATGGTTGGTGACTACGCCACCCGTTGAATGCAGCTATGGAGCTGCCGCTGCGGGGCAGACCGCTGAGGCCGGTGGAAGGATGGTGCAGCGTGGATGGTATAACCCCCAACGGGAGGGGTATGGCCTCAGGGCAGCCAACGTGGATGATGGGGGTAGCAGGAACCACTCAGAGACGGTGCGGTGTAGTTCAGGGTCTTTACTGGTGACAAAGATAGACCCTCCCGGAGTACTTGCTAGTGATAGGGGCCTGGTCAGTCCTTGAGCAGATGGGATTTCCCCTGGCCAGGCGGAGTTGTAGGCCTTCCCAACTAACTGTACTCTTCTGGCTACCTTGCTAGAGGCGGGAATAAGTAGCCCACGTCCCTGAGTGTACCGTGTGGTGCTCACCCGTATGGCCGGTGACTCGGGGCCTTCTAATGGCTTCCGCTCCACGATGGCGGTGCTGGTCCCACGCGTGTGACCGTGCCTTCGGGCTTCTGGGCCAGAGGACCTGAAAACCTCTGCCGGACGGTTTCTGCTGCTGGGTAGGAGTTAGTCCCCACAGCCTCGGACTCCGGGTCCGGTAAGAAATCTTCTCAGTCAGGGCGAGCTCTGTAGCTGCCAGCCCCTGACTCGTTGTAACACTGCTCCCCACAGAGCTCCTGATGTTTCTTGCTATGCTGCTTCTCTTCTCTACTCTTGTTCTGTCTTCTTTCTCACTCCTTGACTCCAGGCTCAGGCCCCTGGACAGGGCCTGCCTGTGGAGCAGAGCCCATAGAGCAGCTCTGCTCCCTGTCTTCTCCTCACAGAACTCTCTACCCTGCCTCAGCCCCAGGTTTATATAGGGGAAGTCCTTCCCCTCCCAAGACTGGGCAGGAGGTGTGGCATGCACAGGATCCCTGACCAAAGGACCTCCCACCTGCTCTCAGACGTAATATCTCTATCACTGTGGCAACCAGACCCCTGGGGTGTCACACACTGAACACCTTGTACTTCTGTGTCTTGTTCAGTGGTGGTCGGGTTTCATCCTTCCTTACCTCAGCCATGTCTCTGAGCACTGAACACCTTGTACTTCTGTGTCTTGCTCAGTGGTGGTCGGTTTCAGCCTTCCTTACCTCGGCCATGTCTCTGAGCACTGAACACCTTGTACTTCTGTGTCTTGCTCAGTGGTGGTTGGTTTCAGCCTCCCTTACCTCGGCCATGTCTCTGAGCACTGAACATCTTGTACTTCTGCGTCTTGTTCACTGATGGTAGGTTTCAGCCTTCTTACATCGGCCATGTCTTGAGCACTGAACACCTTGTACTTCTGTGTCTTGTTCACTGATGGTAGGTTTCAGCCTCCTTACCTCGGCCATGTCTCTGAGCACTGAACACCATGTACTTCTGTGTCTTGCTCAGTGGTGGTTGGTTTCAGCCTCCCTTACCTCAGCCATGTCTCTGAGCACTGAACACCTTGTACTTCTGTGTCTTGTTCACTGATGGTAGGTTTCAGCCTCCTTACCTTGGCCATGTCTCTGAGCACTGAACACCTTGTACTTCTGTGTCTTGCTCAGTGGTGGTTGGTTTCAGCCTTCCTTACCTCAGCCATGTCTCTGAGCACTGAACACCTTGTACTTCTGTGTCTTGCTCAGTGGTGGTCGGGTTTCAGCCTCCCTTACCTCGGCCATGTCTCTGAGCACTGAACATCTTGTACTTCTGTGTCTTGCTCAGTGGTGGTCAGGTTTCAGCCTCCTTACCTCGGCCATGTCTCTGAGCACTGAACATCTTGTACTTCTGAGTCTTGTTCACTGATGGTAGGTTTCAGCCTCCTTACCTCGGCCATGTCTCTGAGCACTGAACACCTTGTACTTCTGTGTCTTGTTCACTGATGGTAGGTTTCAGCCTCCTTACCTCGGCCATGTCTCTGAGCACTGAACACCTTGTACTTCTGTGTCTTGCTCAGTGGTGGTTGGTTTCAGCCTTCCTTACCTCGACCATGTCTCTGAGCACTGAACACCTTGTACTTCTGTGTCTTGCTCAGTGGTGGTCGGGTTTTAGCCTCCCTTACCTCGGCCATGTCTCTGAGCACTGAACACCTTGTACTTCTGTGTCTTGCTCAGTGGTGGTTGGTTTCAGCCTTCCTTACCTCGACCATGTCTCTGAGCACTGAACACCTTGTACTTCTGTGTCTTGCTCAGTGGTGGTCGGGTTTTAGCCTCCCTTACCTCGGCCATGTCTCTGAGCACTGAACACCTTGTACTTCTGTGTCTTGCTCAGTGGTGGTTGGTTTCAGCCTTCCTTACCTCGGCCATGTCTCTGAGCACTGAACACCTTGTACTTCTGTGTCTTGTTCACTGATGGTAGGTTTCAGCCTCCTTACCTCGGCCATGTCTCTGAGCACTGAACACCTTGTACTTCTGTGTCTTGCTCAGTGGTGGTTGGTTTCAGCCTTCCTTACCTCGACCATGTCTCTGAGCACTGAACACCTTGTACTTCTGTGTCTTGCTCAGTGGTGGTCGGGTTTTAGCCTCCCTTACCTCGGCCATGTCTCTGAGCACTTGACGCGCCCCTGGGCCTGTGTCGCGCTGCGTTGCGCACGCGGGAGCTTACCCGGAGCCGGATCTCTTGAGGGTTGTAGTCTCGTGGCGGCGACCCGGTCCGTGCCCAGGGAGTCAAACTGAGCGGCGATGTACTAGCAGTAGATGGTTGGTGACTACGCCACCCGTTGAATGCAGCTATGGAGCTGCCGCTGCGGGGCAGACCGCTGAGGCCGGTGGAAGGATGGTGCAGCGTGGATGGTATAACCCCCAACGGGAGGGGTATGGCCTCAGGGCAGCCAACGTGGATGATGGGGGTAGCAGGAACCACTCAGAGACGGTGCGGTGTAGTTCAGGGTCTTTACTGGTGACAAAGATAGACCCTCCCGGAGTACTTGCTAGTGATAGGGGCCTGGTCAGTCCTTGAGCAGATGGGATTTCCCCTGGCCAGGCGGAGTTGTAGGCCTTCCCAACTAACTGTACTCTTCTGGCTACCTTGCTAGAGGCGGGAATAAGTAGCCCACGTCCCTGAGTGTACCGTGTGGTGCTCACCCGTATGGCCGGTGACTCGGGGCCTTCTAATGGCTTCCGCTCCACGATGGCGGTGCTGGTCCCACGCGTGTGACCGTGCCTTCGGGCTTCTGGGCCAGAGGACCTGAAAACCTCTGCCGGACGGTTTCTGCTGCTGGGTAGGAGTTAGTCCCCACAGCCTCGGACTCCGGGTCCGGTAAGAAATCTTCTCAGTCAGGGCGAGCTCTGTAGCTGCCAGCCCCTGACTCGTTGTAACACTGCTCCCCACAGAGCTCCTGATGTTTCTTGCTATGCTGCTTCTCTTCTCTACTCTTGTTCTGTCTTCTTTCTCACTCCTTGACTCCAGGCTCAGGCCCCTGGACAGGGCCTGCCTGTGGAGCAGAGCCCATAGAGCAGCTCTGCTCCCTGTCTTCTCCTCACAGAACTCTCTACCCTGCCTCAGCCCCAGGTTTATATAGGGGAAGTCCTTCCCCTCCCAAGACTGGGCAGGAGGTGTGGCATGCACAGGATCCCTGACCAAAGGACCTCCCACCTGCTCTCAGACGTAATATCTCTATCACTGTGGCAACCAGACCCCTGGGGTGTCACATTCCCCCCTAGTGAAATTTAGTACTCCGGGACTAAACATATTTTTTTAGAAAAACATAACAAGGTATAACAATAACAATACAATAAGAAAAACACATAAGATGGTTACGGCGTGTCCGCAACCGGGTGCAGTTTTGAAAAGCAAGGTGTCCATTTCACCAAAACAGGGAGACGTAACCAGGTAGGGGTCTGTCCTACCCCGAGTCCTTAACAGTCTTTTAGTCCATCCTGGGTTACGCTCCACTAACTGTACAAAGGATTCCCGGTAAATCCACCAAGGACTCCTATAAATAACTGGAAACACATAATATTTACAAGATATGGCCGCTCTCAGTCCTCGGCCAGTGGGGATAAGGATTGGCTGCTCACAGTCCTCAGCCTGTGGGGAGATGGGATGGCTGCTCACAGTCCTCAGCCTGGTTAAGGATAGGGGACACACGGGAACAGTTCACACTTGTCCCAACGGGGACCATATTTTAATTAGCAACACAAGTACCCCTACGGGTAACTATGTACAGTTCCACTTTACCGTACTTCAGTAACGGCATCCTCCTGCTCCTTCTTGTGTGTAGGCTTCAGACCCGTCCGGGTCCTCTTGGCTTTCCTCGTATTGGTAGTACTGCAGCTCCTCCTTGGTTAACGTGGAGGGCGTACAGTCCTTTTGCACCTGGGGAGTTCAGGCCTTGCGACCAGGCATGGAGAGGGTCGCCGTTGATGACGCCCGGGGTCAGAGGGTGCAACTTTGGGCCTGGGCGCGGGCTGGTGGTGGTAGTGCCCAGGGCTGGAGAGCTTGGCCGCAGGGCTTGTTGCGGAGGCTGGAGCAGGTCGGTGTCTGCAGCGCCCGGAATCGGCGGCTCCACCAGGGGGCCCGGGAGCAGGCTGACGCTGGCAGCGTCTGGGACAGGGAGACTCCTCTTACCTGCTCCCGCGACCGCTCCTGCGTCACGCGTCTTCTCCCGGCGCTGGTCGGGGCCGGCGACGACTGGGGCACTGCCGATGCTGGGCAGCTTAGTCTGCTGCCGGTCCGCCATCTTGCTGTCCGTTCCTGGTGTCCTCCTCCCCCCTAGTGGACCGTGGCCTACCTTCCGGAGATCCTCTTCCGTAGGCCGCGGCTCCGCAGTCAATCGTCGGGGTAGAGGACCTGGCGTCGCGCTCCGGTGACGTCGGCGTCTGCTGGGCTCCTTCCAGGACCTTACGCAACGTCCGGACGTGAGGCGGGGCTTCAGTTCTCGCGCGCTTTCGGAGTCCACGCCCCTCTTCTTCCCGTGCGGCGTCCTCAAGATGGCGTCCAATGGCAGGAAAACTCCACGGATGGCGGGAAGAAGGTCGAAGATGGCGCCGGATGGCGGGAAAACTTCGCGGATGGCGGGAAGAAGGTAGAAGATGGCGCCGGATGGCGGGAAACCTCCACGGATAGCGGGAATCTTCACCACTGGTAAGTTTGAACAGTCTTTGCTTTTCAGGCACGCAGTACCCGGTGGTTGCGGGCACGAGATCCTGCCGACTACGCCAAAGTTGACGCGCCCCTGGGCCTGTGTCGCGCTGCGTTGCGCACGCGGGAGCTAACCCGGAGCCGGATCTCTTGAGGGTTGTAGTCTCGTGGCGGCGACCCGGTCCGTGCCCAGGGAGTCAAACTGAGCGGCGATGTACTAGCAGTAGATGGTTGGTGACTACGCCACCCGTTGAATGCAGCTATGGAGCTGCCGCTGCGGGGCAGACCGCTGAGGCCGGTGGAAGGATGGTGCAGCGTGGATGGTATAACCCCCAACGGGAGGGGTATGGCCTCAGGGCAGCCGACGTGGATGATGGGGGTAGCAGGAACCACTCAGAGACGGTGCGGTGTAGTTCAGGGTCTTTACTGGTGACAAAGATAGACCCTCCCGGAGTACTTGCTAGTGATAGGGGCCTGGTCAGTCCTTGAGCAGATGGGATTTCCCCTGGCCAGGCGGAGTTGTAGGCCTTCCCAACTAACTGTACTCTTCTGGCTACCTTGCTAGAGGCGGGAATAAGTAGCCCACGTCCCTGAGTGTACCGTGTGGTGCTCACCCGTATGGCCGGTGACTCGGGGCCTTCTAATGGCTTCCGCTCCACGATGCCGGTGCTGGTCCCACGCGTGTGACCGTGCCTTCGGGCTTCTGGGCCAGAGGACCTGAAATCCTCTGCCGGACGGTTTCTGCTGCTGGGTAGGAGTTAGTCCCCACAGCCTCGGACTCCGGGTCCGGTAAGAAATCTTCTCAGTCAGGGCGAGCTCTGTAACTGCCAGCCCCTGACTCGTTGTAACACTGCTCCCCACAGAGCTCCTGATGTTTCTTGCTATGCTGCTTCTCTTCTCTACTCTTGTTCTGTCTTCTTTCTCACTCCTTGACTCCAGGCTCAGGCCCCTGGACAGGGCCTGCCTGTGGAGCAGAGCCCATAGAGCAGCTCTGCTCCCTGTCTTCTCCTCACAGAACTCTCTACCCTGCCTCAGCCCCAGGTTTATATAGGGGAAGTCCTTCCCCTCCCAAGACTGGGCAGGAGGTGTGGCATGCACAGGATCCCTGACCAAAGGACCTCCCACCTGCTCTCAGACGTAATATCTCTATCACTGTGGCAACCAGACCCCTGGGGTGTCACACACTGAACACCTTGTACTTCTGTGTCTTGTTCAGTGGTGGTCGGGTTTCATCCTTCCTTACCTCAGCCATGTCTCTGAGCACTGAACACCTTGTACTTCTGTGTCTTGCTCAGTGGTGGTCGGTTTCAGCCTTCCTTACCTCGGCCATGTCTCTGAGCACTGAACACCTTGTACTTCTGTGTCTTGCTCAGTGGTGGTTGGTTTCAGCCTCCCTTACCTCGGCCATGTCTCTGAGCACTGAACATCTTGTACTTCTGCGTCTTGTTCACTGATGGTAGGTTTCAGCCTTCTTACATCGGCCATGTCTTGAGCACTGAACACCCTGTACTTCTGTGTCTTGTTCACTGATGGTAGGTTTCAGCCTCCTTACCTCGGCCATGTCTCTGAGCACTGAACACCATGTACTTCTGTGTCTTGCTCAGTGGTGGTTGGTTTCAGCCTCCCTTACCTCAGCCATGTCTCTGAGCACTGAACATCTTGCACTTCTGTGTCTTGTTCACTGATGGTAGGTTTCAGCCTTCTTACATCGGCATGTCTTGAGCACTGAACACCTTTGTACTTCTGTGTCTTGTTCACTGATGGTAGGTTTCAGCCTCCTTACCTCGGCCATGTCTCTTAGCACTGAACACCTTGTACTTCTGGGCCTCCAGGGAGGTTGCAGTTATGAAATATGACAGCACTGGAGGACAATAGCTTCCTCGCCGCTTCACGATTGATTTTTCCCATATCTTTGGCAGTTAATGTGAGGTTTTTTTTCTTCACACGTTGTTTGTGACCCTGTTGACTTTTTGCAAGAAAACTTTTGATAGTTCTGTGATCACACCCCATTATCTTAGCAATTTCAAAAGTGATGCATCCCTCTGTAAAACTTGTAACAATTTTATACTTTTTAGAGTCATTTACATATGTGATTACCATTTATTGATCTACTTGCTGTTTATTTTTTTCTTGGGTTCTATGTCTATGAAATGGACACAGTGTGAACGTGCTCTTACACTTTGCAGCTTATAATCCAGCTCAGTTCTTTGGTTTTGCTGTTATCTCTTTCACGTTGTTCAAAAAGGGCTTGGCCCCCCTTTCTGATCTATGCATTTCAACTGTATAGCTTCCCATGGATGGGTGTCTCAGTCGGGACCCTGTCCAGCTCTGCCGTTATTCACATTGATGTCGTATGAATGTGGTACGGTTTTAATACTAGACACAGCTTAAGACCATCCCTATAGGTACACCTTGTCGTGGTGGGATGGCTTTTATACTTTTTTTTTATCAAAATAATGTCAACTAAGTACCCTATTTTATTTACATGTACTATTACTATTTACTTGCTGTATGGTATATTCTCATTTTTGTTTTTTTCTTCTGTTTTGACTTTTCAGAGTCAGTTAAATCTCTTGTTTGGCCCATTTTGCCTGAGTAAAACAAGCTGCCAATAATTCGGCATACCTTGATAAAGGGTGTTGTATCCTTAGGCCTCACCCCCCTCATTACACAAATACACATCACCTGATCTGCTTCAACCAATAAACATTCAAATTTATACAGCTTGGAGATGGAAAATCTGCATAAAAATAATGATCTGGTCAAAATACTCACTTGCCTAAGAATTGTGCACACAGTGTACGTATGTGCATGTAGGAAATTGCTATTCGAGTGCTGCCAAAGAGCTGCGTAAGGTGGCACCAACTACACGTGGTACATCAGCTTCCACTTCATTCCACCAACAAGAATATTAGAGCTATGTGTCCCCATGTCTCTCTATTCTCCCAATGTGTCACATGGCTCCCACATGCTATAACCCTGCAGTATAAGACCCTCCTCTTCACGGTATTGGCTTCCAGAAAAACTGATTAACACGTCGTATATAATCATGTGAGAAAAGTGCAGCAAAGATTCATCATTTTGCACTAACATGTTATGATATATGACATAGATGATGGTCCAAATAATTGTTAGATAGGTGTTTACTCCCATCACTTCACAATAAAAGACTAAACACAACTAAACCCTTAGGCAACGTTCCTACAATGCGCTTTTGGGGAGTTTTTGATGTTGCAGATTCTCTGCACCATTTCTGCTTCCATTAAGTAAAATAGGTTACTTGCATTTTTTTTTAAACTATGCAGCGTAAAAAACTCACCAAAACCTCATCATGGGAACGTAGCCTTAAAGGGTTATTCACAACATCATCAAGTTGCTGAAGTGAAGTGAGAAAAAATATAGGCATATCTATATGCAATCTAATAACCAAAAATTGGCAAGTGCATATGTATTCACCCCTTTTGCTATGAAGCCCCTAAAAATTTCTGGTGCAAGCAATTACCTTCAAAAGTCACATGGTTAGTGAAAGGAAGTCACCTGTGTGCAATCTAAGTGTCCCATGGTCTGACAGTATATATACTTTACCTCTTCTGAAAGGCCACAGAGGCTGCAACACCATTAAGCAAGAGGCACCACTAACCAAACAACACCATGAAGACCGAGGAGATCTCCAAATAAGTCAGGGCAAAGTTGTTGAGAAGTACAACTCTGGTTGGGTTATAAAAAAAAAATATCCCAATCTCTGATGATCCCCGGAGCACCATCAAATTCATTATCATCAAATGGAAAGAACACGGTACCACAACAAACCTGCCAAGAGAGGGCGCCCACCAAAGCTCTCAGCCCGGGAAAGGAGGGCATTAATCAGAGAAGCAGCACAGAGACCTGAAGGAGCTGCAGAGAAAGACTGGAGTATCTGTCCATATGACCACAATAAGCCATACACTCCATAGAGGTGGCCTTCATGGAAGAGTGGGCAGAAAAAAACCTTTACTTTCACACAAAAATTGTATGGCTTGTTTTAAGTTTGCCAAAAGACATGTGGGAGACTCCCCAAATATATGGAGGAAGGTGCTGTGGTCAGATCAGATCAAAATGTTACTTTTTGGCCAACAAGGTAAACGCTATATCTGGTGCCAAACCAACACAACTCATCATCCCAAGAACACCATCTCCACAGTGAAACATGGTGGTAGCAACATCATGCTGTGGGATGTTTTTCAGCAGCAGGGACAGGGAAAATGGTCTTAGTCGAGGGGAAGATGGATGGTGCAAAATACAAGGTTATTCTTGAGCAAAACCTGTTTCAGTCTGTCAGTGATATGAGACTGGGACGGAGGTTCACCTTCAACAAGACAATAACCCAAAGCATACTGCAAAAGCAACACTCAAGTGGTTTAATGGGAAACGTGTAAATGTTTTGGAGTGGCCTAGTCAAAGTCCAGACCTTAATCCAATTGAGAATCTGTGGTCAGACTTGAAGATTGCAGCTCACCAGGGAAAACCATCTAACTAGAAGGAGCTGGAGCAGTTTTGCCTTGAGGAATGGGCAAAAATCCCAGTGGCAAGATGTGGAAAGCTCATAGAGACTTATCCAAAGTGACTTACAGCTGTAATTTCTGCAAAAAGAGGTTCTACAAAGTACTGACTTTAGGGTGGTGAATAGTTATGCACACTGAAGTTTTCAGTTATTTTGTCCTATTTGTTGTTTTCGTCACAATAAAAATAAAATCAAATGTTCACAGTTGTAGGCATGTTCTTTACATGAAATGCAAACCCTCAAAAAAAAAACAGTGAAATTCCAGGTTGCGAGGTAGCAAAACATGAAAAATGCCAGGGGGGGGGGGGGGTTTGAATACGGGGGGTGAATACTTTTGCAAGCCACTGTATACCACAATATACAGTACAGACCAAAAGTTTGGACACACCTTCTCATTTAAAGATTTTTCTGTATTTTCATGACATTGAAAATTGTACATTCACACTGAAAGCATCAAAACTATGAATTAACACATGTGGAATTATATACTTAACAAACAAGTGTGAAACAACTGAAAATATATCATATATTCTAGGTTCTTCAAAGTAGCCACCTTTTGCTTTGCTGACTGCTTTGCACACTCTTGGCATTCTCTTGATGAGCTTCAAGAGGTAGTCACCTGAAATGGTTTTCACTTCACAGGTGTGCCCGGTCAGGTTTAATAAGTGGGATTTCTTGCCTTATAAATGGGGTTGGGACCATCAGTTGTGTTGTGCAGAAGTCTTGCGGATACACAGCTGATAGTCCTACTGAATAGACTGATAGAATTTGTATTATGGCAAGAAAAAAGCAGCTAAGTACAGAAAAACGAGTGGCCATCATTACTTTAAAAAATGAAGGTCAGTCAGTGCGAAAAATTGGGAAAACTGTGAATGTGTCCCCAAGTGCAGTTGCAAAAACCATCAAGCGCTACAAAGAAACTGTCTCACATGAGGACCGGCCCAGAAAAGGAAGACCAAGAGTCACCTCTGCTTCTGAGGATAAGTTTATCCGAGTCACCAGCCTCAGAAATCGCAGGTTAACAGCAGCTCAGATTAGAGACCAGGTCAATGCCACACAGAGTTCTAGCAGCAGACACATCTCAACAACAACTGTTAAGAGGAGACTGTGCAGCAGGCCTTCATGGTAAAATAGCTGCTAGGAAATCACTGCTAAGGACAGGCAACAAGCATAAGAGACTTGTTTGGGCTAAAGAACACAAGGAATGGACATTAGACCAGTGGAAATCTGTGCTTTGGTCTGATGAGTGCAAATTTGAGATCTTTGGTTCCAACCACCGTGTCTTTGTGCGATGCAGAAAAGGTGAACGGATGGACTCTACATGACTGCTTCCCACCGTGAAGCATGGAGGAGGAGGTGTGATGGTGTGGGGGTGCTTTGCTGGTGACACTTTTGGGGATTTATTCAAAATTGAAGGCATACTGAGCCAGCATGGCTACCACAGCATCTTGCAGCGGCATGCTATTCCATCCGGTTTGCGTTTAGTTGGACCATCATTTATTTTTCAACAGGACAATGACCACCAAACACACCTCCAGGCTGTGTAAGGGCTATTTGACCAAGAAGGAGAGTGATGGGGTGCTACGCCAGATGACCTGGCCTCCACAGTCACCAGACCTGAACCCAATCGAGATGGTTTGGGGCGAGCTGGACCGCAGAGTGAAGGCAAAAGGGCCAACAAGTGCTAAGCATCTCTGGGAACTCCTTCAAGATTGTTGGAAGACCATTTCCGGTGACTACCTCTTGAAGCTCATCAAGAGAATGCCAAGAATGTGCAGAGCAGTCATCAAAGCAAAAGGTGGCTACTTTGAAGAACCTAGAATATAAGACATATTTTCAGTTGTTTCACACTTTTTTGTTAACTATATAATTCCACATGTGTTAATTCATAGTTTTGATGCCTTCAGTGTGAATGTACAATTTTCATAGTCATGAAAATACAGAAAAATATTTAAATGAGAAGTTGTGTCCAAACTTTTGGTCTGTACTGTATGTAAAAGACGCATAATACGTATTCACATATTCAAATAATGCAATGTGTGTCTTCAGGGATAGGAAATCGATAGTCATTGCCCACACCTCTTACAGGGGAACAGTAACATATTCCCTGCTGTGCTAGTAGTGGCCTGTGGTCCTGGCTGTCTGGATTAGATCATGAGTGTTGAGCTGGATTTAGATTTATTTTTTGCTACATTGGTTTAGATATACAGACCAATTCTAGTCTCTTTAAGTTAAATTTACGAAAATATAAACTGGTAACATAGCAACAAGAAGAGGAAAGACAAACAGAGGCGCTGTAACATTTTGCTCTTATTAAAATATTCATATTGTGATAAATAATGCATTTATTTGAAATGGTTCCGAGTACGCTCATCACTGCGAGTAGACCTACATCTTAAAGTGTCAAGATACCGACTGGGAAAACAATTTCCTGATGTACATAGTGTTTAGAAACTAGCAGGGAAGATTTTACTAAAAAGGCAAGTACAGTTGCCTTGTATATATATGAATGATAGAGCATCGTGTAACGCCATTGACACACATTGATCAGATGCGTCCTGTCAGGAATAGTATCCTGACACATTAAATATCTGATACACAGCTTGCTATTTTTTTGTACAATCACATAGAAAAGAGGTTTTCAAAAACCTTTAATTTTTTTTAAAGAAGGTCTGTCAGCTGCATAAAGATGATTTATTATTCTGTTTCATAGAAGTTACCGATTCTGTTGCCCTTTTGTTTAAATGCTGCACCTCCGGTGTACAGTACTCTACTGTATGTCTAGCCTATATCTCCCAGCTAATGTATAACCGGCATCTCAGCCAGGACCAGATCCACCCAGCACACCTCCCAGTGCTGTTTTGGTATTAGATGGGGGAACCTGGTACAAGCATAGTGGAATGGCAAAAGATTTTAGGCTGCAACAGTCATCACACAAGTGTGGTGGCGAGGAGAAACTGAGCATTCATGGAGAATACTCAGTGTATCCTTGGGCTGATCTGGCACCAACCATTTACATGTCACTAATGATGCTATAGACATTAAACCATTCCTCCAGCAGTTTTTTTTTATTGCAGTGCTGAAGTGGTGCCACTAACATAAGGTTTCTGCATCTAATATTATATTCACCACCCTATATCTTCAGCTCTTCCTGGAAACGCACCGGTCCCGCAGCACCATCTTGTGACCACAACTTCTGACTGACCGGAAGTCAGAGGTACCAGTTACAAGCTCTGAATGTAAGTCTATGAGAAACTTATTCTGGCCCCATTCTGACTCTCATAGACTTCCGGATCACCAAGCAAACACTGGAGCGATCCAGTAGGTCACAAACTACTGGAGACCAACTGGAATGATGCAGATAAAAGATGAAGACGGCGGCTGGTAAGTATGAAACTAGGGACAGAGAACTTACATTAGTAACACCACCCCAGTGTTGCAATAAAAAAAAGTGCTGGATTGGTGCTTTAAACAAGAAGAGAAGGTATCAGTGCAAGAATGGAGCACCAGTGGAAGTCAGAGATTTTTCTGGTATCAGCATCACTTGGAGATTGAGGATCTTCAAAGTGCATTGATTTTGCAGCTATCAGATAATAAGCATTTCAGCTTAGATCCTGGAAAACCCCTTTCAAGAGGACCAGTCACCAGGTCTTATTTTATTCCCGCTGCTGCCCTGAGTGTTCCTTTTTTATTTTTTAAATTCTGCCATTCGGTTCCTTTTTATGGTCTTTTTATGTTTTTTTCCAAGGAAGCATTTTTTACAGGATTATTTGGGGATGTGTTTTTAGGCTGCTCTACTTTATTATCATGTGAGCATTGCCCCCTTGGTAAAGATCATAAGAATTTGGACTAAATAATAAAGTCTATATCTCTGGAACCATATGGAGATTATAAAAAAAATGGTATCACTAAGTAGAGTGGCAGGAATAAAATAATAGCAAAAACTGGAAACTTTTGACCTAATGACAGATCCTCTTTAAAGGGAATTAGTCAGCAGATTTTTGCTACACCATCTGAGAGCAGCATGATGTAGACAAAGAAAAGCTAAATCCAACGATGTATCACTTAGATTACTGGGTGCAGCCATTCTGACACAATCAGAGCTTTTAGATTTAGCAATACAGCAGAGCTGAGAAAGCTAACCCCGCCCCCACAAGGCTCTGTATATACAATGGCTATTAACACTGCACTGCTTATCACTGGATGGACGACGGGGTGGAGATTGATGAGTTGTCACCTGCCTGAGAGTCACAGCAATGATAATCACCATATGATTAATCCTTCAGTATAAGTAAACAGCAGCACACAGCCAGACATGTGACACCTCATTGAGTTCAGTGTTTTAACCCCTACTTCATGCTTCCTCCGATTACAAAGCAAAAACCTGCTGACAGATCCCCTTTAAGTAAAGCAGCAAAATACTGTGTTTCAACAAAATCCCATTACCTATGCACATTTCTCTACATTAAAACGATTTTATGACATAAGAAAAACATGTCTGCTTTCAGCACCACTCTTGTTTAAGAGTGCCTGGCTGTGCAGCTTATACAACCTCATTAAAGGGAATCTGTCAGCAGGATCAGCCCTCCTAAGCCATCTATATGGGCATGTAGGTCATAGGAAATTGAATAAAATGACACCTTGATATCAGTGAGTGATCCAATGTCTTATTCCAGAGAAATCCAAGTTTTTCTTATATGTAAATGAATTGTTTACTATTTGCCAGACATAGATCTCCTTCAGAATATGGATAGATAGATTCTACTGACAGATTCCCCTTCATATCAATTAATTTACTAAAGTGACAACTAGCACTTAGATTGAGCAAATCATGAGTTGTAACTTCTCTGCCCGGCTTAGCTCTGCTGTACTGCCACAGTATTTAATTCTTTCTCTTCCGTAACATTTCTCGTAAGTCTTCTTTCAAGTGTTGAAGAACACGGCTTCGAAATCAATCTGAACCTGCATTTCTTTACTGCTTACTTCACTGATTACATCATTTTGTCATTCTCCACGAATCATAGCCTCTCAGGCTTCACATCAGAAACTCTTCTTGGAAAACCATCCAGCCACATTCCGTTTTTTGTGTATCCAGCATTTATGATCAACTAGTGGAAACAAACCGTTTTTTGTGTATCCAGCATTTATGATTAACTAGTGGAAACAAATTGTCTACTGAGAAGCCAAGAAGTTTTGTTTCAGGATGTTGCAGTCATAATGCCTTGGCTCATCATTCCACTGCCTAAAGAAATGTCTTTTTATTAACTTATTTTTAATTACCTTATCAAGCATTTCTGAGTTAACAGAGTTAAACAGTAACTTTTGTTTTAATATTTTTTTCCATTAATCAATAGTACACATGAAAATTAGAAACTTTGCAATATAGCTTATCAGAGAAATCTGCTTCTTTCTCCTCTTGAACTGATCTTTCATTCTCAAAATTGTCAACTCATTGGTAAAATCTGTCTACAGTGCATATAGACTCTCAGTTACTGAGGTAGGAGATGACAGTTGGTGTTTATAAAGTTTTATGGAGAAATGTGCAGGTAATTTTAGGAAAACATCCAGCAGTATGTCTGTGTTTGTCTCTAAGGTTACGGCCCCATTATCAGTATTTGGTCAGTATTCGATCAGTATTTTTTCTCAGGAGTGGGAGCTAAAGCCAGGTGAGGAACAATCAGAGAAAGGGTATAATAGAAACAAGTCACCAATTCTGCATTTATCACCCACTCCTGGTTTTGGCTCCTGAGAAAAAATACTGACCGAATACTGACCAAATACTGATAGTGGGGCCATGGCCTAACTCCTTCTTCCTTATCCCCCTCCCCTCTTCATAGAATCATATCAGCACCAACTTCTATCTCAGTAATGGGAAAATCTGTCTTCACTGAATACAAATGTTACCCATGAATTGAGAGTAGAAAGAAGAGAATTTCTCTGATAAGATATATTATAAAGTTGCCTATTTTCATATGCATTATTCATTTATGAAATAAAAATTAAAACAACATTTACTCTTTAACCCCTTAAGCCCCGCGGGTGGTTTGCACGTTAATGACCGGGCCAATTTTTACAATTCTGACCACTGTCACTTTATGAGGTAATTACTCTGGAACGCTTCAACGGATCCCCCTGATTCTGAGATTGTTTTTTCGTGACATATTGTACTTCATGATTGTGGAAAAAAATTTCTTCGATATCACTTGCGTTTTTT
This sequence comes from Phyllobates terribilis, assembly GCF_046119375.1. Lineage (NCBI taxonomy): Eukaryota > Metazoa > Chordata > Amphibia > Anura > Dendrobatidae > Phyllobates > Phyllobates terribilis. The sequence goes on along the minus strand of NW_027362762.1, from coordinate 125,922,778 downwards.
TGTGAAAAAAACGGAAATTTGGCGAAAATTTAGAAAATTTTGCAATTTTCAAAATTTGAATTTTTAAGCCCTGAAATCAGAGCGATATGTCACACAAAAGAGTTAATAAATAACATTTCCCACATATCTACTTTACATCAGCACAATTTTGGAACCAAAATTTTTTTTTGTTAGGGAGCTATAAGGGTTAAAAGTTGACCAGCGATTTCTCATTTTTCCAACAAAATTTACAAAACCATTTTTTTAGGGACCACATCACATTTGAAGTCACTTTGAGAGGTCTTTATGACAGAAAATACCCAAAAGTGACACCATTCTAAAAACTGCACCCCTCAAGGTGCTCAAAACCACATTCAAGAACTTTATTAACCCTTCAGGTGCTTCATAGGAATTTTTTGAATGTGGAAGAAAAAAATGAACATTTAACTTTTTTCACAAAAATGTTACTTTAGACCCAATTTTTTTTATTTTCACAGGGGTAACAAGAAAAAATGGACTTCAAAATTTGTTGTGCAATTTCCCCTGGGCACGCAGATACCCAATATTTGGGGAAAAAACACTGTTTGGGCGCACTGTAGGGCTCGGAAGGGAAGGAGCGCCATTTAACTTTTTGATTGTAAAATTTGCTTGAATAATTAGCGGACACCATGTTGCGTTTAGAGAGCCCCTGTGTGCCCAAACATTGGAGTTCCCCCACAAGTGACCCCATTTTGGAAACTAGACCCCCCAAGGCACCTATCTAGATGCATAGTGAGCAGTTGCAACCCCCAGGTGCTTCACAAATTGATTCGTAAAAATGAAAAAGTGAAAAAAAAAACACTTTTTCATTTTTATGAATCAATTTGTGAAGCACCTGGGGTTCCAAGTGATCACTATGAATCTAGATAGGTGCCTTGGGGGGTCTAGTTTCCAAAATGGGGTCACTTGTGGGGGAGCTCCAATGTTTGGGCACACAGGGACTCTCCAAATGCAACATGATATCCGCTAACAAATTGTCGGCTCAAATTGTTAGCGGATATCATGTTGCATTTGGAGAGTCCCTGTGTGCCCAAACATTGGAGCTCCCCCACAAGTGACCCCATTTTGGAAACTAGACCCCCCAAGGCACCTATCTAGATGCATAGTGAGCAGTTGCAACCCCCAGGTGCTTCACAAATTGATTCGTAAAAATGAAAAAGTGAAAAAAAAAACACTTTTTCATTGTTTTGAATCAATTTGTGAAGCACCTGGGGGTTCCAACTGCTCACTATGCATCTAGATAGGTGCCTTGGGGGGTCTAGTTTCCAAAATGGGGTCACTTGTGGGGGAGCTCCAATGTTTGGGCACACAGGGACTCTCTAAATGCAACATGGTATCCGCTAACAAATTGAATGGAAAATCAGCTCAAATTGTTAGCGGACACCACATTGCGTTTGGAGAGCCCCTCTGTGCCCAAACTTTGGAGCTCCCCCACAAGTGACCCCATTTTGGAAACTAGACCCCCTAAGGCACCTTTCTAGATGCATAGTGAGCACTTGGAACCCCCAGGTGCTTCACAAATTGATTCGTAATAATGAAAAAGTGAAAAAAAAAACACTTTTTCATTTTTACGAATCAATTTGTGAAGCACCTAGGGGTTCCAAGTGCTCACTATGCATCTAGATAGGTGCCTTGGGGGGTCTAGTTTCCAAAATGGGGTCACTTGTGGGGGAGCTCCAATGTTTGGGCACACAGGGACTCTCTAAATGCAACATGGTATCCGCTAACAAATTGAATGGAAAATCGGCTCAAATTGTTAGCGGACACCACATTGCGTTTGGAGAGCGCCTCTGTGCCCAAACTTTGGAGCTCCCCCACAAGTGACCCCATTTTGGAAACTAGACCCCCCAAGGCACCTTTCTAGATGCATAGTGAGCACTTGGAACCCCCAGGTGCTTCACAAATTGATTCGTAATAATGAAAAAGTGAAAAAAAAAAACACTTTCATTTTTACGAATCAATTTGTGAAGCACCTAGGGGTTCCAAGTGCTCACTATGCATCTAGATAGGTGCCTTGGGGGGTCTAGTTTCCAAAATGGGGTCACTTGTGGGGGAGCTCCAATGTTTGGGCACACAGGGACTCTCTAAATGCAACATGGTATCCGCTAACAAATTGAATGGAAAATCGGCTCAAATTGTTAGCGGACACCACATTGCGTTTGGAGAGCCCCTCTGTGCCCAAACTTTGGAGCTCCCCCACAAGTGACCCCATTTTGGAAACCAGACCCCACAAGGCACCTTTCTAGATGCATAGTGAGCACTTGGAACCCCCAGGTGCTTCACAAATTGATTCGTAATAATGAAAAAGTGAAAAAAAAAACACTTTTTCATTTTTATGAATCAATTTGTGAAGCACCTGGGGTTCCAAGTGCTCACTATGCATCTAGATAGGTGCCTTGGGGGGTCTAGTTTCCAAAATGGGGTCACTTGTGGGGGAGCTCCAATGTTTGGGCACACAGGGACTCTCCAAATGCAACATGATATACGCTAACAATTTGAGCCGACAGTTTGTTAGCGGATATCATGTTGCATTTGGAGAGTCCCTGTGTGCCCAAACATTGGAGCTCCCCCACAAGTGACCCCATTTTGGAAACTAGACCCCCAAAGGCACCTATCTAGATTCATAGTGATCACTTGGAACCCCAGGTGCTTCACAAATTGATTCATAAAAATGAAAAAGTGTTTTTTTTTTCACTTTTTCATTATTACGAATCAATTTGTGAAGCACCTGGGGGTTCCAAGTGCTCACTATGCATCTAGAAAGGTGCCTTGGGGGGTCTAGTTTCCAAAATGGGGTCACTTGTGGGGGAGCTCCAAAGTTTGGGCACAGAGGGGCTCTCCAAACGCAATGTGGTGTCCGCTAACAATTTGAGCCGATTTTCCATTCAATTTGTTAGCGGATACCATGTTGCATTTAGAGAGTCCCTGCGTGCCCAAACATTGGAGCTCCCCCACAAGTGACCCCATTTTGGAAACTAGACCCCCCAAGGCACCTATCTAGATTCATAGTGAGCACTTGGAACCCCAGGTGCTTCACAAATTGATTCATAAAAATGAAAAAGTGTTTTTTTTTTCACTTTTTCATTTTTACGAATCAATTTGTGAAGCACCTGGGGATTCCAAGTGCTCACTATGCATCTAGATAGGTGCCTTGGGGGGTCTAGTTTCCAAAATGGGGTCACTTGTGGGGGAGCTCCAATGTTTGGGCACACAGGGGCTCTCCAAACGCAACATGGCGTCCGCTAACAATTTGAGCCGATTTTCCATTCAATTTGTTAGTGGACACCATGTCGCGTTTGGAGAGCCCATGATGTGCCTAAACAGTGGAGCTCCCCCACAAGTGTCCCCATTTTGGAAACTATACCCCTCAAGGATTTTATTAAGGTGTATAGTGAACATTTTGAACCCAGAGGTACGGCACAGAATTTGTTTACATTAGGTCATCATATTGAATAAGTTGTCATTATTCTTGAGCGCAAGTGCTCGCTACTTGAGTTTGCATCGGGTACTCAGGTATGCACCATGTACAGCGTGTGCTCGAGTGACATGCTCGAGTCCCTGCTCCGCATGTTTCACGGTTATTAGACACCCCAAAAAAAACATGCGGGGATCGCTCGTGCATGGCAGGCAATCCCCGTAAAGTTTTTTGGCCGCGAAGCATATGGGGCAGAGACTCGAGCATGTCACTCAAATACCCACGATACTCAATGCATACCAGAGCACCCGATGCAAACTCAAGTAGCGAGCACTTGCTCTCAACACTAGTCGCCATATCGTCATCTTTTTTTCTTACTTTTGAAAAAAATCCCAACCTCAGCCCTAACTCTAGCACAACCCTAGCCCCAGCACAACCCTAGCCCCAGCACAACCCTAGCCCCAAACCCAGCCCTAACCCTAGCCCAATCCTAACCCAAGAGTTTATTTTTGACGCCGTTCCTTGTGCGGTATAAGTGATTAGACGACTTTATTCTTCGGGTCGGTGTGATTACAGCAATGCCAGAATCATATGGGGTTTTTATGACTGACAGCTGTCACACACTAAAAGACGCATTTTTTGTAAAATCTAGTTTTTGCATCGCCATATTTTGAGAGCTATAATTTTTCCAGATTTTGGCAGACAGTCATGTGACAGCTCGTTTTTTGCGGGATGACTTGACGTTGTTTTTGGTGCCATTTTCAGGCACGTCACATTTTTTGATCGCTTTCTATCCCGATTTTTGGGAGGCAGAATAAACAAAAACCAACAATTCAGGAATTGTTTTTTTTTTTTTTTTTATTCTGTTCCGCGTGTGGTAAAATTGATGAGGTAGCTTTATTCTTCGGGTCAGTACGTTTACAGCGGTACCACATTTGTATAATTTTTCTATGTTTTGGCGCTTATACACAATAAAAGCTATTTTATAGAAAAAAATATTTTTTAGTATCGCTTTATTCTGAGAGCTATAACTTTTTTATTTTTCGGCTGATGGAGCTGTATGGTGGCTTGTTTTTTGCGGGACGAGATGACGTTTTCATCGGTATCATTTTTATTTATATGCGTCTTTTTGATCGCGTGTTATTCTACTTTTTGTTTGGCAGTATGGTGATAAAGCATTGTTTTTTGTTTCGTTTTTTTTTTTTTTTTTTTTTACCGTGTTCACTGAAGGGGTTAACTAGTGGGACAGTTTTATAGGTCAGGTTGTTCCGGACGCGGCGATACCAAATGTGTGTACTTTTATTGTTTTTTTTTTTATTTTTTTTATAATAATATTTATTGATGGGTACATTATATTTTTATTTTTGGTGTATTATTTTTTTTATTTTTTTATAATATTTTTGCACATTTTTTTTTTTTTTCCATTTTCACACAGTTTATACACTTTATTACTTTGTCCCACTCTGGGACTTTCACTTTTTTTTTTCTGATCGCCTGCATGGCACAGGAATGGAGCACCATCCCTATGCCATGAAGGCTGTCAGAAGTGCACAGTGTGAAGATTGCTTGGAGATGCACTGCGCATGTCCAAGCAATCTTCCTGCTCTCTGGTGACCCGGATGTTGTCATGACGACATCGGGTCGTCATGGCAACACCCGGGAAGCCTTTGCAGACTGCGCTGGAAGCCGGAAGAGGAGGTGAGTATCGCCGATCACCTCCCCTTGCCCCCGCAATGCCGCGATCGACTTCGATCGACTTCGATCGCAGCATCGCGGGGGTTAATGTGCTGGGAGCGGTGCAGGACCGCTCCCTGCACATAGTACCGGGTGTCAGCTGTGACAATCAGCTGACACCTGGCGGCGATCGCGCCCGCACAGCCTGTGTGCGCGCGCGATCGCGATGACGTACTAATACGGGTCTGGCTCTTAAGTCCCAGGGCACAGACGCGTATTAGTACGTCAGATGTTATTAAGGGGTTAAAGGAAGCCTGTCATGTCCCAATATGATATTAACCTGTAGATATATGATTAATCGGGTAATAGGTATAGTCGAGGAATAGAGCTGGAGTGACAGATGCTTCAGATCTTTCATTCTTGTCTTTTAAAAGCGCTACATGTGCAAAAAAATAGTTTGGGAGGTGAAATCCTGCTGACAGATTCCCCCTAAAGGGTTTGTCTCAAGTACTTGCTCCTCTGTCAGCAGTCATTTTGAGAACAGGATCTCTGTACAGTCTGTGAAGAAAGTTGTACTATAAAACACAGGAACATGTGAATGCTTGATATGTGTGACAACACCAAACTGAATCTTTGCAGAGGAAAAAGATAAACTCTTTTAAAGAAGCACTCTTCCCAGCAAAGTTTTTATCCTCTTAATATATTGCAATCGTCATATTATATAGCACTGTGTACTTACAATTGCTCATTTTGCCTTTCTACACAGCTAATTCTTCTATTTTCTCTGTTCTATGTAGAAACAGAAAGTTTCTCTTCCCTGCATGAGTCATTCTCCTATTCAACACCTGACCCAGCTGCTTCCTCCTCCCTTCTGCCAGGGACGTTTGCAGTGACTTATGACTCATGCAGGGAAAATTGACCTCCTGTTTCTAGAGCTTAGAAGGATTCATCTAGTCTGTTTTTAATCACGTTATATCATAGACCTAATGGAAAAAAGAAGAATTAACTGTCTAGAAAGGCAAAATGAGCAATTGTAAGTACACAATACTATATAATATGATGGCTGCAATATATTAAGAGGATAAAAACTTTGATGGGAGGAGGAGGAGTGCTTCTTTAAAGAAGTCCTTGCTTCCCAGTGCCAACTGGGCATTTATGAGAAAACAACACGTAAAGGGGAAATATTAAAATGCAAAAAATATTTCTAACCAAACTTGAAAGTTCATGACCATTTTCAGATGTGCGGCTTTCACAACATTTGATGAATTGTACAGCAGAATAAGTAATGTTAACAGTCCTAGTGAAAGCACAAGTGGAATCCCAGCAGGACTGTACACAAGTAATAAATGAAGCGGCTCTGGTGCCTGTGAAGCTGGGAAGCCTGGAACAAGTGCTTTATTCTGTGGCCGGGGCCTTGAGCTAATAACTTCATAGAGAATTCTAACGGAAAAACACAATAATTCCGCCCATAGCTCTTTTTGCTTGCCAAGCTCTTTAGGATGCTCTCTCTAATGTATTAACGATGATTGCCCTTTCAGAATATTTCCTCATGGTTACCCAATCTCAGACCCTCTGGCCCCCTCCTCTGTACATTGTTGCTGCTTTGTATCCATGTTGCATGTAATTGTATACTTTCATTCATGGGGTATCTATTAGTTTTAGGATATTAAGTTGTAAATTGCTGCTTGATAGGAATTTTCAGGGAGCTTAAATGTGAAAAGCAATATTACATGGGGAGACTGAATTTGGCTGATGATGCTATGGAGGCACTGAAGGATGCTGACAATTTTATGGACCTATGTGAATGTATCCGGCAATTTATGAAGGCGATAATGGGGTCTCCCAATTGTATGTAGGCATTTACAGATATGAGGCATTCACTGTAACTGATAATATTATAGGAGCCCTGGATTAGGATTGTGATGTTATGGAGGACTGAATATAACTGGCAATGCTATGGCGGCACGGGATGTGGCTGATAATATTATGGGTATAATAAATGTAGGTGGCAATGATGGCATTTACTATGTCTGGCAATTATATAAGATGTTGATTGTGTCTGACCATGTTATTGGGGCCAAATATTAGGCTGGGAATGTTATGGGGGACTCAAAATGTCAGAGTGCCAAATCGGCATAGGCAGACCTGTAGGTCATGCAATGCTTCCCTGGGAAATTAAATATGGAAATGGACTCAATATCGACCTTTTATAGAGCCTTGTCATATTACTCAGAAGGATATAAAAATCTTTTCACTGACACATGTTTTGGGCATTATGCCCCTCATGAGTGAAAAGCAGGATAGCTGTTTGATTGGGTAAGAGGCCTTTGACAGGGGTCTAAAAAGGAAAGTTTCTCCTTGCATGACCTATAAGTGTCCCTATGCCAACTTGGTGTTCTCCACAAGGAAAAACTTTACAACTTGAACACCTTGAAAAGCCTGCCACTCAGTTTTCATGCTTTGCACTGGTGAGGGGCAAAATCCCCAAAACAAGTGTCTCCAAATAAAGCTTCTGGTTTGATTTGATATCCTGAGTCATGTGGCAAGGCTCTTTAACCCCTTAATAACCGCTGATAAGCCTTTTAACAGCAACAGTTGAGGGGCTATATTCCTCAGTGCCACTTTTCAACAGCGCTGAGAAATAAGGTAATAGCACCCCCGGTATCAGAAAATCTCTTGGGTTTCAGCTGCCGAGGGTAGCTGAGACCCTGAAGAACATGATCAGGGCCGGTTTTTATGACCCCCATTCACGTGATCACCGTTATTCAACGAATAACGGCGATCATGTTAAAAAAAGTGAATTCTCATTTAAAAATCATTTCTCTCTCCTCTGAGATGATCTAATATGTCTGAGGAGAGAGAAAGGGTGTCCTCAAGGACCATGGTACCTTATTACTGGAACTGCCATCCCCCAGCCTCTGTCCTCCTGTTCCCGAAGCAAAATGGTGGGCAGCAACATCAAAAACCAATTTCATTGGTTCCTGATATCACAGTGATCAAACACCAAAATGTTTTGCAAATATGGCAGCACTTGGGCTGTGCCTCTCTCTTCTTTCCCTTGTAGTTGTTCTGGGAGAGTAGAGAGTTACACTATGCCAAAGTGCTGTCCTGTCAAATAAAAAAGAATCACATTTCTAGATTGGGGAAGAATTTATTGAAACTAATCTCCCCTTCACCTCCCATTCATTCACCCGTGTTATCCCCCTAGTCAGATTACATTTTTTTTCTTTTATCATTTTTCTTTCTTTCTTTGCCTTCAGCAAGGGTTAGGATTTAGGGTTTTTCAAAAGTAATTTATATATATACATATATATATATATGTTTATATATGTTTATATACAGTACAGACCAAAAGTTTGGACACACCTTCTCATTTAAAGATTTTTCTATATTTTCATGACTATGAAAATTGTACATTCACACTGAAGGCATCAAAACTATGAATTAACACATGTAGAATTATATACTTAACAAAAAAGTGTGAAACAACTGAAAATATGTCTTATATTCTAGGTTCTTCAAAGTAGCCACCTTTTGCTTTGATGACTGCTTTGCACACTCTTGGCATTCTCTTGATGAGCTTCAAGTGGTAGTCACCGGAAATGATCTTCCAACAATCTTGAAGGAGTTCCCAGAGATGCTTAGCACTTGTTGGCCCTTTTGCCTTCACTCTTCGGTCCAGCTCACCCCAAACCATCTCGATTAGGTTCAGGTCTGGTGACTGTGGAGGCCAGGTCATCTGGCGTAGCACCCCATCACTCTCCTTCTTGGTCAAATAGCCCTTACACAGCCTGGAGGTGTGTTTGGGGTCATTGTCCTATTGAAAAATAAATGATGGTCCAACTAAACGCAAACCGGATGGACTAGCATGCCGCTGCAAGATGCTGTGGTATCCATGCTGGTTCAGTATGCCTTCAATTTTGAATAAATCCCCAACAGTGTCACCAGCAAAGCACCCCCATACCATCACACCTCCTCCTCCATGCTTCAGGGTGGGAAGCAGGCATGTAGAGTCCATCCGTTCACCTTTTCTGCGTCGTTGGAACCAAAGATCTCAAATTTGGACTCATCAGACCAAAGCACAGATTTCCACTGGTCTAATGTCCATTCCTTGTGTTCTTTAGCCCAAACAAGTCTCTTCTGCTTGTTGCCTATCCTTAGCAGTGGTTTCCTAGCAGCTATTTTACCATGAAGGCCTGCTGCACAAAGTCTCCTCTAAACAGTTGTTGTAGAGATGTGTCTGCTACTAGAACTCTGTGTGGCATTGACCTGGTCTCTAATCTGAGCTGCTGTTAACCTGCGATTTCTGAGGCTGGTGACTCGGATAAACTTATCCTCAGAAGCAGAGGTGACTCTTGGTCTTCCTTTCCTGGGGTGGTCCTCATGTGAGCCAGTTTCTTTGTAGCGCTTGATGGTTTTTGCAACTGCACTTGGGGACACTTTCAAAGTTTTCCCAATTTTTCGCACTGACTGACCTTCATTTCTTAAAGTAATGATGGCCACTCGTTTTTCTTTACATAGCTGCTTTTTTCTTGCCATAATACAAATTCTAACAGTCTATTCAGTAGGACTATTAGCTGTGTATCCACCTTACTTCTGCACAGCACAACTGATGGTCCCAACCCCATTTATAAGGCAAGAAATCCCACAGGCACACCTGTGAAGTGAAAACTATTTCAGGTGACTACCTCTTGAAGCTCATCAAGAGAATGCCAAGAGTGTGCAAAGCAGTTATCAAAGCAAAAGGTGGCTACTTTGAAGAACCTAGAATATAAGAAATATTTTCAGTTGTTTCACACTTTTTTGTTAAGTATATAATTCTACATGTGTTAATTCATAGTTTTGATGCCTTCAGTGTGAATGTACAATTTTCATAGTCATGAAAATATAGAAAAATCTTTAAATGAGAAGGTGTGTCCAAACTTTTGGTCTGTACTGTATATAAATATTGTAAGAGGGTCACTGGTAATATGCTGGAGGGTAGATATGTTTCACTGAGGCTATTAGCTTCAGTGATATGAACCTGGAAGTTTTCTCCAGCATGTTATTGTTAGAATCTATTTTGTTTTACTATCGGCCATCTTGTTGTGGTTTGCTGGCTTCTAGTCTTTTCCTCTGGTGCTGGGTTTCTTTGTCACGTGATCTCTGCACTCTCTATTACTCAGCACCTGGCTCCCATTCCCCTCTGGACATCAGTGTTGGTACGCTTGTGCTCTGGCTAAGTAGCCTTGTTTAGTTCTTTGTGCTTTGGTCAATTGTTATCCTGGGACTTCTTGTTTCACCAGTTTTGTTTCCTTTAATCTTCGCTTCTGCAACTAACTTTTCTGTTAGGAGGTCTCCTGCTTTTGATCCCAGTCCTTAGATCTTTTAGGGACCCCTTTCCCCTTCCTACAGGTCTTCATTAGAGTTCAGTGCAGGAGTTTTGGTGGGGCTATTCATAACAAATAGGGCACCCACCCCAGCGTAGGGTTAAGCTGAGTCTCAGTGCAGGGACATATTTTCCCTCCTATTCCTTAGTTCTAAGTTGCAGAAGATAACAGTATGTCCAGCCATGTTTAAAAAAAAAAAAATTTTTTTTTTCTCCTCTCTTCTTCCTGGATTTTCTTCAGTATGAGTACCATCCAGGAGCTTGCTCAACGCTTGCAAGGGTTGACTGTGGAGGTTGCCGGTCTAAAGCAGTACGTGAGTAAATACCCTGCAGAACTCTATGAAGAACCTAAGGTAGGATTACCTGAGTGTTTCTCGGGGAAACGGCAGGATTTTTTTTCCTTTAAAATAGCTTGTGTGTTGTATTTCCGGCTCAGACCTAGATCTTCTGGTAGTGAACTACAGCGTGTAGGGATTATTATGTCTCTATTGCGTAAGGAACCTCAAATCTGGGCGTTTTCCTGGTCTCCTGATGATCATTGTTTGAGTTCTGTGGAGGCATTTTTTGATGCCATGGGTTTGCTATATGATGATCCTGATTGGGTTACATCAGCTGAGGCAGAGCTCAGACATCTCAAACAGGGTTCTCTTGATGCTGAGAGTTATTGCATCCTGCTCAGACAATGGTCTGCAGAAGTCAGGTGGAACGACCCTGCACTCAAGTTTCAGTTTCTGTTAGGCTTGAGTGAAAGGGTTAAAGATTTGCTCATTGCTTTTCCTGCACCTGATACTCTGCAAGTTGCCATGCAGTTAGCTATCCGTGTGGATAGAAGGTTGAGGGCTAGACATAATGAGAAATTTCCTGTATTGCTGGATTCTGTTTCTCACGATATTCCTGCAGACACTGGGGAACCTATGCAGGTCGGGGCAATGTCATCCCGTTCCAAGGAGAGGGACAGGAGGTTCTCTGAGGGACTTTGCTTGTATTGCGGTAAGGCTGATCATTTTTTAAAGCAATGTGAGGTTCGCTTAAGGAAAGAAAAAAAAATGGTTAGTAGAAGTAACTATCCCATACGCATTGCGTTTTTACGTTCTGCTGGGGTATTTTTTTCCTGGTAATACCACCTGTCAGGGTCGTTTGATTGAGTTTCAGGTAATGGTGGATTGTGGTTCTGCACTTAATTTGATTGATCAATAATTTCTTGAAAAGTATAAGTTTGATTCGGAACCTTTGTCGTCTCCTTTTCCTGTGGTGGCGATTGATAATACTCCCCTGGAGCATGGGAGCATTCTTTGAAAGGTCACTGGGTTTCCGCTTACTATGAATATGGAACATCAGGAGCAGATTGACTTATTTGTAATTGCTAAGTTGCCTTCCCCGGTCGTCCTGGAGTTGCCATGGTTAAAAGTGCATAATCCTTTGCTTGACTGGTCGTCTGGTTCCATAAGATCCTGGGGTCAGGGGTGTTATGGTAAGTGTTGTAATGTTCACATTGCTGCTGTTGTGAAGGGGGAAGTTACCTGAACCCATTCAGGATTTTTAGAGGTTTTTTTTTTCGGAGGTGGAGTCGAAAGCTTTACCACCTCATAGAGATTACGATTGTGCTATTGACTTTGTCCCTGATGCTAAGTTCCCTAAGAGTCGGTTGTTTAATCTGACAATTCCCGAGAGGGAGGCTTTGAAGGAGTACCTTCAGACTAGTTTAGCTGCAGGTCAGATAAGACCCTCTAAGTCTCCTGAGGCGGTTGGATTCTTTTTTGTCAAAAAGAAGGATGGGGGTCTTATGCCATGTCTGGATTTTCGGGAGATGAATAAGATCACTGTGCGCAATCCTTACCTGTTACCACTTATTCCGGATTTGTTTAACCAATTGACCGGAGCTAAATGGTTTTCTAAGATTGACCTTCGTGGGGCATATAATTTGCTGCGGGTGAAGGACGGAGATGAATGGAAGACAGCTTTTAACACCCGGGAAGGTCATTTTGAGTGTTTGGTGATGCCTTTTGGGCTTATTAACTCTCCTGCATTTTTTCAAAATTTCATCACTGACATTCTGAGACCCTTGATCGGTAGGAGTGTTATTGTTTATCTGGATGACATTTTGATTTATTCATCAGATCTTGAGTCTCATTGGCAGAGAGTCCGCAAAGTTCTTCAGATACTGAGAGATAACACACTCTTTGCTAAATTGGAGAAGTGTCAGTTTGCTGTCCAGAAAATTTGTTTTTTTGGGTTACTTGGTCTCTTGTGATGGTTTTGAGATGGACCCAGTGAAAGTTCAGGCTGTCCTGGAGTGGCCGAGGCCTGAGGGTTTGAAGTCCGTACAGAGGTTTTTGGGGTTTGCCAATTATTACAGGAAGTTCATAAAGAATTTCTCTGTCATCGCTAAACCCATTACTGATCTCACCAAGAAGGGTGCTAATACAGTCCAATGGTCCACTGAGGCTATTGAAGCTTTTGAGTATCTCAAGGAGAGATACAGCTCTGCTCCTGTTCTTATCCAGACGGATGAGACCAAGCCATTTTTGGTTGAGATGGATGCCTCATCTATAGGCGTAGGGGCAGTTCTGTCCCAGGAGGCTGAGGATGGGGTGCATCCCTGTGCTTTCTTTTAAAAAAAAATTTCTGAGAAAGAGCTCAACTATGATGTTGGGAATCGTGAGTTGTTGGCTATTAAACTCGCGTTCGAGCATTGGCGACATTTTTTGGAGGGGGCTCAACATCCTATACAGATTTTCACTGATCATAAGAATTTGATTCATCTGGACGCAGCTAAACGTTTGAATGCCCGTCAAGCTAGGTGGGCACTGGTTTTTGCCCGGTTCAGTTTTTCCGTAACCTTTGTCCCGGGGACAAAGAATGTTAAGGCTGACTCTTTGTCTCGTAGTTTCTCTCCAGCAGTGAATGCTGAGAGGGAGGAGTGTATTTTGCAGAGGGGGTGGTGGTGGCCGCATTGGATTCTGAGTTGGAGAATAGCATCCTAGGAGCTCAGAGTGCGGCACCAACTAACACTCCGTGTGGTAAATTGTTTGTGCCTAGAGCCTTGAGGAGAGCGTTGTTTGTTGAATGTCATGAGTCTCGGATGGAGGGTCAGCCAGGGATTTCGGAAACTAGGAAGTTTATTGGTCGGAGTTTCTGGTGGCCAGGATGACAAAGGAAAGTCATCAAGTGGGTTGCCTATGCCCCTTGGAAGTTCCTAGTTTGCCATGGACGCATCTTGCCATGGATTTTATCACCGATCTGCCTTTATCGGAGGGTTTTTCTGTCATCTGGGTTGTTGTGGACTGGTTTAGAAAAATGTGTCATCTGGTTTCGTTCAACAAGTTACCTTGCGCCAAGACTCTTGCTAAGGCTTTTGTGAAGGAGATTGTCCTGTTCCCATGGACATTGTTTCTGATAGAGGACCACAGTTTGTGGCTCACTTTTGGCGTGCTTTTTGTGACAGATTGAACATTCATTTGTCATTCTCGTCGGTCAGTATCATCCAGAGTCCAATGGACAGACTGAAAGGAAGAACCAGGATGTCGAGCAGTTTTTGAGATGTTTTGTGGCAGACAATCAGGAAATGTGGTCAGAATTTCTACCACTTGCGGAGTTTGCCCTTAATAATCATACTTCTTCCTCGGTTGGTTGTTCTACTTTTTTTTGTTGCACTGGCAGGTATCCATCTTTTGGTCCATTTTCCAAAGTTGGGGCTGCTGTACCGGAGGAGGACAATTTTTCAGGTGATTTGGAGAGGGTTTGGACCAATGTACGCCTGAACCTTAAAGAGGCTAACAAGAGATAAAAAAGGTATTTTGACAAAAAAAAAAGGAGTCCTCGTTTTCTGTTGGGGATATGGTTTGGTTGTTCTCTAGGAATCTTCGTTTTAAAATTCCTTCTAAAAAACTGGGGCCTAAATCTGTGGGTCCTTTCAAAGTGGTTCAGATTGTCAACTCGGCAGCGGTGAGTTTGGGCATTCCCTCGTCCTGGAGGATTAATTCTGTGTTTCATGTGTCGTTACTTAAGAAGGCGGACACGCCTGATAAGCAGGCGAAGCCTACTGTTCCTCCTGTTGATGAGGACAGTGAATTTGAGATTTCTCTCATTTTGGATTCCAGGTGGCATAGAGGAAGATTACAGTATCTTGTGTCCTGGAGAGGTTTCGGCCCCGAGGATAATTCCTGGGTGAAGGCCGAGGACGTCTCGGCCTCAAGGCTAATTAAGGCTTTTCACAGGAGATTTCCTGGTAAGGCTCGGCCTAGAGGATCCGGAGGATCCTTGTAAAAGGGGAGGTAGTGTTAGAATCTATTTTGTTTTACTATCGGCCATCTTGTTGTGGTTTGATGGCTTCTAGTCTTTTCCTCTGGTGCTGGGTTTCTTGGTCACGTGATCTCTGCCCTCTTTATTACTCAGCACCTGGCTCCCATTCCCCTCTGGACATCAGGGTTGTTACGTTTGTGCTCTGGCTAAGTAGCCTTGTTTAGTTCTTTGTGCTTTGGTCAATTGTTATCCTGGGACTTCTTGTTCCACCAGTTTTGTTTCCTTTAATCTTCATTTCTGCAACTAACTTTTCTACTGGGAGGTCTCCTGCTTTTGCTCCCAGTCCTTAGATCCTTTAGGGACCCCTTTCACCTTCCTACAGGTCTTCGTTTGAGTTCAGTGCAGGAGTTTTGGTGGGGCTATTCATAAGGAATAGGGCACCCACCCCAGCGTAGGGTTAAGCTGAGTCTCAGTGCAGGGACAGCTTTTCCCTCCTATTCCTTAGCTCTAAGTTGCAGAATATAACAGTTATGTGCTGAGGGGTTAATCAGCCATGACAGGGCCAGATTTATTGTGAACAGCTAAAGAGTTGGGCGGGAAGGCTGTTCACCATATCTTAACCTTAGGGTGTGATCAAGGAGGTAAAAGTGACACCTTTAGACTTACTGAATGTTCTGTGTGCTCTGAAGGAGAACTGACTTAAAAAGCTGGGCTCTGGCTTAAAAGAGCTGAACCCTCTTTTCTCAGACCCCGGAGTTATATGGATTGTGATAAGTGCTGGTTGTTTAGGCCAACAAGACTGAATTTTTCTATTTTGTTTTGGACTGGTTTATGAGGCATGTTTTCATAAACCAGCTGAAGATATAAACGAAAAGCTTTGACTACCTCGTTAAGCAGACGAGTGAGCCAATCTACCACAGTATATATAAGATACTACTGTTGCGTTAGGTTTAGGTTTACTAGTGTTAGATTATGTAAGATTTTTTTTTGTTTGGCATTCACATAAAATAATGGCCCGCAGAATGGTTACTGCAGGGCAAGCACATACCCTGCTTTGCTCCGGCAGTTCCAGGAGTGAAAATGCATCTGCTTTTGAAGCAGAAGAGTTTTCAGCCAGTGATGACTCCTCTTCCTCCACAGGATCTCACAGCCCGATGGTAGAGGTGTCAGTCGTCAATGCTGAAACGTCAGAGGCAGGGCCCCCCCTCCATTGTGATATCCCGACAATGCATTTTTCCCTCAAATTCCCTCATTTCTAGCAACCCCTGGAATAAAAATAGATGTCACCAATTTTACCCCCTTTGAATTTTTCACATTTTTGTTACCGCAGAATTGCCACCAAACAAATTTATATGCTCGATAATACATTTTCCAAAAACCCATATCCTTTCATTCCCATTCATGGATCCCCACAAATGTCCATGAAATAAAAAAAAATTGAGGACATTACCAGGGCCGGCTCCAGGTTTTTGTCGGCCCTGGGCAAAAGAGTCTCAGTGGGCCCCTTTAACACATACAGTGGTGGCCAAAAGTATTGGCACCCCTGCAATTCTGTCAGATAATACTCAGTTTCTTCCTGAAAATGATTGCAATCACAAATTCTTTGGTATTATTATCTTCATTTAATTTGTGTTCAATGAAAAAACACAAAAAGAATTGTCCTAAAGCCAAATTGGATATAATTCCACACCAAACCTAAAAAAGGGGGTGGACAAAAGTATTGGCACTGTTTGAAAAATCATGTGATGCTTCTCTAATTCGTGTAATTAACAGCACCGGTAACTTACCAGTGGCACCTAACAGGTGTTGGCAATAACTAAATCACACTTGCAGCCAGTTAACATGGATTAAAGTTGACTCAACCTGTGTCCTGTGTCCTTGTGTATACCACATTGAGCATGGAGAAAATAAAGAAGACCCAAGAACTGTCTGAGGACTTGAGAAACCAAATTGTGAGGAAGCATGAGCAATCTTAAGGCTACAAGTCCATCTCCAAAGACCTGAATGTTCCTGTGTCTTCCGTGCGCAGTGTCATCAAGAAGTTTAAAGCCCATGGCACTGTGGCTAACCTCCCTAGATGTGGACGGAAAAGAAAAATTGACGAGAGATTTCAACGCAAGATTGTGCGGATGGTGGATAAAGAACCTCGACTAACATCCAAACAAGTTCAAGCGACCCTGCAGTCCGAGGGTACAACAGTGTCAACCCGTACTATCCGTCGGCGTCTGAATGAAAAGGGACTGTATGGTAGGTTACCCAGGAAGACCCCACTTCTTACTCCGAAACATAAAAAAGCCAGGCTGGAGTTTGCCAAAACTTACCTGAGAAAGCCTAAACGTTTTGGAAGAATGTTCTCTGGTCAGATGAGACAAAAGTAGAGCTTTTAGGGAAAAAGCATCAACATAGAGTGTACAGGAAAAAAAAAGAGGCATTCAAAGGAAAGAACACGGTCCCTACAGTCAAACATGGCGGAGGTTCCCTGATGCTTTGGGGTTGCTTTGCTGCCTCTGGCACTGAACTGCTTGACCGTGTGCATGGCATTATGAAGTCTGAAGACTACCAACAAATTTTGCAGCATAATGTAGGGCCCAGTGTGAGAAAGCTGGGTCTCCCTCAGAGGTCATGGGTCTTCCAGCAGGACAGTGACCCAAAACACACTTCCAAAAGCACTATAAATGGTTTGAGAGAAAGCACTGGAGACTTCTAAGGTGGCCAACAATGAGTCCAGACCTGAATCCCATAGAACACCTGTGGAGAGATCTCAAAATGGCAGTTTGGAGAAGGCACCCTTCAAATATCAGTGACCTGGATCAGTTTGCCAAAGAAGAATGGTCTACAATTCCAGCAGAGCATTGTAAGAAACTCATTGATGGTTACCGGAAGTGGTTGTTCGCAGTTATTTTGGCTAAAGGTTGTGCAACCAAGTATTAGGCTGAGGGTGCCAATACTTTTGTCTGGCCCATTTTTGGAGTTTTGTGTGAAATGATCAATGATTTGATTTTTGCTTCATTCTCTTTTGTGTTTTTTCCTTGCAAGCAAATTAAATGAAGATAATAAGACCAAATAATTTGTGATTGCAATCATTTTCAGGAAGAAACTGAATATTATCTGACAGAATTGCAGGGTGCCAATACTTTTGGCCACCACTGTACCACGATTCATGTTGCACAGATACCGCAGAGAAATATATATATATAGTACAATGCCAAAGATTTCACTTCTTACATTACATGACCGATATCTATTGTACATTCCACAATAGCTCAAAAACCGGCGAATCCTCGCAGCGCACAGTGCAGTCCTCCATACAGTATTATGGGCACCACTAAGTCCTCCATACAGTATTATGGGCCCCATATAACGCTCCTTACAGAATACTGGCCCCCATAAAATGCTCCATACAGGATACTGGTCCCCATATAACGCTCCATGCAGGCTGTTCCCCCCTCATAGTGCCCCACGCTGGCTGTTCCCCCCTTATAATACCCCATGCAGGCTGTTCCCCCCACATATTGCCCCTGCGGGATGTCACCCTCCCTTATAATGCCCCATGCGGGATGTCACCCCTCCTCCCTTATAATGCCCCATGCAGGATGTCACTCCCCCCCCTTTTAATGCCCCATGCAGGATGTCACTTCCCCCTTATAATGCTCCATGCAGGATGTCACCCCCTTATTATGCCCCATGCAGGATGTCACTCCCCCCCTTAGAATGCCCCATGCAGGATGTCACTCCCCCCCTTAGAATGCCCCATGCAGGATGTCACTTCCCCCCTTTTAATGCCCCATGCAGGATGTCACTTCCTCCCTTATAATGCCCCATGAAGGATGTCACCCCCCTCATAATGCCCCATGCAGGATGTCACTCCCCCCCTTAGAATGCCCCATGCAGGATGTCACTACCTCCCCCTTATAATGCCCCATTCAGGATGTCACCCCCTCTTATAATGCTCCATGCAGGATGTCACTTCCCCCCTTATAATGCCCCATGCAGGATGTCACCCCCCCTTATAATGCCCCATGCAGGATGTCACTCCCCCCCTTATAATGCCCCATGCAGGATGTCACCCCCCCTTATAATGCCCCATGCAGGATGTCACTCCCCCCTTTTAATGCCCCATGCAGGATGTCACACACTACCCCCTTATAATGCCCCATGCAGGATGTCACTTCCCCCCTTATAATGCCCCATGCAGGATGTAACCCCTCCCTTTTAATGCTCCATACAGGACGTTACACCCCCCTCCCTTATAATGCCCCATGCGGGATGTCACCCCCCCATATAATGCCCCATGCCTCCATACATTAAAAAATAAAAAAATCAAATACCTCACTTCTCACCTGCTGCCGCTGCTCAGCTCTGGACTCTTCAGCGTCGCCAGCGTCTTCCCGCTCTGCGCTGTGACGGCTCAGGAGAGAGCGCGGTGTAAAGACGTCACAGGCGCCCTCTGACCTGAGACGTCACAGTCAGAGGACGCGAAAGAGACTGGAGCTGCTGCGGAGGCACGGGGAGAGGTAAGTATTGTTTTGCTTGCTGCCGGGGCCCTGCACAACTGGTTGGGGGGGGGAGGCGCTGACACTGCTCTCTTCCGCTCATGTGTCCCATAGCGCGGCGGGGTGCCCGAGGGTGAGTGGGGCCCCGCACCTGCTCAGGGCCCCGGCACTTGACCACTGTGACAGTCAGAGACAAGGGACACCAGGGACAAGCAAATTGTCGAGTGTCTCCTATGTGATTCGACGGCACAGGAGGAAGCCTTCGAGTCCGAGGATGTCCGGAGACTTGCAGAGAGCCATTTTTTTTGCCTCGTCTCTGCCACTCCCACCCAAAAGTATCCCCCAAAAAGATGCCGAGTTTGTAGGAAGCATGGTAGAAGGAGTGATTCCCGGTATTATTGCCATATGTGCCCATCACAACCAGGCCTTTGTATCTCCCCCTGTTTTGAGACCTACCACACATCTTACAATTATTAAATTGCCATGAATTACACAAAATTGTGTGGTAGGGTCTTTTTCTTAAAAAAAAATTTGTATTTATATTTTCTCTTTAGTTGGCCCCAGTAGAGTAATTTTTATGGGACAAGTAGTGAAGAGAATATTTTTATCAGTAAAACACATTTTACCCCATTTCACAATTAATTCCAGGCCGCGATCGTCACATACCAAATTATTATTCAGACAAATTATTGTCCCCATGCCCATGCCTGTATACTCCAGAATGTGGACCCCACAAATGTTCTTGAAAAGTCAAGTTATCTGACAACTAATTCTAGGACTTGATCACACAAACATTTTTGACCATTTATCTTAGTTTAACTGTTTTTACTACCATGTCTTGCTTCACAAAACTTTTGCTTCCATTTACATTGCTTATATATTATTTATGTTGGTGGTCATAATTATTTTATTTTAGGATCTCTAATAATGAAGCTGTTCCATACTTATACACTATGGACTTTACTGCATGGTTATTGCCGAACCTCCTGTACCAGACAATACTTTTAGAATTCTGTAGGGGATTGGTTATTTTGTGCACATAGTGGTTCCAATCTTGGCGGAGAGGAGCCTGCTATGGTGTACCACGTCACTTGGCACATTTGTCCTTTATATAAGGATTGATGGACCTAAACAGACGTTGTACGACCAGTCTCTTTGAAAGATTAATCTGTCATTTTAACCCTGCTGGTGCTCTTTCATCTTTGGAACAAAATCAGGTTTGCCACATAGTTGACTAGAGTTTCCTCCATATTTTGAACATTTTGCCCTTCGCTACCAAACAGTTTATTTTTCCTGCTACAATATATGCAATTGCAGGACAACTGTTTCGTTAGTAAATTGTATCTGCAAATGTATTTTTAGGGTCATGCCTCTCTCTGTGAGTAATAGTTACTGTAAGGATTTTCTTATTTGGTAGCTCAATGTCTCTGTAAGCTTTGAATAGGTCCAGGAATTTCATCAATTTTACCCTGAAGACCAAATGGTGACCATCTATTATAGGCACAGACGTGTGTCCAGTGCTCTAATTGGTGCCATATTAGATGTAATAAAATGTATGTTTTTTTTCTCAAAAGGTACAAAAAAGATTCATTAAAGAGACAGTGAAAAAAATGCAAATTGATATTTTTTCAAACTTGTGTTGCATCAACTGCTTAAAAAATGGTGGTATCAAACAATTCAGTACTCCTTGGATAAATATATTAGAAGATATAATTTACAAAAAAGACATATATGAGGCTTTTCTGTTGTTCTTGAACCACACAGGCTCTGCAAATATGATAATCTATTCCAAATAGGGCCAAATGTGTGTTCCAAAATTCAAATAGAGCTCCTTCCATTCCTGGCAGTGCTGTTCAAACAGAACTTTTTGACTACATGTGGGCTGTTGCCACGCTCATCAGGAAATGGGTAATAACTGTGGTGTCCACTTTTTTGTTTTACCTCTTGTAAAAGTGAAACATTTAGAGCTAAAGCAACGTTTTTGTGAATAAAATGAAAATTTTCAATATGATGACCTAATGTTCTCAAATTCTGTGTAGTACCTGTGGGTTTAAAATGCTCACTGTACCCCTGGATAAAATTCTTGAGGGGTATAGTTTCCAAAATTGGGTCACTTGGGGGGGATTCCTGCTGTTTAGGCACCTTAGGGGCCCTGCAAATGCAACATGAGGCCCACAATCTATTTCAGCCAAATTTTTGTTCCAAAATACAAATAGTGCTCCTTCCATTCCAAGCCCTGCCATTTGTCCAAACAGAACTTTTTGACTACAAGTATGGTATCACCACAATCATAAGAAAGTGGGTAACAAACTGTGGGGTTCACTTGTTGGTGTTTCCTCTTGCAAAAGTGAAACATTTGAGGCTAAAGCAACATTTTTGTGAAAAAAAAATTAAAATTTTCAAAATGACGGCCTAATGTTCTCAAATTCTGTGTAGTATCTGTGGGTTTAAAATGCTCACTATACTCCTGGATAAAATCCTTGAGCGTGTAATTTCCAAAATGGGGTCACTTGTGATGGGTTTCTGCTGTTTGGGTGCTTTAAGGGCACTGAAAATGCGACATGGTGTCCACAATCTATTCCAAATTTGTGTTCCAAAA
This sequence comes from Phyllobates terribilis, assembly GCF_046119375.1. NCBI lineage: Eukaryota > Metazoa > Chordata > Amphibia > Anura > Dendrobatidae > Phyllobates > Phyllobates terribilis. The sequence goes on along the minus strand of NW_027362762.1, from coordinate 125,900,969 downwards.
TTGAAATGGTGCTCCTTCCCTTCCAAACTCTACCGTTTGTCCAAACAGAAGTTTCTGACCACATGGGGGATATCAGGGCACCCAGAAGAAACTTGGTAACAAATTGAAGAGTCTATTTTGTTATGCTACCCCTTGTAAAAGTGAAACAATTGGGGCTAAAGCAACATTTTAGAGGAAAATTTTAAATTAATTTTTTTTCACTTCACTTTGCATTAATTCCTGTGTACCACCTGAAGGGTTAAAAAATTTCCTGACAGCAGTGTTGAAGTATTTGAGGGGTGCATTTTTTAAAATGGTATCACTTTTGGGGAGTTTACAAAATAATCACCCCTCAAAGTCCATTTAAATCTGAATAGGTCCATTTCTTGAAAAAATTAGAAATTGCTGCTTAACTTTTAACCCTTTTAAAATCCTAACAAAATAAAATGACATTTGAAGAATAATGCAGATGTGAAGTAGACATATGGGAAATGTTATTTATTAATTATTTTGTTCAGCATAACTAACTAGTTTAGGGATATAAATATTAAAAGTTTGAAAATTGCAAAATTTTTAAACTTTTTGACAAAATTCCGATATTTTCACAAATAAATTTTAAAAGTATTGACCTTAATTTACCACTAACAAAAAGTACAATGTGTCATGAAAAAGCAATCTCAGAATCATTGGGATATGTTGAAGAGTTCCAGAATTATTACCTCATAAAGTGACACTGATCAGATTTAAAAATTTGGCCTGGTCATTAAGGTCAAAATTGGCTCTATCATTACAGGGTTAAAGGGTTGATACTGACTTTTAGGACTGCTACTTTCAATAGGTGACACTAGACGTCCTACATTTTTCCCGCCCTATTCAATATAGCTGGTAATGCTGTAGAGGCACTGGATGTGACTAATCGCTTTATTGACATAATGAATGTAATTGGCAATGTATGAAGGCAACGATGGTGGCAGTGAATTTTTCTTCGCAACATAACTACGGCAAGACTGAAGTTTAGCTTCACAAAGAAAGGAATTACCTTCCAAAGTTGAAGATCCTTAACTATCACTCTGTTTCTTTCAACATTACACCTCATGTAGTTCAGGGAGACATGGACTCATCGAGAACGACTAAAATGAGAAAACCAGCTTGCCGAATTTTTGCAGGCTAGTTGTTAAACGGTATGAGTCAGTAAGTACTTTGCAATAATGACCATTGTGCAACTAAGGGTTAATGCTTTACACAATTGTCTAATGCCTTCGGTTATTTGCATCCGTGTTTTGTTAAATCACCATATAAAATCAATTAGCGCCATTTAGTGTATCTGGCAACTTGTGCTGTGAGGGTTGGGAAGCCTCCAGCAGGTTGTAGATCAATTTATAAGAGAAAATGACGGGTGGCAGCTGTCAGATTTCTTGGCACTATGTGATGTCTATCTTGTAGCCAGTAATGTAAATAGGCTGATGGGATAATATTTATAGAACAAAATCCCATAAGCATCCCTATATGAAAATGAATGGAAAATGAAGCCAGAAGCTGCATCTAGCCATACGATGCACTCTGCAGAGAAAAGATCAGTATTTCATGTCAAAGCAAAACCTTACATATTGCCGTAATCAGTAGGTCAGTAGACTCCATTGCAACAATAGCAATGCCTTGGAACAGTTCTATGTAATGCTTTATCATACAATAATGTGATATGTTAGATGGGGTCATAACACAGTTTTTTGACATAAGACAGGACCCTTATTTTTTTTTTAAATGTCCTAACTCCTAAATTATACTATATGATTATGTAAACCATTTTCACTGAGCGTTTAAATTGTCACAAATATTAATCCTAATAACGAGGCTGATATAACAATTAAAGATAGAGTTAAAGAAAGCTACAGTTGAAACCAGAAGTTTACATACACTATATAAAAAGACAAATATAAATGTTTTTCTCAATATCTGACATGAAATCAGAATAAACCTTTCTTGTTTTATGTCAATTAGGATTACCATCATTTTTAATATTTGCCAAATGCCACAATAATAAGAGAGAGAGAATGTTTTAAGGCATTTTTATTAGTGATGAGCGAGCACAAAAATGCTCGAGTACTCGTTGCTCGGGTCAAGCAAATTGAAATGCTTGAGAACTCGGTCTGAGTAACGAGCCCAATGTAAGTCTATGGGAAACTCTAGCATTTTTCAGCCGGCTCCCCCCCGGCGTTCTTGAGAGGGCCTAAAAATTGCCCAAAATCGATGAGAACAGTGCTCAAATGACATGGGGACAGCATGGGGAAGACCCCTGGAAGCATTTCTGACTCCCAAGTCACAGCTTTCAACAATGTTGTCAGAGGTATTATGCCACTTTTACGGACTCACAATAAAACATACAAAAACGAAACCAGAATGGATTTTCCTGGGAAATATGTTAAGGAACATCTTTACCAGGGTAATGACTAGAGATGAGCGTTGTTCTACTCGAACTGTTCGCCAATCTCAAATTCGAGCTGTTTTGGGCGGTGTTCGAGCCGTTTGGCGAACACGAACAATTTGAGAAAAATTCGGCTGTTCGAGGTTATGTTCGATAACTGTTCGTGCACCAAAATCATAACTGGATTTTTTCTCAGTAATGATGAAAATTAATGTTAATACGCAGTTTGAGTGTACAGCGGGGTGGGGGGAGGGGCAGGGGATGGATCTCTGCAGGAACAATGAAGATCTCCATTTTTTTTTTCTCTTTCCCGCATTTACAGTGGGGAGGTGCAATCTGTCAGCCTATCAGCAGCGCACACACGGAGCGAAGTGCTTTTTTTCACACAAGCAAGGGCATGTGTCATTGGCAGTGTATGTCACATGTCCTTGCCCTATAAGACCAAGCCATTTTCCCCGTCACCACCATTTTCTCACTGCTGCAGCTGCGTGTTAGACGGCACCGCTGTTGCTGTGTGCGCTATACCTTGTTAATTTCAAGCCAATTTTCGCACAAATCTACAGATAGCTTGGGAGTAGGGAATAGTTGTGATTGCAGTCCTTTTAAGGACTAGGTTACAGCATTTCCTACGACTTTTATCAGGCAGGTCTGTGCTCTTAAATAGATAGATTGTGGGAGTAAAGACTAATTGTAATTGGAGTCCTTTTCAGGACTAGGTTACATCAGTTCCTATCAGTTTTTGCCAGGCAGGTCTGTGCCAGTGCTGTGCAAGTTTTTTTCACAGCATTTGGTTGAATCTAGCAAAGCTAATCCTTTATGGCCTATTGCAGAGTGTGTTAGTCAGTGGAGTAGCCTATCTGTGTTGCAAGATATACCACCTGTGTATAGAATACCAATTTTTTTACTGCACCTAGTGAAGTAAAATCTTTTGGGCATAGCATCATTCTATTAGTCCATCTATACTGACCTCCATCAGGTTGCAAATTGAATATAATTTTTTTCTGCATCTAGCTCTGAAAAAATATTGGGCTTCTAGCTGTGTGTGGGACTTGTTGTATTAGTCCATCTATACTGACCTCCATCAGGTTGCAAACTGCATATATTTTTTTCTTCATCTACCTCTGAAAAAATATTGGGCTTCTAGCTGTGTGTGGGACTTGTTCTATTAATCCATCTATACAGACCTCCATCAGGTTGCAAACTGAATATATTTTTTTCTGCATCTACCTCTGAAAAAATATTGGGCTTCTAGCTGTGTGTGGGACTTGTTGTATTAGTCCATCTATACTGACCTCCATCAGGTTGCAAACTGAATATATTTTTTTCTGCATCTACCTCTGAAAAAATATTGGGCTTCTAGCTGTGTGTGGGACTTGTTGTATTAGTCCATCTATACAGACCTCCATCAGGTTGCAAACTGAATATATTTTTTTCTGCATCTACCTCTGAAAAAATATTGGGCTTCTAGCTGTGTGTGGGACTTGTTGTATTAGTCCATCTATACTGACCTCCATCAGGTTGCAAACTGAATATATTTATTTCTGCATCTACCTCTGAAAAAATATTGGGCTTCTAGCTGTGTGTGGGACTTGTTCTATTAATCCATCTATACAGACCTCCATCAGGTTGCAAACTGAATATATTTTTTTCTGCATCTACCTCTGAAAAAATATTGGGCTTCTAGCTGTGTGTGGGACTTGTTGTATTAGTCCATCTATACTGACCTCCATCAGGTTGCAAACTGAATATATTTTTTTCTGCATCTACCTCTGAAAAAATATTGGGCTTCTAGCTGTGTGTGGGACTTGTTCTATTAATCCATCTATACAGACCTCCATCAGGTTGCAAACTGAATATATTTTTTTCTGCATCTATCTCTGAAAAAATATTGGGCTTCTAGCTGTGTGTGGGACTTGTTCTATTAATCCATCTATACAGACCTCCATCAGGTTGCAAACTGAATATATTTTTTTCTGCATCTACCTCTGAAAAAATATTGGGCTTCTAGCTGTGTGTGGGACTTGTTGTATTAGTCCATCTATACTGACCTCCATCAGGTTGCAAACTGAATATATTTTTTCTGCATCTACCTCTGAAAAAATATTGGGCTTCTAGCTGTGTGTGGGACTTGTTGTATTAGTCCATCTATACAGACCTCCATCAGGTTGCAAACTGAATATATTTTTTTCTGCATCTACCTCTGAAAAAATATTGGGCTTCTAGCTGTGTGTGGGACTTGTTGTATTAGTCCATCTATACAGACCTCCATCAGGTTGCAAACTGAATATATTTTTTTCTGCATCTACCTCTGAAAAAATATTGGGCTTCTAGCTGTGTGTGGGACTTGTTGTATTAGTCCATCTATACTGACCTCCATCAGGTTGCAAACTGAATATATTTTTTTCTGCATCTACCTCTGAAAAAATATTGGGCTTCTAGCTGTGTGTGGGACTTGTTCTATTAATCCATCTATACAGACCTCCATCAGGTTGCAAACTGAATATATTTTTTTCTGCATCTACCTCTGAAAAAATATTGGGCTTCTAGCTGTGTGTGGGACTTGTTGTATTAGTCCATCTATACTGACCTCCATCAGGTTGCAAACTGAATATATTTTTTTCTGCATCTACCTCTGAAAAAATATTGGGCTTCTAGCTGTGTGTGGGACTTGTTCTATTAATCCATCTATACAGACCTCCATCAGGTTGCAAACTGAATATATTTTTTTCTGCATCTACCTCTGAAAAAATATTGGGCTTCTAGCTGTGTGTGGGACTTGTTCTATTAATCCATCTATACAGACCTCCATCAGGTTGCAAACTGAATATATTTTTTTCTGCATCTACCTCTGAAAAAATATTGGGCTTCTAGCTGTGTGTGGGACTTGTTGTATTAGTCCATCTATACTGACCTCCATCAGGTTGCAAACTGAATATATTTTTTCTGCATCTACCTCTGAAAAAATATTGGGCTTCTAGCTGTGTGTGGGACTTGTTGTATTAGTCCATCTATACAGACCTCCATCAGGTTGCAAACTGAATATATTTTTTTCTGCATCTACCTCTGAAAAAATATTGGGCTTCTAGCTGTGTGTGGGACTTGTTGTATTAGTCCATCTATACAGACCTCCATCAGGTTGCAAACTGAATATATTTTTTTCTGCATCTACCTCTGAAAAAATATTGGGCTTCTAGCTGTGTGTGGGACTTGTTGTATTAGTCCATCTATACTGACCTCCATCAGGTTGCAAACTGAATATATTTTTTTCTGCATCTAACTCTGAAAAAATATTGGGCTTCTAGCTGTGTGTGGGACTTGTTCTATTAATCCATCTATACAGACCTCCATCAGGTTGCAAACTGAATATATTTTTTTCTGCCTCTACCTCTGAAAAAATATTGGGCTTCTAGCTGTGTGTGGGACTTGTTGTATTAGTCCATCTATACTGACCTCCATCAGGTTGCAAACTGAATATATTTTTTTCTGCATCTACCTCTGAAAAAATATTGGGCTTCTAGCTGTGTGTGGGACTTGTTCTATTAATCCATCTATACAGACCTCCATCAGGTTGCAAACTGAATATATTTTTTTCTGCATCTACCTCTGAAAAAATATTTGGCCTTCTAGCAGTGTGTGGCACTTTCTCTATTAGTCCATCTATACTGACTTCCATCAGGTTGCAAATTAAAAATAATTTTTATCTGCATCTAGCTCTGAAAAAATATTTGGCCTTCTAGCAGTGTGTGGGACTTTCTCTATTAGTCCATCTATACTGACCTCCATCAGGTTGCAAATTAAAAATAATTTTTATCTGCATCTAGCTCTGAAAAAATATTTGGCCTTCTAGCAGTGTGTGGGACTTTCTCTATTAGTCCATCTATACTGACCTCCATCAGGTTGGAAATTGAATATAATTTTTTTCTGCATCTAACCCAGCCAATAGTTTTGGCCTAATACCACAGTTTGGCCACTCAGCTCTGCTCGGTTCCCATCCATTGTTTTTTTGTGCAAACAACTCCAGAGTTGTTAATTAGTTAACCACCAAAATGAGTGGAAAAAGGCCTGCTGCTGGTGGAAAGGGGAATAGGCGTGTTGGGAAGGGGAAAAAAGGTTGTGTCCGTGGGGTAGGTGTTAAAGCAACAGTAACATCTGCAGAAGAAAGACCATCTTCCAGCCAAACTAAAATGTCTACTTCTTTTAGCGGATAATGTAATAAGATCCCTTTCTTACGGCCACGCCAATCGCTACAAATTCCAGATGAGGCACAAAAACAGCAGGTGCTTCAACGGATATCAAGTGCTCCTTTAAGTGGGCTCTCCTCCACATCAACTTCAACATCACAAATACTCCAGTCCTCAAAGGTGTCACCCCAATCGCACTTGCTTCCTCACAGCTCCCAAATCTCCAGCTGCCCGTCTGAGTATGAGGTAGAACAGATGGTTGAGTTTGCAGAGCTGTTTACTCATACTATAGCCTGGGAATCAGAGGTCGACTCCAGCGCTTCTGTGAATCCAGACGAGGAAATGATCTGCACTGATGCCCAGAATCTTTATGAGTCGGATCCAGGACCAGACGCAGAAGGTTCTGACCATAATGTAGACCCTCATTCCCAAACTGTAACTCCTGTTGGTGGAGACAATGAGGAAGACGATGATAAGACTCAAATACCTGATTGGAGCGACAACTTTAGTTTTTTGTCAGGGCAGGAACAGGTTGGCTCTGAGGACGACGGGTGTGATAACGCACAGGCTGATGATGATGAGGTTGGAGATCCCACTTACTGTCAACCCACAGTCAGCCAAGAGATGAGGTCAGCAGAGGAGGTGGAGGAAGATGCTAGTGACGACGAGGTCAGGTTGCGCCTTCCTGGACAGAGACGTAGTACTGGAAGCACGTCAACAACTGCATCCTCAAACACAACTCTGCCTCGCACCACAAGTCGTGGTGGCTCTTCAGGTCGCATGGGTGCTAAGCCTTGCATAGCCTGGGCATTTTTTCAGATCGATAAAGATGACCCAACTCGTGTTATCTGTAACATTTGTCAGCAAAAGCTAAGTAGAGGCCAAAAAATACATAGTTTGAGTACTTCATGCATGAACCGGCACATGGACATGAAGCCTAAGTTGCAGTGGGAAGCTCAGTGTGCTACAATGCGGCCTAGCCGGCCGGGCCAACCACCGTCTGCCATATCTTGTGCATCCGCGGCCTCTTCATCCTCTGTGACTTGGGGGACAGCAGTCACACCTGTTTTGGGGCGCAGACCTGCCACCTCTTTACCCGCAACAGCCAGCGTGATTGGCAGGTCATCATTTTCTTTGGAGGTGGTAACACCAGCTGGTGTTGAGCGCTGTCCGACATCGATAGCACCACCTTTGGTTCAAGGCAACCTAACATGTCCGCCTGCATCTTCCTCACAGACCGGCAGTTTGCCGGGGACACCCTTATCAACCCCGTCTAAGCACAATAGCCAGCCCTCGGTCCCTCAGATGTGGACAAGTAAAAGACCATTTCCTCCTAGCCATGAGAAAGCTAAGAGGTTGAATTTCACCATCTGCAAGCTCTTGGCTACAGAAATGCTGCCTTTCCGCCTGGTTTACACAGTGGATTTTCGAGACCTTATGTCCGTCGCAGTGCCCCAGTACCAGATGCCCAGTCGGCACTACTTCTCAAAGAAAGGTGTGCCTGCGCTCCACCAGCATGTCGCACACAACATCACCGCTTCTTTGAGAAACTCTGTGTGTGACAGGGTGCATTTCACCACAGACACTTGGACGAGTAGGCATGGACAGGGGCGTTACATGTCGCTGACTGGGCACTGGGTAACTATGGTGACAGCAGGACAAGGGGCTGCTGTTCAAGTCTTGCCGCCCCCACGAGTTGTACGTCAATCCTCTTTATCTCAAAGTTCCTCCACTGCTTCTGCCTCCTCAACCTCCTCTCGGTCTTCCACCTGCACCCAAAGCCTGTCTGGTCATGCCACAAGCTTTCTAACTGCGCAGAAGGGATCCTGCACACCTCCTTACTATGCTGGCAGTAGGGCTCAACGTCATCAGGCGGTTTTTACATTGAAATGTCTGGGAAATGTGAGTCACACAGCTGAGGAGTTGTGGTCAGCTCTGGAGAACCAATTTCATGAATGGTTGTCTCCACTGGACCTGAAACCAGGGAAGGCCGTGTGCGACAATGCTGCAAACCTGGGTGCGGCCCTTCGCCGGGGCAATGTCACACACATGCCTTGTATGGCTCACGTGTTGAACCTGGTTGTCCAGCAATTTTTAGCCCACTATCCCAGACTAGATGGCCTTCTGCAGAGGGCACGGTCGCTGTGTGCTCACTTCCGCCGTTCGCATCCCGCAGCTCAGCGACTTACATCTCTACAGAAGTCGTTGGGCCTGCCACTTCACCGGCTAAAATGCGATGTGCCTACCCGGTGGAATTCAACTCTGCACATGTTGCAGCGACTGTGGCAGCACCGACAAGCCCTGGTGCAATACGTTCTGACGTATAGCCTGGGCCAACGAGATCCAGAGGTGGGGCAAATCACGCTGGAGGAGTGGTCTCAGATCAGGGACCTATGCACCCTTCTGCACAGTTTTGAAATGGCGACGAAGATGTTTAGTGCTGACGATGCCATTATCAGCATGACTATTCCGGTGATTTACATGCTGGAGCACATGTTAAACAGAATTCGGAGTCAGGTGGTGGCACAAGAGGAGGTGGAGGAAGTAGAGGAGGAGGAGTTGTATGCGGAAGGGCTAACATCTGCAAGGTCCAGACGGCCGGCAGCACCAAGGCGGCAGGCATGTGAGGGTGGGGGAGATGGTTTTACCAGGGCGCATGGTAGCAGCCAAACTAGTGAGGAAGGTGCAGGAGCCCAGGAAGAAGTGGAGGACGAACTGATGGAAGACTCATCAGATGAGGGAGACCTTGATCACATTTCTGTTGTGCGAGGTTGGGGGGAGAGGACAGAGGAAGGAAGCATGATTGTTACCTCGCCACCAACACAACAGGGACTTGGTGCTCCTGGATGCGCAACACACATGAGTGCCTTCTTGCTGCACTACCTGCAACATGACCCTCGAATTGTGAGAATTAGAAATAATCCTGACTACTGGGTTGCCACACTGTTAGATCCCCGGTACAAAAGTAAATTTGCAGAAATTATTCCTGCCATAGAAAGGGATGCACGCATGCAGGAGTATCAGCAGAGACTGTTGCAGAATCTTACATGTGCTTTTCCACAAAATACCAGTGGTGCACGTAGTGAATCTCACAGTTCCAACTTGCCAACCGTGGGACCATCAAGTGTTCAGCACTCAAACCGTAACAGAACCACAGTATCTGCTGGTAACATCAATTTTGCGGAATCATTTCACCACTTTTTTAGCCCATCCTTTGCAAGGCCACAGGAGACAAGAAGTCTGACACATAGTCAACGCCTAGAGACGATGGTACAGGAGTATCTCCAAGTAAACATTGAAGCCATGACTGTGTCACTGGACCCTTGCTCTTTTTGGGCTTCCAATCTGGATAAATGGCCGGAGCTAGCCACTTACGCCTTGGAGATCTTGTCATGCCCCGCAGCCAGCGTTCTGTCTGAACGTGTGTTCAGCGCTGCTGGTGGTGTGCTGACAGATAAGCGCACGCGGCTCTCCACTGATAATGTAGACAGACTCACGTTCATAAAGATGAACAAATCATGGATCCGAAACGACTTTTCTACCCCTGTGTCATCCTGGGGAGAGTAAAAGCTTGATGATTGGTTAAAATCACCCTACCAACCGTTTTAAGCTTTCAAATTACTAATCATGTTTATCTGTATCTTGGCTGGAAAATAATTTGGGCTTTGTAGCAGTGTGCAGCACTGATCCTATTAGGCCATCTATACTAAAGCTTCACCAGATTTAAAATTAATAATAATTTTTAGCTGCATCTAGCCCGGAAAATAATTTTGGGGCTCCGAGATGCGCAAGACACATAAGTGCCTTCTTGCTGCACTACCTGCAGCATGACCCTCATATTGTCAGAATTCAAAGTAATCATGACTACTGGGTTGCCACACTCTTAGATCCCCCAAACTTTTCGATCAACCTTTTCATTTTAATAAAGACCAAAAAAATGGTCATTTTTGATATTATAAGCATTAGCAGGTTGTTAGAAACTGAAATCAAACAGTTTTCAACTCAAAACTTTATTCTAGGTGATGTTACATTTTCACATAGGACCCCTTGTTCGAAAGGAGCTTCTGAACTCTCTTGTCCATTGAATTTGTCAGGTTTTGGATGGTTTCTGCTTCAATTGTTTTGCATGAGGACAGAATACCCTCCCAGAGCTGTTGCTTAGATGTGAACTGCCTCCCGCCATCATAGACACTCCTTTTAATGATGCTCCAAAGGTTCTGAATGGGGTAGAGGTCAGGGGAGCATGGGGGTCACACCATAAGTTTGTCCCCTTTTATGCCCATATCAGCCAGAGATGCAGATGTTTTATGTGCAGCATGAGATGGTGCATTATCATGCAGAAAAATGATCTTGCTGTGAAATACACGGTTCTTCTTCTTGAACCATGGCAGGAAGTGCTGTTTGAGAAAATCCACATACATTATGGAGTTCATCTTTAGCGCCTTCAGGGATCCTAAAGGGGCCGACAATCTCTCTACCCATGATTCCAGCCCAAAACATTACTCCACCTCCTCCTTGTTGGCGCTGTAGCCGTGTTTGCGTGGGGTGTCCATCAACCAGCCATCCTCCACTCCATCCATCTGGACCATCGAGCGCTGCACGGCACTCATCCGTGAACAAAACAGTTTTGAAATCAGTCTTCATGTAATGTTTGGCCCACTGGAGCCGTTTCTGCTTGTGTGAAGTGGATAGAGGAGGTCGACAGGATGGCGTATGCACAGCTGCAAACCTCTGAAGGACCCTGCATCTTGTTGTTCGGGGGACGTTGGAGGCACAAGCAGCTTCAAAAACTTGTCTGCTGCTATGACAAGGCTTTTTTGCCACTGCTCTTTCAACCTGACGTAATTGCCTGTAGGAAAGAGTCCTCAATTTGCCCTTATCAGCACGCACACGTGTGTACTGTGAATCAGCTACATACTTCTTGATTGCCAAGACACTTCATCCTGATCATCGCACAATGTTGATTGTAGTCATGCCTTGACCTAAACACTCCACAATTTGTTGCTTCTCAGCAGCCGACACATCCTTTTTCTTTCCCATTTTGGCAGAAAATGTAGGCTGCTTAATAATGTGAGACAGCCTTCTTAAGTAGTCTTGCCTTTCATTGGACACACCTGCCAAACTAATTAGCACAGGTGTCTGCAATTGCTTACAGTGATATAAAGAGCCCTGACACACATCACCATCAATGAGTTTAACTGACAAACAAACAAATTCTTCCCTTATCACTCCTAAACACTTTTTGCATAATAATTTGGAACACAGTGTACATGTGCTTTTCCACAAAACACCAGTGGTTCACGTAGTGAATCTTACAGTTCTAACTTGCCAACCGTGGTCTGTATGGAGTTGTTCAATAAAGGGCCCAAAATTAAGATAACATAGATGGGAGAGATCTCTATGAATAGGAATTCCTAAGTATTTGATACCCTGTGAGGGCCAGGCAAAGGGAAAGTTGGACTGGATGGAATCCTATATGGATTTGGGGAGGGAGACATCGAGGGCCTCAGACTTCGCTGCATTGATTTTAAAATTTGACCATGTAACAAAGTGATCTATTTCAGCCATAACAGCATGGATGGATATATGTGATTGAGTAATATATACTAGGACATCATCAGCAAATAGAGAGCACTTGTACTCGGTGCCTCCCACCTCAATCCACCTAATATTGGGGTTATGGCGAATTGATGAGAGCAGGTGCTCCGTCACTAGGATGTATAAGAGAGGGGACAGAGAACATCCCTGCCTTGTCCCATTGGTGATTGTGAAAGGTGATGAAAATGTTCTGACGCGCCCCCTGGGCCTTGGGACACCCGGAGCCGGATCCTTTTTGGTGGATGCTGGTGGTTGTAGTCTCCGTGGCGGCAACCCGGTTCCGTGGCTCAGGGCGGTCAAACCAGTGGCGGAACTATTTATGTGGTTTTGATGTTTAAATGTCCGACTACGCCACCCGTGGATTGCGGTCAGAGTGAACCGCCGCTACAGGGCAGACCGCTGAGGCTGGTGTTGTGGGTGCAGCAGAGCGTAGCATAACTCCCCACGGGAGGAGTATAGCCTCAGGGCAGTGTATGTGGAGGATGGGGGTGATGGTGCAGGGCAGCAGCAGTAATGACACGGAGTCAGTGATGCAGTCCAGGGCCTTTACTCACAGTTCTTATTATCCAGACCACGTCTGCAGGTAACGGCTGCCCACGTCGTACTGTGCTCACCAGGTGAGGGGCTCAGACAACTCCCAGATAACTTTGGAGTGCTTCACAGGACCCCCTTTGTGTGTCCTTTGTCTGGCCTTTCTTACCAACCCTTCTGTCCGGCTGCCTCGGGCCTCCTCTTGGTAAACTTGGCGCCAGTTTCCCTGACCCTATGTGGTGCCTTCCTAGCGGGTGTAGCGAGGGGCTGCGCCACATAAAATGTCACAGCCTCCTGTTTCTAGCTGAGGGTCGTTTCCTGCCTCCACTAGTTTCGTTGACCGGTCTCCCCCATTGGCCTGACCCCTCCACGCAGGTGGATTCGGGCGTGCGGTGGCGACTCGCCCGTCCGCACCCCTGAGATCCCTTCATTCCTCGTTCCTGGAGCCTTCTCCGCTCCTCTTCCTTCCTTCTCCCTCTTCCAGGCCTGGGCCTCTGTTACTAGGCCCGTCTCCGGAGCAGAGCTCCTGCAGAGCCCCGGCTCCCTGCCACTTCTGCTCAGACTTCTCTGCACTGAACTAAGATGGTGCCCACCTTTTATACTCCCTTCTCAATACACCCAGGAACTGCTTCCTCCCTGCTCCTGCACTACAGGGTTCCCCTTCCTCAGTGTTCCCTCCCCCCACTCCAGCCAGGGACAGGGACTGTCGTGCCCATCTCAGGGGCATATTGGTCACCCTGCCCCACGGCAATGTGGTGTAATGCATGCAGGTGTCGGGTCCTGATCCACACTACATCCTTACCTGAGAGTGAGATATCACACCTCTGGGTGAGGTGCAATACCTCTGTAGCAACCGAGCCCTCAGGGTGCTACAGTTCCATTTATCTTCAGCCTAGGTGACGTATTGCGATACAGGGCCGTGATTTTGGCTATAAAAGGGTCCCCTAGACCCCTACCCCAAGCTTTTTAAGAGAATCATATATGGCGTGCCAGGAGACTCTATGGAATGCTTTCTCAGCATCCAACGAGAGTATCTAATTACAAATTTTTAACTGCATCTAGCCCAGGAAATACTTTGTGCCTAGTAGCAGGGTCTGCTAGTCAGCGGATTATCCCGGCTGTTAAGCAAGCTACACCACCTGTAGTTTGGACACTTCATTTTTTCAAAGGAAATGCTTCGGGACCACGGGATACTCAGTGAAGAGCATCAGGAGGCACCCCAAGGCATAGGGGCTGGGACTGGCAGTAGGATGCCTTGCGGTGGACAGCCGAGCTCGATCCTTATAAAAGCTTTTTAACTGCAGCAGCTTTAGTGGACGCTACTGGAGCTGGAATTACGCGGCTGCTGGCATGAGACTTGCCCTCCAATAGATCCTTGTAAATGGATTTAAAGTGTATTTATTCAAATTAGAGAGACAATTTAAATTAAAAAGCTTAGAGCTGCCTCCACCACAGGGGGGCTCGCTCGACCCACCAGCGGACAGGCATCAGTATTGGGAGAGGGGGGCTGGCCGTCATGGTTCACCGCGGCTCTGGCACAAACCCGGCGACACGGAGGTGGCACGGGCAGGAGCGGACTGAACGTGTCGGCTTCTCACTTTTTGGATTTTAGAAGGGCATGACATGCCTATATCTGTGTCTCCCCCTACTTTTACTCCTCCACCTCTTTTCTTTTCGCATGACTATATGTACTTGTCACTTTTCCATGTGTTAGTTGTGTCTTCTGAGCAGTTTGTCAGCTTTTGGACACATTTGAAGGTGTTTTCTATGTGTTTCTATGTGTTTTTGTTTGCCTGCCATTGGTTTTAACGGTGTTCGAAGGTGTTCGACGAACAGTTCGACGAACAGTTCGGCGAACACACGGGTGTTCGACGAACCGAACCGAACTCGAACACTACGGGGGAGGCTCAACACTAGTAATGACTTGTATATAAGGCAAAATAAATAAGCAAAAACAAAGATCCTCCTCCACACCTTGGGCTATGTTCACAGGTAGCGTTTTTGATGCGTTTTTGCACTTTTGCATTGCTTTCAACCGTGACAAATGCATTCACCGGGAAATGACATTTTATCATTGTACAACCTTATCTGGCCATGTGGTGTGTGACACATCATCAGACACATCATGTTTCATTTATGAAGGAGGGATTGCGAAAGTCACAAACACAATTTTTACAGCCTTACTATTCTTAAAGGGCCAGCAGTCAGCTATGCTTTGTTGTTCCCATTATTAACGAGTGGGTCTCCTTATACTGTTATTGTGTATGCAGTGACTGCAAGGGCTGCCAAAAATTTGGATGCACCCCATTACCCCTTTGAAGAGACATAGAGGAGGGTCTCAGTAAAAAAAATATTCCCATTATAAAGGAGTGGGTCTCCTATAGTGGTAATGTCCATGCTGTGACTGCAAGGGCTGCCAAAATTTGGGAAAAACCCCACTAACAATTTAAAGACACGTAGAGCTGGGCCACAATAACGAGTACGACATGTTCCTATTAGAAAGGAGAGGGTCTGCTATACAGTTATAGGGTATGCAGTGAGTCCAACGGCTGCAAAAATTTAGGAAAAACTGCACTAACAATTTAAAGACACATACAGCTGGGCCACAGTACGACATGTTCCCATTAGAAAGGAGAGGGTCTGCTATATAGTTATAGGGTATGCAGTGAGTCCAACAGCTGCCAAAATTTAGGAAAAACCCTACTAACAATTAAAAGACACATGGAGCTGGGCTACAGTAACGAGTATGACATGTTCTCATTAAAAAGGAGTGGTTTTCCCATACTGTTTGTCTATAGAGTGAATGCAACGGCTGCCAAAAATGTGGAGGAATTCCAGTGTCCCTTGAAGAGACGTAGAGGTCGGAGGGCCTCATGAAAACACTGTTCCCAATATTAGGAAGTGGGTCTCCCATACTGTTTTCCTATGCAGTGAATACAACGGCTGACAAACATTTGGAGGAACTCCAATGTCCCTTGCAAGAGACGTGGATATGGTGATATGGTAGATATGATGGTGATACGGAGGAGGATGTGGAGGATGATGATGAGGAGAAGGAGGAGGACAAGAGCAAATAGACAAAATCAGGAAGTGTATACCCATGTCTGGGTGTGAAGACAGAGGTGCATGGGAATAGAGTTAGACCTCCCAAAAAAAACCACTGTATTTGAGTTTATGTTATTTTGCTATCATTCGGTGGTGTTAAGAAGTCTGGCCCAATCTAGTCCTTGTTCATTTTTATAAGAGTCAGCCTGTCAGCATTTTCAGTTGAAAAAAGATGTGCCTATCGGTTATAATTCCACCGACGGCACTAAAAACCCACTGTGACAAAACGCTAGCTGCAGGGCAAGCCAGAACTTCCAAGACGTAGAGAGCCAGTTCATGCCACGTGTCTAGCTTGGATACCCAATAATTATAAAGCACAGAGGAATCACGGAAGATGTTGGTATGGTCGGCAAGGTAGTCCCTCACCAGCTTCCGAAACTTTTCCCTCCTTGGGAGAGGACCCCGCACCTCAGGGCCTGTGCGATAAGAGGGTCTGAGAAAACTGTCCCAGAACTTTGACAGTGCTCCCCTGCCTCTGCTGGATTGCATTTGTGTCTCTCTCACTTGTACTCCTTGGTTGTCCAACGAACTGTGACCTCTGCCTCCAGCGTTTTCAGATGGGAATTTTTTAAATAATTCTGCAACAAGGGCCTTCTCGTACTGCCCCATTTTATTAGGCCTATCCTACAAGGGAATAAGAGACAGAAATTTCTCCTTGTAGCATGGGTCTAGAAGTATCACCAACCAGTAATGACTGTCACTCAAAATTTGGACAACGCAAGGGTCACGGTAAAGGCAGCATAACATAAATCCAGCCATGTTTGCCAGACTGCAAAGAGGCAAGACTTCTGTGTCCTCACCAAGAGGACGACTGGCCATGCTCTCCTCCTCCTCCTCCTCTTCCTCTTCCTCCCTGTCCTCAGGCCATCCACGCTGAACGGAAGGTATGACAGTTGTTCAGGTAGTACCGTCTACAGCGCAGGAAACTAGCTCCTGTTCTTCCTCCTCCTCTTCCTCATTGTCACCCAATCCACGTTGGGATGAGAAGAGGCTGGGCTGTGTGGAATCACCCTGTATGGTTCTTTGCTCCATCTCATCATGCTCCGCCTGCAATGCATCCTCTTTAATTGAGAAACCAAGCAATGTGAACTGAGGTCTAAGATGGTAGACATGCAAGAAATAGGAGCATGTTCACACTAGCACAAAGAAGCAAAACCTACAAAAGACAAAAATATATCTCATACCCTACCATCATTATATATAAATGTAAAGCAAAGTTGCATAATAAATATAGGGTACTTAGTGAACTATTTTTGATCAAAAAAAGTATACAAGCCGTCCCACCAGCGGCAAGGTGACCCTAAATTGGGACGGTACCTATACTGCCTATATTAAAAACCTTACTGTATATCAAAGTTGAAGTAATGCATATAAAAGGGTAGACAAATAGGACCGGGTCCCAACTCCAGACCACCTAGGCCCGTGGTAAGCTACATATTTACTAATCAGCTCAACAAAGGGGATGCCACACCCTTAAATTGCACAGAATGCAAACAAGACAAAAAACCAAGCAATGTGAACTGAGGTCTAAGATGGTAGACATGCAAGAAATAGGAGCATGTTCACACTAGCAAAAAGAAGCAAAACCTACAAAAGACAAAAATATATCTCATACCCTACCATCATTATATATAAATGTAAAGCAAAGTTGCATAATAAATATAGGGTACTTAGTGAACTATTTTTGATCAAAAAAAGTATACAAGCCGTCCCACCAGCGGCAAGGTGACCCTAAATTGGGACGGTACCTATACTGCCTATATTAAAAACCTTACTGTATATCAAAGTTGAAGTAATGCATATAAAAGGGTAGACAAATAGGACCACGGGCCTAGGTGGTCTGGAGTTGGGACCCGGTCCTATTTGTCTACCCTTTTATATGCATTACTTCAACTTTGATATACAGTAAGGTTTTTAATATAGGCAGTATAGGTACCGTCCCAATTTAGGGTCACCTTGCCGCTGGTGGGACGGCTTGTATACTTTTTTTGATCAAAAATAGTTCACTAAGTACCCTATATTTATTATGCAACTTTGCTTTACATTTATATATAATGATGGTAGGGTATGAGATATATTTTTGTCTCTTTAATTGAGAGCAGAGAGCGTTTCAGAAGACAGAGAAGCGGGATGGTTATGCTAAATATGTCGTCATCGCTGCTCACCATCTTGGTGGAGTCCTCAAAGTTTTGGAGGATGGTACATATGTCTGACATCCATCCTGAAGTCTTATGTGTGGAGTCTGAACTGAATACCGATGGCCTTGTTGAAGCTGGTAGTCAACAACTGCCCTCTTCTGCTCACAAATCCTTCCCAACATCTGCAATGTAGAGTTCCAATGCGTAGGGACATCGCAGATCAGTTGGTGAGCTGGAAGCTGCAAACGCTGCTGAAGCATGGCAAGGGCAGCAGAAGCTGTAGCTAACTTTCTAAAATGGGCGCACAGGCGGTGTACTTTGACAAGCAGATCCGTCAGATCCGGGTAGGTTTTGAGAAATCGCGGAACCACGAGGTTAAGCATATGGGCCAGGCATGGTACATGTGTGATCTAGCCTCGCCTCAGAGCCACCACCAGGTTCCAGCCATTGTCACACACGACCATGCCTGGCTGTAGGGTCAGCGGTGTCAGCCACAGATCTGCCTGCTCTTTCAGAGCTGTCCACAACTCTTTAGCATTGTGCTGTTTGTCACCTAAGCATATTAGCTTCAGCACAGCCTGTTGCCGCTTGGCCAAGGCAGTGCTGCAGTGCTTCCAGCTTGCTACTGATTTGGTAATTTCAGAGATCGAGGCTGAAGAGGAGGAGGAGGTGCAGGAGCTGTAGAATGTGGGGTCAACCCTGATTGACCCAGGGCCCGCAATCCTCGGCGTCGGTAGGACGTGTTCCGCCCCCTCAAGGTCTTACTGGGTCTCGGCTTCCACTATATTAATCCAGTGTGCTGTCAGCAAGATGTACCGTCCCTGCCCACAAGCACTTGTCCATGTTTCCGTGGTTAGGTGGACTTTCCCAGTAACTGCATTGCTGAGGGCACGGTTAATGTTGTGGGACACATGCTTGTGTAATGCGGGGATGACACACCGGGAGAAATAGTGGCGGCTGGGGACCGAGCTTCCGTCTCCACGAGCCTAAAAGGCAACATTTCGAGCGCAAGTATTCTCGAAATGTATGAATTTAGTAGTGTGGCCTTTAGGGCGTTGGCTGCATATTTGCACTTACGATCCAAGGACTGGGGTAAGGACAACTGAACGCTGTGCTAGAACAAGGACGTGCTTGCTGATGGTGCTAGTTGAGAGTGTGCAACGACACAAGCAGGGCGGGAGGCATCTTGGCATGCACCATGGACAGGGGATTGGTGTGCACGCACAACAGCAGAACAAGCAGTGGTTTCACCCGCAGACACTGTTTCTGGACCCTGGGGGGTTGGCCCACTTAGTCGGGTGCTTTTCTGCCATGTGCCTGATCATGCTGGTGGTGGTCAGGCTGGTAGTTTTGCTACCCCTGCTGATGCTGGCCTGGCAGGTGGTGCAAATGGCCATTTTGGGGTTATCTGCAGAGTCTTTAAGAAACAACCAGACTCGAGAAGACCTACCAGTTGTAGTGGCAACTTCCTTTGTGTTGGCGTTACGAGGAACGCTTTCCAGCCTTGTGTCTGCGGTTACCATACTGCTTCTTCCTGCCTGTTGTGGTGCTATGCCTCCCTCCCCCTGAGTGCTGCGGTCTTCACTCTGTATTTCCCCCTGCCAGTTTGTGTCAGTTGCTATATCATCCACCACCTCGTCTTCCACTTCCGCACCCTGGTCCTCCTCCTGACTTTTTGGGAATTGTGTCTCTTCATCATCATCATCCACCTCTTGCGAAAATAATTGCACTTTCCCACCGTTTCCTTCGTGTGACCGTGGCTGCTCCAATATTTGGGCATCGCTACACCCATTCTCCTCTTGACTTGCTTGAAGCTGGCCGGGTGAGAGGTGCGAATCTACAAATGGAAAAGTGAACAGCTCTTCTGAGTGTCCAAGTGTGGGATCAGTTGTCTCTGGGCACTCGGCATGGTGGGAGGAAGGAGGATCAGGGTGAGGAATATGCAGTCCAGACTCACGGATACTGAGACTTGACTGTGTGGAAGACAAGTTGGTGGCAAAGTGACTGGAAGCATTATCTGCTATCCAACCAACAACCTTTTGACACTGCTCTGGGTTCAACAGAGGTGTAGTGGGGTCCCCTAGTAATTGGGACAGGAGGTTTGAGCAACAAGATGTGGGTGTTTCTTGTGGCACAATTTCAGCTTGCCCACGGCCACGTCCTTGGCCTCTGCATGCACCATCACCATCATGTCCACTTCCCAATCCCTTGCCACACACCTTGCCCATTTTAAATGGAGGACAATATTTTCCACGTTCACGAGAAATGGCTGATTTTGGAACGCAGTTATATGTGATACGTCTGACAGAGAACCACGGTTTTAAATAGCAGGCCTGTAATTTACTAATATATTATTCTACACAGAGACCTGTGTGTATCCAGAGTGATGCTGCTGTGGTCCCCAGGTGTTGGGGCAGCATCCAGAGGACACATGAAATTTTAAGGACTAGTACCAACTGGAAACTCAGGAACTGATGGACAGATGGAGTGGTACCCAGCAAGAATAGATGCGAGTTGAAACACAATCAACAATTAAAAGCACATACAATACATTATAAAAACATAGTCATTTGCACTTTATCATTAAGACCACTAATACCCTGGGCTTTTAATTGCAGAATCCACCTTGTCTGTCTCTTTAAACAATAGTAGATTTTTTAAATTACCCCCTCTATTTGGTAGCTCGACCTGTTCTAGTCCTGCAAAACTCAAACCTTTGGGATCAGAATTATGTACTTTTTCATGTGTTCAATAAGTCTAACAGAACCTTTACCTGTAATAATTGATCTGCAATGTTCTATAAATCTTATATACATAGGTCTTATGGTTTTACCAATGTAAATTTTTTTTGCATTGGTAAAAAATCACATAAACGGATTAAGTTTTACAAGAGATGAACTGATTAACTTTGTGTGTGATTGAGGCCGATAAAGATTTAGCTGAGGTTGCGGGATGACAACCCTTAATTAGATATAAATGTAGTAAAAAATTTAAATGATATCCTGGTAAGAAATCGTATTGTACCCCAAACTGAAAATTGGTTAAAGAGAATGAAACCTATAGGTAATCATAAGTGTGGGGATTGCTCCTTTTGCAGTCAGCACATTACATCAAATCCTATCAAAATTGGTCCAATAACACACAAAGTTAATCAGTTTATTTCTTGTAAAACTCAATGTGTTATTTATCACTTTTCTGTACTGGATGCCTCCGGCTTCTGATTTCAGCAGTAAAATTGGGTGGATGATTGTCTACAGAACTTGTCAGAAAATGACTCTTTTATCCCATAGAGGGCGCTAACTATCTTCAAAGGATTTTATTTAGTTCAATGTATTTTCTGCCAATTTGCTCCTCTGAAAGAACTAATGCAAATGGAGCACCTCTGAAGATTATAAATAATAGGCCCTAAGTTGCCAGAAAAATGAACAAATGGCTTTTCTAATTATTATAGTCAAAATGTTTTGTAGCCCACACAGCTACGTAATGTCACAGTGCGGCGCATGAAGGGAACTCTTTAAAGCAACGTGAAAATGATGGAGGTAGGATATAGCTTATTGTGTTCATAGAATCTATTGATCAGAAAATACAGCAAGGAAGGAAATAATCATGCCAAAAATAGTAGAAGCATTTTCCAGATATGTAATAAGAAAAACAGCCGTTTCTGGGTCAAGTTTCTTTACACTATTGTTAATATGCTTTATTAATAAGGCATTGTATATAATTAGTGGTCAAAGAAAGTGTATAATGATAGGAAAGTTCACTTACAACAGAGAGGTGGAATTTTGGCAAAAACTTTAAAAAACAAAACTCCACTGATGCCTGATTTAGTCATGGAACATATGTACAGCACATGCTTAAAGGGAATCTGCCAGTAGACTTAACCCTCCTAAGCCGTCTATATGGGCATGTAGGTTATAGGGAGCTGAAAAAAATGATACCTTGATATCTGTGATCCGATCTCTTATTCCAGAGAATAAATGAGCTGTTTAGATCTATGGGCCGGACATAGATCTCCCTGAGATTCTGCCTCCAGAAATAATAGCAAACGAAAGGGCAAGTTACCAGTGTGAGATGTGTAGATCAGGAGACCAGTCTGTCAGTCAAATGACCAAGAGTCATTTGCATATAGCATTCGGCTCTCTCGGATGCTAATCGCAAGTATGAGCGATCCCTTACCGTGATGCCAAACTTATGTTTTTTGCATTGCCTCACCATATTATAAGTACCATATGTTTCTTTATTTTATAGAAGATGTAGCTGCCAGATTTCTTTTTTTGTGCTGAGGTATCATTTTTATTGATGGCATTTTGGTATACATAACTTTTTGATCACTTTTTGTTCCATTTTTAGGGGAAGCAAGTCATGTCATTTGATGGTCACAGTCACATAAAATGAAAGAAGCTGGATATTGTGGCATAACTAAGGGCTGGTGTGAGGTTGCTGTCAACGTAATGTAGAAGAATTGTAACATATTTCCTTGAGCAATGTAGTTAACCAAGTCTCATACATCAGGATATATTTTGTCATTCCGCTTGAATAGCTAGAATAAATATAAAGCTAGCCAGAATAGAAAACAATCACAGAAATAGAAAAATGCAAACATAAACTAAACTTGTATTCTTAATTGCGTTGTCTGCTTTGGAAATCCCTTTTTCTATAAAAATCTAAGGTTCCATTAAATGGATGATCACAGGGTGCTGTGCTGCCAGGAATAAGCTGTATTTAGCAGAAAAACCCTAATCAAGTGTTCCTGCAGCACCTCCATAGGGGAAATGGTGCTGATTTAAATCAATAGTCTGTCCATGTGTAAGGGTGGTGGACAATGACTATTGTGTACCTATCCCTGAAGACACCAATCGCATTATGTGTATTATGTCATGCGTCTTTTTGTAAATATCGTGACATGTGAATAGTAACGTATAGTGTTATAAGATAGGTAATGTAACGCATAGTGTTATAGGATAAATGATGTGATAGTTGATGATAGGGTAAGATAGAGTTATTGTTTGGGACTAGTCCACAGTGGAAGGGATTAGTGTTAGGGAGAGTGGCTGCTTTCTGCTAGAAAGAAAAGTTAGGTTTTGGAGTGCAGAGTGAACAGTGCTGCATCGGAGGGTGATCCTGTGTGAGAGGAGATTGAAGGAGGGATAGCGTGATCCTGAGGAAAAGTGACAAAAGAGACAGTGTGGCCTTCCAGAGTCAGGTCCTAGGAGGGGACGAGACCTTGAACTAAGGACCTAAGCAGGTGTGGCACCCCTGGTGCGCATGAGTGCCACAGATCCTAGAGGGGTGCATGAACGGATTTCTCCACAAGAGGCCCCCACAGAATACACACACCTCCACCTTCCACCTCAGACCACCAGAGGGAGCCCGGATAGGGATATAAATAGGGAAGGTGGAGCTAGGCAGTTCAGTCTAGTCTGTGAAGTAGTTCCTCTGGAGAGTTCAGCAAGTACAGGTCTGAATACAGAGTCGAGCTCAGTCTAGAGAACAGAGTTCCTGCTCAGAGCCAGAGAGGGACAGAGTTCTCAGTTCAGTTCCTCTAGTGAAAAAGCCTAGAGTGAAGCTCAGGTTAGTGAGCCCAAGTCGTGCCGACGCCATAAGAGCGGTGAAGCGCGGCAAGCTGCCGCTAGTGTGTATAGCCTAGTGAGGGCCTCGAGCGAGGCCGAAGGCTAGAGGAGTGAGTAGCACTGGTGGCAGAGGAGCTGTACAAGCTCACCCCAGAAAACATATACCGGACACCGGGTCCGCGTCTACAGGGCCGTATATTCCCCTGTAGAGACAACCGGAGACCCCTGGAAATTTAAGGTCCCAGGATCACCCAGGAGTCACAGAGGCCCCGCAAGCTGGGAGCGTGTACTCCAAGAGAAGGCCCTACCACAAAGTCAGCCGGTGCAGGACAGAGACAAAGTTAGGCCTAGCTCCAGGCGGGTCATAAACTTACTACACAAAGTCAAGAAACAGGAGGCCCTATACCTGCTCACTGGGGAGGATCCTGATATGCACCCTTCACCTTACAGTGCTCCGGAATGTGCCTGAACTTCCATCAGTAAAAGGTACTGAAGTGACTATCGTGTCTGTCCCTGTTCTTACTCTGACCAGGCTGGGTCCCATCTGTCCTGCATCCCTACATCCACGCTACCCTGAGGCCTAGCTCCACCTGTGGGGAGCTATACCACCCAAGCTGCTTTAACACCGGCCTCAGTGGGCTGCCGCAGCGCTGGTGAACCTCACCAGACACCACAGGTGGCGTCATGAACTTTCACATAATTATCCACCCTTTTAAAGAGAGGCCCAGGGTACGGGCCCGGGAGCTGTCTACCACCACATCCCCCAAAACTAACAACAAGGCCTGGGCGCCGAGTCCTCCCCATCCCCTGGGCGCGTCACAGGAATGAAAGACTAGGACTAGTAAAGGGTCCCAAGAGGGAGATCCATGTCGCCAGTAGTGCAAGAAATAGGACGCGGAACCGCTGAGCAAGAAAAGGAGGCTTGTTAATCAAGACTACAGCGTTAAAACTGGGTTGTGGCGAAGTAGGGATAAACATTGGACATAGAAAGCCCTGGAGTATGCTACAGAGGAAGGATACTATGTGGAAAAATGCTTTGTACTGTAAAAGAAATGTCCTTGAGACTTTGTACCCACTATCCCTTGAATATAGCCCTTATCAAGTTACTGTTCAGTAAATAATTTATTTTGGAATGGTGGTCTCCCTCATTGAACTGTAGAACACCTGATCTTGGCATGCCCACACCATTGGTTACATGCAGCCTGCACGGGCATAAAGCCCTCACAGCACAAGTTCACACACCCAGCCAGGATCCACACTTTCATGTAACAAGCCCGGGAGCTGAATACGAGTACCTCACTTGTGGCTACCGCCTCGCGCCGCATTGCACATGTTCAACAATAATGTACCTGATCCACAATAGTGTTGGATGTTCTTTACTCTACTCTCCAGCTAATGGGAACACAAAATTATGGACAGGGAACCCTCTCAAATAACTCATTACTCTAATAGAATAGCAAAAATGGTTTATCAAAGCCAAATAAAACCTTTTAACCCCTTTCTGACATGAGACTTATCCATACGTCCCTGTGGCCTGGTACTTACCGACCTGGGACATAGGGATACGTCTAGGTGATTTTGCACGCACAAATATCATACTGCCAAACAAAAAGTGGAATAAAACGTCAAAAAGACGAATGAAAATAAAAATGGTACTGCTAAAAACGTCATCTTGTCCCGCAAAAAATAAGCTGCCATACAGCTCCATCAACTGAAAATCAAAAAAGTTATAGCTCTCAGAATAAAGCGATGCAAAAATAATTATTTTTTCTATAAAATAGTTTTTATTGTGTAAAAGCGCCAAAATATAAAAAAAAATATAAATGTAGTATCGCTGTAAACGTACTGACCTGAAGAATAAAGCTGCCTTATTAATTTTACCACACACGGAACAGCATAAAAAAAAAAAAAAAACAATTCCTGAATTCCTGTCAAAAATTGACATAGAAAGCGATCAAAAATGTCATGTGCCCAAAAATTGTACCATTAAAAATGTCAACTCGTCCCGCGAAAAACAAGCCCTCACATGACTCCTCTGTCGGCCGAAATCTGGAAAAATTATAGCTCTCAAAATATGGCGATGCACAAAAAAAGAGAGTTTCTTTGTGTGTGACAGCAGCCAAACATAAAAACCCACTATAAATCTGGTATCTCTGTAATCGCACCTACCCGAAGAATAAAGTCGTCCAATTACTTATACCGCACGAGAAATGATGTACAAAATAAATAAAACCAATTCTTCACCTGAAGATTTGTTCATTTTGCCTTCCAGAGAATGCAGTGAGGCTCAGTTCACATTTATCCTGCACTCTGCACTGAGCGCTTACATCGGGGTTTCCGTATAAATCTCTGAAATACATGATTCAGACAGAACCCCCGGCGGAAGATTTCCTATAATGACGCAGATGGAGTCACCGTGGACGTAGTCTGGGCTGTGATCCCACGGTGTCCGTCTTTTTATTAGGCGTGCATAAAAGTGCCGTCGGACACAGTTTTGTGAACCTTTGAAAAAAGGACACCGCTGAACAGAGACCAGACGGAGTCCAGAGTATCTCTGCTGCCTCATTATAGTGAATGAATCCCTTAGGGGATTCATCTGAATTACGTCACTCAGAGATTTAAATGGAAACACCAATATCAGTGCTCAGTGTAGAGCGCCGGATAAAATGGAACAGTTTACATAACATTATGGATCACAATAAAAGCTTTGACTCAATACACAAAAAAAGCAAGTCCCCATTCAGGTCTGTCATCTATTAATGGAAATATAGGTGGCATCCAAGTTACTAGTAGCACAAAGGCTCTGGAAAAGCGAAATGGCCCTTGCCCTCAAAAGAAATTCAGCAAATTCTGTGCTCCTAAATACAAAGGCCCAGGTCCAGGGAACTAGTCTGATTGTCGTATGGAGTCGGGAAGGAATTTTTTTTCCCCAATGTGGAGCTTAGTGTTTGCCACATGTTTTTTTTTTGCCTTCCTCTGGATCAACAAGTTAGGCTATGGGTTGAACTAGATGGACTTAGTCTTCCTTCAACCTTAAAAACTATGTTACTATGTTACTATGTTACCTCCCTTCTGAGCCCCACAGTGTGCGTAAACCGCAGTTAGCATCCACATGTTTGGCATTTCTGTAACGATGAAAGCCCGCCTAATTTACGGGTGCATGTCTCCAGGAGCACGTGCAGGTGCAGGGCATAACATACTGGTCACTACAATGACTGTTTGCAGTTTTCACTCGGCAACATCCAATGTTGCTTGTTTCTGGAAAACACCCATGTAGTTAAAATCCTCACCACACCTGTAGATAAATTCCCAAAGGGGTATAATTTACAAAATGGGGTCAATTGAGGAGGGATTCTGCTCTTCAACACTCAGGGTCTCTGTATATGGAGTCCGCATACTATTCTAGGAAAATCTGCGCTCCAGGAAACAAATAGCGCCCAGTCCCTCCTGAGTCTTGCCATGTGGCTAAGCAGTACTGTACAGCCACATAAGGGGTAATTCTACATTCAGCAAAAATTGTGGAACAAATTTTGGTGCCATTTTTACCCATTTCCCAGTGTGAAAATTTTCGTAATACAAATGTAATTATTTTTTCTTCACCGCCCAATGGTGTAAACTTCTGTGAGGTACATGTGGTGTCAATATGCTCACTGCACCCCTAGATGAATTCACTGAGAGGTGTAATTTCTAAAATGGGGTATCTTATGGGGAGTTCTGCTGTTCTGGCACCTTAGGGGCTCTGCCAATGTGACATGGCACCGTCAAACCAGCCCAGCAAGATATGAACTCCAATATGTCATCTTCCCTTCTGAGATTTGCACTGTGCCTCAAAAGTAGTTTTCAACCACATGGGGTATCGGCGTAAACAGGAGAAATTACACAACAAATTTTGAGGTCCATTTTTTCCTGCTTTGTGGGAAAAATATATTTTTGTTCATTTTCTCAGATCAACGTTGTAAAATTCTGTGAAGCACCTGTGGGTTCAAAGTGCTCACCACACATCTAGATAAATTCCTTGAGGGGTCTAGTTTCCAAAATGGGCTCACTTGTGGGGTCTTTTTACTGTTTAGTCACATCAGGGGCTCTCCAAACGCGACATGACACCCACAGACCATTTGATCAAGGTCTGAGTTCCTAAACGCCACTTCTTCTTTTCTGAGCTCTGCCATGCACCCAAACAGTGATATCACTTCCATCATTGAGAATATGTGCTTCTGCATGTCGTCATTTGCACTCAATCTCATACTGTAAAGCTTTCTTAATAAAAATAACTTGTGATTCAAGCTAGGTCTTTCATACAGTTTTCTTAATACTTCCCACATTCCTTTAGCTGTTTCTTCATTTCTTATATGTATTAATTGAGCATCATCCACTAATAAGCTAATGGTGGCTCTCTCTTGTGTATTCATCTTATCCCATGTCTGATTATCTTGATCTGGTTTTTCTGTAACAATTACTTCCCATAAATTAACCTTAGATAACAACATCTCTACTTTGAATTTCCATAACTGATAATTTTCACTATTCAGTTTAGCTACTGTGAATTTCAGTTCTGTGTTACTCGTCATCTTTATATAGTCTTACTTGTTTAGAGAGTTGTACTGAAGATATTCTCCTGTTTTTTCTTCTTGCTGATAGTTCCTGTATGTCCTGCCTGTGTTGAATTCTCTAATTATATCCTGCTCCTGGGATCATGAATTCCTTTGTCACTCTGTATCTGGATTTATTTCCTTCTGTTTACAGAGCTTATCTGTGTGCTCCGTTATCTGGGGTTATAAACCAGGATCCTCTTGTAGTGCGGGCCTGTAGTGTCTGGGCTTTAGTGTCTGGGTTCCGGCCTGGGCCCATAACCTGTCGCAGAGTGCATCTTCTTACAGTCACCACTGTACTTACGAGAGCTTCAATCAGCAAGATATCTTGAGTACACCGTATTTACTTCATACTGGTTAAACATGAGATACAATTCAGTGTCACACAGTCCGTGTGCTGCTGACATAACACATTCAGGAAAAGAGAAAACCACAGGAAGTAAGAACAACCAACAATTGAGAGCTTTCCTCTCACACATTCCAGCAAGCATATAACTTTACACACTATCGCCATCTGCTGTCTGGTTAGTATAAAGTCCTCCTTTCACTTATAATAAGTCCTAATCTGTTGTATATGCCAACAGTGGGGCCATATGATCACTTCCAGGACTTCTTGTTCTTTACACTGAAGATAATTTGTAATTACATAGGTTGTATGTTTGGGGTCATAGTCCTGCTGAAGAATAAATTTGTAGTCAATTAGACAGCTCCATAATGGTATTACATAATCAGTTTGCTCATCCCTAGAGGAGTCTGATGTGGGTAAAGAGCCATTTTCTTAATAATCAGATATATTCTAAAGTTTGTTATCTTCACCTTTAGTGCTGTCTTGATTCATAAAAAATGTAAATGACAAATATTCTTTAAAGTTAAACTGCCACCAGAAATAATGCTGTTAACCTGCAGATATTCAATTAATCTGCAGGTTAACAGCGTTATTATGCTGCTCGGTGCCTGCATGCTGCCAAATGCATTGGGGAGAAAATTAACTTTATTCTCCCTGCCAGCATTCGGTATTCAGCCATGGAGGCGGAGGTGCCATGGGTTCAGTCATCGCTCTGAGAATACATAGCGACCGCTGTAACCGCACCCTCGGACTTGACTGACACTCCCTCTGCATTGCGGCCGGCTGTCAGTCAGGGCTGGGAGCATGGTTACAGAGGCTGCTATGTATTCTCAGAGCGATGACTGAACTTGTGGAGCCCCCACCTCCATGACTGAAACCGAATAAAGTTAATTTTCTCCCCACTGCATTTGGCTGCGTGCAGGCGCCGGACAGCAGAATAACGCTGTTAACCTGCAGATAAACTGCATATTTGCAGGTTAACAGTGTGTTTTTGGTGACAGGTTCCCTTTAAATCTTAAGCATAACTATAAGCTGAAATCAAAGAATCACCACTGACTAATTCAGCATACCAACAAAGGTCTAGACCTGTGGAGTCATATAATGGGTTATTATCCTTTATTGTAATATTTTCTATATGTTCCCCTTTTTTCAGTCAGCAAACCTTATGTCTATTTAATGTACAACTCCTATTTGAAGAGGTTTTGGAATAGTAGTACATGTAATTACTTACCCTAAAATTTCATTTTAAGAAGAATGTGGTAAGTACATTTAGTTCTTATTTTTGACATTTAAAAATGTTCTTACTGCTGAAAATCACCCTTTTCACTATAATCTAAAATGTGAGATTAGTCATTGTGACCTGTCTAAATTGACTTGCTGGCTGTGAAAATCTGCAAAAAATATAAAAGCTTGCCAAATTATTTTCTAACAATTTAAGTAATCTACAAATGAAATTATTTTTTATTCTATGCACAAGAACATCCATCACCAACTTATTGTAAGGGGATCATATTAACCCCTTCACCCCAAGCCTGTTTTCATCTTTCTGACCAGGCCAAATTTTCCAATTCTGACCAGTGTCACATTATGTGGTAATAACAGTGGAACACTTCAATATATCCCAGTGATTTTGAGAATGTTTTTTTGTGACACATTGCACTTCACATCAGTGGTAAATTTGCATTTATTTCTGAAAATATCTAAACATTTACAAAAAAATTTAAAATTTTGTAATTTTCAAACTTAGACTTTTTAAGCCCTTAAACCAGATATTTATACCAAACAAAAAAGATAATAAACAACATTTACTGCATGTCTACTTTACATCAGCATTATTTTTGAAAAAAAATAAAAATAAAAATAAAAAAAATAATAATAATAATAATAATATATATGTACAGGGTGGTCCAAAAGTAGGTGGACAGAAAATAATAACATTTGAATTAGGCTGTTGTTGTAACTGGGGAACAACTTGATTCATTAGACTTTCGAGATACTTATCTGTGACTGTTCCATCAAAAAATATTGGTCCTAAAACACCAAAACTTGAAATACCACCCAAACATTGACACCAGACTCATTTAGTTGTTGCTCTAATGTTAAATGCATGTTCTCATTATAC
Source organism: Phyllobates terribilis (assembly GCF_046119375.1). Classification (NCBI taxonomy): domain Eukaryota; kingdom Metazoa; phylum Chordata; class Amphibia; order Anura; family Dendrobatidae; genus Phyllobates; species Phyllobates terribilis. Next base: position 125,870,388 of record NW_027362762.1, on the reverse strand, counting down.
CAGTAAATACAATTATGTCTGTTAATATGACCGGATAATTTGAAAGAAGCTTCATCACTCCACATAATGTTATCTAAAATTAATGGATTTTCTTCACTTTCATTAAGCATAATCTCACTAAATTGCAGCCGCCTGTCTGGATCATCCTCCAATAAACCATGAATTAGACGTGGACGATAAGCTTTCCACCCAATAGATTTCAGGATTCGCATGATAGAAGCTCGTGAAATTCCCAATTCCAAAGAGGCTCTTCTGGTGGACTTTTTTGGACTCTGAACAAATATTTCAGCAACAAGTTGTTTATTATCTTCTGTACAGACTGTTTTGAGTCGACCAGTTTTTGGAGAATTAAGGATTGAGCCAGTGGCATTGAATTTGTCACGAATGCGGTAAATAGTTTGTCTCTTTGGGGCTTGAGTACCAAATGTTTCAACCCAATTTGCTCTAACGGTTTCATAATTTTGAGATCTCCAATACTCCATTTTCTTTGATCTGTATTTAAATTATTTGCCATTTTGTGTTATCTGAATTATCTGAAAAGAAAACAGATTTGGGGGAGATCTATCTGTGAAAACTAGATCTGTGAAACTGGCTCAGTTGCCCTTAGCAACCAATCAGATTCCACCTTTCATTTTCCAAAGAGTCTGTGAGGAATGAAAAGTGGAATCTGATTGGTTGCTAAGGGCAACTGAGCCAGTTTCACTTTACACCATGTTTGATAAATCTCCCCCTTCATAACCTTATTACACTTTCTGTCCACCTACTTTTGGACCACCCATATATATATATTTTTTTTGGAAGTTACAAGAGTTAAAAATCAGCAATTTTTTATTTTTCCAACTAAATTGAAAAAAATCTATTTTTTGAGGGACCACATCACATTTGAAGTGACTGAGGGGCCTACGTGGCAGAAAATACCCAAAAGTGACACCATTTTAAATACTGCACCCCTCAAAGTGCTCAATACCACATTCAAGAAGTTTATTAACCCTTTAGGTTCTTCACAGGAATTAAAGCAATGTGGAAGGAAAAAAATAAAAAAATAATATTTTTCCCACATAAATGGTGCTTTAGACGCCAAAGTTTTCATTTTCACAATGGTAACAGGAGAAAATGGACCATACGATTTATTCTGCAATTTTTCCTCAAGTATACAATATCCCATATGTGGTAGAAAACTGCTGTTTGGTTGCATGGCAGGGCTCAGAAGGGAAGGAGCACCATTTGACTTTTGGAGCTTCAAATTGGCTTGAATAGATAACAAATGCCTTGCCACATTTTTAGAGGCCCTAATGTGCCTAAACAGTGGAAATCACCCACAAGTGACCCTATTTTTGAAATTGCACCCCTCAAGGAACTTATTTAGAGGCGTGGTGAGCAACTTGAACCCACAGGTACTTCACAGAATTTTATGACATTAAGCTGTGAAAATGAAAAGATACATTCTTTCCCACAAAAATGTTGCTTCAGCCCCAAATTTTTAATTTTCAGCCATGCCTGGCTGTATGTTCAGCGTTGAGAGCCACAGATCAGGCTGCTGTGTTACAGCTTTCATCAACTCTGCAGCGCTGGGTGGTTTGTCACCTAAGCATTAAGCATGTTATCTTCAGCACAGCCTGTTGCCGCTTGGCCAAGGCAGTGCTGCAGTGCTTTCAGCTTGTGACTGATGCGGTCATTTGAAGATGGAGGAGGAGGTGCAGGAGCTGAACAATGTGATTACATTGAGGTTACATTGACGACTCTCTTCTTTATACTAAAGTAAGATCCTACTGTTTTGTTTTTTTGACGTTATTTTTTAAGACAAATGCATTCATCGGGAAATGTCATTTTAACATTTTACAACCTTATCTGGCAATGTGGTGTGTGACACATCATCAGACACATCCTGTTTCATTTATGATGGAGGGACTCTGAAAGCCACAAAGCCTATTTTTATAGGGCCATCAGGCGGCCGTTACTATTCTTAAAAGGCCAGCAGTCGGCCCTCGCTATTGTTAAGAACCATCAGCCGGCTATGCTTTGTTATTCCCATTATTAACGAGTGGGTATCCTATACTGTCATTGCATATGCAGTGACTGCAAGGGCTGCCAAAAATTCAGACGCAACCTAATATCCCTTTGAAGAGACATAGAGGAGGCTCTCAGTAAAAAAATGTTCCCATTATAAAGGAGCGGGTCTCCTATAGTGGTAATGCCCATGCTGTGACTGCAAGGGCTGCCAAAATTTGGGAAAAACCCCACTAACAATTTAAAGACACATAAAGCAGGGCTACAGTAACGAGTATGACATGTTTCTATTAGAAAGGAGAGGGTCTGCTATACAGTTATAGGGTATGCAGTGAGTCCAACGGCTGACCAATTTTAGGAAAAACCCCACTAAGAATTTAAAGTCACATAAAGCAGGGCCACAGTAACAAGTATGACATGTTCTCATTAGAAAGGAGAGGGTCTTCTATACAGTTATAGGGTATGCAGTGAGTTCAACGGCTGACCAAATTTAGGAAAAACCCCACTAAGAATTTAAAGACAAATAGAGCAGGGCTGTTATGATCTGCAACATGTACTAAGGAAAGAAAGGGGAAAGCTGTCCCTACAGTAAGACAAAGCTGAATACCTACGATGTAGCGGGCTGCCTGTTCCTAGCGAACAGACCCGCCTTAGTCCTCGGCTATTCTGAACGAAGACCTATAGCATAAGGGGAGGGGTCCCTAAAAGGCCATTCCTGCACAGCCTGAACCTTCACAGGGTCCATCTCAAAGCCCTCGCTGGAGACAATGTAGCCCAAAAAACTAATTTTCTGCACAGCGAACTCACATTTCTCCAGCTTAGCAAAGAGTGAATTATCACTCAATAAATGCAAAACTTCACGTACACTCTGCCAATGGGACTCTAGATCTGGTGAATAAATCAAAATGTCATCCAAATACACAACCACATTCTTACCAATCAAAGATCTCAGGATGTCATTAATAAGGTTCTGAAAAAATGCAGGTGCATTGGTAAGACCAAAAGGCATCACCAGATTCTCAAAATGACCTACTGGAGTGTTAAAAGCAGTTTTTCATTCATCACCCTCCTTCACTCGTAATAATTTTAGAGAACCACTTGGCCCCCACTAACTGGTTAAACAAGTCAGGAATTAACGGCAATGGGTAGGAATTGCGTACGGTAATCTTATTAATTTCACGAAAATCCAGATATGGACGTAAACCCCCGTCCTTTTTTTTAACAAAGAAAAATCCAACTGCCACAGGCGACTTAGAAGGTCTAATGTGACCAGCAGCCAGGCTAGTCTGTATGTATTCCTCCAAGGCCTTTCTTTCAGATTAGTAAGCGACTCTTGGGAAGAGTAGATCCTGGAACAAACTCAATGGCACAATCATAATCCCTATGAGGAGGTAAAACTTGCAACTCCTCCTCCGAAAAATCCCTCCAAAAATCTTGAATAGGTACCGGTAATTCCCCTTTTTACACAGCTGCAATGCGACCATTACAACATTTATCATAGCACTTCGGACTCCAAGACTTAATCATATTAGTAGACCAGTCCAGTAAAGGATTGTGCAGTTTTAACCAAGAAACCTAGAACGACCGGAGAGGTTAACTTATCCAATACAAACAAGTCCAAAATACCTTGGTGAACTCCAATGATAGTGAGGGGAAATGCAGCAACCTTGTGAGTAATACATTTCAAGGGAGTGTTATCAGTTGCAATCACAGAAATAGGTGATGACAAAGGTTTGGATTTCAGTTTAAGTTTTTCCAAAAACCCTTTATCAATCACATTAAGTGTTGAACCACAATCCACAAATACCTGAAATTCAATCAAATCTTCCTGCAAAGTAGTACTCCCAGAAAGAAATACTCCTGCAGAGCGTAAACAAGCAATACGGGAGTACCTGACCTCTTTTTTTTTTTCTTTACTTAAACGAAGCTCACAATACTTAATCAAATGGTCAGCTTTACCACAATAAAGACACAATCCCTCAGAACCTCCGGTCTCTTTCCTGAAAGCGGAGTGACATCGCCCCAACCTCCTTCGGTTATCCGCCATCTGAGCAGATTTTCTGGGGACTAGGACCTGACATTACAGGAGTCTTTACCTCATTCAGCCTGGACCTCAGCCTCCTGTCCACACAAACAGCTAATTGCATGGCATCCTGCAGAGTCTCAGGTGTGGGGAATGCAATTAGCAAATCCTTAACCCTTTCACTCAGACCAGCAAGAAATAAACATTTCAGATCAGGATCATTCCATTTGACTTCTGAAGCCCATCTTCTGAAGTGTGTGCAATAATTTTCAACATCACCTGACCCCTGATTCAAACGCCTAAGTTCTGCCTCAAATAAGAGGAGATGAGAAGCTGGGCTGATCCTCCGCGCTGTTCCAGAGACACACAAGGATTAATGATGAACCAAAACTTTCTTTATTCCATGGCCTATGCGTTTCGTGGCTACACTGCCACTTCCTCAGGCTTCTCATCTCCTCTGATTTGTTTACTGATCAGCAGGGTCTCCTGCAGCGGCCATCTGACAGGTGCTTCACAGTTGGTTGTGACTCACACAACCTCAGAAGGTGAGTCAGACTGATTGTGGGACCTGGTATTTACTTTTATACGGATAAAGCCCTATGTACGCTGTCTTTCCTATCTTTTGCTACTAAGTTCTGCCTCAGCAGATGAGATTCGATAAGGATCGTCATATAATAGCCCCATAGCAGAAAAAAATCTTCTACCGACCTTAAGCATGAATCATTAGGTTGGAGAGAAAAGGCCCACCCCTGTGGTTCATTGTGCAAAAGTGACATAATAAAACCAATGCGCTGTGATTCATTCCCAGAGGACCTTGGTCTCAAACAAAAATATAACAAACAAGCATTTTTAAAGGAAAAAAAATCTGGATGTTTACCATAAAAACATCAGGCAGCCCTACCTTGGGTTCCACAAAATGTGCTCCAGAACAGCTACTCACGTGTTGCTGGAGCTCGGCCACCTCCAGAGACAATCCCTGCAAGCGTTGAGCCAAATCCTGGATGGAAACCATACTGATCCCCGAATTTCTTTCCTTTTAGTTTTTTGGGCTGGACTTACTGTTATGATCTGCAACATGTACTAAGGAAGGAAAGGGGAAAGCTCTCCCTACAGTAAGACTAAGCTGAATCCCTACGGATGTAGCGGGCTGGCTGTTCCTAGCGAACAGACCCGCCTTAGTCCTCGGCTAGTCTGAACGAAGACCTATAGCATAAGGGGAGGGGTCCATTAAAAGAACTAAGGACTGGAACAAAAATGGGACACCTCCTAAACAGAGAAGTTGTTGCAGAACACAAAAAGACTGTAATGCACACGCCCGGGCTGAGCGGCGTGTGCGTGTGATTGTAGTGATTCCACTGTACCGTACCGGAGAGTGCCTGGAGGGGCGTAACTAAGTGTCTGCCCGATCCGACCAAGATCGCACGACGGCATACGACGCCAGTGCACCAGGGAGGAACCGAGCAGAGGTACCAGGGTCTACTCCAGGTCAGACTCCGGACACGGCTGTTGGCCCACACCGGGGAATACAGGAACTGGAAGGTTTAGGCTGGCACATTGGTATGCAGACGGGGAGGTACTGGCAGGTACAACAGGTTGGAGCACAGAGAGGATAGAACCCAGTACAGACTGGGACTTCTGGAACAGAACCGCAGAAGCGGTATACAAACACAGCAGGTTGAGAGCAAGACGAGGTCGCCAGGAGAAGAGCAAAGAGTCAGAGCAGAGCGAGGCTGCCGGAGCAGCGAGCAAAGGGTCTGAGCAGAGCGAGACTGCCGGAGCAGTGAGCAAAGGGTAAGAGCAGGGTAGGACTGCCGGAGCAGTGAGCAAGAGGAAACAGAGCGAGACTGCCGGAGCAGCGAGCAAAGAGTCAGAGCAAACTACCGGAGCAGCAATCTAGAGGGAGCAGGGCGAGACTGCCGGAGCAGCGAGCAAGAGGGAGCAGGGCGAGGCTGCCGGAGCAGCGAGCAAAGGGTCAGAGCAGAGCGAGACTGCCGGAGCAGCGAGCAAAGGGTCAGAGCAGAGCGAGACCGCCGGAGCAGCGGGCAAAGGGTCAGCGCAGAGCGAGACTGCCGGAGCAGCGAGCAAAGGGTAAGAGCAGACTGCCGGAGCAGCGAGCAAGAGGGAGCAGAGCGAGACTGCCAGGGCAGCGAGCAAAGGGGAGAGAGCAGAACGAGACTGCCGGAGCAGTGAGAAAGAAGGAGCAGAGCGAGACTGCTGGAGCAGTGAGAAAGAAGTAGAGAGCAGAACGAGACTGCCGGAGCAGTGAGAAAGAAGGATAGAGCAGAATGAGACTGCCGGAGCAGTGAGAAAGAGGGAGCTGAGCGAGACTGCCGGAGCAGTGAGGTAAAGGGAGAGAGCAGAACGAGACTGCCGGAGCAGTGAGAAAGAGCAGAGCAGGACAAGACCGCCTGGAGCGGTGAGCAAGAGCCGAGCAGGACGAGACCGCCTGAAGCGGTGAGCAAGAGCAGAGCAGGACGAGACCGCCTGGAGCGGTGAGCAAGAGCAGAGCAGGACGAGACCGCCTGGAGCGGTGAGCAAGAGCAGAGCAGGACGAGACCGCCTGGAGCAGTGAGCAAGAGCAGAGCAGGACGAGGCCGCCTGGAGCGGTGAGCAAGAGCAGAGCAGGACGAGACCGCCTGGAGCGGTGAGCAAGAGCAGAGCAGGACGAGACCGCCTGGAGCGGTGAGCAAGAGCAGAGCAGGACGAGACCGCCTGGAGCGGTGAGCAAGAGCAGAGCAGGACGAGGCCGCCTGGAGCGGTGAGCAAGAGCAGAGCAGTACGAGGCCGCCTGGAGCGGAGAGCAAGGCAGAGCAGGGGGGACAGGGCTCTGTTCACACGGAACAGACAGGAAGGGAAAGGCAGAGCCAGATACCCACAGGGTACTTGCAGAGGAGTAGCGAGTGGACCACAAACTCACAAATGGGAGTACAGAGACAACAAGCAGGAGTTAGGTACGAGTTCAGAAAAAGGAAAGGAACGGACATAGAGAAAAAACAGGTAAAAGATAGGAGAGAGTTCAGCCTGGAACTGAGTGTACGGAGGAGACCGACACTGCAGCAGAATACAGGAGAGGTCTGGGAATACGGCCCCCAGAGAGGCGGGACGAACAGGCAAGGAGCGTGTTCAGACAGGACAGACAAGATACAGGAGCAGGTCTAGGTAATCGGCCCCTAGAAGGCGGGAGGAACAGGCTAGGAGCGTGTTCAGATAGGCCTGGAAATACAGCCTCCAGGATAGTCAGACAAGAGGCAAGGAACGTGTACAGACTGCAGGTTAGGGTACACAGATAGGACACAGTACAGACATGGGAACAGATACTGCAAGACAGGTAACATAGACAGGACCTGGCATGTCAGAGACAAAAGCCAACTGACAGGGCAAGATGCTCAGGCAGGGATTGATTGGAGCAGCTGGGTTAAATACCAGGTGACAGACAGCAATAGGCTGAGGACGCACAAGGGGTGTGACACACAGCAGGTACAAAAAGCACGAAGTGATCGGGCGCCGCCCTTAAGCAGCAGAAACAGACACAAACAGACAGCATGGAGGGAAGCCAGAGAGACATTCTCAAGTGCGCGCTCGTGCACAGTGGGAGATGGACCACTATGCAAAGACGCCGCCAGGTATGTTACAAAGACAAACTGAATGCAGTAAATGCAAGGGCTGCCAAAAATTGAGAGGCACTCCAATGCCCCTTGGAAGAGACTTAGAGGGCCTCAGAAAAAAATGTTCCCATTAGAAAGGAGAGGGTCTCCTATACTTGTAATGCCCATGCACTAAGTGTATGGGCTGACAAACATTTACCCCTGGGGGCAGGGGCGTACATAGGAATCATGGGGCCCCATAGCAGAAGCTCTATTTGGCCCCCCCCACCACCCCCCAAAAAAGAAAACTTAAATAATTGTCGGGGTCACCAAAGATCAGATCTCACAACTTTCCATCCTTTACATAGTAATTTTCCTCCTGCTGACGTCCTAGATCTCTCTTTCATTGCCCCATAAAGTGTTATGCCAATAAAAGGGCCCCCCAAACACAGTATGAAACCCCCATGGTGAATTCCTCCAAATGCACAGTATAATGACCCTACTGTACCCCACCTCAACTCCCAGGGTAAAGTATGCTGACCCCAACACAGTATGATCCCCCAACTATGAGCCGCTAGAGAGGATGGTACATAATAAGGGAGGGTGTTATACATAATAAAAGAGGAAACTATATAACTAAGGATGGCGCTATACATAATAAGTGAGTACACTATATACTAAGGGACTGTGCTATACATAATAAGGCTACATTCCTGCATCTGTGTGCAGTGTCGGTGTGCTACCCTGTTTTACTGACGCATTGAGCATGTCCTATTCTAATCTTCAAAATCGGATCAGAACAGGACATTCTCTGACCCTCTTAGATCTCATTCTCAGATCTGTGATTTTCATGGATGTGTGAATGGATCTATAAAACTTTACGAGTCCGTGGACCATCCGATAAAAAAATCTGGCAGCACGCGGACATTTCACACAAATGTGAGAATGTGGCCTAAGGGATTTTACAGATAACATTATCACTCCAAGTCACACAGTACAGATACAGAATAATATTTACATCCAGGCACTTACCGCTGACGTCTCTTCTGATCAGAGACGGTTTCTGCTGCTTCTTCTCCATCTGGTCAGACCTTCATGTCGACATCTCCCAGCCACGTCTCGTCTTGTCACGATGATCTCCAACCTAGAAAATAACAAGGTCACATATTGTATGCATACATGTGTCTCCCCCGCTCTGCATCCTCGAATACAGATATGTAACCCCCCCCCATTAATATACTATCAGCCACTTAGTAATCAAAATATAAAGTGATAAGCAGCACTGTGCCCCCCATTAACTATAATCTGCACCGGCCAATAATATAAATTATTCAGTCTCTGTGACTCTCCCCAATTAACTGTAAGGCTATGTGCACACGGAAAACATACATGGCTTCATAATACAAGCAAAGTGAAACCCCCATAATTGCTCTCTCCCAGCACCCCCATCATTGCTCTCTCCCAGAACCCTCGTCATTGCTCTCTCCCAGCACCCCCGTCATTGCTCTCTCCCACCACCTCCATCATTGTTCTCTCTCAGCACCCCCATCATTACTCTCTCCCAGCACCCCCATCATTGCTCTGTCCCAGCACCCTCATGTTGCTCTCTCCCAGCACCCCATCATTGCTCTCTCCCAGCACCTCCATCATTGCTCTCTCTCAGCACCCGCATCATTGCTCTGTCCCACCACCCCCATCATTGCTCTCTCCCAGCCCCCATCATTGCTCTGTACCAGCACCCCGTCATTGCTCTCTCCCAGCACCCCCATCATTGCTCTCTCCCAGCAACACGTCATTGCTCTTGCCTTCCCCACCATCCCCATCATTGCTCTCCCCAGCCCTATCAGCCACATTATTGCTCTTCCCAGCCCCATCATTTCTCTCCCCAGCCCCATCAGCCCCATTATTGCTCTTCCCAGCCCCATCATTCCTCTCCCCAGCCCCACCAGCTCCATTATTGCTCTCCTCAGCCCCATCATCCCATTATTCCTCTCCCCAGCCCCATCAACTCCATTATTCCTCTCCCCAGCCCCATCAGCCCCATTATTGCTCACCCCAGCCCCACCATCCCATCATTGCTCTCCCCAGCCCCACCATCCCCATCATTGCTCTCCCCAACCCCATCATTCCTCTCCCCAGACCCATCATTGCTCTCCCTAGCCCCACCATCCCATTATTCCGCTCCCCAGCCCCATCAACCCCATTATTCCTCTCCCCAGTCCCATCATTCCTCTCCCCAGGCCCATTATTGCTCTTCCCAGCCCCATTAGTCCCATTATTCCTATCCAAAGCCCCATCATTCCTCTCCCCAGCCCCATCAGCCCCATTATTGCTCTCCCCAGCCCCCTCAACCCCATTATTCCTCTCCCCAGCCCCATCAACCCCATTATTCCTCTCCCCAGCCCCATCAGCCCTCTCCCCAGCCCCAATATTTCTCTCCCCAGCCCCATCATAGCTCACCCCAGTCACATCAGCCCCATTATTGCTCTTCCCAGCCCCATTATTCCTCTCCCCAGCCCCACCATCCCACCATTGCTTTCCCCCAACCTCCTCTCCCCAGCATTTCAGTAAAAAAAAAAAAAAAAAAAACAACTTACCTCAGCTTGCTCCCCTACAGCAGCATCCTCCTGGTTGCCGGCAGCTTTCTTCCAGACCCAGGCGCGCACTGCATGATGACGTCATCAAGCTGCAGGGACCAGCTGCACCTTGCAGGCCCCTTGGTGCAGCTGCATGGTGGGGACCCGGCGCAGCTGCACCGGCGGCGGTATGTCCACCCCTGGACTGCTATGGGGCCCCCCCAGCTCACGGGCCCCATAGCAGTCGCGTGGTCTGCCGCCATTGCCAGCACGCCACTGCCTGGGGGGTATACATGAACATACTGTATAATTTTTTTTTTTTTTACGGGCATCATAAACACCCTTTAAAAAAATTATGTGAGTGTTGCATCACAGACCACGGTAACCCTGGTGATATGGTGGTGGAGGATGAGGATGAGGATGAGGAGAAGGAGGAGGACAAGAGCAAATAGCCAAAATCAGGAAGCCTATATCCATGTGTGGGTGTGAAGAGGTGCACGGAAATACACCTCCCAAAAAAAGACACTATATTTGCGTTTATGTTACGCTGCTATCATTCGGTGGTGTTGAGAAGTCTGGCCCAATCCAGCCCTTGTTCATTTTTATAAGAGTCAGCTTGTCAGCATTTTCAGTTGACAGGCGGATGCGCTTATCAGTTATAATTCCACCAGCGGCACTAAAAACCCGCTCTGATAAAATGCTGGCGGCAGGGCAGGCCAGGACCTCCAAGGCATAGAGAGCCAGTTCATTCCACGTATCCAGCTTGGATACCCAATAATTATAAGGCACAGAGGAATTACGGAGGACGTTGGTACGGTTGGCAAGGTACTCTCTCAGCATATTCCCAAACTTTGCACTCTTTGTGAGAGTACCCCGCACCTCAAGGCCTGTGCGATGGGAGGGTCTGAGAAAACTGTCCCAGAACTTTGACAGTGTTCCCCTGCCTCTGCTGGATTGCATTTGTGTCTCTCTCGCCTGTACTCCTTGGTTGTCCAATGAACTGTGATATCTTCCGCCAGCGTTTTCAGATGGGAATTTTTGTAATAATTCCGCAAAAAGGGTCTTCTGGTACTGCCCCATTTTTGTAGACCTGTCCGCTTCAGGAATAAGAGATATAAAGTGGGTCTAGAAGTGTCACCAACCAGTTATGACTGTCACCCAAAACTTTGAGAACGCAAGGGTCATGGGAAAGGCAGCGTAACATAAACTCAGCCATGCGTGCCAGACTGCTAACAGGCAAGACTTCCATGTCTTCACCAAGAGGATTACTGACCATGTTCTCCTCTTCCTCCTCCTCCTCCTCTCTGTCCTCTTGCCATCCATGCTGAACAGACGGTATGACAATTGTGCAGGTAGTACCGTCTATAGCGCATGAAACTAGCTCCTGTTCTTCCTCCTCCTCCTCCTCTTCCTCATTGTCACCCAATCCAAGTTGGGATGAGATGAGGCTGGGCTGTGTATAATCACCCTGTAATGTTCCTTGCTCCATCTCATAGTGCTCTGCCTGCAATGTATCCTCTTTGATTGTGAGCAGAGAGCATTTCAGAAGAGAGAGAAGCGGGATGGTGACACTAATTATGGCGTCATCGCCGCTCACCATCTTGGTAGAGTCCTTAAAGTTTTGGAGGATGGTACATATGTCTGACATTCATGTCCACTCCTGAGATCTTATGTGTGGAGTCTGAACTGAATACCGATGGCCTTGTTGATGCTCATACTCAACAACTGCCCTTTTCTGCTCACAAATCCTTCCCAACATCTGCAGTGTAAAGTTCCAATGCGTGGGGACATCACACACCAGTCTGTGAGACGGAAGCTGCAAACGCTGCTGAAACACGGCAAGGGCGGCGGAAGCTGTAGGTGACTTTCTAAACTGGGCACACAGGCGGCGTACTTTAACAAGCAGATCCGACAGCTCCGGGTAGGATTTGAGAAACCGCTGAACTACAAGGTTAAGCACATGGGCCAGGCATGGTACGTGTGTGAGTTCGCCTCGCCTCAGAGCTGCCACCAGGTTCCGGCCATTGTCACACACGACCATGCCTGGCTGTAGGTTCAGTGGTGTGAGCCACAGATCTGCCTGCTCATTCAGAGCTGTCCACAACTCTTCAGCATTGTGCAGTTTGTCACCAAAGCATATTAGCTTCAGCACAGCCTGTTGCCGCTTGGCCGAGGCAGTGCTTCCAGCTTGTGACTGATGTGGTCATTTCGGAGATGGAGGCTGAAGAGAAGGAGGAGGCTGAGAAGAATGAGGCACAGGAGCTCTAGACTGTGGGGGCAACCATGATTGACCTAGGGCCCGCAATCCTTGGCGTCGGGAGGATGTGTTCCGTCCCAAGGTCCGACTGGGTTACGGCTTCCACTATGTTAACACAGTGTGCCATCAGCGAGATGTACCTTCCTTGCCCACAAGCACTTGTCCACGTGTTTGTGGTTAGGTGTACTTTCCTGGTAACTGCGCTGTTGAGGGCACGGTTAATGTTTTGGGACACGTGCTTGGGTAATGCGGGTGTTACGGATCCGGGGGTGGAACCTCTGTGCTGTGATACAAGGAGGGACCAGAGGGGCGTAACTAAGTGCCTACCCGGACCAACCCTGGTCACACGGTGGCTTAGTCGACTCCGTGAACCAAGGAGGGACCGGGAAGGTGAACCAGGTGCCACTCTGGGACCAACCTTGTGTGAGAGCAGGCGACTCCCACAGGACTGATGGCCGATGCCGACAGGCACAGCAGATGAACATGGCTGGTAGACAGGCAGGTGATGCGGGTAAACAAGCAGGGGGGCACGGCTGACAGGCACGCAGGCGGGCATGGCTGATAGACAAGCAAGCAGATATGGCTGATATACAGGCTGGCGGGCACGGCTGATAGACAGGCAGGCAGGCACGGCTGATAGGCAGGCACGGTTGATAGACAGGCAGGCGGGCATAGCTGATAGACAGGCTGACGGACACTGGAACCTGAGGAGAGTGTTAGCACACAAACAACAATCTTGCACAGGCACCTCCATTTTGGAGGAGATGCCTTATATAAGAGCAATCCTCCGGCTATTGGCCGGGGACTCTTTAGGATGGCGCGCGCGGCCCCTTTAAGAGAGAGGTAGAGCGCGCATGCGCGTCCTAAGTGCAGTGCCTGGGGAACTGCGCGTGGTGTGCGCACCCCAGGCACAGTCAGGAGGGGAGCCGGAGGACACCGGATCGGGACCGCAGCGGTGAGGGGATCGGCGTCTCTGCCCAGCAGGAGGAAGAGATGCGATGCTACAGTGGGGGCGGCACACCGGGAGAAATAGTGGCGGCTGGGGACCGAGTACTGAGGGACGGCCACCGCCATTAGGTTGCGGAATGCTTCAGTCTCCACGAGCCTAAAAGGCAACATTTCGAGCGCAAGCAGTTGTGAAATGTGGGAATTTAGTAGTGTGGCCTGTGGGGCATTGGCTGCGTATTTGCGCTTGCGTTCCAAGGACTGGGATATGGACAACTGAATGCTGTGCTGGGACAAGGACATGCTTCCTGATGCTGCTACTTGAGAGTGTGCAGGGACAGGTGCAGGGCAGGAGGCATCTTCGCATGCACCATGGACAGGGGATTGGCTTGCATGCACAACAACGGAAGAAGCAATGGTGCCACCTGCAGACACAGTTCCTGGACCCTGGGGTTTGGCCCACAAAGTTGTGTGCTTTGCTGCCATGTGCCTGATCATGCTGGTGGTGGTCAGGCTGGTCGTTTTGCCATACCTGCTGATGCTGGCTTGGGAGTTGGTGCAAATGGCCTTTTTGGGCTTATTGGCCGAGTCTTTAAAAACAACCAGACTCGGGAAGACCTAACAGTTGTACTGGCAACTTCCTTTGTGTTGGTGTTATGGGGAACGGTTGCCTGCCTTCTTTCTGTGGCCACCACACTGCTTCTTCCTGCCTGTTTGGGTGCTCTGCCTCCCTCCCCCTGTGTGCTGCTGTCCTCGCTCTGCATGTCCTCCTGCCAGGTTGGGTCAGTTACTATATCATCCACCACCTCATCTTCCACTTCTGCACTCTGGTCCTCCTCCTGACTTTCTGGCAATTGCATCTTATCAATGTCCACCTCTTGTGACACTTTCCCACAGTCGCCTTTGTGTGACCGTGGCTGCTCAAATATTTGGGCATCGCTACATGCGATCTCCTCTTGCCCTGCTTCAAGTGGACCAGTCGAGAGGCCCGAATTTATAAATGGAAAAGTGAACAGCTCTTCGGAGTGTCCAAGTGTGGGATCAGTTGTCTCTGGGCACTCGGCATGGTGGGAGGAAGGAGGTTCAGGGTGAGGAATATGTGGTCCAGACTCACAGCTACTGAGACTTGACTGTGTGGAAGACAAGGTGGTGGTGGCTGCTAAGTGACTGGAAGCATTATCTGCTATCCAACCAATAACCTTTTCACACTGCTCTGTGTTCAATAGTGATGTTCTGCGGCCCCCTATTAATTGGGACATGAAGGTAGAGCGAGAAGATGTGGGTGTTGTGGCACAATTTCAGCTTGCCCACGGCCTCGGCCTCTGAATGCACCATCATCACCATCACGTCCAGTTCCCCGTCCCTTGCCACGTGCCTTGCCCATTTTAAATGGAGGACAATATCTTCCACGCTCACTACAAATGACTGAATTTGGAGCGAACTTATATGTGACCCATGTGATGGACAAACCACAGTTTTAAATATCTGGCCTGTAGGTAACTATTTTGAACAGCAATCTGGTGTCAATTGCTTCACTGACACACTAAAGGAAATTTTTAATAGGGGCCAGAAATGGCAGTATTTTCTGACAACGTATATGTGATCCGCGTGAGGGAGAAAACAGTTTTAAACATCTAGCCTGTTCGTAACTATTTTGAACAGCAATCTGGTGTCAATTGCTTCACTGACACACTGAAACAAATTTTTAATGGAGGTCAGAAATAGCAGTATTTTCTGAAAATGTATATGTGATCCGTGTGATGGAAAAAACACAGTTTTAAATATCTGGTCTGTAGGTAACTATTTTGAACAGCAATCTGTTGTCAATTACTTCACTGACACACTGAAACAAATTTTTAATGGAGGTCAGAAATGGCAGTATTTTCCGCGCAATTATATGTGATCCATGTGACGGACAAACCACAGTTTTAAATAGCTGGATTTTTAGAGCTGTAATATGGAAAGGACCTGGCTGTATTCTAGAGTGCCAACAAGCAAATGGCGCAGAAAAACGGTGTTCTCTGGATTGCTTTTTAAGCAAATAATGAGGATTAAGATCCAAAAAAAATTATTCCTGGCCCCTGAGACCTGGGCTATTTCTAGAAATATTTAACAGCAGCAGCAGACAGAACTGGAATGGAGCCTCTTGTGCTATATGCACTACAGTCTGCTATATACCCTGCCTGCCTGCCTATATACACTGCCTGCCTGATATCTCTGCAGATGGATTAGTCCTCAGAAGGACTGTTTGTTGAGATGGATATGTATCTCTAATATAGTTTGGTATACCTACACTAACTAGAAACAAGGAAATCTCTCCCTAGCTCAGCAGCACCTCTCCCTACACTGTCTGATTCCTGAGTGACTGTGACGAGCATGGATATAGATATAGACCTGATGACACTGTGCGGCCAGCCAATCACTGTAATGCCACAAACAACATGGCTACAGCATTACAGTGAGTGGCAGGCAATCCCTGCATGTTCATTGGCACTCTAAAGAGTGCCAAACATGCAGGGAGGAGACCCGAGCTCCAGCAGAGCAACCCCAGAAATACTCGGCGAGCACCGAGCATCTCAAGCAGTGAGATGCTCGGGCGAGCACCGAGCAGTAGCAAACATGCTCGCTCATCACAAATCAGTACCTAACAAATAACGTAGCACTCTGTAATGCTTGGTATGCAAATGTGAAATATATGAAATTTGAATAGCAATACTGCTCAAGAAAATAGAAATAATTGAGAAATCTTAGCACATAAATTGGCCTGGTAGCCACGATAAGGCGTTTCTCGATACCAAGAACCTACCAATGAGCTTCCTCTCTTAGAGACCAATATCTGCATGTGTATGGGAAGGTAAGAACCTGCTGTAATTAAAACAGCCTGTGGCTTAGAGGCAGAGTGCTCAGTCAGAAGGTCTATGCATATAAACAAAAAAAAACTGTCCATCATATCCAAAACAGAAAACTGGTGTGTACAGGTTCTTACTAAGAGGAGCCATCTCCATATATAACTAACAAATAAAGCAGCACTTTGTAATGCTTGGTATGCAAACGTGAAATATCTGAAGTCTGAATAACAATACTGCTCAAGAAAACAGAAATTATTGAGAAATCTTAGCAAATAAATTGGCCAATTCATTTGTACCTGATAGCCACGATAAGGCGTTTCTCGATACCAGGAACCTACCAATGTTTTCCTCTCTTAGAGACTAAAGTGTGCATGTGTCCGTCACATCAAAACAGAAAACTGGTGTGTACAGGTGCTTACTAAGAGTAGCCATCTTCATATATACCTAACAACTTTTTTTTCATTTATATGCATAGGCCTTCTGACTGAGCACTCTGCCTCTAAATTGTCAAATTTATATGCTAAGATTTATCAGTTATTTCTATTTTCTTGAGCAGTATTTGTAACATACCTGGCGGCGTCCTTGCATAGTGGTCAATCTCCCACTGTGCAAGAGAGCGCACTTGATCTCCAATTCAGAATGTCTCTCTGGCTTCCCTCCATGCTGTTTGTTTGTCTCTGTTTCTGCTGCTTAAGGGCGGCGCCCGATCACTTCCTGCTTTTTGTACCTGCTGCAGGCACACCCCTTGTGCGTCCTCAGCCTATTGCTGTCTGTCACCTGGTATTTAAACGAGCTGCTCCAATTAACCCAGGCCTGAACATCTTGCCCTGTCAGTTGGCTTTTTGTCTCTGACATGCCAGGTCCTGTGTATGTTACCTGTCTTGCAGTATTTGTTCCCGTGTGTGTACTGTGTCCTACCTGTGTACTCTAACCTGCAGTCTGTACACGCTCTCTAGCCTGTTGTCTTCTGCCTATCCTGGAGGCTGTATTTCCAGGCCAGGGTGAACTCGCTCCTAGCCTGTTCTTTCCGCCTTCTAGGGGCCGCATACCTAGACCCGTTCCTGTTTCTTGCCTGCTCTTTTTTGTATACTCTTCTAGCCTGTTATCTGTTTTTCTCTATGTCCGTACCTTCCCCTTTCTTGCAGAATCTGATCCCGTACCTATCTCCTACTCGTTGTCTTTGTACTCCCGTTTGTGAGTTTGGAGTCCACTCTCTACTTCATTGCAAGTATCCTGTGTGTATCTGGTTCTGCCTTTCCCTTCCAGTCTGTTCCGTGTGAACAGAGCCCTGTCCCCTCCGCGTCTGCGGTTTCGCTTTGCTCAGCCCTGTCCACCGTGTCTGCGGTTTCGCTTTGCTCAGCTCTGTCCACCGCGTCTGCGGTTTCGCTTTGCTCAGCTCTGTCCACCGCACCCGCGGTTTTGCTTTGCTCAGCCCTGTCCACCGCGTCTGCAGTTTCGCTTTGCTCAGCCCTGTCCACCGCATCTGCGGTTTCGCTTTGCTCAGCCCTGTCCACCGCATCTGCGGTTTCGCTTTGCTCAGCTCTGTCCACCGCGTCTGCGGTTTCGCTTTGCTCAGCCCTGTCCACCGCGTCTGCGATTTCGCTTTGCTCAGCCCTGTCCACCGCGTCTGCGGTTTCGCTTTGCTCAGCCCTGTCCACCGCATCTGCGGTTTCGCTTTGCTCAGCCCTGTCCACCGCGTCTGCGGTTTCGCTTTGCTCTGCCCTGTCCACCGCGTCTGCGGTTTCGCTTTGCTCTGCCCTGTCCACCGCGTCTGCGGTCTCGTTTTGCTCTGCCCTGTCCACCGCGTCTGCGGTTTCACTTTGCTCTGCCCTGTCCACTGCGTCTGCGGTTTCGCTTTGCTCTGTCCTGTCCACCGCGTCTGCGGTTTCGCTTTGCTCAGCCCTGTCCACCGCATCTGCGGTTTCGCTTTGCTCTGCCCTGTCCACCGCGTCTGCGGTTTCGCTTTGCTCAGCCCTGTCCACCGCATCTGCGGCTTCGCTTTGCTCAGCCCTGTCCATCGCGTCTGCGGTTTCGCTTTGCTCAGCCCTGTCCACTGCGTCTGCGGTTTCGCTTTGCTCAGCTCTGTCCACCGCGTCTGCGGTTTTGCTTTGCTCAGCTCTGTCCACCGCATCTGCGGTTACGCTTTGCTTTGCCCTGTCCACCGCATCTGCGGTTTCGCTTGGCTCAGCCCTGTCCACCGCGTCTGCAGTTTCGCTTTTCTCTGCCCTGTCCACCGCATCTGCGGTTTCGCTTTGCTCTGTCCTGTCCACCGCGTCTGCGGTTTCGCTTTGCTCTACCCTGTCCACTGCGTCTGCGGTTTCGCTTTGCTCTACCCTGTCCACTGCGTCTGCGGTTTTGCTTTGCTCTGCCCTGTTCACCGCGTCTGCGGTTTCACTTTGCTCTGCCCTGTCCACCGCATCTGCTGTTTCGCTTTGCTCTGTCCTGTCCACCGCGTCTGCGGTTTCGCTTTGCTCTACCCTGTCCACTGCGTCTGCGGTTTTGCTTTGCTCTGCCCTGTTCACCGCGTCTGCGGTTTCGCTTTGCTCTACCCTGTCCACCGCATCTGCTGTTTCGCTTTGCTCTGTCCTGACCACCGCGTCTGCGGTTTCGCTTTGCTCTGTCCTGTCCACCGCGTCTGTGGTTTCGCTTTGCTCTGCCCTGTCCACCGCGTCTGCGGTTTCGCTTTGCTCAGCCCTGTCCACCGCGTCTGCGGTTTCGCTTTGCTCAGCCCTGTCCATCGCGTCTGCGGTTTCGCTTTGCTCAGCCCTGTCCACCGTTGAGCCCCACGGCCTTCGCTCTCTGAGACGTTTTCCAGCGAATACGTGCATTAAAAATAAATAAAAAAATATATATATTTATTTGTTTATTTATTTTTTCTTTAGCTGAGTTCCAGGCGAATTACACACCCGTCCAGATGGATCTTTCTGCCCTCGTTCCTGCGGATCTGCCACGGTACTATGGGGATCCAAGACAGAGTCGTGCATTTGTGGAGTAATGCATGCTACACTTTAAGGCCTACCCTCTCTATTTTCCTTCTGATTGGGATAAAGTGGCCTTTATGATTGACTACCTAGCGGGTGATGTCTTGAAATGGGTCACCCCCCTATGGGAAGCATGGGATCCTGTCGTCCTTGACCTGCAGGCCTTCCTGGTGGCCTTTCGTATTTTCTTTGAGGACGCTAACCCTGAAGCCCCTGCTGTAGCTTCACTTCCCAATATCCCGGAGCAGCCCCGACCAGTAATGTGTGTGGGTAGCGCACTAGTCCTCCTGCCCGAAGAGACTACTGCCCACCCAGAATCCACACAGGATGACTACGCTCTCCGGAATACTTCTCACGACCTCAAGAGGCAGTCCAGATGTGCTAGGCGTAGAGGCAAGCCGTCACGCCAAGGTCTGTTCTCCCAAAGACCTCCTGATTCCAACCTTGAGGTTCCTGCTGAAGCTTCATTTCCCGGTATCCCGGAGCAGCCTCGACGGGTAATGTGCGTGGGTAGCGCACCAGTTCTCCTGCCCGAAGAGACTACTGCCTACCCAGAATACACACTGGAGGACTTCCTGCACCCGGTATCTGATGCTTCACCCACTTTAACCGGTGAGCCTCTCCAAGGGTACTCTGAAGCAGTGATTACCTCCGAGTCTGTGCATCTCTACTACCTGGTGGAGGACCCCCTGTTGCCTCCTGAATCCTCCGGGATACCACCTGATAACAAATGGAGAGAGACTTCCCTACACCCGGTATCCGATACTTCGTCTGCTCCGTCCTGTGAGCCTGACAATGGGTACCTCAAAGCGGTAGTTAACCCCGAGTTTCTACTCCCCTCCGACCAGGCGGAGGACCTCCAGTTGTCTCCAGAACCCTTCGGGGTGCTACCTGATAGCGAATGGACAGAGCCTTCCCTATACTCTGCACTTGATACCTCGCCCGCTTCGTCCAGTGAGTCCGACTTAGTGTTCTCCAAAGCAGAGGTTAACCCCGAGTCTCTACACCCCTCCGATCAGGCGGAGGACCTCCAGTTGTCTCCTGAGCCCTTTGGGGTGCTACCTGGTAGCGAAAGGACAGAGACTCTCCTATACTCTGTACCTGATACCTCGCTCACTTTGTCCAGTGAGTCCAACCTAGTGTACTCCGAAGCAGAGGTTACTCCTGAGTCTCTAGACCCCTCCGACCAGGTGGAGTACCTCCAGTTGTCTCCAGAACCTTTCGGGGTGCCACCTGGTGGTGAATGGACAGAGACTTTCCTATATCTTGGATCTGATACCTCGCTCGCTTCGCCTAGTGAGTCTAACCTAGTGTACTCCGAAGCAGAGGTTATTCCCGAGTCTCTACACCCCTCCGACCAGGCGGAGGACCTCCAATTGTCTCCAGAACCCTTCGGGGTGCCATCTGGTGGTGAATGGACAGAGACTTTCCTATACTTGGCACCCGATACCTCGCCTGCTTCGTCCAGTGAGTCCGACCTAGTGTTCTCTGAAGCAGAGGTTACCCCCGAGTCTCTGCACTCCTCTGACCCGGCAGAGGACCTCCAGGTGTCTCCTGAACCTTTCGGGGTGCTACTTGATAGCGAATGGACTGAGACTCTCCTATACTCAGTACCTGAAACCTCGCCTGCTTCATCCAGTGAGTCTGAACAAGTGTACTCCGAAGCGGAGGTTACCCCCGAGTCTCTGCCCCCCTCCAACCCGGCGGAGGACTTCCAGTTGTCTTCTGTACCCTCTGGGGTGCCACCTGAAAATATGTGGAGAGAGACTTCCTTGTGTGCTGTTCCTGGTACTCCACCCGTTTCGTCTGTTGCTGAGGATGGCTGGATAGGAGGTAGCATCCTACCTACCCAGATGAGACCAGTTTTTCCTGTGGACAGTGGAAGTGATCTTCTTGAAGTGAAGGATTGGCCCTCGAATTCCCTGCGGAAGATTCTGGCAGGCCTGAAGAAGAGGGGGAATAAGGGGGGGGGGTACTGTAACATACCTGGTGGCGTCCTTGCATAGTGGTCCATCTCCCACTGTGCAAGAGAGCGCACTTGATCTCCAATTCAGAATGTCTCTCTGGCTTCCCTCCATGCTGTTTGTTTGTCTCTGTTTCTGCTGCTTAAGGGCGGCGCCCGATCACTTCCTGCTTTTTGTACCTGCTGCAGGCACACCCCTTGTGCGTCCTCAGCCTATTGCTGTCTGTCACCTGGTATTTAAACCAGCTGCTCCAATTAACCCAGGCCTGAGCATCTTGCCCTGTCAGTTGGCTTTTTGTCTCTGACATGCCAGGTCCTGTGTATGTTACCTGTCTTGCAGTATTTGTTCCCGTGTGTGTACTGTGTCCTACCTGTGTACTCTAACCTGCAGTCTGTACACGCTCTCTAGCCTGTTGTCTTCTGCCTATCCTGGAGGCTGTATTTCCAGGCCAGTGTGAACTCGCTCCTAGCCTGTTCTTTCCGCCTTCTAGGGGCCGCATACCTAGACCCGTTCCTGTATCTTGCCTGCTCTTGTTTGTATACTCTTCTAGCCTGTTATCTATTTTTCTCTATATCCGTACCTTCCCTTTTCTTGCAGAATCTGATCCCGTACCTATCTCCTACTCGTTGTCTTTGTACTCCCGTTTGTGAGTTTGGAGTCCACTCTCTACTTCATTGCAAGTATCCTGTGTGTATCTGGTTCTGCCTTTCCCTTCCAGTCTGTTCCGAGTGAACAGAGCCCTGTCCCCTCCGTGTCTGCGGTTTCGCTTTGCTCAGCCCTGTCCACCGTGTCTGTGGTTTCGCTTTGCTCAGCCCTGTCCACTGCGTCTGCGGTTTCGCTTTGCTCAGCTCTGTCCACCGCGTCTGCGCTTTCGCTTTGCTCAGCCCTGTCCACCGCGTCTGCGGTTTCGCTTTGCTCAGCCCTGTCCACCGCGTCTGCGGTTTCGCTTTGCTCAGCCCTGTCCACCGCGTCTGCGGTTTCGCTTTGCTCAGCCCTGTCCACCGCGTCTGCGGTTTCGCTTTGCTCAGCCCTGTCCATCGCGTCTGCGGTTTCGCTTTGCTCAGCCCTGTCCACCGCGTCTGCGATTTTGCTTTGCTCAGCCCTGTCCACCGCGTCTGTGGTTTCGCTTTGCTCTGCCCTGTCCACCGCGTCTGCGGTTTCGCTTTGCTCTGCCCTGTCCACCGCGTCTGCGGTTTCGCTTTGCTCTGCCCTGTCCACCACGTCTGCGGTTTCGCTTTGCTCTGCCCTGTCCACCGCGTCTGTGGTTTCGCTTCGCTCAGCCCTGTCCACCGCGTCTGCGGTTTCGCTTTGCTCAGCCCTGTCCATCGGGTCTGCGGTTTCGCTTTGCTCAGCCCTGTCCACCGCGTCTGCGGTTTCGCTTTGATCTGCTCTGTCCACCGCGTCTGCGGTTTCACTTTGCTCTGCTCTGTCCACCGCGTCTGCGGTTTCACTTTGCTCAGCTCTGTCCACCGCGTCTGCGGTTTCGCTTTGCTCTGCCCTGTCCACCGCGTCTGTGGTTTCGCTTCGCTCAGCCCTGTCCACCGCGTCTGCGGTTTCGCTTTGCTCAGCCCTGTCCATCGGGTCTGCGGTTTCGCTTTGCTCAGACCTGTCCACCGCGTCTGCGTTTTCGCTTTGCTCTGCTCTGTCCACCGCGTCTGCGGTTTCACTTTGCTCAGCTCTGTCCACCGCGTCTGCGGTTTTGCTTTGCTTTGCCCTGTCCACCGTGTCTGTGGTTTCGCTTTGCTCAGCCTTGTCCACCGCGTCTGCGGTTTCGAATTTGTCTCCCAGTCTGTACTGGACCCTACCCAGCCTGCGCTCTAGTCTGCCTGTTCCTGTATTCCCCGGTGTGGGTCAACAGCCGTGTCCCGAGTCTGACCTGGAGTAGACCCTGGTCCCTCTGCTCGTTTCCTCCCTGGTGCACTGGCGTCGTGCGACCTTGGTCGGATCGGGCAGATACTTGGTTACGCCCCTCCAGGCACTCTCCGGTTCATGGCACAGTGGAATCACTACATACACACGCACACTCCACTGAGCCCGGGCGTGTGCATTACAGTATTGCTATTCAAATTTAAAGTATTTCATGTTTGCATACTTAAATGGGTATTCCTATTTCCATGATCTTATCCTAATATGTAGATGGTGTAATAATAATAATATTAGCAAATATCTCCAATTAGAAATGTAGTATAGTTCTTCTGATTCGCTATGTCTCTTTCCTCATGTGCAAGCATTGCAGGACCTTAGGAATCCATGGGTACGATCACTGATATAGTGAGTTAGCTAGTTGCTAGTGGTCATAACCATGGATTCCTAAGGTCCTGCAATGCCTGCACATGAGGAAAGAGACATAGCGAATGAGAAAAACTGTACTACATTTCTAATCGGACGTATTTGGTAATATTATTAGTATTATACCTACCTCATATAGGGATAGGATTTTGGAGATGGGAATACCACTTTAATGTTTCAGAGTGCTACTTTATTTGTTAGATATATATGGAGATGGCTACTCTAAGTAAGCACCTGTACACAACATTTTTCTGTTTTGGATGTGACAGTCAGTTTTTTTTGTTTTTTAGTTTTATAAATCAGGTCATTTCGGACGTGGGGATACCAAATATGTGTACTTTTTTTGTCATTTTTTTGTTTCTCCTGTACATAAATATACATGTTTATTGGTATATTATCATTTTCATTGTTTTAGTTCTTTATTTTATTTTGTAATTTATTAAAAAATATATCTATTTTTACAACTTTTTTTTTTACTTTTTTTTATTTAGTCCTTCTATGGGACTTTAACTCTTATTACTTTGATCACTGGTATAATGCATTGCAATGCTGATAGAATGCCTTTTAGACCATGTTGCTGGCATGGTCTAACAGGTCTCAATAGCTGGCAGACCTCGAGGTCATTATGTGACCTCCGATTGCCATCGTGATCACTTCGCGAGGGTGTCGATCGGGTGGGAGAGGGAGCGCCTCCTCCCTCTCCTAGCCTTCTAAATGCGGCGATTGCTATTGATCCTGGTATTTAGGGGGTTAAATGGCCCATTCAGAATGCTGCAACAGTTAGAAGATAAAAAGCGTCTTGATGAATTAAATTTTCTGCATGCCGTTATATATTCTTTGGGAGGAGGGGGAGGTTGAACTTACTGACAGATTCCCTTTAAGAGATATATTTTAGTTTTATGCCTAAGATATTATTATATGCATATGACTAGAGATGAGCGTTGTTCTACTCGAACTGTTCGCCAATCTCAAATTCGAGCTGTTTTGGGCGGTGTTCGAGCCGGTCGGCGAACACGAACAATTTGAGAAAAATTCGGCTGTTCGAGGTTATGTTCGATAACTGTTCGTGCACCAAAATCATAACTGGATTTTTTCTCAGTAATGATGAAAATTAATGTTAATACGCAGTTTGAGTGTACAGCGGGGCGGGGGGAGGGGCAGTGGATGGATCTCTGCAGGAACAATGAAGATCTCCATTTTTTTTCTCTTTCCCGCATTTGCAGTGGGGAGGTGCAATCTGTCAGCCTATCAGCAGCGCACACACGGAGCGAAGTGCTTTTTTTCACACAAGCAAGGGCATGTGTGATTGGCAGTGTATGTCACATGTCCTTGCCCTATAAGACCAAGCCATTTTCCCCGTCGCCACCATTTTCTCACTGCTGCAGCTGCGTGTTAGACGGCACCGCTGTTGCTGTGTGCGCTATACCTTGTTAATTTCAAGCCAATTTTCGCACAAATATACAGATAGCTTGGGAGTAGGGAATAGTTGTGATTGCAGTCCTTTTAAGGACTAGGTTACAGCATTTCCTACGACTTTTATCAGGCAGGTCTGTGCTCTTAAATAGATAGATTGTGGGAGTAAAGACTAATTGTAATTGGAGTCCTTTTCAGGACTAGGTTACATCAGTTCCTATCAGTTTTTGCCAGGCAGGTCTGTGCCAGTGCTGTGCAAGTTTTTTTCACAGCATTTGACTGAATCTAGCAAAGCTAATCCTTTTTGGCCTATTGCAGAGTGTGTTAGTCAGTGGAGTAGCCTATCTGTGTTGCAAGATATACCACCTGTGTATAGAATACCAATTTTTTTACTGCACCTAGTGAAGTAAAATCTTTTGGGCATAGCATCATTCTATTAGTCCATCTATACTGACCTCCATCAGGTTGCAAACTGAATATAATTTTTTTCTGCATCTAGCTCTGAAAAAATATTTGGGCTTCTAGCAGTGTGTGGGACTTGGTCTATTAGTCCATCTATACTGACCTCCATCAGGTTGCAAATTAAAAATAATTTTTTTCTTCATTTAGCTCTGAAAAAATATTTGGGCTTCTAGCAGTGTGTGGGACTTGTTCTATTAGTCCTTCTATACTGACCTCCAGCAGGTTGCAAATTGAATATAATTTTTTTCTGCATCTAGCTCTGAAAAAATATTTGGGCTTCTAGCGGTGTGTGGGACTTGGTCTATTAGTCCATCTATACTGACCTCCATCAGGTTGCAAATTAAAAATAATTTTTTTCTGCATCTAGCTCTGAAAAAATATTTGGGCTTCTAGCAGTGTGTGGGACTTGGTCTATTAGTCCATCTATACTGACCTCCATCAGGTTGCAAATTAAAAATAATTTTTTTCTTCATTTATCTCTGAAAAAATATTTGGGCTTCTAGCAGCGTGTGGGACTTGTTCTATTAGTCCATCTATACTGACCTCCATCAGGTTGCAAATTAAAAATAATTTTTTTCTGCATCTAGCTCTGAAAAAATATTTGGGCTTCTAGCAGTGTGTGGGACTTGGTCTATTAGTCCATCTATACTGACCTCCATCAGGTTGCAAATTAAAAATAATTTTTTTCTGCATCTGGCTCTGAAAAAATATTTGGGCTTCTAGCAGTGTGTGGAACTTGGTCTATTAGTCCATCTATACTGACCTCCATCAGGTTGCAAATTGAATAAAAAATTTTTCTGCATCTAGCTCTGAAAAAATATTTGGGCTTCTAGCGGTGTGTGGGACTTGGTCTATTAGTCCATCTATACTGACCTCCATCAGGTTGCAAATTAAAAATAATTTTTTTCTGCATCTAGCTCTGAAAAAATATTTGGGCTTCTAGCAGTGTGTGGGACTTGGTCTATTAGTCCATCTATACTGACCTCCATCAGGTTGCAAATTAAAAATAATTTTTTTCTTCATTTAGCTCTGAAAAAATATTTGGGCTTCTAGCAGTGTGTGGGACTTGTTCTATTAGTCCTTCTATACTGACGTCCAGCAGGTTGCAAATTGAATATAATTTTTTTCTGCATCTAGCTCTGAAAAAATATTTGGGCTTCTAGCGGTGTGTGGGACTTGGTCTATTAGTCCATCTATACTGACCTCCATCAGGTTGCAAATTAAAAATAATTTTTTTCTGCATCTAGCTCTGAAAAAATATTTGGGCTTCTAGCAGTGTGTGGGACTTGGTCTATTAGTCCATCTATACTGACCTCCATCAGGTTGCAAATTAAAAATAATTTTTTTCTGCATCTAGCTCTGAAAAAATATTTGGGCTTCTAGCAGTGTGTGGGACTTGGTCTATTAGTCCATCTATACTGACCTCCATCAGGTTGCAAATTGAATAAAAAAATTTTCTGCATCTAGCTCTGAAAAAATATTTGGGCTTCTAGCGGTGTGTGGGACTTGGTCTATTAGTCCATCTATACTGACCTCCATCAGGTTGCAAATTAAAAATAATTTTTTTCTGCATCTAACCCAGCCAATAGTTTTGGCCTAATACCACAGTTTGGCCACTCAGCTCTGCTCGATTACCATCCATTGTTTTTTTGTGCAAACAACTCCAGAGTTGTGAATTAGTTAACCACCAAAATGAGTGGAAAAAGGCCTGCTGCTGGTGGAAAGGGGAATAGGCGTGTTGGGAAGGGGAAAAAAGGTTGTGTCCGTGGGGTAGGTGCAGAAGAAAGACCATCTTCCAGCCAAACTAAAATGTCTACTTCTTTTAGCGGACAATGTGATAAGATCCCTTTCTTACGGCCACGCCAATCTCTACAAATTCCAGATGAGGCACAAAAACAGCAGGTGCTTCAACGGATATCAAGTGCTCCTTTAAGTGGGCTCTCCTCCACATCAACTTCAACATCACAAATACTCCAGTCCTCAAAGGTGTCACCCAAATCGCACTTGCTTCCTCACAGCTCCCAAATCTCCAGCTGCCCGTCTGAGTATGAGGTAGAACAGATGGTTGAGTCTGCAGAGCTGTTTACTCATACTATAGCCTGGGAATCAGAGGTCGACTCCAGCGCTTCTGTGAATCCAGACGAGGAAATGATCTGCACTGATGCCCAGAATCTTTATGAGTCGGATCCAGGACCAGACGCAGAAGGTTCTGACCATAATGTAGACCCTCATTCCCAAACTGTAACTCCTGTTGGTGGAGACAATGAGGAAGACGATGATAAGACTCAAATACCTGATTGGAGCGACAACTTTAGTTTTTTGTCAGGGCAGGAACAGGTTGGCTCTGAGGACGACGGGTGTGATAACGCACAGGGTGATGATGATGAGGTCGGAGATCCCACTTACTGTCAACCCACAGTCAGCCAAGAGATGAGGTCAGCAGAGGAGGTGGAGGAAGATGCTAGTGACGACGAGGTCAGGTTGCGCCTTCCTGGACAGAGACGTAGTACTGGAAGCACGTCAACAACTGCATCCTCAAACACAACTCTGCCTCTCACCACAAGTCGTGGTGGCTCTTCAGGTCGCATGGGTGCTAAGCCTTGCATAGCCTGGGCATTTTTTCAGATCGATAAAGATGACCCAACTCGTGTTATCTGTAACATTTGTCAGCAAAAGCTAAGTAGAGGCCAAAAAATACATAGTTTGAGTACTTCATGCATGAACCGGCACATGGACATGAAGCATAAGTTGCAGTGGGAAGCTCAGTGTGCTACAATGCGGTCTAGCCGGCCGGGCCAACCACCGTCTGCCATATCTTGTGCATCCGCGGCCTCTTCATCCTCTGTGACTGGGGGGACAGCAGTCACACCTGTTTTGGGGCGCAGACCTGCCACCTCTTTACCCGCAACAGCCAGCGTGATTGGCAGGTCATCATTTTCTTTGGAGGTGGTAACACCAGCTGGTCTTGAGCGCTGTCCGACATCGATAGCACCACCTTTGGATCAAGGCAACCTAACATGTCCGCCTGCATCTTCCTCACAGACCGGCAGTTTGCCGGGGACACCCTTATCAACCCCGTCTAAGCACAATAGCCAGCCCTCGGTCCCTCAGATGTGGACAAGTAAAAGACCATTTCCTCCTAGCCATGAGAAAGCTAAGAGGTTGAATTTCACCATCTGCAAGCTCTTGGCTACAGAAATGCTGCCTTTCCGCCTGGTGGACACAGAGGATTTTCGAGACCTTATGTCCGTCGCAGTGCCCCAGTACCAGATGCCCAGTCGGCACTACTTCTCAAAGAAAGGTGTGCCTGCGCTCCACCAGCATGTCGCACACAACATCACCGCTTCTTTGAGAAACTCTGTGTGTGACAGGGTGCATTTCACCACAGACACTTGGACGAGTAGGCATGGACAGGGGCGTTACATGTCGCTGACTGGGCACTGGGTAACTATGGTGACAGCAGGACAAGGGGCTGCTGTCCAAGTCTTGCCGTCCCCACGAGTTGTGCGTCAATTCTCTTTATGTCATTTTTCCTCCACTGCTTCTGCCTCCTCAACCTCCTCTCGGTCTTCCACCTGCACCCAAAGCCTGTCTGGTCATGCCACAAGCTTTCTAACTGCGCAGAAGGGATCCTGCACACCTCCTTACTATGCTGGCAGTAGGGCTCAACGTCATCAGGCGGTTTTTACATTGAAATGTCTGGGAAATGTGAGTCACACAGCTGAGGAGTTGTGGTCAGCTCTGGAGAACCAATTTCATGAATGGTTGTCTCCACTGGACCTGAAACCAGGGAAGGCCGTGTGCGACAATGCTGCAAACCTGGGTGCGGCCCTTCGCCGGGGCAATGTCACACACGTGCCTTGTATGGCTCACGTGTTGAACCTGGTTGTCCAGCAATTTTTAGCCCACTATCCCAGACTAGATGGCCTTCTGCAGAGGGCACGGTCGCTGTGTGCTCACTTCCGCCGTTCGCATCCCGCAGCTCAGCGACTTACATCTCTACAGAAGTCGTTGGGCCTGCCACTTCACCGGCTAAAATGCGATGTGCCTACCCGGTGGAATTCAACTCTGCACATGTTGCAGCGACTGTGGCAGCACCGACAAGCCCTGGTGCAATACGTTCTGATGTATAGCCTGGGCCAACGAGATTCAGAGGTGGGGCAAATCACGCTGGAGGAGTGGTCTCAGATCAGGGACCTATGCACCCTTCTGCACAGTTTTGAAATGGCGACGAAGATGTTTAGTGCTGACGATGCCATTATCAGCATGACTATTCCGGTGATTTACATGCTGGAGCACATGTTAAACAGAATTCGGAGTCAGGTGGTGGCACAAGAGGAGGTGGAGGAAGTAGAGGAGGAGGAGTTGTATGCGGAAGGGCTAACATCTGCAAGGTCCAGACGGTCGGCAGCACCAAGGCGGCAGGCATGTGAGGGTGGGGGAGATGATTTTACCAGGGCGCATGGTAGCAGCCAAACTAGTGAGGAAGGTGCAGGAGCCCAGGAAGAAGTGGAGGACGAACTGATGGAAGACTCATCAGATGAGGGAGACCTTGATCACATTTCTGTTGTGCGAGGTTGGGGGGAGAGGACAGAGGAAGGAAGCATGATTGCTACCTCGCCACCAACACAACAGGGACTTGGTGCTCCTGGATGCGCAACACACATGAGTGCCTTCTTGCTGCACTACCTGCAACATGACCCTCGAATTGTGAGAATTAGAAATAATCCTGACTACTGGGTTGCCAAACTGTTAGATCCCCGGTACAAAAGTAAATTTGCAGAAATTATTCCTGCCATAGAAAGGGATGCACGCATGCAGGAGTATCAGCAGAGACTGTTGCAGAATCTTACATGTGCTTTTCCACAAAACACCAGTGGTGCACGTAGTGAATCTCACAGTTCCAACTTGCCAACCGTGGGACCGTCAAGTGTTCAGCACTCAAACCATAACAGAACCACAGTATCTGCTGGTAACATCAATTTTGCGGAATCATTTCACCACTTTTTTAGCCCATCCTTTGCAAGGCCACAGGAGACAAGAAGTCTGACACATAGTCAACGCCTAGAGACGATGGTACAGGAGTATCTCCAAGTAAACATTGAAGCCACGACTGTGTCACTGGACCCTTGCTCTTTTTGGGCTTCCAATCTGGATAAATGGCCGGAGCTAGCCACTTACACCTTGGAGATCTTGTCATGCCCCGCAGCCAGCGTTCTGTCTGAACGTGTGTTCAGCGCTGCTGGTGGTGTGCTGACAGATAAGCGCACGCGGCTCTCCACTGATAATGTAGACAGACTCACGTTCATAAAGATGAACAAATCATGGATCCGAAACGACTTTTCTACCCCTGTGTCATCCTGGGGAGAGTAAAAGCTTGATGATTGGTTAAAATCACCCTACCAACCGTTTTAAGCTTTCAAATTACTAATCATGTTTATCTGTATCTTGACTGGAAAATAATTTGGGCTTTGTAGCAGTGTGCAGCACTGATCCTATTAGGCCATCTATACTAAAGCTTAACCAGATTTAAAATTAAAAATAATTTTTAGCTGCATCTAGCCCGGAAAATAATTTTGGGGCTCCGAGATGCGCAAGGCACATAAGTGCCTTCTTGCTGCACTACCTGCAGCATGACCCTCATATTGTCAGAATTCGAAGTAATCATGACTACTGGGTTGCCACACTCTTAGATCCCCCAAACTTTTCGATCAACCTTTTCATTTTAATAAAGACCAAAAAAATGGTCATTTTTGAAATTATAAGCATTAGCAGGTTGTTAGAAACTGAAATCAAACAGTTTTCAACTCAAAACTTTATTCTAGGTGATGTTAC
This sequence comes from Phyllobates terribilis, assembly GCF_046119375.1. Lineage (NCBI taxonomy): Eukaryota > Metazoa > Chordata > Amphibia > Anura > Dendrobatidae > Phyllobates > Phyllobates terribilis. Next base: position 125,839,203 of record NW_027362762.1, on the reverse strand, counting down.
ATTTTCACATAGGACCCCTTGTTCGAAAGGAGCTTCTGAACTCTCTCGTCCATTGAATTTGTCAGGTTTTGGATGGTTTCTGCTTCAATTGTTTTGCATGAGGACAGAATACCCTCCCAGAGCTGTTGCTTAGATGTGAACTGCCTCCCGCCATCATAGACACTCCTTTTAAAGATGCTCCAAAGGTTCTGAATGGGGTAGAGGTCAGGGGAGCATGGGGGTCACACCATAAGTTTGTCCCCTTTTATGCCCATATCAGCCAGAGATGCGGATGTTTTATGTGCAGCATGAGATGGTGCATTATCATGCAGAAAAATGATCTTGCTGTGAAATACACGGTTCTTCTTCTTGAACCATGGCAGGAAGTGCTGTTTGAGAAAATCCACATACATTATGGAGTTCATCTTTAGCGCCTTCAGGGATCCTAAAGGGGCCGACAATCTCTCTCCCCATGATTCCAGCCCAAAACATTACTCCACCTCCTCCTTGTTGGCGCTGTAGCCGTGTTTGCGTGGGGTGTCCATCAACCAGCCATCCTCCACTCCATTCATCTGGACCATCGAGCGCTGCACGGCACTCATCCGTGAACAAAACAGTTTTGAAATCAGTCTTCATGTAATGTTTGGCCCACTGGAGCCGTTTCTGCTTGTGTGAAGTGGATAGAGGAGGTCGACAGGATGGCATATGCACAGCTGCAAACCTCTGAAGGACCCTGCATCTTGTTGTTCGGGGGACGTTGGAGGCACAAGCAGCTTCAAAAACTTGTCTGCTGCTATGACAAGGCTTTTTTGCCGCTGCTGTTTCAACCTGACGTAATTGCCTGTAGGAAAGAGTCCTCAATTTGCCCTTATCAGCACGCACACGTGTGTACTGTGAATCAGCTACATACTTCTTGATTGCCAAGACACTTCATCCTGATCATCGCACAATGTTGATTGTAGTCATGCCTTGACCTAAACACTCCACAATTTGTTGCTTCTCAGCAGCCGACACATCCTTTTTCTTTCCCATTTTGGCAGAAAATGTAGGCTGCTTAATAATGTGAGAGAGCCTTCTTAAGTAGTCTTGCCTTTCATTGGACACACCTGCCAAACTAATTAGCACAGGTGTCTGCAATTGCTTACAGTGATATAAAGAGCCCTGACACACATCACCATCAATGAGTTTAACTGACAAACAAACAAATTCTTCCCTTATCACTCCTAAACACTTTTTGCATAATAATTTGGAACGCGGTGTACATGTGCTTTTCCACAAAACACCAGTGGTTCACGTAGTGAATCTTACAGTTCTAACTTGCCAACCGTGGTCTGTATGGAATTGTTCAATAAAGGGCCCAAAATTAAGATAACATAGATGGGAGAGGTCTGTATGAATAGGAATTCCTAAGTATTTGATACCCTGTGAGGGCCAGGCAAAGGGAAAGTTGGACTGGATGGAATCCTATATGGATTTAGGGAGGGAGACATCGAGGGCCTCAGACTTCGCTGCATTGATTTTAAAATTTTACCATGTAACAAAGTGATCTATTTCAGCCATAACAGCAGGGATGGATATATGTGATTGAGTGATATATACTAGGACATCATCAGCAAATAGAGAGCACTTGTACTCGGTGCCTCCCACCTCAATCCACCTAATATTGGGGTTATGGCGAATTGATGAGAGCAGGTGCTCCGTCACTAGGATGTATAAGAGAGGGGACAGAGGACATCCCTGCCTTGTCCCATTGGTGATTGTGAAAGGTGATGAAAATGTTCTGACGCACCCCCTGGGCCTTGGGACACCCGGAGCCGGACCCTTTTTGGTGGATGCTGGTGGTTGTAGTCTTCGTGGCGGCGATCCGGTTCCGTGGCTCAGGGCGGTCAAACCAGTGGCGGAACTATTTATGTGGTTTTGATGTTTAAATGTCCGACTACGCCACCCGTGGATTGCGGTCAGAGTGAACCGCCGCTACAGGGCAGACCGCTAAGGCTGGTGTTGTGGGTGCAGCAGAGCGTAGCATAACTCCCCACGGGAGGAGTATAGCCTCAGGGCAGTGTATGCGGAGGATGGGGGTGATGGTGCAGGGCAGCAGCAGTAACGACACGGAGTCAGTGATGCAGTTCAGGGCCTTTACTCACAGTTCTTATTATCCAGACCACGTCTGCAGGTAACGGCTGCCCACGTCGTACTGTGCTCACCAGGTGAGGGGCTCAGACAACTCCCAGATAACTTTGGAGCGCTTCACAGGACCCCCTTTGTGTGTCCTTTGTCTGGCCTTTCTTACCAACACTTCTGTCCGGCTGCCTCGGGCCTCCTCTTGGTAAACTTGGCGCCAGTTTCCCTGACCCTATGTGGTGCCTTCCTAGCGGGTGGAGCAAGGGGCTGCGCCACATAAAATGTCAGAGCCTCCGGTTTCTAGCTGAGGGTCGTTTCCTGCCTCCACTAGTTCTCCCCCTTTGGCCTGACCCCTCCACGCAGGTGGATTCGGGCGTGCGGTGGCGACTCGCCCGTCCGCACCCCTGGGATCCCTTCATTCCTCGTTCCTGGAGCCTTCTCCGCTCCTCTTCCTTCCTTCTCCCTCTTGCAGGCCTGGGCCTCTGTTACTAGGCCCGCCTCCGGAGCAGAGCTTATGCAGAGCCCCTGCTCCCTGCCACTTCTGCTCAGACTTCTCTGCACTGAACTAAGATGGTGCCCACCTTTTATACTCCCTTCTCAATGCACCCAGGAACTGCTTCCTCCCTGCTCCTGCACTGCAGGGTTCCCCTTCCTCAGTGTTCCCTCCCCCCACTCCAGCCAGGGACAGGGACTGTCGTGCCCATCTCAGGGGCATATTGGTCGCCCTGCCCCACGGCAATGTGGTGTAATGCATGCAGGTGTCGGGTCCTGATCCACACTCCATCCTTATCTGAGAGTGAGATATCACACCTCTGGGTGAGGTGCAATACGTCTGTAGCAACCGAGCCCTCGGTGCTACAGTTCCATTTATCTTCAGCCTAGGTGACGTATTGTGATACAGGGCCGTGATTTTGGCTATAAAAGGGTCCCCTAGACCCCTACCCCAAGCTTTTTAAGAGAATCATATATGGCGTGCCAGGAGACTCTATGGAATGCTTTCTCAGCATCCAACGAGAGTATCTACTTACAAATTTTTAACTGCATCTAGCCCAGGAAATACTTTGTGCCTAGTAGCAGTGTCTGCTAGTCAGCGGATTATCCCGGCTGTTAAGCAAGCTACACCACCTGTAGTTTGGACACTTAATTTTTTCAAAGGAAATGCTTCGGGACCACGGGATACTTAGTGAAGAGCATCAGGAGGCACCCCAAGGCATAGGGGCTGGGACTGGCACTAGGATGCCTTGCGGTGGACAGCCGAGCTCGATCCTTATAAAAGCTTTTTAACTGCAGCAGCTTTAGTGGACGCTACTGGAGCTGGAATTACGCGGCTGCTGGCATGAGACTTGCCCTCCAATAGATCCTTGTAAATGGATTTAAAGTGTATTCATTCAAATTAGAGGGACAATTTAAATTAAAAAGCTTAGAGCTGCCTCCACCACAGGGGGGCTCTCTCGACCCACCAGCGGACAGGCACCAGTATTGGGAGAGGGGGGCTGGCCGTCAGGGTTCACCGCGGCTCTGGCACAAACCCGGCGACACGGAGGTGGCACGGGCAGGAGCGGACTGGCCGTCTCGGCTTCTCACTTTTTGGATTTTAGAAGGGCATGACATGCCTATATCTGTGTCTCCCCCTCCTTTTACTCCTCCACCTCTTTTCTTTTCGCATGACTATATGTACTTGTCACTTTTCCATGTGTTAGTTGTGTCTTCTGAGCAGTTTGTCAGCTTTTGGACACCTTTGAAGGTGTTTTCTATGTGTTTCTATGTGTTTTTGTTTGCCTGCCATTGGTTTTAACGGTGTTCGAAGGTGTTCGACGAACAGTTCGACGAACAGTTCGGCGAACACACGGGTGTTCGACGAACCGAACCGAACTCGAACACTACGGGGGTGGCTCAACACTACATATGACAACATCTAGAACACAGAGACAGACAATAAATGGCAGGTTAGGGCTCTTTTACACATCATTGTGTCCGGTACGAGTGTTGACAGTTTCCACACATACCGGAGACACTGACACACGTAGACCCATTCTAATCTATGGGTCTGTGCACATGTTTTGGATGACAACACAGATCACACGGACCCATTCAACTCAATGGGTCCGTGTGACACGTACCGGCGCTTGGGAATCAGCGTACAGTTAGCGCTGTTCCCAGGCACCGGGTGCTGAAGGCTGCCCTCATCATCATATGCTACGTGTGAACACGGCCTCATCATTACATTTTTATTACATTTTTATGGATTTAATGTTGAAAAAATCATTCATGCCATTTTTTACACCATTTACAGAGCATTATAAAAAATCTGTCCATTGTGTTGTGAGCGTTGTTATGATTAAGGGACACCAAATATGTCCATGTTATTTCCTGATTTGTGATGTTTATTATAAAAAAATGCATTGAAAATTTAATTTTTGTAATTGTTTTTCATTAGTTTTTAGTAACTTTATAGGAAGTAAAAAAAAATCTTTTATTATCCCTATAGTATACAGGACATAGAAATACACTGATATATAAATGTACCAATTAGTGTTGAGCGAACATGCTCGACACTGCTCGGTACTCGCCCGAGCATCACGCTACTCGGGATGTTCGGCGAGCACCGAGCATTTCCGGGTTACTCGGGCGGGAGCTCGGGTCTCCGCCCTGCATGTTTGGCGTTCTTTACAGAGCCAATGAACATGCAGGGATTGCCAGCCAGTCACTGTAATGCTGCAGCCATGTTGGTTGTGGGCATTACAGTGATTAGCTGGCCGCACAGCGTCACCTCGAGTATTTAAAACAGGGCGCCGCCATCTTGGACACAGTCGCTCCGGATTAGACAGTGTAGGGACAGAGCTGCTGATTTAGGGAGAGATATAAACTGCGAAATAGTTAGTGTAGGGTCTGTAAAGGCTGCCAGAACAAACAAACAGTCCTTTTCAGGACTAATATCCATCCCAGATACCAGGCAGGCAGGCTGTATAGGAGACACAGTGGTTATACCTGCAAACGGTGCATTACAGTCCTGTGTGCTCCTGTTGCTGAAATTGCTGGACTTAGCACCAGGTGTCGGGGGCCAGGAAAAATCCTTTTTTTTTCATCTAAATCCTCCTTTTTTTCCCTCCTTCACACTGTACAAATACCCGTATTATTAACCTCTTGGTGTGTCCCCCCCCACCCCCAAAAAAAAAGCGTGTTTCTGATCTTTCAGACACAAATATCACTGTTGAAAATAGTCTGGTGTAGGCTAGAGAAACAGAAGAGTTGTTTTGCACTTCCACGGTTCAAACCTCTGTATTATCCATTTTGGGCCATTTATATAAAAAAAAAAAAACAGTTTGAGTGTGTCGCTCACTGTTCAGCCGCAAATATCTCTATTTAAAAAAGTGTGGTATACCCCAGTAAACAATAACTGTGGTTTTGCCATCCCACGGTAAAAAAATCTCTATTATTCAGCTTTTGGTAGTTTTTTCCGTAAAGAAAAACAGCAGTGTCTCCTGACTGTTGTGACACAAAAATATATCTGTTGAAAATAGTCTTGTGTAGGCCCGACATCCCAGTGTGGTTTTGCAGTTCCACGGGTCAAATCGCTGTACTATCCAGTTTTGGGCCTTTGGTATCTAAAAAAAAAGCAGTTAGAGTGTGTCGCTCACTGTTCAGCCGCAAATATCTCTATTTAAAAAAGTGTGGTATACCCCAGTAAACAATAACTGTGGTTTTGCCATCCCACGGTAAAAAATCTCTATTATTCAGCTTTTGGTAGTTTTTTCCGTAAAGAAAAACAGTAGTGTCTCCTGACTGTTGTGACACAAAAATATATCTGTTGAAAATAGTCTTGTGTAGGCCCGACATCCCAGTGTGGTTTCGCAGTTCCACGGGTCAAATCACTGTACTATCCAGTTTTGGGCCTTTGGTATCTAAAAAAAAAGCAGTTTGAGTGTGTCGCTCACTGTTCAGCCACAAATATCTCTATTTAAAAAAGTGTGGTATACCCCAGTAAACAATAACTGTGGTTTTGCCATCCCACGGTAAAAAAATCTCTATTATTCAGCTTTCGGTAGTTTTTTCCGTAAAGAAAAACAGTAGTGTCTCCTGACTGTTGTGACACAAAAATATATGTGTTGAAAATAGTCTTGTGTAGGCCCGACATCCCAATGTGGTTTCGCAGTTCCACGGGTCAAATCGCTGTACTATCCAGTTTTGGGCCTTGGTATCTAAAAAAAAAGCAGTTTGAGTGTGTCGCTCACTGTTCAGCCGCAAATATCTCTATTTAAAAAAGTGTGGTATACCCCAGTAAACAATAACTGTGGTTTTGCCACCCCACGGTAAAAAATCTCTATTATTCAGCGTTTGGTATTTTTTTCCGTAAAGAAAAAGAGTAGTGTCTCCTGACTGTTGTGACACAAAAATATATCTGTTGAAAATAGTCTTGTGTAGGCCCGACATCCCAGTGTGGTTTCGCAGTTCCACAGGTCAAATCGCTGTACTATCCAGTTTTGGGCCTTTGGTATCTAAAAAAAAAGCAGTTTGAGTGTGTCGCTCACTGTTCAGCCGCAAATATCTCTATTTAAAAAAGTGTGGTATACCCCAGTAAACAATAACTGTGGTTTTGCCATTCCACGGTAAAAAATCTCTATTATTCAGCTTTTGGTAGTTTTTTCCGTAAAGAAAAACAGTAGTGTCTCCTGACTGTTGTGACACAAAAATATATCTGTTGAAAATAGTCTTGTGTAGGCCCGACATCCCAGTGTGGTTTCGCAGTTCCACGGGTCAAATCACTGTACTATCCAGTTTTGGGCCTTTGGTATCTAAAAAAAAAGCAGTTTGAGTGTGTCGCTCACTGTTCAGCCGCAAATATCTCTATTTAAAAAAGTGTGGTATACCCCAGTAAACAATAACTGTGGTTTTGCCATCCCACGGTAAAAAATCTCTATTATTCAGCTTTCGGTAGTTTTTTCCGTAAAGAAAAACAGTAGTGTCTCCTGACTGTTGTGACACAAAAATATATGTGTTGAAAATAGTCTTGTGTAGGTCCGACATCCCAGTGTGGTTTCGCAGTTCCACGGGTCAAATCACTGTACTATCCAGTTTTGGGCCTTTGGTATCTAAAAAAAAAAGCAGTTTGAGTGTGTCGCTCACTGTTCAGCCGCAAATATCTCTATTTAAAAAAGTGTGGTATACCCCAGTAAACAATAACTGTGGTTTTGCCACCCCACGGTAAAAAATCTCTATTATTCAGCTTTTGGTAGTTTTTTCCGTAAAGAAAAACAGTAGTGTCTCCTTACTGTTGTGACACAAAAATATATGTGTTAAAAATAGTCTTGTGTAGGCCCGACATCCCAGTGTGGTTTCGCAATTCCACGGGTCAAATCGCTGTACTATCCAGTTTTGGGCCTTTGGTATCTAAAAAAAAAGCAGTTTGAGTGTGTCGCTCACTGTTCAGCCGCAAATATCTCTATTTAAAAAAGTGTGGTATACCCCAGTAAACAATAACTGTGGTTTTGCCACCCCACGGTAAAAAATCTCTATTATTCAGCTTTTGGTAGTTTTTTCCGTAAAGAAAAACAGTAGTGTTTCCTGACTGTTGTGACACAAAAATATATCTGTTGAAAATAGTCTTGTGTAGGCCCGACATCCCAGTGTGGTTTCGCAGTTCCACAGGTCAAATCGCTGTACTATCCAGTTTTGGGCCTTTGGTATCTAAAAAAAAAGCAGTTTGAGTGTGTCGCTCACTGTTTAGCCGCAAATATCTCTATTTAAAAAAGTGTGGTATACCCCAGTAAACAATAACTGTGGTTTTGCCATCCCACGGTAAAAAATCTCTATTATTCAGCTTTTGGTAGTTTTTTCCGTAAAGAAAAACAGTAGTGTCTCCTGACTGTTGTGACACCAAAAATATATCTGTTGAAAATAGTTTTGTGTAGGCCCGACATCCCAGTGTGGTTTCGCAGTTCCACAGGTCAAATCGCTGTACTATCCAGTTTTGGGCCTTTGGTGTCTAAAAAAAAAGCAGTTTGAGTGTGTCGCTCACTGTTCAGCCGCAAATATCTCTATTTAAAAAAGTGTGGTATACCCCAGTAAACAATAATTGTGGTTTTGCCATCCCACGGTAAAAAAATCTCTATTATTCAGCTTTTGGTAGTTTTTTCGGTAAAGAAAAACAGTAGTGTCTCCTGACTGTTGTGACACAAAAATATATCTGTTGAAAATAGTCTTGTGTAGGCCCGACATCCCAGTGTGATTTCGCAGTTCCACAGGTCAAATCACTGTACTATCCAGTTTTGGGCCTTTGGTATCTAAAAAAAAAGCAGTTTGAGTGTGTCGCTCACTGTTCAGCCGCAAATATCTCTATTTAAAAAAGTGTGGTATACCCCAGTAAACAATAACTGTGGTTTTGCCATCCCACGGTAAAAAATCTCTATTATTCAGCTTTCGGTAGTTTTTTCCGTAAAGAAAAACAGTAGTGTCTCCTGACTGTTGTGACACAAAAATATATGTGTTGAAAATAGTCTTGTGTAGGCCCGACATCCCAGTGTGGTTTCGCAGTTCCACGGGTCAAATCACTGTACTATCCAGTTTTGGGCCTTTGGTATCTAAAAAAAAAGCAGTTTGAGTGTGTCGCTCACTGTTCAGCCGCAAATATCTCTATTTAAAAAAGTGTGGTATACCCCAGTAAACAATAACTGTGGTTTTGCCATCCCACGGTAAAAAAATCTCTATTATTCAGCTTTCGGTAGTTTTTTCCGTAAAGAAAAACAGTAGTGTCTCCTGACTGTTGTGACACAAAAATATATGTGTTGAAAATAGTCTTGTGTAGGCCCGACATCCCAATGTGGTTTCGGAGTTCCACGGGTCAAATCGCTGTACTATCCAGTTTTGGGCCTTGGTATCTAAAAAAAAAGCAGTTTGAGTGTGTCGCTCACTGTTCAGCCGCAAATATCTCTATTTAAAAAAGTGTGGTATACCCCAGTAAACAATAACTGTGGTTTTGCCACCCCACGGTAAAAAATCTCTATTATTCAGCTTTTGGTATTTTTTTCCGTAAAGAAAAAGAGTAGTGTCTCCTGACTGTTGTGACACAAAAATATATCTGTTGAAAATAGTCTTGTGTAGGCCCGACATCCCAGTGTGATTTCGCAGTTCCACAGGTCAAATCGCTGTACTATCCAGTTTTGGGCCTTTGGTATCTAATAAAAAAGCAGTTTGAGTGTGTCGCTCACTGTTCAGCCGCAAATATCTCTATTTAAAAAAGTGTGGTATACCCCAGTAAACAATAACTGTGGTTTTGCCATCCCACGGTAAAAAATCTCTATTATTCAGCTTTTGGTAGTTTTTTCCGTAAAGAAAAACAGTAGTGTCTCCTGACTGTTGTGACACAAAAATATATCTGTTGAAAATAGTCTTGTGTAGGCCCGACATCCCAGTGTGGTTTCGCAGTTCCACGGGTCAAATCACTGTACTATCCAGTTTTGGGCCTTTGGTATCTAAAAAAAAAGCAGTTTGAGTGTGTCGCTCACTGTTCAGCCGCAAATATCTCTATTTAAAAAAGTGTGGTATACCCCAGTAAACAATAACTGTGGTTTTGCCACCCCACGGTAAAAAATCTCTATTATTCAGCTTTTGGTAGTTTTTTCGGTAAAGAAAAACAGTAGTGTCTCCTGACTGTTGTGACACAAAAATATATCTGTTGAAAATAGTCTTGTGTAGGCCCGACATCCCAGTGTGATTTCGCAGTTCCACAGGTCAAATCACTGTACTATCCAGTTTTGGGCCTTTGGTATCTAAAAAAAAAGCAGTTTGAGTGTGTCGCTCACTGTTCAGCCGCAAATATCTCTATTTAAAAAAGTGTGGTATACCCCAGTAAACAATAACTGTGGTTTTGCCATCCCACGGTAAAAAATCTCTATTATTCAGCTTTCGGTAGTTTTTTCCGTAAAGAAAAACAGTAGTGTCTCCTGACTGTTGTGACACAAAAATATATGTGTTGAAAATAGTCTTGTGTAGGCCCGACATCCCAGTGTGGTTTCGCAGTTCCACGGGTCAAATCACTGTACTATCCAGTTTTGGGCCTTTGGTATCTAAAAAAAAAGCAGTTTGAGTGTGTCGCTCACTGTTCAGCCGCAAATATCTCTATTTAAAAAAGTGTAGTATACCCCAGTAAACAATAACTGTGGTTTTGCCATCCCACGGTAAAAAAATCTCTATTATTCAGCTTTCGGTTGTTTTTTCCGTAAAGAAAAACAGTAGTGTCTCCTGACTGTTGTGACACAAAAATATATGTGTTGAAAATAGTCTTGTGTAGGCCCGACATCCCAATGTGGTTTCGGAGTTCCACGGGTCAAATCGCTGTACTATCCAGTTTTGGGCCTTGGTATCTAAAAAAAAAGCAGTTTGAGTGTGTCGCTCACTGTTCAGCCGCAAATATCTCTATTTAAAAAAGTGTGGTATACCCCAGTAAACAATAACTGTGGTTTTGCCACCCCACGGTAAAAAATCTCTATTATTCAGCTTTTGGTATTTTTTTCCGTAAAGAAAAAGAGTAGTGTCTCCTGACTGTTGTGACACAAAAATATATCTGTTGAAAATAGTCTTGTGTAGGCCCGACATCCCAGTGTGGTTTCGCAGTTCCACAGGTCAAATCGCTGTACTATCCAGTTTTGGGCCTTTGGTATCTAAAAAAAAAGCAGTTTGAGTGTGTCGCTCACTGTTCAGCCGCAAATATCTCTATTTAAAAAAGTGTGGTATACCCCAGTAAACAATAACTGTGGTTTTGCCATCCCACGGTAAAAAATCTCTATTATTCAGCTTTTGGTAGTTTTTTCCGTAAAGAAAAACAGTAGTGTCTCCTGACTGTTGTGACACAAAAATATATCTGTTGAAAATAGTCTTGTGTAGGCCCGACATCCCAGTGTGGTTTCGCAGTTCCACGGGTCAAATCACTGTACTATCCAGTTTTGGGCCTTTGGTATCTAAAAAAAAAGCAGTTTGAGTGTGTCGCTCACTGTTCAGCCGCAAATATCTCTATTTAAAAAAGTGTGGTATACCCCAGTAAACAATAACTGTGGTTTTGCCACCCCACGGTAAAAAATCTCTATTATTCAGCTTTTGGTAGTTTTTTCCGTAAAGAAAAACAGTAGTGTCTCCTTACTGTTGTGACACAAAAATATATGTGTTAAAAATAGTCTTGTGTAGGCCCGACATCCCAGTGTGGTTTCGCAATTTCACGGGTCAAATCGCTGTACTATCCAGTTTTGGGCCTTTGGTATCTAAAAAAAAAGCAGTTTGAGTGTGTCGCTCACTGTTCAGCCGCAAATATCTCTATTTAAAAAAGTGTGGTATACCCCAGTAAACAATAACTGTGGTTTTGCCACCCCACGGTAAAAAATCTCTATTATTCAGCTTTTGGTAGTTTTTTCCGTAAAGAAAAACAGTAGTGTTTCCTGACTGTTGTGACACAAAAATATATCTGTTGAAAATAGTCTTGTGTAGGCCCGACATCCCAGTGTGGTTTCGCAGTTCCACAGGTCAAATCGCTGTACTATCCAGTTTTGGGCCTTTGGTATCTAAAAAAAAAGCAGTTTGAGTGTGTCGCTCACTGTTTAGCCGCAAATATCTCTATTTAAAAAAGTGTGGTATACCCCAGTAAACAATAACTGTGGTTTTGCCATCCCACGGTAAAAAATCTCTATTATTCAGCTTTTGGTAGTTTTTTCCGTAAAGAAAAACAGTAGTGTCTCCTGACTGTTGTGACACAAAAATATATCTGTTGAAAATAGTCTTGTGTAGGCCCGACATCCCAGTGTGGTTTCGCAGTTCCACAGGTCAAATCGCTGTACTATCCAGTTTTGGGCCTTTGGTATCTAAAAAAAAAGCAGTTTGAGTGTGTCGCTCACTGTTCAGCCGCAAATATCTCTATTTAAAAAAGTGTGGTATACCCCAGTAAACAATAATTGTGGTTTTGCCATCCCACGGTAAAAAATCTCTATTATTCAGCTTTTGGTAGTTTTTTCGGTAAAGAAAAACAGTAGTGTCTCCTGACTGTTGTGACACAAAAATATATCTGTTGAAAATAGTCTTGTGTAGGCCCGACATCCCAGTGTGATTTCGCAGTTCCACAGGTCAAATCACTGTACTATCCAGTTTTGGGCCTTTGGTATCTAAAAAAAAAGCAGTTTGAGTGTGTCGCTCACTGTTCAGCCGCAAATATCTCTATTTAAAAAAGTGTGGTATACCCCAGTAAACAATAACTGTGGTTTTGCCATCCCACGGTAAAAAATCTCTATTATTCAGCTTTCGGTAGTTTTTTCCGTAAAGAAAAACAGTAGTGTCTCCTGACTGTTGTGACACAAAAATATATGTGTTGAAAATAGTCTTGTGTAGGCCCGACATCCCAGTGTGGTTTCGCAGTTCCACGGGTCAAATCACTGTACTATCCAGTTTTGGGCCTTTGGTATCTAAAAAAAAAGCAGTTTGAGTGTGTCGCTCACTGTTCAGCCGCAAATATCTCTATTTAAAAAAGTGTGGTATACCCCAGTAAACAATAACTGCGGTTTTGCCATCCCACGGTAAAAAAATCTCTATTATTCAGCTTTCGGTAGTTTTTTCCGTAAAGAAAAACAGTAGTGTCTCCTGACTGTTGTGACACAAAAATATATGTGTTGAAAATAGTCTTGTGTAGGCCCGACATCCCAATGTGGTTTCGCAGTTCCACGGGTCAAATCGCTGTACTATCCAGTTTTGGGCCTTGGTATCTAAAAAAAAAGCAGTTTGAGTGTGTCGCTCACTGTTCAGCCGCAAATATCTCTATTTAAAAAAGTGTGGTATACCCCAGTAAACAATAACTGTGGTTTTGCCACCCCACGGTAAAAAATCTCTATTATTCAGCTTTTGGTATTTTTTTCCGTAAAGAAAAAGAGTAGTGTCTCCTGACTGTTGTGACACAAAAATATATCTGTTGAAAATAGTCTTGTGTAGGCCCGACATCCCAGTGTGGTTTCGCAGTTCCACAGGTCAAATCGCTGTACTATCCAGTTTTGGGCCTTTGGTATCTAAAAAAAAAGCAGTTTGAGTGTGTCGCTCACTGTTCAGCCGCAAATATCTCTATTTAAAAAAGTGTGGTATACCCCAGTAAACAATAACTGTGGTTTTGCCACCCCACGGTAAAAAATCTCTATTATTCAGCTTTTGGTAGTTTTTTCCGTAAAGAAAAACAGTAGTGTCTCCTGACTGTTGTGACACAAAAATATATCTGTTGAAATTAGTCTTGTGTAGGCGCGACATCCCAATGTGGTTTTGCAGTTCCACAGGTCAAATCGCTGTACTATCCAGTTTTGGGCCTTTGGTATCTAAAAAAAAAGCAGTTTGAGTGTGTCGCTCACTGTTCAGCCGCAAATATCTCTATTTAAAAAAGTGTGGTATACCCCAGTAAACAATAACTGTGGTTTTGCCATCCCACAGTAAAAAATCTCTATTATTCAGCTTTTGGTAGTTTTTTCCGTTAAAAAAAACAGTAGTGTCTCCTTACTGTTGTGACACAAAAATATATGTGTTGAAAATAGTCTTGTGTAGGCCCGACATCCCAGTGTGGTTTCGCAGTTCCACGGGTCAAATCGCTGTACTATCCAGTTTTGGGCCTTTGGTATCTAAAAAAAAAGCAGTTTGAGTGTGTCGCTCACTGTTCAGCCGCAAATATCTCTATTTAAAAAAGTGTGGTATACCCCAGTAAACAATAACTGTGGTTTTGCCATCCCACGGTAAAAAATCTCTATTATTCAGCTTTTGGTAGTTTTTTCCGTTAAAAAAAACAGTAGTGTCTCCTGACTGTTGTGACACAAAAATATATGTGTTGAAAATAGTCTTGTGTAGGCCTGACATCCCAGTGTGGTTTCGCAGTTCCACGGGTCAAATCGCTGCACTATCCAGTTTTGGGCCTTTGGTATCTAAAAAAAAAGCAGTTTGAGTGTGTCGCTCACTGTTCAGCCGCAAATATCTCTATTTAAAAAAGTGTGGTATACCCCAGTAAACAATAACTGTGGTTTTGCCATCCCACGGTAAAAAATCTCTATTATTCAGCTTTTGGTAGTTTTTTCCGTAAAGAAAAACAGTAGTGTCTCCTGACTGTTGTGACACAAAATATATCTGTTGAAAATATTCTTGTGTAGGCCCGACATCCCAGTGTGGTTTCGCAGTTCCACGGGTCAAATCGCTTACTATCCAGTTTTGGGCCTTTGTTATCTAAAAAAAAAGCAGTTTGAGTGTGTCGTTCACTGTTCAGCCGCAAATATCTCTATTTAAAAAAAGTGTGGTATACCCCAGTAAACAATAACTGTGGTTTTCCTCTTCCACGGTTCTAATCTACTCTATATTACCCTTTTTCCATTGATAGTGCATGTGTAAGCTATTTTACTTCATTTACAATGGGCAAGGCGCGTGGCAAGGGACGTGGAAGTGGACGTTCTGGTGGTGGTTCGTACAGAGGACGGGGCCGTGGCCAAGGTGAAAATGTGCCACAACCAACAGCCACATCTTCTCGCTCCCACTTCTTGACCGAATTACTAGGGAAGCACAGAACAACACCAGTATTGAGAACTGATCAGTGTGAACAGGTTATTAATTTGATAGCAGATAATACTTCCAGTTACCGGGGCACCACCACCTCCGGTCTGTCTTCCACACGGTCAACTCTTAGTAGCCGTGAGTCTCGACCGCATACTCCTCCTCACCCTGATGCTCCTTCCTCCCACCATGCCGAGTGTCGTCAGACAGCAAGTGATCCCACACTTGGACACTCTGAAGAGCTGTTTACTGGTCCATTTCCATATTTGGGCCCCTTGCCTGATACGCTTGAAGTGGTGGAAGAGGAGATCCCATGCTGCGATGCCTAAATATTTGAACAGCCACGGTCACAGGAAGTCGACGTTGGCAATCTGTCACAAGAGGTGGACGATGACGAGACACAATTGCCAGGAAGTGAGGAGGAGGATCGTGGTGCGCAAGTGGAAGAGGAGGAGGTGGTGGATGATCTAGTAACTGACCCAACGTGGAAGGAGGACATGCAGAGTGAGGCCAGCAGCACACAGGGGGAGGGAGGCAGAGTACCCCAACAGGCAGGAAGAAGCAGTGTGGTGGCCACAGACAGAAGGCAGGCAACCGTTCCCCGTAACACCAACACGAAGGATGTTGCCAGTACAAGCGGTAGGTCTTCCAGAGTCTGGAATTTTTTTAAAGACTCTGCTGATAACCCCAAAAAGGCCATATGTTCCACCTGCCATGCCAGCATCAGCAGGGGTGACAAAACTACCAGACTGACCACCACCAGCATGATCAGGCACATGGCAGCAAAGCACCCGACTTTGTGGGGCGAAACCCAGGGTCCACGACCAGTGTCAGCGGGTGTCACCACTGCTTCTCCCACTGTTGTGCGTGCAATAGAACCCCCTGTTGTGTGTGCAAGGCAATCCCCTGTCCATACTGCATGTAAAGATGCTCCCTCCTCTCAGTCTTCACTTGCTATTGCAGTTTCTCAAGAAACAGCATCAACGTCCACGTCCACGTCCCACCGCAGCGTTCAATTGTCCATATGCCAGACCTTTGAACGAAAGCGGAAATTCGCAGCTAACGCCCCACAGGCCACAGTCCTAAATTCGCACATTTCACGACTGCTTGCATTGGAAATGCTGCCTTTTAGGCTGGTGGAGATGGAATCCTTCCGTAATCTTATGGCGGTGGCCGTCCTTCGGTACTTGGTCCCCAGCCGACACTATTTTGCCCGGTGTGCCATCCCCGCACTACACAAGCATGTGTCCCAAAGCATCTGCCGTGCCCTCAACAACGCAGTTACTGGGAGAGTCCACCTGACAACGGACACGTGGACAAGTGCTTGTGGCCAGGGACGGTACATCTCTCTGACGGCACACTGGGTAAACATAGTGGAAACCGGGACCCAGTCGGACCTTAGGACG
Source organism: Phyllobates terribilis (assembly GCF_046119375.1). Lineage (NCBI taxonomy): Eukaryota > Metazoa > Chordata > Amphibia > Anura > Dendrobatidae > Phyllobates > Phyllobates terribilis. The sequence goes on along the minus strand of NW_027362762.1, from coordinate 125,823,157 downwards.
GAACACATCCTCCTCACACCGAGGATTGCGGGCCCTATGTCAGTCAGAGTTGCCCCCACAGTGTACAGCTCCTGCACATCCTCCTCCTCCTCCTCATGTTCAGCCTCCATCTCAGATATCACCACATCAGTTACAAGCTGGAAGCATTGCAGTTCTGCCTCCGCCAAGCGGCAACAGGCTGTGCTGAAACTCATAAGCTTAGGTGATAAACCTCACACTGCTTGTGAGTTGTGGACAGCTGTGAAAGAGCAGGCAGATCTGTGGCTGAGACCGCTGAACCTACATCCCGGCATGGTCGTGTGTGACAATGGCCGTAACCTGGTGGCAGCTCTGAGGCGAGGTGAGATCACACATGTACCATGCCTGGCTCATGTGCTTAACCTCGTGGTTCAGCGGTTTCTTAAATCGTACCCCGAGTTGCCAGAACTGCTCGTGAAAGTAAGCCACCTGTCAGCTCATTTTCGCAAGTCGGCTACAGCTTCCGCCGCCCTTGCTGTGTTGCAACAGCGTTTGCAGCTTCCGGCACACCGACTGGTGTGTGATGTCCCCACACGTTGGAACTCTACCCTCCACATGTTGCAAAGGATTTGTGAGCAGAAGAGAGCAGTTGTGGAGTACCAGCTGCAATAAGGCCGTTGATATTCAGGTCAGACTCCACACATAAGACCTCAGGAGTGGACCTGGATGTCTGACATATGTACCATCCTGACAAACTTTGAGGAGGCCACCAAGATGGTGAGTGGCGATGACGCCATCATTAGTGTCAGCATCCCACTTGTCTGTCTTTTGCAACGCTCTCTGCAGAGAATTAAAGAGGAGGCATTGCAGCCAGAGTATGATGAGATGGATCAAGAAGCCGTAGCGGGCGATTACACACAGCCCAGCCTCATCTCATCCCAACGTGCATTGGGGGACAATGAGGGAGAGGAGGAGGAGGAGGAGGAGGAGGAAGAACAGGAGCTGCTATCATGCGTTGTAGACGGTAGTACCTGTACAAGTGTCATACCGTCGGTTCAGCGTGGGTGGCCTGAGGACAGGGGGGAGGAGGAAGAGGAGGAGGAGGAGGAGGAGAGCATGGTCAGTCGTCATCTTGGTGAGGACACGGAAATCTTGCCCATTACCAGTCTGGCACGCATGGCTGACTTTATGTTACGCTGCCTTAACCGTGACCCTCGCGTTGTCAAAATGTTGGGTGACAGTCATTACTGGTTGGTGACACTTGTAGACCCACGCTACAAGGAGAACTTTCACTCTCTTATTCCTGAGGTGGAGAGGTCTACAAAAATGGGGCAATACCAGAAGGCCCTTGCTGCAGAACTCTTAAAAAAATTCCCATCTGAACACGCTAGCGGCAGAGGTCACAGATCGTTGCCCAACCAAGGCGTACAGGCGAGAGAGATGCAACTCCAATCCAGCAGAGGCAGAGGAACACTGTCAACATTCTGGGACAGTTTTCTGACACCCGCCCAGCTTACAGGCCCTGAGGCGCGGGGTACTCTCACAAAGAGTGGACAGTTTCAAAAGATGGTGAGGGAGTACCTTGCTGATCGTACCAGCGTCCTCCGTGATTCCTCTGTGCCTTTTAATTATTGGGTATCCAAGCTGGACACTTGGAATGAACTCGCTCTGTACGCCTTGGAGTTCCTGGCCAGCCCTGCCGCTAGCGTGTTATCGGAGCGTGTTTTTAGTGCCGCTGGGGGAATTATAACTGATAAGCGCACTCGCCTGTCAACTGACAATGCTGACAAGCTGACCCTTATCAAAATGAACAAGGGCTGGATTGGGCCAGACTTCTCATCACCACCAAATGACAGCAGAGTAACATAAAGTCAAATCCACTGTGTTATTTCGGGAGGTGTATTCACATGCACCGCTTCACACCCACACATGGGTATACGCTTCCTCATTTCGGCTGTTTAATCTTCTTCTCCTTATCCTCAGCCTCCACCACCACTATACCACCAGGGTGCCAGCATTGCAAGTTCCTCCATCCTTATTTTTGGCAACTTTAGCTTGCAAGGCATAAGCAAATACTATGGGACACCCACTCCCCAATAATGGGACTTATGTTTGTAATATGCTGTACTGCATGGCTCTTGTAAGGGGCATTGCAAGTTGCTCCGTCCTAATTTTTGGCAGCTTTTGCTGGGAAAGCATAAGCAAATACTATGGGACACCCACTCCCCAATAATGGGACTTATGTTTGTAATATGCTGTACTGCATGGCTCTTGTAAGGGGCATTGCAAGTTGCTCCATCCTAATTTTTGGCAGCTTTTGCTGGGAAAGCATAAGCAAATACCATGGGACACCCACTCCCCAATAATGGGACTTATGTTTGTAATATGCTGTACTGCATGGCTCTTGTAAGGGGCATTGCAAGTTGCTCCGTCCTAATTTTTGGCAGCTTTTGCTGGGAAAGCCTAAACTAAATACTATGGGACACCCACTCCCCAATAATGGGACTTATGTTTGTAATATGCTGTACTGCATAGGTCTTGTAAGGGGCATTGCAAGTTGCTCCGTCCTAATTTTTGGCAGCTTTTGCTGGGAAAGCATAAGCAAATACTATGGGACACCCACTCCCCAATAATGGGACTTATGTTTGTAATATGCTGTACTGCATGACTCTTGTAAGGGGCATTGCAAGTTGCTCTGTCCTAATTTTTGGCAGCTTTTGCTGGGAAAGCATAAGCAAATACTATGGGACACCCACTCCCCAATAATGGGACTTATGTTTGTAATATGCTGTACTGCATGGCTCTTGTAAGGGGCATTGCAAGTTGCTCCGTCCTAATTTTTGGCAGCTTTTGCTGGGAAAGCATAAGCAAATACTATGGGACACCCACTCCCCAATAATGGGACTTATGTTTGTAATATGCTGTACTGCATGGCTCTTGTACGGGGCATTGCAAGTTGCTCTGTCCTAATTTTTGGCAGCTTTTGCTGGGAAAGCATAAGCAAATACCATGAGACACCCACTCCCCAATAATGGGACTTATGTTTGTAATATGCTGTACTGCATGGCTCTTGTAAGGGGCATTGCAAGTTGCTCCGTCCTAATTTTTGGCAGCTTTTGCTGGGAAAGCATAAGCAAATACTATGGGACACCCTCTCCCCAATAATGGGACTTATGTTTGTAATATGCTGTACTGCATGACTCTTGTACGGGGCATTGCAAGTTGCTCCGTCCTAATTTTTGGCAGCTTTTGCTGGGAAAGCATAAGCAAATACTATGGGACATCCACTCCCCAATAATGGGACTTATGTTTGTAATATGCTGTACTGCATGGCTCTTGTAAGGGGCATTGCAAGTTGCTCCGTCCTAATTTTTGGCAGCTTTTGCTGGGAAAGCATAAGCAAATACCATGGGACACCCACTCCCCAATAATGGGACTTATGTTTGTAATATGCTGTACTGCATGGCTCTTGTAAAGGGCATTGCAAGTTGCTCCATCCTAATTTTTGGCAGCTTTTGCTGGGAAAGCCTAAACTAAATACTATGGGACACCCACTTCCCAATAATGGGACTTATGTTTGTCATATGCTGTACTGCATGGCTCTTGTAAGGGGCATTGCAAGTTGCTCCGTCCTAATTTTTGGCAGCTTTTGCTGGGAAAGCATAAGCAAATACTATGGGACACCCACTCCCCAATAATGGGACTTATGTTTGTAATATGCTGTACTGCATGGCTCTTGTAAGGGGCATTGCAAGTTGCTCTGTCCTAATTTTTGGCAGCTTTTGCTGGGAAAGCATAAGCAAATACTATGGGACACCCACTCCCCAATAATGGGACTTATGTTTGTAATATGCTGTACTGCATGGCTCTTGTAAGGGGCATTGCAAATTGCTCCATCCTAATTTTTGGCAGCTTTTGCTGGGAAAGCATAAGCAAATACTATGGGACACCCACTCCCCAATAATGGGACTTATGTTTGTAATATGCTGTACTGCATGGCTCTTGTAAGGGGCATTGCAAGTTGCTCCGTCCTAATTTTTGGCAGCTTTTGCTTGGAAAGCATAAGCAAATACCATGGGACACCCACTCCCCAATAATGGGACTTATGTTTGTAATATGCTGTACTGCATGTGACGCGCCCCCTGGGCCGTGTGTACACGTGTGTGGGATACCCGGTGCCGGGTCTCTGGGGTCTGTAGTCTCCGTGGCGGTGACCCGGACCCATGGCTCAGGCTGGTCAAACCAGTGGCAGTCTTTCTTAGGTTTTGAGGTTAATTGTCCGACTGCGCCACCCGTGGATTGCGGTCAGGGAGTACCACCGCTGCGAGGCAGACCGCTGAGGCTGGTGTTGTGTGCGCAGCATAGAATGGGATAACTCCCCTCGGGAGGAGTATAGCCTCAGGGCAGTGAGTGTGGATGATGGGGGTGATGGTGCACGAGCGCAGCAGGAATGACTCAGAGTCTTTGCAGTGCAGTTAAGGGTCTTTACTGATGATTATAAGGTAGACCCTCCCGGGAGTACTGGCTAGCATAAGAGGCCTGGTCAGTTTGTGAGCAAGCAAGAGTTCCCCTGGCCAGGTGGAGTTGTAGGCCTCCCCGTCTGTCTGCACTCTTCCTGGCTACCTTGCTGTAAGCGGGTAGAAGTAGCCCACGTCCCTGAGTGTACCGTGTAGTGCTCAACCGTATGGCTGGTGACTTGGAGCCTTCTGTTAGCCTCCGCTCCACAACGGCGGTGCTGGTCCCTTGCTTGTGACTGAGCCTCCGGGCTTCTATGGCCAGAGGACCTGAAATCCCCTGCTGGCTGGTTTCTGCTGCTGGATATATAAGTCCTCACAGCTTCGGACTCCTGTGTCCGGTTCCTATTGTCTTCTGCCAGGGCAAGCTCTGCTCAGCTTCCAGCCCCTGGTCTTTAGCTCCTAGCTCCTACAGAGCTCCTTGCTGTTACTTTCCCTTGCTCTCACTCTGACTCTGACTGTTCTCTGACTCACTCAACCCCGCCTCAGATCAGTTTATAAGGGCAGAATTCTCCCCTCCCAGGATTGGGGCAGGAGGATGTTGCATGTTTAAGGGATCCTGACCAGGAAACCTCCCACTTGATCTCCGACGTAATATCTCTATTACTGTGGTGACCAGACCCCTGGGGTTCCACACATGACTCTTGTAAGGGGCATTGCAGTTCCTCATAATTTTTGGAAAGCCTTCCATTCACTGCTTAGGCCAACAGTGCACGGGAGACCCAGTTGCTATAAATGGAAAAAAAAGTTTAGTTAACGCCCTCTGACCTCCATGTCATTTCCAAGGGGCATTGGAGTGGCTCGAAATTTTTGGTAGGCATTGCACTCACTGTATGCCCTATAAATGTGTAGCCGAACTGCTCCTTTTGCTACAGAAACATATCCTACAAGACATATCTGGTTGACTGGCCTGATATTGATGTGAATGGTCCCTGTTTCTCCTGCTCTTTCTCCTTTGCCACTACCTCATCCATCATTTATTACCTGAAGCTTTGTTTTAACGGGAGTCATAGAACTTGGATAGAAGCAGGAAAACATCCAGCAACCCTCGGAGGAGGTAGGATATGCGCCAAAACGCTGACCACCTCAGGCCTAGCCGCTACTACATACATGCGCTTGCATTACAACAAAACAAAGCAGATGCTAATTTCTATCATCCTCATCATGCTCCTCACCTTGGCACTCTCAACTCCCCTGATGGAGATGCCAGGGCCCACCGGAGGAGTTTGATAGTCCGGTGGGCTCGTCCAATGCTGCCCTAAAGCAGGCCAGGCTAACAAAAGTGTGAGAAAGGTTACCGGGACAAATAGGGGTGGCTTGGGACCGAGTATGGACACCCGGCCACCCCCTGGAGGCTGGGGAGCAAGCAGGGACACCCGGGCACCAGGCGGCTGGGGACTGAGTATGGATATCAGGCCGCCGACACAGCCATGGCGTGGTGGCCAGATTCCGCCTCCACATGCCTAAAAGGCCCAATTTAAAGTGCAAGCAAGCAATATGGTATTGCAGCCTGGGGGTGGGTGGGTTGCAGGCTGCATACTTGCGCTTGCATTGCAAGGAATGGGAGAGGTACAATTGAACACTGCCCTGGGACAAGCTCTTGAATGGGGATAGTTGCAAGTCTGCAACGACAGGTGCAAGGTGGGAGGCATCTTCGCATGTACCATGAACTGGGGTTTGGCATGCACACACTACAGCGGAATAGGCTCTCCTTCCCACTAAATGCACTGGGGAGGGCACAGGTAATGTTTTGGTATACGCGCTTAATCTTATGCATAAGGCACACCTGGACAAATATGGGCGGCTGGGGACTGAGTATGGATACCTCGCTGCCGAAGCAGCCATGAGGTAGTGGCCAGCTTCGGCCTCCTCCAAACTAAAAGGCCCCATTTCAAGTGCAAGCTAGCAGTATGGAATTGCAGTCTGGGGGTGGGTGGGTGGCAGGCTGCACACTTACACTTGCATTAAAAGAAAACATAGCAGATGCTAACTTCTGTCATCATCATGCTCCTCACCTTGGCACTCTCAACTCCACCGATGGAGAAGTCAGGGCCCACCGGAGGAGTCTGGTTCTCTGGTGGGCTCGTCCAATGCTGCCTAAAGCAGGCCGGGCTAAGAAAAGTGTGTGGGGGGATGTTCCAAGGAGAAATAGGGGCGGCTGGGGACCGTTTATGGACACCCGGCTACCCCCAGGCGGCTGGGGACCATGGGTGGACACCCGGCCGCGGGGCGGCTGGCGACCGAGTATGGACACCCGGCCGTCGGGCGGCTGGGGACTGAGTATGGATTCCAGGCCGCCAACACAGCCATGACGTGGTGGCCAGATTCCGCCTCCACATGCCTAAAAGGCCCAATTTCAAGTTCAAGCAAGCAAGCAGTATGGTATTGCAGCCTGGGGGTGGGTGGGTGGCAGGCTGCATACTTGAGCTTGTATTGCAAGGAATGGGGGAGGTACAATTGAACACTGCCCTGGGACTAGAACTTGCATGGGGATAGTTGCAAGTCTGCATCTTCTGATGCGGTAAGGATCACTTATGATGGTCACAGTGACCTGGGAGTCAGAGATGCTTCCAGGGGTCTTCCCCATGCTGTTCCCTTGTCTTTTCAGCACTTTATGCATGTGTCACACAGCACATGGCCAGATAAGGTTGTAAAATGTTAAAATGACATTTCACGGTGAATGCATTTGTCATAGTTGAAAGCAATCCAAAAGTGCAAAAACGCATAAAAAATGCTACTTGTGAACATAGCCGAAGGTGTGGAGGAGTATTTTTGTTTTTGGTCATTTATTTTAACTTATACACAAGTCTTTACCCTGGAAAGGATGTTCCTTAACATATTTCACAGGAAAAAAGTTTCACTTTTGTTTTTGAACGTTTTATTGTGAGCCTGTAAAAGTGGCTTAATACCTCTGACCACGTTGTTGACAGCAGTGACCTGGGGATCAGAAATGCTTCCTGGGGCGATCCCCATGCTGTCCCCATGTCATTTGAGCACTGTCACTATCGTTTTGGGCACTTGTTAGGCTTTTAAAAGACTGCCGGGGGTGCCACCGCAAAAATGCTCGAGTCTCCCATAGACTAACATTGGGCTCATTGCTCGGGTCGAGCACCCGAGTATTACGGCAAGCTTGGCCCGAGCTTCGAGCACCCGAGCATTTTAGTGCTCGCTCAACACTAGTACCAATACATTCTGCCTGGCAGAGAGCCAGCATATTACGTACCCTGCATATCTTATGTCGTTAAGAGGTTAAAATGGACTGCATACATAAAAACTGCATACATTATTAATTAGATATCTTAGACCTGATGAAACTGGTATAATCATTGTGAAAATCCATGACTGTATAGTTCTTTCTGAATGTTAAGGTCAATCACCGCCCATCTAGCCTGATTGACAGCTCCTCAGTGTCCCTGCTCCCTGATAACGGAGATCTCACACTGCTCAGTACAAACTGCAGCTGGGTTGACACCGAGTAGATTTGGACTTATGAGCTCTTTAGCTGGACTCATATTCATTTTAATATCAGGATTATACCACCATTCTGAGGGATTTTCAAAGTAAATACGTAAGACTCATTGGGTCTAAGATATCTGTTTAACATATATACATGTTGTTGATTGTATTGTGAAGTCTGGTGGCAGGGCTTCTTCATATTCGGAAACTTTTATCGTCCAATGAGTCTCATAAGAAGCCATCATGTAAGTATTCTGTAGTTACTGTGGTATACCCCAGTAAACAATAATTGTGGTTTTGCCATCCCACGGTAAAAAATCTCTATTATTCAGCTTTTGGTAGTTTTTTCCGTAAAGAAAAACAGTAGTGTCTCCTGACTGTTGTGACACAAAAATATATCTGTTGAAAATAGTCTTGTGTAGGCCCGACATCCCAGTGTGATTTCGCAGTTCCACGGGTCAAATCACTGTACTATCCAGTTTTGGGCCTTTGGTATCTAAAAAAAAAGCAGTTTGAGTGTGTCGCTCACTGTTCAGCCGCAAATATCTCTATTTAAAAAAGTGTGGTATACCCCAGTAAACAATAACTGTGGTTTTGCCATCCCACGGTAAAAAATCTCTATTATTCAGCTTTCGGTAGTTTTTTCCGTAAAGAAAAACAGTAGTGTCTCCTGACTGTTGTGACACAAAAATATATGTGTTGAAAATAGTCTTGTGTAGGCCCGACATCCCAGTGTGGTTTCGCAGTTCCACGGGTCAAATCACTGTACTATCCAGTTTTGGGCCTTTGGTATCTAAAAAAAAAGCAGTTTGAGTGTGTCGCTCACTGTTCAGCCGCAAATATCTCTATTTAAAAAAGTGTGGTATACCCCAGTAAACAATAACTGTGGTTTTGCCACCCCACGGTAAAAAATCTCTATTATTCAGCTTTTGGTAGTTTTTTCCGTAAAGAAAAACAGTAGTGTCTCCTGACTGTTGTGACACAAAAATATATCTGTTGAAATTAGTCTTGTGTAGGCGCGACATCCCAGTGTGGTTTTGCAGTTCCACAGGTCAAATCGCTGTACTATCCAGTTTTGGGCCTTTGGTATCTAAAAAAAAAGCAGTTTGAGTGTGTCGCTCACTGTTCAGCCGCAAATATCTCTATTTAAAAAAGTGTGGTATACCCCAGTAAACAATAACTGTGGTTTTGCCATCCCACAGTAAAAAATCTCTATTATTCAGCTTTTGGTAGTTTTTTCCGTTAAAAAAAACAGTAGTGTCTCCTTACTGTTGTGACACAAAAATATATGTGTTGAAAATAGTCTTGTGTAGGCCCGACATCCCAGTGTGGTTTCGCAGTTCCACGGGTCAAATCGCTGTACTATCCAGTTTTGGGCCTTTGGTATCTAAAAAAAAAGCAGTTTGAGTGTGTCGCTCACTGTTCAGCCGCAAATATCTCTATTTAAAAAAGTGTGGTATACCCCAGTAAACAATAACTGTGGTTTTGCCATCCCACGGTAAAAAATCTCTATTATTCAGCTTTTGGTAGTTTTTTCCGTTAAAAAAAACAGTAGTGTCTCCTGACTGTTGTGACACAAAAATATATGTGTTGAAAATAGTCTTGTGTAGGCCCGACATCCCAGTGTGGTTTCGCAGTTCCACGGGTCAAATCGCTGCACTATCCAGTTTTGGGCCTTTGGTATCTAAAAAAAAAGCAGTTTGAGTGTGTCGCTCACTGTTCAGCCGCAAATATCTCTATTTAAAAAAGTGTGGTATACCCCAGTAAACAATAACTGTGGTTTTGCCATCCCACGGTAAAAAATCTCTATTATTCAGCTTTTGGTAGTTTTTTCCGTAAAGAAAAACAGTAGTGTCTCCTGACTGTTGTGACACAAAAATATATCTGTTGAAAATAGTCTTGTGTTGGCCCGACATCCCAGTGTGGTTTCGCAGTTCCACGGGTCAAATCGCTGTACTATCCAGTTTTGGGCCTTTGGTATCTAAAAAAAAAAGCAGTTTGAGTTTGTCGCTCACTGTTCAGCCGCAAATATCTCTATTTAAAAAAGTGTGGTATACTCCAGTAAACAATAACTGTGGTTTTGCCATCCCACGGTAAAAAATCTCTATTATTCAGCTTTTGGTAGTTTTTTCCGTAAAGAAAAACAGTAGTGTCTCCTGACTGTTGTGACACAAAATATATCTGTTGAAAATAGTCTTGTGTAGGCCCGACATCCCAGTGTGGTTTCGCAGTTCCACGGGTCAAATCGCTTACTATCCAGTTTTGGGCCTTTGTTATCTAAAAATAAAGCAGTTTGAGTGTGTCGCTCACTGTTCAGCCGCAAATATCTCTATTTAAAAAAAGTGTGGTATACCCCAGTAAACAATAACTGTGGTTTTCCTCTTCCACGGTTCTAATCTACTCTATATTACCCTTTTTCCATTGATAGTGCATGTGTAAGCTATTTTACTTCATTTACAATGGGCAAGGCGCGTGGCAAGGGACGTGGAAGTGGACGTTCTGGTGGTGGTTCGTACAGAGGACGGGGCCGTGGCCAAGGTGAAAATGTGCCACAACCAACAGCCACATCTTCTCGCTCCCACTTCTTGACCGAATTACTAGGGAAGCACAGAACAACACCAGTATTGAGAACTGATCAGTGTGAACAGGTTATTAATTGGATAGCAGATAATACTTCCAGTTACCGGGGCACCACCACCTCCGGTCTGTCTTCCACACGGTCAACTCTTAGTAGCCGTGAGTCTCGACCGCATACTCCTCCTCACCCTGATGCTCCTTCCTCCCACCATGCCGAGTGTCGTCAGACAGCAAGTGATCCCACACTTGGACACTCTGAAGAGCTGTTTACTGGTCCATTTCCATATTTGGGCTCCTCGCCTGATACGCTTGAAGTGGTGGAAGAGGAGATCCCATGTTGCGATGCCTAAATATTTGAACAGCCACGGTCACAGGAAGTCGACGTTGGCAATCTGTCACAAGAGGTGGACGATGACGAGACACAATTGCCAGGAAGTGAGGAGGAGGATCGTGGTGCGCAAGTGGAAGAGGAGGAGGTGGTGGATGATCTAGTAACTGACCCAACGTGGAAGGAGGACATGCAGAGTGAGGCCAGCAGCACACAGGGGGAGGGAGGCAGAGTACCCCAACAGGCAGGAAGAAGCAGTGTGGTGGCCACAGACAGAAGGCAGGCAACCGTTCCCCGTAAGACCAACACGAAGGATGTTGCCAGTGCAAGCGGTAGGTCTTCCAGAGTCTGGAATTTTTTTAAAGACTCTGCTGATAACCCCAAAAAGGCCATATGTTCCACCTGCCATGCCAGCATCAGCAGGGGTGACAAAACTACCAGACTGACCACCACCAGCATGATCAGGCACATGGCAGCAAAGCACCCGACTTTGTGGGGCGAAACCCAGGGTCCACGACCAGTGTCAGCGGGTGTCACCACTGCTTCTCCCACTGTTGTGCGTGCAATAGAACCCCCTGTTGTGTGTGCAAGGCAATCCCCTGTCCATACTGCATGTAAAGATGCCCCCTCCTCTCAGTCTTCACTTGCTATTGCAGTTTCTCAAGAAACAGCATCAACGTCCACGTCCACGTCCCACCGCAGCGTTCAATTGTCCATATGCCAGACCTTTGAACGAAAGCGGAAATTCGCAGCTAACGCCCCACAGGCCACAGTCCTAAATTCGCACATTTCACGACTGCTTGCATTGGAAATGCTGCCTTTTAGGCTGGTGGAGACGGAATCCTTCCGCAATCTTATGGCGGTGGCCGTCCTTCGGTACTTGGTCCCCAGCCGACACTATTTTGCCCGGTGTGCCATCCCCGCACTACACAAGCACGTGTCCCAAAGCATCTGCCGTGCCCTCAACAACGCAGTTACTGGAAGAGTCCACCTGACAACGGACACGTGGACAAGTGCTTGTGGCCAGGGACGGTACATCTTTCTGACGGCACACTGGGTAAACATAGTGGAAACCGGGACCCAGTCGGACCTTAGGACGGAACACATCCTCCCCACACCGAGGATTGCGGGCCCTATGTCAGTCAGAGTTGCCCCCACAGTGTACAGCTCCTGCACATCCTCCTCCTCCTCCTCATGTTCAGCCTCCATCTCAGATATCACCACATCAGTTACAAGCTGGAAGCATTGCAGTTCTGCCTCCGCCAAGCGGCAACAGGCTGTGCTGAAACTCATAAGCTTAGGTGATAAACCTCACACTGCTTGTGAGTTGTGGACAGCTGTGAAAGAGCAGACAGATCTGTGGCTGAGACCGCTGAACCTACATCCCGGCATGGTCGTGTGTGACAATGGCCGTAACCTGGTGGCAGCTCTGAGGCGAGGTGAGATCACACACGTACCATGCCTGGCTCATGTGCTTAACCTCGTGGTTCAGCGGTTTCTTAAATCGTACCCCGAGTTGCCAGAACTGCTCGTGAAAGTAAGCCACCTGTCAGCTCATTTTCGCAAGTCGGCTACAGCTTCCGCCGCCCTTGCTGTGTTGCAACAGCGTTTGCAGCTTCCGGCACACCGACTGGTGTGTGATGTCCCCACACGTTGGAACTCTACCCTCCACATGTTGCAAAGGATTTGTGAGCAGAAGAGAGCAGTTGTGGAGTACCAGCTGCAATAAGGCCGTTGATATTCAGGTCAGACTCCACACATAAGACCTCAGGAGTGGACCTGGATGTCTGACATATGTACCATCCTGACAAACTTTGAGGAGGCCACCAAGATGGTGAGTGGCGATGACGCCATCATTAGTGTCAGCATCCCACTTGTCTGTCTTTTGCAACGCTCTCTGCAGAGAATTAAAGAGGAGGCATTGCAGCCAGAGTATGATGAGATGGATCAAGAAGCCGTAGCGGGCGATTACACACAGCCCAGCCTCATCTCATCCCAACGTGCATTGGGGGACAATGAGGGAGAGGAGGAGGAGGAGGAGGAGGAGGAAGAACAGGAGCTGCTATCATGCGTTGTAGACGGTAGTACCTGTACAAGTGTCATACCGTCGGTTCAGCGTGGGTGGCCTGAGGACAGGGGGGAGGAGGAAGAGGAGGAGGAGGAGGAGAGCATGGTCAGTCGTCATCTTGGTGAGGACACGGAAATCTTGCCCATTACCAGTCTGGCACGCATGGCTGACTTTATGTTACGCTGCCTTAACCGTGACCCTCGCGTTGTCAAAATGTTGGGTGACAGTCATTACTGGTTGGTGACACTTGTAGACCCACGCTACAAGGAGAACTTTCACTCTCTTATTCCTGAGGTGGAGAGGTCTACAAAAATGGGGCAATACCAGAAGGCCCTTGCTGCAGAACTCTTAAAAAAATTCCCATCTGAACACGCTAGCGGCAGAGGTCACAGATCGTTGCCCAACCAAGGCGTACAGGCGAGAGAGATGCAACTCCAATCCAGCAGAGGCAGAGGAACACTGTCAACGTTCTGGGACAGTTTTCTGACACCCGCCCAGCTTACAGGCCCTGAGGCGCGGGGTACTCTCACAAAGAGTGGAAAGTTTCAAAAGATGGTGAGGGAGTACCTTGCCGATCGTACCAGCGTCCTCCGTGATTCCTCTGTGCCTTTTAATTATTGGGTATCCAAGCTGGACACTTGGAATGAACTCGCTCTGTACGCCTTGGAGTTCCTGGCCAGCCCTGCCGCTAGCGTGTTATCGGAGCGTGTTTTTAGTGCCGCTGGGGGAATTATAACTGATAAGCGCACTCGCCTGTCAACTGACAATGCTGACAAGCTGACCCTTATCAAAATGAACAAGGGCTGGATTGGGCCAGACTTCTCATCACCACCAAATGACAGCAGAGTAACATAAAGTCAAATCCACTGTGTTATTTCGGGAGGTGTATTCACATGCACCGCTTCACACCCACACATGGGTATACGCTTCCTCGTTTCGGCTGTTTAATCTTCTTCTCCTTATCCTCAGCCTCCACCACCACTATACCACCAGGGTGCCAGCATTGCAAGTTCCTCCATCCTTATTTTTGGCAGCTTTAGCTTGCAAGGCATAAGCAAATACTATGGGACACCCACTCCCCAATAATGGGACTTATGTTTGTAATATGCTGTACTGCATGGCTCTTGTAAGGGGCATTGCAAGTTGCTCCGTCCTAATTTTTGGCAGCTTTTGCTGGGAAAGCATAAGCAAATACCATGGGACACCCATTCCCCAATAATGGGACTTATGTTTGTAATATGCTGTACTGCATGGCTCTTGTAAGGGGCATTGCAAGTTGCTCCGTCCTAATTTTTGGCAGCTTTTGCTGGGAAAGCATAAGCAAATACTATGGGACACCCACTCCCCAATAATGGGACTTATGTTTGTAATATGCTGTACTGCATGGCTCTTGTAAGGGGCATTGCAAGTTGCTCCGTCCTAATTTTTGGCAGCTTTTGCTGGGAAAGCATAAGCAAATACTATGGTACACCCACTCCCCAATAATGGGACTTATGTTTGTAATATGCTGTACTGCATGGCTCTTGTAAGGGGCATTGCAAGTTGCTCCGTCCTAATTTTTGGCAGCTTTTGCTGGGAAAGCATAAGAAAAATACTATGGGACACCCACTCCCCAATAATGGGACTTATGTTTGTAATATGCTGTACTGCATGGCTCTTGTACGGGGCATTGCAAGTTGCTCCATCCTAATTTTTGGCAGCTTTTGCTGGGAAAGCATAAGCAAATACCATGAGACACCCACTCCCCAATAATGGGACTTATGTTTGTAATATGCTGTACTGCATGGCTCTTGTAAGGGGCATTGCAAGTTGCTCCGTCCTAATTTTTGGCAGCTTTTGCTGGGAAAGCATAAGCAAATACTATGGGACACCCACTCCCCAATAATGGGACTTATGTTTGTAATATGCTGTACTGCATGGCTCTTGTAAGGGGCATTGCAAATTGCTCCATCCTAATTTTTGGCAGCTTTTGCTGGGAAAGCATAAGCAAATACTATGGGACATCCACTCCCCAATAATGGGACTTATGTTTGTAATATGCTGTACTGCATGGCTCTTGTAAGGGGCATTGCAAGTTGCTCCGTCCTAATTTTTGGCAGCTTTTGCTTGGAAAGCATAAGCAAATACCATGGGACACCCACTCCCCAATAATGGGACTTATGTTTGTAATATGCTGTACTGCATGTGACGCGCCCCCTGGGCCGTGTGTACACGTGTGTGGGATACCCGGTGCCGGGTCTCTGGCGTCTGTAGTCTCCGTGGCGGTGACCCGGTCCCATGGCTCAGGCTGGTCAAACCAGTGGCAGTCTTTCTTAGGTTTTGAGGTTAATTGTCCGACTGCACCACCCGTGGATTGCGGTCAGGGAGTACCACCGCTGCGAGGCAGACCGCTGAGGCTGGTGTTGTGTGCGCAGCATAGAATGGGATAACTCCCCTCGGGAGGAGTATAGCCTCAGGGCAGTGAGTGTGGATGATGGGGGTGATGGTGCACGAGCGCAGCAGGAATGACTCAGAGTCTTTGCAGTGCAGTTAAGGGTCTTTACTGATGATTATAAGGTAGACCCTCCCGGGAGTACTGGCTAGCATAAGAGGCCTGGTCAGTTTGTGAGCAAGCAAGAGTTCCCCTGGCCAGGTGGAGTTGTAGGCCTCCCCGTCTGTCTGCACTCTTCCTGGCTACCTTGCTGTAAGCGGGTAGAAGTAGCCCACGTCCCTGAGTGTACCGTGTAGTGCTCAACCGTATGGCTGGTGACTTGGAGCCTTCTGTTAGCCTCCGCTCCACAACGGCGGTGCTGGTCCCTTGCTTGTGACTGAGCCTCCGGGCTTCTATGGCCAGAGGACCTGAAATCCCCTGCTGGCTGGTTTCTGCTGCTGGATATATAAGTCCTCACAGCTTCGGACTCCTGTGTCCGGTTCCTATTGTCTTCTGCCAGGGCAAGCTCTGCTCAGCTTCCAGCCCCTGGTCTTTAGCTCCTAGCTCCTACAGAGCTCCTTGCTGTTACTTTCCCTTGCTCTCACTCTGACTCTGACTGTTCTCTGACTCACTCAACCCCGCCTCAGATCCAGTTTATAAGGGCAGAATTCTCCCCTCCCAGGATTGGGGCAGGAGGATGTTGCATGTTTAAGGGATCCTGACCAGGAAACCTCCCACTTGATCTCCGACGTAATATCTCTATTACTGTGGTGACCAGACCCCTGGGGTTCCACACATGACTCTTGTAAGGGGCATTGCAGTTCCTCATAATTTTTGGAAAGCCTTCCATTCACTGCTTAGGCCAACAGTGCACGGGAGACCCAGTTGCTATAAATGGAAAAAAAAGTTTAGTTAACGCCCTCTGACCTCCATGTCATTTCCAAGGGGCATTGGAGTGGCTCGAAATTTTTGGTAGGCATTGCACTCACTGTATGCCCTATAAATGTGTAGCCGAACTGCTCCTTTTGCTACAGAAACATATCCTACAAGACATATCTGGTTGACTGGCCTGATACTGATGTGAATGGTCCCTGTTTCTCCTGCTCTTTCTCCTTTGCCACTACCTCATCCATCATTTATTACCTGAAGCTTTGTTTTAACGGGAGTCATAGAACTTGGATAGTAGCAGGAAAACATCCAGCAATCCTCGGAGGAGGTAGGATATGCGCCAAAACGCTGACCACCTCAGGCCTAGCCGCTACTACATACATGCGCTTGCATTACAACAAAACAAAGCAGATGCTAATTTCTATCATCATCATCATGCTCCTCACCTTGGCACTCTCAACTCCCCTGATGTAGAAGCCAGGGCCCACCGGAGGAGTCTGATAGTCCGGTGGGCTCGGCCAATGCTGCCCTAAAGCAGGCCAGGCTAACAAAAGTGTGGGAAAGGTTACCGGGACAAATAGGGGTGGCTTGGGACCGAGTATGGACACCCGGCCACCCCCTGGAGGCTGGGGAGCAAGCAGGGACACCCGGGCACCAGGCGGCTGGGGACTGAGTATGGATATCAGGCCGCCGACACAGCCATGGCGTGGTGGCCAGATTCCGCCTCCACATGCCTAAAAGGCCCAATTTAAAGTGCAAGCTAGCAAGCAATATGGTATTGCAGCCTGGGGGTGGGTGGGTGGCAGGCTGCATACTTGCGCTTGCATTGCAAGGAATGGGAGAGGTACAATTGAACACTGCCCTGGGACAAGCTCTTGAATGGGGATAGTTGCAAGTCTGCAACGACAGGTGCAAGGTGGTAGGCATCTTCGCATGTACCATGAACTGGGGTTTGGCATACACACACTACAGCGGAATAGGCTCTCCTTCCCACTAAATGCACTGGGGAGGGCACAGGTAATGTTTTGGTATACGCGCTTAATCTTATGCATAAGGCACACCAGGACAAATATGGGCGGCTGGGGACTGAGTATGGATACCTCGCTGCCGAAGCAGCCATGAGGTAGTGGCCAGCTTCGGCCTCCTCCAAACTAAAAGGCCCCATTTCAAGTGCAAGCTAGCAGTATGGAATTGCAGTCTGGGGGTGGGTGGGTGGCAGGCTGCACACTTACACTTGCATTAAAAGAAAACATAGCAGATGCTAACTTCTGTCATCATCATGCTCCTCACCTTGGCACTCTCAACTCCACCGATGGAGAAGTCAGGGCCCACCGGAGGAGTCTGGTTCTCTGGTGGGCTCGTCCAATGCTGCCTAAAGCAGGCCGGGCTAAGAAAAGTGTGTGGGGGGATGTTCCAAGGAGAAATAGGGGCGGCTGGGGACCGTTTATGGACACCCGGCTGCCCCCAGGCGGCTGGGGACCATGTGTGGACACCCGGCCGCGGGGCGGCTGGCGACCGAGTATGGACACCCGGCCGTCGGGCGGCTGGGGACTGAGTATGGATTCCAGGTCGCCAACACAGCCATGACGTGGTGGCCAGATTCCGCCTCCACATGCCTAAAAGGCCCAATTTCAAGTTCAAGCAAGCAAGCAGTATGGTATTGCAGCCTGGGGGTGGGTGGGTGGCAGGCTGCATACTTGAGCTTGTATTGCAAGGAATGGGGGAGGTACAATTGAACACTGCCCTGGGACTAGAACTTGCATGGGGATAGTTGCAAGTCTGCATCTTCTGATGCGGTAAGGATCACTTATGATGGGCACAGTGACCTGGGAGTCAGAGATGCTTCCAGGGGTCTTCCCCATGCTGTTCCCTTGTCTTTTCAGCACTTTATGCATGTGTCACACAGCACATGGCCAGATAAGGTTGTAAAATGTTAAAATGACATTTCACGGTGAATGCATTTGTCATAGTTGAAAGCAATCCAAAAGTGCAAAAACACATAAAAAATGCTACTTGTGAACATAGCCGAAGGTGTGGAGGAGTATTTTTGTTTTTGGTCATTTATTTTAACTTATACACAAGTCTTTACCCTGGAAAGGATGTTCCTTAACATATTTCACAGGAAAAAAGTTTCACTTTTGTTTTTGAACGTTTTATTGTGAGCCTGTAAAAGTGGCTTAATACCTCTGACCACGTTGTTGACAGCAGTGACCTGGGGATCAGAAATGCTTCCTGGGGCGATCCCCATGCTGTCCCCATGTCATTTGAGCACTGTCACTATCGTTTTGGGCACTTGTTAGGCTTTTAAAAGACTGCCGGGGGTGCCACCGCAAAAATGCTCGAGTCTCCCATAGACTAACATTGGGCTCATTGCTCGGGTCGAGCACCCGAGTACTACGGCAAGCTTGGCCCGAGCTTCGAGCACCCGAGCATTTTAGTGCTCGCTCAACACTAGTACCAATACATTCTGCCTGGCAGAGAGCCAGCATATTACGTACCCTGCATATCTTATGTCGTTAAGAGGTTAAAATGGACTGCATACATAAAAACTGCATACATTATTAATTAGATATCTTAGACCTGATGAAACTGGTATAATCATTGTGAAAATCCATGACTGTATAGTTCTTTCTGAATGTTAAGGTCAATCACCGCCCATCTAGCCTGATTGACAGCTCCTCAGTGTCCCTGCTCCCTGATAACGGAGATCTCACACTGCTCAGTACAAACTGCAGCTGGGTTGACACCGAGTAGATTTGGACTTATGAGCTCTTTAGCTGGACTCATTTTCATTTTAATATCAGGATTATACCGCCATTCTGAGGGATTTTCAAAGTAAATACGTAAGACTCATTGGGTCTAAGATATCTGTTTAACATATATACATGTTGTTGATTGTATTGTGAAGTCTGGTGGCAGGGCTTCTTCATATTCGGAAACTTTTATCGTCCAATGAGTCTCATAAGAAGCCATCATGTAAGTATCCTGTAGTTATAAGGTATTTTTTATGTGCTAAAAAGATTTCATAAGGGTATGTGCACACGATGCAGAAATGGTCAGGATTTTTTCCTGAGCGTTTCTGCATCTCTCTGGCAGGAAAAAACGCATGCGGATTGTACATGCGGTTTCCTGCCAGGGACATGCGGATGTGAAGCGTTCTTCACTTTCATTTCCGCATGCGGGTTGACAAGCGCTTCCCAAGCGATTTTAGCATCACTTGGAAAGTGCTTGTCAACTTCACACTATATAAATCCATGCAACCGGCATGGATTTATATAATAATAATAATAATAATAATAATAATAATAATAATAGTTTATTTTTATAGCGCCAACATATTCCGCAGCACTTTACAAATTTTAGGGGGGACTTATACAGACAATACAGAATAAGCATATCTCATATCGAACGGAGTGAGGGCCCTGCTCGCAAGCTTACAGTCTATGAGGAAGTGGGGGAGACACAAAAGGTAAAAAGTACATATATTGTATAATGCAGCCTTGATATACTGAATAGGATAAATAATAATACATGGACTGGTCGCCAGCCACTATGTGTACCGTCCTTACAGAGGCTTTTATGTGCATGGTTGGTTTGAACCCGAAGTTGAAGAAGATTTTAATATGGGGGAAAGCTGGGATGGACAGAGTGTGTTTAGGTGATACGCCAGTCTAAAGAAATGTGTTTTTAGGGTTCGCTTGAAACTGTGGGTATTGGGAATTAATCGAACTGTCCTGGGTAGTGCATTCCAGAGAATTGGCGCAGCACGCGAGAAATCTTGGAGACGGGAGTGGGAAGTTCGGATTATGGAGGATTTTAGTTTCAAGTAGACAAGGGAGGAGATGTAGGGGGGTACTGAAGCATGGAGCGCTTTGTGGGTAAGCGTGAAACGAACTCTATATTGGATGGGCAACCAATGCAATGACTGGCACAGGGAAGAGGCATCTGAGTAGCGGTTGGCGAGGAATATGATCCTGGCTGCTGCGTTCAGGACGGATTGGAGAGGGGAGAGTTTAGTAAGAGGGAGACCGATTAGTAGAGCGTTGCAATAGTCAAGACGAGAATGAATAAGAGCGACAGTAAGAGTTTTTGCCGAGTCAAAGGTGAGAAAAGTCCTGATTCTTGAGATGTTTTTGAGGTGTAGATGACATGAACGAGCGAGTGATTTGATGTGAGGAGTGAAAGAAAGATCTGAATCAAAAATGACCCCAAGACAGCGGGCTTGTAGCTGGGGAGTAATGGTTGAGCCACAAACGGAGATGGCAATATCGGGCACAGGTAGATTAATGGAGGGAGGAAAGACGAGTAGTTCAGTTTTTGACAGATTCAGTTTTAGGTAGAGGGAGGACATAATGTTAGACACAGCAGAAAGACAATCACTGGTCTTTTGTAGTAATGCAGGGGTGATGTCCGGAGCAGAGGTGTATAATTGGGTGTCATCAGCATAGAGATGGTACTGAAAACCGAATCTACTGATTGTTTGTCCAATAGGAGCGGTGTATAAGGAGAAAAGAAGGGGGCCTAGGACTGATCCTTGAGGAACCCCGACAGTAAGAGGAAGTAGGGAGGAGGAGGAGCCTGCAAAAGACACAGAGAAGGAGCGGTCAGAGAGATAAGAGGAGAACCAGGAGAGTGTGAATGTCAAAAAATAAAAAATAAATCTATACTTTACCCTCTGATAGCCCCCGGTGTCTTGCTTCATCGGTCCCGGCTGCCGGCAGTGAAGACTTTAGGACCTTCCGACGTCAGCGTCACGTGACCCGTCACATGACTCTGACGTCAGCGAAGGTCCTTCTTCATTCAACCGCGAAGTGCCCGGGAAGCCGGCAGGACGCAGCGCGGGCCTTCAGAAGGTGAGAATATATATATTTTTTATTTTATTCTTTTTTTTTTAATGGTACCTGGGTCTGGATGAGAGTCCTCTCATCCACACCCGGGTACCATCCGCACATTAGACCGCATGAAAAGCGCATCAACATATACAGTGATGCGGATTCCATGCGGTCTAATGCAAGTCAATGGCGGCAAAAGAGCAGCGTTTCCGCAAAATTAATTGACATGCTGCGGATTTTTGACCGCAGCGTCTACGCTGCGGAAAAATCCGCATCATGGGCACAGCACATGCGGATTTCCATTGGGGAACATTGCTGCCCTTCTACCATGCGTTTTTCATGCATTTCCGCGGCGTTTACGCAACTGCAAAAACGCCGCGGAAACGCATGAAAAACGCATCGTGTGAACTCAGCCTAAACCTAGAAATCCTTCCAAATAAATTTAATATTTTTACTACACAGAGTCAACCCATGGCGAAGACTGAAAAGGAACACAATATTTATGAAGATTGCTAAAATGTAAAATTGCACTTTATATTTTGCGATGTCTTTTACTGCAGCAGATAATGGTTCTCTGTTGTCAGCAGGGGCAGCTTTGTTTGTAAAATCAACCACCCGCCTGTACTTAGTCTATTATTACACCATAAAACTGGTCTGCTCCGTGGGAGGTTTATGGCGCACAGAGACTTCCTTAAGGCGAACTAAGGCCACTGCATTTAGTCTTTCCTGCAAATCTTCACTTTTTACGGACATTATTGCTGTACTCAAAAAATGTAAGAAAATTGAATTGTTTCCAACATTAGCTGAAATACCTTACAAGAACGATACAAAAGAACGGCATGAGCGAAAAATAACCAACTTGACAGATGTTGCTTGGAGGTGTAGGTCTAAGTGCTTCCAGTTTATGATTCATAAATCATAATCTTAAAGAAATTACATTAGGATCACCTTAAAACAAGAAACATAGTCCAGACAGTTTTATGAAATTTATATTGAGTCCAGCAGCATCAAAGAGTGTGTATACACTACAGAAAGACAAAAGTAGCATTTCTGGAATTACTTATTTTTAATGGCTCACCTGGTGAGATGGGTCCTTGAAGCCCCTGATGCAGAAGAGCAATTCTAGAACAGCTCGGACAGGTAGTGTCGAAGCAGCAGGCTAGAGTATGGTTGTTCAAGAAATGCCAAGCTAATGTAGTAGAACTGAAGCAGTGATGACTGGTATAGTAGAGCAGGATTAGTAATGAATGATGAAGCAGAGTAGTAGAGATGCAACAATGTAACAGAGTTGTTATTACAATATAGCAGAATTATATCGCGAAGAAGCAGTGACACTACAACAAAGTAGCTATTGACCCAGCAATGCTGAATTGATGTAGCAAGGTATACCTGTTGATGTAAGAGAGTTGATCCTTGCGATGCAGCAGAGTTGATAAAGTGATATGGAACCTATGCAGCATATCTGATTTTGCATTGGGGTACAATATAGCAGAGCAATGTAGCAGGTATAAGTTTGCAGTGATAATACAGGGTAGCAGAGCTGTAACAGCAATATAGTTGAGTTGAGTTTGCACTGCTGGTACAGTGTAGCACAACTGGCACAGCAATACAGCAGAGTTAAGTTTGTAGTGGTGGTACAGTATAAAAGAACTGGTAAAGTAATATAGCAGAGTTTGGTAGAGCAGCTACGTGAATACTCAGGCCACCTGCCACCTGAACCAGCATAAATGGCCGAGCAAAGGGATGTCACAGATGTGTGTCAGGTTGCCAAAGTATCCTGACACACAGGGGAGGAGATAGAACTGGCCAATGAAGATGGCAGTGTGGCGTTGGGGCTGGAGCCTGGACAAGTGAGCTATGCTATTTCTAGTGTGTACCATAATGACTCTGTGCATTCACTAATGCCTATGACCACATTATGGTTCCCTAAAAGTTCCAAGGTTTACAGAGCCATAATATGGCACCTATTGAAGTATATAAAGTCAAACCATACCTCTATATGACTGCGATTTTACACATGGCATATTCATGGCATGTTCCATTGCATGTAACAAGAGGATCAAAGACTTAGTTAGGCCAAAGATACAAAAGAGTATTTTGTCTTAAAATCATCTTTATTATAATAAGTGTACTTAAATCAATTATCAATAATGTACTTAAATCAATTATCCCCTGACGAAGATAATGGGCAAAACGCGCATTGGGGCTGCAGGGTGAACAAGTCATTGGCGTATTGGTAAGTATTAGCAGTTCATATATTTTCATATGATGTCTGTGGCAATGTTTACTTGCTTCCAGCATACCATGTATAGTGAAAGCACACAGCAATGTAGTATCATCCTACTGTGAAAGTTGTTAAATGCATAATGCTAATCCAATGTTATTGAATGATATTGAAAAATAGTTTGTTATTAGGGGTGTTCTAACGTGAAGTTAAACATTACCTGTTTATTACTCAATTTACATAGGATAACACCATTAGTGATAATAAAAGAATTGAACTGGTGTTATGCGATTTGCAGAGGGACCCAGCAAGACTAGTACCAAATCAGCAAAGGCGCAGCCACAGACGCACTTGGCACAAGCTGCCCAGCTAGGCGAGCCCTTGAGGGCCGGGAATACTCTTCACCCAGCTAACAGTAAATGGAAGGGGGACTTTGGCAGAGCCCAGGCCTACTGTGGCCGGATAGCTGGCATCTGGTGACACGCTTGGTGCCTAGAAGACAGAGAAAATGGGAAAAGAAAAGATTTCCTTGAGAAATAATTAAAAATGTTTATCCATTGCGTTTATTGTTATTTAACTTTTAAAAAGTAATCAAAAAGCTATAAATAAAAATATATATAGTGATGATTAAAAGAATAGTTATGTTGCATATATTGCAACTGACAAGCACATAACAGGAGGCAAACACCACACAAGTTCGAATCCGCTTTTAATGACATAACTATTCTTTTAATCATCACTATACATATTTTTATTTATAGATTTTTGATAAAACTTTAAAAGTTAAATAACAGTAAACGCAATGGATAAACATTTTTAATTCTTTCACAAGAAAATCTTATTTTCTTTTCCTATTTTTTCTGTCTTCAGGTCTTTTAAATAAAAAAAAATTGAACTTTGACTTGTCAGGTATCTCTTTGGCGCACATTTTTTTGCTAAACCATGTGTATAAATATGTTCACCTTCTACTGTCTGTATATACGGTTTGTGTCCTGAAGAAGAAGTCTGGAATGACTTTGAAACGCGTTAACTATAGAGCTTTAAATATAAAACCCTTTATCATACTTCCATTTGGATCTTCATTGCCTGCCAGCAGTATGGATATACCACATTTGGCTCTTTTTTCTATCACATGGTGGTGGAGGAGGAGGGTCAAGCCCAACGCTACAATGGGCAATGGGCACATTGTAAACTGCTATGGAATATGTATTCCACTATCTGAGTGTTAAAGATGGAGGGACCGCCCAAATGTCTAACAGCTGTCCCTCCAAAACGCATGTTACAGAGCCACCTGGTTAGCACTGCAGCCTTGCAGCGCTGGGGTCCTGGGTTCAAATCCCACCAAGGACAACATCTGCAAGGAGTTTGTATGTTCTTCCCGTGTTTGCGTGGGTTTCCTCCGGGTTCTTCGGTTTCCTCCCACACTCCAAAGACATACTGATAGGGAATGTAGATTGTGATCTCCAATGGGGACAGTGCCAATAATGTCTGAATTGTAAAGCGCTGCGGAATATGTTGGCGCTATATGAATAAAAAGATTATAGATTATTATCATGACCACCACAATGTGATTTGCCAATTCACTGCTCATCTGATTCTTTCAATAGAACATTGAAAGAAGCAGGAAGCTGCAACTATGCAAACCACATATTGTGGTCACGTGATGATTGCTTGACCGAACAGGGGATCCTTACAGTGTGTATATTGGAGGGCACTGAAGGGGTTAAAGAGTGCCACAGACTGTGAAACCTCTGATCCCCTCTTATGAATATGCGCCTTCTGCTTTGAATGTCTACCTTCTGCACCCTTTTATTGGCTCAGAAGCCTGGCTAATAGTTTTGGTCCTGGGTTTATAGCCTCCTAACAGCTTGGATCCATTCTCTTCCCCCAGTAGCTGGGACCTGGTGGCATTTCTCTTATTCCTAGTTTTAATATATCATTGTATCATAACTGCTTGATAATAATGTTTTCTCTGTTAACAGTTTGCACAATGTCAGGATTCAGCTTTCAGCAGTCACATAGGGCAGAGGTCCCCAACCGCCGGTCCGCGGACCAGGACCGGGCCGTTGGGGTTTTTCAGCCGGTCCGCGGTGCCGCTGACAGTTGTAGAGGATCAGCAGGGAGAAAGCCAGCATGTGATCAGTAGCCTATAAGAAAAGAGGAGGAGGGACTGGCAGTGAATAGATAATTAGCCATGCGGCCCTACTCGCAGAATGTGCTCAGGCAGGAGCAGGGACAAGCAGGTCATGTGTGTCCAGCGCTCCTTCCCCTCCTGCTAGCTGCGAGTTGGAGGGGGAGGGGCTCTGGATGCTAATGGGCAGCTAGATATGACGTCAGGTGTCCCACCCTTATGACTCCTGTAGCTGTGTTCTGGTGTCGTGCAGCCCAGCAGCAGATTTTCTGGTTAACCCCTTAAGCCCCGCGGGTGGTTTGCACGTTAATGACCGGGCCAATTTTTACAATTCTGACCACTGTCACTTTATGAGGTAATTACTCTGGAACGCTTCAACGGATCCCCCTGATTCTGAGATTGTTTTTTCGTGACATATTGTACTTCATGATTGTGGAAAAATTTCTTCGATATCACTTGCGTTTATTTGTGAAAAAAACAGAAATTTGGCGAAAATTTTGAAAATTTTGCAATTTTCAAAATTTGAATTTTTAAGCCCTGAAATCAGAGCGATATGTCACACAAAAGAGTTAATAAATAACATTTCCCACATGTCTACTTTACATCAGCACAATTTTGGAACCAAAATTTTTTTTTGTTAGGGAGCTATAAGGGTTAAAAGTTGACCAGCGATTTCTCATTTTTCCAACAAAATTTACAAAACCATTTTTTTAGGGACCACATCACATTTGAAGTCACTTTGAGAGGTCTTTATGACAGAAAATACCCAAAAGTGACACCATTCTAAAAACTGCACCCCTCAAGGTGCTCAAAACCACATTCAAGAACTTTATTAACCCTTCAGGTGCTTCACAGGAATTTTTTGAATGTGGAAGAAAAAAATGAACATTTAACTTTTTTCACAAAAATGTTAATTTAGACCCAATTTTTTTTATTTTCACAGGGGTAACAAGAAAAAATGGACCCCAAAATTTGTTGTGCAATTTCCCCTGGGCACGCAGATACCCAATATTTGGGGAAAAAATACTGTTTGGGCGCACGGCAGGGCTTGGAAGGGAAGGAGCGCTATTTGACTTTTTGATTGTAAAATTTGCTTGAATAATTAGCGGACGCCATGTTGTGTTTGGAGAGCCCATGTGTGCCCAAACTTTGGAGCTCCCCCACAAGTGACCCCATTTTGGAAACTAGACCCCCCAAGGCACCTTTCTAGATGCATAGTGAGCACTTGGAACCCCCAGGTGCTTCACAAATTGATTCGTAACAATGAAAAAGTGAAAAAAAAAAACAGTTTTTCATTTTTATGAATCAATTTGTGAAGCACCTGAGTGTTCCAAGTGCTCACAATGCATCTAGATAGGTGCCTTGGGGGGTCTAGTTTCCAAAATGGGGTCACTTGTGGGGGAGCTCCAATATTTGGGCACACAGCGGCTCTCTAAATGCAACATGGTGTCGCTAACAAATTTAACGCAAAATTGGCTCAAATTGTTAGCGACACCATGTTGCGTTTGGAGAGCTGCTGTGTGCCCAAACATTGGAGCTCCCCCACAAGTGACCCCATTTTGGAAACTAGACCCCCCAAGGCACCTATCTAGATGCATAGTGAGCACTTGGAACCCCCAGGTGCTTCACAAATTGATTCGTAACAATGAAAAAGTGAAAAAAAAAACACTTTTTCATTTTTACGAATTAATTTGTGAAGCACCTAGGGGTTCCAAGTGCTCACTATGCATCTAGATAGGTGCCTTGGGGGGTCTAGTTTCCAAAATGGGGTCACTTGTGGGGGAGCTCCAATGTTTGGGCACACAGGGACTCTCTAAATGCAACATGGTATCCGCTAACAAATTGAATGGAAAATCGGCTCAAATTGTTAGCGGACGCCACATTGCGTTTGGAGAGCCCCTCTGTGCCCAAACTTTGGAGCTCCCCCACAAGTGACCCCATTTTGGAAACTAGACCCCCCAAGGCACCTTTCTAGATGCATAGTGAGCACTTGGAACCCCCAGGTGCTTCACAAATTGATTCGTAATAATGAAAAAGTGAAAAAAAAAACACTTTTTCATTTTTACGAATTAATTTGTGAAGCACCTAGGGGTTCCAAGTGCTCACTATGCATCTAGATAGGTGCCTTGGGGGGTCTAGTTTCCAAAATGGGGTCACTTGTGGGGGAGCTCCAATGTTTGGGCACACAGGGACTCTCTAAATGCAACATGGTATCCGCTAACAAATTGAATGGAAAATCGGCTCAAATTGTTAGCGGACGCCACATTGCGTTTGGAGAGCCCCTCTGTGCCCAAACTTTGGAGCTCCCCCACAAGTGACCCCATTTTGGAAACTAGACCCCCCAAGGCACCTTTCTAGATGCATAGTGAGCACTTGGAACCCCTAGGTGCTTCACAAATTGATTCGTAATAATGAAAAAGTGAAAAAAAAAACACTTTTTCATTTTTACGAATTAATTTGTGAAGCACCTAGGGGTTCCAAGTGCTCACTATGCATCTAGATAGGTGCCTTGGGGGGTCTAGTTTCCAAAATGGGGTCACTTGTGGAGGAGCTCCAATGTTTGGGCACACAGGGACTCTCCAAATGCAACATGATATCCGCTAACAATTTGAGCCGACAATTTGTTAGCGGATATCATGTTGCATTTGGAGAGTCCCTGTGTGCCCAAACATTGGAGCTCCCCCACAAGTGACCCCATTTTGGAAACTAGACCCCCCAAGGCACCTATCTAGATTCATAGTGAGCACTTGGAACCCCAGGTGCTTCACAAATTGATTCATAAAAATGAAAAAGTGTTTTTTTTTTCACTTTTTCATTTTTACGAATCAATTTGTGAAGCACCTGGGGGTTCCAAGTGCTCACTATGCATCTAGAAAGGTGCCTTGGGGGGTCTAGTTTCCAAAATGGGGTCACTTGTGGGGGAGCTCCAAAGTTTGGGCACAGAGGGGCTCTCCAAACGTAATGTGGTGTCCGCTAACAATTTGAGCCGATTTTCCATTTAATTTGTTAGCGGATACCATGTTGCATTTAGAGAGTCCCTGTGTGCCCAAACATTGGAGCTCCCCCACAAGTGACCCCATTTTGGAAACTAGACCCCCCAAGGCACCTATCTAGATTCATAGTGAGCACTTGGAACCCCAGGTGCTTCACAAATTGATTCATAAAAATGAAAAAGTGTTTTTTTTTTCACTTTTTCATTTTTACGAATCAATTTGTGAAGCACCTGGGGGTTCCAAGTGCTCACTATGCATCTAGAAAGGTGCCTTGGGGGGTCTAGTTTCCAAAATGGGGTCACTTGTGGGGGAGCTCCAAAGTTTGGGCACAGAGGGGCTCTCCAAACGCAATGTGGTGTCCGCTAACAATTTGAGCCGATTTTCCATTCAATTTGTTAGCGGACACCATGTCGCGTTTGGAGAGCCCGTGATGTGCCTAAACAGTGGAGCTCCCCCACAAGTGTCCCCATTTTGGAAACTATACCCCTCAAAGATTTTATTAAGGTGTATAGTGAACATTTTGAACCCAGAGGTACGGCACATTATTTGTTTACATTAGGTCATCATATTGAATAAGTTTTCATTATTCTTGAGCGCAAGTGCTCGCTACTTGAGTTTGCATCGGGTACTCAGGTATGCACCATGTACAGCGTGTGCTCGAGTGACATGCTCGAGTCCCTGCTCCGCATGTTTCACGGTTATTAGACACCCAAAAAAAAACATGCGGGGATCGCTCGTGCATGGCAGGCAATCCCCGTAAAGTTTTTTGGCCGCGAAGCATATGGGGCAGAGACTCGAGCATGTCACTCAAATACCCACGATACTAAATGCATACCAGAGCACCCGATGCAAACTCAAGTAGCAAGCACTTGCTCTCAACACTAGTCGCCATATCGTCATCTTTTTTTCTTACTTTTGAAAAAAATCCCAACCCCAGCCCTAACCCTAGCACAACCCTAGCCCCAGCACAACCCTAGCCCCAGCACAACCCTAGCCCCAGCACAACCCTAGCCCCAGCACAACCCTAGCCCCAGCACAACCCTAGCCCCAAACCCAGCCCTAACCCTAGCCCAATCCTAACTCAAGAGTTTATTTTTGACGCCGTTCCTTGTGCGGTATAAGTGATTAGACGACTTTATTCTTCGGGTCGGTGTGATTACAGCAATGCCAGAATCATTTGGGGTTTTTATGACTGACAGCTGTCACACACTAAAAGACGCATTTTTTGTAAAATCTAGTTTTTGCATCGCCATATTTTGAGAGCTATAATTTTTCCAAATTTTGGCAGACAGTCATGTGACGGCTCGTTTTTTGCGGGATGACTTGACGTTGTTATTGGTGCCATTTTCAGGCACGTGACATTTTTTGATCGCTTTCTATTCCGATTTTTGGGAGGCAGAATAAACAAAAACCAACAATTCAGGAATTGTTTTTTTTTTTTTTTTTTATTCTGTTCCGCGTGTGGTAAAATTGATGAGGCAGCTTTACTCTTCGGGTCAGTACGTTTACAGCGGTACCACATTTGTATAATTTTTCTATGTTTTGGCGCTTATACACAATAAAAGCTATTTTATAGAAAAAAATATTTTTTAGTATCGCTTTATTCTGAGAGCTATAACTTTTTTATTTTTCAGCTGATGGAGCTATATGGCGGCTTGTTTTTTGCGGGACGAGATGACGTTTTCAGCGGTATCATTTTTATTTATATGCGTCTTTTTGATCGCGTGTTATTCCACTTTTTGTTTGGCGGTATGGTGATAAAGCATTGTTTTTTGCTTGTTTTTTTTTTTTTTTTTTTTACCGTGTTCACTGAAGGGGTTAACTAGTGGGACAGTTTTATAGGTCAGGTTGTTCCGGACACGGAGATACCAAATATGTGTACTTTTATTGTTTTTTTTTTATTTTTTTTATAATAATATTTATTGATGGGTACATTATATTTTTATTTTTGGTGTATTATTTTTTTTATTTTTTTATAATATTTTTGCACACTTTTTTTTTTTTTTTTTTCCACTTTCACACAGTTTATACACTTTATTACTTTGTCCCACTCTGGGACTTTCACTTTTTTTTTTCTGATCGCCTGCATGGCACAGGAATGGAGCACCATCCCTATGCCATGAAGGCTGTCAGAAGTGCACAGTGTGAAGATTGCTTGGAGATGCACTGCGCATGTCCAAGCAATCTTCCTGCTCTCTGGTGACCCGGATGTTGTCATGACGACATCGGGTCGTCATGGCAACACCCGGGAAGCCTTTGCAGACTGCGCTGGAAGCCGGAAGAGGAGGTGAGTATCGGCGATCACCTCCCCTTGCCCCCGCAATGCCGCGATCGACTTCGATCGCAGCATCGCGGGGGTTAATGTGCTGGGAGCGGTGCGTGACCGCTCCCTGCACATAGTACCGGGTGTCAGCTATGACAATCAGCTGACACCCGGCGGCGATCGCGCCCGCACAGCCTGTGTGCGCGCGCGATCGCCATGACGTACTAATACGGGTCTGGCTCTTAAGTCCCAGGGCACAGACGCGTATTAGTACGTCAGATGTTATTAAGGGGTTAAAGTGAAAAAAGCAAATAACAGTGAAAATTCATAGCAGCAGTGGCTGTGTCCAGTAGCAGCAGTAGTGGTCATCATTGTGATGTTGTTACTACATCTGTGATTGGTTGGCTGTTATCCTTGTTTCAGTTTCTGCCTAGTAACGATGATGTAATGGGGAGGAGGGGACAAGGCGGAAGGAGGGTAGCGCGCGGGTAACGGAGAGAGAAGGGAACGGAAGCAGGAGAATAAAAGTATGGCTGTTTAAACCTACCATCCAGCATCTCTGTGTGGCCTTCTGGAGTTCCTTTCGTCTGCATAACAACACCACAACTGGCGACGAGGAAGCGTTCATCATCAACTAAAGGTATTTCAGCTCTACAACAATGGCCTGTTTACCTGCCTTCCCTGCTTTTGATGTACATCAGTCCCCAGCTAACCTAGCAGCATGTTGGGAGAAATGGCTGAAGCGTTTTGATATATTCCTACAAGCCATGAACATATCAGATGATACCAGGAAGAAAGCCATGCTATTACATTATGCAGGGGAACAAGTCTATGATATCTTCACTACTCTGCCTGAGAAGACAAAGACTATGAGCTCAGCAAGGCAGCATTAAGCAAATACTTCTCCCCACACAGAAATGCGGCATTTGAAATCTTCAAGTTTAGACAATTAAAGCAGTCAGCAACAGAAAATATTGATGAATATCATGTCCGACTACGGCACCTTGCAGCTTACTGTGAATTTGCAGATGTCGACAAAGAGATCCAAATGCAGATTTTACAAGGCTGCATCTCCTCTAAATTACGGAGACAAGCACTCAGAGATCCCACCATGACTTTAGCAAAATTGCTTGAAACAGCACGTGTAAATGATACCGCCGAAAAACAAGCTAAACTCATAGAGAACATTGAGTGCGAGGCGGAAGCACCATCTTGTATAGCAAAGCTAACACAGAGACCGCCTGTGCCTCGTACGCAGGGGGCAACTTGCTACAACTGCGGAGGGTCGTATCCTCACCAGAATGTCTGCCCAGCAAAAGGGGGGACCTGCCATAATTGTGGAAAACAAAACCATTTTGCAAAAGTGTGTAGATCCAAACCACAATCCCCTCATCCCACAGTACAACCCAGGTCACAAAAAGTCCAAACGCTGCAGCTTACTGACGAGCCTCACAGTACTTATCTATTCTCAGTAACTGCAGAGGGATCTCAAACACTGCACGCACTTACCAGTCCAAGGCGACTTATCCTGATAAATGGCAGTCCAGTGGAAGCCCTAGTAGACACGGGGGCGTCAGTAAACGTCATCAGCCATGCAGTCTAAAGCCGACTCCCGAACAGACCTGCTCTACAAAGCACTAGCCTAAAGATTTTTCCTTATGGTTCAGCATCGGCACTACCCCTGTGCGGCAAATTTCAGTCAGAACTTGCAGCTGACGGGAAGTCCATCACCGACACTGTATATGTAGTAGAGTGCTTCCCAGACACGCTTCTCAGCTACAGTACTGCTATATCTCTGGGTCTGGTCAACCTGGTCAATAGCGTCACGGGTCCTTCGGCCCAACACATCATGCAGAGGTACCCCAATCTCTTTAAAGGTCTCGGTAAGCTAAAAGACGTTCAGATAAAATTGCATATTGACCAGTCAATACAGCCGTCTGTTCAACCTCACAGGCGCATCCCATTTCATGTCCGCAAACTTGTGGAGCAAGAACTGCAAGATCTGGAAGCGTCTGATGTTGTTGAACGAGTTGAAGGCCCGACCCCTTGGGTATCGCCCATTGTTGTTGCACCAAAACCAAAGCAGCCTGGTAAAATCCGGCTATGTGTGGATATGCGGCATGCCAATCTGGCTATTCAAAGAGAAAGGCACATCACGCCCACTATTGATGACATTCTCGCAGACCTGAATGGTGCAAAAGTATTCTCTAAAATTGATTTAAAATCAGGTTATCATCAACTTGAGTTGCATCCAGATTCCAGATACATTACAACTTTTAGTACCCACGTGGGTTTACGACGATTCAAGAGGTTGAACTTTGGTATCTCATCTGCGGCAGAAATATTTCAGAACGTTATCAGTCAGGTTCATTCAAGAGGTTGAACTTTGGTATCTCATCTGCGGCAGAAATATTTCAGAACGTTATCAGTCAGGTTCTATCTGGAATAGCAGGAGTCCTAAACGTCAGTGATGACATTCTTATATATGGTACAACCCAAGAGGAGCATGACAGTCACTTAGAGCAAGTGTTTCAGAGACTGCAAGCCTGCAATCTAACTGTCAATCCGTCAAAATGTGAGTTTAACCAAAAGTCATTAAGCTTCTTTGGATATATCTTTTCTGAGCAAGGAGTTTCAGTAGATCCTCAGAAAATTTCTGCCATAAAGTCAGCTAGCCAGCCTCAAAATGTGTCAGAGGTTCGCAGTTTTCTAGGACTAGTCACGTACTGTGGACGATTCATACCTGATCTGGCCACGGTCTCCGAACCCCTGCGACTACTCACGAAAAAAGACACTCCTTGGACATGGACTACTGAACACCAAGCAGCATTCGAATCCATGAAGTCCAGTCTAACTGGCGACACCGTCATGGCCTATTTTGACCCTCTAAAGTCCACCGAGCTTATCGTGTACGCAAGTCCGGTGGGCCTGGGTGCAATTCTCACACAAGTGTCCAAAGCAGGCAACGTCTCTACCATTTCCTATGCAAGCAAAGCCTTAACAGAGACAGAACAACGCTATTCACAAACTGAAAGGGAAGCTGTTGCGGTTGTATGGGGATGCCTTCATTTTCATCTGTACCTTATGGGACATAAATTCACAGTGATAAGTGACCACAAACCGCTCATTCCGCTTTTCAACAAACATTCTTCAAAGCCTCCCCCACGACTTGAACGCTGGTTGCTCCGCCTACAGAACTACCAGTTTCGGTTGAGATACGAGGCAGGAGCTGGTAATCCGGCAGACTACTTCTCGAGACACCCAACACCACAGACTACCAAGGACGACATCCCAGCAACTATCCTTGCAGAGGAACATATCAATTTTATCGTTGCACATTCTGTGCCAAAAGCCATGACTATGGAGGAAATACAACAAACGGTGGATTCCGATCACCAACTTCAGTTAGTTATAGAGACTGTTCGATCTAAAAATTGGAGCAATTTTCTTGCTGAAGCCCTCCTCCAAACACCAGATCAAACAACCTACTTGACAGCTTTCTTTAATGCACGACATGCTCTCTCCGTGTCTGATTCAAATCTACTGTTGCATAACAATCGGCTGGTGATACCCCAGAAGCTTCAAAGCAGAGTACTGGATCTGG
Source organism: Phyllobates terribilis (assembly GCF_046119375.1). Lineage (NCBI taxonomy): Eukaryota > Metazoa > Chordata > Amphibia > Anura > Dendrobatidae > Phyllobates > Phyllobates terribilis. Next base: position 125,788,911 of record NW_027362762.1, on the reverse strand, counting down.
CCCACGAGGCTCATCAAGGGGTGGTGAAAACAAAGCAATTACTAAGAGAGAAAGTCTGGTTTCCAGGACTAGACAAAAAAGTAGAGGCACTTATTGAAACTTGCATACCTTGCCAAGCAACTACAATTGACCATAGACGCGCACCCTTACAAATGACACCCCTGCCAGAGGGCTCGTGGACTGCTGTTAGTGTTGACTTCTGTGTTTTACCGGATCACTCCTATCTGCTGGTTGTCATGGATGACTGTTCGAGGTTCCCAGTCATTGAACATGTTTCGACAACCTCTGCCAGGGCTGTTATACCAAAATTAGACAAGATCTTCTCGGCATATGGCATACCGGAGACAGTGAAATCCGACAATGGACCACCTTTTAATAGCACAGACTTTCGATCATTCGCAACCTATCTGGGTTTCACTCACAGGAAAATAACTCCTTACTGGCCTCAGGCCAATGGTGAAGTGGAACGGTTCATGCAATCAATCAACAAAACTTTGAGGATCGCTACCATGGAGCACAAGGATTTACAGCAAGAGCTACACAGATTTCTTAGACAGTACAGAGCTACACCCCATTCTACTACCGGGGTACCACCCGCCACTGCGCTGTTCAACAGGCCTATGCGTGTCAAACTCCCGAGCGTTCCGCTGAGTCCTGTTCAAACACCAATTGCTACTAAGGATTCCATATCCAAACAGAAGATGAAGAGGTATGCAGATAAGAGCAGTCATCGTTGCAAGCCGCCGGAAGTTTTGGTGGGAGATTGGGTCCTTGTAAAAAGACTAAGACCTAGTGACAAGTTTGCATCACGATACTATCCTGAACCCTTTCAGGTCACACAAGTCAAAGGCACCATGGTCACTGCTCAAGATCACGGTCGCCAGGTCACAAGGAACGTGTCACATTTTAAAAAACTTTGTGACTATATCCCAGAAACAGACGAGGCAGATGGCGATGACGTCCTGCCGGGTCCCCAGAGCTCAGCAGTTCCAAGGGAGGATACCTCAGAAGACTCAGAAAGTTCATCTGGGACTCACCGCTATCCAGCGAGGGCAAATCGAAGACCGCCAGCCCACCTCTTGGACTATGTTCTGCAGTAAAAAGAAAAAAAAAGAAAAAAAAAAACCCTTTGTACTAATGTGAATTTTTGAACCGTTATCCAGTTCTATTGTTGTTTTGTTTTGTGAGAAGAGGAGACATGTGATGTTGTTACTACATCTGTGATTGGTTGGCTGTTATCCTTGTTTCAGTTTCTGCCTAGTAACGATGATGTAATGGGGAGGAGGGGACAAGGCGGAAGAAGGGTAGCGCGCGGGTAACGGAGAGAGAAGGGAACGGAAGCAGGAGAATAAAAGTATGGCTGTTTAAACCTACCATCCAGCATCTCTGTGTGGCCTTCTGGAGTTCCTTTCATCTGCATAACAACACCACAATCATCATCAGATGGGATCTAGATGGGACCGTCTTGTTGCAGGAAAACAAGCCCAGTGCTCCAACTGATCCAGGGAAACAAGCCTGGTGCTCCCACTCATTCTGAACCTATGGTAAGTTGAATCACATTCTCATTATAAATGTCATAATTATATGATAAGTATGCACTAAGCTCCACCCCTCCATAACCCCACCCACATATGACCAAAGCCCCGCCCCCACCCCCACCGGGCCATTGAAAACTGGTCTTGCTTAAAGCCGGTCCCTGGTGCAAAAAAGTTTGCCGACCACTGACATAGGGTGACCGTAGCATTTTAACTATAAACATAAAAAAGGTAGAAGAGATGAAAGTAAAGGTGAGCAAATTAATGCATCATTCCATGTCTCTGTAAAATTGATTGACCTCTCTATAATAACTCACATGGCATCTGGATATCTGTTATATATTACAACCTTTACCACAATCTGACCTTTGGGAATTATTGAATGAAAAGATGTTTTAGAGGAATGCTCTTTAATAAAATATTGATCATGTGCAGCACAGTCTATGGGTGTGTGAAAATGAATGTTCCTTTTATGTTAAGAAATGGTATGGCACTGCTGGCACATACATTCATAAGTACAGAAGAACTCATTGCAATACATAATCTATACCAGGGTTGGGCAACTAATTTTCCTGAGGGGCCACATGAGAGACTGAATCAATAGGCTGAAATTAATTCTGCTCAATATTAAAATATTAATCATAATTATTATTTTATATTACTAATCAGTTACAGCTATTATTTCTTATTATTGAGTAGAGTTAAGTATGTTGATACCCCCTATATACCATATGAGCCTACACATAGTCTCCTACATACAGTATGATCCCCCACATAGCCTCTTACATAGCTGGATAGATAGAATAGATCGATATCCTGCAGATACATAATTTCGCAAACCCCCTACATGTTATTAAACTTGCACCCTTTAGTGCCTTTCATGTGTAGTTTATTCTACAGCTTTTTATGCTTGTCTAACTTAACATGATTTTTATCATTTATTTATTAAGTCCCACCTATTTTATGAAACCAGCAAAGGTAAAGCAGACAGCTGAGAGCTGATATTATCAGGTTGGGAAGGTCCCTGGTTATTGGTCCCTTCTCAGCCTAAAAATACAAGTTTGCAACCACCCCAGAAGTGGCGCATCACATGAGATGCTCCAAATCTGGCTTCGTCTTCGCTCTTCTCGATTGCCCTGGTGTGTTAGCAATCGGGGTAATGGTAGTTGGGGTTGATGTTAGTGGCAATTTGCCCAAAAACACAGCTGCCGTCAAGCTCTGGTGTTAGTAATGGAGAGGTGTCTATCAGAAACTCCCATTACTAACCCAGTAGTAAAAAGTAAAAAGCGCACGCAAAAAAATTAATTTATTTTTAAAAAGCATGCCCTGACTGTTTTCCTGGTTCAACAATTTATTAAAAAAGAAAAACCCAGGCAGTCCAGGGAATCCGACATAGTCCACAAATAAAAATGTATTTATTTATTTACTATTTTAAAGGGGTTGTCCAGTCAAAAGTGATAAGTCTGCAGTCATTCTGTGACTGCAGACTTGTGAATTTCCCCAGCGCAGGCACTGTGCGCTGCAGGGATTCGTTGGTATGAGACACGGGACCAGAGGGAATGTATGAATTATACACACCCCCAGCCATTCAGCACCGCCTCTCTCCATACACATCTATTGACGTGGACGGACAGTGGGCACCTTCGACTAGAAGGCGCGGCCTCGCTCAATACAAGTGTATGGAGAGCGAGGCCTCACCCACTGGCTGGGGGTATGTATAACACATACATACCCTCCATTACCGGGACTCATACTGGAGAATCCCCGCAGTGCACAGTGCGTAAGCTGGGGGGATTCATAAGTCTGCAGTCACACTGAGTGACTGCAGACTTATCACTTTTGACAGCCCCTTTAAACAAGCATAAGAATCTGTAGATTAAACTCCACATGAAAGGAATTAACGGGTGCAATTTTAAAATATGTAGAAGGTTATAAAATGATATATCTGCAGGATATCTATCTATCTAAATATTTATTATCTATTATATATCTAATATCTTTTTATCATATACCTATCTATATCTTTATCTTTAGATTTTTTTTTTGTTTTTTTCTTGATTGCTAGGAGGATTCTGGCTGTGTACTTCCTGTGCTTGGTTGATGCAATTTCCTTGTTCCTTTGAAATATTTGCGTAAAAATCGGATGCCATATGGCTAGTGTTGAGCGAGCATGCTCGACACTGCTCAGTACTCGCCCGAGTATCTCACTACTTGGGATGTTTGGCAAGCATCGAGCATTTCCGGGTTACTCGAGCGGGAGCTCGGGTCTCCGCCCTGCATGTTTGGCGCTCTATACAGAGCCAATGAACATGCACGGATTGCCAGCCAGTCACTGTAATACCGCAGCCATGTTGGTTGTGGGTATTACAGTGATTGGCTGGCCGCAAAGCGTTACCTCGAGTATTTAAAACCGGGCACCGCCATCTTGGACACAGTCGCTCTGGATCAGACGGTGTAGGGAGAGTGCTGCTGAGCTGGGAAGAGATTTATACTGCAAAATAGGTAGTGTATGTGACGGGGTATGCGGCAGAGCAAGAAGAGACCACCGGACTAAGAACGATCCAACGGGGTTTATTAAGGCGGGCAGCATACCAAATCAAAAATCCATGTTATTCCTAAGGTCCATAATAAGTCCACAATCACCAACGGGCGTGAGGTCTTGCCGCAGCTAAGAGCCCCCACTCTTCTTCCTCCAGAGATCTCCCAACACAACACTGGTCACGCATAAGTCCATTGTCTTGGGCTACCGGGAACAGCCCAAGGGTAGGGGAGGAGAGGTTTGCCCCCTCCTAGTCGATGGTTTAGTCCATGGCATGGCTCCGATGTGTCTATAAATATGTGTACTGTGAGTTCTCCCCCTACTTAAGAGAACAATGGGGAGTCCTCTAGCGGTGTTGACACAAGCCCAAGTTAAATTATGGTTGAGGAACAAAGATCTGGGAAAGGCCATGGGTACTTACATCACATCATGACATTTTATACAGAAATGCAGGACAGGGAAAACTATGTACCATGACAATTCCTTCCCCTCCAATTTTGTGTACGTACGAGGGACCTCTACAGGTCGCTTGTTAAGTACACACAGGCAGGGCTGACCGGACTCAGGGCTCCTCCTGCCTGGACAGTCCATCTGCATTTTGGTGTTGGCTGCCTCTTCTATACTGTACTGTAAAGTTATAGGGCTGCAGAGCCAGACTCCATCGTAGTAAGCGTCCATTGTCCCCTGTTCAGCCAAGTGAGGGGATTGTGATCAGTAACCACAGTGAATTCTCGTCCATACAGATACGGCTTTAGTTTCCGGAGGGCCCACACTATAGCCAGACATTCTTTTTCCACAGTTGCATAGGCCACTTCTCGGTCCAGCAGTTTCCTGCTGAGGTAGGCGACGGGGTGCTCGTCCCCTGCTGCATTCACCTGGCTGAGTACAGCTCCCAATTCATAAGCAGAGGCATCCGTCTGCACAATGAATCACCTCTTGTAGTCCGGAGCAGCCAGAACAGGGTCACAGACCAAAGCGTCCTTCAGCCGGTTAAAAGCCTCCTCACAGGCTGGAGTCCAGATTACTAGCCTGGGCATCGTTTTCTTGGTCAGGTCGGTAAGAGGCTTGGCCACAGTGCTAAAATGAGAAACAAATTTTCGGTAGTAGCTAGCAGTGCCCAAAAAAGCCATAACTTGTTTCTTAGTTTGGGGTACAGGCCAGTCTCTAATAGCCTGGATTTTTGCAGGTTCTGGACGGAGCTTCCCTCCCCCTACTCTATGCCCTAGGTACTGGACTTCACCCATCCCCAATTGACATTTATCGGGTCGAATGGTTAGGCCGGCTGCAAGAATCAGGTCAAGAATAACGGCTACTTGATTCAGATGTTCCTCCCACGTCTGGCTGAAGACGGCGATATCATCTAAGTAGGCACAAGCAAAGTCCCCACATCCCCGGAGGATCTGATCTACCATTCTCTGGAAGGTTGCCGGGGCATTTTTCATTCCAAAAGGCATGCTTAGAAATTCATACAGACCAAAGGGGGTTATAAAAGCGGACCGTCCTCTCCCTTCCTCTGTCAGAGGAATTTGCCAGTATCCCTTTCTCAGACCTAAGGTAGTGACATATCGGGATCCAGCCATTCGGTCTAGAAGTTCGTCAATACGGGGCATTGGGTAAGGATCACTGACAGTATGGTCATTAAGTCGTCTGTAGTCCACACAAAATCGAGTACTCCCATCCTTCTTTGGTACTAACACCACAGGAGAGGCCCAAGGGCTATGAGAGGCCTGGATTACCCCCAGCTGTAACATCTCCTCTAGTTCGTGCTGCATGGTGTTTCGAACTGATTCAGGTACCCGGTAAGGAGCCTGTTGTATGGGATGGATACCCTGAGTGTCTACATGATGTTGGGTGACGATGGTTCGACCTGGTTGAGATGAGAAAGCAGCCCGTCTCTGTTGAAGCACTCCCAGCATCTGGTCTTTCTGTAAGGGGTCCAGGTGATCTCCCAGAGGAACCTGTTCCACAGTGGACGGGGCTCTCGTGGCTTCCACGAGATCCGGTAGGGAGTCCTCTTCCTCGGGACCGTCTTCTGAAGCTAGCTGACAGCTTGCTATCATTGGAAGGTTCCGGTCATGGTATTCCTTAATCATATTCACATGGACAGTCTTTTGTCTTAGTCCCTGATCATCTAGAGCAAGAAGGTTATTGGTGTCATTTAGTTTCTTGAGAACCCGGAAGGGACCCTCCCACGTGGTCTGCAGTTTATTTTGTGGATGGAGAATAATCATTAAGACCGGTTGTCCTTCTACAAACTCCCGATAGCGTGCTTTATGGTCTTACCAGGTCTTCTGTCGGGTTTGAGCCATATGCACATGACTCTGGGCGAAACTAGTAAGTTGAGCCAGGGTTTCTCGCAGCTTTAGGACATAAGGGACAACAGGGGCTCCTGTATCTTCAACTTGCCCCGCCCAGTATTCATTGAGCATAGTTAAGGGTCCTCGGACCTTTCTTCCACAGAGGAGTTCAAAGGGGGAAAACCCGGTGGACTCCTGAGGAACTTCCCGATAGGCAAACAAGAGATGGGGCAGGTACTTCTCCAAGTCTGAATCTCTGTCCGTGAAGGCCCTCAGCATATTCTTCAGAGTGCCGTTAAATCGTTCACAAAGTCCATTTGTTTGTGGGTGATACGGTGTCGTTCGAATCGCTCGTACTCCACAGGTGCGCCACAGACACTGGACTAGTTCTGACATGAACTGGGAGCCTTGGTCCGACAAGATCTCACTGGGAAATCCGACTCTGGTGAAAATGGTAACCAGGGCCTCGGCCACCATGGCTGCAGAAATACTGGACAAGGCCACAGCTTCCGGATATCGGGTGGCATAGTCCACAACAGTGAGAATGTACTGCTTTCCTGATCTACTTGGCTTAGCTAGAGGCCCAATGATATCGACAGCTACTCTTTGAAATGGCTCTTCTATGATAGGGAGTGGTTGCAGAGGGGCATTTGGGTGATCTCCGGGTCGCCCTCTACGCTGACATATATCGCAAGTTCGGCAGAAATGCGCCACTGCCTGAGAAATCCCTGGCCAATAGAAGGTTTGAGTCAATCGTCTCTCAGAGCGGGTTTTGCCTTGATGGCCAGCAGTAGGGATATCATGAGCAAGGTGTAGTAGGGGAATCCTGTATTTCTGAGGAACAATCATCTGTTTGTTACAAGTCCAGGGCTTATCTGGGGAGGCAGCATTGGTAACCCTATACAAAAGTCCATTTTCTCAGATAATCCTTTCCCTGTTCTCCCCTAACTGCCCTGTCTCAGCTCGTGCTCTAAAACTAGCTAGGGTGGGGTCAGTATCGACCTCTTGTCGAAACTGAACTCTATCCCAGGTATCACTCACATTGTCCCCACAAGAAGAATCACTCACCGGCGGTGTCGGCGGTTCTGGTGGCCTCATTTCCATGGATCAGTTGTATGCGTCCCCATCTGCTGCTCTCTTGGCTTGACTTCTGGTTACCGCACCGACGAAGTGGCAATGCAGATGTCCCACATCATTTCCTAAAAGAACGTCTGCGAGGAGGCCGCTCATCACACCGACCACGCATTGTTTGGCCCCAAAGCCATAATCCAGGGTCACCCTCGCTCTTGGAATATATCTCTGGGTGCCTCCAGCCAATTCAATGGCAATTCCTGGTCCCTTTTGAATTGCTTCTGGCTGAAGTACGCGGGGATCGGCTATGGTCAGAAAAGCCCCAGTGTCACGGAAGCCGACAACCTTTTGGCCATTCAGCACGACCTCCTGTAGATGTTTGTGCTGACGGTCAGAAGAACAGGTGGCTGGGGCTCGCACCCCATAGACTCCTGGTATGGGAGCCAGGGTATCGGAGTCACTTGGCAAGTCGTCAGGGACTGAATCCAGCTCTTCTCCTGGTGAGGGTGTCTGTAGATAATGAACCGGCAAAGGCGGTCTGTAGCTGTCCTGCCTCCGAACACCTGGACATTGAAATTGCAGATGCCCAGGCTGCCCACATCTATAACATCTGTGTTCTGGGATTCTTCCTCCACGTCGTAGTCCCGAAGGCGGAGCAGGAGTAATGCGAGGCACTGTCACACGAAGGTCACCATGAGTGGATGGTCTATTGGGATGGTGAGTATGGGAGGCCGAAGGACCAGGGGCCGCCATCATCGCGGGGCTGGTAGTTCTTTTCTCACTGAGTAGTAGTTTTTTCCATTGAGGCTTGATGGTGAGTGCCTCATCCGCTAGAGCTGCAGCTTCCTCTACCGTGGCTGGTCTCCTTTCACGCACCCATTCTCGGATCTCAGCGGGACACTTGAAGTAAAACTGCTCTTTCAAGATGACCTGGAGGAAGGCCCCCCAAGTTAAGGCCTCCTCTCCCTCCAGCCAGCGATGACATATTTGTTTGAGTCTGTGGGCATACATCTTGAAGGACACCTCCTCATCACAGGCCAAAGTACGAAACTGGGTCCTATAAGTGTCTGGGGTCACAGCGTATTGTTCCAGAATAGTCTGTTTAATGTCCATAGCTCTATAGGCTGCGGCAGCTCCACCCTCTAAGAGCCCCACCAGATGTCTCGCTCCCTTTCTGGGACTTCCATTAATCGACACTGATGCTCAAAGTCCAGGAAGAAGCCCTCAATGTCACCTGCAGCCTCCTGGAACGGCTTGAAATCTTTGCGGGACACTCTGTGGAGTTCCCTCATGGTGGGTGCTGGGGTTACAGTCTGTCTGGCATTTCTAGCTGCTTCCAAAGCTATCTGCCTCTCCAGCAATGCCATCTCCTTAGCTCCTGTTTTCAGAACATTAACAGTAAGAACATGGAAGAGTCCAGGAGCCATTTGGTGAGCTGCATATCCTGCTACATGTTCACAGACTTGCCAGTGGAAAAGCCAAACTTCACATGCCAGAAATGCAAGCTTGTGTCCCTGTTGGAGGAAAAGTTGCGAAATCTAGAAGAGAGGTTAACTACCTTGAAAATCATTAAGGAAGGTGAAGAGTTCTTAGACAGAGCAGAATTATCTCTTCATGATTCAGAAAGAGAAGAAATTCGAACTGCACATGACGAAACAGAGGAATGGAAGCATGTGACCCACAGAAGCAGGAGGATCGAGAGGCAGTCAGCACCCATACTGCTCAGGAACCAGTACCAGGCTCTCTCGCAGGAGAACCATGAAGAAATACAGCAAGATAAGACTTTGCCAGCAATGAATAACCTTGTAAGCCCTCAGAATCCTCCTGGATGGAGAAAGAAGAATGTTGTGAAGAAAAAAAGGAGAGTGGTGGTCATGGGGGATTCCCTGTTAAGAGGAACAGAGGCCGCTATCTGCAGACCAGACATAACCTCAAGAGAAATGTGCTGTCTTCCTGGAGCAAAAATTAAAGATGTGTCTGACAGGATATCAAGACTCTTCAGACCTACAGATCACTACCCATTCCTGCTAATACATGTGGGGACAAATGACACCGCAAGAAAGGACCTGGAAACCATCTGCAGTGACTTTGAAGACTTAGGCAAGAAAGTGAAACAATTGGGAGCGCAGGTGGTCTTCTCATCCATCCTCCCAGTGGATGGCAATGGAACAATGAGGTGGAATAAGATTCTACAGGTGAACAACTGGCTACGTCGATGGTGCCGTCAACAAGGATTTGGATTTCTGGATCACGGAATGAATTACCTATACGATGGACTACTTGCTAGAGATGGGGTGCACCTTACGAAGACTGGCAAACATGTATTTGGAAGTTGCCTTGCTACACTCATCAGGAGAGCTTTAAACTAGAACAATGTGGGAAGGGAAGCAAAAGGCCAGAAAAAGCCATACAGCTGACAAATACTATTGAGATCTCTGCTACTGGAAGTGGAAAGGAAGAACAAAGACAAAACAATTTAAATAATAAAAATATGGGAGGAAGAGAAACCAATCACAAACTAAAATGTTTTTATACAAATGCACAAAGCATGGGCAACAAACAAGGAGAATTGGAACTACTAATGCAGGAAAAGGAATATGATGTCATTGGAATCACTGAAACTTGGTGGGACGATACACATGATTGGAATAAAAGGCTAATAGGATACAACTTATTTGCAAGAAACAGACTTGATAAACGAGGAGGAGGTGTCGCATTGTATGTTAGAAAAGCGTATATCTGCACAGAGATTGAAGCTTCAGAGACTGGGAGTTCTGTGGAAACTGGGTAAGAATACAAGGAGAGAACAACTTAAAGGACACCATTGTAGGCATTTACTACAGGCCACCTGGGCAAGCTGAAGATATGGATGAACTCTTTATGTATCAAATGACCAAGTTCTCCAAAAAATATGACATAGTGGTCATGGGAGATTTCAACTATCCAGACATTTGTTGGGAATCTCTCTCAAGTAAAACTAACAGGTCAAGCAAATTCTTATCCTCTCTTGCTGACAACTTTATCTTCCAAAAGGTAGGGGAGAAAACAAGGGGATCTGCTACTTTGGATCTAATCCTTATAAACAGGGAGGAAATGGTTGAGGAGGTAAAGGTGGCTGGGACCCTAGGAGGCAGCGATCATGCTATTATAGAATTTTGGATAACTAGAGGAGGAAGACATGTGAAGACTCAAACTTCAAGGTTAGATTTTAGAAAGGCAGATTTTAAGAGACTCAGAAAGAGAATAGGAGGGATCCAATGGCTGGATGTCCTTAAGGACAAAAATGTCCAGGAAGGATGGGAAATTTTTAAAAATGAGATTCTCAAAGCACAATCGTTAACAATCCCGAAAAGTAGGAAGAATGGGAAGCATTTAAGGAAACCAGGATGGATGAACACAGAACTTAAACACATGCTAAAAAGAAAGAAAGAAATGTTTATTAAATGGAAAGAGGGAGGCATATCTAAAGAAGATTATAATGCAGTCTGCAGATCCTGCAGGGCACGTATCAGGTTAGCTAAAGCTGACAATGAATTAAGGCTTGCAAGAGATGTCAAAAGCAATAAAAAAGGATTTTGGGGGTATGTCAAAAGTAAAAGAAAAGTCAAAGATGCTATAAGATTTTTACAGGATGAAAATGGAGAAATGGTAAGAGAGGATGTTGAGAAGGCCGAACTTTTTAATTCCTATTTTGCATCTGTTTTCTCTCAGAAAGAAAATCCAACATCAACTGATCTTCACTGTCCTTTTAAAGGAATAGAAGAATCCAAGTTATCTGTAAACAGAAAGATTGTGAGGGAATATTTAGCTAACATAAATGAGTTCAAGTCTCCAGGTCCAGATGAATTACACCCCAGAGTACTGAAGGAGATCGTTGAAGAAATTTTAGAACCACTCTCCATAATCTTTGAAAATTCTTGGAGAACAGGAGAAGTCCCAGAAGACTGGAGAAGAGCAAATGTTGTTCCTATCTTCAAAAAGGGGAAGAAGGTGGACCCAGGGAACTATAGGCCGGTGAGTCTGACTTCTATACCAGGAAAGATCTTTGAACAAATTATTAAACAACATGTATGTAAGTACATGGATAAGAATGAAGTGATTAACCAGAGTCAGCATGGTTTTGTAACTAACAAGTCATGTCAGACTAACTTAATTTCCTTCTATGACAGAATCACTGACTGGGTGGATCAGGGAAATGCTGTAGATATAGTATATCTTGACTTCAGCAAAGCATTTGACAAAGTATCTCACACCATCCTTATTGAAAAAATGACCAAGTATGCAATGGACCAGGCAACTGTTAGGTGGATTCATAACTGGCTTAGTGATCGGACTCAAAGGGTGGTTGTAAATGGCTTCACATCCAGCTGGATGAATATCTCAAGTGGGGTACCACAGGGCTCTGTCCTGGGACCTGTATTGTTCAACATCTTCATCAATGATTTAGATGAAGGAATTGAGGGTAAACTGATTAAATTTGCTGATGACACAAAGCTAGGAGGGATAGCTAATACTAGAGAAGAGAGAGAGAGGATTCAAAAAGACCTAAATAAACTGGAGCAGTGGGCAGCAACCAACAGAATGGTTTTTAACAGGGAAAAATGCAAAGTACTACATCTGGGCAATAAAAATGAAAAAAGCATATACAGAATGGGAGGAATAGAGCTAAGCAACAGTACATGTGAAAAAGACTTAGGTATACTAATAGGTCATAGACTGAACTTGAGTCAACAGTGTGATGCAGCAGCAAAAAAGGCAAATACAATTCTGGGATGTATTAACAGAAGCATACAGTCTAGATCACGTGAAGTCATTATCGGTCTTTACTCCTCTTTGGTCAGACCTCATCTGGAATACTGTGTACAGTTTTGGGCACCACATTTTAAAAAAGACATAGACAAACTGGAACAAGTTCAGAGAAGAGCGACCAGAATGGTGACTGGTCTGCAAACCATGTCCTATGAGGAACGGTTGCAGGATTTGGGAATGTTTAGCTTGCAAAAAAGAAGACTGAGAGGAGACTTAATAGCTGTCTACAAATATGTCAAGGGCTGTCACATTGTAGAAGGATCATCTTTATTCTCATTTTCACAAGGAAAGACTAGAAGCAATGGGATGAAACTGAATGGGAGGAGACACAGATTAGATATTAGAAAAAACTTTTTGACAGTTAGGGTGATCAATGAGTGGAACAGGCTGCCAAGAGAGGTGGTGAGTTCCCCTTCAATGGACGTCTTCAAACAGAGGCTGGACAGACATCTGTCTGAGATGATTTAGTGAATCCTGCTTTGAGCAGGGGTTGGACCAGATGACCCAGGAGGTCCCTTCCAACTCTACCATTTTATGATTCTATGATTCCTCGCATGACCTCCATCTTATAGTCTATGGAGACCTCCTCTCCCATCATTGCCATCTCCTCCTCGTACCATACAGCCCACTGACTTTTTTGGGTATTTACCTCTGCCTGTCGCCTTTCCTCCATTGGCCGTGGAGGTGCTTCCTCAGTGTCCTCTTGCAGGCGAACTCCTTCCAAAGCCTCAGTTAGCTGCTCCTTTGAGAGTCCCTTGTAGCTGACCCCCAGTTCACGGGCCTTTGTTTGAAAGCTCACCACAGTCCAGTTCTTGTACTCTGAGGCTCTGGTTCCAGCAGTTGATGGGCCGTTGTCCTCCATTCCTTCTGCTCTGATCCCACCGCTGCCACCAGTTTGTGATGGGGTATGCGGCAGAGCAAGAAGAGACCACCGGACTCAGAACGATCCAACGGGGTTTATTAAGGCGGGCAGCATACCAAATCAAAAATCCATGTTATTCCTAAGGTCCATAATAAGTCCACAATCACCAACAGGCGTGAGGTCTTGCCGCAGCTAAGAGCCCCCACTCTTCTTCCTCCAGAGATCTCCCAACACAACACTGGTCACGCATAAGTCCATTGTCTTGGGCTACCGGGAACAGCCCAAGGGTAGGGGAGGAGAGGTTTCCCCCCTCCTAGTCGATGGTTTAGTCCATGGCATGGCTCCGATGTGTCTATAAAGATGTGTACTGTGAGTTCTCCCCCTGCTTAAGAGAACAATGGGGAGTCCTCTAGCGGTGTTGACACAAGCCCAAGTTAAATTATGGTTGAGGAACAAAGATCTGGGAAAGGCCATGGGTACTTACATCACATCATGACATTTTATACAGAAATGCAGGACAGGGAAAACTATGTACCATGACAGTGTAGGATCTCTAAAGCCTGCAAAATCAAACAAACAGTCCTTCTCAGGACTAATATCCATCCCAGATATCAGGCAGGCAGGCAGGCTGTATAGGAGACGCAGTGGTTATACCAGCAAACGCTGCATTACAGTCCTGTGTGCGGCTTTTCACATTGCTAGACTTAGCCCCACGTCTCAGGGGCCAGGAAAAATCCTTTTTTTTTCATCTAAATCCTCTTTTTTTTTTCCCTCAGTCAGACTGTACAAATACCCGTCTTATTAACCTTTTGGTATCCCCCCCCCCCCAAAAAAAAAAATAAAATAATTGAGTGTGTCTAATTTTCAGACACAAATATATCTGTTTAAAAGAGTCTGGTGTAGGCCAGATAACTAGAACTGTGGTTTTCCTCTTCCACGGTTCAAATCTGGGTGTAATCCACCTTTTTGCATAAAAAAAAACAGTTTGAGTGTCTCGCTGACTGTTCAGACACAAATATATCTGTTTAAAAGATTCTGGTGTAGGCCAGATAACTTGAACTGTGGTTTTCCTCTTCCATGGTTCAAATCTACTTTTTATTACCCTTTTGCCATTGATAGTGCGAGTGTAAGCTATTTTACTTCATTTACAATGGGCAAGGCACGTGGCAAGGGACGTGGAACTGGACATTCTGGTGATGGTGCGTGCAGTGGACGGGGCCGTGGCCAAGGTGGAAATGTGCCACAACCAACAGCCACATCTTCTCGCTCCCAGTTCTTGACTGAATTACTAGGGAAGCACACAACAGCACCACTTTTGCGAACTGATCAGTGTGAACAGGTTATTAATTGGATAGCAGATAATACTTCCAGTTACCTGGGCACCACCACCTCCGGTCTGTCTTCCACATGGTCAAGTGTTAGTAGCCGTGAGTCTCGACTGCATACTCCTCCTCACCCTGATGCTCATTCCTCCCACCATGCCGAGTGTTGTCAGATAGCAACTGATCCACAGTTGGACACTCTGAAGAGCTGTTCACTGGTCCATTTCCATATTTGGGTCCCTCGTCTGCTCCGCTTGAAGTGGTGGAAGAGGAGATCCCATGTAGCGATGGCGAAATATTTGAACAGCCATGGCCACAGGAAGGCGACGCTGGCAATTTGTCACAAGAGTAGTGTGCCCTGGCAAGTGTATTGCTATCTTTATGTTAACTAAGGATCTGACTTCTGCTACTCCTACCAAACTTGAGAATGAAGGTGTCGCAGAGCTGAAGTCATCATGAACTCTAAGGCTGCGTGCCCACGTTGCGGATTACAAGCGTTTTTGATGCGGAATTTCCGTAGCGGAAACGCTTGTAAAACGCTTGGTAATCCGCACCCCATGGTCCCCAATGGGATTCCGCAAGTTCTATGCACATGCTGTGGATTTTTCCGCAGCGTTTATGCTGCGTTCAAAAATCCGCAGCATGTCAATTAATTTTGCGTTTTCGCAAGCGGAATTGCCTTTGTGCAATGCATTAAAAAACGCAAGGCAATTCCGCATGTGGAAAACGCGCGATAAACGCACGAAAAACGCGCGATAAACGCGTGCGGAATTCCGCATGCGTTTTTCCGGGAGAGGAATTGCAGAAATGAAGCAGAAATTTTCTGCTTCATTTCTGCAACGTGGGCACATAGCCTAAATCACATAATTTATTAAAATCTTCTTGACATTTAGATCTATACACTAGTCTAGGCACAAAGCAATTTATATTTAAATCATTAGATATCCCAGTGAAGTGATAAAACCTGTACAAGTATCAAAGAATACTGATCGTTGCCATGTGATTTGGTCTCATCTCATCTCATTGCCGTCAATGACTGGATGATATGGGCATATGTTACACAGACTAGACTTGAAGCACAGATTAATGTAAAGGACTACCTGCAGAAAAACTTGGCACTGGAAATTGTATTTATTTCCCCATCCTGTTACTGTGTCAACAATAACAAGTTTCTAATTTCAATCATTTTTATAAAGGTTTCTGCATCTAGATTTCATTATCACATACTTTTTTGGTGCCCATGGTGTTCTTTTTACTCCATTTAATATGCCTCTCAACTTTTCAAGACGTAAAAGAGGGACAGACCATGCAACGTGCGCAGCAAACCAAAACAAAATTTTAGTCCACGCCCTTAACTACGCCCAAATAAGGACCATGCATTCAAAAATGCGCTGTCAAAGTGACGCGCCCCCTGGGCCGTGGGGTACTCGGTGCCGGGCCGGTGGTTGCTGGGGCGAGATGTCACAGTGACGGTGACCCGGTCCGTGACCCAGGGCGGTCATTCAAAAGGGAAATATTTACAGGGGATTTATGTACAAAGTTTGTGACGCCACCTGAGGTATGCGACTAAAGGGAGCCGCCGCTGCGGATCAGGTCCTCTGGAGCTGATGTTAGTGCAGCAAAGCTGGTGTGACTCTCCACAGGTAGAGCTTAGCTCCAGGGCAGTGTAGATGTTATAGGTGATGCTGGTCGTTGTAGTGCAGGGATGATGGCGCAGATAATAATCACAGAGACGGTGGAGTGCAGTCCTCAGGGTATTTACTCACGGTTATTGCAGTCCAAGTTACAGGTACGAGTGTAACTTCCCTTGTCGTGCTGCGCTTACTCAGGGACGGGTTCAGTCCACCCTCAGATATCTCCGGAGTACTTAGCGGGACCCCCTTCTGTGTGTTCTTTCTCTGGCCGTTTCTCTGCACCTCATACCAAGTGTCCCAATCCGGTACCTGCGGGCCTTGACGGGCGACGTCTGTTCCGTCCCCTGGGTCCTCTATCAAGCTACCTTCTTGGTGAGACTGATATGGGCTGTTGACTACAGGACTTGAAATACTGCAGCCTCCGGTTTCTAGTTGAGACATAAAGTGCTCTGCTAGTTGAGGGACCGGTCCCCTTTGTGTGGCCTGACCCCTCCACCTCCTCGTAGATTTGGGTGTACGGGTGACCTCCAGCACTGCCCGTACCCCTGGGGTCCCTTCCTCGTTCCTGGAGCGCTTCCTGCTCCTTCTCCTCTTCCTTCAGTCCTGGGCCTCTCCTCAGGCCCTCTGCCTGAGCAGAGCTTCTGCAGAGCCCTGCTCCACTTCCTCTCCTGTAGACTGTTCTCACTCACTGCTCACTGTTCTCTCTGGACTGAACTGGACTGTCTAAACAAGATGGCTTCTCTATTTATACCTTTCTCCATGTGCTCCCCTAAGCTACTTCCTCCACCCACACCCACTACACAGCTCCTCCCAACAGCTAGGGACCCTGGACTGTGCTCTCCCTTAGGAGCAATCTCGCCCTACCCCCACTGTGGGTATGTGTTGGATACAGGTGTTATGGTCCCGAGCTGTACTCCTTCCTTACCTGAGAGTGAGATACCACACCTCTGGGTGAGAAGCAGTACCTCTGTGGCGACCGAACCCTCAGGGGTGCCACAAAAGCACGAGTACTTATTCAAAGTTAAATATGTTTATCTGCATAACATTTGAATCATGGCCTCATTATCTGTATATGGTAGAATTTTGCTAGAAAAAAATCTGTGTATAGCTCCAGTTTATCAGAGTCCCAATCCCACAGAGATCCCTATTAGTGATGAGTGAGTATGTTTTGTTAACCCTTTCGCCGAGTATGCTCGGGCGAGCACCGAGTAGTTACAGCTGCTCCGTGATATGTTTGAATAACTCCCATGTGCATGATTTGCAACTGTTTGACAGCTTTAATACATGTGAGGAAAGTGTAAGAAATAGACATTCCTCCCATGTATTAAAGCTGTCAGTCGCAAATCATGCACACGGGAGCGATTCAAACATATCACCGAGCAGCTGTAACTACTCAGTGCTTGCCCGAGCATACTCGGCGAAAGGGTTAACAAAACATACTCGCTCATCCCTAGTCCCTATTTTTACCTAGTGCATCCTCTGCTCAATCAGTGCTGACATTGTGGAAAGATGGGCTTTGTTCTAATAAACCATTTCTACTGTCCCAGTAATAATTATCTCTTCAGAATTGTGTGACTATTATTTTGTAGGTAAATGATTGTTCTGCCTGTGGGGTTTAGTGGTGGGGCAATATATTGGGCTGAAGAGGAGCTCTGTAGGGCATTATACTGTGCGTGTTGTGACACTGTAAGGACATCATGTGTTTGTATTATACTGTGTAGGATGGCACGTAGGGCATCATAATATGTTTAGGGGTACTGAGGACACATTATTAAATGCTTTTGAGGCAGAAACGCTTGCAAAATGCCCCCAAAAAATATGCCCTGGTGTCTTACGGGAATTTTTGTTTTAGCTTTCCCATTGACTTCTATCACAAAGTATGGAGCATCTTCCTTGCACAAAATGCATGAAAAATGTGCATTAGTGATCAGCGAGCGTGCTCGTTTAACCCTTTCACAGAGCATGCTTCCCGAGTATCTTCGGCGTGCTTGTATATTATGGTTCAGTGCCTGCGTTTGCATGATTTATGGCTGTTACACAGCCTAAACACATGTGAGGATTCCCTAACAAACATGCAATCCCGGAATGTGTTTAAGATGTGTAACAGCTGTAAATCATACAGACGCAGGGACTGAAACATAATATACAAGCACGCCGAAGATACTCGGAAAGCGCCCGAGCGTGCTCAGTGAAAGGGTTAAATGAGCATGCTCGCTCATCACTAATGTGCATGTATTTTGAAATCCTATAGTGTTTAAAAGAAGCTCAGAAACCTGAGCAGCAAGTCGTTTTTGCATAGAAATGAATTATTTGAGCATTTTGTGAAAGCTTTTTGTGCAGTTTTCTGGGAAAAAAAAGGTCTGAAAAAGAGAGTGTAAACATACCCCAAGATACTTGAGACAATTAGTGGGAGTTATTCCACAATTATACAATTAGCCGTTTATAAATAGAAGTCTCCTGAATGCAAGCAGACATGCAATTTAAACAAAAAAAAATATTGAGTGGAGGTGGATGAAGAGAAAGTGGGGGATGGGGTGAATGGAGATGTGACGCCTCTTCTCGGAAGCCCTTTCTTTTACCCTGGGAGATGGGGGACTCGGAGTCGGGTCCTGTGATGTGGTGAGATGGGGTGCAGCCGTGGCCCGGACCCGACCCGTGCTCAGGGCCGTCACATTAAAAAGGATGGTGTGGGCTTATCCGGGTTGAGTGGCTGATTTACGACTACGCCACCTGTGGCACCTGGTGAAGGCCACCAGCGCCGCTGCAGTCCGCTGAGGCATGGTGTTATGGCGGCCGAAGTTATTACTACTCCCCACAGGCGGAGCAAGGCCTCAGGGCAGAGGGACAGGATGGAGGGGGTAGTAGTAGAGGAGAACGGGCGCCGCGTCATGCGGTGTAGCACAGAATAAACAGTCCGGAGGCCATAGGGGTAAACTTCCAAGGCTTTACTCACTTTAGAGATGGCAGAAGTAAGGCGACTCCCTGCTCCCCGCGGAGTCCTGCGGTCACCAGGGACGGGGGTCCGACAACCTCCGAGTAAGTCCAGCGTTCAATCGGGACCCTACACCAGAGTGTTCCTGAACTACAGACCGAATCCTTTCCTGTCCGTGTATGTGCAAATAGGCCGGGACTCCCTCTGAACTCCTCTCTGAACAAGGGCACGGGTGGCAGCTCCGCTCCGTCCGATACACGGTGGGATCCTCAGGGCCTACCGGGCTTTCCCGACCAGGACATGGAGTAGCAAGGTTAGGTGTCGGGGGCCGGTACCCCTCTTGCAGCCGGACTCCCTCTGAATATATCAGCATGGCGAGGACAGGTGGCATACATCGCTCTGTCTGCATCCTGCCTGGGATCCATTTGCTGTGGAGCCACACTCTTAAGCTCTGGGCCTTCTTGGTCATGGTTCTTGACCGGGTCGAGACATTCCTTGTCTACAACCTACCCCTCGTCCCAAGACCGGGGCACGAGGGCTGTGTCTCCATCCGATGCAGACCCACACAGGATCTGCGCTCCAGGAGGGAGGTCACAGTGCCAGACTTGACAACCACTGTCAGTCAGAGAACGATCAAAGAACCAAAACCAAAGATGGCTCTTTATTAAATATGAAATTTAAAGTGTAACTAACTTGTAAGTCTTCCACCCTCACCCACTAACTGGTTCCCCTAACTCTTGGTTCCCCAGTCTCCCTGTAACCAGGGGAGCAGCACCTAGTGCATACTAGCCCCCTCTGGTGGAGAAATGTGGTGTTGGATGCAAAGGTTGGGTCACGACTCTCACACTGTTCTTACCTCAGAGGAGGAACACTACACTCCATTAAAGAAGTGCAGCATCCCTGTGGCGGTTGAACCCTCAGGGGCACCACAGATATAGCACTTGTGAAAGTATCCAGAAGTTAAAAACTTAAATCGGGAAAAATAAACAGTTGAATGGAAAATGAATAAATCTAGAACATTGTTCAAATGGTTGCCTTGTTTTTCTTGAGGGAGCAAAAAGAAAGAATAACTTGCAATATCTGCAAAAAAAATGTTTAAAAAACTTTTTTTTTTATTTTCTCACTAAATGAAAAAACAACAGATAGACGTTCCCTCCTGGCTTTTTTTCTCAAATCCATTTTAATCAAAATGATAGCATCAACTGACCGCGACAAGGTCTTGATCGATCACGGCTGCTAAGGAACTAATATGGGATAGACGCACAACAAGACTGTATCCTGATTAGAGATGAGCGTTGTTCTACTCGAACTGTTCGCCAATCTCAAATTCGAGCTGTTTTGGGCGGTGTTCGAGCCGTTCGGCGAACACGAACAATTTGATAAAAATTCGGCTGTTCGAGGTTATGTTCGATAACTGTTCGTGCACCAAAATCATAACTGGATTTTTTCTCAGTAATGATGAAAATTAATGTTAATACGCAGTTTGAGTGTACAGCGGGGTGGGGGGAGGGGCAGGGGATGGATCTCTGCAGGAACAATGAAGATCTCCATTTTTTTTTCTCTTTCCCGCATTTGCAGTGGGGAGGTGCAATCTGTCAGCCTATCAGCAGCGCACACACGGAGCGAAGTGCTTTTTTTCACACAAGCAAGGGCATGTGTCATTGGCAGTGTATGTCACATGTCCTTGCCCTATAAGACCAAGCCATTTTCCCCGTCGCCACCATTTTCTCACTGCTGCAGCTGCGTGTTAGACGGCACCGCTGTTGCTGTGTGCGCTATACCTTGTTAATTTCAAGCCAATTTTCGCACAAATATACAGATAGCTTGGGAGTAGGGAATAGTTGTGATTGCAGTCCTTTTAAGGACTAGGTTACAGCATTTCCTACGACTTTTATCAGGGAGGTCTGTGCTCTTAAATAGATAGGTTGTGGGAGTAAAGACTAATTGTAATTGGAGTCCTTTTCAGGACTAGGTTACATCAGTTCCTATCAGTTTTTGCCAGGCAGGTCTGTGCCAGTGCTGTGCAAGTTTTTTTCACAGCATTTGGCTGAATCTAGCAAAGCTAATCCTTTTTGGCCTATTGCAGAGTGTGTTAGTCAGTGGAGTAGCCTATCTATGCTGCAAGATATACCACCTGTGTATAGAATACCAATTTTTTTACTGCACCTAGTGAAGTAAAATCTTTTGGGCATAGCATCATTCTATTAGTCCATCTATACTGACCTCCATCAGGTTGCAAATTAAAACTAATTTTTATCTGCATCTACAGTACCTCTGAAAAAATATTTGGGCTTCTAGCTGTGTGTGGGACTTGTTGTATTAGTCCATCTATACTGACCTCCATCAGGTTGCAAACTGAATATATTTTTTTCTGCATCTACATCTGAAAAAATATTTGGGCTTCTAGCTGTGTGTGGGTCTTGTTCTATTAATCCATCTATACTGACCTCCATCAGGTTGCAAACTGAATATAATTTTTTTCTGCATCTAGCTCTGAAAAAATATTTGGCCTTCTAGCATTGTGTCGGATTTTCTCTATTAGTCCATCTATACTGACCTCCATCAGGTTGCAAATTAAAAATAATTTGTATCTGCATCTACAGTACCTCTGAAAAAATATTTGGGCTTCTAGCTGTGTGTGGGACTTGTTGTATTAGTCCATCTATACTGACCTCCATCAGGTTGCAAACTGAATATATTTTTTTCTGCATCTACCTCTGAAAAAATATTTGGGCTTCTAGCTGTGTGTGGGACTTGTTGTATTAGTCCATCTATACTGACCTCCATCAGGTTGCAAATTAAAAATAATTTTTATCTGCATCTACAGTACCTCTGAAAAAATATTTGGGCTTCTAGCTGTGTGTGGGACTTGTTGTATTAGTCCATCTATACTGACCTCCATCAGGTTGCAAACTGAATATATTTTTTTCTGCATCTACCTCTGAAAAAATATTTGGGCTTCTAGCTGTGTGTGGGACTTGTTGTATTAGTCCATCTATACTGACCTCCATCAGGTTGCAAATTAAAAATAATTTGTATCTGCATCTACAGTACCTCTGAAAAAATATTTGGGCTTCTAGCTGTGTGTGGGACTTGTTGTATTAGTCCATCTATACTGACCTCCATCAGGTTGCAAATTAAAAATAATTTTTATCTGCATCTACAGTACCTCTGAAAAAATATTTGGGCTTCTAGCTGTGTGTGGGACTTGTTGTATTAGTCCATCTATACTGACCTCCATCAGGTTGCAAATTAAAAATAATTTGTATCTGCATCTACAGTACCTCTGAAAAAATATTTGGGCTTCTAGCTGTGTGTGGGACTTGTTGTATTAGTCCATCTATACTGACCTCCATCAGGTTGCAAACTGAATATATTTTTTTCTGCATCTACCTCTGAAAAAATATTTGGGCTTCTAGCTGTGTGTGGGACTTGTTGTATTAGTCCATTTATACTGACCTCCATCAGGTTGCAAATTAAAAATAATTTGTATCTGCATCTACAGTACCTCTGAAAAAATATTTGGGCTTCTAGCTGTGTGTGGGACTTGTTGTATTAGTCCATCTATACTGACCTCCATCAGGTTGCAAATTAAAAATAATTTTTATCTGCATCTATAGTACCTCTGAAAAAATATTTGGGCTTCTAGCTGTGTGTGGGACTTGTTGTATTAGTCCATCTATACTGACCTCCATCAGGTTGCAAATTAAAAATAATTTTTATCTGCATCTACAGTACCTCTGAAAAAATATTTGGGCTTCTAGCTGTGTGTGGGACTTTTTGTATTAGTCCATCTATACTGACCTCCATCAGGTTGCAAACTGAATATATTTTTTTCTGCATCTACCTCTGAAAAAATATTGGGCTTCTAGCTGTGTGTGGGTCTTGTTCTATTAATCCATCTATACTGACCTCCATCAGGTTGCAAACTGAATATAATTTTTTTCTGCATCTAGCTCTGAAAAAATATTTGGCCTTCTAGCAGTGTGTCGGACTTTCTCTATTAGTCCATCTATACTGACCTCCATCAGGTTGCAAATTAAAAATAATTTGTATCTGCATCTACAGTACCTCTGAAAAAATATTTGGGCTTCTAGCTGTGTGTGGGACTTGTTGTATTAGTCCATCTATACTGACCTCCATCAGGTTGCAAATTAAAAATAATTTTTATCTGCATCTACAGTACCTCTGAAAAAATATTTGGCCTTCTAGCAGTGTGTCGGACTTTCTCTATTAGTCCATCTATACTGACCTCCATCAGGTTGCAAATTAAAAATAATTTGTATCTGCATCTACAGTACCTCTGAAAAAATATTTGGGCTTCTAGCTGTGTGTGGGACTTGTTGTATTAGTCCATCTATACTGACCTCCATCAGGTTGCAAATTAAAAATAATTTTTATCTGCATCTACAGTACCTCTGAAAAAATATTTGGGCTTCTAGCTGTGTGTGGGACTTGTTGTATTAGTCCATCTATACTGACCTCCATCAGGTTGCAAATTAAAAATAATTTGTATCTGCATCTACAGTACCTCTGAAAAAATATTTGGGCTTCTAGCTGTGTGTGGGACTTGTTGTATTAGTCCATCTATACTGACCTCCATCAGGCTGCAAACTGAATATATTTTTTTCTGCATCTACCTCTGAAAAAATATTTGGGCTTCTAGCTGTGTGTGGGACTTGTTGTATTAGTCCATCTATACTGACCTCCATCAGGTTGCAAATTAAAAATAATTTGTATCTGCATCTACAGTACCTCTGAAAAAATATTTGGGCTTCTAGCTGTGTGTGGGACTTGTTGTATTAGTCCATCTATACTGACCTCCATCAGGTTGCAAATTAAAAATAATTTTTATCTGCATCTACAGTACCTCTGAAAAAATATTTGGGCTTCTAGCTGTGTGTGGGACTTGTTGTATTAGTCCATC
Organism: Phyllobates terribilis; assembly: GCF_046119375.1. NCBI lineage: Eukaryota > Metazoa > Chordata > Amphibia > Anura > Dendrobatidae > Phyllobates > Phyllobates terribilis. The sequence goes on along the minus strand of NW_027362762.1, from coordinate 125,764,983 downwards.
TATACTGACCTCCATCAGGTTGCAAACTGAATATATTTTTTTCTGCATCTACCTCTGAAAAAATATATGGCTTCTAGCTGTGTGTGGGTCTTGTTCTATTAATCCATCTATACAGACCTCCATCAGGTTGCAAACTGAATATATTTTTTTCTGCATCTACCTCTGAAAAAATATTGGGCTTCTAGCTGTGTGTGGGTCTTGTTCTATTAATTCATCTATACAGACCTCCATCAGGTTGCAAACTGAATATAATTTTTTTCTGCATCTACCTCTGAAAAAATATTTGGCCTTGTAGCAGTGTGTCGGACTTTCTCTATTATTCCTTCTATACTGACCTCCATCAGGTTGCAAACTGAATATATTTTTTTCTGCATCTAACCCAGCCAATAGTTTTGGCCTAATACCACAGTTTGGCCACTCAGCTCTGCTCGGTTACCATCCATTGTTTTTTTGTGCAAACAACTCCAGAGTTGTGAATTAGTTAACCACCAAAATGAGTGGAAAAAGGCCTGCTGCTGGTGGAAAGGGGAATAGGCGTGTTGGGAAGGGGAAAAAAGGTTGTGTCCGTGGGGTAGGTGTTAAAGCAACAGTAACATCTGCAGAAGAAAGACCATCTTCCAGCCAAACTAAAATGTCTACTTCTTTTAGCGGACAATGTGATAAGATCCCTTTCTTACGGCCACGCCAATCGCTACAAATTCCAGATGAGGCACAAAAACAGCAGGTGCTTCAACGGATATCAAGTGCTCCTTTAAGTGGGCTCTCCTCCACATCAACTTCAACATCACAAATACTCCAGTCCTCAAAGGTGTCACCCAAATCGCACTTGCTTCCTCACAGCTCCCAAATCTCCAGCTGCCCGTCTGAGTATGAGGTAGAACAGATGGTTGAGTCTGCAGAGCTGTTTACTCATACTATAGCCTGGGAATCAGAGGTCGACTCCAGCGCTTCTGTGAATCCAGACGAGGAAATGATCTGCACTGATGCCCAGAATCTTTATGAGTCGGATCCAGGACCAGACGCAGAAGGTTCTGACCATAATGTAGACCCTCATTCCCAAACTGTAACTCCTGTTGGTGGAGACAATGAGGAAGACGATGATAAGACTCAAATACCTGATTGGAGCGACAACTTTAGTTTTTTGTTAGGGCAGGAACAGGTTGGCTCTGAGGACGACGGGTGTGATAACACACAGGGTGATGATGATGAGGTTGGAGATCCCACTTACTGTCAACCCACAGTCAGCCAAGAGATGAGGTCAGCAGAGGAGGTGGAGGAAGATGCTAGTGACGACGAGGTCAGATTGCGCCTTCCTGGACAGAGACGTAGTACTGGAAGCACGTCAACAACTGCATCCTCAAACACAACTCTGCCTCTCACCACAAGTCGTGGTGGCTCTTCAGGTCGCATGGGTGCTAAGCCTTGCATAGCCTGGGCATTTTTTTCAGATCGATAAAGATGACCCAACTCGTGTTATCTGTAACATTTGTCAGCAAAAGCTAAGTAGAGGCCAAAAAATACATAGTTTGAGTACTTCATGCATGAACCGGCACATGGACATGAAGCATAAGTTGCAGTGGGAAGCTCAGTGTGCTACAATGCGGCCTAGCCGGCCGGGCCAACCACCGTCTGCCATATCTTGTGCATCCGCGGCCTCTTCATCCTCTGTGACTGGGGGGACAGCAGTCACACCTGTTTTGGGGCGCAGACCTGCCACCTCTTTACCCGCAACAGCCAGCGTGATTGGCAGGTCATCATTTTCTTTGGAGGTGGTAACAGCAGCTGGTGTTGAGCGCTGTCCGACATCGATAGCACCACCTTTGGATCAAGGCAACCTAACATGTCCGCCTGCATCTTCCTCACAGACCGGCAGTTTGCCGGGGACACCCTTATCAACCCCGTCTAAGCACAATAGCCAGCCCTCGGTCCCTCAGATGTGGACAAGTAAAAGACCATTTCCTCCTAGCCATGAGAAAGCTAAGAGGTTGAATTTCACCATCTGCAAGCTCTTGGCTACAGAAATGCTGCCTTTCCGCCTGGTGGACACAGAGGATTTTCGAGACCTTATGTCCGTCGCAGTGCCCCAGTACCAGATGCCCAGTCGGCACTACTTCTCAAAGAAAGGTGTGCCTGCGCTCCACCAGCATGTCGCACACAACATCACCGCTTCTTTGAGAAACTCTGTGTGTGACAGGGTGCATTTCACCACAGACACTTGGACGAGTAGGCATGGACAGGGGCGTTACATGTCGCTGACTGGGCACTGGGTAACTATGGTGACAGCAGGACAAGGGGCTGCTGTCCAAGTCTTGCCGTCCCCACGAGTTGTGCGTCAATCCTCTTTATGTCAAAGTTCCTCCACTGCTTCTGCCTCCTCAACCTCCTCTCGGTCTTCCACCTGCACCCAAAGCCTGTCTGGTCATGCCACAAGCTTTCTAACTGCGCAGAAGGGATCCTGCACACCTCCTTACTATGCTGGCAGTAGGGCTCAACGTCATCAGGCGGTTTTTACATTGAAATATCTGGGAAATGTGAGTCACACAGCTGAGGAGTTGTGGTCAGCTCTGGAGAACCAATTTCATGAATGGTTGTCTCCACTGGACCTGAAACCAGGGAAGGCCGTGTGCGACAATGCTGCAAACCTGGGTGCGGCCCTTCGCCGGGGCAATGTCACACACGTGCCTTGTATGGCTCACGTGTTGAACCTGGTTGTCCAGCAATTTTTAGCCCACTATCCCAGACTAGATGGCCTTCTGCAGAGGGCACGGTTGCTGTGTGCTCACTTCCGCCGTTCGCATCCCGCAGCTCAGCGACTTACATCTCTACAGAAGTCGTTGGGCCTGCCACTTCACCGGCTAAAATGCGATGTGCCTACCCGGTGGAATTCAACTCTGCACATGTTGCAGCGACTGTGGCAGCACCGACAAGCCCTGGTGCAATACGTTCTGACGTATAGCCTGGGCCAACGAGATTCAGAGGTGGGGCAAATCACGCTGGAGGAGTGGTCTCAGATCAGGGACCTATGCACCCTTCTGCACAGTTTTGAAATGGCGACGAAGATGTTTAGTGCTGACGATGCCATTATCAGCATGACTATTCCGGTGATTTACATGCTGGAGCACATGTTAAACAGAATTCGGAGTCAGGTGGTGGCACAAGAGGAGGTGGAGGAAGTAGAGGAGGAGGAGTTGTATGCGGAAGGGCTAACATCTGCAAGGTGCAGACGGTCGGCAGCACCAAGGCGGCAGGCATGTGAGGGTGGGGGAGATGGTTTTACCAGGGCGCATGGTAGCAGCCAAACTAGTGAGGAAGGTGCAGGAGCCCAGGAAGAAGTGGAGGACAAACTGATGGAAGACTCATCAGATGAGGGAGACCTTGATCACATTTCTGTTGTGCGAGGTTGGGGGGAGAGGACAGAGGAAGGAAGCATGATTGTTACCTCGCCACCAACACAACAGGGACTTGGTGCTCCTGGATGCGCAACACACATGAGTGCCTTCTTGCTGCACTACCTGCAACATGACCCTCGAATTGTGAGAATTAGAAATAATCCTGACTACTGGGTTGCCACACTGTTAGATCCCCGGTACAAAAGTAAATTTGCAGAAATTATTCCTGCCATAGAAAGGGATGCACGCATGCAGGAGTATCAGCAGAGACTGTTGCAGAATCTTACATGTGCTTTTCCACAAAATACCAGTGGTGCACGTAGTGAATCTCACAGTTCCAACTTGCCAACCGTGGGACCGTCAAGTGTTCAGCACTCAAACCGTAACAGAACCACAGTATCTGGTGGTAACATCAATTTTGCGGAATCATTTCACCACTTTTTTAGCCCATCCTTTGCAAGGCCACAGGAGACAAGAAGTCTGACACATAGTCAACGCCTAGAGACGATTGTGTCACGGGTGTGTTGCCACGAAGATCGTCACGAGTACACAGCCTGACTTCTCGCAGTTGACTTGTTGGTGCTTTGTGTTTCTCGGCAGTGAGGGAGTTAATTCTCTCTCTCTCTCTGGGCTTGATGAGGTCCAGCCTCGCCCAGCTGCAATCAATACTTCTGTAGTGAGACTCCTTCATATACCTGCTGGTCTGTTTGGGAGGTGTCGGTGAAAGCATTTCATTCAGACTGACAGAGCGGATCGTGGTGTTTGGAGTTGCTGAGATAAGTGTATTTGGAAGTGTTTTTTCCCTTTCCTCGCTTTATCATTTATCTCCTTTCCCGTTGGTTTTCCCTCTGTTGTAGTTGAGAAGTTGTTTGTATGCAAGGTGGTTTTGGTTTTTCCCTTGTACTGTCTCGTTCGTCTAAATACTGTGTTTGGGCATATTATTTCTTGTTCCCTTTGGTTGTGATCGGGGTCCTTCTCAGGACTAGATTACTGAGGTGCAGGGATCCTCAGGAGGTAGGGGTTACGCTGGCGGCCTGGACCTCTGTACCTTTAACAGTACCTCCAGGTTGAGGGATTAGTCAGGGCCCCAGCTTAGGGTCAGCTTAGGCCCCCTACCTCCAGTATACAGAGACAGCGTGACAGATGGTACAGGAGTATCTCCAAGTAAACATTGAAGCCACGACTGTGTCACTGGACCCTTGCTCTTTTTGGGCTTCCAATCTGGATAAATGGCCGGAGCTAGCCACTTACGCCTTGGAGATCTTGTCATGCCCCGCAGCCAGCGTTCTGTCTGAACGTGTGTTCAGCGCTGCTGGTGGTGTGCTGACAGATAAGCGCACGCGGCTCTCCACTGATAATGTAGACAGACTCACGTTCATAAAGATGAACAAATCATGGATCCGAAACGACTTTTCTACCCCTGTGTCATCCTGGGGAGAGTAAAAGCTTGATGATTGGTTAAAATCACCCTACCAACCGTTTTAAGCTTTCAAATTACTAATCATGTTTATCTGTATCTTGACTGGAAAATAATTTGGGCTTTGTAGCAGTGTGCAGCACTGATCCTATTAGGCCATCTATATTAAGCTCCACCAGATTTAAAATTAAAAATAATTTTTAGCTGCATCTAGCCCGGAAAATAATTTTGGGGCTCCGAGATGCGCAAGACACATAAGTGCCTTCTTGCTGCACTACCTGCAGCATGACCCTCATATTGTCAGAATTCGAAGTAATCATGACTACTGGGTTGCCACACTCTTAAATCCCCCAAACTTTTCGATCAACCTTTTAATTTTAATAAAGACCAAAAAAATGGTCATTTTTGAAATTATAAGCATTAGCAGGTTGTTAGAAACTGAAATCAAACAGTTTTCAACTCAAAACTTTATTCTAGGTGATGTTACATTTTCACATAGGACCTCTTGTTCGAAAGGAGCTTCTGAACTCTCTCGTCCATTGAATTTGTCAGGTTTTGGATGGTTTCTGCTTCAATTGTTTTGCATGAGGACAGAATACCCTCCCAGAGCTGTTGCTTAGATGTGAACTGCCTCCCGCCATCATAGACACTCCTTTTAATGATGCTCCAAAGGTTCTGAATGGGGTAGAGGTCAGGGGAGCATGGGGGTCACACCATAAGTTTGTCCCCTTTTATGCCCATATCAGCCAGAGATGCAGATGTTTTATGTGCAGCATGAGATGGTGCATTATCATGCAGAAAAATGATCTTGCTGTGAAATACACGGTTCTTCTTCTTGAACCATGGCAGGAAGTGCTGTTTGAGAAAATCCACATACATTATGGAGTTCATCTTTAGCGCCTTCAGGGATCCTAAAGGGGCCGACAATCTCTCTCCCCATGATTCCAGCCCAAAACATTACTCCACCTCCTCCTTGTTGGCGCTGTAGCCGTGTTTGCGTGGGGTGTCCATCAACCAGCCATCCTCCACTCCATCCATCTGGACCATCGAGCGCTGCACGGCACTCATCCGTGAACAAAACAGTTTTGAAATCAGTCTTCATGTAATGTTTGGCCCACTGGAGCCGTTTCTGCTTGTGTGAAGTGGATAGAGGAGGTCGACAGGATGGCGTATGCACAGCTGCAAACCTCTGAAGGACCCTGCATCTTGTTGTTCGGGGGACGTTGGAGGCACAAGCAGCTTCAAAAACTTGTCTGCTGCTATGACAAGGCTTTTTTGCCGCTGCTCTTTCAACCTGACGTAATTGCCTGTAGGAAAGAGTCCTCAATTTGCCCTTATCAGCACGCACACGTGTGTACTGTGAATCAGCTACATACTTCTTGATTGCCAAGACACTTCATCCTGATCATCGCACAATGTTGATTGTAGTCATGCCTTGACCTAAACACTCCACAATTTGTTGCTTCTCAGCAGCCGACACATCCTTTTTCTTTCCCATTTTGGCAGAAAATGTAGGCTGCTGAATAATGTGAGAGAGCCTTCTTAAGTAGTCTTGCCTTTCATTGGACACACCTGACAAACTAATTAGCACTGGTGTCTGCAATTGCTTACAGTGATATAAAGAGCCCTGACACACATCACCATCAATGAGTTTAACTGACAAACAAACAAATTCTTCCCTTATCACTCCTAAACACTTTTTGCATAATAATTTGGAACACAGTGTACATGTGCTTTTCCACAAAACACCAGTGGTTCACGTAGTGAATCTTACAGTTCTAACTTGCCAACCGTGGTCTGTATGGAGTTGTTCAATAAAGGGCCCAAAATTAAGATAACATAGATGGGAGAGGTCTCTATGAATAGGAATTCCTAATTATTTCATACCCTGTGAAGGCCAGGCAAAGGGAAAGTTGGACTGGATGGAATCCTATATGGATTTGGGGAGGGAGACATCGAGGGCCTCAGACTTCGCTGCATTGATTTTAAAATTTGACCATGTAACAAAGTGATCTATTTCAGCCATAACAGCATGGATGGATATATGTGATTGAGTGATATATACTAGGACATCATCAGCAAATAGAGAGCACTTGTACTCGGTGCCTCCCACCTCAATCCACCTAATATTGGGGTTATGGCGAATTGATGAGAGCAGGTGCTCCGTCACTAGGATGTATAAGAGAGGGGACAGAGAACATCCCTGCCTTGTCCCATTGGTGATTGTGAAAGGTGATGAAAATGTTCTGACGCGCCCCCTGGGCCTTGGGACACCCGGAGCCGGACCCTTTTTGGTGGATGCTGGTGGTTGTAGTCTCCGTGGCGGCAACCCGGTTCCGTGGCTCAGGGCGGTCAAACCAGTGGCGGAACTATTTATGTGGTTTTGATGTTTAAATGTCCGACTACGCCACCCGTGGATTGCGGTCAGAGTGAACCGCCGCTCCAGGGCAGACCGCTGAGGCTGGTGTTGTGGGTGCAGCAGAGCGTAGCATAACTCCCCACGGGAGGAGTATAGCCTCAGGGCAGTGTATGCGGAGGATTGGGGTGATGGTGCAGGGCAGCAGCAGTAATGACACGGAGTCAGTGATGCAGTCCAGGGCCTTTACTCACAGTTCTTATTATCCAGACCACGTCTGCAGGTAACGGCTGCCCACGTCGTACTGTGCTCACCAGGTGAGGGGCTCAGACAACTCCCAGATAACTTTGGAGCGCTTCACAGGACCCCCTTTGTGTGTCCTTTGTCTGGCCTTTCTTACCAACCCTTCTGTCCGGCTGCCTCGGGCCTCCTCTTGGTAAACTTGGCGCCAGTTTCCCTGACCCTATGTGGTGCCTTCCTAGCGGGTGTAGCGAGGGGCTGCGCCACATAAAATGTCACAGCCTCCTGTTTCTAGCCGAGGGTCGTTTCCTGCCTCCACTAGTTTCGGGGACCGGTCTCCCCCTTTGGCCTGACCCCTCCACGCAGGTGGATTCTGGCGTGCGGTGGCGACTCGCCCGTCCGCACCCCTGAGATCCCTTCGTTCCTCGTTCCTGGACCCTTCTCCGCTCCTCTTCCTTCCTTCTCCCTCTTCCAGGCCTGGGCCTCTGTTACTAGGCCCGCCTCCGGAGCAGAGCTCATGCAGAGCCCCTGCTCCCTGCCACTTCTGCTCAGACTTCTCTGCACTGAACTAAGATGGTGCCCACCTTTTATACTCCCTTCTCAATGCACCCAGGAACTGCTTCCTCCCTGCTCCTGCACTACAGGGTTCCCCTTCCACAGTGTTCCCTCCCCCCACTCCAGCCAGGGACAGGGACTGTCGTGCCCATCTCAGGGGCATATTGGTCGCCCTGCCCCACGGCAATGTGGTGTAATGCATGCAGGTGTCGGGTCCTGATCCACACTACATCCTTACCTGAGAGTGAGATATCACACCTCTGGGTGAGGTGCAATACCTCTGTAGCAACCGAGCCCTCAGGGTGCTACAGTTCCATTTATCTTCAGCCTAGGTGACGTATTGCGATACAGGGCCGTGATTTTGGCTATAAAAGGGTCCCCTAGACCCCTACCCCAAGCTTTTTAAGAGAATCATATATGGCGTGCCAGGAGACTCTATGGAATGCTTTCTCAGCATCCAACGAGAGTATCTAATTACAAATTTTTAACTGCATCTAGCCCAGGAAATACTTTGTGCCTAGTAGCAGGGTCTGCTAGTCAGCGGATTATCCCGGCTGTTAAGCAAGCTACACCACCTGTAGTTTGAACACTTCATTTTTTCAAAGGAAATGCTTCGGGACCACGGGATACTCAGTGAAGAGCATCAGGAGGCACCCAAGGCATAGGGGCTGGGACTGGCAGTAGGATGCCTTGCGGTGGACAGCCGAGCTCGATCCTTATAAAAGCTTTTTAACTGCAGCAGCTTTAGTGGACGCTACTGGAGCTGGAATTACGCGGCTGCTGGCATGAGACTTGCCCTCCAATAGATCCTTGTAAATGGATTTAAAGTGTATTCATTCAAATTAGAGAGACAATTTAAATTAAAAAGCTTAGAGCTGCCTCCACCACAGGGGGGCTCGCTCGACCCACCAGCGGACAGGCACCAGTATTGGGAGAGGGGGGCTGGCCATCAGGGTTCACCGCGGCTCTGGCACAAACCCGGCGACACGGAGGTGGCACGGGCAGGAGCGGACTGGCCGTGTCGGCTTCTCACTTTTTGGATATTAGAAGGGCATGACATGCCTATATCTGTGTCTCCCCCTCCTTTTACTCCTCCACCTCTTTTATTTTCGCATGACTATATGTACTTGTCACTTTTCCATGTGTTAGTTATGTCTTCTGAGCAGTTTGTCAGCTTTTGGACACCTTTGAAGGTGTTTTCTATGTGTTTCTATGTGTTTTTGTTTGCCTGCCATTGGTTTTAACGGTGTTCGAAGGTGTTCGTCGAACAGTTCGACGAACAGTTCGGCGAACACACGGGTGTTCGACGAACCGAACCGAACTCGAACACTACGGGGGTGGCTCAACACTAATCCTGATTACATACCACAAACTCATACATACAGTAATACATTCAGGGGATGTAAAAGACACCTGCGTGATCCAAAATACATACTTATTGTGGTTTCCAGTAAAGCTAGCAAGGTGCTTAGAGATAACCTACACTTTTTCTCCCAGGCAAGAGAAACCTAGACTGGGGAGATAAGAACAGGAATGGGAATCAATTTTTGAACAGATTCTCTACCTAGTATGAAGGATTCCTGCGGTACATCACACCATGCAATATAATTTCTACTCTAAAAATAAAATATAATAATTGTCTAGAAAAGATAAGGTGTGCTATAATGATTTCTACTCTGTGCTGCTCTGAAAGTGAGCTAAACAAAGGTAAGGGCATGCTGAGAGTTTTACAAACTAAAATGCACCACAGATGTAAATCGATAAGAGACAGAACACACAATGACATTCACTGACTCACAGGTGACCTCATTGCTGATTGAAGTAATTGTCATTACCTCTCTGCTCCATCCGCACCAGACCATCATGATTTCTCCAGCCAGGTCTTGCCTTTACAGTTTGCTGCCCAAACATCTCATAAATAAATTCTAATGCACCATGCTCTCACAAATAAATTTTAGTACATACTATGTGTCAGAGAACAGCCAGGGGATCACGCAGAAATAACATCGCTGCAACCAAATTGTCAGGAACAAGCACTCTGCTGTCTCCAATCATCAGGACAATTACGCAATTGACTGACAATTGATGGACGAGACCACGGCTGCTTTCATTAATAGGCAGGTTATTAGGCGCTTCACAGTGAACATATAGTATATACACAGCCGATTCCAATGCATGGAATATATAAATATATTTTTTATATATACATATATATACAGTGCATTGTGAAAGTATTTGGCCCCCTTGAACTTTTCTACCTTTTGCCACATTTCTGGCTGCAAACATAAAGATATAAAATTCAATTTTTTTGGGGAGAATCAAAAACAAGTGGGACACAATCATGAAGTGGAACAAAATTTATTGGCTATTTTAAACTTTTTTAACAAATTAAAAACTGAAAAGTGCGGCGTGCAATATTATTCGGCCCCTTTACTTTTAGTGCAGCAAACTCACTCCAGAAGTTCAGTGAGGATCTCTGAATGATCCAATGTTCTCCTAAATGACTTGTAATGATAAATAGAATCCACCTGTGTGTAATCAAGTCTCCGTATAAATGCACCTGCTCTGTGATAGTCTCAGGGTTCTGTTTCAAGTGCAGAGAGCATCATGAAGACCAAGGAACACACCAGGCAGGTCTGAGATACTGTTGTGCCGAAGTTTAAAGCTGGATTTGGATACAAAAAGATTTCCCAAGTTGTAAACATCTCAAAGGGCACTGTGCAAGCGATCATATTGAAATGGAAGAAGTATCAGACCACTGCAAATTTACCAAGACCCGGCCGTCCCTCTAAACTTTCATCTCGAACAAGGAGAAGACTGATCAAAGATGCAGCCAAAAAGCCCATGATCACTCTGGATAAACTGCAGAGATCTACGGCTGAGGTGGGAGAGTCTGTCCATAGGACAACAATCAGTCGTACACTGAACAAATCTGGCCTTTATGGAAGAGTGGCAAGAAGAAAGCCATTTCTCAAAAATATCTATAAAAAGTCTCGTTTGAAGTTTGCCACAAGCCACCTGGGAGACTCACCAAACATGTGGAATAAGGTGCTCTGGTCAGATGAAACCAAAATCGAACTTTTTGGCCACAATGCAAAACGATATGTTTGGCGTAAAAGCAACACAGCTCATCACCCTCAAAATACCATCCCCACTGTCAAACATGGTGGTGGCAGCATCATGGTTTGGGCCGGCTTTTCTTCATCAGGGACAGGGAATATGGTTAAAATTGATGGGAAGATGGACGGAGCCAAATACAGGACCATTCTGGAAGAAAACCTGTTGGAGTCTGCAAAAGACCTGAGACTGGGACGGAGATTTATCTTCCAACAAGACAATGATCCCAAACATAAAGCAAAATCTACAATGGAATGGTTGAAAAATAAACATATCCAGGTGTTAGAATGGCCAAGTCAAAGTCCAGACCTGAATCCAATTGAGAATCTGTGGAAAGAGCTGAAAACTGCTGTTCACAAACGCCCTCCATCCAACCTCAATGAGGTCGAGCTGTTTTGCAAGGAAGAATGGGCAAGAATTTCAGCCTCTCAATGTGCAAAACTGATAGAGACATACCCCAAGCGACTTGCAGCTGTAATCGTAGAAAAAGGTGGCGCTACAAAGTATTAATAATTAATAATATTGCACTCCCCACTTTTCAGTTTTTAATTTGTTAAAAAAGTTTAAAATATCCAATAAATTTCATTCCACTTCATGATTGTGTCCCACTTGTTGTTGATTCTTCCCAAAAAAAATAGAATTTGATATCTTTATGTTTGAAGCCAGAGATGTGGCAAAAGGTAGAAAAGTTCAAGGTGGCCAAATACTTTCACAATGCACTATATACAGGGGCGGACCTACCGCCCGTGCAGCCGGTTCATTGAACGGGGGCCCCGAGGGAGAGGGGACCCCTCCAGGCTCCAGCAGGGCCGCCATCAGGGCATGACTGCCCTGACTCCAGCATGGGGCCCCCGTCTTGTGCATCTCCTCATGGGGCCCCCCCGCAGGACCCCCCACCGTCACATGACCGGAGATGTCCCTGAGCGCAGGGACATCTCCGGTCATGTGACGGCGCCGGCACAATACTTACCCCTCCCCGTGCCTCCGCAGCATCTTCCGCGTCCTCTGACTGTGACGTCTCAGGTCAGAGGGCGCGGTGATATGTTTACAGCGCGCGCAATCTCTCCTGAGCTGTCACAGCGGGAAGACGTGGGCAACGCTGTGGAGTCAGGATCAGCATCAGGTAAGAAGTGAGGTGAGTATTTGATTTTTTTTTTTTTTATGTATGGGGGCATGGGGCATTATATGGTGGGGGGAGAGTGGGTGTGACGTCCTGCATGGGGCATTATATGGTGGGAGGAGAGTGGGTGTGACGTCCTGCATGGGGCATTATATGGGGGTGGGGTGACATACCGCATGGGGAATTATATGGGGTGTGTGTGACATACTGCATGGGGCATTATATGGGGGGGTGACATAACGCATGGGGCATTATATGGTGGGGGGAGAGTGGGTGTGACGTCCTGCATGGGGCATTATAGGGTGGGCGGAGAGTGGGTGTGACGTCCTGCATGGGGCATTATATGGGGGGGGTGTGACATACCGCATGGGGCATTATATGGGGTGTGTGTGACATACTGCATGGGGCATTATATGGGGGGGTGACATACCGCATGGGGCATTATATGGTGGGGGGAGAGTGGGCGTGTCATCCTGCATGGGGCATTATAAGAGGGGAAGGGGGGAAATGACATACTGCATGGGGCATTATATGGGGGGGTGACAACTTGCATGGGGCATTATAAGAGGGGGAGGAGGGAATTGACATCCTGCATGGGGCATTATAAGAGGGGCAGGGGGTAAGTGACATCCTGCATGGGGCATTATAAGAAGGGGAGGGGGGAATTGACATCCTGCATGGGGCATTATAAGGAGGGTGTGTGTGTGACATACTGCATGGGGCATTATAAGGGGGGGGGTGTGTGACCTCCTGCATGGGGCATTATAAGGGATGGGGTGGTCTGACATACTGCATGGGGCATTGAAAAGGGGGGAAGTGACATCCTGCAAGGGGCATTATATGGGGGGGGGTGACATCCTGCATGGGGCATTTTATGGGGGGTAGAGGTGACATCCTGCATAGGGCATTAAAAGGGGGGTGTCATCCTGCATCGGGCATTATAAGGGGGGAACAGCCAGCATGGAGGGTTACATGGGGGCCAATATTCTGCATGGATTGTTATATGGGGGACAGTATCCTGTATGGAGCGTTATATGGGGACCAGTATCCTGTATGGAGCATTATATGGGGACCAGTATCCTGTATGGAGCATTATAAGGGGGTCAGTATCCTGTATAGAGCATTATATGGTGCCCATAATACTGTATGGAGGACTATACTGTCCGGTCTGCACTGTGTGCTGTGAGGATTCGCCGGTTTCTGAGCTATTGTAGAATTTACAATAGATATCGCTCGTGTAATGGGGCATTATAAGGGGGGAACAGCCTGCATGGAGCGTTATATGGGAGCCAATATTCTGTATGGAGCGTTATATGGGGGTCAGTATTCTGTATGGAGCGTTATATGGGGGACAGTATTCTGTATGGAGCGTTATATGGGGGCCAGTATTCTGTTTGCAGTGTTATATGGGGACCAGTATCCTGTATGGAGCATTATATGGGGACCAGTATCCTGTATGGAGCATTATATGGGGACAAGTATCCTGTATGGAGCATTATAAGGGGGTCAGTATCCTGTATGGTGCTTTATATGGTGCCCAAAATACTGTATAGAGGACTATACTGTCCGGTCTGCACTGTGCGCTGTGAGGATTCGCCGGTTTCTGAGCTATTGTAGAATTTACAATAGATATCGCTCATGTAATGGGGCATTATAAGGGGGGAACAGCCTGCATGGAGCATTATATGGGAGCCAATATTCAGTATGGAGCGTTATATGGGGGTCAGTATTCTGTATGGAGCGTTATATGGGGGACAGTATTCTGTATGGAGCGTTATATGGGGGTCAGTATTCTGTATGGAGCGTTATATGGGGGCCAGTATTCTGTATGGAGCGTTATATGGGGGCCAGTATTCTGTATGGAGCGTTATATGGGGGCCAGTATTCTGTATGGAGCGTTATATGGGGGTCAGTATTCTGTATGGAGCGTTATATGGGGGCCAGTATCCTGTATGGAGCTTTATATGGGGGCCAGTATCCTGTATGGAGCATTATAAGAGGGTCAGTATCCTGTATGGAGCATTATATGGTGCCCATAATACTGTATGAAAGACTATACTGTCCGGTCTGCACGGTGCGCTGTGAGGATTCGCCGGTTTCTGAGCTATTGTAGAATTTACAATAGATATCGCTCATGTCATGTAGTAAGTGAAATCCTTGGCCTTGTACTATATATATATATTTCTCTGTGGTATCTGTGCATCATGAATCATGGTATGTGCTAAAGAGGCCCACTGAAACTCTGTCGCCCAGGGCCCACAAAAACCTGGAACCATCCCTGGGGGTAAGTATAACAAGTTTTATTTTTTTTAAATACAATTAATTAACTAGGAGTGGGGGGAATCAGAGATGCACGGGGGGATGAGAGATGCACGGGGGGGGGGGGTTCATGGGGGGGCCCAAAAGAATTCTTGCACAGGGGCCCACTACAGTCTGTGTCCACCCCTGACTATACATATGTATATATATATATATATATATATATATATATACACTGTGTGCAGAATTATTAGGCAAATGAGTATTTTGATCACATGATATTTTTTATACATGTTGTCCTGCTCCAAGCTGCATAGACTTGAGAGTCAACTACCAATTAAGTAAATCTGGTGATGTGCATCTCTGTAATGAGGAGGGGTGTTGACTAATGACATCAACACCCTATATAAGGTGTGCATAATTATTAGGCAACTTCCTTTCCTTTGGCAAAATGGGTCAGAAGAGAGATTTGACGGGCTCTGAAAAGCCCAAAATTGTGAGATGTCCTGCAGGGAGATGCAGCAGTCTTGAAATCTCCAAACTTTTGAAGCGTGATCACCGAACAATCAAGTGTTTCATGGCAAATAGCCAACAGGGTCGCAAGAAGCGTGTTGGCCAAAAAAGGCGCAAAATAACTGCCCATGAATTGCGGAAAATCAAGCGTGAAGCTGCCAAGATGCCATTCGCCACCAGTTTTGCCATATTTCAGAGCTGCAACGTTACTGGAGTATCAAAAAACACAAGGTGTGTGATACTCAGGGACATGGCCAAGGTAAGGAAGGCTGAAAAACGACCACCTTTGAACAAGAAACATAAGATAAAACGTCAAGAATCGGCCAAGAAATATCTTAAGACTGATTTTTCAAAGGTTTTATGGACTGATGAAATGAGAGTGACTCTTGATGGGCCAGATGGATGGGCCAGAGGGTGGATCAGTAAAGGGCAGAGAGCTTCACTTCGATTCAGACGCCAGCAAGGTGGAGGCGGGGTATTAGTATGGTCTGGTATCATCAAAGATGAACTTGTGGGACCTTTTCGGGTTGAGGATGGAGTGAAGCTCAACTCCCAGACCTACTGCTAGTTTCTGGAAGAGAGCTGCTTCAAGCAGTGGTACAGAAAGAAGTCAGTATCGTTCAAGAAAAACATGATTTTCATGCAGGACAATGCTCCATCACATGCATCCAACTACACTCCGGTACGGTCACCATCATGCTCCGCAATAACCCTAGAAAACAGTACAGAACTACAATAAGCTATATCTCCCAGCACTGAAAAATTACGATAATTCAAAATCTTCTTTCATCAGATAACACTCACTCTGACATACCTCCCTTTTGTGACCTCAGATGGGGCTGGTCAATGTAATGTGATCCCCAAAAAATCAGGAGATCACCAAGCTTCAGAATATCTGCACCCTGAGGTCCCAGATGGGAGATAGCAATGCCCTATTTCCTATCATGATTTTAGCTTTCGATAGATAGGAAACATGTCATATATAATGTTATCAACTGTGCCGATATTAACCCCTTCACCCCTAAGCCTGTTTTCACCTTCCTGACCAGGTCAAATTTTTCAAATCTGAGCAGTATCACTTTATGAGGTAATAACTCTGGAATGCTTCAACAGATCTCAGTGATTCTGAAAATATTTTTGGTGACACATTTTACATTATGGTAGTGACCTATTTTGGTAGAAATTTTTTGCGTTTATTTAAATATCACAATTTTGGCAAAAATGTTGAAAATTTAGCAATTTTTCAAACTTTCAATTTTTATACCTTTAACCAGATATGTATTAAGTATTTTGTGTGGTATAACTAACTTTTACTACATGTCTACTTTACATCAGTATCATTTTTGAAACATAATTTTTTTTGTTAGAATTGTTAAAAGTTTATCAGAAAGTTCAAAGTTTTCCAACAACATTTACAAAACCAATTTTTTTGGGACCACTTCGTATTTGAAGTGACTTTGAGGGGCCTATATGATAGTAAATACCCACAAGTGACACCATTTTAAAAACTGCACTCCTCAAAGTGCTCAAAACCACATTCAAGAAGTCTATTAACCCTTTAAGTGCTTCACAGGAATTAAAGCAATGTGGAAGAAAAAATGAAAATTTAACTTTTTCCCACAAAAATGTTGCTTTAACCCCAACTTTTACATTTTTAAAAGGATAACAGGAGAAACCGGACTGTAAAATTTGTTGTACAAATTCTCCTCAGTGCGGCAGGGCTTGGAAGGGAAGTAGTACCATTTGACTTTTGGAGCGCAAAATGGACTGTAATTGATTGAGCACATCATTCTGTGTTTGCAGAGGCCCTGATGTGCTTAAACAGTGGAAACCCCTCCACAAGTAACCCCATTTTGGAAACTTCACCCCTCAAGGAACTTATCTACAGGTGCAGTGAGTACCTTAAACACACAGTTGCTTCACCATTTTAGAACGTTGAGCCATGAAAATGGTAAAGCACAGTTTTCCCATAGAAATGTTGCTTTAGCCCCATGTTTTCATTTTCACTGGGGTAAAAGGAGAAAATGGACGATACAATTTGTTTTGCAATTTTTCATGGGTACACCTTAACCGATATGTGGAAAACTACTGTTTGAGCACATGGCAGTGATAGGAATGGAAGGAGTGCCAATTAAATTCTGGGGTGCAATTTTGGCTGGAATAGATTGCAAATGCCATGTCACATTTGAAGAGCCCTTGACATGCCAAAATAGCTGAAACCTCCACAAGTGTCCCCATTTTGGAAACTATACCTCTTGAGGAATTCATCTGGGGTGTAGTGGGGATTTTTATCCCTCAGGCGATTCACAGAATTGTAAACACTGGGCTGAGTCAATGGAAAATGATCATTTTTCCCATAAATATGTTGCCCTAAATTTTTCATTTTCACAAGGGTAAGAGGAGACAATGGACCATAAAATTTGTTCCACAATTTCTCCTGAGTACACAAATACCCCATATGTAGTTGAAAATTATTTTTGAGTTACAGTGCAAATCTCAGAGGGTAAAAGGTGCCATATTGGATTTCAGATTTTGCTAGAATAGTTTGGGGGTGCCCTGTCACATTGGCAGAGCCCGTGAGGTCCAAGAACAGTGGAACCCCCATAAGTGACTCCATTTTACAAATTACACCCCCAATGAATTAATCTAGGTGTCGATTGAGCATGTTGACACCACATGTGCCTCACAGAATTTTATATCACTGGGTGGTGAATAATTACATTTTTACTACTAAAATGTTGTCTTAGCCACAAATGTTTATAATTATTTATTTAATTTTTATAATGGCTAATAGAAAAAAATGGACCTCAAAGTTTGTTGTGCAGTTTCTCCTGAGAGCGCCAATTGCCTACATGTAATCGAAAAATGCTTTTCAGGCACAGTGCAAAGCTGAGAAGGGAAGAAGCGCCATATTGTAGTGCAGAATTTGCTGTTATGGTTCGCGGATGCCATGACCCACTGGCAGAACCCCTGGGGTGCCAGAAAAGCAGAGCCCCCCCCCTAAGTGACCCCATTTTACAAACTACACCTCTCAAAGAATTCATCTAAAAGTGCAGTGATCATATGGACACCACGGGTGTGACACAAAATTTTATTCCATTGGGCAGTGAAGAAGAAATACATTTTTACCACAAAAATTTAGTATTAGCCCCATGCTTTACATTTTCACATGTGAAAATGGATAAAAATGGTGCCAAAAATTGTCACACAATTTCGTCTGTATGTGGAAATATCCCACATGTGGCTGTATAGTACTGCTTAGCCACACGGCAGGGCTCGGAAGATCAGGAGCGCTACTTGACTCTTAGAGGACAGATTTTCCTAGAATGGTCTGCTGACTCCACATACCGATGCCCTAAGTGCCAGGAAAGCAGAATCCCTCCCCCCCAAGTGACCCCATTTTGGAAATTACATCCCTCTAGGAATTTATCTACAGGTATAGTGATGATTATGACTCCATGGGTGTTTTCCAGAAACGAGCAGCAATAAATGTTGCTGAGTGAAAATAGCAAATCTATCATTGTAGTGCCAGTAAGTTCCAGTGCCCAGTATATTATACCCAGCTCGTGCTTCTGGAGGCATGGAACTGTAAATCAAGCATTTCTCACTGGAAAAGAAATGTCAAATATGTGGGTGCTGAGCTTAGTTTAGGCACACTAGGCCTCAGAAGAGATGGGGTCATTTGGATTTAGGAGCACAAAATTGGGAGCTATTGCACTTTTCCAGAACCTTTGTGCCACCAGAAATGTGGAAACCTCCTATATTTCGATTGACAGATGAAGGACCTGAGTATGGACTTGATTTTTTTGTGGATTGAGTTGAAACATTTATTGGAAACTGTAACGGGTCTGGGAGGCGGAACCTCTGAGCTACTATACAAGGGGGCGGTCCTTGTAAGGGAGCGGGTGGCGACCAGGGAAGACGGGCTGGAAGTCTCAGCAGGTGAACGGGACAGTCTCTGAGTGAACGGGACAGTCTCTGAGTGAACGGGCTGGAGGTCACGGCAAGTGACCGGGGCAGTCTCTAGGTATAGGGTTGGTACGACCTGTGGCGGCTGAAGATAGATGTGAGCTCCCAGGTGAGCAGGCGAGAGTCTCTGGATGAACGGGTGGTCACAGCATGTGACGGCGGAGCCTCCAGGAAGACCAGCGGACAGGCGACAGATGAGCGCTCCCAGGTGAGCGGGCAGAAGTCTCTGGACAGGCGGGTGATCACAGCACGTGACGGCAGAGCCTCCGGGTAGGCAAGCAGACTGGTAGCAGATGAGCGCTCCCAGGTGAGCGGGCAGAAGTCTCTGGACAGGCGGGTGGTCACAGCACGTGACGGCAGAGCCTCCGGGTAGGCAAGCAGACTGGTAGCAGATGAGCGCTCCCAGGTGAGCGGCAGGAGTCACTGGACAGGCAGGTGGTCACAGCACGTGACGGCGGAGCCTCCAGGTAGGCTAGCAGGCAGGTAGCAGATGTGCGCTCCCAGGTGAGCGGGCAAGCTGGTCCATAGACAGACTGACAGGAGTTGGAAGGCAGACCGTCGGACCACAGGCAAGCAGGCAGGTAGCTGATGTGTGCTCCCAGGTGAGCAGGCAGGCTGGTCCTTAGACAGACTGACAGGATTAGTAAGGCAGACCGTCGGACCTCAGACTAGCAGGCAGGTAGCAAGTAATCAGGCAGGAATCTGGCAGGTAACTGGCAGGTAACTGGCAACGGGACCTGAGGGCTGAAGCACAGGTGAGACACAGGTGCAAACAACATTGCTCGGGCACCTCCATTTTGGAGGAGGTGCCTTATATATGGTAAAGTCCTCCGGCCATTGGCCGGGGACTCCTTAGGACGGCGCGCGCGGCCCCTTTAAGAGGGAGGGAGAGCGCGCGCCCTAAGCACAGTGGCCGGGAAGGAGCGCGCGCTGCCAGCAGAGCGGGAGAGGGACGCCGGGCACGGAGCAGAGCGGTGAGGGGAACAGCGTCCCTGCCTAGCAGAGGGCAGGGACGCCGGCACTACAGAAACATTTTGGATCACATTTATTCTGTGCTCTACGCTGAGCACTTACATCGGGGTTTCCATCTAAATCTCTGAATGATGTAATTCAGATGAAACCCCCAATGGATCCATTCACTATAATGAGGAAGTGGAGTTACTCAGGACTCCATCTGCCCTCTGTTGAATGGTATCCTTTTCAAAAGTGCACAAAACTGTGGCAGACTGCCCTTTTATGCACACTTAAAAAGACTGACACTTATGGATCATAGGCCATACAGCATCCACAGTGACTCCATCTGCCTCATCATAAGGGATCTTCCCCTTTTGTTTCCACCTGAATCACGTATTTCAGAGATTTACACGGAAACCCCGGTGTAAGCACTTAGCGTAGAGCGCAGGATAAATGTGAGCCAGACCTTACTGTAATCTTTGTGAGGAAGAATGAGCAAATCAACAGCAGGGTCAACAATTTGTTCGATTTATTTTTTATGCCGTTTTTTGTGCAGTATAAGTTATTAGACAACTTTTTCTTTGGATTGGTGTGATTAGAGCGATACCAGTTTTATAAAGTTTTTTTTGGCTGCTGTCACGCACTAAAAGGTGCTTTATTTTTTTGCAAAAAAAAGTGTTTGCATTGCCATATTTTGAGAGCTATAATTTTTCAATATTTCTGCCGATAGAGTCTTGTTTTTTGAGGGGTTTTTCTTTATGCCATTCACCGTGTAAAAGTAATAAGACAGCTTCATTCTTTGGGTCAGTACATTTACAGCGATACCACATTTATATCTTTTTTTAATGTTTTGGCACTTTTACACAATAAAAGCTATTTAATAGAAAAAATAATTATTTTTGCATTGATTTATTCTGAGAGCTGCAGTATAACTTTTTTATTTTTCCACTGATGGAGCTGTGACGCCTCTTACTAGTAAAGCCCGTGTTTACCCTGGGTGTTTGGGGGACTCGGTGTAGAGATGGGGGTGCAGCCGTGACCCGGACCCGACCTGTGCTCAGGGCCGTCACAGTTAAAAAAGAGATGGTGTGGGCTCATCCGGGTTGAGTTGCTGGTTAACGACTAGAATCATAGAATCATAGAATCATAGAATGGTAGAGTTGGAAGGGACCTCCTGGGTCATCTGGTCCAACCCCTGCTCAAAGCAGGATTCACTAGATCATCTCAGACAGATGTCTGTCCAGCCTCTGTTTGAAGACGTCCATTGAAGGGGAACTCACCACCTCTCGTGGCAGCCTGTTCCACTCATTAATCACCCTAACTGTCAAAAAGTTTTTTCTAATATCTAATCTGTGTCTCCTCCCATTTAGTTTCATCCCATTGCTTCTAGTCTTTCCTTGTGCAAATGAGAATAAAGATGATCCTTCTACAATGTGACAGCCCTTGACATATTTGTAGACAGCTATTAAGTCTCCTCTCAGTCTTCTTTTTTGCAAGCTAAACATTCCCAAATCCTGCAACCGTTCCTCATAGGACATGGTTTGCAGACCAGTCACCATTCTGGTCGCTCTTCTCTGAACTTGCTCCAGTTTGTCTATGTCTTTTTTAAAATGTGGTGCCCAAAACTGTACACAGTATTCCAGATGAGGTCTGACCAAAGAGGAGTAAAGACCGATAATGACTTCACGTGATCTAGACTGTATGCTTCTGTTAATACATCCCAGAATTGTATTTGCCTTTTTTGCTGCTGCATCACACTGTTGACTCATGTTCAGTCTATGATCTATTAGTATACCTTAGTCTTTTTCACATGTACTGTTGCTTAGCTCTATTCCTCCCATTCTGTATATGCTTTTTTCATTTTTATTGCCCAGATGTAGTACTTTGCATTTTTCCCTGTTATAAACCATTCTGTTGGTTGCTGCCCACTGCTCCAGTTTATTTAGGTCTTTTTGAATCCTCTCTCTCTCTTCTCTAGTATTAGCTATCCCTCCTAGCTTTGTGTCATCAGCAAATTTAATCAGTTTACCCTCAATTCCTTCATCTAAATCATTGATAAAGATGTTGAACAATACAGGTCCCAGGACGGAGCCCTGTGGTACCCCACTTGAGACATTCATCCAGCTGGATGTGAAGCCATATTTACAACCACCCTTTGAGTCCGATCACTAAGCCAGTTATGAATCCACCTAACAGTTGCCTGGTCCATTGCATACTTGGTCATTTTTTCAATAAGGATGGTGTGAGATACTTTGTCAAATGCTTTGCTGAAGTCAAGATATACTATATCTACAGCATTTCCCTGATCCACCCAGTCAGTGATTCTGTCATAGAAGGAAATTAAGTTAGTCTGACATGACTTGTTAGTTAAAAACCCATGCTGACTCTGGTTAATCACTTCATTCTTATCCATGTACTTACATACATGTTGTTTAATAATTTGTTCAAAGATCTTTCCTGGTATAGAAGTCAGACTCACCGGCCTATAGTTCCCTGGGTCCACCTTCTTCCCCTTTTTGAAGATAGGAACAACATTTGCTCTTCTCCAGTCTTCTGGGACTTCTCCTGTTCTCCAAGAATTTTCAAAGATTATGGAGAGTGGTTCTAAAATTTCTTCTACGATCTCCTTCAGTACTCTGGGGTGTAATTCATCTGGACCTGGAGACTTGAACTCATTTATGTTAGCTAAAAATTCCCTCACAATCTTTCTGTTTACAGATAACTTGGATTCCTCTATTCCTTTAAAAGGACAGTGAAGATCAGTTGATGTTACATTTTGTTTCTGAGAGAAAACAGATGCAAAATAGGAATTAAAAAGTTCGGCCTTCTCAACATCCTCTCTTACCATTTCTCCATTTTCATCCTGTAAAAATCCTATAGCATCTTTGACTTTTCTTTTACTTTTGACATACCCCCAAAATCCTTTTTTATTGCTTTTGACATCTCTTGCAAGCCTTAATTCATTGTCAGCTTTAGCTAACCTGATACGTGCCCTGCAGGATCTGCAGACTGCATTATAATCTTCTTTAGATATGCCTCCCTCTTTCCATTTAATAAACATTTCTTTATTTCTTTTTAGCATGTGTTTAAGTTCTGTGTTCATCCATCCTGGTTTCCTTAAATGCTTCCCATTCTTCCTACTTTTCGGGATTGTTAACGATTGTGCTTTGAGAATCTCATTTTTAAAAATTTCCCATCCTTCCTGGACATTTTTGTCCTTAAGGACATCCAGCCATTGGATCCCTCCTATTCTCTTTCTGAGTCTCTTAAAATCTGCCTTTCTAAAATCTAACCTTGAAGTTTGAGTCTTCACATGTCTTCCTCCTCTAGTTATCCAAAATTCTATAATAGCATGATTGCTGCCTCCTAGGGTCCCAGCCACCTTTACCTCCTCAACCATTTCCTCCCTGTTTATAAGGATTAGATCCAAAGTAGCAGATCCCCTTGTTTTCTCCCCTACCTTTTGGAAGATAAAGTTGTCAGCAAGAGAGGATAAGAATTTGCTTGACCTGTTAGTTTTACTTGAGAGAGATTCCCAACAAATGTCTGGATAGTTGAAATCTCCCATGACCACTACGTCATATTTTTTGGAGAACTTGGTCATTTGATACATAAAGAGTTCATCCATATCTTCAGCTTGCCCAGGTGGCCTGCAGTAAATGCCTACAATGGTGTCCTTTCCGTTGTTCTCTCCTTGTATTCTTACCCAAACAGTTTCCACAGAACTCCCAGTCTCTGAAGCTTCAATCTCTGTGCAGATATACGCTTTTCTAACATACAATGCAACACCTCCTCCTCGTTTATCAAGTCTGTTTCTTGCAAATAAGTTGTATCCTTTTAGCCTTTTATTCCAATCATGTGTATCGTCCCACCAAGTTTCAGTGATTCCAATGACATCATATTACTTTTCCTGCATTAGTAGTTCCAATTCTCCTTGTTTGTTGCCCATGCTTTGTGCATTTGTATAAAAACATTTTAGTTTGTGATTGGTTTCTCTTCCTCCCATATTTTTATTATTTAAATTGTTTTGTCTTTGTTCTTCCTTTCCACTTCCAGTAGCAGAGATCTCAATAGTATTTGTCAGTTGTATGGCTTTTTCTGGCCTTTTGCTTCCCTTCCCACATTGTTCTAGTTTAAAGCTCTTCTGATGAGTGTAGCAAGGCGACTTCCAAATACATGTTTTCCAGTCTTCGTAAGGTGCACCCCATCTCTAGCAAGTAGTCCATCGTATAGGTAATTCATTCCGTGATCCAGAAATCCAAATCCTTGTTGACGGCACCATCGACGTAGCCAGTTGTTCACCTGTAGAATCTTATTCCACCTCATTGTTCCATGGCCATCCACTGGGAGGATGGATGAGAAGACCACCTGCGCTCCCAATTCTTTCACTTTCTTGCCTAAGTCTTCAAAGTCACTGCAGATGGTTTCCAGGTCCTTTCTTGCGGTGTCATTTGTCCCCACATGTATTAGCAGGAATGGGTAGTGATCTGTAGGTCTGAAGAGTCTTGATATTCTGTCAGACACATCTTTAATTTTTGCTCCTGGAAGACAGCACATTTCTCTTGAGGTTATGTCTGGTCTGCAGATAGCGGCCTCTGTTCCTCTTAACAGGGAATCCCCCATGACCACCACTCTCCGTTTTTTCTTCACAACATTCTTCTTTCTCCATCCAGGAGGATTTTGAGGGCTTACAAGGTTATTCATTGCTGGCAAAGTCTTATTTTGCTGTATTTCTTCATGGTTCTCCTGCGTGAGAGCCTGGTACTGGTTCCTGAGCAGTATGGGTGCTGACTGCCTCTCGATCCTCCTGCTTCTGTGGGTCACATGCTTCCATTCCTCTGTTTCGTCATGTGCAGTTCGAATTTCTTCTCTTTCTGAATCATGAAGAGATAATTCTGCTCTGTCTAAGAACTCTTCACCTTCCTTAATGATTTTCAAGGTAGTTAACCTCTCTTCTAGATTTCGCAACTTTTCCTCCAACAGGGACACAAGCTTGCATTTCTGGCATGTGAAGTTTGGCTTTTCCACTGGCAAGTCTGTGAACATGTAGCAGGATATGCAGTTCACCAAATGGCTCCTGGACTCTTCCATGTTCTTATTGTTAATGTTCTGAAAACAGTGAAAAAAGCTTAAAAAAAGCTTAAAAAAAAAAAGCTTCAAAATGCGCGCGCCTACCGGCGCGCGGTTTACCGATGTCCTCTTTTCAGCTCCAACAGCCAAACTACGCCACAGACTACGCCACCTAGTGAAGAGCCACCAGCACCGCCGCAGTCTGCTGAGGGATGATGTTATGGCGGCCAAAGTTATTACTACTCCCCACAGGCGGAGCGTGGCCTCAGGGCAGAGGGACAGGATGGAGGGGGTAGTAGTAGAGGAGAGTGGGTTCCACGTCTCACGGTGTGGCGCAGAATGAACAGTCCGGAGGCCATAGGGGTGAACTTTCAAGGCTTTACTCACATAGATGGCAAAGGAAGGTGACTCCCTGCTCCCTGCGGACAGCCCTGCGGTCACCAAGGATGGGGGTCCGACAACCTCCGAATAAGTCCAGCATTCAGTCGGGACCCTACACCAGAGTGTCCCTGAACTACAGACCGAATCCTTTCCTGTCCGTGTGTGTGCGAATAGGCCGGGACTCCCTCTGAGCTCCTCTCAGAACAAGGGTACGGGTGGCAGCTCCGCTCCGTCTGATACCCGGTGGGATCCTCTGGGCCTACCGGGCTTTCCCGTCCAGGACGTAGAGTAGCAAGGTCGGGTGTCGGGGGCCGATACCCCTTTTGCAGCCGGAGTCCCTCTGAATATATCAGCATGGCGAGGACAGGTGGCGTACACCGCTCCATCTGCATCCTGCCTGGGATCCATTTGCTGTGGAGCTACACTCTTAAGCTCCGGGCCTTCTTGATCGTGGTCCTTGGCTGGGTTGAGACATTCCTGGTCTACAACCTACCTCTCGTCCCAAGGCCAGGGTACGAGGGCTGTGTCCCTTGCCGGTGCAGGCTCACACAGAATCTGCGCTCCGGGAGGGAGGTCACATTACACACAGTATTTGACAGCACAGAGAACAGCCAAAAAAACCAAGATCAAAGATGGCTTTTTATTAAATTTGAAATTTAAAGTGTAACTAACTTGTGAGTCCTCCACCCTCACCCACTAACTGGTTCCCCTAACTCTTGGTTCCCCAGTCTCCCTGTAACCAGGGGAGCAGCACCTTGTGCATATCAGCTCCCTCTGGTGGAGAAGTGTGGTGTTGGATGCAAAGGTTGGGTCACGACTATCACACTGTCCTTACCTCAGAGGAGGAACACCACACTCCATTAGAGAAAGTGCAGCATCCCTGTGGCGGTCGAACCCTCAGGGGTGCCACATTCCCCCCTGGTAAAACACGGCACGTCCGCGGGCTGCAAAAGAAGTAACACCCAGGAAATTTTCTTTTTATATAAACATAACCATCTTCCCTTTATGGGAGGCACATATCCTTAAACGTTGCATAAGAGGGTATACAGTATAAAAGTACAAAAGTATAAAATTATAAAAGTGCTAGCATTTTTCCAGAGACATTTTGTGCAGACAGGCGGGTTAAAGTGCAAAGACACTGAGTCCATTCAGAAGTGCAAAAGATCTGTCCCAATCCCTCAACGTGGGCCCTGGGGTGGCTGCAGGGCATGAAAATCCCGAGTTGGACCACCCAGAGAGCCACCCCGACAGGTTTTCCTCCTGATGGGTTGAGGTAGAAAAGTATATACGGTTTTGCATAAAACCAATATGGAGCACCTGAAAAGATGCAAACTATATACAGGTAAAGTCTGCCGCCTGCCATAGTCCACAGGGACCAATGTTTCTGGTAATGGGAAATAAATCACTCAAAATTATAAAAACAATTTAACTACAACAGCAGCCGGGGGGGGGGGAGGAGGCTGCTTAGTCCATGTACTCCCGCCGGATAAAGGGCTCATTCCTCCCGACAGAGGCTGGCCGGCCCTCCACAGGTGGGTACGCGGGGGCCTCACTCCTGAAGACTTTGTGACTATCCAGGGCGTACCACCCTCGCACCCCACTGTGGCTGGTGAAGGTCACTACATCACCCGGGGTGAGGTTCCGGCCAGGGTGTCCCTTTTTGAGCTGGGGCTCGACGTCGCGTCGGTTGAAGAAGAATTCCTGCCTCAGCCCAGGACTCCTGATGAAGCCCCATCCTGCCTCTTTGTGGAAACGGACCACCTGCCCCTCTTCACGGGGGCTTGGGTGGGACGCCTCCCTTTGGCGGGCTCTGGACTTCGCCGCTTTGGCCTGTACTCGGAGCTGCTCGCACTGTGCCTCCCGTTCCTGCTGCTCCCGGTTTAGCTGGAGAATTTGCTGGAGGCACTGCTCCCTTCTCCTCTCTTTGGCCTGGGGTTCCTGGGGGAAGCCTTCCTGGTTGCCCCCCTGGTTATCCCAGGCCCTCTCCTCCACCGCCGGGCAGGTGACCGTGGGGGCCGGAAGTAGCGTTAGGGGGCGCTGTAGCATCCCTGTGCAGCATCCCTGTGGCGGTCGAACCCTCAGGGGCACCACAGAGCTGTATGGCAGTTTACTTTTTACAGGACAAGATGACATTTTCAGCAACAGCAATACCATTTTTATCTACATTCGTCTTTTTGATTGCGTTTTATTCCACTTTAATTTGTGGTATGATGAAAAAGCATAGATTTTTCCCACGTTTTTCATTTACTTTTTTACGGTATTCACTAAAGAGGTTAACTAATGTGAACGTTTTATACATCAGGTTGCAGACCCGGCGATACCAAAAATGTGTACTGTATTTATTATAATTGAACAGGAATTAATTATTTTACCGACAGGCTTGTATCGGTGTAATGGAAAAAAATTGTCTTTGCTGTAAAATGATGAGACATGGCGAGAAGGCTTTTTTCCTCCAGGTCTATGGGAGAATCATTCCCAATACGAACTTTGCAATCTGTTTATTAGAATGTGAATGCAAATTACAATATGTAGGTCTTACGACCCAAGACATACACAATAGGGTGAATGGACATAGGCACATCATCAGAAATTAAATTACGTGCCATAGTCTTTCAAGACATTTTTTCACCGAATAAGCATCTTACTAATTTGAAACTAACCATACTAGAACACATATCAGAGAATGCACCTAATAGACTGCTAAGACTTATCAATAGGGAGTCTTATTGGATCTTCAAACTTTCTACACTCAAACTTGATGGTCTAAATGAGTGTATAGATAATACTGGATAACATTGAGGGATTACTGGGAACATATATCAAGATGTGTCTTTTATAGGGGCAAAAAATAGAGTAATTATTATTTATATGTTAATTTTAATTCTATTGTATAATTTTTATTATATTGTATAACTGTATTTATGCCTTGTTGTTTAATAGTGCATTAGTTTTTTTGGACATACTTTACTGCTCTTTAGTGGCATATCACAGCTGTTAACTAATTCATTTGAATACCTGATTTGTCAGATGACACTTTTGCGGGTGTATGTAATGGTCTGAAGGTTTTGGGTTTGTATATTTTGCCTGAAGAAGGGACTAGAACAGCTCAGAAACGGGTAGCAAGTATTAAACTTTTAAAAGTCTTAACCTTAGCAGTATTGCTTTTTAAAAATCCTTGGCAGCGATATTTTTACCTACTCAAACCTCCTTTTTTCTGACTAAATCTCTGGATTCTGGGTGGGATACAGTGGGTGGAGCAGCAGCCAACTAGAGCATACATAATACCTGGCTCAGTATTGTGCCTGAGATGCACAACCCACTCAGGTGAGCAACACCACCACTGAGTCTTCACTTGTCCTGTTTGATCTGCACAAGGTGCACTTCCCTTTTTTCTCATGTTCAAACGATCATAATATAGAAAGACTGAAAACAACCAACTAAATGGAAAACATAAAATAAGTAAAAAATGGATGTGGAGAATGGATGACGTATCCCAAATCTGAAATGATTTTCAAGAACGTGCCAGTATCTAATATAAAATATTTAGTTTATTTTATTAATGGTGTTAAAATCTTTTTCAAGAAAATTTAAAAAGATGACAAGAGGGAATCTGTGGATGCGACTATGGGACAGACAGTTTTTTGTAGTTTTTTATGTATTTGGGGTAATTTGCAATGATTCTCTTAGCTAAATTGTGGGTAGGGTCATGTGAAAGTCATCTATAAACCACAGTGTTGCTTAATTGTCTCTGGATCTTCTCCAGATAATTGGTTTTGGGCTGCTGACTTAGACATCATTGTCATGCCAACACCTTAAGATGCCGGTGTCTCTTCATACACTCCTGGTGCGTGCGCCACACCATCTCCGGCATATGATATTCCGACACTCCCTCGGTGATGTCACACTGGCCCAATTCCCGGCCTCCTGATTGGTCACACCCACCTACTCCTCTTCCGGCCGCCTGTGCATTTAAACACAATAGTTTTCAGCACCTTCTCCTCGTCTCTACTGGTGGATACAGTTTGCTTGCCACTGCGCTGTCCCTCTTGATTAAATATTTCTTCCTGGTAAATCCGGTACAGTGCTTTACTTATCTTTTCCTACTTCTGTTTTCTCACTTTTGTCACAACTTTTTTTATATACTGTATACTTTGCATGTTTCTCATTTAGGCACATACCTATACATTTCTTCCACCCTGTGTTTTTCTTCTAATGATTCAATCCATTTTTTACTTCTTTTATTTTTATTTTTTCCATTTAGTTGGTTGTTTTCTATCCATCTATATTATGCATGTTTGAACAATATTCCTGGGATATTCTGTGCCCTTGTCTTCTCTTTCTTCTGTTTCTTCTTTCTTCTTTTTTTGGGCTTGAGATTTGGTTCTGTTATTTAAGTTCATTGTTTTAATAATTGACATGCATTTCTGTATACTTACCTGGTTTATTTGGTTTGGTAAACAATTTTTTATAGTATACCGATGAAGGTCTATTGAACAGACTGAAATGTCTACATTTTGGATTGCTGTCATTCAATAAATGTCAACTTTTCATTACATCTGATTGCCAAGATTCACGTCTACTATATAACGAACACTGAGTTCCTAGCAATTTGTTATAATAATCTTTGTGCTCCTGTTAAATTTTTAACACAAAGTCTAAACCCCAAGAATTAATTCTAATAAACACTTTGCTCCTTGTGCCCAACGCTCAACACTCCCCAGACCCAGGTCCCATATTGTCATACAGCAATGCAGGTCTGGTCAGCCCTGGTTCTTTCAGAGAAACAGATTGATGACATCATCATACCTCTGACTGTATATTAGAAAAAGTGAGCTGAATGGTGGCATACGGACTCCGAGTTTAATTATTCCATCTTTTACATTGCCCTAAGGATGAGGATACAACTAAATAACTGGTTCATGTTTAACTCATCTTCTCAATTTCCCAAAGTGGCTTTTGTTTTCTCAGGAGAAGCAGAGGGAAACAGCGAGATCCTATCCTTAGATATGAGTCTAAATTCTTAAAAAATTAATCTATGAATTATTGAGTTTGTATGATCTCCTCATGTTTTCATGGTTTTCCTCCCGCACTCCAAAGACATACGTTTAGGGAATTTAGATGGTGTGCCCCAATGGGGACAGTGATGATAATGTCTGTTAAATGCTGTGGAATATGTTAATGCTCATTAAGCATTATATTGTAACTGCACAACAAAGAACATGGATTGTTGACTTAGGCAGTACAGGAAGTTGGGATGTAGCATGTTGGGTAAGTTGCAGCGTTTGCACTTTTATTGGAGTAGGGGTGGCTGTTGATGGAGATGGATTAAGGGCTGTGAATGGTCAGAATGGAGCATTATATTATTATATTTCTACTTGCGGATGCTGAACCACCCTGCTCTTACAATTATAAAAAGTACATGGCGGGTAGGGTCCCTGTTACAGATTTTACACTGGACGCTGGAGCTTCACGTTATATCTCTGGATAGCAAAAAGAGGACTGAATGGAACTGAAAACTAGAAATACTAGAAATATTAGTAAAATAGATAAATATTTATATTGGTAATGTTATCATGTACAAGTGCTTTTCACTAAATTAGAATATCATCAAAAAGTTAATTTATTTCACTATATATTATATAGTCATTACAAACAGAGTGATCTATTTCAGTGTTTATTTCTGTTATTGTTGATGATTATGGCTTACAGCTAGTGATGAGCGAGCATGCTCACTACTGCTCGGTGCTCGCCCGAGCATCTCACTGCTCGAGATGCTC
Organism: Phyllobates terribilis; assembly: GCF_046119375.1. Lineage (NCBI taxonomy): Eukaryota > Metazoa > Chordata > Amphibia > Anura > Dendrobatidae > Phyllobates > Phyllobates terribilis. The sequence goes on along the minus strand of NW_027362762.1, from coordinate 125,733,866 downwards.
GGCGCTCGCCGAGTATTTCCGGGGTTGCTCAGCGGGAGCTCGGGTCCCGTCCCTGCATGTTTGGCGCTCTTTAGAGCACCAATAAACATGCAGGGATTGCCTGCCACTCACTGTAATGCCGTAGACATGTTGGTTGTGGCATTACAGAGATTCACTGGTCGCACAGCGTCATCAGGTCTATATCAGACCTGGCGCCGCCATGTTCGTCACAGTCACTCCGGAATCAGACAGTGTAGGGAGAGCTGCTGCTGTGTCAGGGAGAAAAAACATACATTACACATATCCATCTTAACAAACAGTCCTTTTAAGGACTAACTAATCCATCTGCAGAGATATCAGGCAGGCAGTGTATATAGGCAGGCAGTGTATATAGCAGACTGCAGTGCATATAGCACAAGAGGCTCCATTCCAATTCTGCCTTCTGCTGCTGTTAGATATTTCTATACAGAGGCCTAGGTCTCAGGGGCCAGGAATACTTTTCTTTGGATCCTCATTATTTGCTTAAAAAGCAATCCAGAGAACACCGTTTTTCTGCACCATTTGCTTGTTGGCACTGCAGAATACAGCCAGGTCCTTTCCATATTACAGCACTAGAAATCCAGCTATTCAAAACTGTGTTTTCTCCGTCAAACGGATCACATATACGTTGTCAGAAAATACTGCCATTTCTGGCCTCCATTAAAAATTTCCTTTAGTGTGTCAGTGAAGCAATTCACACCAGTTTGCTGTTCAAATACTTACCTACAGGCCAGGTATTTAAAACTCTGTTTTCTCCGTCACACGGATCACATATAAGTTCGTTCCAAATTCAGCCATTTGTAGTGAGCGTGGAAGATACTGTCTTCCATTTAAAATGGGCAAGGCACGTAGCAAGGGACTGGATGTGATGGTAATGGTGCATGCAGAGGCCGAGGACAAGGCCGTGGGCAAGCTGAAATTGTGCCACAACAAACACACACATCTTCTCGCCTGACCTTCCTATCCCAATCTCTAGAGGACCGCAGCACACCACTATTGAACCCAGAGCAGTGTCAAAAGGTTGTTGGTTGGATAGCGGATAATGCTCACTTAGCCTCCACCACCCACCCTATTTTCCACACGGTCAAGTCTCAGTAGCCGTGAGTCTGGACCGCATATTCCTCACCCTGATCCTCCTTCCTCCCACCACGTCGAGTGCTCAGAGACAACTGATCCCACACTCTGAAGAGCTGTTCACTTTTCCATTTATAGATTCAGGCCTCTCGCCTGGTCCACTTGAAGTGGGGCAAGAGGAGATCGCGTGTAGCGATGCCCAAATATTTGAGCAGCCACGGTCACATGAAGGCGACGGTGGGAAAGTGTCACAAGAGGTGGACGATGATGAGACACAATTGCCAGAAAGTCAGGAGGAGGACCAGGGTGCGGAAGTGGAAGACGAGGTGGTGGATGATATAGTAACTGACCCAACCTGGCAGGAGGACATGCAGAGCAAGGACAGTAGCACACAGGGGGAGGGAGGCAGAGCACCCCAATAGGCAGGAAGAAGCAGTGTGGTGGACCGAAGGCAGGCAACCGTTCTCCGTAACACCAACACAAAGGAAGTTGCCAGTACAACTGTTAGGTCTTCCCGAGTCTGGTTGTTTTTTAAAGACTGTGCCGATAACCCCAAAAAGGCCATTTGCACCATCTGCCCGGCCAGCATCAACAGGGGTGGCAAAATGACAAGCCTGACCACCACCAGCATGAGCAGGCACATGGCAGCAAAGCACCCAACTTTGTGGGCCGAACTCCAGGGTCCAGGAACAGTGTCTGCAGGTGGCACCATTGCTTCTTCCGCTGTTGTGCATGCAAGCCAATCCCCTGTCCATGGTGCATGCGAAGATGACTCTTGCCCTGCACCTGTCGTTGCTCACTCTCAAGTAGCGCATCAGGAAGCACACCAATGTCCTTGTCCCAGCGCAGTGTTCAGTTGTCCATACCCCAGTCCTTAGAACGCAAGCGCAAATATGCAGCCAACGCCCCACAGGCCACACTACTAAATTCTCACATTTCACAACTGCTTGAACTCGAGATGTTGCCTTTTAGGCTCGTGGAGACGGAAGCATTCCGCAACCTGATGGTGGCGGCCGTCCCTCGGTACTCGGTCCCCAGCCGCCACTATTTCTCCCGGTGTGCCGTCCCTGCATTACACAAGTACGTGTCCTAAAACATTAGTCGTGCCCCCAACAACGCAGTTGCTGGGAAAGTCCACCTAACCACAGACACGTGGACAAGTGCTCGTGGGCAGGGACGGTACATCTCGCTGACGGCACACTGGGTTAACATAGTGGAAGTCGGGACCCAGTCGGGCCTTGGGACGGAACATGTCCTCCCGACGCCAAGGATTGCGGGCCCTAGGTCAATCAGGGTTGTCCCCACAGTCTACAGCTCCTGCAGCTCATCCTACCCGGAGCTGCCAGATCTGCTTGTTAAAGTACGCCGCCTGTGTGCCCATTTTAGAAAGTCAGCTACAGCTTCCGCCATCCTTGCCGTGTTTCAGCAGCGTTTGCAGCTTCTGGCTCACAGACTGGTGTGTGATGTCCCCACGCGTTCGAACTCTACACTGAAGATGTTGGGAAGGATTTGTGAGCAGAAGAGGGCAGTTGTTGAGTACCAGCATCAACAAGGCCGTCGGTATTCAGTTCAGACTCCACACATAAGACCTCAGGAGTGGACATGGATTTCAGACATATATACCATCCTCCAAAACTTTGAGGACTCCACCAAGATGTGAGCAGCGATGACGCCATAATTAGTGTCACCATCCCGCTTCCCTGTTTTCTGAAACACTCTCTGCTCACAATCAAAGATGATACATTGCAGGCGGAGCATGATGAGATGGAGCAAGGAACCATACAGGGTGATTGCACACAGCCAAGCCTCATCTCATCCCAACGTGGATTGGGGTGACAATGAGGAAGAGGAGGAGGAGGAAGGACAGGAGCTAGTTTCATGCACTATAGACTGTACTACCTGCACAACTGTCATTCCGTCTGTTCAGCGTGGATGGCCAGAGGACAGAGAGGAGGAGAGCATGGTCAGTCATCCTCTTGGTGAGGACACGGAAGTCTTGCCTCTTAGTAGTCTGGCACGCATGGCTGAGTTTATGTTACGCTGCCTTTCCCATGACCCTCGCATTCTCAAAATTTTGGGTGACAGTCATTACTGGTTGGTGACACTTCTAGACCCACGCTATAAGGAGAACTTTATATCTCTTATTCCTGAGGCAGACAGGTCTACAAAAATAGGGCTGTACCAGAAGGCCATTGTTACGGAACTGTTAAAAAAATTCCCATCTGAAAACGCTGGCGGCAGAGGGCACACTTCGTTGGACAACCAAGGTGTACAGGCGAGAGAGACACAACTTTAATCCAGCAGAGGCAGGGGAACACTGTCAAAGTTCTGGGAGAGTTTTCTCAGACCCTCCCATCGCACAGGCCCTGAGACGCAGGGTACTCTCACAAGGAGTGCAAAGTTTGGGAAGATGCTGAGGGAGTACCTTGCTGACCGTACCAAAGTCCTCCGTGATTCCTCTGTGCCTTATAATTATTGGGTATCCAAGCTGGATATGTGGAATGAACTGGCTCTCTATGCCTTGGAGGTCCTGGCCTGCTCTGCCACCAGCTTTTTATCAGAGCGGGTTTTTAGTGCCGCTGGTGGAATTATAACTGATAGGCGCATCCGCCTGTCAACTGAAAATGCTGACAGGCTGAATCTTATAAAAATCAACAAGGGCTGGATGGGGCCAGACTTCTCAACACCACCGAATGATAGCAGTGTAACAAACTCAAATCCAGTGTCTTTTCTTGGGAGGTGTATTCCCATGCACCTTTTCACACCCACACATGGGAGCATCATCAAAAGGAGTGTCTATGATGGCGGGAGGCAGTTCACATCTAAGCAACAGCTCTGGGAGGGTATTCTGTCCTCATGCAAAACAATTAAAGCAGAAACCATCCAAAACCTGACAAATTCAATGGACGAGAGAGTTCAGAAGCTCCTTTCGATCAAGGGGTCCTATGTGCAAATGTAACATCACCTAGAATAAAGTTTTGAGTTGAAAACTGTTTGATTTCAGTTTCTAATAACCTGCTAATGCTTATAATTTCAAAAATGACCATTTTTTTGTTCTTTATTAAAATGAAAAGGTTGAAAACTCTGCTGTGCATAATAATTTAGAACATGCATTTTGAGTGCAGTTTGAGTTTTTTATTTTTTTAAAAATATACTGTTATCATAGGCAGTTTGTACAAAAACCTTTCAATTGTACTCTAATAGTTATTTGACTGGAAAATTACGATGACTGCAATTCATATAGGTAATTTGGGAAAATCTGAGAAAATATTATTTGCATAATAATTTGGAACACAGTGTATTATTATAAGTGGCGTAATACTCTGACAACGTTGTTGACAGCAGTGATCTGGGAGTCAGAGATGCTTCCAGGGGTCTTCCCCATGCTGTTTCCATGTAATTTGAGCACTGTTCCCATTGATTTGGGCAATTTTTAGGCCCTCTGCAGACCGCAGGGGAGCCGCCTGAAAAATGCTCGAGTTTCCCATAGACTTACATTGGGCTCGTTGCTCGGGTCGAGCACCCGAGTATTCCAATTTGCTCGACCCGAGCAACAAGTACCCGAGCATTTTAGTGCTCGCTCATCACTACTTACAGCCAATGAAAACACAAAAGTCATTATCTCAGTAAATTAGAATACTTTATAACACCAGCTTGAAAAATGATTTTAAAATCCGAAATGTTGGAATACTGAAATGTATGTTCAGTAAATGCACTCAATACTTGGTCGGGGCTCCATTTGCATCAATTACTGCATCAATGTGGCGTGGCATGGCGGCGATCAGCCTGTGGCACTGCTGAGGTGTTATGGAAGCCCAGGTTGCTTTGATAGCAGCCTTCAGCTCGCCTGCATTGTTGGGTCTGGTGTCTCTCATCTTCCTCTTGACAATACCCCATAGATTCTCTATGGGGTTAAGGTTAGGCAAGTTTGCTGGCCAATCAAGCACAGTGATACTGTTGTTTTTAAATCAAGTATTGGTACTTTTGGCAGTGTGGACAGGTGCCAAGTCCTGCTGGAGAATGACATTTCCATCTCCAATAAGCTTGTCAGTAGAGGGAAGCATGAAGTGCTCTAAAATTTCCTGGTAGATGGCAGCGCTGACTTTGGTCTTGATAAAACACAGTGGACCTACACCAGCAGATGACATGGCTCCCCAAACTATCACTCATGATTGTGGAAACTTCATACTAGACTTCAAGCAGCTTGGATTGTGGCCTCTCCACTCTTCCTCCAGACTCTGGGACCTTGATTTCCAAATGAAATGCAAAATTTACTTTCATCTAAAAGCAACACCTTGGACCACTGAGCAACAGTCCAGGTCTTTTTCTCCTTGTCCCAGGTAAGACGCTTATATCATTGTCTATTGGTCATTGGCGTGACACAAGGAATGCGACACTTGTAGCCCATGTTCTGGATACGTCTGTGTGTGGTGGCTCTTGAAGCAATGACTCCAGTAGCAGTCCACTCCTTGTGAATCACCCACAAATTTTTGAATGGCCTTTTCTTAACAATCCTTTCAAGGCTGCAGTTATCCCGATTGCTTGTGCACCTTTTTCTACCACACTTTTTCCTTCCACTCAACTTTCCATTAATATGCTTGGATACAGCACTCTGAACAGCCAGCTTCTTTAGCAATGACCTTTTGTGGCTTACCCTCCTTGTGGAGTGTGTCAATTATAGCCTTCTGGACATCTGTCAAGTCAGCAGTCTTCCCCATGATTGTGGAGCCTACTGAAACAGACTAAAGGACATTTTTTAAATGCATCAGAAGCCTTTGCAGGTGTTTTTTTTAATTATTCTAATTTACTGAGATAATGACTTTTGTGTTTTCATTGGCTTTAAGCCATAATCATCATCATTAACAGAAATTAACACTTGAAATAGATCACTCTGTTTGTAATGACTCTATGTAACATACCTGGCGGCGTCCTTGCATAGTGGTCCATTTCCCACTGTGCAGGAGCGCGCACTTGATCTCCTGTCCGGAATGTCTCTCTGGCTTCCCTCCATGCTGTCTGTTTGTGTCTGTCTCTGCTGCTTAAGGGCGGCGCCCGATCACTTCCTGCTTTTTGTACCTGCTGTGGGTCACACCCCTTGTGCGTCCTCAGCCTATTGCTGTCTGACACTTGGTATATAGCTCAGCAGCTCCCTTCTATCCCGGCCTGAGCATAGTGTTTTCCTTCAGTGTGTGCTTGCACTCTGAAGGTGCCAGGTCCCGTCTTTGTTTCCTTGTCTGCCTTTCCTGGAGGCTGTATTTCCAGGCCTGTCTGAACTGAGTCCTGTATGTCTCCTGCTTTTTGTATCAGTTCCCGTGTCTGAACTGAGTCCTGTATGTCTCCTGCTTTTTGTATCAGTTTCCGTGTCTGAACTGAGTCCTGTATTTCTCCTGCTTTGCGGTATTAGTTCCCGTGTCTGAACTAAGTCCTGTATGTCTCCTGCTTTTTGTATCAGTTCCCGTGTCTGAACTGAGTCCTGTATGTCTCCTGCTTTTTGTATCAGTTCCCGTGTCTGAACTGAGTCCTGTATGTCTCCTGCTTTGCGGTATCTGCTCCCGTGTCTGAACTGTGTCCTGTATGTCTCCTGCTTTGCGGTATTAGTTCCCGTGTCTGAACTAAGTCCTGTATGTCTCCTGCTTTGCGGTATTAGTTCCCGTGTCTGAACTGAGTCCTTTCTGTGTTCTCTTGTCTGTCCTGTCTGAACACGCTCCTTGCCTGTTCGTTCCGCCTTCTAGTGGCCGATTTCCTAGACCCGCTCCTGTTTCTGGTCTGTCCTGTCTGAACACGCCTCCTTGCCTGTTCGTTCCGCCTCTCTGGGGGCCGTATTCCCAGACCCGCTCCTGTATCCCGCTGCAGTGTCGGTCTCCTCCGTACACTCAGTTCCAGTCTGAACACTCTCCTGTCCTTTACCTGTTTTGCCTCTATGTCCGTTCCCTTCCTTTTTCTGCAGAGTCTGAACTCGTACCTAACTCCTGCTTGTTTTCTCTGCAAGTACTGTGTGAGTATCTGGCTCTGTCTTTCCCTTCCTGTCTGTTCCGTGTGAACAGAGCCCTGTCCTCCCTGCTCAGCCTTGTCTGCACTCTAGCAGTGCTTGCCTGTAACCCTCTGCCTGTATTGTTCCTTAGTCCCGGTGTGTACTGGGTCCTATCCCGCCTGTGTTCCTACCTGCTAGTGCCTCCCTGTCTGCACTCTAGCTGTGCTTGCCTTTACCCCCCTGCCTGCATACCCGCCTGCCTGCATACCAGTCGTGCCTGCCTATACCCTCCAGTCTGTGTGCCAGCCTACCAGCCTGTTCCTGTATTTCCCTGTGTGGGTCAACAGCCGTGTCAGGGGTCTGTCCTGGAGCAGCACCTGGTCCCTCTGCTCGGTTCCTCCTTGGTGCACTGGCGTCGTATGCCGTCGTGCGACCCTGGTCGGATCGGGTGAATACTTAGTCACGCCCCTCCAGGCATTCACTCTCCGGCACGGTCCAGTGGAATCACTACCAATCACACGCACACGCCACTTAGCCCGGGCGTGTGCATAACAGCATGCTCAGGCCATGGTTCCCGTTGAGCCCCACGGCCTTCGCCCTCTGAGAAGTTTTCCAGCGAATATATGCATTAAAATAAATAAATAAATTTTTTTTCTCTTAGCTGAGTTCCAGGCGAAATTACGCACCGTCCAGATGGATCTATCAGCTCTCGTTCCTGTGGATCCGCCACGTTACTATGGGGATCCAAGACAGTGTCGTGCATTTGTGGAGCAATGCATGCTACACTTTAAGGCCTACCCTCTCTACTTTCCTTCCGATTGGGCTAAAGTGGCCTTTATGATGTCTTACCTGGCGGGTGATGCCTTGGAATGGATCAACCCCCTATATGAAACACAGGATCCGATCCTCCGGGACCTAATGGCCTTCCTGGTGGCCTTTCTAATGGTCTTCGATGATCCTAACCCGGAGGCTCCTGCTGAAGCTTCACCTCCCAATATCCCGGAGCAGCCCCGATGGGTAATGTGTGTGGGTAGCGCAATAGTCCTCCAGCCCAATGAGACTACTGCCCACCCAGAATCCTCACAGGGTGACTACGCTTTCCGGAATACTTCTCTCAACCTCAAGAGGCAGTCCAGACGTGCTAGACGTAGAGGCAAGCCGTCACGCCAGGGTCTGTCCTCCCTGAGACCTCCTGACCCCAACCTTGAAGTCCCTACTGAAGCTTCATCTCCCTGTATCCCGGAGAAACCCCAATGGGTAATGTGCGTGGGTAGTGCACCAGTTCTCCTGCCCGAAGAGACTTCTGCCCATCCAGACTCCACACAGGAGAACTTCCTGCACCCGGCATCAGATGCTTCTCTCTCTTTAACTGGTGTGCATGTCCAAGGATGCTCCAAAGCTGTGGTTACCTCTGAGTCTGTGCACCTCTACTACCTGGCGGAGGATCCCCTGTTGCCTCCTGAATCCTCCGGGATACCACTCGATGACAAATGGAGAGAGACTTCTCTACACCCGGTACTCAATACTTTGTCCGCTTCGTCCTGTGAGCCTGACAATGGGTACCCCAAAGTGGTAGTTACCTCCGAGTCTCTACACCCCTCCGACCAGGCGGAGGATCTCCAGTTGTCTCCTGAACCCTTCGGGGTGCTACGTGGTAACGAAAGGACAGAGACTCTCCTATACTCTGTACCTGATACCTCGCTCGCTTCGTCCAGTGAGTCCAACCTAGTGTACTCCGAAGCAGAAGTTACTCCCGAGTCTCTACACCCCTCCGACCAGGCGGAGGACCTCCAGTTGTGTTCAGAACCCTTCGGGGTGCCACCTGGTGGTGAATGGACAGAGACTTTCCTATACTCGGTACCCGATACCTCGCCTGCTTCCTCCAGTGAGTCCAACCTAGTGTACTCCGAAGCAGAGGTTACTCCCGAGTCTCTACACCCCTCCGACCAGGCGGAGGACCTCCAGTTGTGTTCAGAACCCTTCGGGGTGCCACCTGGTGGTGAATGGACAGAGACTTTCCTATACTCGGTACCCGATACCTCGCCTGCTTCCTCCAGTGAGTCCGACCTAGTGTACTCTGAAGCAGTTGTTTTCTCTGAGCCTCTGCACTCTTCTGACCCGGCGGAGGACCTCCAGTTGTTTCCTGAATCCTCCGGGGTACCACCAGATAACAAAGAGACAGTGACTTTTCCTCATTATGTACCTGATAACCCGTCTATTTTTTCCTGTGAGCTTGACAAGATGTACCTCGAAGCAGAGATTACCCTCAAGTCTCTGTCCCCCTCCAACCCAGTGAACGACTGGTCCTCGAATTCCCTGCGGAAGATTCTGGCAGGTCTGAAGAAGAGGGGGCGTAAGGGGGGAGGTACTGTAACATACCTGGCGGCGTCCTTGCATAGTGGTCCATTTCCCACTGTGCAGGAGCGCGCACTTGATCTCCTGTCCGGAATGTCTCTCTGGCTTCCCTCCATGCTGTCTGTTTGTGTCTGTCTCTGCTGCTTAAGGGCGGCGCCCGATCACTTCCTGCTTTTTGTACCTGCTGTGGGTCACACCCCTTGTGCGTCCTCAGCCTATTGCTGTCTGACACTTGGTATATAGCTCAGCAGCTCCCTTCTATCCCGGCCTGAGCATAGTGTTTTCCTTCAGTGTGTGCTTGCACTCTGAAGGTGCCAGGTCCCGTCTTTGTTTCCTTGTCTGCCTTTCCTGGAGGCTGTATTTCCAGGCCTGTCTGAACTGAGTCCTGTATGTCTCCTGCTTTTTGTATCAGTTCCCGTGTCTGAACTGAGTCCTGTATGTCTCCTGCTTTTTGTATCAGTTTCCGTGTCTGAACTGAGTCCTGTATTTCTCCTGCTTTGCGGTATTAGTTCCCGTGTCTGAACTAAGTCCTGTATGTCTCCTGCTTTTTGTATCAGTTCCCGTGTCTGAACTGAGTCCTGTATGTCTCCTGCTTTTTGTATCAGTTCCCGTGTCTGAACTGAGTCCTGTATGTCTCCTGCTTTGCGGTATCTGCTCCCGTGTCTGAACTGTGTCCTGTATGTCTCCTGCTTTGCGGTATTAGTTCCCGTGTCTGAACTAAGTCCTGTATGTCTCCTGCTTTGCGGTATTAGTTCCCGTGTCTGAACTGAGTCCTTTCTGTGTTCTCTTGTCTGTCCTGTCTGAACACGCTCCTTGCCTGTTCGTTCCGCCTTCTAGTGGCCGATTTCCTAGACCCGCTCCTGTTTCTGGTCTGTCCTGTCTGAACACGCCTCCTTGCCTGTTCGTTCCGCCTCTCTGGGGGCCGTATTCCCAGACCCGCTCCTGTATCCCGCTGCAGTGTCGGTCTCCTCCGTACACTCAGTTCCAGTCTGAACACTCTCCTGTCCTTTACCTGTTTTGCCTCTATGTCCGTTCCCTTCCTTTTTCTGCAGAGTCTGAACTCGTACCTAACTCCTGCTTGTTTTCTCTGCAAGTACTGTGTGAGTATCTGGCTCTGTCTTTCCCTTCCTGTCTGTTCCGTGTGAACAGAGCCCTGTCCTCCCTGCTCAGCCTTGTCTGCACTCTAGCAGTGCTTGCCTGTAACCCTCTGCCTGTATTGTTCCTTAGTCCCGGTGTGTACTGGGTCCTATCCCGCCTGTGTTCCTACCTGCTAGTGCCTCCCTGTCTGCACTCTAGCTGTGCTTGCCTTTACCCCCCTGCCTGCATACCCGCCTGCCTGCATACCAGTCGTGCCTGCCTATACCCTCCAGTCTGTGTGCCAGCCTACCAGCCTGTTCCTGTATTTCCCTGTGTGGGTCAACAGCCGTGTCCGGGGTCTGTCCTGGAGTAGCACCTGGTCCCTCTGCTCGGTTCCTCCTTGGTGCACTGGCGTCGTATGCCGTCGTGCGACCCTGGTCGGATCGGGTGAATACTTAGTCACGCCCCTCCAGGCATTCACTCTCCGGCACGGTCCAGTGGAATCACTACCAATCACACGCACACGCCACTTAGCCCGGGCGTGTGCATAACACTCTATATAATATATCAGTTTCACTTTTTGTATTGAAGAACTGAAATGAACTTTTTGATGATATTCTAATTTAGTGAGAAGAACTTGTATTTAATCAAAAACAAAATTGAAAGTAAAATAAAAAAAACATGCAAAATGTAAAAACATATCATGTTACAGAACACTTATTTGTGGTAACTAATCTAAATAGACTTTGAAAAACAAAGTTTAATTGCATAGAAATAAAAAAAAAGAACCCGCTGCCCTACTATCTAAGACAATTCAAATTATAAGGAGGCATCTGCGGAGATTGGTGTAGTTCTATTAATTACACTGTATGGAGTCTGTGAATACATCTCGTGCTATATTCCACCAGGTTACATTTAATAAGATGGATTGTATCATAAAGAAAATCGCTAAAAAGCAGAAAACACAAACTTAGTAAATATTTAATTACCGGATGTGTTGAGTGAATTTGCTCAGTGGATTCAGGGCATATTCAAACTGACTTCATCATCTCATCATATAATTAAACACGCAAAAATCAGTCTGTGATCGCGCATTCCAATAAGCAAATTATATTTTGTTCTTAACTATATTTTAACCAAAATACAATATAACTAATGAACAAAAAGATGCAGTTTCTTTTTGAAAATGTATACTAAATGTTATTGAAAAAAAACAATATCTAAATAATACAATATAATAACAGAAGGAGTTGCTAGTTGAGCCTGTTACAGCAATGTCTCCCTCTAAGGAGTCATAACATTCATATATTTCTCAACTTATCCAATATATCATTCAAATGCAGAGAGCAGCATTATGATAACAAAGCTCATTGTCTCTTGGTAGATGTGCGATGGTCTGTACTTGTTAGATGGTCCATGTCTCTATATTATTCTTGTAGCTCATACTGTACAGTCAAGTGACTAGAGAAAAATTGTAATACCAGACATAGCCACAACTGTTTGTATAGCTCTTTACGTGGGTGAACAATGAAGAGGCAGGAGTGATCGGAGAGCCAGCAACTGGACACTACTTATCTTATAGGGGTTGTCCTGTTTTTTCATGAAAGTCTACAGTCACTCTATGTGACTGCAGACTTGTGAATCCTCACATTGTGCAGTGTGCGTTGTGAGGATTCTCAGGTGCTGGTGGTGAGACCAAGCAGTCCTGTGATAGCAAGCATGCAATCACACTATGACTAGACATGCGTGGTTGTACTCCATACAAATAAATTGAGAAAGGCCGCAGACGTCTAGTCGGAATGTGGTTGGAAGTATGCCTATCGCACTTTTGCAGTTACATACCAGCTCGGCCTTGCCATTGGCACCGGAAAATCCTCACAGCACACACTGCGTGCTGTTTGGATTTAAAAGTTGGCAGTCACACAGTGTGGCTGCAGACCTGCGTGAAAAACCTGGACAATCCATTCAATAGCAGACCATCGATATTAAAGTCTTGTAAAACTTCTTGAGTGTTGTCTTAAGAGTAAAACATTTTTAAAGTGAAGTTATCATGAGAATATGACCTTATGTTTTCAAAGTAAAACATTTTTAAAGGGAAGGTATGTGCTATATGCATATTTAAAAAAAAATCTTTGGCACTTATTTGGTTTCAAAACATGACTTTTATTTAAAAAAACAAAAAACAAAAACAAAATTAGTAATCTTGCAATTTTCACAGTGGTCACTGGAGCTTTTTTAAACTCCTACTTCCTTGTCCTTTCAGAACAGTATACGGAAAGACTCCATATTATCAAAGGCAGGGTTACAATATCAGTTAAACACCTCTATATACAGCTGATAACACAGGATCCACCATAAGCGATGTCACCGCTGACCTTACTCCTTCTCCCTTCACAATGCAATCTAAAAGATAGGGTCGAAATCTGACTACTGTGGCTATGTACATGTGTTGTTTCCTGAAACAGCAGAAAGTTAGAATCTAAAAAAGTGGTCAATGTGAAAATTGCAACATTTATATTTTTCATTTTTAACCCCTTTATGACGACGTCAGTAATAGTACGTAGCTGCGCCCTGGGCCTTATGGACCAGCTACGTACTATTACGCGCCGTCTATAATGCGGCATTACGTTTCCGGCGCTATCTTACCTCCGGATAGATGGCGCTGTCATCCCGGGGGTGGCGCCGCCCCCTGCTACCACGATCGCTGTGATTGGCTGTGCAATTTTGAACAGCCAATCACAGCATTTCTCACTGTTTCCGGCAATCAGATTGCCGGAAACAGTGATGTGCAGCCTAGGATCGGTGCTCCTAAGAGCACCGATCCTAGGCTGTTGCCTAGGAACCCCAGCCCAGGCCCTAACCCGCTATGATCGGTGCGATCGCTGATCAAATTAATCACACCGATCATAGCGGGACTGCACGGCGACAGGGCGGTCACGGGGCAGTGACCGGCTTGTGACCTGCCGGACACCTCCCTGTGTTCCCCTGTGATTTTATCAGAGGCCCCAGACAGCTCTGATTGGAGCGATCGATGTCATCGCTTGCTCCAATCAGAGTACCTGAACACAGGTGACAGGGCGGTCACAGGGCGGTGTCACCTCCCTGTGACCCCCTGTGATGTTGCCCAGGCCCCAGCCATCACTGATTGGTGCGATCGATGTCATCATCGATGGCACCAATCAGAATACCCGACCGGGAGGTGACCTGCCTGTCACCATGCTATCACCCCCCTGTGATGGCCCTGCGGATCCTCTCACTTTTTGAGGATTTCTACAAAGCGGTCACACTGCTGATCTCTCTGCTGGGCCTTGTAGTGCCACAGCATTTGTGACACCACAAGACCACCTCCTACCTGCTCCAGGCTCCGGTCTCCAGGCTCCTGCTCCGGTCTCCAGGCTCCTGCTCCAGGCTCCAGGCTCCTACTCAAGGCTCCAGGCTCCTGCTCCGGTCTCCAGGCTCCAGGCTCCTGCTCTGGGCTCCAGGCTCCTGCTCCGGGCTCCAGTCTCCAGGCTCCAGTCTCCAGCCTTCTTCTCCGGTCTCCAGGCTCCGGTCTCTAGGCTCCTTTTTGGGTCTCCAGGCTCCGGTCTCCAGGCTCCAGGCTTGTGCTTGGGTCTCCAGGCTCCGGTCTCCAGGCTCCTGCTCAGGTCTTCTGCTGATCCTGCTCCAGAGCCTGCTCTTGCTACTGATCCTGCTGCTGCTGAAAGAAGAACAGAGAAGACTTTGATAAGTACATCTCTGATCTCCCCTCATCCACCCCAATACCCCTCTCACCCCCCCCTCTTTACCCCTCCCCCCAGTTTTTTTTTTTTGTGCGTCCTGCAGCGGCCGAGCGCTGACCACTGACTACGTCACTGATCAACGTCCGTGCTTGCTGCTTTTCAGGACTTTATTTTGTCCCCGTTAATTCTCCCTCCTCCCACTTTGCACCAACGCCGTGCGTGCATCCAACAGCCGTCGAGCATTGATCGGTGATGCAACCACTTTTTTTTCCACTAACCTTTTTTCTTTTCTAGAGGGCGGTCGCGTTGTCAGATTGTGCATCATGCTGGGCTTTGCAGTGCCATAGAAGCCTGTAACGCCACAATTGCCGCTCCTGCTCCTGCTACAGAAGACATCTTACAGAAGACATCTGACAGAAGATATCTTACAGAAGACAACTGAAAGACGACATCTGAAAGACGACAACTGTAAGTAGGATTTTTTGATCCCTCCTCATCCACCCCAATCCCCCTCTCCCCCTTCACCCCCTTCCGATTCCCCTTTCTGCCACCAAGTGCTGATCATTACTTGATCAGTACTTGATCGCTCGACTGTTGACCGTTTTTATTTTGTGCATCCTGCAGCGGCTGAGTGCTGATCAGTGACCACAGATCACTGATCCGCACTCGTGCTCGCTGTTTTACACAGCCTCGTCCTTTGAACCACATCCGCGTTCACATTAAGCAGCCGCTGAGCGTTGATCGGTGACATAGTTCAGCGATCCGCACTCGTTCTCGCTGTTTGCACCACCTATGGTTTTTCCTTTTTTTTTTCAGATAAAAAAAGTTTACACCCAAGCACACTGACACACACACACACACACACACACACACACACACACACACACACACACACACACACACACACACTCTAAATAAAGTACTGACACACATGCACCACATACATATCAAAAAAATGTCCCGCTCATCTCAAACTCGATATTCAGTGAAGGAGGCATATGCTTTCCTTGCCTCCGACACTGACAGCAAGGACGAGGATCCCACATTTCTTTATTTTTCTGACTCCTCGTCGTCTTCTTCCTCCTCTTTTTCCTCCTCTTCCTCCTCAGGTGCTGCTGGACCGCCACGCAGTCGCCCCAGGAGAAGATGAACCAGCGCCCCCCACAACTGACCCCATTTGGACCTCGCCCCCCGCAAAATATGAGCCACTGATTCCTGATTTTGTGGCGGAATCAGGAATCAAGTTTGACACCACCGGCCTCACAGAAATAGACTTTTTCAAAGTCTTTTTCTCTGAGGATTTTATAAACCTCATGGTGGGCTAAACTAATTTGTATGCTCATCAATTTTTAGAACAAAACTCCTCTTCATCATTTTCTAACTGGTCTCCTGTAGATGCAGAAGAAATGATGAAGTTTTGGGGCCTGGTCCTTCATATGGGGATCCTGAAGAAGCCAGAAGTTTGGCAATACTGGAGTGTTGACGTTTTGTATAACACTCCAGTGTTTTGAATGGTCATGTCCCGGACACGTTTTGAGGCCATCTACAAGTTCTTGCATTACAACGATAATGCAAGGTGTCCTGTACATGATGACCGGAACTTTGATAGTCTTTTCAAAGTTCGGCCGGTCATCGAACACTTCAACAACAAGTTTGCTGAAGTGTACATACCCCAAAGGGACATCTGTGTGGATGAGTCCTTAATCGCTTTTAAGGGGCGGCTTGGATTCCGGCAGTACCTGCCCAGTAAGAGGGCCAGGTACGGAATCAAGCTGTATAAAGTTTGTGAGAGTACCTCAGGTTACACTCACAAGTTTACAGTTTACGAAGGGAAGGACTCCCGGATTGAACCCCCTGAATGCTCCCCTGTTCTGGGAGTGAGTGGGACATGGATAACTTTCATACCAGTGTAACTCTCTTTAAGTCCCTCTCTGCGCAAGGTACCGCAGCCTGCAGTACTGTCCGCAAAAATCAGAGAGGCCTCCCAAAGACGCTAATTGGGCAGCTGCTCAGAAGGAGTGAGAGCAGAGCCCAATTTAGTGACCACCTTCTTGTGGTCAAGTACAAGGACAAGAGGGAGGTCCTTCTCTTGACCACCATACATGGTGATGGCAGTAGCCTCAGCACTGTACGAGGTTCCACTACACAAGTCGTTAAACCAGACTGTGTAGTGGGATACAACAAGTACATGGGAGGAGTTGATGTCTCTGATCAAATCCTTCAGCTGTACAGTGCTTTGAGAAAGGCCAAGGTATGGCATAAGAAGCTGGCCATGCACATTGTACCTATGGCAATGCACAACGCTTTCCTTCTGTCACAATGTGCAGGCCAGACTTCTGCGTCGTATCTTCACTTCCAGGAGGTAGTTATCAAGGCCCTGATATTTGGCAGCGGTGACGGAGCGGGCCCCAGTAGTTCCGAAACTGAAGGACCTCGAATTGTACCAGGCCAGCATTTCCCGGGGGAGGTCCCTCAAACAGGAAAAAAAGGTAAGTCACAAAAGAGGTGCCGAGTGTGTTTTAAAAGGGGAATATGCAAGGACACCACTTACCAATGCGACACCTGCCCCGACAAACCAGGCCTGTGCATGAAAGAATGCTTCAGAAGGTACCATATTTCCATGCACTATAAAATTAATTTCTGACGTATGACAACCTGACGAACACTACACAACTGACGTAGTGTTCGTCAGGTTGTCATACGTCAGTTCTGTAGTGTTCGTCAGGTTGTCCTACACAAGTGACGTATAACACTACATTCTAAAATTCACAAATCAGGTATCAGTTCGACAAAGGGGGGGGGGCACTTGTTGGGCATTTCCACTATTTAGGCACATCAGGGGCTCTGAGAACGTGACATGACTCCCACAGACCATTCCATCAAAGTCTGCATTCCAAAGCTTCACTCCTTCCCTTCCGAGCCCTGACATGCGCCCAAACATTAGTTTTCTCCAACACATGGGGTATCAGCGTACTCAGGAGAAATTGGACAACAGATTTGAGGTCCACTTTCTCCTCTTACCCTTGTGAAAATATTTTTTTTAACATTTTTGTGGAAAAAATGTGTTTGTTTGTTTTTATTTTCACAAGTCAACATTATAATTTTCTATGAAGCACCTGGGGGTTCAAGGTGCTCACAACACATCTAGATAAATTTAATGGGGGGTCTAGTTTCCAAAAAGTGGGCACTTTTTGGACATTTCCACTGTTTAGACACATCAGAGACTCTGCAAACGCGACATGACGCCCACAGACCATTCCATCAAAGTCTGCATTCCAAAGCGTCACTCCTTCCCTTCTGATCCCTGACATATGCCCAAACAATGGCTTTACCCCACATATGGGGTATCAGCGTACTCAGGAGAAATTGATCAACAACTTTCGGGGTCCAATTTCTCCTGTTACCCTTGTGAAAATAAAAAAATTGCAGCTAAAAGATCGTTTTTGTGGAAAAAAAATTATTTTTTTTTTCACGGCTCTATGTTATAAACTTTTGCGAAACACTTGGTGGTTCAAAGTGCTCACCACACATCTAAATAAGTTTCTTAATGGGTCTAGTTTCCAAAATGGGGTCACTTGTGGGGGGTTTCCACTGTTTAAGCACATCAGAGACTCTGCAAACGCGACATGACGCCCACAGACCATTCCATCAAAGTCTGCATTCCAAAGCGTCACTCCTTCCCTTCTGATCCCTGACATACGCCCAAACAATGGCTTTACCCCACATATGGGGTATCAGCGTACTCAGGAGAAATTGCACAACAACTTTCGGGGTCCAATTTCTCCTGTTACCCTTGTGAAAATAAAAAAATTGCAGCTAAAAGATCGTTTTTGTGGAAAAAAAAAGATTTTTTTTTTCACGGCTCTATGTTATAAACTTTTGCGAAACACTTGGTGGTTCAAAGTGCTCACCACACATCAAAATAAGTTTCTTAATGGGTCTAGTTTCCAAAATGGGGTCACTTGTGTGGGGTTTCCACTGTTTAAGCACATCAGGGGCTCTCCAAACGCGACATGGCGGTCGATGTCAATTTCAGCGAGTTTTGCGTTGAAAACATCAAAAGGTGCTCCTTCCCTTCCGAGCCCTGCCGTGCACCCAAACAATGGCTTTTCCCCACATATGGGGTATCAGCGTACTCAAGAGAAATTGCACAACAACTTTTGGGGTCCAATTTCTCCTGTTACCTTTGTGAAAATAAAAAAATTGGGGTCTAAATTAAAATTTTAATGAAAAAAGTTAAATGTTCATTTTTTCCTTTCACGTTCAATTAATTAGTGTGAAGCATGTGAAGGGTTAATAAACTTCTTGAATGTGGTTTTGAGCACCTTCAGGGGTGTAGTTTTTTGAATGGTGTCACTTTTGGGTATTTTCTGTCATATAGATCCCTCAAAGTGACTTCAAATGTGATGTGGTCCCTAAAAAAAATGGTTTTGTAAATTTTGTTGTAAAGATAAGAAATCACTGGTCAACTTTTAACCCTTATAGCTCCATAATAAAAAAAATGTTGGTTCCAAAATTGTGCTGATGTAAAGTAGACATGTGGGAATTGTTATTTATTAACTATTTTGTGTGACATACTGTATCTCTCTGATTTAAGGGCATAGCAATTACAATTTTGAAAATTGTGAAATTTTCAAAATTTTTGCCAAATTTCCATTTTTTTTACAAATAAACACAAGTGATATTAAAGAAATTTTACCACTATCATGAAGAACAATATGTCATGAAAAAACACTCTCAGAATCAGTGGGATCCGTTGAAGCGTTCTAGCGTAATTACCTCATAAAGTGACAGTGATCAGAATTGTAAAAATTTGCCCGGTCATTAACGTGCAAACCACCCTCAGGGTTAAAGGGGATTGTGATATGCAAAAAAAAAAAATGGCAATACAGTTAGGTGCAGAATTATTCGGACAGTGACCGAATGTTCGTGATTTGGGCTCTGCCTGTCTATATTTTGAATTTAAAATGAAACAACTGAGATGTAATTGAACTCTAGACCTTCAGGTTTAATTAAAGTAGTTGAACAAATTTATCCTGTGAAACGTTTAGGAATTGCAACCATTTTTGGGGCTCAAATATAATTAGGCAAATTAACTTTACCATAAATAAAATGTTTATTTTTATTACTTTGTAGAGAATCCGTTGCAGGCAATGACTGCCTGAAGTCTGGAGCCATGGACGTCATCAAATGCTGGGTTTAAACCTTTGTGATGCTTTGCCAGCCTTTATTGCAGCTGACTTCAGTTGTTGCTTGTTTTTGGGTCTTCCTGCCTTAACTTTTGTCTTAAGCATGTGAAAGGCTGCTCAATGCGGATGAGATTTGGTGATTGACTCGGCCATTGCAGAATATTCCACTTCTTTGACTTAAAAACTCCTGGGTTGCTTTCACAGTATATTTTGGGTCATTGTCCATCGGTGCTGTGAAGCGCTGTCCAATCAATTGCTGCATTTGGTTGAATCTGAGCAGAAAGTATCACCCTGCACACTTCAGAATACATCGGGCTGCTTCTGTCTTCAGTCGCATCATCAATAAACAGTAGTGACCCAGTTCCATTGGAAGCCATGCATGCCCATGCCATCACACTGCCTCCACCATGTGTTACAGAGGATGTGATGTGCTATGGATCATGAGCCGTTCCAAGCCTTTTCCATACTTTTTTCTTCCCATCATTTTGGCTGTTTAATGGTTTGTACCTTGTATTGAACCCTCTGTATTTGCTCTCATCAAGCCTTGTCTTATGATAGACTTAGATACTGAAACATCTACTTTCTGGAGAGAGTTCTTCACTTGGGTGGATGTTATGAAGGGATTTTCCTCCACCATGGAAAGGATTCTGCGATCATCCACTACTGTTGTCTTCCGTGGATGTCCAGGTCTTTTTTGAGTTCCCAATCCCAAACTCACTAGTGCGCTCTTTCATTGCAGAATGCACTAAGCTATTGATTTGGCCACTCCTAACATTTCAGCTATCTCTCTGATGGATTTTTTCTTTTTTTCAGCCTAATAATGGTCTGTTTATCTTCTATTGACAGCTCCATTGACCGCATGTTGTTGCTTCACAGTAAAAGCTTCCAAGTGCAAATGCCACACCTGGAGTCAGCTACAGACCTTTTACCTGCTTAATTGATGATGGATTTATGAGAGAATAGCCCATGCAGCCCATTAAAGAACTTTTGAGATAATTGCCCAATTACCTTTTTTCAAAAGAGGTAGCTACATATTAAATATCTGTAATTCCCAAACCCTTACTCCAATTAGGATAAGAATACTCTCAAATTAAAGCTGAGAGTCTTTACTTTAAACTCATATTGATTATAAAACTGTAACTTGAATATGTTTTGATAAACAGCTAAAATGGCAAAAATTGTGTCAGTGTCCATGCCCTCCCTTTCCAAGGTGCCTGCTTCTCCTAAAGTTTCTGCTTCTTGATGAAGTGATCCTAGCCATAATGATGGAATAGTAACACAGGGAAATTCAATGAGATACACTTATTTTATTTATTTTTTAAGTTACTTCCCACACAACGCCTTCAAACTAATTCACAATGTTGTCTGTGGTGCTAACAATTAAGACATTTCTCGACAGTGGAAAAAAATAGAATAATTTTTTCAACAGTTCATAAAAAAAATTGATGTATGCATGATTTAATTGAAGCTAGAGAAGCTTTTGCAGCTTATAGTCATCTTCATTTTATAGCTCACAGTGCATGCTGTTAATGTGTTCACATTAGTATATACATATACATCTTATCATTAAGGATGAGTGAATTTTCAAAAATTTTAATTTTCAAATTTGTCCAGAAAATTTGGTTTGCATTGAATGTTTTCGATGCGAATTGAATGTTCCCTTATTATGCTCTTGGGCTTCTCCAGAGTGCAGAACATTATAATTGTAGCGTAAAATATAATAAATAAACAATACGCACCTGGCCATGCACTCATATGTTCCGTGCAACTCCATTACCAGTAGTGTTGAGCCACCCCCGTAGTGTTCGAGTTCGGTTCGTCGAACACCCGTATGTTCGCCGAACTGTTCGTCGAACACCGTTAAAACCAATGGCAGGCAAGCAAAAACACATAGAAACACATAGAAAACACCTTCAAAGGTGTCCAAAAGCTGACAAACTGCTCAGAAGACACAACTAACACATGGAAAAGTGACAAGTACATATAGTCATGCGAAAAGAAAAGAGGTGGAGGAGTAAAAGTAGGGGGAGACACAGATATAGGCATGTCATGCCCTTCTAAAACCAAAAAAGTGCGAAGCCGACATGGCCAGTCTGTTCCTGTCCGTGCGACCTCCGTGTCGCCGGGTTTGTGCCAGAGCTGCGGTGGACCCTGACGGCCAGCCCCCCTCTCCCAATACTGGTTCCTGTCCGCTGGTGGGTCGAGCGAGCCCCCCCTGCGGTGGAGGCAGTTCTAAGCTTTTTAATTTAAATTGTCTCTCTAATTTGAATGAATACACTTTAAATCCTTTTACAAGGATCTATTGGAGGGCAAGTCTCATGCCAGCAGCCGCGTAATTCCAGCTCCAGTAGCGTCCACTAAAGCTGTTGCAGTTAAAAAGCTTTTATAAGGATCGAGCTCGGCGGTCCACCGCAAGGCGTCCTACCACCAGTCCCAGCCCCTATGCCTTGGGGTGCCTCCCCGATGCTCTTCACTGAGTGTCCCGGGGGCCCGAACCATTTCCTTTGAAAAAATTAAGTGTCCAAACTACAGGTGGTTTAGCTTGCTTAACAGCTGGGATAATCCGCTAACTAGCAGACACTGCTACTAGGCACAAAGTATTTCCTGGGCTAGATGCAGTTAAAAATTTGTAATTAGATACTCTCGTTGGATGCTGAGAAAGCACTCCATAGAGTCTCCTGGCACGCCATATATTATTCCCTTAAAAAGCTTGGGGTAGGGGTCTAGGGGACCCTTTTATAGGCAAAATCACGGCCCTGTATCGCAATACGTCACCTAGGCTGAAGATAAATGGAACATTTTCATCACCTTTCATAATCACCAATGGGACAAGGCAGGGATGTCCTCTGTCCCCTCTCTTATACATCCTAGTGACGGAGCACCTGCTCTCATCAATTCGCCATAACCCCAATATTAGGTGGATTGAGGTGGGAGGCACCGAGTACAAGTGCTCTGCATTTGCTGATGATGTCCTAGCATATATCACTCAATCACATATATCCATCCCTGCTGTTATGGCTGAAATAGATCACTTTGTTACATGGTCAAATTTTAAAATCAATGCAGCGAAGTCTGAGGCCCTCGATGTCTCCCTACCCAAATCCATACAGGATTCCATCCAGTCCAACTTTCCCTTTGCCTGGCCCTCACAGGGTATCAAATACTTAGGAATTCATATTCATAGAGACCTCTCCCGTCTATGTTATCTTAATTTTGGGCCCTTTATTGAACAACTCCATACAGACCACGGTTGTCAAGTTAGAACTGTAAGATTCACTACGTGAACCACTGGTGTTTTGTGGAAAAGCACATGTACACAGTGTTCCAATTTATTATGCAAAACGTGTTTAGGAGTGATAAGTGAAGAATTTTTTTGTTTGTCAGTTAAACTCATTGATGGTGATGTGTGTCAGGGCTCTTTATATCACTGTAAGCAATTGCAGACACCTGTGCTAATTAGTTTGGCAGGTGTGTCCAATGAAAGGCAAGACTACTTAAGAAGGCTGTCCCACATTATTAAGCAGCCTACATTTTCTGCCAACATGGGAAAGAAAAAGGATGTGTCGCCTGCTGAGAAGCAACAAATTGTGGAGTGTTTAGGTCAAGGCATGACTACAATCAACATTGCCAAGACACTTCATCCTGATCATCGCACAATCAAGAAGTATGTAGCTGATTCACAGGACACACGTGTGCGTGCTGATAAGGGAAAATTGAGGACTCTTTCCTCCAGGCAATTACATCAGGTTAAAAGAGCAGCGGCAAAAAAGCCTTGTCATAGCAGCAGACAAGTTTTGAAGCTGCTGGTGCCTCCAACGTCCCCCGAACAACAAGATGCAGAGTCCTTCAGAGGTTTGTAGCTGTATGTAAGCCATCCTCTCGACCTCATCTATCCACTGCACACAAGCAGAAACGGCTCCAGTGGGCCAAACAATACATGAAGACTGACTTCAAAACTGTTTTGTTCACGGATGAGTGCCGTGCAACGCTCGATGGTCCAGATGGATGGAGTGAAGGATAGCTGGTTGATGGACACCCCACGCAAACATGGCTACGGCGCCAACAAGGAGGAGGTGGAGTAATGTTTTGGGCGGGAATCATGGGGAGAGAGATTGTCGGCCCCTTTAAGGTCACTGAAGGGGTAAATATGAACTCCATAATGTATGTGGAGTTTCTCAAACAGCACTTCCTGCCATGGTTCAAGAAAAAGAACCGTGTATTCCGCAGCAAGATCATTTTCATGCATGATAATGCACCGTCTCATGCTGCACATAACACATCTGCATCTCTGGCTGATATGGGCATAAAAGGGGACAAACTTATGGTGTGACCCCCATGCTCCCCTGACCTCAACCCCATTCAGAACCTCTGGAGCATCATCAAAAGGAGTGTCTATGATGGCGGGAGGCAGTTCACATCTAAGCAACAGCTCTGGGAGGGTATTCTGTCCTCATGCAAAACAATTAAAGCAGAAACCATCCAAAACCTGACAAATTCAATGGACGAGAGAGTTGAGAAGTTCCTTTCGAACAAGGGGTCCTATGTGCAAATGTAACATCACCTAGAATAAAGTTTTGAGTGGAAAACTGTTTGATTTCAGTTTCTAATAACCTGCTAATGCTTATAATTTCAAAAATGACCATTTTTTTGTTCTTTTTTAAAATGAAAAGGTTGATCGAAGAGTGTGGGGGATCTAAGAGTGTGGCAACCCAGTAGTCAGGATTACTTCGAATTCTGACAATCTGAGGGTCATGTTGCAGGTAGTGCAGCAAGAAGGCACTCATGTGTCTTGCGCATCTAGGAGCCCCAACATTATTTTCCGGGCTAGATGCAGCTAAAAATTATTATTAATTTGAAAGCTGGTGGAGCTTAGTATAGATGGCGTAATAGAATCAGTACTGCAAACTGCTACAAAGCCCAAATTATTTTCCAGCCAAGATACAGATAAACATGATTAGTAATTATAAATCTGGTGGAGTTTAGTATAGATGGCCTAATGGAATCAGTACTGCACACTGCTACAAGGCCCAAATTATTTTTCAGCCAAGATACAGATAAACATGATTAGTAATTTTAAAGCTTAAAACGGTTGGTGAGGTGATTTTAACAAATCGTCAAGCTTTTACTCTCCCCAGGATGAAACGGGTAGAAAAGTCGTTTCGGATCCATGATTTGTTCATCTTTATGAACGTGGGTCTGTCTACATTATCAGTGGAGAGCCGCGTGCGCTTATCTGTCAGCACACCACCAGCAGTTCTGAATACACGTTCAGACAGAACGCTGGCTGCAGGACATGACAAGATCTCCAAGGCGTAAGTGGCGAGCTCCGGCCATTTATCCAGATTGGAAGCCCAAAAAGAGCAAGGGTCCAGTGACACAGTCATGGCTTCAATGTTTGCTTGGAGATACTCCTGTACCATCATCTCTAGGCGTTGACTGTGTGTCAGACTTCTTGTCTCCTGTGGACTTGCAAAGGATGGGCTAAAAAAGTGGTGAAATGATTCCGCAAAATTGATGTTACCAGCAGATACTGTGTTTCTGTTACGTTTTGAGTACTGAACACTCGACGGTCCCACGGTTGGCAAGTTGGAACTGTGAGATTCACTACGTGCACCACTAGTGTCTTGGGGAAAAGCACATGT
Organism: Phyllobates terribilis; assembly: GCF_046119375.1. Lineage (NCBI taxonomy): Eukaryota > Metazoa > Chordata > Amphibia > Anura > Dendrobatidae > Phyllobates > Phyllobates terribilis. Next base: position 125,708,821 of record NW_027362762.1, on the reverse strand, counting down.
AAGATTCTGCAACAGTCTCTGCGGATACTCCTGAATGCGTGCATCTCTTTCTATGGCAGGAATAATTTCTGCAAATTTACTTTTGTACCGGGAATCTAACAGTGTGGCAACCCAGTAGTCAGGATTATTTCTAATTCTCACAATTCGAGGGTCATGTTGCAGGTAGTGCAGCAAGAAGGCACTCATGTGTCTTGCGCATCCAGGAGCACCAAGTCCCTGTTGTGTTGGTGGCAAGGTAACAATCATGCTTCCTTCCTCTGCCCTCTCCCCCCAACCTCGCACAACAGAAATGTGATCAAGGTCTCCCTCATCTGATGAGTCTTCCATCAGTTCGTCCTCCACTTCTTCCGGGGCTCCTGCACCTTCCTCACTAGTTTGGCTGCTATCATGCGCCCTGATAAAACCATCTCCCCCACCCTCACATGCCTGCCGCCTTGGTGCTGCCGACCGTCTGGACCTTGCAGATGTTAGCCCTTCCGCATGCAACTCCTCCTCCTCTACTTCCTCCACCTCCTCTTGTGCCACCACCTGACTCCGAATTCTGTTTAACATGTGCTCCAGCATGTAAATCACCGGAATAGTCATGCTGATAATGGCATCGTCAGTACTAAACATCTTCATCGCCATTTCAAAACTGTGCAGAAGGGTGCATAGGTCCCTGATCTGAGACCACTCCTCCAGCGTGATTTGCCCCACCTCTGGATCTCGTTGGCCCTGGCTATACGTCACAACGTATTGCACCAGGGCTTGTCGGTGCTGCCACAGTCGCTGCAACTTGTGCAGAGTTGAATTCCGCCGGGTAGGCACATCGCATTTTAGCCGGTGAAGTGGCAGGCCCAACGACTTCTGTAGAGATGCAAGTCGCTGAGCTGCGGGATGCAAATGGCGGAAGTGAGCACACAGCGACCGTGCCCTCTGCAGAAGGCCATCTAGTCCGGAATAGTGGGCTAAAAATTGCTGGACAACCAGGTTCAACACGTGAGCCATACAAGGCACATGTGTGACATTGCCCCGGCGAAGGGCCGCACCCAGGTTTGCAGCATTGTCGCACACGGCCTTCCCTGGTTTCAGGTCCAGTGGAGACAACCATTCATGAAACTGGTTCTCCAGAGCTGACCACAACTCCTCAGCTGTGTGACTCACATTTCCCAGACATTTCAAAGTAAAAACCGCCTGATGACGTTGAGCCCTGCTGCCAGCATAGTAAGGAGGTGTGCAGGATCCCTTCTGCGCAGTTAGAAAGCTTGTGGCATGACCAGACAGGCTTTGGGTGCAGGTGGAGGACCGAGAGGAGGTTGAGGAGGCAGAAGCAGTGGAGGAACTTTGAGATAAAGAGGATTGACTCACAACTCGTGGGGACGGCAAGACTTGGACAGCAGCCCCATGTCCTGCTGTCACCATAGTTACCCAGTGCCCAGTCAGCGACATGTAACGCCCCTGTCCATGCCTACTCGTCCAAGTGTCTGTGGTGAAATGCACCCTGTCACACACAGAGTTTCTCAAAGAAGCGGTGATGTTGTGTGCGACATGCTGGTGGAGCGCAGGCACACCTTTCTTTGAGAAGTAGTGCCGACTGGGCATCTGGTACTGGGGCACTGCGACGGACATAAGGTCTCGAAAATCCTCTGTGTCCACCAGGCGGAAAGGCAGCATTTCTGTAGCCAAGAGCTTGCAGATGGTGAAATTCAACCTCTTAGCTTTCTCATGGCTAGGAGGAAATGGTCTTTTACTTGTCCACATCTGAGGGACCGAGGGCTGGCTGTTGTGCTTAGACGGGGTTGAGAAGGGTGTCCCCGGCAAACTGCCGGTCTGTGAGGAAGATGCAGGCGGACATGTTAGGTTGCCTTGATCCAAAGGTAGTGCTATCGATGTCGGACAGCGCTGAACCCCTGCTGGTGTTTCCACCTCCAAAGAAAATGATGACCTGTCAATCACGTTGGCTGTTGCGGGTAAAGAGGTGGCAGGTCTGCGTCCCAAAACAGGTGTGACTGCTGTCCCCCCAGTCACAGAGGATGAAGAGGCCGCGGATGCACAAGATGTGGTAGACGGTGGTTGACCCGACCGGCTAGTCCGCATTGTAGCACAGTGAGCTTCCCACTGCAACTTATGCTTCATATCCATGTGCCGGTTCATGCATGAAGTACTCAAACTATGTATTTTTTGGCCTCTACTTAGCTTTTTCTGAGAAATGTTACAGATAACACGAGTTGGGTCATCTTTATCGATCTGAAAAAATGCCCAGGCTATGCAAGGCTTAGCACCCATGCGACCTGAAGAGCCACCGCGACTTGTGGTCAGAGGCAGAGTTGTGTTTGAGGATGCAGTTGTTGACGTGCTTCCAGTACTACGTCTCTGTCTAGGAAGGCGCAACCTGACCTCGTCGTCACTAGCATCCTCCTCTACCTCCTCTGCTGACCTCATCTCTTGGCTGACTGTGGTTTGAGAGTAAGTGGGATCTCCAACCTCGTCATCATCACACTGTGTGTTATCACACTCGTCGTCCTCAGAGCCAACCTCTTCCTGCCCTGACAAAAATCTAAAGTTGTCGCTCCAATCAGGTATTTGAGTCTCATCATCATCTTCCTCATTGGCTCCAGCAACAGGAGTTACAGTTTGGGAAAGAGGGTCTACATTATGGTCAGAACCTTCTGCGTCTGGTCCTGGATCCGACTCATAAAGATTCTGGGCATCAGTGCAGATCATTTCCTCGTCTGGATTCACAGAAGCTCTGGAGCCGACCTCTGATTCCCAGGCTATAGTATGAGTAAACAGCTCTGCAGACTCAACCATCTGTTCTACCCCATACTCAGACGGGCAGCTGGAGACTTGGGAGCTGTGAGGAAGCAAGTGCGATTGGGTTGACACCTCTGAGGACTGGAGTATTTGTGATGTTGAAGTTGAGGTGGAGGAGAGCCCACTTAAAGGAGCACTTGATATCCGTTGAAGCACCTGCTGCTTTTTTGCCTCATCTGGAATTTGTAGCAATTGGCGTGGCCGTAAGAAAGGGATCTTATCACATTGTCCGCTAAAAGAAGTAGACATCTTAGTTTGGCTGGAAGATGGTCTTTCTTCTGCAGATGTTACTGATGCTTTAACACCTACCCCACGGACACAACCTTTTTTTCCCTTCTCAACACGCCTATTCCTCTTTCCACCAGCAGCAGGCCTTTTTCCACTCATTTTGGTGGTTAACTAATTCACAACTCTGGAGTTGTTTGCACAAAAAGCAATGGATGGGAACCGAGCAGAGCTGAGTGGCCACACTGTGGTATTAGCCCAAAAGTATTGGCTGGGTTAGATGCAGATAAAAGTTATTTTGAATTTGCAACCTGCTGGAGGTTAGTATAGATGTACTAATAGAACAAGTCCCACACACTGCTAGAAGCCGAAATAGTTTTTCAGAGCTAGATGCAGAAAAAAATTATATTGAATTTGCAACCTGATGGAGGTTAGTATAGATGGACTAATAGAACAAGTCCCACACACTGCTAGAAGCCAAAATAGTTTTTCAGAGCTAGATGCAGAAAACAATTATATTGAATTTGCAACCTGCTGGAGGTTAGTATAGATGGACTAATAGAACAAGTCCCACACACTGATAGAAACCGAAATAGCTTTTCAGAGCTAGATGCAGAAAAAAATTATATTGAATTTGCAACCTGATGGAGGTTAGTATAGATGGACTAATAGAACAAGTCCCACACACTGCTACAAGCCGAAATATTTTTTCAGAGCTAGATGCAGAAAAAAATTTGATTGAATTTGCAACCTGGTGGAGGTTAGTATAGATGGACTAATAGAACAAGTCCCACACACTGCTACAAGCCGAAGCCCAAATATTTTTTCAGAGCTAGATGCAGATAAAAATTATTTTGAATTTGCAACCTGCTGGAGGTTAGTATAGATGGATTAATAGAACAAGTCCCACACACTGCTAGAAGCCAAAATAGTTTTTTAGAGCTAGATGCAGAAAAAATTATATTGAATTTGCAACCTGATGGAGGTTAGTATAGATGGACTAATAGAACAAGTCCCACACACTGCTAGAAGCTGAAATAGTTTTTCAGAGCTAGATTCAGAAAAAAATTATATTGAATTTGCAACCTGATGGAGGTTAGTATAGATGGACTAATAGAACATGTCCCACACACTGCTAGAAGCCAAAATAGTTTTTCAGAGCTAGATGCAGAAAAAAATTATATTGAATTTGCAACCTGCTGGAGGTTAGTATAGATGGACTAATAGAACAAGTCCCACACACTGCTAGAAGCCGAAATATTTTTTCAGAGCTAGATGCAGAAAAAAATTATATTGAATTTGCAACCTGATGGAGGTTAGTATAGATGGACTAATAGAACAAGTCCCACACACTGCTAGAAGCCGAAATAGTTTTTCAGAGCTAGATGCAGAAAAAAATTATATTGAATTTGCAACCTGATGGAGGTTAGTATAGATGGACTAATAGAAAGGTTTTACTTCACTTGGTGCAGTAAAAAAATTTGTATTCTATACACAGGTGGTGTAGCTTGCAACACAGATAGGCTTCTCCACTGACTAACACACTGCAAGAGGACAAAACGGATTAGCTTTGCTAGATTTAGCCAAATGCTGTGAAAAAAACTTGCACAGCACTGACACAGACCTGCCTTGCAAAAAGTGATAGGAACTGATGTAACCTAGCCCTGAAAAGGACTGCAATTACAATTAGTCTTTACTCCCAACCTATCTATTTAAGAGCACAGACCTGCCTGATAAAAGTGATAGGAACTGATGTAACCTAGCCCTGAAAAGGACTGCAATTACAATTAGTCTTTACTCCCAACCTATCTATTTAAGAGCACAGACCTGCCTGATAAAAGTCGTAGGAAATGATGTAACCTAGTCCTTAAAAGGACTGAAATCACAACTATTCCCTACTCCCAAGCTATCTGTAGATTTGTGCGAAAATTGGCTTGAAATTAACAAAGTATAGCGCACACAGCAACAGCGGTGCCGTCTAACACGCAGCTGCAGCAGTGAGAAAATGGTGGCGACGGGGAAAATGGCTGGGTCTTATAAGGCAAGGACATGTGACATACACAGCCAATGACACATGCCCTTGCTTGTGTGAAAAAAAGCAGTTCGCTCCGTGTTTGCGCTGCTGATAGGCTGACAGATTGCACCTCCCCACTGTAAATGCGGGAAAGAGAAAAAAAAATGGAGATCTTCATTATTTCTGCAAAGATCCATCCTCTGCCCCTCCCCCCGCCCCGCTGTACAATCAAACTGCGTATTAACATTAATTTTCAGCATTACTGAGAAAAATCCAGTTATGATTTTGGTGCACGAACAGTTATCGAACATAACCTCGAACAGCCGAATTTTTTTCAAATCGTTCGTGTTCGCGAAGCGGCTCGAACACCGCCCAAAACAGCTCGAATTTGAGACTGGCGAACAGTTCGAGTCGAACACCGCTCATCTCTAATTACCAGTTCTCACAGTTCTGGTTCGGTCTTCAATCACATGAAATCTTCAGTCTTCTCCACAGGTCATCTCTGGTCATTGGCGCCTGCAGTACTGGTAGGCCAAACGACGGCAGTGACTAGGCTTCATACGACAACATGATGTGCGTTGTCTAGTCAGTGCTGGAGGTTCTGAAGACCGGACAGGACCTGTGGACCATACAGTGAGCTGCACAAAGAAGATGAAGGCCAGGAAGCAGTGAGTATAATTTATTTTTATTTTTTTAACCCCTTACCGGCAAATTGGAAGCTGGCCGGATACAATGTTAGTGGATTTGCAAAAAGTGAATTGCAATAAATTTGGTTTCATGTGAATCAGAATTTTTTTTCAAATTAATTCACTCATATCAAATTAAAGGCTATACTTTAAACAAAAAAAACATTTGGTGATTTTGACTTAAGGTATTGATCAGGTTCACCTTCAAAAATATATTATATAAATATTATAAAATGAGAGCATGCCACAAAAATGAAGCACATAATAATAATAATAATATTATTATTATTATTATGAAGAAGAGGAAGAAGAAGAAAAACATTCATCATTACGGATAACAACTATAAAATATTGTATTTTGTTATAATATATAGTGTTGAGCGAGCACTAAAATGCTCGGGTGCTCGAAGCTAGGGCCGACCTCGCCGTGATACTCGGGTGCTCGACCCGAGCAACGAGCCCAATGTTAGTCTATGGGAGACTCGAGCATTTTTGCGGTGGCACCCCCGGCAGTCTTTTAAAAGCCTAACAAGTGCCCAAAACGATAGTGACAGTGCTCAAATGACATGGGGACAGCATGGGGATCGCCCCAGGAAGCATTTCTGACCCCCAGGTCACTGCTGTCAACAACGTAGTCAGAGGTATTAAGCCACTTTTACGGGCTCACAATAAAACGTTCAAAAACGAAAGTGAAACTTTTTTCCTGTGAAATATGTTAAGGAACATCCTTTCCAGGGAAAAGACTTGTGTATAAGTTAAAATAAATGACCAAAAGCAAAAATACTCCTCCACACCTTCGGCTATGTTCTCAAGTAGCATTTTTTATGCGTTTTTGCACTTTTGTATTGCTTTCAACTATGACAAATGCATTCACCGTGAAATGTCATTTTAACAGTTTACAACCTTATCTGGCCATGTGCTGTGTGACACATGCATAAAGTGCTGAAAAGACATGCGAACAGCATGGGGAAGACCCCTGGAAGCATCTCTGACTCCCAGGTCACTGTCTAAAAGTGTGCCCATCATAAGTGATCCTTGCCGCATCAGAAGATGCAGACTTGCAACTATCCCCATGCAAGTTCTAGTCCCAGGGCAGTGTTCAATTGTACCTCCCCCATTCCTTGCAATACAAGCGCAAGTATGCAGCCTGCCACCCACCCACCCCCAGGCTGCAATACCATACTGCTTGCTTGAACTTGAAATTGGGCCTTTTAGGCATGTGGAGGCGGAATCTGGCCACCACGTCATGGCTGTGTTGGGGCCTGGAATCCATACTCAGTCCCCAGCCGCCTGGCGGCTGTGTGTCCATAAACGGGCCCCAGCCGCCCCTATTTCTCCTTGGAACATCCCCCCATACACTTTTCTTAGCCCAGCCTGCTTTAGGCAGCATTGGACGAGCCCACAAGAGAACCAGACTCCTCCGGTGGGCCCTGACTTCTCCATCGGTGGAGTTGAGAGTGCCAAGGTGAGGAGCATGATGATGATGACAGAAGTTAGCATGTGCTATGTTTTCTTTTAATGCAAGTGTAAGTGTGCAGCCTGCCACCCACCCACCCCCAGACTGCAATTCCATACTGCTAGCTTGCACTTGAAATGGGGCCTTTTAGTTTGGAGGGGGCCGAAGCTGGCCACTACCTCATGGCTGCTTCGGCAGCGAGGTATCCATACTCAGTCCCCAGCCGCCCCTATTTGTCCTGGTGTGCCTTATACATAAGATTAAGCGCGTATACCAAAACATTACCTGTGCCCTCCCCAGTGCATTTAGTGGGAAGGAGAGCCTATTCCGCTGTAGTGTGTGCATGCCAAACCCCGGTTCATGGTACATGCGAAGATGCCTCCCAGGCTGTGTCGGCGGCCTGGTATCCATACTCAGTCCCCAGCTGCCTGGTGGCCCGGTGTCCCCGCTTGCTCCCCAGCCACCCCTATTTGTCCCGGTAACCTTTCCCACACTTTTCTTAGCCTGGCCTGCTTTAGGGCAGCATTGGCCGAGCCCACCGGACTATCAGACTCCTCCGGTGGGCCCTGGCTTCTCCATCAGGGGAGTTGAGAGTGCCAAGGTGAGGAGCATGATGATGATAGAAGTTAGCATCTGCTTTGTTTTGTTGTAATGCAAGCGCATGTATCTAGGCCTGAGGTGGTCAGCGTTTTGGCGCATATCCTACCTCCTCCGAGGATTGCTGGATGCTTTCCTGCTACTATCCAAGTTCTATGACTCCCGTTAAAACAAAGCTTCAGGTGATAAATGATGGATGAGGTAGTGGCAAAGGAGAAAGAGCAGGAGGAACAGGGACCATTCACATCAATATCAGGCCAGTCAACCAGATATGTCTTGTAGGATATGTTTCTATAACAAAAGGAGCGGTTCGGCTACACAGTTATAGGGCATACAGTGAGTGCAATGCCTACCAAAAATTTCGAGGCACTCCAATGCCCCTTGGAAATGACATGGAGGTCAGAGGGCGTTAACTAAACCTTTTTTTCCATTTATAGCAACTGGGTCTCCTGTGCACTGTTGGCCTAAGCAGTGAATGGAAGGCTTTCCAAAAATTATGAGGAACTGCAATGCCCCTTACAAGAGCCATGTGTGGCACCCCAGTGGTCTGGTCTCCACAGTAATAGAGATATTACGTCGGAGAGCAAGTGAGAGGTTTCCTGGTCAGGATCCCTTAAACATGCAACATCCTCCTGCCCCAGTCCTGGGAGGGGAGAATTCTGCCCTTATAAACAGGATCTGGGGCGGGGTAGAGTGAGTCAGAGAACAGAGAACAGTCAGAGTCAGAGTGAGAGCAAGGGAAAGTAACAGCAAGGAGCTCTGTAGGAGCTAGGAGCTAAAGACCAGGGGCTGGAAGCTGAGCAGAGCTCGCCCTGGCAGAAGACAATAGGAACCGGACACAGGAGTCCGAGGCTGTGAGGACTTATATATCCAGCAGCAGAAACCAGCCGGCAGGGGATTTCAGGTCCTCTGGCCATAGAAGCCCGGAGGCTCAGTCACAAGCAAGGGACCAGCACCGCCATCGTGGAGCGGAGGCTAACAGAAGGCCCAAAGTCACCAGCCATACGGGTGAGCACTACACGGTACACTCAGGGACGTGGGCTACTTCTACCCGCTTACAGCAAGGTAGCCAGGAAGAGTGCAGACAGGCGGGGAGGCCTACAACTCCACCTGGCCAGGGGAACTCCTGCTTGCTCACAGACTGACCAGGCCTCTTCTGCTAGCCAGCACTCCCGGGAGGGTCTACCTTATAATCATCAGTAAAGACCCTGAACTGCACTGCAAAGACTCTGAGTCGTTCCTGCTGCGCTCATGCACCATCACCCCCATCATCCACACTCACTGCCCTGAGGCTATACTCTTCTCGTAGGGAGTTATCCCATTCTCTGCTGAGCACACAACACCAGCCTCAGCGGTCTGCCTCGCAGCGGTGGTGCTCCTTGACCGCAATCCACGGGTGGCGCAGTCGAACAATTAACCTCAAAACCTAAGAAAGACAGCCACTGGTTTGACCAGTCTGAGCCACGGAGACTACAGACCCCAGAGACCCGGCAACGGGTATCCCACACACGTGTACACACGGCCCAGGGGGCGCGTCACATGCAGTACCGCATATTACAAACATAAGTCCCATTATTGGGGAGTGGGTCTCCCATAGTATTTGCTTATGCCTTGCAAGCAAAAGCTGCCAAAAATTAGGATGGAGCAATTTGCAATGCCCCTTACAAGAGCCATGCAGTACAGCATATTACAAACATAAGTCCCATTATTGGGGAGTGGGTCTCCCATAGTATTTGCTTATGCCTTGCAAGCAAAAGCTGCCAAAAATTAGGACGGAGCAACTTGCAATGCCCCTTACAAGAGCCATGCAGTACAGCATATTACAAACATAAGTCCCATTATTGGGGAGTGGGTCTCCCATATTATTTGCTTATGCTTTCCAAGCAAAAGCTGCCAAAAATTAGTACGGAGCAACTTGCAATGCCCCTTACAAGAGCCATGCAGTACAGCATATTACAAACATAAGTCCCATTATTTGGGAGTGGGTCTCCCATAGCATTTGCTTATGCCTTGGAAGCAAAAGCTGCCAAAAATTAGGACGGAGCAACTTGCAATGCCCCTTACAAGAGCCATGCAGTACAGCATATTACAAACATAAGTCCCATTATTGGGGAGTGGGTCTCCCATAGTATTTGCTAATGCTTTCCAAACAAAAGCTGCCAAAAATTAGGACGGAGCAACTTGCAATGCCCCTTACAATGCCATGCAGTACAGCATATTACAAACATAAGTCCCATTATTGGGGAGTGGGTGTCCCATAGTATTTGCTTATGCCTTGCAAGCAAAAGCTGCCAAAAATTAGGACGGAGCAACTTGCAATGCCCCTTACAAGAGCCATGCAGTACAGCATATTACAAACATAAGTCCCATTATTGGGGAGTGGGTCTCCCATAGTATTTGCTTATGCTTTCCAAGCAAAAGCTGCCAAAAATTAGGATGGAGCAACTTGCAATGCCCCTTACAAGAGCCATGCAGTACAGCATATTACAAACATAAGTCCCATTATTGGGGAGTGGGTGTCCCATAGTATTTGCTTATGCCTTGCAAGCAAAAGCTGCTAAAAATTAGGACGGAGCAACTTGCAATGCCCCTTACAAGAGCCATGCAGTACAGCATATTACAAACATAAGTCCCATTATTGGGGAGAGGGTGTCCCATAGTATTTGCTTATGCCTTGCAAGCAAAAGCTGCCAAAAATTAGGACGGAGCAACTTGCAATGCCCCTTACAAGAGCCATGCAGTACAGCATATTACAAACATAAGTCCCATTATTGGGGAGTGGGTCTCCCATAGTATTTGCTTATGCTTTAAAAGCAAAAGCTGCCAAAAATTAGGACGGAGCGACTTGCAATGCCCCTTACAAGAGCCATGCAGTACAGCATATTACAAACATAAGTCCCATTATTGGGGAGTGGGTGTCCCATAGTATTTGCTTATGCCTTGCAAGCAAAAGCTGCCAAAAATTAGGACGGAGCAACTTGCAATGCCCCTTACAAGAGCATGCAGTACAGCATATTACAAACATAAATCCCATTATTGGGGAGTGGGTCTCCCATAGTATTTGCTTATGCTTTCCAAGCAAAAGCTGCCAAAAATTAGGATGAAGCAACTTGCAATGCCCCTTACAAGAGCCATGCAGTACAGCATATTACAAACATAAGTCCCATTATTGGGGAGTGGGTGTCCCATAGTATTTGCTTAGCCTTGCATGCAAAAGCTGCCAAAAATAGGGACGGAGGAACTTGCAATGCTGGCACCCTGGTGGTATAGTGGTGGTGGAGGCTGAGGATAAGGAGAGGAAGATTAAACAGCCGAAACGAGGAAGCGTATACCCATGTGTGGGTGTGAAGCGGTGCATGTGAATACACCTCCCGAAATAACACAGTGGATTTGACTTTATGTTACTCTGCTGTCATTTGGTGGTGATGAGAAGTCTGGCCCAATCCAGCCCTTGTTCATTTTGATAAGGGTCAGCTTGTCAGCATTGTCAGTTGACAGGCGAGTGCGCTTATCAGTTATAATTCCCCCAGCGGCACTAAAAATACGCTCCGATAACAAGCTAGCGGCAGGGCAGGCCAGGACCTCCAAGGCATACAGAGCGAGTTCATTCCAAGTGTCCAGCTTGGATACCCAATAATTAAAAGGCACAGAGGAATCACGGAGGACGCTGGTACGGTCGGCAAGGTACTCCCTCACCATCTTTTGAAACTTTCCACTCCTTGTGAGAGTACCCCGCGCCTCAGGGCCTGTAAGCTGGGCGGGTGTCAGAAAACTGTCCCAGAACGTTGACAGTGTTCCCCTGCCTCTGCTGGATTGGAGTTGCATCTCTCTCGCCTGTACGCCTTGGATGGGCAACGAACTGTGACCTCTGCCGCTAGCGTGGTCAGATAGGAAATTTTTTTAAGAGTTCTGCAGCAAGGGCCTTCTGGTACTGCCCCATTTTTGTAGACCTCTCCACCTCAGGAATAAGAGAGTGAAAGTTCTCCTGGTAGCGGGGGTCTACAAGTGTCACCAACCAGTAATGACTGTCACCCAACATTTTGACAACGCGAGGGTCACGGTTAAGGCAGCGAAACATAAAGTCAGCCATGCGTGCCAGACTGGTAACGGGAAAGATTTCCGTGTCCTCACCAAGATGACGACTGACCAAGCGCTCCTCCTCCTCCTCTTCCTCCTCCCCCCTGTCCTCAGGCCACCCACGCTGAACCGACGGTATGACACTTGTACAGGTACTACCGTCTACAACGCATGATAGCCGCTCCTGTTCTTCCTCCTCCTCCTCCTCCTCCTCTCCCTCATTGTCCCCCAATGCACGTTGGGATGAGATGAGGCTGGGCTGTGTGTAATCACCCGCTATGGCTTCTTGATCCATCTCATCATACTCTGGCTGCAATGCCTCCTCTTTAATTCTCTGCAGTGAGCGTTGCAAAAGACAGACAAGTGGGATGCTGACACTAATGATGGCATCATCGCCACTCACCATCTTGGTGGCCTCCTCAAAGTTTGTCAGGATGGTACATATGTCAGACATCCAGGTCCACTCCTGAGGTCTTATGTGTGGAGTCTGACCTGAATATCGACGGCCTTGTTGCAGCTGGTACTCCACAACTGCTTTCTTCTGCTCACAAATCCTTTGCAACATGTGGAGGGTAGAGTTCCAACGTGTGGGGACATCACACACCAGTCGGTGTGCCGGAAGCTGCAAACGCTGCTGCAACACAGCAAGGGCGACGGAAGATGTAGCCGACTTGCGAAAATGAGCTGACAGGCGGCGTACTTTCACGAGCAGATCTGGCAACTCGGGGTACGATTTAAGAAACCGCTGAACCACGAGGTTAAGCACATGAGCCAGGCATGGTACGTGTGTGATCTCACCTCGCCTCAGAGCCGCCACCAGGTTACGGCCATTGTCACACACGACCATGCCGGGATGTAGGTTCAGCGGTCTCAGCCACAGATCTGTCTGCTCTTTTACAGCTGTCCACAACTCACAAGCAGTTTGAGATTTATCACCTAAGCTTATGAGTTTCAGCACAGCCTGTTGCCGCTTGGCGGAGGCAGTACTGCAATGCTTCAAGCTTGTAACTGATGTGGTGATATCTGAGATGGAGGCTGAACATGAGGAGGAGGAGGAGGATGCGCAGGAGCTGTACACTGTGGGGGCAACTCTGACTGACATATGGCTCGCAATCCTCGGTGTGGGGAGGATGTGTTCCGTCCCAAGGTCCGACTGGGTTCCGGCTTCCACTATGTTTACCCAGTGTGCCGTCAGAGAGATGTACCATCCCTGGCCACAAGCACTTGTCCACGTGTCCGTTGTCAGGTGGACTCTCCCAGTAACTGCATTGTTGAGGGCACGGCAGATGCTTTGGGACACGTGCTTGTGTAGTGTGGGGATGGCACACCGGGCAAAATAGTGTCGGCTGGGGACCGAGTACCGAGGGACGGCCACCGCCATAAGATTGCGGAAGGATTCCGTCTCCACAAGCCTAAAAGGCAGCATTTCCAACGCAAGCAGTCGTGAAATGTGCGAATTTAGGACTGTGGCCGGTGGGGCGTTAGCTGCGAATTTCCGCTTTCGTTCAAAGGTCTGGGATATGGACAATTGAATGCTGCAGTGGGACGTGGATGTGGACGTTGATGCTGTTTCTTGAGAAACTGCCATAACAAGTGAAGACTGAGAGGAGGGGGCATCTTTACATGCAGTATGGACAGGGGATTGCCTTGCACACACAACAGGGGGTTCTATTGCACGCACAACAGTGGAAGAAGCAGTGGTGACCTTGGGTTTCGCCCCACAAAGTCGGGTGCTTTGCTGCCATGTGCCTGATCATGCTTGTGGTGGTCAGGCTGGTAGTTTTGACACCCCTGCTGATGCTGGCATGGCAGGTGGAACATATGGCCTTTTTGGGGTTATCAGCAGAGTCTTTAAAAAAATTCCAGACTCTGGAAGACCTACCGCTTGTACTGGCAACGTCCCTTGTGTTGGTGTTACGGGGAACGGTTGCCTGCCTTCTGTCTGCGGCCACCACACTGCTTCTTCCTGCCTGTTGGGGTACTCTGCCTCCTTCCCCCTGTGTACTGCTGGCCTCACTCTGCATGTCCTCCTTCCACGTTGGGTCAGTTACTAGATTATCCACCACCTCCTCCACTTCCACTTGCGCACCACGATCCTCCTCCTCACTTCCTGGCAATTGTGTCTCGTCATCGTCCAACTCTTGTGACAGATTGCCAACGTCGACTTCCTGTGGCCATGGCTGTTCAAATATTTGGGCATCGCAACATGGGATCTCCTCTTCCACCACTTCAAGCGTATCAGGCGAGGGGCCCAAATATGGAAATGGACCAGAGAACAGCTCTTCAGAGTGTCCAAGTGTGGAATCACTTGCTGTCTGACGACACTTGGCATGGTGGGAGGAAGGAGCATCAGGGTGAGGAGGAGTATGCGGTCGAGACTCACGGCTACTAAGAGTTGACCGTGTGGAAGACAGACCGGAGGTGGTGGTGCCCAGGTAACTGGAAGTATTATCTGCTATCCATTTAATAACCTGTTCACACTGATCAGTTCTCAATACTGGTGTTGTTCTGTGCTTCCCTAGTAATTCGGTCAAGAAGTGGGAGCGAGAAGATGTGGCTGTTGGTTGTGGCACATTTTCACCTTCGTCCTCTGCATGAACCATCACCAGAACGTCCACTTCCACGTCCCTTGCCACGCGCCTTGCCCATTGTAAATGAAGTAAAATAGCTTACACTTGCACTATCAATGGAAAAAGGGTAATAAAGAGTAGATTAGAACCATGGAAGAGGAAAACCACATTTATTGTTTACTGGGGTATACCACACTTTTTTAAATAGAGATATTTGCGGCTGAACAGTGAGCGACACACTCAAACTGCTTTTTTTTTAGATACCAAAGGCCCAAAACTGGATAGTACAGCGATTTGATCCGTGGAACTGTGAAACCACACTGGGATGTCGGGCCTACACAAGACTATTTTCAACAGATATATTTTTGTGTCACAACAGTCAGGAGACTCTACTGTTTTTCTTTACGGAAAATATACCAAAACCTGAATAATAGAGATTTTTTACCGTGGGATGGCAAAACCACAGTTATTGTTTACTGGGGTATACCATACTTTTTTAAATAGAGATATTTGCGGCTGAACAGTGAGCGACACACTCAAACTGCTTTTTTTTTCGATACCAAAGGCCCAAAACTGGATAGTACAGCGATTTGACCCGTGGAACTGCGAAACCACACTGGGATGTCGGGCCTACACAAGACTATTTTCAACAGATATATTTTTGTGTCACAACAGTCAGGAGACACTACTGTTTTTCTTTACGGAAAATATACCAAAACCTAAATAATAGAGATTTTTTACCGTGGGATGGCAAAACCACAGTTATTGTTTACTGGGGTATACTGCACTTTTTTAAATAGAGATATTTGCGGCTGAACAGTGAGCGACACACTCAAACTGCTTTTTTTTTTAGATACCAAAGCCCAAAACTGGATAGTACAGCAATTTGACCCGTGGAACTGCGAAACCACACTGGGATGTCGGGCCTACACAAGACTATTTTCAACAGATATATTTTTGTGTCACAACAGTCAGGAGACACTACTGTTTTTCTTTACGGAAAATATACCAAAACCTGAATAATAGAGATTTTTTACCGTGGGATGGCAAAACCACAGTTATTGTTTACTGGGGTATACCAGCCTTTTTTAAATATATAGATTTGCGGCTGAACAGTGAGCGACACACTCAAACTGTTTTTTTTTAGATACAAATGGCCCAAAATGGATAATACAGAGGTTTGAACCGTGGAAGTGCAAAACAACACTTCTGTTTCTCTAGCCTACACCAGACTATTTTCAACAGTTATATTTGTGTCAGAAAAATCAGAAACACGCTTTTTTTTGGAAGGGGGGGGGGGGACACACACCAAAAGGTTAATAAGACGGGTATTTGTACAGTGTGAAGGAGGAATAAAAAAGGAGGATTTAGATGAAAAAAAAAGGATTTTTCCTGGCCCCCGACACCTGGTGCTAAGTCCAGCAATTTCAGCAACAGGAGCACACAGGACTGTAATGCAGCGTTTGCTGGTATAACCACTGTGTCTCCTATACAGTCTGCCTGCCTGGTATCTGGGATGGATATTAGTCCTGAAAAGGACTGTTTGTTTGTTCTGGCAGCCTTTACAGACCCTACACTAACTATTTTGCAGTTTATATCTCTCCCTAAATCAGCAGCACTGTCCCTACACTGTCTAATCCGGAGCGACTGTGTCCAAGATGGCGGCGCCCGGTTTTAAATACTCGAGGTGACGCTGAGCGGCCAGCCAATCACTGTAATGCCCACAACCAACATGGCTGCAGCATTACAGTGACTGGCTGGCAATCCCTGCATGTTCATTGGCTCTGTAAAGAGCGCCAAACATGCAGGGCGGAGACCCGAGCTCCTGCCCGAGTAACCCGGAAATGCTCGGTGCTCGCCGAACATCCCGAGTAGCGTGATGCTCGGGCGAGTACCGAGCAGTGTCGAGCATGTTTGCTCAACACTAACAATATTTACTATGATATAGTATAGGAATGATGAATTATATCTCCCATTATGATTTTTTCTACCGTACACTATATTCCTAGTGCAATGTAAGTCAAAGTTGTAATTAAAAAGAATTAAAATGTTCATACACTCAAATTACCTTTGCATTGTAGTTAGACTGTTGTACTCAAATTTCCATTTCACCAAATTAATCTGGAATGTGCTCAAGACTTATAATTATTCATTAAAACATAAGTTGTAATAATTACAATAAAAATTATAATTAGAAAATCTGAATGCCAGCCCGAGTACAACGCATCAGAAGTTAGGGAATTGCAGTTGAAAAATGTTTCAAAATTACTTTAAAGTTGAAATAAACTAATTTATGTTTGCTATTAGGTGTTGCTTACGCAGGGAAGTTTTTATGCGAAGCTAAACCTAAAAATATAAAGTGTCCACTTTATCTTTATTTAAACAACTATGTTGAGGACATGATTTTGTGTACAATGACTAATGTAAAATTATTACAGATTCTCCTCCTGCACTTGTTAGTAGTCACTTCTTCACAGACTGCACAGCTCTCCTGTTCTCAATACGCCCGCTGATTTAAGATCATATGACCAGATCTGTCCAGCAGACTGCTCCAATTGAAGAACAGTTTTCCTATGTACAATGTTTTTTGATTGCATGAGGCTGATAAACAGGTCTTATCACATGCTCCTCAACCAGTGGCCATTGTATATAGGATGGGATTGGATAGGAGAGCTGTGCAGTCTATGAGGAAGCATGTAATACTTATATATTAGTAATTTCCAAAAGTCATCTCCCTAACAGATCTATTAAAATAAAGACAAGATAAAACTAGCCAACCTCTTTAACCCCTATTAACTCCTATTGTTTTGCATCTACAGATCCTATGCATTTTATCTTCATGGTAACTAAGTACAAAAAAGCTACAAACATTGCCTTACAAATGCCCCCTACCTCTTGAAAATAGTGCAAATATATTGTTAGTAATAAGTAAGAGACATAATAGTGTCATGAAAGATGGGGAAAGACTATGTGCAACACGAAGGGAAAAGGTGGAGGAAGCCAAAACACTAGGGAAAGGGGGAGTGGAGACCCCTAGACAGATCTAATAACACCCTGCCTACCCTTCCCTCAATATATTGGTTCCACACCAATCACCGAGCAGGACCATAAGTGGAGTGGAATTGAGAAACACCGCTATTTCTCAGCTGTTGACTTTGTTCTATGGGTTATTATGGTTATGGTTATACCAAATTTATAACGTTTTTTTTATTATTTTACTTAGGACACTTCTAGATATACCTTTAACAAATAGTTCACACAGAATATCACACGTAAGGGTTGGGGGTCCCTTGGGTAAGAATGACCACAACTTAATACGTTTTCTCTTTACCTTTATAAAAATGTTTAGCAGAGGGGCTACAAAATCACTAAATTACACAAAGAGGCAATTTTCATATTAAACTACAGGAGGGCAGATTTCCAACAGCTGAGAGATGATCTCAGTGCCATAAAATGGGACAATGTCCTCAAAATGTACTAAAAAATAAAAGTACTCAAAGCAAATAGGACACTTTTATGAGGATCCTGAATAGGTACTGTGCACAATATATATCGTATAGGAATAAATAAGTTAGATTTAGGAGAAAACCAGTATGGCTAATTAGAGCTGTAAAGGTGCAATAAATGGCAAAATGAAAGTGTTTAGAGAACTAAAGCAAGAAGGTAGTGACAAGTCATTAAAAAGATATACAGAGAAAAATAACTTATGTAAGGGAAAAACAAGAAAGGCTTATTACCAAAAAAAATAAGAATAATCCAAAAATATTCTTCAACTCTATAACCAGGTATAGACTCAGAAATGATAATGTTAGCCCCCTCAAAAATAATTTGGTTGAAATGATGGAAGAGGATGAGGGAAAGGCCAATCTATTAAACCCCTTCTCCTTTACCATATTTACACAGGAAAATCCATTGACAGATGTCACGACCAGGGATACCATAAATTCTCCATCAAATGTCATCTGCTTAACCCAGCAAGAAGCACAACCCTCACAAACACTAAGATAGATAAGTTCAGTTGGGCGCCCCCCTCCTATTCAAAACTTAAGTGGTTAGAGTAGTTGTCATGTGAACGCTTATATGCGATTTTCATACTTACAGTCATGTGCCGCCTAGCTTCTCTCCATAGTTCTCTCAATGTTCAGTGAAAAACTGCAGACTCTGCTTCATTGAGAGAAGCAGGAAGAGAAGATAGTTGGCACGTGATCGTAAACATGAAAATCGCATATAAGTGGTCATGTGGTAACTTCTGGAACTGGCAAGCAGAGCTTAATCCTGACTGAGCATGTTATACGTTGTCAGGATTGGGGATGCTATAGGGCTTTATTTTATAATTAATGGTTCTAACATAGAAACAGATGTAGCAGCAACCTTAACTTGTCAGATAATACTTTACTAGCATAGCCATGTATCATGTTAACTGACAAGTTATAGATTGTTACATGTGTACAGGATGAGAACCAAGTACAGGAATGCAGCACCAGAACTACCAACAATACAGAAGTACAGAATCACAACCAACATCAGTACATAAATACATCACCAGAACATCATATGTATAGGAATACAATTCAAGAACTACCAACAGTACAGAAATACAGTAGCACAACCACTATCAGTACAAGAATACATCCCCAGAACCACTATCAATACAGAAATATATCACCAGAAACCTCATCAGTTCAGATATACATCACGAGAAACACCATCAGTACAAGGATACATCACCAGAACCACCCTCAGTATAAGGATCCACCCTCAGTATATTAATGCATTGCCAGAACCATCATCAGTATTGAATTGCATCATCAGAAGCACTATCAATACCATCAGTACATAACTATATGAATATACTGTCAAGCTTAGTACAGTGATCAGTTGTAATGTGAGGTAAGCCCCATATACAATTGTATCGCATAAACGAATGGTTGTGACATAGGAAAGGGGCAGCCGGTCATGGAACCCATTATACGTTCTAGCAAACCGGACGAGGACACGGCATTCAGGTGAAGACCACTAATTATGACTGTTATTTTACCATTTCATCTATTGCATTAATGTCACTAGTTACTCCCTGTACTCTTCTTTGTTTTGTTAAAGATGGTTTCACCTATCTATTTCTTTGTTAATTTAACTCCAAGCATGTCCTTCACAATGGTAAGGAGAAACCGGGAGTTGTTGTTATCTGCCATCATAAGACTGTGGACCACACAGTACTGCTGAGATAGGCAGTAACACAAGAAAATATTTACCACCAGGTACCTTATAATTGACGACTTCTCTGATTGGAGTCATTTTCAACTCCATCTGGTCCAGATGCCATGGTGACCTTTCACACTCACAGCTCATCTCTGCAGACTTCTCTCTTCTCTGGTCTTCTGCAGCACATCCCGACATAGTGCCCTTAAAAATAACAGTGTCATTATAATGAACCTAAATAAAAATATCTGTCCATTCTACGCCCCTCACTGTGCTTCTTGCACAAAGTATGACCTACACTGTCTCTTATTGTACATGGCCTACATAAACTATAACCACCACTGTCCTCCCTTATAGCTGACACATTGGCTTCTCCTATCTTAAAGGGAACCTGTCATGTACCCAAATGCTAATAACCTGCAGATACAGGGTTAATTTGCAGGTTAATAGCTTTCTAAAGCTACCTGATCATCACATTGAAAGCACATCTATCAGGAGGAAAAGAACTTTATTGTTACTGTTAGCACAGCCCGGCACTCTGACTGACAGCAGTCTCTGCAGTGCATCAGTGCAGTGCCGGCTGTCAGTCAGTGTTGGGAAGTGCTCACAGCTGCCGCCCACTATATACTGAGTGGTGACTGAAGTCGCGCTGGCACACCTCTATAACTGAAAGTCAGAGGCCGCCAGGAGGAATACAGTTCATTTCGAGTAGCTTTTAACCTGTAGCCTAACCCTGGATGTGCAGGTTTACAGCATTTGGAGACATGACAAGTTCTCTTTTAGTGTCCCCCACACTGCTCCCCTTCCATACTAGGCCCCTCCTTCACAATTCCTCCACACTTTGTGTTCCCCTTATACTGCCCAGTCTCTATACTCTGCACTCTCCTCACCCCCTTCCTCTGCATACTTTTACCTTCTTTTGCCCCCTATCTGTACTGCCCCCCCACACTACCTAGTCTCTATAATGTGCTTCCTCACATTTTTTCCAACTCACACTGTCCCCTTAAACATTTCCCATACACTGTCCCCTGGCTCCACCACACTGACCCCTCACATTCAACCCCATACTGTCTCCTCACAAGTCTCCCTATATAAAACTTCTTTATATCTTCAGCTCCATTTGAGTGCTTACTTCATCACCAGCACAAGAGAAGTGCTTACTCCCTTGTGGTGCAGGTCTAATGTCAGCAGCATAATCAGGTGACTGAGGCTAAAGGAACAAATAAAGTTAATTTCCATCTTGCAGAGGGGCTTTCAGTGAGGCAGCCGGGCAGTTTTAGAATGCTCGATTACTCCATATCTGCAGGTTAATAGCATTTATTGATATGACAGGTTCCCTTTAAAGAATACAATGTTAGGTTACAGTCACTGGCAAATCTGCACTCACCTTTGCAATTATCATAGTTCTGTAGTGCCCATATATATACCAGTGGGGACAGGTGGCCTTTGTATGTCACAAGGACTAATAAGATCAATCCAACTCATGATCATTTTTAAGCTAAAAACTGGAATTGAAGCCTTTATTTAACCAGCATCTCTATCATTTCTGCAATTCTGGATGACTTTTATTGGGTGTTAATGTAATAGGGGATGTGCGTACAATTACCGATAAGTAAGACAAATGTACCTTGTCTGTAGCGATCAGCAATGCCCACGTCCTTGACTGTGCTTATTGAAGAATTTACTTCAGGCGGATGTCAGGAGAGGAGATTCAGACTATGCGGATTATTATTCATGTGTCTCTGCAAACAATGACGTGTTATCAAATTGATGGGTTCCTGATAAATGCGCCAGGGGCCGCCAATCTAATAGATTACGTGGCATTGGTATAAAGTTCACTCTCGCCTTTTTCTGAACACACTGAGGCTGAACATCCTTAGGGAAATGGATGAGTAATAAATACCTGCTGAAAATAAGCATCTTTATACAGGATGTTTATATATGATAGTGTTCAGACAGACAGAAAATCTCCAAGGTATCCCCAGCATATGAGATGGAAAATGAGATGAAGGAGCACAAGGCACTAGTCTGTGCAGCTGGTCAGTATGCAATAAAATATACATGACGGGAAAAATATATTGCAATTTTTTTTTATCACATTATCAGTAGTGTTGAGCCACCCCCGTAGTGTTCGAGTTCAGTTCGGTTCGTCGAACACCAGTGTGTTCGCCGAACTGTTCGTCGAACTGTTCGTCGAACACCTTCGAACACCGTTAAAACCAATGGCAGGCAAACAAAAACACATAGAAACACATAGAAAACACCTTCAAAGGTGTCCAAAAGCTGACAAACTGCTCAGAAGACATAACTAACACATGGAAAAGTGACAAGTACATATAGTCATGCGAAAAGAAAAGAGGTGGAGGAGTAAAAGGAGGGGGAGACACAGATATAGGCATGTCATGCCCTTCTAAAATCCAAAAAGTGAGAAGCCGACACGGCCAGTCCGTTCCTGCCCGTGCCACCTCCGTTTGTGCCAGAGCCGCGGTGGACCCTGACGGTCAGCCCCCCTCTCCCAATACTGGTGCCTGTCCGCTGGTGGGTCGAGCGAGCCCCCCTGTGGTGGAGGCAGCTCTAAGCTTTTTAATTTAAATTGTCTGTCTAATTTGAATGAATACACTTTAAATCCTTTTACAAGGATCTATTGGAGGGCAAGTCTCATGCCAGCAGCCGCGTAATTCCAGCTCCAGTAGCGTCCACTAAAGCTGCTGCAGTTAAAAAGCTTTTATAAGGATCGAGCTCGGCTGTCCACCGCAAGGCGTCCTACCGCCAGTCCCAGCCCCTATGCCTTGGGGTGCCTCCTGATGCTCTTCACTGAGTATCCCGTGGTCCCGAAGCATTTCCTTTGAAAAAATTAAGTGTCCAAACTACAGGTGGTGTAGCTTGCTTAACAGCCGGGATAATCCGCTGACTAACAGACACTGCTACTAGGCACAAAATATTTCCTGGGCTAGATGCAGTTAAAAATTTGTAATTAGATACTCCCGTTGGATGCTGAGAAAGCATTCCATAGAGTCTCCTGGCACGCCATATATTATTCTCTTAAAAAGCTTGGGGTAGGGGTCTAGGGGACCCTTTTATAGCCAAAATCATGGCCCTGTATCGCAATGCGTCACCTAGGCTGAAGATAAATGGAACTGTAGCACCCCGAGGGCTCGGTTGCTGCAGAGGTATTGCACCTCACCCAGAGGTGTGATATCTCACTCTCAGGTAAGGATGGAGTGTGGATCAGGACCCCGACACCTGCATGCATTACACCACATTGCCGTGGGGCAGTGCGACCAATATGCCCCTGAGATGGGCACGACAGTCCCTGTCCCTGGCTGGAGTCGGGGGAGGGAACCCTGAGGAAGGGGAACCCTGTAGTGCAGGAGCAGGGAAGAAGCAGTTCCTGGGTGCATTGAGAAGGGAGCATAAAAGGTGGGCACCATCTTAGTTCAATGCAGAGAAGTCTGAGCAGAAGTGACAGGGAGCAGGGGCTCTGCATGAGCTCTGCTCCGGAGGCGGGCCCAGTAACAGAGGCCCAGGGCTGGAAGAGGGAGAAGGAAGGAAGAGGAGCGGAGAAGGCTCCAGGAACGAGGAACGAAGGGATCCCAGGGGTGTGGACGGGCGAGTCGCCACCGCATGCCCGAATCCACCTGCGTGGAGGGGTCAGGCCAAAGGGGGAGACCGGTCCCCGAAACTAGTGGAGGCGGGAAACGACTAGTGTTGAGCCACCCCCGTAGTGTTCGAGTTCGGTTCGGTTCGTCGAACACCCGTGTGTCCGCCGAACTGTTCGTCGAACTGTTCGTCGAACACCTTCGAACACCGTTAAAACCAATGGCAGGCAAACAAAAACACATAGAAACACATAGAAAACACCTTCAAAGGTGTCCAAAAGCTGAAAAACTGCTCAGAAGACACAACTAACACATGGAAAAGTGACAAGTACATATAGTCATGCGAAAAGAAAAGAGGTGGAGGAGTAAAAGGAGGGGGAGACACAGATATAGGCATGTCATGCCCTTCTAAAATCCAAAAAGTGAGAAGCCGACACGTTCAGTCCGCTCCTGCCCGTGCCACCTCCGCGTCGCCGGGTTGGTGCCAGAGCCGCGGTGAAACCTGACGGCCAGCCCCCCTCTCCCAATACTGGTGCCTGTCCGCTGGTGGGTCGAGCGAGCCCCCCTGTGGTGGAGGCAACTCTAAGCTTTTTAATTTAAATTGTCTCTCTAATTTGAATGAATACACTTTAAATCCATTTACAAGGATCTATTAGAGGGCAAGTCTCATGCCAGCAGCCGCGTAATTCCAGCTCCAGTAGCGTCCACTAAAGCTGCTGCAGTTAAAAAGCTTTTATAAGGATCGAGCTCAGGCCAAAGGTGGAGACCGGTCCCCGAAACTAGTGGAGGCAGGAAACGACCTTCAGCTAGAAACAGGAGGCTGTGACATTTTATGTGGCGCAGCCCCTCGCTACACCCGCTAGGAAGGCACCACATAGGGTCAGGGAAACTGGCGCCAAGTTTACCAAGAGGAGGCCCGAGGCAGCCGGACAGAAGGGTTGGTAAGAAAGGCCAGACAAAGGACACACAAAGGGGGTCCTGTGAAGCGCTCCAAAGTTATCTGGGAGTTGTCTGAGCCCCTCACCTGGTGAGCACAGTACGACGTGGGCAGTCGTTACCTGCAGAAGTGGTCTGGATAATAAGAACTGTGAGTAAAGGCCCTGGACTGCATCACTGACTCCGTGTCGTTACTGCTGCTGCCCTGCACCATCACCCCCATCCTCCGCATACACTGCCCTGAGGCTATACTCCTCCCGTGGGGAGTTATGCTGCGCTCTGCTGCACCCACAACACCAGCCTCAGCGGTCTGCCCTGGAGCGGCGGTTCACTCTGACCGCAATCCACGGGTGGCGTAGTCGGACATTTAAACATCAAAACCACATAAATAGTTCCGCCACTGGTTTGACCGCCCTGAGCCACGGAACCGGGTCACCGCCACGGAGACTACAACCACCAGCATCCACCAAAAAGGGTCCGGCTCCGGGTGTCCCAAGGCCCAGGGGGCGCGTCAGAACATTTTCATCACCTTTCACAATCACCAATGGGACAAGGCAGGGATGTTCTCTGTCCCCTCTCTTATACATCCTAGTGACGGAGCACCTGCTCTCATCAATTCGCCATAACCCCAATATTAGGTGGATTGAGGTGGGAGGCACCGAGTACAAGTGCTCTCTATTTGCTGATGATGTCCTAGTATATATCACTCAATCACATATATCCATCCATGCTGTTATGGCTGAAATAGATCACTTTGTTACATGGTCAAATTTTAAAATCAATGCAGCGAAGTCTGAGGCCCTCGATGTCTCCCTCCCCAAATCCATATAGGATTCCATCCAGTCCAACTTTCCCTTTGCCTGGCCTCACAGGGTATCAAATACTTAGGAATTCCTATTCATAGAGACCTCTCCCATCTATTTTATCTTAATTTTGGGCCCTTTATTGAACAACTCCATACAGACCACGGTTGGCAAGTTAGAACTGTAAGATTCACTACGTGAACCACTGGTGTTTTGTGGAAAAGCACATGTACACTGTGTTCCAAATTATTATGCAAAAAGTGTTTAGGAGTGATAAGGGAAGAATTTGTTTGTTTGTCAGTTAAACTCATTGATGGTGATGTGTGTCAGGGCTCTTTATATCACTGTAAGCAATTGCAGACACCTGTGCTAATTAGTTTGGCAGGTGTGTCCAATGAAAGGCAAGACTACTTAAGAAGGCTGTCTCACATTATTAAGCAGCCTACATTTTCTGCCAAAATGGGAAAGAAAAAGGATGTGTCGGCTGCTGAGAAGCAACAAATTGTGGAGTGTTTAGGTCAAGGCATGACTACAATCAACATTGTGCGATGATCAGGATGAAGTGTCTTGGCAATCAAGAAGTATGTAGCTGATTCACAGTACACACGTGTGCGTGCTGATAAGGGCAAATTGAGGACTCTTTCCTACAGGCAATTACGTCAGTTTGAAAGAGCAGCGGCAAAAAAGCCTTGTCATAGCAGCAGACAAGTTTTTGAAGCTGCTGGTGCCTCCAACGTCCCCCGAACAACAAGATGCAGGGTCCTTCAGAGGTTTGCAGCTGTGCATACGCCATCCTGTCGACCTCCTCTATCCACTTCACACAAGCAGAAACGGCTCCAGTGGGCCAAACATTACATGAAGACTGATTTCAAAACTGTTTTGTTCACGGATGAGTGCCGTGCAGCGCTCGATGGTCCAGATGGATGGAGTGGAGGATGGCTGGTTGATGGACACCCCACGCAAACACGGCTACAGCGCCAACAAGGAGGAGGTGGAGTAATGTTTTGGGCTGGAATCATGGGGAGAGAGATTGTCGGCCCCTTTAGGATCCCTGAAGGCGCTAAAGATGAACTCCATAATGTATGTGGATTTTCTCAAACAGCACTTTCTGCCATGGTTCAAGAAGAAGAACCGTGTATTTCACAGCAAGATCATTTTTTTGCATGATAATGCACCATCTCATGCTGCACATAAAACATCTGCATCTCTGGCTGATATGGGCATAAAAGGGGACAAACTTATGGTGTGACCCCCATGCTCCCCTGACCTCTACCCCATTCAGAACCTTTGGAGCATCATTAAAAGGAGTGTCTATGATGGCGGGAGGCAGTTCACATCTAAGCAACAGCTCTGGGAGGGTATTCTGTCCTCATGCAAAACAATTGAAGCAGAAACCACCCAAAACCTGACAAATTCAATGGACGAGAGAGTTCAGAAGCTCCTTTCGAACAAGGGGTCCTATGTGAAAATGTAACACCTAGAATAAAGTTTTGAGTTGAAAATTGTTTGATTTCAGTTTCTAACAAACTGCTAATGCTTATAATTTCAAAAATGACCATTTTTTTGGTCTTTATTAAAATGAAAAGGTTGATCGAAAAGTTTGGGGGATCTAAGAGTGTGGCAACCCAGTAGTCATGATTACTTCGAATTCTGACAATATGAGGGTCATGCTGCAGGTAGTGCAGCAAGAAGGCACTTATGTGTCTTGCGCATCTCGGAGCCCCAAAATTATTTTCCGGGCTAGATGCAGCTAAAAATTATTATTAATTTTAAATCTGGTGAAGCTTTAGTATAGATGGCCTAATAGGATCAGTGCTGCACACTGCTACAAAGCCCAAATTATTTTCCAGTCAGGATACAGATAAACATGATTAGTAATTTTAAATCTGGTGGAGCTTATTATAGATGGCCTAATAGAATCAGTGCTGCACACTGCTACAAAGCCCAAATTATTTTCCAGTCAAGATACAGATAAACATGATTGGTAATTTTAAATCTGGTGGAGCTTATTATAGATGGCCTAATAGAATCAGTGCTGCACACTGCTACAAAGCCCAAATTATTTTCCAGCCAAGATACAGATAAACATGATTAGTAATTTGAAAGCTTAAAACGGTTGGTAGGGTGATTTTAACCAATCATCAAGCTTTTACTCTCCCCAGGATGACACAGGGGTAGAAAAGTCGTTTCGGATCCATGATTTGTTCATCTTTATGAACGTGAGTCTGTCTACATTATCAGTGGAGAGCCGCGTGCGCTTATCTGTCAGCACACCACCAGCAGCGCTGAACACACGTTCAGACAGAACGCTGGCTGCGGGGCATGACAAGATCTCCAAGGCGTAAATGGCTAGCTCCGGCCATTTATCCAGATTGGAAGCCCAAAAAGAGCAAGGGTCCAGTGACACAGTCATGGCTTCAATGTTTACTTGGAGATACTCCTGTACCATCGTCTCTAGGCGTTGACTATGTGTCAGACTTCTTGTCTCCTGTGGCCTTGCAAAGGATGGGCTAAAAAAGTGGTGAAATGATTCCGCAAAATTGATGTTACCAGCAGATACTGTGGTTCTGTTACGGTTTGAGTGCTGAACACTTGACGGTCCCACGGTTGGAAAGTTGGAACTGTGAGATTCACTACGTGCACCACTGGTATTTTGTGGAAAAGCACATGTAAGATTCTGCAACAGTCTCTGCTGATACTCCTGCATGCGTGCATCCCTTTCTATGGCAGGAATAATTTCTGCAAATTTACTTTTGTACCGGGGATCTAACAGTGTGGCAACCCAGTAGTCAGGATTATTTCAAATTCTCACAATTCGAGGGTCATGTTGCAGGTAGTGCAGCAAGAAGGCACTCATGTGTGTTGCGCATCCAGGAGCACCAAGTCCCTGTTGTGTTGGTGGCGAGGTAACAATCATGCTTCCTTCCTCTGTCCTCTCCCCCCAACCTCACACAACAGAAATGTGATCAAGGTCTCCCTCATCTGATGAGTCTTCCATCAGTTCGACCTCCACTTCTTCCTGGGCTCCTGCACCTTCCTCACTAGTTTGGCTGCTACCATGCGCCCTGGTAAAACCATCACCCCCACCCTCACATGCCTGCCGCCTTGGTGCTGCCGACCGTCTGGACCTTGCAGATGTTAGCCCTTCCGCATACAACTCCTCCTCCTCTACTTCCTCCACCTCCTCTTGTGCCACCACCTGACTCCGAATTCTGTTTAACATGTGCTCCAGCATGTAAATCACCGGAATAGTCATGCTGATAATGGCATCGTCAGCACTAAACATCTTCGTCGCCATTTCAAAACTGTGCAGAAGGGTGCATAGGTCCCTGATCTGAGACCACTCCTCCAGCGTGATTTGCCCCACCTCTGGATCTCGTTGGCCCAGGCTATACGTCAGAACGTATTGCACCAGGGCTTGTCGGTGCTGCCACAGTCGCTGCAACATGTGCAGAGTTGAATTCCACCGGGTAGGCACATCGCATTTTAGCCGGTGAAGTGGCAGGCCCAGCGACTTCTGTAGAGATGTAAGTCGCTGAGCTGCGGGATGCGAACGGCGGAAGTGAGCACACAGCGACCGTGCCCTCTGCAGAAGGCCATCTAGTCTGGGATAGTGGGCTAAAAATTGCTGGACAACCAGGTTCAACACGTGAGCCATACAAGGCACTTGTGTGACATTGCCCTGGCGAAGGGCCGCACCCAGGTTTGCAGCATTGTCGCACACGGCCTTCCCTGGTTTCAGGTCCAGTGGAGACAACCATTCATGAAATTGGTTCTCCAGAGCTGACCACAACTCCTCAGCTGTGTGACTCACATTTCCCAGACATTTCAATGTAAAAACCGCCTGATGACGTTGAGCCCTACTGCCAGCATAGTAAGGAGGTGTGCAGGATCCCTTCTGCGCAGTTAGAAAGCTTGTGGCATGACCAGACAGGCTTTGGGTGCAGGTGGAAGACCGAGAGGAGGTTGAGGAGGCAGAAGCAGTGGAGGAACTTTGACATAAAGAGGATTGACGCACAACTCGTGGGGACGGCAAGACTTGGACAGCAGCCCCTTGTCCTGCTGTCACCATAGTTACCCAGTGCCCAGTCAGCGACATGTAACGCCCCTGTCCATGCCTACTCGTCCAAGTGTCTGTGGTGAAATGCACCCTGTCACACACAGAGTTTCTCAAAGAAGCGGTGATGTTGTGTGCGACATGCTGGTGGAGCGCAGGCACACCTTTCTTTGAGAAGTAGTGCCGACTGGGCATCTGGTACTGGGGCACTGCGACGGACATAAGGTCTCGAAAATCCTCTGTGTCCACCAGGCGGAAAGGCAGCATTTCTGTAGCCAAGAGCTTGCAGATGGTGAAATTCAACCTCTTAGCTTTCTCATGGCTAGGAGGAAATGGTCTTTTACTTGTCCACATCTGAGGGACCGAGGGCTGGCTATTGTGCTTAGACGGGGTTGATAAGGGTGTCCCCGGCAAACTGCCGGTCTGTGAGGAAGATGCAGGCGGACATGTTAGGTTGCCTTGATCCAAAGGTGGTGCTATCGATGTCGGACAGCGCTCAACACCAGCTGGTGTTACCACCTCCAAAGAAAATGATGACCTGCCAATCACGCTGGCTGTTGCGGGTAAAGAGGTGGCAGGTCTGCGCCCCAAAACAGGTGTGACTGCTGTCCCCCCAGTCACAGAGGATGAAGAGGCCGCGGATGCACAAGATATGGCAGACGGTGGTTGGCCCGGCCGGCTAGGCCGCATTGTAGCACACTGAGCTTCCCACTGCAACTAATGCTTCATGTCCATGTGCCGGTTCATGCATGAAGTACTCAAACTATGTATTTTTTGGCCTCTACTTAGCTTTTGCTGACAAATGTTACAGATAACACGAGTTGGGTCATCTTTATCGATCTGAAAAAATGCCCAGGCTATGCAAGGCTTAGCACCCATGCGACCTGAAGAGCCACCACGACTTGTGGTGAGAGGCAGAGTTGTGTTTGAGGATGCAGTTGTTGACGTACTTCCAGTACTACGTCTCTGTCCAGGAAGGCGCAACCTGACCTCGTCGTCACTAGCATCTTCCTCCACCTCCTCTGCTGACCTCATCTCTTGGCTGACTGTGGGTTGACAGTAAGTGGGATCTCCGACCTCATCATCATCACCCTGTGCGTTATCACACCCGTCGTCCTCAGAGCCAACCTGTTCCTGCCCTGACAAAAAACTAAAGTTGTCGCTCCAATCAGGTATTTGAGTCTTATCATCGTCTTCCTCATTGTCTCCACCAACAGGAGTTACAGTTTGGGAATGAGGGTCTACATTATGGTCAGAACCTTCTGCGTCTGGTCCTGGATCCGACTCATAAAGATTCTGGGCATCAGTGCAGATCATTTCCTCGTCTGGATTCACAGAAGCGCTGGAGTCGACCTCTGATTCCCAGGCTATAGTATGAGTAAACAGCTCTGCAGACTCAACAATCTGTTCTACCTCATACTCAGACGGGCAGCTGGAGATTTGGGAGCTGTGAGGAAGCAAGTGCGATTGGGGTGACACCTTTGAGGACTGGAGTATTTGTGATGTTGAAGTTGATGTGGAGGAGAGCCCACTTAAAGGAGCACTTGATATCCGTTGAAGCACCTGCTGTTTTTGTGCCTCATCTGGAATTTGTAGCGATTGGCGTGGCCGTAAGAAAGGGATCTTATCACATTGTCCGCTAAAAGAAGTAGACATTTTAGTTTGGCTGGAAGATGGTCTTTCTTCTGCAGATGTTACTGTTGCTTTAACACCTACCCCATGGACACAACCTTTTTTCCTCTTCCCAACACGCCTATTCCCCTTTCCACCAGCAGCAGGCCTTTTTCCACTCATTTTGGTGGTTAACTAATTCACAACTCTGGAGTTGTTTGCACAAAAAAACAATGGATGGGAACCGAGCAGAGATGAGTAGCCAAACTGTGGTATTAAGCCAAAACTATTGGCTGGGTTAGATGCAGAAAAAAATTATATTCAATTTGCAACCTGATGGAGGTCAGTATAGATGGACTAATAGAACAAGTCCCACACACAGCTAGAAGCCCAAATATTTTTTCAGAGGTAGATGCAGAAAAATTTTTTATTCAGTTTGCAACCTGATGGAGGTCTGTATAGATGGATTAATAGAACAAGTCCCACACACAGCTACAAGCCCAATATTTTTTTCAGAGGTAGATGCAGAAAAAATATATATTCAGTTTGCAACCTGATGGAGGTCAGTATAGATGGACTAATAGAGAAAGTCCCACACACTGCTAGAAGGCCAAATATTTTTTCAGAGCTAGATGCAGACAAAAAATTATTTTGAATTTGCAACCTGATGGAGGTCAGTATAGGTGGACTAATAGAACAAGTCCCACACACTGCTAGAAGGCCAAATATTTTTTCACAGCTAGATGCAGAAAAAAATTATATTCAGTTTGCAACCTGATGGAGGTCTGTATAGATGGATTAATAGAACAAGTCCCACACACAGCTAGAAGCCCAAATATTTTTTCAGAGGTAGATGCAGATAAAAATTATTTTTAATTTGCAACCTGATGGAGGTCAGTATAGATGGACTAATAGAGAAAGTCCCACACACAGCTAGAAGGCCAAATATTTTTTCAGAGCTAGATGCAGATAAAAATTATTTTTAATTTCCAACCTGATGGAGGTCAGTATAGATGGACTAATAGAACAAGTCCCACACACAGCTGGAAGCCCAAATATTTTTTCAGAGGTACTGTAGATGCAGATAAAAATTATTTTTAATTTGCAACCTGATGGAGGTCAGTATAGATGGACTAATAGAGAAAGTCCCACACACTGCTAGAAGGCCAAATATTTTTTCAGAGCTAGATGCAGATAAAAATTATATTCAATTTGCAACCTGATGGAGGTCAGTATAGATGGACTAATAGAGAAAGTCCCACACACTGCTAGAAGGCCAAATATTTTTTCAGAGCTAGATGCAGATAAAAATTATATTCAATTTGCAACCTGATGGAGGTCAGTATAGATGGACTAATAGAACAAGTCCCACACACAGCTAGAAGCTCAAATATTTTTTCAGAGGTACTGTAGATGCAGATAAAAATTATTTTTAATTTGCAACCTGATGGAGGTCAGTATAGATGGACTAATAGAGAAAGTCCCACACACTGCTAGAAGGCCAAATATTTTTTCAGAGCTAGATGCAGATAAAAATTATTTTTAATTTGCAACCTGATGGAGGTCAGTATAGATGGACTAATAGAGAAAGTCCCACACACTGCTAGAAGGCCAAATATTTTTTCAGAGCTGGATGCAGAAAAAAATTATATTCAGTTTGCAACCTGATGGAGGTCAGTATAGATGGACTAATAGAACAAGTCCCACACACAGCTAGAAGCCCAAATATTTTTTCAGAGGTACTGTAGATGCAGATAAAAATTATTTTTAATCTGCAACCTGATGGAGGTCAGTATAGATGGAGTAATACAACAAGTCCCACACACAGCTAGAAGCCCAATATTTTTTCAGAGGTAGATGCAGAAAAAAATATATTCAGTTTGCAACCTGATGGAGGTCAGTATAGATGGAGTAATAGAACAAGTCCCACACACAGCTAGAAACCCAAATATTTTTTCAAAGGTAGATGCAGATAAAAATTATTTTTAATTTGCAACCTGATGGAGGTCAGTATAGATGGACTAATAGAGAATGTCCCACACACTGCTAGAAGGCCAAATATTTTTTCAGAGCTAGATGCAGATAAAAATTATATTCAATTTGCAACCTGATGGAGGTCAGTATAGATGGACTAATAGAGAAAGTCCCACACACTGCTAGAAGGCCAAATATTTTTTCAGAGCTAGATGCAGATAAAAATTATATTCAATTTGCAACCTGATGGAGGTCAGTATAGATGGACTAATAGAACAAGTCCCACACACAGCTAGAAGCCCAAATATTTTTTCAGAGGTACTGTAGATGCAGATAAAAATTATTTTTAATTTGCAACCTGATGGAGGTCAGTATAGATGGACTAATAGAGAAAGTCCCACACACTGCTAGAAGGCCAAATATTTTTTCAGAGCTAGATGCAGATAAAAATTATATTCAGTTTGCAACCTGATGGAGGTCAGTATAGATGGACTAATAGAGAAAGTCCCACACACTGCTAGAAGGCCAAATATTTTTTCAGAGGTAGATGCAGAAAAAAATTATATTCAGTTTGCAACCTGATGGAGGTCAGCATAGATGGACTAATAGAGAAAGTCCCACACACTGCTAGAAGGCCACATATTTTTTCAGAGGTAGATGCAGAAAAAAGTATATTCAGTTTGCAACCTGATGGAGGTCAGTATAGATGGATTAATAAAACAAGTCCCACACATAGCTAGAAGCCCAATATTTTTTCAGAGGTAGATGCAGAAAAAAATATATTCAGTTTGCAACCTGATGGAGGTCAGTATAGATGGACTAATACAACAAGTCCCACACACAGCTAGAAGCCCAATATTTTTTCAGAGGTAGATGCAGAAAAAAATATATTCAGTTTGCAACCTGATGGAGGTCTGTATAGATGGATTAATAGAACAAGTCCCACACACAGCTAGAAGCCCAATATTTTTTCAGAGGTAGATGCAGAAAAAAATATATTCAGTTTGCAACCCGATGGAGGTCAGTATAGATGGACTAATACAACAAGTCCCACACACAGCTAAAAGCCCAATATTTTTTCAGAGGTAGATGCAGAAAAAAATATATTCAGTTTGCAACCTGATGGAGATCTGTATAGATGGACTAATACAACAAGTCCCACACACAGCTAGAAGCCCAATATTTTTTCAGAGCTAGATGCAGAAAAAAATTATATTCAATTTGCAACCTGATGGAGGTCAGTATAGATAGACTAATAGAATGATGCTATGCCCAAAAGATTTTACTTCACTAGGTGCAGTAAAAAAATTGGTATTCTATACACAGGTGGTATATCTTGCAACACAGATAGGGTACTCCACTGACTAACACACTCTGCAATAGGCCAAAAAGGATTAGCTTTGCTAGATTCAGCCAAATGCTGTGAAAAAAACTTGCACAGCACTGGCACAGACCTGCCTGGCAAAAACTGATAGGAACTGATGTAACCTAGTCCTGAAAAGGACTCCAATTACAA
The DNA here is from genome assembly GCF_046119375.1 of Phyllobates terribilis. Classification (NCBI taxonomy): domain Eukaryota; kingdom Metazoa; phylum Chordata; class Amphibia; order Anura; family Dendrobatidae; genus Phyllobates; species Phyllobates terribilis. Next base: position 125,674,708 of record NW_027362762.1, on the reverse strand, counting down.
TTAGTCTTTACTCCCACAATCTATCTATTTAAGAGCACAGACCTGCCTGATAAAAGTCGTAGGAAATGCTGTAACCTAGTCCTTAAAAGGACTGCAATCACAACTATTCCTTACTCCCAAGCTATCTGTAGATTTGTGCGAAAATTGGCTTGAAATTAACAAGGTATAGCGCTTACAGCAGCAGCGGTGCCGTCTAACACGCAGCTGCAGCAGTGAGAAAATGGTGGCGACGGGGAAAATGGCTTGGTCTTATAGGGCAAGGACATGTGACATACACTGCCAATGACACATGCCCTTGCTTGTGTGAAAAAAAGCACTTCGCTCCGTGTGCGCTGCTGATAGGCTGACAGATTGCACCTCCCTACTGTAAATGCGGGAAAGAGAAAAAAAAATGGAGATCTTCATTGTTCCTGCAGAGATCCATCCCCTGCCCCTCCCCCCACCCCGCTGTACACTCAAACTGCGTATTAACATTAATTTTCATCATTACTGAGAAAAAATCCAGTTATGATTTTGGTGCACGAACAGTTATCGAACATAACCTCGAACAGCCGAATTTTTCTCAAATTGTTCGTGTTCGCCGAACGGCTCGAACACCGCCCAAAACAGCTCGAATTTGAGATTGGCGAACAGTTCGAGTAGAACAACGCTCATCTCTAGAAACGACCCTCAGCTAGAAACCGGAGGCTGTGACATTTTATGTGGCGCAGCCCCTCGCTACACCCGCTAGGAGGGCAGCACATAGGGTCAGGGAAACTGGCGCCAAGTTTTCCAAGAGGAGGCCCGAGGCAGCCGGACAGAAGGGTTGGTAAGAAAGGCCAGACAAAGGACACACAAAGGGGGTCCTGTGAAGCGCTCCAAAGTTATCTGGGAGTTGTCTGAGCCCCTCACCTGGTGAGCACAGTACGACGTGGGCAGCCGTTACCTGCAGAAGTGGTCTGGATAATAAGAACTGTGAGTAAAGGCCCTGGACTGCATCACTGACTCCGTGTCGTTACTTCTGCTGCCCTGCACCATCACCCCCATCCTCCGCATACACTGCCCTGAGGCTATACTCCTCCCATGGGGAGTTATGCTACGCTCTGCTGCACCCACAACACCAGCCTCAGCGGTCTGCCCTGCAGCGGCGGTTCACTCTGACCGCAATCCACGGGTGGCGTAGTCGGACATTTAAACATCAAAACCACATAAATAGTTCCGCCACTGCTTTGACCGCCCTGAGCCACGGAACCGGGTTGCCGCCACGGAGACTACAACCACCAGCATCCACCAAAAAGGGTCCGGCTCCGGATGTCCCAAGGCCCAGGGGGCGCGTCAGAACATTTTCATCACCTTTCATAATCACCAATGGGACAAGGCAGGGATGTCCTCGGTCCCCTCTCTTATACATCCTAGTGACGGAGCACCTGCTCTCATCAATTCGCCATAACCCCAATATTAGGTGGATTGAGGTGGGAGGCACCGAGTACAAGTGCTCTGCATTTGCTGATGATGTCAATCACATATATCCATCAGCAGGCTGTTATGGCTGAAATAGATCACTTTGTTACATGGTCAAATTTTAAAATCAATGCAGCGAAGTCTGAGGCACTCGATGTCTCCCTCCCCAAATCCATACAGGATTCCATCCAGTTCAACTTTCCCTTTGCCTGGCCCTCACAGGGTATCAAATTCTTAGGAATTCCTATTCATAGAGACCTCTCCCGTCTATGTTATCTTAATTTTGGGCCCTTTATTGAACAACTCCATACAGACCACGGTTGGCAAGTTAGAACTGTAAGATTCACTACGTGAACCACTGGTGTTTTGTGGAAAAGCACATGTACACTGTGTTCCAAATTATTATGCAAAATGTGTTTAGTAGTGATAAGGGAAGAATTTGTTTGTTGGTCAGTTAAACTCATTGATGGTGATGTGTGTCAGGGCTCTTTATATCACTGTAAGCAATTGCAGACACCTGTGCTAATTAGTTTGGCAGGTGTGTCCCATGAACGCCAAGACTACTTAAGAAGGCTGTCCCACATTATTAAGCAGCCTACATTTTCTGCCAAAATGGGAAAGAAAAAGGATGTGTCGGCTGCTGAGAAGCAACAAATTGTGGAGTGTTTAGGTCAAGGCATGATTACAATCAACATTGTGCGATGATCAGGATGAAGTGTCTTGGCAATCAAGAAGTATGTAGCTGATTCACAGTACACACATGTGCGTGCTGATAAGGGCAAATTGAGGACTCTTTCCTACAGGCAATTACGTCAGGTTAAAAGAGCAGCGGCAAAAAAGCCTTGTCATAGCAGCATACAAGTTTTTGAAGCTGCTGGTACCTCCAACGTCCCCCGAACAACAAGATGCAGGGTCCTTCAGAGGTTTGCAGCTGTGCGTACGCCATCCTGTCGACCTCCTCTATCACTGCACACAAGCAGAAACGGCTCCAGAGGGCCAAACATTACATGAAGACTGATTTCAAAACTGTTTTGTTCACAGATGAGTGCCGTGCAACGCTCGATGGTCCAGATGGATGGAGTGGAGAATGGCTGGTTGATGGACACCCCACGCAAACACGGCTACAGCGCCAACAAGGAGGAGGTTGAGTAATGTTTTGGGCTGGAATCATGGGGAGAGAGATTGTCAGCACCTTTAGGATCCCTGAAGGGGTAAAGATGAACTCCATAATGTATGTGGAGTTTCTCAAACAGCACTTCCTGCCATGGTTCAAGAAGAAGAACCGTGTATTCCACAGCAAGATCATTTTCATGCATGATAATGCACCGTCTCATGCTGCACATAACACATCTGCATCTCTGGCTGATATGGGCATAAAAGGGGACAAACTTATGGTGTGACCCCCATGCTCCCCTGACCTCTACCCAATTCAGAACCTCTGGAGCATCATCAAAAGGAGTGTCTATGATGGCGGGAGGCAGTTCACATCTAAGCAACAGCTCTGGGAGGGTATTCTGTCCTCATGCAAAACAATTGAAGCAGAAACCATCCAAAACCTGACAAATTCAATGGACGAGAGAGTTCAGAAGCTCCTTTCGAACAAGGGGTCCTATGTGCAAATGTAACATCACCTAGAATAAAGTTTTGAGTTGAAAACTGTTTGATTTCAGTTTCTAATAACCTGCTAATGCTTATAATTTCAAAAATGACCATTTTTTTGTTCTTTTGAAAAGGTTGATCGAAGAGTGTGGGGGATCTAAGAGTGTGGCAACCCAGTAGTCAGGATTACTTCGAATTCTGACAATCTGAGGGTCATGTTGCAGGTAGTGCAGCAAGAAGGCACTTATGTGTCTTGCGCATCTCGGAGCCCCAAAATTATTTTCCGGGCTAGATGCAGCTAAAAATTATTATTAATTTTAAATCTGGTGGAGCTTAGTATAGATAGCCTAATAGAATCAGTACTGCACACTGCTACAAAGCCCAAATTATTTTCCAGCCAAGATACAGATAAACATGATTAGTAATTTTAAATCTGGTGGAGCTTAGTATAGATGGCCTAATAGAATCATTACTGCACACTGCTACAAAGCCCAAATAATTTTCCAGCCAAGATACAGATAAACATGATTAGTAGTTTTAAATCTGGTGGAGCTTAGTATAGATGGCCTAATAAAATCATTACTGCACACTGCTACAAAGCCCAAATAATTTTCCAGCCAAGATACAGATAAACATGATTAGTAATTTGAAAGCTTAAAACGGTTGGTGAGGTGATTTTAACCAATCATCAAGCTTTTACTCTCCCCAGGATGACACAGGAGTAGAAAAGTCGTTTCGGATCCATGATTTGTTCATCTTTATGAACGTGAGTCTGTCTACATTATCAGTGGAGAGCCGCGTGCGCTTATCTGTCAGCACACCACCAGCAGCGCTGAACACACATTCAGTCAGAACGCTGGCTGCGGGGCATGACAAGATCTCCAAGGCGTAAGTGGCGAGCTCCGGCCATTTATCCAGATTGGAAGCCCAAAAAGAGCAAGGGTCCAGTGACACAGTCATGGCTTCAATGTTTACTTGGAGATACTCCTGTACCATCGTCTCTAGGCGTTGACTATGTGTCAGACTTCTTGTCTCCTGTGGCCTTGCAAAGGATGAGCTAAAAATGTTGTGAAATGATTCCGCAAACTTGATGTTGCCAGCAGATACTGTGTTTCTGTTACGGTTTGAGTGCTGAACACTCTACGGTCCCACGGTTGGCAAGTTGGAACTGTGAGATTCACTACGTGCACCACTGGTGTTTTGTGGAAAAGCACATGTAAGATTCTGCAACAGTCTCTGCTGATACTCCTGCATGCGTGCATCCCTTTCTATGGCAGGAATTATTTCTGCAAATTTACTTTTGTACCGGGGATCTAACAGTGTGGCAACCCAGTAGTCAGGATTATTTCTAATTCTCCCAATTCGAGGGTCATGTTGCAGGTATTGCAGCAAGAAGGCACTCATGTGTCTTGCGCATCAAGGAGCACCAAGTCCCTGTTGTGTTGGTGGCGAGGTAACAATCATGCTTCCTTCCTCTGTCGTCTCCCCCCAACCTCGCACAACAGAAATGTGATCAAGGTCTTCCTAATCTGATGAGTCTTCCATCAGTTCGTCCTTCACTTATTCCTGGGCTCCTGCATCTTCCTCACTAGTTTGGCTGCTATCATGCGCCCAGGTAAAACCATCTTCCCCACCCTCACATGCCTGCCGCCTTGGAGCTGCCGACCGTCTAGACCTTGCAGATGTTAGCCCTTACGCATACAACTCCTCCTCCTCTACTTCCTCCACCTCCTCTTGTGCCACCACCTGACTCCGAATTCTGTTTAACATGTGCTCCAGCATGTAAATCACCGGAATAGTCATGCTGATAATGGCATCGTCAGCACTAAACATCTTCGTCGCCATTTCAAAACTGTGCAGAAGGGTGCATAGGTCCGTGATCTGAGACCACTTCTCCAGCGTGATTTGCCCCACCTCTGGATCCCGTTGGCCCAGGCTATACGTCAGAACGTACTGCACCAGGGCTTGTCGGTGCTGCCACAGTCACTGCAACATGTGCAGAGTTGAGTTCCACTGGGTAGGCACATCACATTTTAGCCGGTGAAGTGGCAGGCCCAACGACTTCTGTAGAGATGTAAGTCACTGAGCAGCGGGATAAGAACGGCGGAAGTGAGCACACAGCGACCGTGCCCTCTGCAGAAGGCCATCTAGTCCGGGATAGTGGGCTAAAAATTGCTGGACAACCAGGTTCAACACGTGAGCCATACAAGGCACGTGTGTGACATTGCCCCGGCGAAGGGCCGCACCCAGGTTTGCAGCATTGTCGCACACGGCCTTCCCTGGTTTCAAGTCCAGTGGAGACAACCATTCATGAAATTGGTTCTCCAGAGCTGACCACAACTCCTCAGCTGTGTGACTCACATTTCCCAGACATTTCAAAGTAAAAACCGCCTGATGACGTTGAGCCCTACTGCCAGCATAGTACGGAGGTGTGCAGGATCCCTTCTGCGCAGTTAGAAAGCTTGTGGCATGACCAGACAGGCTTTGGGTGCAGGTGGAGGACCGAGAGGAGGTTGAGGAGGCAGAAGCAGTGGAGGACCTTTGACATAAAGAGGATTGACGCACAACTCGTGGGGACGGCAAGACTTGGACAGCAGCCCCTTGTCCTGCTGTCACCATAGTTACCCAGTGCCCAGTCAGCGACATGTAACGCCCTTGTCCATGCCTACTTGTCCAAGTGTCTGTGGTGAAATGCACCCTGTCACACACAGAGTTTCTCAAAGAAGCGGTGATGTGTGCGACATGCTGGTGGAGCGCAGGCACACCTTTCTTTGAGAAGTAGTGTCGACTGGGCATCTGGTACTGGGGCACTGCGACGGACATAAGGTCTCGAAAATCCTCTGTGTCCACCAGGCGGAAAGGCAGCATTTCTGTAGCCAAGAGCTTGCAGATGGTGACATTCAACCTCTTAGCTTTCTCATGGCTAGGAGGAAATGGTCTTTTACTTGTTCACATCTGAGGGACTGAGGGCTGGCTGTTGTGCTTAGACGGGGTTGATAAGGGTGTCCCCGGCAAACTGCGGTCTGTGATGAAGATGCAGGCGGACATGTTAGGTTGCTTTGATCCAAAGGTGGTGCTATCGATGTCGGACAGCGCTCAACACCAGCTGGTGTTACCACCTCCAAAGAAAATGATGACCTGCCAATCACGCTGGCTGTTGCGGGTAAAGAGGTGGCAGGTCTGCGTCCCAAAACAGGTGTGACTGCTCTCCCCCCAGTCACAGAGGATGAAGAGGCCGCAGATGCACAAGATGGGGCAGACAGTGGTTGGCCCGGCCGGCTAGTCCGCATTGTAGCACAGTGAGCTTCCCACTGCAACTTATGCTTCATGTCCATGTGCCGGTTCATGCATGAAGTACTCAAACTATGTATTTTTTGGCCTCTACTTAGCTTTTGTTGACAAATGTTACAGATAACACGAGTTGGGTCATCTTTATCGATCTGAAAAATGCCCAGGCTATGCAAGGCTTAGCACCCATGCGACCTGAAGAGCCACCACGACTTGTGGTCAGAGGCAGAGTTGTGTTTGAGGATGCAGTTGTTGACGTGCTTCCAGTACTACGTCTCTGTCCAGGAAGGCGCAACCTGACCTCGTCGTCACTAGCATCCTCCTCCACCTCCTCTGCTGACCTCATCTCTTAGCTGACTGTGGGTTGACAGTAAATGGGATCTCCAACCTCATCATCATCACCCTGTGTGTTATCACACCCGTCGTCCTCAGAGCCAACCTGTTCCTGCCCTGACAAAAAACTAAAGTTGTCGCTCCAATCAGGTATTTGAGTCTCATCATCGTCTTCCTCATTGTCTCCACCAACAGGAGTTACAGTTTGGGAATGAGGGTCTACATTATGGTCAGAACCTTCTGCGTCTGGTCCTGGATCCGACTCATAAAGATTCTGGGCATCAGTGCTGATCATTTCCTCGTCTGGATTCACAGAAGCGCTGGAGCCGACCTCTGATTCGCAGGCTATAGTATGAGTAAACAGCTCTGCAGACTCAACCATCTGTTCTACCTCATACTCAGATGGGCAGCTGGAGATTTGGGAGCTGTGAGGAAGCAAGTGCGATTGGGGTGACACCTCTGAGGACTGGAGTATTTGTGATGTTGAAGTTGATGTGGAGGAGAGCCCACTTAAAGGAGCACTTGATATCCGTTGAAGCACCTGCTGTTTTTGTGCCTCATCTGGAATTTGTAGCGGTTGGCGTGGCCGTAAGAAAGGGATCTTATCACATTGTCCGCTAAAAGAAGTAGACATTTTAGTTTTGCTGGAAGATGGTCTTTCTTCTGCAGATGTTACTGTTGCTTTAATACCTACTCCACGGACACAACCTTTTTTCCCCTTCCCAACACGCCTATTCCCATTTCCACCAGCAGCAAGCCTTTTTCCACTCATTTTGGTGGTTAACTAATTCACAACTCTGGAGTTGTTTGCACAACAAAACAATGGATGGGAACTGAGCAGAGCTGAGTGGCCAAACTGTGGTATTAAGCCAAAACTATTGTCTGGGTTAGATGCAAAAAAAATTATATTCAGTTTGCAACCTGATGGAGGTCAGTATAGATGGACTAATAGAACAAGTCCCACACACAGCTAGAAGGCCAAATATTTTTTCAGAGCTAGATGCAGAAAAAAATTATATTCAGTTTGCAACCTGATGGAGGTCAGTATAGATGGACTAATAGAACAAGTCCCACACACTGCTAGAAGGCCAAATATTTTTCCAGAGCTAGATGCAGAAAAATATTATATTCAATTTGCAACCTGATGGAGGTCAGTATAGATGGACTAATAGAACAAGTCCCACACACTGCTACAAGCCCAAATATTTTTTCAGAGCTAGGTGCAGAAAAAAATTATATTCAGTTTGCAACCTGATGGAGGTCAGTATAGATGGACTAATAGAACAAGTCCCACACACTGCTAGAAGGCCAAATATTTTTTCAGAGGTAGATGCAGAAAAAAATTATATTCAGTTTGCAACCTGATGGAGGTCAGTATAGATGGGCTAATAGAACAAGTCCCACACACTGCTAGAAGGCCAAATATTTTTCCAGAGCTAGATGCAGAAAAATATTATATTCAATTTGCAACCTGATGGAGGTCAGTATAGATGGACTAATAGAACAAGTCCCACACACTGCTAGAAGGCCAAATATTTTTCCAGAGCTAGATGCAGAAAAATATTATATTCAATTTGCAACCTGATGGAGGTCAGTATAGATGGACTAATAGAACAAGTCCCACACACTGCTAGAAGCCCAAATATTTTTTCAGAGGTAGATGCAGAAAAAAATTATATTCAGTTTGCAACCTGATGGAGGTCAGTATAGATGGACTAATAGAACAAGTCCCACACACTGCTAGAAGGCCAAATATTTTTTCAGAGCTAGATGCAGAAAAATATTATATTCAATTTGCAACCTGATGGAGGTCAGTATAGATGGACTAATAGAACAAGTCCCACACACAGCTAGAAGCCCAATTATTTTTTCAGAGGTAGATGCAGAAAAAAATTATATTCAGTTTGCAACCTGATGGAGGTCAGTATACATGGACTAATAGAACAAGTCCCACACACTGCTAGAAGGCCAAATATTTTTTCAGAGCTGGATGCAGAAAAATATTATATTCAATTTGCAACCTGATGGAGGTCAGTATAGATGGACTAATAGAACAAGTCCCACACACAGCTAGAAGCCCAAATATTTTTTCAGAGGTAGATGCAGAAAAAAATTATATTAAGTTTGCAACCTGATGGAGGTCAGTATAGATGGAATAATAGAACAAGTCTCACACACTGCTAGCAGGCCAAATATTTTTTCAGAGCTAGATGCAGAAAAATATTATATTCAATTTGCAACCTGATGGAGGTCAGTATAGATGGACTAATAGAACAAGTCCCACACACAGCTGGAAGCCCAAATATTTTTTCAGAGGTAGATGCAGAAAAAAATTATATTCAGTTTGCAACCTGATGGAGGTCAGTATAGATGGACTAATAGAACAAGTCCCACACACTGCTAGAAGGCCAAATATTTTTTCAGAGCTAGATGCAGAAAAATATTATATTCAATTTGCAACCTGATGGAGGTCAGTATAGATGTACTAATAGAACAAGTCCCACACACAGCTAGAAGCCCAAATATTTTTTCAGAGGTAGATGCAGAAAAAAATTATATTCAGTTTGCAACCTGATGGAGGTCAGTATAGATGGACTAATAGAACAAGTCCCACACACTGCTAGAAGGCCAAATATTTTTTCAGAGGTAGATGCAGAAAAAAATTATATTCAGTTTGCAACCTTATGGAGGTCAGTATAGATGCACTAATAGAACAAGTCCCACACACTGCTAGAAGCCCAATTATTTTTTCAGAGCTAGATGCAGAAAAATATTATATTTAATTTGCAACCTGATGGAGGTTAGTATAGATGGAATAATAGAACAAGTCCCACACACTGCTAGAAGGCCAAATATTTTTTCAGAGCTAGATGCAGAAAAATATTATATTCAATTTGCAACCTGATGGAGGTCAGTATATATGGACTAATAGAACAAGTCCCACACACAGCTAGAAGCCCAAATATTTTTTCAGAGGTAGATGCAGAAAAAAATTATATTCAGTTTGCAACCTGATGGAGGTCAGTATAGATGGACTAATAGAACAAGTCCCACACACTGCTAGAAGGCCAAATATTTTTTCAGAGGTAGATACAGAAAAAAATTATATTCAGTTTGCAACCTTATGGAGGTCAGTATAGATGGAATAATAGAACAAGTCCCACACACTGCTAGAAGGCCAAATATTTTTTCAGAGCTAGATGCAGAAAAATATTATATTCAATTTGCAACCTGATGGAGGTCAGTATAGATGGACTAATAGAACAAGTCCCACACACAGCTAGAAGCCCAAATATTTTTTCAGAGGTAGATGCAGAAAAAAATTATATTCAGTTTGCAACCTGATGGAGGTCAGTATAGATGGACTAATAGAACAAGTCCCACACACTGCTAGAAGGCCAAATATTTTTTCAGAGCTAGATGCAGAAAAATATTATATTCAATTTGCAACCTGATGGAGGTCAGTATAGATGGACTAATAGAACAAGTCCCACACACAGCTAGAAGCCCAAATATTTTTTCAGAGGTAGATGCAGATAAAAATTATATTCAGTTTGCAACCTGATGGAGGCCAGTATAGATGGACTAATAGAAGAAGTCCCACACACTGCTAGAAGGCCAAATATTTTTTCAGAGCTAGATGCAGAAAAATATTATATTCAATTTGCAACCTGATGGAGGTCAGTATAGATGGACTAATAGAACAAGTCCCACACACAGCTAGAAGCCCAAATATTTTTTCAGAGGTAGATGCAGAAAAAAATTATATTCAGTTTTCAACCTGATGGAGGTCAGTATAGATTGACTAATAGAACAAGTCCCACACACTGCTAGAAGGCCAAATATTTTTTCAGAGCTAGATGCAGAAAAATATTATATTCAATTTGCAACCTCATGGATGTCAGTATAGATGGACTAATAGAATGATGCTATGCCCAAAAGGTTTTACTTCACTAGGTGCAGTAAAAATATTGGTATTCTATACACAGGTGGTGTAGCTTGCAACACAGATAGGCTACTGCACTGACTAACACACTCTGCAATAGGCCAAAAAGGATTAGCTTTGCTAGATTTAGCCAAATGCTGTGAAAAAAACTTGCACAGCACTGGCACAGACCTGCCTGGCAAAAACTGATAGGAACTGATGTAACTTAGTCCTGAAAAGGACTGCAATTACAATTAGTCTTTACTCCCACAACCTATCTATTTAAGAGCACAGACCTGCCTGATAAAAGTCGTAGGAAATGCTGTAACCTAGTCCTTAAAAGGACTGCAATCTCAACTATTCCCTACTCCCAAGCTATCTGTAGATTTGTGCGAAAATTGGCTTGAAATTAACAAGGTATAGCGCACACAGCAACAGCGGTGCCGTCTAACACGCAGCTGCAGCAGTGAGAAAATGGTGGCGACGGGGAAAATGGCTGGGTCTTATAGGGCAAGGACATGTGACATACACTGCCAATGACACATGCCCTTGCTTGTGGTAAAAAAAGCACTTCCCTCCGTGTGTGCGCTGCTGATAGGCTGACAGATTGCACCACCCCACTGTAAATGAGGGAAAGAGAAAAAAAAAAAGAGATCTTCATTATTCCTGCAGAGATCCATCCCCTGCCCCTCCCCCGCCCCGCTGTACACTCAAACTGCGTATTAACATTAATTTTCATCATTACTGAGAAAAAATCCAGTTATGATTTTGGTGCACGAACAGTTATCGAACATAACCTCGAACAGCCGAATTTTTCTCAAATTGTTCGTGTTCGCCGACCGGCTCGAACACCGCCCAAAACAGCTCGAATTTGAGATTGGCGAACAGTTCGAGTCGAACACCGCTCATCTCTAATTATCAGATCTATAAAAGATTTTACTAGTATTGGGGAAATTGCAACATCTTCCTCTTGGTATCAATGATAATTCTGTGATAAGGAGCTTCCATCATTAGATTTTATTTATGAAGTACGGTAAAGTAGAACTTCATAGTTATGGTGATGGTTATCAATGATCATAATAGATTTTGGAATGTATAAAAGAAATCGACAAAATAGAGTTCACAAGTTCAAAGTTTGAAGTCTGGTATATTCAAATTGGGCAGAATCAGGGAGAGTCTGGGGAGGACTTTATAGTGAACCCATTAGGAGGACGTATTAGGAGGGAATGTATTAGGATATCTATGCTGCTCGATCTATGGCCAGAATAATATACAGACAGAGTCCGCATTACAAACAACTACCGTATTTCTGGACTATGAAGCCATCTTCACATATTCAGTATTTTACATCAGTATTTGTTAAGTCAAAACCAGGAGTGGAACAATCAGAGGAAAAAGTAGAATAGGAACACGTCACCACTTCTGTATTTATCATCCACTCCTTGCCTTGTTTTGGCTTACAAATACTGATGTGAAATCCTGGCCAAATTACATAGTTACATAGTTACATAGTTTATAAGGCCGAAAAAAGACAAGCGTCCATACAGTTCAGCCTATTTCTTGTGCACTGCAGCTATTCCGCAGCGTTGATCCAGGGGAAGGCAAAAAAAAACCATGCTGTATAGGCCAATTTACATCATTGAGGAAAAATTCACTTCCCGACTCCAATCTGGCAGTCAGATTAAATCCCTGGATTAATTAACTATCACTAAGCATAAGATGTAATTTTATTGTTCTCAAGAAAGGGGTCCAGGCCTCTCTTGAACTCATTAAGTGAGTTGGACATCACCACTTCCTCTCCCAGAGAGTTCCAGAGTCTCACGGCTCTGACCGTAAAGAATCCCCTTCTATGCTGGTGCAGGAACCTCCTTTCCTCCAGACGCATAGTGTGCCCCCTCGTCTTTGTCACCATCCTTGGTATAAACAGGTCATGGGAGAGATCTCTGTACTGCCCCCTGATGTATTTATACATGTTTATGAGGTCTTCCCTAAGCCTTCTCTTTTTCAACGTAAATAGGCCTAATTTTGACAACCTCTCTGGGTATTCTAGTCCCTCCATTCCCTTTATTACCTTAGTCGCCCTCCTTTGTACCCTCTCTAGCTCCAATATGTCTTTCCTGAGCACCGGAGCCCAGAACTGTGCACAATATTCTAAGTGCGGCCTTACCAGCGCTTTATACAGAGGAAGAACAATGTTCTCATCATATGCCCCTATTCCTCTTCTGATGCATGCCATGACTCTATTTGCCTTCGCAGCTGCTGCCTGACACTGGGCACTCCAATTTAATTTGCTGTTAACCAAGACGCCCAGGTCCTTCTCCATGTCAGATTTCCCCAACAGTTTCCCATTTAATATGTATGGGTGACTGCTGTTTTTCTTTCCCATGTGCATGACCTTACATTTATCGGCATTGAACCCCATTTGCCATTTTTTGGCCCAACTCCCTAATTTATCTAAATCCTCCTGTAGCTGTGCCCTATCATCATCTGTATTAACTACTTTACAAAGTTTAGTATCATCTGCAAATATTGCTATTTTACTATGCAACCCTTCCACTAGATCATTAATAAATATATTAAATAATATAGGGCCCAAGACAGACCCTTGAGGCACCCCGCTAGCAACCCTGACACACCCTGAGCTTACTCCATTGATAACCACCCTCTGCTTTCTATCACTCAGCCAGCTATTTACCCACTTGCACACATTATCCCCCAGACCAAGCATTCTCATTTTATATACCAACCTTTTGTGTGGCACGGTATCAAACGCTTTGGAGAAGTCAAGGTATACAACATCCACTGACTCTCCCCGGTCCAGCTGTGAGCTCACTTCCTCGTAGAAGGCGATCAGGTTTGTTTGGCAGGAGCGATCCCTCATGAATCCATGTTGATATGGAGTTAGCCAGTTATTATCATTAAGATATTCTACAATAGCATCTCTAAGAAATCCTTCAAACAATTTACCCACAACAGATGTTAAGCTTACTGGTTTATAGTTCCCAGGGTCACTGTTAGACCCCTTTTTGAATATTGGTACCACATTTGCTTGGCGCCAGTCTAGTGGGACAGTCTCTGTCCATAAAGAGTGCTTGAATATAAGATACAGCGGCCTGTCTATCACATTACTTAATTCTTTTAGTACTCGGGGGTGTATGCCATCTGGGCCTGGTGACTTGTTTATTTTGATATTATTTAGGCGTTTCTGAACTTCCTCCTGGGTTAGGTGGGTGATATTTAGCGGAGGGTTTACTTTATCACTCTGCATTTCCTCCGATAAATTGTTTTCTTTTGTGAAAACAGTGGAGAAGAAGCTATTGAGTAGGTTTGCTTTACCCTCATCGCCCTCTATGATTTTACCCAGGTTATTTTTCAATGGGCCAACTCCATCAGTTTTAATCCTTTTACTGTTTATATAGTTAAAGAACAGTTTGGGATTCGTTTTACTTTCCTTGGTAATTAGTTTCTCTGTCGCCTCTTTTGCTATTCTTATTTGTTTCTTACAGATTTAGTTTTTTCACTATAAGATATTAGCGCTTCCTCGCTGCCTTCTTGTTTAAGTTTACCGAAAGCCCTTTTTTTGTTTTTCATTGCCCTCTTGACTTCCTTATTAGTGTTGAGCCACCCCCGTAGTGTTCGAGTTCGGTTCGGTTCGTCGAACACCCGTGTGTTCGCCGAACTGTTCGTCGAACTGTTCGTCGAACACCTTCGAACACCGTTAAAACCAATGGCAGGCAAACAAAAACACATAGAAACACATAGAAAACACCTTCAAAGGTGTCCAAAAGCTGACAAACTGCTCAGAAGACACAACTAACACATGGAAAAGTGACAAGTACATATAGTCATGTGAAAAGAAAAGAGGTGGAGGAGTAAAAGGAGGGGGAGACACAGATATAGGCATGTCATGCCCTTCTAAAATCCAAAAAGTGAGAAGCCGAGACGGCCAGTCCGCTCCTGCCCGTGCCACCTCCGTGTCGCCGGGTTTGTGCCAGAGCCGCGGTGAACCCTGACGGCCAGCCCCCCTCTCCCAATACTGGTGCCTGTCCGCTGGTGGGTCGAGAGAGCCCCCCTGTGGTGGAGGCAGCTCTAAGCTTTTTAATTTAAATTGTCCCTCTAATTTGAATGAATACACTTTAAATCCATTTACAAGGATCTATTGGAGGGCAAGTCTCATGCCAGCAGCCGCGTAATTCCAGCTCCAGTAGCATCCACTAAAGCTGCTGCAGTTAAAAAGCTTTTATAAGGATCGAGCTCGGCTGTCCACCGCAAGGCATCCTAGTGCCAGTCCCAGCCCCTATGCCTTGGGGTGCCTCCTGATGCTCTTCACTAAGTATCCCGTGGTCCCGAAGCATTTCCTTTGAAAAAATTAAGTGTCCAAACTACAGGTGGTGTAGCTTGCTTAACAGCCGGGATAATCCGCTGACTAGCAGACACTGCTACTAGGCACAAAGTATTTCCTGGGCTAGATGCAGTTAAAAATTTGTAAGTAGATACTCTCGTTGGATGCTGAGAAAGCATTCCATAGAGTCTCCTGGCACGCCATATATGATTCTCTTAAAAAGCTTGGGGTAGGGGTCTAGGGGACCCTTTTATAGCCAAAATCACGGCCCTGTATCACAATACGTCACCTAGGCTGAAGATAAATGGAACTGTAGCACCGAGGGCTCGGTTGCTACAGACGCATTGCACCTCACCCAGAGGTGTGATATCTCACTCTCAGATAAGGATGGAGTGTGGATCAGGACCCGACACCTGCATGCATTACACCACATTGCCGTGGGGCAGGGCGACCAATATGCCCCTGAGATGGGCACGACAGTCCCTGTCCCTGGCTGGAGTGGGGGGAGGGAACACTGAGGAAGGGGAACCCTGCAGTTCAGGAGCAGGGAGGAAGCAGTTCCTGGGTGCATTGAGAAGGGAGTATAAAAGGTGGGCACCATCTTAGTTCAGTGCAGAGAAGTCTGAGCAGAAGTGGCAGGGAGCAGGGGCTCTGCATGAGCTCTGCTCCGGAGGCGGGCCTAGTAACAGAGGCCCAGGCCTGCAAGAGGGAGAAGGAAGGAAGAGGAGCGGAGAAGGCTCCAGGAACGAGGAATGAAGGGATCCCAGGGGTGCGGACGGGCGAGTCGCCACCGCACGCCCGAATCCACCTGCGTGGAGGGGTCAGGCCAAAGGGGGAGACCGGTCCCCGAACTAGTGGAGGCAGGAAACGACCCTCAGCTAGAAACCGGAGGCTCTGACATTTTATGTGGCGCAGCCCCTTGCTCCACCCGCTAGGAAGGCACCACATAGGGTCAGGGAAACTGGCGCCAAGTTTACCAAGAGGAGGCCCGAGGCAGCCGGACAGAAGTGTTGGTAAGAAAGGCCAGACAAAGGACACACAAAGGGGGTCCTGTGAAGCGCTCCAAAGTTATCTGGGAGTTGTCTGAGCCCCTCACCTGGTGAGCACAGTACGACGTGGGCAGCCGTTACCTGCAGACGTGGTCTGGATAATAAGAACTGTGAGTAAAGGCCCTGAACTGCATCACTGACTCCGTGTCATTACTGCTGCTGCCCTGCACCATCACCCCCATCCTCCGCATACACTGCCCTGAGGCTATACTCCTCCCGTGGGGAGTTATGCTACGCTCTGCTGCACCCACAACACCAGCCTTAGCGGTCTGCCCTGTAGCGGCGGTTCACTCTGACCGCAATCCACGGGTGGCGTAGTCGGACATTTAAACATCAAAACCACATAAATAGTTCCGCCACTGGTTTGACCGCCCTGAGCCACGGAACCGGATCGCCGCCACGAAGACTACAACCACCAGCATCCACCAAAAAGGGTCTGGCTCCGGGTGTCCCAAGGCCCAGGGGGTGCGTCAGAACATTTTCATCACCTTTCACAATCACCAATGGGACAAGGCAGGGATGTCCTCTGTCCCCTCTCTTATACATCCTAGTGACGGAGCACCTGCTCTCATCAATTCGCCATAACCCCAATATTAGGTGGATTGAGGTGGGAGGCACCGAGTACAAGTGCTCTCTATTTGCTGATGATGTCCTAGTATATATCACTCAATCACATATATCCATCCCTGCTGTTATGGCTGAAATAGATCACTTTGTTACATGGTAAAATTTTAAAATCAATGCAGCGAAGTCTGAGGCCCTCGATGTCTCCCTCCCTAAATCCATATAGGATTCCATCTAGTCCAACTTTCCCTTTGCCTGGCCCTCACAGGGTATCAAATACTTAGGAATTCCTATTCATAGAGACCTCTCCCATCTATGTTATCTTAATTTTGGGCCCTTTATTGAACAATTCCATACAGACCACGGTTGGCAAGTTAGAACTGTAAGATTCACTACGTGAACCACTGGTGTTTTGTGGAAAAGCACATGTACACCGCGTTCCAAATTATTATGCAAAAAGTGTTTAGGAGTGATAAGGGAAGAATTTGTTTGTTTGTCAGTTAAACTCATTGATGGTGATGTGTGTCAGGGCTCTTTATATCACTGTAAGCAATTGCAGACACCTGTGCTAATTAGTTTGGCAGGTGTGTCCAATGAAAGGCAAGACTACTTAAGAAGGCTCTCTCACATTATTAAGCAGCCTACATTTTCTGCCAAAATGGGAAAGAAAAAGGATGTGTCGGCTGCTGAGAAGCAACAAATTGTGGAGTGTTTAGGTCAAGGCATGACTACAATCAACATTGTGCGATGATCAGGATGAAGTGTCTTGGCAATCAAGAAGTATGTAGCTGATTCACAGTACACACGTGTGCGTGCTGATAAGGGCAAATTGAGGACTCTTTCCTACAGGCAATTACGTCAGGTTGAAACAGCAGCGGCAAAAAAGCCTTGTCATAGCAGCAGACAAGTTTTTGAAGCTGCTTGTGCCTCCAACGTCCCCCGAACAACAAGATGCAGGGTCCTTCAGAGGTTTGCAGCTGTGCATATGCCATCCTGTCGACCTCCTCTATCCACTTCACACAAGCAGAAACGGCTCCAGTGGGCCAAACATTACATGAAGACTGATTTCAAAACTGTTTTGTTCACGGATGAGTGCCGTGCAGCGCTCGATGGTCCAGATGAATGGAGTGGAGGATGGCTGGTTGATGGACACCCCACGCAAACACGGCTACAGCGCCAACAAGGAGGAGGTGGAGTAATGTTTTGGGCTGGAATCATGGGGAGAGAGATTGTCGGCCCCTTTAGGATCCCTGAAGGCGCTAAAGATGAACTCCATAATGTATGTGGATTTTCTCAAACAGCACTTCCTGCCATGGTTCAAGAAGAAGAACCGTGTATTTCACAGCAAGATCATTTTTCTGCATGATAATGCACCATCTCATGCTGCACATAAAACATCTGCATCTCTGGCTGATATGGGCATAAAAGGGGACAAACTTATGGTGTGACCCCCATGCTCCCCTGACCTCTACCCCATTCAGAACCTTTGGAGCATCATTAAAAGGAGTGTCTATGATGGCGGGAGGCAGTTCACATCTAAGCAACAGCTCTGGGAGGGTATTCTGTCCTCATGCAAAACAATTGAAGCAGAAACCATCCAAAACCTGACAAATTCAATGGACGAGAGAGTTCAGAAGCTCCTTTCGAACAAGGGGTCCTATGTGAAAATGTAACATCACCTAGAATAAAGTTTTGAGTTGAAAACTGTTTGATTTCAGTTTCTAACAACCTGCTAATGCTTATAATTTCAAAAATGACCATTTTTTTGGTCTTTATTAAAATGAAAAGGTTGATCGAAAAGTTTGGGGGATCTAAGAGTGTGGCAACCCAGTAGTCATGATTACTTCGAATTCTGACAATATGAGGGTCATGCTGCAGGTAGTGCAGCAAGAAGGCACTTATGTGTCTTGCGCATCTCGGAGCCCCAAAATGATTTTCCGGGCTAGATGCAGCTAAAAATTATTTTTAATTTTAAATCTGGTGAAGCTTATTATAGATGGCCTGATAGGATCAGTGCTGCACACTGCTACAAAGCCCAAATTATTTTCCAGTCAAGATACAGATAAACATGATTAGTAATTTGAAAGCTTAAAACGGTTGGTAGGGTGATTTTAACCAATCATCAAGCTTTTACTCTCCCCAGGATGACACAGGGGTAGAAAAGTCGTTTCGGATCCATGATTTGTTCATCTTTATGAACGTGAGTCTGTCTACATTATCAGTGGAGAGCCGCGTGCGCTTATCTGTCAGCACACCACCAGCAGCGCTGAACACACGTTCAGACAGAACGCTGGCTGCGGGGCATGACAAGATCTCCAAGGCGTAAGTGGCTAGCTCCGGCCATTTATCCAGATTGGAAGCCCAAAAAGAGCAAGGGTCCAGTGACACAGTCGTGGCTTCAATGTTTACTTGGAGATACTCCTGTACCATCGTCTCTAGGCGTTGACTATGTGTCAGACTTCTTGTCTCCTGTGGCCTTGCAAAGGATGGGCTAAAAAAGTGGTGAAATGATTCCGCAAAATTGATGTTACCAGCAGATACTGTGGTTCTGTTACGGTTTGAGTGCTGAACTCTTGACGGTCCCACGGTTGGCAAGTTGGAACTGTGAGATTCACTACGTGCACCACTGGTATTTTGTGGAAAAGCACATGTAAGATTCTGCAACAGTCTCTGCTGATACTCCTGCATGCGTGCATCCCTTTCTATGGCAGGAATAATTTCTACAAATTTACTTTTGTACCGGGGATCTAACAGTGTGGCAACCCAGTAGTCAGGATTATTTCTAATTCTCCCAATTCGAGGGTCATGTTGCAGGTAGTGCAGCAAGAAGGCACTCATGTGTGTTGCGCATCCAGGAGCACCAAGTCCCTGTTGTGTTGGTGGCGAGGTAGCAATCATGCTTCCTTCCTCTGTCCTCTCCCCCCAACCTCGCACAACAGAAATGTGATCAAGGTCTCCCTCATCTGATGAGTCTTCCATCAGTTCGTCCTCTACTTCTTCCTGGGCTCCTGCACCTTCCTCACTAGTTTGGCTGCTACCATGCGCCCTGGTAAAATCATCTCCCCCACCCTCACATGCCTGCCGCCTTGGTGCTGCCGACCGTCTGGACCTTGCAGATGTTAGCCCTTCCGCATACAACTCCTCCTCCTCTACTTCCTCCACCTCCTCTTGTGCCACCACCTGACTCCGAATTCTGTTTAACATGTGCTCCAGCATGTAAATCACCGGAATAGTCATGCTGATAATGGCATCGTCAGCACTAAACATCTTCGTCGCCATTTCAAAACTGTGCAGAAGGGTGCATAGGTCCCTGATCTGAGACTACTCCTCCAGCGTGATTTGCCCCACCTCTGAATCTCGTTGGCCCAGGCTATACGTCAGAACGTATTGCACCAGGGCTTGTCGGTGCTGCCACAGTCGCTGCAACATGTGCAGAGTTGAATTCCACCGGGTAGGCACATCGCATTTTAGCCGGTGAAGTGGCAGGCCCAACGACTTCTGTAGAGATGTAAGTCGCTGAGCTGCGGGATGCGAACGGCGGAAGTGAGCACACAGCGACCGTGCCCTCTGCAGAAGGCCATCTAGTCTGGGATAGTGGGCTAAAAATTGCTGGACAACCAGGTTCAACACGTGAGCCATACAAGGCACGTGTGTGACATTGCCCCGGCGAAGGGCCGCACCCAGGTTTGCAGCATTGTCGCACACGGCCTTCCCTGGTTTCAGGTCCAGTGGAGACAACCATTCATGAAATTGGTTCTCCAGAGCTGACCACAACTCCTCAGCTGTGTGACTCACATTTCCCAGACATTTCAATGTAAAAACCGCCTGATGACGTTGAGCCCTACTGCCAGCATAGTAAGGAGGTGTGCAGGATCCCTTCTGCGCAGTTAGAAAGCTTGTGGCATGACCAGACAGCCTTTGGGTGCAGGTGGAAGACCGAGAGGAGGTTGAGGAGGCAGAAGCAGTGGAGGAAAAATTACATAAAGAGGATTGACGCACAACTCGTGGGGACGGCAAGACTTGGACAGCAGCCCCTTGTCCTGCTGTCACCATAGTTACCCAGTGCCCAGTCAGCGACATGTAACGCCCCTGTCCATGCCTACTCGTCCAAGTGTCTGTGGTGAAATGCACCCTGTCACACACAGAGTTTCTCAAAGAAGCGGTGATGTTGTGTGCGACATGCTGGTGGAGCGCAGGCACACCTTTCTTTGAGAAGTAGTGCCGACTGGGCATCTGGTACTGGGGCACTGCGACGGACATAAGGTCTCGAAAATCCTCTGTGTCCACCAGGCGGAAAGGCAGCATTTCTGTAGCCAAGAGCTTGCAGATGGTGAAATTCAACCTCTTAGCTTTCTCATGGCTAGGAGGAAATGGTCTTTTACTTGTCCACATCTGAGGGACCGAGGGCTGGCTATTGTGCTTAGACGGGGTTGATAAGGGTGTCCCCGGCAAACTGCCGGTCTGTGAGGAAGATGCAGGCGGACATGTTAGGTTGCCTTGATCCAAAGGTGGTGCTATCGATGTCGGACAGCGCTCAAGACCAGCTGGTGTTACCACCTCCAAAGAAAATGATGACCTGCCAATCACGCTGGCTGTTGCGGGTAAAGAGGTGGCAGGTCTGCGCCCCAAAACAGGTGTGACTGCTGTCCCCCCAGTCACAGAGGATGAAGAGGCCGCGGATGCACAAGATATGGCAGACGGTGGTTGGCCCGGCCGGCTAGACCGCATTGTAGCACACTGAGCTTCCCACTGCAACTTATGCTTCATGTCCATGTGCCGGTTCATGCATGAAGTACTCAAACTATGTATTTTTTGGCCTCTACTTAGCTTTTGCTGACAAATGTTACAGATAACACGAGTTGGGTCATCTTTATCGATCTGAAAAAATGCCCAGGCTATGCAAGGCTTAGCACCCATGCGACCTGAAGAGCCACCACGACTTGTGGTGAGAGGCAGAGTTGTGGTTGAGGATGCAGATGTTGACGTGCTTCCAGTACTACGTCTCTGTCCAGGAAGGCGCAACCTGACCTCGTCGTCACTAGCATCTTCCTCCACCTCCTCTGCTGACCTCATCTCTTGGCTGACTGTGGGTTGACAGTAAGTGGGATCTCCGACCTCATCATCATCACCCTGTGCGTTATCACACCCGTCGTCCTCAGAGCCAACCTGTTCCTGCCCTGACAAAAAACTAAAGTTGTCGCTCCAATCAGGTATTTGAGTCTTATCATCGTCTTCCTCATTGTCTCCACCAACAGGAGTTACAGTTTGGGAATGAGGGTCTACATTATGGTCAGAACCTTCTGCGTCTGGTCCTGGATCCGACTCATAAAGATTCTGGGCATCAGTGCAGATCATTTCCTCGTCTGGATTCACAGAAGCGCTGGAGTCGACCTCTGATTCCCAGGCTATAGTATGAGTAAACAGCTCTGCAGACTCAACCATCTGTTCTACCTCATACTCAGACGGGCAGCTGGAGATTTGGGAGCTGTGAGGAAGCAAGTGCGATTTGGGTGACACCTTTGAGGACTGGAGTATTTGTGATGTTGAAGTTGATGTGGAGGAGAGCCCACTTAAAGGAGCACTTGATATCCGTTGAAGCACCTGCTGTTTTTGTGCCTCATCTGGAATTTGTAGCGATTGGCGTGGCCGTAAGAAAGGGATCTTATCACATTGTTTGCTAAAAGAAGTAGACATTTTAGTTTGGCTGGAAGATGGTCTTTCTTCTGCACCTACCCCACGGACACAACCTTTTTTCCCCTTCCCAACACGCCTATTCCCCTTTCCACCAGCAGCAGGCCTTTTTCCACTCATTTTGGTGGTTAACTAATTCACAACTCTGGAGTTGTTTGCACAAAAAAACAATGGATGGTAACCGAGCAGAGCTGAGTGGCCAAACTGTGGTATTAGGCCAAAACTATTGGCTGGGTTAGATGCAGAAAAAAAATTATTTTTAATTTGCAACCTGATGGAGGTCAGTATAGATGGACTAATAGACCAAGTCCCACACACCGCTAGAAGCCCAAATATTTTTTCAGAGCTAGATGCAGAAATTTTTTTTATTCTAATTTGCAACCTGATGGAGGTCAGTATAGATGGACTAATAGACCAAGTCCCACACACTGCTAGAAGCCCAAATATTTTTTCAGAGCTAGATGCAGAAAAAAATTATTTTTAATTTGCAACCTGATGGAGGTCAGTATAGATGGACTAATAGACCAAGTCCCACACACCGCTAGAAGCCCAAATATTTTTTCAGAGCTAGATGCAGAAAAAAATTATTTTTAATTTGCAACCTGATGGAGGTCAGTATAGATGGACTAATAGACCAAGTCCCACACACCGCTAGAAGCCCAAATATTTTTTCAGAGCTAGATGCAGAAATTTTTTTTATTCAATTTGCAACCTGATGGAGGTCAGTATAGATGGACTAATAGACCAAGTCCCACACACTGCTAGAAGCCCAAATATTTTTTCAGAGCTAGATGCAGAAAAAAATTATTTTTAATTTGCAACCTGATGGAGGTCAGTATAGATGGACTAATAGACCAAGTCCCACACACTGCTAGAAGCCCAAATATTTTTTCAGAGCTAGATGCAGAAAAAAATTATTTTTAATTTGCAACCTGATGGAGGTCAGTATAGATGGACTAATAGACCAAGTCCCACACACTGCTAGAAGCCCAAATATTTTTTCAGAGCTAGATGCAGAAAAAAAATTTTTTATTCAATTTGCAACCTGATGGAGGTCAGTATAGATGGACTAATAGACCAAGTCCCACACACCGCTAGAAGCCCAAATATTTTTTCAGAGCTAGATGCAGAAAAAAATTATATTCAATTTGCAACCTGCTGGACGTCAGTATAGAAGGACTAATAGAACAAGTCCCACACACTGCTAGAAGCCCAAATATTTTTTCAGAGCTCAATGAAGAAAAAAAATATTTTTAATTTGCAACCTGATGGAGGTCAGTATAGATGGACTAATAGACCAAGTCCCACACACTGCTAGAAGCCCAAATATTTTTTCTGAGCTAGATGCAGAAAAAAATTATTTTTAATTTGCAACCTGATGGAGGTCAGTATAGATGGACTAATAGACCAAGTCCCACACACCGCTAGAAGCCCAAATATTTTTTCAGAGCTAGATGCAGAAATTTTTTTTATTCAATTTGCAACCTGATGGAGGTCAGTATAGATGGACTAATAGACCAAGTCCCACACACTGCTAGAAGCCCAAATATTTTTTCAGAGCTAGATGCAGAAAAAAATTATTTTTAATTTGCAACCTGATGGAGGTCAGTATAGATGGGCTAATAGACCAAGTCCCACACACTGCTAGAAGCCCAAATATTTTTTCAGAGCTAGATGCAGAAAAAAATTATTTTTAATTTGCAACCTGATGGAGGTCAGTATAGATGGACTAATAGAACAAGTCCCACACGCTGCTAGAAGCCCAAATATTTTTTCAGAGATAAATGAAGAAAAAAATTATTTTTAATTTGCAGCCTGATGGAGGTCAGTATAGATGGACTAATAGACCAAGTCCCACACACTGCTAGAAGCCCAAATATTTTTTCAGAGCTAGATGCAGAAAAAAATTATTTTTAATTTGCAACCTGATGGAGGTCAGTATAGATGGACTAATAGACCAAGTCCCACACACTGCTAGAAGCCCAAATATTTTTTCAGAGCTAGATGCAGAAAAAAATTATATTCAGTTTGCAACCTGATGGAGGTCAGTATAGATGGACTAATAGAATGATGCTATGCCCAAAAGATTTTACTTCACTAGGTGCAGTAAAAAAATTGGTATTCTATACACAGGTGGTATATCTTGCAACACAGATAGGCTACTCCACTGACTAACACACTCTGCAATAGGCCAAAAAGGATTAGCTTTGCTAGATTCAGCCAAATGCTGTGAAAAAAACTTGCACAGCACTGGCACAGACCTGCCTGGCAAAAACTGATAGGAACTGATGTAACCTAGTCCTGAAAAGGACTCCAATTACAATTAGTCTTTACTCCCACAATCTATCTATTTAAGAGCACAGACCTGCCTGATAAAAGTCGTAGGAAATGCTGTAACCTAGTCCTTAAAAGGACTGCAATCACAACTATTCCCTACTCCCAAGCTATCTGTATATTTGTGCGAAAATTGGCTTGAAATTAACAAGGTATAGCGCACACAGCAACAGCGGTGCCGTCTAACACGCAGCTGCAGCAGTGAGAAAATGGTGGCGACGGGGAAAATGGCTTGGTCTTATAGGGCAAGGACATGTGACATACACTGCCAATCACACATGCCCTTGCTTGTGTGAAAAAAAGCACTTCGCTCCGTGTGTGCGCTGCTGATAGGCTGACAGATTGCACCTCCCCACTGCAAATGCGGGAAAGAGAAAAAAAAATGGAGATCTTCATTGTTCCTGCAGAGATCCATCCCCTGCCCCTCCCCCCGCCCCGCTGTACACTCAAACTGCGTATTAACATTAATTTTCATCATTACTGAGAAAAAATCCAGTTATGATTTTGGTGCACGAACAGTTATCGAACATAACCTCGAACAGCCGAATTTTTCTCAAATTGTTCGTGTTCGCCGACCGGCTCGAACACCGCCCAAAACATCTCGAATTTGAGATTGGCGAACAGTTCGAGTAGAACAACGCTCATCTCTATTCCTTATTTAGCCACATTGGCTTCCTCCTATTCCTAGCCCTTTTATTCCCATAAGGTATGTACCTTCTACAGTGACTATGTAGGACTGTTTTGAAAATTTCCCATTTTCTATCCATGCTCCTATTACTGAAGATACTATCCCAGTCTATAAGGTGAAGGGCATCTCTTAGCTGATCAAACTTTGCCCTCCTGAAGTTCAGTGTTTTTGTGACTCCCTTGCTGGGCACCCTACTGAAGCACATGTGGAATTGTATAATGTTGTGGTCACTATTTCCCAGGTGCCCCCCGACCTGCACCTCAGTTATTCTGTCTGGCCTGTTAGTTAATATTAAGTATAGGGGCCGTCCCTCTAGTTGGTTCCTGCACAAGTTGTGACAAATAATTGTCTTTGATAATTGACAGAAATCTGTTTCCTTTCTGAGATCTACAGCTTTCGGTTTCCCAGTCTATATCGGGGTAGTTGAAGTCCCCCATAATAATCACCTCGTTATTTTTTGCTACTTCGTCTATTTGTCTCATTAATAGACTTTCCGTGGCTTCTGCTATATCTGGTGGTTTATAACAGACTCCTATGATAATTTTATTATTGTTTTTTGCCCCATGTATCTCCACCCATAAGGACTCGACCTCCTCATTTCCCTCCCATACATCCTCCCGTATTGTAGGCTTTAGACACGTCTTTACATATAGACAGACTCCACCCCCTTTCCGATTTCTTCGATCCCTTCTAAACAGACTGTAACCCTGTAAGTTAACTGCCCAGTCATAGCTTTCATCTAACCATGTCTCGGTTATTCCCACTATGTCATAGTTACCTGTAGATATTTCGGCTTCCAGTTCATCCATCTTGTTTGTCAGGCTTCTGGCATTTGCTAGCACGCAGTTTACACGATTTTGTTTTGTTCCAATCTTCTCCCTGTGGATTGTATTAGAAATTTTCTTACCTCCCTTCCAAGTATCTTGTCTTGGACCTTCTTTGTCGCACTTCATATCTTTCATTAGTATGTTCTCTGGTTTCATGTTCGTGTCCGGCGTTTTTCTTCCCATCCCCTCTTCTTCTAGTTTAACACCCTCCTGATGAGTGTTGCGAGTCTCCTGGCGAATGTGTGTTTCCCAGGTTTGTTGAGGTGTAGTCCGTCTCTGGCAAGGAATCCGTCATAGAGGTAATTCACACTGTGGTCCAGGAATCCAAATTCTTGTTGTCTGCACCATCGTCTCAGCCAGTTGTTCACATCAAGGATCCTGTTCCATCTCCTGACGCCATGCCCGTCTACTGGAAGGATAGAAGAAAAAACTACCTGCGCATCCAGTTCTTTTACTTTCTTCCCCAATGCTTCAAAGTCCTTGCAGATTGTCGGTAGATCCTTCCTTGCCGTGTCATTGGTGCCAACATGTATCAGAAGAAATGGGTGGACATCCTTGGAACTGATGAGCTTCGGTATCCTATCGGTAACATCCTTGATCTTCGCACCTGGGAGGCAGCATACTTCTCTTGCGGTTATGTCCGGTCTGCAGATAGCTGCTTCTGTTCCTCTCAGTAGTGAGTCTCCCACCACCACCACTCTTCTTCCCTTCTTGGCTGTCCTTTTTGTTGTACGGAACACTTTTGCACAAAAAAAAATCTTGCTAAAAACTGCATGCGTCTTATAGACCAGAGAAGAGTCCTTTGATGCAGGAGAATGCTGGCTCAACTTCTTTCCGTAACACTGAGAGAACTCTGCAGTGTGCAGTGGCACAATTCTTTCTCCTCCAGCCAGACACTGATCAGTCTGATTGGTGCAGGGCAGGAGAGGAAGCTACCAGGACTTGCACATCTCTAAAGAAGCGCGTATGCTACATGTCCTGAGTAGCTGAAGGAGCTTTTAGGCTATGTGATGAGTTACATGCCTGGAAGGAACTTCAAAATGTGATGAATACAGAGTTTGAGGCGAGGCAGAGGTTTGTGTGTGTTGATGTAGCAGAGCTGTGTCTGTATGCAGCAAAACTGAGTGTGTATGTTCATGCAGCAGTGTTATATGTATGTGCACTGCAAAGAATATACATAATGCACTGTACGTGCTGGAAAGTTATTTGTTTATAATACACACGCTGCAGAGAAACATTAACAATACATTTTCTACCTCCTTATTCTACCCTAGTGCATTAAAATTTGTGGTATTATTGACCCCTCTACTTTTTTACACAGCTAGGGAAGTTTTAACTAGTAGGAAATATGAGTTCCTATTTTCTGCTGTCTAATCCTGTGGTGCATCCTATAGTCCAAAAATATGATATATACCATATTTTTCAGACTATAAGACACACCGGACCATAAGATGCACCCCAAAATAGGAAACCATTTTTTTATAAGATGGGGGGTCTGTCTTATAGTCTAAATAGGTATCTTACCTGGGGGGCAGTAGAGAGGGGGGGTCACAGGAGGCAGAGTCCCTCAGG
This sequence comes from Phyllobates terribilis, assembly GCF_046119375.1. Taxonomy (NCBI): domain Eukaryota; kingdom Metazoa; phylum Chordata; class Amphibia; order Anura; family Dendrobatidae; genus Phyllobates; species Phyllobates terribilis. Next base: position 125,647,056 of record NW_027362762.1, on the reverse strand, counting down.
AACCCGGCGATGGTAGAAGTGGAGCAATGCTGTGGGCCCTGGGTGGGAGAAGAAGGTGCCCCAGCAGTGGGGGGTTGCAGCTTTGGTGAAACAGGATAGCAGGAAGCAGGGTCCCTCACTCAGGAACCCGGTGTCAGGAGAAGCGGTGAGATGCTGTGGGGCTGGTGTGGGAGGTGAGGCAGAGCGGAGAGCATTGCTTTTCCAGTGGCCATCTTCCTGAAGCCATGGTATACAGGAAAATAGCCGCCCTAGCCAGCTCATGCACTGACTGGGATCTCAGCAGCCATTTTCCTGAGGTCCATGGCTTCAGGAAGATGGCCACTGGAAAAGCAATGCTCTCCGCTCTGCCTCACCTCCCACACCAGCCCCACAGCAGCTATCCCCAAAATCTCCGGTTGTATCAGCTGATCACCTAGGGATTGAGTTACCAAAACAGTGCCAATTGGCTGATCACCGGAAGGACCTTATTAAGAGACTAGGCTGTGCTGATAGGAAACAACAATAGTAGCACCACTATGTGACCCAGGTGTCAAATTCTTAAATGTCTTGATAAATTCCATCACGGTCCTGAATTTGGACCAATTTTTCCCTTTAATGACAAACCGATGTATTAATAAATTAAATGAAGAATTTCTTTTTAAACAAGACTTAAAGTGACCCTCTACCCTATCACTGAAAAGTGACTATACAGTTGTAAACTATAGTCAACCTATGTGGTGCCCTCCATGGACCTCCCACAGGCAACTCCGCTGCGACAGACGTTCCGGTCCTCTTGCATCAAGGAACGGCACTAGCATAAGGTTCAGTGGTGAGTCTGAACCACGCCTGCACAACACAGATAAAGCCACGTTGATGGCCACCATCCTTCATGCAGGAGGACCGGAACATTGGCCTCAGCAAAGATTGCAGTAGGAGGAAAACAAAGGGCACCAGTAAGGGTGCTGAATGCACATGAAAAAATGTATACTCAATTTTCAGTGTTGGGGGGAGGGTAACTTCAAGAACTTGGTCTGTGATTGACTATTTTAAAGCTGCTCAATGCATAACAGAAGCATTGAAATGACTTTTGCACATTGTGGGGAATCTTTGTTCATTATATGGCTACTTCATAGAAGAAATCCCAAGAGTTTAGGTTAGAATTGCTGCTCTTTGGACCTTACTATTAAAATACACATCTATGAAATTGATTTGCTTCTTTGAAAGAATAAACATCTCTTGACGGCAGTGATTAACTAAAACCTACATGACTCCAATTCAGCTGCCAAAAAATGTTCCGAGAGTAACGATTTAATTGATTTTGCTATTATGGAATATTGCCATGGAACGAATCAAAATATCACATGTAATTCAATGGGTTTCGGAAAGAGCTTTACAGTTGATTGTCTATTATGTGTATGAATTAACCTACAGTAATTGTAGGGAGCATAATGAATAACATAACATCATTATTCTTTGTTTTTCCTTCTCAAACTAAAAGGGTTGAATTTCCGATGGATTTTACAACTGGGCATAATGCGTTTCTGAGAAGTATTCATTACATACTGTAAGTTGCGTCACTGCTTTAATCTAGGATAAACCATTGTTACTTCTTATCTTACTCACCAGTCTGTAGGGTAATGCTAAGAAAATTATTTGTATCCTTATTCCTGAAATGGCAGATTGTGTATCTGGTGAGAATTCAAGTTTTCTCACTAAGGAGTATGAATTGGATTAAAGAAGTACTCCTCCTCCCATCAAAGTTTTTATCCTCTTAATATATTGCAATCATCATATTATATAGCACTGTGTACTTACAATTGCTCATTTTGCCTTTCTACCCTGCTAATTCTTCTGTATTATCTGCTCTATGTAGAAACAGGAAGTATTTGTCACCCCCTTCATCAACTCCTGACCCAGCTGCTCCCTCCTCCCCTCTGCTAGCGACTTTTGCAGTGACTCATGGCCCATGCAGGGAAAATTGCCCTTCTGTTTCTACATAGAGCTTAAAAGTATTCATCTAGTCATTTTTTAATCATGTGATATAAAAGACCTAATGGAAAAGAGAATAATTTACTGGGCAGAAAGTCAAAATGAACAATTGTAAGTACACAGTGCTATATAATATGAGGATTGCAATATACAGTTATAGCTGAAAGTGTTATCACCCTTGAAATCGGTGCAGAAAATTAAGTATTTCTCCCAGAAAATAATTGCAATTACACATGTTTTGTTAAACATGGTTTCCTTTGTGTGTATTGGAACAGCACAAAAAAAACTGAGAAAAAAGGCAAATTGGGCAGAATTTCACAGAAACCCCCCAAAATGTGTCGGACAGAATTGTTGATACCCTCAACTTAATATTTGGTTGCACACACCCTGGAATAAATAACTGCGCATCAATCGCTTACTATAACCATCAACAAGCTTCATACACATCTCAACTGGAATTTTGGACCACTCTTTTGCAAACAGCTTCAGGTCTCTCATATTTGAAGGGTCTCTTCTCCCAACAGCAATTGTAAGATCTCTCCACAGCAGTACAATGGGATTTAAATCCAGACTCATTATTGGCCACTTCAGAACTTTTTGTTTCCATCCATTTCTGTGTGATTGTTGAAGTATATTTGGGGTCATTGTCCTGCTGAAAACACATGACATAGGATGCAAACCCAGCTTTCTGACACTGGGCACTAAGTTGCGACCCAAAATCTTCATCTTTCATGATGCCTGGCACACAGCCATGGCACTTAGTGCCAGAGGCAGCAAATCAACCCCAAAACATCTTTGAACCTCCACCATATTTGACTGTAGGTGCTGTGTTTTCTTTGTATACCTGATTCCACTTTTATCAAACAGTTGAATGATGTGGCAAAAGGAAAAACAAAATGGATATCAGCTCACCCAGAATGAAAAGATGAACATGGGAATGCTACAGGACAGTAACACATACGAACAATTACAGAGCGACCCTACTATTAAATTTAAAAAGGAATTAGAATGTTTACTTGATTATGGCACTCAGTTGGGAGTGATTACTGAGAAAATAGCAAAGGATTTGCAGGTTCAGTGTCCAATTGTACCTATATACCAGTCTCTTCCTAAAATCCACAAGGAAATATCCCCCCCCTCTTTACGCCCAAAAGTCGCCGGTATTGGTACTCTAAGTGAAAAACTTAGCTTGTGGGTGGATCTGTTTTTACAACCCCTGGTAAAACAACCACCTAGTTATATTAGAGATACAAAACATCTTATAGCCTCCTTGGATGGCACCAAGTGGCAGGAGACCTCACTTTGGCTTTCATATGACATAGTGGGTCTTTACCCTTGTATACCCCACAACTTGGCGATTTCCATATAGTCCTATCATTTAAAAACATACAGTGCCTACAATAGGGAATTACAACAATTCCTAATATTAGCAGTGGAATTCCTACTTAGTCACAACTATTTTTCTTTCAACGACGTGTTTGTTTCTACAGAAATGTGGAGCATCTATGGGGGCGGGTTTCTCTCCCTCTATCGCCAATATCTTCATGGCGTATTGGGAGAAACTTTTTATCTTTTTAGACTTTAGCCCTTTCTCCTCCCATATCAGGTGGAATGGCCGTTATATAGACGACCTACTCCTAATATGGGACGGGACAAGGGCAGAGGCGGAGGATTTCATCAGATTTATTAGTGACAACTCCATGAATTTAACATTTATCTACAAATTACAAAAAAACATAAATAGATTTTTTGGATGTCACTTTGACCTTCAAAGATACTGTAGTTGTTACCACAGCTTTTAGGAAGAGTTTGTCTAGGAATTCAATTCTATTGGCTTCCTCCTGCCATAATAAAAAAACAATTACCAACATACCAGTTGGAGAATTAATGCGTATAAAAAAAAATACGAGCCATGCTCAACAATATACTATAGAAGCAACAACAGTTATGAATAGACTATCAGAGAGAGAATACCCTAATTGGATGCTAAACAGGGCAGATCATATCGTTAACAAGAAAGGCAGAAAAGATATTAGAACAAAACGAAAAATTACAACCAAAACTCCTAGCCACGTCACCTTTGTCTCTCAATATAGCCCTCAATTTTCAGCAGTAAAGAATATAGTAAATAAATATTTACCTATGCTTTATACAGACTCAAAGCTTAGGGAGGTACTCTCATCTCCAGTCAGATTTACAGCCCGTAGAGCACCCACTCTGGGGGACTTGTTATCACCGAATCTGGTTACACACAACCGGTTTTTACAAATGTGGACATTCCATTTGTACGTGCTGCACCCATATAACCAGTATAAAAACTTTTACATCCTATTCCACCAATATAGTATACAATATAAAAATTGTTATTAATTGCAACTCTACCTATATCATCTATGTCATTTTGTGCAGTGCATGCCGTCTGCAATATGTAGGATGCACTTGCAATTCATTAAAGACATGCATTAGACGCCACCTGTCAGACGCTCATAATAAATTAACTACAAAATGTTCTGCTGCTTCAAGACATTTCTCGGTATGCCATAATGGGGACACAACAACATTCAATACCATTGGCATTGAGAGAGTTAAAAGACCGCACAGGGGCAGCGATCATAGGAGAAAACTCCTAAATAGAGAAAGTTGGTGGATTTACACTCTGAATACACGCACGCACGCACGCCGGCATGAACATCAGAGACTATCTGATGTATCATTATGAATGGGAGTTTTCCCCTCTTTCTCTTCCTTTTTCATTTGGTAGATGCATTTTCTCAGATTTTCCCAAATTACCTATATGAATTGCAGTCATTGTAATTTTCCAGTCAAATAACTATTAGAGTACAATTGAAAGGTTTTTGTACAAACTGCCAATGATAACAGTATATTTTTAAAAAAATAAAAAACTCAAACTCCGCTCAAAATGCATGTTCCAAATTATTATGCACAGCAGAGTTTTCAACCTTTTCATTTTAATAAAGAACAAAAAAATGGTCATTTTTGAAATTATAAACATCAGCAGGTTATTACAAACTGAAATCAAACAGTTTTCAACTCAAAACTTTATTCTAGGTGATGTTACATTTGCACATAGGACCCCTTGTTCAAAAGGAGCTTCTGAACTCTCTCGTCCATTGAATTTGTCGGGTTCTGGATGGTTTCTGCTTTAATTGTTTTGCATGAGGACAGAATACCCTCCCAGAGCTGTTGCTTAGATGTGAACTGCCTCCCGCCATCATAGACACTCCTTTTGATGATGCTCCAGAGGTTCTCAATGGGGTTGAGGTCAGGGGAGCATGGGTGCCACACCATAAGTTTGTCCCCTTTTATGCCCATAGCAGCCAGAGATGCAGATGTGTTATGTGCAGCATGAGACGGTGCATTATCATGCATGAAATGATCTCGATGGTCCAGATGGGTTGAGTGGAGGATGGCTGGTTGATGGACACCCCATGCAAACACGGCTACGGCGCTAACAAGGAGGAGGTGGAGTAATGTTTTGGGCTGGGATCATGGGGAGAGAGATTGTCAGCCCTTTTAGGATCCCTGAAGGGGTAAAGATGAACTCCATAATGTATGTTGAGTTTCTCAAACAGCACTTCCTTCCATGGTTCAAGAAGAACCGTGCATTCCGCAGCAAGATCATTTTCTTGCATGATAATGCACCGTCTCATGCTGCACATAACACATCTGCACCTCTGGCTGCTATGGGCATAAAAGGGGACAAACTTATGGTGTGGCACCCATGCTCCCCTGACCTCAACCCCATTGAGAACCTCTGGCGCATCATCAAAAGGAGTGTCTATGATGGCGGGAGGCAGTTCACATCTAAGCAACAGCTCTGGGAGGGTATTCTGTCCTCATGCAAAACAATTAAAGCAGAAACCATCCAAAACCTGACAAATTCAATGGACGAGAGAGTTCAGAAGCTCCTTTCGATCAAGGGGTCCTATGTGCAAATGTAACATCACCTAGAATAAAGTTTTGAGTTGAAAACTGTTTGATTTCAGTTTGTAATAACCTGCTAATGCTTATAATTTCAAAAATGACCATTTTTTTGTTCTTTATTAAAATGAAAAGGTTGAAAACTCTGCTGTGCATAATAATTTGGAACATGCATTTTGAGTGCAGTTTGAGTTTTTTTAAAAATATACTGTTATCATTGGCAGTTTGTGCAAAAACCTTTCAATTGTACTCTAATAGTTATTTGACTGGAAAATTACAATGACTGCAATTCATATAGGTAATTTGGGAAAATCTGAGAAAATATTATTTGCATAATAATTTGGAACACAGTGTATACACCCAGACTAAAGGGAGGTAGTCGCTGGGTCCTAAACACAGCCTCCTATCTAGGCATCTGTCTGCATTGCCAAACGTGGAGATCTCTTGCAAACCACTGCATGGCGACTGTCTGTCACCTCTGACACACCCTCGATAATATTGTTTCATTTCATTCAAATGTTGACGGATAGTTCACGCTGACACTGATACACCCTGGGCTTGCAGAACAGCTTGAATTTCTTTTAAACTTGATTGGGGCTTCTTATTCATCATCCGGACTATTCTGCATTGCAAGTTTTCATAATTTTTTCTCTGCCGTCCAGGGAGATTAGACACAGCGCAATAGGTTGTAAACTTCTTGATTATGTTGCACACCGTGGATAAAAGAACATCAAGATCTCTGGAGATGGACTTGTAACCTTAAGATTGTTGATATTCTTCAACAATTTTGGTTCTCAAGTCCTCATACAGTTCTCTTATCCTCTTTCTGTTCTCCATGCTTAGTGTGGCACTCACAGACACACAATGCAAAGATTGAGTCAACTTCTCCCCTATTTATCTGGTTTCAGGTGAGATTTCCATATTTCCCACACTTGTTACTTTCCACAAGTGAGTTTGAACGAGCATCACATGCTTGAAGCAAAGTTGTTTATTCGCAATTTTGGAAAGGTGTCAACAATTTTGTCCAGCCCAATTTTGGGGTTTTGTGTGAAATTCTGTCAAATTTGCCATTTTTCTCTGTTTTTTTGTGTTGTTCCAATACGCACAAAGGAAATAAACATGTGTAAAACAAAACATGTGTAATTGCAATCATTTTCTGGGAAGAATGCTGCATTTTCTGGAAAATGTCAAAAGGTGCCAACACTTTTGGCCATGACTATATTAAGAGGATAAAAATGTTTATGTGAGTGCTTCTGTAAGTTAATTCTATTCACAGTGAAGGTAAAAATAGGAGACTCATTTATCAGGAAAATAAAGTATTTACATCAGAGATGAGCAAATAAATTTGAATGGAATTGAATTCTACCCAAATTTTACAAATATCCAAATGCAGCAAAATGAAGATTTTTTGTAATTCACTTTTGCTGGCTGCCTTTTTTCTAAATGGAAATCAAAAGGTTAAAAAATATAAAAAAAAAACCTTATACTCATCCTACAGCTCACTTTTCTGGCCCCTCCACTCCTTGCCACCACCCATCTGCTGATCCTGGCCACAAGCACTGTTATGGGCAGCACGGTGGCTCAGTTGTTAGCACTGTTTCTTTGCAGTGCTGGGGTCCTGGGTTCAAATCCCACTAAGGACAACATCTGTGAGAATTTTGTATGTTCTTCTTGTGTTGGGGTGGGTTTGCTTTGGGTTCTCTGGTTTCATCTCACACTCCAAAGACATACTGGTAGTCAATTTAGATGCAATGCAATGGATGTAATAGTGTGAAAGAGAAAAGAAAAACATACCATGGCTAAGAATGTTGGAAATCCGAGCAGTATCAGCATCAACATCCCCACTAGAACCAACCATCTGGGCAGTAGTGCTATCAACTGCATGTCACAATTTTCCTCCTTTGCCTCTGGCAAGCATATTAGTGGGGAGCCACTGGAGGGCATAATGAAATACATGTCACATCATTCGTACCAGAAACAGCTAGATGATGTTACCTCTGACAGCGACACCTTCAGTTTGAGTCAATGTTCTGCAAATAACAGTCAGTCTGATCACAAATGACTTAAAAAAAATGATTCTAAAATTATCTCTCTATTTACAAATCATGAAAAGTTTGTCAAAGCTCTGTGTTTTCTAATGATCTATTAGTTACTACAGAATAACCATCCATTTCTGGTGAAGTCACTTTGACATTACTTAAGCTGTGCTTGCGTTAATGAGTTTGAAAGGGAAAAGATACAGCCCTAGAAGACCTTAGAGTGTTCCACACATCTTTACCGGGAAACTTGGGACTTTACAATATTGTGATTTGCAGCAATTTGAGTATGTTTTTGGAAAAAAATTGTCAAACCCAGTGAATTTGAAATGTAAAAGATTCAATCATCTCCTGTCACTGTTAAAGCCCAGAAAACTGTTTCCCACCTTCTTTAGACTTCTCTTTATATTCAGAAGCATTTTAGATTCTTATATTTTATGTAGGCAGGTTTGTTATTTAAGAGTTTTTGCTGAATTTCAGAGGAATTTTTCTTAAAATTATTAAATTCAATATTCACCGTTTTTCCTAATCTTTATAGTTGGTAAATTGCACTACAAGGAGATTCCTGTGATTTTATTATGTATAAGTAGTATAATATATAGAAAAAAAATTCTTTAGAAGAATATGTCATATATGTGTATGATCCAGGTGTCACGATTCCTGGTCTCAGTGTACTGAGTGGCAGCCCAGGCGTCCAATCTGGTGAAGGGCGTGGTGAGGTGTCAGTATCGTGATAGACAGCTCAGCCATCCAATCTGAGGCTTGGGTGTGCTGAGCTGTCAGTGTGCTGAGTGACAGTCTAGTCGCCAAGTCAGGATCAGGGCATGGTAGGTTTCCTACAGGTGTCTCCTGTTCGTAATTACTCCTAGGCTATTTAACTGGCTGTCTGCCTCTTAGCTCTGCTCAGTTTTCTGTGAGTATTTTGATTGTGCTGTGAGTTTTAGTATTTTGATCTTAGTTGAGCGACCTTAGATTTACCTTTGATCATCTGTTTGCATAGCCCCTTTGTCTTTGATCTGGTACCTCCTTGGAATTCTGACCCCAGACTGTGACTTGATTACGCCTTTTTCTGACCCCTCTGTTTATGACATTTCATCCTGACTTTTGACCTCGGACTTCCTGACTTCTCCACCTCATGGCATGTCTGTAAGTGGTGTCTAGCATCCCTATATATGACGTCTTTTAAATTGCAAATGGGAAATGATTTAAATATATTCTCCTAATGTAAACAATCACGAGACTCGCTGCTGGCCATGAAATAAATGAAATGAATGATAACACCTACTGCTCTTATTGAATCAAATCAAACGGAATATGAATCACAATAATGCAGTAATACATTGCTCCAGGCTTTTGATGCAATTACTATTTTTATGAATCATAACTGAAGCATTGTTTTATTAGCTTGTTCTGTGCATCCAGCGAGGACAACCAAAGCAATGGTCAATATAACATGCTAACTACGAGAATGGGAATTCCAATTTCCAAAAACTAAAATAATGTATGTTTATGAGACCTTTTGGAATTAAAATGTAAGTCTGCACCTTGTATTGAAAAGCATAATATCAAAATAAAGAATCTGTCGAAATATGGTCCAGATCAGACTTGTCCATCAGTCTCCTTCAATTGAAAAATATCTTTCCTATGCGCAGTGGTTTTTTTTACATGAAGGAGGCTGATAGAAATTTGTTGACCCCTTCATGACCAGATGGACCTTATTGACGAGAGCAAATTTTTACACATTGAAATGCTGCAATATCGAGGGCATTTTTAACTTTGTTGGAGTGGATATATTTTTATTTTGAAGGTCAACTGATGTGATAAGTGGATGTAAACAGCAAAAATATATACTTTTTCCTTATATATCCATATCTTTCTTTAAAGCAGTTGGTTTGATCTATATTATTTATCCTAGAAATTAATCCCCCAATTCTTCCTTGCACAATGATGTCAGATATGCGTACAATATCTAATGTATGACTCTGACTCAATACTACAAGAACAAGGATCTATTTTAGTTTTCTGGGAGTATCCTCTCCAGGAGTTTTACAGACAAGGAAATTATATTTTCTGTAAGGTTTGTCTGTCATGACACCTACAGGAGAGAGAGTCAACAGATGCACTCCCATTAGTAAATCTATTATATATTTATTGATAATACAAATCAACACAGAAGAACAATAAAAACAATTAAAAGAAGGTTGCACTGCAGTAAACACAGGTAAATATGAATATAAATTGTATGCCAGTCCAAAACAATCCTTATAGATGTGTCTATTAGTGTTGAGCATTCCAATACTGAAATATCGGGTATCGGCCGATATTCGCGGTATCGGAATTCCGATACTTAATTCCGATACTTTTGCAATATCGTATACCGGAATCGGAAGTTCCCATAATGCAATGAGCCATTTTCATTTTATTCAGCCAATGAGGATCCTAAGAAGTGTGGGCACATCCTGTTAGGCATGTAGGCATCTTAACTAATGGCATGGCTGTGATTGGCTGCTGAAATGATGTCATGATGCACTATAAAAGCCGCCGCCGCCATTTTGAGCTCACTCTGCTGTGAATTCAGTTAGGGATAGGATGCTGTTGTTCTGAGGGACAGTTTTAGCTACCTATTTGGTCTATTCTGCTTTACCCAAGCTACTTTATAAATCGCTGTGCCTTGCAGCGCTAGTGCACAGTTCTCTGTGCTGTTCACCGCTATCTGCAAGGTCTGTGTGTGTGAGTGCAGCTCACCCTGTAGTGTGTACTTCAGCCACGTCTGGTTCTAGTGCACTCAGTGTGTGTCACTGCCTCATACGTTGTCCTTTTTAGCCAATTCATAATTTTTCCTGATATCTCCTATTAGTGTGGTGGTTCCATCCGTATTCAGCTAAATTGGTTCCAAACACACTATATAGGAGTAGATAGAGAAATTTTTTTGGTCTTGCAGCGCTAGTGCACAGTGCTCTGCATCTGTACTGTTCACCGCTGTCTGCAAGGTCTGGTGTGTGAGTGCAGCTCACCCTGCAGTGTGTGCTTCAACCACGTCTGGTTGTAGTGCACTCAGTGTGTGTCACTGCCTCATACCTTGTCCTTTTTTGCCAATTCATAATTTTTCCTGATATCTCCTATTAGTGTGGTGGTTCCATCTGTATTCAGCTAAATCGGTTCCAAACACACTATATAGGAGTAGATAGAGACATTTTTTTGGTCTTGCAGCGCTAGTGCACAGTGCTCTGCATCTGAACTGTTCACCGCTGTCTGCAAGGTCTGGTGTGTGAGTGCAGCTCACCCTGTAGTGTGTGCTTCAACCACGTCTGGTTGTAGTGCACTCAGTGTGTGTCACTGCCTCATACATTGTCCTTTTTTGCCAATTCATAATTTTTCCTGATTTCTCCTATTAGTGTGGTGGTTCCATCCATATTCAGCTAAATTGGTTCCAAACACACTATATAGGAGTAGTTAGAGGAGCCTTTCTGCAGCATTGGGCCCTGCAGCCCCAGCCAGATTAGTATTAGCCTATTTTTTGTAGCCTCATCTATTGCATTGTAGGTTACCTTCCTACATTGTAATAGCTACAAAAAGTTTGTGATACTATCGTTATTACATCTTTAGGCACATCCAGTGTCTTTTTGTGACAAAAAAAACCTAAATAAAGTTCACCAAACACTCCACTTTACAGTTGTGTAGGCCACATTAGCTCATATTAAAGTCTAGTCCACACTTTATAAAATTAGTGTTTCTTATACCTGTTAGCAGCTGTTCAGGAATAAGCACACTAAGCCCTTAATACTTTTCTGCCTATCTTTATCAGTCTACCAAGATGAAGAAGGCAGGGAGTAAGGCATGTGGTCGTGGGCGTGGGCGTGGGTGTGGGCGTGGAGTTTCTACAGGGAGAGGACGTGAGGATTCTGTGCCTGCAGGGAGAGGACGTGGGGATTCTGTGCCTGCTGCGGGCACCAGTGACTCAGCATCCCCCAGTTTTACCAGGGAACAGTCCTTTATGCGCAGCTTTGTAGGAGCTAGCCATACCCCACTGCTACGGGAGGACCAAATTGAAGCCGTTGTCGGATGGATGGCAGCTAACGCATCGACTTCAATTAGTTCCAGATCCTCTCAGGTCCTGAGCACTGAAGAGCACCCATCTGTCTCTTCACCACCTGCCAAATTGCCCAGGCAGTCAGAGAGCCCTGGACAGGAGCCATCTCTACTTCTGTTATCTGAATCTCTTGGCTTGGAAAGAGGGGGCCAGCCAAGCAGAATTCGAGAATTTGAAGAAGAGGTAGTATGCAGTGATGCGCAACCGTTTTGTCTCTCTGAATCTGAAGAGGCGGGTGGGCCAGTGCCTATGGTCAGCAGCACACCTCAGTACGTATCTGATGATGAGACTCAGGTGCCACTTTCTGGTGCGTACTGTGCTGTCGAGACTACCCAGGAGAAGCAGTTGTTTGAAGAGGGTGGTGTAGATGATGAGGTCCTTGACCCATCATGGCGTGAGGGACAGGAAGGTGGTGGGAGCAGCTCTGAGGAAGAGATTCCCCGAAAAGCCCAAAAAGGAGGGAGAGGGAGGGGGCAGACTTGGCTGCCTGTAGCCTCCACTTCGGCACCCATTAGGAGCATGGCTCTTCCAAAATCCAAAGCGGGCGCTCCCAAGACGTGCAGTGCCTGGTCCTTTTTTGACACAGTTGCAGATGACATTTGCTTTGTCAAATGCAAGCTGTGTAATCAGAAGGTGAAAAGAGGGAAAAGTGTCAGCAACCTCAATACCACAAATATGTGGAAACATGTGCGGACCAAGCACGTGGTGGAGTTACAAAAACACACTGAAGACCTAGGCCAACCTACAGCGCCACTTACCACCTCTTCAGCTCGTGTTGTAGCCTCTTCCTCCAGCTCACACACAGCTGGTTCGGCTTCCTCACAGGATCGCCATGGAAGAATCTCTGGCACTGTTGTACAGAGACACAGTGTAATTCCACCCACAGCACCACTTTCCCTCACACTCCCAGGCCAGTCTACAGCCGTCGTTAGCACAGGCATGGGAGAAAAGGCTCCCATACTCGGCAAACCACCCCCGAGCACAGGCTCTGAATGCTGGCATTGCTAAACTACTGGCCCTTGAAATGCTATCATTCAGGCTGGTGGAGACTGACACATTCCGTAACTTTATGGCATTGGCAGTCCCACAATACAACGTGCCCAGCCGCTTTTATTTCAGCAGGCAAGCCGTCCCTGCCCTGCAACATCATGTGGAGGGAAAAATTAAACATGCGCTACAAAACGCCGTCAGTAGCAAGGTCCACCTGACCACCGATGCGTGGACCAGTAAGCATGGACAGGGACGATACCTTTCCCTCACTGCCCATTGGGTAAATGTTGTGGAGCCGGGTACAGATCTTGAGAGTGGCGCTGTACGTGTTCTGCCAACTCCAAGGATTGCAGGAATCCAGTCTGTACACATTGACTCCTCCTCATACTCCAGTTCCTCTGAATCAGCGCTGCAGGAGCCGTCAGGGTCTACCTCCACATCGACCCGTGAACGGTTACCTGTTATGGTGACCAATATGAGCACAGCCGTTGCCAAACGTCAACAGGCCGTATTAAAATTAATTTCTTTGTGGAATCGAAGCCACACAGCGCAGGAGCTCTGGAATGCCATCAAGCAGCAGAGCGACGTGTGGTTTGTGCCAGCAAATCTCCAGCCAGGCATGGTAGTGTGTGACAATGGCCGAAATCTGGTGGCAGCTCTGGGCCTAGGCAACCTCACTCACATCCCATGTCTGGCACATGTGCTCAACTTGGTCGTGCAGAGTTTTTTGAGGGACTATCCGGATCTTGATGCACTGCTTCACAAGGTCCGCATAGAGTGCGCTCACTTGTGGCCTTCCAGCAATGCAAGATCACGCATTGCAGCTCTGCAGCGCCGATTACGTCTTCCGGAACATCGCATCATATGTGACCTACCCACCAGGTGGAATTCAACGTTACATATGTTGGAGAGGTTGTGTGAGCAGCAGGCAGCAGTAATGGAGTACCAGCTTCAGCAGGCGCAAACAAGTCGCAGTGCGCACCGTTCACACGTCACCACCACTGAGTGGGCCTCTATAAAGGACATTTGCCACGTTTTGCGTGCCTTCGATTATTCCACGCGTATGGCGAGTGCAGATGATGCACTAGTCAGCATGACTATCCCCCTTATCTGCCTGCTTGAAAAAACACTGCAAGCACTAAGGGACAAAGTTTTGGAAGAGGTGGAGGATGAGGAGCCACAAATGCCATCTGCTTCTCTACAGTCTGCGCAACGTGGTTCCTCACAAAGGCCTAGGCAGGGGACACTTTGTGAGGAGGATGAGGAGGAGTCAATGGATGAGGAAGACATCTGTCCAGAGGAGGGAGGTACACAATGCTCTAGTAGTCAGTATCTAGAGCGAGGGTGGGGTGATGCAGAGCAGGCAGAGATCACGCCTCAAGCAGGGGACAGCGTTTCTTGGCCAGTTGGCAGTCTGCAGAACATGGTTGATTTCATGCTGCAGTGCCTGAGAAGCGACCGCCGCATCGCCCACAATCTCAACACGGCTGATTATTGGGTGTCCACCCTCCTAGATCCTTGCTACTGGGACAACTTACAAAGCCTCATAACACAGTTGAACCGGGAGCGTAAAATGCGGGAGTACCAAGACGCACTGGTGCATTCCATCATGTTCTCCATTCCAACCGAGAGCAGTGCTGCTAGTGCTTTACAAAGCAGCTCAGTGCGTCGAGGCAGTGGAGGAAGCTCTGCACAAAGAGGGAGCAGAAGCAGCGCCTCAGCACAAGGCAAGACCAGTATGGCCGAAATGTGGCAAAGTTTTGTGTCCCCGCCGCCACAAATGTCTACACCATCACAGATGGCTCCAGTCAGCAGGAGGCAACGTTTCCGTCAGATGGTGACAGACTACATGTCTTGCCCTCTTAGTGTTCTCCCAGACGGCTCTTCTCCCTTCAAGTTTTGGGTCTGTAAGCTGGATACATGGCCAGAGCTTAGTCAGTATGCATTGGAGGTGCTAGCTTGCCCTGCTGCTAGTGTATTATCGGAACGCGTCTTTAGTGCCGCAGGTGGTGTACTAACAGACCGTCGCATGCGACTATCCTCTGATAACGTTGACCGGCTTACTTTTCTCAAAATGAACAAGGCCTGGATCTCTCATGAATTTGCCAGTCCTCTTCCAGAATAAATAATTGGTTGGCAACAGTATCCAGGTCTCCTGTTCTGTTCATGTTTCTACCACCTGAACTGTAATCCCTGAGCTCCAACACCGCCAGTTGGCACTCGGAAGTGCCGTCTGCACAGTCAACACTTGCTGCCGTGTCATTGGGGTTCAGTAACGTCAGCTGTTCCCCGGTTGTGCGGACGGCAATTTCTCCTGCTCTGTCCACATTCTCACTACTACAGATTTTAAAGTTGCTCCAATTACACCTCTGGCTCCTCTGTTTTCAGTATTATCCCTGAGCTCCAACACCGCCAGTTGGCGCTCGGAAGTGCTGTCTGCACAGTCAACACTTGCTGCCGTGTTATTGGGGTTCAGTAACGTCAGCTGTTCCCCTGCTGTGCGGACGGCAATTTCTCCTGCTCTGTCCACATTCTCACTACTACAGATTTTAAAGTTGCTCCAATTACACCTCTGGCTCCTCTGTTTTCAGTATTATTCCTGAGCTCCAACACCACCAGTTGGCGCTCGGAATTGCCGTCTGCACAGTCAACACTTGCTGCCGTGTTATTGAGGTTCAGTAACGTCAGCTGTTCCCCTGCTGTGCGGATGGCAATTTCTCCTGCTCTGTCCACATCCACTGTACTACTGATTTAAAACCTCCTCCAAATACAACTCTGGCTCCTCTGTTTTCCGTATTATCCCTGAGCTCCAACACCGCCAGTTGGCGCTCGGAAGTGCCGTCTGCACAGTCAACACTTGCTGCCGTGTTATTGAGGTTCAGTAACGTCAGCTGTTCCCCTGCTGTGCGGACGGCAATTTCTCCTGCTTTGTCCACATCCACTGTACTACTGATTTAAAACCTCCTCCAAATACACCTCTGGCTCCTCTGTTTTTAGTATTTACCCTGGGCTCCAATACCGCTAGTTGCTGCTCAGAAGTGCCGTCTGCACAGTCAACGCTTGCTCCAGTGTTATTGGGGTTCAGTAACGTCAGCTGTTCCCCTGCTGTGTGTCCGGCAAATTCTCCTGCTTTGTCCACATCCACTGTACTACTGATTTAAAACTTGCTCCAATTACGCCTCTGGCTCCACTCTGTTTTTAGTATTTACCCTGGGTTCCAGCACCGCCAGCTGGTTCTCGGTAGTTCCATTTGCTCTTGTACCTTCTACTACCCATCCGGGTTCCAGTACCGTCAGCTGGTTCTCGGCAGTGCCTTTGGATTAGGTGCCTCCTTCTCGGTATCCAAGTTTCACCAACGTCTGCTGGTTCTTGGTAGTGCTTTCTGGCACAGGTACCTCCTGCTTAGTAACCGAGTTCCAGTATCGTCAGCTGGTCTTCGGTAGTTCCATTGGCTCTTGTACCTTCTACTACCCATCCGGGTTCCAGTACCATCAGCTGGTTCTCGGCAGTCACTTTTGCACGGGTACTCCCTCCTGCCCAGCCTGGTTCCAGCATGCCAGCTGTTTCTGGGCAGTGTCAACGTCACTTTGCCTCCAATGCGTTGTCCTGTCGTGTTGCGGTCGGGTTAGCCGACTCTATGGTGCCTGCAGTTTAGGTGACTCCTATGTGGGCTGCGGGATCTGGCAATGAAGGCTGGTTCCATAGTGCCAATAGGACAAGCACCCCCTGTAGGACTGTGGGTTTTGGTAACTGCGGCCGGCTCGCGGCCTTGAACTTTTTTTTACATGGGTACCTTCTGCTACCCATCCGGGTTCCAGTACCGTCAGCTGGTTCTCGGCAGTGCCTTTGGATTAGGTGCTTCCTTCTCGGTATCCAAGTTCCACCAACGTCTGCTGGTCCTTGGTAGTGCTTTCTGGCACAGGTACCTCCTGCTTAGTAACCGAGTTCCAGTACCGTCAGCTGGTCTTCGGCAGTTCCATTGGCTCTTGTACCTTCTACTACCCATCCGGGTTCCAGTACCGTCAGCTGGTTCTCGGCAGTGTCTTTGGCACGGGTACTCCCTCCTGCCCAGCCTGGTTCCAGCACGCCAGCTGTTTCCGGGTAGTCTCAACGACACTTTGCCTCCAATGCATTGTCCTGTCGTGTTGCGGTCGGGTTAGCTGACTCTATGGTGCCTGCAGTTTAGGTGACTCCTATGTGGGCTGCGGGATCTGGCAATGAAGGCTGGTTCCATAGTGCCAATAGGACAAGCACCCCCTGTAGGACTGTGGGTTTGGGTAACTGCGGCCGGCTCGCGGCCTTGAACTTTTTTTTACATGGGTACCTTCTGCTACCCATCCGGGTTCCAGTACTGTCAGCTGGTTCTCGGCAGTGCCTTTGGATTAGGTGCCTCCTTCTCGGTATCCAAGTTCCACCAACGTCTGCTGGTCTTTGGTAGTGCTTTCTGGCACAGGTACCTCCTGCTTAGTAACCGAGTTCCAGTACCGTCAGCTGGTCTTCGGCAGTTCCATTGGCTCTTGTACCTTCTGCTACCCATCCGGGTTCCAGTACCGTCAGTTGGTCCTCGGTAGTTCCTCAGCTTTCTTGTACCTTCTGCTACATTTCCAAGTTCAAGCTTTTTGAAATGGTTCTTGGTAATCACTCTGGATCTCCCTGACGAGGACCCTGAAGACGAGGACCCTGAAGACCAACCCTAAGAAGACGAGGACCCCGAAGACGATGACCCTGAAGACGAGGACCCTGAAGACCACCCCGAAGAAGACGAGGACCCTGAATACCACCTCGAAGAAGACGAGGACCCTGAAGACCACCCCGAAGAAGACGAGGACCCCGAAGACGAGGACCCAGAAGACCAACCCGAAGAAGACGAGGACCCCGAAGACGAGGACCCCCGAAGACGACGACCCTGAAGACCACCCCGAAGAAGACCAAGAAGATGACCCTGAAGAAGTTGACCAAGAGGACAAAGAAGAGAAGACAAGCACCAAGATACAGAAGAACAAGAGACAGAAAACCAAGAAGCAGAAATACAAGAAGCTGCAGAACAAAAAGCGGAAGAACATTAAGCATAAGACTAAAAATCAGAGCAAAAGATAATATCTAAATTATAAGCAGAAGATGACTAAGCAGTGTATGGGGGTGAGTCCGTTCCTCCTCGTGGTGCCCCTGGAAAAGACCTGCTGCTGCAGGCCAAACTGAACGCGGACAAATCCTGTTGTAAATCTTTTGTGACGGGCAGAACAAAAGGTGTAATGTCCAACCTTTTATAGATAACAACTAGAGGAATGCCTGTCACAAATAAGAATATGATGAAGAAGAAGAAGATGAAGAAGATGAAGAAGTAGAATATGAAGAATGTAAAAAAAAAGAATAATACGAAGAAGGTGAAGAAGAAGAAGATGAAGAAGGTCAAGAAGAAGTGGATGAAAAAGATGCTGAGGATGATGAAGGAGAAAGTGTGGGAGAAGTAAAAAAGAAGGTGAAGAGCATGGAAGTAGTGAAACATAAATATCTGACAAAATATAAAAATACT
The DNA here is from genome assembly GCF_046119375.1 of Phyllobates terribilis. Classification (NCBI taxonomy): domain Eukaryota; kingdom Metazoa; phylum Chordata; class Amphibia; order Anura; family Dendrobatidae; genus Phyllobates; species Phyllobates terribilis. The sequence goes on along the minus strand of NW_027362762.1, from coordinate 125,628,497 downwards.
TAACATAGTCAATATTTCCGTAACTCAGAACGTCTTAAAAAAAATATTAATTCCTGCTATTCCATTTGATTGGGCTAAACCTCTATGCCTTTATTGTCTCCCCCACCTCCCCCAATACATTCTACATTATTCTTAGTTGTTTTCCTTCATGTAGAATTAACCTACAAGGAAAGAAAGGGTTTATTTTCATTCCGATATTTCTGTCCCATTGACTTGCATTGGTTTCCGGTATCGGAATCGGCGATATCCGATACTTTTTCGGTATCGGTCCAATCCGATCCGATATTTCCCGATATCGGAAGGTATCGCTCAACACTAGTGTCTATTTCTTATTAGTGACCTATGTGGAGAAAATACATCACATCTACAGGTGCTTCTCACAAAATTAGAATATCATCAAAAAGTTAATTTATTTCAGTTCTTCAATACAAAAAGTGAAACTCATATTATATAGAGTCATTACAAACAGAGTGATCTATTTCAAGTGTTTATTTCTGTTAATGTTGATTATTATGGCTTACAGCCAATGAAAACACAAAAGTAATTATCTCAGTAATTTATAATAATTAACAAAAAACACCTGCAAAGGCTTCCAAAGAGTTTAAAAAGGTCCCTTAGTCTGTTTCAGTAGGCTCCACAATCATGGGGAAGACTGCTGACTTGACAGATGTCCAGAAGGCAGTCATTGACACACTCCACAAGGAGGGTAAGCCACTAAAGGTCATTGCTAAAGAAGCTGGCTGTTCACAGAGTGCTGTATCCAAGATTAATTAATGGAAAATTGAGTGGAAGGAAAAAGTGTGGTAGAAAAAGGTGCCCCAGCAACTGGGATAACCGCAGCCTTGAAAGGATTAAGAAAAGGCCACTCAAAAATTTGGGGGAGATTCACAAGGAGTGGACTGCTGCTGGAGTCATTGCTTCAAGAGCCACCACACACAGACGTATCCAAGACATGGGCTACAAGTGTCGCATTCCTTGTGTCAAGCCACTCATGACCAATAGACAACGCCAGAAGCGTCTTACCTGAGCCAAGGAGAAAAAGACCTGGACTGTTGCTCAGTTGTCCAAGGTGTTGTTTTCAGATGAAAGTGAATTTCGCATTTCATTTGGAAATCAAGGTACCAGAGTCGGGAGGAAGAGTGGAGAGGCCACAATCCAAGCTGCTTGAGGTCTAGTGTGAAGTTTCCACAATCAGTGATGGTTTGGGGAGCCATGTCATCTGCTGGTGTAGGTCCACTGTGTTTTATCAAGACCAAAGTCAGTGCAGCTGTCTACCAGGAAATGGAGATGGAAATTTCATTCTCCAGCAGGACTTGGCACCTGTCCACACTGCCAAAAGTGCCAAGTCCTGGTTTAAAAACAACAGTATCACTGTGCTTGATTGGCAGCAAACTCGCCTGACCTTAACCCCATGGAGAATCTATGGGGTATTGTCAAGAGGAAGATGAGAGACACCAGACCCAACAATGCAGACGAGCTGAAGGCTGCTATCAAAGCAACCTCAGCTTCCATAACACCCCAGTAGTGCCATAGGCTGATTGCCTCCATGCCACGCCACATTGATGCAGTAATTGATGCAAAAGGAGCCCCGACCAAGTATTGAGTGCATTTACTGAACATATATTTCAGTATTCCAACATTTCGGATTTTAAAATCATTTTTCAAGCTGGTGTTATAAAGTATTCTAATTTACTGAGATAATGACATTTCTGTTTTCATTGGCTGTAAGCCATAATCATATATAATACATCAGTTTCACTTTTTGTATTGAAGAACTGAAATAAATTAACTTTTTGATGATATTCTAATTTTGTGAGAAGCATCTGTATATACTTCGCACAAAATGGGTATTCGGTCTCAATCTGATGGCCAAATTTGGTTAATCACTCAAAATGTACCCAATAAGGTAAGTATGACAATTCGTATACATCTTATATAGTAATAAAGTGCATGTGCTAATGGAAAAACCCTATTCAGTAAGGCCGTTAAGGATTACAAAGGTATATACACAATCTCAGTGATCAAATGCTCCAGAGCTTCAGACAAGCCTATAAAGTACTAATATAAAGTGCAAATGCATAAGTAATGGCAGTGGAGGAGCACATATAAACATCAGATCACAAAAGAGGGGTTACCCAAAAACACATATTTCATGAATGTACAGTTGAGGGAGAAAAAAAATGTTAGATTTACTGCAGCAGGATGTCAGCGCTCCCCTGCAGACTCCATGTCAGAGCAAGCAATGGTGCAGCATTCAAGCTCCCCGCTGCCTCCCCCCCCCAACAAGAGCAGCACCCGCGAGACCGGAAGTGCATCACAGGGGGGGGGGGGGAGTCAAACAGGCTGCCAGAGAGGATGAGTTACCCTGGAAGCTGTGACGTAGGGCTCTCATGGAGCGCACAGTTGAGGGGGAGGTGTAAGGTCATTCAGAGAGCTAAATGAAGCCATCAGGAATATTTACAGCCATCAGGAATATTTATTACCATCCAAAGTGGCTTGAGGAGCAGGACACAGAGACCACATATGACATTTTCATACCCATCCCTGTTCTTTTCTGAGCTTGCTTCGCTCTTGGTCCATTAGCCTCTCTCTCTAGCTTCACCACCCAGCACAGTACTTCATGGGCTTCCCTAGTCCCCAACAACAACACCACTAACCGGTAAGCGAGAATACTATTTCTCAACCCACGGTTCTGCGATCTTATGCCACTATGACCGTTTCTTAGCTTCTCTGCTTGCCAATGCCTTGCAACTACCACATGGACTGTCCCACTAGGTTTTCTGCCCCAGGCCTCATATCCTGAGAATCACTCACTCTGTCTAACACTTTTCCTTGTCTTTACTCCGGATCATGCTATCCATTGCCTCGGTCTCCACTCACTTCAGGGACACCTACTTCATGCGGCTCTGCTAATTAATCAGACCAGAAGTCTCCTCTAGTTACAAGCTAGGCCCTATCTATTCTCTGACATGAACCTGCCTGCTGTCTCTTCACTTTCGCCGCCTCCACTATGGGCTAGTTTCAACTATTAACCCTGTAGGATACCTGGTGCTGAGCAGAACACATCTTATAACTATCAATACAGATTATTAAGCATTGCAACAATATATATGTTTTCTGGAAAGGGGGGCGGTGACCGAGGTCAACAAGTTCACCTCCTTACAGTCCTGTGTGTGCTCCTGGTGTTCTGTAGATCATAGACCTACAGCGACCTGCATTCCACAGAACAGAGAGCAGTACAATAGGGAAACTATGGCTCTCTGCTCTACTGCAGAGTAGAGATGAGCGTTGTTCTACTCGAGCTGTTCGCCAATCTCAAATTCGAGCTGTTTTGGGCGGTGTTCGAGCCGGTCGGCGAACACGAACAATTTGAGAAAAATTCGGCTGTTCGAGGTTATGTTCGATAACTGTTCGTGCACCAAAATCATAACTGGATTTTTTCTCAGTAATGATGAAAATTAATGTTAATACGCAGTTTGAGTGTACAGCGGGGCGGGGGGAGGGGCAGGGGATGGATCTCTGCAGGAACAATGAAGATCTCCATTTTTTTTTCTCTTTCCCGCATTTGCAGTGGGGAGGTGCAATCTGTCAGCCTATCAGCAGCGCACACACGGAGCGAAGTGCTTTTTTTCACACAAGCAAGGGCATGTGTGATTGGCAGTGTATGTCACATGTCCTTGCCCTATAAGACCAAGCCATTTTCCCCGTCGCCACCATTTTCTCACTGCTGCAGCTGCGTGTTAGACGGCACCGCTGTTGCTGTGTGCGCTATACCTTGTTAATTTCAAGCCAATTTTCGCACAAATATACAGATAGCTTGGGAGTAGGGAATAGTTGTGATTGCAGTCCTTTTAAGGACTAGGTTACAGCATTTCCTACGACTTTTATCAAGCAGGTCTGTGCTCTTAAATAGATAGATTGTGGGAGTAAAGACTAATTATAATTGGAGTCCTTTTCAGGACTAGGTTACATCAGTTCCTATCAGTTTTTGCCAGGCAGGTCTGTGCCAGTGCTGTGCAAGTTTTTTTCACAGCATTTGGCTGAATCTAGCAAAGCTAATCCTTTTTGGCCTATTGCAGAGTGTGTTAGTCAGTGGAGTAGCCTATCTGTGTTGCAAGATATACCACCTGTGTATAGAATACCAATTTTTTTACTGCACCTAGTGAAGTAAAATCTTTTGGGCATAGCATCATTCTATTAGTCCATCTATACTGACCTCCATCAGGTTGCAAACTGAATATAATTTTTTTCTGCATCTAGCTCTGAAAAAATATTTGGGCTTCTAGCAGTGTGTGGGACTTGGTCTATTAGTCCATCTATACTGACCTCCATCAGGTTGCAAATTAAAAATAATTTTTTTCTTCATTTAGCTCTGAAAAAATATTTGGGCTTCTAGCAGTGTGTGGGACTTGTTCTATTAGTCCTTCTATACTGACCTCCAGCAGGTTGCAAATTGAATATAATTTTTTTCTGCATCTAGCTCTGAAAAAATATTTGGGCTTCTAGCGGTGTGTGGGACTTGGTCTATTAGTCCATCTATACTGACCTCCATCAGGTTGCAAATTAAAAATAATTTTTTTCTGCATCTAGCTCTGAAAAAATATTTGGGCTTCTAGCAGTGTGTGGGACTTGGTCTATTAGTCCATCTATACTGACCTCCATCAGGTTGCAAATTAAAAATAATTTTTTTCTTCATTTATCTCTGAAAAAATATTTGGGCTTCTAGCAGCGTGTGGGACTTGTTCTATTAGTCCATCTATACTGACCTCCATCAGGTTGCAAATTAAAAATAATTTTTTTCTGCATCTAGCTCTGAAAAAATATTTGGGCTTCTAGCAGTGTGTGGGACTTGGTCTATTAGTCCATCTATACTGACCTCCATCAGGTTGCAAATTAAAAATATTTTTTTTCTTCATTTAGCTCTGAAAAAATATTTGGGCTTCTAGCAGTGTGTGGGACTTGTTCTATTAGTCCTTCTATACTGACCTCCAGCAGGTTGCAAATTGAATATAATTTTTTTCTGCATCTAGCTCTGAAAAAATATTTGGGCTTCTAGTGGTGTGTGGGACTTGGTCTATTAGTCCATCTATACTGACCTCCATCAGGTTGCAAATTAAAAATATTTTTTTTCTGCATCTAGCTCTGAAAAAATATTTGGGCTTCTAGCAGTGTGTGGGACTTGGTCTATTAGTCCATCTATACTGACCTCCATCAGGTTGCAAATTAAAAATAATTTTTTTCTGCATCTAGCTCTGAAAAAATATTTGGGCTTCTAGCAGTGTGTGGGACTTGGTCTATTAGTCCATCTATACTGACCTCCATCAGGTTGCAAATTGAATAAAAAAAATTTCTGCATCTAGCTCTGAAAAAATATTTGGGCTTCTAGCGGTGTGTGGGACTTGGTCTATTAGTCCATCTATACTGACCTCCATCAGGTTGCAAATTAAAAATAATTTTTTTCTGCATCTAGCTCTGAAAAAATATTTGGGCTTCTAGCAGTGTGTGGGACTTGGTCTATTAGTCCATCTATACTGACCTCCATCAGGTTGCAAATTGAATAAAAAAATTTTCTGCATCTAGCTCTGAAAAAATATTTGGGCTTCTAGCGGTGTGTGGGACTTGGTCTATTAGTCCATCTATACTGACCTCCATCAGGTTGCAAATTAAAAATAATTTTTTTCTGCATCTAACCCAGCCAATAGTTTCGGCCTAATACCACAGTTTGGCCACTCAGCTCTGCTCGGTTACCATCCATTGTTTTTTTGTGCAAACAACTCCAGAGTTGTGAATTAGTTAACCACCAAAATGAGTGGAAAAAGGCCTGCTGCTGGTGGAAAGGGGAATAGGCGTGTTGGGAAGGGGAAAAAAGGTTGTGTCTGTGGGGTAGGTGCAGAAGAAAGACCATCTTCCAGCCAAACTAAAATGTCTACTTCTTTTAGCGGACAATGTGATAAGATCCCTTTCTTACAGCCACGCCAATCGCTACAAATTCCAGATGAGGCACAAAAACAGCAGGTGCTTCAACGGATATCAAGTGCTCCTTTAAGTGGGCTCTCCTCCACATCAACTTCAACATCACAAATACTCCAGTCCTCAAAGGTGTCACCCAAATCGCACTTGCTTCCTCACAGCTCCCAAATCTCCAGCTGCCCGTCTGAGTATGAGGTAGAACAGATGGTTGAGTCTGCAGAGCTGTTTACTCATACTATAGCCTGGGAATCAGAGGTCGACTCCAGCGCTTCTGTGAATCCAGACGAGGAAATGATCTGCACTGATGCCCAGAATCTTTATGAGTCGGATCCAGGACCAGACGCAGAAGGTTCTGACCATAATGTAGACCCTCATTCCCAAACTGTAACTCCTGTTGGTGGAGACAATGAGGAAGACGATGATAAGGCTCAAATACCTGATTGGAGCGACAACTTTAGTTTTTTGTCAGGGCAGGAACAGGGTGATGATGATGAGGTCGGAGATCCCACTTACTGTCAACCCACAGTCAGCCAAGAGATGAGGTCAGCAGAGGAGGTGGAGGAAAATGCTAGTGACGACGAGGTCAGGTTGCGCCTTCCTGGACAGAGACGTAGTACTGGAAGTACGTCAACAACTGCATCCTCAAACACAACTCTGCCTCTCACCACAAGTCGTGGTGGCTCTTCAGGTCGCATGGGTGCTAAGCCTTGCATAGCCTGGGCATTTTTTCAGATCGATAAAGATGACCCAACTCGTGTTATCTGTAACATTTGTCAGCAAAAGCTAAGTAGAGGCCAAAAAATACATAGTTTGAGTACTTCATGCATGAACCGGCACATGGACATGAAGCATAAGTTGCAGTGGGAAGCTCAGTGTGCTACAATGCGGCCTAGCCGGCCGGGCCAACCACCGTCTGCCATATCTTGTGCATCCGCGGCCTCTTCATCCTCTGTGACTGGGGGGACAGCAGTCACACCTGTTTTGGGGCGCAGACCTGCCACCTCTTTACCCGCAACAGCCAGCGTGATTGGCAGGTCATCATTTTCTTTGGAGGTGGTAACACCAGCTGGTCTTGAGCGCTGTCCGACATCGATAGCACCACCTTTGGATCAAGGCAACCTAACATGTCCGCCTGCATCTTCCTCACAGACCGGCAGTTTGCCGGGGACACCCTTATCAACCCCGTCTAAGCACAATAGCCAGCCCTCGGTCCCTGAGATGTGGACAAGTAAAAGACCATTTCCTCCTAGCCATGAGAAAGCTAAGAGGTTGAATTTCACCATCTGCAAGCTCTTGGCTACAGAAATGCTGCCTTTCCGCCTGGTGGACACAGAGGATTTTCGAGACCTTATGTCCGTCGCAGTGCCCCAGTACCAGATGCCCAGTCGGCACTACTTCTCAAAGACAGGTGTGCCTGCGCTCCACCAGCATGTCGCACACAACATCACCGCTTCTTTGAGAAACTCTGTGTGTGACAGGGTGCATTTCACCACAGACACTTGGACGAGTAGGCATGGACAGGGGCGTTACATGTCGCTGACTGGGCACTGGGTAACTATGGTGACAGCAGGACAAGGGGCTGCTGTCCAAGTCTTGCCGTCCCCACGAGTTGTGCGTCAATCCTCTTTATGTCAAAGTTCCTCCACTGCTTCTGCCTCCTCAACCTCCTCTCGGTCTTCCACCCGCACCCAAAGCCTGTCTGGTCATGCCACAAGCTTTCTAACTGCGCAGAAGGGATCCTGCACACCTCCTTACTATGCTGGCAGTAGGGCTCAACGTCATCAGGCGGTTTTTACATTGAAATGTCTGGGAAATGTGAGTCACACAGCTGAGGAGTTGTGGTCAGCTCTGGAGAACCAATTTCATGAATGGTTGTCTCCACTGGACCTGAAACCAGGGAAGGCCGTGTGCGACAATGCTGCAAACCTGGGTGCGGCCCTTCGCCGGGGCAATGTCACACACGTGCCTTGTATGGCTCACGTGTTGAACCTGGTTGTCCAGCAATTTTTAGCCCACTATCCCAGACTAGATGGCCTTCTGCAGAGGGCACGGTCGCTGTGTGCTCACTTCCGCCGTTCGCATCCCGCAGCTCAGCGACTTACATCTCTACAGAAGTCGTTGGGCCTGCCACTTCACCGGCTAAAATGCGATGTGCCTACCCGGTGGAATTCAACTCTGCACATGTTGCAGCGACTGTGGCAGCACCGACAAGCCCTGGTGCAATACGTTCTGACGTATAGCCTGGGCCAACGAGATTCAGAGGTGGGGCAAATCACGCTGGAGGAGTGGTCTCAGATCAGGGACCTATGCACCCTTCTGCACAGTTTTGAAATGGCGACGAAGATGTTTAGTGCTGACGATGCCATTATCAGCATGACTATTCCGGTGATTTACATGCTGGAGCACATGTTAAACAGAATTCGGAGTCAGGTGGTGGCACAAGAGGAGGTGGAGGAAGTAGAGGAGGAGGAGTTGTATGCGGAAGGGCTAACATCTGCAAGGTCCAGACGGTCGGCAGCACCAAGGCGGCAGGCATGTGAGGGTGGGGGAGATGATTTTACCAGGGCGCATGGTAGCAGCCAAACTAGTGAGGAAGGTGCAGGAGCCCAGGAAGAAGTGGAGGACGAACTGATGGAAGACTCATCAGATGAGGGAGACCTTGATCACATTTCTATTGTGCGAGGTTGGGGGGAGAGGACAGAGGAAGGAAGCATGATTGTTACCTCGCCACCAACACAACAGGGACTTGGTGCTCCTGGATGCGCAACACACATGAGTGCCTTCTTGCTGCACTACCTGCAACATGACCCTCGAATTGTGAGAATTAGAAATAATCCTGACTACTGGGTTGCCACACTGTTAGATCCCCGGTACAAAAGTAAATTTGCAGAAATTATTCCTGCCATAGAAAGGGATGCACGCATGCAGGAGTATCAGCAGAGACTGTTGCAGAATCTTACATGTGCTTTTCCACAAAATACCAGTGGTGCACGTAGTGAATCTCACAGTTCCAACTTGCCAACCGTGGGACCGTCAAGTGTTCAGCACTCAAACCGTAACAGAACCACAGTATCTGCTGGTAACATCAATTTTGCGGAATCATTTCACCACTTTTTTAGCCCATCCTTTGCAAGGCCACAGGAGACAAGAAGTCTGACACATAGTCAACGCCTAGAGACGATGGTACAGGAGTATCTCCAAGTAAACATTGAAGCCACGACTGTGTCACTGGACCCTTGCTCTTTTTGGGCTTCCAATCTGGATAAATGGCCGGAGCTAGCCACTTACGCCTTGGAGATCTTGTCATGCCCCGCAGCCAGCGTTCTGTCTGAACGTGTGTTCAGCGCTGCTGGTGGTGTGCTGACAGATAAGCGCACGCGGCTCTCCACTGATAATGTAGACAGACTCACGTTCATAAAGATGAACAAATCATGGATCCGAAACGACTTTTCTACCCCTGTGTCATCCTGGGGAGAGTAAAAGCTTGATGATTGGTTAAAATCACCCTACCAACCGTTTTAAGCTTTCAAATTACTAATCATGTTTATCTGTATCTTGACTGGAAAATAATTTGGGCTTTGTAGCAGTGTGCAGCACTGATCCTATTAGGCCATCTATAATAAGCTTCACCAGATTTAAAATTAAAAATAATTTTTAGCTGCATCTAGCCCGGAAAATAATTTTGGGGCTCCGAGATGCGCAAGACACATAAGTGCCTTCTTGCTGCACTACCTGCAGCATGACCCTCATATTGTCAGAATTCGAAGTAATCATGACTACTGGGTTGCCACACTCTTAGATCCCCCAAACTTTTCGATCAACCTTTTCATTTTAATAAAGACCAAAAAAATGGTCATTTTTGAAATTATAAGCATTAGCAGGTTGTTAGAAACTGAAATCAAACAGTTTTCAACTCAAAACTTTATTCTAGGTGATGTTACATTTTCACATAGGACCCCTTGTTCGAAAGGAGCTTCTGAACTCTCTCGTCCATTGAATTTGTCAGGTTTTGGATGGTTTCTGCTTCAATTGTTTTGCATGAGGACAGAATACCCTCCCAGAGCTGTTGCTTAGATGTGAACTGCCTCCCGCCATCATAGACACTCCTTTTAATGATGCTCCAAAGGTTCTGAATGGGGTAGAGGTCAGGGGAGCATGGGGTCACACCATAAGTTTGTCCCCTTTTATGCCCATATCAGCCAGAGATGCAGATGTTTTATGTGCAGCATGAGATGGTGCATTATCATGCAGAAAAATGATCTTGCTGTGAAATACACGGTTCTTCTTCTTGAACCATGGCAGGAAGTGCTGTTTGAGAAAATCCACATACATTATGGAGTTCATCTTTAGCGCCTTCAGGGATCCTAAAGGGGCCGACAATCTCTCTCCCCATGATTCCAGCCCAAAACATTACTCCACCTCCTCCTTGTTGGCGCTGTAGCCGTGTTTGCGTGGGGTGTCCATCAACCAGCCATCCTCCACTCCATTCATCTGGACCATCGAGCGCTGCACGGCACTCATCCGTGAACAAAACAGTTTTGAAATCAGTCTTCATGTAATGTTTGGCCCACTGGAGCCGTTTCTGCTTGTGTGAAGTGGATAGAGGAGGTCGACAGGATGGCGTATGCACAGCTGCAAACCTCTGAAGGACCCTGCATCTTGTTGTTCGGGGGACGTTGGAGGCACAAGCAGCTTCAAAAACTTGTCTGCTGCTATGACAAGGCTTTCTTGCCGCTGCTCTTTCAACCTGACGTAATTGCCTGTAGGAAAGAGTCCTCAATTTGCCCTTATCAGCACGCACACGTGTGTACTGTGAATCAGCTACATACTTCTTGATTGCCAAGACACTTCATCCTGATCATCGCACAATGTTGATTGTAGTCATGCCTTGACCTAAACACTCCACAATTTGTTGCTTCTCAGCAGCCGACACATCCTTTTTCTTTCCCATTTTGGCAGAAAATGTAGGCTGCTTAATAATGTGAGAGAGCCTTCTTAAGTAGTCTTGCCTTTCATTGGACACACCTGCCAAACTAATTAGCACAGGTGTCTGCAATTGCTTACAGTGATATAAAGAGCCCTGACACACATCACCATCAATGAGTTTAACTGACAAACAAACAAATTCTTCCCATATCACTCCTAAACACTTTTTGCATAATAATTTGGAACGCGGTGTACATGTGCTTTTCCACAAAACACCAGTGGTTCACGTAGTGAATCTTACAGTTCTAACTTGCCAACCGTGGTCTGTATGAAATTGTTCAATAAAGGGCCCAAAATTAAGATAACATAGATGGGAGAGGTCTCTATGAATAGGAATTCCTAAGTATTTGATACCCTGTGAGGGCCAGGCAAAGGGAAAGTTGGACTGGATGGAATCCTATATGGATTTAGGGAGGGAGACATCGAGGGCCTCAGACTTCGCTGCATTGATTTTAAAATTTTACCATGTAACAAAGTGATCTATTTCAGCCATAACAGCAGGGATGGATATATGTGATTGAGTGATATATACTAGGACATCATCAGCAAATAGAGAGCACTTGTACTCGGTGCCTCCCACCTCAATCCACCTAATATTGGGGTTATGGCGAATTGATGAGAGCAGGTTCTCCGTCACTAGGATGTATAATAGAGGGGACAGAGGACATCCCTGCCTTGTCCCACTGGTGATTGTGAAAGGTGATGAAAATGTTCTGACGCACCCCCTGGGCCTTGGGACACCCGGAGCCGGACCCTTTTTGGTGGATGCTGGTGGTTGTAGTCTTCGTGGCGGCGATCCGGTTCCGTGGCTCAGGGCGGTCAAACCAGTGGCGGAACTATTTATGTGGTTTTGATGTTTAAATGTCCGACTACGCCACCCGTGGATTGCGGTCAGAGTGAACCGCCGCTACAGGGCAGACCGCTAAGGCTGGTGTTGTGGGTGCAGCAGAGCGTAGCATAACTCCCCACGGGAGGAGTATAGCCTCAGGGCAGTGTATGCGGAGGATGGGGGTGATGGTGCAGGGCAGCAGCAGTAACGACACGGAGTCAGTGATGCAGTTCAGGGCCTTTACTCACAGTTCTTATTATCCAGACCACGTCTGCAGGTAACGGCTGCCCACGTCGTACTGTGCTCACCAGGTGAGGGGCTCAGACAACTCCCAGATAACTTTGGAGCGCTTCACAGGACCCCCTTTGTGTGTCCTTTGTCTGGCCTTTCTTACCAACACTTCTGTCCGGCTGCCTCGGGCCTCCTCTTGGTAAACTTGGCGCCAGTTTCCCTGACCCTATGTGGTGCCTTCCTAGCGGGTGGAGCAAGGGGCTGCGCCACATAAAATGTCAGAGCCTCCGGTTTCTAGCTGAGGGTCGTTTCCTGCCTCCACTAGTTCGGGGACCGGTCTCCCCCTTTGGCCTGACCCCTCCACGCAGGTGGATTCGGGTGTGCGGTGGCGACTCGCCCGTCCGCACCCCTGGGATCCCTTCATTCCTCGTTCCTGGAGCCTTCTCCGCTCCTCTTCCTTCCTTCTCCCTCTTGCAGGCCTGGGCCTCTGTTACTAGGCCCGCCTCCGGAGCAGAGCTCATGCAGAGCCCCTGCTCCCTGCCACTTCTGCTCAGACTTCTCTGCACTGAACTAAGATGGTGCCCACCTTTTATACTCCCTTCTCAATGCACCCAGGAACTGCTTCCTCCCTGCTCCTGCACTGCAGGGTTCCCCTTCCTCAGTGTTCCCTCCCCCCACTCCAGCCAGGGACAGGGACTGTCGTGCCCATCTCAGGGGCATATTGGTCGCCCTGCCCCACGGCAATGTGGTGTAATGCATGCAGGTGTCGGGTCCTGATCCACACTCCATCCTTATCTGAGAGTGAGATATCACACCTCTGGGTGAGGTGCAATACGTCTGTAGCAACTGAGCCCTCGGTGCTACAGTTCCATTTATCTTCAGCCTAGGTGACGTATTGTGATACAGGGCCGTGATTTTGGCTATAAAAGGGTCCCCTAGACCCCTACCCCAAGCTTTTTAAGAGAATCATATATGGCGTGCCAGGAGACTCTATGGAATGCTTTCTCAGCATCCAACGAGAGTATCTACTTACAAATTTTTAACTGCATCTAGCCCAGGAAATACTTTGTGCCTAGTAGCAGTGTCTGCTAGTCAGCGGATTATCCCGGCTGTTAAGCAAGCTACACCACCTGTAGTTTGGACACTTAATTTTTTCAAAGGAAATGCTTCGGGACCACGGGATACTCAGTGAAGAGCATCAGGAGGCACCCCAAGGCATAGGGGCTGGGACTGGCAGTAGGATGCCTTGCGGTGGACAGCCGAGCTCGATCCTTATAAAAGCTTTTTAACTGCAGCAGCTTTAGTGGACGCTACTGGAGCTGGAATTACGCGGCTGCTGGCATGAGACTTGCCCTCCAATAGATCCTTGTAAATGGATTTAAAGTGTATTCATTCAAACTAGAGGGACAATTTAAATTAAAAAGCTTAGAGCTGCCTCCACCACAGGGGGGCTCTCTCGACCCACCAGCGGACAGGCACCAGTATTGGGAGAGGGGGGCTGGCCGTCAGGGTTCACTGCGGCTCTGGCACAAACCCGGCGACACGGAGGTGGCACGGGCAGGAGCGGACTGGCCGTGTCGGCTTCTCACTTTTTGGATTTTAGAAGGGCATGACATGCCTATATCTGTGTCTCCCCCTCCTTTTACTCCTCCACCTCTTTTCTTTTCGCATGACTATATGTACTTGTCACTTTTCCATGTGTTAGTTGTGTCTTCTGAGCAGTTTGTCAGCTTTTGGACACCTTTGAAGGTGTTTTCTATGTGTTTCTATGTGTTTTTGTTTGCCTGCCATTGGTTTTAACGGTGTTCGAAGGTGTTCGACGAACAGTTCGACGAACAGTTCGGCGAACACACGGGTGTTCGACGAACCGAACCGAACTCGAACACTACGGGGGTGGCTCAACACTACTGCAGAGTTTAACTGTATCGGCATGCTTTACATGTTGATACAGTTAAGAATGGCAGTCTCTATGGGTGGGCCTCACCCTGTGAGTGTTCCCGAGCAACTGCCCCCTGTGGGTACCCAGTAGGTAAGCTATTGCTTCTCACCCAACAAAGTAAAGATATAGGGCTGGCAGCTGTGCCTTAACATAGAGCACCAAACATTTATGGCATGGTACTCACATGTAATTGATAGCTCCTCTCCACACAAATGCAATGTATGATATCTGGTATGACCTAACAGATATCTCTGCATTTTATATGCTTAGGCTGTTTCCTGTTGCTGACTCACCAGTTTTTCTTTCATGAATCAGTCACCACTAGTGTTGAGCATTCCGATACTGAAATATCGGGTATCGACCGATATTCGCGGTATCGGAGTTTCGATACTGAGTTCCGATACTTTTAGAATATCGAATACCGGAATCGGAAGTTCCCATAATGCCTGCGCTCTGCAGTGTCTCTGAAGGATGACAAGCTGGATGGCAGTGCTCAGCTTACTGTGCTTGTCATTTAGTGTTAAAGGATTTATTAAAAAAAATAATAGTGTTTTCATGCACCGTCTCTTTAAAAAAGCCTGCCGGCAATTCAGCATCGGTACCCGACGATTTAGGATAGAAAGAATAGAGCATCACACATAGATTATATAGATAGAAACATGTCAGTGACATATATAAGAAGTACAGTGATAGTGTTAATTACTGTACTTGTCATTTAGTGTTAAAATAAAGGATTTATTAAAAAAAATTGACGTGGGGTTCCCCGTAATTTTAGTCTCTAGTGGAGGTTAAGCAGACGGCTGGGGCAGATGTTTGAAGCCTGGGAAGGGGGTAATACCCACGAAGCTTCCCAGGCTACTAATATCACTGACAGCGTGGGAGAATTCTCCTGCGCTCAGCGCTTGAGCAGGAGAATTCTCCCATGCTGGGATGGCATTGAGATGACAGGCTGGATGGCAGCTGAGCGCTGCCATCCAACATGTCATCCTTCATAGACACTGCAGAACGCAGGCATGCTTGCGCTCTGCAGTGTCTCTGAAGGATGACAAGCTGGATGGCAGCGCTCAGCTGTGATCCAGCCTGTCATCTCAATGCCATCCCAGCGTGGGAGAATTCTCCTGCTCAAACGCTGAGCGCAGGAGAATTCTCCCATGCTGTCAGTGACGTGCATGAGGTGAGCTGAGTTCATTGGACATGAGCTCACCTCATGCACGTCACTGACAGCGTGGGAAAATTCTCCTGCGCTCAGCGCTTCAGCAGGAGAATTCTCTCACGCTCACTGCAAGCGTAGGGGAATTTTCCCACGCTGTCAGTGACGTGCATGAGGTGAGCTGTGTTCATTGGACATGACCTCGGCTCATCTTTATGCCGTCACAGTGAGACACTGAGGAGCACAAGCATGCCTGCGCTTCTCAGTGTCTGTGGCATGGCAAGCTGGATGGCAGCTTTCGGCTGCCATCCAGCCTGTCATGTGAATGTAGCAGAGCTGAAGCTGTTGTGGGAACCATGGAAAGGTAAGGATGATGTTGCTTTATTATTTTACTTTTATTGCAGAAGACATTGGCTTCAGCTGGAATGGGCGTGATGGTAAGTATGGTTTAATTTAGAACAATAAAGAATTGTCTGTTTATTTCAATTAAAGGACTTTATTCTGGGTGTTTGTGTTTTTTTTTTAACTTTGACTATGGGGTTAGTAATGGGGGTGTCTTATAGACGCCTCTCCATTACTAACCTGGGCTTGATGTCAGCTGGCATTATAAGCTGACATCAACTCCAGCCCTATTACCCCACTGCCACCGCTACAGGGCAGTGTGAAGAGCGAGGCTAAGTGCCAGAATTGGCGCATCCTATGGATGCGCCATTTCTGGGGCTGCTGACGGCTGGTGTTTCTAGCCTGGTAGGGGGCCAATATTCATGGCACCCTTCCTGGGCTATTAATATCAGCCCCCAGCTGTCTGCCTAGCCTTTGCTAGCTATTAAAATAGGGGGAACCCCACGTCTTTTTTTTTTGGGGTCCCCCATTTTAATAGCTAGTAAAGGCTAGGTATTCAGCTGGGGGCTGACATTAGTAGCCTGGGAAGCTCCGTGGGTATTATCCACTTACCAGGCTTCAAACATCTGCCCCAGCCATCTGCTTAACCTCCGCTAGAGACTAAAATTACGGGGAACCCCACGCCAATTTTTTTTTAAATAAATCCTTTATTTTAACACTAAATGACAAGTACAGTAATCAACACTATCACTGTACTTCTTATATATGTCACTGACATGTTTCTATGTATCTAATCTATGTGTGATGCTCTATTCTTTCTGTTATAAATTGTCGGGTACCGATGATGAATTGCCGGCCGGCTTTTTTAAAGAGACGGTGCATGAAAACACTATTATTTTTTTTAATAAATCCTTTAACACTAAATGACAAGTACAGTAAGCAACACTGTCACTGTACTTCTTATATGT
Organism: Phyllobates terribilis; assembly: GCF_046119375.1. NCBI lineage: Eukaryota > Metazoa > Chordata > Amphibia > Anura > Dendrobatidae > Phyllobates > Phyllobates terribilis. Next base: position 125,612,082 of record NW_027362762.1, on the reverse strand, counting down.
GTGTGTAACGGGTCTGGGAGGTGGAACCTCTGATCAACTATACAAGGGGGCAGTCCTTGTAAGGAAGCGGGTGGCTCCCAGGGAAGACGGGCAGGTAGTCACGGCAAGTGACAGGGACAGTCTCTGGGTAGAGGGGCAGGTAGTCACGGCAAGTGACAGGGACAGTCTCTGGGTAGAAGGGCAGCGGGCTGGTGGCTGGTGAGCGCTCCCAGGTGAGCGGGCGAGAGTCTCTGGACAGGCAGGTGGTCACGGCAAGTGACGGCAGAAGCTCCAGGTAGACTAGCAGACAGGTAGCGGATGGACGCTCCCAGGTGAGTGGGCAAGAGTCTCTGGACAGGCAGGTGGTCACGGCAAGTGACGGCAGAGCCTCCAGGTAGGCTAGCAGGCAGGTAACAGGTGAGCGCTCCCAGGTGAGCGGGCAAGAGTCTCTGGACAGGCAGGTGGTCACGGCAAGTGACGGCAGAGCCTCCAGGTAGGCTAGCAGGCAGGTAACAGGTGAGCGCTCCCAGGTGAGCGGGCAGGCTGGTCCATAGAAAGACTGACAGGAGTCGGAGGGCAGACCGTCGGACCGCAGGCTTGCAAGCGGGTAGCGGATATCAGGCAGGTATCAAGCAGGAATCTGGCAGGTGACTGGCAGGTAACAGGCAGGAATCTGGCAGGTGACTGGCAGGTAACAAGCAGGAATCTGGCAGGTGACTGGCAGGTAACTGGTAACGGGACCTGAGGGCTGAAGCAGAGTGAAGGCTTTGCAACAACATTGCTCGGGCACCTCCATTTTGCAGGAGGTGCCTTATATATGGGAGGTCCTCCGGCAATTGGCCGGGGACTCCTTAGGACGGCGCGTGCGGTCCCTTTAAGAGAGGGGGAGCGCGCGCGCGCCCTAAGCACACTGCCGGGGAAGGAGCGCGTGCCGGAAGCAGCGGGGAGAGAAGCGCTGGATGACGCCGCGCCAGGAGCGGGGAGGTGAGAGGGACGGCATCTCTGCCTAGTACGGGGCAGAGACGCTGATGCTACAATGTGACTGACATGTTTCTATCTATCTAATCTATGTGTGATGCTCTATTCTTTCTGTTATAAATTGTCGGGTACCGGTGTATGCCGCTGCTGAATTGCCGGCTTTTCATGTAATACATTCTACATTATTCTTAGTCGTTTTCCTTCATGTAGAATTAACCTACAAGGAAAGAAAGGGTTTATTTTCATTCCGATATTTGTGTCCCATTGACTTGCATTGGTTTCCGGTATCGGAATCGGCGATATCCGATATTTTTTGGGTATCGGTCCGATCCAATATTTCCCGATATCGGAAGGTATCGCTCAACACTAGTCACCACTTTTAATAGATACTAACCACTACAGACCAGAAAACACAAGAGCTGCAATTTTTGACTAGTATTGCGAGGGATGGGGAGGACGGAAGTAAGCACAGACAGCTGAACACTCACTATGAGTAAGTGATTGTTCTAGAAGCCAATTTGACTCTACAGAAATTAGATGAGAATGTTTATCTGTGAACAAAATGGGATACAACTAGTCAAGATAAGCTGCAGGAGAAAAAAAATGAATTTGCTTTCTGGAGTATTTAGTTAGCTCTGAGTGATAGACTATGTGTACATGGAGTCTTTCTGCTGAAATTTCAGAGCAGAAACTGATCAGAACCTCCATGTTATTGAGCAGTTTTCAATTTTTGAAGACAGTTTGGAAAGTTTCTGTTTAATTTTTGCTCCAAAAACTTTTTGAAAAAAACCTCTCTATATACACTGTGTTCCAAATTATTATGCAAATAATATTTTCTCAGATTTTCCCAAACTACCTATATGAATTGCAGTCATTGTAATTTTCCAGTCAAATAACTATTAGAGTACAATTGAAAGGTTTTTGTACAAACTGCCTATGATAACAGTATATTTTTAAAAAAATAAAAAACTCAAACTGCACTCAAAATGCATGTTCCAAATTATTATGCACAGCAGAGTTTTCAACCTTTTCATTTTAATAAAGAACAAAAAAATGGTCATTTTTGAAATTATAAGCATTAGCAGGTTATTAGAAACTGAAATCAAACAGTTTTCAACTCAAAACTTTATTCTAGGTGATGTTACATTTGCACATAGGACCGCTTGTTCGAAAGGAGCTTCTGAACTCTCTCGTCCATTGAATTTGTCAGGTTTTGGATGGTTTCTGCTTTAATTGTTTTGCATGAGGACAGAATACCCTCCCAGAGCTGTTGCTTAGATGTGAACTGCCTCCCGCCATCATAGACACTCCTTTTGATGATGCTCCAGAGGTTCTCAATGGGGTTGAGGTCAGGGGAGCATGGGTGCCACACCATAAGTTTGTCCCCTTTTATGCCCATAGCAGCCAGAGATGTAGATGTGTTACGTGCAGCATGAGACGGGGCATTATCATGCATGAAATGATCTCGATGGTCCAGATGGATGGAGTGGAGGATGGCTGGTTGATGGACAACCCATGCAAACACGGCTACGGCGCCAACAAGGAAGAGGTGAAGTAATGTTTTGGGCTGGAATCATGGGGAGAGAGATTGTCGGCCCCTTTAGGATCCCTGAAGGGGTAAAGATGAACTCCATAATGTATGTGGAGTTTCTCAAACAGCGCTTCCTGCCATGGTTCAAGAAGAAGAACCGTGTATTCTGCAGCAAGATCATTTTCATGCATATTTTTTTAAAAATATACTGTTATCATAGGCAGTTTGTACAAAAACCTTTCAATTGTACTCTAATAGTTATTTGACTGGAAAATTACAATGACTGCAATTCATATAGGTAATTTGGGAAAATCTGAGAAAATATTATTTGCATAATAATTTGGAACACAGTGTACATACCCTGAGGGTATGTGGACACTGTTTTTTAAGAAGTTTTTACGAGCTTCAAAAATACTTCAGACTTTTCCTTTTCATTTCTATTGTAAAACCGCATTGCTTTTCATATGTTCAATCTTTTGAGTGTTTTTTTTTCCCTTCAGACCTTGAAACGCACCTGTTGGGAAAAATGAAAGTGAAGTCACTCTTTTAAAGCTGATTGTGACAGAATCCACTCCAAACTGGACACTGTCCAATCAAAAGGCTGAAAAAAAGCTTCAGGAATAAAAACTGTTACAAAATACTTCAAAAACTCTTCAAAATCGTTTCAAGAAATGAAAAACTCCACCAAAAACTCCCTCAAAAGGAGCCTTTCCTGAAGTGGTCTCCACTAGAAAACTTGTAATTTTTGAAAGCCTCAAAAAACTCTGTCCACATGTAGCCTTAGGAACCAATGTTGACAAATAGGAGATCCTCAGCCCCAGAAGAATACACCGTAAGTCATAAATGTGTAACATTTTTAATCTTAAAATGTCTAAATAATGAGTTATTCCCAATTTGAATAATGGTCTCTCTGTGCCCTACGCTGTAGACCTAAACTATCTGTAGAACCGGTCAATATAGATGCCCAGTCTGCTCTCGTGATAATCCCATTTATTTTAACTTGCACACCTTTATCCCATTTTTCCATGACTATACATTGCAAACTGGCTCCACTTGTATTAAAAGAAAAAGGTGACAAAATGTAAAATGAATTAATATGCCGTGAAAACATTTTAACGATCACAGAAAAACATAAAACAAAATTACAGAGCTAATTATACAGTCAGAGTGGTGCATTGATTTCTATTTCTCTCATTTATCGCTTGCATCTTGGAATTAAAAGCAATTTACTATATGGACATAACTGCTGATAATAAAGTCTTGCGCTGCCAAATATTTACAGAACTCTGTAAATATGGATTACATTTAGGTAATGGGATTGTCTCTTATATCGAGAGAAAAATGATATTAAAATAAAAAAGGCTAAAATAAATGGGAAAAGCAAACAAATAAATGTAGTAAAACCAGAGGTTGAAATTAATGACCTATCCTAAGGGCGCAGTCAGACGGCCATAAAAGTCGTAACAAGATTGGAACTCAATACATAGACTGTCTGTGGCTTTCCTGACCCAAGAGTGACAGCTTCATATATTTTTAAGCAACTGCCATGCTCCAGTCAGGAGAGTCATCGGTCAGTCTAATCATTTCAGTCTTGTCTAGGTCCGACTTATACGGCCGTCTGACTGAGCCCTTAGGTCAATAATATCAGATTGGTGGGGTTATGACACCCTGCACCCCCGCTGATAACCTGTTCCTATTGTTGGTATATGCAACAGTTGTGGACTTCTTTGTTTGTGTGAAGGAGGACTTTATACTGAACTGACAGTAGATGGCGATGTTGTGTAAAGTTTCCTTGTTTACTGTATTGTAAAAAGAAAAAAAGTCTCTCTTGTATTTTCTGTTTTGTTCTTACTTCCTGGTGCAGTACTGTGTGACTGTGCGTTTTTTCCTTTACCTTATGTTCTGAGAAGTAAAAGCTTGTTATCCCATGTAATCTGCTCTGTGAAGTTTCTACCGCAACTGTGGGTATCCAGAAGCTGTGCAACACCTAGTGCCAGCGGCGGGCAGATGTGATCAATTGTGAATCAGAACGGCATAGATCCGTCACTTGTATAGTGACTGAAGCTAGGTACTGCAGATCCACCCAGTTGCGTCCAGTGTACAGTTATTGGTGCTGTGCTGCTCCGCAACTGATCACATCAGGCTGCTGTCAGCACCACCTGCAACAGCTGAGCGGTGAGGTGGGGGGTGTCGCATTGTCACTCCCTTTGTGTGTCATGTGCCTTGGTTCACTGTCACGTCCTCCTATTAGCATAATAAAGGCTGTACTTTATATCTACTGACATGTTTCTGAAGCTGAGAGTGAACATTGTGTCATACCATTCTGCATATCTGCGTCTACTCACTGATACTGGATGAGCACAGCGGTGGTCACAGAGTACCCTTCCTTATTAACCCCATATCTGCAGGTTAATAGCGTTTTTTCACGTGACAGGTTCCCTTTAAACATCGCCATACATGTGGCAGCAAACTTTTTCCTAGATATGCCACAGGGCTCATAAGTGAAAGAGCACCATGTGCATTGGAGGCATAATTTAAAAATTTACGTACTAAATTAGTAATACAATATAGGCTAACAATTTGCAGACGTCCTAAAACAAAATAATAAAAGAAACCCCTGACATGTGACTCCCATTTTGCAAAATATACCCTCATGGTATCATCTTTAGGTGCAGTTTTCAAATTGATCTAAATATGAAAATGACACCCCTTAGATATTTATCTAAAGAAAAAATAAGATATATTAGTCTTATTTGAAGTTTTAAGTGCATCATTTTGGGGTATTAGTAAAACGTTTGCTGATTTTGAAAAGGAAAAAATGGTAAACCCGACATTGTTTTTTAGGTTTTGTTTTTACAGTATTTATTGCACAGTATACCGGAGAAGGTAATGATTATGATTAGAGATGAGCGGTGTTCGACTAGAACTGTTCGCCAATCTCAAATTCGAGCTGTTTTGGGCGGTGTTCGAGTTGTTCGACGAACCCGAACGATTTGCAAAAAATTCGGCTGTTCGAGGTTATGTTCGATAACTGTTCGTGCACCAAAAGCGTGTCCTGCATGTCTGGCGCTATTTAGAGCACCAATCATGCAGGGATTGTCTGCCACTCACTGTAATGCCACAGCCATGGTGGTTGTGGCATTACAGTGATTGCCCAAATCGATGGGAACAGTGCCAACAGTGAAACATGAAAAGCCGGCAATTCAGCAGCGGCATACACCTGTACCCGACAATTTAGAACCGAAAGAATAGAGCTTCACACATAGATTAGATAGATATAAACATGTCAGCCACATATATACGAAGTACAGTGACAGTGTTGCTTACTGTACTTGTCATTTAACGTAAAGGATTTATCAAAAAAAATAATAGTGTTTTCATGCACCGTCTCTTTAAAAAAGCCGGCCGGCAATTCAGCAGCGGTACCCGACAATTTATAACAGACAGAATAGAGCTTCACACATAGATTAGATAGATAGAAACATGTCAGTCACATATATATGAAGTACAGTGATAGTGTTGGTTACTGTACTTGTCATTTAGTATTAAAATAAAGGATTTATTATTAAAAAAATTGGCGTGGGGTTCCCCTTAATTTTAGGCTCTAGCGGAGGTTAAGCAGACAGCTGGGGCAGATGTTTGAAGCCTGGGAAGGGGGTAAGACCCACGGAGCTTCCCAGGCTACTAATATCAGCCCCCAGCTGAATACATAGCCTTTACTAGCTATTAAAATGGGGGACCCCCCCAAAAAAATGACGTGGGGTCCCCCCTAATTTAATAGCTAGCAAAGGCTAGGCAGACAGCTGGGGGCTGATATTAATAGCCCAGGAAGGGAGCCATGAATATTGGCCCCCTCCCAGGCTAGAAACACCAGCCGTCAGCCGCCCCAGAAATGGCGCATTCATAGGATGCGCCAATTCTGGCACTTAGCCTCGCTCTTCCACACTGCCCTGGTGCGGTGGCAGGGGGTAATAGGGTTGGGGTTGATGTCAGCTTATAATGCCAGCTGACATCAAGCCCAGGTTAGTAATGGAGAGGCGTCTATAAGACACCCCCATTACTAACCCCATAGTCAAAGTTAAAAAAAACACAAACACCCAGAATAAAGTCCTTTAATTGAAATAAAGACACAATCCTTTATTGTTCTAAATTAAACCATACTTACCGTCACGCCCATTCCAGCTGAAGCCAACGATCTCCTGCAATAAAAGAAAAATAATAAAGCAACCTCATCCTTACCTTTCCATGGTTCCCACGACAGCTTCAGCTCTGCTACATCGAGATGACAGGCTGGACCGCAGCAGAACGCTGCCATCCAGCCTCTCATCCCGCAGACACTGAGAAGCGCAGGCTTGCTTGCGCTGCTCAGCGTCTCTCTGTGACGACATCCAGATGAGCCGAGTTCATGTCCAATGAACTCGGCTCACCTCATGCACGTCACTGACAGCGTGGGAAAATTCTCACGCTGAAGCGGTGAGTGCAGGAGAATTCTCCCACGCTGTCAGTGACGTGCATAAGGTGAGCTCATGTCCAATGAACTCAGCTCACCTCCTGCACGTCACTGACAGCGTGGGAGAATTCTCCTGCACTCAGCGCTTCAGCGTGAGAATTCTCCCACGCTGAAGCGCTGAGTGCAGGAGAATTTTCCCACGCTGTCAGTGACGTGCATAAGGTGAGCTCATGTCCAATGAACTCAGCTCACCTCCTGCACGTCACTGACAGCGTGGGAGAATTCTCCTGCACTCAGCGCTTCAGTGTGAGAATTCTCCCACGCTGAAGCGCTGAGTGCAGGAGAATTTTCCCACGCTGTCAGTGACGTGCATGAGGTGAGCCGAGTTCATTGGACATTAACTCGGCTCATCTGGATGCCCTCACAGAGAGACACTGTGGAGCGCAAGCAAGCCTGCGTTTCTCAGTGTCTGCGGGATGACAGGCTGGATGGCAGCGTTCTGCTGCGGTCCAGCCTGTCATCTCGATGTAGCAGAGCTGAAGCTGTCATGGGAACCATGGAAAGGTAAGGATGATGTTGCTTTATTATTTTTCTTTTATTTCAGGAGATCGTTGGCTTCAGCTGGAATGGGCGTGATGGTAAGTATGGTTTAATTTAGAACAATAAAGAATTGTGTGTTTATTTCAATTAAAGGACTTTTTTCTGGGTGTTGTGTTTTTTTTAAATACTTTACTAGAAATTCATGGTGGTCATGTCTAATATTGGCGTGACCCCATGAATTTCGGGCTTAGGGCCAGCTGATAATGCCAAGCTGGCCCTAACCCCTTTATTACCCAGTGAGCCACCGCATCAGGGCCCTGGATGAGTTGGGTACAGCGCCAGAAGATGGCGCTTCTATGAACGCGCCATTTTCCGGGGTGGCTGCGGACTGCAATTTGCAGCGGGGGTGGCCCAGAAAGCTTGGGCCTCCCTGCGCTGCGGATTCCAGCCCCCAGCTGCCTAGTTGTACCTGGCTGGACACAAAAACAGGGCGAAGCCCCACGTCAATTTTCTTTAAATTATTTCATGAAATAATTAAGAAAAAAAGGGCTTCCCTATATTGTTGTGTCCGGCCAGGTACAAATAGGCAGCTGGTGGTTGGGGGCAGCCCGTTCCTGCCTGCTGTACCTGGCTGGACACAAATATAGTGCGAAGCCCCACGTCAATTTTTTTTAAATTATTTCATGAATTTCCTGAAATAATTTAAAAAAATTGAAGTGGGGCTTCGCACTATATTTGTGTCCAGCCAGGTACAGCAGGCAGGAACGGGCTGCCCCCATCCACCAGCTGCCTATTTGTACCTGGCCGGACACAACAATATAGGGAAGCCCTTTTTTTCTTAATTATTTCATGAATTTCATGAAATAATTAAAAAAAAAGTACGTGGGGCTTCGCCCTATTTTTGTGTCCAGCCAGGTACAACTAGGCAGCTGGGGGCTGGAATCTGCAGCGCAGGGAGGCCCAAGCTTTCTGGGCCCCCCCCGCTACAAATTGCAGTCCGCAGCCACCCCGGAAAATGGCGCGTTCATAGAAGCGCCATCTTCTGGCGCTGTACCCAACTCATCCAGGGCCCTGGTGCGGTGGCTCACTGGGTAATAAAGGGGTTAGGGCCAGCTTGGTATTATCAGCTGGCCCCAAGCCCAAAATTCATGGGGTCACGCCAGTATTAGACATGACCGCCATGAATTTCTAGTAAAGTTTTTAAAAAAAACACAACACCCAGAATAAAGTCCTTTAATTGAAATAAAGACACAATTCTTTATTGTTCTAAATTAAACCATACTTACCATCACACCCATTCCAGCTGAAGCCAACGATCTCCTGCAATAAAAGAAAAATAATAAACCAACCTCATCCTTACCTTTCCATGGTTCCCACGACAGCTTCAGCTCTGCTACATCGAGATGACTGGCTGGACCGCAGCAGAACGCTGCCATCCAGTCTGTCATCCCGCAGACACTGAGAAGCGCAGGCATGCTTGCGCTCCTCACTGTCTCGCTGTGACGGCATCCAGATGAGCCGAGGTCATGTCCAATGAACTCGGCTCACCTCATGCACGTCACTGACAGCGTGGGAAAATTCTCACGCTGAAGTGCTGAGTGCAGGAGAATTCTCCCACGCTGTCAGTGATGTGCATGAGGTGAGCTCATGTCCAATGAACTCAACTCACCTCCTGCACGTCACTGACAGCGTGGGAAAATTCTCCTGCAATCAGCGCTTCAGCGTGAGAATTTTCCCACGCTGTCAGTGACGTGCATGAGGTGAGCCGAGTTTATTGGACATGAACTCGGCTCATCTGGATGTCGTCACAGAGAGACGCTGAGCAGCGCAAGCAAGCCTGCGCTTCTCAGTGTCTGCGGGATGACAGGCTGGATGGCAGCGTTCTGCTGCGGTCCAGCCTGTCATCTCGATGTAGCAGAGCTGAAGCTGTCGTGGGAACCATGGAAAGGTAAGGATGAGGTTGCTTTATTATTTTTCTTTTATTGCAGGAGATCGTTGGCTTCAGCTGGAATGGGCGTGACGGTAAGTATGGTTTAATTTAGAACAATAAAGGATTGTGTCTTTATTTCAATTAAAGGACTTTATTCTGGGTGTTTGTGTTTTTTTTAACTTTGACTATGGGGTTAGTAATGGGGGTGCCTTATAGACGCCTCTCCATTACTAACCTGGGCTTGATGTCAGCTGGCATTATAAGCTGACATCAACCCCAACCCTATTACCCCCTGCCACCGCACCAGGGCAGCGTGGAAGAGCGAGGCTAAGTGCCAGAATTGGCGCATCCTATGAATGCGCCATTTCTGGGGCGGCTGACGGCTGGTGTTTCTAGCCTGGGAGGGGGCCAATATTCATGGCTCCCTTCCTGGGCTATTAATATCAGCCCCCAGCTGTCTGCCTAGCCTTTGCTAGCTATTAAATTAGGGGGGACCCCACGTCATTTTTTTGGGGGGGTCCCCCATTTTAATAGCTAGTAAAGGCTATGTATTCAGCTGGGGGCTGATATTAGTAGCCTGGGAAGCTCCGTGGGTATTACCCCCTTCCCAGGCTTCAAACATCTGCCCCAGCCGTCTGCTTAACCTCCGCTAGAGCCTAAAATTAAGGGGAACCCTACCCCATTTTTTTTAATAATAAATCCTTTATTTTAATACTAAATGACAAGTACAGTAACCAACACTATCACTGTACTTCATATATATGTGACTGACATGTTTCTATCTATCTAATCTATGTGTGATGCTCTATCTTTCTGTTCTAAATTGTCGGGTACCGCTGCTGAATTGCTGGCCGGCTTTTTTAAAGAGACAGTGCATGAAAACACTATTATTTTTTTAAATAAATCCTTTACACTAAATGACAAGTACAGTAAGCAACACTATCACTGTACTTATTATATATGTGACTGACATGTTTCTATCTATCTAATCTATGTGTGAAGCTCTATTCTTTCTGTTCTAAATTGTCGGGTACAGATGCTGAATTGCCGGCCGGCTTTTTTAAAGAGACGGTGCATGAAAACACTAATATTTTTTTTAATAAATCCTTTACACTAAATGACAAGTGCAGTAACCAACACTGTCACTGTGCTTCTTATATGTGTGACTGACATGTTTCTATCTATCTAATCTATGTGTGATGCTCTATTCCTTCTTGTCTAAATTGTCGGGTACCGGTGTATGCAGCTGCTGAATTTGCCGGCCGGCTTTTTTAAAGAGAGTGTCTTCTGAGCAGTTTGTCAGCTTTTGGACACCTTTGCAGGTGTTTTCTATGTGTTTCTATGTGTTTTTGTTTGCCTGCCATTGGTTTTAACGGTGTTCGACGGTGTTCGAAGGTGTTCGACGAACAGTTCGACGAACAGTTCCTCGAACATCCCGGTGTTCGACGAACCGAACCGAACCCGAACACTACGGGGGTGGCTCAACACTAATTATGATATAGTTTTTTAATGATATAGTTTGTTTGCTGTTTCATATAAAAACGCCTTTTTTTAAAAAAGAAAAATTCATGTTGCTAACTCGCTACTAGATACTGAGAGCCATATTTTTTATTTTTCTGTTTCCAATGCTATCCTAGGATATGTTCAAACATGGCGTTTTTGCTGCATTTTTTTGCAGCTTTTTTGCTGCAGAAAAGAAGCTATGTTTTCCAGTACCAGCAAGAGCTATGAGATTTCAGAAATCGCATGTTCACACTTGAAAATTTTTCCTAACAGAATTTCAGAAATGCAGCGTTTTTGAAATTTGCAGCGTGTCAATTCTTTCAGTATTTTTTACAGCGTTTTTGGAGCTTTTTTTATACAAAAGAAAGCAACGAGAAAATGAAAAATCGCTGAAAAAAAAAAGCATCAAGCAGGTTTTGCTGCATTTTTGCAGCATTTTTTTTGCTTCATTTTGGTGACTAAAACTAACTTTTATAAACATGTACTGTAGACAAATAACATGTAATTAGCACAAAAAAAAACACTGCAAAAAAAAAAAGCAAGTATAGCTGCATTTTATATGCAGCATTTTAATTGCCAAGAGGGAAGATTTTGGCTGCAAAAAAAAAAAACACTGCAAAAACACCACGTGTGAACATAGCCATGTGAACAAGAAGGTTCTTGTTATTTACCAGATGTTTGGCTAAAAAAGTTTGGTAACATGGTAGCTTTATTCTGTGAAAAAGTACATTTACAGTGATATCAAATTATTATATTTTTTCATGTTTTACTGCTTTGGCACAATAAACACACTTGTTTCTCCACATTCGGGGAGCTATAACTTTCTTTTACGGAATGATTTGCAGTTTCTATTAATACCATTTTTTGATCACTTTAATTTTTAAAAATTTAGAATACACAAAAGCAGCAATTCTGGATTTTTTTTTCTTTATTACATTGTTAGGGCCCCGTCACACTAAGCGATGCAGCAGCGATCCCGACAACGATACGACCTGTCAGGGATCGTTGCTGCATCGCTAATACATCGCTGGTGAGCTGTCAAACAGGCAGGCTCACCAGCGATCAGGGGAGCAGCGATATCGTGGAAAGAATCGTTCCACAATGTCCTGTTCCCGTTACCAGCCTGCTGCAAGCAGGAGCAGGCTGGTAACTATGGTAAACATCGGGTTACTAAGTGCGTGTGTGCCCCTAGTAACCCGCTGTTTACCATGGATACCACTCTGCTACGGTGCGCGGGAGCCTCCGTGCACCGTAGCAGAGTGGTATCCATGGTAAACAGCGGGTTACTAAGTGCGCGCGTGCCCCTAGTAACCCGATGTTTACCATAGTTACCAGCCAGATCGTTGGTCCCGCTGGTCACACACAGCGATGTGTGCTGGCCAGCGGGAGGCCAACGACCAAAAAATGGTCCAGGACACTTTGCAACGATCAGCGACCTCACAGCAGGGGCCTGATCGTTGCAAAGTGTCACACACAGCGACATCGCTGGTGAGGTCGCTGGTGAGTCACCAAAACCGTGACTCAGCAGCGATATCGCTAGCGATATCGCTATGTGAGACGGGGGTTTAAACCTTGCTGTATAATAGATAAGACAACTTTATTCTTCAAGTCAGTAAAATTACAAAGATACTAGATGTGACAACACAGCTTTTCTTCTTAATTATGCCAGATATAAATTCACTAGGTCGAAAGCCATACGCCTTTATCTTTATGTTGACTTTTGAATTTATGTGTTTTCTTTGGTTGGTCAACACAGACTATTGTTTGGATAAGCCTGGATGTTGACACTTGAGTTTATATTTACTGCAATTTATAGTCTGCTAGCTTATCCAATAAGAATATCTGACCTATAGAATGCAGCACTTCAAATCACAAATAGATCCAAGAAAAAAAGAAGTGCAACTGCTATAAATTCAAAACCAATATATCTTTATTAATTTCAAAAGAAATATTAAAATAAGGAGAAGTAGCAGAGAGACCCCACACATCCTGGTCTACAGATCAAAAATACATACAGTACAGACCAAAAGTTTGGACACACCGTCTCATTTAAAGATTTTTCTGTATTTTCATGACTTTGAAAATTGTACATTCACACTGAAGGCATCAAAACTATGAATTAACACATGTGGAATTATATACTTACCAAAAAAGTGTGAAACAACTGAAAATATGTCTTATATTCTAGGTTCTTCAAAGTAGCCACCTTTTGCTTTGATGACTGCTTTGCACACTCTTGGCATTCTCTTGATGAGCTTCAAGAGATAGTCACCGGAAATGGTTTTCACTTCACAGGTGTGCCCTGTCAGGTTTAATAAGTGGGATTTCTTGCCTTATAAATGGGGTCGGGACCATCAGTTGTGTTGTGCAGAAGTCAGGTGGACACACAGCTGATAGTCCTACTGAATAGCCTGTTATCTGCTTTTTTCTTGCCCTAATACAAATTCTAAGTAAAGAAAAATGAGTGGCCATCATTACTTTAAGAAATGAAGGTCAGTCAGTCCGAAAAATTGGACAAACTTTTAAAGTGTCCCCAAGTGCAGTTGCAAAAACCATCAAGTGCTACAAAGAAACTGGCTTACATGAGGACTGCCCCAGGAAAGGAAGACCAACAGTCACCTCTGCTTCTGAGGATAAGTTTATTCGAGTCACCAGCCTCAGAAATCTCAGGTTAACAGCAGCTCAGATTAGAAACCAGGTCAATGCCACACAGAGTTCTAGCAGCAGACACATCTCTACAACAACTATTAAGAGGAGACTTTGTGCACCAGGCCTTCATGGTAAAATAGCTGCTAGGAAACCACTGCTAAGGACAGGCAACAAGCAGAAGAGACTTGTTTGGGCTAAAGAACACAAGGTATGGACATTAGACCAGTGGAAATCTGTGCTTTGGTCTGATGAGTCCAAATTTGAGATCTTTGGTTCCAACCACCATGTCTTTGTGCGACGCAGAAAAGGTGAACGGATGGACTCTACATGCCTGGTTCCCACCGTGAAGCATGGAGGAGGAGGTGTGATGGTGTGGGGGTGCTTTGCTGGTGACACTGTTGGGGATTTATTCAAAGTTGAAGACATACTGGACCAGCATGGCTACCACAGCATCTTGCAGCGGCATGCTATTCCATCCGGTTTGCGTTTAGCTGGACCATCATTTATTTTTCAACAGGACAATGATCCCAAACACACCTCCAGGCTGTGTAAGGGCTACTTGACCAAGAATGAGAGTGATGAGGTGCTACACCAGATGACTTGGCCTCCACAGTCACCAGACCTGAACCCAATCGAGATGGTTTGGGGTGAGCTGGACCTCAGAGTGAAGACAAAAGGGCCAACAAGTGCTAAGAATCTCTGGGAACTCCTTCAAGATTGTTGGAAGACCATTTCCGGTGACTACCTCTTGAAGCTCATCAAGAGAATGCCAAGAGTGTGCAAAGCAGTCATCAAAGCAAAAGGTGGCTACTTTGAAGAACCTAGAAAATAAGACATATTTTCAGTTGTTTCACACTTTTTTGTTAAGTATATAATTCCACGTGTTAATTCATAGTTTTGATGCCTTCAGTGTGAATGTACAATTTTCATAGTCATGAAAATACAGAAAAATCTTTAAATGAGAAGGTGTGTCCAAACTTTTGGTCTGTACCGTATATAAAATTGTAAGACAGATACAGACATAAAGGGAATATCATACATAATGCAGGGGTTATATTCCTAGGTGGGAAGCATGCAGAATGCCATATATAGTAATAAATAATAAGTAATATTGTTTGCTAGCTTTGCAAGACAGGGACTCATGGTCATTGAACAATGGATGTTTGCTAAATATGTTAATGACCATTGTATAAGTCCATGCAGTTTGTTGACTTGCATTGATTTGGTGTTTGCAAGTCAACATTGGGGGATGAGCTGTGGATACTCAAGCACTGTGAGTTAATATCATCATCCCTGACCCTTGATCTCTGAATGATGGCTTGAAAGGACTATTATGAACTATAAGAAGGGGGTCTCTGCCTCTGTTCTTTGTGACTCTACAGGATGTCAGGCTACGGCCCCAGCTGGAGGAATACAGATCTGCTCCATTTACCATTGCTGAACCCTCAGAGACGTCTTGAAGAATCCAGGTTGGGGCAATCAGGTCACCTGGCCACAGACCTCACTGCTCTTGGCTAGTTTCCTAAGCTTTGGGTGCTCGCCAAAAGCGGGGTGTGACTGGAGGGGGTAGTCGGCCCTTTAAGCCCCAAAATCGCAGCTGCTCTATTCCCGGGGAGGCCAGCAGAAGGGTGAGACTCTGTAATTTGCACCATCTTGGGTATTTGCTGGGACTGCTCTATATGTTAATATTTGCTGGTGATTCAATAAATTATTGCCACACTGTTTTACCCTCACCCTGTCTTGCCTGTGTAGTGTTCTGCCCAAGGCAAAAGAGAACGGGTGTTCAGTGGTATGAGGCCTGGTCCATGCGGTCTTTCTAAAGACAGCAGGACCAGCGGACAAGAGCACCCACTGACCCTTGTGTATCCACACTAGACATATACCGTATTTTTCATTCTATAAGACACACCGGATAATAAGACGCACCTAGGTTTTAGAGGAGTAAAATAGAAAAAAATATTTAAGCAAAAAATGTGGTCATAATGCCCTGCTATAGAGGAGGGAGTTTGCTGCTGACGCTGGTATTGGGGTAATGTCCCACAATTCTGTTAATATCCTCCATCCTGGTATGTATGGCCCCTCCTTCCTAGTATACATGGCCTCCATACCATCTTGATATACGTGGCCCTCATCCCCATCCTGGTATGCATGGCACCCCCTGATCCCCATCCTAGTTTTCATGGCACCCCTTGATCACCCATCCTGGTATGCATGGCACCCCTTGATCCCCCATCCTGGTATGCATGGCACCCCTTGATCTCCCATTCTGGTATGTATGGCACCCCTTGATCACACATCCTGGTATGTATGGCCCCCCTCATCCCCATCCTGGTATGCATGGCACCCCTTGATTCCCCCATCCTGGTATGCATGGCACCCCTTGATACCCCATCATGGTATGCATGGCACCCCCCTGATCTCCATCCTGGTATGCATGGCACCCCTTGAGCTCCCATCCTGGTATGCATGGCACCCCTTTATCCCCCATCCTGGTATGCATGGCACCCCTTGATCACCCATCCTGGTATGCATGGCACCCCTTGAGCTCCCATCCTGGTATGCATGGCACCCCTTGATCACCCATCCTGGTATGTATGACACCCCTTGAGCCCCCATCCTGGTATACTTGGCACCCCTTGAGCCCTCATCCTGGTATGCATGGCACCCCTTGAGTACCCATCCTGGTATGCATGGCACCCCTTGAGCCCCCATCCTGGTATGTATGGCACCCCTTGATCCCCCATCCTGGTATGCTTGGCACTCCTTGAGCACCCATCCTGGTATGCATGGCACCCCTTTATCCCCCATCCTGGTAATCATGGCACCCCTTTATCCCCCATCCTGGTATGCATGGCACCCCTTGATCACCCATCCTGGTATGTATGGCACCCCTTGAGCTCCCATCCTGGTATGCATGGCACCCCTTGAGCTCCCATCCTGGTATGCATGGCACCCCTTGATACCCCATCCTGGTATGCATGGCACCCCTCTATCCCCCATCCTGGTATGCATGGCACCCCTTGATCACCCATCCTGGTATGCATGGCACCCCTTGAGCTCCCATCCTGGTATGCATGGCACCCCTTGATCACCCATCCTGGTATGTATGGTACCCCTTGAGCCCCCATCCTGGTATACTTGGCACCCCTTGAGCCCTCATCCTGGTATGCATGGCACCCCTTGAGTACCCATCCTGGTATGCATGGCACCCCTTGAGCCCCCATCCTGGTATGTATGGCACCCCTTGAGCCCCCATCCTGGTATGCTTGGCACTCCTTGAGCATCCATCCTGGTATGCATGGCACCCCTTTATCCCCCATCCTGGTAATCATGGCACCCCTTTATCCCCCATCCTGGTATGCATGGCACCCCTTGATCACCCATCCTGGTATGTATGGCACCCCTTGAGCTCCCATCCTGGTATGCATGGCACCCCTTGATCACCCATCCTAGTATGTATGGCACACCTTGAGCTTCCATCATGGTATGTATGGCACCCCTTGAGCCCCCATCCTGGTATGCATGGCACCCCTTGAGCACCCATCCTGGTATGCATGGCACCCCTTGAGCTCCCATCCTGGTATGCATGGCACCCCTTGTTCACTCATCCTGGTATGTATGGCACACCTTGAGCTCCCATCATGTTATGTATGGCACCCCGTTGAGCCCCCATCCTTGTATGCATGGCACCCCTTGAGCACCCATCCTGGTATGCATGGCACCCCTTGAGCCCCCATCCTGGTATGCTTGGCACCCCTTGATTCCCCCATCCTGGTATTCATGGCACCCCTTGATTCCTCCATCCTGGTGTTCATGGCACCCCTTGATTCCCCCATCCTGGTATGCATGGCACCCTTTGATCACCCATCCTGGTATGCATGGCACCCCTTGAGCCCCCATCCTGGTATGCTTGGCACCCCTTGAGCCCCCTTCCTGCTGCCCACAAAAAAAAATAAACAATCATACTCACCTCCTCTCTCCTCCAGTGCTGTCCCGCTCTGCAGTGACACTCTCACTGTGTGAGCCGCGCATGGCAGGGCGCGCATGGCGTCCCTGCCATGCGCCCTCACACAGTGTGAGAGCGCGTAGGGAGCAGGGAATATTCATTTTCCTTAATAACCGGCACACTGTACTGCAGCGCGGCTCCTGCTGCGCTCTGCGGCTAGTTTGCCTGTTATTAAAGACCATGGATATTCACTACAACCCATAGGAGTGGGTTGTAGGGAATATTCATGAGCTTTAATAGCGGTCACACAGACCGCAGAGCGCAGCAGGAGCCGCGCTGTGGTACAGTGTGCCGGCTATTAAGGAAAATGAATATTCCCTGCTCCCGACGCCCATGGGCATGGGGAGCAGGGAATATTCATTTTCTTTAGTAGTGGGCACAGCGCAGGCTGCAGCAGTCGGCTGCTGCCTCCTGTGCCCCACTGATCCCCCGCTGCTGCTCCCCCTGACCTCCTACCACGCAGAGCCACAGTATATACAGGGAGATAGTATTCTGACTATAAGACGCACTCTCCACTTTCCTCCAAAATTTTGGAGGAAAAAAGTGCATCTTATAGTCCAACAAATTCGATAGTTGTTTTTTAATTTTCTGATACTCTTACACACTGAAACACTTTTTTTTTACAAAAATACATATTTTTGGACCACTATATTCCACGTTGCCATATTCTGAGAGTAATATTGCTTTGATTTTTCCTCCAATAGAGATATGTGACAGCTTGTTTTTTGTGGGATGAATAGTTTTCAGTGATACTATTCTTGTGTACAGTGCTACTCAACATTATTGGAACCCCTTCATTTTTTTCATAGACTGCACTATATCTTCAGAAATAAATGGAAATGTACCATAGTTATATCCTCAGGATTTTTTAATTAGTGGTCCAAAGTAATACAACGCTAAAACATTGTTTTTCAACTTCCATGTTGCAATTTCAAAGAAGAAATAGAATAAGGAAGAAACAGAATAAACAGCATGTGCAGCAATAAAGGCACCCCTAATTAATACTTGATTGCACACACTTTGGCATTGCTGACAGCCTCCAAACGTTTCTTGTAGCCATCTATAAGCTTCTTGCACTTCTCAGCTGGAATTTTTGCCCACTCTTCCTTTGCAGTTTGTTCAAGCTCTTTAATGTTTGCAGGGTTCTTGTTAGAACCCTCCTGTTAGTTTTTTAGATCTTGTGTTTTGCGGTCACTTGACCATCTGCCTATATATTCCAGCTCCGCCCTTCTGGCTTTGCTGGACTTCAGTGTTGTTTGACTGTCTTGCTAGCCTGGTGCTTCGGTGCCTATCTCTGTCAGTTCGTTTGGTCCTCTGGGACCTCTAGTACTTTTTGTCAGTTTGTCTTTTGTGTTCTACAACAACTTCTGTTTAGGAGGTGTCCCATGTTTTGTCCCAGTCCTTAGTTCTTTTAGGACCCCTCCCTTAATTCTATAGGTCTTCGTTCAGACTAGCCGAGGACGAAGGCGGGTCTGTTCACTAGGAACAGGCAGCCCGCTACATCGTAGGGATTCAGCTTAGTCTTACTGTAGGGACAGCTTTCCCCCATCTTTCCTTAGTTCTTGTTGCAGATCATAACCGTTCTTTTTCCCAATGGCAGATTTCAGCTCAACCGAAAATTTTCTATGGGATTGAGGCCAGGACTCATTGCTGGCCATTTTAAAAAAAGTAGATTTTTCCTTTTTCAACCATTCCTGTGTACTTTTGGATGTGTGCTTTGGGTCATTGTCTTGCAGGAGGACCCATGATCTCCGACTCAAACCAAGTTTTCTTACACTGGGTAGAACATTTCGCTCTAAAATCTCTTAATTCTCTGATTTCATGATTGCTTTGATATGGTCATGGCCTCCAGCACCAGATGCAGCAAAGCAACTCCACAGCATTATGGATCCTCCACCATGCTTAACTGTTGGTAAGGTGTTATTTTCCTTATAAGCTTCATTGCGCCGTCTGTAAACAAACTGTTGCTTTGCATTGCCAAAAAGCTCTATTTCTGTTTCATTCAACATTTTCCCAGAAGGATTGTGGTTTGTTAAGGTACTCTTTGGCAAAAATCAGTCGTTCCTGTTTATGTCTTTTTTTTAGCAATGGTTTCTTCCTTGGCCTTGGTCCATAAAGCTCTGCTTGGTTTAGTGTGCGGTTTATGGTATTTGCTGAAACCATGACCCCAGACTGTTCCAAGTTGGCCTTCGGGTCTTTAGATGTTTGAGGTGGTGTTTTTTCCACCATTCACACCAACCTTCAAAGACATCTCTTGTCAATTTTTCTCTTTCCCCCACGTCCATGGTTGGCAAACTTCTTAATAACCTTGCGCACTGTTGAAACCGGGAAACCAAAGTCTTTGCAGATGGCCTTATACCCTTCGGAAGTCTTGTGTTTGCTAATAATAGCAGCTCTGATGTCATCAGACAGTTCCTTTGTCTTCACCATTGTGACACTGAAGTCATCATTCATTGTCTAATTCATGTCACATTGGCGTCGACAATTAATCACAGGTGAATCTCTTTTGTGATTTACCACAGGTGAGTCAAAATATGTTTCCATACTAAATTAGTGTAAAGGGTGCCAATACCAGTGACACATCAATCTTTAGATTTAGGTTTTTCTATTTTTCCCTCCCATTGTTTTTTGTTTTAAATTATGGTTTATCATTTGCTCTTTTGTATTTAACACGAGGGCTCTATGCAAAAAAAAACTGTTTCACTTGATTCATTTTTTTCATGAGATATTCCACATCATGTACTTACATTTCATGGGTGCCAATAACGAGGAGCAGGACTGTACATCTGACTTTTTGATTTTTTTGATTTTTTATTCCATTCTGGATGATAAAAAAAACAGTATTTTTGGCAATGTTTTTTAATTTATATTATGTGTTAAATAATGTGACGATTCTAGCTTTGGTCATTCCAGAAGCTAATTATGTGTAGGTCTTTATTTTTACATAACTGTATTTGTAATTGTTTTTCCAAGTTTTTACGTAATTTAATTTGTTTTTCTTTTTACATTTTTCTATTGAACATTTTTATTCTTTTTACTTAGTCTTACTTGGTACTCGAACATTTTATGATCTCTGCTTTAATACACTGCAATGCTTATGTATTATTATTATATATTATTATAGCGCCATTTATTCCATGGCACTTTACATGTGAAAAAAGGGGTATACATACAAAAACAATTGCAATGATCTTTAACAAAACGTGACGGCGACTGGTACAGGAGGAGAGATGACCTTGCTCGCGAGGGCACACAATCTACAAGGGATGGGTGAGGATACAGTAGGTGAGTGTAGAGCTGTTCGTGCAGCGGTATGGTGGAGCGGTGGTTACTGCAGGTTGTAGGCTTGTTGGAAGAAGTGAGTCTTCAGGTTCCTTTAGAAGGTTTCCACGGTAGGCGAGAGTCTGATATGTTGGCGTACAGAGTTCCAGAGTATTGCAACATAATAGATCTTTCAGATTTAAGGCAGGTGCAGACAACAGCACTTTTGGTCCGAGCGAGATCCGACAAAACATCTAATTGCACTCGGACCAATGTTATTCTATGGGGCTGTGCATATGTCCGATTTTTTTCCTTGGACAGAGTCTATATGAGGAAAAAATTGCAGCACACACGATTTGCCTCTGTAAATCGGATCATACTCGGCCATGCAAGTCACATCTGAACAGTCCAATTGAATAACATTGATCTGAGTGCTGTCCATGAAAAAAAACAGACAGCACTCTGAAAATACGGTAGTGTAAACTTGGCCTTACACTAACACACAACACCCCCGCTATGTTGTTATCATTCAGTGTGCTGATCTTATAATTTGTTTTGATTATTTTATGATTATGACTTAGTTTTTTAGAAATCTAGCAGTAAATCAGAAATTGTCTCTCTCTATTCTTAATAAAACCCTCCAGGCTGAATTTAAGGCTCTCATTCTAAGTAAAATCATAAGCAATCTGCAGGAACTTTGATTTTCATTTGATGAATGAAGCACTTGAGGGTATTGTATATTAGAGATGAGCGGTGTTCGACTAGAACTGTTCGACAATCTCAAATTCGAGCTGTTTTGGGCGGTGTTCGAGTTGCTCGACGAACCCGAACGATTTGCAAAAAATTCGGCTGTTCGAGGTTATGTTCGATAACTGTTCGTGCACCAAAAGCGTGTCCTGCATGTCTGGCGCTATTTAGAGCACCAATCATGCAGGGATTGTCTGCCACTCACTGTAATGCCACAGCCATGGTGGTTGTGGCATTACAGTGATTGCCCAAATCGATGGGAACAGTGCCAACAGTGAAACATGAGAAGCCGGCAATTCAGCAGCGGCATACACCTGTACCCGACAATTTAGAACCGAAAGAATAGAGCTTCACACATAGATTAGATAGATATAAACATGTCAGCCACATATATACGAAGTACAGTGAAAGTGCTGCTTACTGTACTTGTCATTTAGCGTAAAGGATTTATCAAAAAAAATAATAGTGTTTTCATGCACCGTCTCTTTAAAAAAGCCGGCCGGCAATTCAGCAGCGGTACCCGACAATTTATAACAGACAGAATAGAGCTTCACACATAGATTAGATAGATAGAAACATGTCAGTCACATATATATGAAGTACAGTGATAGTGTTGGTTACTGTACTTGTCATTTAGTATTAAAATAAAGGATTTATTATTAAAAAAATTGGCGTGGGGTTCCCCTTAATTTTAGGCTCTAGCGGAGGTTAAGCAGACGGCTGGGGCAGATGTTTGAAGCCTGGGAAGGGGGTAATACCCACGGAGCTTCCCAGGCTACTAATATCAGCCCCCAGCTGAATACATAGCCTTTACTAGCTATTAAAATGGGGGACCCCCCAAAAAAAATGACGTGGGGTCCCCCCTAATTTAATAGCTAGCAAAGGCTAGGCAGACAGCTGGGGGCTGATATTAATAGCCCAGGAAGGGAGCCATGAATATTGGCCCCCTCCCAGGCTAGAAACACCAGCCGTCAGCCGACCCAGAAATGGCGCATTCATAGGATGCGCCAATTCTGGCACTTAGCCTCGCTCTTCCACGCTGCCCTGGTGCGGTGGCAGGGGGTAATAGGGTTGGGGTTGATGTCAGCTTATAATGCCAGCTGACATCAAGCCCAGGTTAGTAATGGAGAGGCGTCTATAAGACACCCCCATTACTAACCCCATAGTCAAAGTTAAAAAAAACACAAACACCCAGAATAAAGTCCTTTAATTGAAATAAAGACACAATCCTTTATTGTTCTAAATTAAACCATACTTACCGTCACGCCCATTCCAGCTGAAGCCAACGATCTCCTGCAATAAAAGAAAAATAATAAAGCAACCTCATCCTTACCTTTCCATGGTTCCCACGACAGCTTCAGCTCTGCTACATCGAGATGACAGGCTGGACCGCAGCAGAACGCTGCCATCCAGCCTCTCATCCCGCAGACACTGAGAAGCGCAGGCTTGCTTGCGCTGCTCAGCGTCTCTCTGTGACGACATCCAGATGAGCCGAGTTCATGTCCAATGAACTCGGCTCACCTCATGCACGTCACTGACAGCGTGGGAAAATTCTCACGCTGAAGCGGTGAGTGCAGGAGAATTCTCCCACGCTGTCAGTGACGTGCATAAGGTGAGCTCATGTCCAATGAACTCAGCTCACCTCCTGCACGTCACTGACAGCGTGGGAGAATTCTCCTGCACTCAGCGCTTCAGCGTGAGAATTCTCCCACGCTGAAGCGCTGAGTGCAGGAGAATTTTTCCACGCTGTCAGTGACGTGCATAAGGTGAGCTCATGTCCAATGAACTCAGCTCATCTCCTGCACGTCACTGACAGCGTGGGAGAATTCTCCTGCACTCAGCGCTTCAGTGTGAGAATTCTCCCACGCTGAAGCGCTGAGTGCAGGAGAATTTTCCCACGCTGTCAGTGATGTGCATGAGGTGAGCCGAGTTCATTGGACATGAACTCGGCTCATCTGGATGCCCTCACAGAGAGACACTGTGGAGCGCAAGCAAGCAAGCCTGCGCTTCTCAGTGTCTGCGGGATGACAGGCTGGATGGCAGCGTTCTGCTGCGGTCCAGCCTGTCATCTCGATGTAGCAGAGCTGAAGCTGTCATGGGAACCATGGAAAGGTAAGGATGATGTTGCTTTATTATTTTTCTTTTATTTCAGGAGATCGTTGGCTTCAGCTGGAATGGGCGTGATGGTAAGTATTGTTTAATTTAGAACAATAAAGAATTGTGTGTTTATTTCAATTAAAGGACTTTTTTCTGGGTGTTGTGTTTTTTTTAAATACTTTACTAGAAATTCATGGTGGTCATGTCTAATATTGGCGTGACCCCATGAATTTCGGGCTTAGGGCCAGCTGATAATGCCAAGCTGGCCCTAACCCCTTTATTACCCAGTGAGCCACCGCATCAGGGCCCTGGATGAGTTGGGTACAGCGCCAGAAGATGGCGCTTCTATGAACGCGCCATTTTCCGGGGTGGCTGCGGACTGCAATTTGCAGCGGGGGTGGCCCAGAAAGCTTGGGCCTCCCTGCGCTGCGGATTCCAGCCCCCAGCTGCCTAGTTGTACCTGGCTGGACACAAAGAGGGCGAAGCCCCACGTCAGTTTTCTTTAAATTATTTCATGAAATAATTAAGAAAAAAAGGGCTTCCCTATATTGTTATGTCCGGCCAGGTACAAATAGGCAGCTGGTGGTTGGGGGCAGCCCGTTCCTGCCTGCTGTACCTGGCTGGACACAAATATAGTGCGAAGCCCCACGTCAATTTTTTTTAAATTATTTCATGAATTTCATGAAATAATTTGAAAAAAAGTACGTGGGGCTTCGCCCTATTTTTGTGTCCAGCCAGGTACAACTAGGCAGCTGGGGGCTGGAATCTGCAGCGCAGGGAGGCCCAAGCTTTCTGGGCCCCCCCCCGCTACAAATTGCAGTCCGCAGCCACCCCGGAAAATGGCGCGTTCATAGAAGCGCCATCTTCTGGCGCTGTACCCAACTCATCCAGGGCCCTGGTGCGGTGGCTCACTGGGTAATAAAGGGGTTAGGGCCAGCTTGGTATTATCAGCTGGCCCCAAGCCCAAAATTCATGGGGTCACGCCAGTATAAGACATGACCGCCATAAATTTCTAGTAAAGTATTTAAAAAAACACAACACCCAGAATAAAGTCCTTTAATTGAAATAAAGACACAATTCTTTATTGTTCTAAATTAAACCATACTTACCATCACACCCATTCCAGCTGAAGCCAACGATCTCCTGCAATAAAAGAAAAATAATAAACCAACCTCATCCTTACCTTTCCATGGTTCCCACGACAGCTTCAGCTCTGCTACATCGAGATGACTGGCTGGACCGCAGCAGAACGCTGCCATCCAGTCTGTCATCCCGCAGACACTGAGAAGCGCAGGCATGCTTGCGCTCCTCACTGTCTCGCTGTGACGGCATCCAGATGAGCCGAGGTCATGTCCAATGAACTCGGCTCACCTCATGCACGTCACTGACAGCGTGGGAAAATTCTCACGCTGAAGTGCTGAGTGCAGGAGAATTCTCCCACGCTGTCAGTGATGTGCATGAGGTGAGCTCATGTCCAATGAACTCAGCTCACCTCCTGCACGTCACTGACAGCGTGGGAAAGTTCTCCTGCAATCAGCGCTTCAGCGTGAGAATTTTCCCACGCTGTCAGTGACGTGCATGAGGTGAGCCGAGTTCATTGGACATGAACTCGGCTCATCTGGATGTCGTCACAGAGAGACGCTGAGCAGCGCAAGCAAGCCTGCGCTTCTCAGTGTCTGCGGGATGACAGGCTGGATGGCAGCGTTCTGCTGCGGTCCAGCCTGTCATCTCGATGTAGCAGAGCTGAAGCTGTCGTGGGAACCATGGAAAGGTAAGGATGAGGTTGCTTTATTATTTTTCTTTTATTGCAGGAGATCGTTGGCTTCAGCTGGAATGGGCGTGATGGTAAGTATGGTTTAATTTAGAACAATAAAGGATTGTGTCTTTATTTCAATTAAAGGACTTTATTCTGGGTGTTTGTGATTTTTTTAACTTTGACTATGGGGTTAGTAATGGGGGTGTCTTATAGACGCCTCTCCATTACTAACCTGGGCTTGATGTCAGCTGGCATTATAAGCTGACATCAACCCCAACCCTATTACCCCCTGCCACCGCACCAGGGCAGCGTGGAAGAGCGAGGCTAAGTGCCAGAATTGGCGCATCCTATGAATGCGCCATTTCTGGGGCGGCTGACGGCTGGTGTTTCTAGCCTGGGAGGGGGCCAATATTCATGGCTCCCTTCCTGGGCTATTAATATCAGCCCCCAGCTGTCTGCCTAGCCTTTGCTAGCTATTAAATTAGGGGGGACCCCACGTCATTTTTTTGGGGGGGTCCCCCATTTTAATAGCTAGTAAAGGCTATGTATTCAGCTGGGGGCTGATATTAGTAGCCTGGGAAGCTCCGTGGGTATTACCCCCTTCCCAGGCTTCAAACATCTGCCCCAGCCGTCTGCTTAACCTCCGCTAGAGCCTAAAATTAAGGGGAACCCCACGCCAATTTTTTTAATAATAAATCCTTTATTTTAATACTAAATGACAAGTACAGTAACCAACACTATCACTGTACTTCATATATATGTGACTGACATGTTTCTATCTATCTAATCTATGTGTGATGCTCTATCTTTCTGTTCTAAATTGTCGGGTACCGCTGCTGAATTGCCGGCCGGCTTTTTTAAAGAGACAGTGCATGAAAACACTATTATTTTTTTAAATAAATCCTTTACACTAAATGACAAGTACAGTAAGCAACACTATCACTGTACTTATTATATATGTGACTGACATGTTTCTATCTATCTAATCTATGTGTGAAGCTCTATTCTTTCTGTTCTAAATTGTCGGGTACAGAAGCTGAATTGCCGGCCGGCTTTTTTAAAGAGACGGTGCATGAAAACACTAATATTTTTTTTAATAAATCCTTTACACTAAATGACAAGTGCAGTAACCAACACTGTCACTGTGCTTCTTATATGTGTGACTGACATGTTTCTATCTATCTAATCTATGTGTGATGCTCTATTCCTTCTTGTCTAAATTGTCGGGTACCGGTGTATGCCGCTGCTGAATTTGCCGGCCGGCTTTTTTAAAGAGAGTGTCTTCTGAGCAGTTTGTCAGCTTTTGGACACCTTTGCAGGTGTTTTCTATGTGTTTCTATGTGTTTTTGTTTGCCTGCCATTGGTTTTAACGGTGTTCGACGGTGTTCTAAGGTGTTCGACGAACAGTTCGACGAACAGTTCCTCGAACATCCCGGTGTTCGACGAACCGAACCGAACCCGAACACTACGGGGGTGGCTCAACACTATTGTATATGTGTCAGCTCATTACATGTTATGGTAATGAAATTATATTATACTAATCATATATTATATGGTCAACAGCATTTTTGGTGCCAAAGATATTTCAACAAATTTAGGGTAACTTTGGGGTGCTGATTCTGAATATGTCATCAGTTTTGCCAGATTGGCTCTAGTTCTTGATATTTTCTGTGAAATGTGTAAAAAAATGACGTAATTTGCTACACGCGCATTAACTTTATTGATATTGTCATGAATACTATAAATTAAACAAAGTAAATGTTGATTATAGTTTATTTTAACTAGTTTTAGAAAGTAATCTTCAAAAATGAACAAGACATGAAAGATAGGAGACATTTAATCTCTGGAAAAGCGCTTTTTATATGATTTTCTTCTATGTGAGCTTTTCGGGCAGTCACGCTGTAGATCCCAGCAGTAATCAGCCATCATATGTCTGTCCCATCTGCCTTGGTACCTTTCCTCCATCACCATAATATCCTGATGAAATCTCTCCCCTTGTTCTTCGCTAAAATCTCCAAGATTTTCTGGAAATCTGTCCAAGTGACTGTGAAGATAATGCAATTTAATGCTCATGTGTACACCCAGATTTCTAAATCTCAATAGCATGTTTTGTACCAGTTCTTCATAATTGTCTGCCTTTTTATTTCCCAAGAAGTTCTTCACTACCAACACAAAACTACACCATGCAGAAGCTTCCATGTCATTCATTTCCTTAGGAAAATTTGAATCTTTAATGAGTTTCCCGAATTTGAGGACCATCAAAGATTCCTGCCTTCAGTTTTTCGCTACTAAGACCAGGGAAAGATCTGCAGATGTACATGAAGCAATTACCATCTTTGTCTAATGCCTTGACGAACTGCTTCATTAATCCTAACTTTATGTGAAGTGGTGGTAGAATGATTTTTTCCCTGTCCACCAAAGGTTTGTTCACTATGTTTGATGCTCCTACTGTCAAGGTGTCCCTTGGAGGCCAATTCACTTTCTCCCAGTGCTGATGTTTTGCTCTACTATCCCACATGCAGATGAAGCAAGGATACTTTGTGTATCCACTTTGCTGTCCAAGTAAAAAGTTGACCATTTTTAAATCAACACATATCAGCCACGAATGTTCATGGTAGCACAGTTTCTCCAAGACCATTTTGACATTTTTGTATTGTTCTACAAGTTTAGTTGAGTGAGCTACTGGAAGAGATGCACACTGATTGAAATGTGTTTTGTTGAACAATGGCAAACTCCTTTTAGAACTATCTATGAAAAGCCTCCAGTCTTCAGGACGATATACTTGTAAACCCATTTGCAGCATCAGGCCAGGAATATCCTTACAATATACAAGTAGGTCATCTTCACAGAAAAATTGAAGAAGTGCTTCTTCTCTGGTCCTGTAAGATGTAATTTTAGTTCCAGGCATCAGACAATTTTTCTCACTTAGCCTGGAAGCTAAAAGTTTGGATGCACTTTTTGAGAGGTTGAGGTCTCTTATTAGATCGTTGAGCTCTCCTTGGGTAAATTGCGTAGGTGTTCTGAAACTTCATTCATATTCTGGTTCACTTCCAGAACTAATGCTTAGCTCCATACCCTGCATTTCATCATCATCAGGTGGGGGAAGGTCAGGTAACATGGTAAACACAGGTACAGGCACATCTTCACAATGAGGGACAGGCCTTTTTGCAGATTCCATGTTAGGATACTCCCATTTTCATTTCTTATGCTTATTGAATCCTTGCACTTGCACTGCACAGAAATAACCGTCATCATGATGATTTTTTTGCTCTTTCCACACCATTGGAACACCAAATTTGAAGCTTTTTCTTTGTCCTTTGCTCCATTTTCGTAATAATTCGATACATGCTTTGCACACTGTGTGTGGTGCCCAAAACTTGTCTTGGTCCCCAAGCATAACCCCAAAATAGGCCAAATACACTTTTTTTACGAAGTCTGTTATGTTTCTTCTATGTTTTGGCAGTGTATATTCACCACAAATGTAACAGAATGAGTCTGGATCGTTAAGGCAACTTCTTCTTGATGAGTTCATGCTTTTTACTGGAAAACAGACAACAACATAAAGTTAGTATAAAAATCAAGCTATGAACAAACTTCTAGAACACTAATTAACACAAAACTATATTGAGAACTGCTCAGTTCAAGTACTAATCTAAAGAAATTAATGAGATGACGCGTCGCATTTACCAACACGTGCTATAAATAAGATACCAAAAATCTCAAAAACTAGAGCCAATCTGGCAAAACTGATTGCATATTCAGAATCAGCACCCCAAAAATACCCCAAATTCATTAAAATATCTTTGGCACCAGAAAAAAAATATTTTTTTGTTGACCTGTGATAGAACACATTCTGTTGTGTAAGTACTGACATTGGTGATATATAATCTAGTGATCCAAGAAATGTTGTGTCCCTCAAGACGTATTAAATGCTCTGCATGCCATGTATCTTATAACATGTCACTTCTCAGTGTAATGTAATATGGTTCATCTAATTAACAAATATCACATAATATTTAGTTTTTATTCAAACTACACAGAATGTTAGTAGAAAGACCACCACTAGGGGGAGCTAAAAAAAAGACTGATTTATAAATTTTACATGGTCGTCAACAATAAATCTGTTTTCAGTCAGCTCCTTCCTAGTGATGACTGCAGGAAGCTAGATTTCTGACATACAAAGAGGTTAGATGTTATGTTTGATAAGTGAAAAGGCATTTTTTTCAGTTAGAATCATTATTAGTAAGATGCTAAATATTGCTGTTATCGTGCCCAGGGGCAGATTAAGAGTAGCCAGGGTGACAGGCATTTTAGAGGGCATTGCCCCCCCCCCCAACACCTGATGTATCTTGTGACATGTCTCATGATTCCTTTGGGAAATCATGTGATAGGTTTCATGATTAACACACAGGTGCTCTAGTGCACAACTGCAGATGCAAAATTACAGAGACAGTGGCACATGCAGATATGACTTGCATGGGTGGCATTGGTCTCTGCTAGCTCGTTCTTTACTTACACTGTGCAATGACAGTGCGCTCTGCTGCCAGCTCATCAATTCTGACCAAAGAGAGAGCGCATTGTCATGGTGCACTGAGAAGAACAGTGACTGGAATCTACTGAACGTCTGTCGGAACTGACAACTGATGCATGCTCAGTAGATCAGGGACTGACCCAAACCCTGAAACGAAGTCACTCATGACTCTGCTCCCCCGATGACACTAAATTTGATTATCCCAGCATGCACTGAGAATTCTCAAATGAAGAGTCAAAGAAGAAGTAGTAGAAAAAAACAAAGCATATAGAAAGTGTTATTAGGGAAGGATAGTAAATTTTTAATTAAAGTATATTATGAAAAAGATTAGATTATAACATTAGATTATTATTATTATTATTAGATAGAGATTTAGGATGAAAATAAAATTTTGTTTCGCACCTCGCCTTTAACATCTGTTTAAACATACAGATCGCAGTAAATGACTTCCGATTGATAATGGTTTAGTGCCACAGGTCAGTCCGTGTAAATATGTAATAATTCAGTACCCCAATACAGATAAATATTTACATCCAGCAACTTACCGCTGACATCTTGTCTGATTACAGCCTTTTTCTTCATGCTGGCAAACCTTCATGTCAACGTCCTAACGCCATGATTCGGTCACTGATCATCGCACTGCTGAAAATAAATAAAGTCACATATATGTACATATTTGTCTCCTGAATAAGAAATCTCCCATCCTATGCCACGGAACGCAGACACGTACCCACCATTAATATATAATTAGCTATTATGCAACTCATTCTTACAAATATAAATTGATTATCCACCACTGTGCCCCCATTAACTTATCTCAGCTCTGGAAATCTCATGGCGTAAGTAGAAAGGTTACCGTTTTCCCCCAAAAAAAGACCTACTCCGAAAATAAGCCCTAGCATGATTTTTCAAAATTTTTGAGGATGCTTGAAATATAAGCCCTACTCCAAAATAAGCCGTAGTTACAATTCATTAAAAACATCAACTTAAATAGTGTCCAGGCCGCTATACATGTAAAAAAGTTAAATTAATCGGCAATAAAATGCAGCGGGACAGATAGACCCTTCACCAAGGAAAGCAGACACCCCCAAGAGAATCACACTCAAAAGACCCCACAAGACCTAAAACAATAAGAGTATGTGCCCATGGTCAGGAGCCGAATGTGACCTCGACACTGCAGGATAATGCAAGATATTGGAATTCAGAGTTTGGAGAGTTATGATGATGCTCCAGAATGTGAGGACATGATTATATTTGAATAAATGTTGATTTTTGGTTCAAGAATAAATGTAGATTGTTGTTCATGGAAAAATAAGGCATCCCCTGAAAATAATCCCTAAAGCATCTTTTGGAGCAAAAAATAATATAAGACGTTTTCTTATTTTCAGGGAAACAGGGTAAAATTAGCCACTTTTCCTTCCCCCAATAAATATATAAATAAATTAGCCACTATATTCTTTCCCCCAATACATTACCAGTCAATCTCCTGCGTCCTCAGTTCCCCACCACTGTACTTCTCCTACTCCCTGATTCATTAAAATTACAAAACTCCCTCACCCCCAATTCTGTGTCATTTCCTCTCTACCACCCCCACACTCAATTAATTATAATGTCCTCTCTCCCACTCCAACCCTCAATTCATTATATTTTCCTCACTCGCACCCCCTTATATCATTATAATGTTCTCTCTCTCCCTCCTCCCACCCTCAATTCATTATAATTTCCTCTCTTGCATCCCCCCACCCTTAAAAGCAACCTGTCACCAGTTTTGTCATGTATCAACTAAAACTATTATCTTATTCATGCACCTGTGCATTCCATAAATGGTTATATAACCTCTTGGCTCCTCCTGTATGCCCCCCAAAAACCTTTTGAAGTTCTCCCATGCTGTATGTTAATCGTGTTGGTCTGGTCGGAAGGGCGTCTGTTTTTGCTCTCTATCCTTCCTCCTAATTGCTGCTCGCCATCCTCCTGCCTTGATTGACGTGATTCCTGCGTCATCCACATTGCCGGGGCGAAATCTTGCGCCTGCGCAGAGAAATTTCGCCTTGAGCCTGTGCACTATGCTTTGCTCTACTGCCGGCAGAGCCGAAAACATAAGTGCACATGCGCACAGAAGGGGAAAGCATAGTGCATAGGCGTGAGTTGCGATTTATCTGCAAATGCAGGAGGCGTCATCCCCTCAATCAAGGCAGAGGGACGGCGAGCAGCAGCCGGGAGGAAGGATGGAGATGTTAGAAACAAAAACAAACAGGAGGGTTCTATCTTGTGTTTTGCGGTCACGTGACCATCTTCCTATATATTCCAGCTCCGCCCTTCTGGCCTTTCTAGCCAGGTGCTTTTGTGCCTATCTATCTCTGGTTTGCTTGGTCCTCTGGACCTCTAGTACTTTTGTCAGTTTATCTTTTGCTCTGCAACAACATCTGTTAGGAGGTGTCCCATTTTTTGTCCCAGTCCTTAGTTCTTTTAGGGACCCCTCCCTTTCTCTATAGGTCTCCGTTCAGACTAGCCGAGGACGAAGGTGGGTCTGTTCACAAGGAACAGGTCGCCCGCTACAACGTAGGGACTCAGCTTAGTCCTACTGTAAGGACAGCTCTCCCCTTCTTTCCCTAGTTTATGTTGCAGATCATAACAGTAAGTCCAGCCCAAACAAAAAAAAAACTTTAAGGAAAGAAATCCAGGCATCAGTATGGTTTTTGTTCAAGATTTGGCTCAATGCCTGCAGGGATTGTCTCTGGAGGTGTCCGAGCTCCGGCAACACGTGAGTAGCTGTCCTGGAGCGCATTTTGTGGAACCGAAGGTAGGACTCCCTGATATTTTTGATGGTAAACAACAAGATTTTTTTTCCTTTAAAAATGCCTGTTTATTATTTTTTCGTTTGAGACCAAAGTCCTCTGGGAATGAATCACAGCGCATTGGGTTTATCATGTCACTTTTACGCAAGGAACCAGAGGGGTGGGCCTTTTCTCTCCAACCTAATGATCCGTGTTTTAGGTCAGTGGAGGATTTTTTTTCTGCTATGGGGCTATTGTATGACGATCCTGATCGAGTCTCATCTACTGAGACAGAACTGAGACGTTTGAGTCAGGGGTCAGGTGATGTTGAAAATTATTGTACACACTTCAGAAGGTGGTCCTCAGAAGTGAAATGGAATGATTCGGCGTTAAAATGTTTTTTTCTTGCTGGTCTAAGTGAAAGGGTTAAGGATCTGCTGACTGCATTTCCTGCACCTGAAACCTTGCAAGAAGCCATGCAATTAGCTATACGTGTGGACAGGAGACTGCGTGCCAGGGTTTATGATGAAAAGATTCCTGCAATGGCAGCTCCTAGTTCCCAGAGGGTCTGCTCGGATGGCGGAGAACCGATGGAGGTTGGGGCGATGTCACTCCACTCTCAGGAAAGAGACCGCAGGTTTTCCAAGGGATTGTGTTTTTATTGTGGTAAATCTGACCATTTGATTAAGAACTGTGAGCTTCGTTTAAGTAAAGAAAAAAAAAAGCTCAGTTACGCCCGTATTGCTTGTTTAAACTCTAAGGGAGTATTTATTTCAGGGAGTACCTCATTGCAGGAAGATTTGATTGAATTTCAGGTATTTGTAGATTGTGGTTCAACACTTAATGTGATTGATAAGGGGTTTTTGGAAAAACTTAAATTGGAATCCAAACCTTTGTCATCACCTATTTCTGTGATTGCAATTGATAACACTCCTTTGAAATGCATTACTCACAAGGTTGCTGCATTTCCCCTCGCTATCAATGGCATTCACCAAGAAAATTTGGATTTGGTGGTAATAAATAATTTACCCTCTCCAGTCATTTTAGGTTTGCCTTGGTTACAACTGCACAATCCTTTACTGGACTGGTATACTAATGAGATTAAGTCTTGGAGTCCTAAGTGCTATGATAAATGTTGTAATGGTCGCATTGCGGCTGTGGAAAAAGGGGAATTACCTGTACCTATTCAGAATTTTTGGAAGGTTTTTTCAGAGGAGTTTTACCTCCTCATAGGGACTATGATTGCACCAGTGAGTTTGTTCCTGGAGCTACTCTTCCCAAGAGTCGCTTATTTAATCTGACTATCCCTGAAAGAAAGGCCTTGGAGGAATACATACAGACGAGCTTGGCTGCTGGTCACATTAGACCTTCTAAGTCGCCTGTCGCCGCTGGATTTTTCTTTGTTAAAAAAAAAGACGGTGGTTTACGTCCATGTCTGGACTTTCGTGAAATTAATAAGATTACCGTACGCAATTCCTACCCATTGCCGTTAATTCCGGATTTGTTTAACCAGTTAGTAGGGGCCAAGTGGTTCTCTAAAATTGATCTCCGGGGGGCATACAATTTGTTACGAATGAAGGAGGGTGATGAATGGAAAACTGCTTTTAACACTCCGGTAGGTCATTTTGAGAATCTGGTGATGCCTTTTGGTCTTACCAATGCTCCCGCATTTTTTCAGAACCTTATTAATGACATCCTGAGACCTTTGATTGGCAAGAATGTGGTTGTGCATTTGGATGACAAGGTTGCAGTTATTGAGTGATAATTCACTTTTTGCTAAGCTGGAGAAATGTGAATTCGCTGTGCAGAGAATTAGTTTTTTGGGCTACATTATCTCCAGCGAGGGCTTTGAGATGGACCCGGTGAAAGTTCAGGCTGTGCAGGAATGGCCTAGGCCTATTGGTTTGAATTCAATACAGAGATTTTTGGGTTTCGCCAATTATTACAGTAAATTCATTAAGAATTTTTCTATAATTGTTAAGCCGCTGACCGATCTCACCAGGAAAGGTGCGAATATGGTTCAGTGGACTACTGAGGCCATTGAAGCTTTTGTGTATCTCAAGGAGAGGTTCAGTTCTGCCCCTATCCTTATGCAGCCTGATGAGACCAAGCCTTTTTGGTCGAGGTTGATGCTTCTTCGGTGGGAGTCGGTGCAGTTTTGTCTCAGGAGAATCAGGATGGAGTACATCCCTGTGCTTTTTTTTTTCGAAAAAATTTTCAGAAACCGAACTTAATTACGATGTTGGCGATCGGGAATTGCTGGCTATTAAACTTGCGCTTGAACATTGGCGCCATTTCTTGGAAGGTGCTAAATTTCCTGTTCAGGTTTTCACAGATCATAAGAATTTGATCTATCTGGATGCTGCCAAACGCTTGAATGCCCGTCAAGCTAGGTGGGCACTTTTTTTTTCTCGGTTTAATTTTTCTGTTACTAAGTATGGTACTAAGAATGTTAAAGCCGATGCTTTATCTCGCAGCTTTTCTCCCATCGTTGGTACCGAGGAGGAGGAGAGCATTTTACAGGAAGGAATTGTGGTAGCAGCATTGGACTCCGTTTTGGAAGAAGGGATTCTGAAAGCCCAAGAGGATGCCCCATCTAACACTCCTCATGGGAGGTTGTTTGTGCCTAGAAACTCTAGGAGAGATTTGTTTGTGGAGTATCATGAGTCTCGGTTGACAGGTCATCCAGGAATTTCTGAGACACAGAGACTTATCAGTTGCAGTTTTTGGTGGCCTGGGTGGCAGAAGGAAGTTATCAAGTGGGTGCGCCAATGTACGGTGTGTGCTAGGTCAAAGGCTTCCCATACCCCTGCTGCGGGGTTGCTTTGCCCTCTGGAGGTTCCTAGTGCACCTTGGATGCATCTGGCAATGGATTTTATCACTGACCTTCCTGTGTCCGAGGGTTTCACTGTCATCTGGGTGGTCATGGACCGTTTTAGCAAGATGTGTCATTTGGTTCCATTCATTAAGCTACCCTGTGCTAAGACACTCGCTAAGGCGTTTGTTAAGGAAATTGTCAGGCTCCATGGCGTTCCCACCGACATGGTTTCTGATAGGGGACCTCAGTTTGTGGCTCGCTTTTGGCGTACTTTTTGTGACAGGTTGGGAGTCCATTTGTCATTTTCGTCTGGTTATCACCCTGAGTCTAATGGACAGACTGAAAGAAAGAACCAGGATGTTGAACAGTTTTTGCGTTGTTTTGTGGCCGACAATCAAGAGGGGTGGTCTGAGTTTCTGCCACTCACAGAATTTGCTCTTAACCATACATCCTCCTCTGCTGGGTGTTCTCCTTTTTTTTTGTTGTACTGGGAGACATCCGTCTTTTGGTTCGTTCTCCAAATTGGGGTCGGCGGTGCCGGAGGAGGAGAATTTTTCCGGTGATTTGGAGAGAGTTTGGACTAATGTACATTGTAACCTTCAAGAGGCTAGCAAAAAGTCCAAGAAGTATTTTAACAGGAAACGTAAAGAGGTTTTGTTTACTGTGGGTGACATGGTTTGGTTGTCCTCAAAGAATCTGCGGTTGAGGATCCCCTCTAAAAAATTGGGTCTGAAGTTTGTGGGGCCATTTAAGGTGCTTCAGGTGGTTAACCAGTCTGCTGTTAGGTTGGAGGTTCCCTCCTCCTGGAAGATAAATCCTGTGTTTCATGTTTCCTTGTTAAAAAAGGCTGATGTATCGGATAGGAATGCTACTGTCAGAGTTCCTCCGGTGGTGGAGGACGGCGAATATGAAATTTCTCGTATCCTGAATTCCAGAGAGCATAGAGGGAGATTGCAGTATCTCATCGCTTGGAAAGGTTTCGGTCCCGAGGATAACTCCTGGGTTAAGGCGTGTGATGTCTCTGCCCCTAGACTTGTCAGAGCTTTCCACAGGAGATTTCCGGATAGGCCTGGGCCTGGAGGATCCGGGGGATCCTCATAAAAGAGGGGGTACTGTTAGAACCCTCCTGTTTGTTTTTGTTTCTATCTTGTGTTTTGCGGTCACGTGACCATCTTCCTATATATTCCAGCTCCGCCCTTCTGGCCTTGCTGGACTTCAGTGTTGTTTAGACTGTCTTTCTAGCCAGGTGCTTTTGTGCCCATCTATCTCTGGTTTGCTTGGACCTCTGGACCTCTAGTACTTTTGTCAGTTTATCTTTTGCTCTGCAACAACTTCTGTTAGGAGGTGTCCCATTTTTTGTCCCAGTCCTTAGTTCTTTTAGGGACCCCTCCCTTTCTCTATAGGTCTCTGTTCAGACTAGCCGAGGACGAAGGTGGGTCTGTTCACAAGGAACAGGTCGCCCGCTACAACATAGGGACTCCGCTTAGTCTTACTGTAGGGACAGCACTCCCCTTCTTTCCCTAGTTTATGTTGCAGATCATAACAGAAGAGGCCCAAAACCACGCCATCAAACCGGACCAACAGGATTACCATACAGTGCGGGAGAACTTCAAAGGTTTTTGGGGTTATACAGGGGGAGTCAGGGGGTTAAAATAGAATTTATGGAATGCAGCACAGGTGCTGAATAAGGTGATAGGTTTAGTTGATATATGACAAAACTGGTGACAGGTTTTAAATTCATTATAATGTCCTCTCTCCCACCCCCACCCTCAATTCTTTGTCATTTCCTCTTTCAAACACCCACATTTTATTCATTATACTTTTTTCTCTCCCACCCTCATTTCACTTTTTTTATTGAAAAAAAAAAGATTTTAATACTTACCTCTTGATATGATCTTTTGTGGCTCCACTTCTCCTTGTGGCCAGTGAGTACATGCTAGCGCGATGAAGCCATTGCGTCAGTGCTGGGTGAGGCATCAGCACCGGCTGATGACATCATTATTGTCATTCTGTATTTCAGGAGCGGAGCTTCAGGAAAGCTATGGATTAAATAAATAAATGTCCCAGCTCCAAAAAGTTAATTTTTAAAACATTTCTTAGAAAATTTTATTTGAGAAAAATTATTTTAAAAACAAACAGGGTACAAGGGCCACAGTGGCTCAATACCATGTAACAACCATACAAAAAACGCACAGAGAAGAGGATAATAAGCCATGCATTTCGACTGCAACTGCAGTCTTTATCACTATGTGAGGATCAGGATGGAGTTCCGTGCACCACTCTGGAAAATTGGTGAGCTGACAACTATCTTTTTCCTAACTGCTTCAGGAAAGCTCACTGCTCTAAGATATGAGCACAAAACATTATAATGAGGGCAATCTGGCCATGGGACCTCCACAGAGCCTTGGGCCAAGACGGAAGCCCAGATTGCCCTCATTAGAATCCATCTATGATGGCGTCCCCTTGTGTTTGTTTTTGCTATTTTGTTTTCAGAATGTCCACGTAATGTGTCCAGTGATAGTGTACACATCTGCCCAGTAGGTCAGTCCCACTGAGATCATTTTGTACGTACATTAGATGTATGGAACAACCCCTTTAGCTATAGATGAGTTAATCTGAAGAAATTAGAATTTGACCAATTCACTAGAAATTGGCTAGCAAATTAATTTACAGTTAGAAAAATGTTTTCATTATGCTCTCTTGACCCCAAAGCATAATAAATTGAGGGGCAAGACAAGGATTAAAAACTGTCATTTATCATGTTCACAGTGCCCCCCACTTGTTCCTGCCACCACAGATCCAATATAGTCCAGTGCTCACTTCCTAAGCTCTGACTCAAGGATTCTCATCACGCTTTGATGGGATGTACCTCAACGCACGTTATGATGTCATAAATAGGTGGCCCACCGCGCGGTTATGACCATGCACATAACCACATGAGACATGGGATAATTTGCATTGAAGACAAGTTGGAGCCAAAAGTTCTGGTAAAGAGTGAAGAGAAGACTGGAGTCAGAGCTTATAGGGAGCCAGTGGAGAACAGCAGAAGAGCTGCTGCTGCAGGGACAGGTGAGGAGTCAGATGAGTAAATTTTATTTTTTAACCCCTTCCAGGCTCAAATGAATCATGCAACATGGCAGCTGACTTGCCTCCATTTTTGTAAATTTGCACAAATTGAATCCCCCAAAATTCAGATTCGCTAAAATCCATGAATTTGGAGAATTTATAAATTAATTTTATTTGTTTAAAATCGATTTGCTCATCTTTACCTTTAACTTAATAATTATGTTAAGGAAACTGAATTCTGAGCACAGTATTGGAAAGATAAAGCCTAAACTCATATAAAAGGTATAATATTCTGCAGCTATTTAAAAAAAAGAGAAAAATAAAAAAAATCACACAACACATTCAGACATAAACAGCTTTTAAGACTATAGAACATTGTTGGGAGTATTATTGAAATTCAGGAGCTTCATCATTTGATTTAATTCCGTTGTGTACAAACTGGTGCAGAGTTGCATAAGTGATTAGTACACGTTACACATGTGTAATATTTTTTATCTATTTTATATTAGCCAAGGAAAGAAGAGTCAAAAATAGATATTTGCAATTTCCTTTCTTGCCTTCTGTGTTTCCTCTTCTTGTAGTCTGTGGAATTCATATGATATCTTTACTTATTGATTTGTACTGCTCTTGTTAGAGGGAGCAGCTTTACTATTTTATGACCCGCCTGGGAGACTGCTATGTGTTTTGACTACCTGAATGTCTCTCTGCTTCATTAAAATTTCAATGTAAAATAATTATTCTCAGGGGCAGATTTATGAGATCCGTGTTCCTATATTTTAGCAGAGATGTTTCATTACTTGATTAGTGATGGGTGAGCACTAAAATGCTCAGGTGTTCGATGCTCGGGTCAAGCACATTGGAATACTCGGGTGCTCGACCCGAGCAACGAGCCCAATGTAAGTCTATGGGAAACTCGAGCATTTTTCCGGCGGCTCCCACCAGCGGTCTGCAGAGGGCCTAAAATTTGCCCAAATCGATGGGAACAGTGCTCAAATGACATGGGAACAGCATGGTGAAGACCCCTGGAAGCATTTCTGACTCCCAGGTCATTGCTGTCAACAATGTTGTCAGAGGTATTACGCTACTTTTACGGACTCACAATAAAATATACAAAAACAAATCCAAAATGGATTTTCCTGGGAAATAAGTTAAGGAACATCCTTTCCAGGGTAATGACTAGTGTTGAGCGAGCACTAAAATGCTCGGGTGCTCAAAGCTCGGGCCGAGCTCGCCGTGATACTCGGGTGCTCGACCCGAGCAACGAGCCCAATGTTAGTCTATGGGAGACTCGAGCATTTTTGCGGTGGCACCCCCGGCAGTCTTTTAAAAGCCTAACAAGTGCCCAAAACGATAGTGACAGTGCTCAAATGACATGGGGACAGCATGGGGATCGCCCCAGGAAGCATTTCTGACCCCCAGGTCACTGCTGTCAACAACGTGGTCAGAGGTATTAAGCCACTTTTACAGGCTCACAATAAAACGTTCAAAAACGAAAGTGAAACTTTTTTCCTGTGAAATATGTTAAGGAACATCCTTTCCAGGGTAAAGACTTGTGCATAAGTTAAAATAAATGACCAAAAACATAAATACTCCTCCACACCTTCGGCTATGTTCACAATAGCATTTTTTATGCGTTTTTGCACTTTTGTATTGCTTTCAACTATGACAAATGCATTCACCGTGAAATATCATTTTAACATTTTACAACCTTATCTGGCCATGTGCTGTGTGACACATGCATAAAGTGCTGAAAAGACAAGGGAACAGCATGGGGAAGACCCCTGGAAGCATCTCTGACTCCCAGGTCACTGTCTAAAAGTGTGCCCATCATAAGTGATCCTTACCGCATCAGAAGATGCAGACTTGCAACTATCCCCATGCAAGTTCTAGTCCCAGGGGAGTGTTCAATTGTACCTCCCCCATTCCTTGCAATACAAGCTCAAGCATGCAGCCTGCCACCCACCCACCCCCAGGCTGCAATACCATACTGCTTGCTTGCTTGAACTTGAAATTGGGCCTTTTAGGCATGTGGAGGCGGAATCTGGCCACCACGTCATGGCTGTGTTGGCGGCCTGGAATCCATACTCAGTCCCCAGCCGCCCGGCGGCCGGGTGTCCATACTCGGTCCCCATCCGCCCCGCGGCCGGGTGTCCACACACGGTCCCCAGCCACCTGGGGGCAGCAGGGTGTCCATAAACGGTCCCCAGCCGCCCCTATTTCTCCTTGGAACATCCCTCCACACACTTTTCTTAGCCCGGCCTGCTTTAGGCAGCATTGGACGAGCCCACCAGAGAAACAGACTCCTCCGGTGGGCCCTGACTTCTCCATCGGTGGAGTTGAGAGTGCCAAGGTGAGGAGCATGATGATGATGACAGAAGTTAGCATCTGCTATGTTTTCTTTTAATGCAAGTGTAAGTGTGCAGCCTGCCACACACCCACCCCCAGACTGCAATTCCATACTGCTAGATTGCAATTGAAATGGGGCCTTTTAGTTTGGAGGAGGCCGAAGCTGGCCACTACCTCATGGCTGCTTCGGCAGAGAGGTATCCATACTCAGTCCCCAGCCACCCATATTTGTCCTGGTGTGCCTTATACATAAGATTAAGCGCGTATACCAAAACATTACCTGTGCCCTCCCCAGTGCATTTAGTGGGAAGGAGAGCCTATTCCGCTGTAGTGTGTGCATGCCAAACCCCTGTTCATGGTACATGCGAAGATGCCTCCCACCTTGCACCTGTCGTTGCAGACTTGCAACTATCCCCATTCAAGTCCTTGTCCCAGGGCAGTGTTCAATTGTACCTCTCCCATACCTTGCAATGCAAGCGCAAGTATGCAACCTGCCACCCACCCACCCCCAGGCTGCAATACCATACTGCTTGCTTGCTTGCACTTTAAATTGGGCCTTTTAGGCATGTGAAGGCGGAATCTGGCCACCACGCCATGGCTGTGTCGGTGGCCTGGTATCCATACTCAGTCCCCAGCCGCCTGGTGGCCGGGTGTCCCCGCTTGCTCCCCAACCTCCAGGGGGTGGCCGGGTGTCCATACTCGGTCCCCAGCCACCCCTATTTGTCCCGGTAACCTTTCCCACACTTTACTTAGCCTGGCCTGCTTTAGGGCAGCATTGGCCGAGCCCACCGGACTATCAGACTCCTCCGGTGGGCCCTGGCTTCTCCATCAGGGGAGTTGAGAGTGCCAAGGTGAGGAGCATGATGAGAATGATAGAAGTTAGCATCTGGTTTGTTTTGTTGTAATGCAAGCGCATGTATGTAGTAGCAGCTAGGCCTGAGGTGGTCAGCGTTTTGGCGCATATCCTACCTCCTCCGAGGATTGCTGGATGTTGTCCTGCTACTATCCAAGTTCTATGACTCCCGTTAAAACAAAGCTTCAGGTGATAAATGATGGATGAGGTAGTGGCAAAGGAGTAAGAGCAGGAGAAACAGGGACCATTCACATCAATATCAGGCCAGTCAACCAGATAGGTCTTGTAGGATATGTTTCTGTAACAAAAGGAGCGGTTCGGCTACACAGTTATAGGGCATACAGTGAGTGCAATGCCTACCAAAAATTTCGAGGCACTCCAATGCCCCTTGGAAATGACATGGAGGTCAGAGGGCGTTAACTAAACCTTTTTTTCCATTTATAGCAACTGGGTCTCCCGTGCACTGTTGGCCTAAGCAGTGAATGGAAGGCTTTCCAAAAATTATGAGGAACTGCAATGCCCCTTACAAGAGCCATGTGTGGCACCCCAGGGGTCTGGTCACCACAGTAATAGAGATATTACGTCGGAGAGCAAGTGGGAGGTTTCCTGGTCAGGATCGCTTAAACATGCAACATCCTCCTGCCCCAATCCTGGGAGGGGAGAATTCTGCCCTTATAAACTGGATCTGGGGCTGGGTTGAGTGAGTCAGAGAACAGAGAACAGTCAGAGTCAGAGTGAGAGCAAGGGAAAGTAACAGCAAGGAGCTCTGTAGGAGCTAGGAGCTAAAGACCAGGGGCTGGAAGCTGAGCAGAGCTCGCCCTGGCAGAAGACAATAGGAACCGGACACAGGAGTCCGAAGCTGTGAGGACTTATATATCCAGCAGCAGAAACCAGCTGGCAGGGGATTTCAGGTCCTCTGGCCATAGAAGCCCGGAGGCTCAGTCACAAGCAAGGGACCAGCACCGCTGTCGTGGAGCGGAGGCTAACAGAAGGCCCCAAGTCACCAGCCATACGGGTGAGCACTACACGGTACACTCAGGGACGTGGGCTACTTCTACCCGCTTACAGCAAGGTAGCCAGGAAGAGTGCAGACAGACGGGGAGGCCTACAACTCCACCTGGCCAGGGGAACTCCTGCTTGCTCACAGACTGACCAGGCCTCTTATGCTAGCCAGTACTCCCGGGAGGGTCTACCTTATAATCATCAGTAAAGACCCTGAACTGCACTGCAAAGACTGGTGTCATTCCTGCTGCGCTTGTGCACCATCACCCCCATCATCCACACTCACTGCCCTGAGGCTATACTACTCCCGAGAGGAGTTATCCCATTCTATGCTGCGCACACAACACCAGCCTCAGCAGTCTGCCTCGCAGCGGTGGTACTCCCTGACCGCAATCCACAGGTGGCGCAGTCGGACAATTAACCTCAAAACCTAAGAAAGACTGCCACTGGTTTGACCAGCCTGAGCCATGGGACCGGGTCACCGCCACGGAGACTACAGACCCCAGAGACCCGGCACCGGGTATCCCACACACGTGTACACACGGCCCAGGGGGCGCGTCACATGCAGTACAGCATATTACAAACATAAGTCCCATTATTGGGGAGTGGGTGTCCCATGGTATTTGCTTATGCTTTCCAAGCAAAAGCAGCCAAAAATTAGGACGGAATAACTTGCAATGCCCCTTACAAGAGCCATGCAGTACAGCATATTACAAACATAAGTCCCATTATTGGGGAGTGGGTGTCCCATAGTATTTGCTTATGCTTTCCCAGCAAAAGCTGCCAAAAATTAGGATGGAGCAACTTGCAATGCCCCTTACAAGAGCCATGCAGTACAGCATATTACAAACATAAGTCCCATTATTGGGGAGTGGGTGTCCCATAGTATTTGCTTATGCTTTCCAAGCAAAAGCTGCCAAAAATTAGGATGGAGCAACTTGCAATGCCCCTTACAAGAGCCATGCAGTACAGCATATTACAAACATAAGTCCCATTATTGGGGAGTGGGTGTCCCATAGTATTTGCTTATGCTTTCCCAGCAAAAGCTGCCAAAAATTAGGACAGAGCAACTTGCAATGCCCCTTACAAGAGCCATGCAGTACAGCATATTACAAACATAAGTCCCATTATTGGGGAGTGGGTGTCCCATAGTATTTTCTTATGCTTTCCCAGCAAAAGCTGCCAAAAATTAGGACGGAGCAACTTGCAATGCCCCTTACAAGAGCCATGCAGTACAGCATATTACAAACATAAGTCCCATTATTGGGGAGTGGGTGTCCCATAGTATTTGCTTATGCTTTCCCAGCAAAAGCTGCCAAAAATAAGGACGGAGCAACTTGCAATGCCCCTTACAAGAGCCATGCAGTACAGCATATTACAAACATAAGTCCCATTATTGGGGAGTGGGTGTCCCATAGTATTTGCTTATGCCTTGCAAGCAAAAGCTGCCAAAAATAAGGACGGAGGAACTTGCAATGCTGGCACCCTGGTGGTATAGTGGTTGTGGAGGCTGAGGATAAGGAGAAGAAGATTAAACAGCCGAAACGAGGAAGCGTATACCCATGTGTGGGTGTGAAGCGGTGCATGTGAATACACCTCCCGAAATAACACAGTGGATTTGACTTTATGTTACTCTGCTGTCATTTGGTGGTGATGAGAAGTCTGGCCCAATCCAGCCCTTGTTCATTTTGATAAGGGTCAGCTTGTCAGCATTGTCAGTTGACAGGCGAGTGTGCTTATCAGTTAATTCCCCCAGCGGCACTAAAAACATGCTCCGATAACACGCTAGAGGCAGGCCTGGCCAGGACCTCCAAGGCGTACAGAGCGAGTTCATTCCAAGTGTCCAGCTTGGATACCCAATAATTAAAAGGCACAGAGGAATCATGGAGGACGCTGGTACGATCGGCAAGGTACTCCCTCACCATCTTTTGAAACTTTCCACTCCTTGTGAGAGT
This sequence comes from Phyllobates terribilis, assembly GCF_046119375.1. Taxonomy (NCBI): domain Eukaryota; kingdom Metazoa; phylum Chordata; class Amphibia; order Anura; family Dendrobatidae; genus Phyllobates; species Phyllobates terribilis. Next base: position 125,567,310 of record NW_027362762.1, on the reverse strand, counting down.
ACCCCGCGCCTCAGGGCCTGTAAGCTGGGCGGGTGTCAGAAAACTGTCCCAGAACGTTGACAGTGTTCCCCTGCCTCTGCTGGATTGAAGTTGCATCTCTCTCGCCTGTACGCCTTGGTTGGGCAACGAACTGTGACCTCTGCCGCTAGCGTGTTCAGATGGGAATTTTTTTAAGAGTTCTGCAGCAAGGGCCTTGTGGTATTGCCCCATTTTTGTAGACCTCTCCACCTCAGGAATAAGAGAGTGAAAGTTCTCCTTGTAGCGGGGGTCTACAAGTGTCACCAACCAGTAATGACTGTCACCCAACATTTTGACAACGCGAGGGTCACGGTTAAGGCAGCGTAACACAAAGTCAGCCATGCGTGCCAGACTGGTAACGGGCAAGATTTCAGTGTCCTCACCAAGATGACGACTGACCATGCTCTCCTCCTCCTCCTCCTGCTCTTCCTCCTCCCCCCTGTCCTCAGGCCACCCACGCTGAACCGACGGTATGACACTTGTACAGGTACTACCGTCTACAACGCATGATAGCAGCTCCTGTTCTTCCTCCTCCTCCTCCTATCCCTCATTGTCCCCCAATGCACGTTGGGATGAGATGAGGCTGGGCTGTGTGTAATCGCCCGCTACGGCTTCTTGATCCATCTCATCATACTCTGGCTGCAATGCCTCCTCTTTAATTCTCTGCAGAGAGCGTTGCAAAAGACAGACAAGTGGGATGCTGACACTAATGATGGCGTCATCGCCACTCACCCTCTTGGTGTACTCCTAAAAGTTTGTCAGGATGGTACATATGTTAGACATCCAGGTCCACTCCTGAGGTCTTATGTGTGGAGTCTGACCTGAATATCGACGGCCTTGTTGCAGCTGGTACTCCACAACTGCTCTCTTCTGCTCACAAATCCTTTGCAACATGTGGAGGGTAGAGTTCCAACGTGTGGGGACATCACACACCAGTCGGTGTGCCGGAAGCTGCAAACGCTGCTGCAACACAGCAAGGGCGGCGGAAGTTGTAGCCGACTTGCGAAAATGAGCTGACAGGCGGCGTACTTTCACGAGCAGATCTGGCAACTCGTGGTACGATTTAAGAAACCGCTGAACCACGAGGTTAAGCACATGAGCCAGGCATGGTACGTGTGTGATCTCACCTCGCCTCAGAGCCGCCACCAGGTTACGGCCATTGTCACACACGACCATGCCGGGATGTAGGTTCAGCGGTCTCAGCCACAGATCTGCCTGCTCTTTCACAGCTGTCCACAACTCACAAGCAGTGTGAGGTTTATCACCTAAGCTTATGAGTTTCAGCACAGCCTGTTGCCACTTGGCGGAGGCAGTACTGCAATGCTTCCAGCTTGTAACTGATGTGGTGATATCTGAGATGGAGGCTGAACATGAGGAGGAGGAGAAGGATGCACAGGAGCTGTACACTGTGGGGGCAACTCTGACTGACATAGGGCCCGCAATCCTCGGTGTGGGGAGGATGTGTTCCGTCCCAAGGTTCGACTGGGTCCCGGCTTCCACTATGTTTACCCAGTGTGCCGTCAGAGAGAAGTACCGTCCCTGGCCACAAGCACTTGTCCACGTGTCCGTTGTCAGGTGGACTCTCCCAGTAACTGCGTTGTTGAGGGAACGGCAGATGCTTTGGGACACGTGCTTGTGTAGTGCGGGGATGGCACACCGGGCAAAATAGTGTCGGCTGGGGACCGAGTACCGAGGGACGGCCACCGTCATAAGATTGCAGAAGGATTCCGTCTCCACCAGCCTAAAAGGCAGCATTTCCAATGCAAGCAGTCGTGAAATGTGCGAATTTAGGACTGTGGACTGTGGGGCGTTAGCTGCGAATTTCCAGTCTGGGATATGGACAATTGAATGCTGCGGTGGGACGTGGACGTTGATGCGGTTTCTTGAGAAACTGCCATAACAAATGAAGACTGAGAGGAGGGGGCATCTTTACATGCAGTATGGACAGGGGATTGCCTTGCACACACAACAGGGGGTTCTATTGCACGCACAACAGTGGAAGAAGCAGTGGTGACACCCGCTGACACTGGTCGTGGACCCTGGGTTTCGCCCCACAAAGTCGGGTGCTTTGCTGCCATGTGCCTGATAATGCTTGTGGTGGTCAGGCTGGTAGTTTTGTCACCCCTGCTGATGCTGGCATGGCAGGTGGAACATATGGCCTTTTTGGGGTTATCAGCAGAGTCTTTAAAAAAATTCCAGACTCTGGAAGACCTACCGCTTGTACTGGCAACGTCCCTCGTGTTGGTGTTACGGGGAAAGGTTGCCTGCCTTCTGTCTGCGGCCACCACACTGCTTCTTCCTGCCTGTTGGGGTACTCTGCCTCCCTCCCCCTGTGTGCTGCTGGCCTCACTCTGCATGTCCTCCTTCCACATTGGGTCAGTTACTAGATCATCCACCACCTCCTCCTCTTCCACTTGCGCACCACGATCCTCCTCCTCACTGCCTGGCAATTGTGTCTCGTCATCGTCCACCTGTGGCCAACGTCGACTTCCTGTGGCCGTGGCTGTTCAAATATTTGGGCATCGCAACATGGGATCTCCTCTTCCACCACTTCAAGCGTATCAGGCGAGGGGCCCAAATATGGAAATGGACCAGTGAACAGCTCTTCAGAGTGTCCAAGTGTGGGATCACTTGCTGTCTGACGACACTCGGCATGGTGGGAGGAAGGAGCATCAGGGTGAGGAGGAGTATGCGGTCGAGACTCACGGCTACTAAGAGTTGGCCGTGTGGAAGACAGACCGGAGGTGGTGGTGCCCAGGTAACTGGAAGTATTATCTGCTATCCAATTAATAACCTGTTCACACTGATCAGTTCTCAATACTGGTGTTGTTCTGTGCTTCCCTAGTAATTCGGTCAAGAAGTGGGAGCGAGAAGATGTGGCTGTTGGTTGTGGCACATTTTCACCTTGGCCACGGCCCCGTCCTCTGCACGAACCAACACCAGAACGTCCACTTCCACGTCCCTTGCCACGCGCCTTGCCCATTGTAAATGAAGTAAAATAGCTTACACTTGCACTATCAATGGAAAAAGGGTAATAAAGAGTAGATTAGAACCGTGGAAGAGGAAAACCACAGTTATTGTTTACTGGGGTATACCACACTTTTTTAAATAGAGATATTTGCGGCTGAACAGTGAGCGACACACTCAAACTGCTTTTTTTTTTAGATACCAAATGCCCAAAACTGGATAGTACAGCGATTTGACCCGTGGAACTGCGAAACCACACTGGGATGTCGGGCCTACACAAGACTATTTTCAACAGATATATTTTTGTGTCACAACAGTCAGGAGACACTACTGTTTTTCTTTACGGAAAAAACTACCAAAACCTGAATAATAGAGATTTTTTACCGTGGGATGGCAAAACCACAGTTATTGTTTACTGGGGTATGCCATACTTTTTTAAATAGAGATATTTGCGGCTGAACAGTGAGCGACACACTCAAACTGCTTCTTTTTTTTTTAGATACCAAAGGCCCAAAATGGATAATACAGAGGTTTGAACCGTGGAAGTGCAAAACAACACTTCTGTTTCTCTAGCCTACACCAGACTATTTTCAACAGTTATATTGGTGTCTGAAAAATCAGAGACATGCTTTTTTTTTGGGGTGGGGGGGGGGACACACCAAAAGGTTAATAAGACGGGTATTTGTACAGTGTGAAGGAGGAAAAAAAAAAAGGAGGATTTAGATGAAAAAAAAATGATTTTTCCTGGCCCCGACACCTGGTGCTAAGTCCAGCAATTTCAGCAACAGGAGCACACAGTACTGTAATGCAGCGTTTGCTGGTATAACCACTGTGTCTCCTATACAGTCTGCCTGCCTGGTATCTGGGATGGATATTAGTCCTGAAAAGGACTGTTTGTTTGTTCTGGCAGCCTTTACAGACCCTACACTAACTATTTCGCAGTTTATATCTCTCCCTAAATCAGCAGCGCTGTCCCTACACTGTCTAATCCGGAGCGACTGTGTCCAAGATGGCGGCGCCCCGTTTTAAATACTCGAGGTGACGCTGTGCGGCCAGCCAATCACTGTAATGCCCACAACCAACATGGCTGCAGCATTACAGTGACTGGCTGGCAATCCCTGCATGTTCATTGGCTCTGTAAAGAGCGCCAAACATGCAGGGCGGAGACCCGAGCTCCCGCCCGAGTAACCCGGAAATGTTCGGTGCTCGCCGAACATCCCGAGTAGCGTGATGCTTGGGCGAGTACCGAGCAGTGTCGAGCATGTTCGCTCAACACTAGTAATGACTTGTATATAAGGCAAAATAAATAGCCAAAAACAAAAATGGTCCTCCACACCTTGGGCTATGTTCACACGTAGCGTTTTTGATTGGTTTTTGCATTGCTTTCAACCAAGACAAATGCATTCACCAGGAAATGTCATTTTAACATTTTACAACCTTATTTCACCACAGCCGTATTCTTTAGCTTGGTGAAAGGACTTGGGAAACCGTATCTACTCCAGCTGTCATTTCTCCCAGGAAGTCCTCTAAAGTTGCTTGCAATTGAAATGTGGCCTTTTAGGCTCGTGGAGGCGGAAGCTTTTCACAACCTCATGCCGGCGACGGCCGGGTGTCCATACTCGATCCCCAGCCGCCACTATTTCTCCCGGTATCGTCTGCACTTTCCACAAGCATGGGTCCCACAACATTACCCGTGGACTTACTGGGAAGGACCGCCTAACCACAAACATGTGGTCAAGTGAATGTGGCCAGGGACGGTACGGAGCCAGTCCACAGCTTTTTTTGCTGTTTTGTATTTCACCACAGCCTTATTCTTTAGCTTGGTGAAAGGACTTGGGAAACCATATCTACTCCAGTTGTCATTTCTCCAAGGAAGTCCTCTAAAATTGCTTGCACTTGAAATGTGGCCTTTTAGGCTCATGGCGACGGAAGCTTTTCACAACCTCATGCCTGCGGCGGCCGGGTGTCCATACTCGGTCCCCAGCTGCCACTATTTCTCCCCGTACCATCTCCACTTTTCACAAGCGTGGGTCCCACAACATTACTCGTGCCCTCCCCAGTGCAGTTACTGGGAATGATCGCCTAACCACAAACACGTGGACAGGTGAATGTGGCCAGGGATGGTACGGAACCAGTCCACAGCTTGTCGGTGAGTTGTATTTCACCACAGCCATATTCTTTAGCTTGGTGAAAGGACTTGGGAGCCAGTCCACATTAAAAATGCAGCCATAGAGTGTCCTGGAACCTTCCCATACACTTTATGTAGCCAGGGCTGCTTCTCAGTAGGGTTGGATGGGCCCACCAGAGAATCCTCGGGTGGGCCCTGGCTTCTCCATCAGGAGAGTTCATGATAGGCGCAAACTTTGCAGCTGCCATGGGATTCTTGAGCGCAGGAGAAAGGAGGGCCCTCAGAATCAAATCTTCTGGTGGGTTCAATGTTTTTCAGTCTGACACTGCTTCTCAGTGAGAGTTGTATTTCATCACAGCCATATTCTTTAACTCGGTGAAAGGACTGGCATAGAGGGAAACCGTATATACTCTGTGTGTCGATGGTGCTTCGACACACAAACATCTTTTTTTGCGCCTGATCTGCAATGCGGTTGAGAAATAACATGCATAAGAACGTCCAATCCACATTAAAAAAGCAGCCATAGAGTGTCCGGGAACCTTCCCACACACTTTTCTTAGCCAGGGCTGCTTCTTGGCAGGGTTGGAAGGGCCCATCAGAGAACCGGAGACTCCTCCGGTGGGCACTGGCTTCTCCTTCAGGAGAGTTCATAGTGCTGAGGTGAAGCCATGATGATGATAGAGGCCACCATCTGCTTAGTTTTCTGTTACTTGGAATGCAAGCGCAAGTATGCAGCCAGCACCCACCCACACACAGTCCGCAATACTAAACTGCCAGATTTCTGGGCAGCTGCTTGCACTTGAAATGTGGCCTTTTAGGCTCGTGGAGGTGGAAGCTGTCCACAACCTCATGGCGGAAGCGGCCGGGTGCCCATACTCGGTCCCCAGCCGCCACTATTTCTCCCGGTATTGTCTCCGCCTTCTACAAGCGCGGGTCCCTGAACATTACTGCTGGTACTTTTCTGTAGGAATCTGAAAGCTTCTCCAGCCTGTTAGATATCAGAGGGTGAACAGCAGCACATTGGATCAGTGGTTAGCACTGAAGCCTTGCAGCTCTGGGATCCTGGGTTCAAATCCCAGCAAGGACAACATCTGCAAGGATTTTGTATGTTCTCCCCATGTTTGCTTGGGTTTCCACCTCAGTAAAAAAGCAGCCATAGAGTGTCCGGGAACCTTCCCACACACTTTTATTAGCCAGAACTGCTTCTCGACAGGGTTGGACGGTCCCACCAGAGAATCCTCTGGTGTGCCCAGGCTTCTACATGAGGAGAGTTCATGATAGCGCAAACTTTGCAGCTGCTCTGGGGCTCTAGAGCAGGGGAGAAAGGTGAGCCCTCAGAATCAAAATCTCTGGTGGGCACAATGTTTTTCAATCTGAAACAGCTTCTCAGTGGGAGTTGTATTTCACCACAGCCATATTCTTTAGCTCGGTGAAAGGACTGGCATAGAGGGAAACCGTATCTACTCTGGCTGTCATTTCTCCATCACCTGGTTCCACCCATTGTCACACACAACCATGCCTGGCTGTAACTTCAACAGTGAGAGCCCCAGATCAGGCTGCTGTGTTATAGCTTTCAACAACTCTGCAGTGCTGGGTGATTTGTCACCTAAGCATTAAGCATGTTATCTTCAGCACAGCCTGTTGCCGCTTGGCCAAGGCAGTGCTGCAGTGCTTTCAGCTTGTGACTGATGTGGTCATGTAGGAGATGGAGGAGGAGGTGCAGGAGCTGAACAATGTGATTACATTGAGGTTACATTGGCGACTGTTTTTATACTAAAGAAAAATCCTATTGTTTTTTGCTTTTTTTACGTTATTTTTTAAGACAAATGCATTCACCGGGAAATGTCAGTTTAACATTTTATAACCTTTTCTGGCCATGTGGTGTGTGACACATCATCAGAAACATCCTGTTTCATTTATGATGGAGGGACTCTGAAAGTCAAAGCCTATTTTTATAGGGCCATCAGGTGGTCCTTACTATTCTTAAAGGGCCAGCAGTCGGCCCTCGCTATTGTTAGAGAGCCATCAGCCAGCTATGCTTTGTTGTTCCCAATATTGATGAGTGGACCTGCTATACTGTTATTGCGTATGCAGTGACTGCAAGGGCTGCCAAAAATTCGGACACAACCCAATGTCCCTTTGAAGGAACATAGAGAGTCTCTGTAAAAAAAATGTTACCATTATAAAGGAGCGGGTCTCCTATAGTGGTAATGCCCATGCTGTGAGTTCAAGGGCTAACAAAATTTAGGAAAAACCCCACTAATAATTTAAAGACACATAGAGCAGGGCCACAGTAATGACATATTTCCATTACAAAGGAGTGGGTGTGCTTTACAGTTATAGGGTATGCAGTGAGTCCAACGGCTGACAAAATTTGGGAAAAACCCCATTAACAATTTAAAGACATATAGAGCAGGGCCACAGTAACGACAAATTCCCATTAGAAAGGAGAGGGTCTCCCATACTAGCCTTGGCAAAATAGCAGGGAAGAGGGAGAGGGAAAAAATATTAACTCACCCGTTCGTAGACAGCTGGAGGCTCTGTGTTGGAGGTGATCCGACAGCGGAATAGCCTTGGTTCCAGGCAATCACTTGGAATATAGAGCAAGGAAAAAGAGAGCACCAGGTATCCAGCAGATCTTCATTAAAATATAGCTTTTATTGGAAACATATAAAAGCAGCCATGTCACAAGGACAACATGGGATCCCATGATTAAGGCTAACACCTAGCTGAAACGCGTTGGGACTACCATGCTCTGTGGATTAGTACTCCGTGTGTTGTCCTTGTGACATGGCTGCTTTTATATGTTTCCAATAAAAGCTATATTTTAATGAAGATCCGCTTGATACCTGGTGCTCTCTTTTTCCTTGGTCTCCCATACTGTTTGCCTATGCAGTGAAGCAATGGCTGCCAAAAATTTGGAGGAATTCCAATGCCCCTTGCAAGAGACGTAGAGGTCGGAGAGCCTCCTAAAAACAATTATTATTAGGAAGTGGGTCTCCCATAGTGTGTGCCTATGCAGTGAGTGCAAAAGCTGCCAAAAATTAGGAAGCACTCCAATGCGCCTTGGAAGAGACGTAGAGGGCCTAATGAAAAAATGTTCCCATTATTAGGAAGTGGGTCTCCCATAGTTTTGGCCTATGCAGTGAATGCAAGAGCTGCCAAAAATTGGGAGGCACTCCAATGTCCCTTGGAAGAGACGTAGAGGAGGGCCTCATAAAAAAAAATGTTCCCATTAGAAAGGAGCGGGTCTCCTATACTTGTAATTCCCATGCACTAAGTGTATGGGCTGACAAACATTTACCCCTGGTGGGTATACGTGAACATACTGTATAACATTTTTTTTTACGGGCATCATAAAAACCCTTTAAAAAAAACTATGTGGGTGATGTTGTTCATTTTTATAAGAGTCAGCCTGTCAGCATTTTCAGTGGACAGGCGGATGAGCTTATCCGTTATAATTCCACCAGCGGCACTAAAAACCCGTTGTGATAAAACGCTAGCGGAAGGGCAGGCCAGGACCTCCAAGGCATAGACAGCCAGTTCATTCCATGCATCCAGCTTGGATACCCAATAATTATAAGGCACAGAGGAATCACGGAGGATGTTGGTTAGGTCAGCAAGGTACTCCCTTAGCATCTTCCCAAACTTTGCACTCCTTGTGAGAGTATCCCGCACCGCAGGGCCTGTGCGAAGGGAGGGGCTGAGAAAACTCTCCCAGAACTTTGACAGTGCTCCCCTGCCTCTGATGGATTGGAGTTGTGTCTCTCACCTGTAGTCCTTGGTTGTCCAACGAACTATGACCTCTGCCGCCAGCGTTTTCAGATGGGAATTTTTTTAATAGTTCCACAACAAGGGCCTTCTGGTACGGCCCCATTTTTGTAGACCTGTCCGCCTTAGCAATAAGAGATATAAAGTTCTCCTTGTAGCGTGGGTCTAGAAGTGTCACCAACCAGAAATGACTGTCACCCAAAATTTTGAGAACGTGAGGGTCATGGGAAAGGCAGCATAAAATAAACTCAGCCATGAGTGGCAGACTGCTAACAGGCAAGACTTTCGTGTCCTCACCAAGAGGATGACTGACCATGCTCTCCTCCTCCTCCTCCTCCTCTCTGTCCTCTGGCCATCCACGCTGTACAGACGGTATGACAGTTGTGCAGGTAGTATAGTCTATAGCGCATGAAACTAGCTCCTGTTCTTCCTCCTCCTCCTCCTCTTCCTCATTGTCACCCAATCCACGTTAGGAGGAGATGAGGCTGGGCTGTGTGTAATCAACCTGTATGGTTCCTTGCTCCATGTCATCATGCTCCGCCTCCAATGCATCCTCTTTGATTGTGAGCAGAGAGCATTTCAGAACACAGAGAAGCGGGATGGTGACTCTAATTATGGCATCATCGCCGCTCATCATCTTGGTGGAGTCCTCAAAGTTTTAGAGGATGGTACATATGTCTGACATCCATGTCCACTCCTGAGGTCTTATGTGTGGAGTCTGAACCAAATACTGACGGCCTTGTTGATGCTGGTACTCAACAACTGCCATCTTTTGCTCACAAATACTTCCCAAAATCTGCAGCGTAGAGTTCCAACGCGTGGGGACATCACACACCAGTCTGTGAGCCGGAAGCCGCAAACGCTGCTGAAACATGGCTAGGGCGGCGAAAGCTGTAGGTGACTTTCTAAAATGGGCACACAGGCGGCGTACTTTAACAAGCAGATCCGGCAGCTCTGGGTAAATCGCTGAACCACGAGGTTAAGCACATGGGCCAGGCAAGGTACATGTGTGAGCTCGCCTCGCCTCAGAGCCGCCACCAGGTTCCGGCCATTGTCACACACGACCATGCCTGGCTGTAGGTTCAGCGGTGTGAGCCACAGATCTGCCTGCTCTTTCAGAGCTGTCCACAACTCTTCAGCATTGTGCGGTTTGTCACCTAAGCATATTAGCTTCAACACAGCCTGTTGCTGCTTGGCCGAGGCAGTGCTTCCAGCTTGTGACTGATGTGGTCATTTCAGAGATGGAGGCTGAAGAGGAGGAGGAGGCTAAGGAGGATAAAGTGCAGGAGCTGTAGATTGTGGGGGCATCCCTGATTGACCTAGGCCCTGCAATCCTTGACGTCGAGAGGACGTGTTCCGTCCCAAAGTCCGACTGGGTCCTGGCTTCCACTATGTTAACCCAGTGTGCCGTCAGTGAGACGTACTGTCCCTGCCCTCAAGCACTTGTCCACGTGTCCGTGGTTAGGGGGACTTTCCCGCTAACTGCGCTATTGAGGACACTGCTAATGTTTTGGGACACGTGGTTGTGTAATGCGGGGATGGCACACCGGGAGAAATAGTGGCAGCTGGGGGTTGAGTATCGATGAACGGCCGCCGCCATCAGGTTGCGGAATGCTTCCGTCTCCATGAGCCTAAAAGGCAACATTTTGAGTGCAAGCAGTCGCGAAATGTGGGAACTTAGTAATGTGGCCTGTGGGGCGTTGGATGCGTATTTGCGCTTGCGCTCCAAGGACTGGGGTATGGACAGCTGGGCTACTTGAGAGTGTGCAATGATAGGTGCAGGGCAGGAGGAATCTTCGCATGCACCATGAACAGAGGATCGGCTTGCATGCACAACAGCGGAAGAAGCAGTGGTGCCACCCGCAGACACTGTTCCTGGACCCTGGGGTTCGGCCCACAAAGTCGGGTGCTTTGCTGCTATGTGCCTGATCATGCTGGTGGTGGTCAGGCTGGTAGTTTTGCCACCCCTGCTGATGCTGGCCTGGCAGGTGGTGCAAATGGCCTTTTTAGTTTTATCGGCAGAGTCTTTGAAAAACAACCAGACTCAGGAAGACCTAACAGTTGTACTGGCAACATCCTTCGTGTTGGTGTTACGGGGAACGGTTGCCTGCCTTCTTTCTGCGGCCACCACACTGCTTCTTAATGCCTGTTGGGGTGCTCTGCCTCCCTCCCCCTGTGTGCTGCTGCCCTCACTCTGCATGTCCTCCTGCCTGGTTGGGTCAGTTACTATATCATCCACCACCTAGTCTTCCACTTCTGCACCCTGGTCCTCCTCCTGACTTTCTGGCAATTGTGTCTCATCATCGTCCACCTCGTGACACTTTCCCACCGTCACCTTCATGTGACCGTGGCTGCTCAAATATTTGAGCATCGCTACATGCGATCTCCTCTTGCCCCTCTTCAAGTGGACTGGGTGAGAGGCCCGAATCTATAAATGGAAAAGTGAACAGCTGTTCAGAGTATCCAAGTGTGGGATCAGTTGTCTCTGGGTATTCGGCATGGTGGGAGGAAGGAGATTCAGGGTGAGGAATATGTGGTCCAGACTCACGGCTACTGAGACTTGACCATGTGGAAGACAGGGTGGTGGTGGTGGCTAAGTGACTGGAAGCATTATCTGCTATCCAACCAACAACCTTTTGACACTGCTCTGTGTTCAATAGTGGTGTTCTGCGGTCCCATATTAATTGGGACAGGAAGTTCGAGCGAAAAGATGTGGGTGTTTGTTGTGGCACAAATTCATCTTGCCCACGGCCTCAGCCTCTGCATGCACCATCACCATCATGTCCAGTTCCCCATCCCTTGCCAGGTGCCTTGCCCATTTTAATTGGAGGACAATATCTTCCACGCTCAGTACAAATGGCTGAATTTGGAACAAACTTATATGTGATCCGTGTGATGGACAAACCACAGTTTTAAATACCTGGCCTGTAGATAACTATTTTGAACAGCAAACTGGTGTCAATAGCTTCACTGACAAACTGAAACAAATTTGTTATCAAGGCCAGAAATGGCAGTATTTTCTGCGCAATTATATGTGATCAGTGTGACGGACAAACCACAGTTTTAAATAGCTCGATTTTTAGCACTGTAATATGGAAAGTACCTGGCTGTATTCTGCAGTGCCAACAAGCAAATGTGTTCACTGGATTGCTTTTTAAGCAAATAATGAGAATTAAGATCCAAAAAAAATAATCCTGGCCCCTGAGACCTTGGCCTCTTTCTAGAAATATCTAACAGCAGCAGCAGGCTGAACTGGAATGGAGCCTCTTGTGCTATATACACTGCAGTCTGCTATATACCCTGCCTGCCTGCCTATATAAACTGCCTGCCTGATATCTCTGCAGATGGATTAGTCCTCAGAAGGACTGTTTGTTGCAATGGATATATGAATCTAATATAGTTTGGTACACCTACACTAACTAGAAACAAGCAAATCTCTCCCTAGCTCAGCAGCACCTCTCCCTGCAACTGTCCGATTCAGGAGTGACTGTGACGAGCACAGCGGTGCCAGGTCGGATATAGACCTGATGACGCTGTGCGGAAAGCCAATCACTGTAATGCCACAACCAACATGGCTGCGGCATTACAGCGAGTGGCAGACGATCCCTGCATGTTCACTGGCTCTGTAAAGAGTGGCAAACATGCAGGGAGGGGACCCGAGCTCCCACCGAGCAACCCCAGAAATACCCGGCGAGCGCAGAGCATCTCGAGCAGTGAGATGCTCGGGCGAGCACCGAGTAGTAGCGAGCATGCTCGCTCATCACTATACTTAATATATTACACCACTTTTTTTTATGACATTTACAGTTGAGCAAAAAGATTGGAAGGTCCTTGGTAGGACCATATTAGTAGTCTGTGGCTCTTCCACCAATCTGCCAACATCCCTGGTGCTTCTTCTATTTAGAAGCACCAGTATGATGCTATGCGTGTGTAACGTGGCGTGGGGCGGTAGCCGTGGGTGAGGCACTCGTCTGTGGCACCCCAGTATGTTACATGAAAGTGGAGGTCCTGACTGGGTGTGTGGACTGGTCCTGTGAGGGCATTATGCCTCGGCAGGTCGCATGTAACCATGGTTGTAGGTTTGCCAGGACCAGATGTTTCAAAGTTCAATGAGGAAGAGCACCATTCAAAAACAAACTCTTTACTGAACAACAACTTAATAAGGGTTATATACCACGGATAGTGAGTACAAAGTCTTATGAATGATTCCTTTACAACTTGAATCATTTTCCACACAGTTTCCTTCCTTAGTACTTTACTCCAGGGTTCTCTATGTGTACTGCTTCTCCCTACTTCACTACAAACCAGTTTTAAAATTGCAGTCCTGATCAACAAGTATCATCAACTTGTTCTGTGTTCTGTGGTTCCGCATCCTCTTTTCTCTTCAGCTTGTCAGTATGGGCGGTAAAGCTGACGCTGTGGAACTCCCACCCGGTACACTATTCTCGTTCCATGTACTCAGCCCATTACCTTCAAGTGTTAGAAGCTCAGGGTCCCGTGGCTAGGCACCCTCTTCTAGGACCTGTTTCCGGAAGGCCATTCTGTCTCTTAGTCACTTGTAATCTGGATCTCGCCATTCCTTTCTCTTCGGTCTCCTCTCACTTAGGGTCACACCAAAATGTGGCACTGCTCACCTTGGACCTTGTGCTCTACTCATTACGCACTCCAGGCCCTACCTGACTCTCTGACAGGAAATTATTTCTGAACCTGTGACATAGTCCCAACACTTAACTCTAACACTCCCTACTCACTGTCTGTTGCTGGGAAGAACTCAGCTTTCATGCAGTACAGTGCAAAACATTACACCACATCACAATTCACAGTGAAGCAGGACACAATTCACATAACATTACAATAATGCGATTGGTGTCTTCAGGGATAGGAATGTTACAGCAGCACTCCACCTCCTTACATGTGAGTCACGTCGCAACAATGACATCGCACCAGGGTTGCCCGGCTGGTAAAAGTTTGTTCGCTGGACTCTGATCCGGCGGTAACTAATTAAATAAGGCAACTGGACCAGGGTCCTGCAAATCGTTTAGGTCAACTATTATGTAATTGTATTATTTTGTAGAAAATCTTGACTTGGAAAAATGTGTTTCTTTATTATTTTTTTTAGTGAATAAAATAACAATGAATCTAAAAAATGATCTGTCTGTATAGGTATATAGTACAAAAGATTTAACGTCTTCTAAATATATTTTTAAATTGTTTTCTTTATTTATTATGTAACTATATGAAAACATAGTTGAAAACTCAGACGGAGACAATGTGACTACACTGTGTGCAGAATTATTAGGCAAGTTGTATTTTAGAGGATTATTTTTATTATTGATCAACAACTATGTTCTCAATCAACCCAAAAGACTCATAAATATCCAAGCTTAATATTTTTGTTAGTTGGAGTGTTTTTTTTTTTAGATTTGGCTATCTTAGGAAGATATCTGTTTGTGCAGGTAACTATTACTGTGCCGAATTATTAGGCAACTTAATAAAAACCAAATATAATCCCATCTCACTTGTTTATTTTCACCAGGTAAACCAATATCAGTGCACAAAATTTAGAAATAAACATTTCTGACATGCAAAAACCAAAACCAAAAAAATTACTGATCAATATAGCCACCTTTCTTTATGATGACACTCAACAGCCTTCCATCCATAGATTCTGTCAGTTGCTTGATCTGTTTTCGATAAACATTGCGTGCAGCAGCCACCACAGCCTCCCAGACACTGTTCCGAGAGGTGTACTGTTTTCCCTCCCTGTAGATCTCACATTTTATGATGGACCACAGGTTCTATATGGGGTTCAAGATCAGGTGAACAAGGGGGCTGTGAAGCCTCGAAAGCCCTACCCTGGGAGATGGGGGACTCGGAGCCGGGTCCTATGTTGTCGATGGGGTGCAGCCGTGGCCCGGAAGCCGCTCCGTGCCCAGGGCCACCACACTAAAAAGGATGGTATGGGCTTATCCGGGTTGAGTGGATGATCTCGACTACGCCACCTGTGGCACCTGATGAAGGCCACCAGCGCTGCTGCAGACCGCTGAGGCAGGATGTTAAGGCAGCCGTCGTTGTTACTACTCCCCACAGGCGGAGCAGGGCCTCAGGGCAGAGAGAGGCAGGATGGAGGGGGTTGTAGTCTAGGAGGTCTGGTGCTGCGTAGTGCGGTGTAAAGCAGAATAAAGAGTCCGGAGGCCATAGGGGTTAACTTCCAGGTTTTTTTTTACTCACAGTGAAGAGTACAGCTGCAAGGCTTCTCCCTGCTCCTCGCGGAGTTCTGCGATCACCAGGAACGGGGGTCCGACAACCTCCGAGTAAGTCAAGTGTTCAATCAGGACCCCGCACCAGAGTGTTCCTAGACTTCAGACCGGGTCCTTTCCTGTCTGTGTGTTTGTAGATAGGCCGGGTCGACCCTCTGAACTTCACTCAGAAAAAAGGGTACGGGTGGCAGCTCCGCTCATTCCGTTACCCGGTGGGATCCTCAGGGCCCACCGGCTTCCCCGACCAGGTCATAGAGTAGCAAGGTCAGGCGTCGGGGGCCAGCACCCCTCTTGCAGCCAGAATCCCCCTGAATAGATCAGACTAGCGAGGACAGGTGGCGTATACCGCTCCGTCTGCATCCCCCCCAGGATCCATTTGCGGTGGAGCTACACTCCTAAGCTCCGGGCCTTCTTGGTCATGGTCCCTGACCGGGCTGAGACATCCATCATCTGCAACCCGCCCCTCAAACCAAGGCCAGGGCACAAAAATGTGAATCCTCCACCCTCACCCACTAGTTGGTTCCCCTATCTCTTGGTTCCCCAGTCTCCCAACTTCCAGTAGGGGCAGCACCTAGTGCTTACTAGCCCCCTCTGGTGGGAGAAGTGTGGTGTTGGATGTGGAGGTAGGGTCCTGACCATCGAACTGTTCTTACCTCAAAGGAGGAACACTACAAGGGTGCCACAGGGCCATGTCATTATTTTTTCTTCTTTTAGACCTTTACTGGCCAGCCATGCTGTGGAGTAGTTGGATGCATGTGATGGAGCATTGTCCTGCATGAAAATCATGTTTTTCTTGAACGATACCGACTTTTTCCTGTACCACTGCTTGAAGAAGTTGTCTTCTAGAAACAGGCAGTAGGTCTGGGAGTTGAGCTTCACTCAATCTTCAACCCTAAAAGGTCCCACAAGTTAATCTTTGATGATACCAGCCCATATCAGTACCCCACCTCCACCTTGCTGGCGTCTGAGTCGGAGTGGAGCTCTCTGCCCTTTACTGATCCAGCGTCTGGCCCATCAATAGTCACTCTAATTTCATCAGTCCATAAAACCTTTGAAAAATCAGTCTTAAGATATTTCTTGGCCCATTCTTGACGTTTTATCTTATGTTTCTTGTTCAAAGGTGGTCGTTTTTCAGCCTTCCTTACCTTGGGCATGTCCCTGAGTAGCGCACACCTTGTGCTTTTTGATACTCCAGTAATGTTGCAGCTATGAAATATGGTAAAAATGGTGGTGAATGGCATCTTGGCAGCTTCATGCTTGATTTTCCTCAATTTATGGGCAGTTATTTTGTGCCTTTTTTGGCCAACACGCTTCTTGCGACCCTATTGGCTATTTGCCATGAAACGCTTGATTGTTCGGTGATCACGCTTCAAAAGTTTGGAAATTTCAACACTGCTGCATCCCTCTGTAAGACATCTCACAATTTTGGTCTTTTCAGAGCCAGTCAAATCTCTCTTCTGACCCATTTTGCCAAAGGAAAGGAAGTTGCCTAATAATTAAGCTCACCTTATATAGGGTTTTGATGTCATTAGTCAACACCCCTCCTCATTACAGAGATGCACATCACCAGATTTACTTAATTGGTAGCTGTCTCTCCAGCCTATGCAGCTTGGAGTAGGACAACATGTATAAAAAGTATCATGTGATCAAAATACTCATTTGCCTAATAATTCGGCACACAGTGTAGTTCAAGAGGCAGGTCCCCGCAGGCTTCTCCCTGCCCACACAGCTAGACAGACCGCTCTGCCTATACACACATAGGGAGAGACCTGTAAGTCTAGCTGAGCAAGTGGGACCAGGGGAAGGTGAGTATAGCATGATTTACTTCTTTATAATAGCCTGCAATCGGGGATTAACTTTTAATGAAAGGTAACAACTCCTTTAAAATTAATATAGGTTTTTTCAATTCCTTTAAAAAATATGATGTACCTAAATATAATATTTAACCACTTGTATGATATTCGTCTTTGGCTGAGTGCATATTTTTTGTGATAGCAAGTGTTTATATCTTGAGTCTTGTGATATATTAGGACCTTGACAAAGGAGCACTAATGAGTTACACTGGAGGGGAAATAGTTAACAATTTTAATTCTGTATTCTTCACTTTGCTTGTTACAGACATCTGGGCTTCTTTTGAGGTTCATTAATATTCTGAATATGTCGTTCAGAGGACACGCTACAAGGTTAATTCTGATAGTAACTGTGTGGGCGAAGAGAAAGTTTCCAGCCTTCATTTCACGTCTACGTTACTGTGAGCTTTGTTACGATGGATCTGTTTTTTGGTTTTGCTGTTAACTTATGTAAGATGAATGATTTTCTGTTGTAAGTGTGATGTTGTGTACAATAATGCGGCCGTACAGCTTTGTAATCAGTCACTGATATTACAAGACTACATCCTCTGCCTGCTGCATGAAGTGCTCTTCTACTAGCACTTTCCAGTATTGATTGTCTGTCTTACAACCATTTTCCGATTCCGATCCAGAAATTGTAATTATGCTGATATATTCAGTATTTGGCGCAAGATCAAAGGAATGTTTGGAAATAATTCAGAAATCTTTTAACCCCTAGATAGCCAGTGTTTTTCTTCTTTAAAAAAACAAAAAAAATTTAAATGATTTTGCATATTTTTTTTATTTTTGTGGACTGCCAAAACAATATTTGTGTCATCACTTTAATGACACTTAGAGCACATTACAGTATTTATTGTCCATAAATTCTCCATCTTAAAAAAAATCCAGAATACTGGAGGGGAGATATGTTTAATTGAGGCTATTAGCTTCAGTGATGTGAAACGTGGAAGTCTTCTCCTGCATGGTAGGTGCAGAGAGGGTTAATCAGCCATATTTAAAAGGGCATGTTTTATTTGTGAATGGCCAAAGTGCGGGCGAGAGGCTATTCACCATATCTCCACTCCTGGGTGTAGTCTGTGCTACAAATAGCCAGCCTTTTGACTCAGGGGTTGTTCAGTGTGTGGAGAAGCTAGCTCCTGATAGAGGAGCTTGTGTTTTGTGCTAACCTGGACCATGTGCTATTGTTAACCCTGAGTGGTCAGACCCCGGCCGATATACGGACTGTGCTGTATCTTTTATTTTTCTTTGCCATTATGCCGAATGGGCTGTGTTTACTTTATGAACTCTAGATTGGTTTATGACATTTTTAATAAACCAATCCGAACCTTAAAGAGACAGTGTTTGTGTCTACCTTTGTGTGCAGCCGAGAAAGCCGTTTTACCACAACATTCATAGAATTGAATGTGTAAGTGAAAGTTGTGCATGCTGTGATATTTTTCTCAAGGACAGTTGGACCTAGGAAAAACATGTTTCATCTGAACAGCACTATTGAATAACATGGGTCAGTGTGCTGTCCGATTAAAAACCAGATAGCACACATCCGATTTATAAGCATGAGCCCTTAGTCTGATGGGAGGAGTGCTCAATGAGAAAAGAAGGCAGTCACTACATCCAATAGTATAGTAACTGATCAGCACCTCCAAACAGAATAAAGCAAGTGTGACCAGATACAAGCTGATATGTCTACATAGTATACAAACAAAAAAATACAGTAGCCTCTGTAAGCACCAAGATATATGCAAACTTTGAATATATTAAATTTGGACTGCTTTACTGCTATATATCCTATTCTTATAAAATGTAGGTGCTTAGTGCATAAATCGGCCAATTCATGAAAGCCCATCAGCCATGACAAGGCGTATATTTCTAAGCTAATATTTATCAAATTCATTGTAATGATGCTAGTATAGTATATATATCTTTATAAAGTTTTATTGTCAGTTTTAGGATGACAGACTCCCTTTCAGTAAGCTAAAAATTAATTTCACCCAACGAATGAACGTTTTGCTCGTACATCAGGTGATTGACAGCCTGTTTAGATAGCTCGATAATCATTTCCCCACTATCGGCTGCAGTGTTAAAGGGGTTGTCTGGTCTAAAACTACAAATCTTCAGTCATTCTATGACTGCAGACTTGTGAATCCTCACATCACGCACTGCTTGCTGTGAGGATTTTCTGGTTTCAGCTTCGGGAACGGCAGCCATGTGACTTCAAGTATTTTGCATACTTCTGGCCACAATCACACTATGCAATTAAATTGAGCGAGGCCACGTCCATCTAGTTGGATTGTGGCTGGGAGTATGCATACCGTATACTTGTGGTAACATGACCTCCATTCCCGGCGCTGACACGGAAAATACTCACATTATACAGTGCACGTACTGGGTGGATTCACAACTCTGCAGGCACTCTATATATATTTGTAGTTGTAGACTGGACAACCCCTTTAATGCTTTTTAAAGGGGTTGTTTCATGTTGGAACGTTATCCCCTATCTGCCGGATTCTGCAGAATTACTTGAATATTTCTAGGGGTTACATTGAGATTAAGCAATTAGGAGATGAAATGGATAAATGTATCAACCATAAACAAAAAAGGGAAAGTTATCACAAGTATGAAGCCTAAAATAGATAACGGATCCCAATGTATTTTCATCTACAAGCAGATATCAACATAACGAATGTAGTGACTAGAAAGTAAACTATTATGGATTTCAACCATTGATTTACTATAATTTTATTTTATCCATAGTACAACATAATATGTGTTATTTCAGATAAAGCTGTTGAGATTCCACTCATTACTGAAGTCTCATGAGAGCTATATACTAAGCGCTCAAATCCAGATGGCTTTTTGAAAAAAAAAGCTAAATATCTCCCTGGGACAAATAGATAATAGAACATCTGTCAAATTCAACTATACCTAAATGTTTGTTTTTAGATTTCAATGTGAAGCATTATCTATCACCCTATTTTAGAACACAATTAGGTATGACACATCCAGTGATGCATAAGATACAAATGATTATGTTTTGAAATAGAAATATTATTAATTTATCGTGGGAAGAGAAGACGCGATGTGAGAAAAGGGCAGCATGAAAAAGAATAGACAGATGATAGTCATTACAACGTCTTCAGTGAAAAATAAACACATCACTGTATTCTAAGGGCATCATGTACAGAATATTTGGTAAATCCCTTTAAACCTAAACTATTGTATTCGAGCTTTAGCATTCCCGTCTTCCTAATTCACTAGGAAGAAATTGTTTTTACAAGCCTGTTAGATTACATTACAGTTGCACCATAGAGTGAGAGATATTACTTTTTTGGATCAGTGCAGAGGCTGCTGTGATCACCAGACTTTATTATAATAAATATACCGTATTTTTGGACTATAAGACGCACGCCAAATTTTGGGGTGGAAAATAGGAAAAAATATTTTTTATAAGATGGGGGTCCGTCTTATAGTCTGAATAGGTATCTTTCCTGGGGGGCAGTGGATCGGGGGTCACAGGGGGCAGGGTCCCTCAGGAAGCCAGCGGAAGTGGAGGAATGATGGGGACCCTGGATGGGAGAAGGGGGTGCTTCAGCAGCAGGTGATTGCGATGAAAAATGGCCACCCGAGCTGGTGCATGCGCAGACTGGGATCTTGGCGGCCATCTTCCTGAAGCCGTGGGCCTTAGGAAAATGGCCACCCTAGCCGGCGCATGCGTAGACTGGGAACTCAGCGGCCATTTCTCTGAGACCCTTTTCCTGTAGATCACGGCTTCAGGAAGATGCCGCTCTGCCTCACCGCCGACAGCCAGACACCAGCCCAGCAGCATCTCACATCTTCTGCTGCCGCCACCGGGTTCCTGACGGAGGGAGCGGAGGGACCCTGCTTCCTGTGATCCCGCTCCACCACCACAACTCCCCGGTAAGCTATGTTCAGATGACCATAAGACGCACCCCCTATTTTTCTCTCAAATTTGGGGGGGGTGCGTCTTATGGTCCGAAAAATACGGTAATACATTCTCTCTACAGGCTATATGTAATTTCCTGTTTGAGTAAGATATTCAGTTCATTAACCTATATTTTATTCTTTTAGCTAGGAGAATAATGAAATGAAGTATGCAGCCTGCAAGTAAATTAAGCCTGTAAACATTATAATTGACTAATTTTAATTTTTACATGTAAATTTACACACTGAAGTGAACATCACTGGTGGGGGATCAAGAGGGGAGTAAGCTTTCAGGCAAATGAGCTATAAAAATTGATGTATATATGTTAGGACTCGTGCAGATGACTGTATTAATCAGAAGAGTGATATCCATGGTTTTGACAGATAGCACTTGTCCCAATGTTAACTCTATGGGGTTTTGCACCCGAGTGTTCCAAGAAAACAAATCGGATCGCACTCTCCCATTCATGTCTATGGATCTGTGAAAAAAATTGGACCACACTCGGATGACATTTTTTTCCCCACTTTTCTAACCACTTAGATTCTGCTGTCGCAATTGAGAGAGGCATTTAAGGGGTTAATCGGCCCCAATCGGTAACAAAATCATCCGGTGCCGATACCGTATGGTGTCAACTGTCATATACAGCTATCCCACATGGCAATTGTGCACGCTATGCGGCGCCATTCACTTTTTTCTCAGAGCCGTTAAAAAGCAGCGCTTAGGAATAAAGCCCCTTATTGATTGCCGTTAAAAGGCGTATCGGTGCTAGTTAAAGGGGTTAATGTCTTTTTGGGAGCGTTTGTAAATAAACAACCGCATCAATAAAGTATCACCGCATCTAGTATTATTCGAACTATAAAACTATCACATTATTTATTCCATACGGCAAACACCATAAAAAAAAAAAAAAAAAAAAACACCGAAAATGTCACTTTTCATCATACTGACACAAAAAATTGAATAAAAAGCGATCAAAAAGTCACATTTTAAAAAAAATTGTAGAAATGAAAATGCCATACTGTCCCACAAAAAACAAGCCCTAATATGGCTCATTCGGCAAAAACAAAAGCTACAGCTCTCAAAATATAGCAATGCAAATTCATTTTTGTAAAATATTGTTTTTATTGTGTAAAAGCAGCAAAGCATAAAAAAACTATATAAATCTGGTATCGTTGTAATCGTACTGATACGATGAACAAATCAGTCTTTTCACTTTTAGCGCATAGTGAACCATGCAAAAAATAATAAAAACAATAACTGAATTGCTGGTTTTTATCTATTCTGCGTCTGAAAATCGGATTAAAAAGAGATCAAAAACATTATATGCCCCAAAATGGTACCAAAAAAATCTCCCACACATTTTGGAAAAAATAAGCCCTCATGCACTACTGATCGCCAAAAACTAAAAAAGTTACAGCTCTCAAAATATGGTGACGAATAAACAATTTTTTCTTTTTTTTTTTTTATAAATAAGCATTTTTACTGGGTGATAGTCACAAACCATAAATCCTGATATACCGTATTTTTGGGAGGAAAATGGGAGGTGCATCTTATAGTCCGAATGCACGCTTAGCGGGGGTTTGCGGTCGTGGTGGAGCATGGGTCCTTCCTTAGGAAGCCGGGGCCGGAAAAAGTGTTTTGATGCTGCCAGCCTGGTGTCAGTGGTGAGGCAGAGCAGAGTGCGTTGGTTTACCAGTGGCCATTTTCCTGAAGCTATGGGCCACCCTCCGAACCAAGATCTCAATCTGCGCATGCGCTGGCGAGGACAGCCATCTTCCTGAAGCCCACCACCAGTAAACTAACACACTCTGCTCTGCCTCACCGCCGGTAAACCAACGCACTCTGGTCTGCCTCACCACCGACATTGGACCTGCAGCATCGCATTGCCTTGACACCCCCTCCTTCCACCCAGGGCCTGCATCATTGCCCTACTTCTGCTGTCGCCAGTTTCCTGAGGAAGGGACATGCCTCTTGCTACCCTGCTCCACCACCGGCACCCCCGGACTACAAGATGGAACCCCCATCTTCTAAAAAAAAATTTTTTTCCACCCCAAAATTTGGTGTGCGTTTTATGGTCCAGTGCGTCTTATAGCCAGAAAAATATGGTAAATCTGGTGTCACTGTAATCGCAACAACCCGAAGAATAAAACCGGCTCATCACTAATACCGCACTCTGAACCGCGCAAAAATTAAAATAAGAACTATTCTTGTACTGCCGTCTATATGTTCATTGTGCCTCCCAAAAATCAGAAGGTTCGACTCACATTTATCCAGCATATGAAAAGAGATAGTAAGGCACCAGTCACACTATGCAGCTTTCAATTGTTGAGCACTAATCGCTGCACTCTGCATATGAAAGAGTGTTAGCCTGGAAAGACAGGGCACTAGCCGTGTGCATGCGAGCCAGGTGGTGCAAATTCCATATATAGTGAAACTTGAGCCATAAAAGCTATAGAAATGGAACAGATAATGCACTCACCAACAGTGTTGCTTGGTAATAGTCCTATTTATTCGGGATTAAACATGCAGAGTGGTGGTGCAGGTTCTGGGGTGCGGGGGTGAGAAGACACCGGCCATTTCACATGAGTCCTGCGCTTCAACGGGTCCACTACAGGTGAGCAGCCGAGGCCTTTTGGTTATATACCTGAAAATGAGGCAATACGGCCAACCCACCTGCACAGTGAAACAACACACAAATAAAAAAAATGTTTAAAAACACAATGCAACACATACACAGTTACAATGAACTTATGAAAACTCATAAATACAGATAAATCCAGGCGATCATTGAGTCCTGTCGGACCTTGTGCGTTAGAGTCCAGAATTAGCCTAGCTTCTTTTTGAAGTAAAACTAAATTGTAATTTCCTCCGTTTTTGGGCGGTCTGATGTTCAGGAGGCCAGCAAAGCATAATTTATTAGGGTCACTACCATGAGCTTCTTTCATATGCTGAATTAAACGGGGAGAGCCTTTTCCTGAACAATCGATCTATAATGCTCACCAAACCTCACATACAAGGGTCTGATGGTTTTCCCAATGTAGAAAAATCTACAGGGACAGAAAATCATGTAGACCACATGATTAGTCTTACAGGTAATCAAATCCTTTACTTGCCACTTTATGCTTCCCAATCGAAAAAACTTACCGCTGAGATGCAGTGAGTAGTGTGAACAGTGTCCACATTTGTAATTACCCTGAGGAATATCTCTCGCCAGCCAGTTCATATGAGGAATTTTGCATAAGCAATTTTTTACAAGCAAATCAGAAAGATTATGGCATCTTTTATACGCGAACAGGGGTTTATTTTTTGCCTTTTCCTGTAGGACCCTATCCTGCTCTTACATATGCCAGTTTTTCCTTATTGCTGGCTGGATCACATTATCAAGGTTGGTATGCTAAAATGAAAAAAATAATTTATCAGAATTATCCTTCCTTGTCTTTTTCTGTCCAGGAGGCTGATTGTTAGGGGGGACAGACGCCTTATAGAGGGCCTGCTCTAATAATTTGTTGGGGTACCCCATATTCAAAAAATCGGTTTTCATTATTTCTGCTTGTTTTTTAAAACCCTCATCACTATTGTTGATTTTCCTCAACCTGAGGAATTGGCTGTACGGCAACCCTCGCTTAGTGTGGCCAGGGTGAGCTGATTCATACCGCAGGAAGGAATTGGTGGCAGTTGATTTTTTAAAACACTGTCAGAATTTTACCATCATCCACATGAATTTTTACGTCTAGAAAATCTATGGACTCTCCTCCCCACTTGGCTGTAAATCTCATATTACACAAATCTGAAGTATTAAGAAATTCTATGTAATCGAAAAATTCCTCTTTTTTCCCCATCCAGACTATGAACAAGTCATCCACATAACATAGATAAGTATGTATAAATTTTAAGAATGGATTATTGTTAGAGGTAATAAACTCATTTTCTAGCCAAGTCAGAAATAAATTGGCGAACGTACACGAGACAGGCATGCCCATGGCGGTACCATTGCACTGTCTGTACCACTTGTCATAAAATTTAAAAGCATTGTTGGATAGGACAAATTCCAACCCCTGGCAAATGAGCTCAACAAGGTTACCGTCCATTCCGTGACGCTCGAGAATTAGACGTACCGCTGTAATGCCCTGTGTTATGTTCTGCTACCAGAGCTAAGGAAAGAGAGGAGATCTGTCCCTACGATAGAACTCAGCTTAATCCCTACGATGTAACAGGGGACCTGATCCTGCGATCAGACCTGCTAAAGTCCTAAGCTAGTCTGTACGGAGACCTATAGATGTGGGGAAGGAATCCCTACAAGTACTAAGGACTGGGAGGAAAACGGGACACCTCCTAACAGAAATAGTAGCAGACAGACGAACAAACAAAATATATAGAACATAGAGGTCCGTAGACCAAGCAAACTAACAGTTAGATACAGAGGACAGGCTAGCTAGAAAGTAGTTAAACAATGAAGTCCAGCAAAGCCAGAAGGGCGGAGCAGGATTAAATAGGCCAACAAGGTCATGTGACCAGCAAAGGAAAAAACCTAAGAACAAGGTTCTAACAGTACCCCCCCTTCTAAGAGGATCCTCCGGATCCCCTAGGACCAGGCTTATCAGGAAATCTCCTGTGAAACGCTCTGATAAGTCTGGACGCGGAAACATCATCCGACCTCACCCAAGAGTTATCCTCTGGTCCGAAACCTTTCCAGGCCACAAGATACTGCAAACTACCTCTATACTGTCTAGAGTTAAGGATGCGAGAAATTTCATATTCCCCGTCCTCCACCACCGGAGGAACAGAGGCAGAGGCGTCACAATCCGATACAACAGCTTTTTTCAACAGAGAGACATGAAATACCGGATTAATTCTCCAGGAGGTAGGAACCTCCAACCTAACAGCAGATTGGTTGACAACCTGAAGCACCTTAAAAGGGCCCTACAAACTTGGGACCCAATTTCTTAGAAGGAATCCTCAACTGCAGATTCCTAGAGAACAACCAAACCATGTCACCAACAGCGAACAAAACCTCCTGTCGTTTCCTATCAAAGTAGTCTTTAGATTTTCTGTTGGCCTCCTGAAGATTACCACGCACATCCGTCCAAACTCTCTCCAAATCACCGGAAAAATTCTCCTCCTCAGGCACGGCAGATCCCAACTTGGAGAACGACCCAAACGACGGATGTCTCCCAGAACAACAAAAAAAAGGCGAACAACCAGCAGAAGAAGATGTATGATTGTTCAGAGCAAATTCAGCAAGTGGCAGAAACTCAGACCACCCCTCTTGATTGTCTGCCACAAAACAACGCAAGAACTGCTCAACATCCTGGTTTTTCCTTTCTGTCTGGCCATTAGATTCAGGATGATATCCTGACGAGAACGACAAATGAACTCCCAACCTGTCACAAAAGGCACGCCAAAAACGAGCCACGAACTGAGGACCCCTATCAGAAACAATGTCAGTAGGAACGCCATGAAGTCTGACAATTTCCTTGACAAAGGCCTTAGCGAGAGTTTTAGCGCAGGGCAGTTTGACGAAGGGAACCAAGTGACACATCTTGCTAAAACGGTCCACGACCACCCAGATGACAGTAAAACCCTCAGAGGGGGGGAAGGTCAGTTATAAAGTCCATAGCCAAATGTGTCCAAGGAGCACTGGGAACCTCCAAAGGACAAAGCAACCCCGCAGCAGGAGTATGTGAGGACTTAGATCTAGCACATATAGTACATTGGCGCACCCACTTAATGACTTCCTTCTGCCATCCAGGCCACCAAAAACTGCGACCCACCAGTCTCTTGGTCTCAGAGATTCCGGGATGACCTGCCAACCGAGATTCGTGACACTCAACAAACAAATCTCTCCTAAAGGTCCCAGGCACAAACAACCTCCCATGAGGAGTGTTAGATGGGGCATTCTCCTGTGCTTTAAGAATCTCATCTTCCAAAACCGAGTCCAAAGCAGCTATCACAACACCTTCTTGTAAAATGTTCTCCTCTTTCTCAGCATCAACTATGGGAGAAAAACTGCGAGACAAGGCATCCGCCTTAACATTCTTAGTACCAGGGATGTAAGTAACGGAGAAATTAAACCGCGAGAAAAACAGTGTCCACCTAGCCTGACGGGCATTCAGGCGCTTGGCAGCATCAAGATATATCAGATTTTTATGATCCGTAAGAACCTGAACGGGAAATTCTGCACCTTCCAAGAAGTGGCGCCAGTGTTCAAATGCGAGTTTAATAGCCAATAATTCCCGATTACCAATATCGTAATTCAGTTCAGTCTCCGAAAATTTTTTTGAAAAAAAGGCACAGGGATGTAATCCATCCCCGTTATCCTGAGACAATACTGCGCCAACCCCCACAGAGGAAGCATCAACCTCAACCAAAAACGGCCTAGTAACATCAGGCTGCATAAGGATGGGAGCAGAGGTGAACCTCTCCTTGAGATACACAAAAGCTTCAATGGCCTCAGAAGACCACTGAACCGCATCAGCACCTTTCCTGGTGAGATCGGTCAGAGGTTTGACAATACTAGAAATTTTTTTTATGAATTTTCTGTAATAATTGGCGAAACCCAAAAACCTCTGTATCAATTTCAAACCAATAGGCCTAGGCCATTCCTGTACAGCTTGAACTTTAACCGGGTCCATCTCAAAACCTTCGCTGGAGATAATGTAGCCCAAAAAACTAATTCTCTGTACAGCGAACTCACATTTCTCCAGCTTAGCAAAAAGCGAATTGTCCATTAATAACTGTAATACCTCACGTACGCTCCGCCAATGAGACTCCAGATCCGGCGAATAAATCAAAATGTCATCCAAGTACACAACCACATTTTTGCCGATCAAAGGTCTAAGGATGTCATTAATAAGATTCTGAAAAAATGCAGGAGCATTAGTAAGACCAAAAGGCATAACCAGATTCTCAAAATGACCCACAGGAGTGTTAAAAGCAGTCTTCCATTCGTCACCCTCCTTCATGCGCAACAGATTGTATGCCCCCTTAAGGTCGATTTTAGAGAACCACTTGGCCCCCATTAACTGGTTAAACAGATCAGGAATCAATGGCAGTGGGTAAGGATTGCGTACAGTAATTTTGTTAATCTCACGAAAATCCAGACAAGGACGTAAACCGCCGTCCTTTTTTTTTTTACAAAAAAAAATCCAACCGCCACAGGAGACTTAGAGGGCCTAATGTGACCGGCGGCCAAACTTGTCTGTATGCATTCCTCCAAAGCCTTTCTCTCAGGAATAGTAAGGTGAAATAAACGACTTTTAGGAAGAGTCGCTCCAGGGACAAATTCAATAGAACAATCATAGTCTCTATGGGGAGGCAAAACCTGCGATTCCTTCTCAGAAAAAACTCTCCAAAAATCCTGAATAGGAGCAGGCAATTCTCCCCTATCCAAAGCTGCAATAAGCCCGTTACAACACTTGTCATAACATTTATGGCTCCAGGATTTAATTTCACTGGTAGACCAATCCAGTACAGGATTGTGAAATTTTAACCAGGGCAATCCCAATATTACTGGAGAAGGCAAGTTATTCAACACTACCAAATCCAATTTCTCATGGTGAACACCATTAATAGTGAGAGGAAATTCACAGACCTTGAGAGTAATATTCTTCAAAGGGGAGCCATCCACAGAAACCACAGCAATGGGGGATGATAAAGGTTCGGGTTTTAAATTGAGTCTTTCCAAGAATCCCCCATCAATAACATTCAGAGTAGACCCACAATCAACAAACACCCGAAATTCCATTAATTTTTCCTGAGCAATCATGGAAGCAGCTAAAAATACACCCTTGGAATTTAAACAGGCAATACGGGCATGACTGACCATTTTTTTTTCTTTCTTGATACGAAGCTCACAGTCTTTAATTAAATGACTAGATTTTCCGCAATAGAAACACAAGCCTTCAGAAAAGCTGCAATGTTTTTCTTGAGAGTGAGGTGCCATCGCTCCAATCTCCATCGATTCACCACTGTTAGTACACACATTCTCATAACCAGAAACTGACATAGCAGAGGATTTGCTCTCATTAACCCTTGCACGCAGTCTCCTATCCACCCGTATAGCTAATTGCATAGCCTGTTGCAAATCTTCAGGTGTAGGATAAGCAATTAGCAGGTCTTTAACCCTTTCACTGAGCCCAGCAAGAAATAGACTTTTCAGAGCAGAATCGTTCCACCCTGTTTGAGTAGACCATCGACGGAAATGAGTACAATATTTTTCCACATTACCTGATCCCTGTCTCAAACGTCTTAACTCAGTCTCAGCTGATGAGACACGGTCAGGATCATCATATAATAGTCCCAAAGCAGAAAAAAAACTATCCACTGAACTGAAGCATGTATCACTAGGTTGCAAAGAAAAGGCCCACTCCTGAGGCTCTTTGCGCAAAAGTGACATTATAAACCCTATGCGCTGGGAATCATCCCCAGAGGACTTGGGTCTCAAACGAAAATACAATAAGCAAGCATTTTTAAATGAAAAAATTCTCGGTGTTCACCAAAAAATAAATCCGGCAAACGTACCTTAGGCTCCAAGAAATGTGCTCCAGGACAGTTACTCACGTGTTGACGGAGCTCAGTCACCTCCAAAGAGAGTCCCTGCAGGTGTTTAGCCAAATCCAGAACCGACACCATGATGGAACAGAAAAAATCTTTCCTTATAGCATTTGCTGGGCTGGACATACTGTTATGTTCTGCTACCAGAGCTAAGGAAAGAGAGGAGATCTGTCCCTACGATAGAACTCAGCTTAATACCTACGATGTAACAGGGGACCTGATCCTGCGATCAGACCTGCTAAAGTCCTAAGCTAGTCTGTACGGAGACCTATAGATGTGGGGAAGGAATCCCTACAAGTACTAAGGACTGGGAGGAAAACGGAACACCTCCTAACAGAAATAGTAGCAGACAGACGAACAAACAAAATATATAGAACATAGAGGTCCGTAGACCAAGCAAACTAACAGAGTTAGATACAGAGCACAGGCTAGCTAGAAAGTAGTTAAACAATGAAGTCCAGCAAAGCCAGAAGGGCGGAGCAGGATTAAATAGGCCAACAAGGTCATGTGACCAGCAAAGGAAAAAACCTAAGAACAAGGTTCTAACACCCTGTGCTTGAGGAATGCGGGTGTATAAACTCTCCACGTCAATTGAGACCAAATTAAATCCTTCTTGCCACTCGATATCATAAAGGCAGCTCAAAAAAGCTCCCGTGTCTTTGAGGTAAGAGGGAATGGCCTGAAGCATGGGGCGCAGTAACCAGTCAAGGTATTGAGAAAAGGACTCTCTGACGGAAGCAATGCCGGAGACTATTGGTCTACCTGGCGGCGCCGTTGAGGACTTGTGGACTTTAGGGATGTAGTACCAATAAGGTTCTGAGGGAAAGTCAGGAAGCAGTTTATTAGCCGTTTTTTCTTGAGAGAACACCGCATTGCACAAACTGCCTTAAGAAAGTGCGCAATTTATTCTTATACCCGAAAGTAGGGTCACTCTGCAATAATGCATATGTAGAACTGTCCGATAGTTGTCTTAGAGCTTCTCTAATATAATCTTCTCTTTTTATGAGAACACGGTTGCCCCCTTTATCAGCTCTTCTGACCACTGTATCCTCCCACGATCTACACCGCGTGCAGAATTATTAGGCAAATGCGTATTTTGATCACTTCGATACTTTTTATACATGTTGTCCAAGCTGCATAGGCTTGAGAGCCAACTACCAATTAAGTAAATCTGGTGATGTGCATCTCTGTAATGAGGAGGGGTGTTGTCTAATGACATCAAAACCCTATATAAGGTGTGCTTAATTATTAGGCAACTTCCTTTCCTTTGGCAAAATGGGTCAGAAGAGAGATTTGACGGGCTCTGAAAAGTCCAAAATTGTGAGATGTCTTGCAGAGGGATGCAGTAGTCTTGAAATTTCAAAACTTTTGAAGCGTGATCACCAAACAATCAAGCGTTTCATGGCAAATAGCCAACCGGGTCGCAAGAAGCGTGTTGGCCAAAAAAGGCGCAAAATAACTGCCCATGAATTGAGGAAAATCAAGCGTGAAGCTGCCAAGATGCCATTTGCCACCAGTTTTGCAATATTTCAGAGCTGCAACGTTACTGGAGTATCAAAAAGCTCAAGGTGTGCGATACTCAGGGACATGGCCAAGGTAAGGAAGGCTGAAAAACGACCACATTTGAACAAGAAACATAAGATAAAACGTCAAGAATGGGCCAAGAAATATCTTAAGACTGATTTTTCAAAGGTTTTATGGACTGATGAAATGAGGGTGACTCTTGATGGGCCAGATCGATGGGCCAGAGGCTGGACCAATAAAGGGCAGAGAGCTCCACTCCGACTCAGACGCCAGCAAGGTGGAGGTGGGGTACTGGTATGGGCTGGTATCATCAAATATGAACCTGTGGAACCTTTTCGGGTTGAGGATGGAGTGAAGCTCAACTCCCAGACCTACTGCCAGTTTCTGGAAGACAACTTCTTCAAGCAGTGGTACAGGAAGAAGTTGGTATCGTTCAAGAAAAACATGATTTTCATGCAGGACAATGCTCCATCACATGCATCCAACTACTCCACAGCGTGGCTGGCCAGTAAAGGTCTAAAAGAAGAAAAAATAATGACATGGCCCCCTTGTTCACCTGGTCTGAACCCCATAGAGAATCTGTGGTCCATGATAAAATGTGAGATCTACAGGGAGGGAACACAGTACACCTCTCGGAACAGTGTCTGGGAGGCTGTGGTGCCTGCTGCACGCAATGTTAATCGGAAATAGATCAAGCAACTGACAGAATCTATGGATGGAAGGCTGTTGAGTGTCATCATAAAGAAAGGTGGCTATACTGTTCGCTAATTATTTTGGTTTTTGTTTTTGCATGTCAGAAATGTTTATTTCTAAATTTTGTGCACTGATATTGGTTTACCTGGTGTAAATAAACAAGTGAGATGGGATTATATTTGGTTTTTATTAAGTTGCCTAATAATTCTGCACAGTAATAGTTACCTGCACAAACAGATATCCTCCTAAGATAGCCAAATCGAAAAAAAAAACACTCCAGCTTCCAAAAATATTAAGCTTGGATATTTATGAGTCTTTTGGGTTGATTGAGAACATAGTTTTTGATCAATAATAAAAATAATCCTCTAAAATACAACTTGCCTAATAATTCTGCACACAGTGTAATCTCCGTTAAAGCCGTTCGTAAGATTGCTAGTGGGGGCAGTGTATCTCAGGGCTTCCACATCTCTGATGACTCTAACAAAACAAATCAATTACATTGCCAGGGCTGACAGGAGGAACAAAGGAGGATTTTACACCTCCCTTGAAAGCTTCAGCCTTTAATACCTCTACTAATGGATTAATCCCATCCTGTGTACTCTGTACACTTAATAATAGATCAATATCTTTCTGCATATTCACACAGTCTGAATTTGGAGCGACAAATGGTTGGCTGTTATGGGAGTTTCACCAATACAGGAGCCATCGGATTTTGTCTCTGTTCTGGGCTGCAACAATTTGTACAGGTGAATTTTCCTAACAGCTCTATACATGTCTATTCTGAAATCAGTAAAATTAAACTTTTCAGTTATGCAAAAATTAAGTCCTTTCGAGAGTACTGCCAAATGGTCCGTATTTCATTCATGGTGAGTCAGGTTTATTACCACAGAGGCAGGTGGTGAGGCTAATTCTTCCAAGACACCTGCTTTCTTTTTATTCCAAATTTTTTTCCACTTTGTCCTTTTTCCTCCTCGCCATGTCAGCCTCCAAAAGGGCCTTGATCCATAGGGGTTTCAAACGGATCAGTTCCTTCCGAAACATTTTCCTCATCATTAGCGCTAGAATCTGACTCAGTGATCCATCCGTCCCTGTTAGATTTCCTCCTTTTCATAGGTCGACGATTTCTGTTCTTATATCTGTAGTTCTTATTAAATTTATTATTCGTGTCTAGTGTTGAGCGAACATGCTCGACACTGCTAGTTACTCGCCCGAGCATCACGCTACTCGGGATGTTCGGCGAGCACCGAGCATTTCCTGGTTACTTGGGCGGGAGCTCCGGTCTCCGCCCTGCACGTTTGGCGCTCTTTAGAGAGCCAATGAACATGCAGGGATTGCCAGCCAGTCACTGTAATGCCGCAGCCATGTTGTTTGTGGGCATTACAGTGATTGGCTGGCCGCACAGCGTCACCTCGAGTATTTAAAACCAGGCGCCGCCATCTTGGACACAGTCGCTCTGGATCAGATGGTGTAGGGAGAGTGCTGCTGAGTTAGGGAGAGATATATAGTGCGAAATAGGTAGTGTAGGGTCTCTACAGCCTGCCAAATCAAACAAACAGTCCTTCTCAGCACTAATATCCATCCCAGATATCAGGCAGGCTGTATAGGAGACGCAGTGGTTATACCAGCAAAGGCTGCATTACAGTCCTGTGTGCTCCTGTTGGTTAAATTGCTAGACTTATCACCCCGGTCTAAGGGGCCAGGAAAAATTATTTTTTTTTCATCTAAATCCTGTATTTTTTTTTTCCTCAGTCAGACTGTCCAAATACGCATTTTATTAACCTTTTGGTATTCCCCCCACCCCCCCCCCCCCAAAAAATGAGTGTGTCTGTGACTGTTCAGACACCAATATATCTGTTTAAAAGAGTCTGGTGTACGCCACATAACTATAACTGTAGTTTTGCAGTTCCACGGGTCAAATCTCTGTATTATCCTGCTTTTTGCAATTTTTGCCGTAAAGAAAACCGTAATAGTGTCTCCCTGACTGTTCAGACACCAATATATCTGTTTAAAAGAGTCTGGTGTAGGCCAGAAAAATATAACTGTGGTTTTGCAGTTCCACGGGTCAAATCTCTGTATTATCCTGTTTTGGGCATTTTTTGCCGTAAAAAAAAAAACAGTAATAGTGTCTCCCTGACTGGTCAGACACCAATATATCTGTTTAAAAGAGTCTGGTGTAGGCCAGAAAAATTTAGCTGTGGTTTTGCAGTTCCACGGTTCAATTCTCTGTATTATCCAGCTTTTGGTATTTTTTCCGTAAAGAAAAACAGTAATAGTGTCTCCCTGATTGTTCAGACACAAATATATCTGTTTGAAAGATTCTGGTGTACGCCACATAACTATAACTGTGGTTTTGCAGTTCCACGGTTCAAATCTCTGTATTATCCACTTTTGGGCTTTTTTGCATAAAAAAAACTGTTTGAGTGTGTCGCTGACTGTTCAGCCCCAAATATATCTATTTAAAAAAGTCTGTAAATACGCCAGTAAATTAGAACTGTGGTTTTGCAGTTCCACGGGTCAAATCTCTGTATTATCCTGCTTTTGGCATTTTTTGCTGTAAAAAAAACAGTAATAGGGTCTACCTGACTGGTCAGACACCAATATATCTGTTTAAAAGAGTTTGGTGTAGGCCAGAAAAATATAGCTGTGGTTTTGCAGTTCCACGGTTCAAATCTCTGTATTAATCTGCTTTTGGCATTTTTTGCTGTAAAAAAAACAGTAATAGGGTCTCCCTGACTGGTCAGACACCAATATATCTGTTTAAAAGAGTCTGGTGTACGCCACATAACTATAACTGTGGTTTTGCAGTTCCATGGGTCAAATCTCTGTATTATCCACTTTTGGGCTTTTTTACATTAAAAAAACAGTTTGAGTGTGTCGCTGACTGTTCAGCCCCAAGTATATCTATTTAAAAAAGTCTGCAAATACGCCAGTAAATTAGAACTGTGGTTTTGCAGTTCCACGGTTTAAATCTCTGTATTATCCAGCTTTTGGCCTGTTTTACGTAAAAAAAAAAAAAAAATAGTGTCTCCCTGTCTGTTCAGTCACAAATATATCTGTTTAAAAGATTCTGGTGTAGGCCAGAGAATTAGAACCGTGGTTTTCCTCTTCCACGGTTCTAATCTCCTTTTTATTACCCTTTTTCCATTGATAGTGCGAGTGTAAGCTATTTTACTTAATTTTCAATGGGCGATGTTCTGGTGATGGTGTGTGTAGAGGACAGGGCCGTGGCCAAGGAGAAAATGTGCCACAACCAACAGCCACATCTTCTCGCTCCCACTTCTTGACTGAATTACTAGGGAAGCACACTACAACACCAGTATTGTGAACTGATCAGTGTGAACAGGTTATTAATTGGATAGCAGATAATACTTCCAGTTACCTGGGCACCACCACCTCCGGTCTGTCTTCCACATGGTCAAGTTTTAGTAGCCGTGAGTAGTGTTGAGCCACCCCCGTAGTGTTCGAGTTCGGTTCGGTTCGTCGAACACCCGTGTGTTCGCCGAACTGTTCGTCGAACTGTTCGTCGAACACCGTTAAAACCAATGGCAGGCAAACAAAAACACATAGAAACACATAGAAAACACCTTCAAAAAGGTGTCCAAAAGCTGACAAACTGCTCAGAAGACACAACTAACACATAGAAAAGTGACAAGTACATATAGTCATGAGAAAAGAAAAGAGGTAGAGGAGTAAAAGGAGGGGGAGACACAGATATAGGCATGTCATGCCCTTCTAAAATCCAAAAAGTGAGAAGCCGACACGTTCAGTCCGCTCCTGCCCGTGCCACCTCCATGTCGCCGGGTTTGTGCCAGAGCTGCGGTGAACCCTGACGGCCAGCACCCCTCTCCCAATACTGGTGCCTGTCCGCTGGTGGGTTGAGCGAGCCCCCCTGTGGTGGAGGCAGCTCTAAGCTTTTTAATTTAAATTGTCTCTCTAATTTGAATGAATACACTTTAAATCCATTTACAAGGATCTATTGGAGGGCAAGTCTCATGCCAGCAGCCGCGTAATTCCAGCTCCAGTAGCGTCCACTAAAGCTGCTGCAGTTAAAAAGCTTTTATAAGGATCGAGCTCGGCTGTCCACCTCAAGGCATCCTACTGCCAGTCCCAGCCCCTATGCCTTGGGGTGCCTCCTGATGCTCTTCACTGAGTATCCCGTGGTCCCGAAGCATTTCCTTTAAAAAAATTAAGTGTCCAAACTACAGGTGGTGTAGCTTGCTTAACAGCCGGGATAATCCGCTCACTAGCAGACACTGCTACTAGGCACAAAGTATTTCCTGGGCTAGATGCAGTTAAAAATTTGTAATTAGATACTCTCGTTGGATGCTGAGAAAGCATTCCATAGAGTCTCCTGGCACGCCATATATGATTCTCTTAAAAAGCTTGGGGTAGGGGTCTAGGGGACCCTTTTATAGACAAAATCACCGCCCTGTATCAAAATACGTCACCTAGGCTGAAGATAAATGGAACTGTAGCACCCTGAGGGCTCGGTTGCTACAGAGGTATTGCACCTCACCCAGAGGTGTGATATCTCACTCTCAGGTAAGGATGGAGTGTGGATCAGGACCCGACACCTGCATGCATTACACCACATTTCCGTGGGGCAGGGCGACCAATATGCCTCTGAGATGGGCACGACAGTCCCTGTCCCTGGCTGGAGTGGGGGGAGGGAACACTGAGGAAGGGGAACCCTGTAGTGGAGGATCAGGGAGGAAGCAGTTCCTGGGTGCATTGAGAAGGGAGTATAAAAGGTGGGCACCATCTTAGTTCAGTGCAGAGAAGTCTGAGCAGAAGTGGCAGGGAGCAGGGGCTCTGCATGAGCTCTGCTCTGGAGAAGGGCCTAGTAACAGAGGCCCAGGCCTGGAAGAGGGAGAAGGAAGGAAGAGGAGCGGAGAAGGCTCCAGGAACGAGGAATGAAGGGATCCCAGGGGTGCGGACGGGCGAGTCGCCACCGCACGCCCGAATCCACCTGCGTGGAGGGGTCAGGCCAAAGGGGGAGACCGGTCCCCGAAACTAGTAGAGGCAGGAAACGACCCTCAGCTAGAATCCGGAGGCTGTGACATTTTATGTGGCGCAGCCCCTCGCTACACCCGCTAGGAAGGCACCACATAGGGTCAGGGAAACTGGCGCCAAGTTTACCAAGAAGAGGCCCGAGGCAGCCGGACAGAAGGGTTGGTAAGAAAGGCCAGACAAAGGACACACAAAGGGGGTCCTGTGAAGCGCTCCAAAGTTATCTGGGAGTTGTCTGAGCCCCTCACCTGGTGAGCACAGTACGACGTGGGCAGCCGTTACCTGCAGACGTGGTCTGGATAATAAGAACTGTGAGTAAAGGCCCTGGACTGCATCACTGACTCCGTGTCGTTACTGCTGCTGCCCTGCACCATCACCCCCATCCTCCGCATACACTGCCCTGAGGCTATACTCCTCCCGTGGGGAGTTATGCTACGCTCTGCTGCACCCACAACACCAGCCTCAGCGGTCTGCCCTGCAGCGGCGGTTCACTCTGACCGCAATCCACGGGTGGCATAGTCGGACATTTAAACATCAAAACCACATAAATAGTTCCGCCACTGGTTTGACCACCCTGAGCCACGGAACCGGGTCGCCGCCACGAAGACTACAACCACCAGCATCCACCAAAAAGGGTCCGGCTCCGGGTGTTCCAAGGTCCAGGGGGTGCATCAGAACATTTTCATCACCTTTCACAATCACCAATGGGACAAGGCAGGGATGTCCTCTGTCCCCTCTCTTATACATCCTAGTGACGGAGCACCTGCTCTCATCAATTCGCCATAACCCCAATATTAGGTGGATTGAGGTGGGAGGCACCGAGTACAAGTGCTCTCTATTTGCTGATGATGTCCTAGCATATATCACTCAATCACATATATCCATCCATGCTGTTATGGCTGAAATAGATCACTTTGTTACATGGTCAAATTTTAAAATCAATGCAGCGAAGTCTGAGGCCCTCGATGTCTCCCTCCCCAAATCCATATAGGATTCCATCCAGTCCAACTTTCCCTTTGCCTGGCCCTCACAGGGTATCAAATACTTAGGAATTCCTATTCATAGAGACCTCTCCCATCTATGTTATCTTAATTTTGGGCCCTTTATTGAACAACTCCATACAGACCACGGTTGGCAAGTTAGAACTGTAAGATTCACTACGTGAACCACTGGTGTTTTGTGGAAAAGCACATGTACACTGTGTTCCAAATTATTATGCAAAAAGTGTTTAGGAGTGATAAGGGAAGAATTTGTTTGTTTGTCAGTTAAACTCATTGATGGTGATGTGTGTCAGGGCTCTTTATATCACTGTAAGCAATTGCAGACACCTGTGCTAATTAGTTTGGCAGGTGTGTCCAATGAAAGGCAAGACTACTTAAGAAGGCTGTCTCACATTATTAAGCAGCCTACATTTTCTGCCAAAATGGGAAAGAAAAAGGATGTGTCGGCTGCTGAGAAGCAACAAATTGTGGAGTGTTTAGGTCAAGGCATGACTACAATCAACATTGTGCGATGATCAGGATGAAGTGTCTTGGCAATCAAGAAGTATGTAGCTGATTCACAGTACACACGTGTGCGTGCTGATAAGGGCAAATTGAGGACTCTTTCCTACAGGCAATTACGTCAGGTTGAAAGAGCAGCGGCAAAAAAGCCTTGTCATAGCAGCAGACAAGTTTTTGAAGCTGCTGGTGCCTCCAACGTCCCCCGAACAACAAGATGCAGGGTCCTTCAGAGGTTTGCAGCTGTGCATACGCCATCCTGTCGACCTCCTCTATCCACTTCACACAAGCAGAAATGGCTCCAGTGGGCCAAACATTACATGAAGACTGATTTCAAAACTGTTTTGTTCACAGATGAGTGCCGTGCAGCGCTCGATGGTCCAGATGGATGGAGTGGAGGATGGCTGGTTGATGGACACCCCACGCACACACGGCTACAGCGCCAACAAGGAGGAGGTGGAGTAATGTTTTGGGCTGGAATCATGGGGAGAGAGATTGTCGGCCCCTTTAGGATCCCTGAAGGCGCTAAAGATGAACTCCATAATGTATGTGGATTTTCTCAAACAGCACTTCCTGCCATGGTTCAAGAAGAAGAACCGTGTATTTCACAGCAAGATCATTTTTTTGCATGATAATGCACCATCTCATGCTGCACATAAAACATCTGCATCTCTGGCTGATATGGGCATAAAAAAGGGACAAACTTATGGTGTGACCCCCATGCTCCCCTGACCTCTACCCCATTCAGAACCTCTGGTGCATCATCAAAAGGAGTGTCTATGATGGCGGGAGGCAGTTCACATCTAAGCAACAGCTCTGGGAGGGTATTCTGTCCTCATGCAAAACAATTGAAGCAGAAACCATCCAAAACCTGACAAATTCAATGGACGAGAGAGTTCAGAAGCTCCTTTCGAACAAGGGGTCCTATGTAAAAATGTAACATCACCTAGAATAAAGTTTTGAGTTGAAAACTGTTTGATTTCAGTTTCTAATAACCTGCTAATACTTATAATTTCAAAAATGACCATTTTTTTGGTCTTTATTAAAATGAAAAGGTTGATCGAAAAGTTTGGGGGATCTA
Organism: Phyllobates terribilis; assembly: GCF_046119375.1. NCBI lineage: Eukaryota > Metazoa > Chordata > Amphibia > Anura > Dendrobatidae > Phyllobates > Phyllobates terribilis. Next base: position 125,528,016 of record NW_027362762.1, on the reverse strand, counting down.
AGAGTGTGGCAACCCAGTAGTCATGATTACTTCGAATTCTGACAATATGAGGGTCATGTTGCAGGTAGTGCAGCAAGAAGGCACTTATGTGTCTTGCGCATCTCGGAGCCCCAAAATTATTTTCCGGGCTAGATGCAGCTAAAAATTATTATTAATTTTAAATCTGGTGGAGCTTAGTATAGATGGCCTAATAGTATCAGTGCTGCACAATGCTACAAAGCCCAAATTATTTTCCAGTCAAGATACAGATAAACATGATTAGTAATTTTAAATCTGGTGGAGCTTATTATAGATGGCCTAATAGAATCAGTGCTGCACACTGCTACAAAGCCCAAATTATTTTCCAGCCAAGATACAGATAAACATGATTAGTAATTTGAAAGCTTAAAACGGTTGGTAGGGTGTGTTATGCACACGCCCGGGCTAAGCGGCGTGTGCGTGTGATTGGTAGTGATTCCACTGGACCGTGCCGGAGAGTGAATGCCTGGAGGGGCGTGACTAAGTATTCACCCGATCCGACCAGGGTCGCACGACGGCATACGACGCCAGTGCACCAAGGAGGAACCGAGCAGAGGGACCAGGTGCTACTCCAGGACAGACCCCGGACACGGCTGTTGACCCACACAGGGAAATACAGGAACAGGCTGGTAGGCTGGCACACAGACTGGAGGGTATAGGCAGGCACGACTGGTATGCAGGCAGGCGGGTATGCAGGCAGGGGGGTAAAGGCAAGCACAGCTAGAGTGCAGACAGGGAGGCACTAGCAGGTAGGAACACAGGCGGGATAGGACCCAGTACACACCGGGACTCAGGAACAATACAGGCAGAGGGTTACAGGCAAGCACAGCTAGAGTGCAGACAAGGCTGAGCAGGGAGGACAGGGCTCTGTTCACACAGAACAGACAGGAAGGGAAAGACAGAGCCAGATACTCACACAGTACTTGCAGAGACAACAAGCAGGAGTTAGGTACGAGTTCAGACTCTGCAGAAAAAGGAAGGGAACGGACATAGAGGCAAAACAGGTAAAAGACAGGAGAGAGTTCAGACTGGAACTGAGTGTACGGAGGAGACCGACACTGCAGAGGGATACAGGAGCGGGTCTGGGAATACGGCCCCCAGAGAGGCGGAACGAACAGGCAAGGAGCGTGTTCAGACAGGATAGACAAGAGAACACAGAAAGGACTCAGTTCAGACACGGGAGCTGATACCGCAAAGCAGGAGACATACAGGACTCAGTACAGACACGGGAACTGATACAAAAAGCAGGAGACAAGAGACGGGACCTGGCACCTTCAGAGTGCAAGCACACACTGAAGGAAACAATATGCTCAGGCAGGGATAGAAGGGAGCTGCTGAGCTATATACCAAGTGACAGACAGCAATAGGCTGAGGACGCACAAGGGGTGTGACCCACAGCAGGTACAAAAGGCAGGAAGTGATCGGGCGCCGCCCTTAAGCAGCAGAAACAGACACAAACAGACAGCATGGAGGGAAGCCAGAGAGACATTCTGGACAGGAGATCAAGTGCGCCCTCTTGCACAGTGGGAGATGGACCACCATGCAAGGACGCCGCCAGGTATGTTACAGGGTGATTTTAACCAATCATCAAGCTTTTACTCTCCCCAGGATGACACAGGGGTAGAAAAGTCGTTTCGGATCCATGATTTGTTCATCTTTATGAACGTGAGTCTGTCTACATTATCAGTGGAGAGCCGCGTGCGCTTATCTGTCAGCACACCACCAGCAGCACTGAACAAACGTTCAGGAAGAACACTGGCTGCGGGGCATGACAAGATCTCCAAGGCGTAAGTGGCTAGCTCCGGCCATTTATCCAGATTGGAAGCCCAAAAAGAGCAAGGGTCCAGTGACACAGTCATGGCTTCAATGTTTACTTGGAGATACTCCTGTACCATCGTCTCTAGGCGTTGACTATGTGTCAGACTTCTTGTCTCCTGTGGCCTTGCAAAGGATGGGCTAAAAAAGTGGTGAAATGATTCCGCAAAATTGATGTTACCAGCAGATACTGTGGTTCTGTTACGGTTTGAGTGCTGAACACTTGACGGTCCCACGGTTGGCAAGTTGGAACTGTGAGATTCACTACGTGCACCACTGGTGTTTTGTGGAAAAGCACATGTAAGATTCTGCAACAGTCTCTGCTGATACTCCTGCATGCGTGCATCCCTTTCTATGGCAGGAATAATTTCTGCAAATTTACTTTTGTAGCGGGGATCTAACAGTGTGGCAACCCAGTAGTCAGGATTATTTCTAATTCTCACAATTCGAGGGTCATGTTGCAGGTAGTGCAGCAAGAAGGCACTCATGTGTGTTGCGCATCCAGGAGCACCAAGTCCCTGTTGTGTTGGTGGCGAGGTAACAATCATGCTTCCTTCCTCTGTCCTCTCCCCCCAACCTCGCACAACAGAAATGTGATCAAGGTCTCCCTCATCTGATGAGTCTTCCATCAGTTCGTCCTCCACTTCTTCCTGGGCTCCTGCACCTTCCTCACTAGTTTGGCTGCTACCATGCGCCCTGGTAAAACCATCTCCCCCACCCTCACATGCCTGCCGCCTTGGTGCTGCCGACCGTCTGGACCTTGCAGATGTTAGCCCTTCCGCATACAGCTCCTCCTCCTCTACTTCCTCCACCTCCTCTTGTGCCACCACCTGACTCCGAATTCTGTTTAACATGTGCTCCAGCATGTAAATCACCGGAATAGTCATGCTGATAATGGCATCGTCAGCACTAAACATCTTCGTCGCCATTTCAAAACTGTGCAGAAGGGTGCATAGGTCCCTGATCTGAGACCACTCCTCCAGCGTGATTTGCCCCACCTCTGGATCTCGTTGGCCCAGGCTATACGTCAGAACGTATTGCACCAGGGCTTGTCGGTGCTGCCACAGTCGCTGCAACATGTGCAGAGTTGAATTCCACCGGGTAGGCACATCGCATTTTAGCCGGTGAAGTGGCAGGCCCAACGACTTCTGTAGAGATGTAAGTCGCTGAGCTGCGGGATGCGAACGGCGGAAGTGAGCACACAGCGACCGTGCCCTCTGCAGAAGGCCATCTAGTCTGGGATAGTGGGCTAAAAATTGCTGGACAACCAGGTGCAACACGTGAGCCATACAAGGCACGTGTGTGACATTGCCCCGGCGAAGGGCCGCACCCAGGTTTGCAGCATTGTCGCACACGGCCTTCCCTGGTTTCAGGTCCAGTGGAGACAACCATTCATGAAATTGGTTCTCCAGAGCTGACCACAACTCCTCAGCTGTGTGACTCACATTTCCCAGACATTTCAAAGTAAAAACCGCCTGATGACGTTGAGCCCTACTGCCAGCATAGTAAGGAGGTGTGCAGGATCCCTTCTGCGCAGTTAGAAAGCTTGTGGCATGACCAGACAGGCTTTGGGTGCAGGTGGAAGACCGAGAGGAGGTTGAGGAGGCAGAAGCAGTGGAGGAACTTTGACATAAAGAGGATTGACGCACAACTCGTGGGGACGGCAAGACTTGGACAGCAGCCCCTTGTCCTGCTGTCACCATAGTTACCCAGTGCCCAGTCAGCGACATGTAACGCCCCTGTCCATGCCTACTCGTCCAAGTGTCTGTGGTGAAATGCACCCTGTCACACACAGAGTTTCTCAAAGAAGCGGTGATGTTGTGTGCGACATGCTGGTGGAGCGCAGGCACACCTTTCTTTGAGAAGTAGTGCCGACTGGGCATCTGGTACTGGGGCACTGCGACGAACATAAGGTCTCGAAAATCCTCTGTGTCCACCAGGCGGAAAGGCAGCATTTCTATAGCCAAGAGCTTGCAGATGGTGAAATTCAACCTCTTAGCTTTGTCATGGCTAGGAGGAAATGGTCTTTTACTTGTCCACATCTGAGGGACCGAGGGCTGGCTATTGTGCTTAGACGGGGTTGATAAGGGTGTCCCCGGCAAACTGCCGGTCTGTGAGGAAGATGCAGGCGGACATGTTAGGTTGCCTTGATCCAAAGGTGATGCTATCGATGTCGGACAGCGCTCAACACCAGCTGGTGTAACCACCTCCAAAGAAAATGATGACCTGCCAATCACGCTGGCTGTTGCGGGTAAAGAGGTGGCAGGTCTGCGCCCCAAAACAGGTGTGACTGCTGTCCCCCCAGTCACAGAGGATGAAGAGGCCGCGGATGCACAAGATATGGCAGACGGTGGTTGGCCCGGCCGGCTAGGCCGCATTGTAGCACACTGAGCTTCCCACTGCAACTTATGCTTCATGTCCATGTGCCGGTTCATGCATGAAGTACTCAAACTATGTATTTTTTGGCCTCTACTTAGCTTTTGCTGACAAATGTTACAGATAACACGAGTTGGGTCATCTTTATCGATCTGAAGAAATGCCCAGGCTATGCAAGACTTAGCACCCATGCGACCTGAAGAGCCACCACGACTTGTGGTGAGAGGCAGAGTTGTGTTTGAGGATGCAGTTGTTGACGTGCTTCCAGTACTACGTCTCTGTCCAGGAAGGCGCAACCTGACCTCGTCGTCACTAGCATCTTCCTCCACCTCCTCTGCTGACCTCATCTCTTGGCTGACTGTGGGTTGAAAGTAAGTGGGATCTCCAACCTCATCATCATCACCCTGTGCGTTATCACACCAGTCGTCCTCAGAGCCAACCTGTTCCTGCCCTGACAAAAAACTAAAGTTGTCGCTCCAATCAGGTATTTGAGTCTCATCATCGTCTTCCTCATTGTCTCCACCAACAGGAGTTACAGTTTGGGAATGAGGGTCTACATTATGGTCAGAACCTTCTGCGTCTGGTCCTGGATCTGACTCATAAAGATTCTGGGCATCAGTGCAGATCATTTCCTCGTCTGGATTCACAGAAGCGCTGGAGTCGACCTCTGATTCCCAGGCTATAGTATGAGTAAACAGCTCTGCAGACTCAACCATCTGTTCTACCTCATATTCAGACGGGCAGCTGGAGATTTGGGAGCTGTGAGGAAGCAAGTGCGATTGGGGTGACACCTTTGAGGACTGGAGTATTTGTGATGTTGAAGTTGATGTGGAGGAGAGCCCACTTAAAGGAGCACTTGATATCCGTTGAAGCACCTGCTGTTTTTGTGCCTCATCTGGAATTTGTAGCGATTGGCGTGGCCGTAAGAAAGGTATTCTTATCACATTGTCCGCTAAAAGAAGTAGACATTTTAGTTTGGCTGGAAGATGGTCTTTCTTCTGCAGATGTTACTGTTGCTTTAACACCTACCCCACGGACACAACCTTTTTTCCCCTTCCCAACACGCCTATTCCCCTTTCCACCAGCAGCAGGCCTTTTTCCACTCATTTTGGTGGTTAACTAATTCACAACTCTGGAGTTGTTTGCACAAAAAAACAATGGATGGGAACCGAGCAGAGCTGAGTGGCCAAACTGTGGTATTAGGCCAAAACTATTGGCTGGGTTAGATGCAGAAAAAAATTATATTCAATTTGCAACCTGATGGAGGTCAGTATAGATGGACTAATAGAACAAGTCCCACACACAGCTAAAAGCCCAAATATTTTTTCAGAGCTAGATGCAGAAAAAAATTATATTCAGTTTGCAACCTGATGGAGGTCAGTATAGATGGACTAATAGAACAAGTCCCACACACAGCTAGAAGGCCAAATATTTTTTCAGAGGTAGATGCAGATAAAAATTATTTTGAATTTGCAGCGTGATGGAGGTCAGTATAGATGGACTAATAGAACAAGTCCCACACACTGCTAGAAGCCCAAATATTTTTTCAGAGCTAGATGCAGAAAAAAATTATATTCAATTTGCAACCTGATGGAGGTCAGTATAGATGGACTAATAGAATGATGCTATGCCCAAAAGATTTTACTTCACTAGGTGCAGTAAAAAAATTGGTATTTTATACACAGGTGGTATATCTTGCAACACAGATAGGCTATTCCACTGACTAACATACTCTGCAATAGGCCAAAAAGGATTAGCTTTGTTAGATTCAGCCAAATGCTGTGAAAAAAACTTGCACAGCACTGGCACAGACCTGCCTGGCAAAAACTGATAGGAACTGATGTAACCTAGTCCTGAAAAGGACTGCAATTACAATTAGTCTTTACTCCCACAATCTATCTATTTAAGAGCACAGACCTGCCTGATAAAAGTCGTAGGAAATGCTGTAACCTAGTCCTTAAAAGGACTGCAATCACAACTATTCCCTACTCCCAAGCTATCTGTAGATTTGTGTGAAAATTGGCTTGAAATTAACAAGGTATAGCGCACACAGCAACAGCGGTTCCGTTTAACACGCAGCTGCAGCAGTGAGAAAATGGTGGCGACGGGGAAAATGGCTTGGTCTTATAGGGCAAGGACATGTGACATACACTGCCAATGACACATGCCCTTGCTTGTGTGAAAAACAGCAGTTCGCTCCGTGTGTGCGCTGCTGATAGGCTGACAGATTGCACCTCCCCACTGCAAATGCGGGAAAGGGAAAAAAAAATGGAGATCTTCATTATTCCTGCAGAGATCCATCCCCTGCCCCTCCCCCCGCCCCGCTGTACACTCAAACTGCGTATTAACATTAATTTTCATCATTACTGAGAAAAAATCCAGTTATGATTTTGGTGCACGAACAGTTATCGAACATAATCTCGAACAGCCGAATTTTTCTCAAATCGTTCGTGTTCGCCGAACGGCTCGAACACCGCCCAAAACAGCTCGAATTTGAGATTGGCGAACAGTTCGAGTCGAACAACGCTCATCTCTAGCCGTGAGTCACGACCGCATACTCCTCCTCACCCTGATGCTCCTTCCTCCCACCATGTCGAGTGTCATCAGACAGCAACTGATCCCACACTTGGACACTCTGAAAGGCAGTTCACTGGTCCATTTCCATATTTGTGCCCCTCGCCTGCTTCGCTTGAAGTGGTGGAAGAGGAGATCCCATGTAGCGATGCCCAAATATTTGAAAAGTTGACGCTGGCAATTTGTCCCAAGAGGTGGACGATGACGAGACACAATTGCCACGAAGTGAGGAGGAGGATCGTGGTGCTGAAGTGGAAGAGGAGGAGGTGGTGGATGATCTAGTAACTGACCCAACGTGGCAGGAGGACATGCAGACAGAGGCCAGCAGCACACAGGGGGAGGGAGGCAGAGTACCCCAACAGGCAGGAAGAAGCAGTGTGGTGGCCGCACACAGAAGGCGGTCAACAGTTCCCCGTAACACCAACACGAGGGATGTTACCAGTACAACCGGTAGGTCTTCCAGAGTCTGGAATTTTTTTAAAAGACTGATGATAACCCCAAAAAGGCCATTTGTACCACCAGCCATGCCAGCATCAGCAGGGGTGACAAAACTACCAGCCTGACCACCACCAGCATGATCAGGCACATGGCAGCAAAGCACCCGACTTTGTGGGGCGAACCCCAGGGACCACAACCAGTGTCAGCGGGTGTCCCCACTGCTTCTTCCGCTGTTGTGCGTGTAATAGAACCCCCTGTTGTGCGTGCAAGGCAATCCCCTGTCCATACTGCATGCAAAGATGCCCCCTCCTCTCAGTCTTCACTTGTTATGGCAGTTTCTCAAGAAACAGCATCAACGTCCACGTCCACGTCCCACCGCAGCGTTCAATAGTCCATATCCCAAACCTTTGAACGAAAGCACAAATTCGCAGCCAACGCCCCAAAGGCCACAGTACTAAATTCGCACATTTCAAGACTGCTTGCGTTGGAAATGCTGCCTTTTAGGCTGGTGGAGACGGAATCCTTCCGCAACCTTATGGAGGTGGCCGTCCCTCGGTACTTGGTCCCCAGCCGATACTATTTTGCCCGGTGTGCCATCCCCGCACTACACAAGCACGTGTCCCAAAACATCTGCCGTGCCCTCAACAACGCAGTTACTGGGAGAGTCCACCTGACAACGGACACGTGGACAAGTGCTTGAGGCCAGGGACGGTACATCTCCCTGATGGCACACTGGGTAAGCATAGTGGAAGCCGGGACCCAGTCGGACCTTGGGACAGAACACATCCTCCCCACACCGAGGATTGCGGGCCCTTTGTCAGTCAGAGTTGCCCCCACAGTGTACAGCTCCTGCGCATCATCCTCCTCCTCCTCCTCCTCATGTTCAGCCTCCATCTCAGATATCACATCAGTTACAAGCTGGAAGCACTGCAGTACTGCCTCAGCCAAGCGGCAACATGCTGTGCTGAAACTCTTAAGCTTAGGTGATAAACCTCACACTGCTCCTGCATTGTGGACAGCTGTGAAAGAGCAGGCAGATCTGTGGCTGAAACCGCTGAACCTACATCCAGGCATGGTCGTGTGTGACAATGGCCGCAACCTGGTGGCGGCTCTGAGGCGAGGCGAGATCACACACGTACCATGCCTGGCTCATGTGCTTAACCTCGTGGTTCAGCAGTTTCTTAAATCGTACTCCGAGTTGCCAGATCTGCTTGTCAAAGTACGCCGCCTGTCAGCTCATTTTCGGATGTCGGATACAGCTTCCGCCGCCCTTGCTGTGTTGCAGCAGAGTTTGCAGCTTCTGGTACACCGACTGGTGTGTGATGTCCCCACATGTTGAAGCTCTACCCTCCACATGTTGCAAAGGATTTGTGAGCAGAAGAGAGCAGTTGTGGAGTACCAGCTGCAACAAGGCCGTCGATATTCAGGTCAGACTCCACACATAAGACCTCAGGAGTGGACCTGGATGTCTGACATATGTACCATCCTGACAAACTTTGAGGAGTCCACCAAGATGGTGAGTGGCGATGACGCCATCATTAGCGTCAGCATCCCACTTGTCTGTCTTTTGCAACGCTCTCTGCAGTATGATGAAATGGATCAAGAAGCCGTAGCGGGCGATTACACACAGCCCAGCCTCATCTCATCCCAACGTGCATTGGGGGACAATGAGGGAGAGGAGGAGGAGGAGGAGGAGGAAGAACAGGAGCTGGTATCATGCGCTGTAGACGGTAGTACCTGTACAACTGTCATACCGTCGGTTCAGCGTGGGTGGACTGAGGACAGGGGGGAGGAGGAGGAGGAGGAGGAGGAGAGCATAGTCAGTCATCATCTTGGTGAGGACACGGAAGTCTTGCCCGTCACCAGTCTGGCACGCATGACTGACTTTATGTTACGCTGCATTAACGGTGACCCTCGCGTTGCCAAAATGTTGGGTGACAGTCATTACTGGTTGGTGACACTTTTAGACCCCCGCTACAAGGAGAACTTTCACTCTCTTATTCCTGAGGTGGAGAGGTCTACAAAAATGGGGCAGTACCAGAAGGCCCTTACTGCAGATCTGTTAAAAAAATTCCCATCTGAACATGCTAGCGGCAGAGGTCACAGTTCGTTGACCAACCAAGGCGTACAGGCGAGAGAGACGCAACTCCAATCCAGCAGAGGCAGGGGAACACTGTCAACGTTCTGGGACAGTTTTCTGAGACCCACCCAGCTTACAGGCCCTGAGGCGCGGGGTACTCTCACAAGGAGTGGAAAGTTTCAAAAGATGGTGAGGGAGTACCTTGCCGACCATACCAGTGTCCTCCGTGATACCTCTGTGCCTTTTAATTATTGGGTATCCAAGCTGGACACTTGGAATGAACTCGCTCTGTACGCCTTGGAGGTCCTGGCCTGCCCTGCCGCTAGCGTCTTATCGGAGCGTGTTTTTAATGCCGCTGGAGGAATTATAACTGATAAGCGCACTCGCCTGTCAACTGACAATGCTGACAAGCTGACCCTTATCAAAATGAACAAGGGCTGGATTGGGCCAGACTTCTCATCACCACCAAATGTCAGCAGAGTAACATAAAGTCAAGTCCACTGGTTATTTCGGGAGGTGTATTCCCATGCACCACTTCACACCCACACATGGGTATACGCTTCCTCAATTCGGGTTTTTTTTGCTCTTCTCCTTATCCTAAGCCTCCACCACCACTATACCACCAGGGTGACCGTGGTCCGTGTTGCCAGCATTCCAAGTTCCTCCGTCCTAATTTTTGGCAGCTTTTGCTTGGAAGGCATAGGCAAAGACTATGGGAGACCAACTCCCCAATAATGGGAATAATGTTTTTAATATGCTGTACTGCATGGCTCTTGTAAGGGGCATTAAAACCGTCTTGTTAAACCACTCTGACCTCCAAGTTTCTCTTCCAAGGGGCATAAAAACCATCTTGTTAAGCTAATGCGACCTCCACCACTTTTTCAAGGGGCATTAAAGCTGTCTTGTTAAGCTACTGCGACGTCCACCACTTTTCCAAGGGGCATTAAAACCATCTTGTTAAGCTACTACGACCTCCACCACTCTTCCAAGGGGCATTAAAATGGTCTTGTTAAGCTACTGCGACCTCCACATCTCTTCCAAGGGGCATTAAAACCGTCTTGTTAAGCTACTGCGACCTCCACGTCTCTTCCAATGGGCACTAAAACCGTCTTGTTAAGCTACTGCGACCTCCACGTCTCTTCCAAGGGGCATTAAAACTGCCTTGTTAAGCTAATGCGACCTCCACCACTTTTCCCAGGGGCATTGATATTGTCTTTTTATTCCACTGCGACCTCCACGTCTCTTCCAACGGGCATTAAAACCATCTCACGGAGGAACAAGTGTCACTACTTAAAAGGGGCCTTTCATTTTGCCCAAACTCACCGGCTAATCCCTTTACCTTGTATCTTGATTTTAATGAGTACACGAGGAAACTAACTGTTCAACGCCATTTTATTTTAGAAAGGCAGCGCAAAAAATGTGGTCCAATTGATATGATGAGTGCCCCTAATGAACCTCTTACAGATGGGTTCCAACATGTGAACCCAAAAAATACCAGTAAATTTTTCCCTTTACATCATAGGGGCCCCCACTTGGAAACCTTCCAACATTTAGCCTTAAAAGAAATCCGGTCCTTTGCGAATATTAGAAAAAGAGATAATCTAACTCCAGGGGAAAGGCAGGCTATTAATACTCTAAAGAGAAAATAGGGAGATTGTTATAAAGAATGCGGATAAGGGGGGGGGCATAGTGGTGATGAATCACGTTTGGTATCTGAGTGAAGGTAAACGAATTCTCGACGACGTAAATTACTATGAGAGACTTGATAATGATCCTTCCATCTCTATTTTTCTAAATTACAATAAACTTATTAAGAATGCCTATGCTCGAGGCATTTTAAATAAGAAAGAGATGAAATTTTTAAACATCTCGAGTTATCAGACCCCTTTTTTCTATTTTTTGCCCAAAATCCCTCCTGGCCGCCCCATAATTTCAGGGGTAGGTTCTATTACTTGCAACTTATCACATTATATAGACCTTTTTTTGCAAAAGTTTGTTCTTAAGTTAGCGTCCTATCTGAAGGACTCATCCCAATTGATCAGACACCTTAGAGAAGCTCCTTCAGTGCCAGGTTGTTTGCTGATGACTTTAGATGTCACAGCTCTTTATTCCAATATTCCTCACGAGCTAGGCATATCTGCGGTAGATCATTTTCTGTCCTTGGATGATACTCTCTTGGAGGACCAGAAGGAATTTCTTAAGATGGGGATCCTATTCATTTTGAACAATAATGTTTTTACTTTTGGGACATCTGTTTACAAGCAGTTGAGGGGCTGCGCGATGGGGACGAGATTCGCCCCCAGTTACGCTAACTTGTTTATGGGGGTGTTTGAGTCTGTTCATCGCGCAGTCCCCCTCTGCAGCTGGACATGTTCTCCTCTACAAGCGTTTCATTGATGATCTCTTCTTTTTGTCGTCAGGGACTAAAGAGGAGGCATCTATGTTTGTGGAAGAATTAAATTTGAATACATGGGGTCTTACCTTTACAGCAACTGTGTCAGAAACAGCCCTCCATTATTTGGACCTTTTGGTGCGGGCTGACCCGTCGGGGAGGTTGTCCACGTCTACCCATTTTAAACAGGTTGATGTTAACAGCTACCTTTACTTTGACAGTGGACACCTCCCTAGATGGGTCAGAAACATACCATATGGCCAATACTGGAGGATTAGAAAAAACTGCACTAATAATTCTGATTTTGCCCAGGAGGCCAAAATCCTCAACAAACGGTTTAGGCAAAAAGGATATCCACGGAAATTACTGAGTGATGCCTTTCAGAAATGTAGAGCATTATCTCAAGAGTCCTGTATCAAAAAACTCCAGCTCCGTTCCCAAGACAGTATTGTTAAGAGTATGACTTCGGCTAGTGATAAAAACCCTGATGACGCTACTGAGTTGAGTAACTGGAGTCTGGTGACTACTTATAACCAGTCCCACAGGAACATCCAGAAGTTACTAGACAAATTCTGGTTTATCCTTAAGAGCGATCCGGTCCTTTCTAGGCACCTTCCTGATAAACCAAGGGTGGTGTTCAGAAGGGGTAAGAACCTCCGCAATATGGTGGCTCCTAGCAATACGCTATGTGAATCCCCTCCAACCCAATCTACCAGCATGGGCAATTTGATCAGTGGTTGTTTCTCTTGTGGGTCCCCAAAATGCATGTGTTGCCAGAGCATCTTTAGCGGTTCAAAGACTTTCTCCTCGAATACCACTGGCAAAACATATACCATTAGACAATTTTTAAACTGTCACTCCATGTTCGTGGTATATCTTCTTGAATGTACGTGCGGCCTACAATACGTGGGCCGTACAATACAGGCCATGCATGCACGGATGAATAAGCATAGGTCTAACATTCGTAGTGGTTTCCTTCTACATAGCGTTTCTAAACATTTTTCTGTGGCGCATAATAAGGATCCTACTGACTTAAGGCTTAAAATTATTGATCAGATTGCTGAAACCACGACTGACCGCTTGGGCCGTTTAATTAATCGTGAGAGTTATTGGATTTTTAGATTGGGCACTCTGTCCCCTGAGGGCCTTAATTTAACAATTGAGAATGCGATTCATTAACCCTATTTCTCTCTTGGTTCTTATTCATGCATTACTAGTTTTTATTTCATTTTTTATTTTTTTATTAATTTTATATTCCCTGCTTTTAGTACATCATGACATTATTGGGTATATTGTGGCATCTTTTATCCTCTCTTTTAACCTTCTGATCTAATGTAGTATTTATATTCATATGATATTCATTTCTTTTACTTACCTTTTTTTTTTTTTTTTTTTTAACTTCCTGTTTTGTATTTCCTGTGTTGTCATAATTGTTAGTGTCCTTTGATTGGTGCACCTACCCTATATAATGGTTGCTCTTTCATTTGCTCTCTAATCCACCTGAGGAAGATAGCGTCTGCTATCGAAACGCGTCGTGGCGTTAGAGAGCGTACTAAACAATAAAAGGTTTGTGTGTTATAACCTAATCCACTGTCTAGTTGTTCTAGCGCTTCACTAACACCGCAGAATTCCTTCTTTCTTGATTGTTAAGCTAATGCAACCTCCACCACTTTTCCAAGGGGCATTAAAACCGTCTTGTTAAGCTACTGCGACCTCCATGTCTCTTCCAAGGGACATTAAAACCATCTTGTTAAGCTACTGCGACCTCCACGTCTCTTCCAAGGGGCATTAAAACAGTCTTGTTAAGCTACTGCCACCTCCACGTCTCTTCCAAGGGGCATTAAAACTGTCTTATTAAGCTACTGCGATCTTCACCACTTTTCCAAGGGGCATTAAAGCTGTCTTGTTAAGCTACTGCGATCTCCACCACTTTTCCAAGGGGCATTAAAGCTGTCTTTTTAAGCTACTGCGACCTCCACGTCTCTTCCAAGGGGCATTAAAACCGTCTTGTTAAGCTACTACGACCTCTACCACTTTTTAAAGGGGCATTGATATTGTCTTTTTATTCCAGTGCGAACTCCACCATTCTTCCAACGGGCATTGCATTACCTCCTAATTTTAGTCAGCTATTGCTTTTCAATGCATAGGCGAACACTAAGGGTTTTTAGTATGCTGTAATCCACGTCTGTTTCAAGGGGCATTGCAGTTCCCCATAATTTTTGGAAAGCCTTCCATTCACTGCTTAGGCCAACAGTGCACAGGAGACCCAGTTGCTATAAATGGAAAAAAAGGTTTAATTAAGGCCATCTGACCTCCATGTCACTTCCAAGGGGCATTGGAGTGCCTCGAAATTTTTGGTAGGCATTGCACTCACTGCATGCCCTATAACTGTGTAGCTGAACCTCTCCTTTTGGTACAGAAACATATCCTACTAGACATGTGTGTTTGACTGGCCTGATATTGATGTGAATGGTCCCTGTTCCTCCTGCTCTTTCTCCTTTGCCACCACCTCATCCATCATTCATCACCTGAAGCTTTGTTTTAACGGGAGTCATAGAACTGGGATAGTAGCAGGAAAACATCCAGCAATCCTCGGAGGAGGTAGGATATGCGCCAAAACACTGACCACCTCAGGACTAGCCGCTACTACATACATGCGCTTGCATTCCCAGAAAACAAAGCAGAAGCTAACTTCTATCATCATCATCATCATGCTCCTCACCTTGGCACTCTCAACTCCCCCGATGGAGAAGCCAGGGCCCACCGGAGGAGTCTGGTTCTCTGGTGGGCTCGTCCAATGCTGCCCTAAAGCAGGCCGGGCTAAGAAAAGTGTGGGGGGATGTTCCAAGGAGAAATGGGGGCGGCTGGGGACCGTTTATGGACACCCGGCCGCCCCCAGGCGGCTGGGGACCGTGTGTGGACACCCGGCCGTGGGGTGGCTGGGGACCAAGTATGGACACCCGGCCGCCCCCTGGTGGCTGGGGACCGAGCGTGGCCACCCGGTCGCCGGGCAGCTGGCGACTGAGTATGGATACCTCGCTGCCGCAACAGCCATGAGGTAGTGGCCAGCTTCGGCCTCCTCCAAACTAAAAGGCCCCATTTTAAGTGCAAGCAAGCTAGCAGTATGGTATTGCAGCCTGGGGGTGGGTGGGTGGCAGGTTGCACACTTACGCTTGCATTCCATGAAAACAAAGCAGATGCTAACTTCTATCATCATCATCATGCTCCTCACCTTGGCACTCAACTCCCCTGATGGAGAAGCCAGGGTCCACCTGAGGAGTCTGGTTCTCTGGTGGGCTCGTCCAATAATGCCCTAAAGCAGGCCGGGCTAAGAAAAGTGTGGGGGGATGTTCCAAGGGGAAATAGGGGCGGCTGGGGACAGTGTGTGGACACCCGCCCGCGGGGCGGATGGGGACCGAGTATGGACACCCGGCCGCCCCCTGGCGGCTGGGGACCAAGCGTGGACACCCGGCCGCCGGGCGGCTGGGGACTGAGTATGGATACCTCGCTATGTCCAGCTTCAGCCTCCTCCAAATTAAAAGGCCCAATTTCAAGTGCAAGCAAGCTAGCAGCATGGTATTGCAGCCTGGGGGTGGGTGGGTGGCAGGCTGCATACTTGCGCTTGCATTGAAAGGAATGGGGGAAGTACAATTGAACACTGCCCTGGGACAAGGACTTGCACGGGGATAGTTGCAAGTCTGCATCTTCTGATGCAGAAAGGATCACTTCTGATGGGCACACTTTTAGGCAGTGACCTGGGTGTCAGAGATACTTCCAGGGGTCTTCCCCATGCTGTTCCCATGTCTTTTCAGCACTGTATGCATGTATCACACAGCACATGGCCAGATAAGATTGTAAAATGTTAAAATGACATTTCCCGGTGAATGCATTTGTCACGGATGAAAGCAATACAAAAGTGCAAAAAAGCATAAAAAATGCTACTTGTGAACATAGCCCAAGGTGTGGAGGAGTATTTTTTTGGGGGTTATATATTTTACCTTATACACAAGTCTTTACCCTGGAAAGGAAGTTCCTTAACATATTTCACAGGAAAATCGTTTCAGTTTTGTTTTTGAACGTTTTATTGTGAGCCCGTAAAAGTGGCTTAATACCTCTGACGAAGTTGTTGACAGCAGTGACCTGGGGGTCAGAAATGCTTCCTGGGGCGATGCCCATGCTGTCCCCATGTCTTTTAAGCACTGTCACTATCGCTTTGGGCACTTTTTAGGCTTTCTACAGACTGCCGGGGGTGCCGTCGCAAAAATGCTCGGGTCTCCCATAGACTAACATTGGGCTCGTTGCTTGGGTCGAGCACCCGAGTATCACGGAGAGCTCGGCCCGAGCTTCGAGCACCCGAGCATTTTAGTGCTCGCTCAACACTATTCGTGTCCACATTACGGTTCCAAGTGAAAACTGCATTATTCTCATTGTCCCATTTGTCCCTAATAAACTTATCTTTTTTCCTTTGCTTAATCTCTACTTGCAAGGGGATGAGTTTTTTATCAAGTTTATTACAAAACCCAGTAACTTGGTGTTCCGTGAGTCTAGTTTTTAGTTCGTATTTTGCCTCCTCCTTCTCCTTAATTAGGAGGCTGTACTCCTTTTCGTTTTGCTGCAATACCAGTTGCATTATCTTAAAAGGAGCAGTCTAAATGGATTTGCTCCCACCGAGCACAGAATTCTTTATCTTTTTGAAACTGGGAAATTTCCTTGTGAATTCTCAATCCTCTTGGGACACGCCCGGAGGCTTCATAAGAATTTAGAGATTTTATAGTCCAAAAAAGTTTAATTTCTTTTTCGGCCAACAGGCTAATTTTGTATTCCAAGGATTTAGTGCTCATCGCCTTGATATTACTGACTGAGTTGCATTCTGTAAAAAAACGCCCCCGCACCCTTTCTTCCTGCCATGATTCCACCTGTAGTTTCTGGCTGTCTTGTATTCATCTGTGGTTGGTTGCTCGTCTCCATTATTTCGCTGCTGTGTCTGTGCTCAAACTCAGAAGAAAAAATGCAAATGTCCAGCATATGAAAAGAGATAGTAAGGCACCAGTCACACTATGCAGCTTTCAATTGTCGAGCACTAATCGCTGCACTCTGCATGTGAAAGAGTGTTAGCCTGGTCCGTAATCTGTCACTGGAACTATAGGGGGTTCCCACATTACTGGCAACATGGCTCCAACACCCCTCAAATAAAATCCAGTGAAATCTGCACTCCCAAATCCAAACCCCCTCCTTTTGAGCCCCAATGTGCCTAAACCCCAGTAAGCGGCCACATGTTTGGCATTTTTGTAGCGGGGAGAGTGCAATTAACAAATTATGGGGTGCGTGTCTCCAGAAGCACAAGCTGGGTGCAATGTATGAGGGCGCTACAATATATGGGGGCGCTACAATATATGGGAGCACAATGTATGAGCCCTAAACTGGCATATTTGCAATTCTCCAGAATAAAGCATGGCATAGATGTTACAAGCTAGTCACTGCAGACGTAGAAGAATTCATTAAGAGGTGCAATTTCTACAATGGGGTCACTTTGTTTTTTTCCTGCTATTCTGGCACCTTTGAGGCTCCACAAATGTCGCTCGCAAGCTAATCTATGTTTCCAAAAGCCAAATAGCGCTTCTTCCTTCTCTGCCCTGACATGTGGCCTGAGGCTATGTGCCCACGTTGCAGAAATGAAGCAGAAAATTTCTGCTTCATTTCTGCAAGTTCTCTCCCGGAAAAACGCATGCGGAATTCCGCACACGTTTATCGCGCGTTTTTCATGCGTTTATCTCGCGTTTTCCACATGCGGAATTGCCTTGCGTTTTTAATGCATTGCACAAGGCAATTCCGCTTGCGGAAGCGCAAAATTAATTGACATGCTGCGGATTTTTGAACGCAGCATAAAAGCTGCGGAAAAATCCGCAGCATGTGCATAGAACTTGCGGAATCCCCTTGGGGACCATGGGGTGCGGATTACCATGCGTTTTACAAGCATTTCCGCTGCGGAAATTCCGCATCAAAAACGCTTGTAATCCGCAACGTGGGCACGCAGCCTAACAGTAGTTTCTGATGATATATGGGGCATCACCACGTTCGAATTGCACAGTTAATTGTGGACTCCTGTTTCACCTATTAACCCTTGTGTAACTGACAAACTTGCAGCGAATTGAAACAATTACATTTTTACCACTAAAATATTAGATTTCCACGTCCCAATGTAATAAAATTCTGTAAGGCACCTGTGGGTTCAAAATACTCACTACACTCTTGGATGAATTCCTGGAGCAGTAAACTTTCCAATAAGGGGTCACCTGGGTGGTTTCTGCTGTTCTGGCACCTCAAGGGCTCAGATAATACAGCCCACAATCTATTCAAATGGAATCTGCGTTCTAAAAGTCAAGTAGCGTTCCTTCCAATCCAATCCCTGCGGTGACTTCAAATAGTAGTGTACAACCACATAAGGGGACTGCCACGTTCAGCAAAAATTGTATAACAAATTATGGGGTCCATTTTCTCCTATTACCCCTCGTGTAAATTATTAACTAGGTGTTAAAACAGTATTTTAGTGGATAAAAAATGCTCAGTACAACCCTAGATGAATTCCTTGAGGCGTCTAATTTCCAAAATGGGTCACTTGAGGAGGGGGGTATCTGCTGTTTTGGCACCTCAGTGGCACTGCAAATGGAGCCCACAATCTGCTCAAACGGAATTTACGTTCTAATTGCCAAGTAGCGCTTTTTCCCATCTGATTCCTGCCATGTGCTCAAACAATAATGTACAACCACATATGGGTACTGAAATGTTCGGTAAAAATTGCATAACAAATTATGGTTCATTTTCTCTTATTACCCCTCATGTAAATTAAAAAATTGGTGCTAAAACAGTATTTTAGTGGATAAAATGTAATTTTTTGTTTTCACATCTAAATTGTATAAAGTTTTGTAAATCACCTGTAGGTTAAAAATGTTCAGTACACCCCTAGATGAATTCCTTGATGGATCTAGTTTCCAAAATGGATTCACTTGTGGAGGGTTTCTTCTGTTTTGGCATGTCAGGGGCTCTGCAAATGTGACATGTCATTCACAATCTATTCCAGACAAATTTAAGCTCCAAAAATCAAATAGCTCTCTTTCCTTTCTGAGCTTTGCCATATCCAAACCACAATTTTTGACCACATATGGGGTATCATTGCATTCAGGAAAAATTTTGTAACAAATTATGGAGTCCGTTTTCTCGTATCATCCATTATGAAAGTTACAAATTTGGTGCTAAAAAAACATTTTAACAGAAAAAACGAGCCCTGTCGTGTGTCCAAATATGTGGTGTATCAGCGCGCTCAGAAGAAACTCGGTAACAAATCAGGAAGGATGATAACCATAAACTAACATTCGTGATGCAATTTTTCTCTGAATTTAATTACATAATTGGCATAATTTGGAAGAAAATTCTTGAACAGGACCACAATACAAGAAATATCCCCAAACAGGACTGTAGACTTGTCGCTAGAAGGGGCAGGACATTGGGAAATATATTATCCTCTGTTCTCTTATCACCAGTACCTTATCTGAAACTTTGCTGGCAAGCAGGGATTTAGACAAATTAGGTCATGCAGAATATGCTATTGAGATATAGCGGGAGAAAAGGGTAGTGGCACTGTCTAATTCACACATACAGAAAAGAAAATGGGCAGCACATGGATCAGTGGTTAGCACTATTGCTTTGCATTGCTGGGGTCCTGGGTTCAAATCCCAAGTGCCACATCTGTTAGTTTGTATATTCTTCATGTGTGCGCGCAGGTTTCCTCTGGTTTCCTCCCACACTCCAAAGACATACTGATAGGGAAATTAGAATGTGAGCCCTAATGGGGACAGTTGTAAGGAGATGGGCAAGTGGGATATTTCCACAGTTAATGCATAACAGGATGTCTGCAAGCAAGCACCGCCACCTACTGGTCAAAGATTGTGCGACAAGAGAAAGTGGAGAGAAGTGCATCAACACAAACTGCATAACAAAGAACATGATTCCAGAGGTGAAGTGTTTGGAAGAGACACCAGGTCAGATGATAGATGTGCTGCGGTTAGTAATAATAAAAGGCTCAGGAGGGCAGTGAGGGGAGGAGTTGATGCCTGGACCCGTTGCCAGATGGACATGTAGTGGACATGTAGTGTAGCAGAGTTGGCTTTTACCCACCATAAACCAGACCCGAGTGAAGAATTGAGTGACCAGGTCCGAGTGAGGAGTCGAGTGACTGAGATCTTAGCTAAGTGAACACAGTGAGAGTTGAGTGAGTGGGACTAGAGTCAGGAGAAGCGAGCAGGCTACGCGAGAGGAACATTTGTGTGCTCCACGACGGGAGGTGCAGAAGTACGGTACACCAGGGACCAGGGTCATGCTCCAGGGGTCAGCACAACATTTGCTAGAATCGACTCACCAAGAAGGGACTTGTGGCCTAACTGTGTAGTAGCTTAGACTCCCATTAGGGCCTGGACGGCGTGTGCCATTACCACCAGAGTGACCGGGTAATGACAGTGACGAGTACATGACTGACTGTGATGCACCATAGGACAGAGTACTAGAATAGAGACACTTCTATCTATTGTAACGGTTCAGTGCCTTGTATGATAGGGTTTAATTGTTATAACTATTACTGATGCTTCTATCTGCAGAAGCGACTTACGTGTAAATTGTAAAACATTTTATTGCTCTCTAATAATTTGCTAACCTTGTATTCAAATTGCTGTGTTACAGTAATAAACAATCTTTGGTTAAGTTACTGCTGTGTCCTCATCTTCTGCGCTGTTGCATCCCAAGCTCCAGTTTACACAGTAATGATGCTGTCTGTAAAGCATTGTGGAATTAATGGTGCTATATAAGTGAGTAAAATAAATAAATCAAATAAAGAACCTCATGAACTGCAATTCTACATATGTCGTGTATGACATGAGATGCAAGCTGCACATGCAAATTAAGAAAGAGGATAAAAGAACACCTTGCGGGCATTGCAAATTCTGCTGGCAAAAGTCTATCAGGTTTAAAACAGCATTTTGCCCATCACCATAATGGGCACCTGACAGGATTAAAAATCAATTACATTGAAAGGGTTACCAAAACAGGTTGATAGGAGAAAGTTGCTTCGCAAGATGAAGGTTTTCTGGATATTAACCCTTGATACAGGGGCGTACACATGTCCACATGTACAGTATAAAGACCCTACTGTACCCCACCTCAACTCCCAGGGCAAAGTATGGTGAACACAACACAGTATGATCCCCCAACTGTGACCCCCACACAGATCTCTATGCACATTAATGGACCCACATAAAGTATAATGGCCCGCACTAGTCCTCCAAACAGTATAATGGCCCCCACACAGTATGATTGATCCCACACAAACCTTCACACTGTTTAATTGCCTGCATGCAGTATAATGGACCCTCACATATTATAATGGCTCCACATAGCCTTCCATATAGCATAATGCGCCCCTATAATCCTCCATATACTATAATGCACTCCCATGGACCTCCATAGAATGTAATTCATTCACCATGGTCCTCCATAAAATATAGTGCATTCCCCATGGTCCTCTATAAAATACAGTGAACTCCCATGGTCCTCCATACAGTATAATGCACCCCCATGGTCCTACATACAGTATAATGCAGTATAATGCACCCCCTTTATGGTTCTACACACAATATAATGCACCCCCTATACTGTATAATGGGCACTGGTCACTGACCCGTTGAGGACCCATTGAAGCGCAGGGAGTGCGAAACGCCCGTTGTCCGACTTTGATCCACTTTGTTCCCCTGCCTGCATGTTTTTAGCTGCAATGCAATAAAGGACTTTTAAAGGGACGGTGAGTGCAACCTTTTTCTTCTTTTTCATGGACTTGTCTGGCAAATTCTTTCTTCAGGTTTGCACCCGTGATCCTGGAGTACCAGTTTGCTATATACTGTGTGGCAGGTAATTAAGTTATGATTAAGACCAACAGTATGGTCAAAACACATAGGATTGCTGGGTTTTAATTTTTTGCACTACACATGTGTTCAGATGAATAAAGAAGTATTTAAATTACTTTAAAATGCAGGAGTATCTCACCTGTGAACTAGCTGCTCCTACTCTGTGGATGGTGAGGACAATTGGGAGAGCTAAAATGCTATTGTCACTGGGCGATGTAGTCGCTTTCCAGCCAAGTATATTGGTGAGTCTGGGAGTTGTGGTGCCAGCCAGGGAGCATGTGTGTTTCTGCAGGCTAGTCAGCAGATGTAATTAGCTCCCTTCAGTGACCTATATGCAGAACCACACCTTAATTAAACTCCTAGCTATCTGTATAAGTGTATACTTGCGCTGGTTTGTGTCTCCTGTTAAGCTCCGCTACCTGACCTAGCTTGTTTGATACCGGTTGCTCACTTTGGACTGACATAATCCTCCGTTTGTCTGACAATTCTGACCCTAATTCTGCCCTTCTGGTTCTGACCTCAGCTATCTCCTGTCCTTGTCTCTGCTTCCTGAATTTTGGCTAGTCAACTTTCCTCTGCCAGCTCACTCCACCAGCCAGCTTCAAGCCCATGAATACATCCCAGGTGTCTTTGTTGTAAGTCCAGATCCCTGTGAAAGAGTTAAAAAACGGAAGGTCAGGGTACCTCTGGGACTTGCTATGTAGAGTGGCTTTTGAAGTCTGTCCAAGGAAGCCGTAATAAGAGCTGACATATTTCTACGAACAGTTCACTGTTACATAAGAATTGTATAATAAATATTTTGTCATCATAGGTGTATTTCTCCCATTATTTGCGTTTTGAGCTTTTGATACAGGAAGATACACAATGATCAGTACAGCCACATCACAAAGGAACTAACAAATAATTGATTGTGACTGACTCATGCGTTCCTGTGATTTAACATATAGTCAATACGGTCTTAGCTTTTTCTAACTCATGCCACAGTTGAGCATGGAATTGACTATTTCTGGCAGATGATCCGAAATCTTCTCTGACACTGTCTGTGCTTTCCACTCCATTTCTTGATCTCTGCTTATTAACTTTTGTTACAGTGCCACCTTTACCACCTGCTCCTTGAATGCATCTGTAATGAGGTCTGGCCTCATCCAATTGTTCATCCATGGGGATCCTGCCTGACACAGCTCACATTTCACTGAACAGTGTCAAGAATACTTGTTTTACTGTCTGATTTCTTCATGCAGTTATGAGTTTCCACTAAGTCATATTTAAGTGATAGGTTAAATGTCATGTTCTGTACTCTATGTAGTGCGTATTTTTTTAATGATGTACTTGCTATACATACATAACATACAGCCAATATCAGACTGGGTTTCCTTGAAACTAGAAGAAATAAGTCTGAGGGCCACCTCTTCCCATCCACACACAGAACTATGAAATGTCTACTTTTAATGTCCAAAACCCTGAGATTTCAGGTTTGTTAATATAAAAAATAAGTTAAAAAAAAAATCATACTTACATTATAAGGCTATGTGCCCACGATGAAGAAATGAAGCAGAAAATTTCTGCAGCATTTCTGCATCTCCCTGGCAGAAAAAACGCATGCAGATTGTGCATGCGTTTTTCCTGCGGAATACATGCGGATTCACATGCGTTTCCGCATGCAGATTGACAAGCACTTTCCAGGCGATTAGCATCACTTGGAAAGTGCTTGACAACTAGGTCACACTATATAAATCCATGCAAACAGCATGGATTTATATAGTGTGACCGTAAAACAATGCTTAAAATAAAGCTATACTCACCCCCGATGCCCCGGCATGTGCTGCAGCGCTCGTTCCTGTCTGGTTCCAGGCTGCCGGCATATCGCGAGACAGAGCGGTGAAGGGCCTGCGGTCACATGACTGTGACGTCACCGAAGGTCCTTCAGCGCTGCTGGCATTCAGAGAGAAGCCGCCGGACAGGTGAATATAAACTTTATTTTTTATTTTATTCTTTTTTTACAGGTACAATGGTGCCCAGGTCTGGATGAGAGTCACATAGAGACGCATAGAATCCGCTTGTACAAATGTACAGACGCGCATTCTACGCGTCTCAATGCAAGTCAATGGCGGCGCTTCCGCTGCACTTCCGCAAAATTAATGAACATGCTGCGGATTTATGAGCGCTGCAGAAACGCTGCGGAAAAATCCGCAGCATGTGCATTGACATTGCGGAATGCTATTGGGGACCATGGGGTGCGGATTACCATGCGTTTCCGCTGCGGAAATTCCGCAGCATAAACGCATGAAAAACGCATCGTGTGCACGCAGCCTAAAAGTAATTACTAAGGACAGTATCTTTAGAAAAGCTTGAACTTCAGGAAATAAAAGTTAACAGGCGAGGAAGTGTTGACTTTGCAGGAAGTGCAAAGAGTTATTCTGGTCCCTGTACAAAAGCTTCACTGATTAGAGAACACAGATTTTCCTGAAAATTAAAACCCAGATGCTGTCACAATAATATTTCATTTCACCCAAAATTAGAAAGAAGGTGAGTTTGTTGTATTGAAATTTTTTTGTGCCTTATCCCGGCTTTGTGGTACAATCAATAATGGCTAAGTATCTTCCATTGAGCCTGATTATTTCCCAAACGGAAATACAATCCAGGAGGTTTGGAAAGAATTGTGGTGAACTTGAACATATGGTAGTACAATTTCCATGTAATTGGACGATTGAACAAATGTCTTTTGATCATACAAAACGAGAACTGATGATGCAATAGAGGTAAAGGAAGAAAGCAGTAGAAATAATAGAAAGCAGTAGGTGAGGATGATGATGGAGCTAATAACAAATACAATGCACTACTTGCGGGTGCAGACGATCATGAGGCAAGGACGAAGCACAGCTTGAGCTTTGCTCATCTTGTTGGTTAGTTTGCTTCCTCCACATGAGCAGGTCATGCCATTTCATGTACTGATGGAGTGATGTAGTTTTTATTCGATGTATAATAGGAATAAACCAAGCAACGTGGAAAATAATTCCCACACACGAGAAGCTCCCAAGTCTGGTTCTCCACCAACACAACCAGACCTTTCAGGTGCCGTAGAGCGTCCTCATCAACAGTAACTTCTCCAGCTCCAGAGCCGACCAAAGGAAAAGCTGATTTGGCCTCGCTGCACACTGCCTGCACTGTACATCGCCGATGCCATAACCCTCATCATCTGATGAAAATAAACTCATCATCAACCCTGTTTGATTCCAAAGTTTTGACCAACCAGAGTTATCATCATCATCATTATCTTCATTGCTATTGCTTCATCACTTCCTTTTTGTGTGAAATGGCCAGGGCTCCTTGCCCCCTCTACACCTTGATTCTTACCCTCAAGGTTTGCCCTGGCTCAGAAGGCTACAGGAAGAAAGTAATCCAACTCACCCTCATCTGATGTCCTTGTTGTTCGGAGCACAGAAGACATATTTGCCTGAGCGTAGTATCATCAATGGAGAAAATGGATACTCCAGCTTCACTAACGAACAAAGCTTTTTTATTTGTGGACAAATACAAACTCTCAGATAGAGATTAAAAGGCTAAAACATTGTGCATAACAGAGCTAGGACATCTACCGGATGCAAGTGCATTGCACCCTTAGCCATGAAGGCTACAAGAGTTCACTGTGTATCACCTGAATCTTGGATTTCTATTCCCAGACTGAGACTATCACTCCCATTTCCAATATGGTACATAAGCATTGAAGTGGTTCACCATAATTGCAAAAGACCTTTTTCTGTCCCTATGCTGTGTGCTCTGAGCTCATATGCCTAAAAAGTACATGCATAAAATGGCATTCCTTGGCTAGCCCTTATGTTTTATAATCCCTATGATAGCCCCCCGATTGACTATGTTGTACCATGTGATCTTATTGCTGCAGGCCATTTGCACCTTGTGATAACATTGCTATTGGGCATTATTAAGACGCCCCTGCTGATAATGCCTGAGGCTATTATCCCTCTCACTGAGTGTGCAGCATGTGTGAAAAGGCATTGGACAAAACTCCTCATTCAAATAAATGATGCCTCATGCACACGTCATATGAGAATATCTGTCCTAGTTTCATCAGTGTTTTTGATCAGATTTATCAGATGCATTAGAATTTCTTCAGTGTCAACAGTGTTTCATCAGAGTTTGGTCTGAGAATCATCATTTTGGCCATGTGCACACATTCAGTATTTAGTGAGCTTTCTACCTCAGTATTTGTAAGCCAAAACCGATGCAGAAGTGGTGACATGTTTCTATTATACTTTTCCTCTGATTGTTCCACTCCTGGTTTTGGGTTACACAAACTGATGTAAAATACTGACCAAATACTGATAGTGCTAACGTGGCCTTCCTCTGACGAGAAAAAAAAAAAAAGTTTCTCCACCTTCTCCTACGTATCAGTTCGTGAAAAACGGACAGCATTTGGACACCATCTGAGTGCTGTCCGATTTTTTTTTTTTCACGGAACCATAGACTTTTATTGCTGAGTTTAATTTGACACTTGGATCAGCATGGGACATGCCTCCGCAATTTTGAACGGACCACTCAATTGGCAAAAAAAAAATCACGGACATGTGAACAACACGATAGACTACCGTAAGTATGAGTGCTATCAGTGAAAAACACAAGATTCATACATGAAAAACTGAGGTGTGAAGAAGCCCTAGGTCTGTGAAAAAACTGAACAGCACACACCATGCGTTGACTGTTTGACGGGCAAGAGAAAGTTGATTTTTTTTTTTTTCTTTTTGCATACGAGAAGAAAAATTGATGACACATTAATGGTAAAAATGACCAAAAATTTATGAAAATGGCATCCAGCACACTGATAAAAACTGGATGAGGCTGACACTGATAATGGGAAAGTCTAGTTCCTGCTTGTGAGTTCAATCTCAGCTATAGCCTATAAAAAAATACAGAAATGTGGTGCACCCGTATTGATTTTCTTTGCAGCGTGCAATATATTTCTCAATGGTGTGCTGATAAAAACAGTCTAACAACTAATCTGCACTTTGCTTCTCTAACCCATGACAAGCAGGGTTTCATCTATTATAGCTTTCCGCCATTCACCGTGGGAAATTGCCAATATTTTCTTATATAAATAAGTAGCACAGCATGGGAGTATAAAGCCACATGCAATTATGACATTTATTGTGACATTAAACCTACTGAAGTGTTAAAATGCACTGAAACAACCCAATAAATTAACATCTATAGCATCAGAAAAACCGACATAACATGATAATAATAATAGTAATAAACATAGCAGTAATAAAAACATCACACATATAAACATAAAAAAGCTCATGAACGCTGGCAAATAACAGCTCCATACAATCTTCAAGTTGAAAACAGCTATAATATAGCAGCCATTGTGCTGTGAAATGTAACATTGCGGATCTATTTGCTCAGTTTACCTCCATAGTGAAGTGTCACCATATGTAATGTGCCGCAGCTTACAGTCATAAAGGCTTTGTACTCATGGCTCTCCCATGTGCAAAAGCCCTAAGAGAAGTATTTATAAAGTTGGACCATAATAAAGTAATACCAATAAATAATTTAACTAACCGATGTTGAGTTTTGTAGCTCAGATTACTATAGGTTATGTGCACACGTTAAGTATTTGGTGCAGAAATTTCTGCACCACTTCTGCATCTCTTGGCAGGAAAAACACAGCATAAAATACATTTCTGATGCGTTTTTTACACGCGGTTTTGTTGTAGATTTTCCCCACTCATTATGATAGCTGTGTTCATACATCTTGTTTTTTTCAGCGTTTTTTCACCACCCATTACTTCCAATGGGTGAAAAAAGCTGAAAAAACGCTGAAAGAAGTAACATGCTCTATTTTCCAAAAAACCATGCAAGGCACAAAATCCTGAACAAAAAAAAAACATGATATGTGAACAGAGAATTCTGGTTTCTCATAGACTTTGCTGCTACTACAAAAGGAAGCTGAAAAATTGCATAAAAATGCATGCAAAAAATGCAAAAAAATAAAAGTTGCATAAAAATTTGCACAAAAATTTCAACAAAAAACGCTCAAAAAAACATGATGTGTGAACATAGCCTAAGGTGTTAAATCTGCAGTAAAATTGACATGATACAGAATTAAAGCTGAACCAAACCTGCAAGTGAAAAATGAGCAACGTGTGCATGAGACTTGAGGATTCTCATTCACTTTTCTGGTATCAGGAGGCCCTTCAGGTTTTGTGCCAAAATTGCACAGAAAAAATTCAACAAAAACGCAGGGCCGGCCCGAACGTATAGGCGAACTAGGCGGCCGCCGAGGGCGCCGACCCTAAGGGGGCGCCAGAGAAAAAATAGAAAAAATTATAAAAAATCTTTTCAAAAGGCAAAAAGTTTTAGGGATGGAAAGAAAAGTGTACATACATTTTTTTACCATAAATTTAAAAGAAAAACCGTTGAGCTTCAATTTACGCATGGAAAGGAGGCGCAAAACTACGGACGTGAGTCGTTTGCATCATCTGCTGACAGGTGTTTGATCCCGCGCGTTTATTTTGCTCCTAAGTTTTCAAATGTTGGCAAAGCAAAGCAAACAACCAAAAATGCACACACTACACTAAGGAGGCACCCGAGAGAAAAAAATACGTATACTTAAAAGGTAGGTGTGCCATATGGCCTATTTATACGTAGTTTGGACTTTAGGTACTAGGTACTAGTTGGCGATTATATTGATAGATGTCATCAGCAGTCGATGCGGCTAGTGGGAGGAGTCTGTTTTGACGCATTGGCGTAGACTGTCTGGACTGCCAGTCAGGCCAGCTAAGGCAAAGGAGATAGTATCTACGTTTTTTGCATATCGGCGCGCGCGATTATAATATTTTCGAGGTATGTCTCTACTGTTTGCATGCTTTATCATGTGAGCCATTGCTGTTATTTTGTATATTCATTAGATTCATTGTTCCATGAGGTTTCATGAATGCAAATAGAAAATAGGAGTTTTTTAGTAAATTTTTGGCCTAGGTTCTAAAGTGTTAGGCGCTGCGAGGTAGGTATATTGTTTTGATTTTCAAAAATATTGGAAACATTGGAAATTGTTAAAGAAATTTGTGGTTTTTGTCTTAAAAGTAAAATCGTATTATATAATGTTCAGATAACAATTTTAATCGTCGCGTTAACTTTTAGGTAAATGCTGTGTGTTGTAACGAGTCATGGCTGATAAGAAGAAAAAACTTTCGGGGTTTCAGAACCGTAAAAGAAAAGCTGAGGAGGAGAAATCACTTTCAAAAATCAAAGGGTCATTTTTAAAATATCTAAGCAATAGAAATGAAGACGCGGAATTCCAAACGTTGGAACAACAGGCTTCTGTTGCCTCGGAAATATCGAATGTGGAAATAGAATTTGTTTCTCATGCTGAAAATAGTGAACTACAACCATCAATATCTGGTGGTAGATCTGATTAAAGTACCAGTACTGACATGGAGGCTGGTACATCTATAGAAATACTACGCAAAGACTATTCGGACGATCCCGCTACGTGGACCGTAATCAATGATGACTTACGACTAGATGTAGTAAAACTCGGCCCCACACAAGTTAAAGATTTCGATTTTCCTTTGGACACTAATCATAGAAAATTTTCTTGTGTTCACTATAAACGTCGTCTTGTCAATGGTGAAAGTCTTGAACGCAATTGGCTAACGTATTCTATTCGGAAAAATTCAGTTTTTTGTTTTTGCTGCACGTTGTTTCCAGACTCATCACTTCAACTAGGAATCATCAAATGCTCAGCCTTAGGTACTGATGGTGTAAATGACTGGAAAAACATATCTGCTATTTTAGCCAGCCACGAAAAAAGCAAAGATCACATGATTAGCTTTCAAAAATGGAAGGAACTCGAAAATAGACTTAAGATGAACAAGACCATTGACGAAGAACACTTACGCAAAATTGAAGAGCAAGAAAAATACTGGCATCAAATTTTAGAAAGGTTGATAGCTCTAGTGAGGGTACTAGGTACGCAAAACTTAGCATTCCGTGGATCAAATGATGCATTGCTTGCATCTAATAATGGGAACTTTTTGAAATTTGTGGAGTATTTGGCTATGTTCAATCCCGTCATGTGTGAGCACATTCGGAAAATACGGGACAAAGAGATTCATGCACATTATTTGGGAAAAACAATACAGAATGAGATGATTCAACTGCTAAGTAATGGTATTCAGGAAAAGATTCTTGACGATGTCAAAACTGCAAAATACTTTTCTGTAGAGCTGGATTGTACTTCTGACGTGTCTCATGTTGAACAAATGACTATCATTGTTCGGTTTGTTTCCACATCAGAAGACAAAAAGTTTGAAATTAAAGAGCACTTCTTGGGATTCATTCCTGTTTCTGATACAACTGGAGGTGGTTTGACAGCCGCTGTCTTGAACAAATTTGAAGAACTGTCGCTCTCTGTGAACAACTTACGAGGGCAATGCTACAACAATGGGAGCAACATGAAGGGAAAAAACATTGGACTACAAAGACGAATTTTGGACATAAACCCACGTGCATTCTTTGTGCCTTGCAGCTCCCATTCTCTAAACTTAGTCGTCAATGATGCCGCTAAATGTTGTTTTGGAGCGCCAACTTTTTTCCTGTTAGTTCAAAATCTCTACATATTTTTCTCTTCGTCAACTCAGTGTTGGGAAGTACTCGTGCGTCATTTGCCATCTCTGACTCTAAAACCTCTAAGCGAAACAAGGGAAAGTAGAATTGATGCTCTGGCCCCCCTCCGTTACCAATTGAGCGAAGTCCATGATGCCCTAATGGACATACCAGAAAATATTAGTCTCACAGGAAGCTCTGGAAATGTCTCCCGGCTAGAAGCTCAAGGTCTTGCTAAACAAGTTGGAACCTTTTCTTTTGTTACATCTGTTCTAGTATGGTTCAACATTTTGTACGAAATCAATTTGACAAGTAACTTACTTCAGTCACAAGAATTCGATTTAGCTTCTGCTTCTCAACACCTTGACAAAACAAAGAAATATCTGCAATCATTAAGAAGCGATGAAGAGTTTGAGAAGCTGTTAGTTGATGCGAGGGAAATCGCAGAAGAGCTTGGCATACCAGCTAATTTTGAGTCAAGTTCTGCGCCAAAACGTTTAAAGAAAAAAAACAGACAGTTCTCTTATGAAGGGAAAGATGAGCCCATAAGAGATGAGAAACAGAGTTTCAAAATTAACTTTTACTTTGCGATCTTAGATACTGCTATAAATTCAGTTGATGAGCGGTTCACTCAGCTGAAAGAAATGGAATTGAAATTTGGATTTTTGTGCCACATCCGTTCACTTGAGGAAAAACCAAGCAAATTTGTTCTGGATAAGTGTAAAGCTCTGGAAAAGTCTCTTACACACAACGAAGTAAAAGACATCGATGCCATAGAGCTATGTGGTGAACTGCAGGCAATGTCAAGACGTGTTCCAGAAGATTCATCACCAAAAGACGTTCTTGAACTTTTGCTTAAATCTGACTTGAAAGAAAGTGTCCCCACCCTGGTGGTGGCTCTAAGAATTCTTTTGACTCTGCCTGTGTCCGTGGCCTCAGGAGAGAGAAGCTTCTCAAAACTAAAGCTAATTAAAACATATTTAAGGGCAAATATGACACAAGAGAGGTTGGTTGGGTTGGCAACAATTTCGATGGAATCTGAAGTTGCTAAACAAATTAATCTCGGTGACTTAGTGTCATCCTTTTCAAAAAAAAAGGCAAGGAAACAAAAATTTTAATTACCTATGGTCATTTTTGTTTTGTGTTATTGATTACTTTGTATATATTTGTCCTATACAACTTCTCAGAAGATTAAAGAGTTAGGAGAGAGTTAATTAATCATTGTTGTTGTGGTTTATTTTGCTCCTAAATTTATATCCCAAGTTTTCATCTACTGCCAAGAATAGTAGGGGCGCAACAAAATAGTTTCGCCTAGGGTGCCGTAATCTCTCGGGCCGGCCCTGCAAAAACGCAATGTATTCATACAGCCTTAGTTATTTTGTACCCAGAATATTAATTTTGAAAAGATCATTACTTTTCAAATTGAAAAAAAATTGTCCTGATCTCTATAACTAGCACAACGGCAATACATCCAATACTCTAAATATATGTTTAACATGATACTGTTGAGATATAACGTAAAAGATACTAAAAGTAAAAGATGAGATCAGCTAAAACTTAATAATTACTGCTGTCTGGTAAAACAGAAATCATGATTATGATATTAGCCACTTTATAAAAAAAACAAACATAAAAAATAATGATAAAACATGAAATGACCATGTACACTGGTGGCCAAAAGTATTGGCACCCCTGCAATTCTGTCAGATAATACTCAGTTTCTTCCTGAAAATGATTGCAATCACAAATTCTTTGGTCTTATTATCTTCATTTAATTTGCTTGCAAGGAAAAAACACAAAAGAGAATGAAGCAAAAATCAAATCATTGATCATTTCATACAAAACTCCAAAAATGGGCCAGACAAAAGTATTGGCACCCTCAGCCTAATACTTGGTTGCACAACCTTTAGCCAAAATAACTGCGAACAACCGCTTCCGGTAACCATCAATTAGTTTCTTACAATGCTCTGCTGGAATTATAGACCATTCTTCTTTGGCAAACTGCTCCAGGTCCCTGATATTTGAAGGGTGCCTTCTCCAAACTGCCATTTTGAGATCTCTCCACAGGTGTTCTATGGGATTCAGGTCTCATTGCTGGCCACCTTAGAAGTCTCCAGTGCTTTCTCTCAAACCATTTTATAGTGCTTTTGGAAGTGTGTTTTGGGTCATTGTCCTGCTGGAAGACCTCTGAGGGAGACCCAGCTTTCTCACACTGGGCCCTACATTATGCTGCAAAATTTGTTGGTAGTCTTCAGACTTCATAATGCCATGCACACGGTCAAGCAGTCCAGTGCCAGAGGCAGCAAAGCAACCCCAAAACATCAGGGAACCTCCGCCATGTTTGACTGTAGGGACCGTGTTCTTTTCTTTGAATGCCTCTTTTTTTTTCCTGTACACTCTATGTTGATGCTTTTTCCCAAAAAGCTCGACTTTTGTCTCATCTGACCAGAGAACATTCTTCCAAAACGTTTTAGGCTTTCTCAGGTAAGTTTTGGCAAACTCCAGCCTGGCCTTTTTATGTCTCGGGGTAAGAAGTGGGGTCTTCCTGGGTATCCTACCATGCAGTCCCCTTTCATTCAGACGCCGACGGATAGTACGGGTTGACACTGTTGTACCCTCGGACTGCAGGGCAGCTTGAACTTGTTTGGATGTTAGTCGAGGTTCTTTATCCACCATCCGCACAATCTTTCGTTGAAATCTCTCGTCAATTTTTCTTTTACGTCCACATCTAGGGAGGTTAGCCACAGTGCCATGGGCTTTAAACTTCTCGATGACTCTGCGCACAGAAGACACAGGAACATTCAGGTCTTTAGAGATGGACTTGTAGCCTTGAGATTGCTCATGCTTCCTCACAATTTGGTTTCTCAAGTCCTCAGACAGTTCTTTGGTCTTCTTTCTTTTCTCCATGCTCAATGTGGTACACACAAGGACACAGGATAGAGGTTGAGTCAACTTTAATCCATGTTAACTGGCTGCAAGTGTGATTTAGTTATTGGCAACACCTGTTAGGTGCCACAGGTAAGTTACAGGTGCTGTTAATTACACGAATTAGAGAAGCATCACATGATTTTTCAAACAGTGCCAATACTTTTGTACAACCCCTTTTTTAGGTTTGGTGTGGAATTATATCCAATTTGGCTTTAGAACAATTCTTTTTATGTTTTTTCACTGAAGACAAATTAAATGAAGATAATAATACCAAAGAATTTGTGATTGCAATCATTTTCAGGAAGAAACTGAGTATTATCTGACAGAGTTGCAGGGGTGCCAATACTTTTGGCCACCACTGTAGTTGGCACATATTGTTTCTGTGTCCTCTATAACTTGTGACGTCTTTGTACTATACATGATTGAAGTCTATGATTCATGTGACTCCAGGGATAGTGTGGACTAGAGCATTATCACATTGATTTCCTCTGAGCATTTGTAGTAAATCTACCTGTATATATCATTTGAGAGTTATAAAGCATGAAGAATGTTCGTTCTTTTGTGCATATAAAAAAGTCTCCAGAAGTACTGTATAGTCACAGAGCTCCCAATTCCTTGCAAAGATAAAGAGTAAAATAATATCTCCTGCAGCGGGTAATAATGTGGCCTGGGATCTGCCTGCATATACGCAGTGTGTACACGGTGAGCTGCTACTGGTGACTGGACGTATCCCATGATGAAAGGGAATCTGACACCAGATTTTACTAGCCCTTGTGAGAGCAGCATGATATAGGGATAGAATCCCTGATTCCAATGATTTATTATTTACTGGGCTGCTTGCTGCAGTTTTGACAAAATAACTGTTTTATCTGATACAGATCTACCAGTTCTCTGAACACTGAGCTCTGTATAACCCTGTTCACTGCACTGATTGGCAGCTTTCTGCGTACATTTTGCATAGGCAGAAAGCTGCCAATCAGTGATGGGTGCGGGTTATACAGAGCTCATGAATTTGAAGGACTACATGGTAGCAGGTTTACTAGTCCTCTAGGGAAAATCTTCTGCAGATACAATTGTGATTTTATCAAAACTACAGCAATCAGCCCAGTAAGTGATACATCCCTGGAATCAGCGTCTTTGTCTCTACATTATGCTGCTCACAGATTAGGTGGCAAAAACTTGGTGATTGATTCCCTTTTATTGATCGATGTGCTATCAGACAGCTTGATCTAGTTTGTTAGATAGTGTGATAGCGTGTCTAGAAAGGTGGGCATTCAGTTTGGGGCAGACAAGCCATTAGACAATGGCAGAAACATTGCATGCTGGGAAGTGAGGAAAGAAAGTTTCAGCAACTATAGTGCTTGCAAAATCCAAAAGGAAATGAACCACCCACTCAAGAGTGAATGGCAAGTTATAGAACATTAGACCTTCAAAGCATTTTAAGTTTATACATTTTTAAAATCATGCTTTTCTACAGGTTTTGTGTGAGAAGATGAGAACTTTCAATACTGAACATACTAAACAAATCAATTTTTCATTTGGTGAATGTGATGACACAGCATTTAGTCTTGATTTTGCCAGACGTATTTTCCAGTCAGTTAAGAGACGTAGGCTATTGATATGAGCTTAATACTTTTATGCCCAAAAATGACAAAAGTATTCTCGGAGTGATATCTTTATTGGCTAACCAGAAAAAAAAAATATATGCAAGCTTTCAGAGCACAGAGGCCCCTTCTTCAGGTAATATTACAAATGAATTCATAAGACACAAGGCACAACATTTAAGAGATGTTACAGCAATGACATTTGTTCATGAGGTGTAAGGGGTGATGCCTCCTGCTGATAAATCAAGGAGATCAAATTAGGATTTTTTGTTGCAAATGGAGAAGAGGCCCTGGGAAAGTTTAATTATCTGGAGGTGTGAATTGTCCATGTAGTGAGTCATAAACCCAAGTGTTAGATTGAGTCCTGTTGTTAAGGAATTGAACATCCTTATCAATTTGAATTCCCAGATTTTTCTCTCCCTGTCTTCCGTGAAATTACCTTTCAGTATTAAGACTTTTAAATCTGTCATACAGTGTCCCAGGCTAGAGAAATGTTTTCCCACAGGCATGTCCAGTTCATTCTTAATTGTGTCTGTGTAAATTCATTCTAGTTTACAGTTTTTGCATAGTTTTTCCAATATAGACACCTTCCAGGCACCTTGTACATTGTATCATGTACACCACATTGGAGGATGTAAATGAAAAGACATTCATGATTTTGTAATCCTGATTTGTGAATGGTATGCAGACTGTATTTGATGGTAATATGTGGGTACAAGTTTTTTGTTTTTACATGGGAATGTGCCAGTCACTGATGGTGATGAGAGGACACTTCTGACAAGGAGATTCCTTAAGTTAGGGGGCTGTTTGTAGGAGAGAAGTGGTACTTCTGGGAATATTTATTTCAGTTTGTGGTCTCTGTGGAATATGGGTTGAAGATCAGCACCAATTTTCCTTAGGATGTTCATGTGGGGGTTGTATATGACCACAAGAGGTACTCTGTTGTTATCCTCCCTCTGTCTGTAATCCAGGAGGCTGCTTCTTGGTATTCTTTTAGCTCTGTTGATCTGTTCATCTATTACCAGTGGCTGGTATCCTTGTTGTAGGAATGTATTCCTCAGTGATAGCAGCTGCAGTTTTCTGTCCTTGCTGTCTGAACAGATTCGAATGTAACTCAGAGCTTGACTGTAGATGATGGATTTTTTTGTGTGTCCCCTGGATGAAAGCTGTTCCATCTAAGATATGCCAGACGTCCTGTGGGCTTATGGTAAATTGATGTTTGTATGGTGTTGTCTTTGATGTATATGGTCGTGTCCAGAAAATGTATTTGGGATTTTGAGAAGTTGAGGGTGAGCTTGATGGTTGGGTGGAACCTGTTGAAGTTCTTGTGGAAGGTCAGCAGATCATCTTTTGAGCCTGTCCAGATTATTAGCAGATCATCAATGTAGTGGAAGTATGCTAGAGGTTTAATAGCGCAAGATGACAAAAACTCTTCCTCTAGTTTAGCCATAAATAGGTTAGCATATTGTGGGGACATTTTGCTTCCAATGGCGCTGCCCATACATTGTTGGTATACATTATTCCCAAAGGAGAAATAATTGTGATGGAGCACAAACCTGATGAATTGCAGAGTTGGTTCTGTGGCCAGATTGTTTTTTGTAGGAAATGTTTGCATGCTGCAATTCCATCCTCATGAGGAATATTGGAGTAGAGAGACTTTACATCCATGGTGGCTAGTATTGTGTCCTCTGGAAGTGGGCTCAGGGCTGACAATTTGCAGAGAATATCCATGGAGTCCTGGATATAGCTGGGTGTGCGTCTCACCAGGGGTTTCAGAATTTTCTCCACCCAGCCTGGGATATTTTCCGTTAATGTCCCAATACCAGAAATGATAGACCTCCCAGGATTACCTTCTTTATGTATTTTAGGTAACATATAGAAGTTCCCCTGATGTACGGGAGAAGGAGCAGTAGTAGTTGTTCCCTCTGTACGGGCAAATCCATTCCATCGAGCTGAACAATCATGGGGAGGCAGTGCCACACAGTTCGACTTCATCAGCTTCCAGGATTCACAGGATGCGGAGGATGCTGTGTTTGAACACAATGAATACGAGTTTTTTTTCTCATCAATTACGTGTGGAGTTCCCCAGGTCAAACCGGAGACCAAGGGGAGGATATAGAATTCCCCACAGGAGGAACAGACCCCCATTCCAGTGAACTGAATACAGAGTCCTCATCTCTGAGATTCCCCCATCAGGAAGTTGGCAGGATCTGAAAGATCATACCAGAGAAGCCTGAAATGTCTGCTATGCTGATGTACACAGGGACGGAATGGGGATCATGGAGTTTAGTCCCAAGGCAGACATTGAATATGTTTTGAGGAAACTGGATGATACAAAGTTTCGTTCCCATGAAGGTGAAACCTCTTACATTCGTGTCTGTGCTGAAAGAAATGCTGATGGATTGTCCCCGGCAAGTGGAGAAGGATGATCGGAAGTCTTTTATGTCTGGCTAATTAAAATGGGGTAGAAATGTGATGACATAGCATTCATTCTTAATTTTGCTAGACATATTTTCCAGTAGGTCAAGAGACATAGGCCATTGTTCATATGAGCCTGAACGTTGACTCTTGAGTTGATGTTTATTGCAGCTTATTGTGTTGCTATCTTTGGAGGACACGTACGCAGGGTAATTGAACAATCAATGTTTGCAAATATGTTGATTACCCATTGTATAAGTACATGTAGCTTGTTGACCTGTAAAAACAGAAAGACAAACTATGCAGATTGATTACTCAAACAATGAGAGATGACCTCGTCCCACCTTCCCCTGACCCAAGGATGATGGCCTGAAGGATGGCTGTGAACTATAAAAGGGGGATCTGCCTCTGTCCCCAGAGAGACTCTACAGGATACCAGCTTAAGAGACCACGGCCCCAGGTGCAGGAATACAGATCTGCTCCAATGACCATCACTGAACCCTCGAAGACGTATCCAGGTTGGGACAATCAGATCAACTGGTCACATACTTACAATGGACTCTGTCATCTTGCTAAACGTGTCGTTACCTCCTCTCTGTGGGCGCCCACCAAAAGCGGGATGCCACTGGTAGGGGTAGTCAGTCCTGGAAGCCTCGAAGTAGCAGACATTTTAATTCCAGGCGAGCCAGCGGAAGGTTGAGACTCTAATTTGCACCACCTTGTGTACTTGCTGGATCTATTCTATATGTTATTGTCTGTTGGTGTTTCAATAAGGTATTGCCACACTGTTTTACCCTCACCCTGTGTTGTTATGCCCACGGAGAAGTCCGGGCGTTCAGTGGGATGAGCCCTGGTCCATGCGGTCTTTCTAAAGACAGCCAGGCCAGTGAACGAGAGCACCCACTGACCCTCGTGTCTTTACATTGTACTTTTTTTTTTTTAAACAAAACGTTTCTAGATATTGCTATAACATACATGTTTTGGTGCTCTCTCATGTTCTTTTGAGTTCCTTTCGGTAAATAAACAGTAAATACACATAATGTGTTCTGTGATAGTGTTGACACATGCCTACTAGCTTAGTCCAATCTCCTGATCTTCTCCAGATCCTCTTGTACTTGGATGGTGAATGGATTCCTGCTACTGTTAGAGCAGTCCCTGACATTCAATGCACTAGAAGTAGCTTCTCCTCACCATCACTGGACTCATTAGATGGATATTCTGAGAGGGAGCAAAAAGAACAGGGAGCGCCACAATAAATATGCCACAGCAATATATGGACACAAGGGCAATTTTTTAAATGATTAACTAATTAAATATTTAATACATTTAAAAAAAGTATTATGTACTGTCAGATCCAACAGAGGAATGTCACATTTAATTAATCCATCTGTTAATTCACCTCTCTTCTTGTTACTCCTCCGCTTTTCCCCTCTGCAAATCCCTTCATTGGCTTCCAATTCCCCAACAAATCCAGCATTGACATACAAGGTGTAACATACCTGGCGGCATCCTTGCATAGTGGTCCATCTCCCACTGTGCAAGAGCGCGCACTTGATCTCCAATCCAGAATGTCTCTCTGGCTTCCCTCCATGCTGTCTGTTTGCTTCTCTTTCTGCTGCTTAAGGGCGGCGCCCAATCACTTCCTGCTTTTTGTACCTGCTGCAGGCACACCCCTTGTGCGTCCTCAGCCTATTGCTGTCTGTCACCTGGTATTTAAACCAGCTGCTCCAATTAACCCATGCCTGAGCTTTGTGTTTCATTCAGTGTGGTCTTTCACTCTGAATGTGCCAGGTCCCCTTCTGTGTTCTCTTGTCCGCCTATCCTGGAGGCTGTATTTCCAGGCCTGTCTGAACACGCTCCTTGCCTGTTCGTCTCGCCTTCTAGGGGCCGCATACCTAGATCCGCTCCTGTATCTTGTCTGTCCTGTCTCAACACGCTCCTAGCCTGTTCCTCCCGCCTTCTAGGGGCTGCATTCCTAGACCCGCTCCTGTATCTAGTCTGTCCTGTCTGAACACGCTCCTGGCCTGTTCCTCCCGCCTTCTAGGGGCTGCATTCCTAGACCCGCTCCTGTATCTTGCTACTGTGTCTGTTCTTGTCTGTATACTCTTCTAGCCTGTTTTCCCATGTTTCTCTATGTCCGTACCTTTCCATTTTCTGCAGAGTCTGAACTCGTACCTAACTCCTGCTCGTTGTCACTGTACTCCCGTTTGTGAGTTTGTGGTCCATTCGCTACTTCACTGCAAGTATCCTGTGGGTATCTGGTTCTGCCTTTCCCTTCCTGTCTGTTCCGTGTGAACAGAGCCCTGTCCCCCCTGCTCTGCCTTGCTCACCGCTCCGGCAGTTCAAGCCTGCCCTGCCTTTGCTCACCGCTCCGGCGGATCTAGCCTGCTCTGCCTTTGCTCACCGCTCCGGCGGTTCTAGCCTGCTCTGCCTTTGCTCACCGCTCTGGCGGTTCTAGCCTGCTCTGCCTTTGCTCACCGCTCCGGCAGTTCTAGCCTGCTCTGCCTTTGCTCACCGCTCCGGTGGTTCTAGCCTGCTCTGCCTTTGCTCACCGCTCTGGCGGTTCTAGCCTGCTCTGCCTTTGCTCACCGCTCCGGCGGTTCTAGCCTGCTCTGCCTTTGCTCACCGCTCCGGCGGTTCTAGCCTGCTCTGCCTTAGCTCACCGCTCTGGCAGTTCTGGCCTGCTCTGCCTTTGCTCACCGCTACAGGCGGTCTTGTCCTGCTCTACTCTTGCTCACCGCTCCAGGCGGCTTTGTCCTGCTCTACTCTTGCTCACCGCTCCAGGCGGCCTTGTCCTGCTCTGCTCTTGCTCACCGCTCCAGGGGGTCTTGTCCTGCTCTGCTCTTGCTCACCGCTCCAGGCGGCCTCGTCCTGCTCTACTCTTGCTCGCCGCTCCAGGCGGCCTAGTCCTGCTCTACTCTCACTCACCGCTCTTGGCGGTCTCGTCCTGCCCTGCTCTCGCTCACCTCTCTGGGCGACCTCACTCTGCTGTGTTTGTCCGCCACGTCTTAGGTTCTGTTCCTGAGTCCCAGTGTGTACTGGGTCCTATCCCGCCTGTGTTCCTACCTGCTAGCGCCTCCCTGTCTGCACTCTGGCCATGCTTGCCTGTGCCCCCCTGCCTGCATACCCGCCTGCATACCAGTCGTGCCTGCCTATACCCACCAGTCTGTGTGCCAACCTAACCAGTCTGTTCCTGTATTCCCCTGTGTGGGTCAACAGCCGTGTCCGGGGTCTGTCCTGGAGTAGCACCTGGTCCCTCTGCTCGGTTCCTCCTTGGTGCACTGGCGTCGTATGCCGTCGTGCGAAACTGGTCGGATTGGGTGAATACCTAGTTACGCCCCTCCAGGCATTCACTCTCCGGCACGGTCCAGTGGAATCACACGCACACGCCGCTCAGCCCGGGCGTGTGCATTACACAAGGCCGTTCATAATTACAATTACCTTTATACAGCTCTGAAATAATCTTCCAATATCTATCTGCACACATTTTCTAGTCCTCCCAAGAAGTCCCTCTCTTCTCCACACTTGTACGTTCCTCACCCAATTGCCTTCAAGACTTCTCCCGAGTGTCCCCCATCCTCTGGAATTCTTTGCCCCAACACGTCCGATTATCCACCACATTTGGAGTTTTCAGATGGAACCTGAAAACCCATATCTTCAAGAAAGTTTACAGCCTACAATGACCCCGCTGTCACCTCACCACCACTGGAGGTGCTGCAACAGCCTACCCTACTGTCTCCTTTCCCATTACCCTCTAGACTGTAAGCCCGCGAAGGCAAGGCCCTCTCTCCTTTCTGTACCTGTCTGTCATTACTAGTTTGTTCATTGTAATTTATATCTGCATTTTGTATTTAACCCCTTCTCATGTACAGCACCGTAGAATCAATGGTGCTCTAAAAATACATAATAAAAATATTTATTCTTAGAACAACCACAACCCATTACATGTAGAATTGCGGACCTACTTGCGCCAAAAAACTTAAAATGGTATCCAAAGTTGGACATTTATTTTAAGGGGTTAATATTTTACAAATGAAGTGAAAAAGAACCACACCCAAACAAAAAATACCTACGTTTCTTATTCTCTGAACCTATAAAAGATTAATGTAGTAAAAAATCCATACTGTAATATAATGCTGCTGACAGTTCAGTGTCAAATTCTTAATAAAGAACAACCCCGTTTGTTGCATGTATCAGTATAGTAAAGAATTTCTAAATATTCTGTAATATAATCGATAGAGGAGCAAACGCGCTTTACATGACATTGCTGAAACTATTTATGATGGAAATACCTAGACGAGGTTATAGGGCCAAGACAACCAAACATTTTCCCTGGTGAAATCTTCATAACAACATGGCCTTTCTCAGGTGGAATATCATCTCTTATCAAAGGTTTAAGCCTGATGTGGATTTCATGATAGTGCATAAAAAGCTATAATGTCAGAAATAATTATCCTAATGTGTAATTATTACTAGCATTTTTTAATTTCACAAAATACCCACCAAGTATAAGAAATGATTTCCTTAAAGGGACTGTCTGGTCTTCAGACAAAAGTCATCAGTCAGTCTTTGTACAAAACAGGATTTACTGCTACTGTCGGTAACAGTGTACGGTCATGTGATAGCAAGTATGCAATTTGCATACTTCCAGCCAAAATACGACTAGACATGCCTAACTTCTCTCAGTACAAGTGATTTGAAAGAAGCATGTCTAGTTGACACTTGATTACACATATGCAAATTGCATACTTGTGGTCATGTGATTGCTCAATCTCACTGGGAATGCTGGTGAGTCCAGACAACATGCACACAGCACACTGTCAGGATTCAGAAGTCTGCAGTTACATAGAGTGACTGTAGACTTTTGTCAGAGGACCAGACAACCCCTTTAAGACCCATCAGCACTCCAGATGTGTATGTTTTAATAAGAAGAACTTGATGACCAGCCTGAGTAGGGGCTTATATGCATACGCACTATCATCATCATTCCAAGCATGCCCTTACTCTATACATGTGTGTTATGTATCAAAGTATAATTTCTGCCTTTGCACCACTTTCTTTGAACACTGGAAACTGAATATTTTGATCCACCATTGTTAATATTATGTGTTATTATTTTATTGAGACACAGCTCTGATTGGCTCTTTGATGTTTGAATATTTGCTAATGTGATATACCAAGCACTTCAGATGAAGCCATTGATGGAATTTGCATTGGGTGTGTTGGGTGAATAGTAGACTTGTCTTCATGCACTTGCTGTGTCCCTTGTGCTATTTTTTCCCTTTATATGGCTTTTATTTAATATATAAATTACTCAAGGATTTCTGACACTATATATTTGTATAGTACTTGTAATATATGCTGGACATTAGGTCTTTCTCTCAGCAGGGTGTCTTCACTTTCATTTATTTACAGTATCTGCACAGCTACAATACTGCACTTATTTCCAGGTACTTTCCTTCTTGTCTGCCGCCAGTTTTTTCTGCTTTCCATGTGCAAATTCTCTTCAAAGGGGAAGAGGACTAGAACTCTAGCGCCACCTATCGGAAGTAGCAATCATAAAAGTCAATATCGACCCTTTAACGAGCCTTGTCACATGACATAGGATAAAAGCCAAACCAGAATCTCAATTTGCAGACACTGTGTTTTGGGATACTGCCCCTCATCAGTGCAAAGTGTGAGATCTGGTTTCGCTAGGTGAGAGGCATCTTTAGCACCATAGTTCTAGTTCTCTTCCTCTCTAAAGAGACAATTTGCATATTTAATTTCCCAGAGGAGCACTGCGAGGCTTAAAAGTCTCCTCACCTTGGCATATCAGGCTTGACATGTCACACTACGCAAGGAGAAACATTACCCCTTGGATCTCTGGTTTCCATATAACTTGAAATACATTGCCCCCTCTCCACTGATGATCTGTGTCCACCTCCACACCTCTCTCATACTGTGACTCATCTAAAAAAGGGAGAAGGAAGCAAAGGGCCATCGGCCAGGAGTTCTGAAGAATTGTATCAGTTTTACAAAACCGCTCCGCTAGATAAAGGACTGACAGGCTCAGTGCAGCAGCAAAATGGTAGAAATGAAGACTATTCAGAAATTGCAAACATTTGCATCTAAAGAGAACCTGTCAGCAGGATTTAACACTATAAAGTAAAGGCTAGGCCATAATGGTGTTTTTATGCTTATTAAACTTATATCGTTGGTGAAGGAATCCGATACCTGGTTATTGCTTAACCAGCCTCTAAAGTTTTCTGCCACTGACTTCTTCTGTGTATCGGGAATGGGACTGGGGGTAGGGTCTTCTTCTGCTCCACTGCCTCACCGCCCGCTTACTACTAGGTGATCCCTGACAGCTGCATAACAGAAAGCAAATAGACTAAAAAAAGTAATATATTTTAGAATCATTGTTCAAGAGAATATATTGTATAGAGGAGCATCTTCCATCATCGCCTGTGATTTAAATTGTTTACTTGGTTGAAGATTTTTGTTTCCATTGGTACGTCATTTTGCTCTCAAGAAATTGTGCATTTTAAATCAGTAAAGATTTTTTACTTGCATTTCTATAATTTTCATAAGCAGTGCATAGAGATAATTTTTGTATCGCCACAGTCAAAAGTTGACCCATATATAATGGGATAATGACACTTGGTTTTCAGCACAGTCATGTACTTTGTATCGTGAATAGTTGTTGTTTTAAAATAATGTTTAATATTCAGAAGAAAACACAATCGGTACCATGTGCATTGGAATACTTTCAGGCAACTTTTTGACAGTGCTTATATTAAATTTTGTCTGATACAAACATCTTGAAATAGCTGTAATTTGCATTGTGAGCTTGGGGATATGTTATTTCATTAATGCTCTTTGTAGAATATCAATGCAAATATAAAGGATCAAAAACATCATTACAAGTGACAGTTCATAGAATATGAATAAACATCCCTTGGTAATAAAAGCTGCATTGTTTCAAGAATAAAAAGAACACAACTTTTCTGTATGAAAATTGTTTATTTCCTTCAGGCCGATCAGGGTGTACACTTCTTTGCTCATTTCAGTGGATTCATATTTGAAAATGGAATCTATCTCTACATTGATGGAATTTTTTCAGTTGCATAAAATCAATTACAATAAAATCAAATTAATCAATAAATTGAAGGG
This sequence comes from Phyllobates terribilis, assembly GCF_046119375.1. Lineage (NCBI taxonomy): Eukaryota > Metazoa > Chordata > Amphibia > Anura > Dendrobatidae > Phyllobates > Phyllobates terribilis. The sequence goes on along the minus strand of NW_027362762.1, from coordinate 125,483,646 downwards.
AAATTTTAAAAATTTAGTTTAGTCGTGGTCTTGTGACGTCTTTCAAAATTTTGTACAATAACTGATTGCTGGAGTGCCAAAGGACATTTGTTTGGTATTATGCCATAAATGTAACAGTAAGCAGAAATGTCACGATCACAGACGAAGAAGGGTGTAACCACTGGAGGGTCAGGTCGTATTTCAGCTGTATGTGCGTTCGATGACGCACATTCAGCTGAAGTATATTGCGGTGCAGAAACTCGCCAGCTCCCTGCATTACAATATATGCCGCCGGCCAATCAAAGGGTCATAGCTGACGTCGGTGTTCCCATCACGAGCAGGACATAGCATTGACATCATGCGCTGCCCATGTCTCACACGCTGAAGTCAACAGCAGGCTATAGAAGAGGACGCCAAATGTCATGGGAGCTGAGGTAGATAAGAAGAATAGTTTATTTTGTGATGGAAGAGAGCTGCAGAATGGACATTATGCCAGGAAGGGGCATATGATGGGGGACATTATACAAGGTAGGGGCCCAGAATGTGAGTCATTATACCAGGATGAGGGTTATTACACCAAGATGGGGATCATTATACCAGAAAGGGAACCAGGATGGAGGACTTTACACCAGGAAGGGGCCCGGGATGGGAGACATTATATCAAGATGGGGGTTATTATACCAGTGTAAAAGGAGTGAATTGACGCATGTATTCGGAATGCATTTGTGGGCAGATGCTGTCATTTAGTGTTCAGAGGCAATTGACATAGGAAGTAAAAGAGAGAAAACATGTTGTACGGAAGGAAGACAGAAGCTGGATGGATAGGAGAAATGTGACCTACAAAGACACCGCAGAAAAGTATAAAATGCCACAAGGGCCAGGGCAGGAGTCAGTTGACACCCAGACTTGTAACAAGTTACCTGTGGAAACAAGGTCAGAAACCTGCGAATCACCGAAGCGCAAAGTGCGTGTGCTGGAGGGGATTCATAAGTCTGCAGTCACACAGAGTGACTGCAGACTTATCAGTTTGGATCAGACAACCCCTTTAATTCAACAGCTACCTTTATCTTACAAATAACCATCTATAATGAGAATTTAAGGTGAACATGTCAGTTTCAAAGACACGATGAACCTGCAAGGATAGTGGTAATGTGCTGGTAAATAGAGTTAAAAACATGTTTGGCTTTCTAACTAGAAGAGCAGATACAAAGATAAAATCCCTGCATTCTCTTGCTTTCCGTTATTGGGCAGTAATCAGTCAGCGCTCAGTACACAATGGGCACACTGCACACACTCCCTGTGCTCCTTGGCAGACAGCCTGATCTGCACACACACTGCACTCACTCCCTGTGCTCCTTGGCTGACAGCCTGCTCTGCACACACACTGCACTCACTCCCTGTGCTCCTTGGCTGACAGCCTGCTCTGTACACACACTGCACTCACTCCCTGTGCTCCTTGGCTGACAGCCTGCTCTGCACACACACTGCACACACTCCCTGTGCTCCTTGGCTGACAGCCTGCTCTGCACACACACTGCACTCACTCCCTGTGCTCCTTGGCTGACAGCCTGCTCTGCACACAAACTGCACAAACTCCCTGTGCTCCTTGGCTGACAGCCTGCTCTGCACACACACTGCACTCACTCCCTGTGCTCCTTGGCTGACAACTAGTGTTGAGCCACCCCCGTAGTGTTCGAGTTCGGTTCGTCGAACACCCGTGTGTTCGCCGAACTGTTCGTCGAACTGTTCGTCGAACACCTTCGAACACAGTTAAAACCAATGGCAGGCAAACAAAAACACATAGAAACACATAGAAAACACCTTCAAAGGTGTCCAAAAGCTGACAAACTGCTCAGAAGACACAACTAACACATGGAAAAGTGACAAGTACATATAGTCATGCGAAAAGAAAAGAGGTGGAGGAGTAAAAGGAGGGGGAGACACAGATATAGGCATGTCATGCCCTTCTAAAATCCAAAAAGTGAGAAGCCGACACGTTCAGTCCGCTCCTGCCCGTGCCACCTCCGTGTCGCCGGGTTTGTGCCAGAGCCGCGGTGAACCCTGACGGCCAGCCACCCTCTCCCAATACTGGTGCCTGTCCGCTGGTGGGTCGAGCGAGCCCCCCTGTGGTGGAGGCAGCTCTAAGCTTTTTAATTTAAATTGTCTCTCTAATTTGAATGAATACACTTTAAATCCATTTACAAGGATCTATTGGAGGGCAAGTCTCATGCCAGCAGCCGCGTAATTCCAGCTCCAGTAGCGTCCACTAAAGCTGCTGCAGTTAAAAAGCTTTTATAAGGATCGAGCTCGGCTGTCCACCGCAAGGCATCCTACTGCCAGTCCCAGCCCCTATGCCTTGGGGTGCCTCCTGATGCTCTTCACTGAGTATCCTGTGGTCCCGAAGCATTTCCTTTGAAAAAATTAAGTGTCCAAACTACAGGTGGTGTAGCTTGCTTAACAGCCGGGATAATCCGCTGACTAGCAGACACTGCTACTAGGCACAAAGTATTTCCTGGGCTAGATGCAGTTAAAAATTTGTAATTAGATACTCTCATTGGATGCTGAGAAAGCATTCCATAGAGTCTCCTGGCACGCCATATATGATTCTCTTAAAAAGCTTGGGGTAGGGGTCTAGTGGACCCTTTTATAGCCAAAATCACGGCCCTGTATCACAATACGTCACCTAGGCTGAAGATAAATGGAACTGTAGCACCCTGAGGGCTCGGTTGCTACAGACGTATTGCACCTCACCCAGAGGTGTGATATCTCACTCTCAGGTAAGGATGGAGTGTGGATCAGGACCCGACACCTGCATGCATTACACCACATTGCCGTGGGGCAGGGCGACCAATATGCCTCTGAGATGGGCACGACAGTCCCTGTCCCTGGCTGGAGTGGGGGGAGGGAACACTGAGGAAGGGGAACCCTGTAGTGCAGGAGCAGGGAGGAAGCAGTTCCTGGGTGCATTGAGAAGGGAGTATAAAAGGTGGGCACCATCTTAGTTCAGTGCAGAGAAGTCTGAGCAGAAGTGGCAGGGAGCAGGGGCTCTGCATGAGCTCTGCTCCGGAGGCGGGCCTAGTAACAGAGGCCCAGGCCTGGAAGAGGGAGAAGGAAGGAAGAGGAGCGGAGAAGGCTCCAGGAACGAGGAATGAAGGGATCCCAGGGGTGCGGACGGGCGAGTCGCCACCGCACGCCCGAATCCACCTGCGTGGAGGGGTCAGGCCAAAGGGGGAGACCGGTCCCCGAAACTAGTGGAGGCAGGAAACGACCCTCAGCTAGAAGCCAAAGGCTGTGACATTTTATTTGGCGCAGGCTCTCGCTACACCCGCTAGGAAGGCACCACATAGGGTCAGGGAAACTGGCGCCAAGTTTACCAAGAGGAGGCCCGAGGCAGCCGGACAGAAGGGTTGGTAAGAAAGGCCAGACAAAGGACACACAAAGGGGGTCCTGTGAAGCGCTCCAAAGTTATCTGGGAGTTGTCTGAGCCCCTCACCTGGTGAGCACAGTACGACGTGGGCAGCCGTTACCTGCAGACGTGGTCTGGATAATAAGAACTGTGAGTAAAGGCCCTGGACTGCATCACTGACTCCGTGTCGTTACTGCTGCTGCCCTGCACCATCACCCCCATCCTCCGCATACACTGCCCTGAGGCTATACTCCTCCCGTGGGGAGTTATGCTACGCTCTGCTGCGCCCACAACACCAGCCTCAGCGGTCTGCCCTGCAGCGGCGGTTCACTCTGACAGCAATCCACGGGTGGCGTAGTCGGACATTTAAACATCAAAACCACATAAATAGTTCCGCCACTGGTTTGACCACCCTGAGCCACGGAACCGGGTCGCCGCCACGAATACTACAACCACCAGCATCCACCAAAAAGGGTCCGGCTCCGGGTGTCCCAAGGCCCAGGGGGTGCATCAGAACATTTTCAACACCTTTCACAATCACCAATGGGACAAGGCAGGGATGTCCTCTGTCCCCTCTCTTATACATCCTAGTGACGGAGCACCTGCTCTCATCAATTCGCCATAACCCCAATATTAGGTGGATTGAGGTGGGAGGCACCGAGTACAAGTGCTCTCTATTTGCTGATGATGTCCTAGTATATATCACTCAATCACATATATCCATCCATGCTGTTATGGCTGAAATAGATCACTTTGTTACATGGTCAAATTTTAAAATCAATGCAGCGAAGTCTGAGGCCCTCGATGTCTCCCTCCCCAAATCCATATAGGATTCCATCCAGTCCAACTTTCCCTTTGCCTGGCCCTCACAGGGTATCAAATACTTAGGAATTCCTATTCATAGAGACCTCTCCCATCTACTGTATGTTATCTTAATTTTGGGCCCTTTATTGAACAACTCCATACAGACCACGGTTGGCAAGTTAGAACTGTAAGATTCACTACGTGAACCACTGGTGGAAAAGCACATGTACACTGTGTTCCAAATTATTATGCAAAAAGTGTTTAGGAGTGATAAGGGAAGAATTTGTTTGTTTGTCAGTTAAACTCATTGATGGTGATGTGTGTCAGGGCTCTTTATATCACTGTAAGCAATTGCAGACACCTGTGCTAATTAGTTTGGCAGGTGTGTCCAATGAAAGGCAAGACTACTTAAGAAGGCTGTCTCACATTATTAAGCAGCCTACATTTTCTGCCAAAATGGGAAAGAAAAAGGATGTGTCGGCTGCTGAGAAGCAACAAATTGTGGAGTGTTTAGGTCAAGGCATGACTACAATCAACATTGTGCGATGATCAGGATGAAGTGTCTTGGCAATCAAGAAGTATGTAGCTGATTCACAGTACACACGTGTGCGTGCTGATAAGGGCAAATTGAGGACTCTTTCCTACAGGCAATTACGTCAGGTTAAAAGAGCAGCGGCAAAAAAGCCTTGTCATAGCAGCAGACAAGTTTTTGAAGCTGCTGGTGCCTCCAACGTCCCCCGAACAACAAGATGCAGGGTCCTTCAGAGGTTTGCAGCTGTGCATACGCCATCCTGTCAACCTCCTCTATCCACTTCACACAAGCAGACATGGCTCCAGTGGGCCAAACATTACATGAAGACTGATTTCAAAACTGTTTTGTTCACGGATGAGTGCCGTGCAGCGCTCGATGGTCCAAATGGATGGAGTGGAGGATGGCTGGTTGATGGACACCCCACGCAAACACGGCTACAGCGCCAACAAGGAGGAGATGGAGTAATGTTTTGGGCTGGAATCATGGGGAGAGAGATTGTCGACCCCTTTAGGATCCCTGAAGGCGCTAAAGATGAACTCCATAATGCATGTGGATTTTCTCAAACAGCACTTCCTGCCATGGTTCAAGAAGAAGAACCGTGTATTTCACAGCAAGATCATTTTTTTGCATGATAATGCACCATCTCATGCTGCACATAAAACATCTGCATCTCTGGCTGATATGGGCATAAAAGGGGACAAACTTATGGTGTGACCCCCATGCTCCCCTGACCTCTACCCCATTCAGAACCTCTGGAGCATCATCAAAAGGAGTGTCTATGATGGCGGGAGGCAGTTCACATCTAAGCAACAGCTCTGGGAGGGTATTCTGTCCTCATGCAAAACAATTGAAGCAGAAACCATCCAAAACCTGACAAATTCAATGGACGAGAGAGTTCAGAAGCTCCTTTCGAACAAGGGGTCCTATGTGAAAATGTAACATCACCTAGAATAAAGTTTTGAGTTGAAAACTGTTTGATTTCAGTTTCTAATAACCTGCTAATGCTTATAATTTCAAAAATGACCATTTTTTTGGTCTTTATTAAAATGAAAAGGTTGATCGAAAAGTTTGGGGGATCTAAGAGTGTGGCAACCCAGTAGTCATGATTACTTCGAATTCTGACAATATGAGGGTCATGTTGCCGGTAGTGCAGCAAGAAGGCACTTATGTGTCTTGCGCATCTCGGAGCCCCAAAATTATTTTCCGGGCTAGATGCAGCTAAAAATTATTATTAATTTTAAATCTGGTGGAGCTTAGTATAGATGGCCTAATAGGATCAGTGCTGCACACTGCTACAAAGCCCAAATTATTTTCCAGTCAAGATACAGATAAACATGATTAGTAATTTTAAATCTGGTGGAGCTTATTATAGATGGCCTAAAAGAATCAGTGCTGCACACTGCTACAAAGCCCAAATTATTTTCCAGCCAAGATACAGATAAACATGATTAGTAATTTGAAAGCTTAAAACGGTTGGTAGGGTGATTTTAACCAATCATCAAGCTTTTACTCTCCCCAGGATGACACAGGGGTAGAAAAGTCGTTTCGGATCCATGATTTGTTCATCTTTATGAACGTGAGTCTGTCTACATTATCAGTGGAGAGCCGCGTGCGCTTATCTGTCAGCACACCACCAGCAGCGCTGAACACACGTTCAGACAGAACGCTGGCTGCGGGGCATGACAAGATCTCCAAGGCGTAAGTGGCTAGCTCCGGCCATTTATCCAGATTGGAAGCCCAAAAAGAGCAAGGGTCCAGTGACACAGTCATGGCTTCAATGTTTACTTGGAGATACTCCTGTACCATCGTCTCTAGGCGTTGACTATGTGTCAGACTTCTTGTCTCCTGTGGCCTTGCAAAGGATGGGCTAAAAAAGTGGTGAAATGATTCCGCAAAATTGATGTTACCAGCAGATATTGTGGTTCTGTTACGGTTTGAGTGCTGAACACTTGACGGTCCCACGGTTGGCAAGTTGGAACTGTGAGATTCACTACGTGCACCACTGGTGTTTTGTGGAAAAGCACATGTAAGATTCTGCAACAGTCTCTGCTGATACTCCTGCATGCGTGCATCCCTTTCTATGGCAGGAATAATTTCTGCAAATTTACTTTTGTACCGGGGATCTAACAGTGTGGCAACCCAGTAGTCAGGATTATTTCTAATTCTCACAATTCGAGGGTCATGTTGCAGGTAGTGTTGAGCCACCCCCGTAGTGTTCGGGTTCGGTTCGGTTCGTCGAACACCGGGATGTTCGAGGAACTGTTCGTCGAACTGTTCGTCGAACACCTTAGAACACCGTCGAACACCGTTAAAACCAATGGCAGGCAAACAAAAACACATAGAAACACATAGAAAACACCTTCAAAGGTGTCCAAAAGCTGACAAACTGCTCAGAAGACGCTTTCTTTAAAAAAGCCGGCCGGCAATTCAGCAGCGGCATACACCGGTACCCGACAATTTAGACAAGAAGGAATAGAGCCTCACACATAGATTAGATAGATAGAAACATGTCAGTCACATATATATGAAGTACAGTGACAGTGTTGCTTACTGTACTTGTCATTTAGTGTAAAGGATTTATTAAAAAATATAATAGTGTTTTCATGCACTGTCTCTTTAAAAAAGCCGGCCGGCAATTCAGCATCTGTACCCGACAATTTATAACAGACAGAATAGAGCTTCACACATAGATTAGATAGATAGAAACATGTCAGTCACATATAAAGGAAGTACAGTGATAGTGTTGATTACTGTACTTGTCATTTAGTATTAAAATAAAGGATTTATTATTAAAAAAAATTGGCGTGGGGTTCCCCTTAATTTTAGTCTCTAACGGAGGTTAAGCAGACAGCTGGGGCAGATGTTTGAAGCCTGGGAAGGGGGTAATACCCACGGAGCTTCCCAGGCTACTAATATGAGCCCCCAGCTGAATACATAGCCTTTACTAGCTATTAAAATGGGGGACCCCCCCAAAAAAATGACGTGGGGTCCCCTCTAATTTAATAGATAGCAAAGGCTAGGCAGACAGCTGGGGGCTGATATTAATAGCCCAGGAAGGGAGCCATGAATATTGGCCCCCTCCCAGGCTAGAAACACCAGCCGTCAGCCGCCCCAGAAATGGCGCATTCATAGGATGCGCCAATTCTGGCACTTAGCCTCGCTCTTCCACGCTGCCCTGTAGCGGTGGCAGGGGGTAATAGGGCTGGGGTTGATGTCAGCTTATAATGCCAGCTGACATCAAGCCCAGGTTAGTAATGGAGAGGCGTCTATAAGACACCCCCATTACTAACCCCATAGTCAAAGTTAAAAGAAAACACAAACACCCAGAATAAAGTCCTTTAATTGAAATAAAGACACAATCCTTTATTGTTCTAAATTAAACCATACTTACCATCATGCCCATTCCAGCTGAAGCCAACGATCTCCTGCAATGAAAGAAAAATAATAAAGCAACATCATCCTTACCTTTCCATGGTTCCCACGACAGCTTCAGCTCTGCTACATCGAGATGACAGGCTGGACCGCAGCAGAACGCTGCCATCCAGCCTGTCATCCCGCAGACACTGAGAAGCGCAGGCATGCTTGCGCTCTGCAGTGTCTGGCTGTGACGGCATAAAGATGAGACGAGTTCATGTCCAATGAACTCGGCGCACCTCATGCACGTCACTAACAGCGTGGGAAAATTCTCACGCTGAAGCGCTGAGTGCAGGAGAATTCTCCCACGCTGTCAGTGACGTACATAAGGTGAGCTCATGTCCAATGAACTCAGCTCACCTCCTGCACGTCACTGACAGCGTGGGAGAATTCTCCTGCACTCAGCGCTTCAGCGTGAGAATTCTCCCACGCTGAAGCGCTGAGTGCAAGAGAATTTTCCCACACTGTCAGTGACGTGCATAAGGTGAGCTCATGTCCAATGAACTCAGCTCACATCCTGCACGTCACTGACAGCGTGGGAGAATTCTCCTGCACTCAGCGCTTCAGTGTGAGAATTCTCCCACGCTGAAGCGCTGAGTGCAGGAGAATTTTCCCACGCTGTCAGTGACGTGCATAAGGTGAGCTCATGTCCAATGAACTCAGCTCACCTCCTGCACGTCACTGACAGCGTGGGAGAATTCTCCTGCACTCAGCGCTTCAGTGTGAGAATTCTCCCACGCTGAAGCGCTGAGTGCAGGAGAATTTTCCCACGCTGTCAGTGACGTGCATGAGGTGAGCCGAGTTCATTGGACATTAACTCGGCTCATCTGGATGCCCTCACAGAGAGACACTGTGGAGCGCAAGCAAGCCTGCGCTTCTCAGTGTCTGCGGGATGACAGGCTGGATGGCAGCGTTCTGCTGCGGTCCAGCCTGTCATCTCGATGTAGCAGAGCTGAAGCTGTCATGGGAACCATGGAAAGGTAAGGATGATGTTGCTTTATTATTTTTCTTTTATTTCAGGAGATCGTTGGCTTCAGCTGGAATGGGCGTGACGGTAAGTATGGTTTAATTTAGAACAATAAAGAATTGTGTGTTTATTTCAATTAAAGGACTTTTTTTCTGGGTGTTGTGTTTTTTTTAAATACTTTACTAGAAATTCATGGTGGTCATGTCTAATATTGGCGTGACCCCATGAATTTTGGGCTTAGGGCCAGCTGATAATGCCAAGCTGGCCCTAACCCCTTTATTACCCAGTGAGCCACCGCATCAGGGCCCTGGATGAGTTGGGTACAGCGCCAGAAGATGGCGCTTCTATGAACGCGCCATTTTCCGGGGTGGCTGCGGACTGCAATTTGCAGCGGGGGTGGCCCAGAAAGCTTGGGCCTCCCTGCGCTGCGGATTCCAGCCCCCAGCTGCATAGTTGTACCTGGCTGGACACAAAAACAGGGCGAAGCCCCACGTCAATTTTTCTTTAAATTATTTCATGAAATAATTAAGAAAAAAAGGGCTTCCCTATATTGTTGTGTCCGGCCAGGTACAAATAGGCAGCTGGTGGTTGGGGGCAGCCCGTTCCTGCCTGCTGCACCTGACTGGACACAAATATAGTGCGAAGCCCCACGTCAATTTTTTTTTAATTATTTCATGAATTTCCTGAAATAATTAAAAAAAATTGAAGTGGGGCTTCGCACTATATTTGTGTCCAGCCAGGTACAGCAGGCAGGAACGGGCTGCCCCCAACCACCAGCTGACTATTTGTACCTGGCCGGACACAACAATATAGGGAAGGCCTTTTTTTCTTAATTATTTCATGAATTTCATGAAATAATTAAAAAAAAAATACGTGGGGCTTTGCCCCATTTTTGCGTCCAGCCAGGTACAACTAGGCAGCTGGGGGCTGGAATCTGCAGCGCAGGGAGGCCCAAGCTTTCTGGGCCCCCCCCGCTGCAAATTGCAGTCCGCAGCCACCCCGGAAAATGGCGCGTTCATAGAAGCGCCATCTTCTGGCGCTGTACCCAACTCATCCAGGGCCCTGGTGCGGTGGCTCACTGGGTAATAAAGGGGTTAGGGTCAGCTTGGTATTATCAGCTGGCCCCAAGCCCAAAATTCATGGGGTCACGCCAGTATTAGACATGACCGCCATGAATTTCTAGTAAAGTATTTAAAAAAACACAACACCCAGAATAAAGTCCTTTAATTGAAATAAACACACAATTCTTTATTGTTCTAAATTAAACTATACTTACCATCACGCCCATTCCAGCTGAAGCCAACGATCTCCTGCAATAAAAGAAAAATAATAAACCAACCTCATCCTTACCTTTCCATGGTTCCCACGACAGCTTCAGCTCTGCTACATCGAGATGACAGGCTGGACCGCAGCAGAACGCTGCCATCCAGCCTGTCATGCCGCAGACACTGAGAAGAGCAGGCATGCTTGCGCTCCTCAGTGTGTCGCTGTGACGGCATCCAGATGAGCCGAGGTCATGTCCAATGAACTCGGCTCACCTCATGCACGTCACTGACAGCGTGGGAAAATTCTCACGCTGAAGTGCTGAGTGCAGGAGAATTCTCCCACGCTGTCAGTGACGTGCATGAGGTGAGCTCATGTCCAATGAACTCAGCTCACCTCATGCACCTCACTGACAGCGTGGTAAAATTCTCCTGCACTCAGCGCTTCAGCGTGAGAATTCTCCCACGCTGTAAGTGACGTGCATGAGGTGAGCCGAGTTCATTGGACATGACCTCGGCTCATCTTTATGCCGTCACAGAGAGACAATGTGGAGCGCAAGCAAGCCTGCTCTTCTCAGTGTCTGCGGGATGACAGGCTGGATGGCAGCGTTCTGCTGCGGTCCAGCCTGTCATCTCGATGTAGCAGAGCTGAAGCTGTCGTGGGAACCATGGAAAGGTAAGGATGAGGTTGCTTTATTATTTTATTTTTATTACAGGAGATCGTTGGCTTCAGCTGGAATGGGCGCGATGGTAAGTATGGTTTAATTTAGAACAATAAAGAATTGTGTGTTTATTTCAATTAAAGGACTTTATTCTGGGTGTTTGTGTTTTTTTTAACTTTGACTATGGGGTTAGTAATGGGGGTGTCTTATAGACGCCTCTCCATTACTAACCTGGGCTTGATGTCAGCTGGCATTATAAGCTGACATCAACCCCAGCCCTATTATCCCCTGCCACCGCACCAGGGCAGCGTGGAAGAGCGAGGCTAAGTGCCATAATTGGCTTATCCTATGAATGCGCCATTTCTGGGGCGGCTGACGGCTGGTGTTTCTAGCCTGGGAGGGGGCCAATATTCATGGCTCCCTTCCTGGGCTATTAATATCAGCCCCCAGCTGTCTGCCTAGCCTTTGCTAGCTATTAAATTAGGGGGGACCCCACGTCATTTTTTTGGGGGGGTCCCCCATTTTAATAGCTAGTAAAGGCTATGTATTCAGCTGGGGGCTCATATTAGTAGCCTGGGAAGCTCCGTGGGTATTACCCCCTTCCCAGGCTTCAAACATCGGCCCCAGCTGTCTGCTTAACCTCCGCTAGAGCCTAAAATTAAGGGGAACCCCACGCCAATTTTTTTAATAATAAATCCTATATTTTAATACTAAATGACAAGTACAGTAAGCAACACTATCACTGTACTTCATATATATGTGACTGACATGTTTCTATCTATCTAATCTATGTGTGAAGCTCTATTCTGTCTGTTATAAATTGTCGGGTACAGATGCTGAATTGCCGGCCGGCTTTCTTAAAGAGACTGTGCATGAAAACACTATTATTTTTTTTAATAAATCCTTTACACTAAATGACAAGTACAGTAAGCAACACTGTCACTGTACTTCATATATATGTGACTGACATGTTTCTATCTATCTAATCTATGTGTGATTCTCTATTCGTTCTATTCTAAATTGTTGGGTACAGATGCTGAATTGCCGGCCGGCTTTTTTAAAGAGACGGTGCATGAAAGCACTATTATTTTTTTTGATAAATCCTTTACACTAAATGACAAGTACAGTAATCAACACTGTCACTGTACTTCATATATATGTGACTGACATGTTTCTCTCTATCTAATCTATGTGTGATTCTCTATTCCTTCTATTCTAAATTGTCGGGTACCGCTGCTGAATTGCCGGCCGGCTTTTTTAAAGAGACGGTGCATGAAAACACTATTATTTTTTTTGATAAATCCTTTACGCTAAATGACAAGTACAGTAAGCAGCACTTTCACTGTACTTCGTATATATGTGGCTGACATGTTTATATCTATCTAATCTATGTGTGAAGCTCTATTCTTTCGGTTCTAAATTGTCGGGTACCGGTGTATGCCGCTGCTGAATTGCCGGCTTTTCGTGTTTCACTGTGAGCACAGTTCCCATCGATTTGGGCAATCACTGTAATGCCACAACCACCATGGCTGTGGCATTACAGTGAGTGGCAGACAATCCCTGCATGATTGGTGCTCTAAATAGCACCAGACATGCAGGACACGCTTTTGGTGCACGAACAGTTATCGAACATAACCTCGAACAGACGAATTTTTTGCAAATCGTTCGGGTTCGTCGAACAACTCGAACACCGCCCAAAACAGCTCGACTTTGAGATTGGCGAACAGTTCTAGTCGAACACCGCTCATCTCTAGTTGCAGGTATTGCAGCAAGAAGGCACTCATGTGTGTTGCGCATCCAGGAGCACCAAGTCCCTGTTGTGTTGGTGGCGAGGTAACAATCATGCTTCCTTCCTCTGTCCTCTCCCCCCAACCTCGCACAACAGAAATGTGATCAAGGTCTCCCTCATCTGATGAGTCTTCCATCAGTTCGTCCTCCACTTCTTCCTGGGCTCCTGCACCTTCCTCACTAGTTTGGCTGCTACCATGCGCCCTGGTAAAACCATCTCCCCCACCCTCACATGCCTGCCGCCTTGGTGCTGCCGACCGTCTGGACCTTGCAGATGTAAGCCCTTCCGCATACAACTCCTCCTCCTCTACTTCCTCCACCTCCTCTTGTGCCACCACCTGACTCCGAATTCTGTTTAACATGTGCTCCAGCATGTAAATCACCGGAATAGTCATGCTGATAATGGCATCGTCAGCACTAAACATCTTCGTCGCCATTTCAAAACTGTGCAGAAGGGTGCATAGGTCCCTGATCTGAGACCACTCCTCCAGCGTGATTTGCCCCACCTCTGGATCTCATTGGCCCAGGCTATACGTCAGAACGTATTGCACCAGGGCTTGTCGGTGCTGCCACAGTCGCTGCAACATGTGCAGAGTTGAATTCCACCGGGTAGGCACATCGCATTTTAGCCGGTGAAGTGGCAGGCCCAACGACTTCTGTAGAGATGTAAGTCGCTGAGCTGCGGGATGCGAACAGCGGAAGTGAGCACACAGCGACCGTGCCCTCTGCAGAAGGCCATCTAGTCTGGGATAGTGGGCTAAAAATTCCTGGACAACCAGGTGCAACACGTGAGCCATACAAGGCACGTGTGTGACATTGCCCCGGCGAAGGGCCGCACCCAGGTTTGCAGCATTGTCGCACACGGCCTTCCCTGGTTTCAGGTCCAGTGGAGACAACCATTCATGAAATTGGTTCTCCAGAGCTGACCACAACTCCTCAGCTGTGTGACTCACATTTCCCAGACATTTCAAAGTAAAAACCGCCTGATGACGTTGAGCCCTACTGCCAGCATAGTAAGGAGGTGTGCAGGATCCCTTCTGCGCAGTTAGAAAGCTTGTGGCATGACCAGACAGGCTTTGGGTGCAGGTGGAAGACCAAGAGGAGGTTGAGGAGGCAGAAGCAGTGGAGGAACTTTGACATAAAGAGGATTGACGCACAACTCGTGGGGACGGCAAGACTTGGACAGCAGCCCCTTGTCCTGCTGTCACCATAGTTACCCAGTGCCCAGCCAGCGACATGTAACGCCCCTGTCCATGCCTACTCGTCCAAGTGTCTGTGGTGAAATGCACCCTGTCACACACAGAGTTTCTCAAAGAAGCGGTGATGTTGTGTGCGACATGCTGGTGGAGCGCAGGCACACCTTTCTTTGAGAAGTAGTGCCGACTGGGCATCTGGTAGTGGGGCACTGCGACGGACATAAGGTCTCGAAAATCCTCTGTGTCCACCAGGTGGAAAGGCAGCATTTCTGTAGTCAAGAGCTTGCAGATGGTGAAATTCAACCTCTTAGCTTTGTCATGGCTAGGACGAAATGGTCTTTTACTTGTCCACATCTGAGGGACCGAGGGCTGGCTATTGTGCTTAGACGGGGTTGATAAGGGTGTCCCCGGTAAACTGCTGGTCTGTGAGGAAGATGCAGGCGGACATGTTAGGTTGCCTTGATCCAAAGGTGGTGCTATCGATGTCGGACAGCGCTCAACACCAGCTGGTGTTACCACCTCCAAAGAAAATGATGACCTGCCAATCACGCTGGCTGTTGCGGGTAAAGAGGTGGCAGGTCTGTGCCCCAAAACAGGTGTGACTGCTGTAACCCCAGTCACAGAGGATGAAGAGGCCGCGGATGCACAAGATATGGCAGACGGTGGTTGGCCCGGCCGGCTAGGCCGCATTGTAGCACACTGAGCTTCCCACTGCAACTTATGCTTCATGTCCATGTGCCGGTTCATGCATGAAGTACTCAAACTATGTATTTTTTGGCCTCTACTTAGCTTTTGCTGACAAATGTTACAGATAACACGAGTTGGGTCATCTTTATCGATCTGAAAAAATGCCCAGACTTTGCAAGGCTTAGCACCCATGCGACCTGAAGAGCCACCACGACTTGTGGTGAGAGGCAGAGTTGTGTTTGAGGATGCAGTTGTTGACGTGCTTCCAGTACTACGTCTCTGTCCAGGAAGGCGCAACCTGACCTCGTCGTCACTAGCATCTTCCTCCACCTCCTCTGCTGACCTCATCTCTTGGCTGACTGTGGGTTGACAGTAAGTGGGATCTCCAACCTCATCATCATCACCCTGTGCGTTATCACACCCGTCGTCCTCAGAGCCAACCTGTTCCTGCCCTGACAAAAAACTAAAGTTGTCGCTCAAATCACGTATTTGAGTCTTATCATCGTCTTCCTCATTGTCTCCACCAACAGGAGTTACAGTTTGGGAATGAGGGTCTACATTATGGTCAGAACCTTCTGCGTCTGGTCCTGGATCCGACTCATAAAGATTCTGGGCATCAGTGCAGATCATTTCCTCGTCTGGATTCACAGAAGCGCTGGAGTCGACCTCTGATTCCCAGGCTATAGTATGAGTAAACAGCTCTGCAGACTCAACCATCTGTTCTACCTCATACTCAGACGGGCAGCTGGAGATTTGGGAGCTGTGAGGAAGCAAGTGCGATTGGGGTGACACCTTTGAGGACTGGAGTATTTGTGATGTTGAAGTTGATGTGGAGGAGAGCCCACTTAAAGGAGCACTTGATATCCGTTGAAGCACCTGCTGTTTTTGTGCCTCATCTGGAATTTGTAGCGATTGGCGTGGCCGTAAGAAAGGGATCTTATCACATTGTCCGCTAAAAGAAGTAGACATTTTAGTTTGGCTGGAAGATGGTCTTTCTTCTGCAGATGTTACTGTTGCTTTAACACCTACCCCACGGACACAACCTTTTTTCCCCTTCCCAACACGCCTATTCCCCTTTCCACCAGCAGCAGGCCTTTTTCCACTCATTTTGGTGGTTAACTAATTCACAACTCTGGAGTTGTTTGCACAAAAAAACAATGGATGGGAACCGAGCAGAGCTGAGTGGCCAAACTGTGGTATTAGGCCAAAACTATTGGCTGGGTTAGATGCAGAAAAAAATTATATTCAATTTGCAACCTGATGGAGGTCAGTATAGATGGACTAATAGAACAAGTCCCACACACAGCTAGAAGCCCAAATATTTTTTCAGAGGTAGATGCAGAAAAAAATTGTATTCAGTTTGCAACCTGATGGAGGTCAGTATAGATGGACTAATAGAACGAGTCCTACACACAGCTAAAAGCCCAAATATTTTTTCAGAGGTAGATGCAGAAAAAAAATATATTCAGTTTGCAACCTGATGGAGGTCAGTATAGATGGACTAATAGAGAAAGTCCCACACACTGCTAGAAGGCCAAATATTTTTTCAGAGCTAGATGCAGATATAAATTATTTTTAATTTGCAACCTGATGGAGGTCAGTATAGATGGACTAATAGAGAAAGTCCAACACACTGCTAGAAGGCCAAATATTTTTTCAGAGCTAGATGCAGAAAAAAATTATATTCAGTTTGCAACCTCATGGAGGTCAGTATAGATGGACTAATAGAACAAGTCCCACACACAGCTAGAAGCCCAAATATTTTTTCAGAGGTAGATGCAGATAAAAATTATTTTTAATTTGCAGCCTGATGGAGGTCAGTATAGATGGACTAATAGAGAAAGTCCCACACACTGCTAGAAGGCCAAATATTTTTTCAGAGCTAGATGCAGACAAAAAATTATTTTGAATTTGCAACCTGATGGAGGTCAGTATAGATGGACTAATAGAGAAAGTCCCACACACTGCTAGAAGGCCAAATATTTTTTCAGAGCTAGATGCAGACAAAAAATTATTTTTAATTTGCAACCTGATGGAGGTCAGTATAGATGGACTAAAAGAGAAAGTCCCACACACTGCTAGAAGGCCAAATATTTTTTCAGAGCTAGATGCAGATAAAAATTATTTTTAATTTGCAACCTGATGGAGGTCAGTATAGATCGACTAATAGAGAAAGTCCCACACACTGCTAGAAGGCCAAATATTTTTTCAGAGCTAGATGCAGAAAAAAATTATATTCAGTTTGCAACCTGATGGAGGTCAGTATAGATGGACTAATAGAGAAAGTCCCACACACTGCTAGAAGGCCAAATATTTTTTCAGAGCTAGCTGCAGACAAAAAAATATTTTTAATTTGCAACCTGATGGAGGTCAGTATAGATGGACTAATAGAGAAAGTCCCACACACTGCTAGAAGGCCAAATATTTTTTCAGAGCTAGATGCAGATAAAAATTATTTTTAATTTGCAACCTGATGGAGGTCAGTATACATGGACTAATAGAGAAAGTCCCACACACTGCTAGAAGGCCAAATATTTTTTCAGAGCTAGATGCAGAAAAAAATTATATTCAGTTTGCAACCTGATGGAGGTCAGTATAGATGGACTAATAGAACAAGTCCCACACACAGCTAGAAGGCCAAATATTTTTTCAGAGCTAGATGCAGACAAAAAATTATTTTGAATTTGCAGCGTGATGGAGGTCAGTATAGATGGACTAATAGAACAAGTCCCACACACTGCTAGAAGGCCAAATATTTTTTCAGAGCTAGATGCAGAAAACAATTATATTCAGTTTGCAACCTGATGGAGGTCAGTATAGATGGACTAATAGAACAAGTCCCACACACTGCTAGAAGCCCAAATATTTTTTCAGAGCTAGATGCAGAAAAAAATTATATTCAATTTGCAACCTGATGGAGGTCAGTATAGATGGACTAATAGAATGATGCTATGCCCAAAAGATTTTACTTCACTGGGTGCAGTAAAAAAATTGGTATTCTATACACAGGTGGTATATCTTGCAACACAGATAGGCTACTCCACTGACTAACACACTCTGCAATAGGCCAAAAAGGATTAGCCTTGCTAGATTCAGCCAAATGCTGTGAAAAAAACTTGCACAGCACTGGCACAGACCTGCCTGGCAAAAACTGATAGGAACTGATGTAACCTAGCCCTGAAAAGGACTGCAATTACAATTAGTCTTTACTCCCACAATCTATCTATTTAAGAGCACAGACCAGCCTGATAAAAGTCGTAGGAAATGCTGTAACCTAGTCCTTAAAAGGACTGCAATCACAACTATTCCCTACTCCCAAGCTATCTGTAGATTTGTGCGAAAATTGGCTTGAAATTAACAGCGGTGCCGTCTAACACGCAGCTGCAGCAGTGAGAAAATGGTGGCGATGGGGAAAATGGCTTGGTCTTATAGGGCAAGGACATGTGACATACAGTGCCAATGACACATGCCCTTGCTTGTGTGAAAAAAAGCACTTCGCTCCGTGTGTGCGCTGCTGATAGGCTGACAGATTGCACCTCCACACTGTAAATGCGGGAAAGAGAAAAAAAAATGGAGTTCTTCATTATTCCTGCAGAGATCCATCCCCTGCCCCTCCCCCCACCCCGCTGTACACTCAAACTGCGTATTAACATTAATTTTCATCATTACTGAGAAAAAATCCAGTTATGATTTTGGTGCACGAACAGTTATCGAACATAACCTCGAACAGCCGAATTTTTCTCAAATCGTTCGTGTTCACCGAACGGCTCGAACACCGCCCAAAACAGCTCGAATTTGAGATTGGCGAACAGTTCGAGTCGAACAACGCTCATCTCTACTGACAACCTGCTCTGCACACACACTGCACTCACTCCCTGTGCTCCTTGGCTGACAGCCTGCTCTGCACACACACTGCACTCACTCCCTGTGCTCCTTGGCTGACAGCCTGCTCTGCACACACACTGCACACACTCCCTGTGCTCCTTGACTGACAGCCTGCTCTGCACACACACTGCACTCACTCCCTGTGCTCCTTGGCTGACAGCCTGCTCTGCACACACACTGCACACACTCCCTGTGCTCCTTGACTGACAGCCTGCTTTGCACACACACTGCACACACTCCCTGTGCTCCTTGGCTGACAGTCTGCTCTGCACACACACTGCACACACTTGATGCTGAGCAGGCTGTCAGTCGAGAAGGATGGGGAGTGATTACAGCGGACTTGCTGTGAAGTGAGCGCTCATTGATTACTGCCCCCTGCGCTGCCCTAATGACTAGAAGCAAGTGGCTGCAGGGAGAAAATAACTTTATCTTTTCACTGCATCCGCTCTTGCAATCAGACAGCAGAACATGTTTTACACATTGTAGACATGCAAATTACCATTATGGCTGTACGTAAGTGATGTTTTTCTTAGCTTGATCTGAATTCCAAATTATGAGTGGCTGTGCTATATTAAGAAATAGGGTGAAATTGAACTAAAAAATGAATTAAAAAATAAAAGACTGAAAATTTCTAAAAGGGACTAACAGAAGTACAAATAAAATATATTAATAATTTAGGGACATATGGTACACCCCAAAACATTTCTGGATGCACAGCCATGGCTTGTCGTGGCATGTATTGAGGTGATGTTTCTCTTCTTATGCCTTTTTTTAAACAATCACAGATTCTCTTTGGGTGGCACCTTTTATAAGGAGTTGGGGGCAGTTGGGAGAGATTTCTGTTCCTGTAATCATGCTGCCTCGAAGTCATAGGCGGATTATAATGAGGGCAATCTGGGCTACCGCCCGGGGCCCCAGGCCTACAGGGGGGTCCATGGCCAGATTGTGCGGCACATACCGGCAGTCAGAGGCGGGGGGGCCCCCGGATCGCTCCCCCAGCAGCGGCGCACGACCGCTTACTTCTTCTCCGGCCGGGCCAGCACTGCACTTGTTAACTTCCCTGTGTGCTGTCCCGGCCGCATCACTGCTAGGAGACACGGCCCTGTGTGCAGCCGTGTCTGCTAGTGCACCGGAGAGGAGCTGAAGGACTGGAGCCGAGCCGGGGGATGGTGAGTGTGTGAGTGTGTGTGAGTGAGTGATTGAGTGACTGAGTGTGTGTGTGCAGGCAGATATCATTGTGTTATGTCTGTTATATGTATTTTTGTGTTTCAAATGTGTTTATGCATGTATGTATATGTCTGTTTATGTTTGTGTGTGTGCGTGACTGCGTGCGGCCTCCCGCTGTGTATAGATGGTGCCGTGCGGCCTCCTGATGTGTATAGATGGTGCCCTGTGGCCTCCTGCTGTGTATAGATGGCTACGTGCAGCCCCCTGCTGTGTATAGATCACTACGTGCGGCCTCCTGCTGTGTATAGATGGCTACGTGCAGCCTCCCGCTGTATATAAATGGCTACGTGCGGCCTCCTGCTGTGTATAGATGGCTACGTGCGGCCTCCTGCTGTGTATAGATGGCTACGTGCGGCCTCCTGCTGTGTATAGATGGCTACATGCGGCCTCCTGCTGTGTATAGATGGCTACGTGCGGCCTCCTGCTGTTTATAAATGGCTACGTGCAGCCTCCTGCTGTGTATAGATGGCTTCGTTCAGCCTCCTGCTGTGTATAGATGGCTACGTGCGGCCTCCTGCTGTGTACAGATGTCTACGTGCGGCCTCCTGCTGTGTACAGATGTCTACGTGCGGCCTCCTGCTGTGTATAGATGGCTACGTGCAGCCTCCTGCTGTGTATAGATGGCTACGTACGGCCTCCTGCTGTGTATAGATGGCTACGTGAGGCCTCCTGCTGTGTATAGATGACTACGTGTGGCCTCCTGCTGTGTATAGATGGCTACGTGTGACCCCCTGCTGTGTATAGATGACTGCGTGTGACCTCCTGCTGTGTATAGATGGCTACATGCGGCCTCCTGCTGTGTATATATGGCTATGTGTGGCCTCCTGCTGTGTATAGATGGCACCGTGCGGCCTCCTGCTGTGTATAGATGGCTACGTGTGGCCCCCTGCTGTGTATAGATGGCTACGTGCAGTCTACTGCTGTGTATAGATGGCTACGTGCGGCCTACTGCTGTGTATAGATGGCTACATGCGGCCTCCTGCTGTGTATAGATGGCGTCGTGCGGCCTCCTGCTGTGTATAGATGGCTACGTGCGGCCTCCTGCTTTGTATAGATGGCTACGTACGGCCTCCTGCTGTGTATAGATGGCTACGTCCGGCCTCCTGCTGTGTATAGATGGCTACGTGCGGCCTCCTGCTGTGTATAGATGGCTACATGCAGCCTCCTGCTGTGTATAGATGGCTACGTGCGGCCTACTGCTGTGTATAGATGGCTACATGCGGCCTCCTGCTGTGTATAGATGGCTACGTGTGGCCTCCTGCTGTTTATAGATGGCTACATGCGGCCTCCTGCTGTGTATAGATGGCTCCGTGCAGCCTCCTGATGTGTATAGATGACTACGTGCAGCCTCCTGCTGTGTATAGATGGCTACGTGCGGCCTCCCACTGCGCATAGATGGTGCCGTGCGGCCTCCCGCTGTGTATAGATGGCTACGTGCGGCCTCCTGCTGTGTACAGATGTCTACGTGCGGCCTCCTGCTGTGTACAGATGTCTACGTGCGGCCTCCTGCTGTGTATAGATGGCTACGTGCAGCCTCCTGCTGTGTATAGATGGCTACGTACGGCCTCCTGCTGTGTATAGATGGCTACGTGAGGCCTCCTGCTGTGTATAGATGGCTACGTGAGGCCTCCTGCTGTGTATAGATGACTACGTGTGGCCTCCTGCTGTGTATAGATGGCTACGTGTGACCCCCTGCTGTGTATAGATGACTGCGTGTGACCTCCTGCTGTGTATAGATGGCTACATGCGGCCTCCTGCTGTGTATATATGGCTATGTGTGGCCTCCTGCTGTGTATAGATGGCACCGTGCGGCCTCCTGCTGTGTATAGATGGCTACGTGTGGCCCCCTGCTGTGTATAGATGGCTACGTGCAGTCTACTGCTGTGTATAGATGGCTACGTGCGGCCTACTGCTGTGTATAGATGGCTACATGCGGCCTCCTGCTGTGTATAGATGGCGTCGTGCGGCCTCCTGCTGTGTATAGATGGCTACGTGCGGCCTCCTGCTTTGTATAGATGGCTACGTACGGCCTCCTGCTGTGTATAGATGGCTACGTCCGGCCTCCTGCTGTGTATAGATGGCTACGTGCGGCCTCCTGCTGTGTATAGATGGCTACATGCAGCCTCCTGCTGTGTATAGATGGCTACGTGCGGCCTACTGCTGTGTATAGATGGCTACGTGCGGCCTCCTGCTGTGTATAGATGGCTACGTGTGGCCTCCTGCTGTTTATAGATGGCTACATGCGGCCTCCTGCTGTGTATAGATGGCTCCGTGCAGCCTCCTGATGTGTATAGATGACTACGTGCAGCCTCCTGCTGTGTATAGATGGCTACGTGCGGCCTCCCACTGCGCATAGATGGTGCCGTGCGGCCTCCCGCTGTGTATAGATGGCTACGTGCGGCCTCCTGTTGTGTATAGATGGCTACATGCGGTCTCCTGCTGGGTATAGATGGCTACATACGGCCTCCTGCTGTGTACAGATGGCTCCGTGCGGCCTCCTGCTACATATAGATGGCTACGTGCGGCCTCCTGCTGTGTATAGATTTCTACGTGCGGCCTCCAACTGGGTATAGATGGCTACGTGCGGCCTCCCGCTGTGTATAGATGGCTACGTGCGGCCTCCTGCTGTGTATAGATGCCTACGTGCGGCCTCCTGCTGGGTATAGATGGCTACGTGCGGCCTCCCGCTGTGTATAGATGGCTAGGTGCAGATTCCTGCTGTGTATAGATGGCTACGTGTGCTCAATATTAAGCCATACAATTAATGTAAGGCTATGTGCCCACGATGCAGAAATGCTCCGGAATTTTTTTGAATGTTTCTGCTCTCCCTGGCAGAAAAAACGCATGCGGATTGTACATGCGTTTTTCCTGCCAGGGACAAGCGGATGTGAAGCGTTCTTCACATGCATTTCCGCATGCGGGTTGACAAGCGCTTTCCAAGCGATTTTAGCATCACTTGGAAAGTATTTGACAACTTGGTCACACTATATAAATCCATGCAAACGGCATGGATTTATATAGTGTGACCGTAAAAGAATGGTAAAAAATAAATATATACTTACCTTCTGATGGCCTGCCGACGTCAGCGGCCCCGTGACCCGTCACATGACTAAATGACGTCACCACAGGTCCTTTAGTCTACCGCGAGCTGCCGGCAAGCCAGGACGCATCGGATAAAGACACCGGGGGCCATCAGAAGGTAAGTATACAGTGGTGGCCAAGAGTATTGGCACCCCTGCAATTCTGTCAGATAATACTCAGTTTCTTCCTGAAAATGATTGCAATCACAAATTCTTTGGTATTATTATCTTCATTTAATTTGTCTTCAATGAAAAAACACAAAAAGAATTGTCCTAAAGCCAAATTGGAAATAATTCCACACCAAACCTAAAAAAGGGGGTGGACAAAAGTATTGGCACTGTTTGAAAAATCATGTGATGCTTCTCTAATTCGTGTAATTAACAGCACCTGTAACTTACCTGTGGCACCTAACAGGAGTTGGCAATAACTAAATCACACTTGCAGCCAGTTAACATGGATTAAAGTTGACTCAACCTCTGTCCTGTGTCCTTGTGTGTACCACATTGAGCATGGAGAAAAGAAAGAAGACCAAAGAACTGTCTGAGGACTTGAGAAACCAAATTGTGAGGAAGAATGAGCAATCTCAAGGCTACAAGTCCATCTCCAAAGACCTGAATGTTCCTGTGTCTTCTGTACGCAGTGTCATCAAGAAGTTTAAAGCCCATGGCACTGTGGCTAACCTCCCTAGATGTGGACGGAAAAGAAAAATTGACGAGAGATTTCAACGCAAGATTGTGCGGATGGTGGATAAAGAACCTCGACTAACATCCAAACAAGTTCAAGCTGCCCTGCAGTCCGAGGGTACAACAGTGTCAACCCATACTATCCGTTGGCGTCTGAATGAAAAGGGACTGTATGGTAGGATACCCAGGAAGACCCCACTTCTTACCCCGAGACATAAAAAGGCCAGGCTGGAGTTTGCCAAAACTTACCTGAGAAAGCCTAAAACGTTTTGGAAGAATGTTCTCTGGTCAGATGAGACAAAAGTAGAGCTTTTTGGGAAAAAGTATCAACATAGAGTGTACAGGAAAAAAAAAGAGGCATTCAAAGAAAAGAACACGGTCCCTACAGTCAAACATGGCGGAGGTTCCCTGATGTTTTGGGGTTGCTTTGCTGCCTCTGGCACTGGACTGCTTGACCGTGTGCATGGAATTATGAAGTCTGAAGACTACCAACAAATTTTGCAGCATAATGTAGGGCCCAGTGTGAGAAAGCTGGGTCTCCCTCAGAGGTCATGGGTCTTCCAGCAGGACAATGACCCAAAACACACTTCCAAAAGCACTATAGAATGGTTTGAGAGAAAGCACTGGAGACTTCTAAGGTGGCCTGCAATGAGTCCAGACTAGAGATGAGCGGTGCTCGAATCGAACTGTTCGCCAATCTCAAATTCGAGCTGTTTTGGGCGGTGTTCGAGCGGTTCGGCGAACACGAACTATTTGAAAAAAATACGGCTGTTCGAGGTTATGTTCGATAACTGTTCGTGCACCAAAATCATAACTGGATTTTTTTCTCAGTAATGCTGAAAATTAATGTTAATACGCAGTTTGAGTGTACAGCGGGGCGGGGGGGGGGCAGGGGATGGATCTCTGCAGAAATAATGAAGATCTCCATTTTTTTTTCTCTTTCCCGCATTTACAGTGGGGAGGTGCAGTCTGTCAGCCTATCAGCCGTGTACACACGGAGCGAACTGCTTTTTTTCGCACAAGCAAGGGCATGTGTCATTTGCAGTGTATGTCACATGTCCTTGCCCTATAAGACCCAGCCATTTTCCCCGTCGCCACCATTTTCTCACTGCTGCAGCTGCGTGTTAGACGGCACCGCTGTTGCTGTGTGCACTATACTTTGTTAATTTCAAGACAATTTTCGCACAAATCTACAGATAGCTTGGGAGTAGGGAATAGTTGTGATTGCAGTCCTTTTACGGACTAGGTTACATCATTTACTACGACTTTTATCAGGCAGGTCTGTGCTCTTAAATAGATAGGTTGGGAGTAAAGACTAATTGTAATTGCAGTCCTTTTCAGGGCTAGGTTACATCAGTTCCTATCACTTTTATTAGGCAGGTCTGTGCTCTTAAATAGATAGGTTGGGAGTAAAGACTAATTGTAATTGAAGTCCTTTTGAAGGCTAGGTTACATCAGTTCCTATCACGTTTTGCCAGGCAGGTCTGCTTTAGTGCTGTGCAAGTTTTTTTTTACAGCATTTGGCTAAATCTAGCAAAGCAAATCCTTTTTGGCCTGTTGCAGTGTGTGTTAGTCAGTGGAGTAGCCTTTCTGTGTTGCAAGCTACACCACCTGTGTATAGAATACCAATTTTTTTACTGCACCTAGTGGAGTAAAACCTTTTGGGCATAGCATCATTCTATTAGTCCATCTATACTAACCTCCACCAGGTTGCAAATTCAATATAATTTTTATATGCATCTAGCTCTGAAAAAATATTTCGGCTTGTAGCAGTGTGTGGGACTTGTTCTATTAGTCCATCTATACTAACCTCCACCAGGTTGCAAATTCAAAATAATTTTTATCTGCATCTAGCTCTGAAAAAATATTTGGGCTTGGGCTTGTAGCAGTGTGTGGGACTTGTTCTATTAGTCCTTCTATACTAACCTCCACCTGGTTGCAAATTCAAAATAATTTTTATCTGCATCTAGCTCTGAAAAAATATTTGGGCTTCGGCTTGTAGCAGTGTGTTGAACTTGTTCTATTAGTCCATCTATACTAACCTCCACCAGGTTGCAAATTCAAAATAATTTTTATCTGCATCTAGCTCTGAAAAAATATTTGGGCTTGGGCTTGTAGCAGTGTGTGGGACTTGTTCTATTAGTCCATCTATACTAACCTCCACCAGGTTGCAATTTCAAAATAATTTTTATCTGTATCTAGCTCTAAAAAAATATTTGGGCTTCGGCTTGTAGCAGTGTGTGGGACTTGTTCTATTAGTCCGTCTATACTAACCTCCACCAGGTTGCAAATTCAAAATAATTTTTATCTGCATCTAGCTCTGAAAAAATATTTGGGCTTTGGCTTGTAGCAGTGTGTGGGACTTGTTCTATTAGTCCATCTATACTAACCTCCACCAGGTTGCAAATTCAAAATAATTTTTATCTGCATCTAGCTATGAATAAATATTTGGGCTTCAGCTTGTAGCAGTGTGTGGGACATGTTCTATAAGTTCATCTATACTAACCTCCACTAGAGATGAGCGTTGTTCTACTCGAACTGTTCGCCAATCTCAAATTCGAGCTGTTTTGGGCGGTGTTCGAGCCGTTCGGCGAACACGAACAATTTGAGAAAAATTCGGCTGTTCGAGGTTATGTTCGATAACTGTTCGTGCACCAAAATCATAACTGGATTTTTTCTCAGTAATGATGAAAATTAATGTTAATACGCAGTTTGAGTGTACAGCGGGGTGGGGGGAGGGGCAGGGGATGGATCTCTGCAGGAACAATGAAGATCTCCATTTTTTTTTTCTCTTTCCCCCATTTACAGTGGGGAGGTGCAATCTGTCAGCCTATCAGCAGCGCACACACGGAGCGAAGTGCTTTTTTTCACACAAGCAAGGGCATGTGTCATTGGCAGTGTATGTCACATGTCCTTGCCCTATAAGACCAAGCCATTTTCCCCGTCGCCACCATTTTCTCACTGCTGCAGCTGCGCGTTAGACGGCACCGCTGTTACTGTGTGCGCTATACCTTGTTAATTTCAAGCCAATTTTCGCACAAATCTACAGATAGCTTGGGAGAAGGGAATAGTTGTGATTGCAGTCCTTTTAAGGACTAGGTTACAGCATTTCCTACGACTTTTATCAGGCAGGTCTGTGCTCTTAAATAGATAGATTGTGGGAGTAAAAACTAATTGTAATTGGAGTCCTTTTCAGGACTAGGTTACATCAGTTCCTATCAGTTTTTGCCAGGCAGGTCTGTGCCAGTGCTGTGCAAGTTTTTTTCACAGCATCTGGCTGAATCTAGCAAAGCTAATCCTTTTTGGCCTATTGCAGAGTGTGTTAGTCAGTGGAGTAGCCTATCTGTGTTGCAAGATATACCACCTGTGTATAGAATACCAATTTTTTTACTGCACCTAGTGAAGTAAAATCTTTTGGGCATAGCATCATTCTATTAGTCCATCTATACTGACCTCCATAAGGTTGCAAATTGAATATAATTTTTTTCCGCATCTAGCTCTGAAAAAATATTGGGCTTCTAGCTGTGTGTGGGACTTGTTGTATTAGTCCATCTATACTGACCTCCATCAGGTTGCAAACTACATATATTTTTTTCTTCATCTACCTCTGAAAAAATATTGGGCTTCTAGCTGTGTGTGGGACTTGTTCTATTAATCCATCTATACAGACCTCCATCAGGTTGCAAACTGAATATATTTTTTTCTGCATCTACCTCTGAAAAAATATTGGGCTTCTAGCTGTGTGTGGGACTTGTTGTATTAGTCCATCTATACTGACCTCCATCAGGTTGCAAACTGAATATATTTTTTTCTGCATCTACCTCTGAAAAAATATTGGGTTTCTAGCTGTGTGTGGGACTTGTTCTATTAATCCATCTATACAGACCTCCATCAGGTTGCAAACTGAATATATTTTTTTCTGCATCTAGCTCTGAAAAAATATTTGGCCTTCTAGCAGTGTGTGGGACTTTCTCTATTAGTCCATCTATACTGACCTCCATCAGGTTGCAAATTGAATATAATTTTTTTCTGCATCTAACCCAGCCAATAGTTTTGGCCTAATACCACAGTTTGGCCACTCAGCTCTGCTCGGTTCCCATCCATTGTTTTTTTGTGCAAACAACTCCAGAGTTGTTAATTAGTTAACCACCAAAATGAGTGGAAAAAGGCCTGCTGCTGGTGGAAAGGGGAATAGGCGTGTTGGGAAGGGGAAAAAAGGTTGTGTCCGTGGGGTAGGTGTTAAAGCAACAGTAACATCTGCAGAAGAAAGACCATCTTCCAGCCAAACTAAAATGTCTACTTCTTTTAGCGGACAATGTGATAAGATCCCTTTCTTACGGCCACGCCAATCGCTACAAATTCCAGATGAGGCACAAAAACAGCAGGTGCTTCAACGGATATCAAGTGCTCCTTTAAGTGGGCTCTCCTCCACATCAACTTCAACATCACAAATACTCCAGTCCTCAAAGGTGTCACCCCAATCGCACTTGCTTCCTCACAGCTCCCAAATCTCCAGCTGCCCGTCTGAGTATGAGGTAGAACAGATGGTTGAGTCTGCAGAGCTGTTTACTCATACTATAGCCTGGGAATCAGAGGTCGACTCCAGCGCTTCTGTGAATCCAGACGAGGAAATGATCTGCACTGATGCCCAGAATCTTTATGAGTCGGATCCAGGACCAGACGCAGAAGGTTCTGACCATAATGTAGACCCTCATTCCCAAACTGTAACTCCTGTTGGTGGAGACAATGAGGAAGACGATGATAAGACTCAAATACCTGATTGGAGCGACAACTTTAGTTTTTTGTCAGGGCAGGAACAGGTTGGCTCTGAGGACGACGGGTGTGATAACACACAGGGTGATGATGATGAGGTTGGAGATCCCACTTACTGTCAACCCACAGTCAGCCAAGAGATGAGGTCAGCAGAAGAGGTGGAGGAAGATGCTAGTGACGACGAGGTCAGGTTGCGCCTTCCTGGACAGAGACGTAGTACTGGAAGCACGTCAACAACTGCATCCTCAAACACAACTCTGCCTCTCACCACAAGTCGTGGTGGCTCTTCAGGTCGCATGGGTGCTAAGCCTTGCATAGCCTGGGCATTTTTTCAGATCGATAAAGATGACCCAACTCGTGTTATCTGTAACATTTGTCAGCAAAAGCTAAGTAGAGGCCAAAAAATACATAGTTTGAGTACTTCATGCATGAACCGGCACATGGACATGAAGCATAAGTTGCAGTGGGAAGCTCAGTGTGCTACAATGCGGCCTAGCCGGCCGGGCCAACCACCGTCTGCCATATCTTGTGCATCCGCGGCCTCTTCATCCTCTGTGACTGGGGGGACAGCAGTCACACCTGTTTTGGGGCGCAGACCTGCCACCTCTTTACCCGCAACAGCCAGCGTGATTGGCAGGTCATCATTTTCTTTGGAGGTGGTAACACCAGCTGGTGTTGAGCGCTGTCCGACATCGATAGCACCACCTTTGGATCAAGGCAACCTAACATGTCCGCCTGCATCTTCCTCACAGACCGGCAGTTTGCCGGGGACACCCTTATCAACCCCGTCTAAGCACAATAGCCAGCTCTCGGTCCCTCAGATGTGGACAAGTAAAAGACCATTTCCTCCTAGCCATGAGAAAGCTAAGAGGTTGAATTTCACCATCTGCAAGCTCTTGGCTACAGAAATGCTGCCTTTCCGCCTGGTGGACACAGAGGATTTTCGAGACCTTATGTCCGTCGCAGTGCCCCAGTACCAGATGCCCAGTCGGCACTACTTCTCAAAGAAAGGTGTGCCTGCGCTCCACCAGCATGTCGCACACAACATCACCGCTTCTTTGAGAGACTCTGTGTGTGACAGGGTGCATTTCACCACAGACACTTGGACGAGTAGGCATGGACAGGGGCGTTACATGTCGCTGACTGGGCACTGGGTAACTATGGTGACAGCAGGACAAGGGGCTGCTGTCCAAGTCTTGCCGTCCCCACGAGTTGTGCGTCAATCCTCTTTATGTCAAAGTTCCTCCACTGCTTCTGCCTCCTCAACCTCCTCTCGGTCTTCCACCTGCACCCAAAGCCTGTCTGGTCATGCCACAAGCTTTCTAACTGCGCAGAAGGGATCCTGCACACCTCCTTACTATGCTGGCAGTAGGGCTCAACGTCATCAGGCGGTTTTTACTTTGAAATGTCTGGGAAATGTGAGTCACACAGCTGAGGAGTTGTGGTCAGCTCTGGAGAACCAATTTCATGAATGGCTGTCTCCACTGGACCTGAAACCAGGGAAGGCCGTGTGCGACAATGCTGCAAACCTGGGTGCTGCCCTTCGCCGGGGCAATGTCACACACGTGCCTTGTATGGCTCACGTGTTGAACCTGGCTGTCCAGCAATTTTTAGCCCACTATCCCAGACTAGATGGCCTTCTGCAGAGGGCACGGTCGCTGTGTGCTCACTTCCGCCGTTCGCATCCCGCAGCTCAGCGACTTACATCTCTACAGAAGTCGTTGGGCCTGCCACTTCACCGGCTAAAATGCGATGTGCCTACCCGGTGGAATTCAACTCTGCACATGTTGCAGCGACTGTGGCAGCACCGACAAGCCCTGGTGCAATACGTTCTGACGTATAGCCTGGGCCAACGAGATCCAGAGGTGGGGCAAATCACGCTGGAGGAGTGGTCTCAGATCAGGGACCTATGCACCCTTCTGCACAGTTTTGAAATGGCGACGAAGATGTTTAGTGCTGATGATGCCATTATCAGCATGACTATTCCGGTGATTTACATGCTGGAGCACATGTTAAACAGAATTCGGAGTCAGGTGGTGGCACAAGAGGAGGTGGAGGAAGTAGAGGAGGAGGAGTTGTATGCGGAAGGGCTAACATCGGCAAGGTCCAGACAGTCCGCAGCACCAAGGCGGCAGGCATGTGAGGGTGGGGGAGATGGTTTTACCAGGGCGCATGGTAGCAGCCAAACTAGTGAGGAAGGTGCAGGAGCCCAGGAAGAAGTGGAGGACGAACTGATGGAAGACTCATCAGATGAGGGAGACCTTGATCACATTTCTGTTGTGCGAGGTTGGGGGGAGAGGACAGAGGAAGGAAGCATGATTGTTACCTCGCCACCAACACAACAGGGACTTGGTGCTCCTGGATGCGCAACACACATGAGTGCCTTCTTGCTGCACTACCTGCAACATGACCCTCGAATTGTGAGAATTAGAAATAATACTGACTACTGGGTTGCCACACTGTTAGATTCCCGGTACAAAAGTAAATTTGCCGAAATTATTCCTGCCATAGAAAGAGATGCACGCATGCAGGAGTATCAGCAGAGACTGTTGCAGAATCTTACATGTGCTTTTCCACAAAACACCAGTGGTGCACGTAGTGAATCTCACAGTTCCAACTTGCCAACCGTGGGACCGTCAAGTGTTCAGCACTCAAACCGTAACAGAAACACAGTATCTGCTGGTAACATCAATTTTGCGGAATCATTTCACCACTTTTTTAGCCCATCCTTTGCAAGGCCACAGGAGACAAGAAGTCTGACACATAGTCAACGCCTAGAGACGATGGTACAGGAGTATCTCCAAGTAAACATTGAAGCCACGACTGTGTCACTGGACCCTTGCTCTTTTTGGGCTTCCAATCTGGATAAATGGCCGGAGCTAGCCACTTACGCCTTGGAGATCTTGTCATGCCCCGCAGCCAGCGTTCTGTCTGAACGTGTGTTCAGCGCTGCTGGTGGTGTGCTGACAGATAAGCGCACGCGGCTCTCCAGTGATAATGTAGACAGACTCACGTTCATAAAGATGAACAAATCATGGATCCGAAATGACTTTTCTACCCCTGTGTCATCCTGGGGAGAGTAAAAGCTTGATGATTGGTTAAAATCACCCTACCAACCATTTTAAGCTTTCAAATTACTAATCATGTTTATCTGTATCTTGACTGGAAAATAATTTGGGCTTTGTAGCAGTGTGCAGCACTGATCCTATTAGGCCATCTATAATAAGCTCCACCAGATTTAAAATTAAAAATAATTTTTAGCTGCATCTAGCCCGGAAAATAATTTTGGGGCTCCGAGATGCGCAAGACACATAAGTGCCTTCTTGCTGCACTACCTGCAGCATGACCCTCATATTGTCAGAATTCGAAGTAATCATGACTACTGGGTTGCCACACTCTTAGATCCCCCAAACTTTTCGATCAACCTTTTCATTTTAATAAAGACCAAAAAAATGGTCATTTTTGAAATTATAAGCATTAGCAGGTTGTTAGAAACTGAAATCAAACAGTTTTCAACTCAAAACTTTATTCTAGGTGATGTTACATTTTCACATAGGACCCCTTGTTCGAAAGGAGCTTCTGAACTCTCTCGTCCATTGAATTTGTCAGGTTTTGGATGGTTTCTGCTTCAATTGTTTTGCATGAGGACAGAATACCCTCCCAGAGCTGTTGCTTAGATGTGAACTGCCTCCCGCCATCATAGACACTCCTTTTAATGATGCTCCAAAGGTTCTGAATGGGGTAGAGGTCAGGGGAGCATGGGGGTCACACCATAAGTTTGTCCCCTTTTACGCCCATATCAGCCAGAGATGCAGATGTTTTATGTGCAGCATGAGATGGTGCATTATCATGCAGAAAAATGATCTTGCTGTGAAATACACGGTTCTTCTTCTTGAACCATGGCAGGAAGTGCTGTTTGAGAAAATCCACATACATTATGGAGTTCATCTTTAGCGCCTTCAGGGATCCTAAAGGGGCCGACAATCTCTCTCCCCATGATTCCAGCCCAAAACATTACTCCACCTCCTCCTTGTTGGCACTGTAGCCGTGTTTGCGTGGGGTGTCCATCAACCAGCCATCTTCCACTCCATCCATCTGGACCATCGAGCGCTGCACGGCACTCATCCGTGAACAAAACAGTTTTGAAATCAGTCTTCATGTAATGTTTGGCCCACTGGAGCCGTTTCTGCTTGTGTGAAGTGGATAGAGGAGGTCGACAGGATGGCGTATGCACAGCTGCAAACCTCTGAAGGACCCTGCATCTTGTTGTTCGGGGGACGTTGGAGGCACAAGCAGCTTCAAAAACTTGTCTGCTGCTATGACAAGGCTTTTTTGCCGCTGCTCTTTCAACCTGATGTAATTGCCTGTAGGAAAGAGTCCTCAATTTGCCCTTATCAGCACGCACACGTGTGTACTGTGAATCAGCTACATACTTCTTGATTGCCAAGACACTTCATCCTGATCATCGCACAATGTTGATTGTAGTCATGCCTTGACCTAAACACTCCACAATTTGTTGCTTCTCAGCAGCCGACACATCCTTTTTCTTTCCCATTTTGGCAGAAAATGTAGGCTGCTTAATAATGTGAGACAGCCTTCTTAAGTAGTCTTGCCTTTCATTGGACACACCTGCCAACCTAATTAGCACAGGTGTCTGCAATTGCTTACAGTGATATAAAGAGCCCTGACACACATCACCATCAATGAGTTTAACTGACAAACAAACAAATTCTTCCCTTATCACTCCTAAACACTTTTTGCATAATAATTTGGAACACAGTGTACATGTGCTTTTCCACAAAACACCAGTGGTTCACGTAGTGAATCTTACAGTTCTAACTTGTCAACCGTGGTCTGTATGGAGTTGTTCAATAAAGGGCCCAAAATTAAGATAACATAGATGGGAGAGGTCTCTATGAATAGGAATTCCTAAGTATTTGATACCCTGTGAGGGCAAGGCAAAGGGAAAGTTGGACTGGATGGAATCCTATATGGATTTGGGGAGGGAGACATCGAGGGCCTCAGACTTCGCTGCATTGATTTTAAAATTTGACCATGTAACAAAGTGATCTATTTCAGCCATAACAGCATGGATGGATATATGTGATTGAGTGATATATACTAGGACATCATCAGCAAATAGAGAGCACTTGTACTCGGTGCCTCCCACCTCAATCCACCTAATATTGGGGTTATGGCGAATTGATGAGAGCAGGTGCTCCGTCACTAGGATGTATAAGAGAGGGGACAGAGAACATCCCTGCCTTGTCCCATTGGTGATTGTGAAAGGTGATGAAAATGTTCTGACGCACCCCCTGGGCCTTGGGACACCCGGAGCCGGACCCTTTTTGGTGGATGCTGGTGGTTGTAGTCTCCGTGGTGGCAACCCGGTTCCGTGGCTCAGGGCGGTCAAACCAGTGGCGGAACTATTTATGTGGTTTTGATGTTTAAATGTCCGACTACGCCACCCGTGGATTGCGGTCAGAGTGAACCGCCGCTCCAGGGCAGACCGCTGAGGCTGGTGTTGTGGGTGCAGCAGAGCGTAGCATAACTCCCTACGGGAGGAGTATAGCCTCAGGGCAGTGTATGCGGAGGATGGGGGTGATGGTGCAGGGCAGCAGCAGTAATGACACGGAGTCAGTGATGCAGTCCAGGGCCTTTACTCACAGTTCTTATTATCCAGACCACGTCTGCAGGTAACGGCTGCCCACGTCGTACTGTGCTCACCAGGTGAGGGGCTCAGACAACTCCCAGATAACTTTGGAGTGCTTCACAGGACCCCTTTTGTGTGTCCTTTGTCTGGCCTTTCTTACCAACCCTTCTGTCCGGCTGCCTCGGGCCTCCTCTTGGTAAACTTGGCGCCAGTTTCCCTGACCCTATGTGGTGCCTTCCTAGCGGGTGTAGCGAGGGGCTGCGCCACATAAAATGTCACAGCCTCCTGTTTCTAGCTGAGGGTCGTTTCCTGCCTCCACTAGTGTCGGGGACCGGTCTCCCCCTTTGGCCTGACCCCTCCACGCAGGTGGATTCGGGCGTGCGGTGGCGACTCGCCCGTCCGCACCCCTGAGATCCCTTCGTTCCTCCTTCCTGGTGCCTTCTCCGCTCCTCTTCCTTCCTTCTCCCTCTTCCAGGCCTGGGCCTCTGTTACTAGGCCCGCCTCCGGAGCAGAGCTCATGCAGAGCCCCTACTCCCTGCCACTTCTGCTCAGACTTCTCTGCACTGAACTAAGATGGTGCCCACCTTTTATACTCCCTTCTCAATGCACCCAGGAACTGCTTCCTCCCTGCTCCTGCACTACAGGGTTCCCCTTCCTCAGTGTTCCCTCCCCCCACTCCAGCCAGGGACAGGGACTGTCGTGCCCATCTCAGGGGCATATTGGTCGCCCTGCCCCACGGCAATGTGGTGTAATACATGCAGGTGTCGGGTCCTGATCCACACTACATCCTTACCTGAGAGTGAGATATCACACCTCTGGGTGAGGTGCAATACCTCTGTAGCAACCGAGCCCTCAGGGTGCTACAGTTCCATTTATCTTCAGCCTAGGTGACGTATTGCGATACAGGGCCGTGATTTTGGCTATAAAAGGGTCCCCTAGACCCCTACCCCAAGCTTTTTAAGAGAATCATATATGGCGTGCCAGGAGACTCTATGGAATGCTTTCTCAGCATCCAACGAGAGTATCTAATTACAAATTTTTAACTGCATCTAGCCCAGGAAATACTTTGTGCCTAGTAGCAGGGTCTGCTAGTCAGCGGATTATCCCGGCTGTTAAGCAAGCTACACCACCTGTAGTTTGGACACTTCATTTTTTCAAAAGAAATGCTTCGGGACCACGGGATACTCAGTGAAGAGCATCAGGAGGCACCCCAAGGCATAGGGGCTCGGACTGGCAGTAGGATTCCTTGCGGTGGACAGCCGAGCTCGATCCTTATAAAAGCTTTTTAACTGCAGCAGCTTTAGTGGACGCTACTGGAGCTGGAATTACGCGGCTGCTGGCATGAGACTTGCCCTCCAATAGATCCTTGTAAATGGATTTAAAGTGTATTTATTCAAATTAGAGAGACAATTTAAATTAAAAAGCTTAGAGCTGCCTCCACCACAGGGGGGCTCGCTCGACCCACCAGCGGACAGGCACCAGTATTGGGAGAGGGGGGCTGGCCGTCAGGGTTCACCGCGGCTCTGGCACAAACCCGGCGACACGGATGTGGCACGGGCAGGAGCGGACTGAACGTGTCGGCTTCTCACTTTTTCGATTTTAGAAGGGCATGACATGCCTATATCTGTGTCGCCCCCTCCTTTTACTCCTCCACCTCTTTTCTTTTCGCATGACTATATGTACTTGTCACTTTTCCATGTGTTAGTTGTGTCTTCTGAGCAGTTTGTCAGCTTTTGGACACCTTTGAAGGTGTTTTCTATGTGTTTCTATGTGTTTTTGTTTGCCTGCCATTGGTTTTAACGGTGTTCGAAGGTGTTCGACGAACAGTTCGACGATCAGTTCGGCGAACACACGGGTGTTCGACGAACCGAACTCGAACACTACGGGGGTAGCTTAACACTAACCTCCACCAGGTTGCAAATTCAAAATAATTTTTATCTGCATCTAGCTCTGAAAAAATATTTGGGCTTGGGCTTGTAGCAGTGTGTGGGACTTGTTCTATTAGTCCATCTATACTAACCTAAACCAGGTTGCAAATTCAAAATAATTTTTATCTGCATCTAGCTCTGAAAAAATATTTGGGCTTCGGCTTGTAGCAGTGTGTGGGACTTGTTCTATTAGTCCATCTATACTAACCTCCACCAGCTTGCAAATTCAAAATAATTTTTATCTGCATCTAGCTCTGAAAAAATATTTTGGCTTCGGCTTGTAGCAGTGTGTGGGACATGCTCTATTAGTCCATCTATACTAACCTCCACCAGGTTGCAAATTCAAAATAATTTTTATCTGCATCTAGCTCTGAAAAAATATTTGGGCTTCGGCTTGTAGCAGTGTGTGGGACTTGCTCTATTAGTCCATCTATACTAACCTCCACCAGGATGCAAATTCAAAATAATTTTTAGCTGCATCTAGCTCTGAAAAAATATTTGGGCTTGGGCTTGTAGCAGTGTGTGGGACTTGTTCTTTTAGTCCATCTATACTAACCTCCACCTGGTTGCAAATTCAAAATAATTTTAATCTGCATCTAGCTCTGAAAAAATATTTGAGCTTCGGCTTGTAGCAGTGTGTGGGACTTGTTCTATTAGTCCATCTATACTAACCTCCACCAGGTTGCAAATTCAAAATAATTTTTATCTGCATCTAGCTCTGAAAAAATATTTGAGCTTCGGCTTGTAGCAGTGTGTGGGACTTGTTCTATTAGTCCATCTATACTAACCTCCACCAGGTTGGAAATTCAAAATAATTTTTATCTGCATCTAGCTCTGAAAAAATATTTGAGCTTCGGCTTGTAGCAGTGTGTGGGACTTGTTCTATTATTCCATCTATACTAACCTCCACCAGGTTGCAAATTCAAAATAATTTTTATCTGCATCTAGCTATGAATAAATATTTGGGCTTTGGCTTGTAGCAGTGTGTGGGACTTGTTCTATTAGTCCATCTATATTAACCTCCACTTGGTTGCAAATTCAAAATAATTTTTATCGGCATCTAGCTCTGAAAAAATATTTGGGCTTCGGCTTGTAGCAGTGTGTGGGACTTGTTCTATTAGTCCATCTATACTAACCTCCACCAGGTTGAAAATTCAAAATAATTTTTATCTGCATCTAGCTCTGAAAAAAATTTTGGGCTTGGGCTTGTAGCAGTGTGTGGGACTTGTTCTATTAGTCCATCTATACTAACCTCCACCAGGTTGCAAATTCAAAATAATTTTTATCTGCATCTAGCTATGAATAAATATTTGGGATTCGGCTTGTAGCAGTGTGTGAGACTTGATCTATTAGTCCATCTATACTAACCTCCACCAGGTTGCAAATTCAAAATAATTTTTATCTGCATCTAGCTCTGAAAAAATATTTGGACTTGGGCTTGTAGCAGTGTGTGGGACTTGTTCTATTAGTCCATCTATACTAACCTCCACCAGGTTGCAAATTCAAAATAATTTTTATCTGCATCTAGCTCTGAAAAAATATTTGGGCTTGGGCTTGTAGCAGTGTGTGGGACTGGTTCTATTAGTCCATCTATACTAACCTCCACCAGGTTGCAAACTCAAAATAATTTTTATCTGCTTCTAGCTCTGAAAAAATATTTGGGCTTGGGCTTGTAGCAGTGTGTGGGACTTGCTCTATTCGTCCATCTATACTAACCTCCACCAGGTTGCAAATTCAAAATAATTTTTATCTGCATCTAGCTTTGAAAAAATATTTGGGCTTGGGCTTGTAGCAGTGTGTGGGACTTGTTCTATTAGTCCATCTATACTAACCTCCACCAGGTTGCAAATTCAAAATAATTTTAATCTGCATCTAGCTCTGAAAAAATATTTGGACTTCGGCTTGTAGCAGTGTGTGGGACTTGTTCTATTAGTCCATCTATACTAACCTCCACCAGGTTGCAAATTCAAAATAATTTTTATCTGCATCTAGCTCTGAAAAAATATTTGGGCTTCGGCTTGTAGCAGTGTGTGGGACTTGTTCTATTAGTCCATCTATACTAACCTCCACCTGGTTGCAAATTCAAAATAATTTTTATCTGCATCTAGGTCTGAAAAAATATTTGCGCTTGGGCTTGTAGCAGTGTGTGGGACTTGTTCTATTAGTCCATCTATACTAACCTCCACCAGGTTGAAATTCAAAATATTTTTTATCTCCTTCTAGCTCTGAAAAAATATTTGGGATTTGGCTTGTAGCAGTGTGTGGGACTTGTTCTATTAGTCCATCTATACTAACCTCCACCAGGTTGCAAATACAAAATAAGTTTTATCTGCATCTAGCTCTGAAAAAATATTTGGGCTTGGGCTTGTAGCATTGTGTGGGACTTGTTCTCTTAGTCCATCTATACTAACCTCCACCAGGTTGCAAATTCAAAATAATTTTTATCTGCATTTAGCTCTGAAAAAATATTTGGACTTCGACTTGTAGCAGTGTGTGGGACTTGTTCTATTAGTCCATCTATAGTAACCTCCACCAGGTTGCAAATTCAAAATAATTTTTATCTGCATCTAGCTCTGAAAAAATATTTGGGCTTCGGCTTGTAGCAGTGTGTGTGACTTGTTCTATTAGTCCATCTATACTAACCTCCACCAGGTTGCAAATTCAAAATAATTTTTATCTGCATCTAGCTCTGAAAAAATATTTGGGCTTCGGCTTGTAGCAGTGTGTGGGACTTGTTCTATAAGTCCATCTATACTAACCTCCACCAGGTTGCAAATTCAAAATAATTTTTATCTGCATCTAGCTCTGAAAAAATATTTGGGCTTGGGCTTGTAGCAGTGTGTGGGACTTGTTCTATTAGTCCATCTATACTAACCTCCACCAGCTTGCAAATTCAAAATAATTTTTATCTGCATCTAGCTCTGAAAAAATATTTGGGCTTCGGCTTGTAGCAGTGTGTGGGACTTGTTCTATTAGTCCATCTATACTAACCTCCACCAGGTTGCAAATTCAAAATAATTTTCATCTGCATCTATCTCTGAAAAAATATTTGGGCTTCGGCTTGTAGCAGTGTGTGGGACTTGTTCTATTAGTCCATCTATACTAACCTCCACCAGGTTGCAAATTCAAAATAATTTTTATCTGCATCTAGCTCTGAAAAAATATTTGGGCTTCGGCTTGTAGCAGTGTGTGGGACTTGTACTATTTGTCCATCTATACTAACCTCCACCAGGTTGCAAATTCAAAATAATTTTTATTTGCATCTAGCTCTGAAAATATATTTGAGCTTCGGCTTTTAGCAGGGTGTGGGACTTGTTCTATTAGTCCATCTATACTAACCTCCACCAGGTTGCAAATTCAAAATAATTTTTAGCTGCATCTAGCTCTGAAAAAAATTTTGGGCTTGGGCTTGTAGCAGTGTGTGGGACTTGTTCTATCAGTCCATCTATACTAACCTCCACCAGGTTGCAAATTCAAAATAATTTTTATCTGCATCTAGCTATGAATAAATATTTGGGATTCGGCTTGTAGCAGTGTGTGAGACTTGTTCTATTAGTCCATCTATACTAACCTCCACCAGGTTTCAAATTCAAAATAATTTTTATCTGCATCTAGCTCTGAAAAAATATTTGGGCTTTGGCTTGTAACAGTGTGTGGGACTTGTTCTATAAGTCCATCTATACTAACCTCCACCAGGTTGCAAATTCAAAATCATTTTTATCTGCATCTAGCTCTGAAAAAATATTTGGGCTTGGGCTTGTAGCAGTGTGTGGGACTTGTTCTATTAGTCCATCTATACTAACCTCCACCAGGTTGCAAATTCAAAATAATTTTTATCTGCATCTAGCTCTGAAAAAATATTTGGGCTTGGGCTTGTAGCAGTGTGTGGGACTTGTTCTATTAGTCCATCTATACTAACCTCCACCAGGTTGCAAATTCAAAATAATTTTTATCTGCATCTAGCTCTGAAAAAATATTTGGACTTCGGCTTGTAGCAGTGTGTGGGACTTGTTCTATTTGTCCATCTATACTAACCTCCACCAGGTTGCAAATTCAAAATAATTTTTATCTGCATCTAGCTCTGAAAAAAATTTTAGGCTTGGGCTTGTAGCAGTGTGTGGGACTTGTTCTATTAGTCCATCTATACTAACCTCCACCAGGTTGCAAATTCAAAATAATTTTTTTCTGCATCTAGCTATGAATAAATATTTGGGATTCGGCTTGTAGCAGTGTGTGAGACTTGTTCTATTAGTCCATCTATACTAACCTCCACCAGGCTGCAAATTCAAAATAATTTTTATCTGCATCTAGCTCTGAAAAAATATTTGGGCTTGGGCTTGTAGCAGTGTGTGGGACTTTTTCTATTAGTCCATCTATACTAACCTCCACCAGGTTGCAAATTCAAAATAATTTTTATCTGCATCTAGCTCTGAAAAAATATTTGGGCTTGGGCTTGTAGCAGTGTGTGGGACTTTTTCTATTAGTCCATCTATACTAACCTCCACCAGGTTGCAAATTCAAAATAATTTTTCTCTGCATCTAGCTCTGAAAAAATATTTGGGCTTGGGCTTGTAGCAGTGTGTTGGAATTGCTCTTTTAGTCCATCTATACTAACCTCCACCAGGTTGCAAATTCAAAATAATTTTCATCTGCATCTAGCTCTGAAAAAATATTTGGGCTTGGGCTTGTAGCAGTGTGTGGGACTTGTTCTATTAGTCCATCTATACTAACCTCCACCAGGTTGCAAATTCAAAATAATTTTTATCTGCATCTAGCTATGAATAAATATTTGGGCTTCGGCTTGTAGCAGTGTGTGGGACTTGTTCTATTAGTCCATCTATACTAACCTCCACCTGGTTGCAAATTCAAAATAATTTTTATCTGCATCTAGGTCTGAAAAAATATTTGCGCTTGGGCTTGTGTAGCGCCGGCGTCCCTGCCCTCTGCTAGGCAGGGACGCTGTTCCTCTCACCTCCCTGCTCCGTGCCCGGCATCCTCCTCCCGCTCTGCTGGCAGCGAGCGCTCCTTCCCGTCCACTGTGCTTAGGACGCGCGCGCGCTCTCCCTCCCTCTTAAAGGGGCCGCGCGCGCCGTCCTAAGGAGTCCCCGGCCAATGGCCGGAGGACTTCACCATATACAAGGCACCTCCTCCAAAATAGAGGTGCCCGAGCAATGTTGTTGCACTGTTCACTACTCTGCTTCAGCCCTCAGGTCCCATTGCCAGTTACCTGCCAGATACCTGCCAGATTCCTGCCAGCCTGCTGTCTTATTCCTGCCTGATATTCCGCTACCTGCCTGCTAGCCTGAGGTCCGACGGTCTGCCTTACAACTCCTGTCAGTCTGTCTAAGGACCAGCTTGCCCGCTCACCTGGGAGCGCACTTCAGCTACCTGCCTGCTTGCCTGAGGTCCGACGGTCTGCCTTCCAACTCCTGTCAGTCTGTCTATGGACCAGCTTGCCCGCTCACCTGGGAGCGCTC
Organism: Phyllobates terribilis; assembly: GCF_046119375.1. Taxonomy (NCBI): domain Eukaryota; kingdom Metazoa; phylum Chordata; class Amphibia; order Anura; family Dendrobatidae; genus Phyllobates; species Phyllobates terribilis. Next base: position 125,442,242 of record NW_027362762.1, on the reverse strand, counting down.
ATCTGCTACCTGCCTGCTAGCCTACCTGGAGGCTCCGCCGTCACGTGCTGTGACCACCTGCCTGTCCAGTGACTCCTGTCCGCTCACCTGGGAGCGCTCATCTGCTGCCTGTCCGTTAGCCTACCTGGAGGCTCTGCCGTCACGTGCTGTGACCACCCGCTTATCCAGAGACTCTCGCCCGCTCATCTGGGAGCGCTCATCTACCGCCTGTCTGTTGGTCTTCATGGAGGCTCCGCCGTCACATGCTGTGACCACCCGTTTATCCAGAGACTCTCGCCTGCTCACCTGGGAGCTCAAGTCTACCATCAGCCGCCACAGGTCGTACCAACCCTTTACCCAGAGACTGCCCCGGTCACTTGCCGTGACCATCTGCCCGTTCTTCCAGAGACTGTCCCGGTCACTTGCCGTGATCATCTGCCCGTTCACCCAGAGACTGCCCCAGTCACTTGCCGTGATCTCCTGCCCGTTCTTCCAGAGACTGTCCCGGTCACTTGCCGTGACCATCTGCCTGGTCGCCACCCGCTCCCTTACAAGGACCGCCCCCTTGTATAGTAGCTCAGAGGTTCCGCCTCCCAGACCCGTTATAGTTTGCTCGGGCCATGGAACCCGGTGGCACCCAAGCTCCCTCGCTCTCGGACCTCTGTCATGAACTGTCCCGTCAGAGGTCCCAACAGGAGTCCATCCTGGGTCACCTGCGGAATGTCAATTCTCGCCTGGACACTCTGACTGCTCCACCAGCAACCACCGCCAGTGCCATGACTCGCAACCCGGCAGCTCCGCTGCCCACCAATACCATGGTATCCTACCCCGGACCCCGGCTTTCTGCACCTCCTCGCTTCGGAGGCGACTCCGCCCAGGCTCGGGGCTTCATTAATCAGTGCACCCTGCACTTTGAACTTTTGTCCCACCAGTTTAACTCCGACCGGGCCAAAATTGCCTTCATCATGTCCCATCTCACCGGGGAGGCCCTGGCCTGGCTAAATCCTCTATGGGAGAGAGGAGACCCCCTGTTGTCCGACTTGCCTGCCTTCCTCACGGCTTTCCGGAAAGTCTTCGACGAACCCAGACGGAAGACCTCATCCGCATCATCTCTGCTACGCCTCCGTCAGGGAAGTCTCACCGTGGGCCAATATGCCATACGGTTCCGTACCCTTGCCTCGGAGCTGGCCTGGGATAACGACGCTCTGGTATCCATCTTCTGGGAGGGTCTGTCCGGCCGTATTAAAGATGAACTTGCCGGTCGGGACGTTCCTACCACTCTCGATGACCTAATAACTCTTGCCACCCGGATTGACCTACGGTTCCAGGAGCGTGCCAAAGAGGTCACCCGTGAGAGGAGGTTTCCACGTCTAGCTCCTACTTTTCAGAAACCCGTCACTCCTTCCGTCTCTCCCCAGGTACACTCTCCTGAGCCTATGCAGGTCGACCAGACCAAGATGGTCAAAACCCGTCAGGACTTACGCCGTGCCGAGGGGAGCTGCTTCTACTGTGGCAGTAAGGAGCACCGTATCCGTGCCTGCCCAGAGAGGTCGGGAAACGCCTGTGTCTAGGTTCGCTCAGAGAGGTCGACCTAGACAAGAATAAATCCTCTCCATCTCTGCTGCTGTCAGTTTCAATCGTCTGCGGGGAGAACTGTTATTTCGAACTAGCCCAACTGGACTCTGGAGCAGCCGGGAATCTTATTTCACAGTCCCTGGTAGAGAAATACCGCATCCCCACCAAACCTCTGGCTGTACCCTTGTCTGTTGCTGCCGTGGATGGGGGTCTCTTACCACGCCCCATCCAACTCATCACCGAATCCATTACTCTGCAGGTGGGAATGCTGCATTCTGAGAGTATCTCCTTTCATGTTCTGCCTGGACTCTCTCACGCCCTCCTGCTAGGTCTACCTTGGCTCCAGAGACATGCACCGGTGCTTGACTGGCAGACCGGAGAAGTCCTTCGCTGGGGACAGGACTGCCATAAGACCTGTCTGATTCCCGTCCATCCCGTCCGTCCTTCTCCTACCCCAGCTAATCTACCTGGACTTCCGATTCCTTATTGGTCTTATGCTGATGTCTTTAATAAAAAGGAAGCAGAGACACTACCCCCTCATAGACCATACGACTGCCCTATCGACTTGTTACCCGGTACTACTCCTCCCCGTGGGCGTATTTATCCATTATCCGCTGCTGAGACCCGGTCAATGTCCGAATATATTGAGGAGAATCTGGCCAGGGGATTCATCCGGAAATCTACCTCCCCGGCGGGAGCAGGCTTCTTCTTCGTAAAAAAGAAGGACGGCTCTCTCCGTCCCTGTATAGACTATAGAGGCCTTAACCAGATCACGGTGAAGAATAAGTACCCCCTTTCGCTCATTCCGGAGTTATTTGATCGTCTGAGAGGGGCTAGAATCTTCACCAAACTGGACCTCCGTGGGGCGTACAACCTGGTTCGTATCCGTCAGGGGGATGAATGGAAGACGGCATTCAACACCCGGGACGGCCACTATGAATATCTGGTAATGCCCTTTGGTCTCTGTAACGCTCCTGCCGTCTTTCAAGAGTTGGTCAATGACATCTTCCGGGACCTTCTCTACTCCTGCGTAGTGGTGTACCTGGACGACATCTTGGTCTTCTCTCCGGATCTCCAGACTCACCGGAGGGACGTTCGTCAGGTCCTGCTCAGGCTCAGGCAGAATCACCTCTTCGCTAAATACGAGAAGTGCCTCTTTGAGCAGACCTCGCTTCCGTTTTTGGGCTACATTATTTCTCAGACCGGCCTACGAATGGATCCAGAGAAACTGTCTGCCATCGAGAAATGGCCTCGACCGGAGGGGTTGAAGGCCATTCAGCGGTTCCTGGGCTTCGCCAACTACTACCGCCTCTTCATACCACACTTCTCTTCCCGGACTGCCCCAATTTCCGCGCTCACCCGTAAGGGTACTAATCCCAAAGAGTGGCCGCCCGAAGCAGAGGAGGCCTTTCTTTCCTTAAAACAGGCCTTCTCTTCCGCCCCGGTGCTGCATCGCCCGGACGGCAACAAGCAGTTCTTCCTGGAAGTTGACGCCTCCTCCTCTGGAGCCGGAGCGGTACTTACTCAAAAATCATCTTCCGGGAGGATGGTAACTTGCGGCTTCTTCTCTAAACTCTTCTCCTCCTCAGAACGCAATTATTCCATAGGAGACCGAGAATTATTGGCCATCAAACTGGCATTGGAGGAGTGGCGTTACCTGCTCGAGGGGGCTCTTCACCCGGTAATAATTTACACTGACCACAAGAACTTGGCTTACCTCCAGCATGCCCAGAGACTTAACCCGCGCCAAGTCCGGTGGTCCTTGTTTTTTGCTCGCTTTGATTTTGTTCTTCATTTTCGCCCGGCTGACAAAAACGTCAAGGCGGACGCCTTGTCTCGATCCTTTCTGGTGTCTGATCTCGAGGAAGATCCGAAACACATCATCGATCCCGCCAGAGTAATGCAGGTGTCTCCCGTGAGTCTAAATCGTCTCCCTCCCGGAAAGACGTTCGTATCAGTACCTGATCGGGAGAAGATCCTTCACTGGGGTCACTCGTCTAAACTAGCTGGCCATGCCGGTCAGAAAAAGACCCTCCATCTTATTACCCGGCACTACTGGTGGCCTACCCTGCACAAGGACGTAATAGACTTTGTTTCTGCCTGTGTGTCCTGCGCCCGCAACAAGGTTCCGAGACATCTGCCAGCCGGTCGCCTCCTTCCGCTCCCAGTACCTGCTGCCCCCTGGCAGCATATAGCAATGGACTTTATAACAGACCTCCCAGTCTCTGCCGGTTGTATGGTCATTTGGGTGGTCGCTGACCGCTTCTCCAAGATGGCTCATTTCGTTCCCCTGCCAGGCCTCCCGTCTGCACCCGAGCTAGCTAAAGACTTTATTCATCACATCTTTCGTCTTCATGGCCTGCCCCTCCACATCGTGTTGGATCGTGGGGTACAGTTCACCTCACGCTTCTGGAGAGCCACTTGTAAACTGCTAGATGTCACCCTGGACTTCTCTTCCGCTTACCACCCACAGTCCAATGGTCAAGTGGAGCGGATCAATCAGAACCTGACCAGTTACCTCCGACACTTCGTTAATGCCCATCATTCTGACTGGGTGGATCTCCTACCATGGGCCGAGTTCTCTTATAATAATCACGAGAGCGAATCCTCCTCCAGATCCCCGTTTTTTGTAGTCTTCGGTCAGCATCCTCGGATTCCTTTTCCTGTCTCCACCTCTGTGGACAACCCGGCTGCGGAATCTCTCGTTAGCAAATTTTCCTCCATTTGGGAGAGTACCCGATCCGCACTCCTTCAGTCGTCCGAACGGATGAAAAGACACGCTGACAAAAAACGCCTGGATCCTCCACAATTTCGTCCCGGAGATAAAGTCTGGCTCTCATCTAAATATGTCCGACTCAAGATACCTTCTTACAAGTTAGGGCCTCGGTTCATCGGTCCCCTGGAGGTCATCAGTCAGATCAACCCGGTGGCCTATAAATTGAAACTCCCGGCCAACTTACGGATCCCTAACTCCTTCCATGTATCTCTCCTCAAACCTGTGGTACTTAACTCTTTTTCCAAGTCTACAGGTACGCCTCCTGCTCCGGTTTCTGCTGAGGACGAGTTTGAGGTAGAGAACATTCTTGCCACCAAAAGAGTAAGAGGAAAGACCTTTTTTCTAGTAGATTGGAAGGGGTTTGGTCCTGAGGAGAGAACGTGGGAGCCCCGGGAGAACATCCATGCCTCTCTTATCCTTGCTAAATTTCTGTCTGGCCTAAAAAGGGGGGGCCTAAAGGGGGGGTACTGTAGCGCCGGCGTCCCTGCCCTCTGCTAGGCAGGGACGCTGTTCCCCTCACCTCCCTGCTCCGTGCCCGGCGTCCTCCTCCCGCTCTGCTGGCAGCGCGCGCTCCTTCCCGGCCACTGTGCTTAGGGCACGTGCGCGCGCTCTCCCTCCCTCTTAAAGGGGCCGCGCGTGCCGTCCTAAGGAGTCCCCGGCCAATGGCTGGAGGACTTCACCATATATAAGGCACCTCCTCCAAAATGGAGGTGCCCGAGCAATGTTGTTGCACTGTTCACTACTCTGCTTCAGCCCTCAGGTCCCGTTGCCAGTTACCTGCCAGATACCTGCCAGATTCCTGCCAGCCTGCTGTCTTATTCCTGCCTGATATTCCGCTACCTGCCTGCTAGCCTGAGGTCCGACGGTCTGCCTTACAACTCCTGTCAGTCTGTCTAAGGACCAGCTTGCCCGCTCACCTGGGAGCGCACTTCAGCTACCTGCCTGCTTGCCTGAGGTCCGACGGTCTGCCTTCCAACTCCTGTCAGTCTGTCTATGGACCAGCTTGCCCGCTCACCTGGGAGCGCTCATCTGCTACCTGCCTGCTAGCCTACCTGGAGGCTCCGCCGTCACGTGCTGTGACCACCTGCCTGTCCAGTGACTCCTGTCCGCTCACCTGGGAGCGCTCATCTGCTGCCTGTCCGTTAGCCTACCTGGAGGCTCTGCCGTCACGTGCTGTGACCACCCGCTTATCCAGAGACTCTCGCCCGCTCATCTGGGAGTGCTCATCTACCGCCTGTCTGTTGGTCTTCCTGGAGGCTCTGCCGTCACATGCTGTGACCACCCGTTTATCCAGAGACTCTCGCCTGCTCACCTGGGAGCTCAAGTCTACCATCAGCCGCCACAGGTCGTACCAACCCTTTACCCAGAGACTGCCCCGGTCACTTGCCGTGACCATCTGCCCGTTCTTCCAGAGACTGTCCCGGTCACTTGCCGTGATCATCTGCCCGTTCACCCAGAGACTGCCCCAGTCACTTGCCGTGATCTCCTGCCCGTTCTTCCAGAGACTGTCCCAGTCACTTGCCGTGACCATCTGCCTGGTCGCCACCCGCTCCCTTACAAGGACCGCCCCCTTGTATAGTAGCTCAGAGGTTCCGCCTCCCAGACCCGTTACAGCTTGTAGCAGTGTGTGGGACTTGTTCTATTAGTCCATCTATACTAACCTCCACCAGGTTGAAATTCAAAATATTTTTTATCTCCATCTAGCTCTGAAAAAATATTTGGGCTTGGGCTTGTAGCAGTGTGTGGGACTTGTTCTATTAGTCCATCTATACTAACCTCCACCAGGTTGCAAATACAAAATAAGTTTTATCTGCATCTAGCTCTGAAAAAATATTTGGGCTTGGGCTTGTAGCAGTGTGTGGGACTTGTTCTCTTAGTCCATCTATACTAACCTCCACCAGGTTGCAAATTCAAAATAATTTTTATCTGCATCTAGCTCTGAAAAAATATTTGGACTTCGGCTTGTAGCAGTGTGTGGGACTTGTTCTATTAGTCCATCTATAGTAACCTCCACCAGGTTGCAAATTCAAAATAATTTTTATCTGCATCTAGCTCTGAAAAAATATTTGGGCTTCGGCTTGTAGCAGTGTGTGTGACTTGTTCTATTAGTCCATCTATACTAACCTCCACCAGGTTGCAAATTCCAAATAATTTTTATCTTCATCTAGCTCTGAAAAAATATTTGGGCTTCGGCTTGTAGCAGTGTGTGGGACTTGTTCTATAAGTCCATCTATACTAACCTCCACCAGGTTGCAAATTCAAAATAATTTTTATCTGCATCTAGCTCTGAAAAAATATTTGGGCTTGGGCTTGTAGCAGTGTGTGGGACTTGTTCTATTAGTCCATCTATACTAACCTCCACCAGGTTGCAAATTCAAAATAATTTTTATCTGCATCTAGCTCTGAAAAAATATTTGGGCTTGAGCTTGTAGCAGTGTGTGGGACTTGTTCTATTAGTCCATCTATACAAACCTCCACCAGCTTGCAAATTCAAAATAATTTTTATCTGCATCTAGCTCTGAAAAAATATTTGGGCTTCGGCTTGTAGCAGTGTGTTGGACTTGTTCTATTATTCCATCTATACTAACCTCCACCAGGTTGCAAATTCAAAATAATTTTTATCTGCGTCTAGCTCTGAAAAAATATTTGGGCTTCGGCTTGTAGCAGTGTGTGGGACTTGTTCTATTAGTCCATCTATACTAACCTCCACCAGGTTGCAAATTCAAAATAATTTTTATCTGCATCTAGCTCTGAAAAAATATTTGGGCTTGGGCTCGTAGCAGTGTGTGGGACTTGTTCTATTAGTCCATCTATACTAACTTCCACCAGGTTGCAAATTCAAAATCATTTTTATCTGCATCTAGCTCTGAAAAAATATTTGGGCTTGGGCTTGTAGCAGTGTGTGGGACTTGTTCTATTAGTCCATCTATACTAACCTCCACCAGGTTGCAAATTCAAAATCATTTTTATCTGCATCTAGCTCTGAAAAAATATTTGGGCTTGGGCTTGTAGCAGTGTGTGGGACTTGTTCTATTAGTCCATCTATACTAACCTCCACCAGGTTGCAAATTCAAAATAATTTTTATCTGCATCTAGCTATGAAAAAATATTTGGGCTTCGGTTTGTAGCAGTGTGTGGGACTTGTTCTATTTGTCCATCTATACTTACCTCCACCAGGTTGCAAATTCAAAATAATTTTTATCTGCATCTAGCTCTGAAAAAATATTTGAGCTTCGGCTTGTAGCAATGTGTGGGACTTGTTCTATTAGTCCATCTATACTAACCTCCACCAGGTTGCAAATTCAAAATAATTTTTATCTGCATCTAGCTCTGAAAAAATTTTGGGCTTGGGCTTGTAGCAGTGTGTGGGACTTGTTCTATTAGTCCATCTATACTAACCTCCACCAGGTTGCAAATTCAAAATTATTTTTATCTGCATCTAGCTATGAATAAATATTTGGGATTCGGCTTGTAGCAGTGTGTGAGACTTGTTCTATTAGTCCATCTATACTAACCTCCACCAGGTTGCAAATTCAAAATAATTTTTATCTGCATCTAGCTCTGAAAAAATATTTGGGCTTCGGCTTGTAGCAGTGTGTGGGACTTGTTCTATTAATCCATCTATACTAACCTCCACCAGCTTGCAAATTCAAATTAATTTTTATCTGCATCTAGCTCTGAAAAAATATTTGGTCTTGGGCTTGTAGCAGTGTGTGGGACTTGTTCTATTAGTCCATCTATACTAACCTCCACCAGGTTGCAAATTCAAAATAATTTTTATCTGCATCTAGCTCTGAAAAAATATTTGGACTTCGGCTTGTAGCAGTGTGTGGGACTTGTTCTATTTGTCCATCTATACTAACCTCCACCAGGTTGCAAATTCAAAATAATTTTTATCTGCATCTAGCTCTGAAAAAATATTTGGGCTTCGGCTTGTAGCAGTGTGTGGGACTTGTTCTATTAGTCCATCTATACTAACCTCCACCAGGTTGCAAATTCAAAATAATTTTTCTCTGCATGTAGCTCTGAAAAAAATTTTAGGCTTGGGCTTGTAGCAGTGTGTGGGACTTGTTCTATTAGTCCATCTATACTAACGTCCACCAGGTTGCAAATTCAAAATAATTTTTTTCTGCATCTAGCTATGAATAAATATTTGGGATTCGGCTTGTAGCAGTGTGTGAGACTTGTTCTATTAGTCCATCTATACTAACCTCCACCAGGTTGCAAATTCAAAATAATTTTTATCTGCATCTAGCTCTGAAAAAATATTTGGGCTTGGGCTTGTAGCAGTGTGTGGGACTTGTTCTATTAGTCCATCTATACTAACCTCCACCAGGTTGCAAATACAAAATAAGTTTTATCTGCATCTAGCTCTGAAAAAATATTTGGGCTTCGGCTTGTAGCAGTGTGTGGGACTTGTTCTATAAGTCCATCTATACTAACCTCCACCAGGTTGCAAATTCAAAATAATTTTTATCTGCATCTAGCTCTGAAAAAATATTTGGGCTTGGGCTTGTAGCAGTGTGTGGGACTTGTTCTATTAGTCCATCTATACTAACCTCCACCAGGTTGCAAATTCAAAATAATTTTTATCTGCATCTAGCTCTGAAAAAATATTTGGGCTTGGGCTTGTAGCAGTGTGTGGGACTTGTTCTATTAGTCCATCTATACAAACCTCCACCAGCTTGCAAATTCAAAATAATTTTTATCTGCATCTAGCTCTGAAAAAATATTTGGGCTTCGGCTTGTAGCAGTGTGTTGGACTTGTTCTATTATTCCATCTATACTAACCTCCACCAGGTTGCAAATTCAAAATAATTTTTATCTGCGTCTAGCTATGAAAAAATATTTGGGCTTCGGCTTGTAGCAGTGTGTGGGACTTGTTCTATTAGTCCATCTATACTAACCTCCACCAGGTTGCAAATTCAAAATAATTTTTATCTGCATCTAGCTCTGAAAAAATATTTGGGCTTGGGCTCGTAGCAGTGTGTGGGACTTGTTCTATTAGTCCATCTATACTAACTTCCACCAGGTTGCAAATTCAAAATCATTTTTATCTGCATCTAGCTCTGAAAAAATATTTGGGCTTGGGCTTGTAGCAGTGTGTGGGACTTGTTCTATTAGTCCATCTATACTAACCTCCACCAGGTTGCAAATTCAAAATCATTTTTATCTGCATCTAGCTCTGAAAAAATATTTGGGCTTGGGCTTGTAGCAGTGTGTGGGACTTGTTCTATTAGTCCATCTATACTAACCTCCACCAGGTTGCAAATTCAAAATAATTTTTATCTGCATCTAGCTATGAAAAAATATTTGGGCTTCGGTTTGTAGCAGTGTGTGGGACTTGTTCTATTTGTCCATCTATACTTACCTCCACCAGGTTGCAAATTCAAAATAATTTTTATCTGCATCTAGCTCTGAAAAAATATTTGAGCTTCGGCTTGTAGCAGTGTGTGGGACTTGTTCTATTAGTCCATCTATACTAACCTCCACCAGGTTGCAAATTCAAAATAATTTTTATCTGCATCTAGCTCTGAAAAAATTTTGGGCTTGGGCTTGTAGCAGTGTGTGGGACTTGTTCTATTAGTCCATCTATACTAACCTCCACCAGGTTGCAAATTCAAAATTATTTTTATCTGCATCTAGCTATGAATAAATATTTGGGATTCGGCTTGTAGCAGTGTGTGAGACTTGTTCTATTAGTCCATCTATACTAACCTCCACCAGGTTGCAAATTCAAAATAATTTTTATCTGCATCTAGCTCTGAAAAAATATTTGGGCTTCGGCTTGTAGCAGTGTGTGGGACTTGTTCTATTAATCCATCTATACTAACCTCCACCAGCTTGCAAATTCAAATTAATTTTTATCTGCATCTAGCTCTGAAAAAATATTTGGTCTTGGGCTTGTAGCAGTGTGTGGGACTTGTTCTATTAGTCCATCTATACTAACCTCCACCAGGTTGCAAATTCAAAATAATTTTACCTGCATCTAGCTCTGAAAAAATATTTGGACTTCGGCTTGTAGCAGTGTGTGGGACTTGTTCTATTTGTCCATCTATACTAACCTCCACCAGGTTGCAAATTCAAAATAATTTTTATCTGCATCTAGCTCTGAAAAAATATTTGGGCTTCGGCTTGTAGCAGTGTGTGGGACTTGTTCTATTAGTCCATCTATACTAACCTCCACCAGGTTGCAAATTCAAAATAATTTTTCTCTGCATGTAGCTCTGAAAAAAATTTTAGGCTTGGGCTTGTAGCAGTGTGTGGGACTTGTTCTATTAGTCCATCTATACTAACGTCCACCAGGTTGCAAATTCAAAATAATTTTTTTCTGCATCTAGCTATGAATAAATATTTGGGATTCGGCTTGTAGCAGTGTGTGAGACTTGTTCTATTAGTCCATCTATACTAACCTCCACCAGGTTGCAAATTCAAAATAATTTTTATCTGCATCTAGCTCTGAAAAAATATTTGGGCTTGGGCTTGTAGCAGTGTGTGGGACTTGTTCTATTAGTCCATCTATACTAACCTCCACCAGGTTGCAAATACAAAATAAGTTTTATCTGCATCTAGCTCTGAAAAAATATTTGGGCTTGGGCTTGTAGCAGTGTGTGGGACTTGTTCTCTTAGTCAATCTATACTAACCTCCACCAGGTTGCAAATTCAAAATAATTTTTATCTGCATCTAGCTCTGAAAAAATATTTGGACTTCGGCTTGTAGCAGTGTGTGGGACTTGTTCTATTAGTCCATCTATAGTAACCTCCACCAGGTTGCAAATTCAAAATAATTTTTATCTGCATCTAGCTCTGAAAAAATATTTGGGCTTCGGCTTGTAGCAGTGTGTGTGACTTGTTCTATTCGTCCATCTATACTAACCTCCACCAGGTTGCAAATTCCAAATAATTTTTATCTTCATCTAGCTCTGAAAAAATATTTGGGCTTCGGCTTGTAGCAGTGTGTGGGACTTGTTCTATAAGTCCATCTATACTAACCTCCACCAGGTTGCAAATTCAAAATAATTTTTATCTGCATCTAGCTCTGAAAAAATATTTGGGCTTGGGCTTGTAGCAGTGTGTGGGACTTGTTCTATTAGTCCATCTATACTAATCTCCACCAGGTTGCAAATTCAAAATAATTTTTATCTGCATCTAGCTCTGAAAAAATATTTGGGCTTGGGCTTGTAGCAGTGTGTGGGACTTGTTCTATTAGTCCATCTATACAAACCTCCACCAGCTTGCAAATTCAAAATAATTTTTATCTGCATCTAGCTCTGAAAAAATATTTGGGCTTCGGCTTGTAGCAGTGTGTTGGACTTGTTCTATTATTCCATCTATACTAACCTCCACCAGGTTGCAAATTCAAAATAATTTTTATCTGCGTCTAGCTCTGAAAAAATATTTGGGCTTCGGCTTGTAGCAGTGTGTGGGACTTGTTCTATTAGTCCATCTATACTAACCTCCACCAGGTTGCAAATTCAAAATAATTTTTATCTGCATCTAGCTCTGAAAAAATATTTGGGCTTGGGCTCGTAGCAGTGTGTGGGACTTGTTCTATTAGTCCATCTATACTAACTTCCACCAGGTTGCAAATTCAAAATCATTTTTATCTGCATCTAGCTCTGAAAAAATATTTGGGCTTGGGCTTGTAGCAGTGTGTGGGACTTGTTCTATTAGTCCATCTATACTAACCTCCACCAGGTTGCAAATTCAAAATCATTTTTATCTGCATCTAGCTCTGAAAAAATATTTGGGCTTGGGCTTGTAGCAGTGTGTGGGACTTGTTCTATTAGTCCATCTATACTAACCTCCACCAGGTTGCAAATTCAAAATAATTTTTATCTGCATCTAGCTATGAAAAAATATTTGGGCTTCGGTTTGTAGCAGTGTGTGGGACTTGTTCTATTTGTCCATCTATACTTACCTCCACCAGGTTGCAAATTCAAAATAATTTTTATCTGCATCTAGCTCTGAAAAAATATTTGAGCTTCGGCTTGTAGCAGTGTGTGGGACTTGTTCTATTAGTCCATCTATACTAACCTCCACCAGGTTGCAAATTCAAAATAATTTTTATCTGCATCTAGCTCTGAAAAAATTTTGGGCTTGGGCTTGTAGCAGTGTGTGGGACTTGTTCTATTAGTCCATCTATACTAACCTCCACCAGGTTGCAAATTCAAAATTATTTTTATCTGCATCTAGCTATGAATAAATATTTGGGATTCGGCTTGTAGCAGTGTGTGAGACTTGTTCTATTAGTCCATCTATACTAACCTCCACCAGGTTGCAAATTCAAAATAATTTTTATCTGCATCTAGCTCTGAAAAAATATTTGGGCTTCGGCTTGTAGCAGTGTGTGGGACTTGTTCTATTAATCCATCTATACTAACCTCCACCAGCTTGCAAATTCAAATTAATTTTTATCTGCATCTAGCTCTGAAAAAATATTTGGTCTTGGGCTTGTAGCAGTGTGTGGGACTTGTTCTATTAGTCCATCTATACTAACCTCCACCAGGTTGCAAATTCAAAATAATTTTTATCTGCATCTAGCTCTGAAAAAATATTTGGACTTCGGCTTGTAGCAGTGTGTGGGACTTGTTCTATTTGTCCATCTATACTAACCTCCACCAGGTTGCAAATTCAAAATAATTTTTATCTGCAACTAGCTCTGAAAAAATATTTGGGCTTCGGCTTGTAGCAGTGTGTGGGACTTGTTCTATTAGTCCATCTATACTAACCTCCACCAGGTTGCAAATTCAAAATAATTTTTCTCTGCATCTAGCTCTGAAAAAAATTTTAGGCTTGGGCTTGTAGCAGTGTGTGGGACTTGTTCTATTAGTCCATCTATACTAACGTCCACCAGGTTGCAAATTCAAAATAATTTTTTTCTGCATCTAGCTATGAATAAATATTTGGGATTCGGCTTGTAGCAGTGTGTGAGACTTGTTCTATTAGTCCATCTATACTAACCTCCACCAGGTTGCAAATTCAAAATAATTTTTATCTGCATCTAGCTCTGAAAAAATATTTGGGCTTGGGCTTGTAGCAGTGTGTGGGACTTGTTCTATTAGTCCATCTATACTAACCTCCACCAGGTTGCAAATTCAAAATAATTTTTATCTGCATCTAGCTCTGAAAAAATATTTGGGCTTGGGCTTGTAGCAGTGTGTGGGACTTTTTCTATCAGTCCATCTATACTAACCTCCACCAGGTTGCAAATTCAAAATAATTTTTATCTGCATCTAGCTCTGAAAAAATATTTGGGCTTGGGCTTGTAGCAGTGTGTGGGAATTGCTCTATTAGTCCATCTATACTAACCTCCACCAGGTTGCAAATTAAAAATAATTTTTATCTGCATCTAGCTCTGAAAAAATATTTGGGCTTGGGCTTGTAGCAGTGTGTGGGACTTGTTCTATTAGTCCATCTATACTAACCTCCACCAGGTTGGAAATTCAAAATAATTTTAATCTGCATCTAGCTCTGAAAAAATATTTGGGCTTCGGCTTGTAGCAGTGTGTGGGACTTGTTCTATTAGTCCATCTATACTAACCTCCACCAGGTTGCAAATTCAAAATAATTTTTATCTGAATCTAGCTCTGAAAAAATATTTGGGCTTCGGCTTGTAGCACTGTGTGGGACTTGTTCTATTAGTCCATCTATACTAACCTCCACCAGGTTGCAAATTCAAAATATTTTTTATCTCCATCTAAATCTGAAAAAATATTTGGTCTTGGGCTTGTAGCAGTGTGTGGGACTTGTTCTATTAGTCCATCTATACTAACCTCCATCAGGTTGCAAATTCAAAATAATTTTTATCTGCATCTAGCTCTGAAAAAATATTTGGGCTTGGGCCTGTAGCAGTGTGTGGGACTTGTTCTATTAGTCCATCTATTCTAACCTCCACCAGGTTGCAAATTCTAAATAATTTTTATCTGCATCTAGCTCTGAAAAAATATTTGGACTTCGGCTTGTAGCAGTGTGTGGGACTTGTTCTATTTGTCCATCTATACTAACCTCCACCAGGTTGCAAATTCAAAATAATTTTTATCTGCATCTAGCTCTGAAAAAATATTTGGGCTTCGGCTTGTAGCAGTGTGTGGGACTTGTTCTATTAGTCCATCTATACTAACCTCCACCAGGTTGCAAATTCAAAATAATTTTTCTCTGCATCTAGCTCTGAAAAAAATTTTAGGCTTGGGCTTGTAGCAGTGTGTGGGACTTGTTCTATTAGTCCATCTATACTAACGTCCACCAGGTTGCAAATTCAAAATAATTTTTTTCTGCATCTAGCTATGAATAAATATTTGGGATTCGGCTTGTAGCATTGTGTGAGACTTGTTCTATTAGTCCATCTATACTAACCTCCACCAGGTTGCAAATTCAAAATAATTTTTATCTGCATCTAGCTCTGAAAAAATATTTGGGCTTGGGCTTGTAGCAGTGTGTGGGACTTGTTCTATTAGTCCATCTATACTAACCTCCACCAGGTTGCAAATTCAAAATAATTTTTATCTGCATCTAGCTCTGAAAAAATATTTGGGCTTGGGCTTGTAGCAGTGTGTGGGACTTTTTCTATCAGTCCATCTATACTAACCTCCATCAGGTTGCAAATTCAAAATAATTTTTATCTGCATCTAGCTCTGAAAAAATATTTGGGCTTGGGCTTGTAGCAGTGTGTGGGAATTGCTCTATTAGTCCATCTATACTAACCTCCACCAGGTTGCAAATTAAAAATAATTTTTATCTGCATCTAGCTCTGAAAAAATATTTGGGTTGGGCTTGTAGCAGTGTGTGGGACTTGTTCTATTAGTCCATCTATACTAACCTCCACCAGGTTGGAAATTCAAAATAATTTTAATCTGCATCTAGCTCTGAAAAAATATTTGGGCTTCGGCTTGTAGCAGTGTGTGGGACTTGTTCTATTAGTCCATCTATACTAACCTCCACCAGGTTGCAAATTCAAAATAATTTTTCTGCATCTAGCTCTGAAAAAATATTTGGGCTTCGGCTTGTAGCACTGTGTGGGACTTGTTCTATTAGTCCATCTATACTAACCTCCACCAGGTTGCAAATTCAAAATATTTTTTATCTCCATCTAAATCTGAAAAAATATTTGGTCTTGGGCTTGTAGCAGTGTGTGGGACTTGTTCTATTAGTCCATCTATACTAACCTCCACCAGGTTGCAAATTCAAAATAATTTTTATCTGCATCTAGCTCTGAAAAAATATTTGGGCTTGGGCTTGTAGCAGTGTGTGGGACTTGTTCTATTAGTCCATCTATTCTAACCTCCACCAGGTTGCAAATTCTAAATAATTTTTATCTGCATCTAGCTCTGAAAAAATATTTGGGCTTCGGCTTGTAGCAGTGTGTGGACTTGTTGTATAAGTCCATCTATACTAACTTCCACCAGGTTGCAAATACAAAATAAGTTTTATCTGCATCTAGCTCTGAAAAAAAATTTGGGCTTGGGCTTGTAGCAGTATGTGGGACTTGTTCTCTTAGTCCATCTATACTAACCTCCACCAGGTTGCAAATTCAAAATAATTTTTATCTGCATCTAGCTCTGAAAAAATATTTGGACTTCGGCTTGTAGCAGTGTGTGGGACTTGTTCTATTAGTCCATCTATACTGACCTCCACCAGCTTGCAAATTCAAAATAATTTTTATCTGCATCTAGCTCTGAAAAAATATTTGAGCTTCGGCTTGTAGCAGTGCGTGGGACTTTTTCTATTAGTCCATCTATACTAACCTCCACCAGGTTGCAAATTCAAAATAATTTTTATCTGCATCTAGCTCTGAAAAAAATTTGGGGCTTGGGATTGTAGCAGTGTGTGGGACTTGTTCTATTAGTCCATCTATACTAACCTCCACCAGGTTGCAAATTCAAAATAATTTTTATCTGCATCTAGCTATGAATAAATATTTGGGATTCAGCTTGTAGCAGTGTGTGAGACTTGTTCTATTAGTCCATCTATACTAACCTCCACCAGGTTGCAAATTCAAAATAATTTTTATCTGCATCTAGCTCTGAAAAAATATTTGGGCTTCCGCTTGTAGCAGTGTGTGGGACTTGTTCTATAAGTCCATCTATACTAACCTCCACCAGGTTGCAAATTTAAAATAATTTTTATCTGCATCAAGCTCTGAAAAAATATTTGGGCTTGGGATTGTAGCAGTGTGTGGGACTTGTTCTATTAGTCCATCTATACTAACCTCCACCAGGTTGCAAATTCAAAATAATTTTTATCTGCATCTAGCTCTGAAAAAATATTTGGGCTTCTTCTTGTAGCAGTGTGTGGGACTTGTTCTATAAGTCCATCTATACTAACCTCCACCAGGTTGCAAATTCAAAATAATTTTAATCTGCATCTAGCTCTGAGAAAATATTTGGGCTTCGGCTTGTAGCAGTGTGTGGTACTTGTTCTATTAGTCCATCTATACTAACCTCCACCAGGTTGCAAATTCAAAATAATTTTTATCTGCATCTAGCTCTGAAAAAATATTTGGGCTTCGGCTTGCAGCAGTGTGTGGGACTTGTTCTATTTGTCCATCTATACTAACCTCCACCAGGTTGCAAATTCAAAATAATTTTTATCTGCATCTAGCTCTGAAAAAATATTTGGGCTTCGGCTTGTAGCATTGTGTGGGACTTGTTATATTAGTCCATCTATACTAACCTCCACCAGGTTGCAAATTCAAAATTATTTTTATCTGCATCTAGCTCTGAAAAAAATTTTGGCCTTGGGCTTGTAGCAGTGTGTGGGACTTTTTCTATTAGTCCATCTATACTAACCTCCACCAGCTTGCAAATTCAAAATAATTTTAATCTGCATCTAGCTCTGAAAAAATATTTGGGCTTCGGCTTGTAGCAGTGTGTGGGACTTGTTCTATTAGTGCATCTATACTAACCTCCACCAGGTTGCAAATTCAAAATAATATTTATCTGCATCTAGCTCTGAAAAAATATTTGGGCTTCGGCTTGTAGCAGTGTGTGGGACTTGTTCTATTAGTCCATCTATACTAACCTGCACCAGGTTGCAAATTCAAAATAATTTTTATCTGCCTCTAGCTCTGAAAAAATATTTGGGCTTGGGCTTGAAGCAGTGTGTGGGACTTGCTCTATTAGTCCATCTATACTAACCTCCACCAGGTTGCAAATTTAAAATAATTTTTATCTGCATCTAGCTCTGAAAAAATATTTGGGCTTGGGCTTGAAGCAGTGTGTGGGACTTGTTTTATTAGTCCATTTATACTAACCTCCACCAGGTTGCAAATTCAAAATAATTTTTATCTACATCTAGCTATGAATAAATATTTGGGCTTCGGCTTGTAGCAGTGTGTGGGACTTGTTCTATTAGTCCATCTATACTAACCTCCACCAGATTGCAAATTCAAAATGATTTTTATCTGCATCTAGCTCTGAAAAAATATTTGGGCTTCGGCTTGTAGCAGTGTGTGGGACTTGTTCTTTTAGTCCATCTATACTAACCTCCACCAGGTTGCAAATTCAAAATAATTTATATCTGCATCTAGCTCTGAAAAAATATTTGGGCTTCGGCTTTTAGCAGTGTGTGGACTTGTTCTATAAGTCCATCTACACTAACCTCCACCAGGTTGCAAATTCAAAATAATTTTTATCTGCATCAAGCTCTGAAAAAATATTTGGGCTTGGGCTTGTAGCAGTGTGTGGGACTTGTTCTATTAGTCCATCTATACTAACCTCCACCAGGTTGCAAATTCAAAATAATTTTTATCTGCATCTAGCTCTGAAAAAATATTTGGACTTCGGCTTGTAGCAGTGTGTGGGACTTGTTCTATTAGTCCATCTATACTAACCTCCACCAGGTTGCAAATTCAAAATAATTTTTATCTGCATCTAGCTCTGAAAAATTATTTGGGCTTTGGCTTGTAGCAGTGTGTGGGACTTGTTCTATTAGTCCATCCATACTAACCTCCACCAGGTTGCAAATTCAAAATAATTTTTATCTGCATCTAGCTCTGAAAAAATATTTGGGCATCGGCTTGTAGCAGTGTGTGGGACTTGTTCTATAAGTCCATCTATACTAACCTCCACCAGGTTGCAAATTCAAAATAATTTTTATCTGCTTCTAGCTCTGAAAAAATATTTGGGCTTCGGCTTGTAGCAGTGTGTGGGACTTGTTCTATTAGTCCATCTATACTAACCTCCACCACGTTGCAAATTCAAAATAATTTCTATCTGCATCTAGCTCTGAAAAAATATTTGGGCTTCGGCTTGTAGCAGTGTGTGGGACTTGTTCTATTAGTCCATCTATACTAACCTCCACCAGCTTGCAAATTCAAATTAATTTTTATCTGCATCTAGCTCTGAAAAAATATTTGGGCTTGGGCTTGTAGCCGTGTGTGGGACTTGTTCTATTAGTCCATCTATACTAACCTCCACCAGGTTGAAAATTCAAAATAATTTTTATCTGCATCTAGCTCTGAAAAAATATTTGGGCTTCGGCATGCAGCACTGTGTGGAACTTGTTCTATTAGTCGATCTATACTAACCTCCACCAGGTTGCAAATTCAAATTAATTTTTATCTGCATCTAGCTCTGAAAAAATATTTGGGCTTCGGCTTGTAGCAGTGTGTGGGACTTGTTCTATTAGTCCATCTATACTAACCTCCACCAGGTTGCAAATTCAAAATAATTTTTATCTGCATCTAGCTCTGAAAAAATATTTGGGCTTGGGCTTGAAGCAGTGTGTGGGACTTGTTCTATTAGTCCATCTATACTAACCTACACCAGGTTGCAAATTCAAAATAATTTTTACCTGCATCTTGCTATGAATAAATATTTGGGCTTCGTCTTGTAGCAGTGTGTGGGACTTGTTCTATTAGTCCATCTATACTAACCTACACCAGGTTGCAAATTCAAATTAATTTTCATCTGCATCTAGCTCTGAAAAAATATTTGGTTTGGGCTTGAAGCAGTGTGTGGGACTTGTTCTATTAGTCCATCTATACTAACCTCCGCCAGGTTGCAAATTCAAAATAATTTTTATCTGCATCTAGCTCTGAAAAAATGTTTGGGCTTGGGCTTGTAGCAGTGTGTGGGACTTGTTCTATTAGTCCATCTATACTAACCTCCACCAGGTTGCAAATTCAAAATAATTTTTATCTGCATCTAGCTCTGAAAAAATATTTGGGCTTCGGCTTGTAGCAGTGTGTGGGACTTGTTATATTAGTCCATCTATACTAACCTCCACCAGGTTGCAAATTCAAAATAATTTTTATCTGCATCTAGCTCTGAAAAAATATTTGGGCTTCGGCTTGTAGCAGTGTGTGGGACTTGTTCTATTAGTCCATCTATACTAACCTCCACCAGGTTGCAAATTCAAAATAATTTTTATCTGCATCTAGCTCTGAATAAATATTTGGGCTTCGGCTTGTAGCAGTGTGTGGGACTTGTTCTATTAGTCCATCTATACTAACCTCCACCAGGTTGCAAATTCAAAATAATTTTTATCTGCATCTAGCTCTGAAAAAATATTTGGGCTTGGGCTTGTAGCAGTGTGTGGGACTTGTTCTATTAGTAAATCTATACTAACCTCCACCAGGTTGCAAATTCCAAATAATTTATATCTGCATCTAGCTCTGAAAAAATATTTGGGCTAGGGCTTGTAGCAGTGTGTGGGACTTGTTCTATTAGTCCATCTATACTAACCTCCACCAGGTTGCAAATTCAAAATAATTTTTATCTGCATCTAGCTCTGAAAAAATATTTGGGCTTGGGCTTGTAGCAGTGTGTGGGACTTGTTCTATTAGTCCATCTATACTAACCTCCACCAGGTTGCAAATTCAAAATAATTTTTATCTGCATGTAGCTCTTAAAAAATATTTGCGCTTCGGCTTGCAGCAGTGTGTGGGACTTGCTCTATTAGTCCATCTATACTAACCTCCACCAGCTTGCAAATTCAAAATGATTTTTATCTGCATCTACCTCTGAAAAAATATTTGGGCTTGGGCTTGTAGCAGTGTGTGGGACTTGTTCTATTAGTCCATCTATACTAACCTCCACCAGGTTGCAAATTCAAAATGATTTTTATCTGCATCTAGCTCTGAAAAAATATTTGGGCTTGGGCTTTTAGCAGTGTGTGGGACTTGTTCTATTAGTCCATCTATACTAACCTCCACCAGGTTGCAAATGCAAAATAATTTTTACCTGCATCTAGCTCTGAAAAAATATTTGGGCTTCGGCTTGTAGCAGTGTGTGGGACTTGTTCTATTAGTCCATCTATACTAACCTCCACCAGGTTGCAAATTCAAAATAATTTTTATCTGCATCTAGCTCTGAAAAAATATTTGGGCTTGGGCTTGTAGCAGTGTGTGGGACTTGTTCTATTAGTCCATCTATACTAACCTCCACCAGGTTGCAAATTCAAAATAATTTTTATCTGCATCTAGCTCTTAAAAAATATTTGCGCTTCGGCTTGCAGCAGTGTGTGGGACTTGCTCTATTAGTCCATCTATACTAACCTCCACCAGGTTGCAAATTCAAAATGATTTTTATCTGCATCTACCTCTGAAAAAATATGTGGGCTTGGGCTTGTAGCAGTGTGTGGGACTTGTTCTATTAGTCCATCTATACTAACCTCCACCAGGTTGCAACTTCAAAATGATTTTTATCTGGATCTAGCTCTGAAAAAATATTTGGGCTTGGGCTTTTAGCAGTGTGTGGGACTTGTTCTATTAGTCCATCTATACTAACCTCCACCAGGTTGGAAATTCAAAATAATTTTTACCTGCATCTAGCTCTGAAAAAATATTTGGGCTTCGGCTTGTAGCAGTGTGTGGGACTTGTTCTATTCGTCCATCTATACTAACCTCCACCAGGTTGCAAATTCAAAAGAATTTTTATCTGCATCTAGCTCTGAAAAAATATTTGCGCTTCGGCTTGCAGCAATGTGTGGGAGTTGTTCTATTAGTCCATCTATACTAACCTCCACCAGGTTGCAAATTCAAAAGAATTTTTATCTGCATCTAGCTCTGAAAAAATATTTGGGCCTGGGCTTGTAGCAGTGTGTGGGACTTGTTCTATTAGTCCATCCATACTAACCTCCACCAGGTTGCAAATTCAAAATAATTTTTATCTGCATCTAGCTCTGAAAAAATATTTGGGTTTGTGCTTGTAGCAGTGTGTGGGACTTGTTCTATTAGTCCATCTGTACTAACATCCACCAGGTTGCAAATTCAAAATAATTTTTATCTGCATCTAGCTCTGAAAAAATATTTGGGTTTGGGCTTGAAGCAGTGTGTGGGACTTGTTCTGCATAACGAACGCACGTCCGTGTGAGCTCGGCTCAAGCCAAAACGCTACCCAGGGTTGGTTCCTGACCCGATATAGGCCCATTCACGGACTGGGCGTATATCTAAAATAGGGACTGGTGGCAGCATACCAACTGGGGATTGGGGAAGGCTGGTAGTGACGGTCGGAGGTTCAGATATATATATTCCTGGCGCGGCCAAGGAAGATATATATACCGCCCTCACTACAGAGGGCCCCGATACCCAGTAGGTTACAGGACAGTCTCCCTGGCGACCGCTTATCCTAGGTGCAGTTCCTTGACTGACCTGAGGCTAAGAGGGCGCTAGCGAGTTGTGCTGTGTAGTGACGTTACGGTTTAGTGACGTTGAAGGGATAACACACTACCGTGTTCCCTGCGCTGGTTGCAGCTTCCTGGCACTACTTTCTCTAGGTGCAGTACCTTGACTGACCTGAGAGGTAAGGGGGCGCCAGAGAGCTGCACCCACCGGCCGGCTTTCATCACATTGGTTCCTTTTGAAGGTTTCCACGGTCGGCGAGAGTCTGATATGTTGGGGTAGAGAGTTCCAGAGTAGGGGGGAAGCACGGGAGAAATCTTGTATACGAGTGTGGGAGGAGGAGATAAGAGGAGAGTAGAGCAGGAGATCTTGTGAGGATCGGAGGTTGCGTGCAGGTAAGTACCGGGAGACTAGGTCACAGATGTATGGGGGAGACAGGTTGTGGATGGCTTTGTATGCCATGGTTAGAGTTTTGAACTGAATTCTCTGGGCAATAGGGAGCCAGTGAAGGGATTGACAGAGAGGAGAGGCCGGGGAATAGCGGGGGGACAGGTGGATTAGTCGAGCAGCAGAGTTTAGGATAGATTGGAGAGGTGCAAGAGTGTTGGAAGGGATGCCACGGAGCAGGAGGTTGCAGTAGTCGAGGCGGGATATGATGAGGGCATGCACTAGTGTTTTTGCAGAGTCTTTGCTGAGGAATGCACGGATCCGGGAGATGTTTTTGAGTTGGAGTCGGCAGGAGGTGGAAAGGGCTTGAATATGTGGTTTGAAGGAGAGATCAGAGTCCAGGGTTACCCCAAGGCAGCGAGCTTGTGGGACTGGGGAGAGTGAACAGCCATTGATGTTGATGGATAGGTCAGATGGGGGATGTGAATGAGAGGGTGGAAAGATGATGAACTCTGTTTTATCCATGTTGAGTTTTAGAAACCTGTCGGA
Source organism: Phyllobates terribilis (assembly GCF_046119375.1). Classification (NCBI taxonomy): domain Eukaryota; kingdom Metazoa; phylum Chordata; class Amphibia; order Anura; family Dendrobatidae; genus Phyllobates; species Phyllobates terribilis. The sequence continues at coordinate 125,419,413 of NW_027362762.1, read as the reverse complement.
GAAGAAGGATGAGATGGCGGACAGACATTGTGGGATTCTGGTTAGTAGGGAGGAGATATCGGGTCCAGAGAGGTAGATCTGTGTGTCGTCAGCATAGAGGTGATACTGAAAGCCGTGAGACTCTATGAGCTGTCCCAGGCCGAAGGTGTAGATGGAGAAGAGCAGGGGTCCTAGAACTGAACCTTGGGGGACACCGACAGATAGGGGGCGAGATGAGGAGGTGGTGCGTGAGTGGGAGACGCTGAATGTCCTGTCTGTTAAGTATGAGGAGATCCAAGATAGAGCCAAGTCCGTGATGCCAAGAGATGAGAGAATCTGGAGTAAGAGGGAATGGTCCACTGTGTCAAAGGCAGATGACAGGTCCAGAAGGAGGAGGATGGAGTAGTGTCGCTTGGATTTGGCATTTAGTAGGTCGTTTGTGACTTTGGTCAGGGCAGTTTCAGTCGAGTGATGCGGTCGGAAGCCAGATTGTAGACGGTCGAAGAGGGAGCAGGAGGAGAGGTGGGAGGACAGTTCAAGGTGGACATGTTGTTCTAGAAGTTTTGAGGCAAAGGGGAGAAGTGATATGGGGCGGTAGCTGGTCAGAGAGGAAGGGTCAAGGGAGGGCTTTTTGAGGATGGGTGTGATACTAACCTCCACCAGTTTGCAAATTCAAAATAATTTTTATCTGCATCTAGCTCTTAAAAAATATTTGCACTTCGGCTTGCAGCAGTGTGTGGGACTTGCTCTATTAGTCCATCTATACTAACCTCCACCAGGTTGCAAATTCAAAATGATTTTTATCTGCATCTACCTCTGAAAAAATATGTGGGCTTGGGCTTGTAGCAGTGTGTGGGACTTGTTCTATTAGTCCATCTATACTAACCTCCACCAGGTTGCAAATTCAAAATGATTTTTATCTGGATCTAGCTCTGAAAAAATATTTGGGCTTGGGCTTTTAGCAGTGTGTGGGACTTGTTCTATTAGTCCATCTATACTAACCTCCACCAGGTTGGAAATTCAAAATAATTTTTACCTGCATCTAGCTCTGAAAAAATATTTGGGCTTCGGCTTGTAGCAGTGTGTGGGACTTGTTCTATTCGTCCATCTATACTAACCTCCACCAGGTTGCAAATTCAAAATAATTTTTATCTGCATCTAGCTCTGAAAAAGTATTTGGGTTTGTGCTTGTAGCAGTGTGTGGGACTTGTTATATTAGTCCATCTGTACTAACCTCCACCAGGTTGCAAATTCAAAATAATTTTTATCTACATCTAGCTCTGAAAAAATATTTGGGTTTGGGCTTGAAGCAGTGTGTGGGACTTGTTCTATTAGTCCATCTATACTAACCTCCACCAGGTTGCAAATTCAAAATAATTTTTACCTGCACCTTGCTATGAATAAATATTAGGACTTCGTCTTGTAGCATTGTGTGGGACTTGTTCTATTAGTCCATCTATACTAAACTCCACCAGTTTGCAAATTCAAATTAATTTTCATCTGCATCTAGCTCTGAAAAAATATTTGGTTTGGGCTTGAAGCAGTGTGTGGGACTTGTTCTATTAGTCCACCTATACTAACCTCCACCAGGTTGCAAATTCAAAATAATTTAAATCTGAATCTAGCTCTGAAAAAATATTTGGGCTAGGGCTTGTAGCAGTGTGTGGGACTTGTTCTATTTGTCCATCTATACTAACCTCCAACAGGTTGCAAATTCAAAATAATTTTTATCTGCATCTAGCTCTGAAAAATTATTTGGGCTTGGGCTTGTAGCAGTGTGTGGGACTTGTTCTATTCGTCCATCTATACTAACCTCCACCAGGTTGCAAATTCAAAATAATTTTTATCTGCATCTACCTCTGAAAAAATATTTGGGCTTGGGCTTGTAGCAGTGTGTGGGACTTGTTCTATTAGTCCATCTATACTAACCTCCACCAGGTTGCAAATTCAAAATGATTTTTATCTGCATCTAGCTCTGAAAAAATATTTGGGCTTGGGCTTTTAGCAGTGTGTGGGACTTGTTCTATTAGTCTATCTATACTAACCTCCACCAGGTTGCAAATTCAAAATAATTTTTATCTGCATCTAGCTCTGAAAAAATATTTGGGCTTCGGCTTGTAGCAGTGTGTGGGACTTGTTCTATTAGTCCATCTATACTAACCTCCACCAGGTTGCAAATTCAAAATAATTTTTATCTGCATCTAGCTCTGAAAAAATATTTGGGTTTGTGCTTGTAGCAGTGTGTGGGACTTGTTCTATTAGTCCATCTGTACTAACCTCCACCAGGTTGCAAATTCAAAATAATTTTTATCTGCATCTAGCTCTGAAAAAATATTTGGGTTTGGGCTTGAAGCAGTGTGTGGGACTTGTTCTATTAGTCCATCTATACAAACCTCCACCAGGTTGCAAATTCAAAATAATTTTTACCTGCACCTTGCTATGAATAAATATTAGGGCTTCGGCTTGTAGCATTGTGTGGGACTTGTTCTATTAGTCCATCTATGCTAACCTCCACCAGGTTGCAAATTCAAATTAATTTTCATCTGCATCTAGCTCTGAAAAAATATTTGGTTTGGGCTTGAAGCAGTGTGTGGGATTGGTTCTATTAGTCCACCTATACTAACCTTCACCAGGTTGCAAATTCAAAATAATTTATATCTGAATCTAGCTCTGAAAAAATATTTGGGCTAGGGCTTGTAGCAGTGTGTGGGACTTGTTCTATTTGTCCATCTATACTAACCTCCAACAGGTTGCAACTTCAAAATAATTTTTATCTGCATCTAGCTCTGAATAATTATTTGGGCTTGGGCTTGTAGCAGTGTGTGGGACTTGTTCTATTAGTCCATCTATACTAACCTCCACCAGGTTGCAAATTCAAAATAATTTTTATCTGCATCTACCTCTTAAAAAATATTTGCGCTTCGGCTTGTAGCAGTGTGTGGGACTTGTTCTATTAGTCCATCTATACTAACCTCCACCAGGTTGCAAATTCAGAATGATTTTTATCTGCATCTACCTCTGAAAAAATATTTGGGCTTGGGCTTGTAGCAGTATGTGGGACTTGTTCTATTAATCCATCTATACTAACCTCCACCAGGTTGCAAATTCAAAATGATTTTTATCTGCATCTAGCTCTGAAAAAATATTTGGGCTTGGGCTTTTAGCAGTGTGTGGGACTTGTTCTATTAGTCTATCTATACTAACCTCCACCAGGTTGCAAATTCAAAATAATTTTTATCTGCATCTAGCTCTGAAAAAATATTTGGGCTTGGGCTTGTAGCAGTGTGTGGGACTTGTTCTATTAGTCCATCTATACTAACCTCCACCAGGTTGCAAATTCAAAATAATTTTTATCTGCATCTACCTCTTAAAAAATATTTGCGCTTCGGCTTGTAGCAGTGTGTGGGACTTGTTCTATTAGTCCATCTATACTAACCTCTACCAGGTTGCAAATTCAGAATGATTTTTATCTGCATCTACCTCTGAAAAAATATTTGGGCTTGGGCTTGTAGCAGTGTGTGGGACTTGTTCTATTAATCCATCTATACTAACCTCCACCAGGTTGCAAATTCAAAATGATTTTTATCTGCATCTAGCTCTGAAAAAATATTTGGGCTTGGGCTTTTAGCAGTGTGTGGGACTTGTTCTATTAGTCTATCTATACTAACCTCCACCAGGTTGCAAATTCAAAATAATTTTTATCTGCATCTAGCTCTGAAAAAATATTTGGGCTTCGGCTTGTAGCAGTGTGTGGGACTTGTTCTATTCGTCCATCTATACTAACCTCCACCAATTTCCAAATTCAAAATAATTTTTATCTGCATCTAGCTCTGAAAAAATATTTGGGCTTCTGCTTGCAGCAATGTGTGGGACTTGTTCTATTAGTCCATCTATACTAACCTCCACCAGGTTGCAAATTCAAAATAATTTTTATCTGCATCTAGCTCTGAAAAAATATTTGGGCCTGGGTTTGTAGCAGTGTGTGGGACTTGTTCTATTAGTCCATCTATACTAACCTCCACCAGGTTGCAAATTCAAAATAATTTTTATCTGCATCTAGCTCTGAAAAAATATTTGGGCTTGGGCTTGTAGCAGTGTGTGGGACTTGTTCTATTAGTCCATCTGTACCAACCTCCACCAGGTTGCAAATTCAAAATAATTTTTATCTGCATCTAGCTTTAAAAAAATATTTGGGATTCGGCTTGTAGCAGTGTGTGGGACTTGTTCTATTAGTCCATCTATACTAACCTCCACCAGGTTGCAAATTCAAAATAATTTTTATCTGCATCTAGCTCTGAAAAAATATTTGGGCTTCGGCTTGTAGCAGTGTGTGGGACTTGTTCTATTAGTCCATCTATACTAACCTCGACCAGGTTGCAAATTCAAAATAATTTTTATCTGTATCTAGCTCTGAAAAAATATTTGGGCTTGGGCTTGTAGCAGTGTGTGGGACTTGTTCTATTAGTCCATCTATACTAACCTCCACCAGGTTGCAAATTCAAATTAATTTTTATCTGCATCTAGCTCTGAAAAAATATTTGGACTTCGGCTTGTAGCTGTGTGTGGGTCTTGTTCTATTAGTTCATCTATACTAACCTCCACCAGGTTGCAAATTCAAAATAATTTTTATCTACATCTAGCTCTGAAAAAATATTTGGGCTTTTGCTTGTAACAGTGTGTGGGACTTGTTCTATTAGTCCATCTATACTAACCTCCACCAGGTTGCAAATTCAAAATAATTTTTATTTGCCTCTAGCTCTGAAAAAATATTTGGGCTTCGGCTTGTAGCAGTGTGTGGGACTTGTTCTATTAGTCCATCTATACTAACCTCCACCAGGTTGCAAATTCAAAATAATTTTTATCTGCATCTAGCTCTGAAAAAATATTTGGGCTTGGGCTTGTAGCAGTGTGTGGGACTTGTTCTATTAGTACATCTATTCTAACCTCCACCAGGTTGCAAATTCAAAATAATTTTTATCTGCATCTAGCTCTGAAAAAATATTTGGGCTTCGGCTTGTAGCAGTGTGTGGGACTTGTTCTATTAGTCCATCTATACTAACCTCCACCAGGTTGCAAATTCAAAATAATTTTTATCTGCATCTAGCTCTGAAAAAATATTTTGGTTTTTGCTTGTAGCAGTGTGTGGGACTTGTTCTATATTTGGACTTCGGCTTGTAGCAGTGTGTGGGACATGTTCTATTAGTCCATCTACACTAACCTCCACCAGGTTGCAAATTCAAAATAATTTTTATCCGCATCTAGCTCTGAAAAAATATTTGGGCTTGGGCTTGTAACAGTGTGTGGGACTTATTCTATTAGTCCATCTATACTAACCTCCAACAGGTTGCAAATTCAAAATAAATTTTATCTGCATCTAGCTATGAATAAATATTTGGGCTTCGGCTTGTAGCAGTGTGTGGGACTTGTTCTATTAGTACATCTATACTAACCTCCACCAGGTTGCAAATTCAAAATAATTTTTATCTGCATCTAGCTCTGAAAAAATATTTGGGTTTGTGCTTGTAGCAGTGTGTTGGACTTGTTCTATTAGTCCATCTATACTAACCTCCACCAGGTTGCAAATTCAAAATAATTTTTATCTGCATCTAGCTCTGAAAAAATATTTGGGCTTGGGCTTGTAGCAGTGTGTGAGACTTGTTCTATTAGTCCATCTATACTAACCTCCACCAGGTTGCAAATTCAAAATAATTTTTATCTATATCTAGCTCTGAAAAAATATTTGGGCTTGGGCTTGTAGCAGTGTGTTGGACTTGTTCTATTAGTCCATCTATACTAACCTCCACCAGGTTGCAAATTCAAAATAATTTTTATCTGCATCTAGCTCTGAAAAAATATTTGGGTTTCAGCTTGCAGCAATGTGTGGGACTTGTTCTATTAGTCCATCTATACTAACCTCCACCAGGTTGCAAATTCAAAATAATTTTTATCTGCATCTAGCTCTGAAAAAATATTTGGGCTTGAGCTTGTAGCAGTGTGTGGGACTTGTTCTATTAGTCCATCTATACTAACCTCCACCAGGTTGCAAATTCAAAATAATTTTTATCTGCATCTAGCTCTGAAAAAAATATTTGGGCTTCTGCTTGCAGCAATGTGTGGGACTTGTTCTATTAGTCCATCTATACTAACCTCCACCAGGTTGCAAATTCAAAATAATTTTTATCTGCATCTAGCTCTGAAAAAATATTTGGGCCTGGGCTTGTAGCAGTGTGTGGGACTTGTTCTATTAGTCCATCTATACTAACCTCCACCAGGTTGCAAATTCAAAATAATTTTTATCTGCATCTAGCTCTGAAAAAATATTTGGGCTTGGGCTTGTAGCAGTGTGTGGGACTTGTTCTCTTAGTCCATCTATACTAACCTCCACCAGGTTGCAAATTCAAAATAATTTTTATCTGCATCTAGCTTTAAAAAAATATTTGGGATTCGGCTTGTAGCAGTGTGTGGGACTTGTTCTATTAGTCCATCTATACTAACCTCCACCAGGTTGCAAATTCAAAATAATTTTTATCTGCATCTAGCTCTGAAAAAATTTTTAGGCTTCGGCTTGTAGCAGTGTGTGGGACTTGTTCTATTAGTCCATCTATACTAACCTCGACCAGGTTGCAAATTCAAAATAATTTTTATCTGCATCTAGCTCTGAAAAAATATTTGGGCTTGAGCTTGTAGCAGTGTGTGGGACTTGTTCTATTAGTCCATCTATACTAACCTCCACCAGGTTGCAAATTCAAAATAATTTTTATCTGCATCTAGCTCTGAAAAAAATATTTGGGCTTCTGCTTGCAGCAATGTGTGGGACTTGTTCTATTAGTCCATCTATACTAACCTCCACCAGGTTGCAAATTCAAAATAATTTTTATCTGCATCTAGCTCTGAAAAAATATTTGGGCCTGGGCTTGTAGCAGTGTGTGGGACTTGTTCTATTAGTCCATCTATACTAACCTCCACCAGGTTGCAAATTCAAAATAATTTTTATCTGCATCTAGCTCTGAAAAAATATTTGGGCTTGGGCTTGTAGCAGTGTGTGGGACTTGTTCTATTAGTCCATCTATACTAACCTCCACCAGGTTGCAAATTCAAAATAATTTTTATCTGCATCTAGCTTTAAAAAAATATTTGGGATTCGGCTTGTAGCAGTGTGTGGGACTTGTTCTATTAGTCCATCTATACTAACCTCCACCAGGTTGCAAATTCAAAATAATTTTTATCTGCATCTAGCTCTGAAAAAATTTTTAGGCTTCGGCTTGTAGCAGTGTGTGGGACTTGTTCTATTAGTCCATCTATACTAACCTCGACCAGGTTGCAAATTCAAAATAATTTTTATCTGCATCTAGCTCTGAAAAAATATTTGGGCTTGAGCTTGTAGCAGTGTGTGGGACTTGTTCTATTAGTCCATCTATACTAACCTCCACCAGGTTGCAAATTCAAAATAATTTTTATCTGCATCTAGCTCTGAAAAAATATTTGGGCTTCGGCTTGTAGCTGTGTGTGGGTCTTGTTCTATTAGTTCATCTATACTAACCTCCACCAGGTTGCAAATTCAAAATAATTTTTATCTGCATCTAGCTCTGAAAAAATATTTGGGCTTGGGCTTGTAACAGTGTGTGGAACTTGTTCTATTAGTCCATCTATACTAACCTCCACCAGGTTGCAAATTCAAAATATTTTTTATCTGCATCTAGCTCTGAAAAAATATTTGGGCTTCGGCTTGTAGCAGTGTGTGGGACTTGTTCTATTAGTCCATCTATACTAACCTCCACCAGTTTGCAAATTCAAAATAATTTTTATCTGCATCTAGCTCTGAAAAAATATTTGGGCTTGGGCTTGTAGCAGTGTGTGGGACTTGTTCTATTAGTACATCTATACTAACCTCCACCAGGTTGCAAATTCAAAATAATTTTTATCTGCATCTAGCTCTGAAAAAATTATTTGGGCTTCGGCTTGTAGCAGTGTGTGGGACTTGTTCTATTAGTCCATCTATACTAACCTCCACCAGGTTGCAAATTCAAAATAATTTTTATCTGCATCTAGCTCTGAAAAAATATTTGGGCTTGGGCTTGTAGCAGTGTGTGGGACTTGTTCTATTAGTACATCTATACTAACCTCCACCAGGTTGCAAATTCAAAATAATTTTTATCTGCATCTAGCTCTGAAAAAATATTTGGGCTTCAGCTTGTAGCAGTGTGTGGGACTTGTTCTATTAGTCCAGCTATACTAACCTCCACCAGGTTGCAAATTCAAAATAATTTTTATCTGCATCTAGCTCTGAAAAAATATTTGGGTTTTTGCTTGTAGCAGTGTTTGGGACTTGTTCTATATTTGGGCTTGAGCTTGTAGCAGTGTGTGGGACATGTTCTATTAGTCCATCTACACTAACCTCCACCAGGTTGCAAATTCAAAATAATTTTTATCCGCATCTAGCTCTGAAAAAATATTTGGGCTTGGGCTTGTAACAGTGTGTAGGACTTGTTCTATTAGTCCATCTATACTAACCTCCACCAGGTTGCAAATTCAAAATAATTTTTATCTGCATCTAGCTCTGAAAAAATATTTGGGCTTCGGCTTGTAGCAGTGTGTGGGACTTGTTCTATTAGTCCATCTATACTAACCTCCACCAGGTTGCAAATTCAAAATAATTTTTATCTGCATCTAGCTCTGAAAAAATATTTGGGCTTAGGCTTGTAGCAGTGTGTGGGACTTGTTCTATTAGTACATCTATACTAACCTCCACCAGGTTGCAAATTCAAAATAATTTTTATCTGCATCTAGCTCTGAAAAAATATTTGGGTTTGTGCTTGTAGCAGTGTGTTGGACTTGTTCTATTAGTCCATCTATACTAACCTCCACCAGGTTGCAAATTCAAAATAATTTTTATCTGCATCTAGCTCTGAAAAAATATTTGGGCTTGGGCTTGTAGCAGTGTGTGAGACTTGTTCTATTAGTCCATCTATACTAACCTCCACCAGGTTGCAAATTCAAAATAATTTTTATCTGCATCTAGCTTTGAAAAAATATTTGGGCTTGGGCTTGTAGCAGTGTGTGGGACTTGTTCTATTAGTCCATCTATACTAACCTCCACCAGGTTTCAAATTCAAAATAATTTTTATCTGCATCTAACTCTGAAAAAATATTTGGGCTTCGGCTTGCAGCAATGTGTGGGACTTGTCTATTAGTCCATCTATACTAATCTCCACCAGGTTGCAAATTCAAAATAATTTTTATCTGCATCTAGCTCTTAAAAAATATTTGGGCTTCGGCTTGTAGCAGTGTGTGGGACTTGTTCTATTAGTCCATCTATACTAACCTCCACCAGGTTGCAAATTCAAAATAATTTTTATCTGCATCTAGCTCTGAAAAAATATTTGGGCTTTGGCTTGTAGCAGTGTGTGGGACTTGTTCTATTAGTCCATCTATACTAACCTCCACCAGGTTGCAAATTCAAAATAATTTTTATCTGCATCTAGCTCTGAAAAAATATTTGGGCTTGGGCTTGTAGCAGTGTGTGGGACTTGTTCTATTAGTCCATCTATACTAACCTCCACCAGGTTGCAAATTCAAAATAATTTTTATCCGCATCTAGCTCTGAAAAAATATTTGGGCTTGGGCTTGTAACAGTGTGTGGGACTTGTTCTATTAGTCCATCTATACTAACCTCCACCAGGTTGCAAATTCAAAATAATTTTTATCTGCATCTAGCTCTGAAAAAATATTTGGGCTTCGGCTTGTAGCAGTGTGTGGGACTTGTTCTATTAGTCCATCTATACTAACCTCCACCAGGTTGCAAATTCAAAATAATTTTTATCTGCATCTAGCTCTGAAAAAATATTTGGGCTTAGGCTTGTAGCAGTGTGTGGGACTTGTTCTATTAGTACATCTATACTAACCTCCACCAGGTTGCAAATTCAAAATAATTTTTATCTGCATCTAGCTCTGAAAAAATATTTGGGTTTGTGCTTGTAGCAGTGTGTTGGACTTGTTCTATTAGTCCATCTATACTAACCTCCACCAGGTTGCAAATTCAAAATAATTTTTATCTGCATCTAGCTCTGAAAAAATATTTGGGCTTGGGCTTGTAGCAGTGTGTGAGACTTGTTCTATTAGTCCATCTATACTAACCTCCACCAGGTTGCAAATTCAAAATAATTTTTATCTGCATCTAGCTTTGAAAAAATATTTGGGCTTGGGCTTGTAGCAGTGTGTGGGACTTGTTCTATTAGTCCATCTATACTAACCTCCACCAGGTTGCAAATTCAAAATAATTTTTATCTGCATCTAACTCTGAAAAAATATTTGGGCTTCGGCTTGCAGCAATGTGTGGGACTTGTTCTATTAGTCCATCTATACTAATCTCCACCAGGTTGCAAATTCAAAATAATTTTTATCTGCATCTAGTTCTTAAAAAATATTTGGGCTTCGGCTTGTAGCAGTGTGTGGGACTTGTTCTATTAGTCCATCTATACTAACCTCCACCAGGTTGCAAATTCAAAATAATTTTTATCTGCATCTAGCTCTGAAAAAATATTTGGGCTTTGGCTTGTAGCAGTGTGTGGGACTTGTTCTATTAGTCCATCTATACTAACCTCCACCAGGTTGCAAATTCAAAATAATTTTTATCTGCATCTAGCTCTGAAAAAATATTTGGGCTTGGGCTTGTAGCAGTGTGTGGGACTTGTTCTATTAGTCCATCTATACTAACCTCCACCAGGTTGCAAATTCAAAATAATTTTTATCTGCATCTAGCTCTGAAAAAATATTTGGGCTTCAGATTGTAGCAGTGTGTGGGACTTGTTCTATTCGTACATCTATACTAACCTCCACCAAGTTCCAAATTCAAAATAATTTTTATCTGCATCTAGCTCTGAAAAAATATTTGGGCTTGGGCTTGTAGCAGTGTGTGGGACTTGTTCTATTAATACATCTATACTAACCTCCACCAGGTTGCAAATTCAAAATAATTTTTATCTGCATCTAGCTATGAATAAATATTTGGGCTTCGGCTTGTAGCACTGTGTGGGACTTGTTCTATTATTACATCTATACTAACCTCCACCAGGTTGCAAATTCAAAATAATTTTTATCTGCATCTAGCTCTGAAAAAATATCTGGGTTTGTGCTTGTAGCAGTGTGTGGGACTTGTTCTATTAGTCCATCTATACTAACCTCCACCAGGTTGCAAATTCAAAATAATTTTTATCTGCATCTAGCTCTGAAAAAATATTTGGGCTTCGGCTTGCAGCAATGTGTGGGACTTGTTCTATTAGTCCATCTATACTAACCTCCACCAGGTTGCAAATTCAAAATAATTTTTATCTGCATCTAGCTCTGAAAAAATATTTGGGCTTGGGCTTGTAGCAGTGTGTGGGACTTGTTCTATTAGTACATCTATACTAACCTCCACCAGGTTGCAAATTCAAAATAATTTTTATCTGCATCTAGCTCTGAAAAATATTTGGGCTTTGGCTTGTAGCAGTGTGTGGGACTTGTTCTATTAGTCCATCTATACTAACCTCCACCAGGTTGCAAATTTAAAATTATTTTTATCTGCATCTAGCTCTGAAAAAATATTTGGGCTTGGGCTTGTAGCAGTGTGTGGGACTTGTTCTATTAGTCCATCTATACTAACCTCCACCAGGTTGCAAATTCAAAATAATTTTTATCTGCATCTAGATCTGAAAAAATATTTGGGCTTCGGATTGTAGCAGTGTGTGGGACTTGTTCTATTCGTCCATCTATACTAACCTCCACCAAGTTCCAAATTCAAAATAATTTTTATCTGCATCTAGCTCTGAAAAAATATTTGGGCTTGGGCTTGTAGCAGTGTGCGGGACTTGTTCTATTAATACATCTATACTAACCTCCACCAGGTTGCAAATTCAAAATAATTTTTATCTGCATCTAGCTATGAATAAATATTTGGGCTTCGGCTTGTAGCAGTGTGTGGGACTTGTTCTATTAGTACATCTATACTAACCTCCACCAGGTTGCAAATTCAAAATAATTTTTATCTGCATCTAGCTCTGAAAAAATATTTGGGTTTGTGCTTGTAGCAGTGTGTGGGACTTGTTCTATTAGTCCATCTATACTAACCTCCACCAGGTTGCAAATTCAAAATAATTTTTATCTGCATCTAGCTCTGAAAAAATATTTGGGCTTCGGATTGTAGCAGTGTGTGGGACTTGTTCTATTCGTCCATCTATACTAACCTCCACCAAGTTCCAAATTCAAAATAATTTTTATCTGCATCTAGCTCTGAAAAAATATTTGGGCTTGGGCTTGTAGCAGTGTGTGGGACTTGTTCTATTAGTACATCTATACTAACCTCCACCAGGTTGCAAATTCAAAATAATTTTTATCTGCATCTAGCTCTGAAAAATATTTGGGCTTTGGCTTGTAGCAGTGTGTGGGACTTGTTCTATTAGTCCATCTATACTAACCTCCACCAGGTTGCAAATTCAAAATAATTTTTATCTGCATCTAGCTCTGAAAAAATATTTGGGCTTGGGCTTGTAGCAGTGTGTGGGACTTGTTCTATTAGTCCATCTATACTAACCTCCACCAGGTTGCAAATTCAAAATAATTTTTATCTGCATCTAGATCTGAAAAAATATTTGGGCTTCGGATTGTAGCAGTGTGTGGGACTTGTTCTATTCGTCCATCTATACTAACCTCCACCAAGTTCCAAATTCAAAATAATTTTTATCTGCATCTAGCTCTGAAAAAATATTTGGGCTTGGGCTTGTAGCAGTGTGTGGGACTTGTTCTATTAGTCCATCTATACTAACCTCCACCAGGTTGCAAATTCAAAATAATTTTTAGCTGCATCTAGCTCTGAAAAAATATTTGGGCTTCGGCTTGCAGCAATGTGTGGGACTTGTTCTATTAGTCCATCTATACTAACCTCCACCAGGTTGCAAATTCAAAATAATTTTTATCTGCATCTAGCTCTGAAAAAATATTTGGGCTTGGGCTTGTAGCAGTGTGTGGGACTTGTTCTATTAGTCCATCTATAGTAACCTCCACCAGGTTGCAAATTCAAAATAATTTTTATCTGCATCTAGCTCTGAAAAAATATTTGGGCTTTGGCTTGTAGCAGTGTGTGGGACTTGTTCTATTAGTCCATCTATACTAACCTCCACCAGGTTGCAAATTCAAAATAATTTTTATCTGCATCTAGCTCTGAAAAAATATTTGGGCTTGGGCTTGTAGCAGTGTGTGGGACTTGTTCTATTAGTCCATCTATACTAACCTCCACCAGGTTGCAAATTCAAAATAATTTTTATCTGCATCTAGCTCTGAAAAAATATTTGGGCTTCGGATTGTAGCAGTGTGTGGGACTTGTTCTATTCGTCCATCTATACTAACCTCCACCAAGTTCCAAATTCAAAATAATTTTTATCTGCATCTAGCTCTGAAAAAATATTTGGGCTTGGGCTTGTAGCAGTGTGTGGGACTTGTTCTATTAATACATCTATACTAACCTCCACCAGGTTGCAAATTCAAAATAATTTTTATCTGCATCTAGCTATGAATAAATATTTGGGCTTCGGCTTGTAGCACTGTGTGGGACTTGTTCTATTATTACATCTATACTAACCTCCACCAGGTTGCAAATTCAAAATAATTTTTATCTGCATCTAGCTCTGAAAAAATATCTGGGTTTGTGCTTGTAGCAGTGTGTGGGACTTGTTCTATTAGTCCATCTATACTAACCTCCACCAGGTTGCAAATTCAAAATAATTTTTATCTGCATCTAGCTCTGAAAAAATATTTGGGCTTCGGCTTGCAGCAATGTGTGGGACTTGTTCTATTAGTCCATCTATACTAACCTCCACCAGGTTGCAAATTCAAAATAATTTTTATCTGCATCTAGCTCTGAAAAAATATTTGGGCTTGGGCTTGTAGCAGTGTGTGGGACTTGTTCTATTAGTACATCTATACTAACCTCCACCAGGTTGCAAATTCAAAATAATTTTTATCTGCATCTAGCTCTGAAAAATATTTGGGCTTTGGCTTGTAGCAGTGTGTGGGACTTGTTCTATTAGTCCATCTATACTAACCTCCACCAGGTTGCAAATTCAAAATAATTTTTATCTGCATCTAGCTCTGAAAAAATATTTGGGCTTGGGCTTGTAGCAGTGTGTGGGACTTGTTCTATTAGTCCATCTATACTAACCTCCACCAGGTTGCAAATTCAAAATAATTTTTATCTGCATCTAGATCTGAAAAAATATTTGGGCTTCGGATTGTAGCAGTGTGTGGGACTTGTTCTATTCGTCCATCTATACTAACCTCCACCAAGTTCCAAATTCAAAATAATTTTTATCTGCATCTAGCTCTGAAAAAATATTTGGGCTTGGGCTTGTAGCAGTGTGCGGGACTTGTTCTATTAATACATCTATACTAACCTCCACCAGGTTGCAAATTCAAAATAATTTTTATCTGCATCTAGCTATGAATAAATATTTGGGCTTCGGCTTGTAGCAGTGTGTGGGACTTGTTCTATTAGTACATCTATACTAACCTCCACCAGGTTGCAAATTCAAAATAATTTTTATCTGCATCTAGCTCTGAAAAAATATTTGGGTTTGTGCTTGTAGCAGTGTGTGGGACTTGTTCTATTAGTCCATCTATACTAACCTCCACCAGGTTGCAAATTCAAAATAATTTTTATCTGCATCTAGCTCTGAAAAAATATTTGGGCTTCGGATTGTAGCAGTGTGTGGGACTTGTTCTATTCGTCCATCTATACTAACCTCCACCAAGTTCCAAATTCAAAATAATTTTTATCTGCATCTAGCTCTGAAAAAATATTTGGGCTTGGGCTTGTAGCAGTGTGTGGGACTTGTTCTATTAGTACATCTATACTAACCTCCACCAGGTTGCAAATTCAAAATAATTTTTATCTGCATCTAGCTCTGAAAAATATTTGGGCTTTGGCTTGTAGCAGTGTGTGGGACTTGTTCTATTAGTCCATCTATACTAACCTCCACCAGGTTGCAAATTCAAAATAATTTTTATCTGCATCTAGCTCTGAAAAAATATTTGGGCTTGGGCTTGTAGCAGTGTGTGGGACTTGTTCTATTAGTCCATCTATACTAACCTCCACCAGGTTGCAAATTCAAAATAATTTTTATCTGCATCTAGATCTGAAAAAATATTTGGGCTTCGGATTGTAGCAGTGTGTGGGACTTGTTCTATTCGTCCATCTATACTAACCTCCACCAAGTTCCAAATTCAAAATAATTTTTATCTGCATCTAGCTCTGAAAAAATATTTGGGCTTGGGCTTGTAGCAGTGTGTGGGACTTGTTCTATTAGTCCATCTATACTAACCTCCACCAGGTTGCAAATTCAAAATAATTTTTAGCTGCATCTAGCTCTGAAAAAATATTTGGGCTTCGGCTTGCAGCAATGTGTGGGACTTGTTCTATTAGTCCATCTATACTAACCTCCACCAGGTTGCAAATTCAAAATAATTTTTATCTGCATCTAGCTCTGAAAAAATATTTGGGCTTGGGCTTGTAGCAGTGTGTGGGACTTGTTCTATTAGTCCATCTATAGTAACCTCCACCAGGTTGCAAATTCAAAATAATTTTTATCTGCATCTAGCTCTGAAAAAATATTTGGGCTTTGGCTTGTAGCAGTGTGTGGGACTTGTTCTATTAGTCCATCTATACTAACCTCCACCAGGTTGCAAATTCAAAATAATTTTTATCTGCATCTAGCTCTGAAAAAATATTTGGGCTTGGGCTTGTAGCAGTGTGTGGGACTTGTTCTATTAGTCCATCTATACTAACCTCCACCAGGTTGCAAATTCAAAATAATTTTTATCTGCATCTAGCTCTGAAAAAATATTTGGGCTTCGGATTGTAGCAGTGTGTGGGACTTGTTCTATTCGTCCATCTATACTAACCTCCACCAAGTTCCAAATTCAAAATAATTTTTATCTGCATCTAGCTCTGAAAAAATATTTGGGCTTGGGCTTGTAGCAGTGTGTGGGACTTGTTCTATTAATACATCTATACTAACCTCCACCAAGTTCCAAATTCAAAATAATTTTTATCTGCATCTAGCTCTGAAAAAATATTTGGGCTTCAGCTTGTAGCAGTGTGTGGGACTTGTTCTATTAGTCCAGCTATACTAACCTCCACCAGGTTGCAAATTCAAAATAATTTTTATCTGCATCTAGCTCTGAAAAAATATTTGGGTTTTTGCTTGTAGCAGTGTTTGGGACTTGTTCTATATTTGGGCTTGAGCTTGTAGCAGTGTGTGGGACATGTTCTATTAGTCCATCTACACTAACCTCCACCAGGTTGCAAATTCAAAATAATTTTTATCCGCATCTAGCTCTGAAAAAATATTTGGGCTTGGGCTTGTAACAGTGTGTGGGACTTGTTCTATTAGTCCATCTATACTAACCTCCACCAGGTTGCAAATTCAAAATAATTTTTATCTGCATCTAGCTCTGAAAAAATATTTGGGCTTTGGCTTGTAGCAGTGTGTGGGACTTGTTCTATTAGTCCATCTATACTAACCTCCACCAGGTTGCAAATTCAAAATAATTTTTATCTGCATCTAGCTCTGAAAAAATATTTGGGCTTGTAGCAGTGTGTGGGACTTGTTCTATTAGTCCATCTATACTAACCTCCACCAGGTTGCAAATTCAAAATAATTTTTATCCGCATCTAGCTCTGAAAAAATATTTGGGCTTGGGCTTGTAACAGTGTGTGGGACTTGTTCTATTAGTCCATCTATACTAACCTCCACCAGGTTGCAAATTCAAAATAATTTTTATCTGCATCTAGCTCTGAAAAAATATTTGGGCTTCGGCTTGTAGCAGTGTGTGGGACTTGTTCTATTAGTCCATCTATACTAACCTCCACCAGGTTGCAAATTCAAAATAATTTTTATCTGCATCTAGCTCTGAAAAAATATTTGGGCTTAGGCTTGTAGCAGTGTGTGGGACTTGTTCTATTAGTACATCTATACTAACCTCCACCAGGTTGCAAATTCAAAATAATTTTTATCTGCATCTAGCTCTGAAAAAATATTTGGGTTTGTGCTTGTAGCAGTGTGTTGGACTTGTTCTATTAGTCCATCTATACTAACCTCCACCAGGTTGCAAATTCAAAATAATTTTTATCTGCATCTAGCTCTGAAAAAATATTTGGGCTTGGGCTTGTAGCAGTGTGTGAGACTTGTTCTATTAGTCCATCTATACTAACCTCCACCAGGTTGCAAATTCAAAATAATTTTTATCTGCATCTAGCTTTGAAAAAATATTTGGGCTTGGGCTTGTAGCAGTGTGTGGGACTTGTTCTATTAGTCCATCTATACTAACCTCCACCAGGTTGCAAATTCAAAATAATTTTTATCTGCATCTAACTCTGAAAAAATATTTGGGCTTCGGCTTGCAGCAATGTGTGGGACTTGTTCTATTAGTCCATCTATACTAATCTCCACCAGGTTGCAAATTCAAAATAATTTTTATCTGCATCTAGCTCTTAAAAAATATTTGGGCTTCGGCTTGTAGCAGTGTGTGGGACTTGTTCTATTAGTCCATCTATACTAACCTCCACCAGGTTGCAAATTCAAAATAATTTTTATCTGCATCTAGCTCTGAAAAAATATTTGGGCTTTGGCTTGTAGCAGTGTGTGGGACTTGTTCTATTAGTCCATCTATACTAACCTCCACCAGGTTGCAAATTCAAAATAATTTTTATCTGCATCTAGCTCTGAAAAAATATTTGGGCTTGGGCTTGTAGCAGTGTGTGGGACTTGTTCTATTAGTCCATCTATACTAACCTCCACCAGGTTGCAAATTCAAAATAATTTTTATCTGCATCTAGCTCTGAAAAAATATTTGGGCTTCAGATTGTAGCAGTGTGTGGGACTTGTTCTATTCGTACATCTATACTAACCTCCACCAAGTTCCAAATTCAAAATAATTTTTATCTGCATCTAGCTCTGAAAAAATATTTGGGCTTGGGCTTGTAGCAGTGTGTGGGACTTGTTCTATTAGTCCATCTATACTAACCTCCACCAGGTTGCAAATTCAAAATAATTTTTAGCTGCATCTAGCTCTGAAAAAATATTTGGGCTTCGGCTTGCAGCAATGTGTGGGACTTGTTCTATTAGTCCATCTATACTAACCTCCACCAGGTTGCAAATTCAAAATAATTTTTATCTGCATCTAGCTCTGAAAAAATATTTGGGCTTGGGCTTGTAGCAGTGTGTGGGACTTGTTCTATTAGTCCATCTATAGTAACCTCCACCAGGTTGCAAATTCAAAATAATTTTTATCTGCATCTAGCTCTGAAAAAATATTTGGGCTTTGGCTTGTAGCAGTGTGTGGGACTTGTTCTATTAGTCCATCTATACTAACCTCCACCAGGTTGCAAATTCAAAATAATTTTTATCTGCATCTAGCTCTGAAAAAATATTTGGGCTTGGGCTTGTAGCAGTGTGTGGGACTTGTTCTATTAGTCCATCTATACTAACCTCCACCAGGTTGCAAATTCAAAATAATTTTTATCTGCATCTAGCTCTGAAAAAATATTTGGGCTTCGGATTGTAGCAGTGTGTGGGACTTGTTCTATTCGTCCATCTATACTAACCTCCACCAAGTTCCAAATTCAAAATAATTTTTATCTGCATCTAGCTCTGAAAAAATATTTGGGCTTGGGCTTGTAGCAGTGTGTGGGACTTGTTCTATTAATACATCTATACTAACCTCCACCAAGTTCCAAATTCAAAATAATTTTTATCTGCATCTAGCTCTGAAAAAATATTTGGGCTTCAGCTTGTAGCAGTGTGTGGGACTTGTTCTATTAGTCCAGCTATACTAACCTCCACCAGGTTGCAAATTCAAAATAATTTTTATCTGCATCTAGCTCTGAAAAAATATTTGGGTTTTTGCTTGTAGCAGTGTTTGGGACTTGTTCTATATTTGGGCTTGAGCTTGTAGCAGTGTGTGGGACATGTTCTATTAGTCCATCTACACTAACCTCCACCAGGTTGCAAATTCAAAATAATTTTTATCCGCATCTAGCTCTGAAAAAATATTTGGGCTTGGGCTTGTAACAGTGTGTGGGACTTGTTCTATTAGTCCATCTATACTAACCTCCACCAGGTTGCAAATTCAAAATAATTTTTATCTGCATCTAGCTCTGAAAAAATATTTGGGCTTTGGCTTGTAGCAGTGTGTGGGACTTGTTCTATTAGTCCATCTATACTAACCTCCACCAGGTTGCAAATTCAAAATAATTTTTATCTGCATCTAGCTCTGAAAAAATATTTGGGCTTGTAGCAGTGTGTGGGACTTGTTCTATTAGTCCATCTATACTAACCTCCACCAGGTTGCAAATTCAAAATAATTTTTATCCGCATCTAGCTCTGAAAAAATATTTGGGCTTGGGCTTGTAACAGTGTGTGGGACTTGTTCTATTAGTCCATCTATACTAACCTCCACCAGGTTGCAAATTCAAAATAATTTTTATCTGCATCTAGCTCTGAAAAAATATTTGGGCTTCGGCTTGTAGCAGTGTGTGGGACTTGTTCTATTAGTCCATCTATACTAACCTCCACCAGGTTGCAAATTCAAAATAATTTTTATCTGCATCTAGCTCTGAAAAAATATTTGGGCTTAGGCTTGTAGCAGTGTGTGGGACTTGTTCTATTAGTACATCTATACTAACCTCCACCAGGTTGCAAATTCAAAATAATTTTTATCTGCATCTAGCTCTGAAAAAATATTTGGGTTTGTGCTTGTAGCAGTGTGTTGGACTTGTTCTATTAGTCCATCTATACTAACCTCCACCAGGTTGCAAATTCAAAATAATTTTTATCTGCATCTAGCTCTGAAAAAATATTTGGGCTTGGGCTTGTAGCAGTGTGTGAGACTTGTTCTATTAGTCCATCTATACTAACCTCCACCAGGTTGCAAATTCAAAATAATTTTTATCTGCATCTAGCTTTGAAAAAATATTTGGGCTTGGGCTTGTAGCAGTGTGTGGGACTTGTTCTATTAGTCCATCTATACTAACCTCCACCAGGTTGCAAATTCAAAATAATTTTTATCTGCATCTAACTCTGAAAAAATATTTGGGCTTCGGCTTGCAGCAATGTGTGGGACTTGTTCTATTAGTCCATCTATACTAATCTCCACCAGGTTGCAAATTCAAAATAATTTTTATCTGCATCTAGCTCTTAAAAAATATTTGGGCTTCGGCTTGTAGCAGTGTGTGGGACTTGTTCTATTAGTCCATCTATACTAACCTCCACCAGGTTGCAAATTCAAAATAATTTTTATCTGCATCTAGCTCTGAAAAAATATTTGGGCTTTGGCTTGTAGCAGTGTGTGGGACTTGTTCTATTAGTCCATCTATACTAACCTCCACCAGGTTGCAAATTCAAAATAATTTTTATCTGCATCTAGCTCTGAAAAAATATTTGGGCTTGGGCTTGTAGCAGTGTGTGGGACTTGTTCTATTAGTCCATCTATACTAACCTCCACCAGGTTGCAAATTCAAAATAATTTTTATCTGCATCTAGCTCTGAAAAAATATTTGGGCTTCAGATTGTAGCAGTGTGTGGGACTTGTTCTATTCGTACATCTATACTAACCTCCACCAAGTTCCAAATTCAAAATAATTTTTATCTGCATCTAGCTCTGAAAAAATATTTGGGCTTGGGCTTGTAGCAGTGTGTGGGACTTGTTCTATTAATACATCTATACTAACCTCCACCAGGTTGCAAATTCAAAATAATTTTTATCTGCATCTAGCTATGAATAAATATTTGGGCTTCGGCTTGTAGCACTGTGTGGGACTTGTTCTATTATTACATCTATACTAACCTCCACCAGGTTGCAAATTCAAAATAATTTTTATCTGCATCTAGCTCTGAAAAAATATCTGGGTTTGTGCTTGTAGCAGTGTGTGGGACTTGTTCTATTAGTCCATCTATACTAACCTCCACCAGGTTGCAAATTCAAAATAATTTTTATCTGCATCTAGCTCTGAAAAATATTTGGGCTTTGGCTTGTAGCAGTGTGTGGGACTTGTTCTATTAGTCCATCTATACTAACCTCCACCAGGTTGCAAATTCAAAATAATTTTTATCTGCATCTAGCTCTGAAAAAATATTTGGGCTTGGGCTTGTAGCAGTGTGTGGGACTTGTTCTATTAGTCCATCTATACTAACCTCCACCAGGTTGCAAATTCAAAATAATTTTTATCTGCATCTAGATCTGAAAAAATATTTGGGCTTCGGATTGTAGCAGTGTGTGGGACTTGTTCTATTCGTCCATCTATACTAACCTCCACCAAGTTCCAAATTCAAAATAATTTTTATCTGCATCTAGCTCTGAAAAAATATTTGGGCTTGGGCTTGTAGCAGTGTGTGGGACTTGTTCTATTAGTCCATCTATACTAACCTCCACCAGGTTGCAAATTCAAAATAATTTTTAGCTGCATCTAGCTCTGAAAAAATATTTGGGCTTCGGCTTGCAGCAATGTGTGGGACTTGTTCTATTAGTCCATCTATACTAACCTCCACCAGGTTGCAAATTCAAAATAATTTTTATCTGCATCTAGCTCTGAAAAAATATTTGGGCTTGGGCTTGTAGCAGTGTGTGGGACTTGTTCTATTAGTACATCTATACTAACCTCCACCAGGTTGCAAATTCAAAATAATTTTTATCTGCATCTAGCTCTGAAAAATATTTGGGCTTTGGCTTGTAGCAGTGTGTGGGACTTGTTCTATTAGTCCATCTATACTAACCTCCACCAGGTTGCAAATTCAAAATAATTTTTATCTGCATCTAGCTCTGAAAAAATATTTGGGCTTGGGCTTGTAGCAGTGTGTGGGACTTGTTCTATTAGTCCATCTATACTAACCTCCACCAGGTTGCAAATTCAAAATAATTTTTATCTGCATCTAGATCTGAAAAAATATTTGGGCTTCGGATTGTAGCAGTGTGTGGGACTTGTTCTATTCGTCCATCTATACTAACCTCCACCAAGTTCCAAATTCAAAATAATTTTTATCTGCATCTAGCTCTGAAAAAATATTTGGGCTTGGGCTTGTAGCAGTGTGTGGGACTTGTTCTATTAATACATCTATACTAACCTCCACCAGGTTGCAAATTCAAAATAATTTTTATCTGCATCTAGCTATGAATAAATATTTGGGCTTCGGCTTGTAGCAGTGTGTGGGACTTGTTCTATTAGTACATCTATACTAACCTCCACCAGGTTGCAAATTCAAAATAATTTTTATCTGCATCTAGCTCTGAAAAAATATTTGGGTTTGTGCTTGTAGCAGTGTGTGGGACTTGTTCTATTAGTCCATCTATACTAACCTCCACCAGGTTGCAAATTCAAAATAATTTTTATCTGCATCTAGCTCTGAAAAAATATTTGGGCTTCGGATTGTAGCAGTGTGTGGGACTTGTTCTATTCGTCCATCTATACTAACCTCCACCAAGTTCCAAATTCAAAATAATTTTTATCTGCATCTAGCTCTGAAAAAATATTTGGGCTTGGGCTTGTAGCAGTGTGTGGGACTTGTTCTATTAGTACATCTATACTAACCTCCACCAGGTTGCAAATTCAAAATAATTTTTATCTGCATCTAGCTCTGAAAAATATTTGGGCTTTGGCTTGTAGCAGTGTGTGGGACTTGTTCTATTAGTCCATCTATACTAACCTCCACCAGGTTGCAAATTCAAAATAATTTTTATCTGCATCTAGCTCTGAAAAAATATTTGGGCTTGGGCTTGTAGCAGTGTGTGGGACTTGTTCTATTAGTCCATCTATACTAACCTCCTCCAGGTTGCAAATTCAAAATAATTTTTATCTGCATCTAGATCTGAAAAAATATTTGGGCTTCGGATTGTAGCAGTGTGTGGGACTTGTTCTATTCGTCCATCTATACTAACCTCCACCAAGTTCCAAATTCAAAATAATTTTTATCTGCATCTAGCTCTGAAAAAATATTTGGGCTTGGGCTTGTAGCAGTGTGTGGGACTTGTTCTATTAGTCCATCTATACTAACCTCCACCAGGTTGCAAATTCAAAATAATTTTTATCTGCATCTAGCTCTGAAAAAATATTTGGGCTTAGGCTTGCAGCAGTGTGTGGGACTTGTTCTATTAGTACATCTATACTAACCTCCACCAGGTTGCAAATTCAAAATAATTTTTATCTGCATCTAGCTATGAATAAATATTTGGGCTTCGGCTTGTAGCAGTGTGTGGGACTTGTTCTATTAGTACATCTATACTAACCTCCACCAGGTTGCAAATTCAAAATAATTTTTATCTGCATCTAGCTATGAATAAATATTTGGGCTTGGGCTTGTAGCAGTGTGTGGGACTTGTTCTATTAGTACATCTATACTAACCTCCACCAGGTTGCAAATTCAAAATAATTTTTATCTGCATCTAGCTCTGAAAAAATATTTGGGCTTGGGCTTGTAGCAGTGTGTGAGACTTGTTGTATTAGTCCATCTATACTAACCTCCACCAGGTTGCAAATTCAATATAATTTTTATCTGCATCTAGCTCTGAAAAAATATTTGGGCTTGGGCTTGTAGCAGTGTGTGGGACTTGTTCTGTTAGTCCATCTATAGTAACCTCCACCAGGTTGCAAATTCAAAATAATTTTTATCTGCATCTAGCTCTGAAAAAATATTTGGGCTTTGGCTTGTAGCAGTGTGTGGGACTTGTTCTATTAGTCCATCTATACTAACCTCCACCAGGTTGCAAATTCAAAATAATTTTTATCTGCATCTAGCTCTGAAAAAATATTTGGGCTTGGGCTTGTAGCAGTGTGTGGGACTTGTTCTATTAGTCCATCTATACTAACCTCCACCAGGTTGCAAATTCAAAATAATTTTTATCTGCATCTAGCTCTGAAAAAATATTTGGGCTTCGGATTGTAGCAGTGTGTGGGACTTGTTCTATTCGTCCATCTATACTAACCTCCACCAAGTTCCAAATTCAAAATAATTTTTATCTGCATCTAGCTCTGAAAAAATATTTGGGCTTGGGCTTGTAGCAGTGTGTGGGACTTGTTCTATTAATACATCTATACTAACCTCCACCAGGTTGCAAATTCAAAATAATTTTTATCTGCATCTAGCTATGAATAAATATTTGGGCTTCGGCTTGTAGCAGTGTGTGGGACTTGTTCTATTAGTCCATCTATACTAACCTCCACCAGGTTGCAAATTCAAAATAATTTTTATCTGCATCTAGCTCTTAAAAAATATTTGGGCTTCGGCTTGTAGCAGTGTGTGGGACTTGTTCTATTAGTCCATCTATACTAACCTCCACCAAGTTCCAAATTCAAAATAATTTTTATCTGCATCTAGCTCTGAAAAAATATTTGGGCTTGGGCTTGTAGCAGTGTGTGGGACTTGTTCTATTAGTACATCTATACTAACCTCCACCAGGTTGCAAATTCAAAATAATTTTTATCTGCATCTAGCTCTGAAAAATATTTGGGCTTTGGCTTGTAGCAGTGTGTGGGACTTGTTCTATTAGTCCATCTATACTAACCTCCACCAGGTTGCAAATTCAAAATAATTTTTATCTGCATCTAGCTCTGAAAAAATATTTGGGCTTGGGCTTGTAGCAGTGTGTGGGACTTGTTCTATTAGTCCATCTATACTAACCTCCACCAGGTTGCAAATTCAAAATAATTTTTATCTGCATCTAGATCTGAAAAAATATTTGGGCTTCGGATTGTAGCAGTGTGTGGGACTTGTTCTATTCGTCCATCTATACTAACCTCCACCAAGTTCCAAATTCAAAATAATTTTTATCTGCATCTAGCTCTGAAAAAATATTTGGGCTTGGGCTTGTAGCAGTGTGTGGGACTTGTTCTATTAGTCCATCTATACTAACCTCCACCAGGTTGCAAATTCAAAATAATTTTTAGCTGCATCTAGCTCTGAAAAAATATTTGGGCTTCGGCTTGCAGCAATGTGTGGGACTTGTTCTATTAGTCCATCTATACTAACCTCCACCAGGTTGCAAATTCAAAATATTTTTTATCTGCATCTAGCTCTGAAAAAATATTTGGGCTTGGGCTTGTAGCAGTGTGTGGGACTTGTTCTATTAGTACATCTATACTAACCTCCACCAGGTTGCAAATTCAAAATAATTTTTATCTGCATCTAGCTCTGAAAAATATTTGGGCTTTGGCTTGTAGCAGTGTGTGGGACTTGTTCTATTAGTCCATCTATACTAACCTCCACCAGGTTGCAAATTCAAAATAATTTTTATCTGCATCTAGCTCTGAAAAAATATTTGGGCTTGGGCTTGTAGCAGTGTGTGGGACTTGTTCTATTAGTCCATCTATACTAACCTCCACCAGGTTGCAAATTCAAAATAATTTTTATCTGCATCTAGATCTGAAAAAATATTTGGGCTTCGGATTGTAGCAGTGTGTGGGACTTGTTCTATTCGTCCATCTATACTAACCTCCACCAAGTTCCAAATTCAAAATAATTTTTATCTGCATCTAGCTCTGAAAAAATATTTGGGCTTGGGCTTGTAGCAGTGTGTGGGACTTGTTCTATTAATACATCTATACTAACCTCCACCAGGTTGCAAATTCAAAATAATTTTTATCTGCATCTAGCTATGAATAAATATTTGGGCTTCGGCTTGTAGCAGTGTGTGGGACTTGTTCTATTAGTACATCTATACTAACCTCCACCAGGTTGCAAATTCAAAATAATTTTTATCTGCATCTAGCTCTGAAAAAATATTTGGGTTTGTGCTTGTAGCAGTGTGTGGGACTTGTTCTATTAGTCCATCTATACTAACCTCCACCAGGTTGCAAATTCAAAATAATTTTTATCTGCATCTAGCTCTGAAAAAATATTTGGGCTTCGGATTGTAGCAGTGTGTGGGACTTGTTCTATTCGTCCATCTATACTAACCTCCACCAAGTTCCAAATTCAAAATAATTTTTATCTGCATCTAGCTCTGAAAAAATATTTGGGCTTGGGCTTGTAGCAGTGTGTGGGACTTGTTCTATTAGTACATCTATACTAACCTCCACCAGGTTGCAAATTCAAAATAATTTTTATCTGCATCTAGCTCTGAAAAATATTTGGGCTTTGGCTTGTAGCAGTGTGTGGGACTTGTTCTATTAGTCCATCTATACTAACCTCCACCAGGTTGCAAATTCAAAATAATTTTTATCTGCATCTAGCTCTGAAAAAATATTTGGGCTTGGGCTTGTAGCAGTGTGTGGGACTTGTTCTATTAGTCCATCTATACTAACCTCCTCCAGGTTGCAAATTCAAAATAATTTTTATCTGCATCTAGATCTGAAAAAATATTTGGGCTTCGGATTGTAGCAGTGTGTGGGACTTGTTCTATTCGTCCATCTATACTAACCTCCACCAAGTTCCAAATTCAAAATAATTTTTATCTGCATCTAGCTCTGAAAAAATATTTGGGCTTGGGCTTGTAGCAGTGTGTGGGACTTGTTCTATTAGTCCATCTATACTAACCTCCACCAGGTTGCAAATTCAAAATAATTTTTATCTGCATCTAGCTCTGAAAAAATATTTGGGCTTAGGCTTGCAGCAGTGTGTGGGACTTGTTCTATTAGTACATCTATACTAACCTCCACCAGGTTGCAAATTCAAAATAATTTTTATCTGCATCTAGCTATGAATAAATATTTGGGCTTCGGCTTGTAGCAGTGTGTGGGACTTGTTCTATTAGTACATCTATACTAACCTCCACCAGGTTGCAAATTCAAAATAATTTTTATCTGCATCTAGCTATGAATAAATATTTGGGCTTGGGCTTGTAGCAGTGTGTGGGACTTGTTCTATTAGTCCATCTATACTAACCTCCACCAGGTTGCAAATTCAAAATAATTTTTATCTGCATCTAGCTCTGAAAAAATATTTGGGCTTGGGCTTGTAGCAGTGTGTGAGACTTGTTGTATTAGTCCATCTATACTAACCTCCACCAGGTTGCAAATTCAATATAATTTTTATCTGCATCTAGCTCTGAAAAAATATTTGGGCTTGGGCTTGTAGCAGTGTGTGGGACTTGTTCTATTAGTCCATCTATAGTAACCTCCACCAGGTTGCAAATTCAAAATAATTTTTATCTGCATCTAGCTCTGAAAAAATATTTGGGCTTTGGCTTGTAGCAGTGTGTGGGACTTGTTCTATTAGTCCATCTATACTAACCTCCACCAGGTTGCAAATTCAAAATAATTTTTATCTGCATCTAGCTCTGAAAAAATATTTGGGCTTGGGCTTGTAGCAGTGTGTGGGACTTGTTCTATTAGTCCATCTATACTAACCTCCACCAGGTTGCAAATTCAAAATAATTTTTATCTGCATCTAGCTCTGAAAAAATATTTGGGCTTCGGATTGTAGCAGTGTGTGGGACTTGTTCTATTCGTCCATCTATACTAACCTCCACCAAGTTCCAAATTCAAAATAATTTTTATCTGCATCTAGCTCTGAAAAAATATTTGGGCTTGGGCTTGTAGCAGTGTGTGGGACTTGTTCTATTAATACATCTATACTAACCTCCACCAGGTTGCAAATTCAAAATAATTTTTATCTGCATCTAGCTATGAATAAATATTTGGGCTTCGGCTTGTAGCAGTGTGTGGGACTTGTTCTATTAGTCCATCTATACTAACCTCCACCAGGTTGCAAATTCAAAATAATTTTTATCTGCATCTAGCTCTTAAAAAATATTTGGGCTTCGGCTTGTAGCAGTGTGTGGGACTTGTTCTATTAGTCCATCTATACTAACCTCCACCAGGTTGCAAATTCAAAATAATTTTTATCTGCATCTAGCTCTGAAAAAATATTTGGGCTTCGGATTGTAGCAGTGTGTGGGACTTGTTCTATTAGTCCATCTATACTAACCTCCACCAGGTTGCAAATTCAAAATAATTTTTATCTGCATCTAGCTCTGAAAAAATATTTGGGCTTCGGATTGTAGCAGTGTGTGGGACTTGTTCTATTAGTCCATCTATACTAACCTCCACCAGGTTGCAAATTCAAAATAATTTTTATCTGCATCTAGCTCTGAAAAAATATTTGGGCTTGGGCTTGTAGCAGTGTGTGGGACTTGTTCTATTAGTCCATCTATACTAACCTCCACCAGGTTGCAAATTCAAAATAATTTTTATCTGCATCTAGATCTGAAAAAATATTTGGGCTTCGGATTGTAGCAGTGTGTGGGACTTGTTCTATTCGTCCATCTATACTAACCTCCACCAAGTTCCAAATTCAAAATAATTTTTATCTGCATCTAGCTCTGAAAAAATATTTGGGCTTGGGCTTGTAGCAGTGTGTGGGACTTGTTCTATTAATACATCTATACTAACCTCCACCAGGTTGCAAATTCAAAATAATTTTTATCTGCATCTTGCTATGAATAAATATTTGGGCTTCGGCTTGTAGCAGTGTGTGGGACTTGTTCTATTAGTACATCTATACTAACCTCCACCAGGTTGCAAATTCAAAATAATTTTTATCTGCATCTAACTCTGAAAAAATATGTGGGTTTGTGCTTGTAGCAGTGTGTGGGACTTGTTCTATTAGTCCATCTATACTAACCTCCACCAGGTTGCAAATTCAAAATAATTTTTATCTGCATCTAGCTCTGAAAAAATATTTGGGCTTGGGCTTGTAACAGTGTGTGGGACTTGTTCTATTAGTCCATCTATACTAACCTCCACCAGGTTGCAAATTCAAAATAATTTTTATCTGCATCTAGCTCTGAAAAAATATTTGGGCTTCGGCTTGTAGCAGTGTGTGGGACTTGTTCTATTAGTCCATCTATACTAACCTCCACCAGGTTGCAAATTCAAAATAATTTTTATCTGCATCTAGCTCTGAAAAAATATTTGGGCTTAGGCTTGCAGCAGTGTGTGGGACTTGTTCTATTAGTACATCTATACTAACCTCCACCAGGTTGCAAATTCAAAATAATTTTTATCTGCATCTAGCTATGAATAAATATTTGGGCTTCGGCTTGTAGCAGTGTGTGGGACTTGTTCTATTAGTACATCTATACTAACCTCCACCAGGTTGCAAATTCAAAATAATTTTTATCTGCATTTAGCTCTGAAAAAATATTTGGGTTTGTGCTTGTAGCAGTGTGTTGGACTTGTTCTATTAGTCCATCTATACTAACCTCCACCAGGTTGCAAATTCAAAATAATTTTTATCTGCATCTAGCTCTGAAAAAAATATTTGGGCTTGGGCTTGTAGCAGTGTGTGGGACTTGTTCTATTAGTCCATCTATACTAACCTCCATCAGGTTGCAAATTCAAAATAATTTTTATCTGCATCTAGCTCTGAAAAAATATTTGGGCTTCGGCTTGCAGCAATGTGTGGGACTTGTTCTATTAGTCCATCTATACTAACCTCCACCAGGTTGCAAATTCAAAATAATTTTTATCTGCATCTAGCTCTGAAAAAATATTTGGGCTTGAGCTTGTAGCAGTGTGTGGGACTTGTTCTATTAGTCCATCTATACTAACCTCCACCAGGTTGCAAATTCAAAATAATTTTTATCTGCATCTAGCTCTTAAAAAATATTTGGGCTTCGGCTTGTAGCAGTGTGTGGGACTTGTTCTATTAGTCCATCTATACTAACCTCCACCAGGTTGCAAATTCAAAATAATTTTTATCTGCATCTAGCTCTGAAAAAATATTTGGGCTTTGGCTTGTAGCAGTGTGTGGGACTTGTTCTATTAGTCCATCTATACTAACCTCCACCAGGTTGCAAATTCAAAATAATTTTTATCTGCATCTAGCTCTGAAAAAATATTTGGGCTTGGGATTGTAGCAGTGTGTGGGACTTGTTCTATTAGTCCATCTATACTAACCTCCACCAGGTTGCAAATTCAAAATAATTTTTATCTGCATCTAGCTCTGAAAAAATATTTGGGTTCGGATTGTAGCAGTGTGTGGGACTTGTTCTATTCGTCCATCTATACTAACCTCCACCAAGTTCCAAATTCAAAATAATTTTTATCTGCATCTAGCTCTGAAAAAATATTTGGGCTTGGGCTTGTAGCAGTGTGTGGGACTTGTTCTATTAGTACATCTATACTAACCTCCACCAGGTTGCAAATTCAAAATAATTTTTATCTGCATCTAGCTATGAATAAATATTTGGGCTTGGGCTTGTAGCAGTGTGTGGGACTTGTTCTATTAGTCCATCTATACTAACCTCCACCAGGTTGCAAATTCAAAATAATTTTTATCTGCATCTAGCTCTGAAAAAATATTTGGGCTTGGGCTTGTAGCAGTGTG
Organism: Phyllobates terribilis; assembly: GCF_046119375.1. Taxonomy (NCBI): domain Eukaryota; kingdom Metazoa; phylum Chordata; class Amphibia; order Anura; family Dendrobatidae; genus Phyllobates; species Phyllobates terribilis. The sequence goes on along the minus strand of NW_027362762.1, from coordinate 125,389,087 downwards.
TGAGACTTGTTGTATTAGTCCATCTATACTAACCTCCACCAGGTTGCAAATTCAATATAATTTTTATCTGCATCTAGCTCTGAAAAAATATTTGGGCTTGGGCTTGTAGCAGTGTGTGGGACTTGTTCTATTAGTCCATCTATAGTAACCTCCACCAGGTTGCAAATTCAAAATAATTTTTATCTGCATCTAGCTCTGAAAAAATATTTGGGCTTTGGCTTGTAGCAGTGTGTGGGACTTGTTCTATTAGTCCATCTATACTAACCTCCACCAGGTTGCAAATTCAAAATAATTTTTATCTGCATCTAGCTCTGAAAAAATATTTGGGCTTGGGCTTGTAGCAGTGTGTGGGACTTGTTCTATTAGTCCATCTATACTAACCTCCACCAGGTTGCAAATTCAAAATAATTTTTATCTGCATCTAGCTCTGAAAAAATATTTGGGCTTCGGATTGTAGCAGTGTGTGGGACTTGTTCTATTCGTCCATCTATACTAACCTCCACCAAGTTCCAAATTCAAAATAATTTTTATCTGCATCTAGCTCTGAAAAAATATTTGGGCTTGGGCTTGTAGCAGTGTGTGGGACTTGTTCTATTAATACATCTATACTAACCTCCACCAGGTTGCAAATTCAAAATAATTTTTATCTGCATCTAGCTATGAATAAATATTTGGGCTTCGGCTTGTAGCAGTGTGTGGGACTTGTTCTATTAGTCCATCTATACTAACCTCCACCAGGTTGCAAATTCAAAATAATTTTTATCTGCATCTAGCTCTTAAAAAATATTTGGGCTTCGGCTTGTAGCAGTGTGTGGGACTTGTTCTATTAGTCCATCTATACTAACCTCCACCAGGTTGCAAATTCAAAATAATTTTTATCTGCATCTAGCTCTGAAAAAATATTTGGGCTTCGGATTGTAGCAGTGTGTGGGACTTGTTCTATTAGTCCATCTATACTAACCTCCACCAGGTTGCAAATTCAAAATAATTTTTATCTGCATCTAGCTCTGAAAAAATATTTGGGCTTCGGATTGTAGCAGTGTGTGGGACTTGTTCTATTAGTCCATCTATACTAACCTCCACCAGGTTGCAAATTCAAAATAATTTTTATCTGCATCTAGCTCTGAAAAAATATTTGGGCTTGGGCTTGTAGCAGTGTGTGGGACTTGTTCTATTAGTCCATCTATACTAACCTCCACCAGGTTGCAAATTCAAAATAATTTTTATCTGCATCTAGATCTGAAAAAATATTTGGGCTTCGGATTGTAGCAGTGTGTGGGACTTGTTCTATTCGTCCATCTATACTAACCTCCACCAAGTTCCAAATTCAAAATAATTTTTATCTGCATCTAGCTCTGAAAAAATATTTGGGCTTGGGCTTGTAGCAGTGTGTGGGACTTGTTCTATTAATACATCTATACTAACCTCCACCAGGTTGCAAATTCAAAATAATTTTTATCTGCATCTTGCTATGAATAAATATTTGGGCTTCGGCTTGTAGCAGTGTGTGGGACTTGTTCTATTAGTACATCTATACTAACCTCCACCAGGTTGCAAATTCAAAATAATTTTTATCTGCATCTAACTCTGAAAAAAATATGTGGGTTTGTCCTTGTAGCAGTGTGTGGGACTTGTTCTATTAGTCCATCTATACTAACCTCCACCAGGTTGCAAATTCAAAATAATTTTTATCTGCATCTAGCTCTGAAAAAATATTTGGGCTTGGGCTTGTAACAGTGTGTGGGACTTGTTCTATTAGTCCATCTATACTAACCTCCACCAGGTTGCAAATTCAAAATAATTTTTATCTGCATCTAGCTCTGAAAAAATATTTGGGCTTCGGCTTGTAGCAGTGTGTGGGACTTGTTCTATTAGTCCATCTATACTAACCTCCACCAGGTTGCAAATTCAAAATAATTTTTATCTGCATCTAGCTCTGAAAAAATATTTGGGCTTAGGCTTGCAGCAGTGTGTGGGACTTGTTCTATTAGTACATCTATACTAACCTCCACCAGGTTGCAAATTCAAAATAATTTTTATCTGCATCTAGCTATGAATAAATATTTGGGCTTCGGCTTGTAGCAGTGTGTGGGACTTGTTCTATTAGTACATCTATACTAACCTCCACCAGGTTGCAAATTCAAAATAATTTTTATCTGCATTTAGCTCTGAAAAAATATTTGGGTTTGTGCTTGTAGCAGTGTGTTGGACTTGTTCTATTAGTCCATCTATACTAACCTCCACCAGGTTGCAAATTCAAAATAATTTTTATCTGCATCTAGCTCTGAAAAAAATATTTGGGCTTGGGCTTGTAGCAGTGTGTGGGACTTGTTCTATTAGTCCATCTATACTAACCTCCATCAGGTTGCAAATTCAAAATAATTTTTATCTGCATCTAGCTCTGAAAAAATATTTGGGCTTCGGCTTGCAGCAATGTGTGGGACTTGTTCTATTAGTCCATCTATACTAACCTCCACCAGGTTGCAAATTCAAAATAATTTTTATCTGCATCTAGCTCTGAAAAAATATTTGGGCTTGAGCTTGTAGCAGTGTGTGGGACTTGTTCTATTAGTCCATCTATACTAACCTCCACCAGGTTGCAAATTCAAAATAATTTTTATCTGCATCTAGCTCTTAAACAATATTTGGGCTTCGGCTTGTAGCAGTGTGTGGGACTTGTTCTATTAGTCCATCTATACTAACCTCCACCAGGTTGCAAATTCAAAATAATTTTTATCTGCATCTAGCTCTGAAAAAATATTTGGGCTTTGGCTTGTAGCAGTGTGTGGGACTTGTTCTATTAGTCCATCTATACTAACCTCCACCAGGTTGCAAATTCAAAATAATTTTTATCTGCATCTAGCTCTGAAAAAATATTTGGGCTTGGGATTGTAGCAGTGTGTGGGACTTGTTCTATTAGTCCATCTATACTAACCTCCACCAGGTTGCAAATTCAAAATAATTTTTATCTGCATCTAGCTCTGAAAAAATATTTGGGTTCGGATTGTAGCAGTGTGTGGGACTTGTTCTATTCGTCCATCTATACTAACCTCCACCAAGTTCCAAATTCAAAATAATTTTTATCTGCATCTAGCTCTGAAAAAATATTTGGGCTTGGGCTTGTAGCAGTGTGTGGGACTTGTTCTATTAGTACATCTATACTAACCTCCACCAGGTTGCAAATTCAAAATAATTTTTATCTGCATCTAGCTCTGAAAAAATATTTGGGCTTCGGCTTGTAGCAGTGTGTGGGACTTGTTCTATTAGTCCATCTATACTAACCTCCACCAGGTTGCAAATTCAAAATAATTTTTATCTCCATCTAGCTCTGAAAAAATATTTGGGCTTAGGCTTGTAGCAGTGTGTGGGACTTGTTCTATTAGTACATCTATACTAACCTCCACCAGGTTGCAAATTCAAAATAAATTTTATCTGCATCTAGCTATGAATAAATATTTGGGCTTGGGCTTGTAGCAGTGTGTGGGACTTGTTCTATTAGTACATCTATACTAACCTCCACCAGGTTGCAAATTCAAAATAATTTTTATCTGCATCAAGCTCTGAAAAAATATTTGGGTTTGTGCTTGTAGCAATGTGTTGGACTTGTTCTATTAGTCCATCTATACTAACCTCCACCAGGTTGCAAATTCAAAATAATTTTTATCTGCATCTAGCTCTGAAAAAATATTTGGGCTTGGGCTTGTAGCAGTGTGTGAGACTTGTTCTATTAGTCCATCTATACTAACCTCCACCAGGTTGCAAATTCAAAATAATTTTTATCTGCATCTAGCTCTGAAAAAATATTTGGGCTTGGGCTTGTAGCAGTGTGTGGGACTTGTTCTATTAGTCCATCTATACTAACCTCCACCAGATTGCAAATTCAAAATAATTTTTATCTGCATCTAGCTCTGAAAAAATATTTGGGCTTCGGCTTGCAGCAATGTGTGGGACTTGTTCTATTAGTCCATCTATACTAACCTCCACCAGGTTGCAAATTCAAAATAATTTTTATCTGCATCTAGCTCTGAAAAAATATTTGGGCTTGAGCTTGTAGCAGTGTGTGGGACTTGTTCTATTAGTCCATCTATACTAACCTCCACCAGGTTGCAAATTCAAAATAATTTTTATCTGCATCTAGCTATTAAAAAATATTTGGGCTTCGGCTTGTAGCAGTGTGTGGGACTTGTTCTATTAGTCCATCTATACTAACCTCCACCAGGTTGCAAATTCAAAATAATTTTTATCTGCATCTAGCTCTGAAAAAATATTTGGGCTTTGGCTTGTAGCAGTGTGTGGGACTTGTTCTATTAGTCCATCTATACTAACCTCCACCAGGTTGCAAATTCAAAATAATTTTTATCTGCATCTAGCTCTGAAAAAATATTTGGGCTTGTGCTTGTAGCAGTGTGTGGGACTTGTTCTATTAGTCCATATATATTAACCTCCACCAGGTTGCAAATTCAAAATAATTTTTATCTGCATCTAGCTCTGAAAAAATATTTGGGCTTCGGATTGTAGCAGTGTGTGGGACTTGTTCTTTTCGTCCATCTATACTAACCTCCACCAAGTTCCAAATTCAAAATAATTTTTATCTGCATCTAGCTCTGAAAAAATATTTGGGCTTGGGCTTGTAGCAGTGTGTGGGACTTGTTCTATAAATACATCTATACTAACCTCCACCAGGTTGCAAATTCAAAATAATTTTTATCTGCATCTAGCTATGAATAAATATTTGGGCTTCGGCTTGTAGCAGTGTGTGGGACTTGTTCTATTAGTACATCTATACTAACCTCCACCAGGTTGCAAATTCAAAATAATTTTTATCTGCATCTAGCTCTGAAAAAATATTTGGGTTTGTGCTTGTAGCAGTGTGTGGGACTTGTTCTATTAGTCCATCTATACTAACCTCCACCAGGTTGCAAATTCAAAATAATTTTTATCTGCATCTAGCTCTGAAAAAATATTTGGGCTTCGGCTTGCAGCAATGTGTGGGACTTGTTCTATTAGTCCATCTATACTAACCTCCACCAGGTTGCAAATTCAAAATAATTTTTATCTGCATCTAGCTCTGAAAAAATATTTGGGCTTGAGCTTGTAGCAGTGTGTGGGACTTGTTCTATTAGTCCATCTATACTAACCTCCACCAGGTTGCAAATTCAAAATAATTTTTATCTGCATCTAGCTCTTAAAAAATATTTGGGCTTCGGCTTGTAGCAGTGTGTGGGACTTGTTCTATTAGTCCATCTATACTAACCTCCACCAGGTTGCAAATTCAAAATAATTTTTATCTGCATCTAGCTCTGAAAAAATATTTGGGCTTTGGCTTGTAGCAGTGTGTGGGACTTGTTCTATTAGTCCATCTATACTAACCTCCACCAGGTTGCAAATTCAAAATAATTTTTATCTGCATCTAGCTCTGAAAAAATATTTGGGCTTGGGATTGTAGCAGTGTGTGGGACTTGTTCTATTAGTCCATCTATACTAACCTCCACCAGGTTGCAAATTCAAAATAATTTTTATCTGCATCTAGCTCTGAAAAAATATTTGGGTTCGGATTGTAGCAGTGTGTGGGACTTGTTCTATTCGTCCATCTATACTAACCTCCACCAAGTTCCAAATTCAAAATAATTTTTATCTGCATCTAGCTCTGAAAAAATATTTGGGCTTGGGCTTGTAGCAGTGTGTGGGACTTGTTCTATTAGTACATCTATACTAACCTCCACCAGGTTGCAAATTCAAAATAATTTTTATCTGCATCTAGCTCTGAAAAAATATTTGGGCTTCGGCTTGTAGCAGTGTGTGGGACTTGTTCTATTAGTCCATCTATACTAACCTCCACCAGGTTGCAAATTCAAAATAATTTTTATCTCCATCTAGCTCTGAAAAAATATTTGGGCTTAGGCTTGTAGCAGTGTGTGGGACTTGTTCTATTAGTACATCTATACTAACCTCCACCAGGTTGCAAATTCAAAATAAATTTTATCTGCATCTAGCTATGAATAAATATTTGGGCTTGGGCTTGTAGCAGTGTGTGGGACTTGTTCTATTAGTACATCTATACTAACCTCCACCAGGTTGCAAATTCAAAATAATTTTTATCTGCATCAAGCTCTGAAAAAATATTTGGGTTTGTGCTTGTAGCAATGTGTTGGACTTGTTCTATTAGTCCATCTATACTAACCTCCACCAGGTTGCAAATTCAAAATAATTTTTATCTGCATCTAGCTCTGAAAAAATATTTGGGCTTGGGCTTGTAGCAGTGTGTGAGACTTGTTCTATTAGTCCATCTATACTAACCTCCACCAGGTTGCAAATTCAAAATAATTTTTATCTGCATCTAGCTCTGAAAAAATATTTGGGCTTGGGCTTGTAGCAGTGTGTGGGACTTGTTCTATTAGTCCATCTATACTAACCTCCACCAGATTGCAAATTCAAAATAATTTTTATCTGCATCTAGCTCTGAAAAAATATTTGGGCTTCGGCTTGCAGCAATGTGTGGGACTTGTTCTATTAGTCCATCTATACTAACCTCCACCAGGTTGCAAATTCAAAATAATTTTTATCTGCATCTAGCTCTGAAAAAATATTTGGGCTTGAGCTTGTAGCAGTGTGTGGGACTTGTTCTATTAGTCCATCTATACTAACCTCCACCAGGTTGCAAATTCAAAATAATTTTTATCTGCATCTAGCTATTAAAAAATATTTGGGCTTCGGCTTGTAGCAGTGTGTGGGACTTGTTCTATTAGTCCATCTATACTAACCTCCACCAGGTTGCAAATTCAAAATAATTTTTATCTGCATCTAGCTCTGAAAAAATATTTGGGCTTTGGCTTGTAGCAGTGTGTGGGACTTGTTCTATTAGTCCATCTATACTAACCTCCACCAGGTTGCAAATTCAAAATAATTTTTATCTGCATCTAGCTCTGAAAAAATATTTGGGCTTGTGCTTGTAGCAGTGTGTGGGACTTGTTCTATTAGTCCATATATATTAACCTCCACCAGGTTGCAAATTCAAAATAAGTTTTATCTGCATCTAGCTCTGAAAAAATATTTGGGCTTCGGATTGTAGCAGTGTGTGGGACTTGTTCTTTTCGTCCATCTATACTAACCTCCACCAAGTTCCAAATTCAAAATAATTTTTATCTGCATCTAGCTCTGAAAAAATATTTGGGCTTGGGCTTGTAGCAGTGTGTGGGACTTGTTCTATAAATACATCTATACTAACCTCCACCAGGTTGCAAATTCAAAATAATTTTTATCTGCATCTAGCTATGAATAAATATTTGGGCTTCGGCTTGTAGCAGTGTGTGGGACTTGTTCTATTAGTACATCTATACTAACCTCCACCAGGTTGCAAATTCAAAATAATTTTTATCTGCATCTAGCTCTGAAAAAATATTTGGGTTTGTGCTTGTAGCAGTGTGTGGGACTTGTTCTATTAGTCCATCTATACTAACCTCCACCAGGTTGCAAATTCAAAATAATTTTTATCTGCATCTAGCTCTGAAAAAATATTTGGGCTTCGGCTTGCAGCAATGTGTGGGACTTGTTCTATTAGTCCATCTATACTAACCTCCACCAGGTTGCAAATTCAAAATAATTTTTATCTGCATCTAGCTCTGAAAAAATATTTGGGCTTGAGCTTGTAGCAGTGTGTGGGACTTGTTCTATTAGTCCATCTATACTAACCTCCACCAGGTTGCAAATTCAAAATAATTTTTATCTGCATCTAGCTCTTAAAAAATATTTGGGCTTCGGCTTGTAGCAGTGTGTGGGACTTGTTCTATTAGTCCATCTATACTAACCTCCACCAGGTTGCAAATTCAAAATAATTTTTATCTGCATCTAGCTCTGAAAAAATATTTGGGCTTTGGCTTGTAGCAGTGTGTGGGACTTGTTCTATTAGTCCATCTATACTAACCTCCACCAGGTTGCAAATTCAAAATAATTTTTATCTGCATCTAGCTCTGAAAAAATATTTGGGCTTGGGCTTGTAGCAGTGTGTGGGACTTGTTCTATTAGTCCATCTATACTAACCTCCACCAGGTTGCAAATTCAAAATAATTTTTATCTGCATCTAGCTCTGAAAAAATATTTGGGCTTCGGATTGTAGCAGTGTGTGGGACTTGTTCTATTAGTCCATCTATACTAACCTCCACCAGGTTGCAAATTCAAAATAATTTTTATCTGCATCTAGCTCTGAAAAAATATTTGGGCTTTGGCTTGTAGCAGTGTGTGGGACTTGTTCTATTAGTCCATCTATACTAACCTCCACCAGGTTGCAAATTCAAAATAATTTTTATCTGCATCTAGCTCTGAAAAAATATTTGGGATTGGGCTTGTAGCAGTGTGTGGGACTTGTTCTATTAGTACATCTATACTAACCTCCACCAGGTTGCAAATTCAAAATAATTTTTATCTGCATCTAGCTATGAATAAATATTTGGGCTTCGGCTTGTACCAATGTGTGGGACTTGTTCTATTAGTACATCTATACTAACCTCCACCAGGTTGCAAATTCAAAATAATTTTTATCTGCATCTAGCTCTGAAAAAATATTTGGGTTTGTGCTTGTAGCAGTGTGTGGGACTTGTTCTATTAGTCCATCTATACTAACCTCCACCAGGTTCCAAATTCAAAATAATTTTTATCTGCATCTAGCTCTGAAAAAATATTTGGGCTTGGGCTTGTAGCAGTGTGTGGGACTTGTTCTATTAGTCCATCTATACTAACCTCCACCAGGTTGCAAATTCAAAATAATTTTTATCTGCATCTAGCTCTGAAAAAATATTTGGGCTTCGGCTTGTAGCAGTGTGTGGGACTTGCTCTATTAGTACATCTATACTAACCTCCACCAGGTTGCAAATTCAAAATAATTTTTATCTGCATCTAGCTCAGAAAAAATATTTGGGCTTCGGCTTGCAGCAATGTGTGGGACTTGTTCTATTAGTCCATCTATACTAACCTTCACCAGGTTGCAAATTCAAAATAATTTTAATCTGCATCTAGCTCTGAAAAAATATTTGGGCTTGGGCTTGTAGCAGTGTGTGGGACTTGTTCTATTAGTCCATCTATACTAACCTCCACCAGGTTGCAAATTCAAAATAATTTTTATCTGCATCTAGCTCTTAAAAAATATTTGGGCTTCGGCTTGTAGCAGTGTGTGGGACTTGTTCTATTAGTCCATCTATACTAACCTCCACCAGGTTGCAAATTCAAAATAATTTTTATCTGCATCTAGCTCTGAAAAATATTTGGGCTTTGGCTTGTAGCAGTGTGTGGGACTTGTTCTATTAGTCCATCTATACTAACCTCCACCAGGTTGCAAATTCAAAATAATTTTTATCTGCATCTAGCTCTGAAAAAATATTTGGGCTTGGGCTTGTAGCAGTGTGTGGGACTTGATTTATTAGTCCATCTATACTAACCTCCACCAGGTTGCAAATTCAAAATAATTTTTATCTGCATCTAGTTCTGAAAAAATATTTGGGCTTCGGATTGTAGCAGTGTGTGGGACTTGTTCTATTTGTCCATCTATACTAACCTCCACCAGGTTGCAAATTCAAAATAATTTTTATCTGCATCTAGCTCTGAAAAAATATTTGGGCTTCGGATTGTAGCAGTGTGTGGGACTTGTTCTATTCGTCCATCTATACTAACCTCCACCAAGTTCCAAATTCAAAATAATTTTTATCTGCATCTAGCTCTGAAAAAATATTTGGGCTTGGGCTTGTAGCAGTGTGTGGGACTTGTTCTATTAATACATCTATACTAACCTCCACCAGGTTGCAAATTCAAAATAATTTTTATCTGCATCTAGCTATGAATAAATATTTGGGCTTCGGCTTGTAGCAGTGTGTGGGACTTGTTCTATTAGTACATCTATACTAACCTCCACCAGGTTGCAAATTCAAAATAATTTTTATCTGCATCTAGCTCTGAAAAAATATTTGGGTTTGTGCTTGTAGCACTGTGTGGGACTTGTTCTATTAGTCCATCTATACTAACCTCCACCAGGTTGCAAATTCAAAATAATTTTTATCTGCATCTAGCTCTGAAAAAATATTTGGGCTTGGGCTTGTAACAGTATGTGGGACTTGTTCTATTAGTCCATCTATACTAACCTCCACCAGGTTGCAAATTCAAAATAATTTTTATCTGCATCTAGCTCTGAAAAAATATTTGGGCTTCGGCTTGTAGCAGTGTGTGGGACTTGTTCTATTAGTCCATCTATACTAACCTCCACCAGGTTGCAAATTCAAAATAATTTTTATCTGCATCTAGCTCTGAAAAAATATTTGGGCTTAGGCTTGCAGCAGTGTGTGGGACTTGTTCTATTAGTACATCTATACTAACCTCCACCAGGTTGCAAATTCAAAATAATTTTTATCTGCATCTAGCTATGAATAAATATTTGGGCTTCGGCTTGTAGCAGTGTGTGGGACTTGTTCTATTAGTACATCTATACTAACCTCCACCAGGTTGCAAATTCAAAATAATTTTTATCTGCATCTAGCTCTGAAAAAATATTTGGGTTTGTGCTTGTAGCAGTGTGTTGGACTTGTTCTATTAGTCCATCTATACTAACCTCCACCAGGTTGCAAATTCAAAATAATTGTTATCTGCATCTAGCTCTGAAAAAAATATTTGGGCTTGGGCTTGTAGCAGTGTGTGGGACTTGTTCTATTAGTCCATCTATACTAACCTCCACCAGGTTGCAAATTCAAAATAATTTTTATCTGCATCTAGCTCTGAAAAAATATTTGGGCTTCGGCTTGCAGCAATGTGTGGGACTTGTTCTATTAGTCCATCTATACTAACCTCCACCAGGTTGCAAATTCAAAATAATTTTTATCTGCATCTAGCTCTGAAAAAATATTTGGGCTTGAGATGTAGCAGTGTGTGGGACTTGTTCTATTACTCCATCTATACTAACCTCCACCAGGTTGCAAATTCAAAATAATTTTTATCTGCATCTAGCTCTGAAAAAATATTTGGGCTTGGGCTTGTAGCAGTGTGTGGGACTTGATTTATTAGTCCATCTATACTAACCTCCACCAGGTTGCAAATTCAAAATAATTTTTATCTGCATCTAGTTCTGAAAAAATATTTGGGCTTCGGATTGTAGCAGTGTGTGGGACTTGTTCTATTTGTCCATCTATACTAACCTCCACCAAGTTCCAAATTCAAAATAATTTTTATCTGCATCTAGCTCTGAAAAAATATTTGGGCGTCGGATTGTAGCAGTGTGTGGGACTTGTTCTATATTTGGGCTTCAGCTTGTAGCAGTGTGTGGGACTTGTTCTATTAGTCCATCTATACTAACCTCCACCAGGTTGCAAATTCAAAATAATTTTTATCTGCATCTAGCTCTGATAAAATATTTGGGCCTCGGCTTGCAGCAATGTGTGGGACTTGTTCTAGTAGTCCATCTATACTAACCTCCACCAGGTTGCAAATTCAAAATAATTTTAATATGCATCTAGCTCTGAAAAAATATTTGGGCCTGGTCTTGTAGCAGTGTGTGGGACTTGTTCTATAACTCCATCTATACTAACCTCCACCAGGTTGCAAATTCAAAATAATTTTTATCTGCATCTAGCTCTGAAAAAATATTTGGGCTTGGGCTTGTAGCAGTGTGTGGGACTTGTTCTATTAGTCCATCTATACTAACCTCCACCAGGTTGCAAATTCAAAATAATTTTTATCTGCATCTAGCTCTGAAAAAATATTTGGGCTTTGGCTTGTAGCAGTGTGTGGGACTTGTTCTATTCGTCCATCTATACTAACCTCCACCAAGTTCCAAATTCAAAATAATTTTTATCTGCATCTAGCTGTGAAAAAATATTTGGGCTTCGGCTTGTAGCAGTGTGTGGGACTTGTTCTATTAGTCCATCTATACTAACCTCCACCAGGTTGCAAATTCAAAATAATTTTTATCTGCATCTAGCTGTGAAAAAATATTTGGGCTTCGGCTTCTAGCTGTGTGTGGGACTTGTTCTATTAGTCCATCTATACTAACCTCCACCAGGTTGCAAATTCAAAATAATTTTTATCTCCATCTAGCTCTGAAAAAATATTTGGGCTTGGGCTTGTAGCAGTGTGTGGGACTTGTTCTATTAGTCCATCTATACTAACCTCCACCAGGTTGCAAATTCAAAATAATTTTTATCTGCATCTAGCTCTGAAAAAATATTTGGGCTTCGGCTTGTAGCAGTGTGTGGGACTTGTTCTATTAGTCCATCTATACTAACCTCCACCAGGTTGCAAATTCAAAATAATTTTTATCTGCATCTAGCTCTGAAAAAATATTTGGGCTTCGGCTTGTAGCAGTGTGTGGGACTTGTTCTATTAGTCCATCTATACTAACCTCCACCAGGTTGCAAATTCAAAATAATTTTTATCTGCATCTAGCTCTGAAAAAATATTTGGGCTTCGGCTTGTAGCAGTGTGTGGGACTTGTTCTATTAGTCCATCTCTACTAACCTCCACCAGGTTGCAAATTCAAAATAATTTTTATCTGCATCTAGCTCAGAAAAAATATTTGGGCTTTGGCTTGCAACAATGTGTGGGACTTGTTCTATTAGTCCATCTATACTAAACTTCACCAGGTTGGAAATTCAAAATAATTTTTATCTGCATCTAGCTATGAATAAATATTTGGGCTTCGGCTTGTAGCAGTGTGTGGGACTTGTTCTATTAGTACATCTATACTAACCTCCACCAGGTTGCAAATTCAAAATAATTTTTATCTGCATCTAGCTCTGAAAAAATATTTGGGTTTGTGCTTGTAGCAGTGTGTGGGACTTGTTCTATTAGTCCATCTATACTAACCTCCACCAGGTTGCAAATTCAAAATAATTTTTATCTGCATCTAGCTCTGAAAAAATATTTGGGCTTGGGCTTGTAGCAGTGTGTGAGACTTGTTCTATTAGTCCATCTATACTAACCTCCACCAGGTTGCAAATTCAAAATAATTTTTATCTGCATCTAGCTCTGAAAAAATATTTGGGCTTGGGCTTGTAGCAGTGTGTAGTACTTGTTCTATTAGTCCATCTATACTAACCTCCACCAGGTTGCAAATTCAAAATAATTTTTATCTGCATATAGCTCTGAAAAAATATTTGGGCTTCGGCTTGTAGCGGTGTGTGGGACTTGTTCTATTAGTCCATCTATACTAACCTCCACCAGGTTGCAAATTCAAAATAATTTTTATGTGCATCTAGCTCTGAAAAAATATTTGGGCTTCAGCTTGTAGCAGTGTGTGGGACTTGTTCTATTAGTCCATCTATACTAACCTCCACCAGGTTGCAAATTCAAAATAATTTTTATCTGCATCTAGCTCTGAAAAAATATTTGGGCTTCGGCTTGTAGCAGTGTGTGGGACTTGTTCTATTAGTCCATCTATACTAACCTCCACCAGGTTGCAAATTCAAAATAACTTTTATCTGCATCTAGCTCTGAAAAAATATTTGGGCTTCGGCTTGTAGCAGTGTGTGGGACTTGTTCTATTAGTCCATCTATACTAACCTCCACCAGGTTGCAAATTCAAAATAATTTTTATCTGCATCTAGCTCTGAAAAAATATTTGGGCTTCGGCTTGTAGCAGTGTGTGGGACTTGTTCTATTAGTCCATCTATACTAACCTCCACCAGGTTGCAAATTCAAAATAATTTTTATCTGCATCTAGCTCTGAAAAAATATTTCGGCTTGGGCTTGTAGCAGTGTGTGGGACTTGTTCTATTAGTCCATCTATACTAACCTCCACCAGGTTGCAAATTCAAAATAATTTTTATCTGCATCTAGCTCTGAAAAAATATTTGGGCTTCGGCTTGTAGCAGTGTGTGGGACTTGTTCTATTAGTCCATCTATACTAACCTCCACCAGGTTGCAAATTCAAAATAATTTTTATCTGCATCTAGCTCTGAAAAAATATTTGGGCTTGGGCTTGTAGCAGTGTGTGGGACTTGTTCTATTAGTCCATCTATACTAACCTCCACCAGGTTGCAAATTCAAAATAATTTTTATCTGCATCTAGCTCTGAAAAAATATTTGGGCTTCGGATTGTAGCAGTGTGTGGGACTTGTTCTATTCGTCCATCTATACTAACCTCCACCAAGTTCCAAATTCAAAATAATTTTTATCTGCATCTAGCTCTGAAAAAATATTTGGGCTTGGGCTTGTAGCAGTGTGTGGGACTTGTTCTATTAATACATCTATACTAACCTCCACCAGGTTGCAAATTCAAAATAATTTTTATCTGCATCTAGCTATGAATAAATATTTGGGCTTCGGCTTGTAGCAGTGTGTGGGACTTGTTCTATTAGTACATCTATACTAACCTCCACCAGGTTGCAAATTCAAAATAATTTTTATCTGCATCTAGCTCTGAAAAAATATTTGGGTTTGTGCTTGTAGCAGTGTGTGGGACTTGTTCTATTAGTCCATCTATACTAACCTCCACCAGGTTGCAAATTCAAAATAATTTTTATCTGCATCTAGCTCTGAAAAAATATTTGGGCTTGGGCTTGTAACAGTATGTGGGACTTGTTCTATTAGTCCATCTATACTAACCTCCACCAGGTTGCAAATTCAAAATAATTTTTATCTGCATCTAGCTCTGAAAAAATATTTGGGCTTCGGCTTGTAGCAGTGTGTGGGACTTGTTCTATTAGTCCATCTATACTAACCTCCACCAGGTTGCAAATTCAAAATAATTTTTATCTGCATCTAGCTCTGAAAAAATATTTGGGCTTAGGCTTGCAGCAGTGTGTGGGACTTGTTCTATTAGTACATCTATACTAACCTCCACCAGGTTGCAAATTCAAAATAATTTTTATCTGCATCTAGCTATGAATAAATATTTGGGCTTCGGCTTGTAGCAGTGTGTGGGACTTGTTCTATTAGTACATCTATACTAACCTCCACCAGGTTGCAAATTCAAAATAATTTTTATCTGCATCTAGCTCTGAAAAAATATTTGGGTTTGTGCTTGTAGCAGTGTGTTGGACTTGTTCTATTAGTCCATCTATACTAACCTCCACCAGGTTGCAAATTCAAAATAATTGTTATCTGCATCTAGCTCTGAAAAAAATATTTGGGCTTGGGCTTGTAGCAGTGTGTGGGACTTGTTCTATTAGTCTATCTATACTAACCTCCACCAGGTTGCAAATTCAAAATAATTTTTATCTGCATCTAGCTCTGAAAAAATATTTGGGCTTCGGCTTGCAGCAATGTGTGGGACTTGTTCTATTAGTCCATCTATACTAACCTCCACCAGGTTGCAAATTCAAAATAATTTTTATCTGCATCTAGCTCTGAAAAAATATTTGGGCTTGAGATGTAGCAGTGTGTGGGACTTGTTCTATTACTCCATCTATACAAACCTCCACCAGGTTGCAAATTCAAAATAATTTTTATCTGCATCTAGCTCTTAAAAAATATTTGGGCTTCGGCTTGTAGCAGTGTGTGGGACTTGTTCTATTAGTCCATCTATACTAACCTCCACCAGGTTGCAAATTCAAAATAATTTTTATCTGCATCTAGCTCTGAAAAAATATTTGGGCTTTGGCTTGTAGCAGTGTGTGGGACTTGTTCTATTAGTCCATCTATACTAACCTCCACCAGGTTGCAAATTCAAAATAATTTTTATCTGCATCTAGCTCTGAAAAAATATTTGGGATTGGGCTTGTAGCAGTGTGTGGGACTTGTTCTATTAGTACATCTATACTAACCTCCACCAGGTTGCAAATTCAAAATAATTTTTATCTGCATCTAGCTATGAATAAATATTTGGGCTTCGGCTTGTAGCAGTGTGTGGGACTTGTTCTATTAGTACATCTATACTAACCTCCACCAGGTTGCAAATTCAAAATAATTTTTATCTGCATCTAGCTCTGAAAAAATATTTGGGTTTGTGCTTGTAGCAGTGTGTGGGACTTTTTCTATTAGTCCATCTATACTAACCTCCACCAGGTTCCAAATTCAAAATAATTTTTATCTGCATATAGCTCTGAAAAAATATTTGGGCTTGGGCTTGCAGCAGTGTGTGGGACTTGTTCTATTAGTCCATCTATACTAACCTCCACCAGGTTGCAAATTCAAAATAATTTTTATCTGCATCTAGCTCTGAAAAAATATTTGGGCTTCGGCTTGTAGCAGTGTGTGGAACTTGCTCTATTAGTACATCTATACTAACCTCCACCAGGTTGCAAATTCAAAATAATTTTTATCTGCATCTAGCTCAGAAAAAATATTTGGGCTTCGGCTTGCAGCAATGTGTGGGACTTGTTCTATTAGTCCATCTATACTAACCTTCACCAGGTTGCAAATTCAAAATAATTTTAATCTGCATCTAGCTCTGAAAAAATATTTGGGCTTGGGCTTGTAGCAGTGTGTGGGACTTGTTCTATTAGTCCATCTATACTAACCTCCACCAGGTTCCAAATTCAAAATAATTTTTATCTGCATCTAGCTCTGAAAAAATATTTGGGCTTGGGCTTGCAGCAGTGTGTGGGACTTGTTCTATTAGTCCATCTATACTAACCTCCACCAGGTTGCAAATTCAAAATAATTTTTATCTGCATCTAGCTCTGAAAAAATATTTGGGCTTCGGCTTGTAGCAGTGTGTGGGACTTGCTCTATTAGTACATCTATACTAACCTCCACCAGGTTGCAAATTCAAAATAAATTTTATCTGCATCTAGCTCAGAAAAAATATTTGGGCTTCGGCTTGCAGCAATGTGTGGGACTTGTTCTATTAGTCCATCTATACTAACCTTCACCAGGTTGCAAATTCAAAATAATTTTAATCTGCATCTAGCTCTGAAAAAATATTTGGGCTTGGGCTTGTAGCAGTGTGTGGGACTTGTTCTATTAGTCCATCTATACTAACCTCCACCAGGTTGCAAATTCAAAATAATTTTTATCTGCATCTAGCTCTTAAAAAATATTTGGGCTTCGGCTTGTAGCAGTGTGTGGGACTTGTTCTATTAGTCCATCTATACTAACCTCCACCAGGTTGCAAATTCAAAATAATTTTTATCTGCATCTAGCTCTGAAAAATATTTGGGCTTTGGCTTGTAGCAGTGTGTGGGACTTGTTCTATTAGTCCATCTATACTAACCTCCACCAGGTTGCAAATTCAAAATAATTTTTATCTGCATCTAGCTCTGAAAAAATATTTGGGCTTGGGCTTGTAGCAGTGTGTGGGACTTGATTTATTAGTCCATCTATACTAACCTCCACCAGGTTGCAAATTCAAAATAATTTTTATCTGCATCTAGTTCTGAAAAAATATTTGGGCTTCGGATTGTAGCAGTGTGTGGGACTTGTTCTATTTGTCCATCTATACTAACCTCCACCAAGTTCCAAATTCAAAATAATTTTTATCTGCATCTAGCTCTGAAAAAATATTTGGGCTTGGGCTTGTAGCAGTGTGTGGGACTTGTTCTATTAATACATCTATACTAACCTCCACCAGGTTGCAAATTCAAAATAATTTTTATCTGCATCTAGCTATGAATAAATATTTGGGCTTCGGCTTGTAGCAGTGTGTGGGACTTGTTCTATTAGTCCATCTATACTAACCTCCACCAGGTTGCAAATTCAAAATAATTTTTATCTGCATCTAGCTCTGAAAAAATATTTGGGCTTTGGCTTGTAGCAGTGTGTGGGACTTGTTCTATTAGTCCATCTATACTAACCTCCACCAGGTTGCAAATTCAAAATAATTTTTATCTGCATCTAGCTCTGAAAAAATATTTGGGATTGGGCTTGTAGCAGTGTGTGGGACTTGTTCTATTAGTACATCTATACTAACCTCCACCCGGTTGCAAATTCAAAATAATTTTTATCTGCATCTAGCTATGAATAAATATTTGGGCTTCGGCTTGTAGCAGTGTGTGGGACTTGTTCTATTAGTACATCTATACTAACCTCCACCAGGTTGCAAATTCAAAATAATTTTTATCTGCATCTAGCTCTGAAAAAATATTTGGGTTTGTGCTTGTAGCAGTGTGTGGGACTTTTTCTATTAGTCCATCTATACTAACCTCCACCAGGTTCCAAATTCAAAATAATTTTTATCTGCATCTAGCTCTGAAAAAATATTTGGGCTTGGGCTTGCAGCAGTGTGTGGGACTTGTTCTATTAGTCCATCTATACTAACCTCCACCAGGTTGCAAATTCAAAATAATTTTTATCTGCATCTAGCTCTGAAAAAATATTTGGGCTTCGGCTTGTAGCAGTGTGTGGGACTTGCTCTATTAGTACATCTATACTAACCTCCACCAGGTTGCAAATTCAAAATAATTTTTATCTGCATCTAGCTCAGAAAAAATATTTGGGCTTCGGCTTGCAGCAATGTGTGGGACTTGTTCTATTAGTCCATCTATACTAACCTTCACCAGGTTGCAAATTCAAAATAATTTTAATCTGCATCTAGCTCTGAAAAAATATTTGGGCTTGGGCTTGTAGCAGTGTGTGGGACTTGTTCTATTAGTCCATCTATACTAACCTCCACCAGGTTGCAAATTCAAAATAATTTTTATCTGCATCTAGCTCTTAAAAAATATTTGGGCTTCGGCTTGTAGCAGTGTGTGGGACTTGTTCTATTAGTCCATCTATACTAACCTCCACCAGGTTGCAAATTCAAAATAATTTTTATCTGCATCTAGCTCTGAAAAATATTTGGGCTTTGGCTTGTAGCAGTGTGTGGGACTTGTTCTATTAGTCCATCTATACTAACCTCCACCAGGTTGCAAATTCAAAATAATTTTTATCTGCATCTAGCTCTGAAAAAATATTTGGGCTTGGGCTTGTAGCAGTGTGTGGGACTTGATTTATTAGTCCATCTATACTAACCTCCACCAGGTTGCAAATTCAAAATAATTTTTATCTGCATCTAGTTCTGAAAAAATATTTGGGCTTCGGATTGTAGCAGTGTGTGGGACTTGTTCTATTTGTCCATCTATACTAACCTCCACCAAGTTCCAAATTCAAAATAATTTTTATCTGCATCTAGCTCTGAAAAAATATTTGGGCTTGGGCTTGTAGCAGTGTGTGGGACTTGTTCTATTAATACATCTATACTAACCTCCACCAGGTTGCAAATTCAAAATAATTTTTATCTGCATCTAGCTATGAATAAATATTTGGGCTTCGGCTTGTAGCAGTGTGTGGGACTTGTTCTATTAGTACATCTATACTAACCTCCACCAGGTTGCAAATTCAAAATAATTTTTATCTGCATCTAGCTCTGAAAAAATATTTGGGTTTGTGCTTGTAGCAGTGTGTGGGACTTGTTCTATTAGTCCATCTATACTAACCTCCACCAGGTTGCAAATTCAAAATAATTTTTATCTGCATCTAGCTCTGAAAAAATATTTGGGCTTGGGCTTGTAACAGTATGTGGGACTTGTTCTATTAGTCCATCTATACTAACCTCCACCAGGTTGCAAATTCAAAATAATTTTTATCTGCATCTAGCTCTGAAAAAATATTTGGGCTTCGGCTTGTAGCAGTGTGTGGGACTTGTTCTATTAGTCCATCTATACTAACCTCCACCAGGTTGCAAATTCAAAATAATTTTTATCTGCATCTAGCTCTGAAAAAATATTTGGGCTTAGGCTTGCAGCAGTGTGTGGGACTTGTTCTATTAGTACATCTATACTAACCTCCACCAGGTTGCAAATTCAAAATAATTTTTATCTGCATCTAGCTATGAATAAATATTTGGGCTTCGGCTTGTAGCAGTGTGTGGGACTTGTTCTATTAGTACATCTATACTAACCTCCACCAGGTTGCAAATTCAAAATAATTTTTATCTGCATCTAGCTCTGAAAAAATATTTGGGTTTGTGCTTGTAGCAGTGTGTTGGACTTGTTCTATTAGTCCATCTATACTAACCTCCACCAGGTTGCAAATTCAAAATAATTGTTATCTGCATCTAGCTCTGAAAAAAATATTTGGGCTTGGGCTTGTAGCAGTGTGTGGGACTTGTTCTATTAGTCCATCTATACTAACCTCCACCAGGTTGCAAATTCAAAATAATTTTTATCTGCATCTAGCTCTGAAAAAATATTTGGGCTTCGGCTTGCAGCAATGTGTGGGACTTGTTCTATTAGTCCATCTATACTAACCTCCACCAGGTTGCAAATTCAAAATAATTTTTATCTGCATCTAGCTCTGAAAAAATATTTGGGCTTGAGATGTAGCAGTGTGTG
This sequence comes from Phyllobates terribilis, assembly GCF_046119375.1. NCBI lineage: Eukaryota > Metazoa > Chordata > Amphibia > Anura > Dendrobatidae > Phyllobates > Phyllobates terribilis. The sequence continues at coordinate 125,368,862 of NW_027362762.1, read as the reverse complement.
GGACTTGTTCTATTACTCCATCTATACAAACCTCCACCAGGTTGCAAATTCAAAATAATTTTTATCTGCATCTAGCTCTTAAAAAATATTTGGGCTTCGGCTTGTAGCAGTGTGTGGGACTTGTTCTATTAGTCCATCTATACTAACCTCCACCAGGTTGCAAATTCAAAATAATTTTTATCTGCATCTAGCTCTGAAAAAATATTTGGGCTTTGGCTTGTAGCAGTGTGTGGGACTTGTTCTATTAGTCCATCTATACTAACCTCCACCAGGTTGCAAATTCAAAATAATTTTTATCTGCATCTAGCTCTGAAAAAATATTTGGGATTGGGCTTGTAGCAGTGTGTGGGACTTGTTCTATTAGTACATCTATACTAACCTCCACCAGGTTGCAAATTCAAAATAATTTTTATCTGCATCTAGCTATGAATAAATATTTGGGCTTCGGCTTGTAACAGTGTGTGGGACTTGTTCTATTAGTACATCTATACTAACCTCCACCAGGTTGCAAATTCAAAATAATCTTTATCTGCATCTAGCTCTGAAAAAATATTTGGGTTTGTGCTTGTAGCAGTGTGTGGGACTTTTTCTATTAGTCCATCTATACTAACCTCCACCAGGTTCCAAATTCAAAATAATTTTTATCTGCATCTAGCACTGAAAAAATATTTGGGCTTGGGCTTGCAGCAGTGTGTGGGACTTGTTCTATTAGTCCATCTATACTAACCTCCACCAGGTTGCAAATTCAAAAAAATTTTTATCTGCATCTAGCTCTGAAAAAATATTTGGGCTTCGGCTTGTAGCAGTGTGTGGGACTTGCTCTATTAGTACATCTATACTAACCTCCACCAGGTTGCAAATTCAAAATAATTTTTATCTGCATCTAGCTCAGAAAAAATATTTGGGCTTCGGCTTGCAGCAATGTGTGGGACTTGTTCTATTAGTCCATCTATACTAACCTTCACCAGGTTGCAAATTCAAAATAATTTTAATCTGCATCTAGCTCTGAAAAAATATTTGGGCTTGTAGCAGTGTGTGGGACTTGTTCTATTAGTCCATCTATACTAACCTCCACCAGGTTGCAAATTCAAAATAATTTTTATCTGCATCTAGCTCTGAAAAAATATTTGGGCTTCGGCTTGTAGCAGTGTGTGGGACTTGTTCTATTAGTCCATCTATACTAACCTCCACCAGGTTGCAAATTCAAAATAATTTTTATCTGCATCTAGCTCAGAAAAAATATTTGGGCTTCGGCTTGCAGCAATGTGTGGGACTTGTTCTATTAGTCCATGTATACTAACCTTCACCAGGTTGCAAATTCAAAATAATTTTAATCTGCATCTAGCTCTGAAAAAATATTTGGGCTTGGGCTTGTAGCAGTGTGTGGGACTTGTTCTATAGGTCCATCTATACTAACCTCCACCAGGTTGCAAATTCAAAATAATTTTTATCTGCATCTAGCTCTTAAAAAATATTTGGGCTTCGGCTTGTAGCAGTGTGTGGGACTTGTTCTATTAGTCCATCTATACTAACCTCCACCAGGTTGCAAATTCAAAATAATTTTTATCTGCATCTAGCTCTGAAAAATATTTGGGCTTTGGCTTGTAGCAGTGTGTGGGACTTGTTCTATTAGTCCATCTATACTAACCTCCACCAGGTTGCAAATTCAAAATAATTTTTATCTGCATCTAGCTCTGAAAAAATATTTGGGCTTGGGCTTGTAGCAGTGTGTGGGACTTGATTTATTAGTCCATCTATACTAACCTCCACCAGGTTGCAAATTCAAAATAATTTTTATCTGCATCTAGTTCTGAAAAAATATTTGGGCTTCGGATTGTAGCAGTGTGTGGGACTTGTTCTATTTGTCCATCTATACTAACCTCCACCAAGTTCCAAATTCAAAATAATTTTTATCTGCATCTAGCTCTGAAAAAATATTTGGGCTTGGGCTTGTAGCAGTGTGTGGGACTTGTTCTATTAATACATCTATACTAACCTCCACCAGGTTGCAAATTCAAAATAATTTTTATCTGCATCTAGCTATGAATAAATATTTGGGCTTCGGCTTGTAGCAGTGTGTGGGACTTGTTCTATTAGTACATCTATACTAACCTCCACCAGGTTGCAAATTCAAAATAATTTTTATCTGCATCTAGCTCTGAAAAAATATTTGGGTTTGTGCTTGTAGCAGTGTGTGGGACTTGTTCTATTAGTCCATCTATACTAACCTCCACCAGGTTGCAAATTCAAAATAATTTTTATCTGCATCTAGCTCTGAAAAAATATTTGGGATTGGGCTTGTAACAGTATGTGGGACTTGTTCTATTAGTCCATCTATACTAACCTCCACCAGGTTGCAAATTGAAAATAATTTTTATCTGCATCTAGCTATGAATAAATATTTGGGCTTCGGCTTGTAGCAGTGTGTGGGACTTGTTCTATTAGTACATCTATACTAACCTCCACCAGGTTGCAAATTCAAAATAATTTTTATCTGCATCTAGCTCTGAAAAAATATTTGGGTTTGTGCTTGTAGCAGTGTGTTGGACTTGTTCTATTAGTCCATCTATACTAACCTCCACCAGGTTGCAAATTCAAAATAATTGTTATCTGCATCTAGCTCTGAAAAAAATATTTGGGCTTGGGCTTGTAGCAGTGTGTGGGACTTGTTCTATTAGTCCATCTATACTAACCTCCACCAGGTTGCAAATTCAAAATAATTTTTATCTGCATCTAGCTCTGAAAAAATATTTGGGCTTCGGCTTGCAGCAATGTGTGGGACTTGTTCTATTAGTCCATCTATACTAACCTCCACCAGGTTGCAAATTCAAAATAATTTTTATCTGCATCTAGCTCTGAAAAAATATTTGGGCTTGAGATGTAGCAGTGTGTGGGACTTGTTCTATTACTCCATCTATACAAACCTCCACCAGGTTGCAAATTCAAAATAATTTTTATCTGCATCTAGCTCTTAAAAAATATTTGGGCTTCGGCTTGTAGCAGTGTGTGGGACTTGTTCTATTAGTCCATCTATACTAACCTCCACCAGGTTGCAAATTCAAAATAATTTTTATCTGCATCTAGCTCTGAAAAAATATTTGGGCTTTGGCTTGTAGCAGTGTGTGGGACTTGTTCTATTAGTCCATCTATACTAACCTCCACCAGGTTGCAAATTCAAAATAATTTTTATCTGCATCTAGCTCTGAAAAAATATTTGGGATTGGGCTTGTAGCAGTGTGTGGGACTTGTTCTATTAGTACATCTATACTAACCTCCACCAGGTTGCAAATTCAAAATAATTTTTATCTGCATCTAGCTATGAATAAATATTTGGGCTTCGGCTTGTAGTAGTGTGTGGGACTTGTTCTATTAGTACATCTATACTAACCTCCACCAGGTTGCAAATTCAAAATAATTTTTATCTGCATCTAGCTCTGAAAAAATATTTGGGTTTGTGCTTGTAGCAGTGTGTGGGACTTTTTCTATTAGTCCATCTATACTAACCTCCACCAGGTTCCAAATTCAAAATAATTTTTATCTGCATCTAGCTCTGAAAAAATATTTGGGCTTGGGCTTGCAGCAGTGTGTGGGACTTGTTCTATTAGTCCATCTATACTAACCTCCACCAGGTTGCAAATTCAAAAAAATTTTTATCTGCATCTAGCTCTGAAAAAATATTTGGGCTTCGGCTTGTAGCAGTGTGTGGGACTTGCTCTATTAGTACATCTATACTAACCTCCACCAGGTTGCAAATTCAAAATAATTTTTATCTGCATCTAGCTCAGAAAAAATATTTGGGCTTCGGCTTGCAGCAATGTGTGGGACTTGTTCTATTAGTCCATCTATACTAACCTTCACCAGGTTGCAAATTCAAAATAATTTTTATCTGCATCTAGCTCTTAAAAAATATTTGGGCTTCGGCTTGTAGCAGTGTGTGGGACTTGTTCTATTAGTCCATCTATACTAACCTCCACCAGGTTGCAAATTCAAAATAATTTTTATCTGCATCTAGCTAAAAAAAATATTTGGGCTTCGGCTTGCAGCAATGTGTGGGACTTGTTCTATTAGTCCATCTATACTAACCTTCACCAGGTTGCAAATTCAAAATAATTTTAATGTGCATCTAGCTCTGAAAAAATATTTGGGCTTGGGCTTGTAGCAGTGTGTGGGACTTGTTCTATAGGTCCATCTATACTAACCTCCACCAGGTTGCAAATTCAAAATAATTTTTATCTGCATCTAGCTCTTAAAAAATATTTGGGCTTCGGCTTGTAGCAGTGTGTGGGACTTGTTCTATTAGTCCATCTATACTAACCTCCACCAGGTTGCAAATTCAAAATAATTTTTATCTGCATCTAGCTCTGAAAAATATTTGGGCTTTGGCTTGTAGCAGTGTGTGGGACTTGTTCTATTAGTCCATCTATACTAACCTCCACCAGGTTGCAAATTCAAAATAATTTTTATCTGCATCTAGCTCTGAAAAAATATTTGGGCTTGGGCTTGTAGCAGTGTGTGGGACTTGATTTATTAGTCCATCTATACTAACCTCCACCAGGTTGCAAATTCAAAATAATTTTTATCTGCATCTAGTTCTGAAAAAATATTTGGGCTTCGGATTGTAGCAGTGTGTGGGACTTGTTCTATTTATCCATCTATACTAACCTCCACCAAGTTACAAATTCAAAATAATTTTTATCTGCATCTAGCTCTGAAAAAATATTTGGGCTTGGGCTTGTAGCAGTGTGTGGGACTTGTTCTATTAATACATCTATACTAACCTCCACCAGGTTGCAAATTCAAAAAAATTTTTATCTGCATCTAGCTATGAATAAATATTTGGGCTTCGGCTTGTAGCAGTGTGTGGGACTTGTTCTATTAGTCCATCTATACTAACCTTCACCAGGTTGCAAATTCAAAATAATTTTAATCTGCATCTAGCTCTGAAAAAATATTTGGGCTTGGGCTTGTAGCAGTGTGTGGGACTTGTTCTATAGGTCCATCTATACTAACCTCCACCAGGTTGCAAATTCAAAATAATTTTTATCTGCATCTAGCTCTTAAAAAATATTTGGGCTTCGGCTTGTAGCAGTGTGTGGGACTTGTTCTATTAGTCCATCTATACTAACCTCCACCAGGTTGCAAATTCAAAATAATTTTTATCTGCATCTAGCTCTGAAAAATATTTGGGCTTTGGCTTGTAGCAGTGTGTGGGACTTGTTCTATTAGTCCATCTATACTAACCTCCACCAGGTTGCAAATTCAAAATAATTTTTATCTGCATCTAGCTCTGAAAAAATATTTGGGCTTGGGCTTGTAGCAGTGTGTGGGACTTGATTTATTAGTCCATCTATACTAACCTCCACCAGGTTGCAAATTCAAAATAATTTTTATCTGCATCTAGTTCTGAAAAAATATTTGGGCTTCGGATTGTAGCAGTGTGTGGGACTTGTTCTATTTGTCCATCTATACTAACCTCCACCAAGTTCCAAATTCAAAATAATTTTTATCTGCATCTAGCTCTGAAAAAATATTTGGGCTTGGGCTTGTAGCAGTGTGTGGGACTTGTTCTATTAATACATCTATACTAACCTCCACCAGGTTGCAAATTCAAAATAATTTTTATCTGCATCTAGCTATGAATAAATATTTGGGCTTCGGCTTGTAGCAGTGTGTGGGACTTGTTCTATTAGTACATCTATACTAACCTCCACCAGGTTGCAAATTCAAAATAATTTTTATCTGCATCTAGCTCTGAAAAAATATTTGGGTTTGTGCTTGTAGCAGTGTGTGGGACTTGTTCTATTAGTCCATCTATACTAACCTCCACCAGGTTGCAAATTCAAAATAATTTTTATCTGCATCTAGCTCTGAAAAAATATTTGGGCTTGGGCTTGTAACAGTATGTGGGACTTGTTCTATTAGTCCATCTATACTAACCTCCATCAGGTTGCAAATTCAAAATAATTTTTATCTGCATCTAGCTCTGAAAAAATATTTGGGCTTCGGCTTGCAGCAGTGTGTGGGACTTGTTCTATTAGTCCATCTATACTAACCTCCACCAGGTTGCAAATTCAAAATAATTTTTATCTGCATCTAGCTCTGAAAAAATATTTGGGCTTAGGCTTGCAGCAGTGTGTGGGACTTGTTCTATTAGTACATCTATACTAACCTCCACCAGGTTGCAAATTCAAAATAATTTTTATCTGCATCTAGCTCTGAAAAAATATTTGGGCTTGAGATGTAGCAGTGTGTGGGACTTGTTCTATTACTCCATCTATACAAACCTCCACCAGGTTGCAAATTCAAAATAATTTTTATCTGCATCTAGCTCTTAAAAAATATTTGGGCTTCGGCTTGTAGCAGTGTGTGGGACTTGTTCTATTAGTCCATCTATACTAACCTCCACCAGGTTGCAAATTCAAAATAATTTTTATCTGCATCTAGCTCTGAAAAAATATTTGGGCTTTGGCTTGTAGCAGTGTGTGGGACTTGTTCTATTAGTCCATCTATACTAACCTCCACCAGGTTGCAAATTCAAAATAATTTTTATCTGCATCTAGCTCTGAAAAAATATTTGGGTTTGTGCTTGTAGCAGTGTGTGGGACTTTTTCTATTAGTCCATCTATACTAACCTCCACCAGGTTCCAAATTCAAAATAATTTTTATCTGCATCCAGCTCTGAAAAAATATTTGGGCTTGGGCTTGCAGCAGTGTGTGGGACTTGTTCTATTAGTCCATCTATACTAACCTCCACCAGGTTGCAAATTCAAAAAAATTTTTATCTGCATCTAGCTCTGAAAAAATATTTGGGCTTCGGCTTGTAGCAGTGTGTGGGACTTGCTCTATTAGTACATCTATACTAACCTCCACCAGGTTGCAAATTCAAAATAATTTTTATCTGCATCTAGCTTAGAAAAAATATTTGGGCTTCGGCTTGCAGCAATGTGTGGGACTTGTTCTATTAGTCCATCTATACTAACCTTCACCAGGTTGCAAATTCAAAATAATTTTAATCTGCATCTAGCTCTGAAAAAATATTTGGGCTTGGGCTTGTAGCAGTGTGTGGGACTTGTTCTATTAGTCCATCTATACTAACCTCCACCAGGTTGCAAATTCAAAATAATTTTTATCTGCATCTAGCTCTTAAAAAATATTTGGGCTTCGGCTTGTAGCAGTGTGTGGGACTTGTTCTATTAGTCCATCTATACTAACCTCCACCAGGTTGCAAATTCAAAATAATTTTTATCTGCATCTAGCTCTGAAAAATATTTGGGCTTTGGCTTGTAGCAGTGTGTGGGACTTGTTCTATTAGTCCATCTATACTAACCTCCACCAGGTTGCAAATTCAAAATAATTTTTATCTGCATCTAGCTCTGAAAAAATATTTGGGCTTGGGCTTGTAGCAGTGTGTGGTACTTGATTTATTAGTCCATCTATACTAACCTCCACCAGGTTGCAAATTCAAAATAATTTTTATCTGCATCTAGTTCTGAAAAAATATTTGGGCTTCGGATTGTAGCAGTGTGTGGGACTTGTTCTATTTGTCCATCTATACTAACCTCCACCAAGTTCCAAATTCAAAATAATTTTTATCTGCATCTAGCTCTGAAAAAATATTTGGGCGTCGGATTGTAGCAGTGTGTGGGACTTGTTCTATATTTGGGCTTCAGCTTGTAGCAGTGTGTGGGACTTGTTCTATTAGTCCATCTATACTAACCTCCACCAGGTTGCAAATTCAAAATAATTTTTATCTGCATCTAGCTCTGATAAAATATTTGGGCCTCGGCTTGCAGCAATGTGTGGGACTTGTTCTATTAGTCCATCTATACTAACCTCCACCAGGTTGCAAATTCAAAATAATTTTAATATGCATCTAGCTCTGAAAAAATATTTGGGCCTGGTCTTGTAGCAGTGTGTGGGACTGGTTCTATAACTCCATCTATACTAACCTCCACCAGGTTGCAAATTCAAAATAATTTTTATCTGCATCTAGCTCTGAAAAAATATTTGGGCTTGGGCTTGTAGCAGTGTGTGGGACTTGTTCTATTAGTCCATCTATACTAACCTCCACCAGGTTGCAAATTCAAAATAATTTTTATCTGCATCTAGCTCTGAAAAAATATTTGGGCTTTGGCTTGTAGCAGTGTGTGGGACTTGTTCTATTCGTCCATCTATACTAACCTCCACCAAGTTCCAAATTCAAAATAATTTTTATCTGCATCTAGCTGTGAAAAAATATTTGGGCTTCGGCTTGTAGCAGTGTGTGGGACTTTTTCTATTAGTCCATCTATACTAACCTCCACCAGGTTGCAAATTCAAAATAATTTTTATCTGCATCTAGCTCTGAAAAAATATTTGGGATTGGGCTTGTAGCAGTGTGTGGGACTTGTTCTATTAGTACATCTATACTAACCTCCACCAGGTTGCAAATTCAAAATAATTTTTATCTGCATCTAGCTATGAATAAATATTTGGGCTTCGGCTTGTAACAGTGTGTGGGACTTGTTCTATTAGTACATCTATACTAACCTCCACCAGGTTGCAAATTCAAAATAATCTTTATCTGCATCTAGCTCTGAAAAAATATTTGGGTTTGTGCTTGTAGCAGTGTGTGGGACTTTTTCTATTAGTCCATCTATACTAACCTCCACCAGGTTCCAAATTCAAAATAATTTTTATCTGCATCTAGCACTGAAAAAATATTTGGGCTTGGGCTTGCAGCAGTGTGTGGGACTTGTTCTATTAGTCCATCTATACTAACCTCCACCAGGTTGCAAATTCAAAAAAATTTTTATCTGCATCTAGCTCTGAAAAAATATTTGGGCTTCGGCTTGTAGCAGTGTGTGGGACTTGCTCTATTAGTACATCTATACTAACCTCCACCAGGTTGCAAATTCAAAATAATTTTTATCTGCATCTAGCTCAGAAAAAATATTTGGGCTTCGGCTTGCAGCAATGTGTGGGACTTGTTCTATTAGTCCATCTATACTAACCTTCACCAGGTTGCAAATTCAAAATAATTTTAATCTGCATCTAGCTCTGAAAAAATATTTGGGCTTGTAGCAGTGTGTGGGACTTGTTCTATTAGTCCATCTATACTAACCTCCACCAGGTTGCAAATTCAAAATAATTTTTATCTGCATCTAGCTCTGAAAAAATATTTGGGCTTCGGCTTGTAGCAGTGTGTGGGACTTGTTCTATTAGTCCATCTATACTAACCTCCACCAGGTTGCAAATTCAAAATAATTTTTATCTGCATCTAGCTCAGAAAAAATATTTGGGCTTCGGCTTGCAGCAATGTGTGGGACTTGTTCTATTAGTCCATGTATACTAACCTTCACCAGGTTGCAAATTCAAAATAATTTTAATCTGCATCTAGCTCTGAAAAAATATTTGGGCTTGGGCTTGTAGCAGTGTGTGGGACTTGTTCTATAGGTCCATCTATACTAACCTCCACCAGGTTGCAAATTCAAAATAATTTTTATCTGCATCTAGCTCTTAAAAAATATTTGGGCTTCGGCTTGTAGCAGTGTGTGGGACTTGTTCTATTAGTCCATCTATACTAACCTCCACCAGGTTGCAAATTCAAAATAATTTTTATCTGCATCTAGCTCTGAAAAATATTTGGGCTTTGGCTTGTAGCAGTGTGTGGGACTTGTTCTATTAGTCCATCTATACTAACCTCCACCAGGTTGCAAATTCAAAATAATTTTTATCTGCATCTAGCTCTGAAAAAATATTTGGGCTTGGGCTTGTAGCAGTGTGTGGGACTTGATTTATTAGTCCATCTATACTAACCTCCACCAGGTTGCAAATTCAAAATAATTTTTATCTGCATCTAGTTCTGAAAAAATATTTGGGCTTCGGATTGTAGCAGTGTGTGGGACTTGTTCTATTTGTCCATCTATACTAACCTCCACCAAGTTCCAAATTCAAAATAATTTTTATCTGCATCTAGCTCTGAAAAAATATTTGGGCTTGGGCTTGTAGCAGTGTGTGGGACTTGTTCTATTAATACATCTATACTAACCTCCACCAGGTTGCAAATTCAAAATAATTTTTATCTGCATCTAGCTATGAATAAATATTTGGGCTTCGGCTTGTAGCAGTGTGTGGGACTTGTTCTATTAGTACATCTATACTAACCTCCACCAGGTTGCAAATTCAAAATAATTTTTATCTGCATCTAGCTCTGAAAAAATATTTGGGTTTGTGCTTGTAGCAGTGTGTGGGACTTGTTCTATTAGTCCATCTATACTAACCTCCACCAGGTTGCAAATTCAAAATAATTTTTATCTGCATCTAGCTCTGAAAAAATATTTGGGATTGGGCTTGTAACAGTATGTGGGACTTGTTCTATTAGTCCATCTATACTAACCTCCACCAGGTTGCAAATTGAAAATAATTTTTATCTGCATCTAGCTATGAATAAATATTTGGGCTTCGGCTTGTAGCAGTGTGTGGGACTTGTTCTATTAGTACATCTATACTAACCTCCACCAGGTTGCAAATTCAAAATAATTTTTATCTGCATCTAGCTCTGAAAAAATATTTGGGTTTGTGCTTGTAGCAGTGTGTTGGACTTGTTCTATTAGTCCATCTATACTAACCTCCACCAGGTTGCAAATTCAAAATAATTGTTATCTGCATCTAGCTCTGAAAAAAATATTTGGGCTTGGGCTTGTAGCAGTGTGTGGGACTTGTTCTATTAGTCCATCTATACTAACCTCCACCAGGTTGCAAATTCAAAATAATTTTTATCTGCATCTAGCTCTGAAAAAATATTTGGGCTTCGGCTTGCAGCAATGTGTGGGACTTGTTCTATTAGTCCATCTATACTAACCTCCACCAGGTTGCAAATTCAAAATAATTTTTATCTGCATCTAGCTCTGAAAAAATATTTGGGCTTGAGATGTAGCAGTGTGTGGGACTTGTTCTATTACTCCATCTATACAAACCTCCACCAGGTTGCAAATTCAAAATAATTTTTATCTGCATCTAGCTCTTAAAAAATATTTGGGCTTCGGCTTGTAGCAGTGTGTGGGACTTGTTCTATTAGTCCATCTATACTAACCTCCACCACGTTGCAAATTCAAAATAATTTTTATCTGCATCTAGCTCTGAAAAAATATTTGGGCTTTGGCTTGTAGCAGTGTGTGGGACTTGTTCTATTAGTCCATCTATACTAACCTCCACCAGGTTGCAAATTCAAAATAATTTTTATCTGCATCTAGCTCTGAAAAAATATTTGTCATTGGGCTTGTAGCAGTGTGTGGGACTTGTTCTATTAGTACATCTATACTAACCTCCACCAGGTTGCAAATTCAAAATAATTTTTATCTGCATCTAGCTATGAATAAATATTTGGGCTTCGGCTTGTAGTAGTGTGTGGGACTTGTTCTATTAGTACATCTATACTAACCTCCACCAGGTTGCAAATTCAAAATAATTTTTATCTGCATCTAGCTCTGAAAAAATATTTGGGTTTGTGCTTGTAGCAGTGTGTGGGACTTTTTCTATTAGTCCATCTATACTAACCTCCACCAGGTTCCAAATTCAAAATAATTTTTATCTGCATCTAGCTCTGAAAAAATATTTGGGCTTGGGCTTGCAGCAGTGTGTGGGACTTGTTCTATTAGTCCATCTATACTAACCTCCACCAGGTTGCAAATTCAAAAAAATTTTTATCTGCATCTAGCTCTGAAAAAATATTTGGGCTTCGGCTTGTAGCAGTGTGTGGGACTTGCTCTATTAGTACATCTATACTAACCTCCACCAGGTTGCAAATTCAAAATAATTTTTATCTGCATCTAGCTCAGAAAAAATATTTGGGCTTCGGCTTGCAGCAATGTGTGGGACTTGTTCTATTAGTCCATCTATACTAACCTTCACCAGGTTGCAAATTCAAAATAATTTTTATCTGCATCTAGCTCTTAAAAAATATTTGGGCTTCGGCTTGTAGCAGTGTGTGGGACTTGTTCTATTAGTCCATCTATACTAACCTCCACCAGGTTGCAAATTCAAAATAATTTTTATCTGCATCTAGCTAAAAAAAATATTTGGGCTTCGGCTTGCAGCAATGTGTGGGACTTGTTCTATTAGTCCATCTATACTAACCTTCACCAGGTTGCAAATTCAAAATAATTTTAATCTGCATCTAGCTCTGAAAAAATATTTGGGCTTGGGCTTGTAGCAGTGTGTGGGACTTGTTCTATAGGTCCATCTATACTAACCTCCACCAGGTTGCAAATTCAAAATAATTTTTATCTGCATCTAGCTCTTAAAAAATATTTGGGCTTCGGCTTGTAGCAGTGTGTGGGACTTGTTCTATTAGTCCATCTATACTAACCTCCACCAGGTTGCAAATTCAAAATAATTTTTATCTGCATCTAGCTCTGAAAAATATTTGGGCTTTGGCTTGTAGCAGTGTGTGGGACTTGTTCTATTAGTCCATCTATACTAACCTCCACCAGGTTGCAAATTCAAAATAATTTTTATCTGCATCTAGCTCTGAAAAAATATTTGGGCTTGGGCTTGTAGCAGTGTGTGGGACTTGATTTATTAGTCCATCTATACTAACCTCCACCAGGTTGCAAATTCAAAATAATTTTTATCTGCATCTAGTTCTGAAAAAATATTTGGGCTTCGGATTGTAGCAGTGTGTGGGACTTGTTCTATTTATCCATCTATACTAACCTCCACCAAGTTACAAATTCAAAATAATTTTTATCTGCATCTAGCTCTGAAAAAATATTTGGGCTTGGGCTTGTAGCAGTGTGTGGGACTTGTTCTATTAATACATCTATACTAACCTCCACCAGGTTGCAAATTCAAAAAAATTTTTATCTGCATCTAGCTATGAATAAATATTTGGGCTTCGGCTTGTAGCAGTGTGTGGGACTTGTTCTATTAGTCCATCTATACTAACCTTCACCAGGTTGCAAATTCAAAATAATTTTAATCTGCATCTAGCTCTGAAAAAATATTTGGGCTTGGGCTTGTAGCAGTGTGTGGGACTTGTTCTATAGGTCCATCTATACTAACCTCCACCAGGTTGCAAATTCAAAATAATTTTTATCTGCATCTAGCTCTTAAAAAATATTTGGGCTTCGGCTTGTAGCAGTGTGTGGGACTTGTTCTATTAGTCCATCTATACTAACCTCCACCAGGTTGCAAATTCAAAATAATTTTTATCTGCATCTAGCTCTGAAAAATTTTTGGGCTTTGGCTTGTAGCAGTGTGTGGGACTTGTTCTATTAGTCCATCTATACTAACCTCCACCAGGTTGCAAATTCAAAATAATTTTTATCTGCATCTAGCTCTGAAAAAATATTTGGGCTTGGGCTTGTAGCAGTGTGTGGGACTTGATTTATTAGTCCATCTATACTAACCTCCACCAGGTTGCAAATTCAAAATAATTTTTATCTGCATCTAGTTCTGAAAAAATATTTGGGCTTCGGATTGTAGCAGTGTGTGGGACTTGTTCTATTTGTCCATCTATACTAACCTCCACCAAGTTCCAAATTCAAAATAATTTTTATCTGCATCTAGCTCTGAAAAAATATTTGGGCTTGGGCTTGTAGCAGTGTGTGGGACTTGTTCTATTAATACATCTATACTAACCTCCACCAGGTTGCAAATTCAAAATAATTTTTATCTGCATCTAGCTATGAATAAATATTTGGGCTTCGGCTTGTAGCAGTGTGTGGGACTTGTTCTATTAGTACATCTATACTAACCTCCACCAGGTTGCAAATTCAAAATAATTTTTATCTGCATCTAGCTCTGAAAAAATATTTGGGTTTGTGCTTGTAGCAGTGTGTGGGACTTGTTCTATTAGTCCATCTATACTAACCTCCACCAGGTTGCAAATTCAAAATAATTTTTATCTGCATCTAGCTCTGAAAAAATATTTGGGCTTGGGCTTGTAACAGTATGTGGGACTTGTTCTATTAGTCCATCTATACTAACCTCCATCAGGTTGCAAATTCAAAATAATTTTTATCTGCATCTAGCTCTGAAAAAATATTTGGGCTTCGGCTTGCAGCAGTGTGTGGGACTTGTTCTATTAGTCCATCTATACTAACCTCCACCAGGTTGCAAATTCAAAATAATTTTTATCTGCATCTAGCTCTGAAAAAATATTTGGGCTTAGGCTTGCAGCAGTGTGTGGGACTTGTTCTATTAGTACATCTATACTAACCTCCACCAGGTTGCAAATTCAAAATAATTTTTATCTGCATCTAGCTCTGAAAAAATATTTGGGCTTGAGATGTAGCAGTGTGTGGGACTTGTTCTATTACTCCATCTATACAAACCTCCACCAGGTTGCAAATTCAAAATAATTTTTATCTGCATCTAGCTCTTAAAAAATATTTGGGCTTCGGCTTGTAGCAGTGTGTGGGACTTGTTCTATTAGTCCATCTATACTAACCTCCACCAGGTTGCAAATTCAAAATAATTTTTATCTGCATCTAGCTCTGAAAAAATATTTGGGCTTTGGCTTGTAGCAGTGTGTGGGACTTGTTCTATTAGTCCATCTATACTAACCTCCACCAGGTTGCAAATTCAAAATAATTTTTATCTGCATCTAGCTCTGAAAAAATATTTGGGTTTGTGCTTGTAGCAGTGTGTGGGACTTTTTCTATTAGTCCATCTATACTAACCTCCACCAGGTTCCAAATTCAAAATAATTTTTATCTGCATCCAGCTCTGAAAAAATATTTGGGCTTGGGCTTGCAGCAGTGTGTGGGACTTGTTCTATTAGTCCATCTATACTAACCTCCACCAGGTTGCAAATTCAAAAAAATTTTTATCTGCATCTAGCTCTGAAAAAATATTTGGGCTTCGGCTTGTAGCAGTGTGTGGGACTTGCTCTATTAGTACATCTATACTAACCTCCACCAGGTTGCAAATTCAAAATAATTTTTATCTGCATCTAGCTCAGAAAAAATATTTGGGCTTCGGCTTGCAGCAATGTGTGGGACTTGTTCTATTAGTCCATCTATACTAACCTTCACCAGGTTGCAAATTCAAAATAATTTTAATCTGCATCTAGCTCTGAAAAAATATTTGGGCTTGGGCTTGTAGCAGTGTGTGGGACTTGTTCTATTAGTCCATCTATACTAACCTCCACCAGGTTGCAAATTCAAAATAATTTTTATCTGCATCTAGCTCTTAAAAAATATTTGGGCTTCGGCTTGTAGCAGTGTGTGGGACTTGTTCTATTAGTCCATCTATACTAACCTCCACCAGGTTGCAAATTCAAAATAATTTTTATCTGCATCTAGCTCTGAAAAATATTTGGGCTTTGGCTTGTAGCAGTGTGTGGGACTTGTTCTATTAGTCCATCTATACTAACCTCCACCAGGTTGCAAATTCAAAATAATTTTTATCTGCATCTAGCTCTGAAAAAATATTTGGGCTTGGGCTTGTAGCAGTGTGTGGTACTTGATTTATTAGTCCATCTATACTAACCTCCACCAGGTTGCAAATTCAAAATAATTTTTATCTGCATCTAGTTCTGAAAAAATATTTGGGCTTCGGATTGTAGCAGTGTGTGGGACTTGTTCTATTTGTCCATCTATACTAACCTCCACCAAGTTCCAAATTCAAAATAATTTTTATCTGCATCTAGCTCTGAAAAAATATTTGGGCGTCGGATTGTAGCAGTGTGTGGGACTTGTTCTATATTTGGGCTTCAGCTTGTAGCAGTGTGTGGGACTTGTTCTATTAGTCCATCTATACTAACCTCCACCAGGTTGCAAATTCAAAATAATTTTTATCTGCATCTAGCTCTGATAAAATATTTGGGCCTCGGCTTGCAGCAATGTGTGGGACTTGTTCTATTAGTCCATCTATACTAACCTCCACCAGGTTGCAAATTCAAAATAATTTTAATATGCATCTAGCTCTGAAAAAATATTTGGGCCTGGTCTTGTAGCAGTGTGTGGGACTGGTTCTATAACTCCATCTATACTAACCTCCACCAGGTTGCAAATTCAAAATAATTTTTATCTGCATCTAGCTCTGAAAAAATATTTGGGCTTGGGCTTGTAGCAGTGTGTGGGACTTGTTCTATTAGTCCATCTATACTAACCTCCACCAGGTTGCAAATTCAAAATAATTTTTATCTGCATCTAGCTCTGAAAAAATATTTGGGCTTTGGCTTGTAGCAGTGTGTGGGACTTGTTCTATTCGTCCATCTATACTAACCTCCACCAAGTTCCAAATTCAAAATAATTTTTATCTGCATCTAGCTGTGAAAAAATATTTGGGCTTCGGCTTGTAGCAGTGTGTGGGACTTTTTCTATTAGTCCATCTATACTAACCTCCACCAGGTTGCAAATTCAAAATAATTTTTATCTGCATCTAGCTGTGAAAAAATATTTGGGCTTCGGCTTCTAGCTGTGTGTGGGACTTGTTCTATTAGTCCATCTATACTAACCTCCACCAGGTTGCAAATTCAAAATAATTTTTATCTGCATCTAGCTCTGAAAAATATTTGGGCTTTGGCTTGTAGCAGTGTGTGGGACTTGTTCTATTAGTCCATCTATACTAACCTCCACCAGGTTGCAAATTCAAAATAATTTTTATCTGCATCTAGCTCTGAAAAAATATTTGGGCTTGGGCTTGTAGCAGTGTGTGGTACTTGATTTATTAGTCCATCTATACTAACCTCCACCAGGTTGCAAATTCAAAATAATTTTTATCTGCATCTAGTTCTGAAAAAATATTTGGGCTTCGGATTGTAGCAGTGTGTGGGACTTGTTCTATTTGTCCATCTATACTAACCTCCACCAAGTTCCAAATTCAAAATAATTTTTATCTGCATCTAGCTCTGAAAAAATATTTGGGCGTCGGATTGTAGCAGTGTGTGGGACTTGTTCTATATTTGGGCTTCAGGTTGTAGCAGTGTGTGGGACTTGTTCTATTAGTCCATCTATACTAACCTCCACCAGGTTGCAAATTCAAAATAATTTTTATCTGCATCTAGCTCTGATAAAATATTTGGGCCTCGGCTTGCAGCAATGTGTGGGACTTGTTCTATTAGTCCATCTATACTAACCTCCACCAGGTTGCAAATTCAAAATAATTTTAATATGCATCTAGCTCTGAAAAAATATTTGGGCCTGGTCTTGTAGCAGTGTGTGGGACTTGTTCTATTAGTCCATCTATACTAACCTTCACCAGGTTGCAAATTCAAAATAATTTTTATCTGCATCTAGCTGTGAAAAAATATTTGGGCTTGGGCTTGTAGCAGTGTGTGGGACTTGTTCTATTAGTCCATCTATACTAACCTCCACCAGGTTGCAAATTCAAAATAATTATTATCTGCATCTAGCTCTGATAAAATATTTGGGCTTCGGCTTGCAGCAATGTGTGGGACTTGTTCTATTAGTCCATCTATACTAACCTCTACCAGGATGCAAATGAAAATTAATTTTTATCTCCATCTAGCTCTGAAAAAATATTTGGGCTTGGACTTGTAGCAGTGTGTGGGACTTGGTCTATTAGTACATCTATACTAACCTCCACCAGGTTGCAAATTCAAAATGATTTTTATCTGCATCTAGCTATGAATAAATATTTGGGCTTCGGCTTGTAGCAGTGTGTGGGACTTGTTCTATTAGTACATCTATACTAACCTCCACCAGGTTGCAAATTCAAAATAATTTTTATCTGCATCTAGCTCTGAAAAAATATTTGGGTTTGTGCTTGTAGCAGTGTGTGGGACTTGTTCTATTAGTCCATCTATACTAACCTCCACCAGGTTGCAAATTCAAAATAATTTTTATCTGCATCTAGCTCTGAAAAAATATTTGGGCTTGGGCTTGTAGCAGTGTGTGAGACTTGTTCTATTAGTCCATCTATACTAACCTCCACCAGGTTGCAAATTCAAAATAATTTTTATCTGCATCTAGCTCTGAAAAAATATTTGGGCTTGGGCTTGTAGCAGTGTGTAGTACTTGTTCTATTAGTCCATCTATACTAACCTCCACCAGGTTGCAAATTCAAAATAATTTTTATCTGCATATAGCTCTGAAAAAATATTTGGGCTTCGGCTTGTAGCGGTGTGTGGGACTTGTTCTATTAGTCCATCTATACTAACCTCCACCAGGTTGCAAATTCAAAATAATTTTTATCTGCATCTAGCTCTGAAAAAATATTTGGGCTTCAGCTTGTAGCAGTGTGTGGGACTTTTTCTATTAGTCCATCTATACTAACCTCCACCAGGTTGCAAATTCAAAATAATTTTTATCTGCATCTAGCTCTGAAAAAATATTTGGGCTTCGGCTTGTAGCAGTGTGTGGGACTTGTTCTATTAGTCCATCTATACTAACCTCCACCAGGTTGCAAATTCAAAATAATTTTTATCTGCATCTAGCTCTGAAAAAATATTTGGGCGTCGGCTTGTAGCAGTGTGTGGGACTTGTTCTATTAGTCCATCTATACTAACCTCCACCAGGTTGCAAATTCAAAATAATTTTTATCTGCATCTAGCTGTGAAAAATATTTGGGCTTCGGCTTGTAGCAGTGTGTGGGACTTTTTCTATTAGTCCATCTCTACTAACCTCCACCAGGTTGCAAATTCAAAATATTTTTTATCTGCATCTAGCTCAGAAAAAATATTTGGGCTTTGGCTTGCAGCAATGTGTGGGACTTGTTCTATTAGTCCATCTATACTAACCTTCACCAGGTTGGAAATTCAAAATAATTTTTATCTGCATCTAGCTATGAATAAATATTTGGGCTTCGGCTTGTAGCAGTGTGTGGGACTTGTTCTATTAGTACATCTATACTAACCTCCACCAGGTTGCAAATTCAAAATAATTTTTATCTGCATCTAGCTCTGAAAAAATATTTGGGTTTGTGCTTGTAGCAGTGTGTGGGACTTGTTCTATTAGTCCATCTATACTAACCTCCACCAGGTTGCAAATTCAAAATAATTTTTATCTGCATCTAGCTCTGAAAAAATATTTGGGCTTGGGCTTGTAGCAGTGTGTGAGACTTGTTCTATTAGTCCATCTATACTAACCTCCACCAGGTTGCAAATTCAAAATAATTTTTATCTGCATCTAGCTCTGAAAAAATATTTGGGCTTGGGCTTGTAGCAGTGTGTAGTACTTGTTCTATTAGTCCATCTATACTAACCTCCACCAGGTTGCAAATTCAAAATAATTTTTATATGCATATAGCTCTGAAAAAATATTTGGGCTTCGGCTTGTAGCGGTGTGTGGGACTTGTTCTATTAGTCCATCTATACTAACCTCCACCAGGTTGCAAATTCAAAATAATTTTTATGTGCATCTAGCTCTGAAAAAATATTTGGGCTTCAGCTTGTAGCAGTGTGTGGGACTTGTTCTATTAGTCCATCTATACTAACCTCCACCAGGTTGCAAATTCAAAATAATTTTTATCTGCATCTAGCTCTGAAAAAATATTTGGGCTTCGGCTTGTAGCAGTGTGTGGGACTTGTTCTATTAGTCCATCTATACTAACCTCCACCAGGTTGCAAATTCAAAATAACTTTTATCTGCATCTAGCTCTGAAAAAATATTTGGGCTTCGGCTTGTAGCAGTGTGTGGGACTTGTTCTATTAGTCCATCTATACTAACCTCCACCAGGTTGCAAATTCAAAATAATTTTTATCTGCATCTAGCTCTGAAAAAATATTTGGGCTTCGGCTTGTAGCAGTGTGTGAGACTAGTTCTATTAGTCCATCTATACTAACCTCCACCAGGTTGCAAATTCAAAATAATTTTTATCTGCATCTAGCTCAGAAAAAATAATTGGGCTTTGGCTTGCAGCAATGTGTGGGACTTGTTCTATTAGTCCATCTATACTAACCTTCACCAGGTTGGAAATTCAAAATAATTTTTATCTGCATCTAGCTCTGAAAAAATATTTGGGCTTGGGCTTGTAGCAGTGTGTGGGACTTGTTCTATTAGTCCATCTATACTAACCTCCACCAGGTTGCAAATTCAAAATAATTTTTATCTGCATCTAGCTCTGAAAAAATATTTGGGCTTCAGCTTGTAGCAGTGTGTGGGACTTGTTCTATCAGTCCATCTATACTAACCTCCACCAGGTTGCAAATTCAAAATAATTTTTATCTGCATCTAGCTCTGAAAAATATTTGGGCTTTGGCTTGTAGCAGTGTGTGGGACTTGTTCTATTAGTCCATCTATACTAACCTCCACCAGGTTGCAAATTCAAAATAATTTTTATCTGCATCTAGTTCTGAAAAAATATTTGGGCTTCGGATTGTAGCAGTGTGTGGGACTTGTTCTATTTATCCATCAATACTAACCTCCACCAAGTTCCAAATTCAAAATAATTTTTATCTGCATCTAGCTCTGAAAAAATATTTGGGCGTCGGATTGTAGCAGTGTGTGGGACTTGTTCTATATTTGGGCTTCGGCTTGTAGCAGTGTGTGGGACTTGTTCTATTAGTCCATCTATACTAACCTCCACCAGGTTGCAAATTCAAACTAATTTTTATCTGCATCTAGCTCTGATAAAATATTTGGGCTTCGGCTTGCAGCAATGTGTGGGACTTGTTCTATTAGTCTATCTATACTAACCTCCACCAGGTTGCAAATTCAAAATAATTTTAATCTGCATCTAGCTCTGAAAAAATATTTGGGCCTGGTCTTGTAGCAGTGTGTGGGACTTGTTCTATAAGTCCATCTATACTAACCTCCACCAGGTTGCAAATTCAAAATAATTTTTATCTGCATCTAGCTCTGAAAAAATATTTGGGCTTGGGCTTGTAGCAGTGTGTGGGACTTGTTCTATTAGTCCATCTATACTAACCTCCACCAGGTTGCAAATTCAAAATAATTTTTATCTACATCTAGCTCTAAAAAAATATTTGGGCTTTGACTTGTAGCAGTGTGTGGGACTTGTTCTATTCGTCCATCTATACTAACCTCCACCAAGTTCCAAATTCAAAATAATTTTTATCTGCATCTAGCTGTGAAAAAATATTTGGGCTTCGGCTTGTAGCAGTGTGTGGGACTTGTTCTATTAGTCCATCTATACTAACCTCCACCAGGTTGCATATTCAAAATAATTTTTATCTGCATATAGCTCTGAAAAAATATTTGGGCTTCGGCTTGCAGCAATGTGTGGGACTTGTTATATTCGTCCATCTATACTAACCTCCACCAGGTTGCAAATTCAAAATAATTTTTATCTGCATCTAGCTCTGAAAAAATATTTGGGCTTGAGCTTGTAGCAGTGTGTGGGACTTGTTCTATTAGTCCATCTATACTAACCTTCACCAGGTTGCAATTTCAAAATAATTTTTATCTGCATCTAGCTCTGAAAAAATATTTGGGCTTGGGCTTGTAGCAGTGTGTGGGACTTGTTCTATTAGTCCATCTATACTAACCTCCACCAGGTTGCTAATTCAAAATAATTTTTATCTGCATCTAGCTCTGAAAAAATATTTGGGCTTTGGCTTGTAGCAGTGTGTGGGACTTGTTCTATTAGTCCATCTATACTAACCTCCACCAGGTTGCAAATTCAAAATAATTTTTATCTGCATCTAGCTCTGAAAAAATATTTAGGCTTGGGCTTGTAGCAGTGTGTGGGACTTGTTGTATTAGTCCATCTATACTAACCTCCACCAGGTTGCAAATTCAAAATAATTTTTATGTGCATCTAGCTCTGAAAAAATATTTGGGCTTCAGCTTGTAGCAGTGTGTGAGACTTGTTCTATTAGTCCATCTATACTAACCTCCACCAGGTTGCAAATTCAAAATAATTTTTATCTGCATCTAGCTCAGAAAAAATATTTGGGCTTTGGCTTGCAGCAATGTGTGGGACTTGTTCTATTAGTCCATCTATACTAACCTTCACCAGGTTGGAAATTCAAAATAATTTTTATCTGCATCTAGCTCTGAAAAAATATTTGGGCTTGGGCTTGTAGCAGTGTGTGGGACTTGTTCTATTAGTCCATCTATACTAACCTCCACCAGGTTGCAAATTCAAAATAATTTTTATCTGCATCTAGCTCTTAAAAAATATTTGGGCTTCAGCTTGTAACAGTGTGTGGGACTTGTTCTATCAGTCCATCTATACTAACCTCCACCAGGTTGCAAATTCAAAATAATTTTTATCTGCATCTAGCTCTGAAAAATATTTGGGCTTTGGCTTGTAGCAGTGTGTGGGACTTGTTCTATTAGTCCATCTATACTAACCTCCACCAGGTTGCAAATTCAAAATAATTTTTATCTGCATCTAGTTCTGAAAAAATATTTGGGCTTCGGATTGTAGCAGTGTGTGGGACTTGTTCTATTTATCCATCAATACTAACCTCCACCAAGTTCCAAATTCAAAATAATTTTTATCTGCATCTAGCTCTGAAAAAATATTTGGGCGTCGGATTGTAGCAGTGTGTGGGACTTGTTCTATATTTGGGCTTCGGCTTGTAGCAGTGTGTGGGACTTGTTCTATTAGTCCATCTATACTAACCTCCACCAGGTTGCAAATTCAAACTAATTTTTATCTGCATCTAGCTCTGATAAAATATTTGGGCTTCGGCTTGCAGCAATGTGTGGGACTTGTTCTATTAGTCTATCTATACTAACCTCCACCAGGTTGCAAATTCAAAATAATTTTAATCTGCATCTAGCTCTGAAAAAATATTTGGGCCTGGTCTTGTAGCAGTGTGTGGGACTTGTTCTATAAGTCCATCTATACTAACCTCCACCAGGTTGCAAATTCAAAATAATTTTTATCTGCATCTAGCTCTGAAAAAATATTTGGGCTTGGCTTGTAGCAGTGTGTGGGACTTGTTCTATTAGTCCATCTATACTAACCTCCACCAGGTTGCAAATTCAAAATAATTTTTATCTACATCTAGCTCTAAAAAAATTTTTGGGCTTTGACTTGTAGCAGTGTGTGGGACTTGTTCTATTCGTCCATCTATACTAACCTCCACCAGGTTGCAAATTCAAAATAATTTTTATCTGCATCTAGCTGTGAAAAAATATTTGGGCTTGAGCTTGTAGCAGTGTGTGGGACTTGTTCTATTAGTCCATCTATTCTAACCTCCACCAGGTTGCAAATTCAAAATAATTTTTATCTGCATCTAGCTCTGATAAAATATGTGGGCTTCAGATTGCAGCAATGTGTGGGACTTGTTCTATTAGTCCATCTATACTAACCTCCACCAGGTTGCAAATTCAAAGTTATTTTTATCTCCATCTAGCTCTGAAAAAATATTTGGGCCTGGGCTTTTAGCAGTGTGTGAGACTTGTTCTATTAGTCCATCTATACTAACCTCCACCAGGTTGCAAATTCAAAATAATTTTTATCTGCATCTAGCTGTGAAAAAATATTTGGGCTTGGGCTTGTAGCAGTGTGCGGGACTTGTTCTATTAGTCCATCTATACTAACCTCCACCAGGTTGCAAATTCAAAATAATTTTTATCTGCATCTAGCTCTTAAAAAATATTTGGGCTTGTGCTTGTAGCAGTGTGTGGGACTTCTTCTATTAGTCCATCTATACTAACCTCCACCATGTTGTTAATTCAAAATAATTTTTATCTGCATCTATTTCTGAAAAAATATTTGGCCTTTGGCTTGTAGCAGTGTGTGGGACTTGTTCTATTAGTCCATCTATACTAACCTCCACCAGGTTACAAATTCAAAATAATTTTTATCTGCATCTAGCTCTGAAAATATATTTGGGCTTGGGCTTGTAGCAGTGTGTGGGACTTGTTCTATTAGTCCATCTATACTAACCTCCACCAGGTTGCAAATTCAAAATAATTTTTATCTGCATCTAGCTCTGATAAAATATTTGGGCTTCGGCTTGCAGCAATGTGTGGGACTTTTTCTATTAGTCCATCTATACTAACCTCCACCAGGTTGCAAATTCAAATTAATTTTTATCTCCATCTAGCTCTGAAAAAATATTTGGGCCTGGGCTTGTAGCAGTGTGTGGGACTTGTTCTATTAGTCCATCTATACTAACCTCCACCAGGTTGCAAATTCAAAATAATTTTTATCTGCATCTAGCTCTGAAAAAATATTTGGGCTTGGGCTTGTAGCAGTGTGTGGGACTTGTTCTAATAGTCCATCTATACTAACCTCCACCAGGTTGCAAATTCAAAATAATTTTTATCTGCATCTAGCTCTAAAAAAATATTTGGGCTTCAGCTTGTAGCAGTGTGTGGGACTTGTTCTATTAGTCCATCTATACTAACCTCCACCAGGTTGCAAATTCAAAATAACTTTTATCTGCATCTAGCTCTGAAAAATATTTGGGCTTTGGCTTGTAGCAGTGTGTGGGACTTCTTCTATTAGTCCATCTATACTAACCTCCACTAGGTTGCAAATTCAAAATAATTTTTATCTGCATCTAGTTCTGAAAAAATATTTGGGCTTCGGATTGTAGCAGTGTGTGGGACTTGTTCTATTTATCCATCAATACTAACCTCCACCAAGTTCCAAATTCAAAATAATTTTTATCTGCATCTAGCTCTGAAAAAATATTTGGGCGTCGGATTGTAGCAGTGTGTGGGACTTGTTCTATATTTGGGCTTCGGCTTGTAGCAGTGTGTGGGACTTGTTCTATTAGTCCATCTATACTAACCTCCACCAGGTTGCAAATTCAAACTAATTTTTATCTGCATCTAGCTCTGATAAAATATTTGGGCTTCGGCTTGCAGCAATGTGTGGGACTTGTTCTATTAGTCCATCTATACTAACCTCCACCAGGTTGCAAATTCAAAATAATTTTTATCTACATCTAGCTCTGAAAAAATATTTGGGCTTTGACTTGTAGCAGTGTGTGGGACTTGTTCTATTCGTCCATCTATACTAACCTCCACCAAGTTCCAAATTCAAAATAATTTTTATCTGCATCTAGCTGTGAAAAAATATTTGGGCTTCGGCTTGTAGCAGTGTGTGGGACTTGTTCTATTAGTCCATCTATACTAACCTCCACCAGGTTGCAAATTCAAAATAATTTTTATCTGCATCTAGCTCTAAAAAAATATTTGGGCTTCAGCTTGTAGCAGTGTGTGGGACTTGTTCTATTAGTCCATCTATACTAACCTCCACCAGGTTGCAAATTCAAAATAACTTTTAACTGCATCTAGCTCTGAAAAATATTTGGGCTTTGACTTGTAGCAGTGTGTGGGACTTCTTCTATTAGTCCATCTATACTAACCTCCACCAGGTTGCAAATTCAAAATAATTTTTATCTGCATCTAGTTCTGAAAAAATATTTGGGCTTCGGATTGTAGCAGTGTGTGGGACTTGTTCTATTTATCCATCAATACTAACCTCCACCAAGTTCCAAATTCAAAATAATTTTTATCTGCATCTAGCTCTGAAAAAATATTTGGGCGTCGGATTGTAGCAGTGTGTGGGACTTGTTCTATATTTGGGCTTCGGCTTTGTAGCAGTGTGTGGGACTTGTTCTATTAGTCCATCTATACTAACCTCCACCAGGTTGCAAATTCAAACTAATTTTTATCTGCATCTAGCTCTGATAAAATATTTGGGCTTCGGCTTGCAGCAATGTGTGGGACTTGTTCTATTAGTCCATCTATACTAACCTCCACCAGGTTGCAAATTCAAAATAATTTTTATCTACATCTAGCTCTGAAAAAATATTTGGGCTTTGACTTGTAGCAGTGTGTGGGACTTGTTCTATTCGTCCATCTATACTAACCTCCACCAAGTTCCAAATTCAAAATAATTTTTATCTGCATCTAGCTGTGAAAAAATATTTGGGCTTCGGCTTGTAGCAGTGTGTGGGACTTGTTCTATTAGTCCATCTATACTAACCTCCACCAGGTTGCAAATTCAAAATAATTTTTATCTGCATCTAGCTGTGAAAAAATATTTGGGCTTCGGCTTGTAGCAGTGTGTGGGACTTGTTCTATTAGTCCATCTATACTAACCTCCACCAGGTTGCAAATTCAAAATAATTTTTATCTGCATCTAGCTCTGAAAAAATATTTGGGCTTCGGCTTGCAGCAATGTGTGGGACTTGTTCTATTCGTCCATCTATACTAACCTCCACCAGGTTGCAAATTCAAAATAATTTTTATCTGCATCTAGCTCTGAAAAAATATTTGGGCCTGGTCTTGTAGCAGTGTGTGGGACTTGTTCTATAAGTCCATCTATACTAACCTCCACCAGGTTGCAAATTCAAAATAATTTTTATCTGCATCTAGCTCTGAAAAAATTTTTGGGCTTGGGCTTGTAGCAGTGTGTGGGACTTGTTCTATTAGTCCATCTATACTAACCTCCACCAGGTTGCAAATTCAAAATAATTTTTATCTACATCTAGCTCTGAAAAAATATTTGGGCTTTGACTTGTAGCAGTGTGTGGGACTTGTTCTATTCGTCCATCTATACTAACCTCCACCAAGTTCCAAATTCAAAATAATTTTTATCTGCATCTAGCTCTGAAAAAATATTTGGGTTTCGGCTTGTAGCAGTGTGTGGGACTTGTTCTATTAGTCCATCTATACTAACCTCCACCAGGTTGCAAATTCAAAATAATTTTTATCTGCATCTAGCTCTGAAAAATTATTTGGGCTTCGGCTTGTAGCAGTGTGTGGGACTTGTTCTATTAGTCCATCTATACTAACCTCCACCAGGTTGCAAATTCAAAATAATTTTTATCTGCATCTAGCTCTGAAAAAATATTTGGGCTTCGGCTTGTAGCAGTGTGTGGGACTTGTTCTATTTGTCCATCTATACTAACCTCCACCAGGTGGCAAATTCAAAATAATTTTTATCGTCATCTAGCTCTGAAAAAATATTTGGGCTTTGGCTTGTAGCAGTGTGTGGGACTTGTTCTATTAGTCCATCTATACTAACCTCCACCAGGTTGCAAATTCAAAATAATTTTTATCTGCATCTAGCTCTGAAAAAATATTTGGGCTTCGGCTTGTAGCAGTGTGTGGGACTTGTTCTATTAGTACATCTATACTAACCTCCACCAGGTTGCAAATTCAAAATAATTTTTATCTGCATCTAGCTGTGAAAAAATATTTGGGCTTCGGCTTGTAGCAGTGTGTGGGACTTTTTCTATTCGTCTATCTATACTAACCTCCACCAAGTTCCAAATTCAAAATAATTTTCATCTGCATCTAGCTCTGAAAATATATTTTGGTTTCGGCTTGTAGCAGTGTGTGTGACTTGTTGTATTAGTCCATCTATACTAACCTCCACCAGGTTGCAAAGTCAAAATAATTTTTATCTGCATCTAGCTCTGAAAAAATATTTGGGCTTGGGCTTGTAGCAGTGTGTGGGACTTGTTCTATTAGTCCATCTATACTAACCTCCACCAGGTTGCAAATTCAAAATAATTTTTATCTGCATCTAGCTCTGAAAAAATATTTGGGCTTGGGCTTGTAGCAGTGTGTGGGACTTGTTCAATTAGTCCATCTATACTAACCTCCACCAGGTTGCAAATTCATTCAAAATAATTTTTATCTGCATCTAGCTCTGAAAAAATATTTGGGCTTGGGCTTGTAGCAGTGTGTGGGACTTGTTCTATTAGTCCATCTATACTAAACTCCACCAGGTTGCAAATTCAAAATAATTTTTATCTGCATATAGCTCTGAAAAAATATTTTGGCTTGGGCTTGTAGCAGTGTGTGGGACTTGTTCTATTAGTCTATCTATACTAACCTCCACCAGGTTGCAAATTCAAAATAATTTTTATCTGCATCTAGCTCTGAAAAAATATTTGGGCTTGGGCTTGTAGCAGTGTGTGGGACTTGTTCTATTAGTCCATCTATACTAAACTCCACCAGGTTGCAAATTAAAAATAATTTTTATCTGCACCTAGCTCTGAAAAAAGATTTGGGCTTCGGCTTGTAGCAGTGTGTGGGACTTGTTCTATTAGTCCATCTATACTAACCTCCACCAGGTTGCAAATTCAAAATAATTTTTATCTGCATCTAGCTCTGAAAAAATATTTGGGCTTGAGCTTGTAGAAGTGTGTGGGACTTGTTCTATTAGTCCATCTATACTAACCTTCACCAGGTTGCAAATTCAAAATAATTTTTATCTGCATCTAGCTCTGAAAAAATATTTGGGCTTGGGCTTGTAGCAGTGTGTGGGACTTGTTCTATTAGTCCATCTATACTAACCTCCACCAGGTTGCAAATTCAAAATAATTTTTATCTGCATCTAGCTCTTAAAAAATATTTGGGCTTGGGCTTGTAGCAGTGTGTGGGACTTGTTCTATTAGTCCATCTATACTAACCTCCACCAGGTTGCTAATTCAAAATAATTTTTATCTCTATTTATTTCTGAAAAAATAATTGGGCTTTGGCTTGTAACAGTGTGTGGGACTTGTTCTATTAGTCCATCTATACTAACCTCCACCAGGTTACAAATTCAAAATAATTTTTATCTGCATCTAGCTCTGAAAAAATATTTGGGCTTGGGCTTGTAGCAGTGTGTGGGACTTGTTCTATTAGTCCATCTATACTAACCTCCACCAGGTTGCAAATTCAAAATAATTTTTATCTGCATCTAGCTCTGATAAAATATTTGGGCTTCGGCTTGCAGCAATGTGTGGGACTTGTTCTATTAGTCCATCTATACTAACCTCCACCAGGTTGCAAATTCAAAATAATTTTTATCTCCATCTAGCTCTGAAAAAATATTTGGGCCTGGGCTTGTAGCAGTGTGTGGGACTTGTTCTATTAGTCCATCTATACTAACCTCCACCAGGTTGCAAATTCAAAATAATTTTTATCTGCATCAAGCTCTGAAAAAATATTTGGGCTTCGGCTTGTAGCAGTGTGTGGGACTTGTTCTATTAGTCCATCTATACTAACCTCCACCAGGTTGCAAATTCAAAATAATTTTTATCTGCATCTAGCTCTGATAAAATATTTGGGCTTCAGCTTGCAGCAATGTGTGGGACTTGTTCTATTAGTCCATCTATACTAACCTCCACCAGGTTGCAAATTCAAATAATTTTTATCTGCATCTAGCTCTGAAAAAATATTTGGGCTTTGGCTTGTAGCAGTGTGTGGGACTTGTTCTATTAGTCCATCTATACTAACCTCCACCAGGATGCAAATTCAAATTAATTTTTATCTCCATCTAGCTCTGAAAAAATATTTGGGCCTGGGCTTGTAGCAGTGTGTGGGACTTGTTCTATTAGTCCATCTATACTATTCTCCACCAGGTTGCAAATTCAAAATAATTTTTATCTGCATCTATCTCTGAAAAAATATTTGGGCTTGGGCTTGTAGCAGTGTGTGGGACTTGTTCTATTAGTCCATCTATACTAACCTCCACCAGGTTGCAAATTCAAAATAATTTTTATCTGCATCTAGCTCTGAAAAAATATTTGGGCTTCGGCTAGCAGCAGTGTGTGGGACTTGTTCTATTAGTCCATCTATACTAACCTCCACCAGGTTGCAAATTCAAAATAATTTTTATCTGCATCTAGCTCTGAAAAAATATTTGGGCTTCGGCTTGCAGCAATGTGTGGGACTTGTTCTATTAGTCCATCTATACTAACCTCCACCAGGATGCACATTCAAATTAATTTTTATCTGCATCTAGCTCTGAAAAAATATTTGGGCTTCGGCTTGTAGCAGTGTGTGGGACTTGTTCTATTAGTCCATCTATACTAACCTCCACCAGGTTGCAAATTCAAAATAATTTTTATCTGCATCTAGCTCTTAAAAAATATTTGGGTTTGGGCTTGTAGCAGTGTGTGGGACTTGTTCTATTAGTCCATCTATACTAACCTCCACCAGGTTGCAAATTCAAAATAATTTTTATCTGCATCTAGCTCTGAAAAAATATTTGGGCTTTGGCTTGTAGCAGTGTGTGGGACTTGTTCTATTAGTCCATCTATACTAACCTCCACCAGGTTACAAATTCAAAATAATTTTTATCTGCATCTAGCTCTGAAAAAATATTTGGGCTTGGGCTTGTAGCAGTGTGTGGGACTTGTTCTATTAGTCCATCTATACTAACCTCCACCAGGTTGCAAATTCAAAATAATTTTTATCTGCATCTAGCTCTGATAAAATATTTGGGCTTCGGCTTGCAGCAATGTGTGGGACTTGTTCTATGAGTGCATCTATACTAACCTCCACCAGGTTGCAAATTCAAAATAATTTTTATCTCCATCTAGCTCTGAAAAAATATTTGAGCCTGGGCTTGTAGCAGTGTGTGGGACTTGTTCTATTAGTCCATCTATACTAACCTCCACCAGGTTGCAAATTCAAAATAATTTTTATCTGCATCAAGCTCTGAAAAAATATTTGGGCTTCGGCTTGTAGCAGTGTGTGGGACTTGTTCTATTAGTACATCTATACTAACCTCCACCAGGTTGCAAATTCAAAATAATTTTTATCTGCATCAAGCTCTGAAAAAATATTTGGGCTTCGGCTTGTAGCAGTGTGTGGGACTTGTTCTATTAGTCCACCTATACTAACCTCCACCAGGTTGCAAATTCAAAATAATTTTTATCTGCATCTAGCTCTGATAAAATATTTGGGCTTCAGCTTGCAGCAATGTGTGGGACTTGTTCTATTAGTCCATCTATACTAACCTCCACCAGGTTGCAAATTCAAATAATTTTTATCTGCATCTAGCTCTGAAAAAATATTTGGGCTTTGGCTTGTAGCAGTGTGTGGGACTTGTTCTATTAGTCCATCTATACTAACCTCCACCAGGATGCAAATTCAAATTAATTTTTATCTCCATCTAGCTCTGAAAAAATATTTGGGCCTGGGCTTGTAGCAGTGTGTGGGACTTGTTCTATTAGTCCATCTATACTATTCTCCACCAGGTTGCAAATTCAAAATAATTTTTATCTGCATCTATCTCTGAAAAAATATTTGGGCTTGGGCTTGTAGCAGTGTGTGGGACTTGTTCTATTAGTCCATCTATACTAACCTCCACCAGGTTGCAAATTCAAAATAATTTTTATCTGCATCTAGCTCTGAAAAAATATTTGGGCTTCGGCTAGCAGCAATGTGAGGGACTTGTTCTATTAGTCCATCTATACTAACCTCCACCAGGTTGCAAATTCAAAATAATTTTTATCTGCATCTAGCTCTGATAAAATATTTGGGCTTCGGCTTGCAGCAATGTGTGGGACTTGTTCTATTAGTCCATCTATACTAACCTCCACCAGGATGCACATTCAAATTAATTTTTATCTGCATCTAGCTCTGAAAAAATATTTGGGCTTCGGCTTGTAGCAGTGTGTGGGACTTGTTCTATTAGTCCATCTATACTAACCTCCACCAGGTTGCAAATTCAAAATAATTTTTATCTGCATCTAGCTCTTAAAAAATATTTGGGTTTGGGCTTGTAGCAGTGTGTGGGACTTGTTCTATTAGTCCATCTATACTAACCTCCACCAGGTTGCAAATTCAAAATAATTTTTATCTGCATCTAGCTCTGAAAAAATATTTGGGCTTTGGCTTGTAGCAGTGTGTGGGACTTGTTCTATTAGTCCATCTATACTAACCTCCACCAGGTTACAAATTCAAAATAATTTTTATCTGCATCTAGCTCTGAAAAAATATTTGGGCTTGGGCTTGTAGCAGTGTGTGGGACTTGTTCTATTAGTCCATCTATACTAACCTCCACCAGGTTGCAAATTCAAAATAATTTTTATCTGCATCTAGCTCTGATAAAATATTTGGGCTTCGGCTTGCAGCAATGTGTGGGACTTGTTCTATGAGTGCATCTATACTAACCTCCACCAGGTTGCAAATTCAAAATAATTTTTATCTCCATCTAGCTCTGAAAAAATATTTGAGCCTGGGCTTGTAGCAGTGTGTGGGACTTGTTCTATTAGTCCATCTATACTAACCTCCACCAGGTTGCAAATTCAAAATAATTTTTATCTGCATCAAGCTCTGAAAAAATATTTGGTCTTCGGCTTGTAGCAGTGTGTGGGACTTGTTCTATTAGTCCATCTATACTAACCTCCCCCAGGTTGCAAATTCAAAATAATTTTTATCTGCATCAAGCTCTGAAAAAATATTTGGGCTTCGGCTTGTAGCAGTGTGTGGGACTTGTTCTATTAGTCCATCTATACTAACCTCCACCAGGTTGCAAATTCAAAATAATTTTTATCTGCATCTAGCTCTGATAAAATATTTGGGCTTCAGCTTGCAGCAATGTGTGGGACTTGTTCTATTAGTCCATCTATACTAACCTCCACCAGGTTGCAAATTCAAATAATTTTTATCTGCATCTAGCTCTGAAAAAATATTTGGGCTTTGGCTTGTAGCAGTGTGTGGGACTTGTTCTATTAGTCCATCTATACTAACCTCCACCAGGATGCAAATTCAAATTAATTTTTATCTCCATCTAGCTCTGAAAAAATATTTGGGCCTGGGCTTGTAGCAGTGTGTGGGACTTGTTCTATTAGTCCATCTATACTATTCTCCACCAGGTTGCAAATTCAAAATAATTTTTATCTGCATCTATCTCTGAAAAAATATTTGGGCTTGGGCTTGTAGCAGTGTGTGGGACTTGTTCTATTAGTCCATCTATACTAACCTCCACCAGGTTGCAAATTCAAAATAATTTTTATCTGCATCTAGCTCTGAAAAAATATTTGGGCTTTGGCTAGCAGCAGTGTGTGGGACTTGTTCTATTAGTCCATCTATACTAACCTCCACCAGGTTGCAAATTCAAAATAATTTTTATCTGCATCTAGCTCTGATAAAATATTTGGGCTTCGGCTTGCAGCAATGTGTGGGACTTGTTCTATTAGTCCATCTATACTAACCTCCACCAGGATGCACATTCAAATTAATTTTTATCTGCATCTAGCTCTGAAAAAATATTTGGGCTTCGGCTTGTAGCAGTGTGTGGGACTTGTTCTATTAGTCCATCTATACTAACCTCCACCAGGTTGCAAATTCAAAATAATTTTTATCTGCATCTAGCTCTTAAAAAATATTTGGGTTTGGGCTTGTAGCAGTGTGTGGGACTTGTTCTATTAGTCCATCTATACTAACCTCCACCAGGTTGCAAATTCAAAATAATTTTTATCTGCATCTAGCTCTGAAAAAATATTTGGGCTTTGGCTTGTAGCAGTGTGTGGGACTTGTTCTATTAGTCCATCTATACTAACCTCCACCAGGTTACAAATTCAAAATAATTTTTATCTGCATCTAGCTCTGAAAAAATATTTGGGCTTCGGCTTGTAGCAGTGTGTGGGACTTGTTCTATTAGTCCATCTATACTAACCTCCACCAGGTTACAAATTCAAAATAATTTTTATCTGCATCTAGCTCTGAAAAAATATTTGGGCTTGGGCTTGTAGCAGTGTGTGGGACTTGTTCTATTAGTCCATCTATACTAACCTCCACCAGGTTGCAAATTCAAAATAATTTTTATCTGCATCTAGCTCTGATAAAATATTTGGGCTTCGGCTTGCAGCAATGTGTGGGACTTGTTCTATTAGTCCATCTATACTAACCTCCACCAGGATGCACATTCAAATTAATTTTTATCTGCATCTAGCTCTGAAAAAATATTTGGGCTTCGGCTTGTAGCAGTGTGTGGGACTTGTTCTATTAGTCCATCTATACTAACCTCCACCAGGTTGCAAATTCAAAATAATTTTTATCTGCATCTAGCTCTTAAAAAATATTTGGGTTTGGGCTTGTAGCAGTGTGTGGGACTTGTTCTATTAGTCCATCTATACTAACCTCCACCAGGTTGCAAATTCAAAATAATTTTTATCTGCATCTAGCTCTGAAAAAATATTTGGGCTTTGGCTTGTAGCAGTGTGTGGGACTTGTTCTATTAGTCCATCTATACTAACCTCCACCAGGTTACAAATTCAAAATAATTTTTATCTGCATCTAGCTCTGAAAAAATATTTGGGCTTGGGCTTGTAGCAGTGTGTGGGACTTGTTCTATTAGTCCATCTATACTAACCTCCACCAGGTTGCAAATTCAAAATAATTTTTATCTGCATCTAGCTCTGATAAAATATTTGGGCTTCGGCTTGCAGCAATGTGTGGGACTTGTTCTATGAGTGCATCTATACTAACCTCCACCAGGTTGCAAATTCAAAATTATTTTTATCTCCATCTAGCTCTGAAAAAATATTTGAGCCTGGGCTTGTAGCAGTGTGTGGGACTTGTTCTATTAGTCCATCTATACTAACCTCCACCAGGTTGCAAATTCAAAATAATTTTTATCTGCATCTAGCTCTGATAAAATATTTGGGCTTCGGCTTGCAGCAATGTGTGGGACTTGTTCTATTAGTCCATCTATACTAACCTCCACCAGGTTGCAAATTCAAAATAATTTTTATCTGCATCTACTCTGAAAAAATATTTGGGCTTTGGCTTGTAGCAGTGTGTGGGACTTGTTATATTAGTCCATCTATACTAACCTCCACCAGGTTGCAAATTCAAAATAATTTTTATCTGCATCTAGCTCTGAAAAAATATTTGGGCTTGGGCTTGTAGCAGTGTGTGGGACTTGTTCTATTAGTCCATCTATACTAACCTCCACCAGGTTGCAAATTCAAATAATTTTTATCTGCATCTAGCTCTGAAAAAATATTTGGGCTTTGGCTTGTAGCAGTGTGTGGGACTTGTTCTATTAGTCCATCTATACTAACCTCCACCAGGATGCAAATTCAAATTAATTTTTATCTCCATCTAGCTCTGAAAAAATATTTGGGCCTGGGCTTGTAGCAGTGTGTGGGTCTTGTTCTATTAGTCCATCTATACTATTCTCCACCAGGTTGCAAATTCAAAATAATTTTTATCTGCATCTATCTCTGAAAAAATATTTGGTCTTGGGCTTGTAGCAGTGTGTGGGACTTGTTCTATTAGTCCATCTATACTAACCTCCACCAGGTTGCAAATTCAAAATAATTTTTATCTGCATCTAGCTCTGAAAAAATATTTGGGCTTCGGCTAGCAGCAGTGTGTGGGACTTGTTCTATTAGTCCATCTATACTAACCTCCACCAGGTTGCAAATTCAAAATAATTTTTATCTGCATCTAGCTCTGATAAAATATTTGGGCTTCGGCTTTCAGCAATGTGGGACTTGTTCTATTAGTCCATCTATACTAACCTCCACCAGGATGCACATTCAAATTAATTTTTATCTGCATCTAGCTCTGAAAAAATATTTTGGCTTCGGCTTGTAGCAGTGTGTGGGACTTGTTCTATTAGTCCATCTATACTAACCTCCACCAGGTTGCAAATTCAAAATAATTTTTATCTGCATCTGGCTCTGAAAAAATATTTGGGTTTGGGCTTGTAGCAGTGTGTGGGACTTGTTCTATTAGTCCATCTATACTAACCTCCACCAGGTTGCAAATTCAAAATAATTTTTATCTGCATCTAGCTCTGAAAAAATAATTGGGCTTTGGCTTGTAGCAGTGTGTGGGACTTGTTCTATTAGTCCATCTATACTAACCTCCACCAGGTTACAAATTCAAAATAATTTTTATCTGCATCTAGCTCTGAAAAAATATTTGGGCTTGGACTTGTAGCAGTGTGTGGGACTTGTTCTATTAGTCCATCTATACTAACCTCCACCAGGTTGCAAATTCAAAATAATTTTTATCTGCATCTAGCTCTGATAAAATATTTGGGCTTCGGCTTGCAGCAATGTGTGGGACTTGTTCTATGAGTGCATCTATACTAACCTCCACCAGGTTGCAAATTCAAAATAATTTTTATCTCCATCTAGCTCTGAAAAAATATTTGGGCCTGGGCTTGTAGCAGTGTGTGGGACTTGTTCTATTAGTCCATCTATACTAACCTCCACCAGGTTGCAAATTCAAAATAATTTTTATCTGCATCAAGCTCTGAAAAAATATTTGGGCTTTGGCTTGTAGCAGTGTGTGGGACTTGTTCTATTAGTCCATCTATACTAACCTCCACCAGGTTGCAAATTCAAAATAATTTTTATCTGCATCTAGCTCTGATAAAATATTTGGGCTTCGGCTTGCAGCAATGTGTGGGACTTGTTCTATTAGTCCATCTATACTAACCTCCACCAGGATGCAAATTCAAATTAATTTTTATCTCCATCTTGATCTGAAAAAATATTTGGGCCTGGGCTTGAAGCAGTGTGTGGGACTTGTTCTATTAGTCCATCTATACTAACCTCCACCAGGTTGCAAATTCAAAATAATTTTTATCTGCATCTAGCTCTGAAAAAATATTTGGGCTTGGGCTAGCAGCAGTGTGTGGGACTTGTTCTATTAGTCCATCTATACTAACCTCCACCAGGTTGCAAATTCAAAATAATTTTTATCTGCATCTAGCTCTGAAAAAATATTTGGGCTTCGGATTGTAGCAGTGTGTGGGACTTGTTCTATTCGTCCATCTATACTAACCTCCACCAAGTTCCAAATTCAAAATAATTTTTATATGCATCTAGCTCTGAAAAAATATTTGGGCTTCGGCTTGTAGCAGTGTGTGGGACTTGTTCTATTAGTCCATCTATACTAACCTCCACCAGGTTGCAAATTCAAAATAATTTTTATCTGCATCTAGCTCTGAAAAAATATTTGGGCTTGAGCTTGTAGCAGTGTGTGGGACTTGTTCTATTAGTCCATCTATACTAACCTTCACCAGGTTGCAAATTCAAAATAATTTTTATCTGCATCTAGCTCTGAAAAAATATTTGGGCTTGGGCTTGTAGCAGTGTGTGGGACTTGTTCTATTAGTCCATCTATACTAACCTCCACCAGTTTGCAAATTCAAAATAATTTTTATCTGCATCTAGCTCTTAAAAAATATTTGGGCTTGGGCTTGTAGCAGTGTGTGGGACTTGTTCTATTAGTCCATCTATACTAACCTCCACCAGGTTCCTATTTCAAAATAATTTTTATCTGCATCTATTTCTGAAAAAATATTTGGGCTTTGGCTTGTAGCAGTGTGTGGGACTTGTTCTATTAGTCCATCTATACTAACCTCCACCAGGT
This sequence comes from Phyllobates terribilis, assembly GCF_046119375.1. Lineage (NCBI taxonomy): Eukaryota > Metazoa > Chordata > Amphibia > Anura > Dendrobatidae > Phyllobates > Phyllobates terribilis. Next base: position 125,331,903 of record NW_027362762.1, on the reverse strand, counting down.
TACAAATTCAAAATAATTTTTATCTGCATCTAGCTCTGAAAAAATATTTGGGCTTGGGCTTGTAGCAGTGTGTGGGACTTTTTCTATTAGTCCATCTATACTAACCTCCACCAGGTTGCAAATTCAAAATAATTTTTATCTGCATCTAGCTCTGATAAAATACTTGGGCTTCGGCTTGCAGCAATGTGTGGGACTTGTTCTATTAGTGCATCTATACTAACCTCCACCAGGTTGCAAATTCAAAATAATTTTTATCTCCATCTAGCTCTGAAAAAATATTTGGGCCTGGGCTTGTAGCAGTGTGTGGGACTTGTTCTATTAGTCCATCTATACTAACCTCCACCAGGTTGCAAATTCAAAATAATTTTTATCTGCATCTAGCTCTGATAAAATATTTGGGCTTGGGCTTGCAGCAATGTGTGGGACTTGTTCTATTAGTCCATCTATACTAACCTCCACCAGGATGCAAATTCAAATTAATTTTTATCTCCATCTAGCTCTGAAAAAATATTTGGACCTGGGCTTGTAGCAGTGTGTGGGACTTGTTCTATTAGTCCATCTATACTATCCTCCACCAGGTTGCAAATTCAAAATAATTTTTATCTGCATCTATCTCTGAAAAAATATTTGGGCTTGGGCTTGTAGCAGTGTGTGGGACTTGTTCTATTAGTCCATCTATACTAACCTCCACCAGGTTGCAAATTCAAAATAATTTTTATCTGCATCTAGCTCTGAAAAAAGAGTTGGGCTTGGGCTAGCAGCAGTGTGTGGGACTTGTTCTATTAGTCCATCTATACTAACCTCCACCAGGTTGCAAATTCAAAATAATTTTTATCTGCATCTAGCTCTGATAAAATATTTGGGCTTCGGCTTGCAGCAATGTGTGGGACTGGTTCTATTAGTCCATCTATACTAACCTCCACCAGGATGCAAATTCAAATTAATTTTTATCTGCATCTAGCTCTGAAAAAATATTTGGGCTTCGGCTTGTAGCAGTGTGTGGGACTTGTTCTATTAGTCCATCTATACTAACCTCCACCAGGTTGCAAATTCAAAATAATTTTTATCTGCATCTAGCTCTGAAAAAATATTTGGGCTTCGGCTTGTAGCAGTGTGTGGGACTTGTTCTATTAGTCCATCTATACTAACCTCCACCAGGTTGCAAATTCAAAATAATTTTTATCTGCATCTAGCTCTGAAAAAATATTTGGGCTTCGGCTTGTAGCAGTGTGTGGGACTTGTTCTATTAGTCCATCTATACTATCCTCCACCAGGTTGCAAATTCAAAATAATTTTTATCTGCATCTAGCTCTCATAAAATATTTGGGCTTCGGCTTGCAGCAATGTGTGGGACTTGTTCTATTAGTCCATCTATACTAACCTCCACCAGGATGCAAATTCAAATTAATTTTTATCTCCCTCTTGCTCTGAAAAAATATTTGGGCCTGGGCTTGTAGCAGTGTGTGGGACTTGTTCTATTAGTCCATCTATACTAACCTCCACCAGGTTGCAAATTCAAAATAATTTTTATCTGCATCTAGCTCTGAAAAAATATTTGGGCTTGGGCTAACAGCAGTGTGTGGGACTTTTTCTATTAGTCCATCTATACTAACCTCCACCAAGTTGCAAATTCAAAATAATTTTTATCTGCATCTAGCTCTGAAAAAATATTTGGGCTTCGGATTGTAGCAGTGTGTGGGACTTGTTCTATTCGTCCATCTATACTAACCTCCACCAAGTTAGAAATTCAAAATAATTTTTATCTGCATCTAGCTCTGAAAAAATATTTGGGCTTCGGCTTGTAGCAGTGTGTGGGACTTTTTCTATTAGTCCATCTATACTAACCTCCACCAGGTTGCAAATTCAAAATAATTTTTATCTGCATCTAGCTCTGAAAAAATATTTGGGCTTGGGCTTGTAGCAGTGTGTGGGACTTGTTCTATTACTCCATCTATACTAACCTCCACCAGGTTGCAAATTCAAAATAATTTTTATCTGCATCTAGCTCTGAAAAAATATTTGGGCTTCGGCTTGTAGCAGTGTGTGGGACTTGTTCTATTAGTCCATCTATACTAACCTCCACCAGGTTACAAATTCAAAATAATTTTTATCTGCATCTAGCTCTGAAAAAATATTTGGGCTTGGGCTTGTAGCAGTGTGTGGGACTTGTTCTATTAGTCCATCTATATTAACCTCCACCAGGTTGCAAATTCAAAATAATTTTTATCTGCATCTAGCTCTGATAAAATATTTGGGCTTCGGCTTGCAGCAATGTGTGGGACTTGTTCTATTAGTGCATCTATACTAACCTCCACCAGGTTGCAAATTCAAAATAATTTTTATCTCCATCTAGCTCTGAAAAAATATTTGGGCCTGGGCTTGTAGCAGTGTGTGGGACTTGTTCTATTAGTCCATCTATACTAACCTCCACCAGGTTGCAAATTCAAAATAATTTTTATCTGCATCAAGCTCTGAAAAAATATTTGGGCTTCGGCTTGTAGCAGTGTGTGGGACTTGTTCTATTAGTCCATCTATACTAACCTCCACCAGGTTGCAAATTCAAAATAATTTTTATCTGCATCTAGCTCTGATAAAATATTTGAGCTTCGGCTTGCAGCAATGTGTGGGACTTGTTCTATTAGTCCATCTATACTAACCTCCACCAGGTTGCAAATTCAAAATAATTTTTATCTGCATCTAGCTCTGAAAAAATATTTGGGCTTGGGCTTGTAGCAGTGTGTGGGACTTGTTCTATTAGTCCATCTATACTAACCTCCACCAGGTTGCAAATTCAAAATAATTTTTATCTGCATCTAGCTCTGATAAAATATTTGGGCTTGGGCTTGCAGCAATGTGTGGGACTTGTTCTATTAGTCCATCTATACTAACCTCCACCAGGATGCAAATTCAAATTAATTTTTATCTCCATCTAGCTCTGAAAAAATATTTGGACCTGGGCTTGTAGCAGTGTGTGGGACTTGTTCTATTAGTCCATCTATACTATCCTCCACCAGGTTGCAAATTCAAAATAATTTTTATCTGCATCTATCTTTGAAAAAATATTTGGGCTTGGGCTTGTAGCAGTGTGTGGGACTTGTTCTATTAGTCCATCTATACTAACCTCCACCAGGTTGCAAATTCAAAATAATTTTTATCTGCATCTAGCTCTGAAAAAAGAGTTGGGCTTGGGCTAGCAGCAGTGTGTGGGACTTGTTCTATTAGTCCATCTATACTAACCTCCACCAGGTTGCAAATTCAAAATAATTTTTATCTGCATCTAGCTCTGATAAAATATTTGGGCTTCGGCTTGCAGCAATGTGTGGGACTTGTTCTATTAGTCCATCTATACTAACCTCCACCAGGTTGCAAATTCAAAATAATTTTTATCTGCATCTAGCTCTGAAAAAATATTTGGGCTTCGGCTTGTAGCAGTGTGTGGGACTTGTTCTATTAGTCCATCTATACTAACCTCCACCAGGTTGCAAATTCAAAATAATTTTTATCTGCATCTAGCTCTGAAAAAATATTTGGGCTTCGGCTTGTAGCAGTGTGTGGGACTTGTTCTATTAGTCCATCTATACTAACCTCCACCAGGTTGCAAATTCAAAATAATTTTTATCTGCATCTAGCTCTCATAAAATATTTGGGCTTCGGCTTGCAGCAATGTGTGGGACTTGTTCTATTAGTCCATCTATACTAACCTCCACCAGGATGCAAATTCAAATTAATTTTTATCTCCATCTTGCTCTGAAAAATTATTTGGGCCTGGGCTTGTAGCAGTGTGTGGGACTTGTTCTATTAGTCCATCTATACTAACCTCCACCAGGTTGCAAATTCAAAATAATTTTTATCTGCATCTAGCTCTGAAAAAATATTTGGGCTTGGGCTAACAGCAGTGTGTGGGACTTGTTCTATTAGTCCATCTATACTAACCTCCACCAAGTTGCAAATTCAAAATAATTTTTATCTGCATCTAGCTCTGAAAAAATATTTGGGCTTCGGATTGTAGCAGTGTGTGGGACTTGTTCTATTCGTCCATCTATACTAACCTCCACCAAGTTAGAAATTCAAAATAATTTTTATCTGCATCTAGCTCTGAAAAAATATTTGGGCTTCGGCTTGTAGCAGTGTGTGGGACTTTTTCTATTAGTCCATCTATACTAACCTCCACCAGGTTGCAAATTCAAAATAATTTTTATCTGCATCTAGCTCTGAAAAAATATTTGGGCTTGGGCTTGTAGCAGTGTGTGGGACTTGTTCTATTACTCCATCTATACTAACCTCCACCAGGTTGCAAATTCAAAATAATTTTTATCTGCATCTAGCTCTGAAAAAATATTTGGGCTTCGGCTTGTAGCAGTGTGTGGGACTTGTTCTATTAGTCCATCTATACTAACCTCCACCAGGTTACAAATTCAAAATAATTTTTATCTGCATCTAGCTCTGAAAAAATATTTGGGCTTGGGCTTGTAGCAGTGTGTGGGACTTGTTCTATTAGTCCATCTATATTAACCTCCACCAGGTTGCAAATTCAAAATAATTTTTATCTGCATCTAGCTCTGATAAAATATTTGGGCTTCGGCTTGCAGCAATGTGTGGGACTTGTTCTATTAGTGCATCTATACTAACCTCCACCAGGTTGCAAATTCAAAATAATTTTTATCTCCATCTAGCTCTGAAAAAATATTTGGGCCTGGGCTTGTAGCAGTGTGTGGGACTTGTTCTATTAGTCCATCTATACTAACCTCCACCAGGTTGCAAATTCAAAATAATTTTTATCTGCATCAAGCTCTGAAAAAATATTTGGGCTTCGGCTTGTAGCAGTGTGTGGGACTTGTTCTATTAGTCCATCTATACTAACCTCCACCAGGTTGCAAATTCAAAATAATTTTTATCTGCATCTAGCTCTGATAAAATATTTGAGCTTCGGCTTGCAGCAATGTGTGGGACTTGTTCTATTAGTCCATCTATACTAACCTCCACCAGGTTGCAAATTCAAAATAATTTTTATCTGCATCTAGCTCTGAAAAAATATTTGGGCTTGGGCTTGTAGCAGTGTGTGGGACTTGTTCTATTAGTCCATCTATACTAACCTCCACCAGGTTGCAAATTCAAAATAATTTTTATCTGCATCTAGCTCTGATAAAATATTTGGGCTTGGGCTTGCAGCAATGTGTGGGACTTGTTCTATTAGTCCATCTATACTAACCTCCACCAGGATGCAAATTCAAATTAATTTTTATCTCCATCTAGCTCTGAAAAAATATTTGGACCTGGGCTTGTAGCAGTGTGTGGGACTTGTTCTATTAGTCCATCTATACTATCCTCCACCAGGTTGCAAATTCAAAATAATTTTTATCTGCATCTATCTTTGAAAAAATATTTGGGCTTGGGCTTGTAGCAGTGTGTGGGACTTGTTCCATTAGTCCATCTATACTAACCTCCACCAGGTTGCAAATTCAAAATAATTTTTATCTGCATCTAGCTCTGAAAAAAGAGTTGGGCTTGGGCTAGCAGCAGTGTGTGGGACTTGTTCTATTAGTCCATCTATACTAACCTCCACCAGGTTGCAAATTCAAAATAATTTTTATCTGCATCTAGCTCTGATAAAATATTTGGGCTTCGGCTTGCAGCAATGTGTGGGACTTGTTCTATTAGTCCATCTATACTAACCTCCACCAGGTTGCAAATTCAAAATAATTTTTATCTGCATCTAGCTCTGAAAAAATATTTGGGCTTCGGCTTGTAGCAGTGTGTGGGACTTGTTCTATTAGTCCATCTATACTAACCTCCACCAGGTTGCAAATTCAAAATAATTTTTATCTGCATCTAGCTCTGAAAAAATATTTGGGCTTCGGCTTGTAGCAGTGTGTGGGACTTGTTCTATTAGTCCATCTATACTAACCTCCACCAGGTTGCAAATTCAAAATAATTTTTATCTGCATCTAGCTCTCATAAAATATTTGGGCTTCTGCTTTCAGCAATGTGTGGGACTTGTTCTATTAGTCCATCTATACTAACCTCCACCAGGATGCAAATTCAAATTAATTTTTATCTCCATCTTGCTCTGAAAAATTATTTGGGCCTGGGCTTGTAGCAGTGTGTGGGACTTGTTCTATTAGTCCATCTATACTAACCTCCACCAGGTTGCAAATTCAAAATAATTTTTATCTGCATCTAGCTCTGAAAAAATATTTGGGCTTGGGCTAACAGCATTGTGTGGGACTTGTTCTATTAGTCCATCTATACTAACCTCCACCAGGTTGCAAATTCAAAATAATTTTTATCTGCATCTAGCTCTGAAAAAATATTTGGGCTTCGGATTGTAGCAGTGTGTGGGACTTGTTCTATTCGTCCATCTATACTAACCTCCACCAAGTTCCAAATTCAAAATAATTTTTATCTGCATCTAGCTCTGAAAAAATATTTGGGCTTCGGCTTGTAGCAGTGTGTGGGACTTTTTCTATTAGTCCATCTATACTAACCTCCACCAGGTTGCAAATTCAAAATAATTTTTATCTGCATCTAGCTCTGAAAAAATATTTGGGCTTGGGCTTGTAGCAGTGTGTGGGACTTGTTCTATTAGTCCATCTATACTAACCTCCACCAGGTTGCAAATTCAAAATAATTTTTATCTGCATCTAGCTCTGAAAAAATATTTGGGCTTCGGCTTGTAGCAGTGTGTGGGACTAGTTCTATTAGTCCATCTATACTAACCTCCACCAGGTTGCAAATTCAAAATAATTTTTATCTGCATCTAGCTCTGAAAAAATATTTGGGCTTGGGCTTGGAGCAGTGTGTGGGACTTGTTCTATTAGTCCATCTATACTAACCTCCACCAGGTTGCAAATTCAAAATAATTTTTATCTGCATCTAGCTCTGAAAAAATATTTGGGCTTCGGCTTGTAGCAGTGTGTGGGACTTGTTCTATTAGTCCATCTATACTAACCTCCACCATGTTGCAAATTCAAAATAATTTTTATCTGCATCTAGCTCTGAAAAATATTTGGGCTTCGGCTTGTAGCAGTGTGTGTGATTAGTTCTATTAGTCCATCTATACTAACCTCCACCAGGTTGCAAATTCAAAATAATTTTTATCTGCATTTAGCTCTGAAAAAATATTTGGGCTTCAGCTTGTAGCAGTGTGTGGGACTTGTTCTATTAGTCCATCTATACTAACCTCCACCAGGTTGCAAATTCAAAATAATTTTTATCTGCATCTAGCTCTGAAAAAATATTTGGGCTTGGGCTAGCAGCAGTGTGTGGGACTTGTTCTATTAGTCCATCTATACTAACCTCCACCAGGTTGCAAATTCAAAATAATTTTTATCTGCATCTAGCTCTGAAAAAATATTTGGGCTTCGGATTGTAGCAGTGTGTGGGACTTGTTCTATTCGTCCATCTATACTAACCTCCACCAAGTTCCAAATTCAAAATAATTTTTATATGCATCTAGCTCTGAAAAAATATTTGGGCTTCGGCTTGTAGCAGTGTGTGGGACTTGTTCTATTAGTCCATCTATACTAACCTCCACCAGGTTGCAAATTCAAAATAATTTTTATCTGCATCTAGCTCTGAAAAAATATTTGGGCTTGAGCTTGTAGCAGTGTGTGGGACTTGTTCTATTAGTCCATCTATACTAACCTTCACCAGGTTGCAAATTCAAAATAATTTTTATCTGCATCTAGCTCTGAAAAAATATTTGGGCTTGGGCTTGTAGCAGTGTGTGGGACTTGTTCTATTAGTCCATCTATACTAACCTCCACCAGTTTGCAAATTCAAAATAATTTTTATCTGCATCTAGCTCTTAAAAAATATTTGGGCTTGGGCTTGTAGCAGTGTGTGGGACTTGTTCTATTAGTCCATCTATACTAACCTCCACCAGGTTCCTATTTCAAAATAATTTTTATCTGCATCTATTTCTGAAAAAATATTTGGGCTTTGGCTTGTAGCAGTGTGTGGGACTTGTTCTATTAGTCCATCTATACTAACCTCCACCAGGTTACAAATTCAAAATAATTTTTATCTGCATCTAGCTCTGAAAAAATATTTGGGCTTGGGCTTGTAGCAGTGTGTGGGACTTGTTCTATTAGTCCATCTATACTAACCTCCACCAGGTTGCAAATTCAAAATAATTTTTATCTGCATCTAGCTCTGATAAAATACTTGGGCTTCGGCTTGCAGCAATGTGTGGGACTTGTTCTATTAGTGCATCTATACTAACCTCCACCAGGTTGCAAATTCAAAATAATTTTTATCTCCATCTAGCTCTGAAAAAATATTAGGGCCTGGGCTTGTAGCAGTGTGTGGGACTTGTTCTATTAGTCCATCTATACTAACCTCCACCAGGTTGCAAATTCAAAATAATTTTTATCTGCATCTAGCTCTGATAAAATATTTGGGCTTGGGCTTGCAGCAATGTGTGGGACTTGTTCTATTAGTCCATCTATACTAACCTCCACCAGGATGCAAATTCAAATTAATTTTTATCTCCATCTAGCTCTGAAAAAATATTTGGACCTGGGCTTGTAGCAGTGTGTGGGACTTGTTCTATTAGTCCATCTATACTATCCTCCACCAGGTTGCAAATTCAAAATAATTTTTATCTGCATCTATCTCTGAAAAAATATTTGGGCTTGGGCTTGTAGCAGTGTGTGGGACTTGTTCTATTACTCCATCTATACTAACCTCCACCAGGTTGCAAATTCAAAATAATTTTTATCTGCATCTAGCTCTGAAAAAAGAGTTGGGCTTGGGCTAGCAGCAGTGTGTGGGACTTGTTCTATTAGTCCATCTATACTAACCACCACCAGGTTGCAAATTCAAAATAATTTTTATCTGCATCTAGCTCTGATAAAATATTTGGGCTTCGGCTTGCAGCAATGTGTGGGACTGGTTCTATTAGTCCATCTATACTAATCTCCACCAGGATGCAAATTCAAATTAATTTTTATCTGCATCTAGCTCTGAAAAAATATTTGGGCTTCGGCTTGTAGCAGTGTGTGGGACTTGTTCTATTAGTCCATCTATACTAACCTCCACCAGGTTGCAAATTCAAAATAATTTTTATCTGCATCTAGCTCTGAAAAAATATTTGGGCTTCGGCTTGTAGCAGTGTGTGGGACTTGTTCTATTAGTCCATCTATACTAACCTCCACCAGGTTGCAAATTCAAAATAATTTTTATCTGCATCTAGCTCTGAAAAAATATTTGGGCTTCGGCTTGTAGCAGTGTGTGGGACTTGTTCTATTAGTCCATCTATACTATCCTCCACCAGGTTGCAAATTCAAATTAATTTTTATCTCCATCTTGCTCTGAAAAAATATTTGGGCCTGGGCTTGTAGCAGTGTGTGGGACTTGTTCTATTAGTCCATCTATACTAACCTCCACCAGGTTGCAAATTCAAAATAATTTTTATCTGCATCTAGCTCTGAAAAAATATTTGGGCTTGGGCTAACAGCAGTGTGTGGGACTTTTTCTATTAGTCCATCTATACTAACCTCCACCAAGTTGCAAATTCAAAATAATTTTTATCTGCATCTAGCTCTGAAAAAATATTTGGGCTTCGGATTGTAGCAGTGTGTGGGACTTGTTCTATTCGTCCATCTATACTAACCTCCACCAAGTTCCAAATTCAAAATAATTTTTATCTGCATCTAGCTCTGAAAAAATATTTGGGCTTCGGCTTGTAGCAGTGTGTGGGACTTTTTCTATTAGTCCATCTATACTAACCTCCACCAGGTTGCAAATTCAAAATAATTTTTATCTGCATCTAGCTCTGTAAAAATATTTGGGCTTGGGCTTGTAGCAGTGTGTGGGACTTGTTCTATTAGTCCATCTATACTAACCTCCACCAGGTTGCAAATTCAAAATAATTTTTATCTGCATCTAGCTCTGAAAAAATATTTGGGCTTCGGCTTGTAGCAGTGTGTGGGACTTGTTCTATTAGTCCATCTATACTAACCTCCACCAGGTTACAAATTCAAAATAATTTTTATCTGCATCTAGCTCTGAAAAAATATTTGGGCTTGGGCTTGTAGCAGTGTGTGGGACTTGTTCTATTAGTCCATCTATACTAACCTCCACCAGGTTGCAAATTCAAAATAATTTTTATCTGCATCTAGCTCTGATAAAATATTTGGGCTTCGGCTTGCAGCAATGTGTGGGACTTGTTCTATTAGTGCATCTATACTAACCTCCACCAGGTTGCAAATTCAAAATAATTTTTATCTCCATCTAGCTCTGAAAAAATATTTGGGCCTGGGCTTGTAGCAGTGTGTGGGACTTGTTCTATTAGTCCATCTATACTAACCTCCACCAGGTTGCAAATTCAAAATAATTTTTATCTGCATCAAGCTCTGAAAAAATATTTGGGCTTCGGCTTGTAGCAGTGTGTGGGACTTGTTCTATTAGTCCATCTATACTAACCTCCACCAGGTTGCAAATTCAAAATAATTTTTATCTGCATCTAGCTCTGATAAAATATTTGGGCTTCGGCTTGCAGCAATGTGTGGGACTTGTTCTATTAGTCCATCTATACTAACCTCCACCAGGTTGCAAATTCAAAATAATTTTTATCTGCATCTAGCTCTGAAAAAATATTTGGGCTTTGGCTTGTAGCAGTGTGTGGGACTTGTTCTATTAGTCCATCTATACTAACCTCCACCAGGTTGCAAATTCAAAATAATTTTTATCTGCATCTAGCTCTGAAAAAATATTTGGGCTTGGGCTTGTAGCAGTGTGTGGGACTTGTTCTATTAGTCCATCTATACTAACCTCCACCAGGTTGCAAATTCAAAATAATTTTTATCTGCATCTAGCTCTGATAAAATATTTGGGCTTGGGCTTGCAGCAATGTGTGGGACTTGTTCTATTAGTCCATCTATACTAACCTCCACCAGGATGCAAATTCAAATTAATTTTTATCTCCATCTAGCTCTGAAAAAATATTTGGACCTGGGCTTGTAGCAGTGTGTGGGACTTGTTCTTTTAGTCCATCTATACTATCCTCCACCAGGTTGCAAATTCAAAATAATTTTTATCTGCATCTATCTCTGAAAAAATATTTGGGCTTGGGCTTGTAGCAGTGTGTGGGACTTGTTCTATTAGTCCATCTATACTAACCTCCACCAGGTTGCAAATTCAAAATAATTTTTATCTGCATCTAGCTCTGAAAAAAGAGTTGGGCTTGGGCTAGCAGCAGTGTGTGGGACTTGTTCTATTAGTCCATCTATACTAACCTCCACCAGGTTGCAAATTCAAAATAATTTTTATCTGCATCTAGCTCTGATAAAATATTTGGACTTCGGCTTGCAGCAATGTGTGGGACTTGTTCTATTAGTCCATCTATACTAACCTCCACCAGGTTGCAAATTCAAAATAATTTTTATCTGCATCTAGCTCTGAAAAAATATTTGGGCTTCGGCTTGTAGCAGTGTGTGGGACTTTTTCTATTAGTCCATCTATACTAACCTCCACCAGGTTGCAAATTCAAAATAATTTTTATCTGCATCTAGCTCTGAAAAAATATTTGGGCTTCGGCTTGTAGCAGTGTGTGGGACTTGTTCTATTAGTCCATCTATACTAACCTCCACCAGGTTGCAAATTCAAAATAATTTTTATCTGCATCTAGCTCTCATAAAATATTTGGGCTTCGGCTTGCAGCAATGTGTGGAACTTGTTCTATTAGTCCATCTATACTAACCTCCACCAGGATGCAAATTCAAATTAATTTTTATCTCCATCTTGCTCTGAAAAAATATTTGGGTCTGGGCTTGTAGCAGTGTGTGGGACTTGTTCTATTAGTCCATCTATACTAACCTCCACCAGGTTGCAAATTCAAAATAATTTTTATCTGCATCTAGCTCTGAAAAAATATTTGGGCTTGGGCTAACAGCATTGTGTGGGACTTGTTCTATTAGTCCATCTATACTAACCTCCACCAGGTTGCAAATTCAAAATAATTTTTATCTGCATCTAGCTCTGAAAAAATATTTGGGCTTCGGATTGTAGCAGTGTGTGGGACTTGTTCTATTCGTCCATCTATACTAACCTCCACCAAGTTCCAAATTCAAAATAATTTTTATCTGCATCTAGCTCTGAAAAAATATTTGGGCTTCGGCTTGTAGCAGTGTGTGGGACTTTTTCTATTAGTCCATCTATACTAACCTCCACCAGGTTGCAAATTCAAAATAATTTTTATCTGCATCTAGCTCTGAAAAAATATTTGGGCTTGGGCTTGTAGCAGTGTGTGGGACTTGTTCTATTAGTCCATCTATACTAACCTCCACCAGGTTGCAAGTTCAAAATAATTTTTATCTGCATCTAGCTCTGAAAAAATATTTGGGCTTCGGCTTGTAGCAGTGTGTGGGACTTGTTCTATTAGTCCATCTATACTAACCTCCACCAGGTTGCAAATTCAAAATAATTTTTATCTGCATCTAGCTCTGAAAAAATATTTGGGCTTCGGCTTGTAGCAGTGTGTGGGACTAGTTCTATTAGTCCATCTATACTAACCTCCACCAGGTTGCAAATTCAAAATAATTTTTATCTGCATCTAGCTCTGAAAAAATATTTGGGCTTGGGCTTGGAGCAGTGTGTGGGACTTGTTCTATTAGTCCATCTATACTAACCTCCACCAGGTTGCAAATTCAAAATAATTTTTATCTGCATCTAGCTCTGAAAAAATATTTGGGCTTCGGCTTGTAGCAGTGTGTGGGACTTGTTCTATTAGTCCATCTATACTAACCTCCACCATGTTGCAAATTCAAAATAATTTTTATCTGCATCTAGCTCTGAAAAAATATTTGGGCTTCGGCTTGTAGCAGTGTGTGTGATTAGTTCTATTAGTCCATCTATACTAACCTCCACCAGGTTGCAAATTCAAAATAATTTTTATCTGCATTTAGCTCTGAAAAAATATTTGGGCTTCAGCTTGTAGCAGTGTGTGGGACTTGTTCTATTAGTCCATCTATACTAACCTCCACCAGGTTGCAAATTCAAAATAATTTTTAGCTGCATCTTGCCTGTAAACTAATTTTGGGCATATTAGCTGTGTGTGGTACTCATTCTATTAGGCCATCTATACTAAGCTCCACCAGCTTTCAAATTAATAATAATTTTTAGCTGCATTTTGCCTGGAAAATAATTTTGGGCATAGTAGCAGTGTGTGGTACTCATTGTATTAGGCCATCTATACCAAGCTCCACCAGCTTTGAAATTAATAATAATTTTTAGCTGCATCTAGCCCGGAAAATTTTTTTTCTTCCCAATAGTGGTAGCAATAGAAATATGCGGCGTGCTCCTGGCTAACAAAAATATACGCTTCATAACAAAAAACACCAGCCTAGCGCACTGCATTAATAAGATGGCATCATCGTCTCTCCTGTCTACGCTGGCTAGCATTCCTGTGCCTAAAACACAATGCATGGGTCCGCGCTAGCCACGATGCTGAGGGGTCTAAAGCTGCTGCTAACGCTTTATCACAATTCAATTGGCAGATTTTCACAGAGCTCCTCCCCATCGCCCACCCATCGGGCAACAGTAGCCCAGCCTCCCTATGGGATCTAGTGGCGAATAGTTGATGCAATTAATCAGAGCGTCAGTTGCCCCGTCGATGTGGCAAGCATACGGTAAGGCATGGGAACAGTGGACACGACTAGTAGCAGGCAGACGGGTTGACCAATGTGAACAAGCCAGATTACAAGTCACCATAGAATTTCTCCACCAGCTAATGATGAGGGGCATATCAGGGGCGTCAGCGCAGCGGTGTCCGACCGGAGTAGCATTTCACTTCCAACTACTGAACTGGGGAGATGTGACAAAGAGATTCATCATCAGACAATCCATAAAAGGGTGGAAAAGGGGTTAGCCAAGTCAGGAGTGTAAACGTCCCGTCCCGTGTCACTAAAACTGATTTCTCACATCATATCCCTAACACCATTAACATGACACTCACAATTTGAAGCAACACTACTGTCTACTGCATTTGCGATCGCCTTCTTCGGAGCGCTATGCATAAGCGAATTAGTCCCTCAATCCAAAATTACCACCAGTGGAGGCTTATTACACCAGGACGTAGTCATAGCCAATAATGCAATACGTCTACGTATACGCCAATCAAAAACGGTTCCAGCGGGCAGGGGCACTTGGGTACTTCTACAACCCACAAACGGTACACTGAGTCGGGTAACAATAGTAAAAACATATATAACCATCAGATCACAAAGTAATTTCTTCCTATCGCACATTGATGGAATGCCATTATGAACATTGGCAGGGAACCACCCCAAAGATTACGGTACACAATCATTCTGCATAGGCACGGCCACGGAAGCAGCAAGAGCAGGTCTGTCAGAAACGGAAGTTCAGAGGATAGGGAGATTTTGATCCACGTGTTTGGCGAGATACATGAGACTGGACTTGTTATCCTAACGTGGTTTGTTTCTTTTACAGGTGACGCTAAGCCAACAGTGTGGGTGATAGGCCACTCGCATATATATTGGGCAGAAAAAAGGGCAAAAGTCCGCCCAGGCGGGAGGAAATTAGAGTTTCATAACACATATTTCAGCTGGAGAGGTATTAGAGGCCTGCTATGGCCACAGGTACTAATGGAGGTAATCAAGGTAGGGAGAGAGGCAAGAGGTCCGGTCATCTTAGTTATACAGGCCCGGGGAAATGACCTAGGTCATCACAAGAGCGCATATCTAATGGCAATAATGAAACTAGACACTGAGCTCTTCAGAGAATTTTTCACAAAACTAACTATAGTATGGTCAGAGATTGTGCCGATAGCGGTATGGCAAGGTGCGCGAGACATCACGGCCATCGAACGGACAAGGCGGGTAATAAATATTCGGATGGCAAAATTTAGAAGAGACAGAGGCGGTGTAGTGATACAACACCGACAACTGGAGGGAGATAAAGCAGGCCTCATACGGCCCGACGGTGTTCACTTAATGGATATTGGACTGGACATATTCCTGTCAGGACTCCAGGATGGAGTGGAACAAGCGTTAAGAGTGATGGATGGGGGTCAGAGTCCTGCATACGAGTACGCAGGATCCTCCGTGGCCTGGAAATAGAAAGAACATGTTTGAGAGTTACACTTGTTGGCCAACTTGCCGGTGTGGAGACCCAGGGCATGCTGCAACAAGCTGAATTATTTTAGAATTAAAATGCCTTTTTAATGGAATGAGTATAAAGAGTTAATAAAGCTGTGACCGATCCTCACCCATCCAGTTGTAAGAGTTACATTATTGTATTGTCAAGGAAAGGGGGGCGGTAGGGGGGCTGAGCGTCTGAGTTTGGTTGGGGGTCCCCACAGTCTGCCTAGGCTAGATGCATTTAAAAATTCTTATTAGATACACAGGCGGTGCAGCTTGCTTCGCAGCTGGGCTACTATGCCCAAAGTATTGCCTAGGCTAGATGCAGTTAAAAATTCTACGCTGACTAGCAGACACTGAAGCTTTGGAGCAGACCTCTGAGTAAACAGCTCTTCAGACTCAACCATCTGTGTTACCCCAAGCCATAGTGTATGTAGTTTCTTACAGTTAAAAGGGGGGGGGAGCGACCCAACCCACCTGGAATTGACGATGCCAACGTCACGTAAAACACAGCAAGGGGACTCCAAAAAGAGTCTCCATTTTTTCCAAAAATTGTGTCACAGACACCACTTAAGTGGCATCAATTGCCCCAGAGTTGCTTAAAATGGTTGGTGAGGTGATTTTACCAAATCCTCAAGCTTTTAGTCTCCCCAGGATGACACAGGGGTAGAAAAGTCCTTGCGGATCCATGATTTGTTCATTTTTATGAATGTGAGTCTGTCTACATTCTCAGTGGACAGCCGCGTGCGCTTATCTGTCAGCACACCACCAGCAGCGCTGAACACACGTTCAGAGAGAACGCTGGCTGCAGGGCATGACAAGATCTCCAAGGCGTGAGTGGCGAGCTCCATTTTTCCAGATTGGAAGCCCAAAATGAGCAAGGGTCCAGAGACACAGTCATAGCTTCGATGTTCACTTGGAGATACTCCTGTACCATCCTATCTAGGCGTTGACTATGTGTCAGACTTCTTGTCTCCTGTGACCTTGCAAAGGATGGTCTAAAAAAGTGGTGAAACGATTCCACAAAATTGCTGTTACCAGCAGATACTGTGTTACTGTTACGGTTTGAGTGATGAAGACTCAACAGTTTCACGGTTTGCAAGTTGGAACTGTGAGATTCACTACGTGCACCACTGGTGTTTTGTGGAAAAGCACATGTAAGATTCTGCAACCGCCTCTGCAGATACTCCTGCATGCGTGAATCCCTTTCTATGGCAGGAATTATTTCGGCAAATTTACTTTTGTACCGGGGATCTAAGAGTGTGGTAACCCAGTTGTCGGGATTACTTCGAATTCTGACAATCCGAGGGGCATGTTGCAGGTAGTGCAGCAAGAAGGCACTCACGTGTCTTGCGCATCCAGGAGGACCAAGTCCTTGTTGTGTTGGTAGCGAGGTATGAATCATGCTTCCTTCCTCTGCCCTCTCCCCCCAACCTCGCACAATAGAAATGTGATCAAGGTCTCCCTCATCTGATGAGTCTTACATGCCCATCGCCAGTTCGTCCTCCACTTCTTCCTCGGCTCCTGCACCTTCCTCAACAGTTTGGCTGCTACCATGCGCCCTGGTTAATCCCTCTCCCCCACCCTCCCATGCCTGCCGCCTTGGTGCTGCCGACCGTCTGGACCTTGGAGATGTTATCCCTTCCGCATACGACTCCTCCTCTACTTCCTCCACCTCCTCTTGTCCCACCACATGACTCTGAATTCTGTTTAACGTGTGCTCCAGCATGTAAATCACAAGAATAGTCATGCTGATAATGGCATCGTCGTCAGCACTAAACATCTTCGTCGCCCTTTCAAAACTGTGCAGAAGGGTGTGTGGTGCCCCTGAGGGTTCAGTCGCCACAGAGGTACTGCATATCACCCAGAGGTGTGGTATCTCACCCTCAGGTAAGGAAGGAGTATGGCTCGGGACCCTAACACCTGCATCCAACACATACCTGCAGTGGTGGTAGGGCGAGATTGCTCCTAAGGGAGAGCACAGTCCCAGGTCCCTAGCTGGTGGGAGGGTCCTATGTAGTGGGTGTGGGTGGAGAAAGCAGCTTAGGGAAGCACATGACAGGGAGAGTATAAATAGGAAGCCATCTTAGAAAGAGCAAGCCAGTCAGAGGAGGAGAAGTAACAGGAGCAGAGGCTCTGCATGAGCTCTGCTCCGGAGGCGGGCCTATCCTGGGAGGCCCAGGACTGAAGGAGAGAAGAGAGGAGTGGGAGCAGGAAGGCTCCAGGAACCGAAGGGACCCTAGGGGTACGGGCCGTGCAGAAGGCCACCCGTACGCCCGCTGCTACCAGGAGGTAGATGGGTCAGGCCAGGTAAGGGGAACCGGTCCCTCAACTAGCGGAGAAACAGCAAGGCTCAACTAGAAACCGGAGGCTGCAGCATTTCATGTACTGCAGGCCAAAGTCCACACCAGTCTCACTAAAAAAGTAGCCACATAGGACCCAGGGGACGGAACACAGTTCGCCCGCCAAGGCCCGAGGGTACCGGATAGAAGTGTCACTGGGTGTGAGGTGCAGGGAGAAGGCCAGAGAAAGGACACACAGAAGGGGGTCCTGCTAAGTACTCCAGAGCTATCTGGGGGTGGACTGAGCCCCTCACTGAGTACGCACAGCACGACGGGGGAGATTGCTCTGGTACCTGTAATCTGGACTGCAACAACTGTGAGTAAAGATCTTGGGACTGCATCACACGGACTCTGTGTTCATTACTGACTCCCTGCACTACAACCACCATCATCCACCCACACTGCCCTGAAGCTACACTCTTCCTGTGGGGAGTAATAATACCATTGCTGCAAAACCACCAGCTTCAGAGGACTGTTCCACAGCGGCGGCCCCTTTGGCCACACTCCACAGGTGGCATAGTCGGACATTATAAAACCCATATATACAAATTACCCTTGGATTGACCGCCCTGGGTCACGGATTGGGTCACCGCCACAGTGACTACAACCCCCAGCGTCTACCGGCCCGGCTCCGGGTACCCCACGGCCCAGGGGGCGCGTCCACTTCATAGGTCCCTGATCTGAGATCACTCATGCAGCGTGATTTGCCCCACCTCTGGATCTCGTTGGCCCAGGCTATACGTCAGAACGTATTGCACCAGGGCTTGTCGGTGCTGCCACAGTCGCTGCAACATGTGCAGAGTTGAATTCCACCAATGCGGCACATCGCATTTCAGCCGGTGAACTGGCAGGCCCAGCGACTTCTGTAGAGATGTAAGTCATTGAGCTGCGGGATGCGAACGGCGGAAGTGAGCACACAGCGACCGTGCCCTCTGCAGAAGGCCATCTATTCCGGGATAGTGGGCTAAAAATTGCTGGACCACCAGGTTCAACACGTGAGCCATACAAGGCACGTGTGTGACATTGCCCCGGTGAAGGGCCGCACCCAGGTTTGCAGCATTGTCGCACACGGCCTTCCCTGGTTGCAGGTCCAGTGGAGACAACCATTCATGAAACTGGGTCTCCAGAGCTGACCACAACTCCTCAGCTGTGTGACTCACATTTCCCAGACATTTCAAAGTAAACACCGCCTGATGCCGTTGAGCCCTGCTGCCAGCATAGTAAGGAGTTAGAAAGCGGGTGGCATTACCAGACAGGCTTTGGGTGCAGGTGGAGGACCGAGATGAGGTTGAGGAGGCAAAAGCAGTGGAGGAACTTCGAGATAAAGAGGATTGACGCACAACTCGTGGGGACGGCAAGACTTGGACAGCAGCCCCTTGTCCTGCTGTCACCATAGTTACCCAGTGCCCAGTCAGCGACATGTAACGCCCCTGTCTATGCCTACTCGTCCAAGTGTCTGTGGTGAAATGCACCCTGTCACACACAGAGTTTCTCAAAGAAGCGATGATGTTGTGTGCGACATGCTGGTGGAGCGCAGGCACAGCTTTCTTTGAGAAGTAGTGCCGACTGGGCATCTGGTACTGGGGCACTGCGACGGACATAAGGTCTCGAAAATCCTCTGTGTCCACCAGGCGGAAAGGCAGCATTTCTGTAGCCAAGAGCTTGCAGATGGTGAAATTCAACCTCTTAGCTTTGTCATGGCTAGGATCTGAATTACAGACAAAGGGAGGACAACAACAGGGTACCTCTTGTGGTCACATACAACCCCCACATGAACATCCTAAGGAAAATTGGTGCTGATCTCCAACCCATATTCCACAGAGACCACAAACTGAAATAAATATTCCCAGAACTACCACTTCTCTCCTACAAATTGCCCCCTAACTTAAGGAATCTCCTTGTCAGAAGTGTCCTCTCATCACCATCAGTGACGGGCACATTCCCATGTAAAAACAAAAAATGCAAAACTTGTACCCACATATTACCATCAAATACAGTCTGCATACCTAACACAAATCAGGACTACAAAATCATGGATGTCTTTTCATGTACATCCTCCAATGTGGTGTACATGATACAATGTACAAAGTGCCCAGAAGGAGTTTATATTGGAGAAACTATGCAAAGGCTGCAAACCAGAATGAATTTACACAGACACACAATTAAGAATGAACTGGATACACTTGTGGGAAAACATTTCTCTGACCGGGGACACTGTATGAAAGATCTAAAAGTTTTAATACTAAAAGGTCACTTCAAGGGCAACAGAGAAAGAAAAATTTGGGAATTCAAATTTATAAGGATGTTCAATTCACTGACAACAGGACTAAATATAACACCTGGCTTCATGAGTCACTACATGGACACAATTCACACCTCCAGATAATTAAACATTACCCAGGCCTCTCATTTTGCAACAAAAAAAAACTAATTACCTCTCCCTAACTTATCAGTAGGAGGCATCACAACTTACACCTCATGAACAAATGTCTTGTAACATCTCTCAAATGCTCTGCCTTTTGTCTTATGAATTAATTTGTAATCATGCCTGAAGAAGGAGCCTCTGTGCTCTAAAAGCTTGCATATATATATATTTTTTTTTTCTGGTTAGCCAATAAAGGTATCACCACAAGAATACTTCTGTCATTTTTGGCACAAAAGTATTTACATCGATTTTTCTGGCTAACACGGTACCACAATATAACTTTGTATTGTACATCATCATGGCTAGGAGGAAATGGTCTTTTACTTGTCCACATCTGAGGGACCGAGGGCTGGCTGTTGTGTTTAGACGGGGTTGAGTAGGGTGTCCCCGGCAAACTGCGGGTCTGTGAGGAAGATGCAGGCGGACATGTTATGTTGCCTTGATCCAAAGGTGGTGCTCTCGATGTCGGAGAGCGCTCAACACCAGCAGGTGTTTCCACTTCCAAATGAACTGACGACCTGCCAATCACACTGGCTGTTGCGGGTAAAGAGGTGGCAGGTCTGCGTCCCAAAACATGTGTGACTGCTGTCCCCCCAGTCACAGAGGATGAAGAGGCTGTGGATGCACAAGATGGGGCAGACGGTGGTTGGCCCGGCCCGCTAGGCCGCATTGTAGCACAGTGAGCTTCCCACTGTAACTTATGCTTCATATCCATGTGACGGTTCATGCATGAAGTACTCAAACTATGGATTTTTTGGCCTCTACTTAGCTTTTGGTGACAAATGTTACAGATAACATGAGTTGGGTCATCCTTATCGATCTCAAAAAATGCCCAGGCTATGCAAGGCTTAGAGCCCATGCGACCTGAAAGGCCACCACGACTTGTGGTCAGAGGCAGAGTTGTGGTTGAGGATGCAGTTGTTGACGTGCTTCCAGTACTCCGTCTCTGTCCAGGAAGGCGCAACCTAACCTCGTCGTCAATTGCATCCTCCTCCACCTCCTCTGCTGACCTCATCGACTGGCTGACTGTGGGTTCACAGTAAGTGGAATCTCCAACCTCGTCATCATCACCCTGTGTGTTCTCACACCTGTTGTCCTCAGAGCCAACCTCTTCCTGCCCTGACCGAAAAGTCAAGTTGTCGCTCCAATCAGGTATCTGAGTCTCATCATCGTCTTCCTCATTGTCTCCACCAACAGGAGTTACAGTTTGGGAACGAGGGTCTACATTATGCTCAGAACCTTTTTCATTTGGGCCTGGATCCGACTCATAAACATTCTGGGCATCAGTGCAGATCATTTCCTCGTCTGGATTCACAGAAGCTCTGGAGCAAACCTCTGATTCCCAGGCTATATTATGAGTAAACAGCTGTGCAGACTCAACCATCTGTGTTACCCCACACTCAGACGGGCAGCTGGAGACTTGGGAGCTGTGAGGAAGCAAGTGCGAGTGGGGTGACAACTCTGAGGACTGGAGTATTTATGATGTTGAAGTTGAGGTGGAGGAGAGCCAACTTGAAGGAGCACTTGATATCCATTGAAGCACCTGCTGTTTTTGTGCCTCATCTGGAATTTGTAGCGATGGGCGTGTCTGTAAGAAAGGGATCGTATAACATTGTCCACGAAAAGAAGTAGACATCTTAGTTTAGCTGGAAGATGATCTTTCTTCTGCAGATGTTACTCCCCCCCCACCGCGGGGGGGCTCGACCCACTAGCGGACAGGCACCAGTATTGGGAGAGGGGGCTGGCCATCAGGGTCCACCGCGGCTCTGGCACAAACCCGGCGACACGGAGGTCGCATGGGCAGGAACGGACTGGCCGTGTCGGCTTCGCACTCCGGCGTAGTCCTTCTGCCCGCTCGCGCCCGTAACCTCAAAGGGATGCGCAAGCGGCTTTTCTTCCCAGGGCTGTTCCCCGCCCAGCAGGAACGTGGGGGAGCTCAGGTCGGCCTTCCACTGTACTCCCTTACCGCCCTCGCCCTCTTTCCTTCTTCCGTTCTCCATCTAACCACTCGGCTCTGTGGTGTCCGCTCTCCCTCCAGCTCTCTCCTTCTCACAGGTGGACTACCGCGTGTATTCACACTGTGGCAAATCTTTTGGGCCCAGGCATAAGAAGTTGTCGAGGTAATGGATAATATGTGCCCCCTTAGAAAAGTCCATTACAACCCATTCGAGGAAGCAACTAAACGCCTCAAATAGTGAGCAGGATCTGGAGCACCCCATGGGAAAACAGCGATCTATATAGTATGCTGCTTCCCAGAAGCAGCCCAATAGGTGGACACTATTCGGAGGCACAGGTAGTAAGTAACCAGGACGCCGCATCAATGTCTGTTTTGGCCATTAGGTTGACCCTTCCCAACTTCTTGATTCGCCTGATTGCCTTGTCAAAGGATGTACAGTATATACTACAGTACTTGCTTCCGCGTCGATGATGTCGTTTACTGAACTGCCCCTTGGATATGACAAATGGTGGATTAGTCCGAATGTATTGGGTTCCGTTTTTGGCACAACTCACAACGGGGATACCACAACGTCTTGTAAGGAAAGAGTTCTGAATGGAACCGACATTCTACCTAAAGCTATTTCTTTTTTTAATTTTCTTGTCACGACGTCTGGGTGTTGGTAGGCTGATTTTAGATTTTTACTCCAGCCTTTCTTGATTTTAGAAGGGCATGACATGCCTATATCTGTGTCTCCCCCTCCTTTTACTCCTCCACCTCTTTTCTTTTCGCATGACTATATGTACTTTTCCATGTGTTAGTTGAGTCTTCTGAGCAGTTTGTCAGCTTTTGGACACCTTTGAAGTGTTTTCTATGTGTTTCCTATGTGTTCCTATGTGTTTTTGTTTGACTGCCTTTGGTTTTAACGGTGTTCGACGAACAGTTCGACGAACAGTTCGACGAACATACGGGTGTTCGGCGAACCGAACCGAACTCGAACACTACGGGGGTGGCTCAACACTAGAGATGAGCGTTGTTCGACTCGAACTGTTCGCCAATCTCAAATTCGAGCTGTTTTGGGCGGTGATCGAGCCGTTTGGCGAACACGAACGATTTGAAATACTTCCGCTGTTCGAGGTTATGTTCGATAACTGTTCGTGCACCAAAATCATAACTGGATTTTTTCTCAGTAATGATGAAAATTAATGTTAATACGCAGTTTGAGTGTACAGCGGGGCGGGGGCAGGGGCAGGGGATGGATCTCTGCAGGAATAATGAAGATCTCCATTTTTTTTTCTCTTTCCCGCATTTATAGTGGGAAGCTGCAATCTGTCAGCCTATCAGCAGCGCACACACGGAGCGAAGTGCTTTTTTTCACACAAGCAAGGGCATGTGTCATTGGCAGTGTATGTCACATGTCCTTGCCCTATAAGACCCAGCCATTTTCCCCATCGCCACCATTTTCTCACTGCTGCAGCTGCGTGTTAGACGGCACCGCTGTTGCTGTGTGCGCTATTCCTTGTTAATTTCAAGCCAATTTTCGCACAAATCTACAGATAGCTTTGGAGTAGGGAATAGTTGTGATTGCAGTCCTTTTAAGGACTAGGTTACAGCATTTCCTACGACTTTTATCAGGCAGGTCTGTGCTCTTAAATAGATAGGTTGGGAGTAAAGACTAATTGTAATTGCAGTCCTTTTCAGGACTAAGTTACATCAGTTCCTATCAGTTTTTGCCAGGCAGGTCTGTGCCAGTGCTGTGCAAGTTTTTTTCACAGCATTTGGCTAAATCTAGCAAAGCTAATCCTTTTTGGCCTATTGCAGAGTGTGTTAGTCAGTGGAGTAGCCTATCTGTGTTGCAAGCTACACCACCTGTGTATAGAATACCAATTTTTTTACTGCACCTAGTGAAGTAAAACCTTTTGGGCATAGCATCATTCTATTAGTTCATCTATACTGACCTCCATCAGGTTGCAAATTCAATATAATTTTTTTCTGCATCTAGCTCTGAAAAAATATTTGGGCTTCTAGCAGTGTGTGGGACTTGGTCTATTAGTCCATCTATACTGACCTCCATCAGGTTGCAAATTCAATATAATTTTTTTCTGCATCTAGCTCTGAAAAAATATTTGGGCTTCTAGCAGTGTGTGGGACTTGGTCTATTAGTCCATCTATACTGACCTCAATCAGGTTGCAAATTAAAAATAATTTTTATTTGCATCTAGCTCTGAAAAAATATTTGGGCTTCTAGCAGTGTGTGGGACTTGGTCTATTAGTCCATCTATACTGACCTCCATCAGGTTGCAAATTAAAAATAATTTTTATCTGCATCTAGCTCTGAAAAAATATTTGGGCTTCTAGCAGTGTGTGGGACTTGTTCTATTAGTCCATCTATACTGACCTCCACCAGGTTGCAAATTGAATATAATTTTTTTCTGCATCTAGCTCTGAAAAAATATTTGGGCTTCTAGCAGTGTGTGGGACTTGGTCTATTAGTCCATCTATACTGACCTCCTTCAGGTTGCAAATTGAATATAATTTTTTTCTGCATCTAACCCAGCCAATAGTTTTGGCCTAATACCACAGTTTGGCCACTCAGCTCTGCTCGGTTTCCATCCATTGTTTTTTTGTGCAAACAACTCCAGAGTTGTGAATTAGTTAACCACCAAAATGAGTGGAAAAAGGCCTGCTGCTGGTGGAAAGGGGAATAGGCGTGTTGGGGAGGGGAAAAAAGGTTGTGTCCGTGGGGTAGGTGTTAAAGCAACAGTAACATCTGCAGAAGAAAGACCATCTTCCAGCCAAACTAAAATGTCTACTTCTTTTAGCGGACAATGTGATAAGATCCCTTTCTTACGGCCACGCCAATCGCTACAAATTCCAGATGAGGCACAAAAACAGCAGGTGCTTCAACGGATATCAAGTGCTCCTTTAAGTGGGCTCTCCTCCACATCAACTGAAACATCACAAATACTCCAGTCCTCAGAGGTGTCACCCCAATCGCACCCCAATCCTGCTGCCCGTCTGAGTATGAGGTAGAACAGATGGTTGAGTCTGCAGAGCTGTTTACTCATATTATAGCCTGGAATCAGAGGTCGGCTCCAGCGCTTCTGTGAATCCAGACGAGGAAATAATCTGCACTGATGCCCAGAATCTTTATGAGTCGGATCCAGGACCAGACGCAGAAGGTTCTGACCATAATGTAGACCCTCATTCCCAAACTGTAACTCCTGTTGGTGGAGACAATGAGGAAGACGATGATGAGACTCAAATACTTGATTGGAGCGACAACTTTAGTTTTTTGTCAGGGCAGGAACAGGTTGGCTCTGAGGACGACGGGTGTGATAACACACAGGGTGATGATGATGAGGTTGGAGATCCCACTTACTGTCAACCCACAGTCAGCCAAGAGATGAGGTCAGCAGAGGAGGTGGAGGAGAATGCTAGTGACGACGAGGTCAGGTTGCGCCTTCCTGGACAGAGACGTAGTACTGGAAGCACGTCAACAACTGCATCCTCAAACACAACTCTGCCTCTCACCACAAGTCGTGGTGGCTCTTCAGGTCGCATGGGTGCTAAGCCTTGCATAGCCTGGGCATTTTTTCAGATCGATAAAGATGACCCAACTCGTGTTATCTGTAACATTTGTCAGCAAAAGCTAAGTAGAGGCCAAAAAATATTATTATTATTATTATTATTATTTATTATTATAGCGCCATTTATTCCATGGCGCTTTACATGTGAAAAAGGGGGTATAATAGAAGAACAATTTCAATAATCTTGAACACAATGTGACAGCGACTGGTACAGGCGGAGCGAGGACCCTGCCCGCGAGGGCTCACAATCTACGAGGGATGGGTGAGGATACAGTAGGTGAGGGTAGAGCTGGTCGTGCAGCGGTATGGTGGAGCGGTGGTTACTGCAGGTTGTAGGCTTGTCGGAAGAGGTGGGTCTTCAGGTTCCTTTTGAAGGTTTCCACGGTAGGCGAGAGTCTGATACGTTGGGGTAGAGAGTTCCAGAGTAGGGCGGAAGCACGGGAGAAATCTTGTATACGGTTGTGGGAGGAGGAGATAAGAGGGGAGTAGAGCAGGAGATCTTGTGAGGATCGGAGGTTGCGTGCAGGTATGTAACGGGAGACTAGGTCGGAGATATATGGAGGAGACAGGTTGTGAATGGCTTTGTATGTCATGGTTAGGGTTTTGAACTGGAGTCTCTGAGCAATGGGGAGCCAGTGAAGAGATTGACAGAGAGGAGAGGCCGGGGAATAGCGGGGGGACAGGTGGATTAGTCGAGCAGCAGAGTTTATGATAGATTGGAGGGGTGCGAGAGTGTTAGAGGGGAGGCCACAGAGCAGGAGGTTGCAGTAGTCAAGGCGGGAGATGATGAGGGCGTGCACTAGTGTTTTTGCAGATTCATGGTTTAGGAATGTGCGGATCCGGGAGATATTTTTAAGTTGGAGTCGGCAGGAAGTGGAAAGGGCTTGGATATGTGGTTTGAAGGAGAGTTCCGAGTCCAGGGTTACCCCGAGGCAGCGAGCTTGAGGGACTGGGGAGAGTGGGCAGCCATTGACTATGATGGATAGGTCAGTTGGGAGGGTTGAATGAGATGGCGGAAAGATGATGAATTCTGTTTTGTCCATGTTAAGTTTTAGAAATCTAGCAGAGAAGAAGGATGAAATAGCAGACAGACATTGTGGGATTTTGGTTAATACGGAGGTGATATCGGGTCCAGAGAGGTAGATCTGTGTGTCATCAGCATAGAGGTGATAATGAAAGCCATGAGACTCTATGAGCTGTCCCAGGCCTAAGGTGTAGATGGAGAAGAGCAGGGGTCCTAGAACTGAACCTTGGGGGACACCGACAGATAGGGGGCGAGATGAAGAGGTGGTGTGTGAGTGGGAGACACTGAATGTCCGGTCTGTTAGGTATGAGGAGATCCAGGATAGGGCCAAGTCTGTGATGCCGAGAGATGAGAGAGTCTGTAGTAAGAGGGAATGGTCCACTGTGTCAAAGGCAGATGACAGGTCTAGGAGGAGGAGGACGGAGTAGTGTCGCTTAGATTTGGCGGTTAGTAGGTCGTTTGTGACTTTAGTCAGTGCAGTTTCAGTAGAATGGTGCGGTCGGAAACCAGATTGTAGGCGGTCAAAAAGGGAGCAGGAGGAGAGGTGGGAGGACAGTTCAGAATGGACATGTTGTTCCAGTAGTTTTGAGGCATAGGGGAGAAGTGATATGGGGCGATAGCTAGACACAGAGGATGGGTCAAGGGAGGGCTTTTTGAGGATGGGTGTGATTGAGGCATGTTTGAAACATGAGGGGAAGACACCAGTTGTTAGTGACAGGTTGAAGAGGTGGGCTAGGGCTGGGATGAAGATAGTGGTAAGGTTTGGGATGAGGTGGGACGGGATTGGGTCAAGTTTACAGGTGGTGAGGTGTGATTTGGAGAGTAAGGAGGAAAGTTGATCTTCAGAAATGGTGGAGAATGTAGTTTTGGAGGAGGAGGGTTGAGTAGGTGTGGGGAGGGGCTGTGGGGGCTTTAGGCAAAAGCTTTGTCTGATGGTGTCAATCTTCTGCTTGAAGAATGAGGCAAAGTCTTCGGCTGAAATAAGAGGAGAGGGAGGAGGCACTGGGGGACGGAGGAGAGAATTGAAGGTGTTGAATAGTTGTTTGGGGTTGTGGGACAGGGAGGATATGAGAGATGTGAAGTATGTTTGTTTTGCTGCAGTGAGTGTGGACTTGAAGGTAGTGAGGGACTGTTTGAATGCGATGAAGTGCTCATGGGAGTGGGACCTTTTCCATCTACGTTCAGCAGCCCTGGAGGCCCGTCGCAGTTCTTTAGTTAGGCTGGTGTGCCAGGGTTGTCTGTTGATTGTGCGAGTCTTGGTATGCATGAGGGGGGCGACCGAATCGAGAGCTGCAGCTGTTGTGGTGTTGTACAAAGTGGCAGCAGCATCTGCATCATGTAAGGAACTAATGTCTGTAAGAGGGAGGAGGGATTCAGAGAGAGAGTGTAGGTCAAGGTGTTTGAGATTTCTACGAGGGTATTCAAGTTTGTGGAGTGGGGATTGTTGCCCCGGGGAGGAGAGAGAAGAGAATGTGAGTAGGTTGTGGTCAGAGAGAGGGAGAGGTGAGTTAGAGAGGTTAGATAGGGAACAGAGGCGGGTGAAGATGAGGTCCAGCGTGTGGCCGTCTTTGTGGGTGGGTGTGGAAGACCACTGGGTAAGACCAAAGGAGGAAGTGAGGGATAGAAGCTTAGAGGCAGCTGAGAGGGAAGTATCAATGGGGATGTTAAAGTCGCCCATGAGGATAGTGGGGATGTCAACAGAGAGGAAATGAAGTAGCCAGGTGGTGAAGTGGTCAAAGAAAGTGGTGGCTGATCCTGGGGGGCGGTAGATGACAGCCAGTTGGAGGTTGGAGGGGGAGTAGATGCGCACACAGTGCACTTCAAAAGACGGGAGAGTAATTGCGGGCGGCAGTGGGATCTGGGTGAAGGAGCAGTTTTCTGAGAGGAGGAAACCTATTCCTCCACCGTGCTTGCCGTTGGGGCGGGGGGTATGGGAGTTTGAGTACTTCATGCATGAACCGGCACAGGGACATGAAGCATAAGTTGCAGTGGGAAGCTCACTGTGCTACAATGCGGCCTAGCCGGCCGGGCCAACCACCATCTGCCATATCTTGTGCATCCGCGGCCTCTTCATCCTCTGTGACTGGGGGGACAGCAGTCACACCTGTTTTGGGAAGCAAACCTGCCACCTCTTTACCCGCAACAGCCAGCGTGATTGGCAGGTCATCATTTTCTTTGGAGGTGGTAACACCAGCTGGTGTTGAGCGCTGTCCGACATCGATAGCACCACCTTTGGATCAAGGCAACCTAACATGTCCGCCTGCATCTTCCTCACAGACCGGCAGTTTGCCGGGGACACCCTTATCAACCCCGTCTAAGCACAGCAGCCAGCCAGCCAGATGTGCAAGACACATAAGTGCCTTCTTGCTGCACTACCTGCAACATGACCCTCAGATTGTCAGAATTCGAACTAATCCTGACTACTGGGTTGCCACACTCTTAGATCCCCCACACTCTTCGATCAACCTTTTCATTTTAATAAAGACCAAAAAAATGGTCATTTTTGAAATTATAAGCATTAGCAGGTTATTAGAAACTGAAATCAAACAGTTTTCAACTCAAAACTTTATTCTAGGTGATGTTACATTTGCACATAGGACCCCTTGTTCGAAAGGAGCTTCTGAACTCTCTCGTCCATTGAATTTGTCAGGTTTTGGATGGTTTCTGCTTCAGTTGTTTTGCATGAGGACAGAATACCCTCCCAGAGCTGTTGCTTAGATGTGAACTGCCTCCCGCCATCATAGACACTACTTTTGATGATGCTCCAGAGGTTCTGAATGGGGTAGAGGTCAGGGGAGCATGGGGGTCACACCATAAGTTTGTCCCCTTTTATGCCCATATCAGCCAGAGATACAGATGTGTTATGTGCAGCATGAGACGGTGCATTATCATGCATGAAAATGATCTTGCTGTGGAATACACGGTTCTTCTTCTTGAACCATGGCAGGAAGTGCTGTTTGAGAAACTCCACATACATTATGGAGTTCATCTTTACCCCTTCAGGGATCCTTAAGGGGCCGACAATCTCTCTCCCCATGATTCCAGCCCAAAACATTACTCCACCTCCTCCTTGTTGGCGCTGTAGCCGTGTTTGCGTGGGGTGTCCATCAACCAGCCATCCTCCACTCCATCCATCTGGACCATCGAGCGTTGCACGGCAATCATCCGTGAACAAAACAGTTTTGAAATCAGTCTTCATGTACTGTTTGGCCCACTGGAGCCGTTTCTGCTTGTGTGCAGTGGATAGAGGAGGTCGACAGGATGGCGTACGCACAGCTGCAAACCTCTAAAGGACCCTGCATCTTGTTGTTCGGGGGACGTTGGAGGCACAAGCAGCTTCAAAAACTTGTCTGCTGCTATGACAAGGCTTTTTTGCCGCTGCTCTTTTAACCTGACGTAATTGCCTGTAGGAAAGAGTCCTCAATTTGCCCTTATCAGCACGCACACGTGTGTACTGTGAATCAGCTACATACTTCTTGATTGCCAAGACACTTCATCCTGATCATCGCACAATGTTGATTGTAGTCATGCCTTGACCTAAACACTCCACAATTTGTTGCTTCTCAGCAGCCGACACATCCTTTTTCTTTCCCATTTTGGCAGAAAATGTAGGCTGCTTAATAATGTGGGACAGCCTTCTTAAGTAGTCTTGCCTTTCATTGGACACACCTGGCAAACTTATTAGCACAGGTGTCTGCAATTGCTTACAGTGATATAAAGAGCCCTGACACACATCACCATCAATGAGTTTAACTGACAAACAAACAAATTCTTCCCTTATCACTCCTAAACACTTTTTGCATAATAATTAGGAACACAGTGTACATGTGCTTTTCCACAAAACACCAGTGGTTCACGTAGTGAATCTTACAGTTCTAACTTGCCAACCGTGGTCTGTATGGAGTTGTTCAATAAAGGGCCCAAAATTAAGATAACATAGACGGGAGAGGTCTCTATGAATAGGAATTCCTAAGTATTTGATACCCTGTGAGGGCCAGGCAAAGGGAAAGTTGGACTGGATGGAATCCTGTATGGATTTGGGGAGGGAGACATCGAGGGCCTCAGACTTCGCTGCATTGATTTTAAAATTTGACCATGTAACAAAGTGATCTATTTCAGCCATAACAGCAGGGATGGATATATGTGATTGAGTGATATATACTAGGACATCAGCAGAAAATAGAGAGCACTTGTACTCGGTGCCTCCCACCTCAATCCACCTAATATTGGGGTTATGGCGAATTGATGAGAGCAGGTGCTCCGTCACTAGGATGTATAAGAGAGGGGACAGAGGACATCCCTGCCTTGTCCCATTGGTGATTATGAAAGATGATGAAAATGTTCTGACGCGCCCCCTGGGCCTTGAGACACCCGGAGCCGGACCCTTTTTGGTGGATGCTGGTGGTTGTAGTCTCCGTGGCGGCGACCCGGTTCCGTGGCTCAGAGCTGTCAAACCAGTGGCGGAACTATTTATGTGGTTTTGATGTTTAAACGTCCGACTACGCCACCCGTGGATTGCGGTCAGAGTGAACCGCCACTGCAGGGCAGACCGCTGAGGCTGGTGTTGTGGGTGCAGCAGAGCGTAGCATAACTCCCCACGGGAGGAGTATAGCCTCAGGGCAGTGTATGCGGAGGATGGGGGTGATGGTGCAGGGCAGCAGCAGTAACGACACAGAGTCAGTGATGCAGTCCAGGGCCTTTACTCACAGTTCTTATTATCTAGACCACTTCTGCAGGTAATGGCTGCCCACGTCGTACTGTGCTCCCCAGGTGAGGGGCTCAGACAACTTCCAGATAACTTTGGAGCGCTTCACAGGACCCCCTTTGTGTGTCCTTTGTCTGGCCTTTCTTACCAACCCTTCTGTCCGTCTGCCTCGGGCCTCCCCTTGCTAAACTTGACGCCAGTTTCCCTGACCCTATGTGGTGCCTTCCTAGCGGGTGTAGCGAGGGGCTGCGCCACATAAAATGTCACAGCCTCCGGTTTCTAGCTGAGGGTCGTTTCCCGCCTCCACTAGTTTCGGGGACCGGTCTCCCCCTTTGGCCTGACCCCTCCACGCAGGTGGATTCGGGCGTGCGGTGGCGACTCGCCCGTCCGCACCCCTGGGATCCCTTTGTTCCTCATTCCTGGAGCCTTCTCCGCTCCTCTTCCTTCCTTCTCCCTCTTCCAGGCCTGGGCCTCTGTTACTAGGCCCGCCTCCGGAGCAGAGCTCATGCAAAGCCCCTGCTCCCTGCCACTTCTGCTCAGACTTCTCTGCACTGAACTAAGATGGTGCCCACCTTTTATACTCCCTTCTCAATGCACCCAGGAACTGCTTCCTCCCTGCTCCTGCACTACAGGGATCCCCTTCCTCAGTGTTCCCTCACCCCACTCCAGCCAGGGACAGGGACTGTCGCCCTGCCCTACGGCAATGTGGTGTAATGCATGCAGTTGTCGGGTCCTGATCCACACTCCATCCTTACCTGAGAGTGAGATATCACACCTCTGGGTGAGGTGCAATACCTCTGTAGCAACCGAGCCCTCAGGGTGCTACAGTTCCATTTATCTTCAGCCTAGGCGACGTATTGCGATATAGGGCAGTGATTTTGGCTATAAAAGGGTCCCCTAGACCCCTACCCCAAGCTTTTTAAGAGAATAATATATGGCGTGCCAGGAGACTCTATGGAATGCTTTCTCAGCATCCAATGAGAGTATCTAATTACAAATTTGTAACTGCATCTAGCCCAGGAAATACTTTGTGCCTAGTAGCAGTGTCTGCTAGTCAGCGGATTATCCCGGCTGTTAAGCAAGCTACACCACCTGTAGTTTGGACACTTAATTTTTTCAAAGGAAATGCTTCGGGACCACGGGATACTCAGTGAAGAGCATCAGGAGGCACCCCAAGGCATAGGGGCTGGGACTGGCGGTAGGATGCCTTGCGGTGGACAGCCGAGCTCGATCCTTATAAAAGCTTTTTAACTGCAGCAGCTTTAGTGGACGCTACTGGAGCTGGAATTACGCGGCTGCTGGCATGAGACTTGCCCTCCAATAGATCCTTGTAAAAGGATTTAAAGTGTATTCATTCAAATTAGAGAGACAATTTAAATTAAAAAGCTTAGAGCTGCCTCCACCACAGGGGGGCTCGCTCGACCCACCAGCGGACAGGCACCAGTATTGGGAGAGGGGGGCTGGCCGTCAGGGTCCACCGCGGCTCTGGCACAAATCCGGCGACACGGAGGTGGCACGGGCAGGAACGGAGTGGCCGTGTCGGCTTCTCACTTTTTGGATTTTAGAAGGGCATGACATGCCTATATCTGTGTCTCCCCCTCCTTTTACTCCTCCACCTCTTTTCTTTTCGCATGACTATATGTACTTGTCACTTTTCCATGTGTTAGTTATGTCTTCTGAGCAGTTTTTCAGCTTTTGGACACCTTTGAAGGTGTTTTCTATGTGTTTTCTATGTGTTTTTGTTTGCCTGCCATTGGTTTTAACGGTGTTCGAAGGTGTTCGACGAACAGTTCGACGAACAGTTCGGCGAACACACGGGTGTTCGACGAACCGAACCGAACTCGAACACTACAGGGGTGGCTCAACACTACTCAACACTAGTCCAGACCTGAATCCCATAGAACACCTGTGGAGAGATCTCAAAATGGCAGTTTGGAGAAGACACCCTTCAAATATCAGGGACCTGGAGCAGTTTGCCAAAGAAGAATGGTCTACAATTCCAGCAGAGAATTGTAAGAAACTCATTGATGGTTACCGGAAGTGGTTGTTCGCAGTTATTTTGGCTAAAGGTTGTGCAATCAAGTATTAGGCTGAGGGTGCCAATACTTTTGTCTGGCCCATTTTTGGAGTTTTGTGTGAAATGATCAATGATTTGATTTTTGCTTCATTCTCTTTTGTGTTTTTTCCTTGCAAGCAAATTAAATGAAGATAATAATATCAAAGAATTTGTCATTGCAATCATTTTCAGGAAGAAACTGAGTATTATCTGACAGAATTGCAGGGGTGTCAATACTTTTGGCCACCACTGTAATATTTATTTTTTATTTTATTCTTTTGTTACAGATTCTATGGTACCCGGGTCAGGAGGAGTGTCTCCTCTTCTCCAGACCTAGGTACCATCCGCAAATTGAAACGCATGGAATCCGTATGTAGAGATGCAGTGATGCGCATTCCATGTGTTCCAATGCAAGTCAATGGCTGCGGAAACGCAGCGCTTCCGCAAAATAATTGGTAGCGCTGCTGATTTTTCCGTAATGATAATCCGAAGCAGAAATTTCTGCAGCATGTGCATAGCACATGAGGATTATCATTGGGGAACATGGCAGACCTTCTACCATGCGTTTTTTAAGCATTTCTGCAGCGGAATTGCCGCTGCAGAAATGCTTAAAAAACGCATAGTGGGCACACAGCCTCAAAAAAATTATTATAATTAATATATTAATATTGTGCCAAATTAATTTCATGTGAACTATCACATGATCTATCACAGGGGATCATGTGACATGTGATACATCAGGTGTGTGTGTGTGGGGGGGGGGGGGCACCTTCTAAACTGCCTGGGGCCCTTGCTACTCTTAATCCACCCCTGCTTGTAGTTAATGCCTTAGTGTCCCCATTATGGTCTCCAGAAATATTTTTTTTATTACCCTCTCCTGGTAGTCCAGGTAGGGTTCCTAGTTCTCTGCGTTTCTTTGTAGTATACAACTATTACAGAGCTCCATTTGGACCAAACGAATTGTCAGCTTTTTGTGTTCAAATACATGCAGCAAGCTACAGACTTATTATACGTTGGAGGAGTTACATTGCGGTGTCAGCAGATGGCGCTGTTGTATCGGTTGAGGCTTAATAATATGTAGTGTATCGTAACTATTTCTCTTTTTTAAACTGTTATTCCCTGGTATAGCAGCCATCTTAGGATGAGTCTTGCTTTTTCTCTCCGTTGATGATTTGTACAGTTCCCGTATGCTTCAAGTAAAATATGGTTTGTCCCACAAATGTCTGATTGCTGTTAGTTCAGCTGAAGTCGAACAAATCTGCAAGAATTTGTACCAGAACCTGCTATTTCTGATGGCAGTATAAGGTTACAACCAGGACTAGACTTAACCTTGACATACAAACCCCACCAGCCCACATGCAATATGGCTGCCCTCCTAAAGATGTGCGACCTTCATCCTTCAGCAAATTTTGCTTTGCATGCTCATGCCCTTTACAAGTCCCTTATATACTGTATATAATTCACACTATCAATACGAGAGGAAAAATGAATATTAAACAATGAAACACTGAACTGGACAACAGACACTGTAAATGGATGGCACCATTTAATTATAATTGCTAACTTTGAAAGCTGACTTTTGAGAGGTATACAGCTGCAGCATGGGTAGCCATGATGCCTCTAGCTTGTTCCACAAGCTGTGATTGAACAAGTGGCTGTCCTATGGTAGAGCATCCCAGCAACATGCACTAACCTTCTTAAAATGCTGGTTTTCAAAAGTTGGTTCTTTTTATAGCTTACGGTGCCCCTCAGAGAGTTGGCAAGTGTATATTTAATTAGGGGAATGCTACTCTCAGGCTGGCACTACCATGTTGCTAATATTGTCCAACAGTAGCCACATTGTAGCGCCAGCCTCAAAGGAGTTCCGATTCATTAAATAGTGGAATCCATTTAGGAGTGCCTATAATATAATTCATGCCACATATCAGGGAAAGACACTGACAGCAAAAGGCACACACATCACTCACATATAAGATACACAATGCAGAAAACGTCATGTGTGGTCTCACCCTTATGGTTCAGTTCAGTTCAGTTAAGCCAACACAGTTCAGAACAATCAGTGTACACGGAATCAAATATGTAAATTATTATTATTATTTATTATTATAGCGCCATTTATTCCATGGCGCTTTACATGTGATAGGGATATACATAACAAAAGCATTTACATAATCTTAACAAAACGAGTCAGCGACTGGTACAGGAGGAGCGAGGACCCTGCCCGCGAGGGCTCACATTCTAGAAGGGATGGGTGAGGATTAGTGTTGAGCGATTCTTTCCGATATCAGGAAATATCGTATCGGATTGGATCGGACCAATACTCAAAAAGTATCGGATATCGCCGATTCCGATACCGGAAACCAATGCAAGTCAATGGGACACTAATATCGGAATGAAAATAAACCCTTTCTTTCCTTGTAGGTTAATTCTACATGAAGTAAAACAACTAAGAATAATGTAGAATGTATTATGCGAAAAGCCGGCAATTCATCAGCGCATACACCGGTACCCGACAATTTACAACAGAAAGAATAGAGCTTCACACATAGATTAGATAGATAGAAACATGTCAGTCACATATATATGAAGTACAGTGATAGTGTTGCTTACTGTACTTGTCATTTAGTGTAAAGGATTTCTTAAAAAAAATAATAGTGTTTTCGTGCACCGTCTCTTTAAAAAAGCCGGCCGGCAATTCAGCAGCGGTACCCGACAATTTATAACAGACAGAATAGAGCTTCACACATAGATTAGATAGATAGAAACATGTCAGTCACATATATATGAAGTACAGTGACAGTGTTGGTTACTGTACTTGTCATTTAGTGTAAAGGATTTATTTAAAAAAATAATAGTGTTTTCGTGCACCGTATCTTTAAGAAAGCCGGCCGGCAATTCAGCATCTGTACCCGACAATTTAGAATAGAAGGAATAGAGCTTCACACATAGATTAGATAGATAGAAACATGTCAGTCACATATATATGAAGTACAGTGACAGTGTTGCTTACTGTACTT
The DNA here is from genome assembly GCF_046119375.1 of Phyllobates terribilis. Taxonomy (NCBI): domain Eukaryota; kingdom Metazoa; phylum Chordata; class Amphibia; order Anura; family Dendrobatidae; genus Phyllobates; species Phyllobates terribilis. The sequence goes on along the minus strand of NW_027362762.1, from coordinate 125,295,704 downwards.
GTCATTTAGTGTTAAAATAAAGGATTTATTTAAAAAAAAATTGGCGTGGGGTTCCCCGTAATTTTAGTCTCTAGCGGAGGTTAAGCAGACAGCTGGGGCAGATGTTTGAAGCCTGGGAAGGGGGTAATACCCACGGAGCTTCCCAGGCGAATACCTAGCCTTTACTAGCTATTAAAATGGGGGACCCCCCCAAAAAAATGACGTGGGGTCCCCCCTAATTTAATAGCTAGCAAAGGCTAGGCAGACAGCTGGGGGCTGATATTAATAGCCCAGGAAGGGAGCCATGAATATTGGCCCCCTCCCAGGCTAGAAACACCAGCCGTCAGCCACCCCAGAAATGGCGCATCCATAGGATGCGCCAATTCTGGCACTTAGCCTCGCTCTTCCCACTGCCCTGTAGCGGTGGCAGTGGGGTAATAGGGCTGGGGTTGATGTCAGCTTATAATGCCAGCTGACATCAAGCCCAGGTTAGTAATGGACAGGCGTCTATAAGACACCCCCATTACTAACCCCATAGTCAAAGTTAAAAAAAAAACACAAACACCCAGAATAAAGTCTTTTAATTGAAATAAACACACAATTCTTTATTGTTCTAAATTAAACCATACTTACCATCACACCCATTCCAGCTGAAGCCAACGATCTCCTGCAATAAAAGAAAAATAATAAACCAACATCATCCTTACCTTTCCATGGTTCCCACGATGGCTCCAGCTCTGCTACATCGAGATGACAGGCTGGATCGCAGCAGAACGCTGCCATCCAGCCTGTCATCCCGCAGACACTGAGAAGCGCAGGCATGCTTGCGCTCCTGAGTGTCTCTCTGTGACGGCATCCAGATGAGCCGACAATGAACTCGGCTCACCTCATGCACGTCACTGACAGCGTGGGAGAATTCTCCTGCACTCAGCGCTTCAGCGTGAGAATTTTCCCACGCTGTAAGTGACGTGCATGAGGTGAGCTGAGTTCATTGGACATGACCTCACCTCATGCACGTCACTGACAGCGTGGGAAAATTCTCACGCTGAAGCGCTGAGTGCAGGAGAATTTTCCCATGCTGTCAGTGACGTGCATGAGGTGAGCCGAGTTCATTGGACATGACCTCACCTCATGCACGTCACTGACAGCGTGGGAGAATTCTCACGCTGAAGCGCTGAGTGCAGGAGAATTTTCCCACGCTGTCAGTGACGTGCATGAGGTGAGCTGAGTTCATTGGACATGACCTCGGCTCATCTGGATGCCGTCACAGCCTGACACTGAGGAGCGCAAGCATGCCTGCGCTTCTCAGTGTCTGCGGGATGACAGGCTGGATGGCAGCGTTCTGCTGCGGTCCAACCTGTCATCTCGATGTAGCAGAGCTGAAGCTGTCGTGGGAACCATGGAAAGGTAAGGATGATGTTGGTTTATTATTTTTCTTTTATTGCAGGAGATCGTTGGCTTCAGCTGGAATGGGCGTGATGGTAAGTATAGTTTAATTTAGAACAATAAAGAATTGTGTCTTTATTTCAATTAAAGGACTTTATTCTGGGTGTTGTGTTTTTTTTAAATACTTTACTAGAAATTCATGGTGGTCATGTCTAATATTGGCGTGACCCCATGAATTTCGGGCTTAGGGCCAGCTGATAATGCCAAGCTGGCCTTAACCCCTTTATTACCCAGTGAGCCACCGCACCAGGGCCCTGGATGAGTTGGGTACAGCGCCAGAAGATGGCGCTTCTATGAACGCGCCATTTTCCGGGGCGGCTGCGGACTGCAATTTGCAGCGGGTGGGGCCCAGAAAGCTTGGGTCTCCCTGCGCTGCAGATTCCAGCCCCCAGCTGCCTAGTTGTACCTGGCTGGACACAAAAATAGAGCGAAGCTCCACGTATTTTTTTTTTAATTGTTTCATGAAATTCATGAAATAATTAAGAAAAAAAGGGCTTCCCTATATTGTTGTGTCCGGCCAGGTACAAATAGGCAGCTGGTGGTCGGGGGCAGCCCGTTCCTGCCTGCTGTACCTGGCTGGACCCAAATATAGTGTGAAGCTCCACGTCAATTTTTTTTAAATTATTTCATGAAATTATTTTAAAAAAAAAGGGCTTCCCTATATTGTTGTGTCCAGCCAGGTACAAATAGGCAGCTGGTGGTTGGGGGCAGCCCGTTCCTGCCTGCTGTACCTGGCTGGACACAAATATAGGGCGAAGCCCCACATCAATTTTTTTTAATTATTTCATGAATTTCCTGAAATAATTAAAAAAAAATTGACGTGGGGCTTTGCACTATATTTGTGTCCAGCCAGGTACAGCAGGCAGGAACGGGCTGCCCCCAACCACCAGCTGCCTATTTGTACCTGGCCGGACACAACAATATAGGGAAGCCCTTTTTTTCTTTATTATTTCATGAATTTCATGAAATAATTAAAAAAAAAAATACGTGGGGCTTCTCCCTATTTTTGTGTCCAGCCAGGTACAACTAGGCAGCTGGGGGATGGAATTTGCAGCGCAGGGAGACCCAAGCTTTCTGGGCCCCCCCCGCTGCAAATTGCAGTCCACAGCCACCCTGGAAAATGGCACGTTCATAGAAGCTGGATGCTGTACCTGGCTGGCATACAAAAATATGGCAAAGCCCACGTCAAAATTTTTGGGAAAAATTAATTAAAAAATAAATAATAATTTAGGGACTGCATCTTTATTAACTCCTCAAATGTCATTTAGTGTTAAAATAAAGGATTTATTTTAAAAAAAATTGGCGTGGGATCCCCCATAATTTTAGTCTCTAGCGGAGGTTAAGCAGACGGCTGGGGCAGATGTTTGAAGCCTGGGAAGGGGGTAATACCCACGGAGCTTCCCAGACTACTAATATCAGCCCCCAGCTGAATACCTAGCCTTTACTAGCTATTAAAATGGGGGACCCCCCCAAAAAAATGACGTGGGATCCCCCCTATTTTAATAGCTAGCAAAGGCTAGGCAGACAGCTGGGGGCTGATATTAATAGCCCAGGAAGGGTGCCATGAATATTGGCCCCCTCCCATGCTAGAAACACCAGCCGTCAGCCGCCCCAGAAATGGCGCATCCATAGGATACGCCAATTCTGGCACTTAGCCTCGCTCTTCCACGCTGCCCTGGTGCGGTGGCAGGGGGTAATAGGGCTGGGGTTCATGTCAGCGCCAGCTGCCATGAAGCCCAGGTTAGTAATGATGGGCGTCTATAAGATACCCCCATTACTAACCTACAAAGTGTTAAAAAGAAAAAACACACTACACCCAGAAAAAAATAATTTATTTGAAATAAAACACACCATTTTATTTAATTCTTAGTTTACTAAAAAAAAATAGTTATCTGTCCACGTTCCTGCACTGATCTCCCATGCACAGCTGTCACATCTGGAGATGGTGACAGCTGTGCATGGCTGCTGTAAGCTCACACTGCTGGGAACACGTCCGCTCCCGGCAGCGGGAGGCACTGACTGAGGTCACCTGAGTGCATTCAGTCAGCGCTGCTCCGGAGACCTCCTTTACGGCACTGCTGTATCGTGGGAATTTCTCACGATACAGCAGGGCCGTAAAGGAGCTGACCGGAGCAGCGCTGCCTGAACTCCGGTGAACCCGCTTATGCAATGACGGGGCTGCTTTACGGCCCCGTCATTCTAGCGGCGGCGGTTCAGAGCGGTCACATTCTATGTGGCTGCTCTAAACTGGAGATCTTCGTGGGACACTCGTGGACTACTACGGAGGGGTAAGGATAAGGTTGTGGTTTATTATTTTATATTTTATTACAGGAGATCGATGGCTTCGGGGAATTAGGTGTCTAGGTGAGTATAGGTGTAGTTTTTTATTTTTTACTTTATTTTAGGTGGCGATCGGCGGGGACAGGTAATGTATGAACTAATTTATTGTAGGCAACCACTGGCCACCAATGACATGTATTTAAAATTTATTGGGGACACAGTAGGGCAATTTATATAGCAGGATCAGGCTGATGGGAACTACTGCTCCCATCGAGCTGATCCTGCTGGCACGAGTGGACGGGGGACAGACATAGGCCGATGGGAGCAGTAGTGTCACATCAGCCTATGTCTGCCTGCACGCACACACCCCCAGACATCGCACAGACACCGCACACACTCGCAGACATCGCACAGACACCGCACACACCCGCAGACACCCCACACACACTCGCAGACACATGCACAGACACCCGCACACACCAATCATGACGGGCTGATGGTCTGGGAGGTGAGGCTGACCTGTGCGACCGTGGGAAAGTTCATGTGAGTTCATGCAATGCAGTGAAGCATGAACTCACATGAACCCTCCGAGGGCACCGCGGTGACTTCAAATGAACAGCTGATCAGCATCACCTGATACCTCAGCTGTTCATTTGAAATAACCGGCGGGAAAGCGCAGCACAGAACGGGAAAGCCGGCGGTGAAGTCTTTTCACCGCCGGCTTCCCCGCCCAGGTCCTACGCTCCCCGCTCCTTGGTGCTGCGCTCCCCGCCCGGTCCTAACTTACGATCAGGATGGGAGGTGGCGAGGGGAGCGGAGGATCGGGGTGGGAGGCTGCGGGGAAGCAGTATGGGGCTGTGTGATTGTTTAAAAGCCGGCGGCTTTTTACCGCCCGCCGACTTTTAAACAATCAGGAGAATTCTCTCATGCTGGGATGGCATTCTGATGACAGGCTGGATCTCAGCTGAGCGCTGCCATCCAGCTTGTCATCCTTCAGAGACACTGCAGAGCGCAGGCATTATGGGAACTTCCGATTCCGGTATTCGATATTGTAAAAGTATCGGAATTAAGTATCGGAATTCCGATACCGCGAATATCGGCCGATACCCAATATTTCAGTATCGGAATGCTCAACACTAGTGAGGATACAGTAGGTGAGGGTAGAGCTGGTCGTGCAGTGGTGTTTACTGCAGGTTGTAGGCTTGTCGGAAGAGGTAGGTCTTCAGGTTCCTTTTGAAGGTTTCCACGGTCGGCGAGAGTCTGATATGTTGGGGTAGAGTTCCAGAGTAGGGGGGAAGCACGGGAGAAATCTTGTATACGATTGTGGGAGGAGGAGATAAGAGGGGAGTAGAGAAGGAGGTCTTGTGAGGATCAGAGGTTGCGTGCAGGTAAGTACCGGGAGACTAGGTCACAGATGTATGGGGGAGACAGGTTGTGGATGGCTTTGTATGCCATGGTTAGGGTTTTGAACTGAATTCTCTGGGCAATGGGGAGCCAGTGAAGGGATTGACAGAGAGGAGAGGCCGGGGAATAGCGGGGGGACAGGTGGATTAGTCGAGCAGCAGAGTTTAGGATTGGAGGGGCCCATTTAAAAAAAAATGTGCAAAATCATTAAGTAAAATAACAGGTATAGAATAAGACTACAAAGCTATAAAAATAGAGTTTATATGCACCAAAGTAAATAGTCATAAATTGTTATACGATATAATAGATTGCATAATATACAGCAAATGAGTAAAATACACAATATATAACAATTACATACATGAATTAAGTGTATGTGCTGTGGATAAGTAGACGGATAAGTAAGGTACATACGCAATACAGGTTACTTAATAATATCCAAGGAAATATAGGTATAAATTACACAAGGGTACAAAGTAGAATGGGGACATTATATCAGGATGGGGGACATTGTACCAGAATGCAGACATTATACTAGGATGGGAACATTATACCAGGACGGGTGACATCATACCAGAATGGGGACATTATACTAGGATGTGGGGCTTTATATCAGAATGGGGACTTTATACCAGGATGTGGGACATTATACTAGAATGAGGACTTTATATCAGGATATGGGACATTATACCATGATGGGTGGCATTATACCAGGATCAAGACATTATACCATGATTGGGACATTATACAAGAATGAGGACATTATACCAGGATGGGTAAGATTATTACCAGGGTGGGGGACATTATACCAGGAAAGGGTTCAGGATGGGAGACATTATACCAGGATTGGGACATTATCCCAGGATGGGTGACATTATACCAGAATGGGGGACATTTAATCAGAATGCGGACATTATACCAGAATGGGGAACATTATACCAGGATGGGTGACATTATGCAAGAATAGGAACATTATACCAGAATGGGGGACATTAGTCAAGAATAGGGCCATTATTCCAGGATGGGGGACATTATTCTAGAATGGGGACATTTTACCTGGATGGAAGATATTATTCCAGAATGGGGACATTATACCAGAATGAGGACATTATACCAGAATGGAAGATATTATTCCAGAATTGGGACATTATACCAGAACGAGGGGCATTATACCAGGGTGGGGACACTATGCTAGGATAGGGGATATCATACCTGGATTTTCAGAATTATATCAGGATGGGGATATTATACCAGGGTGGATGGCATTATACCAGGATGGGTGGTATTATACCAGGAAGGGGCCCAGGATGGAGGAGATTATTACAAGAGAGAGCTAGGACAGAGGACATTATTACATGGGGGGCTAACACGTATGTTTTTATAGGATCTAGAGTGCTACAAGGGCACAAACATCTGACCAACATATACAGTGGGGAAAAAAAGTATTTAGTCAGCTACCTATTGTGCAAGTTCTCCCACTTAAAAAGATGAGAGAGGCCTGTAATTGACATCATAGGTAGACCTCAACTATGAGAGACAAAATGAGAAAACAAATCCTGAAAATCACATTGTCTGATTTGTAAAGATTTTTTTTTCAAATTTTGGTGGAAAATAAGTATTTGGTCAATTACAAACAAGCAAGATTTCTGGCTCTCACAGACCTGTAACTTCTTCTTTAAGAGGCTCCTCTGTCCTCCACTCATTACCTGTAGTACTGGCACCTGTTTGAACTTGTTATCAGTATTATTATTATTATTATTATTATTATAGCGCCATTTATTCCATGGCGCTTTACATGTGAAAAAGGGGGTATAATACAAGAACAATTTCAATAATCTTGAACACAATGTGACAGTGACTGGTACAGGAGGAGCGAGGACCCTGCCCGCGAGGGCTCACAATCTACGAGGAATGGGTGAGGATACAGTAGGTGAGGGTAGAGCTGGTCGTGCAGCAGTATGGTGGAGCGGTGGTTACTGCAGGTTGTAGGCTTGTCGGAAGAGGTGGGTCTTCAGGTTCCTTTTGAAGGTTTCCACGGTAGGCGAGAGTCTGATACGTTGGGGTAGAGAGTTCCAGAGTAGGGCGGAAGCACGGGAGAAATCTTGTATACGGTTGTGGGAGGAGGAAATAAGAGGGGAGTAGAGCAGGAGATCTTGTGAGGATCGGAGGTTGCGTGCAGGTATGTAACGGGAGTCTAGGTCGGAGATATATGGAGGAGACAGGTTGTGAATGGCTTTGTATGTCATGGTTAGGGTTTTGAACTGGAGTCTCTGAGCAATGGGGAGCCAGTGAAGAGATTGACAGAGAGGAGAGGCCGGGGAATAGCGGGGGGACAGGTTGATTAGTCGAGCAGCAGAGTTTATGATAGATTGGAGGGGTGCGAGAGTGTTAGAGGGGAGGCCACAGAGCAGGAGGTTGCAGTAGTCAAGGAGGGAGATGATGAGGGCGTGCACTAGTGTTTTTGCAGATTCATGGTTTAGGAATGTGCAGATCCGGGAGATATTTTTGAGTTGGAGTCGGCAGGAAGTGGAAAGGGCTTGGATATGTGGTTTGAAGGAGAGTTCCGAGTCCAGGGTTACCCTGAGGCAGCGAGCTTGAGGGACTGGGGAGAGTGGGCAGTCATTGACTATGATGGATAGGTCAGTTGGGAGGGTTGAATGAGATGGCGGAAAGATGATGAATTCTGTTTTGTCCATTTTAAGTTTTAGAAATCTAGCAGAGAAGAAGGATGAAATAGCAGACAGACATTGTGGGATTTTGGTTAATACGGAGGTGATATTGGGTCCAGAGAGGTAGATCTGTGTGTCATCAGCATAGAGGTGATAATGAAAGCCATGAGACTCTATGAGCTGTCCCAGGCCTAAGGTGTAGATGGAGAAGAGCAGGGGTCCTAGAACTGAACCTTGGGGGACACCGACAGATAGGGGGCGAGATGAAGAGGTGGTGTGTGAGTGGGAGACACTCACACACCTATCCGCAACCTCAAACAGTCACACTCCAAACTCCAGCTCTTTGGTCTTCACTTCCATGGTGAAGACCAAAGAGCTGTCGAAGCACACCAGAAACAAAATTGTAGCTCTGCAACAGGCTGGGAAGACTGAATCGGCAATAGGCAAGCAGCTTGGTGTGAAGAAATCAACTGTGGGAGCAATAATTAGAAAATGGAAGACATACAAGACGACTGATAATCTCCCTCGATCTGGTGCTCCACACAAGATTTCACCCCGTGAGGGTCAAAATGATCTCAAGAATGGTGAGCAAAAATCCCAGAACTACACGGGGGGACCTAGTGAATGACCTGCAGAGAGCTGGGACCAATGTTATACAGGCTTCCATCAGTAATACACTACGCCGCCAGGGACTCAGATCCTGCAGTGCCAGACGTGTCTCCCTGCTTAAGACATTACATGTCCGGGCCCGTCTGAAGGTTGCTAGAGGTCATTTGGATGATCCGGAAGAGTATTGGGAGAATGTCATATGGTCAGATGAAACCAAAGTAGAACTGTTTGGTAGAAAAACAACTCGGCGTGTTTGGATGAGAAAGAATGCTGAGTTGCATCCAAAGAACACCATACCTACTGTGAAGCATGGGGGTGGCAACATCATGCTTTGGGGCTGTTTCTCTGCCAAGAGACCAGGATGACTGATCCATGTACATGAAAGGATGAATGGGGCCATGTATCGTGAGATTTTGAGTGCAAACCTCCTTCCATCAGCAAGAGCATTGAAGATGAAACGTGGCTGAGTCTTTCAGCATGACAATGATCCCAAGCACACCACCAGGGCAACGAAGGAGTGGCTTTGTAATAAGCATTTCAAGGTCCTGGAGTGGCCTAGCCAGTCTCCAGATCTAAACCCTATAGAAAACCTTTGGAGGGAGTTGAAAGTCTGTGTTGCCCAGCGACAGCCCCAAAACATCACTGCTCTAGAGGAGATCTGCATGGAGGAATGGGCAAAAATACCAGCAACAGTGTGTGCCAACCTTGTGAAGACTTACAGAAAATGTTTGACCTCTGTCATTGCCAACAAAGGATATATAACAAAGTATTGAGATGAACTTTTGTAATTGACCAAATACTTACTATAAATAATATATTATTTTTCATCTTTTTAAGTGGGAGAACTTGCACAATTGGTGGCTGACTAAATACTTTTTTTCCCCACTGTAGGTGAGAGCCTAGGTCCAAATTTTGCATTGGGGTCCATCGGACTCTACACTGTGTTCAGAATTATTAGGCAAGTTGTATTTTAGTGAATTATTTTTATTATTGATCAACAACTATGTTCTCAATCAACCGAAAAGACTCATAAATATCCAAGCTTAATATTTTTGGAAGTTGGAGTGTTTTTTTTTTAGATTTGGCTATCTTAGGAGGTGCAGGTAACTATTACTGTGCAGAATTATTAGGCAACTTAATAAAAACCAAATATAATCCCATCTCACTTGTATATTTTCACCAGGTCAACCAATATCAGTGCACAAAATTTAGAAATAAACATTTCTGACATGCAAAAACAAAAAAACAAAAAAATTAGTGATGAATATAGCCACCTTTCTTTATGATGACACTCAGCAGCCTTCCATCCATAGATTCTGTCAGTTGCTTGATCTGTCTTCGATCAACATTGCGTGCAGCAGTCACCACAGCCTCCCAGACACTGTTCCGAGAGGTGTACTGTTTTCCCTCCCTGTAGATCTCACATTTTATCATGGACCACAGGTTCTCTATGGGGTTCAGATCAGGTGAACAATGGGGCCATGTCATTATTTTTTCTTCTTTTAGACCTTTACTGGCCAGCCATGCTGTGGAGTAGTTGGATGCATGTAATGGAGCATTGTCCTGCATGAAAATCATGTTTTTCTTGAACGATATCGACTTCTTCCTGTACCACTGCTTGAAGAAGTTGTCTTCCAGAAACTGGCAGTAGGTCTGGGAGTTGAGCTTCACTCCATCCTCAACCCGAAAAGGTCCCACAAGTTCATCTTTGATGATACCAGCCCATACCAGTACCCCACCTCCACCTTGCTGGCGTCTGAGTCGGAGTGGAGCTCTCTGCCCTTTATTGATCCAGCCTTTAGCCCATCCATCTGGCCCAATCAAGAGTCACACTCATTTCATTAGTCCATAAAACCTTTGAAAAATCAGTCTTAAGATATTTCTTGGCCCATTCTTGACGTTTTATCTTATGTTTCTTGTTCAAAGGTGGTCGTTTTTCAGCCTTCCTTACCTTGGCCATGTCACTGAGTATCGCACACCTTGTGCTCTTTGATACTCCAGTAACGTTGCAGCTCTGAAATATGGCAAATCTGGTGGCAAATGGCATCTTGGCAGCTTCATGCTTGATTTTCCTCAATTCATGGGCAGTTATTTTGCGCCTTTTTTGGCCAACACGCTTCTTGCGACCCTGTTGGCTATTTGCCATGAAACGCTTGATTGTTCGGTGATCACGCTTCAAAAGTTTGGAAATTTCAAGACTGCTGCATCCCTCTGCAAGACATCTCACAATTTTAGACTTTTCAGAGCCCGTCAAATCTCTCTTCTGACCCATTTTGCCAAAGGAAAGGAAGTTGCCTAATAATTAAGCACACCTTATATAGGGTGTTGATGTCATTAGTCAACACCCCTCCTCATTACAGAGATGCGCATCACCAGATTTACTTAATTGATAGTTGGCTCTCAAGCCTATGCAGCTTGGAGTAGGACAACATGTATAAAAAGTATCAAAGTGATCAAAATACGCATTTGCCTAATAATTCTGCACGTGGTGCAGTTTCACCACTGGCAGCAGTAGTGCAACATACTCTTAGGCTGTGTGCCCACGATGCGTATTTCATGCGTTTTTGGTGCGGAAATCTCCGCAGCGTAAACGCATGATAAACGCATGGTAAGCCTTCTGCCATGGTCCCCTATGCAATTCCGCACTTTCAATGCCCATGCTGCGGATTTTTCCGCAGCGTTTATGCTGCGCTCCAAAATCCGCAGCATGTCCATTAATTTTGCGGAAGCACAGCGTTTTCGCCGCCATTGACTTGCATTAGAACGCGCCAATAACGCAAGACTGCATCTGTACTTGCGTAATTGGCGCGTTCTAATGTGCGAATGGTACCCGGGTGTAGAGGAGAGAAGACTCTCCTCCACACCCAGGTACCATAGAAACTGTAAAAAAAAGAATAAAATAAAAAATAAAGATTATACTTACCTTCTGATGGCCCGCGCTGCGCTCCTACTCCTTTGCCGGCACATCGCGTTGGACTGTAGGACCTGCGGTGACGTCACAGTCATGTGACGGTAGGTCCTTCAGTACACGGCATTGCGATATCCTGGCAGCGAGGAACGAGCGCAGCAGCACACCCCGGGCCATCGGAAGGTAAGTATCAGGTTTATTTTTTTATTTTTAACCATTTAAAGGTCACACTATATAAATCCATGCTGTTTGCATGGATTTATATAGTGTGACCTAGTTGTCAAGCACTTTCAAAGTGATGCTAAAATCGCTTTGAAAGTGCTTGTCAATCCGCATGCGGAAACGCATGTGAATCCGCATGTATTACGCAGGAAAAACGCATGTACAATCCGCATGCGTTTTTTTCTGCCAGGGAGATGCAGAAATGCTGCAGAAATTTTCTGCTTCATTTCTGCATCGTGGGCACATAGCCTTCGACTTTTCTATCCCTACCTCTAATGATGAGCTCTGCCTTCTAAACTACTATCTCTAAGCTGTAAGGCTAAGTGCCCATAAAGCAGAAATGCTCCAGATTTTTTCTGCATCTCCCCGGCAGGAAAATTGCATGCAGATTGTACATGCGGATTGTACATGCGTTTTTCCTGCCAGGTAGAAGCGTTGGTGAAGCGTTTTTGCATGCATCTCCGCATGCGAGTTGTAAAGTGCTTTTCCAAGCGATTTTAGCATCACTTGGAAAAGTGCTTGACAACTTGGTCACACTATATAAATCCATGCAACCGGCTTGGATTTATATAGTGTGACCAAGTATTGATGCTGCAAATCCAGCATCAATAGTAAAAAAAAGAATAAAATCGTGAAAAATAAAAATAAAACATTATACTCACCTTCCGATGGCCCCTGGTCACTTTCTCCGGTGTCTTCGATGGCTCGCGGTGGTGTAAAAGGACCTTCGATGACGTCATTTAGTCATGTGACAGGTCACGTGACCGCTGACGTCAGCGGTCGCGTGACCTGTCACATGACTAAATGACGTCATGGAAGGTCCTTTTACACCACCGCGAGCCGCCGAAGACACCGGACGCACTGTACAGGAGACCGGGGGCCATCAGAAGGTGAGTATAATGTTTTTTTTTATTTTAATTCTTTTTTAAATACAGGTACTATGGTACCCGGGTCTGGAGGAGAGTCTCCTCTTCTCCAGACCCGGGTACCATCCGCGCATTGAATCGCTTAATATCTTATTGTGCACATGTAGTCATGCTGATATTAAGCGATTCAATGCAAGTCAATGGCGGCAAAAACAACGTGATAACGCAAAATAATTGGTAGTGCTGCAGATTTTTCCGCAATGATAATCTGTAGCGGAAATTTACGCAGCATGTGCTCAGCACATGCGGATTATCATTGGGGAACATAGTGCATAGTGGGCACACAGCCTTACAATCGTCTGTGCACTGTAGAGCTGGCTGTTAGTCAGTGCCAGGGTGTGGTTACAGCCGCCGCTTTCACTGCTGTGAGTGGTGACTGTAGTGGTGTTGGCCATGACTGAAAGCCAGCAGCTCCCGAGAGGAATAATGTTAATTTTTTCCTTGGTGCTGCACTTTCAGTACTGCGGCTGGGCACTTCCATAATGCTATTAACCTGCAGATTAATCCTGTATCCGAAGGTTAATAGTGTTATCGGACCTGACAAGATCCCTTTAAATGGTAGTTATGTAATACATGTACTCATGCGAATATTATGCGATTCAATGCAAGTCAATGGCGGCAATTACGCCGCGTATCCGCATAATTAATGGACGTGCTGTGGATTTTTCCGCAATGATAATCCGCAGCGGAAACTTTGTCAGCATGTGCACAGCACATGCGGATTATCATTGGGGACCATGGGGCTCGTATTACCAAGCGTTTTTAAGCGTTTTCGCTGTGGAAATTCCGCGGTGAAAATGCTTGAAAAACGCATATTGGGCACGCAGCCTAAAACTCTGAAATGGTGACTGCTTTCCTTGCCTCATCTTTAATAGTGGCTGTAATTGTCCCCCCAAGACTGACTGCTCTAGACTATGTGATGTAATAGCGGCAAAGCATTATGAGGAAGCCCACGCAGCCGTGTTTGGCATCATGTGAGCATGCTCTATAACTGAGGAAATCTTCGGCAATGTGGAAAATGGTACTGGGCATTTTTTTTTTTAGCAATCTTCATGAATTGAATTGCAAATTGTTAATATATGTCAGGACATGCAAATTTCATGAAATACACTGAGGATTCATTCAATCATCAGTAGACAGCTGGTTTGGGGCTCTTGCCCCTCATCAGTGAAGAATAGATTAATGAGAAAATAAATAAATATAATGGAGCACTCCTTGAGAGAGGTCATCCTGGGAGATTCATGGATTATATATGTCACACTATAGATAAGAATTCAACCAGAAAACTCAGATAACAATAATCAATACTTTCCTTTATGACAGGAGATAAACATTGCACAGCGGCCACTAGAAACCTGTTCCTTATATTGGAAAATATCACTTGGTCTGATTAGGTTTATGTGCCTCCTTAGTGGGTGTGCTGTGACTTTTACAGCTTTTTTCCTCACTACAGAACACCTGTCAAGAACAGTTTATCACATTGTCATTATCTATGGCTGCAGAACATTTTTTAAAACATTGATTCTTAGGATGAAAACTGAGAATGTAGCGGACAATAGATTCCTGCACAGCTGGCTGACCCTTCCACTTATCCTGCCTGCAGGTGAGTTTCATTCATTTCACATTTTTAAACCATGATCTGATCAAAAAATGCTCCAAACATATCACACTCTAACCAGTTCAGGCCCAGGGAATTTTGAGGCTTCAGAAATAAACACAAATTAGCCATTTTTTGGTGTGTGTTAGTTTAAAGGCTAACTTTTTTATTTGTAGATCTATCAAGGTGACTTTTGCTGTAGGAATTTTTTTTATCGTTCTTAAAGGGGTGGTCCAAACCTAACATTTATTTTAATCCTAAATGTCTGCCTATTTAGTGTCATAATTAGTGATGAGCGAGCATGTTCACCACTGGTTGATACTTGATCAAGCATCAAGGTGCTCAGATACGTTCATTACTCGATCGAGTATTGCGGGAGCTCGAGCATGAGTCCCCGCCTCGCATGTTTAGCTGCTGCTAGACAGCCATACACAGTTATGCTGTAGCCATGCTGTGATTGGCCGGCTGCATCACGTCATTGGGTCTTATATAAGACCATATGACGCGAAGCTCGACACACTCTACTGTGGAAGCAGTTCAGGGAGAGTTGATCTAGGAGGGAGAGCTTAGATTAGGACAGGCATATAGGAAGTGTTTAATTGTTATTACAGTACTAAACAAATGTCCTTTTCAGGGCTACATACTGTCCTTTCTCTAGTAAAACTGTTGTAACCTGCATTCAGTGTAGGGATAGCTGGTGGAGGAGGGATAGTTTTGGATTAGAGGCATATAGGCAGGGTTTACTGCCTTATAGTCCTGCGATAGGTCTACTGCTGCTGCAACGTAAAAACAAAAGTTCTTTTCAGGGCTACATATTTTCTTTACCCTATTAATACATAAAAGTTTGCAAGCATATATTAAATATTTCATTTAAAATGTGCAAGGCATGCGGCCCTTGTTGATAATTTTTAGAGGGTCATCAGGCGGTCCTCACTCATAATTTTTAGAGGATCATCAGGCGGCCCTTACTCATAATTTTTAGTGGGTCATCATGCATCCTTCGCTCATAATTTTTAGAATGTAAACAGGCGGCTCTCGCTCCAAATATTTAGAGGGTCTTCAGGTATTCCTCACTTATAATTTTTAGAGTGTAATCATGCAGCCTTCACTCATAATTTTTAGAATGTAAACAGGTGGCCCTCGCTCCAAATTTTTAGAGGGTCATCATGTGGCCCTCACTCATAATTTTTAGAGGATCATCAGGTGGCCCACTCTCACAATTTGTAGAAGGTCTTCAGGAGGCCCTTGCTCATCATTTTAGAGGGTCATCATTCAACCCTCGCTTGTAATTAATTTTTCCAGGGTGTGTATGATGCCCTTCTCAATAATTTTTACAGGATGTGTATGAGGCCTACCTCTACAATTCTCTTACATATATATATATATATATATATATATGTATACCCCATAGGGCTAAATGTTTTTCAGCCCTTGCACAGGCTTTACAAGTCTAGGAGTCCCACTGCTTAAAAATAGGAAAAAAGGCCCTCCACTAGGTGTCTTCCAGGGTGTCTTGCATTCCCTCTTTTAGGTTTTGGCAGTTCTTGCACTTAGTGCATAGGTTTTTTGAGTCTAGGAGTCCCACTATCTAACAATTTTAACCCCTTTAAAGCCCAAGACGTATTAATACGCGTCTGCGCCCTGGGCTTTAAGAGCCTGACCCGTATTAATACGTCTTTGCGATCGCGGGCGCGATCACCGCCGGGTGTCAGCTGATTGTCACAGCTGACACCCGGTACTATGTGCAGGGAGCGGTCCCGCAATGCTGCAATCGAAGTCGATCGCAGCACTGCGGTGGCAAGGGGAGGTGATCGCAATACTTACCTCCTCTTCCGGCCTCCAGCGCTGTCTCCCACGGCTTCCCGGATGTTGCCATAACGACCCGATGTCGTCATGACAACATCCAGGTCACCAGACAGCAGAAAGATATTTTGCGCAGTGCATGACCAAACTATCTTCTCCCTGTGCAGCGCTGACAGCCTGCATAGCACAGGGATGGTGCTCCATTGCTGTGCTGTGCAGGCGATCAGAATAAAAAAAGTGAAAGTCCCATAGTGGGACAAAGTATAAAGTAAAAAAAGTGTCAGAAAGTGAAAAAAAAAATAAAAAAAATTGTAAAAATAGAAAAAAAAATAGAAAAAATAATCCACTAAAAATAAAAATATAATGTACCCATCAATAAATATTATTATGAAAAAAAAAAAAACAATAAAAGTACACATATTTGGTATCGCCGCGTCTGGAACGACCTGACCTATAAAACTGTCCCACTAGTTAACCTCTTCAGTGAACACGGTAAAAAAAAAATATGAAAAACGAAGCAAAAAACAATGCTATATCATCATACAGCCAAACAAAAAATGGAATAACACGCGATCAAAAAGATGAATATAAATAAAAATGGTACCGCTGAAAACGTCATCTTGTCCCGCAAAAAACAAGCCACCATACAGCTCCATCAGCCAAAAAATAAAAAGTTATAGCTCTCAGAATAAAGCGATGCAAAAAAATTATTTTTTCTATAAGATTGCTTTTATTATGTAAAAGCGCCAAAACATAGAAAAACGATATAAATGTGGTACCACTGTAAACGTACTGACCCAAAGAATAAAGCTACCTTATCAATTTTACAACACGCGGAACAGAATAAAAAAAAATAAATAAAAACAATTCCTGAATTGTTGGTTTTTGTTTATTCTGCCTCCCAAAAATCGGAATAGAAAGCGATCAAAAAACGTCACGTGCCTGAAAATTGCACCAATAAAAATGTCAACTCATCCCGCAAAAAACAAGCTGTCACATGACTCTGTCGGCCAAAATATAGAAAAATTATAGCTCTCAAAATATGGCAATGCAAAATCTAGATTTTACAAAAAAATGCGTCATTTAGTGTGTGACAGCTGTCAATCATAAAAACCCGATATGATTCTGGTATCTCTGTAATCACACCGACCTGAAGAATAAAGTCGTCTAATATACCGCACGAGGAACGGCGTAAAAAATAAACTCTCGGGTTAGGGTTGCGCTAGGGTTGGGGCTGGGGTTAGGGTTGTGCTAGGGTTAGGGTTGGGCTAGGGTTAGGGTCGGGCTAGGGTTAGGGTAGGGTTGTGCTAGGGTTAGGGTTGGGGTTAGGGTTGGGCTAGGGTTGGGGTTAGGGTTGGGGTTAGGTTTGGCATTGGGCTAGGTTTGAGGTTCGGGTTGGGCTAGGGTTAGGGTTCGGGTTGGGCTAGGGTTAGGGTTCGGGTTGGGCTAGGGTTAGGGTTGGGATTTTTTTCAAAAGTAAAAAAAAAAATAAAAGATGACAATATGGCAACTAGTGTTGAGCGCAAGTGCTCGCTACTTGAGTTTGCATCGGGTATGCATTGAGTATCGCGGGTGCTCAAGTGACATGCTCGAGTCTCCGCCCCATATGCTTCGCGGCCAAAAAAAACCTTGCGGGGATTGCCTGCCATGCAAGAGCGATCCCCGCATGTTTTTTTTGGGTGTCTAATAACCGTGAAACATGCGGGAGGGGACTCGAGCATGTCACTCGAGCACGCGTGATACATGGTGCATACCTGAGTACCTGATGCATACTCAAGTAGCGAGCACTTGCGCTCGAGACTAATGACAACTTATTCAATATGATGACCTAATGTTATCAAATTCTGTATCGTACCCCATGATAAAATCCGTGAGGGGTGTAGTTTCCAAAATTAGGTCACTTGTGGGGGGTTTCCACTATTTAGGCACATCAGGGGCTCTCCAAATGTGACATGGCGTCCACTCTCTATTCCAGCCAATTTTGCGTTCAAAAAGTCACACAGTGCTCCTTCCCTTCTGAACTCTGCCGTGCGCCCAAACACTGTATTTTCCCCACATATGGGGTATTGGCATACTCAGGAGAAATTGCACAAAAGTTTTTGGGGTTCATTTTCTCCTCTCACCATTGTGAAAATAAAAAAATTGGGGCTAAAACATCATTTTTGTGGAAAAAGTTTGGTTTTTTTATTTTCATGGCTCCATGTTATAAACTTCTGTAAAGGACTTGGGGGTTCAGGGTGCTCACCACACATCTAGATAAGTTCCCTGAGGGGTCTAGTTTCCAAAATGGTGTCACTTGTGGGGGGTTTCCACTGTTTAGGCACATCAGGAGCTCGCCAAATGCAACATGGTGTCCGCTAATTATTCAAGCAAATTTTACATTCAAAGAGTCAAATGGTGCTCCTTCCCTTCCGAATCCTGCCGTGCGCCCAAACAGTTTTTTTCCCCCACATATGGGGTATCTGCGTGCCCAGGGGAAATTGCACAACAAATTTTGGGGTCCATTTTTTCCTGTTACCCCTGCGAAAATAAAAAAAATTGGGTCTAAAATAACATTTTTATGAAAAAGGTTAAATGTTCATTTTTTTCTTCCACTTTCCAAAAATTCCTGTGAAGCACCTGAAGGGTTAATAAAGTTCTTGAATGTGGTCTTGAGCACCTTGAGCGTGCAGTTTTTAGAATGGTGTCACTTTTTGGTATTTTCTGTCATAAAGACCCCTCAAAGTGACTTCAAATGTGATGTGGTCCCTAAAAAAATGGTTTTGTAAATTTTGTTGTAAAAATGAGAAATCGCTGGTCAACTTTTAACCCTTATAGCTCCCTAATAAAAAAAAATTTGGTTCCAAAATTGTGCTGATGTAAAGTAGACATGTGGGAAATGTTATTTATTAACTCTTTTGTGTGACATATCTCTCTGATTTAAGGGCATAAAAATTAAAATTTAGAAAATTGCAAAATTTTCTAAATTTTCGCCAAATTTCCATTTTTTTCACAAATAAACGCAAGTAATATTGAAGAAATTTTACCACAATCATGAAGTACAATATGTCACGAAAAAACGATCTCAGAATCAGGGGATCCGTTGAAGCGTTCCAGAGTAATTACCTCATAAAGTGACAGTGGTCAGAATTGTAAAAATTGGCCTGGTCATTAATGTGAAATCCACCTTGGGTTGTAAAGGGGTTAAGAGAATGTATATGAGGCCCTCCTTTATGCCTAATACAGGGTGTATCGCAGTTCCTCTTCCTTCTAATTTTTGGCAGTTCTTGCATTGTCCGCATAGGCTCTGTGAGTTTCACAGTCTCTTCTTCATAAATTAAACAGGATGTGTCTGACTATGTCACACACACCACATGCCCAGATAAGGTAGTAAAATGTTAAAATTACATTTACTGGTGGGTGTATTTTTATCCCCCCCCCCCCCTACTATGTCATCTATTGTAGTCATAGGCGACAGGGAAATATGGTGAGAGACGGTCCGGCTTTTAAGGCGTGGAGGAGGCTTTTTTTTTCTCTTTGGAATTTTGCCTTACAGTATATACAAGTCATTATACACGTAAGAATGTTTCCAATCATATTTTTCCAGTAATATCCATTTTATCTTCAGTTTTATATGTTTTATTGTCAATCCGTAAAAGTGGAGTTATACTCTGACAACATTGTTCCCATCAACAACCGGGAGTCAGAGATGCATCCAGGGGTCTTCCCCATGCTGTTCCCATTCAATTTGAGCACTGTTTCCATCAATTTGAGCAATTTTCCTGCCTTCCCAGCCCTGCTGTTCAGATCTTCCAGAAAAATCCTCGAGTTTCCCATTAACTTTTATTATACTCGGTACTTGAGTTGAGCCTGTCCAAGCATCTGACCTGCTTGATTTGAGTACTGAGCACTCAAGCATTTTAGTGCTCGATCATCACTAGTCATAATCTAATCTCTTTAATTAAAAAGTCCCTATCGTTCCCTTACTACGCTAACTGCTTTATTTTTATATTTTACCTACTTCCTGTTTGATAACACTTCATTTGAGAACCTCCAGTGCATGCTGGGATACTCAAATGAGACGTAATCAGGGGGCAGAGGCTGCGGTCACTGCCATAGCCTCTGTCCCCATCCTGAAATGAAGCGTCATCAGTGACATCCGTTTCAAGGGCTGGGCTAGTGACAATTTGCTCTGTCGCCGACTCTGATGAGAATTGACGATCCGAAAAGAGAACACACTGTCAGTGTGTATTATAAGGAGAAAACCCGGTGAGCCAAGACCAGCCCCGCTTCCACAAGTGATGTCACTTGCGGGGTTGGGGATGTTCACTGTTCGCTGGGTTTTCTCCACACAATGCGCACTGACAGTGCGCTCTGCTGTCGGATCGTCAATTCTCATCAGAGTCCTTGAGTTAGCTACATGTCAATGTGCTTTAAAATGAATATTGCACAGTGACAAGATCCTACTGAGTATATGTCGGAATTGACAACCGACGCATGCACTGGGGGTTCTCAAATGAAGCGTCAAATAGGAAGTAATAAAAAATAAATAAAATAAAGCTGTTAAATAGTGTAGTGAGGGAACAATAGGGATTTTTAATTAAAGTATATTAGAAAAGAGATTAGATTATGATATTAAATAGACGGACATTTAGGATTACAATAAATGTTAGTTTAGAACCACCCCTTTACGTTTTAAATTGTATTTAACTGCTAACCTAATGTTAGACTTTTCTATTTTGCCACTGATCTAAATTTTTGACATATCACATCTATTTTAGTGCATATTCAGACATCCATTTTGCACACAAGAAAAAATAGACTGTTCTTCATCAATGTGCTGGATCCAATTTTCATCTATTGTTCGTCTATGTGTCCATTTTTATGAACAGTGTACGTCTGTTTTTCTCGTATGCAAAAGAAAAAAATCCAGACTTTCTCCCACCCTTCAATCGTTTCCCACAAGCCCTTTTTCTACATTTTTTGTGTATTCCTTTATTTTTACCTTCTTGCAAGAGTAATAACTGTGTGAGGGTGTGGCTTTTTTTTGCAACATGTTTTGATTTTGAACAACACTGTTCATTTTATCAAAAAATGTACTGAAAGACAGAACAAAAAATCCAACTGTAGTGAAATAGGGAAAAAAATATTTCTTGAACTGCTGTTGATTTGTTCATTCTGCCTCCCAAAGATCGCAGTAAGGCCTTCGCTCTACACTGAGCGCTTACATTGGAGTTTCTGTGTAAATTCACTGCAATGAGGCAGATGGAGTCACTTTGAACTCCCGTCTAGTCTGTGATACAGCGGTGTTCGTCTTCTTATGCTTCTTTTTAGGCATGCACAAAAGCACGGTCAATCACAGTTTTGTGCACCTTTAAAAAGACGGGCACCGCTGAACAGAGTCCAGAGTAACTCTGCTGCCTCATTATAGTGAATCGGGGTATCATCTGAATCACGTATTTCAGAGATTTAAATGGAAACCCCCATGTAAGTGTTCAGCATAGAGCACAGGATAAATATGAACTGATCCAAAATGTTCTGTACCCCAAAATGCTAACAATAAAAGCTTCAACTCAGCGTACAAAAAACAAGTCCCCTCTCGGGTCTGTCACCTGTTAACGGAAATATAGGGGGCTTCCGCATTACTGGTAGCACTAAGGATTTGAAAAAGTGATATGGCTCCTCCCAAATGAAATCCTGCAAAATGTTTGGCATTATTATATCGAGGAGAACATGCTTAATTTGCAGGGTCCATGTCTCCATGGCTGGGCACTACAATGTTTTGGACACTACAATGGCAAATTTGCAATTTTTATTCTGCAACATTCACTGCATTTGACTCCATGGGCGTTTTCCAGAAACAAAATTGTCACTATACCAGTATATGAAGTCCCAAAGGGGTGTAATTTCCAAAATAGGGTCACTTGAGGGGTGTTTCTGCTTTTTTAAAACTTAAAGGGTCTGCTAATAGAGTCCGCAAACTATTGTAGGAAAATCTGTGCTCCGAAAGGGTATTGACATGTTCAAGAGAAATTGTGAAATAAATTATGGGGCCATTTTTACCTATATCTCCTTGTGAAAATTAGAAAAGTTGGGCTAAAACAACATTTTAGTAGTAAAAATGTAATTATTTTTCATCACGTGCCATTAGTGTCAATATGCTCACTGCAACCTTAGGTGAATTTAATGATGGGTACAGTTTGCAAAATGGGGTCACTTATGGGTGATTTCTGCTGTTATAAGGGGCTCTGCCAATGTGACATGGCACCCGCAAACCATTCCTGCCAGATCTGCACTCCAATATGGCGCTCATTCCCTTCTGGGCTTTGTACTTTGCCTCAAAAGTCGTTTTTGACCACATATGGGATATTGGCGAACTCAGCGGAAATTGTGTAACAAATTCTACAGTCGATTTTCTCCAATTACCCAATTTGAAAATTAAAATCTTAGGGCCAAAGCAACATTTTAGTGGAAAAAAAGGTAATTTTTCATTTTCACAACCCAATGTTATATAATTCTGTGAATCACCTGAAGGTTAAAAATGCTCACTACACCCCTAGATTGGTTTTGGAATGTCAGGGGCTCTTCAAATGTGTCATGCCTTCCGCAATCTATTTTACCCAAAATGGAGCTCCAAAATTCTAGCAGTGATCCTTCCCTACTGAATGCTCAAACAGCAGTTTGCGACCATATATCGGGGTATCGTTGTACTCAGGAGAAATTGCACAACAAATTGTGTGGTCTAATTTCTCCAGCTACTATAGTGAAATGAAAAATTTTGGCCTAAAGCAACATTTTTGAGGTAAAAATTGAAATTGATCATTTTCAAATCTCAATGTTATACAATTCCATGAATCACCTGTGGGTTCAAGATGCTCACTGCACCTCTAGGTGAGTTCTTTGAGGGGTGTCGCTTCCAAAATGGGTTCACTTGTGGGGGGTTTCTACTGTTTTGGCATGTCAGGGGCAACATGGCATCCATAATCTGTTCCAGCCAGAATAGCATTCCAAAATTCGAATAGTGCTCCCTCCCTTTAGAGCCCTGCCATGCACCCAAACAATAATTTTCCACCACATATGGGGTATCTGTGTACTCAGGACAAATTGTACAACAAATTGTATGGTCCATTATCTCCTATTACCCTTGTAAAAATAAAAAAAAAATAGCTAAAGCAACATTTTTGGGAAAAACATGTAATTTTCCATTTCAACTTCCCAATCTTATAAAGTTCTGTGAAGCACCTGTAGGTTCTAGATACTCACAATACTCATACATGAATTCATTGAGGTGTGTAGTTTCCAAAATGGGGTCACTTGTGTGGGATTTCTGCTGTTTTGGCATATCAGGTGCTCTTCAAATGAAACATGGCATCCATAATCTATTCCTGACAAAATGGCACTCCAAAATTCATATAGGGCTCCTTCCCTTCCGAGCCCTACCATGTGCCCAAACAGTAGTTTCTGACCATATAGAGTATCATTATACTCAAGAGAAATTGCACAACAAATTGTGTGGTCCGTTTTCTCCTGTTACTCTTGTGAAAATGAAAAATGTGGGGCTAAAGCAACATTTTTGTTAAAAAAATGTAATTGTTCACTTTCATTTTCATGTCCCATTGTTATAAAATTCTGTGAAGCACCTGTGGATTCAAGATAGTTTACACACACCTTGCCGATTTCCTTGAGGGGTGTAGTTTCCAAAATGTTGTCAGTTGTGAGGGGTTTCTACTGTTTTGGTACCTCTGGGGTTTTGCAAATACAGCATTGCATCCGTAATTTATTTTAGCCTAAATTGCGCTCCAAAATTCAAAAAGCACTTCCCTTCCCTTCCGAGGCCGGCCGTGCACCCAAACAGTAGTTATCCCCCACATAGGGGGGATCGTCGTGCTTAGGAGAAATTGCACAACAAATTGTGCTGTCCATTTTCTTCTGTTACCCCCTCATGAAAATGAAAAATTTGGGGCTCAAGCAAAATTTTTCATTTTTTGTTTCCACTTTGTTTGACTTCCTGTGAAGCACCCGAAGGATTAAATAACATCCTAAATGTGATTTTTAATACCTTGAAGGATACAGTTTTTAAAATAGGGTACTTTTGGGTATCTTTTGACATTTTTAGGTCTCCTAAGTCACTTCAAATGCGAGGTAGTCCCTAATAAAATAGGTTTTCTAAATTATGTTGCAAAAATGAAAAATTGCTGCTAAACTTTTAACCCTTGTACATTTCTAACAAAAAAAAGTTTAAAAATTGCAAATTTTTCAAAATTTTTAACAAATTTTATCAAATTTTTAAAGAAATAAACACAAATCAGACCTAAATTTACTACTAATATGAAGTACCCCATATCACAAAAAAACTATCTCAGAAACACTGGGATATATTGAAGCATTCCAGAGTTATTGCCACATAAGGTTAAAAGACCCCACGGTAGATCGGCACTCAATGGAATAAAGAGCTGCTCATGGAAGAATTTAAAATGTAGATTTCAATTATGTCCCAGCACTCACATTCTAATGAATAAGACTTTTTATTCAATCAACACATAGAGTGCATTTCAGCTCATCCCAGGCTTTCATCAACAATGGCAAAAGAAAAGAGGTTGTTTATCATTTACACGAAGGCCACTAAAGGAAATTACCTCATCAATGAAATATTAAAGAAAATAGCACAAAACAAAATTTTGAAAAGGTTTAAAGAAGTTGTCCCCTTTTTGATGTTTTTCCCTGTGAAAAAAAACCCCACTTATACTCACCTTAAGTGCCGGCAGGGTTCCAGTAGTGTCAGCACTCACGTGCAGTTGTTGACACGTGAGCCCTGTGCCCAATCAACGCTGCTGTCACTGTCCCCGCCTTTGTACGTATACATAATCAAGAGGAAGTCAGAGCTGTGGCTGGCTACTCACTTCTTGATTACTATAGGTCAGAAGTCGGAGACAGCGGTATTTAGATTTGAATAATTTTCCACTTACACAAAATAATTTTGCAATAGAACTGTTGGAATTAGTTGTTAATGATAGGTATGTTGGAATAAAAAATAATTATGTGTAAAAATGTAGATCAGTGATGTGTGCAAAGGTAGCCCTCCCATTGGCAAACCCATATGCAAACGGTTTCATGGCATATTTGGAGAATGTGAGTGCTGGGACTTCATTAAAATCTACATTATCACGTAAACTGACACTGGTCAGAATTGAAAAATTTGGCCCAGTCAGGAAAGTGAAAACTGGCTTCGGCAGTAGGAGGTTAAATAGGCAGACTGACTAATCACAAATTTGTAGACACTTGTGATGCTACTTACAGGGCACATCTTAGTTTAACATGTTTCTATGGTCAAATTATTTTCAATCTTTTCTACGGGTACCATCATTTTTATTATTATTTTTTTTTTTGCATATTTCTGTTAAACCACAGTTCAAAAGCAATGACTGATTTTCATTAGTTGATAGTAAATTTAAACTGAAAATTACTTTTGACAGTTTCCAAGTTATTTCAGGGACCATTGTGGGGTTTTCTTACTGTACCAGACGGGTGCCACCAATTTTGTCCATGTGTGCATCCACCTCTATTTCTCAGCATTAATTCTGACCAGATGCCCAACTCCATTTGCTGAAATGCAGCCCCAAACTTGCAGGACCCTCCACCATGCTTCATTGTTGCCTGACACTCATAATTGTATTGTTCTCCAGCCCTTTGGTAACAAAAGTGCCTTCTGTTACAGCCAGATATCTCACATTTTAGCGCTAATCCAGAGCACCCGCTACCATTTTTCTCTCCACAGTTTCTATGCTATTCTGCATAGTTGAGTTACTTGACATTATTTCCATGATGAAAGTATGTTTTATGGTCCCGATTTTTTCATAAAGACCACTTCTAGACAAACTTTTCCAAACAGTAAGTGGGTATAGCTGGGTCCCAATGATTGCTGCCAGTTCTGAGCTCAAATCCATGTGCTTGTAAATGTGTTTTTCCAACTTCACAATGTGATTTACATTGCTTCTTCTCCTATACTGATTACACGTTAATTAGCATAGACCGTTGGAGATGTGATGTTAATTTGGAGAGATAACAAATTATAGAGATTTCATAACTGTTTTGGAGATAATAGATGAGAATATTGTAATCTTAGATAATCGGATAGGATGTAATTGCTTAGACGTCATGTCAGCTCGGTTTACAACACCTGAATTTTTCTAAATCATATAATGAACTAATGTAGTCATGGTATATAAGTATCATAAAGAATGACTATGCAATCCAGTAATAAAATTGTAAGCCGAGATGCATGAGAGAAGAGATGTTTGTTGGGGATCTTCCTGCATGTTATCTTCACAATAGGAGTTGCTAAGGGAACCCATGTCTTCATTAACATATTAATCAGTAGTTGGGAAAGGACCAGGAAGCAATTTTTCACAGCTGACTTTTCTCATTTACTTGGTATATCTGCTAAAATGTCATTACGGAACTTGCATGCAACATGGAAAAAGTGTACACATGTATAAATGCAAAACAATGGAACAGCTGACGTGTCCTCTAACAATGGACTGGATAGAATGGACGTCATTCAGATGGTAATATTAAAGCACGATTTGCAATCAAGTGGTCACAATGGATTCATTCTTGTGCAAACTTTGCAATTTTACTTGCAAGAAAGAAAATAAAAAGTTGAACAATGATGATGAGCGAAATGGCTTGATGAGACTTTGGAAAATGACAGAGTGCGTTGATGATTAGAGCCATTGCAATGCGTCATTGACATTCTGCTTTGTTTTGGGGGTAAAAATTCCTCTCCACTTATATAGGTGTCATTAAACAATGGCAGGTAAGACCTAGCAGCACTTTTTAGTCTTCATCAGATAAGGCAACAAAGTATGCTCGATGATGACTGACATGCCACTACAGGGAAAAGATGCTGGTAAACTGATTGTATGATGCACCAATATCACCTCCCCATCACACTGGTATAGAAATAACTCTTCCATAACTAGCCATAGCGCTAACATATGAGACAGCAGTGGTGGGGGTCCCTGATCAGGTGTCTTCATTAGTGATGAGGGAGCATGGTCGTTACTCGAGATTTAAGAGCATGCTCGGGTGTTTTCCGAGTATCTTCAGTGAGCTTGGGTGTTATGTTTGAGTCACTCCGTGGGCATGATTTGCAACTGTTTAACAGCTTTAATACATGTGAGGAATGCCTAAGAAACAAGCATTCCTCACATGTATTAAAGCTGTCAAACAGTCACAAATCATGCACACAGAGTGACTCAAACATAACACCTGAGCACGCTGAAGATACTTGGCGAGCACCCGAGCATGCTCGCCGAAAGGGTTAACAGAACAAGCTCACCCATTACTAGTCTTCACTGATCAAAATAATGCAAGAGTCGACTCGAGCCCCTTAGTCCGAACGTAGAGGGAAGATACAGAGATGAGGGAGTTATGAACTCAAGTGTCGCATCTCTCAGATGAGTGCATGAGACTCCACTAGAGATGAGCAAATCGGCTGAATTTGACCGGGAAATTCAATTTGCATCACATTTATGAAGCTCAAATCAAATTACTGTTAAATATTTATTATGCTCTAAGGTCTCTCCGGACCAGAGAACATAAACTGAAGGGTTAAAAAATATTATATTCACGTCTTTCACCTGTCCTGATGCTGCAGCTCCCCCATCCAGTCCTCCACTAGCCTGCTACCTCCTCCGACATCAGTCTTCTCTTCCCTCTTCTTCGCTCTACTGTGCATCGAACACGCCATTTGGGGCCTACTGAGCGCTGAAGAGTGGAGATGGAAGAGAAGACCGGGACTGCAGGGAAGAAACAATCCAATGGAGGACAAGGCAGGAATCTGCAGTGCTAGGACAGGTAAGGTCGGTATAATGTTTTGGTTTTTAAACCCACTGGTGGCCATAAAAATAATAAAACAAAAAGGTGGCTGCATGGCTGTCATTTTGTATGAATTGAATGAACCAAATTGTAAAAAAATCAGTCTCTGGCAACTGTGAATTTGGCAAAATTTGAAGCAAATTTAAATCAATTCCCTTATTTGTAAAGTTAACAAAAACAGAACAGCAATAATAATGCCCTGCATCATTGTATTGTTTGCTAAGAGTTTCCTCTGGCAAGAGTGATGCCATCTGTATCCTTGTGCCTTTACGCTTGTCATACACAGTAGATATTTCTTGGTGGATCCTACTAAAGGAATCTATTACTTGTATGATTTATATGGTATCTAATGTAGGCTTGTCAGACATCTCATCCTATATTACTCCTTTAAAAATAAGCAGCTCCAGGTATCCAGCTACAATTGAAATAACATGCATAGTCAGCCAGTGCGAATGTGCACAATAATATGAAGTCAGGGAAGATGCCACAATGATCTTTTCATTATTTTACTACCTATATTTTGTATTATAGCCCAATGTGCCTTGTACATCACTCAATACACTAAGCTTCAGACTATTTCTTCAGCAGTATATTGTCATTATCTTCTGTCTGCTCTGGAATGGTGTTACAAATAGCTGTCCGCTTATGAGTGATTCCACTCTGTTGGATATATATGCAGGGTGCATTCAACTCTGGGAATCCATAATCCTGAGTATTAACAGAAAATATGATTCACAGAACTTCAATTTATTACAAAGGCACCTTCCAATACCTTGAAGCAATGTGCAGATAGCTCATTCAATAAAATGGGATCATTCTCCTATGTAATAAATTAAGCTGTATTAGATCAATATTCAAAACGGATTTGATTTTAACTTCAGGGATTTTTTTATTTAATTTTGCACAACTGAATTTTTCATCATAAATGTTCAGCTCTTAGAATGGGCCAGCTATGTATTGTGATCAGATATCAGTCAGCAAAGATCATAGATTCGAAGATTCAGTACAACACTGACAAAACGGATAGTATTGCACCATAACAACTGACAACTATGTAATATTAGTGGTTGTGTCTCATACAACCCTATCAGGTGAGCACCCAACCATTGTTCATCCACCTTATATATTTGGATAAGACACTATTGCGCTTTGAAAATTTTTTTGATCAGGCTAAACTTTAGGAACTAGTTAAATGAGTTAGTAAGACCAAATAAATGATTAGGAAGGCTACATTTAAAGAGGTTGTCCACTACTTCAGAATTGATGACATCCTTAGGATAGGTCATCAATGTCGGATCGGTCGGGTCTGACACCCAGCACCCCCCGCCGATCAGCAGTCATCAGTGTCTGCTGCCGCCGACCAGAAATACTCACTTGCTGAGCTGGCCGTCTTCTCATAGTGGTCATCGCAGGGTACTACACATCCGCCTCCAATTGATTTGAATAGGAGGCGGATGTGTAGTACCAAGTCTCGGCCATTATCAGAAGATGGCCAGCTAAGCAAGCGAGTATTACCAGCCAGCGGCTGCTGCCGACACCGATAACAGCTGATCGGTCAGGGTCTGACACCATTGATGATCTATCCTAAGGATCAATGCTAAAGTAGTGGACAACCTCTTTAACATTCCTGTATCTTTCGTATCAACAATCACTTGGATGCTAAAAAATGGAAAGAAAACATTCTATCACAATTATATAATCTTTGAGTATGAAAAAAAAGACCCTGTGTTGGCAATTAGAAAATATTCTTAAGAGTCTGACTATTGAAATGACCAATCTCGGGAAGGGGGGACCAGAAGGTGAACAGAGTAAAAGTGAGTATCTGTGACTACTGCTGCATACATGGTCTATAAGAATTGTGGTAGTTGAAAAGACAATGCCTTCATCCTCATGGGGAACTATGGCTCATTCAAACTCCATGAAGGTCTCTGCAGCTGGACAACTGGTAATTATACATTTTTAATCCTGCGGATAGCTGACAAATGTTTATTGGGCAATCCCTTTAAGCTACTACACATTATTTCTGCCGCAGAAGTTTAATATTACATGACAATCATTGAAATAAATAGGTATGTGATGGATAGTGGAGCAGAGTCCATGATTGCTGTAATTACTCATTGTAGCTTCTTATATAAACTACTAGAAAAAACAATGGCACAATGAAAAAAAAAAATCTGTATGTTCACAGAGAATGTCTAGTGAGGACAGCCCGTCCCCGAGGTGTTTGCAGCTCAGGCAACAGTAGAGAACCGTCTGACCGCACATTCAGAGCGGGGTATGGATTCAAAATGTGAGCTCATGTCCCTTGAGCTGTGCACCACTCTGGAATTTTTTTTTTTTTGAGAGCGATTGGTGGGGATCTCAGGTCTTAGGCCCTATAGATCTGCTTGCAATTAAAAGGGGACATAGGTCCCTGGCCAGCTGTAATGTAGTACGGGGAAGACCTTTATAGAGCAGAGCCAGGATTCGTAACAACGGTACAGCAATCAATCTCAGTTAAGATGCCTGCCAGAATCTTCTATGGATCCTATATTAAAGGGAATCTGTGAAAATTATCTACAGCCCCATTTTGTTTATATGGTCATGTTTTCGTTTTTTTTATTCATATACAAATGAGGCATACGTGCTCTGGGTGTGATCATAGCACTTTTCAAGTCTCTTCCTCTCTATTCCCTGCACAGCCCCATGTTCCTCTGCTTGACGGACAGCTCCCTGGCTTCACTACCCAACTAGCTGCAGGGCAAATCAAGCATCCTGACCGCAAAGCAAACTTGATCTACATTGGTGATTGACTACGTCAGTCCTATAGTCCCTGCAGAGGTGAATTATTTATATTTTTTTCAAAGGGAAACACCCAATGATCCTAATACAATTCAGAAAAATTAGAGAAAATAATAAAAAAATTAAAAACAAAATTTCTACAACTTATACAAACACTAAACTCTCACTTAGAAGCAGTTGAATAATATTTAATCTATAACATAAAAAAAATGTTATAACATTTATTTCTTAGCAAAAATAAGCAATCGCTTGCTGTATGTTGAGTTCTTGATTGAAGCCATGGTCATATTTTGGTTGGTCAATTCAGGGCATTACTGCAGCTCGATAGCATCTCCTTGTAGGTAAGTTATTGGGCACGGACAGAAGTCTATGTTCCTCCACCCAGCTCTGATTTCATAAGGCAAAAAACAATGTGCGATGCTCCAGTATGCCAGAGATATTTTCCTGCAGAAGTATTGTCTATAGCGGAGACTCGCAGTGTAATACAATGCTGTGTTGAGGCACAGAGACGTACTACAGTCATACAGCGCCATAGGGATTATTAGACATCTGGCTCTCTAGTGACACCTATGAAACTCCCTACACCAGTTTGGTGCTTTGCACATGGGGAAACTTTCGCCCCTAGACCTTTCAATCAGCCAACCAGGATCCTACCCCTGCAATGAGAGAGTCATGAAGTGCGAAACATCTGACTGCAGTTGAGGACCGCTCTGTTTGGAGAAGGCACTGGTTTGGCTGAAAGTCATGTGGCAGGATTCATCATAGTGTCGGCATTGACTGGTGGAACTAGAGAGCAAGCAGTCTTCCTCTTATACAGGGCCAATTAACATATCTTTCTTCCCCCAGAAGGCACTTTCTGACCTGTAAGTCTTCCTATACTCGCATGACTTTCCCCACAAGGAGAAACTTAAACTCCTGGAACTCCATAAAAGCTATGTACGATAGGCAACATGATGAAGTGATCCCAAATCAGTGAGAATTAATCAGATTATTAAAGGGGTGATTTACTACTATGATACTGATGACCAACCCTTAGTGTAGGCCAGGTGTCCCCAACCTGTGGCAAGCGGACCCATGATGTGTGGCTCGTGGCTGTCTGTCAGCTTGGTGTATTATCACCAGGTCTAGCAAACAGATATGAAGAGCAGGTCTCCAGATGGTGACTTTTATGAGTAGCCTAGCACAGAAACACAGATCTGGAAGATCGTATACTGGCCTTGGGGGTTCAGAGATCATTTAAGTCTAGTAAGCTGAAGATAGTATCATCCTATCAGTCAGAGGAAGTGCTGGAAACTGGATGGGACAGTGTTGGTAGTGCTTGTTGAAGGTGGTAAGCCCTGGATTTGGTCATACTGCCTCATTGTGATTTCTTTGGAAAAGCTTTGTCTGTCAATATACCAGTAACAGGAGTTTTGGGTGTCACCGCTGTGAGGGGGGCAGGAGCAGGATGTGGCTCACGATTCTCTCTGGAGCATACTATTGCTTGCGACCCTCTTTTAGAGATGCATATGACTCTCAAGGTCAGAAAGGTTGGGGACCACTGGTGAAGGCTATAAAATATCAGATCGGTAGGGGTGAAACATTTGGCAACCCCACAATCAGCTGTTACCAGCTCCACATCTACACATTGTATGGAGAAGAACCCAACAGCTCCATCATATTGTTTAGTGACCGCTCCTCGAATAGGAACTGATCAGCAGTACCCATAAGAGGCCACTAAACAGTGTGACAGATCTTTGCGTTTTTGCTTCAAACACAGTTTACATCTGGCCTTTGCCGGTAGCAGCTGATCGGTGGGGGTGCCGGTGTACCAGCAATCTGATATTGATGGCCTATCCTAAAGATAGCTCATAAGAATCAAGTCGGTGAGAGTCATCAATATCATGGTCGTGGACAACTCATTTACAAATGTTAATTGTAAAGCAAGTATATTTACACTATCTGCATGTACATGATTATCGTTCGACCAAAAAACATAGTAATTCTTTTATATTCTGATATACATCATAATAAAATGTTAAGTACACACATACACAATGAACTCCGTTCTTCAAAAGTGGCAGACTATACTGATAGATTTGCAAAAGCAATATGGTTTTATAGACATGAGAGGCAATAATTAAACCTTACAAATCTTTAATCTTCAAAGTCACTTTGATTTTAAAGGGAAATGGGCCCAACTGAATTAAATCTTAAAACCGACTTAAAATTCAGAGTCTGATTTTTTTTTCAAAGCCTGGAATAAATTAGATATTTTTTTTTTTGTTTAATGTTTCCAAAAGAAATTTATATAGCAAGATGTCCGAATATTAACAGCTGCCCACTCGGTCTCTGGGAATGAGTCTAAGTTCTGATCCATGTTTAAGGAATACATTTCCTAGAAAGAAAAGAAAAAAAAAAGAAAAAAAAAGGATAAAAATGAGACTTGAAAGATCCTTCATGAATATAAAATTCTAGCCTTTTAATAATGAATAATTTATAACAGGAAATAAACCACAAAGTACTTTTTATGAAGCTCAATTTTCCTCCCTGCAACAAGTATGACATTAGAAAATGAAATGTAACAGAAAACAAAATTAATAATGCTGGCTAAAAGGAAAGGAATGGTATGGTTGAGCAAAAAGTTATCCAATTTTTGGACAAGATTTCTGTATTAAAGAGGTTTTGCCATCATTATAAAAGTGCAGAAGGTTTGCAAATTTGTCTCCCCTATATGTAAACATTAATGTTTCCAATTGAATGACAAAGAGCAGCGATCTTAAAAATTGTAAAAAAAAAAAAAAAAAAAAAAAAATCCAAATTTTCACCTATCCAAGGTTTGATAGGTGAGGGCCCCAGCTCTTGAAACCCCCCCCCCCAATCTCTAGAATTTATGTCACCTGTTCACCAGTAGAAGCAACAGTGGAGTGACTGTTCAAGCTTCCATGATGCAGTCACATTCATTGTTATGGCACTCTGCTATTAAACTACTTTATTACCACATTACTTTGCTAAAATGTCAGTGTAGTCTCAGCAGCTTGCCCAAGATCGTACAGCTGTGGGGGAGGGAAGCTGGTTGTCAGACAAATCCAGACTTCCCAGAGAGAACATAAACATGGTCCTAATGTATACAGATTAGGAAGCATTAGCACTGACTGTGCTTCCTCCTCCGGACCCAGAGAACATGTAATCACTGGCTGTATAGAGGGAGCAGGAGCAGATGGGTTCTAGGAGACACAGTCAGCTTTGCTATATAGGCAGAAGGCTGAAATTCCCCTATAATTGGAGGTAATGTATTAGTATATTTAAACTCCCCCTTCTCTAAAGGTCTATTAAGACCATATGGGTGCACACACCAGAAAATAAATGTAAAAAAAAAAGAAAAGGCAAAAAGAATAAAACTAAAAAGGTGAGACACTGCCAGTCTGAATTGCTTTTTTTAGTCCCACCCCCACGGAAAACAAAATATCCAATATATAATGTGTATTGAAAGGCGAATACAATTTAAAATGTTTTCAACAGTTCTTTGTGGTTGTAAAAAATAAATAAAACATTTGAAAAATACATGAGTATTTTCTATTTTTCTTTACATTTTCCTCCAATCAGAAAAAAAGGAATATAGAAGTGCCTGGTCGGAAAGGGAGAGAAAATAGCCAGGACATGAACTGATTAAAGTCAATCCCACATACAATGAATGGAGCAGTATTGTACATTAGCATCCAAGCACTTCATTCGACTTCTCCTTGCCCTAGTTAAGGGTGAATGAAGGACAAAGATCCCCCATTCTGGCAACAGCAGGGGTCCTAGAAATGGTACCCAAACTGATCTAACAATTAGCACCTATCCAGTGTATAGGCGATAATTTTTGGACACTGGAATACCCCTCTATGCCTTATTACGTTTTATATATTGAATATGCATGAACTCATTTTGGTACTTTACAGAACAGAAAAGCACTCAGTTCCAGAACATTTAATGCTGGAGAGGGTCATTAAACAAGCAAATGACAGGTATATTAATTACACAGTAAGGGACCTCAATTAATTGGTTCACGCGTGTTGAAATTGCATCTTGATTTTCATATGATGTGTGAAGCTCTTTGCACCCTGTTGCTGCTGGGACTACATTTTTAATGGCAATGTGGAAAAAAACATCAGGATGAATTTTAAATGACTCGGGATCAAAAGGTCTGAAATTAATTTCGAGACTTGCGTGAACGGAGAGATGGTGTCGGCTGAAGTCAATTACTGTATCTTCCGACAAGGAAATAACAGGACATAACGGCGTGGACATGTTTATTGCTGATCTGAGAAACGGTAAAACGTAATCTGGAGCGTTAGCACTAATTTGTGGCAAATCTAAAGACAAGAACAAGAAACTGCTAAAGAATCCATCATGTAGTTGAAGAAAAGTGAATATTATACCCATTTCATATGAAATTACACTAAAAATAGAAATAAAGGAGTGAAGTAATTTATCTCTAATGTTTCGTTTTTCACTATGAGGACTATTGCTAATTACTTAAAGAGGTTGTGCCAAGTTAACCCCTATCCATAAGACTTGAGGATAACTTATTGATCGCTGGAAATCTGACCACTAGGACCTACCGATCGGTGCTCTGAAAAGCCCCATTTAAATGGAGAAGTGGTCGTGCATGTGTACATCCAACTTCATTCATTCAAAGCCGTTTCGCGCGTCACCCACGCTTCCTCTGACTCCAGGGCTCAGAAGAAGCGTGGTTCACATGCAAAATGGATGTCAGCCATTGTTGTCTCCACATTCTCTTTTATGGAACCGTAATAAAGTGAAATTTTAATGTGAGGTGGCAAGTGCCCCATTCTTCTTTGCATTGGATTAAATTCTTTTATATTAGGGGGGACTCTCAATGATAAACTGATTGCATTGTATCCTGCAGCTGGGACCCCTAGAAACCAGCTAGAATTTGTGGGTGGGAGAGGCACACAGCAAGTGCCCAATTATCTTGCAGTGTTACCACAGAGAAAATTAAGTATTACATGACTACCATTTAAAGGGATCTTGTCAGGTCCGATAACACTATTAACCTTCAGATACAGGATTAATCTGCAGGTTAATATCATTATTGAAGTGCCCAGCCGCAGTACTGAAAGTGCACCACCAAGGAAAAAATGAATATTATTCCTCTCGGGAGCTGCTGGCTTTCAATCATGGCCAGCACCACTACAGTCAACACTCACTGCAGTGAGAGCGGCGGCTGTAACCACACCTTGGCACTGACTGACAGCCAGCTCTACAGTGCACAGACGATTGTAAGGCTGTGTGCCCACTATGCGCTTTTTAAGCGTTTCCGCAGCGGCAATTCCGCTGCAGAAACACTTAAAAAACACTTGGTAGAAGGTCTGCCATGTTCCCCAATGATAATCCGCATGTGCTGTGCACAGGCTGCGGAAATTTCTGCTGCGGATTATCATTGCGGAAAAATCCGCAGCACTACCAATTATTTTGCGTTATCGTGGCGTTTTCGCCGCCATTGACTTGCATTGAATCGCTTAATATCAGCATGACTACATGCACACATGCGGATATTAAGCAATTCAATGTGCGGATGGTACCCAGGTCTGGAGAAGAGGAGACTCTCCTCCAGACCCAGGTACCATAGTACCTGTAAAAAAAAGAATAAAAAAAAAAAAATTCATTATACTCACCTTCTGATGGCCCCCGGTCTTTTCTCCGCTGCGTCCGGTCTCTTGTACGGCTCGCAATGGTCTAAAAGGACCTGCCATGACGTCATTTAGTCATGTGACGGGTCACGCGACCACTGGTTGCATGGATTTATACAGTGTGACCAAGTTGTCAAGCACTTTCCAAGTGATGCTAAAATCGCTTGACAACCCGCATGCGGAAATGCAAGTGAAGAGCGCTTCACATCCGCTTGTCCCTGGCAGGAAAACGCATGTACAATCCGCATGTACAATCCGCATGTGTTTTTTCTGCCAGGGAGATGCAGAAACGCTCAGGAAAAATCCGGAGTATTTCTGCATCGTGGGCACTTAGCCTAATTCAGCGCCTGGGTGTGTTTACAGCAGCTATGCCTCAGTGTTATGAGCGGTGACTATAATTGTTCTGGGCATGACTAAAAGCCGGCAATTCCCAAGAAATATAAATTTTCTCCCGATGCCGCAGTTTCAGTACAGCGACCAGGAACCTCCATATTGCTATTAACCTGCAGATTAACCCTATATCTGCAGCTTAATAGCTTTATTGGACAAGACAGGATCCCTTTAAAATCATTTGGTAATCAGTGCTCTATGCAGCTGCTCTCCACTCTGGCTTATACATCGGATATAAACGCCTTTAGAGGGAACCCGTCAGCGGCCCTAGCCCTCCTAATCTGCCACCATTGCTCTATTCCCTGTTACTTCAGCATTCTGAGCACCCCCTTTTTGTGGTTTTACGATCTCTATATATATTTTCAAAATCTAGTGTTATCCTGCGTTCTAGCTATGCTAATGTTTCATGACTAGTCCGACGGGGCATTGATTTCCCTGGACTAGTCCCGAGTCCCACCATGTAAGCACGCTCTTCCGTGCACTATTTAAATAATTTTCAAGAGTGACGTCACATTTGGGCATTAGCAAATCTCGGGCGTGTGTGCGATATTTTGTTTCCTTGGGCATTCACAGTGCGCAGATAAAGCTGGGGAACAGAAATCCTGCTTCATTGTGCATTTTGAGGGAGGCAGACTACCGGGTGCATGTGTGCGATTTGCAAGGAGCAAACGGTAAGGACGGTCCTACAAATTATGTAAATCGCGCACAGAGGTGCATGGTTATAAGATGGAAAGCAGAACTAATTCGGGGAAATCAAGACCACACCGGACTAGTCCTGAGAAACACAGAATAAGTCTTGATTTTGATAGATCGCACAGCCACAAGAAGGGGGTAGTTAGACTGCAGAAGTAGAGGGGAATAGAGCCATAGTGGATTTTTATGAGGGCAGCTGACAGGTTCCCTTTATGTAAAGGAATTATATGTGAAGCGAAATAGATTCACTTCTAAATACAATTTATCATATTCTGCACATAGATCTCGGAAACAAATTTCGAACCCAAAGCTGCCCAATGCCACTTACCAGCTGTCTGCGCTGGATTTAATCCTACTCCATCTGCAGAACAAAAGCACACATATGAATTTAGAAATAAATGAATAGTAAACTGACTGATATGAAGAATTATACAACAAACAAACCGGAAAAATACAAAGGAGAAGAAATATTGGGTTCATATAAAATAACATTTTTACAGCTTGAACCAATACCAAGATGCTTAGACCGACTGCTTGGCATCTTGCCAGTGCACCTATGACGTCTCATTGCAATAATCCTGTCAAAGGCTTTCCAATCCCAAAAATGATAGGGTTTCACTTGGATATAGTGCAATCTGCTACTAATATTAAGAAGGAAGGGGCCGCAGCACTGGATAATATTTTTTCTCTGGCACAGCAAAGCCTCCAGTAAACCAACGCTCTAGGGATCTGGTAGGGTGAGGTCAGTTAGGCTCCGGTAAGGGTGGTGGACTGTACTATCACGTTCCTACCCCTGAAGACACCAATCGTGTGGTATTGTAGTTTAAACTATGCCCTGTGGTTTTCGGTATACAGTGCATTGTGAAAGTATTTGGCCCCCTTGAACTTTTCTAACTTTTGCCACATTTCTGGCTTCAAACATAAAGATATAAAGTTCTAATTTTTTGGGGAAGAATCAGCAACAAGTGGGACACAATCGTGAAGTGGAACGAAATTTATTGGATATTTTAAACTTTTTTAACAAATTAAAAACTGAAAAGTGGGGCGTGCGATATTATTCAGCCCCGTTGAGTTAATACTTTGTAGCGCCACCTTTTGCTGCGATTACAGCTGCAAGTCGCTTGGGGTATGTCTCTATCAGTTTTGCACATCGAAAGGCTGAAATTCTTGCCCATTCTTCCTTGCAAAACAGATCTAATTCATTGAAGTTGGATGGAGGGCGTTTGTGAACAGCAGTTTTCAGCTCTTTCCACAGATTCTCGATTGGATTCAGGTCTGGACTTTGACTTGGCCATTCTAACACCTGGATACGTTTATTTTTGAACCATTCCATTGTAGATTTTGCTTTATGTTTGGGATCATTGTCTTGTTGGAAGATAAATCTCCGTCCCAGTCTCAGGTCTTTTGCAGACTCCAACAGGTTTTCTTCCAGAATGGTCCTGTATTTGGCTCCGTCCATCTTCCCATCAATTTTAACCATCTTCCCTGTCCCTGCTGAAGAAAAGCAGGCCCAAACCATGATGCTGCCACCACCATGTTTGACAGTGAGGATGGTGTTTTGAAGGTGATGAGCTGTGTTGCTTTTACGCCAAACACATCGTTTTGCATTGTGACCAAAAAGTTCGATTTTGGTTTCATCTGACCAGAGCACCTTATTCCACATGTTTGGTGTGTCTCCCAGGTAGCTTGTGGCAAACTTCAAATGAGACTTTTTATGGATATCTTTGAAAAATGGCTCTTCTTGCCACTCTTCCATAAAGGCCAGATTTGTGCAGTGTACGACTGATTGTTGTCCTATGGACAGACTCTCCCACCTCAGCTGTAGATCTCTGCAGTTCATCCAGAGTGATCATGGGCCTTTTGGCTGCATCTCTGATCAGTCTTCTCCTTGTTCGAGATGAAAGTTTAGAGGGACTGCCGGGTCTTGGTAGATTTGCAGTGGTCTGATACTCCTTCCATTTCAATATAATCGCTTGCACAGTGCTCCTTGAGATGTTTAAAACTTGGGAAATCTTTTTGTATCCAAATCCGGCTTTAAACTTCGCCACAACAGTATCTCGGACCTGCCTGGTGTGTTCCTTGGTCTTCATGATGCTCTCTGCACTTGAAACAGAACCCTGAGACTATCACAGAGCAGGTGCATTTATACGGAGACTTGATTACACACAGGTGGATTCTATTTATCATTACCAGTCATTTAGGAGAACATTGGATCAGAGATCCTCACTGAACTTCTGGAGTGAGTTTGCTGCACTGAAAGTAAAGGGGCCGAATAATATTGCACGCCCCACTTTTCAGTTTTTAATTTGTTAAAAAAGTTTAAAATATCCAATAAATTTCGTTCCACTTCACGATTGTGTCCCACTTGTGGTTGATTCTTCCCAAAAAAAAAATAGAATTTTATATCTTTATGTTTGAAGCTAGAAATGTGGCAAAAGGTAGAAAAGTTCAAGGGGGGAAAATAACTACACAATATACAGTGCATTGTGAAAGTATGTGATATTATGTGAATTCCAATGTATTGTGATATAGAGTGTGATAAGATAATGTACAATGTAGTAGTGTACAGCATATGATAGCGTAGCGTAAGACATAGTATAGGCCTTAGGAAGTAACATAGGCAGGATAAGGTAGTTGACAGTAGTGGGATAGTAATGTTGGGGAGGGATAGGCGTTGATGTTCGGGACTAGCCCACAGTGGGAGAGGATAAGTAAGAAGGCAGTGGGGAACTTTCTGATAGTTAGATAGGGCTAAAGTTAAGTTCGTGTAGGAGGCAAGACCTAGAGAGCAAGGAAAGTACACTGTGTTCTGGGCAGTAAGAGGCCTTACCATTATTCCCTGGGCGAATATACTCCTGTAACATCAGGATCTCAAGGCTCAATTCTAATGCTATGGCGAGTACATTAACCCCTTCTATACGGAGATAGATTGACAAGGAGACGCGTGTGGGAGACGTAATGGACATCAGACGTACTGTGGGACTGGGCTGGGAATCCCTGGGACAGAAGCAGGGCTGGCAGGGATAGTCCAGGTAGAACGTAAGAAAAATCTGTAGGTGCATTATGTTGTGGATGTGTGAAGAATGGAAAGTGTTATGCCCGATACTACGAGATGCAATGTTTTGCACACAAACTGTTAAGTAAAGTTCTTTACGATGAAACAAACGGGATGTCCCCTGATCCATGTGCAACTGCGCCTGAAACTGAAGACCTGGAGACAACTGAGGCTTGCGGCCTACAAGTGAGTGCAAAGCGCTCCACACATCACAGCACATTTAATCGGGGATACAAGTTATCAGTAAAGTGCCAGGGAGACAGAGAGCAGCAACTCACCCACAACTACCGCCATCTGGCAGGGTACACTCCCACCAATCAGAAAATCTCCGTTAGGACTACATGAGCCCGATTAAACAGGAGTCCTATATTAGGGTTCATTCAGACAGCAGTTTTTCTCAAACTAATTCTGTGTTTTTCACCAACAGAACTCGTAACTTTTATAATCCATGGGGCTGTTCACACATCCGTGTATTGTTGCTGCCTTAGAGGTCCGCAGAAAATCATTTTGATTAAACTTGCCAATGCTCCTCTAGGAGTCAAAGAACAAAAAATGATACAGCACTTTAAAAACTGATGAATCTCTGATGGTAAAAACGGACACTGATAGAACTCTGATGACACTCAATCTAATCAAAATGATGAAACTTGGGTCGTTTTTTGAGGACGAGAAAATCACTGACATCTGAATGAGGCCTTAGAAAAAAGAAATAGCCATGAATAAGAAAAAATACTTTTTTTTTTTTTCAATCCTAGATGAATCCTTTACCCATAACTTGCTTGATAGCGGCTAATGGATAAAACACAATGTTGTAATAAGGAAACATTAAAAATCCCTCTTACCATTGGTTATGATGGCGCTCGTTTCTGCAGGGACCTTAAACTAAAGGAAAAGAAAGAACAGAACATTATACCCCTATGCATGCCCAGAACACGCTCCACGGTAAAAGTCAAGCTACTTTTGCTTCTGTCTTTACTAATGGGATTTAATACTAGGTAGTTTCATGCTATTCATAAATATGTAACGAAAACAATAAAAAAAAATATGTTTTTGTTTTATTCATTGCTTGCTGCAATTATAGGGGCATTTCAGGTTTTGGAAATAAAACGTTTTACTTATTACATAATCTTTTCATTTTGCGACATGTCTGTGGGAGGAAACTCTGTACTTAAAATTTCTAAATAAAAAAACACCCCCTCGAACTAAGCTCAGCACTCTTCCTCTGTTATTCCTTATGTAAATGTATAAAGAAACTGACAACTGGGTGTAGCCATGCCCTCCCAAATAGAAGGGTCACCTACACATTCACACTGTAAAGAGGTAAGTTGTTAAAAGGCATAAATGAGGTTCACATTTACGCCATTTATGCCCTGGCACTTAGACTGACAGCTCCCTGTGGACTATAGGCAAAATGACAGGGTGTGCTTATGTGGCACCCCAGGGGTCTGGTTTCCACAGTAACGGCAATGTTATGTCTGAGAGCAGGTGGGAGGTCTCTTGGTCAGGGATCCTGTGCATGCCACACCTCCTGCCCAGTCCTTGGAGGGGAAGAACTTCCCTTATATAAACCTAGGGCTGAGGCAGGGTTAGTGAGTAGAGAAGAAGTATAGACAGAGAAGAGAAGCAGATATAGGAAAGAACATCAGGAGCTCTGTGGGAGCAGTGCTACAAGGAGTCAGGGGCTGGCAGCTGCAGAGCTCGCCCTGACTGAGAAGTTATCACCGGACCCGGAGTCCGAGGCTGTGGGGACTAACTCCTATCCAGCAGCAGAAACCGACCGGCAGGGGATTGCAGGTCCTCTGGCCCAGAAACCCGAAGGCACGGTCACACGCGTGGGACCAGCACCGCCGTCGTGGAGCGGAAGCTACTAGAAGGCCCCGAGTCACCGGCCATACGGGTGAGCACCACACGGTACACTCAGGGACGTGGGCTGCTTATACCCGCTTCTAGCAAGGTAGCCAGAAGAGTATCGTTAGTTTGGGAGGCCTACAACTCTGCCTGGCCAGGGGAGATCCCATCTGCTCAAGGACTGACCAGGCCCCAATCGCTAGCCAGTACTCCGGGAGGGTCTATCGTTGTCACCAGTAAAGACCCTGAACTACACCGTACCGTCTCTGAGTGGTTCCTGCTACCCCCATCATCCACGTCGGCTGCCCTGAGGCCATACCCCTCCCGTTGGGGGTTATACTATCACGCTGCACAATCCTACCACCGGCCTCAGCGGTCTGCCCTGCAGCAGCAGCTCCTTAGCTGTACTCAACGGGTGGCGTAGTCGTCCAACATCTACCGCTAATACAGCGCCACTTAGTCCGACTCCCTGGGCACGGACCGGATCACCGCCACGAGACTACAACCCTCAAGAGATCCGGCTCCGGGTAAGCTCCCGCATGCGCAACGCAGCGCGACACAGGCCCAGGGGCGCGTCACTTACAGCCGCCGCTCACAGTGCAGGGAGTAGTGAACTGTAGCCGCTCACGGTACCTGTATGAATGAAAGCCAGTGGCACCGGGAAAACTAAAGTTCTTTTTCTCCTGGGAGCCGGCGGCCGGACACCTTTCTAACACTATTAACCTGCAGATTAGCCCTATATTTGCATAGCGCTATCGAACAAGACCGGTTCCCTTTAAATCCATTGATAAGGGTAATAGTAAAATTTAGATGTCACTTCATTCATACATTTCCAGGAGGACATACGAATATTGGCACAACACAGTTCTAAGAGAAGATGCTCCAATATTGTTATTTTATAGAGAATGCATGTAGTAAAAGGAGCATCACTGCTTGTCATTGTAGGGGATCTCAAGTGCATATAAGTAGCCTCCTATTACTGTCTGTGCAATCCACAGGGGAACCAAAAAATTGTCCTGGTCATATAATGGACACTGAGGTGCACAACTTGTTACAAGTCATAGGATGCTTGGATGTCTCTGCCCTGTGTGCAGCAGATCAGCAGCATGTTCACAGGAGTAGCATCCACTCTGTTTAACGGGGCAAACCCGCAATGTTCCCATCTGAAATACTCCTCATTTCTTGCCAACATTTTATTCTTTGTGCAGTTGGAAATCTGCAAGTAAAATTTCTGGTGCATGTACACAAGTTTGCAGAAACACCATTCACATTATGGTATTATGGAATGTGGATCTTATGTGCATTAAGGGTAGGTGCACACATTGATTATTTGGATGCAGAAATTTTGCATCTCTTGCTGGGAAAAATGCTCATTTTTTGGCGCATTTTTGGACAGCAATGAATGCTAGAGAAATATATAATAAATATAGTTAGATATAGACAGAGACAGACTTATAACAGCACAACCCCCTGGCACTCTGTGGAGCTTAAGGAACAGCTTTTTATGATTACATAAAAAAATGAAAAAAGTTACGTCCCCCCCCTCCTTCATTTTATGTA
This sequence comes from Phyllobates terribilis, assembly GCF_046119375.1. Taxonomy (NCBI): domain Eukaryota; kingdom Metazoa; phylum Chordata; class Amphibia; order Anura; family Dendrobatidae; genus Phyllobates; species Phyllobates terribilis. The sequence goes on along the minus strand of NW_027362762.1, from coordinate 125,251,997 downwards.
ACCAGCAAAGGTAAAGCAGACATCTGAGAGCTGATATTATCAGGCTGGGAAGGTCCCTGATTATTAGGCCCTTCAAAGCCTAAAAATACCAGCCCACAGCCACCCAAAAAGGGGCACATCACATGATATGCATCAATTTTGGTGCTTTGCCTTCGCTCTTCCCAATTGCCCAGGTGCGTTGGCAATCGGCGTAATGGGGCTTATGTCAGCGGTGAAATGTCCAAAAACACAGCTAACATCAAGCCCCTGTACAAGTAATGGAGAAAAATGGGGGGGGAGGCACATCGATTTTTTCATTTATTTATTTAATAATAAAAATCTGCCCAATAAGCTCCACAGGGTGCAATTTTATTATATGTTGGGGGGTGGGTGTTGTACAATTATATGTCTATATGTCTGTCTATATCTATCTATTATCTATAGTATTCACTGCTGTCTGAGACAGCAAACAAAAACGCTACAAAAACGCAGCAAATCCGCAATCATTTTTAGACCTGCGTTTTTATAGCGTTTTTAACTGACTTCATGGAAAGTCAATGGGTGAAAAAATGCTGCAAAAACGCTGAAAGAATCGACATGCGGCAGACTTGATTCTGCACCAAATCTGCAAGTCACAAATAAGAGACGTGTGCATGAGACTTCAGCATTCTCATTCACTTTGCTGGCATCAGGATTCACTTCAGGTTTTGTGACAAATCCGCACGATAAAAACGCGGCGTGTGCACACAGCCATAGGGTCAGAATCCACATCGAAATCCGTGTGAAATCTGACAGATATAAACATACCCTAGCTGTAATGAGCCGTGCACCAATGTGTCTATCACGTGGCAGCGACAGATTTTTATCTACCAGAAGTAGAGCTACACATGGTTTCCACTGGTGGAGAGGAGAAAGCTGCTGCCAATCACCTCTAGTAGTGACCCATCTCCTCTAAAAAAATGGTCGGGTGTTAAAATTACAGCTACCTAATCCTTTTCTTCCCCGACTTTATCTGTTCAAATGTTCATCTAGTCCTGTCGAAATGTATGAATTAATCCCACTTTCATCTAAATGTGTATGGGGAGCGGGACTTAAACCATAATGACTGCCATCCATGACTGAAAGCAGAGATCTTGAAAGTAGAGATGGTGTGAATCCATTTTCGAGTCCCATTCCATCGTCCACAACAGTGGTCTGTTTGCACCATGGGAGCAGGAGAACCTCTCATCTCCGAATGTCCGTGACTCTTTTTGACTAATCGGCCGCGGATGCTGGCAGGTAAGAGGTGGTTCTCCCCCTCCTTCGGTCGCAGGGTGGTCTTCAGAAAGTGACCCTTTGATGACAGTTTAATAGCAGGAGGTTTTTTTTCTTTAGATAGAGATTAGCCCCCAGGTGAGATACTAACATCTAGCTGTTGACTAGTTACTGCCAGGGATGGGTAGGGGGGAAGCATGTCAGAATCTTCATGTCATCCCCACAATAAAGGTTGCTATGGAAACCTGCTCCGGCATTGACATTTTAATCAGCTGGTAAAAAGGAGCAGGAAACAATCTTTTCCAGACGACTTCCCTCGTTTACTTTGCCCGTCTCCTATAAGCACATTATGGAAGATTCACAAATGCAGCAAGAAATAATCCGCAAATTGGAAAGAGCGATGGAAATGCAATGAAACGACTACTCCATCATTTTAAAACAGTAATGGGAGGGAGCAGCAATGAATGTCAATGCCACCACAACAGCTGCTAGACGACCACAGAGGTCTCGGTACGCTGGGTTGGCACATGTAGTAGTCCCGGGAACTGGCGTTATATTAAAAGATTAGCTCTGTGCTCACCTCCTCTGCTGCAAACTTCAGGACCGCCGTGAATGGCGTACTCTCCGGGACACACAGCCTGCCGACGAAATGTGACAACCTTAGGGAACGCTCATGGGTACAGCAAATCTGGATGAATATGATACCGATTTGCCACTCCACATTGCAATACAAGGATGGTTATCGCTTTTAACTGTTCAGCAAGTAAAGCCAGGCCATTCCCCCAGTGACAAAAGCTGATTGGGAAAGAAAGGCCCACAACCATCAGCTTATCACAGTCCGAACTAATTAAAAGGGTTGTCCACTACTCAAACAACCCCTGTTTCCCCCTTGCTACATAATAACACCTATAATCACCTCTGATGCCAATCCAGTGGTGTCAGAGGAGAACGAAGCCAGCACTGATTGACAGCAGGGATCACATGACAATGTCACACAATCCCTGGGAGAGCCAATGATGACATCGGCAGAACGGCGCCCGCACTAGAGGGGAGTATAAGTGTTATTATTTTACTAGGGGAAACATAGGGATTGAGAAGGCGTTGTCCCAGTAGTGGACAAGCCCTTTAATTAAGAGAGTCTAGTAAAATGAATAACATCTGTATATAAACGGCATACGTAAGCTCTTGTCATTTTAACCCTGTAAACCGACCTTCATACTGTGTTAGACTTTTACCTTGTATTTCCTACATACTAGTCTCACTATAAATTCTATGAATGTGTGCTGACTGCCCCGGGCATGTGCTGTGATGATGGGTATATTTTTAAAGCTGCAGATGCTCAGAGCAGCAGTGACTGACAGGTTTCCCAGCCTGAACTGTAAAGTGAGCCGGCAGAAAGTGCGCATGCGCAGCATTCATACAGTGCATCAGGAACAGTTCAGTCATCAATGAAACCCCAGGGGGTGTTACTAGAGGCTCTAAAGCTTGACTGTTTTGGGATCCAGCACTTCCCACTTGAAAAGAAGCAGATAAGCAAACTAAGTGTGAACACAATAAAAAAATGTGTTTTCTTGAAGAAATGCATGGGTAGTTTAGTGTTACCATAGCATGTATGGAATACAGGCAGAAAGACAAAGCACTGTGTACAGCAGGGGGCCAAAATGATGGGACAGGTTCCCTTTAAAAGGGTTGAAAAGAAATAGAACATTATGGCTTTGTTTTACAAAAAGTGCCCCCCTGGCCATGGGTTGTACGTGATATTGCAGTTAACTCTATTCACTTCAATGGACCCAAGTTGTAATTCCAGACAACATCTATGGTCAGAGGTGGCGCTGTTTCTTTGAAAAAAAAAAAAAAAGCAGTTATGTTTCTAAGCATGGATACATCCTTTTGGCTTGGCTCTCCTGACAGTTCTGTTTAGTGAGCACTTGTATTCTTCATGATATAACAATTCTGGAGTATCTTTTCTTAGAACTTGAAGGGGTTTTTCCAAGAACAAAAGTTCATTTTAATCAATAGATCTTGGAATAATAATAATTTACACAACTGGATGTGTTTAAATAAAATGTTCCTGTGCTGAGATAATCTTATAAATGTGCCCCTGCTGTGTACTGTGTAATGTCTGTGTCTGACCGTACAGGAACATGGTCTGATCATACCACATCTCCTGAGCAAAAGAGTATACAGACAGGACAGCAGGGGATCACAGCTGATTCTTGATGTGAGGTAAAACATTTCGCTGTCTGTTTTTAAACAATGTTTTACCTCAAAGAAAGAATCAGCTGTGATCCCCTGCTGTAATGTCTGTATAGTCTCTTTTGCTTCCCCCCTGCCCAGGAGCTGTGGTATGATCAGACCATGTTCCTGCACGGTCAGACACAGCCATTACACAGTACACAGCAGGGGCACATTTATAAGATTATCTCAGCACAGGGACATTTTATTTAAACAATTGTTGAAACGATAATTATTCCAAGATCTATTGATCAAAATGAACTTTTGTTGGTGGGAAAACACCTTTAAGGTTGAGATGTTCCTCTGTCATTCATATTGAAATTTATGAATAATTGACATTTAGGTGTTACCTGTTTGGGGGGGGTGTCTGTATAGGACACACCTCTTTGACAAAGGATGCTAACTCTTAGTTTTTAAGTAATTTAGAGTTTTTGAGGAGAAATAACAGTGGAACAAAGCAAGAAAGGATGTTCTAGAATTGTTACTTTATGGGGACTACAAGTATATAAACTGAGCAAAAATGACAGGAGCAGTGACAGGTCCCCTTTAAAGGGAGGTCCCCTTTAAAGGGAACCGGTCATCTGTCATCCTAAACCGCAGGCACGATTAATCAGAGTTTGGCTACATGAATGCAGTCAGGTATATTTTTGCTCAGAAACGCACCTGCAGCGGCGCTGGAAAGGGCCGGCCAGAGGCGAAGCTGAACTAGTCTCATCTATGCTATGCTCGCCGGGTATCTTTGCGATATACCAGACTGCATTCATTCAGCCAGGCTCTGATCATGCTGCCTGTGGTTTGGGCAACATTAATCAGATGACAGGTTCCCTTTAATGGGAATTTATTGCTGTAACAGTCCCCCTGAACTTCCAGAACAGGGAATCAATATGCGTTATGTTTATAAACTCAATGTAGTAACAAGTATCTGCATAAACCATAAAATGATTTTGGTGCACAGAGAACTCTGCATTGTGCCGTTCCTCTGTTATTCCTCCTGGAAATGTGTGAATTAGGAATTTATGGTGAAATCCACAGAATAATTTAACAACGGCAGCGTCAGTCAATTTACATTGCAGGCATTTTCCAGTGTCTGGGTCAAATTGTGTAAGATCGAAAATGCTGCTACAGTAATATAAATTTTCTGTTTGGAAAATCTGGGCAGAAAATCTGCAGCATATACATCAGCCAACCTCAACCAACAGATGTTGTAGCAGCTCCGATTACTCCTGCATCTACATTTAAGGTCCATGCACACGGGACACTTCCTCTGCAGCAGCAAAAAAAAATCCACAGTGACAAAAAAAGCACCACAGAGTGGAAAATGCTGCTATTTACCGTTGTAGCATCAGATAAAGCTATGGTAAAAATTCACAGTATAAATTGAAAGACTGAGAACATCAAATATTCAGCGTCAATCAAATCTTGGAGCAGATATTTTTATCCGCAGTGCATGGATACAATATTACTAAATCTTTACGATGATCTAAACGATAAATGTGCTCATAACTTAAGGAGGCTTTTACAAGTTAAAGGAATCTGTCAGTAGATTCAACCCTCCTATGCCGTCTATATGGGCATGCAGGTTATAGAAAACTGGATAAAAAAATACCTTGATATCTATGATATGAGGTCTTATTCCAGAGAAATCCACATTTTTCTTAATATGTAAATAAGCTGTTAAGATCTATGGGCTGGACATAGATCTCCCTGAGAATCTGCCTCCAGAGGTTATTATAAATGAATGCCAACTCTCTGCTCTCCTGACCTATACACTGCCTGACAGAAGTTATGTCACTTATCCATGTTATGTAAATAAAAGCTTATAACCTGACGTTAAATTCATCCATTGGTTTTATAAATTACTCTCATGAAAACTGAAACCCTTCCAAATTTGGTTTAGGTTAAGAAAATAAATTGGCATCAATGCTGAAATATTGATCATTTCATGAACACAGAAGGGTCAGATTTTGGCAAGACAAAAGTTTTGTCACCTGTTTCATATAAAGCACCCAATCCTAGTTTACATCCTCAGTGCTCAGTAAATGATCGGTTAATTAGTGGGTGTGTATAAAAAGATAGCATCACTTGGAAAAGTGCTTGAGAACTTGGTCACACTATATAAATCCATGCAACTGGCAGGAAGGGGTTACGGTACGAAAGCTCAGAGGAGGGGTTTGTACTTACACTTTGTAAGGAAGTCGGGGGTCCGCTGTAAGCGTAATCTTAAATGTTACCTTTGACCTGAAATAACAAAACATCATTACAGTAATTACCGTGCTGACATTGCCTCCGAAAGCAGCTGACATTTCACTTCCAACCATTGGCCATCACATAATAGCATTATACTGATTGATGTGACATATATGTACATATATATATATATATATATATATATATATATATATATATAATCTGCAGTAATAAAATCCCACACTGCCCTTATACAGTCGGACTCTGAACGGACATAAAAATAAGTAGTAGCCTGAAGATGGAGGGAAAATCAGCGTATATATGTATACACACATATATACACACACACACAGATATAGATATATATATAACATTCTCTCTATGTGTCCATATTGTCTTCTCTACTAGTAAGGGGTGAGGCGACTTTATCTCTGGTTAGGAGGCAGCTCCCTGCAGATGAAATAGGCACACAACGCCCAGACAAGTTCCTATTGCAGTAAAAAAAGAAAAATTGGACCACACAGGGTCTCTCTTTATTAGATGCCTCTATATCAATGTTCCCTCATCTCCAGTCCCCAGGACCCCCCAACAGATCAGGTTTTCAGGATCTCGTTAGTATTGCACAGGTGATGGAATTATTTTGAAGGCATTAAAAAAAATGCCACAGGTTCTCTCACCTGTTCAATATGAAGGAGATCCTGAAAACCTGATGTGTTGGGGGGTCCTGAGGACTGGAGTTGAGAAACACTGCTCTATAGTGTATTGTGAATGTGTTATAAAAGGACTCTTGGCATAGGATGGGTCAATGGCACCTTACGATAACTGAGAAAGTCCGTGCTCGTCTAGTCAGAACGTGGCCGGAAGTATGCAAATCCCATACATGTGTCACGTGACTGTTCACTCTAATCAATACCATTGGAGAATCATAACAGTTGCGCGGTGCTCATGCTGTAAGGATTCACAATTGTGATGTCTGATTGCGGGAGTCCAGACAAACCCTTTTATGTGGTGTTAAAATGTGATGTCAACTTTGCCTAAACCTTATTCTATGTTTATTCTCAACTCTTCATTTAAAGGGGTTGTCTACTACCACTTATCCTTAGAATACATCGATATAAAATTAGCAGGGGTGGTCCGATCACCAGCACCACCAGTGATGAGTGAACTCAAGGACCCTAATGCAAAATCTCCAATTATCATGGGGTGTCAGTAGGATCACCCCTCCTAAGTCGTCTATATGGGCATGTAGGTCATAGTAAGCTGAATAAAATGATACCTTGATGGGCACAATCAGATGTCTTATTCTAGAGAAATCCACATATATAAATGAGCTGCTAAGATCTTTGGGCCGGACATACAGTACAGACCAAAAGTTTGGATACACCTTCTCATTTAAAGATTTTTCTGTATTTTCAGGACTATGAAAATTGTACATTCACACTGAAGGCATCAAAACTATGAATTAACACATGTGGAATTATATACTTAACAAAAAAGTGTGAAACAACTGAAAATATGTCTTATATTCTAGGTTCTTCAAAGTAGCCACCTTTTGCTTTGATGACTGCTTTGCACACTCTTGGTATTTATAGGTAATCATGCCCTCTAGCAGGGGTCGACAAAGTTGTTCAGAATCTAGGAGCCAGCCAAAAAATTTAAGAGCCAGAATTTTTTTTAAGCAAACTTGGTTTTTAATTTAACAAAAAAAACATTACAAATGTTATAAACAACATTTTACTTTTAAAGATAATAAATATTATATTTTGATATTTTAGATTTTAGGCAACATTCTAGTGTTTTTCACTTTGCTTTTTGTGGCCATGAACATGCCTTGTGATTTTAGAGCTGAAGTACCAGTGGTCCACAGCCTTGGCAGGATCAAACGCCTTCACAGATGGCCCATTCATGGTGATCATAAACAAGTCACTTAAACTTTCTTCTTGCATCCTTGATCTGAATTTATTTTTGACCATGTTCATCAAACTAAATCCTCTTTCACAACATGAGGTTGAGACAGGGAGCACCGCCACAATCGACAACAGGTTTCCCAGAACTGGAAATCTCTCGGTGTTGGAGAGTGCCAAATCCAGAAGCTCACACAGTTTCTTTCCTTTTCCAAGGACCTTAGACTCATACCACTCATTGAGGAGTGAGTGAATGCATTGGTCATCACTTTCAGGTGGAGATAGCTGTTTACGAAAATGATGAGCCAATGCAGTAATCTCAACCACACCGTAGTCTTGCAATGTTGTTCCTGCTGGCCAGGCAAAGGTGTCAAACACTGCGGTGGATCTTTCAATATTTATATCACTTAGAAATCGCACTGTCAAGTATTTGGCTGTGTTCACACGATGCGTATTTCATGCGTTTCCGCGGCGTTTTTGCAGTTGCGTAAACGCCGCGGAAACGCATGAAAAACGCATGGTAGAAGGGAAGCAATGTTCCCCAATGGAAATCCGCATGTGCTGTGCCCATGATGCGGATTTTTCCGCGTTAACGCTGCGGTCAAAAATCCGCAGCATGTTAATTAATTTTGCGGAAACGCGGCGATTTCGCCGCCATTGACTTGCATTAGAACGCGCCAATTCCGCAAGACAGCATTTGTACTTGCGTAATTGGTGCGTTCTAATGTGCGGATGGTACCCGGGTGTGGAGGAGAGGAGAGTCTCATCCACACCCAGGTACCATTAAAAAAGCTGTAAAAGAAGAATAAAATAAAAAATAAATGTATTCTTACCATCTGTCGGCCCGCGCAGCGCTCCCGCTTGGTTCCCGGCACTTACAGTGAGTTGTAGGACCTGCGGTGACGTCAGAGTCATGTGACGGGTCACGTGACGCTGACGTCGGCAGGTCTTTCAATTCAAAGTTGCCGGCAGCCGGGAGAACAGATTGAGCAGGACAGCGCGGGCCATCGGAGGTAAGTATATACACTCTCTCGGGTCACACTATATAAATCCATGCTGTTTGCATGGATTTATATAGTGTGACCTAGTTGTCAAGCACTTTCCAAGTGATGCTAAAATCGCCTGGAAAGCGCTTGTCAATCTGCATGCGGAAACGCATGTGAATCTGCATGTGGATCCGCATGTATTCTGCAGGAAAAACGCATGCACAATCTGCATGCGTTTTTTCTGCCAGGGAGATGCAGAAATTTTCTGCTTCATTTCTGCATCGTGTGCACATACCCTTTAACTGCATGATTAATTAAATTAGCTTTTTCCTGCTGAATTGATGCAGCTACAGTGTTGCTCAGTCCATGTAGCTGTACATTTTGAAACAGTCCTTGAAGAGATGTTCCTGAGACAAATCTGGCTTCATGTTGTTTTGGTGCATCTCTAAGTGAATTGATTGTTGAAATTGTGCTTTTCACATGCAACTCAATTGTGCTTAAAAAAAGCTCTTCCCTTTGAAATATAAGTGACAAGTTTTTAAGAATTTCCAGATAGTCCAGTAGAAAATGGAGCATGTGAACAAATTTAAAATCTGTGAGCTTTCTCAGTAAACCATGGGCAGCTGCAGAGGCACTGTCTTTTTCCGCAGCCACACTTTCTAGGTGGATTGTCACGCATTTCCAGTCTTTGACAAGTGCAGACAGAGCACCGACTTTGCTTGCTACCCATCTGACATTATGCAAGTATTGGAATTTCAGAATTGTAAGCTGCAGGTTTTCTGCTACTTGCTTCAGCTGTCGCATTCTCTTAGGTGAGTATTGATAAAATTGGTAGAGTTTCTTTAAAATAGAGTCAAAATCATCAATTAATTTAGCTTGTTTTACTGAACTTAATACACTTAAGTTCAATCGATGTGCAACACAGTGAATGCCAATTAAATGACTGATGTTTTGGCGTATTTTCTGCACCAAGCCATTTTCGGTCCCAATCATGCTGGCAGCACCATCTGTACCAATGGCAATCAAGTGACTTGAAGAAAGCCAGCCTACAAGACCAAGTGTTCTAAGTTCTTCTGTGAGCGCTTCTAAATATCCATCTGCAGTAGCCATTTCAAGAGGAGAAACAGAAAGAAATACTTCTTTGACCCTGTTGTCCTTGATGTACCTGACATACAGAATCAGTTGTTCAACCCCTGCTTTGTCAGTTGAGCCATCTAGCATCAAGCTGACATATTTTGCCTCTTTGAGCTCACTGATTAGGTTTTTCCTGATTATTTCTGCAATATGGGAAATGAATTCTTTGCATCTTTTATCGTTTGCATATTCCTGTCGCACAGCACTCCCTAATTTCTCCGTCAACTCTAGCAACCCTTCAAAATCTGTGAAAGGTCTGTTGTTTTTGGCAATATAATAGGCCACATTAAATAGAATGGTCATATGTTTAAAAATGTCTTCATCCATTTTCCTTATACAAGCAGCCAATGGAGTAGCTTCTGGATCCAACGCTGCATGTTTAGCCTCCACACAATTTAGATGCTGGAGAGACTTTGCGTGCTTTTTGAAGGTTTCAAGTTTAACCACTTCGCGCCAGAGCCTGTTTTTGCCTTCGTGACCGGGCCAATTTTTTCAATTCTGACCACTGTCAATTTATGAAGTAATTACTCTGGAACGCTTCAACGGATCCCCCTGATTCTGAGATTGTTTTTTGTGACATATTGTACTTCATGATAGTGGTAAAATTTCTTTGATATCACTTGCGTTTGAGTGTGAAAAAATCGGAAATTTGGCGAAAATTTTGAAAATTTTGCAATTTTCAAACTTTGAATTTTCATGCCCTTTAATCAGAGAGATATATCACACAAAATAGTTAATAAATAACATTGCCCACATGTCTACTTCACATCAGCACAATTTTGGAACCAAAATTTTTTTTTTGTTAGGAAGCTATAAGGGTTAAAAGTTGACCAGCGATTTCTCATTTTTACAACAAAATTTACAAAAACATTTTTTTTAGGGACCACATCTTATTTGAAGCGACTTTGAGGAGCCTTTATGACAGAAAATACCCAAAAGTGATACCATTCTAAAAACTGCACCCCTCAAGGTGCTCAAAACCACATTCAAGAAGTTTATTAACCCTTCAGGTGCTTCACAGGAATTTTTGGAATGTGGAAGAAAACAATGAACATTTAACTTTTTTTCACAAAACTGCTACTTTAACCTCAAATTTTTAATTTTCACAAGGGCAGCCAGAAAAAATGGACCCCAAAATGTGTTGTGTAATTTCTCCTGAGCACGCTGATACCCCATATGTGGTGCAAAGCCACTGTTTGGGTGCACGGCATGGCTTGGAAGGTAAGGAGCGCCATTTGACTTTTGGAATGGAAATTTGACTGGAATGGATAGCGGACGCCATGTTGCATTTGGAGAGCCCCTGAGGTGCCTAAACAGAGGAAACCCCCAACAAGTGATCCCATTTTGGAAACTAGACCCCTCAAGGAACTTATCTAGATGTGTGGTGAGCACCTTGAACCCCCAGGGGCTTCACAGAATTTTATAATGTTGAAGTGTGAAAATAAAAAAACACATTTTTAACACAAAACTGCTACTTTAGCCTCAAATTTTTAATTTTCACAAGGGCAGCCAGAAAAAATGGACCCCAAAATGTGTTGTGCAATTTCTCCTGAGCACGCTGATACCCCATATGTGGTGCAAAGCCACTGTTTGGGCGCACGGCATGGCTTGGAAGGTAAGGAGCGCCATTTGACTTTTGGAATGGAAATTTGACTGGAATGGATAGCGGACGCCATGTTGCATTTGGAGAGCCCCTGAGGTGCCTAAACAGAGGAAACCCACAAGTGACCGAATTTTACAATCTACTCCTCTGTATAAATTAATCTAGTGGTGGGAAAATAAGTAGATAGGTAAATGGTCACTAAACCCATAGATGAATTCCCACAGAGGTGTCATTTCTATAATGGGGTCACTTCAGGGGGGATTATGCTGTTCTGGCACTTTTCAGAGTACCAGAGCTAAAGAATCCCCCCTGAAGTGACCCCATTTTGGAAATGAAACCCCTCTGGGAATTCATCTATGGGTTTAGTGACCATTTTAACTCAATGGATGATTTCCAGAAACAAGCACGCAATGGAAGGTTTAGATTCTGGAGAACCCCCCCTGGAAATTAAGTGAGCTCTACTCGAATGTGTCATTCACTAAATGAACCAAATGTTTGAATGACAAATTGGGATACATTTTTACAGTTTAAAAACGTGGTTCTGTGTGGAAGATTTTAAAGCAGTCAGTGACGCATAAGGCTGGCAATGATGGGCATTGTGGGCAATAGTAGCGGGTATCACGCCTCATTCCTCTCTTAGTACATACACGACATCTTTTCTGGGGGTTCCTTCTTGTTTCCGTTGCTGGAATAAGTGCAATAAAATGTCGCTCAGTGAGTCTTTTCACATCCTCAGATTCTAATGGATGAGCGGGGCTAACACTTTGAAAGACAAGATTTTCAATTACCTTTTCTTGATAATCAAGAAAAGGATCTGAATTTCCTGCTTTTTTGTACAACACAAAAGAATTGTATGTGGCCACCTGAAACAAATAAATAACCAACTTTTTATACCAGGTATAGGACTTTCTTGATACCTGGTATGGCTGTAGAACCTGGTCTGCAAGGTCCACACCCCCCATGTGTTTGTTGTAGTCAATGACTGACACGGGTTTTTGCTTCGGAGTGGTGGATCCTAGTTCTACAGTGGCCCTTGTGGCATCTGTGTGGATCGAGCTGAGGACAAAAATATCCCTCTTATCCCTATATTTCAGGGCAAGCAGCTCTCCGTTGCGTACAGCCCCTGACTGCCCCTTTTGAAACTTTTGGTTGACCAATGGTTGTGGAAACCCCTGACGGTTTTTACGGATGGTCCCACAAGCCCCGATGTTGTGTTCAACCAGACTTTTAAATAGGGGTATGCTGGTGTAATAATTGTCCACATATAGATTGTAGCCTTTTTGAAAAAATGGACTTATCAGCTCCCAATTTTTCCAGATGTCCCCAGATAAGTAGGGCATCCTGGTGGGTTTAGTTGGCTATCTTTCCCCTCATATATGCGAAAAGCGGATGTGTATCCGGTTGAACTTTCGCACATTTTATAGCGCTTTATTCCAAACCTTGCCCTTTTAGATGGGATAAATTGCTTGAGGTGCAGTCTTCCTTTGAATTTTACAAGGGACTCATCTATAGAAATATTTTGTGTTGGGGTGTAGAGGCTTAAGAATTTTTCTGACAAATTTTCAATGATGGGTCTAATTTTATATAACCTGTCATGTTCTGGGGCATTTCTGGGCAGGCATTGACTATTGTCGTTAAAATGCCAAAACCGCATGAGCATTTCATAACGGGTCCTAGGCAGAATGACTGAAAACATAGGGGTGGCTTGAACAGGGTGGTTGGACCAGTAGGATCGAATGCTCGGTTTTTTAACAAGCCCCATGGCAAATGTAAGTCCTAAAAAATTTTTTATTTCCGGGACATTAGTTGGTGTCCATAAATTTGCCCTAGCATAGTAAGATCGGGGATTCTGGCTTATTAATTGGGACGCGTATAAATTTGTTTGCACGACAATATGCTCTAGCAAGCTGTCTGTAAAAAACAAATTAAAAAAATGAATTGGTCCAAAATCTTCCACCTCCACATTTATACCAGGAATGGTGTTGAAATCAGGGCTGAATGGAGCAGCCGAATCCGAAGCCTCCCATCTGGGAAATGCTAGATCATGTGGCAAAGCCCCTTGTACACTGGCGTGCGCCAATTCACTAGTAACAGGGACAGCGCTTGTACTGGGCAGTGTTCCCTGATTTGGAGACGTTTCTCCAGTAGCGCTATTTGCCCCTATTGCTGTACTGGTCCTTGGGCTTGAGGATGGAACAGAATCACTGCTCATTTCTGGGCTCTCAGTGTCGCCGCTACTAAAGCCCTCAAAATCCATATCTCCATCTAAGATTGCGCTGTCATCAGTGTCAGAACACAGCAGGGCATACACCTCCTCTGCGGTATAAGTCTGACGGGCCATTTTATTTTTATATTTTTTGACTGGACTGAACGGACCGGACTAAAAGGACGGGACCGGACTGGACTGACCGGACTGACTGACAGATCTGACAGGACTGACTGACTGACAGATCTGACAGGACTGACAGATCTGACAGGACTGACTGACTGACAGATCTGACAGGACTGACTGACTGACAGATCTGACAGGACTGACTGACTGACAGATCTGACAGGACTGACTGACTGACAGATCTGACAGGACTGACTGACTGACAGATCTGACAGGACTGACTGACTGACAGATCTGACAGGACTGACTGACTGACAGATCTGACAGGACTGACTGACTGACAGATCTGACAGGACTGACTGACAGGACTGACTGACAGGACTGACTGACAGGACTGACTGACAGGACTGACTGACAGGACTGACTGACAGGACTGACTGACAGGACTGACTGACTGACAGATCTGACAGGACTGACTGACTGACAGATCTGACAGGACTGACTGACTGACAGGACTGACTGACTGACAGATCTGACAGGACTGACAGGACTGACAGGACTGACTGACTGACAGGACTGACTGACTGATAGATCTGACAGGACTGACTGACTGATCTGACAGGACTGACAGATCTGACAGGACTGACAGATCTGACAGGACTGACAGGACTGACAGATCTGACAGGACTGACAGGACTGACAGATCTGACAGGACTGACAGATCTGACAGGACTGACAGATCTGACAGGACTGACAGATCTGACAGGACTGACAGATCTGACAGGACTGACAGATCTGACAGGACTGACAGATCTGACAGGACTGACAGATCTGACAGGACTGACTGACAGATCTGACAGGACTGACTGACAGATCTGACAGGACTGACTGACAGATCTGACAGGACTGACTGACAGATCTGACAGGACTGACTGACAGATCTGACAGATCTGACAGGACTGACTGACAGATCTGACAGGACTGACTGACAGATCTGACAGGACTGACTGACAGATCTGACAGGACTGACTGACAGATCTGACAGGACTGACTGACAGGACTGACTGACAGATCTGACAGGACTGACTGACAGATCTGACAGGACTGACTGACAGATCTGACAGGACTGACTGACAGATCTGACAGGACTGACTGACAGATCTGACAGGACTGACTGACAGATCTGACAGGACTGACTGACAGATCTGACAGGACTGACTGACAGGACTGACTGACAGGACTGACTGACAGGACTGACTGACAGATCTGACAGGACTGACAGATCTGACAGGACTGACTGACTGACAGGACTGACTGACTGACAGATCTGACAGGACTGACTGATCGACAGGACTGACTGATCGACAGGACTGACTGATCGACAGGACTGACTGATCGACAGGACTGACTGATCGACAGGACTGACTGATCGACAGGACTGACTGATCGACAGGACTGACAGGACTGACTGATCGACAGATCTGACAGGACTGACTGATCGACAGATCTGACAGGACTGACTGATCGACAGATCTGACAGGACTGACTGATCGACAGATCTGACAGGACTGACTGATCGACAGATCTGACAGGACTGACTGATCGACAGATCTGACAGGACTGACTGATCGACAGATCTGACAGGACTGACTGATCGACAGATCTGACAGGACTGACTGATCGACAGATCTGACAGGACTGACTGATCGACAGATCTGACAGGACTGACTGATCGACAGATCTGACAGGACTGACTGATCGACAGATCTGACAGGACTGACTGATCGACAGATCTGACAGGACTGACTGATCTGACAGACTCACTAACCCTAACTCTTACTTTCTTTTTTATTTATTTTTTTTTTTACTTTCACAGTGGCAAGGCCGACAGCTCTTGTCACACTGTTTCTCCTCTGCTCTCTCACTGAGATCGGAGGAGAAACTGCATTTATCAGGCAGATCGGCCGGGAAAGTTTGTTGCTAAAACAAACTTCCCTGGTGATCTCTCTGATTGGCTGGTGTGACGCTGACATCATCGAGACCTGAGCCAATCAGGTCTCGATGATGTCAGAGGTCACAGCACCGGGATCCCCGGCGCTGACAGGTATGTGGGGGGTCCCGATCGCCGACCACCGGCTGTCCCTATCTTTTAAATGCCGCGATCGCTATGGATCGCGGCATCTAGAAGATAGGAACAGGTTAACATCATGGGGACCTGATCCAATCAGGTCCCCATGATGCCACATGTCAGAGCAATCGCTCTGAACCGGTACCGCAGCGCTAGCAGGACCCTGGGGGTCCTGAGCGCTGCGGGACCACCCACCGTTTTTAAACGTCGGCGCTGCACAGAGCCCAGGCAGCGCCGACGTTTATGTACAGTGGGCGGTCCTGAACCGGTTAAAGGGTCCTGAAAATCCTTTTACGATCCTAGATGCTTGGTCAGCAATGCCAGGGAAGGAAGCACAAATCTCGCATATAGCTATACCAGTTGTAAGGTCAAATTTAAGCCATGCGAGTTCTTTACACCACTCTTGCCTAAATCTCCTGGGTCCAGCAGTTTGACAACGGCTTGTTGATGGGGACTCCTCTGCTGGTGGGTCAACTCTTGTTTCTTCAGTTACCTGTTGCCCGGCACTTTCTACCTGTTGCACTGCGCTTTCAAGAGAGGTCTTTGTAAAGAATTGTGTCATTTTCAGTTGCTTTTCATTTTCTGGTATTCTCTCTGTTGCTCTGCGCTTCATTTTTTTCCTGAACCCAGAAAAGAAAAAAAAATGTGCACTTTGCTCTGCTATGCCAATTATAACTTACACATGATCTCTTTACCCTTCTTTGTCCGAGTGGACGAGGCAGTACTCCGGCTTCGTTCTCCCGGCGGCACCCGACTTTGTTCTTCCAGCAGCACTCCGCAGTCCGCCATATAGTACCCATATAATAATGGGATACACTGTGAATATACTGCCATATAGTAACCATATAATTACAGCATATACTGTGTATATACTGCTATACCCTACTTACAAAAAGATTTAGCAATGTAGGAAACTCCATTCAGTGGTGGTCCAGCAGGATAGGGTCTCTCAGCACTTCTAGAGAAGATTAAAAATCAATCTGCCTTATTATCCATATATTTTATTTTCTAACCATAAGAAGTTTCAAATCCTTTTTTGTAGGAACAACACTTTTCTAAATCAATGAAACAACATACTCACCTTAAATGTTTTTTGGAGGGAAAAGTAAAGATAAATTGTTGTTCCGTTTTTTTCTTGACATTTTTTTTAAAATTTTTACGAATGCTTTAAAAATTGCTTTTTAAAAAAAAATAAATAGATGTCATTACATTTATAAATTTTTTATATTCTCAGTTTTTTTCTCAGAAAAATCAAAGAAACTAATTTTTTTAAAAAAAATGCCTGTTCCGTTTTTTTGCTGACAAACTGTACATATAGACCCCCTCACACACGGCATCTCCCCGGGGAGCACGGCCTTTGTATGTACTTACACAGGTAGCGGGAGATGAGAACGGGCCCCCGGCCACAGCGATCCTTCCCCCGTAACCCAACTCTCCCTGTCCAGTCCCGGAGCATAAGGGGGGCGGAGCAAAGTGGAGAAGGCGGCCTGAGCGATACTGTCCCTGCTTCCTCCGATTGGATGACTCCGTGCAGGAGGTGGGATTCGATTGAGAGTATTTTTTTTTCTTCTCAACTCCTCAAGCACCAGGCAACATTTTCTAGGCGCCACTGGCGACCAGGCGCCTGGGTTTGTCGAGCCCTGCCCTCTAGGACAACTTATATATACCAGGGATTTGTTGCAATTTTTTGTAAAGACATATTTTCAGTTGTTTCACACTTTTTTGTTAAGTATATAATTCCACATGTGTTAATTCATAGTTTTGATGCCTTCAGTGTGAATGTACAATTTCCATAGTCATGAAATTACAGAAAAATCTTTAAATGAGAAGGTGTATCCAAACTTTTGGTCTGTACTGTAGATCTGCATGGGAATTTGCCTCCAGAGATTATTATAAATGAAAGAGGGAGTTATCAGTGTGAGACATGTAATGACAGACAGTCTGCTCTCTGGATCTACATGTCTCACACTGGTAACGCCCCTTTCATTTATAATAATCTCTGGAGGCAGATTCTCAGGGAGATTTATGTCCGGTCCATAGATTTTAACAGCTCATTTACAGATTGAGAAAAATGTGGATTTCTCTGGAATAAGACATCGGATCACAGATATTTAATTCAGCTTCCTATAACCTACATGTCCATATAGACAGCTTAGGCGGGGTGATCCTACTAATAGATGCCCTATAATATATGGAACGAAGGAGCCTTAGTGAGACTGTAACCCCAGCACTTATCATACTTACACCCTTGGATAACACGTCTGATGGCCAAATGTTAGTAGTGTACAGAGCAGTACAACAGAGTGTAGTGGCCGCTGACGGTTACTGCAGATCAGCTCCGCTGGAACTATGGTGTTCCATTCATACACGGATTACAGACGTTCAGCTGACAAAATCACGGCTGATTGGTGGAGGTACCGGAGCATCATGGATTTTGTATTGATGACCTATCCTAAGGATTTTTGTGTTTCGATGCCTATTGCTCCCGCGCAGCTGTCCCCCGCTATCCTCCTGCAGCATCATTGCGGACGTGCAGGACTGGGAATTCACTTCAGACATTGCTTGCTCTGGACAAGTGAGCGCTGTGAATAAAGCTAACGGGAAGTGCAGCACGGTGGTCCAAGGAGCCTTAATTTGCATATCACAATTATTCTGAAAAAACTAAAAACTGACATCTACAACACAGGGATGATGTATATGGAGCAAAGGACTGTTTACGGGGTATAGATCCAGTTTTGGGGGGCAGGCTCCCTTTAAAGTGAGGGGCAAGATCCACATGACATATTTCCTGTGGATTTGTGCTGTAAAGTTCCACCATGACCGGATATAAACGTGGAAATTCACACAGAAAAGAAAAACCCAGCACAAATCTCCCTGCTGTGCAATCTACGGGTTTGCAGCTCTTGTACTCCGCCATGGACAGTGGCATCTCCTCTACCCAGGCATTGCTGCTTTACTGGACTTGAGGCAGTGCCCAGAGGTATGACCACAACCTGCAACTGTGTAACGCTGGACTCTGCTGACATGCCAGCTGTATACGGCAGAGCTGTCACTACTGCCCCGCAGGACACAAGGCGCCGCCATGATACTCACATGTTGTATGAAGATCCGTTCCCTCCAAAGTATCACCCACTCTGCCCAACACAGCTGCAGCCGCACCGACGTCTACGTCACCCTCGTTTACGGCTGTCCACTGTGATGCCTGTAAGGAGATGCCTCACATAAGCGCGCAGAAAGCAAAGCAGTTACTACACATCTATTCTGTATGGTGAGGAGTCGCTTAACTGACAAAAGTTTCCAGATATTTAAATATAAAAAAGTGGATATTTTATTATTTGCCTTGTATAGGCAGAGCAGGACACCCCTCTGAGGGTCCTGACATTTTATTACGTGTTCATTGGCTTCTAAGGCAGGCCGTGACATGACGTCACTGTGTATGAGTCAACCGGCGGCCATGTTTAGTGAGGGCAAGACGCTGACGTGGGCGAACGTCAAGTGTATGTTTCTGAAATATCTTTCTTGGTGATGCGTTTTTTTTTATCAAGACACAATACAGTTACTTAAATAATTATGATGATATGCTGAAGGCATGCTGAAGGCATGAGCTATACATAGACTCTGCAGATATCTGTAGTGAGAACATAGTAAATACGTAATAAAGTAAATAGAGATGCACACTGTCAAGTTTCTTTAATATTAGCCTCCATATTTCTTTTCAGATAAGCCAAAAAAGATTAAAGAAGACCTGTCACCTGCTCAAAAAATTGAGTTAAATACCTTATAAAAGTCTCTGAGCTCGACTGATTCTGCCATTTTGTTTTCATTCTGCGCTGCGTCGCTTCATGACAGATATCCACAGTTATTGCCTTTGGAGCGCATTATGTGAAATCTCTGCTTGCAGAACAACTGGACATTTCTTCTAAGTTCTTTCTGGGGGCATTCACTTTCATCCCTCCTTCCCAGACGCTGCCAATCACAGCTCGGGAGCTGATCTAGCAGTCTCAGATGCTGCTGAGCTGTGATTGGCAGCATCTGGGAGGGAGGGGTGAAACTGCACGCCCCCAGAGAGAACGTAGAAGAAATGTCCAGTTGTTTTGCAAGCAGAGATTTCACATACTGCGCTCCAAACCAAGAAATATGAATATCTCTGCTATGGAGTGACGCTGGGCAAAACGGAAAAGAGCAGCAGGATAAGGGAAGCGCAGGGATTTATTTATTTTTTTACAAGATATTTAACTCAATTTTTTATGCAACTGATAGGCTCTCTTTGAATTAAATGTATGAAATGTAAATTTTGTTAGTCACTACATAAAATCCCCTACAGTAACACTTTCAAGTTATAAGCCAAGGATGACTTAATCACAGTAATAAAAATCAACAACTACGAGAACATGTTTCAAACCATGATAATAATGAGTAGGCTGGTTTTACACTTCCAACATTTATGGCCCGAGTCCAGACAACGATGTCTATGAGATGGTTGAGTTCGTGTCAGCAGAACCACGGCTTGTCTGGACATCGCGGTCTACACTCGGATAATGAATGTTTGATCTGTGAAACCTGTCTAAAGCACAATGAGCTTTTATCCTGGTTTTGACGCTGCTTGTTTTCCCTGGGTCAAAAACGCAGCTTCTTAGGGTACGTACCCATTATCAGCATTTGCAGCGTTTTGGACGCAGCTCACCTGCGCTGCGTCCAAAATGCTGCGTTCTACAGTACAAGTGTGACGCCTCTTCCTCAAAAAGCCCTTTTCTTTACCCTGGGAGATGGGGGACTCGGAGTCGGGTCCTGTGATGTAGAGATGGGGTGCAGCCGTGGCCCGGACCCGACCCGTGCTCAGGGCTGTCACATTAAAAAGTATGGTGGGGGCTTATCCGGGTTGAGTGGCTGATTTACGACTACGCCACCTGTGGCACCTGGTGAAGGCCACCAGCGCCGCCGCAGTCCGCTGAGGCATGGTGTTATGGCGGCCAGAGTTATTACTACTCCCCACAGGTGGAGCAAGGCCTCAGGGCAGAGGGACAGGATGGAGGGGGTAGTAGTAGAGGGAGACGGGCGCCCCGTCATGCGGTGTAGCGCAGAATAAACAGTCTGGAGGCCATAGGGGTGAACTTCGAAGGCTTTACTCACTTCAGAGATGGCAGAAGGAAGGCGACTCCCTGCTCCCCGCGGAGTCCTGCGGTCACCAGGGACGGGGGTCCGACAACCTCCGAGTAAGTCCAGCGTACAGTCGTGACCCTACACCAGAGTGTTCCTGAACTACAGACCGAATCCTTTCCTGTCCGTGTGTGTGCGAATAGGCCGGGTCTCCCTCTGAGCTCCTCTCAGAACAAGGGTACGTGTGGCAGCCCCACTCCGTCTGATACCCGGTGGGATCCTCAGGGCCTACCGGGCTTTCCCGATCAGGACATGGAGTAGCAAGGTCGGGTGTCGGGGGGCCGGTACCCCTCGCAGCCTGACTCCCTCTGAATATATCAGCCTGGCGAGGACAGGTGGCGTACACCGCTCCGTCTGCATCCTGCCTGGGATCCATTTGCTGTGGAGCTACACTCTTAAGCTCCGGGCCTTCTTGGTCGTGGTCCTTGACCGGGTTGAGACATTCCTCGTCTACAACCTGCCCCTCGCCCCAAGGCCGGGGTACGAGGGCTGTGTCCCCATCCGCTGCAGGCCCACACAGGATCCACGCTCAGGGAGGCAGATCACAATACCAAAGACAGTACTTCTTGACTAACAAGGACCGTTAAGGAACTAAACTACCAGGACCAAGAACCAAGATGGCTTTTTATTAAATATGAAATTTAAAGTGTAACTAACTTGTAAGTCCTCCACCCTCATCCACTAACTGGTTCCCCTAACTCTTGGTTCCCCAGTCTCCCGGTAGCCAGGGGAGCAGCACCTAGTGCATTCTAGCCCCCTCTGGTGGAGAAATGTGGTGTTGGATGCAAAGGTTGGGTCACGACTATCACACTGTTCTTACCTCAGAGGAGGAACACTACACTCCATTAGAGAAGTGCAGTATCCCTGTGGCGGTCGAACCCTCAGAGGCGCCACACAAGCATGGTGGATAAGATTTATAGAAATCCCATGCCAACTGTGCTTTTATTTAACTCTGCGTAAACTCACCGGCAGCGCGGCTTTACGAGCCACAGCATATCAATTTCCACAATAGAATGGATAGGATGCGGTAACTCCACATTGTTCAATGAACACATGCGGAAATACCTGCATAATTAGAACGCAGTGTTTTGGACGCAGTGAATATACGCTGCTATAACCTGATCGTATGCACATAGCCTTATAGTTCCAGCAAAGTGGATGGGATTTCTAGAAATCTCCTGCCCGCTGCGCTTCTCATTCACGCTGCATAAACTGACCTGCGGTGCGTTTTTCAAATCCAAAACATGTCAGTTACTCTTGCAGGGACGCTGAATTTTCAGTATGGAATTTTCCCCATAGACTTACATTAGATGCGTAAAATCCACAGGTAAAAAATGCACATGTGTTTATAGTGCTTTTCCGTGGCAGAATCGCATCAAAAACGCATGTAATCTGCACCTAGGTATGTCAATTAAGTTCAGTGAAATCAAAATACTAGAAAGTTTCAAAAACAAAGCAGCTTTATTTAACGAATGACACATCAGAGACAAAAATCACAGCTTCAAAAATGTGATAAAAATGCTTGTTAAAATACACAAAAAAACGCAATGAAAAAACGCAAGTAACCTAATTAGTAGGACATGGGGGACAGCGTGAGGGCACAGTATGGAGGGAACAGTATGCCGAGGGGTGTGTGTGAGGAAAGGGTACAGTATAGAGACTGGGCGCGATAGGGGGGACACTGTGAAGGGACAGTGTGAAGAGGGGGCCCAGTATGGAAAGGGACAGAGTCGGAATCATATTTTGTGCAGGGAGCATAGTGAAGGGCAATTATTCAGGGCACAGCATAGGGCAAATATTTTTGTTCAGGAGCATTATAATAATACTCTTTTAAGAGCTATGTTTTGGGTTGTGCTGCAAAAGACCAGAGAAGCTGGAAGTCTGCAAAGACAAACAGTGGATGGGAAAAGACATCATGAAGTCTGGACAAGATGGAGAAGAAAAGAAGGGGAACGACTCCAATTAGAGAAGATGTCACCTATAAGGTACTTGGATGTAAATGTTTATTTGTGATAGTGACTAATTCTCATGAGTGCCATGGTTCCTGTATGGCCGCAGTCTGATAATGACTGTTAATATCAACTCTCAGTGTCTCATTGCCATCATTAAGGACTTACTGGGAATTATAGCTTCATGTGATGCAAATGAATATGAGGCTGACCTGACATTGCAATTGACCGCTATACTTAGCTTGGTGATGTATTCATGTACTGATGGTGGTTTTGATACTTTATTCCTGTATTGATAGTTCTTCTAATGCTATACTTAGGTACTGTTATTGGTTCTGATCCTATACACATGTAACAATCCATAACTTGTGAGATAACTTGAGACATGGCTATGTTAATAATGTACAACGTATGTGCCATCTGGCAGGTTAAACGTTACTACTCGTGCATTTATGTAGGGAGCATTAATTAAAATGAAGCACTGTAGCATGCCAAAACCTAACAGCATGTGATATACTCACTGTCAGGATTCAGCTCTGCTTGCTGATTCCCAGCGGTCATCACATGATCACTCATATGCGATTTTCATACTTATAACGCCTATTAAAAATTAACTCCTATTAAGAATATAAGACCAAAAAGGGGGAGGAATAAGATAAAGGGGATCTCTATGGTATTCAGAATAAAGACCACATTCCAAAAAAAGAGATAGCCGGAGAGTGAGCTATTGAACAATATATACATTTTTATTAATTAATCATAACAATAAAAAAGATATTCTCTAGTTGAGAGTTACAATAAGTGAACGTGGTAATGTGAGAGGCATAACTAGATCAAGGCAGATGGAAAAGTGCCAAGAGAAGGGAGACCAAATCCCTGTCCACAGAATCCAAACACACCCATAAGTCCAAATTAATCACATGTGTATAGGACAAAGATGCTCAACTAGTAAATGAACATACAAATATACCCTATACATAAGTCAGTTGAAATATATATGATAGGATAATCTTACACAAAGTAATATAATAGTAGTCATTCAGAATGTCTAACAATAAAGGTAAGTAGCAGTTGATACTATTAGTAAGTATGAAGATCTATAAATCTTGCTAAACCATATGGTATGTAGCCTAAGTATTACTTAAGCAAGACAAAAAAGAGATTAGGAATGACATATAGTGTACACGTGTGAATGATCAAGGTTATATTGAATACATTATGTTGGAAATAATATTAATTACCTTGAGACATATTGGGCATGTCGGTGTGCGGGTACTGGTTACAGAGAGCTGTCAGCGCGCCTGGTAATGTGCCCACTAGCTTAACTTCCTGCTTCCCTCATTGATTTTTCGCTAAACATTGAGACAATCAGCAAGAGCAGCTAGTTGGTACTTGACTGTAAGTTTCCAAATCGCATTTGAGCGGTCACATAACTACTCAAACCGCTTAAGCTATGTATAGGAGGGGGTACCAAGCTGATTTTTTGCCCCAGGTGCAGGAAAACCTAGATTTGCCTCTGTTCTCACTATCCAGATTCACCGCAAAATGGCTTCTGCATTCCGTGCCTTGACATTTATGCAGACTATGATAGTCTTTCCTAATTGGTTGTGCTATGCCATGTGATTTGATAGTTGCAAGGCATTATGGTGAATGTTTTATGAGCGTTCTCTGACTGATACAGTCTTTTGCAAATGGATTTGCAAATTGTACAAATCACCACATTCTAAAAAATTCGACATTAATTCAAATCGATTTGCACATCACTAGTTCCCACTAATTTGCCAAAAGCTTGGGAATTCAGTCATCACCACATTGAAATCAGCATTTATATGTGCATATTCATAATTGAGAATTATGCTGCTTACGGACTTAAATGGGTATTCCCATCTCCAAGATCCTATCCCAATAGGTAGTAGGTGTAATAATAATAATAGCAAATTCCTCCAATTAGAAATGTAGCTTAGTTCTTCAGATTCGCTGTGTCACTTACCTATTGTGCAGGGCATTGCAGTAGCTTGGTTACGACCACTAAGAGCTAACTAACTGTCACTATATGAGTGGTCATAACCATTGATACCTAAGCTACTGCAGTGCCCTGCACATGGGGTATGTGACATGGTGAATCTGAAGAACTATGCTACATTTCTAATTGGAGGTATATGCTAACAATATTATTATGATACATATATTGGGATAGGTTCTTGGAGATGGGAATGCCCCTTTAAGTCCCATAAGGCTTTCAGAATCTGTCAATTCCAAGAGTCTGGCATTTCTGATAAGTAGAACCTCATCAGTAATATTCTCTCCTAAGGATAACACGTATTGGCATGATAAACAGTATTAGATAGTTGTGTCCTGCAATAACAATGAGATCCCTAATCTGCGTGTAATCCGTAGATCTCATCTCACAGCCATTTATGGACCTGGATTGGTTTTCTACTTGCGCAACAGCAAACAAATAACTACTTTATTTGGCTTGTTCAATTTTACTTTCTTCTAGGTCATCAAGAAGATACATTGTAAGTGACTTCAGATGTAGCACGTATCATGGCTCTCTGTACTGTATGTTCCTTCTGACCGTGGCTTTATCTGAGTGTTACTATGTATTATTTATATGGCATCCACAACGCTCCCAGCTCTCACTGGAGTAGGCAGCAAGAAGCAGACAAGCACATTAAAGGAGAGCTGAAGGGCACAAATGCTTCAGTAATAAGCGACATAAGTGCTTTATATTGATAGGCTAATAATTGGAAATAATAAGCAAATTATTACAATATGCAACGTGGCATGAATGCAATAATACTTGTTTTTATTATGTATACCCTTTTTCACATATAAAGCACCATGGAATAAATGGCGCTAAAATAATAAATAATAAACAAAAAAAAGCTTAACTTTTAGAATTATTTTCTGCTAATTGAGGGCTTGTTTTGTTCATTGTGAGCTGTGATTTTAATTGCTACCATTTTCGGATTCATATAATGTTTGATTTTTCCCCATTTTTGGGGGGAGGGGAAGTTCTATTTTTTTTTATTTTTTTTTGCTTCATAATGTTCATCATATGGCTTAAGTAACTGTATATTTTGATAGTTTTTTGTGAACGTGGAAATACAAAATATGTTTATTTTCTTCTTTGTTTTAAATGGGGGAAAAAAAGGTGATTCAAATTTTTATCATTTTTGAATAATCTTAAAGGGATTTTGGCATTAGATTTTTGCTACCACACCTGAGAGCAACATGATATAATGGAGAGACCCTGACTCCAGCGATGTGTCACTTACTGAGCAGCTTCCTGCAGCTTTAATACAATCACTGTTTTCTCTGCTGCAGATCTACCAGTTCTCTGAATGCTGAGCTCTGTATAACCCCACCCACACCACTGATTGTCAGCTTTCCATGTACACTGTGCATAGGCAGAAAGTTGTAAATCACTTGTGGGGGCGGGGCTGTACAGAACTCATGAATATGGAGGACTACCTGGCAGCATGTTTAATAGTCTTCTAGTGATAATCTCCTGATGATAAAACAGTGATTTTATTAAAACTACAGCATTGCTCGAATCATTGACTCTGTCTCTATACTATTCTTCTCTCAGAATAGTTGGTAATAGTTTCCCTTTAAATTATTTTTTTATTATTCATTTATTTTTAAGTACTCATAGAGGACTTGAACCTGATTGCTTTGATTGCTTACTTTGTATGCAGGACTACCATATTATTGCAGTATATGGTGTGGCAAGATGACTCACTCGGCTGCTTCAAGAAGTAGACTCAGGACACTGTTTCCTCAGGTTTATTGTAATGGCACAAGTACTGCAGATTTGGCAAAATAAACAAGGCCTTTCCGGCGTAACGGAAAAACAAAAACATAAAGCATAGCACAGTCCATAAGTGAGCTTGTTCCACCCGCTCTTGGTATCACAAGCCGTTCAGGCAAAAGTCCTTTTTGTGGAGCTCCCTAGCTTCCACACATAGCCTGGAGATTTCACTCTCCAGATCACACAAGAGACAAAAAAAATAGTGACTGAACATTTAACCTTGCTCAGCCACAGCCTGGGGGAAGGTAGGGTGAATGACTTCCCACCCGATCTCTATGTCATTCACACCAAACCACTCCCTTCACAATGGTGATTACACCCCCAACATATAGCATGCTGGGGAAAAATTGTAGGTTCAGTTCACACAGGCTAGCAGCAGTTGTGACACATACTGTTATGATCTGCAACATGTACTAAGGAAAGATAGGGGAAAGCTGTCCCTACAGTAAGACTAAGCTGAATCCCTACGATGTTGCGGGTTGCCTGTTCCTAGTGAACAGACCCGCCTTAGTCCTCGACTAGTCTGAACGAAGACCTATAGAATTAAGGGGAGGGGTCCCTAAAAGAACTAAGGACTGGAACAAAAATGGGACATGTCCTAAACAGAAGTTGTTTCAGAACACAAAAGACAAACTGACAAAATGTACTAGAGGTCCCAGAGGACCAAGCGAACTTGACAGAGAAAGGCACAGAAGCACCAGGCTAGAGAGACAATAGAACACTGAAGTCCAGCACAGCCAGAAGGGCGGAGCTGGAATATAAAGGCGGATGGTCACATGAGCGCAAACCACAAGATAGAAAAAACAAACAGGAGGGTTCTAACAGTACCCCCTCTTTTATGAGGATCCTCCGGATCCTCCAGGCCCAGGCCTATCCGGAAACCTCCTGTGGAAAGCTTTAACCCCTTTAAAGCCCATGACGTACTAATACGCGTCTGTGCCCTGGGCTTTAAGAGCCTGACCCGTATTAGTACGTCATGGCGATTGCGCGCGCGCACAGGCTGATTGTCACAGCTGACACCCGATACTATGCGCAAGGAGCAGTCCTGCACCGCTCCCAGCACATTAACCCCCGCAATGCTGCGATCGAAGTCGATCGCAGCATTGTGGAGGCAAGGGGAGGTGATCGCCGATACTCACCTCCTCTTCCGGCTTCCAGCGCTGTCTGCCGCGGCTTCCTGGGTGTTGCCATGACGACCCGATGTCGTCATGACAACATCCGGGTCACCAGACAGCAGGAAGATTGTTTGGACATGCGCAGTGCATCTCCAAACTATCTTCTCCCTGTCCAGCGCTGACAGCCTGCATGGCACAGGGATGGTGCTGCATTCCTGTGCCATGCAGGCGATCAGAATAAAAAAAATGAAAGTCCCATAGTGGGACAAAGTAAAAAAGTAAAAAAACTGTGTGAAAATGAAAAAAAAGAAAAAAAAATGGTAAAAATATAAAAAAAAATAAAAAAGATAATCCACTAAAAATAAAAATATAATGTACCCATCAATAAATATTATTATGAAAAAAAACCAAAAACAATAAAAGTACACATATTTGGTATTGCCGCGTCCGTAAAGACCTGACCTAGAAAACTGTTCCACTAGTTAACCCCTTCAGTGAACACGGTAAAAAAAAAAAAAAAAAAAAGCAAAAAACAATGCTTTATCATCATACCGCCAAACAAAAAATGGAATAACACGCGATCAAAAAGACGAATATAAATAAAAAAGGTACCGCTGAAAACATCATCTCAACAAGCCACCATACAGCTCCATCATCCGAAAAATCAAAAAGTTAGAGCTCTCAGAATAAAGCGATGCAAAAAAATATTTTTTTCTATAAAATAGCTTTTACTATGTAAAAGCGCCAAAACATAGAAAAACTATATAAATGTGGTACCGCTGTAAACGTACTGACCTGAAAAATAAAGCTGCCTTATCAATTTTACCACACCCGGAGCAGAATAAAAAAATGTAAAAAAACACAATTCCTGAATTGTTGGTGTTTGTTTATTCCGCCTCCCAAAAATAGGAGTAGAAAGCGATCAAAAAATGTCACGTGCCTGAAAATGGCACCAATAAAAACGTCAACTCATCCCGCAAAAAACAAGCCGTCGCATGACTCTGTCTGCCAAAATATGGCGATGCAAAAACTAGATTTTACAAAATATGAGTCTTTTAGTGTGTGACAGCTGTCAATCATAAAAACCCGATATGATTCTGGTATCGCTGTAATTGCACTGACCCGAAGAATAAAGTAATCTCATCACTTATACTGCATGAGGAACGGCGTAAAAAATAAACGCTAGGGCTGGGGTTGGGGTTGTGCTAATGTTAGGGTTGGGGTTGTTTTTTTTTTCCAATGTTAAAAAAAAAAAAAATGACGATATGGCGACTAGTGTTGAGCGCAAGTGCTCGCTACTTCAGTTTGCATCGGGTGCTCGGGTATGCACTGAGTATCGCGGGTGCTCGAGTCTCCGCCCCATATGCTTCGCGGCCAAAAAAACCTCGCGGGGATTGCCTGCCATGCACGAGCGATCCCCGCATGTTTTTTTGGGGTGTCTAATAACCGTGAAACATGCGGGCGGGGACTCGAGCATTTCACTTGAGCACCCGTGATACATGGTGCATACCTGAGTACCCGATGCAAACTCAAGTAGCGAGCACTTGCGCTCAAGAGTAATGACAACTTATTCAATATGATGACCTAATGTTATCAAATTCTGCGTCGTACCTCTGGGTTCAAAATGTTTGCTATACCCCTTAATAAAATCCTTGAGGGGTATAGTTTCCAAAATGGGGTCACTTGTGGGGGAGCTCCACTGTTTAGGCACATCAGGGGCTCTCCAAACGCGACATGGTGTCCGCTAACAAATTGAATGGAAAATCGGCTCAAATTGTTAGCGGACACAATGTTGCGTTTGGAGAGCCCCTGTGTGCCTAAACAGTGGAGCTCCCCCACAAGTGACCACATTTTGGAAACTAGACACCCCCAAGGCACCTATCTAGATGCATAGTGAGTAGTGTTGAGCGAACATGCTCGACACTGCTCGGTACTCGCCCGAGCATCACGCTACTCGGGATGTTCGGCGAGCACCGAGCATTTCCGGGTTACTCGGGCGGGAGCTCGGGTCTCCGCACTGCATGTTTGGCGCTCTTTACAGAGCCAATGAACATGCAGGGATTGCCAGCCAGTCACTGTAATGCCGCAGCCATGTTGTTTGTGGGCATTACAGTGATTGGCTGGCCGCACAGTGTCACCTCGAGTATTTAAAACCGGGCGCCGCCATCTTGGACACAGTCGCTCCGGATCAGACAGTGTAGGGACAGTGCTGCTGATTTAGGGAGAGATATATCCTGCAAAATAGTTAGTGTAGGGTCTGTAAAGGCTGCCAGATCAAACAAACAGTCCTTCTCACGACTAATATCCATCCCAGGTATATCAGGCAGGCAGGCAGGCAGGCTGTATAGGAGACGCAGTGGTTATACCAGCAAACGCTGCATTACAGTCCTGTGTGCTGCTCCTGTTGCTGAAATTGCTGGACTTAGCTCCAGGTCCCGGGGGCCAGGAAAAATCCTTTTTTTTTTATCTAAATCCTCTTTTTTTTTTCCTCCTTCACAATGTACAAATACCCATCTTATTAACCTTTTGGTGCCCCCCCCCCCCCCAAAAAAAAAAGTGTGCCTCTGATTTTTCAGACACAAATATATCTGTTGAAAATAGTCTGGTGTAGACCAGAGAAATAGAAGTGTGGTTTTGCAGTTCTATGGGCCATTTGTATCTAAAAAAAACAGTTTGAGTGTGTCGCTCACTGTTCCGCCGCAAATATCTATATTTAAAAAAGCCTGGTATACACCAGTAAATTATTACTGTGGTTTTGATGTTCCACGGTAAAACATCTCTATTATTCAGGTTTTGGTAGTTTTTTCCGTAAAGAAAAACAGTAGTGTCTCCTGACTAGAGATGAGCGTTGTTCTACTCGAACTGTTCGCCAATCTCAAATTTGAGCTGTTTTGGGCGGTGTTCGAGCCGTTCGGCGAACACGAACAATTTGAGAAAAATTCGGCTGTTCGAGGTTATGTTCGATAACTGTTCGTGCACCAAAATCATAACTGGATTTTTTCTCAGTAATGATGAAAATTAATGTTAATACGCAGTTTGAGTGTACAGCGGGGTGGTGGGAGGAGCAGGGGATGGATCTCTGCAGGAACAATGAAGATCTCCATTTTTTTTTCTCTTTCCCGCATTTACAGTGGGGAGGTGCAATCTGTCAGCCTATCAGCAGCGCACACACGGAGCGAAGTGCTTTTTTTCACACAAGCAAGGGCATGTGTCATTGGCAGTGTATGTCACATGTCCTTGCCCTATAAGACCAAGCCATTTTCCCCGTCGCCACCATTTTCTCACTGCTGCAGCTGCGTGTTAGACGGCACCGCTGTTGCTGTGTGCGCTATACCTTGTTAATTTCAAGCCAATTTTCGCACAAATATACAGATAGCTTGGGAGTAGGGAATAGTTGTGATTGCAGTCCTTTTAAGGACTAGGTTACAGCATTTCCTACGACTTTTATCAGGCAGGTCTGTGCTCTTAAATAGATAGGTTGTGGGAGTAAAGACTAATTGTAATTGGAGTCCTTTTCAGGACTAGGTTACATCAGTTCCTATCAGTTTTTGCCAGGCAGGTCTGTGCCAGTGCTGTGCAAGTTTTTTTCACAGCATTTGGCTGAATCTAGCAAAGCTAATCCTTTTTGGCCTATTGCAGAGTGTGTTAGTCAGTGGAGTAGCCTATCTGTGTTGCAAGATATACCACCTGTGTATAGAATACCAATTTTTTTACTGCACCTAGTGAAGTAAAATCTTTTGGGCATAGCATCATTCTATTAGTCCATCTATACTGACCTCCATCAGGTTGCAAACTGAATCTAATTTTTTTCTGCATCTAGCTCTGAAAAAATATTTGGCCTTCTAGCAGTGTGTCGGACTTTCTCTATTAGTCCATCTATACTGACCTCCATCAGGTTGCAAATTCAAAATAATTTTTATCTGCATCTACAGTACCTCTGAAAAAATATTTGGGCTTCTAGCTGTGTGTGGGACTTGTTGTATTAGTCCATCTATACTGACCTCCATCAGGTTGCAAACTGAATATATTTTTTTCTGCATCTACCTCTGAAAAAATATTGGGCTTCTAGCTGTGTGTGGGACTTGTTGTATTAGTCCATCTATACTGACCTCCATCAGGTTGCAAACTGAATATATTTTTTTCTGCATCTACCTCTGAAAAAATATTGGGCTTCTAGCTGTGTGTGGGTCTTGTTCTATTAATCCATCTATACAGACCTCCATCAGGTTGCAAACTGAATATAATTTTTTTCTGCATCTAGCTCTGAAAAAATATTTGGCCTTCTAGCAGTGTGTCGGACTTTCTCTATTAGTCCATCTATACTGACCTCCATCAGGTTGCAAATTCAAAATAATTTTTATCTGCATCTACAGTACCTCTGAAAAAATATTTGGGCTTCTAGCTGTGTGTGGGACTTGTTGTATTAGTCCATCTATACTGACCTCCATCAGGTTGCAAACTGAATATATTTTTTTCTGCATCTACCTCTGAAAAAATATTGAGCTTCTAGCTGTGTGTGGGACTTGTTGTATTAGTCCATCTATACTGACCTCCATCAGGTTGCAAACTGAATATAATTTTTTTCTGCATCTAGCTCTGAAAAAATATTTGGCCTTCTAGTAGTGTGTCGGACTTTCTCTATTAGTCCATCTATACTGACCTCCATCAGGTTGCAAATTAAAAATAATTTTTATCTGCATCTACAGTACCTCTGAAAAAATATTTGGCCTTCTAGCAGTGTGTCGGACTTTCTCTATTAGTCCATCTATACTGACCTCCATCAGGTTGCAAATTCAAAATAATTTTTATCTGCATCTACAGTACCTCTGAAAAAATATTTGGGCTTCTAGCTGTGTGTGGGACTTGTTGTATTAGTCCATCTATACTGACCTCCATCAGGTTGCAAACTGAATATAATTTTTTTCTGCATCTAGCTCTGAAAAAATATTTGGCCTTCTAGTAGTGTGTCGGACTTTCTCTATTAGTCCATCTATACTGACCTCCATCAGGTTGCAAATTCAAAATAATTTTTATCTGCATCTACAGTACCTCTGAAAAAATATTTGGGCTTCTAGCTGTGTGTGGGACTTGTTGTATTAGTCCATCTATACTGACCTCCATCAGGTTGCAAACTGAATATATTTTTTTCTGCATCTACCTCTGAAAAAATATTGGGCTTCTTGCTGTGTGTGGGACTTGTTGTATTAGTCCATCTATACTGACCTCCATCAGGTTGCAAACTGAATATATTTTTTTCTGCATCTACCTCTGAAAAAATATTGGGCTTCTAGCTGTGTGTGGGACTTGTTGTATTAGTCCATCTATACTAACCTCCATCAGGTTGCAAATTGAATATAATTTTTTTCTGCATCTAACCCAGCCAATAGTTTTGGCCTAATACCACAGTTTGGCCACTCAGCTCTGCTCGGTTACCATCCATTGTTTTTTTGTGCAAACAACTCCAGAGTTGTGAATTAGTTAACCACCAAAATGAGTGGAAAAAGGCCTGCTGCTGGTGGAAAGGGGAATAGGCGTGTTGGGAAGGGGAAAAAAGGTTGTGTCCGTGGGGTAGGTGTTAAAGCAACAGTAACATCTGCAGAAGAAAGACCATCTTCCAGCCAAACTAAAATGTCTACTTCTTTTAGCGGACAATGTGATAAGATCCCTTTCTTACGGCCACGCCAATCGCTACAAATTCCAGATGAGGCACAAAAACAGCAGGTGCTTCAACGGATATCAAGTGCTCCTTTAAGTGGGCTCTCCTCCACATCAACTTCAACATCACAAATACTCCAGTCCTCAAAGGTGTCACCCAAATTGCACTTGCTTCCTCACAGCTCCCAAATCTCCAGCTGCCCGTCTGAGTATGAGGTAGAACAGATGGTTGAGTCTGCAGAGCTGTTTACTCATACTATAGCCTGGGAATCAGAGGTCGACTCCAGCGCTTCTGTGAATCCAGACGAGGAAATGATCTGCACTGATGCCCAGAATCTTTATGAGTTGGATCCAGGACCAGACGCAGAAGGTTCTGACCATAATGTAGACCCTCATTCCCAAACTGTAACTCCTGTTGGTGGAGACAATGAGGAAGACGATGATAAGACTCAAATACCTGATTGGAGCGACAACTTTAGTTTTTTGTCAGGGCAGGAACAGGTTGGCTCTGAGGACGACGGGTGTGATGACACACAGGGTGATGATGATGAGGTTGGAGATCCCACTTACTGTCAACCCACAGTCAGCCAAGAGATGAGGTCAGCAGAGGAGGTGGAGGAAGATGCTAGTGACGACGAGGTCAGGTTGCGCCTTCCTGGACAGAGACGTAGTACTGGAAGCACGTCAACAACTGCATCCTCAAACACAACTCTGCCTCTCACCACAAGTCGTGGTGGCTCTTCAGGTCGCATGGGTGCTAAGCCTTGCATAGCCTGGGCATTTTTTCAGATCGATAAAGATGACCCAACTCGTGTTATCTGTAACATTTGTCAGCAAAAGCTAAGTAGAGGCCAAAAAATACATAGTTTGAGTACTTCATGCATGAACCGGCACATGGACATGAAGCATAAGTTGCAGTGGGAAGCTCAGTGTGCTACAATGCGGCCTAGCCGGCCGGGCCAACCACCGTCTGCCATATCTTGTGCATCCGCGGCCTCTTCATCCTCTGTGACTGGGGGGACAGCAGTCACACCTGTTTTGGGGCGCAGACCTGCCACCTCTTTACCCGCAACAGCCAGCGTGATTGGCAGGTCATCATTTTCTTTGGAGGTGGTAACACCAGCTGGTGTTGAGCGCTGTCCGACATCGATAGCACCACCTTTGGATCAAGGCAACCTAACATGTCCGCCTGCATCTTCCTCACAGACCGGCAGTTTGCCGGGGACACCCTTATCAACCCTGTCTAAGCACAATAGCCAGCCCTCGGTCCCTCAGATGTGGACAAGTAAAAGACCTTTTCCTCCTAGCCATGAGAAAGCTAAGAGGTTGAATTTCACCATCTGCAAGCTCTTGGCTACAGAAATGCTGCCTTTCCACCTGGTGGACACAGAGGATTTTCGAGACCTTATGTCCGTCGCAGTGCCCCAGTACCAGATGCCCAGTCGGCACTACTTCTCAAAGAAAGGTGTGCCTGCGCTCCACCAGCATGTCGCACACAACATCACCGCTTCTTTGAGAAACTCTGTGTGTGACAGGGTGCATTTCACCACAGACACTTGGACGAGTAGGCATGGACAGGGGCGTTACATGTCGCTGACTGGGCACTGGGTAACTATGGTGACAGCAGGACAAGGGGCTGCTGTCCAAGTCTTGCCGTCCCCACGAGTTGTGCGTCAATCCTCTTTGTGTCAAAGTTCCTCCACTGCTTCTGCCTCCTCAACCTCCTCTCGGTCTTCCACCTGCACCCAAAGCCTGTCTGGTCATGCCACAAGCTTTCTAACTGCGCAGAAGGGATCCTGCACACCTCCTTACTATGCTGGCAGTAGGGCTCAACGTCATCAGGCGGTTTTTACTTTGAAATGTCTGGGAAATGTGAGTCACACAGCTGAGGAGTTGTGGTCAGCTCTGGAGAACCAATTTCATGAATGGTTGTCTCCATTGGACCTGAAACCAGGGAAGGCCGTGTGCGACAATGCTGCAAACCTGGGTGCGGCCCTTCGCCGGGGCAATGTCACACACGTGCCTTGTATGGCTCACGTGTTGAACCTGGTTGTCCAGCAATTTTTAGCCCACTATCCCAGACTAGATGGCCTTCTGCAGAGGGCACGGTCGCTGTGTGCTCACTTCCGCCGTTCGCATCCCGCAGCTCAGCGACTTCCATCTCTACAGAAGTCGTTGGGCCTGCCACTTCACCGGCTAAATTGCGATGTGCCTACCCGGTGGAATTCAACTCTGCACATGTTGCAGCGACTGTGGCAGCACCGACAAGCCCTGGTGCAATACGTTCTGACGTATAGCCTGGGCCAACGAGATTCAGAGGTGGGGCAAATCACGCTGGAGGAGTGGTCTCAGATCAGGGACCTATGCACCCTTCTGCACAGTTTTGAAATGGCGACGAAGATGTTTAGTGCTGACGATGCCATTATCAGCATGACTATTCCGGTGATTTACATGCTGGAGCACATGTTAAACAGAATTCGGAGTCAGGTGGTGGCACAAGAGGAGGTGGAGGAAGTAGAGGAGGAGGAGTTGTATGCGGAAGGGCTAACATCTGCAAGGTCCAGACGGTCGGCAGCACCAAGGCGGCAGGCATGTGAGGGTGGGGGAGATGGTTTTACCAGGGCGCATGGTAGCAGCCAAACTAGTGAGGAAGGTGCAGGAGCCCAGGAAGAAGTGGAGGACAAACTGATGGAAGACTCATCAGATGAGGGAGACCTTGATCACATTTCTGTTGTGCGAGGTTGGGGGGAGAGGACAGAGGAAGGAAGCATGATTGTTACCTCGCCACCAACACAACAGGGACTTGGTGCTCCTGGATGCGCAACACACATGAGTGCCTTCTTGCTGCACTACCTGCAACATGACCCTCGAATTGTGAGAATTAGAAATAATCCTGACTACTGGGTTGCCACACTGTTAGATCCCCGGTACAAAAGTAAATTTGCAGAAATTATTCCTGCCATAGAAAGGGATGCACGCATGCAGGAGTATCAGCAGAGACTGTTGCAGAATCTTACATGTGCTTTTCCACAAAATACCAGTGGTGCACGTAGTGAATCTCACAGTTCCAACTTGCCAACCGTGGGACCGTCAAGTGTTCAGCACTCAAACCGTAACAGAACCACAGTATCTGCTGGTAACATCAATTTTGCGGAATCATTTCACCACTTTTTTAGCCCATCCTTTGCAAGGCCACAGGAGACAAGAAGTCTGACACATAGTCAACGCCTAGAGACGATGGTACAGGAGTATCTCCAAGTAAACATTGAAGCCACGACTGTGTCACTGGACCCTTGCTCTTTTTAGGCTTCCAATCTGGATAAATGGCCGGAGCTAGCCACTTACGCCTTGGAGATCTTGTCATGCCCCGCAGCCAGCGTTCTGTCTGAACGTGTGTTCAGCGCTGCTGGTGGTGTGCTGACAGATAAGCGCACGCGGCTCTCCACTGATAATGTAGACAGACTCACGTTCATAAAGATGAACAAATCATGGATCCGAAACGACTTTTCTACCCCTGTGTCATCCTGGGGAGAGTAAAAGCTTGATGATTGGTTAAAATCACCCTACCAACCGTTTTAAGCTTTCAAATTACTAATCATGTTTATCTGTATCTTGACTGGAAAATAATTTGGGCTTTGTGGCAGTGTGCAGCACTGATCCTATTAGGCCATCTATAATAAGCTCCACCAGATTTAAAATTAAAAATAATTTTTAGCTGCATCTAGCCCGGAAAATAATTTTGGGGCTCCGAGATGCGCAAGACACATAAGTGCCTTCTTGCTGCACTACCTGCAGCATGACCCTCATATTGTCAGAATTCGAAGTAATCATGACTACTGGGTTGCCACACTCTTAGATCCCCCAAACTTTTCGATCAACCTTTTCATTTTAATAAAGACCAAAAAAATGGTCATTTTTGAAATTATAAGCATTAGCAGGTTGTTAGAAACTGAAATCAAACAGTTTTCAACTCAAAACTTTATTGTAGGTGATGTTACATTTTCACATAGGACCCCTTGTTCGAAAGGAGCTTCTGAACTCTCTCGTCCATTGAATTTGTCATGTTTTGGATGGTTTCTGCTTCAATTGTTTTGCATGAGGACAGAATACCCTCCCAGAGCTGTTGCTTAGATGTGAACTGCCTCCCGCCATCATAGACACTCCTTTTAATGATGCTCCAAAGGTTCTGAATGGGGTAGAGGTCAGGGGAGCATGGGGGTCACACCATAAGTTTGTCCCCTTTTATGCCCATATCAGCCAGAGATGCAGATGTTTTATGTGCAGCATGAGATGGTGCATTATCATGCAGAAAAATGATCTTGCTGTGAAATACACGGTTCTTCTTCTTGAACCATGGCAGGAAGTGCTGTTTGAGAAAATCCACATACATTATGGAGTTCATCTTTAGCGCCTTCAGGGATCCTAAAGGGGCCGACAATCTCTCTCCCCATGATTCCAGCCCAAAACATTACTCCACCTCCTCCTTATTGGCGCTGTAGCCGTGTTTGCGTGGGGTGTCCATCCACCAGCCATCCTCCACTCCATCCATCTGGACCATCGAGCGCTGCATGGCACTCATCCGTGAACAAAACAGTTTTGAAATCAGTCTTCATGTAATGTTTGGCCCACTGGAGCCGTTTCTGCTTGTGTGAAGTGGATAGAGGAGGTCGACAGGATGGCGTATGCACAGCTGCAAACCTCTGAAGGACCCTGCATCTTGTTGTTCGGGGGACGTTGGAGGCACCAGCAGCTTCAAAAACTTGTCTGCTGCTATGACAAGGCTTTCTTGCCACTGCTCTTTTAACCTGACGTAATTGCCTGTAGGAAAGAGTCCTCAATTTGCCCTTATCAGCACGCACACGTGTGTACTGTGAATCAGCTACATACTTCTTGATTGCCAAGACACTTCATCCTGATCATCGCACAATGTTGATTGTAGTCATGCCTTGACCTAAACACTCCACAATTTGTTGCTTCTCAGCAGCCGACACATCCTTTTTCTTTCCCATTTTGGCAGAAAATGTAGGCTGCTTAATAATGTGAGAGAGCCTTTTTAAGTAGTCTTGCCTTTCATTGGACACACCTGCCAAACTAATTAGCACAGGTGTCTGCAATTGCTTACAGTGATATAAAGAGCCCTGACACACATCACCATCAATGAGTTTAACTGACAAACAAACAAATTCTTCCCTTATCACTCCTAAACACTTTTTGCATAATAATTTGGAACGCAGTGTACATGTGCTTTTCCACAAAACACCAGTGGTTCACGTAGTGAATCTTACAGTTCTAACTTGCCAACCGTGGTCTGTATGGAATTGTTCAATAAAGGGCCCAAAATTAAGATAACATAGATGCGAGAGGTCTCTATGAATAGGAATTCCTAAGTATTTGATACCCTGTGAGGGCCAGGCAAAGGGAAAGTTGGACTGGATGGAATCCTATATGGATTTGGGGAGGGAGACATCGAGGGCCTCAGACTTCGCTGCATTGATTTTAAAATTTTACCATGTAACAAAGTGATCTATTTCAGCCATAACAGCAGGGATGGATATATGTGATTGAGTGATATATACTAGGACATCATCAGCAAATAGAGAGCACTTGTACTCGGTGCCTCCCACCTCAATCCACCTAATATTGGGGTTATGGCGAATTGATGAGAGCAGGTGCTCCGTCACTAGGATGTATAAGAGAGGGGACAGAGGACATCCCTGCCTTGTCCCATTGGTGATTGTGAAAGGTGATGAAAATGTTCTGACGCACCCCCTGGGCCTTGGGACACCCGGAGCCGGACCCTTTTTGGTGGATGCTGGTGGTTGTAGTCTTCGTGGCGGCGACCCGGTTCCGTGGCTCAGGGCGGTCAAACCAGTGGCGGAACTATTTATGTGGTTTTGATGTTTAAATGTCCGACTACGCCACCCGTGGATTGCGGTCAGAGTGAACCGCCGCTACAGGGCAGACCGCTGAGGCTGGTGTTGTGGGTGCAGCAGAGCGTAGCATAACTCCCCACGGGAGGAGTATAGCCTCAGGGCAGTGTATGCGGAGGATGGGGGGTGATGGTGCAGGGCAGCAGCAGTAACGACACGGAGTCAATGATGCAGTCCAGGGCCTTTACTCACAGTTCTTATTATCCAGACCACGTCTGCAGGTAACGGCTGCCCACGTCGTACTGTGCTCACCAGGTGAGGGGCTCAGACAACTCCCAGATAACTTTGGAGCACTTCACAGGACCCCCTTTGTGTGTCCTTTGTCTGGCCTTTCTTACCAACACTTCTGTCCGGCTGCCTCGGGCCTCCTCTTGGTAAACTTGGCGCCAGTTTCCCTGACCCTATGTGGTGCCTTCCTAGCGGGTGTAGCGAGGGGCTGCGCCACATAAAATGTCAGAGCCTCCGGTTTCTAGCTGAGGGTCGTTTCCTGCCTCCACTAGTTCGGGGACCGGTCTCACCCTTGGCCTGACCCCTCCACGCAGGTGGATTCGGGCGTGCGGTGGCGACTCGCCCGTCCGCACCCCTGGGATCCCTTCATTCCTCGTT
Organism: Phyllobates terribilis; assembly: GCF_046119375.1. Lineage (NCBI taxonomy): Eukaryota > Metazoa > Chordata > Amphibia > Anura > Dendrobatidae > Phyllobates > Phyllobates terribilis. The sequence continues at coordinate 125,212,026 of NW_027362762.1, read as the reverse complement.
CCTGGAGCCTTCTCCGCTCCTCTTCCTTCCTTCTCCCTCTTCCAGGCCTGGGCCTCTGTTACTAGGCCGGCTCCGGAGCAGAGCTCATGCAGAGCCCCTGCTCCCTGCCACTTCTGCTCAGACTTCTCTGCACTGAACTAAGATGGTGCCCACCTTTTATACTCCCTTCTCAATGCACCCAGGAACTGCTTCCTCCCTGCTCCTGCACTACAGGGTTCCCCTTCCTCAGTGTTCCCTCGCCCCACTCCAGCCAGGGACAGGGACTGTCGTGCCCATCTCAGGGGCATATTGGTCGCCCTGCCCCACGGCAATGTGGTGTAATGCATGCAGGTGTCGGGTCCTGATCCACACTCCATCCTTACCTGAGAGTGAGATATCACACCTCTGGGTGACGTGCAATACGTCTGTAACAACCGAGCCCTCAGGGTGCTACAGTTCCATTTATCTTCAGCCTAGGTGACGTATTGCGATACAGGGCCGTGATTTTGGCTATAAAAGGGTCCCCTAGACCCCTACCCCAAGCTTTTTAAGAGAATCATATATGGCGTGCCAGGAGACTCTATGGAATGCTTTCTCAGCATCCAACGAGAGTATCTAATTACAAATTTTTAACTGCATCTAGCCCAGGAAATACTTTGTGCCTAGTAGCAGTGTCTGCTAGTCAGCGGATTATCCCGGCTGTTAAGCAAGCTACACCACCTGTAGTTTAGACACTTAATTTTTTCAAAGGAAATGCTTCGGGACCATGGGATACTTAGTGAAGAGCATCAGGAGGCACCCCAAGGCATAGGGGCTGGGACTGGCAGTAGGATGCCTTGCGGTGGACAGCCGAGCTCGATCCTTATAAAAGCTTTTTAACTGCAGCAGCTTTAGTGGACGCTACTGGAGCTGGAATTACCGCGGCTGCTGGCATGAGACTTGCCCTCCAATAGATCCTTGTAAATGGATTTAAAGTGTATTCATTCAAATTAGAGAGACAATTTAAATTAAAAAGCTTAGAGCTGCCTCCAGCACAGGGGGGCTCGCTCGACCCACCAGTGGACAGGCACCAGTATTGGGAGAGGGGGGCTGGCCGTCAGGGTTCACCGCAGCTCTGGCACAAACCCGGCGACACGGAGGTGGCACGGGCAGGAGCGGACTGGCCGTGTCGGCTTCTCACTTTTTGGATTTTAAAAGGGCATGACATGCCTATATCTGTGTCTCCCCCTCCTTTTACTCCTCCACCTCTTTTATTTTCGCATGACTATATGTACTTGTCACTTTTCCATGTGTTAGTTATGTCTTCTGAGCAGTTTGTCAGCTTTTGGACACCTTTGAAGGTGTTTTCTATGTGTTTCTATGTGTTTTTGTTTGCCTGCCATTGGTTTTAACGGTGTTCGAAGGTGTTCGACGAACAGTTCGACGAACAGTTTGGCGAACACACGGGTGTTCGACGAACCGAACCGAACTCGAACACTACGGGGGTGGCTCAACACTACTCCTGACTGTTGTGACACAAAAATATATCTGTTGAAAATAGTCTTGTGTAGGCCCGACATCCCAGTGTGGTTTCGCAGTTCCACGGGTCAAATCGCTGTACTATCCAGTTTTGGGCCTTTGGTATCTAAAAAAAAAGCAGTTTGAGTGTGTCGCTCACTGTTCAGCCGCAAATATCTCTATTTAAAAAAGTGTGGTATACCCCAGTAAACAATAACTGTGGTTTTCCTCTTCCACGGTTCTAATCTACTCTTTATTACCCTTTTTCCATTGATAGTGCAAGTGTAAGCTATTTTACTTCATTTACCATGGGCAAGGCGCGTGGCAAGGGACGTGGAAGTGGACGTTCTGGTGATGGTTCGTGCAGAGGATGGGGCCGTGGCCATGGTGAAAATGTGCCACAACCAACAGCCACATCTTCTCGCTCCCACTTCTTGACCGAATTACTAGGGAAGCACAGAACAGCACCAGTATTGAGAACTGATCAGTGTGAACAGGTTATTAATTGGATAGCAGACAATACTTCCAGTTACCTGAGCACCACCACCTCCGGTCTGTCTTCCACATGGTCAACTCTTAGTAGCCGTGAGTCTCGACCGCATACTCCTCCTCACCCTGATGCTCCTTCCTCCCACCATGCCGAGTGTCGTCAGACAGCAAGTGATCCCACACTTGGACACTCTGAAGAGCTGTTCACTGGTCCATTTCCATATTTGGGCCCCTCGCCTGCTCTGCTTGAAGTGGTGGAAGAGGAGATCCCATGTTGCGATGCCCAAATATTTGAACAGCCACGGCCACAGGAAGTCGACGTTGGCAATCTGTCACAAGAGGTGGACGATGACGAGACACAATTGCCAGGAAGTGAGGAGGAGGATCGTGGTGCGCAAGTGGAAGAGGAGGAGGTGGTGGATGATCTAGTAACTGACCCAACGTGGAAGGAGGACATGCAGAGTGAGGCCAGCAGCACACAGGGGGAGGGAGGCAGAGTACCCCAACAGGCAGGAAGAAGCAGTGTGGTGGCCACAGACAGAAGGCAGGCAACCGTTCCCCGTAACACCAACACAAGGGACGTTGCCAGTACAAGCGGTAGGTCTTCCAGAGTCTGGAATTTTTTTAAAGACTCTGCTGATAACCCCAAAAAGGCCATATGTTCCACCTGCCATGCCAGCATCAGCAGGGGTGACAAAACTACCAGCCTGACCACCACCAGCATGATCAGGCACATGGCAGCAAAGCACCCGACTTTGTGGGGCGAAACCCAGGGTCCACGACCAGTGTCAGCGGGTGTCACCACTGCTTCTTCCACTGTTGTGCGTGCAATAGAACCCCCTGTTGTGTGTGCAAGGCAATCCCCTGTCCATACTGCATGTAAAGATGCCCCCTCCTCTCAGTCTTCACTTGTTATGGCAGTTTCTCAAGAAACAGCATCAACGTCCAAGTCCACGTCCCACCGCAGCGTTCAATTGTCCATATCCCAGACCTTTGAACGAAAGCGGAAATTCGCAGCTAACGCCCCACAGGCCACAGTCCTAATTTCGCACATTTCACGACTGCTTGCGTTGGAAATGCTGCCTTTTAGGCTGGTGGAGATGGAATCCTTCCGCAACCTAATGGCGGTGGCCGTCCCTCGGTACTTGGTCCCCAGCCGACACTATTTTGCCCGGTGTGCCATCCCCGCACTACACAAGCACGTGTCCCGAAGCATCTGCCGTGCCCTCAACAACGCAGTTACTGGGAGAGTCCTCCTGACAACGGACACGTGGACAAGTGCTTGTGGCCAGGGACGGTACATCTCTCTGACGGCACACTGGGTAAACATAGTGGAAGCCGGGACCCAGTCGGACCTTGGGACGGAACACATCCTCCCCACACCGAGGATTGCGGGCCCTATGTCAGTCAGAGTTGCCCCCACAGTGTACAGCTCCTGCGCATCCACCTCCTCCTCCTCATGTTCAGCCTCCATCTCAGATATCACCACATCAGTTACAAGCTGGAAGCATTGCAGTACTGCCTCCGCCAAGTGGCAACAGGCTGTGCTGAAACTCATAAGCTTAGGTGATAAACCTCAAACTGCTTGTGAGTTGTGGACAGCTGTGAAAGAGCAGGCAGATCTGTGGCTGAGACCGCTGAACCTACATCCCGGCATGGTCGTGTGTGACAATGGCCGTAACCTGGTGGTGGCTCTGAGGCGAGGTGAGATCACACACGTACCATGCCTGGCTCATGTGCTTAACCTCGTGGTTCAGCGGTTTCTTAAATCGTACCCCGAGTTGCCAGATCTGCTCGTGAAAGTACGCCGCCTGTCAGCTCATTTTCGCAAGTCGGCTGTGTTGCAGCAGCGTTTGCAGCTTCCGGCACACCGACTAGTGTGTGATGTCCCCACACGTTGGAACTCTACCCTCCACATGTTGCAAAGGATTTGTGAGCAGAAGAAAGCAGTTGTGGAGTACCAGCTGCAACAATGCCGTCGATATTCAGGTCAGACTCCACACATAAGACCTCAGGAGTGGACCTGGATGTCTGACATATGTACCATCCTGTCAAACTTTGAGGAGGCCACCAAGATGGTGAGTGGCGATGACGCCATCATTAGTGTCAGCATCCCACTTGTCTGTCTTTTGCAACGCTCTCTGCAGAGAATTAAAGAGGAGGCATTGCAGCCAGAGTATGATGATATGGATCAAGAAGCCGTAGCGGGCGATTACACACAGCCCAGCCTCATCTCATCCCAACGTGCATTGGGGGACAATGAGGGAGAGGAGGAGGAGGAGGAGGAAGAACAGGAGCTGCTATCATACGTTGTAGACGGTAGTACCCGTACAAGTGTCATACCGTCGGTTCAGCGTGGGTGGCCTGAGGACAGGGAGGAGGTGGAAGAGGAGGAGGAGGAGGAGAGCATGGTCAGTCGTCATCTTGGTGAGGACACGGAAATCTTGCCCGTTACCAGTCTGGCACGCATGGCTGACTTTATGTTATGCTGCCTTAACCGTGACCCTCGCGTTGTCAAAATGTTGGGTGACAGTCATTACTGGTTGGTGACACTTGTAGACCCCCGCTACAAGGAGAACTTTCACTCTCTTATTCCTGAGGTGGAGAGGTCTACAAAAATGGGGCAGTACCAGAAGGCCCTTGCTGCAGAACTCTTAAAAAAATTCCCATCTGAACACGCTAGCGGCAGAGGTCACAGTTCGTTGCCCAACCAAGGCGTACAGGCGAGAGAGATGCAACTCCAATCCAGCAGAGGCAGGGGAACACTGTCAACGTACTGGGACAGTTTTTTGACACCCGCCCAGCTTACAGGCCCTGAGGCGCGAGGTACTCTCACAAGGAGTGGAAAGTTTCAAAAGATGGTGAGGGAGTACCTTGCCGATCGTACCAGCGTCCTCCGTGATTCCTCTGTGCCTTTTAATTATTGGGTATCCAAGCTGGACACTTGGAATGAACTCACTCTGTACGCCTTGGAGGTCCTGGCCTGTTTTTAGTGCCGCTGGGGGAATTATAACTGATAAGCGCACTCGCCTGTCAACTGACAATGCTGACAAGCTGACCCTTATCAAAATGAACAAGGGCTGGATTGGGCCAGACTTCTCATCACCACCAAATGACAGCAGAGTAACATAAAGTCAAATCCACTGTGTTATTTCGGGAGGTGTATTCCCATGCACCGCTTCACACCCACACATGGTTATACGCTTCCTCGTTTCGGCTGTTTAATCTTCTTCTCCTTATCCTCAGCCTCCACCACCACTATACCACCAGGGTGCCAGCATTGCAAGTTCCTCCGTCCTAATTTTTGGCAGCTTTTGCTGGGAAAGCATAAGCAAATACTATGGGAGACCCACTCCCCAATAATGGGACTTATGTTTGTAATATGCTGTACTGCATGGCTCTTGTAAGGGGCATTTCAAGTTGCTCCGTCCTAATTTTTGGCAGCTTTTGCTTGCAAGGCATAAGCAAATACTATGGGACACCCACTCCCCAATAATGGGACTTATGTTTGTAATATGCTGCACTGCATGTGACGCGCCCCCTGGGCCGTGTGTACACGTGTGTGGGATACCCGGTGCCGGGTCTCTGGGGTCTGTAGTCTCCGTGGCGGTGAACCGGTCCCGTGGCTCAGGCTGGTCAAACCAGTGGCAATCTTTCTTAGGTTTTGAGGTTAATTGTCCGACTGCGCCACCCGTGGATTGCGGTCAGGGAGTACCACCGCTGCGAGGCAGACCGCTGAGGCTGGTGTTGTGTGCGCAGCATAAAATGGGATAACTCCCCTCGGGAGGAGTATAGACTCAGGGCAGTAAGTGTGGATGATGGGGGTGATGGTGCACGAGCGCAGCAGGAATGACTCAGAGTCTTTGCAGTGCAGTTCAGGGTCTTTACTGATGATTATAAGGTAGACCCTCCTGGGAGTACTGGCTAGCATAAGAGGCCTGGTCAGTCTGTGAGCAAGCAGGAGTTCCCCTGGCCAGGTGGAGTTGTAGGCCTCCCCGTCTGTCTGCACGCTTCCTGGCTACCTTGCTGTAAGCGGGTAGAAGTAGCCCACGTCCCTGAGTGTACCGTGTAGTGCTCACCCGTATGGCTGGTGACTTGGGGCCTTCTGTTAGCCTCCGCTCCACAACGGCGGTGCTGGTCCCTTGCTTGTGACTGAGCCTCCGGTCTTCTATGGCCAGAGGACCTGAAATCCCCTGCCGGCTGGTTTCTGCTGCTGGATATATAAGTCCTCACAGCTTCGGACTCCTGTGTCCGGTTCCTATTGTCTTCTGCCAGGGCGAGCTCTGCTCAGCTTCCAGACCCTCGTCTTTAGCTCCTAGCTCCTACAGAGCTCCTTGCTGTTACTTTCCCTTGCTCTCACTCTGACTCGGACTGTTCTCTGTTCTCTGACTTACTCAACCCCACCCCAGATCCAGTTTATAAGGGCAGAATTCTCCCCTCCCAGGACTGGGGCAGGAGGATGTTGCATGTTTAAGGGATCCTGACCAGGAAACCTCCCACTTGCTCTCCGACGTAATCTCTATTACTGTGGTGACCAGACCCCTGGGGTGCCACACATGGCTCTTGTAAGGGGCATTGCAGTACCTCATAATTTTTGGAAAGCATTCCATTCACTGCTTAGGCCAACAGTGCACAGGAGACCCAGTTGCTATAAATGGAAAAAAAGGTTTAGTTAACGCCCTCTGACCTCCATGTCATTTCCAAGGGGCATTGGAGTGCCTCAAAATTTTTGGTAGGCATTGCACTCACTGTATACCCTATAACTGTGTAGCCGAACCGCTCCTTTTGTTACAGAAACATATCCTACAAGACATATCTGGTTGACTGGCCTGATATTGATGTGAATGGTCCCTGTTCCTCCTGCTCTTTCTCCTTTGCCACTACCTCATCCATCATTTATCACCTGAAGCTTTATTTTAATGGGAGTCATAGAACTTGGATAGTAGCAGGAAAACATCCAGCAATCCTCGGAGGAGGTAGGATATGCGCCAAAACGCTGACCTCCTCAGGCCTAGCCGCTACTACATGCATGCGCTTGCATTACAACAAAACAAAGCAGATGCTAACTTCTATCATCCTCATCATGCTCCTCACCTTGGCACTCTCAACTCCCCTGATGGAGAAGCCAGGGCCCACCGGAGGAGTCTGATAGTCCGGTGGGCTCGGCCAATGCTGCCCTAAAGCAGGCCAGGCTAAGAAAAGTGTGGGAAAGGTTATCGGTACAAATAGGGGTGGCTGGAGACCGAGTATGGACACCCGGCCACCCCCTGGAGGCTGGGGAGCAAGCGGGGACACCCAGCCACCAGGCGGCTGGGGACTGAGTATGGATACCAGGCCGCCGACACAGCCATGACGTGGTGGCGAGATTCCGCCTCCACATGCCTAAAAGGCCCAATTTAAAGTGCAAGCAAGCAAGCAGTATAGTATTGCAGCCTGGGGGTGGGTGGGTGGCAGGCTGCATACTTGCGCATGCATTGCAAGGAATGGGAGAGGTACAATTGAACACTGCCCTGGGACAAGGACTTGAATGGGGATAGTTGCAAGTCTGCAATGACAGGTGCAAGGTGGGAGGCATCTTCGCATGTCCCATGAACAGGGGTTTGGCATGCACACACTACAGCGGAATAGGCTCTCCTTCCCACTAAATGCACTGAGGAGGGCACAGGTAATGTTTTGGTATACGCGCTTAATCTTATGTATAAGGCACACCAGGACAAATATGGGCGGCTGGGGACTGAGTATGGATACCTCGCTGCCGAAGCAGCCATGAGGTAGTGGCCAGCTTCGGCCTCCTCTAAACTAAAAGGCCCCATTTCAAGTGCAAGCTAGCAGTATGAATTGCAGTCTGGGGGTGGGTGGGTGGCAGGCTGCACACTTACACTTGCATTAAAAGAAAACATAGCAGATGCTAACTTCTGTCATCATCATCATGCTCCTCACCTTGGCACTCTCAACTCCACCGATGGAGAAGTCAGGGCCCACCGGAGGAGTCTGGTTCTCTGGTGGGCTCGTCCAATGCTGCCTAAAGCAGGCCGGGCTAAGAAAAGTGTGTGGGGGGATGTTCCAAGGAGAAATGGGGGCGGCTGGGGACCGTTTATGGACACCCGACTGCCCCCAGGCGCCTGGGGACCGTGTGGACACTCGGCCGCGGGGCGGCTGGGGACTGAGTATGGACACCCGGCCGCCGGGCGGCTGGGGACTGAGTATGGATTCCAGGCCGCCAACACAGCCATGACGTGGTGGCCAGATTCCGCCTCCACATGCCTAAAAGGCCCAATTTCAAGTTCAAGCAAGCAAGCAGTATGGTATTGCAGCCTGGGGGTGGGTGGGTGGCAGGCTGCATACTTGCGCTTTTATTGCAAGGAATGGGGGAGGTACAATTGAACACTGCCCTGGGACTAGAACTTGCATGGGGATAGTTGCAAGTCTGCATCTTCTGATGCGGCAAGGATCACTTATGATGGGCACACTTTTAGACAGTGACCTGGGAGTCAGAGATGCTTCCAGGGGTCTTCCCCATGCTGTTCCCATGTCTTTTCAGCACTGTATGCATGTGTCACACAGCACATGGCCAGATAAGGTTGTAAAATGTTAAAATTACATTTCCCGGTGAATGCATTTGTCACGGTTGAAAGCAATACAAAAGTGCAAAAACGCATAAAAAATGCTACTTGTGAACATAGCCGAAGGTGTGGAGGAGTATTTTTGTTTTTGGTCATTTATTTTAACTTATACACAAGTCTTTTCCCTGGAAAGGATGTTCCTTAACATATTTCACAGGAAAAAAGTTTCACTTTCGTTTTATTGTGAGCCTGTAAAAGTGGCTTAATACCTCTGACCACGTTGTTGACAGCAGTGACCTGGGGGTCAGAAATGCTTCCTGGGGCGATCCCCATGCTGTCCCCATGTCATTTGAGCACTGTCACTATCGTTTTGGGCACTTGTTAAGCTTTTAAAAGACTGCCGGGTGTGCCACCGCAAAAATGCTCGAGTCTCCCATAGACTAACATTGGGCTCGTTGCTCGGGTCGAGCACCCGAGTATCACGGCGAGCTCGGCCCGAGCTCCGAGCACCTGAGCATTTTAGTGCTTGCTCAACACTAATAGTGAGAACTTGGAACCCCTAGGTGCTTCACAAATTGATTCGTAAAAATGAAAAAGTATTTTTTTTTTCCACTTTTTCATTATTACGAATCAATTTGTGAAGCACCTAAGGGTTCCAAGTGCTCACTATGCATCTAGATAGGTGCCTTGGGGGGTCTAGTTTCCAAAATGGGGTCACTTGTGGGGGAGCTCCACTGTTTAGGCACATCAGGGGCTCTCCAAACGCAACATGGTGTCCGCTAACAATTTGAGCCGATTTTCCATTCAATTTGTTAGTGGACACCATGTTGCGTTTGGAGAGCCCCTGGTGTGCCTAAACAGTGGAGCTCCCCCACAAGTGACCCCATTTTGGAAACTAGACCCCCCAAGGCACCTATCTAGATGCATAGTGAGCACTTGGAACCCTCAGGTGCTTCAAAAATTGATTCGTAAAAATGAAAAAGTGGAAAAAAAAATACTTTTTCATTTTTACGAATCCATTTGTGAAGCACCTAGGGGCTCCAAGTTCTCACTATGCATCTACATAGGTGCCTTGGGGGGTCTAGTTTCCAAAATGAGGTCACTTGTGGGGGGTTTCCTCTGTTTAGGCACATCAGGGGCTCTCCAAACGCAACATGGCATCCGCTAATTATTCAAGCAAATTTTACAATCAAAAAGTCAAATGGCGCTCCTTCCCTTCCGAGCCCTGCCGTGCACCCAAACAGTGGTTTGTCCCCACATGTGGGGTATCTGCGTGCCCAGGGGAAATTGGACAACAAATTTTGGGGTCCAATTTTTCCTGTTACCCCTGCGAAAATAAAAAATATTGGGTCTAAAGTAACATTTTTGTGAAAAAAGTTAAATGTTCATTTTTTTCTTCCACATTCCAAAAATTCCTGTGAAGCACCTGAAGGGTTAATAAAGTTCTTGAATGTGGTTTTGAGCACCATGACGGGTGCAGTTTTTAGAATGGGGTCACTTTTGGGTATTTTCTGTCATAAAGACCTCTCAAAGTGACTTCAAATGTGATGCGGTCCCTAAAAAATGGTTTTGTAAATTTTGTTGGAAAAATGAGAAATCGCAGGTCAACTTTTAACCCTTATAGCTCCCTAACAAAAACAAATTTTGGTTCCAAAATTGTGGTGATGTAAAGTAGACATGTGGGAAATGTTATTTATTATCTCTTTTGTGTGACATATCTCTCTGATTTAAGGGCATAAAAATTCAAATTTTGAAAATTACAAAATGTTCAAAATTTTCGCCAAATTTCATTTTTTTTTGACAAATAAACGCAAGTGATATCGAAGAAATTTTACCACAATCATGAAGTACAATATATCACGAAAAAACATTCTCAGAATCAGGGGGATCTGTTGAAGCGTTCCAGAGCAATTACCTCATAAAGTGACAGTGGTCAGAATTGTAAAAATTGGCCTGGTCATTAACGTGCAAACCACCTTGGGTTGTAAAGGGGTTAACAAGCCTAGGAGCAGAGACATCATCCGTCCTTACCCAGGAGTTGTCTTCGGGACTGAAACCCTTCCAGGAGACAAGATACTGTAATCTCCCTCTATGCCATCTAGAATTCAAGATATGAGAAATTTCAAATTCGCCGTCTTCCACCACAGGAGGAACTGTGACAGTGGCATCCCTATCAGATACGTCAGCCTTTTTCAACAAGGAAACATGAAACACAGGATTAATCTTCCAGGAAGTAGGGACATCCAATCTAACAGCAGACAGGTTAACAACCTGAAGCACTTTAAATGGACCCAGAAACTTAGGACCCAGTTTTTTAGAGGGAATCCTCAACCGCAGCTTCTTCGAGGAGAACCAAACCATGTCACCCACAGTAAACAAAACCTTTTTACGTTTCCTGCCAAAATACTTCTTGGACTTCTTGTTAGCCTCTTGAAGGTTGCAACGTACATTAGTCCAAACTCTCTCCAAATCGCCGGTAAAAAATTCTCCTTCTCCGGCACCGCCGACCCCAATTTGGAGAATGAACCAAAAGACGGATGTCTCCCAGTACAACAAAAAAAAGGAGAACACCAGCAGAGGAGGATGTATGATTGTTAAGAGCAAATTCTGCGAGAGGCAGAAACTCAGACCACACCTCTTGATTGTCTGCCACAAAACAACGCAAAAACTATTCAACATCCTGGTTCTTTCTCTCAGTCTGTCCATTCGACTCAGGATGATTACCAGACTAAAATGATAAATGAACTCCCAACCTGTCACAAAAAGCACGCCAAAAGCGAGCCACAAACTGAGGTCCTCTATCAGAAACAATATCCGTGGGAACGCCATGGAGCTTGACAATCTCCTTAACAAACGCCTTAGCGAGTGTCTTGGCGCAGGGCAGCTTAATGAATGGAACCAAATAACACATCTTACTAAAACGGTCCACGACCACCCAGATGACAGTAAAACCCTCGGGCACAGGAAGATCAGTAATAAAATCCATTGTGAGATGCGTCCAAGGCGCACTAGGAACCTCCAGAGGGCAAAGCAACCCCGCAGCAGGAGTATGTGAAGCCTTTGACCTAGCACATACAGTACACTGACGCACCCACTTGATAACTTCCTTCTGCCATCCAGGCCACCAAAAACTGCGACTGATAAGTCTCTTAGTCTCCGAAACTCCTGGATGACCTGCCAACCGAGACTCATGACACTCCACAAACAAATCTCTCCTAAAGGCTCTAGGCACGAACAACCTCTCATGGGGAGTGTTAGATGGAGCATCATCTTGAGCATTCAGAATCCCATTCTCCAAAACGGAGTCCAAAGCCGCCACCACAACTCCTTCCTGTAATGCTCTCCTCCTCCTCGGCACTGACCGTAGGAGAGAAGCTGCGAGATAAAGCATCGGCTTTAACATTCTTAGTACCAGGGATATAGGTAACAGAAAAATGAAAACGAGAAAAAAAAAGTGCCCACCTAGCTTGACGGGCATTCAAGCGCTTGGCAGCATCCAGATAGATCAAATTCTTATGATTTGTGAAAACCTGAATAGGAAATCTAGCGCCTTCCAAAAAATGACACCAGTGTTCAAGCGCAAGTTTAATAGCCAGCAACTCCCAATTTCCAACATCATAATTCAGTTCGGTTTCCGAAATTTTTTTCGAAAAGAAGGCACAAGGATGTACTCCACCCTTGTTCTCCTGAGACAAAACTGCTCCGACCCCCACCGATGAAGCATCGACCTCGACCAAAAAAGGCTTGGTCTCATCAGGCTGCAAAAGTATAGGGGCAGAACTGAACCTCTCTTTGAGATACTCAAACGCTTCAATGGCCTCAGTAGTCCACTGGGCCGTATTCGCACCTTTCTTGATGAGATCGGTTAGAGGTTTAACAATTACAGAAAAATTCTTAATGAATTTCCTGTAATAATTGGCAAAACCCAAAAATCTCTGTATAGATTTCAAACCAATAGGCCTAGGCCATTCGTGCACAGCCTGAACCTTCACAAGGTCCATCTCAAAGCCCTCGCTGGAGACGATGTAGGCCAAAAAACTAATTTTCTGCACAGCAAACTCACATTTCTCCAGCTTAGCAAAGAGTGAATTATCACTCAATAACTGCAAAACTTCACGTACACTCTGCCAATGGGACTCTAGATCTGGTGAATAAATCAAAATGTCATCCAAATACACAACCACATTCTTACCAGTCAAAGGTCTCAGGATGTCATTAATAAAGCTCTGAAAAAAGGCAGGTGCATTGGTAAGACCAAAATGCATCACTAGATTCTCAAAATGACCTACCGGAGTGTTAAAAGCAGTTTTCCATTCATCACCCTCCTTCACTCATAACAAATTGTATGCCCCCCAGAGATCAATTTTGGAGAACCACTTGGCTCCCACTAACTGGTTAAACAAGTCAGGAATTAACGGCAATGGGTAGGAATTGTGTACGGTAATCTTATTAATTTTACGAAAATCCAGACATGGACGTAAACCGCCATCCTTTTTTTTAACAAAGAAGAATCCAACTGCCACAGGCGACTTAGAAGGTCTAATGTGACCAGCAGCCAGGCTAGTCTGTATGTACTCCTCCAAGGCCTTTCTTTCAAGGATAGTCAGATTAAACAAGCGACTTTTGGGAAGAGTAGCACCCGGAACAAACTCAATGGCGCAATCATAATCCCTATGAGGAGGTAAAACTTGCGACTCCTCCTCCGAAAAAACCCTTCAAAAATCTTGAATAGGTACAGGTAATTCCCCTTTTTCCACAGCCGCAATGCGACCATTACAACATTTATCATAGCACTTCGGACTCCAAGACTTAATCACATTAGTAGACCAGTCCAATAAAGGATTGTGCAGTCTTAACCAAGGCAATCCTAGAAGAACTGGAGAGGGCAAATTATCCAAAACAACCAAGTTCAAAATTTCTTGGTGAACTCCATTGACAGTGAGTGGAAATGCAACAGTCTTGTGAGTAATACATTTCAAAGGAGTGTTATCAATTGCAACCACAGAAATAGGTGATGACAAAGGTTTGGATTTCAATTTAAGGTTTTCCAAAAACCCTTTATCAATCACATTAAGTGTTGAACCACAATCCAGAAATACCTGAAATTCAATCAACTCTCCCTGCAGAGTAGTACTCCCAGAAAGAAACACTCGTGCAGAGCGTAAACAAGCTATACGGGCGTAACTGACCTTTTTTTTTTCTTTACTTAAAGGATGCTCACAATACTTAATCAAATGGTCAGCTTTACCACAATAAAGACACAATCCCTCGGCGAATCTCCGATCTCTTTCTTGAGGACGGAGTGACATCGCCCCAACCTCCATCGGTTCCCCGCCATCAGAGCAGATTTTCTGGGGACTAGGACCTGACATTACAGGAGTCTTTACCTCATTGAGCCTGCACCTCAGTCTCCTGTCTATACGAACAGCTAACTGCATAGCTTCCTGCAGAGTCTCAGGTGCAGGGAATGCAATTAGCAAATCCTTAACCCTTTCACTCAGACCAGCAAGAAATAAACATCTCAATGCCGGATCATTCCACTTAACTTCTGAAGCCCATCTCCGGAAATGTGTGCAATAATTTTCAACATCATCTGACCCCTGATTCAAAAGTTCTGATTCAGCAGATGAGATTCGATCAGGATCGTCATATAATAGCCCCATAGCAGAAAAAAATTCTTCAACAGACCTTAAACACGGATCATTAGGCTGGAGAGAAAAGGCCCACCCCTGTGGTTCATTTTGCAAAAGTGACATAATAAAACCAATGCGCTGTGATTCATTCCCAGAGGATCTTGGTCTCAAATAAAAATATAATAAACAAGCATTTTTAAAGGAAAAAAAATCTTGCTGTTTACCATAAAAAACATCAGGCAGTCCTACCTTGGGTTCGACAAAATGCGCTCCAGGACAGCTACTCACGTGTTGCTGAAGCTCGGCCACCTCCAGAGACAATCCCCGCAGGCATTGAGCAAAATTCTGGACGGAAACCATACTGTTCCCAGAATTTATTTCCTTTTAGATTTTTGGGCTGGACTTACTGTTATGATCTGCAACATGTACTAAGGAAAGATAGGGGAAAGCTGTCCCTACAGTAAGATTAAGCTGAATCCCTACGACGTAGCGCGCTGCCTGTTCCTAGTGAACAGACCCGCCTTAGTCCTCGGCTAGTCTGAACAAAGACCTATAGAATTAAGGGAGGGGTCCCTAAAATAACTAAGGACTGGAACAAAAATGGGACACGTCATAAACAGAAGTTGTTGCAGAACACAAAAGACAAACTGACAAAAAGTACTAGAGGTCACAGAGGACCAAGCGAACTTGACAGAAAAAGGCATAGAAGCACCAGGCTAGAGAGACAGTAGAACACTGAAGTCCAGCACAGCCAGAAGAGCGGAGCTGGAATATAAAGGCAGATGGTCACATGACCGCAAACCACAAGATAGAAAAAACAAACAGGAGGGTTCTAACACATACCTCCCCTCACATACAGTACAGACCAAAAGTTTGGACACACCTTCTCATTTAAAGATTTTTCTGTATTTTCATGACTTTGAAAATTGTACATTCACACTGAAGGCATCAAAGCTATAAATTAACACATGTGGAATTATATTCTAGGTTCTTCAAAGTAGCCACCTTTTGCTTTGATGACTGCTTTGCACACTCTTGGCATTTTCTTGATGAGCTTCAAGACATAGTCACGGGAAATGGTTTTCACTTCACAGGTGTGCCGTGTAAGCTTTAATAAGTGGTATTTCTTGCCTTATAAATGGGGTTGGGACCATCAGTTGTGTTGTGCAGAAGTCAGGTGGATACACAGCTGATTGTCCTACTGAATAGACTGTTAGCTGCTTTTTTCTTGCCATAATACAAATTTTAAGTTAAGAAAAATGAGTGGCCATCATTACTTTAAGAAATGAAGGTCAGTCAGTCTGAAAAATTGAGCAAACTTTGAAAGTGTTCCCAAGTGCAGTTGAAAAAACCATCAAGCGCTACAAAGAAAGTAGCTCACATGAGGACCGCCCCAGAAAAGGAAGACCAAGAGTCACCTCTGCTTCTGAGGATAAGTTTATCCGAGTCACCAGCCTCAGAAATTGCAGGATAACAGCAGCTCAGATTAGAGACCAGGTCAATGCCACTCAGAGTTCTAGCAGCAGACACATCTCTACAACAACTGTTAAGAGGAGACTTTGTGCAGCAGGCCTTCATGGTAAAATAGCTGCTAGGAAACCACTCCTAAGGACAGGCAACAAGCAGAAGAGACTTGTTTGGGCTAAAGGAATGGACATTAGACCAGTGGAAATCTGTGCTTTGGTCTGATGAGTCCAAATTTGAGATCTTTGGTTCCAACCACCGTGTCTTTGTGCGACGCAGAAAAAGTGTACGGATGGACTCTACATGCCTGGTTCCCACCGTGAAGCATGGAGGAGGAAGTGTGATGATGTGGGGGTGCTTTGCTGGTGACACTGTGGGGGATTTATTCAAAATTGAAGGCATACTGAACCAGCATGGCTACCACAGAATCTTGCAGCGGCATGCTATTCCATCCGGTTTGCGTTTAGTTGGACCATCATTTATTTTTCAACAGGACAATGACTACAAACACACGTCCAGGCTGTGTAAGGGCTATTTGACCAAGAAGGAGAGTGATGGGGTGCTACGCCAGATGACCTGGCCTCCACAGTCACCAGACCTGAACCCAATCGAGATGGTTTGGGGTGAGCTGGACCACAGAGTGAAGGCAAAAGGGCCAACAAGTGCTAAGCATCTCTCGGAACTCCTTCAAGATTGTTGGAAGACCATTTCCGGTGACTACCTCTTGAAGCTCATCAAGAGAATGCCAAGAGTGTGCAAAGCAGTCATCAAAGCAAAAGGTGGCTACTTTGAAGAACCTAGAATTTAAGACATATTTTCAGTTGTTTCACACTTTTTTGTTAAGTATATAATTCCACATGTGTTAATTCATAGTTTTGATGCCTTTAGTGTGAATGTACCATTTTCATAGTCATGAAAATACAGAAAAATCTTTAAATGAGAAGGTGTGTCCAAACTTTTGGTCTGTACTGTATAACACCAGTGACCCTGTCACAGTGGGGAAAATAATATTCTCCTTTGAAGCCTAGCTTGTGGCCGGTCTTCAGCGGTGTACCAAGATGGCAACGACAGGAGACGTCTTCAGAAGACCCCCAGTTGCAGTGGCAGTCCATTATCACATTGGGATCACACTCAGGCAGGAATGTGCACCTTAAATTCCGCTGTCAAAGATTGAGAACAGCATTTAAGAGTTTATAGGAAATCTTTCAGCAGAATGTCACTCCCCAAACTATTTATACACACAGGTAGATTTTTCACAGACAAGTCCCACAATACCTTTACATGGCCAGTCCATTCCTTCTTACTGAGAAATCAGCGTTTGAATTGATATGCAAATGAGGGTGAAGAGCTATCTGTAGATCTGAAGCCTCTGCTACACCTGCTGTATTCCCTGACCAGCACCAGCTCCTCTTGCTTGACTGACAGCCTCTATGCTGTGTGACTGCAAGCAAAGCAGTTGTCAATCAAGCAGAAGTAGGCGGCATTTGGAGAATAGAGCTGGAATGACAGAGGCTTCAGATCTACCATAGCTCTTCAGCCTCATTTGCATATCAATTCAAACACCGATTTCTCAGTAATGGAGGAACGGACTGGCCATGTAAAGGTATTTCTGGACTTGTATGTGAAAGAGCTACATGAGCATATCAATAGTTTGGGTTTTGAAATCCTGCTGACAGATTCCTCTTAAGCAGCAACGACTGGAGCTAGCAATGATTGGGAATAAGAGGTTCCACCTTTAGTGAAGTTTGGAATATCATGGCGCAGGGGAAATCCAATACTTGACATTTCGCCAAAATGATTCCACCATTGCAGAGCAGTGTCCGGCCTCCGTGTTTACTCCAGCACCTCAGTACTTTCCTAAATATAATGTATCTGCCACCAAGACTATCTGAAAATAAAACATTGGTTTTAATTAATCCTTTACAGCTTGTTAGCTTTTCATGAAATGTGGAGACATATGGCATATTAATTCTCTTATCAGCAGTAGCTGATGTTTTGCAGCTCCAGGTTTTGCATATTTAATTTCTGCAATGAACCCAAGCTGGAAACATTTTCTAAACTTCTTCCATTTCAAAGGTAAAATGTCAGCGGTAAGCACACCCGAATGATTTCAATTTTCTAAGCTCTGCTCCATAATGCATTATTGACACTATATCATAAATGATTCTGCGCATTGTAAAAGGGAAATCCACATTGTGCTTGATATTTAATAGTAGTTAATCCACTTAATAGAATTTATATTACCGTGTGATGCTTAGTAAAATTCTGCTGTGTATTTTGCAAAACCTCCTGTTGTTCCTATATTATTTTTACCGTATACCTGTCATTTCTCCT
The DNA here is from genome assembly GCF_046119375.1 of Phyllobates terribilis. NCBI lineage: Eukaryota > Metazoa > Chordata > Amphibia > Anura > Dendrobatidae > Phyllobates > Phyllobates terribilis. Next base: position 125,194,067 of record NW_027362762.1, on the reverse strand, counting down.
AAATCCTGTACAAAAGCATGATCTTCTTGACCTCACCCCCCACAATAAATTAAAACAGTTCTTGGAGAACATTCTAATATGATTTCTATGCTCCATTTATGGAGCCTCCGTTCATTATTCTGACAGCACTATAGATGCTGGAACTTCCTTTCCCTCGCTTCACACCATACATTAAGCCTGAAATTTTCCAATGGCTTATCTGCCCAGAGCTGAAAGCCACTTCTCTGTTACGCCTGGTTGCAGTATGACAGAAGAGCAGAAGTAGAGCAACAAAGACCCACCGCCTCTTCCTGTAATCAGGAGACAAATTGCCCTAGACAACAGGCAGAAGACAACAAGTTAGCTCGAGGTATCCTGAGATGAGTGGCTTCAAATGAAAAGCTCTGACAAAAATAACTGTGTTACTCTGTAGGACACTGGTTATGTGTCTGCATGGGAATGTACCAAATTTATATTGTTAGAAAGTTTAGTGATATCTGTATATCCTAAAGATTTCTATTCAATGACAACGCGTAGATATGATTAATTAATGACCATGGTATATTTCAAAACTTCTCATTACATATTGAAGTGCCTTACCAGTAAGGAAAGAAACAGATGATGCAAAATTTCAAGCGCTCAAAGCATATATGTCAAACTCTGGCCCGTGAGCCAAATCTGGCCAGCAGGGTGAGTATATTTGGCCCACGAAGCCGGGCGGGTCCCCCGAGTTTATTTGGCCCCGGGTCCTCTGCCCGGCATCGCACTTTCAACTAAATCAGTATCCTAGATGCTGATACAGTTGAAAGCAATGAAGGACGAAGGAGCATCAGCCGACGTTCCCTCTCCCATCATTCCCCCTCTGCGTCTGAGGTCTCAGAGCAGCGGACCCGATGACATCATTTCAACGCACCCGCTGTACCGAGATGTGCAGAGGATCTGAAGACATCATGAAAAGACCAGAGCAGCGGGGAAATGAGGAGAGGTGAGTATTTATTTATTTCCAATGTGGAGCCCATTATACTGTATGGCTCCACATAGTGCTCTTTACAGTATAATGGCCCCACACTATGCACTATGTGGGGACATTATCCTGTATGGAGCGCTGTGTGGGGCCATTATACTGTATGGAGCACTATGTGGGGCCATTATACTGTATGGAGCGCTATGTGGGGACATTATACTGTATGGAGCACTATGTGCGGACATTATACTGTATGGAGCACTATGTGGGGCCATTATACTGTATGGAGGACTATGTGGGGCCATTATACTGTATGGAGCACTATGTGGGGCCATTATACTGTTTGGAGCACTATGTGGGGCCATTATACTGTATGGAGCACTATGTGGGGCCATTATACTGTATGGAGCACTATGTGGGGAGTGGGGACATTATACTGTATGGAGGACTATGTGGGGCCCATTATTCTGTATGGAGGACTATGTGGGGCCCATTATTCTGTATGGAGGACTATGTGGGGCCTATTATTCTGTATGGAGGACTATGTGGAGCCATTATACTGTATGGAGGACTATGTGGGGCCATTATTCTGTATGGAGCACTATGTCGGCCCATTATACTGTTTGGAGAACTATGTGGGGCCATTGTACTTTATGGAGCACGATTCATGAAAAAACCCTCCAGAGTTTCCTGAACAGACTTCTACTTGAAAACTTGTCAGGTTCACTGGAGTTTAAAGACGTGATGTACACATAGCCTATCTGAATAAATTAGGCTGTTGAATAATTTAAAAATCTTCTTGCTATATGGCTGTAATTCCCACTTTTAATCCCTTTCCGAATGGGCTCTTGTCCTTTTTTGTGCATTCTTTTTTTTTTCCTCCTTTAAAGAGTCAAAACTTTTTTATTTTTCCATTGCCATAGCCTTGTGTGGTCTTGTTTTTGGCAGGACAAGTTGTACCTTTGAATGACACAATTCATTTTATCATGTGATGTATGATGGAAATCTCCAAGTGCGTTGAAACAGTGAAGAAAGCACTATTCCGCCGTTGTTTTTTTGATTTTTTTTTTTAGTTACAGTGTTCATTATATAGTAAAAATGACTTGGCAACATGAATCACCAGGTCACTATCATTATGGCGAGTCTGAACTTATATAGTTTCTTTTTTATTTAAGTGGTGATAAAAAAATTCAGAAATTTGTAAAAAAAAAATTCACTTCTGTCGCCATTTTCCAAGAACTGTAACATTTTAACATTGAACCCTGGACCAATATTTTTACTGATACTATTTTGAGGTATATACTAAGTTTTGAACACCTCTTATTACACTTTTTTGCAGTGTTGCAGTCGAAAAACTGTATTTCTGGCATTTTGATTTTTTTTTTTCGTTACAGCATTTGCAGATCAGGTTAATTAATTTATTATTGTTATAGATCTGACTTTTATGGACTTGGAAATATACTACATGTGTATTTTTTTACTTCTTTAGTTTAAATGGGGAAAACGGGGAAACGAGGTGATACTAATTTTTGTATATATATACAGTACAGACCAAAAGTTTGGACACACCTTCTCATTTAAAGATTTTTCTGTATTTTCATGACTATGAAAATTGTACATTCACACTGAAGGCATCAAAACTATGAATTCACACATGTGGAATTATATACTTAACAAAAAAATGTGAAACAACTGGAAATATGTCTTATATTCTAGGTTCTTCAAAGTAGTCACCTTTTGCTTTGATGACTGCCTTGCACACTCTTGGCATTCTGTTGATGAGCTTCAAGAGGTAGTCACCGGAAATGGTCTTCCAACAATCTTGAAGGAGTTCCCAGAGATGCTTAGCACTTGTTGGCCCTTTTGCCTTCACTCTGCGGTCCAGCTCACCCCAAACCATCTCGATTGGGTTCAGGTCTGGTGACTGTGGATGCCAAGTCATCTGGCGTAGCACCCCATCACTCTCCTTCTTGGTCAAATAGCCATTACACAGCCTGGAGGTGTGTTTGGGGTCATTGTCCTGTTGAAAAATAAATGATGGTTCAACTAAACGCAAACCGGATGGAATAGCATGCCGCTGCAAGATACTGTGGTAGCCATGCTGGTTCAGTATGCCTTCAATTTTGAATAAATCCCCAACAGTGTTACAAGCAAAGCACCCCCACACCATCACACCTCCTCCTCCATGCTTCACGGTGGGAACCAGGTATATAGAGTCCATCCGTTCACCTTTTCTGCGTCACACAAAGACACGGTGGTTGGAACCAAAGATCTCAAATTTGGAATCATCATACCAAAGCACAGATTTCCACTGGTCTAATGTCCATTCCTTGTGTTCTTTAGCCCAAACAAGTCTCTTCTGCTTGTTGCCTGTCCTTAGCAGTTGTTTCCTAGCAGCTATTTTACCATGAAGGCCTGCTGCACAAAGTCTCCTCTTAACAGTTGTTGTAGAGATGTGTCTGCTGCTAGAACTCTGTGTGGCATTGACCTGGTCTCTAATCTGACCTGCTGTTAACCTGCGATTTCTGAGGCTGGTGATTGGATAAACTTATCCTCAGAAGCAGAGGTGACTCTTGGTCTTCCTTTCCTGGGGCGGTCCTCATGTGAGCCAGTTTCTTTGTAGCGCTTGATGGTTTTTGCAACTGCACTTGGGGACACTTTCAAAGTTTGCCCAATTTTTCGGACTGACTGACCTTCATTTCTTAAAGTAATGATGGCCACTCGTTTTTCTTTACTTAGCTGCTTTTTTCTTGCAATAATACAAATTCTAACAGTCTATTCAGTAGGACTATCAGCTGTGTATCCAGCAGACTTCTGCACAACACAACTAATAGTCCCAACCCCATTTATAAGGCAAGAAATCCCACTTATTAAACCTGACAGGGCACACCTGTGAAGTGAAAACCATTTCTGGTGACTACCACTTGAAGTTCATCAAGAGAATGCCAAGAGTGTGCAAAGCAGTCATCAAAGCAAAAGGTGGCTACTTTGAAGAACCTAGAATATAAGACATATTTTCTGTTGTTTCACATTTTTTTGTTAAGTATATAATTCCACATGTGTTAATTCATAGTTTTGATGCCTTCAGTGTGAATGTACAATTTTCATAGTCATGAAAATACAGAAAAATCTTTAAATGAGAAGGTGTGTCCAAACTTTTGGTCTGTACTGTATATATATTTTTTTTAAACATTATGATTTTACTTTTCACTATATTTTGTAATCCCTTTAGGGGACTTGAACCTGCGATCGTCTGATTGCTTGTACTATACCGAAATACCATAGTATTGCTGTAAATAGCAAAAATCATGGTCTCCTATGAAAGCCAGTACCATCTTGATGGGCACACGATTGTCATGGTAACCCATCAATCCTATCGATCACGTCGCAGGGCTGCTGAATGGGCTCTTAGAATAGCGTGCCCCCAGGCCGCACACTGTAAATTCCAAAAATTGTCAGTGGCATTTAACAGGTTAACACCCCCTGGTCGGAGCTCAGCTCCCCTCGCAGCTGTTAGAGACAGATGATGGCTGTATAACACAGCCATCACCTTGTGGAAAGGATGTTTGATCAGCCTTCGAGCACGCTTCAAAGCCAGAGAGCCAACGTATGATTAACCATTACGTCATATGTTGGTAAGGGATTAGGGGTTCTCCATATTAAATACATTTATTGCCTATCCAAAGGATAGAGGTTAACTGCATGATCACTAAAGATCTGACCCCGGGAACCCACACCAATCCCAAGAATGGGGTCTCCTTTGTAAATTTAGGTGTAGTGTCCATGTCTGAACATCACCCCATTCATTAATCCTTAAAGACTTGAATGGAGCTTTCACCATAAGTGCACTACTGGTCCATTCACACAGGGGACTTTGGGAATTTCTTTTTTTGGATTCCTGGGAGGTCCAGTAGTCACACCTCCAGAGATCTCACATCTATTAACTATCCTGTGGATTTAGTGAAGCAAAACCTTTTTCCACAATTTAGTTTTTTTTTCATCAGAAATTTGGTGTTTGCTAAGATGTAAAACTTTTTGCACAAGTTGAAGTTGCGCAAAAATATTGCAACTTTTGGTGTTTTCATGCCAGTATTTCCTCTTCAGACGCGACTGATTTACTGAGAGGCCTCTAAATGAATCCAGGGTCTCTGACTGCAGTATGCCTCCTTATCAAGATCAGCGTGAACCATGCCGGGCTTGTTGAATCGGGGCTTTCAACTTTAAAAATCAGATTATATTTAAAGTGATTATTATAGTCCTTATATATTACCCTGCTATTTTTTTAAGTCATGGTAGTCTCCAGATTTCTTCAGTTGCGAGTTTTGCCTGACTAGTTCCAGCTTATACTTCAGATTCTGACAGCCACGAGGGAGCCTGAGTGATATCAAGTGAATTGTGTTCAAGTGACATGTATGTGCAGCACTTGTGTTCTGCTCATAGAAGTGACAATGACAGCAGAACTAGCAGGACCGAGGTCCCTCATGGACAGGTTGAGTAGGTTCTACAGCCTTGAAGGTTCTCAAACATTTGTCTTCTACCATCTGTTATAAAATGTAAAAAACAGTACATAATCCCAACTGCAATGTTCTGAACCAATACTAGCTACAATATTTTATCCATTTAAATAACTTTTAATACATTCTACTGCTCCCAGTCTCTGTACAATAGGTGCAAATACAAAATCCAATCTGAAGTACAGTGCATGTTTTTGTGAGTATAAAGGAAAGCGTATTTAATTGTTGCTTACAGGGAATCCTGTCATCAGGATTTTATACCCCAGACTAATGGCATGTATATAAAGTCGCGGTATCGCTAAATAAATCCATACCTTGCTTGTAGAAATTATTTTTGCTGTTTTAGAGAAATCCATTGTTAAAATCTTATGCAATTGAGTTGCAAGTGCAACGGGGTGGGACATTGCACTTGCCTCTCTTTCTATTCCCTGCTCGCCGCCTTCCTTCTGTCTCTAACTTTCAGTGTCATGCTTTCTTTATCAAGATCTCACTCAAGCGCCGTCTTTGCCTAGGGCGCTGCATGCGTAGAAAGATTCTGATGACATAGTGAATAGTGATGCTCAAATCGATTCAATGCAAATCAAATTCTAGTAGAGTTTCCTGAAATCTCCAGGTCCCACCAAGTTCGAACAAAGTGCAATTCGAGTCTCGCAAATCACCCAAAAACGGACATCACCATTTTAAACATTGTACTAGACTGTATCTGTACAGATTATGGGTGACATTAACGGTGTAAAAAGTTCTGAAATGATTCTTCTTGGTATGATGTTTTTACATGACAAAAACTTTGTCTCTTAGTGCGTCAAGACAACCTGCTTATAAAATACTACTGTGGATTTGCTTACTGAACAACTGATAAACACTCACAACTGTGACCTAAAAGGTAAGAAGAGTCTATATAGCATGCATGTATGTGTATTTATACAGTATATATATATTATATACTGTATATAATGTACACGTGTGTGTGTGTATGCACAGTACAGACCAAAAGTTTGGACACACTTTCTCATTTAAAGATTTTTCTGTATTTTCATGACTTTGAAAATTGTACATTCATACTGAAGGCATCAAAACTATGAATTAACACATGTGGAACACTCTGCACCCCATCTTGACTGAAAAACAGCAGAAATGTAGAAATGTTCTCAAATTTATTAAAAAAAAGAAAAACTGAAATATCACATGGTCATAAGTATTCAGACCCTTTGCTCAGTATTGAGTAGAAGCACCCTTTTGAGCTAGTACAGCTATGAGTCTTCTTGGGAATGATACAACACATTTTTCACACCTGGATTTGGGGATCCTCTGCCATTCTTCCTAGCAGATCCTCTGCAGTTCCGTCAGGTTGGATGGTGAACGTTGGTAGACAGCCATTTTCAGGTCTCTCCAGAGATGCTCAATTGGGTTTAGGTCAAGGCTCTGGCTGGGCCAGTCAAGAATGGTGACAGAGTTGTTCTGAAACCACTACTTTGCTATTTTAGCTGTGTGATTAAGGTCATTGTCTTGTTGGAAGGTGAACCTTCGGCCAAGTCTGAGGTCCAGAGCACTCTGGAAGAGGTTTTCATCCAGGATAACTCTGTACTTGGCCACTGTATTCTGAACGATGTGTCAAAATGTATTGTTTACTTTCTTACTTCCCACTAAGTGCCCTGAACCCCTCGCTCTTCTTCCTCCTTCTTTGCTTACAACCTCCTTTCCTTTCATATCCTTAATTCTTCTTTATTTCCTCCATCCTCTCTTCATTTCTCTCACATCTTTCATTCCTCTCTTATATCCTTCTTTCCACACACTTCATTCTTTCCTCCTTTCTCTCTTCCATCCCCCAATTTGGTGGGTCTAAATGAGGCTTCTGAGTTAATTGAGGACAATTCCCCGGAACATCTTCTTTCCTGTCTAGATCGACCCAATGTTCTCTAGTACTTTGGTATTTGAAATAAATACTTGTATTGTATTGTAGTACTTTGGTATTTTTAAACATACACACACATGTGTACATTATATACAGTATATAATATATATACAGTACAGACCAAAAGTTTGGACACACCTCATTTAAAGATTTTTCTGTATTTTCATGACTATGAAAATTGTACATTCACAATGAAGGCATCAAAACTATGAATTAAAACATGTGGAAATATATACTTAACAAAAAAGTGTGAAACAGCTGAAAATATGTCTTATATTCTAGGTTCTTCAAAGTAGACACCTTTTGCTTTGATGACTGCTTTGCACACTCTTGGCATTCTCTTGATGAGCTTCAAGAGGTAGTCACCGGAAATGTTTTTCACTTCACAGGTGTGCCCTGTCAGGTTTAATAAGTGGGATTTCTTGCCTTATAAATGGGGTTGGGACCATCAGTTGTGTTGTGCAGAAGTCAGGTGGATACACAGCTGATAGTCCTACTGAATAGACTGTTAGAATTTGTATTATGGAAAGAAAAAAGCAGCTAAGTAAAGAATGAGAAAAAAAAAATGAACTTTTTAGAATTTACCAAATGGCTGCAATGAAACTAAGAGTGAAAAATTGAAAGGGGTCTGAATACTTTCCGTACCCACTGTATAGAGGTATCCATTGTACACTTTTTTACAACTTAAAGGCTGTTGTGATCATATGAATGTTGCATTTTGTGAAACTAAAAGATTTTGTAGAAATAAAGAAAGGATGGGAATATACAAGGTGGAAGTTACGTAGGAGATTAATAGTACAGTTATTATTCATATCTAGACCCCTAAAAGCTTTTCAGGTATTTTTGGTTGTTCTGCACACTTGGAAATGAAAACGTATGATCAATGTTGTGCTCATATCTAATGCCATCACACTTTGTTAGTTCTCGTGGTGTTTGCATGAAGTAAAGCTACAGAAAACAGCTTGATGTACTGGCAAATAATTAGTAAGGAAGGGGGGGAGATGACAATCACAGCTCCATGGACATAGAAGTGACAGAAAACAGGATAAGCAGCTGTGTACAAAGACAGATTGTTATCACTTATAATGACCGTTTACAGCTTCTCTGTGCTCCTCTGCATATCAAGAAGCATTTTAATGTCTTTCTAATGTAAGACTAGATTAAAGCTGGCCCTCAAGTTCACTTTCTCTGAAATAGCTGTGGGGAAACCATATGTGTCCCTTCCTTTCCGCACCTTTCTATCACTACAGGAGTTACTGTTATCAACTCCAACCGTAATTTCATCATCTGAAATGGTTGTGACTTTTATTTTTATGAAGCGTGTCAAGTAATGCGATTATACAGATGGGAGCAAACACTGTCAGATATTAGTTATGCTAATAAATCAATTAAATCAGAAGAGAAACACACAATAGAAAAAGCACACAAACTCCATACCCTATAGCACAGAGACTTGAAGAATGGCATGGTTATATACGAGGTTGACATCTATAGAGTATACAGTTACTAGCTAGTGAATCACGCTACTTTTTTCTATGATGTATCAGATAATGGATGATTATTTCAGTAAATGAACCCCTTTCCGATGCATTACTGAAAGGTATGTCATGGATGTCAGGTGACTCCCTATGGTTTTTGTCATGATGCTACCAACAGTATCAGTGATGGTCTTATGGCTGAAGAAACAGTCCTCCTTCTATTGCTTCCATTGCAACTGCTGGGATCAGAGAAAACTCTTTATCTTGAAAACCATGGTAAGTAGGAAGCATCATGCTGACCTGAAGCTGTGGTTATAAATTGTATTGCTCTTCAAAAAATATTAAATCTTTATGACCATTCTGATTTTCTCAACGTTTTCTTTAATATGAATAATTTAACAATAATACATTTTTATTTCTATAGTGTCAACATATTTTGCAGCACTTTACACTTTTCAGAGGGGACTTGTACAGACAATAAAAGACATTTATGAATAACACATAAATCAACAGATGCTAATAGGAGTGAGGTCCCTGCTCACAAGCTTACAATCTATGAGGAGACAAAAACGGAATATGGTAAAAAGTGCTTGTAATGTATGGTCCAGCCATCAATAAATGAAATAGAGTATTTAAATAACGCTGCATGATACAGTCACCAGCCAGTATCTGTATAAGCACAGATATAGAGTGCTATTAAGTGCATGTGTAAACAGATGCTTTCTATACCAACTAAGGAATGTGCTCCTCAGACCATGCGGGGGCATCATAATCATGGACCAGACCTCAATCTCAGGACAATAAAAATTTCACGCTCCTTATCTATGAACTGCTCCAATATTTACGGCCACAATGGTTTATCCCTCTCCCATAATGATTGCTCTGCTTCATGTCACTTGTCTCATCTATTGCATTATTTCTGTGTCTTGTTGTGTATAAATATGTGACTCTTCAGATTTTGTGTTATTCTATGCCTGACGAAGAGACCTGAGAAATCTTGAAAGCTTGCAATTTGTTACCATCTTTTCAGTTAGCCATTAAAAGGTATTCTATGAGGGTCTTGATTTGGAAGAAGATTTTGTAAGGGTAAAACGGGAATAAGTGAGGTGAGGCGAAAGGCTAGTCTAAAGAAATACATTTTTAAGGCACGCTTTAAATTGTTGGTAATGGGAATTAATCAAATTGTCCTGGGTAGTGTATTCCAGAGAATTGGCTCAGCACGTGAGAAGTCTTGGAGATGGGAGAGGGAGGTTTGGATTATTGAGGATGTTAGCCTTAGGTCATTAGTATAACTTAGGGCACGGGTAGAGTGATAGACAGAGATGATAGAAGAAATGTAGGGTGGTTCTGAACCATGTAGCACTTTGTGGGTAAGAGTGATAAGTTTATATTGGACTCTGTAGCGAATTGGCAACTAATGCAATGACTGGCACAGGGTAGAGGCATCAGTGTAGCGGTAGGAAAGGAATATGATCCTGCCTGCTACATTAAGGATGGATTGGAGAGGAGAGAGTTTAGTAAGAGACTGATTAGTAGAGAGTGGCAGTAGTCCAGATGAGGATGAGTAAGAGCATTCAGGGCTCTTTGCAGGGTTCATTATAATGTTTCAGAGCAGAGTCAGGACATGAGAGGGAGGAGATCGGGGCCAATCATGACTTCTTTGTTCTCAATTTCTTTCTTTGGCCGATGAGAAGTATTTGAACTAAAAAACTAGACAATCTAGGTAATCTATCTTCAATAAATACTTTGTCATGTTTAACTCATAGAGGTTAGTCCACCTAAATTCTCCATGGGTTTTGGCTCTAGAACACTCAAGGATATGCATGCAAGATTGTGGACAATTTGTATACTCGGTGCTCTGTAAGGCTATGTGCCCGTGATGCTGAATTGATGCGGATTTTTCCTGAGCGTTTCTGCCTCTCCCTGGCAGAAAAAACGCATGCAGATTTTTCATGCGTTTTTTTCTGCCAGGGAGAAGCATTTTTTAAGTGTTTTTGCATTCATTTTCGCATGCGTTTTTTCAAGCGCTTTTCCAAGCGATTTTGAGCATCACTTGGAAAAATGCTTGACAAGTTGGTCACACAATATAAATGCATGAAACTGACATCAGCGGTCGTGTGACCATTACATGACTAAATTACGTCACCGCAGGTCCTTTCAGAACACCGCGGGACGCCGAGGACAGAGGACGCCACCGGAGAGGAGAGCAGGGGCCGCCGGAGAGGTACGTATAATGTTCTTTTTTATTTTTTACGTTTTAATTCTTTTTTTACTAATGGTACCCGGGTCTGGAGGAGAGTCTCCTCTTCTCCAGATCCGGGTACCATCCGTGCATTGAACCGCATAACATCCGCATGCATACATGTATACATGCAGATGTTATGCGGTTCAATGCAAGTCAATGGCGGTGATTTCGCTGCGATTATGCACAATAAATGGTTGTGCTGCGGATTTTTCCACAATGATAATCCGCAGCTGAAATTTCCGCAGCATGTGCACAGCACATGCGGATTATCATTGGGGAACATGGCAGACAACTTAACAAGCGTTTTTAATGCGTTTTCGCGGCGGAAATGCTGCCGCAGAAACGCATTAAATCCGCATCGTGGGCACACAGCCTAATTCTATTTTTGGGAAGGTTTTGGTTTTTCAGGATATGCTACACTTAGAGGTGTTGTCACGGCCATATAGCCACTTTAATAACAAGCCAGAATCTACTCAGAAACAGAATCTTAGCTGTCCTACTATAAAGAAGTTAGCTCAAGAAAATAATTTATTATCTATATATTCCTTAGTATTTAATTTACAATCTAAAGGAATCTATACAATTTTTCATTATGTTAATTATTAACATTTTTCCTCATAGATTCCTTTTTGTTTAATAGTTTGACATATATTTATGTCATTTAATTCTAGTATCTCCTACTAGGACTGAGAACAATCCTTTTTACTACAGAATGAGAAACACTAAGCAAAGCTTTAAATACTTCACTGCATGATTTCCTGAAGACAAATCTGTAATGCTGCACTTATTACATTAAGATGCCTTCCGCTGATTTCTTGCGGCTGTGCCATATTTCAATATTTCTGTCATTTTGATGAATTGTGTTTTTTTTTCTGTCTAATGAATAAGCTGAGCGTTTGATGCCAGCTTCTATACCGCATGACACCTTCTTCTCCCCTGATGATTAGCTGAGGCAATGAAACGCGTTGGGAGCGGTGTGCTGTGAGTTGCTGGAGGCTGAATAAGGTTTTGGATGCCCCATCACATGGAGCTGTTTTAAAGCCAGAGAGCAAGAACCATCATTCTATCCGGTGAGGTCGTTCCATCACATATTTTATAAGTGTTTAAAGGCTCACCATCAATTGTGTAAATGTATTAAGGTTCTTGTGGCTTGAGACATGATATGTTTGAGACACTGTCTTGAGAGTTCCGTTACTATATTCCCGCCATTCTCTGTGTGATGTTACAGGTAGACTATGTGGGTATCACATACGGCTATATTCCTGGACATAATGAGCTATTGATTGTTAGGGTCACTCACTATCACAGACAGGTTTATACTTGTTTTTAGGTCCTTCGGACTTGTATATTACTTTTTTTTTTATTTAGTTGCAATAAATGTTAAGTTTTAACTCTTTGTAGTACTACACTCGCTTTAAATATTTATTTTCCTTGTGTGGTTTTTTTGAACCCCTATTGCTATACCTTGTGTTTTTTTTTCAGCACAAAATAACCAATTTATGATACATTTAGTAGAATGTTGCTATTCCTTAAGATTTCAGGCATCAAAGATAATGTAAATAAGGATTTTTTCTTCTTTTTCATTTTTTCTCATAGACAGCCACATGGAATCTGTCAGCAGATTTTTGCTACCTCATCTGAGAGTAGCATAATGTAGGCAAAGAGACCCTGATTCCAACAATGTGTCACTTAGATTACTGGGTGCGACGGTTCTGACTCAATCAGAGTTTTTAGATTTAGCAATGCAGCAGAGCTGAGAAGGCTGACCCCGCCCACACCAGGTCCTCTATTTACAATGACTATTAACTGAGGGAGGGGGAGAGGTTGGACTGGTGTAGTCTAGCAATGCTAATCACAAGTGATAAAACCTTCACTATAAGTGAACAGCACCACACATGTGTTACGATACTGGCGTAGTACTGCTGGAACAGGAGCAGGAAAAGCAATCTGTAGTAGAAGTTCTTGGAGTTAGCAAGAAGTTGTAGGAAACAATCCGTAGATAGGTGAGGACAGTCTGGGTAAGAATATTCAGGAGCTGGAGACTGGAACTAGGCTAACAGCTAGACACCATACTCAATGAGTGAGAGATCCATGTGGCTTTAAGTAGGCCCAAACAGGAAACAAGATGGATCCCACAGGTTCTGAATCTGCCATCTTAGTAAATGACAATTGCAGAAAACAACAGCAGCCTCCAGTGGTAAGGAGTGGGGATGCAGCATAATTATTAAGGTGAACAATAGCAACCACTAGTGGTCAAACTGTAAAAGGACAACAGGAATTGTGACAACATGGTAATAAATTACACATTCTTTGAAACTGCTGACTGATTCTCTTTTAGAGTGTCAGCCATTCTCATTAAGGTAAAACTCTGCAAAAAAAAGCAATTTAAATGAAAAATGCAAATGCTACAAAACAAAATAACATCACGGTTTTATGCATTTATGCTGAGTGGTGATGCCAGTAAATTATAGCATGTGACCACTCTGGGCACTGATTGAGATGAGAGCTCAAAGTTTCAATATGACAAGTGTCAGTATGACACTAATGTCTGTTGTGCTCACAGCATCTTGTAATCCCTCTGCAGTGACAGCAGAGTTGGGTGTTATTACATCTCAAACAGGAGTAGCTGTAGAGTGATAACAATTTGCCCTTAGCACAACAGACATTAGTGTGACTCATCTCTGGACAGGCAGTGTGGTGGAGTGGCAGTACAGTAGAGGTGACAATACTATGAGATGAAGAGAGCTTATAGAAGGGTTTGCAATATGACACAGCTAAACTCAGCTATGCAGCCCCTCCCCACATTAACCTGAACTGGAAGGTGTGGGTCATCTGTGCTCTAACCTCACAGCACTTTCTAATAATACAGGAGGTTAGACCAGGAAGTCAGAGCTGTATCTTTACATCTCACAAACTTAAGCTATGGTGGGGGCTTGCTCTTTTTCTGCTGTGTTGCTGCCTAATTATGATTGATCAACTCATACAGGGAAAAGTTTACACCCTCAATAAAACTATCTAATAACACCCACTTGGACGTAAAATAACTCGGGTGCCAAATACCGTACTTTGATTGCTCATATCTCAGCAACATAGAGGTGAACTGAAAAACAAAATGTTTATTCTTCTCTGCAGCCACTATTACATAGTGTGTCCAGTTCAACTTGAAAAATTTGGTGAAAGGTCCTCTTTAATGTGTGCTCTCTCTGTTACATTTGTATTATGCTGTGGTGTTATTATTAACAGGGTGTCTCAATGGGCAGTAGAGTTCACTGATAAGGCCTCCTGTAAGTAAGGATGGTTAGAGGTAGAGGTGAACAGATCGATCCACTGCGGATCGACTTTAAGTCAAATTTTCTAAAATTCACAAGTCCTCCCGAATTCAAACAATTTTGGATATTATTTGTGGAAAAAAATCCCCAGCACTATTTCACACACTGCTAAAGACTGCAACAGCCATAGAGCAGGCCTATGATGTCCGGTGAGGTCTTTCCTAGGTTGCCCTGCTGGTATCAAATCACATGGTCTAGCATGGCTAATAAGGGGGAATTATCACAGTCACAATAAAAAAGGAGAACTGGCTAAGCAGATCATTGCTAGGATTTTCTAGCTTAGCGACAGGAATGATAGTCAAAGTCTGTGAATAAAAGATTCAAGTGATACTGTATATAGGCAAATGTGACTCAGACATTGTGATGTCTATTGGCTATACGTTTTGCATACAAACAGCACCAGGACATAAAATACTCTGATCTGAATGAGCTCTTACTTTGGTGGTCACAAGAGCCTTTTGGGGTTCTAAACCAACATACAGCACCCATCACATGGAGATATAAATGCTGTATACACCTGTATACAAATTGAAGCCCAAGTGACAGAGAAGAGTGCTCCATGCTAAAGTTAAGAGACATCAAACTATAATGGAGTTTATGTGAAAATAGTCATTTTCATGTCATGTCATACTTATGTAGAAAAAAAAAGTGAAAAAAAATGTGAGATATATTTTAAGCAGCTTTATTATATGTAAAATACTAATAGTCATCCCTAATTCCTCGAAAAATTAGATATGACCAATCACCTCTCCTGCATGTTCTTCATGAAACAGTACTGAATCTTTTTTTATAACTAAGCTGTTCTGTTCCTCTGTTATTCCTAGTACAAACGTATGTATTAAAGGACAACTGGGTGTTACCATTCTCTTTGTCAATGGGGTGTGTCCCAACACAGTCTGATACAGTCACCACTGATTGGACTCAACTGGTAACATCCAGGTATCAATTTATTAATTAAATGCAGAAAGAATAACAACACAACATAAGGTTAAGAGAGAAGGTTCCCAAGAATTGCTATTTTATGTGGATCCAAGTATTTACTAATACAAATAAGTCAGAAGAGAGACAACTAACATCATACAGCTAGACCTACTTACAGCTGGGAAAATACAAATTTGGTCTGAGAACGAAATGTTTCATATTTCCCCACTGTCTTATATTAATGGAGCGGCTTTGCCCCCTGCTAGGTAATGACTGCTTAAGGCATTCAGGGAGCATAATAAATGCAAGCCTTTTTATTTCATAATAAAACATGTTTTCATATAGGGATAAAAGTGAATCGGACAAGTCTAGTAATTGTATGCTTCCAAGTTAATGCCACTGATTTACACACACACACACACACACACACACACACACACACACACACACACACACACACACACACACACACACACACACACACACATACTCGTTTAAGTGCTTTAGGGGGACCACTTGACTGGAACATGTATTGTGGGGACTACCATTCCCTGCAGTGATATTAACAAAGCAATCACATAGGAATATTTAAGTGCAATGTGTAACCACAGTTATCACTTGAGCTAATCAATATTGCTTAAAATAAGGGAAGTAAGGAACCTGACTTTTACTATCCTTGTGAGGACCGTTTCATGAACAATGACCATCTGAGGACATCTGTAAATACACACATCTCAGGGTTTTAACCACCTGGGGACTAAGATATTTTTCTGCTGTTAGGTCACTAACAATGGAGGTCTATAGGAGAAATTACATTTAAGGCTCGCCCACACAAGCGTATTTGCCCGTCTGTGCAGTGTCCGCAAATAGGGACCAAAGCTTTGGTCCCTAATTGCGGACACTGCACAGACGGGCAAATACATTCGTATGGGAGAGTCCTAACTTGTTGAAAAAAAAATCACCACACCAAGACCATGCTGTTTTTTTAAAGAAACTGCCAATTACCCAAGAAATACAAAGTGAGAAAATGCTCCATCTACAATGCTTTTCATTTTGTGGTTATTATACTTTCCCTGTTCAGTTCTAGCCAATCTGTCAGCAGCATTTTTCTGCGAAAAAAAAAACAGGTATAAACATTTAATGATCTGTTTGAGAACAAAAAATGTTTGATTTGCCCATAATAACCAATCACAGCTTTGGTATCAACCTCTGATTAGTTGCTATAGGTGATTAAGACAGAGTGATAAGTACAGGCCAATGGATTTTTATAGAAAATGGTGCGTGTAACACCAGCCTTACCAATTTTACCATTGATGTTGCATTCAGGCCCTTAAAGTTCATGTATTACTTCCTTCCCGCAAAATGACCTAACTCTACATTAAAGGGGTATTCTGAGAATACAGAATTCTCAGTACCTGGCAGGACACCTGTAAGGAGAGAAGGGGGACTGGTGCTTATAGTCTCGTCACCGGCGGCCTTCCATGCCATGCAGCAGCCTCCATCACCGGCGCCGCAAAGTCCCAAAGTGTCGGGCCGGCATCTATCGTTCATGTTACCGGCGGCTACTCACGCTTCACTGGTTAGGCTCGATCTGCTTCTGAAGCCTGTGAGTGGCTGGCAATCACGTGTACAATGACGTGGTGCCAGACACTTCCGGTTTTTGTAGCGCCGGTGACGGGAGCCCCTGCTCAGGACAAGAGACCGCGGGTGATGGTAAGTACCAGTCCGCCTCCTATCCCTACAGGTGTCCTGCCGGCTGACAAGAATTCTCTATTCCCGGAATACTCCTTTCAGTTTTTAAGAGACTAGTTTACAATTGACATATGGTAACATGATTTGGATGAAGTGAGCACGAAGGCAGTACTAATATACAGCTGGGCTATTGCTACAATGGATGGGGTTGGAGCGAACTATGATCCCAGTACTGAAGTTAGACAGTAATACAGTTAGACCTACAGTGTAGGTAAATTAATAAATAAATGTGACAGACACATATTGAATGCCAAAGTAACAAATTTATTCAACATTTTATATAAAATACATATGTAAAACAATTGAAGTTGCAGGGTTGAAACAGAGTGGAGTAAGAACAGTTCACAAGTTCTGGAAGGAGGGCGAGTACACTGAGGTCACAAAAAGTCTTTGGTAAAACAGATCAAAATCTTGGAGTTTCTTTTAGTAATACCTTTGTTGGTCCTGGGTTTCTGGGAAACCTTCTTTCCATTTAAAATTTAAGTTGAAATTAACCCAAAACTATTTAGTCATGTTGACCTATGTATCATCAACTAGACACAATGTTAGCAATGGTAAAATGCTTTAGAGAAACCGAGAACAAAAATAATTTCATTCTATCTAATACTTACCATTCAATATGTCCAAGTAAAAGCTTATGTACCTGAGCAACATAAGCATACAGCACTATGAAAATAAGTGTGAAAAACAAAACGCACAGTCAAGATTTACAGGTGTGCTATTCATATAATAGGGCCTATTGATATCCCTAGTGTACCATATCAAATAAAGGACAAGCGGCTATATTGCACACCTGCTTGTACTATACCACTTTCAGACATGCAGGTACGAGAATGGGGGCAAGTATAAAAAATACATCCCCGGATTTCCTGTTCCACCTACTATAAGCCCCATGAGTTTGAGGCTCAGAGTAGGGGATAGAACTGTTAGGTTTTAGGTAGAATTAAATTTCTTTTGTTCTTTTCTAGTATGCTAACCTATAATTTAACCAAACTTAAAACCCGGTGCCTGGCTCAAAATGTTGTTTATTCTATCGGATTGCGTTTTAGAGCTGTTATGCGGTTCTTTATGTAAAACTTAACAGCAAGCCAGTTTCTGTCTTTCAGTGCAGATGGTTCTGCAGCGATACATGCCACACAGTCATTTTTTCCAGGCACTTTACATTTATGAATAAATTTAATCATATGTTTCTCTACAGCCTTCACTTCCTCCCTGTTCCAAGGTATCTTCTTTACAGGTTTTCGGCCTGAAAAATAAAAAATATATATATTTTTTAAAATACCTGTTTTCATATCAATATATGAGATTGCATGATATAGTATTCCAATACAACAATATAAAATTTAAAGGAACACATGCCTTCTGATTTCTGTAGTTTATGGTCCTGCCCAAGCTCTAACTCATTTGGTGCTGAATTTGTTCTAAAGAAGAAAAAGATTATATATATAAAATATATACTGTATATACTCGTGTATAAGCCAACCCCCCCGACTTTTAACATAAAAAAGTGGGAAAAAACTTTGACCCTCATATAAGCCGAGGGTGGGAAATACAGCAGCCTGTGACCCTCTGTAGCCCCCCACTGCTCTTATGTAACCAGCCTGTAAGTCCCCTGTACCCTCCTATAGCCAGCCTGTAGGTACCCTGTGCCCTCCTATGCTGGGTTGGCCAAGAACAAGTCGGCACCGGCAGGGTTGGCTGGGAAATGTAGCAGCCTGTACCCCTCTGCGCCCTCCTATAGCCAGCCTGTAGGTCACCTATGCCCTCCTGTAGATACACTGAGCCCTCCTACAGTCCTCCTGTGCTGGGTCGGCTGAGAACAAGCCAGCACCAGCAGGGTCGGCCAGGAAATGCAACAGCCTGTCTGTAGGTCCCCTGTGTCCTCCTGCAGTTTTCCTATGCTGGGTTGGCTGGCAATGTTGGCTAGGAACGAGGCGGTGCCGGTAGGGTCGGCTGGAAACGAGGTGGCTCTGCAAATTTTTATTTTTTTTACTGACTCGTGTATAAGCCAAGGAGGCTTTTTCAGCCCATTTTCTGGGGTGAAAAAACTCGGATTATACTCGAATATGTACGGTATATTCATATTTATTTTGTGGACATCTTTATAAAATTGAAAAGCTACATACCTTCAGGGGATTGCTCATCTTCTGACTCATCACTATAGAGCTGTACTGGTTCTAAAGCAAAAATACAAATCACCAATGTGAATGAATATGCTATAGAAAATGTTCAAAAAGTAAAAAATAATCCTATCCTACAAAGTCTATATATATAGGGGAATGCCGAAGCAGAAAAAAATGAACATATGGCCCATTTATAGAGAATAGAAAAACTTTTTATTATTTCCAAAAACTTTACTATACAGAGTTTGAAGTGACGCAGCATGTATCAAAAAACACATACAAAAATTTTTGTTAAAACATACTTAAAAACACACGAATATCGCAGGAGTGTAGGCATCACATCCAAAAGGTATCATTATTACACATAACATCCCTGTGAGTACTGTGAGTACCATATATATGTATATAACTCTCCTAATCACCATTCATCAAATGTTACCAATATTCATCATAATTACCTCTATGGAGTGAAGCCCACACGCCGAGTGGTTCCCCGACGCGTGTTTCGGCGCTATTGCCTTCCAATAGCGCCGAAACGCGCGTCGGAGAACCACGCGGCGTGTGGGCTTCACTCCATAGAGCTAATTATGATGAATATTGGTAACATTTGATGAATGGTGATTAGGAGAGTTATATACATATATATGGTCCGTTTGGACTGAATTTTGCTTGCACTTTGATTGGGTTGTTTACACTCTCCCTATTCACTATTTCAGTACTCACAGGGATGTTATGTATAATAATGATACCTTTTGGATGTGATGCCTACACTCCTGCGATATTCGTGTGTTTTTAAGTATGTTTTAACAAAAATTTTTGTATGTGTTTTTTGATACATGCTGCGTCACTTCAAACTCTGTATAGTAAAGTTTTTGGAAATAATAAAAAGTTTTTCTATTCTCTATAAATGGGCCATATGTTCCTTTTTTTCTGCTTCGGCATTCCCCTATGTATCGTAGTTTATACGAATGGCCGGATATATATATCCTAAAAGAGTAGGTTACAATATGGATAATAGGTGTATATTATATCTGTTTATATTAGGTAGCTTAATACTCTGTTCTAATCTGTCCCTTTACAAAGTCTATATATGTTATGTGAACCCAGTAATCAATACATTACATACTAGGTCAACATAATATATACAGATGGAGCAAATAAATTCCTGTGTCGCATGGTGTGCCAGTGAGAAGCACTGGCACGCCATGAGACACAAGTCATTTACATTCACTGTGCAGCCACTATTGTTTGCTGCACAGCGACTACTAATAGAACGCAGCCGATTCTTTTGAGCCGGCCACGTCCTATTGTATTCTCGGCGGCCGCCCGGGGTTTAAGTAAAGAGATTGCACTGTATCCCAGGCGGGTAACTGCTGCATTTTGCAGCAGACACCCGCGGGCAACACCTGCGATCGGGTCCCTAGCAACCACTCGCTGGCTTCTCTGGTTACAGGGAGTCAGCGGGCAGCTACAGGCAGCAGTGCTGCAATGTTAATTTAACATTGCTGTGCTGCTGAGGCTGCAGCTTCCTTGGCAACCCTTGTTGGCCAAGGAAGCTACGGTTCCGCGGCGGTGGTTAACACGGCTGTTTTTGTACAGATCTATTGCTCCGTGAATCATGGAGCAACGGATCTGTAAAAACGGCTGTGGATAACCACGGTCGTGTAAACCTGGCCTAAACATACCCAAGATAATAACACTGATATCCATCAAACAGAGTTGTTTAAAATAGAAAAGAAGTATTTCTGGAGACAGTAACTCAAAGGCTGTGCAGGTAAGCTGTAATTTTACAGAACAAAAATTACATACTCATAAATGGATATTTTCCTCATTACTAACCCTCTGGATCAATGCTGATATCCTCAAAATTTTTGCCTTTAAATTCAGCCAGTCTTCCTTTTTCAAGAGCCAACAGAAGTTTGCTGATCTTGGCAAGCTGTAAGGTTCCTTCTGGGAGGCGGTAATATTGTCTGTGCACCTTAATGTCGTGGCCAAGAAAGTCTGCTAATTGATCTAACTCTGTGTCGTTTAAGTTCAGAACTTTTGTTAGAGTAGCAACGTACTTTTGTAGCTTGGTGGAAGTCAGTGTTTCAGGATTTTTAGCTCCACATTCTTTAGCAAAAAAGCGTATACAATCACATCCTCTGAAATGTGACAAAGCCTCTGGTCTGGCAAACATGTGCACATTTTCAGACAGCACTCCACAAACTGTACGCTTCTCTACAAGAAGTGTCATTGCATTTTGCACTGCTGGTGTTAAAAGGATTGGAACTTTTCTACCTCGTTTACCTCGGATTTCAATTCTTGTGAAATGTTGGCAAAGCTTTTTTTCTAAGTCAGAAAGTGCTAAAGCAACATCATCATGCAGATGTGAAGTATCTCTTGAAGTAAAGCTACTTAAGAACATCTTAGAAACTTCACCCTCTCGTCTTCGATTGAATAAGATTAGCTGTGCAAGTATAACTTTTGCAAGTAATGTCCATTTTTTAACTGAGGGAGCAGTTGACAAAAGGTTATAGTACTCCTGCAGTTTTTCGTCAAGATACAAGTGCATTTTTTTTCACATCTTCAGTGAAAGGTAAAAGCTGAGGAGTGTTCCATTTTGTTTCTTTTAGAGATTTTAAGGCAGCTGTTGAGATTAGCTCATTCCATCTTGTTTCATACAACTTTCGGAAGTTACGTGCATTCTCCACTCTGTCTTGGCATCCCTCCACCATTGCTTGGCATTCCAGAATACTGGAAATTTTCACCAAGCTATGGCCAAGCTTCAGTGCCAGTGATGGAATTTTAAATGTATTAGTTTCTTCGTCATAGCCAGCAAGAACTCTCACAGAATTTATGGCATGCATGAAGTTTGATGGGACAATAAAGTCTACAAGTTTGAAAAGAGGAGAACATTTTCTGGCCTCTAGTACTAACCTTCCAACTTCTCTAAGTTTTTGACGGATGTATTGATGTTTATCAACTTCCGATCCGATTCTGTTATAGAGATGCTGACCCATCTGTACAATGGAGCCATCACTTTTAATTGTGGATGAAATTTCATCTGGTCTCATATAGCTTAGAAGCTTCCAAAAACCACTGCTAATTCCAGGTGGCATGGGCCCCATAAAGGCACAGAGAGATTCCACTTTTTTTCTCCCAGGGCTTGATGATGTACTTGTTTGGTTTAGTTTACATTTTTTCATGTGTCTCCAGAGATATTTTTTGACAAATAAGTCTTGGCAATGAATGCAGTGCATGAAATCTTTGGGAGAATTTCCTTTTGTGGGCTGTTTAAATGTAACAAGAACTCCACTTCCAGTTCTCATTACATTAGAATTGTGAGCAAAGTTGCCCCGATTTCGAAGATGTTCTAAAGACAATCGCCTTTCTTTTGAGCCCTTTGCAAACTTAAATGCACCTGCGACTTCAGGTTCACTTTTATGAACATGTTTGAGATGTCTTGCAATTTTTATGAATGGTTTCTCGCAGTAAAAACAATACTGTTTTTTATTATACATCCTTACACCACTTTCCCTTTTGGAAAGTACCTGAACTGACACAGAGTCAGATATTTCTTTTTCCATGTTCAAAACACTGGTGCTATCAGATAGTAAATCAGTGTGTGGAGAAGTGTTGGTCTTTGTATTCTTTTGATGGCTCTGTAATGGCACCTCTTCATGGATGGTGCTTGTTTCTGAACTGCTCTCCTCAGAAAAGTCTGGTAAATATTCTTCTTCGCTGTTTTCTAGGCTAAAATCAGAGCTGTTTTCAATGTCAGAGATAGTGTTCATATTTTGCTGTAATTAAAATCAAACACATTGATACATTTAATGGCATCCTTTCACTTGTTTTAATGGTTAAACATGTAGAAAGATAGCTGAAACATGATCTTGAATTTACCTCAATCTTTGGTGAGGTGGCTTGCTGTGTATGGAGACATGGTGCAGTTTCGGGGCTACTGTAGCAGGACACCTCTAGATCCTTCTGGTTTTCATTTGTAACCATGGGTTTGTCAGCCACCTACATAGTTTAAACATAGGAACAGTATCAAATTAACAACCAAATTTGTTTTTATTTATACCTGAATTGCAGCAGGTGCTGATATGACTCTTAAGCTGTGGTTCTCCTATTGCAGTATATGGGAGAGACATGGCTTCAGAGTCAAAATATGGGCACCCTTGGGACTTCGGTGGGTGCTTCTGCAGAAGCCAGGGAGAGGGGGAGCTGTCAAAACTTGCTTCCGGACTTCATGTGAGGTGGACAATGCCTCTCATAACCTGCAGATGGAGCAAATATTTTCTTGTGTCCCATCATGCCACGAGGCCCGATTTTCTGCGCCTACATAGTAAGATAGGACACAAACCTGTAAATAAATCATGGCAAATTTACTTTAGCCGCGGGCAGTCCTGCATATACAATAGAACACGGACGGCTGAATAGAAGCGGCCGCGTTCCATTAAAATCGTGGCCACGTTCTATTTATATTCGCCGCTGCAAATACAATAGGGCGCGTCTAGCTCAATAGAACAGGCCATGTCCTATTTACATTCGCTGTGCAGCGAACAATAGAAGCTGTACAGCAAATGTAAATGCCTTGTGTGGCATGGCGCACCAGCGCTTTTCACTGGTGCGCCATGCCACACAAGATTTCTTTTTCTCCATCTGTAAGTTATTGTGTATATTCCACCTGACAGGTTTCCTTTTAAATGAGTTTTTGAGTTTTGCATGTTAATGCAATATCGTCAGGATAGGCTTGAATCTGATCAGAGGGTGTAGAGCCACCATAGCGAGATCTACATTGTGAAAGGAGCCAGAAGCAGATAGCTCAATTTACTATGCAGTGGCCATGCCAGACTGCAGCAGCTCAGCTCCCATACTAGTGACTCTGAACTGAGCTAAAGTAACCTGGCAGATCCATTACACAGTGAACAAAGCCATCTGCTTCTGGTTCTGTAGGGAGACATCGCTGAATAGCAGATTAGTGGGAGTTTCAGATGTCTGCACCCCACCAATCAGCATTTTCAACACTAAAGACAAATAGTGTGATTGGTGCATGACCTGAAATGTGTGTGAATATGTCCCCACGAGCACCGTGACCTGAAAGGAAGAGGCAGGGTGCTTTGAATGTTGGTTATGAAGTCTGGATATGCTGAATGTCCCCACTTGGTGCATGACCTGAAATGTGTGTGAGTATGTCCCCACGAGCACCGTGACCTGAAAGGAAGAGGCAGGGTGCTTTGAATGTTGGTTATGAAGTCTGGATGTGCTGAATGTCCCCACTTGGTGCATGACCTGAAATGTGTGTGAGTATGTCCCCACAAGCACCGTGACCTGAAAGGAAGAGGCAGGGTGCTTTGAATGTTGGTTATGAAGTCTGGATGTGGTGAATGTCCCCACTAGATGTATGACCTGAAATGTGTGTGAGTATGTCCCCACGAGCACCGTCACCTGAAAGGAAGAGGTAGGGTGCTTTGAATGTTGGTTATGAAGTCTGGATGTGGTGAATGTCCCCACTTGGTGTATGACCTGAAATTTGTGTGAGTATGTCCCCACGAGCACCGTGACCTGAAAGGAAGAGGCAGGGTGCTTTGAATGTTGGTTATGAAGTCTGGATGTGCTAAATGTCCCCACTTGGTGCATGACCTGAAATGTGTGTGAGTATGTCCCCACGAGCACCGTGACCTGAAAGGAAGAGGCAGGGTGCTTTGAATGTTGGTTATGAAGTCTGGATGTGCTGAATGTCCCCACTTGGTGCATGACCTGAAATGTGTGTGAATATGTCCCCACGAGCACCGTGACCTGAAAGGAAGAGGCAGGGTGCTTTGAATGTTGGTTATGAAGTCTGGATGTGCTGAATGTCCCCACTTGGTGCATGACCTGAAATGTGTGTGAGTATGTCCCCACGAGCACCGTGACCTGAAAGGAAGAGGCAGGGTGCTTTGAATGTTGGTTATGAAGTCTGGATGTGCTGAATGTCCCCACTTGGTGCATGACCTGAAATGTGTGTGAATATGTCCCCACGAGCACCGTGACCTGAAAGGAAGAGGCAGGGTGCTTTGAATGTTGGTTATGAAGTCTGGATGTGCTGAATGTCCCCACTTGGTGCATGACCTGAAATGTGTGTGAATATGTCCCCACGAGCACCGTGACCTGAAAGGAAGAGGCAGGGTGCTTTGAATGTTGGTTATGAAGTCTGGATGTGCTGAATGTCCCCACTTGGTGCATGACCTGAAATGTGTGTGAGTATGTCCCCACGAGCACCGTGACCTGAAAGGAAGAGTCAGGGTGCTTTGAATGTTGGTTATGAAGTCTGGATGTGCTGAATGTCCCCACTTGGTGCATGACCTTGTTGTGGAAATATCTATGAATTCACTAGATAGATAAGTTCTATAGTTCTAAAGTATTGTTCAATGTGTAGTCCAGTCTCTTATCAGATGTCTAGAAGACTGTGACCTTTAACTCTGCTTTCTCTAAACACAAAGAGTTCAGCACATTTTGTAATGTCCTAAGTAGTTTATCTATATTGCCTATGTGGCTATCCTTGGACATTAAGACCCAGGATAAGTTGAAGTATAAACACTTATTAGTATACTTGTTAACCGGTTTTCTGTCTAACCATATCATTTTCTTAGTAATTTCTTTGTCCAATACTGCCTCCAAAGGTAGGATGCTGCATTGGTACTGTGTGCTCATAACTAAACTGAAATTCGTTGAAATGGAGTCCACATGACGAATATAACCCATGTTTATATATACTAACCAATTATCTTCTGTAAATTAAAAGATGTTTTGTTACCTCCCCATGTGATATAATTGGAGGTATTTAACCTCGTCCATTGTAATTATACAATACAACCTTTTCCAAAACTCTACGACATTGTGTGGCGTAGATTTATTGGGCTCGCAAGCAAAGGGTAATGATAATTGCGGACACGAGTTATCCAACCATGGAGATATACCTTTAAAGCATAGGTGTATATCTCCCATTATTTCCTTATCAACCTGAAATGTATACATCATACTTTACAGCTGTTTATACATTTCTCCTGCTTCCCTGTGCTCATTACATTTTTGACAACAAGGGCTCAAACACACTGGCATCTTTTTTTAGACGCTTTTTTGATATTGTCATTTAAACTGATGCTTTTAAAGAGCATTCAGCTTTTTCAGCTGCCCCTCTCATGTTAATAGGTGAGGAGAACAGGCTGCGCTTAAATGGCAAAGTGTGTGTGTGCTCCCATTGAAATCAATGGGACTGTAATACATGCCTTTTTTTGATAGTCAATTAAACACGTCAGATACCTGTGTGTTCAAACACTGAATAAATACTTCTATTCATGCTTATTTTGGCCAAGAACTGATATGTGAAGAGATATGTGAAGAGAGGTGAATAAGGTACTGCAAGACACTTCTGTGGAACAATAATGGCCATGTTGATATTGATCTCACCAGGCCCTTAATTCACTTGATAGCTGTCATCAGTAGATAGGACACCTTCCATACACTGTACATTAAATGGGTGTCTGGTCTTTGTAGTGATACATTTAGTAATTTGTAGTTTTAGACACCTAATAAATGTCTTTAGATTGAATATTCTAACAAAGTAATATAATTATACCTTTTCTCTCCAAGGGAAACTACTATCCCCATAATTGTATGTAATTTCTTCTCCAGGGTTGATGTCGCTAATGGCAAAAAGCCACAAATGTGGCTTTTTTTCAACCATAAGTTTCTTCATTTTGCAATTTGGGTTTTTATATTCATCATTAACTAATCTTCCTAATGAGTCATTGTCTTGGGATGCATCAATGCTGATATAAAAGAAAAAAATGTACATGAATCTTGACATGTAGAAATAACTGGTTGATTATAATATAAACAAGATAATACAAATGTATTTAAAGGGAGTCTGTCACTAGTTTTTTAGCGTGGAGTTTTACTAAAAGATAGGTAAGCCATGGAACAGTGGGCAGAGTGCAGAGGAAGGCAACATCTTATTTAATCTAAGCTATAAAATGTTATATGAAAATGAGCATGGTAGGAGTTCTCATGGTAATGAGGGGCATTATGTAGCCCTTCAGCACTGTGAAACTCCAGTAAGGGATGGGAATAGCCCCCCTCATAACAATGGGGACTAATCCTGCTTGTGGAGCTCATTTGCATATAAATTGTGATGAGCAAGCACCAAAGTGCTCAGAAGAGGGGAAGGTGCCCGGATAATACTACTAGCAGGGAACAGCCTGCCTCAAGGTATCCCTGCCCTCTGGCGTACAGGCCAAAGTTCCGGATGGAAGGCAAACCCAAGGATACACTCCATGGAGACACGGTGGACGGGGACAGCCTGGGAACACTCCTACAGTGTCACTGCAGAAGGCTTTACCGGCTGTCCCTTCCCACATTGACGCACATGGAGTTTCCATGTGTTCCCACCCACCAGCACGTCAAAGTGGGTGGGAAGAACAGGGACTTTGAATTTAGTAGTCCCTGCTCACATTTGTGAGGCGCTGGTGGGTGGGAACAACAGTGTGTCATCAGGGGGTTGGAGCCTGCACCCGACGCGTCATATCACGCAAAAAGACGCTGCACACAGCCCTACCCGGAAGCACTCCAGGCCGGGCAGTGTCAGGAAAGTGACACCACAGCGCCGCCGACCGGAGGACGGACCCATGGACTGCTGGCAGCGTCTGCAGGAGCAGGGGAGTATCATTTATTTTTTTGCCCTGACAGAACTCCTTTAAATCTCTATAATTAAATAACATAAGTTGGTTTCTGCTGTCTGACCACCGTGCCTACCAAACAGTGAGAGAACTCCACACTGAAAAACTGGTGACAAAATTCCCTTGTTACAGTCATCTTAACATAAGAAATGACACTGGTTGACATCTATTAAAGGAACTTGTCACCAGTTTGATGCTAGCTAAACTGCCAACAGCCATGTAAAGGGAAAGTATACATCTCTGCTTTTAATTTAGACATTTTGCTGCCTTTGTTGTGCTGGTAAAGTCAGAGAGGCTACATCTTCACTGTAATGAGAGATTTCTGGGTATACCAATATGTTTAAAAGCCCTAAATCTACCTGCTATAGCTATTAAATAGCAAACTAACCCCTATTCATATTGCCCTCTTAAGGGCTAAAATACGTCCGAAAAAATTTCGGATTTCGGATCCGAAATTCGGACCCCATTGAAATGCATTGATTTCAAGGGGTAAAACACACGTCTGAATTTTTTTCGGATCAGCCGATTCACAAAAAAAATTCGGATGCATGTCCGAATTTTCATTTTCAGACTGAATTTCAGCCCCATTATAATAAATGGGAAAAAAAATTTCGGTCCGAAATTCGGTTGTATTTGTAAACGGAACCGAATTTCAGGCCAAAATTTTATTTATTTTTTTTTCATTTTCCCATTTAATTTACATCTGAATTTTGGATGTCCCAAAAAAAATTTCGGATGTCCAAAAAACATTTCGGATCCGAAATTGCGCAAATTCAGACCCGAATTTTGGATCCGAAATTCGGATCCGAAATTTTTTTCGATGTGTGTCTAAGCCCTAAGGGTGCTTCTTTATGTTACCTGATGTTTCAAAAATGGTGCTGCCTCAGTAACTGACTGCAATGGATTCACATGATCAGCAGAGACAGGACATAATCAGGACTGGCTATCAACTGGGGAAAGATGGATACCCTCTAAAATGCATTAAAAAAACTGATTACTTACCACCATATTTTTTCATTCCACTGAAATTCATACACGAAGTTCTTAAAATTGGGGTCCTTTATGGACCTTTTCTGGCTCTCATCCAAATTGATAAGCTCGCCTCGATATTCTGCAACAAAACTCCCTTTTTCGATTTCAGTTTCAGCAAACACTCCTCTTCCTGTAGAAAATATTTATCATTACCTAAGACAGTCATTCTAATGCATGACAATATTAAGGCAATTTAGTTAAAACTTGTTTTAACTCACCTTTAAGGGGATTGATGTATTTCATGGTCAATCCAGGTTTGTCAGTGATGGCACTGACATAATGTATGGCGTCTTTTTCGGGCGTTATCCTTCGCCTTTTCATTGTGAAAATCCAGTTGCCTATATCAAAGCAAATTCTACTACTTGTAAAGTATGAAGAAAATGAAATGTAGAACATATAACATGAACTGCTTAGGAACGCATCATAGGTTAGTACTTAAAAGAATATTGTCATGTTCTAGTCATAATGCAAGCCGGACATTTTTCATGTTACCCTGTAATCGCCGGCCTGTTTTAATGCTCACAAGCCAAGATATAGGCTCAGCTGCTAAGGCTCCCCTCTGCCTTCTGTCTGGGTGCCCTGAGTTATGTCCTGTAAACTGTCACAGCGACCCAGACACACATGTGCAGTAGGGGAATATCACTGCTGAGATGCCAGTGCTAGAGCACTCGTTTGCTGTGGAGTTGAACCCTATGTGAGCAGTTCTTACCTTCAATGAGCAGAAGTCTCTTTTTTCAGATTTCAATATCTCTGTGGGTATCTGGCAGAAATATGGAATACTCTTTACTGCTAAGGCTATGTGCCCACGTTGCAGAAATGAAGCAGAAAATTTCTGCTTCATTTCCGCATGTCCTCTCCCGGAAAAACGCATGCGGAATTCCGCACGCGTTTATCGCGCGTTTTCCACATGCGGAATTGCCTTGCGTTTTTAATGCATTGCACAAGGCAATTCCGCATGCGGAAACGCAAAATTAATGGACATGCTGCGGATTTTTGAATGCAGCATAAACGTTGCAGAAAAATCCGCAGCATGGGCATAGAACTTGCGGATTCTCATTGGGGACAATGGGATGCGGATTACCAAGCGTTTTACAAGCGTTTCCGCTGCGGAAAATCCGCAGCAAAAACGCTTGTAATCTGCAACGTGGGCACGCAGCCTAAGACTCTGCACACCACTCCCACTAAGTCACATGACCAAGACTGTATCTGTGTCCCTACAACACACTTTAGACAAATGTGTGTGTGAGCCTGTATTGTGGGGTATATATAATATATTATAGAGCTGGGAAGGATTGTTCTAAGCAGTGAGCTGTTACAGTATTTGTAGGAAAATACCCAGTAGAAGCATCAAACACAGCACCAATACCTCCCATCAGTATCCCACCACAGTGCCATGTAACCCATGCCCTACACTCCCATCTACACGAATACTATACAGGCACAAACTAGTATATCTGACTAAAAGCCCCCAAAATATGAAGAACGGCCTATAGTTGAGTGTGGATATAAAATCTATGTGAGCAGAGCTAGAATAGAAATCACTGATCGCATTGAAGTCATTCTGACCATAAATCACCATGATATCAAGGTGAGGAGTTGTGTGTTACTGCTGGGAGGAAAGGGTTAACAGTGGAATATTAAGGTGCATTTCTGTGTGCTGTGTTAGGCTGTGTGCCCACGTAGCATTTTTCAAGCGTATATGCTGCGGAATTTCCGCAGCATAAACGCTCCAAAAATGCTTGGTAATCCGCCCCCCATGGTCCTCAATGAGAAGCCGCACTGTCAATGCCCACGCTGCGGTTTTTTCCGCTGCGTTTATGCTCTGCGGAAAAATCCGCAGCATGTCATTTAATTTTGCGGAAGCGCGGCGTAATCGCCGCCATTGACTTGCATTGGGCCGCTTCAAATCCGCAAATATGTAAAAATAATTGCGGAAGTGAAGCGCATTTGCTGCGGTCTTGTACCTCAAAACCGCAGCAAATAGGAAGTGACGTCACAATTGGGCGTTCCATCCATCCATCCCATGAGCATCCCATAATCCAGGAAGACGAGAATCCCATAATATTCCCGTCTCTCAGGATCATGGCTGCTAACGTGGGATGGTACAAGCGGATGAATGTCAACGTGGGATTCATGATTAGTGTGGTAAGTGTCTGTATGTGTCTGTGTGGTGTGTATGTGGTCTGTATGTGTCTGTGTGGTGTGTATGTGGGGTCTGTGTGGAGTCTGTGTGGGGTCTGTGTGGAGTCTGTGTGGGGTCTGTGTGCGCGGGTGTCAGCAGGCAGACATAGGCCGATGTGACACTACTACTCCCATCGGCCTATGTCTGTCCCCGGTCCACTCCTGCCAGCAGGATCAGCTCGATGGGAGCAGTAGTTCCCATCAGACTGATCCTGCTGTAAAATGTGCCCCAAAATTAAATTTAATAGCCCCCATATGTGCCTCCATATATTATTGACCCTATCCCCCCCCCCCCCTATTTTTTTTTTTTTGGGGGGGGGTGCTATCATTATTAAAGTTTTTTTTTTATTTGCCCCAATAATATGTCATCTACTGCCCCCTTTTTTTTCATTGGTGGCCAGTGGTTACCTAAAATAAATTAGTTCATACATTACCTGTCCCCGCCGATCGCCCCTAAAATAAAGTAAAAAATAAAAAACTACACCTATACTCACCTAGACACCTAATTCCCCGAAGCCATCGATCTCCTGTAATAAAATATAAAATAATAAACCACAACCTTATCCTTACCCCTCCGTAGCAGTCCACGAGTGTCCCACGAAGATCTCCAGTTCAGAGCAGCCACATAGAATGTGACCGCTCTGAACCGCTGCCGCCGCTAGAATGAACGGGTTCGCCGGAGTTCAGGCAGCGCTGCTCCGGTGATCTGCTTTACGGCCCCGCTGTATCGTGAGAAATTCCCACGGTACAACAGGGCTGTAAAGGAGGTCACCGGAGCAGCGCTGACTGAATGCACTCCGGTGACCTCAGTCAGGGGCTCATGCTGCTGGGAGCGGACGTGTTCCCGGCAGCGTGAGCTTACAGCAGCCATGACAGCTGTCACATCTCCAGATGTGACAGCTGTGCATGGGAGATCAGCGCAGGAACGTGGACAGGTAACTATTTTTTTTTTTTTTAGTAAAATTAGAATTAAATAAAATTGTGTTTTATTTCAAATAAATTATTTTTTTCTGGGTGTTTGTCTTTTTTCTTTTTAACACTTTGTAGGTTAGTAATGGGGGTGTCTTATTGACGCCCATCATTACTAACCTGGGCTTCATGTTAGCTGGCGCTGACATGAACCCCACCACTATTACCCCCTGCCACCGCACCAGGGCAGCGTGGAAGAGCGAGGCTAAGTGCCAGATTTGGCGCACAAATATGATGCGCCAAATCTGGGGCAGCTGAGGGCTGATATTATAGCCTGGGAGGGGGCCTATAACCATGGCCCCTTTCTAGGCTATTAATATCAGGTCGCAGCTGTCCGCCTAGCCTTTGCTGGCTACAATTTATAGGGGGACCCCATGTCATTTTTTTTGGGGGGGTCTTCATAAATAGTAGCCAGAAAAGGCAAAGTGGCTAGCCTTTGCTGGCTACAATTTATAGGGGGACCCCATGTCATTTTTTTTGGGGGGGTCTTCATAAATAGTAGCCAGAAAAGGCAAAGTGGCTAGCCTTTGCTGGCTACAATTTATAGGGGGACCCCATGTCATTTTTTTTGGGGGGGTCTTCTTATATAGTGGCCAGAAAAGGCAAAGCGGCTAGCCTTTGCTGGCTACAATTTATAGGGGGACCCCATGTCATTTTTTTTGGGGGGGTCTTCATAAATAGTAGCCAGAAAAGGCAAAGTGGCTAGCCTTTGCTGGCTACAATTTATAGGGGGACCCCATGTCATTTTTTTTGGGGGGGTCTTCTTATATAGTGGCCAGAAAAGGCAAAGCGGCTAGCCTTTGCTGGCTACAATTTATAGGGGGACCCCATGTCATTTTTTTTGGGGGGGTCTTCATAAATAGTAGCCAGAAAAGGCAAAGTGGCTAGCCTTTGCTGGCTACAATTTATAGGGGGACCCCATGTCATTTTTTTTGGGGGGGTCTTCTTATATAGTGGCCAGAAAAGGCAAAGCGGCTAGCCTTTGCTGGCTACAATTTATAGGGGGACCCCATGTCATTTTTTTTGGGGGGGTCTTCATAAATAGTAGCCAGAAAAGGCAAAGTGGCTAGCCTTTGCTGGCTACAATTTATAGGGGGACCCCATGTAATTTTTTTTGGGGGGGGCTTCCTATATAGTAGCCAGTAAAGGCTAAGCTAACTGCTGCGGCCTGGTATTAATAGCAAAGGAAGGGTCCATGGTTATTGGCTACTTCACAGACTATAACATCAGCCAACAACCGTCTGCTTTCCCTTTGCTATTTATTAAAGCTATGCGTGAGCCCACTTATTTTTTTTGGTTAAAAGATTTTATTAAAGTGAAAGATTATTGTACAGTGTATGTAGGTTCATTCACTGAAAGCTCCTGCATACGCTGTAAGGTTGATTTCTCACGTCCACATATCCACGTTAGTACAGATAAGTGTGACCGAGCATGCTTTGCAATGGGTCTGTGTGTGGGTCTCCGCTGTGTGTGGAAAATGGCATCAATTCTCGTCCCGGAGATTGACGTGTGAAAGAACCGTACAATATAGGTGAGGGGTTAGTGTTGGTGTGTGTGCGTACATATCTCCATATGTTTATTTAATTTTTTTTTTGGGGTTAATCTTTTATTCCTCCATTTTGTTTTTAAAATAATATTCACACACGTTATTATTCACTGTAGATTGAAAAATATCCCGAAATATGGGACCGAGCTAGTCCTGACTACAAAGACAAGCAGAAGAAAAAAGACGCCTGGGCCTCTGTGTTGAGCCAAATGTATCCCCAGTGGGTGAATGCTGAACGTGATGCCCAAGAGGAAATTAGTAAGTTTTGATTTTTACACTTATTTTTATATCTATTTATAATTGCACTTTTTGGTGTCAAAGCAGTTCATAAATTGTTTTGGTTGTGTCATTGCAGTGTATGATATTAAAAATCGGTGGAGATCGGTCACCGACCGGCTGGTGAAGTATCACCAGTCGGTGCAAAGTGGCTCATCACCCAAAAAAAGAAAATTTCCTTTTGCGGACGAGCTGGCCTTCATACTAACCAGTAGGAGTTTGCGGAGGTAAATTCCCAAAACATATTAATTGAAATGTTTCCAAAAATGTTGTATTTACATTGGGATTTATCTTTTATTATATACAGAACTGAAGGAAACATCATGGCCCCAACAGCAGAAGAGGACACAAACACAGAGCAAGCAGAGGAGGAATCCGAGGACTTTTTCCAGCTTTCCTCACCGGATCCATCTGCTTCGGCATCTTCAGCATCTGGTTGTCCCTCACATTCTTTGTCCAATCCAGCGGACATCGGGACGGGTTTGGTGACTGATTCTCCTGCTCCTGCTCCAAGTGACGCTGGAAGCTCTGCTGGTGATGTGTTGAGGCCCACTGGGAGGGGGTCTGGTTCTGCTCATCTCGTGGCATCGAGAAGGGCGGGCAAAAAAAAGGCCAAAACCCACGGGGGTGGGACTATTGTGCTTGAAGCACTCACAAATCGAACCCTCAGCCTTGTGGAAAGGGCATCCCAGGAAGATGCCATCGATAAATTTTGCTCAGCCCAAGCTGCCCGCATCAGATCTCTGCCACGAGATAGGCAGAACATGTACATGACTGCAGCAGGCGCTATGGTCATGGCAATTGAAGAGGCAGCAGTTATGCCCTCGCCCCCAGCCGTAGTATGCGGAATATTTAATTGTTTCAAACCCAGTGTGCCTCCACCACGACCAGCAGCTGCAACCCAGCGTTTTGGGCAGGTTGCTGCAGCATACCGTCCAGAAGATATGCAACCAAGTTATGGTCGGCAAATGGCTCATGGTGCATCATCATTTATCAGAGGACCATCCCCCAACTCTACTTTTTCTCAAGAAATGTTTCCTGGGTACAGCTTTGAAGAAGACCTTCAAAACTTGTAGTTAAAAAATTTTACCCCTCCCTGTCAGCATTTTTGGACCCTAGCAAATACAGACAGCACCTGTAGGTCGATAGATACACAATGTTTTAGAGAATCAGACAATTAACAAAGACCTTTTCTTATGGTCACCTATACCAGGCATCAGGCGTAGGGGACTGTAAGAAAAGGTCTTTCTTTTTATATAATTAAACAACCTACAGGTGCTGCCCGTATTTTAGGGCCCAAAACTGATTAGAGGACAGGTGTGCTGTACACAGTGTGTAATTTTTTCCCAAGTTATGGGCAATGTTTGTCCGATTAAATTTTCTAGAAGTTTGTTGTTTTGTGTTTTTAAAAAGTTTTTTACAGTTATTCTATATTACGTATTAAAAAAATTATTTAAACTATCTGTTAATTTTTTTTTTCAAGTGTATATGTGGTTGGATTGGGTTGTAATGAAAAAGTGTTCCCCTGATCTGCGCTCACCATAGCGCAGGTCAGAGGAACTCTACATTTTTGAAATTTGTTCAAACTAATCTACGTATGTGGTCGGCTGTATACAGTGGTTTTTAAATTAGAAATATACTTTGATATTTTGGACCACAACTATTTTTTGGATGAATACTACTCTCAACACTGTTATTTGCTAGTTCTGTTCTTAGCGCAAGCAAATAACAATGGTGAGGGTTGACTTTAGCAGACAGTACTTGGGAATAGCGCTCTAGGTAGTAATGCCAATTTACAGGCTCTGGTCTTTGTGGGTTGTTCACTTTTGCGTTGACGTATTGTCGAAAAAAAAAATGTAGAAGGTTGCAATTCAAGAAATATTTTAGACAAATTTAAGTTTAACCAAAATTTATTTTTTTTAAAAACATTTTTTTTTACATTTTTATTTTTAAAAAAAAGGAGGAAGTTCTTCTTTTATTGTTCATCAGATCTTCTCTGCTGGTCAGGCTGCTCAACACCAGCACAGGAGTATTGCCAGTGCACGGCACCTTCAGGACTCATGAAGTAGTCAGCGAAGGTTTCTCGCACCCTGGCACCAGAGTTGGATGGCCTTCCCTGACCGGAGTTGACAACTGGAATTAATTCAGATAGCTGTGACTCCTCATCTTGCTCGGTGCTGTACTCACGAGCATAGTTGTGGAGTACACAGCATGCCTTAATTACAGTGTCAACGGTCTCCGTATCCAACTGGATGGCAGTGTGAAAGATCCTCCACTGACTACACATGATTCCGAAGGTGCATTCCACATATCTGCGTGCACGACTCAGCCGATAATTGAAAATCCTCCGCCGGGCATTCAGTGCCCTTCGTGGGTATGGGCGCAGCAGGTTGGTCTGTAAGGGAAATGCCTCATCCGATACCATCACAAAAGGAACTGGATGTGTGGAACCCGGCAAAGGTCTTGGGGCTGGGAGCGTTACGCCATCTTGAAGAATTTGCAGCCCAATCTGTGATGATCTAAACACCCAAGAGTCCCCAGTACTGCCATAAGCACCAACGTCAATGGCAACAAATTTGAAATGTGCATCAGCAACCGCCATCAGGACCACAGAAAAAAATTTCTTATAATTAAAGAAGCGTGATCCTGATCGTGGTGGCTGCTGAACTCTCACATGTTTGCCATCGACAGCACCAATGCAGTTTGGGAAATTGGCCACAGTTTGAAAGCCTGCTGCGACCTGCAGCCAAGTCTCCTCGGTTGGAGAAGGCATCACGATGGGCTGCAACTTCTGCCAGATGACGGTACATGTGCACCTCACAATTCTGGAAATGGTGGATTTACCAACCCTAAATTGGAGGTGCAGTGATGTATAGCTCTCTCCTGTGGCCAAAAATCTGAAAAGGAAAAATAGATAATTAGAAAAGCCATAAAAAGAAATACAAGCCAACAGTAATTATCCATTATTAATTCATCTTTTAAAAAATTAAGGTCTTTATTACAAAAAACTATTCCAACAATGGGCTCTTTTTTTTGGGGGGGGGGGGGGGGGCTCCACATTCTCAATCTTTTTTGGTCATCTTTTGTTTTCTCTTGAGTTCACACATATCAATTTATAATGTGTTTTGACTTTGTGTCTGTGTTTGCCTACGATGTTTGCTCTAGAGTTTACACATCAGTGACCTTTTCAATCTGATCTCTGTGCATGGTGATCTCATGGTCAAGCCAAAAATATGTACACAAAGACAGACACAGTGGAGCCATCACCACAGGGTGGCTAACAAAACCAGGTACACCAGCCATCACCGCAGGGTGGCGAACAAAACCAGGTACATATAAATCAACATTCAATTTACCGCAAGGTGATGAGCAGCCTTTCCTCAGCAGAGATGGCCCTTCGCATTACAGTGTCTTGGAAGTCCAGGTCAGGAGACATAAGGCTTAGCAGCCGATCAAATGCAATAATGTTCAGACGGCAGAACTGTTTAAATTTTTCAGGAAAACTATAGTAAACAGAGAAAAAAAAAATATTAAAAGATAATTTTGGAACATAGTATACAAACAAAACCTTAAAAAAACAGCATAGACGGATGACATTATACTTTCTTCACATATATCTTACCTCCTTAAATCCTGGTAGAGAACATTAAAGTGGCCCTTGTCCGTCCGCTCCTGCAAGATAGGGTGCACCCAAATTTTTTTTGGTCGTCTTCTCCTCCTTAAACGCTCCTATAGAACAATAATAGGTTAGTACACACACTACATAAAAATAATGTACCCCAAAAAAACTTAGTTTATATTACCTGCTCAACGTTGTAGTGCAGGAGATTTAAGCAAGTCATTAGCAGAAGGTTTAGGCATGGTCTGCTGACCCGCAGGGGCTGCAATTCCTGTGGCATACTGTCTTTTGCAAAAAACAAAATGGTGAAGAGGGGTTGAACTAGGAAATGACATCAGGATTTCCATCTTTTTTTTTTTTTTTTTCAATAACTTTATTTGTGCTCAAAAACGCATGAAATAAGCTTACAAAAACGCATGTAAAATCCGCATACAAAAACGCGTCAAAAACGCGACCAAAAAACGCACGCGATTTTCTGGCAAGGGACATGCAGAAATGTTGCAGAAATTTTCTGCTTCATAAATGCAACGTGGGCACATAGCCTTACTAGTCAATGTAACAATGCAGTA
Organism: Phyllobates terribilis; assembly: GCF_046119375.1. Lineage (NCBI taxonomy): Eukaryota > Metazoa > Chordata > Amphibia > Anura > Dendrobatidae > Phyllobates > Phyllobates terribilis. The sequence goes on along the minus strand of NW_027362762.1, from coordinate 125,155,956 downwards.
TGAGCTGCTCTTGGTGCTGGGGGAGGGAGATGCTCTCCTGAGCAAGATAGATGGGGAATGAACATGATATCTATATAGTGTAAGGGATATATATTCCACATACTCCGCTTTCGAGCGGCCGCAATTGCGGCCCACTTTTGCAAACTCGGGGGTCGCAAGAACGGACCACAAATGCGGCCACAAAAACAGCGGCAGTGTGAATGAAGCTCAAATAGTAAATTTGATAAGTCATTTAAGGGTACGTTCAGACGTGGTGGATTTTTCACAAGGTTTTGCACGGAAATGCCACTGTGGGCACGCCCTCCATTATACCCTGTGTGAACTGCAAAAAGCAGTTCACACAGGGCGGTAAAATTGCCGCCGCGGAAAGTAGGCCGCAGTGCGGCAATTTTCAACCGCATCTTGTCAATTTGACGCTCGGATTTCTTGCGGAATCCGAACGGAAATTGCTTATAGGTTAGAATTGAACCGCAGTCAGACTGCTCTTGCAACATCTAAGCAGCGTATTCTTTGGCGCTTTTGCCGCACATAAGAGCGCAAAAAAAGCACCTCAAAACCTGCAGAAAAGATAGAATTAATTTTGCCAATTGCAAAAAAAGCATGAAGTCTGTGACAGAATTACCTAACAGATGAGAATTATGGCTCGTCCACACATGCCGGATTTGTGGCGGCTGATCCGTAGTCGCCAGCAAAACCAGTACTGATGTCATTTGTTGGATTATTTTCGTCCGGAAATTGATCTGGACTGCCGTTATTCTCAACCACATCATGTCAATTTGACGGACAGGATCCGTCTGATAATTTGACATGCTAGAATGGCAGAAACCGTGGCTAAATATCAGCAGCGGCTTCTTGCGGGAATTAGCGGTGGTAAGGAACTACCGCCGCTATTCCACCCTATTACTGCCATATATACGCCGACCAATTGGTATATATACTCAGGAATACCGCCGCATTTAGCGGCCAAAGTCCGTACAGAATCTGTACAGATTCCATACGGATTCCAGACGCCATACACCCGCAGCGTGTGGACGTACCCTTAGACTTAACTCAGATTTAGGGTCCGCTTAAGAGGTCCCCTTATCCTTTATATATTACACATATATCATGTTTATTCACCAACTATTTAATCGCTTAGGAAAGTTACTGGAAAGCTGGTTATGTGGGATATATCTATTACACTGTATACTGTACATATCATGTTCATTCCCCATCTCTCTTGCTCAGGAAAGTTACTGGAAAGCTGGGTATGTGGGATACTGTATATCCATTACACTGTATACTGTACATATATTATGTTCATTCCCCATCTCTCTTGCTCAGTACAGTTACTGGAAAGCTGGGTATGTGGGATATCTATCCCTCATCATCCACATTACGAACCTTGTGTACACTTATATTCATAATCCACATTATGCAACCCTATGTGCAGTCACCCCAAACATATAAAGAGCAACATACAGCATAAAATAGAGAGTTGTTTGCTGTGGAGTTGAACCCTATGTGAGCAGTTCTTACCTTCAATGAGCAGAAGTCTCTTTTTTCAGATTTCAATATCTCTGTGGGTATCTGGCAGAAATATGGAATACTCTTTACTGCTAAGACTCTGCACACCACTCCCACTAAGTCATATGACCAAGACTGTATCTATGTCTCTACAACACACTTTAAACAAATTTGTGTGAGAGCCTGCAGTACCTTGGTTTGCCAGAGGTGGAATTTGTGTAGTAGTAAAAACACCTGCAAAGGCTTCCGAAGCATGTAAAAAGGTCCCTTAGACTGTTTCAGTAGGCTCCACAATCATGGGGAAGGCTGCTGACTTGACAGATGTCCAGAAGGCAGCCATTGACACACTCCACAAGATCCAAGAGTTCCAATTTTTGTTTGGAAATCAAGGTCCAGAGTTTGGAGGAAGAGTGGAGAGGCCACAATCCAAGCTGCTTGAGATCTAGTGTGAAGTTTCCACAATCAGTGATGGTTTGGGGAGCCATGTCATCTGCTGGTGTAGGTCCACTGTGTTTTATCAAGACCAAAGTCAGTGCAGCCGTCTACCAGGAAATTTTAGAGCACTTCATGCTTCCCTGTGCCGACAAGCTTTTTGGAGATGGAAATTTCATTCTCTAGCAGGATTTGGCACCTGTCCACACTGCCAAAAATACCAATACCTGGTTTATAAATAACAGTATCACTGTGCTTGATTGGCCAGCAAACTCTCCTGACCTTGAGAATCTATGGGGTATTGTCAAGATGAAGATGTGAGACACCAGACCCAACAATGCAGACGAGCTGAAGGCTGCTTTCAAAGCAACCTGGACTTCCAGAACATCTCAGCAGTGCCACAGGCTGATCGCCTCCATGCCACGCTGCATTGATGCAGTAATTGATTCAAAAGGAGCCCTGACCAAGTACTGAGTGCATTTACTGAGTGAACATGCATTTCAGTAGGCCAACATTTTGGATTTTAAAAACATTTTTCAAGCTGTTGCTATAAAGTATTCTAATTTACTGAGATAATGACTTTTGTGTTTTCATTGGCTGTAAGCCATAATCATCAACATTAACAGAAATAAACACTTGAAATAGATCACTCTATTTGTAATGACTCTATATAATATATGAGCTTCACTTTCTGTATTGAAGAACTGAAATAAATTAACTTTTTGATTATATTCTAATTTAGTGAGATTCACCTGTATTATTTGTATAAACCACAAGAGGTTAGCTCAAGAAAATTATTTATAATTTGTCCCCAGGATAGCTGATAAATGTATGATTGCTAGAGGTCCCACCAATTTGGGGTGTGAGTTGCAGAAAAAAAATTGAAAAGAGAAGCCATGTAAATATGTGACCATTGCTTCCTTTAAACTCTCTTGAATGGGAATCAGAGCCTGCTCTCTAGTGATTGTTGGGGTCTCACTGGTGGGACCTCTAGCAATCATACATTTATTAGCTATCCTGGGAATAAATTATAAATAATTTTCTTGAGCTAACCTCTTGTGAATTTTAGAAACTTTGAGTAGAAGTCAATCTGCAGTGGATCCATCTGCTGACCTCTAGCTCTAACCAATCCTTACTTACAGGAGGTCCTATCAGTGAACTCTACTGCCCAATGAGATATCTTAATAATATCTCTGCAGGGTTTCCAGACAATGGAATCTATGGCTAATTATACCTGTAGCAAAATGACTGAGGGGACCTTTCCTTCATTTTTAGAATTTATATTCGGAAGGCAGTGTCCCAATAGTTATTTTGGTCAACCTGCTACAAGTGAGAGAAATGCTACCACGTATAACAATAAAATGAGGTACAATATACAAATTATACAGTGCAGTTGGAAGTACCGCAACAAACACCACAACATAATACAAATGTAACAAAGAGGAAACACATTAAAGAGGACTTTTCGTACATTTTTTCATGTTGAACTGGACACACGTTGTAATAATGGCTGCAGAGAGGAATATAACTTTTTAAAAATTTCTCCTCTACGTTGCAAAGATATTAGCAATCAAAGTACGGTATTTGGCACCCGAGTTATTTTACGTCCACATGGGTGTTATTAGATAGTTTTATTGAGGGTGTATACTTTTCCCTGTATGAGCTGCTCAATCTTAAGCAGGCAGCAACACAGCAGAAAAAGAACAAGCCCTCACCAGAGCTTAAGTTTGTGAGTTGTAAAGATACAGCTTTGACCTCCTGGTCTAACCTTCTGCATAATTAGAAAGTATTGGGAAATTTGAGCACAGATGACTCACACTTTCCTTTTAAGGTTGATGTGGGGGGGGGGGCAGCACAGCTAAATATAGCAGTGTCACATTGCAAATCCTTCTATCAGCTCTCCTCATCTCAGAACATTGTCCAATCTATTTTACTGCCGCTTCCCCACACCTCCTCTCCAAAGATGAGTCACACTAATATCTGTTTTAATAACGGCAAATTGTTATCACTCTGCAGTGATAGCACAACAGCTACTTCCATGTGAGATGTAATGACATCACCTCTGCTCTCACTGCAGAATGAATTACTAGATGCTGTGAGCACAACAAACATTAGTGCTATATTGTGACTTTGAGCCTCATTTCCGTACACACAGTGTAGGGGTGGAGATGATGTAAAATAGCATAGCAGTGCTATGGAGGAGAAATGCTGATAGAAGGATTTGGAATGTGACACAGCTAAACTCAGCTGCACTTTATAATTATGTAGGCGGATTGACCAGGAGATCAGAGATGTGTCATTAAATCTCAAATGCAGAGAAACCTAAGCTATGGTGGGGGCGTGTTCTTTTTCTGCTGTGTTTCGGCCTCATACAAGGAGAAGAATACACGCCCCAGTAAAAACTATCTGATAGCACCCACTTGGACGTAAAAAGTTAACTCAGTATTCCATTCTACAGCCAATGCTACATCATGTATATAGTGGAAGGTCCTCTTTAAGATGCCTAATATTTATTTTTACTCTTATTTTTTACTTTTAAAGAGGTTATCTGATCTTGTTAAATGAGTAAAATTCCATAGGTTCCAGAGTTCAGGCCAATAATGCGACTATGCCACTGGTCTAAATTATCAGTCATCAGTAGTGCACCACTCCTTGCAAGCAGGAAACCGGTAGGTAGAGAGGAGGCGCACTCCTGAAGAAACAACTTGAGAACAAGTCCTTAAGTGTTTTCAGCTAACTATTAGTGTTCCTTAAATGTAATCACCTTTAAAAGGTTATCGAACTTTAAAAAAAAAAAATTAAAAACAGCTGAAAATGTGGTAAATGAAAACAAAAACACTATTTTTTTTTCTTTCCATTGCAGGCACAGGCAATACTCCCTATCGTTGTTTAAAGAAGCACATCTATGAATATTTTTTTCATTAAATCTGTGTACAGTAGCCCCTTTCTATATCGCTGTTCAATTATTGCAGCCTCATCTATCGCGGGAGTATATTTATTTATTGCGGATTTTTTGCTATATCGCGGGAATTTGTGGTACTGTACACGGCACATGATTGGCTGATTGATGGAAGGCGACCAACCAGAGTATTGCTTATGTATCCTGGGCGTGGATTGGCTCTGTAATCGTAGCATCAGTCTGTCTGGTATTCCGTACTGTGCGCATACGTTCAGCATCTCGCCTTGTCCACTTCAACCCTACCTCCGATCGCTGTGCGTAGTTTTGCTCTCCGGTGTTGTGTTTTGTGAAATTTTCCTTAAAGACTGAATTTATTGCAAGCCCTATGAATGGGAACAAATTATTAAGGGACTGGGAACGGTTTATACGTGTATGGGAAGGGTTTATAAAGCTTTGAAATATATATAAATACTAAAATAAATGTAAGGTTCCTACTTTGCGAATTTTCAACTATCGCAGGGGGGGGGTCTAGTACGTATTACCCACGATAAGTCAGGATCACTGTATATCTGCATGTAGGGTAGTGTGAGTGTATTAATATACTCAACTACCGCCACCATCTCATGTGTCCAGCATCGTTCTGCTCCTCTTCTCAGTGACATCACCGCTCTTCAGACTTGCCGATTCACCCTAAGCAGGAGCCGGAGGTCTCTTTTACAATATAAGTCTATGAAGTCTCATTCTGATGCTCCATAGACTTACATTGTAAAAGCCACTTCCGGGTCACACAGAGCACAGTGTGACCTAACTCGTCTGAAGACGACCTGGCTTGATAGGTGAATATATTAATATACTCACTCTATACTACATGCACATATACACAGATTTAATGAAAATAAATATCCATGGCGTGCATCTTTAAAAATGACCAGTCTGTGACTGCTGCAGCCAATCAGTACTCAGAGCGATCACATGCCATACTTTAATGGCATCACCACTCAGCATAGATGCATAATGCCATCATGCTATTTTGTTTTGTAGCATTTGCATTTTTTTTTTAATAGTTTTTTTTTGCAGACTTTTGCCTTAATGAGAGTGGCTGACATTCTTAAGTGTGGCTGTGAAAAAAAAATGATAAAGAAGCCAAAATCTATATTTATAATATCTTTTAAATGATGCCTGAAATCTTAAGAAATAGTAACAATCTAATAAATATAACATAAAATGGTTATTTTGTGCTGAAAAAAAACACAATTCATCAAAATGACAGAAATATTGCACAACAGCAAGAAATCAGCGGAAGGCATCTTAATGTAATAAATGCAGCATTACAGGCTTGTCTTCAGGAAATCATGCAGTGAAGTATTTAAAGCTTTGCTTAGTGTTTCTCATTCTCTAGTAAAAAGGTTTGTGCTCATCTCAGTCATAGTAGGAGATACTAGAATTATATGATATAAATGTATGGTGAAATATGAAACAAAAAGGAATCTATGAGGAAAAATAGTAATAATTTACATAATTTAAAATTGTACAGATTCCTTTAGATTGTAAATTAAATACTAAGGCAATATTTTAAACAATACTGTAACTAAAATATCCCATTTCTTGACAAGTGCCACCTCTCAGTGGTTCCAATGTTACGCCTGATCTGTGTATATACTCACTATAGTCATGGCCCAAAGTTTTGAAACAAACACAAATTTTGGTTTACACAAATTTTGTTGCGTCAGTGTTTTTAGATCTATTAGCCAGATGTAACTATAACTAAACTACAATTATTAGTTTGTTCGCACACTAAAGTTTTTCCTCGTATTTTTGCTCGTTTTTAAAAGTAAAAAAAAATGCTGCACTTTACAGTACCTGCAAAGAGAAAAAGATTTATGAAATCTCATGCACATGATGCTTATTTTTTATCTTGTGGACTTGAACCATTAAAGCTTTTTTTTTCAAATCTGCAGCATCTTAATTCCTTCAACATAATCGCAACGTTTTGGGGAAAGATGCAAAAAACACACATCAAAAACTCAAGTAACAATGCATTAAAAACTTGAGCTTTCCGCAGTTTTTTTGTTTCCAATACTCTGGTTTTTGGCGCAGAAAATCTGCTGCAAATACTCAACGTGTGCATTAGCCGTATGAGCATTTTAACTCTTGATTGACAAATACATCAAGTTTATGTAAAGTCTCAATATTTCGATTGTTGACCATTTGATTTTCAAGACGTCTCAATTTTTCCCTGGCAGCTGGATATCAGCTTCTGAGCGACATCCTGACTGATGACAACCCATTCTCTCCTAATCATTGCTTGGAGGTCATTGCAGTTTCCGCATTTTCATTTGTCCACCCATTTCTTGAACGTTGAAATAACTTTGCAGGAAGTACAGGGATTGGACTGCAGAGGACTATGGTAAAACTTTTATGGTAAATTCTTTCTCTGATGAAACCCTCTTCAGATAGAAAGGTGACATTGATAACATTGTTTATCTTGTGGCAATGTCACTTGTCAAGAAGTGGGATAGATAAGGCAACAAGTTAAAAGTCAGTTCTTAAGGCGCCACTCCAGAGGATTTTTTTATTGCAAGGCTGGAGTGGCGCTTTAAATGTATTTTCCCTGTCTCATACTCATCTGCCGCCTTCATCCATTTCCAGGGTCGCTCCTGTCGGTCTCCGGCGAAAAATGACCTTCTAGCAGCTCCAATGTTTCGTGGAGCGAGCTGGAGGACACTTATCAATCTCTATGAGAGCCTTGTTCTGACTTTCATAGAATTGCATTGAGCACTTGTGACGTAACTTCTGAATGACTTGCACAAGATGGCACCGCAGGACCGGAGCGGCATCGGTATAAGGTGAAGCAGCTGGAAGGTGAGTATAAGAACGGGGCAGGGGGCTTACATTTAAAGCGTCACTCCAGTGCTGAAAAATAACCAAAACGCTGGAGTGGTGCTTTCAAGTTGACAAGTTACAAGCAGGAAAAATAGGGAACCGTAAATTGGGCAAGGTCACTCAGCACCTCCGTAAGTTAAATTCCAAAACTTTATTTAAATACATGCAAATACATTCAAAGTGAGATATGTTTACATCTCAGAATTCTTATTTGTAGCATTGTTCTTAATCAGGAGTCGATGTACCTGTATGTAGGGTCATACCATGACAAGAAAAATTACATTTCTTAGAGTTCTAAGAAAACATTCTCCAGAATTTTTGGTTTATTGGGAAAACAAATATATTCTAAAACAGGAGAGATGACAGGTCTTCTTTAAAGTGGATTTGTCACCAGGGTTTTTTCTATCCCATCTCAGACAGCATAATGTAGGTGCAGAGACTCTGATTCCAGCAATGTGTCACTTACTGGGCTGCTTGCTGTAATTTTCATAAAATTGCTGTTTTATCTGCTGCATATCCAGCAGTTCTCTGCATACACTGTGCATAGGAAGAAAGCTGGGAAACAGTGGTGCAGCGGCTTTGGTGACCAATGATATTTCAAATATTCAGGCAAGTCCAGAGATGCTGCAGGCCATAGCACACTTAGGCCATGAAGGCTTCTCACAATAGCATGAGCAACAAGTGGTCTTTTGCTGTTGAAAAAGGATTTCTGGGACACGTTGCAGAAATGGCCCTACTGCTGGTTCCACTATCAAGTTAGTGTAGCACAGAATTATAAGGGTACCTGGAATAAAGACTCAAGGGTTCTGGCTATCATACCTTATGCCAACCCACACCATAATCCCAGGAGTAAATCCGGTTTAATGCTCCACAATGAAATCCTATTTATGATGTTGTCCATGTGATCTTATCAGATTTGAACAATGGCTCATTATTCATTCTATACGTCACATACCAAGCCTAAGGCATTAAACAATGTCTACAGAAACCATCAGAAGGCATTTCCATAACATTGGGCTACAAGCCGGACATCCAGTAACAGAGGTTCCATTCCACTGACCTCTCAATGGCTATCATGGTGCAGAGCTACACAGCCATGGAGGTCTACTTTCTTCAGCGATGAGTCTCACTTTTGACGTGGATGCAATGACAGCCAGACATTGGCTTGGGGAACATGTGGGAAGAATCATGAAGAAGCATTCACGAGGGAATGTGAATGTGTCCCAAGTGCCATTATTCAACATTACAACACCAGACCATGTCTTGCTCATGTAAGCAGCCTGTGTAGCTTAACCCCGCTTCCATGCAGGGTCTCCAGACTCGTCTCTTTTTGAATACATCTGTAATGTCATTGGTTGGCAATTACAAAGGGAGCTGCCATTAGCAGAAATTGATGATTAGTGTGCAAAAGTGCATTCAGTGTGGCAGAACCTTCAGCAGACAACCACTAATAAGATAACTTATGGCATGCCAAGGTGTGTAAGTGTGTGTATTTCTTATTGCTTATTGTTCTGCTGTTATTGAGAGACAGAGGCGCAGATTAATTAAACAATCGTTGTTTGTTAATTTGGTGAATGTTTGCTGACTACCTATTATCTCAGTCCCTGTAGCTTGTTGTTCTGCAATCATTGAAGAACAAAATATGCAGGCTAATTGAACACTCGAACAATGAGAGATGACCTCCTCCCACCTCCCCCCAAAGCTGTGGATAATGGCCTGAAGGACTGCTGTGGGTATAAAAGGGACCTATCTCCTTCTACCCAGAGACTCTAGAGGAGAGCATCCAAGGCACCATGGCTCCAACCGGAAGAATACAGATTTAATCCATTGTCCATTACTAAACCTATGGAGACGTTTGGAGAACCCAGGTTGGGGCAATCAGGTCACCTGGCCACATACCTCAATGTACTCTGTCAGCTTTCTAAGCTTGCTACTAACTCCTCTTTGTGGGTGCATGCCAAAATTGGGGTGTGACTGGTTGGGGTAATTGACTCCGGAAGCCCCAAAGTTTTAATTCCTGTCAAGCCAATAGAAAGGTGAGACTCTGTCATTTTCACCATCCTATGTATTTGCTGGGACTGTGCTATATTTTATTTACTGTTGGTGACCCAATAAATTATCACCCCATTGTGTTACCCTCACCATGTGTTGTCTGAGTAGTATTATGCCCATGGGGAAGGAGAACAGGCATTCAGTGGGATGAACCCTGGTCCATGCGGTCTTTCTAAAGACAAGCAGGCCAGCGGATGAGAGCACCCACTGACCCTTGTGTCTCCACACCTCTGATTTTGAGTCTGTGTTTGATAATGTCACATTTTTTATAATAGGTTTCACCAGAGCACACTTTGCATGCCGTGATGAATTCCTAAACAGGAAGATTTTTTTGTAATGTGACCTAGATGACAGCTTGTAGCATGTATCAATAAGTTTCCACTAGTTGGTTTAGTAGTAACCTTATTTTCAAGGTAATTTCCTGAGAGGAATAAATCAAGAAATGGTGTGTTTTGACAAATGGACATCAGCCCTAAAACTTAGGTTCATGTCATTATTATTTGAACAAGATGTATAATCAGGAAAAGGACATAAAGTCATAATGCCAGATGAACAATAAATCGTCTATGTATCTTGCACACCATACAATATTATCTCAAAAAGGATTTGTGAGTAAATTTGGATATCATTTTTCCCACCAAACCGTGTACAGATTTTCCAGGGATAGTTAGAATTTCACCCCCATGGGGCAACCTTGTATCTGGAGGTAAAATTAATTATTAACAAAAGTTATTGGTTAGTAAAAATTCAGTTACTTTTAGAATGTATTCACCAAGACTGTTTGTATAGATGCTATATTTATGCAAAGGAAAAGCTTGAGCCACAAGAGACTTGTTATATGGAATATAGAAATAAAGTGATGTGACATCACCAGTAACCCAGATCTGATCAGATGACCATTTAAGTTTATTCGTAAGTTGAAATAGTTGTTTAATTTCACGAATCTGAGTGTAAAACCATAAGTTGTTAAGGATTGTCTATCCAGGCAGACATGCATTCTGTTAAAGAGTTGATGCCAGCAACAATAGGATGTAGTGGAGGTGGAAACTGTTCTTTATGTCTTTTTGGGAGCTCTTGGAAAATTGGACAGACACGTGATTCCTTAGGAGGTAGTCCACTTCTTTAGTAGAAAGGATGCCAGCAGAGACCACTAATTTTAGAAGACCAGTTAATTTTTCTTTTGTATGTTTTTGGATCTCTATATAGTTTATGATATGTAGATGTGTCTTGTAAAAGGTCAGCAATAAAATTGCAACACAATTTTTTGTCCAGAATGACAAGTGATCCACTTTTGTAAGATACTCAAATGATGATATTTGGATTGTTACGTAATTGCTGAATGGCTTGTTTCTCTTAAGAGTTAACATTAGATAGCATACTATTTCTGGATGTAAACAAGGCTGTTCCAAAGCATCTTGAAAAGTGTCTATTATGGAGCTTGTTCTACTCTGGTGAGCTGTTTTTATACAACTTTCTCTTTGTTAAATTCAATTCTGCAGAATCTCTGAAACTTTGGATGATTTCATGTACTGTAGATAGTGGGTGTCATGTGTCTGGGTTCAAACCCTTGACTTTGTGCTTTGTGGTCAGCTTCTCTGTCCACTGAGCCACCGCAGATACACCTTTTCTCCGGTTGTTTAGTTTCTGTTATCCTTGCTTCAGTCTTTTTAGAGTAACAGGTGTTTTCATGCTAGTATTTCCTGCTGGTGATTGTCTCATTTGGATGACCAGTAGTGATGAACGAGCACTAAAATGCTCGGGTACTCGTTGCTCGAGTCGAGCAAATTCGAATACTCGGGTGCTCGGTCCGAGTAACGAGTAGAGATGAGCGGTGTTCGACTAGAACTGTTCGCCAATTTCAAATTCGAGCTGTTTTGGGCGGTGTTTGAGTTGTTCGACGAACCCGAACGATTTGCAAAAAATTCGGCTGTTCGAGGTTATGTTCGATAACTGTTCGTACACCAAAAGCTTGTCCTGCATGTCTGGTGCTATTTAGAGCACCAATCATGCAGGGATTGTCTGCCACTCACTGTAATGCCACAGCCATGGTGGTTGTGGCATTACAGTGATTGCCCAAATCGATGGGAACAGTGCCAACAGTGAAACATGAAAAGCCGGCAATTCAGCAGCGGCATACACGGGTACCCGACAATTTAGAACCGAAAGAATAGAGCTTCACACATAGATTAGATAGATAGAAACATGTCAGCCACATATATATGAAGCACAGTGACAGTGTTGATTACTGTACTTGTCATTTAGTGTAAAGGATTTATCAAAAAAAATAATAGTGTTTTCATGCACTGTCTCTTTAAAAAAGCCGGCCGGCAATTCAGCAGCGGTACCTGACAATTTGGAATAGAAAGAATAGAGAATCACACATAGATTAGATAGATAGAAACTTGTCAGTCACATATATAATAAGTACAGTGACAGTGTTGATTACTATACTTGTCATTTAGTGTTAAAATAAAGGATTTATTTAAAAAAAAATTGGCGTGGGGTTCCCCGTAATTTTAGTCTCTAGCGGAGGTTAAGCAGACGGCTGGGGCAGATGTTTGAAGCCTGGGAAGGGGGTAATACCCACGGAGCTTCCCAGGCTACTAATATCAGCCCCCAGCTGAATACCTAGCCTTTACTAGCTATTAAAATGGGGGACCCCCCCCCAAAAAATGACATGGGGTCCCCCCTATTTTAATAGCTAGCAAAGGCTAGGCAGACAGCTGGGGGTTGATATTAATAGCCCAGGAAGGGTGCCATGAATATTGGCCCCCTCCCAGGCTAGAAACACCAGCCGTCAGCTGCCCCAGAAATGGCGCATCCATAGGATGCGCCAATTCTGGCACTTAGCCTCGCTCTTCCCACTGCCCTGGTGCGGTGGCAGTGGGGTAATAGGGCTGGGGTTGATGTCAGCTTATAATGCCAGCTGACATCAAGCCCAGGTTAGTAATGGAGAGGCGTCTATAAGACACCCCTATTACTAACCCCATAGTCAAAGTTAAAAGAAAACAAAAACACCCAGAATAAAGTCCTTTAATTGAAATAAAGACACAATCCTTTATTGTTCTAAATTAAACCATACTTACCACCACGCCCATTCCAGCTGAAGCCAACGATCTCCTGCAATAAAAGTAAAATAATAAAGCAACCTCATCCTTACCTTTCCATGGTTCCCAGGACAGCTTCAGCTCTGCTACATTGAGATGACAGGCTGGACCGCAGCAGAACGCTGCCATCCAGCCTGTCATCCCGCAGACACTGAGAAGCGCAGGCATGCTTGCGCTCCTCAGTGTCTCGCTGTGACGGCATAAAGATGAGCCGACAATGAACTCGGCTCACCTCATGCACGTCACTGACAGCGTGGGAGAATTCTCCTGCACTCAGCGCTTCAGCGTGAGAATTTTCCCACGCTGTCAGTGACGTTCATGAGGTGAGCCGAGTTCATTGGACATGACCTCGGCTCATCTTTATGCCGTCACAGCCAGACACTGAGGAGCGCAAGCATGCCTGCACTTCTCAGTGTCTGCGGGATGACAGGCTGGATGGCAGCGTTCTGCTACGGTCCAGCCTGTCATCTCGATGTAGCAGAGCTGAAGCTGTCTGGGAACCATGGAAAGGTAAGGATGAGGTTGTTTTATTATTTTACTTTTATTGCAGGAGATCGTTGGCTTCAGCTGGAATGGGCGTGATGGTAAGTATGGTTTAATTTAGAACAATAAAGAATTGTGTGTTTATTTCAATTAAAGGACTTTTTTCTGGGTGTTGTGTTTTTTTTAAAAACTTTACTAGAAATTCATAGTGGTCATGTCTAATATTGGCGTGACCCCATGAATTTCGGGCTTAGGGCCAGCTGATAATGCCAAGCTGGCCCTAACCCCTTTATTACCCAGTGAGCCACCGCACCAGGGCCCTGGATGAGTTGGGTACAGCGCCAGAAGATGGCGCTTCTATGAACGCGCCATTTTCCGGGGTGGCTGCGGACTGCAATTTGCAGCTGTGGGGACCCAGAAAGCTTGGGCCTCCCTGCGCTGCAGATTCCAGCCCCCAGCTGCCTAGTTGTACCTGGCTGGACACAAAAATAGGGCGAAGCCCCACGTATTTTTTTTTTAATTATTTCATGAAATTCATGAAATAATTAAGAAAAAAAGGGCTTCCCTATATTGTTGTGTCCGGCCAGGTACAAATAGGCAGCTGGTGGTTGGGGGCAGCCCGTTCCTGCCTGCTGTACCTGGCTGGACACAAATATAGTGCGAAGCCCCACGTCAATTTTTTTTAAAATTATTTCATGAAACTAGATGGTGGCCCGATTCTAACGCATCGGGTATTCTAGAATATGTATGCGGCAGACCCGGCGCAATCAGCAGAGCGGTGTTTAAATTTGGCGCCAAAATCGCAGACTGGTCGCGGCCAGCAACCGCGACCAATCAGCAAAGCGGTGTTGAAATTTGGCGACTATATCACTGATTGGTCACGGCCGGCGGTCGCGACTAATCAGCAGAGCGGGGTTTAAATTTTGCGCCAATAATGCTGATAGGTTGTGGTTGCGACCAATCAGCAAAGCGGTGTTTAAATTTGGCGCCAATAATGGTGATTGGTCACGACCTCGACCTTTCAGCAGAGCGGTGTTTAAATTTGGCGTCAAAATCGCTGATTGGTCGCGGAAGGCAACTGTGACCAATCAGCAGAGCGGAGTTTAAATTTGGCGCCAATACTGCTGATTGGTCACGGTTGCCGGCCGCGACCAATCAGCCGAGCAGGGTTTAAATTTGTCGCCGATACTACTGATTGGTCGCGGACGGCGACCGCGATCAATCAGCAGAGCGGTGTTTAAATTTGGCGCCAATAATGCTGATTAGTCGCGGCCGGCATCCGCGACCAATTAGCAGAGCGGGGTTTAAATTTGGCGCCAATCTCGCTGATTGGTCGCGGCTGGAGTCCGCGACCAATCAGCAGAGCGTTGTTTAAATTTGGCGCCAATCTCACTGATTGGACGCGTCTGGCGTCCGCGACCAATCAGCAGAGCGTTGTTTAAATTTGGCGCCAAGCTCGCTGATTGGTCGCGGCCGCTATTTAAATGTGGCGCCCAAATCGGTGATTGGTCGCGGGCAGCGTCCGCGACCAATCAGCAGAGCGGTGTTTAGCTTTAGCGCCAAGATCACTGATTGGTCGCGTGCGGAGAGCGCGACCAATCAGCTAATCGTATTGGTGAGGACCGGGGAGCACCGCTGCCTGGTCGGATACTTCCGTTGCGAGAAGATGAGCGACTGCTCGCATGAGAAGTATCCCGACCCGCAGCGCCGCTCCCCGGTCCTCCCTTCACACGCTAGCCGCTGATGTCCCCACAGTATCCGCATGGTGTTACAAAGATCCGGACATTTGTGTTAAAAATCGCTGATTGGTCGCGGGCGCTGCCCGCGACCAATCACCGATTTTGGCGCCACATTTAAATAGCGTCCGCGACCAATCAGTACAGCGGTGTTTAAATGTGGAGCCAAGATGGGTGATTGGTAGCGGAGGATATTTAAATTTGGCGCCCAAATCGGTGATTGGTCGCGGCTGATATTTAAATTTGGCGCCCAAATCGGTGATTGGTCGCGGGCAGCGCCAACGACCAATCAGCGATTTATAACACAAATGTCCGGACCTTTGTAACACCATGCAGATACTGTGGGGACATCAGCGGCTAGCGTGTGAAGGGAGGACCGGGGAGCGGCGCTGCGGGTCCGGATATTTCTGCTGCGAGCGCCCGCTCATGTCCCGGGTTCTCGCAGCGGAAGTATCCGCACAGGCAGCGGCGCTGACATCCAATTGGTCGCGGCCGCTATTTAAATGTGCGGCACAAATCGGTGATTGGTCGCCGTCTTGACCGCGACCAATCACTGATCTTGCCGCCAAAGTTAAACACTACTGTGCTGATTGGTCGGATATTTAAATTTGGCGCACAAATCGGTGATTGGTCGCGGGCAGCGTCCGCGACCAATCAGCACGGTAGTGTTTAACTTTGGTGGCAAGATCAGTGATTGGTCGCCGTCTTGGCGCGCGACCAATCACCGATTTGGGCGCCACATTTAAATATCGGCCGCGACCAATCACCGATCTTGGATCCACATTTAAACAACGCTGTGCTGATTGGTCGCGGCCGATATTTAAATGTGGCGCCCAAATCGGTGATTGGTCGCGGTCTTGGCGCGCGACCAATCACTGATCTTGCCACCAAAGTTAAACACTACCGTGCTGATTGGTCGCGGATGCTGCCCGCGACCAATCACCGATTTGTGCGCCAAATTTAAATATCAGCCTCATGCACGTCACTGACAGCGTGGGAAAATTCTCCTGCACTCAGCGCTTCAGGTGAGAATTTTCCCACGCTGTCAGTGACGTGCATGAGGTGAGCTCATGTCCAATGAACTCAGCTCACCTCATGCACGTCACTGACAGCGTGGGAGAATTCTCCTGCACTCAGCGATACAGCGTGAGAATTCTCCCACGCTGTCAGTGACGTGCACGAGGTGAGCTGAGTTCATTGGACATGACCTCGGCTCATCTTTATGCCGTCACAGAGAGACACTGAGGAGCGCAAGCATGCCTGCGCTTCTCAGTGTCTGCGGGATGACAGGCTGGATGGCAGCGTTCTGCTGCGGTCCAGCCTGTCATCTCAATGTAGCAGAGCTGAAGCTGTCCTGGGAACCATGGAAAGGTAAGGATGAGGTTGCTTTATTATTTTTCTTTTATTGCAGGAGATCGTTGGCTTCAGCTGGAATGGGCATGGTGGTAAGTATGGTTTAATTTAGAACAATAAAGAATTGTGTGTTTATTTCAATTAAAGGACTTTATTCTGGGTGTTTGTGTTTTTTTTTTTAACTTTGACTATGGGGTTAGTAATGGGGGTGTCTTATAGACGCCTCTCCATTACTAACCTGGGCTTGATGTCAGCTGGCATTATAAGCTGACATCAACCCCAGCCCTATTACCCCCTGCCACCGCACCAGGGCAGCGTGGAAGAGCGAGGCTAAGTGCCAGAATTGGCGCATCCTATGGATGCGCCATTTCTGGGGCGGCTGACGGCTGGTGTTTCTAGCCTGGGAGGGGGCCAATATTCATGGCACCCTTCCTGGGCTATTAATATCAGCCCTCAGCTGTCTGCCTAGCCTTTGCTAGCTATTAAAATAGGGGGGACCCCACGTCATTTTTTGGGGGGGTCCCCCATTTTAATAGCTAGTAAAGGCTAGGTATTCAGCTGGGGGCTGATATTAGTAGCCTGGGGAGCTCCGTGGGTATTACCCACTTCCCAGGCTTCAAACATCTGCCCCAGCCGTCTGCTTAACCTCCGCTAGAGACTAAAATTAAGGGGAACCCCACGCCCATTTTTTTTAAAATAAATCCTTTATTTTAACATTAAATGACAAATACAGTAATCAACACTGTCACTGTACTTCTTATATATGTGACTGACATGTTTCTATCTATCTAATCTATGTGTGATTCTCTATTCCTTCTATTCTAAATTGTCGGGTACAGATGCTGAATTGCCGGCCGGCTTTTTTAAAGAGACGGTGCATGAAAACACTATTATATTTTTAAATAAATCCTTTACACTAAATGACAAGTACAGTAATCAACACTGTCACTGTACTTCTTATATATGTGACTGACATGTTTCTATCTATCTAATCTATGTGTGATTCTCTATTCCTTCTATTCTAAATTGTCGGGTACAGATGCTGAATTGCCGGCCGGCTTTTTTAAAGAGACGGTGCATGAAAACACTATTATTTTTTTTGATAAATCCTTTACACTAAATGACAAGTACAGTAAGCAACACTGTCACTGTGCTTCTTATATGTGTGACTGACATGTTTCTATCTATCTAATCTATGTGTGAGGCTCTATTCCTTCTTGTCTAAATTGTCGGGTACCGGTGTATGCCGCTGCTGAATTGCCGGCCGGCTTTTTTAAAGAGAGCGTCTTCTGAGCAGTTTGTCAGCTTTTGGACACCTTTGAAGGTGTTTTCTATGTGTTTTTGTTTGCCTGCCATTGGTTTTAACGGTGTTCGACGGTGTTCTAAGGTGTTCGACGAACAGTTCGACGAACAGTTCCTCGAACATCCCGGTGTTCGACGAACCGAACCGAACCCGAACACTACGGGGGTGGCTCAACACTAGTAACGAGCCCAATGTAAGTCTATAGGAAGCTCGAGCATTTTTCCGGCTGCTCCCCCCAGCGGTCTGCAGAGGGACTAAAAAATGCCCAAATCAATGGGAACTGTGCTCAAATGACTTGGGAACAGCATGGGGAAGACCCCTGGAAGCATTTTTGACTCCCAGGTCACTGCTGTCAACAATGTTGTCAGAGGTATTACGCCACTTTTACGGACTCACAATAAAACATACAAAACCAATCCAAAATGGATTTTCCTGGGAAATATGTTAAGGAACATCCTTTCCAGGGTAATGACTTGTATCTAAGGCAAAATAAATAACCAAAAACAAAAATACTCCTCCACACCTTGGGCTATGTTCACACGTAGCATTTTTGATGAGTTTTTGCACTTTTGCATTGCTTTCAACGGTGAAAAAACATTTACCAGTAAATGTCATTTTAACATTTTACAACCTTATCTGACTGTGTGGCGTGTGACACATCATTAGACACATCCTGTTTCATTTATGATGGAGGGACTCTAAAAGTCACAAAGACTATTTTTATAGGGCCATCAGGTGTCCTTTACTATTCTTAAAGGGTCAGCAGTCGGCTATGCTTTGTTGTTCCCATTATTAACGAGTGGGTCTCCTATACTGTTATTGCGTATGCAGTGAATGGAACGGCTGCCAAAAATTTGGAGAAACTCCAATACTCCTTGCAAGAAACGTAGAGGTTGGAGGGCCTCCTGCAAAAAATGCTCCCATTATTAGGAAGTGTGTCTCCCATAGTGTTTGCCTATGCAGTGAAGCAATGGCTGCCAAAAATTTGGAGGAACTCCAATGCCCCTTGCAAGAGACGTAGATATGGTGATATGGTACATATGGTGGTGATATGGTGGTGGAGGATGAGGATGCGGAGAAGGAGGACAAGAGCAAATAGACAAAATCAGAAAGCATATACCCATGTATATGCTTTGGTCAGACCTCATCTGGAATACTGTGTACAGTTTTGGGCACCACATTTTAAAAAAGACATAGACAAACTGGAGCAAGTTCAGAGAAGAGCGACCAGAATGGTGACTGGTCTGCAAACCATGTCCTATGAGGAACGGTTGCAGGATTTGGGAATGTTTAGCTTGCAAAAAAGAAGACTGAGAGGAGACTTAATAGCTGTCTACAAATATGTCAAGGGCTGTCACATTGTAGAAGGATCATCTTTATTCTCATTTGCACAAGGAAAGACTAGAAGCAGTGGGATGAAACTAAATGGGAGGAGACACAGATTAGATATTAGAAAAAACTTTTTTGACAGTTAGGGTGATTAATGAGTGGAACAGGCTGCCACGAGAGGTGGTGAGTTCCCCTTCAATGGACGTCTTCAAACAGAGGCTGGACAGACATCTGTCTGAGATGATCTAGTGAATCCTGCTTTGAGCAGGGGGTTGGACCAGATGACCCAGAAGGTCCCTTCCAACTCTACCATTCTATGATTCTATGATTCATGTCTGGGTGTGAAGACAGAGGTGCATGGGAATAGAGTTAGACCTCCCAAAAAAAAGACACTGTATTTGAGTTTATGTTACGCTGCTATCATTCGGTGGTGTTGAGAAGTCTGGCCCAATCCAGCCCTTGTTGATTTTTATAAGAGTTAGCTTGTCAGCGTTTTCAGTTGACAGGTGGATGCGCCTATAATTCCACTAAAAACCCACTCTGACAAAATGCTAGTGGCAGGGCAGGCCAGGACCTCCAAGGCGTAGAGAGCCAGTTCATGCCGCGTATCCAGCTTGGATACCCAATAATTATAAGGCACAGAGAAAACACGGAGGACGTTAGTGCGGTCGGCAAGGTACTCCCTCACCATCTTCCGAAACGTTTCCTTCCTTGGGAGAATACCCTGCGCCTCAGGGCCTATGCGATGGGAGGGTCTGAGAAAACTGTCCCAGAACTTTAACAGTGTTCCCCTGC
This sequence comes from Phyllobates terribilis, assembly GCF_046119375.1. Classification (NCBI taxonomy): domain Eukaryota; kingdom Metazoa; phylum Chordata; class Amphibia; order Anura; family Dendrobatidae; genus Phyllobates; species Phyllobates terribilis. The sequence goes on along the minus strand of NW_027362762.1, from coordinate 125,136,078 downwards.
CTCTGCTGGATTGAAGTTGTGCCTCTCTTGCCTGTACTCCTTGGTTGTCCAACGAACTGTGACCTCTGCCACCAGCGTTTTCAGATGGGAATTTTTTAAATAATTCCGCTACAAGGGCCTTCTCGTACTGCCCCATTTTATTAGGCCTGTCCTGCAAGGGAATAAGAGACAGAAAGTTCTCCTTGTAGCATGGGTCTAGAAGTGTCACCAACCAGCAATGACTGTCACACAAAATTTGGACAAAGCGAGAGTCACGGGAAATGCAGCATAACATGAACTCAGCCATGTGTGCCAGACTGCAAAAAGGCAAAACTTCTGTGTCCTCACCAAGACAACGACTGACCATGCTCTCCTCCTCATCCTTCTCTTCCTCCTCCTCACTGTCCTCAGGCCATCCACGCTGAACAGACGGTATGACAGTTGTGCAGGTACTATCGTCTATTGCGCAGGAAACTAGCTCCTGTTCTTCCTCCTCCTCCTCTTCCTTATTGTCACCCAATCCACGTTGGGATGAGATGAGGCTGGGCTGTGTGTAATAACCCTGTATGGTTCCTTGCTCCATCTCATCATGCTCTGCCTGCAATGCATCCTCTTTGATTGTGAGCAGAGAGCATTTCAGAAGACAGAGAAGCTGGATGATGATGCTAATTATGGTGTCATCACTGTTCACCATCTTGGCGGAGTCCTCCAAGTTTTGGAGGATGGTACAAATGTCTGACATCCATGTCCACTCCTGAGGTTTTATGTGTGGAGTCTGACCTGAATACCGACGGCGTTGTTGATACTGGTAGTCAACAACTGCCCTCTTCTGCTCACAAATCCTTCCCAACATCTTCAATGTAGAGTTCCAATGCGTGGGGACATCTCAGATCAATCGGTGAGCTGGAAGCTGCAAACGCTGCTGAAGCATGGCAAGGATGGGGGAAGCTGTAGCTGACTTTCTAAAATGGGCACTCAGGCAGCGTACTTTGACAAGCAGATCCGACAGATCCGGGCAGGTTTTGAGAAACTGCTGAACCACGAGGTTAAGCACATGGGCCAGGCATGGTACATGTGTGAGCTCGCCTCGCCTCAGATCCGCCACCAGGTTCTGGCCATTTTCACACACCACCATGCCTGGCTGTAGGTTCAGCGGTGTGAGTCACAGATCTGCCTGCTCTTTCAGAGCTGTACACAACTCTTCAGCATTGTGCAGTTTGTCACCTAAGCATATTAGCTTCAGCACAGCCTGTTGCCGCTTGGCCGAGGTAGTGCTGCAGTGCTTCCAGCTTGCCACTGATGTGGTCATTTTGGAGATGGAGGCTGAAGAGGAGGAGGAGGAGGTGCAGGAGCTGTAGAATATGGGGGCAACCCTGATTGACCCAGTTCCTGCAATCCTTGGCGTTGTTCCGTCCCAAGGTCCGACTGGGTCCCAGCTTCCACTATATTAACCCAGTGTGCCGTCAGCGAGATGTACCATTCCTGCCCACAAGCACTTGTCCATGTGTCCGTGGTTAGGTGGACTTTCCCAGTCACTGCGTTGTTGAGGACACATCTAATGTTGTGGGATGTGTCCCTCAACAGCTTTAATACAAGTGAAGAATGCTTGTTTCTTAAGCATTCCTCACCTGTATTAAAGCTGTCAAACAGTCGCAAATCATGCACACGGGAGTGATTCAAACATATCACTGAGCATGCTGAAGATACTCGGTACTCGCCAGAGCATACTCGCCAAAAGGGTTAACCGAACATACTCGCTCATCACTAATATGCAACAAAATGGAACACTCTTATAGGTGTTATGTCTGACAGAGAACCACAGTTTTAAATAGCAGGCCTGTAATTTGCTAATACTATCCTTCACAGACACCTAGTGTGAATAGCTTGACCGACACACTGCAATGGAATGAAAATGGAAGAAATGTCTGATTTTGGAACACTCTTATAGATGTTATGTCTGACACAGAACCACAGTTTTAAATAGCAGGCCTGTTATTTTCTAATATACTATCCTTCACAGACACCTAATGTGAATAGCTTGACTGACACACTGCAACAGAATGGAAAAGGAGGCCAATATTTTCCCCTTTCAGTTTAAATTTCTGGATTTTTATCGCTGAAATATGGAACAGATCTGGCTTTATTCTGCAGTGAGAACAAGCAAATGGAGCAGAAAAATGGTGTACTCTGGATTGTTTTCCCCTTCTCCTGATATCTGGGGCTATGTCTACAAATATCTGTAAGAACAGCAGCTGCAGGAATGTTCAATGGATCCCCTTGCACTATATGCACTGCAGTCTGCCACATACACCGCCTGCCTAATTCCTGCTATCACCACTGAATATATGCAGCTGGATTAGTCCTCAGAAGGACTGTTAGTTCAGATGAATATATATACATGTTGTGCAATACCTATACTAACAGGACGTTCAATGGACCCTCTTGTGCTGTATCATGCACTGCAGTCTGCCACATTCACTGCCTGCCTGCCTGCTTAACTCCTGCTATCAGCCCACAAAAAACATGGCTACTGCATTACAGTGCATGTCAGGCAATCCCAGCATGTTCATTGGCTCTCTAAAGAGCACCAAACAGGCAGGGAGGGGACCCGAGTTCCCCCCCGAGAAACCCAGAAATACTCACCGAGCACCGAGCTCATCGAGCACAGTGATGCTCGGGCGAGTACCGAGCAGTGGCGAACACGTTTGCTCATCTCTAATGATGAGCCATACTGCTGTAGATTAAGCCAGTCAGTGAAAAACCAGCTAGGGTTTATCTCTCTGCTGTTTATGTTCTTTACCCTGCATCTGTCTTCTGTTTCTTTCTAGGAAGTAGGCAGCATATTCTCTAGCAGTACGTACATAATTCTTCATTTTGTATTTCATGGTTTGTTTTACTCACTCTGGGATCTCTTTCTATTTCAGCACACTTTTCGTTCTGTAGGTATTTTGCACTCTGCTCTGCCCACCGTTTTTTTAGCAGGAATGTGAAGCGCTCGACAGACTTTCAGGCAACATAGGTCTGAATAGCCATCGTCTAGTCTGTGTATAGGGCTATCTCAGCTCACACGGAACCACTGGGGACTAGGGAGTCAATATCTCTAGTCTGTATAGGAACTGGCATTGTCATGTGCAGTTTTTAGTGTGTTACCTGTTTTTCCGAGTGAGTTGCTACACTATCATAACAGTAGGATATTCAAAGTCATTGCAATTTTACATTGAGTAACATTTTCCTGAAAATTTTCCACAAATCTTAGATAGAGTTGTTCACAGATTTGTGAATCTCTGACCATTTTTGCTTCGTGCGACTAAGATGAAAATTGACACTCCTACAGTGTCCATTTTAGGACATGTTCAGATATCAAAATCAAACATCAGAATGATGTCAGTTTGAGGCTAAATACCCTGTCTGAGAACTGATTCTAACGATTGATTTTGACGAGTGATTCTGAATAATAATAATAAAAAAGTAACTATTCGCTGATGGGACTTGAACCCAAAATTCTGAGTTCCAAAGCCAGTGTACTGGCTTGCTTGCAGTCTGTGCATATGTCCCAATGAGTTTTAGACAAGTTTGAACTGAAAATCATATAACCAAATAGAACTCCAAGGTTTTTACAACTAAGTTAATATCTTAGTGGTTAGTGCACTGCCTTTGGGACACAGAATTTTGGGTTCAAGTCCCATCAGCAAACAGTTACTTTTTTTTTATTATTATTACTACAGTTGTAAAAGTTACTCGTCAGAATCACTCGTCAGAATCACTCGTCAGAATCATTCGTCAGAATCACTCATCAAAATCACTCGTCATAATCACTTGTCAGAATCACTCGTCAAAATCATTCGTCAGAATCATTCGTCAGAATCACTCGTCAAAATCACTCTTCAGAATCACTTGTCAGAATCACTCATCAAAATCACTCGTCAAAATCATTCGTCAGAATCATTCGTCAGAATCACTCGTCAGAATCATTCGTCAAAATCATTCGTCAGAATCATTCGTCAAAATCATTCGTCAGAATCATTCGTCAGAATCACTCATCAAAATCATTCGTCAGAATCAATCGTCAGAATCATTCGTCAAAATCACTCGTCAGAATCACTTGTCAGAATCACTCGTCAAAATCACTCGTCAAAATCATTCGTCAGAATCACTCGTCAGAATCACTCGTCAAAATCACTCGTCAGAATCACTCGTCAGAATCACTCGTCAAAATCACTCGTCAGAATCACTCGTCAGAATCACTCATCAAAATCACTCGTTAAAATCACTTGTCAAAATCACTTGTCAGAATCAATTCTCAGACAGGGTATTTAGCCTCAAACTGACATCATTCTGATGTTTGATTTTGATATCTGATCATGTCCTAAAATGGACACTGTACACTCCAGCTGTTTTTCATTAGTGCTACTTACTTTTCCAGCTTTTTGTTAACCGTTCAAACTTTTTCGAGATGTGTTACAGCTATCAATATCTAAATTAGTTAATTTTTTTTCAAATGAAATGGAAGAATTTATAATTTTCGACTTCTGATATCTGTTCTATGTTCTGTTATGAATAAAATATGGTTATAAGAGATTTGCAAATCATTGCATTTTTATTTTCTTTACATTCTACACAGTCTCCCAACTTTTTTGGAATTGGGGTTACATATTATATAGATAGGCAGATGGATATCTATTATGCTATATGTATTTTTGATCTACGTAATTACAGAGTATATACATATTCACTTCAACAGATTCTGCAGTAACTGATTAAATATGTATTGTATTGCTATTTCCCATTTTCTATTTGCTGTCTTGTTGTTGAATGCAGCAATCGTTACCCATATTAGATTATGTGTTTTGCTATATAAAGCAGATGTAACATTTGGCGAAAAAAAAATACATTTTTACTTCTATTCATTTAGCTAAAAGCATTTATGGCATTGACGGTGCACTTTTAAGTATAAACTTTAATAAAGCTTTTTTTTGTCTGGCGTAAAGTCTTGTTGCTAAGTCATTACCCCAGACTGCAAGGGTAGCATCTCTGTCATATAAATTTCTCTTAGTATTTTTTAGCTCTTTCTGTGTGAATTGCACTCAAAGAGTTTTGGCAATAGCATAGCATAAATCTAGAACAAGATGCCATAATGAGTAGATTAAGCAGGATGCACCTCAATCAACATCCTGTTTAATTGATATCAATTTGTTTTATTAGCAATTACCGCACTTAAGTATTTGTATTAAATAAATTCATATTCTCAGTTTTTCTAGCCAGCATTTATGTTTATTGATTTATCCTGAAACTACACAGGTCTAGTTATCCCTTTTGGAACTCCACATTTTGTAGTATTTATTGGACTACTTTTGTTTAGTTGTGTGCATATTTAGATTAAAGTGGTTGTCTAGGCTTAAGTCTGCAGTCACTGTATGTGACTGCAGACTTGTGAATCCCCACATCGTGCATAGTGCACTCTGTTAGGATTCTCCGGCACCGGGTGGTCATGTGACCACAAGTATGGGATGTGCATGCTCCCGGCCACATTCCGACTAGACATGCATGTATATTGAGCTAGGTGCAACTGTCTAGTCAGAATGTGTCTGTAAGCATGAATATCACATACTTAGTCACGTGACTACCTGGTCTCGCCTCTGGCTCCAGAGAATCCTGACAGTATAGGAAAAAATTCGAAATCTAGCGAAGGGGTCCTTAAAATAATGTCTTTAGTGAAGATCCATTAAAAATCCCATGTGGAATAGCAAACGCATTTCTGACACAACGTCCTTAATCATTGAATCATTTATCAATCCTGACGGTGTGCTCTATGCACGTTTTGAGGATTCACAAGTCTGCAGTCACAAAGAGTTGTAAAAAGGAGAAAGAGCCAGCTCACCACAGTTGCCTAGTACATCTGGAGCAAGGAATGAACATTTCTGTCACTGACGATTATATTAGAATGGAGTAGGCCGAATCCAGCTCAACAATAGAAAATCTCCAGCTTTATTTGTGTATGATTAACACATCTTCACCTGCACTAGTGCATAGATAAGAACGTTAACATGTTTCTGGTGCACTCAGCAGCCTTACCTATTATGCACAGGCAGCTAGATTGGAAGTTGTGAAGAAAGAGGAACACGGACGAGACGAGCTGCAGGCTGTTGGGGGTTTAAGTGATGCTACTCATATACAGTAGTAACATTGGAGGGAAATAGGGTATCTGTCCTGATGGGCTGCACCTACACAGCGCTGGGCAGCCTGCCTGATCTAATGGCATGGGTACGACCAAAAGGTTGTAAGTCACCATGGTGCATTACACGTATCTTTGTGATTGGCACCTTATCTGTGTGCTTCTATAATAACAACCACCACGCTTATGGATGGTAGGTGTGTGAGTGATTGTTCATCAGTAGTGTTGAGCCACCCCCATAGTGTTCGGGTTCGGTTCGGTTCGTCGAACACCGGGATGTTCGAGGAACTGTTCGTCGAACTGTTCGTCGAACACCTTAGAACACCATCGAACACCGTTAAAACCAATGGCAGGCAAACAAAAACACATAGAAACACATAGAAAACACCTGCAAAGGTGTCCAAAAGCTGACAAACTGCTCAGAAGGCACTCTCTTTAAAAAAGCCGGCCGGCAAATTCAGCAGCGGCATACACCGGTACCCGACAATTTAGACAAGAAGGAATAGAGCATCACACATAGATTAGATAGATAGAAACATGTCAGTCACACATATAAGAAGCACAGTGACAGTGTTGGTTACTGCACTTGTCATTTAGTGTAAAGGATTTAGTGAAAAAAATATTAGTGTTTTCATGCACCGTCTCTTTAAAAAAGCCGGCCGGCAATTCAGCATCTGTACCCGACAATTTAGAACAGAAAGAATAGAGCTTCACACATAGATTAGATAGATAGAAACATGTCAGTCACATTTATAATAAGTACAGCGACAGTGTTGGTTACTGTACTTGTCATTTAGTGTTAAAATAAAGGATTTATTAAAATAAAAATTGGCGTGGGGTTCCCCGTAATTTTAGTCTCTAGCGGAGGTTAAGCAGACGGCTGGGGCAGATGTTTGAAGCCTGGGAAGGGGGTAATACCCACGGAGCTTCCCAGGCTACTAATATCAGCCCCCAGCTGAATACCTAGCCTTTACTAGCTATTAAAATGGGGGACCCCTCAAAAAAAATGACGTGGGGTCCCCCCTATGTTAATAGCTAGCAAAGGCTAGGCAGACAGCTGGGGGCTGATATTAATAGCCCAGGAAGGGTGCCATGAATATTGGCCCCCTCCCAGGCTAGAAACACCAGCCGTCAGCCGCCCCAGAAATGGCGCATCCATAGGATGCGCCAATTCTGGCACTTAGCCTCGCTCTTCCCACTGCCCTGTAGCGGTGGCAGTGGGGTAATAGGGCTGGGGTTGATGTCAGCTTATAACGCCTGCTGACATCAAGCCCAGGTTAGTAATGGAGAGGCATCTATAAGACACCCCCATTACTAACCCCATAGTAAAAGTTAAAAAAAACACAAACACCCAGAATAAAGTCCTTTAATTTGAATAAACACACAATTCTTTATTGTTCTAAATTAAACCATACTTACCATCACGCCCATTCCAGCTGAAGCCAACGATCTCCTGTAATAAAAATAAAATAATAAACCAACATCATCCTTACCTTTCGATGGTTCCCAGGACAGCTTCAGCTCTGCTACATCGAGATGACAGGCTGGACCGCAGGAGAAAGCTGCCATCCAGCCTGTCATCCCGCGGACACTGAGAAGCGCAGGCATGCTTGCGCTCCTCAGTGTCTCGCTGTGACGGCATCCAGATGAGCCGAGGTCATGTCCAATGAACTCGGCACACCTCATGCACATCACTGACAGCGTGGGAAAATTCTCCTGCACTCAGCGCTTCAGCGTGGGAGAATTCTCACGCTGAAGCGCTGAGTGCAGGAGAATTTTCCCACGCTGTCAGTGACGTGCATGAGGTGAGCAGAGATCATTGGACATGAACTCACCTCATGCACGTCACTGACAGCGTGGGAAAATTCTCACGCTGATGCGCTGTCAGTGACGTGCATGAGGTGAGTTCATGTCCAATGATCACTGCTCAACTCATGCACGTCACTTACAGCGTGGGAGAATTCTCCTGCACTCAGCACTTCAGCGTGAGAATTTTCCCACGCTGTCAGTGACGTGCATGAGGTGAGCTGAGTTCATTGGACATGACCTCGGCTCATCTTTATGCCGTCACAGCGAGACACTGAGGAGCGCAAGCAAGCCTGCGCTTCTCAGTGTTTGCGGGATTACAGGCTGGATGGCAGCATTCTGCTGCGGTCCAGCCTGTCATCTCGATGTAGCAGAGCTGGAGCCGTCCTGGGAACCATGGAAAGGTAAGGATGAGGTTGGTTTATTATTTTTCTTTTATTGCAGGAGATCGTTGGCTTCAGCTGGAATGGGTGTGATGGTAAGTATGGTTTAATTTAGAACAATAAAGAATTGTGTGTTTATTTCAATTAAAGGACTTTATTCTGGGTGTTGTGTTTTTTTTAAATACTTTACTAGAAATTCATGGCGGTCATGTCTAATACTGGCGTGACCCCATGAATTTTGGGCTTAGGGCCAGCTGATAATGCCAAGCTGGCCCTAACCCCTTTATTACCCAGTGAGCCACCGCACCAGGGCCCTGGATGAGTTGGGTACAGCGCCAGAAGATGGCGCTTCTATGAACGCACCATTTTCCGGGGTGGCTGCGGACTGCAATTTGCAGCGGGGGGGGGCCAGAAAGCTTGGGCCTCCCTGCGCTGCAGATTCCAGCCCCCATCTGCCTAGTTGTACCTGGCTGGACACAAAAATAGGGCGAAGCCCCACGTATTTTTTTTTTAATTATTTCATGAAATTCATGAAATAATTAAGAAAAAAAGGCCTTCCCTATATTGTTGTGTCCGGCCAGGTACAAATAGGCAGCTGGTGGTTGGTGGCAACCCGTTCCTGCCTGCTGTACCTGGCTGGACACAAATATAGTGCGAAGCCCCACTTCAATTTTTTTTTATTATTTCATGAAATTCATGAAATAATTAAGAAAAAAAGGCCTTCCCTATATTGTTGTGTCCGGCCAGGTACAAATAGGCAGCTGGTGGTTGGGGGCAGCCCGTTCCTGCCTGCTGTACCTGGCTGGACACAAATATAGTGCGAAGCCCCACTTCAATTTTTTTTTATTATTTCATGAAATTCATGAAATAATTAAGAAAAAAAGGCCTTCCCTATATTGTTGTGTCCGGCCAGGTACAAATAGGCAGCTGGTGGTTGGGGGCAGCCCGTTCCTGCCTGCTGTACCTGGCTGGACACAAATATAGTGCGAAGCCCCACTTAAATTTTTTTAAATTATTTCAGGAAATTCATGAAATAATTTAAAAAAAATTGATGTGGGGCTTCGCACTATATTTGTGTCCAGTCAGGTGCAGCAGGCAGGAACGGGCTGCCCCCAACCACCAGCTGCCTATTTGTACCTGGCCGGACACAACAATATAGGGAAGCCCTTTTTTTCTTAATTATTTCATGAAATAATTTAAAGAAAATTGACGTGGAGCTTCGCCCTCTTTTTGAGTCCAGCCAGGTACAACTAGGCAGCTGGGGGCTGGAATCCGCAGCGCAGGGAGGCCCAAGCTTTCTGGGCCACCCCCGCTGCAAATTGCAGTCCGCAGCCACCCCGGAAAATGGCGCGTTCATAGAAGCGCCATCTTCTGGCGCTGTACCCAACTCATCCAGGGCCCTGATGCGTTGGCTCACTGGGTAATAAAGGGGTTAGGGCCAGCTTGGCATTATCAGCTGGCCCTAAGCCCGAAATTCATGGGATCACGCCAATATTAGACATGACCACCATGAATTTCTAGTAAAGTATTTAAAAAAAACACAACACCCAGAAAAAAGTCCTTTAATTGAAATAAACACACAATTCTTTATTGTTCTAAATTAAACCATACTTACCGTCACGCCCATTCCAGCTGAAGCCAACGATCTCCTGAAATAAAAGAAAAATAATAAAGCAACATCATCCTTACCTTTCCATGGTTCCCAGGACGGCTCCAGCTCTGCTACATCGAGATGACAGACTGGACCTGCAGAACGCTGCCATCCAGCCTGTCATCCCGCGGACACTGAGAAGCTCAGGCATGCTTGCGCTCCACAGTGTCTCTCTGTGAGGGCATCCAGATGAGCCGAGTTAATGTCCAATGAACTCGGCTCACCTCATGCACGTCAATGACAGCGTGGGAAAATTCTCCTGCACTCAGCGCTTCAGCGTGGGAGAATTCTCACGCTGAAGCGCTGAGTGCAGGAGAATTTTCCCACGCTGTCAGTGACGTGCATGAGGTGAGCTGAGTTCATTGGACATGTGCTCACCTTATGCACGTCACTGACAGCGTGGGAGAATTCTCCTGCACTCAGCGCTTCAGCGTGAGAATTTTCCCACGCTGTCAGTGACGTGCATGAGGTGAGCCGAGTTCATTGGACATGACCTCGGCTCATCTGGATGCCGTCACAGAGAGACGCTGAGGAGCGCAAGCATGCCTGCGCTTCTCAGTGTCCGCGGGATGACAGGCTGGATGGCAGCGTTCTGCTGCGGTCCAGCCTGTCATCTCGATGTAGCAGAGCTGAAGCTGTCGTGGGAACCATGGAAAGGTAAGGATGATGTTGCTTTATTATTTTTCTTTTATTGCAGGGGATCGTTGACTTCAGCTGGAATGGACGTGACGGTAAGTATGGTTTAATTTAGAACAATAAAGAATTGTGTCTTTATTTCAATTAAAGGACTTTATTCTGGGTGTTTGTGTTTTTTTTTAACTTTGACTATGGGGTTAGTAATGGGGGTGTCTTATAGACGCCTCTCCATTACTAACCTGGGCTTGATGTCAGCTGGCATTATAAGCTGACATCAACCCCAGCCCTATTACCCCACTGCCACCGCTACAGGGCAGTGGGAAGAGCGAGGCTAAGTGCCAGAATTGGCGCATCCTATGGATGTGCCATTTCTGGGGCGGCTGACGGCTGGTGTTTCTAGCCTGGGAGGGGGCCAATATTCATGGCACCCTTCCTGGGCTATTAATATCAGCCCCCAGCTGTCTGCCTAGCCTTTGCTAGCTATTAAAATAGGGGGGACCCCACGTCAATTTTTTGGGGGGTCCCCCATTTTAATAGCTAGTAAAGGCTAGGCATTCAGCTGGGGGCTGATATTAGTAGCCTGCGAAGCTCCATGGGTATTACCCCCTTCCCAGGCTTCAAACATCTGCCCCAGCCGTCTGCTTAACTTCCGCTAGAGCCTAAAATTAAGGGGAACCCCACGCTAATTTTTTTATAAATAAATCCTTTATTTTTACACTAAATGACAAGTACAGTAATCAACACTGTCACTGTACTTCATATATATGTGACTGACATGTTTCTATCTATCTAATCTATGTGTGATGCTCTATTCCTTCCATTCTAAATTGTCGGGTACCGCTGCTGAATTGCCGCCGGCTTTTTTAAAGAGACGGTGCATGAAAACACTAATATTTTTTTTTATAAATCCTTTACACTAAATGACAAGTACAGTAATCAACACTGTCACTGTACTTCTTATATATGTGACTGACATGTTTCTATCTATCTAATCTATGTGTGAAGCTCTATTCTTTCGGTTCTAAATTGTCGGGTACCTGTGTACGCCGCTGCTGAATTGCCGGCTTTTCATGTTTCACTGTGAGCACAGTTCCCATCGATTTGGGCAATCACTCTAATGCCACAACCACCATGGCTGTGGCATTACAGTGAGTGGCAGACAATCCCTGCATGATTGGTGCTCTAAATAGCGCCAGACATGCAGGACACGCTTTTGGTGCACGAACAGTTATCGAACATAACCTCGAACAGCCGAATTTTTTGCAAATCATTCGGGTTCGTCGAACAACTCGAACACCGCCCAAAACAGCTCGAATTTGAGATTGGCGAACAGTTCTAGTCGAACACCGCTCATCTCTATTCATCAGTATTTCGTACTTTTGTTACCTCCACCTTATATCATTAGAACTTATCTGCATTCTGCATTATATTAGTATTATGACCAGATATTGGTAAGTATGGCCTCTTTTTTCTCAGATGTGCTCATGTACGGTACTCTTTCCCATAGCTGCGTCCCATCTATCCTATTCAATCCTCTTTACTTCCAACCTAGCTTCTTGTGCTTCATCTGATATATCTTAGCCTTGAGAGATATACATATTCCCTCCTGTCTCTCCTCATAGCTAATGGCCAGAGAAGGCAGGAGAGCTTTTTCTACTCACACAATCAATTCTGTTGTGTGTTTAGAATACTTTTTTTTGTTCAGTAATGTGATGACAGCAATTTTGAAAAACCTTATAATTACCTTCTAAACAAATTAAATAAAAGTATTTATCAATTTATTTATAATAATGTATTTATTTCTTAATTTTCTTTATGTCCCAGAGAACCCCTTTAAGCATCCATTTTTTAATTAAAAATGATGCCGGAAAACCTCTTTAATTAGTGTCCTAGTCCTATGATCCTAGTTGGGGACAAGGACTGATGTAAATTGTGTCAATTGTAGAATATATTGGTTCTCTCTCTCGCTCATGAAATACATACTATTGCAGAACATTCTTTGTTGATAACTGTAAAAAAAGGAATTTACTACAACAGCAGGTAGTAGACCTGGGTGAAACTTATTAGTAGAAGTCTCAGTATGAAATGCAATTCCTTCAAGGAAGAGTCAAAAACTCCTCCAGATACAAGCGATCCAAAAATAGATGCATTAGAATTTACAGTAAGTGAAAAACTGGAATTTAGTCCCCTATGTGCAACATTTCAGTTTCCAAACAGAAGCCTTTTTAAGCAACAAGGCATAATAACAAATGCATATACAGTACAGACCAAAAGTTTGGACACACCTTCTCATTTAAAGATTTTTCTGTATTTTCATGACTATGAAAATTGTACATTCACACTGAAGGCATCAAAACTATGAATTAACACATGTGGAATTATATACTTAACAAAAAAGTGTGAAACAACTGAAAATATGTCTTATATTCTAGGTTCTTCAAAGTAGCCACCTTTTGCTTTGATGACTGCTTTGCACACTCTTGGCATTCTCTTGATGAGCTTCAGGAGGTAGTCACTGGAAATGGTCTTCCAACAATCTTGAAGGAGTTCCCAGAGATGCTTAGCACTTGTTGGCCCTTTTGCCTTCACTCTGCGGTCCAGCTCATCCCAAACCATCTCGATTGAGTTCAGGTCTGGTGACTGTGGAGGCCAGGTCATCTGGCGTAGCACCCCATTACTCTCCTTCTTGGTCAAATAGCCCTTACACAGCCTGGAGGTGTGTTTGGGGTCATTGTCCTGTTGAAAAATAAATGATGGTGCAACTAAACGCAAACCGGATGGAATAGCATGCCGGTGCAAGACGCTGTGGAAGCCATGCTGATTCAGTATGCCTTCAATTTTGAATAAATCCCCAACAGTGTCACCAGCAAAGCACCCCACACCATCACACCTCCTCCTCCATGCTTCACGGTGGGAACCAGGCATGTAGAATCACCTTTTCTGCGTCGCACAAAGACACAGTGGTTGGAACCAAAGATCTCAAACTTGGACTCATCAGACCAAAGCACAGATTTTCACTGGTCTAATGTCCATTCCTTGTGTTCTTTAGCCCAAACAAGTCTCTTTTGCTTGTTGCCTGTCCTTAGCAGTGGTTTCCTAGCAGCTATTTTACCATGAAGGCCTGCTGCACAAAGTCTCCTCTTAACAGTTGTTGTAGAGATGTGTCTGCTGCTAGAACTCTGTGTGGCATTGACCTGGCCTCTGATCTCAGCTGCTGTTAACCTGCGATTTCTGAGTCTGGTGACTCGGATAAACTTATCCTCAGAAGGAGAGGTGACTCTTGGTCTTCCTTTCCTCGGGCGGTCCTCATGTGAGCCAGTTTCTTTGTAGCGCTTGATGGTTTTTGCAACTGCACTTGGGGACACATTCAAAGTTTGCCCAATTTTTCGGACTGACTGACCTTCATTTCTTAAAGTAATGATGGCCACTCGTTTTTCTTTATTAGCTGCTTTTTTCTTGCCATGATACAAATTCTAACAGTCTATTCAGTAGGACTATCAGCTGTGTATCCACCTGACTTCTGTACAACACAACTGATGGTCCCAACCCCATTTATAAGGCAAGAAATCCCACTTATTAAACCTGACAGGGCACACCTGTGAAGTGAAAACCATTTCCGGTGACTACCTCTTGAAGGTCATCAAGAGTGTGCAAACCAGTCATCAAAGCAAAAGGTGGCTACTTTGAAGAACCTAGAATATAAGACATATTTTCAGTTGTTTCACACTTTTTTGTTAAGTATATAATTCCGCATGTGTTAATTCATAGTTTTGATGCCTTCAGTGTGAATGTACAATTTTCATAGTCATGAAAATACAGAAAAATCTTTAAATGAGAAGGTGTGTCCAACCTTTTGGTCTGTACTGTATTTATAGTCAATCAATTAAATTATTGATGCATAATTATTATAAAACTTTAAAAAGTTGCATAATTCCAAAATACAGTATATAAATGCATCATAAACTATAATCTAGCAGTCTAGTATTATATAATGCTCATAAAATTCATCATTATCATGTGAACTAAAAGTGCTAACAATTGTGGAATCCTTAAAGTAGCACTCCATGTTTATTTTTTAATACCTCCTATCAATAGCCCCCAAATAAATAATTTAGCTAATATTATTTTATTCTTATTCTTTCCTATCTTGAAGTTTATGTTATTCTTCTCTTAAGTTAGGACATGAAATCTCATGGGGATCCATTGGTAATTTTGTGGCTTTATTTTCTCAAAAGTGGTTTAGTATCTTATTTAATATACGTTCCAGTATGAAGAAATTGCATGGACTATACCATTGATGTTATCCAGAGGAGAAAGACAGAAGATCCTATCACAGTTACTGATGATAACTGCACAGTTCCTGCAACACAATTTTTATGTGGGAGATCACAATTCATCCTACTTGACTGTATATTTAAAATACAGGACCTGTGTTTTTTTAAGCAACTATAGAAACAACTGAGATTGCTACTAACCCAATCTGGTGGTTCCTCTCTCCTTGTAATGTCGTCCTCCTTCTCTACTTCATACTTCATATGAATGATGCATCTTACGTCATCCACACAGTTTCAAGGACTGCGCTCCTGCGCAGGAGTACTTGTCTCTGCCCTGTCAAAGTCCTGCAGTGCGCATGCACAGGAAAAGGTCAAAGAGCGCTAGTGCATGATCACTGCAGTACTTTACTCTGTCATCGACAGGACAGAGAGAAGTACGCCAATGCAGAAGAGCGATGCTGGACACTGTGTGGATAAGGAGGTGCCGGATCCAGACTTGCGATGCCCATTGGACCGCCCATAGGTGAGTATAATAAAAGCTCTTTTTCTTGTCTTGCAGGCCGAATTGTGGGCATATATACAGCATATTAGGGCTTACAGGTATTGGCCTTACCTCATATAGGAAAAACCTAGTTACCAGTTCCCTGTAAGGATAAACTGTTGTTAGCACTTTATATTCTCATGATGACTATTGATGAATTTTAGGATAAGACTTTTTCTAATTCTATAACTCTATATCAATACATTAATTAATTGATCATCTCACATGACTATTAATAATTGTAATTGCTATCATATCTTCATGCTTGAAGAAGGTTTCAGGTTAGAAATGAAACTTTGCAGATAGGTTATTTTACTACAATTTTTCACTTGAATTCTACAGAGTGCTGCCTCTATTTTTGGATCGGCTCAATTTTAAGAGAGAGATACTATTCATGTGTTTGTACTTGTAGCTCATTAAAAACTCAAGCAAAACTAAATTTTTTATTGTACTGTAATGGAGAAATAAAATAGGCTCTCCTTATGTAGTAATAAAAACCCTTTCAACATGCATTAAAGAAAGGCTTAAAAAAAAACCCTGATATTTTGACTTTTATCTCCCAATCTTGCGTCATTCGCTCAGATTCTGCACAAGGCAGAAATAGTGGATAAATTGTGTCTGGAATGTTACTTCTATATCCTAAGCCTGGAAAACTTTCATACTGACATGATCTCAGTAATCTCATGTTGGTCAGTAAGGTTATTCCATCTCCTTAATACTGGGAATTTGGCACTCTTAGTAATACTCTGATAAAATAATCTTCAAAGTAGAAAAAGGAAGTCAATGCACCAATCAGCGATTACACGCAAATGAACATGTTCTTTTTATTCCATCATCATAAGACAGAATGACAGTAACAGGACAGGAGACTTTACTTCCATTGCTGTTTTTCAACTCATACCTAATCCCTCACCACTAAAGCAAATAGCCTAAAAATATAAAAACAAAAAACAAATAATTTAAAATTATATGTTATATCACAAATATAACTAATATAAATATGTAAATATAGTTAATAGAGATAAATAAGAAATCGTGATGAGCAAGCATGCTCGCCACTGCTCGGTACTCGCCCGAGCACCTCAGTACTCGAGTTTAACGGAGCTCGCCGAGTACTTTCAAGATGCTCGGGCGGAAGCTCGGGTTCCCGTCCTGCATGTTTGGTGCTATTTAGAGCACCAATCATGCAGGGACTGTCTGCCACTCACCGTAATGTCACAGCCATGGTGGTTGTGGCATTACAGTGATTGGCCAAATCGATGGGAACAGTGCTCACAGTGAAACATGAAAAGCCGGCAATTCAGCAGCGGCATACACCGGTACCCGACAATTTAGAACAGAAAGAAAAGAGCATCACACATAGATTAGATAGATAGAAACATGTCAGTCACATATACGATAAGTACAGTGACAGTGTTGGCTACTGTACTTGTTATTTAGTGTTAAAATAAAGGATTTATTAAAAAAAAAATAATAGTGTTTTCATGCACCCGTCTCTTTAAAAAAGCCGGCCGGCAATTCTTCAGCATCATACATCGGTACCCGACAATTTAGAACAGAAAGAATAGAGCATCACACATAGATTAGATAGATAGAAACATGTCAGTCACATATATAATAAGTAGAGTGACTGTGTTGGTTACTGTACTTGTCATTTAGTGTTAAAATAAAGGATTTATTACAGAAAAAATTGGCGTAGGGTTCCCCATAATTTTAGTCTCTAGCGGAGGTTAAGCAGACAGCTGGGGCAGATGTTTGAAGCCTGGGAAGGGGGTAATACCCACGGAGCTTCCCAGGCTACTAATATCCGCCCCCAGCTGAATACCTAGCCTTTACCAGCTATTAAAATGGGGGACCCCCCAAAAAATGACATGAAATTCATGAAATAATTTTAAAAAAATTGACATGGGGCTTCGCCCTATTTTTGTGTCCAGCCAGGTCCAGCAGGCAGGAACGGGCTGCCCCCAACCACCAGCTGCCTGCTACAGAGCAGTGGGACGAGCGAGGCTAAGTGCCAGAATTGGCGCATCCTATGGATGCGCCATTTCTTGGGCGGCTGACGGCTGGTGTTTCTAGCCTGGGAGGGGGCCAATATTCATGGCACACTTCCTGGGCTATTAATATCAGCCCCCAGCTGTCTGCCTAGCCTTTGCTAGCTATTAAAATAGGGGGGACCCCACATCATTCTTTTGGCGGTCCCCCATTTTAATAGCTAGTAAAGGCTAGGTATTCAGCTGGGGGCTGATATTAGTAGCCTGGAAAGCTCCGTGGGCATTACTCCCTTCCCAGGCTTCAAACATCTGCCCCAGCCGTCTGCTTAACCTCCGCTAGAGACTAAAATTATGGAGAACCCCACGCCAATTTTTTTTTTAATAAATCCTTTATTTTAACACTAAATAACAAGTACAGTAATCAACACTATCACTGTACTTCTTATATATGTGACTGACAAGTTTCTATGTATCTAATCTGTGTGTGATGCTCTATTCTTTCTATTCTAAATTGTCGGGTATCGATGCTGAATTGCCGGCCGGCTTTTTTAAAGAGACGGTGCATGAAAACACTATTATTTTTTTTAATAAATCCTTTAACACTAAATGACAAGTACAGTAACCAACACTGTCACTGTACTTATTATATATGTGACTGACATGTTTCTATCTAATCTATGTGTGATGCTCTATTTTTTCTGTTCTAAATTGTCGGGTACCGGTGTATGCCGCTGCTGAATTGCCGGCTTTTCATGTAATACATTCTACATTATTCTTAGTTGTTTTCCTTCATGTAGAATTAACCTACAAGGAAAGAAAGGGTTTATTTTCATTCCGATATTTGTGTCCCATTGACTTGCATTGGTTTCCGGTATCGGCGATATCCAATATTTTTTGGGTATCGGTCCGATCCAATCCATCCGATATTTCCCGATATCGGAAGGTATAGCTCAACACTAATTGTAACTTCTCTAAGCCCATTCCTTTAGGGTTATCCTATTAACTTAGCAACATGGCATTATAATTTTTATCCTTCGTCTGGGGTCTTTTTGTTGCAATAGATACAGACCCTATAAAGTGTCCTGTTCATTATAATGTTATATTGTAGCAATTGTCGATAAGACTGAAAACTTTAAATTATACTAATTGGCTGTGGCTCCTGGGTTGATAAAACAAATAAACTCAATAAAAAAGACTGCAATATTGTAAAGCCGAGAATGGAATACGACTGTACAATTTATGTGATTATAAGGATTAATAATTACAGGAGAACGCACAGGACTGTGATATTGTCATGCTGGAATGATAGAATTGTAATTGTCAAATCATGAAGCAATTAGGGTCTGGAATAGATTGTTGGAGACTGATATGGAGAATATATATAGCCTTTTCACCTTCATAAATTCTCTCATCGGTAAGACTGCTTCTGAAATTGATCTTATGTCACATGACTGATTTCTAGTTTTCATTTTGTTTATGGGTTAAATGAAAATAAATAGTCCTATCTATTGCAGTAGACAGCAGTTACATTCTGTTATATTTCCTTATCTAAGAAAAAAGTATATATTGTGTCATAAGGTGCATAAAAACCATAGACGATGACTTTGGGGCTGCCCTTGGAGAAGGGAGCCAAGCAATTTTGATACTTTGCATAAAAAAGATGAACCACCTTGTTACGAAAATAAAACGTGGGAAATTGTCCCTAAGTTCATAGGAAAGGGATGTAGGAAGCAAACAGACCCTTAAGTCCTGTGTAGCAAAAGCCAGTACCATGATAAAAGCCCAATTTAACATTTTTTCTCTGTAAGTAACTGTATGTAGCATCAGGGGCTGACATACCATTGGTGCAACCTGTGCAGTCGCTCAGGGGGCCAAGACATAACGGGGCCACTACCACTTCCACAGCAGGTGGAATTGTGCATTATGATGATCTTTTGGACTGCAATGGGCCCATGTATTGTTCTTACACAAGGGCCCTCTTCTGTCCATGTCCATCTCTGTGTGGTGTACATAGTATTTGATTTATATTGCATTGGAATGTCCAACTACATTGTATATTGGAGATAAGCAAATCAATTGCAGGACTATGGTCCAGCAACCATACCAGTAGTCAATGGCTGGCTTGTGGTAGCTTTGCGAACCATTGAAAACCTCGTAGGCCCAGCACAACGTCATGATTTTGGCATGACGTATGCATGATGTTGCACTGGGCCTTCCAATTAGAAAAAGCATTATGGATTCTGGCAGGTAGGAAGTGGTTCACAGAGCAGCCTGGCATAGGGTTCTACAAATCATTTCTCTAATTTCTACTGAAAATCTCTAAAGGTCTTTTCTAGTGTTGAGCGAGCATGCTCAACACTGCTCGGTACTCGCCCGAGCATCACGCTACTCGGGATGTTCGGAAGCACCGAGCATTTCCGGGTTACTTGGACGGGAGCTCGGGTCTCTTTACAGAGCCAATGAACATGCAGGGATTGCCAGCCAGTCACTGTAATGCCGCAGCCATGTTGGTTGTGGGCATTACATTGATTGGCTGGCCGCACAGCGTCACCTCGAGTATTTAAACCGGGCGCCGCCATCTTGGACACAGACGGCCGGGATCAGACAGTGTAGAGACAGCGCTGCTGATTTAGGGAGAGATATATACGAAATAGTTAGTGTAGGGTCTGTAAAGGCTGCCAAATCAAACAAACAGTCCTTCTCAGGACTAATATCCACCCAGATATCAGGCAGGCAGGCAGGCAGACAGGCTGTATAGGAGACGCAGTGGTTATACCAGCAAACGCTACATTACAGTCCTGTGTGCTCCTGTTGCTGAAATTTCTGGACTTAGCTCCAGGTCCTGGGCGGCCAGGAAAAATCCTTTTTTTTCATCTAAATCCTCACATTTTTTTTTCCTCCTTCACGCTGTACAAATACCCGTCTTATTAACCATTTGGTGTCCCCCCCTCTCTCCCCAAAAAAAGAAAAAAAAAAAAAAAGTGTGTCTGTGACAGTTCAGACACAAATATATCTGTTTAAAAGAGTCTGGTGTAGGCCAGAGGAATAGAAGTGTGGTTTTGCAGTTCCACGGGTCAAATCTCTGTATTATCCACTTTTGGGCCATTTTTACCTAAAAAAAAACAGTTTCAATGTGTCGCTCAATGTTCACCCGCAAATATATCTATTTAAAAAAGTCTGGTATACCCCAGTAAATTATAACTGTGGTTTTGCCTTACCACGGTAAAAAATCTCTATTATCCTGCTTTTGGCATTTTTTGCCATAAAGACAAACAGTAATAGTTTCTCCCTGATTGTTCAGATTGTTTAAAAGAGTCGGGTGTAGGCCAGAGAAATAGAACTGTGGTTTTCCTCTTCCACAGTTCTAATCTCCTTTTTATTACCCTTTTTCCATTGATAGTGCGAGTGTAAGCTATTTTACTTGATTTACTATGGGCAAGGCGCGTGGCAAGGGACGTGGAAATGGACGTTCTGGTGATGGTGCGTGCAGAGGACGGGGCCGTGGCCTAGATGAAAATGTGCCACAACCAACAGCCACATCTTCTCACTCCCATTCCTTGACCGAATTACTAGGGAAGCACAGAACAACACCAGTATTGCGACCTGATCAGTGTGAACAAGTTATTAATTGGATAGCAGATAATACTTCCAGTTACCTGGGCAACACCACCTCTGGTCTGTCTTCCACACGGTCAAATCTTAGTAGCCGTGAGTCTCGACCGCATACTCCTCCTCACCCTGATGCTCTTTCCTCCCACCATGCCGAGTGTCGTCAGACAGCAACTGATCCCACACTTGGACACTCTGAAGAGCTGTTCACTGGTCCATTTCCAGATTTGTGCCCCTCGCCTGCTCTGCTTGAAGTGGTGGAAGAGGAGATCCCATGTAGCGATGCCCAAATATTTGAACAGACACGGCCACAGGAAGTCGACGCTGGCAATTTGTCACAAGAGGTGGACGATGATGAGACACAATTGCCAGGAAGTGAAGAGGAGGATCGTGGTGCGCAAGTGGAAGAGTAGGAGGTGGTGGATGATCTAGTAACTGACCCAATGTGGCAGGAGGACATGCAGAGCGAGGCCAGCAGCACAGAGGGTGAGGGAGGCAGAGTACCCCAACAGGTAGGAAGAAGCAGTGTGGTGGCCGCACACAGAAGGCAGGCAACAGTTCCCCGTAACACCAACACGAGGGACGTTGCCAGTACAACCTGTAGGTCTTCCAGAGTCTGGAATTTTTTTAAAGACTCTGCTGATAACCCCAAAAAGGCCATTTGTACCACCTGCCATGCCAGCATCAGCAGGGGTGACAAAACTACCAGCCTGACCACCACCAGCATGATCAGGCACATGGCAGCAAAGCACCCGACTTTGTGGGGTGAACCCCAGGGTCCACGACCAGTGTCAGCGGGTGTCACCACTGCTTCTTCCGCTGTTGTGCGTATAATAGAACCCCCTGTTGAGTGTGCAAGGCAATCCCCTGTCCATACTGCATGCAAAGATGCCCCCTCCTCTCAGTCTTCACTTGTTATGGCAGTTTCTCAAGAAACAGCATCAACGTCCATGTCCACGTCCCACCGCAGCGTTCAATTGTCCATATCCCAGACCTTTGAACGAAAGCGCAAATTCGCAGCCAACGCCCCACAGGCCACAGTCCTAAATTCGCACATTTCACGACTGCTTGCGTTGGAAATGCTGCCTTTTAGGCTGGTGGAGATGGAATCCTTCCGCAACCTAATGGCGGTGGCCGTCCCTCGGTACTCGGTCCCCAGTCAACACTATTTTGCCCAGTGTGCCATCCCTGCATTACACAAGCACGTGTCCCAAAACATCTGCCGTGCCCTAAACAACGCAGTTACTGGGAGAGTCCACCTGACAACGGACATGTGGACAAGTGCTTGTGGCCAGGGACGGTACATCTCCCTGATGGCACACTGGGTAAACATAGTGAAAGCCGGGACCCAGTCAGACCTTGGGGCAGAACACATCCTCCCCACACCGAGGATTGCGGGCCTTATGTCAGTCAGAGTTGCCCCCACAGTGTACAGCTCCTGCGTATCATCCTCCTCCTCCTCCTCATTTTCAGCCTCCTTCTCAGATATCACCACATCAGTCACAAGCTGGAAGCACTGCAGTGCTGCCTCCGCCAAGCGGCAACAGGTTGTGCTGAAACTCATAAGCTTAGGTGATAAACCTCACACTGCTTGTGAGTTGTGGACAGCTGTGAAAGAGCAGGCAGATCTGTGGCTGAGACCGCTGAACCTACATCCAGGCATGGTCGTGTGTGACAATGGCAGTAACCTGGTGGCGTCTCTGAGGCGAGGCGAGATCACACACGTACCATGCCTGGCTCATGTGCTTAACCTCGTGGTTCAGCGGTTTCTTAAATCGTACCCCGAGTTGTTAGATCTGCTCGTCAAAGTACTGTCAGCTCATTTTCGCAAGTCGGCTACAGCTTCCACCGCCCTTGCTGTGTTGCAGCAGCGTTTGCAGCTTCCGTCACACCGACTGGTGTGTTAGGTCCCCACACGTTGGAACTCTACCCTCCACATGTTGCAAAGGATTTGTGAGCAGAAGAGAGCATTTGTGGAGTACCAGCTGCAACAAGGCCGTCTATATTCAGGTCATACTCCACACATAAGACCTCAGGAGTGGACCTGGATGTCTGACATATGTACCATCTTGACAAACTTTGAGGAGTCCACCAAGATGGTGAGTGGCGATGCGCCATCATTAGCGTCAGCATTCCACTTGTCTGTCTTTTGCAATGCTGTCTGCAGAGAATTAAAGAGGAGACATTGCAGCCAGAGTATGATGAGATGGATCAAGAAGCCGTAGCGGTCGATTACACACAGCCCAGCCTCAACTCATCCCAACGTGCATTGGGGGACAATGAGGGTGAGGAGGAGGAGGAGGAAGAACAGGAGCTGGTATCATGCGCTCTAGACGGTAGTACCTGTACAGCTGTCATACTGTCGGTTCAGCGTGGGTGGCCCGAAGAAAGGGGGGAGGAGGAGGAGAGCATGGTCAGTCGTCATCTTGGTGAGGACTTGGAAGTCTTGCCCATTACCGGTCTGGCACGCATGGCTGACTTTATGTTACGCTGCCTTAACCGTGACCATCGCGTTGTCAAAATGTTGGGTGACAGTCATTACTGGTTGGTGATACTTTTAGACCCCCGCTACAAGGAGAACTTTCAATCTCTTATTCCTGAGGTGGAGAGGTCTACAAAAATGGGGCAGTACCAGAAGGCCCTTGCTGCAGAACTCTTAAAAAAATTCCCATCTGAACACGCTAGCGGCAGAGGTCACAGTTCGTTGCCCAACCAAGGCGTACATGCGAGAGAGACGCAACTCCAATCCAGCAGAGGCAGGGGAACACTGTCAACGTTCTGGGACAGTTTTCTCAGACCCTCCAATCGGACAGACCCTGAAGCGCGGGGTACTCTCACAAGGAGTGGAAAGTTTCAAAGGATGGTGAAGTAGTACCTTGCCGACCGTACCAGCGTCCTCCGTGATTCCTCTGTGCCTTTTAATTATTGGGTATCCAAGATGGACACTTGGAATGAACTCGCTCTGTACGACTTGGAGGTCCTGGCCTGGCCTGCCACTAGCGTGTTATCGGAGTGTGTTTTTAGTGCCGCTGGGGGAATTATAACTGATAAGCGCACTCGCCTGTCAACTGACAATGCTGACAAGCTGACCCTTATCAAAATGAACAAGGGCTGGATTGGGCCAGACTTCTCATCACCACCAAATGACAGCAGAGTAACAAAAAGTCAAATCCACTGTGCTATTTCAGGAGGTGAATTCACATGCACCGCTTCACACCCACACATGCGTATACTCTTCCTCATTTCGGCTGTTTTATGTTCTTCTCCTTATCCTTAGCCTCCACCACCACTATACCACGAGGGTGACCTTGGTCCGTGTTGCCATTATTGAAAGTTCCTCTGTCCTAATTTTTGTCAGCTTTTGCTTGGAAGGCATAAGCAAAGACTGTGGGTGACCCACTCCCCAATAATGGGAATAATATTTTTAAGATGCTGTACTGTATGGCTCCTGTAAGGGGCATTAAAACCATCTTGTTAAGCTACTGTGAACTCCACCACTTTTCCAAGGGGCATTAAAACCATCTTGTTAAGCTACTGCGACCGCCACGTCTCTTCCGAGGGGCATTAAAACCGTCTTGTTAAGCTACTTCGACCTCCACGTCTCTTCCAAGGGGCATTAAAACCGTCTTGTTAAGCTACTGCGACCTCCACGTCTCTTCCGACGGGCATTAAATGCGTCTTGTTAAACCACTCTGAACTCCACAGCTCTTCCAAGGGGCATTGAAATGTTGTTTTTAATTAACTCTAACCTCCACGACTCTTCGAACGGGCATTGCATTTCCTCCTAATTTTTGGCAGATTTTGCTTGGAAGGCATAAGCAAAGACTATGGGAGACCCACTCCCCAATAATGGGAATAATGTTTGTAATATGCTGTACTGCATGGCTCTTGTAAGGGGCATTGCAAATTCTTCCGTCCTAATTTTTGACAGCTTTTGCTTGGAAGGCATAAGCAAAGACTATGGGAGACCCACTCCCCAATAATGGGAATAATGTTTGTAATATGCTGTACTGCATGGCTCTTGTAAGGGGCATTGCAAGTTCCTCCGTCCTAATTTTTGGCAGATTTTGCTTGGAAGGCATAAGCAAAGACTATGGGAGACCCACTCCCCAATAATGGGAATAATGTTTGTAATATGCTGTACTGCATGACACTTGTAAGGGGCATTGCAAGTTCCTCCGTCCTAATTTTTGACAGCTTTTGCTTGGAAGGCATAAGCAAAGACTATGGGAGACCCACTTCCCAATAATGGGAATAATGTTTGTAATATGCTGTACTGCATGGCTCTTGTAAGGGGCATTGCAAGTTCCTCCGTCCTAATTTTTGACAGCTTTGGCTTGGAAGGCATAAGCAAAGACTATGGGAGACCCACTCCCCAATAATGGGAATAATGTTTGTAATATGCTGTACTGCATGGCTCTTGTAAGGTGCATTGCAAGTTCCTCCATCCTAATTTTTGGCAGATTTTGCTTGGAAGGCATAAGCAAAGACTGTGGGAGACCCACTCCCCAATAATGGGAATAATGATTTTAATATGCTGTACTGTATGGCTCTTGTAAGGGGCATTAAAACCGTCTTGTTAAGCTACTGCGACCTCCACCACTTGAATTTGTCTATACATATAAAGTGCAATGCACAAAAAGTAACAAAGTAGAACAATAGCTTATAACCATGGATATTGCATCACAAACATCACATGAAATACCTGGATTCATGCTGCAAACACCAGGTGTAATGAAAATCCACACTCCAACGCACGTTTCACAAGTATGCTTCCTCAGGGAGTGATCACTTATGTGTATAGACAAATTCATGCTATGACCATGTATATCTCTATTGAGATTTGATTACCTGTTAAGCGGACACTAACACCATGCCACTTTGATATGACTACTCATCTATTTTGTTGTCTGGCCATAGAATCAATATTTGCCTAAACACTAAAGACTCCTTGACCTGAATAAATTCGTATTTGCATTATTTGCATTTTGTTTGGCCAGAGACCTGATATTTGTTTAAGCACTGGGTCACTTTAAATTATTTATATCCTGAATTTGCATTTGCACTTTATAGTGACATTTAAGGCATTGAGTCGCTTCTAACTATATATATATATATATATATATATATATATATATATATATACAGTACAGACCAAAAGTTTGGACACACCTTCTCATTTAAAGATTTTTCTGTATTTTCATGACTATGAAAATTGTACATTCACACTGAAGGCATCAAAACTATGAATTAACACATGTTGAATTATATACTTAACAAAAAAGTGTGAAACAACTGAAAATATGTCTTATATTCTAGGTTCTTCAAAGTAGCCATCTTTTGCTTTGATGACTGCTTTGCACACTCTTGGCATTCTCTTGATGAGCTTCAAAAGGTAGTCACCAGAAATGGTCTTCCAACAATCTTGAAGGAGTTCCCAGAGATGCTTAGCACTTGTTGGCCCTTTTGCCTTCACTCTGCGGTCCAGCTCACCCCAAACCATCTTGATTGGGTTCAGGTCTGGTGACTGTGGAGGCCAGGTCATCTGGCGTAGCACCCCATCACTCTCCTTCTTGGTCAAATATCCTTTACACAGCCTGGAGGTGTGTTTGGGGTCATCGTCCTGTTGAAAAATTAATGATGGTCCAACTAAACGCAAACCGGATGGAATAGCATGCCGCTGCAAGATGCTGTGGTAGCCATGCTGGTTCAGTATGCCTTCAATTTTCAATAAATCCCCAACAGTGTCACCAGCAAAGCACCCCCACACCATCACACCTCCTAATCCATGCTTCACGGTGGGAACCAGGCATGTAGAGTCCATCCGTTCACCTTTTCTGCGTCACACAAAGACACAGTGGTTGGAACCAAAGATCTCAAATTTGGACTCATCAGACCAAAGCACAGATTTCCACTGGTCTAATGTCCATTCCTTGTGTTCTTTAGCCCAAACAAGTCTCTTCTGCTTGTTGCCTGTCCTTAGCAGTGGTTTCCTAGCAGCTATTTTACCATGAAGGCCTGCTGCACAAAGTCTCCTCTTAACAGTTGTTAAAGAGATGTGTCTGCTGCTATAACTCTGTGTGGCATTGACCTGGTCTCTAATCTGAGCTGCTGTTAACCTGCGATTTCTGAGGCTGGTGACTCGGATAAACGTATCCTCAGAAGCAGAGGTGACTCTTGGTCTTCCTTTCCTCGGGCGGTCCTCATGTGAATCAGTTTCTTTGTAGCGCTTGATGGTTTTTGCAACTGCACTTGGGGACACTTTCAAAGTTTTCCCAATTTTTCGCACTGACTGACCTTCATTTCTTAAAGTAATGATGGCCATTCGTTTTTCTTTACTTAGCTGCTTTATTCTTGCCATAATACTAATTCTAACAGTCTATTCAGTAGGACTATCAGCTGTGTATCCACCAGACTTCTGCACAACACAACTGATGGTCCCAACCCCATTTATAAGGCAAGAAATCCCACTTATTAAACCTGACAGGGCACACCTGTGAAGTGAAAACCATTTCCAGTGACTACCTCTTGAAGCTCATCAAGAGAATGCCAAGAGTGTGCAAAGTAGTCATCAAAGCAAAAGGTGGCTACTTTGAAGAACCTAGAAAATGAGACATATTTTCAGTTGCTTCACACTTTTTTGTTAAGTATATAATTCCACATGTGTTAATTCATAGTTTTGATGCCTTCAGTGTGAATGTACAATTTTCATAGTCATGAAAATACAGAAAAATCTTTAAATGAGAAGGTGTGTCCAAACTTTTGGTCTGTACTGTATATATATTTATTTTTTATTTTTTCTTCTAAATTTGCATTTGCACTTTATAGTGACATAATTTTACTCCTGTGCTTTTTGAATCTATTGAAGTGGCTCAGTGCTATGTACTTTTGATTACGATCACTGACCTGATGTTCCTCACCTGTGTCCTGCATACTATTTATATCTAATGCTGCATACACCTTGTTGCTTTTTAAACTGTTCTGTGTTTATGTATACATATGTATATGTCGTGTATTATGATTTGTGTTTTTTTTGGGTGTTTTGATTACTCAATAAAATTTAATGACTTCATTGCACAATATAAACTTATCTTGTCTGAGCAATTTTTAAACTTAAAGGAGTTGTCCGGTCTAGAATGACAAGTCTGCAGTCACTTTGTGCGACTATAAACTTGTGAACTTTCCCAGTGCACTCACTGTGCTCTGCAAGGATTTGCCGGTGCCTGCGCTGGGAATTCTTGTATTGAGCGAGGCCGCAGACACAGTGCATACGTTGGGAGGATTCACAAGTCTGCAATCATGTGACGCCTACTTCGCTACTCGCTAGCCCAACCTGAGAGATGGGGGTTCTCGGAACCGGGCCTCCAGGTGGAAGGTGGATGCAGTCGTGGCCTAGGCCCGGCCCGTGCCCAGGATTGTCACAATCAAAAATAAGGGCTAGGAGGGACGGTGGTAATGGAGTGGATGTAATGACTACGCCACCTGTGGTTTCTGGTGATTCTCCACCAGCGCTGCGTTCAGTCCTCTGAGGCGGGATGTCGTGGCAACAGCAGGCGGTACTACTCCGCACAGGCGGAGCAGGGCCTCAGGGCAGAGAAAACGGATCAGGGGAGTAGTAGTAGGAGATGTGGTGCGGTGTAGTACGGTGCCGCGTTGCAATAAGGAACCGGAGGCAATAGATGCAGTCTTCCAAGCTTTACTCACGATGTTAGGTGTCAGCTGCAAGGCTTCTCCTTGCTCCTCACGGCGCGATGCGGCCACCAGGAAGGGGTTCAGCACACTCCGGGTAGTTCGGGTGCATGAATCAGGACCCCGGCACCAGAGTGTTCCTAGACTTTCCCACTAGGTCCTCTCCTGTCCGTGTATGGTACGTCTACTAAGACCGGGTCTCCCTCTGGACTATGCACAGAACAAGGGTACGGGTGGCGACTCCTCTCCGTCCGTTACCCGGTGGGATCCACTGAGCCTCCGGGCTTCTCCGACTAAGACTTAAAAGTGACAGAGTCAGATATCGGGGGCCGGTACCCCTTTTGCAGCAGGAATCCCTCTGACTAGGCCAGAATAGTGAGGACAGGTAGCGTATACCGCTCTGTCTGCGTCCCCCTGGGATCCTTTTGCCTTTTGAGCTTGTCTCATCTGCTTCCCTACAGGCCTTCTTGGGTAGGGACCTTGACTGGGTAGAGACAGCCGTTAACTCTAGCCTGCTCCTCGCCTCAAGGCCAGAGCGCGAGGACCGTGTATCCTCAGTCAGCTGCAGGCTCACACAGAAAGCCACGTTCAGTGATGAAGATCACAATCAAAGACCATAAGCCCAAGATGGCCGTTTATTAAATATGAATTTTGTGGTGTAACCTAAAGTGCGTCCTCCACCCTCACCCACTACATGGTTCCCCCTATCTTTGGTTCCCCCCATCTCCTCTTATCCCGGCTGGGGCAGCACCCTGGTGCATATAAGTCCCCCTCAGGTGGGAGAGGTGTAGTGTTGAATGGATGGCTGAGTCCTGAGAGGTGCTCCTTCCTTACCTCGGAGAGTAGATACCACACCTCGGTCTGAGATGCAGTACCCCTGTGGCGACTGAACCCTCAGGGGCGCCACTTTCCCCCCTGGTGAAACACAGCACGTCCGCGGGCTGGAATAGAGCAAAACATGGTACAGACTTTTTGTATGCTTTTTGTAACAACATAACAATCTTCTCATTATGGGAGGCACTTTTTCTTAACCTTCCGTCACATACAATAGGCCTGACAGGCACATCTCTTTTACTTTCATTTCTCCTTCCTCACCAGATTGTGAGGAAATCCCCTCCCTCCAGGTAGTCTCCTGTCTCTAGCAGCTCTGTGAAACCTCATACCACAGTTGGATTGCAGAGCTTCAGGAGGACAGATATAACTGCGCTAATCTCTCAGGCTCATTGTATGTGAACACGTCACACTCAATAAGGTTGGTATTTTATGTTTTTATTCATCACAATTGTTTATTTAGCCTGTTTTATGAATGTATAGCACAAAGTGTGAGGATATTTCATAGAAATAAGGCAGATTAAAAAAGAAAGTGTGCTGCTCAGGCATATACAGTCATGGCCAAAAGTTTTGAGAATGACACCAAAATTATATTTTCACATGATCTGCTGGCCTCTGGTTTTTAATAGTGTTTGTCTGATGTTTATATCACATACAGAAATATAATTACAATCATATTATGAGTACCAATAGGTTATATTGACAGTTAGAATGAGTTAATGCAGCAAGTCAATATTTGCAGTGTTGCCCCTTCTTCTTCAAGACCTCTGTAATTCTCCTTGGCATGCTCTCAATCAACTTTTGGACCAAATCCTGACTGATAGCAGTCCATTCTTGCATAATCAATGCTTGCATTTTGCCAGAATTTGTTGGTTTTTGTTTGTCTACCCGTCTCTTGATGATTGACCACAAGTTCTCAATGGGATTAAGATCTGGGGAGTTTACAGGCCATGGACCCAAAATCTCTATGTTTCGTTCCATGAGCCATTTAGTTATCACCTTTGCTTTATGGCAAGGTGCTCCATCATGCTGGAAAAGGCATTGTTGGGCGCCAAACTGCTCTTGGACGGTTGGGAGAAGTTGCTCTTGGAGGACATTCTGGTACCATTCTTTATTCATGGCTGTGTTTTTAGGCAAG
Organism: Phyllobates terribilis; assembly: GCF_046119375.1. Classification (NCBI taxonomy): domain Eukaryota; kingdom Metazoa; phylum Chordata; class Amphibia; order Anura; family Dendrobatidae; genus Phyllobates; species Phyllobates terribilis. Next base: position 125,105,378 of record NW_027362762.1, on the reverse strand, counting down.
ACTGTGAGTGAGCCGATTCCCTTGGCTGAAAAGCAACCCCACACATGAATGGTTTTAGGATGCTTTACAGTTGGCATGAGACAAGACTGGTGGTAGCGCTCACCTCTTCTTCTCCGAATAACCTGTTTTCCAGATGTCCCAAACAATCGAAAAGGGGATTCATCAGAGAAAATGACTTTGCCCCAGTCCTCAGCAGTCCACTCCCTGTACCTTTTGCAGAATATCAGTTGGTCCCTGATGTTTTTTCTGGAAAGAAGTGGCTTCTTTGCTGCCCTCCTTGAAACCAGCCCTTGCTCAAAGAGTCTCCGCCTCACAGTGCGTGCAGAAGCACTCACACCAGCCTGCTGCCATTCCTGAGCAAGCTCGGCACTGCTGGTAGTCCGATCCCGCAGCTGAAACAGTTTTAAGATATGGTCCTGGCACTTGCTGGTCTTTCTTGGGTGCCCTGGAGCCTTTTTGACAACAATGAAAGCTCTCTCCTTGAAGTTCTTGATGATGCGATAGATTGTTGACTGAGGTGCAATCTTTGTAGCTGCGATACTCTTCCCTGTTAGGCCATTTTTGTGCAGTGCAATGATGGCTGCACGTGTTTCTTTAGAGATATCCATGGTTAACTGAAGAGAAACAATGATACAAAGAACCAGCCTCCTTTTAAAGTGTCCAGTGATGTCATTCTTACTTAATCATGACTGATTGATCGCAAGCCCTGTCCTCATCAACACCCACACCTGTGTTAATGGATCAATCACTAAAATGATGTTAGCTGCTCCTTTTAAGGCAGGACTGCAATGATGTTGAAATGTGTTTTGGGGGTTAAAGTTCATTTTCTGGGCAAATATTGACTTTGCAAGTACAGTAATTGCTGTTAAGCTGATCACTCTTTGACATTCAGGAGTATATGCAAATTGCCATTACAAAAAATGAAGCAGTAAACTTTGGAAAAATTACTATTTGTCTCATTCTCAGTACGTTTGGCCATGACTGTACAGTAGTTCCCTAACACATATTCCTTCTCTTGCTTCAGATTATCTGCTGAAATGGAGAGGAGAATGTACAATTTATCAAAAACCCTTGATGTTGAGGAAGTAACAAACATGCTGTTAGATGATGCAGACCCCACACTGAATGAGGATTTAGGAGAGGAAAGTGAGATTGATTCTCATGATGAGGTGGAAGTATGTGAAGTGGATTCTGAAACAGAGCAAGATGGTGACAGTGATGAGGATGAAGATGTAGAATCTTATTATATGGGAAAAGATAAAAAAACCCAATGGAACAAGAAGCTACTCCAGAAAAAAACGTAGGGAACCTCAAAACATTATTACTCACCTTCCTGCAGTTATAGGAACTGCAAGTAATGCAAAAACTGCAGTTGAATGCTGGAATAGTTTATTCACAGATGACATTCTGGACTCTATTGTCACATATACCAACCAATATATAGACATTATAAAGGACAAGTTCATCTGCAACAGAACCATCAAGGCCACAGATGAAATAGAACTGCGTGCTTTTTTTGGATTATTATACCTTGCAGGAGCTTATAGGGCAAATAGACAAAGTTTGGAGGAACTTTGGAGTAAAGATGGGGATGGAGTTGAAAAATTTGGCCTTGTTATGTCCATAAACAGATTCAAGCTTCTAATTCATTGCCTTCGGTTTGACAACAGAACTACCCGAACCGAACGTAAAACACATGACCGACTTGCTCCAATTCATGATATATTCCAAAAATTTGTTGAAAACTGTAAAAAAAGCTATTGTCCTGGGGAGAATCTCACTATTGACGAAATGCTCCCTGGTTTTCGTGGTAAATGTGCCTTTCGTCAATATATTCCATCAAAGCCTAACAAATATGGAATAAAAATGTATGCCCTTGTTGATGCCAGTAAGACCTACACTTACAACCTGGAAGTTTATGCAGGAAAACAACCAGAAGGTCCTTACTGTGTCAGCAACAAACCCAGTGATGTTGTAAAAAGACTGGCTGAGCCCTTATTTGGATCGGGTCGCAATATAACAGCTGACAATTGGTTTTCAAATTGTGATCTGATTGATTATCTGAAAATGCAGAAGCTTTCATATGTCGGAACTGTAAGAAAAAATAAAAAAGAATTGCCTACACAGTTTGTAAGTGTGAAAGGGAGACAACAGTACAGCCGTATGTTTGCATTCCATAATGGAAAGGTTTTGGTTTCCTATGTACCACAAGCAAAAAAAATTGTACTTCTTCTATCAACACTTCATGATGATGATGCCATCGATCCTGGGACTGAGGCACAAAAAAACCCGGAGATAATTACATTTTATAATGCAACCAAAGGGGGTGTTGATACAGCTGATCAGATGTGCTCAACTTTCAACGTCAGCAGAAACACCAAACGCTGGCCTATGGTCATATTTTTTTGCTATGTTGAATTTGGGTGGTATAAATTCACAAGTCATTTACCTTGAAAACAAGCTTGAACCACTCCGTAGACGATTCTATCTGAAAAAATTGGCCGATGAACTAGTGCTTGGAGAGCTACGCAGGAGAAGTATGAAAACAATCGGTATCCCCTCTCGCCTTTAAGTTCAGCTCAAAAGATTCCGCCCAGAAGATGATAGTGAAAATTCACCACCTGCACCACCTCACAAAAGAAGGAGATGCACCACCTGCACCACGGAAAGCGGAATCAGAAGGCTTTATAATTATGAATGTCAAAAATGTCATATTGCAATCTGCCTGACACATGCAAAAATGATGTGTAATTCTTGCTCTTTGCTCTGCAAGTGTAATTTTTCTGGGGAAACTTCAGGATCTAATTCTGATTGAATATGTGTTCAATAGTACTTACGGTACCTTAAAATTAAGTTTGTTTCCATAAATTTTCTTTGCAGAGTTTTTTGACAGAGTCGAACTGGGGACTATTTGGCGGGAGTTTTGAAATGTTTGTATTTCAGAGTTATTAGTTTTATGTTAAGTAAATGGTTTTTTTTTGCACCTGATTATGTGTAGTCTCTTTTATTACATCCCTATGAAGGTCACTGATCACTTTTAGAGCACTGAAATTGCAAATGACGCGCCCCCTGGGCCAGTGTTGTTGGGGATACCCGGAGCCGGATCAGATGGGGGTTGTAGTCTCCGAGTGGCTGTGACCCGGTCCGTGCCCAGGGTGTCAAGCTCAGTGTGTGGCAGTCCTTATGATGTTACTAAAGTTCTTTATGTCGACTACGCCACCCGTTGAATTGCGGTCACTACGGCCGCCGCTGCAGCAGGGTCCGCTGAGGCTGATGGTGTTTGTGCAGCTTAGGTAGTATAACCCCCAACGGGAGGGGTATAGCCTCAGGGGGTCAGGTGCAGAGGATGGTGGTTGTGGAAGTGCAGGGAAGATGGTAATGAGAGTCAGAGTCGGGTTGTGCAGTTCAAGGTTCTTTACTTACTGCTGTTCTTGTACCGGTCACTCCGGCCTTGAGTGACCACCCGAGCCGCGCTGCGTCCACCAGGTCCTGGACTCGGCCAACCCCCAAGTAGTTCTGGAGCGTGGTTCTGAGCTCCCTTTCTGTCCTGTCCTCGTCTCTGGCCTTCCCCACCAGGGATCCACCTATGTCCGGCTCCCTCGGGCCTCTTGTTGGCGAACCCTTGTCTCTGGGTTCCCTGACCCTATGCGTGGTCTGCCTTCCGGGTGGATATAGTGGGTGGCCGTGGCAGATTCTGCCCACGGCCTCCGGTTCCTGGCTAAGGTGTGCTGTAGCCTCTGCCAGCTTGGGATCCGGTACCCTGTTGCCAACTCTTCACCCTTTGATTTAATTTGGGCTCTTGGAGTTCCTTCTTTCTCCCCCTCTGGGTCTTTCTTTCTCCTCTCTCACTCTTGGCTCTGGGGCTGCTCTGCTCCTCTGCTCTCTTCCTCTACAAAGACTGACGTCTCACTGGCTGACTCCTCTGCAAAGACTTACTGACTGACCCTGATCTAAGATGGTGCCCACCTTAAATACTCCCTCTATGTGTGAGCTCAGGTGACCAGCACCCAATGAGCTCCTAACTTTACCCAGGCTGCTCCCCCTATCTGCCCCTACACTACTGGGATGTTCCACCCCCCTCCCACTCCAGCCAGGAACAGACACTGTCGTACCTGCACATTTCTAAGTGGGAGTACCGTTGGTCTGCTCCTCGGAAATGGGATGTGTGTAGTGCATGCAGCTAACTGAGCCCAGCTCCACACTCCATCCTTACCCGGGAGTGGAATATCACACCTCTGGCTGAGGTGCAATACCCCTGTAGCAGCCGAATCCTCAGGGTGCTACATTCCCCCCTGGTAAATCACAGCACGTCCTCGGGCTGTAAGATATAAAAAACACCAAAACATACAATTTTTTTCATAAACATAAACATATAAAACATATAAAACACCATATATATCAGCATAAACTTTTCATATAAACTTTCTTGTCTTCTGGTACCTCCGGTCACGGTGCAACTTGTGACCGGGTATAGTGCAACAGTTTCTTTAAGAAAATGGTTTTCTATAAAACCAGTAGGGGGCGCTTTAGGAAGCGCAACTATATACAAAGGGAAGGTATGGCCGCTCTCAGTCCTCGGCCAGGTATTAGGAAGGAACGACCGCTCTCAGTCCTCGGCCAGGTATTAGGAAGGAACGACCGCTCTCAGTCCTCGGTCAGTGGGATTAAGGGAAATACGGGTAACAGTTCAATTCTCTGGTCCCAACGGGGACTATATTAGCAGCAACAGTTCACTGTGCCCCGACGGGCAACTATATACAGCTTCTACTCTGCCGTCCTCAACGACGACGTCCTCCTGCTCTTTCTTTGTGATTAACTTTAGCTTCAGACCCGTCCGGGTCCTCTTGCTCCTCCTCACACCGCAGCTCCTCCTCCGTCAGGCGATGCACATAGAGGGCGTAGGGTCCTTTGGCACACTTGTGCCGGGTGAAGGTGACCTCGTCCCCTATATAAAGGTCACGACCTCTGTGTCCCTCCGGTAGGTGGGACTCAACGTCTCTTCTTGTCACGAAGACGTCGCCTGGGGTGCGGTGATCTCGGATGAAACCCCACCCATGCTGCAGATTGAACTTTATCACAGTCCCGATGGTACGGGGACCATGCGCTGCACGGGGGTCTCTCCTGGTCCGGCTCTTCTGCTCCGCGCTCCTTATTTGGGCTTGTTGTTCCCGGACCCGCCTCTCTCTCCGCTCCCTCTCAAAGACCTCGAGCTGCTGGCGGCAGCACTCTGCACGCTCCGCTGCGGCTGCCCGAGTCTCCTGAGTGAACCCCATGAGGTCTTCTCCGGTGGGATCCCACTCAAACTGGGTCTCTTCTAGCGGGGGCGAGATCCTCTTCACGGGCTTCGGAGCCGGAATCAGGGGCTCGCACATGGGCCTTGCTCTCTGGAGTTCCAGCTGAATGTACTCCTGGGGCCATATGAAGGGCTGCCCATCCGGGCACGTATGCTGGGCGAATAGATCTTCACCCAGGTGCGGCACTCTAGATGCTGAGGGCGCGTTGATGGTAGCTGCGCCCGGGTTAACCAGGCCTTGCGACCAGGCCTGGGGCACCTTAAAGGCAAAGGGCACCGTAAGAACGGCGGCGCCCTGGGTTATTCGGCCCTGCGACCAGGCCGGTGGCTCCGCGGAGGTAGGGGGCGCTGTTGGTATTGCGGCGCCCGGGGGTACTAGGCCTTGCGACCAGGCCGGTGGTATTTCCTGCTTGGCCACGCTCGAGGTCGAGGTGTGTGACGTCACAGGGGTCGCGGCCGCGGTTTCCGGTTGAGGCCTAGTCGGCGGCGGTGACGATGCAGCGACGGGCACGGCAGGGGGAATTTCGGGCTCTGCGACGGGGAGCTGGGGCAGGCACGCGGTTTCCCGGCTCGGGGTAGAGACGTCCCCTTTACCTGCCTCCGTCCGTTCAGCTCCCTTCTCGGCGCCGTCTCCTGCCTTCATTTCTCCTGCGCCATCCTCAGAGGCGGTCTGTCTCCTCGTCTCGGGCGGCGTGCTCCGCTGTCTGGTTCCGGTCTGCTGGGCCATCTCTCGGCTCCACTCCGCCAACGTCTCCCGCTGCACCCGGGCCATCCTCCGTGCGAGGCCCTCCAACGCGGTCTGTGCACACTCCCGGTCTCGGGGGAGCTGTGCTAGGATCTCCAGCAGGCCTTCTGGAGTGGCGACCTGCAACAGGCTCCTGACCACTGGGTCGGTGCTGCCTGACTCTCCCTCCATCTCCGGGTAGGCTTTCTCTGGACTCTCTTCCAGACGTCTTGTCTCCGGGTGCGCTCTCTCCAGACTGCTCCAGGCGACACCCATCTTTGCTCTCCTGTTCTGTCTCCGCCCACATTGAGGGTGGTCCCGGGGCAACTTTGTGATTGTCAGTTCCAGGGGCAGTTCTCTCACGCTGATGGACACTTCCAGCATCACAGTCTCTGTTGGTGGGCGCGGTTTCCGCTTTTGGCGCCATTCTTCGACCTGGCCCACAATGGGAGGTGGCCTTTTGCCACCCTCTGGCACGCCCATAATGGCGTCCGCTCTTCCAAGGCGGGAAATCTTCGGAAATGGCGGGAATCGTCTCCCAGTGGCGGGAAACTCCATGGATGGCGGGAAAAAGCTGCAAATGGCAGACAACCGGCGGGAAACGACCTGTGATGGGGCCCGATGGCGGGGACCCTCCGGAACCGGCAGGAGACTTCTTTTTAAGGTATCGATGTACTTTTCTTCAGGCACGCAGTACCCGGTTGTTGCGGGCACGTTATCCTGCCGACTACGCCAAAGTTGACGCGCCCCCTGGGCCAGTGTTGTTGGGGATACCCGGAGCCGGATCAGATGGGGGTTGTAGTCTCCGAGTGGCTGTGACCCGGTCCGTGCCCAGGGTGTCAAGCTCAGTGTGTGGCAGTCCTTATGATGTTACTAAAGTTCTTTATGTCGACTACGCCACCCGTTGAATTGCGGTCACTACGGCTGCCGCTGCAGCAGGGTCCGCTGAGGCTGATGGTGTTTGTGCAGCTTAGGTAGTATAACCCCCAACGGGAGGGGTATAGCCTCAGGGGGTCAGGTGCAGAGGATGGTGGTTGTGGAAGTGCAGGGAAGATGGTAATGAGAGTCAGAGTCGGGTTGTGCAGTTCAGGGTTCTTTACTTACTGCTGTTCTTGTACCGGTCACTCCGGCCTTGAGTGACCACCCGAGCCGCGCTGCGTCCACCAGGTCCTGGACTCGGCCAACCCCCAAGTAGTTCTGGAGCGTGGTTCTGAGCTCCCTTTCTGTCTTGTCCTCGTCTCTGGCCTTCCCCACCAGGGATCCACCTATGTCCGGCTCCCTCGGGCCTCTTGTTGGCGAACCCTTGTCTCTGGGTTCCCTGACCCTATGCGTGGTCTGCCTTCCGGGTGGATATAGTGGGTGGCCGTGGCAGATTCTGCCCACGGCCTCCGGTTCCTGGCTAAGGTGTGCTGTAGCCTCTGCCAGCTTGGGATCCGGTACCCTGTTGCCAACTCTTCACCCTTTGATTTAATTTGGGCTCTTGGAGTTCCTTCTTTCTCCCCCTCTGGGTCTTTCTTTCTCCTCTCTCACTCTTGGCTCTGGGGCTGCTCTGCTCCTCTGCTCTCTTCCTCTACAAAGACTGACGTCTCACTGGCTGACTCCTCTGCAAAGACTTACTGACTGACCCTGATCTAAGATGGTGCCCACCTTAAATACTCCCTCTATGTGTGAGCTCAGGTGACCAGCACCCAATGAGCTCCTAACTTTACCCAGGCTGCTCCCCCTATCTGCCCCTACACTACTGGGATGTTCCACCCCCCTCCCACTCCAGCCAGGAACAGACACTGTCGTACCTGCACATTTCTAAGTGGGAGTACCGTTGGTCTGCTCCTCGGAAATGGGATGTGTGTAGTGCATGCAGCTAACTGAGCCCAGCTCCACACTCCATCCTTACCCGGGAGTGGAATATCACACCTCTGGCTGAGGTGCAATACCCCTGTAGCAGCCGAATCCTCAGGGTGCTACACAAACATTAGATATTATAGGTATTTTTCTAGCCTCCGCCTGACAGTCACATTGTATGTGAACTCGTTAGAACCAATATTGTATGTGACGGAGGGTTAAACGTCGCAGTTTAAATCGTACAAAGGTATAAAAACATCACAGAGACATTATGCATATAGACAGACTGATAGAAAATACAGTAGAAAAAGATTCAGTTCAGCAGCATGAGGGACCTGTCCCAAACCCTCAACGTGGGCCCTGGGGTGGCTGCAGGGCATGGAGATCCTGAGTTGGACCTCCAGGAGAGCCACTCCAGACAGGTTTTGCTTCTGAGGTCTGAGGTAGTAGTAGAGCGGTTGTAGTAGAGAGTGTAACCTAAAGTGCGTCCTCCACCCTCATCCACTACATGGTTCCCCCTATCTTTGGTTCCCCCCATCTCCTCTTATCCCGGCTGGGGCAGCACCCTGGTGCATATAAGCCCCCCTCAGGTGGGAGAGGTGTAGTGTTGAATGGATGGCTGAGTCCTGAGAGGTGCTCCTTCCTTACCTCGGAGAGGAGATACCACACCTCGGTCTGAGGTGCAGTACCCCTGTGGCGACTGAACCCTCAGGGGCGCCACAATCACACAGAGAGTGACTGCAGACTTGCCATTCTAGACCGGACAACCCCTTTAAAGAAGCCACTATACTGAAGGAGAAATCTGAAAATCTAATGAAGATAGAGGTATTCTTTAATAGACCTTTTACTGTACATAGTTATAGGTTCATTTCTTAAAAAAAAAAGGAATTCCCATAAATGTTTTCATTGTTGATGTTTTAAGATCATACACATCATATACACTGTGTGCAGAATTATTAGGCAAATGAGCATTTTGATCACATGATACTTTTTATATATGTTGTCCTACTCCAAGCTGCATAGGCTTGAGAGCAAACTACCAATTCAGTAAATCTGGTGATGTGCATCTCTGTAATGAGGAGGGGTGTTGACTAATGACATCAACACCCTATATAAGGTGTGCTTAATTATTAGGAAACTTCCTTTCCTTTGGCAAAATGGGTCAGAAGAGAGATTTGACGGGCTCTGAAAAGTCCAAAATTGTGAGATGTCTTGCAGAGGGATGCAGCAGTCTTGAAATTTCCAAATTTTTGAAGCGTGATCACCGAACAATCAAGCGTTTCATGGCAAATAGCCAACAGGGTCGCAAGAAGCATGTTGGCCAAAAAAGGTACACAATAACTGCCCATGAATTGAGGAAAATCAAGCTTGAAGCTGCCAAGATGCCATTCGCCACTAGTTTTCCTATATTTCAGAGCTGCAACGTTACTGGAGTATCAAAAAGCACAAGGTGTGCTATACTCAGGGACATGGCCAAGGTAAGGAAGGCTGGAAAAACGACCACCTTTGAACAAGAAACATAAGATAAAACGTCAAGAATGGACCAAGAAATATCTTAAGACTGATTTTTCAAAGGTTTTATGGACTGATGAAATGAGAGTGACTCTTGATGGGCCAGATGGATGGGTCAGAGGCTGGATCAGTAAAAGACAGAGAGCTCCACTCCGACTCAGACGCCAGCAAGGTGGAGGTGGGGTACTGGTATGGCTGGTATCATCAAAGATGAACTTGCGAGATCTTTTCGGGTTGAGGATGGAGTGAAGCTCAACTCCCAGACCTACTGCCAGCTTCTGGAAGACAACTTCTTCAAGTAGTGGTACAGGAAGAAGTTGGTATCGTTCAAGAAAAACATGATTTTCATGCAGGACAATGCTCCATCACATGCATCCAACTACTCCACAGCGTGGCTGGCCAGTAAAGGTCTAAAAGAAGAAAAAATAATGACATGGCCCCCTTGTTCACCTGATCTGAACCCCATAGAGAACCTGAGGTCCATCATAAAATGTGAGATCTACAGGGAGGGAAAACAGTACACCTCTCGGAACAGTGTCTGGGAGGCTGTGGTGGCTGCTGCACGCAATGTTGATCGAAAACAGATCAAGTAACTGACAGAATCTATGGATGGAAGGCTGTTGAGTGTCATCATAAAGAAAGGTGGCTATATTGATCACTAATTTTTTTGGTTTTTGTTTTTGCATGTCAGAAATGTTTATTTCTAAATTTTGTGCACTGATATTGGTTTACCTGGTGAAAATAAACAAGTGAGATGGGATTATATTTCGTTTTTATTAAGTTGCCTAATAATTCTGCACAGTAATAGTTACCTGCACAAACAGATATCCTTAAAGATAGCCAAATCTAAAAAAAAAAACTCCAACTTCCAAAAATATTAAGCTTGGATATTTATGAGTCGTTTGGGTTGATTGAGAACTTAGTTGTTGATCAATAATAAAAATAATCCTCTAAAATACAACTTGCCTAATAATTCTGCACACAGTGTAAATCATGCCTACATGTAAGTTAAAAGAAAACTTGTTAAGTTTGTTCAGTGTAAAAATATGTGTTTAGATTGCTACCTAATATAAAAAATATAGAACCTACAAATGTATTTGTGGTATCAAAGATGCCCCGATCCTCAGATATCAGTGTGGTCCTCATTCCTAAAAGTTTGACTTTCAGTTTCTGTGTTACACAGGAGAGAGTTTCCAGTGTTAGTAGAAGGAAATAGGCAGCTTTTCTGCGCTGCTGTCAATATCCCACAAAGGATAGCGGAGAATCAATAGCATAAAAACAATTATTTAATCTGTGGTGTGGATCTACGCGTTTCGAGGTACTCCAACCTCATCTTCAGCAAAACAATCACATGACAATTACAGAGGAACTTAAACACTTATATAGACAAGGTAATATTTGAAAGAAAGCTCACCAGAGAACCACATGATATGTCGAAGTTCAGAATAACTCATGCATTGAATTACATACAAGACTTCATAAAAACATCATGATGCAGACTAAATATAAAAACCTAAAAGTGTATGTGTTTATTTATTGTTTAGGATTTTGAAAACAAAGGGATAAAAAGATAATTTGAAAAAATGTGTCAGATTGAATCAAACACACTATGATCCCACATAAAACTCGCTTCTTGATGTCTACACAAAGCTCGCTTCTTAGTGTTTTAAATCAGAGAGCCATCGTATAGGGTGGAAAGAACGCCAGAGACAGCGCTGTGAGGTGGATAAAAGAAAAGGGAAAAATATGATTTATATATTTATATATTTATGTGCTATATTAAAAACATTTGGACACAAAGGATTAAAAGGTTTCCACTATTACCTACTCATTTTTCGAAAGAGAATGATTGATTGTTTAACCCTGCTGTTCTGTTCATATTGACTATACACTTCTACTTTTCGGGTCAATATGACCCGGCCTATTAAAGTCTGATAATTTTCACAATTAGCTACTGTAAGCGTATTGTTCGAATACCAGTTGCATTATTTAACTGTATGTTAACATGGTTGGCAATAAAAAAGGAAAATCAAAACATCCGTTCGCTTTGTTTTCTTTAGGAAAAGTTTGTACAAGTTCACTTATGTTCAGGCATTCTTACATTCTGCACAGAAATAACTCACATGTGCTTTACATAAATATTTAATACAACTAGAACATGACATGTTTGTTTTATCACGCAAAGATGGACAAATGCTGCATCTTTTCCTTTTCAGTCTTTTTCCAGTGCTGGTGGAGGCCGTGGGTTCGCTTTGTTGAGCTGCTGGGTAAAGTTTACTATGGCTACTGCTTCTTCACTTCGGGGTTTTACTTTGTTTCCTAAAATAAATGGCATAACAAGTAACTTTCCTAATTTTTCCAGAAAGAGTCTTCGTTTATGCAGTTTATTGGCATTTCGATCGGGGTTTATTTCACGCCATAAAACAAATATATTGTAGGCAGATACATCAAGAATGTTATTAAATAATACCATTGGCCACTGATTGGTTTTGCGTCTGCTTTGGATATGTAGCTATTAGTTGATCTAGTCTATCAACTGTCCCTCTGGTGGAATTATAATCTAATATCATCTGCAGGTTTTTGTCATTTTGACTATTCACTGCATTGTCATGGTGCATCGTGCTCATCAGAGTGACCTGTTTTTTTTGGGGGGGAACGTAAGAAACCACTGTCGTATCTTCAGTAAAGTAAAATGCTGATCTATAAACATCTCTTTTACCAAGGACACCTTGCGGTAGTTCAGGCTTGCTTTTTATTACAGTGACCAGCATTGTAAGTTTTCATTTTAGCAGCAGCTGTCCCAGTTGGTGCGATGTAAAAAAGTTTTCGCATGTCATATTTTGTCCTCTTAGTCCATACGACAAATCTGAAATGACTGGCATACCCTGATTCTTCAGGTTTTTCTCCAGGCATTTTTCCTGTATGTACCTGACTGTTTAGAGTGTATGAGCTACTGCTGTCACAAAGGTCCATATTTTAATGTCGTACTTTGCTGGCTTATTCGGTATATATTGTGTGAACGTGCACCTACCTAGGAATGCTATGAGTTGTTCATCCACAGTGACATTTTCCCCAGTATTCTATAATTTTGAAAAAATCTCTATCTATCTTTCCCAAACTTCTCGAATAGCAGCTAGTTATTAGAGAATTATCTGATGTTAACAAAGGACAATTTTCCTGTCTGGCAGAAGGCTGAAAGTTCCAAATTACATTTTTGTTGTTAGACTGAATTGCTTGTATCGGACCAGTTGTCTGGGTATCGTGCTTCATAAGATTCATCTTCAGAATCAGAATTCTCATAATCACTTTCCCCGCCACTTATGTGGTCTTCATCTTCAGACACTCTCTCCAGTTGGATATCTTCTTCAGAATCTGAGGCGTTGGCAAGCTTTTCCAATTCAGCTTCACTCAATGGACGTCTTCGCCACATTTTTATACAACTTATGAAATAATGGACTCTCATGACTTTCAAGGTATAAAATCAGCATTTTGGAATAAAATAGCACTATATAAATAAACAATAATAATTATAATAAAATCGCAGTAAACCCTAACCAGTGTAGCAACAATAAGAGCTTAAATACTACAGTGAAACAGACCTGCACAGACCTGTACTCAAAGCCCATCCATCTGCAGTGATTTGCAAATGTATCGAGTGCATGGACCTGCAGGAACTGGAGAAATCAATAAACAATAGTAGATGCAATAGATAATCCGCAATGATATTATAAACCGTTTATGTGACTGAAAATATGGCGGGAGATCTGTATAAAACACTATCACATATGTAACAATAATTATTTCATACATAAAGAGTTAAAATAAAAAATACAATAACACTCATAATAACAACACCTATCCATAAGCAAACTTGCCTAACCACGATTTGCAGATCCTCATAATAAATAATCTGAAGCCTCACAAACTTTTTTCGGGTCAAATAGACCCAAACAGTACAGCAGTTTAATAATTGTGCATTATTCGTAAATTTAAGTCCCTTAATTCAACAATTGCACATAAAGAATTATAAACTGATGGGATATCAGCTCTCAAGTTAATAATTGCTTTCTAATTTTTGTATATATCCGCTCCCACCATGAAATATAAAACTTAACAGTTTTATTATTTTTGTTATTGTTTAGCATAAAAATAGATAAAAATTCAAATGAATATGAAAATAGTTTTTTAATTGATATAAATTAAATAAAAGCCCTAAAAAAACAAAGAGTTTTTGTTATTTAACTCCCACTTGATTGGGGGGAGTAGATGATGAAGGCAGTGAAAGGGTGCAAGAAAAAAAAAAAACAGGGCTGAGATGTTGACTGCTCCTTGTCTGACCGCATGAGAGGTTCTGCAATGGATATGGAACCGTGAACAGCACGAGCGCTGAAAACGTTAGCCATAATAAGCCGGACAGTCACTCGCCAGGCAAAGAACACGACCCCGACACCGCTGGATGGACACACGCATCAAAGTAGTCATCCTTAGTGTCATTGGTTAGGCGATATGAATTAATGATTAACCGTCTCTCATAAGGTATATTTAGGGTATTATTATTATTAATCCATTTTTGATACCAAGACTTATAACATATCCAGATACTAGTGATGGCTGTTTGATGATAAAAGAGGTATCGTGGATTACAGGAGACTATAATCTATAAAAAGGGATTACAGTAATTATTCAAAAAAACATCTGTCACTTCTTTAAGCCCTTTAGGAGCAATTGAATTTAATTTACAAATCCAATATATTTATTTTCTGTTAAGCTGGGCTATACAAACTGGTATGTTTTGGGGAATATGTTCAATGGGGAAAATACATAATTGTTTGAAATCTTTATTGTGTTTGGTGGTGCAGTGTCTTGATAATCCATGCTGGAGGAACCCTTTTTGAATGTTGGACCTATGTGAGTTAAGGCGTTTGTTTAAGGGTTGTGTAGTTCTTCCTATATATAATTTATCACATGAACACGATAACATAGATTACAAATCTCGCTAAACATGTCATTCTACTTGATATAGGGAAATTTTCCCCTGACGGTGTGTGATCTGTGAAGAAGAATAGCTTGTTCTTGATTTTTTTGTATTAAGGATGGCCCGTTTTATAAGGTCATTTGGATATTTCTATGTTAAAAACCTCTGTTTTAAAATATTTGATGGTTCCAATCTTGTTAAAATCTGAATCCAGGGTTCAATTTTTGTGACCCCTTTTATATTGATTTTGGAATATTTTCAAGCCATGTTGTATAGTGTCCGCTTTTAAAATAAATACAGCTAATATCATCTACTGTTTTAAAATAAGTTTTTATTGTAAGTTAAAATTGAGAGGTGTAAAAAGTTGATACTCTCTGGATCCATAGTGGGGGAAAAAGACAAACACCAATCATTGGTGTTTAGATGATGAATAAATGTTAGTATGTCACTTTTAGATCCATCCCATATTATGAACAAATCATCTATAAACCTTTCATATGAAAATGGTGATTTTTTTTTACAATATCAACGTGCCTATATAATTGTTCAAGTTCCTCTGTAATTGTAATGTGGTTGTTTCCTGAAGACGAGGTTGGAGTACCTCGATGAGCGTAGATCCACACCACAGAATCAATATAATATCTCCTTCCACTATTCTCATGGTCTATGGCCCACGGTGTGCAGCAGCTGTTCAAGCATTTTCATTGTTGTAATTGTAAAAAAACAAGGTGAGCAAACACCGCCTGTTTTTTATCCTTTATATCACAGGTATCACTCTATTTGTGCTATTGCTCCCTAGTTTCTTCACTAGTTTCCAGTGATGACACATCATCAATGTACTGCGTTAATGAGGCTGGATGTTTGCTCATTTGTATTGCTAAGGCTGTGTGCCCACTATGCGTTTGTCAAGCGTTTTTGTCGCGGAATTTCCGCAGCAAAAATGCTTAAAAAACGCTTGGTAATGCGTACCCCATGGTCCCCAATGATAATCCGCATGTGCTGTGCACATGCTGCGGAAATTTCCGCTGCGGATTATCATTGCGGAAAAATATGCAGCATGTCCATTAATTTTGCGGACATGCAGCGTAATTGCCGCCATTGACTTGCATTGAAACGCTTCATATCCGCATCACTACATGTGCACACACGGATATGAGGCGATTCAATGTGCGGATGGTACCTAGGCCTGGAGAAGAGGAGACTCTCATCCAGACCCGGGTACCGTAGAAACTGTCAAAAAAAGAATTTAAAATCAAAAATAAAGATTATACTTACCTTCCGATGGCCCCTGGCCTCCCTAGCGATGCGTGCGGTGTGTTGGGCGGCTCGCAGTGGTGTGAGGACCTGACATGACGTCATTGAGTCATGTGACAGGTCACTTGACCGCTGACGTTGGCGGTCGCATGACCTGTTACATGACTCAATGATGTCATCGCAGGTCCTTCACACCACTGCGAGACACATTGGGGAGACTGGACGGAGCGGAGAAGGAGACCGGGGGCCATCGGAAGGTAAGTATAATCTTTATTTTTTATTTTTCACCATTCTTATTCTTTTTTTTTAACTATTACTTGGTCACACTATATAAATCCATGCCGGTTGCATAGATTTATATAATGTGAACAAGTTGTCAAGCACTTTTCCAAGTGATGCTAAAATCGCTTGGAAAAGCGCTTGATAACCCACATGCAGAAATGCCTGCAAAAATGCTTGACAAAGGCTTCTACCTGGCGGGAAAAATGCATGTAAAATCCGCATGCGTTTTTCCTGTCAGGGAGAAGCGGAAAACATATTCAGCATTTCTGCATCGTGGGCACATAGCCTAAAGGTGTGTTTAGACTTGATGACCAGTGGTGATAGATGATCACCGATTAGCTACACTTAAGTCGATCGTAATTGCTTGGTAGCCTGTTTACACAGACCCGCTATACTTTCATATGTGCAAAATGATCATTAATACAATTATCAAACTGACATTGTTCTCTGCCGCACAAGTCCTGATTACACAGGATGATGTGCTGCCGAGAATAATAATTTTTTAAAAAGTTTAACAATTATTTCTCCTGAATAACATACATTATTCAGCCTGTCTACACTGGCCAATTAATGTGAACAAGCCAGTCTAACTGCACCCTAGGAAATTCTCTTTTTCTGTCTCAACCAATGCATAGAAACATGAGATCACTGCCTAACTATTAAAATAACCCAGCCCTACAGTGTCCATTTTAGGACATGATCAGATATCAAAGTCAAACATCAGAATGATGTCAGTTTGAGGCTAAATACCCTGAGAACTGACTTTGATAAGTGACTTTGATAAGTGACTTTGATATGTGACTTTGATAAGTGACTTTTCCAACTAATAATAAAAAAAGTCACTGTTCACTGATGGGACTTGAACCCAAAACTCTATGTCTAGAAGCCAGTTCACTTACCATTGAGCTATAATCTCAGTTGAAGCAATCTAGGCGTTCTATTTGGTTATGTGATTTTCAGTGTAAACCTGTCTGAAACTCACTGGGACTTTTACAAATACCTCCCCAAGCCAAATTCAAGTGATGTGTGACTTTGATATGTGAGTCTGATATGTGACTTTCTTTAAACATCAGAATCACAATGACTTTTAGTCACCCTGAGTATTTTCATGGTTGATCTCATAAGACAAGAAAAGCTAGCAGTCACTATCACTTGAGCATATGGCTGAATGGTAAACATTCAGGCTCACAGAGTGGAGTGTTCGGGTTCAAATCCCAGGAGCAGAAGAACTTTTTTTTTTTCTGTTAATTATGCTGTAGAAGTCACTTATCAAAGTTACTTATCAAAGTCACTTATCAAAGTCAGATGTCAAAGATATGTGACTTTGATATGCGAGTTTGACAACGTACTCTGACACCTGAATTATTGTTTGCTTATTATATATTACTAAATAATCAAATAATGAGCCTATAGTTTAATTGTAAGGCATCTGTGTCACACATAGTTTCAAAGAGAGAGTTACATGAGAAGTGAGAGGAAAGTTCAGCGTGAAAGTGTTGCTCAAGGAGTTTGGAGGCAAATGGGAGCAGCGATATGGGGCAGTAGCTGGACAAGGCGGTTGGATCAAAGGATGGCTTTTTGAGGATGGGCGTGACTGTGGCATCGTTTAAGGCAGCGGGGAAAGTACCAGAAGTTAGTGATAGGTTGAAGAGATGGGTTAGTGATGGAATGAGTGTGGAGGTAAGGTTGGGGAGTAGGTGGGATGGGATGGGGTCGAGTTCACAAGTGGTGAGGTGTGATTTGGAAAGGAGACGAGTAAGGCCTCCTTCAGTGATGTTGGAAAGGGAGGCTATGGGGGTAATGGTCTGGAAGACAAAGGGGTTGTTGTGGTTGGACAGTAAAGACTTGCCTTGTTTGGTCAATATCAAATATCAAAGACAGATGTCAAAGTCACTTATCAAAGTCATATATCAAAGTCACTTAATAAAATCAGTTCTCAGACAGGGTATTTAGCCTCAAACTGACATAATTCTGATGTTTGACTTTGATATCTGATCATGTCCTAAAATGGACACTGTACAGCCCCTTTCATACACACACTGAAAATGTACAGTGCAGACAGAGGAAACTCTGTTCTGTTTATCATAAGCTGGCAGAGGAGCTGCCGGAAGTGGGAGTCACACAAATATCTGAAGATTGAGGCATCGTTAAAGCGAACATGACAGCATATTCATACCTTGGGCAACACGAATCAGACACAGGCTGCATTACTACAGCCAGGTAAGTTTTACTCTGAAACACCGCCACTTACTTGAAAAGCTGGTCGTTAACTTTGCAACTCGGTTGACTAGTCCAAGAGGTAGGTTCTCGGCTGATTTTTCCCCATTCACGCCATTGACTGACAGGTTTCTTCCAATGTGTATGTATAGGGAAAGACCTATCACTCTATTGGGGCAGGGGAAAGTCACAAGGCGTCTGCCTTTTGGACTAGTCATGCAAGATGCATAATCAATGGCCGACTTTTCAAATTGAAAGTAATTACCATGGTAAAAACTTTGTTGGTATATCTTGGTTGTTTATTTTTCATGGCAGTATTCTGTGGTCTTTTACGACATGCCTAAATGACTACTCAACAGTGTTCTTGAATTTATTGTCTTACACCACCCAATTGCCTTCCCGTGAGGAGGAGTGACAGCCTACAGCAGAAGATAGAGATGACCAGGAAAAAAAATTAGCAAGATTGAGATTAAAAACAAAAGGATATTATTGGTATATTTTCATTATAGTTTTATCTATTTATTATGTTTCTACCTTATCTTTCTTTCATATTTTAAGTTTTAAATCTGTCTAGGTATGTGACATGCATCATGCTAACATCTTTAGAGTAACACATTGCATAATATATCCTAGGTTTTCAAGCAATGCCAATTGAAATAAGTATTGAGTTGACATTATTCGACACATATGAGGAACATTGATATTTTCAATAATCCATTCTTTGAACATCAACATCTAAGGGTTCTTTCTAGTGTTGAGCGAGCATGCTCGACACTGCTCGGTACTCGCCCGAGCATCTCACTTTTCGGGATGTTCGGCGAGCACCGAGCATTTCCGGGTTACTCGGGTGGGAGCTCGGGTCTCCGCCCTGCATGTTTGGCGCTCTTTTCAGAGCCAATGAACATGCAGGGATTGCCAGCCAGTCACTGTAATGCCGCAGCAATGTTGGTTGTGGGCATTACAGTGATTGGCTGGCCGCACAGCGTCACCTCGAGTATTTAAAACCGTACACAGTCGCTCCGGATCAGACGGTGTAGGGAGAGTGCTGCTGAGCTAGGGAGAGATTTATACTGTGAAATAGGTAGTGTAGGATCTCTAAAGCCTGCAAAATCAAACAAACAGTCCTTCTCAGGACTAATATCCATCCCAGATATCAGGCAGGCAGGCTGTATAGGAGACGCAGTGGTTATACCAACAAACACTGCATTACAGTCCTGTGTGCTGCTTTTCAAATTGCTAGACTTAGCCCCAGGTCTCAGGGGCCAGGAAAAATCCATTTTTTTTTCATCTAAATCCTTTTTTTTCCCCCTCAGTCAGGCTGTACAAATACCTGTCTTATTAACCTTTTGGTATTCCACCCCCCCTAAAAAAAAATTGAGTGTGTCTGTGAATGTTCAGACACAAATATATCTGTTTAAAAGAGTCTGGTGTAGGCCAGATAACTAGAACTGTGGTTTTCCTCTTCCACGGTTCAAATCTGGGTGTAATCTACCTTTTTGCATAAAAAAAACATTTTGAGTGTATCGCTGACTGTTCAGACACAAATATATCTGTTTAAAAGAGTCTGGTGTAGGCCAGATAACTAGAACTGTGGTTTAGCAGTTCCATGGTTCAAATTTCTGTATTAATCACTTTTTTGCCTTTTTTCCATAAAAAAAACATTTTGAGCTTCTCGCTGACTGTTCAGACACAAATATATCTGTTTAAAAGATTCTGCTGTAGGCCAGATAACTAGAACTGTAGTTTTGCAGTTTCATGGTTCAAATCTTTGTATTATCCACTTTTTTGCCCTTTTTCCATAAAAAAAAACATTTTGAGTGTCTCGCTGACTGTTCAGACACAAATATATCTGTTTAAAAGATTCTGGTGTAGGCCAGAAAACTAGAACTGTGGTTTTCCTCCTCCACGGTTCAAATCTGGGTGTAATCCACCTTTTTGCATTAAGAAAAACATTTTGAGTGTCTCACTGACTGTTCAGACACAAAAATATCTGTTTAAGAGAGTCTGGTGTAGGCCAGATAACTAGAACTGTGGTTTTGCTCTTCTACGGTTCAAATCTGGGTGTAATCCACCTTTTTGCATAAAAAAAACATTTTGAGTGTCTCGCTGACTGTTCAGACACAAATATATCTGTTTAAAAGAGTCTGGTGTAGGCCAGATAACTAGAACTGTGGTTTTGCAGTTCCACGGTTTAAATCTCTGTATTATCCTCTTTTTTGCCTTTTTTCCTTAAAAAAAAACATTTTGAGTGTCTCGCTGACTGTTCAGACACAAATATATCTGTTTAAAAGAGTCTGGTGTAGGTCAGATAACTTGAACTGTGGTTTTGCAGTTCCACGGTTCAAATCTGGGTGTAATCCATCTTTTTGCATAAAAAAAAACATTTTTAGTGTCTCACTGACTGTTCAGACACAAATATATCTGTTTAAAAGAGTCTGGTGTAGGCCAGATAACTAGAACTGTGGTTTTGCAGTTCCACGGTTCAAATCTCTGTATTATCCACTTTTTTGCCTTTTTCCATAAAAAAAACATATTTGGGGTGTCTCGCTGACTGTTCAGACACAAATATATCTGTTTAAAAGATTGTGGTGTAGGCCAGATAACTAGAAATGTGGTTTTCCTCTTCCACGGTTCAAATCTGGGTGTAATCCATCTTTTTGCATAAAAAAAACATTTTGAATGTCTTGCTGACTGTTCAGACACAAATATATTTGTTTAAAAGATTCTGGTGTAGGCCAGATAACTAGAACTGTGGTTTTGCAGTTCCACGGTTCAAATCTCTGTATTATCCACTTTTTTGCCTTTTTCCATAAAAAAAAAACATATTTGGGGTGTCTCGCTGACTGTTCAGACACAAATATATCTGTTTAAAAGATTCTGGTGTAGGCCAGATAACTAGAAATGTGGTTTTCCTCTTCCACGGTTCAAATCTGGGTGTAATCCATCTTTTTGCATAAAAAAAAACATTTTGAATGTCTTGCTGACTGTTCAGACACAAATATATTTGTTTAAAAGATTCTGGTGTAGGCCAGAGAACTAGAACTGTGGTTTTCCTCTTCCACGGTTCAAATCTCCTTTTTATTACCCTTTTGCCATTGATAGTGCGAGTGTAAGCTATTTTACTTCCTTTACAATGGGCAAGGCGCGTGGCAAGGGATGTGGAACTGGACGTTCTGGTGATGGTGCGTGCAGAGGATGGGGCCGTGGCCAAGGTGAAAATGTGCCACAACCAACAGACACATCTTCTCGCTTCCAGTACTTGACCAAATTACTAGGGAAGCACACAGCAGCAACACTATTGCGAACTGATCAGTGTGAACAGGTTATTAATTGGACTGGAGATAATATTTCCACTCACTTGGGCACCACCACCTCCGGTCTGTCTTCCACACGGTCAAGTGTTAGTAGCTGTGAGTCTCGACTGCATACTCCTCCTCACCCTGATGCTCCTTCCTCCTACCATGTCGAGTGTCGTCAGACAGCAATTGATTCCACAGTTGGACACTCTGAAAAGATGTTCACTGGTCCATTTCATATTTGGGCCTCTCGCCTGCTCCGCTTGAAGCGGTGGAAGAGGAGATCCCTTGTAGCGATAGCCAAATATTTGAACAGCCACGGCCACAGGAAGGCGACGCTGGCAATTTGTCACAAGAGGTGGACGATGATGAGACACAATTGCCATGAAGTGAGGAGGAGTACCGTGGTGCGGTAATGGAAGAGGAGGAGGTGGTGGATGATCTAGTAACTGACCCAACGTGGCAGGAGGACACGCAGAGCAAGGCCAGCGGCACACAGGCGGAGGGAGGCAGAGTACCCCAACAGTCAGGAAGAAGCACTGTGGTGGCCGCAGACAGAAAGCGGGCAACCGTTCCCCGTAACACCAACACGAGGGACGTTGCCAGTACAACCGGTAGGTCTTCCAGAGTCTGGAATTTTTTTAAAGACTCTACTGATAACCCCAAAAGGCCATTTGTACCACCTGCGAGGCCAGCATCAGCAGGGGTGACAAAACTACCAGCCTGACTACCAGCAGTATGATAAGGCACATGGCAGCAAAGCATCCGACTTTGTAAGGCGAACCCCAGGGTCCACGACCAGTATCAGCGGGTGTCACCACTGCTTCTTCCGCTGTTGTGCATGTAAGAGAACCCCATGTTGTGCGTGCAAGGCAATCCCCTGTCCATACTGCATGCAAAGATGCCCCCTCCTTTCAGTCTTCACTTGTTATGGCAGTTTCTCAAGAAACAGCATCAACATCCACGTCCACGTCCCACCGCAGCGTTCAATTGTCCATATCCCAGACCTTTGAATGAAAGCGCAAATTCGCAGCCAACGCCCCACAGGCCACAGTCCTAAATTCGCACATTTCACGACTGCTTGCGTTGGAAATGCTGCCTTTTAGGCTGGTGGAGACGGAATCCTTCCGCAACCTTATGGTGATGGCCGTCCCTCGGTACTCGGTCCCCAGCCGACACTATTTTGCCTGGAGTGCCATCCCCGCACTACACAAGCACGTGTCCCAAACGATCTGCCGTGCCCTCCGCAGTTACTGGGAGAGTCCACCTGACAACGGACACGTGGACAAGTGCTTGTGGCCAGGGACGGTAAATCTCCCTGACGGCACACTGGGTAAACATAGTCGAAGCTGGGACCCAGTCGGAACTTGGGACGAAACACATCCTCCCCACACCGAGGATTGCGGGCCCTATGTCAGTCAGAGTTGCCCCCACAGTGTACAGCTCGTGCGCATCATCCTTCTCCTCCTCCTCATGTTCAGCCTCCATCTCAGATATCTTGGTTACAAGCTGGAAGCACTGTAGTACTGCCTTAGCCAAGTGGCAACAGGCTGTGCTGAAACTCATAAGCTTAGGTGATAAACCTCACACTGCTTGTGAGTTGTGGACAGCTGTGAAAGAGCAGGCAGATCTGTGGCTGAGACCGCTGAACCTACCTCCAGGCATGGTCGTGTGTGACAATGGCAGTAACCTGGTGGCGGCTTTGAGGCGAGGTGAGATCACACACGTACCATGCCTGGCTCATATGCTTAACCTCGTGGTTCAGCGGTTTCTTAAATCGTACCCCGAGTTGCCAAATCTGCTCGTCAAAGTACGCCGCCTGTCAGCTCATTTTCGCAAGTCGACTACAGCTTCCGCTGCCCTTGCTCTGTTGCAGCAGCATTTGCAGCTTCCGGCACACTGGTGTGTGATGTCCCCACACGTTGGAACTCTACCCCCCACATGTTGCAAAGGATTTGTGAGCAGAAGAGAGCAGTTGTGGAGTACCAGCTGCAACAAGGCCATCGATATTCAGGTCAGACTCCACACATAAGACCTCAGGAGTGGACCTTTATGTCTGACATATGTACCATCCTGACAAACTTTGAGGAGTCCACCAAGATGGTGAGTGGCGATGACGCCATCATTAGCGTCAGCATCCCACTTGTCTGTCTTTTGCAACGCTCTCTGCAGAGAATTAAAGAGGAGGCATTGCAGCCAGAGTATGATGAGATGGATCAAGAAGCCGTAGCGAGCGATTACACACAGCCCAGCCTCATCTCATCCCAACGTGCTTTGGGGGACAATGAGGGAGAGGAGGAGGAGGAGGAGGAAGAACAGGAGCTGGTATCATGCGGTGCAGATGGTAGTACCTGTTCAACTGTCATATCGTCGGTTCAGCGTGGGTGACCTGAGGACAGGGGGGAGGAAAAGGCGGAGGAGGAGGAGGAGAGCATGGTCAGTCGCCATCTTGGTGAGGACACGGAAGTCTTGCCCGTTACCAGTCTGGCACGCATGGCCGACTTTATTTTACGCTGCCTTAACTGTGACCCTTGCGTTGTCAAAATGTTTGGTGACAGTCATTACTGGTTGGTGACACTTTTAGACCCCCGCTACAAGGAAAACGTTCACTCTCTTATTCCTGAGGTGGAAAGGTTTACAAAAATGGGGCAGTACCAGAAGGCCCTTGCTGCAGAACTGTTAAAAAAATTCCCATCTGAATACGCTAGTGGCAGAGGTCACAGTTCGTTGCCCAACCAAGGCGTACAGGCGAGGGAGACGCAACTCCAATCCAGCAGAGGCAGGGAAACACTGTCAACGTTCTGGGACAGTTTTCTGAGACCCGCTCAGTTTACAGGCCCTGAGGCATGGGGTACTCTCACAAGGAGTGGAAAGTTTCAAAAGATGGTGAAGGAGTACCTTGCCGATCTTACCAGCGTCCTCCATGATTCCTCTGTGCCTTTTAATTATTGGGTATCCAAGCTGGACACTTGGAATGAACTCGCTCTGTAGGCCTTGGAGATCCTGGCCTGCCCTGCCGCTAGCATGTTATCGGAGCATGTTTTTAGTGCCGCTGGGGGAATTATAACTGATAAGCGCACCTGCCATTCAACTGACAATGCTGACAAGCTGTACCTTATCAAAATGAACAAGGGCTGGATTGTGCCAGACTTCTCATCACCACCAATTGACAGCAGAGAAATATAAAGTCAAATCCACTGTGTTATTTCGGGAGGTATATTCCCATGCACCGCTTCACACCCACACATGGGTATATGCTTCCTCATTTGGCTGTTTTTTGCTCTTCTCCTTATCCTCAGCCTCCACCACCACTATACCACCAGGGTGACCGTGGTCCGTGTTGCCAGCATTGCAAGTTCCTCCGTCCTAATTTTTGGCAGCTTTTACTTGGAAGGCATAGGCAAAGACTAGGGGAGACCCACTCCCCAATAATGGGAATAATGTTTTTAATATGCTGTACTGCATGGCTCTTGTAAGGGGCATTAAAATCGTCTTGTTAAGCTACTGTGACCTCCACGTCTCTTCCAAGTGGCATTAAAACCGTCTTGTTAAACCACTCTGAACTCCACGTCTCTTCCAAGGGGCATTAAAACCGTCTTGTTAAGCTACTGTGATCTCCATGTCTCTTCCAAGGGGCATTAAAACCATCTTGTTAAACCACTCTGAATTCCACGTCTCTTCCAAGTGGCATTAAAACCGTCTTGTTAAGCTACTGTGACCTTCACGTCCCCTCCAAGGAGCATTAAAACCGTCTTGTTAAACCACTCTGACCTCCACGTCTCTTCCAAGGGGCATTAAAACCGTCTTGTTAAGCTACTGTGATCTCCATGTCTCTTCCAAGGGGCATTAAAACCATCTTGTTAAACCACTCTAAATTCCACGTCTCTTCCAAGTGGCATTAAAACCGTCTTGTTAAGCTGCTGTGACCTTCACGTCTCTTCCAAGGAGCATTAAAACCGTCTTGTTAAACCACTTTGACCTCCACGTCTCTTCCAAGGGGCATTAAAACCGTGTTGTTAAGCTACTGTGATCTCCATGTCTCTTCCAAAGGGCATTAAAACCATCTTGTTAAATCACTCTGAATTGCACGTCTCTTCCAAGTGGCATTAAAACCGTCTTGTTAAGCTGCTGTGACCTTCACGTCTCTTCCAAGGAGCATTAAAACCGTCTTGTTAAACCACTCTGACCTCCACGTCTCTTCCAAGGGGCATTAAAACCGTCTTGTTAAACCACTCTGTACTCCACGTCTCTTTCAAAGAGCATTAAAATCGTCTTGTTAAGCTACTGTGACCTCCACATCTCTTCCAAGGGGCATTAAAACAGTCTTGTTAAACCACTATTAACTCCACGTCTCTTCCAAGGGGCATTAAAACCGTCTTGTTAAACCACTCTGAACTCCACAACTCTTCCAAGGAGCATTAAAACCATCTTGTTAAGCTGCTGTGACCTCCAAGTCTCTTCCAAGGGGCATTAAAACCATCTTGTTAAACCACTCTGAACTCCACGTCTTTTCCAAGGGGCATTAAAACCGTCTTGTTAAACCACTCTGAACTCCACGTCTCTTCCAAGGGGCATCAAATCCGTCTTGTTAAGCTACTGTGACCTCCATGTTTCTTCCAAGGGGCATTAAAACATTCTTCTTAAACCACTCTGACCTCCACGTCTCTTTCAAGGGGCATTAAAACCGTCTTGTTAAGCTACTCTGACCTCCACATCTCTTCCAAGGGGCATTAAAACCATCTTGTTAAACCACTCTGAACTCCACGTCTTTTCCAAGGGGCATTAAAACCGTCTTGTTAAACCACTCTGAACTCCACGTCTCTTCCAAGGGGCATTAAATCCGTCTTGTTAAGCTACTGTGACCTCCACGTTTCTTCCAAGGGGCATTAAAACATTCTTCTTAAACCACTCTGACCTCCACGTCTCTTTCAAGGGGCATCAAAACCGTCTTGTTAAACCACTCTGAACTCCACAACTCTTTCTAGGGGCATTAAAACCGTCTTCTTAAGCTGCTGTGACCTCCGCGTCTCTTCCAAGGGGCATTAAAACCGTCTTGTTAAACCACTCTGATCTCCACGTCTCTTCCAAGGGGCATTAAAACCATCTTGTTAAACCACTCTAAACTCCACGTCTCTTCCAAGGGGCATTAAAACGGTCTTGTTAAACCACTCTGATCTCCACGTCTCTTCCAAGGGGCATTAAAACCGTCTTGTTAAACCACTCTGAACTCCACAGCTCTTCCAAGGGGCATTGAAATGTTGTTTTTAATTAACTCTAACCTCCACGACTCTTCCAACGGGCATTGCATCTCCTCCTAATTTTTGTCAGCTTTTGCTTTTCAATGCATAAGCGAACACTAAGGGAGACCCACTCCCCAATAATGGGTAGAAGGTTTTTAGTACGGTGTAATCCACGTCTGTTTCAAGGGGCATTACAGTTCCTCATAATTTTTGGAAAGCCTTCCATTCACTGCTTAGACCAACAGTGTACAGGAGACCCAGTTGCTATAAATGGAAAAAATTGTTTAGTTAAGGCCCTCTGACCTCCATGTCACTTCCAAGGGGCATTGGAGTGCCTCGAAATTTTTGGTAGGCATTGCACTCACTGTATGCCCTATAACTGTGTAACCGAACTGCTCCTTTTGGTACAGAAACATATCCTACAAGACATGTGTGGTTGACTGGCCTGATATTGATGTGAATGGTCCCTGTTCCTCCTGCTCTTTCTCCTTTGACACCACCTCATCCATCATTCATCACCTGAAGCTTTGTTTTAATGGGAGTCATAGAACTGGGATAGTAGCAGCAATCCTCGGAGGAGGTAGGATATGCGCCAAAACGCTGACCACCTCAGGCCTATCTGCTACTACATACATGCACTTGCATTCCAAGGAACAGAAAGGTAAGGAGAAGGATGGCCTCATGATCATGAATAATTTACTCGTTGTATAGGAGGCCGACCACTTCTGCTGTCTACCTTCTGAACTTTGTGTTGAAGCCTGATTAACCCAGGACCCGCAATCCTCTATGTCTGGAGGACGTGTTGCATCCCAGTGTCCAACTGTGTCCCGGCTTCCACAATATTAACCCAGTGTGAAGGCGTCAGTGAGATGGACCATCCCTGGCCACATTCACTTGCCCACGTGTTTGTGGTTAGGCTGTCCTTCCCACTAAGTGCACTGGAGAGGGCACAGGTAATGTTTTAGTATGCGCGCTTGTGTATAAGGTGCACCGGGACAAATAGGGGGCGGCTGGGGACCGTTTATGGACACCCGGCCGCCCCCAGGCAGCAGGGGACCGTGTGTGGGCACCCGGCCGCGGGGCGGCTGGGGACCAAGTATCGACACCCGGCCGCCCCCTGCTGGCTGGGGACCAAGCGTGGACACCCGGCCGCCGGGCTGCTGGGGACTGAGTATGGATACCAGGCCGCCGACGCAGCCATGACGTGGTGGCCAGATTCCGCCTCCACATGCCTAAAAGGCCCAATTTCAAGTGCAAGCAAGCAAGCAGTATGGTATTGCAGCCTGGGGGTGGGTGGGTGGCAGGCTGCATACTTGCGCTAGCATCGAAAGGAATGGGGGAGGTACAATTGAACACTGCCCTGGGACAAGTACTTGCACGGGGATACTTGCAAGTCTGCATCTTCTGATGCGGCAAGGATCACTTCTGATGAGCACACTTTTAGGCAGTGAGCTGGGTGTCAGAGATGCTTCCAGGGGTCTTCCCCATGCTGTTCCCATGTCTTTTCAGCACTGTATGCATGTGTCACACAGCACATGGCCAGATAAGGTTGTAAAATGTTAAAATTACATTTCCCGGTGAATGCATTTGTCACGGTTGAAAGCGATACAAATGTGCAAAAACGCATAAAAAATGCTACTTGTGAACATAGCCCATGGTGTGGAGGAGTATTTTTGCTTTTGGTTATTTATTTTACCTTATACACAAGTCTTTACCCTGTAAAGGATGTTCCTTAACATATTTCACAGGAAAGCAGTTTCAGTTTCGTTTTTGAATGTTTTATTATGAGCCCGTAAAAGTGGCTTAATACCTCTTACCACGTTGTTGACAGCAGTGACATGGGGGTCAGAAATGCTTCCTGGGGTGATCCCCATACTGTCCCCATGTCATTTGAAAACTGTCACTATCGTTTTGGGCACTTTTAGGCTTTCTACTGACTGCCGAGGTTGCCGCCACACAAATGCTCGGGTCTCCCATAGACTAACATTGGGCTCGTTGCTCGGGTCGATCACCCGAGTATCACTGTGAGCTCGGCCCGACCTTCGAGCACCCGAGCATTTTAGTGCTCGCTCAACACTTGTTCTTTCACATTGCGTTTAGGCACCCGTTCAGTGGCTCTGTCGGGGCTTATGTCAAGACCCCCAGCAAAATGAGATTAGAACATATGCGCCGAAGGGGTCATAGACTGTAATGGTACTGACAGAGCGAACGTGTGCTCTGATGTGCATCATTTTCAAGCATATATGCCTACTGGAAACGGACACTCAGATGTAGTAGACTGCCTCTATGTGTTCTCCTGCACTAGGTGTATACTGCCAAAAATGATGCACGGCAGAGCGCACGTTCGCTCTATCAGCACCATTATAGTCTATGGCTCAGTTGGCGCATAAGTCCGAATACCGGTAACTGAACGGGTGCCTAAATGCAATGTGAAAGCATCCTAATTAATGGATCAATCACACTACACCATTTTAGATTGACCCTGGCAGATGTTGTGTAGTTTACACATTTCACATGCCCATTCTTTGAAGTGGCTATTTGCTGATTATGTGACATTTGCAAGAGAATTCTCTATGAAACATAAATAACGATAGACCGTGCATAAAAAACTCCACTACAACTAGCAGGATAAGCAAATTACACAAAATATATTTCTAAAAACCCACAGGTTACATGTGGAATAAATTGATTATTCGTAGTAGCTGGTATGTGTGGGGTATTATTACAATGACTGAGGATATTATATGTTTGTATATTATATATTCAAGGCATAGCTGATAGTATGCTACATTTGCTGCTTGTAATCATTTTGTTTCATTGACACTTTTATCAAATTAATTACTGTAAATGATATACACACACTCCATCCACCTAATTTCAACCCAATTAATCATTTATGAAGAACTTGAAGAGTCAGAAAGCCAAACATTCAGTAACTCCAAACGGTACATTCTGAAATCATGTTGAGAAAATATACAGTACAGACCAAAAGTTTGGACACACCTTCTCATTTAAAGATTTTTCTGTATTTTCATGACTATGAAAATTGTACATTCACACTGAAGGCATCAAAACTATGAATTAACACATGTGGAATTATATACTTAACAAAAAAGTGTGAAACAACTGAAAATATGTCTTTTATTCTAGGTTCTTCAAAGTAGCCACCTTTTGCTTTGATGACTGCTTTGCACACTCTTGGCATTCTCTTGATGAGCTTCAAGAGATAGTCACCGGAAATGGTTTTCACTTCACAGGTGTGCCCTGTCAGGTTTAATAAGTGGGATTTCTTTCCTTATAAATGGGTTTGGGACCATCAGTTGTGCTGTGCAGAAATCAGGTGGATACACAGCTGATAGTCCTACCGAATAGACTGTTAGAATTTGTATTATGGCAAGAAAAAAGCAGTAAAGCAAAACGAGTGGCCATTATTACTTTAAGAAATGAAGGTCAATCAGTTCGAAAAATTGGGAAAACTTTGAAAGTGTCCCCAAGTGCAGTTGCAAAAACCATCAAGAGCTACAAAGAAACTGGCTCACATGAGGACCACCCCAGGAAAGGAAGACCAAGAGTCACCTCTGCTTCTGAGGATAAGTTTATCCGAGTCACCAGCCTTAGAAATCGCAGGTTAACAGCAGCTCAGATTAGAGACCAGGTCAATGCCACACAGAGTTCTAACAGCAGACACATCTCTACAACAACTGTTAAGATGAGACTTTGTGCAGCAGGCCTTCATGGTAAAATAGCTGCTAGGAAACCACTGTTAAGGACAGGCAACAAGCAGAAGACACTTGTCTGGGCTATAGAACACAAGGAATGGACATTAGACCAGTAGAAATCTGTGCTTTGGTCTGATGAGTCCAAATTTGAGATCTTTGGTTCCAACCACCATGTCTTTGTGTGACGCAGAAAAGGTGAACGGATGGAGTCTACATGCCTGGTACCCACCATGAAGCATGGAGGAGGAGGTGTGATGGTGTGGGGGTGCTTTGCTGGTGACACTGTTGTGGACTTATTCAAAATTGAAGGCATACTGAACCAGCATGGCTACCACAGCATCTTGCAGCGGCATGCTATTCCATCCGGTTTGCGTTTAGTTGGACCATCATTTATTTTTCAACAGGACAATGACCCCAAACACACCTCCAGGCTGTGTAAGGGCTATTTGACCAAGAAGGAGAGTGATAGGGTGCTACGCCAGATGACCTGGCCTCCACAGTCACCAGACCTGAACCCAATCGAGATGGTTTGGGGTGAGCTGGACTGCAGAGTGAAGGCAAAAGGGCCAACAAGTGCTAAGCATCTCTGGTAACTCCTTCAAGATTGTGGAAAGACCATTTCCGGTGACTACCTCTTGAAGCTCATCAAGAGAATGCCAAGAGTGTGCAAAGCAGTCATCAAAGCAAAAGGTGGCTACTTTGAAGAACCTAGAATATAAGACATATTTTCAGGTGTTTCACACTTTTTTGTTAAGTATATAATTCCACATGTGTTAATTCATAGTTTTGATGCCTTCAGTGTGAATGTACAATTTTCATAGTCATGAAAATACAGAAAAATCTTTAAATGAGAAGGTGTGTCCAAACTTTTGGTCTGTACTGTAGATAATGAAATTTTGGAAAAATTTGTGAAGTTAGTTCCAGCTTGAATGCATGCCCTCATTAAAAGTACTAATTAGAGATGAATGGATTGATATGCAGAGGGTCGAGTTTGAGCCGAATTTCCTGAAATTTGCAATTTCAGGCAAATTTGAACATTTTGACATTCTATTCATGGTTCCACCCCCCCGAAATACAGGATAATGGGGAAGGAGATGGTAGGTGGGGGAATTTGCGGCAGCTCCGATGATGTTGAGGAGTCAGGGGGTCATTGCAGGCTGTAAGCTTTCTTGAAAAGATGGGTTTTCAAGTTCCATCTGAAAGTTCTGAGTGTGGCAGATAATCGGAAGTGTTGTGGCACAGAATTCCAGAGGATGGGGACACTCTTGAGAAGTCTTGGATGCGATTGGGTGAGGAACATATGAGTGTGGAGGAGAGAAGGAGATCTTGGGGGGGATAGGAGGTTGCGTGTTGGAAGATATTGGAAGATTAGTCCAGAGATGTACGGAGGAGACAAATTATGGGCGGCTTTGTAGGTCTGTGTTAATAGTTTGAACTGGATATGTTGGGGAATTGGGAACCAGTGAAGGGATTTGCAGAGGGTAGAAGCAGAGGAATAGTGAGGAGAGAGGTGGATTAGCTGGGCAGCAGAGTTAAGGATGGAGTGCAAAGGTGCCACAATGTTAGCAGGAAGGCCACAGGAGAGGTTATTGCAGTAGTCAAGGCGGGAGATGATTGGGGCATGCAGTAACATTTTAGTAGATTCAGGGTTGAGGAAAGGACGGATTCCTGGAAATAATTTTGAGTTGGAGGTGGTAGGAGGTGGCAAGACCTAGAATGTGTGGTTTGAAAGACAGGGCAGAGAAGAGGCTTACGCCGAGGGAGTAGACTTCCAGTACTGCAGAAAGTATGGTGTCTTTAACTGTGATAGCTAGAATGGGTAGAAGAGTTAGGTGAGATGGAGGAAAAATGATGGGTTCAGTTTTATCCACATTGAGCTTTAGGAAGCGAGAGGCGAAGAAGAAGGATATGACTGATAGACACTCTGGGATTCTGGACAGCAGTAATGTGACATCTGGGCCACAGAGGTAGATCTGAGTGTCATCAGCACATAAGTGGTAATGGAAGACATGGGACTTCATGAGTTGTCCCAGACCAAAGGTATAGATTGAGAAGAGTAGGAGTCCCAGAACAGAACCTTGAGGGACACCAACCGAGAGATAGCAGGATGAAGAGGTAGTGTGGGAGTGGGAGACACTAGATGTGTGGTTAGAAAGGTATGAGGAGATCCAAGAGAGGGCAAGGTCTTTGACACTGAGAGAAGAGAGGATTCGTAGTAGGAGGGAGTGGTCGACTGTGTCGAAGGCAGAGGACAGATCTAGAAGGAAGAGTATAGAGAATTGTCTGTTAGTTTTGACAGTAAGTCGTTAGTAATTTTGGTTAGGGCAGTTTCGGTGGAGTGGTGGGGACAGAAGCCAGATTGCAGGTTGTCAAAGAGTGAGTTAGATCAGAGGTGGGAGGAAAGTTCAGCATGGACATGCTGTTCGAGAAGTTTGGAGGTGAACGGAAGCAGCTATATGGAACGATAGCTGGCTATGACATCCCATTCAAAATCCATAGGCATTATTATGTAGTTGATACCACCTTTTACAGCTATAATACTTTATACTTTTCTGTGAATGCTTTCTGCAAGATTTTAGAGTCTATTTGTAAGAATTTTAGCACATTCATCCAGTAGAACATTTGGGAGATCAGACACTGATGTAGGAGGAGAGAACCTGGCTCAGTCACAATGTCTGTTCTAGCTCATCCCAAAGGTGTTCAATGGAGTTAAGGTCAGTGCCCTGTGCAGGACAGTCAAGGTTTTCCACCCAAACTCCTTTAATCAAGGCATTATGGACCTTGTTTTCTACACTGGGTGACAGTCAAACTAGACCAAAAAAAGGACTTCCCCAAATTGTTTCCATAAAGTAGGAGCATATGATTGTTCCAAATGTCTTTGTATGTTGAAGCATCGAGATTTCCCTTACCTGGAGAGGCTTAGACTGACACCTGAAAAACGAGCCCATAGCATTATCCCTCCCTCACTGAAGCTTACAGATGGCACAATTCAGTCAGACAAGTAACTTTCTACTGGCATTCACCAAACCCTGGCTCTTCTATTAGACTGCCTGCACAATTTGTCACTCTACAGAAAACGTATTCACTTCTCCAGTGTCCAGTGGACCGCTTTACACCGCGGTATTGTAATGCAGATGCCGGAATGCAACACACAGAGACACAAGACGAGAACAGTCAGGGATTGATATAATCCCTTTATATGTATAACAACTATTCTACAAAAGGGGGTTAGTAGCAAGGATAATAAACAGCAACTTGGAATAGCAATGAGAAATATTTCAGTGAATAACAGTACAGTCCTTTGCAACAGTGTGATGCACCCAGTCATGGAAGACACCACGTGAGTTCTCTTTCTCTTTATATGGCCCTAGCGGGGGTCACCGGTTCTTCCCGCTAGGACACAAGTCTCTTGGATAAAGTCAATCAGATCCCGTTTAGCCTCCAGACGGCCCCCTCCCAAACTGAAATCCTAATCCCAACTGTCCCATGTACCGTAGGTGAGAGTTGTAAGTGACGGCTCTGTTCACTTGCACGGTTCCTCCGCTGCTGCTGGCGCATCTTTCCTGTCGCGGTCCTCTCTCAGCCCTTCTCGGCTTGACCATCGACGGCAGTCTCTCACGTTTGGGGGAAGTGGGTCCTGACCTCGACTCTTGACAAGTGGCGTCGGATACCAGGAACTTACTCAATGTGGGGCGCAGGCCCTGACTCTGACCAACATGTCAGGGCTCAGGAGGGCTTTTGTGCGGAGCCTCTCAGGCGATGTCCAACTCTGGCGCAGCGCAGCCCTCCGGCTGAGGCCTGTCACGCTGGGCTCTTCTGTCCCTCTTGAGCACGTCTGCTCCACTCTGTAGCATGGTGCCAAAACTCTCTGGCTGCAGCATATCCTGCGGTGCACATCTGTACCCTGTGCTCTCTTGGCGCCAAAAGCCCCTGCCATCTGGCACACAGGGCCTTTATACCCAGGAAACTCTCTGGGTCACATGATCAGCTCCAGCCACAAAGTCTCTTCCCCTGCCCATCTGCCAGCAACATTTAGCTCCTGCTAACACAATTCTTTGCTTACTTTCACTTTTAGTTTGTTCCAGCAGAGGGTGGTGTTTTCTTACAGTTACTTAGTCTCTCTTGTCCATCTCTCTACAGTATCTGACACTTGGCATTGTGTTTGGTGCTGAATGGCTTGCATACAGTTGCTTAGCCAAAGAAACCCATGCCTTTAAACTCATAAGGCACAGATTTGTGCTGATGTCAATGTCAGAAGATGTTTGGAACTCAGCAGTTATTAAGTCAGCAGAGCGTTGGCAACTTTGCCTCAGCACTCTTTGATGATTCTCAAAATCTATATGTCAACTAACACTTAGTGGCTGAGTTACTGTGGTTCCTAAACTTATCCTTTTTTCAATAATACCACTCATAGTTGTTTTTGGAATTTTTAGGATAGGAAAAATTTAATGAACTGACTTGTTACAACTGTGACATCCTATTACAGGACCACACTGGTATCAGTGAGCTCCATAGAGTCATTCTTTCACAAACACCTGTGACAATGGGACTAAATGAAAAACTTGAATTCAGTAATTAAGTGGTATATGTACTGTATATACACTCCAACAAGTTTAGTGAAAAAAAGGTTTGCGTTGGCTGCATTGAGCAGACCTGAAAAGTCACTCAGTCAAATCTTGTAATTATATATCCATTCTTCAGCATAGAAATTGCAACACCAAGAAGGAAAAGTTCCATGGAAGATAAGTCCAGACACGCCGCAGGCCATGGTAGCTCGTTTAGGCCATGGAGGCTGCCGATAATGGCACGAGCAACATGTGGACTGGCGTTGTGCTGAAAAATACTAAGCATCCGCCCCACCGCAAGCTGTATGAGAATCGAAGACACTTTGAGGAAATTACTGTATCACTGCCTCCATGACAAAATCAATGTAACACCAAGCTGCGGTGTTCTTGGAATGAAGACTAGAGTGGCCTGGCTTCTACATTATGTCACACCATAATCCCAGGAGTAAATGATCTGATTCTCCATAAGGCTGTTGTCCATAAGGCCATTTACACTGGGTATTGAGAACAACTGCCCAGTGTAAAGCAGTATTCCAATATCTATTGTATTGCATGCTGCTTGAGTAGAAGAACTGCTTGGGCAAATCATTGATACAAAAGTGAGTGGTCTGTGAGTTTCTTATGACACCATTCACACTTTGATAGTGTTGAGCAAACGCTAATCTCACTTTTTTTTTAAATTTTATTTTGCCTATTGTGGAGTTCTTTGTGGACTTTTTATTCCAACATAGAACATGCTCGACTGAAAATTGATATAGAGACTTTATATGTGCAATATTTTGGACTTTTATTGGGATTTTTTATTCCACTATTGTAAGAATATTTTTTGCAGCTCAGTTTTATTGTGCTCTGATTATTTTATAATCTAATTTTCTCAACAAGGTTTCATAATGTATCTTGGGATGTTACTGAATGTTTGGCTTCCTTACTCTTCACATTCTCTATAAATGTTTAATTGGGTTGAAGTTAGGTGACCATGGAGGGAATAATAGTTTGCATTCACTATCCTTTGGAATTCATATAGTTGTTGCAAAGTTTTGATTGTTGTTCTGGGCATAACCCTTTTTGTTGCAAATCATTTTCCTCAAGGAGGGTATAGGACGTCTCTGAAGGATGGAGTTGTACTTTTTCTTTGCCAGAGTGCTGCTATTTTGATGCTGGTGTCAAAATTGAGAGTAGATAAAACTCCCCTAGATTTTTCCAACTTCCTGGAGAAGATGTTTTGAAAGATGCCAACACCCACTGTATACATGTTCCACAGATTTAAATAAAAGTCTGGTTGCATTCACAGTCACCTCTCATTGTTATCTATTTCTGTTACTTTTATAGACTTTAATACTGAGTACTCTATTCAGGCTTCTCTTGGTTGTAAGACCTTCCGTTTTCAGAAGAGGAGTAAAGAGACCCCCTTTTTCCTATTAGATGTCTACCTACTAGACAAGTATGGAATATCCTAGCAGTGATTATATATATCAGTGATTATTCCATATCAAATATGCCATGCACACAGTACAGACCAAAAGTTTGGACACACCTTCTCATTTGAAGATTTTTCTGTATTTTCATGACTATGAAAATTGTACATTCACACTGAAGGCATCAAAACTATGAATTAACACATGTGGAATTATATACTTAACAAAAAAGTGTGAAACAACTGAAAATATGTCTTATATTCTAGGTTCTTCAAAGTAGCCACCTTTTGCTTAGATGACTGCTTTGCACACTCTTGGCATTCTCTTGATGAGCTTCAAGAGGTAGTCACCGGAAATGGTCTTCCAACAATCTTGAAGGAGTTCCCAGAGATGCTTAGCACTTGTTGGCCCTTTTGCCTTCACTCTGCGGTCCAGCTCACCCCAAACCATCTCGATTGGGTTCAGGTCTGGTGACTGTGGAGGCCAGGTCATCTGGCGTAGCACCCCATCACTCTCCTTCTTGGTCAAATAGCCCTTACACAGCCTGGAGGTGTGCTTAGGGTCATTGTCTTGTTGAAAAATAAATGATGGTCCCACTAAACGCAAACCGGACGGAATAGCATGCTGCTGCAAGATGCTGTGGTAGCCATGCTGGTTCAGTATGCCTTCAATTTTGAATAAATCCCCTACAGTGTCACCAGCAAAGCACCCCCACACCATCACACCTCCTCCTCCATGCTTCACGGTGGGAACCAGGCATGTAGAGTCCATCTGTTCACCTTTTCTGCGTCGCACAAAGACACGGTGGTTGGAACCAAAGATTTCAAATTTGGACTCATCAGACCAAAGCACAGATTTCCACTGGTCTAATGTCCATTCCTTGTGTTCTTTAGCCCAAGCAAGTCTCTTCTGCTTGTTGCCTGTCCTTAGCAGTGGTTTCCTAGCAGCTATTTTACCATGAAGGCCTGCTGCACAAAGTCTCCTCTTAACAGTTGTTGAAGAGATCTGTCTGCTGCTATAACTCTGTGTGGCATTGACCTGGTCTCTAATCTGAGCTGCTGTTAACCTGCGATTTCTGAGGCTGGTGACTTGGATAAACTTATCCTCAGAAGCAGAGGTGACTCTTGGTCTTCCTTTCCTGTGGCGGTCCTCATGTGAGCCAATTTCTTTGTAGCGCTTCATGGTTTTTGCAACTGCACTTGGGGACACTTTCAAAGTTTTCCCAATTTTTTACGGACTGACTGACCTTCATTTCTTAAAGTAATGATGGCCACTAATTTTTCTTTACTTAGCTGCTTTTTTCTTGCCATAATACAAATTCTAACAGTCTATTCAGTAGGACTATCAGCTGTGTATCCACCAGACTTCTGCACAACACAACTGATGGTCCCAACCCCATTTATAAGGCAAGATATCCCACTTATTAAACCTGACAGGGCACACCTGTGAAGTGAAAACCATTTCCGGTGACTACCTCTTGAAGCTCATCAAGAGAATGCCAAGAGTGTGCAAAGCAGTCATCAAAGCAAAAGGTGGCTACTTTGAAGAACCTAGAATATAAGACATATTTTCAGTTGTTTCACAGTTTTTTGTTAAGCATACTGTACTGTATTTGATATGGAAGAATCTCTTTAAATATCCGCACCACCATGGATCACTGATTTTATTGTACACAATAATGTGAATATCTTGTCTATGTGTCTCCATATTGATGCAACTTATCCAGTTTGGGCAAAATATTTAAAAAGCACAATGAATACAGCCCTAGTACTGCTGGAAACCAAAGGAGCTGTAGATAGGTGAGAACAGTCTTGGTAAGAATGTACAGGAACTGGAGACTGGAAATAGGCTAACAGCTAGGCACAATACTCAAGCAATGAGTGAGAGATCCATGTGGCTTTAAGTAGGCCCAAACAAGAAACAAGATGGATCCCACAAGTTCAAAATCTGGCATCTTAGTAAAGGGCAATTACAGAACACAACAGCATCCTCCAGTGGTAAGGAGTGGGATTGCACAATAGTTAACAATATCAGTCACTAGTGGTCAAACTGTAGAAGGACAACAGGAATTCTGACAGTTTGTCATTGTGGAGAGTGACATGCCTGACATGCCAAGGTAAGGTGACTTATAGGCCATGAAATTCTCCTCTGGGAAATTAAATATGCAAATTGCCTCTTCAGAAAGGAAGAAGACTAGAACTCTAGTGCCACCTACTGGAATTAGCAATCCTACAAGTCACTATCAAGCTTTTAATGAGCCTTGCTACGTGATTGAAGTTAAAAGCCAAACCAGAATTTCAATTTGCAGGCAGGTGTTTTGGGGTGTTGCCCCTCCTCAGTGCAAAGCATGAGATCCAATTTCATTGTATGAGAGGCCTCTGTCTGGGATCTAAGGAGTCACTCTCTTTTTATTTGGCAAAGAAATAATTTTTTATGGCTTTTCTAAAATTAATGATTCATGCTGTGGCAAGGAAATAAAGATTGCCAAAGTTGAACTTGGCACTGTAATATGAATACAGAAGGAGAGAAGGGGAGGGATTGTACAATTAAAAATCAGTGGACGTCTTAGTCATCAAGCAGGCTGATAAGAATAGAAAGTTCTGCAATTAGCCCAGCTAGCAGTAATTAGTAGCCCACTGAGAAAGGTTTCCAGTCTTTGGGCACTTCTCACATTCTTCTGTCACATAATGAATTATTACGAATGGTTGAACACTAAGCAAAGATATTTCAATGTTTGTTGTGTATGTAAAATATGTTTTATTGCAATGATATTTTGGTGCTATAACAGTTATGTTGTAGAAAAGATGTATAAGGTAGTATATATTAGTGCATGTCTTTATGATTTATTTAGCAGTTTATTATAATGAGTTCAAGTTACTTTCCTAGTAAATAGTGCAAGTTACTTAAAAAGTAAAAGATTAGAAACGACATAGACATTGGTGAGATACGACTACAATTTCCACCAATATTTAACTGGCAAGTCTCCAATGTCATATCTGGAATAAATTGATTGGTAATTGCATTAGGAAAGCACCATGACACTTTGCCCCCCTTATAGTTGGTTAGCACATTCTTCATAAACTAACTGCCCGCCAGCCAGTATGATTGGCAGATCAAAATGCCATTGGCCTTGCTGACCAGCCTATTACAAGAGTCAATTAACTGAATGAAGACTGGGTTTCACAGCCAATAGGCTGTACTGGCGCTCTGATTAAATTCCCTGGGTGCTACTACCTGTGCCAACTATACTTTTTTGATACTACCCCGGTGCACTTTTTGGGATTGCTACTCTTTGCTGTTCTGGCTTATAGACTTATATTTATTTATTTTGCTTTACAGACATCATCATCACTGTCCCCATTGAAGATCATAAGCTAAATTCCCTATCAGTATGTCTTTGGAGTGTGAGAGTAAACTGGAGAACCCGGAAGAAAAGCACATTAACATGGGGAGAACATTCAAACTTCTTGCAGATCTTGTCTTTGGTGGGGTTTGAACTCAGGACCCCAGGACTGCAAAGCAACAGTGCTAACCACTGAGCCAGCGTGCTGCCTGTGACCTTCTTGACCATTCTCCTGATTAGAACTTGGATACCCTCACACTTTAGACTGTAGGATTGCCTGACTACTCTCTGCCTTTATATTAGGCCAGGTTCTCCCCATTGCACTTTTTTTTTCTTTAAAGTTTTCTAAATATTTAATTTGTTATCTCACTTGTTAATTCCATTAGTACTGTACATGTTCACATTGAGAGATACCAATTACTTTTGCTTTACTAAAATACATTGTTTTAACCATTTTATTTTATATTTTTATTTGCATACAGAAAGCAAAATCGTTCAGTCCTATATTTCGAAACACATTTATCTGTTACTACTTCTCAATCACGTGGTAAAAATGAATGCATGTTGTGCACAAGAAACTTTAAAATGAAAAGCACAAGTTTTACATTTCTTTATTAATGCAGTAATGGAAGATTTGAAAATCAGCAATGAGACATTTTTATAATATCTCTTTTATATTGTTAGGAGGATATTTTAAACTATACAAAAATATGCCATCATGTAAACTGGATTGATTAGTCTCCTGCTGAATCTTCCATGTTTAATGTAATAATATTTACATAAATCTAGTTAAGAAAATGTAAAATTAAACCAAAGATTTTTTTGGAAGACATTTCAATAGAATATCAACTATGTCATATAAATGGAAGAAGTTCAGCAGCTAATGTTTATAAATTTATCTGGGAAGGGAGGAGAGCCAGACGGAGGTGACTGAGCGGACCGGGAGGACCAGTAGGAGGCGACCGGAGGGACGAGCGCAAGAGAGCGCTGTGGCAGCGTGCGGTGCCGGCCAGCGGAGGGTGCCAGGTGGTGGTGACCAGGAGGTGATCAGGAGGACCGGTAAGAGGCGACCGGAGGGACAAGCGCGCTGTGATAGCGTGCAGCGTCCCTAGAGGAGGTGAGTGAGGGGCAGGAGGCCGCGATAAGCGGCCCTACTGAACCCAAGTGTGTACTGTACTGTATTGTATTTGTATCTGTATTGTAATTGTATTGTATTCCCTAGTCCATATTTAATTGATTACCCCCCCGTCCATATTTAATTGATCACCCCCGTCCATATTTAAATTGATTCCCCTGAACACCCCCGTCCATATTTAACTGATCCCTCTGACCACATTAAATTGACCCCCCCGTCCTCATTT
Source organism: Phyllobates terribilis (assembly GCF_046119375.1). Lineage (NCBI taxonomy): Eukaryota > Metazoa > Chordata > Amphibia > Anura > Dendrobatidae > Phyllobates > Phyllobates terribilis. The sequence goes on along the minus strand of NW_027362762.1, from coordinate 125,064,340 downwards.
AATTGATCCCCGACCACCCCCCGTCCATATTAAAGTGATCCCCCTGACCACATTTAAATGATTGACCCCCCCAGCCCATAATTGATTGATCCCCCTTGTCCTATTTAATAGATTCCCCTTGTCCACTTTTACTCATCCCCAGTCCCTATCTATTTGCCTTATCCCCCACCATATTTAATTAACCCCTGTCCATAATTAATTGATTGATTCCCCAGACCACAATTAATTATTTCCCCAGTCCATATTTATTGATATTATTGATACTTATTGATCCCCAGTCCTTAGTTAATTGACCCACCGTCCATACCTATTTATTTACTTTACCCCCCATCCTATTTAATTAAACCCCCTGTCCATAATTAATTGATTGATTCCCTAGTCCACAATTAATTATTTCCCCAGTCCATACTTATTGATCCCAGTCCATAGTTAATTGACACACCGTCCATACTTAATTAATCCACCTGACCCACTCAGCTGATCCCCCGTCCATACTTAATTGATACTTAATTGATCCCCCATCCATACTTAACTGATCCCGCGCCGATATCTAATCGATACACTTGCACATCCCTAATTGATCCCCGTCCATACACCTATATATAAATAATTGTGTTTTGTACTTGTACATATATACTGACTGTATCCCCATATTTAGAATGACGTCCATGTTGGCCGGAGCCGTGCAGTGTACATCTTGCTCAATGTATGCATTCCCTGAGCTACCGCTCAGGGATCCATACTGCTGCGAGAGATGTGAGCATATCGTGCACTTGGAAGCCCAAATCCTGGATCTAAGTGCTCAGATAGCGGTACTGAGGAGCATCGACAACATGGAACGGAGTTTGCTGCTCACCGAGCAGACACTCAATGGGTCAACACTGGGGGTGGAGCTTAGTGGGGAAGCGCAGGCTGAACAGGCAGGGAGCTGGGTAACAGTTAGAAGGGATAGAGGGAAGAAGTATAGGAAGGCTGGTTCAGAACCGGCATTATTGGAGCACGACAGATCCTCTGACCGCTGGGGGAGTGTATGCTCCAGTAATGAGGGGGAGGGGGGAAGTGTAGGGCAGGCTAGACAGGTCCTGGTAGTGGGTGACTCTATTATTAGGGGGACAGACAGGGCAATCTGTCACAAAGACCGGGATCGCCGAACGGTGTGCTGCCTCCCTGGCGCTCGAGTCCGGCACATCGCGGATCGGGTTGACAGGTTACTGGGTGGGGCTGTGGAAGACCCAGCGGTCATGGTCCACATTGGCACCAATGACAAAGTGAGTGGTAGATGGAGGGTCCTTAAAAATGATTTCAGGGATCTAGGTAGGAAGCTTAGGGCAAGGACCTCCAAGGTAGTTTTCTCAGAAATACTACCAATCCCGCGAGCCACACAGGAGCGCCAACGGGAGGTTAGGGAGGTGAATAAGTGGCTAAAGAGTTGGTGCAAGGCAGAAGGGTTTGGGTTCATGGAGAACTGGGCCGACTTCGCTGTCGGCTACAGGCTCTACCGTAGGGACGGGCTGCACCTCAATGGGGAGGGTGCAGCGGTGCTGGGGAAGAAGATGGCTAATAGGTTGGAGGAGTTTTTAAACTAGAGACGGGGGGGGGAAACCAAGGAAATAGGTGGGATGTGAGGCAAGCAAGGGGGAAGGGGAGAAGTGAATATAATGAGGGTGGAGAGGGGGGTGGGGATAGTACAGTTAGATCGTTAGAGAAGAATAGGATGCTAAATAACCCCAAAGTTTTATCTTGCATACTGACCAACGCAAGAAGCCTGACCAATAAGGCGGATGAGCTGAGGGCGCTTATATCGGAGGAGAGGTATGACATCGTAGGTATAACAGAGACTTGGCTAGACGATAGCTATGACTGGGCGGTAAATTTAACAGATTATAGTTTATTTAGAAGGGACCGGAAACAGGGGAAGGGCGGAGGAGTCTGCTTATATGTAAGGTCACGTCTAAAGCCCAGACTAAGGGAAGATATAGGAGAGGGAGAAGAGGGGGGTCGAGTCCATGTGGGTAGAGATAGAGGGGGCAAAAAATAATAATAAAATATTACTGGGGGTCTGCTATAAGCCACCTAATATAACAGAGGAGAATGAGAAACTGCTATTAGGACAAATAGACAAAGTAGCAAAACATAATGAGGTGATTGTAATGGGGGACTTCAACTACCCGGATATTGACTGGGAAACAGAAACCTGTAGATCGCAGAAAGGAAAAAGGTTCTTGACAAATATCAAGGATAATTATCTCTCCCAACTAGTGCAGGAACCAACGAGAGGGAAGGCAGTGTTGGACTTAATATTGACTAATAGGCCTGATAGAATAACTGAGGTACAGATAGGGGGGCACCTAGGTAATAGCGATCATAATATTATCAATTTCAAAATGCCCTTCAGTAGGGTTATCAATAAGGGAACAACTAAAACATTAAACTTTAGGAGGGCGAAGTTTGATCAGCTGAAAGAAAACCTTCAACTTATAGACTGGGACAAAGTTCTTAATCAAGGAAATACGAATAGTAAATGGGAAACCTTCAAAAGAATTCTGAATACTCAGTGCGAGAGGTATATACCGTATGGGAATAAAAGGGCCCGAAATAAGAGGAAACCAATATGGTTGAATAAGAACGTAAAAGGGGCGTTAAATAGCAAAAAAGAGGCATTCAAGAGATTAAAACAGGAAAACAGCAAGGAGGCACTAATGTGTTACAAGGAAAAAACGAGAACCTGCAAAAAACAAATAAAAATAGCAAAGGAGGAAACAGAGAGACGTATTGCTAGGGAAAGTAGATCAAATCCCAAACTGTTCTTTACGTATATAAATAGTAAAAGGATTAAATCGAATAATATTGGACCGATAAAAAGTGATGAAGGCAAAATCATAGAGAAAGATGAGGATAAAGCTAATCTATTAAATACATTTTTTTCGTCAACTTTCACAAAGGAAAAAGAACTAACAGGCGAAATGAGAAGTGACAAACTTAATCCTCCACTAAGTATGACAAATCTAACCCAAGCTGGGGTACAGAAACGCCTCAGTAACATTAAAATAAACAAATCACCAGGACCTGATGGCATACACCCACGGGTACTAAGGGAACTAAGTAATGTGATAGACAGACCGTTATATCTTATATTTAAGGACTCTGTTGAGACTGGGTCTGTACCACTTGATTGGCGACAGGCGAATGTAGTGCCAATATTCAAAAAGGGAGCAAAAAGTAACACCGGAAACTATCGGCCGGTGAGTCTGACGTCCGTTGTGGGCAAAATTTTTGAAGGCTTTATTAATGAGGCAATCATGGAGCATCTTGATGCTAATAATCTATTAACCCCGAAACAACATGGATTCATGAGGAATCGCTCCTGCCAAACAAACCTGATTGACTTCTACGAGGAGGTTAGCTCTCGAGTAGATCAGGGGGAACCAGTGGATGTCGTGTATCTCGACTTCTCAAAAGCGTTCGATAGCGTGCCACATAATAGGTTGGTATACAAAATGAGAATGATGGGGCTGGAGGAAAATGTCTGCAAGTGGGTAGCTAACTGGCTAAAGGATAGAAGGCAGAGGGTGGTTATAAATGGAATATACTCATATTGGGTAAGCGTCACTAGTGGGGTACCACAGGGGTCTGTACTAGGCCCAATGTTATTTAATATCTTTATTAACGACATAGTCAACGGGATAAATAGTAAAATATCAATATTTGCAGATGACACAAAGTTATGTAAAACAATTAATACAAAAGAGGATAGTGAAGACCTACAGAGGGATTTGGATAAGCTGGGTAGGTGGAGCATTAAATGACAAATGAGGTTTAACGAGGAGAAATGTAAGGTCATACATATGGGAAGGAAAAATGGAAGTCACCAGTACTCACTGAATGGGAAACCATTGGGGAATTCAGAGATGGAGAAGGACTTGGGCATCTTGATTGATAGCAAACTAAATTGGAGTGCCCAAAGTCAGGCCGCTGCTGTAAGGGCAAACAGGGTAATGGGATGTATCAGAAGAGGTATAGCTGCAAAGGATGAGAACATTGTTCTTCCACTGTACAAAGCACTGGTCAGACCACACTTGGAATACTGTGCTCAGTTATGGGCCCCAATATATAGAAAGGATATAAATGAGCTTGAAAAGGTACAAAGGAGGGCAACAAAATTAATAAGGGGAATGGAGGGACTGCAATACCCAGAGAGGTTGGCAAAACTAGGACTATTTAGCCTGGAAAAGAGAAGGTTGAGGGGGGACATAATAAATGTGTACAAATATGTTAGGGGACAGTATAGAGACCTTGCCCGGGATTTGTTCAAAAGGAGGGATATTACGGTAACAAGAGGGCACTCACTAAGACTGGAAGAGAAAAGGTTTCAGCACCAGCATAGGAAGGGGTTCTTTACGGTAAGAGCAGTGAGAATATGGAATTCACTGAGTGAGGAGACGGTAATGTCGGATTCACTAAACCAGTTCAAGCGGGGACTGGATGCTTTTCTAGATACCAGGCAGATTTCTGCATATACTTAAAAATAGAATAAAATAGTAGGTTGATACAGGGATTTATTCTGACTGCTGGTTTCAGAGTCGGGAGGGAATTTTTCCTCAGGTGAAGATTGGCTAAATCATTTGGGGTTTTTGCCCTCCTCTGGATCAACTTTAGCAATTACAGAACTAACAGGTCGAACTTGATGGACGCAAGTCTTTATTCGGCTTTACTAACTATGTAAATCTGTTACATTATTATAATAATTCATAATGATTCAGTTATATAATAATAATAATCTTTATTTTTATATAGCACTAACATATTCCACAGCGCTTTACATACATCATCGTCGCTGTCCCCATCGGGCCTCACAATCTAGATTCCCTATCAGTATGTCTTTGGAGTGTGGGAGGAAACTGGAGAACGCGGAGGAAACCCACGCAAACACGGGGAGAACATACAAACTCCTTGCAGATGTTGTCCTTGGTGGGATTTGAACCGAGGACCCCAGCGCTGCAATGCTAACCACTGCGCCACCGTGCCGCCCATATATTATTTCTACTTCATCCATATATCGAAAGAAATTGTTATCATTTGTAAACCTTGACGAAACTAACTATAAAAATTAGACTCAATCGGCCCCTTTAGCACATACCACGATTCATGATGCACAGATACGGCGGAGAAATATAGGTATACAACACAGGGCCCAGCCTGCCACCTCATCCTTCACATATGCAGACGTGCACACACACACAGTACGCAGACATGCACACAGTACGCAGACATGCACACGCACACAGTACGCAGACATGCACACAGTACGCAGACTTGCACACACACAGACTACGCAGACATGCACACACGCACACAGTACGCAGACATGCGCACGCACAGAGTACGCAGACATGCACACACGCACACAGTACACAGACATGCACGCACACACAGTACACAGACATGCACGCACACACAGTACGCAGACATGCACGCACACACAGTATGCAGACATGCGAGCACACACATAGGCATGCACACACATACACATACATACAGTATGCAAACATGCACACACGCACATTGTTACATTGGTAACAATAACATGTGTGCTGAAAAAGTCACAGTAACATTGATCATATAACCTATGTAAGGTCAGTGTAAACGACCAAAGGTCATACATTCCAACACACAATAATGCCAATATCACAAAGGTTAAGCTGAATAGGACATATTAAGTAAAGGTAGGAGATGACCAATGTGTCAGGGAGGCCCCGACACGTGTTTCCATACTTCCTCAGGGGGCAGTGGTCATTGTTACCAATGTATTGTACTGGTTAAGCTCTGTGACTTCACATGTTGTAGGCTTAGTTTAAAAATTGATACCAACTGTGTCTCTGTCTACCCTCTGTTGCTACTCCTACCTATGTTATGTCTCGTATTATATGGAATTTATACAATGTGTGTCTTTTTGAATACATTTAATAAATTATGAAGTCTTTTTAGTCATCACATTGTGTCCTAATTATGTTATATTCTGGGGTGGTTAAAACACTTATGGCTGTCCTTGTTCTGCTTAATAGACATACGTACATATTTGAACACAAATTCTTAAAAACACATAAAACAGACATAAATATATATACACAGTCATACACAGATATTCACATCATACATGCACACACACAGACACATTAGAAATGTTTTTAATATGGGGATTGGGGAAGCTGGCTCACCTGCCCCTGGCCTGTATCCCGTCCAGCAACTGAGGCATGTGGCAGTGCAGGGCCGCCGGCATGTCACAGACATGGCCTGGGACCCGGGCCACTTCCCCAGCATCTGTGCAGGACTGCCAGCGCTGTGTGAGTGCTGTCACTTTCCAGACATGGCCGCGCGCTGTGCGGCTCTGTTTGGTTGTAATGATGTGGCAGGGGCGACACACAAGCACAATTAAAGGCGCAGTGTCGCCCCTGCCGTGTCATTACTACCAGACACAGCCGTACAGCGCACTGTGCGCGGCCATGTCTGGAAAATGACAGCAATTACACAGCGCTGGCAGTCCTGCACAGATGCCCGGGAAGCTGCCAGGGCTCCGACATCGAGTGGGCCCCCCTGATGGTCCAGGGCCCCGGCACTTGCCTGGGTATACCGGATGCTGACGCCGGACCGGACACCAAGCTCCTATTAATAAACTTTCAATTCCATATTCATTATCTCCACGAGTAATTCTGAAATATTCATTTTTACCCCATTTATTTACCCACGAATTTGCAACAATCCAAAATTCTTCGCAAGGCACCTCATGCAATAATCTTTTCTGAATGTGTTTTGTTCCATGTTTCTTTTCACTTATGCCTGTATATTGGTAGATACCAGTTTTATAAAGAAAAAACTCTTCATGAACTGTCATTACAGCTTGCACTGGACTATTTTTCATTATTTCCTTCATGATCTCACTTTCATTTGAAGGTACTCTGTAAGGGGGGCTTCACGATGGCTCTGTTGCATGACTTTTCCCATGTTCATCAGTAAAGCTTGAGATGTTGCAATAGTATTATCATCCATTTAATAGCGATAACATTTCTGTGAAACCAGTTAAGATGATGCTGATAAAAGCCTTCAGTAGACTGCTATGGTAACCCCGACTGCACATTTTGTCCTTGTTCCTGCCTCATAGGTTTGCACCAATCTTCATACGTTTAGCCCCTGAACTCACTGCACTGGTCAACAACATCTGCAGCATAAATTAAACCAAAAGACCACTGCAGCAAAGATTAGATCTCTGCATACAACAGGGGTGGGGAACCTCAGGCACATGGGCCATTTACGGCCCACAATGACCTTTTCTCTGGCCCCCGGGCAGATTGCCAGGACCACAGTGCTTGGGCTGGTAGCTGTGCTTTGACGGCAACCAACCTTTTAAAGTCTTCTTGCTCTGTGAGCATATGCGCTCAGCGCTCACCAGCGTTCACCTGTGCCAGAGTCAGGACTGACTTTGTGAGTGGAGTTAGCGCACAATTTGTACAGCCCCCAAAGGATGGTATAAATATCCAAATGGCCCTTGTCAGAAAAAAGATTTCCCACCCCTGGTATAGGGGTTAAAAGGTGAAAACCATGGAGCCTCTGGGACTTGCTAAGCGGGGTCTCCAGCATCAAGCCTGATCATGGAAGCCCACTTAAGTTGCCAAGTTGTTACCACTTTATAGTCAATGACCAAGAATGATAGGAAGGAGAAGATGACAATATAGTAAATTACGTGACACTTTCCTAGTGCTCCTGCTATTCTTTGTTAATGATGTATGATGGTTGTAATGCCCAGACCCCCACTACTAAGATATTGATGGCTTATCCTAGAGATGCCACCAATGCCTAAGACAACTCCTTTTACAAAGTAGTTAAATTCAAACCAGTCAATGTACTTCAAAACATTTTACAAGACAGATTGAAAACAAAAAACCTCCTTAATGTCACAGATAACCTTTCATTTTTGTAATTTGTGTTTTTCTTTCTCTTCTACCAAGAGCCATATTTTTTTTACTTTTCATTTGATATCTCCAATATCATTTATACGCCATGTCTTCTGGAGACTCAACAGCTTGTCCTTAGCCCCAGCTTCAACTCTGGAGCTACAACTCGGCATTGACTGCATCCATGGCTCTACAATCTAAGTAATGCTGGAATATAAATAAAATTAATATCTCCCACTATCGATTCTCCTTTTTTTTTTAATAAGTTTCCACTTTCTATGATTTGTTTTGGATGTATTGAAGACTTTTTTGTTTTCAGCACTGTCTGTCTGTTGGATTAAAGTCAAGCTGTGTTGATGCCTATGAAATCTCCGGCATTGTGTGTTATCACTCTGACTTTTCTTTATCTCGTCAGGCCATCATACATTTGCCCTCCTTTGACCTTTTTTAGCTGGTGGCATTTCACACAATTTTAACTATTTATCTCACAGCACCATGGAGAACGGAGATGGAAAGTATAAGTACGTCATTAGTGTTCGATATCTTTGGTCTATCAGAAACTTATCTTTGTTGCTCAATATAACAAAAAAAACATTTGTGGAAGCCTAAAATAGGTTAAAACTGATAAGGTGCCTTAATATGAAAATTTACCATGAAATTGCCATCGTTTTTAGAGGATATTTAGAAATGCCAATAAGGAATTGAAATTAGTTTTGAATTTGATGCCTTATGCACCATATTTGGAAAGTGGAAGGTTAAAGGATATCTGTGACCAGGTTTTTGCTATATAATCTAAGAGCATGTTATAAGGGCAGAGACCCTGATTCCAGCAATGTGTCACTTACTGGTCTGCTTAGTGTAGCTTTGATAAAAATCACAGTTTTCTTTGCTGTGGATCTATAAGTCCTTTAAATGCGGAGCTCTGTATAACCCCACCCACACCATTGATTGGCTGCTTTCTGTGTACACAGTGCATAGGCAGAAAGCTGCAAATCAGTGGTGGGGGTGGGGTTATACACAGCTCATGAATCTGGAGGACTACCTGGCAGCAGGTTTTCTAGTCCTCTAGTGATAATCTCCTGCTGATATTTTCTTTAAACTGCAGGAAGCAGCCCAATAAGTGACACATCTCTGGAATCAGGATCTCTGCACCTACTTTATGCCACTCTCAGGTTACATAGCAAACACTTGCTGAGAGATTTCCTTTAAGACATGTAGCTCTGGAATATGTTTCAAGGGGAAAATACATCTATAATACGACATGAAATCCCATGATTTTTTTTGTGCAGTACCAAAGCAATGAAATTATATGCCTCTGTACAAAATCATGGCATGTGTAGTCACATTTCTGTATACAACATGGCGCCATAATATACCATAATAGATCTAATCACATGAGGCCTTAGACTTTTGGAATGCAGACATTTTTTGTTTTATTTTTTTAATTTTTTTTTTATTTTTCCTTCTATATACCAAATTTTTATATATTTTTTTACTTTATTACTTAAAAAAATATAAACTGGTTTGTATCTCCATATCCTGAAACCTATAACTCTTTATTTATGTATTTATTTTTGTCAATGAAGTTGTTTGAAGGCCTGACACTGTCATTCATCATTCAAAATTATGCTGATAGAATCTTTTATTGAGATATTTTTAGCTAACAAATAAGAAAAAGGGGTCATTTGAATTATTTACACTGTGTTCAGAATTATTAGTCAAGTTGTATTTTAGAGGATTATTTTTATTATTGATCAACAACTATGTTCTCAATCAACCCAAAAGACTCAAATATCAAAGCTTAATATTTTTGGAAGTTGGAGTGTTTTTTTTTTTAGATTTGGCTATCTTAGGAGGATATCTGTTTGTGCAGGTAACTATTACTGTGCTGAATTATTAGGCAACTTAATAAAAAACAAATATAATCCCATTTCACTTGTTTATTTTCACCAGGTAAACCAATATCAGTGCACAAAATTTAGAAATAAACATTTCTGACATGCAAAAACAAAAGCCAAAAAAATTAGTGATCAATATAGTCACCTTTCTTTATGATGACACTCAACAGCCTTCCATCCATAGATTCTGTCAGTTGCTTGATCTGTTTTCGAACAACATTGCGTGCAGCAGCCACCACAGCCTCCCAGACACTGTTCCGAGAGGTGCACTGTTTTCCCTCCCTGTAGATCTCACATTTTATGATGGACCACAGGTTCTCTATGGGGTTCAGATCAGGTGAACAAGGGGGCCATGTCATAATTTTTTCTTCTTTTAGACCTTTACTGGCCAGCCACGCTGTGGAGTAGTTGGATGCATGTGATGGAGCATTGTCCTGCATGAAAATCATGTTTTTCTTGAACGATACCGACTTCTTCTTGTACCACTGCTTGAAGAAGTTGTCTTCCAGAAACTGGCAATAGGTCTGGAAGTTGAGCTTCACTCCATCCCCAACCCGAAAAGGTCCCACAAGTTAATCTTTAATGATACCAGCCCATACCAGTACCCCACCTCCACCTTGCTGGCGTCTGAGTCGGAGTGGAGCTCTCTGCCATTTACTGATCCAGCCTCTGGCCCATGCATCTGGGCCATCAAGAGTCACTCTCATTTCATCAGTCCATAAAACCTTTGAAAAATCAGTCTTAAGATATTTCTTGGCCCATTCTTGACGTTTTATCTTATGTTTCTTGTTCAAAGGTGGTCGTTTTTCAGCCTTCCTTACCTTGGCCATGTCCCTGAGTATCGCACACCTTGTGCTTTTTGATACTCCAGTAATGTTGCAGCTCTGAAATATGGCAAAACTGGTGGTGAATGGCATCTTGGCAGCTTCACACTTGATTTTCCTCAATTCATGGGCAGTTATTTTGCGCCTTTTTTGGCCAACATGCTTCTTGCGACCCTGTTGGCTGTTTGCCATGAAATGCTTGATTGTTCGGTGATCACGCTTCAAAAGTTTGGAAATTTCAAGACTGCTGCATCCCTCTGCAAGACATCTCACAATTTTGGACTTTTCAGAGCCCGTCAAATCTCTCTTCTGACCCATTTTGCCAAAGGAAAGGAAGTTTCCTAATAATTAAGCACACCTTATATAGGGTGTTGATGTCATTAGTCAACACCCCTCCTCATTCCAGAGATGCACATCACCAGATTTACTTAATTGGTAGTTGGCTCTCAAGCCTATGCAGCTTGGAGTAGGACAACATGTATAAAAAGTATCATGTGATCAAAATACTCATTTGCCTAATAATTCGGCACACAGTGTATGTGTGTGTTTTAATTTTTTATTTAATAGTTTCTTTGCATTTCTTACTTCTTGAGGGCTTGAACGTGCTATTTATACTATTTAGAGTAAATGTAATAGTGAGGAAGGGTGTAACCTTCCCCTGGCACTGAAGTAGTTAAAATAACATGTTCCTATAGTTAGAGCTCTCTGAACTGCTGTTAGGTCAAGTTAAGGGGTTAGTTTCAGTGGTACAGTCAGTAGAGTAGAGGGGGGAATGCAGTGTCTTAGTCAGGCGTGGAGTATATCTGGGGATTAGTTTGACATATTTCCTTGTGGGGCTGTAGTACTTTTAATCAGCCACAACATGCCACTGTCGGGCGCAGCTGTTAGTGAGAGCCTGCTACCAGAATGACAGTGAGGAATTAACTGCCGCAGGGGGCGGGGCATCCTAGATAACGTCTGGAGAATTTTCCAGAAGGTGTCAGTTGGAGTCCTGTCAGAGTTGTGACAGGAAGCCTTACGGGCGGACAGCCAGGGAAATTGGCTGCTAGGGTAGACGGGGGCTCCCTACCCTCAGACAGTGGATAAGCAGTGTAAATATCTCCTCACGCAGGAGTCCCATTAGCTGGCAGTAGAAACTCAACAGAGGTATTGAGGACCTCAGGGCACTTCTAGTTTGCATGTAGCAGAGGAAGATAGGACTCCAGGTTAAGCCGTCAGGGAGATATAGGATCCGGATACACTGTCGCTGGTGAGGAAACTTCTCTTCAGCTAGAGAATAGAGTTAGAGAGATGCTAAAGATGTACCTGTATGGGAGATGAAAACCTGTTGGGCCTTATCCAATGTATCTGACTGTAAATACTCTATATACTCCTCTCCCCCAAGTAAAATCCCAGTTATGGTTAAGAACTTTGTGTCCTCTGAATTTATTGCTGCCCTGGTCCCAGGAGAGTAATGCCTGGAGACAGCCGCGATCGGATAGTTTGAAGAAAGTTAAGAATGTCACATACCCAGCCAAACAACAGAGGGAGGACACAAATTGTCTGTATGGTTGTCAAAGCGAGCAGGGGTTGCAACTCGCCCACAACTACCTCGCTGGGGCACCTTACCTATGGCGTAGTTGGCAGGATGTGAGCTCCTCACATGAAGAAAATGGGGTAGAGCCAGCGCAGAACACTGAGGAGAAAGTGTTGGAAGACATGCGGCACAAGATGGCAACCGGAGGATCAGACAGTGCCATGGAGGTTAGCGTCGAGGAGGAAATCCTTGAGATCATTACCCCAGGGGCTGCAGCCACAGGCTACCCACCCGTGGGTGCTGCCCGTGAGCCGATACCCTTACCACCGATGACTGTCCAGTGGTCCACTAGGCCTCAGCCCCAGGTAGGCCTGCTCGTCCACGTGTTGAGGGTGTGGTGCTGGAGCCGGATGCCGGAAGACATTTCCCCCTCGGCTGAGGGTGAAGAACATACCGGTGGGGCCGAAGCAGCAGCCACAGCACAGCCAGCGGAAGGTGAGCAGCATGAACCCCTGTGGCTAACCTCAATCTCTATGCCCATGGCAACAACCCCCGGGGGGAGCGACGGGAACCCCCTGGCCCGAAGGTAGTGCGATTGAGGCGAGGCTCCCAAAGAGAAAAGTCACACGCATCAACTGGTGGCAGATGGCGATGGAGGCCCTAAACACACCTTCATCGAAGTGCCACTCCGAACCTAGTGGCATACGATTGACAACACGCAATCCCCCAATGACGCCACAGGAGCACCGGCAGTGGACCGATACTTTCTTGCGAGACTGGATGGAAGGGTCCAATGCGGCGTGGAGGGAGTCAGTAGAAGCTTCCCAGACCCGGTGGGGCGGGTGACTGAGTTCAACCTAGTAAAAGGCTACGGGTTCCTGGAAGAAAAGTGGACCGGGGACAAGGTATTCTTCACTCAAAAAGTTGTTAAACGCAGGTACCTGCCCTCCTGCCTCCATAACCTGCATGTGGGGGATATAGTCCACTTTGCAAAATGTGAATGTATCAGGGGGTGGTATGCGGTGGCTCTTACTCACCACTACGAGTGGGAAGATGTCCTTGAGAGGGATGAGGAAGTCTTCCGATGAAGAGCCAAGAGAGAGGCTCTGCAGCGTTGGGCTAGGGAAGCTCCCAAGGGATTCCTACCCACGCCTAAAGCCAATAGCCCTTAGGAAGAGGAACCAAGAAGGCGCCAATGGGAGGAGTCTGAAAGTAAAGAAGAGGAAGACTTTGCGAGCTGACTTTCCTAGTGAGGCGCACACTGCCAGCTTCCTGCTAAAGCACCCGGAGGGGGCTGAGGCATCTGGTCAGGGGACTGCTGGGAGCTCACAAGCTGGTACCAGTCACGTGGTTCACAATTTCAAGGTCACCAGCTATGGCCGGACCCAATTCGGCTGTGATAGCGCTATGTCATCGGATGAGGACCCTGGTCCCAGCAGGTACCCTGACCAGCCTTGGAGGTGGAAGAAACCATCTTCATCTGCAGCATGGGCTGCCTTCATGAAGGAGCGGAAGGAGGCACAGAAGAAGTGAGCACTTCTACCCAAAAGGTCCATTGACCTTCCTGTTGCTATTAAAATAGGACCCACTGGTGTTGGTTCCTACCAGGGACTATTTCCCAACGAGGGCAGATTGCCCTATGTTAGCCTAAGGGCCAGAAAAATAGGAGAACTGTTTCCCTACCTCCCAGGCCAAGGAGGCCATAAGCAGCACCAAGTTGTGTACCGATAGGAGCTGCTCTCTTTATTTCTATTTTTTGTTTATTTTTATTGCGCCTGTTGCGCCTTTTTCTGCTGGAGTTTGCAACGCTGAGGCACACCTGGAGGATGGATATCCACTAATACTAAGAGACTTGCGCCTAGCGGGAATAACCAATGACCCCTGCTAGGACCAGGAAGAAAGAAACTCATGGGGTGTTCCCCTGTGACTGTGTGCCTCAGAATGCAGCCCTTAAAAGAGATTGAGGCCTAGTGGCATGTTCGCCTGTCTTAATAAAATGGACATGGACACTGTGTTTCCAGGGTCCTTACCAAGAAGGACCAGTACTTTTGAGCACTGTTGAAGGTTATGACAATGGACTGAGTTGCTGTTCCGGGGCCCTTAACCGAGAAGGGCTGGTCTCCACGCGAGAAGAAGACTTCAGGAGTCGCCGTTTACTAAAATGTTTAGTAATTTGATATATGCGAAGTATGTTAATTGTGGTTGGTTGCCTGGTATGGTCGAGGACGACCATCATTAAAGTGAGGGGGAATGTAATAGTGAGGAAGGGTGTAACCTTTCCCTTGCACTAAAGTAGTTAAAATAATATGTTCCCATAGTTAGATCTCACTGAACTGCTGTTAGGTCAAGTTAAGGGGTTAGCTTCAGTGGTACAGTCCGTAGAGTAGAGGGGGGAATGCAGTGTCTCGGTCAGGCATGGAGTCTATCTGGGGTTTAGTTTGATATATTTCCTTGTGGGGCTGTAGTACTGTCGGGCGCAGCTGTTAGTGAGAGCCTGCTATTGAGGACCCCGGGAAACTTCTAGTTTGCAGGCAGCAGAGGAAGATAGGACTCCAGGTTAAGCCATGAGGGAGATATAGGATCCGGATACACTGTCACTAGTGAGGAAACTTCTCTTCAGCTAGAGAATAGAGTTAGAGAGATGCTTCACCTAAAGAGGGCACCAGAGCTGAAGATGTTTCTAGTACCTGTATGGGAGATGAAAACCTGTTGGGCCTTATCCAATGTACCTGACTGTAAATACTCTATATACTCCTCTCCCCCAAGTAAAATCCCAGTTATGGTTAAGACCTCTGAATGTATTGCTGCCCTGGTCCCAAAAGAGAAATGCCGGGAGGCAGCCGCGATCGGATGGTTTGAAGTAAGTGAAGAATGTCACATACCTAGCTACACATCAGAGGGAGGACAAAAATTGCGTGTAGGGTGTCAAAGCGAGCAGGAGCTACAACTCGCCCACAACTACTTCGCTGGGGCACCTTACATATAAAGCTGGCAAACTCATCAGTACCTTGTGATTTCTGGTGGTGTTGGGATGATGAAGGAGATATTGGACTCTGTCTAATCATTTACAGTAGATGTCATACTTGCTATTGATATCAGCATGTAAAGGGTTTATCTGCTGCAATCTAAGTGAGCTTGGAGTGAGTTTTATCAGTCATTTTCATCAGAGTTTCCTCAGTTTCATCAGTGTCCTCAGAGTTTCATCAGTTTTTTTCATTGTTGAGAAAAAAAAGTTTCTCCACCTTCTCCCATCTATCAGTCAGTGAAAAACTGTGCTGTACGATTTTTTTCACAGTCTTGCATTGCCGATTTTGATCCGACATTTGAATCAATATCGGACATGCCTCTGCGGCTTTGCTCGGACCACTCGATTCAAGAAAAAAAATCGGACATATGTACAATCCCACAGACTGTCATAGGTACCAGTTCTATCCTTGAAAAAAACTAATAGTACTCGTACGTGAAAAACTGACATGTGCATCATCTCTTACTGGTGGCTGTCAGTTTTTGAGTCTTCTCCATACAACTCCAGGGCATATCTGCTATACCAATATGGTGGATGTATCTAAGGGGTTAAAATAGAATCATATTTAAATGGTAATACTACTACAAACCATAAAAAGGAGAGAATAAATGAAACTTCAACTATCCAGTAAATTTATCTAATGATCCTCATTAAGAAGGTGTGAGTGGGTTTGAATTGCTATAATGAGATCCTTGATGAGTTGGTAGGAGTCCTACATTTTGTACACCAAATCCAGGTGCAGTCATTTAAATATACATCAGAAGCTTCACTGCTGTGATCTAAGTTCACTTATTATGTAATATGAGCAGGAATCAAAAATGTAGTTTTAATAATAATGTTTGTAATCTATTGTTATAACTTGTCAATAATTAGCCTAAAGGTCCCTAAAGGGGTTGTCCACTACTGGACAACACCTTCTTAACTACTAAAGTGCCCCTGATAAAAAAACACATTCACATCTTAGACCGGGATCTAAGGGGTAACTTTTCTCCTTGTGGAGAGTGACATGCCTGGCATGCAAGTGTAAGGAGGCTTATATGTCATGCAATGCTCCGCTGGGAAATTGGGCGCATACTTCATAAGCATAAGCGTAAATGTCTGATAGTGGGCACACACAGAGTGGACCAAATATCTGTAATTATATTTTTATCTAACCTTTGCAATTATAAACTGAGTATGCTTTAATGGTTCATGTAGGTCTTTTTATAAGCTGCTAGCACATGACCACTGCAGTCAATCAGTGGTCGCATAGTCAGTAATTTATGCATTTTAATGGCATAATCACAAGTTGTAAATGGACCTTCATTCTAAGAATATATTCACAGGCAGTGGTCATGCTTTGGCTTTTAACCACAGCAGTCCAGTGCCATTGCTATCTCTTTACTGATCCCTGTACAATCAATTAATCTTGCAGGAAAACAAAAAAAAAGATTGCAACAGCACAAGTGTACTGTGGTTGAAATCCACAGCATGACAGCTGCGTGTACACACAGTCTAAATCAGACACAATAATAAAGTAAATTTGTCATGCTTTGCTACCTCACAACCTGGAAATTCACTGTTTTTTTTGAGGGTTTGCATCAGTTCATGTAAAGAACATGCCTACAACTGTGAACATCTGGTTTTCTTTTTTTTGTGTGAAGCAAACAACAAATAGAACAAAATAACTAAAAACTTCAGTGTGCAGAACTATTCACCCCCCTAAAGTCAGTATTTTGTAGACCTTCCTTTTGTGGCAATTACAGCATCAAGTCACTTTGGATAAGTCTCAATAAGCTTTCCACATCTTGCCACTAGGATTTTTGCCCACTACTCAAAGCAAAACAGCTCCAGCTCCTTCGGGTGAGATGGTTTCCTCTGGTGAACAGCAATCGTTAAGTCTGAACACAGATTCTCAATTGGATTAAGGTCTGGACTTTGACTAGGCCACTCTAAAACATTTATACGTTTCCCCTTAAACCACTCGAGCGATGCTTTAACAGTATGTTTTAGGTCATTGTCTTATTGAAAGTCTGTCCCAGTCTCAAATCACTGAGAGACTGAATCAGATTTTGCTCAAGAATATTCGTGTATTTCGTACCATCCATCTTCCCCTCGATTCGGACAATTTTCTGCCTCCCTTCTGCAGAAAAACATCCCCACAGCATGATACTCCCACCACCATAATTCACTGTGGGGATGGTGTTCTTTGAGTGATGAGCTGTTTGTTGCCAGACATAGCATTTAACTTGCTGGGCAAAAAGTTACATTTTGGTCTCATCTGACCACAGCACCTTCCTACATACATTTGGTCAGTATCCCAAATGTCCTTTGGCAAACTTAAAATGAGCCTTACAATTTTTGTGTGTAAGTAAAGGCTTTATTCTGCCCACTCTTCCAAAAAGGCTTATTGTCCAGTCTCTTCTTGGGAACTCTGCAGCTTCTTCAAGGTTACCTTTAGTCTCTGTGCTGCCTCTCTGATTAATGCCCTCCTTGCCCAGGCTAAGAGTTTTAGTAGGAGCACTGGGCGACCCTCTCTTGGTAGGCTTGTTGTGGTACCTTGTTCTTTCCATTTGATGACAATGGATTTGGGAAATCATCAAAGATTGGGATATCTTTTTATAACCCAACCATGACTTGTACTTCTCAACAACTTTGTCCCTGACTTGTTTGGAGATCTCCTTTTTCTTCATGGTGTTGTTTGGTTAGTGGTGCTTCCTGCTTAATGGTGTTGCAGCCTCTGTGGCCTTTCAGAAAAGGTGTGTATATACAGTACAGACCAAAAGTTTGGACACACCTTCTCATTTAAAGATTTTTCTGTATTTTCATCACTATGAAAATTGTACATTCACACTGAAGGCATCAAAACTATGAATTAACACATGTGGAATTATATACTTAACAAAAAAGTGTGAAACAACTGAAAATATGTCTTATATTCTAGGTTCTTCAAAGTAGCCACCTTTTGCTTTGATGACTGCTTTGCACACTCTTAGCATTCTCTTGATGAGCTTCAAGAGGTAGTCACCGGAAATGGTCTTCCAACAATCTTGAAGGAGTTCCCAGAAATGCTTAGCATTTGTTGGCCTTTTTGCCTTCACTCTGCGGTCCAGCTCACCCCAAACCATCTCGATTGGGTTCAGGTCTGGTGACTGTGGAGGCCAGGTTATCTGGCGTAGCACCCCATCACTCTCCCTCTTGGTCAAATAGCCCTTACATAGCCTGGAGGTGTGTTTGGGGTCATTGTCCTGTTGAAAAATAAATGATGGTCCAACTAAATGCAAACCAGATGGAATAGCATGTCGCTGCAAGATGCTGTGGTAGCCATGCTGGTTCAGTATGCCTTCAATTTTGAATAAATCCCCAACAGTGTCACCAGAAAAGCACCCCCACTAGTGTTGAGCATTCCGATACTGAAATATCGGGTATCGGCCGATATTCGCAGTATCGGAATTCCGATACTTAATTCCGATACTTTTGCAATATCGTATACCGGAATCGGAAGTTCCCATAATGCAATGAGCCAGTTTCATTTTATTCAGCCAATGAGGCTAAGAAGTGTGGGCACATCCTGTTAGGCATGTAGGCATCTTAACTAATGGCATGGCTGTGATTGGCTGCTGAAATGATGTCATGATTAGTGTTGAGCCACCCCCGTAGTGTTCGAGTTCGGTTCGGTTCGTCGAACACCCGTGTGTTCGCCGAACTGTTCGTCGAACTGTTCGTCGAACACCTTCGAACACCGTTAAAACCAATGGCAGGCAAACAAAAACACATAGAAACACATAGAAAACACCTTCAAAGGTGTCCAAAAGCTGACAAACTGCTCAGAAGACACAACTAACACATGGAAAAGTGACAAGTACATATAGTCATGCGAAAAGAAAAGAGGTGGAGGAGTAAAAGGAGGGGGAGACACAGATATAGGCATGTCATACCCTTCTAAAATCCAAAAAGTGAGAAGCCGACACGGCCAGTCCGTTCCTGCCCGTGCCACCTCTGTGTCACCGGGTTTGTGCCAGAGCCGCGGTGGACCCTGACGGCCAGCCCCCCTATCCCAATACTGGTGCCTGTCCGCCAGTGGGTCGAGGCCCCCCACGGTGGGGGGGGGGGGTAACATCTGCAGAAGAAAGACCATCTTCCAGCCAAACTAAGATGTCGACTTCTTTTCGTGGACAATATGATACGATCCCATTCTTACGGACACGCCCATCGCTACAAATTCTAAATGAGGCACAAAAACAGCAGGTGCTTCAACTGATATCAAGTGCTCCTTCAAGTGGGCTCTCCATCACCTCAATTTCAACATCACAAATACTCCAGTCCTCAGAGGTGTCACCCCAATCACACTTGCTTCCTCACAGCTCCCAAGTCTCCAGCTGCCCGTCTGAGTATGGGGTAGCACAGATGGTTGAGTCTGCACAGCTGTTTACTCATACTATAGCCTGGGAAACGGAGGTCTGCTCCGGAGCTTCTGTTAATCCAGATGAGGAAATGATCTGATCTGATGCCCAGAATCTTTATAAGTCGGATCCAGGACCAGATGAAGAAGGTTCTGAGCATAATGTAGACCCTTGTTCCCAAACTGTAACTCCTGTTGGTGGAAACAATGATGAAGACGATGATGAGACTCAAATACCTGATTGGAGCGACAACTTGACTTTTCGGTCAGGGCAGGAAGAGGTTGGCTCTGAGGACGACGGGTGTGATAACACACAGGGTGATGATGACGAGGTTGGAGATCCCACTTACTGTCAACCCACAGTCAGCCAGTCGATGAGGTCAGCAGAGGAGGTGGAGGAGGATGTGACTAGCCCTGGGGATGGGGATGACTTGGTACCCGGGCATTTGCCTGGCCTTGGGGATGTCGCGGTGGTCGGCTCCCTGGCCCGTACCCTGGGGTCTCTCTGTAAAAGGGTGGATAATTGTTAATTTTATAAGAGTTCATGACGCCACCTGTGGTATCTGGTGACAAGCACCAGCACTGCAGCAGTCCACTGAGGCCGGTGATAAGGCAGCTCGATGGTATAGCTCCCCACAGGTGGACCTAGGTCTCAGGGCAGCGTATGCAGGGGGAATGCAGGACAGGCGAGACCCAGCTGGGTCAGAGCAAGAAAGGGAACGGACACGGTAGTCACTTCAGTACCTTTTACTGGTGGAAATTCAGGCACATCCCGGAGCACTGTAGGGTGAAGGGTGCATATCAGGATCCTCCCCAATGAGCGGGTGTAGGGCCTCCTGTTTCTTGCCTCTGCGTAGTAAGTTTCTGACCTGCCTGGAGCTAGGCCTAACTTTGTCTCTGTCCTGCGCTGGCTGACCTTGTGGTAGGGCCTTCTCTTGGAGTTCACGCTCCCAGTATGCGGGGCCTAAGCGTCTCCTGGCTCTGTTACATATCAGCACCTTAGCGATCCTGGGACTTGTAGTTCTCCAGGGATTCCGGTTATGCCTTACTGGGTCATAGAGATACCGGTAAGCTCGGATCCTGTGTCCGGTAAATGCTTCGGGGTGAGCTGGTTAAGCTCCTCTGCCCCTTATGTACTAACTCGCCACTCGCCTTCGGCCTACTCGGGCCCTCACTAGGCTATACACACTAAAGGCAGCTTGCCGCGCTTCACTGATCTTACGGCACCGGCACACCTTAAGCTCTATCTGGGCTCCCTGAATCTAGCAAGCAGGAGCCTCGTGCTCCACTGCTGAACTATTAACTGCGTTCTCTAGACTAGACTGAGCTCCACTGCAGACTGACCTCTCTTAGGCTTCTCTACTGTAGGAACTCTTCAGAGGAACTGAACTGCCTAGCTCCACCTTCCCTATTTATATCCCTAACGGGCTCCCTCTGCTGGTCTGAGGTGGAAGGTGGAGATGTGTGAATGTTTATGGGGGCCTCTTGTGGAGGATTCCATCAATGCACTCTTCTAGGATCTGTGATACCAAGCGCAGCGGGGCATCACAGATGCTATTGACGACGAGGTTAGGTTGCGCCTTCCTGAACACAGACAGAGTACTGGAAGCATGTCAACAACTGCATCCTTAACCACAACTCTGCCTCTGACCACAAATCGTAGTGGCTCTTCAGGTCACATGGGCTCTAAGCCTTGCATAGCCTGGGCATTTATTCAGATCGATAAGGATGACCCAACTCGTGTTATCTGTAATATTTGTCAGCAAAAGCTAAGTAGAGGCCAAAAAATCCATAGTTTGAGTACTTCATGCATGTACCGTCACATGGATATGAAGCATAAGTTGCAGTGGGAAGCTCACTGTGCTACAATGCGGCCTAGCCGGCTGGGCCAACCACCGTCTGCCCCATCTTGTGCATCCGCAGCCTCTTCATCCTCTGTGACTGGGGGGACAACAGTCACACATGTTTTTGGACGCAGACCTGCCACCTCTTTACCCGCAACAGCCAGTGTGATTGGCAGGTCGTCAGTTCATTGGGAAGTGGAAACACCTGCTAGTGTTGAGCTCTCTCCGACATCGAGAGCACCACCTTTGGATCAAGGCAACCTAACATGTCCGCCTGCATCTTCCTCACAGACCGGCAGTTTGCCGGGGACACCCTACTCAACACCGTCTAAGCACAACAGCCAGCCCTCGGTCCCTCAGATGTGGAAAAGTAAAAGACCATTTCCTCCTAGCCATGAGAAAGCTAAGAGGTTGAATTTCACCATCTGCAAGCTGTTGGCTACAGAAATGCTGCCTTTCCACCTGGAGGACACAGAGGATTTTCAAGACCTTATGTCCGTCACAGTGCCCCAGTACCAGATGCCCAGTCGGCACTACTTCTCAAAGAAATGTGTGCCTGCGCTCCACTAGCATGTCGCACACAACATCACTGCTTCTTTGAGAAACTCTGTGTGTGACAGGGTGCACTTCACCACAGACACTTGGACGAGAAGGCATGGACAGGGGCGTTACATGTCGCTGACTGGGCACTGGGTAACTATGGTAACAGCAGGACAAGGGGCTGCTGTCCAAGTCTTACCGTCCCCACGAGTTGTGCGTCAATCCTCTTTATCTCGAAGTTCCTCCACTGCTTCTGCCTCCTCAACCTCCTCTCGGTCCTCCACCTGCACCCAAAGCCTGTCTGGTAATGCCACCTGCTTTCTAACTGCGCAGAAGGAATCCTGCACACCTCCTTACTATGCTGGCAGCAGGGCTCAACGGCATCAGTGTTTACTTTGAAATGTCTGGGAAATGTGAGTCACACAGCTGAGGAGTTGTGGTCAGCTCTGGAGACCCAGTTTCATGAAAGGTTGTCTCCACTGGACCTGCAACCAGGGAAGGCCATGTGCGACAATGCTGCAAACCTGGGTGCGGCACTTCGCCGGGCCAATGTCACACACGTGCCTTGTATGGCTCACGTGTTGAACCTGGTTGTCCAGCAATTTTTAGCCCACTATCCCGGACTAGATGGCCTTCTGCAGAGGGCACGGTCGCTGTGTGCTCACTTCCGCCGTTCGCATCCCGCAGTTCAACGACTTACATCTCTACAGAAGTCGTTGGGCCTGCCAGTTCACCGGCTGAAATGCGATGTGCCGACACGGTGGAATTCAACTCTGCACATGTTACAGCGACTGTGGCAGCACCGACAAGCCCTGGTGCAATACGAGATCCAGAGGTGGGGCAAATCACGCTGCAGGAGTGGTCTCAGATCAGGGACCTATGAAGTTGACGCGCCCCCTGGGCCATGGGGTACCCTGAGCCGGGCCGGTAGACGC
This sequence comes from Phyllobates terribilis, assembly GCF_046119375.1. NCBI lineage: Eukaryota > Metazoa > Chordata > Amphibia > Anura > Dendrobatidae > Phyllobates > Phyllobates terribilis. The sequence goes on along the minus strand of NW_027362762.1, from coordinate 125,041,431 downwards.
TGGGGGTTGTAGTCACTGTGGCGGTGACCCAGTCCGTGACCCAGGGCGGTCAATCCAAGGGTAATTTGTATATATGGATTTTATAATGTCTGACTACGCCACCTGTGGAGTGCGGCCAAAGGGGCCGTCGCTGCGGAACAGTCCTCTGAAGCTGGTGGTTTTGCAGCAACGGTATTATTACTCACCACAGGAAGAGTGTAGCTTCAGGGCAGTGTGGGTGGATGATGGTGGTTGTAGTGCAGGGAGTCAGTAATGAAAACAGAGTCCGTGTGATGCCGTCTCAAGATATTACTCACAGTTGTTGTAGTCCAGATTACAGGTACCAGAGCAATCTCCCCCGTCGTGCTGTGCATACTCAGTGAGGGGCTCAGTCCACCCCCAGATAGCTCCGGAGTACTTAGCAGGACCCCCTTCTGTGTGTCCTTTCTCTGGCCTTCTCCCTGCACCTCACACCCAGTGACACTTCTATCCGGTATCCTCGGGCCTTGGCGGGCGACGTGTGTTCCGTCCCCTGGGTCCTATGTGGCTACCTTCTTAGTGAGATTGGTGTGGACCTTGGCCTGCAGTACATGAAATGCAGCAGCCTCCGGTTTCTAGTTGAGCCTTGCTGTTTCTCCGCTAGTTGAGGGACCGGTTCCCCTTATCTGGCCTGACCCCTCTACCTCCTGGTAGCAGCGGGAGTACGGGTGGCCTTCTGCACGGCCCGTAGCCGTAGGGTCCCTTCGGTTCCTGGAGCCTTCCAGCTCCCACTCCTCTCTTCTCTCCTTCAGTCCTGGGCCTCCCAGGCTAGGCCCGCCTCCGGAGCAGAGCTCATGCCTAGTCTCTGCTCCTGTCACTTTTCCTCCTCTGTCTGGCTTGCGCTTTCTAAGATGGCTTCCTATTTATACTCTCCTTGTAATGTGCTCCCCTAAGCTGCTCCCCTAAGCACCCACTACATAGGACCCTCAAACCAGCTAGGGACCTGGGACTGTGCTCTCCCTTAGGAGCAATCTCGCCCTACCCCCACTGCGGGTATGTGTTGGATGCAGGAGTCAGGGTCCCGAGCCATACGCCTTCCTTACCTGAGGGTGAGATACCACACCTCTGGGTGAGATGCAGTAACTCTGTGGCGACTGAACCCTCAGGGGCGCCACACACCCTTCTGCACAGATTTGAAATGGCGACGAAGATGTTTAGTGCTGACGACGATGCCATTATCAGCATGACTATTCCGGTGATTTACATGCTGGAGCACACATTAAACAGAATTCAGAGTCAGGTGGTGGGACAAGAGGAGGTGGAGGAAGTAGAGGAGGAGTCGTATGCGGAAGGGATAACATCTCCAAGGTCCAGACGGTTGTCAGCATCAGCACCAAGGCGGCAGGCATGGGAGGGTGGGGGAGAGGGATTAACCAGGGCGCATGGTAGCAGCCAAACTGTTGAGGAAGGTGCAGGAGCCGAGGAAGAAGTGGAGGACGAACTGGTGATGGGCATGGAAGACTCATCAGATGAGGGAGACCTTGATCACATTTCTGTTGTGCGAGGTTGGAGGGAGAGGGCAGAGGAAGGAAGCATGATTCTTACCTCGCTACCAACACAACAAGGACTTGGTACTTCTGGATGCGCAAGACACATGAGTGCCTTCTTGCTGCACTACCTGCAACATGACCCCCGGATTGTCAGAATTCGAAGTAATCCCGACTACTGGGTTGCCACACTCTTAGATCCCCGGTACAAAAGTATATTTGCCGAAATAATTCCTGGGGTAAAAAGGTATTGACGAATGCAGGCGTATCTGCAGACGCTGTTGCAGAATCTTACATGTGCTTTTCCACAAAACACCAGTGGTGCACGTAGTGAATCTCACAGTTCTAACTTGCCAACGGTGGGACTGTCGAGTCTTCATCACTCAAACAGTAACAGTAACACAGTATCTGCTGGTAACAGCAATTTTGTGGAATCGTTTCACCACTTTTTTAGACCATCCTTTGCAAGGCCACAGGAGACAAGAAGTCTGACACATAGTCAATGCCTAGAGAGGATGGTACAGGAGAATCTCCAAGTGAACATCGAAGCCATGACTGTGTCACTGGACCCTTGCTCATTTTGGTATTCCAATCTGGAATAATCACCGGAGCTCGCCACTCACGCCTTGGAGATCTTGTCATGCCATGCAGCCAGCGTTCTCTCTGAATGTGTGTTCAGCGCTGCTGGTGGTGTGCTGACAGATAAGCGCACGCGGCTGTCCACTGAGAATGTAGACAGACTCACGTTCATAAAGATGAACAAATCATGGATTCGCAAGGACATTTCTAGCCCTGTGTCATCCTTGGGAGACTAAAAGCTTGGGGATTTGGTAAAATCACCTCACCAACCGTTTTAAGCAACAGTGGGGCAATTGATGCCACTTAACCCTAGAACGCATGACCATAAAAATCTACACTTTCACATACCTGGGGCCCTTTAGGCCCGTGTGCAAATAACATGGAATAACTCAAACTCAAATGACAAACAACTATATACATGAAGAATACCTAGAGTTTCAAAATTCTAACTAAAGTAATCTTGCAGAAAATAGAAAACAATTAACTGGGCGGGCCTGCAAAGCCACAGGTATGCGTTCTAGGGTTAAGTGGTGTCTGTGCCACAATTTTGGGAGTCCCCTTGCTGTGTCTTACGTGACGTTGGCATCGTCAATTCCAGGTGGGTTGGGTCGCACCCCCCCCCCTTTTAACTGTAAGAAACTACATACACTATGGCTTGGGGTAACACAGATGGTTGAGTCTGAAGAGCTGTTTACTCAGAGGTCTGCTCCAAATCTTCAGTGTCTGCTAGTCAGCGTAGAATTTTTAACTGCATCTAGCCTAGGCAATACTTTGGGCGTAGTAGCCCAGCTGCGAAGCAAGCTGCACCGCCTGTGTATCTAATAAGAATTTTTAAATGAATCTAGCCTAGGCAGACTGTGGGGACCCCCAACCAAACCCAGACGCTCAGCCCCCCTACCGCCCCCCTTTCATGGACAATACAATAATGTAACTCTTACAACTGGATGGGTGAGGATCGGTCACAGCTTTATTAACTCTTTATACTCATTCCATTAGAAAGGCATTTTATTTCTAAAATAATTCAGCTTGTTGCAGCATGCCCTGGGTCCCCACTCCGGCAAGTTGGCCAACAAGTGTAACTCTCCAACATGTCCTTTCTATTTCCAGGCCACGGAGGATCCAGCGTACTCGTATGCAGGACTCTGACCCCCACCCATCACTCTTAACGCTTGTTCCACTCCGTCCTGGAGTCCTGACAGGAATATGTCCAGTCCAATATCTATTAAGTGAACACCATCGGGCCGTATGAAGCCTCCTTTATCTCCTTCCAGTTGTCGGTGTCGTATCACTACACCGCCTCTGTCTCTTCTAAATTTTGCCATCCGAATATTTATTACCCGCCTTGTCCATTCGGTGGCCGTGATGTCTCGCGCACCTTGCATTACCGCTATCGGCACAATCTCTGACCATACTATAGCTAATTTTGTGAAAAATTCTCTGAAGCGCTCAGTGTCTAGTTTCATTATTGCCATTAGTTATGCGCTCTTGTGATGACCTAGGTTGTTTCCCCCGGCCTGTATAACTAAGATGACCGGACCTCTTGCCTCTCTCCCTACCTTGATTACCTCCATTAGTACCTGTGGCCATAGCAGGCCTCTAATACCTCTCCAGTTGAAATATGTATTATGAAACTCTAATTTCCTCCCGCCTGGGCAGACTTTCGCCCTTTTTTGTGCCCAATATATATACGAGTGGCCTATCACTCACACTGTTGGCTTAGCGTCACCTGTAAAAGAAACAAACCACGTTAGGATAACAAGTCCGGTCTTATGTATCTCGCCAAACACGTGGATCGCCATCTCCCTATCCTCTGAACTTCCGTTTCTGACAGTCCTGCTCTTGCTGCTTCCGTGGCCGCACCTATGCGGAATGAGTGTGTCCCGTAATCTTTGGGGTGGTTCCCTGCCGATGTTATGCATTTATTAAATATAGCTTGGAACAGGTATCTTGATAATGGCGTTCCATCATTGTGTGATAGGAAGAAATTAATTTGTGATCTGATGGTTAGATATGTTTTTACTATTGTTACCCGACTCAGTATACCGTTTGTGGGTTGTAGAAGTACCCAAGTACCCCTGCCCGCTGGAACCGTTTTCGATTGGTGTATGCGTAGACGTATTGCATTATTGGCTATGACTACGTCCTGGTGTAATAAGCCTCCACTGGTGGTAATTTTGGATTGAGGGACTAATTCGCTTATACATAGCGCCCCGAAGAAGGCGATCACAAATGCAGTAGACATTAGTGTTGCTTCAAATTGTGAGTGTCATGTTAATGGTGTTAGGGATATGATGTGAGAAATCAGTTTTAGTGACACGGGACGGGACGTCTACATTCCTGACTTGGCTGACCCCTTTTCCACCCTTTTATGGATTGTCTGATGATGAATCTTTGTCACATCTCCCCAATTCAGTAGTTGGAAGTGAAATGCTACTCCGGTCAGACACCGCTGCGCTGACGCTCCTGATATGTCCCTCTTCATTAGCTGGTGGAGAAATTCTATGGTGACTTGTGATCTGGCTTGTTCACATTGGTCAACCCGTCTGCCTGCTACTAGTCGTGTCCACTCTTCCCATGCCTTACCGTATGCTTGCCACGTTGACGGGGCAACTGACGCTCTGATTAATGGCATCAACTATTCGCCACTAGATCCCATAGGGAGGGTGGGCAACTGTTGCCCGATGGGTGGGCGTTGTGGAAGAGCTCTGTGAAAATCTGCCAATTGAATTGTGATAAAGTGTTAGCAGCAGCTTTATACCCCTCAGCATAGTGGCTAGCGCGGACCCATACATTGTGTTTTAGGCACAGGAATGCTAGCCTGCGTAGTAGGCCTAGCACTGGGAGAGACGATGATGCCATCTTATTAATGCAGTGCGCTAGGCTGGTGTTTTGTGTTATGAAGCGTATATTTTTGTTAGCCAGGCGCGCGCCCCATATTTCTATTGCTACAACTATTGGGAAAAATTATTTTCAGGGCTAGATGCAGCTAAAAATTATTATTAATTTCAAAGCTGGTGGAGCTTGGTATAGATGGCCTAATACAATGAGTCCCACACACTGCTAGAAGCCCAAATATTTTTTCAGAGCTAGATGCAGAAAAAAATTATATTCAATTTGCAGCCTGATGGAGGTCAGTATAGATGGACTAATAGACCAAGTCCCACACACTGCTAGAAGCCCAAATACTTTTTCAGAGCTAGATGCAGATAAAAATTATTTTTAATTTGCAACCTGATGGAGATCAGTATAGATGGACTAATAGACCAAGTCCCACACACTGCTAGAAGCCCAAATATTTTTTCAGAGCTAGATGCAGATAAAAATTATTTTTAATTTGCAACCTGATGGAGGTCAGTGTAGATGGACTAATAAACCAAGTCCCACACACTGCTAGAAGCCCAAATATTTTTTCAGAAGTAGATGCAGAAAAAAATTATATTCAATTTTCAACCTGATGGAGGTCAGAATAGATGGACTAATAGAACAAGTCCCACACACAGCTAGAAGCCCAAATTTTTTTTCTGAGGTAGATGCAGAAAAAAATGATATTCAGTTTGCAACCTGATGGAGGTCAGTATAGATGGACTAATAGAACAAGTCCCACACACAGCTAGAAGCCCAAATATTTTTTCAGAGCTAGATGCAGTAAAAAATGATATTCAATTTGCAACCTGATGGAGGTCAGTATAGATGGACTAATAGACCAAGTCCCACACACTGCTAGAAGCCCAAATACTTTTTCAGAGCTAGATGCAGATAAAAATTATTTTTAATTTGCAACCTGATGGAGATCAGTATAGATGGACTAATAGACCAAGTCCCACACACTGCTAGAAGCCCAAATATTTTTTCAGAGCTAGATGCAGATAAAAATTATTTTTAATTTGCAACCTGATGGAGGTCAGTATAGATGGACTAATAGAACAAGTCCCACACACTGCTAGAAGCCCAATTTTTTTTTCTGAGCTAGATGCAGAAAAAAATGATATTCAGTTTGCAACCTGATGGAGGTCAGTATAGATGGACTAATAGAACAAGTCCCACACACAGCTAGAAGCCCAAATATTTTTTCAGAGCTAGATGCAGATAAAAATTATTTTTAATTTGCAACCTGATGGAGATCAGTATAGATGGACTAATAGACTGTAACATACCTGGCGGCGTCCTTGCATGGTGGTCCATCTCCCACTGTGCAAGAGCGCGCACTTGATCTCCAGTCCAGAATGTCTCTCTGGCTTCCCTCCATGCGGTCTGTTTGTGTCTGTTTCTGTTGCTTAAGGGCGGCGCCCGATCACTTCCTGCTTTTTGTACCTGCTGTGGGTCACACCCCTTGTGCGTCCTCAGCCTATTGCTGTCTGTCACCTGGTATATAGCTCAGCTGCTTCAATCAATCCCTGCCTGAGCATAGTGTTTCATTCAGTGTGTGCTTGCACTCTGAAGGTGCCAGGTCCCGTTCTTTGTCTCCTGCTTTGTGGTATCAGTTCCCGTGTCTGAACTGAGTCCTGTCTATGTCTCCTGCCTTGCGGTATCAGTTCCCGTGTCTGAGCTGAGTCCTGTCTATGTCTCCTGCCTTGCGGTATCAGTTCCCGTGTCTGAACTGAGTCCTGTCTATGTCTCCTGCCTTGCGGTATCAGTTCCCGTGTCTGAACTGAGTCCTGTCTGTGTTCTCTTGTCTGCCTATCCTGGAGGCTGTATTTCCAGGCCTGTCTGAACACGCTCCTAGCCTGTTCCTTCCGCCTTCTAGGGGCCGATTACCTAGATCCGTTCCTGTATCTTGTCTGTCCTGTCTGAACACGCTCCTAGCCTGTTCCTCCCGCCTTCTAGGGGCTGATTATCTAGACCCGCTCCGGTATCTTGTCTGTCCTGTCTGAACATGCTCCTAGACTGTTCCTCCCACCTTCTAGGGGCCGATTACCTAGACCCGCTCCTGTATCTTGTCTGTCCTGTCTGAACACGCTCCTTGCCTGTTCATCCTGCCTCTCTGGGGGCCGTATTCCCAGACCCGCTCCTGTATTCCGCTGCAGTGTCGGTCTCCTCCGTACACTCAATTCCAGTCTGAACTCTCTCCTATCCTTTACCTGTTTTGCCTCTATGTCCGTTCCCTTCCTTTTTCTGCAGAGTCTGAACTCGTACCTAACTCCTGCTTGTTGTCTCTGTACTCCCGTTTGTGAGTTTCTGGTCCACTCGCTACTTCACTGCAAGTACCCTGTGGGTATCTGGCTCTGCCTTTCCCTTCCTGTCTGTTCCGTGTGAACAGAGCCCTGTTCCCCCTGCTCAGCCTTGCCTGCTCTGACTCCTTTGCTCACCGCTCCGGCGGTTCTAGCCTGCTCTGACTCCTTTGCTCACCTCTCCGGCGGTTCTAGCCTGCTCTGACTTCTTTGCTTACCGCTCCGGCGGTTCTAGCCTGCTCTGACTCCTTTGCTCGCTGCTCCGGCAGCCTTGCTCCGCTCTGACCCTTTTGCTCACTGCTCCGGCAGTCTCGCTCCGCTCTTATCCTTTTGCTCACTGCTCCGGCAGTCTTGCTCCACTCTTGCTCACGGCTCCAGGCGGTCTCGTCCTGCTTTACTCTTGCTCACTGCTCCGGCAGTCTCGCTCAGCTCTGACCCTTTGCTCACCGCTCCTGGCGGCCTTGTCCTGCTCTACTCTTGCTCATCGCTCCAGGCGGCCTTGTCCTGCCCTGTTCTCGCTCACCTCTCTGGGCGGCCTCACTCTGCTGTGTTTGTCCGGCACATCTGTGGTTCTGTTCCTGAGTCCCAGTGTGTACTGGGTCCTATCCCGCCAGTGTCCCTACCTGCTAGTGCCTCCCTGTGTTCACTCTAGCTGTGGTTGCCTGTACCCCTCTGCCTGTATTGTTCCTGAGTCCCAGTGTGTATTGGGTCCTATCCCGCCTGTGTTCCTACCTGCTAGTGCCTCCCTGTCTGCACTCTAGCTGTGCTTGCCTGTACCCCCCTGCCTGCATTCCCGCCTGCCTGCATACCAGTCGTGCCTGCCTATACCCACCAGTCTGTGTGCCAGCCTACCAGTCTGTTCCTGTATTCCCCTGTGTGGGTCAACAGCCGTGTCCGGGGTCTGTCCTGGAGTAGCACCTGGTCCCTCTGCTCGGTTCCTCCTTGGTGCACTGGCGTCGTATGCCGTCGTGCGACCCTGGTCGGATCGGGTGAATACCTAGTTACGCCCCTCCAGGCATTCACTCTCCGGCACGGTCCAGTGGAATCACTACAATCACACGCACACGCCGCTCAGCCCGGGCGTGTGCATTACATAGACCAAGTCCCACACATTGCTAGAAGCCCAAACATTTTTTCAGAAGTAGATGCAGAAAAAAATGATATTCAATTTGCAACCTGATGGAGGTCAGTATAGATGGACTAATAGAGAAAGTCCCACACACTGCTAGAAGGCCAAATATTTTTTCAGAGCTAGATGCAGACAAAAAATTATTTTTAATTTGCAACCTGATGGAGTTCAGTATAGATGGACTAATAGAGAAAGTCCCACACACTGCTAGAAGGCCAAATTTTTTTTTCAGAGCTAGATGCAGATATAAATAATTTTTAATTTGCAGCCTGATGGAGGTCAGTATAGATGGACTAATAGAGAAAGTCCCACACACTGCTAGAAGGCCAAATATTTTTTCAGAGCTAGATGCAGACAAAAAATTATTTTGAATTTGCAACGTGATGTAGGTCAGTATATATGGACTAATAGAACAAGTCCCACACACTGCTAGAAGGCCAAATATTTTTTCAGAGCTAGATGCAGAAAAAAATTATATTCAGTTTGCAACCTGATGGAGGTCAGTATAGATGGACTAATAGAACAAGTCCCACACACTGCTAGAAGCCCAATATTTTTTCAGAGCTAGATGCAGAAAAAAATATATTCAATTTGCAACCTGATGGAGGTCAGTATAGATGGACTAATAGAATGATGCTATGCCCAAAAGATTTTACTTCACTAGGTGCAGTAAAAAAATTGGTATTCTATACACAGGTGGTATGTCTTGCAACACAGATAGGCTACTCCACTGACTAACACACTCTGCAATAGGCCAAAAAGGATTAGCTTTGCTAGATTCAGCACAGACCTGCCTGGCAAAAACTGATAGGAACTGATGTAACCTAGTCCTGAAAAGGACTGCAATTACAATTAGTCTTTACTCCCACAATCTATCTATTTAAGAGCACAGACCTGCCTGATAAAAGTCGTAGGAAATGCTGTAACCTAGTCCTTTAAAGGACTGCAATCACAACTATTCCCTACTCCCAAGCTATCTGTAGATTTGTGCGAAAATTGGCTTGAAATTAACAAGGTATAGCGCACACAGCAACAGCGGTGCCGTCTAACACGCAGCTGTGGCGACAGGGAAAATGGCTGGGTCTTATAGGGCAAGGACATGTGACATACACTGCCAATGACACATGCCCTTGCTTGTGTGAAAAAAAGCACTTCGCTCCGTGTGTGCGCTGCTGATAGGCTGACAGATTGCACCTCCCCACTGTAAATGCGGGAAAGAGAAAAAAAAATGGAGTTCTTCATTATTCCTGCAGAGATCCATCCCCTGCCCCTCCCCCCACCCCGCTGTACACTCAAACTGCGTATTAACATTAATTTTCATCATTACTGAGAAAAAATCCAGTTATGATTTTGGTGCACGAACAGATATTGAACATAACCTCGAACAGCCGAATTTTTCTCAAATCGTTCGTGTTCGCCGAACGGCTCGAACACCGCCCAAAACAGCTCGAATTTGAGATTGGCGAACAGTTCGAGTAGAACAACGCTCATCTCTAGTCATGATGCACTATAAATGCCACCGCCGCCATTTTCAGCTCACTCTGCTGTGAATTCAGTTAGGGATAGGACGCTGTTGTTCTGAGGGACAGTTTTAGCTACCTTTTTGGTCTATTCTGCTTTACCCAAGCTACTTTATAAATCGCTGTGCCTTGCAGCGCTAGTGCACAGTTCTCTTTGCTGTTCACCGCTGTCTGCAAGGTCTCTGTGTGTGAGTGCAGCTCACCCTATAGTGCACTCAGTGTGTGTCACTGCCTCATACATTGTCCTTTTTTGCCAATTCATAATTTTTCCTGATTTCTCCTATTAGTGTGGTGGTTCCATCCGTATTCAGCTACATTGGTTCCAAACACACTATATAGGAGTAGTTAGAGGAGCCTTTCTGCAGCATTGTGCCCTGCAGCCCCAGCCAGATTAGTATTAGCCTATTTTTTGTAGCCTCATCTATTGCATTGTAGGTTACCTTCCTACATTGTAATAGCTACAAAAAGTTTGTGATACTATCGCTATTACATCTTTGGGCACATCCAGTGTCTTTTTGTGACAAAAAAAACCTAAATAAAGTTCACCAAACACTCCACTTTACAGTTGTGTAGGCCACATTAGCTCATATTAAAGTCTAGTCCACACGTTATAAAATTAGTGTTTCTTATACCTGTTAGCAGCTGTTCAGGAATAAGCACACTAAGCCCTTAGTACTTTTCTGCCTATCTTTATCAGTCTACCAAGATGAAGAAGGCAGGGAGTAAGGCATGTGGTCGTGGTCGTGGGCGTGGAGTTTCTGCAGGGAGCGGACGTGGGGATTCTGTGCCTGCTGCGGGTACCAGTGACTCAGCATCCCTCAGTTTTACCAGGGAACAGTCCTTTATGCGCAACTTTGTAGGAGCTAGCCGTACCCCACTGCTGCGGGAGGACCAAATTGAAGCCGTTGTTGGATGGATGGCAGCTAACTCATCGACTTCAATTAGTTCCAGATTTTCTCATGTCCTGAGCACTGAAGAGCACCCATCTGTCTCTTCACCAGCTGCCAAATTGCCCAGGCAGTCAGAGAGCCCTGGACAGGAGCCATCTCTACTTCTGTACTCTGAATCTCTTGGCTTGGAAAGAGGGGACCAGCCAAGCAGAATTCGAGAATTTGAAGAAGAGATAGTATGCAGTGATGCGCAACCGTTTTGTCTCTCTGAATCTGAAGAGGCGGGTGGGCCAGTGCCTATGGTCAGCAGCACACCTCAGTACGCATCTGATGATGAGACTCAGGTGCCACTTTCTGGTGCGTACTGTGCTGTCGAGACTACCCAGGAGAAGAGGTTGTTTGAAGAGGGTGGTGTAGATGTTGAGGTCCTTGACCCATCATGGCGTGAGGGACAGGAAGGTGGTGGGAGCAGCTCTGAGGAAGAGATTCCCCGAACAGCCCAAAAAGGAGGGAGAGGGAGGGGGCAGACTTGGTTGCCTGTAGCCTCCACTTCGGCACCCATTAGGAGCATGGCTCTTCCAAAATCCAAAGCGGGCGCTCCCAAGACTTGCAGTGCCTGGTCCTTTTTTGACACAGTTGCAGATGACATTTGCTTTGTCAAATGCAAGCTGTGTAATCAGAAGGTGAAAAGAGGGAAAAGTGTCAGCAACCTCAATACCACAAATATGTGGAAACATGTGCGGACCAAGCACATGGTGGAGTTACAAAAACACAATGAAGACCTAGGCCAAAATACAGCGCCACCTACCACCTCTTCAGCTCGTGTTGTAGCCTCTTCCTCCAGCTCACACACAGCTGGTTCGGCTTCCTCACAGGATCACCATGGAAGAATCTCTGGCACTGTTGTACAGAGACACAGTGTAATTCCACCCACAGCACCACTTTCCCAGTCATCCTCACACTCCCAGGCCAGTCTACAGCCATCATTAGCACAGGCATGGGAGAAAAGGCGCCCATACTCGGCAAACCACCCCCGAGCACAGGCTCTGAATGCTGGCATTGCTAAACTACTGGCCCTTGAAATGCTATCATTCAGGCTGGTGGAGACTGACACCTTCCGTAACTTTATGGCATTGGCAGTCCCACAATACAACGTGCCCAGCCGCTTTTATTTCAGCAGGCAAGCCGTCCCTGCCCTGCAACATCACGTGGAGGGAAAAATTAAACATGCGCTACAAAACGCCGTCAGTAGCAAAGTCCACCTGACCACCGATGCGTGGACCAGTAAGCATGGACAGGGACGATACCTTTCCCTCACTGCCCATTGGGTAAATGTTGTGGAGCCGGGTACAGATCTTGAGAGTGGCGCTGTACGTGTTCTGCCAACTCCAAGGATTGCAGGAATCCAGTCTGTACACATTGACTCCTCCTCATACTCCAGTTCCTCTGAATCAGCGCTGCAGGAGCCGTCACGGTCTACCTCCACATCGACCCGTGAACGGTTACCTGTTATGATGACCGATATGAGCACAGCCGTAGCCAAACGTCAACAGGCCGTATTAAAATTAATTTCTTTGGGGAATCAAAGCCACACAGCGCAGGAGCTCTGGAATGCCATCAAGCAGCAGAGCGACGTGTGGTTTGTGCCAGCGAATCTCCAGCCAGGCATGGTAGTGTGTGACAATGGCCGAAATCTGGTGGCAGCTCTGGGCCTAGGCAACCTCACTCACATCCCATGTCTGGCACATGTGCTCAAATTGGTCATGCAGAGTCTTTTGAGGGACTATCCGGATCTTGATGCACTGCTTCACAAGGTCCGATAGAGTGCGCTCACTTGCGGCGTTCCAGCAATGCAAGATCACGCATTGAAGCTCTGCAGCGCCGATTACGTCTTCCGGAACATCGCATCATATGTGACCTACCCACCAGGTGGAATTCAACGTTACATATGTTGGAGAGGTTGTGTGAGCAGCAGGCAGCAGTAATGGAGTACCAGCTGCAGCAGGCACAAACAAGTCACAGTGCGCGCGGTTCACACTTCACCACCACTGAGTGGGCCTCTATGAAGGACATTTGCCACGTTTGGCGTGCCTTCGATTATTCCACGCGGATGGCGAGTGCAGATGATGCACTAGTCAGCATGACTATCCTCCTTATCTGCCTGCTTGAAAAAACACTGCAAGCACTAAGGGACAAGGTTTTGGAAGAGGTGGAGGATGAGTAGTCACAAATGCCATCTGCTTCTCTACAGTCTGCGCAACGTGGTCCCTCATAAAGGCCTAGGCAGGGGACACTTTGTGAGGAGGATGAGGAGGAGTCAATGGATAAGGAAGACATCTGTCCAGAGGATGGAGGTACACAATGCTCTAGTAGTCAGTATCTAGAGCGAGGGTGGGGTGATGCAGAGCAGGCAGAGATCACGCCTCAAGCAGGGGACACCGTTTCTTGGCCAGTTGGCAGTCTGCAGCACATGGTTGATTTCATGCTGCAGTGCCTGAGAAATGACCGCCGCATCGCCTATATTCTCAACATGGCTGATTATTGGGTGTCCACCCTCCTAGATCCTCGCTACCGGGACAACTTACAAAGCCTCATAACTAGTGTTGAGCCACCCCCGTAGTGTTCGAGTTCGGTTCGGTTCGTCGAACACCCGTGTGTTCGCCGAACTGTTCGTCGAACTGTTCGTCGAACACCTTCGAACACCGTTAAAACCAATGGCAGGCAAACAAAAACACATAGAAACACATAGAAAACACCTTCAAAGGTGTCCAAAAGCTGACAAACTGCTCAGAAGACACAACTAACACATGGAAAAGTGACAAGTACATATAGTCATGCGAAAATAAAAGAGGTGGAGGAGTAAAAGGAGGGGGAGACACAGATATAGGCATGTCATGCCCTTCTAAAATCCAAAAAGTGAGAAGCCGACACGGCCAGTCCGCTCCTGCCCGTGCCACCTCCGTGTCGCCGGGTTTATGCCAGAGCCGCGGTGAACCCTGATGGCCAGCCCCCCTCTCCCAATACTGGTGCCTGTCCGCTGGTGGGTCGAGCGAGCCCCCCGTGGTGGAGGCAGCTCTAAGCTTTTTAATTTAAATTGTCTCTCTAATTTGAATGAATACACTTTAAATCCATTTACAAGGATCTATTGGAGGGCAAGTCTCATGCCAGCAGCCGCGCAATTCCAGCTCCAGTAGCGTCCACTAAAGCTGCTGCAGTTAAAAAGCTTTTATAAGGATCGAGCTCGGCTGTCCACCGCAAGGCATCCTACTGCCAGTCCCAGCCCCTATGCCTTGGGGTGCCTCCTGATGCTCTTCACTGAGTATCCCATGGTCCCGAAGCATTTCCTTTGAAAAAATTAAGTGTCTAAACTACAGGTGGTGTAGCTTGCTTAACAGCCGGGATAATCCGCTGACTAGCAGACACTGCTACTAGGCACAAAGTATTTCCTGGGCTAGATGCAGTTAAAAATTTGTAATTAGATACTCTCGTTGGATGCTGAGAAAGCATTCCATAGAGTCTCCTGGCACGCCATATATGATTCTCTTAAGAAGCTTGGGGTAGGTGTCTAGGGGACCCTTTTATTGCCAAAATCACGGCCCTGTATCACAATACGTCACCTAGGCTGAAGATAAATGGAACTGTAGCACCCTGAGGGCTCGGTTGCTACAGAGGTATTGCACCTCACCCAGAGGTGTGATATCTCACTCTCAGGTAAGGATGGAGTGTGGATCAGGACCCGACACCTGCATGCATTACACCACATTGCCGTGGGGCAGGGCGACCAATATGCCTCTGAGATGGGCACGACAGTCCCTGTCCCTGGCTGGAGTGGGGGGAGGGAACACTGAGGAAGGGGAACCCTGTAGTGCAGGAGCAGGGAGGAAGCAGTTCCTGGGTGCATTGAGAAGGGAGTATAAAAGGTAGGCACCATCTTAGTTCAGTGCAGAGAAGTCTGAGCAGAAGTGGCAGGGAGCAGGGGCTCTGCATGAGCTCTGCTCCGGAGGCGGGCCTAGTAACAGAGGCCCAGGCCTGGAAGAGGGAGAAGGAAGGAAGAGGAGCAGAGAAGGCTCCAGGAACGAGGAATGAAGGGATCCCAGGGGTGCGGACGGGCGAGTCGCCACCGCACGCCCGAATCCACCTGCGTGGAGGGGTCAGGCCAAAGGGGGAGACCGGTCCCCGAAACTAGTGGAGGCAGGAAACGACCCTCAGCTAGAAACCGGAGGCTGTGACATTTTATGTGGCGCAGCCCCTCGCTACACCCGCTAGGAAGGCACCACATAGGGTCAGGGAAACTGGCGCCAAGTTTACCAAGAGGAGGCCCGAGGCAGCCGGACAGAAGGGTTGGTAAGTAGTGTTGAGCCACCCCCGTAGTGTTCGAGTTCGGTAAGGTTCGTCGAACACCCGTGTGTTCGCCGAACTGTTCGTCGAACTGTCCGTCGAACACCTTCGAACACCGTTAAAACCAATGGCAGGCAAACAAAAACACATAGAAACACATAGAAAACACCTTCAAAGGTGTCCAAAAGCTGACAAACTGCTCAGAAGACACAACTAACACATGGAAAAGTGACAAGTACATATAGTCATGCGAAAAGAAAAGAGGTGGAGGAGTAAAAGGAGGGGGAGACACAGATATAGGCATGTTATGCCCTTCTAAAATCCAAAAAGTGAGAAGCCGAGACGGCCAGTCCGCTCCTGCCCGTGCCACCTCCGTGTCGCCGGGTTTGTGCCAGAGCCGCGGTGAACCCTGACGGCCAGCCCCCCTCTCCCAATACTGGTGCCTGTCCGCTGGTGGGTCGAGAGAGCCCCCCTGTGGTGGAGGCAGCTCTAAGCTTTTTAATTTAAATTGTCCCTCTAATTTGAATGAATACACTTTAAATCCATTTACAAGGATCTATTGGAGGGCAAGTCTCATGCCAGCAGCCGCGTAATTCCAGCTCCAGTAGCGTCCACTAAAGCTGCTGCAGTTAAAAAGCTTTTATAAGGATCGAGCTCGGCTGTCCACCGCAAGGCATCCTAGTGCCAGTCCCAGCCCCTATGCCTTGGGGTGCCTCCTGATGCTCTTCACTGAGTATCCCGTGGTCCCGAAGCATTTCCTTTGAAAAAATTAAGTGTCCAAACTACAGGTGGTGTAGCTTGCTTAACAGCCGGGATAATCCGCTGACTAGCAGACACTGCTACTAGGCACAAAGTATTTCCTGGGCTAGATGCAGTTAAAAATTTGTAAGTAGATACTCTCGTTGGATGCTGAGAAAGCATTCCATAGAGTCTCCTGGCACGCCATATATGATTCTCTTAAAAAGCTTGGGGTAGGGGTCTAGGGGACCCTTTTATAGCCAAAATCACGGCCCTGTATCACAATACGTCACCTAGGCTGAAGATAAATGGAACTGTAGCACCGAGGGCTCGGTTGCTACAGACGTATTGCACCTCACCCAGAGGTGTGATATCTCACTCTCAGATAAGGATGGAGTGTGGATCAGGACCCGACACCTGCATGCATTACACCACATTGCCGTGGGGCAGGGCGACCAATATGCCCCTGAGATGGGCACGACAGTCCCTGTCCCTGGCTGGAGTGGGGGGAGGGAACACTGAGGAAGGGGAACCCTGCAGTGCAGGAGCAGGGAGGAAGCAGTTCCTGGGTGCATTGAGAAGGGAGTATAAAAGGTGGGCACCATCTTAGTTCAGTGCAGAGAAGTCTGAGCAGAAGTGGCAGGGAGCAGGGGCTCTGCATGAGCTCTGCTCCGGAGGCGGGCCTAGTAACAGAGGCCCAGGCCTGGAAGAGGGAGAAGGAAGGAAGAGGAGCGGAGAAGGCTCCAGGAACGAGGAATGAAGGGATCCCAGGGGTGCGGACGGGCGAGTCGCCACCGCACGCCCGAATCCACCTGCGTGGAGGGGTCAGGCCAAAGGGGGAGACCGGTCCCCGAACTAGTGGAGGCAGGAAACGACCCTCAGCTAGAAACCGGAGGCTCTGACATTTTATGTGGCGCAGCCCCTTGCTCCACCCGCTAGGAAGGCACCACATAGGGTCAGGGAAACTGGCGCCAAGTTTACCAAGAGGAGGCCCGAGGCAGCCGGACAGAAGTGTTGGTAAGAAAGGCCAGACAAAGGACACACAAAGGGGGTCCTGTGAAGCGCTCCAAATTTATCTGGGAGTTGTCTGAGCCCCTCACCTGGTGAGCACAGTACGACGTGGGCAGCCGTTACCTGCAGACGTGGTCTGGATAATAAGAACTGTGAGTAAAGGCCCTGAACTGCATCACTGACTCCGTGTCGTTACTGCTGCTGCCCTGCACCATCACCCCCATCCTCCGCATACACTGCCCTGAGGCTATACTCCTCCCGTGGGGAGTTATGCTACGCTCTGCTGCACCCACAACACCAGCCTTAGCGGTCTGCCCTGTAGCGGCGGTTCACTCTGACCGCAATCCACGGGTGGCGTAGTCGGACATTTAAACATCAAAACCACATAAATAGTTCCGCCACTGGTTTGACCGCCCTGAGCCACGGAACCGGATCGCTGCCACGAAGACTACAACCACCAGCATCCACCAAAAAGGGTCCGGCTCCGGGTGTCCCAAGGCCCAGGGGGTGCGTCAGAACATTTTCATCACCTTTCACAATCACCAATGGGACAAGGCAGGGATGTCCTCTGTCCCCTCTCTTATACATCCTAGTGACGGAGCACCTGCTCTCATCAATTCGCCATAACCCCAATATTAGGTGGATTGAGGTGGGAGGCACCGAGTACAAGTGCTCTCTATTTGCTGATGATGTCCTAGTATATATCACTCAATCACATATATCCATCCCTGTTGTTATGGCTGAAATAGATCACTTTGTTACATGGTAAAATTTTAAAATCAATGCAGCGAAGTCTGAGGCCCTCGATGTCTCCCTCCCTAAATCCATATAGGATTCCATCCAGTCCAACTTTCCCTTTGCCTGGCCCTCACAGGGTATCAAATACTTAGGAATTCCTATTCATAGAGACCTCTCCCATCTATGTTATCTTAATTTTGGGCCCTTTATTGAACAATTCCATACAGACCACGGTTGGCAAGTTAGAACTGTAAGATTCACTACGTGAACCACTGGTGTTTTGTGGAAAAGCACATGTACACCGCGTTCTAAATTATTATGCAAAAAGTGTTTAGGAGTGATAAGGGAAGAATTTGTTTGTTTGTCAGTTAAACTCATTGATGGTGATGTGTGTCAGGGCTCTTTATATCACTGTAAGCAATTGCAGACACCTGTGCTAATTAGTTTGTCAGGTGTGTCCAATGAAAGGCAAGACTACTTAAGAAGGCTCTCTCACATTAATAAGCAGCCTACATTTTCTGCCAAAATGGGAAAGAAAAAGGATGTGTCGGCTGCTGAGAAGCAACAAATTGTGGAGTGTTTAGGTCAAGGCATGACTACAATCAACATTGTGCGATGATCAGGATGAAGTGTCTTGGCAATCAAGAAGTATGTAGCTGATTCACAGTACACACGTGTGCGTGCTGATAAGGGCAAATTGAGGACTCTTTCCTACAGGCAATTACGTCAGGTTGAAAGAGCAGCGGCAAAAAAGCCTTGTCATAGCAGCAGACAAGTTTTTGAAGCTGCTTGTGCCTCCAACGTCCCCCGAACAACAAGATGCAGGGTCCTTCAGAGGTTTGCAGCTGTGCATACGCCATCCTGTCGACCTCCTCTATCCACTTCACACAAGCAGAAACGGCTCCAGTGGGCCAAACATTACATGAAGACTGATTTCAAAACTGTTTTGTTCACGGATGAGTGCCGTGCAGCGCTCGATGGTCCAGATGAATGGAGTGGAGGATGGCTGGTTGATGGACACCCCACGCAAACACGGCTACAGCGCCAACAAGGAGGAGGTGGAGTAATGTTTTGGGCTGGAATCATGGGGAGAGAGATTGTCGGCCCCTTTAGGATCCCTGAAGGCGCTAAAGATGAACTCCATAATGTATGTGGATTTTCTCAAACAGCACTTCCTGCCATGGTTCAAGAAGAAGAACCGTGTATTTCACAGCAAGATCATTTTTCTGCATGATAATGCACCATCTCATGCTGCACATAAAACATCTGCATCTCTGGCTGATATGGGCATAAAAGGGGACAAACTTATGGTGTGACCCCCATGCTCCCCTGACCTCTACCCCATTCAGAACCTTTGGAGCATCATTAAAAGGAGTGTCTATGATGGCGGGAGGCAGTTCACATCTAAGCAACAGCTCTGGGAGGGTATTCTGTCCTCATGCAAAACAATTGAAGCAGAAACCATCCAAAACCTGACAAATTCAATGGACGAGAGAGTTCAGAAGCTCCTTTCGAACAAGGGGTCCTATGTGAAAATGTAACATCACCTAGAATAAAGTTTTGAGTTGAAAACTGTTTGATTTCAGTTTCTAACAACCTGCTAATGCTTATAATTTCAAAAATGACCATTTTTTTGGTCTTTATTAAAATGAAAAGGTTGATCGAAAAGTTTGGGGGATCTAAGAGTGTGGCAACCCAGTAGTCATGATTACTTCGAATTCTGACAATATGAGGGTCATGCTGCAGGTAGTGCAGCAAGAAGGCACTTATGTGTCTTGCGCATCTCGGAGCCCCAAAATTATTTTCCGGGCTAGATGCAGCTAAAAATTATTTTTAATTTTAAATCTGGTGAAGCTTATTATAGATGGCCTAATAGGATCAGTGCTGCACACTGCTACAAAGCCCAAATTATTTTCCAGTCAAGATACAGATAAACATGATTAGTAATTTGAAAGCTTAAAACGGTTGGTAGGGTGATTTTAACCAATCATCAAGCTTTTACTCTCCCCAGGATGACACAGGGGTAGAAAAGTCGTTTCGGATCCATGATTTGTTCATCTTTATGAACGTGAGTCTGTCTACATTATCAGTGGAGAGCCGCGTGCGCTTATCTGTCAGCACACCACCAGCAACGCTGAACACACGTTCAGACAGAACGCTGGCTGCGGGGCATGACAAGATCTCCAAGGCGTAAGTGGCTAGCTCCGGCCATTTATCCAGATTGGAAGCCCAAAAAGAGCAAGGGTCCAGTGACACAGTCGTGGCTTCAATGTTTACTTGGAGATACTCCTGTACCATCGTCTCTAGGCGTTGACTATGTGTCAAACTTCTTGTCTCCTGTGGCCTTGCAAAGGATGGGCTAAAAAAGTGGTGAAATGATTCCGCAAAATTGATGTTACCAGCAGATACTGTGGTTCTGTTACGGTTTGAGTGCTGAACACTTGACGGTCCCACGGTTGGCAAGTTGGAACTGTGAGATTCACTACGTGCACCACTGGTATTTTGTGGAAAAGCACATGTAAGATTCTGCAACAGTCTCTGCTGATACTCCTGCATGCGTGCATCCCTTTCTATGGCAGGAATAATTTCTGCAAATTTACTTTTGTACCGGGGATCTAACAGTGTGGCAACCCAGTAGTCAGGATTATTTCTAATTCTCACAATTCGAGGGTCATGTTGCAGGTAGTGCAGCAAGAAGGCACTCATGTGTGTTGCGCATCCAGGAGCACCAAGTCCCTGTTGTGTTGGTGGCGAGGTAACAATCATGCTTCCTTCCTCTGTCCTCTCCCCCCAACCTCGCACAACAGAAATGTGATCAAGGTCTCCCTCATCTGATGAGTCTTCCATCAGTTCGTCCTCCACTTCTTCCTGGGCTCCTGCACCTTCCTCACTAGTTTGGCTGCTACCATGCGCCCTGGTAAAATCATCTCCCCCACCCTCACATGCCTGCCGCCTTGGTGCTGCCGACCGTCTGGACCTTGCAGATGTTAGCCCTTCCGCATACAACTCCTCCTCCTCTACTTCCTCCACCTCCTCTTGTGCCACCACCTGACTCCGAATTCTGTTTAACATGTGCTCCAGCATGTAAATCACCGGAATAGTCATGCGGATAATGGCATCGTCAGCACTAAACATCTTCGTCGCCATTTCAAAACTGTGCAGAAGGGTGCATAGGTCCCTGATCTGAGACCACTCCTCCAGCGTGATTTGCCCCACCTCTGAATCTCGTTGGCCCAGGCTATACGTCAGAACGTATTGCACCAGGGCTTGTCGGTGCTGCCACAGTCGCTGCAACATGTGCAGAGTTGAATTCCACCGGGTAGGCACATCGCATTTTAGCCGGTGAAGTGGCAGGCCCAACGACTTCTGTAGAGATGTAAGTCGCTGAGCTGCGGGATGCGAACGGCGGAAGTGAGCACACAGCGACCGTGCCCTCTGCAGAAGGCCATCTAGTCTGGGATAGTGGGCTAAAAATTGCTGGACAACCAGGTTCAACACGTGAGCCATACAAGGCACGTGTGTGACATTGCCCCGGCGAAGGGCCGCACCCAGGTTTGCAGCATTGTCGCACACAGCCTTCCCTGGTTTCAGGTCCAGTGGAGACAACCATTCATGAAATTGGTTCTCCAGAGCTGACCACAACTCCTCAGCTGTGTGACTCACATTTCCCAGACATTTCAATGTAAAAACCGCCTGATGACGTTGAGCCCTACTGCCAGCATAGTAAGGAGGTGTGCAGGATCCCTTCTGCGCAGTTAGAAAGCTTGTGGCATGACCAGACAGGCTTTGGGTGCAGGTGGAAGACCGAGAGGAGGTTGAGGAGGCAGAAGCAGTGGAGGAACTTTGACATAAAGAGGATTGACGCACAACTCGTGGGGACGGCAAGACTTGGACAGCAGCCCCTTGTCCTGCTGTCACCATAGTTACCCAGTGCCCAGTCAGCGACATGTAACGCCCCTGTCCATGCCTACTCGTCCAAGTGTCTGTGGTGAAATGCACCCTGTCACACACAGAGTTTCTCAAAGAAGCGGTGATGTTGTGTGCGACATGCTGGTGGAGCGCAGGCACACCTTTCTTTGAGAAGTAGTGCCGACTGGGCATCTGGTACTGGGGCACTGCGACGGACATAAGGTCTCGAAAATCCTCTGTGTCCACCAGGCGGAAAGGCAGCATTTCTGTAGCCAAGAGCTTGCAGATGGTGAAATTCAACCTCTTAGCTTTCTCATGGCTAGGAGGAAATGGTCTTTTACTTGTCCACATCTGAGGGACCGAGGGCTGGCTATTGTGCTTAGACGGGGTTGATAAGGGTGTCCCCGGCAAACTGCCGGTCTGTGAGGAAGATGCAGGCGGACATGTTAGGTTGCCTTGATCCAAAGGTGGTGCTATCGATGTCGGACAGCGCTCAAGACCAGCTGGTGTTACCACCTCCAAAGAAAATGATGACCTGCCAATCACGCTGGCTGTTGTGGGTAAAGAGGTGGCAGGTCTGCGCCCCAAAACAGGTGTGACTGCTGTCCCCCCAGTCACAGAGGATGAAGAGGCCGCGGATGCACAAGATATGGCAGACGGTGGTTGGCCCGGCCGGCTAGGCCGCATTGTAGCACACTGAGCTTCCCACTGCAACTTATGCTTCATGTCCATGTGCCGGTTCATGCATGAAGTACTCAAACTATGTATTTTTTGGCCTCTACTTAGCTTTTGCTGACAAATGTTACAGATAACACGAGTTGGGTCATCTTTATCGATCTGAAAAAATGCCCAGGCTATGCAAGGCTTAGCACCCATGCGACCTGAAGAGCCACCACGACTTGTGGTGAGAGGCAGAGTTGTGTTTGAGGATGCAGTTGTTGACGTGCTTCCAGTACTACGTCTCTGTCCAGGAAGGCGCAACCTGACCTCGTCGTCACTAGCATCTTCCTCCACCTCCTCTGCTGACCTCATCTCTTGGCTGACTGTGGGTTGACAGTAAGTGGGATCTCCGACCTCATCATCATCACCCTGTGCGTTATCACACCCGTCGTCCTCAGAGCCAACCTGTTCCTGCCCTGACAAAAAACTAAAGTTGTCGCTCCAATCAGGTATTTGAGTCTTATCATCGTCTTCCTCATTGTCTCCACCAACAGGAGTTACAGTTTGGGAATGAGGGTCTACATTATGGTCAGAACCTTCTGCGTCTGGTCCTGGATCCGACTCATAAAGATTCTGGGCATCAGTGCAGATCATTTCCTCGTCTGGATTCACAGAAGCGCTGGAGTCGACCTCTGATTCCCAGGCTATAGTATGAGTAAACAGCTCTGCAGACTCAACCATCTGTTCTACCTCATACTCAGACGGGCAGCTGGAGATTTGGGAGCTGTGAGGAAGCAAGTGCGATTTGGGTGACACCTTTGAGGACTGGAGTATTTGTGATGTTGAAGTTGATGTGGAGGAGAGCCCACTTAAAGGAGCACTTGATATCCGTTGAAGCACCTGCTGTTTTTGTGCCTCATCTGGAATTTGTAGCGATTGGCGTGGCCGTAAGAAAGGGATCTTATCACATTGTCCGCTAAAAGAAGTAGACATTTTAGTTTGGCTGGAAGATGGTCTTTCTTCTGCACCTACCCCACGGACACAACCTTTTTTCCCCTTCCCAACACGCCTATTCCCCTTTCCACCAGCAGCAGGCCTTTTTCCACTCATTTTGGTGGTTAACTAATTCACAACTCTGGAGTTGTTTGCACAAAAAAACAATGGATGGTAACCGAGCAGAGCTGAGTGGCCAAATTGTGGTATTAGGCCAAAACTATTGGCTGGGTTAGATGCAGAAAAAAATTATTTTTAATTTGCAACCTGATGGAGGTCAGTATAGATGGACTAATAGACCAAGTCCCACACACCGCTAGAAGCCCAAATATTTTTTCAGAGCTAGATGCAGAAAATTTTTTTATTCAATTTGCAACCTGATGGAGGTCAGTATAGATGGACTAATAGACCAAGTCCCACACACTGCTAGAAGCCCAAATATTTTTTCAGAGCTAGATGCAGAAAAAAATTATTTTTAATTTGCAACCTGATGGAGGTCAGTATAGATGGACTAATAGACCAAGTCCCACACACCGCTAGAAGCCCAAATATTTTTTCAGAGCTAGATGCAGAAAATTTTTTTATTCAATTTGCAACCTGATGGAGGTCAGTATAGATGGACTAATAGACCAAGTCCCACACACTGCTAGAAGCCCAAATATTTTTTCAGAGCTAGATGCAGAAAAAATTATTTTTAATTTGCAACCTGATGGAGGTCAGTATAGATGGACTAATAGACCAAGTCCCACACACTGCTAGAAGCCCAAATATTTTTTCAGAGCTAGATGCAGAAAAAAATTATTTTTAATTTGCAACCTGATGGAGGTCAGTATAGATGGACTAATAGAACAAGTCCCACACGCTGCTAGAAGCCCAAATATTTTTTCAGAGATAAATGAAGAAAAAAATTATTTTTAATTTGCAACCTGATGGAGGTCAGTATAGATGGACTAATAGACCAAGTCCCACACACTGCTAGAAGCCCAAATATTTTTTCAGAGCTAGATGCAGAAAAAAATTATTTTTAATTTGCAACCTGATGGAGGTCAGTATAGTTGGACTAATAGAACAAGTCCCACACGCTGCTAGAAGCCCAAATATTTTTTCAGAGATAAATGAAGAAATAAATTATTTTTAATTTGCAACCTGATGGAGGTCAGTATAGATGGACTAATAGACCAAGTCCCACACACCGCTAGAAGCCCAAATATTTTTTCAGAGCTAGATGCAGAAAAAAATTATATTCAATTTGCAACCTGCTGGAGGTCAGTATAGAAGGACTAATAGAACAAGTCCCACACACTGCTAGAAGCCCAAATATTTTTTCAGAGCTAAATGAAGAAAAAAATTATTTTTAATTTGCAACCTGATGGAGGTCAGTATAGATGGACTAATAGACCAAGTCCCACACACTGCTAGAAGCCCAAATATTTTTTCAGAGCTAGATGCAGAAAAAAATTATATTCATTTTGCAACCTGATGGAGGTCAGTATAGATGGACTAATAGAATGATGCTATGCCCAAAAAATTTTACTTCACTAGGTGCAGTAAAAAAATTGGTATTCTATACACAGGTGGTATATCTTGCAACACAGATAGGCTACTCCACTGACTAACACACTCTGCAATAGGCCAAAAAGGATTAGCTTTGCTAGATTCAGCCAAATGCTGTGAAAAAAACTTGCACAGCACTGGCACAGACCTGCCTGGCAAAAACTGATAGGAACTGATGTAACCTAGTCCTGAAAAGGACTCCAATTACAATTAGTCTTTACTCCCACAATCTATCTATTTAAGAGCACAGACCTGCTTGATAAAAGTCGTAGGAAATGCTGTAACCTAGTCCTTAAAAGGACTGCAATCACAACTATTCCCTACTCCCAAGCTATCTGTATATTTGTGCGAAAATTGGCTTGAAATTAACAAGGTATAGCGCACACAGCAACAGCGGTGCCGTCTAACACGCAGCTGCAGCAGTGAGAAAATGGTGGCGACGGGGAAAATGGCTTGGTCTTATAGGGCAAGGACATGTGACATACACTGCCAATCACACATGCCCTTGCTTGTGTGAAAAAAAGCACTTCGCTCCGTGTGTGCGCTGCTGATAGGCTGACAGATTGCACCTCCCCACTGCAAATGCGGGAAAGAGAAAAAAAAATGGAGATCTTCATTGTTCCTGCAGAGATCCATCCCCTGCCCCTCCCCCCGCCCCGCTGTACACTCAAACTGCGTATTAACATTAATTTTCATCATTACTGAGAAAAAATCCAGTTATGATTTTGGTGCACGAACAGTTATCGAACATAACCTCGAACAGCCGAATTTTTCTCAAATTGTTCGTGTTCGCCGACCGGCTCGAACACCGCCCAAAACAGCTCGAATTTGAGATTGGCGAACAGTTCGAGTAGAACAACGCTCATCTCTATTGGTAAGAAAGGCCAGACAAAGGACACACAAAGGGGGTCTTGTGAAGCGCTCCAAAGTTATCTGGGAGTTGTCTGAGCCCCTCACCTGGTGAGCACAGTACGACGTGGGCAGCCGTTACCTGCAGACGTGGTCTGGATAATAAGAACTGTGAGTAAAGGCCCTGGACTGCATCACTGACTCCGTTTCGTTACTGCTGCTGCCCTGCACCATCACCCCCATCCTCCGCATACACTGCCCTGAGGCTATACTCCTCCCGTGGGGAGTTATGCTACGCTCTGCTGCACCCACAACACCAGCCTCAGCGGTCTGCCCTGCAGCGGCGGTTCACTCTGACCGCAATCCACGGGTGGCGTAGTCGGACATTTAAACATCAAAACCACATAAATAGTTCCGCCACTGGTTTGACCACCCTGAGCCACGGAACCGGGTCGCAGCCACGAAGACTACAACCACCAGCATCCACCAAAAAGGGTCCGGCTCCGGGTGTCCCAAGGCCCAGGGGGTGCATCAGAACATTTTCATCACCTTTCACAATCACCAATGGGACAAGGCAGGGATGTCCTCTGTCCCCTCTCTTATACATCCTAGTGACGGAGCACCTGCTCTCATCAATTCGCCATAACCCCAATATTAGGTGGATTGAGGTGGGAGGCACCGAGTACAAGTGCTCTCTATTTGCTGATGATGTCCTAGTATATATCACTCAATCACATATATCCATCCATGCTGTTATGGCTGAAATAGATCACTTTGTTACATGGTCAAATTTTAAAATCAATGCAGCAAAGTCTGAGGCCCTCGATGTCTCCCTCCCCAAATCCATATAGGATTCCATCCCGTCCAACTTTCCCTTTGCCTGGCCCTCACAGGGTATCAAATACTTAGGAATTCCTATTCATAGAGACCTCTCCCATCTATGTTATCTTAATTTTGGGCCCTTTATTGAACAACTCCATACAGACCACGGTTGGCAAGTTAGAACTGTAAGATTCACTACGTGCACCACTGGTATTTTGTGGAAAAGCACATGTAAGATTCTGCAACAGTCTCTGCTGATACTCCTGCATACGTGCATTCCTTTCTATGGCAGGAATAATTTCTGCAAATTTACTTTTGTACCGGGGATCTAACAGTGTGGCAACCCAGTAGTCAGGATTATTTCTAATTCTCACAATTCGAGGGTCATGTTGCAGGTAGTGCAGCAAGAAGGCACTCATGTGTGTTGCGCATCCAGGAGCACCAAGTCCCTGTTGTGTTGGTGGCGAGGTAACAATCATGCTTCCTTCCTCTGTCCTCTCCCCCCAACCTCGCACAACAGAAATGTGATCAAGGTCTCCCTCATCTGATGAGTCTTCCATCAGTTCATCCTCCACTTCTTCCTGGGCTCCTGCACCTTCCTCACTAGTTTGGCTGCTACCATGCGCCCTGGTAAAACCATCTCCCCCACCCTCACATGCCTGCCGCCTTGGTGCTGCCGACCGTCTGGACCTTGCAGATGTTAGCCCTTCCGCATACAACTCCTCCTCCTCTACTTCCTCCACCTCCTCTTGTGCCACCACCTGACTCCGAATTCTGTTTAACATGTGCTCCAGCATGTAAATCACCGGAATAGTCATGCTGATAATGGCATCGTCAGCACTAAACATCTTCGTCGCCATTTCAAAACTGTGCAGAAGGGTGCATAGGTCCCTGATCTGAGACCACTCCTCCAGCGTGATTTGCCCCACCTCTGAATCTCGTTGGCCCAGGCTATACGTCAGAACGTATTGCACCAGGGCTTGTCGGTGCTGCCACAGTCGCTGCAACATGTGCAGAGTTGAATTCCACTGGGTAGGCACATCGCATTTTAGCCGGTGAAGTGGCAGGCCCAACGACTTCTGTAGAGATGTAAGTCGCTGAGCTGCGGGATGCGAACGGCGGAAGTGAGCACACAGCGACCGTGCCCTCTGCAGAAGGCCATCTAGTCTGGGATAGTGGGCTAAAAATTGCTGGACAACCAGGTTCAACACGTGAGCCATACAAGGCACGTGTGTGACATTGCCCTGGCGAAGGGCCGCACCCAGGTTTGCAGCATTGTCGCACACGGCCTTCCCTGGTTTCAGGTCCAGTGGAGACAACCATTCATGAAATTGGTTCTCCAGAGCTGACCACAACTCCTCAGCTGTGTGACTCACATTTCCCAGACATTTCAATGTAAAAACCACCTGATGACGTTGAGCCCTACTGCCAGCATAGTAAGGAGGTGTGCAGGATCCCTTCTGCGCAGTTAGAAAGCTTGTGGCATGACCAGACAGGGTTTGGGTGCAGATGGAAGACCGAGAGGAGGTTGAGGAGGCAGAAGCAGTGGAGGAACTTTGACATAAAGAGGATTGACGCACAACTCGTGGGGACAGCAAGACTTGGACAGCAGCCCCTTGTCCTACTGTCACCATAGTTACCCAGTGCCCAGTCAGCGACATGTAACGCCCCTGTCCATGCCTACTCGTCCAAGTGTCTGTGGTGAAATGCACCCTGTCACACACAGAGTTTCTCAAAGAAGCGGTGATGTTGTGTGCGACATGCTGGTGGAGCGCAGGCACACCTTTCTTTGAGAAGTAGTGCCGACTGGGCATCTGGTACTGGGGCACTGTGACGGACATAAGGTCTCGAAAATCCTCTGTGTCCACCAGGCGGAAAGGCAGCATTTCTGTAGCCAAGAGCTTGCAGATGGTGAAATTCAACCTCTTAGCTTTCTCATGGCTAGGAGGAAATGGTCTTTTACTTGTCCACATCTGAGGGACCGAGGGCTGGCTATTGTGCTTAGACGGGGTTGATAAGGGTGTCCCCGGCAAACTGCCGGTCTGTGAGGAAGATGCAGGCGGACATGTTAGGTTGCCTTGATCCAAAGGTGGTGCTATCGATGTCGGACAGCGCTCAACACCAGCTGGTGTTACCACCTCCAAAGAAAATGATGACCTGCCAATCACGCTGGCTGTTGCGGGTAAAGAGGTGGCAGGTCTGCGCCCCAAAACAGGTGTGACTGCTGTCCCCCCAGTCACAGAGGATGAAGAGGCCGCGGATGCACAAGATATGGCAGACGGTGGTTGGCCCGGCCGGCTAGGCCGCATTGTAGCACACTGAGCTTCCCACTGCAACTTATGCTTCATGTCCATGTGCCGGTTCATGCATGAAGTACTCAAACTATGTATTTTTTGGCCTCTACTTAGCTTTTGCTGACAAATGTTACAGATAACACGAGTTGGGTCATCTTTATCGATCTGAAAAAATGCCCAGGCTATGCAAGGCTTAGCACCCATGCGACCTGAAGAGCCACCACGACTTGTGGTGAGAGGCAGAGTTGTGTTTGAGGATGCAGTTGTTGACGTGCTTCCAGTACTACGTCTCTGTCCAGGAAGGCGCAACCTGACCTCGTCGTCACTAGCATCTTCCTCCACCTCCTCTGCTGACCTCATCTCTTGGCTGACTGTGGGTTGACAGTAAGTGGGATCTCCAACCTCATCATCATCACCCTGTGCGTTATCACACCCGTCGTCCTCAGAGCCAACCTGTTCCTGCCCTGACAAAAAACTAAAGTTGTCGCTCCAATCAGGTATTTGAGTCTTATCATCGTCTTCCTCATTGTCTCCACCAACAGGAATTACAGTTTGGGAATGAGGGTCTACATTATGGTCAGAACCTTCTGCGTCTGGTCCTGGATCCGACTCATAAAGATTCTGGGCATCAGTGCAGATCATTTCCTCGTCTGGATTCACAGAAGCGCTGGAGTCGACCTCTGATTCCCAGGCTATAGTATGAGTAAACAGCTCTGCAGACTCAACCATCTGTTCTACCTCATTCTCAGACGGGCAGCTGGAGATTTGGGAGCTGTGAGGGAGCAAGTGCGATTGGGGTGACACCTTTGAGGACTGGAGTATTTGTGATGTTGAAGTTGATGTGGAGGAGAGCCCACTTAAAGGAGCACTTGATATCCGTTGAAGCACCTGCTGTTTTTGTGCCTCATCTGGAATTTGTAGCGATTGGCGTGGCCGTAAGAAAGGGATCATATCACATTGTCCGCTAAAAGAAGTAGACATTTTAGTTTGGCTGGAAGATGGTCTTTCTTCTGCAGATGTTACTGTTGCTTTAACACCTACCCCATGGACACAACCTTTTTTCCCCTTCCCAACACGCCTATTCCGCTTTCCACCAGCAGCAGGCCTTTTTCCACTCATTTTGGTGGTTAACTAATTCACAACTCTGGAGTTGTTTGCACAAAAAAACAATGGATGGGAACCGAGCAGAGCTGAGTGGCCAAACTGTGGTATTAGGCCAAAACTATTGACTGGGTTAGATGCAGAAAAAAATTATATTCAATTTGCAACCTGATGGAGGTCTGTATAGATGGACTAATACAACAAGTCCCATACACAGCTAGAAGCCCAATATTTTTTCAGAGGTAGATGCAGAAAAAAATATATTCAGTTTGCAACCTGATGGAGGTCTGTATAGATGGATTAATAGAACAAGTCCCACACACAGCTAGAAGCCAAATATTTTTTCAGAGGTAGATGCAGAAAAAAATATATTCAGTTTGCAACCTGATGGGGGTCTGTATAGATGGATGAATAGAACAAGTCCCACACACAGCTAGAAGCCCAATATTTTTTCAGAGGTAGATGCAGAAAAAAATATATTCAGTTTGCAACCTGATGGAGGTCTGTATAGATGGATTAATAGAACAAGTCCCACACACAGCTAGAAGCCCAATATTTTTTCAGAGGTAGATGCAGAAAAAAATATATTCAGTTTGCAACCTGATGGAGGTCAGTATAGATGGACTAATACAACAAGTCCCACACACAGCTAGAAGCCCAATATTTTTTCAGAGGTAGATGCAGAAAAAAAATATATTCAGTTTGCAACCTGATGGAGGTCTGTATAGATGTATTAATAGAACAAGTCCCACACACAGCTAGAAGCCCAATATTTTTTCAGAGCTAGATGCAGAAAAAAATATATTCAGTTTGCAACCTGATGGAGGTCTGTATAGATGGATTAATAGAACAAGTCCCACACACAGCTAGAAGCCCAATATTTTTTCAGAGGTAGATGCAGAAAAAAATATATTCAGTTTGCAACCTGATGGAGGTCTGTATAGATGGATTAATAGAACAAGTCCCACACACAGCTAGAAGCCCAATATTTTTTCAGAGGTAGATGCAGAAAAAAATATATTCAGTTTGCAACCTGATGGAGGTCTGTATAGATGGATTAATAGAACAAGTCCCACACACAGCTAGAAGCCCAATATTTTTTCAGAGGTAGATGCAGAAAAAAATATATTCAGTTTGCAACCTGATGGAGGTCTGTATAGATGGATTAATAGAACAAGTCCCACACACAGCTAGAAGCCCAATATTTTTTCAGAGGTAGATGCAGAAAAAAATATATTCAGTTTGCAACCTGATGGAGGTCTGTATAGATGGATTAATAGAACAAGTCCCACACACAGCTAGAAGCCCAACATCAACTTCAACATCACAAATACTCCAGTCCTCAAAGGTGTCACCCAAATCGCACTTGCTTCCTCACAGCTCCCAAATCTCCAGCTGCCCGTCTGAGTATGAGGTAGAACAGATGGTTGAGTCTGCAGAGCTGTTTACTCATACTATAGCCTGGGAATCAGAGGTTGACTCCAGCGCTTCTGTGAATCCAGACGAGGAAATGATCTGCACTGATGCCCAGAATCTTTATGAGTCGGATCCAGGACCAGACGCAGAAGGTTCTGACCATAATGTAGACCCTCATTCCCAAACTGTAATTCCTGTTGGTGGAGACAATGAGGAAGACGATGATAAGACTCAAATACCTGATTGGAGCGACAACTTTAGTTTTTTGTCAGGGCAGGAACAGGTTGGCTCTGAGGACGACGGGTGTGATAACGCACAGGGTGATGATGATGAGGTTGGAGATCCCACTTACTGTCAACCCACAGTCAGCCAAGAGATGAGGTCAGCAGAGGAGGTGGAGGAAGATGCTAGTGACGACGAGGTCAGGTTGCGCCTTCCTGGACAGAGACGTAGTACTGGAAGCACGTCAACAACTGCATCCTCAAACACAACTCTGCCTCTCACCACAAGTCGTGGTGGCTCTTCAGGTCGCATGGGTGCTAAGCCTTGCATAGCCTGGGCATTTTTTCAGATCGATAAAGATGACCCAACTCGTGTTATCTGTAACATTTGTCAGCAAAAGCTAAGTAGAGGCCAAAAAATACATAGTTTGAGTACTTCATGCATGAACCGGCACATGGACATGAAGCATAAGTTGCAGTGGGAAGCTCAGTGTGCTAGAATGCGGCCTAGCCGGCCGGGCCAACCACCGTCTGCCATATCTTGTGCATCCGCGGCCTCTTCATCCTCTGTGACTGGGGGGACAGCAGTCACATCTGTTTTGGGGCGCAGACCTGCCACCTCTTTACCTGCAACAGCCAGCGTGATTGGCAGGTCATCATTTTCTTTGGAGGTGGTAACACCAGCTGGTGTTGAGCGCTGTTCGACATCGATAGCACCACCTTTGGATCAAGGCAACCTAACATGTCCGCCTGCATCTTCCTCACAGACCGGCAGTTTGCCGGGGACACCCTTATCAACCCCGTCTAAGCACAATAGCCAGCCCTCGGTCCCTCAGATGTGGACAAGTAAAAGACCATTTCCTCCTAGCCATGAGAAAGCTAAGAGGTTGAATTTCACCATCTGCAAGTTCTTGGCTACAGAAATGCTGCCTTTCTGCCTGGTGGACACAGAGGATTTTCGAGACCTTATGTCCGTCGCAGTGCCCCAGTACCAGATGCCCAGTCGGCACTACTTCTCAAAGAAAGGTGTGGCTGCGTTCCACCAGCATGTCGCACACAACATCACCGCTTCTTTGAGAAACTCTGTGTGTGACAGGGTGCATTTCACCACAGACACTTGGACGAGTAGGCATGGACAGGGGCGTTACATGTCGCTGACTGGGCACTGGGTAACTATGGTGACAGCAGGACAAGGGGCTGCTGTCCAAGTCTTGCCGTCCCCACGAGTTGTGCGTCAATCCTCTTTATGTCAAAGTTCCTCCACTGCTTCTGCCTCCTCAACCTCCTCTCGGTCTTCCACCTGCACCCAAAGCCTGTCTGGTCATGCCACAAGCTTTCTAACTGCGCAGAAGGGATCCTGCACACCTCCTTACTATGCTGGCAGTAGGGCTCAACGTTATCAGGCGGTTTTTACATTGAAATGTCTGGGAAATGTGAGTCACACAGCTGAGGAGTTGTGGTCAGCTCTGGAGAACCAATTTCATGAATGGTTGTCTCCACTGGACCTGAAACCAGGGAAGGCCGTGTGCGACAATGCTGCAAACCTGGGTGCGGCCCTTCGCCGGGGCAATGTCACACACGTGCCTTGTATGGCTCACGTGTTGAACCTGGTTGTCCAGCAATTTTTAGCCCACTATCCCAGACTAGATGGCCTTCTGCAGAGGGCACGGTCGCTGTGTGCTCACTTCCGCCGTTCGCATCCCGCAGCTCAGCGACTTACATCTCTACAGAAGTCGTTGGGCCTGCCACTTCACCGGCTAAAATGCGATGTGCCTACCCGGTGGAATTCAACTCTGCACATGTTGCAGCGACTGTGGCAGCACCGACAAGCCCTGGTGCAATACGTTCTGACGTATAGCCTGGGCCAACGAGATTCAGAGGTGGGGCAAATCATGCTGGAGGAGTGGTCTCAGATCAGGGACCTATGCACCCTTCTGCACAGTTTTGAAATGGCGACGAAGATGTTTAGTGCTGACGATGCCATTATCAGCATGACTATTCCGGTGATTTACATGCTGGAGCACATGTTAAACAGAATTCGGAGTCAGGTGGTGGCACAAGAGGAGGTGGAGGAAGTAGAGGAGGAGGAGTTGTATGCGGAAGGGCTAACATCTGCAAGGTCCAGACGTCGGCAGCACCAAGGCGGCAGGCATGTGAGGGTGGGGGAGATGGTTTTACCAGGGCGCATGGTAGCAGCCAAACTAGTGAGGAAGGTGCAGGAGCCCAGGAAGAAGTGGAGGACGAACTGATGGAAGACTCATCAGATGAGGGAGACCTTGATCACATTTCTGTTGTGCGAGGTTGGGGGGAGAGGACAGAGGAAGGAAGCATGATTGTTACCTCGCCACCAACACAACAGGGACTTGGTGCTCCTGGATGCGCAACACACATGAGTGCCTTCTTGCTGCACTACCTGCAACATGACCCTCGAATTGTGAGAATTAGAAATAATCCTGACTACTGGGTTGCCACACTGTTAGATCCCCGGTACAAAAGTAAATTTGCAGAAATTATTCCTGCCATAGAAAGGGATGCACGCATGCAGGAGTATCAGCAGAGACTGTTGCAGAATCTTACATGTGCTTTTCCACAAAATACCAGTGGTGCACGTAGTGAATCTCACAGTTCCAACTTGCCAACCGTGGGACCGTCAAGTGTTCAGCACTCAAACCGTAACAGAACCACAGTATCTGCTGGTAACATCAATTTTGCGGAATCATTTCACCACTTTTTTAGCCCATCCTTTGCAAGGCCACAGGAGACAAGAAGTTTGACACATAGTCAACGCCTAGAGACGATGGTACAGGAGTATCTCCAAGTAAACATTGAAGCCACGACTGTGTCACTGGACCCTTGCTCTTTTTGGGCTTCCAATCTGGATAAATGGCCGGAGCTAGCCACTTACGCCTTGGAGATCTTGTCATGCCCCGCAGCCAGCGTTCTGTCTGAACGTGTGTTCAGCGTTGCTGGTGGTGTGCTGACAGATAAGCGCACGCGGCTCTCCACTGATAATGTAGACAGACTCACGTTCATAAAGATGAACAAATCATGGATCCGAAACGACTTTTCTACCCCTGTGTCATCCTGGGGAGAGTAAAAGCTTGATGATTGGTTAAAATCACCCTACCAACCGTTTTAAGCTTTCAAATTACTAATCATGTTTATCTGTATCTTGGCTGGAAAATAATTTGGGCTTTGTAGCAGTGTGCAGCACTGATTCTATTAGGCCATCTATAATAAGCTCCACCAGATTTAAAATTACTAATCATGTTTATCTGTATCTTGACTGGAAAATAATTTGGGCTTTGTAGCAGTGTGCAGCACTGATCCTATTAGGCCATCTATACTAAAGCTTCACCAGATTTAAAATTAATAATAATTTTTAGCTGCATCTAGCCCGGAAAATAATTTTGGGGCTCCGAGATGCGCAAGACACATAAGTGCCTTCTTGCTGCACTACCTGCAGCATGACCCTCATATTGTCAGAATTCGAAGTAATCATGACTACTGGGTTGCCACACTCTTAGATCCCCCAAACTTTTCGATCAACCTTTTCATTTTAATAAAGACCAAAAAAATTGTCATTTTTGAAATTATAAGCATTAGCAGGTTGTTAGAAACTGAAATCAAACAGTTTTCAACTCAAAACTTTATTCTAGGTGATGTTACATTTTCACATAGGACCCCTTGTTCGAAAAGAGCTTCTGAACTCTCTCGTCCATTGAATTTGTCAGGTTTTGGATGGTTTCTGCTTCAATTGTTTTGCATGAGGACAGAATACCCTCCCAGAGCTGTTGCTTAGATGTGAACTGCCTCCCGCCATCATAGACACTCCTTTTAATGATGCTCCAAAGGTTCTGAATGGGGTACAGGTCAGGGGAGCATGGGGGTCACACCATAAGTTTGTCCCCTTTTATGCCCATATCAGCCAGAGATGCAGATGTTTTATGTGCAGCATGAGATGGTGCATTATCATGCAGAAAAATGATCTTGCTGTGAAATACACGGTTCTTCTTCTTGAACCATGGCAGGAAGTGCTGTTTGAGAAAATCCACATACATTATGGAGTTCATCTTTAGCGCCTTCAGGGATCCTAAAGGGGCCGACAATCTCTCTCCCCATGATTCCAGCCCAAAACATTACTCCACCTCCTCCTTGTTGGCGCTGTAGCCGTGTTTGCGTGGGGTGTCCATCAACCAGCCATCCTCCACTCCATCCATCTGGACCATCGAGCGCTGCACGGCACTCATCCATGAACAAAACAGTTTTGAAATCAGTCTTCATGTAATGTTTGACCCACTGGAGCCGTCTCTGCTTGTGTGAAGTGGATAGAGGAGGTCGACAGGATGGCGTATGCACAGCTGCAAACCTCTGAAGGACCCTGCATCTTGTTGTTCGGGGGACGTTGGAGGCACCAGCAGCTTCAAAAACTTGTTTGCTGCTATGACAAGGCTTTTTTGCCGCTGCTCTTTCAACCTGACGTAATTGCCTGTAGGAAAGAGTCCTCAATTTGCCCTTATCAGCACGCACACGTGTGTACTGTGAATCAGCTACATACTTCTTGATTGCCAAGACACTTCATCCTGATCATCGCACAATGTTGATTGTAGTCATGCTTTGACCTAAACACTCCACAATTTGTTGCTTCTCAGCAGCCGACACATCCTTTTTCTTTCCCATTTTGGCAGAAAATGTAGGCTGCTTAATAATGTGAGACAGCCTTCTTAAGTAGTCTTGCCTTTCATTGGACACACCTGCCAAACTAATTAGCACAGGTGTCTGCAATTGCTTACAGTGATATAAAGAGCCCTGACACACATCACCATCAATGAGTTTAACTGACAAACAAACAAATTCTTCCCTTATCACTCCTAAACACTTTTTGCATAATAATTTGGAACGCAGTGTACATGTGCTTTTCCACAAAACACCAGTGGTTTACGTAGTGAATCTTACAGTTCTAACTTGCCAACCGTGGTCTGTATGGAGTTGTTCAATAAAGGGCCCAAAATTAAGATAACATAGATGGGAGAGGTCTCTATGAATAGGAATTCCTAAGTATTTGATACCCTGTGAGGGCCAGGCAAAGGGAAAGTTGGACTGGATGGAATCCTATATGGATTTGGGGAGGGAGACATCGAGGGCCTCAGACTTCGCTGCATTGATTTTAAAATTTGACCATGTAACAAAGTGATCTATTTCAGCCATAACAGCATGGATGGATATATGTGATTGAGTGATATATTCTAGGACATCATCAGCAAATAGAGAGCACTTGTACTCGGTGCCTCCCACCTCAATCCACCTAATATTGGGGTTATGGCGAATTGATGAGAGCAGGTGCTCCGTCACTAGGATGTATAAGAGAGGGGACAGAGGACATCCCTGCCTGTCCCATTGGTGATTGTGAAAGGTGATGAAAATGTTCTGATGCACCCCCTGGGCCTTGGGACACCCGGAGCCGGACCCTTTTTGGTGGATGCTGGTGGTTGTAGTCTTCGTGGCGGCGACCCGGTTCCGTGGCTCAGGGTGGTCAAACCAGTGGCGGAACTATTTATGTGGTTTTGATGTTTAAATGTCCGACTACGCCACCCGTGGATTGCGGTCAGAGTGAACCGCCGCTGCAGGGCAGACCGCTGAGGCTGGTGTTGTGGGTGCAGCAGAGCATAGCATAACTCCCCACGGGAGGAGTATAGCCTCAGGGCAGTGTATGCGGAGGATGGGGGTGATGGTGCAGGGCAGCAGCAGTAACGACACGGAGTCAGTGATGCAGTCCAGGGCCTTTACTCACAGTTCTTATTATCCAGACCACGTCTGCAGGTAACGGCTGCCCACGTCGTACTGTGCTCACCAGGTGAGGGGCTCAGACAACTCCCAGATAACTTTGGAGCGCTTCACAGGACCCCCTTTGTGTGTCCTTTGTCTGGCCTTTCTTACCAACCCTTCTGTCCGGCTGCCTCGGGCCTCCTCTTGGTAAACTTGGCGCCAGTTTCCCTGACCCTATGTGGTGCCTTCCTAGCGGGTGTAGCGAGAGGCTGCGCCACATAAAATGTCACAGCCTCCGGTTTCTAGCTGAGGGTCGTTTCCTGCCTCCACTAGTTTCGGGGACCGGTCTCCCGTTTTGGCCTGACCCCTCCACGCAGGTGGATTCGGGCGTGCGGTGGCAACTCGCCCGTCCGCACCCCTGGGATCCCTTCATTCCTCGTTCCTGGAGCCTTCTCCGCTCCTCTTCCTTCCTTCTCCCTCTTCCAGGCCTGGGCCTCTGTTACTAGGCCCGCCTCCGGAGCAGAGCTCATGCAGAGCCCCTGCTCCCTGCCACTTCTGCTCAGACTTCTCTGCACTGAACTAAGATGGTGCCCACCTTTTATACTCCCTTCTCAATGCACCCAGGAACTGCTTCCTCCCTGATCCTGCACTACAGGGTTCCCCTTCCTCAGTGTTCCCTCCCCCCACTCCAGCCAGGGACAGGGACTGTCGTGCCCATCTCAGAGGCATATTGGTCGCCCTGCCCCACGGCAATGTGGTGTAATGCATGCAGGTGTCGGGTCCTGATCCACACTCCATCCTTACCTGAGAGTGAGATATCACACCTCTGGGTGAGGTGCAATACCTCTGTAGCAACCGAGCCCTCAGGGTGCTACAGTTCCATTTATCTTCAGCCTAGGTGACGTATTGTGATACAGGGCCGTGATTTTGGCTATAAAAGGGTCCCCTAGACCCCTACCCCAAGCTTTTTAAGAGAATCATATATGGCGTGCCAGGAGACTCTATGGAATGCTTTCTCAGCATCCAACGAGAGTATCGAATTACAAATTTTTAACTGCATCTAGCCCAGGAAATACTTTGTGCCTAGTAGCAGTGTCTGCTAGTCAGCGGATTATCCCGGCTGTTAAGCAAGCTACACCACCTGTAGTTTAGACACTTAATTTTTTCAAAGGAAATGCTTCGGGACCATGGGATACTCAGTGAAGAGCATCAGGAGGCACCTCAAGGCATAGGGGCTGGGACTGGCAGTAGGATGCCTTGCGGTGGACAGCCGAGCTCGATCCTTATAAAAGCTTTTTAACTGCAGCAGCTTTAGTGGACGCTACTGGAGCTGGAATTACGCGGCTGCTGGCATGAGACTTGCCCTCCAATAGATCCTTGTAAATGGATTTAAAGTGTATTCATTCAAATTAAAGAGACAATTTAAATTAAAAAGCTTAGAGCTGCCTCCACCACAGGGGGGCTCGCTCGACCCATCAGCGGACAGGCACCAGTATTGAGAGAGGGGGGCTGGCCATCAGGGTTCACCGCGGCTCTGGCACAAACCCGGCGACACGGAGGTGGCACGGGCAGGAGCGGACTGGCCGTGTCGGCTTCTCACTTTTTGGATTTTAGAAGGGCATGACATGCCTATATCTGTGTCTCCCCCTCCTTTTACTCATCCACCTCTTTTATTTTCGCATGACTATATGTACTTGTCACTTTTCCATGTGTTAGTTATGTCTTCTGAGCAGTTTGTCAGCTTTTGGACACCTTTGAAGGTGTTTTCTATGTGTTTCTATGTGTTTTTGTTTGCCTGCCATTGGTTTTAACGGTGTTCGAAGGTGTTCGACGAACAGTTCGACGAACAGTTCGGCGAACACACGGGTGTTCGACGAACCGAACCGAACTCGAACACTACGGGGGTGGCTCAACACTAGTCTGCACAGTCAACACTTGCTGCCGTGTTATTGGGGTTCAGTAACGTCAGCTGTTCCCCAGCTGTGCGGACGGCAATTTCTCCTGCTCTGTCCTCATTCACACTACTACAGATTTTAAAGTTGCTCCAATTACACCTCTGGCTCCTCTGTTTTCAGTATTATCCCTGAGCTCCAACACCGCCAGTTGGCGCTCGGAAGTGCCGTCTGCACAGTCAACACTTGCTGCCTTGTTATTGGGGTTCAGTAACGTCAGCTGTTGCCCTGCTGTGCGGATGGCAATTTCTCCTGCTCTGTCCTCATTCACACTACTACAGATTTTAAAGTTGCTCCAATTACACCTCTGGCTCCTCTGTTTTCAGTATTATCCCTGAGCTCCAACACCGCCAGTTGGCGCTCGGAAGTGCCGTCTGCACAGTCAACACTTGCTGCCTTGTTATTGGGGTTCAGTAACGTCAGCTGTTCCCCTGCTGTGCGGACGGCAATTTCTCCTGCTCTGTCCTCATTCACACTACTACAGATTTTAAAGTTGCTCCAATTACACCTCTGGCTCCTCTGTTTTCAGTATTATCCCTGAGCTCCAACACCGCCAGTTGGCTCTCGGAAGTGCCGTCTGCACAGTCAACACTTGCTGCCGTGTTATTGGGGTTCAGTAACGTCAGCTGTTCCCCTGCTGTGCGGACGGCAATTTCTCCTGCTCTGTCCTCATTCACACTACTACAGATTTTAAAGTTGCTCCAATTACACCTCTGGCTCCTCTGTTTTCAGTATTATCCCTGAGCTCCAACACCGCTAGTTGCTGCTCAGAAGTGCCGTCTGCACAGTCAACGCTTGCTCCAGTGTTATTGGGGTTCAGTAACGTCAGCTGATCCCCAGCTGTGTGTCTGTCAAATTCTCCTGCTTTGTCCACATCCACTGTACTACGGATTTAAAACTTGCTACAATTACACCTCTGGCTCCTCTGTTTTTAGTATTTACCCTGGGCTCCAATACCGCTAGTTGCTGCTCAGAAGTGCCGTCTGCACAGTCAACGCTTGCTCCAGTGTTATTGGGGTTCAGTAACGTCAGCTGATCCCCAGCTGTGTGTCCGGCCAATTCTCCTGCTTTGTCCACATCCACTGTACTACTGATTTAAAACTTGCTACAATTACACCTCTGGCTCCTCTGTTTTTAGTATTTACCCTGGGCTCCAATACCGCTAGTTGCTGCTCAGAAGTGCCGTCTGCACAGTCAACGCTTGCTCCAGTGTTATTGGGGTTCAGTAACGTCAGCTGATCCCCAGCTGTGTGTCCGGCAAATTCTCCTGCTTTGTCCACATCCACTGTACTACTGATTTAAAACTTGCTCCAATTACACCTCTGGCCCCTCTGTTTTTAGTATTTACCCTGGGCTCCAATACCGCTAGTTGCTGCTCAGAAGTGCCGTCTGCACAGTCAATGCTTGCTCCAGTGTTATTGGGGTTCAATACACACTACTACAGATTTTAAAGTTACTCCAATTACGCCTCTGGCTCCACTCTGTTTTTAGTATTTACCCTGGGTTCCAGCACCGCCAGCTGTTTTCCAGCAGTGTCTTTGGCACGGGTACTCCCTCTTGCCCAGCCTGGTTCCAGCACGCCAGCTGTTTCCGGGTAGTGTCAACGTCACTTTGCCTCCAATGCGTTGTCCTGTCGTGTTGCGGTCGGGTTAGCCGACTCTATGGTGCCTGCAGTTTAGGTGACTCCTATGTGGGCTGCGGGATCTGGCAATGAAGACTGGTTCCATAGTGCCAATAGGACAAGCACCCCCTGTAGGACTGTGGGTTTTGGTAACTGTGGCCGGCTCGCGGCCTTGAAACTTTTTTTTACATGGGTACCTTCTGCTACCCATCCGGGTTCCAGTACCGTCAGCTGGTTCTCGGCAGTGCCTTTGGCTCTTGTACCTTCTGCTACCTATCCGGGTTCCAGTACCGTCAGCTGGTCCTCATTTGTTCCATTTGCTCTTGTACCTTCTACTACCCATCCAGGTTCCAGTACCGTCAGCCGGTCTTCGGTAGTTCCATTGGCTCTTGTACCTTCTGCTACCCATCCGGGTTCCAGTACCGTCAGCTGGTCCTCATTAGTTCCATTTGCTCTTGTACCTTCTACTACCCATCCGGGTTCCAGTACCGTCAGCTGGTTCTCGGCAGTGCCTTTGGCTTAGGTGCCTCCTTCTCGGTATCCAAGCTCCACCAACGTCTGCTGGTCCTTGGTAGTGTTTTCTGGCACAGGTACCTCCGGCTTAGTAACCGAGTTCCAGTACCATCAGCTGGTCTTGGGTAGTTCCATTGGCTCTTGTACCTTCTGCTACCCATCCGGGTTCCAGTACCGTCAGCTGGTCCTCGTTAGTTCCATTTGCTCTTGTACCTTCTACTACTCATCCTGGTTCCAGTACCGTCAGCTGGTCTTCGTTAGTTCCATTTGCTCTTGTACCTTCTACTACCCATCCGGGTTCCAGTACCGTCAGCTGGTTCTCGGCAGTGCCTTTGGCTTACGTGCCTCCTTCTCGGTATCCAAGTTCCACCAACGTCTGCTGGTCCTTGGTAGTGCTTTCTGGCACAGGTACCTCCTGCTTAGTAACAGAGTTCCAGTACCGTCAGCTGGTCTTCGGTAGTTCCATTGGCTCTTGTACCTTCTGCTACCCATCTGGGTTCCAGTACCGTCAGCTGGTTCTCGGCAGTGCCTTTGGCTTAGGTGCCTCCTTCTCGGTATCCAAGTTCCACCAACGTCTGCTGGTCCTTGGTAGTGCTTTCTGGCACAGGTATCTCCTGCTTAGTAACCGAGTTCCAGTACAGTCAGCTGGTCTTCGGTAGTTCCATTGGCTCTTGTACCTTCTGCTACCCATCTGGGTTCCAGTACCGTCAGCTGGTTCTCGGCAGTGTCTTTGGCACGGGTACTCCCTCCTGCCCAGCCTGGTTCCAGCACGCCAGCTGTTTCCGGGTAGTGTCAACGTCACTTTGCCTCCAATGCGTTGTCCTGTCGTGTTGCGGTCGGGTTAGCCGACTCTATGGTGCCTGCAGTTTAGGTGACTCCTATGTGGGCTGCGAGATCTGGCAATGAAGGCTGGTTCCATAGTGCCAATAGGACAAGCACCCCCTGTAGGACTGTGGGTGTTGGTAACTGTGGCCCGCTCGCGGCCTTGAAACTTTTTTTTACATGGGTACCTTCTGCTACCCATCCGGGTTCCAGTACCGTCAGCTGGTTCTCGGCAGTGCCTTTGGCTTACGTGCCTCCTTCTCGGTATCCAAGTTCCACCAACGTCTGCTGGTCCTTGGTAGTGCTTTCTGGCACAGGTACCTCCTGCTTAGTAACAGAGTTCCAGTACCGTCAGCTGGTCTTCGGTAGTTCCATTGGCTCTTGTACCTTCTGCTACCCATCTGGGTTCCAGTACCGTCAGCTGGTTCTCGGCAGTGCCTTTGGCTTAGGTGCCTCCTTCTCGGTATCCAAGTTCCACCAACGTCTGCTGGTCCTTGGTAGTGCTTTCTGGCACAGGTGCCTCCTGCTTAGTAACCGAGTTCCAGTACCGTCAGCTGGTCTTCGGTAGTTCCATTGGCTCTTGTACCTTCTGCTACCCATCTGGGTTCCAGTACCGTCAGCTGGTTCTCGGCAGTGTCTTTGGCACGGGTACTCCCTCCTGCCCAGCCTGGTTCCAGCACGCCAGCTGTTTCCGGGTAGTGTCAACGTCACTTTGCCTCCAATGCGTTGTCCTGTCGTGTTGCGGTCGGGTTAGCCGACTCTATGGTGCCTGCAGTTTAGGTGACTCCTATGTGGGCTGCGAGATCTGGCAATGAAGGCTGGTTCCATAGTGCCAATAGGACAAGCACCCCCTGTAGGACTGTGGGTTTTGGTAACTGCGGCCGGCTCGCGGCCTTGAAACTTTTTTTTACATGGGTACCTTCTGCTACCCATCCGGGTTCCAGTACCGTCAGCTGGCTCTCGGCAGTGCCTTTCGCTTAGGTGCCTCCTTCTCGGTATCCAAGTTCCACCAACGTCTGCTGGTCCTTGGTAGTGCTTTCTGGCACAGGTACCTCCTGCTTAGTAACAGAGTTCCACTACCGTCAGCTGGTCTTCAGTAGTTCCATTGGCTCTTGTACCTTCTGCTACCCATCCGGGTTCCAGTACCGTCAGCTGGTCCTCATTAGTTCCATTTGCTCTTGTACCTTCTACTACCCATCCGGGTTCCAGTACCGTCAGCTGGTTCTCGGCGGTGCCTTTGGCTTAGGTGCCTCCTTCTCGGTATCCAAGTTCCACCAACGTCTGCTGGTCCTTGGTAGTGCTTTCTGGCACAGGTACCTCCTGCATAGTAACCGAGTTCCAGTACCGTCAGTGGTCCTCGGCAGTTCCATTGGCTCTTGTACCTTCTGCTACCCATCCGTTTTCCAGTACCGTCAGCTGGTCCTCATTAGTTCCATTTGCTCTTGTACCTTCTACTACCCATCCGGGTTCCAGTACCGTCAGCTGGTTCTCGGCAGTGCCTTTGGCTTAGGTGCCTCCTTCTCGGTGTCCAAGTTCCACCAACGTCTGCTGGTCCTTGGTAGTGCTTTCTGGCACAGGTACCTCCTGCTTAGTAACCGAGTTCCAGTACCGTCAGCTGGTCCTCGGTAGTTCCATTGGCTCTTGTACCTTCTGCTACCCATCCGGGTTCCAGTGCCGTCAGCTGGTCCTCGTTAGTTCCATTTGCTCTTGTATCTTCTACTACCCATCTGGGTTCCAGTACCGTCAGCTGGCTCTCGGCAGTGCCTTTGGCTTAGGTGCCTCCTTCTCGGTGTCCAAATTCCACCATCGTCTGCTGGTCCTTGGTAGTGCTTTCTGGCACAGGTACCTCCTGCTTAGTGACCGAGTTCCAGTACCGTCAGCTGGTCCTCGGCAGTTCCATTGGCTCTTGTACCTTCTGCTACCCATCCGGGTTCCAGTACCGTCAGCTGGTCCTCATTAGTTTCATTTGCTCTTGTACCTTCTACTACCCATCCGGGTTCCAGTACCGTCAGCTGGTTCTCGGCAGTGCCTTTGGCTTAGGTGCCTCCTTCTCGGTATCAAAGTTCCACCAACGTCTGCTGGTCCTTGGTAGTGCTTTCTGGAACAGGTACCTCCTGCTTAGTAACCGAGTTCCAGTACCGTCAGCTGGTCCTCGGTAGTTCCATTGGCTCTTGTACCTTCTGCTACCCATCCGGGTTCCAGTACCATCAGCTGGTCCTCGGTAGTTCCTCAGCCTTCTTGTACCTTCTGCTACATTTCCAAGTTCAAGCTTTTTGAAATGGTTCTTGGTAATCACTCTGGATCTCCCTGACGAGGACCCTGAAGACGCGGACCCTGAAGACCACCCCGAAGAAGACGAGGACCCCGAAGTCGAGGACCCTGAAGACGAGGACCCTGAAGACCAACCCGAAGAAGACGAGGACCCCGAAGACGAGGACCCTGAAGACGAGGACCCTGAAGACCAACCCAAAGAAGACGAGGACCCCGAAGACGAGGACCCTGAAGATGAGGACCCTGAAGACCACCCCGAAGAAGACGAGGACCCTGAAGACGACGACCCTGAACACGAGGACCCTGAAGACCACCCGAAGAAGACGAGGACCCCGAAGACGACGACCCTGAAGACGAGGACCCCGAAGATGACGACCCTGAAGACCACCCCGAAGAAG
The DNA here is from genome assembly GCF_046119375.1 of Phyllobates terribilis. Taxonomy (NCBI): domain Eukaryota; kingdom Metazoa; phylum Chordata; class Amphibia; order Anura; family Dendrobatidae; genus Phyllobates; species Phyllobates terribilis. Next base: position 124,996,653 of record NW_027362762.1, on the reverse strand, counting down.
ACCAAGAAGATGACCCTGAAGAAGTTGATCAAGAGGACAAAAAAGAGAAGACAACCACCAAGATACAGAAGAACAAGAGACAGAAAACCAAGAAGCAGAAGTACAAGAAGCTGCAGAACAAAAAGCGGAAGAACATTAAGCATAAGACTAAAAATCAGAGCAAAAGATAATATCTAAATTATAAGCAGAAGATGACTAAGCAGTGTATGGGGGTGAGTCCGTTCCTCCTCGTGGTGCCCCTGGAAAAGACCTGCTGCTGCAGGCCTAACTGAACACGGACAAAGCCTGTTGTAAATCTTTTGTGACGGGCAGAACGAAAGGTGTAATGTTCAAACTTTTATAGATAACAACTACAGGAATGCCTGTCACAAATAAGAATATGATGAAGAAGAAGAATATGAAGAAGATGAAGAAGTAGAATATGAAGAAGAATAATAGTTGAATAAGAAGAATATGAAGAATGTAAAAAAAAAGAATAATACGAAGAAGGTGAAGATGAAGAAGGTGAAGAAGAAGTTGATGAAAAAGATGCTGATGCTGAGGATGATGAAGGAGAAAGTGTGGGAGAAGTAAAAAAAAAAAGGTGAAGAGCATGGAAGTAGTGAAACATAAATATCTGACAAAATATAAAAATACTTAACATAGTCAATATTTCCGTAGCTCAGAACGTCTTAAAAAAAAAAATAATTCCTGCTATTCCATTTGATTGGGCTAAACCTCTATGCCTTTATTGTCTCCCCCACCTCCCCCAATACATTCTACATTATTCTTAGTTGTTTTCCTTCATGTAGAATTAACCTACAAGGAAAGAAAGGGTTTATTTTCATTCCGATGTTTCTGTCCCATTGACTTGCATTGGTTTCCGGTATCGGAATCGGCGATATCCGATACTTTTGGGGTATCGGTCCGATCCAATCCGATCCGATATTTCCCGATATCGGAAGGTATCGCTCAACACTAACCCCCACACCATCACACCTCCTCCTCCATGCTTCATGGTGGGAACCAGGCATGTAGAGTCCATCCGTTTAGTTTTTCTGCGTCGCACAAAGACACGGTGGTTGGAACCAAAGATCTCAAATTTGGACTCATCAGACCAAAGCACAGATTTCCACTGGTCTAATGTCCATTCCTTGTGTTCTTTAGCCCAAATAAGTCTCTTCTGCTTGTTGCCTGTCCTTAGCAGTGGTTTCCTAGCAGCTATTTTACCATGAAGGCCTGCTGAACAAAGTCTCCTCTTAACAGTTGTTGTAGAGATGTGTCTGCTGTTAGAACTCTGTGTGGCATTGACCTGGTCTCTAATCTGAGCTGCTGTTAACCTGCGATTTCTGAGGCTAGTGACTCAGATAAACTTAACCTCAGAAGCAAAGGTGACTCTTGGTCTTCCTTTTCTGGGGCGGTCCTCATGTGAGCCAGTTTCTTTGTAGCGCTTGATGGTTTTTGCAACTGCACTTGGGTACACTTTCAAAGTTTTCCCAATTTTTCGCACTGACTGACCTTCATTTCTTAAAGTAATGATGGCCACTCGTTTTTGAAGAACCTAGAATATAAGACATATTTTCAGTTGTTTCACACTTTTTTGTTGAGTATATAATTCCACATTTGTTAATTCATAGTTTTGATGCCTTCAGTGTGAATGTACAATTTTCATAGTCATGAAAATACAGAAAAATCTTTAAATGAGAAGGTGTGTCCAAACTTTTGGTCTGTACTGTACTAACAGACCATGTGACACTTAGATTGCCCATAGATGGACTTCCTGTCACTAAGCATGTGACTTATGAAGGTAATTGCTTGCATCAGAGTTTTTTAGGGGCTTCATCGCAAAAGGGGTGAATACATATGCACATGCCAATTTTTAGTTATTTGATCTGATCCCATAAATTAAATTTATGACTATATTTTTCTCACTTCTCTTCACCAACTATTTAGTTCTGATGCATCACACTCTCATCGGATTCCAAAAATATTTAAACACAGATTGTAATGTAACAAATAGGTAAAAAGCCCAGGGGGTAAATACTTTCACAAGCCACTGTACCTGGGATTTAACTCTGCCAAGACACTGTCCAGCACTTGTTAATCTGTTGACCCTCGGGCTCCCAAATTTACTTCCAAACTCCAAAAAAATGAGCTTTGTTGACTGGCTCCAAAAGCTTTCCAGTTAGGATTAGTGTAACTGCTAGCTTTGTCTAATGCAGGAGTGCACAACCTTTTTTGATCCTAAGGGCTGCAGTGGTATTACTCTAAGACATTTATGGCATATCAAAAAATTATAAATGTCGAAGAGATGTTGTTTTTACTCCTAGGATTTGAAAATTTCAGGAAAATTATTTTCTCCCCAAATCAGCAGTCCTTAGGTTTCATAACTCTCATAAACCAGCATGGAGAGAGCTCATATACTCATACTCCTTACTGGAGAGCAACACAAGGGTAAAGAGACCCCTCTCTCCTGTTTTATGAATGACCCAGGGATGGCTGTACAATGCATTACTGGTGCTTACTAGTGTTGAGCGAGCACTAAAATGCTCGGGTGGTCGAAGCTCGGGCCGAGCTCGCCGTGATACTCAGGTGCTCGACCCGAGCAACGAGCCCAATGTTAGTCTATGGGAGACCCGAGCATTTTTGCGGCGGCACCCCCGGCAGTCTGTAGAAAGCCTAAAAAGTGCCCAAAACGATAGTGACAGTGCTCAAAAGACATGGGGACAGCATGGGCATCGCCCCAGGAAGCATTTCTGACCCCCAGGTCACTGCTGTCAACAATGTGGTCAGAAGTATTAAGCCACTTTTACGGGCTCACAATAAAACGTTCAAAAACGAAACTGAAACAGTTTTCCTGTGAAATATGTTAAGGAACTTCCTTTCCAGGGAAAAGACTTGTGTATAAGGTAAAAAAAAAACAAAAACAAAAATACTCCTCCACACGTTGGGCTATGTTCACAAGTAGCATTTTTTATGCGTTTTTGCACTTTTGTATTGCTTTCAACCGTGACAAATGCATTCATCGGGAAATGTCATTTTAACATTTTACAATCTTATCTGGCCATGTGCTGTGTGACACATGCATACAGTGCTGAAAAGACATGGGAACAGCATGGGGAAGACCCCTGGAAGCATCTCTGACACCCAGGTCACTGCCTAAAAGTGTGCCCATCAGAAGTGATCCTTTCCGCATCAGAAGATGCAGACTTGCAACCATCCCCGTGCAAGTCCTTGTCCCAGGGCAGTGTTCAATTGTACCTCCCCCATTCCTTGCAATGCAAGCGCAAGTATGCAGCCTGGGGGTGGGTGGGTGTTAGGCTGCATACTGTTAGCTTGCTTGCACTTGAAATGGGGCCTTTTAGTTTGGAGGAGGCCGGAGCTGGCCACTACCTCATGGCTGCTTCGGCAGCGAGGTATCCATACTCAGTCCCCAGCCGCCCGGCGGCCGGGTGTCCACGCTCGGTCCCCAGCCGCCAGCGGGCGGCCGGGTGTCCATACTCGGTCCCCAGCCGCCCCGCGGCCGGGTGCCAACACACGGTCCCCAGCCGCCTGGGGGCGGCCGGGTGTCCATAAACGGTCCCCAGCCACCCCCATTTCTCCTTGGAACATCCCAGCACACTCTTTTCTTAGCCCGGTCAGCTTTAGGGCAGCATTGGACGAGCCCACCAGAGAACCAGACTCCTCCGGTGGGCCCTGGCTTCTCCATCAGGGGAGTTGAGAGTGCCAAGATGAGGAGCATGATGATGATGATAGAAGTTAGCGTCTGCTTTGTTTTCTTGGATTGCAAGCGCATGTATGTAGTAGCGGCTAGGCCTGAGGAGGTCAGCGTTTTGGCGCATATCCTACCTCCTCCGAGGATTGCTGGATGTTTTCCTGCTACTATCCCAGTTCTATGACTCCCGTTAAAACAAAGCTTCTGGTGATGAATGATGGATGAGGTGGTATCAAAAGAGAAAGAGCAGGAGGAACAGGGACCATTCACATCAATATCAGGCCAGTCAACCACACATGTCTTGTATGATATGTTTCTGTACCAAAAGGAGCGGTTTGGCTACACAGTTAAAGGGCATGCAGTGAGTGCAATGCCTACCAAAAATTTCGAGGCACTCCAATGCCCCTTGGAAGTGACATGGAGGTCAGAGGGCCTTAACTAAACCGTTTTTTCCATTTATAGCAACTTGGTCTCCTGTGCACTGTTGGCCTAAGCAGTGAATGGAAGGCTTTCCAAAAATTATGAGGAACTGCAATGCCCCTTGAAACAGACGTGGATTACAGAATTCTAAAAACCTTCTACCCATTATTGGGGAGTGGGTCTCGCTTAGTGTTCGCATATGCATTGAAAAGCAAAAGCTGACTAAAATTAGAAGGAAATGCAATGCCCCTTGGAAGAGTGGTGGAGGTCGCAGTAGCTTAACAAGATGGTTTTAATGCCCCTTAGAAGAGCGGTGGAGGTCGCAGTAGCTTAAAAAGATGGTTTAAATGCCCCTTGGAAGAGACGTGGAGGTCACAGTGGAATAAAAAGACAATATTAATGCCCCTTGAAAATGTGGTGGAGGTCGCAGTAGCTTAACAAGCCGGTTTTAATGCCCCTGGGAAAAGTGGTGGAGGTCGCAGTAGCTTAACCCCTTTAAAGCCCATGACGTACTAATACGCGTCTGTGCCCTGGGCTTTAAGAGCCTGACCCTTATTAGTACGTCATCGCGATCGCGCGCGCACACAGGCTGTGCGGGCGAGATCGCTGCCGGGTGTCAGCTGATTGTCACAGCTGACACTCGGTACTATGTGCAGGGAGTGATCCCGCACTGCTCCCGGCACTTTAACCCCCGCAATGCTGCGATCGAAGTCGATTATAGCATTGCGGTGGCTAAGGGGAGGTGATCGGTATACTCATCTCCTCTTCCGGCCTCCAGCGCTGTCTGCCGCGGCTTCCCGGGTGTTGCCATGACGACCCAATGTCGTCATGACAACATCCAGGTCACCAGACAGCAGGAAGATTGTTTGGTCATGCGCAGTGCATGAACGAACAATCTTATCACTGTGCAGCGCTGACTGCTCCATCCCTATGCTATGCAGGCGATCAGAATAAAAAAAAGTGAAAGTCCCATAGTGGGACAAAGTAAAAAAGTAAAAAAACTCCCAGAAAGTGAAAAAAAAATATATTTTTTTAAAAAAATATAAAAAAAAATAAAAAAAAAGAATCCACTAAAAATAAAAATATAATGTACCCATAAATAAATATTAATCTGAAAAAAACAAAACTAAACAATAAAAGTACACATATTTAGTATCGCCGCGTCCGTAACGACCTGACCTATAAAACTTTTCCACTAGTTAACCCCTTCAGTGAACACGGTAAAAAATAAAAATAAAAAACGAAGCAAAAAACAATGCTTTATCATCATACTGCCAAACAAAAAATGGAATAACGCGTGATCAAAAAGACGAATGTCAATAAAAATGGTACCGCTGAAAACGTCATCTTGTCCTGCAAAAAACAAGCCACCATACAGCTCCATCATCCGAAAAATCAAAAAGTTATAGCTCTCAGAATAAAGCGATGCAAGAAATTTTTTTTTTCTATAAAATAGCTTTTATTGTGTAAAAGCGCCTAAACATAGAAAAACGATATAAATGTGGTACCGCTGTAAACGTACTGACCCGAAGAATAAAGCTACCTTATCAATTTTACCACACGCGGAACAGAATAAAAAAATGTAAAAAAAACAATTCCTGAATTGTTGGTTTTTGTTTATTCTGCCTCCAAAAAGCTGTAATAGAAAGCGATCAAAAAATGTCACGTGCCTAAAAATGGCACCAATAAAAACGTCAACTCATCCTGCAAAAAATAAACCATCACATGACTCTGTAGGCCAAAATATGTAAAAATTATAGCTCTCAAAATATGACGATGCAAAAACTAGATTTTACAAAATATGTGTCTTTTAGTGTGTGACAGCTGTCAATCATAAAAACCCGATATGATTCTGGTATCTCTGTAGTCGCACCGACCCGAAGAATAAGGTCGTCTAATCACTTATACCGCACTAGGAACGGCGTAAAAAATAAACGCTAGGGCTGGGGTTGGGGTTGTGCTAATGTAAGGGTTGAGGTTTTTTTTTTTTCAAAAGTAAAAAAAAAATAAAAAAATAAATAAAAAAATGACGATATGGCAACTAGTGTTGAGCGCAAGTGCTCGCTACTTGAGTTTGCATCGGGTGCTCAGGTATGCACTGAGTATCGCGGGTGCTCGAGTCACCGCCCCATATGCTTCGCGGCCAAAAAACCTTGCGGGGATTGCCTGCCATGCACGAGCGATCCCCGCATGTTTTTTTGGGGTGTCTAATAACCGTGAAATATGCGGGCAGGGACTCGAGCATTTCACTTGAGCACCCGTGATACATGGTGCATACCTGAGTACTCGATGCAAACTCAAGTAGCGAGCACTTGCGCTCAAGAGTAATGACAACTTATTCAATATGATGATCTAATGTTATCAAATTCTGTGTCGTACCTCTGGGTTCAAAATGTTCACTATACCCCTTAATAAACTCCTTGAGGGGTATAGTTTTCAAAATGGGGTCTCTTGTGGGGGAGCTCCACTGTTTAGGCACATCAGGGGCTCTCCAAATGCAACATGGTTTCTGCTAACAAATTGAATGGAAAATCGGCTCAAATTGTTAGCGGACACCATATTGCGTTAGGAGAGCCCCTGTGTGCCTAAACATTGGAGCTCCCGCACAAGTGACCCCATTTTGGAAACTAGACCACCCAAGGCACCTATCTAGATGCATAGTGAGCACTTGGAACCCCCAGGTGGTTCACAAATTGATTCGTAAAAATGAAAAAGTGTTTTTTTTTCCACTTTTTCATTTTTACGAATCAATTTGTGAAGCACCTGGGGGTTCCAAGTGCTCATTATGCTTCTAGATAGGTGCCTTGGGGGGTCTAGTTTCCAAAATTGGGTCACTTGTTGGGGAGCTCCAATGTTTAGGCACATCAGGGGCTCTCCAAACGCAACATGGTGTCCGCTAACAATTTGAGCCGATTTTCCTTTCAATTTGTTAGCAGACACCATGTTGCGTTTGGAGAGCCCCTGTGTGTCTAAACATTAGTGCTCCTGCACAAGTGACCACATTTTGGAAACTAGACCACCCAAGGCACCTATCTAGATGCACAGTGAGCACTTAGAACCGCCAGGTGCTTCACAAATTGATTCGTAAAAATGAAAAAGTGTTTTTTTTTCCACTTTTTCATTTTTCCGAATCAATTTGTGAAGCACCTGGGGGTTCCAAGTTCTCATTATGCATCTAGATAGGTGCCTTGGGGGTCTAGTTTCCAAAATGGGGTCACTTGTGGGGGGTTTCCACTGTTTAGGCACATCAGGGGCTCTCCAAACGCAACATGGTGTCCGCTAATTATTCAAGCAAATTTTACAATCAAAAAGTCAAATAGCGCTCCTTCCCTTCCGAGCCCTGCCGTTCGCCCAAACAGTGGTTTTTCCCCACATATGGGGTATATGCGTGCCCAGGGGAAGTTGCATAACAAATTTTGGGATCCATTTTTTCTTGTTACCCCTGCGAAAATATAAAAATTGGGTCTAAAGTAACATTTTTGTGAAAAAAGTTAAATGTTCATTTTTTTCTTCCACATTCCAAAAATTCCTGTGAAGCACCTGAAGGGTTAATAAAGTTCTTGAAAGTGGTTTTGAGAACCTTAAGGGGTGCTGTTTTTTAGAATGGTGTCACTTTTGAGTATTTTCTGTCATAAAGACCTCTCAAAGTGACTTCAAATGTGATGTGGTCCCTAAAAATATGGTTTTGTAAATTTTGTTGGAAAAATGAGAAATCGCAGGTCAAATTTTAACCCTTATAGCTCCCTAACAAAAAAAAAAATTTGGTTCCAAAATTGTGCTTATGTAAAGTAAACATGTGGGAAATGTTATTTATTAAGTTTTTTGTGTGACATATCTCTCTGATTTAAGGGCATAAAAATTAAAATTTTGAAAATTGCAAAATTTTCAACATTTTTGCCAAATTTCCATTTTTTTCACAAATTAACGCAAATGATATCGAAGAAATTTTAACAAAATCATGAAGTACAATATGTCACGAAAAAACAATCTCAGAATCAGGGGGATCCGTTGAAGCGTTCCAGAGTAATTACCTCATAAAGTGACAGTGGTCAGAATTGTAAAAATTGGCCGGGTCATTAACGTGCAAACCACCCTCGGGGGTAAAGGGGTTAACAAGACAGTTTTAATGCCCCTTGGAAGAATGGTGGAGGTCGCAGTAGCTTAACAAGACAGTTTTAATGCCCCTGGGAAAAGTGGTGGAGGTTGCAGTAGCTTAACAAGACGGTTTTAATGCCCCTTGGAGAAATGGTGGAGGTCGCAGTAGCTTAACAAGATGGTTTTAATGCCCCTTGGAAGAATGGTGGAGGTCGCAGTAGCTTAACAAGACAGTTTTAATGCCCCTTGTTAGAGCGGTTGAGGTCGCAGTAGCTTAACAAGATGGTTTTAATGCCCCTTGGAAGAGTGGTGGATGTCGCAGTAGCTTAACAAGATGGTTTTAATGCCCCTTGGAGAACTGGTGGAGGTCGCAGTAGCTTAACAAGACAGTTTTATTGCCCCTTGGTAGAGCGGTGGAGGTCGCAGTAGCTTAAAAAGACTGTTTAATTGCCCCTTGGAAGAGAGGTGGAGGTCACAGTGTAATAAAAAGACAAAATCAATGCGCCTTGATAATGTGGTGGAGGTCGCAGTAGTTTAACAAGACAATTTTAATGCCCCTTGGAAGAGCAGTGGAGGTCGCAGTAGCTTAACAAGACGGCTTTAATGCCCCTTGGAAGAATGGTGGAGGTCACAGTAGCTTAAAAAGACGGTTTTAATGCCCCTTGGAGAAGTAGTGAAGGTCGCAGTAGCTTAACAATACGGTTTTAATGCCCCTTGGAGAAGTGGTGGAGGTCGCAGTAGCTTAACAAGACGTTTTAATGCCCCTTGGAAGAGCGGTGGAGGTCGCAGTAGCTTAAAAAGACGGTTTAAATGCCCCTTGGAAGAGACGTGGAGGTCACAGTTGAATAAAAAGACAATATCAATGTCCCTTGAAAATGTGGTGGAGGTCGCAGTTGCTTAACAAGACCGTTTTAATGCTCCTGGGAAAAGTGGTGGAGGTCGCAGTAGGTTAACAAGACGGTTTTTATGCCCCTTGGAAGAGTGGTGGAGGTCGCAGTAGCTTAACAAGACGGTTTTCATACCCCTTGGAAGAGTGGTGGTGGTCGCAGTAGCTTACTAAGATGGTTTTAATGCCCCTTGGAGAAGTGGTGGAGGTCGCAGTAGCTTAACAAGATGGTTTTAATGCCCCTGGGAAAAGTGGTGGAGGTCGCAGTAGCTTAACAAGACGGTTTTAATGCCCCTTGGAAGAGATGTGGAGGTCGCAGTGGAATAAAAAGACAATATCAATGCCCCTTGTAAATGTGGTGGAGGTTGCATTAGCTTAACAAGACAGTTTTAATGCCCCTGGGAAAAGTGGTGGAGGTCGCAATAGCTTAACAAGATGGTTTCAATGCCCCTTGGAAGAGTGGTGGAGGTCACAGTAGCTTAAAAAGACGGTTTTAATGCCCCTTGGAGAAGTAGTGGAGGTCGCAGTAGCTTAACAAGACGGTTTTAATGCCCCTTGGAATAGCGGTGGAGGTCACAGTAGCTTAAAAAGTCGGTTTTAATGCCCCTGGGAAAAGTGGTGGAGGTCGCAGTAGCTTAACAAGATGGTTTTAATGCCCCTTGGAAGAGCGGTGGAGGTCGCAGTAGCTTAACAAGATGGTTTTAATGCCCCTTGGAAGAGCGGTGGAGGTCGCAGTAGCTTAACAAGACGGTTTAAATGCCCCTTGGAAGAGACGTAGAGGTCACAGTGGAATAAAAAGACAATATCAATGCCCCTTGAAAATGTGGTGGAGATCGCTGTAGCTTAAGAAGACGGTTTTAATGCCCCTGGTAAAAGTGGTGGAGGTCGCAGTAGCTTAAGAAGACGGTTTTAATGCCCAATTGGAAGGGTGGTGGAGGTTACAGTAGCTTAAAAAGACGGTTTTAATGCCCCTTGGAGAAGTGGTGGAGGTCGCAGTAGCTTAACAAGATGGTTTTAATGCCCCTTGGAGAAGTGGTGGAGGTCGCAGTAGCTTAACAAGACAGTTTTAATGCCCCTTGGAAGAATGGTGGAGGTCGCAGTAGCTTAACAAGACGGTTGTAATGCCCCTTGGAAGAGCGGTGGAGGTCGCAGTAGCTTAAAAAGACGGTTTAAATGCCCTTTGGAGAAGTGGTGGAGGTCGCAGTAGCTTAACAAGACGGTTTTAATGCCCCTTGGAGAAGTGGTGGAGGTCACAGTAGCTTAACAAGACGGTTTTAATGCCCCTTGTAAGAGCCATGCAGTACATATTCCCATTATTGGGGAGTGGGTCTCCCATAGTCTTTGCCTATGTTTTCCAAGCAAAAGCTGGCAAAAATTAGGAGGGAGGAACTTGCAATGCTGGCAACACGAACCAAGGTCACCCTGGTGGTATAGTGGTGGTGGAGGCTGAGGATAAGGAGAAGAGCAAAATACAGCAGAAATACCCATGTGTGGGTGTGAAGCGGTGCATGGGAATATACCTCCCGAAATAACACAGTGGATTTGACTTTAGGTTACTCTGCTGTCATTTGGTGGTGATGAGACGTCTGGCCCAATCCAGCCCTTGTTCATTTTGATAAGGGTCAGCTGGTCAGCATTGTCAGTTGACAGGCGAGTGCGCTTATCAGTTATAATTCCCCCAGCGGCACTAAAAACACGCTCTGATAACACGCTAGCGGCAGGACAGGCCAGGACCAAGGCGTACAGAGTGAGTTCATTCCAAGTGTCCTGCTTGGATTCTCAATAATTAAAAGGCACAGAGGAATCACGGAGGATGCTGGTACGGTCGGCAAGCTACTCCCTCACCATCTTTTGAAACTTTCCACTCCTTGTGAGAGTACCCCGCGTCTCAGGGCCTGTAAGCTGGGCGTGTCTCAGAAAACTGTCCCAGAATGTTGACAGTGTTCCCCTGCCTCTGCTGGATTGGAGTTGCGTCTCTCTCGCCTGTACGCCTTGGTTGGTCAACGAACTGTGACCTCTGCCGCTAGCGTGTTCAGATGGGAATTTTTTTAACAGTTCTGCAGCAAGGGCCTTCTGGTACTGCCCCATTTTTATAGACCTCTCCACCTCAGCAATAAGAGAGTGAAAGATCTCCTTGTAGCGGGGGTCTAAAAGTGTCACCAACCAGTAATGACGGTTAGAACTCTCCTGTTAGGTTTTTTCTAGTTTGCTGGTCACATGACCATTTTTGCCGATTTAATCCGGCTCCGCCCTCCTGGCCTTTCTGGACTTCATTGTATTTACTACTCTTGAGCTAGCTTGGTGCTCTGTTACCGTTCTCTGTTAGTTGTGCTAGGTCTTCGGACCTCTATGTTCTTTGTTGTGTGTTTGTCTTTGACTGCTACAATTTCTGTTAGGAGGTGTCCAACGTTATCCCAGTCCCTAGTTCTTGTAGGGATCCCTCCCTTGCATCTATAGGTCTTCGTACAGACTAGCCGAGGACTTTAGCGGGTCTGATCGCAGGATCAGGTTCCCCGTTACATCATAGGGATCCAGTTTAGTTCTATTGTAGGGACAGATCTCCTGTCTTTCCTTAGTGCTTGTAGCAGATCATAACAGTAAGTCCAGCCCAAAATATTTCTCTAAGGAAAGACCTCCAGTTTCCATCATGGTCTCGGTTCAAGATTTGGCTCAACGCTTGCAGGGACTCTCTCTGGAGGTGGCCGAGCTCCAACAACACGTGAGTAGCTGTTCTGGAGCACATTTGGTAGAGCCAAAGGTACGTCTGCCTGATCTATTTTTTGGTGAACAACAAGATTTTTTTTCTTTTAAAAATGCTTGTTTATTGTATTTTCGTTTAAGACCCGGATCCTCTGGTGATGAATCACAGCGCATAGGGTTCATAATGTCACTTTTGCGCAAGGATCCTCAGGGATGGGCTTTTTCTCTCCAACCTAGTGATCCGTGCTTTAGATCAGTGGATAGTTTTTTTTCTGCTTTGGGTTTGTTGTACGATGATCCTGATCGTGTCTCATCTGCTGAGTCTGAATTGAGACGTTTGAGGCAGGGATCAGGTAATGTGGAAAAGTATTGTTCTCACTTCCGTCGGTGGTCTGCCCAGGTGGGGTGGAACGATTCAGCTTTGAAAAGTTTGTTTCTTGCGGGGCTAGGTGAAAGGGTTAAAGATTTGCTGATTGCTTATCCCACACCTGGAAACTTGCAGGAGGCTATGCAATTAGCTATACGGGTGGACAGGAGACTGCGTGCAAGGGTTAATGAGAGCAAATCCTCTGCTATGTCAGCTCCGAGTCTTGAGAGGGTCTGTGCTGACAAATGAGAGCCGATGGAGATTGGGGCGATGACACCCCGCTCTCAGGAAAAAGAACGCAGGCTTTCTGAAGGTTTGTGCTTCTATTGCGGAAATTCTGGTCATTTTATTAAGAACTGTGTGCTTCGTATGAACAAAGAAAAAAAAATGGTCAGTTATGCACGTATTGCCTGTTTAAATACAAAGGGAGCATTCCTATCTGCTACTACCGCTGCTCAGGAAGAATTAATGGAATTTCGGGTATTTGTGGGTTGTGGTTCTACTCTGAATGTCATTGATGGGGGATTCTTGGAAAAACTTACATTAAAACCTAAACCTTTGTCATCCCCTATTGCTGTGGTTTCTGTTGATGGCTCTCCCTTGAAGAGTGTTACTCACAAGGTCTGTGAGTTTCCCCTCACTATTAATGGTGTTCATCAAGAGAATTTGGATTTGGTAGTATTGAATAATTTGCCTTCTCCAGTAATATTGGGGTTGCCCTGGTTAAAATTGCATAATCCTGTACTGGATTGGTCTACCAATGAAATTAAGTCCTGGAGCCCTAAATGTTATGACAAGTGTTGTAACGGACGTATTGCTGCGGTGGAAAAAGGGGAATTACCTGTACCTATTCAGGATTTTTGGAGAGTTTTTTCTGAGGAGGAGTCACAAATTTTGCCTCCCCATAGAGACTATGATTGTACCATTGAATTTGTCCCTGGAGCGACTCTTCCTAAAAGTCGTTTATTTAATCTTACTATTCCTGAGAGAAAGGCTTTGGAGGAATACATACAGACAAGCTTGGCCGCCGGTCACATTAGGCCTTCCAAGTCTCCTGTGGCTGTTGGATTTTTTTTTGCTAAGAAAAAAGATGGCGGTTTGCGTCCTTGTCTGGACTTTCGTGAGATTAATAAAATTACTGTACGCAATCCTTACCCACTGCCATTGATTCCTGATTTGTTTAACCAGTTAGTGGGGTCCAAGTGGTTCTCTAAAATTGATCTCCGGGGGGCATACAATTTGTTGCGCATGAAGGAGGGTGATGAATGGAAGACTGCTTTTAACACTCCTGTGGGTCATTTTGAGAATCTGGTTATGTCTTTTGGTCTTACCAATGCTCCAGCATTTTTTCAGAATCTTATTAATGACATCCTTAGACCTTTGATCGGCAAAAATGTGGTTGTGTATTTGGATGACATTCTGATTTATTCGCCTGATCTGGAGTCTCATTGGCGGAGCGTACGTGAGGTTTTACAGTTATTAATGGACAATTCGCTTTTTGCTAAGCTAGAGAAATGTGAGTTCGCTGTACAGAGAATTAGTTTTTTGGGCTACATTGTCTCCAGCGAGGGCTTTGAGATGGACCCTGTGAAGGTTCAGGCGGTTCAGGAATGGCCTAGGCCTATTGGTTTGAAATCGATACAGAGGTTTTTGGGTTTCACCAATTATTACAGAAAATTCATAAAAAATTTTTCTATTATTGTCAAACCGCTGACCGATCTCAATAGGAAAGGTGCTAATGCGGTTCAGTGGACTTCTGAGGCCATTGAAGCTTTTGTGTTTCTAAAGGAGAGGTTCAGCTCTGCTCCCATCCTTATGCAGCCTGATGTGACTAAGCCGTTTTTGGTTGAGGTTGATGCTTCTTCTGTGGGGGTTGGTGCGGTGTTGTCTCAGGAAAGCAAGGATGGAGTACATCCCTGTGCCTTTTTTTCAAAAAAATTTTCTGAGACTGAACTTAATTACGATATTGGTAATCGGGAATTGCTGGCTATTAAACTCGCATTTGAACACTGGCGTCATCTCTTGGAAGGTGCTGAATTTCCCATTCAGGTTTTCACTGATCATAAAAATCTGATCTATCTTGATGCTGCCAAGCGCTTGAATGCCCGTCAGGCTAGGTGGGCACTTTTTTTCTCGCGGTTTAATTTTTCTGTTACTTACATCCCGGGTACCAAGAATGTTAAAGCGGATGCTTTGTCTCGCAGCTTTTCTCCCATGGTCAGTGCTGAGGAGGAGGAGGAGAGCATTTTACAAGAAGGTGTTGTGATTGCTGCATTGGACTCCATTTTGGAGGATGAGATTCTTAAAGCTCAGGAGAATGCCCCATCTAACACTCCCCATGGGAGGTTGTTTGTGCCTAGGACCTTTAGGAGAGATTTGTTTGTTGAGTGTCATGAGTCTCAGTTGGCAGGTCATCCAGGAATTTCTGAGACCAAGAGACTTGTGGGTCGCAGTTTTTGGTGGCCTGGATGGCAGAAGGAAGTCATTAAGTGGGTGCGTCAATGTACTGTGTGTGCTAGATCTAAGTCTTCGCATGCTCATGCTGCGGGGTTGCTTTGCCCTCTGGAGGTTCCTAGTGCACCTTGGACACATCTGGCTATGGACTTTATTACTGACCTTCCCCCCTCTGAAGGTTTCACGGTCATCTGGGTGGTAGTGGACCGTTTTAGCAAGATGTGTCACTTGGTTCCCTTCATCAAACTGCCTTGCGCTAAGACACTCGCTAAGGCCTTTGTCAAGGAAATTGTCAGACTACATGGTGTTCCTACTAGAGATGAGCGTTGTTCTACTCGAACTGTTCGCCAATCTCAAATTCGAGCTGTTTTGGGCGGTGTTCGAGCCGTTCGGCGAACACGAACAATTTGAGAAAAATTCGGCTGTTCGAGGTTATGTTCGATAACTGTTCGTGCACCAAAATCATAACTGGATTTTTTCTCAGTAATGATGAAAATTAATGTTAATACGCAGTTTGAGTGTACAGCGGGGTGGGGGGAGGGGCAGGGGATGGATCTCTGCAGGAACAATGAAGATCTCCATTTTTTTTTTCTCTTTCCCGCATTTACAGTGGGGAGGTGCAATCTGTCAGCCTATCAGCAGCGCACACACGGAGCGAAGTGCTTTTTTTCACACAAGCAAGGGCATGTGTCATTGGCAGTGTATGTCACATGTCCTTGCCCTATAAGACCAAGCCATTTTCCCCGTCGCCACCATTTTCTCACTGCTGCAGCTGCGTGTTAGACGGCACCGCTGTTGCTGTGTGCGCTATACCTTGTTAATTTCAAGCCAATTTTCGCACAAATCTACAGATAGCTTGGGAGTAGGGAATAGTTGTGATTGCAGTCCTTTTAAGGACTAGGTTACAGCATTTCCTATGACTTTTATCAAGCAGGTCTGTGCTCTTAAATAGATAGATTGTGGGAGTAAAGACTAATTGTAATTGGAGTCCTTTTCAGGACTAGGTTACATCAGTTCCTATCAGTTTTTGCCAGGCAGGTCTGTGCCAGTGCTGTGCAAGTTTTTTTCACAGCATTTGGCTGAATCTAGCAAAGCTAATCCTTTTTGGCCTATTGCAGAGTGTGTTAGTCAGTGGAGTAGCCTATCTGTGTTGCAAGATATACCACCTGTGTATAGAATACCAATTTTTTTACTGCACCTAGTGAAGTAAAATCTTTTGGGCATAGCATCATTCTATTAGTCCATCTATACTGACCTCCATCAGGTTGCAAATTGAATATCATTTTTTTCTGCATCTAGCTCTGAAAAAATATTGGGCTTCTAGCTGTGTGTGGGACTTGTTCTATTAATCCATCTATACAGACCTCCATCAGGTTGCAAACTGAATATATTTTTTTCTGCATCTACCTCTGAAAAAATATTGGGCTTCTAGCTGTGTGTGGGACTTGTTGTATTAGTCCATCTATACTGACCTCCATCAGGTTGCAAACTGAATATATTTTTTTCTGCATCTACCTCTGACAAAATATTGGGCTTCTAGCTGTGTGTGGGACTTGTTCTATTAATCCATCTATACAGACCTCCATCAGGTTGCAAATTGAATATAATTTTTATCTGCATCTACAGTACCTCTGAAAAAATATTTGGGCTTCTAGCTGTGTGTGGGACTTGTACTATTAGTCCATCTATACTGACCTCCATCAGGTTGCAAATTGAATATAATTTTTATCTGCATCTAGCTCTGAAAAAATATTGGGCTTCTAGCAGTGTGTGGGACTTTCTCTATTAGTCCATCTATACTGACCTCCATCAGGTTGCAAATTGAATATAATTTTTATCTGCATCTAGCTCTGAAAAAATATTTGGCCTTCTAGCAGTGTGTGGGACTTTCTCTATTAGTCCATCTATACTGACCTCCATCAGGTTGCAAATTAAAAATAATTTTTATCTGCATCTACCTCTGAAAAAATATTTGGGCTTCTAGCAGTGTGTGGGACTCATTGTATTAGGCCATCTATACCAAGCTCCACCAGCTTTGAAATTAATAATAATTTTTAGCTGCATCTAGCCCTGAAAATAATTTTTCCCAATAGTGGTATCAATAGAAATATGGGGCGCGCGCCTGGCTAACAAAAATATACGCTTCATAACACAAAACACCAGCCTAGCGCATTGCATTAATAAGATGGCATCATCGTCTCTCCCTGTGCTAGGCCTACTACGCAGGCTAGTATTCCTGTGCCTAAAACACAATGTATGGGTCCGCGCTAGCCACTATGCTGAGGGGTATAAAGCTGCTGCTAATGCTTTCTAACAATTCAATTGGCAGATTTTCACAGAGCTCTTCCACAACGCCCACCCATCGGGCAACAGTTGCCCACCCTCCCTATGGGATCTAGTGGCGAATAGTTGATGCCATTAATCAGAGCGTCAGTTGCCCCGTCAACGTGGCAAGCATACGGTAAGGCATGGGAAGAGTGGACACGACTAGTAGCAGGCAGACGGGTTGACCAATGTGAACAAGCCAGATCACAAGTCACCATAGAATTTCTCCACCAGCTAATGATGAGGGGCATATCAGGGGCGTCAGCGCAGCGGTGTCTGACCGGAGTAGCATTTCACTTCCAACTACTGAATTGGGGAGATGTGACAAAGATTCATCATCAGACAATCCATAAAAGGGTGGAAAAGGGGTCAGCCAAGTCAGGAATGTAGACGTCCCGTCCCGTGTCACTAAAACTGATTTCTCACATCTTATCCCTAACACCATTAACATGACACTCACAATTTGAAGCAACACTAATGTCTACTGCATTTGTGATCGCCTTCTTCGAGGCGCTATGTATAAGCGAATTAGTCCCTCATTCCAAAATTACCACCAGTGGACGCTTATTACACCAGGAAGTAGTCATAGCCAATAATGCAATACGTGTCCCCATACACCAATCGAAAGCGGTTCCAGCGGGCAGGGGTACTTGGGTACTTCTACAACCCACAAACGGTACACTGAGTCGGGTAACAATAGTAAAAACATATCTAACCATCAGATCACAAAGTAATTTCTTCGTATCACACATTGATGGAACGCCATTATCAAGATACCTGTTCCAAGCTATATTTAATAAATGCATAACATCGGCAGTGAACCACCCCAAATATTACGGGACACACTCATTCCGCATAGGTGCGGCCACGGAAGCAGCAAGAGCAGGACTGTCAGAAACGGAAGTTCAGAGGATAGGGAGATGGCGATCCACGTGTTTGGCGAGATACATAAGACCGGACTTGTTATCCTAACGTGGTTTGTTTCTTTTACAGGTGACGCTAAGCCAACAGTGTGAGTGATAGGCCACTCGTATATATATTGGGCACAAAAAAGGGCGAAAGTCCGCCCAGGCGGGAGGAAATTAGAGTTTCATAACACATATTTCAACTGGAGAGGTATTAGAGGCCTGCTATGGCCACAGGTACTAATGGAGGTAATCAAGGTAGGGAGAGAGGCAAGAGGTCCGGTCATCTTAGTTATACAGGCCGGGGTAAACAACCTAGGTCATCACAAGAGCGCATAACTAATGGCAATAATGAAACTAGACACTGAGCGCTTCAGAGAATTTTTCACAAAATTAGCTATAGTATGGTCAGAGATTGTGCCGATAGCGGTATGGCAAGGTGCGCGAGACATCACGGCCATCGAATGGACAAGGCGGGTAATAAATATTCGGATAGCAAAATTTAGAAGAGACAGAGGTGGTGTAGTGATACGACACCGACAACTGGAAGGAGATAAAGCAGGCCTCATACGGCCCGACGGTGTTCACTTAATAGATATTGGACTGGACATATTCCTGTCAGGATTCCAGGACGGAGTGGAACAGCGTTAAGAGTGATGGGTGGGGGTCAGAGTCCTGCATACGAGTACGCTGGATCCTCCGTGGCCTGGAAATAGAAAGGACATGTTGGAGAGTTACACTTGTTGGCCAACTTGCCGGAGTGGGGACCCAGGGCATGCTGCAACAAGCTGAATTATTTTAGAAATAAAATGCCTTTCTAATGGAATGAGTATAAAGAGTTAATAAAGCTGTGACCGATCCTCACCCATCCAGTTGTAAGAGTTACATTATTGGGTTGTCCATGAAAGGGGGGCGGTAGGGGGGCTGAGCATCTGGGTTTGGTTGGGGGTCCCCACAGTCTGCCTAGGCTAGATTAATTTAAAAATTCTTATTAGATACACAGGCGGTGCAGCTTGCTTCGCAGCTGGGCTACTACGCCCAAAGTATTGCCTAGGCTAGATGCAGTTAAAAATTCTACGCTGACTAGCAGACACTGAAGATTTGGAGCAGACCTCTGAGTAAACAGCTCTTCAGACTCAACCATCTGTGTTACCCCAAGCCATAGTGTATGTAGTTTCTTACAGTTAAAAGGGGGGGGTGCGACCCAACCCACCTGGAATTGACGATGCCAACGTCACGTAAGACACAGCAAGGGGACTCCCAAAATTGTGGCACAGACACCACTTAACCCTAGAACGCATACCTGTGGCCTTGCAGGCCCGCCCAGTTAATTGTTTTCTATTTTCTGCAAGATTGCTTTAGTTAGAATTTTGAAACTCTAGGTATTCTTCATGTATATAGTTGTTTGTCATTTGAGTTTGAGTTATTCCATGTTATTTGCACACGGGCCTAAAGGGCCCCAGGTATGTGAAAGTGTAGATTTTTATGGTCATGCGTTCTAGGGTTAAGTGGCATCAATTGCCCCACTGTTGCTTAAAACGGTTGGTGAGGTGATTTTACCAAATCCCCAAGCTTTTAGTCTCCCAAGGATGACACAGGGGTAGAAATGTCCTTGCGAATCCATGATTTGATCAACTTTATGAACGTGAGTCTGTCTACATTCTCAGTGGACAGCCGCGTGCGCTTATCTGTCAGCACACCACCAGCAGCGCTGAACACACGTTCAGAGAGAACGCTGGCTGCATGGCATGACAAGATCTCCAAGGCGTGAGTGGCGAGCTCCGGCGATTTTTCAAGATTGGAATACCAAAATGAGCAAGGGTCCAGTGACACAGTCATGGCTTCGATGTTCACTTGGAGATTCTCCTGTACCATCCTCTCTAGGCATTGACTATGTGTCAGACTTCTTGTCTCCTGTGGCCTTGCAAAGGATGGTCTAAAAAAGTGGTGAAACGATTCCACAAAATTGCTGTTACCAGCAGATACTGTGTTACTGTTACTGTTTGAGTGATGAAGACTCGACAGTCCCACCGTTGGCAAGTTAGAACTGTGAGATTCACTACGTGCACCACTGGTGTTTTGTGGAAAAGCACATGTAAGATTCTGCAACAGCGTCTGCAGATACGCCTGCATTCGTCAATACCTTTTTACCCCAGGAATTATTTCGGCAAATATACCTTTGTACCGGGGATCTAAGAGTGTGGCAAACCAGTAGTCGGGATTACTTCGAATTCTGACAATCCGGGGGTCATGTTGCAGGTAGTGCAGCAAGAAGGCACTCATGTGTCTTGCGCATCCAGAAGGACCAAGTCCTTGTTGTGTTGGTAGCGAGGTAAGAATCATGCTTCCTTCCTCTGCCCTCTCCCTCCAACCTCGCACAACAGAAATGTGATCAAGGTCTCCCTCATCTGATGAGTCTTCCATGCCCATTGCCAGTTCGTCCTCCACTTCTTCCTCGGCTCCTGCACCTTCCTCAACAGTTTGGCTGCTACCATGCGCCCTGGTTAATCCCTCTCCCCCACCCTCCCATGCCTGCCGCCTTGGTGCTGCCAACCGTCTGGACCTTGGAGATGTTATCCCTTCCGCATACGACTCCTCCTCTACTTCCTCCATCTCCTCTTGTTCCACCACCTGACTCCGAATTCTGTTTAACATGTGCTCCAGCATGTAAATCACCGTAATAGTCATGCTGATAATGGCATCGTCAGCACTAAACATCTTCGTCGCCATTTCAAGACTGTGCAGAAGGGTGCATAGGTCCCTGATCTGAGACCACTCCTCCAGCGTGATTTGCCCCACCTCTGGATCTTGTTGGCCCAGTCTATACATCAGAACGTATTGCACCAGGGCATGTCGGTGCTGCCACAGTCGCTGCAACATGTGCAGAGTTGAATTCCACCGTGTCGGCACATCGCATTTCAGCCGGTGAAGTGGCAGGCCCAACGACTTCTGTAGAGATGTAAGTCGTTGAACTGCGGGATGCGAACGGCGGATGTGAGCACACAGCGACCGTGCCCTCTGCAGAAGGCCATCTAGTCCGGGATAGTGGGCTAAAAATTGCTGGACAACCAGGTTCAACACGTGAGCCATACAAGGCACGTGTGTGACATTGCCCCGGCGAAGTGCCGCACCCAGGTTTGCAGCATTGTCGCACATGGCCTTCCCTGGTTGCAGGTCCAGTGGAGACAACCTTTCATGAAACTGGGTCTCCAGAGCTGACCAAAACTCCTCAGCTGTGTGACTCACATTTCCCAGACATTTCAAAGTAAACACTGATGCGTTGAGCCCTGCTGCCAGCATAGTAAGGAGGTGTGCAGTATTCCTTCTGCGCAGTTAGAAAGCAGGTGGCATTACCAGACAGGCTTTGGGTGCAGGTGGAGGACCGAGAGGAGGTTGAGGAGGCAGAAGCAGTGGAGGAAGTTCGAGATAAAGAGGATTGACGCACAACTCGTGGGGATGGCAAGACTTGGACAGCAGCCCCTTGTCCTGCTGTCACCATAGTTACCCAGTGCCCAGTCAGCGACATGTAACACCCCTGTCCATGCCTTCTCGTCCAAGTGTCTGTGGTGAAGTGCACCCTGTCACACACAGAGTTTCTCAAAGAAGCGGTGATGTTGTGTGCGACATGCTAGTGGAGCGCAGGCACACCTTTCTTTGAGAAGTAGTGCCGACTGGGCATCTGGTACTGTGGCACTGTGACGGACATAAGGTCTTGAAAATCCTCTGTGTCCTCCAGGTGGAAAGGCAGCATTTCTGTAGCCAACAGCTTGCAGATGGTGAAATTCAACCTCTTAGCTTTCTCATGGCTAGTAGAAAATGGTCTTTTACTTTTCCACATCTGAGGGACCGAGGGCTGGCTGTTGTGCTTAGACGGTGTTGAGTAGGGTGTCCCCGGCAACTGCCGGTCTGTGAGGAAGATGCAGGCGGACATGTTAGGTTGCCTTGATCCAAAGGTGGTGCTCTCGATGTCAGAGAGGGCTCAACACTAGCAGGTGTTTCCACTTCCCAATGAACTGACGACCTGCCAATCACACTGACTGTTGCGGGTAAAGAGGTGGCAGGTCTGCGTCCAAAAACATGTGTGACTGCTGTCCCCCCAGTCACAGAGGATGAAGAGTCTGCGGATGCACAAGATGGGGCAGACGGTGGTTGGCCCAGCCGGCTAGGCCGCATTGTAGCACAGTGAGCTTCCCACTGCAACTTATGCTTCATATCCATGTGACGGTACATGCATGAAGTACTCAAACTATGTATTTTTTGGCCTCAGTGAAGCGCGGCAAGCTGCCGTTAGTGTGTATAGCCTAGTGAGGGCCCGAGTAGGCCGAAGTCGAGTGGCGAGTTAGTACATAAGGGGCAGAGGAGCTTAACCAGCTCACCCCGAAGCATTTACCGGACACAGGATCCGAGCTTACCGGTATCTCTATGACCCAGTAAGGCATAACCGGAATCCCTGGAGAACTACAAGTCCCAGGATTGCTAAGGTGCTGATATGTAACAGAGCCAGGAGACGCTTAGGCCCCGCATACTGGGAGCGTGAACACCAAGAGAAGGCCCTACCACAAGGTCAGCCAGCGCAGGACAGAGACAAAGTTAGGCCTAGCTCCAGGCAGGTCAGAAACTTACTACGCAGAGGCAAGAAACAGGAGGCCCTACACCCGCTCATTGGGGAGGATCCTGATATGCACCCTTCACCCTACAGTGCTCCGGGATGTGCCTGAATTTCCACCAGTAAAAGGTACTGAAGTGACTACCGTGTCCGTTCCCGTTCTTGCTCTGACCCAGCTGGGTCTCGCCTGTCCTGCATTCCCCCTGCATACGCTGCCCTGAGACCTAGCTCCACCTGTGGGGAGCTATACCATCGAGCTGCCTTATCACCGGCCTCAGTGGACTGCTGCAGCGCTGATGCTTGTCACCAGATACCACAGGTGGCGTCATGAACTCTTATAAAATTAACAATTATCCACCCTTTTAAAGAGAGACCCCAGGGTACGGGCCAGGGAGCCGACCACTGCGACATCCCCAAGGCCAGGCAAATGCCCGGGTACCGAGTCATCCCCATCCCCAGGGCTAGTCACATCCTCCTCCACCTCCTCTGCTGACCTCATCGACTGTCTGACTGTGGGTTGACAGTAAGTGGGATCTCCAACCTCGTCATCATCACCCTGTGTGTTATCACACCCGTCGCCCTCAGAGCCAACCTCTTCCTGCCCTGACCGAAAAGTCAAGTTGTCGCTCCAATCAGGTATTTGAGTCTCATCATCGTCTTCTTCATTGTCTCCACCAACAGGAGTTACAGTTTGGGAACAAGGGTCTACATTATGCTCAGGACCTTCTTCATCTGGTCCTGGATCCAACTTATAAAGATTCTGGGCATCGGATCAGATCATTTCCTCATCTGGATTAACAGAAGCTCTGGAGCAGACCTCCGTTTCCCAGGCTATAGTATGAGTAAACAGCTGGGCAGACTCTGCCATCTGTGTTACCCCATACTCAGACGGGCAGCTGGAGACTTGGGAGCTGTGAGGAAGCAAGTGCGATTGGGGTGACACCTCTGAGGACTGGAGTATTTGTGATGTTGAAATTGAGGTGATGGAGAGCCCACTTGAAGGAGCACTTGATATCCGTTGAAGCACCTGCTGTTTTTGTGCCTCATCTAGAATTTGTAGCGATGGGCGTGTCCGTAAGAATGGGATCGTATCACATTGTCCACGAAAAGAAGTCGACATCTTAGTTTGGCTGGAAGATGGTCTTTCTTCTGCAGATGTTACTCCCCCCCCCACCGTGGGGGGCCTCGACCCACTGGCGGACAGGCACCAGTATTGGGATAGGGGGGCTGGCCGTCAGGGTCCACCGCGGCTCTGGCACAAACCCGGCGACACAGAGGTGGCACAGGCAGGAACGGACTGGCCGTGTCGGCTTCTCACTTTTTGGATTTTAGAAGGGCATGACATGCCTATATCTGTGTCTCCCCCTCCTTTTACTCCTCCACCTCTTTTCTTTTCGCATGACTATATGTACTTGTCACTTTTCCATGTGTTAGTTGTGTCTTCTGAGCAGTTTGTCAGCTTTTGGACACCTTTGAAGTTGTTTTCTATGTGTTTCTATGTGTTTTTGTTTGCCTGCCATTGGTTTTAACGGTGTTCGAAGGTGTTCGACGAACAGTTCGACGAACAGTTCGGCGAACACACGGGTGTTCGACGAACCGAACCGAACTCGAACACTACGGGGGTGGCTCAACACTAGTTCCTACTGACATTGTTTCTGATACGGGACCTCAGTTCGTGGCTCGTTTTTGGCGTGCCTTTTGTGACAGGTTGGGAGTTCATTTGTCGTTTTCATCCGGATATCATTCTGAGTCTAATGGCCAGACAGAAAGAAAAAACCAGGATGTTGAGCAGTTCTTGCGTTGCTTTGTGGCAGACAATCAAGAGGGGTGGTCTGAGTTTCTGGCACTTGCTGAATTTGCTCTTAACAACCATACATCCTCTTCTGCTGGGTGTTCGCCTTTTTTTTGCTGTACTGGGAGACATCCGTCTTTTGGGTCATTCTCCAAATTGGTATCGGCTGTGCCTGAGGAGGAGAGCGTGATAATCTTCAGGAGGCTAACAAAAAATCTAAGAAGTACTTTGATAGGAAACGGCAAGAGGTTTTGTTTGCTATTGGTGACATGGTTTGGTTGTCCTCTAAGAATCTGCGATTGAGGATTCCTTCGAAAAAATTGGGTCCCAAGTTTGTAGGGCCATTTAAGGTGCTTCAGATAGTTAACCAATCTGCTGTTAGGTTGGAGGTTCCTACCTCCTGGAAGATTAATCCGGTGTTTCATGTTTCTCTGTTGAAAAGAGCTTATGTGTCGGATGGAGACGCCTCTGCCACTGTTCCTCCGGTGGTGGAGGACGGGGAATATGAAATTTCCCGCATCCTAAATTCTAGACGGTATAGAGGGAGTTTGCAGTATCTCGTCGCTTGGAAGGGTTTCGGACCGGAGGATAACTCATGGGTGAGGGCGGATGATGTTTCTGCTTCCAGACTTGTCAGAGCGTTTCACAGGAGGTTTCCTGATAAGCCCGGTCCTAGGGGATCCGGAGGATCCTCTTAGAAGAGGGGGTACTGTTAGAACTCTCCTGTTAGGTTTTTTCTAGTTTGCTGGTCACATGACCATTTTTGCCTATTTATTCCGGCTCCGCCCTCCTGGCCTTGCTGGACTTCATTGTATTTACTACTCTTGAGCTAGCTTGGTGCTCTGTTACCGTTCTCTGTTAGTTGTGCTAGGTCTTCGGACCTCTATGTTCTTTGTTGTGTGTTTGTCTTTGACTGCTACAATTTCTGCTAGGAGGTGTCCAACGTTATCCCAGTCCCTAGTTCCTGTAGGGATCCCTCCCTTGCATTTATAGGTCTTCGTACAGACTAGCCGAGGACTTTAGCGGGTCTGATCGCAGGATCAGGTTCCCCGTTACATCGTAGGGATCCAGTTTAGTTCTATTGTAGGGACAGATCTCCTGTCTTTCCTTAGTGCTTGTAGCAGATCATAACAATGACTGTCACCCAACATTTTGACAACGCGAGGGTCACGGTTAAGGCAGCGTAACATAAAGTCAGCCATGCGTGCCAGACTGGTAACGGGCAAGACTTCCGTGTCCTCACCAAGATGACGACTGACCATGCTCTCCTCCTCCCCCCTGTCCTCAGGCCACCCACGCTGAACCGACGGTATGACAGTTGTACAGGTACTACCGTATACAGCGCATGATACCAGCTCCTGTTCTTCCTCCTCCTCCTCTCCCTCAGTGTCCCCCAATGCACGTTGGGATGAGATGAGGCTGGGCTGTGTGTAATCGCCCGCTATGGCTTCTTGATCCATCTCATCATACTCTGGCTGCAATGCCTCCTCTTTAATTCTCTGCAGAGAACGTTGCAAAAGACAGACAATTGGGATGCTGACGCTAATGATGGCGACATCGCCACTCACCATCTTGGTGGACTCCTCAAAGTTTGTCAGGATGGTACATATGTCAGACATCCAGGTCCACTCCTGAGGTGTTATGTGTGGAGTCTGACCTGAATATCGACGGCCTTGTTGCAGCTTGTACTCCACAATTGCTCTCTTCTGCTCACAAATCCTTTGCAACATGTGGAGGGTAGAGTTCCAACGTGTGGGGACATCACACACCAGTCGGTGTGCCGGAAGCTGCAAACGCTGCTGCAACACAGCAAGGGCGGCGGAAGCTGTAGCCGACTTCTGAAAATGAGCAGACAGGCGGCGTACTTTGACGAGCAGATCTGGCAACTCGGGGTACGATTTAAGAAACCGCTGAACCTTGAGGTTAAGCACTTGAGCCAGGCATGGTACGTGTGTGATCTCGCCTCGCCTCAGAGCCGCCACCAGGTTACGGCCATTGTCACGCATGACCATGCCTGGATGTAGGTTCCACGGTCTCAGCCACAGATCTGTCTGCTCTTTCACAGCTGTCCACAACTCACAAGCAGTGTGAGGTTCATCACCTAAGCTTATGAGTTTCAGCACAACCTGTTGCCACTTGACTGAGGCAGTACTGCAGTGCTTCCAGCTTGTAACTGATGTGGTGATATCTGAGATGGAGGCTGAACATGGGGAGAAGGTGGAGGAGCTGTACACTGTGGGGGCAACTCTGACTGACATAGGGCCCGCAATCCTCGGTGTGGGGAGGATGTGTTCCGTCCTAAGGTCCGACTGGGTCCCGGCTTCCAATATGTTTACCCAGTGAGCTGTCAGGGAGATGTACCGTCCCTGGCCACAAGCACTTGTCCACGTGTCCGTTGTCAGGTGGACTCTCCCAGTAACTGCGTTGTTGAGGGCATGGCAGATATTTTGGGACACGTGCTTGTGTAGTGCGGGGATGGCACACCGGGCAAAATAGTGTCGGCTGGGGACCGAGTACAGATGGACGGCCACCGCCATAAGGTTGCGGAAGGATTCCGTCTCCACCAGCCTAAAAGGCAGCATTTCCAACACAAGCAGTCATGAAATGTGCGAATTTAGGACTGTGGCCTGTGGGGCGTTGGCTGTGAATTTGCGCTTTCGTTCAAAGCTCTGAGATATGGACAATTGAACGCTGCGGTGGGACGTGGACGTGCATGTTGATGCTGTTTCTTGAGAAACTGCCATAACAAGTGAAGACTGAGAGGAGGGGGCATCTTTGCATGCAGTATGGACAGGGGATTGCCTTGCACGCACATCAGGGGGTTCTATTACACGCATAACAGCGGAAGAAGCTGTGGTGACACCCGCTGACACTGGTCGTGGACCCTGGGGTTCGCCCCTCAAAGTCAGGTGCTTTGCTGACATGTGCCTGATCATGCTGGTGGTTTTTTCACCCCTGCTGATGCTGGCATGGCTGCTGATACAAATGGCCTTTTTGGAGTTATCAGCAGAGTCTTTAAAAAAATTCCAGACTCTGGAAGACCTACACGTTGTACTGGCAATGTCCCTCGTGTTGGTGTTACGGGGAACTGTTGCCCGCCTTCGGTGTGCGGCCACCACACTGCTTCTTCCTGCCTGTGGGGGTACTATGCCTCACTCCCCCTGTGTGCTGCTGGCCTCGGTCTGCGTGTCCTCCTGCCACGTTGGGTCAGTTACTAGATCATCCACCACCTTCTCCTCTTCCACTTGCGCACCACGATCCTCCTCCTCACTTCCTGGCAATTGTGTCTCGTCATCGTCCACCTCTTGTGACAAATTGCCAGTGTCGACTTCCTCTGGCCGTGGCTGATCAAATATTTGGGCATCGCTACATGGGATCTCCTCTTGCACCACTTCAAGCGGAGCAGGCGAGGGGCACAAATATGGAAATGGACCAGTGAACAGCTCTTCAGAGGGTCCAAGTGTGGGATCAGTTGCTGTCTGACAACACTTGGCATAGTGGGAGGAAGGTGCATCAGGGTGAGGAGGAGTATGCGGTCGAGACTCACGGCTACTAAAACTTGACCGTGTGGAAGACAAACCGGAGTTGGTGGTGCCCAGGTAACTGGAAGTATTATCTGCTATCCAATTAATAACCTGTTCACACTGATCAGTTCGCAATACTGGTGTTGTAGTGTGGTTCCCTAGTAATTCGGTCAAGAAGTGGGAGTGAGAAGATGTGGCTGTTGGTTGTGGCACATTTTCACCTTGGCCACGGCCCCGTCCTCTACATTCACCATCACCAGAACGTCCAGTTTCACGTCCCTTGCCACGCGCCTTGCCCATTGTAAATTAAGTAAAATAGCTTACACTCGCACTATCAATGGAAAAAGGGTAATAAAAAGGAGATTTGAACCGTGGAAGAGGAAAACCACAGTTATATTTCTCTGGCCTACACCAGAATCTTTTAGACAGGTATATTTGTGTCTGAACAATCAGGGAGACACTATTACTGTTTTTCTTTACGGAAAAAATACCAAAAGCTGGATAATACAGAGATTTGAACCGTGGAACTGCAAAACCACAGTTATATTTTTCTGGCCTACACCAGAATCTTTCAAACAGATATATTTGTGTCTGAACAATCAGGGAGACACTATTACTGTTTTTCTTTACGGAAAAAATACCAAAAGCTGGATAATACAGAGATTTGAACCGTGGAACTGCAAAATCACAGTTATATTTTTCTGGCCTACAACAGAATCTTTCAAACAGATATATTTGTGTCTGAAGAATCAGGGAGACCCAATTTTTTTTTTTTTTTTACGTAAAACAGGCCAAAAGCTGGATAATACAGAGATTTGAACCGTGGAACTGCAAAGCCACAGTTCTAATCTACTGGCATATACCAGATTTTTTTTAATAGATATATTTGGGGCTGAACAGTCAGCGACACACTCAAACTGTTTTTTTTATGTAAAAAAGGCCCAAAAGCTGGATAATACAGAGATTTGAACCGTGGAACTGCAAAACCACAGTTATATTTTTCTGGCCTACACCAGAATCTTTCAAACAGATATATTTGTGTCGGAACAATCAGGGAGACTCTATTACTGTTTTTCTTTACGGAAAAAATACCAAAAGCTGGATAATACAGAGATTTGAAACGTGGAACTGCAAAACCACAATTATATTTTTCTGGCCTACACCAGACTCTTTTAAACAGATATATTGGTGTCTGACCAGTCAGGGAGACACTATTACTGTTTTTTTATGGCAAAAAATGCCAAAAACAGGATAGTACAGAGATTTGACCCGTGGAACTGCAAAACCACAGTTATATTTTTCTGGCCTACACCAGAATCTTTCAAACAGATATATTTGTGTCTGAACAATCAGGGAGACACTATTACTGTTTTTCTTTACGGAAAAAATACCAAAAGCTGGATAATACAGAGATTTGAACCGTGGAACTGCAAAACTACAGTTATATTTTTCTGGCCTACACCAGAATCTTTCAAACAGATATATTTGTGTCTGAACAATCAGGGAGACACTATTACTGTTTTTCTTTACGGAAAAAATACCAAAAGCTGGATAATACAGAGATTTGAATCGTGGAACTGCAAAACCACAGTTATATTTTTCTGGCCTACACCAGAATCTTTCAAACAGATATATTTGTGTCTGAACAATCAGGGAGACACTATTACTGTTTTTCTTTATGGAAAAAATACCAAAAGCTGGATAATACAGAGATTTGAACCGTGGAACTGCAAAACCACAGTTATATTTTTCTGGCCTACACCATACTCTTTTAAACAGATATATTGGTGTCTGCCCAGTCAGGGAGACACTATTACTTTTTTTTTACGGCAAAAAATGGCAAAAACAGGATAATACAGAGATTTGACCCGTGGAACTGCAAAACCACGGTTATATTTTTCTGTCCTACACCAGACTCTTTTAAACAGATATATTGGTGTCTGACCAGTCAGGGAGACACTATTAAGTTTTTTTTTTTACAGCAAAGCATGCCAAAAACACGATAATACAGAGATTTGACATGTGTAACTGCAAAACCACAGTTATATTTTTCTGGCCTACACCAGACTCTTTTAAACAGATATATTGGTGTCTGAACAGTCACATACACACTCAATTTTTTTGAGGGGGGGGAAAATACCAAAAGGTTAATAAGACGCGTATTTGGACAGTCTGACTGATGAAAAAAAAAATACAGGATTTAGATGAAAAAACAACAACATTTTCCTGGCCCCTGAGACCGGGGTGATAAGTCTAGCAATTTGACTAAAAGGAGCACACAGGACTGTAATGCAGCGTTTGCTAGTATAACCACTGCATCTCCTATACAGCCTGCCTGCCTGCCTGCCTGCCTGATATCTGGGATGGATATTAGTCCTGAGAAGGACTGTTTGTTTGATTTGGCAGGCTTTAGAGACCCTACACTAACTATTTCGGAGTATAAATCTCTCCCTAGCTCAGCAGCATTGACCCTACACTGTCTGATCCGGAGCGACTGTGTCCAAGATGGTGGCGCCCGGTTTTAAATACTCGAGGTGACGCTGTGCGGCCAGCCAATCACTGTAATGCCCACAAACAACATGGCTGCGGCATTACAGTGACTGACTGGCAATCCCTGCATGTTCATTGGCTCTGTAAAGAGCGCCAAACGTGCAGGGCGGAGACCCGAGCTCCCACCCGAGTAACCCGGAAATGCTCGGTGCTTGCCGAACATCCCGAGTAGTGAGATGCTCGGGCGAGTACCGAGCAGTGTCGAGCATGCTCGTTCAACACTAATACTTACCCATCCTTGCTCATCTTTTTACCACTCCTCTTCTACCTCAGATGAAAATTACTTTAGAAGTTGCCACCAGACACAGACAAGCTTCTCTGCACTAATTCGTTGGGAGCCACAAAGAATGTTATTGTGGGCTGCTCTAGTGTGTCTGATATAATTAAATATAATTTATAGACATGAGCAGGCCGATTCACAGTACTTTGGCTCAGCATCAAGGTCAATGATACCTGGGGGCTAGATTGGAGTCTTGCGAATCTCTCACCTTCTGGCATCCCCGACATGGCTTTTGACTAGCCAAGGCTGTTGCAACATCAATTCATCTATGCGTCATCATACCAGCCCTGACACACCAAATACTGCACCAGGGATGCCGGAAAGTAAGAGATTCACGGGACTCCCATCTAGCCGGCAGGTATTACTGCCCTGGATGCTGGACCATAGTCCTTCGAATCGGTCTCTAATAATTTCCCTTCTACAATACAAGAAGACTCTGGGGGTGATTTAACAAGACTGGCGATTCTCTTACCAGTCTTGATGAGGGGGTGTGGTGGAGCGGACATGTCTCATTCATTAGAAGGTACACGCCTCTCACCTATGTGCGCTTTGCAACAAGTCTTACTCCAGGCTCTGCTTGAGTAAGATCTGTGGTGCTGCGAACGCCACCACTCGTCATGAATTTGAGGACTGGGAGTCGCCACACCACATCACGCGCTCTTCCCGTCCCACATCAGTTCACTTTGTCGGAGCTGTGGTGAAAACAGCGTGAAAATGAAAATAACACAAGTTACCAGAAGTGGCGTTGCGTAAAAAATTGCAACTTTTCAAAGCTTTTTTCACCCGAAATCTGGTGAAAAAGCTCGATGAATCACCTTCTCTCTTACTTCAAGGGCACAGCACTTTGGCCAGTGGCTTTGGTTAAATTTGTTTTTTGATAACTCTGAGTCCTGCGCCTCTACCATTGTGTCTTGTTTAACCAATGTCGGACTTGACCAATGTTCTTAATATAAAAACAAACCATGTTTTGTTCTAGAAAAAAGATACCACATGTAAAATGAAACAGTTCTTCAAATACTCTGTCTAGAATTGAAAAAAAAACCTTCTCTGGGGAAACAGAATGATCTTTACTTGCTGTAGCCATTGCATTCAATTAGTGGCTGGTATGTGCCAGGATCTATAGCAAATATCAAAAGAAAACTATTTATTTTACACTGAATTTGACCCTTTGCTCCCACTTGTACAAAGCAAACGTCAAAGCCCTATGTATAGGCATAGATTAAAGTGTGCGTGCATGGTGGTCTGTTTTTAGGACTCTCTTACATCAAATCTCAGCTATATTAGTCTTTTATGTTTGGAAAAAATGTTTCACTTGCAGAAATATGGGATAGCATAAGTAAATATGATTCCTATAGTATGTCCCATATTTGTCCTTTTATTTTTTCTTTTACTTGACTTTTAAATAAACTGAGCCTGTACCTCTCTGGGCATAAATAATGCATTTTCCTTTTCACTATTTTTTGACTATGTCTGTGAGCCGAAAGTCTGTTTTCTCACTTAATCATTGACAACTTCGAGGAATTTTTGTCTTTCGCATATTCCCTTTGATGTTCAGTACATTTTTTCTCAGCATTACAAATTAGACTTTGGTAGTTACTGTGTCATTGTTATTCCTCCTTTTAAACAAAATGTATTAATTCTCCAGTACGAATTGTAAATGGAATTGCTCAAAGGGTTTATGGTAATACATATCTTCGTTTCTTCTTGTTGCCTTGGTGACCTCTTCTGTGGGTCATAAAAGCTCTCGTAGACCTACTTAAAAGGAAACATAGTTTAGGAGAAAAACTTTAATACATCAGTTGTATTAATTTTCCCTGAAAATTATTCATCAAAAACATTGATTTAGGATATGGAATTCTGGAGGAACTTTTTTCTTTTCTTTCCCAACTTATATATTATCAATATCATTTAATTTTAGAAGATGCTTTTTTTTAACTAGAATATATCTGTAAAATAAGAAGAGTAAGTCGATAGAGAAAATTATGTCACGTCATTTGGGCATTTCTTCTGGAGAACCCCTGCGGTGGAAATGTTGCAACAATAACATCTGTAGACTGGCATTCTGCGGATTTATATTTCCCATCAGCAGTCATTTACGTAGTAGATATTCACTGTCGCGCGTGTATAAGATTTTCTCGTGGTGTACACCTAAAGTTTTCTGTCTGGAAAATCTGGAAAAAAAATCCTTTGCATCTGCACCCAGTGGGAATACAGCCTAAGGCCACAGCCCCACTATCAGTATTTGGTCAGTATTCGGTCAGTATTTTTTCTCAGGAGCTGGAGCCAAAACCAAGTGAAGAACAATCAGAGAAAAGGTATAATAGAAATAAGTCACCAATTCTGCATTTATCACCCACTCCTGGTTTTGGCTCCCACTTCTGAGAAAAAATACTGACCGAATACTGACCAAATACTGATAGTGGGTCCATGGCCTAAGGGTACATTCACTCAATGGGCCCAATTCATCAATGCATTTCCACCAGTTTTTTGGAGTAAACACCTCTTAATTGGTGACTTTGTGATTTGAACCAAATTTGTCAAATCAGTTGCTCCTCTTTCAAGTTTTCTTTTGTTATTTAGTTCAAAGGCAGACATCATTTGTGCAACTTGGGGCCCAAGAGGTAAGGGGGCCCATTTCTACCCCCAAAGCAGGTGTAATTTTGCATTTTTAGGAGCTCTATGACTGCACACGGCCCATATATTGTTCTGGCAAAGGGGCCCTTTTCTGTCTGTGTTCGCCAGTGGTTTAGTTCGTTTTCTGGTATTTACATCCATGTGGCTTTTAAAAAATGTTTTAGGCTATGTTCACAAGCAGCGTTTATTGCTACATTTTTTTTTCTGCAGAAAAGAAGCTGCATTTTTCAGTACCAGGAAAAGTTATGCAATTTCAGAAATCTCATGCACATCCTGGTGCTTTTTTTGCTGGCTGTATTTTAGAAATCTGCAGCAAGTCAACTCTTTCAGCATTTTTGCAGCATTTTTGATCCATTGAAGCAGGTTTTGCTGTATTTTTGCAGAATTTCTGGTAAATAAAACTACCTTTATTAAATATGTTCTGGAGAAAAATCATACCATGCAACAAAAAAAAAACTGCAAAAAAAAATAATAAAAACAAACCAAGAAATCCACTACAAAAATACAGCAAAACCGGCATTGTGAATGCAGTGCTTTTACCTGCAGGAGAGCAAATTTTGGCTGTAGAAAGAAATGCTAAAAAAATGCTGCACGTGAACAAAGCATTAGGCCACGTTCACACGTTCAGTATTTGGTCAGTATTTGACATCAGTATTTGTAAGCCAAAACCAGGAGTGGGTGATAAATACAGAATTGGTGACATGATTCTATTATTTCCTCTGATTGTTCAACTCCTAGTTTTGGATTACAAATACTGATGTAAATTACTGACCAAATACTGAACATGTGAATGTGGCCTTAGACAGATTCATGAAATGGGACTTTTTTAAGACAGAGTGGCAAAATTTGGCGCAACTCTTCTTTAGTCACCCCCATCCGGAGTGATTTCATGTAAAAGTTGCATTATTGAGACATTTTGCAAACCATGTGACTTTTTTGAACTAACAAGTTGCAAAAACAGTTAAAGGCAGTGAAAAAATAATAATTTTGGCCTTTGCACAAAATTCATGAACGACCTGCGCTAATTTGATGAATTTGGCCCAAAAACAAAAGCAAAAACCAAAAGTCAAACAAGAAAGGCGCCTTAAAAAACACCAATGGTAAATCGAGCCCAAAGTTTTTTGACATGCATCTCTCTGGATGAAATATCCACATTGAAAAATGCTTCTAAAAATTAGGGTTTTTAGTCACAGCTTTTAAGAACATGTTTTTGAGCCTTTTTTTTCAGCATGTTTTTTCTTCCATATGATAATATGGGGCATATTTACTTTTCCATGGTGATATACCCCAGTTTCTTACCTGCGTCTTCTATTTTTGTATGTGTTTGTTATTATTGTATTTTTGTTTATTTAATTGATTTTATTGGCTTGCATCCCTCTATATTGGTGTTTTATGTATTTGTATGCATTAGAGTCTTACTATATATGGATTGGGTCTATAGGTGTTTATAATATGGGACATAGCAATAGGGTGGAATTTTTGTCACGTTTCCTCAACAAAAACGTTTGATACATACTTCTTGGTCTTGGATGCATAGACTATGATAGATCTGGAGGAAAACCTACTACATTTAGGGAAAAAAGAAAGATTTGACACATTTCTGGATTCTGCAGCACTAAACTTTGTTTAGAGGTATGCTTTATATAACCCAAAACAATACATCATTGTTGAGAGGTGCCGGACAAATATACAAGAGCAATTTTATGACACTGACAAAAATTAGGCACAATTTAATAAACAGTATTTTAGAACATTACACATCACATTAGCTGCAAATGCAGAGATCAGTAAATTAGATCAGATGAATGGAAAGCAATGACCATAAGAAGACACACAGATCGATCTACAAAGCAACCTATGTAGAAGTCAGTTATTTTCTCATAAAAATAGAAAAACTGTCCAGGTTTCATCATTGCTTATGATCACATTTTCGTCAGAGTGTCATCCGAGTTTGGTCAGAGTTTTTACCAGTTTTTCTATAATGGGGAAAATAAAAAGTTTCTTCAGCTTCTCAAGCATGGATGGTGTGGCGCCCCTGAGGGTTCGACCGCCACAGGGATGCTGCACCTCTTTAATGGAGTGTAGTGTTCCTCCTCTGAGGTAAGATCAGTGTGATGGTCAGGACCCTACCTCCACATCCAACACCACACTTCTCCCACCAGAGGGGGCTAAAAGGCACTAGGTGCTGCCCCTACTGGAAGTTGGGAGACTGGGGAACCAAGAGATAGGGGGAACCAATTAGTGGGTGAGGGTGGAGGACTCACATTTTAGTGACACTTTAAATTTCATATTTAATCCACAGCCACCATGTGGCTTGGTTCTTTTTGGTTCGTTCTTTTGATGGCTCTTTGACTGGATGGAGGCACGGCCCTCGTACCCAGGCCTTGGGTCGAGGGGCAGGCTGCAGACGATGTATGTCTCAGCCCGGTCAAGGACCATGACCAAGAAGGCCTGGAGCTTAGAAGTGTAGCTCCACCGCAAATGGATCCCGGGGGGGATGCAGACGGAGCGGTATACGCCACCTGTCCTCGCCTACCTGATCTATTCAGAGGGATTCCGGCTGCAAGTCGGGTACCGGCCCCCGATACCTGACCTTGCTACTCCACGTCCTGGTCAGGGAAGCCCGGTAGGCCCAGAGGATCCCATCGGGTAACGGAAGGAGCGGAGCTGCCACCCGTACCCTTTTTCTGAGTGAAGTTCAGGGGGAGACCCGGCCTATCTACACACACACAGACAGGAAAGGACTCGGTCTGAAGTCTAGGAACACTCCGGTGCGGGGTCCTGATTGAACACTCAACTTACTCGGAGGTTGAGGGACCCTCGTCTCTGATGACTGCAGAACTCCGCGAGGAGCAGGGAGAAACCTTGCAGCTGTACTCTACACCGTGAGTAAAAACCCTGGAAGTCAACCCCTATGGCCTCCGGACTCTTTATTCTGCACTTCACCGCACCACGCAGCACCAGACCTCCTATACTACAACCCCCTCCATCCTTGTCTCTGCCCTGAGGCCCTCCTCCGCCTGTGCGGAGTAGTAACAACGACGGCTGCCACAACATCCCACCTCAGAGGACTGCAGCAGCGCTGGTGGCCTTCACCAGGTACCACAGGTGGCGTAGTCGATAGCAACCACTCAACCCTGATAGCCCATTACATCCTTTTTTAATGTGACGGCTCTGAGCACGGAGCGGGTCCGGGCCACGGCTGCACCCCATCTACCATACAGGACCCGGCTCCGAGTACCCCATCTTCCCAGGGTAGGGCTTCCAGAGTACGTCACAATGGCATCTGAGTTCTGGTCGATTTCTTCTCTGACTCATAGGGGCCGAGTCATCAAAGCTTTTACACCAGAATAGTGACATAAAAGCTTTGAAAAGTCACAAAAATTTTGCACAATGGTAAGTTACATACACATTTCATGGCTTTTGATGTTTTTTAACCATTTTGAATCAGCTCTGCTTAACCCTGCTGTTCTGTTCGGGTCTACTATACACTTATAATGTTCCGGTCATTTTTGACCGGAACTATTAAAGTCTTTATTTTTAGCTAATTTAAGTGTTTTATTTGAATACCTGTTGCATTATTATACTGTATGTGAACATGGTTGTTCATAAACAAATGAAAAATTAAATCAAAAACTTAATTTTCATTTTTTTTGTATTCAAAAATGATACATGGCCTTATTGCAATATTCATGCATATTGCACATTTGCACATAAAAAAATAATATTCTTTATATAACTGTAAACTCTAACTAATAACATCAAACTGTATGTAAATATATTTAAAGAAAAAAAAAAGTTCATTTTTTTCTATATAAAATGGCAAATAAGGTTCACGGTGCTAAATTTACTGTTTGCATTCGTCACAGGTATAATTTACATGTCATTTGCATAAGTACTTTGCACAACTGCAAAATATCACAGTTGTTTTGTGATTACTTGATGTTGGACAGAAGACGCATCATTTCCGTTTTAGGCTGGTTGCGTTGCTGGTGGAGGCCATGGGTATCGCAGCAGTGCCGGTAGTTCAATTTCTTTAGCATGCTGTTGGATCCTGTGGACAATGGCTGCCGCTCCATCATCTCTGGGTGTTACTTTTCTTTCTTCGATATATGGGCTAACCAGTGATTTTCCCAACTCCTCTTTAAAAATTCTTCTACCCTAAACAGCAGGGTAAATAAGATACAGCGAAAAAAAATTGCACATACCTATGATGGAAGCGAATCCATCTGCTGTATCGTAATTTGAAAATGTATGTATGTGTAAATCTACACAGACCAAAAGGACCTAGATAAATTGATAAATTGTAGTAGATGCAATATATAGTCCAAAATGAGATTATAACTAGAGATGAGCGGTGTTCGACTAGAACTGTTCGCCAATCTCAAATTCGAGCTGTTTTGGGCGGTGTTCGAGTTGTTCGACGAACCCGAACGATTTGCAAAAAATTCGGCTGTTCGAGGTTATGTTCGATAACTGTTCATGCACCAAAAGCGTGTCCTGCATGTCTGGCGCTATTTAGAGCACCAATCATGCAGGGATTGTCTGCCACTCACTGTAATGCCACAGCCATGGTGGTTGTGGCATTAGAGTGATTGCCCAAATCGATGGGAACTGTGTTCACAGTGAAACATGAAAAGCCGGCAATTCAGCAGCGGCATACACCGGTGCCCGACAATTTAGAACCGAAAGAATAGAGCTTCACACATAGATTAGATAGATAGAAACATGTCAGTCACATATATAAGAAGTACAGTGACAGTGTTGATTACTGTACTTGTCATTTAGTGTAAAGGATTTATAAAAAAAAATATTAGTGTTTTCATGCACCGTCTCTTTAAAAAAGCCGGCCGGCAATTCAGCAGCGGTACCTGACAATTTAGAATGGAAGGAATAGAGCATCACACATAGATTAGATAGATAGAAACATGTCAGTCACATATATATGAAGTACAGTGACAGTGTTGATTACTGTACTTGTCATTTAGTGTTAAAATAAAGGATTTATTTAAAAAAAAATTAGCGTGGGGTTCCCCTTAATTTTAGGCTCTAGCGGAGGTTAAGCAGACGGCTGGGGCAGATGTTTGAAGCCTGGGAAGGGGGTAATACCCATGGAGATTCCCAGGCTACTAATATCAGCCCCCAGCTGAATGCCTAGCCTTTACTAGCTATTAAAATGGGGGACCCCCCAAAAAATTGACGTGGGGTCCCCCCTATTTTAATAGCTAGCAAAGGCTAGGCAGACAGCTGGGGGCTGATATTAATAGCCCAGGAAGGGTGCCATGAATATTGGCCCCCTCCCAGGCTAGAAACACCAGCCGTCAGCCGCCCCAGAAATGGCACATCCATAGGATGCGCCAATTCTGGCACTTAGCCTCGCTCTTCCCACTGCCCTGTAGCTGTGGCAGTGGGGTAATAGGGCTGGGGTTGATGTCAGCTTATAATGCCAGCTGACATCAAGCCCAGGTTAGTAATGGAGAGGCGTCTATAAGACACCCCCATTACTAACCCCATAGTCAAAGTTAAAAAAAAACACAAACACCCAGAATAAAGTCCTTTAATTGAAATAAAGACAATTCTTTATTGTTCTAAATTAAACCATACTTACCGTCACGCCCATTCCAGCTGAAGCCAACGATCCCCTGCAATAAAAGAAAAATAATAAAGCAACATCATCCTTACCTTTCCATGGTTCCCACGACAGCTTCAGCTCTGCTACATCGAGATGACAGGCTGGACCGCAGCAGAACGCTGCCATCCAGCCTGTCATCCCGCGGACACTGAGAAGCGCAGGCATGCTTGCGCTCCTCAGCGTCTCTCTGTGACGGCATCCAGATGAGCCGAGGTCATGTCCAATGAACTCTGCTCACCTCAT
Source organism: Phyllobates terribilis (assembly GCF_046119375.1). Classification (NCBI taxonomy): domain Eukaryota; kingdom Metazoa; phylum Chordata; class Amphibia; order Anura; family Dendrobatidae; genus Phyllobates; species Phyllobates terribilis. Next base: position 124,957,546 of record NW_027362762.1, on the reverse strand, counting down.
GCACGTCACTGACAGCGTGGGAAAATTCTCGCGCTGAAGCGCTGAGTGCAGGAGAATTCTCCCACGCTGTCAGTGACGTGCACAAGGTGAGCTCATGTCCAATGAACTCAGCTCACCTCATGCACGTCACTGACAGCGTGGGAAAATTCTCCTGCACTCAGCGCTTCAGCGTGAGAATTCTCCCACGCTGAAGCGCTGAGTGCAGGAGAATTTTCCCACGCTGTCAGTGACGTGCATGAGGTGAGCCGAGTTCATTGGACATTAACTCGGCTCATCTGGATGCCCTCACAGAGAGACACTGTGGAGCGCAAGCATGCCTGCGCTTCTCAGTGTCTGCGGGATGACAGGCTTGATGGCAGCGTTCTGCAGGTCCAGCCTGTCATCTCGATGTAGCAGAGCTGGAGCCGTCCTGGGAACCATGGAAAGGTAAGGATGATGTTGCTTTATTATTTTTCTTTTATTTCAGGAGATCGTTGGCTTCAGCTGGAATGGGCGTGACGGTAAGTATGGTTTAATTTAGAACAATAAAGAATTGTGTGTTTATTTCAATTAAAGGACTTTTTTCTGGGTGTTGTGTTTTTTTTAAATACTTTACTAGAAATTCATGGTGGTCATGTCTAATATTGGCGTGACCCCATGAATTTCGGGCTTAGGGCCAGCTGATAATGCCAAGCTGGCCCTAACCCCTTTATTACCCAGTGAGCCAACGCATCAGGGCCCTGGATGAGTTGGGTACAGCGCCAGAAGATGGCGCTTCTATGAACGCGCCATTTTCCGGGGTGGCTGCGGACTGCAATTTGCAGCGGGGGTGGCCCAGAAAGCTTGGGCCTCCCTGCGCTGCGGATTCCAGCCCCCAGCTGCCTAGTTGTACCTGGCTGGACTCAAAAACAGGGCGAAGCCCCACGTCAATTTTCTTTAAATTATTTCATGAAATAATTAAGAAAAAAAGGGCTTCCCTATATTGTTGTGTCCGGCCAGGTGCCTGCTGCACCTGACTGGACACAAATATAGTGTGAAGCCCCACGTCATGAATTTCCTGAAATAATTTAAAAAAATTGAAGTGGGGCTTCGCACTATATTTGTGTCCAGCCAGGTACAGCAGGCAGGAACGGGCTGCCCCCAACCACCAGCTGCCTATTTGTACCTGGCCGGACACAACAATATAGGGAAGGCCTTTTTTTCTTAATTATTTCATGAATTTCATGAAATAATAAAAAAAAATTGAAGTGGGGCTTCGCACTATATTTGTGTCCAGCCAGGTACAGCAGGCAGGAACGGGCTGCCCCCAACCACCAGCTGCCTATTTGTACCTGGCCGGACACAACAATATAGGGAAGGCCTTTTTTTCTTAATTATTTCATGAATTTCATGAAATAATAAAAAAAAATTGAAGTGGGGCTTCGCACTATATTTGTGTCCAGCCAGGTACAGCAGGCAGGAACGGGCTGCCCCCAACCACCAGCTGCCTATTTGTACCTGGCCGGACACAACAATATAGGGAAGGCCTTTTTTTCTTAATTATTTCATGAATTTCATGAAATAATTTAAAAAAAATACGTGGGGCTTCGCCCTATTTTTGTGTCCAGCCAGGTACAACTAGGCAGCTGGGGGCTGGAATCTGCAGCGCAGGGAGGCCCAAGCTTTCTGGCCCCCCCCCCGCTGCAAATTGCAGTCCGCAGCCACCCCGGAAAATGGCGCGTTCATAGAAGCACCATCTCCTGGCGCTGTACCCAACTCATCCAGGGCCCTGGTGCGGTGGCTCACTGGGTAATAAAGGGGTTAGGGACAGCTTGGTATTATCAGCTGGCCCTAAGCCCAAAATTCATGGGGTCACGCCAGTATTAGACATGACCGCCATGAATTTCTAGTAAAGTATTTAAAAAAAACACAGCACCCAGAATAAAGTCCTTTAATTGAAATAAACACACAATTCTTTATTGTTCTAAATTAAACCATACTTACCATCACACCCATTCCAGTTGAAGCCAACGATCTCCTGCAATAAAAGAAAAATAATAAACCAACATCATCCTTACCTTTCCATGGTTCCCAGGACGGCTCCAGCTCTGCTACATCGAGATGACAGGCTGGACCGCAGCAGAACGCTGCCATCCAGCCTGTCATCCCGCAGACACTGAGAAGCGCAGGCATGCTTGCGCTCCTCAGTGTCTCGCTGTGACGGCATAAAGATGAGCCGAGGTCATGTCCAATGAACTCAGCTCACCTCATGCATGTCACTGACAGCGTGGGAAAATTCTCACGCTGAAATGCTGAGTGCAGGAGAATTCTCCCACGCTGTAAGTGACGTGCATGAGGTGAGCAGAGATCATTGGACATGAACTCACCTCATGCACGTCACTGACAGCGCTTCAGCGTGAGAATTTTCCCACGCTGTCAGTGACGTGCATGAGGTGAGTTCATGTCCAATGATCTCTGCTCACCTCATGCACGTCACTGACAGCGTGGGAGAATTCTCCTGCACTCAGCGCTTCAGCGTGAGAATTCTCCCACGCTGAAGCGCTGAGTGCAGGAGAATTTTCCCACGCTGTCAGTGACGTGCATGAGGTGCGCCGAGTTCATTGGACATGACCTCAGCTCATCTGGATGCCGTCACAGCGAGACACTGAGGAGCGCAAGCATGCCTGCGCTTCTCAGTGTCCGCGGGATGACAGGCTGGATGGCAGCGTTCTGCTGCGGTCCAGCCTGTCATCTCGATGTAGCAGAGCTGAAGCTGTCGTGGGAACCATGGAAAGGTAAGGATGATGTTGCTTTATTATTTTTCTTAGCGAGGCTAAGTGCCAGAATTGGCGCATCCTATGGATGCGCCATTTCTGGGGCGGCTGACGGCTGGTGTTTCTAGCCTGGGAGGGGGCCAATATTCATGGCACCCTTCCTGAGCTATTAATATCAGCCCCCAGCTGTCTGCCTAGCCTTTGCTAGCTATTAACATAGGGGGGACCCCACGTCATTTTTTTGGGGGGGTCCCCCATTTTAATAGCTAGTAAAGGCTAAGTATTCAGCTGGGGGCTGATATTAGTAGCCTGGGAAGCTCCGTGGGTATTACCCCCTTCCCAAGCTTCAAAACCTCTGCCCCAGCCGTCTGCTTAACCTCCGCTAGAGCCTAAAATTACGTGAAACCCCACGCCAATTTTTATTTTAATAAATCCTTTATTTTAACACTAAATGACAAGTACAGTAACCAACACTGTCGCTGTACTTCATATATATGTGACTGACATGTTTCTATCTATCTAATCTATGTGTGAAGCTCTATTCTTTGTGTTCTAAATTGTCGGGTACAGATGCTGAATTGCCGGCCGGCTTTTTTAAAGAGACGGTGCATGAAAACACTATTATTTTTTTTACTAAATCCTTTACACTAAATGACAAGTGCAGTAACCAACACTGTCACTGTACTTCTTATATATGTGACTGACATGTTTCTATCTATCTAATCTATGTGTGATGCTCTATTCCTTCTTGTCTAAATTGTCGGGTACCGGTGTATGCCGCTGCTGAATTTGCCTGCCGGCTTTTTTAAAGAGAGTGTCTTCTGAGCAGTTTGTCAGCTTTTGGACACCTTTGCAGGTGTTTTCTATGTGTTTCTATGTGTTTTTGTTTGCCTGCCATTGGTTTTAATGGTGTTCAACGGTGTTCTAAGGTGTTCGACGAACAGTTCGACGAACAGTTCCTCGAACATCCCGGTGTTCGACGAACCGAACCGAACCCGAACACTATGGGGGTGGCTCAACACTAATTATAACGCCTTTGTTTTACTCAAAAAATGGCTGGAGATTAGTATAAAAGGCTATAGGTCATTTTTGACCGAACAGTACAAGTGTAAAAAAAAAACGTGGAGCAAAAAGTAAACAAAAACCCCTTAAATGAGGAAAAGTCAATTAGCCTCAAGTTTCAGAACCGCATAATGAATATTTTAAAAAATATCAAATTCGGTCATTTTTGACCTAACAGAACAGCATGGTTAAATGGGTGGATCTGGGGAGGAGCCAAGTTAAGACTGGTGGTTTAACAATTTCCACCCTGTTACGGATCCGGGTGGTGGAACCTCTGTGCTGTGATACAAAGAGGGACCAGAGGGGTGTAACTAAGTGGCTACCCGGACCACACGGTGGCTTAGTCGACTCCGTGAACCAAGGAGAGGCCGGGAAGGTGAACCAGGTGCCACTCTGGGACCGACCTTGTGTGAGAGCAGGCGACTCCCACGGGACTGATGACCGAAGCCGACAGGCACAGCAGATGAGCACAGCTGGTTGACAGGCAGCTGATGAGGGTAGACAAGCAGGCGGGCACGGCATATAGACAGGCAGGCGGACACGGCTGATAGACAGGCAGGGAGACAGGGCTGATAGACAGGCAGGTGCACACGGTTGATAGACAGGCAGGTGGGCACAGCTGATAGGCAGGCAGGCGGGCACAGCTGATAGACAGGCAGGCGGGTGGGCACTGGAACGTGAGGGCTGGAGAGCGTGTTAGCACACAAACAACAACTTTGCACAGGCACATCCATTTGGTAGGAAGTGCCTTATATAAGGGCAGTCCTCCAGCCATTGGCCGGGGACTCTTTAGGATGACCCCTTTAAGAGGGAGGGAGCAGCACATTACAAAGGGAGCATAAATATATCGGAAATATGTGCAAAATAACAATGATAATAGCAGTCTTAAAGTTATATATAGCAAATACAATCATGCAAATACATATATACAGCCAAGTGCACAAAGTAAGAAACTGATGCCCACAGGCATGTGTCTTACTCTCCCAATGCGCGTTTCGCCTTACGCTTTTGGAAGGGAACAACAATGAAGAAACACAAGTTAAGAAACTGGCAATATTACAAATTATTATTTGAGAAGTAGATACATTTTAAATGTGAAATACTCCGGTCTAAAATGAATGAGTTTTCTGTTTCTTTACACTTTCTAGTTGTATTGCCAAGCAATGCTCTATATCTGAGGCAGAGAGCATGAAATAGCTGACTTGAAAAGGTTATCCTGTGCTGATGAAAATGACAAGCATTATAAAATGGGAAGTTGCTATAATCAACAGTTCTATATTCTAACTTTGGATCTACATTAAGTAGAAGTAGCCCTCAAGTATCATAATACAAGGTCTATAAATCAGGCTAATACACAGCACAGTTAAAATGAAGGGAGATGTATTAATACTAGCACAAATGGTGCACCTGTCTGTCTACCAGCAGTCAGCTCGGGATTCAGCTACAAGGCAAATACTCTGATGATTAATTTGCCATAAAATAGAAAGATCCCAGCAGTCCCTTATCTTGTGAATTATATGAGTTCATTGTAGCACAATCCAAGGATTTAACATGTAATGAGTCTGTCATCTCAAGTGACCTTAAGTGCTGCGGAATATGTGGGCGGTATTTAAATACAATTATTATTACCTTCATCAAACATTATATTTTGGTATGTCAGTCATATTGCCATTACTTCTTAGTGGTATACCATCCTTCCTATGTGTGCTATAATAGTGTATAGCACCATTATTGCTTAGCACATACCTGCCATGTCACAGTCTCTAACACCGACATATCATCTCTCCATCTGCTATCCGATGTTTGATGAAGGTCACGCGAGATGGCCAAAACATCACGTTACATCCTTGGATTGTGCTACAATAAACTCATCTAATTTCCATGTGGTAATTGGGTTCCAAGTTCTTTCTATCGTATTGGAAGGGGCTGGGATCCTAGTGAAGCACAAGAATCTTCTTTCCTGAGCTCCATGCTCTATTCTCTAAAAAGATTGATTTGCCATAGTCTTAAGGTACATGTTCAACACTTTTTAATTATTACCACAGCAAAAAAGGACAACAATATTTACCTGCCCAGGTCACCAGAAACTAATGCACTATCAGGGTGCAGCAAACCCCCTTAATAAAGTTGGAGGTAAAACAGGTGCAAAATATTGATGAGACAACCACTCACAGCCTACCAATTCATGGAGGGGGTGATTGCTTGGTATTAAAATGACACACGAAAAAAAGCTTGCATAGGGCGCTGTTCACACATATGTAGTTCACAGTCTCTGTCTTACAGCCTGTTAGTGACGGCTATACTATTAGATTAAGCGGGCTGCCCAGCACTATATAAGTGCACCCCACCGGAATAGACACCCTAGTTTACAAGGCCACTTTGATGGGTTTGGCTGCACCTGACATAAAAATATGACTGCCAAAAAAATGTATTTGTGTATATATATATATATATATATATATAATATATATATATATATATATATATATATATATATATATAATATGCATGAGCTATTGGTTGATATTTTGGCTAAAAATATGTTCACCATTAAATAACATTTTGGTTCCCTAATTTTAATAAGCCAAACATTATGAGCTGATTGATTTCTTGATATATTATTATAGTGTTCGGAAGTTTGTTTTTCTACTGCAGACATCCAAATCCCATCATAAACTTAGAGTTAGATGAACTTATCAACTACATAAAAATTGTTCTTAAAATTAAAGGAAATCTGTAAACAGGTTTTTGCCATGTAATCTGAGGGCACCATAAGGTAGGAGCATAGACCCTAATTCCAGAAATGTGTCACTTACTGGGCAGTGATTTGCTGTTTCAGTGCAATCAATGTTTTATCAACAAGAGATTATCACTACAGGACAAGCTACCTCGTCCCTCCTGGTCCAGCCACGTTCTCACCACTGATTAGCAGCTTTCTCTCACAATACAATGTACACAGAAAGCTGTGGTGTTCGTGTGCGTTGTTGGGGGAGGGGAAGTTATACACAGCTCAACAACTGAGCTTTGCTAGATCTGCAGCAGAGAATACTGTGACTCTATCATAACTGCTGCACCTAGTAAACTAATACATCACTGGAATCAGCGTCTCTGTCCCTTCCTCATTCTGTTGTCAGATTACAAAGCAAAAACCTGCTGACACATTCTCTTTAACTCAATTGAAACATAAAATAAAGAAAGCTCCCCCTAATGGTGACAGAATGTCATCTTGTATGGTTCAATGACTTTTATTGAAGTTAAAAATATAAAGAAATCTCACGTAATTGAAAGATGACATTCCATCTAGTTGCATAAAGAGAAGAAGAAAACTTTGTTTATAAGCAATTAGGGTTATTAGCTGGACAAGCACATACTATATTGCAGTAATTGTAACAGATTAAGACCATCCACTAGTTGGGAAAAAGGAAAAGGGATAAACAAAGAATGAAGGAGTGGGAAATTATTGAGAAATAACATATGAAGGGTTACCTGTAGAGATGTGCAGACCCGTGGATATTGGGGTCCTTCAGGTTCGTCCGAACTTTCAAATAAAGTTCGGTTTGGGTACCAGAACAGTACCCGAACACAGACCCCCATTGAAATGAATGGGGGGCCAGAACATCCGGCGTTTCCCACACTGTCACCTGTGTGACAGCACCAGAAACACCGACTCTGACCGGTGGTAACCTGACAAGTGAAAAGTTTATCGCCGGTCAGGCGTCAGCTGATGAGAGTACTACTCTCATCAGCGCATGCCTGGTCTCGCTGATAGCAATGAGAGCAGGCGTATGCTGATGAGAGTATTTACCATCCAGCACCTGTGAATAGTTGTAAATATGTCAGTATGATACATAATTAGAGAAGTGCGTGTGTATTTTACTGTACGTGTATTTAGCTAGTAAATAAATAAAAGAAAAAAATGGTTTGGGGTCCCCTCTATTCTTGATAAGGAGGCAGATAAAGCTGACAGCTGCGGGCTTCAGCCCTCAACTGTCAGCTTTATCTTGGCTGGTTATCAAACTTAGAGGGGTCCCCATGCTGTTTTTTTAAATTATTTAAATAAATAAGTTAACCCCTTAATAACATCTGACGTACTAATACGCGTCTGTGCCCTGGGACTTAAGAGCCAGACCCGTATTAGTACGTCATCGCGATCGCGCGCGCACACAGGCTGTGCGGGCGCGATCGCCGCCGGGTGTCAGCTGATTGTCACAGCTGACACCCGGTACTATGTGCAGGGAGCGGTCACGCACCGCTCCCAGCACATTAACCCCCGCGATGCTGCGATCGAAGTCGATCGCGGCATTGCGGGGGCAAGGGGAGGTGATCGGCGATACTCACCTCCTCTTCCGGCTTCCAGCGCAGTCTGCAAAGGCTTCCCGGGTGTTGCCATGACGACCCGATGTCGTCATGACAACATCCGGGTCACCAGAGAGCAGGAAGATTGCTTGGACATGCGCAGTGCATCTCCAAGCAATCTTCACACTGTGCACTTCTGACAGCCTTCATGGCATAGGGATGGTGCTCCATTCCTGTGCCATGCAGGCGATCAGAAAAAAAAAAGTGAAAGTCCCAGAGTGGGACAAAGTAATAAAGTGTATAAACTGTGTGAAAGTGAAAAAAAAAAAAAAAAGTGCAAAAATATTATAAAAAAATAAAAAAAATAATACACCAAAAATAAAAATATAATGTACCCATCAAAAATATTATTATAAAAAAAATAAAAAAAAACAATAAAAGTACACATATTTGGTATCGCCGCGTCCGGAACAACCTGACCTATAAAACTGTCCCACTAGTTAACCCCTTCAGTGAACACGGTAAAAAAAAAAACCAAGCAAAAAACAATGCTTTATCACCATACCGCCAAACAAAAAGTGGAATAACACGCGATCAAAAAGACGCATATAAATAAAAATGATACCGCTGAAAACGTCATCTCGTCCCGCAAAAAACAAGCCGCCATATAGCTCCATCAGCTGAAAAATAAAAAAGTTATAGCTCTCAGAATAAAGCGATACTAAAAAATATTTTTTTCTATAAAATAGCTTTTATTGTGTATAAGCGCCAAAACATAGAAAAATGATACAAATGTGGTACCGCTGTAAACGTACTGACCCGAAGAGTAAAGCTGCCTCATCAATTTTACCACACGCGGAACAGAATAAAAAAAAAACAAACAATTCCTGAATTGTTGGTTTTTGTTTATTCTGCCTCCCAAAAATCGGAATAGAAAGCGATCAAAAAATGTCACGTGCCTGAAAATGTAAAGAGAGGAGAGAACAAGGCGCAATGGGTGACTCAGTATTGCAACTGTTAGAGGGGTGTGAGGATGGCTACTAACCTTATGAAGTTGTGCACCTCTGCACAACCCCAGTGTAAAGCTCCACAAGCTCCGCTCTGTTGGTGGCTGTCATCTATTTCCAGCGGCGTTCACAGATCCTGATCTCTCGGTGGTGGGTCAGGTTAGTTGCATGTAACGCCGAGATGGACGCCCAGCTTCACCAACACCCCAGGCAGCGCTCCGGAGGGGTTAGGGCAGCGCAGCTTGGAAAACCAGGGTAGTGATTCTAATTAAATTCCTCCCACAGGTGAAAGAACAATAAGTTAAAGGCAGCTCTACCGCACCCCAACAGGGGGAAAGGGACAATAAATGGATATGAATAGCGGTACCAGAGCGCCAATAACAGGGCAAAAATATTAAAAGGACTGATTTATTAATATACACACAACGCGTTTCGGTGGACACAGCCACCTTCATCAGGTGTGACAAGCAGCAAACAATTGATCCTTATATACATTTGACTAGGTATACAATTACTTAAAAGGGGCGGGGCCAGATACAGAGTAATACCTCTATATTAACCCCTTGAGTTCATATATGCTCAATAGAGTAAAAAGGATTGTTATAAAATAATGCCTAATGAAGCATATAGGGTTCTTATAAAAAGGATTCGCTGTAAAAAAACAACAACTTGTGAATCCTATAATCTTAATACTTCATAGGATATATTGTCATCTACCACCCTATATTTTAGATTATATAAAAAAATAATAATTTTTACATACAACATAAAACAATGCATAAATATAAAGTATAAAATTACAATAAGTTTCTATCATTATAATTAGGAAAAGTAGACGAAGAAAGGAAAGAGAAAAAAAAAAAAAAAAAAAAAAAAAAAAAATTTAAAAATTTAAAAAAAAAAAAAAAAAAAAAAAAATAAAAAAAATAAAAAAATAAAAAATTTTTCTTTAAATTTTTTCTCCCTTCTCTCTCTCTCCTCCCTCCTCCCCTCCCTCTCTCCTTTCCCCTCTTCCCTCCTTCTCTCTCTCCTCCCCCCTCCTCCTCCATATAAAAGATATATATAATAAATTTGCTAAAATATGAAAACAATTATTTAAAAAGTTGTCTTCTCTATATTAAGGTTCAAACCTTCAGGAGACAAGGTTCCCATTTTGAAAATCCAATAATTTTCACGTGTAATGAGACGATTTAGTCTATCAGGGTGTGTATCAACTATATGATCAATGATAGTTAGTTTTAGGTTATTAGGATTTTTTTGATGTTCTTTTAAGAAATGATTAGAAACACTATGTAGGGGAAAGCCGTTTCTAATATTTTGGCGATGTTTATTTAATCTGGAGTGCATTTCCTGGATAGTGCGGCCAATGTATTGCAGGCCGCAGGTGCACTGGAGCAGATAGATCACATATGAGGACTGACATGTAAGTCTAAAGCGAATGGGATATATCTCTCCAGTGACCGCAGAGACGAATGTTTTGGCTCCGTTATCAATGGATTGACAGCATAAGCATTTAGGGACATTACATTTATAACATCCATTATTGCTAATAGGAACTGAATGGTTCGGTCTTCTACCAATTGTTGTATTGCTAGGGGCTATATAGTTTCCTAGATTTTTACTCCTCCGATATATGACATGAGGAAATTCCGGTAAATGACCAGTTAATATTGGATCATTACTTAAAATGAACCAGTATTTTTTTAATAAACTGGATATACCAGTTTATTAAAAAAATATACAAATATACCATTTGTTTTATCAGAAGGTCTCCCTTGATTTAAAATATTCAGTGTATCCGCTATCGGGATCTGACCAGATGACTCCCCAGCAATAGGAGTCTGTATTGCACTAGAAAGCTCTGAGATATTAGATCCACTATGGGATATCTCCTGTGTGTTAATATGTAATGTGAAGTTCAGTTCATCAATATCTGCTACTTGTGTGGAAATAGTAGACGGATTAGCAATAAATTCTACATCTGCTGCTTGTGTGGATAAAATAGGTGGATCAGTAATCAGTATGGAGGGAGGAGTAATTTCCATACACATTCCCTCTATTATAAGGTCATTATTTTTTTCCAAATTAGAATTAAATGCAGTATTTTTCTTGTAATTATTGTTAATGGATAACTTCTTTTTTAACTCTAACGACTGGGGTCTTTCCTTTACCTCTACCATATCTGAGAGTAATATTCAATATCTTGACCTTCAGATAAATATAGACAATTCGGGTAAAATATCCACATCTACCCACTTTAAGGAAGTGGATGTAAATAGCTATCTTGAATTTGACAGTGGCCATCTACCCAGCTGGATTAGAAATATTCCATACGGTCAATATTGGCGTGTCAGAAAAAATTGTACACATGATTCGGATTTTTTTCTGGAATCTAAGGTTTTACAAAAACGTTTTAGAGCTAAGGGATACCCCCGGAAATTATTAGAGGATGCTTTCTCCAAAACTAGATCCCTATCACAGAACCTGTGTATCAACAAATCCAAGAATACCAGCCAAGAGCCATACAGCGATTTCAGTTTAAATCTGATTACTACCTATGGTAAACCTACGCAAGTGTTATCCAGTTTATTAAAAAAATACTGGTTCATTTTAAGTAATGATCCAATATTAACTGGTCATTTACCGGAATTTCCTCATGTCATATATCGGAGGAGTAAAAATCTAGGAAACTATATAGCCCCTAGCAATACAACAATTGGTAGAAGACCGAACCATTCAGTTCCTATTAGCAATAATGGATGTTATAAATGTAATGTCCCTAAATGCTTATGCTGTCAATCCATTGATAACGGAGCCAAAACATTCGTCTCTGCGGTCACTGGAGAGATATATCCCATTTGCTTTAGACTTACATGTCAGTCCTCATATGTGATCTATCTGCTCCAGTGCACCTGCGGCCTGCAATACATTGGCCGCACTATCCAGGAAATGCACTCCAGATTAAATAAACATCGCCAAAATATTAGAAACGGCTTTCCCCTACATAGTGTTTCCAATCATTTCTTAAAAGAACATCAAAAAAATCCTAATAACCTAAAACTAACTATCATTGATCATATAGTTGATACACACCCTGATAGACTAAATCGTCTCATTACACGTGAAAATTATTGGATTTTCAAAATGGGAACCTTGTCTCCTGAAGGTTTGAACCTTAATATAGAGAAGACAACTTTTTAAATAATTGTTTTCATATTTTAGCAAATTTATTATATATATCTTTTATATGGAGGAGGAGGGGGGAGGAGAGAGAGAAGGAGGGAAGAGGGGAAAGGAGAGAGGGAGGGGAGGAGGGAGGAGAGAGAGAGAAGGGAGAAAAAATTTAAAGAAAAATTTTTTATTTTTTTTTTTATTTATTTTTTTTTTTTTTAATTTTTTTTTAATTTTTTTTTTTTTTTTTTTTTCTCTTTCCTTTCTTCGTCTACTTTTCCTAATTATAATGATAGAAACTGATTGTAATTTTATACTTTATATTTATGCATTGTTTTATGTTGTATGTAAAAATTATTATTATTTTTTTATATAATCTAAAATATAGGGTGGTAGATGACAATATATCCTATGAAGTATTAAGATTATAGGATTCACAAGTTGTTGTTTTTTTACAGCGAATCCTTTTTATAAGAACCCTATATGCTTCATTAGGCATTATTTTATAACAATCCTTTTTACTCTATTGAGCATATATGAACTCAAGGGGTTAATATAGAGGTATTACTCTGTATCTGGCCCCGCCCCTTTTAAGTAATTGTATACCTAGTCAAATGTATATAAGGATCAATTGTTTGCTGCTTGTCACACCTGATGAAGGTGGCTGTGTCCACCGAAACGCGTTGTGTGTATATTAATAAATCAGTCCTTTTAATATTTTTGCCCTGTTATTGGCGCTCTGGTACCGCTATTCATATCCATTTACGTGCCTGAAAATGGCACCAATAACAACGTCAAGTCATCCCGCAAAAAACGAGCCATCACATGACTGTCTGCCAAAATCTGGAAAAATTATAGCTCTCAAAATATGGCGATGCAAAAACTAGATTTTACAAAAAATGCGTCTTTTAGTGTGTGACAGCTGTCAGTCATAAAAACCCCATATGATTCTGGCATTGCTGTAATCACACCGACCCGAAGAATAAAGTCGTCTAATCACTTATACCGCACAAGGAACGGCGTCAAAAATAAACTCTTGAGTTAGGATTGGGCTAGGGTTAGGGGTGGGTTTGGGGCTAGGGTTGTGCTGGGGCTAGGGTTGTGCTAGGGTTAGGGCTGGGGTTGGGATTTTTTTCAAAAGTAAGAAAAAAAGATGACGATATGGCGACTAGTGTTGAGAGCAAGTGCTCGCTACTTGAGTTTGCATCCGGTGCTCTGGTATGCATTTAGTATCGTGGGTATTTGAGTGACATGCTCGAGTCTCTGCCCCATATGCTTCGCGGCCAAAAAACTTTACGGGGATTGCCTGCCATGCACGAGCGATCCCCGCATGTTTTTTTTTGGGTGTATAATAACCGTGAAACATGCGGAGCAGGGACTCGAGCATGTCACTCGAGCACACGCTGTACATGGTGCATACCTGAGTACCCGATGCAAACTCAAGTAGCGAGCACTTGCGCTCAAGAATAATGACAATATGATGACCTAATGTAAACAAATAATGTGCCGTACCTCTGGGTTCAAAATGTTCACTATACACCTTAATAAAATCTTTGAGGAGTATAGTTTCCAAAATGGGGACACTTGTGGGGGAGCTCCACTGTTTAGGCACATCACGGGCTCTCCAAACGCGACATGGTGTCCGCTAACAAATTGAATGGAAAATCGGCTCAAATTGTTAGCGGACGCCATGTTGCGTTTGGAGAGCCCCTGTGTGCCCAAACATTGGAGCTCCCCCACAAGTGACCCCATTTTGGAAACTAGACCCCCCAAGGCACCTTTCTAGATGCATAGTGAGCACTTGGAACCCCCAGGTGCTTCACAAATTGATTCGTAAAAATGAAAAAGTGAAAAAAAAAACACTTTTTCATTTTTATGAATCAATTTGTGAAGCATCTGGGGTTCCAAGTGCTCACTATGAATCTAGATAGGTGCCTTGGGGGGTCTAGTTTCCAAAATGGGGTCACTTGTGGGGGAGCTCCAATGTTTGGGCACACAGGGACTCTCCAAATGCAACATGATATCCGCTAACAAATTGTCGGCTCAAATTGTTAGCGGATATCATGTTGCATTTGGAGAGTCCCTGTGTGCCCAAACATTGGAGCTCCTCCACAAGTGACCCCATTTTGGAAACTAGACCCCCCAAGGCACCTATCTAGATGCATAGTGAGCACTTGGAACCCCTAGGTGCTTCACAAATTAATTCGTAAAAATGAAAAAGTGTTTTTTTTTTCACTTTTTCATTATTACGAATCAATTTGTGAAGCACCTGGGGGTTCCAAGTGCTCACTATGCATCTAGAAAGGTGCCTTGGGGGGTCTAGTTTCCAAAATGGGGTCACTTGTGGGGGAGCTCCAAAGTTTGGGCACAGAGGGGCTCTCCAAACGCAATGTGGTGTCCGCTAACAATTTGAGCCGATTTTCCATTCAATTTGTTAGCGGATACCATGTTGCATTTAGAGAGACCCTGTGTGCCCAAACATTGGAGCTCTCCCACAAGTGACCCCATTTTGGAAACTAGACCCCCCAAGGCACCTATCTAGATGCATAGTGAGCAGTTGGAACCCCCAGGTGCTTCACAAATTGATTCATAAAAATGAAAAAGTGTTTTTTTTTTCACTTTTTCATTGTTACGAATCAATTTGTGAAGCACCTGGGGATTCCAAGTGCTCACTATGCATCTAGATAGGTGCCTTGGGGGGTCTAGTTTCCAAAATGGGGTCACTTGTGGGGGAGCTCCAATGTTTGGGCACACAGCAGCTCTCCAAACGCAACATGGTGTCGCTAACAATTTGAGCCAATTTTGCGTTAAATTTGTTAGCGGACACCATGTTGCATTTAGAGAGCCGCTGTGTGCCCAAATATTGGAGCTCCCCCACAAGTGACCCCATTTTGGAAACTAGACCACCCAAGGCACCTATCTAGATGCATAGTGAGCACTTGGAACCCTCAGGTGCTTCACAAATTGATTCATACAAATGAAAAAGTGTTTTTTTTTTCACTTTTTCATTGTTACGAATCAATTTGTGAAGCACCTGGGGGTTCCAAGTGCTCACTATGCATCTAGATAGGTGCCTTGGGGGGTCTAGTTTCCAAAATGGGGTCACTTGTGGGGGAGCTCCAATGTTTGGGCACACAGGGACTCTCTAAATGCAACATGGTGTCCTCTAACAAATTTAACGGAAAATCGGCTCAAATTGTTAGCGACACCATGTTGCGTTTGGAGAGCCGCTGTGTGCCCAAACATTGGAGCTCCCCCACAAGTGACCCCATTTTGGAAACTAGACCCCCCAAGGCACCTATCTAGATGCATAGTGAGCACTTGGAACCCTCAGGTGCTTCACAAATTGATTCATAAAAATGAAAAAGTGTTTTTTTTTTTCACTTTTTCATTGTTACGAATCAATTTGTGAAGCACCTGGGGGTTCCAAGTGCTCACTATGCATCTAGAAAGGTGCCTTGGGGGGTCTAGTTTCCAAAATGGGGTCACTTGTGGGGGAGCTCCAAAGTTTGGGCACACATGGTCTCTCCAAACACAACATGGCGTCCGCTAATTATTCAAGCAAATTTTACAATCAAAAAGTCAAATGGCGCTCCTTCCCTTCCGAGCCCTGCCGTGCGCCCAAACAGTATTTTTTCCCCAAATATTGGGTATCTGCGTGCCCAGGGGAAATTGCACAACAAATTTTGGGGTCCATTTTTTCTTGTTACCCCTGTGAAAATAAAAAAAATTGGGTCTAAAGTAACATTTTTGTGAAAAAAGTTAAATGTTCATTTTTTTCTTCCACATTCAAAAAATTCCTGTGAAGCACCTGAAGGGTTAATAAAGTTCTTGAATGTGGTTTTGAGCACCTTGAGGGGTGCAGTTTTTAGAATGGTGTCACTTTTGGGTATTTTCTGTCATAAAGACCTCTCAAAGTGACTTCAAATGTGATGTGGACCCTAAAAAAATGGTTTTGTAAATTTTGTTGGAAAAATGAGAAATCGCTGGTCAACTTTTAACCCTTATAGCTCCCTAACAAAAAAAAATTTTGGTTCCAAAATTGTGGTGATGTAAAGTAGACATGTGGGAAATGTTATTTATTAACTCTTTTGTGTGACATATCGCTCTGATTTCAGGGCTTAAAAATTCAAATTTTGAAAATTGCAAAATTTTCGCCAAATTTCCGTTTTTTTCACAAATAAACGCAAGTGATATCGAAGAAATTTTTCCACAATCATGAAGTACAATATGTCACGAAAAAACATTCTCAGAATCAGGGGGATCCGTTGAAGCGTTCCAGAGTAATTACCTCATAAAGTGACAGTGGTCAGAATTGTAAAAATTGGCCCGGTCATTAACGTGCAAACCACCCGCGGGGCTTAAGGGGTTAAAAACTGGCATGGGTCCCCTTCATATTTGATAACCAGCCAAGTTAAAGCAGACAGCTGGGGACTGATATTCTCAGAATAGTAAGGGGCTATGGATAATGGCCCTCCTGAGGCTAAAAATAGCAGCCAGCAGCGACCTGTGATGCAACCTCTCACCACGCCAGCCAGATCACACTGTGCTGAGCGTGAGATCCGCGGCTGCAGTGACTGTGACGTCAATAAGGATTGCACTCGGCCGAATTTTAACATATGGGGCGGCTTACATCTGTGATTGTTTTCACATGCCAAATCGGCATGAGAAAATAATCGCAGCATGCTACAATTGCATCCATCAATTGGATCGCATGCACCCATATGGGTCCGGGCCCACGATGCGTTTTTCAAGCGTTTTTGCTGCGGAATTTTTGCAGCATAAATGCTATGAAACGCTTGGTAATCCTTTCCCCATGGTCCCCAATGAAATTCCGCACTTTCAATGCCCATTCTGAGTATTTTTCCCCAGCGCTTTTGATGCGCTCAAAAATCCGCCGCATGTCCATTATTTGTGCGTTTACGCATGCGGAATTGCCATCTACAATGCAATTCCGCATGTGCAAAACGCGCGAAAAACGCGTGTCAAATTCCGAACGCGTTTTTCCGGGCAAGGAGATGCAGAAATGAAGCGGAAAATTTCTGCTTCATATCTGCATCGTGGGCACATAGCCTATAAGTCTCCTTTATTTTTGGGGTCACACTGGAATGTTTGTTTCATGCCTCTGCTTGACATAGTTATAATGCAGATCATATGAATTACTCAAACAGTTTTTCATTTTCCTCTTGCATTTTCTTGCATTTCAATTAAACCAAAAGAGGCCTAATTATACTTTTATGTGTGTGAAAGGTTTGAAAGAGTATAATTCACATACAGTAAGAGGAGATTCTACGTGATATATTGCATTAACTAGGAGCACAGTGTCCCTAGAATCAGCACTATGTTTTCATATGGAGGATGAAAGAAGCGGTGGCTAATTGCAGTAATTGCATTTCTCACAGATGTAATGTAGCGACACTTCAAAGTTAGTCACGAGTTCAGATGGATTCATTAGTGTTGCGTCCTATTGTCCTCTTAGTGCAGCCAGTCTATAGGTCATGTAGCCTTATGTGCCTATTCTCCTTTTAACAGCAAACGATCCTCAGTATTAAGTAATTATGAATAAAAGAAATGAATGCCTGTGGCATTGTGCAAAATTTGAAAAAAGAATAATCACATTTTTTTTATTTTTATCCAATGTTCTCCACATGTACAGAGCCTATATGGCACACACATTTTCCCCAACAAATGTTTTTTAGCCCCATATTATGCATTTTCACAAGGGTAACAGATGAAATTGCACCATTCAATTTGTTGTGCAATTTCTCCTGAGCTGAGCATCCTGATATCCCATATGTAGGGGAAAGCTAATGTTTGGGCGCATGGCAGGGCTTGGAAGTGAAGGAGCGCCATTTGCCTTTCTGAATGTAAAATTTGCTGGAATAATTAGCGGATGCAATGTCGCGTTTGGAGAGCCCCTGATGTGCCTAAACAGTGGAAACCCTCCACAAGTGATACTATTTTGGAAACTAGGCCCCTCACGGAACTTATCTAGATGTGTCGTGAGCACCTTGAACCCCCAGGTGCTTCACAGAAGTTTATAATGTTGAGCAGTAAAAATAAAAAAAAAATCACATTTTTCCACAAAACTGTTTTTTTAGCCACAAATTTTGCATTTTCACTAGGGTAACAGGAGATATTGCACCATACAATTTGTTGTTCAATTTCTCCTGAGTACGCATATACCCAATATGTGGAGGAAAACTACTGTTTAGGCGCATGGCAGGGCTTGGAAGTGAAGGAGCGCCATTTGACTTTCTGAATGTAAAATTTGCTGGAATAACTAGCGGATGCAATGTCACGTTTGGAGAGCTCCTGATGTGCCTAAACAGTGGAAACCCTCCACAAGTGACACCATTTTGGAAACTAGGCCTCTCAGGGAACTTATCTAGATGTGTGGTGAGCACTTTGAACCCCCAGGTGCTTCACCAAAGTTTATAATATTGAGCCATGAAAATAAAAAAAAATCAAATTTTTCCCGCAAGAATGTTTTTTAACCTCAATTTTTGCATTTTCACAAAGGTAACAGGAGAAAATGGAACCCAAAATTTGGAGCCGTCTCCTTCCTGAGCGGTATGATGGCTGGAGATTCCCATTTTGTTTGTACTTGTGTAGACTTGTTTGTACAGGTGAACGAGGCACCTTCTGGTATCTAGAAATTGTACCCAAGGTTGAGCCAGACTTGTGCAAGTCCACAATTCTCTTCCTGATATCTTGGCTGATTTCTTTAGACTTTACCATGATGCTACACAAAGAAGCAGTGTGTTTCAGGTTTGCATTAAAATGCATCAACAGGTGTGTCTCTAACTCAGATGTTGCCCAAAAAAAACTATCAAGAAGCTTCCAAACACATGACATCATCATATGGGCACTCCAGAATTGTTTAAAGGCATAGTAATCATAATGTACGTAACTTTTGACTTTGCAGTAAGTATTAAAAATGCCTTAAAACTCTCTCTCTCGCTCATTATTCTGGCATTTGGCAAATATTAAAAATGATGGTAATCCTAATTGACCTAAAACGGGAAAGGTTTATTCTGATTTCATGTCAGATATTGAGAATAACATGCATATGTGTCTTTTTATATACTGTATGTAAACTTCTGGTTTCAACTGTACATTCTGCAGGAGCAGGAAGAGAGGTAGAATATAGCCTCTAGGTAGGGCTTAAGGGCTTTGTATTCCTTTTCCAATTATATAGCTGATCCACTTGACCACATTCTTTTTTTGGAGGGTGACAAAATTGACTATATTGTCATCCATATAGTTTAACGTGCTTAGTGTTACATTACTGTGGTAGATAACACTCCAAAAAAGCGTTTAAATTTTTTTCTGGATTGAATTTGTCATTCATAGAGTATTACGTGCTTTGTATGACATTATGGTGGTATATAACACTCCAATAAAAGTTCAATTTTTTTCTGGATTCAATTAGTCATCCAAAGAGTATTAAATGATTTGTGTAACATTACGGTGGTATATAAAACTAAAAAAAAAAGTTCACATTTTTTTATGGATTCAATTGTTTATACATAGAGTATTACGTGTTTTGTGTTACATTACGGTGGTATATAACACTCCAAAAATGTTTTCCATTTTTTTTCTGGATTTAGTTTGTTATTCATAGAGTATTACGTGCTTTGTGTTGCATTACGGTGATATATATCACACAAAAAAAACGTTCAAAAATGTTTCTGGGTTGAATTTGCCTTGTATAGAGTATTAGATGCTTTGTGTTACATTTCGGTGGTATATACCACTCCAAAAAAGCATTCAAAAATGTTTCTGGATTGAATTTACCATCCATAGAGTATTACATGCTTTGTGTTACATTTCAGTGGTATATAATACTCCAAAAAAGCATTAAAAACATTTTCTGGATTGAATTTGTTATCCAAAGAGTATCATGTGCTTAGTGGGTGACAAGGTGACAAAGATGGCAGAATCCAGCAAGACTCTCAAGGGAGCGACCAGAGGATTAACTGAGCCAGATGAAGCTGGTGCTACAGGGAGGTGGCAGGAGCTGGGGTTCTTGTGCACTTCAGACGAGATAACCAGGATCTAGCAGCTGGTGAGTGGACTGCGGGGCCTATGCTGGTCTGAAGAGAGAAAGAGGTGAGCCAGAACCAGGGTTGGAGATATGTTAGTGGGCCCGCTAGCCACAAGGTACTGAGAGTTGGCATCCCGGAGAGATGTCATTACATATGACCGGCAGCAGAGATAGGGGTTCATAGAAGACTTTGAGACCCATCTTCACATCTTATTCAACCAACAGGCGGTAGAGATGGATGACTTGCTTCAAAGGCTGCAAGAGCTGATGGCTGGAACCAGGGTCACATTCCTCAAAATAGAGGGGCAACATCGCTGTTATGCAGTAGGTGTGATCCAAGAAGGAACGTAGCAGGATTGACCCTTCTTGTGAAATGAATGAGCCTGGGAGAGGCTCCTTGAGGCGGCTTGAGATGGGGATACCACCCCCGAGAGATCAGACTGTCCTTGGGGTTCCCCACCTCCTATGCGGGAGCAGGTGATGGTGCAGGTGACACAGGGGGCTGTCACCCATTTCTACATGTCGGGGGCTCCGGCACTACTCGAAGCCCGGTCTCTTACAGCCCAGGCATCTGGGAATCGAGCTCCAGGAAGCAGGTGGAGGCAGTCCCCCCAGCCTCCCAAAGAAGGAGAAGACCTGAAGAGAATTTCACAGAATATTTTAATAAGGCCCGCAAGTTGTTGTCTTTAAGGGTCTAGGGATGTCTGTATTACACTCCTTATAATCCTTTTCTGGCTTTGCACTGTGTGCAAAGCCTTTATGAGTGTAGGAGTACTACAACTACACTTTCTTAAAATTTGAATGAGGCACTGCAGTAGGTGACTTCAAGGGTGTATGGATGACCCTCTTTATAATTTTGTTCTGGCTTTACTCTGTGTGCAGAGCCTTTATGAGTGTAGGAGTACCACAATGAAACTTTCTTAAAATTTGAATGAGGCACTACAGTTGGTGCCTTTAAGGTTGTATGGATGACCTTGCTTGTAATTTTTGGCAGGTTTTGCTCTGTGTGCAGAGCTTTTATGAGTGTAAAAGTACCACAACAACACGTTTTCACAATATTTGAATGAGGCACTACAGTTGGTGCCTTCAAGAGTGGATTACCCTGCTTGCAATTTTTGGAAGGGCACTTAGTGCATAGCCTTTATGAGTTTAGGACTTCCACTACATGATAATTTGAACATAATATGTATGAAGCCCTCCTTTTTGCCTAATACAGGGTGTATCTGAGTTCTTCCATCTAATTTTTGACAGTTCTTGTTACCTTCAGAAATTACACTGAAATTTACAATTTTTTTTATAAAAAATTCAATTTTGGTTTTCTTAAATTATAATTTTTTTTAAATCCTTTTTAAAAATTTGCCTTATATACAAGTCATTATTCAGGAAACAATGTTTCTTAACATTTTTTTCCTGTAAACTCAAATTTCTCTTCGATTTTGAATGTTTTATTGTCAGTCCTTAAAGTGGAGCAAAAGTGTGACACCATTGTTCTCAGCAGCAATCTGAGAATCAGAGATGCTTCCAGGGGTCTTCCCCATGCTGTTCTACTTCCATTCAGCACATTTTTCATTCATTTCAACATTTTCATTGCCCTCCAGACCGCCTTGTAGGGTCTGCCGGAAAAATGCTGGGATTTCCCATTGACTTCCATTATACTCATTACTCGAAACGAGCATCCGAGCATTAGGAATTGCTTGGTTTGAGTAACGAACATCCAACCATTTTAGTGCTTGCTCATCCCTACCTATAATCTGATGTAGTTCTTATCAAGTTTATGTTTAGTTAAAACAAGTTTAATTTTGGACATTGGGCTCCTTCAATTCTTTCTCTAACATCTGGTCCTGGCCTGCCCGATATAGAGGTCCCATGCAGTCTGCAGAGCAATATCTCCCATGTAACAATAGCACACACACACACAGCAAGGAACTCCATTTTCATGTAGCATGCTGGGGCGTGAAAGATGAGTATTTCCCCCACAGCTACCTCCCTGCACTACATTACAGGCGTGTGACAGGAGAAGAAATAAATCTTCTCCTTGGTTGATTGAGCATGGAGGGCTGAGGCCAGAAAAAAAATCTTTTGTGCTCAGTCAGTTGATGAGGATATATATTTCTTCTCCTCTTTTAGTGATTATGATACATTTCCTCTGAAAGTTGAGACATAGAGCTATGTTTCTCAGATCTCAGCCCATCCTGACATACAGTACAGACCAAAAGTTTGGACACACCTTCTCATTTAAAGCTTTTTCTGTATTTTCATGACTATGAAAATTGTACATTCACACTGAAGGCATCAAAACTATGAATTAACACATGTGGAATTATATACTTAACAAAAAAGTGTGAAACAACTGAAAATATGTCTTATATTCTAGGTTCCTCAAAGTAGCCATCTTTTGCTTTGATGACTGCTTTGCACACTCTTGGCATTCTCTTGATGAGCTTCAAGTGGTAGTCACCGGAAATGGTCTTCCAACAATCTTGAAGGAGTTTCCAGAGATGCTGGCTAGAAGGTCTGTCAAGAATGATATTGATTGTTTTTAAGCAACCATTTAAAGTAAATAACAAAATTAGAACTAGGGTGCACTATAGAGCAACATTATAGTTTGTTTGTACATTGTAGAAGTTTAAGTTTATCCTTAAAGAGAACCTGTCATCTGATTCATGATGATCAAACAGCGGGCAGCATGAATCAGAATATGGCTCCATGATTGCAGACACGTATATTTTTGTCTGAAAATATCCATTAAGTTAAAAGACCCATCTGCGGAGCATAGCTGGAGATGGGACTAGTATTGTTTCTCTCAGTGCAGCAACAGGTGATTGACAGATCTCTACCTCTTTTGTACGTATTGAGAGACTTGTCAATCAGCTGCAGTGGCACCGGTAAGAGCAGGCTAGGAGCGGAGGCCAACTAGTCTCATCTCCGTCTATGGTCCCCAGCCAGGTTTTCTAACTACTTTTTCTTCTGAAACACCAGAGCTTTTGAGAGAAAAAAGCATTCCTGGCTGCAAATTTACAGCCAGTCTCTGATTCATGCTGCCTGGGGTTTGGACAGGATGAATCAGATAACAGGTTCATGCGACATGCAGAAGTAGTGCTGTTGCTTCAAAAGCATCCAGCAGCTATTAGAAGTAACACAACCACAGGAGACAGGAAGTATTGTGCTTCAGAAGCATCCAGCAACTAGAGGGGTTAACACAGTCACAGGAGACAGGGAGTGGTTAGCAGAGCCCCAGGGGGATTGTGGGGAACTTGTTTATTAGTCTGGCTGGAGGTGGTGTGTGATCTGTATCTCACAGAAGGCAAGTGAACAGGATTCAGATCAGGAGTAAAGATAAACACAGGTCAGCTAGACTTCCTGAGCTAACAGTGCAGAGTATAGAAAAGATAAGGACTGGAAGGAATTGTGTCACAGGGATCATCTCCCTCATCAAACCCTCCCCTCCTCCATCTCAATGCAGGATAAAGAATGCTGTGTATTACTGTGCCTTTGTGAAGGAAAAGCCTGTGGTTGTGGGTGCATAGAAGTGTGCTGCTAAAGAGACTTGATGTGTTCTGTACTGTGCTACTGGAAAGATTGTTTATTATTGTGCTTTAAGAAGAAACTCTACTGTCTGTTACTGGAGCCTGTTGCTCAAGAGACTTAAATTGCACTGGCCATGCGGCTTCATATTAAATGCTACTGTTCTACCGTTTATGAGGACTCTTGTCAAATGTGTCTGATCAGCAAGTGAATCCACCCACCTGTCTGTGCCTGAGGGTCAATACCCCGTGTATGACTGAGAGAGCTACAGCATATGGTTGCCCTGAGTAATGGTTCCCCCAGGATTCCAAAGAATTCATGTAACCTGTCTCGCCCCTATCTGAACTTAGGTGGCGTGCGTGTAACATTCATTTTAAAGTATACTACTATATATTTTATTCAATTTCCTACATTGGCTGATAAAAGCCTATTCTGGAAATAAGCAGATAATGGTCTGCAATGACCACAGTAATACCACAAACTCCCTTTAGTAATGGTATAATGGAATTTGAACTAATTGCTAGCTCCTGTAGTGCACATAATGTTCTGGACACTCTACTATATAAACAAGGTGAGTCAAGGTTAGTAATATAGGTTAGTTTCCATCAAAGCAAACGTTTTGCCTCCATCAAACATATCCAGACTTATCTATCCAGACATATACTGTACAATGCAATCAGCTTTTGTTATGCAGATATATGCCATTGTGCTATATTTTTTACAGGTTTACATTTAGATACCTTTATACTTATAAAGTAGCATAAAGTGTAAATGCATTGCATTGAAAGTAATGCAAATGCAGAATTTTATTTGATTATATGACTTTGATAGTCATTGATTTTGTTTTTTATGGGGTAGAATCTAAATCTTTTCATAACTTTGCAGAGTTTATATTTGGAACTATCTGAAGAAATAAATAGTGAAAAATGTGTGGGGCATGGCTAGCAGTCCATGGTGGAGGCTTCCTCTGCAGCGACTTGGCCTGTTAGCAACACTATTAGCCTAAATCACCTTCAATCACAAAAAGATGGTCCTTAATAATAACAAGAAGAAAAAAACGTTATAGTACAAGTTAGGCCAGTTATAGAGGCCTACCATTATGGCAGATCCCGTTCAACCTAACCATTCACTGGTAGCTCTCTCTACACTGCTGAGCAATCATACACTTCCTCCACACCCATTGCTAGTCCTAGCATGAGCATTGCTAGTCCTAGGATGAGTAGCATACCCATATATATCTGTAGGCTCAGCATTTTATCTTAGTGGCCATGGCAGTGTGACATGGATTTACACAGACCTCTCCATTGTGTAATGGCTCCTATACTACTACAAGTACTGCTACTTCTCATGCAACTCATCTCCATATAAAGATAAGTATTGCCCTATAAAAATGAGGAATCCTTGACTAATCCTCATTCGGATCCCTCTGGCCCTATAACGGTGGGCATTATGCAGACACTGTTATCTGACCGGAAAAGTTAACACTGAGA
This sequence comes from Phyllobates terribilis, assembly GCF_046119375.1. Classification (NCBI taxonomy): domain Eukaryota; kingdom Metazoa; phylum Chordata; class Amphibia; order Anura; family Dendrobatidae; genus Phyllobates; species Phyllobates terribilis. The sequence continues at coordinate 124,932,213 of NW_027362762.1, read as the reverse complement.
TTAATAGAATAAAATAGCAGAACTAACTACCCCACATAATGGTCTAGTAGATGTAGCCAACAATTTGGAGGATGCATACAGTATATTGAGGATTGATCAGAAAGAAAGCATCAAATAATGGAAGTATCTCGTTCTCGTTCTCTGCCTAAATTGTGAGTCTACTTCCAAAATATATCTATCTATGCTTCTGACCTATCTGCAACAACACTAGCATGCAGAAGAGCATTTGCACCCAGCACCAGAATTTTGAGAGAGAACAACATACAGTATAAATAGTAAACTCTTGGTTGCAAAAAAATGGCTCTAAATACATAGCCCATTTGTCTAAGCACCCCTGTAAAGAGTGGAACTTCATATAAACTGAGAAGGAACCATCTGTTCCTATGGTTTTGGTTGAATCTACCCTGCCCATTCCTGGATACCCATCACCTAGAGCCCACTATGAACATGATAAGTGCGTTCTGTTATTTATCCTTCCCTATCCCCTCTTTTGGCAGTTCAGTTGGACTTCTGCTTATAATGTGTATTCTTTTGATTCTCTATAGTTTGATAAGGCTTTTTGTATCCTACATTGGAATTATGTATTTTGAACGTATAGGTCTTTATTTTACACTGATAGATACACCTAAAATATTGATGGTGGCATGGCTTGTTTGGACCTCCTCCCAACATAACTCGGCCACAGGTATAACAAGGAATACTAAAAATGATATTTAATGTTGTTTCTTTAATTTTTTATTTCAGCGCCGGAGTGATGATTATTAATCTAAGTTCCCTCAACCTAGTATTATACTTACCAGTCACCGTCTTCAGCTGTTCTCGGTGTCGCACCAGTTTTTCGGCGCCATCTTGTGACCACAACTTCTGACTGACCGGAGGTCAGAGCTAACAGTCACAAGTCCTCAATATAAGTCTATTAGAACCGTGTTCTGGTCTTGTTCTGGTCTCATTCCGGCCTTACAGACTTACACTGAGTAGTAACAAAGAAAATGACGGCACTTCCACTACAAAAACTAGGTGTGAACAGGTGCTTACTAAGAGCAGCTACCTCCATATATAATGAACAAATAAAGTAGCACACTGTAACACTGAGTATATAGATATGAAATATGAATAGCATAACTGCTGTAAAAAATAGAAATAAATGAAAAATTTTTTGAAAATTTTTTTTAGTGCATGAAATATGAAGTATGGAAAATGAATAGCATTACTGCTGTAAATAAATGAGAAATCTTAGCGCATAAATTGGCCAATTCAGCCCCCAGCTGTCTGTCTAGCCTTTGCTAGCTATTAAAATAGGGGGGACCCCACTTCATTTTTTTTGGGTCCCCCATTTTAATAGCTAGTAAAGGCTAGGTATTCAGCTGGGGGCTGATATTAGTAGCCTGGGAAGCTCCATGGGTATTACCCCCTTCCCAGGCTTCAAACATCTGCCCCAGCCGTCTGCTTAACCTCCGCTAGAGACTAAAATTACGGGGAACCTCACGCCAATTTTTTTTTAAATTAATCCTTTATTTTAACACTAAATGACAAGTACAGTAATCAACACTATCACTGTACTTGTTATATATGTGACTGACATGTTTCTATCTATCTAATCTATGTGTGATGCTCTATTCTTTCTGTTCTAAATTGTCGGGTACCGATGCTGAATTGCCGGCAGGCTTTTTTAAAGAGACGGGTACATGAAAACACTATTATTTTTTTAAAATAAATCCTTTAACACTAAATGACAAGTACAGTAACCAACACTGTCACTCTACTTATTATATATGTGACTGACATGTTTCTATCTATCTAATCTATGTGTGATGCTCTATTCTTTCTGTTCTAAATTGCCGGGTACCGGTGTATGCCGCTGAATTGCCGGCTTTTCATGTTTCACTGTGAGCACTGTTCCCATCGATTTGGGCAACCACTGTAATGCCACAACCACCATGGCTGTGGCATTACAGTGAGTGGTAGACAATCCCTTCATGATTGGTGCTCTAAATAGCACCAGACTTGCAGGACGGGGACCCGAGCTCCCGCCCAAGCATCTCGAAAGTATTACTGTGAAAAAATCCAGTTACGCTTTTGGTGCACGAACAGTTATCGGACATAACCTCGAACAGCCGAATTTTTTGCAAATCGTTCGAGTTCGTTGAACGACTCGAACACCGCCCAAAACATCTCGAATTTGAGATTGGCGAACAGTTTGAGTCGAACACCGCTCATCTCTAGTCTGAACCCCCAGAAAACAGCATTCGCATGTGTGTGCAGATGGGGCTATTGACTATAATGATGCAGATGGAGTGACCATGTGTTCTGTCGGACATCATTTTCGGTCATATATTCCTACTGGAAGCAGGCAAAAAGATCAAGGAGGCCTCTACTTGGCTCCAAATTTATTTTGCAGCAAAACTACAAGCCCAAACATACAGCCAATGTCATTAAAGGTGTTACCCAGGCTTTGGACAAGAGTCTGCAGTCACGGTAAGTCACTTCAGAATTGTGACAGCTTGTGGTGCACACGCTATTACGATTCCTTGTTGCAAGAAAGCAGTCACGTGACCTCATGCAGGCGATTTGCATACTTACAGTCACATGCTGACTTGATTTGTTCGGTTTCTCTCAATAAAAGTGAATTGGAAGAAGCCAGCTGAATCTAGTAAGGCATGTGACCATAGGCGGATTATAATGAAGGCAATCTGGGCTACCGGGGGGTCCATGGCCAGATTGCCCTCATTATAATATGTGTGGCGCCGCGGCACATACCGGCAGTCAGAGGCGGGGGGGCCCCCGGACCGCTCCCCCAGCAGCGGCGCACTGCAGCTACTTCTTTGGCCGCTCACAGGGCCGTGTCTCCTAGCAGTGACGTGGCCGGGCCAGTACACAGGGAAGTTAACAGGTGCAGTGCGCGGCCGTGTCTGCTAGTGTGACGTCACGTAGTGAGCGCTGCACCGGAGAGGAGCTGGAGGACTGGAGCCGAGCCGGGTGATGGTGAGTGTGTGTGTGTGAGTGAGTGAGTGTGCAGGCAGATATCATTGTGCGATGTCTGTTTATATGTATTTTTGTGTTTGAAATGTGTTTATGCGTGTATGTATATGTCTGTATATGTTTGTGTGTGTGCGTGACTGCGTGCGGCCTCCCGCTGTGTATAGATGGCTACTTGCGGCCTCCCGCTGTTTATAGATGGCTACGTGCGGCCTCCTGCTGTGTATAGATGGCTACGTGCGGCCTCCCGCTGTGTATAGAAGACTACATGTGGCCTCCTGCTGTGTATTGATGGCGCCGTGCGGCCTCCTGCTGTGTATAGATGGCTACGTGCGGCCTCCTGCTGTGTATAGATGGCTACGTGCGGCCTCCCGCTGTGTATAGATGGCTACGTGGGGCCTCCTGCTGTGTATAGATGGCTATGTGCGGCCTCCTGCTGTGTATAGATGACTACATGCGGCCTCCTGCTGTGTATAGATGGCTACGTGCGGCCTCCTGCTGTGTATAGATGGCTACGTGCGGCCTCCCACTGTGTATAGATGGCGCCGTGCTGCCTCCTGCTGTGTATAGATGGCTACGTGCGGCCTCCTGCTGTGTATAGATGGCTACGTGCTGTTACGCTCGCGCCCAGACTGACTGGCGTGAGCGTGATTAGTGATCCCACTGTACCATGAACCGAGGAGTGCCTGGAGGGGCGTAACTAAGTATCAACCCGATCCGACCAAGGTCGCATGGCAGCTTAGTCGACTCCGTGGACCAAAGAGGAACCGAGCAGAGGGACCAGGTGTGACTCCAGGTCAGACCCCGGTCACAGTTGTTGACTCACACTGGGGAATGCAGGAACAGGCAGGTCAGACTGGCATACAGGCAGGTCGGTATTGGCAAGTACGGCTAGTATGCAGACAGGTGGGTACTGGCAAGTACGGCTGGTATGCAGACAGGTGGGCACTGGCAAGCATGGCTGGTATGCAGACAGGTGGCACTGGCAAGCACGGCTGGTATGCAGACAGGTGGGCACTGGCAAGCACGGCTGGTATGCAGACAGGGAGATACTGGCAAGCACAGCTGGTATGCAGACCGGGAGGTACTAGCAGGTTGGAGCGCAGGCTGGATAGGGTCCAGTACAGACTGGGAGACAGGTACAGAGCCACAGATGAGGTAGACAAGCAGAGTAAAGCGAAACCACCGGAACGGAGGACAAGGCAGAGCAGAAAGGAACTGCTGGTGCGATGAGCAAGCAGAGCGGAGTGAAAACTGCAGGAGCGGTGGGCAAGGCAGAGCAGAGCGGAACCGCCAGAGCGGTAGACAAGGCTGAGCAGAGAGAAGCCGCCGGAGCGGTGGGCAAGGCAGAGCAGAGAGAAGCCGCCGGAGCGGTGGGCAAGGCAGAGCAGAGAGAAGCCGCCGGAGTGGTGGGTAAGGCAGAGCAGAGGGAAGCCACCGGAGCGGTGGGCAAGGCAGAGCAGAGGGAGACCGCTGGAGTGGTGGGCAAGTCAGAGCAGAGAGAAACCGCCGGAGCCATGGGAAAGTGAGAGCAAAGAGAAACCACCGGTGTGGTGAGCAAGTCAGAGCAGAGAGAAGCCACCGGAGCGGTGGGTAAGTCAGAGCAGAGAGAAGCCGCTGGAGCGGTGGGTAAGGTAGAGCAGAGGGAAGCCATCAGAGCGGTGGGCAAGTCAGAGCAGAGAGAAACCACCGGAGCGGTGGGTAAGGCAGAGCAGAGAGAGACCGCCGGAGCGGTGTGCAAGACAGAGCGGAGCGAAACCACCGCAGGTGCGGTGGACAAGGCAAAGAGAACAGGGCTCTGTTCACATGGAACAGACTGGAAAATACAGGAAGATACGGCGGAAGGGAAAAGGGACAAGCAGAACCAGATACACATAAGGTACTTCCTATGAAGTAGTGAGTGGACACAAAACTCACAAACAGAAGCACAGAGACAACGAGTTGGAGTTAGGTGCAGGTTCAGATACTGCCGGAAAAGGGAAGGTACGGACATAGAGACAAACAGGTAACAGGCTAGGATACAGTTCAGACAGGAACTGCTACTGCAATGAGAAACAAGAACGAGCCTGGGTATACAGCCCCAGAGTGGCGGAAACAGACTAAAAGTCAGAGATAACAGGACAGGACCTGGCATTACCGTTGCAAAGACAAACTGAGTGAAGGTGTTGCTCAGGCACCTCCTACTGGGTGGAGGGGGTTTAAATATCCAGAGACTCACAGCAATAGGCTGGAGACGCATTAGGGGTGCGACCACAGCAGCTATAAGAATCAGGAAGTGACCGGGCCGCCACCCTAAGCAGTCAGTCAAGAGAAATGCACATAGCATGAACTGGAGCGGGGATTGCAGACTGGACTGACAGGTAAGATTGCGGTCTTGCATCGTGGGAGGTGGTGCACTATGCAAGCACGCCGCCAGGGATGTTACACGTGCGGCCTCCCGCTGTGAATAGATGGCTACGTGCGGCCTCCCGCTGTGTATAGATGGCGCCGTGCGGCCTCCTGCTGTGTATAGATGGCTACGTGTGCTCAATATTAAGCCATACAAATAATGTAAGGCTATGTGCCCATGATGCAGAAATGCTCCGGATTTTTTTTGATCGTTTCTGCATCTCCCTGGCAGAAAAAACGCATGCGGGCTGTACATGCGTTTTTCCTGCCAGGGACATGCGGATGTGAAGCGTTCTTCATATGCATTTCTGCATGCGGGTTGTCACGCGCTTTCCAAGCGATTTTAGCATCACTTGGAAAAGTACTTGACAACTTGGTCACACTATATAAATCCATGCAACCGGCATGGATTTATATAGTGTGACCGTAAAAGAATGTTAAAAAATAAAAAATAAATATATTCTTACCTTCTGATGGCCTGCCGACCTCAGTGGTCGCGTGACCCGTCACATGACTAAATTACGTCACCACAGGTCCTTTAGTTTACCGCGAGCTGCCGGCAAGCCAGGATGCATCAGATAAAGACACCGGGGGCCATCAGAAGGTCAATATAATATTTATTTTTTATTTTATTCTTTTTTTTACAGGTTCTATGGTACCCGGGTCAAGAGGAGAGTCTCCTCTTCTCCAGACCCGGGTACCATCCGCACATTGAAACGCATGGAATCCGCATGTGCAGATGCAGTGATGCGGATTCCATGCGGTCCAATGCAAGTCAATGGCGGCGAAAACGCCGCGCTTCCGCAAAATAATTGGTAGTGCTGCGGATTTTTCCGCAATGATAATCCGCAGAGGAAATTTCCGCAGCATGTGCACAGCACATGCGGATTATCATTGGGGAACATGGCAGACCTTCTGCCAAGCGTTTTTTAAGCATTTCTGCAGCGGAATTGCCTCTGCGGAAACGCTTAAAAAACGCATAGTGGGCACACAGCCTAAAAAAAATTATTATAATTAATATATTAATATTGTGCCAAATTAATTTCACGTGAACTATCACATGATCTATCACAGGGGATCATGTGACATGTGATACATCAGGTGTGTGTGTGTGTGTGTGTGTGGGGGGCCCGCGCCTTCTAAACTGCCCACAGCCCTTGCTACTCTTAATCCACCCCTGCATGTGACCATAAGTATACAAATTGCATACATGTGGCTATGTGACAGCCCACCCTCACTGGGAATACTGGGGAATCGTGATAGCGTGTGAACAACATGTTATACAGTCTGCAGTCACATAACGTCTGTCTTGCTTTCCGCCTCAGCCAAGGTATATGGCCAAAAACTTTTGAATGACACCATTCCTTCTATCACATAATGTACTGGAAAACAGGAAAAAAATCCAAGTGCGTTGAAATTGCAAAAAAAAGTGCAATTTCACAATTGTTTTTTTTTATTTTTATTTACCATGTTCTTTATATGGCAAAACTGACAGTATGATTCTTCAGGTAAATACAAGTACGCAAATACCGAACATGTATAGTTTTTTTTTTTCAATTTAAGTGGTGAAAAATAATTTGTAAAAAAAATAAAAATATATTTTGCTTTGTTATCAATTTCTGAGACCCATAACCTTTTAAACTTTTGGAATAGAGGGCTGTGAGGGTTTATCTATTTTATTTTGTATGCCTTTAGCTGTCGTTCTTACTGATACCAGCCCCTGGACGAAGCATTTCAGTGCGAAACGCGCATCAGTGGGTCCCCAGTACAACTGCTGAGGTAATTTCATGAATACCTATATTATCTGTTTTTGTATTTGGCTCTAATAACTAACTATGTATCATTGGGGAATGGAGTTAATCCACCTACATAGCACTTGGTGTTGCACTATTGCTCTTTAATCTTGTCAGCGTTGCCTTATTACTGTATATATATTTATTATGAATACCTTGGTTATGAACAGTGGTTTCTCTTGATATCCCCAAATAATCATCTTTCTGAAACATTTTTAGGGCTCTCACCTATATTTAATATTGAATTGTATTTACTATGTCTACTTTGTCTATTGTCATAGGGTTTGCATACCCCGTCTAAATTATTTATGGGTGACCCACCTAATACCCTGTACCATTGGTTTTGTTTCATTTTTTATTTATGTCTGTACTATTGATTTTAAATATTTGTTCAATAAAACAAACAATTTTAAGGCTGTGTGCCCACTATGTTTTTTCAAGCGTTTCCACAGCGACATTTTCACTGCAGAAACGCTTAAAAAATGCTTGGTAGAATGTCTGCTATCTTCCCCAATGATAATCCGCATGTGTGCTGCGCACATGCTGTGGGAATTTCCGCTGCGGATTATCATTGTGGAAAAATCCGCAGCACTACCAATTATTAGTGTAATCGCGGCGCTTTCGCCGCCATTGACTTGCATTGAATCGCTTAATATCCGCATGACTACATGTGCACATGCGGATATTAAGCGATTCAGTGTGCGTATGGTACCCGGGTCTGGAGAAGAGGAGACTCTCCTCCAGACCCGGGTACCATGGTACCTGTAAAAAAAAAGAATTTAAAATAAAAACATACATTATAATCACCTTCTGATGGCCCCGGTCTCTATAGCGATGCGTCCTTCCATGACCTCATTTAGTCATGTGACAGGTCACGCGACTGCTGACGTCGGCGGTCGCGTGACCTGTCACATGACTAAATGACATCATGGAAGGTCCTTTTACACCACCGCCCAACACAGCAGACGCATCGGAGGAGACCGGGGGCCATCGGAAGGTGAGTATAATGTTTCTTTTTTACCATTCTTTTACTATAACTTGGTCACACTATATAAATCCATACCGGTTGCATGGATTTATATAGTGTGACCAAGTTGTCAAGCACTTGATGCTAAAATCGCTTGGAAAGCGCTTGTCAACCTGCATGCAGAAATGCATGTGAAGAACGCTTCACATCCGCATGTCCCTGGCAGGAAAACGCATGTACAATCCGCATGTACAACCCGCATGTGAAAAATGCTTCACTTCTGCATGTCCCTGGCAGGAAAAACGCATGTACAATCCGCATGCGTTTTTTCTGCCAGGGAGATGCAGAAACGCTCAGGAAAAAATCCGGAGCTTTTCTGCATCATGGGCACATAGCCTAAATGTACTTTCTTGCCTTATGTAAAGCTTTATTTTTGGAGTTCAATGTCTGTTTATGCTTTTTGGCTATATAGAGGATTAATTACTTGCACAAGGATGGCACACATGGATGACACCTATAGACTTGTATTGGCCCTTTTCATCCATGATACAGTAAAAAAACAGACATGTCTCCATGATTTTTGAACGGACACACGGTCCGTGAAAAAACACAGACATGTGAAAACCCCCATAGACTTTAGTGGGTACCTGTTGTATCCATGAACACGGATAGAGTACGTACATGCAATGTGGACATCTGAATGAGGCCTTAGTCTGACTTACCAGTAGGGGGTATGACCACTTAAAGTACTTAGGGCAGTTTGAACGCCCAATATGGCCCTGCCAATCAAGTTATGCCTTAAGATCTGTCTGTGAAAAATATTTTTTTGATGCTACCAAAAAAATGAGGGACTCTCAATAGCGTATCTGACTTTACTGGATGACACAATCCCAACTATATATACTGTATATATACTGTGCGTTAGCACACTGTGAATAATGAACATATAAAAGACATGAGTTACTTAGTTAACATTTTTTATCAAAAAAATGTAAATGGCATCCAAATGAATGGTCCTTAACTGTATTAACTCACCTCGCCATGTGCCCAGACAGATCTAACCAAAATGGGGAAGAGTTAAAAACCAGGCTTAGTTCATAATGAAAACTTTTTGTGAAAGATGGGCGTAGAAGGGTGCACAGCCCGGAAGTGGGTCACGCACCACAAATCACTGCAAAAAAACAAAACGAAGCAAAAAAGGGCCCAAACACCTTTAGTATAATATAAGTACACAAAGACACTCTGTGCGTCAGTGCACAGGGATTAATGTGCACATAAATTTCACTATTTCTATACACATAAAAGATGCAAGGAACTTAGTGAACAATTCTTGATCAAAACCCAATATGGCGAAAATTCGTTTGCAAATTGGAAATAGACTTGGAATGCATCTTCACTGATGACCAACAGTTTAACGCCAATGCTATTTGCTTCTCAACTATGTATTACGCTAATCATCTGTTATACAGATCAACAGTTATTAAGATGGTTCTTCAGGCCTATTTGTCTATCTATAATACACCCATGAATGTGAGAACTCTTTTTCATGTGTGGCGGTTATGTGTTTCTATAAAACCATTTGGTGCCTTGTTTATTGTACAATAAGCAGAGATGAGTATATTGGTCTATGGAGAATCCAGTTTGAGTCAAAATTCATTAAATTCACGGTTTCTCTGAGTGCCTGGGCCATTGAAGAACAGAGTTTCCCAGCGGAGCACAGGTTGTTCGGCAGAGTCATTTTCCATCTTTAGGCTAGGTTCAGATAACCGTGTATTCTCTCATCCAATACAATCTGGCTGATTGGAAATCACACTTTGATCAAAATCTGATCAGAGTGTCAGCATAGTTTGATCCAATTTTATTGCATGAGAAGAAGATGGAGAAACAAAATGTCATCCGAATGCAGTCCGATGGGTTTCATGGGCTCGTTGACTTGCATATCTGAGTGCAAAATGAGTAACGGATCAAACTCTGGCATGCAGCGATTTTTTTTTCCTCAGACCAAGCCGGTCAGAGGAAAAAAATTTGACATTGTGCAACAGCCCCAAAGAAAAACCCTAGTCTGAGTGCATTCCGATGTTTTGTTGGATCACACTCGAATCAAAAATACAGCTATGTGCACGAGCCCTTAGAGTCACTGGGTAAGGATTCCTCTTCTATAGAGCATAATCTCTTATGATAAAGGGTGTCCTCTCATTTTCTCGCATGGAAAGTGTAAGCTCTTACCATCTCTCTCTCTCCTCTACCCTACATTTATTTTCTGAGCAATTACAAACTTTCCATTATTGAGATTTATGTGAATTTATTTCCCGCAAATCAATTTTTTGGGGAAAATTCAGCGATTTTATATTTCAAAATATCCGCTTATCTCTAACAATAAGGCCTATTCTAAAACACGATTTTATTTGGAATGCATCAATAGCTCTGTTGTCCATTGGGTTAGAAGATAATACCCTCCATATTCTAATAGCCAATAAATCTAGTATTGCCAAGAAATGGAAGAATAAAGCTTTATCATCTATGAGGGAGGTAGTAGAAAGACTAAATTAGCCTCCAATAATTTAGTAAAAAAAATGGCTACAATATTCCAGTTTTCAGTGTAAACTAGAATATAATCTCATTTTAGTTATGCTCAATAAGATCATTGTTTTACAAATCTAATCTTTCATTACATTTAGAGAATAATCTCCATGAAGAATTAATGCTGATTTCAATATCGTGTTATTTGTTTTAAGTTTATTTCTTGTTATCTTGCTCTCTTTTAATAATGATAAGAGAATTGCATTGAAAACCAGACACTTATTCATTCTATCCCTATGGATGTAGTTAACAAATGCTAATCAATGTGATATGTACATGATACAGCATACCGTAATTAAAGTCGCTAAATCTGAGGTTGAAATACTTCTTACATTTTTTTTTATAGTGAAAAAAAAACAATAAAAAAGATACAAAAAATAGTCAAAAAGATCTTCAGTTCCCAATTAAAAAAGAAAACTACTAATGATCACCAACTGAACAAAGTTATATACCAACTAAGGCTTTGATGCAGGACAAAAACAGTTATGTAAATGGGTGGCATCTGATGCATAGATTAAAGTGTATATTGAGAACGGTTGAATGATTAGTTACAGTAAAACTTCACATTGTGGCAATCAAGGAATAACGTATGCCACGCTAAGCCTATACCTATGCTTTGCATAAATATTTTTCCACTGGCTATGGGCAATAAGAAAGCCTGAATGGTAAATGTACAGATAAGTAAAGAATGTAAAACAATTACACAGGGAAGAGATGCGAACTGGACAAAGTAGCTTTAATTGTGACTTGGGAAAATAGACAAATAAGTTTGAAGGTGGAATTACACGAGTGAAAGACTTCAGGAACTATGAATAGCATTAGGGGGAGGGTTGAGGGGCGTTGGCTCTCCTTAGAGGGGCTGTCCATCTTTGGGGACAAATAAGTGCAAGTTTTTGGGTCTAAAAATAATTTTACCTACTGATATTCCAGTTCATTTCTTTTGGTTTTGCTTTAGGTTTTTGCACTCACTGCACACAAGGGTATGGCCTCCTTTTCTTTAAGCTGGGAAGTACATTTATATAGCTTCCCATTGCTGGGTGTCCATAACCGAGCCCCGATCCTGCTCAGCCCTTATTCACATTGAGGTCATTTTTGACACATTGTAAGGTTTTAATAGTAGAGGTTAGGACCGTCCCGACTGGGTACACCTTGTCACTGGTGGGATGGATATTACGCTTTTTTGTATCAAAAATAGTATTTCCTAAGTACCCTATTATATTTATACGCACTATTGCTTTTTACTTACTTACAGCCGGGTATATATTTATTTTGTTTCTATCTTAGGTTTTGTCTGTTTAATGGCCAGTGTGAACATGCTCCTCCTCGCATATATACAAACTTATACTCCACTATATACTATAATTTCCAAACAGTGCCACTTCATAGTATACTCATACATATATTATAATATGGTGAGTGACAACTATAGACCATATAATGGCAAAATCGTAAAATAGATATACACAACCAAAGCAACCACGATCAAAAAGCCAATATACATCATTAAAATTAATTTATTAAATATTCCATTTCATAAAATTTTTTTTGTCATATACAGATAGTCGGTACAAAAAATGGTGCAAAACAACACACAGTGTGCTAAAAATTCCACCGCAATATGGGACACGCAGGACCCAGGTTGTACTGCCTAATAGTTATTAAATAATCATCCAAGTACCATGGTGTTTGTACATAAGCCAATATAATCTGACTAATAAAGACGGTTCATATACTAGATGATCTCATTATTAAGAAAAAAGGGCTCATATCCTGAAACATTATAAGGTCCCAGGAAAATAAATAATGTTGGTACATGTCACAGGATCATGTTATACCTATATCAAACCACCATGTGTGTATCTCTATGCATATAGTAACAGTATATATATGTGATAACAGTATGTAAACCTACAATACATTGGTATTTTACATAGTGGTTCTGTATATGATGACAATATCACTTGGTATATATATCAACATGTGTCAAAATTAATACCTAGACACCAAACCGCTGCTATGTTAGGCTTCCAACGTGGGTCCTGCTCCCACCCCAACGCGCGTTTCGGCGCTGCCTTCCTCAGGGGGCGTGGACCAAACTAGGAGGTGTGTGTCTTTAGATATGGTTCTGGCCAATCACTGTGCAGGGGAGGGCCAATCGACGCATGTCGCGTCTGGGTTACCAGGACGATCAGTGACGTCGGCGTCAAACAAGGATCACGTGATGGTCACATGGGCCCATGTGACCACGCAGGTCCTTGCAGGAAGACGCAGAGAGCCAGAGATCGCGTGCTGGAGCCGTACAGCGCATGCGTACAGGTCCTATTAGTTGTGATTGTAATATGCTGCACAGAGAGGCACATTTCGGATTATTAGCACATATATTTTATCCTTGGACATATTTTTCATTCCATATATATAAATACATACACAGATAGATACATACGGTGGCATAGAGAGCTTAAAACCATTTGTTACCCACATTGGATGTTTAACAACACATAGCTATAGAGAATCAATTTTATGCATAAACTGACAATGATTGTCAGTTATATTATTCAACCATGTGATAATATAAATAGCCATCAATCACATATTGGCCCGAAGCATCAGATTATATAATGCTATAGCACAAAGCCACACTTAATTTTTCTATTTAATTTGAGTCTTATCTCATAGAGCACATATATCATGAGGGGCCTTACTAATTTTAAATCTTATATCATAGGGTGCATGTATCATCAGGGATCTCTCACTGATTGTATGGAATGCACAGATCGTCCATATGTCACACAAAAATATGTAAACATAGTCTACAGATGCACTGTACACAATCAAGGATCCCATGAATGTACATCCACGAGAGGGCGGGCGATGCCAACTCCCATAAGCTCCATAGCCCACCACCCGACTCACGCTACAACCCCCATGGCGAACCCTGAGGGTGGCAGACGATGGTACGGGAAAGGGCCACGTATTGGAGGTCTGTATGTCAATGTCCGACCCATTATTGAGCCTTGCAGTATAACAATTGGATGATCTACAGTAAAGAAAAAAAAGAAAAATGAGTTGATAATAGACATGAAAAACCACACAGTATGATGTAATTTGGTAAAAAAAACAGCTGTCACTATGGTTTTGGGTTACAGCATGTTCTGGAGCTTCATTAATTGCTCATCTATATAAAATTCAACATCTGTGTACAGAGATATAAAATATTATATTTAGAGTAAGACTTAACACCGTATGTTATGTGCTGTCTAGATCTCACCATTCTGATGACCCTTTCATTTTCTATTTGATTTTTCAGTTCAGCTGAGGTTCATTGTTCATTGTTGGTTTGTGGTGCTATAAAAATTATCTATTACACCTAGGATTTTCCCACATTTCCTCTCACCTTTTATCACTATGGTAGCTGGTGATGACAGATGATGAAAGCTAAAATTGAATGATAAGGTTGCAGGTCAGTAGAGTAGAATAGAATAGATCATGTTTGGGATTCAAGATCAAAGTCATCAATTGTAACACTTGAGAAATGACACACCATGTGTGAACTAAACAGGTGCATAGCAGTCAGTAGTGGAGCTGGGGGATTTCTCAAAAGAACACATGTAGAAAATAAAAAGTGCCTCTATTAATATACTCCTTGCCTCACTATCTCTTATACTATAATAAAACATGGTGAGAAAGAATTTTTCTATGTGCTCGAGTAGATCAGCCATACCATAGAGCCCCAGTAGATCAGCCATACCGTAGAGCCCCAGGAGATCAGTCATAACATAGAGCCCCAGTAGATCAGCGATATCGCAGAGCCCCAGGAGATCAGCCATACCATAAGGCCCCAGTAGATCAGCCATACCATAGAGCCCCAGTAGATCAGCCATACTGTAGAGCCCCAGGAAATTAGTCATACCATAGAGCCCCAGTTGATCAGCCTTACCGCAGAGCCCCTGGAAATCAACCATACCATAGAGCCCCAGGAGATCAGCCATACCATAGAGCCCCAGTAGATCAGCCATACCATAGAGCCCCAGTACATCAGCCATACCATAGAGCCCTAGTAGATCAGCCATACCATAGAGCCCCAGTAGATCAGCCATACCATAGAGCCCCAGTAGATCAGCCATACCATGGAGCCCCAGTAGATCCGTCATACTGTAGAGCCCCAGTAGATCAGCCATACCGTGGAGCCCCAGTGGATCAGTCATACTGTAGAACCCCAGTAGATCAGCCATAGCAGAAAGAGCCAAGGAGCCCTACTTTACTGTCTGCAACCATAAGTTTTACATGCCATAGCGTTAGCTAAACATTACCCCTAATTGATTTGCTAACCAAAAATGTTCAGGAGCAGAAAATTCTGAAAACCAATAACCAGTGTGGGCAAGTGTACCCCCTGTCTACTTTTAGCATTCCACAGTTACTAACAGTCCTGAGCTTGCCAGGTCAGTCCTGATTTTTTTTGTGTGAAATCCTGGCAAATTCAGGGATGAATTGTGCTAGAAAAGGATGAAGTTAAGATAAATTGAACATTTTTTGTTGGGCATGGGAAATCCCTAGTGGTAAAAGATAGTAGGACTTAAACATCCTAATTTTTCCAACAATTATGTTCTTAATTATATAATTTATTTTAGGTATGATGTCCCTTAAAATTCACCCTACAGGGCATGGTCCCAGTTATCTCTTGTCTCCTCAGAAATGAAAGCAAGGTATCATTTTTATTCCTTGAACTAAACTGTCTTTTATATTATATCTTAACCTGTCTATGACCTTTGATGGAAATATAAGTCACGGTGGGGTACTCATTTCAGCACTATTAGGTCCTTTTTTAAGGCAAATGCTGTGGGTGCACCCATAAAATCAGAGCCAGAGTTTTTCCTTTAATCCTGAGCGCTCTTCCTGCTGTAGCTACCGGGCATGGTCACCAACTTGACTTTTCATTTTTTTCTGGACAACTTATCAAAAAATCACGGACAAACAATATTTTTTATGGACACATGGGAAAACTATAATAAATCATCATGATTATAAGTGATCCATGTCAACAGCCCATAATTCTGATATGAAGACTTCAGCTGTAATCACTGTAAAATTATGATAAATAAAGTCAAAACAATCTGTATAAGTTTCTTCAGCTTCAAAAACATCTTACATTTTTTTATGGATAGGGCAATAAAGTGCCTTATTTTTAAGGAAAGTCCTGGAATTTCTGGACAGTTGTCAATCTTGCTACCAGGAGGGAAGATGACTTTGATCCCAGAAGTTTTACTTCTTGGATGCCTTCCCCACAATATAATTGCATGGTGCTGATGGGTTACTATAGTAGCCGGGCTCCTAATATTGACCCCCCCATGATTGCCATCTTACTATAACTAATAGGATGCCTGTCAGTTTTATACTAACTGGCACAATACACTGCAATATATCTGTATTGCAGTGTATGATATAAGTTTCGTACATGTTAAAGTCACTAAGTGGAACAAAAGTGAAGGAGTAAAAACCATTTTCCTTTTGTATAAATGAAATTACTGTATAAGAAGTAATGCTAATGCTAATTGTTAGGTCCTGAATGTTTAAGATATGCGAGTTCTTAAGGGGTTGTTATTATCATTTTAATTTTAATTATGTTTACTAAGAATCAGTAATTATAATAATAATAATAATTTATACATTTAAAGATGAACAGAACTTAATTTTCAGTTTGAACAATCAAGGATATAACCAATTAAATCCGATGTGACTTTTCCTGGATATTTGTGCTGCAAGACGTCTTGCAGAATTGGAGAGTTAGTAGATATTGGGTGGCAGAGCTAATCATTTCTGGATATACATTTTATTCTAGGTATATTCTTCAGCTTGTTTTATTACCTGGTATACTAACTTAAAAATTGGTGAATTTAGAATAATATTACTAAAACTCGATACGAAACAAGTAAAATTAATATTATTAACAAGGAAGCAAGTTCTCTCTAATACTGGTTTGGCTTGTTGCAATTATTCTACCTTTTTCTTTTTGAATGCTTTCAGGTATGAGCCAAATACACCGTATTTATGACAATATTCATAATATAGAATTGTCAGAGCAAAGGAGCGTTTGTAAATTCTGAAGCTATCCAAGGTGCAACCTGGTGCAAAAAGGGATATGTTTCCCTCCTGCTTAATTCAAAATGGAACAGTTCAAGGATGGAATGAATTTCTGCAAACATCCCCCCACACATCCCTTGCAGTCAAGAAAGGTTAGTGCCTTATGTTCTCATGAATGGTACAATGCCCAGAATCCCAGATCCATTCAATTCTTGCTTTCTCCTGTCAAAAATTCTGAGTGACCAAAAAAACATAGAAATGCTCATAAAATAATTTGGTTTTTAACAAATGAAGGTTAGACCCTATCCATAACAAAGAGGATTGCTTGCTGATCACTGGTAGTCGAAATTCTGGAACCTCCAGAGATCCCAAAAATGGTACTTTGCCAAGGTTTGTCTGAATGAAGAGAAGATGTGCATGTTGAACCTCCACTTCATTCATGTTCTATGAGATATCGGGATATAACTGAATGTAATACTTTCTCCTGCAGTCGCTAACAATGAATGGATGTTTGCGGGCCTTAGCTCCATTTAGCCTGGTCTCTGAAGAGCACCATTGTCAGGATTGGTTGGGTGTCTCAGCATTTGGATCCCCAGAGAGCAGAAAGCTATACCTTTCAATTGAAGTAATACCCCCTTAAGTCTCATGCTTATGTGAATGGATTAACCTTACTGTGCTTGAGATTTTTATCCAATTTTAATCATAGACACAATTTTTTCAGGGATTCTGTATAAATCAGTGTAGGAATTGTGTCTCCCTCTTTTAAATAATATATCACAAAAAACATTTTAGCCTCTGAAATACCCAGACCTGCTGTAGTCCAACAAAACCAAACTTAGATTTGTATCAGGTATTGTGATGTTCTAAGTTTGGGGAGCTAAGGTCTTACGGCAATGTTACCTCAAAGTCAAAGCTGAAGGTCAAGATAGGGGTCTAAATGTGTTGATTCAAGGAACTTATATTGTTGCTTACAAAACCTTTTGGTCACATTCATACATGTGGGAATTAATTGTAATCTTTGACATTTTCATAAAAGTAAATCTTAAGAGTAGTGTTGAGCCACCCCCGTAGTGTTCGAGTTCGGTTCGGTTCGTCGAACACCCGTGTGTTCGCCGAACTGTTCGTCGAACTGTTCGTCGAACACCTTCGAACACCGTTAAAACCAATGGCAGGCAAACAAAAACACATAGAAACACATAGAAAACACCTTCAAAGGTGTCCAAAAGCTGACAAACTGCTCAGAAGACATAACTAACACATGGAAAAGTGACAAGTACATATAGTCATGCGAAAATAAAAGAGGTGGAGGAGTAAAAGGAGGGGGAGACACAGATATAGGCATGTCATGCCCTTCTAAAATCCAAAAAGTGAGAAGCCGACACGGCCAGTCCGCTCCTGCCCGTGCCACCTCCGTGTCGCCGGGTTTGTGCCAGAGCCGCGGTGAACCCTGATGGCCAGCCCCCCTCTCCCAATACTGGTGCCTGTCCGCTGGTGGGTCGAGCGAGCCCCCCTGTGGTGGAGGCAGCTCTAAGCTTTTTAATTTAAATTGTCTCTCTAATTTGAATGAATACACTTTAAATCCATTTACAAGGATCTATTGGAGGGCAAGTCTCATGCCAGCAGCCGCGTAATTCCAGCTCCAGTAGCGTCCACTAAAGCTGCTGCAGTTAAAAAGCTTTTATAAGGATCGAGCTCGGCTGTCCACCGCAAGGCATCCTACTGCCAGTCCCAGCCCCTATGCCTTGGGGTGCCTCCTGATGCTCTTCACTGAGTATCCCGTGGTCCCGAAGCATTTCCTTTGAAAAAATTAAGTGTCCAAACTACAGGTGGTGTAGCTTGCTTAACAGCCGGGATAATCCGCTGACTAGCAGACCCTGCTACTAGGCACAAAGTATTTCCTGGGCTAGATGCAATTAAAAATTTGTAATTAGATACTCTCGTTGGATGCTGAGAAAGCATTCCATAGAGTCTCCTGGCACGCCATATATGATTCTCTTAAAAAGCTTGGGGTAGGGGTCTAGGGGACCCTTTTATAGCCAAAATCACGGCCCTGTATCGCAATACGTCACCTAGGCTGAAGATAAATGGAACTGTAGCACCCTGAGGGCTCGGTTGCTACAGAGGTATTGCACCTCACCCAGAGGTGTGATATCTCACTCTCAGGTAAGGATGGAGTGTGGATCAGGACCCGACACCTGCATGCATTACACCACATTGCCGTGGGGCAGGGCGACCAATATGCCCCTGAGATGGGCACGACAGTCCCTGTCCCTGGCTGGAGTGGGGGGAGGGAACACTGAGGAAGGGGAACCCTGTAGTGCAGGAGCAGGGAGGAAGCAGTTCCTGGGTGCATTGAGAAGGGAGTATAAAAGGTGGGCACCATCTTAGTTCAGTGCAGAGAAGTCTGAGCAGAAGTGCCAGGGAGCAGGGGCTCTGCATGAGCTCTGCTCCGGAGGCGGGCCTAGTAACAGAGGCCCAGGCCTGGAAGAGGGAGAAGGAAGGAAGAGGAGCGGAGAAGGCTCCAGGAACGAGGAACGAAGGGATCTCAGGGCTGCGGACGGGCGAGTCGCCAACGCACGCCAGAATCCACCTGCGTGGAGGGGTCAGGCCAAAGGGGGAGACCGGTCCCCGAAACTAGTGGAGGCAGGAAACGACCCTCAGCTAGAAACAGGAGGCTGTGACATTTTATGTGGCGCAGCCCCTCGCTACACCCGCTAGGAAGGCACCACATAGGGTCAGGGAAACTGGCGCCAAGTTTACCAAGAGGAGGCCCGAGACAGCCGGACAGAAGGGTTGGTAAGAAAGGCCAGACAAAGGACACACAAAGGGGGTCCTGTGAAGCGCTCCAAAGTTATCTGGGAGTTGTCTGAGCCCCTCACCTGGTGAGCACAGTACGACGTGGGCAGCCGTTACCTGCAGACGTGGTCTGGATAATAAGAACTGTGAGTAAAGGCCCTGGACTGCATCACTGACTCCATGTCATTACTGCTGCTGCCCTGCACCATCACCCCCATCCTCCGCATACACTGCCCTGAGGCTATACTCCTCCCGTGGGGAGTTATGCTACGCTCTGCTGCACCCACAACACCAGCCTCAGCGGTCTGCCCTGGAGCGGCGGTTCACTCTGACCGCAATCCACGGGTGGCGTAGTCAGACATTTAAACATCAAAACCACATAAATAGTTCCGCCACTGGTTTGACCACCCTGAGCCACGGAACCGGGTTGCCGCCACTGAGACTACAACCACCAGCATCCACCAAAAAGGGTCCGGCTCCGGGTGTCCCAAGGCCCAGGGGGCGCATCAGAACATTTTCATCACCTTTCAAAATCACCAATGGGACAAGGCAGGGATGTTCTCTGTCCCCTCTCTTATACATCCTAGTGACGGAGCACCTGCTCTCATCAATTCGCCATAACCCCAATATTAGGTGGATTGAGGTGGGAGGCACCGAGTACAAGTGCTCTCTATTTGCTGATGATGTCCTAGTATATATCACTCAATCACATATATCCATCCATGCTGTTATGGCTGAAATAGATCACTTTGTTACATGGTCAAATTTTAAAATCAATGCAGCGAAGTCTGAGGCCCTCGATGTCTCCCTCCCCAAATCCATATAGGATTCCATCCAGTCCAACTTTCCCTTTGCCTGGCCCTCACAGGGTATCAAATACTTAGGAATTCCTATTCATAGAGACCTCTCCCATCTATGTTATCTTAATTTTGGGCCCTTTATTGAACAACTCCATACAGACCACGGTTGGCAAGTTAGAACTGTAAGATTCACTACGTGAACCACTGGTGTTTTGTGGAAAAGCACATGTACACTGTGTTCCAAATTATTATGCAAAAAGTGTTTAGGAGTGATAAGGGAAGAATTTGTTTGTTTGTCAGTTAAGCTCATTGATGGTGATGTGTGTCAGGGCTCTTTATATCACTGTAAGCAATTGCAGACACCAGTGCTAATTAGTTTGTCAGGTGTGTCGAATGAAAGGCAAGACTACTTAAGAAGGCTCTCTCACATTATTCAGCAGCCTACATTTTCTGCCAAAATGGGAAAGAAAAAGGATGTGTCGGCTGCTGAGAAGCAACAAATTGTGGAGTGTTTAGGTCAAGGCATGACTACAATCAACATTGTGCGATGATCAGGATGAAGTGTCTTGGCAATCAAGAAGTATGTAGCTGATTCACAGTACACACGTGTGCGTGCTGATAAGGGCAAATTGAGGACTCTTTCCTACAGGCAATTACGTCAGGTTGAAAGAGCAGCGGAAAAAAAGCCTTGTCATAGCAGCAGACAAGTTTTTGAAGCTGCTTGTGCCTCCAACGTCCCCCGAACAACAAGATGCAGGGTCCTTCAGAGGTTTGCAGCTGTGCATACGCCATCCTGTCGACCTCCTCTATCCACTTCACACAAGCAGAAACGGCTCCAGTGAGCCAAACATTACATGAAGACTGATTTCAAAACTGTTTTGTTCACGGATGAGTGCCGTGCAGCGCTCGATGGTCCAGATGGATGGAGTGGAGGATGGCTGGTTGATGGACACCCCACGCAAACACGGCTACAGCGCCAACAAGGAGGAGGTGGAGTAATGTTTTGGGCTGGAATCATGGGGAGAGAGATTGTCGGCCCCTTTAGGATCCCTGAAGGCGCTAAAGATGAACTCCATAATGTATGTGGATTTTCTCAAACAGCACTTCCTGCCATGGTTCAAGAAGAAGAACCGTGTATTTCACAGCAAGATCATTTTTCTGCATGATAATGCACCATCTCATGCTGCACATAAAACATCTGCATCTCTGGCTGATATGGGCATAAAAGGGGACAAACTTATGGTGTGACCCCCATGCTCCCCTGACCTCTACCCCATTCAGAACCTTTGGAGCATCATTAAAAGGAGTGTCTATGATGGCGGGAGGCAGTTCACATCTAAGCAACAGCTCTGGGAGGGTATTCTGTCCTCATGCAAAACAATTGAAGCAGAAACCATCCAAAACCTGACAAATTCAATGGACGAGAGAGTTCAGAAGCTCCTTTCGAACAAGGGGTCCTATGTGAAAATGTATCATCACCTAGAATAAAGTTTTGAGTTGAAAACTGTTTGATTTCAGTTTCTAACAACCTGCTAATGCTTATAATTTCAAAAATGACCATTTTTTTGGTCTTTATTAAAATGAAAAGGTTGATCGAAAAGTTTGGGGGATCTAAGAGTGTGGCAACCCAGTAGTCATGATTACTTCGAATTCTGACAATATGAGGGTCATGCTGCAGGTAGTGCAGCAAGAAGGCACTTATGTGTCTTGCGCATCTCGGAGCCCCAAAATTATTTTCCGGGCTAGATGCAGCTAAAAATTATTTTTAATTTTAAATCTGGTGGAGCTTATTATAGATGGCCTAATAGGATCAGTGCTGCACACTGCTACAAAGCCCAAATTATTTTCCAGTCAAGATACAGATAAACATGATTAGTAATTTGAAAGCTTAAAATGGTTGGTAGGGTGATTTTAAACAATCATCAAGCTTTTACTCTCCCCAGGATGACACAGGGGTAGAAAAGTTGTTTCGGATCCATGATTTGTTCATCTTTATGAACGTGAGTCTGTCTACATTATCAGTGGAGAGCCGCGTGCGCTTATCTGTCAGCACACCACCAGCAGCGCTGAACACATGTTCAGACAGAACGCTGGCTGCGGGGCATGACAAGATCTCCAAGGCGTAAGTGGCTAGCTCCGGCCATTTATCCAGATTGGAAGCCCAAAAAGAGCAAGGGTCCAGTGACACAGTCGTGGCTTCAATGTTTACTTGGAGATACTCCTGTACCATCGTCTCTAGGCGTTGACTATGTGTCAGACTTCTTGTCTCCTGTGGCCTTGCAAAGGATGGGCTAAAAAAGTGGTGAAATGATTCCGCAAAATTGATGTTACCAGCAGATACTGTGGTTCTGTTACGGTTTGAGTGCTGAACACTTGACGGTCCCACGGTTGGCAAGTTGGAACTGTGAGATTCACTACGTGCACCACTGGTATTTTGTGGAAAAGCACATGTAAGATTCTGCAACAGTCTCTGCTGATACTCCTGCATGCGTGCATCCCTTTCTATGGCAGGAATAATTTCTGCAAATTTACTTTTGTACCGGGGATCTAACAGTGTGGCAACCCAGTAGTCAGGATTATTTCTAATTCTCACAATTCGAGGGTCATGTTGCAGGTAGTGCAGCAAGAAGGCACTCATGTGTGTTGCGCATCCAGGAGCACCAAGTCCCTGTTGTGTTGGTGGCGAGGTAACAATCATGCTTCCTTCCTCTGTCCTCTCCCCCCAACCTCGCACAACAGAAATGCGATCAAGGTCTCCCTCATCTGATGAGTCTTCCATCAGTTCGTCCTCCACTTCTTCCTGGGCTCCTGCACCTTCCTCACTAGTTTGGCTGCTACCATGCGCCCTGGTAAAACCATCTCCCCCACCCTCACATGCCTGCCGCCTTGGTGCTGCCGACCGTCTGGACCTTGCAGATGTTAGCCCTTCTGCATACAACTCCTCCTCCTCTACTTCCTCCACCTCCTCTTGTGCCACCACCTGACTCCGAATTCTGTTTAACATGTGCTCTAGCATGTAAATCACCGGAATAGTCATGCTGATAATGGCATCGTCAGCACTAAACATCTTCGTCGCCATTTCAAAACTGTGCAGAAGGGTGCATAGGTCCCTGATCTGAGACCACTCCTCCAGCGTGATTTGCCCCAATTCTGAATCTCGTTGGCCCAGGCTATACGTCAGAACGTATTGCACCAGGGCTTGTCGGTGCTGCCACAGTCGCTGCAACATGTGCAGAGTTGAATTCCACCGGGTAGGCACATCGCATTTTAGCCGGTGAAGTGGCAGGCCCAACGACTTCTGTAGAGATGTAAGTCGCTGAGCTGCGGGATGCGAACGGCGGAAGTGAGCACACAGCGACCGTGCCCTCTGCAGAAGGCCATCTAGTCTGGGATAGTGGGCTAAAAATTGCTGGACAACCAGGTTCAACACGTGAGCCATACAAGGCACGTGTGTGACATTGCCCCGGCGAAGGGCCGCACCCAGGTTTGCAGCATTGTCGCACACGGCTTCCCTGGTTTCAGCTCCAGTGGAGACAACCATTCATGAAATTGGTTCTCCAGAGCTGACCACAACTCCTCAGCTGTGTGACTCACATTTCCCAGACATTTCAATGTAAAAACCGCCTGATGACGTTGAGCCCTACTGCCAGCATAGTAAGGAGGTGTGCAGGATCCCTTCTGCGCAGTTAGAAAGCTTGTGGCATGACCAGACAGGCTTTGGGTGCAGGTGGAAGACCGAGAGGAGGTTGAGGAGGCAGAAGCAGTGGAGGAACTTTGACATAAAGAGGATTGACGCACAACTCGTGGGGACGGCAAGACTTGGACAGCAGCCCCTTGTCCTGCTGTCACCATAGTTACCCAGTGCCCAGTCAGCGACATGTAACGCCCCTGTCCATGCCTACTCGTCCAAGTGTCTGTGGTGAAATGCACCCTGTCACACACAGAGTTTCTCAAAGAAGCGGTGATGTTGTGTGCGACATGCTGGTGGAGCGCAGGCACACCTTTCTTTGAGAAGTAGTGCCGACTGGGCATCTGGTACTGGGGCACTGCGACGGACATAAGGTCTCGAAAATCCTCTGTGTCCACCAGGCGGAAAGGCAGCATTTCTGTAGCCAAGAGCTTGCAGATGGTGAAATTCAACCTCTTAGCTTTCTCATGGCTAGGAGGAAATGGTCTTTTACTTGTCCACATCTGAGGGACCGAGGGCTGGCTATTGTGCTTAGACGGGGTTGATAAGGGTGTCCCCGGCAAACTGCCGGTCTGTGAGGAAGATGCAGGCGGACATGTTAGGTTGCCTTGATCCAAAGGTGGTGCTATCGATGTCGAACAGCGCTCAACACCAGCTGGTGTTACCACCTCCAAAGAAAATGATGACCTGCCAATCACGCTGGCTGTTGCGGGTAAAGAGGTGGCAGGTCTGCGCCCCAAAACAGGTGTGACTGCTGTCCCCCCAGTCACAGAGGATGAAGAGGCCGCGGTTGCACAAGATATGGCAGACGATGGTTGGCCCGGCCGGCTAGGCCGCATTGTAGCACACTGAGCTTCCCACTGCAACTTATGCTTCATGTCCATGTGCCGGTTCATGCATGAAGTACTCAAACTATGTATTTTTTGGCCTCTACTTAGCTTTTGCTGACAAATGTTACAGATAAGACGAGTTGGGTCATCTTTATCGATCTGAAAAAATGCCCAGGCTATGCAAGGCTTAGCACCCATGCGACCTGAAGAGCCACCACGACTTGTGGTGAGAGGCAGAGTTGTGTTTGAGGATGCAGTTGTTGACGTGCTTCCAGTACTACGTCTCTGTCCAGGAAGGCGCAACCTAACCTCGTCGTCACTAGCATCTTCCTCCACCTCCTCTGCTGACCTCATCTCTTGGCTAACTGTGGGTTGACAGTAAGTGGGATCTCCAACCTCATCATCATCACCCTGTGTGTTATCACACCCGTCGTCCTCAGAGCCAACCTGTTCCTGCCCTGACAAAAAACTAAAGTTGTTGCTCCAATCAGGTATTTGAGTCTTATCATCGTCTTCCTCATTGTCTCCACCAACAGGAGTTACAGTTTGGGAATGAGGGTCTACATTATGGTCAGAACCTTCTGCGTCTGGTCCTGGATCCGACTCATAAAGATTCTGGGCATCAGTGCAGATCATTTCCTCGTCTGGATTCACAGAAGCGCTGGAGTCGACCTCTGATTCCCAGGCTATAGTATGAGTAAACAGCTCTGCAGACTCAACCATCTGTTCTACCTCATACTCAGACGGGCAGCTGGAGATTTGGGAGCTGTGAGGAAGCAAGTGCGATTTGGGTGACACCTTTGAGGACTGGAGTATTTGTGATGTTGAAGTTGATGTGGAGGAGAGCCCACTTAAAGGAGCACTTGATATCCGTTGAAGCACCTGCTGTTTTTGTGCCTCATCTGGAATTTGTAGCGATTGGTGTGGCCGTAAGAAAGGGATCTTATCACATTGTCCGCTAAAAGAAGTAGACATTTTAGTTTGGCTGGAAGATGGTCTTTCTTCTGCAGATGTTACTGTTGCTTTAACACCTACCCCACGGACACAACCTTTTTTCCCCTTCCCAACACGCCTATTCCCCTTTCCACCAGCAGCAGGCCTTTTTCCACTCATTTTGGTGGTTAACTAATTCACAACTCTGGAGTTGTTTGCACAAAAAAACAATGGATGGTAACCGAGCAGAGCTGAGTGGCCAAACTGTGGTATTAGGCCAAAACTATTGGCTGGGTTAGATGCAGAAAAAAATATATTCAGTTTGCAACCTGATGGAGGTCAGTATAGATGGACTAATAGAGAAAGTCCGACACACTGCTACAAGGCCAAATATTTTTTCAGAGGTAGATGCAGAAAAAAATTATATTCATTTTGCAACCTGATGGAGGTCTGTATAGATGGATTAATAGAACAAGACCCACACACAGCTAGAAGCCCAATATTTTTTCAGAGGTAGATGCAGAAAAAAATATATTCAGTTTGCAACCTGATGGAGGTCAGTAGAGATGGACTAATACAACAAGTCCCACACACAGCTAGAAGCCCAATATTTTTTCAGAGGTAGATGCAGAAAAAAATATATTCAGTTTGCAACCTGATCGAGGTCAGTATAGATGGACTAATACAACAAGTCCCACACACAGCTAGAAGCCCAAATATTTTTTCAGAGGTACTGTAGATGCAGATACAAATTATTTTTAATTTGCAACCTGATGGAGGTCAGTATAAATGGACTAATACAACAAGTCCCACACACAGCTAGAAGCCCAAATATTTTTTCAGAGGTACTGTAGATGCAGATATAAATTATTTTTAATTTGCAACCTGATGGAGGTCAGTATAGATGGACTAATACAACAAGTCCCACACACAGCTAGAAGCCCAAATATTTTTTCAGAGGTAGATGCAGAAAAAAATATATTCAGTTTGCAACCTGATGGAGGTCAGTATAGATGGACTAATACAACAAGTCCCACACACAGCTAGAAGCCCAAATATTTTTTCAGAGGTACTGTAGATGCAGATACAAATTATTTTTAATTTGCAACCTGATGGAGGTCAGTATAGATGGACTAATACAACAAGTCCCACACACAGCTAGAAGCCCAAATATTTTTTCAGAGGTACTGTAGATGCAAATAAAAATTATTTTTAATTTGCAACCTGATGGAGGTCAGTATAGATGGACTAATAGAGAAAGTCCGACACACTGCTAGAAGGCCAAATATTTTTTCAGAGCTAGATGCAGAAAAAAATTATATTCAGTTTGCAACCTGATGGAGGTCAGTATAGATGGATTAATAGAACAAGACCCACACACAGCTAGAAGCCCAATATTTTTTCAGAGGTAGATGCAGAAAAAAATATATTCAGTTTGCAACCTGATGGAGGTCAGTATAGATGGACTAATACAACAAGTCCCACACACAGCTAGAAGCCCAAATATTTTTTCAGAGGTAGATGCAGAAAAAAATGTATTCAGTTTGCAACCTGATGGAGGTCAGTATAGATGGACTAATACAACAAGTCCCACACACAGCTAGAAGCCCAAATATTTTTTCAGAGGTACTGTAGATGCAGATAAAAATTATTTTTAATTTGCAACCTGATGGAGGTCAGTATAGATGGACTAATACAACAAGTCCCACACACAGCTAGAAGCCCAAATATTTTTTCAGAGGTACTGTAGATGCAGATACAAATTATTTTTAATTTGCAACCTGATGGAGGTCAGTATAGATGGACTAATAGAGAAAGTCCGACACACTGCTAGAAGGCCAAATATTTTTTCAGAGCTAGATGCAGAAAAAAATGATATTCAGTTTGCAACCTGATGGAGGTCAGTATAGATGGATTAATAGAACAAGACCCACACACAGCTAGAAGCCCAAATATTTTTTCAGAGGTAGATGCAGAAAAAAATATATTCAGTTTGCAACCTGATGGAGGTCAGTATAGATGGACTAATACAACAAGTCCCACACACAGCTAGAAGCCCAAATATTTTTTCAGAGGTACTGTAGATGCAGATAAAAATTAGTTTTAATTTGCAACCTGATGGAGGTCAGTATAGATGGACTAATAGAATGATGCTATGCCCAAAAGATTTTACTTCACTAGGTGCAGTAAAACAATTGGTATTCTATACACAGGTGGTATATCTTGCAGCACAGATAGGCTACTCCACTGACTAACACACTCTGCAATAGGCCAAAAAGGATTAGCTTTGCTAGATTCAGCCAAATGCTGTGAAAAAAACTTGCACAGCACTGGCACAGACCTGCCTGGCAAAAACTGATAGGAACTGATGTAACCTAGTCCTGAAAAGGACTCCAATTACAATTAGTCTTTACTCCCACAACCTATCTATTTAAGAGCACAGACCTCCCTGATAAAAGTCGTAGGAAATGCTGTAACCTAGTCCTTAAAAGGACTGCAATCACAACTATTCCCTACTCCCAAGCTATCTGTATATTTGTGCGAAAATTGGCTTGAAATTAACAAGGTATAGCGCACACAGCAACAGCGGTGCCGTCTAACACGCAGCTGCAGCAGTGAGAAAATGGTGGCGACGGGGAAAATGGCTTGGTCTTATAGGGCAAGGACATGTGACATACACTGCCAATGACACATGCCCTTGCTTGTGTGAAAAAAAGCACTTCGCTCCGTGTGTGCGCTGCTGATAGGCTGACAGATTGCACCTCCCCACTGCAAATGCGGGAAAGAGAAAAAAAAATGGAGATCTTCATTGTTCCTGCAGAGATCCATCCCCTGCCCCTCCCCCCACCCCGCTGTACGCACAAACTGCGTATTAACATTCATTTTCATCATTACTGAGAAAAAATCCAGTTATGATTTTGGTGCACGAACAGTTTTTCTGCATCTACCTCTGAAAAAATATTTGGGCTTCTAGCTGTGTGTGGGTATTGTTCTATTAATCCATCTATACTGACCTCCATCAGGTTGCAAACTGAATATAATTTTTTTCTGCATCTAGCTCTGAAAAAATATTTGGCCTTCTAGCAGTGTGTCGGACTTTCTCTATTAGTCCATCTATACTGACCTCCATCAGGTTGCAAATTAAAAATAATTTGTATCTGCATCTACAGTACCTCTGAAAAAATATTTGGGCTTCTAGCTGTGTGTGGGACTTGTTGTATTAGTCCATCTATACTGACCTCCATCAGGTTGCAAATTAAAAATAATTTTTATCTGCATCTACAGTACCTCTGAAAAAATATTTGGGCTTCTAGCTGTGTGAGGGACTTGTTGTATTAGTCCATCTATACTGACCTCCATCAGGTTGCAAACTGAATATATTTTTTTCTGCATCTACCTCTGAAAAAATATTTGGGTTTCTAGCTGTGTGTGGGACTTGTTGGATTAGTCCATCTATACTGACCTCCATCAGGTTGCAAACTGAATATATTTTTTTCTGCATCTACCTCTTAAAAAATATTGGGCTTCTAGCTGTGTGTGGGTCTTGTTCTATTAACCCATCTATACTGACCTCCATCAGGTTGCAAACTGAATATAATTTTTTTCTGCATCTAGCTCTGAAAAAATATTTGGCCTTCTAGCAGTGTGTCGGACTTTCTCTATTAGTCCATCTATACTGACCTCCATCAGGTTGCAAATTAAAAATAATTTTTATCTGCATCTACAGTACCTCTGAAAAAATATTTGGGCTTCTAGCTCTGTGTGGGACTTGTTGTATTAGTACATCTATACTGACCTCCATCAGGTTGCAAATTAAAAATAATTTGTATCTGCATCTACAGTACCTCTGAAAAAATATTTGGGCTTCTAGCTGTGTGTGGGACTTGTTGTATTAGTCCATCTATACTGACCTCCATCAGGTTGCAAACTGAATATATTTTTTTCTGCATCTACCTCTGAAAAAATATTTGGGCTTCTAGCTGTGTGTGGGACTTGTTGTATTAGTCCATCTATACTGACCTCCATCAGGTTGCAAATTAAAAATAATTTGTATCTGCATCTACAGTACCTCTGAAAAAATATTTGGGCTTCTAGCTGTGTGTGGGACTTGTTGTATTAGTCCATCTATACTGACCTCCATCAGGTTGCAAATTAAAAATAATTTGTATCTGCATCTACAGTACCTCTGAGAAAATATTTGAGCTTCTAGCTGTGTGTGGGACTTGTTGTATTAGTCCATCTATACTGACCTCCATCAGGTTGCAAACTGAATATATTTTTTTCTGCATCTACCTCTGAAAAAATATTTGGGCTTCTAGCTGTGTGTGGGACTTGTTGTATTAGTCCATCTATACTGACCTCCATCAGGTTGCAAATTAAAAATAAATTTTATCTGCATCTACAGTACCTCTGAAAAAATATTTGGGCTTCTAGCTGTGTGTGGGACTTGTTGTATTAGTCCATCTATACTGACCTCCATCAGGTTGCAAATTAAAAATAATTTGTATCTGCATTTACAGTACCTCTGAAAAATATTTGGGCTTCTAGCTGTGTGTGGGACTTGTTGTATTAGTCCATCTATACTGACCTCCATCAGGTTGCAAACTGAATATATTTTTTTCTGCATCTACCTCTGAAAAAATATTTGGGCTTCTAGCTGTGTGTGGGACTTGTTGTATTAGTCCATCTATACTGACCTCCATCAGGTTGCAAATTAAAAATAAATTTTATCTGCATCTACAGTACCTCTGAAAAAATATTTGGGCTTCTAGCTGTGTGTGGGACTTGTTGTATTAGTCCATCTATACTGACCTCCATCAGGTTGCAAATTAAAAATAATTTGTATCTGCATTTACAGTACCTCTGAAAAATATTTGGGCTTCTAGCTGTGTGTGGGACTTGTTGTATTAGTCCATCTATACTGACCTCCATCAGGTTGCAAACTGAATATATTTTTTTCTGCATCTACCTCTGAAAAAATATTGGGCTTCTAGCTGTGTGTGGGACTTGTTGTATTAGTCCATCTCTACTGACCTCCATCAGGTTGCAAACTGAATATATTTTTTTCTGCATCTACCTCTGAAAAAATATTGGGTTCTAGCTGTGTGTGGGTCTTGTTCTATTAATCCATCTATACAGACCTCCATCAGGTTGCAAACTGAATATAATTTTTTTCTGCATCTACCTCTGAAAAAATATTTGGCCTTGTAGCAGTGTGTCGGACTTTCTCTATTAGTCCATCTCTACTGACCTCCATCAGGTTGCAAACTGAATATATTTTTTTCTGCATCTAACCCAGCCAATAGTTTTGGCCTAATACCACAGTTTGGCCACTCAGCTCTGCTCGGTTACCATCCATTGTTTTTTTGTGCAAACAACTCCAGAGTTGTGAATTAGTTAACCACCAAAATGAGTGGAAAAAGGCCTGCTGCTGGTGGAAAGGGGAATAGGCGTGTTGGGAAGGGGATAAAAGGTTGTGTCCGTGGGGTAGGTGTTAAAGCAACAGTAACATCTGCAGAAGAAAGACCATCTTCCAGCCAAACTAAAATGTCTACTTCTTTTAGCGGACAATGTGATAAGATCCCTTTCTTACGGCCACGCCAATCGCTACAAATTCCAGATGAGGCACAAAAACAGCAGGTGCTTCAACGGATATCAAGTGCTCCTTTAAGTGGGCTCTCCTCCACATCAACTTCAACATCACAAATACTCCAGTCCTCAAAGGTGTCACCCAAATCGCACTTGCTTCCTCACAGCTCCCAAATCTCCAGCTGCCCGTCTGAGTATGAGGTAGAACAGATGGTTGAGTCTGCAGAGCTGTTTACTCATACTATAGCCTGGGAATCAGAGGTCGACTCCAGCGCTTCTGTGAATCCAGACGAGGAAATGATCTGCACTGATGCCCAGAATCTTTATGAGTCGGATCCAGGACCAGACGCAGAAGGTTCTGACCATAATGTAGACCCTCATTCCCAAACTGTAACTCCTGTTGGTGGAGACAATGAGGAAGACGATGATAAGACTCAAATACCTGATTGGAGCGACAACTTTAGTTTTTTGTCAGGGCAGGAACAGGTTGGCTCTGAGGACGACGGGTGTGATAACACACAGGGTGATGATGATGAGGTTGGAGATCCCACTTACTGTCAACCCACAGT
Source organism: Phyllobates terribilis (assembly GCF_046119375.1). Taxonomy (NCBI): domain Eukaryota; kingdom Metazoa; phylum Chordata; class Amphibia; order Anura; family Dendrobatidae; genus Phyllobates; species Phyllobates terribilis. The sequence continues at coordinate 124,900,226 of NW_027362762.1, read as the reverse complement.
CAGCCAAGAGATGAGGTCAGCAGAGGAGGTGGAGGAAGATGCTAGTGACGACGAGGTCAGGTTGCGCCTTCCTGGACAGAGACGTAGTACTGGAAGCACGTCAACAACTGCATCCTCAAACACAACTCTGCCTCTCACCACAAGTCGTGGTGGCTCTTCAGGTCGCTTGGGTGCTAAGCCTTGCATAGCCTGGGCATTTTTTCAGATCGATAAAGATGACCCAACTCGTGTTATCTGTAACATTTGTCAGCAAAAGCTAAGTAGAGGCCAAAAAATACATAGTTTGAGTACTTCATGCATGAACCGGCACATGGACATGAAGCATAAGTTGCAGTGGGAAGCTCAGTGTGCTACAATGCGGCCTAGCCGGCCGGGCCAACCACCGTCTGCCATATCTTGTGCATCCGCGGCCTCTTCATCCTCTGTGACTGGGGGGACAGCAGTCACACCTGTTTTGGGGCGCAGACCTGCCACCTCTTTACCCGCAACAGCCAGCGTGATTGGCAGGTCATCATTTTCTTTGGAGGTGGTAACAGCAGCTGGTGTTGAGCGCTGTCCGACATCGATAGCACCACCTTTGGATCAAGGCAACCTAACATGTCCGCCTGCATCTTCCTCACAGACCGGCAGTTTGCCGGGGACACCCTTATCAACCCCGTCTAAGCACAATAGCCAGCCCTCGGTCCCTCAGATGTGGACAAGTAAAAGACCATTTCCTCCTAGCCATGAGAAAGCTAAGAGGTTGAATTTCATCATCTGCAAGCTCTTGGCTACAGAAATGCTGCCTTTCCGCCTGGTGGACACAGAGGATTTTCGATACCTTATGTCCGTCGCAGTGCCCCAGTACCAGATGCCCAGTCGGCACTACTTCTCAAAGAAAGGTGTGCCTGCGCTCCACCAGCATGTCGCACACAACATCACCGCTTCTTTGAGAAACTCTGTGTGTGACAGGGTGCATTTCACCACAGACACTTGGACGAGTAGGCATGGACAGGGGCGTTACATGTCGCTGACTGGGCACTGGGTAACTATGGTGACAGCAGGACAAGGGGCTGCTGTCCAAGTCTTGCCGTCCCCACGAGTTGTGCGTCAATCCTCTTTATGTCAAAGTTCCTCCACTGCTTCTGCCTCCTCAACCTCCTCTCGGTCTTCCACCTGCACCCAAAGCCTGTCTGGTCATGCCACAAGCTTTCTAACTGCACAGAAGGGATCCTGCACACCTCCTTACTATGCTGGCAGTAGGGCTCAACGTCATCAGGCGGTTTTTACATTGAAATGTCTGGGAAATGTGAGTCACACAGCTGAGGAGTTGTGGTCAGCTCTGGAGAACCAATTTCATGAATGGTTGTCTCCACTGGACCTGAAACCAGGGAAGGCCATGTGCGACAATGCTGCAAACCTGGGTGCGGCCCTTCGCCGGGGCAATGTCACACACGTGCCTTGTATGGCTCACGTGTTGAACCTGGTTGTCCAGCAATTTTTAGCCCACTATCCCAGACTAGATGGCCTTCTGCAGAGGGCACGGTCGCTGTGTGCTCACTTCCGCCGTTCGCATCCCGCAGCTCAGCGACTTACATCTCTACAGAAGTTGTTGGGCCTGCCACTTCACCGGCTAAAATGCGATGTGCCTACCCGGTGGAATTCAACTCTGCACATGTTGCAGAGACTATGGCAGCACCGACAAGCCCTGGTGCAATACGTTCTGACGTATAGCCTGGGCCAACGAGATTCAGAGGTGGGGCAAATCACGCTGGAGGAGTGGTCTCAGATCAGGGACCTATGCACCCTTCTGCACAGTTTTGAAATGGCGACGAAGATGTTTAGTGCTGACGATGCCATTATCAGCATGACTATTCCGGTGATTTACATGCTGGAGCACATGTTAAACAGAATTCGGAGTCAGGTGGTGGCACAAGAGGAGGTGGAGGAAGTAGAGGAGGAGGAGTTGTATGCGGAAGGGCTAACATCTGCAAGGTCCAGACGGTCGGCAGCACCAAGGCGGCAGGCATGTGATGGTGGGGGAGATGGTTTTACCAGGGCGCATGGTAGCAGCCAAACTAGTGAGGAAGGTGCAGGAGCCCAGGAAGAAGTGGAGGACGAACTGATGGAAGACTCATCAGATGAGGGAGACCTTGATCACATTTCTGCTGTGCGAGGTTGGGGGGAGAGGACAGAGGAAGGAAGCATGATTGTTACCTCGCCACCAACACAACAGGGACTTGGTGCTCCTGGATGCGCAACACACATGAGTGCCTTCTTGCTGCACTACCTGCAACATGACCCTCGAATTGTGAGAATTAGAAATAATCCTGACTACTGGGTTGCCACACTGTTAGATCCCCGGTACAAAAGTAAATTTGCAGAAATTATTCCTGCCATAGAAAGGGATGCACGCATGCAGGAGTATCAGCAGAGACTGTTGCAGAATCTTACATGTGCTTTTCCAGAAAACACCAGTGGTGCACGTAGTGAATCTCACAGTTCCAACTTGCCAACCGTGGGACCGTCAAGTGTTCAGCACTCAAACCGTAACAGAACCACAGTATCTGGTGGTAACATCAATTTTGCGGAATCATTTCACCACTTTTTTAGCCCATCCTTTGCAAGGCCACAGGAGACAAGAAGTCTGACACATAGTCAACGCCTAGAGACGATGGTACAGGAGTATCTCCAAGTAAACATTGAAGCCACGACTGTGTCACTGGACCCTTGCTCTTTTTGGGCTTCCAATCTGGATAAATGGCCGGAGCTAGCCACTTACGCCTTGGAGATCTTGTCATGCCCCGCAGCCAGCGTTCTGTCTGAACGTGTGTTCAGCGCTGCTGGTGGTGTGCTGACAGATAAGCGCACGCGGCTCTCCACTGATAATGTAGACAGACTCACGTTCATAAAGATGAACAAATCATGGATCCGAAACGACTTTTCTACCCCTGTGTCATCCTGGGGAGAGTAAAAGCTTGATGATTGTTTAAAATCACCCTACCAACCGTTTTAAGCTTTCAAATTACTAATCATGTTTATCTGTATCTTGACTGGAAAATAATTTGGGCTTTGTAGCAGTGTGCAGCACTGATCCTATTAGGCCATCTATAATAAGCTCCACCAGATTTAAAATTAAAAATAATTTTTAGCTGCATCTAGCCCGGAAAATAATTTTGGGGCTCCGAGATGCGCAAGACACATAAGTGCCTTCTTGCTGCACTACCTGCAGCATGACCCTCATATTGTCAGAATTCGAAGTAATCATGACTACTGGGTTGCCACACTCTTAGATCCCCCAAACTTTTCGATCAACCTTTTCATTTTAATAAAGACCAAAAAAATGGTCATTTTTGAAATTATAAGCATTAGCAGGCTGTTAGAAACTGAAATCAAACAGTTTTCAACTCAAAACTTTATTCTAGGTGATGTTACATTTTCACATAGGACCCCTTGTTCGAAAGGAGCTTCTGAACTCTCTCGTCCATTGAATTTGTCAGGTTTTGGATGGTTTCTGCTTCAATTGTTTTGCATGAGGACAGAATACCCTCCCAGAGCTGTTGCTTAGATGTGAACTGCCTCCCGCCATCATAGACACTCCTTTTAATGATGCTCCAAAGGTTCTGAATGGGGTAGAGGTCAGGGGAGCATGGGGGTCACACCATAAGTTTGTCCCCTTTTATGCCCATATCAGCCAGAGATGCAGATGTTTTATGTGCAGCATGAGATGGTGCATTATCATGCAGAAAAATGATCTTGCTGTGAAATACACGGTTCTTCTTCTTGAACCATGGCAGGAAGTGCTGTTTGAGAAAATCCACATACATTATGGAGTTCATCTTTAGCGCCTTCAGGGATCCTAAAGGGGCCGACAATCTCTCTCCCCATGATTCCAGCCCAAAACATTACTCCACCTCCTCCTTGTTGGCGCTGTAGCCGTGTTTGCGTGGGGTGTCCATCAACCAGCCATCCTCCACTCCATCCATCTGGACCATCGAGCGCTGCACGGCACTCATCCGTGAACAAAACAGTTTTGAAATCAGTCTTCATGTAATGTTTGGCCCACTGGAGCCGTTTCTGCTTGTGTGAAGTGGATAGAGGAGGTCGACAGGATGGCGTATGCACAGCTGCAAACCTCTGAAGGACCCTGCATCTTGTTGTTCAGGGGACGTTGGAGGCACAAGCAGCTTCAAAAACTTGTCTGCTGCTATGACAAGGCTTTTTTGCCGCTGCTCTTTCAACCTGACGTAATTGCCTGTAGGAAAGAGTCCTCAATTTGCCCTTATCAGCACGCACACGTGTGTACTGTGAATCAGCTACATACTTCTTGATTGCCAAGACACTTCATCCTGATCATCGCACAATGTTGATTGTAGTCATGCCTTGACCTAAACACTCCACAATTTGTTGCTTCTCAGCAGCCGACACATCCTTTTTCTTTCCCATTTTGGCAGAAAATGTAGGCTGCTGAATAATGTGAGAGAGCCTTCTTAAGTAGTCTTGCCTTTCATTGGACACAACTGACAAACTAATTAGCACTGGTGTCTGCAATTGCTTACAGTGATATAAAGAGCCCTGACACACATCACCATCAATGAGTTTAACTGACAAACAAACAAATTCTTCCCTTATCACTCCTAAACACTTTTTGCATAATAATTTGGAACACAGTGTACATGTGCTTTTCCACAAAACACCAGTGGTTCATGTAGTGAATCTTACAGTTCTAACTTGCCAACCGTAGTCTGTATGGAGTTGTTCAATAAAGGGCCCAAAATTAAGATAACATAGATGGGAGAGGTCTCTATGAATAGGAATTCCTAAGTATTTGATACCCTGTGAGGGCCAGGCAAAGGGAAAGTTGGACTGGATGGAATCCTATATGGATTTGGGGAGGGAGACATCGAGGGCCTCAGACTTCGCTGCATTGATTTTAAAATTTGACCATGTAACAAAGTGATCTATTTCAGCCATAACAGCATGGATGGATATATGTGATTGAGTGATATATACTAGGACATCATCAGCAAATAGAGAGCACTTGTACTCGGTGCCTCCCACCTCAATCCACCTAATATTGGGGTTATGGCGAATTGATGAGAGCAGGTGTTCCGTCACTAGGATGTATAAGAGAGGGGACAGAGAACATCCCTGCCTTGTCCCATTGGTGATTGTGAAAGGTGATGAAAATGTTCTGACGCGCCCCCTGGGCCTTGGGACACCCGGAGCCGGACCCTTTTTGGTGGATGCTGGTGGTTGTAGTCTCCGTGGCGGCAACCCGGTTCCGTGGCTCAGGGCGGTCAAACCAGTGGCGGAACTATTTATGTGGTTTTGATGTTTAAATGTCCGACTACGCCACCCATGGATTGCGGTCAGAGTGAACCGCCGCTCCAGGGCAGACCGCTGAGGCTGGTGTTGTGGGTGCAGCAGAGCGTAGCATAACTCCCCACGGGAGGAGTATAGCCTCAGAGCAGTGTATGCGGAGGATGGGGGTGATGGTGCAGGGCAGCAGCAGTAATGACACGGAGTCAGTGATGCAGTCCAGGGCCTTTACTCACAGTTCTTATTATCCAGACCACGTCTGCAGGTAACGGCTGCCCACGTCGTACTGTGCTCACCAGGTGAGGGGCTCAGACAACTCCCAGATAACTTTGGAGCGCTTCAGAGGACCCCCTTTGTGTGTCATTTGTCTGGCCTTTCTTACCAACCCTTCTGTCCGGCTGCCTCGGGCCTCCTCTTGGTAAACTTGGCGCCAGTTTCCCTGACCCTATGTGGTGCCTTCCTAGCGGGTGTAGCGAGGGGCTGCACCACATAAAATGTCACAGCCTCCTGTTTCTAGCTGAGGGTCGTTTCCTGCCTCCACTAGTTTTGGGGACCGGTCTCCCCCTTTGGCCTGACCCCTCCACGCAGGTGGATTCTGGCGTGCGGTGGCGACTCGCCCGTCCGCACCCCTGAGATCCCTTCGTTCCTCGTTCCTGGAGCCTTCTCCGCTCCTCTTCCTTCCTTCTCCCTCTTCCAGGCCTGGGCCTCTGTTACTAGGCCCGCCTCCGGAGCAGAGCTCATGCAGAGCCCCTGCTCCCTGCCACTTCTGCTCAGACTTCTCTGCACTGAACTAAGATGGTGCCCACCTTTTATACTCCCTTCTCAATGCACCCAGGAACTGCTTCTTCCCTGCTCCTGCACTACAGGGTTCCCCTTCCTCAGTGTTCCCTCTCCCCACTCCAGCCAGGGACAGGGACTGTCGTGCCCATCTCAGGGGCATATTGGTCGCCCTGCCCCACGGCAATGTGGTGTAATGCATGCAGGTGTCGGGTCCTGATCCACACTACATCCTTACCTGAGAGTGAGATATCACACCTGTGGGTGAGGTGCAATACCTCTGTAGCCACCGAGCCCTCAGGGTGCTACAGTTCCATTTATCTTCAGCCTAGGTGACGTATTGCGATACAGGGCCGTGATTTTGGCTATAAAAGGGTCCCCTAGACCCCTACCCCAAGCTTTTTAAGAGAATCATATATGGCGTGCCAGGAGACTCTATGGAATGCTTTCTCAGCATCCAACGAGAGTATCTAATTACAAATTTTTAACTGCATCTAGCCCAGGAAATACTTTGTGCCTAGTAGCAGGGTCTGCTAGTCAGCGGATTATCCCGGCTGTTAAGCAAGCTACACCACCTGTAGTTTGGACACTTAATTTTTTCAAAGGAAATGCTTCGGGACCACGGGATACTCAGTGAAGAGCATCAGGAGGCACCCCAAGGCATAGGGGCTGGGACTGGCAGTAGGATGCCTTGCGGTGGACAGCCGAGCTCGATCCTTATAAAAGCTTTTTAACTGCAGCAGCTTTAGTGGACGCTACTGGAGCTGGAATTACGCGGCTGCTGGCATGAGACTTGCCCTCCAATAGATCCTTGTAAATGGATTTAAAGTGTATTCATTCAAATTAGAGAGACAATTTAAATTAAAAAGCTTAGAGCTGCCTCCACCACAGGGGGGCTCGCTCGACCCACCAGCGGACAGGCACCAGTATTGGGAGAGGGGGGCTGGCCATCAGGGTTCACCGCGGCTCTGGCACAAACCCGGCGACACGGAGGTGGCACGGGCAGGAGCGGACTGGCCGTGTCGGCTTCTCACTTTTTGGATTTTAGAAGGGCATGACATGCCTATATCTGTGTCTCCCCCTCCTTTTACTCCTCCACCTCTTTTATTTTCGCATGACTATATGTACTTGTCACTTTTCCATGTGTTAGTTATGTCTTCTGAGCAGTTTGTCAGCTTTTGGACACCTTTGAAGGTGTTTTCTATGTGTTTCTATGTGTTTTTGTTTGCCTGCCATTGGTTTTAACGGTGTTCGAAGGTGTTCGACGAACAGTTCGACGAACAGTTCGGCGAACACACGGGTGTTCGACGAACCGAACCGAACTCGAACACTACGGGGGTGGCTCAACACTACTTAAGAGCTATACTTGCCCTGCCAATTCTTCGTTCACCTACTTTCTGAAGATGGACCTGGATCCCAGAGATTAGATCTGCTTCTATCAGACATTTACAATATATTTTGTTGCTCTCAGTGTGAGATGAGAACAATCCTTCTATCTTTCTTAACGATCCTAAAGCTTTATTATAATCCAGGAATATGGAATAGTTCTGCTACATTTGTTTAATGGATATTGCAAAAAGATTGTATGTAGCAATAGCAACACATTGTTATAATAATGCATACTTGACAGTGTATATTAGTAATTAAAGCAGTAGGTCCAAAACCATGGACACATTGATATGACCAATAATGACTATAGCCAGGACCATGTTAGACTTTTTTGCTTCAACTCACTATTCAAGCGCCTTGGTCGTACATTGAATAAATAAAGATATGCTCCAATAAAGATGAATAAATGAATGCATTTTCACTTTTCTCCAAGCCTTCTACTTGAATTGCATCTAAATAAAGAATTGTGCCTCGGGACATTGCTACATTTATTCCCCTTGTCCTGGACAGACATAAAAGCATATCATAGTCAGTAAATTACATTAATGCACTGTGGATGGAAGTGTTGTTGTCTGCTATAATGAGAACATGATACAATGTGATCATAAGTGCAAATGAGGTAGGCTGAGCTTAGACCACAGTTGTTTTTCTCTACATTTTTTATACAATTTACTATGACTTTAGAATTTTTAGTTGACTTTGTTTTATATTCATTTTTTAAAACTAATATAGGCTAAATTAACAAAATCTGATGTGATGCTGTGCTGGATCTGTTATAGAATGGGCACCAGCACCAACATCCCCTTTAGTTTTTTATAGGGTCTTTTTGGATTCCATTGTTTTGTTGGCAAGAGGATAGCTACCTTGACTTAAATCTACCACTACAAAATCTAAGAACTCCTATAAGAGAAAAGTCTTAAGATCAGTTCATACTTGGACCGTCAGCTGCCTCTGGGTTTAAAGAAGACCTTTCTTGAAGTTTTTTGTTACTAAATCTGTATATATTATGTGGATGTAGTGCAGTGTCCTGGTGTTAATACACTCACCTACCGCTGTCTTCTCCGGTATCCAGCTCCATTTTGCTCCTCTTCTCCGTGACGTCACCTCTCTTCAGACTCTCCGGCTCACTCTATGCTCTATGCGTGAACTGGATGTTTCTTTTTTACTAAAAGCCTATGGAGCCTTGTTCTGACACCCTAAAGACTTACCTTGTAAAAGCTACGTCCAGGTAATGCAGAGCGCAGTGTGACCCGGAGAGTCTGCAGTGAGGTGACATCAAAGAGAAGAGGAACAAAACGGTGCTGGATACCAAAGAACGCGTTAGCTGAGTATATTAACACACTGCAATTCATGCAATAAAAATACTCATGCATTAAAAAGGACACCCAATCATAATTAAGATCTTTTTTTCTTTTTTTCAGTTTAAAAAAATGTATTATTACTTGTTGTAGTTACATTAAAGGCGTTTTCCAGATTTAAATGTTGATATGGTTACAGAGGTTTAAGGAAACAGTACAACACACTTTTTCTGCAACTCTAGAGCTATATCAGTGCGACCCAACTTGCTACACTGTTTCCATAACTCACATTAATTTCTGTGGGAATTGCACAGTGTAGTGCAGCTATGCTATGTTTGGCTACTTTTATAATCCTGCCTCTGGCCCTACAGTAGAAACAGTTATTCCCATGTAGTATTCCCATAAGTACTGAGAAACTACTTAAATCTTATTGTGGTGCCAATTGTGGTGCCAATATTCTAAAAGGGGACAAAAATTGAACTTGGAAATTATAGGCCAGTAAGCTTAACCTCTACTGTGGGTAAAATCCTGGAGAGTTTCCTAAGAGATGCTATACTAGAGTACCTGAAGAAGAATAACCTCATGACCAATATCAACATGGGTTTACGAGGGACTGTTCCTGTCAAACTAATCTGATCAGCTTATATGAAGAGGTAAGTTCCGGACTGGACCAAGGAAATGCAGTGGATGTTGTGTATATGGACTTTTCAAAAGCTTTTGATACGGTTCCACACAAAAGGTTGATACATAAAATGAGAACAATGGGGATAGGGGAAAATATATGTAAGTGGGTTAAGAACTGGCTCAGTGATAGGAAACAAAGGGTGGTTATTAATGGAAAACACTCAGACTGGGTCTCAATTAACAGTGGGGTACCACAGGGGTCAGTATTGGGCCAACTTCTTTTTAACATATTTAGAAATGACCTTGTAGGGGACATACAGAGTAGTATTTCAATATTTGCAGATGACACTAAACTCTGCAGGGTAATCAATACAGAGGAGGACAATTTTATATTACAGGAGGATCTATGTAAACTAGAAGCCTGGGCTGATAAATGGCAAATGAGCTTTAATGGAGATAAATGTAAGGTAATGCACTTGGGCAGAGGAAATAAAATGTATAATTATATGCTTAATTGTAAAACACTGGGCAAAACTATCACTGAAAAAGACCTGGGTGTATTGGTGGACGACAAGCTCACGTTTAGTGGCCAGTGTCAGGCAGCTGCTGCAAAGGCAAATAAAATAATGGGATGCATTAAAAGAGGCATAGATGCTCATGATGAGAACATCATTTTACCTCTATACAAGTCATTAGTGCGACCACACTTAGAATACTATGTACAGTTCTGGTCTCCAGTGTATAAGAAAGACATAGCTGAACTAGAGAGGGTGCAGAGAAGATCGACCAAGGTTATTAGAAGACTGGGGGGTCTGCAATACCAAGACAGGTTATTACACTTGGAGTTTTTTAGTTTGGAAAAATGAAGGCTTAGGGCGATCTTATTACTATGGACAAATATATGAGGGGACAGTACAAATACCTTTCTACTGATCTTTTTACTCTGAGGCCTGAGACGGGGACAAGGGGGCATCTTCTACGTCTGGAGGAAAGAAGGTTTAATCATAATCACAGACGGGGATTCTTTACTGTAAGAGCAGTGAGACTATGGAACTCTCTGCCGCATGATGTTGTAATGAGTGATTCACTACAAAAATTTAAGAAGGGCATGGATGCCTTTCTTGAAAAGTATAATATTACAGGTTATATATACTAGATTCCTTGATAGGGCGTTGATCCAGGGAACTAATCTGATTGTCGTATGGAATCAGGAGGGAATTTTTTTCCCCAATGTAGAGCTTAGTGTTTGCCACATGCTTTTTTTTTGCCTTTCTATGGATCAACATGTTAGGCTATGGGTTGAAGTAGATGGACTTAATCTTCCTTCAACCTTAAAAACTATGTTACTATGTTATTCATTATGCCATGTTCAGATATTATTATAGATTGCAAAAATCTTTTATTTTTTTATTTTGCAGATCTCGAGGATAACAGAATAAGCTGTCCTGGGTCACACATGAGGAATACCACTACTTCTGGCCATTTTGTGACATGCAGTCTGCATTACTTAGCAGTTTTCAACTCTGAAGGGTCTCGTCACTAGAAGCTACAATATGGCACCTTCTTCATGTACAGTTTAATAGCAAAACCAAAAAACTGAGATGGACTACAAGCTGGTATAAGTGCAAAATGTAAGAGGACATTCACACTGTGGCCATTTCATAGACAAAACCCAAGAAAAAAAACAAAAAGAAAACAAAAATGAGCATATACCTTACAGCAAGTAAATCAGTAAACGGTAATAGTAAGTGAAAATAACAGGGTACTGAATTAACGCTGTTTTGATATAAAAAAGCATAAAAGCCATCCCACTGCGACAAGGTGTATCCATCGGGATGGTCCCAACCTGTATCTAGTATTAAAATCTTACCATGTGTCAAAGTAAGTCAATATGAATAAGGGCTGAGCAGGACAGGGCAAGACTGAGACTTAAATACCCTATATTATTTACATGTGCTATTACCATTTACTGATTTACTTGCAATAGGGTATATGATCATTTATTTATTTTTTCTTGGGTTTTGTCTATGAAATAGCCATGGTGTGAACATTATCTGGACTATAAACTGGTACGCACAGTATGCCAGTTTAAAGTCCAGCTTTGTTTTTTGGTTTTGCTGTTATCTCTTGTATTTTGTACAAATGTGCATAGCTCCCATTTCTGAGCTAAGTATTCCATTTGTATAGCTTCCATCTGTACGGTATATGCTAATTTTTTTTTCTTGGGTTTTCTTCTTGTATAGTTTGCCTCATTCTCCCTTCAGCTTCTGCTTCTAGATCTGATCCCTCAATAATGACAGATGTGAAGACATATTTTACCAGTAGAGATGAGCGTTGTTCGACTCGAACTGTTCGCCAATCTCAAATTCGAGCTGTTTTGGGCGGTGCTCGAGCCGTTCAGCGAACACGAACGATTTGAAAAAAATTCGGCTGTTCGAGGTTATGTTCGATAACTGTTCGTGCACCAAAATCATAACTGGATTTTTTCTCAGTAATGCTGAAAATTAATGTTAATACGCAGTTTGAGTGTACAGCGGGGTGGGGGGAGGGACAGGGGATGGATCTCTGCAGAAATAATGAAGATCTCCATTTTTTTTTCTCTTCCCAGCATTTACAGTGGGGAGGTGCAGTCTGTCAGCCTATCAGCAGCGCACACACGGAGCGAACTGCTTTTTTTCACACAAGCAAGGGCATGTGTCATTGGCAGTGAATGTCACATGTCCTTGCCCTATAAGACCCAGCCATTTTCCCCGTCGCCACCAATTTTCTCACTGCTGCAGCTGTGTGTTAGATGGCACCGCTGTTGCTGTGTGCACTATACTTTGTTAATTTCAAGCCAATTTTCGCAAAAATCTACAGATAGCTTGGGAGTAGTCAAGAGTTGTAATTGCAGTCCTTTTAAGGACTAGGTTACATCATTTCCTATGACTTTTATCAGGTAGGTCTGTGTTCTTAAATAGATAGGTTGGGAGTAAAGACTAATTGTAATTGCAGTCCTTTTCAGGGCTAGGCTACATCAGTTCCTATCACTTTTTGCCAGGCAGGTCTGTGCCAGTGCTGTGCAAGTTTTTTTCACAGCATTTGGCTAAATCTAGCAAAGCAAATCCTTTTTGGCCTATTGCAGAGTGTGTTAGTCAGTGGAGTAGCCTATCTGTGTTGCAAGCTGCACCACCTGTGCATAGAATACAATTTTTTTTACTGCACCTAGTGAAGTAAAACCTTTTGGGCATAGCATCATTCTATTAGTCCATCTATACCAACCTCCACCAGGTTGCAAATTCAATATAATTTTTTTCTGCATCGAGCTCTGAAAGAATATTTAGGCTTCTAGCAGTGTGTGGGACTTGTTCTATTAGTCCATCTATACTAACCTCCATCAGGTTGCAAATTCAATATAATTTTTTTCTGCACAGAGCTCTAAAACAATATTTAGGCTTCCAGCAGTGTGTGGGACTTATTCTATTAGTCCATCTATACTGACCTCCATCAGGTTGCAAATTCAATATAATTTTTTTCTGCATCTAGCTCTGAAAAAACATTTCAGCTTGTAGCAGTGTGTGGGACTTGTTCTATTAGTCCATCTATACTGACCTCCATCAGGTTGCAAATTCAATAGAATTGTTTTCTGCATCTAGCTCTGAAAAAATATTTCAACTTGTAGCAGTGTGTGGGACTTGTTCTATTAGTCCATCTATACTAACCTCCATCAGGTTGCAAATTCAATATAATTTTTTTCTGCATCTAGCTCTGAAAAAATATTTCGGCTTCTAGCAGTGTGTGGGACTTGTTCTATTAGTCCATGTATACTTACCTCCATCAGGTTGCAAATTCAATATAATTTTTTTCTGCATCTAGCTCTGAAAAAATATTTCAGCTTCTAGCAGTGTGTGGGACATGTTCTATTAGTCCATCTATACTGACCTCCATCAGGTTGCAAATTCAATATAATTTTTTTCTGCATCTAGCTATGAAAAAATATTTCAGCTTCTAGCAGTGTGTGGGACTTGTTCTATTAGTCCATCTATACTGACCTCCATCAGGTTGCAAATTCAATATAATTTTTTTCTGCATCTAGCTCTGAAAAAATATTTCGGCTTCTAGCAGTGTGTGGGACTTGTTCTATTAGTCCATCTATACTGTCCTCCATCAGGTTGCAAATTCAATATAATTTTTTTCTGCATCTAGCTCTGAAAAAATATTTCAGCTTGTAGCAGTGTGTGGGACTTGTTCTATTAGTCCGTCTATACTAACCTCCACCAGGTTGCAAATTCAATATAATTTGTTTCTGCATCGAGCTCTGAAAAAATATTTCGGCTTCTAGCAGTGTGTGGGACTTCTTCTATTAGTCCATCTATACTGACCTCCATCAGGTTGCAAATTCAATATAATTTTTTTCTGCATCTAGCTCTGAAAAAATATTTAGGCTTCTAGCAGTGTGTTGGACTTGTTCTATTAGTCCATCTATACTGACCTCCATCAGGTTGCAAATTCAATATAATTTTTTTCTGCATCTAGCTCTGAAAAAATATTTCAGCTTGTAGTAGTGTGTGGGACTTGTTCTATTAGTCCATCTATACTGACCTCCATCAGGTTGCAAATTTAATATAATTTTTTTCTGCATCTAGCTCTGAAAAAATATTTCGGCTTCTAGCAGTGTGTGGGACTTGTTCTATTAGTCCATCTATACTGATCTCCATCAGGTTGCAAATTCAATATAATTTTTTTCTGCATCTAACCCAGCCAATACTTTTGGGCTAATACCACAGTTTGGCCTCTCAGCTCTGCTCGGTTCCCATCCATTGTTCTTTGTGCAAACAACTCCAGAGTTGAGAATTAGTTAACCGCCAAAATGGGTGGAAAAAGGCCTGCTGCTTGTGGAAAGGGGAATAGGCGTGTTGGGAAGGGAAAAAAAGGTTGTGTCCGTGGGGTAGGTGTTAAAGCAACAGTAACATCTGCAGAAGAAAGACCATCTTCCAGCCAAACTAAGAAGTCTACTTCTTTTAGCGGACAATGTGATAAGATCCCTTTCTTATGGCCATGCCAATCACTACAAATTCCAGATGAGGCACAAAAACAGCAGGTGCTTCAACGGATATCAAGTGCTCCTTTAAGTGGGCTCTCCTCCACATCAACTTCAACATCACAAATACTCCAGTCCTCAGAGGTGTCACCCCAATCGCACTTGCTTCCTCACAGCTCCCAAGTCTCCAGCTGCCAGTCTGAGTATGGGGTAGAACAGATGGTTGAGTCTGCAGAGCTGTTTACTCATACTATAGCCTGGGAATCAGAGGTCGGCTCCAGAGCTTCTGTGAATCCAGACGAGGAAATGATCTGCACTGATGCCCAGAATCTTTATGAGTTGGATCCAGGACCAGACGCAGAAGGTTCTGACCATAATGTAGACCCTCGTTCCCAAACAGTAACTCCTGTTGGTGGAGACAATGAGGAAGACGATGATGAGACTCAAATACCTGATTGGAGCGACAACTTTAGTTTTTTGTCAGGGCAGGAACAGGTTGGCTCTGAAGACGCTGGGTGTGATAACACACAGGGTGATGATGATGAGGTTGGAGATCCCACTTACTGTCAACCCACAGTCAGCCAAGAGATGAGGTCAGCAGAAGAGGTGGAGGAGGATGCTAGTGACGACGAGGTCAGGTTGTGCCTTCCTGGACAGAGGCGTAGTACTGGAAGCACGTCAACAACTGCATCCTCAAGCACAATTCTGCCTCTGACCACAAGTCGTGGTGGCTCTTCAGGTCGCATGGGTGCTAAGCCTTGCATAGCTTGGGCATTTTTTCAGATCGACAAAGATGACCCAACTCGTGTTATCTGTAACATTTGTCAGCAAAAGCTAAGTAGAGGCCAAAAAATACATAGTTTGAGTACTTCATGCATGAACCGGCACATGGACATGAAGCATAAGTTGCAGTGGGAAGCTCACTGTGCTACAATGCGGCCTAGCCACCACCATCTGCCACATCTTGTGCATCTGCGGCCTCTTCATCCTCTGTGACTGGGGGGACAGGAGTCACACCTGTTTTGGGACGCAGACCTGCCACCTCTTTACCCGCAACAGCCAGCGTGATTGGCAGGTCATCATTTTCTTTGGAGGTGGAAACACCAGCAGGTGTTCAGCGCTGTCTGACATCGATAGCACCACCTTTGGATCAAGGCAACCTAACATGTCCGCCTGCATCTTCCTCACAGACCAGCAGTTTGCCGGGGACACCCTTCTCAACCCCGTCTAAGCACAACAGCCAGCCATCGGTCCCTCAGATGTGGACAAGTAAAAGACCATTTCCTCCTAGCCATGAGAAAGCTAAGAGGTTGAATTGCACCATCTGCAAGCTCTTTGCTACAGAAATGCTGCCTTTCCGCCTGGTGGACACAGAGGATTTTCGAGACCTTATGTCCGTTGCAGTGCCCCAGTACCAGATGCCCAGTCGGCACTACTTCTCAAAGAAAGGTGTGCCTGCGCTCCACCAGCATGTCACACACAACATCACCGCTTCTTTGAGAAACTCTGTGTGTGACAGGGTGCATTTCACCACAGACACTTGGACGAGTAGGCATGGACAGGGGCGTTACATGTCGCTGACTGTGCAATGGGTAACTATGGTGACAGCAGGTCAAGGGGCTGCTGTCCAAGTCTTGCCGTCCCCACGAGTTGTGCGTCAATCCTCTTTATCTCAAAGTTCCTCCACTGCTTCTGCCTCCTCAACCCCCTCTCGGTCCTCCACCTGCACCCAAAGCCTGTCTGGTCATGCCACAAGTTTTCTAGCTGCGCAGAAAGGATCCTGCACACCTCCTTACTATGCTGGCAGCAGGGCTCAACGTCATCAGGCGGTTTTTACTTTGAAATGTCTGGAAAATGTGAGTCACACAGCTGAGGAATTGTGGTCAGCTCTGGAGAACCAGTTTCATGAATGGTTGTCTCCACTGGACCTGAAACCAGGGAAGGCCGTGCGGCCCTTCGCCGGGGCAATGTCACACACGTGCCTTGTATGGCTCACGCGTTGAACCTGGTTGTCCAGAAATTTTTAGCCCAATATCCCGGAATAGATGGCCTTCTGTGGAGGGCACGGTCGCTGTGTGCTCACTTCCGCTGTTCGCATCCCACAGTTCACCGACTTACATCTCTACAGAAGTCGTTGGGCCTGCCACTTCACCGGCCAAAATGCGATGTGCCTACCCCGTGGAATTCAACTCTGCACATGTTGCAGCGACTGTGGCAGCACTGACAATCTCTGGTGCAATACGTTCTGACGTATAGCCTGGGCCAACGAGATCCAGAGGTGGGGCAAATCACGCTGGAGGAGTGGTCTCAGATCAGGGACCTATGCACCCTTCTGCACAGTTTTGAAATGGTGACGAAGATGTTTAGTGCTGACGATGCCATTATCAGCATGACTATTCCTGTGATTCACATGCTGGAGCACCTGTTAAACAGAATTCGGAGTCAGGTGGTGGCACAAGAGGAGGTGGAGGAAGTAGAGGAGGAGGAGTTGTATGCGGAAGGGCTAACATCTGCAAGGTCCAGACGGTCGGCAGCACCAAGGCGGCAGGCATGTGAGGGTGGGGGAGATGTTTTTACCAGGGAGCATGGTAGCAGCCAAACTAGTGAGGAAGGTGCAGGAGCCCAGGAAGAAGTGGAGGACGAACTGATGGAAGACTCATCAGATGAGGGAGACCTTGATCACATTTCTGTTGTGCGAGGTTGGGGGGAGAGGACAGAGGAAGGAAGCATGATTGTTACCTCGCCACCAACACAACAGGGACTTGGTGCTCCTGGATGCGCAACACACATGAGTGCCTTCTTGCTGCACTACCTGCAACATGACCCTCGAATTGTGAGAATTAGAAATAATCCTGACTACTGGGTTGCCACACTGTTAGATCCCCGGTACAAAAGTAAATTTGCAGAAATTATTCCTGCCATAGAAAGGGATGCACGCATGCAGGAGTATCAGCAGAGACTGTTGCAGAATCTTACATGTGCTTTTCCACAAAACACCAGTGGTGCACGTAGTGAATCTCACAGTCCCAACTTGCCAACCGTGGGACCGTCGAGTGTTCAGCACTCCAACCGTAACAGAAACACAGTATCTGCTGGTAACATCAATTTTGCGGAATCATTTCACCACTTTTTTAGCCCATCCTTTGCAAGGCCACAGGAGACAAGAAGTCTGACACATAGTCAATGCCTAGAGATGATGGTACAGGAGTATCTCCAAGTAAACACTGAAGCCATGACTGTGTCACTGGACCCTTGCTCTTTTTGGGCTTCCAGTCTGGATAAATGGCCGGAGCTCGCCACTTACGCCTTGGAGATCTTGTCATGCCCCGCAGCCAGCGTTCTGTCTGAACGTGTGTTCAGCACTGCTGGTGGTGTGCTGACAGATAAGCGCACGCGGCTCTCCACTGATAATGTAGACAGACTCACGTTCATAAAGATGAACAAATCATGGATCCGAAATGACCTTTCTACCCCTGTGTCATCCTGGGGAGATTAAAAGCTTGATGATTTGTTAAAATCACCTCACCAACCGTTTTAAGCTTTAAAATTACAAATCATGTTTATCTGTATCTTGGCTGGAAAATATTTTGGGCCTTGTAGCAGTGTGCAGTACTGATTCTATTAGGCCATCTATACTAAGCTCTTCCAGATTTAATATTACTAATCATGTTTATCTGTATCTTGGCAGGAAAATAATTTGGGCTTTGTAGCAGTTTCCAGTACTGATTCTATTAGGCCATCTATACTAAGCTCCACCAGCTTTCAAATTAATAATAATTTTTAGCTGCATCTAGCCCGGAAAATAATTTTGAGTCTCCTAGATGTGCAAGACACATGAGTGCCTTCTTGCTTCACTACCTGCAACATGACCCTCAGATTGTCAGAATTCGAAGTAATCCTGACTACTGGGTTGCCACATTCATAGATCCCCCACACTCTTCGATCAACCTTTTCATTTTAATAAAGAACAAAAAAAATGGTAATTTTTGAAATTATAAGCATTAGCAGGTTATTAGAAACTGAAATCAAACAGTTTTCAACTCAAAACTTTATTCTAGGTGATGTTACATTTGCACATAGGACCCCTTGTTCGAAAGGAGCTTCTGAACTCTCTCGTCCATTGAATTTGTCAGGTTTTGGAAGATTTATGCTTCAATTGTTTTGCATGAGGACAGAATACCCTACCAGAGCTGTTGCTTAGATGTGAACTGCTTCCCGCCATCATAGACACTCCTTTTGATGATGCTCCAGAGGTTCTGAATGGGATTGAGGTCAGGGAAGCATGGGGGTCACACCATAAGTTTGTCCCCTTTTATGCCCATATCAGCCAGAGATGCAGATGTGTTATGTGCAGCATGAGACGGTGCATTATCATGCATGAAAATGATCTTGCTGTGGAACACACGGTTCTTCTTCTTGAACCATGGCAGGAAGTGCTGCTTGAGAAACTCCACATACATTATGGAGTTCATCTTTACCCCTTCAGGGATCCTAAAGGGGCCGACAATCTCTCTCCCCATGATTCCAGCCCAAAACATTACTCCACCTCCTCCTTGTTGGCGCTGTAGCCGTGTTTGCGTGGGGTGTCCATCAACCAGCCATCCTCCACTCCATCCATCTGGACCATCGAGCGCTGCACGGCACTCATCGGTGAACAAAATAGTTTTGAAGTCAGTCTTCATGTATTGTTTGGCCCACTGGAGCCATTTCTGCTTGTGTGCAGTGCATAGAGGAGGTCGACAGGATGGCTTACGCACAGCTGCAAACCTCTGAAGGACTCTGCATCTTGTTGTTCGGAGGACGTTGGAGGCACCAGCAGCTTCAAAAACTTGTCTGCTGCTATGACAAGGCTTTTTTGCCGCTGCTCTATTAACCTGACGTAATTGCCTGGAGGAAAGAGGCCTCAATTTTCCCTTATCAGCATGCACACGTGTGTACTGTGAATAAGCTACATATTTCTTGATTGTGCGATAATCAGGATGAAGTGTCTTGGCAATGTTGATTGTAGTCATGCCTTGACCTAAACACTCCACAATTTGTTGCTTCTCAGCAGCCGACACATCCTTTTTCTTTCCCATTTTGGCAGAAAATGTAGGCTGCTTAATAATGTGGGACAGCCTTCTTAAGTAGTCTTGCCTTTCATTGGACACACCTGCCAAACTAATTAGCACAGGTGTCTGCAATTGCTTACAGTGATATAAAGAGCCCTGACACACATCACCATCAATGAGTTTAACTGACAAACAAACAAATTCTCCCCTTATCACTCCTAAACACTTTTTGCATAATAATTTGGAACACAGTGTACATGTGCTCTTCCACAAAACACCAGTGGTTCACGTAGTGAATCTTACAGTTCTAACTTGCCAACCGTGGTCTGTATGGAGTTGTTCAAGAAAGGGCCCAAAATTAAGATAACATAGACGGGAGATGGCTCTATGAATATGAATTCCTAAGTATTTGATACCCTGTGAGGGCCAGGCAAAGGGAAAGTTGGACTGGATGGAATCCTATATGGATTTGGGGAGGGAGACATCGAGGGCCTCAGACTTCGCTGCATTGATTTTAAAATTTGACCATGTAACAAAGTGATCTATTTCAGCCATAACAGCATGGATGGATATATGTGATTGAGTGATATATACTAGGACATCATCAGCAAATAGAGAGCACTTGTACTCGGTGTCTCCCACCTCAATCCACCTAATATTGGGGTTATGGCGAATTGATGAGAGCAGGTGCTCCGTCACTAGGATGTATAAGAGAGGGGACAGAGAACATCCCTGCCTTGTCCCATTGGTGATTATGGAAGGTGATGAAAATGTTCCATTTATCTTCAGCCTAGGTGACGTATTGCGATACAGGGCCGTGATTTTGGATATAAAAGGGTCCCCTAGACCCCTACCCCAAGCTTTTTAAGGGAATAATATATGGCGTGCCAGGAGACTCCATGGAGTGCTTTCTCAGCATCCAACGAGAGTATCTAATTACAAATTTTTAACTGCATCTAGCCCAGGAAATCCTTTGTACCTAGTAGCAGTGTCTGCTAGTCAGAGGATTATCCCAGCTGTTAAGCAAGCTACACCACCTGTAGTTTGGACACTTAATTTTTTCAAAGGAAATGGTTCGGGCACCCGGGACACTCATTGAAGAGCATCGGGTAGACACCCAAAGGCATAGGGGCTGGGACTGGTGGTAGGACGCCTTGAGGTGGACCGCCGAGCTCGATCCTTATAAAAGCTTTTTAACTGCAGCAGCTTTAGTGGACGCTACTGGAGCTGGAATTACGCGGCTGCTGGCATAAGACTTGCCCTCCAATTGATCCTTGTAAAAGGATTTAAAGTGTATTCATTCAAATTAGAGAGACAATTTAAATTAAAAAGCTTAGACCTGCCTCCACCACAGGGGGGCTCGCTCGACCCAGCATCGGACAGGCACCAGTATTGTGAGAGGGGGACTGGCCGTCAGGGTCCACCGCAGCTCCGGCACAAACCCGGCGACATGGAGGTCGCACGGGCAGGAACGGACTGGCCGTGTCGGGTTCGCACTTTTTTGGTTTTAGAAGGGCATGACATGCCTATATCTGTGTCTCCCCCTCCTTTTACTCCTCCACCTCTTTTCTTTTCGCATGACTATATGTACTTGTCACTTTTCCATGTGTTAGTTCTGTCTTCTGAGCAGTTTGTCAGCTTTTGGACACCTTTGAAGGTGTTTTCTATGTATTTCTATGTGTTTTTGTTTGCCTGCCATTGGTTTTAACGGTGTTCGAAGGTGTTCGACGAACAATTCGACGAACAGTTCGGCGAACATACGGGTTCGAACCGAACCGAACTCAAACACTACGGGAGTGGCTCAACACTATTTACTAGTTTAGGAGAGTTAATGATCAGTGTAGGAGACAAAGAAGTGATTTTTAGTGGGGAAGAGACATTTTCCTGTAATAAGAAAAACAAACAAATGTATTATCTTCATGTGTGCTATTGATTTATGTAAAAAAAGAAATAAAAGTAGCAGTTTCTATTAAAGATCCATTTAGAAGTAGGTGCAGGGAACTGTGACAGAGACATAGAGTCCTTGAGAGTTCAGAAGGGTCAGAGAGGCAGAGACCTTAAAGAGGTTTTCCAAGAAGTAATCCTAGAAGGTCACTGCCACCTATTTCAGTCTTTAACCTATCCTAAGCATTCATGAGGATGGATTGTAGCCTGAAGTATCTCAGAGACTTCAGTTATTGAGTTACTATATGGTTCCCATTGGGCTGATGAGCAGCATCATGAACTAGCATAACTTATCTGCGCACTTAACCTGATAAATTTACATCGGGCACAGAAGAGGAGGAAAAAAGCCGCTCTGCTCTGCTGTAAACTGTCTTGTTGACAGTTTACAGCGGAGAATTGAGATTTGCACAGCAGGCATTTTTCTCCTGCTCAGTGCCCTGAAGAATTCATTTGAACTTATGTAGTAAGAAAAAGTCTTCTTAATTGCAGAGAACCACTTGAGAAAACATAAACTTACAAGCTATTTAGCTGAAAATAAAATAGTAGCAAATTGGCCAACAAAAGGCTAGCGGTGACCGTGAATGACCACTGCTATATTCATGATGCTTTTTTGTATAGTGATATCTTTACTAAAAAAATTATAATTTGAATCTGAAGAAAACACTAGAAAACTGCTTGATAGGAACAATTTTATAAGACAGAATAAGGTTAATTCTTCCCCACCTCACTTGGTTTGTTCACCTTTTGATGTTACATTTACAACACAATTAACCAACTATTATACTGTTCACCAGTCTAGGTATGAATAGTACAAATACTTACATATTGCCAAAGGCTAAAGAATTCCTATTCTGAAGACTATTTGATAAAACTTAACTTTTATTGTACCTATTAATTAATAGGAAATATATAACTTACTAAATTAAAAGCATGGCGTACAACTGATTGCATGGGCTTTTCTAGCACATACTGTAGGATGTGCACAATTATTAGGCAAATAAGTATTTTGACCATATCATTATTTTTTTGCATATTGTTCAACTCCAAGTCGGCACTTTAGGAATCTCTGGGTAGTTTTCAGAAGCAGGAAGAGAGTTCAGTCAGTTGTGTGCAGGACTTCAAAAAGGTGACAGGCTCTATTCTGGCTGCTAGGGTAGACATGGGCCTAGTATCTCGGACAGTGGATCACAGGCCACAAGAATCCCTCCACAAGAGTCCCCTTAGCTGGCCTGGATACCTCAAAAGAGTCGACGGGGATCTAGGGGCACATTCTGTCTGCAGGCTTGCAGAAGAAGTTAGGACCCAAGTCTAGGACGTGGAGAGAACTAAGATCTGGATATACTGTCTTTGGTGAGTAAGATTCTCTAGGGCTATAGAAGAAAGCAACAGAGCTGCTTCACCTAAATTGGGAACCAGGGCTAAAGTTATATCAAGTACCTGTGGGAAAGTTGACAACCCACTGGGCCTTATCCTTTATACCTGTCTGTAAATATTGTAAATGCTGCCAGTTACCAAGTAAAGTTCCAGTTATTGTTATGAACTTTGTGTCCTCTGAGTTCATTGCTGGCCTGGTACCAGAAGAGAAATTCATAAAATCAGAGGAGACCAGCTGGTCAGAAGTAAGTGGAAAACACCACATACACCGCAGCACACCAGAGGGAGGACACACATTGTCTGTTGGGTGTCAAAACGAGCATGGGCCACAGCTCGCCCATGACTACCTCGCTGGGGCACCATAGATTTGGCGTAGTCGGCAGGATGCGAACTCCTCGCACGAAGAAAATGAGGAAGAGCTGACTCAGAACACAGATGAAAAAGATCCGTCCCAGAATGAGAGGTACGTTGAAGAAGTGGGCGCAACGCAGAGCAAAGCCCAGCCCAGTGAGTGGCCGCACACCAAGGAAGGAGGCGCTGCTGAAGGTGGGGCCGCAGAGGAGAGCAAAGTGTGACACAGTGGTTGCGTCAGAAGATCGTCCCAGAAAGAGGTGGAACCAGACATTTAGGAAGCGCATCATCGGGGAGCGACTGGCGCCATTTTCTTCTTAACGCATGAGAGGTGAGAAGCTGAGTGGAAAGTCCCGAATGACGATGGCACATGGCGGTCGAGACTCGAGTATGCCCCATGACTGCTGGCCTATGAACATTAACAAGAAAGAAATGGAAGCGGAGGAGGAGATGCCCTCTACTCAGGGAGAGAAAACCCCTGGCGTCGCAGCGGCAATGAAGGCCCGAAAAGCAGTGGAACAAGGCCGTGGAGAGGCCATGCAGATGCCACTGGTGGTCCTGTATCGACTGCTGGGGTGATCAGAGTGTGCCAAAGAAGGCACAAATGGGAATTGATAAGACTGACAAAGCGAGCTATGGTGAGTCAGGGTGGACCCCACCCAGTGAGAAGCAGGGCCATGACAGGCCTCAGGAGCCGGAAAAGATGGCACCTTTTGAGCATTATAAGCCGCCAGGAGAACAGCGGTGTGATGTAATGGCGGGCCAGGTGGTCCAGAAGTTTAGAGTGATCAATTATGGTCCCACTCAAGTGGGCTGCGGGAGCGCCACTTCGGCGGAAGAACACTCTGGGCCCAGAAGGTTCCCCGACCAACCCTGGGGATGGAGGAAAACACCCTTCCTCAATGCCTGAGCTGCCTTCATGAAGGAGAGGGAGAAGGCCCGGAAGAAAAAGTGAAGTGGAGATGTGGGCACGTGATATGCTGATGTGCTGTGTGTAGAGGGGAGGGTCTTGGTTTTCATCACATGCACTTCCGCTTTTCTTGTGTCGGCTGACACACAGCAGTTCATCTGCCATCTGCGCATGCGCTGGCGATTCGGATATGAGATGCCATAGCAACGCAGGATGCTGGCAACTTTATAGTTACGTGCTTCCGGCTCCGCAGTGCGGACTTCCGCTTCATGACGAATGGAGCCTCGGTGTCCACAGGCACGCAGCTGTTTCCTGGTAAATCCTATAATTATACAATTAAGTGACTATTATATAAACTGACATGTAGGACTATACCTCATATGCCCCTGATGAAGCCACCTTGAGTGGCGGCACGCGTTGGGCATGGGAGCTTCAGCTATACCTTCCCTTGTACAGGCTGGATCTCTGTAGCATCTATCTATCTTAGGTCTCTATGCAGATTTGGTTGCCCTACAAGCTTTTGAGGCGGATCTAGCTATTGATATTGTTTATTTTGCTTGCTTTTGTGGGGTAAAAGGTGGGGCATGGGAATTATATACATTTCTCTTTATTGTTATTGTTTGGGTGCCTCATTCATTATGATTCCTGTCTCAAATTACCGATAGGTCTCTGAGGTTATATATACACATTTGCATCCAATCATTTTTGCACCTTATATGCCTTATGGGATGTTCTTTCTTGGTTTGTACAATATAGAGTTTGGGGAATATTGACCATCACAGATACCCCGTTTCAGTCTGTGCAACTTTTATTCTATTTTCTACTCACTTACGTGTTGTACTATTTACTATATTTCACCTATATATAGGAAGGTATTTTGCTATAGCTGGCTCCCTTAGTAGTGGTTTGTGTCCACTATTTTTAATGGTGTTTTAATTATTGGTCGGTATATTGTTCTGTATATGTGTGTCAGGATCTATATGTTTTGAATAAACTGATATATATTTATGATAAATTATTTTTTTGATTATTTGGGTGATCACCGCTAGTTAGCATATCCCCTTTTTCTTCTCTGATTGTTTTGTGTACTATGTTTTGATATGCCAGGGGTAGATCCCGAATATTAGATGGTGCCCTCCTAACTAGTAGTGTTTGAGATGTGGGAAAGATGACAACCCGTTGGGCCTTATCCTTTATACTTGCTTGAAAATATTGTAAATGCTGCCAGTTACCAAGTAAAGTTCCAGTTATTGTTATGAACTTTGTGTCCTCTGAGTTCATTGCTGCCCTGGTTCCAGAAGAGAAATTCCTGGAGTCTGAAGAGACTGGCTGGTCAGAAGTAAGTGGAAAACACCACAATCACCGCAGCACACCAGAGGGAGGACACACTTTGTCTGTTGGGTGTCAAAATGAGCATGTGCCACAGCTCACGCACGACTACCTCGCTGGGGCACCTTACACTGTGAATTAATTTGTTTATCTCTTTTGTCTCTTGTTTATCACAGCCAGACACTGCAGAGCGCAAGCATGCCTGCGCTTCTCAGTGTCTGCGGGATGACAGGCTGGATGGCGGCGTTCTGCTGCGGTCCAGCCTGTCATCTCGATGTAGCAGAGCTGAAGCTGTCCTGGGAACCATGGAAAGGTAAGGATGAGGTTGCTTTATTATTTTTCTTTTATTGCAGGAGATCGTTGGCTTCAGCTGGAATGGGCGTGACTGTAAGTATGGTTTAATTTAGAACAATAAAGAATTGTGTCTTTATTTCAATTAAAGGACTTTATTCTGGGTGTTTGTGTTTTTCTTTTTAACTTTGACTATGGGGTTAGTAATGGGGGTGTCTTTTTGACGCCTCTCCATTACTAACCTGGGCTTGATGTCAGCTGGCATTATAAGCTGACATCAACCCCAACCCTATTACCCCCTGCCACCGCACCAGGGCAGCGTGGAAGAGCGAGGCTAAGTGACAGAATTGGCGCATCCTATGAATGCGCCATTTCTGGGGCGGCTGACGGCTGGTGTTTCTAGCCTGGGAGGGGGCCAATATTCATGGCTCCCTTCCTGGGCTATTAATATCAGCCCCCAGCTGTCTGCCTAGCCTTTGCTAGCTATTAAATTAGGGGGGACCCCACGTCATTTTTTTGGGGGGGGTCCCCCATTTTAATAGCTAGTAAAGGCTATGTATTCAGCTGGGGGCTGATATTAGTAGCCTGGGAAGCTCCGTGGGTATTACCCCCTTCCCAAGCTTCAAACATCTGCCCCAGCTGTCTGCTTAACCTCCGCTAGAGACTAAAATTAAGGGGAACCCAACGCCAATTTTTTTAATAATAAATCCTTTATTTTAATACTAAATGACAAGTACAGTAACCAACACTGTCACTGTACTTCATATATATGTGACTGACATGTTTCTATCTATCTAATCTATGTGTGAAGCTCTATTCTGTCTGTTATAAATTGTCGGGTACAGATGCTGAATTGCCGGCCGGCTTTTTTAAAGAGACGGTGCATGAAAACACTATTATTTTTTTAAATAAATCCTTTACACTAAATGACAAGTACAGTAATCAACACTGTCACTGTACTTCATATATATGTGACTGACATGTTTCTATCTATCTAATCTATGTGTGATTCTCTATTCCTTCTATTCTAAATTGTTGGGTACAGATGCTGAATTGCCGGACGGCTTTTTTAAAGAGACGGTGCATGAAAACACTATTATTTTTTTTAATAAATCCTTTACACTAAATGACAAGTACAGTAATCAACACTGTCACTGTACTTCATATATATGTGACTGACATGTTTCTATCTATCTAATCTATGTGTGATTCTCTATTCCTTCTATTCTAAATTGTCGGGTACAGATGCTGAATTGCCAGCCGGCTTTCTTAAAGAGACAGTGCATGAAAACACTATTATTTTTTTTAATAAATCCTTTACACTAAATGACAAGTACAGTAATCAACACTGTCACTGTACTTCATATATATGTGACTGACATGTTTCTATCTATCTAATCTATGTGTGAAGCTCTATTCTGTCTGTTATAAATTGTCGGGTACAGATGCTGAATTGCCGGCCGGCTTTTTTAAAGAGACGGTGCATGAAAACACTATTATTTTTTTTGATAAATCCTTTACGCTAAATGACAAGTACAGTAAGCAGCACTTTCACTGTACTTCGTATATATGTGGCTGACATGTTTATATCTATCTAATCTATGTGTGAAGCTCTATTCTTTCGGTTCTAAATTGTCGGGTACCGGTGTATGCCGCTGCTGAATTGCCGGCTTTTCATGTTTCACTGTTGGCACTGTTCCCATCGATTTGGGCAATCACTGTAATGCCACAACCACCATGGCTGTGGCATTACAGTGAGTGGCAGACAATCCCTGCATGATTGGTGCTCTAAATAGCGCCAGACATGCAGGACACGCTTTTGGTGCACGAACAGTTATCGAACATAACCTCGAACAGCCGAATTTTTTGCAAATCGTTCGCGTTCGTCGAACAACTCGAACACCTCCCAAAACAGCTCGAATTTGAGATTGGCGAACAGTTCTAGTCGAACACCGCTCATCTCTAATCGCCAGCTCCACTATAAGTGAAAAATGTGTTTGTCTCATTTGGAAAGCATCTTTTGCTATTATTTTACAATATTTTCTTATAGTAGGATTCCATTAAATGAGGTCCCTTTTTTAGTAAGTTGTAGAGCTTTTTACTTTGAAACCTAAAAGCTGGAGCTCCAGTGATGGCTTCAACCAGCCTCGGTGACTATTGCATAGAAGCATGTAGGGGAGCTTAGCCAGTTTGCTTAATATGTGCAGAATTAATTGACAAAGATTAAGTTCTATAAATACCATTTTTTTTGTAGCACAGAATATATTTTAGCATTTTAATGCCATTTGTGCAAACACATACAAGTGAAAGATCTTGTTGGCAGACACCTTTTAAAACAGTTGCAGATCATCAGACTTTTATGACACTGTTCCAGTATATGTGATAGGTCACAGGAAATATTGATGGATACAATCACTAACAAGAATAGGAACAGCATTATTAATGACAGGTGATTTGCAGAAAGTTATACTAATGTAAATGGATAAAAATGGATAAAATGTTAGTGTTAAAGGGATATTATATTTGCAGCCAATAAATTTTACTGTCATGGCCAACAGTGTTGGCACTCTTGAAATTGTTCCAGAAAATGAAGTATTTTTCCCAGAAAATTATTGCAATTACACATGTTTTATTATACACATGTTTATTTCTTTTTGTGTGTATTGGAACAACACAAAAAAACAGAGAAAAAAGGCAAATTGGGCATAATTTCTTAGACATCTCAACTGGAATTTTGGACCACTCTTCTTTTGCAAACTGCTCCAGGTCTTTCATATTTTAAGGGTGCCTTTTCCCAACAGCAAATTTAAGATCTGTGCATAGGTGTTCAATGTGATTTAGATCCGGACTCATTGCTGGCCACTTCAGAGCTCTCCAGCACATTGTTTCCTTCCATTTCTGGGTGGTTTTTGAAGTATGTTTGGGGTCATTGTCCTGCTGGAAGACCCATGAACTAGGACACAAACCCAACTTTCTGAATCTGGGCACTACATTGCATTACATAAATCTGTGGGTAATCTTCAAATTTCATGATGCCTTGTACACAGTCAATGCACACAATGCCAGAGGCAGCAAAACAACCCCAAAACCTATTTGAACCTTCACCATATTTGACTGTAGGTACTGTGTTGTTTGTCATTTAATTTTCGGTAACCAGTAGAATGATGCACTTTACTAAAAAGCTCTATCTTGGTCTCATCTATCCACAAGATACTTTCCCAGAAAGATTTTGGCTTAGTCACATAAATTTTGGAAAACTGCAATTTAGCTTTTTTATGCCTCTGTGCCAGCAAAGTCTCCTGGGTCTCCTGCCTTAACGTTTCATTTTTTTCAAATGTCGATGGATAGTTTGTGCTGACACTGATGCACCCTGAGCCTGCAGGACAGATTGAATTTCTTTGGAACTTGATTGGGGCTGCTTATTCAACATCCAAACTATCTTGTATTGCAACTAGTGTTGAGCATTCCGATACTGTAATATCGGGTATCGGCCGATATTCGCGGTATCGGAATTCCGATACTTAATTCCGATACTTTTACAATATCGGATACCGGAATCGGAAGTTCCCATAATGCCTGCGCTCTGCAGTGTCTGTGAAGGATGACAAGTTGGATGGCAGCGCGATCCAGCCTGTCATCAGAATGCCATCCCAGCGGGGGAGAATTCTCCTGATTGTTTAAAAGCCGGCGCGCGGTAAAAAGCCGCCGGCTTTTAAACAATCACACAGCCCCATACTGCTTCCCCGCAGCCTCCGACCCTGATCCTCCGCTCCCCTCGCCACCTCCCATCCCGATCGTAAGTTAGGACCGGGCGGGGAGCGCAGCACCAAGGAGCGGGGAATGAAGGACCCGGGCGGGGAAGCCGGCAGTGAAAAGACTTCACCGCCGGCTTTCCCGTTCTGTGCTGCGCTTTCCCGCCAGTTATTTCAAATGAACAGCTGAGGTATCAGGTGATGCCGATCAGCTGTTCATTTGAAGTCGCCGCGTTGCCCTCAGAGGGTTCATGTGAGTTCATGCTTGACTGCATGAACTCACATGAACTTTCCCACGGCCGCACAGGTCAGCCTCACCTCCCAGACCCGTCATGATTAGTGTGTGTGCGGGGTGTGTGTGCGGAGTGTGTGTGCGGGTGTGCGCGGTGTCTGTGCGATGTGTGCGGGTGTGTGCGGTGTGTGTGCGGGTGTGTGCGTGCAGGCAGACATAGGCCGATGTGACACTACTACTCCCATCGGCCTATGTCTGTCCCCCGTCCACTCCTGCCAGCAGGATCAGCTCGATGGGAGCAGTAGTTCCCATCAGCCTGATCCTGCTATTTAAATTGCCCTACTGTGTCCCCAATAAATGTTAAATACACGTCATTGGTGGCCAGTGGTTACCTACAATAAATTAGTTCATACATTACCTGTCCCCGCCGATCGCCACCTAAAATAAAGTAAAAAATAAAAAACTACACCAATACTCACCTAGACACCTAATTCCCCGAAGCCATCGATCTCCTGTAATAAAATATAAAATTATAAACCACAACCTTATCCTTACCCCTCCGTAGCAGTCCACGAGTGTCCCACGAAGATCTCCAGTTCAGAGCAGCGACATAGAATGTGACTGCTCTGAACCGCTGCCGCCGCTAGAATGACGGGGCCGTAAGGGTTCACCGGAGTTCAGGCAGCGCTGCTCCGGTTAGCTCCTTTACGGCCCTGCTGTATCGTGAGAAATTCCCACGGTACAGCAGTGCCGTAAAGGAGGTCTCCGGAGCTGCGCTGCCTGAATGCACTCCGGTGACCTCAGTCAGTGGCTCCTGCTGCCGGGAGCGGACGTGTTCCCGGCAGCGTGAGCTTACAGCAGCCATGCACAGCTGTCACCATCTCCAGATGTGACAGCTGTGCATGGGAGATCAGCGCAGGAACGTGGACAGGTAACTATTATTTTTAGTAAACTAAG
Organism: Phyllobates terribilis; assembly: GCF_046119375.1. NCBI lineage: Eukaryota > Metazoa > Chordata > Amphibia > Anura > Dendrobatidae > Phyllobates > Phyllobates terribilis. The sequence continues at coordinate 124,869,626 of NW_027362762.1, read as the reverse complement.
AATTAAATAAAATTGTGTGTTTTATTTCAAATAAATTATTTTTTTCTGGGTGTAGTGTGTTTTTTCTTTTTAACACTTTGTAGGTTAGTAATGGGGGTGTCTTATAGACGCCCATCATTACTAACCTGGGCTTCATGGCAGCTGGCGCTGACATGAACCCCACCACTATTACCCCCTGCCACCGCACCAGGGCAGCGTGGAAGAGCGAGGCTAAGTGCCAGAGTTGGCGCATCCTATGGATGCGCCATTTCTGGGGAGGCTGACGACTGGTGTTTCTAGCCTGGGAGGGGGCCAATATTCATGGCACCCTTCCTGGGCTATTAATATCAGCCCCCAGCTGTCTGCCTAGCCTTTGCTAGCTATTAAAATAGGGGGACCCCACGTCATTTTTTTGGGGGGGTCCCCCATTTTAATAGCTAGTAAAGGCTAGGTATTCAGCTGGGGGCTGATATTAGTAGCCTGGGAAGCTCCGTGGGTTTTACCCCCTTCCCAGGCTTCAAACATCTGCCCCAGCTGTCTGCTTAACCTCCGCTAGAGACTAAAATTATGGGGGATCCCACGCCATTTTTTTTTTAAATAAATCCTTTATTTTAACACTAAATGACATTTGAGGAGTTAATAAAGATGCAGTCCCTAAATTATTATTTATTTTTTAATTAATTTTTCCCAAAACTTTTGACGTGGGCTTCGCCATATTTTTGTATGCCAGCCAGGTACAGCATCCAGCTTCTATGAACGCGCCATTTTCCGGGGCGGCTGCGGACTGCAATTTTCAGCGGGGGGGGGGGGGGGCAGAAAGCTTGGGCCTCCCTGCGCTGCAGATTCCATCCCCCAGCTGCCTAGTTGTACCTGGCTGGACACAAAAATAGGGAGAAGCTCCACGCTTTTTTTTTTTTAATTATTTCATGAAATTCATGGAATAATTAAGAAAAAAAGGGCTTCCCTATATTGTTGTGTCCAACCAGGTACAAATAGGCAGCTGGTGGTTGGGGGCAGCCCGTTCCTGCCTGCTGTACCTGGCTGGACCCAAATATAGTGCAAAGCCCCACGTCAATTTTTTTTTAATTATTTCAGGAAATTCATGAAATAATTAAAAAAAAATTATGTGGGGCTTCGCCCTATATTTGTGTCCAGTCAGGTACAGCAGGCAGGAACGGGCTGCCCCCAACCACCAGCTGCCTATTTGTACCTAGCCGGACACAACAATATAGGGAAGCCCTTTTTTTCTTAATTATTCCATCAATTTCATGAAATAATTAAAAAAAAAAATACGTGGGGCTTCGCCCTATTTTTGTGTCCAGCCAGGTAAAACAAGGCAGCTGGGGGCTGGAATCCGCAGCGCAGGGAGGCCCAAGCTTTCTGGGCCCCACCCGCTGCAAATTGCAGTCCGCAGCCGCCCCGGAAAATGGCGCGTTCATAGAAGCGCCATCTTCTGGCGCTGTACCCAACTCATCCAGGGCCCTGGTGCGGTGGCTCACTGGGTAATAAAGGGGTTAAGGCCAGCTTGGCATTATCAGCTGGCCCTAAGCCCGAAATTCATGGGGTCACGCCAATATTAGACATGACCACCATGAATTTCTAGTAAAGTATTTAAAAAAAACACAAACACCCAGAAAAAGTCCTTTAAATGAAATAAAGACACAATTCTTTATTGTTCTAAATTAAACCATACTTACAGTCACGCCCATTCCAGCTGAAGCCAACGATCTCCTGCAATAAAAGTAAAATAATAAAGCAACCTCATCCTTACCTTTCCATGGTTCCCAGGACAGCTTCAGCTCTGCTACATCGAGATGACAGGCTGGACCGCAGCAGAACGCTGCCATCCAGCCTGTCATCCCGCAGACACTGAGAAGCGCAGGCATGCTTGCGCTCCTCAGTGTCTCGCTGTGACGGCATAAAGATGAGCCGAGGTCATGTCCAATGAACTCAGCTCACCTCATGCACGTCACTGACAGCGTGGGAAAATTCTCCTGCACTCAGCGCTTCAGCGTGAGAATTCTCCCACGCTGTCAGTGACGTGCATGAGGTGCGCCGAGTTCATTGGACATGACCTCACCTCATGCACGTCACTGACAGCGTGGGAAAATTCTCACGCTGAAGCGCTGAGTGCAGGAGAATTCTCCCACGCTGTCAGTGACGTACATGAGGTGAGCCGAGTTCATTGTCGGCTCATCTGGATGCCGTCACAGCCAGACACTGAGGAGTGGAAGTATGCCTGCGCTTCTCAGTGTCTGCGGGATGACAGGCTGGATGGCAGCGTTCTGCTGCGGTCCAGCCTGTCATCTCGATGTAGCAGAGCTGGAGCCGTCGTGGGAGCCATGGAAAGGTAAGGATGAGGTTGCTTTATTATTTTTCTTTTATTGCAGGAGATTGTTGGCTTCAGCTGGAATGGGCGTGATGGTAAGTATGGTTTAATTTAGAACAATAAAGAATTGTGTGTTTATTTCAATTAAAGGACTTTTTTCTGGGTGTTTGTGTTTTTTTTAAATACTTTACTAGAAATTCATGGTGGTCATGTCTAATATTGGCGTGACCCCATGAATTTCGGGCTTAGGGCCAGCTGATAATGCCAAGCTGGCCTTAACCCCTTTATTACCCAGTGAGCCACCGCACCGGGGCCCTGGATGAGTTGGGTACAGCGCCAGAAGATGGCGCTTCTATGAACGCGCCATTTTCCGGGGCGGCTGCGGACTGCAATTTGCAGCGGGTGGGGCCCAGAAAGCTTGGGCCTCCCTGCGCTGCAGATTCCAGCCCCCAGCTGCCTAGTTGTACCTGGCTGGACACAAAAATAGGGCGAAGCTCCACGTTTTTTTTTTTTAAATTCATGAAATTCATGGAATAATTAAGAAAAAAAGGGCTTCCCTATATTGTTGTGTCCGGCTAGGTACAAATAGGCAGCTGGTGGTTGGGGGCAGCCCGTTCCTGCCTGCTGTACCTGACTGGACACAAATATAGGGCGAAGCCCCAAGTCAATTTTTTTTAATTATTTCATGAATTTCCTGAAATGATTTAAAAAAAATTGACGTGGGGCTTCGCACTATATTTGTGTCCAGCCAGGTACAGCAGGCAGGAACGGGCTGCCCCCAACCACCAGCTGCCTATTTGTACCTGGTTGGACACAACAATATAGGGAAGCCCTTTTTTTCTTAATTATTTCATGAATTTCATGAAATAATTTAAAAAAAAAAATATGTGAAGCTTCTCCCTATTTTTGTGTCCAGCCAGGTACAACTAGGCAGCTGGGGGATGGAATCTGCAGCGCAGGGAGGCCCAAGCTTTCTGCCCCCCCCCCCCCGCTGAAAATTGCAGTCCGCAGCCACCCCGGAAAATGGCGCGTTCATAGAAGCTGGATGCTGTACCTGGCTGGCATACAAAAATATGGCGAAGCCCACGTCAAAAGTTTTGGGAAAAATTAATTAAAAAATAAATAATAATTTAGGGACTGCATCTTTATTAACTCCTCAAATGTCATTTAGTGTTAAAATAAAGGATTTATTTTAAAAAAAATTGACGTGGGGCTTCGCCCTATATTTGTGTCCAGCCAGGTACAGCAGGCAGGAACAGGCTGCCCCCAACCACCAGCTGCCTATTTGTACCTGGCCGGACACAACAATATAGGGAAGCCCTTTTTTAAAAAAATTATTTCATGAAATAATTAAAAAAAAATTGACGTGGGGCTTCGCCCTATATTTGTGTCCAGCCAGGTACAGCAGGCAGGAACAGGCTGCCCCCAACCACCAGCTGCCTATTTGTACCTGGCCGGACACAACAATATAGGGAAGCCCTTTTTTAAAAAAAATATTTCATGAAATAATTAAAAAAAAATTGACGTGGGGCTTCGCCCTATATTTGTGTCCAGCCAGGTACAGCAGGCAGGAACAGGCTGCCCCCAACCACCAGCTGCCTATTTGTACCTGGCCAGACACCACAATATAGGGAAGCCCTTTTTTAAAAAAATTATTTCATGAAATAATTAAAAAAAAATTGACGTGGGGCTTCGCACTATATTTGTGTCCAGCCAGGTACAGCAGGCAGGAATGGGCTGCCCCCAACCACCAGCTGCCTATTTGTACCTGGTTGCACACAACAATATAGGGAAGCCCTTTTTTTCTTAATTATTCCATGAATTTCATGAAATAATTAAAAAAAAAAATACGTGGGGCTTCGCCCTATTTTTGTGCCCAGCCAGATACAAGTAGGCAGCTGGGGGCTGGAATCTGCAGCGCAGGGAGACCCAAGCTTTCTGGGCCCCACCCGCTGCAAATTGCAGTCCGCAGCCGCCCCGGAAAATGGCGCGTTCATAGAAGCGCCATCTTCTGGCGCTGTACCCAACTCATCCAGGGCCCTGGTGCGGTGGCTCACTGGGTAATAAAGGGGTTAAGGCCAGCTTGGCATTATCAGCTGGCCCTAAGCCCAAAATTCATGGGGTCACGCCAATATTAGACATGACCACCATGAATTTCTAGTAAAGTATTTAAAAAAACACAACACCCAGAAAAAAGTCCTTTAATTGAAATAAACACACAATTCTTTATTGTTCTAAATTAAACCATACTTACCACCACGCCCATTCCAGCTGAAGCCAACGATCTCCTGCAATAAAAGTAAAATAATAAAGCAACATCATCCTTACCTTTCCATGGCTCCCACGACACATCAGCTCTGCTACATCGAGATGACAGGCTGGACCGCAGCAGAACGCTGCCATCCATCCTGTCATCCCGCAGACACTGAGAAGCGCAGGCATACTTCCACTCCTCAGTGTCTGGCTGTGACGGCATCCAGATGAGCCGAGGTCATGTCCAATGTACTCAGCTCACCTCATGTACGTCACTGACAGCGTGCGAAAATTCTCCTGCACTCAGCACTTCAGCGTGAGAATTTTCCCACGCTGTCAGTGACGTGCATGAGGTGAGCTGAGTTCATTGGTCATGAACTCGGCTCATCTGGATGACGTCACAGAGAGACACTGAGGAGCGCAAGCATGCCTGCGCTTCTCAGTGTCTGCGGGATGACAGGCTGGATGGCAGCTTTCTGCTGTGGTCCAGCCTGTCATCTCGATGTAGCAGAGCTGAAGCTGTCCTGGGAACCATGGAAAGGTAAGGATGAGGTTGCTTTATTATTTTTCTTTTATTGCAGGAGATCGTTGGCTTCAGCTGGAATGGGCGTGATGGTAAGTATGGTTTAATTTAGAACAATAAAGAATTGTGTCTTTATTTCAATTAAAGGACTTTACTCTGGGTGTTTGTGTTTTCTTTTAACTTTGACTATGGGGTTAGTAATGGGGGTGTCTTATAGACGCCTCTCCATTACTAACCTGGGCTTGATGTTAGCTGGCATTATAAGCTGACATCAACCCCAACCCTATTACCCCCTGCCACCGCACCAGGGCAGCGTGGAAGAGCGAGGCTAAGTGCCAGAATTGGCGCATCCTATGGATGCGCCATTTCTGGGGCGGCTGACGGCTGGTGTTTCTAGCCTGGGAGGGGGCCAATATTCATGGCACCCTTCCTGGGCTATTAATATCAGAGCCCAGCTGTCTGCCTAGCCTGTGCTAGCTATTAAATTAGGGGGGACAACACGTTATTTTTTTGGGGGGGTTCCCCCATTTTAATAGCTAGTAAAGGCTAGGTATTCAGCTGGGGGCTGATATTAGTAGCCTGGGAAGCTCCGTGGGTATTACCCCGTTCCCAGGCTTCAAACATTTGCCCCAGCTGTCTGCTTAACCTCCGCTAGAGCCTAAAATTAAGGGGAACCCCACGCCAATTTTTTTTTAAATAAATCCTTTATTTTAACACTAAATGACAAGTACAGTAATCAACACTGTCACTGTACTTCATATATATGTGACTGACATGTTTCTATCTATCTAATCTATGTGTGATTCTCTATTCTTTCTATTCTAAATTGTCGGGTACAGATGCTGAATTGCCGGCCGGCTTTCTTAAAGAGACGGTGCATGAAAACACTATTAATTTTTTAAATAAATCCTTTACACTAAATGACAAGTACAGTAAGCAACACTGTCACTGTACTTCATATATATGTGACTGACATGTTTCTATCTATCTAATCTATGTGTGAAGCTCTATTCTTTCTGTTATAAATTGTCGGGTACCGCTGCTGAATTGCCGGCCGGCTTTTTTAAAGAGACGGTGCACGAAAACACTAATATTTTTTTTAATAAATCCTTTACACTAAATGACAAGTACAGTAAGCAACACTGTCACTGTACTTCATATATATGTGACTGACATGTTTCTATCTATCTAATCTATGTGTGAAGCTCTATTCTGTCTGTTATAAACTGTCGGGTACCGGTGTATGCCGCTGATGAATTGCCGGCTTTTCATGTCATTCTACATTATTCTTAGTTGTTTTACTTAATGTAGAATTAACCTACAAGGAAAGAAAGGGTTTATTTTCATCCGATATTTGTGTCCCATTGACTTGCATTGGTTTCCGGTATCGGAATCGGCGATATCCGATACTTTTTGGGTATCGGCCCGATCCAATCCGATACGATATTTCCTGATATCGGAAGGTATCGCTCAACACTAATTGCAACCTTTCACCAATTTTTCTCTGCTGTCCAGTAGAGATGAGCGTTGTTCGACTCGAACTGTTCGCCAATCTCAAATTCGAGATGTTTTGGGCGGTGTTCGAGCCGTTCGGCGAACACGACCGATTTGAGAAAAATTCGGCTGTTCGAGGTTATGTTCGATAACTGTTCGTGCACCAAAATCATAACTGGATTTTTTCTCAGTAATGATGAAAATTAATGTTAATACGCAGTTTGAGTGTACAGCGGGGTGGGGGGAGGGGCAGGGGATGGATCTCTGCAGGAATAATGAAGATATCCATTTTTTTTTCTCTTTCCCGCATTTACAGTGGGGAGGTGCAATCTGTCAGCCTATCAGCAGCGCACACATGGAGCGAAGTGCTTTTTTTCACACAAGCAAGGGCATGTGTCATTGGCAGTGTATGTCACATGTCCTTGCCCTATAAGACCAAGCCATTTTCCCCGTCGCCACCATTTTCTCACTGCTGCAGCTGCGTGTTAGACGGCACCGCTGTTGCTGTGTGCGCTATACCTTGTTAATTTCAAGCCAATTTTCGCACAAATCTACAGATAGCTTGGGAGTAGGGAATAGTTGTGATTGCAGTCCTTTTAAGGACTAGGTTATAGCATTTCCTACGACTTTTATCAGGCAGGTCTGTGCTCTTAAATAGATAGATTGTGGGAGTAAAGACTAATTGTAATTGCAGTCCTTTTCAGGACTAGGTTACATCAGTTCCTATCAGTTTTTGCCAGGCAGGTCTGTGCCAGTGCTGTGCAAGTTTTTTTCACAGCATTTGGCTGAATCTAGCAAAGCTAATCCTTTTTGGCCTATTGCAGAGTGTGTTAGTCAGTGGAGTAGCCTATCTGTGTTGCAAGATATACCACCTGTGTATAGAATACCAATTTTTTTACTGCACCTAGTGAAGTAAAATCTTTTGGGCATAGCATCATTCTATTAGTCCATCTATACTGACCTCCATCAGGTTGCAAATTGAATATAATTTTTTTCTGCATCTAGCTCTGAAAAAATATTTGGGCTTCTAGCAGTGTGTGGGACTTGTTCTATTAGTCCATCTATACTGACCTCCATCAGGTTGCAAACTGAATATAATTTTTTTCTGCATCTAGCTCTGAAAAAATATTTGGCCTTCTAGCAGTGTGTGGGACTTTCTCTATTAGTCCATCTATACTGACCTCCATCAGGTTGCAAATTAAAAATAATTTATATCTGCATCTAGCTCTGAAAAAATATTTGGCCTTCTAGCAGTGTGTGGGACTTTCTCTATTAGTCCATCTATACTGACCTCCATCAGGTTGCAAATTAAAAATAATTTTTTGTCTGCATCTAGCTCTGAAAAAATATTTGGCCTTCTAGCAGTGTGTGGGACTTTCTCTATTAGTCCATCTATACTGACCTCCATCAGGTTGCAAATTAAAAATAATTTTTTGTCTGCATCTACCTCTGAAAAAATATTGGGCTTCTAGCTGTGTGTGGGACTTGTTCTATTAATCCATCTATACAGACCTCCATCAGGTTGCAAACTGAATATAATTTTTTTGTGCATCTACCTCTGAAAAAATATTTGGGCTTCTAGCTGTGTGTGGGACTTGTTCTATTAATCCATCTATACAGACCTCCATCAGGTTGCAAACTGAATATAATTTTTTTCTGCATCTACCTCTGAAAAAATATTTGGGCTTCTAGCTGTGTGTGGGACTTGTTCTATTAGTCCATCTATACTGACCTCCATCAGGTTGCAAACTGAATATAATTTTTTTCTGCATCTAGCTCTGAAAAAATATTTGGCCTTCTAGCAGTGTGTGGGACTTTCTCTATTAGTCCATCTATACTGACCTCCATCAGGTTGCAAATTAAAAATAATTTTTATCTGCATCTAGCTATGAAAAAATATTTGGCCTTCTAGCAGTGTGTGGGACTTTCTCTATTAGTCCATCTATACTGACCTCCATCAGGTTGCAAACTGAATATATTTTTTTTCTGCATCTACCTCTGAAAAAATATTGGGCTTCTAGCAGTGTGTGGGACTTTCTCTATTAGTCCATCTATACTGACCTCCATCAGGTTGCAAACTGAATATAATTTTTTTATGCATCTAGCTCTGAAAAAATATTTGGCCTTCTAGCAGTGTGTGGGACTTTCTCTATTAGTCCATCTATACTGACCTCCATCAGGTTGCAAATTAAAAATAATTTTTATCTGCATCTAGCTCTGAAAAAATATTTGGCCTTCTAGCAGTGTGTGGGACTTTCTCTATTAGTCCATCTATACTGACCTCCATCAGGTTACAAATTAAAAATAATTTTTTGTCTGCATCTAGCTCTGAAAAAATATTTGGCCTTCTAGCAGTGTGTGGGACTTTCTCTATTAGTCCATCTATACTGACCTCCATCAGGTTGCAAATTCAAAATAATTTTTGTCTGCATCCACCTCTGAAAAAATATTTGGCCTTCTAGTTGTGTGTGGGACTTGTTCTATTAGTCCATCTATACTGACCTCCATCAGGTTGCAAACTGAATATAATTTTTTTCTGCATCTAGCTCTGAAAAAATATTTGGCCTTCTAGCAGTGTGTGGGACTTTCTCTATTAGTCCATCTATACTGACCTCCATCAGGTTGCAAATTAAAAATAATTTATATCTGCATCTAGCTCTGAAAAAATATTTGGCCTTCTAGCAGTGTGTGGGACTTTCTCTATTAGTCCATCTATACTGACCTCCATCAGGTTGCAAATTAAAAATAATTTTTTGTCTGCATCTAGCTCTGAAAAAATGTTTGGCCTTCTAGCAGTGTGTGGGACTTTCTCTATTAGTCCATCTATACTGACCTCCATCAGGTTGCAAACTGAATATATTTTTTTTCTGCATCTACCTCTGAAAAAATATTTGGGCTTTTAGCTGTGTGTAGGACTTGTTCTATTAGTCCATCTATACTGACCTCCATCAGTTTGCAAACTGAATACAATTTTTTTCTGCATCTACCTCTGAAAAAATATTTGGGCTTCTAGCTGTGTGTGGGACTTGTTCTATTAGTCCATCTATACTGACCTCCATCAGGTTGCAAACTGAATATAATTTTTTTCTGCATCTAGCTCTGAAAAAATATTTGGCCTTCTCGCAGTGTGTGGGACTTTCTCTATTAGTCCATCTATACTGACCTCCATCAGGTTGCAAATTAAAAATAATTTTTATCTGCATCTAGCTCTGAAAAAATATTTGGCCTTCTAGCAGTGTGTGGGACTTTCTCTATTAGTCCATCTATACTGACCTCTATCAGGTTGCAAATTAAAAATAATTTTTTGTCTGCATCTAGCTCTGAAAAAATATTTGGCCTTCTAGCAGTGTGTGGGAATTTCTCTATTAGTCCATCTATACTGACCTCCACCAGGTTGCAAATTCAAAATAATTTTTTGTCTGCATCTAGCTCTGAAAAAATATTTGGCCTTCTAGCAGTGTGTGGGACTTTCTCTATTAGTCCATCTATACTGACCTCCATCAGGTTGCAAATTAAAAATAATTTTTATCTGCATCTACCTCTGAAAAAATATTTGGCCTTCTAGCTGTGTGTGGGACTTGTTCTATTAGTCCATCTATACTGACCTCCATCAGGTTGCAAACTGAATATAATTTTTTTCTGCATCTAGCTCTGAAAAAATATTTGGCCTTCTAGCAGTGTGTGGGACTTATTCTATTAGTCCATCTATACTGACCTCCATCAGGTTGCAAACTGAATACAATTTTTTTCTGCATCTACCTCTGAAAAAATATTTGGGCTTCTAGCTGTGTGTGGGACTTGTTCTGTTAGTCCATCTATACTGACCTCCATCAGGTTGCAAATTGAATATAATTTTTTTCTGCATCTAACCCAGCCAATAGTTTTGGCCTAATAACACAGTTTGGCCACTCAGCTCTGCTCGGTTCCCATCCATTGTTTTTTTGTGCAAACAACTCCAGAGTTGTGAATTAGTTAACCACCAAAATCAGTGGAAAAAGGCCTGCTGCTGGTGGAAAGGGGAATAGGCGTGTTGGGAAGGGGAAAAAAGGTTGTGTCCGTGGGGTAGGTGTTAAAGCAACAGTAACATCTGCAGAAGAAAGATCATCTTCCAGCCAAACTAAAATGTCTACTTCTTTTAGCGGACAATGTGATAAGATCCCTTTCTTACGGCCACGCCAATCGCTACAAATTCCAGATGAGGCACAAAAACAGCAGGTGCTTCAACGGATATCAAGTGCTCCTTTAAGTGGGCTCTCCTCCACATCAACTTCAACATCACAAATACTCCAGTCCTCAAAGGTGTCACCCCAATCGCACTTCCTTCCTCACAGTTCCCAAATCTCCAGCTGCCCGTCTGAGTATGAGGTAGAACAGATGGTTGAGTCTGCAGAGCTGTTTACTCATACTATAGCCTGAGAATCAGAGGTCGACTCCAGCGCTTCTGTGAATCCAGACGAGGAAATGATCTGCACTGATGCCCAGAATCTTTATGAGTCGGATCCAGGACCAGACGCAGAAGGTTCTGACCATAATGTAGACCCTCATTCCCAAACTGTAACTCCTGTTGGTAGAGACAATGAGGAAGATGATGATGAGACTCAAATACCTGATTGGAGCGACAACTTTAGTTTTTTGTCAGGGCAGGAACAGGTTGGCTCTGAGGACGACGGGTGTGATAACGCACAGGGTGATGATGATGAGGTTGGAGATCCCACTTACTGTCAACGCACAGTCAGCCAAGAGATGAGGTCAGCAGAGGAGGTGGAGGAAGATGCTAGTGACGACGAGGTCAGGTTGCGCCTTCCTGGACAGAGACGTAGTACTGGAAGCACGTCAACAACTGCATCCTCAAACACATCTCTGCCTCTCACCACAAGTCGTGGTGGCTCTTCAGGTCGCATGGGTGCTATGCCTTGCATAGCCTGGGCATTTTTTCAGATCAATAAAGATGACTCAACTCGTGTTATCTGTAACATTTGTCAGCAAAAGCTAAGTAGAGGCCAAAAAATACATAGTTTGAGTACTTCATGCATGAACCGGCACATGGGCATGAAGCATAAGTTGCAGTGGGAAGCTCAGTGTGCTACAATGCGGCCTAGCCGGCCGGGCCAACCACCTTCTGCCATATCTTGTGCATCCGCGGCCTCTTCATTCTCTGTGACTGGGGGGACAGCAGTCACACCTGTTTTGGGGCGCAGATCTGCCACCTCTTTACCCGCAACAGCCAGAATGATTGGCAGGTCATCATTTTCTTTGGAGGTGGTAACACCAGCTGGTGTTGAGCGCTGTCCGACATCGATAGCACCACCTTTGGATCAAGGCAACCTAACATGTCCGCCTGCATCTTCCTCACAGACCGGCAGTTTGCCGGGGACACCCTTATCAACCCCGTCTAAGCACAATAGCCAGCCCTCGGTCCCTCAGATGTGGACAAGTAAAAGACCATTTCCACCTAGCCATGAGAAAGCAAAGAGGTTGAATTTCACCATCTGCAAGCTCTTGGCTACAGAAATGCTGCCTTTCCGCCTGGTGGACACAGAGGATTTTCGAGACCTTATGTCAGTCGCAGTGCCCCAGTACCAGATGCCCAGTCGGCACTACTTCTCAAAGAAAGGTGTGCCTGCGCTCCACCAGCATGTCGCACACAACATCACCGCTTCTTTGAGAAACTCTGTGTGTGACAGGGTGCATTTCACCACAGACACTTGGACGAGTAGGCATGGACAGGGGCATTACATGTCGCTGACTGGGCACTGGGTAACTATGGTGACAGCAGGACAAGGGGCTGCTGTCCAAGTCTTGCCGTCCCCACGAGTTGTGCGTCAATCCTCTTTATGTCAAAGTTCCTCCACTGCTTCTGCCTCCTCAACCTCCTCTCAGTCTTCCACCTGCACCCAAAGCCTGTCTGGTCATGCCACAAGCTTTCTAACTGCGCAGAAGGGATCCTGCACACCTCCTTACTATGCTGGCAGTAGAGCTCAACGTCATCAGGCGGTTTTTACATTGAAATGTCTGGGAAATGTGAGTCACACAGCTGAGGAGTTGTGGTCAGCTCTGGAGAACCAATTTCATGAATGGTTGTCTCCACTGGACCAGAAACCAGGGAAGGCCGTGTGCGACAATGCTGCAAACCTGGGTGCGGCCCTTCGCCGGGGCAATGTCACACACGTGCCTTGTATGGCTCACGTGTTGAACCTGGTTGTCCAGCAATTTTTAGCCCACTATCCCTGACTAGATGGCCTTCTGCAGAGGGCACGGTCGCTGTGTGCTCACTTCCGCCGTTCGCATCCCGCAGCTCAGCGACTTACATCTCTACAGAAGTCGTTGGGCCTGCCACTTCACCGGTTAAAATGCGATGTGCCTACCCGGTGGAATTCAACTCTGCACATGTTGCAGCGACTGTGGCAGCACCGACAAGCTCTGGTGCAATACGTTCTGACGTATAGCCTGGGCCAACGAGATCCAGAGGTGGGGCAAATCACGCTGGAGGAGTGGTCTCAGATCAGGGACCTATGCACCCTTCTGCACAGTTTTGAAATGGCGACGAAGATGTTTAGTGCTGACGATGCCATTATCAGCATGACTATTCCGGTGATTTACATGCTGGAGCACATGTTAAACAGAATTCGGAGTCAGGTGGTTGCACAAGAGGAGGTGGAGGAAGTAGAGGAGGAGGAGTTGTATGCGGAAGGGCTAACATCTGCAAGGTCCAGACGGTCGGCAGCACCAAGGTGGCAGGCATGTGAGGGTGGGGGAGATGGTTTTACCAGGGCGCATGGTAGCAGCCAAACTAGTGAGGAAGGTGCAGGAGCCCAGGAAGAAGTGGAGGACGAACTGATGGAAGACTCATCAGTTGAGGGAGACCTTGATCACATTTCTGTTGTGCGAGGTTGGGGGGAGAGGACAGAGGAAGGAAGCATGATTGTTACCTCGCCACCAACACAACAGGGACTTGGTGCTCCTGGATGCGCAACACACATGAGTGCCTTCTTGCTGCACTACCTGCAACATGACCCTCGAATTGTGAGAATGAGAAATAATCCTGACTACTGGGTTGCCACACTGTTAGATCCCCGGTACAAAAGTAAATTTGCAGAAATTATTCCTGCCATAGAAAGGGATGCACGCATGTAGGAGTATCAGCAGAGACTGTTGCAGAATCTTACATGTGCTTTTCCACAAAACACCAGTGGTGCACGTAGTGAATCTCACAGTTCCAACTTGCCAACCGTGGGACCGTCAAGTGTTCAGCACTCAAACCGTAACAGAACCACAGTATCTGCTGGTAACATCAATTTTGCGGAATCATTTCACCACTTTTTTAGCCCATCCTTTGCAAGGCCACAGGAGACAAGAAGTCTGACACATAGTCAACGCCTAGAGACGATGGTACAGGAGTATCTCCAAGTAAACATTGAAGCCATGACTGTGTCACTGGACCCTTGCTCTTTTTGGGCTTCCAATCTGGATAAATGGCCGGAGCTAGCCACTTACGCCTTGGAGATCTTGTCATGCCCCGCACTCAGCGTTCTGTCTGAACATGTGTTCAGCGCTGCTGGTGGTGTGCTGACAGAAAAGCGCACGCGGCTCTCCACTGATAATGTAGACAGACTCACGTTCATAAAGATGAACAAATCATGGATCCGAAACGACTTTTCTACCCCTGTGTCATCCTGGGGAGAGTAAAAGCTTGATGATTGGTTAAAATCACCCTACCAACCGTTTTAAGCTTTCAAATTACTAATCATGTTTATCTGTATCTTGGCTGGAAAATAATTTGGGCTTTGTAGCAGTGTGCAGCACTGATTCTATTAGGCCATCTATAATAAGCTCCACCAGATTTAAAATTACTAATCATGTTTATCTGTATCTTGACTGGAAAATAATTTGGGCTTTGTAGCAGTGTGCAGCACTGATCCTATTAGGATCATCTATACTAAGCTCCACCAGGTTTAAAATTATTAATAATTTTTAGCTGCATCTAGCCCGGAAAATAATTTTGGGGCTCCGAGATGCGCAAGACACATAAGTGCCTTCTTGCTGCACTACCTGCAACATGACCCTCATATTGTCAGAATTCGAAGTAATCATGACTACTGGGTTGCCACACTCTTAGATCCCCCAAACTTTTGGATCAACCTTTTCATTTTAATAAAGACCAAAAAAATGGTCATTTTTGAAATTATAAGCATTAGTAGGTTATTAGAAACTGAAATCAAACAGTTTTCAACTCAAAACTTTATTCTAGGTGATGTTACATTTTCACATAGGACCCCTTGTTCGAAAGGAGCTTCTGAACTCTCTCGTCCATTGAATTTGTCAGGTTTTGGATGGTTTCTGCTTCAATTGTTTTGCATGAGGACAGAATACCCTCCCAGAGCTGTTGCTTAGATGTGAACTGCCTCCCGCCATCATAGACACTCCTTTTGATGATACTCCAGAGGTTCTGAATGGGGTAGAGGTCAGGGGAGCATGGGGGTCACACCATAAGTTTGTCCCCTTTTATGCCCATATCAGCCAGAGATGCAGATGTTTTATGTGCAGCATGAGATCGTGCATTATCATGCAAAAAAATGATCTTGCTGTGAAATACACGGTTCTTCTTCTTGAACCATGGCAGGAAGTGCTGTTTGAGAAAATCCACATACATTATGGAATTCATCTTTAGCGCCTTCAGGGATCCTAAAGGGGCCGACAATCTCTCTCCCCATGATTCCAGCCCAAAACATTACTCCACCTCCTCCTTGTTGGCGCTGTAGCCGTGTTTGCGTGGGGTGTCCATCAACCAGCCATCCTCCACTCCATCCATCTGGACCATCGAGCGCTGCACGGCACTCATCCGTGAACAAAACAGTTTTGAAATCAGTCTTCATGTAATGTTTGGCCCACTGGAGCCGTTTCTGCTTGTGTGAAGTGGATAGAGGAGGTCGACAGGATGGCGTATGCACAGCTGCAAACCTCTGAAGGACCCTGCATCTTGTTGTTCGGTGGACGTTGGAGGCACCAGCAGCTTCAAAAACTTGTCTGCTGCTATGACAAGGCTTTTTTGCCGCAGCTCTTTTAACCTAACGTAATTGCCTGTAGGAAAGAGTCCTCAATTTGCCCTTATCAGCACGCACACGTGTGTACTGTGAATCAGCTACATACTTCTTGATTGCCAAGACACTTCATCCTGATCATTGCACAATGTTGATTGTAGTCATGCCTTGACCTAAACACTCCACAATTTGTTGCTTCTCAGCAGCCGACACATCCTTTTTCTTTCCCATTTTGGCAGAAAATGTAGGCTGCTTAATAATGTGAGACAGCCTTCTTAAGTAGTCTTGCCTTTCATTGGACACACCTGCCAAACTAATTAGCACAGGTGTCTGCAATTGCTTACAGTGATATAAAGAGCCCTGACACACATCACCATCAATGAGTTTAACTGACAAACAAACAAATTCTTCCCTTATCACTCCTAAACACTTTTTGCATAATAATTTGGAACACAGTGTACATGTGCTTTTCCACAAAACACCAGTGGTTCACGTAGTGAATCTTACAGTTCTAACTTGCCAACCGTGGTCTGTATGGAGTTGTTCAATAAAGGGCCCAAAATTAAGATAACATAGATGGGAGAGGTCTCTATGAATAGGAATTCCTAAGTATTTGATACCCTGTGAGGGCCAGGCAAAGGGAAAGTTGGACTGGATGGAATCCTATATGGATTTGGGGAGGGAGACATCGAGGGCCTCAGACTTCGCTGCATTGATTTTAAAATTTGACCATGTAACAAAGTGATCTATTTCAGCCATAACAGCATGGATGGATATATGTGATTGAGTGATATATACTAGGACATCATCAGCAAATAGAGAGCACTTGTACTCGGTGTCTCCCACCTCAATCCACCTAATATTGGGGTTATGGCGAATTGATGAGAGCCGGTGCTCCGTCACTAGGATGTATAAGAGAGGGGACAGAGGACATCCCTGCCTTGTCCCATTGGTGATTGTAAAAGGTGATGAAAATGTTCTGATGCACCCCCTGGGCCTTGGGACACCCGGAGCCGGACCCTTTTTGGTGGATGCTGGTGGTTGTAGTCTTCGTGGCGGCGACCCGGTTCCGTGGCTCAGGGTGGTCAAACCAGTGGAAGAACTATTTATGTGGTTTTGATGTTTAAATGTCCGACTACGCCACCCATGGATTGCGGTCAGAGAGAACCGCCGCTGCAGGGCAGACCGCTGAGGCTGGTGTTGTGGGTGCAGCAGAGCGTAGCATAACTCCCCACGGGAGGAGTATAGCCTCAGGGCAGTGTATGCGGAGGATGGGGGTGATGGTGCAGGGCAGCAGCAGTAACGACACGGAGTCAGTGATGCAGTCCAGGGCCTTTACTCACAGTTCTTATTATCCAGACCACGTCTGCAGGTAACGGCTGCCCACGTCGTACTGTGCTCACCAGGTGAGGGGCTCAGACAACTCCCAGATAACTTTGGAGCGCTTCACAGGACCCCCTTTGTGTGTCCTTTGTCTGGCCTTTCTTTCCAACCCTTCTGTCCGGCTGCCTCGGGCCTCCTCTTGGTAAACTTGGCGCCAGTTTCCCTGACCCTATGTGGTGCCTTCCTAGCGGGTGTAGCGAGGGGCTGCGCCACATAAAATGTCACAGCCTCCGGTTTCTAGCTGAGGGTCGTTTCCTGCCTCCACTAGTTTCGGGAACCGGTCTCCCCCTTTGGCCTGACCCCTCCACGCAGGTGGATTCGGGCGTGCGGTGGCGACTCGCCCGTCCGCACCCCTGGGATCCCTTCATTCCGCGTTCCTGGAGCCTTCTCCGCTCCTCTTCCTTCCTTCTCCCTCTTCGAGGCCTGGGCCTCTGTTACTAGGCCCGCCTGTGGAGCAGAGCTCATGCAGAGCCCCTGCTCCCTGCCACTTCAGCTCAGACTTCTCTGCACTGACCTAAGATGGTGCCCACCTTTTATACTCCCTTCTCAATGCACCCAGGAACTGCTTCCTCCCTGCTCCTGCACTACAGGGTTCCCCTTCCTCAGTGTTCCCTCCCCCCACTCCAGCCAGGGACAGGGACTGTCGTGCCCATCTCAGAGGCATATTGGTCGCCCTGCCCCACAGCAATGTGGTGTAATGCATGCAGGTGTCGGGTCCTGATCCACACTCCATCCTTACCTGAGAGTGAGATATCACACCTCTGGGTGAGGTGCAATACCTCTGTAGCAACCGAGCCCTCAGGGTGCTACAGTTCCATTTATCTTCAGCCTAGGTGACGTATTGTGATACAGGGCCGTGAATTTGGCTATAAAAGGGTCCCCTAGACCCCTACCCCAAGCTTTTTAAGAGAATCATATATGGCGTGCCAGGAGACTCTATGGAATGCTTTCTCAGCATCCAACGAGAGTATCTAATTACAAATTTTTAACTGCATCTAGCCCAGGAAATACTTTGTGCCTAGTAGCAGTGTCTGCTAGTCAGCGGATTATCGCGGCTGTTAAGCAAGCTACACCACCTGTAGTTTGGACACTTAATTTTTTCAAAGGAAATGCTTCGGGACCACGGGATACTCAGTGAAGAGCATCAGGAGGCACCCCAAGGCATAGGGGCTGGGACTGGCAGTAGGATGCCTTGCGGTGGACAGCCGAGCTCGATCCTTATAAAAGTTTTTTAGCTGCAGCAGCTTTAGTGGACGCTACTGGAGCTGGAATTACGCGGCTGCTGGCATGAGACTTGCCCTCCAATAGATCCTTGTAAATGGATTTAAAGTGTATTCATTCAAATTAGAGAGACAATTTAAATTAAAAAGCTTAGAGCTGCCTCCACCACAGGGGGGCTCGCTCGACCCACCAGCGGACAGGCACCAGTATTGGGAGAGGGGGGCTGGCCATCAGGGTTCACCGCGGCTCTGGCACAAACCCGGCGACACGGAGGTGGCACGGGCAGGAGCGGACTGAACGTGTCGGCTTCTCACTTTTTGGATTTTAGAAGGGCATGACATGCCTATATCTGTGTCTCCCCCTCCTTTTACTCCTCCACCTCTTTTCTTTTCGCATGACTATATGTACTTGTCACTTTTCCATGTGTTAGTTGTGTCTTCTGAGCAGTTTGTCAGCTTTTGGACACCTTTGAAGGTGTTTTCTATGTGTTTCTATGTTGTTTTGTTTGCCTGCCATTGGTTTTAACGGTGTTCGAAGGTGTTCGACGAACAGTTCGACGAACAGTTTGGCGAACACACGGGTGTTCGACGAACCGAACCGAACTCGAACACTACGGGGGTGGCTCAACACTACTGTCCAGGGAGATTAGCTACAATGCCATGGGTTATAAACTTCTTGATTATGTTGCGCACCGTGGACAAAGGAACATCAAGATTTCTGGAGATGGACTTGTAACCTTGAGATTTTTGATATTGTTCAACAATTTTGGTTCTCAAGTTCTCGGACAGTTCTCTTCTCCTCTTTCTGTTCTTCACGCTTAGTGTGGCACACACAGACACACAATGCAAAGACTGGGTCAACTTCCCCCCTTTTTATCTAGTTTCAGGTGTGATTTTCATATTGCCCACACCTGATACTTGCCACAGGTGAGTTTGAATGAGCATCACATGCTTGAAACAAAGTTATTTACCCACAATTTCAGAAAGGTGCCAACAATTTTCTCTTGCCCATTTTGGGGGATTTGTAGGAAATTATGTCCAATTTGCCTTTTTTTCTCTTTTATTTTTTTGTAAAATAAACATGTGTATAACAAAACATGTGTAATTGCAGCAATTTTCTGAGAGAAATCCTTCATTTTCTGGAACAATTTCAAAGGTGCCAACTAGTGATGAGCAAGCACTAAAATGTTCAGGTACTCGTTGCTCGGGTCGAGCACATTGGAATGCTCGGGTGCTCGACCCGAGCAACGAGCCCAATGTAAGTCTATGGGAAACTCGAGCATTTTTCAGGCAGCTCCCCCAGGTGGTCTGCAGAGGGCCTAAAAATTGCCCAAATCGATGGGAACAGTGCTCAAATGACATGGGAACAGCATGGGGAAGACCCCTGGAAGCATCTCTGACTCCCAGATCACTGCTGTCAACAACGTTGTCAGAATATTACGCCACTTTTACGGACTCACAATAAAACATACAAAAACGAAACCAAAATGGATTTTCCTGGGAAATATGTTAAGGAACATCCTTTCCAGGGTAATGACTTGTATATAAGGCAAAATAAATAACCAAAACCAAAAATACTTCTCCACACCTTGGGCTATGTTCACACGTAGACTTTTTTAAGCGTTTTTGCACTTTTGCATTGCTTTCAACCAAGACAAATGCATTCACCAGGAAATGTCATTTTAACATTTTACAACCTTATCTGGCCATGTGGTATGTGACACATCATCAGACACATGCATACAGTGCTGAAAAGACATGGAAACAGCATGGGGAAGACCTCTGGATGCACCTCTGACTCCCAGGTCACTGCCTAAAAGTGTGCCCATCATAAGTGATCCTTGGCGCATGCGAAGATGCCTCCCGCCATGCACCTGTCATTACAGACTTGCAACAATCACCGTCCACGTCCTTGTCCCTGTTGTCCCTACCCCATTCCTTGGCATGCAAGCGGAAGTATGCAGCCAGCCACCCACCAACCCACAGGCTGCAATACTTTACTGCCAAATATTTGACAACTGCTTGCACTTGAAATGTGGCCTTTTAGGCTCGTGGAGGCGGAAGCTTTTCATAACTTCATGCCGGCGGCAGCCGGGTGTCCATACTCGGTCCCCAGCCACCACTGTTTGTCCCGGTGTCGTCTCCGCCTTCCACAAGCACGGATCCCACTACATTACCTGCGCCCTCCCAAGTGCACTTACTGGGAAGGACCACCTAACCACAAACACGTGGACAGGCAAATGTGGCCAGGGACGGTACGGAGCCAGTCCACAGCTTTTTTTGCTGAGTTGTATTTCACCACAGCCATATTCTTTAGCTTGGTGAAAGGACTTGGGAAACCTTATCTACCCAGCTGTCATTTCTCCCAGGAATTCCTCTAAAGCTGCTTTCACTTGAAATGTGGCCTTTAAGGCTCGTGGAGGCGAAAGCTTTTCATAACCTCATGCCGGCGGCGGCTGGGTGTCCATACTCGGTCCCCAGCCGCCACTGTTTGTCCCGGTGTTGTCTCCGCCTTCCACAAGCACGGGTCCCACAACTTTACCCGTGCCCTCCCCAGTGCACTTACAGGGAAGGACCGCCTAACCACAAACACGTGGACAGGTGAATGTGACCAGGGACGGTACAGAGCCGGTCCACAGCTTTTTTTGCTGAGAGTTGTATTTCACCATAGCCATATTCTTTAGCTCGGTGAAAGGACTGGCATAGAGGGAAACCGTATCTACTCTGGGTGTCATTTCTTCCAGGAAGTCCTCTAAAGCTGCTTTTGCAGAAACAATGGCAGCCCGTCCAACATCAACTCGCACTTCTCGATGGTGCTTTGACACACAAACATCTTTCTTTGCGCATTTAATTTCATGACTATAGAGTTGGGCAATGGCCTGATCTGCAATCCGGTTTGAGAAATAACATGCATAAGCACGTCCGATCCACATTAAAAAAACAGCCATAGAGTGTCCGGGAACCTTCCCCCACACTTGTCTTACTTGTTATGCGGTTTGAGGGCGTGCTAAAGTAAATGGCAGCGCTTTGTCCACTCCTAACTATCTATTGCACTGTATTTTATAGATCCCCGTGACCCCATATCTACTGTGAACTTAAGGTAACCACCCTGCCAGTATATAAGAAAACTCCTGGCTACACCAATATACCTTGCTAGTAACTTGCACAGCATTCCTAACCACACAGCCTTGACATTGCAGCAGTGCACCTGAAGAATCCCTTTCCCTTTACTTTAGCACGCCCTCAAACCGCATAACAAGTAAGACAATTCCTGGTACTACTCTGACGGTAAATATTGTGCTATGTATATAATGTATATATCTGTACACTGTCCTGTGATCCCTCTCCCTCATCCCCTCTTTTTACCCCTTTCTCCTCCACTCCTCCGCCCTCCAAATCACCCCTCTAATCCAGTCTCCCCTTTCCTCTTTCCCATTCCCCCCCCCTTTTTGTGTCATAGTCATGCTTTGTCTACACTCACCTTGGATGATAACAACTGTATATAATGTAATTGATTGTCTCCATTGACACCGTTTATGTCTTCTCCTTTTACAGTAGCGACGTAATGATTAAGGCCGCATGAAAGGCCGAAACGTCTACTGTCACCCTGAAACCCGGTTTGATTGTTTAATTTTGTCTTATCGTATCCACAATAAATTAACTTTGCATTCAATTGAGTGTGCGATGAAGTAATTCTGTGGGCTGTATGTTCAGCGGTGAGAGCCACAGATCAAGCTGCTGTGTTACAGCTTTCAACAACTCTGCAGCGCTGCGCGGCTTGTCACCTAAGCATTAAGCATGTTATCTTCAGCACAGCCTGTTGCCGCTTGGCCAAAGCAGTGCTGCAGTGCTTTCAGCTTGTGACTGATGTAGTCATTTCGGAGACGGAGGAGGAGGTGCAGGAGCTGAACAATGTGACTACATTGAGGTTACATTGGCAACTCTGTTTTTATACTGAAGAAAAATCCTACAGTTTTTTTTTTTACGTTATTTTT
This sequence comes from Phyllobates terribilis, assembly GCF_046119375.1. Taxonomy (NCBI): domain Eukaryota; kingdom Metazoa; phylum Chordata; class Amphibia; order Anura; family Dendrobatidae; genus Phyllobates; species Phyllobates terribilis. The sequence continues at coordinate 124,847,412 of NW_027362762.1, read as the reverse complement.
TAAGGCATTCACCGGGAAATGTCATTTTAACATTTTACAACCTTATCTGGCAATGTGGTGTAAGACACATCATCAGACACATCCTGTTTCATTGATGATGGAGGGACTCTGAAAGACACATAGAGCAGGGCCACAGTAACGAGTACGACATGTTCCCATTAGAAAGGAGAGAATCTGCTATACAGTTATAGGGTATGCAGTGAGTCCAACGGCTGACCAAATTTAGGAAAAACCCAACTAAGAAATTAAAGACACATAGAGCAGGGCCACAGTAATGACAAATTCCCATTAGAAAGGAGAGAGTCTGCTATACAGTTATAGGGTATGCAGTGAGTCCAATGGCTGACCAAATTTAGGAAAAACCCCACTAAGAAATTAAAGACACATAGAGCAGGGCCACAGTAACAAGTACAACATGTTCCCATTAGAAATGAAAGGGTCTGCTATACAGTTATAGGGTATGCAGTGAGTCCAACGGCTGACCAAATTTAGGAAAAACCCCACTAACAATTTAAAGAGACATAGAGCAGGGCCACAGTAACGACAAATTCCCATTAGAAAGGAGCGAGTCTGCTATTCAACTATAGGGTATGCAGTGAGTCTAACGGCCGACCAAATTTAGGAAAAACCCCACTAAGAATTTAAAGACACATAGAGTAGGCCCACAGTAACAAGTATGACATGTTTCCATTAGAAAGGAGAGGGTCTGCTATACAGTTATACGGTATGCAGTGAGTCCAACGGCTGATCAAATTTAGGAAAACCCCCACTAACAATTTAAAGAGACATAGAGCAGGGCCACAGTAACGACAAATTCCCATTAGAAAGGAGAGAGTCTGCTATACAGCTATAGGGTATGCAGTGAGTCTAACGGCTGACCAAATTTAGGAAAAACCCCACTAACAATTTAAAGAGACATAGAGCAGGGCCACAGTAATGACAAAGTCCCATTAGAAAGGAGAAAGTCTCCCATAGTGTTGGCCTATGCAGTGAATGCAAGGGCTGCCAAAAATTTGGAGGCACTTCAATGCCCCTTGGAAGAGACGTGGAGGAGGGCCTCATAAAAAATGATCCCATTAGAAAGGAGCGGGCCTCCTATACTTGTAATGCCCATGCACTAAGTGTATGGGCTGACAAACATTTACCCCTGGGGGGTATACATGAACATACTGTATACATTTTTTTTTTTTTGGCATCATAAACACCCTTTAAAAAAATTATGTGGGTGTTGCATCACAGACCACGGTCACCCTGGTGATATGGTGGTGGAGGATGAGGAGAAGGAGGAGGACAAGAGCAAATAGCCAAAATCAGGAAGCGTATACCCATGTCTGGGTGTGAAAAGTTGCATGGGAATACACCTCCCAAGAACAGACACTGAATTTGAGTTTATGTTACGCTGCTATCATTTGGTGGTGTTGAGAAGTCTGGCCCAATCCAGTCCTTGTTCATTTTTATAAGAGTCAGCCTGTCAGCATTTTCAGTTGACAGGCGGATGCGCTTATCAGTTATAATTCCACCAGCGGCACTAAAAACCCGCTCTGATAAAATGCTGGCGGCAGGGCAGGCCAGGACCCCCAAGGCATAGAGAGCCAGTTCATTCCACGTATCCAGATTGGATACCCAATAATTATGAGGCACAGAGGAATCACAGAGGACGTTGGTACGGTCGGCAAGATACTCCCTCAGAATCTTCCCAAACTTTACACTCCTTGTTAAAGTACCCCGCGCTTCAGGGCCTGTGCGATGGGAGGGTCTGAGAAAACTCTCCCAGAACTTTGACAGTGTTCCCCTGCCTCTGCTGGATTGAAGTTGTGTCTCTCTCGCCTGTACTCCTTGGTTGTCCAACGAAGTGTGCCCTCTGCTGCGTTTTCAGATGGGAATTGTTTTAATAGTTCCGAAATATGGGCCTTCTGGTACAGCCCCATTTTTGTAGACCTGTCCGCTTGCGTTCCAAGGACTGGAGTATGGACAACTGAACGCTGCGCTGGGACAAGGACATGGACGTGCTTCCTGATGCTGCTACTTGAGAGTACGCAACGACAGGTGCAGGGCAGGAGGCATCTTCGCATGCACCATGGACAGGGGATTGGCTTGCATGCACAACAGCGGAAGAAGCAATGGTGCCACCTGCAGACACTGTTCCTGGACCCTGGGGTTCGGCCCACAAAGTCGGGCTTTGCTGCCATGTGCCTGATCATGCTGGTGGAGGTCAGGCTGGTTGTTTTGCCACCCCTGCTGATGCTGGCCTGGCAGGTGGTGCAAATTCCCTTTCTGGGGTTATCGGCAGAGTTTTTAAAAAACAACCAGACTCGGGAAGACCTAACAGTTATACTGGCAACTTCCTCCGTGTTGGTGTTATGGGGAACGACTGCCTGCCTTCTGTCTGCGGCCACCACACTGCTTCTTCCTGCCTGTTGGGGTGCTCTGCCTCCCTCCCCCTGTGTGCTGCTGTCCTCGCTCTGCATGTCCTCCTGCCAGGTTCGGTCAGTTACTATATCATCCACCACCTCGTCTTCCACTTCCGCACCCCGGTCCTCCTTTCTGGCAATTGTGTCTCTTCATCGTCCACCTCTTGTGACACTTTCCCACCGTCGCATTCGTGTGACCGTGGCTGCTCAAATATTTGGGCATCGCTACTCGCGATCTCCTCTTGCCCCGCTTCAAGTGGACCGGACGAGAGGCCCGAATCTATAAATGGAAAAGTGAACAGCTCTTCAGATAGTCCAAGTGTGGGATCAGTTGTCTCCGGGCACTCGGCATGGTGGGAGGAAGGAGGATCAGGGTGAGGAATATGCGGTCCAGACTCACGGCTACTGAGACTTGACCGTGTGGAAGACAGAGTGGTGGTGGTGGTGACTAAGTGACTGGAAGCATTATCCGCTATCTGCGGGCTGCAGTCCCCTAGGAATTGGGACAGGAAGGTCGGGCGAGAAGATGTGGGTGTTTGTTATGGTACAATTTCAGCTTGCCCACGGTCTTGTCCTTGGCCTCTGCCTGCACCATCACCATCACATCCAGTTTCCCGTCCCTCGCCACGTGCCTTGCCCATTTTAAATGGAGGACAGTATCTTCCATGCTCACTACAAATGACTGAGTTTGAAGCGAACTTATATGTGATCCGTGTGACAAAGAAAACAGAGTTTTAAATATCTGACCTGTAGGTAAGTAGTTTGAACAGCAAACTGGTGTGAATTGCTTCACTGACACACTGAACGAAATTTTTAATGGAGACCAGAAATCGCAGTATTTTCTGACAACGTATATGTGATCCGTGTGACGGAGAAAACAGAGTTTTAAATGCCTGGCCTGTAGGTAACTAGTTTGATCAGCAAACCGGTGTCAAAAATGTCACTGACACAGTGAAAAAAAATTGCCATGAAGGCCAAAAATGGCAGTATTTTCTGAAAACGTATATGTGATCCGTGTGACGGAGAAAACACAGTTTTAAATAGCCGGATTTCTAGAGCTGTAATATGGAAAGGACCTGGCTGTATTCTTCAGTGCCAACAAGCAAATGGCTGAGAAAAACGGTGTTCTCTGGATTGCTTTTTAAGCAAATAATGAGGATTAAGATCCAAAAAAAAGTATTCCTGGCCCCTGAGACCTGGGCCTTTGTATAGAAATAACTAACAGCAGCAGAAGGTAGAATTGGAATGGAGCCTCTTGTGCTATATGCACTGCAGTCTGCTATATACCCTGCCTGCCTATATACACTGCCTGCCTGATATCTCTGCACATGGATTAGTTAGTCCTCAAAAGGACTGTTTGTTAAGATGGATATGTGTAATGTACGGTTTTTCTCCCTACACTACCTAATGCACAAGCAAATCTCTCCCTGACACAGCAGCACCTCTCCCTACTCTGCCTGATTCCGGAGTTACTGTGACGAGCACAGCGGCGCCAGGTCTGATAAAGACCTGATGATGCTGTGCGGCCATCCAATCACTGTAATGCCACAACCACCAAGACTGCGGCATTACAATGAGTGGCAGGTAGTGATGAGAGAGTATGTTTTGTTAACCCTTTCGCCGAGTATGCTCGGGCAGAGCACCGAGTAGTTACAGCTGCTCGGTGTTATGTTTGAATCACTCCCGTGTGCATGATTTGCGACTGTTTGACAGCTTTAATACATGTGAGGAATGTCTATTTCTTACACATTCCTCACATGTATTATAGTTGTCAAACAGTCGCAAATCATGCACACGGGAGTGATTCAAACATATCACCGAGCACGCTGAAGATACTCGGTGTTCGGCCGAGCATACTCAGCGAAAGGGTTAACAAAACATACTCGTTCATCACTAGTGCCAACACTTTTGTCCATGACTGCATGTGATATGTCACAGTGTTTGAGCCTTCAGTAGGAGGTATATGTAAAAAAGTGTTTTCCCTTGAATACTTTTAATAGATGGCTGTCGCATCTCCCATTGTATAGGTATACAGTACGTCAGCATTAGGACACAGTTGTAAAAATAGATGATACTGGATACCTCTACATAGAATAGACTAGTCTTCCAAGAAAAGAAACCAGAAAGAAAAAGCCTGCCAATGTGCATCGAACTACCTTGTAGGTTACACTGAGTAAATGGAGCTCTATGGATGGGTTTGGAATATGAACTGTCAGCATTCTGGATGCATGATCCAAATGGAATTCACAAATATGATGAGAGCATGACTGAACGGTGAACAAAGTTTACTATTGAATTACAAGAAGCAGAGATCTCCAAACCATGCGAACTTTGAGTTGATACAAAAATTATTTTGAAAAACTGTGTAAATTGAAGAAGTAAATCTACTTGAAAAATATATAAATAGAAATTTCCTTTAGAAATTTCCACAGTGGTGGTGACTCAGCTTTTTCTAATTTCTGAACTGAAAGAGTTAAAGGGGCTATCCCCTTTTGCTACGGGATCAGTCGGCAATTCCCCTGCTTATTTTGACTGCACGTCGAACAGACCAGCTCTTTGTCTTCCACCTTGCTCTGTTGACAGGGTGTCACTGCTGTTGTCATGCTCATTTACAGCCTGCTCCTCACAGTTAGGCAAAGGTGAGCTGGCTGTCAATCAGCATGACGTTGGCATAGACAACCCGTTGACAAAGCATAGTGGAAGAGAAGAAGCTGCTCTGTCAGAGTGATGTCAGAGGAAGCAGGAGAATTGTCAGCAGGAGCCATCTGTGACCATTCTGAGCCAGAAGAGATTGTCGCAGGGCAGAACAGGCAGATAGTTTGGACCTAACAGTCTGTAAATTCTTAGCCCCATGGTAAAAAAAACAAATGTCTCGGATAACCCCTTTAAAAGAGATCACTAGAGGACTAGGTTTCATGTGCAGAATAGTCAGGCTAATCTGTGTAACCTTGCCCTCATCATCACTGATTGAAGAGCTTGCTGACAATGTGCAGTGTATACAGCAAGTTGCCAATCAAGGGTGTGGGCGGGGACATACATAGCACAACATTCTCACCACTGCTACATCTACAAAAGAGAAAAGAGGGATTATATCAAAACTGCACTAATCAGTCCAGTAAGTTATACATCACTGGAATCAGTGTCTCTGCCTCTATATCATGTTGCTTTTAGATTACATAGCAAAAACCAACTGGCAGATTCCCTTTAAGAACGCTTGCTCAAAAATCTTCTTGAAAATCTTTTAGCGTTAGCTTTCTTGAGAGAAATAATAAGTATGAAGGACATAGAACATCCTGAACACTCTTCCATCACTCCTGAAATAATGCATTTCTTAAAAATTCCATAATAGGTTTTTAAAGTAGGTTTAGACTTTCCTTATCTCAAGGCGAGATTAATGCAGTACAAGTTTCCTTTGCTCTGTTTTCAATATCTTACTTTCTCTTACTTTTTTTGGCAGGATTGAAGAAACTAAATAAATTGCCTGCTGTCAGTGGGCTCAGCTAACATTAAACACACTGCTAAAGTTGTATTCTTCTGCCTAACCACTCTCCTCTGGAGGCTGTTTGTATATATAATACTTAGAGTTATTTTTCTTTCTTTAGATGCTGTACAAAGAAAACTGTGATAACGGGAGCAAAAAAAAAGGAATGTTTTTGGCAATATGCATTTTGAAATGTAAAAGGGCTGAGGAGTAAACCCAACTATTTCATATTTATAATAGGTAAAGCATATGATGACATTTGCAAATTAGAAATTCTTATTTGCCACCTTTTTATATATCTAGATGTTATATACTGCTATACATTTTACATAATCAAACAACCATTAATGGCCAGAGATAGTTGAACAGTTTTTATTCCACAATTTTTTTGTTGTCATTGTAGGCTATCAAAATATATTAGGATAAATTTGCCCTTTGCTCCAAGGTTTTCGATGGATCCGAAGAGATGACATCATGACCATCAGCGACTTAAAGGGGTCTTCCAGGACTTTTTTTACAATGTGCCTAAGAACTTACAGGTAGGTAGTTGCTATCTGCCTGCTTTTCGTGCCTGGCGCCAATCTCCCCGAGCACAGAGCAGCCACCGACCGTTCCTGCCAGCGATTCAGCGGCCCCCGCTGACGTCACGTTGCCTGAGCAGCGGCTTCTCTTATGTTCTACTCTCTTCACGGAGCATGACTGCCGACGTCACTCTGATTGACAGCTGAATCCCCACTGCCTAACTGCAGGAAGCCGGCTGGCAATTAGCCTAATGTCGGCAGTTATGTCCCGTCGACAGAGCAGCCTGGAAGAAGAAGAGATGTTCTGTTGTCTTGGAGCAGCTGAATCGCCAGCAGTAGAGGTTGGTGACTGCTCTGTTCCAGCAACGATAGTACCTGCCTGTTATTTTTTAGGCCCATAGTAAAAAAAAAATAAATCCTGGACAATCTTTTTAACCGTGAGGCCAATTAGTGGGCTAAGCAGGTCGACAGACAAGTAATCTAGATCACGTGAAGTCATTATCGGTCTTTACTCCTCTTTGGTCAGACCTCATCTGGAATACTGTGTCCAGTTTTGGGCACCACATTTTAAAAAAGACATAGACAAACTGGAGCAAGTTCAGAGAAGAGCGACCAGAATGGTGACTGGTCTGCAAACCATGTCCTATGAGGAACGGTTGCAGGATTTGGGAATGTTTAGCTTGCAAAAAAGAAGACTGAGAGGAGACTTAATAGCTGTCTACAAATATGTCAAGGGCTGTCACATTGTAGAAGGATCATCTTTATTCTCATTTGCACAAGGAAAGACTAGAAGCAATGGGATGAAACTAAATGGGAGGAGACACAGATTAGATATTAGAAAAAACTTTTTGACAGTTAGGGTGATTAATGAGTGGAACAGGCTGCCACGAGAGGTGGTGAGTTCCCCTTTAATGGACGTCTTCAAACAGAGGCTGGACAGACATCTGTCTGAGATGATCTAGTGAATCCTGCTTTGAGCAGGGGGTTGGACCAGATGACCCAGGAGGTCCCTTCCAACTCTACCATTCTATGATTCTATGATTCTATGATTCTAATGTTAGTCATGGCACCATTACGTTCAGCATGGCAGTTTAAAGCAGCAGGAGCATCAGAATCCATGGGTAAGTATGACTTCTTTTTTATTTAATTAGCATGGCTAGAGGAAAAATCCTTTTAAAATGGGTTCCTTCCTCTTTTTAGTATGGACATTTTATTGATGACTTGCATAGTTTGGGATTTTAGGGCCAGGTTACTAGGCTGGCCATGTTGTAGGTTTTTTAATTGCATTTAAGTTGACTATTACTCATCTCAGTACATTTAGATTATTCTTTTTTTTTTTATTTCTTCCATTTTTTACATTTTCTAATGTTTCTCTAATTGGCTCCCTAAGGTCATAAGATACCTTTAAAAGAGATTTCAACATTGCATTTATTTTTTCCCTTTACTATTTCTCTTGTAACTGGGGTTTCCACATCAGCTGTTCACATCTCTAAATTGACTCAGTTTACAGTACAATACATAAGGAGGGTGTTTTCAAAAAGTCATCAACACTTATTGAAGAAAATATGCACAAAACTATATACATAGTACATATTTTTTTCCAATTGCAGCATGTTTGTTATATTGCAGAAAAACACAGATTATGCAGCAGATAACACACTTTGCAATGCATGTGATGAATGTGTGACATGTTAGAAACTCTATAGCAATATCTACATGTAACATTCCGATATCCTTGTAAATTTATTTTAGATTTTCCATATGTTTGAGTCGAAATCTGCTAGGTCTAGCCTAGTCTAATCCACTATCAGCATAGTACATGGTTCCAAAGGTGAACATACACTATATGGACAAGAATGTTAAGTCACACTTATTAATCACTGAATTTAGGTTGTTCATTCATTCCTATTCCCCGAAGTATATAAAATCCAGCCCCTACCATGTCATTTGCCTTTACTAACATTTGTGAAAGAATGGCTCTTAGTTAAAGGGGTCCGAAGCTAAGCATTGAAAAGGTGAGAATGCAGTGAGTAAGGAGAGCAGAGACAAGTAGAGACCAGCTCTACCTCCAAAGGGACCAGTGATGCCCCCAAAGCGAACTACACTGGACTGGCCTCTGCTCTCCCTGCTAGATGCATTCTCACCTTTTAAATGCATACTGACAGTGCACTCTCTTGCTGGCTCATCACTTCTCATTAGAGCCGGCAACAGAGCACACTTTCGCTGCGCATTCAAAAGGAATATCACTCTATGTGTAGGTAGCTCATACTGAGCATTGAAACTGACAACTAATGCATGCTCAGTACAGCAGAGACTAGCCCAGCCTCTGAAATGGACATTATTGATCATCATGCTTTGTGTCAGGGCAAAGGAAGCAGCTGCAGCAGTAACCTCAGCCCCTTCCCCCTCATGACACCCTGTTTGAGTATCCCAGCATGCACTGGGTATTCTCAAACTAAATGTTGTCAAAACTGAAATGTAAAAAAAAATAAAAATAAAAAAGCAGTTAGACAGAGGCGAGAGGGGACGGTAGGAACTTTTAATTCAAGTACATTAGAAATAGATTAGATTATCACATTAAAAAGACATTTAGGATTAAAATCAACTTTAGTTTCGGATCACCCCTTTGACAGCTCATTTAATTTGAACGTGGTCCTGTAATAGGATGTCACCATTGTAACAAGTTAGTCCCTGAAATGTCTACTGTGAGTGGTATTATTGAAAAATTAAAGCCTGTAGGAACCACAGCAATTCCTCTATAAAGTCGAGACTACGCAAAGTTACAGAGGGCGGTCACCAAGTGCTGAGGCATATAGTGAATAAAAATCACCAATGCTCTGCTTACTCCATAACTACAGAGGTCCAAATCTCCTCTGGCATTAACATCAGCACAAAAAAATGTGCGTCAGTAGCTTCATAGAATGAATTTCCAAGGCTGAGCAGATGCATGCAGGCCTTACATCACCAAGCACAATGCCAAGCATTCGGAAGAGTGGTGTAAAACAGCCGTCACTGGACTCTGAAGTGATGGAAGGAAATGTGTTCTGTGGAGTGACAAATGACACTTCTCCATAGGGCACTCTAATGGACGAGTCTGGGTTTGGCAAATACCAGAAGAATATTACCTGCCTGATCGAATTTATGACAAGTGTAAGGGATAATTCTATGAGGCTGTTTTTTAGTCCCCTTATTTTCAGGGAATAGAAATCTCAAAGGGAAAATGCTAGAATGGTCCAACTCCAAACTGTTTATATTCCAAAAGTGTCATATTTGTCTCTGAAAGATCCACACATTTACTTAAGTAATCTGTTGCCCCCTAACTGAAAAATTGCTGTTATAATTCATAGACAAATGCAGCTTTGGTGCTCTGATTGTGACAAAGCACTTCTCACGCCTCTGCATCCCGTGCTCTATTCACCGCTGAGCCCCACTCGCTGCTGGCTAGGGGGCTATAAGTCAATAAGAAGGTGGGGCTGGGTGGGTAATAGAGTCAGGGAGGCAGAGGCTTGCAAAGTGCTTTGACACGCCCAGAGCACTTAGACCTCATTTTCTTATTGATAATTCAACAAATTTGTCAGTCAGGGAGCAACAAATTTCATAAATAAAGCTTTGGATGACATTATCTTTCATAGAGTCATATGACCATAATCAGTTTAGGTTGTTGGATTGTTTAGACAGATTTATTATAACGCTTCAACAGACATTCAGCAGGCATTTTGGACAAGTTTTCATCATACCAAGACATTTTTGACATTATTCCCAAATTTGTGGCAACAGTTTTGAAGACCGTTTTCTGTTCCAGCATTACTGTGACCCAGTGCACAAAGGAAGGTCTATAAAGAGAAGGTCGGGGGAGTTTAGTGTGGAAAATATTGACTGGAGTGCATGGAGCAGAATGGGATGGTATAACTGGTAGGTGTCCATATACTTTTGTCCATATAGTGTACTTTGATATCTATGATATTGACTTTAGCTTGGTCCTCTGTCTATGCCTTGGATCCTCCTAGTGCTTCTGAAGGGTTTCGGACCACCTTCCCTGTATTGACCCTTTGCTATCTTATATTCACCTCCATATTTCTTCATTAGCAATGTATCAGTATCAATTGGTAGCTTGTACAGCACCCACCACTGAAGGATCTGATCAGTAAAGTTGAACTCTCTGTGAAGAGGTTCAAGCATTAGATTCAGGAAAATCCTTGAGGTTTTGTACCCAGGTATTTAATACCGCATTGCTTCAGTATTATGATGGGTTCTATAATAAAACATAATGTACCTGTCATCTTGGATACCACAGTACTGATCAATGTGTTTTGCTCATTGGCAGTGAAAATACAATTAGAAACCATTTCTATCTTGTGCCGAATTCATACATGTTTCACGGTATTTAATCCCTACTTTATAACCTCATACGTCCACAGTACTGTAAATAATGGAGCTGAAATATGAAGGAATGGATTGTTTATACTTGCCACGGAGCTGCATATGAATGAAATAATAATGAATTCACGGAATTCATAGTTTTGATCACTGAGCTATGCCTTGAGACATGATTTTCTTCATGGTTAATTAGAGAATGGCATATAAATCATGTTCTACCACTGGAAGAAGCGCCGATATCTATCCCACTTTATATGCAGTTGAATATTATAAAATATAATTGTACATAAAATGTTGCCCAGTTAAAAGTAAACAATCCTCCGTCTAATGTGCAATAATGATAATGTGTTTCCACTCTGTGAACCTTTTTCTGCGTGAATATATGTATGTGGAAGAGCTATTATGTCTTTCCTGTAGAATGTATGACATGTTCAGCCTTAATTTGTGTCACTTTAGCTAAGCTGAAGCTCTATTCGATTAGTGTGGAAATAAGAAAGCAAGCCTTTTTTTATTTGTTACATTTTATAATTAGTGGTTAATCAAAGCACATTGAAAATCAAAGCCTTACTGTATTATGCAGTATAGATGACTTTTGTTCACAGTAGGCAGTTTTTCTTACTATATGTCATTTGCGTTCCTTCTATTATTTAGACACAGAGTCGTTGTAATGAATATACCTATCCATGCAGCGGGTCAGTCTCCCCACAGTCAAATGTCGTCGCTTTGTTATGAAGAGAAAGAGGGAGCGTTCTTCCCCTTTGGAATGCATGATTGCCACCCAGCAAATAAACTTACAGTTGATCCATCACCAGTGGCAATATAGATTTCAGACATTAAATAGCTCTATTGGACCTAATGAAGCTGGAGTGCTTACTTTAAAAAATCCATGTCAGATTGACTGTATAATCCTGATATTAAAGAAGCACTCCCAATAATTGTTTTTAACTAAATGTGTGTATATGTGCATGTAGTGTAGTGTGAGTGTATTAATATACTCACCTACCATTGCTTTCTCTGAGATCCAGTGCTATTCTGCTCAGGGCTGTTGAGTCAGTAAGCCAAACCTTCTACTCTGACTCCTCAATTTCACTGACACTGACTCCTACTCCAACTCCCTCATAAATGTTCAAGTGATAAATTTACTGTAGTAAAAGGGTAACATCAGTCTTTTCATCACCGTTATGATACAATAATCAAGCTATTTCCTGTTCACTCTAGCAGTTCTGAGATGAGTGCAGGCATTCCTTACCAGTGCTTGTTACTTCTACTCTGTAGAGGAGGAGCTTCACTACTGAGCATGTACATAAAGTGCAGCACAGATTCATCTCAAGTAAAATCCGAGATACTTAGATCAGGAACAGAACAGACATTTATATTAAATTTCATAACTTTCCCAAATTCTTCTGAAAAAACATTTAGCACATCCTGCATTGAACTACTGTACACAATTTATTATATATTTTAGGAGTTGGAGTTGGTCCATTTTATACCGACTCCGACTCCATAGCACTGGTTCTGCTCCGCTTCTCAGTGATGTCACTACTCTTCAGACTCTCTGGCTCAGACTATGCTCTATGTGTGAGCTGGAAGTCTCTTTTACAATGTAGGTCTATGGTCCTCGCTCTGATGTTCTATAGACTTATATTGCAGAGTGTAGTGTGACCCTGAGAAAGTCTGCAGAGAGTTGAGAATAAGTGAACAACTGTGCTTGATATCGGAGACAGTGGCGGTAGGTGAGTATATTAATACACTCACACTGCACTACATGCACATATATATACAGCAAAGGGCACAGTATTATATCTGTCCCAATGACAACTCTCAAAAATCGAAATCAGAGCATTCAGCAGGAGAGAATATTGAATATAGATATAAGATAAAATTTAATCTTTAATAATATGTATTAAAAAGACAATACCTTAAAACAAACTAAACAATTCTTCAAGTGCAAGTGCCTAAATATATCAACCAGTGCTCAATAAAAAAATGGTTTGATCTCACCACTTACTATGGAATTTTACAGAGGCAGGAGACTCACATAGCAGGAAATAAATGGTATCCAGAAATAGTTCAGGGAGAGTAATGCAAATCTTATCTCAATCTCCTTTGTCGTGGCCCTGCATTGCTCCTGCCGTGACAAGGGCAGTCCCCAAGTATAAAGCTCTACTAATGTACTCCACCAATGAAAAAAAAAATGTACTATATGCGGGTATGATCCCTACCCATTTCCTCCCCTGTGTGGACGATTCATCAGGGGATATCAAGAAATAAGGGTTCCTCCTCCTGCAGTGGCAGGTAAGGTGATAAGATATGGCTAGTATGGTAACTACTAGTTGATGTGGTCCTCTCTGTATTCTTACACATGTCATTTTAAATACACCCCCATAGTTATTTCGGCGTCTGACTTAATTTCCGGTTGTGGGATGAGCCATGCTAGTGGGGCAAAGCCCCCTGAGTCAGTGTGTCATATGAATTTAATCAGAAACAATGAGCATCCGCCATTATGAGCGGTCAGTGGACCGCACTGTGGCCCGCATAGTCCTAGCACTTCTGGGTGCGTCAGGCCCATATCACAAAAATCAGTGTGCATGGCAGGATTGCAAAGAGAAAGCCACTACTCTCCAAAAAGAAATTTGCTGCATGTCTGCTGTTTGCTAAAGAACTCCTGGACAAGCCAGAAGTCTATTGGAACAGTGTTTTGTGAACGGATGAGACCAAAATAGGGTATTTTGTATAAATGAGAAGTGTTATGGAAAAAGAAAAAACACTGCATTACAACATAATGGTTTTGCTGTATCTGGGCTAGGAGAGCTTGCCATCATTGATGGAATTCTGAATTATGCCAGCAAATTCTAAAGAAAAATGTCAGGACATCTATCCATGAGCTGAATCTCAAGAGAATGTGGGTCATGCAGCAAGACAATGACAAAAGCACACAGATTGTTCTAAATAGGAATGGTTAAAGAAGAATAAAATTAAAGTTTTTGAATGGCCATGTCAACTTTCTAACCTAATCCTATAGAAGTATTGTGGAAAGACCTTAAGCGAACAGTTCATGGGAGAAAACCCACCACCATAGCAAAGTTGGAGTCTTAAAATTCCTACAAGCTGTTTAATCATCAATTACTGGAAATGTTTAAAGCTGCTGCTGCACAAGGGGATCACACCAGATGCTGAAAGCAAGGGTTCACATAATTTTGATACTCACAGACATGTGATATTGGATCTATTTTCTCAGTAAAAAAATTATAAAGTCTAATATTTTTGACTCATTTGTTTGACTTGTTTTCTCTAATCTACTTATAGGACTTGTGTGAAAATCTGATGCAAGATTAGGTCAATTGTATGCAGAAATGGAAAGTTATGAAAGGTTCACCAAATTGCAAGCATTTAGTGTATCTGATCAGCAGGAAAGTTACAATATTGTTAGAATTGATAGAATTGTTTTGTAAAGAGGAATGGTCAAAAATACCTTCATCCAGGATCCAGGAACTCATTAAAAGCTACAGGAAGCGTCTAGAGGCTGTTATTTTTGCAAAAGGAGGATCTACTAAATATTAATGTCACTTTTCTGGTGAGGTGCCCATACTTATGCACCTGTCAAATTTTGTTTGAATGCAGATTGCACATTTTGTGTTAGTACAATAAACCTCATTTCAAGGCAGAAACATTACTGTGTCCAACAGTTATTACATATATCAAACTGAAATAGCTGTTGCAAAAACACCAATTTTTATAAAACATTAAGCTTAAGATTAATAGGGGTGCCCAAACTTTTTCATATAACTGTATATAATTTATGCATATAACTATGTATATATGTATATATATACACACAGCCATACATGAATACACATTTAAATCAATGTCAGTAAAAAACATATATCCTTACTTCGGGTCACTGAAGTAGCAATGAACCCTTTATAAGCGTTATCTTTTTCTTTTTGAGATTGAAATAATAAATGTGTTTTGTATTACTATTTGCAGCACTTTTTCAATTATGAAGGCTAAATTCTCAGAGGCGACCATTTGATCGCTAGACTTCACATCAAGTTAATAAAGCATTGCTTTTTGACCCGACTAGCTGTCCTAAAGCTATTTATTGTGAAAGTGATTTGTTTTCTTTGTGTCATTTTGTACTAATGCATCTTTATGTAAAAGGTTTTTGTGTTCAGGATTAAAAAATAAATAAAAGGAAGCTTGATAAAAGGTCGAGCTCGATCCCCCCTCAGTCATTTTTAGCTGTAGCAGAAAAAACAAAAACAAATGTAAACTTAAAGGTGGAAAATTTCTTTTCTAATATCTTTGTTTTAAGTACTTGAATAGCTGCAGGGTAAATTATGGTTTCTCTGCACTTCAAAGTAATGTGTTGCAGGTGGGTAAAAATGGCGTCAAACTGCTCATCACAGCAATTTCCACAATATAGAACAGTTTCAAAGCAAATGATTTTAAGAAAAAAACACTTGAATGTATACACTAGATGCATAGAAGAATATGAATTCAGAGATTTAGGATGGTAATTGCTTAAAGAGGCATTATACTCTCTGCTTCCACTTGATCACACAAATCAAACGTAAATGGCGATGTATAATGGCACCTATAGGCACAGTAGGAATGTACCTATAGGCGGCCCTGGATATACACGTGAATGCACATCAGAGCATTGTGTATCCATTCATAAATGATATCCATTCGTATTTTAAATAGGCACTTACATGGCTAGTGAGAGGAGGAGAGGAAGCCTGCTGAGGGTACTTGCTGATACATCTCTAATGATGTTCTAAAAGTGCATCAAAATGTTCTGCTCATAGGTATCCCATTAAAAGGGAAAGTCTGAGACATCGGAAAGGAAGTCCAGAAGTCAAGACTAGGTATAGAAATTATGACAGAAGCTACAGAAGTTTACATTTTCATTTGTATCAAGGAAGGGGAAGATTTTCTAATCGCACTCTACAGTATACAACTTATTTATATAAATGTTCCTCCACTTGAGTCTCTTGTGGTGGACTAAATTGCATCAGGAACAGTCACTGATTGGTCTTCCTGCGTAAAATTGTATTTATTATATTTTATGTTAGTTCAGTAGAAGTAAGAACACAATTGCATGTTGGATAAAGATGCAGTGCTCCTGAGTGCGGGAAAAGGTTGTATCAGGTAATACTCCATCCTTCTGAAACTAAGAAAATGAAAATCTGAAAATTATAGACAGGGTGTGCAAATGGGAAAACCTCTAAAAATACAGTACAGACCAAAAGTTTGGACACACCTTCTCATTTAATGATTTTTCTGTGTTTTCTTGACTATGAAAATTGTACATTCACACTGAAGGCATCAAAACTATGAATTAACACATGTGGAATTATATACTTAACAAAAAAGTGTGAAACAACTAAAAATATGTCTTATATTCTAGGTTCTTCAAAGTAGCCACCTTTTGCTTTGATGACTGCTTTGCACACTCTTGGCATTCTCTTGATGAGCTTCAAGAGGTAGTCAGGATGGTAGTCATGCAGGATTTACCAGGTATTGTTAAATAGACTTTTGGGGACCATTTCCCTGCTTGGTACTTATTTGACTTTATTTTATTTTACTAATAGCTCATGTTATACTTCCCATTGAAACCTTATCCCTTCCAGCATAAGTGGACAGGTAATATCTTTCCCTACCATATTATTATCAGCATATAGATAGGTGTTTACTTTTTCCCGCAACCTTTTAACAACCCACTCTTCACATATTCCCTATTTCCCTCCCCTCCCCTTCTCTCTCCCTTTCCCCTTTTTTTCAATTTTTTTTTATTTTTTTTTTATTTTGCCTACAAGAGGATTTCTCAGACTGAGGTGTACTTATTATTGTATTTTTTCATATATTATATTTATGTTTATCTACAGAGTTTTTCATTTACTTATCTACAGAATGAATCCCATCTGAAGATGATGGCCTCTGTTATTTCTATATCATCACTGTTATATCTGCACTCTTTTTTAGATTTTTATGTGTATTTATTTTTTTTCATTTATGTTTATCCCTTGCCATTGGTTTACAGATCGATGTATATTTTTGTTTGTTACTTCCCTTTATATTGCCTTGTTTATTTTGTTTAATATATCAATAACTGATTGATTTGTTAATATGCAGATAAACCTTGATAAAGGCTTTGAGAGCCGAAACGTTGGTTTGAAGTCTGTCTGACCATGTTGGCAATAAATTTTGAAAACCTCAAATGAATTATTGATTATGGACTTTTTACTGTGCCTGGATGTTAATTTTATTAGGATACTGATTTTGCATCTAATAGGCACTATCAAGGAGTAGTGTATATTCTTTTTCGTACCAAGTGGACTAACATGAATCATGGTTCCAACAGAGAGATGTCAATTGAAACAAAGGAGAGGATTATCAAACTCTTAAAAGAAGGTAAATCATCACGCAATTTTGCAAAAGATGTTGGTTGTTCACAGTCAGCTGTGTCTAAAATCTGGACCAAATACAAACAACATGGGAAGGTTGTTAAAGGCAAACATACTGGTAGACCAAGGAAGACATCACAGCGTCAAGGCCGGAAACTTAAAGCAATATGTCTCCAAAACAAGAAATGCACAACAAAACAAATGAGGAACGAATGGGAGAAAACTGGAGTCAATGTCTGTGACCGAACTATAAGAAGCCGCCTAAAGGAAATGGGATTTACATACAGAAAAACTAAACATAAGTCATCATTAACACCTAAACAGAAAAAGCAAGGTTACAATGGGCTAAGGAAAAGCAATCGTGGACTGTGGATGACTGGATGAAAGTCATATTCAGTGATGAATCGCGAATCTTCATTGGGCAAGGTGATGATGCTGGAACTTTTGTTTGGTGCCGTTCCAATGAGATTTATAAAGATGACTGCATGAAGAGAACATGCAAATTTCCACAGTCATTGATGATATGGGGCTGCATGTCAGGTAAAGGCACTGGGGAAATGGCTGTCATTATATCTTCAATAAATGCCCGAGTTCACATTGATATTTTGGACAGTTTTCTTATCCCATTAATTGAAAGGATGTTTGGGGAGGATGACATCATTTTTCAAGATGATAATGCATCCTGCCATAGAGCAAAAAATGTGAAAACATTCCTTGTAAGAAGACACATAATGTCAATGTCATGGCCTGCACATTGTTCGGATCTCAATCCAATTGAAAATCTTTGGTGGAAGTTGAAGAAAATGGTCCATGACAAGGCTCCAACCTGCAAAGCTGATCTGGCAACAGCAATCAGAGAAAGTTGGAGCCAGATTGATGAAAAGTACTGTTTGTCACTCATTAAGTCCATGCCTCAGAGACTGCAAGCTGTTATTAAAGCCAGAGGTGGTGCAACAAAATACTAGTGATGTATTGGAGTGTTCTTTTGTGTGCTTGTTTTTCATGATTCCATAATTTTTTCCTCAGAATTGAGTGAATCCATAATTTTTTCCCTCTGCTTGGTCTGAGAAAAATTACCCTTACTGAGTACCACATTTTTTATCTTGATTTCTTTTAGTGTTTCTTAAAGCCCTAAAGTTGCCATTTGAAATGACTTTAGTTTTGTGCCATGTCTGTGATCTGCTTTTTTACAACAACATTAAACAACTGAATGAACATCCTCCCAGCCCAGTGATTCCATAATTTTTGCCAAGGGTTGTATGAATACATATCACTATAGACAGAGGTTCTGCAGCAGCTGAGGCGTATTATGTGGTATATAGGAATACACATCACTATAGACTGAGGTTCTGCAGCAGCTGAGGTGTATTATGTGGTATATATGTATATACATCACTACAGACTGAGGTTCTGCAGCAGCTGAAGTGTATTATGTGGTATATATGTATAATCATCAGCATAGACTGAGGTTTTGCTGCAGCTGAAGTGTATTATGTGGTATATATGTATAATCATCACCATAGACTGAAGTTCTGCAGCAGCTGACGTGTATTATGTGGTATATACTGTATGTATATATGTGGAGTGCAGTGATTGTGCTGCTTTCCACACATGAGGACACAGACACTGCCAATACTGGAGTGAGTGTGCAGTGGGCAGGCAGAGGTCGGTGCTGGACATTGATGCCGGGCGGTGCCAGCTCTGGCTGTGAGGTTAGATAATACAGCACAGGGAGCTGTCAAGTTTGGTACAGCTAAAGGTAAACAAACTAGGTGCAGGGAATGAAGTGAAATTCAGGAAGAATGAAAGGCAGAAACAAAAAGCAAAATTGATACGGGTGTTGTATATTACAATACAGCACAGATTAGCTTAAAAAATTTTTTTGATTTCCTGGTCGGACAACTTCTTTAATGTAAAAGAGAAGAGTTAACTGAGTAGAAGGACAAAATGAGCAATTGTAAATACACAGTGCAATATAATATGATGGCTCTAATATATTAAGAGGATAAAGACTCTGATAGGAGGAGGGCTTCTGTATAGTGAGCAGTGACTGTTACAGCCCCCTGCACTGTCCCAATCACTGGAAGAGAGCAGCTGCGGGAAGATTATAACTTCATTTTCTCCCTGCAGTTGCCCTTCCAGTAAATTAGACTAACATGATTTAAACACTATTTACCTGCAGATTGCCACTATATCTGTAGATAAATAGTGTTCTTGTAGGTGATGAACAGGGTTGCCAACCTTGACTTGTTTTCCAGACAGCTTTTCTAACAACATGGACACAATATTTTTTTATGAACACATCGCAAAACCATAATAAATCATTATGATTATAAGTGATACATGTCTACAGCCTATAATTCTGATATGAAGACATTAGCTGCATTCATTGTAAACTGTAAAATTGTGACAATTACAGTCAAAATTATCTGCATAAGTGTCTTCAGTTTAAAAAAGCATGGATATTTATTACAGACAGGGCAAAAACGTGCTTTATTGTTTTGGACTTTCCAGGAATTTCTAGACAATTGGGAACCCTGATAACAAGTTCACTTTAAAGCATACTTCTCATTTAAGATGATTGTGCAGAATAAGCTGTAACATGTGCGCACATGATGGACAATACTTGTTCTGGTCAATATGTGAATTGTATCCTGCAGTTTTTACCAATTTTTTCATCTGAAGAATCTACATGTAATTTTTATTTGTCATTAAGTTGGTTGGATGAGGCTAGCTATTTTAATGTCTCCCATACACTGCATACACACACGAAGGATTCCTGCTTTCCTGCGTCCATGCAGGACATGTTCAAAGACAAACAACAGTAGCTGTATGGAGGACATTATTCGGCTTTACTGAGCAGTGTAGCTGTGAGTCTAGGTCTTCAGTGAGAAAGCAACAGCCTCTCTGTGTCTCCCTCACTTATGCTTTTACGAAACTTGTTTTCATTTATTTTTTTTTAAATTATACCAAATGGTATTGTGCAAGACTGACATAACAGTGCTGCTTCAACTGGATAGAGCTTCTGGCTTCCCGTGTGTGGCGCCCCTGTGGGTTCAGTCGCCACAGAGGTACTGCATCTCACCCAGAGGTGTGGTATCCCACTCTCAGATAAAGATGGAGTACTCCCCGGGACCCTAACACCTGCATCCAACAGTACACTACTCCAGACCAGCAGGAGGGGCAAGATGCACTGCTGCGCTGCTGAGCCCTGACCCTGGCTGGAGTGGGGGAAACCAAGAGAGGGGGAACCATGCAGTGGGTGTGGGTGGAGGAAGAAGATCAGGGGAGCACTTGAGAAGGAGGATATAAAAAGGGAAGCTATCTTGGGAGTTCAGATCAGTCAGAGGAGAGAGTGTGTGGAGCAGGAGCTCTGCAGGAGCTCTGCTCAGGAGGAGGGTCTAGTGAGAGAGGCCCAGGACAGACTGAAGAGAGGAGAGGAGCAGGAAGGAAGGCTCCAGAACAGAAATGATCCCAGGGGCACGGGCAGTGCGGATGCCACCCGTGCGCCCGAACCCACCAGGAGTGGAAGGATCAGGCCGCAGAGAGGGGACCGGCCCCTAAACTAGCAGAGTTCTTCAAGTCTCAACTAGATAACCGGAGGGTGCAGCATTTCAGGTGCTGCAGCCAACAGCCACATCTAATCGCTAAAAACGTGACCATAGAGGACCCAGGGGACTGAGAAAACATCGCCCGTCAAGGCTCGCGGTCACTGGCTTGGGACACTGGGTGTGAGGCGCAGGGCAGGAGGGTGAGAGCCAACTCTCCGGAGGTACCTGAGAGTTGCTGAACCCCTCCCTGAGTAGACACAGGACGACGTGGGAGGTTATACACCGGTAACTGTAACCTGGAGTCTTGGCAAACTGTGAGAAAACCCTGAAGACTGCACCCCACTGTCTCTGTGAATAATTACTGCGCCATTATCCCCTGCACCACCCTGCACAACAGCAACATCTATTACATCACATCACAGCAACGCCCTGGAGCTAAACTCTACCTGTGGAGAGCCGAACCAAGTCTGCTGCATTAACAACAGCTCCAGAGGATTGGCACCTCAGCGGTGGCTCCATATAGCCGCACACCACAAGTGGCGTCACGAACATTAAACATAAAAACTATAACCCTTACTATAAAATCCCCTTTTATTGACCGCCCTGGGTCACGGATGGGGTCACCGCCACTGTGACATCTCCCCTAGCAACGACAGGCCCGGCTACCGAGTACCCCACGGCCCAGGGGGTGCGTCACCGTGCATTAAGTTTCTATATGTTGTTTCTGAAACCTACATTTTATTCTGTAAGTAGCATCAGAAAACAAAATCTGACTGAAGGAGAAACAGGTGGAAGCCCAACTTATCTTTATTACTTCTGACTGCCTGATTACTCTGCCGAGAGATGAGAAAAGACATGTGGAATTGATTGACTATGTGGGAAACAAGTTTACCGCAATTGCTTTTCTTTACTTTAATGCAGGAAGCAGAGAACTGACCACTGCTCTTAGTGCTTAATAACTACCTCACACTCTTTTCTGTCAAAGTAAGCGGTAATTGAAATGGATCTTGTCAAGTGTTTTAAAAAATCCAAGCTTTGACTAGTGCTCATTTACTTAATGCTGCGGCCAAGTAGTTTCTTATCAGTAACTTACAGTAAAAAGATGTCTATGAGTGATATTTGGAAATGTACAAAAGAAACTCTTCAATATTAAAGAGATGTGATAGAAAAAGGTAATGGCTTTTAAAACTGGTGTGGGGTGACTTCATCATCTTTATCACAAACACTTTTTTAAGTTTACTTACAACCTAAGATTTTTTTTAATTGCATCTTTAACATTGTATCATCCCAACAATAGAGAAGATTTGTTAATACTTGAAGGCTCCATGAGGGATAGCCAGGAGGGTCTGAATTGGGCTTTAATGGACTAGCCTATGGCTGGAGCAGTTAATAAATGTGGCCGAGGTCAAAGAACAAGTATTGCATTAGGAAACCAGGAGATAACTGAAGGGAGTGAACCAGGTATAGCTGAGCTTATCACTGTCAACTAGTGGTGGAGGGTTTGGAGATTAAATAGTGTGAGCCATGCCCAGGGCAGACTGAAGGAAGCTAATTAGACAACAAGTTAGGAGTTAACTATCAAGATCCTATTTGGACTGAACCACTAGTCCAAAAATAACCACCAAAACTGCTGCACTGTCACCAAGCGGCACTCGCAATGTAAGCACAGGGAATGAATATAGAAGGGGATGCAACAATGCCGATGTGTGTTTGTAATAGTGGGGAAGGACGTAGCCTTCCCTAGGCACTGAAGTAGTTAAGGAAAATGTTCCCTTAATTAATCCTCTCTGAACTGTGGTAGGCCAAGCTAAGGGGTTAGCTTCAGTGGTCCAGTCAGTAGAGTAGAGGGGGAACTTAGTGCCTGGATCAAGCCTTGGGTGATATAGAGCTTATTCCTGGCATAATTCGTTGTGGGCTGCAGTACCTGTAAACGGCCAAAAGATGCCACTGTTCTGAGTGCAGATGTCAGGTTGAGTCTGCTAGCAGTGTTACAGACAGGGATGAGTTAATGTTGTGTGATGACAGCTCACTGAGGGTGGGCACATTAGGAAAATCTCTGTTTAGTTTCCAGAATCAGGAAGTGATTCTTCATTAAGAGACAGTACGGGGAATCGTGAGGGCAGCCTGAATATAAGTGGCTGCTAGGGTAGACGGGAGCTCCATACCCTCAGACAGTGGGATCACCAGTGTGAAAGCCTCCCTATCCAAGAGCAAGAGTCCTGTAAGCTGGCTGGAGAAACTCAACAGAGAAGTATTGAGGACCCGGGGCACTTCTAGTCTGCAGGAAGCAGAGGAAGTTAAATAGGACTCCAGGCTAAGACGTGGGGGAGATATCAGATCCAGATCACTGTTGGTGTTACAGAAGAGTCTCGTGGACTAGAGATAGAGTCACAAGAGATGCTTCACTTACAGAGGGAACCAGGGCTGAAGATGTTGTCAGTGCCTGTGAGAGAGATGATAACTAGTGTTGAGTGAACATGCTCGACACTGCTCGGTACTCGTCCGAGCATCACGCTACTTGGGATGTTCGGCGAGCACCGAGCATTTCTGGGTTACTCGGGCGGGAGCTCGGGTCTCCGCTCTGCATGTTTAGCGCTCTTTACAGAGCCAATGAACATGCAGGGATTGCCAGCCAGTCACTGTAATGCTGCAGCCATGTTGGTTGTGGGCATTAGAGTGATTGGCTGGCCGCACAGCGTCACCTCGAGTATTTAAAACGGGGCGCCGCCATCTTGGACACAGTCGCTCCGGATTAGACAGTGTAGGGACAGCGCTGCTGATTTAGGGAGAGATATAAACTGCGAAATAGTTAGTGTAGGGTCTGTAAAGGCTGCCAGAACAAACAAACAGTCCTTTTCAGGACTAATATACATCCCAGATATCAGGCAGGCAGGCTGTATAGGAGACACAGTGGTTGTACCAGCAAACGCTGCATTACAGTCCTGTGTGCTCCTGTTGCTGAAATTGCTGGACTTAGCACCAGGTGTCGGGGGCCAGGAAAAATCCTTTTTTTTTTCATCTAAATCCTCCTTTTTTTTTTCCTCCTTCACACTGTACAAATACCCGTCTTATTAACCTTTTGGTGTGTCCCCCCCCCCCAAAAAAAAAGCGTGTCTCTGATTTTTCAGACACAAATATAACTGTTGAAAATAGTCTGGTGTAGGCTAGAGAAACAGAAGTGTTGTTTTGCACTTCCACGGTTCAAACCTCTGTATTATCCATTTTGGGCCATTTGTATCTAAAAAAAAAATTAGTTTGAGTGTGTCGCTCACTGTTCAGCCGCAAATATCTCTATTTAAAAAGTGTGGTAAACCCCAGTAAACAATAACTGTGGTTTTGCCATCCCATGGTAAAAAATCTCTATTATACAGGTTTTGGTAGTTTTTTCCGTAAAGAAAAACAGTAGTGTCTCCTGACTATTGTGACACAAAAATATATCTGTTGAAAATAGTCTTGTGTAGGCCCGACATCCCAGTGTGGTTTCACAGTTCCACGGGTCAAATCGCTGTACTATCCAGTTTTGGGCCTTTGGTATCTAAAAAAAAAGCAGTTTGAGTGTATCGCCACTGTTCAGCCGCAAATATCTCTATTTAAAAAAGTGTGGTATACCCCAGTAAACAATAACTGTGGTTTTGCCATCCCACAGTAAAAAATCTCTATTATTCAGCTTTTGGTAGTTTTTTCCGTAAAGAAAAACAATAGTGTCTCCTGACTGTTGTGACACAAAAATATATCTGTTGAAAATAGTCTTGTGTAGGCCCGACATCCCAGTGTGGTTTCGCAGTTCCACGGGTCAAATCGCTGTACTATCCAGTTTTGGGCCTTTGGTATCTAAAAAAAAAAGCAGTTTGAGTGTGTCGCTCACTGTTCAGCCGCAAATATCTCTATTTTAAAAAGTGTGGTATACCCCAGTAAACAATAACTGTGGTTTTGCCATCCCACTGTAAAAAATCTCTATTATTCAGCTTTTGGTATTTTTTTCCGTAAAGAAAAACAGTAGTGTCTCCTGACTGTTGTGACACAAAAAAATATCTGTTGAAAATAGTCTTGTGTAGGCCCGACATCCCAGTGTGGTTTCGCAGTTCCACGGGTCAAATCGCTGTACTATCCAGTTTTGGGCCTTTGGTATCTAAAAAAAAAGCAGTTTGAGTGTGTCGCTCAATGTTCAACCGCAAATATCTCTATTTAAAAAAGTGTGGTATACCCCAGTAAACAATAACTGTGCTTTTGCCATCCCACAGTAAAAAATCTCTATTATTCAGCTTTTGGTAGTTTTTTCCGTAAAGAAAAACAGTAGTGTCTCCTGACTGTTGTGACACAAAAATATATCTGTTGAAAACAGTCTTGTGTAGGCCCGACATCCCAGTGTGGTTTCGCAGTTCCACGGGTCAAATCGCTGTACTATCCAGTTTTGGGCCTTTGGTATCTAAAAAAAAAGCAGTTCGAGTGTGTCGCTCACTGTTCAGCCGCAAATATCTCTATTTTAAAAAGTGTGGTATACCCCAGTAAACAATAACTGTGGTTTTGCCATCCCACGGTAAAAAATCTCTATTATTCAGCTTTTGGTAGTTTTTTCCGTAAAGAAAAACAGTAGTGTCTCCTGACTGTTGTGACGCAAAAATATATCTGTTAAAAATAGTCTTGTGTAGGCCTGACATCCCAGTGTGGTTTCGCAGTTCCACGGGTTAAATCACTGTACTATCCAGTTTTGGGCCTTTGGTATCTAAAAAAAAAGCAGTTCGAGTGTGTCGCTCACTGTTCAGCCGCAAATATCTCTATTTTAAAAAATGAGGTATACCCCAGTAAACAATAACAGTGGTTTTCCTCTTCCACGGTACTTATCTACGCTTTACTACCCTTTTTCCATTGATAGTGCAAGTGTAAGCTATTTTACTTCATTTACAATGGGCAAGGCACGTGGCAAGGGACGTGGAAGTGGACGTTCTGGTGATAGTTCGTGCAGAGGACGGGGCCGTGGCCAAGGTGAAAATGTGCCACAACCAACAGCCACATCTTCTCGCTCCCACTCCTTGACCGAATTACTAGGGAAGCACAGAACAACACCAGTATTGAGAACTGATCAGTGTGAACAGGTTATTAATTGGATAGCAGATAATACTTCCAGTTACCTGGGCACCACCACCTCCGGTCTGTCTTCCACACGGTCAACTCTTAGTAGCCGTGAGTCTCGACCGCATACTCCTCCTCACCCTGTTGCTCCTTCCTCCCACCATGCCGAGTGTCGTCAGACAGCAAGTGATCCCACACTTGGACACTCTGAAGAGCTGTTCACTGGTCCATTTCCATATTTGGGCCCCTCACCTGATACGCTTGAAGTGGTGGAAGAGGAGATCCCATGTTGCGATGCCCAAATATTTGAACAGCCACGGCCACAGGAAGTCGACGTTGGCAATCTGTCACAAGAGGTGGACGATGATGAGACACAATTGCCAGGAAGTGAGGAGGAGGATCGTGGTGCGCAAGTAGAAGAGTAGGAGGTGGTGGATGATCTAGTAACTGACCCAACGTGGAAGGAGGACATGCAGAGTGAGGCCGGCAGCACACAGGGGGAGGGAGGCAGAGTACCCCAACAGGCAGGAAGAAGCAGTGTGGTGGCCGCAGACAGATGGCAGGTAACCGTTCCCCGTAACACCAACACGAGGGATGTTGCCAGTACAAGCGGTAGGTCTTCCAGAGTCTGGAATTTTTTTAAAGACTCTGCTGATAACCCCAAAAAGGCCATATGTTCCACCTGCCATGACAGCATCAGCAGGGGTGACAAAACTACCAGCTTGACCACCACCAGCATGATCAGGCACATGGCAGCAAAGCACCCGACTTTGTGGGGCGAAACCCAGGGTCCACGACCAGTGTCAGCGGGTGTCACCACTGCTTCTTTCACTGTTGTGCGTGCAATAGAACCCCCTGTTGTGTGTGCAAGGCAATCCCCTGTCCATACTGCATGTAAAGATGCCCCCTCCTCTCAGTCTTCACTTGATATGGCAGTTTCTCAAGAAACAGCATCAACGTCCACATCCACGTCCCACCGCAGCGTTCAATTGTCCATATCCCAGACCTTTGAACGAAAGCGGAAATTCGCAGCTAACGCCCCACAGGCCACAGTCCTAAATTCGCACATTTCACGACTGCTTGCATTGGAAATGCTGCCTTTTAGGCTGGTGGAGACGGAATCCTTCCACAATCTTATGGCGGTGGCAGTTCCTCGTTACTCGGTCCCCAGCCGACACTATTTTGCTCGGTGTGCCATCCCCGCACTATACAAGCATGTGTCCCAAAGCATCTGCCGTGCCCTCAACAATGCAGTTACTGGGAGAGTCCACCTGACAACGGACACGTGGACAAGTGCTTGTGGCCAGGGACGGTACATCTCTCTGACGGCACACTGGGTAAACATAGTGGAAGCCGGGACCCAGTCGGACCTTGGGACGGAACACATCCTCCCCACACCGATGATTGCGGGCCCTATGTCAGTCAGAGTTGCCCCCACAGTGTACAGCTCCTGCACATCCTCCTCCTCCTCCTCCTCATGTTCAGCCTCCATCTCAGATATCACCACATCAGTTACAAGCTGGAAGCATTGCAGTACTGCCTCCGCCAAGCGGCAACAGGCTGTGCTGAAACTCATAAGCTTAGGTGATAAACCTCACACTGCTTGTGAGTTGTGGACAGCTGTGAAAGAGCAGGCAGATCTGTGGCTGAAACCACTGAACCTACATCCCGGCATGGTCGTGTGTGACAATGGCCGTAACCTGGTGGCGGCTCTGAGGCTAGGTGAGATCACACACGTACCATGCTTGGCTCATGTGCTTCACCTCGTGGTTCAGCGGTTTCTTAAATCGTACCCCGAGTTGCCAGATCAGCTTGTGAAAGTACGCCGCCTGTCAGCTCATTTTCGCAAGTCGGCTACAGCTTCCGCCGCCCTTGCTGTGTTGCAGCAGCGTTTGCTGCTTCCGGCACACCGACTGGTGTGTGATGTCCCCACACGTTGGAACTCTACCCTCCACATGTTGCAAAGGATTTGTGAGCAGAAGAGAGCAGTTGTGGAGTACCAGCTGCAACAAGGCCGTCGATATTCAGGTCAGACTCCACACATAAGACCTCAGGAGTGGACCTGGATGTCTGACAAATGTACCATCCTGACAAACTTTGAGGAGGCCACCAAGATGGTGAGTGGCGATGACTAGAGATGAGCGGTGTTCGACTAGAACTGTTCGCCAATCTCAAATTCGAGCTGTTTTGGGCGGTGTTCGAGTTGTTCGACGAACCCGAACGATTTGCAAAAAATTCGGCTGTTCGAGGTTATGTTCGATAACTGTTCGTGCACCAAAAGCTTGTCCTGCATGTCTGGCGCTCTTTAGAGCACCAATCATGCAGGGATTGTCTGCCACTCACTGTAATGCCACAGCCATGGTGGTTGTGGCATTACAGTGATTGCCCAAATCGATGGGAACAGTGCCAACAGTGAAACATGAAAAGCCGGCAATTCAGCAGCGGCATACACCTGTACCAGACAATTTAGAACCGAAAGAATAGAGCTTCACACATAGATTAGATAGATATAAACATGTCAGCCACATATATATGAAGTACAGTGACAGTGTTGCTTACTGTACTTGTCATTTAGCGTAAAGGATTTATCAAAAAAAATAATAGTGTTTTCATGCACCGTCTCTTTAAAAAAGCCGGCCGGCAATTCAGCAGCGGTACCCGACAATTTATAACAGACAGAATAGAGCTTCACACATAGATTAGATAGATAGAAACATGTCAGCCACATATATACGAAGTACAGTGACAGTGTTGCTTACTGTACTTGTCATTTAGCGTAAAGGATTTATCAAAAAAAATAATAGTGTTTTCATGCACCGTCTCTTTAAAAAAGCCGGCCGGCAATTCAGCAGCGGTACCCGACAATTTATAACAGACAGAATAGAGCTTCACACATAGATTAGATAGATAGAAACATGTCAGTCACATATATATGAAGTACAGTGATAGTGTTGGTTACTGTACTTGTCATTTAGTATTAAAATAAAGGATTTATTATTAAAAAAATTGGCGTGGGGTTCCCCTTAATTTTAGGCTCTAGCGGAGGTTAAGCAGACGACTGGGGCAGATGTTTGAAGCCTGGGAAGGGGGTAATACCCACGGAGCTTCCCAGGCTACTAATATCAGCCCCCAGCTGAATACATAGCCTTTACTAGCTATTAAAATGGGGGACCCCCCAAAAAAAATGACGTGGGGTCCCCCCTAATTTAATAGCTAGCAAAGGCTAGGCAGACAGCTGGGGGCTGATATTAATAGCCCAGGAAGGGAGCCATGAATATTGGCCCCCTCCCAGGCTAGAAACACCAGCCGTCAGTCGCCCCAGAAATGGCGCATTCATAGGATGCGCCAATTCTGGCACTTAGCCTCGCTCTTCCACGCTGCCCTGGTGCGGTGGCAGGGGGTAATAGGGTTGGGGTTGATGTCAGCTTATAATGCCAGCTGACATCAAGCCCAGGTTAGTAATGGAGAGGCGTCTATAAGACACCCCCATTACTAACCCCATAGTCAAAGTTAAAAAAAACACAAACACCCAGAATAAAGTCCTTTAATTGAAATAAAGACACAATCCTTTATTGTTCTAAATTAAACCATACTTACCGTCACGCCCATTCCAGCTGAAGCCAACGATCTCCTGCAATAAAAGAAAAATAATAAAGCAACCTCATCCTTACCTTTCCATGGTTCCCACGACAGCTTCAGCTCTGCTACATCGAGATGACAGGCTGGACCGCAGCAGAACGCTGCCATCCAGCCTCTCATCCCGCAGACACTGAGAAGCGCAGGCTTGCTTGCGCTGCTCAGCGTCTCTCTGTGACGACATCCAGATGAGCCGAGTTCATGTCCAATGAACTCGGCTCACCTCATGCACGTCACTGACAGCGTGGGAAAATTCTCACGCTGAAGCGGTGAGTGCAGGAGAATTCTCCCACGCTGTCAGTGACGTGCATAAGGTGAGCTCATGTCCAATGAACTCAGCGCACCTCCTGCACGTCACTGACAGCGTGGGAGAATTCTCCTACACTCAGCGCTTCAGCGTGAGAATTCTCCCACGCTGAAGCGCTGAGTGCAGGAGAATTTTCCCACGCTGTCAGTGACGTGCATGAGGTGAGCCGAGTTCATTGGACATTAACTCGGCTCATCTGGATGCCCTCACAGAGAGACACTGTGGAGCGCAAGCAAGCCTGCGCTTCTCAGTGTCTGCGGGATGACAGGCTGGATGGCAGCGTTCTGCTGCGGTCCAGCCTGTCATCTCGATGTAGCAGAGCTGAAGCTGTCATGGGAACCATGGAAAGGTAAGGATGATGTTGCTTTATTATTTTTCTTTTATTTCAGGAGATCGTTGGCTTCAGCTGGAATGGGCATGATGGTAAGTATGGTTTAATTTAGAACAATAAAGAATTGTGTGTTTATTTCAATTAAAGGACTTTTTTCTGGGTGTTGTGTTTTTTTTAAATACTTTACTAGAAATTCATGGTGGTCATGTCTAATATTGGCGTGACCCCATGAATTTCGGGCTTAGGGCCAGCTGATAATGCCAAGCTGGCCCTAACCCCTTTATTACCCAGTGAGCCACCGCATCAGGGCCCTGGATGAGTTGGGTACAGCGCCAGAAGATGGCGCTTCTATGAACGCGCCATTTTCCGGGGTGGCTGCGGACTGCAATTTGCAGCGGGGGTGGCCCAGAAAGCTTGGGCCTCCCTGCGCTGCGGATTCCAGCCCCCAGCTGCCTAGTTGTACCTGGCTGGACACAAAAACAGGGCGAAGCCCCACGTCAATTTTCTTTAAATTATTTCATGAAATAATTAAGAAAAAAAGGGCTTCCCTATATTGTTGTGTCCGGCCAGGTACAAATAGGCAGCTGGTGGTTGGGGGCAGCCCGTTCCTGCCTGCTGTACCTGGCTGGACACAAATATAGTGCGAAGCCACACGTCAATTTTTTTTAAATTATTTCATGAATTTCCTGAAATAATTTAAAAAAATTGAAGTGGGGCTTCGCACTATATTTGTGTCCAGCCAGGTACAGCAGGCAGGAACGGGCTGCCCCCATCCACCAGCTGCCTATTTGTACCTGGCCGGACACAACAATATAGGGAAGCCCTTTTTTTCTTAATTATTTCATGAATTTCATGAAATAATTAAAAAAAATTGAAGTGGGGCTTCGCACTATATTTGTGTCCAGCCAGGTACAGCAGGCAGGAACGGGCTGCCCCCAACCACCAGCTGCCTATTTGTACCTGGCCGGACACAACAATATAGGGAAGGCCTTTTTTTCTTAATTATTTCATGAATTTCATGAAATAATTAAAAAAAAAGTACGTGGGGCTTCGCCCTGTTTTTGTGTCCAGCCAGGTACAACTAGGCAGCTGGGGGCTGGAATCTGCAGCGCAGGGAGGCCCAAGCTTTCTGGGCCCCCCCCGCTACAAATTGCAGTCCGCAGCCACCCCGGAAAATGGCGCGTTCATAGAAGCGCCATCTTCTGGCGCTGTACCCAACTCATCCAGGGCCCTGGTGCGGTGGCTCACTGGGTAATAAAGGGGTTAGGGCCAGCTTGGTATTATCAGCTGGCCCCAAGCCCAAAATTCATGGGGTCACGCCAGTATTAGACATGACCGCCATGAATTTCTAGTAAAGTATTTAAAAAAAACACAACACCCAGAATAAAGTCCTTTAATTGAAATAAAGACACAATTCTTTATTGTTCTAAATTAAACCATACTTACCATCACACCCATTCCAGCTGAAGCCAACGATCTCCTGCAATAAAAGAAAAATAATAAACCAACCTCATCCTTACCTTTCCATGGTTCCCACGACAGCTTCAGCTCTGCTACATCGAGATGACTGGCTGGACCGCAGCAGAACGCTGCCATCCAGTCTGTCATCCCGCAGAAACTGAGAAGCGCAGGCTTGCTTGCGCTCTGCAGTGTCTGGCTGTGACGGCATAAAGATGAGACGAGTTCATGTCCAATGAACTCGGCGCACCTCATGCACGTCACTGACAGCGTGGGAAAATTCTCACGCTGAAGCGCTGAGTGCAGGAGAATTCTCCCACGCTGTCAGTGATGTGCATGAGGTGAGCTCATGTCCAATGAACTCAGCTCACCTCCTGCACGTCACTGACAGCGTGGGAAAATTCTCCTGCAATCAGCGCTTCAGCGTGAGAATTTTCCCACGCTGTCAGTGACGTGCATGAGGTGAGCCGAGTTCATTGGACATGAACTCGGCTCATCTGGATGTCGTCACAGAGAGACGCTGAGCAGCGCAAGCAAGCCTGCGCTTCTCAGTGTCTGCGGGATGACAGGCTGGATGGCAGCGTTCTGCTGCGGTCCAGCCTGTCATCTCGATGTAGCAGAGCTGAAGCTGTCGTGGGAACCATGGAAAGGTAAGGATGAGGTTGCTTTATTATTTTTCTTTTATTGCAGGAGATCGTTGGCTTCAGCTGGAATGGGCGTGATGGTAAGTATGGTTTAATTTAGAACAATAAAGGATTGTGTCTTTATTTCAATTAAAGGACTTTATTCTGGGTGTTTGTGTTTTTTTTAACTTTGACTATGGGGTTAGTAATGGGGGTGTCTTATAGACGCCTCTCCATTACTAACCTGGGCTTGATGTCAGCTGGCATTATAAGCTGACATCAACCCCAACCCTATTACCCCCTGCCACCGCACCAGGGCAGCGTGGAAGAGCGAGGCTAAGTGCCAGAATTGGCGCATCCTATGAATGCGCCACTTCTGGGGCGGCTGACGGCTGGTGTTTCTAGCCTGGGAGGGGGCCAATATTCATGGCTCCCTTCCTGGGCTATTAATATCAGCCCCCAGCTGTCTGCCTAGCCTTTGCTAGCTATTACAGTAGGGGGGACCCCACGTCATTTTTTTTGGGGGGTCCCCCATTTTAATAGCTAGTAAAGGCTATGCATTCAGCTGGGGGCTGATATTAGTAGCCTGGGAAGCTCCGTGGGTATTACCCCCTTCTCAGGCTTCAAACATCTGCCCCAGCCGTCTGCTTAACCTCCGCTAGAGCCTAAAATTAAGGGGAACCCCACGCCAATTTTTTTAATAATAAATCCTTTATTTTAATACTAAATGACAAGTACAGTAACCAACACTATCACTGTACTTCATATATATGTGACTGACATGTTTCTATCTATCTAATCTATGTGTGATGCTCTATCTTTCTGTTCTAAATTGTCGGGTACCGCTGCTGAATTGCCGGCCGGCTTTTTTAAAGAGACAGTGCATGAAAACACTATTATTTTTTTAAATAAATCCTTTACACTAAATGACAAGTACAGTAAGCAACACTATCACTGTACTTATTATATATATGACTGACATGTTTCTATCTATCTAATCTATGTGTGAAGCTCTATTCTTTCTGTTCTAAATTGTCGGGTACAGATGCTGAATTGCCGGCCGGCTTTTTTAAAGAGACGGTGCATGAAAACACTAATATTTTTTTTAATAAATCCTTTACACTAAATGACAAGTGCAGTAACCAACACTGTCACTGTGCTTCTTATATGTGTGACTGACATGTTTCTATCTATTTAATCTATGTGTGATGCTCTATTCCTTCTTGTCTAAATTGTCGGGTACTGGTGTATGCCGCTGCTGAATTTGCCGGCCGGCTTTTTTAAAGAGAGTGTCTTCTGAGCAGTTTGTCAGCTTTTGGACACCTTTGCAGGTGTTTTCTATGTGTTTCTATGTGTTTTTGTTTGCCTGCCATTGGTTTTAACGGTGTTCGACGGTGTTCTAAGGTGTTCGACGAACAGTTCGACGAACAGTTCCTCGAACATCCCGGTGTTTGACGAACCGAACCGAACCCGAACACTACGGGGGTGGCTCAACACTAGCGATGACGCCATCATTAGTGTCAGCATCCCACTTGTCTGTCTTTTTCAATGCTCTCTGCAGAGAAGTAAAGAGGAGGCATTGTAGCCAGAGTATGATGAGATGGATCAAGAAGCCGTAGCTGGCGATTGAACACAGCCCAGCCTCATCTCATCCCAACGTGCATTGGGGGACAATGAGGGAGAGGAGGAGGAGGAGGAGGAAGAACAGGAGCTGCTATCATGCGTTGTAGACGGTAGTACCTGTACAAGTGTCATACCGTCAGTTCAGCGTGGGTGGCCTGAGGACAGGGGGGAGGAGGAAGAGGAGGAGGAGGAGGAGGAGGAGAGCATGGTCAGTCGTCATCTTGGTGAGGACACGGAAATCTTGCCCGTTACCAGTCTGGCACGCATGGCTGACTTTATATTACGCTGCCATTACCGTGACCCTCGCATTGTCAAAATGTTGGGTGACAGTCATTACTGGTTGGTGACACTTGTAGACCCCCGCTACAAGGAGAACTTTCACTCTCTTATTCCTGAGGTGGAGAGGTCTACAAAAATGGGGCAATACCAGAAGGCCCTTGCTGCAGAACTCTTAAAAAAATTCCCATCTGAACACGCTAGCGGCAGAGGTCACAGTTCGTTGCCCAATCAAGACGTACAGGTGAGAGAGATGCAACTCCATTCCAGCAGAGGCAGAGGAACACTGTCAACATTCTGGGACAGTTTTCTGACACCCGCCCAGCTTACAGGCCCTGAGGCGCGGGGTACTCTCACAAGGAGTGGAAAGTTTCAAAAGATGGTGAGGGAGTACCTTGCCGATCGTACCAGCGTCCTCCGTGATTCCTCTGTGCCTTTTAATTATTGGGTATCCAAGCTGGACACTTGGAATGAACTCGCTCTGTACGCCTTGGAGGTCCTGGCCTGCCCTGCCGCTAGCGTGTCATCGGAGCGTGATTTTAGTGCCGCTGGGGGAATTATAACTGATAAGCGCACTCGCCTTTCAACTGACAATTAGTGTTGAGCCACCCCCGTAGTGTTCGGGTTCGGTTCGGTTCGTCGAACACCGGGATGTTCGAGGAACTGTTCGTCGAACTGTTCGTCGAACACCTTAGAACACCGTCGAACACCGTTAAAACCAATGGCAGGCAAACAAAAACACATAGAAACACATAGAAAACACCTTCAAAGGTGTCCAAAAGCTGACAAACTGCTCAGAAGACGCTTTCTTTAAAAAAGCCGGCCGGCAATTCAGCAGCGGCATACACCGGTACCCGACAATTTAGACAAGAAGGAATAGAGCCTCACACATAGATTAGATAGATAGAAACATGTCAGTCACATATATATGAAGTACAGTGACAGTGTTGCTTACTGTACTTGTCATTTAGTGTAAAGGATTTATTAAAAAATATAATAGTGTTTTCATGCACTGTCTCTTTAAAAAAGCCGGCTGGCAATTCAGCATCTGTACCCGACAATTTATAACAGACAGAATAGAGCTTCACACATAGATTAGATAGATAGAAACATGTCAGTCACATATATATGAAGTACAGTGACAATGTTGCTTACTGTACTTGTCATTTAGTGTAAAGGATTTATTAAAAAATATAATAGTGTTTTCATGCACTGTCTCTTTAAAAGAGCCGGCCGGCAATTCAGCATCTGTACCCGACAATTTATAACAGACAGAATAGAGCTTCACACATAGATTAGATAGATAGAAACATGTCAGTCACATATATATGAAGTACAGTGATAGTGTTGGTTACTGTACTTGTCATTTAGTATTAAAATAAAGGATTTATTATTAAAAAAAATTGGCGTGGGGTTCCCCGTAATTTTAGTCTCTAGCGGAGGTTAAGCAGACAGCTGGGGCAGATGTTTGAAGCCTGGGAAGGGGGTAATACCCACGGAGCTTCCCAGGCTACTAATATGAGCCCCCAGCTGAATACATAGCCTTTACTAGCTATGAAAATGGGGGACCCCCCCAAAAAAATGACGTGGGGTCCCCCCTAATTTAATAGCTAGCAAAGGCTAGGCAGACACCTGGGGGCTGATATTAATAGCCCAGGAAGGGTGCCATGAATATTGGCCCCCTCCCAGGCTAGAAACACCAGCCGTCAGCCGCCCCAGAAATGGCGCATTCATAGGATGCGCCAATTCTGGCACTTAGCCTCGCTCTTCCACGCTGCCCTGTAGCGGTGGCAGGGGGTAATAGGGCTGGGGTTGATGTCAGCTTATAATGCCAGCTGACATCAAGCCCAGGTTAATAATGGAGAGGCGTCTATAAGACACCCCCATTACTAACCCCATAGTCAAAGTTAAAAGAAAACACAAACACCCAGAATAAAGTCCTTTAATTGAAATAAAGACACAATCCTTTATTGTTCTAAATTAAACCATACTTACCATCACGCCCATTCCAGCTGAAGCCAACGATCTCCTGCAATAAAAGAAAAATAATAAAGCAACATCATCCTTACCTTTCCATGGTTCCCACGACAGCTTCAGCTCTGCTACATCGAGATGACAGGCTGGACCGCAGCAGAACGCTGCCATCCAGCCTGTCATCCCGCAGACACTGAGAAGCGCAGGCTTGCTTGCGCTCTGCAGTGTCTGGCTGTGACGGCATAAAGATGAGACGAGTTCATGTCCAATGAACTCGGCGCACCTCATGCACGTCACTGACAGCGTGGGAAAATTCTCACGCTGAAGCGCTGAGTGCAGGAGAATTCTCCCACGCTGTCAGTGACGTGCATAAGGTGAGCTCATGTCCAATGAACTCAGTTCACCTCCTGCACGTCACTGACAGCGTGGGAGAATTCTCCTGCACTCAGCGCTTCAGCGTGAGAATTCTCCCACGCTGAAGCGCTGAGTGCAGGAGAATTTTCCCACGCTGTCAGTGACGTGCATAAGGTGAGCTCATGTCCAATGAACTCAGCTCACCTCCTGCACGTCACTGACAGCGTGGGAGAATTCTCCTGCACTCAGCGCTTCAGTGTGAGAATTCTCCCATGCTGAAGCGCTGAGTGCAGGAGAATTTTCCCACGCTGTCAGTGACGTGCATGAGGTGAGCCGAGTTCATTGGACATTAACTCGGCTCATCTGGATGCCCTCACAGAGAGACACTGTGGAGCGCAAGCAAGCCTGCGCTTCTCAGTGTCTGCGGGATGACAGGCTGGATGTCAACGTTCTGCTGTGGTCCAGCCTGTCATCTCGATGTAGCAGAGCTGAAGCTGTCATGGGAACCATGGAAAGGTAAGGATGATGTTGCTTTATTATTTTTCTTTTATTTCAGGAGATCGTTGGCTTCAGCTGGAATGGGCGTGACGGTAAGTATGGTTTAATTTAGAACAATAAAGAATTGTGTGTTTATTTCAATTAAAGGACTTTTTTCTGGGTGTTGTGTTTTTTTTAAATACTTTACTAAAAATTCATGGTGGTCATGTCTAATATTGGCGTGACCCCATGAATTTTGGGCTTAGGGCCAGCTGATAATGCCAAGCTGGCCCTAACCCCTTTATTACCCAGTGAGCCACCGCATCAGGGCCCTGGATGAGTTGGGTACAGCGCCAGAAGATGGCGCTTCTATGAACGCGCCATTTTCCGGGGTGGCTGCGGACTGCAATTTGCAGCGGGGGTGGCCCAGAAAGCTTGGGCCTCCCTGCGCTGCGGATTCCAGCCCCCAGCTGCATAGTTGTACCTGGCTGGACACAAAAACAGGGCGAAGCCCCACGTCAATTTTCTTTAAATTATTTCATGAAATAATTAAGAAAAAAAGGGCTTCCCTATATTGTTGTGTCCGGCCAGGTACAAATAGGCAGTTGGTGGTTGGGGGCAGCCCGTTCCTGCCTGCTGCACCTGACTGGACACAAATATAGTGCGAAGCCCCACGTCAATTTTTTTTTAATTATTTCATGAATTTCCTGAAATAATTTAAAAAAATTGAAGTGGGGCTTCGCACTATATTTGTGTCCAGCCAGGTACAGCAGGCAGGAATGGGCTGCCCCCAACCACCAGCTGCCTATTTGTACCTGGCCGGACACAACAATATAGGGAAGGCCTTTTTTTCTTAATTATTTCATGAATTTCCTGAAATAATTAAAAAAAATTGAAGTGGGGCTTCGCACTATATTTGTGTCCAGCCAGGTACAGCAGGCAGGAACGGGCTGCCCCCAACCACCAGCTGACTATTTGTACCTGGCCGGACACAACAATATAGGGAAGGCTTTTTTTCTTAATTATTTCATGAATTTCATGAAATAATTAAAAAAAAAATACGTGGGGCTTCGCCCTATTTTTGTGTCCAGCCAGGTACAACTAGGCAGCTGGGGGCTGGAATCTGCAGCGCAGGGAGGCCCAAGCTTTCTGGGCCCCCCCCGCTGCAAATTGCAGTCCGCAGCCACCCCGGAAAATGGCGCGTTCATAGAAGCGCCATCTTCTGGCGCTGTACCCAACTCATCCAGGGCCCTGGTGCGGTGGCTCACTGGGTAATAAAGGGGTTAGGGCCAGCTTGGTATTATCAGCTGGCCCCAAGCCCAAAATTCATGGGGTCACGCCAGTATTAGACATGACCGCCATGAATTTCTAGTAAAGTATTTAAAAAAAACACAACACCCAGAATAAAGTCCTTTAATTGAAATAAACACACAATTCTTTATTGTTCTAAATTAAACTATACTTACCATCACGCCCATTCCAGCTGAAGCCAACGATCTCCTGCAATAAAAGAAAAATAATAAACCAACCTCATCCTTACCTTTCCATGGTTCCCACGACAGCTTCAGCTCTGCTACATCGAGATGACAGGCTGGACCGCAGCAGAACGCTGCCATCCAGCCTGTCATGCCGCAGACACTGAGAAGAGCAGGCATGCTTGCGCTCCTCAGTGTCTCGCTGTGACGGCATCCAGATGAGCCGAGGTCATGTCCAATGAACTCGGCTCACCTCATGCACGTCACTGACAGCGTGGGAAAATTCTCACGCTGAAGTGCTGAGTGCAGGAGAATTCTCCCACGCTGTCAGTGACTTGCATGAGGTGAGCTCATGTCCAATGAACTCAGCTCACCTCATGCACCTCACTGACAGCGTGGGAAAATTCTCCTGCACTCAGCGCTTCAGCGTGAGAATTCTCCCACGCTGTAAGTGACGTGCATGAGGTGAGCCGAGTTCATTGGACATGACCTCGGCTCATCTTTATGCCGTCACAGAGAGACAATGTGGAGCGCAAGCAAGCCTGCTCTTCTCAGTGTCTGCGGGATGACAGGCTGGATGTCGGCGTTCTGCTGCGGTCCAGCCTGTCATCTCGATGTAGCAGAGCTGAAGCTGTCGTGGGAACCATGGAAAGGTAAGGATGAGGTTGCTTTATTATTTTATTTTTATTACAGGAGATCGTTGGCTTCAGCTGGAATGGGCGTGACGGTAAGTATGGTTTAATTTAGAACAATAAAGAATTGTGTCTTTATTTCAATTGAAGGACTTTATTCTGGGTGTTTGTGTTTTTTTTAACTTTGACTATGGGGTTAGTAATGGGGGTGTCTTATAGACGCCTCTCCATTACTAACCTGGCTTGATGTCAGCTGGCATTATAAGCTCACATCAACACCAGCCCTATTACCCCCTGCCACCGCACCAGGGCAGCGTGGAAGAGCGAGGCTAAGTGCCAGAATTGGCGCATCCTATGAATGCGCCATTTCTGGGGCGGCTGACGGCTGGTGTTTCTAGCCTGGGAGGGGGCCAATATTCATGGCTCCCTTCCTGGGCTATTAATATCAGCCCCCAGCTGTCTGCCTAGCCTTTGCTAGCTATTAAATTAGGGGGGACCCCACGTCATTTTTTTGGGGGGGTCCCCCATTTTAATAGCTAGTAAAGGCTATGTATTCAGCTGGGGGCTGATATTAGTAGCCTGGGAAGCTCCGTGGGTATTACCCCCTTCCCAGGCTTCAAACATCTGCCCCAGCTGTCTGATTAACCTCCGCTAGAGCCTAAAATTAAGGGGAACCCCACACCAATTTTTTTAATAATAAATCCTTTATTTTAATACTAAATGACAAGTACAGTAACCAACACTATCACTGTACTTCATATATATGTGACTGACATGTTTCTATCTATCTAATCTATGTGTGAAGCTCTATTCTGTCTGTTATAAATTGTCGGGTACAGATGCTGAATTGCCGGCCGGCTTTCTTAAAGAGACAGTGCATGAAAACACTATTATTTTTTTTAATAAATCCTTTACACTAAATGACAAGTACAGTAAGCGACACTGTCACTGTACTTCATATATATGTGACTGACATGTTTCTATCTATCTAATCTATGTGTGATTCTCTATTCCTTCTATTCTAAATTGTTGGGTACAGATGCTGAATTGCCGGCCGGCTTTTTTAAAGAGACGGTGCATGAAAACACTATTATTTTTTTTGATAAATCCTTTACACTAAATGACAAGTACAGTAATCAACACTGTCACTGTACTTCATATATATGTGACTGACATGTTTCTATCTATCTAATCTATGTGTGATTCTCTATTCCTTCTATTCTAAATTGTCGGGTACCGCTGCTGAATTGCCGGCCGGCTTTTTTAAAGAGACGGTGCATGAAAACACTATTATTTTTTTTGATAAATCCTTTACGCTAAATGACAAGTACAGTAAGCCGCACTTTCACTGTACTTCGTATATATGTGGCTGACATGTTTATATCTATCTAATCTATGTGTGAAGCTCTATTCTTTCGGTTCTAAATTGTCGGGTACCGGTGTATGCCGCTGCTGAATTGCCGGCTTTTCATGTTTCACTGTTGGCACTGTTCCCATCAATTTGGGCAATCACTGTAATGCCACAACCACCATGGCTGTGGCATTACAGTGAGTGGCAGACAATCCCTGCATGATTGGTGCTCTAAATAGCACCAGACATGCAGGACACGCTTTTGGTGCACGAACAGTTATCGAACATAACCTCGAACAGCCGAATGTTTTGCAAATCGTTCGGGTTCGTCGAACAACTCGAACACCGCCCAAAACAGCTCGAATTTGAGATTGGCGAACAGTTCTAGTCGAACACCGCTCATCTCTACTGACAATGCTGACAAGCTGACCCTTATCAAAATGAACAAGGGCTGGATTGGGCCAGACTTCTCATCACCACCAAATGACAGCAGAGTAACATAAAGTCAAATCCACTGTGTTATTTCGGGAGGTGTATTCACATTCACCGCTTCACACCCACACATGGGTATACGCTTCCTCGTTTCGGCTGTTTAATCTTCTTCTCCTTATCCTCAGCCTCCAACACCACTATACCACCAGGGTGCCAGCATTGCAAGTTCCTCCGTCCTTATTTTTGGCAGCTTTTGCTTGCAAGGCATAAGCAAATACTATGGGACACCCACTCCCCAATAATGGGACTTATGTTTGTAATATGCCGTACTGCATGGCTCTTGTAAGGGGCATTGCAAGTTGCTCCGTCCTAATTTTTGGCAGCTTTTGCTTGGAAAGCCTAAGCAAATACTATGGGACTCCCACTCCCCAATAATGGGACTTATGTTTGTAATATGCTGTACTGCATGGCTCTTGTAAGGGGCATTGCAAGTTGCTCCGTCCTAATTTTTGGCAGCTTTTGCTGGGAAAGCATAAGCAAATACTATGGGACACCCACTCCCCAATAATGGGACTTATGTTTGTAATATGCTGTACTGCATGGCTCTTGTAAGGGGCATTGCAAGTTGCTCCGTCCTAATTTTGGGAGCTTTTGCTTGGAAAGCATAAGCAAATACTATGGGACACCCACTCCCCAATAATGGGACTTATGTTTGTAATATGCTGTACTGCATGGCTCTTGTAAGGGGCATTGCAAGTTGCTCCGTCCTAATTTTTGGCAGCTTTTGCTGGGAAAGCATAAGCAAATACTATGGGACACCCACTCCCCAATAATGGGACTTATGTTTGTAATATGCTGTACTGCATGGCTCTTGTAAGGGGCATTGCAAGTTGCTCCGTCCTAATTTTTGGCAGCTTTTGCTGGGAAAGCATAAGCAAATACTATGGGACACCCACTCCCCAATAATGGGACTTATGTTTGTAATATGCTGTACTGCATGGCTCTTGTAAGGGGCATTGCAAGTTGCTCCGTCCTAATTTTGGCAGCTTTTGCTTGGAAAGCATAAGCAAATACTATGGGACACCCACTCCCCTATAATGGGACTTATGTTTGTAATATGCTGTACTGCACGGCTCTTGTAAGGGGCAGTGCAAGTTGCTCCGTCCTAATTTTTGGCAGCTTTTGCTGGGAAAGCATAAGCAAATACTATGGGACACCCACTCCCCAATAATGAGACTTATGTTTGTAATATGCTGTACTGCATGTGACGCGCCCCCTGGGCCGTGTGTACACGTGTGTGGGATACCCGGTGCCGGGTCTCTGGGGTCTGTAGTCTCCGTGGCGGTGACCCGGTCCCGTGGCTCAGGCTGGTCAAACCAGTGGCAGTCTTTCTTAGGTTTTGAGGTTAATTGTCCGACTGAGCCACCCGTGGATTGCGGTCAGGGAGTACCACCGCTGCGAGGCAGACCGCTGAGGCTGGTGTTGTGTGCGCAGCATAGAATGGGATAACTCCCCTCGGGAGGAGTATAGCCTCAGGGCAGTGAGTGTGGATGATGGGGGTGATGGTGAACGAGCGCAGCAGTAATGACTCAAAGTCTTTGCAGTGCAGTTCAGGGTCTTTACTGATGATTATAAGGTAGACCCTCCCGGGAGTACTGGCTAGCATAAGAGGCCTGGTCAGTCTGTGAGTAAGCAGGAGTTCCCCTGGCCAGGTGGAGTTATAGGCCTCCGCGTCTGTCTGCACTCTTCCT
Source organism: Phyllobates terribilis (assembly GCF_046119375.1). Classification (NCBI taxonomy): domain Eukaryota; kingdom Metazoa; phylum Chordata; class Amphibia; order Anura; family Dendrobatidae; genus Phyllobates; species Phyllobates terribilis. The sequence goes on along the minus strand of NW_027362762.1, from coordinate 124,804,891 downwards.
GGCTACCTTGCTGTAAGTGGGTAGAAGTAGCCCACGTCCCTGAGTGTACCGTGCAGTGCTCACCCGTATGGCTGGTGACTTGGGGCCTTCTGTTAGCCTCAGCTGGTCCCTTGCTTGTGACTGAGCCTCCGGGCTTCTATGGCCAGAGGACCTGAAATCCCCTGCCGGCTGGTTTCTGCTGCTGGATATATAAGTCCTCACAGCTTCGGACTCCTGTGTCCGGTTCCTATTGTCTTCTGCCAGGGCGAGCTCTGCTCAGCTTCCAGCCCCTGGTCTTTAGCTCCTAGCTCCTACAGAGCTCCTTGCTGTTACTTTCCCTTGCTCTCACTCTGACTCTGACTGTTCTCTGACTCACTCAACCCCGCCCCTGATCCAGTTTATAAGGGCAGAATTCTCCCTCCCAGGATTGGGGCAGGAAGATGTTGCATGTTTAAGGGATCCTGACCAGGAAACCTTCCACTTGCTCTCCGACGTAATATCTCTATTACTGTGGTGACCAGACCCCTGGGGTGCCACACATGGCTCTTGTAAAGGGCATTGCAGTTCCTCATAATTTTTGGAAAGCCTTCCATTCACTGCTTAGGCCAACAGTTCACGGGAGACCCAGTTGCTATAAATGGAAAAAAAGGTTTAGTTAACACCCTCTGACCTCCATGTCATTTCCAAGGGGCATTGGAGTGGCTCGAAATTTTTGGTAGGCATTGCACTCACTGTATGCCCTATAACTGTGTAGCCGAATCGCTCCTTCTGTTACAGAAACATATCCTACAAGACATATCTGGTTGACTGGCCTGATATTGATGTGAATGGTCCCTGTTCCTCCTGCTCTTTCTCCTTTGCCACTACCTCATCCATCATTTATCACCTGAAGCTTTGTTTTAACGGGAGTCATAGAACTTGGATAGTAGCAGGAAAACATCCAGCAATCCTCGGAGGAGGTAGGATATGCGCCAAAACGCTGACCACCTCAGGCCTAGCCACTACTACATACATGCGCTTGCATTACAACAAAACAAAGCAGATGCTAACTTCTATCATCCTCATCATGCTCCTCACCTTGGCACTCTCAACTCCCCTGATGGAGAAGCCAGGGCCCACCGGAGGAGTCTGATAGTCCGGTGGGCTCGGCCAATGCTGCCCTAAAGCAGGCCAGGCTAAGAAAAGTGTGGGAAAGGTTACCGGGACAAATAGGGGTGGCTGGGGACCGAGTATGGACACCTGGCCACCCCCTGGAGGCTGGGAAGCAAGCAGGGACACGCGGCCACCAGGCGGCTGGGGACTGAGTATGGATACCAGGCCGCCGACACAGCCATGGCGTGGTGGCCAGATTCCGCCTCCACATGCCTAAAAGGCCCAATTTAAAGTGTAAGCAACAAGCAGTATGGTATAGCAGCCTGGGGTTGGGTTGGTGGCAGGCTGCATACTTGCGCTTGCATTGCAAGGAATGGGAGAGGTACAATTGAACACTGCCCTGGGACAAGGACTTGATTGGGGATAGTTGCAAGTCTGCAACGACAGGTGCAAGGTGGGAGGCATCTTCGCATGTACCATGAACAGGGGTTTGGCATGCACACACTACAGCGGAATAGGCTCTCCTTCCCACTAAATGCACTGGGGAGGGCACAGGTAATGTTTTGGTATACGCGCTTAATCTTATATATAAGGTACACCAGGACAAATATGGGCGGCTGGGGACTGAGTATGGATACCTCGCTGCCGAAGCAGCCATGAGGTAGTGGCCAGCTTCGGCCTCCTCCAAACTAAAAGGCCCCATTTCAAGTGCAAGCTAGCAGTATGGAATTGCAGTCTGGGGGTGGGTGGGTGGCAGGCTGCACACTTACACTTGCATTAAAATAAAACATAGCAGATGCTAACTTCTGTCATCATCATCATGCTCCTCACCTTGGCACTCTCAACTCCACCGATGGAGAAGTCAGGGCCCACCGGAGGAGTCTGGTTCTCTGGTGGGCTCGTCCAATGCTGCCTAAAGCAGGCCGGGCTAAGAAAAGTGTATGGTTGGATGTTCCAAGGAGAAATAGGGGCGGCTGGGGACCGTTTATGGACACCCGGCTGCCCCCAGGCGGCTGGGGACCGTGCGTGGACACCCAGCCGCGGGGCGGCTGGGGACCGAGTATGGACACCCGGCCGCCGGGCGGCTGGGGACTGAGTATGGATTCCAGGCCGCCAACACAGCCATGACGTGGTGGCCAGATTCCGCCTGCACATGCCTAAAAGGCCCAATTTCAAGTTCAAGCAAGCAAGCAGTATGGCATTGCAGCCTGGGGGTGGGTGGGTGGCAGGCTGCATACTTGAGCTTGTATTGCAAGGAATGGGGGAGGTACAATTGAACACTGCCCGGGACTAGAACTTGCATGGGAATAGTTGCAAGTCTGCATCTTCTGATGCGGTAAGGATCACTTATGATGGGCACACTTTTAGACAGTGTCCTGGGAGTCAGAGATGCTTCCAGGGGTCTTCCCCATGCTGTTCCCTTGTCTTTCCCGCACTTTATGCATGTGTCACACAGCACATGGCCAGATAAGGTTGTAAAATGTTAAAATGACATTTCACGGTGAATGCATTTGTCATAGTTGAAAGCAATACAAAAGTGCAAAAACGCATAAAAAATGCTACTTGTGAACATAGCCGAAGGTGTGGAGGAGTATTTTTGTTTTTGGTCATTTATTTTAACTTATACACACGTCTTTACCCTGGAAAGGATGTTCCTTAACATATTTCACAGGAAAAAAGTTTCACTTTCGTTTTTGAACGTTTTATTGTGAGCCTGTAAAAGTGGCTTAATACCGCTGACCACGTTGTTGACAGCAGTGACCTGGGGGTCAGAAATGCTTCCTGGGGCGATCCCCATGCTGTCCCCATGTCATTTGAGCACTGTCACTATCGTTTTGGGCACTTGTTAGGCTTTTAAAAAACTGCCGGGGTGCCACTGCAAAAATGCTCGAGTCTCCCATAGACTAACATTGGGCTCGTTGCTCGGGTCGAGCACCCGAGTATCACGGCGAGCTCGGCCCGAGCTTCGAGCACCCGAGCATTTTAGTGCTCGCTCAACACTAATGATAACCTGTCGGTCCTTATCCATTATATCTGCCTGTAAATATTGTACATATTCCTCTTCCCCAAGTAAAGTCCAAGTTCTGGTTGAGAACCTCGTGTCCTCTGAAATTATTGCTGCCCTGGTCCCAGAAGAAAAATGCCTGGAGACAGCCGCGATCGGATGGCTTGAAGTAAGTGAAGAGCACTACATATACAGCCACGCTTCAGAGGGAGGACATGTATTGTCTGTGGGGTGCCATAGCGAGAGGGAGCTACAGCTCGCCCACGACTACCTCGCTGGGGCACCTTACATTTGGCGTAGTCGGCAGGATGCGAGCTCCTTGCATGAAGAAAGCGGGGAAGAGCCGACACAAAACACTGAGGAGAAAGTGTTGGAAGGCATGCGGCCCAAGATGGCTGCCCGAAGCATGGATTCCAAGATGGTGACGACGGCGGTAAAGTCTGGGAGAAGAACCACCTATCGTGGGAGTGGACGGCGCTGGAGAGCGCAAAAAGATGTCCAGCCCCTATGAGTTCCGGCCCGAAGAAGGAGGGGCCCAGCGGTGAAGATGCGTCCCAGGATGGGACGTCCAGAGAGGAAGAGGGCGCGGCGTAAAGTGAAGTCCGACCCCGTGAGTATCAGCGCGCACAGAGAGGGGGCGCGGCTGAAGGCGGAGCGGCCGAGAGTGACGAGTGACGCGTCAGAGGGCCGGCCTAGGAAGAGGCGGAGCTGGACGCACAGGACGCGCGTCACCGGTAAGCGACCGGCGCCATTTTCTGTCCGACACGTCAGGAGAAGGAGTTCCGGCAGCGGACGTCTTGCAAGAATGGCAGCCTCAGAGCCCAGCAGCGTGCGAGAGACCGGCGGAGAGTTGGAAACCCTGCAGATTATTACCCCAGGGGTCGTGGCTGAAAGCCGTTCGCCGGCGGGCTCTGCCCGCAAACCGTTGCCTTTACCCCCAGTGGCTGTCCAGTGGGCCACTAGGCCCGATCCGGAGCTGGGCCTGCTTCTTCACGAGCTTCGTGTGTGGTGCTGGAGCCGGATACCGGAGGAGTCGTCCCCCTCGGCTGAGGGAGGAGAATATCCCGGTGGGGCCGGAGCCATAGTTGCAGAGGAGCTAAGAGAAGGTGAGCGGTCCATGCCCCAGCGGCCGGTCGCCCCTGTAGAACCTGCCACAGCAGCCTCGGCGACAACAGAGGCCCTCAGGCCCTCAGGAGGCGGAGCAGAGGAGAAGCTCCCTAAAAGAAAGGTCCCGCAAGAGAGCTTCTGGTCATTGGCCTTGGAGGCCCTACATTCCCCCTCCGCAGAGCGGTACACTAAGCCCGGAAGTCCACAGTGGGCCACCCGCGACCCTCCGATGACGTCGCGGGAGCAGCGGCGTTGGACCGACGCCTTCCTAAGAGGCTGGCTAGAGGGGTCCAACGCGGCAGGAGGGAGTCAGTGGAGGACTCCCAGACCGGGGGCAGTTTGTGGAGTTCCGTGTCCGCGAGGGATACGGGTTCCTCGAGGAAGAGTGGACTGGGCACGAGGTATTTATCAGCCGGGAGGCCATCAAACGCGAGTACCTGCCCGATCGCCTCCACAACCTGCGTGAAGGGGAAATTGTCCTCTTCGTAAAATGTGAGTGTGCAAGGGGGTGGTACGCGGCTGCGGTCACCCGCCCATATAAATGGGAAGACGTCCTAGAGAAGGACCGGCAGGTTTTCCGGCGAAGGGCTGAGAGGGAGGCTCGGCAACGTCGGGCTAGGGAAGCCCCTGGAGGATTCGTGTCCCCTCCTAAGGCCGGCATCCCACAGGAAGAAGAGTCCAGACGCCAGCAGAGGGGAGATGGCGTTGAAAAAGAGGAGGATGTCTCAGGTGGTAGTAGGGCTGGCTCTCCAAGTGAGGATATAGGCTCAACAACTAAACACCCCGGAGGGGCTGAGGCGGTTCATGGTGGAGTCGCCAAAAGGACTCAGGCGGCAGTCAGTCAAGAAGTTCACAATTTCACCGTGACCAGCTACGGCCCCACGCAAGTTGGCTGTGGCAGCGCCACCTCCTCGGATGAGGACCTCGGGCGCAGCCGGTACCCTGACCAGCCTTGGAGGTGGAAGAAGCCACCTTCCTCTGCAGCATGGGCCGCCTTAATGAAGGAGAGGAAGGAGGCCCGAAAGAAGTGAGCTGGCTAAAAGGTCCGTTGACCTTCCACTTTCCTCTTTAGGACCCATCGGTGGTGGTCCTGTTGGCAGTTTGGGACTGTTACCCAGTGGGGGCGGAGTGCCCCATGTTGACTTAAGTTGAAAAAAAAAAAATGGAGGACTGTTCCCCTACCTCCTAGGCCAGGAAGACCTTAAGCAGCACCCAAAAGTTGTGTGCCCAGAAGAGCTGCTCTTTTTGTTTTTACTTTTTATTTTTCTTTTGTTGCGCTTGTTGCTCCTTTTTCTGCTGGAATTTAAAATGCTGAGGCACACCTTGGGGGTGGATATCCTCCAAATCTAAGAGACTTGCGGCCTAGGGCCAAGAAGAAAGAGACTCACAGGGTGTTACCTGTGACTGTGTGCCTCAGAACGCAGCCCTTGAAGAAGATTGAGGGCTAATGGTGTGTAACTTGTCTTAAAGATAAGGACATTGACATTGTGCTTCCAGGGTCCTTACCAAGAAGGACCGGTATCTTTGAGAAGTTTGAAACTTGATAATGGACTGTCCTGAATTGCAGTTCCGGGGCCCTTAACCGAGAAGGGCCGGTCTCCTACTCAAGAAGAAGATTTCAGGACCAGTCATGTGCTAAAATGTTTTAGTAAAATTTAGTAATATGATATAATGTCATAGCTGCTGATTTGTGTTTATTGTTTAGTGTGGTCGGGGACCACCAACATTAAAGTGTTGGGGAATGTAATAGTGGGCAAGGACGTAGCCTTCCCTAGGCACTGAAGTAGTTAAGGAAAATGTTCCCTTAATTAATCCTCTCTGGACTGTGGTAGGCCAAGCTAAGGGGTTAGCTTCAGTGGTCCAGTCAGTAGAGTAGAGGGGGAACTTAGTGCCTGGATCAAGCCTTGGGTGATATAGAGCTTGTTCCTGGCATAATTCGTTGTGGGCTGCAGTACCTGTAAACGGCCACAAGATGCCACTGTTCTGAGTGCAGATGTCAGGTTGAGTCTGCTAGCAGTGTTACAGACAGGGATGAGTTAATGCTGTGTGATGACAGCTCACTGAGGGTGAGCACATTAGGAAAATCTCTGTTTAGTTTCCAGAATCAGGAAGTGATTCTTCATTAAGAGACAGTACGGGGAATCGTGCGGGCAGCCTGAATATAAGTGGCTGCTAGGGTAGACGGGAGCTCCATACCCTCAGACAGTGGGATCACCAGTGTGAAAGCCTCCCTACGCAAGAGCAAGAGTCCTGTAAGCTGGCCGGAGAAACTCAACAGAGAAGTATTGAGGACCCGGGGCACTTCTAGTCTGCAGGAAGCAGAGGAAGTTAAATAGGACTCCAGGCTAAGACGTGGGGGAGATATCAGATCCAGATCACTGTTGGTGTTACAGAAGAGTCTCGTGGACTAGAGATAGAGTCACAAGAGATGCTTCACTTACAGAGGGAACCAGGGCTGAAGATGTTGTCAGTGCCTGTGAGAGAGATGATAACCTGTCGGGCCTTATCCATTATATCTGCCTGTAAATATTGTACATATTCCTCTTCCCCAAGTAAAGTCCAAGTTCTGGTTAAGAACCTCGTATCCTCTGAAATTATTGCTGCCCTGGTCCCAGAAGAAAAATGCCTGGAGACAGCCGCGATCGGATGGCTTGAAGTAAGTGAAGAGCACTACATACACAGCCACACTTCAGAGGGAGGACACGTATTGTCTGTGGGGTGCCATAGCGGGAGGGAGCTACAGCTTGCCCACGACTACCTCGCTGGGGCACCTTACATGTTAGTGATGGACCAGTATTTTTCCTTCATGATACTTGCTTTATTTATATGTGGAACCAGAGGCAAACCAGAGGGTTTAGATATAGTAGTGAAACCTAGGCCTTGGTACTTAAAAGGTTCTTCTGTTGGATAAGAAGACCAGTATTGTAAGCACCAGCAATATAAATAGCACATGGTATTTATGGAATTGCTTTTGTCTCCAGGAATTCAGATTGCTCCTGTGCCTCAACTTAAGGAAACGTTCAAGGCCTAGAAACGAAGATCATTATAGTACGAGATTCCTGCTCCGTGTGGTTAAAAGTACAGTGGCAATGAAATATATACTTCCAAAACAATGGAAAAAATTTGGAGTTTCTCAGAACTTTATTGCAGGAGTTTTCATGAATTTAAGCACAACAGAATTAGGGACATTAGCAACTGATGTTAAAAAATAGGGCCTTGCATTCCATGTTACATTTCCACCTAGATGGCGTTCATTGACATGGAAATTAAGGCTCTATTCTTAATGCATCTTTAGTGTACTATTGAATTGCATATCTTTCACTATTTCATCCCACTTTGAATTCTTGCTGTTATTCAGCACAATACAGGTGCTTCTCACTAAATTAGAATATCATCAAACAAGTTAATTTCTTTCAGTTCTTCAATACAAAAAGTAAAATTCATATATTATATAGAGTACACAAGTGTTTATTTCTGTTAATGTTGATGATTATGGTTTACAGCCAATGAAAACACAAAAGTCATTATCTCAGTAAATTTCAATAATTAACAAAAAACACCTGCAAAGGCTTCCTAAGTGTTTAAAAAGGTTCCTTAGTCTGCTTCAGTAGGCTCCACAATCATGGGGAAGACTGCTGACTTGACAGATGTCCAGAAGGCAGTCATTTACACACTCCACAAGGTCCCAGAGTTCCAATTTTCATTTGGAAATCAAGGTCCCAGAGTCTGGAGGAAGAGTGGAGAGGCCACAATCCAAGCTGCTTGAGGTCTAGTGTGAAGTTTCCACAATCAGTGATAGTTTGGGGAGCCATGTCATCTGCTGGTGTAGGTCCGCTGTGTTTTATCAAGACCAAAGTCAGCGCTGCCGTCTACCAGGAAATTTTAGACCACTTCATGCTTCCCTCTGCTGACAAGCTTTTTGGAGATGGAAATTTCATTCTCCAGCAGGACTTGGCATCTATGGGGTATCGTCAAGAGGAAGATGAGAGACACCAGCAATGCAGAGGAGCTGAAGGCTGCTATCAAAGCAACCTTGGCTTCCATAACACCTCAGCAGTGCCACAGGCTGATTGTCTCCATGCCACGCTGCATTGATGCAGTAATTGATGCAAAAGGAGCCCGACCAAGTATTGAGGGCATTTACTGAACATACATTTCAGTAAGCCAACATTTCAAATTTTAAAAACATTTTTCAAGCTGTTATTATAAAGTATTCTAATTTACTGAGATAATGACATTTGTGTTTTCATTGGCTCTAAGCCATAATCATCAACATTAACAGAAATAAACACTTGAAATAGATCACTCTGTTTGTAATGACGCTTTATAATATATGAGTTTCACTTTTTGTATTGAAATAAATAAATTTTTTGATGATATTCTAATTTAGTGAGATGCACTTGTATATTATATAGAGTCCTAGAGACAGCTTCTAAGAAGATGTCTTTAATGCCAAACGTAGAGATCTCCTGCAACCAACTGCAGGGCGACTGTCTGTGACTTCTGACACACCTGTGACACCGGCATTAGGATGTGTCATCAGTATCAGATCACACATTTAGCTTTTGCCAGCACCAAGTCACTGAAAGAAGGATTAAAAATCAATTAAAAGCATCACTGAAAAAGAGAAATAGCAACCATACGTGCAATACCATATCCCGACACAAATGCACAGCAGGGTGCAGCAGGTCCCCATGATAAAGGTGTGGGCAGCACTGGTGCAAAATACTCATAAAACAACCACTTATCAATCCACCAAACATCCATGGGGTGGCTGCCTAGTATTCTATATGCACACAGGCTTGCACCATTACGTGAGATGCACCTCTGTCCGTCTAACAGCAACACTCCTACTATTACATCAGACGGCCTGCCAATACCATATGTGCACCCACATGCCAGATACCCCACATTACCTAGCCTCCACTGGAGGCATAAAAAATATGCTAAAAGATGTATATAATGCAAGAGGTATTGGTCGATATTTGGCCAAAATGCACAAGCTCGCAACCCACGTCAAGGGTCCTCATTATCTTACGAGTCGCTAAAGTAAATTCAAAAATACTTCAAGGAAAAAAGGAATAAAAATCAATTAAATCATTTTATTGAAAGGCTCCTCCCCAACTCTGCCTACCTTGGCAGAGCTGGTCAAAAATTGGATGAAGACCCCACAAAAATCTCAATTTTATTTTTTTGTAACTTTGCATTGCAGAAAAATTTAATTTTGTAACTTTTTTCAAAGTGTTTTATGTCTAGCTTAAATACTATGATGAGTCTGAAACATATCTGTCTGGGCAGCACAATCTGTTGATTTGCAGTGCTGAGGTCTTCCTTTCAAATCCCACCAAAGCCAACATCTAAAAGGAGTTTGTATGGTCTCCCGATGCCGGCATGATTTTTTCTCTCACACTACAAACACATACTATAGGGAGACTGTGAGCCAAAATATGTTCAATGATGATAATGTCTGTAAAGTGCTAAGGAAATTAATAGTGCAATATAAGTGAATAAAATAATTACTATTCAACATATCCCTTTAAATGTAGTAGTATTACACCTGATCTAAGTATTGAATTATAGGATTTTTAGTTGATATTAATATCCCAAAATAAAATTATTACCATTACTGTAATAAGGACAAACATTTCAGCTGTAAATGATGTAAAGTTTATTGAAGTATACAACTTTTCTGTAACTTTTGACCAACTCAACCTCTGTAAGTCGGAATAGCAGTAAATTAGATACACATGTAAGTTAGTATATTACCTGGGGACAGACATGTAAAAATTCTGGATGGTGTATTATAGATGTGAGCAGCTGCTTCTGCCTTTTTCTGAAATGTGTATAAAAATCATCAATAAAAAATAGCTCATGAATATCCCTGAACCCAGACTTTATATAGCGAACATTACTGCAATGCACAGACATTTTGTGAATTGGGCAGGATATATAATTTCTCTAGGGCTGTCAATAAAACCCTTTTTGCTCACTGCAGAATGTTTCTTCCATCTGTGCACTCTAATTTATAGCTATCCTCAAGGCGAATAAGCTGTCATACTCCATTACCTCTCCAGGTTTAGTATTGGGAACAGTTTCATAAAAAATCGGATTAATTTTCCCCCTTTTAGAAAGTCATACTTGACTGAAAATATTTAGCATAAACATATACAAATATAAAAAGTGTTAATGCCCAAAAAAGTTTCACAATAATAAAAAAGAGCAAAACAATTAAAAGACAAAACGCAAAGGGATGTTAGCAAGATGGCAAAGTAGCAAGATAAATATTTCACTGAAAGATTATTGTTGGGTGAGAAAAGTGTTCATTCATGTTAGCAACAAACATTTCAAATGAAAAAAAACAAAGAATATTGCGTCATAGCATAAGTGGAAATAAAGAAGAGTGAAATCTGGCTTTGTAACCATCGAATATGTTAGCGGGAATATGTCACTAGATTTTTTGCTACATAAACTGAGAGCACCATGATATAAGGGAAGAGACCCTGATTCCAGGGATGTGTCACTTACTTAGCTGTGTTTTGCTGTGTTTTATAAGGAGATTATCACTACAGGACTAGGTGTCTTGTGCCTCCTAGTCCAACTTTCTGTCACTATACAGTGTACACAGAAAGCAGCCAATCAGTGGTGTGGGCGGGGTTATACAGAGCTCAGCATTCAGAGAACTGCTAGATCTGTAGCAGAGAAAACTGTGATTCTATCCCAACTGCTGCACCCTGTAAACTAAGTGATATATTTCCGGAATCAGGGTCTCTGTCCCTGCCTCATGCTGCTGTCAGATTGCATAGTAACAACGTGCTGACGGATTTACTTTAAAATGAATATTAAAATTTATATGGACTCTGGGTGCTAGATAATGGTGTGATCAAAACAGCCCACACTCTACTTTTTAGGATGAAGATAACGGAAGTATATGTAGAGTATATAATATTTAACTTTGATTAAACCATGAAAATCATAGTTAGTGCACTAAACAGTATAATGCATAAGCAAAAGAAAACAAAAAGTAAAAAGAGCATTTGCTTGTTTGTTTTTCTTCTTCTATATTTTTTATTTCTCCACCAACATATGAAGCTTGTTTTTTTTGAGGGACAAGTTGTAGTTGTAAATGACACCATTCACTTTACAATATTATATACTTAAAAATGGGAAAAATTCCATGTATAGTGAAATGGTAGAAAAAACTAAATTATGCCATTGTTTTGGGGACTTGATTTTACAATGTTTATTGTGCAGCAAAAAAATCACCCAGCAGCATAATTTTCCAGGCTTGTAGGGTTAAGGCAATACCAAGCTTGAATTAATTTTTAAGCGGTGAAAAAAATTTCAGAAATTTGTAAAAAAAATACATTTGTGTCATAATTTTCTGTCATTTTTAGCTTCTATTTTTGCTTTACAGAATTTACTAGGTTGTATCATTTATTTATTTTTATAAATCAGACTTTTGCAGATATGGCCATACCAGTGGTTCTTAACCTTGTTTGAGGCACCAAACCCACCAGTTTGAAATGCACATTCACCGAACCCTTCTTTAGTGATAAATCAAATATGATTTTTTTCCAAATTCAAGACATAGGTATATGTTTTTTTACTGGTACACAAAATGAACCGTGCATGAAAATCACCTTGATTAAAGAACAAAACCAACACAGTGCATGAACTCACAACAAATTACATACCTGCAAATCAGTGTGACTTCTGCTGTTGTTTTTGAGAGACCAGTTCAGATATGCGTGGCTTCACCTTGGCAAGTGCTACTCTCATATCATTTTCATAGCAAAGTCTGTTCCTTTTCTTTGTTTTTATGTCCAGCATCCTTGAAAAGGATTGTTCGCAGAGATATGTTGTAACTGACGCGCCCCCTGGGCCATATTCTTTATGGGAATATCCGGAGCCGGATCAGATGGGGGTTGTAGTCTCCGAGTGGCTGTGACCCGGTCCGTGCCCAGGGTGTCAAACTGAGTTGTATGTGGCAGTCCTACAGATGTTATTAAGAGTTCTTTTGTGTCGACTACGCCACCCGTTGGGATGCGGTCACTGTGGCCGCCGCTGCAGCAGGGTCCGCTGAGGCTGATGGTGGGTGCGCAGCTTGGTGGGATAACCCCCAACGGGAGGGGTATAGCCTCAGGGGGGACAGGTGCAGAGGATGGGGGTTGTGGTGGTGCAGTGCAGACGGCAATGAAGAGTCGGGTTGTGCAGTTAAGGGTGTTTACTTACTGCAGATGTTGTACTGGTCACTCCAGCTTCGAGTGACCACCCGAGCCGTGCTGCGTCCACCAGGTCCTGGATCCAGCCAACCCCCAAACAAGTCCGGAGCGTGGCCCTGAGCTCTCCTTCTGTCCCGTTCTCTGGCCGTCCCCACCAGTGATCCACCTAGTGATCCACCTAGGTCCAGCTCCCTCGGGCCTTCTGTTGGGACACCCTTGGCCTTGGGTTCCCTGACCCTTCATGTGGTGTGCCTTCGGGGTGGATGTGATGGGTGGCCGTGGCAGATGCTGCCCACGGCCTCCGGTCTCTGGCTAGGGTGTGTTTTCTGCCCCCGCCAGTTTGGGATCCGGTACCCTGTGCCGACTCTTCACCCGGGGATTTAATTTGGGTTCTTGGAGTCCTCTTTTCTGTTTCCCCCTCTGGGTCTCTCTTCCCCTCTCTCACTCTGGGTCTCTCTTCTCCTCTGCTTGCTGACTTGTTCTCTGCATCTGACCCTGTTCTTAGTTGGTGCCCACCTTATATACACCCTCTATGTGTGAGCTCAGGTGACCAGCACCCAATGGGCTCCTATCTTTACCCAGGCTGCTCCCCCTATCTGCCCCTACACTACTTGGGATGTACCACCCCCCTCCCACTCCAGCCAGGAACAGACTCGGTCGTACCTGCACATTTCTAAGTGGGAGTACCGTCGGTCTGCTCCTCGGAAATGGGATGTGTGTAGTGCATGCAGCCTACCGAGCTCAGTTCCACACTCCATCCTTACCCGGGAGTGGAATATCACACCTCTGGGTTGAGGTGCAATACCCCTGTAGCAGCCGAATCCTCAGGGTGCTACATTCCCCCCTGGTAAATCACAGCACGTCCTCGGGCTGTAAGACATAAACACCAAACATACTTTTTTTTTTTTTTTTCATAAACATATAAAACAACATATATTAGCAAATAAAACATTCTCGTCGCCTCTGGCTCCTCCTCCGGTCACTGTGCAACGTGTGACCGGGTAAAGTGCGACAGTCTCTCTGGAAAACTGGTTTTCCTATAAAACCAGTAGGGGGTGCTTTAGGAAGCGCAACTATATACAGGGGAAGTTGGCCGCTCTCAGTCCTCGGCCAGGTAAAGGGAAGGGAATGGCTGCTCACAGTCCTCAGCCTGGTATGGATACGGAATAACGGGTAAACAGTTCACTCATGCTGGTCCCAACGGGGACTATATATATGTAGCAACAGTTTCTTTGGTACCCGGTCGGGTAACTATTTACATCTACTGCTCTGCCGCACTCAACGGCGTCTTCCTCCTGCTCTTTGCTTGTAGCTGGTTGTAACTTCAGACCCGTCCGGATCCTCTTGCTCTTCCTCCTCACATCGCAGCTCCTCCTCTGTCAGGCGATGCACATGGAGGGCGTAAGGTCCTTTGGCACACTTGTGCCGGGTAAAGGTGACCTCGTCCCCGATATAAAGGTCACGACCTCTGTGCCCCTCTGGCAGATGGGACTCCACATCTCTGCGCGTGACAAAGACGTCGCCGGGGGTGTTGTGGTCTCTGATGAAGCCCCACCCATGCTGCATGTTGAACTTAATTACAGTCCCGGTGGTGCGGGGACTGTGCGCTGCATGGGGGTCCCTCCTGGTCCGGCTCTTCTGCTCGGCACTCCGTACTTGGGCCTGCTGTTCCCGGACCCGCCTCTCTCTCCGCTTCCTCGCAAACTCTTCGAGCTGCTGTCGGCAACACTCAGCACGCTCCGCTGCAGCTGCCCTGGTTTCCTGAGTGAACCCCATTAGGTCTTCTCCGGTGGGGTCCCACTCAAATTGGGCCTCTTCAAGCGGGGGCGAGATCCTTATCACGGGCTTCGGAGCCGGAATCAGGGGCTCACACAAGGGCCCTAGTCTCTGCTGCCGTTCCAGCTCATGGAATTCTTCGGGCCAGATGAAGGGACGCCCGTCCGGCCATGTGAGCTGGCTGAACAAGTCCTCCCCCAGGTGTGGCACCCTTGGTTTTACGGGCGCGGGCGCGGTGGTGGTGGCGCCCGGGTTGCCCAGGCCTTGCGGCCAGGCCTGGGGCACCTGGAAGGTGAAGGGCACCGTTAGGACGGCGGCGCCCTGGGCTACCTGGCCTTGCGGCCAGGCCGGAGGCTCCGCGGAGGTAGGGGGCGCTGTTGGTGATGCGGCGCCCGGGGGTACTAGGCCTTGCGACCAGGCTGGTGGTATTTCCTGCTTTGTCACGCTCCGGGTCGAGGCGCGTGACGTCACAGGGGTCGCTGCGGCGGCTTCCGGTCGGGGCTTAGTCCATAGCGGTGACATGGCGGCTACGGGCACAGCAGGGGGACTTTCGGGCTCTGCGACGGGGAGCTGGGGCAGGTGGGCGGTTTCCCGGCTTGGGGTATAGGCGTCCCCTTTACCTGCCTCCTTGCGTCCGGCTCCCTTCTCGGCGCCGTCTCCGGCCTTTGGTCCTCCCGCGCCATCCTCAGAGGCGGTCTGTCTCCTCATCTTGGCTGGCGTGCTCCGGGTCTTGATTTGCTGGGCCATCTCTCGGCTCCACTCCGCCAATGTCTCTCGCTGTACCCGGGCCATCCTCCGTGCGAGGCCCTCCAGGGCAGTCTGTGCACACTCCCGGTCTCGGGGGAGCTGTGCAAGGACCTCCACTAGGCCTAGTGGGGTCGTGGTTTCTAGCAGGCTCCTGACCAACGGGTCGGTGCTGCTCTGCTCCTCTTCCAGCAGGCTCCTGGCCAGCGGACCGGTGCTGCTCTGCTCTCTCGCCATCTCCGGGTGAGCTCCTCCGATATTCTTCTCCAGGCTTCTTGCCTCCGGGTGCGCTCGCTCCAGACTGCTCCAGGCGGCACCCATCTTCGTTCTTTTCTTTCGTCTCCTCCCACTTCGAGGGCGGTCCCGGGGCAACTCGGTGACTGTCAGCTCCAGGGGTAGTTCTTTCACGCTGACAGACACCTCCAGCATCACAGTCTCTGTTGGTGGGGGCGGTTTCCACTTTTGGCGCCATTTTCTGTCCTGGCCCACGATGGGAGGCGGCCTCTTGCCCTCCTTTGGCACGCCCATAATGGCGTCCGCTGCTCTTCCAAGGCGGGAAATCTTCGGATTTGGCGGGAAGCGTCGCCCAGTGGCGGGAAACTCTGCAGATGGCGGGAACAAGCTGGAAATGGCGGACAATCGGCGGGAAACGACCTGTGATGGGGTCCGATGGCGTGGACCCTCCGGAACCGGCGGGAGACTTCTTTCTGAGGTAAACTTGCACTTTTCTTCAGGCACGCAGTACCCGGTTGTTGTGGGCACGTAATCCTGCCGACTACGCCAAAGTTGACGCGCCCCCTGGGCCATATTCTTTATGGGAATATCCGGAGCCGGATCAGATGGGGGTTGTAGTCTCCGAGTGGCTGTGACCCGGTCCGTGCCCAGGGTGTCAAACTGAGTTGTATGTGGCAGTCCTACAGATGTTATTAAGAGTTCTTTTGTGTCGACTACGCCACCCGTTGGGATGCGGTCACTGTGGCCGCCGCTGCAGCAGGGTCCGCTGAGGCTGATGGTGGGTGCGCAGCTTGGTGGGATAACCCCCAACGGGAGGGGTATAGCCTCAGGGGGGACAGGTGCAGAGGATGGGGGTTGTGGTGGTGCAGTGCAGACGGCAATGAAGACAGAGTCGGGTTGTGCAGTTAAGGGTGTTTACTTACTGCAGATGTTGTACTGGTCACTCCAGCTTCGAGTGACCACCCGAGCCGTGCTGCGTCCACCAGGTCCTGGATCCAGCCAACCCCCAAACAAGTCCGGAGCGTGGCCCTGAGCTCTCCTTCTGTCCCGTTCTCTGGCCGTCCCCACCAGTGATCCACCTAGGTCCAGCTCCCTCGGGCCTTCTGTTGGGACACCCTTGGCCTTGGGTTCCCTGACCCTTCATGTGGTGTGCCTTCGGGGTGGATGTGATGGGTGGCCGTGGCAGATGCTGCCCACGGCCTCCGGTCTCTGGCTAGGGTGTGTTTTCTGCCCCCGCCAGTTTGGGATCCGGTACCCTGTGCCGACTCTTCACCCGGGGATTTAATTTGGGTTCTTGGAGTCCTCTTTTCTGTTTCCCCCTCTGGGTCTCTCTTCCCCTCTCTCACTCTGGGTCTCTCTTCTCCTCTGCTTGCTGACTTGTTCTCTGCATCTGACCCTGTTCTTAGTTGGTGCCCACCTTATATACACCCTCTATGTGTGAGCTCAGGTGACCAGCACCCAATGAGCTCCTATCTTTACCCAGGCTGCTCCCCCTATCTGCCCCTACACTACTTGGGATGTACCACCCCCCTCCCACTCCAGCCAGGAACAGACTCGGTCGTACCTGCACATTTCTAAGTGGGAGTACCGTCGGTCTGCTCCTCGGAAATGGGATGTGTGTAGTGCATGCAGCCTACCGAGCTCAGTTCCACACTCCATCCTTACCCGGGAGTGGAATATCACACCTCTGGGTTGAGGTGCAATACCCCTGTAGCAGCCGAATCCTCAGGGTGCTACATAACAAATGGTATAAAAAATTCCAGGGCTTTCTTAGCAATAATTGGGTACTTTTCCAATTGTCGACATCAAAACGTTGAGAGTGTTGTTGTTCTGAAGAGTTGCTGTTGAACCTGGCTCTGCTGAATTTCAATGATTTCGTCGAGGTATTCAGAATTGACATCTGCTGTCTCAACAGCAAACGTGAACGGCTGTCTCACCCATTCTGGATATGACTCTCTTGTAGGGAAATATCCGTCGAGAGACTTTGCAAGCTCATCTAAGTGCGTGGCAATTGTTTGCTTCAGTTCCATGGATACAGAAATGTCTCCGATTCCAAACACATCTTCGATCTTACTTACACAGTCGTCCAGAAGGGGAAAGTTTGCGAAGTTATTGTTCTCTGTTCGTCGTTTCCATAACGGTAGTTTTTTTTAAAAAACCTTCAGGTTTTCTTCTGCTTCCATGATGTAGACTCCACCACCCTGCATCTGCTGATTGAGATGATTTAGAGCTGCAAATATATCAGCCATGTAAAATGAGAATGAACTCAGGATTTTTGAAGCAATCTGCATGACAATGTTGGTGCTCTTGCAAAAACAGGGCTAATTCCACACGCATGGCAAAAACACGATTCAGCACCTGTCCCCGGGATAACCACCGAACATTAGAATGGTACAGGAGTACCTTGAATTCAAAGCCTATTTCTTTACACAGCTCACTGAAGATGCGGTGCCTCAGAGCACTATTTCACACATAGTTCACACATTTCACTATAGTTTTTAATACTTCTGCCATTTTTGGAGGCAAGGTTTTTGTTGCCAATGCATGCCTGTGCAGAATACAATGCGTAACAATGATGTGTGGTGCATCGGCTTTTACTAGCGCACCAAAACCAGACTTTCTTCCCAGCATGGCTGGAGCTCCGTCCATACAAACTGCAGAAACCATATCCCATGAAAGATTCTTGTCTCTGAGGAAGTCATCCACAAGCTTCTTCACATCGGCTGCCTTAGTTGTTGTTGTAAGAGGCTTACAAAAGAAAAACTCTTCTTTTATCATGTTGTCTTTCACATAGCGCACGAAAACAGCAAGCTGGCTTAAATTAGAAACGTCTGTGGTCTCGTCGAGTTGAAGGCTGAATTTTGCCGGACTTGATATTAGACCTGCGACTACTTGAGCTAAGATGTCTTTACTCATGCACTCTATTCTGTCACTGATGGTGTCATTTGAAAGAGGAATTTGGGATAATTTACCTTCGGCCGCTGTTCTGAGTATCAGATTCGCCATCTTTAACGCTGCTGGTTTTCTGAGTGTTTCACCGATGGTGTGTGGCTTGCCCTGCTTTGCGATCAGGTAAGCAACTTCGTACGATGCGGTGAGGATCGGTTTGTTCACTGGTACAAATCCAAGAGCAGGCAGAGTGGCCCTTTCATCGAATCTGGCTCTTTTCACCTTGAATTCAGCAAGCGTTGTGTTCTTGTATTCCCCATCTCCATGCAGCTTCAAGAAGTGTTCCTTCAGTTTTGCCGGTGTGAGACTAGAGTTGCTCAACTTGGCATTGCAAATCATGCAGATAGGATCCTGACTCCCATCACGTTCCGTGATACATGTGAATCCATGTTGTACATATTCGTCCAACCACTTTCTTTTTTTGCTCGACATAGTTAGTATGGATTACTGAGCACACTAAATTCCCCGCAGCACTGATTGGCCAATTAATGTAACGTGATCATCTGCAGCAAGTGATGGCCAAGCGGGGCGTGTCATCATGAATTTACTTAATGACTAGAGATGAGCGGTGACCGACTAGAACTGTTCGCCAATCTCAAATTCGAGCTGTTTTGGGCGGTGTTCGAGTTGTTCGACGAACCCGAACGATTTGCAAAAAATTCGGCTGTTCGAGGTTATGTTCGATAACTGTTCGTGCACCAAAAGCGTGTCCTGCATGTCTGGCGCTATTTAGAGCACCAATCATGCAGGGATTGTCTGCCACTCACTGTAATGCCACAGCCATGGTGGTTGTGGCATTACAGTGATTGCCCAAATCGATGGGAACAGTGCCAACAGTGAAACATGAAAAGCCGGCAATTCAGCAGCGGCATACACCTGTACCCAACAATTTAGAACCGAAAGAATAGAGCTTCACACATAGATTAGATAGATATAAACATGTCAGCCACATATATACGAAGTACAGTGAAAGTGCTGCTTACTGTACTTGTCATTTAGCGTAAAGGATTTATCAAAAAAAATAATAGTGTTTTCATGCACCGTCTCTTTAAAAAAGCCGGCCGGCAATTCAGCAGCGGTACCCGACAATTTAGAATACAAAGAATAGAGAATCACACATAGATTAGATAGATAGAAACATGTCAGTCACATATATATGAAGTACAGTGACAGTGCTGCTTACTGTACTTGTCATTTAGCGTAAAGGATTTATCAAAAAAAATAATAGTGTTTTCATGCACCGTCTCTTTAAAAAAGCCGGCCGGCAATTCAGCAGCGGTACCCGACAATTTATAACAGACAGAATAGAGCTTCACACATAGATTAGATAGATAGAAACATGTCAGTCACATATATATGAAGTACAGTGATAGTGTTGGTTAGTGTACTTGTCATTTAGTATTAAAATAAAGGATTTATTATTAAAAAAATTGGCGTGGGGTTCCCCTTAATTTTAGGCTCTAGCGGAGGTTAAGCAGACGGCTGGGGCAGATGTTTGAAGCCTGGGAAGGGGGTAATACCCACGGAGCTTCCCAGGCTACTAATATCAGCCCCCAGCTGAATACATAGCCTTTACTAGCTATTAAAATGGGGGACCCCCCCAAAAGAATGACGTGGGGTCCCCCCTAATTTAATAGCTAGCAAAGGCTAGGCAGACAGCTGGGGGCTGATATTAATAGCCCAGGAAGGGAGCCATGAATATTGGCCCCCTCCCAGGCTAGAAACACCAGCCGTCAGCCGCCCCAGAAATGGCGCATTCATAGGATGCGCCAATTCTGGCACTTAGCCTCGCTCTTCCACGCTGCCCTGGTGCGGTGGCAGGGGGTAATAGGGTTGGGGTTGATGTCAGCTTATAATGCCAGCTGACATCAAGCCCAGGTTAGTAATGGAGAGGCGTCTATAAGACACCCCCATTACTAACCCCATAGTCAAAGTTAAAAAAAACACAAACACCCAGAATGAAGTCCTTTAATTGAAATAAAGACACAATCCTTTATTGTTCTAAATTAAACCATACTTACCGTCACGCCCATTCCAGCTGAAGCCAACGATCTCCTGCAATAAAAGAAAAATAATAAAGCAACCTCATCCTTACCTTTCCATGGTTCCCACGACAGCTTCAGCTCTGCTACATCGAGATGACAGGCTGGACCGCAGCAGAACGCTGCCATCCAGCCTCTCATCCCGCAGACACTGAGAAGCGCAGGCTTGCTTGCGCTGCTCAGCGTCTCTCTGTGACGACATCCAGATGAGCCGAGTTCATGTCCAATGAACTCGGCTCACCTCATGCACGTCACTGACAGCGTGGGAAAATTCTCACGCTGAAGCGGTGAGTGCAGGAGAATTCTCCCACGCTGTCAGTGACGTGCATAAGGTGAGCTCATGTCCAATGAACTCAGCTCACCTCCTGCACGTCACTGACAGCGTGGGAGAATTCTCCTGCACTCAGCGCTTCAGCGTGAGAATTCTCCCACGCTGAAGCGCT
The DNA here is from genome assembly GCF_046119375.1 of Phyllobates terribilis. Taxonomy (NCBI): domain Eukaryota; kingdom Metazoa; phylum Chordata; class Amphibia; order Anura; family Dendrobatidae; genus Phyllobates; species Phyllobates terribilis. The sequence goes on along the minus strand of NW_027362762.1, from coordinate 124,784,298 downwards.
GAGTGCAGGAGAATTTTCCCACGCTGTCAGTGACGTGCATAAGGTGAGCTCATGTCCAATGAACTCAGCTCACCTCCTGCACGTCACTGACAGCGTGGGAGAATTCTCCTGCACTCAGCGCTTCAGTGTGAGAATTTTCCCACGCTGAAGCGCTGAGTGCAGGAGAATTTTCCCACGCTGTCAGTGACGTGCATGAGGTGAGCCGAGTTCATTGGACATTAACTCGGCTCATCTGGATGCCCTCACAGAGAGACACTGTGGAGCGCAAGCAAGCCTGCGCTTCTCAGTGTCTGCGGGATGACAGGCTGGATGGCAGCGTTCTGCTGCGGTCCAGCCTGTCATCTCGATGTAGCAGAGCTGAAGCTGTCATGGGAACCATGGAAAGGTAAGGATGATGTTGCTTTATTATTTTTCTTTTATTTCAGGAGATCGTTGGCTTCAGCTGGAATGGGCGTGATGGTAAGTATGGTTTAATTTAGAACAATAAAGAATTGTGTGTTTATTTCAATTAAAGGACTTTTTTCTGGGTGTTGTGTTTTTTTTAAATACTTTACTAGAAATTCATGGTGGTCATGTCTAATATTGGCGTGACCCCATGAATTTCGGGCTTAGGGCCAGCTGATAATGCCAAGCTGGCCCTAACCCCTTTATTACCCAGTGAGCCACCGCATCAGGGCCCTGGATGAGTTGGGTACAGCGCCAGAAGATGGCGCTTCTATGAACGCGCCATTTTCCGGGGTGGCTGCGGACTGCAATTTGCAGCGGGGGTGGCCCAGAAAGCTTGGGCCTCCCTGCGCTGCGGATTCCAGCCCCCAGCTGCCTAGGGTTCAATAGAACCCCGGTTAAGAACCACTGGGCTATACCAAATAAGTTTTGTTATTTATTTTTTTAACCCCGTTGTGGCAATTTTCCATTTTCGTTCTTTCCTCCCCTTCCTCCAAGAACCATAACTATTTTATTTTTCCTTCAATATAGCCGTTTGAGGGCTTTTTTTTGCAAGATTATTATTATTATTATTATTTTTATTAATTTATATAGTGCCATTGATTCCATGGCGCGGTACATAAAGGGTTACATACCAAATATAGATATCACTTACAGTAAACAAACTAACAATGATAGAACGGTACAGAGGGAAGAGGGCCCTGCCCTTGCGGGCTTACATTCTACAAGAATGGGGGAGGAGACAGTAGGTTGAGGGGTTGCAGTAGCTCCAGTGTTGGGGGTGGCAGAAAGCAAGGTCATGGCAGGCTGTAAGCTTGTTTGAAGAGATGGGTTTTCAGGTTCCGTCTGAAGGATCCAGGTGTGGTGAATAATCGGACGTGTTGAGGCACAGAATTCCATATGACAGGGGATATTCGGGAGAAATCTTGGAGGCGATTGAGTGAGGAACGAATAAGTGTGGAGGAGAGAAAGAGATCTTGGGAGGACCGGAGGTTACGTGAGGGAATATATCGGGAGATTAGTTCAGAGATGTACAGAGGAGAGAGGTTATGGATGGCTTTGTAGGTCAATGTTAGTAGTTTGAACTGGATACGCTGGGGAAATGGAAGCCAGTGAAGGGATTTGCAAAGGGGGGTAGCAGAGCAGTAGCGAGGCGAGAGATGAACAAGTCGTGCAGCAGAGATGAGGATGGACTGGAGGGGTGCAAGAGTGTTAGCAGGTACACCACAGAGGAGGATGTTGCAGTAGTCGAGGCGGGAGATGATGAGGGCATGCACAAGCAGTTTAGTAGATTGAGGGTTGAGGAAAGGACGGATTCTGGAGGTGACAAGAGGTGGCGAGAGCTTGGATGTGTGGTTTGAAGGACAGAGCAGAGTCAAGGGTTACTCCGAGGTAGCAGATTGTCGGTACAGCGGAAAGAGTGATGTCATTTATTGTGATAGAAGGATCAGGTGGGAAAGATATGCGAGATGGGGGAAAGATAATGAGTTCAGTTTTGTCCACATTGAGCTTGAGGTAGCGGGAGGAGAAGAAAGAAGATATGGCTGCTAGACATGCTGGGATTCTGGACAGCAGAGAGGTGACATCTGGGCCAGAGAGGTAGATCTGGGTGTCATCAGCGTACAGATGGTACTGGAAGCCATGGATTTTATGAGCTGTCCCAGGCCAAGGGTATAGATTGAGAAGAGTAGGGGTCCTAGAACAGAGCCTTTAGGGACTCCAACCGAGAGGGGGCGGGGTGAGGAGGTAGTGTGGGAGTGGGAGACGCTAAATGTGCGGTTAGAAAGGTATGAGGAGATCCAAGATAGGGCAAGGTCTTTGACGCCAAAGGAAGAGAGGATCTGTAGTAGGAGGCAGTGGTCAACTGTATCGAAAGCACAGGACAGGTCAAGAAGAAGGAGTACAGAGAATTGTCTGTTAGCTTTGGCTGTAAGTAAGTCATTGGTGATTATGGTAAGGGCAGTTTCGGTGGAATGGTGGGGGCGGAAGCCGGATTGTAGGTTGTCGAAGAGTGAGTTAGATGAAAAGTGGGAGGAAAGTTCAGCGTGAACGTATTGCTCAAGGAGTTTGGAGGCAAATGGGAGCAGCGATATGGGGCGATAGCTGGACAAGGCGGTTGGGTCAAGGGATGTTTTTTTGAGGATGGGCGTGATTGTGGCATGTTTGAAGGCAGTGGGGAAAGTACCAGAAGATAGTGATAGGTTGAAGAGATGGGTTAGGGATGGGATGAGTGTGGGGGTGAGGTTGGGGAGGAGGTGGGATGGGATGGGGTCGAGTGCACATGTGGTGAGGTGTGATTTGGAGAAGAGATGAGTAAGGTCTCTTTCCGTGATGTTGGGAAGGGAGGTTATGGGGGTAGGGAAATGGTGTGGAAAACAAAGGGGTTGTGGTGGTCGGACAGTAAAGAATTGCCGTGTTTGGTCAATTTTGTTTTTGAAGTGTGTGGCAAACTCCTCAGCAAAGATGACGGAGGTCAGAGGGGGCAGTGGAGGGCGGAGGAGAGAGTTAAAAGTGTTGAATAGCTGTTTGGGGTTGTAGGATAGGGAGGATATGAGGGTTGTGAAGTAGGCCTTTTTAGCAGAGGTGAGTGCTGATTTGAATGTGAGTGTTGCCTGTTTGAATGCAGTGAAGTCATCTTGAGTATGTGTTTTCTTCCAACGCCGCTCCGCAACCCTGGACACTTGTCGAAGCTGTTTAGTGAGGTTGTTGTGCCAGGGTTACCTGTTGACTCGTCGCGCTCTGCCATGCACAAGAGGGGCGACCGAGTCAATGGCTGATGCGAGAGTGGCAGGATGAGTTGTACGTTTGAATGAAACCATTCATTTTATCATGTAATGCACTGGAAAGTCGTAAAAAAAATTCCAAGTGCATTGAAATTGCAAAAAAAGTGTAACTCACAGTTGTTTTTTATTTACCATGTTCACTATATGGTAAAATTGACCTATAATTATAATTCTACCGTGGTGAAATTTTTTTGGAAATTCGTAAAAAAACCACTTTGCTTGTGTCGCCATTTTCCGAGACCTGTAAAACTTTTAATTTTTTGGATATGGGGCTGTGTGATGGCTTATTTTTTTCTTCCAGAGCTGATGTTTTTAATTATATAATTTTGGGGTAGATATGATGTTTTGATCGCCTCTTATTGCATTTTATTGAAATGTTGCAAGGGCCAAAAAAATTAAATTCTGGCCATTCTATTTTTTTTTCTCAATTTACTGATCAGATTCATTTCTTTTATATTGTGATAAATTTAACTTTTACGAATGAAGTGATAACAAATATGTGTAGTTTTTATTTTTAATGGGGCAAAGGGGTTGCTTATTTGAACGTTTGTGTTCTCTTATTTTTTTCATATTTTTTAAAAAAATTTATTTACTGTATTTAATAGTCCCCTTAGGGGACAAGAAACTGCGATTGTCTGATCGCTTGTGCTATACATAGCAGTCCATCAGCACTGCTATGTAGATAAAATCACAATCTCCTATGAATGACAGCAAAATGCTGGCTTTCACAGGAGGATCATAATGACAGGCACGAGGGTCTTCAGCAGACCCCCGGCTGCCATGACAACCCATCGGTGCCCTGCGATCATGTCACGGGCACGCTGATGTGCATGTAGAATGACACACCCTCCTGCTCCGCTCCACCTGCGGCTGTTAGAGTCACATGATGGCGGATTAAATCAGCCATCATTTGCTAGGAAAGATGCTGGCTTGGCATGCGATCCTGCATCAAAGTAAGGGAGCCAGCATATGACATACTGTTATGATGCCGGGTGGTGTAACCACTGTGCCGTGGTACAAGGAGAGACCGGAGGGGCGTAACTAGGGCCTCACCTGGACCGACCTTAGCAACACGGCAGCTTAGTCGACTCCGTGAAGCAAGTAAGGCCCAGGAAGGGGAACCAGGTGCTACTCCGGGACCGACCTCGTGTGAGAGCAGGTGATTCCCATGGGACTGATGACAGGCGCAGACTGGTACAGCAGATAGGCACGGTTGGTAGGCAGGTGCGACTGGAAGGCAAGCAAGGCTGGTAAGTAGGCAGGCTGACACGGCTGATAGACAGGCTGGCGGGCACGGCTGATGGGTACGGCTGATAGGCTGCTGGGCACAGCTGATAGACAGGCAGACTGGCAGCACTGGGATCTGGGGGCTTACAGAAGTGTTATACACTAACAGACAGCATTGCTCAGGTATCTCCATGTTGGGGTAGGTGCAATATATAGTAGATGCCATCCGGCCATTGGCCGGGGACATCTTAGGACGGCTCGCGCGCAGACCCTTTAAGAGACATGGAGCGCACACGCGCTCCCTAAGCACATTACCCGGGGATCTGCGCAGGACGCGTGCACCCTGGGCCGGCCACCGGCTACCAAGGTTTGGCATTCTGTGGGCATGTTGCGAAAACAATGGACACCTGTACTCAATGCGGGTTGTTCATGTGTGGTGGATATCAGGAAGGCATTGAGCAGGACTTGTTAACTCTTCTGCCATGGCTATTTTACAAGATTCATGTGTTTTGTAATAAAATAACTATTCTGGAGCATTTTCTTAGAATTCTGTACTGACCTACTCCTCTGTTAGTCCTTCTGGAAATGTATCAATAAAGTGACAGTTGGGCGTCAAGTACAGTTGCTGCTATAAGTACTAATAAAATAGTATCAGAGTATGTAAGGACAAGCCCTATTAAGCCCTATTAATAAGGAAAATGATAAAACAAATTGTATTTTTTTTCATACAGTATATAGCATTGTTATATAGTTAGCATGGTTGAAAAAAGAATTATGTCCATCTAGTTCAACCAAGGGATGGTAGAGGATATGAATAAAGGGAAGGGGTTCATGTAAACATTTTTTCTGCCTTTCCCTTGTACTACTGATCTAGAGAAAGGAAAGACTGTGGGGGCCCCCAACCAAACCCCGACGCATGCTTAGCCCCCCCTACCCCATCCCTTTCCCTTGCCAATAATGTACCAAGTACAACTGGATGGGTGAGGATCGGTCACAGCTTTATTAAATTCTCCATTCACATTGATAGAAAGGAATTTAACTTTTCAAACCAGCTCCTTGCCAAATGCCCTGTGTCTCCACACAGGCAAGTCAGCCAACAAGCGGAACTTTCCAACATGTCCTTTCTTTATTTCCAGGCTGAGACTTGTAAAGTTTCAAATTGTCCATTTTGCCGTGTTCTCACAGGGGAGGGAGGGTGGGACAATCGATTCCAGGACCACCAGGGGAAAAGGAAGGAGGGTGGGACATCATCGTGTTTAAATACCTAAGGGACGGCTTGTGACAGACTTTCACTTTATTGGTCCCTTCGGGGACTTCTTATTTCTCTGGCCATTAAGGGGCAGCGGAGGGGACCACCAATTGCCACTACAGTCAGAGGCACTTTCCTTATTTAGTGCTGCACCTGCCAAAAGAAAGAAAAATGAACAAAACAACTTCATTCTTGAACCAATCTGCCTCCTGTTCCAAAGTGTCAGACTGTTATCTGTAGAGATGAGCGGTGTTCGACTAGAACTGTTCGCCAATCTCAAATTCGAGCTGTTTTGGGCGGTGTTCGAGTTGTTCCACGAACCTGAACGATTTGCAAAAAATTCGGCTGTTCGAGCTTATGTTCGATAACTGTTCTGCACCAAAAGCTTGTCCTGCATGTCTGGCGCTATTTAGAGCACCAATCATGCAGGGATTGTCTGCCACTCACTGTAATGACACAGCCATGGTTGTTGTGGCATTACAGTGATTGCCCAAATCGATGGGAACAGTGCTCACAGTGAAACATGAAAAGCGGCAATTCAGCAGCGGCATACACCGGTACCCGACAATTTAGAACCGAAAGAATAGAGCTTCAGACATAGATTAGATAGATAGAAACATGTCAGTCACATATATAAGAAGTACAGTGACAGTGTTGCTTACTGTACTTGTCATTTAGTGTAAAGGATTTATCAAAAAAAATAATAGTGTTTTCATGCACCGTCTCTTTAAAAAAGCCGGCCGGCAATTCAGCAGCGGTACCCGACAATTTGGAATAGAAAGAATAGAGAATCACACATAGATTAGATAGATAGAAACATGTCAGTCACATATATATGAAGTACAGTGACAGTGTTGCTTACTGTACTTGTCATTTAGTGTAAAGGATTTATTAAAAAAAATAATAGTGTTTTCATGCACTGTCTCTTTAAAAAAGCCGGCCGGCAATTCAGCATCTGTACCCGACAATTTAGAATAGAAGGAATAGAGCATCACACATAGATTAGATAGATAGAAACATGTCAGTCACATATATAAGAAGTACAGTGATAGTGTTGATTACTGTACTTGTCATTTAGTGTTAAAATAAAGGATTTATTTAAAAAAAAATTGGCGTGGGGTTCCCCGTAATTTTAGGCTCTAGCGGAGGTTAAGCAGACGGCTGGGGCAGATGTTTGAAGCCTGGGAAGGGGGGTAATACCCACGGAGCTTCACAGGCTACTAATATCAGCCCCCAGCGGAATACCTAGCCTTTACTAGCTATTAAAATGGGGGACCCCCCCCAAAAAAATGACGTGGGGTCCCCCCTATTTTAATAGCTAGCAAAGGCTAGACAGACAGCTGGGGGCTGATATTAATAGCCCAGGAAGGGTGCCATGAATATTGGCCCCCTCCCAGGCTAGAAACACCAGCCGTCAGCCGCCCCAGAAATGGCGCATCCATAGGATGCGCCAATTCTGGCACTTAGCCTCGCTCTTCCCACTGCCCTGTAGCGGTGGCAGTCGGGTAATAGGGCTGGGGTTGATGTCAGCTTATAATGCCAGCTGACATCAAGCCCAGGTTAGTAATGGAGAGGCGTCTATAACACACCCCCATTACTAACCCCATAGTCAAAGTTAAAAGAAAACACAAACACCCAGAATAAAGTCCTTTAATGGAAATAAAGACACAATCCTTTATTGTTCTAAATTAAACCATACTTACCACCACGCCCATTCCAGCTGAAGCCAACGATCTCCTGCAATAAAAGTAAAATAATAAAGCAACCTCATCCTTACCTTTCCATGGTTCCCAGGACAGCTTCAGCTCTGCTACATCGAGATGACAGGCTGGACCGCAGCAGAACGCTGCCATCCAGCCTGTCATCCCGCGGACACTGAGAAGCGCAGGCATGCTTGCGCTCCTCAGTGTCTCGCTGTGACGGCATCCAGATGAGCCGACAATGAACTCGGCTCACCTCATGCACGTCACTGACAGCGTGGGAGAATTCTCCTGCACTCAGCGCTTCAGCGTGAGAATTTTCCCACGCTGTCAGTGACGTGCATGAGGTGAGCCGAGTTCATTGAACATGAATGAGCTCACCTCATGCACGTCACTGACAGCGTGGGAAAATTCTCACGCTGAAGCGCTGAGTGCAGGAGAATTTTCCCACGCTGTCAGTGACGTGCATGAGGTGAGCTCATTCATGTCCATTGAACTCAGCTGACCTCATGTACGTCACTGACAGCGTGGGAGAATTCTCACGCTGAAGCGCTGAGTGCAGGAGAATTCTTCCACGCTGTCAGTGACGTACATGAGGTGAGCCGAGTTCATTGGACATGACCTCGGCTCATCTGGATGCCGTCACAGCCAGACACTGAGGAGCGCAAGCAAGCCTGCGCTTCTCAGTGTCTGCGGGATGACAGGCTGGATGGCAGCGTTCTGCTGCGGTCCAGCCTGTCATCTCGATGTAGCAGAGCTGAAGCTGTCGTGGGAACCATGGAAAGGTAAGGATGAGGTTGCTTTATTATTTTACTTTTATTGCAGGAGATCGTTGGCTTCAGCTGGAATGGGCGTGACGGTAAGTATGGTTTAATTTAGAACAATAAAGAATTGTGTGTTTATTTCAATTAAAGGACTTTTTTCTGGGTGTTGTGTTTTTTTTAAATACTTTACTAGAAATTCATAGTGGTCATGTCTAGTGTTGAGCCACCCCCGTAGTGTTCGAGTTCGGTTCGGTTCGTCGAACACCCGTGTGTTCGCCGAACTGTTCGTCGAACTGTTCGTCGAACACCTTCGAACACCGTTAAAACCAATGGCAGGCAAACAAAAACACATAGAAACACATAGAAAACACCTTCAAAGGTGTCCAAAAGCTGACAAACTGCTCAGAAGACATAACTAACACATGGAAAAGTGACAAGTACATATAGTCATGCGAAAATAAAAGAGGTGGAGGAGTAAAAGGAGGGGGAGACACAGATATAGGCATGTCATGCCCTTCTAAAATCCAAAAAGTGAGAAGCCGACACGGCCAGTCCGCTCCTGCCCGTGCCACCTCCGTGTCGCCGGGTTTGTGCCAGAGCCGCGGTGAACCCTGACGGCCAGCCCCCCTCTCCCAATACTGGTGCCTGTCCGCTGGTGGGTCGAGCGAGCCCCCCTGTGGTGGAGGCATCTCTAAGCTTTTTAATTTAAATTGTCTCTCTAATTTGAATGAATACACTTTAAATCCATTTACAAGGATCTATTGGAGGGCAAGTCTCATGCCAGCAGCCGCGGTAATTCCAGCTCCAGTAGCGTCCACTAAAGCTGCTGCAGTTAAAAAGCTTTTATAAGGATCGAGCTCGGCTGTCCACCGCAAGGCATCCTACTGCCAGTCCCAGCCCCTATGCCTTGGGGTGCCTCCTGATGCTCTTCACTAAGTATCCCATGGTCCCGAAGCATTTCCTTTGAAAAAATTAAGTGTCTAAACTACAGGTGGTGCAGCTTGCTTAACAGCCGGGATAATCCGCTCACTAGCAGACACTGCTACTAGGCACAAAGTATTTCCTGGGCTAGATGCAGTTAAAAATTTGTAATTAGATACTCTCGTTGGATGCTGAGAAAGCATTCCATAGAGTCTCCTGGCACGCCATATATGATTCTCTTAAAAAGCTTGGGGTAGGGGTCTAGGGGACCCTTTTATAGCCAAAATCACGGCCCTGTATCGCAATACGTCACCTAGGCTGAAGATAAATGGAACTGTAGCACCCTGAGGGCTCGGTTGCTACAGACGTATTGCACCTCACCCAGAGGTGTGATATCTCACTCTCAGGTAAGGATGGAGTGTGGATCAGGACCCGACACCTGCATGCATTACACCACATTGCCGTGGGGCAGGGCGACCAATATGCCCCTGAGATGGGCACGACAGTCCCTGTCCCTGGCTGGAGTGGGGGGAGGGAACACTGAGGAAGGGGAACCCTGTAGTGCAGGAGCAGGGAGGAAGCAGTTCCTGGGTGCATTGAGAAGGGAGTATAAAAGGTGGGCACCATCTTAGTTCAGTGCAGAGAAGTCTGAGCAGAAGTGGCAGGGAGCAGGGGCTCTGCATGAGCTCTGCTCCGGAGGCGGGCCTAGTAACAGAGGCCCAGGCCTGGAAGAGGGAGAAGGAAGGAAGAGGAGCGGAGAAGGCTCCAGGAACGAGGAATGAAGGGATCCCAGGGGTGCGGACGGGCGAGTCGCCACCGCACGCCCGAATCCACCTGCGTGGAGGGGTCAGGCCAAAGGGGGAGACCGGTCCCCGAACTAGTGGAGGCAGGAATCGACCCTAAGCTAGAAACCGGAGGCTCTGACATTTTATGTGGCACAGCCCCTCGCTACACCCGCTAGGAAGGCACCACATAGGGTCAGGGAAACTGGCGCCAAGTTTACCAAGAGGAGGCCCGAGGCAGCCGGACAGAAGTGTTGGTAAGAAAGGCCAGACAAAGGACACACAAAGGGGGTCCTGTGAAGTGCTCCAAAGTTATCTGGGAGTTGTCTGAGCCCCTCACCTGGTGAGCACAGTACGACGTGGGCAGCCGTTACCTGCAGACGTGGTCTGGATAATAAGAACTGTGAGTAAAGGCCCTGAACTGCATCACTGACTCCGTGTCGTTACTGCTGCTGCCCTGCACCATCACCCCCATCCTCCGCATACACTGCCCTGAGGCTATACTCCTCCCGTGGGGAGTTATGCTACGCTCTGCTGCACCCACAACACCAGCCTCAGTGGTCTGCCCTGTAGCGGCGGTTCACTCTGACCGCAATCCACGGGTGGCGTAGTCGGACATTTAAACATGAAAACCACATAAATAGTTCCGCCACTGGTTTGACCGCCCTGAGCCACGGAACCGGGTCGCCGCCACGAAGACTACAACCACCAGCATCCACCAAAAAGGGTCCGGCTCCGGGTGTCCCAAGGCCCAGGGGGTGCGTCAGAACATTTTCATCACCTTTCACAATCACCAATGGGACAAGGCAGTGATGTCCTCTGTCCCCTCTCTTATACATCCTAGTGACGGAGCACCTGCTCTCATCAATTCGCCATAACCCCAATATTAGGTGGATTGAGGTGGGAGGCACCGAGTACAAGTGCTCTCTATTTGCTGATGATGTCCTAGTATATATCACTCAATCACATATATCCATCCATGCTGTTATGGCTGAAATAGATCACTTTGTTACATGGTAAAATTTTAAAATCAATGCAGCGAAGTCTGAGGCCCTCGATGTCTCCCTCCCCAAATCCATATAGGATTCCATCCAGTCCAACTTTCCCTTTGCCTGGCCCTCACAGGGTATCAAATACTTAGGAATTCCTATTCATAGAGACCTTTCCCATCTATGTTATCTTAATTTTGGGCCCTTTATTGAACAACTCCATACAGACCACGGTTGGCAAGTTAGAACTGTAAGATTCACTACGTGAACCACTGGTGTTTTGTGGAAAAGCACATGTACACTGCGTTCCAAATTATTATACAAAAAGTGTTTAGGAGTGATAAGGGAAGAATTTGTTTGTTTGTCAGTTAAACTCATTGATGGTGATGTGTGTCAGGGCTCTTTATATCACTGTAAGCAATTGCAGACACCTGTGCTAATTAGTTTGGCAGGTGTGTCCAATGAAAGGCAAGACTACTTAAGAAGGCTCTCTCACATTATTATCAGCCTACATTTTCTGCCAAAATGGGAAAGAAAAAGGATGTGTCGGCTGCTGAGAAGCAACAAATTGTGGAGTGTTTAGGTCAAGGCATGACTACAATCAACATTGTGCGATGATCAGGATGAAGTGTCTTGGCAATCAAGAAGTATGTAGCTGATTCACAGTACACACGTGTGCGTGCTGATAAGGGCAAATTGAGGACTCTTTCCTACAGGCAATTACGTCAGGTTGAAAGAGCAGCGGCAAAAAAGCCTTGTCATAGCAGCAGACAAGTTTTTGAAGCTGCTTGTGCCTCCAACGTCCCCCGAACAACAAGATGCAGGGTCCTTCAGAGGTTTGCAGCTGTGCATGCGCCATCCTGTCGACCTCCTCTATCCACTTCACACAAGCAGAAACGGCTCCAGTGGGCCAAACATTACATGAAGACTGATTTCAAAACTGTTTTGTTCACGGATGAGTGCCGTGCAGCGCTCGATGGTCCAGATGGATGGAGTGGAGGATGGCTGGTTGATGGACACCCCACGCAAACACGGCTACAGCGCCAACAAGGAGGAGGTGGAGTAATGTTTTGGGCTGGAATCATGGGGAGAGAGATTGTCGGCCCCTTTAGGATCCCTGAAGGCGCTAAAGATGAATTCCATAATGTATGTGGATTTTCTCAAACAGCACTTCCTGCCATGGTTCAAGAAGAAGAACTGTGTATTTCACAGCAAGATCATTTTTCTGCATGATAATGCACCATCTCATGCTGCACATAAAACATCTGCATCTCTGGCTGATATGGGCATAAAAGGGGACAAACTTATGGTGTGACCCCCATGCTCCCCTGACCTCTACCCCATTCAGAACCTTTGGAGCATCATTAAAAGGAGTGTCTATGATGGCGGGAGGCAGTTCACATCTAAGCAACAGCTCTGGGAGGGTATTCTGTCCTCATGCAAAACAATTGAAGCAGAAACCATCCAAAACCTGACAAATTCAATGGACGAGAGAGTTCAGAAGCTCCTTTCGAACAAGGGGTCCTATGTGAAAATGTAACATCACCTAGAATAAAGTTTTGAGTTGAAAACTGTTTGATTTCAGTTTCTAACAACCTGCTAATGCTTATAATTTCAAAAATGACCATTTTTTTGGTCTTTATTAAAATGAAAAGGTTGATCGAAAAGTTTGGGGGATCTAAGAGTGTGGCAACCCAGTAGTCATGATTACTTCGAATTCTGACAATATGAGGGTCATGCTGCAGGTAGTGCAGCAAGAAGGCACTTATGTGCCTTGCGCATCTCGGAGCCCCAAAATTATTTTCCGGGCTAGATGCAGCTAAAAATTATTTTTAATTTTAAATCTGGTGAAGCTTTAGTATAGATGGCCTAATAGGATCAGTGCTGCACACTGCTACAAAGCCCAAATTATTTTCCAGTCAAGATACAGATAAACATGATTAGTAATTTGAAAGCTTAAAACGGTTGGTAGGGTGATTTTAACCAATCATCAAGCTTTTACTCTCCCCAGGATGACACAGGGGTAGAAAAGTCATTTCGGATCCATGATTTGTTCATCTTTATGAACGTGAGTCTGTCTACATTATCAGTGGAGAGCCGCGTGCGCTTATCTGTCAGCACACCACCAGCAGCGCTGAACACACGTTCAGACAGAACGCTGGCTGCGGGGCATGACAAGATCTCCAAGGCGTAAGTGGCTAGCTCTGGCCATTTATCCAGATTGGAAGCCCAAAAAGAGCAAGGGTCCAGTGACACAGTCGTGGCTTCAATGTTTACTTGGAGATACTCCTGTACCATCGTCTCTAGGCGTTGACTATGTGTCAGACTTCTTGTCTCCTGTGGCCTTGCAAAGGATGGGCTAAAAAAGTGGTGAAATGATTCCGCAAAATTGATGTTACCAGCAGATACTGTGGTTCTGTTACGGTTTGAGTGCGGAACACTTGACGGTCCCACGGTTGGCAAGTTGGAACTGTGAGATTCACTACGTGCACCACTGGTATTTTGTGGAAAAGCACATGTAAGATTCTGCAACAGTCTCTGCTGATACTCCTGCATGCGTGCATCCCTTTCTATGGCAGGAATAATTTCTGCAAATTTACTTTTGTACCGGGGATCTAACAGTGTGGCAACCCAGTAGTCAGGATTATTTCTAATTCTCACAATTCGAGGGTCATGTTGCAGGTAGTGCAGCAAGAAGGCACTCATGTGTGTTGCGCATCCAGGAGCACCAAGTCCCTGTTGTGTTGGTGGCGAAGTAACAATCATGCTTCCTTCCTCTGTCCTCTCCCCCCAACCTCGCACAACAGAAATGTGATCAAGGTCTCCCTCATCTGATGAGTCTTCCATCAGTTCGTCCTCCACTTCTTCCTGGGCTCCTGCACCTTCCTCACTAGTTTGGCTGCTACCATGCGCCCTGGTAAAACCATCTCCCCCACCCTCACATGCCTGCCGCCTTGGTGCTGCCGACCGTCTGGACCTTGCAGATGTTAGCCCTTCCGCATACAACTCCTCCTCCTCTACTTCCTCCACCTCCTCTTGTGCCACCACCTGACTCCGAATTCTGTTTAACATGTGCTCCAGCATGTAAATCACCGGAATAGTCATGCTGATAATGGCATCGTCAGCACTAAACATCTTCGTCGCCATTTCAAAACTGTGCAGAAGGGTGCATAGGTCCCTGATCAGAGACCACTCCTCCAGCGTGATTTGCCCCACCTCTGAATCTCGTTGGCCCAGGCTATACGTCAGAACGTATTGCACCAGGGCTTGTCGGTGCTGCCACAGTCGCTGCAACATGTGCAGAGTTGAATTCCACCGGGTAGGCACATCGCATTTTAGCCGGTGAAGTGGCAGGCCCAACGACTTCTGTAGAGATGTAAGTCGCTGAGCTGCGGGATGCGAACGGCGGAAGTGAGCACACAGCGACCGTGCCCTCTGCAGAAGGCCATCTAGTCTGGGATAGTGGGCTAAAAATTGCTGGACAACCAGGTTCAACACGTGAGCCATACAAGGCACGTGTGTGACATTGCCCCGGCGAAGGGCCGCACCCAGGTTTGCAGCATTGTCGCACACGGCCTTCCCTGGTTTCAGGTCCAGTGGAGACAACCATTCATGAAATTGGTTCTCCAGAGCTGACCACAACTCCTCAGCTGTGTGACTCACATTTCCCAGACATTTCAATGTAAAAACCGCCTGATGACGTTGAGCCCTACTGCCAGCATAGTAAGGAGGTGTGCAGGATCCCTTCTGCGCAGTTAGAAAGCTTGTGGCATGACCAGACAGGCTTTGGGTGCAGGTGGAAGACCGAGAGGAGGTTGAGGAGGCAGAAGCAGTGGAGGAACTTTGACATAAAGAGGATTGACGCACAACTCGTGGGGACGGCAAGACTTGGACAGCAGCCCCTTGTCCTGCTGTCACCATAGTTACCCAGTGCCCAGTCAGCGACATGTAGCGCACCTGTCCATGCCTACTCGTCCAAGTGTCTGTGGTGAAATGCACCCTGTCACACACAGAGTTTCTCAAAGAAGCGGTGATGTTGTGTGCGACATGCTGGTGGAGCGCAGGCACACCTTTCTTTGAGAAGTAGTGCCGACTGGGCATCTGGTACTGGGGCACTGCGACGGACATAAGGTCTCGAAAATCCTCTGTGTCCACCAGGCGGAAAGGCAGCATTTCTGTAGCCAAGAGCTTGCAGATGGTGAAATTCAACCTCTTAGCTTTCTCATGGCTAGGAGGAAATGGTCTTTTACTTGTCCACATCTGAGGGACCGAGGGCTGGCTATTGTGCTTAGACGGGGTTGATAAGGGTGTCCCCGGCAAACTGCCGGTCTGTGAGGAAGATGCAGGCGGACATGTTAGGTTGCCTTGATCCAAAGGTGGTGCTATCGATGTCGGACAGCGCTCAACACCAGCTGGTGTTACCACCTCCAAAGAAAATGATGACCTGCCAATCACGCTGGCTGTTGCGGGTAAAGAGGTGGCAGGTCTGCGCCCCAAAACAGGTGTGACTGCTGTCCCCCCAGTCACAGAGGATGAAGAGGCCGCGGATGCACAAGATATGGCAGACGGTGATTGGCCCGGCCGGCTAGGCCGCATTGTAGCACACTGAGCTTCCCACTGCAACTTATGCTTCATGTCCATGTGCCGGTTCATGCATGAAGTACTCAAACTATGTATTTTTTGGCCTCTACTTAGCTTTTGCTGACAAATGTTACAGATAACACGAGTTGGGTCATCTTTATCGATCTGAAAAAATGCCCAGGCTATGCAAGGCTTAGCACCCATGCGACCTGAAGAGCCACCACGACTTGTGGTGAGAGGCAGAGTTGTGTTTGAGGATGCAGTTGTTGACGTGCTTCCAGTACTACGTCTCTGTCCAGGAAGGCGCAACCTGACCTCGTCGTCACTAGCATCTTCCTCCACCTCCTCTGCTGAACTCATCTCTTGGCTGACTGTGGGTTGACAGTAAGTGGGATCTCCGACCTCATCATCATCACCCTGTGCGTTATCACACCCGTCGTCCTCAGAGCCAACCTGTTCCTGCCCTGACAAAAAACTAAAGTTGTCGCTCCAATCAGGTATTTGAGTCTTATCATCGTCTTCCTCATTGTCTCCACCAACAGGAGTTACAGTTTGGGAATGAGGGTCTACATTATGGTCAGAACCTTCTGCGTCTGGTCCTGGATCCGACTCATAAAGATTCTGGGCATCAGTGCAGATCATTTCCTCGTCTGGATTCACAGAAGCGCTGGAGTCGACCTCTGATTCCCAGGCTATAGTATGAGTAAACAGCTCTGCAGACTCAACCATCTGTTCTACCTCATACTCAGACGGGCAGCTGGAGATTTGGGAGCTGTGAGGAAGCAAGTGCGATTTGGGTGACACCTTTGAGGACTGGAGTATTTGTGATGTTGAAGTTGATGTGGAGGAGAGCCCACTTAAAGGAGCACTTGATATCCGTTGAAGCACCTGCTGTTTTTGTGCCTCATCTGGAATTTGTAGCGATTGGCGTGGCCGTAAGAAAGGGATCTTATCACATTGTCCGCTAAAAGAAGTAGACATTTTAGTTTGGCTGGAAGATGGTCTTTCTTCTGCAGATGTTACTGTTGCTTTAACACCTACCCCACGGACACAACCTTTTTTCCCCTTCCCAACACGCCTATTCCCCTTTCCACCAGCAGCAGGCCTTTTTCCACTCATTTTGGTGGTTAACTAATTCACAACTCTGGAGTTGTTTGCACAAAAAAACAATGGATGGTAACCGAGCAGTGCTGAGTGACCAAACTGTGGTATTAGGCCAAAACTATTGGCTGGGTTAGATGCAGAAAAAAAAATTATTTTGAATTTGCAACCTGATGGAGGTCAGTATAGATGGACTAATACAAATAGTCCCACACACAGCTAGAAGCCCAAATATTTTTTCAGAGGTACTGTAGATGCAGATAAAAATTATTTTTAATTTGCAACCTGATGGAGGTCAGTATAGATGGACTAATAGACCAAGTCCCACACACTGCTAGAAGCCCAAATATTTTTTCACAGCTAGATGCAGAAAAAAATTATTTTTAATTTGCAACCTGATGGAGGTCAGTATAGATGGACTAATAGACCAAGTCCCACACACCGCTAGAAGCCCAAATATTTTTTCACAGCTAGATGCAGAAAAAAATTATATTCAGTTTGCAACCTGATGGAGGTCAGTATAGATGGACTAATAGAATGATGCTATGCCCAAAAGATTTTACTTCACTAGGTGCAGTAAAAAAATTGGTATTCTATACACAGGTGTTATATCTTGCAACACAGATAGGCTACTCCACTGACTAACACACTCTGCAATAGGCCAAAAAGGATTAGCTTTGCTAGATTCAGCCAAATGCTGTGAAAAAAACTTGCACAGCACTGGCACAGACCTGCCTGGCAAAAACTGATAGGAACTCAAGTAACCTAGTCCTGAAAAGGACTCCAATTACAATTAGTCTTTACTCCCACAACCTATCTATTTAAGAGCACAGACCTCCCTGATAAAAGTCGTAGGAAATGCTGTAACCTAGTCCTTAAAAGTACTGCAATCACAACTATTCCCTACTCCCAAGCTATCTGTATATTTTTGCGAAAATTGGCTTGAAATTAACAAGGTATAGCGCACACAGCAACAGCGGTGCCGTCTAACACGCAGCTGCAGCAGTGAGAAAATGGTGGCGACGGGGAAAATGGCTTGGTCTTATAGGGCAAGGACATGTGACATACACTGCCAATGACACATGCCCTTGCTTGTGTGAAAAAAAGCACTTCGCTCCGTGTGTGCGCTGCTGATAGGCTGACAGATTGCACCTCCCCACTGCAAATGCGGGAAAGAGAAAAAAAAATGGAGATCTTCATTGTTCCTGCAGAGATCCATCCCCTGCCCCTCCCCCCACCCCGCTGTACACTCAAACTGCGTATTAACATTAATTTTCATCATTACTGAGAAAAAATCCAGTTATGATTTTGGTGCACGAACAGTTATCGAGCATAACCTCGAACAGCCGAATTTTTCTCAAATTGTTCGTGTTCGCCGAACGGCTCGAACACCGCCCAAAACAGCTCGAATTTGAGATTGGCGAACAGTTCGAGTAGAACAACGCTCATCTCTAGTCATGTCTAATATTGGCGTGACCCCATGAATTTCGGGCTTAGGGCCAGCTGATAATGCCAAGCTGGCCCTAACCCCTTTATTACCCAGTGAGCCACCGCACCAGGGCCCTGGATGAGTTGGGTACAGCGCCAGAAGATGGCGCTTCTATGAATGCGCCATTTTCCGGGGTGGCTGCGGACTGCAATTTGCAGCTGGGGGGACCCAGAAAGCTTGGGCCTCCCTGCGCTGCAGATTCCAGCCCCCAGCTGCCTAGTTGTAGCTGGCTGGACACAAAAATAGGGCGAAGCCCCACGTATTTTTTTTTTTAATTATTTCATGAAATTCATGAAATAATTAAGAAAAAAAGGGCTTCCCTATATTGTTGTGTCCGGCCAGGTACAAATAGGCAGCTGGTGGTTGGGGGCAGCCCGTTCCTGCCTGCTGTACCTGGCTGGACACAAATATAGTGCGAAGCCCACGTTAATTTTTTTTTAAATTATTTCATGAACCTAGATGGTGGCCCGATTCTAACGCATCGGGTATTCTAGAATATGTATGCGGCAGACCCGGCGCAATCAGCAGAGCGGTGTTTAAATTTGGCGCCAAAATCGCTGACTGGTCGCGGCCAGCAACCGCGACCAATCAGCAAATCGGTGTTGAAATTTGGCAACTATATCACTGATTGGTCACGGCCGGCGGTCGCGACTAATCAGCAGAGCAGGGTTTAAATTTTGCGCCAATAATGCTGATAGGTTGTGGTCGCGACCAATCAGCAAAGCGATGTTTAAATTTGGCGCCAATAATGGTGATTGGTCACGACCTCGACCATTCAGCAGAGCGGTGTTTAAATTTGGCGGCAACAATGTTGATTAGTCGCGGCCGGCATCGCGACCAATCAGCAGAGCGGGGTTTAAATTTGGCGCCAATAATGCTGATTGGTCGCAATCGCCGGCCGCGACCAATCAGCAGAGCGGTGTTTAAATTTGGCGTCAAAATCGCTGATTGGTCGCGGAAGGCAACTGTGACCAATCAGCAGAGCGGGGTTTAAATTTGGCGCCAATACTGCTGATTGGTCGCGGCCGGCAACCGTGACCAATCAGCCGAGCAGGGTTTAAATTTGGCGCCAATACTACTGATTGGTCGCGGACGGCGACCGCGATCAATCAGCAGAGGGGGGTTTAAATTTGGCGCCAATCTCGCTGATTGGTCGCGGCTGGCGTCCGCGTCCAATCAGCAGAGCGTTGTTTAAATTTGGCGCCAAGCTCGCTGATTGGTCGCGGCCGCTATTTAAATGTGGCGCCCAAATCGGTGATTGGTCGCGGGCAGCGTCCGCGACCAATCAGCAGAGCGGTGTTTAACTTTAGCGCCAAGATCACTGATTGGTCGCGTGCGGAGAGCGCGACCAATCAGCTAATCGTATTGGTGAGGACCGGGGAGCGCCGCTGCCTGGTCGGATACTTCCGTTGCGAGAAGCCGGGAGATGAGCGACTGCTCGCAGCAGAAGTATCTCGACCCGCAGTGCCGCTCCCCGGTCCTCCCTTTACACCCTAGCCGCTGATGTCCCCACAGTATCCGCATGGTGTTACAAAGATCCGGACATTTGTGTTAAAAATCGCTGATTGGTCGCTGGCGCTCCCGCGACCAATCACCGATTTGGGCGCCAAATTTAAATATCGGTCGCAACCAATCACCAATCTTGGCTCCACATTTAAACACCGCTGTGCTGTGCCACATTTAAATAGCGTCCGCGACCAATCAGTACAGCGGTGTTTAAATGTGGAGCCAAGATGGGTGATTGGTCGCGGAGGATATTTAAATTTGGCGCCCAAATCGGTGATTGGTCGCGGGCAGCGCCAGCGACCAATCAGCGATTTTTAACACAAATGTCCGGACCTTTGTAACACCATGTGGATACTGTGGGGAGATCAGCGGCTAGGGTGTGAAGGGAGGACCGGGGAGCGGCGCTGACATCCAATTGGTCGCGGCCGCTATTTAAATGTGCCGCACAAATCGGTGATTGGTCGCCGTCTTGACCGCGACCAATCACTGATCTTGCCGCCAAAGTTAAACACTACTGTGCTGATTGGTCGCGGACGCTGCCCGCGACCAACCACAGATTTGTGCGCCAAATTTAAATATAGGCTGCGACCAATCACCGATCTTGGATCCACATTTAAACAACGCTGTGCTGATTGGTCGCGGCCGATATTTAAATGTGGCGCCCAAATCGGTGATTGGTCGCGGTCTTGGCGCGCGACCAATCACTGATCTTGCCGCCAAAGTTAAACACTACCGTGCTGATTGGTCGCGGACGCTGCCCGCGGCCAATCACCGATTTGTGCGCCAAATTTAAATATCAGCCTCATGCACGTCACTGACAGCGTGGGAAAATTCTCCTGCACTCAGCGCTTCAGCGTGAGAATTCTCCCATGCTGTCAGTGACGTACATGAGGTGAGCTGAGTTCATTGGACATGAGCTCACCTCATGCACGTCACTGACAGCGTGGGAGAATTCTCACGCTGAAGCGCTGAGTGCAGGAGAATTTTCCCACGCTGTCAGTGACGTGCATGAGGTGAGCCGAGTTCATTGGACATGAACTCGGCTCATCTTTATGCCGTCACAGAGAGACACTGAGGAGCGCAAGCATGCCTGCGCTTCTCAGTGTCTGCGGGATGACAGGCTGGATGGCAGCGTTCTGCTGCGGTCCAGCCTGTCATCTCGATGTAGCAGAGCTGGAGCCATCGTGGGAACCATGGAAAGGTAAGGATGAGGTTGCTTTATTATTTTTCTTTTATTGCAGGAGATCGTTGGCTTCAGCTGGAATGGGCGTGAGGGTAAGTAGAGTTTAATTTAGAACAATAAAGAATTGTGTGTTTATTTCAATTAAAGGACTTTATTCTGGGTGTTTGTGTTTTTTTTTTTAACTTTGACTATGGGGTTAGTAATGGGGGTGTCTTATAGACGCCTCTCCATTACTAACCTGGGCTTGATGTCAGCTGGCATTATAAGCTGACATCAACCCCAGCCCTATTACCCCCTGCCACCGCATCAGGGCAGCGTGGAAGAGCGAGGCTAAGTGCCAGAATTGGCGCATCCTATGGATGCGCCATTTCTAGGGCGGCTGACGGCTGGTGTTTCTAGCCTGGGAGGGGGCCAATATTCATGGTACCCTTCCTGGGCTATTAATATCAGCCTCCAGCTGTCTGCCTAGCCTTTGCTAGCTATTAGAAAAGGGGGGACCCCACGTCATTTTTTTGGGGGGGTCCCCCATTTATATAGCTAGTAATGGCTAGGTATTCAGCTGGGGGCTGATATTAGTAGCCTGGGAAGCTCCATGAGTATTACCCCCTTCCCAGTCTTCAAACATCTGCCCCAGCCGTCTACTTAACCTCCGCTAGAGCCTAAAATTAAGGGGAACCCCACGCCAATTTTTTTTTTAATAAATCCTTTATTTTAACACTAAATGACAAGTACAGTAAGCAACACTGTCACTGTACTTCTTATATATGTGACTGACATGTTTCTATCTATCTAATCTATGTGTGATGCTCTATCTTTCTGTTCTAAATTGTCGGGTACCGCTGCTGAATTGCCGGCCGGCTTTTTTAAAGAGACAGTGCATGAAAACACTATTATTTTTTTTAATAAATCCTTTACACTAAATGACAAGTACAGTAACCAACACTATCACTGTACTTATTATATATGTGATTGGCATGTTTATATCTATCTATGTGTGAAGCTCTATTCTTTCTGTTATAAATTGTCGGGTACCGCTGCTGAATTGCCGGCCGGCTTTCTTAAAGAGACGGTGCATGAAAACACTATTATTTTTTTAAATAAATGCTTTACACTAAATGACAAGTACAGTAAGCAACACTGTCACTGTGCTTCTTATATGTGTGACTGACATATTTCTATCTATCTAATCTATGTGTGATGCTCTATTCCTTCTTGTCTAAATTGTCGGGTACCGGTGTATGCCGCTGATGAATTGATGGCCGGCTTTTTTAAAGAGAGCGTCTTCTGAGCAGTTTGTCAGCTTTTGGACACCTTTGAAGGTGTTTTCTATGTGTTTCTATGTGTTTTTGTTTGCCTGCCATTGGTTTTAACGGTGTTCGACGGTGTTCTAAGGTGTTCGACGAACAGTTCGACGAACAGTTCCTCGAACATCCCGGTGTTCGACGAACCGAACCGAACCCGAACACTACGGGGTTGGCTCAACACTAGTTATCTGTGTTATTTTGGTTTGTTCTAAGAAATAATCTATGCCCTTTTTGAAAAAAACTGACTATTCCTGCTGTGACCCATTTCCTGGCAGAACATCATAGAGCAGCACATTGTAGAGTTATAAGAAAAGATGCTACAGAATAATTATTTCTGAAAACATTTTCAATGAGCATGCAATAATGGTTTGCCCGAATACACAACAATCACGGTAAGGCCACGGCTCTACTATCAGTATTTGGTCAGTATTTTTTCTCAGGAGTGGGAGCCAAAACCAGGTGAGGAACAATCAGAGAAAATATATAATAGAAACAAGTCACCAATTCTGCATTTATCACCCACTCCTGGTTTTGGCTCCCACTCCTGAGAATAAATACTGACTAAATACTGATAGTGGAGCCGTGGCCTTAAGTCTGGGCTACAATACAACTTTTTGTAGTGCTACTGATTGATTTTAACTGTTTAGCTATAGCTGCAATCCAAAGCTATACTTGAGTTGTGTGCAATGGCTTGAACTGCAGCTGCCACTTAATAGTTAAAATCAATTAGTAAAATGCCACAAAAAGTTGCAGAGTAGCCAAGGATTAAAGGCCCTTATACCTTAAACGACACATCGGCCCCGATTCATCAAAGTAATTTTACTAGAATTCAGATGTAAACTGCTTTGAAAGTAAAAAAAAAATTTGGCACAACTCAGAGTGGAGTTAAAATTTTGCTACTTTTGGCTTTTCACGGCAGTTTCTTGCAGCTATGACAAATTGGGCAGAGCTAGGTAAAGCTTCGGCATGACAGGAGAATGGAGGGGGAATGACACTATGGCTCATCTAATTCATGACAAGCTTTGGCATTCCTTAAGCCAAAAAGATTACTCTAGTCAAGGACTGGGGTGCGATTTCTGGCACAGAAGCGCCCTCCACTCATCAGACACTCATTGATTCATTGATTCATGCATCTGGAGCATCTGACTCTTGATGAATTGTGGTCATAGACTTTTTTGTGGTGTGTGCCAATGCTGGTGTGAATATAAAAAACGGAAAAAAAGTTTTTAAAAAAAGATTAATACTTTTCTTTTGAGTGTATCCCTCTGCAAGGTTGAAAATAACTATATGATTCAAGCCAAAAAGGGTTGTATCATCATGTCACCCCATGTTTACATTGAAGATGTCCAGACAATCAGCTTCTGTCAGTGGTCAGTCCTTAAAGATCCACCAGTATCAGCTGGACACATACAGAGCGAAAGGGGAGAACTCCCATTATTTATTCCCTCTCTAACAAGCCATAAAACTTAGCTTATTTGATTGATAATTAAAATAAAGATGGAGTCAAAGCAAAAATCGTGTCCTTGATCCGCCTATAGTAAGGTAAGAATACAAGCAACTGCTTATACTAACAGATGATGGCCCCCCAGAGTGTCATCCCTTTTGGCAAAATAGGACATTTATTTTAGAGCACACTTCCTCCCAACATGTTTCACCCCAGATGCGGCATCATCAGGGGATTTGACAGCAGCGTGACTTGTGTGGACACACACATCATATACTGTATATATTCAACAATGAAAATAAATGTGTGCACTTCTAATGCACTGTGAGCACAATTATGACGCAGTTTATATTTCTGATTATTAATTTTATTATTGAACAACTAATCCAAAAGGTTAATAAACCTGAAACTAGCATATGCAATTAAAAAAATGAGTTTTTTTCTTTCTTAGAAAAATATTTATGTTTGCAGATTTATTGTGCAACTATTAGGGTGCAGAATAATTATGCACAGTGGCTTGCGAAAGTATTCACCTCCCTTGGCATTTTTCAATATAAAGAACATGCCTAACATTTGGTTTTCTTTTTATTGTGAAGCAAACAACAAATAGGACAAAATAACTGAAAACTTCAGTGTGCATAACTTTTCACCACCCAAAAGTCGGTACTTTGTAGAGCCTCCTTTTGTGGCAATTATAGCTGCAAGTCACTTTGGATAAGTCTCTATGAGCTTTACACATCTTGTCACTGGGATTTTGCCCATTCCTCAAGGCAAAACTGCTCCAGCTCCTTCAACTTAGATAGTTTCCTCTGCTGAACAACAATTTTCAAGTCTAAGCACAGATTCCCATTTCGATTAAGGTCTTGGCTTTGACTAAGCCACTCTAAAGCATTTAAACATTTCCACTTAATCCACTCAAGTGTTGCTTTAACAGTATGCTTTGGGTCATTGTCCTGTTGGAAGGTGACCCTCTGTCCCAGTCTCAAATTACTGACAGACTGAAACAGGCTGTGCTCAAGAATATTCCTGTATTTCGCACCATCCATCTTCACCTCGACTCGGACCATTTTCCCTGCCCCTGTTGCTGAAAAACATCCCCACAACATGATGCTGCCACTACCATGTTTCACTGTGGGGATGATGTTCTTGGGGTGATGAGCTGTGTTGGTTGGGCACCAGACATAGCATTTAACTTTAGTGGCCAAAAAGTTCAATTTTGGTCTGACCACAGTACCTTCCTCCATACATTTGAGGAGTCTCCTACCCACTCTTCCATAAAGGCCACCTCTATGGAGTGTACGGCTTATTGTGATCATATGGAAAAATACCCCAGTCTCTGCTTGGGACCTTCAGGGTTATTTTTGGTCTCTGTGCTGCCTCTCTGATTAATGCTCTCCTTGCCTTGGCTGAGAGCTTTGGTGGGCGGCCCTCTCTTGGCAGGTTTACTATGATACCATATTCTTTCCATTTGATGATAATGGATTTGATGGTGCTCCGGGGATCATCAGAGATTGGGATATTTTTTCAGAACTCAATTCTGACTTGTACTTCTCCCTTTGTCCCTGACTTGATTGGAGATCTCCTTCGTCTTCATGGTCTTATTTGATTAGTGATCCCTCTTGATTAATGGTGATGCAGCCTCTGTTGCTTTTCAGAAAAGTTGGGTACAGTATATACAGTACTGACAGAACATGTGACACTTAGATTACACACAGGTGGACTTCCTTTCACTAAGCATTTGACTTATGAAGGTAATTGCTTACACCACAATATTTTAGGGGCTTCATAGCAAAAGGGGTGAATACATATACACATGCTAATATTTAGTTATTTGATTTAATTTATGCTTATATTTTTCTTACTTCACTTCATCAATTTATACTATTTACTGCTGATGCATCACACACAAATCAGATTACAAAAATATTTAAGCACAGGTTGAAATGTAACAAAATAGGTCAAAAAGCCAATGGAGTTGAATACTTTTGCAAGCCACTGTAAATAAAAAACATACATTTTCCCATATCAATTGTTTATTTTCATCTGTTAAAGTGAAAATAATAACCAAACTACTCAAAATGTACGAAACTACATTTCTGACATCTCAAAAAAAATATCACTGACCAATATAGCTTCCCTTCTTTTCAATAACAGTCATAAGCCTTCCAACAAAAAAAAGGAGCCAAATGTGGTTTATCCGCGCTGCTGGTAGGCAATGAAGATCCAGATGAAAGTATATTAAAAAGAGTTTTTTATTCCAAGTTCTTCAGTCAACGTGTTTCAAAGTCATTCCAGACTTCTTCCTCAGGACAAAAAACGTTTTTATTATGAAGAAGTCTGAAATGACTTTGAAATGCGTTGATTTAAGAACCTGAAATAATAAACCCTTTTTAATCTACTTTCATCTGGATCTTCATTGCCTAGCAGCAGTGCAGATAAACCACATTTAGCTCCCCTTTTTTCCTCTCTTCTGGTTGGAAAACCCGTGCATCTGCAGCAACTGTTTTCATGCGTATTCATGGTTGTGTGTCACATAACCATCCGAGGTTAACACATCCTTTATTGCTCAATTGTTATTCTCAGATAAGACCCTATTTTTGCTTTTTTTGCTTCAAGCTCCCAATATTAGCCTTCCAACCACAGAGTCTATCAGTTTCTTAATCTGTTGACAATCAACTTTTTGTGCAGCACCAACTACAGCCTCCCAGACACTGTTCAGAGAGGTGACTGTTTTCCTTCACTGTAAATATCCCATAAAGGATGGGCTCACAAGTTCTGAATAAGGTTTAGATCATGTGAGGAAGGAGACTTGTCATTATTCTTTCATCTTTAAAACCTTTACTGGCAGCCGAGCAGTGAAGACTTTGATGCTGCGATAGAGCATTGTCCTGCATAAAAATCATGGTTTGAAATATGCAGACTTTTTCCTGTATTACTGCTTAAAGAAAGTGTCTTCTAAAAACTGGCAGAAGCTTTGGGAGTTGATTTTGAGTCCATATTCATCCTGAAAAAAATCAGGCGCCACCTCCATCTTATTGGCATCTGGGTCAAAGTGGAGGTCTGTACCTGATATTGATCAAGCAACGGATCCATATTTCTGGTCCATCAAGAGTCACTATAGTCTCATTAGTCCATATCAGTCCTACGGTAAAGGAAAACAGTCACCTGTCTGATCAGTGTCTGGGAGGCTATCATGGGTGACTTCAACATTAGGTAGGTTGTGAGTGATTGTTTCATCAGTATTTTGCACCTGTGTATCCGCCATCTTTATGTGGGTCTGCTGCATCTTGGTAGTGCATTTGGCTTTGAAGATCTGGGCAGGTAGGCACTGCTGCCCTTTTTTGCTGGTTTTTCTTGACTTCAACATTCTCATTGACACTTCCCACTCCTCTGTCTCTAAGCTTCTATCCCTCACTTCCTACTTTGGCCTTGCTAAATCTACTTCTTCCCTCACTCACAAAGATGGCCACACACTGGACCTCATCTTCATCCGCCTCTTTTCTCTATCTAACCTCTCTAACTCACCTCTCCCTCTTTCTGACCACAACCTACTTACATTCTTTACCCTCTCCTCTCCAGGGCCACAATCCCCACTCCACAAACTTGCACACCCTTGCAGAAATCTCAAACACCTTGACCTACACACTCTCTGAATCGCTCCTCCCTCTTACAGACAGAAGTTCCTTACACGATGCACATGCCACTTTAGATAACACCAAAACAGCTGCAGCTCTCAATTCAGTTGCCCCCCCTCACACATACCACAGCTCGCACACTCAACAGGCAACCCTGGCACACCAACCTGACTAAAGAACTGCTAAGGGCCTCCAGGGTTGCTGAGCGGAGATGGAAAAAGTCCCACTCCAATGAACATTTCATCGCATTCAAACAGTCCCTCACTACCTTCAAGCCCACACTCAGCAAAACAAACATACTTCTCATCTCTCATATCCGCCTCCCTGGCCTACAACCCTAAACAGCTATTCAACACCTTCAATTCTCTCCTCTGTCCCACAGCGCCTCTCATCTCAGGCGAAGACGTTGTCTCATTCTTCAAGCAGAAGATTGACACCATCAGACTAAGCTTTCGCCTCAAGTCCCCACAGCCCCTCCTTATATCTACTTAACCCTCCTCCTCCAAAGTCAGCTTCTCCACCATTACGGAAGATCAAGTTTCCTCCTTACTCTCCAAATCACACCGCACCACCTGTGAACTTGACCCAATCCCGTCCCACCTCATCCCTAACCTCACCACAATATTCATCCCAACCCTAACCCACCTCTTCAACCTGTCACTAACAACTGGTGTCTTCCCCTCATGCATGGTTGTCCTGAGGAAGAAGTCAGTGGACTCTGAAATGCGTAGACAATAAACCTATATTTTTATCCATACTAATGGTTTGTCGTGACTCCAGAGAGTGCAGAAACAACTTCCTTTTCCAGCATCTATCTCTGACATATCCATAGGAAGCTGCAGCATCTGGAGTCCAGGCTTTATAGGTGTTGTGTCCCACACAACCCTACTAGGTGAGCAGTTTTTAATACTTTTGTAACATTGCATTTTTTCATATCATCTGCCTTTGACACAGTGGACCATTCCCTCTTATTAAAGACTCTCTCATCTCTCAGCATCACAGACTTAGCCCTATATTGGATCTCTTCATACCTAACAGACCGGACATTCAGTGTTTTCCACTCACATACCACCTCCTCATCTCGCCATCTATCTGCCGGTGTCCCCCAAGGTTCAGTCCTAGGACCCCTGCTATTCTCCATCTACACCTTTGGCCTCGGACAGCTCATAGAGTCCCATGACTTTTAGTATCACCTCTATTCTGATGACACACAGATCTACCTCTCTGGACCTGATATCTCCTCCTTACTAACCAGAATCCCGCAATGTCTGTCCGCTATTTCATTTTTCTTCTCTGCTAGATTCCTTAAACTTAATGTGGATAAAACAGAATTCATCATCTTTCCACCACCTCACTCACCCCCTCCATCTGACCTATCCATCATAGTCAATGGCTGCTCACTCTCCCCAGTCCCGCAAGCTCGCTGCCTCGGGGTAACCCTGGACTCTAATATCTCCTTCAAACCTCATATCCAAGCCCTTTCCACTTCCGGCCAACTCCAAATCAAAAATATCTCCCAGATCTGCACATTCCTCAGCAAAGATTCTGCAAAAATACTAGTGCATGCCCTCATCATCTCCAACCTCAACTATTTCAACCTCCTGCTCTGTGGCCTACCCTCTAACAGTCTCGCATCCCTCCAATCTATCCTTAACTCTGCTGCCCGACTAATCCACCTGTCCCCCCGCTATTCCCCAGCCTCTCATCTCGGCCAATCCCTTCAATGACTCCCCATTACCCAGAGACTCCAGTTCAAAACCCTAACCATGGCATACAAAGCCATCCACAACCTGTGTCCTCCATACATCTGTGACCTAGTCTCCCGGTACTTACTTGCACGCAGCCTCCGATCCTCACAAGATCTCCTTCTCTACTCCCCTCTTATCTCCTCTTCCCAAAATCGCATACAAGATTTCTCTCGTGCATCTCCCTACTCTGGAACTCTCTACTCCAACACATCAGACTCTCGCCTACCATGGAAGCCTTCAAAAGGAACCTAAAGACCTACCTCTTCTGACAAGCCTACAACCAGCAGTAACCACCACTCTATCATACCGCTGCACGACCAACTCTACCCTCACCTACTGTATACTCACCCATCCCTTGTAGATTGTGAGCCCTCGCGGGCAGGGTCCTCGCTCCTCCTGTACCAGTCATTGACTAGTATTGTTCAAAATTATTGTAACTGCTTGTGCTATAATGTCGCTATAATAATAAATAATAATAATACTATTGAGACAGATTATGGATATGCTCTGGGCCCTTTTAGAAAGAGGGTCGGGCCTATATTAGTCCTGTCCCCTGTGCTAGTACTCTGCAGGACATCCTTTTTATAGCAACTGGGTATCAGCTAGCAAAAGGGAGAGATATTGGCCCAATAGCTAAAGAAAAGCATGAAAGTTGAAACACTTGATCTTTACAGTGAGATCTCCTTCTATCACTGTGCCAAATAAATTAACATTGTCATATTCATCCTTGTTGACCTTACTCATGCTAGAATTGCAGGATATCACTTACTTTGTACAAATAATTCTCTGCTTTTAATTTGTAATTAAAAAAATAAATCTAAAACCTCAATGTCAATGACTTTCTTTGGTGAAATTTCAATATCTCTTTGCCCTTTCATTCAGCTCTTCAATGTTCCTTTACATCATTGGGGATTAAGTTTTATCCATATGCTAATCACATTCAAATCTACCTTTGCCGGCTGACCTGACTCCTGACCTGACTCTTCATGAATAAAGACTTTACATATTCTGTTATTTCCTGTCATATTTCACTGCCTATATTCTTCATTTCATGTATATTCAATCATTTCAGTAATTCTCAGAAAATTACATCCCTTCTCATAAGGCTGTGAATGTATTAATTAATTCCCTAATTTCCTACCTAGACTTTTGCAGCCTTCTGGCCATTTTCATGGATGATTTTCTCCTCTGCATTCATTCTAAAGTATTTATGACAGAATCCTGAAGCTATATGTCTGCATTAGTAATCACATCATACTGGGGAAGTATTAAAGTTATCTAATATAAATGTTTTATTTAGTTGGGCAGGGTAGTTTAGTCCTAAAAGAAATAGGTTCAAGTAGTTGACTCAAAAAAATCTGTGATTGAATTAAATGATTGTGATAATGCTAAATTACAACCAATATTACCACTAATACAGCTGTCAAAATGTTAAATCACTGCTGAGGGCTGGTAAGCAGAGCCAAGAGTTTGGACATATACAGGAATAGTAGATGTATAGTCAGTCCAAGACTTGCAGCAGTCAGTGGTTAATGGCAGAGTTGTATACTGATGTATGCTATCAGCAGGCTGATGATCAATGGCTGAGATGTATGCAACCAGCAAACAAATGGTAAGCCACAGGCAGCAGAGATGACTAAGCAAACTGTATAATGGCTTGCAGAAAAGATTACACACTGTTGGAGCAAAATAATTATATGAAGACCACCAGTATTAACAGAGAAGAGTTTGTTATGCTTACAGCATATGAATGGTTAACGCAGACCTGAGCAAGGAGTTTGATGCAGATAGATGATAAATAAGCAGGAGTTTACTGAAGACTTTATTATCCAACTGAGAGAAATGGATAATGAATCAAAACTCCAGAAGTACCGTACATGTGCTAACTGAATGTAAGGGTACTGAATACTCAGACAGCACATAGCTGTCTGAGTCAGCCTTAAGAGCCTGAGTGATGATGTCAAAAGAGCTTAACAGATTACTTGAAAAGTCCAATGTGGACTACAGCTAAGAGGAAGCCATGGAAGATGGGAACAGGGGCCAGTGCTGGAACCGAGACATGTGAGTGACAGCTGAATTCACATGATCCTGTGAAGAACTAAGTCTGATGACATATAGTTAAAAAGTCCAATAGATGGGGTTTTACCATTGGCACCCCCATGTCTGTTAAGAATTGGGGCCATAGCAGGATCAGGAATAAAGCAATGGTTGCCCTGGCGTAACTTTGTCCATTTTACGGGAGTTCTAATATTTAATTAGCATGCTGAGACATATATCTTTTATAGCATATCCTGTCAATATTTCATAAATGTCCCAGATGGGATAACTCAATTAACTCTGGACAATTTTTGACTTTGACATAAGAGGATAACATGAGATGCTTTAATCACTGATTATATGTTAAAATAATGGGCTAATTAGTAATTATAATTGTGATGATAAAAATTTTCCTCCTCAGAAAGACTATTTCTATTTTGCTGATCTTTTCATAAACTGTAACTGTCTGATAATTGTGAGTTTTGCAGTAGATAAAACATTATCATTGCCTTCAAATTAACTTTTCATATGGCGCCTGAGTTTCAGTGTCTGCATTTGCTGAAAACAACATTTACTTGTATAATATTTCAAAAGGAAATTGAGAAAAACACCAGACTGTCTGACTCAGTGTATGGTATGTAGAGGGCATGTGTTTTATCAGAGTTAACAGTAAGACGGGGAATAAGAGTAGACCCCAAAGACTAATATTGTTTACCCTACAGAACTGTGGAAATAAACAGAACAATCAAATGAGTTTTGCTTCAATGTACATAACAATTTGTTCTGTGTATTTCTGTTTTCCCATTTTGCATCTATGTTCACTTTGTTGCAGCTTCCGGCTAAACTACTGTCACATTGGATTACGACGTTTCCAGCTCTAGCGATTCTAGCAGCGCCGTTCTCACTGACTGTCAGTCATTTGTCTTGGCTGATAAAAGAATTGTGGCTGTTAGAAGTGATGAATTGTATTTTCTGCCATATTTTTCCCATGAAATACAGAACGTAAAGCAAACCTGTCATTCTGAAGTTGTATATACTTCCAAATAATAACCAACAACATAAAGAGCGAGCACCTACTATGGTGTACTTATACCCCCAGGGGGGATTCACTCTTTCATATGATGTTAGTTGTTTTCTGAATTTTGCTGTAAAGTAAAAATAATGCAGGAGAGGACTGTGCAAAATTGGTTTGTTTCTGACCGCATCATTACTTTTGGGTGCCAACTACGTAACTTAGCCGGCACACATGCCGTATGGAGTGGGCTTAGCTTCTGAGCCCACTGCATATAGTGATAAAGCATGTTGCTAAGCCCCTTTCCCACTGAGTTCTTGCCCACATTCAGTGGTCCCTTCGGGGCTTGCATCCGAACCCCTCACAAAACGGAAACCCGGGCGTATGCACCACCATTGACTATAGTGGTGCAGACAGAGTCAACACCTACTGGAGGCAGACACTCAGACGTAGTAGACTGCATCTGACTGTCCGACTCCAGTAAGTGTTTAAGCCAGAAAATGATGCATGACAGTGCACACGTTGACTCTGTCAGGCTACTTCACTTCCCTTGAGAAAGGTGCCTGTTGGCACCAAAACGTGCGTTGGGACAGGACAAGATCTTTGGCGTGGAAGTTAGGTATACACTATATTACATTTACTATGGGCTAATTCAATTTGACTTTCTTACATTTAGACTTAGTTATTGAACTGGAGGAGAGGAATTTTATGGGCAGCATGGTGCCTACATGTGGCCATGTATAACTCTGTGAACCACAGGGCTGGTCAAATTACCCTGTTCAACTTAGCTTTGTATTTATACTGATATGCCTTTAACAGGGAAGACCATGATCTCTGAGGTTACTATGGGTATTATACATTTGTCCTCTGTTTTTCCTCTTTTTTTCTTTTCTATTATTATGTCACATTAATGTATTACCTGTGAGCCTTCCAATGAGCCTTTCTGTGAGCCTTACTGATACCTCTGT
The DNA here is from genome assembly GCF_046119375.1 of Phyllobates terribilis. NCBI lineage: Eukaryota > Metazoa > Chordata > Amphibia > Anura > Dendrobatidae > Phyllobates > Phyllobates terribilis. The sequence goes on along the minus strand of NW_027362762.1, from coordinate 124,751,431 downwards.
ATTACTGTGTGGGAACTTTTCCCCTTTCTTGAGCCCATGCCACGAGGCAGGGCTTTATAATATGTCTTTTTCAACGTTTTGTCTGTTAATTAATAAAATTATGTTTGGTTTAAACATGTTTTTTGACCGCCTATGACTCTTAGTAGTTCTGTGTAGGTGTTATTATAGTCAATAGCCTAGTTGGCGCATAGACCCAAATCCTGTTTTGCGAGGGGTTAGGGCATAAGCCCCAATTGGACCATTGAATGTGGGCCAAAATGCAATGTGAAAGCACCCTAAGGTGTTAATATATTCAACTTGCATTGTGAAATCTGGGGACATATGACATACATTTATAAACTCTCCGAAGAAGGTATTTGCATATTTAAATTCCCAGAGGAGCATTGCAGAGCCCATAAGTTTCTTTTCACAAACTTGGCACTAAGGAGAAATATTACCTCTTTAGACCCCTGTCAGAGTCCTCTCACCCATCGGGCAAACAACCCAAAACATGTATCTGCAAACAGAGTGTCTGATTTGTCTGATGCATACGAAGTCATGTGGCAATGCTTGATAAAGGGTTGACATTGACTTTTAGGATCGCTACATCCAATAGGTGGCGCTAGAATTTAAATATATAAATAGTCTCTTCAGAGAGATAGAGGACTTAAATTGTAAAAAGGGATTCAATGAAACATAGATGAAATATAGCAAATAAAATATCTTGACATTCTTCATTGATTGCCCTCCTCCTCTAAAAACTGACAGTTCTTGTTTGAATCAAGGTTCCAATTTATCAAAGTGTTAAAACATTGTAAAACACTTTGAAGGTTTGCAAAATATTAGCGCAACATGTAGTTGTGTAAAAAAATTTGCAACTTTTGGTGTTTTCACTCAACTTTTTCCCAGCTCCGCCAAAGTGTGTGCAGCTGGAGACAATCTGGAATGTGAAGGGGCACGGCTATATCTGCTCGTTCAAATTCTGTAAAAGTGGTGGTGTTACTCATGTTAGAAATGTTACTCCAGTCTCTGACTGGAGAAACATGTCTGGTGAAGAGCACAGAGTTGTACACCATTGATAAGATGCGGCAAATTCATTAAGTGGGGTGCACATCTTAATGAATTTGGCACGTTTTATTCCTGGACGTTCCTCATTAAGACTGGTGTACGAAACGCCAGTCTTAATGAATCAGGACCATAGATCGTTAGATGATCTTATTTCTATACACAGATTATATGTTTGTAGACAGTGGCAGGTATGTTAATCATTATTCACAATGAATTATTTCACCCTGTCTTTTCATATCTCATCTATTCTCACTAATTCAGATTAAAAATACATGTTATAGAAAGGTCTGAGCCAGAATGATATTTTGAAGTAAGAAAGCAAAATGAATTATTAATTAATAGTGTTGAGCGAGCACTAAAATGCTCGGGTGCTCGAAGCTCGGGCCGAGCTCACTGTGATACTCGAGTGCTCGACCCGAGCAACGAGCCCAATGTTAGTCTATGGGAGACCCGAACGTTTTTGCGGCGGCTCCCCAGGCAGTCTGTAGAAAGCCTAAAAAGTGCCCAAAGCGATAATGACAGTGCTCAAATGACATGGGGACAGCATGGGGATCGCCCCTGGAAGCATTTCTGGCCCCCAGGTCACTGCTGTCAACAACGTGGTCAGAGGTATTAAGCCACTTTTACAGGCTCAAAATAAAACGTTCAAAAACGAAAGTGAAAGTGCTTTCCTGTGAAATATGTTAACCCCTTAACGACCATGGGTCTTTCTGTTTTTGTGTTTTCCTTTTTTGCTCCCCTTCTTCCCAGAGCCAGAACTTTTTTAATTTTCGTTCAATATAGCCATGTGAGGGCTTATTTTTTGCGGGACGAGTTGTACTTTTAAACACCATCACTGGTTTTACCATATCGTGTGCTAGAAAATGGGAAAAAAATTCCAAGTGCAGTGAAACTGCAAAAAAAATGCAATTCTACAGTTGTTTTTTGGGTCCTTTTTTTACCACGTTCACAGATTGCTAAAACTGACCTGCCATCATTATTTTCCAGGTCGTTACGAGTTCATAGACACCAAACATGTATAGGTTCTTTTTTATTTAAGTGGTGAAAAAAAAATTCAAAGCTTGCTAAAAAAACAAAAAAAAAATGACGCCATTTTCCAAGACCCTTAGCTTCTCCATTTTTCGGGATCTGGGGCCAGGTGAGGGCTTATTTTTTGCGTGCCGGGCTGACGTTTTTATTGATACCATTTTGGGGTAGATCCGATGTTTTGATCGCCCGTTATTGCATTTTATTGCAAAGTTGTAGCGACCAAAAAAACTTAATTCTGGCGTTTAAAATTTTTTTCTCGTTACGCCGTTTACTGATTGTATTAATTCTTCTGTTATATTGATAGATCGGGCGATTCTGAACGCGGCGATACCAAATATGTGTATGTGTTTTTTTTTTTATATATATATATTTTATTTTGAAGGGGGCGAAAGGGGGGTGACTTAAACCTTTATATATTATTTATTTTTTTTATTTTTTTAAAAACTTTTTTTTTACACTTTCTGCTTGCTTCTATAGTCTCCAGAGGAGACTAGAAGCAGCAGTTGTCTGATTGTTTCTACTGCATGCAAGCGATGAGCAGATCGCTTGTATGCAGGAGAAATGCTCACTTGCTATGAGCGCTGACCACTAGGTGGCGCTCATAGCAATTGAGACATGTCAACCACAGGCGTCTGCTGCAGACCCTGAGTTGTCATGCCCACCCATTGGTGACCCGCGATCACGTGACGGGGTCACTGATGGGCGGGGCTTAGGACTCCCGGAAGCGCGAGTTAAATGCCACTGTCAGAGATTTAACATGTTAACAGCCGCGGGTGGATTGCGATTCCAATAATCAGCTGACATGTGCTCGCTTCAGTGCGGCCTCACCGCCGGAGCCCCCGCTGAACCGGCCTTCCCGACCTGGTGCGTACTATTACTGACCAGGTCGGAAAGGGGTTAAGGAACATCCTTTCCAGGGTAAAGACTTGTGTATAAGGTAAAATAAATAACCAAAAACAAAAATACTCCTCCACACCTTGGGCTATGTTCACAAGTAGCATTTTTTATGCGTTTTTGCACTTTTGTATTGCTTTCAACCGTGACAAATGCATTCACCGGGAAATGTCATTTTAACATTTTACAACCTTATCTGGCCATGTGCTGTGTGACACATGCATACAGTGCTAAAAAGACATGGGAACAGCATGGGGAAGACCCCTGGAAGCATCTCTGACACCCAGGTCACTGCCTAAAAGTGTGCCCATCAGAAGTGATCCTTGCCGCATCAGAAGATGCAGACTTGCAACTATCCCCATGCAAGTCCTTGTCCCAGGGCAGTGTTCAATTGTACCTCCCCCATAACTTGCAATACAAGCGCAAGTATGCAGCCTGCCACCCACCCACCCCCAGGCTGCAATACCATACTGCTAGCTTGCTTGCACTTGAAATTGGGCCTTTTAGGCATGTGGAGGTGGAATCTGGCCACCACGTCATGGCTGCGTCGGTAGCCTGGTATTCATACTCAGTCCCCAGCCGCCCGGTGGCTGGGTATCCACGCTTGGTCCCCAGCCGCCAGGGGGCGGCCGGGTGTCCATACTCAGCCCCCAGCCGCCCCGCGGCCGGGTGCCCACACACAGTCCCCAGCCGCGTGGGGGTGGCCGGGTGTCCATAAACGGTCCCCAGCCGGCCCTATTTGTCCCGGTGCGCCTTATACACAAGCGCGCATACCAAAACATTACCTGTGCCATCCCCAGTGCATTTAGTGGGAAGGACAGCCTAACCACAAACACGTGGACAAGTGAATGTGGCCAGGAATGGTCCATCTCACTGACGCCTTCACACTGGGTTAATATTGTGCAAGCCGGGACACAGTTGGACACTGGGATGCAACACGTCCTCCAGACATAGAGGATTGCGGGTCCTGGGTCAATCAGGCTTCAACACAAAGTTCAGAAGGTAGACAGCAGCAGTGGTCGGCCTCCTACACAACGAGTAAATTATTCATGATCATGAGGCCATCCACCTCCTTAGCTTTATGTTCCTTGGCATGCAAGCGCATGTATGTAGTAGCAGCTAGGCCTGAGGTGGTCAGCGTTTTGGCGCATATTCTACCTCCTGCTACTATCCCAGTTCTATGACTCCCGTTAAAACAAAGCTTCAGGTGATGAATGATGGATGAGGTGGTGGTGGTGGCAAAGGAGAAAGAGCAGGAGGAACAGGGACCATTCACATCAATATCAGGCCAGCCAACCACACATGTCTTGTAGGATATGTTTCTGTACCAAAAGGAGCGGTTCAGCTACACAGTTATAAAGCATACAGTGAATGCAATGCCTAACAAAAATTTCGAGGCACTCCAATGCCCCTTGGAAGTGACATGGAGGTCAGAGGGCCTTAACTAAACCGTTTTTTCCATTTATAGCAACTGGGTCTCCTGTACACTGTTGGCCTAAGCAGGGAATGGAAGGCTTTCCAAAAATTATTAGGCACTGCAATGCCCCTTGAAACAGACGTGGATTACAGCGTATTAAAAACCTTCTACCCATTATTGGGGAGTGGGTCTCCCTTAGTGTTCGCCTATGCATTGAAAAGCAAAAGCTGACAAAAATTAGGAGGAAATGCAATGCCCGTTGCAAGAGTCATGGAGGTTAGAGGTAATTAAAAACAACATGTCAATGCCCCTTGGAAGAGCTGTGGAGTTCAGAGTGGTTTACCAAGATGGTTTTAATGCCCCTTAGAAGAGACGTGGAGTTCAGAGTGGTTTAACAAGACAGTTTTAATGCCCCTTGGAAGAGTGGTGGAGGTTACAGTGGAATAAAAAGACATTATCAATGCCCCGTGGAAGAGACGTGGAGGTCACAGTAGCTTAACAAGACAGTTTTAATACCCCTTGAAAGAGTGGTGGAGGTCGCAGTGGAATAAAAAGACAATATCAACGCCCTGTGGAGGAGACGTGGAGGTCACAGTAGCTTAGCAAGACGCTTTTCATGCCCCTTGGAAGAGTGGTGGAGGTCACAGTGGAATAAAAAGACAATATTAACGACCCTTGGAAGAGACGTGGAGGTCACAGTAGCTTAACAAGACGATTTTAATGCCCCTTTCAAGAGCCATGCAGTACAGCATATTAAAAACATTATTCCCATTATTGAGGAGTGGGTCTCCCATAGTCTTTGCCTATGCCTTCCAAGCAAAAGCTGCCAAAAATTAGGAAGGGGGAACTTGCAATGTCCCTTACAAGAGCCATGCAGAACACTGGATTTTGGCTGTTGGAGCTGAAAAGAGGACATCGGTAAACCAGGGGAGGAGTCCTGAGGAGATAATTTGCATATTCCCACTGCATTTTGGGGTAAGTGAAGAGTCTCCGCGAGCTCAAAGAACACTGGATTTTGGCTGTTGGAGCTGAAAAGAGGACATCGGTAAACCGCGCTTTTTTTTTAAGCTTTTTTCACTGTTTTCAGAACATTAACAGTAAGAACATGGAAGAGTCCAGGAGCCATTTGGTGAGCTCCATATCCTGCTACATGTTCACAGACTTGCCAGTGGAAAAGCCAAACTTCACATGCCAGAAATGCAAGCTTGTGTCCCTGTTGGAGGAAAAGTTGCGAAAGCTAGAAGAGAGGTTAACTACCTTGAAAATCATTAAGGAAGGTGAAGAGTTCTTAGACAGAGCAGAATTATCTCTTCATGATTCAGAAAGAGAAGAAATTCGAACTGCACCTGAGGAAACAGAGGAATGGAAGCATGTGACCCACAGAAGCAGGAGGATCGAGAGGCAGTCAGCACTAGTGTTGAGCCACCCCCGTAGTGTTCGAGTTCGGTTCGGTTCGTCGAACACCCGTGTGTTCGCCGAACTGTTCGTCGAACTGTTCGTCGAACACCTTCGAACACCGTTAAAACCAATGGCAGGCAAACAAAAACACATAGAAACACATAGAAAACACCTTCAAAGGTGTCCAAAAGCTGACAAACTGCTCAGAAGACACAACTAACACATGGAAAAGTGACAAGTACATATAGTCATGCGAAAACAAAAGAGGTGGAGGAGTAAAAGGAGGGGGAGACAAAGATATAGGCATGTCATGCCCTTCTAAAATCCAAAAAGTGAGAAGCCGAGACGGCCAGTCCGCTCCTGCCCGTGCCACCTCCGTGTCGCCGGGTTTGTTCCAGAGCCGCGGTGAACCCTGACGGCCAGCCCCCCTCTCCCAATACTGGTGCCTGTCCGCTGGTGGGTCGAGAGAGCCCCCCTGTGGTGGAGGCAGCTCTAAGCTTTTTAATTTAAATTGTCCCTCTAATTTGAATGAATACACTTTAAATCCATTTACAAGGATCTATTGGAGGGCAAGTCTCATGCCAGCAGCCGCGTAATTCCAGCTCCAGTAGCGTCCACTAAAGCTGCTGCAGTTAAAAAGCTTTTATAAGGATCGAGCTCGGCTGTCCACCGCAAGGCATCCTAGTGCCAGTCCCAGCCCCTATGCCTTGGGGTGCCTCCTGATGCTCTTCACTAAGTATCCCGTGGTCCCGAAGCATTTCCTTTGAAAAAATTAAGTGTCCAAACTACAGGTGGTGTAGCTTGCTTAACAGCCGGGATAATCCGCTGACTAGCAGACACTGCTACTAGGCACAAAGTATTTCCTGGGCTAGATGCAGTTAAAAATTTGTAAGTAGATACTCTCGTTGGATGCTGAGAAAGCATTCCATAGAGTCTCCTGGCACGCCATATATGATTCTCTTAAAAAGCTTGGGGTAGGGGTCTAGGGGACCCTTTTATAGCCAAAATCACGGCCCTGTATCACAATACGTCACCTAGGCTGAAGATAAATGGAACTGTAGCACCGAGGGCTCGGTTGCTACAGACGTATTGCACCTCACCCAGAGGTGTGATATCTCACTCTCAGATAAGGATGGAGTGTGGATCAGGACCCGACACCTGCATGCATTACACCACATTGCCGTGGGGCAGGGCGACCAATATGCCCCTGAGATGGGCACGACAGTCCCTGTCCCTGGCTGGAGTGGGGGGAGGGAACACTGAGGAAGGGGAACCCTGCAGTGCAGGAGCAGGGAGGAAGCAGTTCCTGGGTGCATTGAGAAGGGAGTATAAAAGGTGGGCACCATCTAGTTCAGTGCAGAGAAGTCTGAGCAGAAGTGGCAGGGAGCAGGGGCTCTGCATGAGCTCTGCTCCGGAGGCGGGCCTAGTAACAGAGGCCCAGGCCTGCAAGAGGGAGAAGGAAGGAAGAGGAGCGGAGAAGGCTCCAGGAACGAGGAATGAAGGGATCCCAGGGGTGCGGACGGGCGAGTCGCCACCGCACGCCCGAATCCACCTGCGTGGAGGGGTCAGGCCAAAGGGGGAGACCGGTCCCCGAACTAGTGGAGGCAGGAAACGACCCTCAGCTAGAAACCGGAGGCTCTGACATTTTATGTGGCGCAGCCCCTTGCTCCACCCGCTAGGAAGGCACCACATAGGGTCAGGGAAACTGGCGCCAAGTTTACCAAGAGGAGGCCCGAGGCAGCCGGACAGAAGTGTTGGTAAGAAAGGCCAGACAAAGGACACACAAAGGGGGTCCTGTGAAGCGCTCCAAAGTTATCTGGGAGTTGTCTGAGCCCCTCACCTGGTGAGCACAGTACGACGTGGGCAGCCGTTACCTGCAGACGTGGTCTGGATAATAAGAACTGTGAGTAAAGGCCCTGAACTGCATCACTGACTCCGTGTCGTTACTGCTGCTGCCCTGCACCATCACCCCCATCCTCCGCATACACTGCCCTGAGGCTATACTCCTCCCGTGGGGAGTTATGCTACGCTCTGCTGCACCCACAACACCAGCCTTAGCGGTCTGCCCTGTAGCGGCGGTTCACTCTGACCGCAATCCACGGGTGGCGTAGTCGGACATTTAAACATCAAAACCACATAAATAGTTCCGCCACTGGTTTGACCGCCCTGAGCCACGGAACCGGATCGCTGCCACGAAGACTACAACCACCAGCATCCACCAAAAAGGGTCCGGCTCCGGGTGTCCCAAGGCCCAGGGGGTGCGTCAGAACATTTTCATCACCTTTCACAATCACCAATGGGACAAGGCAGGGATGTCCTCTGTCCCCTCTCTTATACATCCTAGTGACGGAGCACCTGCTCTCATCAATTCGCCATAACCCCAATATTAGGTGGATTGAGGTGGGAGGCACCGAGTACAAGTGCTCTCTATTTGCTGATGATGTCCTAGTATATATCACTCAATCACATATATCCATCCCTGCTGTTATGGCTGAAATAGATCACTTTGTTACATGGTAAAATTTTAAAATCAATGCAGCGAAGTCTGAGGCCCTCGATGTCTCCCTCCCTAAATCCATATAGGATTCCATCCAGTCCAACTTTCCCTTTGCCTGGCCCTCACAGGGTATCAAATACTTAGGAATTCCTATTCATAGAGACCTCTCCCATCTATGTTATCTTAATTTTGGGCCCTTTATTGAACAATTCCATACAGACCACGGTTGGCAAGTTGGAACTGTGAGATTCACTATGTGCACCACTGGTATTTTGTGGAAAAGCACATGTAAGATTCTGCAACAGTCTCTGCTGATACTCCTGCATGCGTGCATCCCTTTCTATGGCAGGAATAATTTCTGCAAATTTACTTTTGTACCGGGGATCTAACAGTGTGGCAACCCAGTAGTCAGGATTATTTCTAATTCTCACAATTCGAGGGTCATGTTGCAGGTAGTGCAGCAAGAAGGCACTCATGTGTGTTGCGCATCCAGGAGCACCAAGTCCCTGTTGTGTTGGTGGCGAGGTAACAATCATGCTTCCTTCCTCTGTCCTCTCCCCCCAACCTCGCACAACAGAAATGTGATCAAGGTCTCCCTCATCTGATGAGTCTTCCATCAGTTCGTCCTCCACTTCTTCCTGGGCTCCTGCACCTTCCTCACTAGTTTGGCTGCTACCATGCGCCCTGGTAAAATCATCTCCCCCACCCTCACATGCCTGCCGCCCTGGTGCTGCCGACCGTCTGGACCTTGCAGATGTTAGCCCTTCCGCATACAACTCCTCCTCCTCTACTTCCTCCACCTCCTCTTGTGCCACCACCTGACTCCGAATTCTGTTTAACATGTGCTCCAGCATGTAAATCACCGGAATAGTCATGCTGATAATGGCATCGTCAGCACTAAACATCTTCGTCGCCATTTCAAAACTGTGCAGAAGGGTGCATAGGTCCCTGATCTGAGACCACTCCTCCAGCGTGATTTGCCCCACCTCTGAATCTCGTTGGCCCAGGCTATACGTCAGAACGTATTGCACCAGGGCTTGTCGGTGCTGCCACAGTCGCTGCAACATGTGCAGAGTTGAATTCCACCTGGTAGGCACATCGCATTTTAGCCGGTGAAGTGGCAGGCCCAACGACTTCTGTAGAGATGTAAGTCGCTGAGCTGCGGGATGCGAACGGCGGAAGTGAGCACACAGCGACCGTGCCCTCTGCAGAAGGCCATCTAGTCTGGGATAGTGGGCTAAAAATTGCTGGACAACCAGGTTCAACACGTGAGCCATACAAGGCACGTGTGTGACATTGCCCCGGCGAAGGGCCGCACCCAGGTTTGCAGCATTGTCGCACACGGCCTTCCCTGGTTTCAGGTCCAGTGGAGACAACCATTCATGAAATTGGTTCTCCAGAGCTGACCACAACTCCTCAGCTGTGTGACTCACATTTCCCAGACATTTCAATGTAAAAACCGCCTGATGACGTTGAGCCCTACTGCCAGCATAGTAAGGAGGTGTGCAGGATCCCTTCTGCGCAGTTAGAAAGCTTGTGGCATGACCAGACAGGCTTTGGGTGCAGGTGGAAGACCGAGAGGAGGTTGAGGAGGCAGAAGCAGTGGAGGAAAAATGACATAAAGAGGATTGACGCACAACTCGTGGGGACGGCAAGACTTGGACAGCAGCCCCTTGTCCTGCTGTCACCATAGTTACCCAGTGTCCAGTCAGCGACATGTAACGCCCCTGTCCATGCCTACTCGTCCAAGTGTCTGTGGTGAAATGCACCCTGTCACACACAGAGTTTCTCAAAGAAGCGGTGATGTTGTGTGCGACATGCTGGTGGAGCGCAGGCACACCTTTCTTTGAGAAGTAGTGCCGACTGGGCATCTGGTACTGGGGCACTGCGACGGACATAAGGTCTCGAAAATCCTCTGTGTCCACCAGGCGGAAAGGCAGCATTTCTGTAGCCAAGAGCTTGCAGATGGTGAAATTCAACCTCTTAGCTTTCTCATGGCTAGGAGGAAATGGTCTTTTACTTGTCCACATCTGAGGGACCGAGGGCTGGCTATTGTGCTTAGACGGGGTTGATAAGGGTGTCCCCGGCAAACTGCCGGTCTGTGAGGAAGATGCAGGCGGACATGTTAGGTTGCCTTGATCCAAAGGTGGTGCTATCGATGTCGGACAGCGCTCAAGACCAGCTGGTGTTACCACCTCCAAAGAAAATGATGACCTGCCAATCACGCTGGCTGTTGCGGGTAAAGAGGTGGCAGGTCTGCGCCCCAAAACAGGTGTGACTGCTGTCCCCCCAGTCACAGAGGATGAAGAGGCCGCGGATGCACAAGATATGGCAGACGGTGGTTGGCCCGGCCGGCTAGACCGCATTGTAGCACACTGAGCTTCCCACTGCAACTTATGCTTCATGTCCATGTGCCGGTTCATGCATGAAGTACTCAAACTATGTATTTTTTGGCCTCTACTTAGCTTTTGCTGACAAATGTTACAGATAACACGAGTTGGGTCATCTTTATCGATCTGAAAAAAAGCCCAGGCTATGCAAGGCTTAGCACCCATGCGACCTGAAGAGCCACCACGACTTGTGGTGAGAGGCAGAGTTGTGTTTGAGGATGCAGTTGTTGACGTGCTTCCAGTACTACGTCTCTGTCCAGGAAGGCGCAACCTGACCTCGTCGTCACTAGCATCTTCCTCCACCTCCTCTGCTGACCTCATCTCTTGGCTGACTGTGGGTTGACAGTAAGTGGGATCTCCGACCTCATCATCATCACCCTGTGCGTTATCACACCCGTCGTCCTCAGAGCCAACCTGTTCCTGCCCTGACAAAAAACTAAAGTTGTCGCTCCAATCAGGTATTTGAGTCTTATCATCGTCTTCCTCATTGTCTCCACCAACAGGAGTTACAGTTTGGGAATGAGGGTCTACATTATGGTCAGAACCTTCTGCGTCTGGTCCTGGATCCGACTCATAAAGATTCTGGGCATCAGTGCAGATCATTTCCTTGTCTGGATTCACAGAAGCGCTAGAGTCGACCTCTGATTCCCAGGCTATAGTATGAGTAAACAGCTCTGCAGACTCAACCATCTGTTCTACCTCATACTCAGACGGGCAGCTGGAGATTTGGGAGCTGTGAGGAAGCAAGTGCGATTTGGGTGACACCTTTGAGGACTGGAGTATTTGTGATGTTGAAGTTGATGTGGAGGAGAGCCCACTTAAAGGAGCACTTGATATCCGTTGAAGCACCTGCTGTTTTTGTGCCTCATCTGGAATTTGTAGCGATTGGCGTGGCCGTAAGAAAGGGATCTTATCACATTGTCCGCTAAAAGAAGTAGACATTTTAGTTTGGCTGGAAGATGGTCTTTCTTCTGCACCTACCCCACGGACACAACCTTTTTTCCCCTTCCCAACACGCCTATTCCCCTTTCCACCAGCAGCAGGCCTTTTTCCACTCATTTTGGTGGTTAACTAATTCACAACTCTGGAGTTGTTTGCACAAAAAACAATGGATGGTAACCGAGCAGAGCTGAGTGGCCAAACAGTGGTATTAGGCCAAAACTATTGGCTGGGTTAGATGCAGAAAAAAATTATTTTTAATTTGCAACCTGATGGAGGTCAGTATAGATGGACTAATAGACCAAGTCCCACACACCGCTAGAAGCCCAAATATTTTTTCAGAGCTAGATGCAGAAAAAAATTATATTCAATTTGCAACCTGCTGGTTGTCAGTATAGAAGGACTAATAGAACAAGTCCCACACACTGCTAGAAGCCCAAATATTTTTTCAGAGCTAAATGAAGAAAAAAATTATTTTTAATTTGCAACCTGATGGAGGTCAGTATAGATGGACTAATAGACCAAGTCCCACACACTGCTAGAAGCCCAAATATTTTTTCAGAGCTAGATGCAGAAAAAAATTATATTCAGTTTGCAACCTGATGGAGGTCAGTATAGATGGACTAATAGAATGATGCTATGCCCAAAAGATTTTACTTCACTAGGTGCAGTAAAAAAATTGGTATTCTATACACAGGTGGTATATCTTGCAACACAGATAGGCTACTAGACTGACTAACACACTCTGCAATAGGCCAAAAAGGATTAGCTTTGCTAGATTCAGCCAAATGCTGTGAAAAAAACTTGCACAGCACTGGCACAGACCTGCCTGGCAAAAACTGATAGGAACTGATGTAACCTAGTCCTGAAAAGGACTCCAATTACAATTAGTCTTTACTCCCACAATCTATCTATTTAAGAGCACAGACCTGCCTGATAAAAGTCGTAGGAAATGCTGTAACCTAGTCCTTAAAAGGACTGCAATCACAACTATTCCCTACTCCCAAGCTATCTGTATATTTGTGCGAAAATTGGCTTGAAATTAACAAGGTATAGCGCACACAGCAACAGCGGTGCCGTCTAACACGCAGCTGCAGCAGTGAGAAAATGGTGGCGACGGGGAAAATGGCTTGGTCTTATAGGGCAAGGACATGTGACATACACTGCCAATCACACATGCCCTTGCTTGTGTGAAAAAAAGCACTTCGCTCCGTGTGTGCGCTGCTGATAGGCTGACAGATTGCACCTCCCCACTGCAAATGCGGGAAAGAGAAAAAAAAATGGAGATCTTCATTGTTCCTGCAGAGATCCATCCCCTGCCCCTCCCCCCGCCCCGCTGTACACTCAAACTGCGTATTAACATTAATTTTCATCATTACTGAGAAAAAATCCAGTTATGATTTTGGTGCACGAACAGTTATCGAACATAACCTCGAACAGCCGAATTTTTCTCAAATTGTTCGTGTTCGCCGACCGGCTCGAACACCGCCCAAAACAGCTCGAATTTGAGATTGGCGAACAGTTCGAGTAGAACAACGCTCATCTCTAGTCAGCACCCATACTGCTCAGGAACCAGTACCAGGCTCTCTCGCAGGAGCACCATGAAGAAATACAGCAAGATAAGACTTTGCCAGCAATGAATAACCTTGTAAGCCCTCAGAATCCTCCTGGATGGAGAAAGAAGAATGTTGTGAAGAAAAAACGGAGAATGGTGGTCATGGGTGATTCCCTGTTAAGAGGAACAGAGGCCGCTATCTGCAGACCAGACATAACCTCAAGAGAAATGTGCTGTCTTCCAGGAGCAAAAATTAAAGATGTGTCTGACAGGATATCAAGACTCTTCAGACCTACAGATCACTACCCATTCCTACTAATACATGTGGGGACAAATGACACTGCAAGAAAGGACCTGGAAACCATCTGCAGTGACTTTGAAGACTTAGGCAAGAAAGTGAAAGAATTGGGAGCGCAGGTGGTCTTCTCATCCATCCTCCCAGTGGATGGCCATGGAACAACGAGGTGGAATAAGATTCTACAGGTGAACAACTGGCTACGTCGATGGTGCCGTCAACAAGGATTTGGATTTCTGGATCACGGAATGAATTACCTATACGATGGACTACTTGCTAGAGATGGGGTGCACCTTACGAAGACTGGAAAACATGTATTTGGAAGTCGCCTTGCTACACTCATCAGGAGAGCTTTAAACTAGAACAATGTGGGAAGGGAAGCAAAAGGCCAGAAAAAGCCATACAGCTGACAAATACTATTGAGATCTCTGCTACTGGAAGTGGAAAGGAAGAACAAAGACAAAACAATTTAAATAATAAAAATATGGGAGGAAGAGAAACCAATCACAAACTAAAATGTTTTTATACAAATGCACAAAGCATGGGCAACAGACAAGGAGAATTGGAACTACTAATGCAGGAAAAGAAATATGATGTCATTGGAATCACTGAAACTTGGTGGGACGATACACATGATTGGAATAAAAGGCTAAAAGGATACAACTTATTTGCAAGAAACAGACTTGATAAACGAGGAGGAGGTGTCGCATTGTATGTTAGAAAAGCGTATATCTGCACAGAGATTGAAGCTTCAGAGACTGGGAGTTCTGTGGAAACTGTTTGGGTAAGAATACAAGGAGAGAACAACGGAAAGGACACCATTGTAGGCATTTACTACAGGCCACCTGGGCAAGCTGAAGATATGGATGAACTCTTTATGTATCAAATGACCAAGTTCTCCAAAAAATATGACGTAGTGGTCATGGGAGATTTCAACTATCCAGACATTTGTTGGGAATCTCTCTCAAGTAAAACTAACAGGTCAAGCAAATTCTTATCCTCTCTTGCTGACAACTTTATCTTCCAAAAGGTAGGGGAGAAAACAAGGGGATCTGCTACTTTGGATCTAATCCTTATAAACAGGGAGGAAATGGTTGAGGAGATAAAGGTGGCTGGGACCCTAGGAGGCAGCGATCATGCTATTATAGAATTTTGGATAACTAGAGGAGGAAGACATGTGAAGACTCAATCTTCAAGGTTAGATTTTAGAAAGGCAGATTTTAAGAGACTCAGAAAGAGAATAGGAGGGATCCAATGGCTGGATGTCCTTAAGGACAAAAATGTCCAGGAAGGATGGGAAATTTTTAAAAATGAGATTCTCAAAGCACAATCGTTAACAATCCCGAAAAGTAGGAAGAATGGGAAGCATTTAAGGAAACCAGGATGGATGAACACAGAACTTAAACACATGCTAAAAAGAAAGAAAGAAATGTTTATTAAATGGAAAGAGGGAGGCATATCTAAAGAAGATTATAATGCAGTCTGCAGATCCTGTAGGGCACGTATCAGGTTAGCTAAAGCTGACAATGAATTAAGGCTTGCAAGAGATGTCAAAAGCAATAAAAAAGAATTTTGGTGGTATGTCAAAAGTAAAAGAAAAGTCAAAGATGCTATAGGATTTTTACAGGATGAAAATGGAGAAATGGTAAGAGAGGATGTTGAGAAGGCCGAACTTTTTAATTCCTATTTTGCATCTGTTTTCTCTCAGAAAGAAAATGTAACATCAACTGATCTTCACTGTCCTTTCAAAGGAATAGAAGAATCCAAGTTATCTGTAAACAGAAAGATTGTGAGGGAATATTTAGCTAACATAAATGAGTTCAAGTCTCCAGGTCCAGATGAATTACACCCCTGAGTACTGAAGGAGATCGTAGAAGAAATTTTAGAACCACTCTCCATAATCTTTGAAAATTCTTGGAGAACAGGAGAAGTCCCAGAAGACTGGAGAAGAGCAAATGTTGTTCCTTTCTTCAAAAAGGGGAAGAAGGTGGACCCAGGGAACTATAGGCCGGTGAGTCTGACTTCTATACCAGGAAAGATCTTTGAACAAATTATTAAACAACATGTATGTAAGTACACGGATAAGAATGAAGTGATTAACCAGAGTCAGCATGGGTTTGTAACTAACAAGTCATGTCAGACTAACTTAATTTCCTTCTATGACAGAATCACTGACTGGGTGGATCAGGGAAATGCTGTAGATATAGTATATCTTGACTTCAGCAAAGCATTTGACAAAGTATCTCACACCATCCTTATTGAAAAAATGACCAAGTATGCAATGGACCAGGCAACTGTTAGGTGGATTCATAACTGGCTTAGTGATCGGACTCAAAGGGTGGTTGTAAATGGCTTCACATCCAGCTGGATGAATGTCTCAAGTGGGGTACCACAGGGCTCCGTCCTGGGACCTGTATTATTCAACATCTTTATCAATGATTTAGATGAAGGAATTGAGGGTAAACTGATTAAATTTGCTGATGACACAAAGCTAGGAGGGATAGCTAATACTAGAGAAGAGAGAGAGAGGATTCAAAAAGACCTAAATAAACTGGAGCAGTGGGCAGCAAACAACAGAATGGTTTTTAACAGGGAAAAATGCAAAGTACTACATCTGGGCAATAAAAATGAAAAAAGCATATACAGAATGGCAGGAATAGAGCTAAGCAACAGTACATGTGAAAAAGACTTAGGTATACTAATAGATCATAGACTGAACATGAGTCAACAGTGTGATGCAGCAGCAAAAAAGGCAAATACAATTATTCTGGGATGTATTAACAGAAGCATACAGTCTAGATCACGTGAAGTCATTATCGGTCTTTACTCCTCTTTGGTCAGACCTCATCTGGAATACTGTGTACAGTTTTGGGCACCACATTTTAAAAAAGACATAGAAAAACTGGAGCAAGTTCAGAGAAGAGCGACCAGAATGGTGACTGGTCTGCAAACTATGTCCTATGAGGAACGGTTGCAGAATTTGGGAATGTTTATCTTGCAAAAAAGAAGACTGAGAGGAGACTTAATAGCTGTCTACAAATACGTCAAGGGCTGTCACATTGTAGAAGGATCATCTTTATTCTCATTTGCATAAGGAAAGACTAGAAGCAATGGGATGAAACTAAATGGGAGAAGACACAGATTAGATATTAGAAAAAACTTTTTGACAGTTAGGGTGATTAATGAGTGGAACAGGCTGCCACGAGAGGTGGTGAGTTCCCCTTCAATGGACGTCTTCAAACAGAGGCTGGACAGACATCTGTCTGAGATGATTTAGTGAATCCTGCTTTGAGCAGGGGGTTGGACCAGATGACCCAGGAGGTCCCTTCCAACTCTACCATTCTATGATTCTATGATTCTATGCATATTAAAAACATTATTCCCATTATTGGGGAGTGGGTCTCCCATAGTCTTTGCCTATGCCTTCCAAGCAAAAGCAGACAAAAATTAGGACAGATCAACTTGCAATGCTGGCAACATGGACCACGGTCACCCTGGTGGTCATGGAGGCTGAGGATAAGGAGAAGAGCAAAAAACAGCCGAAATGAGGAAGCGTATATCCATGTGTGGGTGTGAAGCGATGCATGGGAATACACCTCCCGAAATAACACAGTGGATTTGACTTTATGTTACTCTGCTGTCATTTGGTGGTGATGAGAAGTCTGGCCCAATCCAGCCCTTGTTCATTTTGATAAGGGTCAGCTTGTCAGCATTGTCAGTTGACAGGCAGGTGCGCTTATCAGTTATAATTCCCCCAGCGGCACTAAAAACACGCTCCGATAACACGCTAGCGGCAGGGCAGGCCAGGACCTCCAAGGCATACAGAGTGAGTTCATTCCAAGTGTCCAGCTTGGATACCCAATAATTAGAAGGCACAGAGGAATCACGGAGGACGCTGGTACTCATTAACCATCTTTTGAAACTTTCCACTCCTTGTGAGAGTACCCTGCGCCTCAGGGCCTGTAAGCTGGGCAGGTCTCAGAAAACTGTCCTAGAACATTGACAGTGTTCCCCTGCCTCTGCTGTATTGGAGTTGCGTCTCTCTCGCC
Source organism: Phyllobates terribilis (assembly GCF_046119375.1). NCBI lineage: Eukaryota > Metazoa > Chordata > Amphibia > Anura > Dendrobatidae > Phyllobates > Phyllobates terribilis. The sequence goes on along the minus strand of NW_027362762.1, from coordinate 124,733,921 downwards.
TGTATGCCTTAGTTGGGCAGCGAACTGTGACCTCTGCCGCTATCGTGTTCAGATGGGAATTTTTTTAATAGTTCTGCAGCAAGGGCCTTCTGGTACTGCCCCATTTTTGTAGACCTCTCCACCTCAGGAATAAGAGAGTGAAAGTTCTCCTTGTAGAGGGGGTCTAAAAGTGTAATCAACCAGTAATGACTGTCACCCAACATTTTGACAATGCGAGGGTCACGGGTAAGGCAGCATAACATATGACGACTGATAGTGTTGAGCGATCACTAAAATGCTCGGGTGCTCGAAGCTCGGGCTGAGCTTACCGTGATACTCAGGTGCTCGACCCGAGCAGCAAGCCCAAAGTTAGTCTATGAGAGACCCGAGCATTTTTGCGGCAGCACCCCCGGCAGTCTGTAGAAAGCCTAAAAAGTGCCCAAAACGATAGTGACAGTGCTCAAAAGACATGGGGGCAGCATGGGGATCGCCCCTGGAAGCATTTCTGACCCCCATGTCACTGCTGTCAACAACGTGGTCAGAGGTATTAAGCCACTTTTGCGGGCTCACAATAAAACGTTCAAAAACGAAACTGAAATGGTTTTCCTGTGAAATATGTTAAGGAATTTCCTTCCCAGGGTAAAAACTTGTGTATAAGGTAAAATAAATAACCAAAAACAAAAATACTCCTCCACACCTTGGGCTATGTTCACAAGTAGCATTTTTCATGCGTTTTTGCACTTTTGTATTGCTTTCAACCGTGACAAATGCGTTCACCGGGAAATGTCATTTTAACATTTTACAACCTTATCTGGCCATGTGCTGTGTGACACATGCATACAGTGCTGAAAAGACAAGGGATCAGCATGGGGAAGACCTCTGGAAGCATCTCTGACCCCCAGGTCACTGTCTAAAAGTGTGCCCATCAGAAGTGATCCTTGCCGCATCAGAAGATGCAGACTTGCAACTATCCCCGTGCAAGTCCTTGTCCCAGGGCAGTGTTCAATTGTACCTCCCCCATTCCTTGCAATGCAAGCGAAAATATGCAGCCAACCACCCACCCACCCTCAGGCTGCAATACCATACTGCTAGCTTTCACTTGAAATGGGGCCTTTTAGTTTGGAGGAGGTCGAAGCTGGCCACTACCTCATGGCCTCTTCGGCAGCGAGGTATCCATACTCTGTCCCCAGCCGCCCGGTGGCCGGGTGTCCACACTCGGTCCCCAGCCGCCAGGTGGCGGCCAGGTGTCCATACTCGGTTCCCAGCCGCCCTGATTTCTCCTGTCAACTTCCCCCACACTTTTCTTAGCCTGGCCTGCTTTAGGGCAGCATTGGACAAGCCCACCAGAGAACCAGACTCCTCCGGTGGGCCCTGGCTTCTCCATCAGGGGAGTTGAGAGTGCCTAGGTGAGGAGCATGATGATGATGATAGAAGTTAGCATCTGCTTTGTTTTCTTGGAATGCAAGCGCATGTATATAGTAGCGGCTAGGCCTGAGGTGGTCCGCGTTTTGGCGCATATCCTATCTCCTCCGAGGATTGCTGGATGTTTTCCTGCTACTATCCCAGTTCTTTGACTCCCGTTAAAACAAAGCTTCAGGTGATAAATGATGGATGAGGTGATGGCAAAGGAGAAAGAGCAGGAGGAACAGGGACCATTCACATCAATATCAGGCCAGTCAACCAGATATGTCTTGTAGGATATGTTTCTGTAACAAAAGGAGCGGTTCGGCTACACAGTTATAGGGCATACAGTGAGTGCAATATCTACCAAAAATTTCGAGCCACTCCAATGCCCCTTGGAAATGACATGGAGGTCAGAGGGCGTTAACTAAACCTTTTTTTCGATTTATAGCAACTGGGTCTCCCGTGCACTGTTGGCCTAAGCAGTGAATGGAAGGCTTTCCAAAAATTATGAGGAACTGCAATGCCCTTACAAGAGCCATGTGTGGCACCCCAGGGGTCTGGTCACCACAGTAATAGAGATATTACGTCGGAGAGCAAGTGGGAGGTTTCCTGGTCAGGATCCCTTAAACATGCAACATCCTCCTGCCCCAGTCCTGGGAGGGGAGAATTCTGCCCTTATAAACTGGATCTGGGGCGGGGTTGAGTGAGTCAGAGAACAGTCAGAGTCAGAGTGAGAGCAAGGGAAAGTAACAGCAAGGAGCTCTGTAGGAGCTAGGAGCTAAAGACCAGGGGCTGGAAGCTGAGCAGACCTCGCCCTGGCAAAAGACAATAGGAACCGGACACAGGAGTCCGAAGCTGTGAGGACTTATATATTCAGCAGCAGAAACCAGCCGGCAGGGGATTTCAGGTCCTCTGGCCATAGAAGCCCGGAGGCTCAGTCACAAGCAAGGGACCAGCACCGCCGTCGTGGAGCGGAGGCTAACAGAAGGTCCCAAGTCACCAGCCATACGGGTGAGCACTACACGGTACACTCAGGGACGTGGGCTACTTCTACCCGCTTACAGCAAGGTAGCCAGGAAGAGTGCAGACAGACGGGGAGGACTACAACTCCACCTGGCCAGGGGAACTCCTGCTTGCTCACAGACTGACCAGGCCTCTTATGCTAGCCAGTACTCCCGGGAGGGTCTACCTTATAATCATCAGTAAAGACCCTGAACTGCACTGCAAAGACTCTGAGTCATTCTTGCTGCGCTCGTGCACCATCACCCCCATCATCCACACTCACTGCCCTGAGGCAATACTCCTCCCGAGGGGAGTTATCCCATTCTATGCTGCGCACACAACATCAGCCTCAGCGGTCTGCCTCGCAGCTGTGGTACTCTCTGACCGCAATCCACGGGTGGCGCAGTCGGACAATTAACCTCAAAACCTAAGAAAGACTGCCACTGGTTTGACCAGCCTGAGCCACGGGACTGCGTCACAGCCACGGAGACTACAGACCCCAGAGACCCGGCACTGGGTATCCCACAGACGTGTACACATGGCCCAGGGGGCGCGTCACATGCAGTACAGCATATTACAAACATAATTCCCATTATTGGGGAGTGGGTGTCCCATAGTATTTGCTTATGCCTTGCAAGCAAAAGCTGCCAAAAATTAGGACGGAGCAACTTGCAATGCCCCTTACAAGAGCCATGCAGTACAGCATATTACAAACATAAGTCCCATTATTGGGGAGTGGGTGTCCCATGGTATTTGCTTATGTTTCCCAGCAAAAGCTGCCAAAAATTTGGACGGAGGAACTTGCAATGCTGGCACCCTGGTGGTATAGTGGTGGTGGAGGCTGAGGATAAGGAGAAGAAGATTAAACAACCGAAACGAGGAAGCGTATACCCATGTGTGGGTGTGAAGCGGTGCATGTGAATACACCTCCCGAAATAACACAGTGGATTTGACTTTATGTTACTCTGCTGTCATTTGGTGGTGATGAGAAGTCTGGCCCAATCCAGCCCTTGTTCATTTTGATAAGGTTCAGCTTGTCAGCATTGTCAGTTGACAGGTGAGTGCGCTTATCAGTTATAATTCCCCCAGCGGCACTAAAAACACGCTCCGATAACACGCTAGCGGCAGGGCAGGCCAGGACCTCCAAGGCGTACAGAGCGAGTTCATTCCAAGTGTCCAGCTTGGATACCCAATAATTAAAAGGCACAGAGGAATCACGGAGGACGCTGGTACGATCGGCAAGGTACTCCCTCACCATCTTTTGAAACTTTCCACTCCTTGTGAGAGTACCCCGCGCCTCAGGGCCTGTAAGCTGGGCGGGTGTCAGAAAACTGTCCCAGAACGTTGACAGTGTTCCCCTGCCTCTGCTGGATTGGAGTTGCATCTCTCTCGTCTGTACGCCTTGGTTGGGCAACGAACTGTGACCTCTGCCGCTAGCGTGTTCAGATGTGAATTTTTTTAAGAGTTCTGCAGCAAGGGCCTTCTGGTATTGCCCCATTTTTGTAGACCTCTCCACCTCAGGAATAAGAGAGTGAAAGTTCTCCTTGTAGCGGGGGTCTACAAGTGTCACCAACCAGTAATGACTGTCACCCTACATTTTGACAACGCGAGGGTCACGGTTAAGGCAACGTAACATAAAGTCAGCCATGCGTGCCAGACTGGTAACGGGCAAGATTTCCGTGTCCTCACCAAGATGACGACTGACCATGCTCTCCTCCTCCTCCTCTTCCTCCTCCCCCCTGTCCTCAGGCCACCCACGCTGAACCGACGGTATGACACTTGTACAGGTACTACCGTCTACAACGCATGATAGCAGCTACTGTTCTTCCTCCTCCTCCTCTCCCTCATTGTCCCCCAATGCACGTTGGGATGAGATGAGGCTGGGCTGTGTGTAATCGCCCGCTACGGCTTCTTGATCCATCTCATCATACTCTGGCTGCAATGCCTCCTCTTTAATTCTCTGCAGAGAGAGTTGCAAAAGACAGACAAGTGGGATGCTGACACTAATGATGGCGTCATCGCCACTCACCATCTTGGTGGCCTCCTCAAAGTTTGTCAGGATGGTACATATGTCAGACATCCAGGTCCACTCCTGAGGTCTTATGTGTGGAGTCTGACCTGAATATCGACGGCCTTGTTGCAGCTTGTACTCCACAACTGCTCTCTTCTGCTCACAAATCCTTTGCAACATGTGGAGGGTAGAGTTCCAACATGTGGGGACATCACACACCAGTCGGTGTGCCGGAAGCTGCAAACGCTGCTGCAACACAGCAAGGGCGGCGGAAACTGTAGCCGACTTGCGAAAATGAGCTGACAGGCGGCGTACTTTCACGAGCAGATCTGGCAACTCGGGGTACGATTTAAGAAACCGCTGAACCACGAGGTTAAGCACATGAGCCAGGCATGGTACGTGTGTGATCTCACCTCGCCTCAGAGCCGCCACCAGGTTACGGCCATTGTCACACACGACCATGCCGGGATGTAGGTTCAGCGGTCTCAGCCACAGATCTGCCTGCTCTTTCACAGCTGTCCACAACTCACAAGCAGTGTGAGGTTTATCACCTAAGCTTATGAGTTTCAGCACAGCCTGTTGCCGCTTGGCGGAGGCAGTACTGCAATGCTTCCAGCTTGTAACTGATGTGGTGATATCTGAGATGGAGGCTGAACATGAGGAGGAGGAGGAGGAGGATGCGCAGGAGCTGTACACTGTGGGGGCAACTCTGACTGACATAGGGCCCGCAATCCTCGGTGTGGGGAGGATGTGTGCCGTCCCAAGGTCTGACTGGGTCCCGGCTTCCACTATGTTTACCCAGTGTGCGGTCAGAGAGATGTACCGTCCCTGGCCACAAGCACTTGTCCACGTGTCCGTTGTCAGGTGGACTCTCCCAGTAACTGCGTTGTTGAGGGCACGGCAGATGCTTTGGGACACGTGCTTGTGTAGTGCAGGGATGGCACACCGGGCAAAATAGTGTTGGCTGGGGACCGAGTACCGAGGGATGGCCACCGCCATAAGATTGCGGAAGGATTCCGTCTCCACCAGCCTAAAAGGCAGCATTTCCAATGCAAGCAGTCGTGAAATGTGCGAATTTAGGACTGTGGCCCGTGGGGCGTTAGCTGCGAATTTCCGCTTTCGTTCAAAGGTCTGGGATATGGACAATTGACGTGGGACGTGGACGTGGACGTTGATGCTGTTTCTTGAGAAACTGCCATAACAAGTGAAGACTGAGAGGAGGGGGCATCTTTACATGCAGTATATGGACAGGGGATTGCCTTGCACACACAACAGGGGGTTCTATTGCACGCACAACAGTGGAAGAAGCAGTGGTGACACCCGCTGACACTGGTCGTGGACCCTGGGTTTCGCCCCAAAAAGTCGGGTGCTTTGCTACCATGTGCCTGATCATGCTGGTGGTGGTCAGGCTGGTAGTTTTGTCACCCCTGCTGATGCTGGCATGGCAGGTGGAACATATGGCCTTTTTGGGGTTATCAGCAGAGTCTTTAAAAAAATTCCAGACTCTGGAAGACCTACCGCTTGTACTGGCAACGTCCCTCGTGTTGGTGTTTCGGGGAACGGTTGCCTGCCTTCTGTCTGCGGCCACCACACTTCTTCTTCCTGCCTGTTGGGGTACTCTGCCTCCCTCCCCCTGTGTGCTGCTGGCCTCACTCTGCATGTCCTCCTTCCACGTTGGGTCAGTTACTAGATCATCCACCACCTCCTCCTCTTTCACTTGCGCACCACGATCCTCCTCCTCACTTCCTGGCAATTGTGTCTCGTCATCGTCCACCTCTTGTGACAGATTGCCAACGTCGACTTCCTGTGGCCGTGGCTGTTCAAAAATTTGGGCATCGCAACATGGGATCTCCTCTTCCACCACTTCAAGCGTATCAGGTGAGGGGCCCAAATATGGAAATGGACCAGTGAACAGCTCTTCAGAGTGTCCAAGTGTGGGATCACTTGCTGTCTGACGACACTCGGCATGGTGGGAGGAAGGAGCATCAGGGTGAGGAGGAGTATGCGGTCGAGACTCACGGCTACTAAGAGTTGACCGCGTGGAAGACAGACCGGATGTGGTGGTGCCCAGGTAACTGGAAGTATTGTCTGCTATCCAATTAATAACCTGTTCACACTGATCAGTTCTCAATACTGGTGTTGTTCTGTGCTTCCCTAGTAATTCGGTCAAGAAGTGGGAGCGAGAAGATGTGGCTGTTGGTTGTGGCACATTTTCACCTTGGCCACGGCCCCATCCTCTGCACGAACCATCACCAGAACGTCCACTTCCACGTCCCTTGCCATGCGCCTTGCCCATTGTAAATGAAGTAAAATAGCTTACACTTGCACTATCAATGGAAAAAGGGTAATAAAGAGTAGATTAGAACCGTGGAAGAGAAAAACCACAGCTATTGTTTACTGGGGTATACCACACTTTTTTAAATAGAGATATTTGCGGCTGAACAGTGAGCGACACACTCAAACTGCTTTTTTTTTAGATACCAAAGGCCCAAAACTGGATAGTACAGCGATTTGACCCGTGGAACTGCGAAACCACACTGGGATGTCGGGCCTACACAAGACTATTTTCAACAGATATATTTTTGTGTCACAACAGTCAGGAGACACTACTGTTTTTCTTGACAAAATCTGAATAATAGAGATTTTTTACCGTGGAACAGCAAAACCACAGTTATAATTTACTGGTGTATACCAGGCTTTTTAAAATATATATATATTTACGGCTGAACAGTGAGCGACACACTCAAACTGTTTTTTTTAGATACAAATGGCCCAAAAGTGGATAATACAGAGGTTTGTACCGTGGAACTGCAAAACCACACTTGTATTTCTTGGGCCTCCACCAGACTATTTTCAACAGATATATTTGTGTTTTGAAAAATCAGGGAGACACTATTTTTTTTTTTTTACAGCATAAAATACAAAAAGCAGGATAATAGAGATTTTTTACCGTGGAACAGCAAAAGCACACTTCTGTCTCTCTGGCCTACACCAGACTATTTTCAACAGATATATTTGTGTCTGAAAAATCAGGGAGACACTATTATTATTTTTATACAGCAAAAAATGCCAAAAACAGGATAATAGAGATGTTTTACCATGGAACATCAAAACCACAGTAATAATTTACTGGTGCATACCAGGCTTTTTAAAATATATATATATTTGCGGCTGAACAGTGAGCGACACACTCAAACTGTTTTTTTTAGATACAAATGGCCCAAAAGTGGATAATACAGAGGTTTGTACTGTGGAACTGCAAAACCACACTTGTATTTCTCGGGCCTACACCAGACTATTTTCAACAGATATATTTGTGTCTGAAAAATCAGGGAGACACTATTATTATTTTTATACAGCAAAAAATGCCAGAAACAGGATAATAGAGATGTTTTACCGTGGAACATCAAAACCACAGTAATAATTTACTGGTGTATACCAGGCTTTTTAAAATATATATATATTTGCAGCTGAACAGTGAGCGACACACTCAACCTGTTTTTTTTAGATACAAATGGCCCAAAAGTGGATAATACAGAGATTTGTACCGTGGAACTGCAAAACCACACTTGTATTTCTCGGGCCTACACCAGACTATTTTCAACAGTTATATTTGTGTCTGAAAAATCAGGGAGACACTATTTTTTTTTTTTTACAGCAAAAAATGCAAAAAGCAGGATAATAGAGATTTTTTACCGTGGAACAGCAAACGCACACTTCTGTCTCTCTGGCCTACACCAGACTATTTTCAACAGATATATTTGTGTCTGAAAAATCAGGGAGACACTATTATTATTTTTATACAGCAAAAAATGCCAAAAACAGGATAATAGAGATGTTTTACCGTGGAACAGCAAAACCACAGTAATAATTTACTGGTGCATACCAGGCTTTTTAAAATATATATATATTTGCGGCTGAACAGTGAGCGACACACTCAAACTGTTTTTTTTAGATACAAATGGCCCAAAAGTGGATAATACAGAGGTTTGTACCGTGGAACTGCAAAACCACACTTGTATTTCTCGGGCCTCCACCAGACTATTTTCAACAGATATAATTGTGTTTTGAAAAATCAGGGAGACACTATTTTTTTTTTTTTACAGCATAAAATACAAAAAGCAGGATAATAGAGATTTTTTACCGTGGAACAGCAAAAGCACACTTCTGTCTCTCTGGCCTACACCAGACTATTTTCAACAGATATATTTGTGTCTGAAAAATCAGGGAGACACTATTATTATTTTTATACAACAAAAAATGCCAAAAACAGGATAATAGAGATGTTTTACCATGGAACATCAAAACCACAGTAATAATTTACTGGTGCATACCAGGCTTTTTAAAATATATATATATTTGCAGCTGAACAGTGAGCGACACACTCAAACTGTTTTTTTTAGATACAAATGGCCCAAAAGTGGATAATATAGAGGTTTGTACTGTGGAACTGCAAAACCACACTTGTATTTCTCGGGCCTACACCAGACTATTTTCAACAGATATATTTGTGTCTGAAAAATCAGGGAGACACTATTATTATTTTTATACAGCAAAAAATGCCAGAAACAGGATAATAGAGATGTTTTACCGTGGAACATCAAAACCACAGTAATAATTTACTGGTGTATACCAGGCTTTTTAAAATATATATATATTTGCAGCTGAACAGTGAGCGACACACTCAACCTGTTTTTTTTAGATACAAATGGCCCAAAAGTGGATAATACAGAGATTTGTACCGTGGAACTGCAAAACCACACTTGTATTTCTCGGGCCTACACCAGACTATTTTCAACAGTTATATTTGTGTCTGAAAAATCAGGGAGACACTATTTTTTTTTTTTTACAGCAAAAAATGCAAAAAGCAGGATAATAGAGATTTTTTACCGTGGAACAGCAAACGCACACTTCTGTCTCTCTGGCCTACACCAGACTATTTTCAACAGATATATTTGTGTCTGAAAAATCAGGGAGACACTATTATTATTTTTATACAGCAAAAAATGCCAAAAACAGGATAATAGAGATGTTTTACCGTGGAACATCAAAACCACAGTAATAATTTACTGGTGCATACCAGGCTTTTTAAAATATATATATATTTGCAGCTGAACAGTGAGCGACACACTCAAACTGTTTTTTTTAGATACAAATGGCCCAAAAGTGGATAATATAGAGGTTTGTACTGTGAAACTGCAAAACCACACTTGTATTTCTCGGGCCTACACCAGACTATTTTCAACAGATACATTTGTGTCTGAAAAATCAGGGAGACACTATTATTATTTTTATACAGCAAAAAATGCCAGAAACAGGATAATAGAGATGTTTTACCGTGGAACATCAAAACCACAGTAATAATTTACTGGTGTATACCAGGCTTTTTAAAATATATATATATTTGCAGCTGAACAGTGAGCGACACACTCAACCTGTTTTTTTTAGATACAAATGGCCCAAAAGTGGATAATACAGAGATTTGTACCGTGGAACTGCAAAACCACACTTGTATTTCTCGGGCCTACACCAGACTATTTTCAACAGTTATATTTGTGTCTGAAAAATCAGGGAGACACTATTTTTTTTTTTTTACAGCAAAAAATGCAAAAAGCAGGATAATAGAGATTTTTTACCGTGGAACAGCAAACGCACACTTCTGTCTCTCTGGCCTACACCAGACTATTTTCAACAGATATATTTGTGTCTGAAAAATCAGGGAGACACTATTATTATTTTTATACAGCAAAAAATGCCAAAAACAGGATAATAGAGATGTTTTACCGTGGAACATCAAAACCACAGTAATAATTTACTGGTGCATACCAGGCTTTTTAAAATATATATATATTTGCGGCTGAACAGTGAGCGACACACTCAAACTGTTTTTTTTAGATACAAATGGCCCAAAAGTGGATAATACAGAGGTTTGTACCGTGGAACTGCAAAACCACACTTGTATTTCTCGGGCCTACACCAGACTATTTTCAACAGATATATTTGTGTCTGAAAAATCAGGGAGACACTATTTTTTTTTTTTTTATAGCAAAAAATGCAAAAAGCAGGATAATAGAGATTTTTTACCGTGGAACAGCAAAAGCACACTTCTGTCTCTCTGGCCTACACCAGACTATTTCCAACAGATATATTTGTGTCTAAAAAATCAGGGAGACACTATTATTATTTTTATACAGCAAAAAATGCCAAAAACAGGATAATAGAGATGTTTTACCGTGGAACATCAAAACCACAGTAATAATTTACTGGTGTATACCAGGCTTTTTAAAATATATATATATTTGCGGCTGAACAGTGAGCGACACACTCAAACTGTTTTTTTTAGATACAAATGGCCCAAAAGTGGATAATACAGAGGTTTGTACCGTGGAACTGCAAAACCACACTTGTATTTCTCGGCCCTACACCAGACTATTTTCAACAGATATATTTGTGTCTGAAAACTCAGGGAGTCACTATTTTTTTTTTTTTTTACAGCAAAAAATGCAAAGAGCAGGATAATAGAGATTTTTTACCGTGGAACAGCAAAAGCACACTTCTGTCTCTCTGGCCTACACCAGACCATTTTCAACAGATATATTTGTGTCTGAAAAATCAGGGAGACACTATTATTATTTTTATACAGCAAAAAATGCCAAAAACAGGATAATAGAGATGTTTTACAGTGGAACATCAAAACCACAGTAATAATTTACTGGTGCATACCAAGCTTTTTAAAATATATATATATTTGCGGCTGAACAGTGAGCGACACACTCAAACTGTTTTTTTTAGATACAAATGGCCCAAAAGTGGATAATACAGAGGTTTGTACCATGGAACTGCAAAACCACACTTGTATTTCTCGGGCCTACACCAGACTATTTTCAACAGATATATTTGTGTCTGAAAAATCAGGGAGACACTATTTTTTTTTTTTTACAGCAAAAAATGCAAAAAGCAGGATAATAGAGATTTTTTAACGTGGAACAGCAAAAGCACACTTCTGTCTCTCTGGCCTACACCAGACTATTTTCAACAGATATATTTGTGTCTGAAAAATCAGGGAGACACTATTATTATTTTTATACAGTAAAAAATGCCAAAAACAGGATAATAGAGATGTTTTACCGTGGAACATCAAAACCACAGTAATAATTTACTGGTGTATACCAGGCTTTTTAAAATACATATATATTTGCGGCTGAACAGTGAGCGACACACTCAAACTGTTTTTTTTAGATACAAATGGCCCAAAAGTGGATAATACAGAGGTTTGTACCGTGGAACTGCAAAACCACACTTGTATTTCTCGGGCCTACACCAGACTATTTTCAACAGATATATTTGTGTCTGAAAAATCAGGGAGAAACTATTTTTTTTTTTTTACAGCAAAAAATGCAAAAAGCAGGATAATAGAGATTTTTTACCGTGGAACAGCAAAAGCACACTTCTGTCTCTCTGGCCTACACCAGACTATTTTCAACAGATATATTTGTGTCTGAAAAATCAGGGAGACACTTATTATTTTTATACAGCAAAAAATGCCAAAAACAGGATAATAGAGATGTTTTACCGTGGAACATCAAAACCACAGTAATAATTTACTGGTGTATACCAGGCTTTTTAAAATATATATATATATTTGCGGCTGAACAGTGAGCGACACACTCAAATTGTTTTTTTTAGATACAAATGGCCCATATAACTGCAAAACCACACTTCTATTTCTCTGGCCTACACCAGACTATTTTCAACAGATATATTTGTGTCTGAAAAATCAGAGGCACACTTTTTTTTTTGGGGGGGGGGGGGGCACCGAAAGGTTAATAAGATGGGTATTTGTGCATTGTGAAGGAGGAAAAAAAAAGAGGATTTAGATAAAAAAAAAGGATTTTTCCTGGCCCCCGGGACCTGGAGCTAAGTCCAGCAATTTCAGCAACAGGAGCAGCACACAGGACTGTAATGCAGCATTTGCTGGTATAACCACTGCATCTCCTATACAGCCTGCCTGCCTGCCTGCCTGATATACCTGGGATGGATATTAGTCCTGAGAAGGACTGTTTGTTTGATCTGGCAGCCTTTACAGACCCTACACTAACTATTTTGCAGGATATATCTCTCCCTAAATCAGCAGCGCTGTCCCTACACTGTCTGATCCGGAGCGACTGTGTCCAAGATGGCGGCGCCCGGTTTTAAATACTCGAGGTGACGCTGTGCGGCCAGCCAATCACTGTAATGCCCACAAACAACATGGCTGCGGCATTACAGTGACTGGCTGGCAATCCCTGCATGTTCATTGGCTCTGTAAAGAGCGCCAAACATGCAGGGCGGAGACCCGAGCTCCCGCCCGAGTAAACCGGAAATGCTCGGTGCTCGCCGAACATCCCGAGTAGCGTGATGCTCGGGCGAGTACCGAGCAGTGTCGAGCATGTTCGCTCAACACTATTAATTAATTAAAAAAGCACGTTATAATAGGTCATCATAATACCGGTAATTGTAGCTATTGGACCTTAGAGACAATCTGGAGTGCGTGAGACTGAAAGTTTTACAGTTCAGGCTCAAAATTTGTTAGAATATGCTGCTTGCCTAAAACTGTCTGTGCCAACATTTATTATCAAGATGAACTTCTGAGTAGCTTTAGGAGAAACGTGGATACAAAAATTGGCACTCATAAGATGTTTCAAGAAACTTAGATATTTTATGCATTGGCAATCCAATTTTGTTGTAATGTTTCTGTCATACTGCCGGCCATCAGATATACAGTAGTACAACTGCGCCTTCTGTAAAAAGTGAAGTGCGCAGGCGCGGGATTTGACCATCGCAACTGCACATCAGCGGGCACTGTAACATGCAGGGGAAGGGGGAAATATTATAATTCACACAGGAGGTGGGAATTCCTTGCAGGCCCCGGGATGGGAACACATCAGAAACTTGTAGGAATAAAAAGTCATTTCACGCCAAGACCTCTACTATGGGGCGTACAGGTATGTATAGATTTACATTTCTATCATCTGTATGGCCATAGTAGAGGTCAGATAAGTGCCAGGGGGTGACAGATTCCCTTTAATATTGAGCAGAATTAATTTCAGCCCCTCGGGAAAATTAGTCTCCCACCCCTGCTCTGTTATGTTTAGTTCTGTTCATAAGGGAAAAATTTGCGTGCCGCGCGTTACTTTCTCTGGTGTGGGGTGGGGGGGCCCACGACTTCTAAACTGCCCGGGGCCCTGGCTACCCTTAATCCACCCCTGCCACTGACAAGCACTGACAGCAGTATTTATATGGCGCGATCACAAAGAGCTGATGGGTCACCATGGCAGCTGAGAACCTGATGAAGGCTCTCTTGGGTGCCTCCTTAGTTCTCCAAAGAAGCTCTGCCTTCATAAGAGAGCTGCAATTACATTACATACTGCCATGCTGTACCATTGCAGTATATAATATAAGCGCTCAATGGATTGCAGGTTCAAGTCCCCACTTTTCTCCCTTCAGTAATAAAAAATGTGGAATTATTGTGTCCAAAAAAGTTTTATCTATCAAAATATGAAATGATTGAAACCAAAAAATATATAATAAAAAGCAATCAAAATGTTGTATGTACCACAACATGATATCAATTAAGACTACAGCCCTGCAGACAAAAAAACAAGCCTCCATGGATTGCAAAGAAAGTAAAGACACAAACAATTTTTTTTTACTTTTTTACTCTTGTGAATTTTTTTAACGCCTAAAAACTTATGCCGTTATCGTACTGATATTGAAAATCCTATTGCTATGTCATTTTTACTTCACAATGACCATTGTAAGAAACAAAAGCCCGAAAAAATGGTTACATTGCTTTTTTTCACTATTTCACTCCGTTTGTATTTGTATTTTTATACATTGATCAGTACATTAGAAGGTAAAATGAATGATGGCACTCAAAACTACGATTCAGCATAAACAAGAATATGGCTAGGATATGAGGATATTGCTATGTCAACAGAAAAATAAAAAGTTTAAGGCTTTTGGAGCAAGGTATGGGAAAAAAAAGTGCAAAAATGAAAAATGTCTGTATCCTTCAAGGATTAGAGCGAGAACACACTAGTGGTCAGTCCGCTCCACAAAGAAAAGCTCATGACTGCAATTTACTGTATGTAGTCATAGTGCTGCAGGGATCTTGTGCTCAGGCGCCAGCCAGTCACTTGGCTGAGGGGTATATATATACACTACCGTTCAAAAGTTTGGGGTCACCCAGACAATTTAGTGTTTTCCATGAAAACTCATACTTTTATTTATCAAATGAGTTGCAAAATGATTAGAAAATATAGTCCAGACATTGACAAGGTTAGAAATAATGATTTTTATTATAAAGAATAATTTTCTCCTTCAAACTTTGCTTTCGTCACAGAATGCTCCCTTTGCAGCAATTCCAGCATTGCAGACCTTTGGCTTCTAGCTGTTGATTTGCTGAGGTAATCTTGAGAAAGTTCACCCCATGCTCCCTGAAGCCCCTCCCACAAGTTGGATTGGCTTGATGGGCACTTTTTGTGCACCATACAGTCAAGCTCCTCCCACAACAGCTCAATGAGGTTGAGATCTGGTGACTGATCTGGCCACTGCATTACAGATAGAATACCAGCTGCCTGCTTCTTCCCTAAATAGTTCATGCATAATTTGGAGGTGTGCTTTGGGTCATTGTCCTGTTGTAGGATGAAATTGGCTCCAATCAAGCGCTGTCCACAGGGTATGGCATGGCATTGCAAAATGGAGTGATAGCCTTTCTTATTCAAAATCTCATTTTCCTTGTACAAATCTCCCACTTTACCAGCACCAAAGCAACCCCTGACCATCACATTACCTCCACCATGCTTGACAGATGGCGTCAGGCACTCTTCCATCATCTTTTCAGTTGTTCTGCGTCTCACAAATGTTCTTCTGTGTGATCCAAACACCTCAAACTTTGATTCGTCTGTCCATAAAACTTTTTTCCAATCTTCCTCTGTCCAATGTCTGAGTTCTTTAGCCCATATTAATCTTTTCCTTTTATTAGCCAGTCTCAGATATGGCTTGTTCTTTGCCACTTTCCCTGAAGGCCAGCATCCCGGAGTCGCCTCTTCACTGTAGACTTTGACACTGGCGTTTTGCGTGTACTATTTAATGAAGCTGCCAGTTGAGGAGCTGTGAGGCGTCGATTTCTCAAACTAGAGACTCTAATGTACTTGTCTTGTTGCTCAGTTGGGCAGCGGGGCCTCCCACTTCTCTTTCTACTCTGGTTAGAGCCAGTTTGTGCTCTCCTCTGAAGGGAGTAGTTCACACCGTTGTAGGAAATCTTCAGTTTCTTGGCAACTTCTCACATGGAATAGCCTTCATTTCTAAGAACAAGAATAGATTGTCGAGTTTCACATGAAAGTTCTCTTTTTCTGGCCGTTTTGAGAGTTTCATAGAACAAGCAAATGTAATGCTCCAGATTCTCAACTAGCTCAAAGGAAGGTCAATTTTATAGCTTCTCAAATCAGCCAAACCGTTTTCAGCTGGACTAACATACTTGTGCAAGGGTTTCCTAGGGTTTTCCAAACATCCATTAGCATTCTTACACAGTTTGCAAACACAATGTACCATTAAAACACTGGCGTGGTGGTTGTTGGAAATGGGCCTCTATACACCTATGTAGACATTGCAATAAAAACAAGACGTTTGCAGCTAGAATAGTCATTTACCACATTAACAATGTGTAGAGTGTATTTCTGATTCAATTAATGTTAGCTTCATTGAAAAAAAATTTGCTTTTCTTTCAAAAATAATGAAATTTCTAAATGACCCCAAACTTTTGAACGGTAGTGTATGTGTTTTATATATATGTATATATATATATATATATATATGTATATATATATATATATTGTAATGCAGCGGCTTGCTGGCATTACGGTAATGGTCTAGGATGTGTTTTACCTGACCATATACCTTCCCCCTCAGGTGACAGGTCACATGACTGTGACATCACACAGGTCCTGTATGCACAGTTAAGGTCTGTACACATGACTGGGACAGCACACAGGACCTATACACACAGCTGACTGATCACATGACTGTGACATCAGCAAGGTCCTGTCAGTATGTATGTGTGTGTGTGTGCACAGGATATATAAACCCTGGTAATTTGAGACAGGTGGGTTCGGTGTTTGGTGTGAGGCCTGTGCTCCGTGTGTGTGGGACACCGTTTGTGACAGGCCTAGTGAGGCCGAGAGTGAAGCCTGGCAGCCTGAAAGGCCGAGCCTGGATCCTGTGCATGGATGTCAGTGGCCTTTGAGGGAGAGCCGGCTTGGTGAAGAACCCTGAAAGGCGCAGGCTGGATGTCAAGTGAGGAAGACATATCAGTAGCCTACGAGGGGACGACGGCTAGAGACCCCCACCTGGGAAAGCTGCAAAGCCACAGTGGTGGCGGAATAAACGGACTGTAGCAGCCAAAACCCGCTAAAGGTAAAAACGCTGCGTTATATGGACATTTATGTTGTTGCCTAGCCGAGGGCTATAACGGGAGCCAAGTCGACGTATCTGTCGCTGGAAAGGCTCCCGAATTGTGATGTGTGTAATATGCTGGTCTGCCACTTGAGAAGCTCCCAGAGGTGATAGGTGTAAACATGCCGGGCGTATACTAAGATGGACTGTGTGATTAGCGGTTTATGACGAAATAATAAACTGCACTGTGAATTATCGGAAGGACATTGCTTATGTGCCTTAATTGACCCGGTGCAGCGAGTATCCCCCATTATGATGACTAGCGCTGCCTTACAATATATATATATATATATATATATATATATATATATATATATACAGTATATATATATATATATATATATGTATAAATAAATATCTCAATATTTTTCAACAATCTGACCAGAAAAAACCCTAACAAAGTCTAAGAAGAAACGTATGTGATGTCCTTGTCAGACAGAGAATAACTCTTTATATCATAAATAGCCAATCAAGTGGCAGTGCAATTAAACCACAAAACATCTTTATACCTCAGTCACGTTTCCATGGACATTGACTATCCTGCATATATAAATAGCCCCTTCATGGCCTGAGAAGTTGTGCACTTAGCTTAATGGCATCTTCTTCCCACGTATTTCCCCGTCTTTTGATCATTCAGGGTTTCATCAGGGAATTCCTTCAATCAGGTCAAGAAAAGGAGACTATACGTTATTCTGCAATGAGGAGAACTGCTCACAGGTAGTGTTGAGCATTCCGATACTGTAATATCGGGTATCGGCCGATATTCGCGGTATCGGAATTCCGATACTTAATTCCGATACTTTTACAATATCAGATACCGGAATCGGAAGTTCCCATAATGCCTGCGCTCTGCAGTGTCTGTGAAGGATGACAAGTTGGATGGCAGCGCGATCCAGCCTGTCATCAGAATGCCATCCCAGAATTCTCCTGATTGTTTAAAAGCCGGCGCGCGGTAAAAAGCCAGCGGCTTTTAAACAATCACACAGCCCCATACTGCTTCCCTGCAGCCTCCCACCCCGATCCTCCGCTCCCCTCGCCACCTCCAATCCCAATCGTAAATTAGGACCGGGCAGGGAGCGCAGCACCAAGGAGCGAAGGACCCGGGCGGGGAAGCCGGCAGTGAAAAGACTTCACCGCCGGCTTTCCCGTTCTGTGCTGCGCTTTCCCGCCGGTTATTTCAAATGAACAGCTGAGGTATCAGGTGATGCCGATCAGCTGTTCATTTGAAGTCGCCGCGGTGCCCTCAGAGGGTTCATGTGAGTTCATGCTTGACTGCATGAACTCACATGAACTTTCCCACGGCCGCACAGGTCAGCCTCACCTCCCAGACCCGTCATGATTAGTGTGTGTGCGGGGTGTGTGTGCGGGGTGTGTGTGCGGGGTGTGTGTGCGGGGTGTGTGTGCGGGGTGTGTGTGCGATGTTTGTGCGGGTGTGTGCGGTGTCTGTGCGATGTGTGCGGGGTGTGTGTGCGGGGTGTGTGTGCGGGGTGTCTGTGCGATGTTTGTGCGGGTGTGCGCGGTGTCTGTGCGTGCAGGCAGACATAGGCCGATGTGACACTACTACTCCCATCGGCCTATGTCTGTCCCCCGTCCACTCCTGCCAGCAGGATCAGCTCGATGGGAGCAGTAGTTCCCATCAGCCTGATCCTGCTATTTAAATTGCCCTACTGTGTCCCCAATAAATGTTAAATACATGTCATTGGTGGCCAGTGGTTACCTAAAAGAAATTAGTTCATACATTACCTGTCCCCGCCGATCGCCACCTAAAATAAAGTAAAAAATAAAAAACTACACCTATACTCACCTAGACACCTAATTCCCCGAAGCCATCGATCTCCTGTAATAAAATATAAAATAATAAACCACAACCTTATCCTTACCCCTCCGTAGTAGTCCACGAGTGTCCCACGAAGATCTCCAGTTCAGAGCAGCCACATAGAATGTGACCGCTCTGAACCGCTGCCGCCGCTAGAATGACGGGGCCGTAAGGGTTCACCGGAGTTCAGGCAGCGCTGCTCCGGTTAGCTCCTTTACGGCCCTGCTGTATCGTGAGAAATTCCCACGGTACAGCAGTGCCGTAAAGGAGGTCTCCGGAGCTGCGCTGCCTGAATGCACTCCAGTGACCTCAGTCAGTGGCTCCCGCTGCCGGGAGCGGACGTGTTCCCGGCAGCGTGAGCTTACAGCAGCCATGACAGCTGTCACCATCTCCAGATGTGACAGCTGTGCATGGGAGATCAGCGCAGGAACGTGGACAGGTAACTATTATTTTTAGTAAACTAAGAATTAAATAAAATTGTGTGTTTTATTTCAAATAAATTATTTTTTTCTGGGTGTAGTGTGTGTTTTTTCTTTTTAACACTTTGTAGGTTAGTAATGGGGGTGTCTTATAGACGCCCATCATTACTAACCTGGGCTTCATGGCAGCTGGCGCTGACATGAACCCCACCACTATTACCCCCTGCCACCGCACCAGGGCAGCGTGGAAGAGCGAGGCTAAGTGCCAGAATTGGCGCATCCTATGGATGCGCCATTTCTGGGGCGGCTGACGGCTGGTGTTTCTAGCCTGGGAGGGGGCCAATATTCATGGCACCCTTCCTGGGCTATTAATATCAGCCCCCAGCTGTCTGCCTAGCCTTTGCTAGCTATTAAAATAGGGGGGACCCCACGTCATTTTTTTTGGGGGGGTCCCCCATTTTAATAGCTAGTAAAGGCTAGGTATTCAGCTGGGGGCTGATATTAGTAGCCTGGGAATCTCCGTGGGTTTTACCCCCCTTCCCAGGCTTCAAACATCTGCCCCAGCCGTCTGCTTAACCTCCGCTAGAGACTAAAATTATGGGGGATCCCACGCCATTTTTTTTTTAAATAAATCCTTTATTTTAACACTAAATGAAATTTGAGGAGTTAATAAAGATGCAGTCCCTAAATTATTATTTATTTTTTAATTAATTTTTCCCAAAACTTTTGACGTGGGCTTCGCCATATTTTTGTATGCCAGCCAGGTACAGCATCCAGCTTCTATGAACGCGCCATTTTCCGGGGCGGCTGCAGACTGCAATTTTCAGCGGGGGGGCAGAAAGCTTGGGCCTCCCTGCGCTGCAGATTCCATCCCCCAGCTGTCTAGTTGTACCTGGCTGGACACAAAAATAGGGAGAAGCTCCACGTTTTGTTTTTTTTAATTATTTCATGAAATTCATGGAATAATTAAGAAAAAAAGGGCTTCCCTATATTGTTGTGTCCAACCAGGTACAAATAGGCAGCTGGTGGTTGGGGGCAGCCCGTTCCTGCCTGCTGTACCTGGCTGGACACAAATATAGTGCAAAGCCCCACGTCAATTTTTTTTTAATTATTTCAGGAAATTCATGAAATAATTAAAAAAAAATTATGTGGGGCTTCGCCCTATATTTGTGTCCAGTCAGGTACAGCAGGCAGGAACGGGCTGCCCCCAACCACCAGCTGCCTATTTGTACCTAGCCGGACACAACAATATATGGAAGCCCTTTTTTTCTTAATTATTCCATGAATTTCATGAAATAATTAAAAAAAAAATGCGTGGGGCTTCGCCCTATTTTTGTGCCCAGCCAGATACAACTAGGCAGCTGGGGGCTGGAATCCGCAGCGCAGGGAGACCCAAGCTTTCTGGGCCACCCCCGCTGCAAATTGCAGTCCGCAGCCGCCCCAGAAAATGGCGCGTTCATAGAAGCGCCATCTTCTGGCGCTGTACCCAACTCATCCAGGGCCCTGGTGCGGTGGCTCACTGGGTAATAGAGGGGTTAAGGCCAGCTTGGCATTATCAGCTGGCCCTAAGCCCGAAATTCATGGGGTCACGCCAATATTAGACATGACCACCATGAATTTCTAGTAAAGTATTTAAAAAAACACAGCACCCAGAATAAAGTCCTTTAATTGAAATAAACACACAATTCTTTATTGTTCTAAATTAAACCATACTTACCATCACGCCCATTCCAGCTGAAGCCAACGATCTCCTGCAATAAAAGTAAAATAATAAAGCAACCTCATCCTTACCTTTCCATGGCTCCCGCGACAGCTTCAGCTCTGCTACATCGAGATGACAGGCTGGACCGCAGCAGAACGCTGCCATCCATCCTGTCATCCCGCAGACACTGAGAAGCGCAGGCATACTTCCACTCCTCAGTGTCTGGCTGTGACGGCATCCAGATGAGCCGAGGTCATGTCCAATGAACTCAGCTCACCTCATGTACGTCACTGACAGCGTGGGAAAATTCTCCTGCACTCAGCACTTCAGCGTGAGAATTTTCCCACGCTGTCAGTGACGTGCATGAGGTGAGCTGAGTTCATTGGACATGACCTCACCTCATGTATGTCACTGACAGCGTGGGAGAATTCTCACGCTGAAGCGCTGAATGCAGGAGAATTTTCCCACGCTGTCAGTGACGTGCATGAGGTGAGCTGAGTTCATTGGACATGAACTCGGCTCATCTGGATGACGTCACAGAGAGACACTGAGGAGCGCAAGCATGCCTGCGCTTCTCAGTGTCTGCGGGATGACAGGCTGGATGGCAGCGTTCTGCTGCGGTCCAGCCTGTCATCTCGATGTAGCAGAGCTGGAGCTGTCCTGGGAACCATTGAAAGGTAAGGATGATGTTGCTTTATTATTTTTCTTTTATTGCAGGAGATCGTTGGCTTCAGCTGGAATGGGCGTGATGGTAAGTATGGTTTAATTTAGAACAATAAAGAATTGTGTGTTTATTTCAATTAAAGGACTTTATCCTGGGTGTTTGTGTTTTTCTTTAACTTTGACTATGGGGTTAGTAATGGGGGTGTCTTATAGACGCCTCTCCATTACTAACCTGGGCTTGATGTCATCTGGCATTATAAGCTGACATCAACCCCAGCCCTATTACCCCACTGCCACCGCTACAGGGCAGTGGGAAGAGCGAGGCTAAGTGCCAGAATTGGCGCATCCTATGGATGCGCCATTTCTGGGGCGGCTGACGGCTGGTGTTTCTAGCCTGGGAGGGGGCCAATATTCATGGCACCCTTCCTGGGCTATTAATATCAGCCCCCAGCTGTCTGCCTAGCCTGTGCTAGCTATTAAATTAGGGGGGACCCCACGTTATTTTTTTTGGGGGGTTCCCCCATTTTAATAGCTAGTAAAGGCTAGGTATTCAGCTGGGGGCTGATATTAGTAGCCTGGGAAGCTCCGTGGGTATTACCCCCTTCCCAGGCTTCAAACATCTGCCCCAGCCGTCTGCTTAACCTCCGCTAGAGCCTAAAATTAAGGGGAACCCCATGCCATTTTTTTTTTAAATAAATCCTTTATTTTAACACTAAATGACAAGTACAGTAATCAACACTATTACTGTACTTCATATATATGTGACTGACATGTTTCTATCTATCTAATCTATGTGTGAAGCTCTATTCTGTCTGTTATAAATTGTCGGGTACAGATGCTGAATTGCCGGCCGGCTTTTTTAAAGAGACGGTGCACGAAAACACTAATATTTTTTTAAATAAATCCTTTACACTAAATGACAAGTACAGTAAGCAACACTGTCACAGTACTTCATATATATGTGACTGACATGTTTCTATCTATCTAATCTATGTGTGAAGCTCTATTCTGTCTGTTATAAATTGTCGGGTACCGCTGCTGAATTGCCGGCCGGCTTTCTTAAAGAGACGGTGCATGAAAACACTAATATTTTTTTAAATAAATCCTTTACACTAAATGACAAGTACAGTAAGCAACACTGTCACAGTACTTCATATATATGTGACTGACATGTTTCTATCTATCTAATCTATGTGTGAAGCTCTATTCTGTCTATTATAAATTGTCGGGTACAGATGCTGAATTGCCGGCCGGCTTTCTTAAAGAGACGGTGCACGAAAACACTAATATTTTTTAAAATAAATCCTTTACACTAAATGACAAGTACAGTAAGCAACACTGTCACAGTACTTCATATATATGTGACTGACATGGTTCTATCTACCTAATCTATGTGTGAAGCTTTATTCTTTCTGTTGTAAATTGTCGGGTACCGGTGAATGCCGCTGATAAATTGCCGGCTTTTCATGTCATTCTACATTATTCTTAGTTGTTTTACTTCATGTAGAATTAACCTACAAGGAAAGAAAGGGTTTATTTTCATTCCGATATTTGTGTCCCATTGACTTGCATTGGTTTCCGGTATCGGAATCGGCGATATCCGATACTTTTTGGGTATCGGCCCGATCCAATCCGATACGATATTTCCTGATATCGGAAGGTATCGCTCAACACTACTCACAGGCCAATGCAGTATGCCCCAGCATACAATATCAGCCCCTATATACAGTATGAGCCCCCACATAACCTCCTACATACAGTATGAGCCCCCACAAGCCCCCTTATATGCATTATTGGCCCATGCACAGCCCCTACATACAGTATGACTCCACACAGCCCCCATTATACTGTATGAGCCCCCACATAGCTCCCATTATACAGTATGAGTCCACAAAGTAGGGGCTTTGTGAGTCCACAAAGCCCCTACATACAGTATTAGCCCACACACTGCCCCTACATACAGTATTAGCCCACACACAGCCTCCTACATACAGTATATGTCCACACAGCCCCCCATTATACAGTATGAGCCCCACACAGCCCCCTACATACAGTATGAGCCCACACATATCCTCCTATATACAGTATGAGCCCACATATAGCCTCCTACATAAAGTATGAGCCCACACATAGTCTCCTGTATACAGCATGAGCCCACACATGCATAACACATGAGGATTTACAAGTCTGCAGTCACATAGTGTGACTGCAGACTTGTAGTTTAAGATTGGACAACACCTTTAATATCTATATTTTTAATGGGAGAAAATGGTTGGTGAATAGATTTTATTTTTTTTTTAGTTTGTTAGTCCCCTTAGTGGACTTGAACCGGTGATCGTTTGATCACTTGTACTATATACAGCGGTACTTTTGCATTGCTGGATATGGGAAAAATCGCTATTGCCTGTGAAGTCTAGCCACAGAGATTGACAGTGGCATGTAAAGCGAACCTATCGTGTCCCCAAACGCCATTAACCTGCAGATATAGGGAAAATCTGCAGGTTAATAGTGTTATATAGGTGCCTGATGGCTGTACTGAAAGTAAAGCTCATGGGAAAAAAATGGACTTTATTCATCACAGGAACCGCACTGACACTTTCACTGACCTCTCCCGGTGCAGTGCATCTGTGGCACTCCAGAGGGTCTGGTTGCCACAGTGGTAGTAATGCCATGTCTGGGAGCAAAACAGGAGTTTCCTGGTCAGGAACACATTACATGCAACACTTCCTGCCCCAGACCAGAAAAGGGAGGATCCTGCCCTATATAACTGGATCTGGAGGCGGGGTTAGTTCAGTCTAGTGTGTAGTCAAGTAGGACAGGAAGGAGTAAAGAGCCAGGGACTGGAGCTGGAGTTAGCTCGGCCTGGATGGTATCCACAGAGGACCGGACGCTGGAGTCCGAGGCTGTGGGGATTACATACCCAGCAGCAGATACCACAGGGCAGGGGATTGCAGGTCTCCTGGCCCAACAGAAGCCCGGAGGCTCAGCCACACGAAAGGACCCGTACCACCACAGAGGAGCGAGGAATACACAAGGTCTGAGTCGCCAGCCATACGGGTGAGCGCAGCACGTTACACTCAGGGACGTGGGCTACAACACGACTATAAGCAGGATAGCCAAAGAGTATAGTCAGAACGACAGGCCTACAACTTCACCTGGCAAGGAGGACTCTAGGATTGTTCCCAGACTGATCAGGACCTCATCACTAGCCGGTACTCCCGTTGGGGCCCATATAATTGCCAACAGTAAAGACCCTGGGACAGCACTGCAAGGACTCCATGTTGTCATTACTGATACCTTGCACTACCACCACCATCATCCATACACGCTGCCCTGAAGCTCCACTCTTCCTGTGGGGAGTTACATCACCTTGCTGCACATACCATCAGCTTCAGCGGACTGCTCCGCAGTGGCGGTTCCCAATAACCGCATTCCACAGGTGGCGTAGTCAGACTATATATAACAGATACACATAGACTACCCTGGTTTGACCGCCCTGGGTCACAGACCGGGTCGCCGCCACGGTGACTACAACCCCCAGCATCTACAGGCCCGGCTCCGGGTACCCCACGGCCCAGGGGGCGTGTCAACTTTGGCGTAGTCGGCAGGATTGCGTGCCCGCTACCACCGGGTACTGCGCGCCTTCACAGACTGTGTCGCATACCGTGTTGAAGATTTCCCGCCATTTGTCGCCATTTTCCCGCCATTGTCCGCCATTTTCGAGTCACCGCGCGGGAAGAAGAGGTGCATGATCGCTGGAAATGCATGAAGTCCAAAGCCCCGCCCCACGCACTGACGCAGCCCCAGGTCCTGGAAGGAGCCACAGCGAACGCTGACGTCAGACGCGTGCGACGCCAGGTCCTCGACAGAGACCATCGCCTGCGGAACTGCGGCCTACGGAAGAAAAGAGAAGGAAGGTAGGCCACGGTTCACTAGGGGGGAGGAAGACGCCCGATATGGAGGGAACTCCAGCCACCAGCGCGGCCGCTGCCACGGTAATGCCATTCTCCATGCCATATATACCGGGGGCGGTGTGGTTGTCCCAGTACTCAGGAGAGTCGCACACCCTGAGTGACTTCAAGGAGAGACTGAGCAGCTTAATTAAAGTATACCCCCTGTCCGAGGAGCAGAAAGTGAGCATCCTCGTAGGCCAGTTGATTGGTGCAGCCCAGAGAGAAGTAAAATCCTGGTCAGCCAGAGAAAAAGGAACTGTAAAAGAGATACTTGCCCGCCTAAAAGACACTTTTTACACCCATACTACGGCAGAGATAAAGATGAAGTTTTATGGGTGCAAACAACGGGCACAGGACAGTGTACGGGACTATGCTTTAAACCTGCAGGAGGCGCTGAGGGCCATCAAACAGGTAGACCTTGACAGTGTGCATGATGAAAACAGACTGTTAACTGAGCAATTTATTGAGGGTTTACTGTCCAGCGCCCACCGAACCCAGCTGCGCATAATGGCTCTGCAAAACCCTGACATGGACTTTGCTCAATTTAAGGACAGGACCATCCGGGTGCTATGGAAACCAGCACCAGGTGGCGCTACAGCTCACCGGCACCCAAATATCACTTACCACCAGGAGGTGGCACCCTTTTCACCGGAGTCTGTAGGAGCTGATGCACAGACTCTGGACAATGCCCTGTCTACAGACCTGGACCATCAGGTCCAAGAGTTAACTAAAAGTGTAGCTGCGCTAACCAAAACTGTGCAGTCCTTGCAGGTGTATCCCAAAGGAAAGATCCAGATGGCTTCCAGTCCAGAGGACGTCCCGTGGCGCTGACAGAAGAGGATTCCACCATCCAGAGGGAGGAACAGCGACCGCTACAACCAGGACGGACAACCCACCTGCCGCCGCTGCAACCAGCCAAGACATTATGCAAGGTACTGTCATTTAAACGAGCAAAACCTGGGGCAGAGGGCCAACCTCGAGGCGAAAGACCACCAGGCCCATCAAGCTGGCGAGACAAATATGTGGGAGGACGACCAGTCCTACCTATCGTGCTGGACGGCTTTCCAATGAGCGCGTTGCTGGACACTGGGTCCCAGGTGACCACCATCCCCTACATTCTTTTCAAACGGTACTGGACTGATTCGGACATTACCCGCCGTCCAGACAAACATTTAAGTATTTACGCTAGTAATGGTCAACCCGTACCTAAGGTGGGGTACAAAGAAGTGACCATAAAGGTTGGCAAAGTCGAACTGCCAGCACAAAGACTGATTATTGTTGACATTGATCGTCGAGAAAGTCATCCCATGATAACCCTAGGCACTAATGTCATTGAAAATTGTCTTGCAGAAATAATTGTCTTGTTACAGCAGGTTGCGGAAACCGCCAGTTCCAGCCAGCAGCGGGTTCTACAAAGAGAGATCAGAGCCCTGATGAAAAGACAACAGGTAGAACTGTCTGGTGGTGAAATTGGCAGTGTCAGTATGAGTGACCCATTCCCTATTGCCATGCCCCCAAGAAGTGAAATGCTGATATGGTGCCGGGCAGCAATCGGTCTCCGGGGTAGAGATTACCAGGCCCTGGTAAAGCCCGTCTACTCTGACAGTAGGCCCACCATTTTGACAGCCAGGGGGTTTTTTGATGTCTGCTATGGGAGAGTGCCAGTCCGCATCCTGAACATTGGGGAAAAAGAGGTCCATTTGCCCCGGTATGCCACCATAGCCAAGCTATTTACTGTCAATCAAAATGCTATAAAAAACAGTGGAACCCTTACCTCCAACCACCCAGGCGGAGGGTAATGGCTCCGAGGGACAGATGGAGGACTGGTGTCTGAAGCTGCATGTGGGCACTGACTCCACCCCTCAACACCAAAACAAGGAGTATACCGGGTGGTCCAAGAGTATGAAAGGGTCTTCAGTAAACACCCACTCGACTTCGGGCAGGTAAAGGGGGTTCAACACCATATCCCCACGGGAGACCATCCACCGTTAAAGAAAGGTACCGGCCTGTACCGCCAGCACACTACCAAAATGCCAAAGGGATGTTGCGAGAGATGAAGAAGGCTGGGGTAATAAGAGACAGTTGTAGCCCCTGGGCAGCTCAATTAGTTCTTGTAAAGAAAAAGGATGGCACAATGAGAATGTGTGTAGACTACAGGCAAATTAACCGCATAACGCATAAAGATGCATACCCGCTACCCAGGATAGAGAAGTCACTAGCTGCGTTAAAATCTGCTAATTATTTCTCTACTTTGGATCTTACTAGTGGGTATTGGCAGGTTCCTGTAGCAGAGGCAGATAAGAAAAAGACCGCATTCACCACCCCGATGGGCCTCAGCGAGTTCAACTGCATGCCATTCGGGCTCTGCAACGCCCCAGGAACCTTCCAGCGGTTGATGGAGTGCTGTCTAGGGCATAAGAATTTCAAAACACTCCTGCTGTACCTGGATGACATCATAGTATACTCCAAATCATATGATGATCATCTGAAGCACCTGGCGGAAGTTTTTGAAGCCCTGGCTGGCTTTGGCCTGAAGGTGAAGCAGTCTAAGTGCCACCTGCTGAAGCCCAAAGTACAGTACTTAGGACATGTGGTAAGCGCTGGCGGTGTAGCACCAGACCCCGACAAGGTCACCGTAATCAAGGACTGGCCGAGACCTTCCACCATCAAAGAAGTGCGGCAGTTCCTCGGGTTGGTAGGCTACTACCGAAGGTTTATACCAGGCTTCACCAAGATGGCGGCACCCATGCAGGACCTCCTGATAGGCCAGTCCAGGAAGGCCAAGAACCAGAAACCACCATTCAAATGGGACAAGCTGGAAGATGAGTCCTTCACCAGGTTAAAGATGACCCTAACAGAAGACGAGGTCCTGGCCTACCCTGATTATGGCCAACCCTTCATCCTTCACACGGACGTGAGCAACGTGGGACTAGGAGCGGTGCTGTCCCAGGTCCAGCAAGGCAGAGAAAGGGTGATAGCCTATGCCAGCAGGAAGCTCCGGCCCACAGAAAGAAACTCAGAAAACTACAGTAGAGATGAGCGTTGTTCTACTCGAACTGTTCGCCAATCTCAAATTCGAGCTGTTTTGGGCGGTGTTCGAGCCGTTCGGCGAACACGAACAATTTGAGAAAAATTCGGCTGTTCTAGGTTATGTTCGATAACTGTTCGTGCACCAAAATCATAACTGGATTTTTTCTCAGTAATGATGAAAATTAATGTTAATACGCAGTTTGAGTGTACAGCGGGGTGGGGGGAGGGGCAGGGGATGGATCTCTGCAGGAACAATGAAGATCTCCATTTTTTTTTCTCTTTCCCGCATTTGCAGTGGGGAGGTGCAATCTGTCAGCCTATCAGCAGCGCACACACGGAGCGAAGTGCTTTTTTTCACACAAGCAAGGGCATGTGTCATTGGCAGTGTATGTCACATGTCCTTGCCCTATAAGACAAAGCCATTTTCCCCGTCGCCACCATTTTCTCACTGCTGCAGCTGCGTGTTAGACGGCACCGCTGTTGCTGTGTGCCTATACCTTGTTAATTTCAAGAAAATTTTCGCACAAATCTACAGATAGCTTGGGAGTAGGGAATAGTTGTGATTGCAGTCCTTTTAAGGACTAGGTTACAGCATTTCCTATGACTTTTATCAGGCAGGTCTGTGCTCTTAAATAGATAGATTGTGGGAGTAAAGACTAATTGTAATTGGATTACTTTTCAGGACTAGGTTACATCAGTTCCTATCAGTTTTTGCCAGGCAGGTCTGTGCCAGTGCTGTGCAAGTTTTTTTCACAGCATTTGGCTGAATCTAGCAAAGCTAATCCTTTTTGGCCTATTGCAGAGTGTGTTAGTCAGTGGAGTAGCCTATCTGTGTTGCAAGATATACCACCTGTGTATAGAATACCAATTTTTTTACTGCACCTAGTGAAGTAAAATCTTTTGGGCATAGCATCATTCTATTAGTCCATCTATACTGACCTCCATCAGGTTGCAAATTGAATATAATTTTTTTCTGCATCTAGCTCTGAAAAAATATTGGGCTTCTAGCTGTGTGTGGGACTTGTTCTATTAATCCATCTATACAGACCTCCATCAGGTTGCAAACTGAATATATTTTTTTCTGCATCTACCTCTGAAAAAATATTGGGCTTCTAGCTGTGTGTGGGACTTGTTCTATTAATCCATCTATACAGACCTCCATCAGGTTGCAAACTGAATATATTTTTTTCTGCATCTACCTCTGAAAAAATATTGGGCTTCTAGCTGTGTGTGGGACTTGTTCTATTAATCCATCTATACAGACCTCCATCAGGTTGCA
Organism: Phyllobates terribilis; assembly: GCF_046119375.1. Taxonomy (NCBI): domain Eukaryota; kingdom Metazoa; phylum Chordata; class Amphibia; order Anura; family Dendrobatidae; genus Phyllobates; species Phyllobates terribilis. Next base: position 124,704,168 of record NW_027362762.1, on the reverse strand, counting down.
AACTGAATATATTTTTTTCTGCATCTACCTCTGAAAAAATATTGAGCTTCTAGCTGTGTGTGGGACTTGTTGTATTAGTCCATCTATACTGACCTCCATCAGGTTGAAAACTGAATATATTTTTTTCTGCATCTACCTCTGAAAAAATATTGGGCTTCTAGCTGTGTGTGGGACTTGTTGTATTAGTCCATCTATACTGACCTCCATCAGGTTGCAAACTGAATATATTTTTTTCTGCATCTACCTCTGAAAAAATATTGGGCTTCTAGCTGTGTGTGGGACTTGTTCTATTAATCCATCTATACAGACCTCCATCAGGTTGCAAACTGAATATATTTTTTTCTGCATCTACCTCTGAAAAAATATTGGGCTTCTAGCTGTGTGTGGGACTTGTTCTATTAATCCATCTATACAGACCTCCATCAGGTTGCAAACTGAATATATTTTTTTCTGCATCTACCTCTGAAAAAATATTGGGCTTCTAGCTGTGTGTGGGACTTGTTCTATTAATCCATCTATACAGACCTCCATCAGGTTGCAAACTGAATATATTTTTTTCTGCATCTACCTCTGAAAAAATATTAGGCTTCTAGCTGTGTGTGGGACTTGTTCTATTAATCCATCTATACAGACCTCCATCAGGTTGCAAACTGAATATATTTTTTTCTGCATCTACCTCTGAAAAAATATTGGGCTTCTAGCTGTGTGTGGGACTTGTTCTATTAATCCATCTATACAGACCTCCATCAGGTTGCAAACTGAATATATTTTTTTCTGCATCTACCTCTGAAAAAATATTGGGCTTCTAGCTGTGTGTGGGACTTGTTCTATGAATCCATCTATACAGACCTCCATCAGGTTGCAAATTGAATATATTTTTTTCTGCATCTACCTCTGAAAAAATATTGGGCTTCTAGCTGTGTGTGGGACTTGTTGTATTAGTCCATCTATACTGACCTCCATCAGGTTGCAAACTGAATATATTTTTTTCTGCATCTACCTCTGAAAAAATATTGGGCTTCTAGCTGTGTGTGGGACTTGTTCTATTAATCCATCTATACAGACCTCCATCAGGTTGCAAATTGAATATAAATTTTTTCTGCATCTAACCCAGCCAATAGTTTTGGCCTAATACCACAGTTTGGCCACTCAGCTCTACTCAGTTCCCATCCATTGTTTTTTTGTGCAAACAACTCCAGAGTTGTGAATTAGTTAACCACCAAATTGAGTGGAAAAAGGCCTGCTGCTGGTGGAAAGGGGAATAGGCGTGTTGGGAAGGGGAAAAAAGGTTGTGTCCGTGGGGTAGGTGTTAAAGCAACAGTAACATCTGCAGAAGAAAGACCATCTTCCAGCCAAACTAAAATGTCTACTTCTTTTAGCGGACAATGTGATAAGATCCCTTTCTTACGGCCACGCCAATCGCTACAAATTCCAGATGAGGCACAAAAACAGCAGGTGCTTCAACGGATATCAAGTGCTCCTTTAAGTGGGCTCTCCTCCACATCAACTTCAACATCACAAATACTCCAGTCCTCAAAGGTGTCACCCCAGTCGCACTTGCTTCCTCACAGCTCCCAAATCTCCAGCTGCCCGTCTGAGTATGAGGTAGAACAGATGGTTGAGTCTGCAGAGCTGTTTACTCATACTATAGCCTGGGAATCAGAGGTCGACTCCAGCGTTTCTGTGAATCCAGACGAGGAAATGATCTGCACTGATGCCCAGAATCTTTATGAGTCGGATCCAGGAAAAGACGCAGAAGGATCTGACCATAATGTAGACCTTCATTCCCAAACTGTAACTCCTGTTGGTGGAGACAATGAGGAAGACGATGATAAGACTCAAATACCTGATTGGAGCGACAACTTTAGTTTTTTGTCAGGGCAGGAACAGGTTGGCTCTGAGGACGATGGGTGTGATAACGCACAGGGTGATGATGATGAGGTTGGAGATCCCACTTACTGTCAACCCACAGTCAGCCAAGAGATGAGGTCAGCAGAGGAGGTGGAGGAAGATGCTAGTGACGACGAGGTCAGGTTGCGCCTTCCTGGACAGAGACGTAGTACTGGAAGCACGTCAACAACTGCATCCTCAAACACAACTCTGCCTCTCACCACAAGTCGTGGTGGCTCTTCAGGTCGCATGGGTGCTAAGCCTTGCATAGCCTGGGCATTTTTTCAGATCGATAAAGATGACCCAACTCGTGTTATCTGTAACATTTGTCAGCAAAAGCTAAGTAGAGGCCAAAAAATACATAGTTTGAGTACTTCATGCATGAACCGGCACATGGACATGAAGCATAAGTTGCAGTGGGAAGCTCAGTGTGCTACAATGCGGCCTAGCCGGCCGGTCCAACCACCGTCTGCCATATCTTGTGCATCCGCGGCCTCTTCATCCTCTGTGACTGGGGGGACAGCAGTCACACCTGTTTTGGGGCGCAGACCTGCCACCTCTTTACCCGCAACAGCCAGCGTGATTGGCAGGTCATCATTTTCTTTGGAGGTGGTAACACCAGCTGGTGTTGAGCGCTGTCCGACATCGATAGCACCACCTTTGGATCAAGGCAACCTAACATGTCCGCCTGCATCTTCCTCACAGACCGGAATTTGCCGGGGACACCCTTATCAACCCCGTCTAAGCACAATAGCCAGCCCTCGGTCCCTCAGATGTGGACAAGTAAAAGACCATTTCCTCCTAGCCATGAGAAAGCTAAGAGGTTGAATTTCACCATCTGCAAGCTCTTGGCTACAGAAATGCTGCCTTTCCGCCTGGTGGACACAGAGGATTTTCGAGACCTTATGTCCGTCGCAGTGCCCCAGTACCAGATGCCCAGTCGGCACTACTTCTCAAAGAAAGGTGTGCCTGCGCTCCACCAGCATGTCGCACACAACATCACCGCTTCTTTGAGAAACTCTGTGTGTGACAGGGTGCATTTCACCACAGACACTTGGACGAGTAGGCATGGACAGGGTCGTTACATGTCGCTGACTGGGCACTGGGTAACTATGGTGACAGCAGGACAAGGGGCTGCTGTCCAAGTCTTGCCGTCCCCACGAGTTGTGCGTCAATCCTCTTTATGTCAAAGTTCCTCCACTGCTTCTGCCTCCTCAACCTCCTCTCGGTCTTCCACCTGCACCCAAAGCCTGTCTGGTCATGCCACAAGCTTTCTAACTGCGCAGAAGGGATCCTGCACACCTCCTTACTATGCTGGCAGTAGGGCTCAACGTCATCAGGCGGTTTTTACATTGAAATGTCTGGGAAATGTGAGTCACACAGCTGAGGAGTTGTGGTCAGCTCTGGAGAACCAATTTCATGAATGGTTGTCTCCACTGGATCTGAAACCAGGGAAGGCCGTGTGCGACAATGCTGCAAACCTGGGTGCGGCCCTTCGCCGGGGCAATGTCACACACGTGCCTTGTATGGCTCACGTGTTGAACCTGGTTGTCCAGCAATTTTTAGCCCACTATCCCAGACTAGATGGCCTTCTGCAGAGGGCACAGTCGCTGTGTGCTCACTTCCGCCGTTCGCATCCCGCAGCTCAGCGACTTACAACTCTACAGAAGTCGTTGGGCCTGCCACTTCACCGGCTAAAATGCGATGTGCCTACCCGGTGGAATTCAACTCTGCACATGTTGCAGCGACTGTGGCAGCACCGACAAGCCCTGGTGCAATACGTTCTGACGTATAGCCTGGGCCAACGAGATTCAGAGGTGGGGCAAATCACGCTGGAGGAGTGGTCTCAGATCAGGGACCTATGCACCCTTCTGCACAGTTTTGAAATGGTGACGAAGATGTTTAGTGCTGACGATGCCATTATCAGCATGACTATTCCGGTGATTTACATGCTGGAGCACATGTTAAACAGAATTCAGAGTCAGGTGGTGGCACAAGAGGAGGTGGAGGAAGTAGAGGAGGAGGAGTTGTATGCGGAAGGGCTAACATCTGCAAGGTCCAGACGGTCGGCGGGCATGTGAGGGTGGGGGAGATGGTTTTACCAGGGCGCATGGTAGCAGCCAAACTAGTGAGGAAGGTGCAGGAGCCCAGGAAGAAGTGGAGGACGAACTGATGGAAGACTCATCAGATGAGGGAGACCTTGATCACATTTCTGTTGTGCGAGGTTGGGGGGAGAGGACAGAGGAAGGAAGCATGATTGTTACCTCGCCACCAACACAACAAGGACTTGGTGCTCCTGGATGCGCAACACACATGAGTGCCTTCTTGCTGCACTACCTGCAACATGACCCTCGAATTGTGAGAATTAGAAATAATCCTGACTACAGGGTTGCCACACTGTTAGATCCCCGGTACAAAAGTAAATTTGCAGAAATTATTCCTGCCATAGAAAGGGATGCACGCATGCAGGAGTATCAGCAGAGACTGTTGCAGAATCTTACATGTGCTTTTCCACAAAATACCAGTGGTGCACGTAGTGAATCTCACAGTTCCAACTTGCCAACCGTGGGACTGTCAAGTGTTCAGCACTCAAACCGTAACAGAACCACAGTATCTGCTGGTAACATCAATTTTGCGGAATCATTTCATCACTTTTTTAGCCCATCCTTTGCAAGGCCACAGGAGACAAGAAGTCTGACACATAGTCAACGCCTAGAGACGATGGTACAGGAGTATCTCCAAGTAAACATTGAAGCCACAACTGTGTCACTGGACCCTTGCTCTTTTTGGGCTTCCAATCTGGATAAATGGCCGGAGCTAGCCACTTACGCCTTGGAGATCTTGTCATGCCCCGCAGCCAGCGTTCTGTCTGAACGTGTGTTCAGCGCTGCTGGTGGTGTGCTGACAGATAAGCGCACGCGGCTCTCCACTGATAATGTAGACAGACTCACGTTCATAAAGATGAACAAATCATGGATCCGAAACGACTTTTCTACCCCTGTGTCATCCTGGGGAGAGTAAAAGCTTGATGATTGGTTAAAATCACCCTACCAACCGTTTTAAGCTTTCAAATTACTAATCATGTTTATCTGTATCTTGGCTGGAAAATAATTTGGGCTTTGTAGCAGTGTGCAGCACTGATTCTATTAGGCCATCTATAATAAGCTCCACCAGATTTAAAATTACTAATCATGTTTATCTGTATCTTGACTGGAAAATAATTTGGGCTTTGTAGCAGTGTGCAGCACTGATCCTATTAGGCCATCTATACTAAAGCTTCACCAGATTTAAAATTAATAATAATTTTTAGCTGCATCTAGCCCGGAAAATAATTTTGGGGCTCCGAGATGCGCAAGACACATAAGTGCCTTCTTGCTGCACTACCTGCAGCATGACCCTCATATTGTCAGAATTCGAAGTAATCATGACTACTGGGTTGCCACACTCTTAGATCCCCCAAACTTTTCGATCAACCTTTTCATTTTAATAAAGACCAAAAAAATGGTCATTTTTGAAATTATAAGCATTAGCAGGTTGTTAGAAACTGAAATCAAACAGTTTTCAACTCAAAACTTTATTCTAGGTGATGTTACATTTTCACATAGGACCCCTTGTTCGAAAGGAGCTTCTGAACTCTCTCGTCCATTGAATTTGTCAGGTTTTGGATGGTTTCTGCTTCAATTGTTTTGCATGAGGACAGAATACCCTCCCAGAGCTGTTGCTTAGATGTGAACTGCCTCCCGCCATCATAGACACTCCTTTTAATGATGCTCCAAAGGTTCTGAATGGGGTACAGGTCAGGGGAGCATGGGGGTCACACCATAAGTTTGTCCCCTTTTATGCCCATATCAGCCAGAGATGCAGATGTTTTATGTGCAGCATGAGATGGTGCATATCATGCAGAAAAATGATCTTGCTGTGAAATACACGGTTCTTCTTCTTGAACCATGGCAGGAAGCGCTGTTTGAGAAAATCCACATACATTATGGAGTTCATCTTTAGTACCTTCAGGGATCCTAAAGGGCCGACAATCTCTCTCCCCATGATTCCAGCCCAAAACATTACTCCACCTCCTCCTTGTTGGCGCTGTAGCCGTGTTTGCGTGGGGTGTCCATCAACCAGCCATCCTCCACTCCATCCATCTGGACCATCGAGCGCTGCACGGCACTCATCCGTGAACAAAACAGTTTTGAAATCAGTCTTCATGTAATGTTTGGCCCACTGGAGCCGTTTCTGCTTGTGTGAAGTGGATAGAGGAGGTCGACAGGATGGCGTATGCACAGCTGCAAACCTCTGAAGCACCCTGCATCTTGTTGTTCGGGGGACGTTGGAGGCACAAGCAGCTTCAAAAACTTGTCTGCTGCTATGACAAGGCTTTTTTGCCGCTGCTCTTTCAACCTGACGTAATTGCCTGTAGGAAAGAGTCCTCAATTTGCCCTTATCAGCACGCACACGTGTGTACTGTGAATCAGCTACATACTTTTTGATTGCCAAGACACTTCATCCTGATCATCGCACAATGTTGATTGTAGTCATGCCTTGACCTAAACACTCCACAATTTGTTGCTTCTCATCAGCCGACACATCCTTTTTCTTTCCCATTTTGGCAGAAAATGTAGGCTGCTTAATAATGTGAGACAGCCTTCTTAAGTAGTCTTGCCTTTCATTGGACACACCTGCCAAACTAATTAGCACAGGTGTCTGCAATTGCTTACAGTGATATAAAGAGCCCTGACACACATCACCATCAATGAGTTTAACTGACAAACAAACAAATTCTTCCCTTATCACTCCTAAACACTTTTTGCATAATAATTTGGAACGCAGTGTACATGTGCTTTTCCACAAAACACCAGTGGTTCACGTAGTGAATCTTACAGTTCTAACTTGCCAACCGTGGTCTGTATGGAGTTGTTCAATAAAGGGCCCAAAATTAAGATAACATAGATGGGAGAGGTCTCTATGAATAGGAATTCCTAAGTATTTGATACCCTGTGAGGGCCAGGCAAAGGGAAAGTTGGACTGGATGGAATCCTATATGGATTTGGGGAGGGAGACATCGAGGGCCTCAGACTTCGCTGCATTGATTTTAAAATTTGACCATGTAACAAAGTGATCTATTTCAGCCATAACAGCATGGATGGATATATGTGATTGAGTGATATATACTAGGACATCATCAGCAAATAGAGAGCACTTGTACTCGGTGCCTCCCACCTCAATCCACCTAATATTGGGGTTATGGCGAATTCATGAGAGCAGGTGCTCCGTCACTAGGATGTATAAGAGAGGGGACAGAGGACATCCCTGCCTTGTCCCATTGGTGATTGTGAAAGGTGATGAAAATGTTCTGATGCACCCCCTGGGCCTTGGGACACCCGGAGCCGGACCCTTTTTGGTGGATGCTGGTGGTTGTAGTCTTCGTGGCGGCGACCCGGTTCCGTGGCTCAGGGTGGTCAAACCAGTGGCGGAACTATTTATGTGGTTTTGATGTTTAAATGTCCGACTACGCCACCCGTGAATTGCGGTCAGAGTGAACCGCCGCTGCAGGGCAGACTGCTGAGGCTGGTGTTGTGGGTGCAGCAGAGCGTAGCATAACTCCCCACGGGAGGAGTATAGCCTCAGGGCAGTGTATGCGGAGGATGGGGGTGATGGTGCAGGACAGCAGCAGTAACGACACGGAGTCAGTGATGCAGTCCAGGGCCTTTACTCACAGTTCTTATTATCCAGACCACGTCTGCAGGTAACGGCTGCCCACGTCGTACTGTGCTCACCAGGTGAGGGGCTCAGACAACTCCCAGATAACTTTGGAGCGCTTCACAGGACCCCCTTTGTGTGTCCTTTGTCTGGCCTTTCTTACCAACCCTTCTGTCCGGCTGCCTCGGGCCTCCTCTTGGTAAACTTGGCGCCAGTTTCCCTGACCCTATGTGGTGCCTTCCTAGCGGGTGTAGCGAGGGGCTGCGCCACATAAAATGTCACAGCCTCCGGTTTCTAGCTGAGGGTCGTTTCCTGCCTCCACTAGTGTCGGGGACCGGTCTTCCCCTTTGGCCTGACCCCTCCACGCAGGTGGATTCGGGCGTGCGGTGGCGACTCGTCCGTCCGCACCCCTGGGATCCCTTCATTCCTCGTTCCTGGAGCCTTCTCCGCTCCTCTTCCTTCCTTCTCCCTCTTCCAGGCCTGGGCCTCTGTTACTAGGCCCGCCTCCGGAGCAGAGCTCATGCAGAGCCCCTGCTCCCTGCCACTTCTGCTCAGACTTCTCTGCACTGAACTAAGATGGTGCCCACCTTTTATACTCCCTTCTCCATGCACCCAGGAACTGCTTCCTCCCTGCTCCTGCACTACAGGGTTCCCCTTCCTCAGTGTTCCCTCCCCCCACTCCAGCCAGGGACAGGGACTGTCGTGCCCATCTCAGAGGCATATTGGTCGCCCTGCCCCACGGCAATGTGGTGTAATGCATGCAGGTGTCGGGTCCTGATCCACACTCCATCCTTACCTGAGAGTGAGATATCACACCTCTGGGTGAGGTGCAATACCTCTGTAGCAACCGAGCCCTCAGGGTGCTACAGTTCCATTTATCTTCAGCCTAGGTGACGTATTGTGATACAGGGCTGTGATTTTGGATATAAAAGGGTCCCCTAGACCCCTACCCCAAGCTTTTTAAGAGAATCATATATGGCGTGCCAGGAGACTCTATGGAATGCTTTCTCAGCATCCAACGAGAGTATCTAATTGCAAATTTTTAACTGCATCTAGCCCAGGAAATACTTTGTGCCTAGTAGCAGTGTCTGCTAGTCAGCGGATTATCCCAGCTGTTAAGCAAGCTACACCACCTGTAGTTTAGACACTTAATTTTTTCAAAGGAAATGCTTCGGGACCATGGGATACTCAGTGAAGAGCATCAGGAGGCACCCCAAGGCATAGGGGCTGGGACTGGCAGTAGGATGCCTTGCGGTGGACAGCCGAGCTCGATCCTTATAAAAGCTTTTTAACTGCAGCAGCTTTAGTGGACGCTACTGGAGCTGGAATTACGCGGCTGCTGGCATGAGACTTGCCCTCCAATAGATCCTTGTAAATGGATTTAAAGTGTATTCATTCAAATTAGAGAGACAATTTAAATTAAAAAGCTTAGAGCTGCCTCCATCACAGGGGGGCTCGCTCGACCCACCAGAGGACAGGCACCAGTATTGGGAGAGGGGGGCTGGCCATCAGGGTTCACCGCGGCTCTGGCACAAACCCGGCAACACGGAGGTGGCACGGGCAGGAGCGGACTGGCCGTGTCGGCTTCTCACTTTTTGGATTTTAGAAGGGCATGACATGCCTATATCTGTGTCTCCCCCTCCTTTTACTCCTCCACCTCTTTTATTTTCGCATGACTATATGTACTTGTCACTTTTCCATGTGTTAGTTATGTCTTCTGAGCAGTTTGTCAGCTTTTGGACACCTTTGAAGGTGTTTTCTATGTATTTCTATGTGTTTTTGTTTGCCTGCCATTGGTTTTAACGGTGTTCGACGAACAGTTCGACGAACAGTTCGGCGAACACACGGGTGTTCGACGAACCGAACCGAACTCGAACACTACGGGGGTGGCTCAACACTAAACTACAGCTCCTTTAAGTTGGAGTTCCTTGCCATCGTCTGGGCTGTGACTGAGTGCTTCAAACATTATCTCGCCTCGTCCAAATTCACTGTGTACACGGATAATAACCCGCTGACACACCTGGACACTGCAAAACTTGGTGCCCTGGAACAGAGATGGATGGCCCTACTGTCTAATTACGAATTCACCATCAAGTATCGGACTGGGCACAAGAATGGAAACGCAGATGCGCTGTCCAGAATGCCTAACTTGCCAGACAGGGGAGAAGACCCAGAGGAGCTGGAAGAGATAGAAATCCCTGTGTTCCACCACCATGGGATAAAGCAGTGCTCCCATTGTGTGAAGAACAGGTGCTCTGCCAACAGAGAAGCCACGTTCAATCCATTGCCCCACTATGGATGGGCAGAAACACAAGACAGTGACCCGGCTGTTTGCCTAGTCAAAGAGTTGCTGACACAAGCTGACTCCTACCCTGATTCAGATGCTCCAGAAGAGACCAAACAGCTGTGGAAAGAAAAGAGCAAGCTGTTCATCTATGAAGGGAAGCTGTGTCAAAGAGCTGTCAACTCCCGGACACATGAGCTGGTCTGGCAGGTGGTAGTCCGGAGGCGAGATGCGTCTATGGTCCTGGAAGCGTACCACGATGGAGCGGGACATTCTGGATGGAAGAAGCTGGAAGTCCTGCTACGTGAACGGTTCTATTGGGTAGGCATGAGGAAAGCAGTCGAGAGGTGGTGTTGAGAATGCGGACCATGCAACCTGAGAAGAAAAGACTGTGACAGCCAGAGGGCTCCCTGCAGCCCATCATCACCAAGCAGCCACTCGAACTGACAGCCCTGGACCATGTGAGGCTACCCCCGAGCAGGTCAGGCTATGTCTACGCTCTCACCATCGTAGACCACTATATTCCCCATTCCTGGTAGTAGTGACAGTCAAGGACCAAACGACTCATACAGAAGCCAGAGCCTTCCAACTGCACTTCTGCCGCCCGCATGGTTACCCAGAACGTGTGCTAACTGACCAAGGTCCGGCCTTCGAAGCTGAAGTATTCCAGGAATTCTGCAACCTGTACGGCTGCAAGAAGATCAGGACAACGCCTTATCACCCCCAGACAAACGGGATGTGTGAAAAGGTGAATCAGGTGGTGATAGACCTACTGAAGACGTTGCCCCTAGAGGAACGCAGCCTGTGGCCAGAAAAGTTGCCATACCTGGTGGATCTCTACAACCACATCCCAAGTGAATTTCACCAACTGCACACCAGCTTACCTGATGAGAGCGAGACCTGGTAAGCTGCCCATCGATCTGGATATGGGAGTTCTGACACCAGAGGACGCCTCACCAGATGCGGATTGGGATACTGAGCGGCACCAGCAATACCGTAAGGTACAGGAAAGTGTTGAAAGAAGTCTGTCCCAAGCAAGAGAAAGGCAAGAGAGGACTTACAATCAACATGCACCTGCAGCCCCCTTGTCACCTAGAGAGCAAGTCCTAAAGAGAAAAAGGTGGCTCCATAAATTGGATGACCAGAGGAAAAAAGAGCCATACACCATTCTACCATCAAGTCATGATAACACCAAGGTGTACCTCATAAGTAAGGATGGAGGAGAAACGACAGCAACCGTTTCCAGAGACCACCTGAAGCATGCTGAAGAAGGCCAAGATATCCCTCAACCCGCAGAGGAAGTGGAAGAAATGGTCAGCACAGTACTCGGAGAATTTCCCCGGTCATGGACGCAAGTGAATAATGCCATTGTTGTGCCAGTCCTTACATTTCTCCAACCAGCCCCTCAGGGAGCTGTAGAAGTCCCAGTAGAGTTGGAAGAACCATTGGCCCCGGAGGCAAAAGTTTCCTCATCAGCAGACCAGGAGAATCTACCCTCTGCTAATAGTGAACCTGTCATACCCACGTTAAGCCAAAGAATCCGTAGGAAGTTGCCCAACCTACCAGTGTCACCTCAAAATACTAGTGATGCAGTTCACACTGAACCCACCACACCAGGGGTAGACACAAGGGACCAGGGTAGAGCACAGATAGATAGTGTACTCCGTAGATCTACCAGAGCTACAAAAGGTCAGCCCCCTGCCCCTTGGAGAATTTAAAATTGCAGAAATTTAAAGTATAGAAAATTTGAAATGTTTTATATGTGTGCATTTAATCTGTGTTTATCCAGTTACCCGACAAGGGATCCAGAGACTTTTAGGTTATGGACAGTGAATAACCAAGAAATCTCCATTGTAAATAGTTGCACCTGTAAAAGTGCCCCTTTGTGCCAGACCACACAACAAAAACCCGTGGAGGTGGCTGAAGACGTGGTCCAACATCCGGATCATCAATGCCCTGTAGCCACCCCAGGGCCCCCGTGGAGGGTTTGGGACAGGTCCCTCAAACTACATCTTCTTCAGTGGAATGGACACCTGATTATGGATGATACCGTGACCTAAAAAGACAGTAATGCCTGAAAATATGTTCATGTATTGTTATTGCTATTGTTTATTGTTGTCTGTTATATTTTTGCAAAATATACTCAGTCCCGAAGTACTGAAATTTACTAGGAGGGAATGTGGCACCCCAGAGGGTCTGGTTGCCACAGTGGTAGTAATACCATGTCTGGGAGCAAAACAGGAGTTTCCTAGTCAGGAACACATTACCAGCATCACTTCCTGCCCCAGACCAGAAATGGGAGGATCCTGCCCTATATAACTGGATCTGGAGGCGGGGTTAGTTCAGTCTAGTGTGGAGTCAAGTAGGACAGGAAGGAGTAAAGAGCCAGGGACTGGAGCTGGAGTTAGCTCGTCCTGGATGGTATCCACAGAGGACCGGACGCCGGAGTCCGAGGCTGTGGGGATTACATACCCAGCAGCAGATACCACAGGGCAGGGGATTGCAGGTCTCCTGGCCCAACAGAAGCCCGGAGGCTCAGCCACACAAAAGGACCCGTACCGCCATAGAGGAGCGAGGAATACACAAGGTCCGAGTCGCCAGCCATACGGGTGAGCGCAGCACGTTACACTCAGGGACGTGGGCTACAACACGACTATAAGCAGGATAGCCAAAAAGTATAGTCAGAACGGCAGGCCTACAACTTCTCCTGGCCAGGAGGACTCTAGGATTGTTCCCAGACTGATCAGGACCTCATCACTAGCCTGTACTCCCGTTGGGGCCCATATAATTGCCAACAGTAAAGACCCTGGGACTGCACTGCAAAGACTCCGTGTTGTCATTACTGATACCTTGCACTACCACCACCATCATCCATACACGCTGCCCTGAAGCTCCACTCTTCCTGTGGGGAGTTACATCACCTTGCTGCACGTACCACCAGCTTCAGCGGACTGCTCCGCAGCGGCGGTTCCCAATAACCGCATTCCACAGGTGGCGTAGTCGGACTATATATAACAGATACACATAGACTACCCTGGTTTGACCAACCTGGGTCACAGACTGGGTCGCTGCCACGGTGACTACAACCCCCAGCATCTACAGGCCCGGCTCCGGGTACCCCACGGCCCAGGGGGCGCGTCACATCATTGAAGTGCCAGCTATCAATGAAAGTGTCAGTGCGTTCTTACAGCAGCCACTCACAGTGCTGTGAACGGCAACTGTAGACGCTTTGTTCACCTGTATGACTGAAAGCCGGCGGTTCCTGTGATGAATTAAGTCCATTTTTTTCCCATGAACTGCACTTTCAGTACAGCCATCAGGCACCTATCTAACACTATTAACCTGCAGATTATATCTACATCTGCAGGTTAGTAGTGTTATTTGACATGACAGGTTCCCTTTACAAGGGTTGTCTACTACTCTGACAACTCCATTTAAATTCATATGTTTCCCCCTTGTAAAAATAACAGTTTTTCTCAGTGACAGTGCCATACTAGCGGCACCATTGGTACAGCACTGGCGGTAAGCAGAAGTGTTGATATTTTAAAAGGGGGAAACTAACATACGGATTAAGATGGGGTTGTCTGAGTAGTGGAAAACCCCTTTAAGGAATTAACAGCAGCTGCAAACTCAGTTCCATCCACGTTTGCGAGAGATAGAACCTGGCTGTAAACTGTGCACGCCCAGGCACTGCAGACTGTGAAATAGTGACAGTAGTAGAAATGCGTAGAAGCAGAATTTGCAGCGGTGCTCTGTATCTTAGGCCTCTTTCACACGTCAGTGTCTCCAGAACGTGTGGTGACAGTTTCCACACGTACCGTAGACACTAACACAATTGTGGACCCATTCAAATGAATGGGTCTGTGCACATATCAGTGTGTTTCCACGGACCATTCTTTTACACACGGCACGGGACGCAAAATTCATCTCCCGATGTCTCCAAAACCTGTAAAAATAAGAATAAAATAAAAAAATCATTATACTCACCTGGTTTGAGGCAACCGCTCACACTGAGGAGCAGAGGAGAATTACTCGCTGCAGCGAGCGGGCCCCTGTCCTCCGCTGAGTTCAGTGACTGACAGGACACCACTCCGTGAGCTCAGCACAGGTCAGGGGCCCGCTCGCCGCAGCGAGTCATTCGATTTTATTCTTATTTTTACAGGTTTTGGAGATAGCAAGAGCAGAATACTACTCTCAACATTATCCCATGCTAGTGCTGATCACAGCCCAAGCTGGGGACAATGATGACAGCTGCCTCCAGCACCCAGCGCTTGGGAACAGTGCTAACTGTACACTGATTCCCAGGCGCTGGTACGTGTAACACTGATGACACACAGATGTCACACGTATGGCACATGAACACTGATATCTCCGGTACTGGTTTTATGGAAATATCCGGACGTGTGAAAGAGGCCTAGGGGCAAGGGGCTTTTTCTTGTTGTGCATAAAATGTGGCTTATGTGGGGGATGGGAGTAAACTAAAAGTACATGAGACAAATGCTCCTGCACACTATGCGCCCCTCCATCTTAGAAATGTGGCAACATTTCCAAGGTGGAGGGAAACAGAGTGTGCAGGGGCATTTGTCTCATGTAGTTTCAGTGCACTCCCATACTCCTCATTATATACACACATTTTAAAAATTAGATTAATACTGCTGCCTAGAACCACTGCCTGTACTTTATAGGAAATTAGGTTATAGTGTGGCAGTCAGACCCTCACCCAGTGCAGCCATACTCCAGAGACAGCTGAGGAGAGGAGGAGAACTGAGGGAGCTAGGGGAATATGCAGGCGCCGCAGCTTGTTCAGTCTTCACTTTTCTCAGCAGAGGCGTGTGTGTGTGCGGTGCAAGGTGGAAACCGGCAAGCATCACCATGAAGCTCCTCTTCGGCAGACCGTGAGTGATGGTAGGCGTGACTACAGCTATTGTCAGATGCGCCCGCGCTATGTATGCTGGATCCTGCCAGACGTCATGCAGCAGGGCGAGCCCAGCATCATTCAAAGCACCTGCGGCCGCGGCGGTGACAACTGAAACATGTGGCAGGGCGGGTCCAGTATTAATTAAACCATATTTGGCCGCAGCAGTGACAACAACATGCGATTGCGAATTATAATGGGGGCAATTCATGGTCACCCCAGAGCATCGGGCCCCGGGTGGTAGCCCAGATTGCCCTCATTATAATACGCCTATGGTCAGTGGCATCTTAATAGTTAACAGCAACAATCAGAGCTCACTCTCGCTGTTGCTGTTACAAGCAGATGTTGGCTATGTAACAGCTCCTGAGCCCGCTTCATACTCCTCACTGCAATCTGTGATGAAAATGTAAATAACAGGTCATTAAGGGGTTAAAGGTAATGTGTTATCGGGAAATGACTTACTTTTATATCTAGTTTTCATGCTAAACAATTTTCATATTGGCTACTAACATACTTACTAATCTTTAGGACACAAAATGTATAAGTGACAACCACATGCCTAGGAACTCCTGCAAACACTTACTAAACCCACAGAATGCAAACCTATGGGTGTTAGAGGAGGGACTATGCTGAGAAAATTTATTGTACTTGGTAAGTACAGCTAACTTTAGCTGATATTTTCTGTTCTGTATGAATCTCATTACAGCAGTTACCTGCTTGTCATCACAGGTAGCATAAAAATTAAAGTTAACACCTATATGTTGATCACACCATTCACCATTCACAAGAAGCAATGGTCACAGCCCGCCTTCTCCTCCCTTCCCTTATAATGATTACAGCACAAAACACTTTCCTTTTAGAAGACATTGAACATCTCCAGACTCCAGTTTCCGATGGTCATATCTAGAGATTAGACCGATCAGAATTTCCTGAATTTGCAGTTCCACGCAAAATTGAAAACTTTAAGATTCAATTCGTGAAGATTGTAAAAAAAAAAGATCATGCCCAGTACCATTTCCCATGCAGCTTAAGCATCATAAAGCGGGCTAATGGTGCCCGGCCTCTTTCTCTTTTTCTCACTAAAACTAACAGTGTAATACATGTATTTTCCGAGCAATTAGAAGTTTTTTAATATTGTGATTTGTGGCAAATTGATTCTACACAAATCGAGAAAAAATACATGCTTATGATGTCCTAGTATATATCACTCAATCACATATATCCATCCCTGCTGTTATGGCTGAAATAGATCACTTTGTTACATGGTCAAATTTTAAAATCAATGCAGCGAAGTCTGAGGCCCTCAATGTCTCCCTCCCCAAATCCATACATGATTCCATCCAGTCCAACTTTCCCTTTGCCTGGCCCTCACAGGGTATCAAATACTTAGGAATTCATATTCATAGAGACCTCTCCCATCTATGTTATCATAATTTTGGGCCCTTTATTGAACAACTCCATACAGACCACGGTTGGCAAGGTAGAACTGTAAGATTCACTACGTGAAACACTGGTGTTTTGTGGAAAAGCACATGTACACTGTGTTCCAAATTATTATGCAAAAAGTGTTTAGGAGTGATAAGGGAAGAAATTGTTTGTTTGTCAGTTAAACTCATTGATGGTGATGTGTGTCAGGGCTCTTTATATCACTGTAAGCAATTGCAGACACCTGTGCTAATTAGTTTGGCAGGTGTGTCCAATGAAAGGCAAGACTACTTAAGAAGGCTGTCCCACATTATTAAGCAGCCTACATTTTCTGCCAAAATGGGAAAGAAAAAGGATGTGTCGGCTGCTGAGAAGCAACAAATTGTGGAGTGTTTAGGTCAAGGCATGACTACACTCAACATTGCCAAGACACTTCATCCTGATCATCGCACAATCAAGAAGTATGTAGCTGATTCACAGTACACACGTGTGCGTGCTGATAAGGGAAAATTGAGGACTCTTTCCTCCAGGCAATTACGTCAGGTTAAAAGAGCAGCGGCAAAAAAGCCTTGTCATAGCAGCAGACAAGTTTTTGAAGCAGCTGGTGCCTCCAACGTCTCCAGAACAACAAGATGCAGAGTCCTTCAGAGGTTTGCACCTGTGCGTAAGCCATCCTGTCGACCTCCTCTATCCACTGCACACAAGCAAAAATGGCTCCAGTGGGCCAAACAATACATGAAGACTGACTTCAAAACTGTTCACCGATGAGTACCGTGCAATGCTTGATGGTCCAGATGGATGGAGTGGAGGATGGCTGGTTGATGGACACCCCACGCAAACACGGCTACAGCGCCAACAAGGAGGAGGTGGAATCATGGGGAGAGAGATTGTCAGCCCCTTTAGGATCCCTGAAGGGGTAAAGATGAACTCCATAATGTATGTGGAGTTTCTCAAACAGCACTTCCTGCCATGGTTCAAGAAGAAGAACCGTGTATTCCACAGCAAGATCATTTTCATGCATGATAATGCATCATCTCATGCTGCACATAACACATCTGCATCTCTGGCTGATATGGACATAAAAGGGGACAAACTTATGGTGTGACCCCCATGCTCCCCTGACCTCAACCCCATTCAGAACCTCTGGAGCATCATCAAAAGGAGTGTCTATGATGGCGGGAGGCAGTTCACATCTAAGCAACAGCTCTGGGAGTGTATTCTGTCCTCATGCAAAACAAATGAAGCAGAAACCATCCAAAACCTGACAAATTCAATGGACGAGAGAGTTCAGAAGCTCCTTTCGAACAAGGGGTCCTATGTGCAAATGTAACATCACCTAGAATAAAGTTTTGAGTTGAAAACTGTTTGATTTCAGTTTCTAATAGCCTGCTAATGCTTATAATTTCAAAAATGACCATTTTTTTGTTCTTTATTAAAATGAAAAGGTTGATCGAAGAGTGTGGGGGATCTAACAGTGTGGCAACCCAGTAGTCAGGATTACTTCGAATTCTGACAATCTGAGGGTCATGTTGCAGGTAGTGCAGCAAGAAGGCACTCATGTGTCTTGCGCATCTAGGAGACCCAAAATTATTTTCCGGGCTAGATGCAGCTAAAAATTATTATTAATTTGAAAGCTGGTGGAGCTTAGTATAGATGGCCTAATAGAATCTGTACTGCAAACTGCTACAAAGCCCAAATTATTTTCCAGCCAAGATACAGATAATCATGATTAGTAATTTTAAATCTGGTGGAGCTTAGTATAGATGGCCTAATTGAATCAGTACTGCACACTGCTACAAAGCCCAAATTATTTTCCAGCCAAGATACAGATAATCATGATTAGTAATTTTAAATCTGGCGGAGCTTAGTATAGATGGCCTAATAGAATCAGTACTGCACACTGATACAAAGCCCAAATTATTTTCCAGCCAAGATACAGATAAACATGATTAGTAATTTTAGATCTGGT
This sequence comes from Phyllobates terribilis, assembly GCF_046119375.1. Classification (NCBI taxonomy): domain Eukaryota; kingdom Metazoa; phylum Chordata; class Amphibia; order Anura; family Dendrobatidae; genus Phyllobates; species Phyllobates terribilis. Next base: position 124,685,988 of record NW_027362762.1, on the reverse strand, counting down.
GGAGCTTAGTATAGATGGCCTAATAGAATCAGTACTGCACACTGCTACAAAGCCCAAATTATTTTCCAGCCAAGATACAGATAACCATGATTAGTAATTTTAAAGCTTAAAATGGTTGGTGAGGTGATTTTAACAAATCATCAAGCTTTTACTCTCCCCAGGATGACACAGGGGTAGAAAAGTCATTTCGGATCCATGATTTTTTCATCTTTATGAACGTGAGTCTGTCTACATTATCAGTGGAGAGATGCGTGCGCTTATCTGTCAGCACACCACCAGCAGCGCTGAACACACGTTCAGACAGAACGCTGGCTGCAGGGCATGACAAGATCTCCAAGGCGTAAGTGGCGAGTTCCGGCCATTTATCCAGATTGGAAGCCCAAAAAGAGCAAGGGTCCAGTGACACAGTCATGGCTTCAATGTTTACTTGGAGATACTCCTGTACCATCGTCTCTAGGCGTTGACTATGTGTCAGACTTCTTGTCTCCTGTGGCCTTGCAAAGGATGGGCTAAAGAAGTGGTGAAATGATTCCGCAAAATTGATGTTACCAGCAGATACTGTGTTTCTGTTACGGTTTGAGTGCTGAACACTCGACGGTCCCACGGTTGGCAAGTTGGAACTGTGAGATTCACTACGTGCACCACTGGTGTTTTGTGGAAAAGCACATGTAAGATTCTGCAACAGTCTCTGCTGATACTCCTGCATGCGTGCATCCCTTTCTATGGCAGGAATAATTTCTGCAAATTTACTTTTGTACCGGGGATCTAACAGTGTGGCAACCCAGTAGTCAGGATTATTTCTAATTCTCACAATTCGAGGGTCATGCTGCAGGTAGTGCAGCAAGAAGGCACACATGTGTCTTGCGCATCCAGGAGCACCAAGTCCCTGTTGTGTTGGTGGCGAGGTAACAATCATGCTTCCTTCCTCTGTCCTCTCCCCCCAACCTCGCACAACAGAAATGTGATCAAGGTCTCCCTCAACTGATGAGTCTTCCATTAGTTCGTCCTCCACTCCTTCCTGGGCTCCTGCATCTTCCTCACTAGTTTGGCTGCTACCATGCGCCCTGGTAAAACCATCTCCCCCACCCTCACATGCCTGCCGCGTTAGTGCCGCCGACCGTCTGGACCTTGCAGATGTTAGCCCTTCCGCATACAACTCCTCCTCCTCTACTTCCTCCACCTCCTCTGGTGCCGCCACCTGATTCCTAATTCTGTTTAACATGTTCTCCAGCATGTAAATCACCGGAATAGTCATGCTGAAAATGGCATCGTCAGCACTAAACATCTTCGTCGCCATTTCAAAACTGTGCAGAAGGGTGCATAGGTCCCTGATCTGAGACCACTCCTCCAGCGTGATTTGCCCCACCTCTGGATCTCATTGGCCCAGGCTATACGTCAGAACGTATTGCACCAGGGCTTGTCGGTGCTGCCACAGTCTCTGCAACATGTGCAGAGTTGAATTCACTGGGCAGGCACATTGCATTTTAGCTGGTGAAGTGGCAGGCCCAACGACTTCTGTAGAGATGTAAGTCGCTGAGCTGCGGGATGCAAACGGCGGAAGTGAGCACACAGCGACCGTGCCCTCTGCAGAAGGCCATCTAGTCCGGGATAGTGGGCTAAAAATTGCTGGACAACCAGGTTCAACACGTGAGCCATACAAGGCACGTGTGTGACATTGCCCCGGTGAAGGGCCGCACCCAGGTTTGCAGCATTGTCGCACACGGCCTTCCCTGGATTCAGGTCCAGTGGAGACAACCATTCATGAAACTGGTTCTCCAGAGCTGACCACAACTCCTCAGCTGTGTGACTCACATTTCCCAGACATTTCAAAGTAAAAACCGCCTGATGACGTTGAGCCCTGCTGCCAGCATAGTAAGGAGGTGTGCAGGATCCCTTCTGCGCAGTTAGAAAGCTTATGACATGACCAGGCAGGCTTTGGGTGCAGGTGGAGGACCGAGAGGAGGTTGAGGAGGCAGAAGCAGTGGAGGAACTTTGAGATAAAGAAGATTGACGCACGACTCGTGGGGACGGCAAGACTTGGACAGCAGCCCCTTGACCTGCTGTCACCATAGTTACCCAGTGCCCAGTCAGCGACATGTAACGCCCCTGTACACGCCTACTCGTCCAAGTGTCTGTGGTGAAATGCACCCTGTCACACACAGAGTTTCTCAAAGAAGCGGTGATGTTGTGTGCGACATGCTCGTGGAGCGCAGGCACACCTTTCTTTGAGAAGTAGTGCCGACTGGGCATCTGGTACTGGGGTACTGCGACGGACATAAGGTCTCAAAAATCCTCTGTGTCCACCAGGCGGAAATGAAGCATTTCTGTAGATAAGAGCTACAGATGGTGAAATTCAACCTCTTAGCTTTTGCATGGCTAGGAGGAAATGGTCTTTTACTTGTCCACATCTGAGGGACCGAGGGCTGGCTGTTGTGCTTAGACAGGGTTGAGAAGGGTGTCCCCGGCAAACTGCCAGTCTGTGAGGAAGATGCAGGCGTACATGTTAGGTTGCCTTGATCCAAAGGTGGTGTTCTCGATGTCGGACAGCGCTGAACACCAGCTGGTGTTTCCACCTCCAAAGAAAATGATGACCTGCCAATCAAGCTGGCTGTTGCGGGTAAAGAGGCGGCAGGTCTGCGTCCCAAAACAGGTGTGACTGCTGTCCCCTCTGTCACAGAGGATGAAAAGGCCGCGGATGCACAAGATGTGGCAGACGGTGGCTGGCCCGGCCAGCTAGGCCGCATTGTAGCACAGTGAGCTTCCCACTGCAACTTATGCTTCATGTCCATGTGCCGGTTCATGCATGAAGTACTCAAACTATGTATTTTTTGGCCACTACTTAGCTTTTGCTGACAAATGTTACAGATAACACGAGTTGGGCCATCTTTATCGATCTGAAAAAATGCCCAGGCTATGCAAGGCTTAGCACCCATGCGACCTGAAGAGCCACCACGACTTGTGGTCAGAGGCAGAGTTGTGTTTGAGGATGCAGTTGTTGACGTGCTTCCAGTACTACGTCTCTGTCCAGGAAGGCGTAACCTGACCACATCGTCACTAGCATCCTCCTCCATCTCCTCTGCTGACCTCATCTCTTGGCTGACTGTGGGTTGACAGTAAGTGGGATCTCCAACCTCATCATCATCACCCTGTGTGTTATTACACCCGTCGTCCTCAGAGCCAACCTGTTCCTGCCCTGACAAAAAACTAAAGTTGTCGCTCCAATCAGGTATTTGAGTCTCATCAACGTCTTCCTCATTGTCTCCACCAACAGGAGTTACAGTTTGGGAACGAGGGTCTACATTATGGTCAGAACCTTCTGCATCTGGTCCTGGATCCGACTCATAAAGATTCTGGGCATCAGTGCAGATCATTTCCTCATCTGTATTCACAGAAGCTCTGGAGCCGACCTCTGATTCCCAGGCTATAGTATGAGTAAACAGCTCTGCAGACTCAACCATCTGTTCTACCCCATACTCAGACGGGCAGCAGGAGACTTAGGAGCTGTGAGGAAGCAAGTGCGATTGGGGTGACACCTCTGAGGACTGGAGTATTTGTGATGTTGAAGTTGAGGTGGAGGAGAGACCACTTAAAGGAGCACTTGATATCCGTTGAAACACCTGCTGTTTTTGTGCCTCATCTGGAATTTGTAGCGATTGGCGTGGCCGTAAGAAAGGGATCTTATCACATTGTCCACTAAAAGAAGTAGACATTTTAGTTTGGCTGGAAGATGGTCTTTGTTCTGCAGATGTTACTGTTGCTTTAACACCTACCCCACGGACACAAGCTTTTTTTCCCTTCCCAACATGCCTATTCCCCTTTCCACCAGCAGCAGGCCTTTTTCCACTCATTTTGGTGGTTAACTAATTCCCAACTCTGGAGTTGTTAGCACAAAAAACAATGGATGGGAACCGAGCAGAGCTGAGTGACCAAACTGTGGTATTAGCCCAAAAGTATTGGCTGGGTTAGATGCAGATAAAAATTATATTGAATTTGCAACCTGATGGAGGTCAGTATAGATGGACTAATAGAACAAGTCCCACACACTGCTAGAAGCCAAAATATTTTTTCAGAGCTAGATGCAGAAAAAAATTATATTGAATTTGCAACCTGATGGAGGTCAGTATAGATGGAGTAATAGAACAAGTCCCACACACTGCTAGAAGCCGAAATATTTTTTCAGAGCTAGATGCAGAAAAAAATTATATTGAATTTGCAACCTGGTGGAGGTTAGTATAGATGGACTAATAGAACAAGTCTCACACACTGCGACAAGCTGAAATATTGTTTCAGAGCTAGATGCAGAAAAAAATTATCTTGAATTTGCAACCTGATGAAGGTTAGTATAGATGGACTAATAGAACAAGTCCCAAACACTGCTAGATGCCTAAATATTTTTTAAGAGCTTGATGGAGAAAAAAATTATATTGAATTTGCAACCTGATGGAGGTCAGTATAGATGGACTAATAGAACAAGTCCCACACACTGCTAGAACCTGAAATATTTTTTCAGAGCTAGATGCAGAAAAAAATGATATTGAATTTGCAACCTGATGGAGGTCAGTGTAGATGGACTAATAGAACAAGTCAAACACACTGCTACAAGCTGAAATATTTTTTCAGAGCTAGATGCAGAAAAAAATTATATTTAATTTGCAACCTGGTGGAGGTTAGTATAGATGGACTAATAGAGCAAGTCCCACACACTGCTACAAGCTGAAATTTTTTTTCAGAGCTAGATGCAGAAAAAAATTATATTGAATTTGCAACCTGATGGAGGTCAGTTTAGATGGACTAATAGAACAAGTCCCACACACTGCTAGAAGCCGAAATATTTTTTCAGAGCTAGATGCAGAAAAAAATTATATTGAATTTGCAACCTGATGGAGGTCAGTATAGATGGACTAATGGAAGAAGTCCCACACACTGCTAGAACCCGAAATATTTTTTCAGAGCTAGCTGCAGAAAAAAATTATGTTGAATTTGCAACCTGATGGAGGTCAGTATAGATGGACTAATAGAACAAGTCCCACACATGCTACAAGCTGAATTATTTTTTCAGAGCTAGATGCAGAAAAAAATTATATTGAATTTGCAACCTGGTGGAAGTTAGTATAGATGGACTAATAGAACAAGTCCCACACACTGCTACAAGCTGAAATATTTTTTCAGAGCTAGATGCAGAAAAAAATTATATTGAATTTGCAATCTGATGGAGGTCAGTTTAGATGGACGAATAGAAAAAGTCCCACACATTGCTAGAAGCCAAAATATTTTTTCAGAGCTAGATGCAGAAAAAAATTATATTGAATTTGCAACCTGGTTTAGGTTAGTATAGATGGACTAATAGAACAAGTCCCACACACTGCTACAAGCGGAAATATTTTTTCAGAGCTAGATGCAGAAAAAAATTATATTGAATTTGCAACCTGATGGAGGTCAGTATAGATGGACTAATAGAACAAGTCCAACACACTGCTACAAGCTGAAATATTTTTTCAGATCTAGATGCAGAAAAAAATTAAATTGAATTTGCAACCTGATGAAGGTTAGTATAGATGGACTAATAGAACAAGTCCCACACACTGCTAGAACCCGAAATATTTTTTCAGAGCTAGATGCAGAAAAAAATTATATTGAATTTGCAACCTGATGGAGGTCAGTATAGATGGACTAATAGAACAAGTCCCACACACTGCTACAAGCTGAAATAGTTTTTCAGAGCTCGATGCAGAAAAAATTTATATTGAATTTGCAACCTGATGGAGGTCAGTATAGATGGACTAATAGAACAAGTCCCACACACTGCTAGAACCCGAAATATTTTTGAGAGCTAGATGCAGAAAAAAATTATATTGATTTTGCAACCTGATGGAGGTCAGTATAGATGTACTAATAGAACAAGTCCCACACACTGCTACAAGCTGAAATATTTTTTCAGAGCTAGATGCAGAAAAAAATGATATTGAATTTGCAACCTGATGGAGGTCAGTTTAGATGGACTAATAGAACAAGTCCCACACACTGCTAGAAGCCGAAGTATTTTTACAGAGCTAGATGCAGAAAAAAATTATATTGAATTTGCAATCTGATGGAGGTCAGTAAAGATGAACTAATAGAACAAGTCCCACACACTGCTACAAGCTGAAATATTTTTTCGGATCTAGATGCAGAAAAAAATTATATTGAATTTGCAACCTGGTGGAGGTTAGTATAGATGGACTAAAAGAACAAGTCCCACACACTGCGACAAGCTGAAATATTTTTTCAGAGCTAGATGCATAAAAAAATGATATTGAATTTGCAACCTGATGGAGGTCAGTTTACATGGACTAATAGAACAAGTCCCACACACTGCTAGAAGCCGAAATATTTTTTCAGAGCTAGATGCAGAAAAAAATTGTATTGAATTTGCAACCTGATGGAGGTCAGTATAGATGGACTAATAGAACAAGTCCCACACACTGCTACAAGCTGAAATATTTTTCAGAGCTAGATGAAGAAAAAAATTATATTGAATTTGCAGCCTGATGAAGGTCAGTAAAGATGAACTAATAGAACAAGTCCCACACACTGCTACAAGCTGAAATATTTTTTCAGATCTTGATGCAGAAAAAAATTATATTGAATTTGCAACCTGGTGGAGGTTAGTATAGATGGACTAATAGAACAAGTCCCACACACTGCGACAAGCTGAAATATTTTTTCAGAGCTAGATGCAGAAAAAAATTATATTGAATTTGCAACCTGATGGAGGTTAGTATAGATGGACTAATAGAACAAGTCCCACACACTGCTAGAAGCCGAAATATTTTTTCAGAGCTCGATGCAGAAAAAAATTATATTGAATTTGCAACTTGATGGAGGTCAGTATAGATGGACTAATAGAACAATTCCCACACACTCCTAGAACCCGAAATATTTTTTCAGAGCTATATGCTGAAAAAAATTATATTGAATTTGCAACCTGATGGAGGTCAGTATAGATGGACTAATAGAACAAGTCCCACACAATGCTAGAAGCCTAAATATTTTTTCAGAGCTAGATGCAGAAAAAAATAATGTTGAATTTGCAACCTGATTGAGGTCAGTAAAGATGGACTAATAGAACAAGTCCCACACACTGCTACAAGCTGAAATATTTTTTCAGAGCTAGATGCAGAAAAAAATGATATTGAATTTGCAACCTGATTGAGGTCAGTATAGATGGACTAATAGAACAAGTCCCACACACTGCGACAAGCTGAAATATTTTTTCAGAGCTAGATGCAGAAAAAAATTATATTGAATTTGCAACCTGATGGAGGTCAGTATAGATGGACTAATAGAACAATTCCCACACACTGCTACAAGCTGAAATATTTTTTCAGAGCTAGATGTAGAAAAAAAATATATTGAATTTGCAACCTGATGGAGGTCAGTAAAGATGAACTAATAGAACAAGTCCCACACACTGCTACAAGCTGAAATATTTTTTCAGATCTAGATGCAGAAAAAAATTAAATTGAATTTGCAACCTGATGAATGTTAGTATAGATGGACTAATAGAACAAGTCCCACACACTGCTACAATCTGATATATTTTTTCAGAACTAGATGCAGAAAAAAATTATATTGAATTTGCAACCTGATGGAGGTCAGTAAAGAAGAACTAATAGAACAAGTCCCACACACTGATACATGCTGAAATATTTTTTCAGAGCTAGATGCAGAAAAAAATTATATTTAATTTGCAAACTGATGGAGGTCAGTATAGATGGACTAATGGAAGAAGTCCCACACACTGCTAGAACCCGAAATATTTATTTAGAGCTAGCTGCAGAAAAAAATTATATTGAATTTGCAACCTGATGGAGGTCAGTATAGATGGACTAATAGAACAAGTCCCACACACTGCTACAAGCTGAAATATTTTTTCAGAGCTAGATGCAGAAAAAAATTATATTGAATTTTCAACCTGATGGAGGTCAGTTTAGATGGACGAATAGAACAAGTCCCACACACTGCTAGAAGCCAAAATATTTTTTCAGAGCTAGATGCATAAAAAAATTATATTGAATTTGCAACCTGATGGAGGTCAGTATAGATGGACTAATAGAACAAGTCCCACAAACTACTAGAAGCCGAAATATTTTTTCAGAGCTAGATGCAGAAAAAATTATATTGAATTTGCAACCTGGTGGAGGTTAGTATAGATGGACTAACAGAACAAGTCCCACACACTGCTATAAGCTGAAATATTTTTTCAGAGCTAAATGCAGAAAAAAATTATATTGAATTTGCAACCTGATGGAGGTTAGTATAGATGGACTAATAGAACAGGTCCCACACACTGTTAGAAGCCGAAATATTTTTTCAGAGCTCGATGCAGAAAAAAATTATATTGAATTTGCTACCTGATGGAGGTCAGTATAGATGGACTATTAGAACAAGTCCCACACACTGCTAGAACCCGAAATACTCTTTCAGAGCTAGATGCAGAAAAAAATTATATTGAATTTGCAACCTGCTGGAGGTCAGTATAGATGGACTAATAGAACAAGTCCCACACACTGCTACAAGCTGAAATATTTTTTCAGAGCTAGATGCAGAAAAAAATTATATTGAATTTGCAACCTGATGGAGGTCAGTTTAGATGGACTAATAGAACAAGTCCCACACACTGCTAGAAGCCGAAATATTTTTTCAGAGCTAGATGCAGAAAAAAATTATATTGAATTTGCAACCTGATGGAGGTCAGTATAGATGGACTAATAGAACAAGTCCCACACACTGCTACAAACTGAAATATTTTTTCAGATCTAGATGCAGAAAAAAATTAAATTGAATTTGCAACCTGATGAAGGTTAGTATAGATGGTCTAATAGTACATGTCCCACACACTGCTAGAAGCCGAAATATTTTTTCAGAGCTCGATGCAGAAAAATTATATTGAATTTGCAACCTGATGGAGGTCAGTATAGATGGACTAATAGAACAAGTCCCACACACTGCTAGAACCCGAAATATTTTTTCAGAGCTAGTTGCAGAAAAAAATTATATTGAATTTGCAACCTGATGGAGGTCAGTATAGATGGACTTATAGAACAAGTCCCACACACTGCTGCAGGCTGAAATATTTTTTCAGAGCTAGATGCAGAAAAAAATTATATTGAATTTGCAACCTGGTGGAGGTTAGTATAGATGGACTAAAAGAACAAGTCCCACACACTGCGACAAGCTGAAATATTTTTTCAGAGCTAGATGCAGAAAAAAATGATTTTGAATTTGCAACCTGATGGAGGTCAGTTTAGATGGACTAATAGAACAAGTCCCACACAATGCTAGAAGCCGAAATATTTTTTCAGAGCTAGATGCAGAAATAAATTATATTGAATTTTCAACCTGATGGAGGTCAGTAAAGATGAACTAATAGAACAAGTCCCACACACTGCTACAAGCTGAAATATTTTTTCGGATCTAGATGCAGAAAAAAATTATATTGAATTTGCAACCTGGTGAAGGTTAGTACAGATGGACTAATAGAACAAGTCCCACACACTGCTACCAGCTGACATATTTTTTCAGAGCTAGATGCAGAAAAAAATTATATTGAATTTGCAACCAGATGGAGGTTACTATAGATGGACTAATAGAACAAGTCCCACACACTGCTAGAAGCCGAAATATTTTTTCAGAGCTAGATGCAGAAAAAAATTATATTGAATTTGCAACCTGATGGAGGTCAGTATAGATGGACTACTAGAACAAGTCCCACACACTGCTAGAAGCCTAAATATTTTTTCAGAGCTAGATGCAGAAAAAAATTATGTTGAATTTGCAACCTGATGGAGGTCAGTAAAGATGGACTAATAGAACAAGTCCCACACACTGCTACAAGCTGAAATATTTTTTCAGAGCTAGATGCAGAAAAAAATTATATTGAATTTGCAACCTGATGGAGGTCAGTATAGATAGACTACTAGAACAAGTCCCACACACTGCTACAAGCTGAAATATTTTTTCAGATCTTGATGCAGAAAAAAATTATATTGAATTTGCAACCAGGTGGAGGTTAGTATAGATGGACTAATAGAACAAGTCCCACACACTGGTACAAGCTGAAATATTTTTTCAGAGCTAGATGAAGAAAAAAATTATGTTGAATTTCCAACCTGATGGAGGTCAGTATAGATGGACTAATAGAACAACTCCCACACACTGCTAGAAGCCGAAATATTTTTTCAGAGCTAGATGCAGAAAAAAATTATATTGAATTTGCAACCTGATGGAGGTCAGTATAGCTGGACTAATAGAACAAGTCCCACACACTGCTACAAGCTGAAATATTTTTTCAGATCTAGATGCAGAAAAAAATTTAATTGAATTTGCAACCTGATGAAGGTTAGTATAGATGGACTAATAGAACATGTCCCACACACTGATAGAAGCCGAAATATTTTTTCAGAGCTCGATGCAGAAAAAATTATATTGAATTTGCAACCTGATGGAGGTCAGTATAGATGGACTAATAGAACAAGTCCCACACACTGCTAGATCCCGAAATATTTTTTCAGAGCTAGTTGCAGAAAAAAATTATATTGAATTTGCAACCTGATGGAGGTCAGTATAGATGGACTAATAGAACAAGTCCCACACACTGCTGCAGGCTGAAATATTTTTTCAGAGCTAGATGCAGAAAAAAATTATATTGAATTTGCAACCTGGTGGAGGTTAGTATAGATGGACTAAAAGAACAAGTCCCACACACTGCTACAAGCTGAAATATTTTTTCAGAGCTAGATGCAGAAAAAAATGATATTGAATTTGCAACCTGATGGAGGTCAGTTTAGATGGACTAATAGAACAAGTCTCACACACTGCTAGAAGCCGAAATATTTTTTCAGACCTAGATGCAGAAAAAAATTATATTGAATTTGCAACCTGATGGAGGTCAGTAAAGATGAACGAATAGAACAAGTCCCACACAGTGCGACAAGCTGAAATATTTTTTCAGATCTAGATGCAGAAAAAAATTAAATTGAATTTGCAACCTGATGGAGGTTAGTATAGATGGACTAATAGAACAAGTCCCACACACTGCTAGAAGCCGAAATATTTTTTCAGAGGTCGATGCAGAAAAAAATTATATTGAATTTGCAACCTGATGGAGGTCAGTATAGATGGATTAATAGAACAAGTCCCACACGCTGCCAGAAGCCGAAATATTTTTTCAGAGCTAGATGCAGAAAAAAATTATATTGAATTTGCAACCTGATGGAGGTCAGCATAGATGGACTAATAGAACAAGTCCCACACACTGCTACAAGCTGATATATTTTTTCAGAACTAGATGCAGAAAAAAAATATATTGAATTTGCAACCTGGTGGAGGTCAGTAAAGACGAAATAATAGAACAAGTCCCACACACTGCTACAAGCTGAAATATTTTTTCAGAGCTAGATGCAGAAAAAAATTATATTTAATTTGCAACCTGGTGGAGGTTAGTATAGATGGACTAATAGAACAAGTCCCACACACTGCTACAAGCTGAAATATTTTTTTCAGAGCTAGATGCAGAAAAAAATTATATTGAATTTGCAACCTGATGGAGGTCAGTTTAGATGGACTAATAGAACAAGTCCCACACACTGCTAGAACCCAAAATATTTTTTCAGGGCTAGATGCAGAAAAAAATTACATTGAATTTGCAACCTGATGGAGGTCAGTATAGATGGACTAATGGAAGAAGTCCCACACACTGCTAGAACCCGAAATATTTTTTTAGAGCTAGCTGCAGAAATTTTTTTTATTGAATTTGCAACCTGATGGAGGTCAGTATAGATGGACTAATAGAACAAGTCCCACACACTGCTACAAGCTGAAATATTTTTTCAGAGCTAGATGCAGAAAAAAATTATATTGAATTTGCAACTTGGTGGAAGTTAGTATAGATAGACTAATAGAACAAGTCTCACACACTGCTACAAGCTGAAATATTTTTTCAGAGCTAGATGCAGAAAAAAATTATATTGAATTTGCAACCTGATGAAGGTCAGTTTAGATGGACGAATAGAACAAGTCTCACACACTGCTAGAAGCCAAAATATTTTTTCAGAGCTAGATGCAGAAAAAAATTATATTGAATTTGCAACCTGATGGAGGTCAGTATAGATGGACTAATAGAACAAGTCCTACAAACTACTAGAAGCCGAAATATTTTTTCAGAGCTAGATGCAGAAAAAAATTATATTGAATTTGCAACCTGGTGGAGGTCAGTGTAGATGGACTAATAGAACAAGCCCCACACACTTCTACAAGCTGAAATATTTTTTCAGAGCTAGATGCAGAAAAAAATTATATTGAATTTGCAACCTGATGGAGGTCAGTTTAGATGGACTAATAGAACAAGTCCCACACACTGCTAGAACCCAAAATATTTTTTCAGAGCTAGATGCAGAAAAAAATTATATTGAATTTGCAACCTGATGGAGGTCAGTATAGATGGACTAATAGAACAAGTCCCACACACTGCTACAAGCTGAAATATTTTTTCAGAGCTAGATGCAGAAAAAAATTATATTGAATTTGCAACCTGATGGAGGTCAGTATAGATGGACTAATAGAACAAGTCCCACACACTGCTAGAAGCTGAAATATTTTTTCAGAGCTAGATGCAGAAAAAATTTATATTGAATTTGCAACCTGATGGAGGTCAGTATAGATGGACTAATAGAACAAGTCCCACACACCGCTAGAAGCCGAAATATTTTTTCAGAGCTCGATGCAGAAAAAAATTATATTGTATTTGCAACCTGGTGGAGGTTAGTATAGATGGACTAACAGAACAAGTCCCACACACTGCTACAAGCTGAAATATTTTTTCATAGCTAAATGCAGAAAAAAATTATATTGAATTTGCAACCTGATGGAGGTTAGTATAGATGGACTAATAGAACAAGTCCCACACACTGTTGGAAGCCGAAATATTTTTTCAGAGCTCGATGTAGAAAAAAATTATATTGAATTTGCAACCTGATGGAGGTCAGTATAGATGGGCTAATAGAACAAGTCCCACACACTGCTAGAACCCGAAATAGTCTTTCAGAGCTAGCTGCAGAAAAAAATTATATTGAATTTGCAACCTGATGGAGGTCAGTATAGATGGACTAATAGAACAAGTCCCACACAATGCTACAAGCTGAAATATTTTTTCAGAGCTAGATGCAGAAAAAAATTATATTGAATTTGCAACCTGATGGAGGTTAGTTTAGATGGACTAATAGAACAAGTCCCACACACTGCTAGAAGCCGAAATATTTTTTCAGAGCTAGATGCAGAAAAAAAAAATTATATTGAATTTGCAACCTGATGGAGGTCAGTATAGATGGACTAATAGAACAAGTCCCACACACTGCTACAAGCTGAAATATTTTTTCAGAGCTAGATGCAGAAAAAAATTATATTGAATTTGCAACCTGGTGTAGGTTAGTATAGATGGACTAATAGAACCAGTCCCACACACTGCTACAAGCTGAAATATTTTTTCAGAGCTAGATGCAGAAAAAAATTATATTGAATTTGCAACCTGATGGAGGTCAGTATAGATGGACTAATAGAACAAGTCCCACACACTGCTAGAAGCTGAAATATTTTTTCAGAGCTGGATGCAGAAAAAATTTATATTGAATTTGCAACCTGATGGAGGTCAGTATAGATGGACTAATAGAACATGTCCCACACACCGCTAGAAGCCGAAATATTTTTTCAGAGCTCGATGCAGAAAAAAATTATATTGTATTTGCAACCTGGTGGAGGTTAGTATATGTTATGCACACGCCCGGACTGACTGGCGTGTGCGGGTGTTGTGGTTCCACTGGACCATGAACCGGAGAGTGCCTGGAGGGGCGTGACTAAGTATCTGGCCGATCCGACCAAGATGGCACGACGGCATACGACGCCAGTGCACCAGGGAGAAACCGGGCAGAGGGACCAGGTGCTACTCCAGGTCAAACTCCGGACACGGGGGTTGACCCACACAGGGATTACTGGAACAGGCTGGTTAGGCTGGCGCACAGACTGGAGGGTATAGGCAGGCACGACTGGTATGCAGGCAGGCAGGTAAAGGCAAGCGCAGCTAGAGTGCAGACAGGGAGGCACTAGCAGGTAGGAACACAGGCGGGATAGGACCCAGTACACACTGGGACTCAGGAACAGGCAGGTTAGGCTGGCACAGACTGGTGGATGTAAGCAAACACGGCAGGTATGCAGATGGGTGGATACAGGCGAGTATGCAGGCAGGGAGGTACTGGCCGAAAGGACGGGCTGGAGCACAGAAAGGTTAAGACCCAGTACAGACTGGGTCACAGAACCGCAGATGCGGTAGACAACCACAGCAGAGAGGGAACGCCCGAAGCGGTGGGCGAAAACAGAGCAGGACGGGGCTGCAGGAGCAGCGAGCACAAGCAGGGCAGGACAGGACTGCCGGAGCAGCGGGCAGAAGCAGGGCAGGACAGGACTGCCGGAGCAGCGGGCAGAAGCAGGGCAGGACAGGACTGCCGGAGCAGCGGGCAGAAGCAGGGCAGGACAGGACTGCCGGAGCAGCGGGCAGAAGCAGGGCAGGACAGGACTGCCGGAGCAGCGGGCAGAAGCAGGGCAGGACAGGACTGCCGGAGCAGCGGGCAGAAGCAGGGCAGGACAGGACTGCCGGAGCAGCGGGCAGAAGCAGGGCAGGACAGGACTGCCGGAGCAGCGGGCAGAAGCAGGGCAGGACAGGACTGCCGGAGCAGCGGGCAGAAGCAGGGCAGGACAGGACTGCCGGAGCAGCAGGCAGAAGCAGGGCAGGACAGGACTGCCGGAGCAGTGAGCAAAAGGGTCAGAGCGGAGCAAGGCTGCCGGAGCAGTGAGCAAAAGGGTCAGAGCGGAGCAAGGCTGCGGAGCAGTGAGCAAGGAGTCAGAGCAGGCTAGAACCACCGGAGCGGTAAGCAAAGGAGTCAGAGCAGACTAGAACCGCCGGAGCGGTGAGCAAAGGAGTCAGAGCAGGCTAGAACCGCCGGAGCGGTGAGCAAAGGAGTCAGAGCAGGCTAGAACCGCCGGAGCGGTGAGCAAAGGAGTCAGAGCAGGCTAGGCTGAGTAGGGGGGACAGGGCTCTGTTCACACGGAACAGACAGGAAGGGAAAGGGAGAGCCAGACACCCACAGGGTACTAGCAGAGAAGTAGCGAGTGGACCACAAACTCACAAACGGGAGTACAGAGACAACAAGCAGGAGTTAGGTACGAGTTCAGACTCTGCAGAAAAAGGAAAGGAACGGACATAGAGGCAAAACAGGTAAAGGATAGGAGAGAGTTCAGACTGGAACTGAGTGTACGGAGGAGACCGACACTGCAGCGGAATACAGGAGCGGGTCTGGGAATACGGCCCCCAGAGAGGCAGGACGAACAGGCAAGGAGCGTGTTCAGACAGGACAGACAAGATACAGGAGCGGGTCTAGGTAATCGGCCCCTAGAAGGCGGGAGGAACAGGCTAGGAGCGTGTTCAGACAGGTCAGACAAGATACAGGAACGGGTCTAGGTAATCGGCCCCTAGAAGGCAGGAGGAACAGGCTAGGAGCGTGTTCAGACAGGCTTGGAAATACAGCCTCCAGGATAGGCAGACAAGAGAACACAGAACGGGACCTGGCACCTTCAGAGTGCAAGCACACACTGAATGAAACACTATGCTCAGACAGGAATAGATGGGAGCAGCTGAGCTATATACCAGGTGACAGACAGCAATAGGCTGAGGACGCACAAGGGGTGTGACCCACAGCAGGTACAAAAAGCAGGAAGTGATCGGGCGCCGCCCTTAAGCAGCAGAAACAGACACAGACAGCATGGAGGGAAGCCAGAGAGACATTCTGGACTGGAGATCAAGTGCGCGCTCTTGCACAGTGGGAGATGGACCACCATGCAAGGACGCCGCCAGGTATGTTACAGTACCCCCCCCCTTACGCCCCCTCTTCTTCAGGCCTGCCAGAATCTTCCGCAGGGAATTCGAGGACCAGTCGTTCACTTCAAGGAGATCACTTCCACTGTCCACAGGAAAAACTGATCTCATCTGGTTAGCTAGGATGCTACCTCCTATCCAGCCATCCTCAGCAACAGACGAAACGGGTGGAGTACCAGGAACAGCACACAAGGAAGTCTCTCTCCACATATTTTCAGGTGGCACCCCAGAGGGTACAGGAGACAACTGGAAGTCCTTCACCGGGTTGGAGGGGGACAGAGACTTGGGGGTAATCTCTGCTTCGAGGTACATCTTGTCAAGCTCACAGGAAGAAATAGACGGGTTATCAGGTACATAATGAGGAAAAGTCACTGTCTCTTTGTTATCTGATGGTACCCCGGAGGATTCAGGAAACAACTGGAGGTCCTCCGCCGGGTCAGAAGAGTGCAGAGGCTCAGAGAAAACATCTGCTTCAGAGTACACTAGGTCGGACTCACTGGACGAAGCAGGCGAGGTATCGGGTACCGAGTATAGGAAAGTCTCTGTCCATTCACCACCAGGTGGCACCCCGAAGGGTTCTGGAGACAACTGGCGGTCCTCCGCCTGGTCAGAAGGGTGTAGAGACTCACGGGTAACCTCTGCTTCAGAGTACACTAGGTTGGACTCACTGGACGAAGCGAGCGAGGTATCAGGTACAGAGTAAAGGAGAGTCTCTGTCCTTTCGCTACCAGGTAGCACCCCGAAGGGTTCTGGAGACAACTGGAGGTCCTCCGCCTGGTCGGAGGGGTGTAGAGACTCGGGAGTAACCTCTGCTTCAGAGTACACTAGGTTGGACTCACTGGACGAAGCGAGCGAGGTATCAGGTACAGAGTATAGGAGAGTCTCTGTCCTTTCGCTACCAGGTAGCACCCCGAAGGGTTCTGGAGACAACTGGAGGTCCTCCGCCTGGTCGGAGGGGTGTAGAGACTCGGGGGTAACTACCACTTTGGGGTACCGATTGTCAGGCTCACAGGACGAAGCGGACAAAGTATCGAGTACCGAGTGTAGAGAAGTCTCTCTCCATTTGTCATCGAGTGGTATCCCGGAGGATTCAGGAGGCAACAGGGGGTCCTTCGCCAGGTAGTAGAGGTGCACAGACTCAGAGGTAACCACAGCTTTGGAGCATCCTTGGACATGCACACCGGTTAAAGTGGGTGAAGCATCTGATGCCGGGTGCAGGAAGATCTCCTGTGTGGAGTCTGGATGGGCAGAAGTCTCTTCGGGCAGGAGAACCGGAGCACTACCCACGCACATTACCCGTTGGGGCTTCTCCGGGATACAGGGAGATGAAGCTTCAGTAGGGACTTCAAGGTTGGGGTCAGGAGGTCTCAGGGAGGACAGACCCTGGCGTGACGGCTTGCCTCTACGTCTAGCACGTCTGGACTGCCTCTTGAGGTTGGGAGATGTATTCCGGAAAGCGTAGTCACCCTGTGAAGATTCTGGGTGGACAGTAGTCTCATTGGGCTGGAGGACTATAGCGCTACCCACACACATTACCCATCGGGGCTGCTCCGGGATATTGGGAGGTGAAGCTTCAGCAGGAGCCTCCGGGTTAGGATCATCGAAGACCATTAGAAAGGCCACCAGGAAGGCCATTAGGTCCAGGAGGATCGGATCCTGTGTTTCATATAGGGGGTTGATCCATTCCAAGGCATCACCCGCCAGGTAAGACATAATGAATGCCACCTTAACCCGATCGGTGGGAAAACATAGAGGGTAGAACTTGAAGTGTAGCATGCATTGCTCCACAAATGCACGACTTTGTCTTGGATCCCCATAGTAACGTGGCGGATCCGCAGGAACGAGAGCAGATAGATCCATCTGGACGGGTGCGTAATTCGCCTGGAACTCAGCTGAGAAAAAAAAAAAAAAAAATTTTATTTATTTATTTTTAATGCATGTATTCGCTGGAAAACTTCTCAGAGAGCGAAGGCCGTAGGGCTCAACGGGAACCATGGCCTGAGCATGCTGTTATGCACACGCCCGGACTGACTGGCGTGTGCGGGTGTTGTGGTTCCACTGGACCATGAACCGGAGAGTGCCTGGAGGGGCATGACTAAGTATCTGGCCGATCCGACCAAGATGGCACGACGGCATACGACGCCAGTGCACCAGGGAGAAACCGGGCAGAGGGACCAGGTGCTACTCCAGGTCAAACTCCGGACACGGGGGTTGACCCACACAGGGATTACTGGAACAGGCTGGTTAGGCTGGCGCACAGACTGGAGGGTATAGGCAGGCACGACTGGTATGCAGGCAGGCGGGTAAAGGCAAGCGCAGCTACAGTGCAGAAAGGGAGGCACTAGCAGGTAGGAACACAGGCGGGATAGGACCCAGTACACACTGGGACTCAGGAACAGGCAGGTTAGGATGGCACAGACTGGTGGATGTAAGCAAACACGGCAGGTATGCAGATGGGTGGATACAGGCGAGTATGCAGGCAGGGAGGTACTGGCCGAAAGGACGGGCTGGAGCACAGAAAGGTTAAGACCCAGTACAGACTGGGTCACAGAACCGCAGATGCGGTAGACAACCACAGCAGAGAGGGAACGCCCGAAGCGGTGGGCGAAAACAGAGCAGGACGGGGCTGCAGGAGCAGCGAGCACAAGCAGGGCAGGACAGGACTGCCGGAGCAGCGGGCAGAAGCAGGGCAGGACAGGACTGCCGGAGCAGCGGGCAGAAGCAGGGCAGGACAGGACTGCCGGAGCAGCGGGCAGAAGCAGGGCAGGACAGGACTGCCGGAGCAGCGGGCAGAAGCAGGGCAGGACAGGACTGCCGGAGCAGCGGGCAGAAGCAGGGCAGGACAGGACTGCCGGAGCAGCGGGCAGAAGCAGGGCAGGACAGGACTGCCGGAGCAGCGGGCAGAAGCAGGGCAGGACAGGACTGCCGGAGCAGCGGGCAGAAGCAGGGCAGGACAGGACTGCCGGAGCAGCGGGCAGAAGCAGGGCAGGACAGGACTGCCGGAGCAGCAGGCAGAAGCAGGGCAGGACAGGACTGCCGGAGCAGTGAGCAAAAGGGTCAGAGCGGAGCAAGGCTGCCGGAGCAGTGAGCAAAAGGGTCAGAGCGGAGCAAGGCTGCGGAGCAGTGAGCAAGGAGTCAGAGCAGGCTAGAACCGCCGGAGCGGTAAGCAAAGGAGTCAGAGCAGACTAGAACCGCCGGAGCGGTGAGCAAAGGAGTCAGAGCAGGCTAGAACCGCCGGAGCGGTGAGCAAAGGAGTCAGAGCAGGCTAGAACCGCCGGAGCGGTGAGCAAAGGAGTCAGAGCAGGCTAGGCTGAGTAGGGGGGACAGGGCTCTGTTCACACGGAACAGACAGGAAGGGAAAGGGAGAGCCAGACACCCACAGGGTACTAGCAGAGAAGTAGCGAGTGGACCACAAACTCACAAACGGGAGTACAGAGACAACAAGCAGGAGTTAGGTACGAGTTCAGACTCTGCAGAAAAAGGAAGGGAACGGACATAGAGGCAAAACAGGTAAAGGATAGGAGAGAGTTCAGACTGGAACTGAGTGTACGGAGGAGACCGACACTGCAGCGGAATACAGGAGCGGGTCTGGGAATACGGCCCCCAGAGAGGCAAGACGAACAGGCAAGGAGCGTGTTCAGACAGGACAGACAAGATACAGGAGCGGGTCTAGGTAATCGGCCCCTAGAAGGCGGGAGGAACAGGCTAGGAGCGTGTTCAGACAGGTCAGACAAGATACAGGAACGGGTCTAGGTAATCGGCCCCTAGAAGGCAGGAGGAACAGGCTAGGAGCGTGTTCAGACAGGCCTGGAAATACAGCCTCCAGGATAGGCAGACAAGAGAACACAGAACGGGACCTGGCACCTTCAGAGTGCAAGCACACACTGAATGAAACACTATGCTCAGGCAGGAATAGATGGGAGCAGCTGAGCTATATACCAGGTGACAGACAGCAATAGGCTGAGGACGCACAAGGGGTGTGACCCACAGCAGGTACAAAAAGCAGGAAGTGATCGGGCGCCGCCCTAAAGCAGCAGAAACAGACACAGACAGCATGGAGGGAAGCCAGAGAGACATTCTGGACTGGAGATCAAGTGCGCGCTCTTGCACAGTGGGAGATGGATCACCATGCAAGGACGCCGCCAGGTATGTTACAGTATAGATGGACTAACAGAACAAGTCCCACACACTGCTAGAACCCGAAATAGTCTTTCAGAGCTAGCTGCAGGAAAAAATTATATTGAATTTGCAACCTGATGGAGGTCAGTATAGATGGACTAATAGAACAAGTCCCACACACTGCTACAAGCTGAAATATTTTTTCAGAGCTAGATGCAGAAAAAAATTATATTGAATTTACAACCTGATGGAGGTTAGTTTAGATGGACTAATAGAACAAGTCCCACACACTGCTAGAAGCCGAAATATTTTTTCAGAGCTAGATGCAGAAAAAAAAAATTATATTGAATTTGCAACCTGATGGAGGTCAGTATAGATGGTCTAATAGAACAAGTCTCACACACTGCTACAAGCTGAAATATATTTTTAGAGCTAGATGCAGAAAAAAATTATATTGAATTTGCAACCTGATGGAGGTCAGTTTAGATGGACGAATAGAACAAGTCCCACACACTGCAAGAAGCCAAAATATTTTTTCAGAGCTAGATGCAGAAAAAAATTATATTGAATTTGCAACCTGATGGAGGTCAGTATAGATGGACTAATAGAACAAGTCCCACAAACTAATAGAAGCCGAAATATTTTTTCACAGCTAGATGCAGAAAAAAATTGTATTGAATTTGCAACCTGATGGAGGTCAGTATAGATGGACTAATAGAACAAGTCCCACACACTGCTACAAGCTGAAATATTTTTTCAGAGCTAGATGCAGAAAAAATTAAATTTAATTTGCAACCTGGTGGAGGTTAGTATAGATGGACTAATAGAACAAGTCCCACACACTGCTACAAGCTGAAATATTTTTTCAGAGCTAGATGCAGAAAAAAATTATATTGAATTTGCAACCTGATGGAGGTCAGTTTAGATGGACTAATAGAACAAGTCCCACACACTGCTAGAACCCAAAATATTTTTTCAGAGCTAGATGCAGAAAAAAATTATATTGAATTTGCAACCTGATGGAGGTCAGTATAGATGGACTAATAGAACAAGTCCCACACACTGCTACAAGCTGAAATATTTTTTCAGAGCTAGATGCAGAAAAAAATTATATTGAATTTGCAACCTGATGGAGGTCAGTTTAGATGGACTAATAGAACAAGTCCCACACACTGCTAGAACCCAAAATATTTTTTCAGAGCTAGATGCAGAAAAAAATTATATTGAATTTGCAACCTGGTGGAGGTTAGTATAGATGGACTAACAGAACAAGTCCCACACACTGCTACAAGCTGAAATATTTTTTCAGAGCTAAATGCAGAAAAAAATTATATTGAATTTGCAACCTGATGGAGGTTAGTATAGATGGACTAATAGAACAAGTCCCACACACTGTTGGAAGCCGAAATATTTTTTCAGAGCTCGATGTAGAAAAAAATTATATTGAATTTGCAACCTGATGGAGGTCAGTATAGATGGGCTAATAGAACAAGTCTCACACACTGCTAGAACCCGAAATAGTCTTTCAGAGCTAGCTGCAGAAAAAAATTATATTGAATTTGCAACCTGATGGAGGTCAGTATAGATGGACTAATAGAACAAGTCCCACACAATGCTACAAGCTGAAATATTTTTTCAGAGCTAGATGCAGAAAAAAATTATATTGAATTTGCAACCTGATGGAGGTTAGTATAGATGGACTAATAGAACAAGTCCCACACACTGCTAGAAGCCGAAATATTTTTTCAGAGCTAGATGCAGAAAAAAAAAATTATATTGAATTTGCAACCTGATGGAGGTCAGTATAGATGGACTAATAGAACAAGTCCCACACACTGCTACAAGCTGAAATATTTTTTCAGAGCTAGATGCAGAAAAAAATTATATTTAATTTGCAACCTGGTGGAGGTTAGTATAGATGGACTAATAGAACCAGTCCCACACACTGCTACAAGCTGAAATATTTTTTCAGAGCTAGATGCAGAAAAAAATTATATTGAATTTGCACCCTGATGGAGGTCAGTTTAGATGGACTAATAGAACAAGTCCCACACACTGCTAGAACCCAAAATATTTTTTCAGAGCTAGATGCAGAAAAAAATTATATTGAATTTGCAACCTGATGGAGGTCAGTATAGATGGACTAATAGAACAAGTCCCACAAACCACTAGAAGCTGAAATATTTTTTCACAGCTAGATGCAGAAAAAAATTATATTGAATTTGCAACCTGATGGAGGTCAGGATAGATGGACTAATAGAACAAGTCCCACACACTGCTACAAGCTGAAATATTTTTTCAGAGCTAGATGCAGAAAAAAATTATATTTAATTTGCAACCTGGTGGAGGTTAGTATAGATGGACTATTAGAACAAGTCCCACACACTGCTACAAGCTGAAATATTTTTTCAGAGCTAGATGCAGAAAAAAATTATATTGAATTTGCAACCTGATGGAGGTCAGTTTAGATAGACTAATAGAACAAGTCCCACACACTGCTAGAACCCAAAATATTTTTTCTATGCTAGATGCAGAAAAAAATTACATTGAATTTGCAACGTGATGGAGGTCAGTATAGATGGACTAATGGAAGAAGTCCCACACACTGCTAGAACCCGAAATATTTTTTTAGAGCTAGCTGCAGAAAAAAATTATATTGAATTTGCAACCTGATGGAGGTCAGTATAGATGGACTAATAGAACAAGTCCCACACACTGCTACAAGCTGAAATATTTTTTCAGAGCTAGATGCAGAAAAAAATTATATTGAATTTGCAACCTGATGGAGGTCAGTTTAGATGGACTAATAGAACAAGTCCCACACACTGCTAGAACCCAAAATATTTTTTCAGAGCTAGATGCAGAAAAAAATTATATTGAATTTGCAACCTGATGGAGGTCAGTATAGATGGACTAATAGAACAAGTCCCACACACTGCTACAAGCTGAAATATTTTTTCAGAGCTAGATGCAGAAAAAAATTATATTGAATTTGCAACCTGATGGAGGTCAGTATAGATGGACTAATAGAACAAGTCCCACACACTGCTAGAAGCTGAAATATTTTTTCAGAGCTAGATGCAGAAAAAATTTATATTGAATTTGCAACCTGATGGAGGTCAGTATAGATGGACTAATAGAACAAGTCCCACACACCGCTAGAAGCCGAAATATTTTTTCAGAGCTCGATGCAGAAAAAAATTATATTGTATTTGCAACCTGGTGGAGGTTAGTATAGATGGACTAACAGAACAAGTCCCACACACTGCTACAAGCTGAAATATTTTTTCAGAGCTAAATGCAGAAAAAAATTATATTGAATTTGCAACCTGATGGAGGTTAGTATAGATGGACCAATAGAACAAGTCCCACACACTGTTGGAAGCCGAAATATTTTTTCAGAGCTCGATGTAGAAAAAAATTATATTGAATTTGCAACCTGATGGAGGTCAGTATAGATGGGCTAATAGAACAAGTCCCACACACTGCTAGAACCCGAAATAGTCTTTCAGAGCTAGCTGCAGAAAAAAATTATATTGAATTTGCAACCTGATGGAGGTCAGTATAGATGGACTAATAGAACAAGTCCCACAAACTAATAGAAGCCGAAATATTTTTTAACAGCTAGATGCAGAAAAAAATTGTATTGAATTTGCAACCTGATGGAGGTCAGTATAGATGGACTAATAGAACAAGTCCCACACACTGCTACAAGCTGAAATATTTTTTCAGAGCTAGATGCAGAAAAAATTATATTTAATTTGCAACCTGGTGGAGGTTAGTATAGATGGACTAATAGAACAAGTCCCACACACTGCTACAAGCTGAAATATTTTTTCAGAGCTAGATGCAGAAAAAAATTATATTGAATTTGCAACCTGATGGAGGTCAGTTTAGATCGACTAATAGAACAAGTAACACACACTGCTAGAACCCAAAATATTTTTTCAGAGCTATATGCAGAAAAAATTATATTGAATTTGCAACCTGATGGAGGTCAGTATAGATGGACTAATAGAACAAGTCCCACACACTGCTACAAGCTGAAATATTTTTTCAGAGCTAGATGCAGAAAAAAATTATATTGAATTTGCAACCTGATGGAGGTCAGTATAGATGGACTAATAGAACAAGTCCCACACACTGCTAGAAGCTGAAATATTTTTTCAGAGCTAGATGCAGAAAAAATTTATATTGAATTTGCAACCTGATGGAGGTCAGTATAGATGGACTAATAGAACAAGTCCCACACACCGCTAGAAGCCGAAATATTTTTTCAGAGCTCGATGCAGAAAAAAATTATATTGTATTTGCAACCTGGTGGAGGTTAGTATAGATGGACTAACAGAACAAGTCCCACACACTGCTACAAGCTGAAATATTTTTTCAGAGCTAAATTCAGAAAAAAATTATATTGAATTTGCAACCTGATGGAGGTTAGTATAGATGGACTAATAGAACAAGTCCCACACACTGTTGGAAGCCGAAATATTTTTTCAGAGCTCGATGTAGAAAAAAATTATATTGAATTTGCAACCTGATGGAGGTCAGTATAGATGGGCTAATAGAACAAGTCCCACACACTGCTAGAACCCGAAATAGTCTTTCAGAGCTAGCTGCAGAAAACAATTATATTGAATTTGCAACCTGATGGAGGTCAGTATAGATGGACTAATAGAACAAGTCCCACACAATGCTACAAGCTGAAATATTTTTTCAGAGCTAGATGCAGAAAAAAATTATATTGAATTTGCAACCTGATGGAGGTTAGTTTAGATGGACTAATAGAACAAGTCCCACACACTGCTAGAAGCCGAAATATTTTTTCAGAGCTAGATGCAGAAAAAAAAAATTATATTGAATTTGCAACCTGATGGAGGTCAGTATAGATGGACTAATAGAACAAGTCCCACACACTGCTACAAGCTGAAATATTTTTTCAGAGCTAGATGCAGAAAAAAATTATATTTAATTTGCAACCTGGTGGAGGTTAGTATAGATGGACTAATAGAACTAGTCCCACACACTGCTACAAGCTGAATTATTTTTTCAGAGCTAGATGCAGAAAAAAATTATATTGAATTTGCACCCTGATGGAGGTCAGTTTAGATGGACTAATAGAACAAGTCCCACACACTGCTAGAACCCAAAATATTTTTTCAGAGCTAGATGCAGAAAAAAATTATATTGAATTTGCAACCTGATGGAGGTCAGTATAGATGGACTAATAGAACAAGTCCCACAAACCACTAGAAGCCGAAATATTTTTTCACAGCTAGATGCAGAAAAAAATTATATTGAATTTGCAACCTGATGGAGGTCAGTATAGATGGACTAATAGAACAAGTCCCACACACTGCTACAAGCTGAAATATTTTTTCAGAGCTAGATGCAGAAAAAAATTATATTTAAATTGCAACCTGGTGGAGGTTAGTATAGATGGACTATTAGAACAAGTCCCACACACTGCTACAAGCTGAAATATTTTTTCAGAGCTAGATGCAGAAAAAAATTATATTGAATTTGCAACCTGATGGAGGTCAGTTTAGATAGATTAATAGAATAAGTCCCACACACTGCTAGAACCCAAAATATTTTTTCTATGCTAGATGCAGAAAAAAATTACATTGAATTTGCAACCTGATGGAGGTCAGTATAGATGGACTAATAGAAGAAGTCCCACACACTGCTAGAACCCGAAATATTTTTTTAGAGCTAGCTGCAGAAAAAATTATATTGAATTTGGAACCTGATGGAGGTCAGTATAGATGGACTAATAGAACAAGTCCCACACACTGCTACAAGCTGAAATATTTTTTCAGAGCTAGATGCAGAAAAAAATTATATTGAATTTGCAACTTGGTGGAAGTTACTATAGATGGACTAATAGAACAAGTCCCACACACTGCTACAAGCTGAAATATTTTTTCAGAGCTAGATGCAGAAAAAAATTATATTGAAATTGCAACCTGATGAAGGTCAGTTTAGATGGACGAATAGAACAAGTCTCACACACTGCTAGAAGCCAAAATATTTTTTCAGAGCTAGATGCAGAAAAAAATTATATTGAATTTGCAACCTGATGGAGGTCAGTATAGATGGACTAATAGAACAAGTCCCACAAACTACTAGAAGCCGAAATATTTATTCAGAGCTAGATGCAGAAAAAAATTATATTGAATTTGCAACCTGGTGGAGGTCAGTGTAGATGGACTAATAGAACAAGTCCCACACACTGCTACAAGCTGAAATATTTTTTCAGAGCTAGATGCAGAAAAAAATTATATTGAATTTGCAACCTGATGGAGGTCAGTATAGATGGACTAATAGAACAAGTCCCACACACTGCTAGAAGCTGAAATATTTTTTCAGAGCTAGATGCAGAAAAAATTTATATTAAATTTGCAACCTGATGGAGGTCAGTATAGATGGACTAATAGAACAAGTCCCACACACCGCTAGAAGCCGAAATATTTTTTCAGAGCTCGATGCAGAAAAAAATTATATTGTATTTGCAACCTGGTGGAGGTCAGTATAGATGGGCTAATAGAACAAGTCCCACACACTGCTAGAACCCGAAATAGTCTTTCAGAGCTAGCTGCAGAAAAAAATTATATTGAATTTGCAACCTGATGGAGGTCAGTATAGATGGACTAATAGAACAAGTCCCACACACTGCTACAAGCTGAAATATTTTTTCAGAGCTAGATGCAGAAAAAAAATATATTGAATTTGCAACCTGATGGAGGTTAGTTTAGATGGACTAATAGAACAAATCCCACACAATGCTACAAGCTGAAATATTTTTTCAGAGTTAGATGCAGAAAAAAATTATATTTAATTTGCAACCTGGTGGAGGTTAGTATAGATGGACTAATAGAACAAGTCCCACACACTGCTACAAGCTGAAATATTTTTTCAGAGCTAGATGCAGAAAAAAATTATATTGAATTTGCAACCTGATGGAGGTCAGTATAGATGGACTAATAGAACAAGTCCCATAAACTACTAGAAACCAAAATATTTATTCAGAGCTAGATGCAGAAAAAAATTATATTGAATTTGAAACCTGGTGGAGGTCAGTGTAGATGGACTAATAGAACAAGTCCCACACACTTTTACAAGCTGAAATATTTTTTCAGAGCTGGATGCAGAAAAAAATTATATTGAATTTGCAACCTGGTGTAGGTTAGTATAGATGAACTAATAGAACAAGTCCCACACACTGCTACAAGCTGAAATATTTTTTCAGAGCTAGATGCAGAAAAAAATTATATTGAATTTGCAACCTGATGGAGGTCAGTATAGATGGGCTAATGGAACAAGTCCCACACACTGCTAGAAGCTGAAATATTTTTTCAGAGCTAGATGCAGAAAAAATTTATATTGAATTTGCAACCTGATGGAGGTCAGTATAGATGGACTAATAGAACAAGTACCACACACTGCTAGAAGCCAAAATATTTTTTCAGAGCTCGATGCAGAAAAAAATTATATTGTATTTGCAACCTGGTGGAGGTTAGTATAGATGGACTAACAGAACAAGTCCCACACACTGCTACAAGCTGAAATATTTTTTCAGAGCTAAATGCAGAAAAAAATTATATTGAATTTGCAACCTGATGGAGGTTAGTATAGATGGACTAATAGAACAAGTCCCACACACTGTTAGAAGCCGAAATATTTTTTCAGAGCTCGATGCAGAAAAAAATTATATTGAATTTGCAACCTGATGGAGGTCAGTATAGATGGGCTAATAGAACAAGTACCACACACTGCTAGAACCCGAAATAGTCTTTCAGAGCTATCTGCAGAAAAAAATTATATTGAATTTGCAACCTGATGGAGGTCAGTAAAGATGGACTAATAGAACAAGTCCCACACACTGCTACAAGCTGAAATTTTTTTTCAGAGCTGGATGCAGAAAAAAATTATATTGAATTTGCAACCTGATGGAGGTCAGTATAGATGGACTAATAGAACAAGTCCCACACACTGCTACAAGCTGAAATATTTTTTCAGATCTTGATGCAGAAAAAAATTATATTGAATTTGCAACCAGGTGGAGGTTAGTATAGATGGACTAATAGAACAAGTCCCACACACTGCGACAAGCTGAAATATTTTTTCAGAGCTAGATGCAGAAAAAAATTCTGTTGAATTTGCAACCTGATGGAGGTCAGTATAGATGGACTAATAGAACAACTCCCACACACTGCTAGAAGCCGAAATATTTTTTCAGAGCTAGATGCAGAAAAAAATTATATTGAATTTGCAACCTGATGGAGGTCAGTATAGATGGACTAATAGAACAAGTCCCACACACTGCTACAAGCTGAAATATTTTTTCAGATCTAGATGCAGAAAAAAATTAAATTGAATTTGCAACCTGATGAAGGTTAGTATAGATGGACTAATAGAACATGTCCCACACACTGCTAGAAGCCGAAATATTTTTTCAGAGCTCGATGCAGAAAAAATTATATTGAATTTGCAACCTGATGGAGGTCAGTATAGATGGACTAATAGAACATGTCCCACACACTGCTAGATCCCGAAATATTTTTTCAGAGCTATTTGCAGAAAAAAATTATATTGAATTTGCAACCTGGTGGAGGTTAGTATAGATGGACTAAAAGAACAAGTCCCACACACTGCTACAAGCTGAAATATTTTTTCAGAGCTAGATGCAGAAAAAAATGATATTGAATTTGCAACCTGATGGAGGTCAGTTTAGATGGACTAATAGAACAAGTCTCACACACTGCTAGAAGCCGAAATATTTTTTCAGAACTAGATGCAGAAAAAAATTATATTGAATTTGCAACCTGATGGAGGTCGGTAAAGATGAACGAATAGAACAAGTCCCACACAGTGCGACAAGCTGAAATATTTTTTCACATCTAGATGCAGAAAAAAATTAAATTGAATTTGCAACCTGATGAAGGTTAGTATAGATGGACTAATAGAACAAGTCCCACACACTGCTAGAAGCCGAAATATTTTTTCAGAGCTCGATGCAGAAAAAAATTATATTGAATTTCCAACCTGATGGAGTTCAGTATAGATAGACTAATAGAACAAGTCCCACACACTGCTAGAACCCGAAATATTTTTTCAGAGCTAGACGCAGAAAAAATTATATTGAATTTGCAACCTGATGGAGGTCAGTATAAATGGACTAATAGAACAAGTCCCACACACTGCTAGAAGCCGAAATATTTTTTCAGAGCTAGATGTAGAAAAAAATTATGTTGAATTTGCAACCTGATGGAGGTCAGTATAGATGGACTAATAGAACAAGTCCCACACACTGCTAGAAGCTGAAATATTTTTTCAGAACTAGATGCAGAAAAAAATTATATTGAACTTGCAACCTGATGGAGGTCAGTATAGATGGACTAATAGAACAAGTCCCACACACTCCTAGAACCCGAAATATTTTTTCAGAGCTAGATGCTGAAAATTTATATTGAATTTGCAACCTGATGGAGGTCAGTATAGATGGACTAATAGAACAAGTCCCACACACTGCTAGAAGCCTAAATATTTTTTCAGAGCTAGATGCAGAAAAAAATTATGTTGAATTTGCAACCTGATGGAGGTCAGTAAACATGGACTAATAGAACAAGTCCCACACACTGCTACATGCTGAAATATTTTTTCAGAGCTAGATGCAGAAAAAAATGATATTGAATTTGCAACCTGATGGAGGTCAGTATAGATGGACTAATAGAACAATTCCCACACACTGCTACAAGCTGAAATATTTTTTCAGAGCTAGATGTAGAAAAAAATTATATTGAATTTGCAACCTGATGGAGGTCAGTAAAGATGAACTAATAGAACAAGTCCCACACACTGCTAGAAGCTGAAATATTTTTTCAGATCTTGATGCAGAAAAAAATTATATTGAATTTGCAACCTGGTGGAGGTTAGTATAGATGGACTAATAGAACAAGTCCCACACACTGCAACAAGCTGAAATATATTTTCAGAGCAAGATGCAGAAAAAAATTATATTGAATTTGCAACCTGATGGAGGTCAGTATAGATGGACTAATAGAACAAGTCCCACACACTCCTAGAACCCGAAATATTTTTTCAGAGCTAGATGCTGAAAAAAATTATATTGAATTTGCAACCTGATGGAGGTCAGTATAGATGGACTAATAGAACAAGTCCCACACAATGCTAGAAGCCTAAATATTTTTTCAGAGCTAGATGCAGAAAAAAATTATGTTGAATTTGCAACCTGATGGAGGTCAGTAAAGATGGACTAATAGAACAAGTCCCACACACTGCTACAAGCTGAAATATTTTTTTCAGAGCTAGATGCAGAAAAAAATGATACTGAATTTGCAACCTGATGGAGGTCAGTTTAGATGGACTAGTAGAACAAGTCCCACACACTGCTAGAGGCCGAAATATTTTTTCAGAGCTAGATGCAGAAAAAAATTAGATTGAATTTGCAACCTGATGGAGGTCAGTAAAGATGAACTAATAGAACAAGTCCCACACACTGCTACAATCTGAAATATTTTATCGGATCTAGATGCAGAAAAAAATTATATTGAATTTGAAACCTGGTGGAGGTTAGTATAGATGGACTAATAGAACAAGTCCCACACACTGTGACAAGCTGAAATATTTTTTCAGAGCTAGATGCATAAAAAAATGATATTGAATTTGCAACCTGATGGAGGTCAGTTTAGATGGACTAATAGAACAAGTCCCACACAATGCTAGAAGCCGAAATATTTTTTCAGAGCCAGATGCAGAAAAAAATTATATTGAATTTGCAACCTGATGGAGGTCAGTATAGATGGACTAACAGAACAAGTCCCACACACTGCTATAAGCTGAAATATTTTTTCAGAGCTCGATGCAGAAAAAAATTATATTGAATTTGCAACCTGATGGAGGTTAGCATAGATGGACTAATAGAACAAGTCCCACACACTGCTAGAAGCCGAAATATTTTTTCAGAGCTCGATGCAGAAAAAAATTATATTGAATTTGCAACCTGATGGAGGTCAGTATAGATGGACTAATAGAACAAGTCCCACACACTGCGACAAGCTGACATATTTTTTCAGAGCTAGATGCAGAAAAAAATTATATTGAATTTGCAACCTGATGGAGGTTAGTATAGATGGACTAATAGAACAAGTCCAACACACTGCTAGAAGCCGAAATATTTTTTCAGAGCTCGATGCAGAAAAAAATTATATTGAATTTGCAACCTGATGGAGGTCAGTATAGATGGACTAATAGAACAAGTCCCACACAATGCTAGAAGCCTAAATATTTTTTCAGAGCTAGATGCAGAAAAAAATTATGTTGAATTTGCAACCTGATGGAGGTCAGTAAAGATGGACTAATAGAACAAGTCCCACACACTGCTACAAGCTGAAATATTTTTTTCAGAGCTAGATGCAGAAAAAAATGATATTGAATTTGCAACCTGATGGAGGTCAGTTTAGATGGACTAGTAGAACAAGTCCCACACACTGCTAGAGGCCGAAATATTTTTTCAGAGCTAGATGCAGAAAAAAATTAGATTGAATTTGCAACCTGATGGAGGTCAGTATAGATGGACTAATAGAACAAGTCCCACACACTGCTACAAGCTGAAATATTTTTTCAGATCTTGATGCAGAAAAAAATTATATTGAATTTGCAACCAGGTGGAGGTTAGTATAGATGGACTAAGAGAACAAGTCCCACACACTGCGACAAGCTGAAATATTTTTTCAGAGCTAGATGCAGAAAAAAATTCTGTTGAATTTGCAACCTGATGGAGGTCAGTATAGATGGACTAATAGAACAACTCCCACACACTGCTAGAAGCCGAAATATTTTTTCAGAGCTAGATGCAGAAAAAAATTATATTGAATTTGCAACCTGATGGAGGTCAGTATAGATGGACTAATAGAACAAGTCCCACACACTGCTACAAGCTGAAATATTTTTTCAGATCTAGATGCAGAAAAAAATTAAATTGAATTTGCAACCTGATGAAGGTTAGTATAGATGGACTAATAGAACATGTCCCACACACTGCTAGAAGCCGAAATATTTTTTCAGAGCTCGATGCAGAAAAAATTATATTGAATTTGCAACCTGATGGAGGTCAGTATAGATGGACTAATAGAACAAGTCCCACACACTGCTAGATCCCGAAATATTTTTTCAGAGCTAGTTGCAGAAAAAAATTATATTGAATTTGCAACCTGGTGGAGGTTAGTATAGATGGACTAAAAGAACAAGTCCCACACACTGCTACAAGCTGAAATATTTTTTCAGAGCTAGATGCAGAAAAAAATGATATTGAATTTGCAACCTGATGGAGGTCAGTTTAGATGGACTAATAGAACAAGTCTCACACACTGCTAGAAGCCGAAACATTTTTTCAGAACTAGATGCAGAAAAAAATTATATTGAATTTGCAACCTGATGGAGGTCGGTAAAGATGAACGAATAGAACAAGTCCCACACAGTGCGACAAGCTGAAATATTTTTTCAGATCTAGATGCAGAAAAAAATTAAATTGAATTTGCAACCTGATGAAGGTTAGTATAGATGGACTAATAGAACAAGTCCCACACACTGCTAGAAGCCGAAATATTTTTTCAGAGCTCGATGCAGAAAAAAATTATATTGAATTTGCAACCTGATGGATTTCAGTATAGATAGACTAATAGAACAAGTCCCACACACTGCTAGAACCCGAAATATTTTTTCAGAGCTAGACGCAGAAAAAATTATATTGAATTTGCAACCTGATGGAGGTCAGTATAAATGGACTAATAGAACAAGTCCCACACACTGCTAGAAGCCGAAATATTTTTTCAGAGCTAGATGTAGAAAAAAATTATGTTGAATTTGCAACCTGATGGAGGTCAGTATAGATGGACTAATAGAACAAGTCCCACACACTGCTAGAAGCTGAAATATTTTTTCAGAACTAGATGCAGAAAAAAATTATATTGAACTTGCAACCTGATGGAGGTCAGTATAGATGGACTAATAGAACAAGTCGTACACACTCCTAGAACCCGAAATATTTTTTCAGAGCTAGATGCTGAAAATTTATATTGAGTTTGCAACCTGATGGAGGTCAGTATAGATGGACTAATAGAACAAGTCCCACACACTGCTAGAAGCCGAAATATTTTTTCAGAGCTAGATGCAGAAAAAAATTATGTTGAATTTGCAACCTGATGGAGGTCAGTAAACATGGACTAATAGAACAAGTCCCACACACTGCTACATGCTGAAATATTTTTTCAGAGCTAGATGCAGAAAAAAATGATATTGAATTTGCAACCTGATGGAGGTCAGTATAGATGGACTAATAGAACAATTCCCACACACTGCTACAAGCTGAAATATTTTTTCAGAGCTAGATGTAGAAAAAAATTATATTGAATTTGCAACCTGATGGAGGTCAGTAAAGATGAACTAATAGAACAAGTCCCACACACTGCTAGAAGCTGAAATATTTTTTCAGATCTTGATGCAGAAAAAAATTATATTGAATTTGCAACCTGGTGGAGGTTAGTATAGATGGACTAATAGAACAAGTCCCACACACTGCAACAAGCTGAAATATATTTTCAGAGCAAGATGCAGAAAAAAATTATATTGAATTTGCAACCTGATGGAGGTCAGTATAGATGGACTAATAGAACAAGTCCCACACACTCCTAGAACCCGAAATATTTTTTCAGAGCTAGATGCTGAAAAAAATTATATTGAATTTGCAACCTGATGGAGGTCAGTATAGATGGACTAATAGAACAAGTCCCACACAATGCTAGAAGCCTAAATATTTTTTCAGAGCTAGATGCAGAAAAAAATTATGTTGAATTTGCAACCTGATGGAGGTCAGTAAAGATGGACTAATAGAACAAGTCCCACACACTGCTACAAGCTGAAATAATTTTTTCAGAGATAGATGCAGAAAAAAATGATATTGAATTTGCAACCTGATGGAGGTCAGTTTAGATGGACTAGTAGAACAAGTCCCACACACTGCTAGAGGCCGAAATATTTTTTCAGAGCTAGATGCAGAAAAAAATTAGATTGAATTTGCAACCTGATGGAGGTCAGTAAATATGAACTAATAGAACAAGTCCCACACACTGCTACAATCTGAAATATTTTATCGGATCTAGATGCAGAAAAAAATTATATTGAATTTGAAACCTGGTGGAGGTTAGTATAGATGGACTAATAGAACAAGTCCCACACACTGCTACAAGCTGAAATATTTTTTCAGAGCTAGATGCATAAAAAAATGATATTGAATTTGCAACCTGATGGAGGTCAGTTTAGATGGACTAATAGAACAAGTCCCACACAATGCTAGAAGCCGAAATATTTTTTCAGAGCCAGATGCAGAAAAAAATTATATTGAATTTGCAACCTGATGGAGGTCAGTATAGATGGACTAACAGAACAAGTCCCACACACTGCTACAAGCTGAAATATTTTTTCAGAGCTCGATGCAGAAAAAAATTATATTGAATTTGCAACCTGATGGAGGTTAGTATAGATGGACTAATAGAACAAGTCCCACACACTGCTAGAAGCCGAAATATTTTTTCAGAGCTCGATGTAGAAAAAAATTATATTGAATTTGCAACCTGATGGAGGTCAGTATAGATGGACTAATAGAACAAGTCCCACACACTGCGACAAGCTGACATATTTTTCAGAGCTAGATGCAGAAAAAAATTATATTGAATTTGCAACCTGATGGAGGTTAGTATAGATGGACTAATAGAACAAGTCCAACACACTGCTAGAAGCCGAAATATTTTTTCAGAGCTCGATGCAGAAAAAAATTATATTGAATTTGCAACCTGATGGAGGTCAGTATAGATGGACTAATAGAACAAGTCCCACACAATGCTAGAAGCCTAAATATTTTTTCAGAGCTAGATGCAGAAAAAAATTATGTTGAATTTGCAACCTGATGGAGGTCAGTAAAGATGGACTAATAGAACAAGTCCCACACACTGCTACAAGCTGAAATATTTTTTTCAGAGCTAGATGCAGAAAAAAATGATATTGAATTTGCAACCTGATGGAGGTCAGTTTAGATGGACTAGTAGAACAAGTCCCACACACTGCTAGAGGCCGAAATATTTTTTCAGAGCTAGATGCAGAAAAAAATTAGATTGAATTTGCAACCTGATGGAGGTCAGTAAAGATGAACTAATAGAACAAGTCCCACACACTGCTACAATCTGAAATATTTTATCGGATCTAGATGCAGAAAAAAATTATATTGAATTTGAAACCTGGTGGAGGTTAGTATAGATGGACTAATAGAACAAGTCCCACACACTGTGACAAGCTGAAATATTTTTTCAGAGCTAGATGCATAAAAAAATGATATTGAATTTGCAACCTGATGGAGGTCAGTTTAGATGGACTAATAGAACAAGTCCCACACAATGCTAGAAGCCGAAATATTTTTTCAGAGCCAGATGCAGAAAAAAATTATATTGAATTTGCAACCTGATGGAGGTCAGTATAGATGGACTAACAGAACAAGTCCCACACACTGCTACAAGCTGAAATATTTTTTCAGAGCTCGATGCAGAAAAAAATTATATTGAATTTGCAACCTGATGGAGGTTAGTATAGATGGACTAATAGAACAAGTCCCACACACTGCTAGAAGCCGAAATATTTTTTCAGAGCTCGATGCAGAAAAAAATTATATTGAATTTGCAACCTGATGGAGGTCAGTATAGATGGACTAATAGAACAAGTCCCACACACTGCGAC
Source organism: Phyllobates terribilis (assembly GCF_046119375.1). NCBI lineage: Eukaryota > Metazoa > Chordata > Amphibia > Anura > Dendrobatidae > Phyllobates > Phyllobates terribilis. Next base: position 124,650,101 of record NW_027362762.1, on the reverse strand, counting down.
AAGCTGACATATTTTTTCAGAGCTAGATGCAGAAAAAAATTATATTGAATTTGCAACCTGATGGAGGTTAGTATAGATGGACTAATAGAACAAGTCCAACACACTGCTAGAAGCCGAAATATTTTTTCAGAGCTCGATGCAGAAAAAAATTATATTGAATTTGCAACCTGATGGAGGTCAGTATAGATGGACTAATAGAACAAGTCCCACACACTCCTAGAATCCGAAATAATTTTTCAGAGCTAGATGCTGAAAAAAATTATATTGAATTTGCAACCTGATGGAGGTCAGTATAGATGGACTAATAGAACAAGTCCCACACACTGCTAGAAGCCTAAATATTTTTTCAGAGCTAGATGCAGAAAAAAATTATGTTGAATTTGCAACCTGATGGAGGTCAGTAAACATGGACTAATAGAACAAGTCCCACACACTGCTACATGCTGAAATATTTTTTCAGAGCTAGATGCAGAAAAAAATGATATTGAATTTGCAACCTGATGGAGGTCAGTATAGATGGACTAATAGAACAAGTCCCTCAAACTGCTACAAGCTGAAATATTTTTTAAGGGCTAGATGCAGAAAAAAATGATATTGAATTTGCAACCTGATAGAGGTCAGTATAGATGGACTAATAGAACAAGTCCCACACACTGCTACAAGCTGAAATATTTTTTCAGAGCTAGATGTAGAAAAAAATTATATTGAATTTGCAACCTGGTGGAGGTTAGTATAGATGGACTAATAGAACAAGTCCCACACACTGCGACAAGTTGAAATATTTTTTCAGAGCAATATGCAGAAAAAATTTATATTGAATTTGCAACCTGATGGAGGTTAGTATAGATGAACTAATAGAACAAGTCCCACACACTGCTAGAAGCCAAAATATTTTTTCAGAGCTCGATGCAGGAAAAAATTATATTGAATTTGCAACCTGATGGAGGTCAGTATAGATGGACTAATAGAACAAGTCCCACACACTGCTAGAAGCCGAAATATTTTTTCAGAGCTAGATGCAGAAAAAAGTTATGTTGAACTTGCAACCTGATGGAGGTCAGTATAGATGGACTAATAGAGCAAGTCCCACACACTGCTAGAAGCCTAAATATTTTTTCAGAGCTAGATGTAGAAAAAAATTATGTTGAATTTGCAACCTGATGGAGGTCAGTAAACATGGACTAATAGAACAAGTCCCACACACTGCTACATGCTGAAATTTTTTTTCAGAGCTAGATGCAGAAAAAAATTATATTGAATTTGCAACCTGATGGAGGTCAGTATAGATGGACTAATAGAACAATTCCCACACACTGCTACAAGCTGAAATATTTTTTCAGAGCTAGATGTAGAAAAAAATTATATTGAATTTGCAACCTGATGGAGGTCAGTATAGATGGACTAATAGAACAAGTCCCACACACTCCTAGAACCCGAAATATTTTTTCAGAGCTAGATGCTGAAAAAAATTATGTTGAACTTGCAACCTGATGGAGGTCAGTATAGATGGACTAATAGAACAAGTCCCACACACTGCTACAAGCTGAAATATTTTTTCAGAGCTAGGTGCAGAAAAAAATTATATTGAATTTGCAACCTGATGGAGGTCAGTATAGATGGACTAATAGAACAAGTCCCACACACTGCTACAAGCTGAAATATTTTTTCAGAGCTAGATGTAGAAAAAAATTATATTGAATTTGCAACCTGATGGAGGTCAGTAAAGATGAACTAATAGAACAAGTCCCACACACTGCTACAAGCTGAAATATTTTTTCAGATCTTGATGCAGAAAAAAATTATATTGAATTTGCAACCTGGTGGAGGTTAGTATAGATGGACTAATAGAACAAGTCCCACACAATGCTAGAAGCCTAAATATTTTTTCAGAGCTAGATGCACAAAAAAATTATGTTGAATTTGCAACCTGATGGAGGTCAGTAAAGATGGACTAATAGAACAAGTCCCACACACTGCTACAAGCTGAAATATTTTTTTCAGAGCTAGATGCAGAAAAAAATGATATTGAATTTGCAACCTGATGGAGGTCAGTTTAGATGGACTAATAGAACAAGTCCCACACACTGCTAGAAGCCTAAATATTTTTTCAGAGCTAGATGCAGAAAAAAATTATGTTGAATTTGCAACCTGATGGAGGTCAGTAAACATGGACTAATAGAACAAGTCCCACACACTGCTACATGCTGAAATATTTTTTCAGAGCTAGATGCAGAAAAAAATGATATTGAATTTGCAACCTGATGGAGGTCAGTATAGATGGACTAATAGAACAATTCCCACACACTGCTACAAGCTGAAATATTTTTTCAGAGCTAGATGTAGAAAAAAATTATATTGAATTTGCAACCTGATGGAGGTCAGTAAAGATGAACTAATAGAACAAGTCCCACACACTGCTAGAAGCTGAAATATTTTTTCAGATCTTGATGCAGAAAAAAATTATATTGAATTTGCAACCTGGTGGAGGTTAGTATAGATGGACTAATAGAACAAGTCCCACACACTGCAACAAGCTGAAATATATTTTCAGAGCAAGATGCAGAAAAAAATTATATTGAATTTGCAACCTGATGGAGGTCAGTATAGATGGACTAATAGATCAAGTCCCACACACTCCTAGAACCCAAAATATTTTTTCAGAGCTAGATGCTGAAAAAAATTATATTGAATTTGCAACCTGATGGAGGTCAGTATAGATGGACTAATAGAACAAGTCCCACACAATGCTAGAAGCCTAAATATTTTTTCAGAGCTAGATGCAGAAAAAAATTATGTTGAATTTGCAACCTGATGGAGGTCAGTAAAGATGGACTAATAGAACAAGTCCCACACACTGATACAAGCTGAAATATTTTTTTCAGAGCTAGATGCAGAAAAAAATGATATTGAATTTGCAACCTGATGGAGGTCAGTTTAGATGGACTAGTAGAACAAGTCCCACACACTGCTAGAGGCCGAAATATTTTTTCAGAGCTAGATGCAGAAAAAAATTAGATTGAATTTGCAACCTGATGGAGGTCAGTAAAGATGAACTAATAGAACAAGTCCCACACACTGCTACAATCTGAAATATTTTATCGGATCTAGATGCAGAAAAAAATGATATTGAATTTGAAACCTGGTGGAGGTTAGAATAGATGGACTAATAGAACAAGTCCCACACACTGTGAAAAGCTGAAATATTTTTTCAGAGCTAGATGCATAAAAAAATGATATTGAATTTGCAACCTGATGGAGGTCAGTTTAGATGGACTAATAGAACAAGTCCCACACAATGCTAGAAGCCGAAATATTTTTTCAGAGCCAGATGCAGAAAAAAATTATATTGAATTTGCAACCTGATGGAGGTCAGTATAGATGGACTAACAGAACAAGTCCCACACACTGCTACAAGCTGAAATATTTTTTCAGAGCTCGATGCAGAAAAAAATTATATTGAATTTGCAACCTGATGGAGGTTAGTATAGATGGACTAATAGAACAAGTCCCACACACTGCTAGAAGCCGAAATATTTTTTCAGAGCTGGATGCAGAAAAAAATTATATTGAATTTGCAACCTGATGGAGGTCAGTATAGATGGACTAATAGAACAAGTCCCACACACTGCTACAAGCTGAAATATTTTTTCAGATCTAGATGCAGAAAAAAATTAAATTGAATTTGCAACCTGATGAAGGTTAGTATAGATGGACTAATAGAACATGTCCCACACACTGCTAGAAGCCGAAATATTTTTTCAGAGCTCGATGCAGAAAAAATTATATTGAATTTGCAACCTGATGGAGGTCAGTATAGATGGACTAATAGAACAAGTCCCACACACTGCTAGATCCCGAAATATTTTTTCAGAGCTAGTTGCAGAAAAAAATTATATTGAATTTGCAACCTGGTGGAGGTTAGTATAGATGGACTAAAAGAACAAGTCCCACACACTGCTACAAGCTGAAATATTTTTTCAGAGCTAGATGCAGAAAAAAATGATATTGAATTTGCAACCTGATGGAGGTCAGTTTAGATGGACTAATAGAACAAGTCTCACACACTGCTAGAAGCCGAAACATTTTTTCAGACCTAGATGCAGAAAAAAATTATATTGAATTTGCAACCTGATGGAGGTCGGTAAAGATGAACGAATAGAACAAGTCCCACACAGTGCGACAAGCTGAAATATTTTTTCAGATCTAGATGCAGAAAAAAATTAAATTGAATTTGCAACCTGATGAAGGTTAGTATAGATGGACTAATAGAACAAGTCCCACACACTGCTAGAAGCCGAAATATTTTTTCAGAGCTCGATGCAGAAAAAAATTATATTGAATTTGCAACCTGATGGATTTCAGTATAGATAGACTAATAGAACAAGTCCCACACACTGCTAGAACCCGAAATATTTTTTCAGAGCTAGACGCAGAAAAAATTATATTGAATTTGCAACCTGATGGAGGTCAGTATAAATGGACTAATAGAACAAGTCCCACACACTGCTAGAAGCCGAAATATTTTTTCAGAGCTAGATGTAGAAAAAAATTATGTTGAATTTGCAACCTGATGGAGGTCAGTATAGATGGACTAATAGAACAAGTCCCACACACTGCTAGAAGCTGAAATATTTTTTCAGAACTAGATGCAGAAAAAAATTATATTGAACTTGCAACCTGATGGAGGTCAGTATAGATGGACTAATAGAACAAGTCGTACACACTCCTAGAACCCGAAATATTTTTTCAGAGCTAGATGCTGAAAATTTATATTGAGTTTGCAACCTGATGGAGGTCAGTATAGATGGACTAATAGAACAAGTCCCACACACTGCTAGAAGCCGAAATATTTTTTCAGAGCTAGATGCACAAAAAAATTATGTTGAATTTGCAACCTGATGGAGGTCAGTAAAGATGGACTAATAGAACAAGTCCCACACACTGCTACAAGCTGAAATATTTTTTTCAGAGCTAGATGCAGAAAAAAATGATATTGAATTTGCAACCTGATGGAGGTCAGTTTAGATGGACTAATAGAACAAGTCCCACACACTGCTAGAAGCCTAAATATTTTTTCAGAGCTAGATGCAGAAAAAAATTATGTTGAATTTGCAACCTGATGGAGGTCAGTAAACATGGACTAATAGAACAAGTCCCACACACTGCTACATGCCGAAATATTTTTTCAGAGCTAGATGCAGAAAAAAATGATATTGAATTTGCAACCTGATGGAGGTCAGTATAGATGGACTAATAGAACAATTCCCACACACTGCTACAAGCTGAAATATTTTTTCAGAGCTAGATGTAGAAAAAAATTATATTGAATTTGCAACCTGATGGAGGTCAGTAAAGATGAACTAATAGAACAAGTCCCACACACTGCTAGAAGCTGAAATATTTTTTCAGATCTTGATGCAGAAAAAAATTATATTGAATTTGCAACCTGGTGGAGGTTAGTATAGATGGACTAATAGAACAAGTCCCACACACTGCAACAAGCTGAAATATATTTTCAGAGCAAGATGCAGAAAAAAATTATATTGAATTTGCAACCTGATGGAGGTCAGTATAGATGGACTAATAGATCAAGTCCCACACACTCCTAGAACCCAAAATATTTTTTCAGAGCTAGATGCTGAAAAAAATTATATTGAATTTGCAACCTGATGGAGGTCAGTATAGATGGACTAATAGAACAAGTCCCACACAATGCTAGAAGCCTAAATATTTTTTCAGAGCTAGATGCAGAAAAAAATTATGTTGAATTTGCAACCTGATGGAGGTCAGTAAAGATGGACTAATAGAACAAGTCCCACACACTGATACAAGCTGAAATATTTTTTTCAGAGCTAGATGCAGAAAAAAATGATATTGAATTTGCAACCTGATGGAGGTCAGTTTAGATGGACTAGTAGAACAAGTCCCACACACTGCTAGAGGCCGAAATATTTTTTCAGAGCTAGATGCAGAAAAAAATTAGATTGAATTTGCAACCTGATGGAGGTCAGTAAAGATGAACTAATAGAACAAGTCCCACACACTGCTACAATCTGAAATATTTTATCGGATCTAGATGCAGAAAAAAATTATATTGAATTTGAAACCTGGTGGAGGTTAGAATAGATGGACTAATAGAACAAGTCCCACACACTGTGAAAAGCTGAAATATTTTTTCAGAGCTAGATGCATAAAAAAATGATATTGAATTTGCAACCTGATGGAGGTCAGTTTAGATGGACTAATAGAACAAGTCCCACACAATGCTAGAAGCCGAAATATTTTTTCAGAGCCAGATGCAGAAAAAAATTATATTGAATTTGCAACCTGATGGAGGTCAGTATAGATGGACTAACAGAACAAGTCCCACACACTGCTACAAGCTGAAATATTTTTTCAGAGCTCGATGCAGAAAAAAATTATATTGAATTTGCAACCTGATGGAGGTTAGTATAGATGGACTAATAGAACAAGTCCCACACACTGCTAGAAGCCGAAATATTTTTTCAGAGCTGGATGCAGAAAAAAATTATATTGAATTTGCAACCTGATGGAGGTCAGTATAGATGGACTAATAGAACAAGTCCCACACACTGCGACAAGCTGACATATTTTTTCAGAGCTAGATGCAGAAAAAAATTATATTGAATTTGCAACCTGATGGAGGTTAGTATAGATAGACTAATAGAACAAGTCCAACACACTGCTAGAAGCCGAAATATTTTTTCAGAGCTCGATGCAGAAAAAAATTATATTGAATTTGCAACCTGGTGGAGGTTAGTATAGATGGACTAATAGAACAAGTCCCACACACTGCGACAAGTTGAAATATTTTTTCAGAGCAATATGCAGAAAAAATTTATATTGAATTTGCAACCTGATGGAGGTTAGTATAGATGAACTAATAGAACAAGTCCCACACACTGCTAGAAGCCAAAATATTTTTTCAGAGCTCGATGCAGGAAAAAATTATATTGAATTTGCAACCTGATGGAGGTCAGTATAGATGGACTAATAGAACAAGTCCCACACACTGCTAGAAGCCGAAATATTTTTTCAGAGCTAGATGCAGAAAAAAGTTATGTTGAACTTGCAACCTGATGGAGGTCAGTATAGATGGACTAATAGAACAAGTCCCACACACTGCTAGAAGCCTAAATATTTTTTCAGAGCTAGATGTAGAAAAAAATTATGTTGAATTTGCAACCTGATGGAGGTCAGTAAACATGGACTAATAGAACAAGTCCCACACACTGCTACATGCTGAAATTTTTTTTCAGAGCTAGATGCAGAAAAAAATGATATTGAATTTGCAACCTGATGGAGGTCAGTATAGATGGACTAATAGAACAATTCCCACACACTGCTACAAGCTGAAATATTTTTTCAGAGCTAGATGTAGAAAAAAATTATATTGAATTTGCAACCTGATGGAGGTCAGTATAGATGGACTAATAGAACAAGTCCCACACACTCCTAGAACCCGAAATATTGTTTCAGAGCTAGATGCTGAAAAAAATTATGTTGAACTTGCAACCTGATGGAGGTCAGTATAGATGGACTAATAGAACAAGTCCCACACACTGCTACAAGCTGAAATATTTTTTCAGAGCTAGGTGCAGAAAAAAATTATATTGAATTTGCAACCTGATGGAGGTCAGTATAGATGGACTAATAGAACAAGTCCCACACACTGCTACAAGCTGAAATATTTTTTCAGAGCTAGATGTAGAAAAAAATTATATTGAATTTGCAACCTGATGGAGGTCAGTAAAGATGAACTAATAGAACAAGTCCCACACACTGCTACAAGCTGAAATATTTTTTCAGATCTTGATGCAGAAAAAAATTATATTGAATTTGCAACCTGGAGGAGGTTAGTATAGATGGACTAATAGAACAAGTCCCACACAATGCTAGAAGCCTAAATATTTTTTCAGAGCTAGATGCACAAAAAAATTATGTTGAATTTGCAACCTGATGGAGGTCAGTAAAGATGGACTAATAGAACAAGTCCCACACACTGCTACAAGCTGAAATATTTTTTTCAGAGCTAGATGCAGAAAAAAATGATATTGAATTTGCAACCTGATGGAGGTCAGTTTAGATGGACTAATAGAACAAGTCCCACACACTGCTAGAAGCCTAAATATTTTTTCAGAGCTAGATGCAGAAAAAAATTATGTTGAATTTGCAACCTGATGGAGGTCAGTAAACATGGACTAATAGAACAAGTCCCACACACTGCTACATGCTGAAATATTTTTTCAGAGCTAGATGCAGAAAAAAATGATATTGAATTTGCAACCTGATGGAGGTCAGTATAGATGGACTAATAGAACAATTCCCACACACTGCTACAAGCTGAAATATTTTTTCAGAGCTAGATGTAGAAAAAAATTATATTGAATTTGCAACCTGATGGAGGTCAGTAAAGATGAACTAATAGAACAAGTCCCACACACTGCTAGAAGCTGAAATATTTTTTCAGATCTTGATGCAGAAAAAAATTATATTGAATTTGCAACCTGGTGGAGGTTAGTATAGATGGACTAATAGAACAAGTTCCACACACTGCAACAAGCTGAAATATATTTTCAGAGCAAGATGTAGAAAAAAATTATATTGAATTTGCAACCTGATGGAGGTCAGTATAGATGGACTAATAGAACAAGTCCCACACACTCCTAGAACCCGAAATATTTTTTCAGAGCTAGATGCTGAAAAAAATTATATTGAATTTGCAACCTGATGGAGGTCAGTATAGATGGACTAATAGAACAAGTCCCACACAATGCTAAAAGCCTAAATATTTTTTCAGAGCTAGATGCAGAAAAAAATTATGTTGAATTTGCAACCTGATGGAGGTCAGTAAAGATGGACTAATAGAACAAGTCCCACACACTGATACAAGCTGAAATATTTTTTTCAGAGCTAGATGCAGAAAAAAATGATATTGAATTTGCAACCTGATGGAGGTCAGTTTAGATGGACTAGTAGAACAAGTCCCACACACTGCTAGAGGCCGAAATATTTTTTCAGAGCTAGATGCAGAAAAAAATTAGATTGAATTTGCAACCTGATGGAGGTCAGTAAAGATGAACTAATAGAACAAGTCCCACACACTGCTACAATCTGAAATATTTTATCGGATCTAGATGCAGAAAAAAATTATATTGAATTTGAAACCTGGTGGAGGTTAGTATAGATGGACTAATAGAACAAGTCCCACACACTGTGACAAGCTGAAATATTTTTTCAGAGCTAGATGCATAAAAAAATGATATTGAATTTGCAACCTGATGGAGGTCAGTTTAGATGGACTAATAGAACAAGTCCCACACACTGCTACAAGCTGAAATATTTTTTCAGAGCTCGATGCAGAAAAAAATTATATTGAATTTGCAACCTGATGGAGGTTAGTATAGATGGACTAATAGAACAAGTCCCACACACTGCTAGAAGCTGAAATATTTTTTCAGAGCTCGATGCAGAAAAAAATTATATTGAATTTGCAACCTGATGGAGGTCAGTATAGATGGACTAATAGAACAAGTCCCACACACTGCGACAAGCTGACATAATTTTTCAGAGCAAGATGCAGAAAAAAATTATATTGAATTTGCAACCTGATGGAGGTCAGTATAGATGGACTAATAGAACAAGTCCCACACACTCCTAGAACCCGAAATATTTTTTCAGAGCTAGATGCTGAAAAAAATTATATTGAATTTGCAACCTGATGGAGGTCAGTATAGATGGACTAATAGAACAAGTCCCACACAATGCTAGAAGCCTAAATATTTTTTCAGAGCTAGATGCAGAAAAAAATTATGTTGAATTTGCAACCTGATGGAGGTCAGTAAAGATGGACTAATAGAACAAGTCCCACACACTGATACAAGCTGAAATATTTTTTTCAGAGCTAGATGCAGAAAAAAATGATATTGAATTTGCAACCTGATGGAGGTCAGTTTAGATGGACTAGTAGAACAAGTCCCACACACTGCTAGAGGCCGAAATATTTTTTCAGAGCTAGATGCAGAAAAAAATTAGATTAAATTTGCAACCTGATGGAGGTCAGTAAAGATGAACTAATAGAACAAGTCCCACACACTGCTACAATCTGAAATATTTTATCGGATCTAGATGCAGAAAAAAATTATATTGAATTTGAAACCTGGTGGAGGTTAGTATAGATGGACTAATAGAACAAGTCCCACACACTGTGACAAGCTGAAATATTTTTTCAGAGCTAGATGCATAAAAAAATATTATTGAATTTGCAACCTGATGGAGGTCAGTTTAGATGGACTAATAGAACAAGTCCCACACAATGCTAGAAGCCGAAATATTTTTTCAGAGCCAGATGCAGAAAAAAATTATATTGAATTTGCAACCTGATGGAGGTCAGTATAGATGGACTAACAGAACAAGTCCCACACACTGCTACAAGCTGAAATATTTTTTCAGAGCTCGATGCAGAAAAAAATTATATTGAATTTGCAACCTGATGGAGGTTAGTATAGATGGACTAATAGAACAAGTCCCACACACTGCTAGAAGCCGAAATATTTTTTCAGAGCTCGATGCAGAAAAAAATTATATTGAATTTGCAACCTGATGGAGGTCAGTATAGATGGACTAATAGAACAAGTCCCACACACTGCGACAAGCTGACATATTTTTTCAGAGCTAGATGCAGAAAAAAATTATATTGAATTTGCAACCTGATGGAGGTTAGTATAGATGGACTAATAGAACAAGTCCAACACACTGCTAGAAGCCGAAATATTTTTTCAGAGCTCGATGCAGAAAAAAATTATATTGAATTTGCAACCTGATGGAGGTCAGTATAGATGGACTAATAGAACAAGTCCCACACACTCCTAGAACCCGAAATATTTTTTCAGAGCTAGATGCTGAAAAAAATTATATTGAATTTGCAACCTGATGGAGGTCAGTATAGATGGACTAATAGATCAAGTCCCACACACTGCTAGAAGCCTAAATATTTTTTCAGAGCTAGATGCAGAAAAAAATTATATTGAATTTGCAACCTGATGGAGGTCAGTAATGATGGACTAATAGAACAAGTCCCTCAAACTGCTACAAGCTGAAATATTTTTTCAGGGCTAGATGCAGAAAAAAATGATATTGAATTTGCAACCTGATAGAGGTCAGTATAGATGGACTAATAGAACAAGTCCCACACACTGCTACAAGCTGAAATATTTTTTCAGAGCTAGATGTAGAAAAAAATTATATTGAATTTGCAACCTGGTGGAGGTTAGTATAGATGGACTAATAGAACAAGTCCCACACACTGCGACAAGTTGAAATATTTTTTCAGAGCAATATGCAGAAAAAATTTATATTGAATTTGCAACCTGATGGAGGTTAGTATAGATGAACTAATAGAACAAGTCCCACACACTGCTAGAAGCCAAAATATTTTTTCAGAGCTCGATGCAGAAAAAAATTATATTGAATTTGCAACCTGATGGAGGTCAGTATAGATGGACTAATAGAACAAGTCCCACACACTGCTAGAAGCCGAAATATTTTTTCAGAGCTAGATGCAGAAAAAAATTATGTTGAACTTGCAACCTGATGGAGGTCAGTATAGATGGACTAATAGAACAAGTCCCACACACTGCTACAAGCTGAAATATTTTTTCAGAGCTAGATGCAGAAAAAAATTATATTGAATTTGCAACCTGATGGAGGTCAGAATAGATGGACTAATAGAACAAGTCCCACACACTGCTACAAGCTGAAATATTTTTTCAGAGCTAGATGCAGAAAAAAATTATATTGAATTTGCAACCTGATGGAGGTCAGTAAAGATGAACTAATAGAACAAGTCCCACACACTGCTACAAGCTGAAATATTTTTTCAGATCTTGATGCAGAAAAAAATTATATTGAATTTGCAACCTGGTGGAGGTTAGTATAGATGGACTAATAGAACAAGTCCCACACAATGCTAGAAGCCTAAATATTTTTTCAGAGCTAGATGCAGAAAAAAATTATGTTGAATTTGCAACCTGATGGAGGTCAGTAAAGATGGACTAATAGAACAAGTCCCACACACTGCTACAAGCTGAAATATTTTTTTCAGAGCTAGATGCAGAAAAAAATGATATTGAATTTGCAACCTGATGGAGGTCAGTTTAGATGGACTAATAGAACAAGTCCCACACACTGCTAGAAGCCTAAATATTTTTTCAGAGCTAGATGCAGAAAAAAATTATGTTGAATTTGCAACCTGATGGAGGTCAGTAAACATGGACTAATAGAACAAGTCCCACACACTGCTACATGCTGAAATATTTTTTCAGAGCTAGATGCAGAAAAAAATGATATTGAATTTGCAACCTGATGGAGGTCAGTATAGATGGACTAATAGAACTATTCCCACACACTGCTACAAGCTGAAATATTTTTTCAGAGCTAGATGTAGAAAAAAATTATATTGAATTTGCAACCTGATGGAGGTCAGTAAAGATGAACTAATAGAACAAGTCCCACACACTGCTAGAAGCTGAAATATTTTTTCAGATCTTGATGCAGAAAAAAATTATATTGAATTTGCAACCTGGTGTAGGTTAGTATAGATGGACTAATAAGAACAAGTCCCACACACTGCAACAAGCTGAAATATATTTTCAGAGCAAGATGCAGAAAAAAATTATATTGAATTTGCAACCTGATGGAGGTCAGTATAGATGGACTAATAGAACAAGTCCCACACACTCCTAGAACCCGAAATATTTTTTCAGAGCTAGATGCTGAAAAAAATTATATTGAATTTGCAACCTGATGGAGGTCAGTATAGATGGACCAATAGAACAAGTCCCACACAATGCTAGAAGCCTAAATATTTTTTTAGAGCTAGATGCAGAAAAAAATTATGTTGAATTTGCAACCTGATGGAGGTCAGTAAAGATGGACTAATAGAACAAGTCCCACACACTGATACAAGCTGAAATATTTTTTTCAGAGCTAGATGCAGAAAAAAATGATATTGAATTTGCAACCTGATGGAGGTTAGTATAGATGGACTAATAGAACAAGTCCCACACACTGCTAGAAGCCGAAATATTTTTTCAGAGCTCGATGCAGAAAAAAATTATATTGAATTTGCAACCTGATGGAAGTCAGTATAGATGGACTAATAGAACAAGTCCCACACACTGCGACAAGCTGACATATTTTTTCAGAGCTAGATGCAGAAAAAAATTATATTGAATTTGCAACCTGATGGAGGTTAGTATAGATGGACTAATAGAACAAGTCCAACACACTGCTAGAAGCCGAAATATTTTTTTAGAGCTCGATGCAGAAAAAAATTATATTGAATTTGCAACCTGATGGAGGTCAGTATAGATGGACTAATAGAACAAGTCCCACACACTCCTAGAACCCGAAATATTTTTTCAGAGCTAGATGCTGAAAAAAATTATATTGAATTTGCAACCTGATGGAGGTCAGTATAGATGGACTAATAGATCAAGTCCCACACACTGCTAGAAGCCTAAATATTTTTTCAGAGCTAGATGCAGAAAAAAATTATGTTGAATTTGCAACCTGATGGAGGTCAGTAAAGATGGACTAATAGAACAAGTCCCTCAAACTGCTACAAGCTGAAATATTTTTTCAGGGCTAGATGCAGAAAAAAATGATATTGAATTTGCAACCTGATACAGGTCAGTATAGATGGACTAATAGAACAAGTCCCACACACTGCTACAAGCTGAAATATTTTTTCAGAGCTAGATGTAGAAAAAAATTATATTGAATTTGCAACCTGGTGGAGGTTAGTATAGATGGACTAATAGAACAAGTCCCACACACTGCGACAAGTTGAAATATTTTTTCAGAGCAATATGCAGAAAAAATTTATATTGAATTTGCAACCTGATGGAGGTTAGTATAGATGAACTAATAGAACAAGTCCCACACACTGCTAGAAGCCAAAATATTTTTTCAGAGCTCGATGCAGAAAAAAATTATATTGAATTTGCAACCTGATGGAGGTCAGTATAGATGGACTAATAGAACAAGTCCCACACACTGCTAGAAGCCGAAATATTTTTTCAGAGCTAGATGCAGAAAAAAATTATGTTGAACTTGCAACCTGATGGAGGTCAGTATAGATGGACTAATAGAACAAGTCCCACACACTGCTACAAGCTGAAATATTTTTTCAGAGCTAGATGCAGAAAAAAATTATATTGAATTTGCAACCTGATGGAGGTCAGTATAGATGGACTAATAGAACAAGTCCCACACACTGCTACAAGCTGAAATATTTTTTCAGAGCTAGATGCAGAAAAAAATTATATTGAATTTGCAACCTGATTGAGGTCAGTAAAGATGAACTAATAGAACAAGTCCCACACACTGCTACAAGCTGAAATATTTTTTCAGATCTTGATGCAGAAAAAAATTATATTGAATTTGCAACCTGGTGGAGGTTAGTATAGATGGACTAATAGAACAAGTCCCACACAATGCTAGAAGCCTAAATATTTTTTCAGAGCTAGATGCAGAAAAAAATTATGTTGAATTTGCAACCTGATGGAGGTCAGTAAAGATGGACTAATAGAACAAGTCCCACACACTGCTACAAGCTGAAATATTTTTTTCAGAGCTAGATGCAGAAAAAAATGATATTGAATTTGCAACCTGATGGAGGTCAGTTTAGATGGACTAATAGAACAAGTCCCACACACTGCTAGAAGCCTAAATATTTTTTCAGAGCTAGATGCAGAAAAAAATTATGTTGAATTTGCAACCTGATGGAGGTCAGTAAACATGGACTAATAGAACAAGTCCCACACACTGCTACATGCTGAAATATTTTTTCAGAGCTAGATGCAGAAAAAAATGATATTGAATTTGCAACCTGATGGAGGTCAGTATAGATGGACTAATAGAACAATTCCCACACACTGCTACAAGCTGAAATATTTTTTCAGAGCTAGATGTAGAAAAAAATTATATTGAATTTGCAACCTGATGGAGGTCAGTAAAGATGAACTAATAGAACAAGTCCCACACACTGCTAGAAGCTGAAATATTTTTTCAGATCTTGATGCAGAAAAAAATTATATTGAATTTGCAGCCTGGTGGAGGTTAGTATAGATGGACTAATAGAACAAGTCCCACACACTGCAACAAGCTGAAATATATTTTCAGAGCAAGATGCAGAAAAAAATTATATTGAATTTGCAACCTGATGGAGGTCAGTATAGATGGACTAATAGAACAAGTCCCACACACTCCTAGAACCCGAAATATTTTTTCAGAGCTAGATGCTGAAAAAAATTATATTGAATTTGCAACCTGATGGAGGTCAGTATAGATGGACTAATAGAACAAGTCCCACACAATGCTAGAAGCCTAAATATTTTTTCAGAGCTAGATGCAGAAAAAAATTATGTTGAATTTGCAACCTGATGGAGGTCAGTAAAGATGGACTAATAGAACAAGTCCCACACACTGATACAAGCTGAAATATTTTTTTCAGAGCTAGATGCAGAAAAAAATGATATTGAATTTGCAACCTGATGGAGGTCAGTTTAGATGGACTAGTAGAACAAGTCCCACACACTGCTAGAGGCCGAAATATTTTTTCAGAGCTAGATGCAGAAAAAAATTAGATTGAATTTGCAACCTGATGGAGGTCAGTAAAGATGAACTAATAGAACAAGTCCCACACACTGCTACAATCTGAAATATTTTATCGGATCTAGATGCAGAAAAAAATTATATTGAATTTGAAACCTGGTGGAGGTTAGTATAGATGGACTAATAGAACAAGTCCCACACACTGTGACAAGCTGAAATATTTTTTCAGAGCTAGATGCATAAAAAAATGATATTGAATTTGCAACCTGATGGAGGTCAGTTTAGATGGACTAATAGAACAAGTCCCACACAATGCTAGAAGCTGAAATATGTTTTCAGAGCCAGATGCAGAAAAAAATTATATTGAATTTGCAACCTGATGGAGGTCAGTATAGATGGACTAACAGAACAAGTCCCACACATTGCTACAAGCTGAAATATTTTTTCAGAGCTCGATGCAGAAAAAAATTATATTGAATTTGCAACCTGATGGAGGTTAGTATAGATGGACTAATAGAACAAGTCCCACACACTGCTAGAAGCTGAAATATTTTTTCAGAGCTCGATGCAGAAAAAAATTATATTGAATTTGCAACCTGATGGAGGTCAGTATAGATGGACTAATAGAACAAGTCCCACACACTGCGACAAGCTGACATATTTTTTCAGAGCTAGATGCAGAAAAAAATTATATTGAATTTGCAACCTGATGGAGGTTAGTATAGATGGACTAATAGAACAAGTCCAACACACTGCTAGAAGCCGAAATATTTTTTCAGAGCTCGATGCAGAAAAAAATTATATTGAATTTGCAACCTGATGGAGGTCAGTATAGATGGACTAATAGAACAAGTCCCACACACTCCTAGAACCCAAAATATTTTTTCAGAGCTGGATGCTGAAAAAAATTATATTGAATTTGCAACCTGATGGAGGTCAGTATAGATGGACTAATAGATCAAGTCCCACACACTGCTAGAAGCCTAAATATTTTTTCAGAGCTAGATGCAGAAAAAAATTATGTTGAATTTGCAACCTGATGGAGGTCAGTAAAGATGGACTAATAGAACAAGTCCCTCAAACTGCTACAAGCTGAAATATTTTTTCAGGGCTAGATGCAGAAAAAAATGATATTGAATTTGCAACCTGATAGAGGTCAGTATAGATGGACTAATAGAACAAGTCCCACACACTGCTACAAGCTGAAATATTTTTTCAGAGCTAGATGTAGAAAAAAATTATATTGAATTTGCAACCTGGTGGAGGTTAGTATAGATGGACTAATAGAACAAGTCCCACACACTGCGAGAAGTTGAAATATTTTTTCAGAGCAATATGCAGAAAAATTTTATATTGAATTTGCAACCTGATGGAGGTTAGTATAGATGAACTAATAGAACAAGTCCCACACACTGCTAGAAGCCAAAATATTTTTTCAGAGCTCGATGCAGAAAAAAATTATATTGAATTTGCAACCTGATGGAGGTCAGTATAGATGGACTAATACAACAAGTCCCACACACTGCTAGAAGCCGAAATATTTTTTCAGAGCTAGATGCAGAAAAAAATTATGTTGAACTTGCAACCTAATGGAGGTCAGTATAGATGGACTAATAGAACAAGTCCCACACACTGCTACAAGCTGAAATATTTTTTCAGAGCTAGATGCAGAAAAAAATTATATTGAATTTGCAACCTGATGGAGGTCAGTATAGATGGACTAATAGAACAAGTCCCACACACTGCTACAAGCTGAAATATTTTTTCAGAGCTAGATGCAGAAAAAAATTATATTGAATTTGCAACCTGATGGAGGTCAGTAAAGATGAACTAATAGAACAAGTCCCACACACTGCTACAAGCTGAAATATTTTTTCAGATCTTGATGCAGAAAAAAATTATATTGAATTTGCAACCTGGTGGAGGTTACTATAGATGGACTAATAGAACAAGTCCCACACAATGCTAGAAGCCGAAATATTTTTTCAGAGCTAGATGCAGAAAAAAATTATGTTGAATTTGCAACCTGATGGAGGTCAGTAAAGATGGACTAATAGAACAAGTCCCACACACTGCTACAAGCTGAAATATTTTTTTCAGAGGTAGATGCAGAAAAAAATGATATTGAATTTGCAACCTGATGGAGGTCAGTTTAGATGGACTAGTAGAACAAGTCCCACACACTGCTAGAGGCCGAAATATTTTTTCGGAGCTAGATGCAGAAAAAAATTAGATTGAATTTGCAACCTGATGGAGGTCAGTAAAGATGAACTAATAGAACAAGTCCCACACACTGCTACAATCTGAAATATTTTATCGGATCTAGATGCAGAAAAAAATTATATTGAATTTGAAACCTGGTGGAGGTTAGTATAGATGGACTAATAGAACAAGTCCCACACACTGTGACAAGCTGAAATATTTTTTCAGAGCTAGATGCATATAAAAATGATATTGAATTTGCAACCTGATGGAGGACAGTTTAGATGGACTAATAGAACAAGTCCCACACAATGCTAGAAGCCGAAATATTTTTTCAGAGCCAGATGCAGAAAAAAATTATATTGAATTTGCAACCTGATGGAGGTCAGTATAGATGGACTAATAGAACAAGTCCCACACACTGCTACAAGCTGAAATATTTTTTCAGAGCTCGATGCAGAAAAAAATTATATTGAATTTGCAACCTGATGGAGGTTAGTATAGATGGACTAATAGAACAAGTCCCACACACTGCTAGAAGCCGAAATATTTTTTCAGAGCTCGATGCAGAAAAAAATTATATTGAATTTGCAACCTGATGGAGGTCAGCATAGATGGACTAATAGAACAAGTCCCACACACTGCGACAAGCTGACATATTTTTTCAGAGCTAGATGCAGAAAAAAATTATATTGAATTTGCAACCTGATGGAGGTTAGTATAGATGGACTAATAGAACAAGTCCAACACACTGCTAGAAGCCGAAATATTTTTTCAGAGCTCGATGCAGAAAAAAATTATATTGAATTTGCAACCTGATGGAGGTCAGTATAGATGGACTAATAGAACAAGTCCCACACACTCCTAGAACCCGAAATATTTTTTCAGAGCTAGATGCTGAAAAAAATTATATTGAATTTGCAACCTGATGGAGGTCAGTATAGATGGACTAATAGAACAAGTCCCACACACTGCTAGAAGCCGAAATATTTTTTCAGAGCTAGATGCAGAAAAAAATTATGTTGAACTTGCAACCTGATGGAGGTCAGTATAGATGGACTAATAGAACAAGTCCCACACACTGCTACAAACTGAAATATTTTTTCAGAGCTAGATGCAGAAAAAAATTATATTGAATTTGCAACCTGATGGAGGTCAGTATAGATGGACTAATAGAACAAGTCCCACACACTGCTACAAGCTGAAATATTTTTTCAGAGCTAGATGCAGAAAAAAATTATATTGAATTTGCAACCTGATGGAGGTCAGTAAAGATGAACTAATAGAACAAGTCCCACACACTGCTACAAGCTGAAATATTTTTTCAGATCTTGATGCAGAAAAAAATTATATTGAATTTGCAACCTGGTGGAGGTTAGTATAGATGGACTAATAGAACAAGTCCCACACACTGCGACAAGCTGAAATATTTTTTCAGAGCTAGATGCAGAAAAAAATTATATTGAATTTGCAACCTGATGGAGGTTAGTGTAGATGGACTAATAGAACAAGTCCCACACACTGCTAGAAGCCGAAATATTTTTTCAGAGCTCGATGCAGAAAAAAATTATATTGAATTTGCAACCTGATGGAGGTCAGTATAGATGGACTAATAGAACAAGTCCCACACACTGCTAGAACGCGAAATATTTTTTCAGAGCTAGATGCAGAAAAAAATTATATTGAATTTGCAACCTGATGGAGGTCAGTATAGATGGACTAATAGAACAAGTCCCACACACTCCTAGAACCCAAAATATTTTTTCAGAGCTAGATGCTGAAAAAAATTATATTGAATTTGCAACCTGATGGAGGTCAGTATAGATGGACTAATAGATCAAGTCCCACACACTGCTAGAAGCCTAAATATTTTTTCAGAGCTAGATGCAGAAAAAAATTATGTTGAATTTGCAACCTGATGGAGGTCAGTAAAGATGGACTAATAGAACAAGTCCCTCAAACTGCTACAAGCTGAAATATTTTTTCAGGGCTAGATGCAGAAAAAAATGATATTGAATTTGCAACCTGATAGAGGTCAGTATAGATGGACTAATAGAACAAGTCCCACACACTGCTACAAGCTGAAATATTTTTTCAGAGCTAGATGTAGAAAAAAATTATATTGAATTTGCAACCTGGTGGAGGTTAGTATAGATGGACTAATAGAACAAGTCCCACACACTGCGACAAGTTGAAATATTTTTTCAGAGCAATATGCAGAAAAACTTTATATTGAATTTGCAACCTGATGGAGGTTAGTATAGATGAACTAATAGAACAAGTCCCACACACTGCTAGAAGCCAAAATATTTTTTCAGAGCTCGATGCAGAAAAAAATTATATTGAATTTGCAACCTGATGGAGGTCAGTATAGATGGACTAATAGAACAAGTCCCACACACTGCTAGAAGCCGAAATATTTTTTCAGAGCTAGATGCAGAAAAAAATTATGTTGAACTTGCAACCTGATGGAGGTCAGTATAGATGGACTAATAGAACAAGTCCCACACACTGCTACAAGCTGAAATATTTTTTCAGAGCTAGATGCAGAAAAAAATTATATTGAATTTGCAACCTGATGGAGGTCAGTATAGATGGACTAATAGAACAAGTCCCACACACTGCTACAAGCTGAAATATTTTTTCAGAGCTAGATGCAGAAAAAAATTATATTGAATTTGCAACCTGATGGAGGTCAGTAAAGATGAACTAATAGAACAAGTCCCACACACTGCTACAAGCTGAAATATTTTTTCAGATCTTGATGCAGAAAAAAATTATATTGAATTTGCAACCTGGTGGAGGTTAGTATAGATGGACTAATAGAACAAGTCCCACACAATGATAGAAGCCTAAATATTTTTTCAGAGCTAGATGCAGAAAAAAATTATGTTGAATTTGGAACCTGATGGAGGTCAGTAAAGATGGACTAATAGAACAAGTCCCACACACTGCTACAAGCTGAAATATTTTTTTCAGAGCTAGATGCAGAAAAAAATGATATTGAATTTGCAACCTGATGGAGGTCAGTTTAGATGGACTAGTAGAACAAGTCCCACACACTGCTAGAGGCCGAAATATTTTTTCAGAGCTAGATGCAGAAAAAAATTAGATTGAATTTGCAACCTGATGGAGGTCAGTAAAGATGAACTAATAGAACAAGTCCCACACACTGCTACAATCTGAAATATTTTATCGGATCTAGATGCAGAAAAAAATTATATTGAATTTGAAACCTGGTGGAGGTTAGTATAGATGGACTAATAGAACAAGTCCCACACACTGTGACAAGCTGAAATATTTTTTCAGAGCTAGATGCATAAAAAAATGATATTGAATTTGCAACCTGATGGAGGTCAGTTTAGATGGACTAATAGAACAAGTCCCACACAATGCTAGAAGCCGAAATATTTTTTCAGAGCCAGATGCAGAAAAAAATTATATTGAATTTGCAACCTGATGGAGGTCAGTATAGATGGACTAACAGAACAAGTCCCACACACTGCTACAAGCTGAAATATTTTTTCAGAGCTCGATGCAGAAAAAATTATATTGAATTTGCAACCTGATGGAGGTTAGTATAGATGGACTAATAGAACAAGTCCCACACACTGCTAGAAGCCGAAATATTTTTTCAGAGCTCGATGCAGAAAAAAATTATATTGAATTTACAACCTGATGGAGGTCAGTATAGATGGACTAATAGAACAAGTCCCACACACTGCGACAAGCTGACATATTTTTTCAGAGCTAGATGCAGAAAAAAATTATATTGAATTTGCAACCTGATGGAGGTTAGTATAGATGGACTAATAGAACAAGTCCAACACACTGCTAGAAGCCGAAATATTTTTTCAGAGCTCGATGCAGAAAAAAATTATATTGAATTTGCAACCTGATGGAGGTCAGTATAGATGGACTAATAGAACAAGTCCCACACACTCCTAGAACCCGAAATATTTTTTCAGAGCTAGATGCTGAAAAAAATTATATTGAATTTGCAACCTGATGGAGGTCAGTATAGATGGACTAATAGATCAAGTCCCACACACTGCTAGAAGCCTAAATATTTTTTCAGAGCTAGATGCAGAAAAAAATTATGTTGAATTTGCAACCTGATGGAGGTCAGTAAAGATGAACTAATAGAACAAGTCCCACACACTGCTACAAGCTGAAATATTTTTTCAGAGCTAGATGTAGAAAAAAATTATATTGAATTTGCAACCTGGTGGAGGTTAGTATAGATGGACTAATAGAACAAGTCCCACAAACTGCGACAAGTTGAAATATTTTTTCAGAGCAATATGCAGAAAAAATTTATATTGAATTTGCAACCTGATGGAGGTTAGGATAGATGAACTAATAGAACAAGTCCCACACACTGCTAGAAGCCAAAATATTTTTTCAGGGCTCGATGCAGAAAAAAATTATATTGAATTTGCAACCTGATGGAGGTCAGTATAGATGGACTAATAGAACAAGTCCCACACACTGCTAGAAGCCGAAATATTTTTTCAGAGCTAGATGCAGAAAAAAATTATGTTGAACTTGCAACCTGATGGAGGTCAGTATAGATGGACTAATAGAACAAGTCCCACACACTGCTACAAGCTGAAATATTTTTTCAGAGCTAGATGCAGAAAAAAATTATATTGAATTTGCAACCTGATGGAGGTCAGTATAGATGGACTAATAGAACAAGTCCCACACACTGCTACAAGCTGAAATATTTTTTCAGAGCTAGATGCAGAAAAAAATTATATTGAATTTGCAACCTGATGGAGGTTAGTGTAGATGGACTAATAGAACAAGTCCCACACACTGCTAGAAGCCGAAATATTTTTTCAGAGCTCGATGCAGAAAAAAATTATATTGAATTTGCAACCTGATGGAGGTCAGTATAGATGGACTAATAGAACAAGTCCCACACACTGCTAGAACGCAAAATATTTTTTCAGAGCTAGATGCAGAAAAAAATTATATTGAATTTGCAACCTGATGGAGGTCAGTATAGATGGACTAATAGAACAAGTCCCACACACTCCTAGAACCCAAAATATTTTTTCAGAGCTAGATGCTGAAAAAAATTATATTGAATTTGCAACCTGATGGAGGTCAGTATAGATGGACTAATAGATCAAGTCCCACACACTGCTAGAAGCCTAAATATTTTTTCAGAGCTAGATGCAGAAAAAAATTATGTTGAATTTGCAACCTGATGGAGGTCAGTAAAGATGGACTAATTGAACAAGTCCCTCAAACTGCTACAAGCTGAAATATTTTTTCAGGGCTAGATGCAGAAAAAAATGATATTGAATTTGCAACCTGATAGAGGTCAGTATAGATGGACTAATAGAACAAGTCCCACACACTGCTACAAGCTGAAATATTTTTTCAGAGCTAGATGTAGAAAAAAATTATATTGAATTTGCAACCTGGTGGAGGTTAGTATAGATGGACTAATAGAACAAGTCCCACACACTGCGACAAGTTGAAATATTTTTTCAGAGCAATATGCAGAAAAACTTTATATTGAATTTGCAACCTGATGGAGGTTAGTATAGATGAACTAATAGAACAAGTCCCACACACTGCTAGAAGCCAAAATATTTTTTCAGAGCTCGATGCAGAAAAAAATTATATTGAATTTTCAACCTGATGGAGGTCAGTATAGATGGACTAATAGAACAAGTCCCACACACTGCTAGAAGCCGAAATATTTTTTCAGAGCTAGATGCAGAAAAAAATTATGTTGAACTTGCAACCTGATGGAGGTCAGTATAGATGGACTAATAGAACAAGTCCCACACACTGCTACAAGCTGAAATATTTTTTCAGAGCTAGATGCAGAAAAAAATTATATTGAATTTGCAACCTGATGGAGGTCAGTATAGATGGACTAATAGAACAAGTCCCACACACTGCTACAAGCTGAAATATTTTTTCAGAGCTAGATGCAGAAAAAAATTATATTGAATTTGCAACCTGATGGAGGTCAGTAAAGATGAACTAATAGAACAAGTCCCACACACTGCTACAAGCTGAAATATTTTTTCAGATCTTGATGCAGAAAAAAATTATATTGAATTTGCAACCTGGTGGAGGTTAGTATAGATGGACTAATAGAACAAGTCCCACACAATGATAGAAGCCTAAATATTTTTTCAGAGCTAGATGCAGAAAAAAATTATGTTGAATTTGCAACCTGATGGAGGTCAGTAAAGATGGACTAATAGAACAAGTCCCACACACTGCTACAAGCTGAAATATTTTTTTCAGAGCTAGATGCAGAAAAAAATGATATTGAATTTGCAACCTGATGGAGGTCAGTTTAGATGGACTAGTAGAACAAGTCCCACACACTGCTAGAGGCCGAAATATTTTTTCAGAGCTAGATGTAGAAAAAAATTAGATTGAATTTGCAACCTGATGGAGGTCAGTAAAGATGAACTAATAGAACAAGTCCCACACACTGCTACAATCTGAAATATTTTATCGGATCTAGATGCAGAAAAAAATTATATTGAATTTGAAACCTGGTGGAGGTTAGTATAGATGGACTAATAGAACAAGTCCCACACACTGTGACAAGCTGAAATATTTTTTCAGAGCTAGATGCATAAAAAAATGATATTGAATTTGCAACCTGATGGAGGTCAGTTTAGATGGACTAATAGAACAAGTCCCACACAATGCTAGAAGCCGAAATATTTTTTCAGAGCCAGATGCAGAAAAAAATTATATTGAATTTGCAACCTGATGGAGGTCAGTATAGATGGACTAACAGAACAAGTCCCACACACTGCTACAAGCTGAAATATTTTTTCAGAGCTCGATGCAGAAAAAATTATATTGAATTTGCAACCTGATGGAGGTTAGTATAGATGGACTAATAGAACAAGTCCCACACACTGCTAGAAGCCGAAATATTTTTTCAGAGCTCGATGCAGAAAAAAATTATATTGAATTTACAACCTGATGGAGGTCAGTATAGATGGACTAATAGAACAAGTCCCACACACTGCGACAAGCTGACATATTTTTTCAGAGCTAGATGCAGAAAAAAATTATATTGAATTTGCAACCTGATGGAGGTTAGTATAGATGGACTAATAGAACAAGTCCAACACACTGCTAGAAGCCGAAATATTTTTTCAGAGCTCGATGCAGAAAAAAATTATATTGAATTTGCAACCTGATGGAGGTCAGTATAGATGGACTAATAGAACAAGTCCCACACACTCCTAGAACCCGAAATATTTTTTCAGAGCTAGATGCTGAAAAAAATTATATTGAATTTGCAACCTGATGGAGGTCAGTATAGATGGACTAATAGATCAAGTCCCACACACTGCTAGAAGCCTAAATATTTTTTCAGAGCTAGATGCAGAAAAAAATTATGTTGAATTTGCAACCTGATGGAGGTCAGTAAAGATGAACTAATAGAACAAGTCCCACACACTGCTACAAGCTGAAATATTTTTTCAGAGCTAGATGTAGAAAAAAATTATATTGAATTTGCAACCTGGTGGAGGTTAGTATAGATGGACTAATAGAACAAGTCCCACACACTGCGACAAGTTGAAATATTTTTTCAGAGCAATATGCAGAAAAAATTTATATTGAATTTGCAACCTGATGGAGGTTAGGATAGATGAACTAATAGAACAAGTCCCACACACTGCTAGAAGCCAAAATATTTTTTCAGGGCTCGATGCAGAAAAAAATTATATTGAATTTGCAACCTGATGGAGGTCAGTATAGATGGACTAATAGAACAAGTCCCACACACTGCTAGAAGCCGAAATATTTTTTCAGAGCTAGATGCAGAAAAAAATTATGTTGAACTTGCAACCTGATGGAGGTCAGTATAGATGGACTAATAGAACAAGTCCCACACACTGCTACAAGCTGAAATATTTTTTCAGAGCTAGATGCAGAAAAAAATTATATTGAATTTGCAACCTGATGGAGGTCAGTATAGATGGACTAATAGAACAAGTCCCACACACTGCTACAAGCTGAAATATTTTTTCAGAGCTAGATGCAGAAAAAAATTATATTGAATTTGCAACCTGATGGAGGTCAGTAAAGATGAACTAATAGAACAAGTCCCACACACTGCTACAAGCTGAAATATTTTTTCAGATCTTGATGCAGAAAAAAATTATATTGAATTTGCAACCTGGTGGAGGTTAGTATAGATGGACTAATAGAACAAGTCCCACACACTGCGACAAGCTGAAATATTTTTTCAGAGCTAGATGCAGAAAAAAATTATATTGAATTTGCAACCTGATGGAGGTTAGTGTAGATGGACTAATAGAACAAGTCCCACACACTGCTAGAAGCCGAAATATTTTTTCAGAGCTCGATGCAGAAAAAAATTATATTGAATTTGCAACCTGATGGAGGTCAGTATAGATGGACTAATAGAACAAGTCCCACACAATGCTAGAACCCGAAATATTTTTTCAGAGCTAGATGCAGAAAAAAATTATATTGAATTTGCAACCTGATGGAGGTCAGTATAGATGGACTAATAGAACAAGTCCCACACACTGCTAGAAGCCGAAATATTTTTTCAGAGCTAGATGTAGAAAAAAATTATGTTGAATTTGCAACCTGATGGAGGTCAGTATAGATGGACTAATAGAACAAGTCCCACACACTGCTAGAAGCCGAAATATTTTTTCAGAACTAGATGCAGCAAAAAATTATATTGAATTTGCAACCTGATGGAGGTCAGTATAGATGGACTAATAGAACAAGTCCCACACACTCCTAGAACCCGAAATATTTTTTCAGAGCTAGATGCTGAAAAAAATTATATTGAATTTGCAACCTGATGGAGGTCAGTATAGATGGACTAATAGAACAAGTCCCACACACTGCTAGAAGCCTAAATATTTTTTCAGAGCTAGATGCAGAAAAAAATTATGTTGAATTTGCAACCTGATGGAGGTCAGTAAAGATGGACTAGTAGAACAAGTCCCACACACTGCTACAAGCTGAAATATTTTTTTCAGAGCTAGATGCAGAAAAAAATGATATTGAATTTGCAACCTGATGGAGGTCAGTTTAGATGGACTAGTAGAACAAGTCCCACACACTGCTAGAGGCCGAAATATTTTTTCAGAGCTAGATGCAGAAAAAAATTAGATTGAATTTGCAACCTGATGGAGGTCAGTAAAGATGAACTAATAGAACAAGTCCCACACACTGCTACAATCTGAAATATTTTATCGGATCTAGATGCAGAAAAAAATTATATTGAATTTGAAACCTGGTGGAGGTTAGTATAGATGGACTAATAGAACAAGTCCCACACACTGCGACAAGCTGAAATATTTTTTCAGAGCTAGATGCATAAAAAAATGATATTGAATTTGCAACCTGATGGAGGTCAGTTTAGATGGACTAATAGAACAAGTCCCACACAATGCTAGAAGCCGAAATATTTTTTCAGAGCCAGATGCAGAAAAAAATTATATTGAATTTGCAACCTGATGGAGGTCAGTATAGATGGACTAACAGAACAAGTCCCACACACTGCTACAAGCTGAAATATTTTTTCAGAGCTCGATGCAGAAAAAAAATATATTGAATTTGCAACCTGATGGAGGTTAGTATAGATGGACTAATAGAACAAGTCCCACACACTGCTAGAAGCCGAAATATTTTTTCAGAGCTCGATGCAGAAAAAAATTATATTGAATTTGCAACCTGATGGAGGTCAGTATAGATGGACTAATAGAACAAGCCCCACACATTCCTAGAACCCGAAATATTTTTTCAGAGCTAGATGCTGAAAAAAATTATATTGAATTTGCAACCTGATGGAGGTCAGTATAGATGGACTAATCGAACAAGTCCCACACACTCCTAGAACCCGAAATATTTTTTCAGAGCTAGATGCTGAAAAAAATTATATTGAATTTGCAACCTGATGGAGGTCAGTATAGATGGACTAATAGAACAAGTCCCACACACTGCTAGAAGCCTAAATATTTTTTCAGAGCTCGATGCAGAAAAAAATTATGTTGAATTTGCAACCTGATGGAGGTCAGTAAACATGGACTAATAGAACAAGTCCCACACACTGCTACAAGCTGAAATATTTTTTCAGAGCTAGATGTAGAAAAAAATTATATTGAATTTGCAACCTGATGGAGGTCAGTAAAGATGAACTAATAGAACAAGTCCCACACACTGCTAGAAGCTGAAATATTTTTTCAGATCTTGATGCAGAAAAAAATTATATTGAATTTGCAACCTGGTGGAGGTTAGTATAGATGGACTAATAGAACAAGTCCCACACACTGCAACAAGCTGAAATATATTTTCAGAGCAAGATGCAGAAAAAAATTATATTGAATTTGCAACCTGATGGAGGTCAGTATAGATGGACTAATAGAACAAGTCCCACACACTCCTAGAACCCGAAATATTTTTTCAGAGCTAGATGCTGAAAAAAATGATATTGAATTTGCAACCTGATGGAGGTCAGTATAGATGGACTAATAGAACAAGTCCCACACAATGCTAGAAGCCTAAATATTTTTCAGAGCTAGATGCAGAAAAAAATTATGTTGAATTTGCAACCTGATGGAGGTCAGTAAAGATGGACTAATAGAACAAGTCCCACACACTGCTACAAGCTGAAATATTTTTTTCAGAGCTAGATGCAGAAAAAAATGATATTGAATTTGCAACCTGATGGAGGTCAGTTTAAATGGACTAGTAGAGCAAGTCCCACACACTGCTAGAGGCCGAAATATTTTTTCAGAGCTAGATGCAGAAAAAAATTATATTGAATTTGCAACCTGATGGAGGTCAGTATAGATGGACTAACAGAACAAGTCCCACACACTGCTACAAGCTGAAATATTTTTTCAGAGCTCGATGCAGAAAAAAATTATATTGAATTTGCAACCTGATGGAGGTTAGTATAGATGGACTAATAGAACAAGTCCCACACACTGCTAGAAGCCGAAATATTTTTTCAGAGCTCGATGCAGAAAAAAATTATATTGAATTTGCAACCTGATGGAGGTCAGTATAGATGGACTAATAGAACAAGTCCCACACACTGCGACAAGCTGACATATTTTTTCAGAGCTAGATGCAGAAAAAAATTATATTGAATTTGCAACCTGATGGAGGTTAGTATAGATGGACTAATAGAACAAGTCCAACACACTGCTAGAAGCCGAAATATTTTTTCAGAGCTCGATGCAGAAAAAAATTATATTGAATTTGCAACCTGATGGAGGTCAGTATAGATGGACTAATAGAACAAGTCCCACACACTCCTAGAACCCGAAATATTTTTTCAGAGCTAGATGCTGAAAAAAATTATATTGAATTTGCAACCTGATGGAGGTCAGTATAGATGGACTAATAGATCAAGTCCCACACACTGCTAGAAGCCTAAATATTTTTTCAGAGCTAGATGCAGAAAAAAATTATGTTGAATTTGCAACCTGATGGAGGTCAGTAAAGATGGACTAATAGAACAAGTCAGTCAAACTGCTACAAGCTGAAATATTTTTTCAGTGCTAGATGCAGAAAAAAATGATATTGAATTTGCAACCTGATAGAGGTCAGTATAGATGGACTAATAGAACAAGTCCCACACACTGCTACAAGCTGAAATATTTTTTCAGAGCTAGATGTAGAAAAAAATTATATTGAATTTGCAACCTGGTGGAGGTTAGTATAGATGGACTAATAGAACAAGTCCCACACACTGCGACAAGTTGAAATATTTTTTCAGAGCAATATGCAGAAAAAATTTATATTGAATTTGCAACCTGATGGAGGTTAGTATAGATGAACTAATAGAACAAGTCCCAAACACTGCTAGAAGCCAAAATATTTTTTCAGAGCTCGATGCAGAAAAAAATTATATTGAATTTGCAACCTGATGGAGGTCAGTATAGATGGACTAATAGAACAAGTCCCACACACTGCTAGAAGCCGAAATATTTTTTCAGAGCTAGATGCAGAAAAAAATTATGTTGAACTTGCAACCTGATGGAGGTCAGTATAGATGGACTAATAGAACAAGTCCCACACACTGCTACAAGCTGAAATATTTTTTCAGAGCTAGATGCAGAAAAAAATTATATTGAATTTTCAACCTGATGGAGGTCAGTATAGATGGACTAATAGAACAAGTCCCACACACTGCTACAAGCTGAAATATTTTTTCAGAGCTAGATGCAGAAAAAAATTATATTGAATTTGCAACCTGATGGAGGTTAGTGTAGATGGACTAATAGAACAAGTCCCACACACTGCGACAAGCTGAAATATTTTTTCAGAGCTAGATGCAGAAAAAAATTATATTGAATTTGCAACCTGATGGAGGATAGTGTAGATGGACTAATAGAACAAGTCCCACACACTGCTAGAAGCCGAAATATTTTTTCAGAGCTCGATGCAGAAAAAAATTATATTGAATTTGCAACCTGATGGAGGTCAGTATAGATGGACTAATAGAACAAGTCCCACACACTCCTAGAACCCGAAATATTTTTTCAGAGCTAGATGCAGAAAAAAATTATGTTGAATTTGCAACCTGATGGAGGTCAGTAAAGATGGACTAATAGAACAAGTCCCACACACTGCTACAAGCTGAAATATTTTTTTCAGAGCTAGATGCAGAAAAAAATGATATTGAATTTGCAACCTGATGGAGGTCAGTTTAGATGGACTAGTAAAACAAGTCCCACACACTGCTAGAGGCCGAAATATTTTTTCAGAGCTAGATGCAGAAAAAAATTAGATTGAATTTGCAACCTGATGGAGGTCAGTAAAGATGAACTAATAGAACAAGTCCCACACACTGCTACAATCTGAAATATTTTATCGGATCTAGATGCAGAAAAAAATTATATTGAATTTGAAACCTGGTGGAGGTTAGTATAGATGGACTAATAGAACAAGTCCCACACACTGCGACAAGCTGAAATATTTTTTCAGAGCTAGATGCATAAAAAAATGATATTGAATTTGCAACCTGATGGAGGTCAGTTTAGATGGACTAATAGAACAAGTCCCACACAATGCTAGAAGCCGAAATATTTTTTCAGAGCCAGATGCAGAAAAAAATTATATTGAATTTGCAACCTGATGGAGGTCAGTATAGATGGACTAACAGAACAAGTCCCACACACTGCTACAAGCAGAAATATTTTTTCAGAGCTCGATGCAGAAAAAAAATATATTGAATTTGCAACCTGATGGACGTTAGTATAGATGGACTAATAGAACAAGTCCCACACACTGCTAGAAGCCGAAATATTTTTTCAGAGCTCGATGCAGAAAAAAATTATATTGAATTTGCAACCTGATGGAGGTCAGTATAGATGGACTAATAGAACAAGTCCCACACACTGCGACAAGCTGACATATTTTTTCAGAGCTAGATGCAGAAAAAAATTATATAGAATTTGCAACCTGATGGAGGTTAGTATAGATGGACTAATAGAACAAGTCCCACACACTGCTAGAAGCCGAAATATTTTTTCAGAGCTCGATGCAGAAAAAAATTATATTGAATTTGCAACCTGATGGAGGTCAGTATAGATGGACTAATCGAACAAGTCCCACACAATCCTAGAACCCGAAATATTTTTTCAGAGCTAGATGCTGAAAAAAATTATATTGAATTTGCAACCTGATGGAGGTCAGTATAGAAGGACTAATAGATCAAGTCCCACACACTGCTAGAAGCCTAAATATTTTTTCAGAGCTAGATGCAGGAAAAAATTATGTTGAATTTGCAACCTGATAGAGGTCAGTAAAGATGGACTAATAGAACAAGTCCCTCAAACTGCTACAAGCTGAAATATTTTTTCAGAACTAGATGCAGAAAAAAATGATATTGAATTTGCAACCTGATAGAGGTCAGTATAGATGGACTAATAGAACAAGTCCCACACACTACTACAAGCTGAAATATTTTTTCAGAGCTAGATGTAGAAAAAAAGTATATTGAATTTGCAACCTGGTGGAGGTTAGTATAGATGGACTAATAGAACAAGTCCCACACACTGCGACAAGTTGAAATATTTTTTCAGAGCAATATGCAGAAAAAATTTATATTGAATTTCCAACCTGATGGAGGTTAGTATAGATGAACTAATAGTACAAGTCCCACACACTGCTAGAAGCCGAAATTTTTTTTCAGAGCTAGATGCAGAAAAAAATTATATTGAATTTGCAACCTGATGAAGGTTAGTATAGATGGACTAATTAAAAAAGTCCCACACACTGCTAGAAGCTGAAATATTTTTTCAGAGCTAGATGCAGAAAAAATTATATTGAATTTGCAACCTGATGGAGGTCAGTAAAGATGAACTAATAGAACAAGTCCCACACACTGCTACAAGCTGAAATATTTTTTCAGATCTAGATGCAGAAAAAAATTATATTGAATTTGCAACCTGGTGGAGGTTAGTATAGATGGACTAATAGAACAAGTCCCACACACTGCGACAAGCTGAAATATTTTTTCAGAGCTAGATGCATAAAAAAAGATATTGAATTTGCAACCTGATGGAGGTCAGTTTAGATGGACTAATAGAACAAGTCCCACACACTGATAGAAGCCGAAATATTTTTTCAGAGCTAGACGCAGAAAAAAATTATATTGAATTTGCAACCTGATGGAGGTCAGTATAGATGGACTAATAGAACAAGTCCCACACACTGCTACAAGCTGAAATATTCTTTCAGATCTAGATGCAGAAAAAAATTAAATTGAATTTGCAACCTGATGAAGGTTAGTATAGATGAACTAATAGTACAAGTCCCACACACTGCTAGAAGCCGAAATTTTTTTTCAGAGCTAGATGCAGAAAAAAATTATATTGAATTTGCAACCTGATGGAGGTCAGTATAGATGGACTAATAGAACAAGTCCCACACACTGCTAGAACCCAAAATATTTTTTCAGAGCTAGATGCAGAAAAAAATTATTTTGAATTTGCAACCTGATGGAGGTCAGTATAGATGGACTAATAGAACAAGTCCCACACACTGCTAGAAGCCGAAATATTTTTTCAGAGCTAGATGTAGAAAAAAATTATGTTGAATTTGCAACCTGATGGAGGTCAGTATAAATGGACTAATAGAACAAGTCCCACACACTGCTAGAAGCCGAAATATTTTTTCAGAACTAGATGCAGAAAAAAATTATATTGAATTTGCAACCTGATGGAGGTCAGTATAGATGGACTAATAGAACAAGTCCCACACACTCCTAGAACCCGAAATATTTTTTCAGAGCTAGATGCTGAAAAAAATTATATTGAATTTGCAACCTGATGGAGGTCAGTATAGATGGACTAATAGAACAAGTCCCACACACTGCTAGAACCCGAAATATTTTTTCAGAGCTAGATGCAGAAAAGAATTATGTTGAATTTGCAACCTGATGGAGGTCAGTATAGATGGACTAATAGAACAAGTCCCACACACTGCTACAAGCTGAAATATTCTTTCAGATCTAGATGCAGAAAAAAATTATATTGAAATTGCAACCTGATGGAGGTCAGTAAACATGAAATAATAGAATAAGTCCCACACACTGCTACAAGCTGAAATATTTTTTCAGAACTTGATGCAGAAAAAAATTATATTGAATTTGCAACCTGGTGGAGGTTAGTATAGATGGACTAATAGAACAAGTCCCACACACTGCGACAAGCTGAAATATTTTTTCAGAGCTAGATGCAGAAAAAAATTATATTGAATTTGCAACCTGATGGAGGTTAGTATAGATTTACTAATAGAACAAGTCCCACACACTGCTAGAAGCCGAAATATTTTTTCAGAGCTCGATGCAGAAAAAAATTATATTGAATTTGCAACCTGATGGAGGTCAGTATAGATGGACTAATAGAACAAGTCCCACACACTGCTAGAACCCGAAATATTTTTTCAGAGCTACATGCAGAAAAAAGTTATATTGAATTTGCAACCTGATGGAGGTCAGTATAGATGGACTAATAGAACAAGTCCCACACACTGCTAGAAGCCAAAATATTTTTTCAGAGATAGATGCAGAAAAAAATTATGTTGAATTTGCAACCTGATGGAGGTCAGTATAGATGGACTAATAGAACAAGTCCCACACACTACTAGAAGCCGAAATAATTTTTCAGAGCTAGATACAGAAAAAAATTATATTGAATTTGCAACCTGATGGAGGTCAGTATAGATGGACTAATAGAACAAGTCCCACACACTGCTAGAAGCCGAAATATTTTTTCAGAGCTAGATGCAGAAAAAATTTATATTGAATTTGCAACCTGATGGAGGTCAGTATAGATGGACTAATAGAACAAGTCCCACACACTGCTAGAAGCCGAAATATTTTTTCAGAGCTAGATGCAGAAAAAATTTATATTGCATTTGAAACCTTGTGGAGGTTAGTATAGATGGACTAACAGAAGAAGTCCCACACTCTGCTACAAGCTGAAATATTTCTTCAGAGCTAGATGCAGAAAAAAATTATATTGAATTTGCAACCTGATGGAGGTCAGTATAGATGGACTAATAGAACAAGTCCCACACACAGCTAGAACCCGAAATAGTTTTTCAGAGCTAGATGCAGAAAAAAATTATATTGAATTTGCAACCTGATGGAGGTCAGTATAGATGGACTAATAGAACAAGTCCCACACACTGCTACAAGCTGAAATATTTTTTCAGATCTAGATGCAGAAAAAAATTAAATTGAATTTGCAACCTGATGAAGGTTAGTATAGATGGACTAATTAAAAAAGTCCCACACACTGCTAGAAGCTGAAATATTTTTTCAGAGCTAGATGCAGAAAAAATTATATTGAATTTGCAACCTGATGGAGGTCAGTAAAGATGAACTAATAGAACAAGTCCCACACACTGCTACAAGCTGAAATATTTTTTCAGATCTAGATGCAGAAAAAAATTATATTGAATTTGCAACCTGGTGGAGGTTAGTATAGATGGACTAATAGAACAAGTCCCACACACTGCGACAAGCTGAAATATTTTTTCAGAGCTAGATGCATAAAAAAAGATATTGAATTTGCAACCTGATGGAGGTCAGTTTAGATGGACTAATAGAACAAGTCCCACACACTGATAGAAGCCGAAATATTTTTTCAGAGCTAGACGCAGAAAAAAATTATATTGAATTTGCAACCTGATGGAGGTCAGTATAGATGGACTAATAGAACAAGTCCCACACACTGCTACAAGCTGAAATATTCTTTCAGATCTAGATGCAGAAAAAAATTAAATTGAATTTGCAACCTGATGAAGGTTAGTATAGATGAACTAATAGTACAAGTCCCACACACTGCTAGAAGCCGAAATTTTTTTTCAGAGCTAGATGCAGAAAAAAATTATATTGAATTTGCAACCTGACGGAGGTCAGTATAGATGGACTAATAGAACAAGTCCCACACACTGCTAGAACCCGAAATATTTTTTCAGAGCTAGATGCAGAAAAAAATTATTTTGAATTTGCAACCTGGTGGAGGTCAGTATAGATGGACTAATAGAACAAGTCCCACACACTGCTAGAAGCCGAAATATTTTTTCAGAGCTAGATGTAGAAAAAAATTATGTTGAATTTGCAACCTGATGGAGGTCAGTATAAATGGACTAATAGAACAAGTCCCACACACTGCTAGAAGCCGAAATATTTTTTCAGAACTAGATGCAGAAAAAAATTATATTGAATTTGCAACCTGATGGAGGTCAGTATAGATGGACTAATAGAACAAGTCCCACACACTCCTAGAACCCGAAATATTTTTTCAGAGCTAGATGCTGAAAAAAATTATATTGAATTTGCAACCTGATGGAGGTCAGTATAGATGGACTAATAGAACAAGTCCCACACACTGCTAGAAGCCTAAATATTTTTTCAGAGCTAGATGCAGAAAAGAATTATGTTGAATTTGCAACCTGATGGAGGTCAGTATAGATGGACTAATAGAACAAGTCCCACACACTGCTAGAAACCGAAATATTTTTTCAGAACTAGCTGCTGAAAAAAATTATATTGAATTTGCAACCTGATGGATGTCAGTAAAGATGAACTAATAGAACAAGTCCCACACACTGCTACAAGCTGAAATATTTTTTCAGATCTTGATGCAGAAAAAAATTATATTGAATTTGCAACCTGGTGGAGGTTAGTATAGATGGACTAATAGAACAAGTCCCACACACTGCTAGAAGCCGAAATATTTTTTCAGAGCTCGATGCAGAAAAAAATTATATTGAATTTGCAACCTGATTGAGGTCAGTATAGATGGACTAATAGAACAAGTCCCACACACTGCTACAAGCTGAAATATTTTTTCAGATCTAGATGCAGAAAAAAATTATATTGAATTTGCAACCTGGTGGAGGTTAGTATAGATGGACTAATAGAACAAGTCCCACACCCTGCGACAGGCTGAAATATTTTTTCAGAGCTAGATGCATAAAAAAATGATATTGAATTTGCAACCTGATGGAGGTCAGTTTAGATGGTCTAATAGAACAAGTCCCACACACTGCTAGAAGCCGAAATATTTTTTCAGAGCTAGATGCAGAAAAAAATTATATTGAATTTGCAACCTGATGGAGGTCAGTATAGATAGACTAATAGAACAAGTCCCACACACTGCTACAAGCTGAAATATTCTTTCAGATCTAGATGCAGAAAAAAATTATATTGAAATTGCAACCTGATGGAGGTCAGTAAACATGAAATAATAGAATAAGTCCCACACACTGCTACAACCTGAAATATTTTTTCAGAACTTGATGCAGAAAAAAATTATATTGAATTTGCAACCTGGTGGAGGTTAGTATAGATGGACTAATAGAACAAGTCCCACACACTGCGACAAGCTGAAATATTTTTTCAGAGCTAGATGCAGAAAAAAATTATATTGAATTTGCAACCTGATGGAGGTTAGTATAGATTTACTAATAGAACAAGTCCCACACACTGCTAGAAGCCGAAATATTTTTTCAGAGCTCGATGCAGAAAAAAATTATATTGAATTTGCAACCTGATGGAGGTCAGTATAGATGGACTAATAGAACAAGTCCCACACACTGCTAGAACCCGAAATATTTTTTCAGAGCTACATGCAGAAAAAAGTTATATTGAATTTGCAACCTGATGGAGGTCAGTATAGATGGACTAATAGAACAAGTCCCACACACTGCTAGAAGCCAAAATATTTTTTCAGAGATAGATGCAGAAAAAAATTATGTTGAATTTGCAACCTGATGGAGGTCAGTATAGATGGACTAATAGAACAAGTCCCACACACTACTAGAAGCCGAAATAATTTTTCAGAGCTAGATACAGAAAAAAATTATATTGAATTTGCAACCTGATGGAGGTCAGTAT
This sequence comes from Phyllobates terribilis, assembly GCF_046119375.1. NCBI lineage: Eukaryota > Metazoa > Chordata > Amphibia > Anura > Dendrobatidae > Phyllobates > Phyllobates terribilis. The sequence goes on along the minus strand of NW_027362762.1, from coordinate 124,612,840 downwards.
AGATGGACTAATAGAACAAGTCCCACACACTGCTAGAAGCCGAAATATTTTTTCAGAGCTAGATGCAGAAAAAATTTATATTGAATTTGCAACCTGATGGAGGTCAGTATAGATGGACTAATAGAACAAGTCCCACACACTGCTAGAAGCCGAAATATTTTTTCAGAGCTAGATGCAGAAAAAATTTATATTGGATTTGAAACCTTGTGGAAGTTAGTATAGATGGACTAACAGAAGAAGTCCCACACTCTGCTACAAGCTGAAATATTTCTTCAGAGCTAGATGCAGAAAAAAATTATATTGAATTTGCAACCTGATGGAGGTCAGTATAGATGGACTAATAGAACAAGTCCCACACACAGCTAGAACCCGAAATAGTTTTTCAGAGCTAGATGCAGAAAAAAATTATATTGAATTTGCAACCTGATGGAGGTCAGTATAGATGGACTAATAGAACAAGTCCCACACACTGCTACAAGCTGAAATATTTTTTCAGATCTAGATGCAGAAAAAGATTAAATTGAATTTGCAACCTGATGAAGGTTAGTATAGATGGACTAATTAAAAAAGTCCCACACACTGCTAGAAGCTGAAATATTTTTTCAGAGCTAGATGCAGAAAAAATTATATTGAATTTGCAACCTGATGGAGGTCAGTAAAGATGAACTAATAGAACAAGTCCCACACACTGCTACAAGCTGAAATATTTTTTCAGATCTAGATGCAGAAAAAAATTATATTGAATTTGCAACCTGGTGGAGGTTAGTATAGATGGACTAATAGAACAAGTCCCACACACTGCGACAAGCTGAAATATTTTTTCAGAGCTAGATGCATAAAAAAAGATATTGAATTTGCAACCTGATGGAGGTCAGTTTAGATGGACTAATAGAGCAAGTCCCACACACTGCTAGAAGCCGAAATATTTTTTCAGAGCTAGACGCAGAAAAAAATTATATTGAATTTGCAACCTGATGGAGGTCAGTATAGATGGACTAATAGAACAAGTCCCACACACTGCTACAAGCTGAAATATTCTTTCAGATCTAGATGCAGAAAAAAATTAAATTGAATTTGCAACCTGATGAAGGTTAGTATAGATGGACTAATAGAACAAGTCCCAAACACTGATAGAAGCCGAAATATTTTTTCAGAGCTCGATGCAGAAAAAAAGTATATAGAATTTGCAACCTGATGGAGGTCAGTATAGATGGATTAATAGAACAAGTCCCACACACTGCTAGAAGCCGAAATATTTTTTAAGAGCTAGATGCAGAAAAAAATTATATTGAATTTGCAACCTGATGGAGGTCAGTATAGATGGACTAATAGAACAAGTCCCGCACACTGCTACAAGCTGAAATATTTTTTCAGAAGTAGATGCAGAAAAAAATTATATTGAATTTGCAACCTGATGGAGGTCAGTAAAGTTGAAATAATAGAATAAGTCCCACACACTGCTACAAGCTGAAATATTTTTTCAGATCTTCATGCAGAAAAAAATTATATTGAATTTGAAACCTGGTGGAGGTCAGTATAGATGGACTAATAGAACAAGTCCCACACACTGCTACAAGCTGAAATATTTTTTCAGAGCTAGATGCAGAAAAAAATTATATTGAATTTGCAACCTGGTGGAGGTCAGCATAGATGGACTAATAGAACAAGTCCCACACACTGTTACAAGCTGAAATATTTTTTCAGATCTAGATGAAGAAAAAAATTAAATTGAATTTGCAACCTGATGAAGGTTAATATAGATGGACTAATTAAACAAGTCCCACACACTGCTAGAAGCCTAAATATTTTTTTCAGAGCTCGATGCAGAAAAAAATTATATTGAATTTGCAACCTGATGGACGTCAGTATAGATGTACTAATAGAACAAGTCCCACACACTGCTAGAAGCCAAAATATTTTTTCAGAGCTAGATACAGAAAAAAATTATATTGAATTTGCAACCTGATGGAGGTCAGTATTGATGGACTAATAGAACAAGTCCCACACACTGCTACAAGCCAAAATATTTTTTCATAGCTAGATGCAGAAAAAAATTATGTTGAATTTGCAACCTGATGGAGGTCAGTATAGATGGACTAATAGAACAAGTCCCACACACTGCTAGAAGCCGAAATATTTTTTCAGAGCTAGATGCAGAAAAAATTTATATTGAATTTGCAATCTGATGGAGGTCAGTATAGATGGACTAATAGAACAAGTCCCACACACTGCTACAAGCTGAAATATTTTTTCAGAGCTAGATGCAGAAAAAAATTATATTGAATTTGCAACCTGATAGAGGTCAGTTTAGATGGACTAATAGAACAAGTCCCACACACTGCTAGAAGCCGAAAAAATTTTTCAGAGCTAAATGCAGAAAAAAATTATATTGAATTTGCAACCTGGTGGAGGTCAGTATAGATGGACTAATAGAACCAGTCCCACACACTGTTACAAGCTGAAATATTTTTTCAGATCTAGATGCAGAAAAATATTAAATTGAATTTGCAACCTGATAAAGGTTAGTATAGACGGACTAATTAAACAAGTCGCACACACTGCTAGAAGCCTAAATATTTTTTTCAGAGCTCGATGCAGAAAAAATTATATTGAATTTGCAACCTGATGGAGGTCAGTATAGATGGACTAATAGAACAAGTCCCACACACTGCTACAAGCTAAAATATTTTTTCAGAGCTAGATGCAGAAGAAAATTATATTGAATTTGCAACCTGATGGATGTCAGTATAGATGGACTAATAGAACAAGTCCCACACACTGCTACAAGCTGAAATATTTTTTCAGAGCTAGATGTAGAAAAAAATTATATTGAATTTGCAACCTGATGGAGGTCAGTAAAGATGAACTAATAGAACAAGTCCCACACACTGCTAGAAGCTGAAATATTTTTTCAGATCTTGATGCAGAAAAAAATTATATTGAATTTGCAACCTAGTGGAGGTTAGTATAGATGGACTAAGAACAAGCCCCACACACTGCAACAAGCTGAAATATCTTTTCAGAGCAAGATGCAGAAAAAAATTATATTGAATTTGCAACCTGATGGAGGTCAGTATAGATGGACTAATAGAACAAGTCCCACACACTGCTAGAACCCGAAATATTTTTTCAGAGCTAGTTGCAGAAAAAAATTATATTGAATTTGCAACCTGATGGAGGTCAGTATAGATGGACTAATAGAACAAGTCCCACACACTGCTGCAAGCTGAAATATTTTTTCAGAGCTAGATGCAGAAAAAAATTATATTGAATTTGCAACCTGGTGGAGGTTAGTATAGATGGACTAATAGAACAAGTCCCACACACTGCGACAAGCTGAAATATTTTTTCAGACCTGGATGCTTAAAAAAATTATATTGAATTTGCAACCTGATGGAGGTCAGTTTAGGTGGACTAATAGAACAAGTCCCACACACTGCTAGAAGCCGAAATATTTTTTCAGAGCCAGATGCAGAAAATAATTATATTGAATTTGCAACCTGATGGAGGTCAGTATAGATGGACTAACAGAACAAGTCCCACACACTGATACAAGCTGAAATATTTTTTCAGAGCTAGATGCAGAAAAAAATTATATTGAATTTGCAGCCTGATGGAGGTCAGAAAAGATGAACTAATATAACAAGTCCCACACACTGCTACAAGCTGAAATATTTTTTCAGATCTTGATGCAGAAAAAAATTATATTGAATTTGCAACCTGGTGGAGGTTAGTATAGATGGACTAATTGAACAAGTCCCACACACTGCGACAAGCTGACATATTTTTTCAGAGCTAGATGCAGAAAAAAATTATATTGAATTTGCAACCTGATGGAGGTTAGTATAGATGGACTAATAGAACAAGTCTCACACACTGCTAGATGCCGAAATATTTTTTCAGAGTTCGATGCAGAAAAAAATTATATTGAATTTGCAACCTGATGGAGGTCAGTATAGATGGACTAATAGAACAAGTCCCACACACTCCTAGAACCCGAAATATTTTTTCAGAGCTAGATGCTGAAAAAAATTATATTGAATTTGCAATCTGATGGAGGTCAGTATAGATGGACTAATAGATCAAGTCCCACACACTGCTAGAAGCCTAAATATTTTTTCAGAGCTAGATGCAGAAAAAAATTATGTTGAATTTGCAACCTGATGGAGGTCAGTATAGATGGACTAATAGAACAAGTCCCACACACTGCTACAAGCTGAAATATTTTTTCAGAGCTAGATGCAGAAAAAAATGATATTGCATTTGCAACCTGATAGAGGTCAGTATAGATGGACTAATAGAACAAGTCCCACACACTGCTACAAGCTGAAATATTTTTTCAGAGCTAGATGTAGAAAAAAATTATATTGAATTTGCAACCTGATGGAGGTCAGTATAGATGAACTAATAGAACAAGTCCCACACACTGCTACAAGCTGAAATATTTTTTCAGATCTTCATGCAGAAAAAAATTATATTGAATTTGCAGCCTGGTGGAGGTTAGTATAGATGGACTAATAGAACAAATCCCACACACTGCGACAAGTTGAAATATTTTTTCAGAGCAAGATGCAGAAAAAAATTATAATGAATTTGCAACCTGATGGAAGTTAGTATAGATGATCTAATAGAACAAGTCCCACACACTGCTAGAAGCCGAAATATTTTTTCAGAGCTCGATGCAGAAAAAAATTATCTTGAATTTGCAACCTGATGGAGGTCAGTATAGATGGACTAATAGAAGAAGTCCCACACACTGCTAGAACCCGAAATATTTTTTCAGAGCTAGATGCAAAAAAAAATTATATTGAATTTGCAACCTGATGGAGGTTAGTGTAGATGGACTAATAGAACAAGTCCCACACACTGCTAGAAGCCGAAATATTTTTTCAGAGCTCGATGCAGAAAAAAATTATATTGAATTTGCAACCTGATGGAGGTCAGTATAGATGGACTAATAGAACAAGTCCAACACACTGCTAGAGCCCGAAATATTTTTTCAGAGCTAGATGCAGAAAAAAATTATATTGAATTTGCAACCTGATGGAGGTCAGCATAGATGGACTAATAGAACAAGTCCCACACACTGCTAGAAGCCGAAATATTTTTTCAGAGCTAGATGTAGAAAAAAATTATGTTGAATTTGCAACCTGATGGAGGTCAGTATAGATGGACTAATAGAACAAGTCCCACACACTGCTAGAAGCCGAAATATTTTTTCAGAGCTAGATGCAGAAAAAAATTATATTGAATTTGCAACCTGATGGAGGTTAGTGTAGATGGACTAATAGAACAAGTCCCACACACTGCTAGAAGCCGAAATATTTTTTCAGAGCTCGATGCAGAAAAAAATTATATTGAATTTGCAACCTGATGGAGGTCAGTATAGATGGACTAATAGAACAAGTCCCACACACTGCTAGAAGCCGAAATATTTTTTCAGAGCTAGATGCAGAAAAAAATTATGTTGAATTTGCAACCTGATGGAGGTCAGTATAGATGGACTAATAGAACAAGTCCCACACACTGCTACAAGCTGAAATATTTTTTCAGAGCTAGATGCAGAAAAAAATTATATTGAATTTGCAACCTGGTGGAGGTCAGTATAAATGGACTAATAGAACAAGTCCCACACACTGCTTCAAGCTGAAATATTTTTTCAGATCTAGATGCAGAAAAAAATTATATTGAATTTGCAACCTGATGGAGGTCAGTAAGGATGAACTAATAGAACAAGTCCCACACACTGCTACAAGCTGAAATATTTTTTCAGATCTTGATGCAGAAAAAAATTATATTGAATTTGCAACCTGGTGGAGGTTAGTATAGATGGACTAATAGAACAAGTCCCACACACTGCGGCAAGCTGAAATATTTTTTCAGAGCTAGATGCAGAAAAAAATTATATTGAATTTGCAACCTGATGGAGGTTAGTGTAGATGGACTAATAGAACAAGTCCCACACACTGCTAGAAGCCGAAATATTTTTTCAGATCTTGATGCAGAAAAAAATTATATTGAATTTGCAACCTGGTTGAGGTTAGTATAGATGGACTAATAAAACAAGTCCCACACACTGCGACAAGTTGAAATATTTTTTCAGAGCAAGATGCAGAAAAAAATTATATTGAATTTGCAACCTGATGGAAGTTAGCATAGATGATCTAATAGAACAAGTCCCACACAATCCTAGAACCCGAAATATTTTTTCAGAGCTAGATGCTGAAAAAAATTATATTGAATTTGCAACCTGATGGAGGTCAGTATAGAAGGACTAATAGATCAAGTCCCACACACTGCTAGAAGCCTAAATATTTTTTCAGAGCTAGATGCAGAAAAAAATTATGTTGAATTTGCAACCTGATAGAGGTCAGTAAAGATGGACTAATAGAACAAGTCCCTCAAACTGCTACAAGCTGAAATATTTTTTCAGAGCTAGATGCAGAAAAAAATGATATTGAATTTGCAACCTGGTGGAGGTTAGTATAGATGGACTAATAGAACAAGTCCCACACACTGCGACAAGTTGAAATATTTTTTCAGAGCAATATGCAGAAAAAATTTGTATTGAATTTGCAACCTGATGGAGGTTAGTATGGATGAACTAATAGTACAAGTCCCACACACTGCTAGAAGCCGAAATTTTTTTTCAGAGCTAGATGCAGAAAAAAATTATATTGAATTTGCAACCTGATGGAGGTCAGTATAGATGGACTAATAGAACAAGTCCCACACACTGCTAGAACCCGAAATATTTTTTCAGAGCTAGATGCAGAAAAAAATTATATTGAATTTGCAACCTGATGGAGGTCAGTATAGATGGACTAATAGAACAAGTCCCACACACTGCTAGAAGCCGAAATATTTTTTCAGAGCTAGATGTAGAAAAAAATTATGTTGAATTTGCAACCTGATGGAGGTCAGTATAGATGGACTAATAGAACAAGTCCCACACACTGCTAGAAGCCGAAATATTTTTTCAGAACTAGATGCAGAAAAAAATTATATTGAATTTGCAACCTGATGGAGGTCAGTATAGATGGACTAATAGAACAAGTCCCACACACTCCTAGAACCCGAAATATTTTTTCAGAGCTAGATGCTGAAAAAAATTATATTGAATTTGCAACCTGATGGAGGTCAGTATAGATGGACTAATAGAACAAGTCCCACACACTCCTAGAACCCGAAATATTTTTTCAGAGCTAGATGCAGAAAAAAATTATGTTGAATTTGCAACCTGATGGAGGTCAGTAAAGATGGACTAATAGAACAAGTCCCACACACTGCTACAAGCTGAAATATTTTTTCAGAGCTAGATGCAGAAAAAAATTATATTGAATTTGCAACCTGATGGAGGTCAGTATAGATGGACTAATAGAACAAGTCCCACACACTGCTAGAAACCGAAATATTTTTTCAGAACTAGCTGCTGAAAAAAATTATATTGAATTTGCAACCTGATGGATGTCAGTAAAGATGAACTAATAGAACAAGTCCCACACACTGCTACAAGCTGAAATATTTTTTCAGATCTTGATGCAGAAAAAAATTATATTGAATTTGCAACCTGGTGGAGGTTAGTATAGATGGACTAATAGAACAAGTCCCACACACTGCTAGAAGCCGAAATATTTTTTCAGAGCTCGATGCAGAAAAAAATTATATTGAATTTGCAACCTGATTGAGGTCAGTATAGATGGACTAATAGAACAAGTCCCACACACTGCTACAAGCTGAAATATTTTTTCAGATCTAGATGCAGAAAAAAATTATATTGAATTTGCAACCTGGTGGAGGTTAGTATAGATGGACTAATAGAACAAGTCCCACACCCTGCGACAGGCTGAAATATTTTTTCAGAGCTAGATGCATAAAAAAATGATATTGAATTTGCAACCTGATGGAGGTCAGTTTAGATGGTCTAATAGAACAAGTCCCACACACTGCTAGAAGCCGAAATATTTTTTCAGAGCTAGATGCAGAAAAAAATTATATTCAATTTGCAACCTGATGGAGGTCAGTATAGATAGACTAATAGAACAAGTCCCACACACTGCTACAAGCTGAAATATTCTTTCAGATCTAGATGCAGAAAAAAATTATATTGAAATTGCAACCTGATGGAGGTCAGTAAACATGAAATAATAGAATAAGTCCCACACACTGCTACAAGCTGAAATATTTTTTCAGAACTTGATGCAGAAAAAAATTATATTGAATTTGCAACCTGGTGGAGGTTAGTATAGATGGACTAATAGAACAAGTCCCACACACTGCGACAAGCTGAAATATTCTTTCAGAGCTAGATGCAGAAAAAAATTATATTGAATTTGCAACCTGATGGAGGTTAGTATAGATTTACTAATAGAACAAGTCCCACACACTGCTAGAAGCCGAAATATTTTTTCAGAGCTCGATGCAGAAAAAAATTATATTGAATTTGCAACCTGATGGAGGTCAGTATAGATGGACTAATAGAACAAGTCCCACACACTGCTAGAACCCGAAATATTTTTTCAGAGCTACATGCAGAAAAAAGTTATATTGAATTTGCAACCTGATGGAGGTCAGTATAGATGGACTAATAGAACAAGTCCCACACACTGCTAGAAGCCGAAATATTTTTTCAGAGCTAGATGCAGAAAAAATTTATATTGAATTTGCAACCTGATGGAGGTCAGTATAGATGGACTAATAGAACAAGTCCCACACACTGCTAGAAGCCGAAATATTTTTTCAGAGCTAGATGCAGAAAAAATTTATATTGGATTTGAAACCTTGTGGAGGTTAGTATAGATGGACTAACAGAAGAAGTCCCACACTCTGCTACAAGCTGAAATATTTCTTCAGAGCTAGATGCAGAAAAAAATTATATTGAATTTGCAACCTGATGGAGGTCAGTATAGATGGACTAATAGAACAAGTCCCACACACAGCTAGAACCCGAAATAGTTTTTCAGAGCTAGATGCAGAAAAAAATTATATTGAATTTGCAACCTGATGGAGGTCAGTATAGATGGACTAATAGAACAAGTCCCACACACTGCTACAAGCTGAAATATTTTTTCAGATCTAGATGCAGAAAAAAATTAAATTGAATTTGCAACCTGATGAAGGTTAGTATAGATGGACTAATTAAAAAAGTCCCACACACTGCTAGAAGCTGAAATATTTTTTCAGAGCTAGATGCAGAAAAAATTATATTGAATTTGCAACCTGATGGAGGTCAGTAAAGATGAACTAATAGAACAAGTCCCACACACTGCTACAAGCTGAAATATTTTTTCAGATCTAGATGCAGAAAAAAATTATATTGAATTTGCAACCTGGTGGAGGTTAGTATAGATGGACTAATAGAACAAGTCCCACACACTGCGACAAGCTGAAATATTTTTTCAGAGCTAGATGCATAAAAAAAGATATTGAATTTGCAACCTGATGGAGGTCAGTTTAGATGGACTAATAGAACAAGTCCCACACACTGCTAGAAGCCGAAATATTTTTTCAGAGCTAGACGCAGAAAAAAATTATATTGAATTTGCAACCTGATGGAGGTCAGTATAGATGGACTAATAGAACAAGTCCCACACACTGCTACAAGCTGAAATATTCTTTCAGATCTAGATGCAGAAAAAAATTAAATTGAATTTGCAACCTGATGAAGGTTAGTATAGATGAACTAATAGTACAAGTCCCACACACTGCTAGAAGCCGAAATTTTTTTTCAGAGCTAGATGCAGAAAAAAATTATATTGAATTTGCAACCTGATGGAGGTCAGTATAGATGGACTAATAGAACAAGTCCCACACACTGCTAGAACCCGAAATATTTTTTCAGAGCTAGATGCAGAAAAAAATTATATTGAATTTGCAACCTGATGGAGGTCAGTATAGATGGACTAATAGAACAAGTCCCACACACTGCTAGAAGCCGAAATATTTTTTCAGAGCTAGATGTAGAAAAAAATTATGTTGAATTTGCAACCTGATGGAGGTCAGTATAGATGGACTAATAGAACAAGTCCCACACACTGCTAGAAGCCGAAATATTTTTTCAGAACTAGATGCAGAAAAAAATTATATTGAATTTGCAACCTGATGGAGGTCAGTATAGATGGACTAATAGAACAAGTCCCACACACTCCTAGAACCCGAAATATTTTTTCAGAGCTAGATGCTGAAAAAAATTATATTGAATTTGCAACCTGATGGAGGTCAGTATAGATGGACTAATAGAACAAGTCCCACACACTGCTAGAAGCCTAAATATTTTTTCAGAGCTAGATGCAGAAAAGAATTATGTTGAATTTGCAACCTGATGGAGGTCAGTATAGATGGACTAATAGAACAAGTCCCACACACTGCTACAAGCTGAAATATTTTTTCAGAGCTAGATGCAGAAAAAATTATATTGAATTTGCAACCTGATGGAGGTCAGTATAGATGGACTAATAGAACAAGTCCCACACACTGCTAGAAACCGAAATATTTTTTCAGAACTAGCTGCTGAAAAAAATTATATTGAATTTGCAACCTGATGGATGTCAGTAAAGATGAACTAATAGAACAAGTCCCACACACTGCTACAAGCTGAAATATTTTTTCAGATCTTGATGCAGAAAAAAATTATATTGAATTTGCAACCTGGTGGAGGTTAGTATAGATGGACTAATAGAACAAGTCCCACACACTGCTAGAAGCCGAAATATTTTTTCAGAGCTCGATGCAGAAAAAAATTATATTGAATTTGCAACCTGATTGAGGTCAGTATAGATGGACTAATAGAACAAGTCCCACACACTGCTACAAGCTGAAATATTTTTTCAGATCTAGATGCAGAAAAAAATTATATTGAATTTGCAACCTGGTGGAGGTTAGTATAGATGGACTAATAGAACAAGTCCCACACCCTGCGACAGGCTGAAATATTTTTTCAGAGCTAGATGCATAAAAAAATGATATTGAATTTGCAACCTGATGGAGGTCAGTTTAGATGGTCTAATAGAACAAGTCCCACACACTGCTAGAAGCCGAAATATTTTTTCAGAGCTAGATGCAGAAAAAAATTATATTGAATTTGCAACCTGATGGAGGTCAGTATAGATAGACTAATAGAACAAGTCCCACACACTGCTACAAGCTGAAATATTCTTTCAGATCTAGATGCAGAAAAAAATTATATTGAAATTGCAACCTGATGGAGGTCAGTAAACATGAAATAATAGAATAAGTCCCACACACTGCTACAACCTGAAATATTTTTTCAGAACTTGATGCAGAAAAAAATTATATTGAATTTGCAACCTGGTGGAGGTTAGTATAGATGGACTAATAGAACAAGTCCCACACACTGCGAGAAGCTGAAATATTTTTTCAGAGCTAGATGCAGAAAAAAATTATATTGAATTTGCAACCTGATGGAGGTTAGTATAGATTTACTAATAGAACAAGTCCCACACACTGCTAGAAGCCGAAATATTTTTTCAGAGCTCGATGCAGAAAAAAATTATATTGAATTTGCAACCTGATGGAGGTCAGTATAGATGGACTAATAGAACAAGTCCCACACACTGCTAGAACCCGAAATATTTTTTCAGAGCTACATGCAGAAAAAAGTTATATTGAATTTGCAACCTGATGGAGGTCAGTATAGATGGACTAATAGAACAAGTCCCACACACTGCTAGAAGCCAAAATATTTTTTCAGAGATAGATGCAGAAAAAAATTATGTTGAATTTGCAACCTGATGGAGGTCAGTATAGATGGACTAATAGAACAAGTCCCACACACTACTAGAAGCCGAAATAATTTTTCAGAGCTAGATACAGAAAAAAATTATATTGAATTTGCAACCTGATGGAGGTCAGTATAGATGGACTAATAGAACAAGTCCCACACACTGCTAGAAGCCGAAATATTTTTTCAGAGCTAGATGCAGAAAAAATTTATATTGAATTTGCAACCTGATGGAGGTCAGTATAGATGGACTAATAGAACAAGTCCTACACACTGCTAGAAGCCGAAATATTTTTTCAGAGCTAGATGCAGAAAAAATTTATATTGGATTTGAAACCTTGTGGAGGTTAGTATAGATGGACTAACAGAAGAAGTCCCACACTCTGCTACAAGCTGAAATATTTCTTCAGAGCTAGATGCAGAAAAAAATTATATTGAATTTGCAACCTGATAGAGGTCAGTATAGATGGACTAATAGAACAAGTCCCACACACAGCTAGAACCCGAAATAGTTTTTCAGAGCTAGATGCAGAAAAAAATTATATTGAATTTGCAACCTGATGGAGGTCAGTATAGATGGACTAATAGAACAAGTCCCACACACTGCTACAAGCTGAAATATTTTTTCAGATCTAGATGCAGAAAAAAATTAAATTGAATTTGCAACCTGATGAAGGTTAGTATAGATGGACTAATTAAAAAAGTCCCACACACTGCTAGAAGCTGAAATATTTTTTCAGAGCTAGATGCAGAAAAAATTATATTGAATTTGCAACCTGATGGAGGTCAGTAAAGATGAACTAATAGAACAAGTCCCACACACTGCTACAAGCTGAAATATTTTTTCAGATCTAGATGCAGAAAAAAATTATATTGAATTTGCAACCTGGTGGAGGTTAGTATAGATGGACTAATAGAACAAGTCCCACACACTGCGACAAGCTGAAATATTTTTTCAGAGCTAGATGCATAAAAAAAGATATTGAATTTGCAACCTGATGGAGGTCAGTTTAGATGGACTAATAGAACAAGTCCCACACACTGCTAGAAGCCGAAATATTTTTTCAGAGCTAGACGCAGAAAAAAATTATATTGAATTTGCAACCTGATGGAGGTCAGTATAGATGGACTAATAGAACAAGTCCCACACACTGCTATAAGCTGAAATATTCTTTCAGATCTAGATGCAGAAAAAAATTAAATTGAATTTGCAACCTGATGAAGGTTAGTATAGATGGACTAATAGAACAAGTCCCAAACACTGATAGAAGCCGAAATATTTTTTCAGAGCTCGATGCAGAAAAAAAGTATATAGAATTTGCAACCTGATGGAGGTCAGTATAGATGGATTAATAGAACAAGTCCCACACACTGCTAGAAGCCGAAATATTTTTTAAGAGCTAGATGCAGAAAAAAATTATATTGAATTTGCAACCTGATGGAGGTCAGTATAGATGGACTAATAGAACAAGTCCCGCACACTGCTACAAGCTGAAATATTTTTTCAGAAGTAGATGCAGAAAAAAATTATATTGAATTTGCAACCTGATGGAGGTCAGTAAAGTTGAAATAATAGAATAAGTCCCACACACTGCTACAAGCTGAAATATTTTTTCAGATCTTCATGCAGAAAAAAATTATATTGAATTTGCAACCTGGTAGAGGTTAGTATAGATGGACTCATAGAACAAGTCCCACACACTGCTAGAAGCCAAAATATTTTTTCAGAGATAGATGCAGAAAAAAATTATGTTGAATTTGCAACCTGATGGAGGTCAGTATAGATGGACTAATAGAACAAGTCCCACACACTACTAGAAGCCGAAATAATTTTTCAGAGCTAGATACAGAAAAAAATTACATTGAATTTGCAACCTGATGGAGGTCAGTATAGTTGGACTAATAGAACAAGTCCCACACACTGCTAGAAGCCGAAATATTTTTTCAGAGCTAGATGCAGAAAAAATTTATATTGAATTTGCAACCTGATGGAGCTCAGTATAGATGGACTAATAGAACAAGTCCCACACACTGCTAGAAGCCGAAATATTTTTTCAGAGCTAGATGCAGAAAAAATTTATATTGATTTTGAAACCTGGTGGAGGTCAGTATAGATGGACTAATAGAACAAGTCCCACACACTGCTACAAGCTGAAATATTTTTTCAGAGCTAGATGCAGAAAAAAATTATATTGAATTTGCAACCTGGTGGAGGTCAGCATAGATGGACTAATAGAACAAGTCCCACACACTGTTACAAGCTGAAATATTTTTTCAGATCTAGATGAAGAAAAAAATTAAATTGAATTTGCAACCTGATGAAGGTTAGTATAGATGGACTAATTAAACAAGTCCCACACACTGCTAGAAGCCTAAATATTTTTTTCAGAGCTCGATGCAGAAAAAAATTATATTGAATTTGCAACCTGATGGACGTCAGTATAGATGTACTAATAGAACAAGTCCCACACACTGCTAGAAGCCAAAATATTTTTTCAGAGCTAGATACAGAAAAAAATTATATTGAATTTGCAACCTGATGGAGGTCAGTATTGATGGACTAATAGAACAAGTCCCACACACTGCTACAAGCCAAAATATTTTTTCATAGCTAGATGCAGAAAAAAATTATGTTGAATTTGCAACCTGATGGAGGTCAGTATAGATGGACTAATAGAACAAGTCCCACACACTGCTAGAAGCCGAAATATTTTTTCAGAGCTAGATGCAGAAAAAATTTATATTGAATTTGCAATCTGATGGAGGTCAGTATAGATGGACTAATAGAACAAGTCCCACACACTGCTACAAGCTGAAATATTTTTTCAGAGCTAGATGCAGAAAAAAATTATATTGAATTTGCAACCTGATAGAGGTCAGTTTAGATGGACTAATAGAACAAGTCCCACACACTGCTAGAAGCCGAAAAATTTTTTCAGAGCTAGATGCAGAAAAAAATTATATTGAATTTGCAACCTGGTGGAGGTCAGTATAGATGGACTGATAGAACCAGTCCCACACACTGTTACAAGCTGAAATATTTTTTCAGATCTAGATGCAGAAAAATATTAAATTGAATTTGCAACCTGATAAAGGTTAGTATAGACGGACTAATTAAACAAGTCGCACACACTGCTAGAAGCCTAAATATTTTTTTCAGAGCTCGATGCAGAAAAAATTATATTGAATTTGCAACCTGATGGAGGTCAGTATAGATGGACTAATAGAACAAGTCCCACACACTGCTACAAGCTAAAATATTTTTTCAGAGCTAGATGCAGAAAAAAATTATATTGAATTTGCAACCTGATGGATGTCAGTATAGATGGACTAATAGAACAAGTCCCACACACTGCTACAAGCTGGAATATTTTTTCAGAGCTAGATGTAGAAAAAAATTATATTGAATTTGCAACCTGATGGAGGTCAGTAAAGATGAACTAATAGAACAAGTCCCACACACTGCTAGAAGCTGAAATATTTTTTCAGATCTTGATGCAGAAAAAAATTATATTGAATTTGCAACCTAGTGGAGGTTAGTATAGATGGACTAAGAACAAGCCCCACACACTGCAACAAGCTGAAATATCTTTTCAGAGCAAGATGCAGAAAAAAATTATATTGAATTTGCAACCTGATGGAGGTCAGTATAGATGGACTAATAGATCAAGTCCCACACACTGCTAGAAGCCTAAATATTTTTTCAGAGCTAGATGCAGAAAAAAATTATGTTGAATTTGCAACCTGATGGAGGTCAGTATAGATGGACTAATAGAACAAGTCCCACACACTGCTACAAGCTGAAATATTTTTTCAGAGCTAGATGCAGAAAAAAATGATATTGCATTTGCAACCTGATAGAGGTCAGTATAGATGGACTAATAGAACAAGTCCCACACACTGCTACAAGCTGAAATATTTTTTCAGAGCTAGATGTAGAAAAAAATTATATTGAATTTGCAACCTGATGGAGGTCAGTAAAGATGAACTAATAGAACAAGTCCCACACACTGCTACAAGCTGAAATATTTTTTCAGATCTTCATGCAGAAAAAAATTATATTGAATTTGCAGCCTGGTGGAGGTTAGTATAGATGGACTAATAGAACAAATCCCACACACTGCGACAAGTTGAAATATTTTTTCAGAGCAAGATGCAGAAAAAAATTATAATGAATTTGCAACCTGATGGAAGTTAGTATAGATGATCTAATAGAACAAGTCCCACACACTGCTAGAAGCCGAAATATTTTTTCAGAGCTCGATGCAGAAAAAAATTATCTTGAATTTGCAACCTGATGGAGGTCAGTATAGATGGACTAATAGAAGAAGTCCCACACACTGCTAGAACCCGAAATATTTTTTCAGAGCTAGATGCAAAAAAAAATTATATTGAATTTGCAACCTGATGGAGGTTAGTGTAGATGGACTAATAGAACAAGTCCCACACACTGCTAGAAGCCGAAATATTTTTTCAGAGCTCGATGCAGAAAAAAATTATATTGAATTTGCAACCTGATGGAGGTCAGTATAGATGGACTAATAGAACAAGTCCAACACACTGCTAGAGCCCGAAATATTTTTTCAGAGCTAGATGCAGAAAAAAATTATATTGAATTTTCAACCTGATGGAGGTCAGCATAGATGGACTAATAGAACAAGTCCCACACACTGCTAGAAGCCGAAATATTTTTTCAGAGCTAGATGTAGAAAAAAATTATGTTGAATTTGCAACCTGATGGAGGTCAGTATAGATGGACTAATAGAACAAGTCCCACACACTGCTAGAAGCCGAAATATTTTTTCAGAGCTCGATGCAGAAAAAAATTATCTTGAATTTGCAACCTGATGGAGGTCAGTATAGATGGACTAATAGAACAAGTCCCACACACTGCTAGAACCCGAAATATTTTTTCAGAGCTAGATGCAGAAAAAAATTATATTGAATTTGCAACCTGATGGAGGTCAGTATAGATGGACTAATAGAACAAGTCCCACACACTGCTAGAAGCCGAAATATTTTTTCAGAGCTAGATGCAGAAAAAAATTATGTTGAATTTGCAACCTGATGGAGGTCAGTATAGATGGACTAATAGAACAAGTCCCACACACTGCTACAAGCTGAAATATTTTTTCAGAGCTAGATGCAGAAAAAAATTATATTGAATTTGCAACCTGGTGGAGGTCAGTATAGATGGACTAATAGAACAAGTCCCACACACTGCTTCAAGCTGAAATATTTTTTCAGATCTAGATGCAGAAAAAAATTATATTGAATTTGCAACCTGATGGAGGTCAGTAAAGATGAACTAATAGAACAAGTCCCACACACTGCTACAAGCTGAAATATTTTTTCAGATCTTGATGCAGAAAAAAATTATATTGAATTTGCAACCTGGTGGAGGTTAGTATAGATGGACTAATAGAACAAGTCCCACACACTGCGACAAGCTGAAATATTTTTTCAGAGCTAGATGCAAAAAAAAATTATATTGAATTTGCAACCTGATGGAGGTTAGTGTAGATGGACTAATAGAACAAGTCCCACACACTGCTAGAAGCCGAAATATTTTTTCAGAGCTCGATGCAGAAAAAAATTATATTGAATTTGCAACCTGATGGAGGTCAGTAAAGATGAACTAATAGAACAAGTCCCACACACTGCTACAAGCTGAAATATTTTTTCAGATCTTGATGCAGAAAAAAATTATATTGAATTTGCAACCTGGTTGAGGTTAGTATAGATGGACTAATAAAACAAGTCCCACACACTGCGACAAGTTGAAATATTTTTTCAGAGCAAGATGCAGAAAAAAATTATATTGAATTTGCAACCTGATGGAAGTTAGTATAGATGATCTAATAGAACAAGTCCCACACACTGCTAGAAGCCGAAATATTTTTTCAGAGCTCGAACCAGAAAAAAATTATATTGAATTTGCAACCTGATGGAGGTCAGTATAGATGGACTAATAGAACAAGTCCCGCACACTGCTAGAACCCGAAATATTTTTTCAGAGCTAGATGCAGAAAAAAATTATATTGAATTTGCAACCTGATGGAGGTCAGTATAGATGGACTAATAGAACAAGTCCCACACACTGCTAGAAGCCGAAATATTTTTTCAGAGCTAGATGCAGAAAAAAATTATGTTGAATTTGCAACCTGATGGAGGTCAGTATAGATGGACTAATAGAACAAGTCCCACACACTGCTACAAGCTGAAATATTTTTTCAGATCTTGATGCAGAAAAAAATTATATTGAATTTGCAACCTGGTGGAGGTTAGTATAGGTGGACTAATAGAACAAGTCCCACACACTGCGACAAGCTGAAATATTTTTTCAGAGCTAGATGCAAAAAAAAATTATATTGAATTTGCAACCTGATGGAGGTTAGTGTAGATGGACTAATAGAACAAGTCCCACACACTGCTAGAAGCCGAAATATTTTTTCAGAGCTCGATGCAGAAAAAAATTATATTGAATTTGCAACCTGATGGAGGTCAGTATAGATGGACTAATAGAACAAGTCCCACACACTGCTAGAGCCCGAAATATTTTTTCAGAGCTAGATGCAGAAAAAAATTATATTGAATTTGCAACCTGATGGAGGTCAGTATAGATGGACTAATAGAACAAGTCCCACACACTGCTAGAAGCCGAAATATTTTTTCAGAGCTAGATGTAGAAAAAAATTATGTTGAATTTGCAACCTGATGGAGGTCAGTATAGATGGACTAATAGAACAAGTCCCACACACTGCTAGAAGCCGAAATATTTTTTCAGAACTAGATGCAGAAAAAAATTATATTGAATTTGCAACCTGATGGAGGTCAGTATAGATGGACTAATAGAACAAGTCCCACACACTGCTAGAAGCCGAAATATTTTTTCAGAGCTAGATGCAGAAAAAAATTATGTTGAATTTGCAACCTGATGGAGGTCAGTATAGATGGACTAATAGAACAAGTCCCACACACTGCTACAAGCTGAAATATTTTTTCAGACCTTGATGCAGAAAAAAATTATATTGAATTTGCAACCTGGTGGAGGTTAGTATAGATGGAATAATAGAACAAGTCCCACACACTGCGACAAGCTGAAATATTTTTTCAGAGCTAGATGCAAAAAAAAATTATATTGAATTTGCAACCTGATGGAGGTTAGTGTAGATGGACTAATAGAACAAGTGCCACACACTGCTAGAAGCCGAAATATTTTTTCAGAGCCCGATGCAGAAAAAAATTATATTGAATTTGCAACCTGATGGAGGTCTGTATAGATGGATTAATAGATCAAGTCCCACACACTGCTAGAACCCAAAATATTTTTTCAGAGCTAGATGCAGAAAAAAATTATATTGAATTTGCAACCTGATGGAGGTCAGTATAGATGGACTAATAGAACAAGTCCCACACACTGCTAGAAGCCGAAATATTTTTTCAGAGCTAGATGTAGAAAAAAATTATGTTGAATTTGCAACCTGATGGAGGTCAGTATAGATGGACTAATAGAACAAGTCCCACACACTGCTAGAAGCCGAAATATTTTTTCAGAACTAGATGCAGAAAAAAATTATATTGAATTTGCAACCTGATGGAGGTCAGTATAGATGGACTAATAGAACAAGTCCCACACACTCAAAGAACCCGAAATATTTTTTCAGAGCTAGATGCTGAAAAAAATTATAGTGAATTTGCAACCTGATGGAGGTCAGTAAAGATGAACTAATAGAACAAGTCCCACACACTGCTACAAGCTGAAATATTTTTTCAGATCTTGATGCAGAAAAAAATTATATTGAATTTGCAACCTGGTGGAAGTTGGTATAGATGGACTAATAGAACAAGTCCCACACACTGCGACAAGCTGAAATATTTTTTCAGAGCTCGATGCAGAAAAAAATTATATTGAATTTGCAACCTGATGGAGATCAGTATAGATGGACTAATAGAACAAGTCCCACACACTGCTAGAAGCCGAAATATTTTTTCAGAGCTAGATGCAGAAAAAAATTATATTGAATTTGCAACCTGATGGAGGTCAGTATAGATGGACTAATAGAACAAGTCCCACACACTGCTAGAAGCCGAAATATTTTCTCAGAGCTAGATGTAGAAAAAAATTATGTTGAATTTGCAACCTGATGGAGGTCAGTATAGATGGACTAATAGAACAAGTCCCACACACTGCTAGAAGCCGAAATATTTTTTCAGAACTAGATGCAGAAAAAAATTATATTGAATTTGCAACTTGATGGAGGTCAGTATAGATGGACTAATAGAACAAGTCCCACACACTCCTAGAACCCGAAATATTTTTTCAGAGCTAGATGTCGAAAAAAATTATATTGAATTTGCAACCTGATGGAGGTCAGTATAGATGGACTAATAGAAAAAGTCCCACACACTGCTAGAAGCCTAAATATTTTTTCAGAGCTAGATGCAGAAAAAAATATGTTGAATTTGCAACCTGATGGAGGTCAGTATAGATGGACTAATAGAACAAGTCCCACACACTGCTACAAGCTGAAATATTTTTTCAGAGCTAGATGCAGAAAAAAATGATATTGAATTTGCAACCTGATGGAGGTCAGTATAGATGGACTAATAGAACAAGTCCCACACACTGCTAGAAGCTGAAATATTTTTTCAGAACTAGATGCAGAAAAAAATTAAATTGAATTTGCAACCTGATGGAGGTCAGTATAGATGGACTAATAGAACAAGTCCCACACACTGCTAGAAGCCGAAATATTTTTTCAGAGCTAGATGCAGAAAAAAATTATGTTGAATTTGCAACCTGATGGAGGTCAGTATAGATGGACTAATAGAACAAGTCCCACACACTGCTAGAAGCCGAAATATTTTTTCAGAGCTAGATGCAGAAAAAATTTATATTGAATTTGCAATCTGATGGAGGTCAGTATAGATGGACTAATAGAACAAGTCCCACACACTGCTACAAGCTGAAATATTTTTTCAGAGCTAGATGCAGAAAAAAATTATATTGAATTTGCAACCTGATAGAGGTCAGTTTAGATGGACTAATAGAACAAGTCCCACACACTGCTAGAAGCCGAAAAATTTTTTCAGAGCTAGATGCAGAAAAAAATTATATTGAATTTGCAACCTGGTGGAGGTCAGTATAGATGGACTGATAGAACCAGTCCCACACACTGTTACAAGCTGAAATATTTTTTCAGATCTAGATGCAGAAAAATATTAAATTGAATTTGCAACCTGATAAAGGTTAGTATAGACGGACTAATTAAACAAGTCGCACACACTGCTAGAAGCCTAAATATTTTTTTCAGAGCTCGATGCAGAAAAAATTATATTGAATTTGCAACCTGATGGAGGTCAGTATAGATGGACTAATAGAACAAGTCCCACACACTGCTACAAGCTAAAATATTTTTTCAGAGCTAGATGCAGAAAAAAATTATATTGAATTTGCAACCTGATGGATGTCAGTATAGATGGACTAATAGAACAAGTCCCACACACTGCTACAAGCTGGAATATTTTTTCAGAGCTAGATGTAGAAAAAAATTATATTGAATTTGCAACCTGATGGAGGTCAGTAAAGATGAACTAATAGAACAAGTCCCACACACTGCTAGAAGCTGAAATATTTTTTCAGATCTTGATGCAGAAAAAAATTATATTGAATTTGCAACCTAGTGGAGGTTAGTATAGATGGACTAAGAACAAGCCCCACACACTGCAACAAGCTGAAATATCTTTTCAGAGCAAGATGCAGAAAAAAATTATATTGAATTTGCAACCTGATGGAGGTCAGTATAGATGGACTAATAGAACAAGTCCCACACACTGCTAGAACCCGAAATATTTTTTCAGAGCTAGTTGCAGAAAAAAATTATATTGAATTTGCAACCTGATGGAGGTCAGTATAGATGGACTAATAGAACAAGTCCCACACACTGCTGCAAGCTGAAATATTTTTTCAGAGCTAGATGCAGAAAAAAATTATATTGAATTTGCAACCTGGTGGAGGTTAGTATAGATGGACTAATAGAACAAGTCCCACACACTGCGACAAGCTGAAATATTTTTTCAGACCTGGATGCTTAAAAAAATTATATTGAATTTGCAACCTGATGGAGGTCAGTTTAGGTGGACTAATAGAACAAGTCCCACACACTGCTAGAAGCCGAAATATTTTTTCAGAGCCAGATGCAGAAAATAATTATATTGAATTTGCAACCTGATGGAGGTCAGTATAGATGGACTAACAGAACAAGTCCCACACACTGATACAAGCTGAAATATTTTTTCAGAGCTAGATGCAGAAAAAAATTATATTGAATTTGCAGCCTGATGGAGGTCAGAAAAGATGAACTAATATAACAAGTCCCACACACTGCTACAAGCTGAAATATTTTTTCAGATCTTGATGCAGAAAAAAATTATATTGAATTTGCAACCTGGTGGAGGTTAGTATAGATGGACTAATAGAACAAGTCCCACACACTGCGACAAGCTGACATATTTTTTCAGAGCTAGATGCAGAAAAAAATTATATTGAATTTGCAACCTGATGGAGGTTAGTATAGATGGACTAATAGAACAAGTCTCACACACTGCTAGATGCCGAAATATTTTTTCAGAGTTCGATGCAGAAAAAAATTATATTGAATTTGCAACCTGATGGAGGTCAGTATAGATGGACTAATAGAACAAGTCCCACACACTCCTAGAACCCGAAATATTTTTTCAGAGCTAGATGCTGAAAAAAATTATATTGAATTTGCAATCTGATGGAGGTCAGTATAGATGGACTAATAGATCAAGTCCCACACACTGCTAGAAGCCTAAATATTTTTTCAGAGCTAGATGCAGAAAAAAATTATGTTGAATTTGCAACCTGATGGAGGTCAGTATAGATGGACTAATAGAACAAGTCCCACACACTGCTACAAGCTGAAATATTTTTTCAGAGCTAGATGCAGAAAAAAATGATATTGCATTTGCAACCTGATAGAGGTCAGTATAGATGGACTAATAGAACAAGTCCCACACACTGCTACAAGCTGAAATATTTTTTCAGAGCTAGATATAGAAAAAAATTATATTGAATTTGCAACCTGATGGAGGTCAGTAAAGATGAACTAATAGAACAAGTCCCACACACTGCTACAAGCTGAAATATTTTTTCAGATCTTCATGCAGAAAAAAATTATATTGAATTTGCAGCCTGGTGGAGGTTAGTATAGATGGACTAATAGAACAAATCCCACACACTGCGACAAGTTGAAATATTTTTTCAGAGCAAGATGCAGAAAAAAATTATAATGAATTTGCAACCTGATGGAAGTTAGTATAGATGATCTAATAGAACAAGTCCCACACACTGCTAGAAGCCGAAATATTTTTTCAGAGCTCGATGCAGAAAAAAATTATCTTGAATTTGCAACCTGATGGAGGTCAGTATAGATGGACTAATAGAAGAAGTCCCACACACTGCTAGAACCCGAAATATTTTTTCAGAGCTAGATGCAAAAAAAAATTATATTGAATTTGCAACCTGATGGAGGTTAGTGTAGATGGACTAATAGAACAAGTCCCACACACTGCTAGAAGCCGAAATATTTTTTCAGAGCTAGATGTAGAAAAAAATTATGTTGAATTTGCAACCTGATGGAGGTCAGTATAGATGGACTAATAGAACAAGTCCCACACACTGCTAGAAGCCGAAATATTTTTTCAGAGCTCGATGCAGAAAAAAATTATCTTGAATTTGCAACCTGATGGAGGTCAGTATAGATGGACTAATAGAACAAGTCCCACACACTGCTAGAACCCGAAATATTTTTTCAGAGCTAGATGCAGAAAAAAATTATATTGAATTTGCAACCTGATGGAGGTCAGTATAGATGGACTAATAGAACAAGTCCCACACACTGCTAGAAGCCGAAATATTTTTTCAGAGCTAGATGCAGAAAAAAATTATGTTGAATTTGCAACCTGATGGAGGTCAGTATAGATGGACTAATAGAACAAGTCCCACACACTGCTACAAGCTGAAATATTTTTTCAGAGCTAGATGCAGAAAAAAATTATATTGAATTTGCAACCTGGTGGAGGTCAGTATAGATGGACTAATAGAACAAGTCCCACACACTGCTTCAAGCTGAAATATTTTTTCAGATCTAGATGCAGAAAAAAATTATATTGAATTTGCAACCTGATGGAGGTCAGTAAAGATGAACTAATAGAACAAGTCCCACACACTGCTACAAGCTGAAATATTTTTTCAGATCTTGATGCAGAAAAAAATTATATTGAATTTGCAACCTGGTGGAGGTTAGTATAGATGGACTAATAGAACAAGTCCCACACACTGCGACAAGCTGAAATATTTTTTCAGAGCTAGATGCAAAAAAAAATTATATTGAATTTGCAACCTGATGGAGGTTAGTGTAGATGGACTAATAGAACAAGTCCCACACACTGCTAGAAGCCGAAATATTTTTTCAGAGCTCGATGCAGAAAAAAATTATATTGAATTTGCAACCTGATGGAGGTCAGTAAAGATGAACTAATAGAACAAGTCCCACACACTGCTACAAGCTGAAATATTTTTTCAGATCTTGATGCAGAAAAAAATTATATTGAATTTGCAACCTGGTTGAGGTTAGTATAGATGGACTAATAAAACAAGTCCCACACACTGCGACAAGTTGAAATATTTTTTCAGAGCAAGATGCAGAAAAAAATTATATTGAATTTGCAACCTGATGGAAGTTAGTATAGATGATCTAATAGAACAAGTCCCACACACTGCTAGAAGCCGAAATATTTTTTCAGAGCTCGAACCAGAAAAAAATTATATTGAATTTGCAACCTGATGGAGGTCAGTATAGATGGACTAATAGAACAAGTCCCGCACACTGCTAGAACCCGAAATATTTTTTCAGAGCTAGATGCAGAAAAAAATTATATTGAATTTGCAACCTGATGGAGGTCAGTATAGATGGACTAATAGAACAAGTCCCACACACTGCTAGAAGCCGAAATATTTTTTCAGAGCTAGATGCAGAAAAAAATTATGTTGAATTTGCAACCTGATGGAGGTCAGTATAGATGGACTAATAGAACAAGTCCCACACACTGCTACAAGCTGAAATATTTTTTCAGATCTTGATGCAGAAAAAAATTATATTGAATTTGCAACCTGGTGGAGGTTAGTATAGGTGGACTAATAGAACAAGTCCCACACACTGCGACAAGCTGAAATATTTTTTCAGAGCTAGATGCAAAAAAAAATTATATTGAATTTGCAACCTGATGGAGGTTAGTGTAGATGGACTAATAGAACAAGTCCCACACACTGCTAGAAGCCGAAATATTTTTTCAGAGCTCGATGCAGAAAAAAATTATATTGAATTTGCAACCTGATGGAGGTCAGTATAGATGGACTAATAGAACAAGTCCCACACACTGCTAGAGCCCGAAATATTTTTTCAGAGCTAGATGTAGAAAAAAATTATGTTGAATTTGCAACCTGATGGAGGTCAGTATAGATGGACTAATAGAACAAGTCCCACACACTGCTAGAAGCCGAAATATTTTTTCAGAACTAGATGCAGAAAAAAATTATATTGAATTTGCAACCTGATGGAGGTCAGTATAGATGGACTAATAGAACAAGTCCCACACACTGCTAGAAGCCGAAATATTTTTTCAGAGCTAGATGCAGAAAAAAATTATGTTGAATTTGCAACCTGATGGAGGTCAGTATAGATGGACTAATAGAACAAGTCCCACACACTGCTACAAGCTGAAATATTTTTTCAGACCTTGATGCAGAAAAAAATTATATTGAATTTGCAACCTGGTGGAGGTTAGTATAGATGGAATAATAGAACAAGTCCCACACACTGCGACAAGCTGAAATATTTTTTCAGAGCTAGATGCAAAAAAAAATTATATTGAATTTGCAACCTGATGGAGGTTAGTGTAGATGGACTAATAGAACAAGTGCCACACACTGCTAGAAGCCGAAATATTTTTTCAGAGCCCGATGCAGAAAAAAATTATATTGAATTTGCAACCTGATGGAGGTCTGTATAGATGGACTAATAGATCAAGTCCCACACACTGCTAGAATCCAAAATATTTTTTCAGAGCTAGATGCAGAAAAAAATTATATTGAATTTGCAACCTGATGGAGGTCAGTATAGATGGACTAATAGAACAAGTCCCACACACTGCTAGAAGCCGAAATATTTTTTCAGAGCTAGATGTAGAAAAAAATTATGTTGAATTTGCAACCTGATGGAGGTCAGTATAGATGGACTAATAGAACAAGTCCCACACACTGCTAGAAGCCGAAATATTTTTTCAGAACTAGATGCAGAAAAAAATTATATTGAATTTGCAACCTGATGGAGGTCAGTATAGATGGACTAATAGAACAAGTCCCACACACTCAAAGAACCCGAAATATTTTTTCAGAGCTAGATGCTGAAAAAAATTATAGTGAATTTGCAACCTGATGGAGGTCAGTAAAGATGAACTAATAGAACAAGTCCCACACACTGCTACAAGCTGAAATATTTTTTCAGATCTTGATGCAGAAAAAAATTATATTGAATTTGCAACCTGGTGGAAGTTGGTATAGATGGACTAATAGAACAAGTCCCACACACTGCGACAAGCTGAAATATTTTTTCAGAGCTCGATGCAGAAAAAAATTATATTGAATTTGCAACCTGATGGAGATCAGTATAGATGGACTAATAGAACAAGTCCCACACACTGCTAGAAGCCGAAATATTTTTTCAGAGCTAGATGCAGAAAAAAATTATATTGAATTTGCAACCTGATGGAGGTCAGTATAGATGGACTAATAGAACAAGTCCCACACACTGCTAGAAGCCGAAATATTTTCTCAGAGCTAGATGTAGAAAAAAATTATGTTGAATTTGCAACCTGATGGAGGTCAGTATAGATGGACTAATAGAACAAGTCCCACACACTGCTAGAAGCCGAAATATTTTTTCAGAACTAGATGCAGAAAAAAATTATATTGAATTTGCAACTTGATGGAGGTCAGTATAGATGGACTAATAGAACAAGTCCCACACACTCCTAGAACCCGAAATATTTTTTCAGAGCTAGATGTCGAAAAAAATTATATTGAATTTGCAACCTGATGGAGGTCAGTATAGATGGACTAATAGAAAAAGTCCCACACACTGCTAGAAGCCTAAATATTTTTTCAGAGCTAGATGCAGAAAAAAATATGTTGAATTTGCAACCTGATGGAGGTCAGTATAGATGGACTAATAGAACAAGTCCCACACACTGCTACAAGCTGAAATATTTTTTCAGAGCTAGATGCAGAAAAAAATGATATTGAATTTGCAACCTGATGGAGGTCAGTATAGATGGACTAATAGAACAAGTCCCACACACTGCTAGAAGCTGAAATATTTTTTCAGAACTAGATGCAGAAAAAAATTAAATTGAATTTGCAACCTGATGGAGGTCAGTATAGATGGACTAATAGAACAAGTCCCACACACTGCTAGAAGCCGAAATATTTTTTCAGAGCTAGATGCAGAAAAAAATTATGTTGAATTTGCAACCTGATGGAGGTCAGTATAGATGGACTAATAGAACAAGTCCCACACACTGCTACAAGCTGAAATATTTTTTCAGATCTTGATGCAGAAAAAAATTATATTGAATTTGCAACCTGGTGGAGGTTAGTATAGATGGACTAATAGAACAAGTCCCACACACTGCGACAAGCTGAAATATTTTTTCAGAGCTAGATGCAAAAAAAAATTATATTGAATTTGCAACCTGATGGAGGTTAGTGTAGATGGACTAATAGAACAAGTGCCACACACTGCTAGAAGCCGAAATATTTTTTCAGAGCCCGATGCAGAAAAAAATTATATTGAATTTGCAACCTGATGGAGGTCAGTATAGATGGACTAATAGATCAAGTCCCACACACTGCTAGAACCCGAAATATTTTTTCAGAGCTAGATGCAGAAAAAAATTATATTGAATTTGCAACCTGATGGAGGTCAGTATAGATGGACTAATAGAACAAGTCCCACACACTGCTAGAAGCCGAAATATTTTTTCAGAGCTAGATGTAGAAAAAAATTATGTTGAATTTGCAACCTGATGGAGGTCAGTATAGATGGACTAATAGAACAAGTCCCACACACTGCTAGAAGCCGAAATATTTTTTCAGAACTAGATGCAGAAAAAAATTATATTGAATTTGCAACCTGATGGAGGTCAGTATAGATGGACTAATAGAACAAGTCCCACACACTCAAAGAACCCGAAATATTTTTTCAGAGCTAGATGCTGAAAAAATTATAGTGAATTTGCAACCTGATGGAGGTCAGTAAAGATGAACTAATAGAACAAGTCCCACACACTGCTACAAGCTGAAATATTTTTTCAGATCTTGATGCAGAAAAAAATTATATTGAATTTGCAACCTGGTGTAAGTTGGTATAGATGGACTAATAGAACAAGTCCCACACACTGCGACAAGCTGAAATATTTTTTCAGAGCTAGATGCAGAAAAAAATTATATTGAATTTGCAACCTGATGGAGGTTAGTGTAGATGGACTAATAGAACAAGTCCCACACACTGCTAGAAGCCAAAATATTTTTTCAGAGCTCGATGCAGAAAAAAATTATATTGAATTTGCAACCTGATGGAGGTCAGTATAGATGGACTAATCGAACAAGTCCCACACACTGCTAGAAGCCGAAATATTTTTTCAGAGCTAGATGCAGAAAAAAATTATATTGAATTTGCAACCTGATGGAGGTCAGTATAGATGGACTAATAGAACAAGTCCCACACACTGCTAGAAGCCGAAATATTTTCTCAGAGCTAGATGTAGAAAAAAATTATGTTGAATTTGCAACCTGATGGAGGTCAGTATAGATGGACTAATAGAACAAGTCCCACACACTGCTAGAAGCCGAAATATTTTTTCAGAACTAGATGCAGAAAATAATTATATTGAATTTGCAACCTGATGGAGGTCAGTATAGATGGACTAATAGAACAAGTCCCACACACTCCTAGAACCCGAAATATTTTTTCAGAGCTAGATGCTGAAAAAAATTATATTGAATTTGCAACCTGATGGAGGTCAGTATAGATGGACTAATAGAAAAAGTCCCACACACTGCTAGAAGCCTAAATATTTTTTCAGAGCTAGATGCAGAAAAAAATATGTTGAATTTGCAACCTGATGGAGGTCAGTATAGATGGACTAATAGAACAAGTCCCACACACTGCTAGAAGCCGAAATATTTTTTCAGAACTAGATGCAGAAAAAAATTATATTGAATTTGCAACCTGATGGAGGTCAGTATAGATGGACTAATAGAACAAGTCCCACACACTCCTAGAACCCGAAATATTTTTTCAGAGCTAGATGCCGAAAAAAATTATATTGAATTTGCAACCTGATGGAGGTCAGTATAGATGGACTAATAGAAAAAGTCCCACACACTGCTAGAAGCCTAAATATTTTTTCAGAGCTAGATGCAGAAAAAAATATGTTGAATTTGCAACCTGATGGAGGTCAGTATAGATGGACTAATAGAACAAGTCCCACACACTGCTACAAGCTGAAATATTTTTTCAGAGCTAGATGCAGAAAAAAATGATATTGAATATGCAACCTGATGGAGGTCAGTATAGATGGACTAATAGAACAAGTCCCACACACTGCTAGAAGCCGAAATATTTTTTCAGAGCTAGATGCAGAAAAAAATTATATTGAATTTGCAACCTGATGGAGGTCAGTATAGATGGACTAATAGAACAAGTCCCACACACTGCTAGAAGCCGAAATATTTTCTCAGAGCTAGATGTAGAAAAAAATTATGTTGAATTTGCAACCTGATGGAGGTCAGTATAGATGGACTAATAGAACAAGTCCCACACACTGCTAGAAGCCGAAATATTTTTTCAGAACTAGATGCAGAAAAAAATTATATTGAATTTGCAACCTGATGGAGGTCAGTATAGATGGACTAATAGAACAAGTCCCACACACTCCTAGAACCCGAAATATTTTTTCAGAGCTAGATGCCGAAAAAAATTATATTGAATTTGCAACCTGATGGAGGTCAGTATAGATGGACTAATAGAAAAAGTCCCACACACTGCTAGAAGCCTAAATATTTTTTCAGAGCTAGATGCAGAAAAAAATATGTTGAATTTGCAACCTGATGGAGGTCAGTATAGATGGACTAATAGAACAAGTCCCACACACTGCTACAAGCTGAAATATTTTTTCAGAGTTAGATGCAGAAAAAAATGATATTGAATTTGCAACCTGATGGAGGTCAGTATAGATGGACTAATAGAACAAGTCCCACACACTGCTAGAAGCTGAAATATTTTTTCAGAACTAGATGCAGAAAAAAATTATATTGAATTTGCAACCTGATGGAGGTCAGTATAGATGGACTAATAGAACAAGTCCCACACACTGCTAGAAGCCGAAATATTTTTTCAGAGCTAGATGCAGAAAAAAATTATGTTGAATTTGCAACCTGATGGAGGTCAGTATAGATGGACTAATAGAACAAGTCCCACACACTGCTACAAGCTGAAATATTTTTTCAGATCTTGATGCAGAAAAAAAT
Source organism: Phyllobates terribilis (assembly GCF_046119375.1). Classification (NCBI taxonomy): domain Eukaryota; kingdom Metazoa; phylum Chordata; class Amphibia; order Anura; family Dendrobatidae; genus Phyllobates; species Phyllobates terribilis. The sequence goes on along the minus strand of NW_027362762.1, from coordinate 124,582,421 downwards.
TATATTGAATTTGCAACCTGGTGGAGGTTAGTATAGATGGACTAATAGAACAAGTGCCACACACTGCTAGAAGCCGAAATATTTTTTCAGAGCCCGATGCAGAAAAAAATTATATTGAATTTGCAACCTGATGGAGGTCAGTATAGATGGACTAATAGATCAAGTCCCACACACTGCTAGAACCCGAAATATTTTTTCAGAGCTAGATGCAGAAAAAAATTATATTGAATTTGCAACCTGATTGAGGTCAGTATAGATGGACTAATAGAACAAGTCCCACACACTGCTAGAAGCCGAAATATTTTTTCAGAGCTAGATGTAGAAAAAAATTATGTTGAATTTGCAACCTGATGGAGGTCAGTATAGATGGACTAATAGAACAAGTCCCACACACTGCTAGAAGCCGAAATATTTTTTCAGAACTAGATGCAGAAAAAAATTATATTGAATTTGCAACCTGATGGAGGTCAGTATAGATGGACTAATAGAACAAGTCCCACACACTCAAAGAACCCGAAATATTTTTTCAGAGCTAGATGCTGAAAAAAATTATAGTGAATTTGCAACCTGATGGAGGTCAGTAAAGATGAACTAATAGAACAAGTCCCACACACTGCTACAAGCTGAAATATTTTTTCAGATCTTGATGCAGAAAAAAATTATATTGAATTTGCAACCTGGTGGAAGTTGGTATAGATGGACTAATAGAACAAGTCCCACACACTGCGACAAGCTGAAATATTTTTTCAGAGCTAGATGCAGAAAAAAATTATATTGAATTTGCAACCTGATGGAGGTTAGTGTAGATGGACTAATAGAACAAGTCCCACACACGGCTAGAAGCCAAAATATTTTTTCAGAGCTTGATGCAGAAAAAAATTATATTGAATTTGCAACCTGATGGAGGTCAGTATAGATGGACTAATAGAACAAGTCCCACACACTGCTAGAAGCCGAAATATTTTTTCAGAGCTAGATGCAGAAAAAAATTATATTGAATTTGCAACCTGATGGAGGTCAGTATAGATGGACTAATAGAACAAGTCCCACACACTGCTAGAAGCCGAAATATTTTCTCAGAGCTAGATGTAGAAAAAAATTATGTTGAATTTGCAACCTGATGGAGGTCAGTATAGATGGACTAATAGAACAAGTCCCACACACTGCTAGAAGCCGAAATATTTTTTCAGAACTAGATGCAGAAAAAAATTATATTGAATTTGCAACCTGATGGAGGTCAGTATAGATGGACTAATAGAACAAATCCCACACACTCCTAGAACCCGAAATATTTTTTCAGAGCTAGATGCTGAAAAAAATTATATTGAATTTGCAACCTGATGGAGGTCAGTATAGATGGACTAATAGAAAAAGTCCCACACACTGCTAGAAGCCTAAATATTTTTTCAGAGCTAGATGCAGAAAAAAATATGTTGAATTTGCAACCTGATGGAGGTCAGTATAGATGGACTAATAGAACAAGTCCCACACACTGCTACAAGCTGAAATATTTTTTCAGAGCTAGATGCAGAAAAAAATGATATTGAATTTGCAACCTGATGGAGGTCAGTATAGATGGACTAATAGAACAAGTCCCACACACTGCTACAAGCTGAAATATTTTTCAGAGCTAGATGTTGAAAAAAATTATATTGAATTTGCAACCTGATGGAGGTCAGTAAAGATGAACTAATAGAACAAGTCCCACACACTGCTACAAGCTGAAATATTTTTTCAGATCTTGATGCAGAAAAAAATTATATTGAATTTGCAACCTGGTGGAGGTTAGTATAGATGGACTAATAGAACAAGTCCCACACACTGCGACAAGCTGAAATATTTTTTCAGAGCTACATGCAGAAAAAAATTATATTGAATTTGCAACCTGATGGAGGTTAGTGTAGATGGACTAATAGAACAAGTCCCACACACTGCTAGAAGCCGAAATATTTTTTCAGAGCTCGATGCAGAAAAAAATTATATTGAATTTGCAACCTGATGGAGGTCAGTATAGATGGACTAATAGAACAAGTCCCACACACTCCTAGAACCCGAAATATTTTTTCAGAGCTAGATGCTGAAAAAAATTATATTGAATTTGCAACCTGATGGAGGTCAGTATAGATGGACTAATAGAACAAGTCCCACACACTGCTAGAAGCCTAAATATTTTTTCAGAGCTAGATGCAGAAAAAAATTATGTTGAATTTGCAACCTGATGGAGGTCAGTATAGATGGACTAATAGAACAGGTCCCACACACTGCTACAAGCTGAAATATTTTTTCAGAGCTAGATGCAGAAAAAAATGATATTGAATTTGCAACCTGATGGAGGTCAGTATAGATGGACTAATAGAACAAGTCCCACACACTGCTACAAGCTGAAATATTTTTTCAGAGCTAGATGTAGAAAAACATTATATTGAATTTGCAAACTGATGGAGGTCAGTAAAGATGAACTAATAGAACAAGTCCCACACACTGCTACAAGCTGAAATATTTTTTCAGATCTTGATGCAGAAAAAAATTATATTGAATTTGCAACCTGGTGGAGGTTAGTATAGATGGACTAATAGAACAAGTCCCACACACTGCAACAAGCTGAAATATTTTTTCAGAGCAAGATGCAGAAAAAAATTATATTGAATTTGCAACCTGATGGAGGTCAGTATAGATGGACTAATAGAACAAGTCCCACACACTGCTAGAACCCGAAATATTTTCTCAGAGCTAGATGTAGAAAAAAATTATGTTGAATTTGCAACCTGATGGAGGTCAGTATAGATGGACTAATAGAACAAGTCCCACACACTGCTAGAAGCCGAAATATTTTTTCAGAACTAGATGCAGAAAAAAATTATATTGAATTTGCAACCTGATGGAGGTCAGTATAGATGGACTAATAGAACAAATCCCACACACTCCTAGAACCCGAAATATTTTTTCAGAGCTAGATGCTGAAAAAAATTATATTGAATTTGCAACCTGATGGAGGTCAGTATAGATGGACTAATAGAAAAAGTCCCACACACTGCTAGAAGCCTAAATATTTTTTCAGAGCTAGATGCAGAAAAAAATATGTTGAATTTGCAACCTGATGGAGGTCAGTATAGATGGACTAATAGAACAAGTCCCACACACTGCTACAAGCTGAAATATTTTTTCAGAGCTAGATGCAGAAAAAAATGATATTGAATTTGCAACCTGATGGAGGTCAGTATAGATGGACTAATAGAACAAGTCCCACACACTGCTACAAGCTGAAATATTTTTCAGAGCTAGATGTTGAAAAAAATTATATTGAATTTGCAACCTGATGGAGGTCAGTAAAGATGAACTAATAGAACAAGTCCCACACACTGCTACAAGCTGAAATATTTTTTCAGATCTTGATGCAGAAAAAAATTATATTGAATTTGCAACCTGGTGGAGGTTAGTATAGATGGACTAATAGAACAAGTCCCACACACTGCGACAAGCTGAAATATTTTTTCAGAGCTACATGCAGAAAAAAATTATATTGAATTTGCAACCTGATGGAGGTTAGTGTAGATGGACTAATAGAACAAGTCCCACACACTGCTAGAAGCCGAAATATTTTTTCAGAGCTCGATGCAGAAAAAAATTATATTGAATTTGCAACCTGATGGAGGTCAGTATAGATGGACTAATAGAACAAGTCCCACACACTCCTAGAACCCGAAATATTTTTTCAGAGCTAGATGCTGAAAAAAATTATATTGAATTTGCAACCTGATGGAGGTCAGTATAGATGGACTAATAGAACAAGTCCCACACACTGCTAGAAGCCTAAATATTTTTTCAGAGCTAGATGCAGAAAAAAATTATGTTGAATTTGCAACCTGATGGAGGTCAGTATAGATGGACTAATAGAACAGGTCCCACACACTGCTACAAGCTGAAATATTTTTTCAGAGCTAGATGCAGAAAAAAATGATATTGAATTTGCAACCTGATGGAGGTCAGTATAGATGGACTAATAGAACAAGTCCCACACACTGCTACAAGCTGAAATATTTTTTCAGAGCTAGATGTAGAAAAACATTATATTGAATTTGCAAACTGATGGAGGTCAGTAAAGATGAACTAATAGAACAAGTCCCACACACTGCTACAAGCTGAAATATTTTTTCAGATCTTGATGCAGAAAAAAATTATATTGAATTTGCAACCTGGTGGAGGTTAGTATAGATGGACTAATAGAACAAGTCCCACACACTGCAACAAGCTGAAATATTTTTTCAGAGCAAGATGCAGAAAAAAATTATATTGAATTTGCAACCTGATGGAGGTCAGTATAGATGGACTAATAGAACAAGTCCCACACACTGCTAGAACCCGAAATATTTTTTCAGAGCTAGATGCATAAAAAAATTATATTGAATTTGCAACCTGATGGAGGTCAGTATTGATGGACTAATAGAACAAGTCCCACACATTGATAGAAGCCGAGATATTTTTTCAGATCTAGATGCAGAAAAAAATTATGTTGTATTTGCAACCTGATGCAGGTCAGTATAGTTGGACTAATAGAACAAGTCCCACACACTGCTACAAGCTGAAATATTTTTTCAGATCTTGATGCAGAAAAAAATTATATTGAATTTGCAACCTGGTGGAGGTTTGTATAGATGGACTAATAGAACAAGTCCCACACACTGCGACAAGCTGAAATATTTTTTCAGAGCTAGATGCAGAAAAAAATTATATTGAATTTGCAACCTGATGGAGGTTAGTGTAGATGGACTAATAGAACAAGTCCCACACACTGCTAGAAACCGAAATATTTTTTCAGAGCTCGATGCAGAAAAAAATTATATTGAATTTGCAACCTGATGGAGGTCAGTATAGATGGACTAATAGAACAAGTCCCACACACTGCTAGAACCCGAAATATTTTTTCAGGGCTAGATGCAGAAAAAAATTATATAGAATTTGCAACCTGATGGAGGTCAGTATAGATGGACTAATAGAACAAGTCCAACACACTGCTAGAAGCCTAAATATTTTTTCAGAGCTAGATGTAGAAAAAAATTATGTTGAATTTGCAACCTGATGTAGGTCAGTATAGATGGACTAATAGAACAAGTCCCACACATTGCTAGAAACCTAAATATTTTTTCAGAACTAGCTGCAGAAAAAAATTATATTGAATTTGCAACCTGATGGATGTCAGTAAAGATGAACTAATAGAACAAGTCCCACACACTGCTACAAGCTGAAATATTTTTTCAGATCTTGATGCAGAAAAAAATTATATTGAATTTGCAACCTGGTGGAGGTTAGTATAGATCAGGGGTCTCAAACACGCGGCCCGCGGGCCGCATGCGGCCCCTGAGGCTGCTTTATGCGGCCCGCAGGCACAAACCCCTTGACAATCCCGACCTGGTCCAGGAGGAGCCGCCGACAGCAGCGCTGCATTGCCGCACGCAGAGACTGTCTCCCAGCACAGCATTTCCAATGACAGCCGCTGGCCAATCAGAGGCCAGCAGCTGATATCTGCGTGTCGGCGCAGCGAGTATGACGTCATTGCCATACGCAGATGTCAGCTGCTGGCCTCTGATTGGCCGGCGGCTGGCATTGGAAATGCTGTGCTGGGGGACAGTCTGTGTGCGGCAATGCAGCGCTGCTGTCGGCGGCTCCTCCTGGACCAGGTCGGGATCGTCAAGGGGTCGGACTCTGTGGTGCCTGCGGGCCACATCTGCAGGAAGGCCGCCGAGGGAACGGAGGACAGGTGAGAATCATCTTTTTTTTTTTTTCTGTGTGTGAAGAACAGCACAGGGGGCACATAGCCACAAGAGGGGACCTGGATGGGGCACATAGCCACAAGAGGGGACCTGGATGGGGCACATAGCCACAAGAGGGGACCTGGATGGGGCACATAGCCACAAGAGGGGACCTGGATGGGGCACATAGCCACAAGAGGGGACCTGGATGGGGCACATAGCCACAGGATGGGGACCTGGATGGGGCACATAGCCACAGGATGGGGACCTGGATGGGGCACATAGCCACAAGAGGGGACCTGGATGGGGCACAAAGCCACAAGAGGGGACCTGGATGGGGCACATAGCCACAAGATGGGGACCTGGATGGGGCACATAGCCACAAGATGGGGACCTGGATGGGGCACATAGCCTCAAGATGGGGACCTGGATGGGGCACATAGCCACAAGATGGGGACCTGGATGGGACACATAGCCTCAAGATGGGGACCTGGATGGGGCACATAGCCACAAGATGGGGACATGGATGGGGCACATAGCCACAAGATGGGGACCTGGATGGGGCACATAGCCACAAGATGGGGACATGGATGAGGCACATAGCCACAAGATATGGACCTGGATCGGGAACATTGCCACAGGATGGGGACCTGGATGGGGCACATAGCCACAGGATGGGGACCTGGATGGGGCACATAGCCACAGGATGGGTACCTGGATGAGGCTCATTAGTACAAGATGGGGGCCAGGATGGGGAACATTGCCACAAGATGGAAACCTGGATGGTCACATAGCCACAAGATGGGGACCTGGATCGGGAACATTGCCACAGGATGGGGACCTGGATCGGGAACATTGCCACAGGATGGGCACCTGGATGGGGCACATAGCCACAGGATGGGGACCTGGATGGGGCACATAGCCACAGGATGGGGACCTGGATGGGGCACATAGCCACAGGATGGGGACCTGGTTGGGGCACATTAGTACAAGATGGGGACATTACTACAAGATGATTGCCATTATTACTATATGATGCTAATGGTATGACAATTTTACTGTATGTGGCCAATTGGAGGAAAGAAAATTGTAAAAATCAAAAAAATAAAAATAAAGCATGAAAAAATATTGGGCACTAAAAATGCTGTTTAATATGTAAACTAAAGTAAACACAAAAAAGTACACGTTTATTATCGCCACATCCATAACGACCCAAGCTATAAAAAAATAAACACGGGAAAAATGTTCAAAAGGTGTATACAAAAAAAAAATGGTATCATTAAAAATGTCACATTGAACAAAAAATGCGGCCCCCCAAATTCAAATTTTTTCCATTTGTGGCCCATATACACAGCCGAGTTTGAGACCCCTGGTATAGATGGACTAATAGGACAAGTCCCACACACTGCGACAAGCTGAAATATTTTTTCAGAGCTAGATGCAGAAAAAAATTATATTGAATTTGCAACCTGATGGAGGTTAGTATAGATGGACTAATAGAACAAGTCCCACACACTGCTAGAAGCCGAAATATTTTTTCAGAGCTCGATGCAGAAAAAAATTATATTGAATTTGCAACCTGATGGAGGTCAGAATAGATGGACTAATAGAACAAGTCCCACACACTGCTAGAACTCAAAATATTTTTTCAGAGCTAGATGCAGAAAAAAATTATATTGAATTTGCAACCTGATGGAGGTCAGTATAGATGGACTAATAGAACAAGTCCCACACACTGCTAGAAGCCGAAATATTTTTTCAGAGCTAGATGCAGAAAAAAATAATGTTGAATTTGCAACCTGATGGAGGTCAGTATAGATGGACTAATAGAACAAGTCCCACACACTGCTACAAGCTGAAATATTTTTTCAGAGCTAGATGCAGAAAAAAATAATATTGAATTTGCAACCTGATGAAGGTCAGTTTAGATGGACTAATAGAACAAGTCCCACACACTGCTAGAAGCTGAAATATTTTTTCAGAGCTAGATGCGGAAAAAAATTATATTGAATTTGCAACCTGGTGGAGGTTAGTATAGATGGATTAACAGAACAAGTCCCACACACTGCTAGAAGCCGAAATTTTCTTTCAGAGCTAGATGCAGAAAAAAATTATATTGAATTTGCAACCTGATGGAGGTCAGTATAGATGGACTAATAGAACAAGTCCCACACACTGCTACAAGCCGAAATATTTTTTCAGAGCTAGATGCAGAAAAAAATTATATTGGATTTGAAACCTGGTGGAGTTTAGTATAGATGGACTAACAGAAGAAGTCCCACACTCTGCTACAAGCTGAAATATTTCTTCAGAGCTAGAAGCAGAAAAAAATTACATTGAATTTGCAACCTGATGGAGGTCAGTAGAGATGGACTAATAGAACAAGTCCCACACACAGCTAGAACCCGAAATAGTTTTTCAGAGCTAGATGCAGAAAAAAATTATATTGAATTTGCAACCTGATGGAGGTTAGTATAGATGGACTAATAGAACAAGTCCCACACACTGCTAGAAGCCGAAATATTTTTTCAGAGCTAGATGCAGAAAAAAATTATATTGAATTTGCAACCTGATGGAGGTTAGTATAGATGGACTAATAGAACAAGTCCCACACACTGCTAGAAGCCAAAATATTTTTTCAGAGCTACATGCATAAAAAAATTATATTGAATTTGCAACCTGATGGAGGTCAGTATGGATGGACTAATAGAACAAGTCCCACACACTGCTAGAAGCCAAAATATTTTTTCAGAGCTAGATGCAGAAAAAAATTATATTAAATTTGCAACCTGATAGAGGTCAGTTTAGATGGACTAATAGAACAAGTCCCACACACTACTAGAAGCCGAAATATTTTTTCAGAGCTAGATGAAGAAAAAAATTATATTGAATTTGCAACCTGATGGAGGTCAGTATAGATGGACTAATAGAACAAGTCCCACACACTGCTACAAGCTGAAATATTTTTTCAGAGCTAGATGCAGAAAAAAATTATATTGAATTTTCAACCTGGTAGAGGTTAGCATAGAAGGACTAATAGAACAAGTCCCACACACTGCTACAAGCTGAAATATTTTTTCAAAGCTCGATGCAGAAAAAAATTATATTGAAATTGTAACCTGATGGAGGTCAGTATAGATGGACTAATAGAACAAGTCCCACACACTGCTAGAAGCCGAAATATTTTTTCAGAGCTAGATGCAGAAAATATTTATATTAAATTTGCAACCTGATGGAGGTCAGTATAGATGGACTAATAGCACAAGTCCCACACACTGTTAGAAGCCTAAATATTTTTTCAGAGCTAGATGCAGAAAAAAATTATATTGAATTTGCAACCTGATGGAGGTCAGTATAGATGGACTAATAGAACAAGTCCCACACACTGCTACAAGCTGAAATATTTTTTCAGAGCTAGATGCAGAAAAAAATTATATTGAATTTTCAACCTGGTAGAGGTTAGCATAGAAGGACTAATAGAACAAGTCCCACACACTGCTACAAGCTGAAATATTTTTTCAGAGCTAGATGTAGAAAAAATTATATTGAATTTGCAACCTGGTGGAGGTTAGTCTAGATGGACTAATAGAACAAGTCCCACACACTGCTACAAGCTGAAATATTTTTTCAGAGCTAGATGCAGAAAAAAATTAAATTGAATTTGCAACCTGATGGAGGTTAGTATATATGAACTAATAGAACAAGTCCCACACACTGCTAGAAGCCTAAATATTTTGTCAGAGCTAGATGCAGAAAAAAATTATATTGAATTTGCAACCTGATGGACGTCAGTATAGATGGACTAATAGAACCAGTCCCACACACTGCTAGAAGCCGAAATATTTTTTCAGAGCTCGATGCAGAAAAAAATTATATTGAATTTGCAACCTGATGGAGGTCAGTATAGATGGATTAATAGAACAAGTCCCACACACTGCTAGAAGCCGAAATATTTTTTCAGAGCTAGATGCAGAAAAAAATGATATTGAATTTGCAACCTGATGGAGGTCAGTATAGATGAACTAATAGAACAAGTCCCACACACTGCTACAAGCTGAAATATTTTTTCAGAAATAGAGGCAGAAAAAAATTATATGGAATTTGCAACCTGATGGAGGTCAGTAAAGATGAACTAATAGAACAAGTCCCACACACTGCTACAAGCTGAAATATTTTTTCAGATCTTGATGCAGAAAAAAATTATATTGAATTTGCAACCTGGTGGAGGTTAGTATAGATGGACTAATAGAACTAGTCCCACACACTGCGACAAGCTGAAATATTTATTCAGAGCTAGATGCAGAAAAAAATTATATTGAATTTGCAACCTGATGAAGGTTAGTATAGATGGACTAGTAGAACAAGTCCCACACACTGATAGAAGCCGAAATATTTTTTCAGAGCTAGATGCAGAAAAAATTTATATTGAATTTGCAACCTGATGGAGGTCAGTATAGATGGACTAATAGAACAAGTCCCACACACTGCTACAAGCTGAAATATTTTTTCAGAGCTAGATGCAGAAAAAAATTAAATTGAATTTGCAACCTGATGAAGGTTAGTATAGATGGACTAATAGAACAAGTCCCACACACTGCTAGAAGCCTAAATATTTTTTGAAGAGCTCGATGCAGAAAAAATTATATTGAATTTGCAACCTGATGGAGGTCAGTATAGAAGAAGAAATAGAACAAGTCCCACACACTGCTAGAACCCGAAATATTTTTTCAGAGCTAGATGCAGAAAAAAATTATATTGAATTTGCAACCTGATGGAGGTCAGTAAAGATGAACTAATAGAACAAGTCCCACACACTGCTACAAGCTGAAATATTTTTTCAGATCTTGATGCAGAAAAAAATTATATTGAATTTGCAACCTGGTGGAGGTTAGCATAGATGGACTAATAGAACTAGTCCCACACACTGCGACAAGCTGAAATATTTATTCAGAGCTAGATGCAGAAAAAAATTATATTGAATTTGCAACCTGATGAAGGTTAGTATATATGGACTAATAGAACAAGTCCCACACACTGCTAGAAGCCAAAATATTTTTTCAGAGCTAGATGCAGAAAAAATTTATATTGAATTTGCAACCTGATGGAGGTCAGTATAGATGGACTAATAGAACAAGTCCCACACAATGCTAGAAGCCGAAATATTTTTTCAGAGCTAGATGCAGAAAAAAATTATATTGAATTTGCAACCTGGTGGAGGTTAGTATAGATTGACTAACAGAACAAGTCCCACACACTGCTAGAAGCCGAAATATTTTTTCCGAGCTAGATGCAGAAAAAATTTATATTGAATTTGCAACCTGATGGAGGTCAGTATAGATGGACTAATAGAACAAGTCCCACACACTGCTAGAAGCCGAAATATTTTTTCAGAGCTAGATGCAGAAAAAAATTATATTGGATTTGAAACCTGGTGGAGGTTAGTATAGATGGACTAACAGAAGAAGTCCCACACTCTGCTACAAGCTGAAATATTTTTTCAGAGCTAGATGCAGAAAAAAATTATATTGAATTTGCAACCTGATGGAGGTCAGTATAGATGGACTAATAGCACAAGTCCCACACACAGCTAGAACCCGAAATAGTTTTTCAGAGCTAGATGCAGAAAAAAATTATATTGAATTTGCAACCTGATGGAGGTCAGTATAGATGGACTAATAGAACAAGTCCCACACACTGCTACAAGCTGAAATATTTTTTCAGATCTAGATGCAGAAAAAAATTAAATTGAATTTGCAACCTGATGAAGGTTAGCATAGATGGACTAATAGAACAAGTCCCACACACTGCTAGAAACCTAAATATTTTTTTCAGAGCTCGATGCAGAAAAAATTATATTGAATTTGCAACCTGATAGAGGTCAGTTTAGATGGACTAATAGAACAAGTCCCACACACTACTAGAAGTCGAAATATTTTTTCAGAGCTAGATGCAGAAAAAAATTATATTGAATTTGCAACCTGATGGAGGTCAGTATAGATGGACTAATAGAACAAGTCCCACACACTGCTACAAGCTGAAATATTTTTTCAGAGCTAGATGCAGAAAAAAATTATATTGAATTTTCAACCTGGTAGAGGTTAGTATAGATGGACTAATAGAACAAGTCCCACACACTGCTACAAGCTGAAATATTTTTTCAAAGCTCGATGCAGAAAAAAATTATACTGAATTTGCAACCTGATGGAGGTCAGTATAGATGGACTAATAGAAAAAGTCCCACACACTGCTAGAAGCCAAAATATTTTTTCAGAGCTAGATGCAGAAAATATTTATATTGAATTTGCAACCTGATGGAGGTCAGTATAGATGGACTAATAGCACAAGTCCCACACACTGTTAGAAGCCGAAATATTTTTTCAGAGCTAGATGCAGAAAAAAATTATATTGAATTTGCAACCTGGTGGAGGTTATTCTAGATGGACTAATAGAACAAGTCCCACACACTGCTACAAGCTGAAATATTTTTTCAGAGCTAGATGCAGAAAAAAATTAAATTGAATTTGCAACCTGATGGAGGTTAGTATAGATGGACTAATAGAACAAGTCCCACACACTGCTAGAAGCCTAAATATTTTTTCAGAGCTCGATGCAGAAAAAAATTATATTGAATTTGCAACCTGATGGACGTCAGTATAGATGGACTAATAGAACAAGTCCCACACACTGCTAGAAGCCGAAATATTTTTTCAGAGCTAGATGCAGAAAAAAATTAAATTGAATTTGCAACCTGATGAAGGTTAGTATATATGGACTAATAGAACAAGTCCCACACACTGCTAGAAGCCGAAATATTTTTTCAGAGCTAGATGCAGAAAAAATTTATATTGAATTTGCAACCTGATGGAGGTCAGTATAGATGGACTAATAGAACAAGTCCCACACACTGCTAGAAGCCGAAATATTTTTTCAGAGCTAGATGCAGAAAAAAATTATATTGAATTTGCAACCTGGTGGAGGTTAGTATAGATGGACTAACAGAACAAGTCCCACACACTGCTAGAAGCCGAAATATTTTTTCCGAGCTAGATGCAGAAAAAATTTATATTGAATTTGCAACCTGATGGAGGTCAGTAGAGATGTACTAATAGAACAAGTCACACACACTGCTAGAAGCCGAAATATTTTTTCAGAGCTAGATGCAGAAAAAAATTATATTGGATTTGAAACCTGGTGGAGGTTAGTATAGATGGACTAACAGAAGAAGTCCCACACTCTGCTACAAGCTGAAATATTTTTTCAGAGCTAGATGCAGAAAAAAATTATATTGAATTTGCAACCTGATGGAGGTCAGTATAGATGGACTAATAGCACAAGTCCCACACACAGCTAGAACCCGAAATAGTTTTTCAGAGCTAGATGCAGAAAAAAATTATATTGAATTTACAACCTGATGGAGGTCAGTATAGATGGACTAATAGAACAAGTCCCACACACTGCTACAAGCTGAAATATTTTTTCAGATCTAGATGCCGAAAATAATTAAATTGAATTTGCAACCTGATGAAGGTTAGTATAGATGGACTAATAGAACAAGTCCCACACACTGCTAGAAACCTAAATATTTTTTTCAGAGCTCGATGCAGAAAAAATTATATTGAATTTGCAACCTGATGGAGGTCAGTATAGAAGAAGAAATAGAACAAGTCCCACACACTGCTAGAACCCGAAATATTTTTTCAGAGCTAGATGCCGAAAAAAATTATATTGAATTTGCAACCTGATGGAGGTCAGTACAGATGGACTAATATAACAAGTCCCACACAATACTAGAAGCCGAAATATTTTTTCAGAGCTAGATACAGAAAAAAATTATATTGAATTTGCATCCTGATGGAGGTCAGTATTGATGGACTAATAGAACAAGTCCCACACACTGCTACAAGCTGAAATATTTTTTCATAGCTAGATGCAGAAAATAATTATGTTGAATTTGCAACCTGATGGAGGTCAGTATAGATGGACTAATAGAACCAGTTCCACACACTGCTAGAAGCCGAAATATTTTTTCAGAGCTAGATGCAGAAAAAAATTATATTGAATTTGCAACCTGATAGAGGTCAGTTTAGATGGACTAATAGAACAGGTCCCACACACTACTAGAAGTCGAAATATTTTTTCAGAGCTAGAGGCAGAAAAAAATTATATTGAATTTGCAACCTGATGGAGGTCAGTATAGATGGACGAATAGAACAAGTCCCACACACTGCTACAAGCTGAAATATTTTTTCAGAGCTAGATGCAGAAAAAAATTATATTGAATTTTCAACCTGGTAGAGGTTAGTATAGATGGACTAATAGAACAAGTCCCACACACTGCTACAAGCTGAAATATTTTTTCAAAGCTCGATGCAGAAAAAAAATATATTGAATTTGCAACCTGATGGAGGTCAGTATAGATGGACTAATAGAAAAAGTCCCACACACTGCTAGAAGCCAAAATATTTTTTCAGAGCTAGATGCAGAAAATATTTATATTGAATTTGCAACCTGATGGAGGTCAGTATAGATGGTCTAATAGCACAAGTCCCACACACTGTTAGAAGCCGAAATATTTTTTCAGAGCTAGATGCAGAAAAAAATTATATTGAATTTGCAACCTGGTGGAGGTTATTCTAGATGGACTAATAGAACAAGTCCCACACACTGCTACAAGCTGAAATATTTTTTCAGAGCTAGATGCAGAAAAAAATTAAATTGAATTTGCAACCTGATGGAGGTTAGTATAGATGGACTAATAGAACAAGTCCCACACACTGCTAGAGAACTAAATATTTTTTCAGAGCTCGATGCAGAAAAAAATTATATTGAATTTGCAACCTGATGGAGGTCAGTATAGATGGACTAATAGAACAAGTCCCACACACTGCTAGAACCCAAAATATTTTTTCAAAGCTACATGCAGAAAAAAATTATATTGAATTTGCAAGCTGATGGAGGTCAGTACAGATGGACTAATAGAACAAGTCGCACACACTGCTAGAAGCCAAAATATTTTTTCAGAGCTAGATGCAGAAAAAAATTATATTGGATTTGAAACCTGGTGGAGGTTAGTATAGATGGACTAACAGAAGAAGTCCCACAATCTGCTACAAGCTGAAATATTTCTTCAGAGCTAGATGCAGAAAAAAATTACATTGAATTTGTAACCTGATGGAGGTCAGTATAGATGGACTAATAGAACAAGTCCCACACACAGCTAGAACCCGAAATAGTTTTTCAGAGCTAGATCCAGAAAAAAATTATATTGAATTTGCAACCTGATGGAGGTCAGTATATATGGACTAATAGAACAAGTCCCACACACTGCTACAAGCTGAAATATTTTTTCAGAGCTAGATGCAGAAAAAAATTATATTGAATTTGCAACCTGGTGGAGGTCAATATGGATGGACTAATAGAACAAGTCCCACACACTGTTACAAGCTGAAATATTTTTTCAGATCTAGATGCAGAAAAAAATTAAATTGAATTTGCAACCTGATGAAGGTTAGTATAGATGGACTAATAGAACAAGTCCCACACACTGCTAGAAGCCTATATATTTTTTTCAGAGCTCGATGCAGAAAAAATTATATTGAATTTGCAACCTGATGGAGGTCAGTATAGAAGAAGAAATAGAACAAGTCCCACACACTGCTAGAACCCGAAATATTTTTTCAGAGCTAGATGCAGAAAAAAATTATATTGAATTTGCAACCTGATGGAGGTCAGTAAAGATGAACTAATAGAACAAGTCCCACACACTGCTACAAGCTGAAATATTTTTTCAGATCTTGATGCAGAAAAAAATTATATTGAATTTGCAACCTGGTGGAGGTTAGCATAGATGGACTAATAGAAATAGTCCCACAAACTGCGACAAGCTGAAATATTTATTCAGAGCTAGATGCAGAAAAAAATTATATTGAATTTGCAACCTGATGAAGGTTAGTATATATGGACTAATAGAACAAGTCCCACACACTGCTAGAAGCCGAAATATTTTTTCAGAGCTAGATGCAGAAAAAATTTATATTGAATTTGCAATATGATGGAGGTCAGTATAGATGGACTAGTAGAACAAGTCCCACACAATGCTAGAAGCCGAAATATTTTTTCAGAGCTAGATGCAGAAAAAAATTATATTGAATTTGCAACCTGATGGAGGTCAGTATAGATGGACTAATAGAACAAGTGCCACACACTGCTAGAAGCCGAAATATTTTTTCAGAGCTAGATGCAGAAAAAAATTGTATTGGATTTGAAACCTTGTGGAGGTTAGTATAGATGGACTAACAGAAGAAGTCCCACACTCTGCTACAAGCTGAAATATTTTTTCAGAGCTAGATGCAGAAAAAAATTATATTGAATTTGCAACCTGATGGAGGTCAGTATAGATGGACTAATAGCACAAGTCCCACACACAGCTAGAACCCGAAGTAGTTTTTCAGAGCTAGATGCAGAAAAAAATTATATTGAATTTGCAACCTGATGGAGGTCAGTATAGATGGACTAATAGAACAAGTCCCACACACTGCTACAAGCTGAAATATTTTTTCAGATCTAGATGCAGAAAAAAATTAAATTGAATTTGCAACCTGATGAAGGTTAGCATAGATGGACTAATAGAACAAGTCCCACACACTGCTAGAAACCTAAATATTTTTTTCAGAGCTCGATGCAGAAAAAATTATATTGAATTTGCAACCTGATGGAGGTCAGTATAGAAGAAGAAATAGAACAAGTCCCACACACTGCTAGAACCCGAAATATTTTTTCAGAGCTAGATGCCGAAAAAAATTATATTGAATTTGCAACCTGATGGAGGTCAGTACAGATGGACTAATATAACAAGTCCCACACAATACTAGAAGCCGAAATATTTTTTCAGAGCTAGATACAGAAAAAAATTATATTGAATTTGCAATCTGATGGAGGTCAGTATTGATGGACTAATAGAACAAGTCCCACACACTGCTACAAGCTGAAATATTTTTTCATAGCTAGATGCAGAAAAAAATTATGTTGAATTTGCAACCTGATGGAGTTCAGTATAGATGGACTAATAGAACCAGTTCCACACACTGCTAGAAGCCGAAATATTTTTTCAGAGCTAGATGCAGAAAAAAATTATATTGAATTTGCAACCTGATAGAGGTCAGTTTAGATGGACTAATAGAACAAGTCCCACACACTACTAGAAGTCGAAATATTTTTTCAGAGCTAGATGCAGAAAAAAATTATATTGAATTTGCAACCTGATGGAGGTCAGTATAGATGGACTAATAGAACAAGTCCCACACACTGCTACAAGCTGAAATATTTTTTCAGAGCTAGATGCAGAAAAAAATTATATTGAATTTTCAACCTGGTAGAGGTTAGTATAGATGGACTAATAGAACAAGTCCCACACACTGCTACAAGCTGAAATATTTTTTCAAAGCTCGATGCAGAAAAAAATTATATTGAATTTGCAACCTGATGGAGGTCAGTATAGATGGACTAATAGAAAAAGTCCCACACACTGCTAGAAGCCAAAATATTTTTTCAGAGCTAGATGCAGAAAATATTTATATTGAATTTGCAACCTGATGGAGGTCAGTATAGATGGACTAATAGAAAAAGTCCCACACACTGTTAGAAACCGAAATATTTTTTCAGAGCTAGATGCAGAAAAAAATTATATTGAATTTGCAACCTGGTGGAGGTTATTCTAGATGGACTAATAGAACAAGTCCCACACACTGCTACAAGCTGAAATATTTTTTCAGAGCTAGATACAGAAAAAAATTAAATTGAATTTGCAACCTGATGGAGGTTAGCATAGATGGACTAATAGAACAAGTCCCACACACTGCTAGAAGCCTAAATATTTTTTCAGAGCTCGATGCAGAAAAAGATTATATTGAATTTGCAACCTGATGGAGGTCAGTATAGATGGACTAATAGAACAAGTCCCACACACTGCTAGAAGCCGAAATATTTTTTCAGAGCTAGATGCAGAAAAAAATTAAATTGAATTTGCAACCTGATGAAGGTTAGTATATATGGACTAATAGAGCAAGTCCCACACACTGCTAGAAGCCGAAATATTTTTTCAGAGCTAGATGCAGAAAAAATTTATATTGAATTTGCAACCTGATGGAGGTCAGTATAGATGGACTAACAGAACAAGTCCCACACACTGCTAGAAGCCGAAATATTTTTTCAGAGCTAGATGCAGAAAAAAATTATATTGAATTTGCAACCTGATGGAGGTCAGTAAAGATGAACTAATAGAACAAGTCCCACACACTGCTACAAGCTGAAATATTTTTTCAGATCTTGATGCAGAAAAAAATTATATTGAATTTGCAACCTGGTGGAGGTTAGCATAGATGGACTAATAGAAATAGTCCCACAAACTGCGACAAGCTGAAATATTTATTCAGAGCTAGATGCAGAAAAAAATTATATTGAATTTGCAACCTGATGAAGGTTAGTATATATGGACTAATAGAACAAGTCCCACACACTGCTAGAAGCCGAAATATTTTTTCAGAGCTAGATGCAGAAAAAATTTATATTGAATTTGCAACCTGATGGAGGTCAGTATAGATGGACTAGTAGAACAAGTCCCACACAATGCTAGAAGCCGAAATATTTTTTCAGAGCTAGATGCAGAAAAAAATTATATTGAATTTGCAACCTGATGGAGGTCAGTATAGATGGACTAATAGAACAAGTGCCACACACTGCTAGAAGCCGAAATATTTTTTCAGAGCTAGATGCAGAAAAAAATTATATTGGATTTGAAACCTTGTGGAGGTTAGTATAGATGGACTAACAGAAGAAGTCCCACACTCTGCTACAAGCTGAAATATTTTTTCAGAGCTAGATGCAGAAAAAAATTATATTGAATTTGCAACCTGATGGAGGTCAGTATAGATGGACTAATAGCACAAGTCCCACACACAGCTAGAACCCGAAGTAGTTTTTCAGAGCTAGATGCAGAAAAAAATTATATTGAATTTGCAACCTGATGGAGGTCAGTATAGATGGACTAATAGAACAAGTCCCACACACTGCTACAAGCTGAAATATTTTTTCAGATCTAGATGCAGAAAAAAATTAAATTGAATTTGCAACCTGATGAAGGTTAGCATAGATGGACTAATAGAACAAGTACCACACACTGCTAGAAACCTAAATATTTTTTTCAGAGCTCGATGCAGAAAAAATTATATTGAATTTGCAACCTGATGGAGGTCAGTATAGAAGAAGAAATAGAACAAGTCCCACACACTGTTAGAACCCGAAATATTTTTTCAGAGCTAGATGCCGAAAAAAATTATATTGAATTTGCAACCTGATGGAGGTCAGTACAGATGGACTAATATAACAAGTCCCACACAATACTAGAAGCCGAAATATTTTTTCAGAGCTAGATACAGAAAAAAATTATATTGAATTTGCAATCTGATGGAGGTCAGTATTGATGGACTAATAGAACAAGTCCCACACACTGCTACAAGCTGAAATATTTTTTCATAGCTAGATGCAGAAAAAAATTATGTTGAATTTGCAACCTGATGGAGTTCAGTATAGATGGACTAATAGAACCAGTTCCACACACTGCTAGAAGCCGAAATATTTTTTCAGAGCTAGATGCAGAAAAAAATTATATTGAATTTGCAACCTGATAGAGGTCAGTTTAGATGGACTAATAGAACAAGTCCCACACACTACTAGAAGTCGAAATATTTTTTCAGAGCTAGATGCAGAAAAAAATTATATTGAATTTGCAACCTGATGGAGGTCAGTATAGATGGACTAATAGAACAAGTCCCACACACTGCTACAAGCTGAAATATTTTTTCAGAGCTAGATGCAGAAAAAAATTATATTGAATTTTCAACCTGGTAGAGGTTAGTATAGATGGACTAATAGAACAAGTCCCACACACTGCTACAAGCTGAAATATTTTTTCAAAGCTCGATGCAGAAAAAAATTATATTGAATTTGCAACCTGATGGAGGTCAGTATAGATGGACTAATAGAAAAAGTCCCACACACTGCTAGAAGCCAAAATATTTTTTCAGAGCTAGATGCAGAAAATATTTATATTGAATTTGCAACCTGATGGAGGTCAGTATAGATGGACTAATAGAAAAAGTCCCACACACTGTTAGAAGCCGAAATATTTTTTCAGAGCTAGATGCAGAAAAAAATTATATTGAATTTGCAACCTGGTGGAGGTTATTCTAGATGGACTAATAGAACAAGTCCCACACACTGCTACAAGCTGAAATATTTTTTCAGAGCTAGATGCAGAAAAAAATTAAATTGAATTTGCAACCTGATGGAGGTTAGCATAGATGGACTAATAGAACAAGTCCCACACACTGCTAGAAGCCTAAATATTTTTTCAGAGCTCGATGCAGAAAAAGATTATATTGAATTTGCAACCTGATGGAGGTCAGTATAGATGGACTAATAGAACAAGTCCCACACACTGCTAGAAGCCGAAATATTTTTTCAGAGCTAGATGCAGAAAAAAATTAAATTGAATTTGCAACCTGATGAAGGTTAGTATATATGGACTAATAGAACAAGTCCCACACACTGCTAGAAGCCGAAATATTTTTTCAGAGCTAGATGCAGAAAAAATTTATATTGAATTTGCAACCTGATGGAGGTCAGTATAGATGGACTAACAGAACAAGTCCCACACACTGCTAGGAGCCGAAATATTTTTTCAGAGCTAGATGCAGAAAAAAATTATATTGAATTTGCAACCTGGTGGAGGTTAGTATAGATGGACTAACAGAACAAGTCCCACACACTGCTAGAAGCCGAAATATTTTTTCCGAGCTAGATGCAGAAAAAATTTATATTGAATTTGCAACCTGATGGAGGTCAGTATAGATGGACTAATAGAACAAGTCCCACACACTGCTAGAAGCCGAAATATTTTTTCAGAGCTAGATGCAGAAAAAAATTATATTGGATTTGAAACCTGGTGGAGGTTAGTATAGATGGACTAACAGAAGAAGTCCCACACTCTGCTACAAGCTGAAATATTTTTTCAGAGCTAGATGCAGAAAAAAATTATATTGAATTTGCAACCTGATGGAGGTCAGTATAGATGGACTAATAGCACAAGTCCCACACACAGCTAGAACCCGAAATAGTTTTTCAGAGCTAGATGCAGAAAAAAATTATATTGAATTTGCAACCTGATGGAGGTCAGTATAGATGGACTAATATAACAAGTCCCACACACTGCTACAAGCTGAAATATTTTTTCAGATCTAGATGCAGAAAAAAATTAAATTGAATTTGCAACCTGATGATGGTTAGTATAGATGGACTAATAGAACAAGTCCCACACACTGCTAGAAACCTAAATATTTTTTTCAGAGCTCGATGCAGAAAAAATTATATTGAATTTGCAACCTGGTGGAGGTTAGCATAGATGGACTAATAGAAATAGTCCCACAAACTGCGACAAGCTGAAATATTTATTCAGAGCTAGATGCAGAAAAAAATTATATTGAATTTAGTAACCTGATGAAGGTTAGTATATATGGACTAATAGAACAAGTCCCACACACTGCTAGAAGCCGAAATATTTTTTCAGAGCTAGATGCAGAAAAAATTTATATTGAATTTGCAACCTGATGGAGGTCAGTATAGATGGACTAGTAGAACAAGTCCCACACAATGCTAGAAGCCGAAATATTTTTTCAGAGCTAGATGCAGAAAAAAATTATATTGAATTTGCAACCTGATGGAGGTCAGTATAGATGGACTAATAGAACAAGTGCCACACACTGCTAGAAGCCGAAATATTTTTTCAGAGCTAGATGCAGAAAAAAATTATATTGGATTTGAAACCTTGTGGAGGTTAGTATAGATGGACTAACAGAAGAAGTCCCACACTCTGCTACAAGCTGAAATAATTTTTCAGAGCTAGATGCAGAAAAAAATTATATTGAATTTGCAACCTGATGGAGGTCAGTATAGATGGACTAATAGAACAAGTCCCACACACTGCTACAAGCTGAAATATTTTTTCAGATCTAGATGCAGAAAAAAATTAAATTGAATTTGCAACCTGATGAAGGTTAGCATAGATGGACTAATAGAACAAGTCCCACACACTGCTAGAAACCTAAATATTTTTTTCAGAGCTCGATGCAGAAAAAATTATATTGAATTTGCAACCTGATGGAGGTCAGTATAGAAGAAGAAATAGAACAAGTCCCACACACTGCTAGAACCCGAAATATTTTTTCAGAGCTAGATGCCGAAAAAAATTATATTGAATTTGCAACCTGATGGAGGTCAGTACAGATGGACTAATATAACAAGTCCCACACAATACTAGAAGCCGAAATATTTTTTCAGAGCTAGATACAGAAAAAAATTATATTGAATTTGCAATCTGATGGAGGTCAGTATTGATGGACTAATAGAACAAGTCCCACACACTGCTACAAGCTGAAATATTTTTTCATAGCTAGATGCAGAAAAAAATTATGTTGAATTTGCAACCTGATGGAGTTCAGTATAGATGGACTAATAGAACCAGTTCCACACACTGCTAGAAGCCGGAATATTTTTTCAGAGCTAGATGCAGAAAAAAATTATATTGAATTTGCAACCTGATAGAGGTCAGTTTAGATGGACTAATAGAACAAGTCCCACACACTACTAGAAGTCGAAATATTTTTTCAGAGCTAGATGCAGAAAAAAATTATATTGAATTTGCAACCTGATGGAGGTCAGTATAGATGGACTAATAGAACAAGTCCCACACACTGCTACAAGCTGAAATATTTTTTCAGAGCTAGATGCAGAAAAAAATTATATTGAATTTTCAACCTGGTAGAGGTTAGTATAGATGGACTAATAGAACAAGTCCCACACACTGCTACAAGCTGAAATATTTTTTCAAAGCTCGATGCAGAAAAAAATTATATTGAATTTGCAACCTGATGGAGGTCAGTATAGATGGACTAATAGAAAAAGTCCCACACACTGCTAGAAGCCAAAATATTTTTTCAGAGCTAGATGCAGAAAATATTTATATTGAATTTACAACCTGATGGAGGTCAGTATAGATGGACTAATAGAAAAAGTCCCACACACTGTTAGAAGCCGAAATATTTTTTCAGAGCTAGATGCAGAAAAAAATTATATTGAATTTGCAACCTGGTGGAGGTTATTCTAGATGGACTAATAGAACAAGTCCCACACACTGCTACAAGCTGAAATATTTTTTCAGAGCTAGATGCAGAAAAAAATTATATTGAATTTGCAACCTGATGGAGGTTAGCATAGATGGACTAATAGAACAAGTCCCACACACTGCTAGAAGCCTAAATATTTTTTCAGAGCTCGATGCAGAAAAAGATTATATTGTATTTGCAACCTGATGGAGGTCAGTATAGATGGACTAATAGAACAAGTCCCACACACTGCTAGAAGCCGAAATATTTTTTCAGAGCTAGATGCAGAAAAAAATTAAATTGAATTTGCAACCTGATGAAGGTTAGTATATATGGACTAATAGAACAAGTCCCACACACTGCTAGAAGCCGAAATATTTTTTCAGAGCTAGATGCAGAAAAAATTTATATTGAATTTGCAACCTGATGGAGGTCAGTATAGATGGACTAACAGAACAAGTCCCACACACTGCTAGAAGCCGAAATATTTTTTCAGAGCTAGATGCAGAAAAAAATTATATTGAATTTGCAACCTGGTGGAGGTTAGTATAGATGGACTAACAGAACAAGTCCCACACACTGCTAGAAGCCGAAATATTTTTTCCGAGCTAGATGCAGAAAAAATTTATATTGAATTTGCAACCTGATGGAGGTCAGTATAGATGGACTAATAGAACAAGTCCCACACACTGCTAGAAGCCGAAATATTTTTTCAGAGCTAGATGCAGAAAAAAATTATATTGGATTTGAAACCTGGTGGAGGTTAGTATAGATGGACTAACAGAAGAAGTCCCACACTCTGCTACAAGCTGAAATATTTTTTCAGAGCTAGATGCAGAAAAAAATTATATTGAATTTGCAACCTGATGGAGGTCAGTATAGATGGACTAATAGCACAAGTCCCACACACAGCTAGAACCCGAAATAGTTTTTCAGAGCTAGATGCAGAAAAAAATTATATTGAATTTGCAACCTGATGGAGGTCAGTATAGATGGACTAATATAACAAGTCCCACACACTGCTACAAGCTGAAATATTTTTTCAGATCTAGATGCAGAAAAAAATTAAATTGAATTTGCAACCTGATGATGGTTAGTATAGATGGACTAATAGAACAAGTCCCACACACTGCTAAAAACCTAAATATTTTTTTCAGAGCTCGATGCAGAAAAAATTATATTGAATTTGCAACCTGATGGAGGTCAGTATAGAAGAAGAAATAGAACAAGTCCCACACACTGCTAGAACCCGAAATATTTTTTCAGAGCTAGAGGCCGAAAAAAATTATATTGAATTTGCAACCTGATGGAGGTCAGTACAGATGGACTAATATAACAAGTCCCACACAATACTAGAAGCCGAAATATTTTTTCAGAGCTAGATACAGAAAAAAATTATATTGAATTTGCAACCTGATGGAGGTCAGTATTGATGGACTAATAGAACAAGTCCCACACACTGCTACAAGCTGAAATATTTTTTCATAGCTAGATGCAGAAAAAAATTATGTTGAATTTGCAACCTGATGGAGGTCAGTATAGATGGACTAATAGAACCAGTTCCACACAATGCTAGAAGCCGAAATATTTTTTCCGAGCTAGATGCAGAAAAAAATTATATTGAATTTGCAACCTGATAGAGGTCAGTTTACATGGACTAATAGAACAAGTCCCACACACTACTAGAAGTCGAAATATTTTTTCAGAGCTAGATGCAGAAAAAAATTATATTGAATTTGCAACCTGATGGAGGTCAGTATAGATGGACTAATAGAACAAGTCCCACACACTGCTACAAGCTGAAATATTTTTTCAGAGCTAGATGCAGAAAAAAATTATATTGAATTTTCAACCTGGTAGAGGTTAGTATAGATGGACTAATAGAACAAGTCCCACACACTGCTACAAGCTGAAATATTTTTTCAAAGCTCGATGCAGAAAAAAAATATATTGAATTTGCAACCTGATGGAGGTCAGTATAGATGGACTAATAGAAAAAGTCCCACACACTGCTAGAAGCCAAAATATTTTTTCAGAGCTAGATGCAGAAAATATTTATATTGAATTTGCAACCTGATGGAGGTCAGTATAGATGGACTAATAGCACAAGTCCCACACACTGTTAGAAGCCGAAATATTTTTTCAGAGCTAGATGCAGAAAAAAATGATATTGAATTTGCAACCTGATGGAGGTCAGTATAGATGGACTAATAGAACAAGTCCCACACATTGCTAGAAGCCGAAATATTTTTTCAGAGCTAGATGCAGAAAAAAAATATATTGAATTTGCAACCTGGTGGAGGTTACTATAGATGGACTAACAGAACAAGTCCCACACACTGCTAGAAGCCAAAATATTTTTTCCGAGCTAGATGCAGAAAAAATTTATATTGAATTTGCAACCTGATGGAGGTCAGTATAGATGGACTAATAGAACAAGTCCCACACACTGCTAGAAGCCGAAATATTTTTTCAGAGCTAGATGCAGAAAAAAATTATATTGGATTTGAAACCTGGTGGAGGTTAGTATAGATGGACTAACAGAAGAAGTCCCACACTCTGCTACAAGCTGAAATATTTTTTCAGAGCTAGATGCAGAAAAGAATTATATTGAATTTGCAACCTGATTGAGGTCAGTATAGATGGACTAATAGAACAAGTCCCACACACAGCTAGAACCCGAAATAGTTTTTCAGAGCTAGATGCAGAAAAAAATTATATTGAATTTGCAACCTGATGGAGGTCAGTATAGATAGACTAATAGAACAAGTCCCACACACTGCTACAAGCTGAAATATTTTTTCAGATCTAGATGCAGAAAAAAATTAAATTGAATTTGCAACCTGATGAAGGTTAGTATAGATGGACTAATAGAACAAGTCCCACACACTGCTAGAAGCCTAAATATTTTTTTCAGAGCTAGATGCAGAAAAAAATTATATTGAATTTGCAACCTAATGGAGGTCAGTATAGATGGACTAATAGAACAGGTCCCACACACTGCTAGAAGCCGAAATATTTTTTCAGAGCTAGATGCTGAAAAAAATTATATTGAATTTGCAACCTGATGGAGGTCAGTATAGATGGACTAATAGAACAAGTCCCACACACTGCTACAAGCTGAAATATTTTTTCAGAGCTAGATGCCGAAAAAAATTATATTGAATTTGCAACCTGGTGGAGGTCAGTATAGATGGACTAATAGAACAAGTCCCACTCACTGCTACAAGCTGAAATATTTTTTAAGAGCTAGATGCAGAAAAAAATTATATTGAATTTGCAACCTGATGGAGGTCAGTATAGATGGACTAATAGAACAAGTCCCACACACTGCTAGAACCCAAAATATTTTTTCAGAGCTAGATGCAGAAAAATATTATATTGAATTTGCAACCTGGTGGAGGTTAATATAGATGGACTAATAGAACAAGTCCCACACACTGCTAGAAGCCGAAATATTTTTTCAGAGCTAGATGCAGAAAAAAATTATATTGAATTTGCAACCTGGTGGAGGTTAATATAGATGGACTAATAGAACAAGTCCCACACACTGCTAGAAGCCGAAATATTTTTTCAGAGCTAGATGCAGAAAAAAATTATCTTGAGTTTGCAACCTGATGGAGATCAGTATAGATGGACTAATAGAACAAGTCCCACACACTGCTAGAAGCTGAAATATTTTTTCAGATCTAGATGCAGAAAAAAATTATATTGAATTTGCAACCTGGTGGACGTTAGTATAGATGGACTAATAGGACAAGTCCCACACACTGCTACATGCTGAAATATTTTTTCAGAGCTAGATGCAGAAAAAAATTATATTGAATTTGCAACCTGATGGAGGTCAGTATAGATGGACTAATAGAACAAGTCCCACACACTGCTACAAGCTGAAATATTTTTTCAGAGCTAGATGCCGAAAAAAATTATATTGAATTTGCAACCTGGTGGAGGTCAGTATAGATGGACTAATAGAACAAGTCCCACTCACTGCTACAAGCTGAAATATTTTTTCATAGCTAGATGCAGAAAAAAATTATGTTGAATTTGCAACCTGATGGAGGTCAGTATAGATGGACTAATAGAACCAGTTCCACACAATGCTAGAAGCCGAAATATTTTTTCCGAGCTAGATGCAGAAAAAAATTATATTGAATTTGCAACCTGATAGAGGTCAGTTTACATGGACTAATAGAACAAGTCCCACACACTACTAGAAGTCGAAATATTTTTTCAGAGCTAGATGCAGAAAAAAATTATATTGAATTTGCAACCTGATGGAGGTCAGTATAGATGGACTAATAGAACAAGTCCCACACACTGCTACAAGCTGAAATATTTTTTCAGAGCTAGATGCAGAAAAAAATTATATTGAATTTTCAACCTGGTAGAGGTTAGTATAGATGGACTAATAGAACAAGTCCCACACACTGCTACAAGCTGAAATATTTTTTCAAAGCTCGATGCAGAAAAAAAATATATTGAATTTGCAACCTGATGGAGGTCAGTATAGATGGACTAATAGAAAAAGTCCCACACACTGCTAGAAGCCAAAATATTTTTTCAGAGCTAGATGCAGAAAATATTTATATTGAATTTGCAACCTGATGGAGGTCAGTATAGATGGACTAATAGCACAAGTCCCACACAGTGTTAGAAGCCGAAATATTTTTTCAGAGCTAGATGCAGAAAAAAATTATATTGAATTTGCAACCTGGTGGAGGTTATTCTAGATGGACTAATAGAACAAGTCCCACACACTGCTACAAGCTGAAATATTTTTTCAGAGCTAGATACAGAAAAAAATTAAATTGAATTTGCAACCTGATGGAGGTTAGTATAGATGGACTAATAGAACACGTCCCACACACTGCTAGAAGCCTAAATATTTTTTCAGAGCTCGATGCAGAAAAAAATTATATTGAATTTGCAACCTGATGGACGTCAGTATAGATGGACTAATAGAACAAGTCCCACACACTGCTAGAAGCCGAAATATTTTTTCAGAGCTAGATGCAGAAAAAAATTATATTGAATTTGCAACCTGATGGAGGTCAGTATAGATGGACTAATAGAACAAGTCCCACACACTGCTAGAAGCTGAAATATTTTTTCAGAGCTAGATGCAGAAAAAAATGATATTGAATTTGCAATCTGGTGGAGGTTAGTATAGATGGACTAATAGAACAAGTCCCACACACTGCTAGAAGCCGAAATTTTTTTTCAGAGCTAGATGCAGAAAAAAATTATATTGAATTTGCAACCTGATGGAGGTCAGTATAGATGGACTAATAGAACAAGTCCCACACACTGCTATAAGTTGAAAGATTTTTTCAGAGCTAGATGCAGAAAAAATTATATTGAATTTGCAACCTGGTGGAGGTTAATATAGATGGACTAATAGAACAAGTCCCACACACTGCTAGAAGACGAAATATTTTTTCAGAGCTAGATGCAGAAAAAAATTATCTTGAGTTTGCAACCTGATGGAGATCAGTATAGATGGACTAATAGAACAAGTCCCACACACTGCTAGAAGCTAAAATATTTTTTCAGATCTAGATGCAGAAAAAAATTATATTGAATTTGCAACCTGGTGGACGTTAGTATAGATGGACTAATAGGACAAGTCCCACACACTGCTACATGCTGAAATATTTTTTCAGAGCTAGATGCAGAAAATAATTATATTGAATTTTCAACCTGGTAGAGGTTAGTATAGATGGACTAATAGAACAAGTCACACACACTGCTATAAGCTGAAATATTTTTTCAAAGCTTGATGCAGAAAATTTTTTTATTGAATTTGCAACCTGATGGAGGTCAGTATAGATGGACTAATAGAACAAGTCCCACACACTGCTAGAACCCGAAATATTTTTTCAAAGCTACATGCAGAAAAAAATTATATTGAATTTGCAAGCTGATGGAGGTCAGTTCAGATGGACTAATAGAACAAGTCCCACACACTGCTAGAAGCCAAAATATTTTTTCAGAGCTAGATGCAGAAAAAAATTATATTGGATTTGAAACCTGGTGGAGGTTAGTATAGATGGACTAACAGAAGAAGTCCCACAATCTGCTACAAGCTGAAATATTTCTTCAGAGCTAGATGCAGAAAAAAATTACATTGAATTTGCAACCTGATGGAGGTCAGTATAGATGGACTAATAGAACAAGTCCCACACACAGCTAGAACCCGAAATAGTTTTTCAGAGCTAGATGCAGAAAAAAATTATATTGAATTTGCAACCTGATGGAGGTCAGTATAGATGGACTATTAGAACAAGTCCCACACACTGCTACAAGCTGAAATATTTTTTCAGAGCTAGATGCAGAAAAAAATTATATTGAATTTGCAACCTGGTGGAGGTCAATATGGATGGACTAATAAAACAAGTCCCACACACTGCTAAAACCCGAAATATTTTTTCAGAGCTAGATGCAGAAAAAAATTATATTGAATTTGCAACCTGATGAAGGTTAGTATAGATGGACTAATTAAACAAGTCCCACACACTGCTAGAAGCCTAAATATTTTTTTCAGAGCTCGATGCAGAAAAAATTATATTGAATTTGCAAACTGATGGAGGTCAGTATTGATGGACTAATAGAACAAGTCCCACACACTGCTACAAGCCGAAATATTTTTTCATAGCTAGATGCAGAAAAAAATTATGTTGAATTTGCAACCTGATGGAGGTCAGTATAGATGGACTAATAGAACAAGTCCCACACACTGCTAGAAGCCGAAATATTTTTTCAGAGCTAGATGCAGAAAAAATTTATATTGAATTTGCAACCTGATGGAGGTCAGTATAGATGGACTAATAGAACAAGTCCCACACACTGCTAAAGCCGAAATATTTTTTCAAACCTAGATGCAGAAAAAAATGATATTGAATTTGCAACCTGGTGGAGGTTAGTATAGATGGACTAACAGAACAAATCCCACACACTGCTAGAACCCCAAATATTTTTTCAGAGCTAGATGCAGAAAAAAATTATATTGAATTTGCAACCTGATGGAGGTCAGTATAGATGGACTAATAGAACAAGTTCCACACACTGCTAAAAGCTGAAATATTTTTTCAGAGCTAGATGCAGAAAAAATTATATTGAATTTGCAACCTGATAGAGGTCAGTTTAGATGGACTAATAGAACAAGTCCCACACACTGCTAGAAGCCGAAATATTTTTTCAGAGCTAGATGCAGAAAAAAATTATATTGAATATGCAACCTGATAGAGGTCAGTATTGATGGACTAATAGAACAAGTCCCACACACTGCTACAAGCCGAAATATTTTTTCATAGCTAGATGCAGAAAAAAATTATGTTGAATTTGCAACCTGATGGAGGTCAGTATAGATGGACTAATAGAACAAGTCCCACACACTGCTAGAAGCCGAAATATTTTTTCAGAGCTAGATGCAGAAAAAATTTATATTGAATTTGCAACCTGATGGAGGTCAGTATAGATGGACTAATAGAACAAGTCCCACACACTGCTAAAGCCGAAATATTTTTTCAAACCTAGATGCAGAAAAAAATGATATTGAATTTGCAACCTGGTGGAGGTTAGTATAGATGGACTAACAGAACAAATCCCACACACTGCTAGAACCCCAAATATTTTTTAGAGCTAGATGCAGAAAAAAATTATATTGAATTTGCAACCTGATGGAGGTTAGTATAGATGGACTAATAGAACAAGTCCCACACACTGTTACAAGCTGAAATATTTTTTCAGAGCTAGATGCAGAAAAAATTATATTGAATTTGCAACCTGATAGAGGTCAGTTTAGATGGACTAATAGAACAAGTCCCACACACTGCTAGAAGCCGAAATATTTTTTCAGAGCTAGATGCAGAAAAAAATTATATTGAATATGCAACTTGATAGAGGTCAGTTTAGATGGAGTAATAGAACAAGTCCCACACACTGCTAGAAGCTGAAATATTTTTTCAGAGCTAGATGCAGAAAAAAATTATATTAAATTTGCAACCTGATAGATGTCAGTTTAGATGGACTAATAGAACAAGTTCCACACACTACTAGAAGCCGAAATATTTTTTCAGAGCTAGATGCAGAAAAAAATTATATTGAATTTGCAACCTGATGGAGGTTAGCATAGAAGGACTAATAGAACAAGTCCCACACACTGCTACAAGCTGAAATATTTTTTCAAAGCTCGATGCAGAAAAAAATTATATTGAAATTGCAACCTGATGGAGGTTAGTATATATGGACTAATAGAACAAGTCCCACACACTGCTAGAAGCCTAAATATTTTTTCAGAGCTAGATGCAGAAAAAAATTATATTGAATTTGCAACCTGATGGACGTCAGTATAGACGGACTAATAGAACAAGTCCCACACACTGCTAGAAGCCGAAATATTTTTTCAGAGCTCGATGCAGAAAAAAATTATATTGAATTTGCAACCTGATGGAGGTCAGTATAGATGGATTAATAGAACAAGTCCCACACACTGCTAGAAGCCGAAATATTTTTTCAGAGCTAGATGCAGAAAAAAATGATATTGAATTTGCAACCTGATGGAGGTCAGTATAGATGGACTAATAGAACAAGTCCCACACACTGCTACAAGCTGAAATATTTTTTCAGAAGTAGATGCAGAAAAAAATTATATGGAATTTTCAACCTGATGGAGCTCAGTAAAGATGAACTAATAGAACAAGTCCCACACACTGCTACAAGCTGAAATATTTTTTCAGATCTTCATGCAGAAAAAAATTATATTGAATTTGCAACCTGGTGGAGGTTAGTATAGATGGACTAATAGAACTAGTCCTACACACTGCGACAAGCTGAAATATTTATTCAGAGCTAGATGCAGAAAAAAATTATATTGAATTTGCAAACTGATGAAGGTTAGTATAGATGGACTGATAGAACAAGTCCCACACACTGATAGAAGCCGAAATATTTTTTCAGAGCTAGATGCAGAAAAAATTTATATTGAATTTGCAACCTGATGGAGGTCAGTATAGATGGACTAATAGAACAAGTCCCACACATTGCTAGAAGCCGAAATATTTTTTCAGAGCTAGATGCAGAAAAAAAATATATTGAATTTGCAACCTGGTGGAGGTTACTATAGATGGACTAACAGAACAAGTCCCACACACTGCTAGAAGCCAAAATATTTTTTCCGAGCTAGATGCAGAAAAAATTTATATTGAATTTGCAACCTGATGGAGGTCAGTATAGATGGACTAATAGAACAAGTCCCACACACTGCTAGAAGCCGAAATATTTTTTCAGAGCTAGATGCAGAAAAAAATTATATTGGATTTGAAACCTGGTGGAGGTTAGTATAGATGGACTAACAGAAGAAGTCCCACACTCTGCTACAAGCTGAAATATTTTTTCAGAGCTAGATGCAGAAAAGAATTATATTGAATTTGCAATCTGATTGAGGTCAGTATAGATGGACTAATAGAACAAGTCCCACACACAGCTAGAACCCGAAATAGTTTTTCAGAGCTAGATGCAGAAAAAAATTATATTGAATTTGCAACCTGATGGAGGTCAGTATAGATAGACTAATAGAACAAGTCCCACACACTGCTACAAGCTGAAATATTTTTTCAGATCTAGATGCAGAAAAAAATTAAATTGAATTTGCAACCTGATGAAGGTTAGTATAGATGGACTAATAGAACAAGTCCCACACACTGCTAGAAGCCTAAATATTTTTTTCAGAGCTAGATGCAGAAAAAAATTATATTGAATTTGCAACCTAATGGAGGTCAGTATAGATGGACTAATAGAACAGGTCCCACACACTGCTAGAAGCCGAAATATTTTTTCAGAGCTAGATGCTGAAAAAAATTATATTGAATTTGCAACCTGATGGAGGTCAGTATAGATGGACTAATAGAACAAGTCCCACACACTGCTACAAGCTGAAATATTTTTTCAGAGCTAGATGCCGAAAAAAATTATATTGAATTTGCAACCTGGTGGAGGTCAGTATAGATGGACTAATAGAACAAGTCCCACTCACTGCTACAAGCTGAAATATTTTTTAAGAGCTAGATGCAGAAAAAAATTATATTGAATTTGCAACCTGATGGAGGTCAGTATAGATGGACTAATAGAACAAGTCCCACACACTGCTAGAACCCAAAATATTTTTTCAGAGCTAGATGCAGAAAAATATTATATTGAATTTGCAACCTGGTGGAGGTTAATATAGATGGACTAATAGAACAAGTCCCACACACTGCTAGAAGCCGAAATATTTTTTCAGAGCTAGATGCAGAAAAAAATTATATTGAATTTGCAACCTGGTGGAGGTTAATATAGATGGACTAATAGAACAAGTCCCACACACTGCTAGAAGCCGAAATATTTTTTCAGAGCTAGATGCAGAAAAAAATTATCTTGAGTTTGCAACCTGATGGAGATCAGTATAGATGGACTAATAGAACAAGTCCCACACACTGCTAGAAGCTGAAATATTTTTTCAGATCTAGATGCAGAAAAAAATTATATTGAATTTGCAACCTGGTGGACGTTAGTATAGATGGACTAATAGGACAAGTCCCACACACTGCTACATGCTGAAATATTTTTTCAGAGCTAGATGCAGAAAAAATTATATTGAATTTGCAACCTGATGGAGGTCAGTATAGATGGACTAATAGAACAAGTCCCACACACTGCTACAAGCTGAAATATTTTTTCAGAGCTAGATGCCGAAAAAAATTATATTGAATTTGCAACCTGGTGGAGGTCAGTATAGATGGACTAATAGAACAAGTCCCACTCACTGCTACAAGCTGAAATATTTTTTAAGAGCTAGATGCAGAAAAAAATTATATTGAATTTGCAACCTGATGGAGGTCAGTATAGATGGACTAATAGAACAAGTCCCACACACTGCTAGAACCCAAAATATTTTTTCAGAGCTAGATGCAGAAAAATATTATATTGAATTTGCAACCTGGTGGAGGTTAATATAGATGGACTAATAGAACAAGTCCAACACACTGCTAGAAGCCGAAATATTTTTTCAGAGCTAGATGCAGAAAAAAATTATATTGAATTTGCAACCTGGTGGAGGTTAATATAGATGGACTAATAGAACAAGTCCCACACACTGCTAGAAGCCGAAATATTTTTTCAGAGCTAGATGCAGAAAAAAATTATCTTTAGTTTGCAACCTGATGGAGATCAGTATAGATGGACTAATAGAACAAGTCCCACACACTGCTAGAAGCTGAAATATTTTTTCAGATCTAGATGCAGAAAAAAATTATATTGAATTTCCAACCTGGTGGACGTTAGTATAGATCGACTAATAGGACAAGTCCCACACACTGCTACATGCTGAAATATTTTTTCAGAGCTAGATGCAGAAAATAATCATATTGAATTTTCAACCTGGTAGAGGTTAGTATAGATGGACTAATAGAACAAGTCACACACACTGCTATAAGCTGAAATATTTTTTCAAAGCTCGCTGCAGAAAAAAATTATATTGAATTTGCAACCTGATGGACGTCAGTATACATGGACTAATAGAACAAGTCCCACACACTGCTAGAACCCGAAATATTTTTTCAAAGCTACATGCAGAAAAAAATTATATTGAATTTGCAACCTGATGGAGGTCAGTATAGATGGACTAATAGAAAAAGTCCCACACACTGCTAGAAGCCGAAATATTTTTTCAGAGCTAGATGCAGAAAATATTTATATTGAATTTGCAACCTGATGGAGGTCAGTATAGATGGACTAATAGCACAAGTCCCTCACACTGTTAGAAGCCGAAATATTTTTTCAGAGCTAGATGCAGAAAAAAATTATATTGAATTTGCAACCTGGTGGAGGTTAGTCTAGATGGACTAATAGAACAAGTCCCACACACTGCTACAAGCTGAAATATTTTCTCAGAGCTAGATGCAGAAAAAATTAAATTGAATTTGCAACCTGATGGAGGTTAGTATAGATGGACTAATAGAACAAGTCCCACACACTGCTAGAAGCCTAAATATTTTTTCAGAGCTCGATGCAGAAAAAAATTATATTGAATTTGCAACCTGATGGACGTCAGTATAGATGGACTAATAGAACAAGTCCCACACACTGCTACAAGCTGAAATATTTTTTCAGAGCTAGATGCAGAAAAAAATGATATTGAATTTGCAATCTGGGGGAGGTTAGTATAGATGGACTAATAGAACAAGTCCCACACACTGATACAAGCTGAAATATTTTTTCAGAGCAAGATGTAGAAAAAAATGATATTGAATTTGCAACCTGATGGAGGTCAGTATAGATGGACTAATAGAACAAGTCCGACACACTGCTAGAAGCCGAAATATTTTTTCAGAGCTAGATGCAGAAAAAAAATATATTGAATTTGCAACCTGATGTAGGTCAGTATAGATGGACTAATAGAACAAGTCCCACACACTGCTACAAGTTGAAAGATTTTTTCAGAGCTAGATGCAGAAAAAAATGATATTGAATTTGCAACCTGGTGGAGGTCAGTATAGATGGACTAATAGATCAAGTCCCACACACTGCTCGAAGCCAAAATATTTTTTCAGAGCTAGATGCAGAAAAAAATTATATTGAATTTGCAACCTGATGGAGGTCAGTATAGATGGACTAATAGAACAAGTCCCACACACGGCTAGAAGCCAAAATATTTTTTCAGAGCTAGATGCAGAAAAAAATTATATTGAGTTTGCAACCTAATGGAGGTCAGTATAGATGGACTAATAGAACAAGTCCCACACACTGCTAGAAGCAGAAATATTTTTTCAGAGCTAGATGCAGAAAAAAATTATATTGAATTTGCAACCTGATGGAGGTCAGTATAGATGGACTAATAGAACAAGTCCCACACACTGCTACATGCTGAAATATTTTTTCAGAGCTAGATGCGGAAAAAAATTATATTGAATTTGCAACCTGGTGGAGGTCAGTATAGATGGACTAATAGAACAAGTCCCACTCACTGCTACAAGCTGAAATATTTTTTCAGAGCTAGATGCAGAAAAAAATTATATTGAATTTGCAACCTGATGGAGTTCAGTATAGATGGACTAATGGAACAAGTCCCACACACAGCTAGAACCCGAAATATTTTTTCAGAGCTAGATGCATAAAAATATTATATTGAATTTGCAACCTGATGGAGGTCAGTATAGATGGACTAATAGAACAAGTCCCACACACTGCTACCAGCTGAAATATTTTTTCAGAGCTCGATGCAGAAAAAAATTATATTGAATTTGCAACCTGATGGACATCAGTATAGATGGACTAATAGAACAAGTCCCACACACTGCTAGAAGCCGAAATATTTTTTCAGAGCTAGATGCAGAAAAAAATGATATTGAATTTGCAATCTGGTGGAGGTTAGTATAGATGGACTAATAGAACAAGTCCCACACACTGCTACAAGTTGAAAGATTTTTTCAGAGCTAGATGCAGAAAAAAATTATATTGAATTTGCAACCTGGTGGAGGTCAGTATAGATGTACTAATAGAACAAGTCCCACACACTGCTCGAAGCCAAAATATTTTTTCAGAGCTAGATGCAGAAAAAAATTATATTGAATTTGCAACCTGATGGAGGTCAGTATAGATGGACTAATAGAACAAGTCCCACACACGGCTAGAAGCCAAAATATTTTTTCAGAGCTAGATGCAGAAAAAAATTATATTGAATTTGCAACCTAATGGAGGTCAGTATAGATGGACTAATAGAACAAGTCCCAAACACTGCTAGAAGCCGAAATATTTTTTCAGAGCTAGATGCAGAAAAAAATTATATTGAATTTGCAACCTGATGGAGGTCAGTATAGATGGACTAATAGAACAAGTCCCACACACTGCTACATGCTGAAATATTTTTTCAGAGCTAGATGCGGAAAAAAATTATATTGAATTTGCAACCTGGTGGAGGTCAGTATAGATGGACTAATAGAACAAGTCCCACTCACTGCTACAAGCTGAAATATTTTTTCAGAGCTAGATGCAGAAAAATATTATATTGAATTTGCAACCTGATGGAGGTCAGTATAGATGGACTAATAGAACAAGTCCCACACACTGCTACCAGCTGAAATATTTTTTCAGAGCTAGAGCAGAAAAAAATTATATTGAATTTGCAACCTAGTGGAGGTTAATATAGATGGACTAATAGAACAAGTCCCACACACTGCTAGAAGCCGAAATATTTTTTCAGAGCTAGATGCAGAAAAAAATTATATTGAATTTGCAACCTGATGGAGGTCAGTATAGATGGACTAATAGAACAAGTCCCACACACTGCTACATGCTGAAATATTTTTTCAGAGCTAGATGCGGAAAAAAATTATATTGAATTTGCAACCTGGTGGAGGTCAGTATAGATGGACTAATAGAACAAGTCCCACTCACTGCTACAAGCTGAAATATTTTTTCAGAGCTAGATGCAGAAAAAAATTATATTGAATTTGCAACCTGATGGAGGTCAGTATAGATGGACTAATAGAACAAGTCCCACACACAGCTAGAACCCGAAATATTTTTTCAGAGCTAGATGCAGAAAAATATTATATTGAATTTGCAACCTGATGGAGGTCAGTATAGATGGACTAATAGAACAAGTCCCACACACTGCTACCAGCTGAAATATTTTTTCAGAGCTAGATGCAGAAAAAAATTATATTGAATTTGCAACCTAGTGGAGGTTAATATAGATGGACTAATAGAACAAGTCCCACACACTGCTAGAAGCCGAAATATTTTTTCAGAGCTAGATGCAGAAAAAAATTATCTTGAGTTTACAACCTGGTGGACGTTAGTATAGATGGACTTATAGGACAAGTCCCACACACTGCTACAAGCTGAAATATTTTTTCAGAGCTAGATGCAGGAAAAAATTATATTGAATTTTCAACCTGATAGAGGTTAGTATAGATGGACTAATAGAACAAGTCACACACACTGCTATAAGCTGAAACATTTTTTCAAAGCTCGATGTAGAAAAAAATTATATTGAAATTGCAACCTGATGGAGGTCAGTATAGATGGACTAATAGAACAAGTCCCACACACTGCTAGAACCCGAAATATTTTTTCAGAGCTACATGCAGAAAAAAATTATATTGAATTTGCAACCTGATGGAGGTCAGTATAGATGGACTAATAGAACAAGGCCCACACAGTGCTAGAAGCCAAAATATTTTTTCAGAGCTAGATGCAGAAAAAAATTATGTTGAATTTGCAACTTGATGGAGGTCAGTATAGATGGACTAATAGAACAAGTCCCACACACTGCTAGAAAACGAAATATTTTTTCAGAGCTAGATGCAGAAAAAATTTATATTGAATTTGCAACCTGATGGAGGTCAGTATAGATGGACTAACAGAACAAGTCCCACACACTGCTAGAAGCCGAAATATTTTTTCAGAGCTAGATGCAGAAAAAATTCATATTGAATTTGCAACCTGATGGAGGTCAGTATAGATGGACTAATATAACAAGTCCCACACACTGCTAGAAGCCGAAATATTTTTTCATAGCTAGATGCAGAAAAAAATTATATTGAATTTGCAACCTGGTGGACGTTAGTATAGATGGACTAACAGAACAAGTCAAACACACTGCTAGAAGCCGAAATATTTTTTCAGAGCTAGATGCAGAAAAAATTCATATTGAATTTGCAACCTGATGGAGGTCAGTATAGATGGACTAATATAACAAGTCCCACACACTGCTAGAAGCCGAAATATTTTTTCATAGCTAGATGCAGAAAAAAATTATATTGAATTTGCAACCTGGTGGAGGTCAGTATAGATGGACTAATAGAACAAGTCCCACACACTGCTACAAGCTGAAATATTTTTTCAGATCTAGATGCAGAAAAAAATTAAATTGAATTTGCAACCTGATGAAGGTTAGTATAGATGGACTAATAGAACAAGTCCCACACACTACTAGAAGTCGAAATAATTTTTCAGAGCTAGATACAGAAAAAAATTATATTGAATTTGCAACCTGATGGAGGTCAGTATAGATGGACTAATAGAACAAGTCCCACACACTGCTAGAAGCCGAAATATTTTTTCAGAGCTAGATGCAGAAAAAATTTATATTGAATTTGAAACCTGATGGAGGTCAGTATAGATGGACTAATAGAACAAGTCCCACACACTGCTAGAAGCCGAAATATTTTTTCAGAGCTAGATGCACAAAAAAAATTATATTGAATTTGCAACCTGGTGGAGGTTAGTATAGATGGACTAACAGAACAAGTCAAACACACTTCTAGAAGCCGAAATATTTTTTCAGAGCTAGATGCAGAAAAAATTCATATTGAATTTGCAACCTGATGGAGGTCAGTATAGATGGACTAAAAGAACAAGTCCCACACACTGCTAGAAGCCGAAATATTTTTTCAGAGCTAGATGCAGAAAAAAATTATATTGGATTTGAAACCTGGTGGAGGTTAGTATAGATGGACTAACAGAACAAGTCCCACACACTGCTACAAGCTGAAATATTTTTTCAGAGCTAGATGCAGAAAAAAATTATATTGAATTTGCCACCTGATGGAGGTCAGTATAGATGGACTAATATAACAAGTCCCACACACTGCTAGAAGCCGAAATATTTTTTCATAGCTAGATGCAGAAAAAAATTATATTGAATTTGCAACCTGGTGGAGGTCAGTATAGATGGACTAATAGAACAATTCCCACACACTGCTACAAGCTGAAATATTTTTTCAGATCTAGATGCAGAAAAAAATTAAATTGAATTTGCAACCTGATGAAGGTTAGTATAGATGGACTATTAAAACAAGTCCCACACACTACTAGAAGCCGAAATAATTTTTCAGAGCTAGATACAGAAAAAAATTATATTGAATTTGCAACCTGATGGAGGTCAGTATAGATGGACTAATAGAACAAGTCCCACACACTGCTAGAAGCCGAAATATTTTTTCAGAGCTAGATGCAGAAAAAATTTATATTGAATTTGCAACCTGATGGAGGTCAGTATAGATGGACTAATAGAACAAGTCCCACACACTGCTAGAAGCCGAAATATTTTTTCAGAGCTAGATGCACAAAAAAAATTATATTGAATTTGCAACCTGGTGGAGGTTAGTATAGATGGACTAACAGAACATGTCAAACACACTGCTAGAAGCCGAAATATTTTTTCAGAGCTAGATGCAGAAAAAATTCATATTGAATTTGCAACCTGATGGAAATCAGTATAGATGGACTAAAAGAACAAGTCCCACACACTGCCAGAAGCCGAAATATTTTTTCAGAGCTAGATGCAGAAAAAAATTATATTGGATTTGAAACCTGGTGGAGGTTAGTATAGATGGACTAACAGAACAAGACTCACACTCTGCTACAAGCTGAAATATTTTTTCAGAGCTAGTTGCAGAAAAAAATTATATTGAATTTGCCACCTGATGGAGGTCAGTATAGATGGACTAATACAACAAGTACCACACACTGCTAGAAGCCGAAATATTTTTTCATAGCTAGATGCAGAAAAAAATTATATTGAATTTGTAACCTGATGGAGGTCAGTATAGATGGACTAATAGAACAAGTCCCACACACTGCTACAAGCTGAAATATTTTTTCAGATCTAGATGCAGAAAAAAATTAAATTGAATTTGCAACCTGATGAAGGTTAGTATAGATGGACTAATAGAACAAGTCCCACACACTGCTAGAAGCCTAAATATTTTTTCAGAGCTCGATGCAGAAAAAATTATATTGAATTTGCAACCTGATGGAGGTCAGTATAGATGGACTAATAGAACAAGTCCCACACACTGCTAGAACCCGAAATATTTTTTCAGAGCTAGATGCAGAAAAAAATTATATTGAATTTGCAACCTGATGGAGGTCAGTATAGATGGACTAATAGAACACGTCCCACACACTACTAGAAGCCGAAATATTTTTTCAGAGCTAGATACAGAAAAAAATTATATTGAATTTGCAACCTGATGGAGGTCAGTATTGATGGACTAATAGAACAAGTCCCACACACTGCTACAAGCTGCAATTTTTTTTCATAGCTTGATGCAGAAAAAAATTATATTGAATTTGCAACCTGGTGGAGGTTAGTATAGATGGACTAATATAACAAGTCCCACACACTGATACAAGCTGAAATATTTTTTCAGAGCTAGATGCAGAAAAAAATTATATTGAATTTGCAACCTGATGGAGGTCAGTATAGATGGACTAATAGAACAAGTCCCACACACTGCTAGAAGCCGAAATATTTTTTCAGATCTAGATGCAGAAAAAATTTATATTGAATTTGCAACCTGATGGAGGTCAGTATAGATGGACTAATAGAACAAGTCCCACACACTGCTAGAAGCCGAAATATTTTTTCAGAGCTAGATGCACAAAAAAAATTATATTGAATTTGCAACCTGGTGGAGGTTAGTATAGATGGACTAACAGAACAAGTCAAACACACTTCTAGAAGCCGAAATAATTTTTCAGAGCTAGATGCAGAAAAAATTCATATTGAATTTGCAACCTGATGGAGGTCAGTATAGATGGACTAAAAGAACAAGTCCCACACACTGCTAGAAGCCGAAATATTTTTTCAGAGCTAGATGCAGAAAAAAATTATATTGGATTTGAAACCTGGTGGAGGTTAGTATAGATGGACTAACAGAACAAGTCCCACACACTGCTACAAGCTGAAATATTTTTTCAGAGCTAGATGCAGAAAAAAATTATATTGAATTTGCCACCTGATGGAGGTTAGTATAGATGGACTATTAAAACAAGTCCCACACACTACTAGAAGCCGAGATAATTTTTCAGAGCTAGATACAGAAAAAAATTATATTGAATTTGCAACCTGATGGAGGTCAGTATAGATGGAATAATAGAACAAGTCCCACACACTGCTAGAAGCCGAAATATTTTTTCAGAGCTAGATGCAGAAAAAAATTATATTGAATTTGCAACCTGATGGAGGTCAGTATAGATGGACTAATAGAACAAGTCCCACACACTGCTAGAAGCCGAAATATTTTTTCAGAGCTAGATGCACAAAAAAAATTATATTGAATTTGCAACCTGGTGGAGGTTAGTATAGATGGACTAACAGAACATGTCAAACACACTGCTAGAAGCCGAAATATTTTTTCAGAGCTAGATGCAGAAAAAATTCATATTGAATTTGCAATCTGATGGAAGTCAGTATAGATGGACTAAAAGAACAAGTCCCACACACTGCTAGAAGCCGAAATATTTTTTCAGAGCTAGATGCAGAAAAAAATTATATTGGATTTGAAACCTGGTGGAGGTTAGTATAGATGGACTAACAGAACAAGACTCACACTCTGCTACAAGCTGAAATATTTTTTCAGAGCTAGATGCAGAAAAAAATTATATTGAATTTGCCACCTGATGGAGGTCAGTATAGATGGACTAATACAACAAGTACCACACACTGCTAGAAGCCGAAATATTTTTTCATAGCTAGATGCAGAAAAAAATTATATTGAATTTGCAACCTGGTGGAGGTCAGTATAGATGGACTAATAGAACAAGTCCCACACACTGCTACAAGCTGAAATATTTTTTCAGATCTAGATGCAGAAAAAAATTAAATTGAA
This sequence comes from Phyllobates terribilis, assembly GCF_046119375.1. Classification (NCBI taxonomy): domain Eukaryota; kingdom Metazoa; phylum Chordata; class Amphibia; order Anura; family Dendrobatidae; genus Phyllobates; species Phyllobates terribilis. The sequence continues at coordinate 124,539,797 of NW_027362762.1, read as the reverse complement.
TTTGCAACCTGATGAAGGTTAGTATAGATGGACTAATAGAACAAGTCCCACACACTGCTAGAAGCCTAAATATTTTTTCAGAGCTCGATGCAGAAAAAATTATATTGAATTTGCAACCTGATGGAGGTCAGTCTAGATGGACTAATAGAACAAGTCCCACACACTGCTAGAACCCGAAATATTTTTTCAGAGCTAGATGCAGAAAAAAATTATATTGAATTTGCAACCTGATGGAGGTCAGTATAGATGGACTAATAGAACACGTCCCACACACTACTAGAAGCCGAAATATTTTTTCAGAGCTAGATACAGAAAAAAATTATATTGAATTTGCAACCTGATGGAGGTCAGTATTGATGGACTAATAGAACAAGTCCCACACACTGCTACAAGCTGAAATATTTTTTCATAGCTTGATGCAGAAAAATTTTTATTGAATTTGCAACCTGGTGGAGGTTAGTATAGAGGGACTAATATAACAAGTCCCACACACTGATACAAGCTGAAATATTTTTTCAGAGCTAGATGCAGAAAAAAATTATGTTGAATTTGCAACCTGATGGAGGTCAGTATAGATGGACTAATAGAACAAGTCCCACACACTGCAAGAAGCCAAAATATTTTTTCAGAGCTAGATGCAGAAAAAATGTATATTGAATTTGCAACCTGATGGAGGTCAGTATAGATGGACTAATAGAACAAGTCCCACACACTGCTAGAAGCCGAAATATTTTTTCAAACCTAGATGCAGAAAAAAATTATATTGTATTTGCAACCTGGTGGAGGTTAGTATAGATGGTCTAACAGAACAAGTCCCACACAGTGCTAGAAGCCGAAATATTTCTTCAGAGCTCGATGCAGAAAAAAATTATATTGAATTTGCAACCTGATGGAGGTTAGTATAGATGGACTAATAGAACAAGTCCCACACACTGCTAGAACCCGAAATATTTTTTCAGAGCTAGATGCAGAAAAAAATTATATTGAATTTGCAACCTGATGGAGGTCAGTATAGATGGACTAATAGAACAAGTCCCACACACTGCTAGAAGCCGAAATATTTTTTCAGAGCTAGATGCAGAAAAAAATTATATTGAATTTGCAACCTGATGGAGGTCAGTATAGATGGACTAATAGAACAAGTCCCACACACTACTAGAAGCCGAAATATTTTTTCAGTGCTAGATGCAGAAAAAAATTATATTGAATTTGAAACCTGATGGAGGTCAGTATTGATGGACTAATAGAACAAGTCCCACACACTGCTACAAGCTGAAATATTTTTTCAGAGCTAGATGCAGAAAAAAATTATATTGAATTTGCAACCTTGTGGAGGTTAGTATAGATGGACTAATAGAACAAGTCCCACACACTGCTACAAGCTGAAATATTTTTTCAGAGCTAGATGCAGAAAAAATTATATTGAATTGGCAACCTTATAGAGGTCAGTTTAGATGGACTAATAGAACAAGTCCCACACACTGCTAGAAGCCGAAATATTTTTTCAGAGCTAGATGCAGAAAAAAATTATATTGAATTTGCAACCTGATGGAGGTCAGTATAGATGGACTAATAGAACAAGTCCCACACACTACTAGAAGACGAAATATTTTTTCAGAGCTAGATGCAGAAAAAAATTATATTGAATTTGCAACCTGATGGAGGTCAGTATAGACGGACTAATAGAACAAGTCCCACACACTGCTACAAGCTGAAATATTTTTTCAGAGCTAGATGCAGAAAAAAATTATATTGAATTTTCAACCTGGTAGAGGTTAATATAGATGGACTATTAGAACAAGTCCCACACACTGCTAAAAGCTGAAATATTTTTTCAAAGCTCGATGCAGAAAAAAATTATATTGAATTTGCAACCTGATGTAGGTCAGTATAGATGGACTAATAGAATAAGTCCCACACACTGCTAGAAGCCGAAATATTTTTTCAGAGCTAGATGCAGAAAATATTTTTATTGAATTTGCAACCTGATGGAGGTCAGTATAGATGGACTAATAGCACAAGTCCCACACACTGTTAGAAGCCGAAATATTTTTTCAGATCTAGATGCAGAAAAAAATTATATTGAATTTGCAACCTGGTGGAGGTTAGTCTAGATGGACTAATAGAACAAGTCCCACACACTGCTAGAACCCGAAATATTTTTTCAGAGCTAGATGCAGAAAAAAATTATATTGAATTTGCAACCTGATGGAGGTTAGTATAGATGGACTAACAGAACAAGTCAAACACACTGCTAGAAGCCGAAATATTTTTTCAGAGCTAGATGCAGAAAAAATTCATATTGAATTTGCAACCTGATGGAGGTCAGTATAGATGGACTAATATAACAAGTCCCACACACTGCTAGAAGCCGAAATATTTATTCATAGCTAGATGCAGAAAAAAATTATATTGAATTTGCAACCTGGTGGAGGTCAGTATAGATGGACTAATAGAACAAGTCCCACACACTGCTACAAGCTGAAATATTTTTTCAGATCTAGATGCAGAAAAAAATTAAATTGAATTTGCAACCTGATGAAGGTTAGTATAGATGGACTAATAGAACAAGTCCCACACACTACTAGAAGTCGAAATAATTTTTCAGAGCTAGATACAGAAAAAAATTATATTGAATTTGCAACCTGATGGAGGTCAGTATAGATGGACTAATAGAACAAGTCCCACACACTGCTAGAAGCCGAAATATTTTTTCAGATCTAGATGCAGAAAAAATTTATATTGAATTTGCAACCTGATGGAGGTCAGTATAGATGGACTAATAGAACAAGTCCCACACACTGCTAGAAGCCGAAATATTTTTTCAGAGCTAGATGCACAAAAAAAATTATATTGAATTTGCAACCTGGTGGAGGTTAGTATAGATGGACTAACAGAACAAGTCAAACACAGTTCTAGAAGCCGAAATATTTTTTCAGAGCTAGATGCAGAAAAAATTCATATTGAATTTGCAACCTGATGGAGGTCAGTATAGATGGACTAAAAGAACAAGTCCCACACACTGCTAGAAGCCGAAATATTTTTTCAGAGCTAGATGCAGAAAAAAATTATATTGGATTTGAAACCTGGTGGAGGTTAGTATAGATGGACTAACAGAACAAGTCCCACACACTGCTACAAGCTGAAATATTTTTTCAGAGCTAGATGCAGAAAAAAATTATATTGAATTTGCCACCTGATGGAGGTCAGTATAGATGGACTAATATAACAAGTCCCACACACTGCTAGAAGCCGAAATATTTTTTCATAGCTAGATGCAGAAAAAAATTATATTGAATTTGCAACCTGGTGGAGGTCAGTATAGATGGACTAATAGAACAATTCCCACACACTGCTACAAGCTGAAATATTTTTTCAGATCTAGATGCAGAAAAAAATTAAATTGAATTTGGAACCTGATGAAGGTTAGTATAGATGGACTATTAAAACAAGTCCCACACACTACTAGAAGCCGAAATAATTTTTCAGAGCTAGATACAGAAAAAAATTATATTGAATTTGCAACCTGATGGAGGTCAGTATAGATGGACTAATAGAACAAGTCCCACACACTGCTAGAAGCCGAAATATTTTTTCAGAGCTAGATGCAGAAAAAATTTATATTGAATTTGCAACCTGATGGAGGTCAGTATAGATGGACTAATAGAACAAGTCCCACACACTGCTAGCAGCCGAAATATTTTTTCAGAGCTAGATGCACAAAAAAAATTGTATTGAATTTGCAACCTGGTGGAGGTTAGTATAGATGGACTAACAGAACATGTCAAACACACTGCTAGAAGCCGAAATATTTTTTCAGAGCTAGATGCAGAAAAAATTCATATTGAATTTGCAACCTGATGGAAGTCAGTATAGATGGACTAAAAGAACAAGTCCCACACACTGCTAGAAGCCGAAATATTTTTTCAGAGCTAGATGCAGAAAAAAATTATATTGGATTTGAAACCTGGTGGAGGTTAGTATAGATGGACTAACAGAACAAGACCCACACTCTGCTACAAGCTGAAATATTTTTTCAGAGCTAGATGCAGAAAAAAATTATATTGAATTTGCCACCTGATGGAGGTCAGTATAGATGGACTAATATAACAAGTACCACACACTGCTAGAAGCCGAAATATTTTTTCATAGCTAGATGCAGAAAAAAATTATATTGAATTTGCAACCTGGTGGAGGTCAGTATAGATGGACTAATAGAACAAGTCCCACACACTGCTACAAGCTGAAATATTTTTTCAGAGCTAGATGCAGAAAAAAATTATATTGAATTTGCAACCTTGTGGAGGTTAGTATAGATGGACTAATAGAACAAGTCCCACACACTGCTACAAGCTGAAATATTTTTTCAGAGCTAGATGCAGAAAAAATTATATTGAATTGGCAACCTTATAGAGGTCAGTTTAGATGGACTAATAGAACAAGTCCCACACACTGCTAGAAGCCGAAATAGTTTTTCAGAGCTAGATGCAGAAAAAAATTATATTGAATTTGCAACCTGATGGAGGTCAGTATAGATGGACTAATAGAACAATTCCCACACACTACTAGAAGACGAAATATTTTTTCAGAGCTAGATGCAGAAAAAAATTATATTGAATTTGCAACCTGATGGAGGTCAGTATAGACGGACTAATAGAACAAGTCCCACACACTGCTACAAGCTGAAATATTTTTTCAGAGCTAGATGCAGAAAAAAATTATATTGAATTTTCAACCTGGTAGAGGTTAGTATAGATGGACTATTAGAACAAGTCCCACACACTGCTAAAAGCTGAAATATTTTTTCAAAGCTCGATGCAGAAAAAAATTATATTGAATTTGCAACCTGATGTAGGTCAGTATAGATGGACTAATAGAATAAGTCCCACACACTGCTAGAAGCCGAAATATTTTTTCAGAGCTAGATGCAGAAAATATTTTTATTGAATTTGCAACCTGATGGAGGTCAGTATAGATGGACTAATAGCACAAGTCCCACACACTGTTAGAAGCCGAAATATTTTTTCAGATCTAGATGCAGAAAAAAATTATATTGAATTTGCAACCTGGTGGAGGTTAGTCTAGATGGACTAATAGAACAAGTCCCACACACTGCTAGAACCCGAAATATTTTTTCAGAGCTAGATGCAGAAAAAAATTATATTGAATTTGCAACCTGATGGAGGTTAGTATAGATGGACTAACAGAACAAGTCAAACACACTGCTAGAAGCCGAAATATTTTTTCAGAGCTAGATGCAGAAAAAATTCATATTGAATTTGCAACCTGATGGAGGTCAGTATAGATGGACTAATATAACAAGTCCCACACACTGCTAGAAGCCGAAATATTTATTCATAGCTAGATGCAGAAAAAAATTATATTGAATTTGCAACCTGGTGGAGGTCAGTATAGATGGACTAATAGAACAAGTCCCACACACTGCTACAAGCTGAAATATTTTTTCAGATCTAGATGCAGAAAAAAATTAAATTGAATTTGCAACCTGATGAAGGTTAGTATAGATGGACTAATAGAACAAGTCCCACACACTACTAGAAGTCGAAATAATTTTTCAGAGCTAGATACAGAAAAAAATTATTTTGAATTTGAAACCTGATGGAGGTCAGTATAGATGGACTAATAGAACAAGTCCCACACACTGCTAGAAGCCGAAATATTTTTTCAGATCTAGATGCAGAAAAAATTTATATTGAATTTGCAACCTGATGGAGGTCAGTATAGATGGACTAATAGAACAAGTCCCACACACTGCTAGAAGCCGAAATATTTTTTCAGAGCTAGATGCACAAAAAAAATTATATTGAATTTGCAACCTGGTGGAGGTTAGTATAGATGGACTAACAGAACAAGTCAAACACAGTTCTAGAAGCCGAAATATTTTTTCAGAGCTAGATGCAGAAAAAATTCATATTGAATTTGCAACCTGATGGAGGTCAGTATAGATGGACTAAAAGAACAAGTCCCACACACTGCTAGAAGCCGAAATATTTTTTCAGAGCTAGATGCAGAAAAAAATTATATTGGATTTGAAACCTGGTGGAGGTTAGTATAGATGGACTAACAGAACAAATCCCACACACTGCTACAAGCTGAAATATTTTTTCAGAGCTAGATGCAGAAAAAAATTATATTGAATTTGCCACCTGATGGAGGTCAGTATAGATGGACTAATATAACAAGTCCCACACACTGCTAGAAGCCGAAATATTTTTTCATAGCTAGATGCAGAAAAAAATTATATTGAATTTGCAACCTGGTGGAGGTCAGTATAGATGGACTAATAGAACAATTCCCACACACTGCTACAAGCTGAAATATTTTTTCAGATCTAGATGCAGAAAAAAATTAAATTGAATTTGCAACCTGATGAAGGTTAGTATAGATGGACTATTAAAACAAGTCCCACACACTACTAGAAGCCGAAATAATTTTTCAGAGCTAGATACAGAAAAAAATTATATTGAATTTGCAACCTGATGGAGGTCAGTATAGATGGACTAATAGAACAAGTCCCACACACTGCTAGAAGCCGAAATATTTTTTCAGAGCTAGATGCAGAAAAAATTTATATTGAATTTGCAACCTGATGGAGGTCAGTATAGATGGACTAATAGAACAAGTCCCACACACTGTTAGAAGCCGAAATATTTTTTCAGAGCTAGATGCACAAAAAAAATTATATTGAATTTGCAACCTGGTGGAGGTTAGTATAGATGGACTAACAGAACATGTCAAACACACTGCTAGAAGCCGAAATATTTTTTCAGAGCTAGATGCAGAAAAAATTCATATTGAATTTGCAACCTGATGGAAGTCAGTATAGATGAACTAAAAGAACAAGTCCCACACACTGCTAGAAGCTGAAATATTTTTTCAGAGCTAGATGCAGAAAAAAATTATATTGGATTTGAAACCTGGTGGAGGTTAGTATAGATGGACTAACAGAACAAGACCCACACTCTGCTACAAGCTGAAATATTTTTTCAGAGCTAGATGCAGAAAAAAATTATATGGAATTTGCCACCTGATGGAGGTCAGTATAGTTGGACTAATAGAACAAGTACCACACACTGCTAGAAGCCGAAATATTTTTTCATAGCTAGATGCAGAAAAAAATTATATTGAATTTGCAACCTGGTGGAGGTCAGTATAGATGGACTAATAGAACAAGTCCCACACACTGCTACAAGCTGAAATATTTTTTCAGATCTAGATGCAGAAAAAAATTAAATTGAATTTGCAACCTGATGAAGGTTAGTATAGATGGACTAATAGAACAAGTCCCACACACTGCTAGAAGCCTAAATATTTTTTCAGAGCTCGATGCAGAAAAAATTATATTGAATTTGCAACCTGATGGAGGTCAGTATAGATGGACTAATAGAACAAGTCCCACACACTGCTAGAACCCGAAATATTTTTTCAGAGCTAGATGCAGAAAAAAATTATATTGAATTTGCAACCTGATGGAGGTCAGTATAGATGGACTAATAGAACACGTCCCACACACTACTAGAAGCCGAAATATTTTTTCAGAGCTAGATACAGAAAAAAATTATATTGAATTTGCAACCTGATGGAGGTCAGTATTGATGGACTAATAGAACAAGTCCCACACACTGCTAAAAGCTGAAATATTTTTTCATAGCTTGATGCAGAAAAAAATTATATTGAATTTGCAACCTGGTGGAGGTAAGTATAGATGGACTAATATAACAAGTCCCACACACTGATACAAGCTGAAATATTTTTTCAGAGCTAGATGCAGAAAAAAATTATGTTGAATTTGCAACCTGATGGAGGTCAGTATAGATGGACTAATAGAACAAGTCCCACACACTGCAAGAAGCCGAAATATTTTTTCAGAGCTAGATGCAGAAAAAATGTATATTGAATTTGCAACCTGATGGAGGTCAGTATAGATGGACTAATAGAACAAGTCCCACACACTGCTAGAAGCCGAAATATTTTTTCAAACCTAGATGCAGAAAAAAATTATATTGTATTTGCAACCTGGTGGAGGTTAGTATAGATGGTCTAACAGAACAAGTCCCACACAGTGCTAGAAGCCGAAATATTTCTTCAGAGCTCGATGCAGAAAAAAATTATATTGAATTTGCAACCTGATGGAGGTTAGTATAGATGGACTAATAGAACAAGTCCCACACACTGCTAGAACCCGAAATATTTTTTCAGAGCTAGATGCAGAAAAAAATTATATTGAATTTGCAACCTGATGGAGGTCAGTATAGATGGACTAATAGAACAAGTCCCACACACTGCTAGAAGCCGAAATATTTTTTCAGAGCTAGATGCAGAAAAAAATTATATTGAATTTGCAACCTGATGGAGGTCAGTATTGATGGACTAATAGAACAAGTCCCACACACTGCTACAAGCTGAAATATTTTTTCAGAGCTAGATGCAGAAAAAAATTATATTGAATTTGCAACCTTGTGGAGGTTAGTATAGATGGACTAATAGAACAAGTCCCACACACTGCTACAAGCTGAAATATTTTTTCATAGCTAGATGCAGAAAAAATTATATTGAATTGGCAACCTGATAGAGGTCAGTTTAGATGGACTAATAGAACAAGTCCCACACACTGCTAGAAGCCGAAATATTTTTTCAGAGCTAGATGCAGAAAAAAATTATATTGAATTTTCAACCTGGTAGAGGTTAGTATAGATGGACTATTAGAACAAGTCCCACACACTGCTACAAGCTGAAATATTTTTTCAAAGCTCGATGCAGAAAAAAATTATATTGAATTTGCAACCTGATGTAGGTCAGTATAGATGGACTAATAGAATAAGTCCCAAACACTGCTAGAAGCCGAAATATTTTTTCAGAGCTAGATGCAGAAAATATTTTTATTGAATTTGCAACCTGATGGAGGTCAGTATAGATGGACTAATAGCACAAGTCCCACACACTGTTAGAAGCCGAAATATTTTTTCAGATCTAGATGCAGAAAAAAATTATATTGAATTTGCAACCTGGTGGAGGTTAGTCTAGATGAACTAATAGAACAAGTCCCACACACTGCGACAAGCTGAAATATTTTTTCAGAGCTAGATGCAGAAAAAAATGATATTAAATTTGCAACCTGATGGAGGTCAGTATAGATGGACTAATAGAACAAGTCCCACACACTGCTAGAAGCCGAAATATTTTTTCAGAGCTAGATGAAGAAAATATTTATATTGAATTTGCAACCTGATGGAGGTCAGTATAGATGGACTAACAGCACAAGTCCAACACACTGTTAGAAGCCGAAATATTTTTTCAGAGCTAGATGCAGAAAAAAATTATATTGAATTTGCAACCTGGTGGAGGTTAGTCTAGATGGACTAATAGAACAAGTCCCACACACTGCTACAAGCTGAAATATGTTTTCAGAGCTAGATGCAGAAAAAAATTAAATTGAATTTGCAACCTGATGGAGGTAAGTATAGATGGACTAATAGAACAAGTCCCACACACTGCTAGAAGCCTAAATATTTTTTCAGAGCTCGATGCAGAAAAAAATTATATTGAATTTGCAACCTGATGGATGTCAGTTTAGATGGACTAATAGAACAAGGCCCACACACTGCTACAAGCTGAAATATTTTTTCAGAGCTAGATGCAGAAAAAAATTATATTGAATTTGCAACCTGGTGGAGGTTAGTATAGATGGACTAATAGAACAAGTCCCACACACTGCTACAAGCTGAAATATTTTTTCAGAGCTAGATGCAGAAAAAATTATATTGAATTTGCAACCTGATAGAGGTCAGTTTAGATGGACTAATAGAACATGTCCCACACACTGCTAGAAGCCGAAATATTTTTTCAGAGCTAGATGCAGAAAAATATTATATTGAATTTGCAACCTGATGGAGGTCAGTATATACGGACTAATAGAACAAGTCCCACACACTGCTACAAGCAGAAATATTTTTTCAGAGCTAGATGCAGAAAAAAATTATATTGAATTTTCAACCTGGTAGAGGTTAGTATAGATGGACTATTAGAACAAGTCCCACACACTGCTACAAGCTGAAATATTTTTTCAAAGCTCGATGCAGAAAAAAATTATATTGAATTTGCAACCTGATGTAGGTCAGTATAGATGGACTAATAGAATAAGTCCCACACACTGCTAGAAGCCGAAATATTTTTTCAGAGCTAGATGCAGAAAATATTTTTATTGAATTTGCAACCTGATGGAGGTCAGTATAGATGGACTAATAGCACAAGTCCCACACACTGTTAGAAGCCGAAATATTTTTTCAGATCTAGATGCAGAAAAAAATTATATTGAATTTGCAACCTGGTGGAGGTTAGTCTAGATGGACTAATAGAACAAGTCCCACACACTGCGACAAGCTGAAATATTTTTTCAGAGCTAGATGCAGAAAAAAAATGATATTAAATTTGCAACCTGATGGAGGTCAGTATAGATGGACTAATAGAACAAGTCCCACACACTACTAGAAGCCGAAATATATTTTCAGAGCTAGATGCAGAAAAAAGTTATATTGAATTTTCAACCTGGTAGAGGTTAGTATAGATGGACTAATAGAACAAGTCCCACACACTGCTGCAAGCTGAAATATTTTTTCAGAGCTAGATGCAGAAAAAAATTAAATTGAATTTGCAACCTGATGGAGGTTAGTCTAGATGGACTAATAGAACAAGTCCCACACACTGCTACAAGCTGAAATATTTTTTCAGAGCTAGATGCAGAAAAAAATTAAATTGAATTTGCAACCTGATGGAGGTTAGTATAGATGGACTAATAGAACAAGTCCCACACACTGCTAGAAGCCTAAATATTTTTTCAGAGCTCGATGCAGAAAAAAATTATATTGAATTTGAAACCTGATGGAGGTCAGTATAGATGGACTAATAGAACAAGTCCCACACACTGCTACAAGCTGAAATATTTTTTCAGAGCTAGATGCAGAAAAATATGATATTGAATTTGCAACCTGATGGAGGTCAGTATAGATGGACTAATAGAACAAGTCCCACACACAGCTACAAGTTGAAAGATTTTTTCAGAGCTAGATGCAGACAAAAATTATATTGAATTTGCAACCTGGTGGAGGTCAGTATAGATGGACTAATAGAACAAGTCCCACACACTGCTCGAAGCCAAAATATTTTTTCAGAGCTAGATGCAGAAAAAAATTATATTGAATTTGCAACCTGATTGAGGTCAGTATAGATGGACTAATAGAACAAGTCCCACACACTGCTAGAAGCCAAAATATTTTTTCAGAGCTAGATGCAGAAAAAAATTATATTGAATTTGCAACCTAATGGAGGTCAGTATAGATGGACTAATAGAACAAGTCCCACTCACTGCTACAAGCTGAAATATTTTTTCAGAGATAGATGCAGAAAAAAATTATATTGAATTTGCAACCCGATGGAGGTCTGTATAGATGGACTAATAGAACAAGTCCCACAAATTGCTAGAACCTGAAATATTTTTTCAGAGCTAGATGCAGAAAAAAATTATATTGCATTTGCAACCTGATGGAGGTCAGTATAGATGGACTAATAGAACAAGTCCCACACACTGCTACAAGCTGAAATATTTTTACAAAGCTCGATGCAGAAAAAAATTATATTGAATTTGCAACCTGGTGGAGGTCAGTATAGATGAACAAATAGAACAAGTCCCACACACTGCTAGAAGCCGAAATATTTTTTCAGAGCTAGATGCAGAAAAAAATTATATTGAATTTGCAACCTGGTGGAGGTTAGTCTAGATGGACTAATATAACAAGTCCCACACACTGCTACAAGCTGAAATATTTTTTCAGAGCTAGATGCAGAAAAAAATTAAATTGAATTTGCAACCTGATGGAGGTAAGTATAGATGGACTAATAGAACAAGTCCCACACACTGCCAGAAGCCTAAATATTTTTTCAGAGCTCGATGCAGAAAAAAATTATATTGAATTTGCAACCTAATGGAGGTCAGCATAGATGGACTAATAGAACAAGTCCAAAACACTGCTAGAAGCCGAAATATTTTTTCAAAGCTAGATGCAGAAAAAAATTATATTGAATTTGCAACCTGATGGAGGTCAGTATAGATGGACTAATAGAACAAGTTCCACACACTGCTACAAGCTGAAATATTTTTTCAGAGCTAGATGCCGAAAAAAATTATATTGAATTTGCAACCTGGTGGAGGTCAGTATAGATGGACTAATAGAACAAGTCCCACTTACTGCTACAAGCTGAAATATTTTTTCAGAGCTAGATGCAGATAAAAATAAGTTTGAATTTGCAACCTGATGGAGGTCAGTATAGATGGACTAATAGAACAAGTCCCACACACTGTTAGAAGTCAAAATATTTTTTCAGAGCTAGATGCAGAAAAAAATTATATTGAATTTGCAACCTGATGGAGGTCAGTATAGATGGACTAATAGAACAAGTCCCACACACTGCTAGAAGCCAAAATATTTTTTCAGAGCTAGATGCAGAAAAAAATTATATTGAATTTGCAACCTAATGGAGGTCAGTATAGATGGACTAATAGAACAAGTCGTACACACTGCTAGAACCCGAAATATTTTTTCCGAGCTAGATGCAGAAAAAAATTGTATTGAGTTTGCAACCTGATGGAGGTCAGTATAGATGGACTAATAGAACAAGTCTCACACACTGCTACAATCTGAAATATTTTTTCAGAGCTAGATGCAGAAAAAAATTATATTGAATCTGCAACCTGGTGAAGGTTAATATAGATGGACTAATAGAACAAGTCCCACAAACTGCTACAAGCTGAAATATTTTTTCAGAGCTAGATGCAGAAAAAAATTATATTGAATTTGCAACCTGATGGAGGTCAGTATAGATGGACTAATAGAACAAGTCCCACACACTGCTATAAGTTGAAATATTTTTTCAGAGCTAGATGCAGAAAAAAATTATATTGAATTTGCAACCTAATGGAGGTCAGTACAGATGGACTAATAGAACAAGTCCCAAACACTGCTAGAAGCCGAAATATTTTTTCAAAGCTAGATGCAGAAAAAAATTATATTGAATTTTCAACCTGATGGAGGTCAGTATAGATGGACTAATAGAACAAGTTCCACACACTGCTACAAGCTGAAATATTTTTTCAGAGCTAGATGCCGAAAAAAATTATATTGAATTTGCAAACTGGTGGAGGTCAGTATAGAAGGACTAATAGAGCAAGTCCCACTCACTGCTACAAGCTGAAATATTTTTTCAGAGCTAGATGCAGATAAAAATAAGTTTGAATTTGCAACCTGATGGAGGTCAGTATAGATGGACTAATAGAACAAGTCCCACACACTGCTAGAAGCCGAAATATTTTTTAAGATCTAGATGCAGAAAAAAATTATATTCAATTTGCAACCTGATGGAGTTCAGTATAGATGGACTAATAGAACGAGTCCAACACACTGTTAGAAGCCAAAATATTTTTTCAGAGCTAGATGCAGAAAAAAATTATATTGAATTTGCAACCTGATGGAGGTCAGTATAGATGGACTAATAGAACATGTCCCACACACTGCTAGAAGCCAAAATATTTTTTCAGAGCTAGATGCAGAAAAAAATTATATTGAATTTGCAACCTAATGGAGGTCAGTATAGATGGACTAATAGAAAAAGTCCTACACACTGCTAGAACCCGAAATATTTTTTCCGAGCTAGATGCAGAAAAAAATTATATTGAATTTGCAACCTGATGGAGGTCAGTATAGATGGACTAATAGAACAAGTCTCACACACTGCTACAAGCTGAAATATTTTTTCAGAGCTAGATGCTGAAAAAAATTATATTTAATTTGCAACCTGATAGAGGTCAGTATAGATGGACTAATAGAACAAGTCCCACACACTGCTAGAACCCGAATTATTTTTTCAGAGCTAGATGCAGAAAAAAATTATATTGAATTTGCAACCTGATGGAGGTCAGTATAGATGGACTAATAGAACAAGTCCCACACACTGCTACAAGCTGAAATATTTTTTCAGAGCTAGATGCAGAAAAAAATTATATTGAATTTGCAACCTGGTGGAGGTTAATATAGTTGGACTAATAGAACAAGTCCCACACAGTGCTACAAGCTGAAATATATTTTCAGAGCTGGATGCAGAAAAAAATTATATTGAATTTGCAACCTGATGAAGGTCAGTTTAGATGGACTAATAGAACAAGTTCCACACACTGCTAGAAGCCAAAATATTTTTTCAGAGCTAGATGCAGAGAAAAATTATCTTGAATTTGCAACCTAATGGAGATCAGTATAGATGTACTAATAGAACAAGTCCCACACACTGCTCCAAGCTGAAATATTTTTTCAGATCTAGATGCAGAAAAAAATTATATTGAATTTGCAACCTGGTGGACGTTAGTATAGATGGACTAATAGGACAAGTCCCACACACTGCTAGAAGCTGAAATATTTTTTCAGAGCTAGATGCAGAAAAAAATTATATTGAATTTGCAACCTGATGGACGTCAGTATAGATGGACTAATAGAACAAGTCCCACACACTACTAGAAGCCGAAATATTTTTTCAGAGCTAGATGCAGAAACAAATTATATTGAATTTGCAACCTGGTGGAGGTCAGCATAGATGGACTAATAGAACAAGTCCCACACACTGCTAGAAGCCAAAATATTTTTTCAGAGCTAGATGAAGAAAATATTTATATTGAATTTGCAACCTGATGGAGGTCAGTATAGATGGACTAATAGCACAAGTCCAACACACTGTTAGAAGCCGAAATATTTTTTCAGAGTTAGATGCAAAAAAAAATTATATTGAATTTGCAACCTGGTGGAGGTTAGTCTAGATGGACTAATAGAACAAGTCCCACACACTGCTACAAGCTGAAATATTTTTTCAGAGCTAGATGCAGAAAAAAATTAAATTGAATTTGCAACCTGATGGAGGTTAGTATAGATGGACTAATAGAACAAGTCCCACACACTGCTAGAAGCCTAAATATTTTTTCAGAGCTCGATGCAGAAAAAAATTATATTGAATTTGCAACCTGATGGACGTCAGTATAGATGGACTAATAGAACAAGTCCCACACACTGCTACAAGCTGAAATATTTTTTCAGAGCTAGATGCAGAAAAAAATG
The DNA here is from genome assembly GCF_046119375.1 of Phyllobates terribilis. Lineage (NCBI taxonomy): Eukaryota > Metazoa > Chordata > Amphibia > Anura > Dendrobatidae > Phyllobates > Phyllobates terribilis. The sequence goes on along the minus strand of NW_027362762.1, from coordinate 124,524,627 downwards.
ATATTGAATTTGCAACCTGGTGGAGGTTAGTATAGATGGACTAATAGAACAAGTCCCACACACTGCTACAAGCTGAAATATTTTTTCAGAGCTAGATGTAGAAAAAAATGATATTGAATTTGCAACCTGGTGGAGGTCAGTATAGATGGACTAATAGAACAAGTCCCACACACTGCTAGAAGCCGAAATATTTTTTCAGAGCTAGATGCAGAAAAAAATTATATTGAATTTGCAACCTGATGGAGGTCAGTATAGATGGACTAATAGAACAAGTCCCACACACTGCTATAAGTTGAAATATTTTTTCAGAGCTAGATGCAGAAAAAAATTATATTGAATTTGCAACCTAATGGAGGTCAGTAAAGATGGACTAATAGAACAATTCCCAAACACTGCTAGAAGCCGAAATATTTTTTCAAAGCTAGATGCAGAAAAAAATTATATTGAATTTGCAACCTGATGGAGGTCAGTATAGATGGACTAATAGAACAAGTTCCACACACTGCTACAAGCTGAAATATTTTTTCAGAGCTAGATGCCGAAAAAAATTATATTGAATTTGCAACCTGGTGGAGGTCAGTATAGATGGACTAATAGAACAAGTCCCACTTACTGCTGCAAGCTGAAATATTTTTTCAGAGCTAGATGCAGATAAAAATAAGTTTGAATTTGCAACCTGATGGAGGTCAGTATAGATGGACTAATAGAACAAGTCCCACACACTGTTAGAAGTCAAAATATTTTTTCAGAGCTAGATGCAGAAAAAAATTATATTGAATTTGCAACCTGATGGAGGTCAGTATAGATGGACTAATAGAACAAGTCCCACACACTGCTAGAAGCCAAAATATTTTTTCAGAGCTAGATGCAGAAAAAAATTATATTGAATTTGCAACCTAATGGAGGTCAGTATAGATGGACTAATAGAACAAGTCGTACACACTGCTAGAACCCGAAATATTTTTTCCGAGCTAGATGCAGAAAAAAATTGTATTGAGTTTGCAACCTGATGGAGGTCAGTATAGATGGACTAATAGAACAAGTCTCACACACTGCTACAAGCTGAAATATTTTTTCAGAGCTAGATGCAGAAAAAAATTATATTGAATCTGCAACCTGGTGGAGGTTAATATAGATGGACTAATAGAACAAGTCCCACAAACTGCTACAAGCTGAAATATTTTTTCAGAGCTAGATGCAGAAAAAAATTATATTGAATTTTCAACCTGATGGAGGTCAGTATAGATGGACTAATAGAACAAGTTCCACACACTGCTACAAGCTGAAATATTTTTTCAGAGCTAGATGCCGAAAAAAATTATATTGAATTTGCAAACTGGTGGAGGTCAGTATAGAAGGACTAATAGAGCAAGTCCCACTCACTGCTACAAGCTGAAATATTTTTTCAGAGCTAGATGCAGATAAAAATAAGTTTGAATTTGCAACCTGATGGAGGTCAGTATAGATGGACTAATAGAACAAGTCCCACACACTGCTAGAAGCCGAAATATTTTTTAAGATCTAGATGCAGAAAAAAATTATATTCAATTTGCAACCTGATGGAGTTCAGTATAGATGGACTAATAGAACGAGTCCAACACACTGTTAGAAGCCAAAATATTTTTTCAGAGGTAGATGCAGAAAAAAATTATATTGAATTTGCAACCTGATGGAGGTCAGTATAGATGGACTAATAGAACAAGTCCCACACACTGCTAGAAGCCAAAATATTTTTTCAGAGCTAGATGCAGAAAAAAATTATATTGAATTTGCAACCTAATGGAGGTCAGTATAGATGGACTAATAGAAAAAGTCCTACACACTGCTAGAACCCGAAATATTTTTTCCGAGCTAGATGCAGAAAAAAATTATATTGAATTTGCAACCTGATGGAGGTCAGTATAGATGGACTAATAGAACAAGTCTCACACACTGCTACAAGCTGAAATATTTTTTCAGAGCTAGATGCTGAAAAAAATTATATTTAATTTGCAACCTGGTGGAGGTCAGTATAGATGGACTAATAGAACAAGTCCCACTCATTGCTACAAGCTGAAATATTTTTTCAGAGATAGATGCAGAAAAAAATTATATTGAATTTGCAACCTGATAGAGGTCAGTATAGATGGACTAATAGAACAAGTCCCACACACTGCTAGAACCCGAATTATTTTTTCAGAGCTAGATGCAGAAAAAAATTATATTGAATTTGCAACCTGATGGAGGTCAGTATAGATGGACTAATAGAACAAGTCCCACACACTGCTACAAGCTGAAATATTTTTTCAGAGCTAGATGCAGAAAAAAATTATATTGAATTTGCAACCTGGTGGAGGTTAATATAGTTGGACTAATAGAACAAGTCCCACACAGTGCTACAAGCTGAAATATTTTTTCAGATCTAGATGCAGAAAAAAATTATATTGAATTTGCAACCTGGTGGACGTTAGTATAGATGGACTAATAGGACAAGTCCCACACACTGCTAGAAGCTGAAATATTTTTTCAGAGCTAGATGCAGAAAAAAATTATATTGAATTTGCAACCTGATGGACGTCAGTATAGATGGACTAATAGAACAAGTCCCACACACTACTAGAAGCCGAAATATTTTTTCAGAGCTAGATGCAGAAACAAATTATATTGAATTTGCAACCTGGTGGAGGTCAGCATAGATGGACTAATAGAACAAGTCCCACACACTGCTAGAAGCCAAAATATTTTTTCAGAGCTAGATGAAGAAAATATTTATATTGAATTTGCAACCTGATGGAGGTCAGTATAGATGGACTAATAGCACAAGTCCAACACACTGTTAGAAGCTGAAATATTTTTTCAGAGTTAGATGCAAAAAAAAATTATATTGAATTTGCAACCTGGTGGAGGTTAGTCTAGATGGACTAATAGAACAAGTCCCACACACTGCTACAAGCTGAAATATTTTTTCAGAGCTAGATGCAGAAAAAAATTAAATTGAATTTGCAACCTGATGGAGGTTAGTATAGATGGACTAATAGAACAAGTCCCACACACTGCTAGAAGCCTAAATATTTTTTCAGAGCTCGATGCAGAAAAAAATTATATTGAATTTGCAACCTGATGGACGTCAGTATAGATGGACTAATAGAACAAGTCCCACACACTGCTAGAAGCCGAAATATTTTTTCAGAGCTAGATGCAGAAAAAAATTATATTGAATTTTCAACCTGATGGAGGTCAGTATAGATTGACTAATAGAACAAGTCCCACACACTGCTACAAGCTGAAATATTTTTTCAGAGCTAGATGCAGAAAAAAATGATATTGAATTTGCAACCTGGTGGAGGTTAGTATAGATGGACTAATAGAACAAGTCCCACACACTGCTACAAGCTGAAATATTTTTTCAGAGCTAGATGTAGAAAAAAATGATATTGAATTTGCAACCTGGTGGAGGTCAGTATAGATGGACTAATAGAACAAGTCCCACACACTGCTATAAGTTGAAATATTTTTTCAGAGCTAGATGCAGAAAAAAATTATATTGAATTTGCAACCTAATGGAGGTCAGTAAAGATGGACTAATAGAACAATTCCCAAACACTGCTAGAAGCCGAAATATTTTTTCAAAGCTAGATGCAGAAAAAAATTATATTGAATTTGCAACCTGATGGAGGTCAGTATAGATGGACTAATAGAACAAGTTCCACACACTGCTACAAGATGAAATATTTTTTCAGAGCTAGATGCCGAAAAAAATTATGTTGAATTTGCAACCTGGTGGAGGTCAGTATAGATGGACTAATAGAACAAGTCCCACTCACTGCTACAAGCTGAAATATTTTTTCAGAGCTAGATGCAGATAAAAATAAGTTTGAATTTGCAACCTGATGGAGGTCAGTATAGATGGACTAATAGAACAAGTCCCACACACTGCTAGAAGCCAAAATATTTTTTCAGAGCTAGATGCAGAAAAAAATTATATTGAATTTGCAACCTAATGGAGGTCAGTATAGATGGACTAATAGAAAAAGTCCTACACACTGCTAGAACCCGAAATATTTTTTCAGAGCTAGATGCAGAAAAAAATTATATTGAATTTGCAACCTGATAGAGGTCAGTATAGATGGACTAATAGAACAAGTCCCACACACTGCTAGAACCCGAATTATTTTTTCAGAGCTAGATGCAGAAAAAAATTATATTGAATTTGCAACCTGATGGAGGTCAGTATAGATGGACTAATAGAACAAGTCCCACACACTGCTACAAGCTGAAATATTTTTTCAGAGCTAGATGCAGAAAAAAATTATATTGAATTTGCAACCTGGTGGAGGTTAATATAGTTGGACTAATAGAACAAGTCCCACACAGTGCTACAAGCTGAAATATATTTTCAGAGCTGGATGCAGAAAAAAATTATATTGAATTTGCAACCTGATGAAGGTCAGTTTAGATGGACTAATAGAACAAGTTCCACACACTGCTAGAAGCCAAAATATTTTTTCAGAGCTAGATGCAGAGAAAAATTATCTTGAATTTGCAACCTAATGGAGATCAGTATAGATGTACTAATAGAACAAGTCCCACACACTGCTCCAAGCTGAAATATTTTTTCAGATCTAGATGCAGAAAAAAATTATATTGAATTTGCAACCTGGTGGACGTTAGTATAGATGGACTAATAGGACAAGTCCCACACACTGCTAGAAGCTGAAATATTTTTTCAGAGCTAGATGCAGAAAAAAATTATATTGAATTTGCAAATTGATGGACGTCAGTATAGATGGACTAATAGAACAAGTCCCACACACTACTAGAAGCCGAAATATTTTTTCAGAGCTAGATGCAGAAACAAATTATATTGAATTTGCAACCTGGTGGAGGTCAGCATAGATGGACTAATAGAACAAGTCCCACACACTGCTAGAAGCCAAAATATTTTTTCAGAGCTAGATGAAGAAAATATTTATATTGAATTTGCAACCTGATGGAGGTCAGTATAGATGGACTAATAGCACAAGTCCAACACACTGTTAGAAGCCGAAATATTTTTTCAGAGTTAGATGCAAAAAAAAATTATATTGAATTTGCAACCTGGTGGAGGTTAGTCTAGATGGACTAATAGAACAAGTCCCACACACTGCTACAAGCTGAAATATTTTTTCAGAGCTAGATGCAGAAAAAAATTAAATTGAATTTGCAACCTGATGGAGGTTAGTATAGATGGACTAATAGAACAAGTCCCACACACTGCTAGAAGCCTAAATATTTTTTCAGAGCTCGATGCAGAAAAAAATTATATTGAATTTGCAACCTGATGGACGTCAGTATAGATGGACTAATAGAACAAGTCCCACACACTGCTACAAGCTGAAATATTTTTTCAGAGCTAGATGCAGAAAAAAATGATATTGAATTTGCAACCTGGTGGAGGTTAGTATAGATGGACTAATAGAACAAGTCCCACACACTGCTACAAGCTGAAATATTTTTTCAGAGCTAGATGTAGAAAAAAATGATATTGAATTTGCAACCTGGTGGAGGTCAGTATAGATGGACTAATAGAACAAGTCCCACACACTGCTAGAAGCCGAAATATTTTTTCAGAGCTAGATGCAGAAAAAAATTATATTGAATTTGCAACCTGATGGAGGTCAGTATAGATGGACTAATAGAACAAGTCCCACACACTGCTATAAGTTGAAATATTTTTTCAGAGCTAGATGCAGAAAAAAATTATATTGAATTTGCAACCTAATGGAGGTCAGTAAAGATGGACTAATAGAACAATTCCCAAACACTGCTAGAAGCCGAAATATTTTTTCAAAGCTAGATGCAGAAAAAAATTATATTGAATTTGCAACCTGATGGAGGTCAGTATAGATGGACTAATAGAACAAGTTCCACACACTGCTACAAGCTGAAATATTTTTTCAGAGCTAGATGCCGAAAAAAATTATATTGAATTTGCAACCTGGTGGAGGTCAGTATAGATGGACTAATAGAACAAGTCCCACTTACTGCTACAAGCTGAAATATTTTTTCAGAGCTAGATGCAGATAAAAATAAGTTTGAATTTGCAACCTGATGGAGGTCAGTATAGATGGACTAATAGAACAAGTCCCACACACTGCTATAAGTTGAAATATTTTTTCAGAGCTAGATGCAGAAAAAAATTATATTGAATTTGCAACCTAATGGAGGTCAGTATAGATGGACTAATAGAACAAGTCCCAAACACTGCTAGAAGCCGAAATATTTTTTCAAAGCTAGATGCAGAAAAAAATTATATTGAATTTGCAACCTGATGGAGGTCAGTATAGATGGACTAATAGAACAAGTTCCACACACTGCTACAAGCTGAAATATTTTTTCAGAGCTAGATGCCGAAAAAAATTATATTGAATTTGCAACCTGGTGGAGGTCAGTATAGATGGACTAATAGAACAAGTCCCACAAACTGCTACAAGCTGAAATATTTTTTCAGAGCTAGATGCAGAAAAAAATTATATTGAATTTGCAACCTGATGGAGGTCAGTATAGATGGACTAATAGAACAAGTCCCACACACTGCTATAAGTTGAAATATTTTTTCAGAGCTAGATGCAGAAAAAAATTATATTGAATTTGCAACCTAATGGAGGTCAGTATAGATGGACTAATAGAACAAGTCCCAAACACTGCTAGAAGCCGAAATATTTTTTCAAAGCTAGATGCAGAAAAAAATTATATTGAATTTTCAACCTGATGGAGGTCAGAATAGATGGACTAATAGAACAAGTTCCACACACTGCTACAAGCTGAAATATTTTTTCAGAGCTAGATGCCGAAAAAAATTATATTGAATTTGCAAACTGGTGGAGGTCAGTATAGAAGGACTAATAGAGCAAGTCCCACTCACTGCTACAAGCTGAAATATTTTTTCAGAGCTAGATGCAGATAAAAATAAGTTTGAATTTGCAACCTGATGGAGGTCAGTATAGATGGACTAATAGAACAAGTCCCACACACTGCTAGAAGCCGAAATATTTTTTAAGATCTAGATGCAGAAAAAAATTATATTCAATTTGCAACCTGATGGAGTTCAGTATAGATGGACTAATAGAACGAGTCCAACACACTGTTAGAAGCCAAAATATTTTTTCAGAGCTAGATGCAGAAAAAAATTATATTGAATTTGCAACCTGATGGAGGTCAGTATAGATGGACTAATAGAACAAGTCCCACACACTGCTAGAAGCCAAAATATTTTTTCAGAGCTAGATGCAGAAAAAAATTATATTGAATTTGCAACCTAATGGAGGTCAGTATAGATGGACTAATAGAAAAAGTCCTACACACTGCTAGAACCCGAAATATTTTTTCCGAGCTAGATGCAGAAAAAAATTATATTGAATTTGCAACCTGATGGAGGTCAGTATAGATGGACTAATAGAACAAGTCTCACACACTGCTACAAGCTGAAATATTTTTTCAGAGCTAGATGCTGAAAAAAATTATATTTAATTTGCAACCTGGTGGAGGTCAGTATAGATGGACTAATAGAACAAGTCCCACTCATTGCTACAAGCTGAAATATTTTTTCAGAGATAGATGCAGAAAAAAATTATATTGAATTTGCAACCTGATAGAGGTCAGTATAGATGGACTAATAGAACAAGTCCCACACACTGCTAGAACCCGAATTATTTTTTCAGAGCTAGATGCAGAAAAAAATTATATTGAATTTGCAACCTGATGGACGTCAGTATAGATGGACTAATAGAACAAGTCCCACACACTACTAGAAGCCGAAATATTTTTTCAGAGCTAGATGCAGAAACAAATTATATTGAATTTGCAACCTGGTGGAGGTCAGCATAGATGGACTAATAGAACAAGTCCCACACACTGCTAGAAGCCAAAATATTTTTTCAGAGCTAGATGAAGAAAATATTTATATTGAATTTGCAACCTGATGGAGGTCAGTATAGATGGACTAATAGCACAAGTCCAACACACTGTTAGAAGCCGAAATATTTTTTCAGAGTTAGATGCAAAAAAAAATTATATTGAATTTGCAACCTGGTGGAGGTTAGTCTAGATGGACTAATAGAACAAGTCCCACACACTGCTACAAGCTGAAATATTTTTTCAGAGCTAGATGCAGAAAAAAATTAAATTGAATTTGCAACCTGATGGAGGTTAGTATAGATGGACTAATAGAACAAGTCCCACACACTGCTAGAAGCCTAAATATTTTTTCAGAGCTCGATGCAGAAAAAAATTATATTGAATTTGCAACCTGATGGACGTCAGTATAGATGGACTAATAGAACAAGTCCCACACACTGCTACAAGCTGAAATATTTTTTCAGAGCTAGATGCAGAAAAAAATGATATTGAATTTGCAACCTGGTGGAGGTTAGTATAGATGGACTAATAGAACAAGTCCCACACACTGCTACAAGCTGAAATATTTTTTCAGAGCTAGATGTAGAAAAAAATGATATTGAATTTGCAACCTGGTGGAGGTCAGTATAGATGGACTAATAGAACAAGTCCCACACACTGCTAGAAGCCGAAATATTTTTTCAGAGCTAGATGCAGAAAAAAATTATATTGAATTTGCAACCTGATGGAGGTCAGTATAGATGGACTAATAGAACAAGTCCCACACACTGCTATAAGTTGAAATATTTTTTCAGAGCTAGATGCAGAAAAAAATTATATTGAATTTGCAACCTAATGGAGGTCAGTAAAGATGGACTAATAGAACAATTCCCAAACACTGCTAGAAGCCGAAATATTTTTTCAAAGCTAGATGCAGAAAAAAATTATATTGAATTTGCAACCTGATGGAGGTCAGTATAGATGGACTAATAGAACAAGTTCCACACACTGCTACAAGCTGAAATATTTTTTCAGAGCTAGATGCCGAAAAAAATTATATTGAATTTGCAACCTGGTGGAGGTCAGTATAGATGGACTAATAGAACAAGTCCCACTTACTGCTACAAGCTGAAATATTTTTTCAGAGCTAGATGCAGATAAAAATAAGTTTGAATTTGCAACCTGATGGAGGTCAGTATAGATGGACTAATAGAACAAGTCCCACACACTGCTATAAGTTGAAATATTTTTTCAGAGCTAGATGCAGAAAAAAATTATATTGAATTTGCAACCTAATGGAGGTCAGTATAGATGGACTAATAGAACAAGTCCCAAACACTGCTAGAAGCCGAAATATTTTTTCAAAGCTAGATGCAGAAAAAAATTATATTGAATTTGCAACCTGATGGAGGTCAGTATAGATGGACTAATAGAACAAGTTCCACACACTGCTACAAGCTGAAATATTTTTTCAGAGCTAGATGCCGAAAAAAATTATATTGAATTTGCAACCTGGTGGAGGTCAGTATAGATGGACTAATAGAACAAGTCCCACAAACTGCTACAAGCTGAAATATTTTTTCAGAGCTAGATGCAGAAAAAAATTATATTGAATTTGCAACCTGATGGAGGTCAGTATAGATGGACTAATAGAACAAGTCCCACACACTGCTATAAGTTGAAATATTTTTTCAGAGCTAGATGCAGAAAAAAATTATATTGAATTTGCAACCTAATGGAGGTCAGTATAGATGGACTAATAGAACAAGTCCCAAACACTGCTAGAAGCCGAAATATTTTTTCAAAGCTAGATGCAGAAAAAAATTATATTGAATTTTCAACCTGATGGAGGTCAGAATAGATGGACTAATAGAACAAGTTCCACACACTGCTACAAGCTGAAATATTTTTTCAGAGCTAGATGCCGAAAAAAATTATATTGAATTTGCAAACTGGTGGAGGTCAGTATAGAAGGACTAATAGAGCAAGTCCCACTCACTGCTACAAGCTGAAATATTTTTTCAGAGCTAGATGCAGATAAAAATAAGTTTGAATTTGCAACCTGATGGAGGTCAGTATAGATGGACTAATAGAACAAGTCCCACACACTGCTAGAAGCCGAAATATTTTTTAAGATCTAGATGCAGAAAAAAATTATATTCAATTTGCAACCTGATGGAGTTCAGTATAGATGGACTAATAGAACGAGTCCAACACACTGTTAGAAGCCAAAATATTTTTTCAGAGCTAGATGCAGAAAAAAATTATATTGAATTTGCAACCTGATGGAGGTCAGTATAGATGGACTAATAGAACAAGTCCCACACACTGCTAGAAGCCAAAATATTTTTTCAGAGCTAGATGCAGAAAAAAATTATATTGAATTTGCAACCTAATGGAGGTCAGTATAGATGGACTAATAGAAAAAGTCCTACACACTGCTAGAACCCGAAATATTTTTTCCGAGCTAGATGCAGAAAAAAATTATATTGAATTTGCAACCTGATGGAGGTCAGTATAGATGGACTAATAGAACAAGTCTCACACACTGCTACAAGCTGAAATATTTTTTCAGAGCTAGATGCTGAAAAAAATTATATTTAATTTGCAACCTGGTGGAGGTCAGTATAGATGGACTAATAGAACAAGTCCCACTCATTGCTACAAGCTGAAATATTTTTTCAGAGATAGATGCAGAAAAAAATTATATTGAATTTGCAACCTGATAGAGGTCAGTATAGATGGACTAATAGAACAAGTCCCACACACTGCTAGAACCCGAATTATTTTTTCAGAGCTAGATGCAGAAAAAAATTATATTGAATTTGCAACCTGATGGACGTCAGTATAGATGGACTAATAGAACAAGTCCCACACACTACTAGAAGCCGAAATATTTTTTCAGAGCTAGATGCAGAAACAAATTATATTGAATTTGCAACCTGGTGGAGGTCAGCATAGATGGACTAATAGAACAAGTCCCACACACTGCTAGAAGCCAAAATATTTTTTCAGAGCTAGATGAAGAAAATATTTATATTGAATTTGCAACCTGATGGAGGTCAGTATAGATGGACTAATAGCACAAGTCCAACACACTGTTAGAAGCCGAAATATTTTTTCAGAGTTAGATGCAAAAAAAAATTATATTGAATTTGCAACCTGGTGGAGGTTAGTCTAGATGGACTAATAGAACAAGTCCCACACACTGCTACAAGCTGAAATATTTTTTCAGAGCTAGATGCAGAAAAAAATTAAATTGAATTTGCAACCTGATGGAGGTTAGTATAGATGGACTAATAGAACAAGTCCCACACACTGCTAGAAGCCTAAATATTTTTTCAGAGCTCGATGCAGAAAAAAATTATATTGAATTTGCAACCTGATGGACGTCAGTATAGATGGACTAATAGAACAAGTCCCACACACTGCTAGAAGCCGAAATATTTTTTCAGAGCTAGATGCAGAAAAAAATTATATTGAATTTTCAACCTGATGGAGGTCAGTATAGATTGACTAATAGAACAAGTCCCACACACTGCTACAAGCTGAAATATTTTTTCAGAGCTAGATGCAGAAAAAAATGATATTGAATTTGCAACCTGGTGGAGGTTAGTATAGATGGACTAATAGAACAAGTCCCACACACTGCTACAAGCTGAAATATTTTTTCAGAGCTAGATGTAGAAAAAAATGATATTGAATTTGCAACCTGGTGGAGGTCAGTATAGATGGACTAATAGAACAAGTCCCACACACTGCTAGAAGCCGAAATATTTTTTCAGAGCTAGATGCAGAAAAAAATTATATTGAATTTGCAACCTGATGGAGGTCAGTATAGATGGACTAATAGAACAAGTCCCACACACTGCTATAAGTTGAAATATTTTTTCAGAGCTAGATGCAGAAAAAAATTATATTGAATTTGCAACCTAATGGAGGTCAGTAAAGATGGACTAATAGAACAATTCCCAAACACTGCTAGAAGCCGAAATATTTTTTCAAAGCTAGATGCAGAAAAAAATTATATTGAATTTGCAACCTGATGGAGGTCAGTATAGATGGACTAATAGAACAAGTTCCACACACTGCTACAAGATGAAATATTTTTTCAGAGCTAGATGCCGAAAAAAATTATGTTGAATTTGCAACCTGGTGGAGGTCAGTATAGATGGACTAATAGAACAAGTCCCACTCACTGCTACAAGCTGAAATATTTTTTCAGAGCTAGATGCAGATAAAAATAAGTTTGAATTTGCAACCTGATGGAGGTCAGTATAGATGGACTAATAGAACAAGTCCCACACACTGTTAGAAGCCAAAATATTTTTTCAGAGCTAGATGCAGAAAAAAATTATATTGAATTTTCAACCTGATGGAGGTCAGTATAGATGGACTAATAGAACAAGTTCCACACACTGCTACAAGCTGAAATATTTTTTCAGAGCTAGATGCCGAAAAAAATTATATTGAATTTGCAAACTGGTGGAGGTCAGTATAGAAGGACTAATAGAGCAAGTCCCACTCACTGCTACAAGCTGAAATATTTTTTCAGAGCTAGATGCAGATAAAAATAAGTTTGAATTTGCAACCTGATGGAGGTCAGTATAGATGGACTAATAGAACAAGTCCCACACACTGCTAGAAGCCGAAATATTTTTTAAGATCTAGATGCAGAAAAAAATTATATTCAATTTGCAACCTGATGGAGTTCAGTATAGATGGACTAATAGAACGAGTCCAACACACTGTTAGAAGCCAAAATATTTTTTCAGAGCTAGATGCAGAAAAAAATTATATTGAATTTGCAACCTGATGGAGGTCAGTATAGATGGACTAATAGAACAAGTCCCACACACTGCTAGAAGCCAAAATATTTTTTCAGAGCTAGATGCAGAAAAAAATTATATTGAATTTGCAACCTAATGGAGGTCAGTATAGATGGACTAATAGAAAAAGTCCTACACACTGCTAGAACCCGAAATATTTTTTCCGAGCTAGATGCAGAAAAAAATTATATTGAATTTGCAACCTGATGGAGGTCAGTATAGATGGACTAATAGAACAAGTCTCACACACTGCTACAAGCTGAAATATTTTTTCAGAGCTAGATGCTGAAAAAAATTATATTTAATTTGCAACCTGGTGGAGGTCAGTATAGATGGACTAATAGAACAAGTCCCACTCATTGCTACAAGCTGAAATATTTTTTCAGAGATAGATGCAGAAAAAAATTATATTGAATTTGCAACCTGATAGAGGTCAGTATAGATGGACTAATAGAACAAGTCCCACACACTGCTAGAACCCGAATTATTTTTTCAGAGCTAGATGCAGAAACAAATTATATTGAATTTGCAACCTGGTGGAGGTCAGCATAGATGGACTAATAGAACAAGTCCCACACACTGCTAGAAGCCAAAGTATTTTTTCAGAGCTAGATGAAGAAAATATTTATATTGAATTTGCAACCTGATGGAGGTCAGTATAGATGGACTAATAGCACAAGTCCAACACACTGTTAGAAGCCGAAATATTTTTTCAGAGTTAGATGCAAAAAAAAATTATATTGAATTTGCAACCTGGTGGAGGTTAGTCTAGATGGACTAATAGAACAAGTCCCACACACTGCTACAAGCTGAAATATTTTTTCAGAGCTAGATGCAGAAAAAAATTAAATTGAATTTGCAACCTGATGGAGGTTAGTATAGATGGACTAATAGAACAAGTCCCACACACTGCTAGAAGCCTAAATATTTTTTCAGAGCTCGATGCAGAAAAAAATGATATTGAATTTGCAACCTGATGGACGTCAGTATAGATGGACTAATAGAACAAGTCCCACACACTGCTAGAAGCCGAAATATTTTTTCAGAGCTAGATGCAGAAAAAAATTATATTGAATTTTCAACCTGATGGAGGTCAGTATAGATTGACTAATAGAACAAGTCCCACACACTGCTACAAGCTGAAATATTTTTTCAGAGCTAGATGCAGAAAAAAATGATATTGAATTTGAAACCTGGTGGAGGTTAGTATAGATGGACTAATAGAACAAGTCCCACACACTGCTACAAGCTGAAATATTTTTTCAGAGCTAGATGTAGAAAAAAATGATATTGAATTTGCAACCTGGTGGAGGTCAGTATAGATGGACTAATAGAACAAGTCCCACACACTGCTAGAAGCCGAAATATTTTTTCAGAGCTAGATGCAGAAAAAAATTATATTGAATTTGCAACCTGATGGAGGTCAGTATAGATGGACTAATAGAACAAGTCCCACACACTGCTATAAGTTGAAATATTTTTTCAGAGCTAGATGCAGAAAAAAATTATATTGAATTTGCAACCTAATGGAGGTCAGTAAAGATGGACTAATAGAACAATTCCCAAACACTGCTAGAAGCCGAAATATTTTTTCAAAGCTAGATGCAGAAAAAAATTATATTGAATTTGCAACCTGATGGAGGTCAGTATAGATGGACTAATAGAACAAGTTCCACACACTGCTACAAGATGAAATATTTTTTCAGAGCTAGATGCCGAAAAAAATTATGTTGAATTTGCAACCTGGTGGAGGTCAGTATAGATGGACTAATAGAACAAGTCCCACTCACTGCTACAAGCTGAAATATTTTTTCAGAGCTAGATGCAGATAAAAATAAGTTTGAATTTGCAACCTGATGGAGGTCAGTATAGATGGACTAATAGAACAAGTCCCACACACTGTTAGAAGCCAAAATATTTTTTCAGAGCTAGATGCAGAAAAAAATTATATTGAATTTTCAACCTGATGGAGGTCAGTATAGATAGACTAATAGAACAAGTTCCACACACTGCTACAAGCTGAAATATTTTTTCAGAGCTAGATGCCGAAAAAAATTATATTGAATTTGCAAACTGGTGGAGGTCAGTATAGAAGGACTAATAGAGCAAGTCCCACTCACTGCTACAAGCTGAAATATTTTTTCAGAGCTAGATGCAGATAAAAATAAGTTTGAATTTGCAACCTGATGGAGGTCAGTATAGATGGACTAATAGAACAAGTCCCACACACTGCTAGAAGCCGAAATATTTTTTAAGATCTAGATGCAGAAAAAAATTATATTCAATTTGCAACCTGATGGAGTTCAGTATAGATGGACTAATAGAACGAGTCCAACACACTGTTAGAAGCCAAAATATTTTTTCAGAGCTAGATGCAGAAAAAAATTATATTGAATTTGCAACCTGATGGAGGTCAGTATAGATGGACTAATAGAACAAGTCCCACACACTGCTAGAAGCCAAAATATTTTTTCAGAGCTAGATGCAGAAAAAAATTATATTGAATTTGCAACCTAATGGAGGTCAGTATAGATGGACTAATAGAAAAAGTCCTACACACTGCTAGAACCCGAAATATTTTTTCCGAGCTAGATGCAGAAAAAAATTATATTGAATTTGCAACCTGATGGAGGTCAGTATAGATGGACTAATAGAACAAGTCTCACACACTGCTACAAGCTGAAATATTTTTTCAGAGCTAGATGCTGAAAAAAATTATATTTAATTTGCAACCTGGTGGAGGTCAGTATAGATGGACTAATAGAACAAGTCCCACTCATTGCTACAAGCTGAAATATTTTTTCAGAGATAGATGCAGAAAAAAATTATATTGAATTTGCAACCTGATAGAGGTCAGTATAGATGGACTAATAGAACAAGTCCCACACACTGCTAGAACCCGAATTATTTTTTCAGAGCTAGATGCAGAAAAAAATTATATTGAATTTGCAACCTGATGGAGGTCAGTATAGATGGACTAATAGAACAAGTCCCACACACTGCTACAAGCTGAAATATTTTTTCAGAGCTAGATGCAGAAAAAAATTATATTGAATTTGCAACCTGGTGGAGGTTAATATAGTTGGACTAATAGAACAAGTCCCACACAGTGCTACAAGCTGAAATATATTTTCAGAGCTGGATGCAGAAAAAAATTATATTGAATTTGCAACCTGATGAAGGTCAGTTTAGATGGACTAATAGAACAAGTTCCACACACTGCTAGAAGCCAAAATATTTTTTCAGAGCTAGATGCAGAGAAAAATTATCTTGAATTTGCAACCTAATGGAGATCAGTATAGATGTACTAATAGAACAAGTCCCACACACTGCTCCAAGCTGAAATATTTTTTCAGATCTAGATGCAGAAAAAAATTATATTGAATTTGCAACCTGGTGGACGTTAGTATAGATGGACTAATAGGACAAGTCCCACACACTGCTAGAAGCTGAAATATTTTTTCAGAGCTAGATGCAGAAAAAAATTATATTGAATTTGCAACCTGATGGACGTCAGTATAGATGGACTAATAGAACAAGTCCCACACACTACTAGAAGCCGAAATATTTTTTCAGAGCTAGATGCAGAAACAAATTATATTGAATTTGCAACCTGGTGGAGGTCAGCATAGATGGACTAATAGAACAAGTCCCACACACTGCTAGAAGCCAAAATATTTTTTCAGAGCTAGATGAAGAAAATATTTATATTGAATTTGCAACCTGATGGAGGTCAGTATAGATGGACTAATAGCACAAGTCCAACACACTGTTAGAAGCCGAAATATTTTTTCACAGTTAGATGCAAAAAAAAATTATATTGAATTTGCAACCTGGTGGAGGTTAGTCTAGATGGACTAATAGAACAAGTCCCACACACTGCTACAAGCTGAAATATTTTTTCAGAGCTAGATGCAGAAAAAAATTAAATTGAATTTGCAACCTGATGGAGGTTAGTATAGATGGACTAATAGAACAAGTCCCACACACTGCTAGAAGCCTAAATATTTTTTCAGAGCTCGATGCAGAAAAAAATTATATTGAATTTGCAACCTGATGGACGTCAGTATAGATGGACTAATAGAACAAGTCCCACACACTGCTAGAAGCCGAAATATTTTTTCAGAGCTAGATGCAGAAAAAAATTATATTGAATTTTCAACCTGATGGAGGTCAGTATAGGTTGACTAATAGAACAAGTTCCACACACTGCTACAAGCTGAAATATTTTTTCAGAGCTAGATGCAGAAAAAAATGATATTGAATTTGCAACCTGGTGGAGGTTAGTATAGATGGACTAATAGAACAAGTCCCACACACTGCTACAAGCTGAAATATTTTTTCAGAGCTAGATGTAGAAAAAAATGATATTGAATTTGCAACCTGGTGGAGGTCAGTATAGATGGACTAATAGAACAAGTCCCACACACTGCTAGAAGCCGAAATATTTTTTCAGAGCTAGATGCAGAAAAAAATTATATTGAATTTGCAACCTGATGGAGGTCAGTATAGATGGACTAATAGAACAAGTCCCACACACTGCTATAAGTTGAAATATTTTTTCAGAGCTAGATGCAGAAAAAAATTATATTGAATTTGCAACCTAATGGAGGTCAGTAAAGATGGACTAATAGAACAATTCCCAAACACTGCTAGAAGCCGAAATATTTTTTCAAAGCTAGATGCAGAAAAAAATTATATTGAATTTGCAACCTGATGGAGGTCAGTATAGATGGGCTAATAGAACAAGTTCCACACACTGCTACAAGATGAAATATTTTTTCAGAGCTAGATGCCGAAAAAAATTATGTTGAATTTGCAACCTGGTGGAGGTCAGTATAGATGGACTAATAGAACAAGTCCCACTCACTGCTACAAGCTGAAATATTTTTTCAGAGCTAGATGCAGATAAAATTAAGTTTGAATTTGCAACCTGATGGAGGTCAGTATAGATGGACTAATAGAACAAGTCCCACACACTGTTAGAAGCCAAAATATTTTTTCAGAGCTAGATGCAGAAAAAAATTATATTGAATTTGCAACCTGATGGAGGTAAGTATAGATGGACTAATAGAACAAGTCCCACACACTGCTAGAAGCAAAAATATTTTTTCATAGCTAGATGCAGAAAAAAATTGTATTGAGTTTGCAACCTGATGGAGGTCAGTATAGATGGACTAATAGAACAAGTCTCACACACTGCTACAAGCTGAAATATTTTTTCAGAGCTAGATGCAGAAAAAAATTATATTGAATCTGCAACCTGGTGGAGGTTAATATAGATGGACTAATAGAACAAGTCCCACAAACTGCTACAAGCTGAAATATTTTTTCAGAGCTAGATGCAGAAAAAAATTATATTGAATTTGCAACCAGATGGAGGTCAGTATAGATGGACTAATAGAACAAGTCCCACACACTGCTACAAGCTGAAATATTTTTTCAGATCTAGATGTAGAAAAAAATTATATTGAATTTGCAACCTGGTGGACGTTAGTATAGATGGACTAATAGGACAAGTCCCACATACTGCTACAAGCTGAAATATTTTTTCAGAGCTAGATGCAGAAAAAAATTATATTGAATTTGCAAACTGATGGAGGTCAGTATAGATGGACTAAAAGAAAAAGTCCCACACACTGCTGGAAGCCGAAATATTTTTTCAGAGCTAGATGCAGAAAAAAATTCTATTGAATTTGCAACCTGATGGAGGTTAGTATAGATGGACTAATAGAACAAGTCCCACACACTACTAGAAGCCGAAATATTTTTTCAGAGCTAGATGCAGAAAAAAATTATATTGAATTTTCAACCTGATGGAGGTTAGTATAGATGGACTAATATAACAAGTCCCACACACTGCTACAAGCTGAAATATTTTTTCAAAGCTCGATGCAGAAAAAAATTATATTGAATTTGCAACCTGATGGAGGTCAGTATAGATGGACTAATAGAAAAAGTCCCACACACTGATAGAAGCCAAAATATTTTTTCAGAGCTAGATGCAGAAAATATTTATATTGAATTTGCAACCTGATGGAGGTCAGTATAGATGGACTAATAGTACAAGTCTCACAAACTGCTAGAAGCCAAAATAATTTTTCAGAGCTACATGCAGAAAAAAATTATATTGAATTTGCAACCTGGTGGAGGTTAGTCTAGATGGACTAATAGAACAAGTCCCACACACTGCTACAAGCTGAAATATTTTTTCAGAGCTAGATGCAGAAAAAAATTAAATTGAATTTGCACCCTGATGGAGGTTAGTATAGATCGACTAATAGAACAAGTCCCACACACTGCTAGAAGCCTAAATATTTTTTCAGAGCTCGATGCAGAAAAAAATTATATTGAATTTGCAACCTGATGGAGGTCAGTATAGATGGACTAATAGAACAAGTCCCACACACTGCTAGAAGCCAAAATATTTTTTCAGAGCTAGATGTAGAAAAAAATTATATTGAATTTGCAACCTGATGGAGGTCAGTATAGATGGACTAATAGAACAAGTCCCACACACTGCTACAAGCTGAAAGATTTTTTCAGAGATAGAAGTAGAAAAAAATTATATTGAATTTGCATCCTGGTGGAGGTTAGTATAGATAGACTAATAGAACAAGTTCCACACACTGCTACAAGCTGAAATATTTTTTCAGAGCTAGATGCAGAAAAAAATTATATTCAATTTGCAACCTAATGGAGGTCAGTATAGATGGACTAATAGTACAAGTCCCACACACTGCTAGAAGCCGAAATATTTTTTCAGAGCTAGATGCAGAAAAAAATTATATTGAATTTGCAACCTGATGGAGGTCTGTATAGATGGACTAATAGAACAAGTCCCACACACTGCTACAAGCTGAAATATTTTTTCAGAGTTTGATGATGAAATTTTTTTTATTGAATTTGCAACCTGGTGGAGGTCAGTATAGATGGACTAATAGAACAAGTCCCACTCACTGCTACAAGATGAAATATTTTTTCAGAGCTAGATGCAGAAAAAAATTATATTGAATTTGCAACCTGATGGAGGTCAGTATAGATGGACTAATAGAACAAGTCCCACACACTGCTACAAACTGAAATATTTTTTCAGAGCTAGATGCAGAAAAAAATTATATTGAATTTGCAACCTGATGGAGGTCAGTATAGATGGACTAATAGAACAAGTCCCACACACTGCTAGAAGCCGAAATATTTTTTCAGAGCTAGATGCAGAAAAAAATTATATTGAATTTGCAACCCGATGGAGGTCAGTATAGATGGACTAATAGAACAAGTCCCACACACTGCTAGAAGCCGAAATATTTTTTCAGAGCTAGATGCAGAAAAAAATTATATTGAATTTGCAACCGGATGGAGGTCAGTATAGATGGACTAATAGAACAAGTCCCACACACTGCTACAAGTTGAAATATTTTTTCAGAGATAGATGCAGAAAAAATATATATTGAATTTGCAACCTGATGGAGGTCAGTATAGATGGACTAATAGAACAAGTCCCACACACTGCTACAAGCTGAAATATTTTTTCAGAGCTAGATGCAGAAAAATATTATATTCAATTTGCAACCTGATGGAGGTCAGTATAGATGGACTAATAAAACAAGTCCCACACACTGCTAGAAGCCGAAATATATTTTCAGAGCTAGATGCAGAAAAAAATTAGATTGAATTTGCAACCCGATGGAGGTCAGTATAGATGGACTAATAGAACAAGTCCCACACACTGCTACAAGCTGAAATATTTTTTCAGAGATAGATGCAGAAAAAATTATATTGAATTTGCAACCTGGTGGAGGTTAGTATAGATGGACTAATAGAGCAAGTCCAACACACTGCTAGAAGCCCAAATATTTTTTAAGAGCTAGATGCAGAAAAAAATTATATTCAATTTGCAACCTGATGGAGGTCAGTATAGATGGACTAATAGAACAAGTCCAACACACTGCTGCAAGCTGAAATATTTTTTCAGAGCTAGATGCCGAAAAAAATTATATTGAATTTGCAACCTGGTGGAGGTCCGTATAGATGGACTAATAGAACAAGTCCCACACACTGCTACAAGCTGAAATATTTTTTTCAGAGCTAGATGCAGAAAAAAAATAGATTGAATTTGCAACCTGATGGAGGTCAGTATAGATGGACTAATAGAACAAGTCCCACACACTGCTAGAAGTCCAAATATTTTTTAAGAGCTAGATGCAGAAAAAAATTATATTCAATTTGCAACCTGATGGAGGTCAGTATAGATGGACTAATAGAACAAGTCCCACACACTGCTAGAAGCCAAAATATTTTTTCAGAGCTAGATGCAGAAAAAAATTATATTGAATTTGCAACCTGATGTAGGTCAGTATAGATGGACTAATAGAACAAGTCCGACACACTGCTACAAGCTGAAAAATTTTTTCAGAGCTAGATGCAGAAAAAAATTATTTTGAATTTGCAACCTGGTGAAGGTTATTATAGATGGACTAATAGAACAAGTCCCACACACTGCTACAAGCTGAAATATTTTTTCAGAGATAGATGTAGAAAAAAATCATATTGAATTTTCAACCTTGTGGAGGTCAGTATAGATTGACTAATATAACAAGTCCCACATACTGCTAGAAGCAGAAATATTTTTTCAGAGCTAGATGCAGAAAAAAATTATATTGAATTTGCAACCTGATGGAGGTCAGTATAGATGGACTAATAGAACAAGTCCCACACACTGCTACAAGCTGAAAGATTTTTTCAGAGATAGATGCAGAAAAAAATTATATTGAATTTGCAACCTGGTGGAGGTTAGTGTAGATGGACTAATAGAACAAGTTCCACACACTGCTACAAGCTGAAATATTTTTTCAAAGTTTGATGCCGAAATTTTTTTTATTGAATTTGCAACCTGGTGGAGATCAGTATAGATGGACTAATAGAACAAGTCCCACTCACTGCTACAAGCTGAAATATTTTTTCAGAGCTAGATGCAGAAAAAAATTATATTGAATTTGCAACTTGATGGAGGTCAGTATAGATGGACTAATAGAGCAAGTCCCACACACTGCTAGAAGCTCAAATATTTTTTAAGAGCTAGATGCAGAAAAAAATTATATTCAATTTGCAACCTGATGGAGGTCAATATAGATGGACAAATAGAACAAGTCCCACACACTGCTAGAAGCCGAAATATTTTTTCAGAGCTAGATGCAGAAAAAAATTATATTGAATTTGCAACCCGATGGAGGTCAGTATAGATGGACTAATAGAACAAGTCCCACACACTGCTACAAGCTGTAATATTTTTTCAGAGATAGATGCAGAAAAAAATTATATTGAATTTGCAACCTGGTGGAGGTTAGTATAGATGGACTAATAGAACGAGTCCCGCACACTGCTACAAGCTGATATATTTTTTCAGAGCTAGATGCAGAAAAAAATTATATTGAATTTGCAACCTGATGGAGGTCAGTATAGATGGACTAATAGAACAAGTCCCACACACTGCTAGAAGCCAAAATATTTTTTCAGAGCTAGATGCAGAAAAAAATTATATTGAATTTGCTACCTAATGGAGGTCAGTATAGATGGACTAATAGAACAAGTCCCACACACTGCTAGAAGCCAAAATATTTTTTCAGAGCTAGATGCAGAAAAAAATTATATTGAGTTTGCAACCTGATGGAGGTCAGTATACATGGACTAATAGAACAAGTCCCACACACTGCTACAAGCTGAAATTTTTTTTCAGAGCTAGATGCCGAAAAAAATTATATTGAATTTGCAACCTGGTGGAGGTCAGCATAGATGGACTAATAGAACATGTCAGACTCACTGCTACAAGCTGAAATATTTTTTCAGAGCTAGATGCAGAAAAAAATTAGATTGAATTTGCAACCTGATGGAGGTCAGTATAGATGGACTAATAGAACAAGTCCCACGCACTGCTAGAAGCTAAAATATTTTTTTCAGAGCTAGATGCAGAAAAAAATTATATTGAATTTGCAAAATGATGGAGGTCAGTATAGATGGACTAATAGAACAAGTCCCACACACTGCTACAAGCTGAAATATTTTTTCAAAGTTTGATGCTGAAACTTTTTTATTGAATTTGCAACCTGGTGGAGATCAGTATAGATGGACTAATAGAACAAGTCCCACTCACTGCTACAAGCTGAAATATTTTTTCAGAGCTAGATCCAGAAAAAAATTATATTGAATTTGCAACCTGATGGAGGTCAGTATAGATGGACTAATAGAGCAAGTCCCACACACTGCTAGAAGCCCAAATATTTTTTAAGAGCTAGATGCAGAAAAAAATTATATTCAATTTGTAACCTGATGGAGGTCAGTATAGATGGACAAATAGAACAAGTCCCACACACTGCTAGAAGCCAAAATATTTTTTCAGAGCTAGATGCAGAAAAAAATTATATTGAATTTGCAACCTGATGGAGGTCAGTATAGATGGACTAATAGAACAAGTCCCACACACTGCTACAAGCTGAATTTTTTTTTCAGAGCTAGATGCCGAAAAAAATTATATTGAATTTGCAACCTGGTGGAGGTCAGTATAGATGGACTAATAGAACAAGTCCCACACACTGCTAGAAGTCCAAATATTTTATAAGAGCTAGATGCAGAAAAAAATTATATTCAATTTGCATCCTGATGGAGGTCAGTATAGATGGACTAATAGAACAAGTCCCACGCACTGCTAGAAGCTGAAATATTTTTTTCAGAGCTAGATGCAGAAAAAAATTATATTGAATTTGCAACCCGATGGAGGTCAGTATAGATGGACTAATAGAACAAGTCCCACACACTGCTACAAGCTGAGATATCTTTTCAGAGATAGATGTAGAAAAAAATTATATTGAATTTGCAACCTGGTGGAGGTTAGTATAGATGGACTAATAGAACAAGTCCCACACACTGCTACAAGCTGAAATATTTTTTCAAAGTTTGATGCCGAAATTTTTTTTATTGAATTTGCAACCTGGTGGAGGTCAGTATAGATGGACTTATAGAACAAGTCCCACTCACTTCTACAAGCTGAAATATTTTTTCAGAGCTAGATGCAGAAAAAAATTATATTGAATTTGCAACCTGGTGGAGGTTAGTATAGATGGACTAATAGAACAAGTCCCAACCACTGCTACAAGCTGATATATTTTTTCAGAGCTAGATGCAGAAAAAAATTATATTGAATTTGCAACCTGATGGAGGTCAGTATAGATGGACTAATAGAGCAAGTCCCACACACTGCTAGAATCCCAAATATTTTTTAAGAGCTAGATGCAGAAAAAAATTATATTCAATTTGCAACCTGGTGGAGGTTAGTATAGATGGACTAATAGAACAAGTCCCACACACTGCTACAAGCTGATATATTTTTTCAGAGCTAGATGCAGAAAAAAATTATATTGAATTTGCAACCTGATGGAGGTCAGTATAGATGGACTAATAGAACAAGTCCCACACACTGCTAGAAGCCAAAATATTTTTTCAGAGCTAGATGCAGAAAAAAATTATATTGAATTTGCAACCTGATGGAGGTCAGTATAGATGGACTAATAGAACAAGTCCCACACACTGCTAGAAGCCAAAATATTTTTTCGGAGCTAGATGCAGAAAAAAATTATATTGAATTTGCAACCTAATGGAGGTCAGTATAGATGGACTAATAGAACAAGTCCTACACACTGCTAGAACCCGAAATATTTTTTCCGAGCTAGATGCAGAAAAAAATTGTATTGAGTTTGCAACCTGATGGAGGTCAGTATAGATGGACTAATAGAACAAGTCCCACACACTACTAGAAGCGAAATATTTTTTCAGAGCTAGATGCAGAAACAAATTATATTGAATTTGCAACCTGATGGAGGTCAGTATAGATGGACTAATAGAACAAGTCCCACACACTGCTACAAGCTGAAATATTTTTTCAGAGCTAGATGCATAAAAAAATTATATTGAATTTTCAACCTGGTAGAGGTTAGTATAGATGGACTAATAGAACAAGTCCCACACACTGCTACAAGCTGAAATATTTTTTCAAAGCTCGATGCAGAAAAAAATTATATTGAATTTGCAACCTGGTGGAGGTCAGCATAGATGGACTAATAGAACAAGTCCCACACACTGCTAGAATCCAAAATATTTTTTCAGAGCTAGATGAAGAAAATATTTATATTGAATTTGCAACCTGATGGAGGTCAGTATAGATGGACTAATAGCACAAGTCCAACACACTGTTAGAAGCCGAAATATTTTTTCAGAGTTAGATGCAAAAAAAAATTATATTGAATTTGCAACCTGGTGGAGGTTAGTCTAGATGGACTAATAGAACAAGTACCGCACACTGCTACAAGCTGAAATATTTTTTCAGAGCTAGATGCAGAAAAAAATTAAATTGAATTTGCAACCTGATGGAGGTTAGTATAGATGGACTAATAGAACAAGTCCCACACACTGCTAGAAGCCTAAATATTTTTTCAGAGCTCGATGCAGAAAAAAATTATATTGAATTTGCAACCTGATGGACGTCAGTATAGATGGACTAATAGAACAAGTCCCACACACTGCTAGAAGCCGAAATATTTTTTCAGAACTAGATGCAGAAAAAAATTATATTGAATTTTCAACCTGATGGAGGTCAGTATAGATTGACTAATAGAACAAGTCCCACACACTGCTACAAGCTGAAATATTTTTTCAGAGCTAGATGCAGAAAAAAATGATATTGAATTTGCAACCTGGTGGAGGTTAGTATAGATGGACTAATAGAACAAGTCCCACACACTGCTACAAGCTGAAATATTTTTTCAGAGCTAGATGTAGAAAAAAATGATATTGAATTTGCAACCTGGTGGAGGTCAGTATAGATGGACTAATAGAACAAGTCCCACACACTGCTAGAAGCCGAAATATTTTTTCAGAGCTAGATGCAGAAAAAAATTATATTGAATTTGCAACCTGATGGAGGTCAGTATAGATGGACTAATAGAACAAGTCCCACACACTGCTATAAGTTTAAATATTTTTTCAGAGCTAGATGCAAAAAAAAATTATATTGAATTTGCAACCTAATGGAGGTCAGTAAAGATAGACTAATAGAACAATTCCCAAACACTGCTAGAAGCCGAAATATTTTTTCAAAGCTAGATGCAGAAAAAAATGATATTGAATTTGCAACCTGATGGAGGTCAGTATAGATGGACTAATAGAACAAGTTCCACACACTGCTACAAGATGAAATATTTTTTCAGAGCTAGATGCCGAAAAAAATTATGTTGAATTTGCAACCTGGTGGAGGTCAGTATAGATGGACTAATAGAACAAGTCCCACTCACTGCTACAAGATGAAATATTTTTTCAGAGCTAGATGCAGATAAAAATAAGTTTGAATTTGCAACCTGATGGAGGTCAGTATAGATGGACTAATAGAACAAGTCCCACACACTGTTAGAAGCCAAAATATTTTTTCAGAGCTAGATACAGAAAAAAATTATATTGAATTTGCAACCTGATGGAGGTCAGTATAGATGGACTAATAGAACAAGTCCCACACACTGCTAGAAGCCAAAATATTTTTTCATAGCTAGATGCAGAAAAAAATTATATTGAATTTGCAACCTAATGGAGGTCAGTATAGATGGACTAATAGAACAAGTCGTACACACTGCTAGAACCCGAAATATTTTTTCCGAGCTAGATGCAGAAAAAAATTGTATTGAGTTTGCAACCTGATGGAGGTCAGTATAGATGGACTAATAGCACAAGTCCAACACACTGTTAGAAGCCGAAATATTTTTTCAGAGATAGATGCAAAAAAAAATTATATTGAATTTGCAACCTGGTGGAGGTTAGTCTAGATGGACTAATAGAACAAGTCCCACACACTGCTACAAGCTGAAATATTTTTTCAGAGCTAGATGCAGAAAAAAATTAAATTGAATTTGCAACCTGATTGAGGTTAGTATAGATGGACTAATAGAACAAGTCCCACACACTGCTAGAAGCCTAAATATTTTTTCAGAGCTCGATGCAGAAAAAAATTATATTGAATTTGCAACCTGATGGACGTCAGTATAGATGGACTAATAGAACAAGTCCCACACACCGCTAGAAGCCGAAATATTTTTTCAGAACTAGATGCAGAAAAAAATTATATTGAATTTTCAACCTGATGGAGGTCAGTATAGATTGACTAATAGAACAAGTCCCACACACTGCTACAAGCTGAAATATTTTTTCAGAGCTAGATGCAGAAAAAAATGATATTGAATTTGAAACCTGGTGGAGGTTAGTATAGATGGACTAATAGAACAAGTCCCACACACTGCTACAAGCTGAAATATTTTTTCAGAGCTAGATGTAGAAAAAAATGATATTTTATTTGCAACCTGGTGGAGGTCAGTATAGATGGACTAATAGAACAAGTCCCACACACTGCTAGAAGCCGAAATATTTTTTCAGAGCTAGATGCAGAAAAAAATTATATTGAATTTGCAACCTGATGGAGGTCAGTATAGATGGACTAATAGAACAAGTCCCACACACTGCTATAAGTTGAAATATTTTTTCAGAGCTAGATGCAAAAAAAAAATTATATTGAATTTGCAACCTAATGGAGGTCAGTAAAGATGGACTAATAGAACAATTCCCAAACACTGCTAGAAGCCGAAATATTTTTTCAAAGCTAGATGCAGAAAAAAATTATATTGAATTTGCAACCTGATGGAGGTCAGTATAGATGGACTAATAGAACAAGTTCCACACACTGCTACAAGATGAAATATTTTTTCAGAGCTAGATGCCGAAAAAAATTATGTTGAATTTGCAACCTGGTGGAGGTCAGTATAGATGGACTAATAGAACAAGTCCCACTCACTGCTACAAGCTGAAATATTTTTTCAGAGCTAGATGCAGATAAAAATAAGTTTGAATTTGCAACCTGATGGAGGTCAGTATAGATGGACTAATAGAACAAGTCCCACACACTGTTAGAAGCCAAAATATTTTTTCAGAGCTAGATGCAGAAAAAAATTATATTGAATTTGCAACCTGATGGAGGTCAGTATAGATGGACTAATAGAACAAGTCTCACACACTGCTAGAAGCCAAAATATTTTTTCATAGCTAGATGCAGAAAAAAATTATATTGAATTTGCAACCTAATGGAGGTCAGTATAGATTGACTAATAGAACAAGTCCTACACACTGCTAGAACCCGAAATATTTTTTCCGAGCTAGATGCAGAAAAAAATTGTATTGAGTTTGCAACCTGATGGAGGTCAGTATAGATGGACTAATAGAACAAGTGTCACACACTGCTACAAGCTGAAATATTTTTTCAGAGCTAGATGCAGAAAAAAATTATATTGAATTTGCAACCTGATGGAGGTCAGTTTAGATGGACTAATAGAACAAGTCCCACACACTGCTAGAAGCCGAAATATTTTTTCAGAGCTAGATGCAGAAAAAAATTATATTGAATTTGCAACCAGATGGAGGTCAGTATAGATGGACTAATAGAACAAGTCCCACACACTGCTACAAGCTGAAATATTTTTTCAGATCTAGATGCAGAAAAAAATTATATTGAATTTGCAACCTGGTGGACGTTAGTATAGATGGACTAATAGGACAAGTCCCACATACTGCTACAAGCTGAAATATTTTTTCAGAGCTAGATGCAGAAAAAAATTATATTGAATTTGCAAACTGATGGAGGTCAGTATAGATGGACTAATAGAAAAAGTCCCACACACTGATAGAAGCCAAAATATTTTTTCAGAGCTAGATGCAGAAAATATTTATATTGAATTTGCAACCTGATGGAGGTCAGTATAGATGGACTAATAGTACAAGTCTCACAAACTGCTAGAAGCCAAAATTATTTTTCAGAGCTACATGCAGAAAAAAATTATATTGAATTTGCAACCTGGTGGAGGTTAGTCTAGATGGACTAATAGAACAAGTCCCACACACTGCTACAAGCTGAAATATTTTTTCAGAGCTAGATGCAGAAAAAAATTAAATTGAATTTGCACCCTGATGGAGGTTAGTATAGATCGACTAATAGAACAAGTCCCACACACTGCTAGAAGCCTAAATATTTTTTCAGAGCTCGATGCAGAAAAAAATTATATTGAATTTGCAACCTGATGGAGGTCAGTATAGATGGACTAATAGAACAAGTCCCACACACTGCTAGAAGCCAAAATATTTTTTCAGAGCTAGATGTAGAAAAAAATTATATTGAATTTGCAACCTGATGGAGGTCAGTATAGATGGACTAATAGAACAAGTCCCACACACTGCTACAAGCTGAAAGATTTTTTCAGAGATAGAAGCAAAAAAAATTATATTGAATTTGCATCCTGGTGGAGGTTAGTATAGATAGACTAATAGAACAAGTTCCACACACTGCTACAAGCTGAAATATTTTTTCAGAGCTAGATGCAGAGAAAAATTATATTCAATTTGCAACCTAATGGAGGTCAGTATAGATGGACTAATAGTACAAGTCCCACACACTGCTAGAAGCCGAAATATTTTTTCAGAGCTAGATGCAGAAAAAAATTATATTGAATTTGCAACCTGATGGAGGTCTGTATAGATGGACTAATAGAACAAGTCCCACACACTGCTACAAGCTGAAATATTTTTTCAGAGTTTGATGCCGAAATTTTTTTTATTGAATTTGCAACCTGGTGGAGGTCAGTATAGATGGACTAATAGAACAAGTCCCACTCACTGCTACAAGCTGAAATATTTTTTCAGAGCTAGATGCAGAAAAAAATTATATTGAATTTGCAACCTGATGGAGGTCAGTATAGATGGACTAATAGAACAAGTCCCAGACACTGCTACAAACTGAAATATTTTTTCAGAGCTAGATGCAGAAAAAAATTATATTCAATTTGCCACCTGATGGAGGTCAGTATAGATGGACTAATAGATCAAGTCCCACACACTGCTAGAAGCCGAAATATTTTTTCAGAGCTAGATGCAGAAAAAAATTATATTGAATTTGCAACCCGATGGAGGTCAGTATTGATGGACTAATAGAACAAGTCCCACACACTGCTAGAAGCCGAAATATTTTTTCAGAGCTAGATGCAGAAAAAAATTATATTGAATTTGCAACCCGATGGAGGTCAGTATAGATGGACTAATAGAACAAGTCCCACACACTGCTATAAGTTGAAATATTTTTTCAGAGATAGATGCAGAAAAAATTATATTGAATTTGCAACCTGGTGGAGGTTAGTATAGATGGACTAATAGAACAAGTCCCACACACTGCTACAAGC
Source organism: Phyllobates terribilis (assembly GCF_046119375.1). Lineage (NCBI taxonomy): Eukaryota > Metazoa > Chordata > Amphibia > Anura > Dendrobatidae > Phyllobates > Phyllobates terribilis. The sequence goes on along the minus strand of NW_027362762.1, from coordinate 124,494,635 downwards.
TGAAATATTTTTTCAGAGCTAGATGCAGAAAAAAATTATATTGAATTTGCAACCTGATGGAGGTCAGTATAGATGGACTAATAAAACAAGTCCCACACACTGCTAGAAGCCGAAATATATTTTCAGAGCTAGATGCAGAAGAAAATTAGATTGAATTTGCAACCCGATGGAGGTCAGTATAGATGGACTAATAGAACAAGTCCCACACACTGCTACAAGCTGAAATATTTTTTCAGAGATAGATGCAGAAAAAAATTATATTGAATTTGCAACCTGGTGGAGGTTAGTATAGATGGACTAATAGAGCAAGTCCAACACACTGCTAGAAGCCCAAATATTTTTTAAGAGCTAGATGCAGAAAAAAATTATATTCAATTTGCAACCTGATGGAGGTCAGTATAGATGGACTAATAGAACAAGTCCAACACACTGCTACAAGCTGAAATATTTTTTCAGAGCTAGATGCCGAAAAAAATTATATTGAATTTGCAACCTGGTGGAGGTCCGTATAGATGGACTAATAGAACAAGTCCCACACACTGCTACAAGCTGAAATATTTTTTTCAGAGCTAGATGCAGAAAAAAAATAGATTGAATTTGCAACCTGATGGAGGTCAGTATAGATGGACTAATAGAACAAGTCCCACACACTGCTAGAAGTCCAAATATTTTTTAAGAGCTAGATGCAGAAAAAAATTATATTCAATTTGCAACCTGATGGAGGTCAGTATAGATGGACTAATAGAACAAGTCCCACACACTGCTAGAAGCCAAAATATTTTTTCAGAGCTAGATGCAGAAAAAAATTATATTGAATTTGCAACCTGATGTAGGTCAGTATAGATGGACTAATAGAACAAGTCCCACACACTGCTACAAGCTGAAATATTTTTTCAGAGCTAGATGCAGAAAAAAATTATATTGAATTTGCAACCTGGTGAACGTTATTATAGATGGACTAATAGAACAAGTCCCACACACTGCTACAAGCTGAAATATTTTTTCAGAGCTAGATGTAGAAAAAAATGATATTGAATTTTCAACCTGATGGAGGTCAGTATAGATTGACAAATAGAACAAGTCCCACATACTGCTAGAAGCAGAAATATTTTTTCAGAGCTAGATGCAGAAAAAAATTATATTGAATTTGCAACCTGATGGAGGTCAGTATAGATGGACTAATAGAACAAGTCCCAGACACTGCTACAAGCTGAAAGATTTTTTCAGAGATAGATGCAGAAAAAAATTATATTGAATTTGCAACCTGGTGGAGGTTAGTGTAGATGGACTAATAGAACAAGTTCCACACACTGCTACAAGCTGAAATATTTTTTCAAAGTTTGATGCCGAAATTTTTTTTATTGAATTTGCAACCTGGTGGAGATCAGTATAGATGGACTAATAAAACAAGTCCCACTCACTGCTACAAGCAGAAATATTTTTTCAGAGCTAGATGCAGAAAAAAATTATATTGAATTTGCAACCTGATGGAGGTCAGTATAGATGGACTAATAGAGCAAGTCCCACACACTGCTAGAAGCCCAAATATTTTTTAAGAGCTAGATGCAGAAAAAAATTATATTCAATTTGCAACCTGATGGAGGTCAATATAGATGGACTAATAGAACAAGTCCCACACACTGCTAGAAGCCGAAATATTTTTTCAGAGCTAGATGCAGAAAAAAATTATATTGAATTTGCAACCCGATGGAGGTCAGTATAGATGGACTAATAGAACAAGTCCCACACACTGCTACAAGCTGTAATATTTTTTCAGAGATAGATGCAGAAAAAAATTATATTGAATTTGCAACCTGGTGGAGGTTAGTATAGATGGACTAATAGAACAAGTCCCGCACACTGCTACAAGCTGATATATTTTTTCAGAGCTAGATGCAGAAAAAAATTATATTGAATTTGCAACCTGATGGAGGTCAGTATAGATGGACTAATAGAACAAGTCCCACACACTGCTAGAAGCCAAAATATTTTTTCAGAGCTAGATGCAGAAAAAAATTATATTGAATTTGCTACCTAATGGAGGTCAGTATAGATGGACTAATAGAACAAGTCCCACACACTGCTAGAAGCCAAAATATTTTTTCAGAGCTAGATGCAGAAAAAAATTATATTGAGTTTGCAACCTGATGGAGGTCAGTATACATGGACTAATAGAACAAGTCCCACACACTGCTACAAGCTGAAATTTTTTTTCAGAGCTAGATGCCGATAAAAATTATATTGAATTTGCAACCTGGTGGAGGTCAGCATAGATGGACTAATAGAACATGTCCCACTCACTGCTACAAGCTGAAATATTTTTTCAGAGCTAGATGCAGAAAAAAATTATATTCAATTTGCAACCTGATGGAGGTCAGTATAGATGGACTAATAGAACAAGTCCCACGCACTGCTAGAAGCTAAAATATTTTTTTCAGAGCTAGATGCAGAAAAAAATTATATTGAATTTGCAACCTGATGGAGGTCAGTATAGATGGACTAATAGAACAAGTCCCACATACTGCTACAAGCTGCAATATTTTTTCAGAGCTAGATGCAGAAAAAAATTATATTGAATTTGCAAACTGATGGAGGTCAGTATAGATGGACTAAAAGAACAAGTCCCACACACTGCTGGAAGCCGAAATATTTTTTCAGAGCTAGATGCAGAAAAAAATTCTATTGAATTTGCAACCTGATGGAGGTTAGTATAGATGGACTAATAGAACAAGTCCCACACACTACTAAAAGCCGAAATATTTTTTCAGAGCTAGATGCAGAAAAAAATTATATTGAATTTTCAACCTGATGGAGGTTAGTATAGATGGACTAATAGAAAAAGTCCCACACACTGATAGAAGCCAAAATATTTTTTCAGAGCTAGATGCAGAAAATATTTATATTGAATTTGCAACCTGATGGAGGTCAGTATAGATGGACTAATAGTACAAGTCTCACAAACTGCTAGAAGCCAAAATAATTTTTCAGAGCTACATGCAGAAAAAAATTATATTGAATTTGCAACCTGGTGGAGATTAGTCTAGATGGACTAATAGAACAAGTCCCACACACTGCTACAAGCTGAAATATTTTTTCAGAGCTAGATGCAGAAAAAAATTAAATTGAATTTGCACCCTGATGGAGGTTAGTATAGATCGAGTAATAGAACAAGTCTCACACACTGCTAGAAGCCTAAATATTTTTTCAGAGCTCGATGCAGAAAAAAATTATATTGAATTTGCAACCTGATGGAGGTCAGTATAGATGGACTAATAGAACAAGTCCCACACACTGCTACAAGCTGAAAGATTTTTTCAGAGATAGAAGCAGAAAAAAATTATATTGAATTTGCATCCTGGTGGAGGTTAGTATAGATAGACTAATAGAACAAGTTCCACACACTGCTACAAGCTGAAATATTTTTTCAGAGCTAGATGCAGAAAAAAATTGTATTCAATTTGCAACCTAATGGAGGTCAGTATAGATGGACTAATAGTACAAGTCCCACACACTGCTAGAAGCCGAAATATTTTTTCAGAGCTAGATGCAGAAAAAAATTATATTGAATTTGCAACCTGATGGAGGTCTGTATAGATGGACTAATAGAACAAGTCCCACACACTGCTACAAGCTGAAATATTTTTTCAGAGTTTGATGCCGAAATTTTTTTTATTGAATTTGCAACCTGGTGGAGGTCAGTATAGATGGACTAATAGAACAAGTCCCACTCACTGCTACAAGCTGAAATATTTTTTCAGAGCTAGATGCAGAAAAAAATTATATTGAGTTTGCAACCTGATGGAGGTCTGTATAGATGGACTGATAGAACAAGTCCCACACACTACTACAAGCTGAAATATTTTTTCAGAGTTTGATGCCGCAATTTCTTTTATTGAATTTGCAACCTGGTGGAGGTCAGTATATATGGACTAATAGAACAAGTCCCACTCACTGCTACAAGCTGAAATATTTTTTCAGAGCTAGATGCAGAAAAAAATTATATTGAATTTGCAACCTGATGGAGGTCAGTATAGATGGACTAATAGAACAAGTCCCACACACTGCTACAAGCTGAAATATTTTTTCAGAGCTAGATGCAGAAATAAATTATATTCAATTTGCAACCTGATGGAGGTCAGTATAGATGGACTAATAAAACAAGTCCCACAGACTGCTAGAAGCCGAAATATATTTTCAGAGCTAGATGCAGAAAAAAATTAGATTGAATTTGCAACCCGATGGAGGTCAGTATAGATGGACTAATAGAACAAGTCCCACACACTGCTACAAGCTGAAATATTTTTTCAGAGATAGATGTAGAAAAAAATTATATTGAATTTGCAACCTGGTGGAGGTTAGTATAGATGGACTAATAGAGCAAGTCCAACACACTGCTAGAAGCCCAAATATTTTTTAAGAGCTAGATGCCGAAAAAAATTATATTGAATTTGCAACCTGGTGGAGGTCCGTATAGATGGACTAATAGAACAAGTCCCACACACTGCTACAAGCTGAAATATTTTTTAAGAGCTAGATGCAGAAAAAAATTATATTCAATTTGCAACCTGATGGAGGTCAGTATAGATGGACTAATAGAACAAGTCCCACACACTGCTAGAAGCCAAAATATTTTTTCAGAGCTAGATGCAGAAAAAAATTATATTGAATTTGCAACCTGATGTAGGTCAGTATAGATGGACTAATAGAACAAGTCCCACACACTGCTACAAGCTGAAATATTTTTTCAGAGCTAGATGCAGAAAAAAATTATATTGAATTTGCAACCTGGTGAAGGTTATTATAGATGGACTAATAGAACAAGTCCCACACACTGCTACAAGCTGAAATATTTTTTCAGAGCTAGATGTAGAAAAAAATGATATTGAATTTTCAACCTGATGGAGGTCAGTATAGATTGACTAATAGAACAAGTCCCACATACTGCTAGAAGCAGAAATATTTTTTCAGAGCTAGATGCAGAAAAAAATTATATTGAATTTGCAACCTGATGGAGGTCAGTATAGCTGGACTAATAGAACAAGTCCCACACACTGCTACAAGCTGAAAGATTTTTTCAGAGATAGATGCAGAAAAAAATTATATTGAATTTGCAACCTGGTGGAGGTTAGTGTAGATGGACTAATAGAACAAGTTCCACACACTGCCACAAGCTGAAATATTTTTTCAAAGTTTGATGCCGAAATTTTTTTTATTGAATTTGCAACCTGGTGGAGATCAGTATAGATGGACTAATAGAACAAGTCCCACTCACTGCTACAAGCTGAAATATTTTTTCAGAGCTAGATGCAGAAAAAAATTATATTGAATTTGCAACCTGATGGAGGTCAGTATAGATGGACTAATAGAGCAAGTCCCACACACTGCTAGAAGCCCAAATATTTTTTAAGAGCTAGATGCAGAAAAAAATTATATTCAATTTGCAACCTGATGGAGGTCAATATAGATGGACTAATAGAACAAGTCCCACACACTGCTAGAAGCCGAAATATTTTTTCAGAGCTAGATGCAGAAAAAAATTATATTGAATTTGCAACCCGATGGAGGTCAGTATAGATGGACTAATAGAACAAGTCCCACACACTGCTACAAGCTGTAATATTTTTTCAGAGATAGATGCAGAAAAAAATTATATTGAATTTGCAACCTGGTGGAGGTTAGTATAGATGGACTAATAGAACAAGTCCCGCACACTGCTACAAGCTGATATATTTTTTCAGAGCTAGATGCAGAAAAAAATTATATTGAATTTGCAACCTGATGGAGGTCAGTATGGATGGACTAATAGAACAAGTCCCACACACTGCTAGAAGCCAAAATATATTTTCAGAGCTAGATGCAGAAAAAAATTATATTGAATTTGCTACCTAATGGAGGTCAGTATAGATGGACTAATAGAACAAGTCCCACACACTGCTAGAAGCCAAAATATTTTTTCAGAGCTAGATGCAGTAAAAAATTATATTGAGTTTGCAACCTGATGGAGGTCAGTATACATGGACTAATAGAACAAGTCCCACACACTGCTACAAGCTGAAATTTTTTTTCAGAGCTAGATGCCGAAAAAAATTATATTGAATTTGCAACCTGGTGGAGGTCAGCATAGATGGACTAATAGAACATGTCCCACTCACTGCTACAAGCTGAAATATTTTTTCAGAGCTAGATGCAGAAAAAAATTAGATTGAATTTGCAACCTGATGGAGGTCAGTATAGATGGACTAATAGAACAAGTCCCACGCACTGCTAGAAGCTAAAATATTTTTTTCAGAGCTAGATGCAGAAAAAAATTATATTGAATTTGCAACCTGATGGAGGTCAGTATAGATGGACTAATAGAACAAGTCCCACACACTGCTACAAGCTGAAATATTTTTTCAAAGTTTGATGCCGAAATTTTTTTATTGAATTTGCAACCTGGTGGAGATCAGTATAGATGGACTAATAGAACAAGTCCCACTCACTGCTACAAGCTGAAATATTTTTTCAGAGCTAGATGCAGAAAAAATTATATTGAATTTGCAACCTGATGGAGGTCAGTATAGATGGACTAATAGAGCAAGTCCCACACACTGCTAGAAGCCCAAATATTTTTTAAGAGCTAGATGCAGAAAAAAATTATATTCAATTTGTAACCTGATGGAGGTCAGTATAGATGGACAAATAGAACAAGTCCCACACACTGCTAGAAGCCAAAATATTTTTTCAGAGCTAGATGCAGAAAAAATTATATTGAATTTGCAACCTGATGGAGGTCAGTATAGATGGACTAATAGAACAAGTCTCACACACTGCTACAAGCTGAATTTTTTTTTCAGAGCTAGATGCCGAAAAAAATTATATTGAATTTGCAACCTGGTGGAGGTCAGCATAGATGGACTAATAGAACATGTCCCACTCGCTGCTACAAGCTGAAATATTTTTTCAGAACTAGATGCAGAAAAAAATTAGATTGAATTTGCAACCTGATGGAGGTCAGTATAGATGGACTAATAGAACAAGTCCCACACACTGCTAGAAGTCCAAATATTTTTTTAAGAGCTAGATGCAGAAAAAAATTATATTGAATTTGCAACCTGATGGAGGTCAGTATAGATGGACTAATAGAACAAGTCCCACGCACTGCTAGAAGCTGAAATATTTTTTTCAGAGCTAGATGCAGAAAAAAATTATATTGAATTTGCAACCCGATGGAGGTCAGTATAGATGGACAAATAGAACAAGTCCCACACACTGCTTCAAGCTGAGATATTTTTTCAGAGCTAGATGCAGAAAAAAATTATATTGAATTTGCAACCTGGTGGAGGTTAGTATAGATGGACTAATAGAACAAGTCCCACACACTGCTACAAGCTGATATATTTTTTCAGAGCTAGATGCAGAAAAAAATTATATTGAATTTGCAACCTGATGGAGGTCAGTATAGATGGACTAATAGAGCAAGTCCCACACACTGCTAGAATCCCAAATATTTTTTAAGAGCTAGATGCAGAAAAAAATTATATTGAATTTGCAACCTGGTGGAGGTTAGTATAGATGGACTAATAGAACAAGTCCCACACACTGCTACAAGCTGATATATTTTTTCAGAGCTAGATGCAGAAAAAAATTATATTGAATTTGCAACCTGATGGAGGTCAGTATAGATGGACTAATAGAGCAAGTCCCACACACTGCTAGAATCCCAAATATTTTTTAAGAGCTAGATGCAGAAAAAAATTATATTCAATTTGCAACCTGGTGGAGGTTAGTATAGATGGACTAATAGAACAAGTCCCACACACTGCTACAAGCTGATATATTTTTTCAGAGCTAGATGCAGAAAAAAATTATATTGAATTTGCAACCTGATGGAGGTCAGTATAGATGGACTAATAGAACAAGTCCCACGCACTGCTAGAAGCTGAAATATTTTTTTCAGAGCTAGATGCAGAACAAGTCCCACTCACTGCTACAAGCTGAAATATTTTTTCAGAGCTAGATGCAGAAAAAAATTAGATTGAATTTGCAACCTGATGGAGGTCAGTTTAGATGGACTAATAGAAAAAGTCCCACTCACTGCTAGAAGTCCAAATATTTTTTAAGAGCTAGATGCAGAAAAAAATTATATTCAATTTGCAACCTGATGGAGTTCAGTATAGATGGACTAATAGAACAAGTCCCACACACTGCTAGAAGCTGAAATATTTTTTTCAGAGCTAGATGCAGAAAAAAATTATATTGAATTTGCAACCCGATGGAGGTCAGTATAGATGGACTAATAGAACAAGTCCCACACACTGCTACAAGCTGAAATATTTTTTCAGAGATAGATGCAGAAAAAAATTATATTGAATTTGCAACCTGGTGGAGGTTAGTATAGATGGACTAATAGAACAAGTCCCACACACTGCTACAAGCTGATATATTTTTTCAGAGCTAGATGCAGAAAAAAATTATATTGAATTTGCAACCTGATGGAGGTCAGTATAGATTGACTAATAGAACAAGTCCCACACCCTGCTGGAAGCCGACATATTTTTTCAGAGCTAGATGCAGAAAAAAATTATATTGAATTTGCAACCTGATGGAGGTCAGTATAGATGGACTAATAGAACAAGTCCCACACACTGCTAAAGCCGAAATATCTTTTCAGAGCTAGATGCAGAAAAAAATTATATTGAATTTGCAACCTGATGGAGGTCAGTATGGATGGACTAATTGAACAAGTCCCACACACTGCTAGAAGCCGAAATATTTTTTCAGAGCTAGATGTAGAAAAAAATTATATTGAATTTGCAACCTGATGGAGGTCTGTATAGATGGAATAATAGAACATGTCCCACACACTGCTAGAAGCCGAAATATTTTTTCAGAGCTAGATGCAGAAAAAAATTATATTGAATTTGCAACCTGATGGAGTTTAGTATAGATGGACTTATAGAACAAGTCCCACACACTGCTAGAAGCCTAAACATTTTTTCAGAGCTCGATGCAGAAAAAAAATATATTGAATTTGCAACCTGGTGGAGGTTAGTATAGATGGACTAATAAAATGATGCTATGCCGAAAAGGTTTTACTTCACTAGGTGCAGTAAAAAAATTTGTATTCTATACACAGGTGGTGTAGCTTGCAACACATATAGGCTACTCCACTGACTAACACACACTGCAAGAGGCCAAAAAGGATTTGCTTTGCTAGATTTAGCCAAATGCTGTGAAAAAAACTTGCACAGCACTGGCACAGACTTGCCTGGCAAAAAGTGATAGGAACTGATGTAACCTAGCCCTGAAAAGGACTGCAATTAGAATTACTCTTTACTCCCAACTTATCTATTTAAGAGCACAGACCTGCCTTATAAAAGTCGTAGGAAATGATGTAACCTAGTCCTTAAAAGTGCTGCAATCACAACTCTTCCCTACTCCCAATCTATCTGTAGATTTGGGCGAAAATTGGCTAGAAATTAACAAAGTATAGCGCACACAGCAACAGCTGTGCTGTCTAACACACTGCTGCAGCAGTGAGAAAATGGTGGCGACGGGGAAAATGGCTGGGTCTGATAGGGCAAGGACATGTGACATACACTGCCAATGACACATGCCCTTGCTAGTGTGAAAAAAAGCTGTTCGCTCCGTGTGTGCGCTGCTGATAGGCTGACAGACTGCACCGCCCCACTGTAAATGCGGGGAAGAGAAAAAAAATGGAGATCTTCATTATTTCTGCAGAGATTCATCCCTTGCCCCTCCCCCCGCCCCTCTGTACACTCAAACTACGTATTAACAATAATTTTCAGCATTACTGAGAAAAAATCCAGTTATGATTTTGGTGCACGAACAGTTATCGAACATAACCTCGAACAGCCAAATTTTTTTCAAATCGTTCGTGTTCGCCGAACGGCTCGAACACCGCCCAAAACAGCTCGAATTTGAGATTGGCGAACAGTTCAAGTCGAACACCGTTCATCTCTAATTATTGTATATATGATACAGTTAGCTTTTGAGGGGTTGTCTCTTCTTCAGTCTTCAGGAGCACACCACTCCCTTGCCTCCTAGCTTCCTGGTTCCCTGGGTTCTGGAAATGGAAGGAAGGTGTATGCTTGCTTGACTTATTGTTCGTATGAACCAAATTGTGCATTTTCCAATGCTAAAATCAGAAGCAACTTTACCTTTGCAGAATTGGGACAGTGAAATTACACTAAATCTGACTAGATCAGATGGTCAGACCAGCTTCAAAGCAGCACTTACAAGTTTTATTTAAAAGAGTTAAAAAATTCTACACTCCTTGTCTAGGAGACCGTAAACTGTTGTCAAACTTCTGAGGTGGCTGGTAACTGACTCCATGAGCTATAAACAATAAAATGAAAAATCCCTCTGTTACTGAAAATAGGGAGTTGTTTTTTAAAAAAAAACTTTAAGTATAAAATTTTAGTAACTTGTGTTCTGCTGCACTTACACAATCATCCTGGGGTAGACAACACTAATTTACATCTCCGTGTCCCAAGGGGTTAAGATATTGGGCACCTGTTAGGTGAAAAGATTCCTCATATTCATTGCCTCCACTAATGATCACTGTCAGATGTATTTATTAGTGTTGAGCGAGCGCTAAAATGCTCGGGTGCTCGAAGCTCGGGCCGAGCTCACTGTGATACTCGGGTGCTCGACCCGAGCAACGAGCCCAATGTTAGTCTATGGGAGACCCGAGCATTTTTGCTGCAGCACCCCCGGCAGTCTGTAGAAAGTCTAAAAAGTGCCCAAAATGATAGTGACAGTGTTCAAATGACATGGGGACAGCATGGGGATCACCCCAGGAAGCATTTCTGACCCCCAGGTCACTGCTGTCAACAACGTGGTCAGAGGTATTAAACCACTTTTATGGGCTCACAATAAAACATACAAAAACGAAACTGAAACGGTTTTCCTGTGAAATATGTTAAGGAACTTCCTTTCCAGGGTAAAGACTTGTGTATAAGGTAAAATAATTAACCAAAAAAAAAGCTATGTTCACAAGTAGCATTTTTTATGCGTTTTTTCACTTTTGTATTGCTTTCAACCATGACAAATGCATTCACCAGGAAATGTAATTTTAACATTTTACAATCTTATCTGGCCATGTGCTGTGTGACACATGCATACAGTGCTGAAAAGACATGGGAACAGCATGGGGAAGACCCCTGGAAGCATCTCTGACACCCAGGTCACTGTCTAAAAGTGTGCCCATCAGAAGTGATCCTTGCTGCATCAGAAGATGCAGACATGCAACTATCCCCGTGCAAGTCCTTGTCCCAGGGCAGTGTTCAATTGTACCTCCCCAATTCCTTGCAATGCAAGCGCAAGTATGCAGCTTGCCACCCAGCTACCCCCAGGCTGCAATACCATACTGCTAGCTTGCTTGCACTTGAAATTGGGCCTTTTAGGCATATGGAGGCGAACGCCGGCCACCATGTTATGGCTGCGTTGGCGGCCTGGTATCCAAACTCAGTCCCCAGCCGCCCGGCGGCCGGGTTTCCACGCTCGGTCCCCAGCCGCCAGGGGGCAGTCGGGTGTCCATACTCGGTCCCCAGCCGCCCCTGCAGTACTGCAGTGCTTCCAGCTTGTAACTGATGTGGTGATATCTGAGATGGAGGCTGAACATGAGGAGGAGGAGGAGGATGATGCGCAGGAGCTGTACACAGTGGGGGCAACTCTGACTGACATAGGGTCCGCAATCCTCGGTGTGGGGAGGATGTGTTCCGTCCCAAGGTCCGACTGGGTCCCGGCTTCCACTATGTTTACCCAGTGTGCCATCAGGGAGATGTACCATCCCTTGCCAAAAGCACTTGTCCAGGTGTCCGTTGTGAGGTGGACTCTCCCAGTAACTGGGTTGTTGAGGGCACGGCAGATGTTTTGGGACACGTGCTTGTGTAGTGCGGGGATGGCACACCGGGCAAAATAGTGTCGGCTGGGGACCGAGTACCGAGGGCCGGCCACCGCCATAAGGTTGCGGAAGGATTCCATCTCCACGAGCCTAAAAGGCAGCATTTCCAACGCAAGCAGTCATGAAATGTGCGAATTTAGGACTGTGGCCTGTGGGGCTTTAGCTGCGAATTTGCGCTTTAGTTCAAAGGTCTAGGATATGGACAATTGAATGCAGCGGTTGGACGTGGACGTGGACATTCATGCTGTTTCTTGAGAAACTGCCATAACAAGTGAAGGCTGAGAGGAGGGGGCATCTTTGCATGCAGTATGGACAGGGGATTGCCTTGCATGCACAACAGGGGGTTCTATTACACGCACAACAGCGGAAGAAGCAGTGGTGACACCCGCTGACACTGGTCGTGGACCCTGGGGTTCGCCGCACAAAGTCAGGTGCTTTGTTGCCATGTGCCTGATCATGCTGGTGGTGGTAAGGCTTGTAGTTTTGTCACCCCTGCTCATGCTGGCATGGCAGGTGGTACAAATGGCCTTTTTGGGGTTATCAGCAGAGTCTTTAAAAAAATTTCAGACTCTGGAAGACCTACCGGTTGTACTAGCAACTAGAGATGAGCGTTGTTCTACTCGAACTGTTTGCCAATCTCAAATTCGAGCTGTTTTGGGCGGTGTTCGAGCCGGTCGGCGAACACGAACAATTTGAGAAAAATTCGGCTGTTCGAGGTTATGTTCGATAACTGTTCGTGCACCAAAATCATAACTGGATTTTTTCTCAGTAATGATGAAAATTAATGTTAATACGCAGTTTGAGTGTACAGCGGGGCGGGGGGAGGGGCAGGGGATGGATCTCTGCAGGAACAATGAAGATCTTCATTTTTTTTTCTCTTTCCCGCATTTGCAGTGGGGAGGTGCAATCTGTCAGCCTATCAGCAGCGCACACACGGAGCGAAGTGCTTTTTTTCACACAAGCAAGGGCATGTGTGATTGGCAGTGTATGTCACATGTCCTTGCCCTATAAGACCAAGCCATTTTCCCCGTCGCCACCATTTTCTCACTGCTGCAGCTGCGTGTTAGACGGCACCGCTGTTGCTGTGTGCGCTATACCTTGTTAATTTCAAGCCAATTTTCGCACAAATATACAGATAGCTTGGGAGTAGGGAATAGTTGTGATTGCAGTCCTTTTAAGGACTAGGTTACAGCATTTCCTACTACTTTTATCAAGCAGGTCTGTGCTCTTAAATATATAGATTGTGGGAGTAAAGACTAATTGTAATTGGAGTCCTTTTCAGGACTAGGTTACATCAGTTCCTATCAGTTTTTGCCAGGCAGGTCTGTGACAGTGCTGTGCAAGTTTTTTTCACAGCATTTGGCTGAATCTAGCAAAGCTAATCCTTTTTGGCCTATTGCAGAGTGTGTTAGTCAGTGGAGTAGCCTATCTGTGTTGCAAGATATACCACCTGTGTATAGAATACCAATTTTTTTACTGCACCTAGTGAAGTAAAATCTTTTGGGCATAGCATCATTCTATTAGTCCATCTATACTGACCTCCATCAGGTTGCAAATTAAAAATAATTTTTTTCTGCATCTAGCTCTGAAAAAATATTTGGGCTTCTAGCAGTGTGTGGGACTTGGTCTATTAATCCATCTATACTGACCTCCATCAGGTTGCAAATTAAAAATAATTTTTTTCTTCATTTATCTCTGAAAAAATATTTGGGCTTCTAGCAGGGTGTGGGACTTGTTCTATTAGTCCATCTATACTGACCTCCATCAGGTTGCAAATTAAAAATAATTTTTTTCTGCATCTAGCTCTGAAAAAATATTTGGGCTTCTAGCAGTGTGTGGGACTTGGTCTATTAGTCCATCTATACTGACCTCCATCAGGTTGCAAATTAAAAATAATTTTTTTCTTCATTTAGCTCTGAAAAAATATTTGGGCTTCTAGCAGTGTGTGGGACTTGTTCTATTAGTCCTTCTATACTGACCTCCAGCAGGTTGCAAATTGAATATAATTTTTTTCTGCATCTAGCTCTGAAAAAATATTTGGGCTTCTAGCGGTGTGTGGGACTTGGTCTATTAGTCCATCTATACTGACCTCCATCAGGTTGCAAATTAAAAATAATTTTTTTCTGCATCTAGCTCTGAAAAAATATTTGGGCTTCTAGCAGTGTGTGGGACTTGGTCTATTAGTCCATCTATACTGACCTCCATCAGGTTGCAAATTAAAAATAATTTTTTTCTTCATTTATCTCTGAAAAAATATTTGGGCTTCTAGCAGCGTGTATGACTTGTTCTATTAGTCCATCTATACTGACCTCCATCAGGTTGCAAATTAAAAATAATTTTTTTCTGCATCTAGCTCTGAAAAAATATTTGGGCTTCTAGCAGTGTGTGGGACTTGGTCTATTAGTCCATCTATACTGACCTCCATCAGGATGCAAATTAAAAATAATTTTTTTCTTCATTTAGCTCTGAAAAAATATTTGGGCTTCTAGCAGTGTGTGGGACTTGTTCTATTAGTCCTTCTATACTGACCTCCAGCAGGTTGCAAATTGAATATAATTTTTTTCTGCATCTAGCTCTGAAAAAATATTTGGGCTTCTAGCGGTGTGTGGGACTTGGTCTATTAGTCCATCTATACTGACCTCCATCAGGTTGCAAATTAAAAATAATTTTTTTCTGCATCTAGCTCTGAAAAAATATTTGGGCTTCTAGCAGTGTGTGGGACTTGGTCTATTAGTCCATCTATACTGACCTCCATCAGGTTGCAAATTAAAAATAATTTTTTTCTTCATTTATCTCTGAAAAAATATTTGGGCTTCTAGCAGCGTGTGGGACTTGTTCTATTAGTCCATCTATACTGACCTCCATCAGGTTGCAAATTAAAAATAATTTTTTTCTGCATCTAGCTCTGAAAAAATATTTGGGCTTCTAGCGGTGTGTGGGACTTGGTCTATTAGTCCATCTATACTGACCTCCATCAGGTTGCAAATTAAAAATAATTTTTTTCTGCATCTAACCCAGCCAATAGTTTTGGCCTAATACCACAGTTTGGCCACTCAGCTCTGCTCGGTTACCATCCATTGTTTTTTTGTGCAAACAACTCCAGAGTTGTGAATTAGTTAACCACCACAATGAGTGGAAAAAGGCCTGCTGCTGGTGGAAAGGGGAATAGGCGTGTTGGGAAGGGGAAAAAAGGTTGTGTCCGTGGGGTAGGTGCAGAAGAAAGACCATCTTCCAGCCAAACTAAAATGTCTACTTCTTTTAGCGGACAATGTGATAAGATCCCTTTCTTACGGCCACGCCAATCGCTACAAATTCCAGATGAGGCACAAAAACAGCAGGTGCTTCAACGGATATCAAGTGCTCCTTTAAGTGGGCTCTCCTCCACATCAACTTCAACATCACAAATACTCCAGTCCTCAAAGGTGTCACCCAAATCGCACTTGCTTCCTCACAGCTCCCAAATCTCCAGCTGCCCGTCTGAGTATGAGGTAGAACAGATGGTTGAGTCTGCAGAGCTGTTTACTCATACTATAGCCTGGGAATCAGAGGTCGACTCCAGCGCTTCTGTGAATCCAGACGAGGAAATGATCTGCACTGATGCCCAGAATCTTTATGAGTCGGATCCAGGACCAGACGCAGAAGGTTCTGACCATAATGTAGACCCTCATTCCCAAACTGTAACTCCTGTTGGTGGAGACAATGAGGAAGACGATGATAAGACTCAAATACCTGATTGGAGCGACAACTTTAGTTTTTTGTCAGGGCAGGAACAGGTTGGCTCTGAGGACGACGGGTGTGATAACGCACAGGGTGATGATGATGAGGTCGGAGATCCCACTTACTGTCAACCCACAGTCAGCCAAGAGATGAGGTCAGCAGAGGAGGTGGAGGAAGATGCTAGTGACGACGAGGTCAGGTTGCGCCTTCCTGGACAGAGACGTAGTACTGGAAGCACGTCAACAACTGCATCCTCAAACACAACTCTGCCTCTCACCACAAGTCGTGGTGGCTCTTCAGGTCGCATGGGTGCTAAGCCTTGCATAGCCTGGGCATTTTTTCAGATCGATAAAGATGACCCAACTCGTGTTATCTGTAACATTTGTCAGCAAAAGCTAAGTAGAGGCCAAAAAATACATAGTTTGAGTACTTCATGCATGAACCGGCACATGGACATGAAGCATAAGTTGCAGTGGGAAGCTCAGTGTGCTACAATGCGGCCTAGCCGGCCGGGCCAACCACCGTCTGCCATATCTTGTGCATCCGCGGCCTCTTCATCCTCTGTGACTGGGGGGACAGCAGTCACACCTGTTTTGGGGCGCAGACCTGCCACCTCTTTACCCGCAACAGCCAGCGTGATTGGCAGGTCATCATTTTCTTTGGAGGTGGTAACACCAGCTGGTCTTGAGCGCTGTCCGACATCGATAGCACCACCTTTGGATCAAGGCAACCTAACATGTCCGCCTGCATCTTCCTCACAGACCAGCAGTTTGCCGGGGACACCCTTATCAACCCCGTCTAAGCACAATAGCCAGCCCTCGGTCCCTCAGATGTGGACAAGTAAAAGACCATTTCCTCCTAGCCATGAGAAAGCTAAGAGGTTGAATTTCACCATCTGCAAGCTCTTGGCTACAGAAATGCTGCCTTTCCGCCTGGTGGACACAGAGGATTTTCGAGACCTTATGTCCGTCGCAGTGCCCCAGTACCAGATGCCCAGTCGGCACTACTTCTCAAAGAAAGGTGTGCCTGCGCTCCACCAGCATGTCGCACACAACATCACCGCTTCTTTGAGAAACTCAGTGTGTGACAGGGTGCATTTCACCACAGACACTTGGACGAGTAGGCATGGACAGGGGCGTTACATGTCGCTGACTGGGCACTGGGTAACTATGGTGACAGCAGGACAAGGGGCTGCTGTCCAAGTCTTGCCGTCCCCACGAGCTGTGCGTCAATCCTCTTTATGACAAAGTTCCTCCACTGCTTCTGCCTCCTCAACCTCCTCTCGGTCTTCCACCTGCACCCAAAGCCTGTCTGCTCATGCCACAAGCTTTCTAACTGCACAGAAGGGATCCTGCTCACCTCCTTACTATGCTGGCAGTAGGGCTCAACGTCATCAGGCGGTTTTTACATTGAAATGTCTGGGAAATGTGAGTCACACAGCTGAGGAGTTGTGGTCAGCTCTGGAGAACCAATTTCATGAATGGTTGTCTCCACTGGACCTGAAACCAGGGAAGGCCGTGTGCGACAATGCTGCAAACCTGGGTGCGGCCCTTCGCCGGGGCAATGTCACACACGTGCCTTGTATGGCTCACGTGTTGAACCTGGTTGTCCAGCAATTTTTAGCCCACTATCCCAGACTAGATGGCCTTCTGCAGAGGGCACGGTCGCTGTGTGCTCACTTCCGCCATTCGCATCCCGCAGCTCAGCGACTTACATCTCTACAGAAGTCGTTGGGCCTGCCACTTCACCGGCTAAAATGCGATGTGCCTACCCGGTGGAATTCAACTCTGCACATGTTGCAGCGACTGTGGCAGCACCGACAAGCCCTGGTGCAATACGTTCTGACGTATAGCCTGGGCCAACGAGATTCAGAGGTGGGGCAAATCACGCTGGAGGAGTGGTCTCAGATCAGGGACCTATGCACCCTTCTGCACAGTTTTGAAATGGCGACGAAGATGTTTAGTGCTGACGATGCCATTATCAGCATGACTATTCCGGTGATTTACATGCTGGAGCACATGTTAAACAGAATTCGGAGTCAGGTGGTGGCACAAGAGGAGGTGGAGGAAGTAGAGGAGGAGGAGTTGTATGCGGAAGGGCTAACATCTGCAAGGTCCAGACGGTCGGCAGCACCAAGGCGGCAGGCATGTGAGGGTGGGGGAGATGATTTTACCAGGGCGCATGGTAGCAGCCAAACTAGTGAGGAAGGTGCAGGAGCCCAGGAAGAAGTGGAGAACGAACTGATGGAAGACTCATCAGATGAGGGAGACCTTGATCACATTTCTGTTGTGCGAGGTTGGGGGGAGAGGACAGAGGAAGGAAGCATGATTGTTACCTCGCCACCAACACAACAGGGACTTGGTGCTCCTGGATGCGCAACACACATGAGTGCCTTCTTGCTGCACTACCTGCAACATGACCCTCGAATTGTGAGAATTAGAAATAATCCTGACTACTGGGTTGCCACACTGTTAGATCCCCGGTACAAAAGTAAATTTGCAGAAATTATTCCTGCCATAGAAAGGGATGCACGCATGCAGGAGTATCAGCAGAGACTGTTGCAGAATCTTACATGTGCTTTTCCACAAAATACCAGTGGTGCACGTAGTGAATCTCACAGTTCCAACTTGCCAACCGTGGGACCGTCAAGTGTTCAGCACTCAAACCGTAACAGAACCACAGTATCTGCTGGTAACATCAATTTTGCGGAATCATTTCACCACTTTTTTAGCCCATCCTTTGCAAGGCCACAGGAGACAAGAAGTCTGACACATAGTCAACGCCTAGAGACGATGGTACAGGAGTATCTCCAAGTAAACATTGAAGCCACGACTGTGTCACTGGACCCTTGCTCTTTTTGGGCTTCCAATCTGGATAAATGGCCGGAGCTAGCCACTTACGCCTTGGAGATCTTGTCATGCCCCGCAGCCAGCGTTCTGTCTGAACGTGTGTTCAGCGCTGCTGGTGGTGTGCTGACAGATAAGCGCACGCGGCTCTCCACTGATAATGTAGACAGACTCACGTTCATAAAGATGAACAAATCATGGATCCGAAACGACTTTTCTACCCCTGTGTCATCCTGGGGAGAGTAAAAGCTTGATGATTGGTTAAAATCACCCTACCAACCGTTTTAAGCTTTCAAATTACTAATCATGTTTATCTGTATCTTGACTGGAAAATAATTTGGGCTTTGTAGCAGTGTGCAGCACTGATCCTATTAGGCCATCTATAATAAGCTTCACCAGATTTAAAATTAAAAATAATTTTTAGCTGCATCTAGCCCGGAAAATAATTTTGGGGCTCCGAGATGCGCAAGACACATAAGTGCCTTCTTGCTGCACTACCTGCAGCATGACCCTCATATTGTCAGAATTCGAAGTAATCATGACTACTGGGTTGCCACACTCTTAGATCCCCCAAACTTTTCGATCAACCTTTTCATTTTAATAAAGACCAAAAAAATGGTCATTTTTGAAATTATAAGCATTAGCAGGTTGTTAGAAACTGAAATCAAACAGTTTTCAACTCAAAACTTTATTCTAGGTGATGTTACATTTTCACATAGGACCCCTTGTTCGAAAGGAGCTTCTGAACTCTCTCGTCCATTGAATTTGTCAGGTTTTGGATGGTTTCTGCTTCAATTGTTTTGCATGAGAACAGAATACCCTCCCAGAGCTGTTGCTTAGATGTGAACTGCCTCCCGCCATCATAGACACTCCTTTTAATGATGCTCCAAAGGTTCTGAATGGGGTAGAGGTCAGGGGAGCATGGGGGTCACACCATAAGTTTGTCCCCTTTTATGCCCATATCAGCCAGAGATGCAGATGTTTTATGTGCAGCATGAGATGGTGCATTATCATGCAGAAAAATGATATTGCTGTGAAATACACGGTTCTTCTTCTTGAACCATGGCAGGAAGTGCTGTTTGAGAAAATCCACATACATTATGGAATTCATCTTTAGCGCCTTCAGGGATACTAAAGGGGTTGACAATCTCTCTCCCCATGATTCCAGCCCAAAACATTACTCCACCTCCTCCTTGTTGGCGCTGTAGCCGTGTTTGCGTGGGGTGTCCATCAACCAGCCATCCTCCACTCCATTCATCTGGACCATCGAGCGCTGCACGGCACTCATCCGTGAACAAAACAGTTTTGAAATCAGTCTTCATGTAATGTTTGGCCCACTGGAGCCGTTTCTGCTTGTGTGAAGTGGATAGAGGAGGTCAACAGGATGGCGTATGCACAGCTGCAAACCTCTGAAGGACCCTGCATCTTGTTGTTCGGGGGACGTTGGAGGCACAAGCAGCTTCAAAAACTTGTCTGCTGCTATGACAAGGCTTTTTTGCCGCTGCTCTTTCAACCTGACGTAATTGCCTGTAGGAAAGAGTCCTCAATTTGCCCTTATCAGCACGCACACGTGTGTACTGTGAATCAGCTACATACTTCTTGATTGCCAAGACACTTCATCCTGATCATCGCACAATGTTGATTGTAGTCATGCCTTGACCTAAACACTCCACAATTTGTTGCTTCTCAGCAGCCGACACATCCTTTTTCTTTCCCATTTTGGCAGAAAATGTAGGCTGCTTAATAATGTGAGAGAGCCTTCTTAAGTAGTCTTGCCTTTCATTGGACACACCTGCCAAACTAATTAGCACAGGTGTCTGCAATTGCTTACAGTGATATAAAGAGCCCTGACACACATCACCATCAATGAGTTTAACTGACAAACAAACAAATTCTTCCCTTATCACTCCTAAACACTTTTTGCATAATAATTTGGAACGCGGTGTACATGTGTTTTTCCACAAAACACCAGTGGTTCACGTAGTGAATCTTACAGTTCTAACTTGCCAACCGTGGTCTGTATGGAATTGTTCAATAAAGGGCCCAAAATTAAGATAACATAGATGGGAGAGGTCTCTATGAATAGGAATTCCTAAGTATTTGATACCCTGTGAGGGCCAGGCAAAGGGAAAGTTGGACTGGATGGAATCCTATATGGATTTAGGGAGGGAGACATCGAGGGCCTCAGACTTCGCTGCATTGATTTTAAAATTTTACCATGTAACAAAGTGATCTATTTCAGCCATAACAGCAGGGATGGATATATGTGATTGAGTGATATATACTAGGACATCATCAGCAAATAGAGAGCACTTGTACTCGGTGCCTCCCACCTCAATCCACCTAATATTGGGGTTATGGCGAATTGATGAGAGCAGGTGCTCCGTCACTAGGATGTATAAGAGAGGGGACAGAGGACATCCCTGCCTTGTCCCATTGGTGATTGTGAAAGGTGATGAAAATGTTCTGACGCACCCCCTGGGCCTTGGGACACCCGGAGCCGGACCCTTTTTGGTGGATGCTGGTGGTTGTAGTCTTCGTGGCGGCGATCCGGTTCCGTGGCTCAGGGCGGTCAAACCAGTGGCGGAACTATTTATGTGGTTTTGATGTTTAAATGTCCGACTACGCCACCCGTGGATTGCGGTCAGAGTGAACCGCCGCTACAGGACAGACCGCTAAGGCTGGTGTTGTGGGTGCAGCAGAGCGTAGCATAACTCCCCACGGGAGGAGTATAGCCTCAGGGCAGTGTATGCGGAGGATGGGGGTGATGGTGCAGGGCAGCAGCAGTAACGACACGGAGTCAGTGATGCAGTTCAGGGCCTTTACTCACAGTTCTTATTATCCAGACCACGTCTGCAGGTAACGGCTGCCCACGTCGTACTGTGCTCACCAGGTGAGGGGCTCAGACAACTCCCAGATAACTTTGGAGCGCTTCACAGGACCCCCTTTGTGTGTCCTTTGTCTGGCCTTTCTTACCAACACTTCTGTCCGGCTGCCTCGGGCCTCCTCTTGGTAAACTTGGCGCCAGTTTCCCTGACCCTATGTGGTGCCTTCCTAGCGGGTGGAGCAAGGGGCTGCGCCACATAAAATGTCAGAGCCTCCGGTTTCTAGCTGAGGGTCGTTTCCTGCCTCCACTAGTTGGGGGACCGGTCTCCCCCTTTGGCCTGACCCCTCCACGCAGGTGGATTCGGGCGTGCGGTGGCGACTCGCCCGTCCGCACCCCTGGGATCCCTTCATTCCTCGTTCCTGGAGCCTTCTCCACTCCTCTTCCTTCCTTCTCCCTCTTGCAGGCCTGGGCCTCTGTTACTAGGCCCGCCTCCGGAGCAGAGCTCATGCAGAGCCCCTGCTCCCTGCCACTTCTGCTCAGACTTCTCTGCACTGAACTAAGATGGTGCCCACCTTTTATACTCCCTTCTCAATGCACCCAGGAACTGCTTCCTCCCTGCTCCTGCACTACAGGGTTCCCCTTCCTCAGTGTTCCCTCCCCCCACTCCAGCCAGGGACAGGGACTGTCGTGCCCATCTCAGGGGCATATTGGTCGCCCTGCCCCACGGCAATGTGGTGTAATGCATGCAGGTGTCGGGTCCTGATCCACACTCCATCCTTACCTGAGAGTGAGATATCACACCTCTGGGTGAGGTGCAATACGTCTGTAGCAACCGAGCCCTCAGGGTGCTACAGTTCCATTTATCTTCAGCCTAGGTGACGTATTGCGATACAGGGCCGTGATTTTGGCTATAAAAGGGTCCCCTAGACCCCTACCCCAAGCTCTTTAAGAGAATCATATATGGCGTGCCAGGAGACTCTATGGAATGCTTTCTCAGCATCCAACGAGAGTATCTAATTACAAATTTTTAACTGCATCTAGCCCAGGAAATACTTTGTGCCTAGTAGCAGTGTCTGCTAGTCAGCGGATTATCCCGGCTGTTAAGCAAGCTACACCACCTGTAGTTTAGACACTTAATTTTTTCAAAGGAAATGCTTCGGGACCATGGGATACTTAGTGAAGAGCATCAGGAGGCACCCCAAGGCATAGGGGCTGGGACTGGCAGTAGGATGCCTTGCGGTGGACAGCCGAGCTCGATCCTTATAAAAGCTTTTTAACTGCAGCAGCTTTAGTGGACGCTACTGGAGCTGGAATTACCGCGGCTGCTGGCATGAGACTTGCCCTCCAATAGATCCTTGTAAATGGATTTAAAGTGTATTCATTCAAATTAGAGAGACAATTTAAATTAAAAAGCTTAGAGCTGCCTCCACCACAGGGGGGCTCGCTCGACCCACCAGCGGACAGGCACCAGTATTGGGAGAGGGGGGCTGGCCGTCAGGGTTCACCGCGGCTCTGGCACAAACCCGGCGACACGGAGGTGGCACGGGCAGGAGCGGACTGGCCGTGTCGGCTTCTCACTTTTTGGATTTTAGAAGGGCATGACATGCCTATATCTGTGTCTCCCCCTCCTTTTACTCCTCCACCTCTTTTATTTTCGCATGACTATATGTACTTGTCACTTTTCCATGTGTTAGTTATGTCTTCTGAGCAGTTTGTCAGCTTTTGGACACCTTTGAAGGTGTTTTCTATGTGTTTCTATGTGTTTTTGTTTGCCTGCCATTGGTTTTAACGGTGTTCGAAGGTGTTCGACGAACAGTTCGACGAACAGTTCGACGAACACACGGGTGTTCGACGAACCGAACCGAACTCGAACACTACGGGGGTGGCTCAACACTACTAGCAACGTCCCTCGTGTTGGTGTTACGGGGAACTGTTGCCCACCTTCTGCGTGCGGCCACCACACTGCTTCTTCCTGCCTGTTGGGGTACTCTGCCTCCCTCACCCTGTGTGCTACTGGCCTCGCTCTGCGTGTCCTCCTGCCACGTTGGGTCAGTTACTAGATCATCCACCACCTCCTCCTCTTCCACTTGCGCACCACGATCCTCCTCCTCACTTCGTGGCAATTGTGTCTCGTCACCGTCCACCTCTTGTGACAAATTGCCAGCGTCGACTTCCTCTGGCTGTGGCTGTTCAAATATTTGGGCATCACTACATGGGATCTCCTCTGCCACCAGTTCAAGCAAAGCAGGCGAGGGGCACAAATATGGATATGGACCAGTTAACAGCTCTTCAGAGTGTCCAACTGTGGGATCAGTTGCTGTCTGATGACACTCGGCATGGTGGGAGGAAGGAGCATCAGGGTGAGGAGGAGTATGCGGTCGAGACTCATGGCTACTAAAACTTGACAGACTGGAGGTGTTGGTGCCCTGGTAACTGAAAGTATTATCTGCTATCCAATTAATAACCTGTTCACACTGATCAGTTCGCAATACTGGTATTGTAGTGTGCTTACCTAGTAATTCGGTCAAGAAGTGGGAGCGAGTAGATGAGGCTGTTGGTTGTGGCACATTTTCACCTTGGCCACGGCCCAGTCCTGTACACGCACCATCACCAGATGGCACCCTTGCCACGCGCCTTGCCCATTGTAAATGAAGTAAAATAGCTTACACTCACACTATCAATGGAAAAAGGGTAATAAAAAGGAGATTAAAATTGTGGAAGAGGAAAACCACAGTTCTATTTCTCTGGCCTACATCAGACTCTTTTAAACAGATATATTGGTGTCTAAACAGTCAGGGAGACCCTATTACAGTTTTTTTTTACGGCAAAAAATGCCAAAAGCAGGATAATGCAGAGATTTGACCCGTGGAACTGCAAAACCACAGTTCTATTTCTCTGGCCTACACCAGACTCTTTTAAACAGATATATTTGTATCTGAACAGTCAGGGAGACACTATTACTGTTTTTTTTACGGCAAAAATGCCAAAAGCAGGATAATACAGAGATTTGACCCATGGAACTGCAAAACCACAGTTCTATTTCTCTGGCCTACACCAGACTCTTTTAAACAGATATATTTGTGTGTGAACAGTCAGGGAGACAGTATTACAATTTTTTTACGGAAAAAATGCCAGAAGCTGGATAATACAGAGATTTGACCCATGGAACTGCAAAACCACAGTTCTATTTCTCTGGCCTACACCAGACTCTTTTAAACAGATATACTTGTGTGTGAACAGTCAGGGAGACAGTATTACAGTTTTTTTTACGGAAAAAATGGCAAAAGCAGGATAATACAGAGATTTGACCCGTGGAACTTCAAAACCACAGTTCTATTTCTCTGGTCTACACCAGACTCTTTTAAACAGATACATTGGTGTCTGAACAGTCAGGGAGACAGTATTACAGTTTTTTTTACGGCAAAAAATGCCAAAAGCAGGATAATACAGAGATTTGACCCGTGGAACTGCAAAACCACAGTTATATTTCTCTGGCCTACACCAGACTCTTTTAAACAGATATATTTGTGTCTGAACAGTCAGGGAGAC
Organism: Phyllobates terribilis; assembly: GCF_046119375.1. Taxonomy (NCBI): domain Eukaryota; kingdom Metazoa; phylum Chordata; class Amphibia; order Anura; family Dendrobatidae; genus Phyllobates; species Phyllobates terribilis. The sequence goes on along the minus strand of NW_027362762.1, from coordinate 124,469,785 downwards.
ACTATTACAGTTTTTTTACGGCAAAAAATGCCAAAAGCAGGATAATACAGAGATTTGATCCGTGGAACTGCAAAACCACAGTTCTATTTCTCTGGCCTACACCAGACTCTTTTAAACAGATATATTGGTGTCTGAACAGTCAGGGAGACACTAATACAGTTTTTTTTTTACGGCAAAAAATGCCAAAAGCAGGATAATACAGAGATTTGACCCGTGGAACTGCAAAACCACAGTTCTATTTCTCTGGCCCACACCAGACTCTTTTAAACAGATACAGTATATTGGTGTCTGACCAGTCAGGGAGACACTATTACTGTTTTTTTTACAGCAAAAAATGCCAAAAGCAGGATAATACAGAGATTTGACCCGTGGAACTGCAAAACCACAGTTCTATTTCTCTGGCCTACACCAGACTCTTTTAAACAGATATATTGGTGTCTGAACAGTCACATACACACTCAATTTTTTTTTTTGGGGGGGGAATACCAAAAGGTTAATAAGACGCGTATTTGTACAGTCTAACTGAGGGAAAAAAAAAATACAGGATTTAGAAGGAAAAAAAGGATTTTTCCTGGCCCCTGAGACCGGGGGATAAGTCTAGCAATTTTACCAACAGGAGCACACAGGACTGTAATGCAGCATTTGCTGGTATAACCACTGCGTCTCCTATACAGTGTAACATACCTGGCGGCGTCCTTGCATAGTGGTCCATCTTCCACTGTGCAAGAGCGCGCACTTGATCTCCAGTCCAGAATGTCTCTCTGGCTTCCCTCCATGCTGTCTGTTTGTGTCTGTTTCTGCTGCTTAAGGGCGGCGCCCGATCACTTCCTGCTTTTTGTACCTGCTGTGGGTCACACCCCTTGTGCGTCCTCAGCCTTTTGCTGTCTGTCACCTGGTATATAACCCAGCTGCTCCAATCAATCCCGGCCTGAGCATAGTGTTTCATTCAGTGTGTGCTTGCACTCTGAAGGTGCCAGGTCCCGTTCTGTGTTCTCTTGTCTGCCTATCCTGGAGGCTGTATTTCCAGGCCTGTCTGAACACGCTCCTCGCCTGTTAGGGGCCGATTACCTAGACCTGCTCCTGTATCTTGTCTGCCCTGTCTGGACACGCTCCTAGCCTGTTCCTCCTGCCTTCTAGGGGCCGATTACCTAGACCCGCTCCTGTATCTTGTCTGTCCTGTCTGAAAACGCTCCTTGCCTGTTCGTCCCGCCTCTCTGGGGGCCGTATTCCCAGACCCGCTCCTGTATCCCGCTGCAGTGTCGGTCTCCTCCGTACACTCAGTTCCAGTCTGCACTCTCTCCTATCTTTTACCTGGTTTTTCTCTATGTCCGTTCCTTTCCTTCTTCTGCAGAGTCTGAACTTGTACCTAACTCCTGCTTGTTGTCTCTGTACTCCCGTTTGTGAGTTTGTGGTCCACTCGCTTCTTCACTGCAAGTACCCTGTGGGTATCTGGCTCTGCCTTTCCCTTCCTGTCTGTTCCGTGTGAACAGAGCCCTGTCCCCCCTGCTCAGCCTTGCCTGCTCTGACTCCTTTGCTCACCGCTCCGGCGGTTCTAGCCTGCTCTGACTCCTTTGCTCACCGCTCCGGTGGTTCTAGCCTGCTCTGACTCCTTTGCTCACCGCTCTGGCGGTTCTAGCCTGCTCTGACTCCTTTGCTCACCGCTCCGGCGGTTCTAGCCTGCTCTGACTCCTTTGCTCACCGCTCCGGCGGTTCTAGCCTGCTCTGACTCCTTTGCTCACCGCTCCGGCGGTTCTAGCCTGCTCTGACTCCTTTGCTCACCGCTCCGGCGGTTCTAGCCTGCTCTGACTCCTTTGCTCACCGCTCCGGCGGTTCTAGCCTGCTCTGACTCCTTTGCTCACCGCTCTGGCGGTTCTAGTCCGCTCTGACTCCTTTGCTCACCGCTCCAGGCGGCCTCGTCCTGCTCTTACTCCTTGCTCACTGCTCCGGCAGTCTCGCTAAGCTCTGACCCTTTGCTCACCGCTCCAGGCGGCCTTGTCCTGCCCTGCTCTCGCTCACCTCTCTGGGCGGCCTCACTCTGCTGTGTTTGTCCGCCACATCTGTGGTTCTGTTCCTGAGTCCCAGTGTGTACTGGGTCCTATTCCCCCTGTGTTCCTACCTGCTAGTGCCTCCCTGTCTGCACTCTAGCCGTGCTTGCCTGTACCCCCCTGCCTGCATACCCGCCTGCCTGCATACCAGTCGTGCCTGCCTATTCCCACCAGTCTGTGTGCCAGCCTACCACTCTGTTCCTGTATTCCCCTGTGTGGGTCAACAGCCGTGTCCGGGGTCTGTCCTGGAGTAGCACCTGGTCCCTCTGCTCGGTTCCTCCTTGGTGCACTGGCGTCGTATGCCGTCGTGCGACCCTGGTCGGATCGGGTGAATACCTAGTTATGCCCCTCCAGGCATTCACTCTCCGGCACGGTCCAGTGGAATCACACGCACACGCCGCTCAGCCCGGGCGTGTGCATTACATACAGCCTGCCTGCCTGCCTGATATCTGGGATGGATATTAGTCCTGAGAAGCACTGTTTGTTTGATTTGTCAGGCTTTAGAGACCCTACACTACTTATTTCGCACTATATATCTCTCCCTAACTCAGCACCACTCTCCCTACACTGTCTGATCCGGAGCGACTGTGTCCAAGATGGCGGCGCCCGGTTTTAAATACTCGAGGTGACGCTGTGCGGCCAGTCAATCACTGTTATTCCCACAAACAGCATGGCTGCAGCATTCCAGTGACTGGCTGGCAATCCCTGCATGTTCATTGGCTCTGTAAAGAGCGCCAAACGTGCAGGGCAGAGGCCCGAGCTCCCACCCGAGTAACCCGGAAATGCTCGGTGCTTCGCGAACATCCCGAGCAGTGAGATGCTCGAGTGAGTACCAAGCAGTGTCGAGCATGCTCGCTCAACACTAATAATTATAGAGGGTGCAAAGGTTATGAGCCCCCCCCCCCCGGCCCTCACACTGGCGGGTGCTTAAAAAGCATATTAGAATGATATAGAGCCATACATTACAATGCGTCTACATACCTCTTGGACAAATGCCACTTTGAACTTCTGGAATATTGCTTTTTTCTGACCAATTATAGTACATTGTGCAGCAATTACATTATTTGCAGGCCAGTCGGGTTTCTGTTGCATTTCAACCTTTTCACCTATGCTCTGCTTATTCATAGATATGGCCTTTTTTTCCTCCTCTGCTGCATACAGATAAGTACCTGATGGATTTTACTTTCCTACATGTAATTACAATGGTGATAAGATCAATTTTTACTGTAATAGTCTGTTCCTAATTTTTCCTTCTTTCAGCAGAAAAACATGTTTTTTCTACATTAGAATATTTAAGGATTAAAACAAAAAAGTATTAAAATGCCCATTTGAGATCCAGCCACAACTTTGCTTCTGTGACAGTGACACTTATTGAGAATCATCGATTACTTGTAATGATTTATTCAGTCCCTCGCATTGGTGCTTACACTCTTCTTGATAAGCTACGCGCTACTTTGTAATTAATGGCATCCTCTGACTGATCAATAAAGTTTAGTTATAGAGCGGGATTATACACTGCACTACACAGAAATCTGTCAATCACACACAATTTCTATAATAACGTAACAAACTTGTAATAGGCGATAAATCAATTTTAATAAATCACTGAACCTTCCCTGTATGAAATTCACAGTACAAGGAAATGTTCTGTACGTTTTCTATGAGTAAGTATGCTGGAAAGAGAGTGTATTATCAGGCAAAAACCTATTGTTTAATATTAAACATATATTTTTTTTAGTTTTGGCTGACACTTTTTTGTGTTTTGTAGGGATCGCTTTTCAGTAGTTTTCACGTTATGAGACAGCAGGATTACAGAAAGCTGAGAGTAGATAGCACAGGATCACATAATTCACAACAAGAGACCATTTCAATTGGAAGAGTGCTATCTGTGATTCTAACGGATAGCACTCATCCCCATGTTATTCAAAGAGGTCATGCACACATTTCTCATTTTCTTCTCTGACCGAGTGGTCCTAGGAAAAAAATTGCAGCATGTACGATTTGCCTCCGATAATTGGATCACATTCGGCTGTTCAAGAATATGAATCTGTTAAAAAAAAATCAGATGGCACTTGGATGACATGAGAGTCCGGTCCGATTTTCACAAACTGACAAAATGGAGAAATGGAAAACCTTTTTCTTGCTCTTCACCTCCGATTAAAGTTGTGGCGATACTCTAATGGCCATCATGTGATATATAACGTACTGGCCCCCTGCAATAGGACATGCCCCCAGAAGAAGCGAAAGCGAAACAGTGTCGAGGCAGGAAGACACAGCTCTCTATTTTTTTTTCCCTATCTGTGTTGTTCCTGGCATCTGATACTTGTTATCTATGTTCCCTTTGGATATGCGACTATTTGCTTGGCATTTAGAATTTTGGCACTTTGGCACTTTACTTATAGGGGCAATACTATTATATTGTAATATACTGGATCAATTCAGTGAGTCAATCCTACATATTTCTAGCGGTCTCAGTTTGTCTTTTTCTTAGATAGTGAGTGATTAGTTTGTTTTCCATGTGTGACCCATATCTATAATATTATTTGTAACTCGTGGTTTGTACAAGTGACATCTCACCGTTATAATATCTGCTTATATATCACAGAAGCACAAGCAGTATATTGTCTGATGTTGTCATGTTGAAGAATGGCTCCTGAGACGCTTTGGAGAAATGGCCTTACCACTTGCTCCACGATTGATCTATTTTGTATTGCAATTGAAATTTAACATCTAATACCAAGCCTAAGGCAACAAGCAGGGTCTGCACAAACCATAAGAATTCATTTGCACAATATTGGAATACAAGCCAGATGTCCAGCTACAGGTGTTCCAAAGACCTCATGGCTGCTCTCAAAAACTATCATGGTGCAGAGGAACACAGCAATGCAGGCTTGAATGGAGGTTTGTCCTTCTCAACAATGAGTCTCACTTTTGTCCTTTTGTCTTGGATGCAATGATGGCAGTGATGCATTAATAGCCGTAGATTGGTCTGGAGACCATGTGGGCAATGCCATGAATAGACCTTTACTAGGGTATGTCCCACTGGTCCTCTTTCCAGGATTATGATGTGGGGTGACAATGTACAGTAGCAAGATCTCTCTAGTGTTCATTCCAGGTACACTAACAGCTCAGTGTTACTTTGATTTGGTGGCGGAGGTAGAATCATTTTCCGAAGTATCACAAGATCCATTTTTCAACATGACAACACCAAGCTCATGCTACAGAGAGAAGTCTTCGTGGCCTAAACATGCGACTATATCCTGCAGCATCTCCAGAATTTTCACCAATCTTGCACATTTGAGACGTCATTGGTCAGTAATTGGAAAGGTAGGTGACAGCAGTGGATCTTGATAATTTGCTCAGTCATCCATTAATAACCTCAATGATAGGAGCCAATATGTGTAATTGCGGGGATTTCTGTGTGCAGCATTAATACTCGTTACTAAATAAATCTAGATATTTAGAAAATTTGGTTCTATTTGTACTCATTTGCATATAATTAACATGACTATCAATCCTGTGTTTTCCATAATTTCGCAATTTTTCCTTCTTGGCGTTGCAATTTTAATGTTGAATAGTGTATATGGATTTTCATAGTAAATACACCAGCCTCATTAGATCCAAGATATATTTTTAATAATGTATACACTGTTTACTGTGAAATCTGGTAACACATCCTCTTTAAGACAGTATGATAACTGTAGATTGCTCTATGCTTTATATTTCATTCCAATAGGCAACATTAAGAAAGACCAGAGCAGCTTCAAATTCCAGTATGCATAATTAATGCATAAATAAAGTCAGTGTAATAAGAAAATGCATCCTCTTCTCTACTAAACTAGCTTAGTGTTCATTTAGAATGATAGATACCTTAGAGAGGAAATAATTTCTTGCATTTGCATTGCCTAATTCATATAATAATCAGGACCAGAAATCTATAATCTGGCTAATAAGAAGTCAGAATAAAATAAGTGCAAGCAGCTTGGAATAGTGATCAAACTCCCTGAAAAGCCTCAGACTTGGCTGGTAAAACTAAGAGAAAAATGGGAAATGGAAGCAATTAGTTGTAAAGGAAACTGCTGAATATATAGTTTTCTTACTGTGCAAACTTGCTGGAGATATTGAACAGTAATTGTTCCCAGACATTAATTCACTATGAGCCGCTACTGCCAATATATAGCTATAAATTTCAGGCTTGGCTTGTTCTATTATACTGTTGTAAATTGTGTGCACTTAATTTATGCTCATTTACAGTTCTGAAGTGACTCAGTGCTTAGCATCAGTCACTTTGTGTTGCCAGACAATAGTTTCTCTGTAATAGAACTCCTAGGAAGGAGAGCATTACTATTATTATTGTTTATATTCTGTAAGTGCTAAAACACAGTTGCCTTTGACAAGAAAATGTCCTATATTCAACCAAATCTTAAAGGGAACCTGTCACCAGCTTTGGCTGATATAATATACGGCCACCACCTTTCAGGCCTGATAAACAACATTCTCTAATACTGTGTATATGCCCCAAATCCGACCTGCAAGACAAAAAAAAGGGTTTTTATTATACTCCCCTGGGGGGGGGGCAGTCCGGTCCAATGGGTGTTACTCGTCCTGGTTCAGCGCCTCCCTTCTTCTTTCGATGCCATCCTCCTTCTTGCTTCTTGGGCAGAGCAAAGAAGACCCGACCAGGATAAGCGCCACCCATCGGACCGGATCGCCCCACCACAGGTAAGTATAATAAAAGCTCTTTTTCTTGTCTTGCAGGTCAGATTGGGGGCTTATGTACAGCATTATATAATGCTGTATATGAGGGCTAAAATGTGCTGGCCGTATCTCATATCAGCCAAACCTGGTGATAGATTCGGTTTAAGGATATACCTATACAAAACACTGTAGAGGACACCAATGCTGTAATAATTTAATCCAATGCTTTATTGCTATAAATATGATACTAAAAATATAAATTAAAAGCCAACACAGACATCAGACAAATTAGTGGGTGGACTTCAGATTACACCAAACATTCAGTTTGTGTTCAATACCCATAAATCAGCATTGAGCGTATTCCTGTTAGGCATACGAAATTAGAGTAATAAACAAGTCACTAGCTATTGTGCCAAACAAGATGTACACGGGAGGAATATGATCAGTGCACCATAAGAACACACACCTGACGCGTGTTTCACCGAACAACTTTGTCGAGGGTGAATGGAGAAATCTGAATATGCAAATGCAAGCAGCTTGATCCATTAAATTTCAATTAAATTAAATATAAATTAAATTTACCAATAAAGTACACTTGTAAGGTGAGTTTACAATCTAAAGGAAGGTGACCCAAACATTTACTTCAAAGTCACATAGTTTTAGATCCCCAATTGTGGGACCATAAGAACAATACGACAAACTGACTGACAATATTGTAGACATATCCTAACCCTTGAAAAGTGCCAGTTCTGATAGAATACAACAAGTATCACATTTTATGAGCTAGTCTCATTTCTAAAAAAAATTCTAAATGGCAGGGAAAGTGATAGCATAAGGAAATAAGGCAGACGTATCGTCTCTAAAACTGTGGGTCAAACACTTGCTGCTCTGTTAGTCTGCACCAAAACAAAAATCAAGAACATCCCATTCTTTAGTCACCTGATGCTGAGGCCTGTGATTGCCTGCAGTAGTCAAGTGGATGGAATAGGATTCCAGAATGACAACTTGCTGTTCCCATTTTCCTTTACACTAGGGTGCGTCCCTCCACAGTCTAACACATCACTGGTTGGACAATGTCAGAGTGTCTAAGAGTATATCTTGTTGACAGCAGTAAGATCAGCTTCGCACATCTGCATTTTACGTTTTGCGTAAAGATCACGATCTCCAGATTGGTATTATGTCTCCAGATTTGAACTAACAGCCTCAGATATACCAATGAGCCTAATAGATTGGGGCAAGAGGACCAGAATTTGTCCAGAAGTCATGGTTCGTACATGGACCAAGAAATGCAGATGTGTGAAACTGTCCTAACATTCAGTTGACAGAAGATGCTGTCCATGAATTGTGCAATTTAGCCACACTGATGGGAGGAATATGGGTGCTCATATATCACTGTTTTGCTTACTATATTGTAGTGGATCCAGATGTTTATTTTGTTCTTCTCAAGTCTAGAGACATTAGTCGGAATTTATACGTAGTTTGTACTTTTCTGTGTTTCCATGAGTACTTCAGTGAAAATGCATAGTTACATATAAGGTAATATAGGCGGCTCCCTTTTCTTCTCTTACTGAGTTATTTTAAGAAGTAAATGATCCTTGGAGATACAATGTATTAAAACTAATTGAAAATTGCTGTAAAATGGCAAAGAGTAAAGATTCTAAATTCACAATTTTTTAGATAATGATTGTATTAACATACAAGGGTTTGAGTCAATGAAGCTCAATAAAGACTTGAAAATTGTCAAATCCATTGTAATTATTTACAGTAAATTCTAATTCCTTTACTATTAATGTAATGCAGATAGAATTACATTAATGGATAAAAATAGCACTTTGGCCAAGATTAGTGTACTTGGCAGTTGAGAGCATTTATTACATCTTGAATAAAAGTTCACTTGAATGCAGTTTTATTCTTATATAAAACCCACAGAAAAGAGAGAGAGAAAATAAAACTTATGTGCTCTAAAAATGTCTACTGTGCTGATGATGTAGTTTTCAAGGCTGCGGACAAGGGGGGAAACATCGTCATCTGGCCAATAAATAAATATGAAAAGGAGGCTCTCAGACAATTGAGAGACAGAAATACCTATGAAAAACTACCTTTCTCACCTCTTGCTTCTTTTTCTGCTCAGCTGCACTCCATACTTTGTGGGGCTTTAGATCAGAGTATTATTACAAAACAAATTTTTGAGGGACTAATGACTAAATATCCAAAAGTCCCAACTTTCTACATTCTTCCAAAAATCCACAAGGATCCCGTCGACCCTCCAGGCAGTCCGATCGTGTCAGGAATTGATGGCTTATGCGAACCAGTGTGTAAGTTCATAGATTACTACTTGAAACCTATGGTGGAAACTTTACCATTCTTTGTGAAGGACACGACGGACGTGCTAAGGAGAGTGGACGGGATCTTTGTGGAATCAGATATGTTATTGGTCACTGCAGATATAAAATCCCTCTATACTTTCATTGATCATGAGGACGGTCGCGGAGCTGTCCGCTTCTTCCTGCGGAGTTCAAACTGGGACAGCCAATTGGGTGATTTGGTTCTTGAGTTGCTCCGGTTCATATTAACACACAATTTTTTTGTTTTAAGGATGTTTTTTATTTGCAGAAACCCAGCACTGCCATGGGGGCGGCCTGTGCGCCCGCGTACGCAAACCTTTTCCTGGGTTACTGGGAGAGGTGTTTGTTTGGTGATGTGGGGGCGCAGGCCGCTGACCATGTGCAGTGTTGGCTGCGATATATTGATGACCTTTTTATTATCTGGCAGGGTACTGCCTATGAACTGGAGCAATTCATGGACCTACTCAATGATAACCCTTTTAATATTAAACTGACCTTTCAATATAGTGCGAAAAAAATAGATTTTTTGGATATCTCACTTGAGGTGGATGAACAGGGATATATTCAAACTGACGTCTAGCGTAAGTCTACATCAGTGAATGCACTATTACATGCTGATTCAGCACATAATGCTTCTACGGTCAGGGCTGTCCCAGTTGGACAATTCCTCAGGATGAAGCGGATATGCTCCTCAGAGGCGAGATTTGAGGATCAAGCCATAGACCTTACCCGGCGCTTTGTAGAGAGAGGCTATAGTAAGTAATGTGTGAAACAAGGGTACAGGAGAGCAAGGGTTACCCCATGTAACAAGTTGTTGAGCTCTACAACAAAATCACAGGAAAACTTTGGACCACCGAGATTCATTTCCACTTATAACCAGGATTGGTCACTTATGAGAACTATCTTGCAACCGCATTGGCCGGTTTTATTGACTGAACCTTCTTTGGCTCCCCATATCTCGACATCCTCTCTTATGACCTCAAGAAGATGTAAAAATATCAAAGATATTCTAGTCAAAAGTCTTTATGTTCCGCCTAAGCCTAATCCATTTGGGTCAAGGGGACCAATAAAGGGGTGCTTCCCGTGTGGTCACTGTGTGGCATGCACCAATGTCTCTCGCAGTTTTGAGTACTCTAATTCCTCTGGAAGTCGCCACTATAAAATTAATGAATATATCTCATGTGGGACTTCAAATGTGATATATTATGCAACTTGTGGCTGTGGAAAAATGTACGCTGGATTAACATCTAGAGAATTGCGGGTGAGGATTAGAGAGCATGTGAGAGACATGGGTGCAGCAAGGACAGTGGCCGATGTTTCTTTACTAAAAACTATACCACGCCATTTTAGGCAATATCATGGTAGCAGCTCCAAAACCTTTATGGTGCTGGGGATTGAAGTCATCCATGGTGGTATTCGAGGAGGCAACATAAAAAAACTTTTAGCTCAAAAAGAGGCTAAATGGATAGTAGAACTGGGAACTGTGACTCCTAATGGCCTCAATGAAACTCTAAGTTTCGCCCCGTTTCTGTGAATATATAGTAACCCTTTGGTATTTTTAACCAATATTAAATTATATTTTTATTTTCTAATGTCTCTTGTCTTTTTTATATTTTTTCTTTTTCTTCCATAGCTTTATTAATAATCATGCGGTATGAATCAATATCATCTCTCAACATATAAATTCACACCATTTGGATTGGACCTAATAATGTCATCAATACGAATGCATATTTTGTGTTATATATATATATATATATATATATATATATATATATATATATTATTGTCACAAACTTCTCTCAAATGGTGTGCGCGTGCATGCTGCGCTGTCTGATGTCCCCGCTTTGCCCCCGGCATCTTTATGGAGCCTGCGTGTTGTCTGGGAGCCATGGTTACTCACCATGGTCTTCCTAACATGCGCGATTTGCCTTGATGGCTGTGGGCGGTGCGGCTGACGCGCACGGCGCTGTGCGCATGCGCCGATATACCATGATATGATTGGTCCATCGCGACCATGTGACCGCAGGTCCTGATCACATTTAAACATGCATGGAAGGTCCTTTTCTGCATTCCCCCTGAGGAAGCTGTCAAACACACCACACGAAATGCGCGTTGGGGATCTTTTCTTGTTGGGCTGCTACTTTTAAGCAATGGATAAGAGTGCAATATTATGATTTAACAAATGGTTTTATGTGTTTATGTGCTAACATGACCGTTATATTATTTTGCATAGACAATGAATTTATTTATGGACTCTGATTGTTATATGTAGCACTTAAACAGTTATCCCACTTGGGAATAAGCACTGCTGCACTTTTTCCATTGAGATTTCTATCTTCTATGAGTATCAACATGAATATACCTATGTATGCTGCCCAACTTTGGTGCTGGGTTGTTCCTTGCTGTATGTAATTTGTCCTAAGTGTTTAATAAAATATTCTGTCAAACTTTTTCCAAAAAATCTCCTGTTTTTCGTGTTTGCATATATATTAGCTTTATGGAGTGGCATAAATCTCCACTTTTCCTATATTTGGGACCTTACTCTGGTTAGAGTTGTTTTTTACAATGTACCTTATGAATATATGGTTATTTATAGTTACTAGTGTTGAGCGAGCACTAAAATGCTCGGGTGCTGGAAGCTCGGGCCGAGCTCGCCGTGATACTCGGGTGCTCGACCCGAGCAACGAGCCCAATGTTAGTTTATGGGAGACTCGAGCATTTTTGCGGTGGCACCCCCGGCAGTCTTTTAAAAGCCTAACAAGTGCCAAAAACGATAGTGACAGTGCTCAAATGACATGGGGACAGCATGGGGATCACCCCTGGAAGCATTTCTGATCCCCAGGTCACTGCTGTCAACAACGTGGTCAGAGGTATTAAGCCACTTTTACGGGCTCACAATAAAATGTTCAAAAACGAAAGTGAAACTTTTTCCCTGTGAAATATGTTAAGGAACATCCTTTCCAGGGAAAAGACTTGTGTATAAGTTAAAATAAATGACCAAAAACAAAAATACTCCTCCACACCTTCGGCTATGTTCACAAGTAGTATTTTTTATGCGTTTTTGCACTTTTGTATTGCTTTCAGCTATGACAAATGCATTCACCGGGAAATGTAATTTTAACATTTTACAACCTTATCTGGCCATGTGCTGTGTGACACATGCATAAAGTGCTGAAAAGACATGGGAACAGCATGGGGAAGACCCCTGGAAGCATCTCTGACTCCCAGGTCACTGTCTAAAAGTGTGCCCATCATAAGTGATCCTTGCCGCATCAGAAGATGCAGACTTACAACTATCCCCATGCAAGTTCTAGTCCCAGGGCAGTGTTCAATTGTACCTCCCCCATTCCTTGCAATACAAGCGCAAGTATGCAGCCTGCCACCCACCCCCAGGCTGCAATACCATACTGCTTGCTTGCTTGAACTTGAAATTGGGCCTTTTAGGCATGTGGAGGCGGAATCTGGCCACCACGTCATGGCTGTGTTGGTGGCCTGGAATCCATACTCAGTCCCCAGCCGCCCGGCGGCCGGGTGTCCATACTCGGTCCCAAGCCGCCCCGCGGCCGGGTGTCCACACACTGTCCCCAGCCACCTGGGGGCAGCCGGGTGTCCATAAACGGTCCCCAGCCGCCCCTATTTCTCCTTGGAACATCCCCCCACACACTTTTCTTAGCCCGGCCTGCTTTAGGCAGCATTGGACGAGCCCACCAGAGAAGCAGACTCCTCCGGTGGGCCCTGACTTCTCCATCGGTGGAGTTGAGAGTGCCAAGGTGAGGAGCATGATGATGATGACAGAAGTTAGCATCTGCTATGTTTTCTTTTAATGCAAGTGTAAGTGTGCAGCCTGCCACCCACCCACCCCCAGACTACAATTCCATACTGCTAGCTTGCACTTGAAATGGGGCTTTTAGTTTGGAGGAGGCCGAAGCTGGCCACTACCTCATGGCTGCTTCGGCAGCGAGGTATCCATACTCAGTCTCCAGCCGCCCCTATTTGTCCTGGTGTGCCTTATACATAAGATTAAGCGCGTATCCCAAAACATTACCTGTGCCCTCCCCAGTGCATTTAGTGGGATGAAGAGCCTATTCCACTGTAGTGTGTGCATGCCAAACCCCTGTTCATGGTACATGCGAAGATGCCTTCCACCTTGCACCTGTCGTTGCAGACTTGCAACTATCCCCATTCAAGTCTTTGTCCCAGGGCAGTGTTCAATTGTACCTCTCCCATTCCTTGCAATGCAAGCGCAAGTATGCAGCCTGCCACCCACCCACTCCCAGGCTGCAATACCATACTGCTTGCTTGCTTGCACTTTAAATTGGGCCTTTTAGGCATGTGGAGGCGGAATCTGGCCACCACGCCATGGCTGTGTCGGCGGCCTGGTATCCATACTCAGTCCCCAGCCGCCCGGTGGCCGGGTGTCCCCGCTTGCTCCCCAGCCACCAAGGGGTGGCCGGGTGTCCATACTCGGTCCCCAGCCACCTCTATTTGTCCCGGTAACCTTTCCCACACTTTCCTTAGCCTGGCCTGCTTTAGGGCAGCATTGGCCGAGCCCACTGGACTATCAGACTCCTCCGGTGGGCCCTGGCTTCTCCATCAGGGGAGTTGAGAGGGCCAAGGTGAGGAGCATGATGAGGATGATAGAAGTTAGCATCTGCTTTGTTTTGTTGTAATGCAAGCGCATGTATGTAGTAGCGGCTAGGCCTGAGGTGGTCAGCGTTTTGGCGCATATCCTACCTCCTCCGAGGATTGCTGGATGTTTTCCTGCTACTATCCAAGTTCTATGACTCCCGTTAAAACAAAGCTTCAGGTGATAAATGATGGATTAGGTAGTTGCAAAGGAGAAAGAGCAGGAGGAACAGGGACCATTCACATCAATATCAGGCCAGTCAACCAGATATGTCTTGTAGGATATGTTTCTGTAACAAAAGGAGCGGTTCGGCTACACAGTTAGAGGGCATACAGTGAGTGCAATGCCTACCAAAAATTTCGAGGCACTCCAATGCCCCTTGGAAATGACATGGAGGTCAGAGGGCGTTAACTAAACCTTTTTTTCCATTTATAGCAACTGGGTCTCCTGTGCACTGTTGGCCTAAGCAGTGAATGGAAGGCTTTCCAAAAATTATGAGGAACTGCCATGCCCCTTACAAGAGCCATGTGTGGCACCCCAGGGGTCTGGTCACCACAGTAATAGAGATATTACGTCGGAGAGCAAGTGGGAGGTTTCCTGGTCAGGATCCCTTAAACATGCAACATCCTCCTGCCCCAGTCCTGGGAGAGGAGAATTCTGCCCTTATAAACTGGATCTGGGATGGGGTTGAGTGAGTCAGAGAACAGAGAACAGTCAGAGTCAGAGTGAGAGCAAGGGAAAGTAACAGCAAGGAGCTCTGTAGGAGCTAGGAGCTAAAGACGAGGGGCTGGAAGCTGAGCAGAGCTCGCCCTGGCAGAAGACAATAGGAACCGGACACAGGAGTCCGAGGTTGTGAGCACTTATATATCCAGCAGCAGAAACCAGCCGGCAGGGGATTTTAGGTCCTCTGGCCATAGAAGCCCGGAGGCTCAGTCACAAGCAAGGGACCAGCACCGCTGTCGTGGAGCGGAGGCTAACAGAAGGCCCCAAGTCACCAGCCATACGGGTGAGCACTACACGGCATACTCAGGGACGTGGGCTACTTCTACCCGCTTACAGCAAGGTAGCCAGGAAGAGTGCAGACAGACGGGGAGGCCTACAACTCCACCTGGCCAGGGGAACTCCTGCTTGCTCACAGACTGACCAGGCCTCTTATGCTAGCCAGTACTCCCGGGAGGGTCTACCTTATAATCATCAGTAAAGACCCTGAACTGCACTGCAAAGACTCTGATTCGTTCCTGCTGCGCTCATGCACCATCACCCCCATCATCCACACTCACTGCCCTGAGGCTATACTCCTCCCGTGGGGAGTTATCCCATTCTCTGCTGCGCACACAACACCATCCTCAGCGGTCTGCCTCGCAGCGGTGGTACTCCCTGACCGCAAACCACGGGTGGCGCAGTCGGACTATTAACCTCAAAACCTAAGAAAGACTGCCACTGGTTTGACCAGCCTAAGCCACGGGACCGGGTCACCGCCACGGGTATCCCACACACGTGTACACACGGTCCAGGGGGCGGGTCACATGCAGTACAGCATATTACAAACATAAGTCCCATTATTGGGGAGTGGGTGTCCCATAGTATTTGCTTATGCCTTGCAAGCAAAAGCTGACAAAAATTAGGACGGAGCAACTTGCAATGCCCCTTACAAGAGCCATGCAGTACAGCATATTACAAACATAGGTCCCATTATTGGGGAGTGGGTCTCCCATAGTATTTGCTTATGCCTTGCAAGCAAAAGCTGCCAAATATTAGGACGGAGCAACTTGCAATGCCCCTTACAAGAGCCATGCAGTACAGCATATTACAAACATAAGTCCCATTATTGGGGAGTGGGTCTCCCATAGTATTTGCTTATGCCTTGCAAGCAAAAGCTGCCAAAAATTAGGACGGAGCAACTTGCAATGCCCCTTACAAGAGCCATGCAGTACAGCATATTACAAACATAAGTCCCATTATTGGGGAGTGGATCTCCCATAGTATTTGCTTATACCTTGCAAGCAAAAGCTGCCAAAAATTAGGACGGAGCAACTTGCAATGCCCCTTACAAGAGCCATGCAGTACAGCATATTACAAACATAAGTCCCATTATTGGGGAGTGGGTCTCCCATAGTATTTGCTTATACCTTGCAAGCAAAAGCTGCCAAAAATTAGGACGGAGCAACTTGCAATGCCCCTTACAATAGCCATGCAGTACAGCATATTACAAACATAAGTCCCATTATTGGGGAGTGGGTGTCCCATACAATTTGCTTATGCCTTGCAAGCAAAAGCTGCCAAAAATTAGGACGGAGCAACTTGCAATGCCCCTTACAAGAGCCATGCAGTACAGCATATTACAAACATAAGTCCCATTATTGGGGAGTGGGTCTCCCATAGTATTTGCTTATGCTTTCCAAGCAAAAGCTGCCAAAAATTAGGACGGAGCTACTTGCAATGCCCCTTACAAGAGCCATGCAGTACAGCATATTACAAACATAAGTCCCATTATTGGGGAGTGGGTCTCCCATAGTATTTGCTTATGCTTTCCAAGCAAAAGCAGCCAAAAATTAGGACGGAGCAACTTGCAATGCCCCTTACAAGAGCCATGCAGTACAGCATATTACAAACATAAGTCCCATTATTGGGGAGTGGGTCTCCCATAGTATTTGCTTATGCCTTGCAAGCAAAAGCTGCCAAAAATAAGGACGGAGGAACTTGCAATGCTGGCACCCTGGTGGTATAGTGGTGGTGGAGGCTGAGGATAAGGAGAAGAAGATAAAACAGCCGAAACGAGGAAGCGTATACCCATGCGTGGGTGTGAAGCGGTGCATGTGAATACACCTCCCGAAATAACACAGTGGATTTGACTTTATGTTACTCTGCTGTCATTTGGTGGTGATGAGAAGTCTGGCCCAATCCAGCCCTTGTTCATTTTGATAAGGGTCAGCTTGTCAGCATTGTCAGTTGACAGGCGAGTGCGCTTATCAGTTATAATTCCCCCAGCGGCACTAAAAACACGCTCCGATAACACGCTAGCGGCAGGGCAGGCCAGGACCTCCAAGGCATACAGAGCGAGTTCATTCCAAGTGTCCAGCTTGGATACCCAATAATTAAAAGGCACAGAGGAATCACGGAGGACGCTGGTACGGTCGGCAATGTACTCCCTCACCATCTTTTGAACCTTTCCACTACTTGTGAGAGTACCCCGCGCCTCAGGGCCTGTAAGCTGGGCGGGTGTCAGAAAACTGTCCCAGAACGTTGACAGTGTTCCCCTGCCTCTGCTGGATTGGAGTTGCATCTCTCTCGCCTGTACGCCTTGGTTGGGCAACAAACTGTGACCTCTGCCACTAGCGTGTTCAGATGGGAATTTTTTTAAGAGTTCTGCGGCAAGGGCCTTCTGGTACTGCCCCATTTTTGTAGACCTCTCCACCTCAGGAATAAGAGAGTGAAAGTTCTCCTTGTAGCGGGGGTCTACAAGTGTCACCAACCAGTAATGACTGGCACCCAACATTTTGACAACGCGAGGGTCACGGTTAAGGCAGCGCAACATAAAGTCAGCCATGCGTGCCAGACTGGTAACGGGCAAGATTTCCTGTCCTCACCAAGATGACGACTGACCATGCTCTCCTCCTCCTCCTCCTCTTCCTCCCCCCCCCTGTCCTCAGGCCACCCACGCTGAACCGACGGTATGACACTTGTACAGGTATTACCGTCTACAACGCATGATAGCAGCTTCTGTTCTTCCTCTACTCCTCCTCCTCCTCTCCCTCATTGTCCCCCAATGCACGTTGGGATGAGATGAGGCTGGGCTGTGTGTAATCGCCTGCTACGGCTTCTTGATCCATCTCATCACACTCTAGCTGCAATGCCTCCTCTTTAATTCTCTGCAGAGAGCGTTGCAAAAGACAGACAAGTGGGATGCTGACACTAATGATGGCGTCATCGCCACTCACCATCTTGGTGGCCTCCTCAAAGTTTGTCAGGATGGTACATATGTCAGACATCCAGGTCCACTCCTGAGGTCTTATGTGTGGAGTCTGACCTGAATATCAACGGCCTTGTTGCAGCTGGTACTCCACAACTGCTCTCTTCTGCTCACAAATCCTTTGCAACATGTGGAGGATAGAATTCCAACATGTGGGGACATCACACACCAGTCGGTGTGCCCGAAGCTGCAAACGCTGCTGCAACACAGCAAGGGCGGCGGAAGCTGTAGCCGACTTGCGAAAATGAGCTGACAGGCGGCGTACTTTCATGAGCAGATCTCTCAACTCGGGGTACGATTTAAGAAACCGCTGAACCACAAGGTTAAGCACATGAGCCAGGCATGGTAAGTGTGTGATCTCACCTCGCCTCAGAGCCGCCACCAGGTTGCTGCCATTGTCACACACGACCATGCCGGGATGTAGGTTCAGCGGTCTCAGCTACAGATCTGCCTGCTCTTTCACAGCTGTCCACAACTCACAAGCAGTGTGAGGTTTATCACCTAAGCTTATGAGTTTCAGCACAGCCTGTTGCCGCTTGGCGGAGGTAGTACTGCAATGCTTCCAGCTTGTAACTGATGTGGCGATATCTGAGATGGAGGCTGAACATGAGGAGGAGGAGGAGGATGCGCAGGAGCTGTACACTGTGGGGGCAACTCTGACTGACATAGGGCCCGCAATCCTCAGTGTGGGGAGGATGTGTTCCGTCCCAAGGTCCGACTGGGTCCCGGCTTCCACTATGTTTACCCAGTGTGCCGTCAGAGAGATGTACCGTCCCTGGCCACAAGCACTTGTCCATGTGTCCGTTGTCAGGTGGACTCTCCCAGTAACTGCGTTGTTGAGGGCACGGCAGATGCTTTGGGACACGTGCTTGTGTAGTGCGGGGATGGCACACCGGGCAAAATAGTGTCGGCTGGGGACCGAGTACCGAGGGATGGCCACCGCCATAAGATTGCGGAAGGATTCCGTCTCCACCAGCCTAAAAGGCAGCATTTCCAACGCAAGCAGTCGTGAAATGTGCGAATTTAGGACTGTGGCCTGTGGAGCGTTAGCTGCGAATTTCCGCTTTCGTTCAAAGGTCTGGGATATGGACAATTGAACTCTGCGGTGGGACGTGGACGTGGACGTTGATGCTGTTTCTTGAGAAACTGCCATAACAAGTGAAGACTGAGAGGAGGGGGCATCTTTACATGCAGTATGGACAGGGGATTTCCTTGCACACACAACAGGGGGTTCTATTGCACGCACAACAGTGGAAGAAGCAGTGGTGACACCCGCTGACACAGGTCGTGGACCCTGGGTTTCGCCCCACAAAGTCAGGTGCTTTCCTGCCATGTGCCTGATCATGCTGGTGGTGGTCAGGCTGGTAGTTTTGTCACCCCTGCTGATGCTGGCATGGCAGGTGGAACATATGGCCTTTTTGGGGTTATCAGCAGAGTCTTTAAAAAAATTCCAGACTCTGGAAGACCTACCGCTTGTACTGGCAACGTCCTTCATGTTGGTGTTACGGGGAACGGTTGCCTGCCTTCTGTCTGCGGCCACCACACTGCTTCTTCCTGCCTGTTGGGGTACTCTGCCTCCCTCACCCTGTGTGCTGCTGGTCTCACTCTGCATGTCCTCCTTCCTCGTTGGGTCAGTAACTAGATCATCCACCACCTCCTCCTCTTACACTTGCGCACCACGATCCTCCTCCTCACTTCCTAGCAATTGTGTCTCGTCATTGTCCACCTCTTGTGACAGATTGCCAACGTCGACTTCCTGTGGCCGTGGCTGTTCAAATATTTGGGCATCGCAACATGGGATCTCCTCTTCCACCACTTCAAGCGTATCAGGCGAGGGGCCCAAATATGGAAATGGACCAGTGAACAGCTCTTCAGAGTGTCCAAGTGTGGGATCACTTGCTGTCTGACGACACTCGGCATGGTGGGAGGAAGGAGCATCAGGGTGAGGAGGAGTATGCGGTAGAGACTCACGGCTACTAAAACTTGACCGTGTGGAAGACAGACCGGAGGTGGTGGTGCCCAGGTAACTGGAAGTATTATCTGATATCCAATTAATAACCTGTTCACACTGATCAGTTCTCAATACTGGTGTTGTTCTGTGCTTCCCTAGTAATTCGGTCAAGAAGTGGGAGTGAGAAGATGTGGCTGTTGGTTGTGGCACATTTTCATCTTGGCCACGGCCCCGTCCTCTGCTTGAACCATCACCAGAACGTCCACTTCCACGTCCCTTGCCACGCGCCTTGCCCATTTTAAATGAAGTAAAATAGCTTACACTTGCACTATCAATGGAAAAAGGGTTGTAAAGAGTAGATTAGAACCGTGGAAGAGGAAAACCACAGTTATTGTTTACTGGGGTATACCACACTTTTTTAAATAGAGATATTTGCGGCTGAACAGTGAGCGACACACTCAAACTGCTTTTTTTTTAGATACCAAAGGCCCAAAACTGGAAAGTACAGCGATTTGACCCGTGGAACTGCGAAACCACACTGGGATGTCGGGCCTACACAAGACTATTTTCAACAGATATATTTTTGTGTCACAACAGTCAGGAGACACTACTGTTTTTCTTTACGGAAAAAACTACCAAAAGCTGAATAATAGAGATTTTTTACCGTGGGATGGCAAAACCACAGTTATTGTTTACTGGGGTATTCCACACATTTTTAAATAGAGATATTTGCGGGTGAACAGTGAGCGACACACTCAAACTGCTTTTTTTTTAGATACCAAAGGCCCAAAACTGAATAGTACAGCGATTTGACCCATGGAACTGCGAAACCACACTGGGATGTCGGGCCTACACAAGACTATTTTCAACAGATATATTTTTGTGTCACAACAGTCAGGAGACACTACTGTTTTTCTTTACGGAAAAAACTACCAAAAGCTGAATAATAGAGATTTTTACCATGGGATGGCAAAACCACAGTTATTGTTTACTGGGGTATACCACACTTTTTTAAATAGAGATATTTGCGGCTGAACAGTGAGCGACACACTCAAACTGCTTTTTTTTTAGATACCAAAGGCCCAAAACTGGATAGTACAGCGATTTGACCCGTGGAACTGCGAAACCACACTGGGATGTCGGGCCTACACAAGACTATTTTCAACAGATATATTTTTGTGTCACAACAGTCAGGAGACACTACTGTTTTTCTTTACGGAAAATATACCAAAACCTGAATAATAGAGATTTTTTACCGTGGGATGGCAAAACCACAGTTATTGTTTACTGGGGTATTCCACACATTTTTAAATAGAGATATTTGCGGCTGAACAGTGAGCGACACACTCAAACTGCTTTTTTTTTAGATACCAAAGGCCCAAAACTGAATAGTACAGCGATTTGACCCATGGAACTGCGAAACCACACTGGGATGTCGGGCCTACACAAGACTATTTTCAACAGATATATTTTTGTGTCACAACAGTCAGGAGACACTACTGTTTTTCTTTACGGAAAAAACTACCAAAAGCTGAATAATAGAGATTTTTTACCATGGGATGGCAAAACCACAGTTATTGTTTACTGGGGTATACCACACTTTTTTAAATAGAGATATTTGCGGCTGAACAGTGAGCGACACACTCAAACTGCTTTTTTTTTAGATACCAAAGGCCCAAAACTGGATAGTACAGACATTTGACCCGTGGAACTGCGAAACCACACTGGGATGTCGGGCCTACACAAGACTATTTTCAACAGATATATTTTTGTGTCACAACAGTCAGGAGACACTACTGTTTTTCTTTACGGAAAATATACCAAAACCTGAATAATAGAGATTTTTTACCGTGGGATGGCAAAACCACAGTTATTGTTTACTGGGGTATACCACACTTTTTTAAATAGAGATATTTGCGGCTGAACAGTGAGCGACACACTCAAACTGCTTTTTTTTTAGATACCAAAGGCCTAAAACTGGAAAGTACAGCGATTTGACCCGTGGAACTGCGAAACCACACTGGGATGTCGGGCCTACACAAGACTATTTTCAACAGATATATTTTTGTGTCACAACAGTCAGGAGACACTACTGTTTTTCTTTACGGAAAAAACTACCAAAAGCTGAATAATAGAGATTTTTTACCGTGGGATGGCAAAACCACAGTTATTGTTTACTGGGGTATACCACACTTTTTTAAATAGAGATATTTGCGGCTGAACAGTGAGCGACACACTCAAACTGCTTTTCTTTTAGATACCAAAGGCCCAAAACTGGATAGTACAGCAATTTGACCCGTGGAACTGCGAAACCACACTAGGATGTCGGGCCTACACAAGACTATTTTCAACAGATATATTTTTGTGTCACAACAGTCACGAGACACTACTGTTTTTCTTTACGGAAAATATACCAAAACCTGAATAATAGAGATTTTTTACCGTGGGATGGCAAAACCACAGTTATTGTTTACTTGGGTATACCAGACTTTTTTAAATATATAGATTTGCGGCTGAACAGTGAGCGACACACTCAAACTGTTTTTTTTTTTAGATACAAATGGCCCAAAATGGATAATACAGAGGTTTGAACCGTGGCAGTGCAAAACAACACTTCTGTTTCTCTAGCCTACACCAGACTATTTTCAACAGTTATATTTGTGTCTGAAAAATCAGAGACACGCTTTTTTTTGGGGGGGACGGGACACACCAAAAGGTTAATAAGACGGGTATTTGTACAGTGTGAAGGAGGAAAAAAAAAGGAGGATTTAGATGAAAAAAAAAGGATTTTTCCTGGCCCCCGACACCTGGTGCTAAGTCCAGCAATTTCAGCAACAGGAGCACACAGGACTGTAATGCAGCGTTTGCTGGTATAACACCTGTGTCTCCTATACAGCCTGCCTGCCTGGTATCTGGGATGGATATTAGTCCTTGAAAGGACTGTTTGTTTGTTCTGGCAGCCTTTACAGACCCTACACTAACTATTTTGCAGTTTATATCTCTCCCTAAATCAGCAGCGCTGTCCCTACACTGTCTAATCCAGAGCGACTGTGTCCAAGATGGCGGCGCCCGGTTTTAAATACTCGAGGTGACGCTGTGCGGCCAGCCAATCACTGTAATGCCCACAACCAACATGGCTGCAGCATTACAGTGACTGGCTGGCAATCTCTGCATGTTCATTGGCTCTGTAAAGAGCGCCAAACATGCAGGGCGGAGACCCGAGCTCCCGCCTGAGTAACCCGGAAATGCTCGGTGCTCGCCGAACATCCCGAGTAGCGTGATGCTCAGGCGAGTACCGAGCAGTGTCGAGCATGTTCGATCAACACTAATAGTTACATATAAGGTAATATAGGTGGCTCCCTTTTCTTCTCTTACTGAGTTATTTTAAGAAGTAAATGAGCCTTGGAGATACAATATATTAAAACTAATTGAAAATTGCCGTAAAATGTCAAAGAGTAAAGATTCTAAATTCATAATTTTTTAGATAATGATTGTATTAACATACAAGGGTTTGAGTCAATGAAGCTCAGAAAAGACTTGAAAATTGTCAAATCCTTTGTAATTATTTACAGCAGAGCAATCTTCTTTCTTCTGCACCTAAAACTGTTTAAGCACTGCCAGCTCATTTTACCTTTAGTACTGTGAAATGACTTTGAGTTGAAGTTCCCAAAACTTGCAGGTCCCCAAAACTTCAAGCAATTTGTGATTTGTGAGGATTTTTTTTTTTAAAAAAAGAGAGATATCTGGGGCCATTTCACACACTGCTGCTTCAGCAGCCAGAGAGCAGGCTCATGATGTTAAAGAAAAACTTAAGAAAAAAAAAACTTAAAGAGAAACTGACCGGCGTCACCGAGAAAAAGTATATGATGGACGGGGAGGGAGCGGGTCTTGGATGGATAAAGGAAGAAGTCAGTGGGGTCAAGTCTGTCAGGTAATACAGCCAGCCGTGGGGAGTGGTGAGAGAGATCACAGCCCTTTCTCCTCTGTCACTCCTCCCCCTCTAGTAATGTACAGACAGCTCAGCAGTTGAGTTGGGAGAGGGTGTGCAGACCTAACAGGGGGTCTCCTGTGTACAACCTCTCCCCTGGCTGTTGATTTTCAACATCAGGACTCCCCCGCTGCTGCCACTTGGTAAATACTGATGAAGAGCGTCATTATGTATATGTCATGTACCTGTATAATGTGTATATAAATCTGTATATGTATAATGTGTATATGTGTATATATAATGTGTATATGTACAGGTAATGTGTCTGTATAATTTGTATATATACAAGTATGTCTCGTATATGTATAATGTATATACGTGTTGTGGCAAGACGACTCACTCGGCTGCAGTTGGAAGTAGACACAGGAATGGTTTCATCTGCAGGTTCATTATGTCAGTACAAAGCAATGCAGACTTCAGCTAAATAAACTCAGCCTTGCTGGCATAAAGGTATAACAAAAGACAAATGGTAAAGACAAATGGTAACACAATCCATATGTGTACGGTTTAACCTGCACCAATTTGCAGCACCCTTCAACTCCTTCTGAGATGAGTTACACAGCCTGGAGACTTGTCTCTCCAAACTCACACCACCGAAGAAAAAAGGGACTGAGCATTTAACCTTGCTCAGCCACACCCTTAGGGGGAGGTATGGTGAATGACTCCCTCCCATCTCTATTATCTCTATGTCATTCACACAAAACCACTCCCTTCACAATGGTGATTTAACCCCCAACATATAACATGCTGGAGAAAAATTGTAGGTTCAGTTCACTAAGGCTTGCAGCCGTAGTGAAACATACCTCCCCTCACATATAACACCAGTGGCTCTGTCACAGTGTGTATCCAATATATAATGTGTACATGTACAGGTCATGTGCCTGTGTGGCACCCCAGGGGTTTGGTTGCCACAGTGGTAGAAATACCATGTCTGAGAGCGAGCATGGGTTTTCCGGGTCAGGAGCAATATTGCATGCCACACCTCCTGCCCCAGTCCAGGGAGGGGAGGAACCTGCCCTTTATAAACTGGATCTGGGGTGGGGTTAGGAGAGAGAAGTCTAGTTCCAGAGAAGGGACAGAGCAGCAGCAAGGAGCTCTGTAGGAGCCAGGAGCTGAAGACCAGGGACTGGAGCAGAGCTCATCCTGACAGAAGACGCAGAGAACCGGACACTGGAGTCCGAGGCTGTTGGGATACCATCTGGCAGGGGATTTCAGGTCCTCTGGCCATAGAAAGCCCGGAGGCTCAGTCACACGCAAGGGACCGGCACTGCCATCGAGGAGCGGCAGGCACCAAAGGCCCCAAGTCACCAGCCATACGGGTGAGCACCACAAGGTACACTCAGGGACGTGGGCTACTACACGACTACAGCAGGGTAGCCAGGAAGAGTGCAGTCAGACGGGAAGGCCTATACCTCCACCTGGCCAGGGGGACTCTTGTTCGCTCACAGACTGACCAGGCCTCTAATGTTAGCCAGTACTCCTGGCAGGGCCTTCTTTATTACCAACAGTAAAGACCCTGAACTGCACTGCACGGACTCTGAGTCTTTTCTGATGCGTCCACGCACCACAACCCTCACCATCTACAGACGCTGCCCTGAGGCTATACTCCTCCCGTGGGGAGTTATACTACCCTCTGCTGCGCACACCACACCAGCCTCAGGGGTCTGCCACGCAGCGGTGGTTCTCAGTGACCGCAATCCACGGGTGGCGTAGTCGGACATTTAATCATAAAAACCACATAAATAGATTGCCACTCGTTTGACCACCCTGAGCCACGGGACCGGGTCGCCGCCACGGAGACTACAACCCCCAGCATTATACAGAGACTCGGCTCCGGGTATTTCCCCTACACACACGGCCCAGGGGGCACGTCACCTGTATAATGTATATATGTATAATATATAATGTATACGTAAAGGTCATGTGTATATGTGTAATGTATATATGTGTAAGTCATGTGTCTTTATAATGTGTATATTTGTCTTTATATGTGTCTGTATGGTGTGTATATGTATATCGTGAAAAAAAATTAAAAATGTGGCAAAATAGCAATAAAAAAAGAATTCAACAACTGTTTGGGTTTTTTTTTATTTGCAGCGTTCATTTTATGGTATAAATGACCTGGCAATATGATTTTCCAGATCAGTACTATTATGCAGATGCCAAATATGCATAGTTTTTGTTTTATTGAAATGATGAAAAAGAATTCTGAAATTTGTAAAAAAAAAAAAAAAAAAATTTCTTGTGATGCCATTTTCCAAGAGCCATAACGCTGAAAATGTTCGGAATATTGAGCTGTGGGCGGGTTTGTTCTTTGTGCCCCGAGACAATGTTTTTATTGATATCATATAGGGTAGATACTGATCAGATTTATTTATTATATATTTTGATAGTTTCGACTTTTACAAACACAGCGATAACAAATATGTGTATTCGAAAAAAAAAAAAAATTTAATGGGCAAAAAGTAAGGTGATTTGAACTTTTATATGTTTTTTTATTTTTTAAAACATTTTTAAAACATTATATTTACTTTTCACTATATTGGTTAGCCCCCTAGGGGACTTCAACCTGCAATCATCTGATCCCTTCTGCTATATAGAGCAATGCCACAGTATTGGTTGTAAAATCATTTAAAAAAAATTGAAATTCCAGAATAGCCATTCTTCTGTCACAGCACTTCTCCAAAAAATACAATAAAAAGCAATCAAAAAGTTAAATGTACCCCAAAAAAGTATCAATAAAAACATCAGCTCAGGTTGCAAAAAAAAATAAGCCCTCACCCAGCTTCATAAATACAAAAATGAAAAAGTTACACATCTCAGGAAATGGCAACACAAATCAATTTTTTTTACAAGGTTTTGAATTTTTTTAACCGCTAAAATCTAAAAATTGGCGTAAGCATACTGACCAGGAGAATTATTTTGGCAGGCCCTTCTAAGTACAGAATGAACACCATAAAAAACAAAATCCAAAGAACAATGATGGAATTGTTTTGTTTTTTTCTCCACATTTCACCACACTGTTCCCCAGTACATTACATGGTAAAGTGAATAGTCTCATTCAAAACTACAACTTTTCTTGCAAAAAAACAAGCTCTTATATGGCTAAAAATATAACGCTATGGCTTTTAGAACAAGGGGAGTAACAAACGAAAGCATAAAAATCAAAAATGTCTGAATCCTAAAAGGTCCAAAAAAAGAAAGTGGTGTGTCCTGAGCCAGGTTCAGATGGCTGTCTTCCACTGTCCACATAGGAAACATCAATACATGGACCAACCTGAAATCTCCTGGACCCCAAATCAGCAGTCTCATATATGCCTATATGCAGGTCCGATGTAGTCCACGTTCCTCAATTCTGTTTCCGGCGCCTATGCATAACTGTAAAGTGACTACTACGCACAGGCGCCGGGTAGTGACTACAATGATCATTAGAGCCGCCGAGTCTTGCTGCGATCAGCAAGACCCGGCGATGATGTGTTGATGTCACTCTCTGGCGCTTCTCAATAGCAGTCACTTTACTGCCATTCACAGGTGCCAGAATCAGAATCGAGGAATGAGGATTACATGGAACCTGCGTGGCAACATTTTGCGTAATAAATTGGTGAATGAGTCAGTGTCTCTTGTTTATATTTCTGTCTTTTTATGTCTTTCAGGTATCCTATTCTGGACCACTTTGGATTTGTTAGATTACTGCATGGGATTTTTTTTTTCAATAAATCAGTGAACGAGGGATAATGTGGGGAAGTGTTCAAATAAAGTTTTTTTTTCTGTGCGTGTTTTTATTTTTTTTACCGGGTTAGTAATGGGGGTGTCTGATAGATGCTTCTTCATTAGTAACCCAAAGGATTGATGGCAGCTGTGATTTTTGACAAATCAAAGCAGTCATCAAACCCAACTACCATTACCCCGATTGCCATTGCACCAATGCAATCAGGAAGAGCCAGGCAAAGCGCCAGAATTGGCACATATACTGTGGGGCAGTGGGCTGGTATTTTTAGGCTGGAAAGGGCCAAATAACCATGGACATTCACAGCCTGATAATATAAGCCCATAGCTGTCTGCATTACCTTGGCTACTTATCGAAAATAGGGGGGGATGTAATTTTTTTCAATTATTTATTTATTTGGTTAAATAAGGCTAAAAACACCTGCGCAAATGCACTTCCAACGCATGTGCTTTTTTTAAACTGTGGATTTACCGTTTCTAATGCAAGTCTATTGTCAGTCCGTAAAAGTGGAGTAATACTCTGATAACATTGTTCCCAGCAGCGACCTGGGAGTCAGAGATTCATTCAGGTGTCTTCCCCATTCTGTTCCCATTCCTTTTGAGCACTATTTCCATCCATTTCAGCGATTTTCCTGTTCACCCAGCCCTCCTGTTAGGGTCTTCTGGAAAAATACTTGAGTTTCCCATTGACTTCCACTGTACTCGGCACTTGAGTTGAGCCCATCTAAGCGTCCAACCTGCTTGATTCGAGTACTGAGCATTCAAGCATTTTAGTGCTCGATCATCACTATTCATTATCATTATAAGTGATACATGTCTATAGACATAGTTGTGAAATAAACATATCAGCTGCATTCACTGTCAACTGTAAGATGACGATAATTACAGTTAAAATTAACTGTATAAGTTTCCTCAGCTTCAAAAAAATCATGAATGCCTTTTATTTTTTAATGGTAGAGATAATTGGCGTGCACTCAGTCGGAGGTGAGGTGCAGATGCAATAGGCATGGGAAGCCCTTGATACAGTAAAAATTAATTCATCGCACTCTCAGGTGAAGAAATGTAAGATTTATTTATTAATACAACAAAACCCAGAAAATAAATACTTATATCAAACCAATAGTGAATGGCGACACTGGAGAAGACGTTTCGGCCTTTAAGTGGCCTTATTCATTTCAGTCGCTACTGTAAAAGAGGAAAACAGGTATGACCATACCATTTTGTCGATTCATACAAAATTACAGTAATAAGGGTATGTCCAAGATTAAAATAATAGGGGTACATCCAATTAACTGTAGTCAGTGAAAAAGCAAAATAACAAAAACAACATGTGATGGAGGGAGGGGGGAGGAGGGGACAGTGGGGGAGGTGGGGAAAGAGGAAAGGGATGGGGACTACAAAGGATAAGGGGGGAGAAACAAAGAAATGCGAGCATGAGGGTACATAATTATACTCGTATATACATATATACATAATCCCACGATCATAGAGAGATGTAAGCATAGAGGTAAAAGCATAAAAGTCCTTACTTGGTATTGGTTTGTGTAGAACCTGGGGTTTTAAGTTGTAGACAGAGATGGGGTCACAGAGGTGGAGGGCTACAAGGCAATACAGGGATATGGTGTGTTAGCAGTGATTGATAAAGTTGGAAAGAGTCGAACAATGCGATGCTGAGGGCTACCTTGAAAAGGTCCAGGTGGTGCTTGAAGGTTGCAGGCATGGGGGGAATATATTAGGGGAAGGTTACTCATAGAGTGCTTGAGAGCACATGTAGCAGCAGGTAAATAGGGAAGACAATGGATCTGGTGTTGCCTGAATTGAGGTGCCAGGGCTTGTCAGACACGCACTGCTGGAGCCAGAGTCCTGTCTGGAGGAGGTGTGTAGCGGCGCTCCCGCGCCTAGCTGGTGGGGGATGTGGCATCGCAGGTGGAGTGTGGGTTTTTTACAGGGAGCGCGGCCACCAGAATGGAAGCGCGTCATCCGAAGGCGGCGTACTGCCGGATGTGACGTCGTGCTACTGTGTCCCTGTTAGGGGAAGCTGCCGGCTTGTGGGTGGCCATGGCAACAGGTGTGTTTGTAGCTGGATGGTAGAAACATGCGCAGTGTGTAGGGGATCTAGTACATGAGTTACAGTCTAGCTGCAAAAGGCACTGTTGGGATTAAGTGGCAGTGATGCTGGCGGTTGAGCATCTAGTTTGCCAGGAGGTTGGCGCAAGGGCGGTCAGATGGAAGCAGCACTGTTGGAGAGGTTAGTCATGGTAACATGTGTTAGCTGTCCTTGGGTAGGCGCGTGTCCAGTGTGCGGGGAATCTGGTTCATTAGAGTCAGTCTAGCTGCTGGAAGTAAAGAAGGGTACTCATGATGGCTGGTGTAGATATAGTTAGCCGAAATCAGGAATGCAGGGCTTAGTGAAGACAGTGTAGTAGTGTAGGTTGTTACTCAGGTTAAAATGGGAGTTTGGTCTATGAGTCCCTGCGGGGGCTGCTTAGATAGTTGGGTGGTAAAGTCTTAAAATTGTTAATGTCAGGTACGTGGTATGTGGATTGCTAGGAGGAGGCTCAAGACGGTACTGTGGGTACACTGTAATGGTCTGTAACGGTCACAATTGTTTCTTTGAGTTTCTCTTCTATGATGTTCATTGTGGCTAAAAAATATGATTCTCCATGTCAATGCAATTATGGTAATACCAAAAATGTATATTCTTATTTTTATCCAAAAAGTTCAGAAATTTGTTAATAAGGAAAAAAAATTTGCTTGTGTCGCGATTTTCCGAGACCTGGAAAATTTTCATATTTCCATCTATGTAGCCAGGGTTTGTTTTTGCTTGGTGAATTGATGCATTTATTGATACCATTTTGGGGTAGATGTTATGTTTTAATTGCTTCTTATTGCATTTTATGCAGTGCTGTCATGACGAAAAAAAAACAAAACACAATTCTGGCATTTTTATTTTTTTCCTCTTTAGAGTGTATACTGATCATGTTAATTAATTTTATATTTTGATAGATCAAAATTTTAAAGATGCACCGATGTCACATGTTTATTTTTATTTTTTTTTCTTATTTCTTTATTTTGGTGGGAAAAGAGGGGTGATACATTTTTTTTGCTATATTTAAAAAAAAAATTCTTTTTAAGTTCCCTTAGGGGATCAAACCTGCTATCATCTGATTGCTAGTGTGATATACTGCATTACCACTGTATTGCAGTATATAGTAAAAATCACAATCTCCTATGAAACCTAGCTACATGCTGGTCTTCCCAGAAGACTGCAATGGCAAGCATAGGTCTTCAGCATAAGCCCACTAAACATAGCAACTACTGATGAGCGAGCACTAAAACGCTCGGGTGCTCGACCCGAGCAACGAGCCCAATGTAAGTCTATGGGAAACTCGAGCATTTTTCAGGCGGCTCCCCCCGGCGGTCTGCAGAGGGCCTAAAAATTGCCCAAATTGATGGGAACAGTGCTCAAATGTCATGGGGACAGCATGGGGAAGACCCCTGGAAGCATTTCTGACTCCCAGGTCACTTCTGTCAACAACGTTGTCACAGGTATTACGCCACTTTTACGGACTCACAATAAAACATACAAAAACAAAACCTAAATGAATTTTCCTGGGAAATGTGTTAAGGAACATCCTTTCCAGGGTAATGACTTGTATATAAAGCAAAATAAATAACCAAAAACAAAAATGCTCCTCCACACCTTGGACTATGTTCACATGTAGCGTTTTTGATGCGTTTTTTCACTTTTGCATTGCTTTCAGCCATGACAAATGCATTCACCAGGAAATGTTATTTTTACATTTTACAACCTTATCTGGCCATGTGGTGTGTGAGATATCATCAGACACATCATGTTTCATTTATGAAGGAGGGACTCTGAAAGTCACAAAGCCTATTTTTATAGGGCCATCAGGTGGCCTTTACTATTCTTAAAGGGCCAGCAGTTGGCCCTCACTATTCTTAGAGAGCCATCAGCCGGCTATGTTTTATTGTTCCCATTACTAAAGAGTGGGTCTCCTATACTGTTATTGCGTATGAGGTGAGTGGCAGGGCTGCCCAAAATTTGCACCCCAATACCACTTTGAAAATTTGGATGCACCCCAATACCCTTTTGAAGAGACTTAGAGGAGGGCCTCCTGAAAACAATGTTCCCATTATTAGGAAGTACGTCTCCCATTGTGTTCATAGAATCATAGAATCATAGAATGGTAGAGTTTGAAGGGACCTCCTGGGTCATCTGGTCCAACCCCCTGCTCAAAGCAGGATTCACTAAATCATCTCAGACAGATGTCTGTCCAGCCTCTGTTTGAAGACGTCCATTGAAGGGGAACTCACCACCTCTCGTGGCAGCCTGTTCCACTCATTAATCACCCTAACTGTCAAAAAGTTTTTTCTAATATCTAATCTGTGTCTCCTCCCATTTAGTTTCATCCCGTTGCTTCTAGTCTTTCCCTGTGCAAATGAGAATAAAGATGATCCTTCTACAATGTGACAGCCCTTGACATATTTGTAGACAGCTATTAAGTCTCCTCTCAGTCTTCTTTTTTGCAAGCTAAACATTCCCAAATCCTGCAACCGTTCCTCATAGGACATGGTTTGCAGACCAGTCACCATTCTGGTCGCTCTTCTCTGAACTTGTTCCAGTTTGTCTATGTCTTTTTTAAAATGTGGTGCCCAAAACTGTACACAGTATTCCAGATGAGGTCTGACCAAAGAGGAGTAAAGACCGATAATGACTTCACGTGATCTAGACTGTATGCTTCTGTTAATACATCCCAGAATTGTATTTGCCTTTTTTGCTGCTGCATCACACTGTTGACTCATGTTCAGTCTATGATCTATTAGTATACCTAAGTCTTTTTCACATGTACTGTTGCTTAGCTCTATTCCTCCCATTCTGTATATGCTTTTTTCATTTTTATTGCCCAGATGTAGTACTTTGCATTTTTCCCTGTTAAAAAACATTCTGTTGGTTGCTGCCCACTGCTCCAGTTTATTTAGGTCTTTTTGAATCCTCTCTCTCTCTTCTCTAGTATTAGATATCCCTCCTAGCTTTGTGTCATCAGCAAATTTAATCAGTTTACCCTCAATTCCTTCATCTAAATCATTGATGAAGATGTTGAACAATACAGGTCCCAGGACAGAGCCCTGTGGTATCCCACTTGAGACATTCATCCAGCTGGATGTGAAGCCATTTACAACCACCCTTTGAGTCCGATCACTAAGCCAGTTATGAATCCACCTAACAGTTGCCTGGTCCATTGCATACTTGGTCATTTTTTCAATAAGGATGGTGTGAGATACTTTGTCAAATGCTTTGCTGAAGTCAAGATATACTATATCTACAGCATTTCCCTGATCCACCCAGTCAGTGATTCTGCCATAGAAGGAAATTAAGTTAGTCTGACATGACTTGTTAGTTACAAACCCATGCTGACTCTGGTTAATCACTTCATT
The DNA here is from genome assembly GCF_046119375.1 of Phyllobates terribilis. Classification (NCBI taxonomy): domain Eukaryota; kingdom Metazoa; phylum Chordata; class Amphibia; order Anura; family Dendrobatidae; genus Phyllobates; species Phyllobates terribilis. The sequence continues at coordinate 124,436,972 of NW_027362762.1, read as the reverse complement.
CTTATCCAGGTACTTACATACATGATGTTTAATAATTTGTTCAAAGATCTTTCCTGGTATAGAAGTCAGACTCACCGGCCTATAGTTCCCTGGGTCCACCTTCTTCCCCTTTTTGAAGATAGGAACAACATTTGCTCTTCTCCAGTCTTCTGGGACTTCTCCTATTCTCCAAGAATTTTCAAAGATTATGGAGAGTGGTTCTAAAATTTCTTCTACGAACTCCTTCAGTACTCTGGGGTGTAATTCATCTGGACCTGGAGACTTGAACTCATTTATGTTAGCTAAATATTCCCTCACAATCATTCTGTTTACAGATAACTTGGATTCTTCTATTCCTTTAAAAGGACAGTGAAAATCAGTTGATGTTACATTTTCTTTCTGAGAGAAAACAGATGCAAAATAGGAATTAAAAAGTTCGGCCTTCTCAACATCCTCTCTTACCATTTCTCCATTTTCATCCTGTAAAAATCCTATAGCATCTTTGACTTTTCTTTTACTTTTGACATACCCCCAAAATCCTTTTTTATTGCTTTTGACATCTCTTGCAAGCCTTAATTCATTGTCAGCTTTAGCTAACCTGATACGTGCCCTGCAGGATCTGCAGACTGCATTATAATCTTCTTTAGATATGCCTCCCTCTTTCCATTTAATAAACATTTCTTTCTTTCTTTTTAGCATGTGTTTAAGTTCTGTGTTCATCCATCCTGGTTTCCTTAAATGCTTCCCATTCTTCCTGCTTTTCGGGATTGTTAACGATTGTGCTTTGAGAATCTCATTTTTAAAAATTTCCCATCCTTCCTGGACATTTTTGTCCTTAAGGACATCCAGCCATTGGATCCCTCCTATTCTCTTTCTGAGTCTCTTAAAATCTGCCTTTCTAAAATCTAACCTTGAAGTTTGAGTCTTCACATGTCTTCCTCCTCTAGTTATCCAAAATTCTATAATAGCATGATCGCTGCCTCCTAGGGTCCCAGCCACCTTTACCTCCTCAACCATTTCCTCCCTGTTTATAAGGATTAGATCCAAAGTAGCAGATCCCCTTGTTTTCTCCCCTACCTTTTGGAAGATAAAGTTGTCAGCAAGAGAGGATAAGAATTTGCTTGACCTGTTAGTTTTACTTGAGAGAGATTCCCAACAAATGTCTGGATAGTTGAAATCTCCCATGACCACTACGTCATATTTTTTGGAGAACTTGGTCATTTGATACATAAAGAGTTCATCCATATCTTCAGCTTGCCCAGGTGGCCTGTAGTAAATGCCTACAATGGTGTCCTTTCCGTTGTTCTCTCCTTGTATTCTTACCCAAACAGTTTCCACAGAACTCCCAGTCTCTGAAGCTTCAATCTCTGTGCAGATATACGCTTTTCTAACATACAATGCGACACCTCCTCCTCGTTTATCAATTCTGTTTCTTGCAAATAAGTTGTATCCTTTTAGCCTTTTATTCGAAACATGTGTATGGTCCCACCAAGTTTCAGTGATTCCAATGACATCATATTTCTTTTCCTGCATTAGTAGTTCCAATTCTCCTTGTTTGTTGCCCATGCTTTGTGCATTTGTATAAAAACATTTTAGTTTGTGATTGGTTTCTCTTCCTCCCATATTTTTATTTAGATTTTTTTGTCTTTGTTCTTTCTTTCCACTTCCAGTAGCAGAGATCTCAATAGTATTTGTCAGCTGTATGGCTTTTTCTGGCCTTTTGCTTCCCTTCCCACATTGTTCTAGTTTAAAGCTCTCCTGATGAGTGTAGCAAGGCGACTTCCAAATACATGTTTTCCAGTCTTCGTAAGGTGCACCCCATCTCTAGCAAGTAGTCCATCGTATAGGTAATTCATCCCGTGATCCAGAAATCCAAATCCTTGTTGACGGCACCATCGACGTAGCCAGTTGTTCACCTGTAGAATCTTATTCCACCTCATTGTTCCATGGTCATCCACTGGGAGGATGGATGAGAAGACCACCTGCGCTCCCAATTCTTTCACTTTCTTGCCTAAGTCTTCAAAGTCACTGCAGATGGTTTCCAGGTCCTTTCTTGCGGTGTCATTTGTCCCCACATGTATTAGCAGGAATGGGTAGTGATCTGTAGGTCTGAAGAGTCTTGATATCCTGTCAGACACATCTTTAATTTTTGCTCCAGGAAGACAGCACATTTCTCTTGAGGTTATGTCTGGTCTGCAGATAGCGGCCTCTGTTCCTCTTAACAGGGAATGCCCCATGACCACCACTCTTCGTTTTTTCTTCACAACATTCTTCTTTCTCCATCCAGGAGGATTCTGAGGACTTACAAGGTTATTCATTGCTGGCAAAGTCTTATCTTGCTGTATTTCTTCAAGGTTCTCCTGCGTGAGAGCCTGGTACTGGTTCCTGAGCAGTATGGGTGCTGACTGCCTCTCGATCCTCCTGCTTCTCTGGGTCACATGCTTCCATTCCTCTGTTTCCTCAGGTGCAGTTCGAATTTCTTCTCTTTCTGAATCATGAAGAGATAATTCTGCTCTGTCTAAGAACTCTTCACCTTCCTTAATGATTTGCCTATGCAGTGAATGCAAGGGTTGCCAAAAATTTAGAGGCACCCCAATACCCCATGGAAGAGACATGGAGGTCAGAGGGCCTCCTGAAAACAATGTTCCCATTATTAGGAAGTGGGTCTCCCATTGTGTTTGCCTATGCAGTGAATGCAAGGGTTGCCAAAAATTTGGAGGCACTCCAATGCCCCTTGGAAGAGACATGGAGGTCAGAGGACCTCCTGAAAACAATGTTCCCATTATTAGGAAGTGGGTCTTCCATTGTGGTTGCCAATGCAGTGAATGCAAGGGTTGCCAAAAATTTGGAGGCACTCCAATGCCCCTTGGAAGAGAAGTAGAGGAGGGCCTCCTGAAAAAAATTATTCCCATTATTAGGAAGTGGGTCTTCCATTGTGTTTGCCTATGCAGTGAATGCAAGGGCTGCCAAAAATTGGGAGGCACTCCAATGTCCCTTGGAAGAGACGTGGAGGAGGGCCTCATAAAAAAATGTTCCCATTAAAAAGGAGCGGGCCTCCTATACTTGTAATGTCCATGCACTAAGTGTATGGGCTGACAAACATTTACACTTGGGGGGTATACATGAACATACTGTATAAATTTTTTTTTTTACGGGCATCATAAACACCCTTTAAAAATATTATGTGGGTGTCACATCACGGACCATGGTCACGCTGGTGATATGGTGGTGGAGGATGAGGATGAAGAGAAGGAGGAGGACAAGAGCAAATAGCCAAAATCAGGAAGCATTTACCCATGTGAGGAGGTGCATGGGAATACACCTCCTAAAAAAAGACACTGTATTTGAGTTTATGTTACACTGCTATCATTCAGTGGTGTTGAGAAGTCTGGCCCAATCCAGCCCTTGTTCATTTTTATAAGAGTCAGCCTGTCAGCATTTTCAGTTGACAGGCGGATGCGCTTATCAGTTATAATTCCACCAGGGGCACTAAAAACCTGCTCTGATAAAACACTGGTGACAGTGTAGGCCAGGACCTCCAAGACATAGAGAGCCAGTTAATTCCACGTATTATAAGGCACAGAGGAATCACGGAGGACGTTGGTACGGTCGGCAAGGTACTCCCTCAGCATCTTCTCAAACTTTGCACTCCTTGTGAGAGTACCCCGCGCCTCAGGGCCTGTGTGATGGGAGGGGTTGAGAAAATTCTCCCAGAACTTTGACAGTGTTCCGCTGCTTCTGCTGGATTGAAGTTGTGTCTTTCTCGCCTGTACTCCTTGGTTGTCCAACGAACTGTGACCTCTGCTGCCAGCATTTTCAGATGGGAATTTTTTTAATAATTCCGCAACAAGGGCCTTCTGGTACAGCCCCATTTTTGTAGACCTGTCCGCCTCAGGAATAAGAGATATAAAGTTCTCCTTGTAGCGTGGGTCTAGAAATGTCACCAACCAGTAATGACTGTCACCCAAAATTTTAAGAACTCGAGGGTCATGGGAAAGGCAGCGTAGCATAAACTCAGCCATGCGTGCCAGACTGCTAACAGGCAAGACTTCCGTATCTTCACCAAGGGGATGACTGACCATGCTCTCCTCCTCCTCCTCCTCTCTGTCCTCAGGCCATCCACGCTGAACAGACAGTATGACAGCTGTGCTGGTAGTACCGTCTATAGCGCATGAAACTAGCTCCTGTTCTTCCTCCTCCTCCTCTTCCTCATTGTCACCCAATGCACGCTGGGATGAGATGAGGCTGGGCTGTGTGTAATCACTCTGTATGGTTCCTTGCTCCATCTCATCATGCATCCTCTTTGATTGTGAGCAGAGAGCATTTCAGAAGACAGAGAAGCGGAATGGTGATGCTAATTATGGCGTCATCGCCGCTCACCATCTTTGTGAAGTCCTCAAAGTTTTGGAGGATGGTACAAAAGTCTGATATCCATGTCCACTCCTAACGTCTTATGTGTGGAGTCTGAACTGAATACCGACGGCCTTGTTGATTCTGGTACTCAACAACTGCCCTTTTCTGCTCACAAATCCTTCCCAACATCTGTTGTGTAGAGTTCCGAGGCGTTGGGACATCACACATCAGTCTGTGAGCCGGAAGCTGCAAACGGTGCTGAAACATAGCAAGGGTGGCGGAAGCTGTAGTTGACTTTCTAAAATGGGCACTCAGGCAGCGTACTTTAACAAGCAGATCCAGCAGCTCGGGGTAGGATTTGAGAAACCGCTGAACCACGAGGTTAAGCACATGGGCCAGGTATGGTACGTGTGTGAGCTCACCTCAGAGCCGCCACCAGGTTCCAGCCATTGTCACACACGACCATGCCTGGCTGTAGGTTCAGCGGTGTGAGCCACAGATCTGGCTGCTCTTTCAGAGCTGTCCACAACTCTTCAGCATTGTGTGGTTTGTCATCTAAGCATATTAGCTTGGCCGAGGCAGTGCTGCAGTGCTTCCAGATTGTGACTGATGTGGTCATTTTGGAGTTGGAGGCTGAAGAGGAGGAGGAGGCTGAGGAGGATGAGGTGCAGGAGCTGTAGACCATGGGGGCAACCCTGATTGACCTAGGGCCCGCAATCCTTGGCGTCGGGAAGACGTGTTCCGTCCCAAGGCCCGAGTGGGTCCTGGATTCCACTATGTTAACCCTGTGTGCCATCAGCGAGATGTACCGTCCCTGCCCACAAGCACTTGTCCAAGTATCCGTGGTTAGGTGAACTTTCCCTGTAACTGCATTGTTAAGGGAATGGCTAATGTTTTGGGACACGTGCTTGTGTAATGCGGGGACGGCACACCGGGAGAAATAGTGGTGGCCGGGGACCGAGTACCGAGGTACAGCCACCGCCATCAGGTTGCAGAATGCTTCCGTCTCCACGAGCCTAAAAGGTAACATTTCGAGCGCAAGCAGTGGTGAAATGTGAGAACTTAGTAGTGTGGCCTGTGGGACGTTTGCGTTCCAAGGACTGGGGTATGGACAACTGAACGTTGCGCTGGGACAAGGACATGGACGTGCTTCCTGATGCTGCTACTTGAGAGTGTGCAATGACAGGTGCAGAGCAGGAAGCATCTTCACATGCACCATGTACAGGGGATTGGCTTGCATGCCCAACAGCGGAAGAAGCAATGGTGCCACCCGCAGACACTGTTCCTGGACCCTGGGGTTCAGCCCACAAAATCGGATGCTTTGCTGCCATGTGCCTGATCATGCTGGTGATGGTCAGGCTGCTAGTTTTGACATCCCTGCTGATGCTGGCCTGACCGGTGGTGCAAATGGCCTTTTTGGGGTTATCAGCAGAGTCTTTAAAAAACAACCAGACTTGGGAAGACCTAACAGTTTTACTGGCAACTTCCTTCATGTTGGTGTTAAGGGGAACGGTTGCCTGACTTCTGTCTGCGGCCACCACACTGCTACTTCCTGCATGTTGGGGTGCTCTGCCTCCCTACCCCTTGTGAGCTGCTGTCCTTGCTCTGCATGTCCTCCTGCCAGGTTGGGTCAGTTATTATATCATCCGCCACCTCGTCTTCCACTTCCACACCCTGGTCCTCCTCCTGACTTTCTGGCAATTGTGTCTCATCATCGTCCACCTCTTGTGACACTTTCCCACCGTCGCCTTCTTGTGACCATGGCTGCTCAAATATTTGGGCATCGCTACATGCGATCTCCTCTTGCCCCACTTCAAGTGGACAGGGCGAGAGGCCCGAATCTATAAATGGAAAAGTGAACAGCTCTTTAGAGAGTCCAAGTGTGGGATCATTTGTCTCCGGGCACTCGGCATGGTGGGAGGAAGGAGAATCAGGGTGAGGAATATGCGGTCCAGACTCACGGCTAATGAGATTTGACTGTGTGGAAGACAGGATGGTGGTGGTGGTGGCTAAGTGACTGGAAGCTTTATCCGCTATCCAACCAACAACCTTTTGACACTGCTCTGGGTTCAATAGTGGTGTGCTGCGGTTCCCTAGGAATTGGGACAGGAAGGTCGGGCGAGAAGATGTGGGTGTTTGTTGTGGCACAATTTCAGCTTCTCGCGGCCTTGGCCTAGGCCTCTGCATGCACCATCACCATCACGTCCAGTTCCCCGTCCCTTGCCACACGCCTTGCCCATTTTAAATGGAGGACAATATCTTCCACGCTCACTACAAATGGCAGAATTTGGAGCGAAGTTGTATGTAATCCCTGTGATGGAGAATCCACAGTTTTGAATACCTGGCCGGTAGGTAACTATTTTGAACAGCAAACCGGTGCCAAAAACTTTGCTGACACACTGAAAAAAAGTTTGAATGGAGGCCAACAATGGCAATATTTTCAGCGCAATTATATATGATCCGTGTGACGGACAAACCACAGTTTTAAATAGCTGGATTTTTAGCGCTGTAATATGGAAAGGACCTGGCTGTATTCTGCAGTGCCAACAAGCAAATGACGCAGAAAAACGGTGTTCTCTGGATTGCTTTTTAAGCAAATAATGAGGATTAAGATCCAAAAAAAATATTCCTGGCCCCTGAGACCTGGGCCTTTGTCTAGAAATATCTAACAGCAGCAGAAGGTAGAACTGGAATGGAGCCTCTTGTGCTATATGCACTGTAGTCTTCTATATACACTGCCTGCCTGCCTATATACACTGCCTGCATGATATCTCTGCAAATGGATTAGTCTTCAGAAGGACTGTTTGTTGAGAAGGATATGTGTAATGTACTTGTTTACTCCCTACACTACCTCATACACAACCAAATCTCTCCCGAGCTCAGCAGCACCTCTCCCTACACTGCCTGATTGCGGAGTAGACTGACGAGCACAGCGGCGCCAGGTCTGAAATAGACCTGATGACGCTGTGCGGCCAGCCAATCACTTACAGTAATGCCACAACCACTATGGCTGCGGCATTACAATGAGTGGCAGGCAATCCCTGCATGTTGATTGGCGCTCTAAAGAGCGCTAAACATGCAGGAAGGGGACCCGAGCATCCACCCGAGCATCTCGCAAGTACTCGACGAGCTCCAAGCATCTCAAGTACTGAGATGCTCGGGCGAGTACCGAGTACTTGCGAGTATGCTCGCTCATCACTAATAGCAACTCATCAGCACAGAGATTGAGCTTGGAACGGCACAAAAATTAACAGCAGCATTCAAGAGATTAACAGCAGCAGGTGGAGCCCAGCTCCAACCACTGCTGTTAGGCCTCATTCACATGTTCAATGTTTGAGTACGAGTTCTATCTGTGCTTTTCACGGATAACACTCATACCCATGATATTCTATGAGAGTCGGCTCAAAATCGGCAATGCAAATCAATGGGTCCGTGAAAAAATTAGACCACACTCGAATGAAATCCAAGAGCTGTCCAATTTTTATGCACTCTCAGAATGGAGAAGGTAGAGAAATAGTTTTTTTTAAGTTCTCCATGTAAATTTCTCCATGTATGAGAAAATCAGATGACACTCTGATCAGAGTTTGATCAGAATAATTGGTTCAATTTTCTCGCACATGAAAAAATCAGATGTGCGAATGAGGCCTTAGAGGCTGAAGAACACAACCAGTAGCTGCCAGCAATGATACAAGTTCTGTTTCTGAGCTTGCATCATAGAATGGGACCTGACATATGACATAAATGTATGTTTGGCACCCCAGGGGTCTGGTTGCCACAGTAATACAAATATTATGTCTGAGAGCAAGTGGGAGGTTTCTCTGGTCAGGAGCCCTAAGCATGCAACACGGCCCACCCTGACCTGGGAGGGGAGGAATCTGCCCTTATAAACTGGGTCTGGGGCGGGATTAGCCAGTGAAGTTCCAGACACAGGGAGAGTTATAACAGGAGCTCTGTAGGAGCAGGAGCGAGTGCCAGAGGCTGGAAGCTAGAAAGCTCGCCTTGGCTTAAGACACTAAACCCGGACACGGAGTCCGAGGCTGTGGGGACATTCAGGTCCAGCAGCAGAATCCAACCGGCAGGGGATTCCATGTCCTCTGGCCTTAGAAGCCCGGAGGCACGGTCACAAGCAAGGGACCAGCACCGCCATCGTGAAGCGGAGGCTAACGGAAGGCCCCAAGTCACCGGCCATACGGGTGAGCACCACACGGTATACTCAGGGACGTGGGCTACTTCTACCCGCATAGAGCAAGGTAGACAGGAAAGAGTGCAGATAGTCGGGGAGGTCTACAACTCCACCTGGCCAGGGGAGATCCTGCTTGCTCACAGACTGACCAGGCCCCTACTGCTAACCAGTACTCCCGGGAGGGTCTGCTTTATACCATCAGTAAAGACCCTGAACTGCACCACACGTCTCTGTGTTTCATCGCCGCACCATTAGTACTGGGACGCTCCCACCATCACTCCCATCATCCACATTAGCTGCCCTGAGGCAATACTTCTCCCGTGGGGAGTTATCCCATACTTGGCTGCGCATACAACATCAGCCTCAGCGGTCTGCAGCGCAGCGGCGGTCCCCACTGACCCCAATCCACGGGTGGCGTAGTCGGACATTTGTTATCACACTCAGACTGCCACTGGTTTGACCGCCCTGGGCACGGACCGGGTCACAGCCACGGAGGACTACAACCCCCAGCGATCCGACTCCGGGTATCCCCTGCACAACACAGGCCCAGGGGGCGCGTCAACTTTGGCGTAGTCGGCAGGATTTTGTGCCCGCAACCACCGGGTACTGCGTGCCTGAAAAAGACTTTTGAACTTACCTGTGGTGAAGTTTCCCGCCGTCCGGAGTCGTTTCTCGCCATCGGACGCCATCTTGGACCATTTCCCGCCGTCTTCTGCCTTCTTCCCGCCATCCGCAGCTGCTTCCCGCCTTCGGACGCCATCTTCGGGATGCCGCGCGGGAAGAAGAGGGGCGTGGACGCCGAAAACGCGCGAGATCCGAAGCTCCGCCACACGCTCCGCCCCACGCTCCGACGCTGCGTAAGGTCCTGGAAGGGAGGAAGAGCGACGCTGACGTCATCAGAGCGCGACACCAGGTCCTCTACCCCGACGATTGACTGCGGAGCCGCGGCCTACGGAAGGAGAGCATCGCAAGGTAGGCCACGGTCCACTAGGGGGGAAGGAGGATGTCGGACACCGAGGGGAGCTCCACCGCCACACTGGCCTCCAGCGCAACCGCTGCAGCGGTCATGCCATTCACCATGCCCTATTGTAGCGTCGGCGTCCCTGCCTCCTGCTAGGCAGGGACGCTGTTCCCCTCACCTCTCCGCTCCGTGCCCGGCGTCCTCCTCCCGCTCCGCTGGCAGTGCGCGCTGCTTTCCGGCCACTGTGCTTAGGGCGCGCGCGCGCTCCCCCTCTCTTAAAGGGGCCGCGCGCGCCGTCCTAAGGAGTCCCCGGCCAATGGCCGGAGGACCTCACCATATATAAGGCACCTCCTCCAAAATGGAGGTGCCCGAGCAATGTTGTTGCATAGCCTATCACTCTGCTTCAGCCCTCAGGTCCCATTACCAGTTACCTGCCAGTTACCTGCCAGTTACCTGCCAGATTCCTGTTACTTGTCTTTCTACTTGCATTCCTGCAATCTGACAGTCTGCCTACCAGCCCTGCCAGTCTGTCTATGGATCTGATTGCCCGCTCACCTGGGAGCGCTCATCTGCTACCTGCCTGCTAGCCTACCCGGAGGCTCTGCCGTCACGTGCTGTGACCACCTGCCTGTCCAGAGACTCTTACCCGCTCACCTGGGAGCGTCCGCCTGTTACCTGCCTGCTAGCCTACCTGGAGGCTCCCCGTCACTTGCTGTGACCTCCTGCCCTTCTACCCAGAGACTGTCCCCGTCACTTGCCGTGACCTCCTGCCCTTCTACCCAGAGACTGTCCCCGTCACTTGCCGTGACCTCCTGCCCTTCTACCCAGAGACTGTCCCCGTCACTTGCCGTGACTACCTGCCCGCCTACCCTTTGAGCCACCCGCTTCCTTACAAGGACTGCCCCTTTGTATCGTTGCTCAGAGGTTCCACCTCCCAGACCCGTTACACCTATATCCCGGGGGCAACCTGGCTACCCCAGTACTCAGGGGAGTCACATACCCTGAGTGACTTTAGGGAAAGACTTGATAGCCTCTTCCAGGTATACCCCCTCACAGAAGAGCAAAAAGTGAGCATTCTGGTGGCCCAGTTAATCGGGGCAGCCCAAAGGGAGGTAAAGTCCTGGTCACCTGGGAAGAAGAGGACTGTCAGAGAGATACTAGCCCGGCTGAAAGACACATTTGACACCCGCACCTCAGCCGAAATAAAGCTCAGATTTTACGGGTGCAAACAACGGGCACATGAAAGTATAAGAGACTATGCTCTAAACCTACAAGAGGTCCTGAGAGCCATTAAACAGGCAGACCCTGACAGCGTGGGAAATGAAGACAAGCTGTTGACCGAACAATTTATTGAGGGTCTACTGTGCAATGCCCACCGAACCCAGTTGCGGGCAATGGCCTTACAGGACCCTGACCTGGACTTTGCACAGTTCAAGGACAGAGCCATCCGGGTGCTCCGAGAACCGGCACCAGGTGGCGCTGTGACCCACAGGCGCCCTGCTATCACTTATCACCAGGACGCGGCGCCCTTGTCTGCGGGGCCTGTGGGAGCTGATGCGCAGGCTTTGAACAATGACCTGGCTACAGACCTGCACCATCAGGTCCAAGAGCTGACTAAGAGCGTTGAAGCGCTAACCAGAACTGTGCAGTCTTTACAGTTCTCTTCTCCAGGAAAGATCCAGCTGGCATCCGGACTGGAGGATGTCCCATGGCGCCGACTGAGGAGGACCCCACCGGCCAGAGGAAGACCCAGCGACAGATACAACGAAGACGGACGACCCATCTGCCGCCGCTGCAATCAACCCGGACATAGGGCAAGGTAGTGTCATTTAAACGGGCACAACCTGGGGTAGAGGGCCAACCCCCAGACATAAGATCATCAGGCCCATCGAACTGGCGTGACAAATACGTAGGGGGACGTCCAGTCTTGCCTGTGGTACTGGACGGCATTCCTATGAGTGCCCTACTGGACACCGGGTCACAGGTCACCACCATCCCGTACGTGCTCTTTAAGCGGTACTGGAATGACTCGGACATAACTCGCTACCCAGATGACGACCTGAGAATTAGCGCCAGCAATGGTCAGCCCGTGCCACAGATAGGATTTAAGGAAGTGACCATTAAGGTCGGTAAAGTTGAACTGCCGGCACAAGGACTGATCATTGTGGACACTGACTGTCGCGAGAGTCACCCAAAGATAACCCTAGGTACTAACGTAATTGAAAACTGTCTTGCAGAGGCAATTCTTATTTTGCAACAGGTTGCCAAGAACCCCAGTTCCAGCCAGCAGCGTGTCCTCCAAAAAGAGATCCGGGCACTGATGAAGAGGCAACAAGTGGAAATATCTGGTGGTGAGATAGGTAGCGTGAGAATGTGTGACCCGTTCCCTATTTCCATGCCCCCAAAAAGGGAGATGATGATTTGGTGCCAGTCGGCTATTGGTCTAAGAGGTAGAGACTACCAAGCAATGGTAGAACCCGTCTACTCAGACAGTAGACCCACCATTTTGACAGCACAGGGGGTGGTCGATGTACGCCACGGGAGGGTACCAGTCCGCATCATAAATATCGGGGAGAGAGAAGTACACCTGCCCCGGTATGCCACGCTAGCCAAATTGTTCACCATCAACCAGAACTCTGTACAGGCCATGGAACCCTTGCCTCCATCTCAACCAGAGGAAGGTAACGGCTCTAAGAAACCAATGGAGGACTGGTGTCAGCAACTGCATTTGGGTACTGACTCCACTCCTTCACATCAAAAACAGGGAGTCTATCGGGTGGTTCAAGAGTACGAGAGAGTGTTTAGTAAACACCCGCTAGACTTCGGGCGAGTAAAGGGGGTAGAACATCACATCCCCACGGGAGACCATCCTCCCATAAAGGAGAGATACCGACCCATACCCCCTGCACACTATCAACACGCCAGGGGGATGCTAAAAGACATGAAGGAGGCTGGGGTAATTAGGGACAGCTGTAGCCCCTGGGCAGCTCCACTAGTCTTAGTGAAAAAGAAAGACAACACCATGAGAATGTGTGTAGACTACAGGAAGGTCAACCGTATCACACACAAAGATGCGTACCCGTTACCAAGGATAGAAGAGTCCTTAGCTGCATTAAAATCTGCTAACTTCTTCTCTACTTTGGATCTCACTAGCGGGTACTGGCAGGTTCCTGTAGCAGAGGCGGACCGGGAGAAGACCACAATCACCACCCCGATGGGACTCAGCGAATTTAACTGTATGCCGTTCGGGCTCTGCAACGCACCAGGAACCTTCCAACGGTTGATGGAATGCTGTCTGGGACACCGGAACTTCGAGACGGTCCTACTGTACCTGGACGACGTCATCATCTATTCCAAGACCTATGAGGACCATCTGGAACACCTGGCAGAAGTGTTTGAAGCCCTGGCAAACTATGGCCTAAAGGTAAAACCCTCGAAGTGTCATCTACTGAAGCCAAAGGTACAGTACCTGGGACACGTGGTGAGTGCTGAAGGAGTGGCTCCCGACCCTGACAAGATCACCGTGATCAAGGACTGGCCAAGACCATCCAGCATAAAGGAAGTGCGGCAGTTCCTCGGGTTGGTAGGCTACTACCGAAGATTCATTCCCGGTTTTACCAAGAAGGCAGCTCCTATGCAGGACCTCCTGATAGGCCAGTCCAGGAAGGCCAAAAACCAGAAGCCACCCTTCAAATGGGAAAAGCTGGAAGAGGAGTCCTTCCGCCAACTGAAGATGGCCCTCACGGGGGATGAAATCCTGGCGTACACTGATTACAGCCCGCCCTTTATCCTCCACACGGACGCAAGCAACATCGGGCTAGGAGCCGTACTGTCCCAGACACAGCAAGGGAGAGAACGGGTAATTGCTTACGCCAGCCGAAAACTGCGACCCATGGAAAGAAACCCTGAGAATTACAGCTCGTTCAAGCTAGAGTTCCTGGCAGTGGTGTGGGCAGTAACCGAACGTTTCAAGCATTACCTTGCCTCTTCCAGGTTCACCGTGTACACGGACAACAACCCGTTGACACACCTGGACACTGCAAGACTGGGTGCCCTGGAGCAGAGATGGATGGCCCGCCTGTCCAATTTGAGTTCACGATCAAATACCGGGCAGGACGCTCCAATACCAACGCAGACGCCCTGTCCAGGATGCCAAACCTACCGGACGAAGGGGAGGATCCAGAAGAATTGGAAGAGATCGAACTCCCTGCGTTTCACCGTCATGGGATTACCCAGTATTCCCACCATGTGAGGGGCCAGCGATCCGCTACGTTCAACCCCTTACCCCACTACAACTGGGTGGAGACGCAAGACAGTGACCCCGCAGTCCGTCTGGTGAAGGAGATGCTGACCCAGGCTGACGCCCGCCTGGACCCAAACGCTCCGGAAGAGACCAAGCAACTGTGGATGGAAAAGAGCAGACTGTTTCTCTATAAGGAGAAGTTGTGCCGCAGAATGGTCAATTCCCGGACACATGAACTGATCTGGCAGGTGGTGGTACCGAGACGGGACGCAGCTATGGTGCTGGAGGCCTACCACAATGGGGCAGGGCACTTCGGATGGAAGAAGCTGGAGTTCCTGCTGCGTGAACGGTTCTAATGGATAGGCATGAGAGGAGCCATTGAGAGGTGGTGTAGAGACTGTGGCCCGTGCAATCTAAGAAGAAGGGACCGTGCCAGCCAGAGGACTCCCCTGCAGCCCATCATCACCAGGCCTGCCGCTGGAACTGGTCGCTCAGGACCATGTTAAACTGGCTCCAAGCAGAGGCGGGTATGTCTATGCCCTAACCATCGTGGATCATTACTCCCGGTTCCTGGTGGTGGTCCCTGTCAAAGACTTAACGGCTCAGACAGCAGCCAGAGCCTTCCAGCTGCACTTCTGCCGCCCACACGGGTACCCGGATCAAGTGCTGATGGACCAAGGACCAGCCTTCGAAGCGGAGGTCTTCCAGGAGTTCTGCAACCTGTATGGCTGCAAGAAGATAAGAACAACGCCCTATCACCCCCAAACCAATGGACTCTGCGAGAAGATGAACCAGGTGGTGATAGATCTGCTAAAAACATTGCCACTGGAAGAACGCAGTCTGTGGCCTGAGAAACTGCCCGATCTGGTGGACCTGTATAACCACATCCCGGTAGGTTCCACCAACTGTACCCCGGCTTACCTAATGCGAGCAAGACCTGGTAAGCTGCCTGTTGACCTGGATATGGGAGTCCTGATACCCGAGGACACCTCGCCAGAAGCAGACTGGGATACAGAACGGCAGCAACAGTACCGGAAAGTACAGGAGAGCGTCGGGCGAAGTCTCTGTCAACCAAGAGAAAGGCAGGAGAGGACTTATAACCAATATGCTCCCGCTGTTCCCCTGGTACCTGGAGAGCAAGTCTTGAAAAGAAAAAGGCGGCTCCATAAGTTGGACGACCAGTGGGAAAAGGACCCGTACACCATACTGCCCTCAAGCCACAATAATCCAAAGGTGTACGTCATCAGCAAGGATGGAGGAGAGACTACAGCCACTGTCTCCAGAGACCACCTGAAAAAGTGCCCCGAGAAGTTGCAAAGCACGGATGAAGATCAGGAAGACCCTCAACCCGTAGAGGAAAAGGAGGAAATGATCAGCACCATACTCGGAGACTTTCCCCAGTCCTGGACACAAGTAAACAACGCTATCGTGGTGCCCGTCCTCACCTTTCTCCAGCCAGCCCCTCAAGTGCCTACAGAAGGCCAGGTAGAGCTGGAAGAGCAGCCGGCCCAGGAGGCGGAAGAGTTCACACCAGCAGCACAGGAGGATCAACCCTCTGCTAGTAGTGAGCCTACCGTGCCCCTAGTGAGCCAAAGAGTGCACAGACAGCTGCCCAGCTTACCCATAACACCTCCTACACCCTGTAGTGCAGGACCAGTTAGTGAGCTCCGTATGTCCACTAGAGTCACTAGAGGTCAGATGCCCGCTCACTGGAAAATCTAAACTAATGCACTGTGAATTTATCTGTTTAACTGTTTATGGTTTATGTTTGTTGCCTGTTATTAATTATGTTTCTCAGTTAGCCTGCAGATTTCTATGGACTGGATATGGACACTGGATAACCGGAACAGTCTTGTAGATAGTTGCACCTTGGTGCCTCTTTCGAAGACGGCCGCGGAAGAGAAAACCTGTCTGGCGTGGCCTACTTGCGGCCCAAAGTAGCTAGCTTCAGCCTTGCAGCCACGTCCAGGGCCAACGCAAGGGGTTTGCTTTGGACAGGTCCCCTACCTCGCTTAAGACTTCACCTTGGGTGATATGGACACCCGGTTGCGGACACGCCGTGACCTTTAAAGAACTAAAGCTTCTTGTAAATATGTTATTGTGTTATTGTTATACCCTGCATTTATGTTTCTTTAAAAAAATGTGTTTAGTCCCGGAGTACTAAAATTTACTAGGGGGGAATGTGGCACCCCAGGGGTCTGGTTGCCACAGTAATACAAATATTATGTCTGAGAGCAAGTGGGAGGTTTCTCTGGTCAGGAGCCCTAAGCATGCAACACGGCCCACCCAGACCGGGGAGGGGAGGAATCTGCCCTTATAAACTGGGTCTGGGGCGGGATTAGCCAGTGAAGTTCCAGACACAGGGAGAGTTACAAGAGGAGCTCTGTATGAGCAGGAGCGAGTGCCAGAGGCTGGAAGCTAGACAGCTCGCCTTGGCTGAACACACTAAACCCGGACACGGAGTCCGAGGCTGTGGGGACATCCAGGTCCAGCAGCAGAATCCAACCAGCAGGGGATTCCATGTCCTCTGGCCTTAGAAGCCCGGAGGCACGGTCACAAGCAAGGGACCAGCACCGCCATCGTGAAGGGGAGGCTAACGGAAGGCCCCAAGTCACCGGCCATACGGGTGAGCACCACACGGTATACTCAGGGACGTGGGCTACTTCTACCCGCATAGAGCAAGGTAGCCAGGAAAGAGTGTAGATAGTCGGGGAGGCCTACAACTCCACCTGGCCAGGGGAGATCCTGCTTGCTCACAGACTGACCAGGCCCCTACTGCTAACCAGTACTCCCGGGAGGGTCTGCTTTATACCATCAGTAAAGACCCTGAACTGCACCACACGTCTCTGTGTTTCATCGCCGCACCAGCACCATTAGTACTGGGACGCTGCCACCATCACTCCCATCATCCACATTAGCTGCCCTGAGGCAATACTTCTCCCGTGGGGAGTTATCCCATACTTGGCTGCGCATACAACATCAGCCTCAGCGGTCTGCAGCGCAGCGGCGGTCCCCACTGACCGCAATCCACGGGTGGCGTAGTCGGACATTTGTTATCACACTCAGACTGCCACTGGTTTGACCGCCCTGGGCACGGACCGGGTCACAGCCACGGAGGACTACAACCCCCAGCGATCCGGCTCCGGGTATCCCCTGCACAACACAGGCCCAGGGGGCGCGTCATATGGCATGTCAGAAAGGGTTTAAGACCAATTGTTGGCAACTGGAGCCATTGAACAGAATGGAATTTAGTGTCCTGGTGTGACCTACAAAGTTAATATGATCAGCATTGTTAATGTGTATTTTATTTGCTTTTTAGATTTAGTTTTAATAAAAGTATAGTAGCAAGTACCACATAGAGAATGGTTAGAAAGTATAATGAAAATATTGAATTATTCACAGATTATATTATGTGTATATTAGAATATTTTTGAACTCTTCAACTATAATTTATTAAGTTATCTTCAAGCATGCAACTTATTGAAGTTGCATAGATCAGCTTCTTTCGCCTTTCCTTTCTAGCATTGTTATTTTCGCACTGCGAGAGTGACATATATGGAAATGAAGAGATGACTAGCGTGTCATATTCTGTCTTGAATGTATTGAGTATACCTGTGACATGTTGCTATAATTAGAGTGTCACTATTCTGTTCCCATGCAGTGTGTGAAGTGCAGAACAATACAACGTTCTGGAATCCGGAACAGATGAAGGATAGAACAGCGCAGAAACTTCCCAAACAAAACACAACAGAATACTCACTACATTCACACTTTCCTGGGTTGACATGATTTATTGTATGCTATATTAACTCGTAAAAATATTTCTCCAATGCATCTGATCGTTCTAGATAAAATGAGGCGGTATAATGCATGCATAACATGTAATGAGTGTTGCTGTCATTATCACTATCATTTCATTATGACTTATGATTTAAAGGGGTTTCAAAGGATTAGATAAACAAACATGGCTATTTTCAAATCAAAACTACCCCAAACACCAAAGGAAAAATCCATCTGTAAGTCCTGCCAGTCTGACATGCAATTAAAAATGTCCCAAGTCATTAGCAGTTATAGCATGAAAGTCAGCCACATGATAGGTCCTGGATGGATCTCATAAACCCATATGGCTCTTATTAATATCCATAGTATGTCTGTCAAATACGAGATATCTTCTGAAGATGATGATGATAGAGTAGCAGCAATCAAGCACCAGCATGTTACCACTTTTGTTTCACTTTAATGACTTTGATACAGCTTTATGCAGTGATTATTAATGTGCTTAATTCTACAGTATTGCCTTTTTATGGCGGCACTATAGAATTAAATTGTGCTAAAATCCGAATATGCCAGCTGTTAACATACAGCTAATGCACATGGAGGTGCTGTTATAGGCTTATACCAGGTGTCACAGTCAGGCTAACAGGATGAAGCTAAGAGCTAGGGCTAGGGTTAGTGATATAGTTAGGCTAAGGAATATAGTTAGAGTTAGGCCATGACCCCACTATCAGTATTTGGTCAGTATTCGGTCAGTATTTTTTCTCAGGAGTTGGAGCCAAAACCAGGTTAGGAACAATCAGAGAAAAGGTATAATAGAAACAAGTCACCAATTCTGCATTTATCACCCACTCCTGGTTTTGGCTCCCACTCCTGAGAAAAAATACTGACCGAATACTGATAGTGGGGCCGTGGCCTTAGGGTTAGGAAATGGCAAAACCGAAAATAGCTTTTCGATGTGATGGCTTTTACGCTTTTTTAATAAACAGCAGTGTTTACTAAGTTTCCTGTGTTATTTATATGCACTATTGCTAGTTCTTACATACTTACAGCAGGGTATAGGCTCATTTTGCTTCTATCTTAGTTTTTGTCTTTTTAATTGTCAGTGTGAACATGCTCCTACACGTTGCATGTACAGTACAGACCAAAACTTTGGACACACCTTCTCATTTAAAGATTTTTCTGTATTTTCATGACTTTGAAAATTGTACATTCACACTGAAGGCATCAAAACTATGAATTAACACATGTGGAATTATATACTTAACAAAAAAGTGTGAAACAACTGAAAGTATGTCTTATATTCTAGGTTCTTCAAAGTAGCCACCTTTTGCTTTGATAACTGCTTTGCACACTCTTGGCATTCTCTTGATGAGCTTTAAGAGGTAGTCACCGGAAATGGTCTTCCAACAATCTTGAAGGAGTTCCCAGAGATGCTTAGCACTTGTTGGCCCTTTTCCCTTCACTCTGCGGTCCAGCTCACCCCAAACCATCTCGATTGGGTTCAGTTCTGGTGACTGTGGAGGCCAGGTCATCTGGCGTAGCACCCCATCACTCTCCTTCTTGGTCAAATAGCCCTTACACAGCCTGGAGGTGTGTTTGGGGTCATTGTCCTGTTGAAAAATAAACGATGGTCCAACTAAACGCAAACCGGATGGAATAGCATGCCGCTGCAAGATGCTGTGGTAGCCATGCTGGTTCAGTATGCCTTCAATTTTGAATAAATCCCCAACAGTGTCACCAGCAAAGCAACCCCACACCATCACACCTCCTCCTCCATGCTTCACGGTGGGAACCAGGCATGTAGAGTCCATCCGTTCACCTTTTCTGTGTCGCACAAAGACACGGTGGTTGGAACCAAAGATCTCAAATTTGGACTCATCAGACCAAAGCACAGATTTCCACTGGTCTAATGTCCATTCCTTGTGTTCTTTTGCCCAAACAAGTCTCTTCTGCTTGTTGCCTGTCCTTAGCAGTGGTTTCCTAGCAGCTATTTTATCATGAAGGCCTGCTGCACAAAGTCTCCTCTTAACAGTTGTTGAAGAGATGTGTCTGCTGCTTGAACTCTGTGTGGCATTGACCTGGTCTCTAATCTGAGCTGCTGTTAACCTGCGATTTCTGAGGCTGGTGACTCGGATAAACTTATCCTCAGAAGCAGAGGTGACTCTTGGTCTTCCTTTCCTGGGGCGGTCCTCATGTGAGCCAGTTTCTTTGTAGCGCTTGATGGTTTTTTCAACTGCACTTGGGGACACTTTCAAAGTTTGCCCAATTTTTCGCACTGACTGACCTTCATTTCTTAAAGTCATGATGGCCACTCGTTTTTCTTTACTTAGCTGCTTTTTTCTTGCCATAATACAAATTCTAACAGTCTATTCAGTAGGACTATCCGCAGTGTATCCACCAGACTTCTGCACAACACAACTGAGGGTCCCAACCCCATTTATAAGGCAAGAAATCCCGCTTATTAAACCTGACAGGGCACACCTGTGAAGTGAAAACCATTTCCGGTGACTACCTCTTGAAGCTCATCAAGAGAATGCCAAGAATTTGCAAAGCAGTCATCAAAGCAAAAGGTGGCTACTTTGAAGAACCTAGAATATAAGACATATTTTCAGTTGTTTCACACTTTTTTGTTAAGTATATAATTCCACATGTGTTAATTCATAGTTTTGATGCCTTCAGTGTGAATGTACGATTTTCACAGTCATGAAAATACAGAAAAATCTTTAAATGAGAAGGTGTGTCCAAACTTTTGGTCTGTACTGTATATCAACTTATACTTTAGTTATTTTTTTGGTTTTGCTTTAGGTTTCTGCACTCAGTGAATGCAAGGGCGTGATCTCACTTTCTTTTTGATAGGCATTATGTTTTATATAGCGTCCATAGTCGGATCGTGGTCTCCTGCTCAGCCCTTATTCACAATGAGGTCATTTTTGACACATGGTAAGGTTTTAATACTAAAGGTTAGGACCGTCTAATTGGATATACCTTTTCACTGGTGGAATGGCTTTTACACTTTTTTTTTAATCAAAAACAATGTTTACTAAGTACTCTATGTGATTTGTATGCACTATTCCTTCTTACTTACAGCAGGGCATGTGCTCATTTTGTTTGTCATTAGGGATATAGTTAACTAGGGTTGGGGATATAGTTAGGGTTAAGGTTAGAGCTAGGATAATTATTTCTAAAAAATGTTATGATCCGATACCACCGAACATCAACGAAGACAATATGGTGATTGAGAATCAACTTTGGAAACAGTCACCCTTAGACCAAAATGAGTATCTTTTATGTTTTAGGGGTGGCATATTTTTACATATATTAGAGATTTTGATGGATTGTAGAGAACCAGGAAGATTCCCAAAGAGGCCCAAAAAGGGACACTGAGTGCCAGAAAACTGAAGAGGCTGTTTGTAGTAGAGGACCATATGGTAGGTTGCAGCAGCAGCAGTGAGGTGAGTTTTAATATTTTTTTTTTCACTATTATTATTATTATGCTCTTGGGTCTGAAGAGACACCAGAGCATAATAAAGAATATTCAATTTGCATCAAATAATAAGTTTGAGCAAACTGCTGAACTGGAAGTTCCACAGATTCATTCAAAACCTATATATATATGTTTATACATTTTTTATACTATGTCAGATTTCAGCAAAAAGCATAAAAATGAAAAATGACAAAGAGCAAACTATAAAATTTAGATTTTTTTCATAAGACCAAAGGGCAAATTATACACTTCTGCGCGCACATTAGGGATTGTAGAGTAGTTGAGTCCTCCATATTTATGCCATGGTCTACATAGCAATGTCAGGCCATATCTAATATTTAACAATATATATTTTTTCCTAAATGTAATTATTTCTGGACCAGCCATAGATTTGAATTGTCCAGCCGATCAAAACTTCACTCTGCATTGTTTTTTTAAAATGTCAGCGCAGAGTAAGCAGCTTGCAAGAGATTGTGCTGCTGCCGAGGTGGGAAGTCAGCAATCAGACCCAGTAGGACTTCACACACAGAAAACAGAAATTATTGTTTACCCTCATAATTGCTGTGTAAGCCCTGAAAAAGTGTTGCATAAACAGGTTTGGAAGCACTGGTTTGGAAACACTGACAGTGCTTCCACCTCCAGACTCAGTGATCATGTGATTACAAAGGTTTAGAGAGGGAGCATGAGCTACGGGGTCCTAGGAAAAAAAAGTCAGCTCTGTTATGCAGGCAGAAGGCTGAATTTCCACTGGAGCTAATACCCCAGCGCCAGCAATAGGGGAAAACAGCAATAAGAATAATATAGTATTATGTTCAAATGCACCCCACATATCTTTTATGACTTTAGGGGGGCACAGTGTGTAAAATAAATGAGAAAAAATTAAGAGTAAATCAATGAACAAAACGAAAAAAAAAAGAAAAACACCTTAATTCCATATCACTGTTTTTATAGCATCACCTCCCATACCTAAAAATAAATTATAAGGAAAGGGGAACA
This sequence comes from Phyllobates terribilis, assembly GCF_046119375.1. Taxonomy (NCBI): domain Eukaryota; kingdom Metazoa; phylum Chordata; class Amphibia; order Anura; family Dendrobatidae; genus Phyllobates; species Phyllobates terribilis. The sequence continues at coordinate 124,414,996 of NW_027362762.1, read as the reverse complement.
CAATTTAAAGTGCTTCTTAGCAGTCCTTGGTGGTCGTAAAAAAATAAATAAACAGGTATAAAAAACATACACATATTTCTTATTTTTTTTATATTTTCCACCAAAATCAGCGAAAAAAAAAGAAAAAAGAAAAAAAAGTAAGGCCCATGTAGCACGAAAAAAAGGAAAAAAATATTTGAATATCAGAATTAAAACATTTTATAAAAGCTTATACGATAAAACCCAGAAATATGCAGGATCAGGAATAGTGAAAAATGGCTCAGTCCTTAACTGATTATAATACATCAAAGCATTTTAGGTCATATGCTAGTCTAAAAAAATAACATGAAGTCTGTATAACCCTGTCCCTACCACTGATTTGCAGCTTTCTGCCTATGCACAGTGTACACAGAAAGCTGCCAATCAGTGGTCGGGGCGGGGTTATACAAAGCTAGTGAATATTGAGGTCTACCTGGCAGCAGGTTTTCTCTTCCTCGATTGATGATCTCTTGTTGATAAAACAGGGAATTATTGAAACTAAAGCAAGCAGACAGATCTCCAGACAGTTTCCAGGTAAAAAGATCTTTTAGTCCTGTTGAGGCTGGTGTAGTTTACAAATCCACATCTGCATAGTTGTATAATCCTGATATTATTATGAGTCCAACTAATGAGTGAGAGTTCATGAGTCAAGTTTATTCAACCTCCAACCTGACTGACTGCTGCATCTTGTACTGAACAGTGTGAGATCTCAGCAGCAGGAGGGACACTGAGGCAGAGGTGGACACAGACAAAAAAGGGTCCCTGTAAAAAAAAAATATATGGGCCCTTTGTAGTCCAAGAGGTCAAAATAGGTTCCACTAATGATATGTCCACCCCTAGACTGAGTAAATGTCAATCAGATTAAGTGGGGTAGAGATTAAGTTTAATGTGTTATAAAGGATTATATAGATTATTTGACATTGATTTTCACAGTAATTACCCCAGCCCCATGATGTGTAAGATATTTATTATTGTATGTAGTTTGTATAATACGATCTGGTGACAATTGATGGTTCAGAATATCTGAATTTTCTAGTCACAAAGATTAAATTTTGCAATAATATTATGATTAGTGTCATTAATAGTTTTTTTATCCTCAATTTTCCTCATTACTTTGGGGGCAAAATCTAAATAAAGTAAATGCATGCTATATATAGTTGATATGTACTGCATTTGTTAAGACTGAGCTGCTTGCTTTGCATTGATTTGGTATTTAAAATAAATGAGTGCAAAGAATGAAAGTTACTATCTATGCCAAGTAGTTAGGCACTAGCTATAAATAGCTGATACAGTGAGAGAGTTAGCATTGGATTAGAGAAATAAAAAGTGTTTTTCCAGAAGCAGTGTTATTCGTGAATGAATTGTTTTGAAAGTGGCCTAGCTGCAATTCCAGATGCAGCCTCTGAACGAGAGTGGCGCTGTTTCAGTAATAACAGCCGACCTTTTTTCTAATCTCATTCAAATACTTTATGCACAGATTTTACTCATTCATTGTTTGCAGTGTTGTTTTCATTTACACTCAATATGTGCAGCAGCTCTAGTATGCAATGACACTTCATAATGTCACTGCAAAGTAGAATGGGACCATCTGGACATTTACAATCTATGGGTGGTCCAGAAGAAGTTAAATAAATAAATAAAAATAAAGAGCTAAGAAATTAGGAATAAAATAGACAAATTCAGAAAAGCATGCTCCATGACATACTATTCCATCATCGAGGGTGCTGTGATGTTTGGAGATGGCCCAGAAGCTGAATCCACTCCACACTTGGCAGACACCGGCTATATAACAAACAGTAGCTAACATCCGCCTTTAAAAGGAATCTGTCACCCCCTGGGTGATATCAGACCTCTACTATGGGCATACAGGTGATAGAAAAGTAAATCTATACTTACCTGTATGGCCCATAGCAGAGGTCTGATTGCGGAGAAATCTGGTTTTATAAAGTCTGTTTTCCCGAGGCTTGGCGTCAAGCCAAGCAAACCCCTCCTATCTGCTTACTATTCCCCTAAATCACCACCTCTGTGCTAAATTACCATATCCCCCCTCCCCTGCACGTCGCAGGGCCCTGTGGCAGACCCTGTGACGTGCCCTGCTCTGCCTCCCCTCCCGCGCATGCGCAAAGCGCCTCTCCCATGGAGCACGCTTTGTTTCCCTCCAGCCCCGTTTGGCTGTTTATGACCTTTCTATGACCTGATGCTGTGAAGAAGGCTTTAGGTCACCCAAGAAAATGCAGCAAAAGGATTCAGCTATGGGATTGGTTCAACATTAATGCAGAACTTGCTCAGGAATGGCAGCAGGCAATTGGCAGTGCATTTGCACCTCTGAGAGGCGAAGACTCTTGGAGGCTGGTCTAGTGGCAGGAAGGGCAGCAAAAGAAGTCACTTCTCTCCAAGAACAACATCAAGGACAGACTCGCATTCTCCAGTACAGAGATTGTACTGCATGAGACAGGGATAAAATAATTTCCTCTGATGAAGACCTAGCTGTTTGTGACTAGAGATGAGAAAACTTTTCAAGGTTTGCTTCGGCGAACAATTCGACGAACATATCCGAACCCCATTGGATTCAATGGGAGACAAAACCAAACGCATATACAACACCTTCAGGGGGGTCCAAGAGCTACCAAAACAGCTCAAATTAAGTACAGACACCAGTAAAAGTGGCATCAATTGACCCGGAGTACAAATATTATAATTGCCCAGGATTTTGACAACTGCTGTTACTGGACTGGCTCGACTCCTTTTCTTTGGCAGCCTCACTGCGGTTCACCTTGTAGATGAAAGCCAGAAAGTGCATGTGCTCCAGTGGATGGCAAGTGCTGCATCAAGTGTGAATCTTCCTCCACCTTAATGTCAACACAGTACAGTCCTCAGAGGTGGCACCCCAATTACTCTTGTTTCCCCCCGCGTCACAACTCTCCAACCGCCCAACTGACTGTGGAGAACAACAGATGGGCGAGTCTGCAGATCTATTCACACATTCTGTTCATGGGCATCAGAGGTCTGCTTCAAAGATTCACAGACTCAAGAGGATGAAAGCATCTGCACCGATGCCCAAAAGATTTTTCTGTTAGATCCGATGCCGGACGAAGTAGGGTCCGAGCAGAATCCAGACCTTTGTCACCAGACATTTACCCCTGGGGTGGAGGTGACCCTTATGAGATTCAGATACCTGAGGCGCACGCGGACTACACTGTGCTGTCAGGGCAGGAAGAGGAGGCGGGGGACTCTCAGGGCCAAGAGTGGGAGAACAGAGGATGAAGATGAGGTTGTAGATCCCACTTGGTGTGAACCCAGAGATATGCAGCTGAGTAACTCAGCAGAGGAGGTGGAGGAGGAGGAAGACTAGGAGGTTACGTTGCAGCTTCCCGCACAGACACGAAGTAATGCAACCAGGACAAGCACTTCTTCCTCAGCTACAACTGTAGTTGTGGCCAGCAGCAGTCGCGGGTCTGCAATTAACAAGGGCAGAAAGGGTTGCCTAGCCTGGGTCTTTTTTGAGATCGCAAAGAATGACCCAACTCACGTTATCTGTCAATTTTGTAAAAAACAACTCAGTACAGGCAAAAATTCCAATAATTTGACAATTACATGCATGAACCGGCACATGCGCGATCTACATGCGTTAGTCTGGGAATCTCACTGCTCTAAACTGCTGACTTGAGGGTCTCGCCAACTACCGGCCACCCCATAAATTGCATCTGCTGCCTCTTCCTCCTCCGTCACCATGGCAAATGTTCTCACACAGGTCTCCAGCCGTAGAATCTCCACTTGTTTACTGGCTACAGTTGGGGTGAGTGAGAGCCTGTCAGCTATTACATTAGGTGACATGCCTGCTTTTTTTGTCTGATCTCAGACACTGAGCACACCACATCTTTCTCAATCCACCATAACATCTCCGCCTGCATCTCAGTCACAGTCCAGCAGTATGTCATATTCACCCTACTCCACCCTCTCTCAGCACAGCAGCCAACCCTTGGTCCCGCAGTTGTGGTCACGTAAAAGATTGTTACCTCCTACACATGACAAATCGAAGAGCTTGAACTTCACCATCTCCAATCTGCTGGCAATGGAAATTATGTGTTTTTTCCTGGTGGTTAGAGACAGCTTCCAAAAGCTGATGGCCGTTGCAGTCCCCCAGTACCAGTTGCCCAGTCACCATCACTTTTCTAAGAAAGCTGAGCCTGCGCTATACCAGCATGTCACAGACAACATCACCCATTCCTTGAAAAAATCTATGTCTGACAGGGTGCATTTCACCTCTGACACCTGGACGAGCAAGCATGGCCAGGGGCATTACATTTCGCTGACTGGCACTGGTTGACTCTGGTGGCTGTGGGAGCAGGCTGGGAAGGGACTGCTGCACAAGTCTTGGAATCCACAAGGCTTGCGGGACAAACCTCTGTATCTAATACTTCCTCCACTGCTTCTGCCTCCTCCAGATCCTCTAGGGCCTCCACCTGCACCCTCAACCTCTGCCTTGATGAGTCACACGTTCCAACAGTGCAGAGCAAATCCCCACCACCTCCGTATTGCGCAGCCATGACTCACTGCAATCAAGCAGTGTTTAAATTAATATGCCTTGGAGATCACAGTCACACAGCTCAATAGTTAGACAAAGTTATTGACCATCCAGGTCACATATCAGACAAACCAAATCTGTTCAACGTCTCCAACAGTAATTCATATAAAGCAAATGACGTACAAGAACGTAATAGTACATAAGAATACAAAGTTTATTGTCAATACAAGGTTAAAAACTGACACATTTATTTGACATGTTGACGCAAATACATTAGTAGTGGGCTATATAACCAGATGCCCAAGGCTGAACAAAACACATGGTACAAAGATGGTATGAAAAATTGCTAAAATGGGACATATACAAGTATGGATATGTCAAACATATACCATAACCAAAACTGGTAGTGTATAGACTATCAGGAAGGCTCCAATGAGCCGCTAAAGTGCACAGTGCATAGGTAAATACAAAAATGACAATCACCATTAAGCATAGAATAGTATAAACAAAATAGTATAACTCACATGTGTAGATGTCAGAAATGTCAGCCCAGGTACTGTCACCCCTACACGCGTTTCGGCGCTGTGCCTTCTTCTGGGGGTAATAACATACTAAAACCGGTATCATTTATATAGTGCAATTAGCCCAATTAGTATAAAGGATGCAAAATGAATTTAGTAACTGACCAATAGTTGATCATGATACATCCTAACAAATGGACGCATATCCGCATGTTAGACCCTCCCCTCCGGAAGTATATGCTGCTGTTCATTAACACGCAACATTGAATCCACCCCGCGCATCACGTGATTGCGAGGAGCGGGTAACACCCATCGCATCACGTGATCGCGAGTCATAGGTACCGCCCCAAGCGTCACATGGTCATGTGTCAAGCCCCCAAGTCAGATGGACAAGAATCGCCAACGCGCATCACGTGATTGGGAGGAGCTGGTGCCGCTCCTCGCAATCACGTGATGCTCGGGGTGGATTCAATGTTGCGTGTTAATGAACAGCAGCATATACTTCCGGAGGGGAGGGTCTAACATGCGAATATGCATCCATTTGTTAGGATGTATCATGATCAACTATTGGTCAGTTACTAAATTCATATTTCATCCTTTATACTGATTGGGCTAATTGCACTATATAAATGATACCGGTTTTAGTATGTCATTACCCCCAGAAGAAGGCACAGCGCCGAAACGCGCGTAGGGGAGACGGTACCTGGGCTGACATATCTGACATCTACACATGTGAGTTATACTATTTTGTGTATACTATTCAATGCTTAATGGTGATTGTCATTTTTGTATTTAGCTATGCACTGTGCACTTTAGCGGCTCATTGGAGCCTTTCTGATAGTCTATACACTACCAGTTTTGGTTATGGTATATGTTTGACATATCCATACTTGTATATGTCCCATTTTAGCAATTTTTCATACCAACTTTGTACCATGTGTTGTGTTCAGCCTTGGGCATCTGGTTATATAGCCCACTACTAATGTATTTGCGTCATCATGTCAAATAAATATGTCAGTTTTTAACCTTGTATTGACAATAAACTTTGTATTCTTATGTACTATTACATTCTTGTACGTCATTTGCTCTATATGAATTACAGCTCAATAGTTGTGGACAGCTATCCAGACCGAGTTTGAGCAATGGCTGTCTCCACTGAACCTGGAGCCAGGGAAGGCCATGTGCAATAACGGTACAAACCCAGTGGCGGCCCGATTTCGGGGCAAGCTCACAGACGTGCCTTGCATGGCTCACGTCCTCAACTTGGTGGTACCGTAATTTCTCCACCTCTATCCTGGCCTGGATGTGCTGCTGCAGAAAGCATGGTCGCTGTGTGCTCACTTTTGCCATTCTCACCACACGGGTCATCGACTTGCATCGTTACAGAAGTCTTTCAGCCTATCGGTTAACTGGTTGATATGTGATGTGCTGACATGGCGGAATTCCACTCTGCACATGTTGCAGTGACTGTGGCAGCAGCGACGAGGCCTGGTGCAGTATGTCATTTTGCATTGCCTGGGCCAACGCCGTACGGACGTGGTGCAAATCACGCTTGCGGAGTGGGCATAGATGAAGGACGGGAAACTGCACAGTTTTGAAATGGCTACTAAGATGGTTAGCGCTGACGATGCCGTCATCAACATCACTATTATGGTCATCTACATGCTGGAACACACTTTCAATAGTCTGCAGGAGGAGGTGGTGGTCACAGAGAAAGAGGAGAAAGCAGAGAATAATGCAGAAGGAATAACAATATCTTTAAGTTCCGGACTGTCACACAGGCAGGTGCCATGAGGGGGTGTATTACAGCAATCGAGAATGGGCTCATGCTACCAGACAAACTGTTAGATAAGGTGCACGAGCCGAGGAACATATGGTGGAGGACGAGGGGGAAGAGGTGATGGGTGTGCGACTATCAAGAGATGAAGAGGATAATCATCCCCTCTCTGTTGTCCGTGGTTGTCGGGCAGGGATGGAGGAAGCAAGCTTAAGTATTACCATGCCACCAACACACCATGAACTTGGACCTCATGGAAGCGCCCAACACCTCAGAGGCTTCTTGCTGCATTATCTGCAACATGATGCCTATATTGTTAGGATTAGAAATAGTGCTGACTACTGAGTTGCCACTCTATTAGCTCCATGGTATAAGAGTAAATTTTGCCAGATGCTTCCCCCCTGGAAAAGGACGCGCACATGCTGGATAATCGAAACACGCTTGTAGACTATCTTAAGAGTGGTTTTCCCCAAGATAGCAGTGAGGCACACAGTGTACACCACAGTTCTAGACTTCCAACACCAGGAATGTTGAGTTGTCAACACAAAAACATTAGCAGCAGCAGCAGTATAAGTGTCATAAGCAATTTCTGAGAGTCGTTTCACACATTTTTTAGACAAGCACGTGCACCAGCAGAACAGAGTACAAGTCTGACACATGGTGAACACCTGGAGAGGGTGGTGCAGGAGTATCTCAAGCTCGTTATTAATGTCATTGGGGGGAGGTTGGACCCTTTTGCATTTTGGTCTTCAAAAATGGAAAAGTGGCCTGAGCTTGCCTGTCACACCTTGAAGGTTTTATCATGCCCTGCAGCCAGCGTTCTCTCAAAATGTGTCTTCAGCGCTGCTGGTGGTATCCTGATCTGATGGTAAGCGCATCTCGCTGTCCCCTGAAAGTGCAGACCACCTAACTCACATCAAGATGAACAAATCATGGATCTCCAATGAATTTTGCACCCCAGTCGCAGACTGGTCAGACGTCAGACTAGGTGATGGTGTAGTTTTAGTGTGCTGCATTGATCTCGCATTATTGCAGTCTGTGACACCTTTGTCTTGGCTTCTTGGCCTGCTATTGCTACTGCTGCTGATGTTACTAACAACTTTTTGAAATGTGGAGACTCCAAGTTGAGTTTCCATCTGATGGATTGCCTGTAGTGGAATGGGTGTCAGAGCCCCATTATACTATTTCTAGTCTGGGCAAATTAATGCCACTTTAGTGGTGTTTGCCTCTAATGCTGGCTGGACCACACAATTGGCACAAAGGATTTAGATCAGTGGTTCTTAACCTGGGTTCTATCGAACCCTAGGGGCTCGGTGAGTCGGTCTCAGGGGTTCGGCGGAGCCTCCGCCACGGAGGTCAAGCAACACCCGACTCATTAAGTAAATTCGTCATGACACGCCCCGCTTGGCCATCACTTGCTGCAGATGATCACGTTACATTAATTGGCCAATCAGTGTTGTGGGGAATTTAGTGTGCTCAGTAATCCATACTAACTATGTCGAGCAAAAAAAGAAAGTGGTCGGATGAATTAGTACAACATGGATTCGCATGTATCATGGAACGTGATGGGAGTCAGCGTCCTATCTGCATGATTTGCAATGCCAAGTTGAGCAACTCTAGTCTCGCACCGGTAAACCTGAAGGAACACTTCTTGAAGCTGCATGGAGATGGGGAATACAAGAACACAACGCTTGGTGAATTCAAGGTGAAAAGAGCCAGATTCGATGAAAGGGCCACTTTGCCTGCTCTTGGATTTGTACCCGTGAACAAACCGATCCTCACCGCATCGTACGAAGTTGCTTACCTGATCGCAAAGCAGGGCAAGCCGCACACCATCGGTGAAACACTCATAAAACCAGTAGCGGTAAAGATGGCGAATCTGATACTCGGAACAGCGGCCGAAGGTAAATTATCCCAAATTCCTCTTTCAAATGACACCATCAGTGACAGAATAGAGTGCATGAGTAAAGACATCTTAGCTCAAGTAGTCGCAGATCTAATTTCAAGTCCGGCAAAATTCAGCCTTCAACTCGACGAGACCACAGACGTTTCTAATTTAAGCCAGCTTGCTGTTTTCGTGCGCTATGTGAAAGACAACATGATAAAAGAAGAGTTTTTATTTTGTAAGCCTCTTACAACAACTAAGGCAGCCGATGTGAAGAAGCTTGTGGATGACTTCCTCAGAGACAACAATCTTTCATGGGATATGGTTTCTGCAGTTTGTACGGACGGAGCTCCAGTCATGCTGGGAAGAAAGTCTGATTTTGGTGCGCTAGTAAAAGCCGATGCACCACACATCATGGTTACGCATTGTATTCTGCACAGGCATGCGTTGGCAACAAAAACCTTGCCTCCAAAAATGGCAGAAGTATTAAAAACTGTAGTGGAATGTGTGAACTATGTGTGAAATAGTGCTCTGAGGCACCGCATCTTCAGTGAGCTGTGTAAAGAAATAGGCTCTGAATTTGAGGTACTCCTGTACCATTCTAATGTTCGGTGGTTATCCCGGTGGTTATCCCGGGGACAGGTGCTGAATCATGTTTTTGCCATGCGTGTGGAATTAGCCCTGTTTTTGTCATGCAGATTGCTTCAAAAATCCTGAGTTCATTCTCATTTTACATGGCTGATATATTTGCAGCTCTAAATCATCTCAATCAGCAGATGCAGGGTGGTGGAGTCAACATCATGGAAGCAGAAGAAAACCTGAAGGCTTTTAAAAAAAAAACTACCGTTATGCAAACGACTAACAGAGAACAATAACTTCGCAAACTTTCCCCTTCTGGACGACTGTGTAAGTAAGATCGAAGATGTGTCTGGAATCGGAGACATTTCTGTATCCATGGAACTGAAGCAAACAATTGCCACGCACTTAGATGAGCTTGCAAAGTATCTCGACGGATATTTCCCTACAAGAGAGTCAAATCCAGCATGGGTGAGACAGCCGTTCACGTTTGCTGTTGAGACAGCAGATGTCAATTATGAATACCCCGACGAAATCATTGAAATTCAGCAGAGCCAGGTTCAACAGCAACTCTTCAGAACAACAACACTCACAACGTTTTGATGTCGACAGTAGGAAAAGTACCCAATTATTGTTAAAAAAGCCCTGGAATTTTTTATACCATTTGTTACAACATATCTCTGCGAACAATCCTTTTCGAGGATGCTGGACATAAAAACAAATTAAACGAACAGACTTTGCTGTGAAAATGACAGTAGAGTAGCACTTGCCAAGGTGAAGCCACGCATATCTGAACTTGTCTCTCAAAAACAACAGCAGAAGTCACACTGATTTGCAGGTATGTAATTTGTTGTGAGTTCATGCACTGTGTTGGTTTTGTTCTTTGATCAAGGTGATGTTCATGCACGGTTCATTTTGTGTACCAGTAAAGAAACATATAACTATGTCTTGAATTTGGAAAAAAATCATATTTGATTTATCACTAAAGAAGGGTTCGGTGAATGTGCATTTGAAACTGGTGGGTTTGGTACCTCAAACAAGGTTAAGAACCACTGATTTAGATTCTGAAATGTGGACTGCTGGCTTCACCACACAATTAATCATAGGATCATAGAATGTTAGAGTTGGAAGGGACCTCCAGGGTCATCTGGTCCAACCCCCTGCTCAACGCAGAATTCACTAAACCATCTCAGAAAAATGTTTGTCCAGCCTCTGTTTGAAGACTTCCATTGAAGGAGAAGTCACCACCTCTCGTGGCAGCCTGTTCCACTCGTTAATCATCCTCACTGCCAAAAAGTTTTTCTAATATCCAATCTGTATCTTCTCCCAATCAGTTTCATTCCATTGCTTCTCGTGTTTCCATGTGCAAATGAGAATAAAACTGATCCATCTACACTGTGATATCCCTTCAGATATTTGTAGACAGCTTCCAAGTCTCCTCTCAGTCTTCTCTTCTGCAAGCTAAACATTCCCAGATCCTTTAACCATTCCTGATAGGACATTGTTTGTAGACCGGTCACCATTCTGGTAGATCTTCTCTGAACTTGCTCAAGTTTCTTCATATCTATTTTTAAGATGTAGTGCCCAGAACTGGATATAGTATTCCAGATGAGGTCTGACCAAAGAGGAGTCGAGGAGTATAATTACTTCACGTGATCTAGAATGTATGCTTCTGTTAATGCAACCCAGAATTGTATTTGCCTTTTTTGCTGCTGCATCACACTGTTGACTCGTGTTCAGTCTGTGATCTATTTGTATTCCCAAGTCTTTTTCCCACGTGCTGTTGCTTAGCCCTATTCTTTCCATTGTGTATTTGCTTTTTTAATTTTTCTTGCCCAGCTGTAGGACTTTCCAATTGTTATACCCTTTCTGACATTGTGCATCATAATATGTCTCTGTGCCCTGAGCCTTATGGACCAGGTACGTATTATTATGCACAGGCGATCGCGCACGCATACAGGCTGTGCGAGTGTGATCGACACCGTTTATCATCTGATTCTGATAGACTATGATGTGTTCCCTAAAAAAATGTTTTTGCAAATTTTGGTGGAAAAATGAGAAATCGCTGGTCAAATCAAAGGATTTAGATGCTGAAATGTGGACTGGTGTCTGGACCACACATCCTAATATAAAATATAACTTTTAATAGATATTTTAAAAGACCAAACAATAATTATGTAAATGGACAAAGACCATAAAAAGTATAAGTGCAAACTGGGTGAGGGTAAGGGGTAAATACCAGTTATATCATTCAGGCTAACCCTAAATATCCCTCAAAATATTGAGATCCTGCCTGAAAGCGGACGTTTATCACCCTAGCGAGGCGGTTTGGTGTCCCCGCTCCACGTCGGGTTTCCCTTGGTTGACCTATTGCACCCTTGCACCAAACACACAGAAAAATAATACAGATAGGATCAAAATCTATGATCCTTTGCAGTGGTAGCGCCTAGGCCACACATAGGCCCTTAAACAGATATAACCAATATTATATAGAGTTCAGTCTCTCTTAGAGTCGATAGAGGGATAATTCATTTTACAATATCTCAGAATAGATCACACTTCAATAATCTTAAAAGAAGCAAGAGACATAGAGCATATTAAGAGAGAGCAATGGCCTTATCTGTGGTAAGTAGTGGAATGCTTACAAGTAGTAACTGGATAGTCCCTTTCAAGATATTTGCTCTGTAGGTTGCACCAGTGCAAAAGAAAAAGTCCCAGTTCTAGGAGAGCCAATAGCTATCCCAATGCGTTTCATCCTCTTCTCATTCAGGACTCATCAGGGGACAAATCAGGAGACAAGCCATAATAGGAGCATCCTCTATTCTACCATTATTTTTTACTTTTTTTTCTCTACACAATATCAATTGCGACATTTTGGAGACATTTTTAGACATATTTTGATTCAAAGGATTCATATAAATATAACCACTTGGTTGATATCTGTAAGACTGTGTCTCCTTGCACATATTTAAATGTTTTTAAATGTTAATAATAAAGCTGTGTGTTTCTAAACTATTTATGTTATTGTATGTGTAAACTTTCTTTATAGGTTTAATAAATGCATTCTTGACTACAACCAGTACACTTGCAACAAAAGGAACTAAATGCCACCTTAGTTCAAATAGAGTGACAATATTTCCGTAATAAAATAAATCTTTTTATTGAAAACATACACACATGTAAATAATAACTTATAAGCAAGGAATGTCATAGAGAAGAACGATGGGTCTTTAATAAATAACACATGAGCCGTATCCCTTATTAACAATAATAATATAGATAGTGTATAATAGCAGTCCATAGAATAAGCTTCATAAGACTATGGTAAACAGATCCCTTCAGGTTTCCATAATTAAAGTCAAATGCCAAGTGCAACCAAATATATGTACAAAAAGAAGCTAAAAGTATACTAAATGTCAGAAAAAACTCACAGCCTATGAGAACTGGAAGGCCCAGCAGCTGGCAAAACAGAGATAAATTAGCAAACTCAGCTCAATGTGGACCTATCAGACAAGCGCCCCAACGCACGTTTCGCCTATCTTCATCAGCAGCGTTGTCAATAATAAAGCTGTGTGTTTCTAAACTACTTATGTGATGTGCAATCTTTCTTTATAGGTTTAAAAAATGCATTCTTGACTACAACCAGTATACTTGATTTACCTTTGGCTCTGTAGCTTTGGCCAATTCTTTATTTATATATTGACTTTTTTTGCCTAAGAACACGCTAAATGAATTAAGAATGGTATCTAATCTTCTCCCAATGATCAAGGGGCAATTTGGTGATAAACATTGCTTTTTCCAGCATGATAAAGACCATGTCACAGGGCAAAAGTGATAACTAAGTAGCTAGGTGAACAAAACATTAAAATTTTGGGTCCATGGCCAGGAAACTCCCCAGATCTCAATCCCATTGAGAACCTGTGGTCAATTCTCAAAAAGCAGGCGTACAAATAAAAACACATAAATTGTGATGAACTCCACTGATTGGGCAAGAATGTCATTGTTAGAACCTTGCTGTTAGGTTTTTTTTCCTTTGCTGGTCACATGACCTTGTTGGCCTATTTAATCCTGCTCCGCCCTTCTGGCTTTGCTGGACTTCATTGTATATCTACTTTCTAGCTAGCCTGTGCTCTGTATCTAACTCTGTTAGTTTGCTTGGTCTACGGACCTCTAGGTTCTATCTATTTTGTTTGTTCGTCTGTCTGCTGCTATTTCTGTTAGGAGGTGTCCCATATTCCTCCCAGTCCTTAGTACTTGTAGGGATTCCCTCCCCAAATCTATAGGTCTCCGTACAGACTAGATTAGGACTTTAGCAGGTCTGATCGCAGGATCAGGTTCCCTGTTACATCGTAGGGATTCAGCTGAGTCTTATAGTAGGGACAGATCTCCTCTCTTTCCTTAGCTTTGGTAGCAGAACATAACAGTCATCAGTCAGGATGTATCCCAGAATCTGATATCCAGCTGCCAGGGGGAATTGCAGAGGGCTTGAAAAATAAGGGTCAACGCTGTAAATAATGAGTCTTTACTAGTGTTGAGCGATACCTTCCGATATCGAGAAATATCGGATCGGACCGATACCCAAAAAATATCGGATATCGCCGATTCCGATACCGGAAACCAATACAAGTCAAAGGGACACAAATATCGGAATGAAAATAAACCCTTTCTTTCCTTGTAGGTTAATTTTACATGAAGGAAAACAACTAAGAATAATGTAGAATGTATTGGGGGAGGTGGAGGAGACATTAAAGGCATAGAGGTTTAGCCCAATCAAATGGACTAGTAGGAATTAATTTTTTTTTAAGACAATCGGAGTTACAAAGATATTGACTATGCTGAGCTTTTTAATATTTTGTCAGATATTTATGTTTCACTACTTCCATGCTCTTCACCTTCTTTTTTACTTCTCCCACACTTTCTCCTTCATCATCCTCAGCAACAGCATTTTTTTCATCAACTTCTTCTTCACCTTATTCATCTTCTTCTTCTTCACCTACTTCCTATTATTCTTTTTTTTACATTCTTCATATTCTTCTTATTCAACTATTATTCTTCTTCATATTCTACTTATTCATCTTCTTCATATTCTTCTTCTTCATCATATTCTTATTTGTGACAGGCATTCCTGTAGTTGTTATCTATAAAAGTTTAAAGATTACACCTTCTGTTCTGCCTGTCACAAAAGATTTACAACAGGATTTGTCCACGTTCAGTTTGGCCTGCAGCAGCAGGTAATTTCCAGGGGCACCACGAGGAGGAACGGACTTACCCCCAAACACTGCTTAGTCATCTTCCGCTTATAATTTAGATAATATCTTTTGCTCTGATTTTTAATCTTATGCTTAATGTTCTTCTGCTTTTTGCTCTGCAGCTTCTTGTTCTTCAACTTCTTGGTCTTCTGTCTCTTGTTCTTCTGTATCTTGGTGGTTGTCTTCTTGTTCTTTGTCCTCTTGGTCATCTTCTTCAGGGTCATCTTCTTAGTCTTCTTTGGGGTGGTCTTCAGGGTCGTTGTCTTCAGGGTCGTCATCTTCGGGGTCGTCGTCTTCTTCAGGGTGGTCTTCAGGGTCGTCGTCTTCAGGGTAGTCGTCTTCGGGGTCCTCGTCTTCTTCGGGGTAGTCTTCAGGGTCGTCGTCTTCAGGGTCGTCGTCTTCGGGGTCCTCGTCTTCTTCAGGGTGGACTTCAGGGTCGTCGTCTTCAGGGTCGTCGTCAGGGAGATCCAGAGTGATTACCAAAAACCATTTCAAAAAGCTTGAACTTGGAAATGTAGCAGAAGGTACAAGAAGGCTGAGGAACCACCGAGAACCAGCTGACGGTACTGGAACCCGGATGGGTAGCAGAAGGTACAAGAGCCAATGGAATTACCGAGGGCCAGCTGATGGTACTGGAACCCAGTTACTAAGCAGGAGGTACCTGTGCCAGAAAGCACTACCAAGGACCAGCAGACGTTGGTGGAACTCAGATACCAAGAAGGAGGCACCTAAGCCAAAGGCACTGCCTGGAACCAGTTGATGTTACTGGAACCCAGGGGGACATATTCAAGATTGACTTCCAAAGAACCAGCTAATGGTACTGGAACTCAGATAGGCAGCAGAAGGTACACATGAAAAAAAGTTGCAAGGCCGCGAGCCGGCCAGAGTTACCGAAACCCACAGTCCTACAGGGGGTGCTTGTCCTATTGGCACTATGGAACTAGCCTTCATTTCCAGATCCCGCAGCCCACATAGGAGTCACCTAAACTGCAGGCACCATAGAGTCGGCTAACCCGACCGCAACACGACAGGACAACGTATTGGAGGCAAAGTGACTTTGACACTACCCGGAAACAGCTGGCGTGCTGGAACCAGGCTGGGCAGGAGGGAGTACCCGTGCCAAAGACACTGCTTGGAAACAGCTGGCGGTACTGGAACCCAGGGTAAATACTAAAAACAGAGTGGAGCCAGAGGCCTAATTGGAGCAAGTTTAAAATCAGCGGTAGTGTCAATGTGGACAGAGCAGGAGAATTTGCCGGACACACAGCAGCGGGATCAGCTGACGTTACTGAACCCCAATAACACTGGAGCAAGTGTTGACTGTGCAGACGGCACTTCTGAGCAGCAACTGGCGGTGTTGGAGCCCAGGGATTACAGTTCAGGTGGTAGAAATATGAACACAACAGGAGACCTGGATACTGTTGCCAGCCAATTATTTAATCTGGAAGAGGACTGGCAAATTCATGCGAGATCCAGGCCTTGTTCATTTTCAGAAAAGAAAGCCGGTCAACGTTATTGGAGGATAGTCGGATGCGACGGTGTGTTAGTACACCACCTGCGGCACTAAAGACTCGTTCCCATAATACAATAGCAGCAGTGCAAGCCAGCACCTCCAATGCATACTGGCTAAGCTCTGGCCATGTATCCAGCTTAGAGACCCAAAACTTGGAGGGGGAAGAGCTGTCTGGGAGTACACTGAAAGGGCAAGACATGTAGTCTGCCACCATGTGACGGAAACGTTGCCTCCTGCTGACTGGAGCCGTCTGTGATGGTGTAGACATTTGTGGCGGGGACACAAAACTTTGCCACATTTGGGCCATACTGGTCTTGCCTTGTGCTGAGGCGCTGCATCTGCTCCCTCTTTGTGCAGAGCTTCCTCCACTGCCTCGACGCACTGAGCAGCTTTGTAAAGCACTAGCAGCACTGCTCTCGGGTGGAATGGAGAACATGATGGATTGCACCAGTGTGTCTTGGTACTCCCGCATTTTACGCTCCCGGTTCAACGGTGTTATGAGGCTTTGTAAGTTGTCCCGGTAGCAAGGATCTAGGAGGGTGGACACCCAATAATCATCCGTGTTGAGAATGTGGGCAATGCAGCGGTCATTTCTCAGGCACTACAGCATGAAATCAACCATGTGCTGCAGACTGCCAACTGGCCAAGAAATGCTGTCCCCTGCTTGAGGCGTGATCTCTGCCTGCTCTGCATCACCCCACCCTCGCTCTAGATACTGACTACGAGAGCATTGTGTACCTCCCTCCTGTGGACAGATGTCTTCCTCCTCCATTGACTCCTCCTCATCCTCCTCACAAAGTGTCCCCTGCCTAGGACTTTGTGAGGAACCACGTTGCGCAGACTGTACAGAAGCAGATGGCATTTGTGACTCCTCATCCTCCACCTCTTCCAAAACCTCCTCCCTTAGTGCTTGCAGTGTTTTTTCAAGCAGGCAGATAAGGGGGATAGTCATGCTGACTAGTGCATCATCTGCATTCGCCATCCGCGTGGAATAATCGAAGGCACGCAAAATGTGGCAGATGTCTTTCATAGAGGCCCACTCAGTGGTGGTGAAGTGTGAACGGCGCGCAGTGTGACTTATTTGCACCTGCTGCAGCTGGTACTCCATTACTGCTGCCTGCTGCTCACACAACCTCTCCAACATACAGACCAAAAGTTTGGACACACCTTCTCATTTAAAGATTTTTCTGTATTTTCATGACTATGAAAATTGTACATTCACACTGAAGGCATCAAAACTATGAATTAACACATGTGGAATTATATACTTAACAAAAAAGTGTGAAACAGCTGTAAATATATCTTATATTCTAGGTTCTTCAAAGTAGCCACCTTTTGCTTTGATGACTGCTTTGCACACTCTTGGCATTCTCTTGATGAGCTTCAAGAGGTAGTCACCGGAAATGGTTTTCACTTCACAGGTGTGCCCTGTCAGGTTTAATAAGTGGGATTTCTTGCCTTATAAATGGGGTTGGGACCATCAGTTGTGTTGTGCAGAAGTCAGGTGGATACACAGCTGATAGTTCTACTGAATAGACTGTTAGAATTTGCAGTATGGCAAGAAAAAAGCAGCTAAGTAAAGAAAAACGAGTGGCCATCATTACTTTAAGAAATGAAGGTCAGTCAGTCCGAAAAATTGGGCAAACTTTGAAAGTGTCCCCAAGTGCAGTTGCAAAAACCATCAAGCGCTACAAAGAAACTGGCTCACATGAGGACCGCCCCAGGAAAGGAAGACCAAGAGTCACCTCTGCTTCTGATGATAAGTTTATCCGAGTCACCAGCCTCAGAAATCGCAGATTAACAGCAGCTCAGATAGAGACCAGGTCAATGCCAAACAGAGTTCTAGCAGCAGACACATTTCTACAACAACTGTTAAGAGGAGACTTTGTGCAGCAGGCCTTCATGGTAAAATAGCTGCTAGGAAACCACTGCTAAGGACAGGCAACAGGCAGAAGAGACTTGTTTGGGCTAAAGAACACAAGAAATGGATATTAGACCAGTGGAAATCTGTGCTTTGGTCTGATGAGTCCAAATTTGAGATCTTTGGTTCCAACCACCGTGTCTTTGTGCGACGCAGAAAAGGTGAAAGGATGGAATCTACATGCCTGGTTCCCACCGTGAAGCATGGAGCAGGAGGTGTGATGGTGAGGGGGTGCTTTGCAGGTGACACTGTTGGGGATTTATTCAAAATTGAAGGCATACTGAACCAGCATGGCTACCACAGCATCTTGCAACGGCATGTTATTCCATCCGTTTGCGCTTAGTTGGACCATCATTTATTTTTCAACAGGACAATGACCCCAAACACACCTCCAGGCTGTGTAAGGGCTATTTGACCCAGGAGGAGAGTGATGGGGTGCTACGCCAGATGACCTGGCCTCCACAGTCACCAGACCTGAACCCAATCGAGATGGTTTGGGGTGAGCTGGACCGCAGACTGAAGGCAAAAGGGCCAACAAGTGCTAAGCATCTCTGGGAACTCCTTCAAGATTGTTGGAAAACCATTTCCGGTGACTACCTCTTGAAGCTCATCAAGAGAATGCCAAGAGTGTGCAAAGCAGTCATCTAAGCAAAAGGTGGCTACTTTGAAGAACCTAGAATATAAGACATATTTTCACACTTTTTTGTTAAGTATATAATTCCACATGTGTTAATTCATAGTTTTGATGCCTTCAGTGTGAATGTATAATTTTCATAGTCATGAAAATACAGAAAAATCTTTAAATGAGAAGGTGTGTCCAAACTTTTGGTCTGTACTGTATGTAACGTTGAATTCCACCTGGTGGGTAGGTCACATATGATGCGATGTTACGGAAGGCATAATCGGCGCTGCAGTGTTGCAATGCGCGATTTTGCGATGCTGGAACGCCGCAAGTGAGCGCACTCTATGCGGACCTTGTGCAGCAGTGCATCAAAATCCGGATAGTCCCTCAAAAAACTCTGCACGACCAAGTTCAGCACATGTGCCAGACGTGGGATGTGAGTGAGGTTGCCTAGGCCCAGAGCTGCCACCAGATTTCGGCCATTGTCACACACTACCATGCCTGGCTGGAGATTCGCTGGCACAAACCACACTTCGCTCTGCTGCTTGATGGCATTCCAGAGCTCCTGCGCTGTGTGGCTTCGATTCCCCAAAGAAATTAATTTTAATATGGCCTGTTGACGTTTGGCCACGGCTGTGCTCATATCGGTCATCATAACAGGTAACCGTTCACGGGTCGATGTGGAGGTAGACCGTGACGGCTCCTGCAGCACTGATTCAGAGGAACTGGAGTATGAGGAGGAGTCAATGTGTACAGAATGGATTCCTGCAATCCTTGGAGTTGACAAAACACGTACAGCGCCTCTCTCAAGATCTGTACCCGGCTCCACAACATTTACCCAATGGGCAGTGAGGGAAAGGTATCGTCCCTGTCCATGCTTACTGGTCCACGTGACGTGCCCCCTGGGCCGTGGGGTACCCAGTGCCGGGCCGGTTGATGCTGGGGGTTGTAGTCACTGTGGCGGTGACCCGGTCCGTGACCCAGGGTGGTCAATCCAAGGGTAATTTGTATATATGGGTTTTATAATGTCCGACTACGTCACCTGTGGTGTGCGGTTAAAGGGGGCCGCCGCTGCGGAACAGTCCTCTGAAGCTGGTGGTTTTGCAGCAATGATGGTATAACTCCCCACAGGAAGAGTTAGCTTCAGGGCAGTGTGTGGATGATGGTGGTTGTGCTCTCCCGTAGGAGCAATCTCGCCCTGTCCCCCGGAACGGTGGTGTAGTGAATGCAGGTGTTAGGGTCCCGAGCAGTACTCCTTCCTTACCTGAGGGTGAGATACCACACCTCTGGGTGAGATGCAGTAACTCTGTGGCGAATGAACCCTCAGGGGTGCCACACACCCCCCTGGTAAAACACAGCATGTCCGCGGGCTGGAACAGAGTAAAAGACAGGGTAAATTAAAGACATGCAAAATTTTTGATGCATCACATAGAAGATTTTAAACACAACATTTCTTCCCTTTATGGGAGGTTCTCTTTTCTTTAACTTTACTGGTACGTTTTCTCTTTCAAAAATATTATAAAACTTTCTTCACATTGTAAGGCAGCGCTAGTCATCATCATGGGGAATACTCGCTGCAGCGGGTCAATTAATGCACACCAGCAATGTCTTTCCGGTTTTCACAATTCAGCAGTTTATTATCTCATCATAAACTGCCGTTCACACATATAATGTCAAATGAGCCCCAAGTGGCAGACAGGCCCACTTGGCTCCAGGTCCAGCCTTCAGCAAGGTAATAATAAAGCAATGTCCATATCAATGTCCATATAAGCAGTGTTTTTACCTTTGCCGGCTTATGGCTGCTTCAGTCCTTTTGGTTCCCAGATGGGGGGTCTCTAGCCTCTGGCCCTCCAAGGCTTACTGGCATCTAGTCCCAAGATCCAGGCTTCACCCTCCAGGAGTCCACCAAGCTTCATCAGGCCTCACCAGGCCTCACACGGTGCCACACACACGGGGGGAACAGGCCTCACGCCTATCACACCCCTTGCACCACTGCACACACCTGTCTCAAATTACCAGGGTTTTTAAATCCTATAGAAACAGCCACAGGACCTGTGCTTTATCTCACAGTCACGTGTCCAGACCTTCCGTTGTGCAAAAGGACCTGTGTGATGTCACAGTCATGTGACCAGTCAGCTGAGGGAGGTACATGGTCCGTCAAAACACACACTGAACCATTAAAGGGATGCCTGCTGCATCACATATCCCTCCCCCTGTTCAAACTTGTGGGGTTGAACACCTAATATACACAATGACATTCTAACCCCCAGTTCACACAGAGACTATGTACTTATCAATTGAGCTGTTCAGCCCCTGGAATATTAGTCAATGACATTAGCCCATTCCTTAGGGACCCACCATTTGTCAGTGCCTCTGACTTTATCAAGTCACATTTCCGGGTCGTAACCTTGTCAGCGCTCCCCCGCTCCCAGCGGTCATTCGAAACCCTGTCAGGTCTCCCCCGCTCCCAGCGGTCAGTCGAAACCCTGTCAGGTCTCCACCGCTCCCAGCGGTCAATACAGCAGTGCGACTCACATGCCCTTGTATCTAAGGTCCGGTTCGACTCCATATTGTCCCGTCCTCTATTGGGTCGTTTGCATGGGCCACTCAAACCTGAGTTACTGGAGGTCTCACTGCCTCTAAACCCACGCCCACTACTCTCAGGACATCTTGAAGGGTCCCTGTTCTGTTATTTAGGGGGCCCTTTCTCCATCAGGTCCCACCATTTCCAGACGGCTGCCATCCTCTGCTGCTCAGATGATGCTGTCCATCTACTCGCAGTCTAGTGAGATTCAACTGTTCCACCTCTCGCAGGTAGGTCACTCGGTACTCCACCAGCATGCTCATATATGCAAGGCTTTCTTCCATTCCTATGGCGTAGAATGACACCATGCCGTCTTCATCCGGTATCCAGTCCTGACTAGAGATGAGCGGTGTTCGACTAGAACTGTTCGCCAATCTCAAATTCGAGCTGTTTTGGGCGGTGTTCGAGTTGTTGGACGAACCCGAACGATTTGCAAAAAATTTGGCTGTTCGAGGTTATGTTCGATAACTGTTCGTGCACCAAAAGCGTGTCCTGCATGTCTGGCGCTATTTAGAGCACCAATCATGCAGGGATTGTCTGCCACTCACTGTAATGCCACAGCCATGGTGGTTGTGGCATTACAGTGATTGCCCAAATCGATGGGAACAGTGCCAACAGTGAAACATGAAAAGCCGGCAATTCAGCAGCGGCATAGATCGGTACCCGACAATTTATAACAGAAAGAATAGAGCATCACACATAGATTAGATAGATATAAACATGTCAGCCACATATATACGAAGTACAGTGAAAGTGCTGCTTACTGTACTTGTCATTTAGCGTAAAGGATTTATCAAAAAAAATAATAGTGTTTTCATGCACCGTCTCTTTAAAAAAGCCGGCCGGCAATTCAGCAGCGGCATACACCGGTACCCGACAATTTATAACAGACAGAATAGAGCTTCACACATAGATTAGATAGATAGAAACATGTCAGCCACATATATACGAAGTACAGTGACAGTGTTGCTTACTGTACTTGTCATTTAGTGTAAAGGATTTATCAAAAAAAATAATAGTGTTTTCATGCACCATCTCTTTAAAAAAGCCGGCCGGCAATTCAGCAGCGGTACCCGACAATTTATAACAGACAGAATAGAGCTTCACACATAGATTAGATAGATAGAAACATGTCAGTCACATATATATGAAGTACAGTGATAGTGTTGGTTACTGTACTTGTCATTTAGTATTAAAATAAAGGATTTATTATTAAAAAAATTGGCGTGGGGTTCCCCTTAATTTCAGGCTCTAGCGGAGGTTAAGCAGACGGCTGGGGCAGATGTTTGAAGCCTGGGAAGGGGGTAATACCCACGGAGCTTCCCAGGCTACTAATATCAGCCCCCAGCTGAATACATAGCCTTTACTAGCTATTAAAATGGGGGACCCCCCCAAAAAAATGACGTGTGGTCCTCCCTAATTTAATAGCTAGCAAAGGCTAGGCAGACAGCTGGGGGCTGATATTAATAGCCCAGGAAGGGAGCCATGAATATTGGCCCCCTCCCAGGCTAGAAACACCATCCGTCAGCCGCCCCAGAAATGGCGCATCCATAGGATGCGCCAATTCTGGCACTTAGCCTCGCTCTTCCACGCTGCCCTGGTGCGGTGGCAGGGGGTAATAGGGTTGGGGTTGATGTCAGCTTATAATGCCAGCTGACATCAAGCCCAGGTTAGTAATGGAGAGGCGTCTATAAGACACCCCCATTACTAACCCCATAGTCAAAGTTAAAAAAAACACAAACACCCAGAATAAAGTCCTTTAATTGAAATAAAGACACAATCCTTTATTGTTCTAAATTAAACCATACTTACCGTCACGCCCATTCCAGCTGAAGCCAACGATCTCCTGCAATAAAAGAAAAATAACAAAGCAACCTCATCCTTACCTTTCCATGGTTCCCACGACAGCTTCAGCTCTGCTACATCGAGATGACAGGCTGGACCGCAGCAGAACGCTGCCATCCAGCCTCTCATCCCGCAGACACTGAGAAGCGCGGGCTTGCTTGCGCTGCTCAGCGTCTCTCTGTGACGACATCCAGATGAGCCGAGTTCATGTCCAATGAACTCGGCTCACCTCATGCACGTCACTGACAGCGTGGGAAAATTCTCACGCTGAAGCGGTGAGTGCAGGAGAATTCTCCCATGCTGTCAGTGACGTGCATAAGGTGAGCTCATGTCCAATGAACTCAGCTCACCTCCTGCACGTCACTGACAGCGTGGGAGAATTCTCCTGCACTCACGTGAGAATTCTCCCACGCTGAAGCGCTGAGTGCAGGAGAATTTTCCCACGCTGTCAGTGACGTGCATAAGGTGAGCTCATGTCCAATGAACTCAGCTCACCTCCTGCACGTCACTGACAGCGTGGGAGAATTCTCCTGCACTCAGCGCTTCAGTGTGAGAATTCTCCCACGCTGAAGCGCTGAGTGCAGGAGAATTTTCCCACGCTGTCAGTGACGTGCATGAGGTGAGCCGAGTTCATTGGACATTAACTCGGCTCATCTGGATGCCCTCACAGAGAGACACTGTGGAGCGCAAGCAAGCCTGCGCTTCTCAGTGTCTGCGGGATGACAGGCTGGATGGCAGCGTTCTGCTGCGGTCCAGCCTGTCATCTCGATGTAGCAGAGCTGAAGCTGTCATGGGAACCATGGAAAGGTAAGGATGATGTTGCTTTATTATTTTTCTTTTATTTCAGGAGATCGTTGGCTTCAGCTGGAATGGGCGTGATGGTAAGTATGGTTTAATTTAGAACAATAAAGAATTGTGTGTTTATTTCAATTAAAGGACTTTTTTCTGAGTGTTGTGTTTTTTTTAAATACTTTACTAGAAATTCATGGTGGTCATGTCTAATATTGGCGTGACCCCATGAATTTCGGGCTTAGGGCCAGCTGATAATGCCAAGCTGGCCCTAACCCCTTTATTACCCAGTGAGCCACCGCATCAGGGCCCTGGATGAGTTGGGTACAGCGCCAGAAGATGGCGCTTCTATGAACGCGCCATTTTCCGGGGTGGCTGCGGACTGCAATTTGCAGCGGGGGTGGCCCAGAAAGCTTGGGCCTCCCTGCGCTGCGGATTCCAGCCCCCAGCTGCCTAGTTGTACCTGGCTGGACACAAAAACAGGGCGAAGCCCCACGTCAATTTTCTTTAAATTATTTCATGAAATAATTAAGAAAAAAAGGGCTTCCCTATATTGTTGTGTCCGGCCAGGTACAAATAGGCAGCTGGTGGTCGGGGGCAGCCCGTTCCTGCCTGCTGTACCTGGCTGGACACAAATATAGTGCGAAGCCCCACGTCAATTTTTTTTAAATTATTTCATGAATTTCCTGAAATAATTTAAAAAAATTGAAGTGGGGCTTCGCACTATATTTGTGTCCAGCCAGGTACAGCAGGCAGGAACGGGCTGCCCCCATCCACCAGCTGCCTATTTGTACCTGGCCGGACACAACAATATAGGGAAGCCCTTTTTTTCTTAATTATTTCATGAATTTCATGAAATAATTAAAAAAAATTGAAGTGGGGCTTCGCACTATATTTGTGTCCAGCCAGGTACAGCAGGCAGGAACGGGCTGCCCCCATCCACCAGCTGCCTATTTGTACCTGGCCGGACACAACAATATAGGGAAGCCCTTTTTTTCTTAATTATTTCATGAATTTCATGAAATAATTAAAAAAAATTGAAGTGGGGCTTCGCACTATATTTGTGTCCAGCCAGGTACAGCAGGCAGGAACGGGCTGCCCCCAACCACCAGCTGCCTATTTGTACCTGGCCGGACACAACAATATAGGGAAGGCCTTTTTTTCTTAATTATTTCATGAATTTCATGAAATAATTAAAAAAAAAGTACGTGGGGCTTCGCCCTATTTTTGTGTCCAGCCAGGTACAACTAGGCAGCTGGGGGCTGGAATCTGCAGCGCAGGGAGGCCCAAGCTTTCTGGGCCCCCCCCCCCCGCTACAAATTGCAGTCCGCAGCCACCCCGGAAAATGGCGCGTTCATAGAAGCGCCATCTTCTGGCGCTGTACCCAACTCATCCAGGGCCCTGGTGCGGTGGCTCACTGGGTAATAAAGGGGTTAGGGCCAGCTTGGTATTATCAGCTGGCCCCAAGCCCAAAATTCATGGGGTCACGCCAGTATTAGACATGACCGCCATGAATTTCTAGTAAAGTATTTAAAAAAACACAACACCCAGAATTAAGTCCTTTAATTGAAATAAAGACACAATTCTTTATTGTTCTAAATTAAACCATACTTACCATCACACCCATTCCAGCTGAAGCCAACGATCTCCTGCAATAAAAGAAAAATAATAAACCAACCTCATCCTTACCTTTCCATGGTTCCCACGACAGCTTCAACTCTGCTACATCGAGATGACTGGCTGGACCGCAGCAGAACGCTGCCATCCAGTCTGTCATCCCGCAGACACTGAGAAGCGCAGGCATGCTTGCGCTCCTCACTGTCTCGCTGTGACGGCATCCAGATGAGCCGAGGTCATGTCCAATGAACTCGGCTCACCTCATGCACGTCACTGACAGCGTGGGAAAATTCTCACGCTGAAGTGCTGAGTGCAGGAGAATTCTCCCACGCTGTCAGTGATGTGCATGAGGTGAGCTCATGTCCAATGAACTCAGCTCACCTCCTGCACGTCACTGACAGCGTGGGAAAATTCTCCTGCAATCAGCGCTTCAGCGTGAGAATTTTCCCACGCTGTCAGTGACGTGCATGAGGTGAGCCGAGTTCATTGGACATGAACTCGGCTCATCTGGATGTCGTCACAGAGAGACGCTGAGCAGCGCAAGCAAGCCTGCGCTTCTCAGTGTCTGCGGGATGACAGGCTGGATGGCAGCGTTCTGCTGCGGTCCAGCCTGTCATCTCGATGTAGCAGAGCTGAAGCTGTCGTGGGAACCATGGAAAGGTAAGGATGAGGTTGCTTTATTATTTTTCTTTTATTGCAGGAGATCGTTAGCTTCAGCTGGAATGGGCGTGATGGTAAGTATGGTTTAATTTAGAACAATAAAGGATTGTGTCTTTATTTCAATTAAAGGACTTTATTCTGGGTGTTTGTGTTTTTTTTAACTTTGACTATGGGGTTAGTAATGGGGGTGTCTTATAGATGCCTCTCCATTACTAACCTGGGCTTGATGTCAGCTGGCATTATAAGCTGACATCAACCCCAACCCTATTACCCCCTGCCACCGCACCAGGGCAGCGTGGAAGAGCGAGGCTAAGTGCCAGAATTGGCGCATCCTATGAATGCGCCATTTCTGGGGCGGCTGACGGCTGGTGTTTCTAGCCTGGGAGGGGGCCAATATTCATGGCTCCCTTCCTGGGCTATTAATATCAGCCCCCAGCTGTCTGTCTAGCCTTTGCTAGCTATTAAATTAGGGGGGACCCCACGTCATTTTTTTTGGGGGGTCCCCCATTTTAATAGCTAGTAAAGGCTATGTATTCAGCTGGGGGCTGATATTAGTAGCCTGGGAAGCTCCGTGGGTATTACCCCCTTCCCAGGCTTCAAACATCTGCCCCAGCCGTCTGCTTAACCTCCGCTAGAGCCTAAAATTAAGGGGAACCCCACGCCAATTTTTTTAATAATAAATCCTTTATTTTAATACTAAATGACAAGTACAGTAACCAACACTATCACTGTACTTCATATATATGTGACTGACATGTTTCTATCTATCTAATCTATGTGTGATGCTCTATCTTTCTGTTCTAAATTGTCGGGTACCGCTGCTGAATTGCCGGCCGGCTTTTTTAAAGAGACAGTGCATGAAAACACTATTATTTTTTTAAATAAATCCTTTACACTAAATGACAAGTACAGTAAGCAACACTCTCACTGTACTTATTATATATGTGACTGACATGTTTCTATCTATCTAATCTATGTGTGAAGCTCTATTCTTTCTGTTCTAAATTGTCGGGTACAGATGCTGAATTGCCGGCCGGCTTTTTTAAAGAGACGGTGCATGAAAACACTAATATTTTTTTTAATAAATCCTTTACACTAAATGACAAGTGCAGTAACCAACACTGTCACTGTGCTTCTTATATGTGTGACTGACATGTTTCTATCTATCTAATCTATGTGTGATGCTCTATTCCTTCTTGTCTAAATTGTCGGGTACCGGTGTATGCCGCTGCTGAATTTGCCGGCCGGCTTTTTTAAAGAGAGTGTCTTCTGAGCAGTTTGTCAGCTTTTGGACACCTTTGCACGTGTTTTCTATGTGTTTCTATGTGTTTTTGTTTGCCTGCCATTGGTTTTAACGGTGTTCGACGGTGTTCTAAGGTGTTCGACGAACAGTTCGACGAACAGTTCCTCGAACATCCCGGTGTTCGACGAACCGAACCGAACCCAAACACTACGGGGGTGGCTCAACACTAGTCCTGACGATCACGTGGACTGCTTACTTTCACCACACCAGAATTGTTCACCATCATCTGCATGGCTTGGCCATTTCAACCAATGAGTTTCTCACCAGAACATGAGGCACCCGGATGACCTCTTCCCGCTGACTGTGAGCTTTTCTCATAAGCTCCAGTTGTCTAACGGCTTGCTCCGTCTTCAACCGGAGAAACCGCTTCGTGCAAACACATCGCCAATGTATGTCACTTAGGATCGCCACCCTCTTCACTGTGACTTCGGTCGTGGACAGGACCACCAGCTGTTTAGCTTCTGAGGTCGAGTACACCTTACTGGCTTCCACAGCCTTCTTAAACTGGTCATGCACGGACTCACTGGTGCATTCTTCCGTCAAATCCTCAGGTACATCTATGAGGCACTAATACCGAGATGTTTCGGTCTCACCAGTGGTCTCCAAACAATCATTTGTTAACACTCTCTTAGCTCTCCTCAGGTCCACCTTCTCATGGTCTAGGGGAGTGAGTGTCACTTGTTTGCCTTTTCCCTTCTCCCAGGAGGCCTCGTTCACTGAGTGATACTCTCTCAGGCGACTTTTGAGCCGGGAAACTTCTTCCTCTAGTTCCGCCACTCTCCTCTCAGCGGCCCGTCTCTGAAGCTCTTCCTGCTTCAACTGCTCTTTTAATGGTAGAGTTCTCTCAGACCTCTCTGTCTCCAATGCGCCCACTCGGCTCTCAATAGCCAGTCTCTCAAGCTTCTCTTGCGTCCACTGGGCTTGTAGCAACTTCTTGAGCTCCTTGATCTCGGCTCCTACATCCACTGAATCATCCGAGCTCACATCACTCGAGGAGGTATCTGCTTCATACCTCCCATCACCAGCGGACAACTCCTGGCCCTGGTCTGTGGCTTTTCCGATGGACTCCTCCATCTTTTCCCGCTCAGTTTCCATCTTGCTGAGCCTTTCCTTAAGGCACGCCTCTGCCCTCTGGAGATTATCACAACATGTCTGCAGCTCCTTCACCTGAGCTTCCAGACCTAAGTTCTTTCTGCGGAGATCACCATTTTGATCACGGGTGTCTTGCAGAGTGGTCTCAACCACTTGGCGCACTTCCTCTGCACCCGCCTTATCCTCCTCTAGTTTTTCTTTCACCTTGAGGAGATCCTCATTGCTTCCCTTCTGGTCTCGCTGTAAATCCCTCACAACCTGGTATAATTTCTGCCTTTCAGACTCCAGGCTCTGCTGGTCTGAGGACACGATCTCCAGGTTTCCACATAGTTGCTGCACATCACCCTGACACTGCTGTCTGCTAGGCTCCAGTTCTTGGTCACGACTGGCCGCCTCCTCTTTCAGGGCTGTCAGATCTTTCTGACCCAGTACTGTACCGGAGGTTGCTACTGGCAATGTCACCTCCTCTTCTGCCTCTGAAGGAGGATCCACACTTGAAACAATGGCACACACCATTACATTTTCTTTATTTTCACTTTTAGTCAAGACTACAGGAGCAACCTTTTTGTGGCCCTTGCGCCGTCGACGAGAGGGGGACTTTCTCACCTCGTCTATCCCCTCCTGACTGACCTCTCCTTCTACTTCCGTAGTGTCACCGTCAGCTACGGGGTCTGTGTCACTCCCCATGGTGTCGTGGACCAACAAGTCACCTCCCACCTTGACGTCAACCCCCTCCACAGGAGTCACCCTGTTATCAATGGTCACATTGTCATTTTTAGGAGGTACCAACCCACCACCAGTAACATTTTTCAGTTTTCTACCCTCTACGCTCTTGTGAAAGTCCGCCCCTTTTTTAGACTCCGCCCCCTTTTAACAACCACACCGGCAGGGTAATTTTTGCAAGAAAAATTAACAGTAGTCTTAGGACTCAGTTCACCACATCTCTTACCACCTCCCCGGGCACTCTGGGACAA
Organism: Phyllobates terribilis; assembly: GCF_046119375.1. Lineage (NCBI taxonomy): Eukaryota > Metazoa > Chordata > Amphibia > Anura > Dendrobatidae > Phyllobates > Phyllobates terribilis. Next base: position 124,385,525 of record NW_027362762.1, on the reverse strand, counting down.
TACTTGCGCCCCCGGAGGGTTCATAGAATGGTGCACTGCTGCCATTCTATACAGTGCCCACAGCTCCTGCGGTTCCTGCACCATGTCCTGTAAAAGTTTCTCAAATACCTGATGTGAGTCCTGTCGGTGTTTCTCAAATGCCTGCTGCTGTTTCTCAAATGCCTGCTGCGACTCCACCAGGCATTTCAATCGCTCAACAGCTTCAGATTCATTTGCTGCTCCTTTCACAGCCATCTTTATCAGCTCCTGTATTTCCTCAGGACACTCCATTATGCCAAAGAGCGATTGCACATGGTCATTTAACCCTTTATCCATTCCGTCTGGAGATACTGCACCATTCATGGCTATCGCTGTACACACTAGACACTTTATACCGCTCTCCCCGAAAAATTTTTCGTGGCCCCACCGAGCCACCGCAAAACCGGATTTAAGTGCGACGACAACCTTCGCAACCCCGCCGAGTTGCAGCCAGATGCTTTAACTTCGTGAGCCCCGCCGAGCCACAGCAAACCAGGTTTGAGTCCGACGACAATCTTCGCAACCCCGCCGAGTTGCAACCAGATGCTTTGCCACACTCGTCGTCCTGTGCTGTTGCCCCTAGCAACCGGGCTGTCGTTGCCGCTAGCAAGCGGACTGCAGTTGCCCCTAGCAACCGGACTGCAGTTGCCTCTAGCAACCAGACTGCAGTTGCCCCTAGCAACCGGACTGCAGTTGCCCGCACTCTCGAACCACATGTAAGGCAGCGCTAGTCATCATCATGGGGGATACTCGCTGCAGCCGGTCAATTAATGCACACCAGCAATATCTTTCCGGTTTTCACACTTCAGCAGTTTATTATCTCATCATAAACCGCCATTCACACATATAATGTCAAACGAGCCCCAAGTGGCAGACAGGCCCACTTGGCTCCAGGTCCAGCCTTCAGCAAGGCAATAATAAAGCAATGTCCATATCAATGTCCACATAAGCAGTGTTTTTACCTTTGCCGGCTTATGGCTGCTTCAGTCCCTTTGGTTCCCAGATGGGGGGTCTCTAGTCTCTGGCCCTCCAAGAGTAACTTATTTACAATTTTAAAGTTCAGTTCGGTTCCATCTAATACGCTCAGTAGTGGTGCTCCCTCCGGGGAAGCTCTTGTCCACTCTAGGCTGACCCAGCCGGGTCTTCAGCACTGTAGGGTGAGGAGCTGCTCTCTTTCCCCACCCGGTGGACATTTAAGGCATACCAGCCTCGTTCACCTCGGTGTCTGGTATAACTTACATAATCACCCGGGAATAGGTCTCGGTCCGGATGACCTTCTTTAAGGTGGGACTCCACGTCCCTCCGATTGACGAAGAGGTCGGTGTCAGAATACGGGTCCTGAATGAACCCCCAACCTCCTTCCAAATTAAACTTAACAACTACCCCTTCCGTACGGGGACCGGATGCTGCTTTGCTGGTTCTGCGGGCCCGGGACTTCTCTTCTATGTTGTGGGCCTCTAGTTTCTCCCACCGCACCCGCCGGATGTGCCGCTCTTTCTCAAGCTGCACCAGCTCGCGCCTGCAGTGTTCTTTACTGCGGGCCGCTGCTGCCTTCGTTTCGAGGGAAAACCCCATGTGGTCTACCCCGAGGTTATCCCACTCGCACTCCTCTTCCTCACCGCGGGAGTTGACAGGGGGCTGGGGAGCTGGCAGGAGTGCGGGCCGCTGGTCCTCCACCTCCCGGACCAATCCCAGGGCCGGGGTCTGCATACCCACTCGAGTGTGGGAGGGGGCGGTTCCTGCAGGGGGCCCAGGAGTGGGCCGGTGTCGCTGGTGCCCGGAGGTAACGGTTCCGGGGCCTGGAGGACATTTGGGGCGGACTCTCCCGGGGACAAGTGTCTTGGGAGGAGGGTCCAGAACTGGTCCTCGCTTGCCGCGGCCGGGGGCAGAGGGCCTTGCTGGGGTGTCAGAAGCAGGCCGGCGTCGCCCGGGGTCGGCGGCTCCAGGTCAGCGGTGCTAGCGCTCGGGACAGGGAGACTCCTCTTACCTGCTCCCGCGGCTGCTCTTGCGCTGCACGCTGCCTACTGGCGCTGGTCCAGATCCACCATGGCTGGGGCGCTGCCCGTGCTTGGCAGCGGTGCTTGCTGCCGGCTCACCAACCGTTCCACCATCTCCTTCTTCCAGCTGGTGATAGTCTCTTGCTGGGCCTGCTCCATCCTCCGGCTCAGGTCTTCCATCCCGGTGCGGAGGAACTCGGAATCCTCCCGGGACAGCCTGGCAATTAACTCCTCCAGGGTGAGGGGTGCTTCCAGTGGTGACAGGCCGCTAGCAGGGGCTCCGACTTCACCTGACACCGTCTTCCCTGCCGGTTATGGTCCATCTGGAAGGATCCAGACCACACCCCGTCTCTTAGTTTTATTTCCTCTCCCCTTCTTGGGGCGGTCCCATGTCGGCCTGCTGTCGGTCACAGCTGGGGGCGCCTCTTCCAGACTAATGGAAAGGTCCAGGGTTATGGCCACAGCTGCAGTGGGTGCGTCGCGCTTTTGACGCCATTCTGGGACCTGGCCCACGATGGGAGGTGATCTCTGGTTGTTGATTTTGGTTGTGCACATAATGGCGCCCGTTCTTTTGGGGCGGGCACCACATTCAGTAAGAAACACAGTCTCTTAGGCACACAATACCCGATGATAATGGGTGGGTTACGTATCCTGCCGACTACGCCAAAGTTGACGCGCCCCCTGGGCCGTGGGGTACCCGGTGCCAGGCCGGTAGATGCTGGGGGTTGTAGTCACTGTGGCGGTGACCCGGTCCGTGACCCAGGGCGGTCAATCCAAGGGTAAGTTGTATATATGGGTTTTATAATGTCCGACTATGCGACTATGCCACCTGTGGAGTGCGGCTAAAGGGGGCCGCCGCTGTGGAACAGTCCTCTGAAGCTGGTGGTTTTGCAGCAATGATGGTATAACTCCCCACAGGAAGAGTTAGCTTCAGGGCCGTGTGTGGATGATGGTGGTTGTGCAGGTTGTGCTGGGTGTTGTAGTCATGTGAGGGATGGCGCAGCAAGGAAACATAGACAAGATAGTGCAGTCCCAGGGTCTTTACTCACGGTTATTGCAGTTCAAGTTACAGGTACCAGTGCAACTTCCCTCGGCGTGCTGCGCTTACTCAGAGTGGGGTTCAGTCCACTCTCAGATATTTCCAGAGCACTTAACAGGACCCCTTTCTATGTGCCTTCCTCAGCCGTCTTCCTGCGCTGGCTCTCACCCTCCTGCCCTGCGCCTCACAGTCAGTGTCCCAAGCCGGTGGCCTCGTGTCTTGGCAGGCGACCTGCAGTCCCCTGGGCCCTATTTGGCCACCTTTTCAGCGATTGTTAACTGTGGTAGTGGGCAACTGCACCCTGAAAGTACAGCCACCTCCGGTTGCTAGTTGGACTTAAAGTATCCGTGCTAGTTAAGGGGCCGGTCCCCTCTGCGGCTTGATCCTTCCACTGTCTTGTAGATTCGGGTGTACGGGTGGCCTCCAGCACTGCTCGTACCCCTAGGATCCCCTCGCTCCTTCCTCCTGGAGCCTTTCCTGCTCCCCTTCTCTTCCCAGACTTGAGCCTCACTGTCTAGGCGCGCCTCTGGAGCAGAGCTCATACAGAGCCTCTGCTCCTGTCACTTCTCCTCCTCTGACTGAACAGACTGAACTCCTGATCTAAGATGGTGTCTCTATTTTATACTCTCTCTGTCATGTGCTCCCAGGATCTATTTCTTCCACCCCATCCACTACATGGTTCCCCCTCTCTAGGTGGTTCCCCCCACTCCAGCCAAGTACCGGGGACTCTGCTGTCCCGTAGGAGCAATCTCGCCCTGTCCCCCGGAACGGTGGTGTAGTGAATGCAGGTGTTAGGTGTCCCGACTCGAGCTGTACTCCTTCCTTACCTGAGTGTGAGATACCACAACTCTGGGTGAGATGCAGTACCTCTGTGGCAACTGAACCCTCAGGGGCGCCACACACGCATCGGTGGTCAGGTGGACCTTGCTACTGTCGGCGTTTTGTAGCGCATGTTTAATTTTTCCTTCCACATGCTGTTGCAGGGCAGGGACGGCTTGCCTGCTGAAATAAAAGCGGCTGGGCACGTTTTATTGTGGTACTGCCAATGCCATCAAGCTACGGAAGGTGTCAGTCTCCACCAGCCTAAATGATAGTGTAGCATCGGCCTTCTCTGCCTCCTGCTAGACAGAGACGCCGTCCCTCTCACCTTCCTGTTCAGCGCACGGCGTCCTCCAGCGCTCCTTCCCTCGCTGCTGCCGGCACACGCTCCTTCCCGGGCACTGTGCTTAGGGCGCGCGCCCTCCCCCTCTCTTATAGGGGCCACGCACGTCGTCCTAAGGAGTCCCTGGCCAATTGCCGGAGGACTTCCCATATTCTAAGGCACCTCCTCCAAAATGGAGGTGCCCGAGCAAAGTTGTTTGCACTGTGTCTGATCTGTGCTTCAGCCCTCAGGTCCCACTGATAGCCTGACTTCTCATCCTGCCTGCCAGCCTGTAATCTGTCCATTACCTGCCGAGCCTGCCAGCCTGCTCACCTGGAGCGCTCACCTGTTACCTGCCTGTTACCTGCCTTGGCTATCTGTCCGCTCACCTGAGAGCATCCGCCTGCCCTGTCTGTCAGACCGCTCACCTGGGAGCGTCCACCAGTTACCTGCCTGTTACCTGTCTCGTCTGTCTGCCTGCTCACCTGGGAGCGTCCACCAGTTACCTGCCTGTTGCCTGCCTCATCTGTCAGACCACTCACCTGGGAGCGTCCACCAGTTACCTGCCTGTTACCTGCTGTGTCCGTCAGCCCGCTCACCTGGGAGCGCCCACCAGTTACCTGTCAGTTACCCGCCTCGTCTGTCTGCCCGCTCACCTGGGAGCGCCTGCCTGTTTCCTGCCAGCCTGCCTGGAGACCCTGCCGTCACTTGCCGTCATCACCTTCCTGGTAAACCTAAAGACTGCTAATTGCCCTGCTTTCTCGAACTGTGACCACCCGTCAGCTACCAGAGACTTCCGCCTGCTTGCCGTGTCCATCCACCATACCGGTCAGTCCCAGCCATCTGACCCGTGGGAGCCACCTGCTCTCTTACAAGGTCATCCCCAGAGTAGCACCTGGTCCCTCAGCCCGGATCCTCCCTGGTCACGGTGTCGGGAGGGACGGCCGTGTTGGACTTAATATTGACTAATAGGCCTGATAGAATAACTGAGGTACAGATAGGGGGGCACCTAGGTAATAGCGACCATAATATTATCGACTTCAAAATGCCCTTCAGTAGGGTTATCAATAAGGGAACAACAAAAACATTAAACTTTAGGAGGGCGAAGTTTGATCAGTTGATAGAAAACCTTCAACTTATTGACTGGGACAAAGTACTTAATCAAAGGAATACGAATAGTAAATGGGAAACCTTCAAAAGAATTCTGAATACTCAGTGTGAGAGGTATATACCGTATGGGAATAAAAGGGCCAGAAATAAGAGGAAACCAATATGGTTGAACAAGAACGTAAAAGGGGCGCTAAATAGCAAAAAAGAGGCATTCAAGAGATTAAAACAGGAAAACAGTAAGGAAGCACTAATGTGTTACAAGGAAAAAACGAGAACCTGCAAAAAACAAATAAAAATAGCGAAGGAGGAAACAGAGAAACGTATTGCTAGGGAAAGTAGATCAAATCCCAAACTGTTCTTTACGTATATAAATAGTAAAAGGATTAAACCGGATAATATTGGACCGATAAAAAGTGAGGAAGGCAAAATCATAGAGAAAGATGAGGATAAAGCTAATCTATTAAATAATTTTTTTTCGACAACTTTCACAAAGGAAATAGAACTAACAGGAGAAATGAGAAGTGACAAGCTTAATCCTCCACTAAGTATGACTAATCTAACCCAAGTTGAGGTACAGAAACGACTCAGTAACATTAAAATAAACAAATCACCAGGACCTGATGGCATACACCCACGGGTACTAATGGAACTAAGTAATGTGATAGACAGACCGTTATATCATATATTTAAGGACTCTGTTGAGACTGGGTCTGTACCACTTGATTGGCGACAGGCGAATGTAGTGCCAATATTCAAAAAGGGAGCGAAAAGTGACGCCGGAAACTATCGGCCGGTGAGTCTGACGTCCGTTGTGGGCAAAATTTTTGAAAGCTTCATTAAAGAGGCGATTACGGAGCATCTTGATGCTAATAATCTATTAATCCCGAACCAACATGGATTCATGAGGAATCGCTCCTGCCAAACAAACCTGATTGACTTCTACGAGGAAGTTAGCTCTCGATTAGATCAGGGGGAACCAGTGGATGTCGTGTATCTCGACTTCTCAAAAGCGTTCGATAGCGTGCCACATAATAGGTTGGTATACAAAATGAGAATGATGGGGCTGGGGGAAAATGTTTGCAAGTGGGTAGCAAACTGGCTAAGGGATAGAAGACAGAGGGTGGTTATAAATGGAATATACTCAGATTGGGTAAGCGTCACTAGTGGGGTACCACAGGGGTCTGTACTAGGCCCAATGTTATTTAATATCTTTATTAACGACATAGTCAATGGGATAAATAGTAAAATATCAATATCTTTTGCTGATGACACAAAGTTATGTAAAACAATTAATACAAAAGAGGACAGTGCAGACCTACAGAGGGATTTGGATAAGCTGGGTAGGTGGAGCATTAAATGGCAAATAAGGTTTAACGAGGAGAAATGTAAGGTCATACATATGGGAAGGAATAATGGAAGTCACCAGTACTCACTGAATGGGAAATCATTGGGGAATTCAGAGATGGAGAAGGACTTGGGCATCTTGATTGATAGCAAACTAAATTGGAGTGCCCAAAGTCAGGCCGCTGCTGTAAGGGCAAACAGGGTAATGGGATGTATAAGAAGAGGTATAGCTGCAAAGGATGAGAACATTGTTCTTCCACTGTACAAAGCACTGGTCAGACCACACTTGGAATACTGTGCTCAGTTATGGGCCCCAATATATAGAAAGGATATAAATGAGCTTGAAAAGGTACAAAGGAGGGCAACAAAATTAATAAAGGGAATGGAGGGACTGCAATACCCAGAGAGGTAGGCAAAACTAGGACTATTCAGCCTGGAAAAGAGAAGGTTGAGGGGGGACATAATAAATGTGTACAAATATGTTAGGGGACAGTATAGAGATCTTGCCCGGGATTTGTTCAAAAGGAGGGATATTACGGTAACAAGAGGGCATTCACTAAGACTGGAAGAGAAAAGATTTCAGCACCAGCATAGGAAGGAGTTCTTTACGGTAAGAGCAGTGAGAATATGGAATTCACTGAGTGAGGAGACGGTAATGTCGGATTCACTACACCAGTTCAAGCGGGGACTGGATGCATTTCTAGATACCAGGCAGATTTCAGCATATACTTAAAAATAAAATAAAATAGTAGGTTGATACAGGGATTTATTCTGACTGCTGGTTTCAGAGTCGGGAGGGAATTTTTCCTCAGGTGAAGATTGGTTAAATCATTTGGGGTTTTTGCCCTCCTCTGGATCAACTTTAGCAATTACAGAACTAACAGGTCGAACTTGATGGACGCAAGTCTTTATTCGGCTTTACAAACTATGTTACTATGTTAGCTGCCGTGCGACCAGGGTCGGTTCGGGTGGATACTTAGTCACGCCCCTCTGGGTCCCTCCTTGCACAGAGGTTCCACCACCCGGACCTGTAACAGATAGCATTTCAAGGGACAGTAGTTTAGCAATGCCAGCATTCAGAGCCTGTGCTCGGGGGTGGTTTGCCGAGTATGGGCGCCTTTTCTCCCATGCCTGTGCTAACGATGGCTGTAGACTGGCCTGGGAGTGTGAGGATGACAGGGAACATGGTGCTGTGGGTGGAATGACACTGTGTCTCTGTACAACAGTGCGAGAGGTTCTTCCATGGCAATCCTGTGAGGAAGCCGAACCAGCTGTGTGTGAGCTGGAGGAAGAGGCTACAACACGAGCTGAAGAGGTGGTAGGTGGCGCTGTAGGTTGGCCTAGGTCTTCCATGTGTCTTTGCAACTTCACCACGTGCTTGGTCCGCACATGTTTCCACATATTTGTGGTATTGAGGTTGCTGACACTTTTCCCTCTTTTCACTTTCTGATTACACAGCTTGCATTTGTCAAAGCAAATGTCATCTGCAACTGTGTCAAAAAAGGACCAGGCACTGCAAGTCTTGAGAGCGCCCGTTTTGGGTTTTGGAAGATGCATGCTCCTAATGGGTGCCGAAGTGGAGGCTACAGGCAACCAAGTCTGCCCCCTCCCTCTCCCTCCTTTTTGGGCCGTTCGGGGAATCTCTTCCTCAGAGCTGCTCCCAACACCTTCCTGTACCTCACGCCATGATGGGTCAAGGACCTCATTATCTACACTACCCTCTTCAAACAACTGCTTCTCCTGGGTAGTCTCTAGAGCACAGTACGCACCAGAAAGTGGCACCTGAATCTCATCATCAGATGCGTACTGAGGTGTGCTGACCATAGGCACTGGCCCATCCGCCTCTTCAGATTCAGAGAGACAAAGCGGTTGTGCATCACTGCATACTACCTCTTCTTCAAATTCTAGAATTCTGCTTGGCTGGCCCCCTCTTTCCAAGCCAAGAGATTCAGAGAACAGAAGTAGAGATGGCTCCTGTCCAGGGCTCTCTGATTGCCTGGGCAATTTGACAGGTGGTGAAGAGACAGATGGATGCTCTTCAGTGCTCAGGACCTGAGAGGATCTGGAACTAATTGAAGTCGATGCGTTAGCTGCCATCCATCTGACAACGGCTTCAATTTGGTCCTCCCGCAGCAGTGGGTTATGGCGAGCTGCTACAAAGCTGCGCATAAAGGACTGTTCCCTGGTAAAACTGGGGGATGCTGAGTCACTGGTGCCCGCAGCAGGCACAGAATCCTCACGTCCTCTCCCTGCACAAACTCCACGCCCATGCCCACGACCACATGCCTTACTCCTTGCCTTCTTCATCTTGATAGACTGATAAAGATAGGCAGTAAAGTACTAAGGTCTTAGTGTGATTATTCCTGAACAGCTGCTAACAGGTATAAGAAACACTAATTTTATAAAGTGTGGACTAGACTTTAATTTGAGCTAATGTGGCCTACACAACAGTAAAGTGGAGTGTTTGGTGAATTTATTTACGTTTTTTTTTTCACAAAAAGACACTGGATGTGCCCAAAGATGTAAAACCGATAGTATCACAAACTTTTTGTAGCTATTACAATGCAGGAAGGTAACCTACAATGCAATAGATGAGGCTACAAAAAATAGGCTAATACTAATCTGGCTGGGGCTGCAAGGCACAAGGCTGAAGAAAGGCTCCTCTATCTACTCCTATATAATTTGTTTGCAAGCAATCTAGCTGGATACGGATGGAACCACACTAATAGGAGAAATCAGGAAAAATGAGCAGCACTAATGCAAAAAAGGACAATGTATGAGGCAGTGACGCACGCTGAGCGGACTACAACCGGACGTGGCTGCAGAACACCCTACAGCATGAGCTGCACTCACACACAGAGACCTCGCAGACAGCCGTGAACAGTGCAGAGAACTGTGCACTAGCGCTGCAAGGCAAAAGAAAGCTTCTCTATCTACTCCTATATAGTGTGTTTGGAAGCAATCTTGCTGGATACGGATGGAACCACACTAATAGGAGAAATCAGGAAAAATGAGCAGCACTAATGCAAAAAAGGACAATGTATGAGGCAGTGACATACACTGAGCGGACTACAACCGGACGTGGCTGCAGAACACACTACAACATGAGCTGCACTCACACACAGAGACCTTGCAGACAGCCGTGAACAGTGCAGAGACCTGTGCATTAGCGCTGCAAGGCAAAAGAAAGCTTCTCGCACAGCGGTTTATAAAGTAGCCTGGGTAAAGCACAATAAAGCAAATCGCTAGCTCAAACTGTCCCTCAGAACAGCAGCGTCCTGTCCCTAACTGAATTCACAGCAGCGTGAACCCAAAATGGCAGCGGCGGCTTTTATAGTGCATCATGACATCATTTCATCAGCCAATCACAGCCATGCCATTAGTTAACATGCCTAACAGGATGTGCCCACACTTCTTAGGATCCTCATTGGCTGAATAAAATCAAACTGGCTCATTGCATTATGGGAACTTCTGATTCTGGTATTCGATATTCTAAAAGTATCGGAGCTCAGTATCGGAACTCCGATAGCGCGAATATCGGTCGATACCCAATATTTCAGTATCGGAATGCTCAACACTAGTCTTTACGTAAACTTTATGCATTTCTCAGTTATAGTTTCAAAAAGTATGAAATGCATATAATTGTGCTTCAGTAACCATAGAAATATATGACTAAAAGATCTAAGAACATTAAAACAGAAACTTTTGTGAAAACCAAAATTTGTATCAGTCTCAAAACTTTTGGCCACGACTGTAGTAGGAAGCACGAATAGCATATTTCTGTCTTGAAGTATCCCAAATTTTAGCACAGTGCATATTTAATTTTCTGTTGTTAGGTTAGCCGTATTGTGCCAAATTTCTACAAAGGCATAACCCTCATAACAAAATTTGGGCAATATACTTAAACAGGTCTGAATAAATTCCCTTATAGTATATATCAAGTTGCTGAACTTGCTGAATATTTTTAACCCCTTCTTGGCATATGACGTGCATTTAGGTCATATGTCGTGTTCCTGACTTTGATGCTGACTCGCACGCCGAGCCCACATCTTTCTTGGCAGATGATGGCTGTATTAATCAGCCATCATCTGCCTAAAACAGCCGGGGTTGGAGCGGAGTTCCGCTCGTGGCTATTAACCTGTATTAACCTCTTAACCCCCAATCTCTCACAGCGGCACTTAACCCTTGCCCATCGGCCTGCCCGTGACGTGATCGCGGGGTGCCAATGGGTTGCCATGACAGCAGGGGGTTCGCTGAAGACCGATGTACTTGTTATGACGATTCTACTATTAAAGTCAGCCTTGTCGCTAGCGTTTATAGGAAATAGTGATTTTCATCATACTTAGCAGTGCTGATGCACTGCTTTGTATAGTACAAGCAATCAGACAATCACAACTTCCAGTCCCCTAAAGGGACTAACAAATACAGTAAAAAAATGTTTATAAAAATATGAAAAAGAACTAAAAAGAAAACAAAAGTTAAAATCACTTCCCTTTTGCCTCATTAAAAATAAAACAAATACACATATTTGGCATCACTGCATTTGGAAAAGTGTAATCTATTAAAATATAAAATAAATGCATCCGATTGGTAAATAGAGTAACAAGAAAAAGAATTGAAATGCCGGAATTATGTTTTTTTTAGCTGCCGCAGCATTGCAATAAAATGCAATGCGAGGCAATCAAAACATCGTATCTACCACAAAATAGTATGAGTAGCAATGTCTGCACAGGGTGCAAAAAATAAGCCCCCACACAGCCCCATAAACCAAAAATTTAAAATGTTATGGGTTTCAGAAAATGGCGACAAAAATATATAAATATTTTTTTTTATAAATTTCCAAATTTTTTTTCACCACTTACATAAAATAAAAATTCATATTTGGTATTTGCATAATCATACTGACATTGAGTATCATATTGCCAGGTCAGTTTTACCTTATAGTGAACATGGTAAATATAAAAAAATAACAATTGTAGTATTGCACTTTTTTTGTAATTTGAATGCACTTAGAATTTTTTCCCCACTTTCCAGTGCATCACTTGATAAAATTAATGGTGTCATTCAAAAGTGCAACTCATCCCGCAAAAAATCAAGCCATCATATAGTTATATGGATGGAACAATAACAATTTATGGCTCTTGGAAAGGAGGAAAAAATTAAAACGAAAAAAAAAACAACAAAAACAGAAAATTGCTTAGTCATGAAAGGGTTAAGAGTTTTGTTAATATTAGCATTTTCGTCAATGGTTCAGCTTGTGATTCTGCTTCTTCAATATAAAATGAGGACGCTGTCCTGTGACAGAGCCACTTTCATATTTTATTAATGGAAGCTTTAGTTTTGGCAGCTTTTCATTTGACTACTTTTTTAACGTCTTGTCTAGCTAGAATCAATACAAAGTTTTATCTCGATGACAGACATTCCGATTCTCCAATATGCTTCATTATTTTCTGCTCCAGTCTATGGCATACAGTACATTAGCCATCCATTGATGATTATTGTGCAATATTGATTAACTGGAAATTATGAAGTCTTATCATATCATGATATTAAATCTAGCCTAAATAATATGAACTCATTTTATCTATTCCAATTTAGTTTGTTTTTCCATATTATAGAATTTGCAGACCCATGTGCATAGAGGCTTAATAAATTCCCAGGAGCTCTTGTACCATGGTGGTATTACTGAATTATTCACCACTTAAAGCAATACATAAGTGCAAAAGGACTGCCAAAGTTACACTGAAGCTCAATCTTGTTTTAGACAAGCTTATTGCAAAGGATGGGATGAATGCAACCAAAAGAATAATAACCTACGATTGAGAAAACTAAGAGATGACAAAGTATTCTAGAGCAATGCTGATAAGATGACATGCAATGCATACACTTAACAAATTTGCACCATCAGAAAATGACCTATGGTTTAAAGGCGTTGTCCAGGACTTTAACATTAACGGTTGACTGTATTGTGGCTGCGGCCACTATTCCATCAATGGAGCTGTGCAGCTCTGTAACTGAGCAGTTCCGGCTGACATTAGGAACTGCTGATCAACAAGGATGCCAGTAGTCAAACCCCCACTTTGTTGGAATTTTATGTTATATACCAACACAAAGTAACAAGTATTTGTGAAGTGTAAATGAATTGATACATGGTTTTCTAATTATTTAAAAAATATTAATCTGAAATTTGTGACGTGCATTTGTATTCATCCCTTGTAGTCTGATATCCTTAAATGAAATCCTGAGTAACTAACTGTAGACAGAAATCACATAGTTAGTAAATTGAGTCCACCTGTATGTAATTTATTCTCAGTATAACTACAGCTGTTCTGTGAAGGCCTCAAAAGTTTATTTGAGGACTTTAGGGATCAAAAAGCATTGTGAAAACCAAGGAACACACCAGACAAGTCAGAGATAAAGTTGTGGAAAAGAGTAAAGCAGGGTTATGTTATAAAAAAAATAGTCCAAGCTCTGAACATTTCACAGAGTACTGTTCAATCCATCATCTAAAAATGGAAGGAGTACGGCACAACTGCAAACCTACCAAGACATGGTCGCCCACCTACACTGACATCCCAAGCAAAAAGAACATTAACTAAAGAAGCAGCCAAGTTGCCCATGGTCACTCTGGAGGAGTTGCAGAGTTCCACAGCTCAAGTGGAAGAATCTATCCACAGGAAAACTATTAGTCGTCTACTACACAAATCTGGCCTTTATGGGAGAGTAGTAAGAAGAAAGCCATTTTTGAAAGCAAGCCATAAAATATCCCATTTTCAGTTTGCAAAAAGTCATGGAGGGGAAACAGCTAGCATGTGGAAGAAGGTGGTTTGGTCAGATGAAAAGAAAGGAGAATTGTGTGAATTGTAAAGCGCTGCGGAATATGTTGGTGCTATATAAATAAAAATATTATTATTATTAATTTTTTGGGCTAAATGTGAAACACTATGTTTGCCGGAAAACTAACACTGCATATCACCTTGAAAACACCATTATCACCAACAAACATGGTGGTAGCAGCATCATGCTGTGGGGATGCTTTTCTTCAAAGGGACAAGGAAGCTGGTCAGAGTTGATGGGAAGATGAATGGAGCTAAATACACTAAAATCCTGGAGGAAAACCTGTTAGATGCTGTAAAACACTTGAGATGGGCTGTAGATTCACCTTCCATTTTATTTCCACACACAGCACAACAGTTAGAGTTCAGGCAATGCTTGCTCTGGCCAAGTGAGCAATATCAGTCAAAGAACTATTCACTGTACAAATAGAGGGAGACATATTGGTGCACCAAGCTCTTGGCCATGCCATGTATCAATTCATTTACACTTCACAAATACTTACTACTTTGTGTTGGTATATCACATAAAATCCCAATAAAATATATTTAGGTTTGTGGATGGAAATTGAAAAAATGTGGAAAAGTACACAGGGTATGAATACATTTTCATGGCACTAATAATAATAATAATAATAATAATCTTTATTTATATAGCGCCAACATATTCCGCAGCGCTTAACAATTCACAGGTTCATATACAACAGTCATAAGTAACATAGCTAAAGATAATGCAATAATTACAGCAAAAATAATGGCGACCCTGCTCGTAAGAGCTTACAATCTACAATGAGGTGGGGGTGACACAAAGTACAATGGCTTATTTACAAGGATGGTCCAGCCATCTTGAGGGGATGAGGGATAGATAAAGGCTGCATGAGCTCATCACCAGCCAGTATTTGTGGTGCTTTTTGGTTCGGTGGAGAGTTATGTGTGGAGAAATAAGGGATGGGCTATAAGAAGATAAAAGGACTTTGATTAGGGAAGGTGATAGGCTGCAATAAACAGGTGTGTTTTTAGGGAGCGTCTAAAACTGTGTAAATTGTGGTTCATCCTAATTTCTTGGGGTAGAGCATTCCAAAGAATAGGTGCAGCTCGGGAGAAGTCTTGAAGCCGGGAGTGGGAGGTACGGATTAGTGTGGATGTTAGTTGAAAGTCGCTTGCGGAGCGTAGAGAACGGGTAGGCCGATAAACAGAAATGAGGGAAGAGATGTAGGCGGGTGCCACACTGTGGAGAGCTTTGTGGGTGAGAACAAGCAATTTAAATTGGATCCTATAATTCATCGGCAGCCAGTGCAATGACTGGCACAGTTCAAAGAAGTCTGAGTAACGGTTAGCCAATTAGATGACCCTGGCTGCAGCATTAAGGATGGACTGGAGGAGGGAAAGTCGAGTGAGGGGGAGGCCAATTAATAGAGAGTTACAGTAGTCGAGGCGGGAGTGGATCAGGGCAACAGTGAGGGTTTTTGTTGTTTCTAAGGTGAGAAATGGGCGGATTCTAGAGATGTTCTTCAGGTGCAAGCGACAAGATCGGGCAAGAGATTGTATGTGGAAGGCGAAGGAGAGATTGGTGTCAAACACAACACCCAGACAATGCGCCTGCTGGCTCGGCATTATTGTGGTGCCACACACGGAGAGAGAGATGTCAGATTTCGAGAGGTGAGTAGACGGCAGGAGCAGAAGAAGTTCAGTTTTGGAAAGGTTGAGTTTCAGTTAGAGCGGACATTATGTTAGAAACTGCGGCCAGACAGCAACTGGTGTTCTGTAGTACAGAGGGGCTAAGGTCAGGGGATGAGGTGTATAGTTGTGTGTCATCAGCATAAAGATGGTACTGAAAACCAAATTTGTTGATGGTCTGTCCAATTGGGGCTGTGTAGAGAGAGAAGAGAAGAGGGCCAAGGACTGAACCCTCAGGAACCCCAATAGTGAGAGGAAGAGGGGAAGAAGTGGAGTCAGCGAACGATACACTGAAAGAGCGGTCAGATAGGTAGGAGGAGAACCAGGAGAGAGCAGTGTCCTTTATGCCGATTGAGTGGAGCGTAGAGAGTAGGAGGTGGAGGTCAACGGTGTCAAAGGCTGCAGAGAGGTCAAGAAGAATGAGCAGAGAGTGGTCACCATTACGTTTTGCTGTCAGAAGGTCATTGGTTACTTTGATGAGTGCAGTTTCTGTAGAATGTAGGGGGCGGAAGCCGGACTGTGATGCGTCTAGAAGAGAGTGAGTGGAGAGGTAACTGGTAAGGTGGGAGTAGACCAGGCGCTCTAAGAGTTTAGAGATGAAGGGAAGATTGGAGACTGGTCTGTAGTTGTTTGTGCAGGAAGGGTCAAGAGAGGGCTTTTTAATAATGGAGTTATGATGGAGTGTTTGAAGGAGGAGGGGAAGATACCAGAAGAGAGGGAGAGGTTGAAGATTTTAGTTAGGTAAGTAGTGATGACTGAAGAAAGAGACTGGAGTAGATGTAAGTGGATGGGGTCAGTGGTGCATGTAGTGGGATGGGAAGAAGAGAGAAGCCTGGAGACTTCGTCTTCTGTGACTGGGTCAAATGTGGAGAGTGATCCAGAGGAGATGTGGGGAGGGATGGGAGTCACGGCACTTGGTGGCTGGGAGCTGATTTCCTGACGGATGGTGTCTATTTTCTCTGTGAAGTAGGAGGCCAAGTCCTCGGCACAATTGTCCATGATGGGGGGCTGCACTTTAGGACTGAGGAAGGAGTGAAAGGTATCGAATAGTTTTTTGGGGTTGTTGGATAGTGAGGAGATCAGGGTGGTGAAGTAGGTCTGTTTGGCGAGGTGAAGGGCAGAGTTATATGTTTTTAACATGAATTTGTAGTGGATAAAGTCTTCTAGTGTGCGAGTTTTCCTCCGTAGGCGTTCGGCACTTCTAGAGCAACGCTGGAGAAATCGGGTTTGCGGTGTGAGCCAGGGCTGTTTTCCTTTGTGTTTAGAGGTTCTGAGGGTGAGGGGCGCTACTTGGCCCAGCGTGCTTCTGAGAGTGTCATTGTAGTGGTTTACAGCCAGATCAGGACAGGAAAAAGAGGAGATTGGGGACAGTGATGAGTGAAGGGAGTCTGTAAGTGTATGAGGGTTAATGGCTTGTAGATTTCTGAATGTGTGATAGGTAGGAGTGTGCTGGGGCAGGCAAGGATTTGTGAGCGTGAAAGAGAGAATGTTATGATCAGAGAGGGGAAGAGGGGAGTTATTTAGGTGGGGGATTGAACTAAGCCGGACAAAGACAAGATCAATGGTGTTTCCATCTTTGTGTGTCTCAGAGGTTGAAAGCTGTAAGAGGCCAAGAGAAGTGGTTAAAGATAGAAGCTGGGATGCGGATGAGGAGGTGGGGCTGTTTATGGCGATGTTGAAGTCTCCCAGGATAAGGGTTGGTAAATCTGAGGACATGAAGTGCGGCAGCCAGGCAGAAAAATGGTCAAGGAACAGGGTGGGTGAGCCTGGAGGACGGTATACGACCGCTACTCTGAGAGAGAGGGGATGGAAGAGCCTGATGGCGGGGACCTCAAAAGAAGGGAATGAGAGTGATGGTACTGGGGGGATGACCTGTAAGGTGCAATGTGGGGACAGGAGTATGCCGACCCCACCACCAAGTCTGTTTGCAGGTCTCGGGGAATGGGAAAAATTCAGGCCGCCATGAGAAATAGCGGCAGTGGAGACAGTGTCAGAATCCTGGATCCAGGTTTCAGTGAGGGCCAGCAGATTGAGAGAGTTTGTCAGAAAGTAATTGTGAAGGAAAGGAAGCTTGTTGCATACAGACCGTGGATTCCACAGTGTGCAATTGAAGGAGGGAGATGAAGGAGTACAGCTGATGTTAATAAGGTTAGCAGGGTTTCGATGTGAGGTAAGGGAGAAGTTGAGGTTGGTGGAGGGTGGTCCGGGGTTAGGAGAGATATCCCCTGAAATGAGTAGTGGCAGTAAAAAGAGAAAGAGCAGATAGTTTTTGGATTTGTGACATGGTTTCTTGTGCAATACCTTTGGATAAGACAGAGTGAGATTTTTCAGGAAGTTTAGAAGAGCATGGGAGCTGTACATGAAGGATAGGGAAGGAGAGAGGGGCAGATATGGATGAGAAGTGATGGGGGGGATGGGGTGGTGAATGTGGATGAAAAAAGCACACAGGAATAGGATGCGGGAATGAAGTACATAGTTAGAGGAGAGTATAAAGTGTGGGTTACCTGACTCCTGCTCTGAATGACTGCCATTGAAATGACTGTCAGACACTTGTCGAATAGGACACTTTGCTGTAAACTATAACAGTTTAATTAGTTCAATATGCATTTCGGGGGTGACAGACTCCCTTTAACTTATATTTGTCTATCTCATGTAAACCAGCACATTTTTATTGCAAAAACAACATTTTGCATAGACATTTTGGTTGTAAAATATGGTAATTGTAGGGTAAACTAGATCATATAATGGACCTATTGATGCGATCAATCATAGCTAGCTGAGCTAGATTACTAGCCATGACTTCTCTGATATGGACATTTGGATGGGTCCTATGTGAAGAGTAGACTAAAGGCATAATAGAAGGTAGATCTGCAAAGTTTTATGATAAAAATAACTACAGTGCCTTCGATAGAGAATAGTAATGCCACTTTTTCCAAACAACAAGAGATCACTATCGTCAGTATAAGCTATAATTGGTTCAAGTGATTTCAATTGAGTTCAATTTAAAAAAGTGGTTGTCACGATGACCCGAGGTGAAAAGGTTTTAGTCAATATTCTAATTCCGAGTTAAAACAGCCGCACTGATAAAAATAAAAAGCTGGTTTCCTAGGCAACAGGAACCATGTGCCATTTCTTATAACAACGCCACCTACACTCAGGTTACCATAGTAACTGCTTGATTATGATTAGCTTCGAGCACAGATTGAAATATTGTTCAGCAGCATAAACTACAGGAAATCTGGAATGTGTCCTGTAACAGTCACTGATTATCTCAGCCTATAAACGAGGCAAGATGTTTTGTCTTATGTAACATACTGAGCTGTGTAAAACAGTCTGCTCTACTGTTCTCTCCTGTCACTCCTCTCCACGTATTGCCATCATACAGTTCGAGAAATGAGCCATAAGACAGCCGAGCAATGACTGCTTTAGCATTGAGCAGTGATCATTACCATCAATGCGACACAATTTGCTGGTCCAGTAAAGGCAATGCAATCTTCAAAAATCCTTTAAATTACAGAAGAAAAAAAGTGCAGATTTCAGTTTTGTCTTAAACGATAATATGTCTCATGCTTTGTTGTTTTTCGTTGCCAAATTTTTATCTTTTCTATTTGCTTTAAGGGAATAATTTAAAAAAACTGCTGTGAAAACTTTAAAAGGCTCACGCAAATGCGGCTGCTCGTCATGAATTTGAAGAGCGAGGATCGCTCTGCATTGCCCCCATTCTGTCCCTAGCTCCGCCCATTTTGTCAGAGCTGGGTCGAGAATGGCAAAAGTCGTTTTTTTTGCATAGCTTCAAAAAATTCAACTTTTTAAAGCTTTATTTTTGCCACAAATCTGGAGAAAAAGATTGTTAAATCACGCTCATAATATTTTGGCAGCACTTGAATAACAGAAAAACTGAGGGCAGTTTAAAAGCTTTAAAGGTATTTGAACTGAGTTGAAATCCCCCATACAAGCTATAGACATTGGCAATGTGCTTTTGTAAAAATGCATATATATTACTAACCCTGAATAATCCTTTGAATGAATCAGGTGGAGCATCCGTTCCAAAACACTTCCTCATCAAGACCGACAAGAAAATCGCTGGTCTTGATGAATCACCCCCTATGTCCGACCTACACACGTGGTCAAAATTGTTGGTACCCCTCGTTTAATGAAAGAAAAACTCACAATGGACCCAGAAATAACTTGAATCTGACAAAACTAATAATAAATTAAAAATCTATGAAAATGAACCAATGAAAGTCAGATATTGCTTTTCAACCCTGCATCCACAGAAACGTAAAAAAAAATAAAATCATGAAATAGGCCTGGACAGAAATGATGGTACTCTTAACTTAATATTTTGTTGAACAACCTTTTGAGGCAATCACTGCAATCAAACGATTCCTGTAACTGTCAATGAGACTTCTGCACCTCTCGACAGGTATTTTGGCCCACTCCTTATGACTCCTCATGAGCAAATTGCTCCAGTTTTCTCATGTTTGAAGGTTGCCCTTTCCAGATGGCATGTTTCAGCTCTTCCCAAGGAAGCTCAATAGGATTTAGGTCAGGGCTCATAGAAGGCCACTTCAGAATAGTCCAATGTTTTCCTCTTAGCCATTCTTGGGTGTTTTTAGCTGTGTGTTTTGGGTCATTATCCTGTTGCAAGACCCATGACCTGCTACTGAGACCAACTTTTCTGACACTGGGCAGCACATTAATCTCTAGAATCCCTTGATAGTCTTGAGATTTCATTGTACCCTGCACAGATTCAAGACACCCTGTGCGAGATGCAGCAAAGCAGCCCCAGAAGATAACAGAGCCTCCTCCATGTTTCACAGTAGGGACAGTGTTCTTTTCTTGATATGCTTCATTTTTTGTCTGTGAACAAAGAGCTGATGTGCCTTGCCAAAAACTTCCATTTTTGTCTCATCTGTCCATAGAACATTCTCCCAGAAGCTTTGTGGCTTGTCAACATGTAGCTTGGCAAATTCCAGTCTGGCTTTTTTATGATTTTTTTTCAACAATGGTGTTCTCCTTGGTCATCTCCCATGAAGTCCACTTTGGATCAAACAACGACGGATGGTGCGATCTGACACTGATATTCCATGAGCTTGAAGTTCAATTTTCCTCCTGCGGCCATGTCCAGGGAGGTTGGCTACAGTCCCATGGATCTTAAATTTCTGAATAATATGTGCAACTGTAGTCACAGGAACATCAAGCTGCTTGGAGATGATCTTATAACCTTTACCTTTAACATGCTTCTCAATAATTTTCTTTATAATCTCCTGAGACAACTCTTTCCATTGCTTCCTCTGGCCCATGTTGAGTGTGGTACACACCATGTACCAAACAGCACAGTGAGTATCTGTAGCCCTATATACAGGTCCACTGACTGATTACAAGAGTGTTTTACTTGATTTAACATGTTCCTTTTGTCACATTATTTTCAGAGGTACCATCATTTCTGTCCAGGCCTATTTCATGAGTTTAATTTTTTTTTAAATTCTGTGGAAGCAGGGTTGAAAAGCAATGTCTGACTTTCATTTGTTCATTTTCATAGATTTTTAATTTATTATTAGTTTTGTCAGATTCAAGTTATTTCTGTGACCATTGTGGGTTTTTCTTTCATTAAACGAGGGGTACCAACAATTTTGTAATTTGGATGGTAACGATACCTTCCATTCTCCCCTGTATCCTGGCATACCTCAAAACATGATCTTTATTCACTGCTCTACTGCATTGTACTTGGCACCCATCAATTTAAGGCAGAGGGGCCGGGTTAGCAAGTTCATGCAGACGCCATGGTTGGTCCGTACAGTGACTTTGCAATCTTTGTCTGGAGTGAGCAGACTAAAAATTGGGCTTGGGGGAGGGGGATATGACAAATCATGGCACTGCAAATTTACTATAACTATAGCAATCACCAGAAAATTAATGTGCAATCGGTGCAGGTATAGCTCAAAGATGCAACAAATTTAGGCTGAGTTCACACGATGCGTTTTTCATGCGTTTCCGCGGTGTTTTTGCAGTTGCGTAAACGCTGCGGAAACGCATGAAAAATGCATGGTAGAAGGGCAGCAATGTTCCCCAATTGAAATCCGCATGTGCTGTGCCCATGATGCGGATTTTTCCGCAGCGTAAACGCTGCGGTCAAAAATCCGCTGCATGTCAATTAATTTTGCGGAAACGCTGCTCTTTTGCCGCCATTGACTTGCATTAGACCGCATGGTATCCGCATCACTGTATATGTTGATGCGCTTTTCATGCGGTCTAATGTGCGGATGGTACCTGGGTGTGGAGGAGAGGACTCTCATCCAGACCCAGGTACCATTAAAAAAAAAAAGAATAAAATAAAAAATATATATATTCTCACCTACTGACGGCCCGCGCAGCGCTCCTGCTTGATTCCCCGCACTTCGCGGTTGAATGAAGAAGGACCTTCGCTGACGTCAGAGTCATGTGACAGGTCACGTGACGCTGACGTCGGAAGGTCCTAAAGTCTTCACTGCCGGCAGCCGGGACCAAGCGAAGCAGGACACCAGGGGCCATCAGAGGGTAAAGTATATATTTATTTTTTATTTTTTGACATTCACACACTATATAAATCCATGCCGGTTGCATGGATTTATACAGTGTGAAGTTAACAAGCACTTTCCAAGTGATGCTAAAATCGCTTGGAAAGCGCTTGTCAACCCGCATGCGGAAATGAAAGTGAAGACCGCTTCATTTCCGCATGTCCCTGGCAGGAAACCGCATGTACAATCCGCATGCGTTTTTTCCTGCCAGAGAGATGCAGAAACGCTCAGGAAAAAATCCTGAGCATTTCTGCATCGTGTGCACATACCCTTATCGAGATCTGTGTACCTCAATTTGGCCTATCTTATTCTAGCGAGCATTTTTTTCCAGATTGGCAGACGACATGCCAGTCTTGATAATTTCCTTCACAGACTTCTGAAAACAGATTCCGGTAGCTTAAATTTCAAAGTAGAGCTGGTGGTTTGTAGAATTTTAGGGCTCATCTCTTACACAGTGTTTTTCAGAAAAATCTTTTTTCATTGTATTTTATTTATTTATTTTTTTAAAGATTTTATTTTAACGTTCTTATTGAAATATAAGACACACTATGTACAAAACATTTAGTTTTGTGGCTTTTTTTGGGTGGGGGGGTCTATTTCAATGCCATTTTCAGAGATTGACAGCAGCATTTAAATGATTAAAAGGCACAGCTGGCGCTCAGCACAAATCTCAGTGGTTAGAGACAGATGATGGCTATATAGCTGGTATTTGCTGCGTGTGGAGGGAGCTGAACTCCTGCGACCCGCCACACGAGGACCCTTTCTCAGGAAGTGAACACGTTATCTGGAGGGAAGGGGTTAAAAATGTTCCATCTTATGTAACAGTAGATGGCTGGCAAAAGGTTAAAAATATTAATAATTAAAAAAATATACCCACCTCTCTGGCCAACCTTGCTGCTCGCTGTCCAATCCTCTGCACCTCTGTCACACTGCACCTCCAGCCAGGTGTTCACTTCAGGACAGGGCTTCGGGCCACGAGCAGAACCTGATTTTCACTATGCATGCTACATGTCCTATTTGCAGCCCGAAGCCCTAGCCTACATTGAACACTGTGACAGAGGAGTGGTGGACCAGACATTAGGCAGGGAGCAACAGAGATGGCCAAAAATGGTGAGCAGTGAGGTGAGTATGTTTTATTTTTAAGCTTTTGCCATCTGCAACCCGTCACCCCGGCTGCTCCCTGCCTGTTGTTCGTTCCTTCGTGCCTTACCTGCACCCAAACAGAGAAATTATGATTTTGTCAGATCTGCTCATCTCTAGTGAACATATCCTATCTTACATAGTTACACAGTTACATAGCTACATAGGTTGAAAAAAGACCTAGGTCCATCAAATTCAACCTTCTTCCACCAATTGTACATTTTGTCACTAATTTAACTATAACCCAAAATGATCCAGCCCTTTTTTAAGAGCTGTTATAGTGTCGGCCATTACTACCTCTTGTGGTTGGACATTACACAGCCCGACTGCTTTGACTGTAAAAATACTCTTTTCTATTTAGCTACTGGAAACTCATTTCTTCCACCCGTAATGAGAGCCCCCTGTTCCTTAGTATGGTCTTTGGAAGGAATAAGTCGTGTGCCAGTACTTTGTAGTGAACACACGTATACAGTATATATATATATATATATATATATATATATATATATACAGTACAGACCAAAAGTTTGGACACACCTTCTCTTTTAAAGATTTTTCTGTATTTTCATGACTTTGAAAATTGTACATTCACACTGAAGGCATCAACACTATGAATTAACACATGTGGAGTTATATACTTAACAAAAAAGTGTGAAACAACTGAAAATATGTCTTACATTCTAGGTTCTTCAAAGTAACCACCTTTTGCTTTGATGACTGCTTTGCACACTCTTGGCATTCTCTTGATGAGCTGCAAGAGGTAGTCACCGGAAATGGTCTTCCAACAATCTTGAAGGAGTTCCCAGAGATGCTTAGCACTTGTTGGCCCTTTTGCCTTCACTCTGCGGTCCAGCTCTCCCCAAACCATCTTGATTGGGTTCAGGTCTGGTGACTGTGGAGGCCAGGTCATCTGGCGTAGCACCCCATCACTCTCGTTCTTGGTCAAATTGCCCTTACACAGACTGGAGGTGTGTTTGGGGTCATTGTCCTGTTGAAAAATAAATGATGGTCCCACTAAACGCAAACCGCATGGAATAGCATGCCGCTGCAAGATGCTGTGGTAGCCATGCTGGTTAAGTATGCCTTCAATTTTGAATAAATCCCCAACAGTGTCACCATCAAAGCACCCCCACACCATCACACCTCCTCCTCTATGCTTCACGGTGGAACCCAGGCATGTAGAGTCCATTCGTTCACCTTTTCTGCTTCGCACAAAGACATGGTGATTGGAACCAAAGATCTCAAATTTGGACTCATCAGACCAAAGCACAGATTTCCACTGAACTAATGTCCATTCCTTGTGTTCTTTAGCCCAAACAAGTCTCTTCTGCTTGTTGCCTGTCATTAGCAGTGGTTTCCTAGCAGCTATTTTACCATGAAGGCCTGCTGCACAAAGTCTCCTCTTAACAGTTGTTGTAGAGATGTGTCTGCTGCTAGAACTCTGTGTGGCATTGACC
The DNA here is from genome assembly GCF_046119375.1 of Phyllobates terribilis. Classification (NCBI taxonomy): domain Eukaryota; kingdom Metazoa; phylum Chordata; class Amphibia; order Anura; family Dendrobatidae; genus Phyllobates; species Phyllobates terribilis. The sequence goes on along the minus strand of NW_027362762.1, from coordinate 124,361,209 downwards.
TGGTCTTTAATCTGAGCTGCTGTTAATCTGCGATTTCTGAGGCTGGTGACTCGGATAAACTTATTCTCAGAAGCAGAGGTGACTCTTAGTCTTCCTTTCCTGGGGCGGTCCTCATGTGAGCCAGTTTTTTTGTAGCGCTTGATGGTTTTTGCAACTGCACTTGGGGACACTTTCAAAGTTTGCCCAATTTTTCGGACTGACTGACCTTCATTTCTTAAAGTAATGATGGCCACTCATTTTTCTTTACTTAGCTGCTTTTTTCTTGCCATAATACAAATTCTAACAGTCTATTCAGTAGGACTATCAGCTGTGTATCCACCGGACTTCTGTACAACACAACTGATGGTCCCAACCCCATTTATAAGGCAAGAAATCTCATTTATTAAACTTGACAGGGCACACCTGTGAAGTGAAAACCATTTCCGGTGACTACCTCTTGAAGCTCATCAAGAGAATGCCAAGAGTGTGCAAAGCAGTCATCAAAGCAAAAGGTGGCTACTTTGAAGAACCTAGAATATAAGACATATTTTCAGTTGTTTCACACTTTTTTGTTAAGTATATAATTCCACATGTGTTAATTCATAGTTTTGATGCCTTCAGTGTGAATGTACAATTTTCAAAGTCATGAAAATACAGAAAAATCTTTAAATGAGAAGGTGTGTCCAAACTTTTGGTCTGTACTGTATATACACATGTAAATGAGATTTCATCTGAGACGTCTTTTTTCTAAGCTAAATAAGTCCAACTTTTTCAATCTCTCATCATATGAGAGGCCTTCCATCCCTTGTAATAATCTAGTTGTCACCTTTGAACAGACTCTAACTTCTGAATTTCCTTTTTAAAATGTAGAGCCCAAAACTGGTTCCCATATTCTAGATGTGGCCTCACCAGTGATTTATCAAGGGGTAACAATGTGTTGTGATCGCGGGCTTTCATCTCTCTTTTTATTCGTCCTAAAATCTTTTGTTTTTGCGGCTGCTGCTTGACATTGAGAACAGCTGCTCAGCTTACTTGCATCCAGAATCTTGAATCACTTGATATTTTGAGGTCTAAAGGAAAACAGCTTCAGATTATTTTTCTTGGTCTCATTAAAACTAACAAAAAAAAATAACTTTTTAAAATTACACCTGAAAAACTTTAGTTTTAATGTTATTTTCTACAGTTTTGAAATACAGCAATTGGATGCACAGGTTTACAGTTGAAACACATTTATTTAACATTTATTTAACATGTTTCATCTGTTAAAATTACAGTCAATTACCTCATTGCAAAACTATGATAAATTACGATAAAGCCTAAGGTGATTTTTCAAGTGTGGTTTTGCTGTGTTTTTCTTTTTACTTTTACACCCGACAACTTGTATTTACTGTGTAAAATAATGATTGAAATCAGTAATCAAAAAGAGCTGCCATCTTCTAGTATGTGGGTTTAGCTGTAAACTCTCTATTCACCAACACTAAAGCAATTCTAGGGCTCTACCATTGCTTATAATAATACTTTGCTGTTTTGGTGCATAATGGTATATTGTAGATTTTGACTACCTATATTTTATGCTCCTTAAATAAATTACAGTTTACTATTACAGAATTGTTTATTTTAAATGGTTATAGGAAGTTTCGCCCCCAGCAGTTTGCCCCCAGCAATTTGCCCCCAGCAGTTCGCCCCCATCTGTTCGCCCCCAGGTACATTTCGGCCCACACATTTCGCCCCTATCATTTCGCCCCCAGGAAGATTCGCCCCCGCACATCTCGCCCCCGCACGTTTCGTCCCCGGACGTTTCAAATTGGGGGGCGATATGTGCGGGGATGAGATGTGCGGTGGGCAAAACATCCTGGGGGCCAAATGCAGGGGACGAAATGTGCGGGGGCGAAATGTACCCGGGGGCGAATTGCTGGGGGCGAACTGCTGGGGGCGAAACATCCAATTCCCATTTTAAATATACAGTGACGGGCCCCTGTGCAGAATGTCTGGTTTCCCTTTTTTCTAGACTTACTTGCACGTACACAGTCATGTTACCTGCATATTCACACTAGGCACACATATATAAAGAATGCACATGCTAATACATTACACACGCATTAACACATTATGCACACATAGCTATGATACAAACATGAACACAAGCATGTATAGAATACGCACATATACTGTAGATAACATATGCATATACCAAATGGCATTTTCATTATGTACTTGATGAGATGATCAGACAATATTCTTTTGTTTATTCAGTCATAGTTGTAACCAAAGCTGCCACCAGGAATTTCAGGGCCCCATACTGGCAAAATGTTCGGGCCCCCTTGAGACTCCTCCCAGGCTCCACCCCAGCTCCACCTCCACCCATCAAACCTTCCACAGTACCACCTCACACTCTTGGAAAATCTCCACTTCTGCACCACGTCATCACCAATCACACATTAACAGTTCCCATCGAACACCATATCACATACATAGTCAGCAGCTGTTGTTTTGGCCAAAAGATATTTTAAAGCCGCCACCATGACAAAGTAGAGTTTTCTGGTAGGGCCCTACTCTACTCTGACTTATTAAACATTTGTTAAAATATCCAATACTCTTTTTAGGTATATTTTTATTTATTTTTCTTTAAAGGAATGTGTCAGATACATGTTTTAAAATGACCAATAATACTACATACAAGGAAGAAATACCGCCACACCACGATCAGACCACATATTACCACCACATGGTGACTGAATAATACCACATACAAGGGACAAACACCACCACACCATGACCAGGTGACATATTACTACTAGTGTTGAGCCACCCCCGTAGTGTTCGAGTTCGGTTCGGTTCGTCGAACACCCGTGTGTGCGCCGAACTGTTCGTCGAACTGTTCGTCGAACACCTTCGAACACCGTTAAAACCAATGGCAGGCAAACAAAAACACATAGAAACACATAGAAAACACCTTCAAAGGTGTCCAAAAGCTGACAAACTGCTCAGAAGACACAACTAACACATGGAAAAGTGACAAGTACATATAGTCATGCGAAAAGAAAAGAGGTGGAGGAGTAAAAGGAGGGGGAGACACAGATATAGGCATGTCATGCCCTTCTAAAATCCAAAAAGTGAGAAGCCGAGACGGCCAGTCCGCTCCTGCCCGTGCCACCTCCGTGTCGCCGGGTTTGTGCCAGAGCCGCGGTGAACCCTGACGGCCAGCCCCCCTCTCCCAATACTGGTGCCTGTCCGCTGGTGGGTCGAGAGAGCCCCCCTGTGGTGGAGGCAGCTCTAAGCTTTTTAATTTAAATTGTCCCTCTAATTTGAATGAATACACTTTAAATCCATTTACAAGGATCTATTGGAGGGCAAGTCTCATGCCAGCAGCCGCGTAATTCCAGCTCCAGTAGCGTCCACTAAAGCTGCTGCAGTTAAAAAGCTTTTATAAAGATCGAGCTCGGCTGTCCACCGCAAGGCATCCTAGTGCCAGTCCCAGCCCCTATGCCTTGGGGTGCCTCCTGATGCTCTTCACTGAGTATCCCGTGGTCCCGAAGCATTTCCTTTGAAAAAATTAAGTGTCCAAACTACAGGTGGTGTAGCTTGCTTAACAGCCGGGATAATCCGCTGACTAGCAGACACTGCTACTAGGCACAAAGTATTTCCTGGGCTAGATGCAGTTAAAAATTTGTAAGTAGATACTCTCGTTGGATGCTGAGAAAGCATTCCATAGAGTTTCCTGGCACGCCATATATGATTCTCTTAAAAAGCTTGGGGTAGGGGTCTAGGGGACCCTTTTATAGCCAAAATCACGGCCCTGTATCACAATACGTCACCTAGGCTGAAGATAAATGGAACTGTAGCACCGAGGGCTCGGTTGCTACAGACGTATTGCACCTCACCCAGAGGTGTGATATCTCACTCTCAGATAAGGATGGAGTGTGGATCAGGACCCGACACCTGCATGCATTACACCACATTGCCATGGGGCAGGGCGACCAATATGCCCCTGAGATGGGCACGACAGTCCCTGTCCCTGGCTGGAGTGGGGGGAGGGAACACTGAGGAAGGGGAACCCTGCAGTGCAGGAGCAGGGAGGAAGCAGTTCCTGGGTGCATTGAGAAGGGAGTATAAAAGGTGGGCACCATCTTAGTTCAGTGCAGAGAAGTCTGAGCAGAAGTGGCAGGGAGCAGGGGCTCTGCATGAGTTCTGCTCCGGAGGCGGGCCTAGTAACAGAGGCCCAGGCCTGCAAGAGGGAGAAGGAAGGAAGAGGAGCGGAGAAGGCTCCAGGAACGAGGAATGAAGGGATCCCAGGGGTGCGGACGGGCGAGTCGCCACCGCACGCCCGAATCCACCTGCGTGGAGGGGTCAGGCCAAAGGGGGAGACCGGTCCCCGAACTAGTGGAGGCAGGAAACGACCCTCAGCTAGAAACCGGAGGCTCTGACATTTTATGTGGCGCAGCCCCTTGCTCCACCCGCTAGGAAGGCACCACATAGGGTCAGGGAAACTGGCGCCAAGTTTACCAAGAGGAGGCCCGAGGCAGCCGGACAGAAGTGTTGGTAAGAAAGGCCAGACAAAGGACACACAAAGGGGGTCCTGTGAAGCGCTCCAAAGTTATCTGGGAGTTGTCTGAGCCCCTCACCTGGTGAGCACAGTACGACGTGGGCAGCCGTTACCTGCAGACGTGGTCTGGATAATAAGAACTGTGAGTAAAGGCCCTGAACTGCATCACTGACTCCGTGTCGTTACTGCTGCTGCCGTGCACCATCACCCCCATCCTCCGCATACACTGCCCTGAGGCTATACTCCTCCCGTGGGGAGTTACGCTACGCTATGCTGCACCCACAACACCAGCCTTAGCGGTCTGCCCTGTAGCGGCGGTTCACTCTGACCGCAATCCACGGGTGGCGTAGTCGGACATTTAAACATCAAAACCACATAAATAGTTCCGCCACTGGTTTGACCGCCCTGAGCCACGGAACCGGATCGCCGCCACGAAGACTACAACCACCAGCATCCACCAAAAAGGGTCCGGCTCCGGGTGTCCCAAGGCCCAGGGGGTGCGTCAGAACATTTTCATCACCTTTCACAATCACCAATGGGACAAGGCAGGGATGTCCTCTGTCCCCTCTCTTATACATCCTAGTGACGGATCACCTGCTCTCATCAATTCGCCATAACCCCAATATTAGGTGGATTGAGGTGGGAGGCACCGAGTACAAGTGCTCTCTATTTGCTGATGATGTCCTAGTATATATCACTCAATCACATATATCCATCCCTGCTGTTATGGCTGAAATAGATCACTTTGTTACATGATAAAATTTTAAAATCAATGCAGCGAAGTCTGAGGCCCTCGATGTCTCCCTCCCTAAATCCATATAGGATTCCATCCAGTCCAACTTTCCCTTTGCCTGGCCCTCACAGGGTATCAAATACTTAGGAATTCCTATTCATAGAGACCTCTCCCATCTATGTTATCTTAATTTTGGGCCCTTTATTGAACAATTCCATACAGACCACGGTTGGCAAGTTAGAACTGTAAGATTCACTACGTGAACCACTGGTGTTTTGTGGAAAAGCACATGTACACCGCGTTCCAAATTATTATGCAAAAAGTGTTTAGGAGTGATAAGGGAAGAATTTGTTTGTTTGTCAGTTAAACTCATTGATGGTGATGTGTGTCAGGGCTCTTTATATCACTGTAAGCAATTGCAGACACCTGTGCTAATTAGTTTGGCAGGTGTGTCCAATGAAAGGCAAGACTACTTAAGAAGGCTCTCTCACATTATTAAGCAGCCTACATTTTCTGCCAAAATGGGAAAGAAAAAGGATGTGTCGGCTGCTGAGAAGCAACAAATTGTGGAGTGTTTAGGTCAAGGCATGACTACAATCAACATTGTGCGATGATCAGGATGAAGTGTCTTGGCAATCAAGAAGTATGTAGCTGATTCACAGTACACACGTGTGCGTGCTGATAAGGGCAAATTGAGGACTCTTTCCTACAGGCAATTACGTCAGGTTGAAAGAGCAGCGGCAAAAAAGCCTTGTCATAGCAGCAGACAAGTTTTTGAAGCTGCTTGTGCCTCCAACGTCCCCCGAACAACAAGATGCAGGGTCCTTCAGAGGTTTGCAGCTGTGCATACGCCATCCTGTCGACCTCCTCTATCCACTTCACACAAGCAGAAACGGCTCCAGTGGGCCAAACATTACATGAAGACTGATTTCAAAACTGTTTTGTTCACGGATGAGTGCCGTGCAGCGCTCGATGGTCCAGATGAATGGAGTGGAGGATGGCTGGTTGATGGACACCCCACGCAAACACGGCTACAGCGCCAACAAGGAGGAGGTGGAGTAATGTTTTGGGCTGGAATCATGGGGAGAGAGATTGTCGGCCCCTTTAGGATCCCTGAAGGCGCTAAAGATGAACTCCATAATGTATGTGGATTTTCTCAAACAGCACTTCCTGCCATGGTTCAAGAAGAAGAACCGTGTATTTCACAGCAAGATCATTTTTCTGCATGATAATGCACCATCTCATGCTGCACATAAAACATCTGCATCTCTGGCTGATATGGGCATAAAAGGGGACAAACTTATGGTGTGACCCCCATGCTCCCCTGACCTCTACCCCATTCAGAACCTTTGGAGCATCATTAAAAGGAGTGTCTATGATGGCGGGAGGCAGTTCACATCTAAGCAACAGCTCTGGGAGGGTATTCTGTCCTCATGCAAAACAATTGAAGCAGAAACCATCCAAAACCTGACAAATTCAATGGACGAGAGAGTTCAGAAGCTCCTTTCGAACAAGGGGTCCTATGTGAAAATGTAACATCACCTAGAATAAAGTTTTGAGTTGAAAACTGTTTGATTTCAGTTTCTAACAACCTGCTAATGCTTATAATTTCAAAAATGACAATTTTTTTGGTCTTTATTAAAATGAAAAGGTTGATCGAAAAGTTTGGGGGATCTAAGAGTGTGGCAACCCAGTAGTCATGATTACTTCGAATTCTGACAATATGAGGGTCATGCTGCAGGTAGTGCAGCAAGAAGGCACTTATGTGTCTTGCGCATCTCGGAGCCCCAAAATTATTTTCCGGGCTAGATGCAGCTAAAAATTATTTTTAATTTTAAATCTGGTGAAGCTTATTATAGATGGCCTAATAGGATCAGTGCTGCAGACTGCTACAAAGCCCAAATTATTTTCCAGTCAAGATACAGATAAACATGATTAGTAATTTGAAAGCTTAAAACGGTTGGTAGGGTGATTTTAACCAATCATCAAGCTTTTACTCTCCCCAGGATGACACAGGGGTAGAAAAGTCGTTTCGGATCCATGATTTGTTCATCTTTATGAACGTGAGTCTGTCTACATTATCAGTGGAGAGCCGCGTGCGCTTATCTGTCAGCACACCACCAGCAGCGCTGAACACACGTTCAGACAGAACGCTGGCTGCGGGGCATGACAAGATCTCCAAGGCGTAAGTGGCTAGCTCCGGCCATTTATCCAGATTGGAAGCCCAAAAAGAGCAAGGGTCCAGTGACACAGTCGTGGCTTCAATGTTTACTTGGAGATACTCCTGTACCATCGTCTCTAGGCGTTGACTATGTGTCAGACTTCTTGTCTCCTGTGGCCTTGCAAAGGATGGGCTAAAAAAGTGGTGAAATGATTCCGCAAAATTGATGTTACCAGCAGATACTGTGGTTCTGTTACGGTTTGAGTGCTGAACACTTGACGGTCCCACGGTTGGCAAGTTGGAACTGTGAGATTCACTACGTGCACCACTGGTATTTTGTGGAAAAGCACATGTAAGATTCTGCAACAGTCTCTGCTGATACTCCTGCATGCGTGCATCCCTTTCTATGGCAGGAATAATTTCTGCAAATTTACTTTTGTACCGGGGATCTAACAGTGTGGCAACCCAGTAGTCAGGATTATTTCTAATTCTCACAATTCGAGGGTCATGTTGCAGGTAGTGCAGCAAGAAGGCACTCATGTGTGTTGCGCATCCAGGAGCACCAAGTCCCTGTTGTGTTGGTGGCGAGGTAACAATCATGCTTCCTTCCTCTGTCCTCTCCCCCCAACCTCGCACAACAGAAATGTGATCAAGGTCTCCCTCATCTGATGAGTCTTCCATCAGTTCGTCCTCCACTTCTTCCTGGGCTCCTGCACCTTCCTCACTAGTTTGGCTGCTACCATGCGCCCTGGTAAAATCATCTCCCCCACCCTCACATGCCTGCCGCCTTGGTGCTGCCGACCGTCTGGACCTTGCAGATGTTAGCCCTTCCGCATACAACTCCTCCTCCTCTACTTCCTCCACCTCCTCTTGTGCCACCACCTGACTCCGAATTCTGTTTAACATGTGCTCCAGCATGTAAATCACCGGAATAGTCATGCTGATAATGGCATCGTCAGCACTAAACATCTTCGTCGCCATTTCAAAACTGTGCAGAAGGGTGCATAGGTCCCTGATCTGAGACCACTCCTCCAGCGTGATTTGCCCCACCTCTGAATCTCGTTGGCCCAGGCTATACGTCAGAACGTATTGCACCAGGGCTTGTCGGTGCTGCCACAGTCGCTGCAACATGTGCAGAGTTGAATTCCATCGGGTAGGCACATCGCATTTTAGCCGGTGAAGTGGCAGGCCCAACGACTTCTGTAGAGATGTAAGTCGCTGAGCTGCAGGATGCGAACGGCGGAAGTGAGCACACAGCGACCGTGCCCTCTTCAGAAGGCCATCTAGTCTGGGATAGTGGGCTAAAAATTGCTGGACAACCAGGTTCAACACGTGAGCCATACAAGGCACGTGTGTGACATTGCCCCGGCGAAGGGCCGCACCCAGGTTTGCAGCATTGTCGCACACGGCCTTCCCTGGTTTCAGGTCCAGTGGAGACAACCATTCATGAAATTGGTTCTCCAGAGCTGACCACAACTCCTCAGCTGTGTGACTCACATTTCCCAGACATTTCAATGTAAAAACCGCCTGATGACGTTGAGCCCTTCTGCCAGCATAGTAAGGAGGTGTGCAGGATCCCTTCTGCGCAGTTAGAAAGCTTGTGGCATGACCAGACAGGCTTTGGGTGCAGGTGGAAGACCGAGAGGAGGTTGAGGAGGCAGAAGCAGTGGAGGAACTTTGACATAAAGAGGATTGACGCACAACTCGTGGGGATGGCAAGACTTGGACAGCAGCCCCTTGTCCTGCTGTCACCATAGTTACCCAGTGCCCAGTCAGCGACATGTAACGCCCCTGTCCATGCCTACTCGTCCAAGTGTCTGTGGTGAAATGCACCCTGTCACACACAGAGTTTCTGAAAGAAGCGGTGATGTTGTGTGCGACATGCTGGTGGAGCGCAGGCACACCTTTCTTTGAGAAGTAGTGCCGACTGGGCATCTGGTACTGGGGCACTGCGACGGACATAAGGTCTCGAAAATCCTCTGTGTCCACCAGGCGGAAAGGCAGCATTTCTGTAGCCAAGAGCTTGCAGATGGTGAAATTCAACCTCTTAGCTTTCTCATGGCTAGGAGGAAATGGTCTTTTACTTGTCCACATCTGAGGGACCGAGGGCTGGCTATTGTGCTTAGACGGGGTTGATAAGGGTGTCCCCGGCAAACTGCCGGTCTGTGAGGAAGATGCAGGCGGACATGTTAGGTTGCCTTGATCCAAAGGTGGTGCTATCGATGTCGGACAGCGCTCAAGACCAGCTGGTGTTACCACCTCCAAAGAAAATGATGACCTGCCAATCACGCTGGCTGTTGCGGGTAAAGAGGTGGCAGGTCTGCGCCCCAAAACAGGTGTGACTGCTGTCCCCCCAGTCACAGAGGATGAAGAGGCCGCGGATGCACAAGATATGGCAGACGGTGGTTGGCCCGGCCGGCTAGGCCGCATTGTAGCACACTGAGCTTCCCACTGCAACTTATGCTTCATGTCCATGTGCCGGTTCATGCATGAAGTACTCAAACTATGTATTTTTTGGCCTCTACTTAGCTTTTGCTGACAAATGTTACAGATAACACGAGTTGGGTCATCTTTATCGATCTGAAAAAATGCCCAGGCTATGCAAGGCTTAGCACCCATGCGACCTGAAGAGCCACCACGACTTGTGGTGAGAGGCAGAGTTGTGTTTGAGGATGCAGTTGTTGACGTGCTTCCAGTACTACGTCTCTGTCCAGGAAGGCGCAACCTGACCTCGTCGTCACTAGCATCTTCCTCCACCTCCTCTGCTGACCTCATCTCTTGGCTGACTGTGGGTTGACAGTAAGTGGGATCTCCGACCTCATCATCATCACCCTGTGCGTTATCACACCCGTCGTCCTCAGAGCCAACCTGTTCCTGCCCTGACAAAAAACTAAAGTTGTCGCTCCAATCAGGTATTTGAGTCTTATCATCGTCTTCCTCATTGACTCAACCAACAGGAGTTACAGTTTGGGAATGAGGGTCTACATTATGGTCAGAACCTTCTGCGTCTGGTCCTGGATCCGACTCATAAAGATTCTGGGCATCAGTGCAGATCATTTCCTCGTCTGGATTCACAGAAGCGCTGGAGTCGACCTCTGATTCCCAGGCTATAGTATGAGTAAACAGCTCTGCAGACTCAACCATCTGTTCTACCTCATACTCAGACGGGCAGCTGGAGATTTGGGAGCTGTGAGGAAGCAAGTGCGATTTGGGTGACACCTTTGAGGACTGGAGTATTTGTGATGTTGTAGTTGATGTGGAGGAGAGCCCACTTAAAGGAGCACTTGATATCCGTTGAAGCACCTGCTGTTTTTGTGCCTCATCTGGAATTTGTAGCGATTGGCGTGGCCGTAAGAAAGGGATCTTATCACATTGTCCGCTAAAAGAAGTAGACATTTTAGTTTGGCTGGAAGATGGTCTTTCTTCTGCACCTACCCCACGGACACAACCTTTTTTCCCCTTCCCAACACGCCTATTCCCCTTTCCACCAGCAGCAGGCCTTTTTCCACTCATTTTGGTGGTTAACTAATTCACAACTCTGGAGTTGTTTGCACAAAAAAACAATGGATGGTAACCGAGCAGAGCTGAGTGGCCAAACTGTGGTATTAGGCCAAAACTATTGGCTGGGTTAGATGCAGAAAAAAATTATTTTTAATTTGCAACCTGATGGAGGTCAGTATAGATGGACTAATAGACCAAGTCCCACACACCGCTAGAAGCCCAAATATTTTTTCAGAGCTAGATGCAGAAAATTTTTTTATTCAATTTGCAACCTGATGGAGGTCAGTATAGATGGACTAATAGACCAAGTCCCACACACTGCTAGAAGCCCAAATATTTTTTCAGAGCTAGATGCAGAAAAAAATTATTTTTAATTTGCAACCTGATGGAGGTCAGTATAGATGGACTAATAGACCAAGTCCCACACACCGCTAGAAGCCCAAATATTTTTTCAGAGCTAGATGCAGAAAAAAATTATATTCAATTTGCAACCTGCTGGAGGTCAGTATAGAAGGACTAATAGAACAAGTCCCACACACTGCTAGAAGCCCAAATATTTTTTCAGAGCTAAATGAAGAAAAAAATTATTTTTAATTTGCAACCTGATGGAGGTCAGTATAGATGGACTAATAGACCAAGTCCCACACACTGCTAGAAGCCCAAATATTTTTTCAGAGCTAGATGCAGAAAAAAATTATTTTTAATTTGCAACCTGATGGAGGTCAGTATAGATGGACTAATAGAACAAGTCCCACACGCTGCTAGAAGTCCAAATATTTTTTCAGAGATAAATGAAGAAAAAAATTATTTTTAATTTGCAACCTGATGGAGGTCAGTATAGATGGACTAATAGACCAAGTCCCACACACTGCTAGAAGCCCAAATATTTTTTCAGAGCTAGATGCAGAAAAAAATTATTTTTAATTTGCAACCTGATGGAGGTCAGTATAGATGGACTAATAGAACAAGTCCCACACGCTGCTAGAAGCCCAAATATTTTTTCAGAGATAAATGAAGAAAAAAATTATTTTTAATTTGCAACCTGATGGAGGTCAGTATAGATGGACTAATAGACCAAGTCCCACACACTGCTAGAAGCCCAAATATTTTTTCAGAGCTAGATGCAGAAAAAAATTATTTTTAATTTGCAACCTGATGGAGGTCAGTATAGATGGACTAATAGACCAAGTCCCACACACCGCTAGAAGCCCAAATATTTTTTCAGAGCTAGATGCAGAAAAAAATTATATTCAATTTGCAACCTGCTGGAGGTCAGTATAGAAGGATTAATAGAACAAGTCCCACACACTGCTAGAAGCCCAAATATTTTTTCAGAGCTAAATGAAGAAAAAAATTATTTTTAATTTGCAACCTGATGGAGGTCAGTATAGATGGACTAATAGACCAAGTCCCACACACTGCTAGAAGCCCAAATATTTTTTCAGAGCTAGATGCAGAAAAAAATTATTTTTAATTTGCAACCTGATGGAGGTCAGTATAGATGGACTAATAGACCAAGTCCCACACACCGCTAGAAGCCCAAATATTTTTTCAGAGCTAGATGCAGAAAAATTTTTTATTCAATTTGCAACCTGATGGACGTCAGTATAGATGGACTAATAGACCAAGTCCCACACACTGCTAGAAGCCCAAATATTTTTTCAGAGCTAGATGCAGAAAAAAAATATTTTTAATTTGCAACCTGATGGAGGTCAGTATAGATGGACTAATAGACCAAGTCCCACACACTGCTAGAAGCCCAAATATTTTTTCAGAGCTAGATGCAGAAAAAAATTATTTTTAATTTGCAACCTGATGAAGGTCAGTATAGATGGACTAATAGAACAAGTCCCACACGCTGCTAGAAGCCCAAATATTTTTTCAGAGATAAATGAAGAAAAAAATTATTTTTAATTTGCAACCTGATGGAGGTCAGTATAGATGGACTAATAGACCAAGTCCCACACACTGCTAGAAGCCCAAATATTTTTTCAGAGCTAGATGCAGAAAAAAATTATTTTTAATTTGCAACCTGATGGAGGTCAGTATAGATGGACTAATAGAATGATGCTATGCCCAAAAGATTTTACTTCACTAGGTGCAGTAAAAAAATTGGTATTCTATACACAGGTGGTATATCTTGCAACACAGATAGGCTACTCCACTGACTAACACACTCTGCAATAGGCCAAAAAGGATTAGCTTTGCTAGATTCAGCCAAATGCTGTGAAAAAAACTTGCACAGCACTGGCACAGACCTGCCTGGCAAAAACTGATAGGAACTGATGTAACCTAGTCCTGAAAAGGACTCCAATTACAATTAGTCTTTACTCCCACAATCTATCTATTTAAGAGCACAGACCTGCTTGATAAAAGTCGTAGGAAATGCTGTAACCTAGTCCTTAAAAGGACTGCAATCACAACTATTCCCTACTCCCAAGCTATCTGTATATTTGTGCGAAAATTGGCTTGAAATTAACAAGGTATAGTGCACACAGCAACAGCGGTGCCGTCTAACACGCAGCTGCAGCAGTGAGAAAATGGTGGCGACGGGGAAAATGGCTTGGTCTTATAGGGCAAGGACATGTGACATACACTGCCAATCACACTTGCCCTTGCTTGTGTGAAAAAAAGCACTTCGCTCCGTGTGTGCGCTGCTGATAGGCTGACAGATTGCACCTCCCCACTGCAAATGCGGGAAAGAGAAAAAAAAATGGAGATCTTCATTGTTCCTGCAGAGATCCATCCCCTGCCCCTCCCCCCGCCCCGCTGTACACTCAAACTGCGTATTAACATTCATTTTCATCATTACTGAGAAAAAATCCAGTTATGATTTTGGTGCACGAACAGTTATCGAACATAACCTCGAACAGCCGAATTTTTCTCAAATTGTTCGTGTTCGCCGACCGGCTCGAACACCGCCCAAAACAGCTCGAATTTGAGATTGGCGAACAGTTCGAGTAGAACAACGCTCATCTCTAATTACTACCACATTTTCCAATTTTTGGGAGGCAGAATGAACAAAAATCAGCAATTAAGGAATTTTGTATTTTTTTTTTTTTTTTATGCCATTCCGCATGTGGTAAAATTGATAAGGCAGCTTTATTCTTCGGGTCAATACGATTACAGCAATACCACATTTATATCATTTATATCATTTTTTTATGTTTTGGTACTTTTACACAAAAAAACTATTTTATAGAAAAAATAATCATTTTGCATCGCTTTATTTTGAGAGCTATAACTTTTTTATTTTTTGGGTTGATGGAGCTGTATGGTGGCTTATTTTTTGCAGGACATGATTATGTTTTCAGAGATACCATTTTTATTTACATTGGTCTTTTTGATCGCATTTTATTCCACTTTTTGTTCGGCGGTATGATGATAGAGCATCATTTTTTGCCACTTTTTTTTGTTTACCGTGTTCTCTGAAGGGGTTAACTAGTGGGACAGTTTTATAGGTTGGGTTGTTCCAGCGATACAAAACATGTGCCCTTTTTTTTTCATAAAAATATTTATTTATAGGTACAAAAACTGTTTTTACAACTTGTTTTTACTTTTTTACTTAGGGACTTCCACTTTCAGCAGTGTGATCGCAGTCATTTCTGGTGTTAATACTGTCGCCTCATACTTAGTTCACAAATAGATTTCTAGATTAGCGGTAGTTACAATATGTATGCTATTTATAGTAAGAGTCAACTACTACAAACTATCATGCTGATTTGATTTAACCTATTATCTTGTGAGAATAACTAAGCATTGATAAATAGCATCGCTCCTGTCACTGAGTGTCGGGTGTCAGTTGACACCCGGCAGCGATCACACGCACACAGGCGCTCCGTGACGTATCCAACCATTCAAGGTTGTTATGTACTGTATTTTTATAAGACATGCTTTTTTCGTCTAAAATTTTGGAGGAAAATGGGGGGTGCGTCTTATAGTCCAAATGTTGGGAGGTATATATATATATATATATTGTGTGGGGTGTGGGGGTAGCGGTAGCGGCGGAGGAGCGGGGCACAGGAGGCAGCAGATGCCTGCTGTAGTCTACACTGTCCTACTGAATATTCATTCTCCTTAATAGTCAGCACAGAGTGTAGACACAGCGCAGCTCCTGTTGCTGCCGGACGATCGCGTGTGCTCGCTATTAAAGTGCATGAATATTCACCCCCTCTTCACGCCCATGGGAGTGGAGAGGGGTGAATATTCATGCCATTTAATAGTGGGCACATGCGATCGCCCGGCAGCAGTAGGAGATGTGCTGAAGCTACGCTGTGTGCCGGCTATTAAGGAGAATGAAGTCACTGCTCCCCACGCACACAGTCCCGGCATGGGTAGCAGTGACTTTTCCAGCAGCTGATCTCACCTTCCGAGCCGCACATGGCAGTGAAGCCATGCGCGGCTCACATGGCGAGATCAGTGCGGGCAGACAGGACGCAGCACTGGAGGAGAGAGAAGAAAGGTGAGTAGGAGTGTTTATATTTTTTTTTGTGCAGCGTGATGGGGATTAGGGGGGACATGCATACCAGGATAAGTATGGGGGGGAAAGCATACCAGGATAAGGATGAGGGGGCCATGCATACCAGGATAAGGATGAGGGGGCCATGCATACCAGGATAAGGATGAGGGGTGCCATGCATACCAGGATGGGGATTGTTGTGCCATTCATACCAGGATAAGGATGAGGGGTGCCATGCATTCCAGGATAAGGATGAGGGGCCATGCATACCAGGATAAGGATGAGGGGGCCATGCATTCCAGGATAAGGATTAGTGGGCCATGCATTCCAGGATAAGGATGAGGGGCCATGCATACCAGGATAAGGATGAGGGGTGCCATGCATACCAGGATAGGGAAGAGGGGTGCCATGCATACCAGGATGGGGATTGCTGTGTCATTCATACCAGGATAAGGATGAGGGGTGCCATGCATTCCAGGATAAGGATGAGGGGTGCCATGCATACCAGGATAGGGATGAGGGGTGCCATACATACCAGGATGGGGATTGCTGTGCCATGCATACCAGGATAGAGATGAAGGGTGCCATGCATACCAGGATGAGGATTGCTGTGCCATGCATACCAGGACAAGGATGAGGGGTGCCATGCATTACAGGATAAGGATGAGGGGTGCCATGCATACCAGGATGGGTATTGCTGTGCCATGCATACCAGGATTGGGATGAGGGGTGCCATGCATACCAGGATGGAGGCATGCCATGCATATCAGGATGGAGGGGTGCCATGCATACCAGGATGGGGATAGGGGCCACGTATAATAGGAAGGGGGGGCATATATACCAGGATGGGGGATATTAACAGAATTGGGGGACATTACCACTATACCAGTGTCAGCAGCAGACACCCTCCCCCTTAACAGTGCATCGTGACCACATTTTTTGCTTACATTTTTTTTCTGTTTTCCTCCTCTAAAACCTAGGTGTGTCTTATGATCCAGTGCGTCTTATAATCCGAAAAATACGGTATCTACCAACCTGTCCAAGGTCATAAAGGGGTTAATTCAGACCCAAGACCACATCTTAAATAGGGATGAGCAGACCCGTGGAACTTCGAGTTCTGGTACCCGACCCAAACTTTAGTCCAAGTCAATTCAGCAAAGTATCTGGCAGTATCTGATTGCACCTGCCTATAAAGATCAGTTTTCTATAACACTATAAGTGAAGATGAGATGAGCTGAGCAGTATGTGAAAAACCAAATGGAAAATAGGTGTATAAGTACTGAAGCTAAGTATTGGCTTTCCCTGTGACTTTGTGACTTGAGCAGTGGAAAGGGAACACATCATGGAGAAGATTAACTCAACAGGAATCTGCTATTTGCCCTGTGACATCTATTCTCTAAACCATCTACTTATTGCTCATTCACTGCTGGCAAATGTACCACAGCAGGGTCAGATTTTTGCCTTCAGATTGTCAGCTCATTATTTCTCCTGTGGACCTCACACAGAGTTGGCTCAGCTGGCTGTGTTGGTTAATGATTGTAGAACTAGTGTCACCATACAGGCAGGTTGGGAAGGCTACGACTTTGCAGCAGCAAGTAATTCTTCTAGTAGAGCTGGGACACATAGACAGAGATCTGGAACCAATGCTGGAAGCAAAGGAAAAAACAATACAAGCTAACAGCAAAAAATTCCATCAAATTTGTATACATAGTGTAGGTGGGATACAGACAAGACATAAAAAATAAAGACAAGCTATGTGTATAAGGTGGGTGCAGTGTGCACAAGCATGAACTCCAAGACACATCATAGATACCAGCTTCTGCAGTGTCTAAGAGTATATCCACATGCAATTTATATACTGCTAATTTTTTGCCCCAATTTACGAGTAGAAAATCAAGAAGCAGTACATTTGATGATATTTGCTCAGTCTGAGCTTGGTCATCTAAGTAGTTTTAGAAGGAAATGGAGTTTAAAAATGGGAGTTGCAGTTGAATGTGAATATGCAGTCTGGCTGAGTGCTTCAATTTGAAGAGTTTTTTTTTGTTTGTACCATTTAGGTTACGTTCCCAAGATGAGCTTTTTGTGAGATCTTGACGTAGTAGAATTTCTGCACCATTTCTGTACCTTTTCTTCATCTGGCACAGATTGCTATAACTTTTTCAAAGAAACACATAGACATCTACAACTAATCATTTCTACAGCATCATTATTCTGGCTCCATAACTAGGCTGCTAGTGTAGGGCGCTTAAGATACCATTTCTAGGCTGCCTCAGTATGTACCAGTACTCACATGCAGAGATATTGTCAGATAGCTTTAACTCGACTGCAGGAAGCATGTATGAAGATTCCAGAAGAAGGTTTATTTTCAAGCGTAACTCTTGTAGTATGCACAATTACAGTAGCAGTAGTTGTGACAGCTGCAGTAGGTAATAAAGACTATTCTGAACCAGAACTGCAAGACATGTGCTTCCTAAGATGGCTGACACAGAATGAGGAAAAAAAAGAAGGGCAGTTATTGACATCAGAGCTAGGGAGGCAGACAGGGAGAGAGAGGGAGGACAGACTTGTAAAAGGAAAACCTTACTGTATAGCAACATAATATCAACAATACAATATTGTATGATTCCCAACTTGTGGGACATGACACTCCCCATCTGAAATCTTTAGATTTCACAATAATCCAACTTGACACAATGTCCTTGGATTATTCCTCTGTCCTTTCTGGAACCTGAAAGACTGAAAAGAAACACACAAACATCCAACAATAAAATTGCAAACAACTGTGAAGTCCAAATCTATAGTTGGCAGCTTGTAGTCCACATCAATAGAATAATCCAAATTCAAATTGCAAACTCATCTCAGATTACAAACACTTCCACCAACCCAATCAAAATGGTAAATGTTCCATGTCCTAACACAGTTGGTAGAATGTGGAGGTACGCTCCCCACTGTGAGCTGTGTTCAGTAGTAGTGTCCTTATCCATGTGACACCTTCTCTCATGAAGTACTTGGCACTGTATGTCAGGTGAGCAACAGCCTGTATGACAGATGACCAGTCCACAAGCATACAAAGAAATAAGGCCTCAGCTTCAACCCGGGTATAATTGATTTGCAGCATGTAGAGATGGCTGGTCTGATCTCCCTGTTGGCATCTAGTTCCTCAAGCTCATATGCTCCGCTGGCATCAAGAGAACAAGGATCCTCATGTTGGAAGCTTGGAGGCAACAGCCATGTGTTGTCGCAAAGGCTAAATGCAGCCAATAGTCCTGTTTTATGATCAGCTGGGCCCAGGCCAGTGGAAATGTGATGCCATTGCTCAGGAGTGACTTGATCAGCTTCCACTGCCAGTATAGCAGCACAAAGTTCAAGCCTTGGTACACAGTGTGCGGGTGTTAGATTGGCCTTACCCATGATGAATCCACAATGTACCTTGTTATTGGTGACTCGCCCCCAGAGCCATGGGGTACTCGGCAGCCGGGCCTTATGGCTGATTTTGGGGGAGATCACGGTGGCTGGCCCGGTCCGTGACCCAGGGCGGTCAGTGCAAAAAGGGGGATATTTATAGGGGGATTTGTCGTGACGCCACCTGTGGTGTCTGGTGAGGATCCCCAGTGCTGTGACAGTCCTCTGAGGCAGGTGTTAGGGCAGCTTGAGATGGAACGGCTCCCCACAGGTGGAGCAGGCCTCATGGCAGTGTAAATAAATGGAGGTGCGCTGGGTGTTGTAGTGCAGGGAGGGAAATGGCACCGGCGAAAGAAAGGAACAGAGGCCGCTCAGTGCAGTCATCCAAGATTTACTCACAGTTCTTAGACAGTCCACAGGTGCACTGTACTGGTGCAAGCCTCCCACGTCGCACTGCGTTCACCGGGCAGGGGTTCAGTCCTTCCTCAGGCAGCTCGGGTGTACCTGGCAGAACCCCACTTTATTATGTACCTCTCTAGACCGACTTCACGCTGGGTCTTACTCCCTCCTGCCCTGCGCTTCCCACTGTGAATCCTGTTCAGGTGCTGCGAGGTCCCCCCTGTCCGTCGGAGTTGCACAGACCTGCTTGACCTTACTAGGATTGGAGCGGGGGTTTGGCTTCTGGCTATAGAAGTCAGAAGCCTCCGGTTTTTCCAGCCGAGGCTTGAAGCTGCACGACTGGGCCAGGGGCCGGTCCCCTTCTTGCGCCTAGATCCTCCTGACACTTGGCAGGTTCGGAGTGTACAGGTGCTGCCTGCACTCGCCGTACTCCCCAAGGATCCCTTCTGCAGAACGGAGCTTACTCCTTGCTCCCCTCCTGGGCCTCAGTCCTGGGCCCTTGTAGTGGAGCAGAGCTCCTGCAGAGACTCTGCTCCCAGACTGTTCCTCTGAACCACACTCCTCACTCTCTACAGGGTGAGTGCTCCCATAAATTACTTCCTCCACCCACACCCACTACTGGTTCCCTCTACCTTTGGGTTCCCCCCACCCCAGCCAGGGTCAGGGCTCAGCAGAAAACTGCATTGCGTCTTGCCCCTCCTGCTGGCCTGGGGTAGTGTAGTGTTGGATGTAGGTGTTGGGGTCCCGTGCAGCACTCCCTTCTTACCTGAGAGAAGGGAGACACTACATCTCGGGGTGAGGTGCAGTACCTCTGTGGCGACTGAACCCTCAGGGGCGCCACATTCCCCCCTGGTAAAACAAAGCATGTCCGCGGGCTGGAACAGGCTAAAACAGGGTATAAATGACATGCAAATTTTTGAATGCATTTGCATATAAGATTGTAAAACATTTCTTCCCTTTATGGGAGGCACATCTTTCTTAAACGTTACAGGTTACATTTTTCAGAGACATTATAAAACTTTCTTAAATAACATTTTCCTTTTTCAATAAGTACAACAAGTAGCAGCATGAGGGACCCGTCCGCAAACCCTCAACGTAGGCCCTGGGCGTGGCTGCAGGGCATAGGCGATCCTGGAGTTGGACCACGGCTTCCCCCACGCCAAACGGGTTTTTGTTCTGTGATCATGGTTATTACTATAAAACCAATAGAGTGCACTTTAAGTGCTGAACTATTTACAACTTCAAAGTCCGGCTGTTCACAGTCCCCAGCCTGTGGTCTATATACCCTGACGGGTAATTATGCACACAAAATGTTCAGCAGTTCAATAATGGTGCTCCCTCCGGGGAAGCACCTGTCCACAATATGCTGGCCCAGCCGGGTCATCAGCTCTAGATGGCGGCGCCAGGCGCAAGTTGAGCATCGGGAGCATTAACCGGTGATCCGGCGGCTTGCTGGTTATCGGCCAGGTGTTGGGGTCCCGTGCAGCACTCCCTCCTTACCTGAGAGAAGTGAGACACTACACCTCGGGGTGAGGTGCAGTACCTCTATGGCGACTGAACCCTCAGGGGCGCCATATTGGCTTCTGAGGTATACTCAGAAGCCAATGGCTACTGCAGGTATGGCCTCTGTAGATGTATCAAAGAAAATGTGGACTTCTCTTCTGATGGCAGTTGAAAGGGATTTTAAGGAATAACAACGTGGGACTAACGTGCTCTAAGACCTTCAGAGACTTCTTTCATGTCTTCCACCATTGTTGCTTTTGGGACAGTGGAGGAGTGTCCCAATCGGTGTTTTCAGCAGTAAACTATCTCAGAAGTATCTTGCCTTAAATGTTGATGGGTACAGTAAACCCAGGAGGATCATAGATGCTGTTTACAACAGGTGAGACTCCTCGTTTGGTGAAGGCTTTGTCGCAGGCTGACACTTGGAATGATAATGTGTCCTGTTTAATGTCCCTGTAATGTTTCTGGTTTCAAACCCTTGATTCTGTGTACTGTGTTCGGCGTCTCTTTCCGCTGAGCCACAATAGATACACCATTTTTTTGGGTGTTTTAGTTGTGTTATCTTTGTTTCTGTTGGTTTGGGGTAACAAGTGCATTTTAATTTACTCTGTCTGAAAAATCACCTTTCGGGTCCAGTTTAAATACCTTCCCCTACTGGTGTTTCCTGCTGGTAATATACTTTGTTGGATTCATTCACTTTGCTGTAGTTTGTGCTGGTTGCAGTAGTTTTATTTGTGAATCCTGTATTCCCTAGGGAACTACTACTCTAGCGATCCTAGAAGCTGCTAAGGACATTCAGGGTAAGCCGTCGTCAAGTGGGGGCGCCATTACATTATTTTTAGGGTGCCAACCTCCATGGCCAGAGAGGGACAGACCAGGGTAAGACAAGGGTTTTTTCCTAGTCTGAACAGGGACCTGTCAGGTTCAGGTATTTGTCTTCCTGGTTTGTACGTTACCCATATGAATGTGCTTTGGCAGTCATAACAGTCCCACACCAAATCAAGGCTCCATTGCATGGGAGGAAAATTAGAGCCCAGATCGAGGTCCTTTAAGCGAGTTGTATGGTCCTCAGATGGAAATACTTTCATTACCTCCTGGCTGTTGGAGATGATCTTGTGAAGTCTGAGCTTTCCTGTGTGCTAAAGCGTAGATCAATTGCATCTTCGCTTGTGGGCAAAGAAATAAGTCCATCTCCTAGGTAGAAGTTCTTTTCCACATATAGACAAGCATCAGATCCGTTCTCTTTCTCACCTTTCTGGGCTACCCATCTCAGTCCAAAGATTGTCATGGCAGGTGAGGAGCTGTTGCCGAAGACATGTACATTCATCCGGTAATCTATGACGTCATTGTGGACATCATTATCCTTGTGCCATAAGAACCTGAGGTAGTTTCTAC
This sequence comes from Phyllobates terribilis, assembly GCF_046119375.1. NCBI lineage: Eukaryota > Metazoa > Chordata > Amphibia > Anura > Dendrobatidae > Phyllobates > Phyllobates terribilis. The sequence goes on along the minus strand of NW_027362762.1, from coordinate 124,339,134 downwards.
TGTCTTCCCACATGATAAAATAATGAACCATTTTTTGTATGGATGTTGACCATTACTGCAACAGGTTCTTGTCTGAAGTTTTGGTTAGGCCCAGTGAGGAGAAGGTTATTGAGAGAGATGCCTTCATACTGAGCACTGGAGTCAAACACCACTCTGATTTGATTAGGTTTGCAAGGGTGGTATACACCAAAGAATGGAAGGTACTAGCATTACATAGTTACATAGTTTATAAGGCCAAAAAAAGACAAGCGTCCATCCAGTTCAACCTATTTCTTGTGCACTGCAGCTATTCCGCAGCGTTGATCCAGGGGAAGGCAAAAAAAAACAAAAAAAAACAAAAAAAACATGCGGTATAGGCCAATTTACATCATTGAGGAAAAATTCACTTCCCGACACCAATCTGGCAGTCAGATTGAATCCCTGGATTAATTAACTAAGCATAAGATGTAATTTTATTGTTCTCAAGAAAGGCATCCAGGCCTCTCTTGAACTCATTAAGTGAGTTGGACATCACCACTTCCTCTCCCAGAGAGTTCCAGAGTCTCACGGCTCTGACCGTAAAGAATCCCCTTCTATGCTGGTGCAGGAACCTCCTTTCCTCCAGACGCAAAGTGTGCCCCCTCGTCTTTGTCACCATCCTTGGTATAAACAGGTCATGGGAGAGATCTTTGTACTGCCCCCTGATGTATTTATACATGTTTATGAGGTCTCCCCTAAGCCTTCTTTTTTCCAACGTAAATAGGCCTAATTTTGACAACCTCTCTGGGTATTCTAGTCCCTCCATTCCCTTTATTACCTTAGTCGCCCTCCTCTAGCTCCAATATGTCTTTCCTGAGCACCGGAGCCCAGAACTGTGCACAATATTCTAAGTGTGGCCTTACCAGCGCTTTATACAGAGGAAGAACAATGTTCTCATCATATGCCCCTATTCCTCTTCTGATGCATGCCATGACTCTATTTGCCTTCGCAGCTGCTGCCTGACACTGGGCACTCCAATTTAATTTGCTATTAACCAAGACGCCCAGGTCCTTTTCCATGTCAGATTTCCCCAACGGTTTTCCATTTAATATGTATGGGTGACTGCTGCTTTTCTTTCCTATGTGTATGACCTTACGTTTATCGGCATTGAACCCCATTTGCCATTTTTTGGCCCAACTCCCCAATTTATCTAAATCCTCCTCAGTTGTGTGGTTGGTGGTGTCTCCATGGTCTTCTTGCTTCTTTTGGTCACTTGCCTCCACTTGTCTGCCTCTGGAGGTTCTCTGACGCTTCCTTCACTTTCCGTGACCAGTAGTGACGCTTCTGTTCTTTCCAGGAAGTCTTCATTTTCCTTGATGAGTTTTAATGTCGCAATTCTTTCTTCCAGTCCCCGCACCTTTTCTTCTAAAAGAGCCAGTAGTCTACACTTCTGGCAGGTGAAGGTGGTTTCAGCTTCTGGTCGATCTGTGAACATGTAGCACATGTTGCAGCTCACCATGTAGGTTGTCACATCTGCCATGCTGCTCCTTGTCCCTGCTGACTTGATGTCTGTCTTCTTTCTTGTGATACCCTAGGATAAACAAATTAAACAAATTTGCGCGGCGTCAGGGGCGCGGTTTGGTGATACTTTCCAAGCAGCTGGTCCCGGCTGTACCCAACGATCTTCTAGCTGAAGGAGACTCTTCGCTTTTCCCAGAAGGCACCTGGAATGTGCAAATTGTCCTCTTCAAGCTTCAATCCCTGGTTTGGCGATGCTTTCCAAGCAGCTGGTCGCGGCTGTACCCAACGATCTTCTAGCTGAAGGAGACTCTTCGCTTTTCCCAGAAGGCACCTGGAATGTGCAAATTGTCCTCTTCAAGCTTCAATCCCTGGTTTGGCGATGCTTTCCAAGCATCTGGTCCCGGCTGTACCCAACGATCTTCTAGCTGACGGAGACTCTTCGCTTTTCCCAGAAGGCACCTGGAATATGCAAATTGTCCTCTTCAAGCTTCAATCCCTGGTTTGGCGATGCTTTCCAAGCAGCTGGTCCCGGCTGTACCCAACGATCTTCTAGGTGAAGGAGATTCTTCGCTTTTCCCAGAAGGCACCTGGAATATGCAAATTATCATCTTCAAGCTTCAATCCCTGGTTTGGCGATGCTTTCCAAGCAGCTGGTCCCGGCTGTACCCAACGATCTTCTAGCTGAAGGCGAATCTTCGCTTTTCCCAGAAGGCACCTGGAATATGCAAATTGTCCTCTTCAAGCTTCAATCCCTGGTTTGGCGATGCTTTCCAAGCAGCTGGTCCCGGCTGTACCCAACGATCTTCTAGCTGAAAGAGACTCTTCGCTTTTCCCAGAAGGCACCTGGAATGTGCAAATTGTCCTCTTCAAGCTTCAATCCCTGGTTTGGCGATGCTTTCCAAGCAGCAGGTCCCAGCTGTACCCAACGATCTTCTAGCTGACAGATACTCTTCGAATTTCCCAGAAGGCACCTGGAATATGCAAATTGTCCTCTTCAAGCTTCAATCCCTGGTTTGGCGATGCTTTCCAAGCAGCTGGTCCCGGCTGTACCCAACGATCTTCTAGGTGAAGGAGACTCTTCGCTTTTCCCAGAAGGCACCTGGAATATGCAAATTATCATCTTCAAGCTTCAAACCCTGGTTGGCGATGCTTTCCAAGCAGCTGGTCCCGGCTGTACCCAACGATCTTCTAGCAGAAGAAGAATCTTCGCTTTTCCCAGAAGGCACCCGGAATATGCAAATTGTCCTCTTCAAGCTTCAATCCCTGGTTTGGCGATGCTTTCCAAGCAGCTGGTCCCGGCTGTAACCAACGATCTTCTTGATGAAGGAGACTCTTTGCTTTTCCCAGAAGGCACCTGGAATACGCAAATTGTCCTCTTCAATCTTCAATCCCTGGTTTGGCGATGCTTTCCAAGCAGCTGGTCCCGTCTGTACCCAACGATCTTCTAGCTGAAAGAGACTCTTTGCTTTTCCCAGAAGGCACCTGGAATGTGCAAATTGTCCTCTTCAAGCTTCAATCCCTGGTTTGGCGATGCTTTCCAAGCAGCTGGTCCCGGCTGTACCCAACGATCTTCTAGCTGAAGGAGACTCTTCGCTTTTCCCAGAAGGCACCTGGAATGTGCAAATTGTCCTCTTCAAGCTTCAATCCCTGGTTTGGCGATGCTTTCCAAGCAGCAGGTCCCGGCTGTTCCCAACGATCTTCTAGCTGACGGAGACTCTTCGCTTTTCCCAGAAGGCACCTGGAATATGCAAATTGTCCTCTTCAAGCTTCAATCCCTGGTTTGGCGATGCTTTCCAAGCAGCTGGTCCCGGCTGTACCCAACGATCTTCTAGCTGAAGGAGACTCTTCGCTTTTCCCAGAAGGCACCTGGAATACACAAATTGTCCTCTTCAAGCTTCAATCCCTGGTTTGGCGATGCTTTCCAAGCAGCTGGTCCCGGCTGTACCCAACGATCTTCTAGCTGACGGAGACTCTTCGCTTTTCCCAGAAGGCACCTGGAATATGCAAATTGTCCTCTTCAAGCTTCAATCCCTGGTTTGGCGATGCTTTCCAAGCAGCTGGTCCCGGCTGTACCCAACGATCTTCTAGGTGAAGGAGACTCTTCGCTTTTCCCAGAAGGCACCTGGAATATGCAAATTATCATCTTCAAGCTTCAATCCCTGGTTTGGCGATGCTTTCCAAGCAGCTGGTCCCGGCTGTACCCAGCAATCTTCTAGCTGAAGGCGAATCTTCGCTTTTCCCAGAAGGCACCTGGAATATGCAAATTGTCCTCTTCAAGCTTCAATCCCTGGATTGGCGATACTTTCCAAGCAGCTGGTCCCGGCTGTACCCAACAATCTTCTAGCTGAAGGCGAATCTTCGCTTTTCCCAGAAGGCACCTGGAATATGCAAATTGTCCTCTTCAAGCTTCAATCCCTGGTTTGGCGATGCTTTCCAAGCAGCTGGTCCCAGCTGTACCCAACGATCTTCTAGCTGAAGGAGACTCTTCGCTTTTCCCAGAAGGCACCTGGAATATGCAAATTATCATCTTCAAGCTTCAATCCCTGGTTTGGCGATGCTTTCCAAGCAGCTGGTCCCGGCTGTACCCAACGATCTTCTAACTGAAGGAGACTCTTCGCTTTTCCCAGAAGGCACCTGGAATATGCAAATTGTCCTCTTCAAGCTTCTATCCCTGGTTTGGCGATGCTTTCCAAGCAGCTGGTCCCGGCTGTACCCAACGATCTTCTAGCTGAAGGAGACTCTTCGCTTTTCTCAGAAGGCACCTGGAATATGCAAATTGTCCTCTTCAAGCTTCTATCCCTGGTTTGGCGATGCTTTTCAAGCAGCTGGTCCCGGCTGTACCCAACGATCTTCTAGCTGAAGGAGACTCTTCGCTTTTCCCAGAAGGCACCTGGAATATGCAAATTGTCCTCTTCAAGCTTCAATCCCTGGTTTGGCGATGCTTTCCAAGCAGCTGGTCCCGGCTGTACCCAACGATCTTCTAGCTGAAGGAGACTCTTCGCTTTTCCCAGAAGGCACCTGGAATATGCAAATTGTCCTCTTCAAGCTTCAATCCCTGGTTTGGCGTTGCTTTCCAAGCAGCTGGTCGCGGCTGTACCCAACGATCTTCTAGCTGAAGGAGACTCTTCGCTTTTCCCAGAAGGCACCTGGAATATGCAAATTATCATCTTCAAGCTTCAAACCCTGGTTGGCGATGCTTTCCAAGCAGCTGGTCCCGGCTGTACCCAACGATCTTCTAGCAGAAGAAGAATCTTCGCTTTTCCCAGAAGGCACCCGGAATATGCAAATTGTCCTCTTCAAGCTTCAATCCCTGGTTTGGCGATGCTTTCCAAGCAGCTGGTCCCGGCTGTAACCAACGATCTTCTTGATGAAGGAGACTCTTTGCTTTTCCCAGAAGGCACCTGGAATACGCAAATTGTCCTCTTCAATCTTCAATCCCTGGTTTGGCGATGCTTTCCAAGCAGCTGGTCCCGTCTGTACCCAACGATCTTCTAGCTGAAAGAGACTCTTTGCTTTTCCCAGAAGGCACCTGGAATGTGCAAATTGTCCTCTTCAAGCTTCAATCCCTGGTTTGGCGATGCTTTCCAAGCAGCTGGTCCCGGCTGTACCCAACGATCTTCTAGCTGAAGGAGACTCTTCGCTTTTCCCAGAAGGCACCTGGAATGTGCAAATTGTCCTCTTCAAGCTTCAATCCCTGGTTTGGCGATGCTTTCCAAGCAGCAGGTCCCGGCTGTTCCCAACGATCTTCTAGCTGACGGAGACTCTTCGCTTTTCCCAGAAGGCACCTGGAATATGCAAATTGTCCTCTTCAAGCTTCAATCCCTGGTTTGGCGATGCTTTCCAAGCAGCTGGTCCCGGCTGTACCCAACGATCTTCTAGCTGAAGGAGACTCTTCGCTTTTCCCAGAAGGCACCTGGAATACACAAATTGTCCTCTTCAAGCTTCAATCCCTGGTTTGGCGATGCTTTCCAAGCAGCTGGTCCCGGCTGTACCCAACGATCTTCTAGCTGACGGAGACTCTTCGCTTTTCCCAGAAGGCACCTGGAATATGCAAATTGTCCTCTTCAAGCTTCAATCCCTGGTTTGGCGATGCTTTCCAAGCAGCTGGTCCCGGCTGTACCCAACGATCTTCTAGGTGAAGGAGACTCTTCGCTTTTCCCAGAAGGCACCTGGAATATGCAAATTATCATCTTCAAGCTTCAATCCCTGGTTTGGCGATGCTTTCCAAGCAGCTGGTCCCGGCTGTACCCAGCAATCTTCTAGCTGAAGGCGAATCTTCGCTTTTCCCAGAAGGCACCTGGAATATGCAAATTGTCCTCTTCAAGCTTCAATCCCTGGATTGGCGATACTTTCCAAGCAGCTGGTCCCGGCTGTACCCAACAATCTTCTAGCTGAAGGCGAATCTTCGCTTTTCCCAGAAGGCACCTGGAATATGCAAATTGTCCTCTTCAAGCTTCAATCCCTGGTTTGGCGATGCTTTCCAAGCAGCTGGTCCCAGCTGTACCCAACGATCTTCTAGCTGAAGGAGACTCTTCGCTTTTCCCAGAAGGCACCTGGAATATGCAAATTATCATCTTCAAGCTTCAATCCCTGGTTTGGCGATGCTTTCCAAGCAGCTGGTCCCGGCTGTACCCAACGATCTTCTAACTGAAGGAGACTCTTCGCTTTTCCCAGAAGGCACCTGGAATATGCAAATTGTCCTCTTCAAGCTTCTATCCCTGGTTTGGCGATGCTTTCCAAGCAGCTGGTCCCGGCTGTACCCAACGATCTTCTAGCTGAAGGAGACTCTTCGCTTTTCTCAGAAGGCACCTGGAATATGCAAATTGTCCTCTTCAAGCTTCTATCCCTGGTTTGGCGATGCTTTTCAAGCAGCTGGTCCCGGCTGTACCCAACGATCTTCTAGCTGAAGGAGACTCTTCGCTTTTCCCAGAAGGCACCTGGAATATGCAAATTGTCCTCTTCAAGCTTCAATCCCTGGTTTGGCGATGCTTTCCAAGCAGCTGGTCCCGGCTGTACCCAACGATCTTCTAGCTGAAGGAGACTCTTCGCTTTTCCCAGAAGGCACCTGGAATATGCAAATTGTCCTCTTCAAGCTTCAATCCCTGGTTTGGCGTTGCTTTCCAAGCAGCTGGTCGCGGCTGTACCCAACGATCTTCTAGCTGAAGGAGACTCTTCGCTTTTCCCAGAAGGCACCTGGAATATGCAAATTGTCCTCTTCATGCTTCAATCCCTGGTTTGGCGATGCTTTCCAAGCAACTGGTCCCGGCTGTACCTAACGATCTTCTAGCTGAAGGAGACTCTTCGCTTTTCCCAGAAGGCACCTGGAATATGCAAATTGTCATCTTCAAGCTTCAATCCCTGGTTTGGCGATGCTTTCCAAGCAGCTGGTCCCGGCGGTACCCAACGATCTTCTAGCTGAAGGAGACTCTTCGCTTTTCCCAGAAGGCACCTGGAATATGCAAATTGTCCTCTTCAAGCTTCAATCCCTGGTTTGGCGATGCTTTCCAAGCAGCTGGTCCCAGCTGTACCCAACGATGTTCTAGCTGAAGGAGACTCTTCGCTTTCCCAGAAGGCACCTGGAATATGCAAATTGTCCTCTTCAAGCTTCAATCCCTGGTTTGGCAATGCTTTCCAAGCAGCTGGTCCCCACTTCTCCTTCCTTTAGTGGTGGTGCAGGCTCTGCATGATTTATATCAAAGATATTCTGAATGAAGTCAATCATATGTTTCTCCATTTCTGGTTTCCTCTTTGGGATGCATTTTAAAGATGAAAACCTTGCAGTTGCTTGCTGCCGCTTGTTTGGTAACCTTGTTCTTGGAGAAGGAAAAGGTAATGGTGTCTTCCAACGGTTGCAATCATCCTTAGTAAATTAGTGAATTCCTTTTCCATGACCTTTATGAATTATTTGTTCTCTCTTGCAGTTGCTAACTTGCTGTCTTATAAAACTGAACTCCGTTAACCCAAGGCTGTCATCACAGGACAGAAACATGTTCATGTCATGAGGGGGTTCTTGTCTCCACTTACTGTCGTTTAGCTTCTCCTTCACCTAATAATAATATGGGTATGGCTGAAAGTAAGTGCTGCGGCCATTTGGCAAGATAAGAGTCTTACTTGAGGAAATCTTTGTAGGCCTCTTCATCTTATCTATGCAAAAATTGCATGCCGTCCCAGCGTGGGAGAATTCTCCTGCTCAAGCGGTGACGTAATTTGCCGGCACCGCATGCGCAGGAGAATTCTCTCATGCTGTCAGTGACGTGCATGAGGTGAGCTGAGTTCATTGGACATGAGCTCACCTCATGCACGTCACTGACAGCGTGGGAAAATTCTCCTGCGCTCAGCGCTTCAGCAGGAGAATTCTCTCACGCTCACTGCAAGCGCATGAGAATTTTCCCACACTGTCTGTGACATGCATGAGGTGAGCTGAGTTCATTGGACATGACCTCGGCTCATCCTTATGCCGTCACAGCCAGACACTGAGGAGCTTCTCAGTGTCTGCTTAATGACAAGCTGGATGGCAGCGTTCTGCTGCGATCCAGCCTGTCATGTCAATGTAGCAGATCTGAAGCCGTCCTGGGAACCATGGAAAGGTAAGGATGTGGTTGGTTAATTATTTTACTTCTATTGCAGGAGATCGTTGGCTTCAGCTGGAATGGGCGTGACGGTAAGTAGAGTTTAATTTAGAACATTAAAGAATTGTGTCTTTATTTCAATTAAAGGACTTTATTCTGGGTGTTTGTGTTTTGTTTTTACTTTCACTAAGGGGTTAGTAATGGGGGTGTCATATAGACGCCTCTCCATTACTAACCTGGGCTTGATGTCAGCTGGCATTATAAGCTGACATCAACCCCAACCCTATTACCCCACTGCCACCACTACAGGGCAGTGGGAAGAGCGAGGCTAAGTGCCAAAATTGGCACATCCTATGGATGCGACATTTCTGGGGCGGCTGACGGCTGGTGTTTCTAGCCTGGGAGGGGGCCAATATTCATGGCACCCTTCCTGAGCTATTAATATCAGCCCCCAGCTGTCTGTCTAGCCTTTGCTAGCTAATAAAATAGGGGGGACCCCACATCATTTTTTTGGGGTTCCCCATTTTAATAGCTAGTAAAGGCTAGGTATTCAGCTGGGGGCTGATATTAGTAGCCTGGGAAGCTCCGTGGGTATTACCCCCTTCCCAGGCTTCAAACATCTGCCCCAGCCGTCTACTTGACCTCCGCTAGAGACTAAAATTAGGGGGAACCCCACGCCAATTTTTTTTTAATAAATCCTTTATTATAACACTAAATGACAAGTACAGTAACCAACACTGTCACTGTACTTATTATATTTGTGACTGACATGTTTCTATCTATCTAATGTATTTGTGATGCTCTATTCTTTCTGTTCTAAATTGTCGGGTACCGATGTATGCCGCTGATGAATTGCCAGCCGACTTTTTTAAAGAGACAAAAACACTATTATTTTTTTTTTATATTTATCCTTTATTTTAACACTAAATAACAAGTACAGTAACCAACACTGTCACTGTATTTATTATATATGTGACTGACATGTTTCTATCTATCTAATCTATGTGTGATGCTCTATTCTTTCTGTTCAAAATTGTCGGGTACCGGTGTATGCCGCTGATGAATTGCCGGCTTTTCATGTTTCATTGTGAGCAATGTTCCCATCAATTTGGGCAATCACTGTAATTCCACAACCACCATGGCTGTGACATTATAGTGAGTAGCAGACAATCCCTGCATGATTCGTGCTCTAAATAGTGCAAAACATGCAGGACGGGGACCCGAGCTCCCGCCCGAGCATTGTGCAAGTACTCGGCGAGCTCTGAGCATCTAGAGTACTGAGATGCTTGGGCGAGTACCGAGCAGTGGCGAGCATGCTCGCTCATCACTAACTACCACAAATCAGCAACTTGATTCACTTCTGGAATGAGTTTTTTGTTCATTCATCAGGTGATTGTCAACCTGTTTACACTGCAAGATTATCAGAGAATGAGCGTCCATAGCAGTGCTCATTATAATCTTGCAGTATAGATGGACTCTAAACAGTCAAAGCAGCTATAGTTCTTATTTACTTTTATCAGTCATTTCTGGTTTTAGTGTCCTTAAAGAATTGTTTCACATTACTAATAAGAAACTCTTGGTAAGAGATGTAAAATGTCAAATTCTGAGACAGACTTGTGCCCTCATTAATTTTCAGCAGATGCCTCTCCTGAACTTGCACATGTTCACTGAAAACCAGTTTTCTGTGTAGTATCGACGTCTCTGCCCCCTGCCCGGCGTCCTCCGGTACTCCTGCTTCTGCTGCTGCCGGCACGAGCAGCTTCCCGGGCACTGTGCTTAGGGCGTGTGCGCGTGCACTCCCTCCCTCTTAAAGGGGCCGCGCACACAGTCCTAAGGAGTCCCCGGCCAATGGCCGGAGGACCTCTCATATATAAGGCACCTCCTCCAGAATGGAGGTGCCAGTGCAAGGTTGTAGCTTTGTGTGTTAAACTCTGCTTCAGCCCTCAGGTCCCGCTGCTAGCCTGACTACCAGTCCAGCCCGCCAGCCTGACTACCAGTCCAGCCCGCCAGCCTGACTACCAGTCCAGCCCGCCAGCCTGTCTACCAGCCCTGTCCGCCAGCTTGTCTACTCTCCAGCCCGACAGTCTGTCTACAGTCCAGTCCGCCAGTCTGTCTTTGGGCCCTGCCAGCCTGCTTACCTGGTAGCACCTGCCTGTTACCTGCCGTGCCTACCAGCCAGCCTATCTGGAGGCTCCTGCTTGTTACCTGCCGTGCCTGCCAGCCCGCTTGCCTGGAAGCATCTGCTTGTTACCTGCTGTGCCTGCCAGCCCATTTACCTAGAAGCACCTACCTGTTACCTGCCATGCGTACCAGCCCGCCTACCTGGATGCTCCTGCTTGTTACCTGCCGTGCCTGCCAGTCCATCTGCCTGGATCACCTGTCAGCCTGCCTGCCGTGCTCATCTGCTGTACCGGTCAGTCCCTGCCTTCTAACCCGTGGGAGTCACCTGCTCTCATACAAGGTCAGTCCCCAGAGTAGCACCTGGTCCCTCTGCTCGGTCCTTCCCTGGTCACGGAGTCGATTGAGCCGCCATACGACCTTGGTCGGTCCGAGTTGATACCTAGTTACGCCCCTCTGATCCCTCCTTGCCCCACAGCACAGAGGTTCCACCACCCGGATCCATAACAGTCTGCAGCTTCCTTTTGATGTTTAAATTCAACTAAAAGTAAATAACTACCACAGCAGTGAAATATATCAACTTTCTATGAAAAAAATCATCCCTTAATTCTTGACACAATAATTTAGTGTATCAAATGGAAAGATTGTGTTAATTATTTTCTTGTGCTAAGTTCAACACACATAATGAGTTTGTGTGAAGATAACACGCTGCCAATCTAAGTGTAATGAATGGTATTACTCTACATATGGATGAACTGTACAAATTTTTACTCCAAGATACTTCAAGTTGCCATATTGTGTTTTTTTATTCTATAGCTAAAAAACAGTGCCACCCTGGTGCCAGTTGAGTAGATAAAATGTGAGGTCCCATAGCAAAAAAAAACATAAATACATAAATAAAACACTAGGACCCTTTACATTGCTGCTTTCACCACAAAATTTCTAGCTACTATGAAGAAACGCTCTGGTCGCCTTCATTCTATTTTTTGACTCCTGTCAACTTTCTTTTTTTGTTAGGTTCTGCTTTCATTAAATTTTGGCAATATGTTGGGGGTATCTGTTACGAGTTTTGCATGACATATGAAGTACCGCCAATGTAAGTCAGTGTACAATTATTCAGTCAGGTGAATGGGGACTCATTGATACCTCGAGTGATCCATAGAACGGGGTTATGGAAACTGGGAATCAGGGGATCTGTAGAGCCCCATCTTGAACTAAGTGGAGATGCACATGCTCATCCTCCATTGCATGCATTGTCTATAGGACTGCCAGAAATATGCAACTATTGAACTCAACTTTCTCCAGCAGTCCCACAGGGAAAGAATGGAGTAGGGGTTGAGCATGTGCACCTCCACTCCATTCAAGATTGGGCTCGACAGAGTCCTTTCTCAGGATCCCTGGAAATCTCAGCGGTTCGACACCCAGTAGGATGCAGACAGGTCCCATAAAAAAGAAGGATACAGCAGCAGTACAAAATACTGATGAACAACCACTCACACTCCTATAATACATGGGTGGGGGGGTATAGGATAAGGCTTGCATAAAGTACTAGTCACACTGATAAGTGTAAGATACCATGCCGACTTACAGCTTACTGTTGATGCCCAGGCATGCTGCCCAGCATTATGTAAGTGCACTCCAAATGGAAAGACACCCTAATTCGACCAAACACTGAGCCTGGCTGCAACCTGCAATGATGAAAAAATACATGAGATATTTGTATTTTTTTAAAATATCCCTTTAAACTCATTACTACCCAAACCCACTTGAGATGCTTCCTTAAACCTCTTCTCTGCCCTAGATCCCAGGACTGTTACAATAGATCCCCAGGGTAATAAACTGCCACAAACCGCAAAGGATTTCATCACCTCTCCCATAAACCAATACTAATTTTGGCTAGTCGGGGAGTCCATAAGGTCTATGAGTGTCCCTGATTTATCCGGATGCTAAAAGAAATATTTATCTAGGTTTTTAGATTGTCTAGATTATATTTGATACCTTAATAGCTCATGCAGACAGCCATAATAATCGGATGAGTGTTATCCGTGGTTGTGATGGATAGCTCTTGTCCCCATGTTATTCTATGTGGCCGTACACGTGTCCAATTTTTTGCTCAGACACAGCCGATTAGGGGAAAAAAATCGCAGTTTGCCCAAGTTTGATTCAAAATTTAGATCACACTTGGCCATGCAAGTCAACGAGTCCATGGAAACCATCGGTCTACACTCGGACTGACACAATGGAGAAGATGGAGACAGTTTTTTTCCATCTTCTCGTTATCCTTGAAAATCAGATCACATTATGGTCATGCTCTGATCAAACTCTGATCAGAGTTTGATTAGAGTGTGATTTGCATAACCAGTCCTTTTCTCTTGGATAAGAGAACTTGCGCTTGTGTGACCCTAGCCTATAAAGGAAAATCAATTAATTCACTGGCGGACACTATCAGGAGAGGACCCCTGTGCAAGAACAATATATAAGCCCTTTGCAGTCCAATAGCTCATCACAATGCACATTTCCACCTGCTTTGGAGGTTGTAGTGGCCCCCTTACCTCTTGGGCCCCTGTGCACAGGTTGTACCAATGATATGTGCACCCATTTATTAATTATCATGAAAGAGTCCTGCATCCAGATAAACATTACTATTGTGACCAGATATTAGTAAGTCATCGGTAATTTTTTTCTGTTCTGTTTTTTGGATTTGACGTCTTTTTCAGTGAATTGTATTTCTCTACACACCCTGATCCTGTAAGCTTACATTTATCAGTAGACGTGCTCTGTTGGCAAAGGAAATGGTAGGAGCTAATTATCAATTTATTCTTACAAATCCTGGTGGAAAAGCAGTAGAACGACTCAAGACTGAATTTTAGGATAATATGCTCCAGAATTGTTATTTTTTAAGAAAAAGTCATGTCAGGTGACAAGTAAACTAATTTCATATTGTTTACTTGTGTTAGGAAATGAGTGTATTATACCGCTTTACTGTTTTATGAGCAATAGAAGGAATACAATTTCTTTACGCTGAACATTCTCTACCTTATTTGCTCTTCTTCTTCACCTTATTAAACCTTCGATGCCAAACGAATAACAACATCAACAGCATTTTATTTTTATTTCATTGTGTTATACAAGTTTCCAACTGATGGGTCTCTGTGTGTGACATGGATAATGCATTAAAGAAAAAACTATAATAATCTTGTGATGTGATCCTGAAGTGACACTGCAAACAAAGAAATAATAGCATTTTTCCACAAGAATAATTACATTCCATTGTACAACACTTTTGGAATTTGGCTGATACGGAGACACATTGGGTTGAGGACTCCAATTGAAGTCTTCAAAGGAATCAATACTTTACCATACATATTGGCAGCAAGCATTCATCAGAATTTCATATTGGTGGGAGGTTTATTTCCCATGACATACAGTAAACTAAATGATTTGTGGGCATATTTGGCTTTTTTCATTTAACTCCCTTTAAAAATAGAGCCGTGCCAACACTTGGCTGGCATTCCCTTCTGCATGTGACGCTTAATTCTACAGTATACAGTTGTAATCCAAATTATTCAACCCCCACAGTAAATTGAATACCTCTACAGTTTAAATACCTCTACATAACTAATATAACCAGTGTTTATTTTCAAAATTCATCACAAAAGGCCACATTTAATGACTACAAGTCTTAGAATTATTCAACCCCTTTATGATAATTGTCTTTAGTGTTTGGTAAATAGATATTTGAATGTTATGACCTGCTGCAAATACATGCATAGTCAGACACCAACTTCTGGATTATTTTTGAGAAATCTTAGGCCACTTTGCATAAGTGCCTCCAGTTACCTAATATTCCTGGAGAGTGGTCCAAAAAGTAGAGAGAAAAGATCAGTGCTTTGCTCAAACAAGGAGAAGAATACAAAAATATAGCAAAGGCATTGAATGTTCCTAGCGTCACAGTTGGAAGTACAGGTCAAGTTTAAAATTAGAGGAACACACTGACTACACTACCTAAACGTGACAGAAAGCAAAAGCTATGATAGGCTGCCACCAAGATCATGAGAAGGTAGGAAGTAAAAAACCTTCCAATGACTGGAAAAGGCCTTCTGGAATATTTGGTGGCAGCAAGCAATGAGGTTTCAGTTTGCACAGTGAGATGCATACTAAACACTGGAGGTCTCTATGGCTGAACTGTAAGACATATAACTATAGTGACCCAAAAGCTCAGGAAACATGAGCTAAAATATGCTTAAAACCGTATAAATAAGCTTCGGGATTATGTTTTGTGGAGTGATGAAACAAAACTGGGCTATGGATCAGCAGTATGTTTGAAGGAGGACGTATGAAGAATAGGGAGAAAAGAACACCCTACCTATAGTGAAGCATGGCAGTAGCTTGGTGATGACTATAGTGAAGCATGACAGTAGCTTAGTAATAACTACAGTGATGCATGGCGGTGGTTCGGTGATGCCTACAGGAAACCATGGCAGTAGCTTAGTGATGACTACAGTGAAGTATGGCGGTGGCTTGGTGATACTTTGGGGCTGCTTTTCATTCTCTGGTACTGGAAATCTGTAGCATGTAGAGGGCAAAATAGATTCAATCAAGTATCAGGTAATCCTATGAGAAAATGTCATGGCTTCTGTGAGGAAGTTAAAGTTTGAGTGTCACTGGATCTTCCAACAGGACAATGATACTGTAACATCCCTGGCAGCGTGCTGGCATGGTTTATCACCTCCCACCATGCAAGACCGCCATTTTACCTATCAGTCCTGGCTGCACACTTTGCTCCAGTATCTGCTGTGTGCACGTCTCTTGTCTGATTGCTTAGGGCAGCGGCGCGGTTACTGTCTGATTCTTGTAGTTACTGTGTGCACCCGCTTAATGCGTCCCCAGCCTATTGTTGTGAGTCACTAGATACTTAAACCCCCTCCACCCAGTAGGAGGGGCCTGAGCAACACTTTCTTTCAGTGTGTTCTATGCAACTGAGTTGCAAGGTCCTGTCCTGTATCTTGTCTGCTTCCGCCACCCTGGGGGCTGTATACCCAGGCCTATTTCCAGTATCTGTGACTTCTAGTCTGTTCCGCCACCCTGGGGGCTGTATACCCAGGCCCGTTACCTGTATCAGTGACTTCTAGTCTGTTTCTGCCACCCTGGGGGTTGAGTTCCCAGGCTCGTTCCTGTATCTTGTTCCGGGTTCAGTTCCTGTCTGAACTGTGTCCTAGCCCGTTACCTGTTTGTCTCTATGTCCGTACCTGCCCTTTTCCTGTAGTGTCTGAACCTCCACCTAACTCCAACTCGTTGTCTCTGTACTTCTGTTTGTGAGTTTTGTGTCCACTCGCTACTTCATTGTAAGTACCTTGTGTGTATCTAGTTCTGCTTGTTCCATTTCCCTGCCTCCGTATCTACCTCCTGTGTTCTAACTATCTTCCTGTGTTTCCTAGTCTGTTCCATGTGAACAGAGCCCTTCCCTGTCTGCCTGAACCCTTTGCTCTGCGGTTTCGCTCTGCTCTGTTCTGCCTCGCTTGTCCACCGCACCTGTGGTTTTGCTCTGCTCTGCTTGTCCACCGCACCTGCGGGTTTTGCTCTGCTCTGCTTGTCCACCGCACCTGCGGGTTTTGCTCTGCTCTGCTTCTCTACCGCACCTGCGGGTTTTGCTCTGCTCTGCTTGTCTACCACACCTGCGGGTTTTCCTCTGCTCTGCTTGTCTACTGCACCTGCGGGTTTTGCTCTGCTCTGCTTGTCTACCACACCTGTGGGTTTTGCTCTGGTCTGCTTGTCTACCGCACCTGCGGGTTTTGCTCTGCTCTGCTTGTCTACCGCACCTGCGGGTTTTGCCTTGCTCTGCTTGTCTTCTGCACCTGCGGGTTTTGCTCTGCTCTGCTTGTCTACCACACCTGCGGGTTTTGCTCTGCTTTTCTTGTCAACCGCACCTGCGGGTTTTGCTCTACTTTGCTGGTCTACCGCACCTGCGAGTTTTGCTCTGCTTTGCTTGTCTACTGCACCTGCGGGTTTTGCTCTGGTTTGCTTGTCTCCCACACCTGCGGGTTTTGCTGTGCTCTGCTTGTCTACTGCACTTGCGGGTTTTGCTCACCTTTGCTTGTCTCCCACACCAGCGGGTTTTGCTCTGCTTTGCTTGTCTCCCACACCTGCGGGTTTTGCTCTGCTTTGCTTGTCTCCTGCACCTGGGGGTTTTGCTCTGCTCTGCTTGTCTCCCGCACCTGCGTGTTTTGCTCTACTCTGCTTGTCTGTACTGGTTCCTATCCTGCCTGCGTTCCTACCTGCCAGTACCCACCTGTTTGCATACCAGCCTTGCCTGCCAGTACCCACCTGTCTGCATGCCAGCCGTGCCTGCCAGTACCCACCTGTCTGCATACCAGCTGTGCCTGCCAGTACCCACCTGTCTGCATACCAGCTGTGCCTGCCAGTACCCACCTGTCTGCATATCAGCCGTGCCTGCCAGTACCCACCTGTCAGTATGCCAGCCTAACTTGTCTGTTCCTGCATTCCCCGGTGTGGGTCAACAGCTGTGACCGGGGTCTGACCTGGAATAGCACCTGGTCCCTCTGCTCGGTTCCTCCCTGGTTCACGGAGTTGACTGAGCCGCCATGCGACCTTGGTCGGACTGAGTTGATACTTAGTCACGCCCCTCCAGACACTCCTCGGTTCATGGTCCAGTGGGATCACTAACCATGCTCAGTCCGGGTGTGTGAGTAACAGATACCAATGTCCAAAGATTTTAGAGTGGTTGTCACAATTACCTGACTTGAACCCTATAAAAAAAATCTTTGGTGGAATTTAAAGATGGGAGCAATAGCATGCAAAATATTAATATTAGTGAATACGAGGTCATTGCCCATGAGGAAAGGGCTAAGATACCTTAGGAACACTGCAGGAAGCTAGTGTTTGACTATGCATCATGAGTGCAGCATGTTATAACAGCCAATTGGTGCACTGCTCTACTAAGGGATCTAATATGAGCATAGCTATAGTGAATGCAAAGTTATAGCCACACCCGAGCCCTAGGGCCAAGTGGTTAGTTTGCCACAGAAGTGAATACTAGTGTTCATTCTCTGCAATGTTGTGTTACTGGGTTTTGCTATACTAGTGTTGTGACATCACTGTAGTACTACTCAGATATCACTTGTGACAGTACTATGTTTATTGTTCCTGTTCTGTGACATCACTGTGTGCATTATCACACTGTGACATCCCTATGTGCAATGACCCTTCACCTGACTTTACACTGTTTTATTATCCATGTTTTCTGAGATCACTATGTTCTTTTATCCTTATACAGTAATTCACGTGTCTACCATTAATGTACTGTAAAATCACTGTCAGAATCAGCCTTCTTCCCCAACACCATGGCACCATATTAGCACAAATCATCTTGTGGGAATAAGAAGTATGCTTTGTATTCTAGGTACAGTACATAGAGAAGTAACAGCCATCAACTTAAAGCCTACAGTGCGCTATGGCAATAGAGTAGTGCACTTAAATTATTTTAATGCCGACCATTACAAATCCTACCCAAGTAATACTGAGGAATGCCATATAATTAATGTAGCAGGGTAACAGTCAAATTGGGAGCAGCATAGAAAATCCAGAATAACAAACATGGCCTCCCTGTTTCCATATATTCCATATATTCACAAAGACATTTTGGAAAATGACTTTAATGTGGTATGATGATATAAGCTCTAGCTCTTGTTTGACATAATGGCTGAAAACACTAGACTATTGCATTTCCTCTATTCTCATTCCAGTTATTAATAATGGAGAAAAACAAATGTAAGAGGCAGCTAATGCAGAAGCGGCAGAAAAAAAAATGTTTAAAATGAGTTTCTTATCTTAATGGGTTTTGTGGTTGGTAATAACCATGTGGAGCAATGAAATGACTTAGCTAGGTATTTCTAAGTAACAAAGGCGTTTGTATAAACACAATGTATTTACTAATTAATGCTCCTCCATAAGACATATCCGGGGTCAGATAGAAATGATTTCCCCTTCATTTAAATAGGCAATTACATTTGGTATAACCTAGTGAATGTGTGTAATGAAACATCTCCACCTCCTCTTCTTCTTTTCCTGCTGGAGATACAATAACAATATTGCTGGAATTAACTGATATAAAGTTAATTAATTTTATGTAATGTGGAGCTTTTAGTCATTAATAAGCAGTGTTTCTTAGCATCATCTGCCACTCACAGGCTGGAAAAGAGTGGTGGGACCTGTAATAATAAGCATCAATAGTTATTAAATTAATTCAGCTAGAGATCATGCACACATTCCCATGTGTATATATTCCATGTGAGCATGGAGAATGACAAAAATGAATATAGATGGCACTTCTGATCAGTAGGTGCAAATGTAGCATCCTGTCCCGTAAAATAGTGAATATTAAACTTGATACTCAGATATGATTAAGAAATAGAATTTTATTGGACAGCTGCAATCCAGAATGAGAAGACGTTTTGGTGTAAATAATAGACCTTCATCAGTTCACGGATTGACCAAGACAAGTCCGCGTAACTCAGAGTAATAGCGCTATGGTGCATCTGCTGCATCCACCACAGTGAAAAATGAAGAAGCGCTGTCTTCTTATCCTGGATTGCAGTTTTCTAATAAAATTCTATTTCTTCATCATATTTGAGTGTCAAGTTTCATATCCACTAAATAGCATAGAGATGCCTATGTACAAGCTACATGGGGTGCCATATGTACAAAGGCATTTTCTCCAAGAAGCAATGCCTGCATGCATGTGTTTTTATCTGATCTGAGCATCATTGAAAATCAGTGGCTAGACCTCAAAATAGCAGTGCATGCGAGACAACCCAGGATGTAGATTGTGAGCCCCAATGTCACGTCAGGTGTGAGTGCAACACAGAGAGTCACGCCAGGTGTGAGTGCAACACAGGGGGGAAAGGGAAAGGGAGCCCAGACACTAGAGAAAGGGGGAAGAGGTGACCTCCTAATCTGGATTAGCGTCACCCTGTCTCC
Source organism: Phyllobates terribilis (assembly GCF_046119375.1). Lineage (NCBI taxonomy): Eukaryota > Metazoa > Chordata > Amphibia > Anura > Dendrobatidae > Phyllobates > Phyllobates terribilis. The sequence goes on along the minus strand of NW_027362762.1, from coordinate 124,319,971 downwards.
CCCTAACGTCACTATACAGCCTCCGCAGCTGTCACCGATCACGTGCTTCGCCCTATTATCCCTGGCGTAAGGCTATAGCTGGGGGTGGAAGGTGATGAGCACTAGTAAACCTACACTAGCATTCTAAAGACAAAAGGGGAAGTCAACACAGGGGAATAACAACTTAGCTTTTAAAAGAACTCCAACAGGGCACACAGCCTCAAGACTCCAGAGAGGACGTGATGCTGCTTCAGCCAAATTCCAATTCCAAATGAGTATAACCAGCAACGCCCACCTAGACACACCAGGTATATATACACCCAGACTAAAGGGAGGTAGTTGCTGGGTCCTAAACACAGCCTCATATCTAGACAGCTTTCTGCATTGCCAAACGTGGAGATCTCCTGCAAATCACTTCAGGGCGACTGTCTGTCACCTCTGACACACACATGACACCCCATGGGGACAGTGCCCATAATGTATGTAAAGCACTGTGGAATTAATGGCGCTATATAAGTGAGTAAAATAAATAAATAAATAAATCTCACAGAACTGGAAGAATTTTCCAAGGAAGAATGGGTGAAAATAATTTAAAGACTTGTCTGGCTACAAAAAGCACTTACAAGCTGTGATACTTTCAGAAGGTGGTGCTACTAGGTGCTAACCATGCAGGGTGCCCAAACTTTTGCATGGGCCCATTTTCCCTTTTGTAGTGTTTAAAATGTAAAAGTTGAAAAAATATATATATTGTTTTGCCTAAAACACAAAGGAAATGTGTCATCTTTAACTTTAGGCCTTTTAGAGATCATTTCTTCCTTAACTTATTTAAATGTTTACAATAGTAATAATTTCAATAATTTTTACCAGGGTTGCCCAAACTTTTACATGCCACTGTACATACTTACATACAAACATATTGGACCCATATTGAAGATGGAAAAATAGAGGCATATGTATAGTAAGGCCCTAAAGCCTTGTAGTGTACCGTTGCAACATTAAGCTTCTATAAATCCGTATTATGATTATGTGCATGAAGACAAAAACAATTTTTGGTTTTCAGAAAAGATGAGTTTTTTTTTCATTTCTGCATCTCGACTTCATTCTTTTCTGATATAGTATTTATTTTAGTTTTTTTGTTGCATAATTATGGGAATCAATTTGTAGTATAAATCTGGAAATCAGTATATATGATTTTTTTTACAATAGTGAAATGCAGTATTTTTCTGAAAGGTTATAATGATAAAAAAATCTTTTTTTATTTCTTGGCATTTTTGTTTAATAAAACAAATGTCTTTGAATAGAAAAGGCAGCTCACCAACCCGCAGACCAGCATTGCCACCTGTCCAGAAAATCCAGGATAGTTCGTAAAAATACAGCATTACTTTGCCCTGGCTGTTAACATTTTTTGAGGTGGCCTTGATTTTTTTGAAGCTGAAGAAACTTATACAGAAAAGTTTGACTGTAATTATCATCATTTTACAATTTACAGTGAATGCAGCTGATACCTTCATATGAGAATTATGGGCTGTAGACTAGTGTTGAGCCACCCCCGTAGTGTTCGGGTTCGGTTCAGTTCGGAGAACCGTTCGGCGAACATGCCAGTGTTCGACGAACTGAACCGAACCCGAACACTACGGGGGTGGCATGTTCGCCGAACGGTTCATCGAACACCGTCGAACACCATTAAAACCAATGGCAGGCAAACAAAAACACATAGAAACACATAGAAAACACCTTCAAAGGTGTCCAAAAGCTGACAAATTGCTCAGAAGACACAACTAACACATGGAAAAGTGACAAGTACATATAGTCATGCGAAACGAAAAGAGGTGGAGCAGTAAAAGGAAGAGGAGACACAGATATAGGCATGTCATGCCCTTCTAAAATCAAGAAAGGCTGGAGTAAAAATCTAAAATCAGTCTACCAACACCCAGACGTCGTGACAAGAAAATTAAAAAAATAAATATCTTTAGGTAGAATGGCGGTTCAATTCAGAGCACTTTCCTTACAAGACGTAGTGGTATCCCCGTTGGGAGTTGTGCCAAAAACGGAACCCAATACATTCAGATTAATTCACCATTTGTCATATCCAAGGGGCAGGTCAGTAAATGACAACATTGAAGCGGAACCAAGTGCAGTAGTATATACTGTACCTCCTTTGACAAGGCAATCAGGCGGGTCAAGAAGTTGGGAAGGGGCACCCTAATGGCCAAAACAGACATTGAGGGGGCGTTCCGGTTACTTACTACCTGTGCCTCTGAATAGTGTCCGCCTATTGGGCTTCTTCTGGGAAGGAGCATACTATATAGATCGCTGTTTGCCCATGGGGTGCTCTATATCCTGCTCACTATTTGAGGCGTTTAGTTGCTTCCTCGAATGGGTCGTCATGGACGTTTCTAAGGGGCCACATATTATCCATTACCTCAATGACTTCTTATGCCTGGGCCCAAAAGATTCGCCACAGTGTGAATACACGCATTAGTCCACCTGTGAGAAGGAGAGTGCTGGAGGGAGAGCGGACACCACAGAGCCGAGGGGTTAGATGGAGAACGGAAGAAGGAAAGAGGGCGAGGGAGGTAAGTGAGTACGGTGGAAGGCCGACCTGATCTCCCCCACATTCCTGCTGGGCGGGAAACAGCCCTGGGAAGAAAAGCCGCTTGCGCATCCCTTTAAGTTACAGGCGCGAGCGGGCAGAGGGACTACGCTGGAGTGCGAAGCCGACACGGCCAGGCCGTTCCTGCCCGTGCTACCTCCATGTCACCGGGTTTGTGCCAGAGCCGCGGTGGACCCTGACGGCCAGCCCCCCTCTCCCAATACTGGTGCCTGTCCGCTGGTGGGTCGAGACCCCCGGAGGTAGAGGCAGGTCTAAGCTCTGTAATTTAAATTGTCTCTCTAATTTGAATGAGTACACTTTAAATCCTTTTACAAGGATCTATTGGAGGGCAAGTCTGGTGCCAGCAGCCACGGTAATTTCAGCTCCAGTAGCATCCACTAAAGCTGCTGCAGTTAAAAAGCTTTTATAAGGATCGAGCTTGGCGGTCCACCTCCAGGTGTGCTACCGCCAGTCCCAGCCCCTTTGCCTTGGGGTGGTACCCGATGCTCTTGACTGAGTGTTCCGGGGGCCCGAAGCGCTTCCTTTGAAAAGTTAAGTGTCCAAAGCACAGGTGGTGTAGCTTGCTTAACAGCTGGGCTACTCCTCTGACTAGCAGACACTGCTACTAGGCCAAAAGTATTGCCTGGGCTAGATGCAGTTAAAAATTTGTAATTACATCTACAGGCGGTGTAGCTTCAAAACAGGTGAGCTACTCCGCTGACTAGCAGACACTGCTACTATGCCCAAAGTATTGCCTGGGCTAGATGCAGTTAAAAATTTGTAATTAGATCTACAGGCGGTGTAGCTTGCTTAACAGCTGGGCTACTCCGCTGACTAGCAGACACTGCTACTAGGCCCAACATATTGCCTGGGCTAGATGCAGTTAAAAATTTGTAATTAGATCTACAGGTGGTGTAGCTTGCTTAACAGCTGGGCTAATCCGCTGACTAGCAGACACTGCTACTAGGCCAAAAGGATTTTCTGGGTTAGATGCAGTAAAAAAATGTTATTAGATACACACCTGGTGTAGCGTGCTTCCGATGGGCTACTCCGCTGACTACGAGACCCTGCTACTAGCCCAAAATGTTTGGCTGGGTTAGATGCAGTAAAAAATTGTTATTAGATACACAGGCAGTGTAGCTTGCTTCACAGCTGGGCTACTACTCTGACTAGCAGACTCTGAAGCTTTGGAGTAGACCTCTGATTCCCAGGCTATAGTATGAGTAAACAGCTCTGCAGACTCAACCATCTGTGTTACCCCAAGCCATAGTATATGTAGTTTCTTACGGTTAAAAGGGGAGGGGCGACCCGACCCACCTGGAATTGACGATGCCAACGTCATGTAAACCATAGCAAGGGGACTCCAAAAAGAGTCTCCATTTTTTCCAAAAATTGTGGCACAGACACCACTTAAGTGGCATCAATTGCCCCAGAGTTGCTTAAAATGGTTGGTAAGGTGATTTTCAAAAATTCTCAAGCTTTTAGTCTCCCCGGGATGACACAGGGGTAGAAAAGTCTTTGCGGATCCATGATTTGTTCATCTTTATGAACGTGAGTCTGTCTACATTCTCAGTGGACAGCCGCGTGTGCTTATCTGTCGGCACACCACCAGCAGCGCTGAACACACGTTCAGAGAGAACGCTGGCTGCAGGGCACGACACGATCTCCAAGGCGTGAGTGGCGAGCTTAGGCCAATTTTCCAGATTGGAAGCCCAAAATGAGCAAGGTTCCAGTGACACAGTCATGGCTTTGATGTTCACTTGGAGATACTCCTGTGCCATCCTCTCTAGGCGTTGACTATGTGTCAGACTTCTTATCTCCTGTGGCCTTGTAAAGGATGGTCTAAAAAATTGGTGAAACGATTCCACAAAATTGCTGTTACCTGCAGATACAGTGTTACTGTTACAGTTTGACTGATGAAGACTCGACAGTCCCACGGTTGGCAAGTTAGAACTGTGAGATTCACTACGTGCACCACTGGTGTTTTATGGAAAAGCAGATGTAAGATTCTGTAACAGCCTCTGCTGATACTCCTGCATGTGTGAATCCCTTTCTATGGCAGGAATTATTTCGGCAAATTTACTTTTGTACCAGGCATCTAAGAGTGTGGCAACCCAGTAGTTGGGGTTTCTTCGAATTCTGACAATCCGAGGGTCATGTTGCAGGTAGTGCAGCAAGAAGGCACTCGTGTCTTGCGCATCCAGGAGGACCAAGTCCTTGTTGTGTTGGTGGCGAGGTAAGAATCATGCTTCCTTCCTCTGCCCTCTCCCCCCAACCTCGCACAACAGAAATGTGATCAAGGTCTCCCTCATCTGATGAGCCTTCCATGTCCATCGCCAGTTCGTCCTCCACTTCTTCCTTGGCTCCTGCACCTTCCTCAACAGTTTGGCTGCTACCATGCGCCCTTGTTAATCCCTCTGCCCCACCCTCCCATGCCTGCCGCCTTGGTGCTGCCGACCGCCTGGACCTTGGAGATGTTATCCCTTCCGCATACAACTCCTCCTGTACTTCCTCCCCCTCCTCTTGTCCCACCACTTGACTCAGAATACTGTTTAAAGTGTACTCCAGCATGTAAATGACCAGAATAGTCGCCATTTCAAAATTGTGCAGAAGGGTGCATAGGTCCCTGATCTGAGACCACTCCTGCAGCATGATTTGCCCCACCTCTGGATCTCGTTGGCCCAGGCTATATGTCATAGCGTATTGCACCAGGGTTCGTCGGTGCTGCCACAGTCGCTGCAACATGAATTCCATCGTGTCGGCACATCGCATTTCAGCCGGTGAACTGGCAGGCCCAATGACTTCTATAGAGATGTAAGTCATTGAGCTGTGGGATGCCAACTGCGGAAGTGAGCACACAGAGACTTTGCCCTCTGCAGAAGGCCATCTATCTAGTCTGGGATAGTGGGCTAAAAATTGCTGGACAACCAGGTTCAACACGTGAGCCATACAAGGCACGTGTGTGACATTGCCCCGGCGAAGGGCCGCACCCTGGTTTGCAGCATTGTCGCACATGGTCTTCCCTGGCTGCAGGTTCAGTGGAGACAGCCATCCATGAAACTCGGTCTCCAGAGGTGACCACAACTCCTCAGCTGTGTGACTCACATTTCCCAGACATTTCAAAGTTAATGTGGCACCCCAAGGGTCCGGTTGCCACAGTGGCATTGCCTCCCTCAAAAGAGGTAATGCCATGCCTGGAAGCAAGCAGAGATCCCCTAGTCAGGTATACTAAACATGCAACACTGTCCTGGCTCCAGACCAGCAAGGGGAGCCACTTCCCTTGGCATCTGATATCTGGGGGCGTGGTTAGTTAGTCTTAGTGTGAGGAGTTGAAGAGAGGACGTCGAGGAGAGAGGAACTGGGGATTGGAGCTGCGCGGCAGCTCACCCCTGAATCACCAGCACAGAAGAACCGGACACCGGAGTCCGAGGCTGTGGGGCACTGAAGGCCCAGCCGCAGAAACCAGAGGGCAGGAGATTGCAGGTCTCCTGGCCCCATCAGACGCCCAGAGGCTTAGCAGCACCGCGGGGTCCAGCACCGCCACGAGGGAGCGACGCGCCAGCAAGGCCCGAGCTGCTTGCCATACGGGTGAGCACAGACACGCCGCACTCAGGGACGAGGGCCACCGCACAGCTACAAGTAGCAGGGCCAAAGAGTTTAGTGGAAAGGGAAGGCCTCCAACTTCACCTGACAAGGAGGATTCTTTACTTGCTTCCAGGCTGCCCGGGCTTCCACTTCTAGCCAGTACTCTAGTCCCGGCTTGTCTAATCAGCACCAGTAAAGATCCTGGGACTGCACTTCCTTGTCTCTGTGTTTCTTGCTGCACCATCAACCCCTGCACCACAACGCCCAGCACAACCTGCAACATCTATACTGCCCTGGAGCTAGCTCTTCCTGTGGAGAGCCACACCATCCCTGCTGCAGTAACATCTGCTTCAGAGGACTGCTCCACAGTGGCGGCTCCCTTTAGCCGCATTCCACAGGTGGCGTCACAAACTCTATAAAAACTTTATAAACTAAAATCCCCTATACAAAACCCCTTTTATTTACCGCCCTAGGTCACGGACCGGGTCACCGCCACTGTGACATTCCTCGGGATCTACAGGCCCCACGGCCCAGGGGGCTCATTAACTTGGCGTCACGAACAGGATTCACAAAGCCCGGTATAACCGGTTCCTGTGTGCCTTAGACTTTATTGAACGGTGTGATCACGTGGTTTTCCGCCCGCCGAGGGGAAGAAAGAAGCCCCGATCCGGAACCGCCGGGTAAGAGATCCTTCCGCCTGCAGAGCAGCATACTGGTGCGTGAGGAGACGCCCAGGACCTGGCTGAGGTTCACTAGGGTGGAGGAAGATGCCCAACATGGAAGAGGGTTCAGCCGCAGGCGCGGCCGCTGCCACCGTAATGCCGTTATCAATGCCATACATACCGGGGGCGGCGTGGTTGCCCCAGTACTCAGGAGAGTCGCACACCCTGAATGACTTTGAGGAAAGACTGCGCAGTTTGTTTAAAGTGTACCCCCTGTCTGAGGAGCAAAAAGTCAGCATCCTCATAGGCCAGTTAATCGGTGCAGCCCAGAGGAGTGAAGTCCTGGCCAGGCAGAGACAAAGGCACTGTAAAAGAAATACTGGCCCGATTGAAGGATACCTTTGACACCCGCACCGCAGCAGAAATTAAAATGAAGTTTTACGGGTGCAAACAGAGGGTGCAGGACAGTGTACGGGACTATGCTCTAAATCTGCAGGAGGCGCTGCGGGCCATCAAACAGGTAGACCCTGACAGTGTGCATGATGAGAACAGATTGCTGACTGAGCAGTTTATTGAGGGGCTGCTGTTCAGCGCTCACAGGACACAGCTGCGCATTATGGCTCTGCAAAACTCTGATCTGGACTTTGCGCAATTTAAAGACAGAGCCATCCGGGTACTGCGAGAATCAAGACCAGGAGGCGCTGCATCTCACCGGCGCCCAGCTATCACCTACCACCAGGAGGTGGCATCCTTTTCCCCAGAACCTGTTAAGGCTGACGCGCAGACTCTGGACAATGACCCGTCTGCAGACCTGCACCTTCAGGTCCAGGAGCTTACCAAAAGCGTGGCTGCGTTAACCAAAACCGTGCAGGCCATTCAAGTGTCCCCCAAGGAAAAGATCCAGCTGGCTTCCAGTCCAGATGACGTCCCGTGGCGACGACAGAGAAGAATTCCACCGATAAGAGGGAGGAACAGCGATCGCTGCGACCAGGACGGACAACCCATCTGCCGCCGCTGTCAAAAGACGGGGCATTTTGCAAGATTCTGCGGTTTAAAACGAGCAACCCATGGGGCAGAGGGACAACCCCCAAGAGTAAGATGACCAGGCCCACAAAGTTGGTGAGACAAGTACGTGGGAGGACGGCTGGTCCTACCTGTCGTGCTTGATGGCATCCCAATGAACGCGTTGCTGGACACTGGGTCCCAGGTGACCACGATGCCATATATCCTTTATAAACAATACTGGACTGACTCAGATATTACCCACAGTCCAGATGAACATCTTAACATCTATGCCAGCAATGGTCAGCCCTTGCCTCAGGTGGGGTATAAAGAGGTGACCATAAAAGTTGGCAAAGTAGAATTTCCATCACAATGAATGATTATTGTTGATATTGATCGTCGAGAAAGTCATCCCATGATAACCATAGGCACTAATGTGATAGAAAATTGTCTTGCAGAAATTATTGTTTTGTTACAACAGGTTGCAGAGACTGCCAGTTCCAGTCAGCAGCGGGTTCTACAGAAAGAAATCAGAGCCCTGAGAAAAGACAACAGGTAGAACTGTATGGTGAAGAAATTGTCAGTGTAAGGATGAGTGATCCGTTCCCCATTGCAATGCCCCCTAGGAGTGAAATGTTGATATGGTGTCGAGCAGTAATTGGTCTCAGGGGTCAAGATTATCACACCCTGGTAGAACCCGTATGCTCTGACAGTAGGCCCACCATCTTGACAGCCAGTGGGGTGGTTGATGTCTGCAAGGGGAGAGTGCCGATCCGCATCCTGAATTGTGGGGAGAAAGAGGTCCATTTACACCGGTATGCTACCCTTGCTAAGTTATTCACTGTCAGTAACAACTCAATAAAGACAGTGGAACCCTTGCCTCCATCCAAACCGGCGGAGGATAATGGCTCCAAGGGGCAGATGGAGGATTGGTGTCAGAAGCTACAAGTGGGCACTGACTCCACCGCTTTGCACCAAAAGCATGGAGTATACTGGGTGGTCCAAGAGTATGAGCGGGTCTTCAGTAAACACCCATTAGACTTTGGGCAGGTAAAAGGGGTCCAACATCATATCCCCACGGGAGATCATCCACCCATTAAAGAGAGATACCGGCCTGTACCTCCAGCTCACTATCAATGTGCCAAAGGAATGTTACGGGAGATGAAGGAGGCTGGGGTGATCAGAGATTGTTGCAGCCCCTGGGCAGCTCCATTAGTTCTCGTGAGAAAGAAGGATGGTACAATGAGGATGTGTGTTGATTACAGGCAGATTAGCTGCATTACACATAAAGATGCCTAACCATTACCAGAATTGAGGAGTCACTAGCTGCATTAAGATCTGCTAATTATTTCTCCACTTTGGATCTCACCAGTGGGTACTGGCAGGTTCCTGTGGCAGAGGCGGACAAAGAAAAGACCGCGTTTACAACACCAATGGGCCTCAGCGAGTTCAACTGCATGCCATTCGGGCTCTGCAACGCCACAGGAACCTTCCAGCGGTTAATGGAGTGCTGCCTAGGACATAAGAACTTTGAAACTGTCCTGCTGTACCTGGACGACGTAATTGTCTACTCGAAGACATATGAAGACCACCTGGAGCACCTGGCCAAGGTGTTTGAAGCCCTATCTGGTTTTGGCCTGAAGGTAAAGCTGTCCAAATGCCACCTGTTGAAGCCCAAGGTGCAGTGCATAGGTCATGTGGTAACCGCCGAAGGTGTAGCGCCAGACCCTGAAAAAGTCACCGTGATCAAGGACTGGCCAAGACCCTCCACTATTAAGGAAGTGCAGCAGTTCCTCGGGCTGGTAGGATACTACCGAAGATTTATCAAGGGTTTCACCAAGATAGCAGCACCCATGCAGGACCTCCTGGTAGGCCAGTCCAAGAAGGCCAAGAACCCGAAACCTCCGTTCAAATGGGGTAAACCAGAAGACGAATCCTTCACCCGAGTGAAAATGGCTCTGACCGGAGACAAAGTTCTGGCATACCCCGACTATGGCCAACCCTTTAAACTTCATACAGATGCCAGTAACGTGGGAATGGGAGTGGTGCTGTCCCAGGTCAGGAAGCTCTGGCCCACGGAAAGGAACCCCGACAACTACAGTTCCTTCAAGTTGGAGTTTCTCGCCATAGTCTGGGCTGTAACAGAGAGCTTCAAGCACTATCTCGCCTCCTCCAAATTTAGAGTCTTCACAGATAACAACCCGCTGACGCACCTGGAGACTGCGAAGCTTGGTGCCTAAGAACAACGATGGATGGCACGACTGTCTAACTATGAGTTTACCATCAAGTATCAGGCGGGTCATAAAAATGCAAATGCTGATGCTCTGTCCAGAATGCCCAACTTGCCAGATGGGGGAGAAGACCCGGAAGAGCTGGAGGAGATAGAGATACCCGCTTTCCATCGTCATGGGGTGACCCAGTGCTCCCACTGTGTGAGGGACAAGCGCTCCGCCAACAGAGAGGCCACGTTCAACCCATTGCCCCACCATGGATGGGCAGAGACGCAGGATAGCGACCCGGCTGTCCTCCTAGTCAAGGAGTTGCTGATGCAAGCTGACTCGTACCCTGCTCCAGATGCTCCACTGGAGACCCAACAGTTGTGGAAGGAGAAGGGCAAACTGTTCATCTACAAAGGAAAGCTGTGTCGAAGAAGCATAAACTCCCGGACACATGAACTGGTCTGGCAGGTGGTAGTCCCGAGGCGGGATGCGCCAATGGTCTTATAAGTGTACCACGATGGAGCAGGACACTTCGGGTGGAAGAAGTTAGAAGTCCTGCTACGTGAGCAATTCTACTGGGTTAGCATGAGGAAGGTAATCGAGAGATGGTGTCGAGAATGTGGTCCATGCAACCTGAGACGAAAAGACAGTGAAAGCCAGAGGGCTCCCCTGCAGCCCATCATCACCAAACAGCCACTAGAACTGGTAGCTATGGACCACGTGAAGCTAGCCCCAAGCAGGTCAGGCTATGTCTATGCTCTAACCATAGTAGACTACTACTCCCGGTTCCTGGTAGTAGTGCTAGTAAAAGACCAGATGGCTCAGACGGCAGCCAAAGTGTTCCAACAGCACTTTTGTCTCCCGCACTGTTACCCTGAATAGGTGCTTACCGACCGAGGTCCAGCCTTTGAAGCAGAGATTTTCCAGGAATTCTGTAACTTGTACGGCTGCAAGAAAATAAGGACATCGACGTATCATCCCCAGACCAACGGGTTATGTGAGAAGATGAACCAGGTGGTAATAGACCTGTTGAAGACATTGCCCCTTGAAGAACGAAGCCTGTGGCCAGAGAAGTTACCAGATTTGGTGGACCTATAAAACCACATCCCGGTAAACTCCACCAACCGTAAACCCGCTTACCTGATGAGAGCAAGACCTGGTAAGCTACCCATTGACTTGGACATGGGAGTCCTAACACCAGAGACGACTTCACCAGATGCGGATTGGGATACCGAGCGGCAGCAACAATACCGCAAAGTGCAAGAGTGTGTTGAAAGAAGTTTGTCCCAGGCAAGACAGAAGCAAGAGAAGACTTACAATCAGCACGCACCTGCCGTTCCCTTATCACCTGGAGAGCAGGTACTTAAGAGAAAGCGACGACTCCATAAATTGGATGACCAGTGGGAGGTTGAGCCATACACCGTCCTACCCTTGAATTACGACAACACCAAAGTGTGCCTCATCAGCAAAGATGGAGGGGAAACTTCAGCGGCAGTCTCAAGAGATCACTTGAAGATATGTCCTGAACAGTTGAACCACACAGAAGAAGATTAAGACAACTCTCAGCCCACAGAAGGAGTGGAGGAAGTGGTCCAAACAGTACTTGGAGAATTTCCCCGGTCTTGGACGCAGGTGAACAATGCAATTGTAGTACCGGTCCTTACCTTTCTCCAAGCGGCCTCACCGGAAGCTGCAGAAGTCCCAGAACAGCTGGAAGACTAGTCGGCCCGAGAGACAGAGGTTTCATCATCAGCAGATCAGGAGAATCTACTCTCTGCTAGCAGTGAACCTGTCGTACCCATGGTGAGCCAAAGAATTCGCAGGAGGTTACCCAGCCTACCAGTGTTACCTCCGACTACCCGTAGAGTAGTTCACACTGAACCCACCACACTAGGGGTAGACACAAGGGACCAGGGTAGAGCAGTAACTACCAATGTACTACGTAGATCGACCAGGAGTACAAAAGGTCAGCTCCCTGCCCGTTGGAGAAACTAAAATGTAAAGAATTAAAGTATAAGAGAACCAAAATGTATGCTGTATATAGTTACCCGCAAGGCTAAAGCAGAAAAGTTGTGTTTTCAAAGTGAATTGCAAAAGTTGGTCATGTGTGCATTTATTTACCCGGTAAGGGTATAAAGACTTGTAGGTTATGGACGGTGAATAACCAAAGAACTTTCCATTGTAAATAGTTGCACTTATTAGAGTGCCCCCTATTGGTTTTATGGTTAGAACAAATGACCTCAGAACAAAAACCCGTTTGGCGTTGCCGAAGACGTGGTTCAACACTTGGATCATCTATGCCCTGCAGCCACGCCCAGGGCCTACGTTGAGGGTTTTCAGACGGGTCCCTCATGTTGCTCAAAATTGCACCTGACTAAAGAAGAATGTTATTAACAGTGTTTTATAATGTTTTGATAACCAGTAACGTTCAAGAAATGTTAAATTCGTAATCTTGTAATGTGAACTATATTGTTATTTGTTAATTTTGAAAGATATCCTCTGTCCGGGAGTACTGAAGTTAACTAGGGGGGAATTTGGCACCCCAGGGGTCCGGTTGCCACAGTGGTATTGCCTCCCTCAAAAGAGGTAATGCCATGCCTGGAAGCAAGCAGGGATCCCCTAGTCAGGTATACTAAACATGCAACACAGTCCTGGCTCCAGACCAGCAAGGGGAGACTCTCCCCTTGGCAACTGGTATCTGGGGGCAGGGTTAGTTAGTCTTAGTGTGAGGAGTTGAAGAAAGGACGTCAAGGAGAGAGGATCTGGGGACTGGAGCTGCGCGGCAGCTCACCCCAGAATCACCAGCACAGAAGAACCGGACACCGGAGTCTGAGGCTGTGGGGCACTGAAGGCCCAACCGCAGAAACCGGAGGGCAGAAGATTGCAGGTCTCCTAGCCCCATCAGACGCCCGGAGGCACAGCAGCACCGCGGGGTCCAGCACCGCCACGAGGGAGCGACGCGCCAGCAAGGCCCGAGCTGCCTGCCATACGAGTGAGCACCGCACTCAGGGACGAGGGCCACCGAACAGCTATAAGTAGCAGGGCCAAAGAATTTAGTGGAAAGGGAAGGCCTCCAACTTCACCTGACAAGGAGGATTCTTTACTTGCTTCCAGGCTGCCCGGGCTTCCACTTCTAGCCAGTACTCTAGTCCCGGCTTGTCTAATCAGCACCAGTAAAGACCCTGAGACTGCACTTCCATGTCTCTGTGTTCCTTGCTGCGCCATCAACCCCTGCACCACAACGCCCAGCACAACCTGCAACATCTATACTGCCCTGGAGCTAGCTCTTCCTGTGGAGAGCCACACCATCCCTGCTGCAGTAACATCAGCTTCAGAGGACTGCTCCGCAGCGGTGGCTACCTTTAGCCGCATTCCACAGGTGGCGTCACAAACTCTATAAAAACTTTATAAACTAAAATCCCCTATACATAACCCCTTTTATTGACCGCCCTGGGTCACGGACCGGGTCACCGCCACTTTGACATTCCCCAACATCTACCGGCCCAGCACCGGGCACCCCACGGCACATGGGGCGCGTCATAAACACCGCCTGATGCCATTGAGCCCTGCTGCCAGCATGGTAAGGAGGTGTGCAGGATTCCTTCTGCGCAGTTAGAACAAGGGTGGCAATAACAGACAGGCTTTGGGTGCAGGTGGAGGACCGAGAGGAGCTTGAGGAGGCACAAGCAGTGGTGGAACGTCTAGATAAAGAGGATTGACGCACAACTCGCGGGGACGGCAAGACTTGGACAGCAGCTCCTTGTCCTGCTGTCACCATAGTTACCCAGTGCCCAGTCAGTGACATGTAACGCCCATATCCATGCCTACTCGTCCAAGTGTCTGTGGTGAAATGCACTCTGTCACACACAGAGTTTCTCAAGGAAGCGGTGATGTTGTGTGCGACATGTTGGTGTAGCGCAGGCACAGCTTTCTTTGAGAAGTAGTGGCGACTGGGCATCTGGTACTGGGGCACTGCGACGGACATAAGGTCTCAAAAATCCTCTGTGTCCACCAGGCAGAAAGGCAGCATTTCTGTAGCTAACAGCTTGAAGATGGTGAAATTCAACCTCTTAGTTTTGTCATGGCTAGGAGGAAATGGTCTTTAACTTGTCCACATCTGAGGGACCGAGGGCTGGCTGTTGTACTTAGATGGGGTTGAGTAGGGTGTCCCCGGCAAACTGCCGGTCTGTGAGGAAGATGCTGGCGGACATGTTATGTTGCCTTGATCCAAAGGTGGTGCTCTCGATGTCGGAGAGCGCTCAACACCAGCAGGTGTTTCCACTTCCAAATGAATTGACGACCTGCCAATCACACTGGCTGTTGCGGGTAAAGAGGTGGCAGGTCTGCATCCAAAAACATGTGTGACTGCTGTCCCCCCAGTCACAGAGAATGAAGAGGCTGCGGATGCACTATATGGGGCAGACGGTGGTTGGCCCGGCCCGCTAGGCCGCATTGTAGCTTCCCACTGCAACTTATGCTTCATATTCATGTGACGGTTCATGCATGAAGTACTCAAACTATGGATTTTTTGGCCTCTACTTAGCTTTTGGTGACAAATCTTACAGATAACATGAGATGGGTCATCCTTTGCGATCTCAAAAAATGCCCAGGCTATGCAAGACTTAGAGCCCATGCGACCTGAAGAGCCACCATGACTCGTGGTCAGAGGCAGAGTTGTGGTTGAGGATGCAGTTGTTGACGTGCTTCCAGTACTCCGTCTCTGTCCAGGAAGGCGCAACCTAACCTCATCGTCACTAGCATCCTCCTCCACCTCCTCTTTTGACCTCATCGACTGGCTGACTGTGGGTTGACAGTAAGTGGGATCTCCAACCTCGTCATCATCACCCTGTGTGTTCTCACACCCGTCGTCCTCAGAGCCAACCTCTTCCTGCCCTGACAGAAAAGTCAAGTTGTCGCTCCAATCAGGTATCTGAGTCTCATCATCGTCTTCCTCATTGTCTCCACCAACAGGAGTTACAGCTTAGGAACGAGGGTCTACATTATGCTCAGAACCTTCTTCATCTGGGCCTGGATCCGACTCATAAACATTCTGGGCATCAGTGCAGATCATTTCCTCGTCTGGATTCACAGAAGCTCTGGAGCTGACCTCTGATTCCCAGGCTATAGTATGAGTAAACAGCTCTGCAGACTCAACCATCTGTTCTACCCCATACTCAGACGGGCAGCTGGAGACTTGGGAGCTGTGAGGAAGCAAGTGCGATTGGGGTGACACCTCTGAGGACTGGAGTATTTGTGATGTTGAAGTTGAGGTGGAGGAGAGCCCACTTGAAGGAACACTTCATATCCGTTGAAGCACCTGCTGTTTTTGTGCCTCATCTGGAATTTGTAGCAATGGGTGTGTCCGTAAGAAAGGGGTCATATCACATTGTCCACGAAAAGAAGTAGACATCTTAGTTTGGCTGGAAGATGGTCTTTCTTCTGCAGATGTTACTGTTGCTTTACCACCTACCCCACGGACACAACCTTTTTTTCCTTTTCCAACACGCCTATTCCCCTTTCCACCAGCAGCAGGCCTTTTGCCACTCATTTTGGTGGTTAACTAATTGGCAACTCTGTAGTTGTTTGCACAAAAAACAATGGATGGAAACCAAGCAGAGCTGAGTGGCCAAACTGTGGTACTAGGCCCAAAAGGATTGGCTGGGTTAGATGCAGTAAAACACTTTTATCAGATAGACAGGCGGTGTAGCTTGCTTCACAGCTGGGCTACTCCAATGACTATGAGACACTGCTACTAGGCCCAAAAGGATTTCCTGGGTTAGATGCAGTAAAAAATTAGAATTAGATACACAGGCAGTGTAGCATACTTCACAGGTGGGCTACTCCACTGACTACAAGACACTGCTACTAGCCCAAAAGGATTTCCGGGGTTAGATGCAGTAAAAAATTAGAATTAGATACACAGGCGGTGTAGCTTCTTTCACAGGTGGGCTACTCCGCTGACTACCAGACACTGCTACTAGGCCCAAAAAGATTTCCTGGGTTAGATGCAGTAAAAAATTGTTATTAGATACACAGGTGGTGTAGCTTGCTTCAGATGGGCAACTCCACTGACTACCAGACACTGCTACTAGGCCCAAAAGGATTTCCTGGGTTAGATGCAGTAAAAAATTAGAATTAGATACACAGGCAGTGTAGCTTACTTCACAAGTGGGCTACTCCGCTGACTAACAGACACTGCTACTAGGCCCAAAAATATTTCCTGGGTTAGATGCAGTAAAAAAATGTTATTAGATAAACAGGCGGTGTAGCTTCCTTCACAGGTGGGCTACTCCACTGACTACCAGACACTGCTACTAGGCCCAAAATGATTTCCTGGGTTAGATGCAGTAAAACATTAGAATTAGATACACAGGCGGTGTAGCTTCCTTCACAGGTGGGCTGCTCCGCTGACTATGAGACACTGCTACTAGGCCCAAAAGGATTTACTGGGTTAGATGCAGTAAAAAATTGTTATTAGATACACAGGTGGTGTAGCTTGCTTCAGTTGGGCTACTCCGCTGACTACCAGACACTGCTACTAGGCCCAAAAGGATTTCCTGGGTTAGATGCAGTAAAAAATTAGAATTAGATACACAGGCGGTGTAGCTTCCTTCACAGGTGGGCTACTCCGCTGAATAACAGACACTGCTACTAGGCCCAAAAAGATTTCCCGGGGGTAGATGCAGTAAAAAATTTGAATTAGATACACAGGCGGTGCAGCTTCCTTCACAGGTGGGCTACTCCGATGACTACGAGACACTGCTACTATGCCCAAAAGGATTTACTGGGTTAGATGCAGTAAAAAATTGTTATTAGATACACAGATGGTGTAGCATGCTTCAGATGGGCTACTCCACTGACTACCAGACACTGCTACTAGGCCCAAAAGGATTTCTTGGGTTAGATGCAGTAAAAAATTAGAATTAGATACACAGGCGGTGTAGCTTCCTTCACAGGTGGGCTACTCCACTGACTACCAGACACTGCTACTAGGCCCAAAAAGATTTCCTGGGCTAGATGCAGTAAAAAATTTGAATTAGATACACAAGTGGTGTAGCTTCCTTCACAGGTGGGCTACTCCGCTGACTAAGAGACACTGCTACTAGGCCCAAAAAGATTTCCTGGGTTAGATGCAGTAAAAATTTAGAATTAGATACACAGGCGGTGTAGCTTCCTTCACTGGTGGGCTACTCCACTGACTACCAGACACTGCTACTAGGCCCAAAGAGATTTCCTGGCTTAGATGCAGTAAAAAATTAGAATTAGATACACAGGCCTTGTAGCTTCCTTCACAGGTGGGCTACTCCACTAACTACGAGACACTTCCACTATGCCCAAAAGGATTTACGGGGTTAGATGCAGTAAAAAATTGGTATTAGATACACAGGTGATGTAGCTTGCAACACAGATAGGATACTCCAATGACTAACAGACACTGCTACAGGCCCAAAAGGATTGGCTGAGCTACATTTCGCCAAATGCTGTGAAAAACACTTGAACAGCACTGGCACAGACCTGCCTGGCAAAAAGTGCTATTGTGACGCTTGCAAGCCCTGCCCTGGGAAGATGGGGTACTCGGAGCCGGGTCAGATGTTGAGAATGGGGATGCTGTCGTGGCCTGGACCCGTTCCGTGCCCAGGGTCATCACATTGAGTTCTCGCTGCTCCCCACAGGGCTCATTCCTCCCGACAGAGGCTAGCCGGTCACCTGAGGTTGAGGGCATGGTGGCGTCACTCCCAGACACTTTGCGGACGTCCAGGGCGTACCACCCACGCTCCCCTGGTGGCGAATGAAAGTCACTGTGTCGCCGCGGAAGAGGTTCCGGCCGGGGTGTCCCTTCTTAAGGCGCGGCTCGACGTCCCGCCTGCTGACGAACACATCGTCCTGGAACATGGGACACCGGATAAACCCCCACCCCGCCTCATGGTGAAAACGCACAACCTGGCCTTCATACCGGGGACTAGGACGGGTGGCCTCCTCCAGTCGCGCCCGAGTCTTTGTAGCCTTGGTCCTCACCTTGAGGCGCTCGCAGCGTTGCTCCCGCCGACGTTGCTCCCATGCCAGTTGGAAGACCTGGTCGCTGCACCATTGGCTCCTCCTGCGCGCTTCAGATCTGGTCTCCCGCGGGAAGCCCATTAGGTTGCCCCCCTGGTTTTCCCAGGCCCACTCCTCGGCCTCGGGCCACGTTACCGCCGGTGCAGGTAGCGGGGTCAGGACGGGTTGCTGTAAGTCCTCCAGTAGTGCGGACCAGTCCGGGTTGGAGCCGGTAGACTCCTCCGCAGCTCCAGGCACCTCCGTTACTGAGCTCTCGTGACAGCGTAAGTCCCCACCAATAGCTGCCGGTTGCAGCTCAGGAGCAAGTGCTTGCTCCCAGGTGACTGCGTAGGGGACCATGTACTCCGCCATGAGGTCCAGGATAGTCTCTGATGGAAGGGGCAGTCTACATTTTTGGCGCCAAGTGGGAGCCCAGCCCACGATGGGAGGTGTACAAAGACAGTCTTTTCACAGCATAATGGCGCCTGTTCTTCTTGGGCGGGGGCCATTTTAAGTGTAAAACAACAGTCCAAGGTGTAAGGCACACAGTACCCGATAGCAATGGGCACTTTTCTCCGTTGCTGCGGGTACGATATCCTGCCGACTACGCCAGTGAAGTGACGCTCGCAAGCCCTGCCCTGGGAAGATGGGGTACTCGGAGCCGGGTCAGATGTTGAGAACGGGGATGCAGTCGTGGCCTGGACCCGTTCCGTGCCCAGGGCCGTCACATTGAAAATGATGTTAGGGCTTTCCGGGTTGAGTGGTAATTGTCGACTACGCCACCTGTGGTGTCTGGTGATGCGCCACCGGCGCTGCTAGCAGTCCGCTGAGGCCCGATGTCACGGCGGCTAAAGTTCTCGCTGCTCCCCACAGGCGGAACGCGGCCTCAGGGCAGGCAAGGCAGGATGAAGGGGGTAGTAGTAGTGTGGGAGTGCGGGCACCGTGTCGCGTGGTATGGCGCGTAATCAACAGTCCGGAGGCCATAGGGATGAATTTCCAAGGCTTTACTCACAGTTCTCATAAGCAGCGCAAGGCTTCTCCCTGCTCCTCGCGGAGTCCTGCGGCCACCAGGGACGGGGGTCCGACTACCTCCGAAGAAGTCCAGTGTGAGGTAGCATCCCTACACCAGAGTGTTCGTGCACTACAGACTTTACCCTTTCCCGTCTGTGCGTGTGTGGATAGGCCGGGTCTCCCTCTGAGCTCCTCTCAGGTGTAGGGCTCGGGAGGCAATTCCTCTCCATCCCAAGCCCGGCGGGATCCTCCGGGCCTAACCGGGCTTTCCCGTCCTGGACATAGAGTACGAGGTCGGGTGTCGGGGGCTAGTACCCCTCTTGCAGCTGGAATCCCTCTGAATAGATCAGGTAGGCGAGGACAGGTGGCGTACTCCACTCCGTCTGCATCCTCCCCGGGACCCATTTGCTAGGGAGCCACACTCTGAAGCTCCCGGGCCTTCTTGATCCTGGTTCTTGGCCGGGTTGAGACATTCCTCATCTGCAACCTACCTCTCGCCCCATAGATCGGGGTAAGAGGGCTGTGTCCCTTACCGGAGCAGGCCCACACAGGATCTGCGCTCCCGGAGGGAAGTCACTTCACACACAGTTCATGACAGCACAGTACGACCACTTGACAGACAGACTGTCCGAGACGACACAGGTCAGATGGACCAAAAACAACAAAAGACCAACCAACCAAGATCAAAGATGGCATTCTATTAAATATGAAATTAGAAGTGTCACTAACTAACTGTTCCTCCACCCACACCCACTAACTGGTTCCTACTACTTTGTGTTCCCCAGTCTCCCTGTAACCAGGGGAGCAGCACCTAGTGCATACCAGCTCCCTCTGGTGGAAATGTGGTGTTGGATGCAAAAGGCTAGGTCACTACCATCACACCAGGCTTACCTCAGAACAGGAACACCACACTCCATTAAAGAAGTGCAGCATTCCTGTGGCGGTCAAACCCTCAGGGGCGCCACACTGTGAACTGCTGTAACCTAGCGCTCAAAAGGGCTGCAATTAGCACTAGTCCCTACTCCCTAAACCTATCTCTCTATGTAACTGGAAATTCGCTCGCAATTCACACAGTTATACTGTATAGCACCCACAGCAGCAGCTGTGCGGTCTAACACTCAGCTGCAGCAGTGAGAAAATGGTGGCGACGGGGAAAATGGCTGGGTCTTATAGGGCAAGGACATGTGACATACACTGCCAATGACACATGCCATTGCTTGTGTGATAAAAAAGCACTTCGCTGCGTGTGTGCGCTGCTGATAGGCTGACAGATTGCACCTCCCCACTGTAAATGCGGGAAAGAGAAAAAAAATGGAGATCGTCATTATTTCTGCAGAGATCCATCCCCTGCCTCTCCCCCCGAGCACTCTACACTGAAACTGTCTATTAACATTGATTTACAGTATTACTGTGAAAAAATCCAGTTACGCTTTTGGTGCACGAACAGTTATCGAACATAACCTCCAACAGCCGAATTTTTTGCAAATCGTTCGAGTTCGTCGAATGACTCGAACACCGCCCAAAACAGCTCCAATTTGAGGTTGGCGAACAGTTCGAGTTGAACACCGCTCATCTCTACTGTAGACAAGGATCACTTATAATCATAATGATTTATTATAGCTCTGAACTGTGTCTGTAAAAAATATTGTCTGTCTGTCATTTTTTGATAAACTGTCAAAAAATATTCAAGTTCGTGACCCTACAGTAGACCCAATGCATTGAAACTTGTAGGGCCATAAGCTGGAATGCCATAGTAAAGGAAAAATCCAGTGTCGTGGACTTCTTATAGAAACATGTCTTTATTAGAAATAGTAAAAAATCACAACTTCCATCACCAGAGCTAACAAACATAACGCTTGTTAACTCTGGTGATGGAAGTTGTGATTTTTTTTACTATTTCTAAAGACAAGTTTTTATAAGAAGACCCTGACTATGGATTTTTTCATTACTATGGTACTTTGATACAAAGGTATGGCTTTAAAAATAAACCATATTTTATTTTTTTTCTTAAATCAATAGTGAAAGTCGATTTAAGACCTTTTGTAATATATAATAGAAATATATTTTAGATATATTATTATTTATTTTATAGTGCCCTTAATTCCAGTACGATGTGTATAAAAAACATGGTTTACAATACAGAACATTCAGTTAACAATGCAAAACAAGGTACAAAAAGGATAACTAAAAATGATTAAGTAGATAACTGACAGCTGCAATGGGAGAGAGGACCTTGCCTACGGGAGCTTACAATATATAGGGAAGAGGAATAGGGAGGCAGTAGGTGAAGGTACAAGCTGCTGATATCACAGGATGGTGGCAGGAGGGTTATTGCAGGTTGTAGGGTTTCTTGAAGAGGTAGGTCTTCAAGTTGCATTTGAACGTTTCAAGGGTGGGAGGGAGTGTGATTTGTTGGGGTAACTAATTCCAGAATATATGGAAAGCACAGGAGAAGTCTTGGAGACAGTTGAGTGAAGAACATACAAGAGGAGAGGAAAGAAGGAAGACTTTAGAGAATCTACATACTATAGAAAAATATCTACGTTTCCACTTACAAACCTCATCTTCGACTAGCGTGTGCACTGACCTGTCAAGATGAATTTCCTTATTAAAATCACTACATAGAAGTTCACAAGCTAACCGATGACAGTTGCTGCTCATAGAAATCTATTGTGAAAGAAGGGACAGGAGGAGGGGGCTGCTGTATAGAGAAATACGTACAGACACGCGGAGACAATGGTACAACTACACTGCTAAGTATTATCGTATAATGCCCTCCAATCTGCTGCTGCTTTTAAGTTAATAGAAATAGGGGAGCAGGATCTCCACTTCCTTTCTCTGGTTCCGCTGCCCACCGTTGTGCTCCATGTTGGGTTTTGCAAGTTGCCTGGTCTGAATCAATAACATCATCTCCCTATATCTATTTAAAGTCCATTAAGACACACAATTGTGTCTTGGGATTGAGACTCTTGACCTCTACATTTTTAGTGTGCTTTTATGTGTATGGAGGCACCAGACAACTGATGACTGATTTTGATTGTGCATGTGTGATTTCAGACTACCAATCACATTGTTCTCCAGTCGGTGGCTTTCTCATATCGAACCCAGAAGCACTCAGATGAGCAAGCGATCCTGTGTATGGTAATGTCAGCTGAGATGGCTGTTGGCCGAAGCATCATTCAGCTGACAGCCATCTAATGTGAATTGCCAGCCTTAAACGCAAACACAAAGTAATTGCAACGATGTCAGTCGTGCTAAAACACAGGGAGTTTCTTCCCTTTTCTGCAGTCTTGCAACATTTAAAGGGGTAAAAGGGTTAAATTGCTTAATTGTTTTGTGATCCTGGCATTTACATGAGGTGTACAGCTGTCAATCTCAGTTCCCTTCACGGTATAGTTATAGGCAAGGCAAACCATAAAACAAAGCTAAGCCAGGGAGTGCCAAGGGGTTATTGTAAGAATCAATCTCCCCTTAATGATATAAGACGTACTGGTACATACTCTGCTGGCTCTCTGACTGTAATGCAGACTCGCACACCGAGCCCGCATCTTTTTCAGCTATACAGTAATACAAGCGATCAGATGATTGTATGTTCAAGTCCCCTAAGGGGACTGACAAATACAGTAAAAAGTGAAAAAAATAGTCTTAAGAAGTAAAAAAACAATACAGAAGTTCAAATCACCCCACATTTTCCCCATTAAAAATTATGAGGTAAAAGACAGAAAAACACACATATGATAAACAACGTAACGAGAAAAAAAATTAAAATGCCAGAATTGCATATTTGGTATCTGCGGATTCATACTGACCTAGAGAATAATTTCCAGGTTATTTTATTGTAAAATGAGTGCTGTAAATAAAAGACCCAAAAAACAATTGTGCAATTGCCCTTTTTTCCCTATTTTGCTGCACTTAGAATTTTTGCCCTGCTTTCCAGTGCATCACATTATAAAATAGATTCTGTCATTCAAAAGTACAACTTGTCCTCCAAAAAAACAAGCCCTCGTAGCTATGCAGACAGAAAAATAGAACAGTTTTGGCTTTTGGTATAAGGGGAGGGGAAAACAAAAGTGCAAAAACAAAAAATTGCCTGCTCAAGAATCGGTTAACGGTCCAAATGAATGTTTCTGACATGCAAAGAGCAGTGCACTGTAATATCACCAGTACAATGTCTAGAAAAAGTTCTTAAACACAATGTAATATAACAGAGAGAGAAGTTCAGTATACGAGAATTATTATTTCTACTCTTCATGTTTCAACTGACATCAATATTAATCATGATGGATGGTAACGGCCACCGTTCAGCATCTTCACCAGAATTAGTTAGTATATATCTTCTATCTTCTCATACTGTAACTATTTTTACATGGTTTTAATTTAGTTATGTAGATTTTTTAGAAAATTGGGATTAATAAGACTTTAACTCAGCACATCAGGCCCTTTAGGGTACAACTCCTAAAATGATTTTATATCTAGAAATACTCTTACTTATCAGCCATACATTCTCTTAACTTCTACTTAGAAGTAATGGAATCAATAGATCTTCAGTCTACATTTATTCCAGTTTTCTTACTTCCTCAGGGCAGTTTTGTTCTCAGATTGATAAATCCTTTTATCTATAGATGATCACAAATCGTGTTTTTTTTATTCCAAACAGTCAGCATTAAATCGAATCTCCCACATCTTTTACCTGCCTTGTCCAAGAAAATAATGTAATCACTATTTCATGTCATTGTATCAATTCAAAGAGCAACTTATAGCTTTATGGTAGATGTTAATGTCGAGCCAATCTGCCGAAATTTTAATTCTGCAGTTTGTTCAAATTTGCCCATGAAATTTATTGCTTGCATTGAATATATTGAATGCTTCTTATTTTGCTGTTGGGTCTGTTTGGTCCCAGAGCAAAATAAAGTAGGTTAAATAAAAAAAAGAAAATGCCTTACCGCTCACTTGTCCCACTTTTGCAGCATCAAATTCGATACTCTGCATAGCTCCCTTCAGCCTCTCCATTACTCCTGCACAACACGGGACAAACTCTTCTTCCATCTTCACTCTGTGACAAGGCTTCTGACACCGAAGAGGCATCTGACATCATGATGCAAGTTGTGATGTCATGAGATCACAACAAGCATCTCCCAAGGCCTAGACATTGCCTCGGCTGACAAAAGGCATGACACCAGAGGTCTACATGGCACTGGAAGCCCCGGGGCACAGGATGAACATGGAATAAGAGGGTGTTGTGCATGGTACAGGAGTGCAAAAGAGGACCAGAATGAGGTGCAGAAAGAACCAGATGGAAGCTGCGAAGCCTAGTCAGGTGAGTGACAAGGAGATTATTGTTATTTTTTTCACTCATTTCCAAGCTTCTACAAATAAGCAAAATGACCGGCTGCCATTTCTGGGTTCACAGAAGGCGACTCAAAAAATTATAATTAAATGCAATATTCGAGGCATCTTCAATTTGTCTCAAAAGTATCTGCTCATTGTTATGATAGGCTGCAAGCACTAAGGAAAGACAGGAGATCTGTCCCTACAATAGAACTAAGCTAGATCCCTACGATGTAACGGGGAACCTGATCCTGCGATCAGACCCGCTAAAGTCCTCAGCTAGTCTGAACGAAGACCTATAGATGTGAGGGAGGGATCCCTACAAGAACTAGGGACAGGGAGAAAGATGGACACCTCCTAGCAGAAATTGTAGCAGTAAAAAGACAAACAAACAACATAGAACATAAAGGTCAAAAGACCTAGCTAAACTGACTGAGAAAGGTTACAAAGCACCTGGCTAGCTTAAGAGTAGAAACTACAATGACGTCCAGCATGGCCAGAAGGGCGGAGCCGGATTAAATAGGCAAAAAAGGTCATGTGACCAGCAAAATAGAAAAAACCTAACAGGAGAGTTCTAACAGTACCCCCTCTTCTATGAGGATCTTCCGGATCCCCTAGGCCCAGGCTTATCAGGAAACCTCTTGTGAAACGCTCTGACAAGTCTGGAAGCAGAAACATCATCCGCCCTCACCCATGAGTTATCCTCGGGACTGAAACCCCTCCAAGCGACAAGATACTGCAAACTCCCCCTATACCGTCTAGAATTAAGGATGCGGGAAATTTCATATTCCCCGTCCTCCACCACCGGAGGAACAGTGGCAGTGGCGTCTCTCTCTGATACATCAGCTTTTTTCAATAGAGAAACATGAAACACCGGATTAATCTTCCAGGAGGTAGGAACCTCCAACCTAACAGCAGATTGGTTAACTACCTGAAGCACCTTAAAGGGCCCTACAAACTTGGGACCCAATTTTTTAGAAGGAATCCTCAACCGCAGATTCTTAGAGGACAACCAAACCATGTCACCAACCGTAAACAAAACCTCTTGACGTTTCCTGTCAAAGTACCTCTTAGATTTTTTGTTAGCCTCCTGAAGATTACCACGCACATCCGTCCAAACTCTCTCCAAATCACCGGAAAAACTCTCCTCCTCAGGCACAGCCGATACCAATTTGGAGAATGACCCAAAAGACGGATGTCTCCCAGAACAACAAAAAAAAGGCGAACACCTAGCAGAAGAGGATGTATGGTTGTTAAGAGCAAATTCAGCAAGCGGCAGATACTCAGACCACCCATCTTGATTGTCTGCCACAAAACAACGCAAGAACTGCTCAACATCCTGATTCTTCCTTTCTGTCTGGCCATTAGACTCAGGATGATATCCAGATGAAAACGACAAATGAACTCCCAACCTGTCACAAAAGGCACGCCAAAAACGAGCCACGAACTGAGGTCCCCTATCAGAAACAATGTCAGTAGGAACACCATGGAGTCTGACAATTACCTTGACAAAGGCCTTAGCGAGTGTCTTAGCGCAGGGCAGTTTGATGAAGGGAACCAAGTGACACATCTTGCTAAAACGGTCCACGACCACCCAGATGACCGTGAAACCCTCAGAGGAGGGAAGGTCAGTAATAAAGTCCATAGCCAGATGTGTCCAAGGTGCACTAGGAACCTCCAGAGGGCAAAGCAACCCCGCAGCAGGAGTATGAGAAGACTTAGATCTAGCACACACAGTACATTGACACACCCACTTAATGACTTCCTTCTGCCATCCAGGCCACCAAAAACTGCGACCCACAAGTCTCTTGGTCTCAGAAATTCCTGGATGACCTGCCAACTGAGACTCATGACACTCAACAAACAAATCTCTCCTAAAGGTCCTAGGCACAAACAACCTCCCATGGGGAGTGTTAGATGGGGCATTCTCCTGTGCTTTAAGAATCTCATCTTCCAAAACGGAGTCCAATGCAGCAATCACAACACCTTCTTGTAAAATGCTCTCCTCCTCCTCAGCACCGACCATGGGAGAAAAGCTACGAGACAACGCATCAGCTTTAACATTCTTGGTACCCTGCATGTAAGTAACGGAAAAATTAAACCGCGAAAAAAAAAGTGCCCACCTAGCCTGACGGGCATACAAGCGCTTGGCAGCATCAAGATAGATCAGATTTTTATGATCAGTGAAAACCTGAATGGGAAATTCAGCACCTTCCAAGAGATGACGCCAGTATTCAAATGCGAGTTTAATAGCCAGCAATTCCCGATTACCAATATCGTAATTAAGTTCAGTCTCAGAAAATTTTTTTGAAAAAAAAGGCACAGGGATGTACTCCATCCTTGTTTTCCTGAGACAACACCGCACATACCCCCACAGAAGAAGCATCAACCTCAACCAAAAACGGCTTAGTCACATCAGGCTGCATAAGGATGGGGGCAGAGCTGAACCTCTCCTTTAGAAACACAAACGCTTCAATGGCCTCAGAAGTCCACTGAACCGTATTAGCACCTTTCCTGATGAGATCGGTCAGTGGTTTAACAATAATAGAAAATTTTTTAATGAATTTTCTGTAATAATTGGCGAAACCCAAAAACCTCTGTATCGATTTCAAACCAATAGGCCTAGGCCATTCCTGCACAGCTTGAACTTTCACAGGGTCCATCTCAAAGCCCTCGCTGGAGATAATGTAGCCCAAAAAACTAATTCTCTGTACAGCGAACTCACATTTCTCTAGCTTAGCAAAAAGTGAATTGTCAATTAATAACTGTAATACCTCACGTACGCTCCGCCAATGAGACTCCAGATCCGGCGAATAAATCAAAATGTCATCCAAATACACAACCACATTTTTGCCGATCAAAGGTCTAAGGATGTCATTAATAAGATTCTTAAAAAATGCTGGTGCATTGGTAAGACCAAAAGGCATAAGCAGATTCTCAAATTGACCCACAGGAGTGTTAAAAGCAGTCTTCCATTCATCACCCTCCTTCATGCGCAACAAATTATATGCCCCCCGGAGATCAATTTTAGAGAACCACTTGGCCCCCACTAACTGGTTAAACAAATCAGGAATCAATGGCAGTGGGTAGGGATTACGTACAGTAATTTTATTAATCTCGCAAAAGTCCAGACAAGGACGTAAACCGCCGTCCTTTTTTTTAACAAAAAAAATTCCAACAGCCACAGGTGACTTAGAGGGTCTGATATGACCGGCGGGCAAGCTCGTCTGTATGTATTCCTCCAAAGCCTTTCTCTCTGGAATAGTAAGATTAAATAAACGACTTTTAGGAAGAGTCGCTCCAGGGACAAATTCAATGGTACAATCACAGTCTCTATGGGGAGGCAAAATTTGCAACTCCTCCTTAGAAACAAGTTTCCAAAAATCCTGAATAAGTACAGGTAATTCCCCTTTATCCACAGCAGCAATGCGCCCGTTACAACACTTGTCATAACACTTAGGGCTCCAGGACTTAATTTCATTAGTAGACCAATCCAGTACAGGATTGTGCAATTTTAACCAGGGTAACCCCAAAATTACTGGAGAAGGCAAATTATTTAATACCACCAAATCCAAATTTTCTTGGTGAATACCATTAATACTGAGGGGAAATTCATAAACCTTGTGAGTAACACATTTCAAGGGAGAGCCATCGACAGAAACCACGGCAATAGGGGATGACAAAGGTTTGGGTTTTAATTTAAGTTTTTCCAAGAATCCCCCATCAATCACATTCAGAGTAGAACCACAATCCACAAATACCCGAAATTCAATTAATTCTTCCTGAGCTGCAGTAGTAGCAGAAAGAAATACCCCCTTAGTGTTTAAACAGGCTATATGGTCGTAACTGACCTTTTTTTTTTTTTCTTTGTTCATACGAAGCACACAGTTCTTAATGAAATGGTCAGATTTTCCGCAATAAAAGCACAAACCTTCAGAAAACCTGTGGTCTTTTTCCTGAGAGCGGGGTGACATCGCCCCAATCTCCATCGGCTCTCCAATGTCAGTACAGACCCTCTCAAGACTAGGAGCTGACATGGCAAAGGATTTACTCTCATTAACCCTTGCACGCAGTCTCCTGTCCACCCGTATAGCTAATTGCATTGCCTCCTGCAAGTTTCCAGGTGTAGGATAAGCAATAAGCAGATCCTTAACCCTTTCACCTAGCCCAGCAAGAAACAAACTTTTCAGAGCTGAATCGTTCCACCCCACCTGAGCAGACCACCAACGGAAGTGAGTACAATAATTTTCCACATTACCTGATCCCTGCCTCAAAAGTCTCAATTCCGTCTCAGCTGATGAGACACGATCAGGATCACCATACAACAACCCCAAAGCAGAAAAAAAACTATCCACTGATCTAAAGCATGGATCACTAGGTTGGAGAGAAAAGGCCCATCCCTGAGGTTCTTTATGTAAAAGTGACATTATGAACCCTATGCGCTGTGATTCATCACCAGAGGATCTGGGTCTCAAATGAAAATACAATAAGCAAGCATTTTTAAAGGAAAAAAAATCTTGTTGTTCACCAAAAAATAAATCAGGCAATCGTACCTTTGGCTGCACAAAATGCGCTCCAGAACAGCTACTCACGTGTTGTTGGAGCTCGGCCACCTCCAGAGAGAGTCCCTGCAGGCGTTGAGCCAAATCCTGAACCGACACCATGATGGAAACTGGAGGTCTTTCCTTAGAAATATTTTTGAGCTGGACTTACTGTTATGATAGGCTACAAGCACTAAGGAAAGACAGGAGATCTGTCCCTACAATAGAACTAAGCTAGATCCCTATGATGTAACGGGGAACCTGATCCTGCGATCAGACCCGCTAAAGTCCTCAGCTAGTCTGAACGAAGACCTATAGATGTGAGGGAGGGATCCCTACAAGAACTAGGGACTGGGAGAAAGATGGACACCTCCTAGCAGAAATTGTAGCAGTAAAAAGACAAACAAACAACATAGAACATAAAGGTCAAAAGACCTAGCTAAACTGACTGAGAATGGTTACAAAGCACCTGGCTAGCTTAAGAGAAGAAATTACAATGAAGTCCAGCATGGCCAGAAGGGCAGAGCCGGATTAAATAGGCAAAAAAGGTCATGTGACCAGCAAAATAGAAAAAACGTAACAGGAGAGTTCTAACACTCATGTCTAGTAGTTATTTAACTTCTTGGGTGTTAATTGCATACCACCCTACTGTTGACTGCTTTAACACTTTGCCAGCACCCTGGTGTGCTGCAGAGCCTGGTGAACATACTGTTACTATTGAGAAGAAGTTACAGAGAAGAACTTGGAGAGTTACATTGCTAACCCTCTAAATGCCACTGTCCACAGGAGTCAGTCAACCTATTGGCATACTGCTAGGCAATAATTGGTGCCAATGAATTGCAATGGCAGCTGGGTGCCTAACAAAATCCCTTTGGCCTAATATGACTATATACAGTAAAGACCAAATGTTTGGACACACCTTCTCATTTAAAGATTTTTCTGTATTTTCATGACTTTGAAAATTGTACATTCACACTGAAGGCATCAAAACTATGAATTAACACATGTGGAATTATATACTTAACAAAAAAGTGTGAAACAACTGAAAATATGTCTTATATTCTAGGTTCCTCAAAGTAGCCATCTTTTGCTTTGATGACTGCTTTGCACACTCTTGGCATTCTCTTGATGAGCTTCAAGAGATAGTCACCGGAAATGGTCTTCCAACAATCTTGAAGGTATGTAGATCTAAATGTGGGAAACAGAGCGCACAATAGGGTGATACCCTATGGAGGGAGAGTAAGAGAGTGTTGGTTACACTCACCTGATGGAGTTGTGACAGGCACAACTCCTATGTAGGCATGAAAAAAACCAGCTGCTGCTGCCCCGTGGCTGGAAGATGAATCCTCCAGGAGATATTGGATCCAGTTGGATAAACACGTAGCTGGGCTGCGCTGCTGAAGTGAATCAATTCTTCAGAGATGATGATGATGATGATGATGATGAAAAGGCTTTTTATTAACAACGCGTTTCAACGCCGTACTGGCGTCTTTTTCAAGTAAAAAAACCAAATGTGTACAGCATGAGAATGGATGGGTTTTTAAAGGCCCAAAATGGATGCCAGTTACATTGGGAACACCCACAGAAACATTTAAACCAATAGGAAAATTAGGAAGGGGAGGGACGTTCAACTTGCAATTAAAGTTGGAGAAAAAAAAAAAAAAAAGGGACCATCCTTAATAGTGATAAAATGTAAACAGTTAAATGATTACAATGTGGGATAAGAACCCAGAATGGGACAGAGAATAAAAGCCAGTGAGTGAATATTTAACAGGTGAGCCACCCAGGCGAATGTGGGAAAGGGGACAAAGGAAAGAGGGGAAATGCACATATAAATGTCACCACATAAATAGAAGACAAATTGTTGAGGAGAAGCGATTGGAGTGTAGGAGAAATGTGATTAGAACCTGGGATTTGGCAGTGTAGGGACATCAGAACGGCAACATTTAACAGAGGAGCCATCGAGGTGGATGAGGTAAAGGTGGTACAGAAAGGGAACTATACTTAGAAATGAATAAAAAGGACAAAAATTTTGTAAAGACTACGGTTTGGAGTGCAGGAGAGTTAAAAAAGGGGGATGAAAAATGAAATGGGGATAATAATATTCATAAATACAAGGAGGGAATAACTAAAAAAATAAGAAATAAATAAATAAAATAAAATAAAAAAAATAAATAAATAAAAAAAATGAATTTCCAAGAATGGATAAATTGGATCCAAGATCATGTGTATATTGATTGTTTAGGATAAAACACATTGTGATATGGAATTAAAAATGGGGATATTAATAGAAATTATATTAAAATAACAATCAGAAAAAGTACCTCAGAAAATACATAAAAAGGGATCTGAGACCCTATGCAACAACTGTGCAGAGCTTAAAATAGAATGAAATAAATAATTAAATAAAAATCTCAGTAATTTCATTAAGTCCATAGGGTTTAAGGGTGCTGATCCTGTATATCCAATATATTTCTTTTCTCTTCAGGGTTTCCATAGGGTTTGGGAGATCAAGGGAAATGGATTCAATTGGTGTGATAGAGATGCCTGTGGCATTCTTGCCGTGTACCAATGCGCAATGCCGGGATAAACCATGCTTCATGAAACCTTTTACAATATTGGACCGATGAGAGTTAAGCCTTCGGTGTAGTGTCTGGGTGGTCCTGCCCACATACTGCAGGCCACATTGGCATTCTATGAGGTATATAATGAAACGAGATTGACAGCTCATATTTGACTTAATAGTAAAAACTTCACCTGTATGGTTAGATTTAAAAGTTTGGGTATTATGTTTAATGCTGTTGCAACAAAGGCATTGTCTCGAAAAGCATTTGAAACTCCCATTTCTTTGTGATCGTTTATTGGTGCGTGTACCACTGGGGGTCGTGTGTTTCAGGCGGCTGGGGGCTAGGATGTTTCTCAGCGTGGGGGCTCACCTGAAGGTAACCTTAGGCTGTTTAGGAATGAGAGAACACAGAATTGGATCTTTTAGAAGAATGTGCCAATGTTTGTGCAGTGAGTTTCGAATGGACTCATGTGCTGAATTAAAAGTTGTGATAAAATTACAATTAAAACCATCACCTGCACTAGCCTGTGGGACAGTTTTGGGCTGGATGCACTGTTTGTGTGATAAGTTCCTAGTTTTCTGATAAGCGCGCTTGATAAGCCCTTTGGGGTAACTTTGCCTATGAAAACGCTCACGCAGGATATTGGCTTGTGATTCAAAATCAACCTTATTACTGCAGTTACGTTTTATCCGTTGAAACTGATTAAAAGGGACATTTTCAAGCCACGTTTTATAGTGACCGCTGGAAAAATGGATATAACTATTGGCATCCACATCTTTAAAAAAAGTTTTAGTAATTATATGTTGTCCCTGATGAGAGATGGTGATATCTAAAAAGTTAATAAAATCTTTCCTTATTGTAGGAGTAAAAGTAATCCCGCAATCATTAGAATTAAGATAAGATAAAAAGCATGAAACTGTTTGTGGATCCCCTTTCCAAATAATAAAAAGATCATCTATAAACCTCTAATACAGGACAATGTTGGCATTGTATCTGGAATTATAAATAAATTTTTCTTCAAAAATGCCCATAAATAAGTTTGCATAGCTTGGAGCTACCCTTGTCCCCATAGCTGTGCCACATTTTTGATGATAAACATTATTTTGGAATTTAAAAAAATTATTTTGCAAAATAAAATCCAAACCTTCCAGAATAAAAGCTTTATGTGGTTTACTTAACCTTGTATCTTTCAACAAAAATAGATTAATGCAATGTAAACCAATGTTGTGTCTGATATTAGTGTATAACGAGGTGACATCAAGTGTAATAAATAAATATGAATCTTCCCAAGTAATGCCCTGTAGAATCCTAATCAGATGACCAGAGTCATCCAAATGACTGGATAGGCTTTTGACATGAGTTTGGAGAATAGTGTCAAGATAATAGGATAAATTACTTGTAAGTGATCCTATCCCAGATATGATTGGTCGCCCTGGAGGGTTCTCAAGAGATTTATGTATCTTTGGGAGGTGATACATGAATGGTATGTTTGGATCATTAGTAGTCAATAACTTTTTTTCTTTCTTATTTAAAACACCCTGTTCAAAAGCTTTAGAGATCAGTTGGGAATATTTGGCATATATGGGTGGAAATGGATCATTATGTATGATTTCATAGTGCTCTGGGCTAGATAAAATATTAAAAGCTTCTTTAATATAGTCATCTCGATCCTGTACCACTATACCACCCCCCTTGTCGGCAGACCATATGACAATGTTGAGGTTATTCTTAAGAGATTGTATAGCCATTTTTTCTTGCTTTGTGAGATTGTTCTTGGAATATCCATGTGTGTTACTTTTGATGTTTTTGAATTCATCAAGTACCAACTCCAAAAATGTATTTACAAAATGGCCTTGACTTTCAAGTGGATAAAAATTAGACTTGGGATGGACATCAACGTGAAAATCTGTAGGTGAAGCGTCCTGTGAAGGTGGTTTATTTTTGTTTATGGAAAAGTGTCTTCTCAGAGTTAATTTTCTGATAAATGTATGAAGGTCAAGGAATATGTTGAAATCATCAACCATGTTGGTGGGACAGAAAGAGAGCCCTTTAGATAATACCGCTATTTCAGTGGCGCTCAAAGAATTATGAGATAAATTAAATATATTGTTTGTTGGAGGGCTATTTATTACATTTGAGTTTGATTGGGAGAGATTTTTCCTTTTTTTATTGTTTTTCCCTCCACTTGTACCCCTCCTAGATTTTTCCTTTTTGTGGCTTTTGGTAGAAAAAAGTTTTTTATTGATGAGGGGTTTTGGGGACTAGCAGGTGCTGAAGCCGAGTAAATAGGAGGTAGAAATGGCACTGAACCCATGCTTCCTGCTTTGGTGTTATCCAAAACAATGGTGTTACTGGTCACTTGAAGATTGTTTGTGACTGTGGGGGATTTTTCAACTTGAAGTTCTAAAAGAGTGTGGAGAAAATCCGTGGAAGTGTCGTGAACTGAGAAATCAAGATCAATATCATGGTTGCTTGGTGGAAGCGAAATTTGTGAAAGTGGGGCAGGGTGTGGGTTCAGGGGAGTTGGTGTGAGTGGTATGAGTGATATTTCATCTGGTATGTGAGTGGACATTAGATCAGACGGGATTTTAAAGGAGGGAATGTTAGAGGCCGGAATGGGTATGTTATGTTCAGTGCGCAAACGATGGATTTTGTCTTTGATCACTTGCAAATATTTCTCCGTATTAGATACAGAGTTGGTGGGGGATAGAGCAGAGGAAGCTGTGGTGGGATTGGAAAATTTTGTTGGTGGAGTTGAATTGCCAGGAGGAGTTATCGAGGAACTGGATATAAGAGACCGATTTTTTGCATTGTTTTTGAAATTGTATTTACTGTTTAAAAATGTTCGTGAGTTGTTGGTATTGGCACGTGGTGCATTACTATCAGGTTGGATGGGTATAGTGGTGCTGGAAGTTCTCCTTTTGGTAATATTACTAGAGATGGGTTTAAAAGCTTTGGTAGTAGCATTCCCACCACGATAGTCTGACCTGTCTCTAGTGAGTTTTTTGGATTTTTTTGTAATCATTTCATGTTCCAAAGTGAGTATCCTAGATGTAATATTGGAATTTATTGTTTGAAAATCTTTATGTAAAGAAAACTCAGTTAATTCTCTAGTGAGGTCGTTAATGCGTGTTGACACTTGTGATGCAATATTTGATCTCTTTGCAAATAAACATTCTAAAAGACCTTTCATACATGTACTTAAAATGGTGTCCCATTTAGAAGTAAAGGAAAGGTCCTCAGGAAAAGGGGAGACATGTCTGATTCTGAGCCCCCTGGGACAAATATTTTCTTTCATATAAATCGCTAGGAAGCGTGTATCAATGTTAAAGTGCATCTCTTCTCTAAGAGCATTTTCAAAATCCATAAAAAGGTTCTTCATCCTAATGCTATCCTCTTCAGTATAAGGTACATGGTCAAGAGGGTCCTCTTCATTAGAAGCTTCAAAAGTACCTACATATTGTTGAATGAGCCTTTCTCTTTGGAGAGAGCGGTTCCTGGAGTAATCCATGCTGGAAATGGAACGTGATCCTCTCCCTGGCTGCTGCGGTCCCTCAGGCTGCTGCTGCAACTGCCACTTGCACTTGTATCCAAAAGAGCAGGTGGGTGATTCTATGTAGATCTAAATGTGGGAAACAGAGCGCACAATAGGGTGATACCCTATGGAGGGAGAGTAAGAGAGTGTTGGTTACACTCACCTGATGGAGTTGTGACAGGCACAACTCCTATGTAGGCATGAAAAAAAACAGCTGCTGCTGCCCCGTGGCTGGAAGATGAATCCTCCAGGAGATATTGGATCCAGTTGGATAAACACGTAGCTGGGCTGCGCTGCTGAAGTGAATCAATTCTTCAGAGATGATGATGATGATGAAAAGGCTTTTTATTAACAACGCGTTTCAACGCCATACTGGCGTCTTTTTCAAGTAAAAAAAACAAATGTGTACAGCATGAGAATGGATTGGTTTTTAAAGGCCCAAAATGGATGCCAGTTACATTGGGAACACCCACAGAAACACTTAAACCAATAGGAAAATTAGGAAGGGGAGGGACGTTCAACTTGCAATTAAAGTTGGAGAAAAAAAAAAAGGGACCATCCTTAATAGTGATAAAATGTAAACAGTTAAATGATTACAATGTGGGATAAGAACCCAGAATGGGACAGTGAATAAAAGCCAGTGAGTGAATATTTAACAGGTGAGCCACCCAGGCGAATGTGGGAAAGGGGACAAAGGAAAGAGGGGAAATGCACATATAAATGTCACCACATAAATAAAAGACAAATTGTTGAGGAGAAGCGATTGGAGTGTAGGAGAAACGTGATTAGAACCTGGGATTTGGCAGTGTAGGGACATCAGAAGGGCAACATTTAACAGAGGAGCCATCGAGGTGGATGAGGTGAAGGTGGTACAGAAAGGGAACTATACTTAGAAATGAATAAAAAGGACAAAAATTTTGTAAAGACTACGGTTTGGAGTGCAGGAGAGTTAAAAAAGGGGGATGAAAAATGAAATGGGGATAATAATATTCATAAATACAAGGAGGGAATAACTAAAAAAATAATAAATAAATAAATAAAATAAAAAAAATAAATAAAAATAAATAAATAAATAAATAAATAAATAAAAAAAATGAATTTTCAAGAATGGATAAACTGGATCCAAGATCATGTGTATATTGATTGTTTAGGATAAAACACATTGTGATATGGAATTAAAAA
Organism: Phyllobates terribilis; assembly: GCF_046119375.1. Classification (NCBI taxonomy): domain Eukaryota; kingdom Metazoa; phylum Chordata; class Amphibia; order Anura; family Dendrobatidae; genus Phyllobates; species Phyllobates terribilis. Next base: position 124,283,733 of record NW_027362762.1, on the reverse strand, counting down.
TGGGGATATTATTAGAAATTATATTAAAATAACAATCAGAAAAAGTACCTCAGAAAATACATAAAAAGGGATCTGAGACCCTATGCAACAACTGTGCAGAGCTTAAAATATAATGAAATAAATAATTAAATAAAAATCTCAGTAATTTCATTAAGTCCATAGGGTTTAAGGGTGCTGATCCTGTATATCCAATATATTTCTTTTCTCTTCAGGGTTTCCATAGGGTTTGGGAGATCAAGGGAAATGGATTCAATTGGTGTGATAGAGATGCCTGTGGCATTCTTGCCGTGTACCAATGCGCAATGCCGGGATAAACCATGCTTCATGAAACCTTTTACAATATTGGACCGATGAGAGTTAAGCCTTCGGTGTAGTGTCTGGGTGGTCCTGCCCACGTACTGCAGGCCACATTGGCATTCTATGAGGTATATAATGAAACGAGATTGACAGCTCATATTTGACTTAATAGTAAAAACTTCACCTGTATGGTTAGATTTAAAAGTTTGGGTATTATGTTTAATGCTGTTGCAACAAAGGCATTGTCTCGAAAAGCATTTGAAACTCCCATTTCTTTGTGATCGTTTATTGGTGCGTGTACCACTGGGGGTCGTGTGTTTCAGGCGGCTGGGGGCTAGGATGTTTCTCAGCGTGGGGGCTCGCCTGAAGGTAACCTTAGGCTGTTTAGGAATGAGAGAACACAGAATTGGATCTTTTAGAAGAATGTGCCAATGTTTGTGCAGTGAGTTTCGAATGGACTCATGTGCTGAATTAAAAGTTGTGATAAAATTACAATTAAAATCATCACCTGCACTAGCCTGTGGGACAGTTTTGGGCTGGATGCACTGTTTTTGTGATAAGTTGCTAGTTTTCTGATAAGCGCGCTTGATAAGCCCTTTGGGGTAACTTTGCCTATGAAAACGCTCACGCAGGATATTGGCTTGTGATTCAAAATCAACCTCATTACTGCAGTTACGTTTTATCCGTTGAAACTGATTAAAAGGGACATTTTCAAGCCACTTTTTATAGTGACCGCTGGAAAAATGGATATAACTATTGGCATCCACATCTTTAAAAAAGTTTTGGTAATTATATGTTGTCCCTGATGAGAGATGGTGATATCTAAAAAGTTAATAAAATCTTTCCTTATTGTAGGAGTAAAAGCAATCCCCCAATCATTAGAATTAAGATAAGATAAAAAGCATGAAACTGTTTGTGGATCCCCTTTCCAAATAATAAAAAGATCATCTATAAACCTCTTATACAGGACAATGTTGGCATTGTATCTGGAATTATAAATACATTTTTCATCAAAAATGCCCATAAATAAGTTTGCATAGCTTGGGGCTACCCTTGTCCCCATAGCTGTGCCACATTTTTGATGATAAACATTATTTTGGAACTTAAAAAAATTATTTTGCAAAATAAAATCCAAACCTTCCAGAATAAAAGCTTTATGTGGTTTACTTAACCTTGTATCTTTCAACAAAAATAGATTGATGCAATGTAAACCAATGTTGTGTCTGATATTAGTGTATAACGAGGTGACATCAAGTGTAATAAATAAATATGAATCTTCCCAAGTAATGCCCTGTAGAATCCTAATCAGATGACCAGAGTCATCCAAATGACTGGATAGGCTTTTGACATGAGTTTGGAGAATAGTGTCAAGATAATAGGATAAATTACTTGTAAGTGATCCTATCCCAGATATGATTGGTCACCCTGGAGGGTTCTCAAGAGATTTATGTATCTTTGGGAGGTGATACATGAATGGTATGTTTGGATCATTAGTAGTCAAGAACTTTTTTTCTTTCTTATTTAAAACACCCTGTTCAAAAGCTTTAGAGATGAGTTGGGAATATTTGGCATATATGGGTGGAAATGGGTCATTATGTATGATTTCATAGTGCTCTGGGCTAGATAAAATATTAAAAGCTTCTTTAATATAGTCATCTCGATCCTGTACCACTATACCACCCCCCTTGTCGGCAGACCGTATGACAATGTTGAGGTTATTCTTAAGAGATTGTATAGCCATTTTTTCTTGCTTTGTGAGATTGTTCTTGGAATATCCATGTGTGTTACTTTTGATGTTTTTGAATTCATCAAGTACCAACTCCAAAAATGTATTTACAAAATGGCCTTGACTTTCAAGTGGATAAAAATTAGACTTGGGATGGACATCAACGTGAAAATCTGTAGGTGAAGCGTCCTGTGAAGGTGGTTTATTTTTGTTTATGGAAAAGTGTCTTCTCAGAGTTAATTTTCTGGTAAATGTATGAAGGTCAAGGAATATGTTGAAATCATCAACCGTGTTGGTGGGACAGAAAGAGAGCCCTTTAGATAATATCGCTATTTCAGTGGCGCTCAAAGAATAATGAGATAAATTAAATATATTGTTTGTTGGAGGGCTATTTATTACATTTGAGTTTGATTGGGAGAGATTTTTCCTTTTTTTATTGTTTTTCCCTCCTCTTGTACCCCTCCTAGATTTTTCCTTTTTGTGGCTTTTGGTAGAAAAAAGTTTTTTATTGATGAGGGGTTTTGGGGACTAGCAGGTGCTGAAGCCGAGTAAATAGGAGGTAGAAATGGCACTGAACCCATGCTTCCTGCTTTGGTGTTATCCAAAACAATGGTGTTACTGGTCACTTGAAGATTGTTTGTGACTGTGGGGGATTTTTCAACTTGAAGTTCTAAAAAAGTGGGGAGAAAATCCGTGGAAGTGTCGTGAACTGAGAAATCAAGATCAATATCATGGTTGCTTGGTGGAAGTGAAATTTGTGAAAGTGGGGCAGGGTGTTGGTTCAGGGGAGTTGGTGTGAGTGGTATGAGTGATATTTCATCTGGTATGTGAGTGGACATTAGATCGGACGGGATTTGAAAGGAGGGAATGTTAGAGGCCGGAATGGGTATGTTATGTTCAGTGCGCAAACGATGGATTTTGTCTTTGATCACTTGCAAATATTTCTCCGTATTAGATACAGAGTTGGTGGGGGATAGAGCAGAGGAAGCTGTGGTGGGATTGGAAAAATTTTGTTGGTGGAGTTGAATTGCCAGGAGGAGTTATCGAGGAACTGGATATAAGAGACCGATTTTTTGCATTGTTTTTGAAATTGTATTTACTGTTTAAAAATGTTCGTGAGTTGTTGGTATTGGCACGTGTTGCATTACTATCAGGTTGGATGGGTATAGTGGTGCTGGAAGTTCTCCTTTTGGTAATATTACTAGAGATGGGTTTAAAAGCTTTGGTAGTAGCATTCCCACCACAATAGTCTGACCTGTCTCTAGTGAGTTTTTTGGATTTTTTTGTAATCATTTCATGTTCCAAAGTGAGTATCCTAGATGTAATATTGGAATTTATTGTTTGAAAATCTTTATGTAAAGAAAACTCAGTTAATTCTCTAGTGAGGTCGTTAATGCGTGTTGACACTTGTGATGCAATATTTGATCTCTTTGCAAATAAACATTCTAAAAGACCTTTCATACATGTACTTAAAATGGAGGATTCCTGGAGGATTCATCTTCCAGCCACGGGGCAGCAGCAGCTGGTTTTTTTCATGCCTACATAGGAGTTGTGCCTGTCACAACTCCATCAGGTGAGTGGAACCAACACTCTCTTACTCTCCCTCCATAGGGTATCACCCTATTGTGCGCTCTGTTTCCCACATTTAGATCTACATAGAATCACCCACCTGCTCTTTTGGATACAAGTGCAAGTGGCAGTTGCAGCAGCAGCCTGAGGGACCGCAGCAGCCAGGGAGAGGATCACGTTCCATTTCCAGCATGGATTACTTCAGGAACCGCTCTCTCCAAAGAGAAAGGCTCATTCAACAATATGTAGGTACTTTTGAAGCTTCTAATGAAGAGGACCCTCTTGACCATGTACCTTATACTGAAGAGGATAGCATTAGGATGAAGAACCTTTTTATGGATTTTGAAAATGCTGTTAGAGAAGAGATGCACTTTATCATTGATGCACGCTTCCTAGCGATTTATATGAAAGAAAATATTTGTCCCAGGGGGCTCAGAATCCCACATGTCTCCCATTTTCCTGAGGGCCTTTCCTTTACTTCTAAATGGGACACCATTTTAAGTACATGTATGAAAGGTCTTTTAGAATGTTTATTTGCAAAGAGATCAAATATTGCATCACAAGTGTCAACACGCATTAACGACCTCACTAGAGAATTAACTGAGTTTTCTTTACGTAAAGATTTTCAAACAATAAATTCCAATATTACATCTAGGATACTCACTTTGGAACATGAAATGATTACAAAAAAATCCAAAAAACTCACTAGAGACAGGTCAGACTATCGTGGTGGGAATGCTACTACCAAAGCTTTTAAACCCATCTCTAGTAATATTACCAAAAGGAGAACTTCCAGCACCACTATACCCATCCAACCTGATAGTAATGCACCACGTGCCAATACCAACAACTCACGAACATTTTTAAACAGTAAATACAATTTCAAAAACAATGCAAAAAATCGGTCTCTTATATCCAGTTCCTCGATAACTCCTACTGGCAATTCAACTCCACCAACAAAATTTTCCAATCCCACCACAGCTTCCTCTGCTCTATCCCCCACCAACTCTGTATCTAATACGGAGAAATATTTGCAAGTGATCAAAGACAAAATCCATCGTTTGCGCACTGAACATAACATACCCATTCCGGCCTCTAACATTCCCTCCTTTCAAATCCCGTCCGATCTAATGTCCACTCACATACCAGATGAAATATCACTCATACCACTCACACCAACTCCCCTGAACCCACACCTTGCCCCACTTTCACAAATTTCACTTCCACCAAGCAATCTTGATATTGATCTTGATTTCTCAGTTCACGACACTTCCACGGATTTTCTCCCCACTTTTTTAGAACTTCAAGTTGAAAAATCCCCCACAGTCACAAACAATCTTCAAGTGACCAGTAACACCATTGTTTTGGATAACACCAAAGCAGGAAGCATGGGTTCAGTGCCATTTCTACCTCCTATTTACTCGGCTTCAGCACCTGCTAGTCCCCAAAACCCCTCATCAATAAAAAACTTTTTTCTACCAAAAGCCACAAAAAGGAAAAATCTAGGAGGGGTACAAGAGGAGGGAAAAACAATAAAAAAAGGAAAAATCTCTCCCAATCAAACTCAAATGTAATAAATAGCCCTCCAACAAACAATATATTTAATTTATCTCATTATTCTTTGAGCGCCACTGAAATAGCGGTATTATCTAAAGGGCTCTCTTTCTGTCCCACCAACACGGTTGATGATTTCAACATATTCCTTGACATTCATACATTTATCAGAAAATTAACTCTGAGAAGACACTTTTCCATAAACAAAAATAAACCACCTTCACAGGACGCTTCACCTACAGATTTTCACGTTGATGTCCATCCCAAGTCTAATTTTTATCCACTTGAAAGTCAAGGCCATTTTGTAAATACATTTTTGGAGTTGGTACTTGATGAATTCAAAAACATCAAAAGTAACACACATGGATATTCCAAGAACAATCTCACAAAGCAAGAAAAAATGGCTATACAATCTCTTAAGAATAACCTCAACATTGTCATACGGTCTGCCGACAAGGGGGGTGGTATAGTGGTACAGGATCGAGATGACTATATTAAAGAAGCTTTTAATATTTTATCTAGCCCAGAGCACTATGAAATCATACATAATGATCCATTTCCACCCATATATGCCAAATATTCCCAACTCATCTCTAAAGCTTTTGAACAGGGTGTTTTAAATAAGAAAGAAAAAGAGTTCTTGACTACTAATGATCCAAACATACCATTCATGTATCACCTCCCAAAGATACATAAATCTCTTGAGAACCCTCCAGGGCGACCAATCATATCTGGGATAGGATCACTTACAAGTAATTTATCCTATTATCTTGACACTATTCTCCAAACTCATGTCAAAAGCCTATCCAGTCATTTTGATGACTCTGGTCATCTGATTAGGATTCTACAGGGCATTACTTGGGAAGATTCATATTTATTTATTACACTTGATGTCACCTCGTTATACACTAATATCAGACACAACATTGGTTTACATTGCATTAATCTATTTTTGTTGAAAGATACAAGGTTAAGTAAACCACATAAAGCTTTTATTCTGGAAGGTTTGGATTTTATTTTGCAAAATAACTTTTTTAAGTTCCAAAATAATGTTTATCATCAAAAATGTGGCACAGCTATGGGGACAAGGGTAGCCCCAAGCTATGCAAACTTATTTATGGGCATTTTTGAAGAAAAATGTATTTATAATTCCAGATACAATGCCAACATTGTCCTGTATAAGAGGTTTACAGATGATCTCTTTATTATTTGGAAAGGGGATCCACAAACAGTTTCATGCTTTTTATCTTATCTTAATTCTAATGATTGGGGGATTACTTTTACTCCTACAATAAGGAAAGATTTTATTAACTTTTTACATATCACCATCTCTCATCAGGGACAACATATAATTACTAAAACTTTTTTAAAGATGTGGATGCCAATAGTTATATCCATTTTTCCAGCGGTCACTATAAAAAGTGGCTTGAAAATGTCCCTTTTAATCAGTTTCAACGGATAAAACGTAACTGCAGTAATGAGGTTGATTTTGAATCACAAGCCAATATCCTGCGTGAGCGTTTTCATAGGCAAAGTTACCCCAAAGGGCTTATCAAGCGCGCTTATCAGAAAACTAGGAACTTATCACAAAAACAGTGCATCCAGCCCAAAACTGTCCCACAGGCTAGTGCAGGTGATGATTTTAATTGTAATTTTATCACATCTTTTAATTCAGCACATGAATCCATTCGAAACTCACTGCACAAACATTGGCACATTCTTCTAAAAGATCCAATTCTGTGTTCTCTCATTCCTAAACAGCCTAAGGTTACCTTCAGGCGAGCCCCCACGCTGAGAAACATCCTAGCCCCCAGCCGCCTGAAACACACGACCCCCAGTGGTACACGCACCAATAAACGATCACAAAGAAATGGGAGTTTCAAATGCTTTTCGAGACAATGCCTTTGTTGCAACAGCATTAAACATAATACCCAAACTTTTAAATCTAACCATACAGGTGAAGTTTTTACTATTAAGTCAAATATGAGCTGTCAATCTCGTTTCATTATATACCTCATAGAATGCCAATGTGGCCTGCAGTACGTGGGCAGGACCACCCAGACACTACACCGAAGGCTTAACTCTCATCGGTCCAATATTGTAAAAGGTTTCATGAATCATGGTTTATCCCGGCATTGCGCATTGGTACACGGCAAGAATGCCACAGGCATCTCTATCACACCAATTGAATCCATTTCCCTTGATCTCCCAAACCCTATGGAAACCCTGAAGAGAAAAGAAATATATTGGATATACAGGATCAGCACCCTTAAACCCTATGGACTTAATGAAATTACTGAGATTTTTATTTAATTATTTATTTCATTTTATTTAAGCTCTGCACAGTTGTTGCATAGGGTCTCAGATCCCTTTTTATGTATTTTCTGAGGTACTTTTTCTGATTGTTATTTTAATATAATTTCTATTAATATCCCCATTTTTAATTCCATATCACAATGTGTTTTATCCTAAACAATCAATATACACATGATCTTGGATCCAATTTATCCATTCTTGGAAATTCATTTTTTTTATTTTTTTATTTTTTTATTTTTTTATTTTTTATTTTATTTATTTATTTATTATTTTTTTAGTTATTCCCTCCTTGTATTTATGAATATTATTATCCCCATTTCATTTTTCATCCCCCTTTTTTAACTCTCCTGCACTCCAAACCGTAGTCTTTACAAAATTTTTGTCCTTTTTATTCATTTCTAAGTATAGTTCCCTTTCTGTACCACTTTCACCTCATCCACCTCGATGGCTCCTCTGTTAAATGTTGCCCTTCTGATGTCCCTACACTGCCAAATCCCAGGTTCTAATCACATTTCTCCTACACTCCAATCGCCAAGATGTATAAATAACTCATGTTTAACGCTTCTTAAGGTTGGGGGGTGGAGAACTGTACTTCTCCAATGTTTGTCCTTTGTGTAAATCTTTAAAAAAAATCAATAAAAAGTACATTTGCTTTAAAAAAAAAATTACAATATCTTTCTATATTTGTTCAATTAATTTGAAAAAGCGCAAAAATAATACACATATTCATTACAACATTACTGAACAAAACCTGTAGGAAAGTGTAGAAAAATGCTGCAAACTGAAAATGCTCTCAGAAATAGAAGCGTTAATAGTTTATTTTCATCAATTAACAAAATGCAAAGTTAATGAACAAAAGACAAAACTAAATCAAATCAATATTTGTTGTGACTGCCCTTTGCCTTTAATAACAGCATCAATGCATCAATTCCTCTAGGTACACTTACACACAGCTTATGAAAGAACTCGGCAGAGAGGTTGCTCCAAACATCTAGGAGAACTAACCACAGATCTTCTGTGTTATAGGCTTGTGCAAATCCTTCAGTCTCTTCATGTTATCCCACGCACATGCAATGATGCGGAGGTCAGAGCACTGTGAGGGCCATATCATCTCTTCCAGGACTCCATGTTCTTCTTTATGCTGAAGATCGTTCATCATGACACTGACTGTTGCAGCTCCCTTCCCCTGGTCCAATGACTGGGAGCAAGCAGCTGCAGGGAGAATATAACTTCATTTTATTCCCTCTAGCTAGCTACCCTGCTAAACATGATAAACACACAATTTACCTGCAGATTACCAATACATTTGCATTAAATAGTGGTTTTTTTCGGTGACCGTTTTCCTTTGAAGTTAGCATGTTATTAAAACTGAAAAGTGAAAATGTGAAAACCATGCAAATAATAACAATGCAACGGAAACACTTCCTCAAAACAATAAAAGTTAATTCATTAATATGTGCCCCAAAATGGTTCTTCTATTAAAAATTATGAATTGTTAAATATAAAAACAAGTCCGCATAAGGCGACATTGAAGGAAAAATAGAAATGTTATTACCCTGGCTTTCTTGGAAAATTTATAGAAGTAGAACAGCAAAATAATGAGAAAATAAATCCAAGTTAATGGGGCTTGACACAGTACATTGTATTCCCCTATATGAAAATACTGCAAGCCATTTATCAACTCAGATTTTTAAGGAGAATCGGTCACCAATAAACATTCTCAACAGAATGCTGGGAGTTGGCCCCTTTCAATTTATACAGTAAATGGCTTTCCAGCAAAGATCATGGCCAGGGCTGCCAACCATTCGTAAATTCACAAAAACTCTCTCATATACATGTATATGTGTTATAAAAAAGTTTATATATAAAAAAAAATAAATAGAGGATATTTTTTTTTAATGCCGATGAGGCTTGAACAGGTTACTATGATGGTAAATATCATTGAACATAGAATAAGAATAACAATAATCTTTATATGGCGCCAACATATCCTGCAGAACATTAAACCTCTGATGGACAGGTACAGACAAATCAGACATTGCAAAGCAACAAACTAATAAACAATTGAAACAAGAGGCTTGATAGGAGCACTTGCAAGAGATTACAATGTTTAAAGGGAGCCTGTCTTGTGAAAAAAAGTTATTAACATTTTTGCAGATTAGGCTATGGTCACACTATCAGTATTTGTACAAAGTATAATGGAAATATCCGCATCGCTTCTGATTTTTCCCCCACTCCTGATTTTGGCTTACAAATACTGATGTAAAATACTGACCAAATGCTGATAGTGTGAACGTGGCCTAAATCCGATATCTGCAGGTTATTAGCATTTTTTTTTTCACATAACAGGTTCCCTCTAAGCGAATAGGGAAGACACTAAAGCTAAAATTTGCTTGTTTTACCATCTTTTATAAACATAGGGAAGGGTGTATAAATGTGTGTTATCTAGTCAAAAGCCAGTATTCCTGTATGCTCGGGGTATAAAGTGTGTTAGTGTGCGAGGTGTGGGCTTAATAATGTATCAGGTTCTGATTAATACTATAGAAAGGGGTTATGCATAAGGAAAATAGATTAGGAAATGTGATATTCCTGCCTAAAAAGATGTGCTTATAGAGCATTGTGGATTTAGAGAATTAATCTGATTATCCAGGGTATTACATTTCAGGGAACTGATGTAGCACAAAAAAAGCCTGAGAGATGGAAGATTTGGATTTTTGAGGTCTTAGATTGTTTGCATGCTGCACTATCTTCAAGTAAAATTGAATAATAGCTGAGCTGCGATTCTCAGCAAAAAGTTTTAAATCAACTTTACAGCACGTTCCTGCCATAGCTCTGTCGCAGTCTATTACTCTTTTGTGCCTGCCTAAACCAGATGGATACTGCTGGAATGGAAATGAGGCAGAGTACAAAGGGACTCTGCCTGCCTCGTTATGGTAAATGCCCTTAATTGGGGTTTCTGTCCGAGCACAGAGGAGCCACAACTGACTGGCAGAAAAGTAGTGTGAACTTTGAGATAGACAAATTAAAAGGTAGATGGGAAGATTGGGTTGTCAGTTGGATGATGCGAGTAGGTATTTTACAAGATAAGAAATGAGGATTCCAGGCAGTAATTAAGAAATTAGCATGAGTCCAGGATTTTGGTGGAGTTGACAACTTTCACTCTATGAGAGATTAGGTAAAAAAGTTTTAGGTGGAGATGAAATTGAGAGGGTAAAGGAGGAAAAAACTGGAAAACGCAATGCGAGAAATACTGTATGTATGCCTACTCCTCTGCCCTGACTGTTCACACGTGTATGGTTATGAAAGAAGAGTAGATCACCATAAGTCAGAGCAGCAGTACTGTCACAAAGCTCACAGTAAATGCAGCTAATGTGTTCATATCAGTATCTGACAAAAAGACATACCATATTTTTTGGACCATAAGATGCACTTTTTTCCCCCTAAATTTGGGAGGAAAATGGGGGTGCGTCTTTTGGTCCGAATGTAGAGGTACATGATAGTTGCGGTGGTGGTGGAAAAGGATCACAGGGCCCTCAGTTCCCTCCTTCCCTCAGGAATCCGGTGGTCGCGGCAGCAGAAGAGGTGAGATGCTGCAGGCCGGTGTGTTCCTGGGGGCTGAGGCCGGTGTCTGCCTGGGGTGCTGGGGCCGGTGTCAGCCTGGGGGTCGATGAGCAGAGTGGCTTTCCAGTGTGCGCGGCCATCTTCCTAAAGCTGTGATCTACAGGAAAATGACAGCTCGAGCCAGCGCATGCACAGACTGGTAGCTGGGGCGGCCATTCCTGTAGATCACAGCTTTAGGAAGATGGCCGCACACACCAGAAAGTCACGCACGCCGCTCTGCCACGCCGCTCACCGACCCGCAGACAGACACCGGCCCGAGCCACCAGAAAGACACTGGCCCCGACCCCCAGATAGTCTCCGGCCCCAGCCCCAAGGCAGACATCGGCCCCGGGCCTCAGCCAGGCACTGGGCCCCAGCCAGGCTCTGGCCCCCAGCCAGTCACCAGCCCGGGCCTCAGACAGGCACCGACTCCCGGCCAGACGCCAGTCCTCAGCCATCTGATCTCTTCTGCTGCAGACACCAGGTTTCTGAGGGAGGGAATGGAGGGCCCTGCGATCCTGCTCCACCACCACTGTAACTCCCCGTTGCTGGAGCACCAGCTTCCTTAAGGACCCTGTCTCCTGTCACTCCACCGCCCCCCAGATAAGATACCGTACCTATTCAGACTATAAGATGGAATCCGATCTTATAAAAAATATTTTTTTCCTATATTCCTCCTCAAAATTTGGGGTGCATCTTATGGTCCGTTGTGTCTTATAGTCCAAAAAATACAGTATGTAACGTATATCTCTATCATTCTATTGTTGCTTATTCTTTTTTTCCCAGTGTTGGTTTTGTGTTTGTTGTTTAATGTCTTAGTCTAGAAAAAAACATGGAAATAAAAAAATAAATAATAAAATCTAAAAATTTGTACATTAGTCTTGATGTATAATACAAAGTTATATTGTGGTACCATATTAGCCATAAAAATCGATGTAAATACTTTTATGCCCAAAATGACAAAAGTATTCTCAGAGTGATACGTTTATTGACTAACAATAAACAAAAAAAATATTTGCAAGCTTTCTGAGCACCTACATTAGTACATTAGTCTTGAATTAATTCTGAATCTACACATCAGTCAAGGCCAGATTAAAATGTATGAACAGAAAATAAATATAAAATTATATATTTTGATATAAATATAGCATACTTATATGGTTAGACACTGCACTGTGTCATAGCACTTTTTAGAAATTACTTTTTTTTATGTTCTGACTGATTGTGAACTTAAAGAAGCCCTCCCATCAAAATTTGTTTTCTCGTAATATATTAGTCATCATATTATATAGCAGTGTGTACTTACAATTGCTCATTTTGCCTTTCTACCTAGTTAATTATTCTCTTTTCTCTGCTCTGTGTAGAAATAGGAAGTCTCTTTTCCCTGAAATTATCATTCCCCTCTTCAGCTCCTGACCAGCTGCTCCCTCATCCCCCTGCCAGGGACTTTTGCAGTGATAACTCATGCAGGGAAAATTAACCTCCTGTTTCTACATAGAGCTTAGAAAATTCAGCTGGTCTGTTTTTCACCACGTGATGTCGTAGACCTAATGAAAAACAGAAAAATTAGTTGGGTAGAAAGGCAAAATGAGCAATTGTAAGTACACAATACTATATAATATGACGAATGCAATAAATTAAGATGATACAAATTTTGTTGTGAGTTCTTCTTCAACATTGACAGAACTTTTGCTAAATAATGTATTAGAAAGTTGTATTTTACACGTGATTGATTCTTTGTAAGAAGTTACTTTTGAATCACTATATACTTCACTAATTAGATGCAGATTGGTAGTTAATATTTTTGATCTAAAAGTTTTATTGGTAATTGGAAGCCTAATTTATATTCAGTCATTTTATCTATTCGTTTGAACTAGTCAACAGTTGTGAAACTAATGATGTTTTCTGGAAAGGTGCATTATTATTTTATGTACACAAACTGTTAGTGTATCTGACATTTGCATTCCTAAAGGGATTCTCGATTTTTGAGTCTTAATTAAAAGAAACAGCAAATTGCTTCTATGAGCAATGTACAATATAATTGGCAAGGAAATGTTGGCAAGAAAAAAAATGAATGCACAGAGCTCTGTCAATTCTGAATTCTTACATTACCTGTGATGATCATTCACATAATACCTGAATGTTTGCACTGCTTGCCATTGCAACATAGACTGTAAGCTTGTGAGCAGGGCCCTCACTCCTCTTGGTATCTGTTGAATTATGTGTGACTCTGCTATGTCTTTATTGTCTGTACAAGTCTCCTCTGTAATATAAAGCGCTGCTTAATATTTTGGCGCTGTAGAAATAAAAATTATTATAAAAATTCTTAACTATATATGTACCATATAAAGTGGATGCCCTGTAGGACCCTTGCGTTTTTTCCATTGTGTTTTGTGTGCGTTTTTTTTAACAAGGGTTTTTATCGTTTTTTTGATGCTGCGGTTCTTGTCTCCTTTTGATGGTGTCATGCTTTTAATAAAGCTTCTTTGTTTTTGATGCTTCCTGGTATTTGGCTTTTACAAAACTTTATAAACATACTTAGATGTGGATTACATGTGATTTTGATGCGCTTTCAATGCGGAAATGCACTAAAAATGCATGTGCTTTTTCTACCTGCAGAATTTCCGCACCTAATGCAAGTCTATGGGGAAATTCCGTACAGAAAACTCAGCGTACTCGCAAGAGAAATTAACATGTTGCGGATTTGAAACACGCACCGCAACTCAGTTTACGCAGCGTTAGAAAGAATCACCTTGTGTAGGAGATTTCTATAAATCTCATCCACTTTGTTGGAACGATTAGGCTATGTTCCCACATGCAGTGTATTTTTAGTCAGAAACCTGCTGGAACTCGTAGGGGCTGGACATCTTGTCGTGCTCCCCAGCACCGTCCACTCCCACGATAGGCGGTTCTTCTCCTGTATTTTACCGCCACTGTCACCATCTTGGAATCCATGCCTCGGGCAGCCATCTTGGGCCGCATGCGAGGAGCTTGCATCCTGCCGACTACGCAAAATGTAAGGTGCACCTGGGAGGTAGTCTTGGGTGAGCTGAAGCCCCTGCTCGCTCTGGCACCCTACAGACAATACGTGTCCTCTCTCTGATGTGTGGCTGTGTATGTAGTGCTCTACACTTACTTCAGACCAACCGATCGCGGCTGTCTTCTGACATTTCTCTTCTGAGACCAGGGCAGCAATAAATTCAGAGGATACAAGTTTCTTAACCATAACTTGGACTTTTCTTGGGGAAGAGGAATATGTACAATATTTACAGGCAGATATAATGGATAAGGCCTGACAGGTTATCATCTCCCTCACAGGCGCTGGCAACATCTTCAGCCCTGGTTCCCTCTTTAAGTGAAGCATCTCTGTGACTCTAATCTCTAGTGCAAGAGAATCTTCTTCAATACCAACAGTGTATTCGGATCCTATATCTCCCCCACGTCTTAGCCTGGAGTCCTATCTTCCTCTGCTACCTGCAGACTAGAAGTGCCCCGGGTCCTCAATACCTCCGTTGAGTTTCTCTGGCCAGCTAACAGGACTCTTGCGTAGGGAGATCTTCACACTCGTGATCCCACTGTCTGAGGGTACGGAGATTGCGTCTAAACTAGCAGCCACCATATACTCAGGCTGCCCGTGTAATTCACTGTCCTAACTCTTTCTGAACCATCACTTCCTGCTTCTGGAAACTAAGCCGAGTTTTTCCTAATGTGCCCACCCTCTGTGGGCTGTCATCACACACCATTAACCCTATCACTGTCTGCAATACTGCTGGCAGACCCAACCTGGTATCTGCACCCAGGACAGTGGCATCTTGTGGCTGGTTACCAATACTACAGCCCATAAGGAATTGTATCAGAAATAGGCTTTATAAACACGCGATGTTTGATCATGACCCAAAGATCCCCCCTCTACTCTACTGACTGGACCACTGCAGCTAAACCCTTAGCTCGGCCTAACAACAGCTCAGAGAGGTATAACTCCGGGAACATTCTCTTTTAACTACATCAGTGCCGAAGGAAGGCTATGTCCTTCCCCACTGTTACATTCCCCCACACTTTAATGTTGGTCGTTCCCGACCACACTAGGCAACCAATACATATTAACATTCATAACATCATATCACATTACTAAAACATTTTAGTTTAAGACTGGTCCTGAATAGAGATGAGCGGTGTTCGACTAGAACTGTTCGCCAATCTCAAATTCGAGCTGTTTTGGGCAGTGTTCGAGTTGTTCGACGAACCAGAACGATTTGCAAAAAATTCGGCTGTTCGAGGTTATGTTCGATAACTGTTCGTGCACCAAAAGCGTGTCCTGCATGTCTGGTGCTATTTAGAGCACCAATCATGCAGGGATTGTCTGCCTCTCACTGTAATGCCACAGCCATGGTGGTTGTGGCATTACAGTGATTGCCCAAATCGATGGGAACAGTGCCAACAGTGAAACATGAAAAGCCGGCAATTCAGCAGCGGCATACACCGGTACCCGACAATTTAGAACCGAAAGAATAGAGCTTCACACATAGATTAGATAGATATAAACATGTCAGCCACATATATACGAAGTACAGTGAAAGTGCTGCTTACTGTACTTGTCATTTAGCGTAAAGGATTTATCAAAAAAAATAATAGTGTTTTCATGCACTGTCTCTTTAAAAAAGCCGGCCGGCAATTCAGCATCTGTACCCGACAATTTATAACAGACAGAATAGAGCTTCACACATAGATTAGATAGATAGAAACATGTCAGTCACATATATATGAAGTACAGTGATAGTGTTGGTTACTGTACTTGTCATTTAGTATTAAAATAAAGGATTTATTATTAAAAAAATTGGCGTGGGGTTCCCCTTAATTTTAGGCTCTAGCGGAGGTTAAGCAGACAGCTGGGGCAGATGTTTGAAGCCTGGGAAGGGGGTAATACCCATGGAGCTTTCCAGGCTACTAATATCAGCCCCCAGCTGAATACCTAGCCTTTACTAGCTATTAAAATGGGGGACCCCCCCCAAAAAATGACGTGGGGTCCCCCCTAATTTAATAGCTAGCAAAGGCTAGGCAGACAGCTGGGGGCTGATATTAATAGCCCAGGAAGGGAGCCATGAATATTGGCCCCCTCCCAGGCTAGAAACACCAGCCGTCAGCCGCCCCAGAAATGGCGCATTCATAGGATGCGCCAATTCTGGCACTTAGCCTCGCTCTTCCACGCTGCCCTGGTGCGGTGGCAGGGGGTAATAGGGCTGGGGTTGATGTCAGCTTATAATGCCAGCTGACATCAAGCCCAGGTTAGTAATGGAGAGGCGTCTATAAGACACCCCCATTACTAACCCCATAGTCAACGTTAAAAGAAAACACAAACACCCAGAATAAAGTCCTTTAATTGAAATAAACACACAATCCTTTATTGTTCTAAATTAAACCATACTTACCGTCACGCCCATTCCAGCTGAAGCCAACGATCTCCTGTAATAATAATAAAATAATAAAGCAACCTCATCCTTACCTTTCCATGGTTCCCACGACAGCTTCAGCTCTGCTACATCGAGATGACAGGCTGGACCGCAGCAGAACGCCGCCATCCAGCCTGTCATCCCGCAGACACTGAGAAGAGCAGGCATGCTTG
The DNA here is from genome assembly GCF_046119375.1 of Phyllobates terribilis. Lineage (NCBI taxonomy): Eukaryota > Metazoa > Chordata > Amphibia > Anura > Dendrobatidae > Phyllobates > Phyllobates terribilis. The sequence goes on along the minus strand of NW_027362762.1, from coordinate 124,267,051 downwards.
CGCTCCACATTGTCTCTCTGTGACGGCATAAAGATGAGCCGAGGTCATGTCCAATGAACTCGGCTCACCTCATGCACGTCACTTACAGCGTGGGAGAATTCTCGCGCTGAAGCGCTGAGTGCAGGAGAATTCTCCCACGCTGTCAGTGACGTGCAGGAGGTGAGCTGAGTTCATTGGACATGAGCTCACCTTATGCACGTCACTGACAGCGTGGGAAAATTCTCCTGCACTCAGCGCTTCAGCGTGGGAGAATTCTCACGCTGAAGCGCTGAGTGCAGGAGAATTCTCCCACGCTGTCAGTGACGTGCAGGAGGTGAGCTGAGTTCATTGGACATGAGCTCACCTTATGCACGTCACTGACAGCGTGGGAGAATTCTCCTGCACTCAGCGCTTCAGCGTGAGAATTTTCCCACGCTGTCAGTGACGTGCATGAGGTGCGCCGAGTTCATTGGACATGAACTCGTCTCATCTTTATGCCGTCACAGCAAGACACTGCAGAGCGCAAGCATGCCTGCGCTTCTCAGTGTCTGCGGGATGACAGGCTGGATGGCGGCGTTCTGCTGCGGTCCAGCCTGTCATCTCGATGTAGCAGAGCTGAAGCTGTCGTGGGAACCATGGAAAGGTAAGGATGATGTTGCTTTATTATTTTACTTTTATTGCAGGAGATCGTTGGCTTCAGCTGGAATGGGCGTGATGGTAGGTATGGTTTAATTTAGAACAATAAAGGATTGTGTCTTTATTTCAATTAAAGGACTTTATTCTGGGTGTTTGTGTTTTCTTTTAACTTTGACTATGGGGTTAGTAATGGGGGTGTCTTATAGACGCCTCTCCATTACTAACCTGGGCTTGATGTCAGCTGGCATTATAAGCTGACATCAACCCCAGCCCTATTACCCCCTGCCACCGCTACAGGGCAGCGTGGAAGAGCGAGGCTAAGTGCCAGAATTCTGGGGCGGCTGACGGCTGGTGTTTCTAGCCTGGGAGGGGGCCAATATTCATGGCTCCCTTCCTGGGCTATTAATATCAGCCCCCAGCTGTCTGCCTAGCCTTTGCTAGCTATTAAATTAGGGGGGACCCCACGTCATTTTTTTGGGGGGGTCCCCCATTTTAATAGCTAGTAAAGGCTATGTATTCAGCTGGGGGCTCATATTAGTAGCCTGGGAAGCTCCGTGGGTATTACCCCCTTCCCAGGCTTCAAATATCTGCCCCAGCTGTCTGCTTAACCTCCGCTAGAGACTAAAATTAAGAGGAACCCCACGCCAATTTTTTTTAATAATAAATCCTTTATTTTAATACTAAATGACAAGTACAGTAACCAACACTATCACTGTACTTCATATATATGTGACTGACATGTTTCTATCTATCTAATCTATGTGTGAAGCTCTATTCTGTCTGTTATAAATTGTCGGGTACAGATGCTGAATTGCCGGCCGGCTTTTTTAAAGAGACAGTGCATGAAAACACTATTATATTTTTTAATAAATCCTTTACACTAAATGACAAGTACAGTAAGCAACATTGTCACTGTACTTCATATATATGTGACTGACATGTTTCTATCTATCTAATCTATGTGTGAAGCTCTATTCTGTCTGTTATAAATTGTCGGGTACAGATGCTGAATTGCCGGCCGGCTTTTTTAAAGAGACAGTGCATGAAAACACTATTATATTTTTTAATAAATCCTTTACACTAAATGACAAGTACAGTAAGCAACACTGTCACTGTGCTTCTTATATGTGTGACTGACATGTTTCTATCTATCTAATCTATGTGTGATGCTCTATTCCTTCTTGTCTAAATTGTCGGGTACCGGTGTATGCCGCTGCTGAATTGCCGGCCGGCTTTTTTAAAGAAAGCGTCTTCTGAGCAGTTTGTCAGCTTTTGGACACCTTTGAAGGTGTTTTCTATGTGTTTCTATGTGTTTTTGTTTGCCTGCCATTGGTTTTAACGGTGTTCGACGGTGTTCTAAGGTGTTCGACGAACAGTTCGACGAACAGTTCCTCGAACATCCCGGTTTTCGACGAACCGAACCGAACCCGAACACTACGGGGGTGGCTCAACACTAGTCCTGAAGTCTTCTTCTTGGTTGGGAGACCGGCCCTTCTCAGTTAAGGGCCCCGGAACAGCAATTCAGACAGTCCATTGTCATAACATTCAACTTTGCTCACAAGTACCCGTCCTTCTTGGTAAGGGCCCCGGAAACACAGTGTCCATGTCCATATTATTAAGACAGGTCAACACACCAATAGCCCTCAATCTCCTTCTAGGGCTGCATTCTAAGGTGCACAGTCACAGGAACACCCCGTGAGTCTCTTGCTTCTTGGCCTTAGTGGGGGTCACCGTTTCTTCCCGCTAGGCCGCAAGTCTCTTAGGTTTAGAGGATAGCCATCCTCAAGATGTGCCTCAGCGTTGCAAATTCCAGCAGAAAAAGGCGCAAGGGGCGCAACAAAAATAAAAGTAAAAATAAAAAGAGCAGCTCACATAGGTACTCAACTCGATGCTGCTTAAGGCCTCCTTGGCCTGGGAGGTAGGGGAAACAGTCCTCTGATTCCTTTTCTTTTTAATTCAAAATCAACATGAGGCACTCCGCCCCTATTGGGAAACAGTCCCATAAACAGGACCACGGCTGGTGGATCCTAGTGAAGGAAGAAATAAATGGTCAACGGACCTTTTGGTAAACAAACTCACTTCTTCCGGGCCTCCCTCCGCTCCTTCATGAAGGTGGCCCATGCTGCAGACGAAGGTGGCTTCTTCCACCTCCAAGGCTGGTCAGGGTACCTGCTGGGCCCAGGGTCCTCATCCGAGGATGTAGCACTGCGGCAGCCAACTTGAGTAGGGCCGTAGCTGGTAACCGTGAAGTTGTGGACCACATTGCTGGCACTGGCCTGTGATTCTCCGGCAGTTCCCTGACCAGATGCCTCAGCCCCTCCTGCGTGTTTTGTTGATGAGTCGACAACATGCGCTTCACTAGGAGAGTATTATGATCTGCAACATAAACTAAGGAAAGATAGGGGAAAGCTGTCCCTACAGTAAGACTAAGCTGAATCCCTATGATGTAGCGGGCTGCCTGTTCCTTGTGAACAGACCCGCCTTAGTCCTTGGCGTAGACTGAACGAAGACCTATAGAGTTAAGGGATGAGACCAAAAGGCATCACCAGACTCTTAAAGTGACCTACCAGAGTGTTAAAAGCAGTTTTCCATTCATCACCCTCCTTCACACGTAACAAATTGTATGCCCCCCGGAGATCAATTTTGGAGAACCACTTGGCCCCCACTAACTGGTTAAACAAGTCTGGAATTAACGGCAATGGGTAGGAATTGCGTACGGTAATCTTATTAATTTCACGAAAATCCAGACATGGACGTAAACCGCCGTCCTTTTTTTTAACAAAGAAGAATCCAACTGCCACAGGTGACTTAGAAGGTCTAATGTGACCAGTAGCCAGGCTAGTCTGTATGTACTCCCCCAAGGCCTTTCTTTCAGGGATAGTCAGATTAAACAAGCGACTTTTGGGAAGAGCAGCACCCAGAACAAACTCAATGGCGCAATCATAATCCCTATGAGGAGGTAAAACTTGTGACTCCTCCTCCGAAAAACCCTCCAAAAATCTTGAATAGGTACAGGTAATTTCCCCTTTTCCACAGCCGCAATGCAACCATTACAACATTTATTATAGCACTTCGGACTCCAAGACTTAATAACATTAGTAGACCAGTCCAATAAAGGATTGTGCAGTCTTAACCAAGGCAATCCTAGAACAACTGGAGAGGGCAAATTATCCAGAACAACCAAGTTCAAAATTTCTTGGTGATCTCCATTGATAGTGAGAGGAAATGCAGCAGTCTTGTGAGTAATACATTTCAAAGGAGTGTTATCAATTGCAACCACAGAAATAGGTGATAACAAAGGTTTGGATTTCAATTTAAGGTTTTCCAAAAACCCTTTATCAATCACATTAAGTGTTGAACCACAATCCACAAATACCTGAAATTCAATCAAATCTCCCTGCAGAGTAGTGCTCCCAGAAAGAAACACTCCTGCAGAGCGTAAACAAGCTATACGGGCGTAACTGACCTTTTTTTTTTCTTTACTTAAACGACGCTCACAATACTTAATCAAATGATCATCTTTACCACAATAAAAACACAAACCTTCGGCGAATCTCCGATCTCTTTCCTGAGAGCGGAGTGACATCGCCCCAACCTCCATTGGTTCTCCGCTGTCAGGTCAGATTTTCTGGAAACTAGGACCTGAAGTTACAGGAGTTTTTACATCATTAACCTTGGACCTCAGTCTCCTGTCCACACGAACAGCTAATTGCATAGCGTCCTGCAGAGTCTCAGGTGCAGGGAATGCAATTAGCAAATCCTTAACCCTTTCACTCAGACCAGCAAGAAATAAACATCTTAGCGCAGAATCATTCCATTTAACTTCGGAAGCCCTTCTCCTGAAGTGTGTGTAATAATTATCAACATCATCTGACCCCTGATTCAAACGTCTAAGTTCTGATTCAGCAGCTGAGATTCGATCAGGATCGTCATATAGTAGCCCCATAGCAGAAAAAAATTCTTCAACAGAACTTAAACACGGATCATTAGGCTGGAGAGAAAAGGCCCAACCCTGTGGTTCTTTGCGCAAAAGTGACATAATAAAACCAATTCATTCCCAGAGGATCTTGGTCTCAAACAAAAATATAACAAACAAGCATTTTTAAAGGAAAAAAAATCTTGCTGTTTACCATAAAAAAAATCAGGCAGTCCTACCTTGGGTTCAACAAAATGCGCTCCAGGACAGCTGCTCACGTGTTGCTGAAGCTCGGCCACCTCCAGAGACAATCCCTGCAGGCATTGAGCCAACTCCTGGACGGAAACCATACTGATGACCGAATTTCTTTCCTTTTAGTTTTTTTTGTTTGGGCTGGACTTACTGTTATGATCTGCAACATAAACTAAGGAAAGATAGGGGAAAGCTGTCCCTACAGTAAGACTAAGCTGAATCCCTATGATGTAGCGGGCTGCCTGTTCCTTGTGAACAGACCAGCCTTAGTCCTCAGCTAGTCTGAACAAAGACCTATAGAGTTAAGGGAGGGGTCCCTAAAAGAGCTAAGGACTGGGACAAAAAATGGGACACCTCCTAAACAGAAGTATGCAGAGCACAAAAGACAAAAAGACAAAACGTACTAGAGGTCCCAGAGGACCAAGCGAACTAGACAGAGATAGGCACAGAAGCACATGGCTAGAGAGACAGTCAAACAACACTGAAGTCCAGCAAAGCCAGAAGGGCAGGGCTGGAATAAATAGGCAGATGGTCACGTGACCGCAAAACACAAGATAGCAAAAACTAACAGGAGGGTTCTAACAGAGAGTCAGCTCCCCCATAGCTTGCGAAGCCTTCCTCCTCTTCGCTCTCGATATCTCCCTATTGCCGTTTTCTTGTTTCCTCCTCTTGAGGGACACCGGCCTTAGGAGGGGGTAGAAATCCATTAGGGGCTTCCCTAGCCCACCGCTGCAGAGCCTCTCTTTTGGCCCTCTGCCTGAAGACCTCCTCATCCTTCCATTCGTAGCATCGGGTGAGTGCAGCCATGTACCACCCTCTGGAGCAGTCACACTTTACGAAGTCCACTATGTCTCCCACGTGCAGGTTGTGGAGACGATCAGGCAGATACTCTCGATTGACCACCTCACGAGTAAAGAACACCTCGTGCCTGGTCCACTTCTCCTCTAGGAACCTGTATCCTCCTCGGATGTGGAACTCTGTGACCCACCCCCAGGTCTGGGAAGCCTCCACTGAATGCCTCTGCGCCGCGTTGGACCCTTCCAGCCAGCCTCGCAGGAACGTATCGGTCCACCTCCGGTGCTCCCGTGGCGTCATTGGGGGATTACGTGTGGTCAACCTCAGGCTACCAGGCTCGGGGTGGCGCTTCGCTGGGGGAGTATTTAGGGCCTCCATCGCCATCTGCCACCAATTTATACCGGTGACCTTTCTCTTTGGAGGCCTCGCCTCCGTCACAACACCTTCCGACCTGGGAGCCTCTGCCGCCAATCTGGGAGTTATCACTATGGGCGCCGCGAGCGGGATCAGCCACCAGAGTATATACTGCTCACCATTACAAGGCCATGCTGCAGCTGCTGCTTCGGCCCCACCAGGATGTTCTTCGCCCTCCGCCGAGGGGGAAGCATATTCCGGCATCCAGCTCCAGCACCACATACGTAGCTCGTGGACAAGCAGACCCACCTCAGATTCAGGCCTGGTAGACCACTCTACTGCCACTGGTGGTAATGGCGGGGGCTCAAGGGCAGGGCCCGCAGGTGGGTGGCTTCCGACTGCGGTACCTGGGGTAGTGATCTCCAGGATATTCTCCTCACTGCTCGTCTCCATCACGCCTTCAGATTAGTGTTGAGCCACCCCCGTAGTGTTCGAGTTTGGTTCGGTTCGTCGAACACCCGTGTGTTCGCCGAACTGTTCGTCGAACTGTCCATCGAACACCTTCAAACACCGTTAAAACCAATGGCAGGCAAACAAAAACACATAGAAACACATAGAAAACACCTTCAAAGGTGTCCAAAAGCTGACAAACTGCTCAGAAGACATAACTAACACATGAAAAAGTGACAAATACATATAGTCATGCGAAAAGAAAAGAGGTGGAGGAGTAAAAGGAGGGGGAGACACAGATATAGGCATGTCATGCCTTCTAAAATCCAAAAAGTGAGAAGCCGACACGGCCAGTCCGTTCCTGCCCGTGCCACCTCCGTGTCGCCGGGTTTGTGCCAGAGCCGCGGTGGACCCTGACGGCCAGCCCCCCTCTTCCAATACTGGTGCCTGTCCGCTGGTGGGTCGAGCCCCGCCGCGGTGGGGGGGGAGTAACATCTGCAGAAGAAAGACCATCTTCCAGCCAAACTAAGATGTCGACTTCTTTTCGTGGACAATGTGATACGATCCCTTTCTTACGGACACGCCCATCGCTACAAATTCCAGATGAGGCACAAAAACAGCAGGTGCTTCAACGGATATCAAGTGCTCCTTCAAGTGGGCTCTCCTGCACCTCAATTTCAACATCACAAATACTCAAGTCCTCAGAGGTGTCACCCCAATCGCACTTGCTTCCTCACAGCTCCCAAGTCTCCTGCTGCCCGTCTGAGTATGGGGTAACACAGATGGTTGAGTCTGCAGAGCTGTTTACTCATATTATAGCCTGGGAAACGGAGGTCTGCTCCACAGCTTCTGTTAATCCAGACGAGGAAATGATCTGCACTGATGCCCAGAATCTTTATAAGTCAGATCCAGGACCATATGAAGAAGGTTCTGAGCATAATGTAGACCCTCGTTCCCAAACTGTAACTCCTGTTGGTGGAGACAATGATGAAGACGATGATGAGACTCAAATAACTGATGGGAGCGACAACTTGACTTTTCGGTCAGGGCAGGAAGAGGTTGGCTCTGAGGACGACGGGTGTGATAACACACAGGGTGATGATGACGAGGTTGGAGATCCCACTTACTGTCAACCCACAGTCAGCCAGTCGATGAGGTCAGCGGAGGAGGTGGAGGAGGATGTGACTAGCCTGGGGGATGGGGATGACTCGGTACCCGGGCCTTTGCCTGGCCTTGGGGATGTCGCAGTGGTCGGCTCCCTGGCCCGTACCCTGGGGTCATTCTTTAAAAGGGTGGATAATTGTTAATTTTATAAGAGCTCGTGACGCCACCTGCGGTATCTGATGAGAAGCACCAGCGCTGCAGCAGTCCACTGAGGCCCGTGATAAGGCAGCTTGATGGTATAGCTCCCCACAGGTGGAGCTAGGTCTCAGGGCAGCGTATGCAGGGGAAATGCAGGACAGGCGAGACCCAGCTGGGTCAGAGCAAGAACGGGAATGGACACGGTAGTCACTTCAGTACCTTTTACTGGAGGAAATTCAGGCACATCCCGGAGCACTGTAGGGTGACGGGCGCATATCAGGATCCTCCCCAATGAGCGGGTGTAGGGCCTCCTGTTTCTTGCCTCTGCATAGTAAGTTTCTGACCAGCCTGGAGCTAGGCCTAACTTTGTCTCTGTCCTGCGCTGGCTGTCCTTGTGGTAGGGCTTTCTCTTGGAGTTCACGCTCCCAGTATGCAGGGCCTAAGCATCTCCTGGCTCTTTTACGTATCAGCTCCTTAGCGATCCTGGGACTTGTAGTTCTCCAGGGATTCCGGTTATGCCTTACTGGGTCATAGAGATCCCGGTAAGCTCGGATCCGGTGTCCGGTAAATGCTTCGGGGTGTGCTGGTTAAGCTCCTCTGCCCCTTATGTACTAACTCGCCACTCGCCTTCGGCCTACTCGGGCCCTCACTAGGCTATACGCACTAACGGCAGCTTGCCGCGCTTCACCGATCTTATGGCGCCGGCACACCTTAAGCTCTATCTGGGCTCCCTGAATCTAGCTAGCAGGAGCCTCGTGCTCCACTGCTGAACTATTAACTGAGTTCTCTAGACTAGACTGAGCTCCACTGCAGACTGACCTCTCTTAGGCTTCTCTACTGCAGGAACTCTTCAGAGGAACTGAACTGCTAGCTCCACCTTCCCTATTTATATCCCTAACAGGCTCCCTCTGCTGGTCTGAGGTGGAAGATGGAGATGTGTGAATGTTTATGGGGGCCTTTTGTGGAGGATTCCATCAATACACTCTTCTAGGATCTGTGATACCAAGCGCAGCGGGGCGTCACAGATGCTATTGACGACGAGGTTATGTTGCGCCTTCCTGGACAGAGACGGAGCACTGGAAGCACGTAAACAACTGCATCCTCAACCACAACTCTGCCTCTGACCACAAGTCGTAGTGGCTCTTCAGGTCGCATGGGCTCTAAGCCTTGCATAGCCTGGGCATTTATTCAGATCGATAAGGATGACCCAACTCGTGTTATCTATAATATTTGTCACCAAAAGCTAAGTAGAGGCCAAAAAATCCATAGTTTGAGTACTTCATGCATGTACCGTCACATGGATATGAAGCATAAGTTGCAGTGGGAAGCTCACTGTGCTACAATGCGGCCTAGCAGGCTGGGCCAACCACCGTCTGCCCCATCTTGTGCATCCGCGGCCTATTCATCCTCTGTGACTGGGGGGACAGCAGTCACACATGTTTTTGGACGCAGACCTGCCACCTCTTTACCCGCAACAGCCAGTGTGATTGGCAGGTAAATTTCACCATCTGCAAGCTGTTGGCTACAGAAATGCTGCCTTTCTGCCTGGAGGACACAGTGGATTTTCGAGACCTTATGTCCGTCGCAGTGCCCCAGTACCAGATGCCCAGTCGGCACTACTTCTCAAAGAAAGGTGTGCCTGCGCTCCACCAGCATGTCGCACACAACATCACCGCTTCTTTGAGAAACTCTGTGTGTGACAGGGTGCATTTCACCACAGACACTTGGACGAGTAAGCATGGACAGGGGCGTTACATGTCGCTGACTGGGCACTGGGTAACTATGGTGACAGCAGGACAAGGGGCTGCTGTCCAAGTCTTACCGTCCCCACGAGTTGTGCGTCAATCCTCTTTATCTCGAAGTTCCTCCACTGCTTCTGCCTCCTCAACCTCCTCTCGGTCCTCCACCTGCACCCAAAGCCTGTCTGGTAATGCCACCTGCTTTCTAACTGCGCAGAAGGAATCCTGCACACCTCCTTACTATGCTGGCAGCAGGGCTCAACGGCATCAGTGTTTACTTTGAAATGTCTGGGAAATGTGAGTCACACAGCTGAGGAGTTGTGGTCAGCTCTGGAGACCCAGTTTCATGAATGGTTGTCTCCATTGGACCTGCAACCAGGGAAGGCCGTGTGCGACAATGCTGCAAACCTGGGTGCGGCCCTTCGCCGGGGCAATGTCACACACGTGCCTTGTATGGCTCACGTGTTGAACCTGGTTGTCCATAAATTTTAAGCCCACTATCCCGGACTAGATGGCCTTCTGCAGAGGGCACAGTCACTGTGTGCTCACTTCCACCGTTCGCATCCCGCAGCTCAGCGACTTACATCCCTACAGAAGTCGTTGGGCCTGCCACTTCACCGGCTGAAATGCGATGTGCCGACACGGTGGAATTCAACTCTGCACATGTTGCAGCGACTGTAGCAGCACCGACAAGCCCTGGTGCAATACGTTCTGACGTATAGCCTGGGCCAACGAGATCCAGAGGTGGGGCAAATCACGCTGCAGGAGTGGTCTCAGATCAGGGACCTATGAAGTTGACGCGCCCCCTGGGCCGTGGTGTACCCTGAGCCGGGCCGGTAGACGCTGGGGGTTGTAGTCACTGTGGCGGTGACCCGGTCCATGACCCAGGGCGTTCAATCCAAGGGTAATTTGTATATATGGATTTTATAATGTCCGACTACTCCACCTGTGGAGTGTGGCCAAAGGGGCCGCCGCTGCGGAACAGTACTCTGAAGCTGGTGGTTTTGCAGCAATGGTATTATTACTCACCACAGGAAGAGTATAGCTTCAGGGCAGTGTGGGTGGATGATGGTGGTTGTAGTGCAGGGAGTCAGTAATGAACACAGAGTCCGTGTGATGCAGTCCCAAGATCTTTACTCACAGTTGTTGCAGTCCAGATTACAGGTACCAGAGCAATCTCACCCGTCGTGCTGTGCGTACTCAATGAGGGGCTCAGTCCACCCCCAGATAGCTCCGGAGTACTTAACAGGACCCCCTTCTGTGTGTCCTTTCTCTGGCCTTCTCCCTGCACTTCACACCCAGTGACACTTCTATCCGGTATCCTCAGGCCTTGGCGGGCGACTTGTGTTCCGTCCCCTGGGTCCTATGTGGCTACCTTCTTAGTGAGACTGGTGTGGACTTTGGCCTGCAGTACATGAAATGCTGCAGCCTCCGGTTTCTAGTTGAGCCTTGCTGTTTCTCCGCTAGTTGAGGGACCGGTTCCCCTTATCTGGCCTGACCCCTCTACCTCCTGGTAGCAGCTGAAGTACGGGTGGCCTTCTGCACGGCCCGTAGCCCTAGGGTCCCTTCGGTTCCTGGAGCCTTCCTGCTCCCACTCCTCTCTTCTCTCCTTCAGTCCTGGGCCTCCCAGGCTAGGCCCGCCTCCGGAGCAGAGCTCATGCCGAGCCTCTGCTCCTGTCACTTTTCCTCCTCTGACTGGCTTGCTCTTTCTAAGATGGCTTCCTATTTATACTCTCCCTGTCTTGTGCTCCCCTAAGCTGCTCCCCTAAGCACCCACTACATAGGACCCTCTCACCAGCTAGGGACCTGGGACTGTGCTCTCCCTTAGGAGCAATCTCGCCCTACCCCCACTGCGGGTATGTGTTGGATGCAGGTGTTAGGGTCCCGAGCCATATGCCTTCCTTACCTGAGGGTGAGATACCACACCTCTGGGTGAGATTCAGTAACACTGTGGCGACTGAACCCTCAGGGGCGCCACACACCCTTCTGCACAGTTTTGAAATGGCAACGAAGATGTTTAGTGCTGACGACGATGCCATTATCAGCATGACTATTCCGGTGATTTACATGCTGGAGCACACATTAAACAGAATTCAGAGTCAGGTGGTGGGACAAGAGGATGTGGAGGAAGTAGAGAAGGAGTCGTATGCGGAAAGGGATAACATCTCCAAGGTCCAGACGGTTGGCAGCACCAAGGCGGCAGGCATGGGAGTGTGGGGGAGAGGGATTAACCAGGGCGCATGGTAGCAGTCAAACTGTTGAGGAAGGTGCAGGAGCCGAGGAAGAAGTGGAGGACTAACTGGCAATGGGCATGTAAGACTCATCAGATGACGGAGACCTTGATCACATTTCTGTTGTGCGAGGTTGGGGGGAGAGGGCAGAGGAAGGAAGCATGATTCTTACCTCGCTACCAACACAACAAGAACTTGGTCCTCCTGGATGCGCAAGACACATGAGTGCCTTCTTGCTGCACTACCTGCAACATGACCCTCGGATTGTCAGAATTCGAAGTAATCCCGACTACTGGGTTGCCACACTCTTCCCCGGTACAAAAGTAAATTTGCCAAAATAATTCCTGCCATAAAAAAGGATTGACGCATGCAGGAGTATCTGCAAACGCTGTTGCAGAATCTTACATGTGCTTTTCCACAAAACACCAGTGGTGCACGTAGTGAATCTCACAGTTCTAACTTGCCAACTGTGAGACTGTCGAGTCTTCATCACTCAAACCGTAACAGTAACAGAGTATCTGCTGTTAACAGCAATTTTGTGGAATCGCTTCACCACTTTTTTAGACCATCCTTTGCAAGGCCACAGGAGACAAGAAGTCTGACACATAGTCAATGCCTAGAAAGGATGGTGCAGGAGTATCTCCAAGTGAACATCGAAGCCATGACTGTGTCACTGGACCCTTGCTCATTTTGGTATTCCAATCTGGAAAAATGGCCGGAGCTCGCCACTCACGCCATGGAGATCTTGCCATGCCCTGCAGCCAGTGTTCTCTCTGAACGTGTGTTCAGCTCTGCTGGTGGTGTGCTGACAGATAAGCGCACGCGGCTGTCCACTAGAGATGAGCGGTGTTCGACTAGAACTGTTCGCCAATCTCAAATTCGGGCTGTTTTGGGCGGTGTTCGAGTTGTTCGACGAACCCGAACGATTTTCAAAAAATTCGGCTGTTCGAGGTTATGTTCGATAACTGTTCGTGCACCAAAAGCGTGTCCTGCATGTCTGGCGCTATTTAGAGCACCAATCATGCAGGGATTGTCTGCCACTCACTGTAATGCCACAGCCATGGTGGTTGTGGCATTACAGTGATTGCCCAAATCGATGGGAACAGTGCCAACAGTGAAACATGAAAAGCCGGCAATTCAGCAGCGGCATACACCTGTACCCGACAATTTAGAACCGAAAGAATAGAGCTTCACACATAGATTAGATAGATATAAACATGTCAGCCACATATATACGAAGTACAGTGAAAGTGCTGCTTACTGTACTTGTCATTTAGCGTAAAGGATTTATCAAAAAAAATAATAGTGTTTTCATGCACCGTCTCTTTAAAAAAGCCGGCCGGCAATTCAGCAGCGGTACCCGACAATTTAGAATAGAAAGAATAGAGAATCACACATAGATTAGATAGATAGAAACATGTCAGTCACATATATATGAAGTACAGTGACAGTGCTGCTTACTGTACTTGTCATTTAGCGTAAAGGATTTATCAAAAAAAATAATAGTGTTTTCATGCACCGTCTCTTTAAAAAAGCCGGCCGGCAATTCAGCAGCGGTACCCGACAATTTATAACAGACAGAATAGAGCTTCACACATAGATTAGATAGATAGAAACATGTCAGTCACATATATATGAAGTACAGTGATAGTGTTGGTTACTGTACTTGTCATTTAGTATTAAAATAAAGGATTTATTATTAAAAGAATTGGCGTGGGGTTCCCCTTAATTTTAGGCTCTAGCGGAGGTTAAGCAGACGGCTGGGGCAGATGTTTGAAGCCTGGGAAGGGGGTAATACCCACGGAGCTTCCCAGGCTACTAATATCAGCCCCCAGCTGAATACATAGCCTTTACTAGCTATTAAAATGGGGGACCCCCCAAAAAAAATGACGTGGGGTCCCCCCTAATTTAATAGCTAGCAAAGGCTAGGCAGACAGCTGGGGGCTGATATTAATAGCCCAGGAAGGGAGCCATGAATATTGGCCCCCTCCCAGGCTAGAAACACCAGCCGTCAGCCGCCCCAGAAATGGCGCATTCATAGGATGCGCCAATTCTGGCACTTAGCCTCGCTCTTCCACGCTGCCCTGGTGCGGTGGCAGGGGGTAATAGGGTTGGGGTTGATGTCAGCTTATAATGCCAGCTGACATCAAGCCCAGGTTAGTAATGGAGAGGCGTCTATAAGACACCCCCATTACTAACCCCATAGTCAAAGTTAAAAAAAACACAAACACCCAGAATAAAGTCCTTTAATTGAAATAAAGACACAATCCTTTATTGTTCTAAATTAAACCATACTTACCATCACGCCCATTCCAGCTGAAGCCAACGATCTCCTGCAATAAAAGAAAAATAATAAAGCAACCTCATCCTTACCTTTCCATGGTTCCCACGACAGCTTCAGCTCTGCTACATCGAGATGACAGGCTGGACCGCAGCAGAACGCTGCCATCCAGCCTCTCATCCCGCAGACACTGAGAAGCGCAGGCTTGCTTGCGCTGCTCAGCGTCTCTCTGTGACGACATCCAGATGAGCCGAGTTCATGTCCAATGAACTCGGCTCACCTCATGCACGTCACTGACAGCGTGGGAAAATTTTCACGCTGAAGCGGTGAGTGCAGGAGAATTCTCCCAGGCTGTCAGTGACGTGCATAAGGTGAGCTCATGTCCAATGAACTCAGCTCACCTCCTGCACGTCACTGACAGCGTGGGAGAATTCTCCTGCACTCAGCGCTTCAGCGTGAGAATTCTCCCACGCTGAAGCGCTGAGTGCAGGAGAATTTTCCCACGCTGTCAGTGACGTGCATAAGGTGAGCTCATGTCCAATGAACTCAGCTCACCTCCTGCACGTCACTGACAGCGTGGGAGAATTCTCCTGCACTCAGCGCTTCAGTGTGAGAATTCTCCCACGCTGAAGCGCTGAGTGCAGGAGAATTTTCCCACGCTGTCAGTGACGTGCATGAGGTGAGCCGAGTTCATTGGACAATAACTCGGCTCATCTAGATGCCCTCACAGAGAGACACTGTGGAGCGCAAGCAAGCCTGCGCTTCTCAGTGTCTGCGGGATGACAGGCTGGATGGCAGCGTTCTGCTGCGGTCCAGCCTGTCATCTCGATGTAGCAGAGCTGAAGCTGTCATGGGAACCATGGAAAGGTAAGGATGATGTTGCTTTATTATTTTTCTTTTATTTCAGGAGATCGTTGGCTTCAGCTGGAATGGGCGTGATGGTAAGTATGGTTTAATTTAGAACAATAAAGAATTGTGTGTTTATTTCAATTAAAGGACTTTTTTCTGGGTGTTGTGTTTTTTTTAAATACTTTACTAGAAATTCATGGTGGTCATGTCTAATATTGGCGTGACCCCATGAATTTCGGGCTTAGGGCCAGCTGATAATGCCAAGCTGGCCCTAACCCCTTTATTACCCAGTGAGCCACCGCATCAGGGCCCTGGATGAGTTGGGTACAGCGCCAGAAGATGGCGCTTCTATGAACGCGCCATTTTCCGGGGTGACTGCGGACTGCAATTTGCAGCGGCGGTGGCCCAGAAAGCTTGGGCCTCCCTGCGCTGCGGATTTCAGCCCCCAGCTGCCTAGTTGTACCTGGCTGGACACAAAAACAGGGCGAAGCCCCACGTCAATTTTCTTTAAATTATTTCATGAAATAATTAAGAAAAAAAGGGCTTCCCTATATTGTTGTGTCCGGCCAGGTACAAATAGGCAGCTGGTGGTTGGGGGCAGCCCGTTCCTGCCTGCTGTACCTGGCTGGACACAAATATAGTGCGAAGCCCCACGTCAATTTTTTTTAAATTATTTCATGAATTTCCTGAAATAATTAAAAAAAATTGAAGTGGGGCTTCGCACTATATTAGTGTCCAGCCAGGTACAGCAGGCAGGAACGGGCTGCCCCCATCCACCAGCTGCCTATTTGCACCTGGCCGGACACAACAATATAGGGAAGCCCTTTTTTTCTTAATTATTTCATGAATTTCATGAAATAATTAAAAAAAATTGAAGTGGGGCTTCGCACTATATTTGTGTCCAGCCAGGTACAGCAGGCAGGAACGGGCTGCCCCCAACCACCAGCTGCCTATTTGTACCTGGCCGGACACAACAATATAGGGAAGGCCTTTTTTTCTTAATTATTTCATGAATTTCATGAAATAATTAAAAAAAAAAGTACGTGGGGCTTCGCCCTATTTTTGTGTCCAGCCAGGTACAACTAGGCAGCTGGGGGCTGGAATCTGCAGCGCAGGGAGGCCCAAGCTTTCTGGGCCCCCCCCCGCTACAAATTGCAGTCCGCAGCCACCCCGGAAAATGGCGCGTTCATAGAAGCGCCATCTTCTGGCGCTGTACCCAACTCATCCAGGGCCCTGGTGCGGTGGCTCACTGGGTAATAAAGGGGTTAGGGCCAGCTTGGTATTATCAGCTGGCCCCAAGCCCAAAATTCATGGGGTCACGCCAGTATTAGACATGACCGCCATGAATTTCTAGTAAAGTATTTAAAAAAAACACAACACCCAGAATAAAGTCCTTTAATTGAAATAAAGACACAATTCTTTATTGTTCTAAATTAAACCATACTTACCATCACACCCATTCCAGCTGAAGCCAACGATCTCCTGCAATAAAAGAAAAATAATAAACCAACCTCATCCTTACCTTTCCATGGTTCCCACGACAGCTTCAGCTCTGCTACATCGAGATGACTGGCTGGACCGCAGCAGAACGCTGCCATCCAGTCTGTCATCCCGCAGACACTGAGAAGCGCAGGCATGCTTGCGCTCCTCACTGTCTCGCTGTGACGGCATCCAGATGAGCCGAGGTCATGTCCAATGAACTCGGCTCACCTCATGCACGTCACTGACAGCGTGGGAAAATTCTCACGCTGAAGTGCTGAGTGCAGGAGAATTTTCCCACGCTGTCAGTGATGTGCATGAGGTGAGCTCATGTCCAATGAACTCAGCTCACCTCCTGCACGTCACTGACAGCGTGGGAAAATTCTCCTGCACTCAGCGCTTCAGCGTGGTAGAATTCTCACGCTGAAGCGCTGAGTGCAGGAGAATTCTCCCACGCTGTCAGTGACGTGCAGGAGGTGAGCTGAGTTCATTGGACATGAGCTCACCTTATGCACGTCACTGACAGCGTGGGAGAATTCTCCTGCACTCACTGCTTCAGCGTGAGAATTTTCTCACGCTGTCAGTGACGTGCATGAGGTGAGCCGAGTTCATTGGACATGAACTCGGCTCATCTGGATGTCATCACAGAGAGACGCTGAGCAGCGCAAGCAAGCCTGCGCTTCTCAGTGTCTGCGGGATGAGAGGCTGGATGGCAGCGTTCTGCTGCGGTCCAGCCTGTCATCTCGATGTAGCAGAGCTGAAGCTGTCGTGGGAACCATGGAAAGGTAAGGATGAGGTTGCTTTATTATTTTTCTTTTATTGCAGGAGATCGTTGGCTTCAGCTGGAATGGGCGTGATGGTAAGTATGGTTTAATTTAGAACAATAAAGGATTGTGTCTTTATTTCAATTAAAGGACTTTATTCTGGGTGTTTGTGTTTTTTTTAACTTTGACTATGGGGTTAGTAATGGGGGTGTCTTATAGACGCCTCTCCATTACTAACCTGGGCTTGATGTCAGCTGGCATTATAAGCTGACATCAACCCCAACCCTATTACCCCCTGCCACCGCACCAGGGCAGCGTGGAAGAGCGAGGCTAAGTGCCAGAATTGGCGCATCCTATGAATGCGCCATTTCTGGGGCGGCTGACGGCTGGTGTTTCTAGCCTGGGAGGGGGCCAATATTCATGGCTCCCTTCCTGGGCTATTAATATCAGCCCCCAGCTGTCTGCCTAGCCTTTGCTAGCTATTAAATTAGGGGGGACCCCACGTCATTTTTTTGGGGGGGTCCCCCATTTTAATAGCTAGTAAAGGCTATGTATTCAGCTGAGGGCTGATATTAGTAGCCTGGGAAGCTCTGTGGGTATTACCCCCTTCCCAGGCTTCAAACATCTGCCCCAGCCGTCTGCTTAACCTCCGCTAGAGCCTAAAATTAAGGGGAACCCCACGCCAATTTTTTTAATAATAAATCCTTTATTTTAATACTAAATGACAAGTACAGTAACCAACACTATCACTGTACTTCATATATATGTGACTGACATGTTTCTATCTATCTAATCTATGTGTGAAGCTCTATTCTGTCTGTTATAAATTGTCGGGTACCGCTGCTGAATTGCCGGCCGGCTTTTTTAAAGAGACAGTGCATGAAAACACTATTATTTTTTTAAATAAATCCTTTACACTAAATGACAAGTACAGTAAGCAACACTATCACTGTACTTATTATATATGTGACTGACATGTTTCTATCTATCTAATCTATGTGTGAAGCTCTATTCTTTCTGTTCTAAATTGTCGGGTACAGATGCTGAATTGCCGGCCGGCTTTTTTAAAGAGACGGTGCATGAAAACACTAATATTTTTTTTAATAAATCCTTTACACTAAATGACAAGTGCAGTAACCAACACTGTCACTGTGCTTCTTATATGTGTGACTGACATGTTTCTATCTATCTAATCTATGTGTGATGCTCTATTCCTTCTTGTCTAAATTGTCGGGTACCGGTGTATGCCGCTGCTGAATTTGCCGGCCGGCTTTTTTAAAGAGAGTGTCTTCTGAGCAGTTTGTCAGCTTTTGGACACCTTTGCAGGTGTTTTCTATGTGTTTCTATGTGTTTTTGTTTGCCTGCCATTGGTTTTAACGGTGTTCGACGGTGTTCTAAGGTGTTCAACGAACAGTTCGACGAACAGTTCCTCGAACATCCCGGTGTTCGACGAACCAACCGAACCCGAACACTACGGGGGTGGCTCAACACTACTGTCCACTGAGAATGTAGACAGACTCACGTTCATAAAGATGAACAAATCATGGATTCGCAAGGACTTTTCTACCCCTGTGTTATCCTTGGGAGACAAAAAACTTGAGGATTTAGTAAAATCACCTCACCAACCGTTATAAGCAACTGTGGGGCAATTGATGCCACTTAACCCTAGAACGCATGACCATAAAAATCTACACTTTCACATACCTGGGGCCTTTTAGGCCCGTGTGCAAATAACATGGAATAACTCAAACTCAAATGACAAACAACTATATACATGAAGAATACCTAGAGTTTCAAAGCTAACTAAAGTAATCTTGCAGAAAATAGAAAACAATTAAGGGGGCGGGACTGCGAGGCCCCCGTTTTGCGTTCTAGGGTTAAGTGGTGTCTGTGCCACAATTTTGGGAAAAAATGGAGACTCTTTTTGGAGTCCCCTTGCTGTGTCTTACGTGACATTGGCATAGTCAATTCCAGGTGGGTTGGGTCGCTCCCCCCCCCCTTTTAACTGTAAGAAACTACATACACTATGGCTTGGGGTAACGCAGATGGTTGAGTCTGAAGAGCTGTTTACTCAGAGGTCTGCTCCAAATCTTCAGTGTCTGCTAGTCAGGGTAGAATTTTTAACTGCATCTAGCCTAGGCAATACTTTGGGCGTAGTAGCCCAGCTGCGAAGCAAGCTGCACCGCCTGTGTATCTAATAAGAATTTTTAAATGCATCTAGCCTAGGCAGACTGTGGGGACCCCCAACCAAACCCAGACGCTCAGCCCCCCTACCGCCCCCCTTTCCTTGATAATACAATAATGTAACTCTTACAACTGGATGGGTGAGGATCAGTCACAGCTTTATTAACTCTTTATACTCATTCCATTAGAAAGGCATTTTATTTCTAAAATAATTCAGCTTGTTGCAGCATGCCCTGGGTCTCCACTCCGGCAAGTTGGCCAACAAGTGTAACTCTCCAACATGTCCTTTCTATTTCCAGGCCACGGAGGATCCTGCGTACTCGTTATCAGGACTCTGACCCCCCATCCATCACACTTAACGCTTGTTGCACTCCGTCCTGGAGTCCTGACAGGAATATGTCCTGTCCAATATCCATTAAGTGAACACCATCGGGCCGTATCAGGCCTGCTTTATCTCCTTCCAGTTGTTGGTGTCATACCACTACACCACCTCTGTCTCTTCTAAATTTTGCCATCCGAATATTTATTACCCGCCTTGTACGTTCGATGGCCGTGATGTCTCGCGCACCTTGCCATACCGCTAACGGCAAAATCTCTGACCATACTATAGCTAGTTTTGTGAAAAATTCTCTGAAGCGCTCAGTGTCTAGTTTCATTATTGCCATTAGTTATGCGCTCTCGTGATGACCTAGGTTGTTTTCCCCGGCCTGTATAACTAAGATGACCGGACCTCTTGCCTCTCTCCCTACCTTGATTACCTCCATTAGTACCTGTGACCATAGCAGGACTCTAATACCTCTCCAGTTGAAATATGTGTTATGAAACTCTAATTTCCTCCTGCCTGGGTGGACTTTCGCCCTTTTTTCTTCCCAATATATATACGAGTGGCCTATCACCCACACTGTTGGCTTAGCGTCACCTGTAAAAGAAACAAACCACGTTAGGATAACAAGTCTGGTCTTATGTATCTCGCCAAACACGTGGATCGCCATCTCCCTATCCTCGGAACTTCACTTTCTGACAGTCCTGCTCTTGCTGCTTCTGTGGCCGCGCCTATGCGGAATGAGTGTGTCCCGTAATCTTTGGGGTGGTTCCCTGCCGATGTTATGCATTTATTAAATATAGCTTGGAACTGGTATCTTGATAATGGCGTTCCATCAATGTGTGATAGGAAGAAATTACTTTGTGATCTGATGGTTATATATGTTTTTACTATTGTTACCCGACTCAGTGTACCGTTTGTGAGTTGTTGAAGTACCCAAGTGCCCCTGCCCGCTGGAACCGTTTTCGATTGGTGTATGCGTAGACGTATTGCATTATTGGCTATGACTACGTCCTGGTGTAATAAGCCTCCACTGGTGGTAATTTTGGATTGAGGGGCTAATTCGCTTATGCATAGCGCCCCGAAGAAGGCGATCACAAATGCAGTAGACAGTAGTGTTGCTTCAAATTGTGAGTGTCATGTTAATGGTGTTAGGGATATGATGTGAGAAATCAGTTTTAGTGACACGGGACGGGACGTCTACACTCCTGACTTGGCTGACCCCTTTTCCACCCTTTTATGGATTGTCTGATGATGAATCTTTGTCACATCTCCCCAATTCAGTAGTTGGAAGTGAAATGCTACTCTGGTCAGACACCGCTGCGCTGACGCCCCTGATATGCCCCTCATCATTAGCTGGTGGAGAAAATCTATGGTGACTTGTGATCTGGCTTGTTCACATTGGTCAACCCGTCTGCCTGCTACTAGTCGTGTCCACTCTTCCCATGCCTTACCGTATGCTTGCCACGTCGACGGGGCAACTGACGCTCTGATTAATGGCATCAACTATTCGCCACTAGATCCCATAGGGAAGGTGGGCAACTGTTGCCCGATGGGTGGGCGTTGTGGAAGAGCTCTGTGAAAATCTGCCAATTGAATTGTTATAAAGCGTTAGCAGCAGCTTTAGACCCCTCAGCGTAGTGGCTAGCGCGGACACTCCTCCAGACCTGGGCACCAAAGAACCTGTAAAAAAAAGAATAAAATAAAGTTTATACTTATCTTCTGATGTTTTCCCTCCGTCGCGCTGTTGTGTGAAGGACCTGCCACGTCATTGAGTCATGTGACCCATCACATGACTCAATGACTTCACCGCAGGTCCTGCACATAACAGCGTGAGCCGCTCAAGTCTCCGGACGGGGCAGAGAATGCATCTGTAGGTGAGTATAAACTTTATTTTTTTATTTTTTACCATTCTGATTCTTTTTTTTTAACTATTACTTGGTCACACTATATAAATCCATGCCAGTTGCATGGATTTATATAGTGTGAACAAGTTGTCAAGCACTTTTCCAAGTGATGCTTAAATCACTTGGAGAAGTGCTTGATAACCCGCATGCGAAAATGCATGCAAAGACGCTGCAAAGAAGCCTCACAAACGCTTCTACCTGGCGGGAAAACCACATGTAAAATCCGCATGCGATTTTCCCGCCAGGGAGAAGCGTAAAAAATATGCTTCAGTTCCGCAAAGTGGGCACTTAGCCTCATAGAACAAGTCCCACACACTGCTTGAAGCCCAAATTTTTTTCAGAGCTAGATGCAGATAAAAATTATTTTTAATTTGCAACCTGGTGGAGGTTAGTATAGATGGACTAATAGAACAAGTCCCACACACTGCTAGAAGCCCAAATATTTTTTCAGAGGTAGATGCAGATAAAAATTATTTTTAATTTGCAACCTGGTGGAGGTTAGTATAGATGGACTAATAGACCAACTCCCACACACTGCTAGAAGCCCAAATATTTTTTCAGAGCTAGATGCAGATAAAAATAATTTTTAATTTGCAACCTGGTGGAGGTTAGTATAGATGGACTAATAGACCAAGTCCCACACACTGCTAGAAGCCGAAATATTTTTTTCAGAGCTGGATGCAGAAAAAAATATATATTGAATTTGCAACCTGATGGAGGTCAGTATAGATGGACTAATAGAACAAGTCCCACACACTGCTAGAAGCCCAAATATTTTTTCAGAGCTAGATGCAGAAAAAAATTATATTCAATTTGCAACCTGATGGAGGTCAGTATAGATGGACTAATAGACCAAGTCCCACACATTGCTAGAAGCCCAAATATTTTTTCAGAGCTAGATGCAGATAAAAATTATTTTTAATTTGCAACCTGATGGAGGTCAGTATAGATGGACTAATAGACCAAGTAACACACACTGCTAGAAGCCCAAATATTTTTTCAGAGCTAGATGCAGAAAAAAATTATATTCAATTTGCAACCTGATGGAGGTCAGTATAGATGGACTAATAGAACAAGTCCCACACACTGCTAGAAGCCCAAATATTTTTTCAGAGCTAGATGCAGAAAAAAATTATATTCAATTTGCAACCTGATGGAGGTCAGTATAGATGGACTAATAGACCAAGTCCCACACACTGCTCGAAGCCCAAATATTTTTTCAGAGCTAGATGCAGAAAAAAATTATATTCAATTTGCAACCTGATGGAGGTCAGTATAGATGGACTAATAGAACAAGTCCCACACACTGCTAGAAGCCCAAATATTTTTTCAGAGCTAGATGCAGAAAAAAATTATATTCAATTTGCAACCTGGTGGAGGTTAGTATAGATGGACTAATAGAATGATGCTATGCCCAAAAGGTTTTACTTCACTTGGTGCAGTAAAAAAATTGGTATTCTATACACAGGTGGTGTAGCTTGCAACACAGATAGGCTACTCCACTGACTAACACACTCTGCAATAGGCCAAAAAGGATTAGCTTTGCTAGATTTAGCCAAATGCTGTGAAAAAAACTTGCACGGCACTGGCACAGACCTGCCTGGCAAAAACTAATAGGAACTGATGTAACTTAGTCCTGAAAAGGACTGCAATTACAATTAGTCTTTACTCCCAACCTATCTATTTAAGAGCACAGACCTGCCTGATAAAAGTCGTAGGAAATGCTGTAACCTAGTCCTTAAAAGGACTGCAATCACAACTATTCCCTACTCCCAAGCTATCTGTAGATTTGTGCGAAAATTTGTCTTGAAATTAACAAGGTATAGCGCACACAGCAACAGCGGTGCCGTCTAACACGCAGCTGCAGCAGTGAGAAAATGGTGGCGACGGGGAAAATGGCTGGGTCTTATAGGGCAAGGACATGTGACATACACTGCCAATGACACATGCCCTTGCTTGTATGAAAAAAAGCACTTCGCTCCGTGTGTGCGCTGCTGATAGGCTGACAGATTGCACCTCCCCACTGTAAATGCGGGAAAGAGAAAAAAAAATGGAGATCTTCATTATTCCTGCAGAGATCCATCCCCTGCCCCTCCCCCCGCCCCGCTGTACACTCAAACTGCGTATTAACTTTAATTTTCATCATTGCTGAGAAAAAATCCAGTTCTGATTTTGGTGCACGAACAGTTATCGAACATAACCTCGAACAGCCGAATTTTTTTCAAATCGTTCTTGTTTGCCGAACGGCTCGAACACCTCCCAAAACCGCTCATGTCTACTTCAGATCCTCCGGCTGCCATTCTTCTGTAGCATCCACTGCGACACCTCCTTCCCCTTGTGCGCTGGACAGAAAATGGCGCTGGTCGCTTACCGATGACGTGCGTCCTGCGAGTCCAACTCCTCCTCTTTCTGGGACGGTCTTCTGACGCGACTGTCACATTACACATCACTCCCGGCAGCTCCGCCTTTAGCCGCACCCCTTCTCTGGGCGCGCTGGTACTCACTGGGCCGGACTTTGCTCAGCCCTCTTCTTCACTGGACATCCTATCCGGGGACGCATCTTCACTACTGGGCCCATCCTCCTCTGGGCCGGAACTCGTAGGGGCTGGACATCTTTTCGGGCTCTCCAGCGCCGTCCACTCCCACAATAGGCGGTTCTTCTCCTGTACTTTACTGCCACTGTCACCATCTTGGAATCCATGCCTTGGGCCACATGCCTTCCAACACTTTCTCTTCAGTGTTCTGTGTCTGCTCTTCCCTGTTTTCTTCATGCGAGTGTCGCGCCCAGGGAATCAGGAGGACTCGGCGCCCGGGCCTTGTTGTTAGTTTTGGGGATGTCGCGGTGGTCGGCTCCCGGGCCCGTACCCTGGGCCTCTCTTTAAAAGGGTGTATATAATTATATAAAAGTTCTTGACGCCACCTCTGGTGTCTGGTGAGGATCACCAGCGCTGAGGCAGCCCACTGAGGCCGGTGTTAAGGCAGCTTGGGTGGAATGGCTCCCCACAGGTGGAGCTAGGCCTCAGGACAGCGGGCATGTAAGGATGCAGGACAGATGAGACCCAGCCGGGTCAGAGCAAGTACAGGGATGGACTCGATAGTCACTTCAGTACCTTTTGCTGATGATATTCAAGGCACAATCCGGAGCACTGTAGGGTGAGGGGTGCACATCAGGATTCTCCCCAGTGAGCCGGTATAGTGCCTCCTGTTTCTTGCCTTTGTGTAGTAAGTTTCTGACCTGCCTGGAGCTAGGCCTAACTTTGTCTCTGTCCTGCATCGGCTGACTTTGTGGTAGGGCCTTCTCTTGGAGTACGCGCTCCCAGCTTGCGGGGCCTCCGTGACTCCTGGCTCTGTTACGTATCAGCCCTTGGGTGATCCTGGGACTTGAAGTCTTCCAGGGGTCTCCAGTTGTCTCTACAGGGGGGTATACGGCCCTGTAGACGCGGACCCGGTGTCCAGTATATGTTTTCTGGGGTGAGCTTGTACAGCTCCTCTGCCCCCAATGCTACTCACTCCTCTAGCCTTTGGCCTCTCTCGAGGCCCTCACTAGGCTATACACACTAGCGGCAGCTTGCCGCGCTTCACCGCTCTTACGGCGTCGGCATTCCTTGGGCTCTCTAGCCTGAGCTCTCTCAAAACTGAGCTCCACTCTGTATTCAGACCTGTACTTGCTGAACTCTCCAGAGGAACTACTCACTGCCTAGCTCCACCTTCCCTATTTATATCCCTAATGGGCTCCCTCTGGTGGTCTGAGGTGGAAGGTGGAGGTGTGTGTGTGCTATGAGGGCCTCTTGTGGAGTAATCCATCCATGCACCCCTCTAGGATCTGTGGCACTCATGCACAGCAGGGCGCCACACGAGGAGCTTGCATCCTGCCAACTAAGCCAAATGTAAGGTGCCCCAGGGAGGTAGTCGTGGGTGAGCTGTAGCCCCTGCTTGCTCTGGCACACTACAGACAATACGTGTCCTCTCTCTTATGTGTGGCTGTGTATGTGGTGCTCTCCACTTACTTCAGATGATCCGATTGCGGCTGTCTTCAGGCATTTCTCTTCTGGGACCAGGGCAGCAATAAATTCAGAGGACACGAGGTTCTTAACCATGACTTGGACTTTACTTGGTGAAGAGGAATATGTACAATATTTACAGGCAGATATAATGGATAAGACCTGACAGGTTATTATTTCCCTCACAGGCGCTGGCAACATCTTCAGCCCTGGTTCCCTCTTTAAGTGAAGCATCTCTGTGACTCTAATCTCTAGCACAAGAGAATCTTCTTCAATACCAACAGTGTATTTGGATCCTATATCTCCCCCATGTCTTAGCCTGGAGTCCTATCTTCCTCTGCTACCTGCAGACTAGAAGTGCCCCCGGTCCTCAATACCTCTGTTGAGTTTCTACGGCCTGCTAACAGGACTCTTGCGTAGGGAGATCTTCACACTGGTGATCCCACTGTCTGAGGGTACGGAGCTCCCGTCTACCCTAGCAGCCACCATATACTCAGGCGGCCCCTGTGGTTCACTGTCCTAACTCTTTTTGAACCATCACTTCCTGCTTCTAAGAACTATGCCGAGTTTTTCCTAATGTGCCCACCCTCTGTGGGCTGTCATCACACACCATTAACCCCATCACTGTCTGCAATACTGCTGGCAGACCCAACCTGGTATCTGCACCCAGGACAGTGGCATCTTGTGGCTGGTTACCAATACTACAGCCCACAAGGAATTGTATTAGAAATAGGCTTTATAAACACTCGATGTTTGATCGTGGCCCTAAGTTCCCCCTCTACTCAGCTGACTGGACCACTGCAGCTAACCCCTTACCTTGGCCTAACAACAGTTTAGTGAGGTCTAACTCTGGGAACATTCTCTTTTAACTACATCAGTGCCGAAGGAAGGCTACGTCCTTCCCCACTATTACAGCTCCATATGATTGTATGAAGCGAGGCCACGCCCCATCTAGTCACGCGCCCATCCAGTGGGTATGGCCGACGAGAGGGCGCGGCCTCTCTTCAAACAAATGTATGGAAGTAAGGCCACGCCTACTGCCCAGGAGTATGTATCACTCATACTTTGCTCCCACCTCAGAAACTGGTAAATCCCCGCAGCACACAGTGCCTGCGCTGGGGGGATTCATAAGTCCGCAATCACACAGAGTGAACTTGCAATTGTCCAATCGTTTATACTATATTCTGCAATACCACAGTATTACAGTATATATTATCAATTGCTGTCTCCTTTGAAGCTCAGCACACAACTGAGATTCAGATGAAATCTAAGATGGCAGAGGCTGGTGCCTTCATCAGGTTCCCAGCTGTCATAGTAACCCAATAAACAGTACGCACAAAAATTGGTGAATATTCTATTTAATTGTTCCTGTCAGAGATTGACAGCGGCGTTTAAATGGTTAACAGCCGTGGATGGAGCTCACCTATTTAAAATAGCTAGTATCCACTATGTGTGAAGAGAGCTCAACTCCTGAGCCTATCTCCACATGCAGTCACCCCCACAATCACGTACATGTATGTGATATTACATTAAGGGGTAAAAGCTACATGCAAATGAGCATAAAAGTGTATTGAGGGTGTGTTGATGTACTCTGAGTGCATCAGCATGCTCTAATTCACTTTCAGGTTAATTTGCTTGTGGCTTTAAAACTTAATTTCCATTGATGGCACATCAGATTACTACAAGTTAAGAATTATTTTTATTCTTTCTCCATGATCTATACAGCCATACTAATAGTTTGGTTAGTAAAATCGTCCCTACAGGTTCCCATTGAATGTTTAGTCATTCTTTTTCAAGACTGTGAGCTAAAGTAACTAGCAACTCTTAAAGGGGAAACAAAAAAAAACATAGATTTAACTCCCCCATTCCCTGCATTCAGCTGGTTTCATTAGTGAAATTTGTCTGACACCAGAACATTTACACTGCATGAGAAATACTTTAAGAAACATTAATAGGCAAAGAAAGAGCTGCTCTTTGATAGAGGATCTTCATACCACTACTCAAATACTCAAAGGGGTTTGTTACTCTGGTATTGGTAGCAAGTGTTGTATGATGCTTATAGGGGTTGTCCACTACTAGGACAATCCCTTCTCAATCCCTATGTTTCACTCTTGTAAAATAATAACAGATATACTCACTTCCAGAGTCGATAATGGCTCTTCCGGGGATTGCATCACATTATGTCACGCAATGCCTGCGGCCAATCAGCGCTGGCTTCAATTTCCCGCCTTCAGACGAATCCCGTACATCCAGAGGAAGTGACAGAGCAGAAGCTCTGACTACTTCCAGATATATGTGGACTCATCTGGGAGAGTGAAGCTAGCACTGATTGGCCACAAGCATTGTGTGATATAACAATGTCAAGCGATCCCTGAGAGAGCCAGTACCGACACCACTGGAATGGTGCTGGCATCAGAGTGATTGAAAAGGGGTGGTTCGAGTAGTGGGCAACCCTTTGAAGAAGTAAGAAAATACTACTGAATTAAAAGGGGTGGCCACTAAGAAGTGTATGAAGCTGTATTGCTCTAGATCTGTACCCTTTACATCTGGCTGCTGATGAAGCTGGTAACAGCTGATCGGTGGGGTTGCCTGGTGTGGGACTCTCTCCTTAGTAGTAAAAAATGGGCAACAGTGATTGATATGCACAGTGTGAGTATTGAGCAATGAGGCACTTAGAAATGCATAACATTGTTACAAGGCTAGATTTCCATATTATAAGGGTTATGCAATGAAATGTCTTACACAAAGGCACCAGTCATTAAAGGGGTTCTCCACAACTAGGACAACCTCTTGTCACTCTGAATGTTTGCCCTGGAAAAATAAAAACACACACCTATATATAAACATACAGCATGTTAAATTCAAAATTTTAAAATGTTTTGATCCTCTGTACAACACTGCTTCCCCTGCATCACATGATGCTCTATATTCAATGGGTTCATAGTACAAAGTGCAAATGGGTTGTATGATTATGAGCCTTTTTAATATTTTTATATGTTCTGTTAACAAATAATGGGATATCATCTTATAAGGGATTATATCAAACCCAGAAATACATTTTTCTGTATTACCTATACTTTGGGAAACAATTACATGCTAAAATTGGATCCATAAACATTTCTTTACTGAGTATCAATAATATTGTATAGAAGATAGTAGCTAAACATGAATGAAAAAAAATATGACATTAATTATATTTGTTAATTTGTTGGGTTGACTTTATTCACTGCTCAAAAAAAGGGAACACTCAAATAACACATCCTAGATCTGAATGAATGAAATATTCTCATTGAATACTTAGTTCTGTACAAAGTTGAATGTGCTGACAACAAAATCACACAAAAATGATCAATGGAAATCAAATTTATTAACTAATGGAGGCCTGGATTTGGAGTCACCCCCAAAATTAAAGTGGAAAAACACACTACAGGCTGATCCAACTTTGATGTAATGTCCTTAAAACAAGTCAAAATGAGGCTCAGTATTGTGTGTGGCCTCCATGTGCCTGTATGACCTCCCTACAACGCCTGGGCATGCTGCTGATGAGGTTATGGATGGTATCTTGTGGGATCTCCTCCCACACCTGGACTAAAGCATCCGCGATCTCCTGGACAGTCTGTGGTGCAACGTGACATTGGTGGATGGAGCGAGACATGATGTCCCAGATGTGCTCAATCGGATTCAGGTCTGGGGAACGGGTGGGCCAGTCCATAGCTTTCATCTTGCAGGAACTGCTGACACACTCCAGCCACATGAGGTCTGGCATTGTCCTGTATTAGGAGGAACCCAGGGCCAACCGCACCAGCACATGGTCTCACAAAGGGTCTGAGAATCTCATCTTGGTACCCAGTGGCAGTCAGGCTACCTCTGGCAAGCACATTGAGGGCTGTGCGGCCCTCCAAAGAAATGCCACCCCACATCATTACTGACCCACTGCCAAACCGGTCATGCTGAAGGATGTTGCAGGCAGCAGATCGCTCTCCACAGCGCCTCCAGACTCCAGGCAGCGTTTTGTCTGTCATCTGGAGGATTATGGAATGTAAATACAGACTATACTGGCTGGAGATAAGAAATCTGTGGGCCAACCAAAAGTTGAGGGACAGTGAGTATCGCCTGGTACAAAAATAGTGGAACTACTGTCTTGGGGAGGGGATTCTTGTGGACTGAGACAATTATATTTTGGCATTTACCTGGAGTTGTTGTAAAACCTTGATATAAGGAATAAAATATTGTTGCATCGTTAACCTGCCTAGGTGATTATTACAACCCACAACCTCAGATCTTCGCAGAAGCATACAATCTAGATCACGTGAAGTAAATATCCCCCTCTTCTCCTGTTTGGTCAGGCCTCATCTGGAATACTGTGTCCTGTTCTGGGCACCACATCTTAAAAAAGACATGAAGAAACTGGCGCAAGTTCAGAGAAGAGCGACCAGAATGGTGACCGGTCTGCAAACAATGTCCTATGAGGAACAGTTAGAGGGTTTGGGAAAGTTTAGCTTGCAAAAAAGAAGACTGAGAGGAGACTAAATACCTGTCTACAAATTTCTCAAGGGCTGTCACACTGTAGAGGGATCATCCTTATTCTCATTTGCACAAAGAAAGACTAAAAGCAATTTGATGAAACTGAATGGGCGAAGACACAGATTAGATATTAGAAAAAATCTTTTTGACAGTGAGGGTGATTAACGAGTGGAACAGGTGGACACAAGAGGTGGTGAGTTCTCCTTCAATGGAAGTCTTCAAACAGAGGCTTGACAAACATGGTTTAGTGAATCCCTCATTGAGCAGGGGGTTGGACCAGATGACCCTGGAGGTCCCTTCCAACTCTAACATTCTATGATTCTATGATGTTTCCACTTCTGTGCTTTGCTCCATGGTGGTCAGGTTTCAGCCTTCATAGCTTGGCCATGTCTCAAAGCAATGAACACTTTGTGCTCTTGGCCTCCAGTGAGGTTTCCTGTTTTGGAATATAAGCAATTGAAGAACTTGGCATTCAGAAGGTTGCAGTGAAGGAGACAGCAGTTTTATTGGCAATCTTTATGGAGCCATTCCAAAGTGACACAGTCGCCGTTCCCACAGTGCTATACAACTCGGAAATTAAACACACAGTAGAAGGCAATCAGTTCTGCTGAAGGTCCATATTCAGGACCGAAATGTTAACAACTATAAATATTGCCAATAAAACTTGTCTCTTGAGTGCCAAGTTCTTCATTTACTTTGACTACGGGTTGGAGCCCAACTTGGGCACCTCATCTCTTTACCAGGAGTGCCATATATCTCTCTAGTGTAGTTCTGGCATTGGAGCATAATGACTTCCTGGTCGCTTTATGTTTGATTCTCCTCACCCCTGCTGTGTGCTCAAACAGTAATTTTCCACTACATATGGGGCATCAGCTTATTCAGGAGAAATTGCCCAAAAAATTGGGTGGTCCATTTTCTCAAGTTACCTTTGTGAAAATGAAAACTTTGGGGCTAAAGCAACATTTTTGTGGGAAAAATCTTAATTTTCATTTTCATGGTTCATCTTTATTAAATTCTGTGAAGCACTTGTGGGTTCAAGGTGCTCACCAGACATCTACATAATCTCCTTGTGGCTGTAGTTTCCAAAATAGGGTCACTTGTGGACTTTCTACTGTTTAGGCACATCAGGGGACTCTCCAAACACGACATGGCGTTCGCCAGCTATTCAAGCCAATTTTGTGGTCCAAAAGTCAAACGGTGCTCCTTCCCTTCCGAGCCCTGCTGTGTGCTCAGGCGGTTTCCACCACATATGAGGTATCAGTGTACTCAGGAGAAATTGCTGAAGAAATTTTGGAGTCTATTTTTTCCTGTTATCCTTGTGAAAATGAAAAGTTTTGGGCTAAAGCATTTAATTTTTCGTTCCACATTGCATTAATTTCTGTGAAGCACCTAAAGGGTTAATAAACTTCTTGAATTTGGTTTTGAGCACTTTTAGGGGTACAGTTTTCAAATTGGTGTTACTTTTGAGCATTTTCTGTCACTAAGGCTCCTCAAAATCGCTTCATATGTGATATGGTCCCTAGAAAGATTTGGCTTTTTAAATTTTATTGGAAAAATGAAAATTTGCTGATAAACTTTTAACCCTTCTAAATTCCTAACAAAAAATTATGTTTCAAAAGTTATGCTAATGTAAGGTAATGTAGACATGTGGTAAATGTTATTCATTGACTACTTTGCATAGTATAACTATCTGGTTTAAGGGTATAAAATTTGAAAGTTTTAAAATTGCAAAATTTTCTGTTTTTTGTCAAACTTTCTTTATCTTTGTAAATAAACTCAAATCATATTGACCTAAATTTACCACTAGTATGAATTACCAGATACCAAGAAAAAACTGTCTCAGAATCACTGGGGTATGTTAAAGCGTTTCTGAGTTATTAAGTCATAAATTGACACTAGTCGGATTTGAAAAAAATGGCCTGGGTATGAAAATAGGCTTCGGGGTGAAGGGATTAACAAAGCAGTTCAAAAAATTCAAATTTAAATCCTATGTTCACTTCAGAGCCTACTTCCAAAAATCATCCCCATATGATAAAGCAAAAGTTTTTTTTTGTCTGCAGCTTTGACTTTATTTTTGCGGTTATTGACTTTTTTCAAAGTTGTTGCATAAAAAGCTTTTTTAAAATTTCAGAGTTGATGTTGACATTTTCTAAAAGCTTTGTAAATGAATTTTATGCAAACATTTGCAACTATTGCTGTAGTATATTTTCGTTGCACTAATGGAGAAATATAACATTACATAGTGCCAATATATTTATAATAATATACTCTATTGGAGGCTTGGAGGATGTCAAAATCAAATAAACAGAGGGCCAAAATTAAAAACTTAGACAAAGTTGTGGGTCAACCTTGATATTTATTAAAATATATGAGTCCCACTATGCCTTCCATACAGTATAAATGGCCCCACATAGTACTCCATACAAAATAATGGGCCCCACATAGTCCTCCATATAGTATAACTGGCCCCACATAGTCCTCCATGCAATATAATGGGCTCCACATAGTCCTCCATATAGTATAAAGGGCCCCACATAGTCCTCCTTATAGTATAACTGGCCTTACATAGTACTCCATGCAGAATAACAAGCCCCACATAGTGTTCAGTACAGAATAATGAGCCCAACATAGTCCTCTATACAGTATAACCTGCCTCACATAGTCCTCCATACAGTATAATGGGCCCCACATAGTCATCCATACAGTATAATGCGCCCCACATAGTCCTCCAAACAATATAATGCGCCCCACAGTCTTCCATACAGTATAATGTGCCCCACATAGTCCTACATAGAGTATAATGGGCCCCACATAGTCCTCCATGCTGAGTAACAGGCCCCACATAGTCCTCAATACAAAATAATGGGCCCCACATAGTCCTCCATACATATAACATGCCCCACATAGTCCTTCATACAGTATAATGTGCCCCACAGTCTTCCATACAGTATAATGTGCCCCACATAGTCCTACCTAGAGTATAATGGGCCCCACATAGTCCTCCATGCAAAATAACAGGCCCTACATAGTCGTCAATATAGAATAACGGGCCCCACATAGTCCTCCATACATATAAAATGTGCCCTACATAGTCCTCCATACATTATAATGGGCCCCACATTGTCCTCCATACAGTATAATGCATCCTACAGTCCTCCATGCAGTATAATGCGCCCCATTATCCAGCATGCCGATACAGTTGAAAGGCATTGCGGGCAAAAAGAATCACCCTGCTGACCATATTTGGCCCGCAGGCCAGAGTTTGACATCTGTGCTCTACAGAATCCTTTAGAGCAGTGTTTCTCAACTCCAGTCCTCAGGACCCCCCAGCAGGCCATGTTTTCAGGATTTCCTTAGTATTGCACAGGTGATGGAATTATTATCAAGTCATCAAAAATGGCCCAGGTTCTCTCACCTGCTCAATACTAAGGAGATTCTGAAAACATGATCTGTTGTGGGGTCCTGAGGACTGGAGTTGAGAAACACTGCTTTAGAGAGATACTCTCTTTAGAGCTTCATTGTGGCTACTAAATAAAGGCAATGAATGGGGAAACCCCCTTCAGAATTTTTTAAAAGGCTTTTTTAAGATAGGTTTTGAAACCCGACAACCCAGTTTTTCAACCTCTTTTGTAACTGTGATGCAGTAACTTGAAAATAAGAGTGTTCAATTTGCCAAGTTGACAAGAGCTAATGCAGGGTACTGTTGCCAAGAGAGGTGACAATGAGAATTGATAATGCTCGACACTGTGAATGTATGTTGAACATTGTGAAGAGGGTGGTGAGATTGTGTCTATGTGAAAGAAGTGCTGCTGAGGTATTTGCCAGCAGATTGCCACAAGTATGAGTAAAGTGTTGCCTGTGATAGCTCTGCAGTACAGCAGCCATCTACTTTTGTTCAAACCAGTTACTTTTAAAGGCACTTTTTAACCATAAAGCCTGTTGCCTTTCAATGAGTAAAATCCATTTGAAGTTTTGTGGTTGTCTACCTGCATTACTTTCAATGTCCCTGAGGTGGAGAAGCAAATTGTATTCATGCTATTTAAAGGCGAATATCACACAAAATAAACTTTGATTCATTTAACAAAACTGTAATGGTGTAGCACTTTCTACCACAGGCATATAACTGTAACCCAAAGTTGATGATGATGATTACACACTCACAAACTGAAAGTGGCAGCACAGACTTTTCAAAAAATCTACAATTCACAATGGTTGCAGCAGTGCAATGAATACAGTCCAAATATTGGAACCCAATTTCTGAAAATGGTGCCAAGAACCAACAATGCACTTTAGATACTAAAAAAATGTAAACTTCTGTCAGACAGTTCTCTCACAAACATCTTAGTGACAAAATATTATTAATATTAAGTTCTAATGATGGCTGCAAAATCCTCATAGAAGCAAATAAAGTGTTAAACCAGACTTCAGCATTCAGATGCAAGAACTAAATGGAGTGGGCATCATGATACTTCTGCTTTGAGGTGTATGAGCGACTGTCAGAACTCATCCATACTTGCCAACTTTCCTGAAAAATCCCAGAGGCTCCAAGAAACAGGAGAGACCTTCCAGACTCCCAGAGGAGTTACCAATTCTGATTAAACACTGTTGGAACCTCTAGCTGTGCTCTCTAAATATTTTTTGTGCATTATTCCTGGATGCTTTATAAACACATGGGGCAGCATCCCATTGTACATTCATGGTGCACGTAAGAGGTGGTATCTGAAAGAGGAGTATGGTCACATGGGAAACATTTTTGGTGACATGTTTCACACACCTTGGTCACTGTTCTCTACGACATATTCAACGTTCCTTAAATTTGTCAAGTATGCTATTGCCATGCGCTGTGCCCCTTTTTCCTGCATGACTCCCTCCCTAAAGCAGGCCTGCCCCTCCTATCCCAGGTACTTGCTCAGCCAATAAGTCTTTTCCTCAACAAACCCTCCTACTCCAGGTTGCAAATCCACACTGACAGAAGAGATCGTAGGAGCCTTATTCTGGTTTCTGCTGTTGTGAGTTTCTGATTTCCACCAACTTGAACATCCACAGCAAGTCTTCAGGGGTTACATTTAAAAAGCAATCTACATTTAGGCTATGTGCTCACGATGCAGAAATCCTCCGGATTTTTCCTGAGCGTTTCTGCATCTCCCCTGTCAGAAAAAACGCATGCAGATTGTACATGCGGATTGTACATGCGTTTTCCTGCCAGGGACAAGCGTAAGTGAAGCGTTCTTCACGTGTGATTTCGCATGCGGGTTGTCAAGCACTTTTCCAAGCGATTTTAGCATCACTTGGAAAGTGCTTGACAACTTGGTCACACTATATAAATCCATGCAACCATGCTGCGGATTTTTCCCCAATGATAATCCGCAGCGGAAATTTCCGCAGCATGTGCACAGCACATGTGGATTATCATTGGGGAACATAGCAGACCTTCTACCATGCATTTTTTAAGCATTTCTGCGTTGGAATTGCCGCTTCAGAAACGCTTAAAAAACGCATACTGGGCACACAGCCTAGCAAAAATATCTACTGTACAGATTATTACATTTCCTAATTTCATTATTTGCAAAAGTAATGTGAAATATCAAGAGAAATAATTCAGTGAGTATTAAACATTAATAGCTCCAAATGTGAACAAAGCTGTTTTGTCTGCATCCTAATAAACATCAGTCTATGTGTTCATTTATAAAAGCTTTTTGCTTTGTACTAAGGTGATTATGGAGCTGTTAACATATCTTAACAACATTTTCTTCCCTATAGACACAAAGAATTATTTCATGTAATGTTAGTTCAGTGGGGCTGCAGAAGAAAAATAAAGTACTTGAAGTACCCAATCCTCATCATTCCTCCTCATCAAGATTGGAGCATTAGTCACAGTGCTAGTATGTGTGCATTGTAAATAGAATGTATATTAATTATGCCAAGATACATACACATCATACAATATGCAATCTATTATTTACTCAATTAATTTAATGTGACATGTTTTCTAGTACCTCCTCAATTTTTCACATATGTCAATCCTGATGTATGGTAGATGTATCAAAACTGGTGCAAATGAAAAGTGGAGCAGGTTCTGAAACAAATTTTAGCTCTAATTTTTCTATGGTCCTTTAGGAAATTTAAGTGTAAAAGAGGTGTTCTCAAGTTTGAAAGTTATCTTCAAAGGATAAGGGATAATTTTCTGATTACGGAGATCAAACCACCGTTGCTCTCAGAACTCGAACCCAGCAGCTCTTGTGCACCAGGTGGCTGCTCTTCCCTCTGAGCTATTCAGTTCACTGGACAGCTCCTGGCTAACCCAGATTCTTGTACCTGTGTTGTTTCTGAGTGGCTCTGCTCTGTGGTGTTTCTGATTGGCTTCATCCTGATTGAACACCCTATATAATCCTGGCCTGGCACCTCCTTCCTTGCGAGATTATTGAGCTCCCAGCCTTTAGTCAAGCTCTCCCTTCATCTGCTGCCTCATACAAGATTATTCTGCTGTTCCTGGGTACCGACTCCTGGCTTTTTCCAGACTACACAACCTACTAATTCATTCAAGACTATACTGCTGCTTCTGTGTACCGATTCCTGGCTTTCCCTGACTACTCTAGTTGCCTGTGCTGCCCCTAGTGGTTGCAATACCACTTCTCCAACCCAGGTCAGTTCCTAACAGAATAATCTCGCGCACAATATGGAGTCTGTTGCAGCCACACTAAGACAACAAGTTGCTGAACTTCAGAATTTTGGTGCCACATACCAAGAAAAATTTTCTAAGTTGCAAACACAGGTGTTAGATCAGCAAAAAGAAATAATTGAGTTGCAGAGGCAACTTCTGGATTTGCGCAACACTGGTCCAAAATCAAACACAAGTAAGTCACTGCCCACAAAGTTCAGTGGGGATCGTCATCAGTACCATGGATTCCTTAATCAATGTCGTATCTACTTCCAGATGCAACCTTCTTCATTTACCAGCGACAGGAAAAATGTTCTGTTCATCATTAATCCCCTGACTGATGAGGCTCTTGCATGGATCTCACCTTATGTGGAAAAGAATTATGACCGCCTAAATTACTTAGTTTCCTTCATCACAGCTATGCATCAAGTGTTTATGACCAGAATCATTGTGCTACAGCTGAAACCAAGTTGCATAATTTACGTCAAGGGCGGTGCTCTGTAGCTGAATATACCTCAGAATTCTGCCCCTGGGTGGCAGACACCACTTGGAACTTGCTCCTGTCCTTCCTCCTCCTCCTCCTCCTCTACCTCATTGTCACCCAATCCACGTTGGGATGAGATGAGGCTTGGCTGTGTGTAATCACCCTGTATGGTTCCTTGCTCCATCTCATCGTGCTCCGCCTGCAATGCATCCTCTTTGATTGTGAGCAGAGAGAATTTCAGAAGACAGAGAAGTGGAATGGTAACGCTAATTATGGCGTCATCGCCGCTCACCATCTTGGTGGAGTCCTTAAAGTTTTGGAGGATGGTACATATGTCTGACATCCATGTCCACTCCTGAGGTCTTATGTGTGGAGTCTGAACTGAATACCGATGGCCTTGTTAATGCTGATATTAAACAACTGCCCTCTTCTGCTCACAAATCCTTCCTAACATCTGCAGTGTAGAGTTCCAACAAGTGGGGACATCACACACAAGTCTGTGAGCCGGAAGCTGCAAAAGCTGCTGAAACACTGCAAGGGCGGCGGAAGCAGTAGCTGACTTTCTAAAATGGGCACACAGGCGGTGTACTTTAACAAGCAGATTCGGCAGATCTAGGTAGGATTTGAGAAACCGCTGAACCACGAGGTTAAGCACATGGGCCAGGCATGGTACGTGTGTGAGCTCGCCTCGCCTCAGAGCCGCCACCAGGTTCCGGCCATTGTCACACACGGCCATACCTAGTTGTAGGTTCAGCGGTGTGAGCCACAGATCTGACTGCTGTTTCAGAGCTGTCCACAACTCTTCAGCATTGTGCGGTTTTTCACCTAAGCATATTAGCTTCAGCACAGCCTGTTGCCGCTTGGCCGGGGCAGTGCTGCAGCGCTTCCAGCTTGTGACTGATGTGGTCTTTTCGGAGATGGAGGCTGAAGAGGAGGAGGAGGCTGAGGAGGATGAGGTGCAGGAGCTGTATACTTTGGGGGCAACCCTGATTGACCTAGGGCCTGCAATCCTCGGTGTCGGGAGGATGTGTTTCGCTCTAAGGTCTGACTGAGTCCCCATAAGGTTGCGGAATGCTTCCGTCTCAACGAGCCTTAAAGGCAACATTTCGAGTGCAGGCAGTCGTGAAATGTGAGAATTTAGTAGTGTGGCCTGTGGGTCATTGGCTGCATATTTTTTGCTTGCGTTCTAAGGACTGGGGTATGGACAACTGAACGCTGTGCTGGGACAAGGACATGGACGTGCTTCCTGATGCTGCTACTTGAGAGTGTGCAACGACAGGTGCAGGGCAGGAGGCATCTTCGCATGCACCATGGACAGGGGATTGGCTTGCATGCACAACAGCGGAAGAAGCAATGGTGCCACCCGCAGACACTGTTCCTGGACCCTGGGGCTCGGCCCACAAAGTCAGGTGCTTTGCTGCCATGTGCCTGATCATGCTGGTGGTGGTCAGGCTGGTCGTTTTGTCACCCCTGCTGATGCTGGCCTGGTGGTGCAAATGGCCTTTTTGGGGTTATCGGCAGAGACTTTAAAAAACAACCATACTCGGGAAGACCTAACAGTTGTACTGGCAACTTCCTTCGTGTTGGTGTTACGGGGAACGGTTGCCTGCCTTCTGTCTGCGGCCACCACACTGCTTCTTCCTGACTGTGGGGTGCTCTGCCTCCCCCCCCCTGTGTGCTGCTGTCCTCGCTCTGCATTTCCTCCTGCCAGGTTGGGTCAGTTACTATATCATCCACCACCTCGTCTTCCACTTCCGCACACTAGTCCTCCTCCTGACTTTCTAGCAATTGTGTCTCATCATCGTCCACCTCTTGTGACACTTTCCCACCGTCGCCTTCATGTGAACGTGGCTGCTCAAATATTTGGGCATCGCTACACGCGATCTCCTCTTGCCTCGGTTCAAATGGACTGGGCGAGAGGCCCGAATCAATAAATGGAATAGTGAACAGCTCTTCGGAGTGTCCAAGTGTGGGAATAATTGTCTCTGGGTACTCGGCATGGTGAGAGGAAGGAGGATCAGGGTGAGGAATATGAGGTCCAGACTCACGGCTACTGAGACTTGACCATGTGGAAGACAGGGTGGTGGTGGTGATGGTGGCTAAGTGACTGGAAGCATTATCCGCTATCCAAACAACAACCTTTTGACACTGCTCTGGGTTCAATAGTGGTGTGCTGCGGTCCCCTAGAAATTGGGACAGGAAGGTCATGCGAGAAGATGTGGGTGTTTGTTGTGGCACAATTTCGGCTTGCCCACGGCCTTGTCCTCGGCCTCTGCATGCACCATTACCATCACGTCCAGTTCACCGTCCCTTGCCACGTGCCTTGCCCATTTTAAATGGAGGACAGTATCTTCCACGCTCACTACAAATGACTGAGTTTGGAGTGAACTTATATGTGATCCGTTTGACGGAGAAAACACAGTTTTAAATACCTGACCTGTAGGTAAGTAGTTTGAACAGCAAACTGCGGTGAATTGCTTCAATGACATACTAAAGGAAATTTTTAATGGAGGCCAGAAATGGCAGTATTTTCTGACAATGTATATGTGATCCGTTTGAAGGAGAAAACACAGTTTTAAATAGCTGGATTTCTAGCCCTGTAATATGGAAAGGACCTGGCTGTATTCTGCAGTGCTAACAAGCAAATGGCACAGAAAAAATGGTGTTCTCTGGCAGAATTGGAATGGAGTCTCTTGTGCTATATGCACTGCAGTCTGCTACAGTGCCTACAAGTAGTATTCAACCCCCTGCAGATTTAGCTGGTTTGATAAGATGCAAATAAGTTAGAGCCTTCAAACTGCAAGCGAGAGTAGGATTTATGAACAGAAGCATAAATCTTACAAACCAAAAAGTTATGTTGCTCAGTTGAATTTTATTAAATTTTAAACATAAAAGTATGGGTCAATTATTATGCAACCCCTATGTTTAATATTTTGTGGAATAACCCTTGTTTGCAATTACAGCTAATAATCGTCTTTTATAAGACCTGATCAGGCCGGCACAGGTCTGTGGAGTTATCTTGGCCCACTCCTCCATGCAGATCTTCTCCAAGTTATCTAGGTTCTTTGGGTGTCTCATGTGGACTTTATTCTTGAGCTCCTTCCACAAGTTTTCAATTGGGTTAAGGTCAGGAGACTGACTAGGCCACTCCAACACCTTGACTTTTTCCCTCTTGAACCAGGCCTTGGTTTTCTTGGCTGTGTGCTTTGGGTCGTTGTCTTGTTGGAAGATGAAATTACGACCCATCTTAAGATCCTTGATGGAGGAGCGGAGGTTCTTGGCCAAAATCTCCAGGTAGGCCGTGCTATCCATCTTCCCATGGATGCGGACCAGATGGCCAGGCCCCTTGGCTGACAAACAGCCCCACAGCATGATGCTGCCACCACCATGCTTGACTGTAGGGATGGTATTCTTGGGGTCGTATGCAGTGCCATCCAGTCTCCAAACGTCACGTGTGGGGTTGGCACCAAAGATCTCGATCTTGGTCTCATCAGACCATAGAACCTTGAACCAGTCTGTCTCAGAGTCCTCCAAGTGATCATGAGCAAACTGTAGATGAGCCTTGACATGACGCTTTGAAAGTAAAGGTACCTTACTGGCTCGTCTGGAACGGAGACCATTGCGGTGGAGTACGTTACTTATGGTATTGACTGAAACCAATGTCCCCACTGCCATGAGATCTTCCCGGAGCTCCTTCCTTGTTGTCCTTGGGTTAGCCTTGACTCTTCGGACAAGCCTGGCCTCGGCACGGGAGGACACTTTCAAAGGCTGTCCAGGCCGTGGAAGGCTAACAGCAGTTCCATAAGCCTTCCACTTACGGATGATGCTCCCAACAGTGGAGACAGGTAGGCCCAACTCCTTGGAAAGGGTTTTGTACCCCTTGCCAGCCTTGTGACCCTCCACGATCTTGTCTCTGATGGCCTTGGAATGCTCCTTTGTCTTTCCCATGTTGACCTTGTCTGAGTGCTGTTCACAAGTTTGGGGAGGGTCTTAAATAGTCAGAAAAGGCTGGCAAAAGAGATCTTTAATCCACACATGTGAAGCTCATTATTCTTGGTGCCTGAACTACTTCTTAATACTTTAGGGGGACCAAACAGAATTCTTGGGGTTTGAGGGGTTGAATAATAAATGACACTCTGAATTAACTTTTAACGTTTTAAAAAACAAAAAAACAATAAAAACAATATTTGCTGCAGTGCATTTCCCACTTCCAGGCTGATCTACAGTACAAATGTCACAATGCCAAGTTAATTCCGCATGTGTCAACCAGCTAAATCTGCAGGGGGTTGAATACTACTTGTAGGCACTGTATATACACTGCTTGCCTATGCACCCTGCCTGCCTGATATCTCTGCAGATAGATTAGTCCTCAGAAGGACTGTTTGTTAAGATGGATATGTGTAATGTATGGTTTTTCTCCCTACACTACCTAATACACGATCAAATCTCTCCCTGACACAGCAGCAGCTCTCCCTACACTGTCTGATTAGGAGTGACTGTGACGAGCATGGCAGCGCCAGGTCTGATATAGACCTGATGACGCTGTGCAGCCAGCCAATCACTGTAATGCCCACAACCAACATGGCTGCGGCATTACAGTGTATGGCAGGTAATCCCTGCATGTTCATTGGCTCTCTAAAGAGTGTCAAACATGAAGGGAGGGGACCCGAGTTCCCGCCCGAGCAACCCGGATATACTCGGCGAGCGCCAAGCATCTCGAGCAGTGAGATGCTCAGGCGAGCACCAAGCAGTAGCGAGCATGCTCGCTCATCACTACATACCAGCCATTCAACTATATGGCCATCCATGTAGTTTATGTATGAGCCAAGTTATCCAGAGGGAGAACGCCTTTTTGTTGCAGCCCTACTATGAAAAATAGAGGAAGCTGAAGCTGAAGCCCACCTTCTATAACAACCTTATAGTCTAATATGATGAGAATCTTCTTAAATATGGCTTACTTGCCATTGCAGGTGTCACATCAGGTAATTTTTCAACTATACAATGATTCATTTGAGCACAGCTAATATAGTCAAGCAATTATAGCAACCAAATGAATGTACTTTATGTATCTCTGAAGAGTTTATAATTATGATATAATGTGGTTCTTGTTATCATCCATAATATACCTAATAAACATGAAGATAAATATGAACCAGGCCCTGAGCATCCAGTAAATGAATATAAGATGATACAGTACTAGCTGGGGACAAGAAGATGGATGGCGCATAGAGTTTTATGATTTTTATGGAATTAATTGTAATAACAGAAGAAAGTAATTGAAAATTTCAGATGACAAGAGATTTTGTTAATATGAGCTTCTGATGCAGGAATTGAAAAATGGTGTTCTACAGTTACCTTCTAGATAAGTTCTTTTGATCCATCAGGATCAAGCATTTTTTTTTTTATCAAAGCATTCCAAGGGCTTTATCCTTTTGATTTTTTTTGTTGCCAAACTACAGTATATTATGCAGAACAAAATGTAAAAAACAGCAACTTAACTATTGTCTTTGGTTTATTTTTATGCCATTCACTGTGCAGCATAAATGTCATATTACCTTTATTTAATGAGTCAGTACAATTACAAGGATACCAAAAGTATGTATTTTTTGTTTTACTAGTCCCCATCTTTCTCATAATTAATGAATGTTTTTTTTTTTGCAGGACAAATATTTACTTATTTTCATATCATGAATGATGCGATTTAAATAAGTACTTGTCTTTTTTCTACAGCTTGCTACTATAGATGAGAGGATCAAACTGCTACAAATTGGCTTTGAGTCAAATTTACTGACATTCTCCACTTGTGGCCAAATTGAACACATTTTTTGGATCACATAAAAAAGACCACCACTATTTCACACACTGCTGAAGACTGAATCAGCCAGAGACTGGATTATGACATCAGGTGCGGCCGTGCGGGCTTCCCCATAATATTCAGCAGACATCACATTCAGCAAAGCTGGTAAATTCAAATATTAAAAGATTCTCTCATCTCAAGTTGTTACCATAGAGGGTATATTATTATTTTTATGGGGCATTATTTAAAGGGAATCTGTCACCAGGTATTTGCTACCTAGCCTGAGAGCAACATATTGTAGGGACAGAGACCCTGATTCCATTGATGTATTACTGGTCTGCTTTGTGTACATTATATAAAATCATTATTTTATCAGCAGGAGATTATGAATAAAAGACTATTTGGCCTGCTGCCATGTAGTTCAACCACACTCCCATTAATGGGCTGCTTTCTGCCTATGCACAGTGTACACAGAAAGCTGTCAATCAGTGGTGTGGGCGAAGTTATACAGCGCTCAGCATTCTGAGTACAGGTAGATCTGCAGTAGATAAACCAGTTTTTAATCAAAATTACAACACCTAGTAAAATAAGTGATACATTGCTAGAATCAAGGTCTCTACCCCTACAACATGCTTTTCTCAGATGGGGAAGCAAAAATTTGCTGGCAGATTCCCTTTAACAACATTTTATTGAGCTTTATTAGATTTGTTTGCCTACTAGAAGCTGCATACTGGCATGGCCTAATAGGCAGATACCTCTGGCAGACCAAGGGAGAACCAGGGGACAACTTTTCACATTCTTATGGAGAGTAGAAAGTGGCAAATCTCTCATGTGAAAAAGCCTTGCTGTAACCACCAGGCTGCGCCTTAGTAAGGCTCACAAGCTCATTTGCTTTAGTATATGCGTAATGATCATCATTTTAAAGGTGGCTTCGTAGCATGTATTTTTTAATAATTTTTCACATGCTGTATTCTAAACCAGTCCTCCATACACTGGCGAGCCTGTGATAGACTTGCGTTGTACAAAGCTGTCAATCTGAAGTTGTCGAGATGTAGAAGATAGCAGAAAGCAGCGGCCTGAACCAATAATGTAATGCGTTAGGGTTTCTCAAACTTTCTTTACTTAGTAGATAATCGCAAATTCATTTGAGAAACATTTAATTCTCCTCGAATTTTACTAAAAATTATAATCTCCAAAATATTTTTTTTTATGTAGTTTTTTGTAAATTCGGAAAGATGCCATCCAGTTGCAGCTGTCATTGTGCTGAACCACAGAGGGCCCGGCAAATGGCTAAAAAAGTGTATAATATACTCATCTAACCTCTCACCAGTCCTGCCGCCCCTACCGACCACTGCTGCCCACTGCAGTTTTTTTTTCCCCGTACCCCATCACGTGGAGCCTTTTCGGCCTCTTTATTCTAGGCTAGGACTTCTGGCAAGACTAAGCCTCTGAAGTCTATGACATGATGGCACTTTGGACAGAGATATCAGATGCTCAATTGTGTCGAAAATCCTGGCCTGGACTAACTAAAGAGGCCGAAGAGGACAGGCAAGGGAAAAAGGAGCGGAGCGAAGGACCGGATGGCAGGCAGCCGGAAGGGTCTGACAGGTTAGGTGAGAAAGGTTGTTTTCTTTTTTTACATATCATGTATTTTATGTTTTGGGATCTGGAGACAC
This sequence comes from Phyllobates terribilis, assembly GCF_046119375.1. Classification (NCBI taxonomy): domain Eukaryota; kingdom Metazoa; phylum Chordata; class Amphibia; order Anura; family Dendrobatidae; genus Phyllobates; species Phyllobates terribilis. Next base: position 124,222,471 of record NW_027362762.1, on the reverse strand, counting down.
CCCAGTGCATATTAAAGAATATTCAATTCTCAACTACTTAGATGCCACAATAAAATTCCTAGGCCTCACCTGATTACAAATACTACTGTGCAAAGCCCATATTAACTTAATCACAATGCTAAAGAAAAATTATTAGGCCACGTTCACACATTCAGTATTTGATTAGTATTTTACATCAGTATTTGTAAGCCAAAACCAGGAGTGGGTGAAAAATACAGAAGTGGTGACGTGTTTCTATTATTCTTTTCCTCTGATTGTTCCACTCCTGGTTTTGGCTTACAAATACTGAGGTAAGATAAGGACCAAATACTGAATGTGTGAACGTGGCCTTATGCTGTACCCATATTACACACAGCAGGAAACTTGGTAAAAGTTGAAGGAAAGATGAATGCAGCAAGTTATCAGCAAATACCGGAGGCAAATTTGCACTCATCAGCCCGGAATCTGCGCATGAGACGTACTTGGACGTTCCAACATGACAACAATCCAAAACACAAGGCCAAGTCGACCTGTCACTGGCTACAGCAGAACAAAGTGAAGGTTCTGGAGTGGCCATCTCAGTCTCCTGACCTCAACATCATTGAGCCGCTCTGGGGAGATCTCAAGCGCGCAGCTCATTCTAGACAGCCCAGGAATTTACAGGAACTGGAGGCTTTTTGCCAAGAAGAATGGGCAGCTTTACTATCTGAGAAATTAAAGAACCTCATCCACAACTACCACAAAAGACTTCAAGCTGTCATTGATGTTAGAGGGGGCAATACACTGTACTAAGACCTGGGGTATGTGAACTTTTGATCATGGTCATTTGGATGTTTTTGGTTGTCATTAAGATTTAAAAAGAGAAAACACAGTAGTTTGACAATAAATGGCTTCACCCAACCAATAACCATGAGTGGAGAAAAAATCTTTTTTGTTATCATTCATATTCTCTGAAACAAAGCCAAGAAAGGAAAAATTCTGCCGGAGTATGTAAACTTTTGAGCACAACTGTATATAATTTGATGATGTTGTAATCTCTGTACATGTAGTATAATGGAGTACTGTGAAGATTAAACCAATGGGGATCTGCCAGTTGGTGGAATTTTGACCCTAAGGTTACACTCACACTAGCGTATAAAAATACCGGTCCCATTCTCATCCAGGAGAGTGGGGAGATTTTTTTCTCATTTCTCATCCATGTGTCATCCGTATACAATCAGTTTTTAACTCAGCAGCTATTAATCATTTACAAGACCATTTACAGTTTCCTATGCTACAGAATTGTAATGCATCCATAAAAATCAGATGTCATACTGATGGTCCGTATTAGTGTTGAGCCACCCCCGTAGTGTTCGAGTTCGGTTCGGTTCGTCGAACACCCGTGTGTTCGCCGAACTGTTCGTCGAACTGTTCGTCGAACACCTTCGAACACCGTTAAAACCAATGGCAGGCAAACAAAAACACATAGAAACACATAGAAAACACCTTCAAAGGTGTCCAAAAGCTGACAAACTGCTCAGAAGACACAACTAACACAGGGAAAAGTGACAAGTACATATAGTCATGTGAAAAGAAAAGAGGTGGAGGAGTAAAAGGAGGGGGAGACACAGATATAGGCATGTCATGCCCTTCTAAAATCCAAAAAGTGAGAAGCCGACACGTTCAGTCCGCTCCTGCCCGTGCCACCTCCGTGTCGCCGGGTTTGTGCCAGAGCCGCGGTGAACCCTGACGGCCAGCCCCCCTCTCCCAATACTGGTGCCTGTCCGCTGGTGGGTCAAGCGAGCCCCCCTGTGGTGGAGGCAGCTCTAAGCTTTTTAATTTAAATTGTCTCTCTAATTTGAATGAATACACTTTAAATCCATTTACAAGGATCTATTGGAGGGCAAGTCTCATGCCAGCAGCCGCGTAATTCCAGCTCCAGTAGCGTCCACTAAAGCTGCTGCAGTTAAAAAGCTTTTATAAGGATCGAGCTCGGCTGTCCACCGCAAGGCATCCTACTGCCAGTCCCAGCCCCTATGCCTTGGGGTGCCTCCTGATGCTCTTCACTGAGTATCCCGTGGTCCCGAAGCATTTCCTTTGAAAAAATTAAGTGTCCAAACTACAGGTGGTGTAGCTGGCTTAACAGCCGGGATAATCCGCTGACTAGCAGACACTGCTACTAGGCACAAAGTATTTCCTGGGCTAGATGCAGTTAAAAATTTGTAATTAGATACTCTCGTTGGATGCTGAGAAAGCATTCCATAGAGTCTCCTGGCACGCCATATATGATTCTCTTAAAAAGCTTGGGGTAGGGGTCTAGGGGACCCTTTTATAGCCAAAATCACGGCCCTGTATCACAATACGTCACCTAGGCTGAAGATAAATGGAACTGTAGCACCCTGAGGGCTCGGTTGCTACAGAGGTATTGCACCTCACCCAGAGGTGTGATATCTCACTCTCAGGTAAGGATGGAGTGTGAATCAGGACCCGACACCTGCACCTGCATGCATTACACCACATTGCCGTGGGGCAGGGCGACCAATATGCCTCTGAGATGGGCACGACAGTCCCTGTCCCTGGCTGGAGTGGGGGGAGGGAACACTGAGGAAGGGGAACCCTGTAGTGCAAGAGCAGGGAGGAAGCAGTTCCTGGGTGCATTGAGAAGGGAGTATAAAAGGTGGGCACCATCTTAGTTCAGTGCAGAGAAGTCTGAGCAGAAGTGGCAGGGAGCAGGGGCTCTGCATGAGCTCTGCTCCGGAGGCTGGCCCAGTAACAGAGGCCCAGGCCTGGAAGAGGGAGAAGGAAGGAAGAGGAGCGGAGAAGGCTCCAGGAACGAGGAATTAACGGATCCCAGGGGTGCGGACGGGCGAGTCGCCACCGCACGCCCGAATCCACCTGCGTGGAGGGGTCAGGCCAAAGGGGGAGACCGGTCCCCGAAACTAGTGGAGGCAGGAAACGACCCTCAGCTAGAAACCGGAGGCTGTGACATTTTATGTGGCGCAGCCCCTCGCTACACCCGCTAGGAGAGCACCACATAGGGTCAGGGAAACTGGCGCCAAGTTTACCAAGAGGAGGCCGAGGCAGCCGGACAGAAGGGTTGGTAAGAAAGGCCAGACAAAGGACACACAAAGGGGGTCCTGTGAAGCGCTCCAAAGTTATCTGGGAGTTGTCTGAGCCCCTCACCTGGTGAGCACAGTACGACGTGGGCAGCCGTTACCTGCAGACGTGGTCTGGATAATAAGAACTGTGAGTAAAGGCCCTGGACTGCATCACTGACTCCGTTTCGTTACTGCTGCTGCCCTGCACCATCACCCCCATCCTCCGCATACACTGCCCTGAGGCTATACTCATCCCGTGGGGAGTTATGCTACGCTCTGCTGCACCCACAACACCAGCCTCAGCGGTCTGCCCTGCAGCGGCGGTTCACTCTGACCGCAATCCACGGATGGCGTAGTCGGACATTTAAACATCAAAACCACATAAATAGTTCCGCCACTGGTTTGACCACCCTGAGCCACGGAACCGGGTCGCCGCCATGAAGACTACAACCACCAGCATCCACCAAAAAGGGTCCGACTCCGGGTGTCCCAAGGCCCAGGGGGTGCATCAGAACGTTTTCATCACCTTTCACAATCACCAATGGGACAAGGCAGGGATGTCCTCTGTCCCCTCTCTTATACATCCTAGTGACGTAGCACCTGCTCTCATCAATTCGCCATAACCCCAGTATTAGGTGGATTGAGGTGGGAGGCAGCGAGTACAAGTGCTCTCTATTTGCTGATGATGTCCTAGTATATATCACTCAATCACATATATCCATCCATGCTGTTATGGCTGAAATAGATCACTTTGTTACATGGTCAAATTTTAAAATCAATGCAGCGAAGTCTGAGGCCCTCGATGTCTCCCTCCCCAAATCCATATAGGATTCCATCCAGTCCAACTTTCCCTTTCCCTGTCCCTCACAGGGTATCAAATACTTAGGAATTCCTATTCATAGAGACCTCTCCCATCTATGTTATCTTAATTTTGGGCCCTTTATTGAACAACTCCATACAGACCACGGTTGGCAAGTTAGAAATGTAAGATTCACTACGTGAACCACTGGTGTTTTGTGGAAAAGCACATGTATACTGTGTTCCAAATTATTATGCAAAAAGTGTTTAGGAGTGATAAAGGAAGAATTTGTTTGTTTGTCAGTTAAACTCATTGATGGTGATGTGTGTCAGGGCTCTTTATATCACTGTAAGCAATTGCAGACACCTGTGCTAATTAGTTTGGCAGGTGTGTCCAATGAAAGGCAAGACTACTTAAGAAGGCTGTCTCACATTATTAAGCAGCCTACATTTTCTGACAAAATGGGAAAGAAAAAGGATGTGTCGGCTGCTGAGAAGCAACAAATTGTGGAGTGTTTAGGTCAAGGCATGACTACAATCAACATTGTGCGATGATCAGGATGAAGTGTCTTGGCAATCAAGAAGTATGTAGCTGATTCACAGTACACACGTGTGCGTGCTGATAAGGGCAAATTGAGGACTCTTTCCTACAGGCAATTACGTCAGGTTAAAAGAGCAGCGGCAAAAAAGCCTTGTCTTAGCAGCAGGCAAGTTTTTGAAGCTGCTGGTGCCTCCAACGTCCCCCGAACAACAAGATGCAGGGTCCTTCAGAGGTTTGCAGCTGTGCATACGCCATCCTGTCGACCTCCTCTATCCACTTCACACAAGCAGAAACGGATCCAGTGGGCCAAACATTACATGAAGACTGATTTCAAAACTGTTTTGTTCACGGATGAGTGCCGTGCAGCGCTCGATGGTCCAGATGGATGGAGTGGAGGATGGCTGGTTGATGGACACCCCACGCAAACACGGCTACAGCGCCAACAAGGAGGAGGTGGAGTAATGTTTTGGGCTGGAATCATGGGGAGAGAGATTGTCGGCCCCTTTAGGATCCCTGAAGGCGCTAAAGATGAACTCCATAATGTATGTGGATTTTCTCAAGCAGCACTTCCTGCCATGGTTCAAGAATAGTGTTGAGCCACCCCCGTCGTGTTCGAGTTCGGTTCGGTTCGTCGAACACCCGTGTGTTCGCCGAACTGTTCGTCGAACTGTTCGTCGAACACCTTCGAACACCGTTAAAACCAATGGCAGGCAAACAAAAACACATAGAAACACATAGAAAACACCTTCAAAGGTGTCCAAAAGCTGACAAACTGCTCAGAAGACATAACTAACACATGGAAAAGTGACAATTACATATAGTCATGCGAAAATAAAAGAGGTGGAGGAGTAAAAGGAGGGGGAGACACAGATATAGGCATGTCATGCCCTTCTAAAATCCAAAAAGTGAGAAGCCGACACGGCCAGTCCGCTCCTGCCTGTGCCACCTCCGTGTCGCCGGGTTTGTGCCAGAGCCGCGGTGAACCCTGACGGCCAGCCCCCCTCTCCCAATACTGGTGCCTGTCCGCTGGTGGGTCGAGCGAGCCCCCCTGTGGTGGAGGCAGCTCTAAGCTTTTTAATTTAAATTGTCTCTCTAATTTGAATGAATACACTTTAAATCCATTTACAAGGATCTATTGGAGGGCAAGTCTCATGCCAGCAGCTGCGGTAATTCCAGCTCCAGTAGCGTCCACTAAAGCTGCTGCAGTTAAAAAGCTTTTATAAGGATCGAGCTCGGCTGTCCACCGCAAGGCATCCTACTGCCAGTCCCAGCCCCTATGCCTTGGGGTGCCTCCTGATGCTCTTCACTAAGTATCCCATGGTCCCGAAGCATTTCCTTTGAAAAAATTAAGTGTCTAAACTACAGGTGGTGCAGCTTGCTTAACAGCCGGGATAATCCGCTGACTAGCAGACACTGCTACTAGGCACAAAGTATTTCCTGGGCTAGATGCAGTTAAAAATTTGTAATTAGATACTCTCGTTGGATGCTGAGAAAGCATTCCATAGAGTCTCCTGGCACGCCATATATGATTCTCTTAAAAAGCTTGGGGTAGGGGTCTAGGGGACCCTTTTATAGCCAAAATCACGGCCCTGTATCGCAATACGTCACCTAGGCTGAAGATAAATGGAACTGTAGCACCCTGAGGGCTCGGTTGCTACAGACGTATTGCACCTCACCCAGAGGTGTGATATCTTACTCTCAGGTAAGGATGGAGTGTGGATCAGGACCCGACACCTGCATGCATTACACCACATTGCCGTGGGGCAGGGCGACCAATATGCCCCTGAGATGGGCACGACAGTCCCTGTCCCTGGCTGGAGTGGGGGGAGGGAACACTGAGGAAGGGGAACCCTGTAGTGCAGGAGCAGGGAGGAAGCAGTTCCTGGGTGCATTGAGAAGGGAGTATAAAAGGTGGGCACCATCTTAGTTCAGTGCAGAGAAGTCTGAGCAGAAGTGGCAGGGAGCAGGGGCTCTGCATGAGCTCTGCTCCGGAGGCGGGCCTAGTAACAGAGGCCCAGGCCTGGAAGAGGGAGAAGGAAGGAAGAGGAGCGGAGAAGGCTCCAGGAACGAGGAATGAAGGGATCCCAGGGGTGCGGACGAGCGAGTCGCCAACACACGCCCGAATCCACCTGCGTGGAGGGGTCAGGCCAAAGGGGGAGACCGGTCCCCAAACTAGTGGAGGCAGGAAACGACCCTCAGCTAGAAACAGGAGGCTCTGACATTTTATGTGGCGCAGCCCCTCGCTACACCCGCTAGGAAGGCACCACATAGGGTCAGGGAAACTGGCGCCAAGTTTACCAAGAGGAGGCCCGAGGCAGCCGGACAGAAGTGTTGGTAAGAAAGGCCAGACAAAGGACACAAAGGGGGTCCTGTGAAGTGCTCCAAAGTTATCTGGGAGTTGTCTGAGCCCCTCACCTGGTGAGCACAGTACGACGTGGGCAGCCGTTACCTGCAGACGTGGTCTGGATAATAAGAACTGTGAGTAAAGGCCCTGAACTGCATCACTGACTCCGTGTCGTTACTGCTGCTGCCCTGCACCATCACCCCCATCCTCCGCATACACTGCCCTGAGGCTATACTCCTCCCGTGGGGAGTTATGCTACGCTCTGCTGCACCCACAACACCAGCCTCAGCGGTCTGCCCTGTAGCGGCGGTTCACTCTGACCGCAATCCACGGGTGGCGTAGTCGGACATTTAAACATCAAAACCACATAAATAGTTCCGCCACTGGTTTCACCGCCCTGAGCCACGGAACCGGGTCGCCGCCACGAAGACTACAACCACCAGCATCCACCAAAAAGGGTCCGGCTCCGGGTGTCCCAAGGCCCAGGGGGTGCGTCAGAACATTTTCATCACCTTTCACAATCACCAATGGGACAAGGCAGTGATGTCCTCTGTCCCCTCTCTTATACATCCTAGTGACGGAGCACCTGCTCTCATCAATTCGCCATAACCCCAATATTAGGTGGATTGAGGTGGGAGGCACCGAGTACAAGTGCTCTCTATTTGCTGATGATGTCCTAGTATATATCACTCAATCACATATATCCATCCATGCTGTTATGGCTGAAATAGATCACTTTGTTACACGGTAAAATTTTAAAATCAATGCAGCGAAGTCTGAGGCCCTCGATGTCTCTCTCCCCAAATCCATATAGGATTCCATCCAGTCCAACTTTCCCTTTGCCTGGCCCTCACAGGGTATAAAATACTTAGGAATTCCTATTCATAGAGACCTCTCCCATCTATGTTATCTTAATTTTGGGCCCTTTATTGAACAACTCCATACAGACCACGGTTGGCAAGTTAGAACTGTAAGATTCACTACGTGAACCACTGGTATTTTGTGGAAAAGCACATGTACACTGCGTTTCAAATTATTATGCAAAAAGTGTTTAGGAGTGATAAGGGAAGAATTTGTTTGTTTGTCAGATAAACTCATTGATGGTGATGTGTGTCAGGGCTCTTTATATCACTGTAAGCAATTGCAGACACCTGTGCTAATTAGTTTGGCAGGTGTGTCCAATGAAAGGCAAGACTACTTAAGAAGGCTCTCTCACATTATTAAGCAGCCTACATTTTCTGCCAAAATGGGAAAGAAAAAGGATGTGTCGGCTGCTGAGAAGCAACAAATTGTGGAGTGTTTAGGTCAAGGCATGACTACAATCAACATTGTGCGATGATCAGGATGAAGTGTCTTGGCAATCAAGAAGTATGTAGCTGATTCACAGTACACACGTGTGCGTGCTGATAAGGGCAAATTGAGGACTCTTTCCTACAGGCAATTACGTCAGGTTGAAAGAGCAGCGGCAAAAAAGCCTTGTCATAGCAGCAGACAAGTTTTTGAAGCTGCTTGTGCCTCCAATGTCCCCCGAACAACAAGATGCAGGGTCTTTCAGAGGTTTGCAGCTGTGCATGCGCCATCCTGTCGACCTCCTCTATCCACTTCACACAAGCAGAAACGGCTCCAGTGGGCCAAACATTACATGAAGACTGATTTCAAAACTGTTTTGTTCACGGATGAGTGCCGTGCAGCGCTCGATGGTCCAGATGGATGGAGTGGAGGATGGCTGGTTGATGGACACCCCACGCAAACACGGCTACAGCGCCAACAAGGAGGAGGTGGAGTAATGTTTTGGGCTGGAATCATGGGGAGAGAGATTGTCGGCCCCTTTAGGATCCCTGAAGGCGCTAAAGATGAACTCCATAATGTATGTGGATTTTCTCAAACAGCACTTCCTGCCATGGTTCAAGAAGAAGAACCGTGTACTTCACAGCAAGATCATTTTTCTGCATGATAATGCACCATCTCATGCTGCACATAAAACATCTGCATCTCTGGCTGATATGGGCATAAAAGGGGACAAACTTATGGTGTGACCCCCATGCTCCCCTGACCTCTACCCCATTCAGAACCTTTGGAGCATCATTAAAAGGAGTGTCTATGATGGCGGGAGGCAGTTCACATCTAAGCAACAGCTCTGGGAGGGTATTCTGTCCTCATGCAAAACAATTGAAGCAGAAACCATCCAAAACCTGACAAATTCAATGGACGAGAGAGTTCAGAAGCTCCTTTCGAACAAGGGGTCCTATGTGAAAATGTAACATCACCTAGAATAAAGTTTTGAGTTGAAAACTGTTTGATTTCAGTTTCTAACAACCTGCTAATGCTTATAATTTCAAAAATGACCATTTTTTTGGTCTTTATTAAAATGAAAAGGTTGATCGAAAAGTTTGGGGGATCTAAGAGTGTGGCAACCCAGTAGTCATGATTACTTCGAATTCTGACAATATGAGGGTCATGCTGCAGGTAGTGCAGCAAGAAGGCACTTATGTGCCTTGCGCATCTCGGAGCCCCAAAATTATTTTCCGGGCTAGATGCAGCTAAAAATTATTTTTAATTTTAAATCAGGTGAAGCTTTAGTATAGATGGCCTAATAGGATCAGTGCTGCACACTGCTACAAAGCCCAAATTATTTTCCAGTCAAGATACAGATAAACATGATTAGTAATTTGAAAGCTTAAAACGGTTGGTAGGGTGATTTTAACCAATCATCAAGCTTTTACTCTCCCCAGGATGACACAGGGGTAGAAAAGTCGTTTCGGATCCATGAATTGTTGGACACCTTTGAAGGTGTTTTCTATGTGTTTCTATGTGTTTTTGTTTGCCTGCCATTGGTTTTAACGGTGTTCGAAGGTGTTCGACGAACAGTTCGACGAACAGTTCGGCGAACACACGGGTGTTCGACGAACCGAACCGAACTCGAACACTACGGGGGTGGCTCAACACTAATCTTTATGAACGTGAGTCTGTCTACATTATCAGTGGAGAGCCGCGTGCGCTTATCTGTCAGCACACCACCAGCAGCGCTGAACACACGTTCAGACAGAACGCTGGCTGCGGGGCATGGCAAGATCTCCAAGGCGTAAGTGGCTAGCTCCGGCCATTTATCCAGATTGGAAGCCCAAAAAGAGCAAGGGTCCAGTGACACAGTCGTGGCTTCAATGTTTACTTGGAGATACTCCTGTACCATCGTCTCTAGGCGTTGACTATGTGTCAGACTTCTTGTCTCCTGTGGCCTTGCAAAGGATGGGCTAAAAAAGTGGTGAAATGATTCCGCAAAATTGATGTTACCAGCAGATACTGTGGTTCAGTTACGGTTTGAGTGCTGAACATTTGACGGTCCCACGGTTGGCAAGTTGGAACTGTGAGATTCACTACGTGCACCACTGGTATTTTGTGGAAAAGCACATGTAAGATTCTGCAACAGTCTCTGCTGATACTCCTGCATGCGTGCATCCCTTTCTATGGCAGGAATAATTTCTGCAAATTTACTTTTGTACCGGGGATCTAACAGTGTGGCAACCCAGTAGTCAGGATTATTTCTAATTCTCACAATTCGAGGGTCATGTTGCAGGTAGTGCAGCAAGAAGGCACTCATGTGTGTTGCGCATCCAGGAGCACCAAGTCCCTGTTGTGTTGGTGGCGAGGTAACAATCATGCTTCCTTCCTCTGTCCTCTCCCCCCAACCTCGCACAACAGAAATGTGATCAAGGTCTCCCTCGTCTGATGAGTCTTCCATCAGTTCGTCCTCCACTTCTTCCTGGGCTCCTGCACCTTCCTCACTAGTTTGGCTGTTACCATGCGCCCTGGTAAAAAAATCTCCCCCACCCTCACATGCCTGCCGCCTTGGTGCTGCCGACCGTCTGGACCTTGCAGATGTTAGCCCTTCCGCATACAACTCCTCCTCCTCTACTTCCTCCACCTCCTCTTGTGCCACCACCTGACTCCGAATTCTGTTTAACATGTGCTCCAGCATGTAAATCACCGGAATAGTCATGCTGATAATGGCATCGTCAGCACTAAACATCTTCGTCGCCATTTCAAAACTGTGCAGAAGGGTGCATAGGTCCCTGATCTGAGACCACTCCTCCAGCGTGATTTGCCCCACCTCTGAATCTCGTTGGCCCAGGCTATACGTCAGAACGTATTGCACCAGGGCTTGTCGGTGCTGCCACAGTCGCTGCAACATGTGCAGAGTTGAATTCCACCGGGTAGGCACATCGCATTTTAGCCGGTGAAGTGGCAGGCCCAACGACTTCTGTAGAGATGTAAGTCGCTGAGCTGCGGGATGCGAACGGCGGAAGTGAGCACACAGCGACCGTGCCCTCTGCAGAAGGCCATCTAGTCTGGGATAGTGGGCTAAAAATTGCTGGACAACCAGGTTCAACACGTGAGCCATACAAGGCACGTGTGTGACATTGCCCCGGCGAAGGGCCGCACCCAGGTTTGCAGCATTGTCGCACACGGCCTTCCCTGGTTTCAGGTCCAGTGGAGACAACCATTCATGAAATTGGTTCTCCAGAGCTGACCACAACTCCTCAGCTGTGTGACTCACATTTCCCAGACATTTCAATGTAAAAACCGCCTGATGACGTTGAGCCCTACTGCCAGCATAGTAAGGAGGTGTGCAGGATCCCTTCTGCGCAGTTAGAAAGCTTGTGGCATGACCAGACAGGCTTTGGGTGCAGGTGGAAGACCGAGAGGAGGTTGAGGAGGCAGAAGCAGTGGAGGAACTTTGACATAAAGAGGATTGACGCACAACTCGTGGGGACGGCAAGACTTGGACAGCAGCCCCTTGTCCTGCTGTCACCATAGTTACCCAGTGCCCAGTCAGCGACATGTAACGCCCCTGTCCATGCCTACTCGTCCAAGTGTCTGTGGTGAAATGCACCCTGTCACACACAGAGTTTCTCAAAGAAGCGGTGATGTTATGTGCGACATGCTGGTGGAGCGCAGGCACACCTTTCTTTGAGAAGTAGTGCCGACTGGGCATCTGGTACTGGGGCACTGCGACGGACATAAGGTCTCGAAAATCCTCTGTGTCCACCAGGCGGAAAGGCAGCATTTCTGTAGCCAAGAGCTTGCAGATGGTGAAATTCAACCTCTTAGCTTTCTCATGGCTAGGAGGAAATGGTCTTTTACTTGTCCACATCTGAGGGACCGAGGGCTGGCTATTGTGCTTAGACGGGGTTGATAAGGGTGTCCCCGGCAAACTGCCGGTCTGTGAGGAAGATGCAGGCGGACATGTTAGGTTGCCTTGATCCAAAGGTGGTGCTATCGATGTCGGACAGCGCTCAACACCAGCTGGTGTTACCACCTCCAAAGAAAATGATGACCTGCCAATCACGCTGGCTGTTGCGGGTAAAGAGGTGGCAGGTCTGCGCCCCAAAACAGGTGTGACTGCTGTCCCCCCAGTCACAGAGGATGAAGAGGCCGCGGATGCACAAGATATGGCAGACGGTGGTTGGCCCGGCTGGCTAGGCCGCATTGTAGCACACTGAGCTTCCCACTGCAACTTATGCTTCATGTCCATGTGCCGGTTCATGCATGAAGTACTCAAACTATGTATTTTTTGGCCTCTACTTAGCTTTTGCTGACAAATGTTACAGATAACACGAGTTGGGTCATCTTTATCGATCTGAAAAAATGCCCAGGCTATGCAAGGCTTAGCACCCATGCGACCTGAAGAGCCACCACGACTTGTGGTGAGAGGCAGAGTTGTGTTTGAGGATGCAGTTGTTGACGTGCTTCCAGTACTACGTCTCTGTCCAGGAAGGCGCAACCTGACCTCGTCGTCACTAGCATCTTCCTCCACCTCCTCTGCTGACCTCATCTCTTGGCTGACTGTGGGTTGACAGTAAGTGGGATCTCCGACCTCATCATCATCACCCTGTGCGTTATCACACCCGTCGTCCTCAGAGCCAACCTGTTCCTGCCCTGACAAAAAACTAAAGTTGTCGCTCCAATCAGGTATTTGAGTCTTATCATCGTCTTCCTCATTGTCTCCACCAACAGGAGTTACAGTTTGGGAATGAGGGTCTACATTATGGCCAGAACCTTCTGCGTCTGGTCCTGGATCCGACTCATAAAGATTCTGGGCATCAGTGCAGATCATTTCCTCGTCTGGATTCACAGAAGCACTGGAGTCGACCTCTGATTCCCAGGCTATAGTATGAGTAAACAGCTCTGCAGACTCAACCATCTGTTCTACCTCATACTCAGACGGGCAGCTGGAGATTTGGGAGCTGTGAGGAAGCAAGTGCGATTTGGGTGACACCTTTGAGGACTGGAGTATTTGTGATGTTGAAGTTGATGTGGAGGAGAGCCCACTTAAAGGAGCACTTGATATCCGTTGAAGCACCTGCTGTTTTTGTGCCTCATCTGGAATTTGTAGCGATTGGCGTGGCCGTAAGAAAGGGATCTTATCACATTGTCCGCTAAAAGAAGTAGACATTTTAGTCTGGCTGGAAGATGGTCTTTCTTCTGCAGATGTTACTGTTGCTTTAACACCTACCCCACGGACACAAACTTTTTTCCCCTTCCCAACACGCCTATTCCCCTTTCCACCAGCAGCAGGCCTTTTTCCACTCATTTTGGTGGTTAACTAATTCACAACTCTGGAGTTGTTTGCACAAAAAAACAATGGATGGTAACTGAGCAGAGCTGAGTGGCCAAACTGTGGTATTAGGCCAAAACTATTGGCTGGGTTAGATGCAGAAAAAAATTATTTTGAATTTGCAACCTGATGGAGGTCAGTATAGATGGATTAATAGAACAAGACCCACACACAGCTAGAAGCCCAATATTTTTTCAGAGGTAGATGCAGGAAAAAAATATATTCAGTTTGTAACCTGATGGAGGTCAGTATAGATGGACTAATACAACAAGTCCCACACACAGCTAGAAGCCCAATATTTTTTCAGAGGTAGATGCAGAAAAAAATATATTCAGTTTGCAACCTGATGGAGGTCAGTATAGATGGACTAATACAACAAGTCCCACACACAGCTAGAAGCCCAAATATTTTTTCAGAGGTACTGTAGATGCAGATAAAAATTAGTTTTAATTTGCAACCTGATGGAGGTCAGTATAGATGGACTAATAGAGAAAGTCCGACACACTACTAGAAGGCCAAATATTTTTTCAGAGCTAGATGCAGAAAAAAATTATATTCAGTTTGCAACCTGATGGAGGTCAGTATAGATGGATTAATAGAACAAGACCCACACACAGCTAGAAGCCCAATATTTTTTCAGAGGTAGATGCAGAAAAAAATATATTCAGTTTGCAACCTGATGGAGGTCAGTATAGATGGACTAATACAACAAGTCCCACACACAGCTAGAAGCCCAATATTTTTTCAGAGGTAGATGCAGAAAAAAATATATTCAGTTTGCAACCTGATGGAGGTCAGTATAGATGGACTAATACAATAAGTCCCACACAAAGCTAGAAGCCCAAATATTTTTTCAGAGGTACTGTAGATGCAGATAAAAATTAGTTTTAATTTGCAACCTGATGGAGGTCAGTATAGATGGACTAATAGAGAAAGTCCGACACACTACTAGAAGGCCAAATATTTTTTCAGAGCTAGATGCAGAAAAAAATTATATTCAGTTTGCAACCTGATGGAGGTCAGTATAGATGGACTAATAGAGAAAGTCCGACACACTACTAGAAGGCCAAATATTTTTTCAGAGCTAGATGCAGAAAAAAATTATATTCAGTTTGCAACCTGATGGAGGTCAGTATAGATGGATTAATAGAACAAGACCCACACACAGCTAGAAGCCCAATATTTTTTCAGAGGTAGATGCAGGAAAAAAATATATTCAGTTTGCAACCTGATGGAGGTCAGTATAGATGGACTAATACAACAAGTCCCACACACAGGTAGAATCCCAAATATTTTTTCAGAGGTACTGTAGATGCAGATAAAAATTAGTTTTAATTTGCAACCTGATGGAGGTCAGTATAGATGGACTAATAGAATGATGCTATGCCCAAAAGATTTTACTTCACTAGGTGCAGTAAAAAAATTGGTATTCTATACACAGGTGGTATATCTTGCAACACAGATAGGCTACTCCACTGACTAACACACTCTGCAATAGGCCAAAAAGGATTAGCTTTGCTAGATTCAGCCAAATGCTGTGAAAAAAACTTGCACAGCACTGGCACAGACCTGCCTGGCAAAAACTGATAGGAACTGATGTAACCTAGTCCTGAAAAGGACTCCAATTACAATTAGTCTTTACTCCCACAACCTATCTATTTAAGAGCACAGACCTCCCTGATAAAAGTCGTAGGAAATGCTGTAACCTAGTCCTTAAAAGGACTGCAATCACAACTATTCCCTACTCCCAAGCTATCTGTATATTTGTGCGAAAATTGGCTTGAAATTAACAAGGTATAGCGCACACAGCAACAGCGGTGCCGTCTAACACGCAGCTGCAGCAGTGAGAAAATGGTGGCGACGGGGAAAATGGCTTGGTCTTATAGGGCAAGGACATGTGACATACACTGCCAATGACACATGCCCTTGCTTGTGTGAAAAAAAGCACTTCGCTCCGTGTGTGCGCTGCTGATAGGCTAACAGATTGCACCTCCCCACTGCAAATGCGGGAAAGAGAAAAAAAAATGGAGATCTTCATTGTTCCTGCAGAGATCCATCCCCTGCCCCTCCCCCCACCCCGCTGTACACTCAAACTGCGTATTAACATTAATTTTCATCATTACTGAGAAAAAATCCAGTTATGATTTTGGTGCATGAACAGTTATCGAACATAACCTCGAACAGCCGAATTTTTCTCAAATTGTTCGTGTTCGCCGAACGGCTCGAACACCGCCCAAAACAGCTCGAATTTGAGATTGGCGAACAGTTCGAGTAGAACAACGCTCATCTCTATTCAAGAAGAAGAACCGTGTATTTCACAGCAATATCATTTTTTTGCATGATAATGCACCATCTCATGCTGCACATAAAACATCTGCATCTCTGGCTGATATGGGCATAAAAGGGGACAAACTTATGGTGTGACCCCCATGCTCCCCTGACCTCTACCCCATTCAGAACCTCTGGAGCATCATCAAAAGGAGTGTCTATGATGGCGGGAGGCAGTTCACATCTAAGCAACAGCTCTGGGAGGGTATTCTGTCCTCATGCAAAACAATTGAAGCAGAAACCATCCAAAACCTGACAAATTCAATGGACGAGAGAATTCAGAAGCTCCTTTCGAACAAGGGGTCCTATGTGAAAATGTAACATCACCTAGAATAAAGTTTTGAGTTGAAAACTGTTTGATTTCAGTTTCTAATAACCTGCTAATGCTTATAATTTCAAAAATGACCATTTTTTTGGTCTTTATTAAAATGAAAAGGTTGATCGAAAAGTTTGGGGGATCTAAGAGTGTGGCAACCCAGTAGTCATGATTACTTCGAATTCTGACAATATGAGGGTCATGTTGCAGGTAGTGCAGCAAGAAGGCACTTATGTGTCTTGCGCATCTCGGATCCCCAAAATTATTTTCCGGGCTAGATGCAGCTAAAAATTATTATTAATTTTAAATCTGGTGGAGCTTAGTATAGATGGCCTAATTGAATCAGTGCTGCACACTGCTACAAAGCCCAAATTATTTTCCAACCAAGATACAGATAAACATGATTAGTAATTTGAAAGCTTAAAACGGTTGGTAGGGTGATTTTAACCAATCATCAAGCTTTTACTCTCCCCAGGATGACACAGGGGTAGAAAAGTCGTTTCGGATCCATGATTTGTTCATCTCTATTAGAGATGAGCGTTGTTCTACTCGAACTGTTCGCCAATCTCAAATTCGAGCTGTTTTGGGCGGTGTTCGAGCCGTTCGGCGAACACGAACAATTTGAGAAAAATTCGGCTGTTCGAGGTTATGTTCGATAACTGTTCGTGCACCAAAATCATAACTGGATTTTTTCTCAGTAATGATGAAAATTAATGTTAATACGCAGTTTGAGTGTACAGCGGGGTGGGGGGAGGGGCAGGGGATGGATCTCTGCAGGAACAATGAAGATCTCCATTTTTTTTTTCTCTTTCCCGCATTTACAGTGGGGAGGTGCAATCTGTCAGCCTATCAGCAGCGCACACACGGAGCGAAGTGCTTTTTTTCACACAAGCAAGGGCATGTGTCATTGGCAGTGTATGTCACATGTCCTTGCCCTATAAGACCAAGCCATTATCCCCGTCGCCACCATTTTCTCACTGCTGCAGCTGCGTGTTAGACGGCACCGCTGTTGCTGTGTGCGCTATACCTTGTTAATTTCAAGCCAATTTTCGCACAAATCTACAGATAGCTTGGGAGTAGGGAATAGTTGTGATTGCAGTCCTTTTAAGGACTAGGTTACAGCATTTCCTACGACTTTTATCAGGCAGGTCTGTGCTCTTAAATAGATAGATTGTGGGAGTAAAGACTAATTGTAATTGGAGTCCTTTTCAGGACTAGATTACATCAGTTCCTATCAGTTTTTGCCAGGCAGGTCTGTGCCAGTGCTGTGCAAGTTTTTTTCACAGCATTTGGCTGAATCTAGCAAAGCTAATCCTTTTTGGCCTATTGCAGAGTGTGTTAGTCAGTGGAGTAGCCTATCTGTGTTGCAAGATATACCACCTGTGTATAGAATACCAATTTTTTTACTGCACCTAGTGAAGTAAAATCTTTTGGGCATAGCATCATTCTATTAGTCCATCTATACTGACCTCCATCAGGTTGCAAATTGAATATAATTTTTTTCTGCATCTAGCTCTGAAATAATATTGGGCTTCTAGCTGTGTGTGGGAGTTGTTGTATTAGTCCATCTATACTGACCTCCATCAGGTTGCAAACTGAATATATTTTTTTCTGCATCTACCTCTGAAAAA
Organism: Phyllobates terribilis; assembly: GCF_046119375.1. Lineage (NCBI taxonomy): Eukaryota > Metazoa > Chordata > Amphibia > Anura > Dendrobatidae > Phyllobates > Phyllobates terribilis. The sequence continues at coordinate 124,204,841 of NW_027362762.1, read as the reverse complement.
ATATTGGGCTTCTAGCTGTGTGTGGGACTTGTTCTATTAATCCATCTATACAGACCTCCATCAGGTTGCAAACTGAATATATTTTTTTCTGCATCTACCTCTGAAAAAATATTGGGCTTCTAGCTGTGTGTGGGACTTGTTGTATTAGTCCATCTATACTGACCTCCATCAGGTCGCAAACTGAATATATTTTTTTCTGCATCTACCTCTGAAAAAATATTGGGCTTCTAGCTGTGTGTGGGACTTGTTCTATTAATCCATCTATACAGTCCTCCATCATGTTGCAAACTGAATATATTTTTTTCTGCATCTACCTCTGAAAAAATATGTGGCCTTCTAGCAGTGTGTGGGACTTTCTCTATTAGTCCATCTATACTGACCTCCATCAGGTTGCAAACTGAATATAATTTTTTTCTGCATCTAGCTCTGAAAAAATATTTGGCCTTCTAGCAGTGTGTGGGACTTTCTCTATTAGTCCATCTATACTGACCTCCATCAGGTTGCAAATTAAAAATAATTTTTATCTGCATCTACAGTACCTGTGAAAAAATATTTGGGCTTCTAGCTGTGTGTGGGACTTGTTCTATTAGTCCATCTATACTGACCTCCATCAGGTTGCAAATTGAATATAATTTTTATCTGCATCTAGCTCTGAAAAAATATTTGGCCTTCTAGCAGTGTGTGGGACTTTCTCTATTAGTCCATCTATACTGACCTCCATCAGGTTGCAAATTGAATATAATTTTTATCTGCATCTAGCTCTGAAAAAATATTTGGCCTTCTAGCAGTGTGTGGGACTTTCTCTATTAGTCCATCTATACTGACCTCCATCAGGTTGTAAATTAAAAATAATTTTTATCTGCATCTACCTTTGAAAAAATATTTGGGCTTCTAGCTGTGTGTGGGACTTGTTCTATTACTCCATCTGTACTGACCTCCATCAGGTTGCAAACTGAATATATTTTTTTCTGCATCTACCTCTGAAAAAATATTGGGCTTCTAGCTGTGTGTGGGACTTGTTGTATTAGTCCATCTATACTGACCTCCATCAGGTTGCAAATTAAAAATAATTTTTATCTGCATCTACAGTACCTCTGAAAAAATATTTGGGCTTCTAGCTGTGTGTGGGACTTGTTCTATTAGTCCATCTATACTGACCTTCATCAGGTTGCAAATTGAATATAATTTTTATCTGCTTCTAGCTCTGAAAAAATATTTGGCCTTCTAGCAGTGTGTGGGACCTTCTCTATTAGTCCATCTATACTGACCTCCATCCGGTTGCAAATTAAAAATAATTTTTATCTGCATCTAGCTCTGAAAAAATATTTGGCCTTCTAGCAGTGTGTGGGACTTTCTCTATTAGTCCATCTATACTGACCTCCATCAGGTTGCAAATTAAAAATAATTTTTATCTGCATCTACAGTACCTCTGAAAAACTATTTGGGCTCCTAGCTGTGTGTGGGACTTGTTCTATTAGTCCATCTATACTGACCTCCATCAGGTTGCAAATTGAATATAATTTTTTTCTGCATCTAACCCAGCCAATAGTTTTGGCCTAATACCACAGTTTGGCCACTCAGCTCTGCTCGGTTCCCATCCATTGTTTTTTTGTGCAAACAACTCCAGAGTTGTGAATTAGTTAACCACCAAAATGAGTGGAAAAAGGCCTGCTGCTGGTGGAAAGGGGAATAGGCGTGTTGGGAAGGGGAAAAAAGGTTGTGTCCGTGGGGTAGGTGTTAAAGCAACAGTAACATCTGCAGAAGAAAGACCATCTTCCAGCCAAACTAAAATGTCTACTTCTTTTAGCGGACAATGTGATAAGGTCCCTTTCTTACGGCCACGCCAATCGCTACAAATTCCAGATGAGGCACAAAAACAGCAGGTGCTTCAACGGATATCAAGTGCTCCTTTAAGTGGGCTCTCCTCCACATCAACTTCAACATCACAAATACTCCAGTCCTCAAAGGTGTCACCCCAATCGCACTTGCTTCATCACAGCTCCCAAATCTCCAGCTGCCCGTCTGAGTATGAGGTAGAACAGATGGTTGAGTCTGCAGAGCTGTTTACTCATACTATAGCCTGGGAATCAGAGGTCGACTCCAGCACTTCTGTGAATCCAGACGAGGAAATAATCTGCACTGATGCCCAGAATCTTTATGAGTCGGATCCAGGACCAGACGCAGAAGGTTCTGACCATAATGTAGACCCTCATTCCCAAACTGTAACTCCTGTTGGTGGAGACAATGAGGAAGACGATGATAAGACTCAAATACCTGATTGGAGCGACAACTTTAGTTTTTTGTCAGGGCAGGAACAGGTTGGCTCTGAGGACGACGGGTGTGATAACGCACAGGGTGATGATAATGAGGTTGGAGATCCCACTTACTGTCAACCCACAGTCAGCCAAGAGATGAGGTCAGCAGAGGAGGTGGAGGAAGATGCTAGTGACGACGAGGTCAGGTTGCGCCTTCCTGGACAGAGACGTAGTACTGGAAGCACGTCAACAACTGCATCCTCAAACACAACTCTGCCTCTCACCACAAGTCGTGGTGGCTCTTCAGGTCGCATGGGTGCTAAGCCTTGCATAGCCTGGGCATTTTTTCAGATCGATAAAGATGACCCAACTCGTGTTATCTGTAACATTTGTCAGCAAAAGCTAAGTAGAGGCCAAAAAATACATAGTTTGAGTACTTCATGCATGAACCGGCACATGGACATGAAGCATAAGTTGCAGTGGGTAGCTCAGTGTGCTGCAATGCGGCCTAGCCGGCCGGGCCAACCACCGTCTGCCATATCTTGTGCATCCGCGGCCTCTTCATCCTCTGTGACTGGGGGGACAGCAGTCACACCTGTTTTGGGGCGCAGACCTGCCACCTCTTTACCCGCAACAGCCAGCGTGATTGGCAGGTCATCATTTTCTTTGGAGGTGGTAACACCAGCTGGTGTTGAGCGCTGTCCGACATCGATAGCTTCACCTTTGGATCAATGCAACCTAACATGTCCGTCTGCATCTTCCTCACAGACCGGCAGTTTGCCGGGGACACCCTTATCAACCCCGTCTAAGCACAAAAGCCAGCCCTCGGTCCCTCAGATGTGGACAAGTAAAAGACCATTTCCTCCTAGCCATGAGAAAGCTAAGAGGTTGAATTTCACCATCTGCAAGCTCTTGGCTACAGAAATGCTGCCTTTCCGCCTGGTGGACACAGAGGATTTTCGAGACCTTATGTCCGTCGCAGTGCCCCAGTACCAGATGCCCAGTCGGCACTACTTCTCAAAGAAAGGTGTGCCTGCGCTCCACCAGCATGTCGCACACAACATCACCGCTTCTTTGAGAAACTCTGTGTGTGACAGGGTGCATTTCACCACAGACACTTGGACGAGTAGGCATGGACAGGGGCGTTACATGTCGCTGACTGGGCACTGGGTAACTATGGTGACAGCAGGACAAGGGGCTGCTGTCCAAGTCTTGCCGTCCCCACGAGTTGTGCGTCAATCCTCTTTATGTCAAAGTTCCTCCACTGCTTCTGCCTCCTCAACCTCCTCTCGGTCTTCCACCTGCACCCAAAGCCTGTCTGGTCATGCCACAAGCTTACTAACTGCACAGAAGGGATCCTGCACACCTCCTTACTTTGCTGGCAGTAGGGCTCAACGTCATCAGGCGGTTTTTACATTGAAATGTCTGGGAAATGTGAGTCACACAGCTGAGGAGTTGTGGTCAGCTCTGGAGAACCAATTTCATGAATGGTTGTCTCCACTGGACCTGAAACCAGGGAAGGCCGTGTGCGACAATGCTGCAAACCTGGGTGCGGCCCTTCGCCGGGGCAATGTCACACACGTGCCTTGTATGGCTCACGTGTTGAACCTGGTTGTCCAGCAATTTTTAGCCCACTATCCCAGACTAGATGGCCTTCTGCAGAGGGCACGGTCGCTGTGTGCTCACTTCCGCAGTTCGCATCCCGCAGCTCAGCGACTTACATCTCTACAGAAGTCGCTGGGCCTGCCACTTCACCGGCTAAAATGCGATGTGCCTACCCGGTGGAATTCAACTCTGCACATGTTGCAGCGACTGTGGCAGCACCGACAAGCCCTGGTGCAATACGTTCTGACGTATAGCCTGGGCCAACGAGATCCAGAGGTGGGGCAAATCACGCTGGAGGAGTGGTCTCAGATCAGGGACCTATGCACCCTTCTGCACAGTTTTGAAATGGCGACGAAGATGTTTAGTGCTGACGATGCAATTATCAGCATGACTATTCCGGTGATTTACATGCTGGAGCACATGTTAAACAGAATTCGGAGTCAGGTGGTGGCACAAGAGGAGGTGGAGGAAGTAGAGGAGGAGGAGTTGTATGCGGAAGGGCTAACATCTGCAAGGTCCAGACGGTCGGCAGCACCAAGGCGGCAGGCATGTGAGGGTGGGGGAGATGGTTTTACCAGGGCGCATGGTAGCAGCCAAACTAGTGAGGAAGGTGCAGGAGCCCAGGAAGAAGTGGAGGACGAACTGATGGAAGACTCATCAGATGAGGGAGACCTTGATCACATTTCTGTTGTGCGAGGTTGGGGGGAGAGGACAGAGGAAGGAAGCATGATTGTTACCTCGCCACCAACACAACAGGGACTTGGTGCTCCTGGATGGGCAACACACATGAGTGCCTTCTTGCTGCACTACCTGCAACATGACCCTCGAATTGTGAGAATTAGAAATAATCCTGACTACTGGGTTGCCACACTGTTAGATCCCCGGTACAAAAGTAAATTTGCAGAAATTATTCCTGCCATAGAAAGGGATGCACGCATGCAGGAGTATCAGCAGAGACTGTTGCAGAATCTTACATGTGCTTTTCCACAAAATACCAGTGGTGCACGTAGTGAATCTCACAGTTCCAACTTGCCAACCGTGGGACCGTCAAGTGTTCAGCACTCAAACCGTAACAGAACCACAGTATCTGCTGGTAACATCAATTTTGCGGAATCATTTCACCACTTTTTTAGCCCATCCTTTGCAAAGCCACAGGAGACAAGAAGTCTGACACATAGTCAACGCCTAGAGACGATGGTACAGGAGTATCTCCAAGTAAACATTGAAGCCATGACTGTGTCACTGGACCCTTGCTCTTTTTGGGCTTCCAATCTGGATAAATGGCCGGAGCTAGCCACTTACGCCTTGGAGATCTTGTCATGCCCCGCAGCCAGCGTTCTGTCTGAACGTGTGTTCAGCGCTGCTGGTGGTGTGCTGACAGATAAGCGCACGCGGCTCTCCACTGATAATGTAGACAGACTCACGTTCATAAAGATGAACAAATCATGGATCCGAAACGACTTTTCTACCCCTGTGTCATCCTGGGGAGAGTAAAAGCTTGATGATTGGTTAAAATCACCCAACAACCGTTTTAAGCTTTCAAATTACTAATCATGTTTATCTGTATCTTGGCTGGAAAATAATTTGGGCTTTGTAGCAGTGTGCAGCACTGATTCTATTAGGCCATCTATAAAAAGCTCCACCAGATTTAAAATTACTAATCATGTTTATCTGTATCTTGACTGGAAAATAATTTGGGCTTTGTAGCAGTGTGCAGCACTGATCCTATTAGGCCATCTATACTAAAGCTTCACCAGATTTAAAATTAATAATAATTTTTAGCTGCATCTAGCCCGGAAAATAATTTTGGGGCTCCGAGATGCGCAAGACACATAAGTGCCTTCTTGCTGCACTACCTGCAGCATGACCCTCATATTGTCAGAATTCGAAGTAATCATGACTACTGGGTTGCCACACTCTTAGATCCCCCAAACTTTTCGATCAACCTTTTCATTTTAATAAAGACCAAAAAAATGGTCATTTTTGAAATTATAAGCATTAGCAGGTTGTTAGAAACTGAAATCAAACAGTTTTCAACTCAAAACTTTATTCTAGGTGATGTTACATTTTCACATAGGACCCCTTGTTCAAAAGGAGCTTCTGAACTCTCTCGTCCATTGAATTTGTCAGGTTTTGGATGGTTTCTGCTTCAATTGTTTTGCATGAGGACAGAATACCCTCCCAGAGCTGTTGCTTAGATGTGAACTGCCTCCCGCCATCATAGACACTCCTTTTAATGATGCTCCAAAGGTTCTGAATGGGGTAGAGGTCAGGGGAGCATGGGGGTCACACCATAAGTTTGTCCCCTTTTATGCCCATATCAGCCAGAGATGCAGATGTTTTATTTGCAGCATGAGATGGTGCATTATCATGCAAAAAAATGATCTTGCTGTGAAATACACGGTTCTTCTTCTTGAACCATGGCAGGAAGTGCTGTTTGAGAAAATCCACATACATTATGGAGTTCATCTTTAGCGCCTTCAGGGATCCTAAAGGGGCCGACAATCTCTCTCCCCATGATTCCAGCCCAAAACATTACTCCACCTCCTCCTTGTTGGCGCTGTAGCCGTGTTTGCATGGGGTGTCCATCAACCAGCCATCCTCCACTCCATCCATCTGGACCATCGAGCGCTGCACGGCACTCATCCGTGAACAAAACAGTTTTGAAATCAGTCTTCATGTAATGTTTGGCCCACTGGAGCCGTTTCTGCTTGTGTGAAGTGGATAGAGGAGGTCGACAGGATGGCGTATGCACAGCTGCAAACCTCTGAAGGACCCTGCATCTTGTTGTTCGGGGGACGTTAGAGGCACCAGCAGCTTCAAAAACTTGTCTGCTGCTATGACAAGACTTTTTTGCCGCTGCTCTTTCAACCTGACGTAATTGCCTGTAGGAAAGAGTCCTCAATTTGCCCTTATCAGCACGCACACGTGTGTACTGTGAATCAGCTACATACTTCTTGATTGCCAAGACACTTCATCCTGATCATCGCACAATGTTGATTGTAGTCATGCCTTGACCTAAACACTCCACAATTTGTTGCTTCTCAGCAGCCGACACATCCTTTTTCTTTCCCATTTTGGCAGAAAATGTAGGCTGCTTAATAATGTGAGACAGCCTTCTTAAGTAGTCTTGCCTTTCATTGGACACACCTGCCAAACTAATTAGCACAGGTGTCTGCAATTGCTTACAGTGATATAAAGAGCCCTGACACACATCACCATCAATGAGTTTAACTGACAAACAAACAAATTCTTCCCTTATCACTCCTAAACACTTTTTGCATAATAATTTGGAACACAGTGTACATGTGCTTTTCCACAAAACACCAGTGGTTCACGTAGTGAATCTTACAGTTCTAACTTGCCAACCGTGGTCTGTATGGAGTTGTTCAATAAAGGGCCCAAAATTAAGATAACATAGATGGGAGAGGTCTCTATGAATAGGAATTCCTAAGTATTTGATACCCTGTGAGGGCCAGGCAAAGGGAAAGTTGGACTGGATGGAATCCTATATGGATTTGGGGAGGGAGACATCGAGGGCCTCAGACTTCGCTGCATTGATTTTAAAATTTGACCATGTAACAAAGTGATCTATTTCAGCCATAACAGCATGGATGGATATATGTGATTGAGTGATATATACTAGGACATCATCAGCAAATAGAGAGCACTTGTACTCGGTGCCTCCCACCTCAATCCACCTAATATTGGGGTTATGGCGAATTGATGAGAGCAGGTGCTCCGTCACTAGGATGTATAAGAGAGGGGACAGAGAACATCCCTGCCTTGTCCCATTGGTGATTGTGAAAGGTGATGAAAATGTTCTGACGCGCCCCCTGGGCCTTGGGACACCCGGAGCCGGACCCTTTTTGGTGGATGCTGGTGGTTGTAGTCTCCGTGGCGGCGACCCGGTTCCGTGGGTCAGGGCGGTGAAACCAGTGGCGGAACTATTTATGTGGTTTTGATGTTTAAATGTCCGACTACGCCACCCATGGATTGCGGTCAGAGTGAACCGCCGCTCCAGGGCAGACCGCTGAGGCTGGTGTTGTGGGTGCAGCAGAGCGTAGCATAACTCCCCACGGGAGGAGTATAGCCTCAGGGCAGTGTATGCGGAGGATGGGGGTGATGGTGCAGGGCAGCAGCAGTAACGACACGGAGTCAGTGATGCAGTCCAGGGCCTTTACTCACAGTTCTTATTATCCAGACCACGTCTGCAGGTAACGGCTGCCCACGTCGTACTGTGCTCACCAGGTGAGGGGCTCAGACAACTCCCAGATAACTTTGGAGCGCTTCACAGGACCCCCTTTGTGTGTCCTTTGTCTGGCCTTTCTTACCAACCCTTCTGTCCGGCTGCCTCGGGCCTCCTCTTGGTAAACTTGGCGCCAGTTTCCCTGACCCTATGTGGTGCCTTCCTAGCGGGTGTAGCGAGGGGCTGCGCCACATAAAATGTCACAGCCTCCTGTTTCTATCTGAGGGTCGTTTCCTGCCTCCACTAGTTTCGGGGACCGGTCTCCCCCTTTGGCCTGACCCCTCCACGCAGGTGGATTCGGGCGTGCCGTGGTGACTCGCCCGTCCGCACCCCTGGGATCCCTTCGTTCCTCGTTCCTGGAGCCTTCTCCGCTCCTCTTCCTTCCTTCTCCCTCTTCCAGGCCTGAGCCTCTGTTACTAGGCCCGCCTCCGGAGCAGAGCTCATGCAGAGCCCCTGCTCCCTGCCACTTCTGCTCAGACTTCTCTGCACTGAACTAAGATGGTGCCCACCTTTTATACTCCCTTCTCAATGCACCCAGGAACTGCTTCCTCCCTGCTCCTGCACTACAGGGTTCCCCTTCCTCAGTGTTCCCTCCCCCCACTCCAGCCAGGGACAGGGACTGTCGTGCCCATCTCAGGGGCATATTGGTTGCCCTGCCCCACGGCAATGTGGTGTAATGCATGCAGGTGTCGGGTCCTGATCCACACTACATCCTTACCTGAGAGTGAGATATCACACCTCTGGGTGAGGTGCAATACCTCTGTAGCAACCGAGCCCTCAGGGTGCTACAGTTCCATTTATCTTCAGCCTAGGTGACGTATTGCGATACAGGGCCGTGATTTTGGCTATAAAAGGGTCCCCTAGACCCCTACCCCAAGCTTTTTAAGAGAATCATATAAGGCGTGCCAGGAGACTCTATGGAATGCTTTCTCAGCATCCAACGAGAGTATCTAATTACAAATTTTTAACTGCATCTAGCCCAGGAAATACTTTGTGCCTAGTAGCAGTGTCTGCTAGTCAGCGGATTATCCCGGCTGTTAAGCAAGCTACACCACCTGTAGTTTAGACACTTAATTTTTTCAAAGGAAATGCTTCGGGACCACGGGATACTCAGTGAAGAGCATCAGGAGGCACCCCAAGGCATAGGGGCTGGGACTGGCAGTAGGATGCCTTGCGGTGGACAGCCGAGCTCGATCCTTATAAAAGCTTTTTAACTGCAGCAGCTTTAGTGGACGCTACTGGAGCTGGAATTACGCGGCTGCTGGCATGAGACTTGCCCTCCAATATATCCTTGTAAATGGATTTAAAGTGTATTCATTCAAATTAGAGAGACAATTTAAATTAAAAAGCTTAGAGCTGCCTCCACCACAGGGGGGCTCGCTCGACCCACCAGCGGACAGGCACCAGTATTGGGAGAGGGGGGCTGGCCGTCAGGGTTCACCGCGGCTCTGGCACAAACCCGGCGACGCGGAGGTGGCATGGGCAGGAGCGGACTGAACATGCCGGCTTCTCACTTTTTGGATTTTAGAAGGGCATGATATGCCTATATCTGTGTCTCCCCCTCCTTTTACTCCTCCACCTCTTTTCTTTTCGCATGACTATATGTACTTGTCACTTTTCCATGTGTTAGTTGTGTCTTCTGAGCAGTTTGTCAGCTTTTGGACACCTTTGAAGGTGTTTTCTATGTGTTTCTATGTGTTTTTGTTTGCCTGCCATTGGTTTTAACGGTGTTCGAAGGTGTTCGACGAACAGTTCGACGAACAGTTCGGCGAACACACGGGTGTTCGACGAACCGAACCGAACTCGAACACTACGGGGGTGGCTCAACACTAATCTTTATGAACGTGAGTCTGTCTACATTATCAGTGGAGAGCCGCGTGCGCTTATCTGTCAGCACACCACCAGCAGCGCTGAACACACGTTCAGACAGAACGCTGGCTGCGGGGCATGACAAGATCTCCAAGGCGTAAGTGGCTAGCTCCGGCCATTTATCCAGATTGGAAGCCCAAAAAGAGCAAGGGTCCAGTGACACAGTCATGGCTTCAATGTTTACTTGGAGATACTCCTGTACCATCGTCTCTAGGCGTTGACTATGTGTCAGACTTCTTGTCTCCTGTGGCCTTGCAAAGGATGGGCTAAAAAAGTGGTGAAATGATTCCGCAAAATTGATGTTACCAGCAGATACTGTGGTTCTGTTACGGTTTGAGTGCTGATCACTTGACGGTCCCACGGTTGGCAAGTTGGAACTGTGAGATTCACTATGTGCACCACTGGTATTTTGTGGAAAAGCACATGTAAGATTCTGCAACAGTCTCTGCTGATACTCCTGCATGCGTGCATCCCTTTCTATGGCAGGAATAATTTCTGCAAATTTACTTTTGTACCGGGGATCTAACAGTGTGGCAACCCAGTAGTCAGGATTATTTCTAATTCTCACAATTCGAGGGTCATGTTGCAGGTAGTGCAGCAAGAAGGCACTCATGTGTGTTGCGCATCCAGGAGCACCAAGTCCCTGTTGTCTTGGTGGCGAGGTAACAATCATGCTTCCTTCCTCTGTCCTATCCCCCCAACCTCGCACAACAGAAATGTGATCAAGGTCTCCCTCATCTGATGAGTCTTCCATCAGTTCGTCCTCCACTTCTTCCTGGGCTCCTGCACCTTCCTCACTAGTTTGGCTGCTACCATGCGCCCTGGTAAAACCATCTCCCCCACCCTCACATGCCTGCCGCCTTGGTGCTGCCGACCGTCTGGACCTTGCAGATGTTAGCCCTTCCGCATACAACTCCTCCTCCTCTACTTCCTCCACCTCCTCTTGTGCCACCACCTGACTCCGAATTCTGTTTAACATGTGCTCCAGCATGTAAATCACCGGAATAGTCATGCTGATAATGGCATCGTCAGCACTAAACATCTTCGTCGCCATTTCAAAACTGTGCAGAAGGGTGCATAGGTCCCTGATCTGAGACGACTCCTCCAGCGTGATTTGCCCCACCTCTGGATCTCGTTGGCCCAGGCCATACGTCAGAACGTATTGCACCAGGGCTTGTCGGTGCTGCCACAGTCGCTGCAACATGTGCAGAGTTGAATTCCACCGGGTAGGCACATCGCATTTTAGCCGGTGAAGTGGCAGGCCCAGCGACTTCTGTAGAGATGTAAGTCGCTGAGCTGCGGGATGCGAACAGCGGAAGTGAGCACACAGCGACCGTGCCCTCTGCAGAAGGCCATCTAGTCTGGGATAGTGGGCTAAAAATTGCTGGACAACCAGGTTCAACACGTGAGCCATACAAGGCACGTGTGTGACAAGGCCCCGGCGAAGGGCCGCACCCAGGTTTGCAGCATTGTCGCACATGGCCTTCCCTGGTTTCAGGTCCAGTGGAGACAACCATTCATGAAATTGGTTCTCCAGAGCTGACCACAACTCCTCAGCTGTGTGACTCACATTTCCCAGACATTTCAATGTAAAAACCGCCTGATGACGTTGAGCCCTACTGCCAGCAAAGTAAGGAGGTGTGCAGGATCCCTTCTGCGCAGTTAGTAAGCTTGTGGCATGACCAGACAGGCTTTGGGTGCAGGTGGAAGACCGAGAGGAGGTTGAGGAGGCAGAAGCAGTGGAGGAACTTTGACATAAAGAGGATTGACGCACAACTCGTGGGGACGGCAAGACTTGGACAGCAGCCCCTTGTCCTGCTGTCACCATAGTTACCCAGTGCCCAGTCAGCGACATGTAACGCCCCTGTCCATGCCTACTCGTCCAAGTGTCTGTGGTGAAATGCACCCTGTCACACACAGAGTTTCTCAAAGAAGCGGTGATGTTGTGTGCGACATGCTGGTGGAGCGCAGGCACACTGGGGCACTGCGACGGACATAAGGTCTCGAAAATCCTCTGTGTCCACCAGGCGGAAAGGCAGCATTTCTGTAGCCAAGAGCTTGCAGATGGTGAAATTCAACCTCTTAGCTTTCTCATGGCTAGGAGGAAATGGTCTTTTACTTGTCCACATCTGAGGGACCGAGGGCTGGCTATTGTGCTTAGACGGGGTTGATAAGGGTGTCCCCAGCAAACTGCCGGTCTGTGAGGAAGATGCAGGCGGACCTGTTAGGTTGCATTGATCCAAAGGTGAAGCTATCGATGTCGGACAGCGCTCAACACCAGCTGGTGTTACCACCTCCAAAGAAAATGATGACCTGCCAATCACGCTGGCTGTTGCGGGTAAAGAGGTGGCAGGTCTGCGCCCCAAAACAGGTGTGACTGCTGTCCCCCCAGTCACAGAGGATGAAGAGGCCGCGGATGCACAAGATATGGCAGACGGTGGTCGGCCCGGCCGGCTAGGCCGCATTGTAGCACACTGAGCTTCCCACTGCAACTTATGCTTCATGTCCATGTGCCGGTTCATGCATGAAGTACTCAAACTATGTATTTTTTGGCCTCTACTTAGCTTTTGCTGACAAATGTTACAGATAACACGAGTTGGGTCATCTTTATCGATCTGAAAAAATGCCCAGGCTATGCAAGGCTTAGCACCCATGCGACCTGAAGAGCCACCACGACTTGTGGTGAGAAGCAGAGTTGTGTTTGAGGATGCAGTTGTTGACGTGCTTCCAGTACTACGTCTCTGTCCAGGAAGGCGCAACCTGACCTCGTCGTCACTAGCATCTTCCTCCACCTCCTTTGCTGACCTCATCTCTTGGCTGACTGTGGGTTGACAGTAAGTGGGATCTCCAAAGTCATCATCATCACCCTGTGCGTTATCACACCCGTCGTCCTCAGAGCCAACCTGTTCCTGCCCTGACAAAAAACTAAAGTTGTCGCTCCAATCAGGTATTTGAGTCTCATCATCGTCTTCCTCATTGTCTCCACCAACAGGAGTTACAGTTTGGGAATGAGGGTCTACATTATGGTCAGAACCTTCTGCGTCTGGTCCTGGATCCGACTCATAAAGATTCTGGGCATCAGTGCAGATCATTTCCTCGTCTGGATTCACAGAAGCGCTGGAGACGACCTCTGATTCCCAGGCTATAGTATGAGTAAACAGCTCTGCAGACTCAACCATCTGTTCTACCTCATACTCAGACGGGCAGCTGGAGATTTGGGAGCTGTGAGGAAGCAAGTGCGATTGGGGTGACACCTTTGAGGACTGCAGTATTTGTGATGTTGAAGTTGATGTGGAGGAGAGCCCACTTAAAGGAGCACTTGATATCCGTTGAAGCACCTGCTGTTTTTGTGCCTCATCTGGAATTTGTAGCGATTGGCGTGGCCGTAAGAAAGGGATCTTATCACATTGTCCGCTAAAAGAAGTAGACATTTTAGTTTGGCTGGAAGATGGTCTTTCTTCTGCAGATGTTACTGTTGCTTTAACACCTACCCCATGGACACAACCTTTTTTCCCCTTCCCAACACGCCTATTCCCCTTTCCACCAGCAGCAGGCCTTTTTCCACTCATTTTGGTGGTTAACTAATTCACAACTCTGGAGTTGTTTGCACAAAAAAACAATGTATGGGAACCGAGCAGAGCTGAGTGGCCAAACTGTGGTATTAGGCCAAAACTATTGGCTGGGTTAGATGCAGAAAAAAATTATATTCAATTTGCAACCTGTTAGAGGTCAGTATAGATGGACTAATAGAACAAGTCCCACACACAGCTAGAAGCCCAAATATTTTTTCAGAGGTAGATGCAGAAAAAAAATATATTCAGTTTGCAACCTGATGGAGGTCAGTATAGATGGACTAATAGAGAAAGTCCCACACACTGCTAGAAGGCCAAATATTTTTTCAGAGCTAGATGCAGAAAAAAATTATATTCAGTTTGCAACCTGATGGAGGTCAGTATAGATGGATTAATAGAACAAGTCCCACAAACTGATAGAAGCCCAAATATTTTTTCAGAGCTAGATGCAGAAAAAAATTATATTCAGTTTGCAACCTGATGGAGGTCAGTATAGATGGACTAATAGAATGATGCTATGCCCAAAAGATTTTACTTCACTAGGTGCAGTAAAAAAATTGGTATTCTATACACAGGTGGTGTAGCTTGCAACACAGATAGGCTACTCCACTGACTAACACACTCTGCAATAGGCCAAAAAGGATTAGCTTTGCTAGATTCAGCCAAATGCTGTGAAAAAAACTTGCACAGCACTGGCACAGACCTGCCTGGCAAAAACTGATAGGAACTGTTGTAACCTAGTCCTGAAAAGGACTGCAATTACAATTAGTCTTTACTCCCACAATCTATCTATTTAAGAGCACAGACCTGCCTGATAAAAGTCGTAGGAAATGCTGTAACCTAGTCCTTAAAAGGACTGCAATCACAACTATTCCCTACTCCCAAGCTATCTGTAGATTTGTGCGAAAATTGGCTTGAAATTAACAAGGTATAGCGCACACAGCAACAGCGGTGCCGTCTAACACGCAGCTGCAGCAGTGAGAAAATGGTGGCGATGGGGAAAATGGCTTGGTCTTATAGGGCAAGGACATGTGACATACACTGCCAATCACACATGCCCTTGCTTGTGTGAAAAAAAGCACTTCGCTCCGTGTGTGCGCTGCTGATAGGCTGACAGATTGCACCTCCCCACTGCAAATGCGGGAAAGAGAAAAAAAAATGGAGATCTTCATTATTCCTGCAGAGATCCATCCCCTGCCCCTCCCCCCACCCCGCTGTACACTCAAACTGCGTATTAACATTAATTTTCATCATTACTGAGAAAAAATCCAGTTATGATTTTGGTGCACAAACAGTTATTGAACATAACCTCGAACAGCCGAATTTTTCTCAAATCGTTCGTGTTCGCCGAACGGCTCGAACACCGCCCAAAACAGCTCGAATTTGAGATTGGCGAACAGTTCGAGTCGAACAACGCTCATCTCTAGTCCGTATTTTTTTCTTGTACTGTACAAATTTCGGAGGAGTGGAATCGCAGCACGCTGAATACAGCTGAGAAGAAACATGCAGATCTGCACTGCCTCATTGAACAACATTGATACGAGTGCAGTCTGATTTTTTAGCATAAAGGTTCTGCTCTTCAGGATTTGCTGGTGATAGAAGGGAAGATTGGATAAATAATCCGAAGAGGGTGCTTTGCTTGGACATGGTGATTGCAATGCTCACTCCACTCCACGCAGCTCTCTCAGGCTCACCAAGGTACAAAATATATCTGACAGGAAAATCTTTCTCAGGTCACGTTCACACGTTCAGTATTTGGTCAGCATTTTACATCAATATTTGTAAGCCAAAACCATTAGTGGGTGATAAATACAGAAGTGGTGACGTGTTTCTGTTATACTTTTCCTCTGATTTCCTGATTTTGGCTTAGAGATACTGATGTCAAATACTGAAAGTGTGAACGTGGCCTTTGTGGGAAAAATGTCACTAAAAGCGGTATTCCCATCTTCAAGATCCTACCCCAATATGTAGTAGGTGTAATGATAATAATATTAGCAAATGTCTCCAATTAGAAATGTAGCATAGTTCTTCTGATTCGCTATGTCTCTTTCCTCATATGCAGGGCAGTTCAGTAGCTAAGATATCCATGGTTACGACCACTCATATAGTGGCATTTAGTTACCTAGTTGCTAATGGTAGTAACCATGGATACCTACGCTATTGCAATGCCCTGCACACGAGGAAAAGGACATAGCAAATCAGAAGAACTGTACTACATTTCTAATTGGAGAAATGTGAAAATATTTTTATCATTATTACACCGACTACATATTGGGATAGGATATTGGAGATGGGAATATCCTTTTAACAAACAAGCAATTAGCAAATGGAACAGTCAAGATATGAGATCTATCAGCAGAACTGTGTCCATGCCTTGCACTGACTAGTTAAAAAGAGACACTCTAAACACTCTTCTGACCTTAGGAATTGTCATACTAAAAATTATTTATCTGTGATTAAAAACTTACAAATTCATCGTGGACATAGATTTGGAATATACTGTACATGATACTGGACATTATATTTATTACAGCATTGAAAATGTTAACCACTCAGCAAGTGAAGTTAATACAAGAAGAATTCTTTTGGATTCTAACTTCAAATAATCTGCAACCTAATGGTCTGCACTTAAAAGTGTGACAGTGTGTAATGCTATTGATTTATTTCTACTGCGATGTTTTCCAGTTATGGATGTTGTATCAATACGTAACTGCGAGATGTCAGTGGAGACGAATCCGCGACTTGTGCAGTGAGAAGGTTATTCAAAGTCTCACAGCAAGAATATTTTTTAAGCTTAACTACAACTCAAAAGTCCAAACACATAAGAGATCCCTTGCCTTTATATGCCGGAAGTCCAATAAATAAATTATATTCAAGAGATCCGAAAGTCCAATAAAAGTTATATTCAAGGAATGAGGGAATGCTGGATATCTTGAAGCCCGAATATTGATGTGAGACCAGAAATTCATATGTTTAACAGAACATAGTGTAGTCATCCATTACTACACCAATATGAGGGAGATTTCCAAGTGCAGTAGTGGTAACTTGTACACAAAAAGCAGCATTCAGCACAGAAAAAGAGAGATTTAGAACAGCTGATGAATTACTGATGAGTGTATGCATCTTTAAAAAAAAATAAGCCAAATGCACTACAATTCTGGATCAATTAGTACCAAAAACACAACATTTATTAATTTATTATGTGTTTTATTAATTAGGATTGGTGTATTATGCACCAGTCATAATGAAGGGAGAACCACATTTAGATGCCCCAAATTCATGGGAGCCAACAAAAATGAAAATTTGGTGCATCCTTAATTTGCTAAGACACGTGTGCCTTTCTAAAACATTTAGTGCATCTTTCAAAAGTATTGCGTCATCTCTAGAAATGTATCCCAGGCAGGGCAGGCATACATTTCTGTATGTGGCAACACTTTTGAAAAAGCTGGAGGAGCTCTCCTAGACTGATGTAAAACCCCAAAAGGCATAAAGTTATTACACAACTTTGAGTTACGCAAAAGTTTTGAAACATTGTAAACAGTTTTCAACAACAATTCTGAGGAAAACTGCTTGAGGAATTTGCCCCCTGACTTTCTAAAGATGCATGAGAATCATCAAATAGCATGAGCCATTTAGATAAATTTGATACATTTTGTCTACACTGAGCTTACACTGTGTAAAGATTAGATATTGTAATTTTACTAAAACTGCCCCATTGTGCAAACTTTTGGGGCAATTGCGATAAAGAAAGACAAGGCAGAAATAGAGCAAATGCAGGGGAGGGTGATCCAAATAATGACAGAAATTAGGGAATTGAAATACTCAGAAAGTTTGTCAAACTTGGGCTAATTTATTTTATAAAAAAGTGAACTTAGAGGAACAATGACCCCAATTCATCAAGACTGACGTTGTTTGCGCCAGTCTTGATGAAGGTCTGTGATGGAGTCAAAGGTACAAGCAACTTAATGAATTAGACGTGACACTGTGCTCATTGCCGCAAATCTGACTCCAGTCCGAAACTGAAGATATGTCGTTTAAAGGGGTTTTCCCATCTCCAATACCCTATTTCAATATGTATTAGGCGTAAAATTAATAATATTAGCAAATACTTCAAATTAGAAATCTAGCAGTTCTTCTGAATTGCTATGTCGCTTAGTATCACGCATTATCTTAGGTATCCATAGTTACAATGTCACGGGGTTACCGCAACGGGGTGGAGCCAGAAGACCGCAGCGTCTTCAATTTAAGACATAGTTACATAGTTACATAGTTAATAAGGCCGAAAAAAGACAAGCGTCCATCCAGTTCAGCCTATTTCTTGTGCACTGCAGCTATTCCGCAGTGTTGATCCAGGGGAAGGCAAAAAAAACCCATGCGGTATAGGCCAATTTACATCATTGAGGAAAAATTCACTTCCCGACTCCAATCTGGCAGTCAGATTAACTCCCTGGATTAATTAACTATCACTAAGCATAAGATGTAATTTTATTGTTCTCAAGAAAGGCGTCCAGGCCTCTCTTGAACTCATTAAGTGAGTTGGACATCACCACTTCCTCTCCCAGGGAGTTCCAGAGTCTCATGGCTCTGACCGTAAAGAATCCCCTTCTATGCTGGTGCAGGAACCTCCTTTCCTCCAGACGCATAGTGTGCCCCCTCGTCTTTGTCACCATCCTTGGTATAAACAGGTCATGGGAGAGATCTCTGTACTGCCCCCTGATGTATTTATACATGTTTATGAGGTCTCCTCTAAGCCTTCTCTTTTATTGTTTTATTTCTTCTGGCAGAACAGGGGTTAAAAGGGTCATGTTTGAAATCTAGGTGCTCACAGCTGAGCTAGGTTAGCCACTCCTTTTCCTTTATAATCTGGGCTCTGATTTTAGTCCTTATCAGACCTAGCTTTTGCTGCATGGCTAACGGAGGGAGAGGAGTTATTATGAGGAGAGTTGGAGGGAGTATCAGAGACTGTTGTTTGGTTTGTACACATGGTAATTCCTTATCCTTCTCCATTTTGGTTTATTCCCCTACCTTCATACCCTGGTGCTTCCCTCTGTTATATGTGAGTGAATATTTTGTGTACCTGAAGTTTTCTGTTTACCCCTGTCAGTGTAGCCTTGTTTGTTGGGTGGGTGTTCTACGGTGCACAGTAGCGCCCCCTTCCCTAGGTGGGGGAGGAGAACAGACGGAGGGCTAACTCAGGAGTTAAATGAGGGCGGAGGCCCGGGCATCCTCACCTTCAGAGGTATCCCGGGGAATAGGGCGAGTTAGGGCTCCCCCTAGTGTTAGGGACAGGGTAGGAGCCCCTTTTCCCTGGTCACCAACCAACCATGCAGTGACATACTGTAGAACCACTCATAAAGTGACAGATAGTTAGTTGTTAGTAGTCATAATCATTGATTACCTAAGCTACTGCAATGCCCTGAACATGGAGAAAGCGACATAGCAAATCTGAAGAAATATTCTACTTTTCTATTTGGAGGTATTTGCTAATGTTATTATTATTACACCTACTACATATTGGGATAGGATGTTGGAGATGGGAATATCTCTTTGAGGTACACCACAGCTCATCATGAATTAGATGAGTGGCTGTCACCATGCCTCATCTTGCCCCACCTTAACCCCATTTTGGTGGAGCTGACCAAAACTGGCATAAAAACACCAAAAGTCCCAGTTTTCCGTCCGCAAACACTTTCATAAATTGGGGCCAATGTGCTTACAATGTATGACGAATCTGGATAAATCTTAATAAAGTCTACAAGATCCAACAAGTCACTTTATGCACTGCAGCTGGAGATGTGAGAGTCTGGTGGCAGTATAAGTTACTTTCAATTTTCATCAGCAGTGATTCTTTATGGCACTCACAACATTGTCACCACCCTCTCCTCTGTAAAAACTTTCGACCCCTTTCAGCCCACACAATGTTTTTTTTTTTTAAACTTAATAAAGTATTTATAAACTGTACACACAGTATGGTAATGCATGGAGTGTTGTGTTATATCTGACATATTGTGCCTACTGGCCTTATGTATGACCTTAATCTGTCATACTTCATGGTTGAAAGATCTAGCAGTTTACTTAACATTTTTACTGTTTGCTACCATTCATGCTTGAAAATTGCTTATTCAGATTTGTTGTGTTATATCAGGCATGCTAATTTCCAATGCTAATTGATACAGCATAGAAATTGAATATTTGGAAGGATATTGCTCTTTATACTATATTTAATGAATTATATAGAAAAAGCTGTTAATGCAGTTTTAAGAGGAAATATCTTAGACCTGGTTCACACAGCTGCAATATAACCACTTATTAGCTAACATGTATGTTAGCCATGTGAAATTGTCCTTAAGTTGTCTTCCTGTGGCTGAAAAACAGCGCTGTCTTCTCTCCAGTCTGTCTGATGATTACCTTGAGCAAAAGCTTTAAACCTATACCCTATACTCATGATCATGTAACATGGATACCATACATTGGGTATTAACTCCTGAAAAAACATTGCACTGGGTATGAGAGGTGCAGAGTAGTATGGACCCAATGGGCCCCCCACCTTCTTGTTGCTCAAATGCCACAGCAACACTGGAGATTTCAGGACAATATATTTCATAGTAAGGAAGAAGACTCGATACGTTGCTAAATAGCATTGCCAAGAAACAGGAAAACATTTTTTTCCATACAATTCATAGATTGAGATTAACAAATTGAGCTCAAAGCAAATCAGGGAGACAGAGTTTGAGTGCATGGGACGTAAACAGAATAATCTAGCACAGTTGGAGTACCAACTACTAAAACTCACTACATGCAGAAAAGAGGGGATATACAGCACGTGTCACTGATTCAATACCTGAGTGTGGCCAGTTCTTATTAGAAGTACAGTAACAGTAATATAAATCTGACAAATGTCAAGGAAGGATCCACTCAGGTCTAATTCTGTCAAATCAGATAGCCATATTCAGCAAATAGATATTGAGAGTATGTTGATTAGAAACCCTACATACCATAGAAAGCCAAATGCATTCTCTTACCCATACCTCACATTGTCTATTCTGATGCCCCAACGCACATTTCAGAATTACCTTCTTCAGGGGGTGGAGCTAATGTGTCTGTGCATGTTGTGTGTATATATCTAGCAAGAGCCAGGTGTATGGGGTCAGATTAATGTGACGCATGCTCACCGGTTACAGCACTGTTCACTGTGATGCGTCCGACCCCTCTGATGATGCGTAGAGGTCAGAGGGTGTACTTCCTGTGACGTAACATCGGCTGCATCGAATGGTTACCGGAAGCAAAGTGTTATGATCTGCAACACAAACTAAGGAAAGATAGAGGAAAGCTGTCCCTACAGTAAGACTAAGCTGAATCGCTACGATGTAGCGGGCTGCCTGTTCCTTGTGAACAGACCCATCTGAGCGAAGACCTATAGAGTTAAGTGAGGGGTCCCTAAAAGAACTAAGGACTGGGACAAAAATGGGACACCTCCTAATCAGAAGTAGATGCAGAGCACAAAAGACAAAAAGACAAAACGTACTAGAGGTCCCAGAGGACCAAGCAAACTAGATAGAGATAGGCACCGAAGCACCTGGCTAGAGAGACAGTCAAACAACACTGAAGTCCAGCAAAGCCAGAAGGGCGGAGCTGGAATAAATAGGCAGATGGTCACGTGACCGCAAAACACAAGATAGCAAAAACTAACAGGAGAATCCTCAACCGCAGGTTCTTTGAGGACAACCAAACCATGTCACCCACAGTAAACAAAACCTCTTTACGTTTTCTGTCAAAATACTTCTTGGACTTCTTGTTAGCCTCTTGCAGATTACGACGTACATTAGTCCAAACTCTCTCGGAAAAATTCTCCTCCTCCGGCACCACCGACCCCAATTTGGAGAACGAACCAAAAGACGGATGTCTCCCAGTACAACAAAAAAAAGGAGACCACCCAGCAGAGGAGGATGTATGATTGTTTAGAGTAAATTCTGCGAGAGGCAGAAACTCAGACCACACCTCTTGATTGTCCGCCACAAATCAACGCAAATACTGTTCTACATCCTGGTTCTTTCTTTCAGTCTGTCCATTCGACTCAGGATGATAACCAGATGAAAATTACAAATAGACTCCCAACCTGTCACAAAAAGCACGCCAAAAGCGATCCACAAACTGAGGTCCTCTATCAGAAACAATATCAGTGGGAACGCCATGGAGCTTGACAATCTCCTTAACAAACTCCTTAGCGAGTGTCTTGGTGCAGGGTAACTTAATGAATGGAACCAAATGACACATCTTATTAAAACAGTCCACGACCACCCAGATGACAGTAAAACCCTCGGAAACAGGAAGATCACTAATAAAATCCATAGTGAGATGCGTCCAAGGCGCACTAGGACCCTCCAGAGGGCAAAGCAACCCCGCAGCAGGAATATGTGAAGCCTTTGACCTAGCACACACAGTATACTGACGTACCCACTTGATGACTTCCTTCTGCCATCCAGGCCACCAAAAACTGCGACTGATAAGTCTCTTCCTTGTGAACAGACCCGCCTTAGTCCTCGGCTAGTCTGAACGAAGACCTATAGAGATAAGGGAGGGGTCCCTAAAAGAACTAAGTACTGGGACAAAAATGGGACACCTCCTAAACAGAAGTAGATGCAGAGCATAAAAGACAAAAAGACAAAACGTACTAGAGGTCCCAGAGGACCAAGCGAATTAGACAGAAATAGGCACTGAAGCACCTGGCTAGAAAGACAGTCAAACAATACTGAAGTCCAGCAAAGCCAGAAGGGCGGAGCTGGAATAAATAGGTAGATGGTCACGTGACCGCAAAACACAAGATAGCAAAAACTAACAGGAGGGTTCTAACACAAAGCACAGCATACAGATCCAGTGGGCATGCACACAATCGATTCAATTTTCTAGAAGTCCAAAGGGAACGCGAAGAGTACAAAGACAGACAAGAAAAAGTGCTTAAGTGCCTAGCAATAGAGGATATTATAACAATGGGTGTAAGTGACTCGCCCCCTGGGCCGTGGGGCACTCGGATCCGGGCAATAGGGGAACGATGGGAGTAGTAGTGGCAACCCGGTTCCGTTGCTCAGGGTGGTCAGGCCAGTGGTAGTCCGTTATGTGCTGATGATAATGTCCGACTACGCCACCCGTGGATTGCGGTTATTAGGAACCGCCGCTGCATGCAGACCGCTGGAGCTGATGCGGTGTGCAGCTAGGGTAGTGTGACTCCCCACGGGAAGAGTGCGGCCCCAGGGCAGTATAATGGATGGTGGGAGTGATGGTGTTGAGAGTCCAAGTACCGGTAGTGCTGGAGGCGCGAAAGAGCACACAGACAACAGGTTGCAGTCCAGGGTCTTTACTAGAACAGGTAAACTGACCCACAAACAGTCCCGGCTAGGAGGGGACCTGGATGTCTGAGAGCAACGGGGATGTTAGCCCTGGTCAGGGTGAGGGTGTAAGCCTACCGTGCTTTCTGCGCTCCTTCTGACTATCTCCTCCTTATAGGATAACAGCCCACGCTTCCGAGCTCTCCGTGTATTCTCGCCTGTATGACCTGCGACGTGGGTTCCTTTCTGCTCCCAGCCTTGTATGGCTTTGCTGGTCCCTTCTGTTATGGCAGGGCCTCGAGGCTTCTTAGGCCAAGGAATATACAGTGCCCTGCGGACTGGTTATCTGCTGTAGGATGTGGAATCCTCCCAGCCTCAGACACCAAAGTCTGGTAAATTAAGTCCTCCTTCTGCCAAGACAGGCTCTCTTCGCCTCTTGTCTCTGGCTTGTGGCTCTACTCCTGCCACACTTCCTCTCAGGTGCAATACAACTTTCTGTCCCTGCTCTGCTCCGGGACACGTCTCAGTACTGAGACAGGTCATCCAGTTCTCTCTAACCCTGTCCCCAGTACCAGCTTTTATAGGGGCAGCCTGCTCCCCCTACTGGCCTGAGACAGGAGGCATTGCATGCTAATGTTCCCCTGACCAGAGAACCTCCCCCTTGCTCTCAGACACAGCTTTATTAGATTTTGTGGCATCCAGGCCAGGGTGACACATTCCCCCCTAGTGAAATTTAGTACTCCGGGACTAAACAATAAACAGAGACAATATGCATAACCATAAAACATTAATAGACAGACGACGCACAAATTGAGTTCTTAAGGTCACAGTGTGGTCTGTGACCGGGTGTCCATATCACCAATACAACGGGGAGCCTTAACCAGGTGGGGGTCTGTCCTACTCCAAGTCCTTCACAGTCTTAGTTCATTCCTTGGTCAGGCTCCAAATGCAGTCCATACAAGGTCCCGGTTATAAAAAGTCCATAACCTTTGAGTCCTTACGGTAGCTGCAAGAAACTGAAACACAGATTTACCAAACATGCATGTAACTTGGCAAACATTTCAACATTTGGCAACAGGGTTATTTACAATTTTAGTGCACCCTATATTCTCCAGCGAGCGGGTATCTGCCCCTTTGTGCTCCTGGTTGATCTCCTTAACCCACTGTCTGGTGGTGGACTGACTTGGCTTTCCCCACTAGCGTTAGGGGTGCAGCTACCAGCTGGGTGTACAGGTAGGGCAGGCAGCTGTCTGCGGGTCCTTTGGCTTACCGCAGGCATGGCAGGCTCACTGTCAGCAGAGGGTTGACTCTCCTGGGCTGCTGGTACAGGCTCTTCTGCCTCTGGAACCGCTTGCTCCTCTTCACCTTCCGGCTCTGGTGTTGGTTGTTGCTGTGCCGATTGCAGGAAATGCAGGACAGGTACCACTATGGCATCATTTATGCGAGTCCAGGACTGAGGGAATTCTCTGAGAACGGTGCTGATCATTTCTTCCTTGTCCTCTGCGGGTTCAAGGTCACTCTGATCCTCTTCTGCACTACGGAGTTGCTCGGGGCATCTTTTGAGGTGGTCTCTGGAGACAGTACTAGTGGTTTCTCCTCCGTCCTTGGTGATCACGCACACCTTCGGGTTGTCGTGATCAGACTGCAGTACGGTGTAGGGTTCCCTTTCCCACTGGTCGTCCAACTTATGTAGCCTTCTCTTCCGCTTCAGGACTTGCTCACCAGGTTCTAGGGGACCAGCAGGGGCGTGTTGGTTGAAGAGTTTTTCTTGCCTCTCTCTCACCTGGGCCAGGCTCTTCTCCACACTCTCCTGTACCTTCTTGTACTGCAGTTGCCTTTCCGTATCCCAGTCTGCATCCGGGGAGGTGTCCTCAGGTGTAAGGACTCCCATCTCCAGGTCTACGGGCAGCTTACCTGGTCTGGCTCGCATCAGGTAAGCCGGGGTGCAGTTGGTAGCGTTCACCGGGATATGATTGTATAAGTCTATCAGGTCCGGCAGTTTTTCTGGCCACAGGCTGCGTTCCTCCAGGGGCAACGTCTTCAGGAGATCAATAACTATATTGTTCATCTTCTCACACATCCCATTGGTTTGTGGATGGTAAGGCGTTATCCGAATCTTCTTACAGCCATAGAGGTTGCAGAACTGCTGAAAGATTTCAGCCTCGAACGCTGGACCCTGGTCTGTCAGGACCTGTTCTGGATACCCGTGTGGACGGCAGAAGTATTGATGGAAGGCTCTGGCCGCTGTTTGGGCTGTCAAGTCCTTTACCGGGACCACCACTAGAAAACGGGAATAGTGGTCCACGATTGTCAGGGCATAGATGTATCCTGACCGGCTGGGAGCCAATTTGACATGGTCCAGAGCTACCAGCTCAAGAGGCTGCGTGGTGACGATGGGCCTCAAGGGTGTCTTCTGGCTGGTGCGGTCCTTCCTCCTTAGGTGACAAGTAGAGATGAGCGTTGTTCTACTCGAACTGTTCGCCAATCTCAAATTCGAGCTGTTTTGGGCGGTGTTCGAGCCGTTCGGCGAACACGAACAATTTGAGAAAAATTCGGCTGTTCGAGGTTATGTTCGATAACTGTTCGTGCACCAAAATCATAACTGGATTTTTTCTCAGTAATGATGAAAATTAATGTTAATACGCAGTTTGAGTGTACAGCGGGGTGGGGGGAGGGGCAGGGGATGGATCTCTGCAGGAACAATGAAGATCTCCATTTTTTTTTCTCTTTCCCGCATTTACAGTGGGGAGGTGCAATCTGTCAGCCTATCAGCAGCGCACACACGGAGCGAAGTGCTTTTTTTCACACAAGCAAGGGCATGTGTCATTGGCAGTGTATGTCACATGTCCTTGCCCTATAAGACCAAGCCATTTTCCCCGTCGCCACCATTTTCTCACTGCTGCAGCTGCGTGTTAGACGGCACCGCTGTTGCTGTGTGCGCTATACCTTGTTAATTTCAAGCCAATTTTCACACAAATCTACAGATAGCTTGGGAGTAGGCAATAGTTGTGATTGCAGTCCTTTTAAGGACTAGGTTACAGCATTTCCTACAACTTTTATCAGGCAGGTCTGTGCTTTTAAATAGATAGATTGTGGGAGTAAAGACTAATTGTAATTGGAGTCCTTTTCAGGACTAGGTTACATCAGTTCCTATCAGTTTTTGCCAGGCAGGTCTGTGCCAGTGCTGTGCAAGTTTTTTTCACAGCATTTGGCTGAATCTAGCAAAGCTAATCCTTTTTGGCCTATTGCAGAGTGTGTTAGTCAGTGGAGTAGCCTATCTGTGTTGCAAGATATACCACCTGTGTATAGAATACCAATTTTTTTACTGCACCTAGTGAAGTAAAATCTTTTGGGCATAGCATCATTCTATTAGTCCATCTATACTGACCTCCATCAGGTTGCAAATTGAATATAATTTTTTTCTGCATCTAGCTCTGAAAAAATATTGGGCTTCTAGCTGTGTGTGGGACTTGTTGTATTAGTCCATCTATACTGACCTCCATCAGGTTGCAAACTGAATATATTTTTTTCTGCATCTACCTCTGAAAAAATATTGGGCTTCTAGCTGTGTGTGGGACTTGTTCTATTAATCCATCTATACAGACCTCCATCAGGTTGCAAACTGAATATATTTTTTTCTGCATCTACCTCTGAAAAAATATTGGGCTTCTAGCTGTGTGTGGGACTTGTTGTACTAGTCCATCTATACTGACCTCCATCAGGTTGCAAACTGAATATATTTTTTTCTGCATCTACCTCTGAAAAAATATTGGGCTTCTAGCTGTGTGTGGGACTTGTTCCATTAATCCATCTATACAGACCTCCATCAGGTTGCAAATAGTGTTGAGCCACCCCCGTAGTGTTCGAGTTCGGTTCGGTTCGTCGAACACCCGTGTGTTCGCCGAACTGTTCGTCGAACTGTTCGTCGAACACCTTCGAACACCGTTAAAACCAATGGCAGGCAAACAAAAACACATAGAAACACATAGAAAACACCTTCAAAGGTGTCCAAAAGCTGACAAACTGCTCAGAAGACATAACTAACACATGGAAAAGTGACAAGTACATATAGTCATGCGAAAATAAAAGAGGTGGAGGAGTAAAAGGAGGGGGAGACACAGATATAGGCATGTCATGCCCTTCTAAAATCCAAAAAGTGAGAAGCCGACACGGCCAGTCCGCTCCTGCCCGTGCCACCTCCGTGTCGCCGGGTTTGTGCCAGAGCCGCGGTGAACCCTGACGGCCTGCCCCCCTCTCCCAATACTGGTGCCTGTCCGCTGGTGGGTCGAGCGAGCCCCCCTGTGGTGGAGGCAGCTCTAAGCTTTTTAATTTAAATTGTCTCTCTAATTTGAATGAATACACTTTAAATCCATTTACAAGGATCTATTGGAGTGCAAGTCTCATGCCAGCAGCCGCGGTAATTCCAGCTCCAGTAGCGTCCACTAAAGCTGCTGCAGTTAAAAAGCTTTTATAAGGATCGAGCTCGGCTGTCCACCGCAAGGCATCCTACTGCCAGTCCCAGCCCCTATGCCTTGGGGTGCCTCCTGATGCTCTTCACTAAGTATCCCATGGTCCCGAAGCATTTCCTTTGAAAAAATTTAGTGTCTAAACTACAGGTGGTGCAGCTTGCTTAACAGCCGGGATAATCCGCTCACTAGCAGACACTGCTACTAGGCACAAAGTATTTCCTGGGCTAGATGCAGTTAAAAATTTGTAATTAGATACTCTCGTTGGATGCTGAGAAAGCATTCCATAGAGTCTCCTGGCACGCCATATATGATTCTCTTAAAAAGCTTGGGGTAGGGGTCTAGGGGATCCTTTTATAGCCAAAATCACGGCCCTGTATCGCAATACGTCACCTAGGCTGAAGATAAATGGAACTGTAGCACCCTGAGGGCTCGGTTGCTATAGACGTATTGCACCTCACCCAGAGGTGTGATATCTCACTCTCAGGTAAGTGTGGATGGAGTGTGGATCAGGACCCGACACCTGCATGCATTACACCACATTGCCGTGGGGCAGGGCGACCAATATGCCCCTGAGATGGGCACGACAGTCCCTGTCCCTGGCTGGAGTGGGGGGAGGGAACACTGAGGAAGGGGAACCCTGTAGTGCAGGAGCAGGGAGGAAGCAGTTCCTGGGTGCATTGAGAAGGGAGTATAAAAGGTGGGCACCATCTTAGTTCAGTGCAGAGAAGTCTGAGCAGAAGTGGCAGGGAGCAGGGGCTCTGCATGAGCTCTGCTCCGGAGGCGGGCCTAGTAACAGAGGCCCAGGCCTGGAAGAGGGAGAAGGAAGGAAGAGGAGCGGAGAAGGCTCCAGGAACGAGGAATGAAGGGATCCCAGGGGTGCGGACGGGCGAGTCGCCACCGCACGCCCGAATCCACCTGTGTGGAGGGGTCAGGCCAAAGGGGGAGACCGGTCCCCGAACTAGTGGAGGCAGGAAACGACCCTCAGCTAGAAACCGGAGGCTCTGACATTTTATGTGGCGCAGCCCCTCGCTACACCCGCTAGGAAGGCACCACATAGGGTCAGGGAAACTGGCGCCAAGTTTACCAAGAGGAGGCCCGAGGCAGCCGGACAGAAGTGTTGGTAAGAAAGGCCAGACAAAGGACACACAAAGGGGGTCCTGTGAAGTGCTCCAAAGTTATCTGGGAGTTGTCTGAGCCCCTCACCTGGTGAGCACAGTACGACGTGGGCAGCCGTTACCTGCAGACGTGGTCTGGATAATAAGAACTGTGAGTAAAGGCCCTGGACTGCATCACTGACTCCGTGTCGTTACTGCTGCTGCCCTGCACCATCACCCCCATCCTCCGCATACACTGCCCTGAGGCTATACTCCTCCCGTGGGGAGTTATGCTACGCTCTGCTGCACCCACAACACCAGCCTCAGCGGTCTGCCCTGTAGCGGCGGTTCACTCTGACCGCAATCCACGGGTGGCGTAGTCGGACATTTAAACATCAAAACCACATAAATAGTTCCGCCACTGGTTTGACCGCCCTGAGCCACGGAACCGGGTCGCCGCCACGAAGACTACAACCACCAGCATCCACCAAAAAGGGTCCGGCTCCGGGTGTCCCAAGGCCCAGGGGGTGCGTCAGAACATTTTCATCACCTTTCACAATCACCAATGGGACAAGGCAGGGATGTCCTCTGTCCCCTCTCTTATACATCCTAGTGACGGAGCACCTGCTCTCATCAATTCGCCATAACCCCAATATTAGGTGGATTGAGGTGGGAGGCACCGAGTACAAGTGCTCTCTATTTGCTGATGATGTCCTAGTATATATCACTCAATCACATATATCCATCCCTGCTGTTATGGCTGAAATAGATCACTTTGTTACATGGTCAAATTTTAAAATCAATGCAGCGAAGTCTGAGGCCCTCGATGTCTCCCTCCCCAAATCCATATAGGATTCCATCCAGTCCAACTTTCCCTTTGCCTGGCCCTCACAGGGTATCAAATACTTAGGAATTCCTATTCATAGAGACCTCTCCCATCTATGTTATCTTAATTTTGGGCCCTTTATTGAACAACTCCATACAGACCACGGTTGGCAAGTTAGAACTGTAAGATTCACTACGTGAACCACTGGTGTTTTGTGGAAAAGCACATGTACACTGTGTTCCAAATTATTATGCAAAAAGTGTTTAGGAGTGATAAGGGAAGAATTTGTTTGTTTGTCAGTTAAACTCATTGATGGTGATGTGTGTCAGGGCTCTTTATATCACTGTAAGCAATTGCAGACACCTGTGCTAAATAGTTTGGCAGGTGTGTCCAATGAAAGGCAAGACTACTTAAGAAGGCTCTCTCACATTATTAAGCAGCCTACATTTTCTGCCAAAATGGGAAAGAAAAAGGATGTGTCGGCTGCTGAGAAGCAACAAATTGTGGAGTGTTTAGGTCAAGGCATGACTACAATCAACATTGTGCGATGATCAGGATGAAGTGTCTTGGCAATCAAGAAGTATGTAGCTGATTCACAGTACACACGTGTGCGTGCTGATAAGGGCAAATTGAGGACTCTTTCCTACAGGCAATTACGTCAGGTTGAAAGAGCAGCGGCCAAAAAGCCTTGTCATAGCAGCAGACAAGTTTTTGAAGCTGCTTGTGCCTCCAACGTCCCCCGAACAACAAGATGCAGGGTCCTTCAGAGGTTTGCAGCTGTGCATACGCCATCCTGTCGACCTCCTCTATCCACTTCACACAAGCAGAAACGGCTCCAGTGGGCCAAACATTACATGAAGACTGATTTCAAAACAGTTTTGTTCACGGATGAGTGCCGTGCAGCGCTCGATGGTCCAGATGGATGGAGTGGAGGATGGCTGGTTGATGGACACCCCACGCAAACACGGCTACAGCGCCAACAAGGAGGAGGTGGAGTAATGTTTTGGGCTGGAATCATGGGGAGAGAGATTGTCGGCCCCTTTAGGATCCCTGAAGGCGCTAAAGATGAACTCCATAATGTATGTGGATTTTCTCAAACAGCACTTCCTGCCATGGTTCAAGAAGAAGAACCGTGTATTTCACAGCAAGATCATTTTTCTGCATGATAATGCACCATCTCATGCTGCACATAAAACATCTGCATCTCTGGCTGATATGGGCATAAAAGGGGACAAACTTATGGTGTGACCCCCATGCTCCCCTGACCTCTACCCCATTCAGAACCTTTGGAGCATCATTAAAAGGAGTGTCTATGATGGCGGGAGGCAGGTCACATCTAAGCAACAGCTCTGGGAGGGTATTCTGTCCTCATGCAAAACAATTGAAGCAGAAACCATCCAAAACCTGACAAATTCAATGGACGAGAGAGTTCAGAAGCTCCTTTCGAACAAGGGGTCCTCTATGAAAATGTAACATCACCTAGAATAAAGTTTTGAGTTGAAAACTGTTTGATTTCAGTTTCTAACAACCTGCTAATGCTTATAATTTCAAAAATGACCATTTTTTTGGTCTTTATTAAAATGAAAAGGTTGATCGAAAAGTTTGGGGGATCTAAGAGTGTGGCAACCCAGTAGTCATGATTACTTCGAATTCTGACAATATGAGGGTCATGCTGCAGGTAGTGCAGCAAGAAGGCACTTATGTGTCTTGCGCATCTCGGAGCCCCAAAATTATTTTCCGGGCTAGATGCAGCTAAAAATTATTTTTAATTTTAAATCTGGTGAAGCTTTAGTATAGATGGCCTAATAGGATCAGTCCTGCACACTGCTACAAAGCCCAAATTATTTTCCAGTCAAGATACAGATAAACATGATTAGTAATTTGAAAGCTTAAAACGGTTGGTAGGGTGATTTTAACCAATCATCAAGCTTTTACTCTCCCCAGGATGACACAGGGGTAGAAAAGTCGTTTCGGATCCATGATTTGTTCATCTTTATGAACGTGAGTCTGTCTACATTATCAGTGGAGAGCCGCGTGCGCTTATCTGTCAGCACACCACCAGCAGCGCTGAACACACGTTCAGACAGAACGCTGGCTGCGGGGCATGACAAGATCTCCAAGGCGTAAGTGGCTAGCTCCGGCCATTTATCCAGATTGGAAGCCCAAAAAGAGCAAGGGTCCAGTGACACAGTCGTGGCTTCAATGTTTACTTGGAGATACTCCTGTACCATCGTCTCTAGGCGTTGACTATGTGTCAGACTTCTTGTCTCCTGTGGCCTTGCAAAGGATCGGCTAAAAAAGTGGTGAAATGATTCCGCAAAATTGATGTTACCAGCAGATACTGTGGTTCTGTTACGGTTTGAGTGCTGAACACTTGACGGTCCCACGGTTGGCAAGTTGGAACTGTGAGATTCACTACGTGCACCACTGGTATTTTGTGGAAAAGCACATGTAAGATTCTGCAACAGTCTCTGCTGATACTCCTGCATGCGTGCATCCCTTTCTATGGCAGGAATAATTTCTGCAAATTTACTTTTGTACCGGGGATCTAACAGTGTGGCAACCCAGTAGTCAGGATTATTTCTAATTCTCACAATTCGAGGGTCATGTTGCAGGTAGTGCAGCAAGAAGGCACTCATGTGTGTTGCGCATCCAGGAGCACCAAGTCCCTGTTGTGTTGGTGGCGAGGTAACAATCATGCTTCCTTCCTCTGTCCTCCCCCCCCAACCTCGCACAACAGAAATGTGATCAAGGTCTCCCTCATCTGATGAGTCTTCCATCAGTTCGTCCTCCACTTCTTCCTGGGCTCCTGCACCTTCCTCACTAGTTTTGCTGCTACCATGCGCCCTGGTAAAACCATCTCCCCCACCCTCACATGCCTGCCGCCTTGGTGCTGCCGACCGTCTGGACCTTGCAGATGTTAGCCCTTCCGCATACAACTCCTCCTCCTCTACTTCCTCCACCTCCTCTTGTGCCACCACCTGACTCCGAATTCTGTTTAACATGTGCTCCAGCATGTAAATCACCGGAATAGTCATGCTGATAATGGCATCGTCAGCACTAAACATCTTCGTCGCCATTTCAAAACTGTGCAGAAGGGTGCATAGGTCCCTGATCTGAGACCACTCCTCCAGCGTGATTTGCCCCACCTCTGAATCTCATTGGCCCAGGCTATACGTCAGAACGTATTGCACCAGGGCTTGTCGGTGCTACCACAGTCGCTGCAACATGTGCAGAGTTGAATTCCACCGGGTAGGCACATCGCATTTTAGCCGGTGAAGTGGCAGGCCCAACGACTTCTGTAGAGATGTAAGTCGCTGAGCTGCGGGATGCGAACGGCGGAAGTGAGCACACAGCGACCGTGCCCTCTGCAGAAGGCCATCTAGTCTGGGATAGTGGACTAAAAATTGCTGGACAACCAGGTTCAACACATGAGCCATACAAGGCACGTGTGTGACATTGCCCCGGCGAAGGGCCGCACCCAGGTTTACAGCATTGTCGCACACGGCCTTCCCTGGTTTCAGGTCCAGTGGAGACAACCATTCATGAAATTGGTTCTCCAGAGCTGACCACAACTCCTCAGCTGTGTGACTCACATTTCCCAGACATTTCAATGTAAAAACCGCCTGATGACGTTGAGCCCTACTGCCAGCATAGTAAGGAGGTGTGCAGGATCCCTTTTGCGCAGTTAGAAAGCTTGTGGCATGACCAGACAGGCTTTGGGTGCAGGTGGAAGACCGAGAGGAGGTTGAGGAGGCAGAAGCAGTGGAGGAACTTTGACATAAAGAGGATTGACGCACAACTCGTGGGGACGGCAAGACTTGGACAGCAGCCCCTTGTCCTGCTGTCACCATAGTTACCCAGTGCCCAGTCAGCGACATGTAACGCCCCTGTCCATGCCTACTCGTCCAAGTGTCTGTGGTGAAATGCACCCTGTCACACACAGAGTTTCTCAAAGAAGCGGTGATGTTGTGTGCGACATGCTGGTGGAGCGCAGGCACACCTTTCTTTGAGAAGTAGTGCCGACTGGGCATCTGGTACTGGGGCACTGCGACGGACATAAGGTCTCGAAAATCCTCTGTGTCCACCAGGCGGAAAGGCAGCATTTCTGTAGCCAAGAGCTTGCAGATGGTGAAATTCAACCTCTTAGCTTTCTCATGGCTAGGAGGAAATGGTCTTTTACTTGTCCACATCTGAGGGACCGAGGGCTGGCTATTGTGCTTAGAAGGGGTTGATAAGGGTGTCCCCGGCAAACTGCCGGTCTGTGAGGAAGATGCAGGCGGACATGTTAGGTTGCCTTGATCCAAAGGTGGTGCTATCGATGTCGGACAGCGCTCAACACCAGCTGGTGTTACCACCTCCAAAGAAAATGATGACCTGCCAATCACGCTGGCTGTTGCGGGTAAAGAGGTGGCAGGTCTGCGCCCCAAAACAGGTGTGACTGCTGTCCCCCCAGTCACAGAGGATGAAGAGGCCGCGGATGCACAAGATATGGCAGACGGTGATTGGCCCGGCCGGCTAGGCCGCATTGTAGCACACTGAGCTTCCCACTGCAACTTATGCTTCATGTCCATGTGCCGGTTCATGCATGAAGTACTCAAACTATGTATTTTTTGGCCTCTACTTAGCTTTTGCTGACAAATGTTACAGATAACACGAGTTTGGTCATCTTTATCGATCTGAAAAAATGCCCAGGCTATGCAAGGCTTAGCACCCATGCGACCTGAAGAGCCACCACGACTTGTGGTGAGAGGCAGAGTTGTGTTTGAGGATGCAGTTGTTGACGTGCTTCCAGTACTACGTCTCTGTCCAGGAAGGCGCAACCTGACCTCGTCGTCACTAGCATCTTCCTCCACCTCCTCTGCTGACCTCATCTCTTGGCTGACTGTTGGTTGACAGTAAGTGGGATCTCCGACCTCATCATCATCACCCTGTGCGTTATCACACCCGTCGTCCTCAGAGCCAACCTGTTCCTGCCCTGACAAAAAACTAAAGTTGTCGCTCCAATCAGGTATTTGAGTCTTATCATCGTCTTCCTCATTGTCTCCACCAACAGGAGTTACAGTTTGGGAATGAGGGTCTACATTATGGTCAGAACCTTCTGCGTCTGGTCCTGGATCCGACTCATAAAGATTCTGGGCATCAGTGCAGATCATTTCCTCGTCTGGATTCACAGAAGCGCTGGAGTCGACCTCTGATTCCCAGGCTATAGTATGAGTAAACAGCTCTGCAGACTCAACCATCTGTTCTACCTCATACTCAGACGGGCAGCTGGAGATTTGGGAGCTGTGAGGAAGCAAGTGCGATTTGGGTGACACCTTTGAGGACTGGAGTATTTGTGATGTTGAAGTTGATGTGGAGGAGAGCCCACTTAAAGGAGCACTTGATATCCGTTGAAGCACCTGCTGTTTTTGTGCCTCATCTGGAATTTGTAGCGATTGGCGTGGCCGTAAGAAAGGGATCTTATCACATTGTCCGCTAAAAGAAGTAGACATTTTAGTTTGGCTGGAAGATGGTCTTTCTTCTGCAGATGTTACTGTTGCTTTAACACCTACCCCACGGACACAACCTTTTTTCCCCTTCCCAACACGCCTATTCCCCTTTCCACCAGCAGCAGGCCTTTTTCCACTCATTTTGGTGGTTAACTAATTCACAACTCTGGAGTTGTTTGCACAAAAAAACAATGGATGGTAACCGAGCAGAGCTGAGTGGCCAAACTGTGGTACTAGGCCAAAACTATTGGCTGGGTTAGATGCAGAAAAAAATTATTTTGAATTTGCAACCTGATGGAGGTCAGTATAGATGGACTAATACAAATAGTCCCACACACAGCTAGAAGCCCAAATATTTTTTCAGAGGTACTGTAGATGCAGATAAAAATTAGTTTTAATTTGCAACCTGATGGAGGTCAGTATAGATGGACTAATAGAGAAAGTCCGACACACTACTAGAAGGCCAAATATTTTTTCAGAGGTAGATGCAGAAAAAAATATATTCAGTTTGCAACCTGATGGAGGTCAGTATAGATGGACTAATACAAATAGTCCCACACACAGCTAGAAGCCCAAATATTTTTTCAGAGGTACTGTAGATGCAGAAAAAAATTATTTTTAATTTGCAACCTGATGGAGGTCAGTATAGATGGACTAATAGACCAAGTCCCACACACTGCTAGAAGCCCAAATATTTTTTCAGAGCTAGATGCAGAAAAAAATTATTTTTAATTTGCAACCTGATGGAGGTCAGTATAGATGGACTAATAGACCAAGTCCCACACACCGCTAGAAGCCCAACTATTTTTTCAGAGCTAGATGCAGAAAAAAATTATATTCAATTTGCAACCTGCTGGAGGTCAGTATAGAAGGACTAATAGAACAAGTCCCACACACTGCTAGAAGCCCAAATATTTTTTCAGAGCTAAATGAAGAAAAAAATTATTTTTAATTTGCAACCTGATGGAGATCAGTATAGATGGACTAATAGACCAAGTCCCACACACCGCTAGAAGCCCAAATATTTTTTCAGAGCTAGATGCAGAAAAAAATTATTTTTAATTTGCAACCTGATGGAGGTCAGTATAGATGGACTAATAGACCAAGTCCCACACACCGCTAGAAGCCCAAATATTTTTTCAGAGCTAGATGCAGAAAAAAATTATTTTTAATTTGCAACCTGATGGAGGTCAGTATAGATGGACTAATAGACCAAGTCCCACACACTGCTAGAAGCCCAAATATTTTTTCAGAGCTAGATGCAGAAAAAAATTATTTTTAATTTGCAACCTGATGGAGGTCAGTATAGATGGACTAATAGACCAAGTCCCACACACCGCTAGAAGCCCAAATATTTTTTCAGAGCTAGATGCAGAAAAAAATTATTTTTAATTTGCAACCTGATGGAGGTCAGTATAGATGGACTAATAGACCAAGTCCCACACACTGCTAGAAGCCCAAATATTTTTTCAGAGCTAGATGCAGAAAAAAATTATTTTTAATTTGCAACCTGATGGAGGTCAGTATAGATGGAATAATAGACCATGTCCCACACACCGCTAGAAGCCCAACTATTTTTTCAGAGCTAGATGCAGAAAAAAATTATATTCAATTTGCAACCTGCTGGAGGTCAGTATAGAAGGACTAATAGAACAAGTCCCACACACTGCTAGAAGCCCAAATATTTTTTCAGAGCTAAATGAAGAAAAAAAATATTTTTAATTTGCAACCTGATGGAGGTCAGTATAGATGGACTAATAGACCAAGTCCCACACACTGCTAGAAGCCCAAATATTTTTTCAGAGCTAGATGCAGAAAAAAATTATTTTTAATTTGCAACCTGATGGAGGTCAGTATAGATGGACTAATAGACCAAGTCCCACACACTGCTAGAAGCCCAAATATTTTTTCAGAGCTAGATGCAGAAAAAAATTATTTTTAATTTGCAACCTGATGGAGGTCAGTATAGATGGACTAATAGACCAAGTCCCACACACTGCTAGAAGCCCAAATATTTTTTCACAGCTAGATGCAGAAAAAATTATTTTTAATTTGCAACCTGATGGAGGTCAGTATAGATGGACTAATAGACCAAGTCCCACACACTGCTAGAAGAACAACTATTTTTTCAGAGCTAGATGCAGAAAAAAATTATATTCAATTTGCAACCTGCTGGAGGTCAGTATAGAAGGACTAATAGAACAAGTCCCACACACTGCTAGAAGCCCAAATATTTTTTCAGAGCTAAATGAAGAAAAAAATTATTTTTAATTTGCAACCTGATGGAGGTCAGTATAGATGGACTAATAGACCAAGTCCCACACACTGCTAGAAGCCCAAATATTTTTTCAGAGCTAGATGAAGAAAAAAATTATATTCAGTTTGCAACCTGATGGAGGTCAGTATAGATGGACTAATAGAATGATGCTATGCCCAAAAGATTTTACTTCACTAGGTGCAGTAAAAAAATTGGTATTCTATACACAGGTGTTATATCTTGCAACACAGATAGGCTACTCCACTGACTAACACACTCTGCAATAGGCCAAAAAGGATTAGCTTTGCTAGATTCAGCCAAATGCTGTGAAAAAAACTTGCACAGCACTGGCACAGACCTGCCTGGCAAAAACTGATAGGAACTCATGTAACCTAGTCCTGAAAAGGACTCCAATTACAATTAGTCTTTACTCCCACAACCTATCTATTTAAGAGCACAGACCTCCCTGATAAAAGTCGTAGGAAATGCTGTAACCTAGTCCTTAAAAGGACTGCAATCACAACTATTCCCTACTCCCAAGCTATCTGTATATTTGTGCGAAAATTGGCTTGAAATTAACAAGGTATAGCGCACACAGCAACAGCGGTGCCGTCTAACACGCAGCTGCAGCAGTGAGAAAATGGTGGCGACGGGGAAAATGGCTTGGTCTTATAGGGCAAGGACATGTGACATACACTGCCAATGACACATGCCCTTGCTTGTGTGAAAAAAAGCACTTCGCTCCGTGTGTGCGCTGCTGATAGGCTTACAGATTGCACCTCCCCACTGTAAATGCGGGAAAGAGAAAAAAAAATGGAGATATTCATTGTTCCTGCAGAGATCCATCCCCTGCCCCTCCCCCCACCCCGCTGTACACTCAAACTGCGTATTAACATTAATTTTCATCATTACTGAGAAAAAATCCAGTTATGATTTTGGTGCACGAACAGTTATCGAACATAACCTCGAACAGCCGAATTTTTCTCAAATTGTTCGTGTTCGCCGAACGGCTCGAACACCGCCCAAAACAGCTCGAATTTGAGATTGGCGAACAGTTCGAGTAGAACAACGCTCATCTCTAGTTGCAAACTGAATATATTTTTTTCTGCATCTACCTCTGAAAAAATATTGGGCTTCTAGCTGTGTGTGGGACTTGTTGTATTAGTCCATCTATACTGACCTCCATCAGGTTGCAAACTGAATATATTTTTTTCTGCATCTACCTCTGAAAAAATATTGGGCTTCTAGCTGTGTGTGGGACTTGTTCTATTAATCCATCTATACAGACCTCCATCAGGTTGCAAACTGAATATATTTTTTTCTGCATCTACTTCTGAAAAAATATGTGGCCTTCTAGCAGTGTGTGGGACTTTCTCTATTAGTCCATCTATACTGACCTCCATCAGGTTGCAAACTGAATATAATTTTTTTCTGCATCTAGCTCTGAAAAAATATTTGGCCTTCTAGCAGTGTGTGGGACTTTCTCTATTAGTCCATCTATACTGACCTCCATCAGGTTGCAAATTAAAAATTATTTTTATCTGCATCTACAGTACCTCTGAAAAAATATTTGAGCTTCTAGCTGTGTGTGGGACTTGTTCTATTAGTCCATCTATACTGACCTCCATCAGGTTGCAAATTGAATATAATTTTTATCTGCATCTAGCTCTGAAAAAATATTTGGCCTTCTAGCAGTGTGTGGGACTTTCTCTATTAGTCCATCTATACTGACCTCCATCAGGTTGCAAACTGAATATATTTTTTTCTGCATCTACCTCTGAAAAAATATTGGGCTTCTAGCTGTGTGTGGGACTTGTTGTATTAGTCCATCTATACTGACCTCCATCAGGTTGCAAATTAAAAATAATTTTTATCTGCATCTACAGTACCTCTGAAAAAATATTTGGGCTTCTAGCTGTGTGTGGGACTTTTTCTATTAGTCCATCTATGCTGACCTCCATCAGGTTGCAAATTGAATATAATTTTTATCTGCATCTAGCTCTGAAAAAATATTTGGCCTTCTAGCAGTGTGTGGGACTTTCTCTATTAGTCCATCTATACTGAACTCCATCAGGTTGCAAATTAAAAATAATTTTTATCTGCATCTAGCTCTGAAAAAATATTTGGCCTTCTAGCAGTGTGTGGGACTTTCTCTATTAGTCCATCTATACTGACCTCCATCAGGTTGCAAATTAAAAATAATTTTAATCTGCATCTACCTCTGAAAAAATATTTGGGCTTCTAGCTGTGTGTGGGACTTGTTCTATTAATCCATCTATACAGACCTCCATCAGGTTGCAAACTGAATATAATTTTTTTCTGCATCTAGCTCTGAAAAAATATTTGGCCTTCTAGCAGTGTGTGGGACTTGTTCTATTAGTCCACCTATACTGACCTCCATCAGGTTGCAAATTCAAAATAATTTTTTGTCTGCATCTAGCTCTGAAAAAATATTTGGCCTTCTAGCAGTGTGTGGGACTTTCTCTATTAGTCCATCTATACTGACCTCCATCAGGTTGCAAACTGAATATATTTTTTTTCTGCATCTACCTCTGAAAAAATATTGGGCTTGTAGCTGTGTGTGGCACTTGTTCTATTAATCCATCTATACAGACCTCCATCAGGTTGCAAACTGAATAAAAAAATTTTCTGCATCTAGCTCTGAAAAAATATTTGGGCTTCTAGCTGTGTGTGGGACTTGTTCTATTAGTCCATCTATACTGACCTCCATCAGTTTGCAAATTGAATATAATTTTTTTCTGCATCTAACCCAGCCAATAGTTTTGGCCTAATACCACAGTTTGGCCACTCAGCTCTGCTCGGTTCCCATCCATTGTTTTTTTGTGCAAACAACTCCAGAGTTGTGAATTAGTTAACCACCAAAATTAGTGGAAAAAGGCCTGCTGCTGGTGGAAAGGGGAATAGGCGTGTTGAGAAGGGGAAAAAAGGTTGTGTCCGTGGGGTAGGTGTTAAAGCAACAGTAACATCTGCACAAGAAAGACCATCTTCCAGCCAAACTAAAATGTCTACTTCTTTTAGCGGACAATGTGATAAGATCCCTTTCTTACGGCCATGCCAATCGCTACAAATTCCAGATGAGGCACAAAAACAGCAGGTGCTTCAACGGATATCAAGTGCTCCTTTATGTGGGCTCTCCTCCACATC
Organism: Phyllobates terribilis; assembly: GCF_046119375.1. Lineage (NCBI taxonomy): Eukaryota > Metazoa > Chordata > Amphibia > Anura > Dendrobatidae > Phyllobates > Phyllobates terribilis. Next base: position 124,164,665 of record NW_027362762.1, on the reverse strand, counting down.
AACTTCAACATCACAAATACTCCAGTCCTCAAAGGTGTCACCCCAATCGCACTTGCTTCCTCACAGCTCCCAAATCTCCAGCTGCCCGTCTGAGTATGAGGTAGAACAGATGGTTGAGTCTGCAGAGCTGTTTACTCATACTATAGCCTGGGAATCAGAGGTCGACTCCAGCGCTTCTGTGAATCCAGACGAGGAAATGATCTGCACTGATGCCCAGAATCTTTATGAGTCGGATCCAGGACCAGACGCAGAAGGTTCTGACCATAATGTAGACCCTCATTCCCAAACTGTAACTCCTGTTGGTGGAGACAATGAGGAAGACGATGATAAGACTCAAATACCTGATTGGAGCGACAACTTTAGTTTTTTGTCAGGGCAGGAACAGGTTGGCTCTGAGGACGACGGGTGTGATAACGCACAGGGTGATGATGATGAGGTTGGAGATCCCACTTACTGTCAACCCACAGTCAGCCAAGAGATGAGGTCAGCAGAGGAGGTGGAGGAAGATGCTAGTGACGACGAGGTCAGGTTGCGCCTTCCTGGACAGAGACGTAGTACTGGAAGCACGTCAACAACTGCATCCTCAAACACAACTCTGCCTCTCACCACAAGTCGTGGTGGCTCTTCAGGTCGCATGGGTGCTAAGCCTTGCATAGCCTGGGCATTTTTTCAGATCGATAAAGATGACCCAACTCGTGTTATCTGTAACATTTGTCAGCAAAAGCTAAGTAGAGGCCAAAAAATACATAGTTTGAGTACTTCATGCATAAACCGGCACATGGACATGAAGCATAAGTTGCAGTGGGAAGCTCAGTGTGCTACAATGCGGCCTAGCCGGCCGGGCCAACCACCGTCTGCCATATCTTGTGCATCCGCGGCCTCTTCATCCTCTGTGACTGGGGGGACAGCAGTCACACCTGTTTTGGGGCGCAGACCTGCCACCTCTTTACCCGCAACAGCCAGCGTGATTGGCAGGTCATCATTTTCTTTGGAGGTGGTAACACCAGCTGGTGTTGAGCGCTGTCCGACATCGATAGCACCACCTTTGGATCAAGGCAACCTAACATGTCCGCCTGCATCTTCCTCACAGACCGGCAGTTTGCCGGGGACACCCTTATCAACCCCGTCTAAGCACAATAGCCAGCCCTCGGTCCCTCAGATGTGGACAAGTAAAAGACCATTTCCTCCTAGCCATGAGAAAGCTAAGAGGTTGAATTTCACCATCTGCAAGCTCTTGGCTACAGAAATGCTGCCTTTCCGCCTGGTGGACACAGAGGATTTTCGAGACCTTATGTCCGTCGCAGTGCCCCAGTACCAGACGCCCAGTCGGCACTACTTCTCAAAGAAAGGTGTGCCTGCGCTCCACCAGCATGTCGCACACAACATCACCGCTTCTTTGAGAAACTCTGTGGTGACAGGGTGCATTTCACCACAGACACTTGGACGAGTAGGCATGGACAGGGGCGTTACATGTCGCTGACTGGGCACTGGGTAACTATGGTGACAGCAGGACAAGGGGCTGCTGTCCAAGTCTTGCCGTCCCCACGAGTTGTGCGTCAATCCTCTTTATGTCAAAGTTCCTCCACTGCTTCTGCCTCCTCAACCTCCTCTCGGTCTTCCACCTGCACCCAAAGCCTGTCTGGTCATGCCACAAGCTTTCTAACTGCGCAGAAGGGATCCTGCACACCTCCTTACTATGCTGGCAGTAGGGCTCAACGTCATCAGGCGGTTTTTACATTGAAATGTCTGGGAAATGTGAGTCACACAGCTGAGGAGTTGTGGTCAGCTCTGGAGAACCAATTTCATGAATGGTTGTCTCCACTGGACCTGAAACCAGGGAAGGCCGTGTGCGACAATGCTGCAAACCTGGGTGCGGCCCTTCGCCGGGGCAATGTCACACACGTGCCTTGTATGGCTCACGTGTTGAACCTGGTTGTCCAGCAATTTTTAGCCCACTATCCCAGACTAGATGGCCTTCTGCAGAGGGCACGGTCGCTGTGTGCTCACTTCCGCCGTTCGCATCCCGCAGCTCAGCGACTTACATCTCTACAGAAGTCGTTGGGCCTGCCACTTCACCGGCTAAAATGCGATGTGCCTACCCGGTGGAATTCAACTCTGCACATGTTGCAGCGACTGTGGCAGCACCGACAAGCCCTGGTGCAATACGTTCTGACGTATAGCCTGGGCCAACGAGATCCAGAGGTGGGGCAAATCACGCTGGAGGAGTGGTCTCAGATCAGGGACCTATGCACCCTTCTGCACAGTTTTGAAATGGCGACGAAGATGTTTAGTGCTGACGATGCCATTATCAGCATGACTATTCCGGTGATTTACATGCTGGAGCACATGTTAAACAGAATTCGGAGTCAGGTGGTGGCACAAGAGGAGGTGGAGGAAGTAGAGGAGGAGGAGTTGTATGCGGAAGGGCTAACATCTGCAAGGTCCAGACGGTCGGCAGCACCAAGGCGGCAGGCATGTGAGGGTGGGGGAGATGGTTTTACCAGGGCGCATGGTAGCAGCCAAACTAGTGAGGAAGGTGCAGGAGCCCAGGAAGAAGTGGAGGACGAACTGATGGAAGACTCATCAGATGAGGGAGACCTTGATCACATTTCTGTTGTGCGAGGTTGGGGGGAGAGGACAGAGGAAGGAAGCATGATTGTTACCTCGCCACCAACACAACAGGGACTTGGTGCTCCTGGATGCGCAACACACATGAGTGCCTTCTTGCTGCACTACCTGCAACATGACCCTCGAATTGTGAGAATTAGAAATAATCCTGACTACTGGGTTGCCACACTGTTAGATCCCCGGTACAAAAGTAAATTTGCAGAAATTATTCCTGCCATAGAAAGGGATGCACGCATGCAGGAGTATCAGCAGAGACTGTTGCAGAATCTTACATGTGCTTTTCCACAAAATACCAGTGGTGCACGTAGTGAATCTCACAGTTCCAACTTGCCAACCGTGGGACCGTCAAGTGTTCAGCACTCAAACCGTAACAGAACCACAGTATCTGCTGGTAACATCAATTTTGCGGAATCATTTCACCACTTTTTTAGCCCATCCTTTGCAAGGCCACAGGAGACAAGAAGTCTGACACATAGTCAAAGCCTAGAGACGATGGTACAGGAGTATCTCCAAGTAAACATTGAAGCCATGACTGTGTCACTGGACCCTTGCTCTTTTTGGGCTTCCAATCTGGATAAATGGCCGGAGCTAGCCACTTACGCTTGGAGATCTTGTCATGCCCCGCAGCCAGCGTTCTGTCTGAACGTGTGTTCAGCGCTGCTGGTGGTGTGCTGACAGATAAGCGCACGCGGCTCTCCACTGATAATGTAGACAGACTCACGTTCATAAAGATGAACAAATCATGGATCCGAAACGACTTTTCTACCCCTGTGTCATCCTGTGGAGAGTAAAAGCTTGATGATTGGTTAAAATCACCCTACCAACCGTTTTAAGCTTTCAAATTACTAATCATGTTTATCTGTTTCTTGGCTGGAAAATAATTTGGGCTTTGTAGCAGTGTGCAGCACTGATTCTATTAGGCCATCTATAATAAGCTCCACCAGATTTAAATTTACTAATCATGTTTATCTGTATCTTGACTGGAAAATAATTTGGGCTTTGTAGCAGTGTGCAGCACTGATCCTATTAGGCCATCTATACTAAAGCTTCACCAGATTTAAAATTAATAATAATTTTTAGCTGCATCTAGCCTGGAAAATAATTTTGGGGCTCCGAGATGCGCAAGACACATAAGTGCCTTCTTGCTGCACTACCTGCAGCATGACCCTCATATTGTCAGAATTCGAAGTAATCATGACTACTGGGATGCCACACTCTTAGATCCCCCAAACTTTTCGATCAACCTTTTCATTTTAATAAAGACCGAAAAAATGGTCATTTTTGAAATTATAAGCATTAGCTGGTTGTTAGAAACTGAAATCAAACAGTTTTCAACTCAAAACTTTATTCTAGGTGATGTTACATTTTAACATAGGACCCCTTGTTCGAAAGGAGCTTCTGAACTCTCTCGTCCATTGAATTTGTCAGGTTTTGGATGGTTTCTGCTTCAATTGTTTTGCATGAGGACAGAATACCCTCCCAGAGCTGTTGCTTAGATGTGAACTGCCTCCCGCCATCAAAGACACTCCTTTTAATGATGCTCCAACGGTTCTGAATGGGGTAGAGGTCAGGGGAGCATGGGGGGGCACACCATAAGTTTGTCCCCTTTTATGCCCATATCAGCCAGAGATGCAGATGTTTTATGTGCAGCATGAGATGGTGCATTATCATGCAAAAAAATGATCTTGCTGTGAAATACACGGTTCTTCTTCTTGAACCATGGCAGGAAGTGCTGTTTGAGAAAACCACATACATTATGGAGTTCATCTTTAGCGCCTTCAGGGATCCTAAAGGGGCCGACAATCTCTCTCCCCATGATTCCAGCCCAAAACATTACTCCACCTCCTCCTTGTTGGCGCTGTAGCCGTGTTTGCGTGGGGTGTCCATCAACCAGCCATCCTCCACTCCATCCATCTGGACCATCGAGCGCTGCACGGCACTCATCCGTGAACAAAACAGTTTTGAAATCAGTCTTCATGTAATGTTTGGCCCACTGGAGCCGTTTCTGCTTGTGTGAAGTGGATAGAGGAGGTCGACAGGATGGCATATGCACAGCTGCAAACCTCTGAAGGACCCTGCATCTTGTTGTTCGGGGGACGTTGGAGGCACCAGCAGCTTCAAAAACTTGTCTGCTGCTATGACAAGGCTTTTTTGCCGCTGCTCTTTCAACCTGACGTAATTGCCTGTAGGAAAGAGTCCTCAATTTGCCCTTATCAGCACGCACACGTGTGTACTGTGAATCAGCTACATACTTCTTGATTGCCAAGACACTTCATCCTGATCATCGCACAATGTTGATTGTAGTCATGCCTTGACCTAAACACTCCACAATTTGTTGCTTCTCAGCAGCCGACACATCCTTTTTCTTTCCCATTTTGGCAGAAAATGTAGGCTGCTTAATAATGTGAGACAGCCTTCTTAAGTAGTCTTGCCTTTCATTGGACACACCTGCCAAACTAATTAGCACAGGTGTCTGCAATTGCTTACAGTGATATAAAGAGCCCTGACACACATCACCATCAATGAGTTTAACTGACAAACAAACAAATTCTTCCCTTATCACTCCTAAACACTTTTTGCATAATAATTTGGAACACAGTGTACATGTGCTTTTCCACAAAACACCAGTGGTTCACGTAGTGAATCTTACAGTTCTAACTTGCCAACCGTGGTCTGCATGGAGTTGTTCAATAAAGGGCCCAAAATTAAGATAACATAGATGGGAGAGGTCTCTATGAATAGGAATTCCTAAGTATTTGATACCCTGTGAGGGCCAGGCAAAGGGAAAGTTGGACTGGATGGAATCCTATATGGATTTGGGGAGGGAGACATCGAGGGCCTCAGACTTCGCTGCATTGATTTTAAAATTTGACCATGTAACAAAGTGATCTATTTCAGCCATAACAGCATGGATGGATATATGTGATTGAGTGATATATACTAGGACATCATCAGCAAATAGAGAGCACTTGTACTCGGTGCCTCCCACCTCAATCCACCTAATATTGGGGTTATGGCGAATTGATGAGAGCAGGTGCTCCGTCACTAGGATGTATAAGAGAGGGGACAGAGAGCATCCCTGCCTTGTCCCATTGGTGATTGTGAAAGGTGATGAAAATGTTCTGACGCGCCCCCTGGGCCTTGGGACACCCGGAGCCGGACCCTTTTTGGTGGATGCTGGTGGTTGTAGTCTCCGTGGCGGCGACCCGGTTCCGTGGGTCAGAGCGGTCAAACCAGTGGCGGAACTATTTATGTGGTTTTGATGTTTAAATGTCCGACTACGCCACCCGTGGATTGCGGTCAGAGTGAACCGCCGCTCCAGGGCAGACCGCTGAGGCTGGTGTTGTGGGTGCAGCAGAGCGTAGCATAACTCCCCACTGGAGCAGTATAGCCTCAGGGCAGTGTATGCGGAGGATGGGGGTGATGGTGCAGGGCAGCAGCAGTAACAACACGGAGTCAGTGATGCAGTCCAGGGCCTTTACTGACAGTTCTTATTATCCAGACCACGTCTGCAGGTAACGGCTGCCCACGTCGTACTGTGCTCACCAGGTGAGGGGCTCAGACAACTCCCAGATAACTTTGGAGCGCTTCACAGGACCCCCTTTGTGTGTCCTTTGTCTGGCCTTTCTTACCAACCCTTCTGTCCGGCTGCCTCGGGCCTCCTCTTGGTAAACTTGGCGCCAGTTTCCCTGACCCTATGTGGTGCCTTCCTAGCGGGTGTAGCGAGGGGCTGCGCCACATAAAATGTCACAGCCTCCTGTTTCTAGCTGAGGGTCGTTTCCTGCCTCCACTAGTTTCGGGGACCGGTCTCCCCCTTTGGCCTGACCCCTCCACGCAGGTGGATTCGGGCGTGCGGTGGCGACTCGCCCGTCCGCACCCCTGGGATCCCTTCGTTCCTCGTTCCTGGAGCCTTCTCCGCTCCTCTTCCTTCCTTCTCCCTCTTCCAGGCCTGGGCCTCTGTTACTAGGCCTGCCTCCGGAGCAGAGCTCATGCAGAGCCCCTGCTCCCTGCCACTTCTGCTCAGACTTGTCTGCACTGAACTAAGATGGTGCCCACCTTTTATACTCCCTTCTCAATGCACCCAGGAACTGCTTCCTCCCTGCTCCTGCACTACAGGGTTCCCCTTCCTCAGTGTTCCCTCCCCCCACTACAGCCAGGGACAGGGACTGTCGTACCCATCTCAGGGGCATATTGGTCGCCCTGCCCCACGGCAATGTGGTGTAATGCATGCAGGTGTCGGGTCCTGATCCACACTACATCCTTACCTGAGAGTGAGATATCACACCTCTGGGTGAGGTGCAATACCTCTGTAGCAACCGAGCCCTCAGGGTGCTACAGTTTCATTTATCTTCAGCCTAGGAGACGTATTGCGATACAGGGCTGTGATTTTGGCTATAAAAGGGTCCCCTAGACCCCTACCCCAAGCTTTTTAAGAGAATCATATATGGCGTGCCAGGAGACTCTATGGAATGCTTTCTCAGCATCCAACGAGAGTATCTAATTACAAATTTTTAACTGCATCTAGCCCAGGAAATACTTTGTGCCTAGTAACAGTGTCTGCTAGTCAGCGGATTATCCCGGCTGTTAAGCAAGCTACACCACCTGTAGTTTGGACACTTAATTTTTTCAAAGGAAATGCTTCGGGACCACGGGATACTCAGTGAAGAGCATCAGGAGGCACCCCAAGGCATAGGGGCTGGGACTGGCAGTAGGATGCCTTGCGGTGGACAGCCGAGCTCGATCCTTATAAAAGCTTTTTAACTGCAGCAGCTTTAGTGGACTCTACTGGAGCTGGAATTACGCGGCTGCTGGCATGAGACTTGCCCTCCAATAGATCCTTGTAAATGGATTTAAAGTGTATTCATTCAAATTAGAGAGACAATTTAAATTAAAAAGCTTAGAGCTGCCTCCACCACAGGGGGGCTCACTCGACCCACCAGCGGACAGGCACCAGTATTGGGAGAGGGGGGCTGGCCGTCAGGGTTCACCGCGGCTCTGGCACAAACCCGGCGACGCGGAGGTGGCACGGGCAGGAGCGGACTGAACGTGTCGGCTTCTCACTTTTTGGATTTTAGAATGGCATGACATGCCTATATCTGTGTCTCCCCCTCCTTTTACTCCTCCACCTCTTTTCTTTTCGCATGACTATATGTACTTGTCACTTTTCCATGTGTTAGTTGTGTCTTCTGAGCAGTTTGTCAGCTTTTGGACACCTTTGAAGGTGTTTTCTATGTGTTTCTATGTGTTTTTGTTTGCCTGCCATTGGTTTTAACGGTCCTTCGTAGAGGAACAGCTTGCTCTTCTCTTTCCATAGCTGCTTGCCTTCCTCTGGGGCATCTGGATCTAAGCGGGCGTCTTCCCGGGTCAGCAGATCTTTCACCAGGCGGATTGCAGGGTCACTATCTTGGGACTCGGCCCAGCTGTGGTGAGGTAGGGGATTGATCATCACGGTTGTTAGATCCTCCTCCTTCACGCGGTGGGAGTATTGAGCGGCTCAATACCGGTGAAACGCAGGGAGTTCTACCTCCTCCAGCTCTTCTGGGTCTTCGTCACCTTCAGGTAAGTGAGGCATTCTTTATAGGGCGTCTGCGTTGGCATTGGTTTTGCCTGCCCGGTACTTGATCACGAAGTCATAGTTGGAGAGACGGGCCATCCACCGCTGTTCCAGGGCACCCAGTCTTGCATTGTCCAGGTGTGTCAATGGGTTGTTGTCCGTGTACACGGTGAACTTTGCGGAGGCCAGATAATGCTTGAAGTGTTCCGTCACGGCCCACACCACCGCCAAGAATTCTAGCTTGAAGGAGCTGTAATTCTCCGGGTTCCTCTCGGTGGGCCTCAGCTTCCGGCTGGCGTATGCGATCACCCGTTCTCTACCCTGTTGGTTTTGGGACAGTACGGCTCCCAGTCCCACATTACTGGCGTCTGTGTGGAGAAGAAAAGGCTGGCCATAATCAGGGTAGGCCAGGATCTCATCCCCGTGAGGGCCATCTTTAGCTGGCGGAAGGACTCCTCTTCCGGTTTATCCCACTTGAAGGGTGGCTTTTGACTTCTGGACTTAGACTGTCCGATCAGGAGGTCCTGCATAGGAGCTGCCATCTTAGTGAACCCGGGGATGAACCTTCGGTAGTAGCCTACCAACCCGAGAAACTGTCTCACCTCTTTGATGTTCGAGGGGCTTGGCCAGCTCTTGATTGCCGTGACCTTGTCAGGGTCGGGGGCTACTCCTTCCGCACTTACCACGTGCCCTAGGTACTGGACCTTTGGTTTCAGCAGGTGACACTTCGATGGTTTCACCTTCAGGCCATAGCCTGCCAGGGCTTCGAACACCTCGGCCAGGTGCTTGAGATGGTCCTCGTAGGTCTTCGAATAGACGATCACGTCGTCCAGGTAAAGGAGGACTGTCTCGAAGTTTCGGTGCCCTAGACAGCATTCCATCAGCCTCTGGAAGGTCCCTGGTGCGTTGCAGAGCCCAAAGGGCATACAGTTGAACTCACTCAGTCCCATCGGGGTGGTGAAGGCGGTCTTCTCCTTGTCAGCCTCTGCCACAGGAACCTGCCAGTACCAGCTAGTAAGGTCCAAAGTAGAAAAGAAGTTAGCTGATTTTAGTGCGGCTAAAGACTCCTCTATTCTGGGCAGCGGATATGCATCTTTGTGGGTGATACGGTTGATTTGTCTATAGTCCACGCACATTCTCATGGTGCCGTCCTTGTTTTTCACCAGAACCAAGGGGGCTGCCCAGGGGCTACAGCTATCTCTAATGACCCCAGCTTCTTTCATTTCTTTTAGCATGCCCTTTGCGTTCTGATAATGTGCAGGGGGTACAGGTCTGTGTCTTTCTTTTATCGGTGGGTGGCTCCCTGTGGGGATGTGGTGTTCTATCCCCTTTACTCTGCCGAAGTCTAGCGGGTGCTTACTAAAGACTCTCTCGTACTCCTGTACCACCCGGTAGTCTCCTTGTTTTTGGTGCAGGGGAGTGGAGTCAGCACCCACATGGAGTTTCTGGCACCAGTCCTCCTTTTGTTTCTGGGAGCCATTACCCTCCGCCTGAGGAGATGGAGGCAAGGGTTCCACGGCCCTGATAGCTTTGTGTTCGACAACAAACAGTTTGGCAAGTGTAGCGTACCTGGGTAAGTGTACCTTTCTCTCCCCAATGTTGAGAATGCGAACGGGCACCCTCCCATGGCGGACATCAACCACGCCCCTGGCTGTCAAAATGGTGGGCCTGCTGTCTGAGTACACGGGTTCTACCATGGCTTGGTAGTCTCTACCTCTCAACCCGATTGCAGTCCGACACCAGATCATCATTTCACTTTTGGGAGGCATGGAAATGGGGAATGGGTCACTCAGTCTTACGCTACCGATCTCACCACCAGACAGTTCTACCTGCTGCCGTCTCATCAGGGCTTTTATCTCTTTGTTGAGGACTCTCTGTTGGCTGGAACTAGCATTCACCGCCACCTGTTGTAGAATTACAATTACCTCTGAAAGACAATTTTCAATCACGTTAGTACCCACAGTTATTTTAGGGTGACTCTCACGACGGTCAATGTCCACAATAATTACTCCCTGTGCCGGTAGTTCAACTTTACCAATTTTAATGGTCATCTCCTTGAACCCCATCTGGGGCACGGGTAAGCCATTACTGGCGATGATGCTCAAGTTACTGTCTGGATACCGTGTGATATCAGCATCAGTCCAATACTGCTTAAAAAGTACATAAGGGATAGTGGTTACTTGCGACCCAGTATCCAGCAAGGAGCTCATGGGGATACCGTCCAGCACCACCGGGTAAAACCGGGCGCCCCCCAACGTACTTATCTCGCCAATTATAAGGGCCTGGTGATCTTATGCCTGGGGGTTGGCCCTCTGCCCCAGGTTGGACCCGTTAAAATTACAGTACCTGGAAATGTGTCCGGGCTGGTTGCATCGACGGCAAATGGGCTGTCCATCCTCTGCGTAGCGGTCTGTGGGCCTCCCTCGGAACGACGGGATCCTCCTCTGTCGACGCCACGGGACATCCTCCGGACTTGGAGCCAACTCGATAGGTCTTGACGGGTCCACTTGTAACGCCTGGACGGTCCTGGTCAACGCTGCGACGCTCCTGGTCAGCTCCTGGACTTGGTGGTGCAGATCTTTCGACGGGGCTTGGTTCAGGGCCTGTGCATCAGCCCCCACGGAGTCCATAGAGAGGGCGCCGCCTCCTGGTGGTAGGTGAGAGCAGGGCGCCGGGGGTTTATAGCGCCACTTGTTGCGGATTCACGGAGCACCCTTATGGCCCTGTCCTTGAATTGGGCAAATGTCAGATCAGGGTTCTGAAAAAACATGAGGTGCAGCTGGGTCCTGTGGGCGCTAGACAGCAGACCTTCTATAAACTGTTCTGTTAGTAGTTTATCCGTTTCCTGCATGCTGCCAGGGTCAGCTTGTTGGATGGCCCTCAAGGCTTCCTGCAAATTTAGGGCATAGTCTCTGATGCTGTCCTGTGCCCGCTGCTTACATCCATAGAACCTCATTTTAATTTCAGCGGAGGTACGTGTGTCAAAGGTACCCCGCAGCCGGGCCAGAATACCCTTCACGGTCCTTTTCTCCTCAGTGGGCCATGATTTTACCTCCCTTTGGGCTGCACCAGTTAACTGCCCTGTTAATATGCTGACCTTCTGTTCCTCTGTCAGGGGGTAGACTTGGAACAAACTGTACAGCCTTTCCTTAAAGTCAGTTAGGGAACGGGGCTCCCCTGAGTACTTGGGCAGCCAGGCCGCTCCAGGGATGTAGAGCAGGGAAAATGGCATCACCGCTGCTGCAGCTGCGTTGGTGGTAGTGGGCGCCTCTGTATCCGACATCTTCCTCCCCCCTAGTTAAGCGTGGCCTACCTTCCGACGATCCTCTTCTGTAGGCCGCGGCTCCGCTGCTGCTGCTCTGGACGAAGACCTTGCGTCGCGTCCTAGTGACGTCAGCGTCGCTCTCTCTCCCTTCCAGGACCTTGCGCAGCGTCAGTGCGTGGGGCGGAGCTTCGGGTCTCGCGCGGTTTGGACGTCCACGCCCCTCTTCTTCCCACGCGGCGTCCTGAAGATGGCGTCCGATGGCAGGAAAACGGCTGAAGATGGCGGGAACCGATGGAAGATGGCGGGAGACGGCTGGAAATGGCGGGACACGGCTCCGGACGGCGGGAAACCACTTTTCAGGTAAGTGCAAAGTCTTTTTCAGGCACGCAATACCCATTTGTGGTGGGTTGGTTGCAATCCTGCCGACTACGCCAAAGCTGACTCGCCCCCTGGGCCGTGGAGCACTCGGATCCGGGCAATAGGGGAACGATGGGAGTAGTAGTGGCAACCCGGTTCCGTGGCTCAGGGTGGTCAGGCCAGAGGTAGTCCGTTATGTGCTGATGATAATGTCCGACTACGCCACCCTTGGATTGCGGTTATTAGGAACCGCCGCTGCATGCAGACCGCTGGGGCTGATGAGGTGTGCAGCTAGGGTAGTGTGACTCCCCACGGGAAGAGTGCGGCCCCAGGGCAGTATAATGGATGGTGGGAGTGATGGTGGTGAGAGTCCCAGTACCGGTAGTGCTGGAGGCGCGAAGGAGCACACAAACAAAAGGTTGCAGTCCAGGGTCTTTACTAGAACAGGTAAACTGACCCACAAACAGTCCCGGCTAGGAGGGGACCTGGATGTCTGAGAGCAACGGGGATGTTGGCCCTGGTCAAGGTGAGGGTGTAGGCCTACCGTGCTTTCTGTGCTCCTACTGAGTATCTCCTCCTTATAGGATAACAGCCCATGCTTCCGAGCTCTCCGTGTATTCTCGCCTGTATGACCTGCGACGTGGGTTCCTTTCTGCTCCCAGCCTTGTATGGCTTTGCTGGTCCCTTCTGTTGTGGCAGGGCCTCCAGGCTTCTTAGGCCAAGGAATATACAGTCCCCTGCGGACTGGTTATCTGCTGTAGGATGTGGAATCCTCCCAGCCTCAGACACCAAAGTGTGGTAAATTAAGTCCGTGATCTGCCAAGACAGGCTCTCTTCGCCTCTTGTCTCTGGCTTGTGGCTCTCCTCCTGCCACACTTCCTCTTAGGTGCAGGACAGGAGGCATTGCATGCTAATGTTCCCCTGACCAGAGAACCTCCCCCTTTCTCTCAGACACAGCTTTATTAGATTTTGTGGCATCCAGGCCAGGGTTACACATTAGCCAAAGAGCTGAATAGAAGAACACCAACATAATACATCAATGAATATATGAAAAGACAAAAATAGATGGAATGCGGAAGCTCATTCCTAAATAACAATAAACCTTCCCAACCATGACCTATGGGTATGTCAAAGTCATGAAGCGGTTAATGAATTTGAAGTGTCTATGGTCCAAGTCTAAGAATTTTTTTTACTATTGTGGTACAGTCTCAGATATTGTGATGTTTGTAGAAATATTTAGGACATCTTGGTGGTGGTCCATAAGAATTAGAGTTTGCTGCAGCAGAGTCAAAAAAGGGGTTGACAACTCCCAATGGTTGTGTCTCACAGTTGTTCCTGGCGATAAAGTCTGGCTGCCTCTGTAGAATACCCAACTACTTAAACAAATTAACTCATGGTTAATACGTTTTATACAAAGGTTAAAAAATACCCTTCACCCTCTCTCTTGAATCCTTACAAGACTTTAAAGTTTGATAAATTCTGGGCTGTAATATGGTCTGTGACTGCTGAGTTCGTCCGTCCTTTTTGAGCGGAGATGCTCCCTTTTTTCTATGCCTTACTTTCAGTGAATTTTCCACATTGACCTTTTTTAATATCTATAAAGCTTATTTTTTTATTTCTATACAGTAATTTTGACCTTTTAACATTTTGTATAATTTTGTGTCATCTTGTAAAATGTATCTCACATCAGTGACTTGTATTTTAGATGTTGGGTAGATGTTTTTCTTGTCCAAGGCTGTTTTATATTTATTATAAAGTGTGACCATGCAATGCATTAAATATATGCTATATATGAATAATAAACTATTTGAGTTTTTGTATATGTGATGATTGTGTTTACCATATATCCCTTACGTGAAGATCATAGTAGGTTAAAGGTTTTGTTTAATATATTGACTCTTTTTCCGATATGAACCTTGGCCTTGTTCCAGGATTATTTCCTTGTCTCATTATTTGGAGTTTTTTTTTTATTTTTTGCTTCTTTTTTGGAGGTATTAATCAATTGCCTCTCTTTTCACTACAGCTCCATCTCATCCTTCAGCTTGTCTTATCCTGCTCACTACTCAACTGACGACCAATGGTAATGTTCCTGCCTTCACTCCAACTTCTTTGCTTTAGCACTCTGGCTCTTTCATTACTAACTTTCTCTGTTTATACTTTGTCTCGTCCATCTGGAAATATGGTGCATCTCCTTAAAATCTCTTTCAAGTACATTGTAAATATCTATACCTCACACAAATATATTTTACTGTATATTATGTTAAATTACAGTAAATAAATTTTTTCATGCATCATGGTATGTGTTGCCCTATTTGTCAAGTTAACATTTGCAGCATCAGTAACTTTTTGACTATTTAATATCAACTCACAGCTAAAATATAAGACAAATATTGGTATCAACCATTCATTATTGAAACATAACAATCAAGAGAGCTACTCTCCGGAAATCTTAATAAAAGGTAGCAACTTTTTTTTTATCTGTAGACCCATTACGATTGGAATGATTTGTCTTATTCTAGAAACTGTTTGAAGCTATTGTTGATTAATATTGTTTAACTTTAGTTTTGTAGAATTGTCAGAAGTAATACTTCAAACTCCTGACAAGAGAATAGAACAAGCTTTTGATGTTGACAATTGGTTTTATCATCATTGGAGTTAATCTTTTGGGAGGAAATTTTTTTTTAACAGTGAAACCACATTTATCTTCTGGGAAAATCTTGCCCCAGTACAAATTACCTTTAATGGAACAGTTATACTAAAATGCTGTCCAAGTCATAAATCAAACTGTTTATACTTTACTTATATCCCACTTGGCAGTCAATCTGATATCCAATTGGAAAATAATGCAGAGAAATACAACATAAGACCGACTGTTAAAAATCAATGTAGTCAACTAGACAAATAGAGAACCAGCCTCGGGATCACAGAAGCGTATTAAAGCATTTTCCTGTACATAGTTACTTGGAAACTTAATGATGTACTCAATACCGTGTGCACAGTTAGGTAATTTGTATTTTTGATGATTAGTTTTATTATTCAAGAACTACATAGTTGTTGGTCAAACTAAAGGGTTAATAAACCTGAAACCTGAATATTTAAGAAAGCCAAAGTGAGGTTTTGTCTCTCTTAGGGCCCCTTCACACGTCTGTGTTTCCAGTATGTGTGATGTGCATTTTCACCCGTGCCGGAGACACATACACACACACCCATTTTAATATATGGGTCTGCTCATATGTCTATGTTTTCACATGAATCGTGTTTCATTGTGACCCACACGTAGACATGTCCATTTTGTTCTGGCAATAAGTACTGCTCATGTGCACATGGGTGATATCCGTGTGCCGTAATAGAGATTACAGATTTTTATGTGTGAAAGATGTGCAAAGATATAGATAGATTGATAGATAGATAGATTTCCATGACATATATAATTTTTGCCTTGAATGTGTAACATGTTGTACATGTATTAACCTAATAAATAAATAAATGAAAAAAACAACATGGGACCCCCCTCATTTTTGGTAACCAGCAAAGGTAAAGCAGACAGTGGAGAGTTGATATTATCAAGCTGGGAAAGTCTCTGGTTATAGGGCCCTTCCCAGCTTAAAAATATCAGCCCGCAGCTGCCCCAGAAGTCGAGCATCACATGAGGTGCTCCAATTCTGGGGCTTCGCCTTTACTCTCCCTGATGCCTAGGTGCCTTGACAATTGTGGTAATGGGGATTGGGATTGATGTCAGCTGTTATTTGTCCAAAAACACAGCTGGCGTAAAGACCTGGTGTTAGTAATGGAGAAGTGTTAGGTATCCTCATTACTAACTCTGGAAAAAAAAATAAAAAGCACACAAAAAATACTTAAATAAACACTCCCCCAAACTTTCCCTGGTTCACCACTTTATTAAAAAAAAATCCCACCCAATGTAGTCCACCGAATCTGCCATAGTCCAGCAAATGGAAACCTGAAAAAAAGGCAACAACTGTTGGCACAGTTATTAAAAAATGGATGAAACACAAGATGACTGTCAATGTTCCTCAGTCTGGGGCTCCATGCAAGATCTCTCCTCGTTGGGCAAGGATGATTCTGAGAAAGGTCATGAATCAGACCATAACTACGCGGGAGGACCTGGTCAATGACCTGAAAAAATCTGGGACCACAGTTTCAAACATTACCATTAGTAACACACCATTCCATCATGGATTAAAATACTGCAAGGTCTCAATGGTCATGCCAGCATATGTCCAGGCCTGTTTGAAGTTCGCCAATGACCATCTGGATGATCCAGAGGAGGCATGGGAGAAGGTTATGTCATAAGATGAGACCAAAATACAACTTTTTGATATCAACTCCACTCGCAGAGTTTGGAAGAAGAAGAAGGATGAGGACAACTCCAAGAACACCATCCCAACCTTGAAGCATGGTGAGAGAAGCATTATATTTTTGGGGTGCTTTTCTGAAAAGGGGACAGGACAACTGCACCGTATTGAAGGGAAGATGGATGGGGTCATGTATTTTTGGCCAGCAACCTCCTTCCCTCAGTAAGAGCATTGAAGATGGGTCATGGCTGGGTCTTCCAGCATGACCATAACCAGAAATACGCAGTTAGTGCGACTAATGAGTGGCTCTTTTAAAAGCATGTCAAGGTCCTGGAGTGGCCTAGCCAGTCTCCAGACATAAACCCAATAGAAAAGCTGAAACTCCATGTTGCCCAGCGACAGCCATGAAACTTCAAAGATCTGAAAGAACTCATCTGTATGGAGGAGTTGGTCAAAATTCCTGCTGCTGTGTGTGCAAACTTGGTCAAAAACTACAGGAAACATCTGACCTCTGTAATTGCAAACAAAGATTTCTGTACCAAATATTAAGTTCTGTTTTTCTATTGTATCAAATACTTATTTCATGCAATAAAATGCTAAATAATTATGCAAAACATCACACAATGTGATTTTCTGGATTTTTTTTAAGATTCTGTCTCTTACAGTTGAAGTGTAACTACTGTAAGGTGGCTAATGGTCGCATAGTCGATGGGAGGTATGTGATGACTGATCTCTGTGATGTAACGCGGAGTGATTTCTCTAGTGCACATAAGCACTAAGAGGCTCATTTGGTGCATCTGGGAGCCGGGTTACGGGTAGTTTAGAGAGTTGGGCGGGTCTAGGTACCCACATACCTCACCTCTGGGTGTGGTTAACAGCTTATATAATGGAGGCTGTTGTTTGGCACATTGTCTGTGTTTCTAGAGGGAGAAAGGCCTCCTGCGTGTGGTTGTCTCCAGACTCAGCCGTGTACTAGATGCCTACCAGACTGTGTGACCAAAGCTTTGGTCACACAGTCTGCTAAAAGGACTGTTATTTCTTTTTGCCTGCACCTGAGACTGTTTGTTTGCATTTTGCTTTTTACTGGTTTATGAAGAAAATAAACCGTTCTGGACATTTACAGGAACATGCCTCCTATTTGCCTTCCACCACACCTAAGTGAGTACAATCCCTACACTACCTACGATAAAAATTACAGACCTCTCAATTCTTTATAGGTGTGAAAACTTGCAAAATCGGCAGTGTATCAAATACTTAATTTCCCCACTATATATAAGAAAATAAACCTTTATACTCACCAGGAGCATACATAGAAATCATGGGGCTCCATAGAAGAAGTATAATGAACCCCCCCATAGTCCTCCATATAGTGTATTGCATCCCATAGTCCTCCATATAATATACTGCACAGCTCATAGTCATCCATGTAGTGTAATGCACAGCTCATAGGCATCCATAAAGTATAATACACCCCCATAGACATCCATAGTGGTATAATGCACCCCATAGACTTCCATAGTAGTATAATGCATCCCCATAGACATCCATAGTAGTATAATGCAACCCATAGACATCCATAGTAGTATAATGCACTCCACATAGACTTCTATAGTAGTATCATGCACCCCGATAGACATCCAAAGTAGTATAATGCACTCCATTGTCATCCACAGTAGTATAATGCACCCCATTGTCATCCATAGTAGTATAATGTACTCCCATAGACATCCATAGTAGTATTAAGCACTCCATAGACTTCCAAATTAGTACAATGCACCCCATAGACATCCATAGTAGTATAATGCACCCCCATAGACATCCATAGTAGTATTAAGCACCCCATAGACTTCTATAGTAGTATAATGCACCTCATAGACATCGATAGTAGTATAATGCACCCCCATAGATCTCCATAGTAGTATAATGCTCCCCCATAGTCATCTATAGTAGTATAGTTCACCTCATAGACATCCATAGTAGTATAATGCACCCCCATAGACATGCAGAGATGCAGATGTGTTATGTGCAGCATGAGACGGGGCATTATCATGCATGAAATGATCTCGATGGTCCAGATGGATGGAGTGGAGGATGGCTGGTTGATGGACACCCCATACAAACACAGCTACGGCGCTAACAAAGAGGAGGTGGAGTAATGTTTTGGGCTGGAATCATGGGGAGAGAGATTGTCGGCCCTTTTAGGATCCCTGAAGGGGTAAAGATGAACTCCATAATGTATGTTGAGTTTCTCAAACAGCACTTCCTTCCATGGTTCAAGAAGAAGAACCGTGCATTCCACAGCAAGATTATTTTCATGCATGATAATGCCCCGTCTCATGCTGCACATAACACATCTGCATCTCTGGCTGCTATGGGAATAAAAGGGGACAAACTTATGGTGTGGCACCCATGCTCCCCTGACCTCAACCCCATTGAGAACCTCTGGAGTTATTTAACTGGAAAATTACAATGACTGCAATTCATATAGGTAATTTGGGAAAATCTGAGAAAATATTATTTGCATAATAATTTGGAACACAGTGTATACGTAGAAAGAATGTTTGTGGGTTATGTATCTAGATTTGTTCTTTATTTCTTAATCATTTAGTAAAAATTATGTGTTCAAATTTATCATGAGACACATACATAAATTTATCACCAAGTGTGTGGCATAGAAAGATAAGAGGGCCTTTAGTCGGGAAAATCAAAATAGACCCATAATGAATTGGGTTTTTACCACCCAGCAAAGTGAGGAGAAGCTAGTAAAATTTGTCTGTCATCTGATTTTTGATCTCTGAACTGTGCTTCAAATTATTTAGTTTGGTCTATATTATTTGGATCCACGGTCTGATTTTAGGGTTCTAAATTATTGAGTCAGGTTTGGGGTCTGAATTATTAGCTTTACTCTGTGCTTCTAATTTTGAATTCTGGTCCAGAGTTTGAATTATTATTAAGTCTGGTATAAGGTCCAAATTATATGGTTGGGCTTGAATTATGGCAACTGAACATTGTGTTCTTGATTCTGAATATGAGGACACTGAAAATAGTATACAATGAATAGTTGCAACGTGCTTCAAAGGAAAAAAAGTAAATGGTCCGATACACAGTTACAAAAGAGGTATAATGAAAAAGCGTTATTAAATCCATATACTGTTAAAAACAATTACACGATTAAAAACAGAACATCATAGGCAGCTTACCTATGAGTTTTGGACAGATAAGTCAGAGTGGTTATTTATGGCAATAAATAGTTGGAAAATGTGTATTTTAACCACTTCGCGCAAGAGCCTGTTTTTGCCTTCGTGACCAGGCCAATTTTTTCAATTCTGACCACTGTCATTTTATGAAGTAATTACTCTGGAACGCTTCAATGGATTTCCCTAATTCTGAGAATGTTTATTTGTGACATATTGTACTTCATGATAGTGGTAAAATTTCATTGATATCACTTGAGTTTGTTTGTGAAAAAATCGAAAATTTGGCAAAAATTTTGAAAATTTTGCAATTTTCAAACTTTGAATTTTCATGCCCTTAAATCAGAGAGATATGTCACACAAAATAGTTAATAAATAACATTTCCCACATGTCTACTTTACATAAGCACAATTTTGGAACCAAAATTTTTTTTGTTAGGAAGCTATAAGGGTTAAAAGTTGACCAGCGATTTCTCATTTTTCCAACAAAATTTACAAAAACATTTTTTTAGGGACCACATCATCTTTGAAGTGAC
The DNA here is from genome assembly GCF_046119375.1 of Phyllobates terribilis. Taxonomy (NCBI): domain Eukaryota; kingdom Metazoa; phylum Chordata; class Amphibia; order Anura; family Dendrobatidae; genus Phyllobates; species Phyllobates terribilis. The sequence continues at coordinate 124,144,818 of NW_027362762.1, read as the reverse complement.
TTTGAGGGGCCTTTATGACAGAAAATACCCAAAAGTGAAACCATTCTAAAAACTGCACCCATCAAGGTGCTCAAAACCACATTCAAGAAGTTTATTAACTCTTCAGGTGCTTCACGGGAATTTTTGGAATGTGGAAGAAAACAATGAACATTTAACTTTTTTTCACAAAAATGTTACTTTAGACCTAATTTTTTTATTTTCACAAGGGTAACAGGAAAAAATGGAATAAACAATTTGTAGTGCAATTTCTCATGAGTGCGCTGATACCCCATATGTGAGGGAAAACCACTGTTTGGGCACACTGAAGGGTTTGGAAGGGATGGAGCGCCATTAGACTTTTTGAATGTAAAATTTGTTTGAATAATTAGCGGATGCCATGTTGCGTTTGGAGAGCTCCTGATGTGCCTAAACAGTGGAAACCCCCCACAAGTGACAACATTTTGGAAACTAGACCCCTTAGGGAACTTATATAGATGTGTGGTGAGCACCTTCAACCCCAAGGTGCTTCACAGAAGTTTATAGCATTGAGCTGTAAAAATAAAATTTTTGCATTTTTCCCACAAAAACGTTTTTCATCCCTTAATTTTGCATTATCATAAGGGTAATAGGAGAAATTGCACCATGAAATTTGTTGTGCAATTTCTCCTGAGTATGCCGATACCCCATATGAGGGGGAAAACCACTGCTTTGGTGTACGGCAGGGCTCGTAAGAGAAAGGAGCGCTATGTTGGCTGGGATAGGTTGCAGACACCATGTAACATTTGAAGAGTTGCTGACATGTCAAAACAGCAGAAACCCCCACAAGTGACCCCAATTTGTAAACTACACCTCTCAAGGAATTCATCAAGGGAAGTAGTGAGTATTTTATAATTTTTAAATTTATACCATTGGGCAGTGAAGAAAACATAATTATATTTTTACCACACAAAAATATGTTTTACCCTCAGATTTTAGATTTTCAAACAGGGCAATGGGTAAAAATGGCACCGAAATGTGTCACACAAATTCTTCTAAAAGTGGCAATACCCTATATGTGGCTGTATCGTACCGCTTAGCCATAAGGCGAGATCTGGGAGGGACGGAGCGCTATTTGCCAATTGGAGAACAAATTATTGTAGAATAGGCATTTGGATTTGGGAGCACAATATTTTCTGAATTTCTTTTGGGGGGCAAGGGCCATTTCGCTTTTCCAGAGCCTTTCTGCTACCAGTAACTTGGAAGTCCCTTATATTTTTAACAGATGACGGACCTGAGTGGGGACTAGCGTTTTTTTTAGGACTGAGTTGAAGCTTTTATTGTGAACATTTTACGTAACATTTATCCGGCGCTCTAGGCTGAGCATTTACTTGTAATGTAATGATGTAACTCAGATGAAACTCCTGCGGGATCCATTCACTGTAATGAGGCAGCAGAGTTACTCTGGACTCCGTCTGGCCTCTGTTTAGCTGTGTCCTTTTTTTCAGAAGTGCACAAAACTGTGGCCAACCGCACTTTTATGCACACCTAAAAAAACTGACACTGTGGGATCACAGGCCAGATGGCATCCACAGTGGCCTATATCTGCCTCATTACAGGGAATCTTCCGTCATGGGTTCCGTCTGAATCACGTATTTCAGAGATTTACATGGAAACTCTGGTGTAAGTGCTCAGCGCAGAGCGCAGGATAAATGTGAGCAGAGCCTTACTGCGATATTTGGGAGACATAATAAACAAATCAGTAGCAGGTGAAAAATTGGTTTCATTTATTTTTTACGCCGTTCCTCGTGCGGTATAAGTGATGAGATTACTTTATTCTTCGGGTCGGTGCGATTACAGAGATACCAGATTTATATCGGGTTTTTATGACTGACAGCTGTCACACACTAAAAGACGCTTTTTTTTGCAAAATCTAGTTTTTGCATCGCCATATTTTGAGAGCTATAATTTTTCCATATTTCGGCCGACAGAGTCATGTGACGGCTTGCTTTCTGTGGGACGAGTTGACATTTTTATTGGTACCATTTTTGGGTACATGCCATTTTTTGATCGCTTTCTATTCCGTTTTTTGGGAGGTAAAATTAACAAAAACCAACAATTCAGGAATTGTTTTTTGAGTTTTTTTTTTATGCCATTCTGCGAGTGGTAAAAGTGATAAGGCAGCATTATTCTTTGGGTCAGTACGTTTACAGCGATACTACACTTACTGTATATTTTTTTATGTTTTGGCGCTTTTACACAATAAAACAATTTTATAGAAAAAATATTTTTTTTGCATCACTTTATTCTGAGAGCTATAACTTTTTTATTTTTCGGCTGATGGAGCTGTATGGCGGATTTTTTTTGCGGAACAAGATGACGTTTTCAGCGGTACCATTTTTATTTCCATTTTGCTTTTTGATCGCATTTTTTTCCACTTTTTGTTTGGCGATATGATGAAAAAGCATAGTTTGTGGCTCCGTTTTTTATTTATTTTTATTACGGGGTGCGCAGAAGGAGTTAATTAGTGTGACAGCTTTATAGATCGGGTTGTTTCGGATGCGGCGATACCAAATATGTGTACTTTTTTTGTTTTTGCATAATACGGATTTATTGGTTTAATATTTTATTTATTTATTTTTAGTTATTTTGTGATTTTTTTTAACAGTTTGGAAACATTTTTTAGACTTTTTTTTACATTTTTACTTAGTCCCTGTATGGGACACTAATTTTTATTTTTCTAATCACTGTTCTCATGCAATGCAATAGACATGTATTGCATTGCATGAGAACTTTGCTGACAGTTTCACACTGTCTGTCTCCTGCTAGACTTCAGCTTTTGGCTGAGCCTAGCAGGACACCATATATGGCAGATCCGGAGGCGGTCATGTGACCTCCAGCTGCCATAACAACAGCAGATCCTGGAAGACATCAGGGGGCCGTCGGAGAGGTAAGTGGTCGACCCCCTCTCCTCTCACTATCTTCTAAATGCCGCGATCATTATAGATCGCGGCATATAGAAGATAGCAAAGGGTTAACATCAGTGGGACCTGATCCAATGTCCCCTGTCAGAGCTGTCGCTCTGAACCGCAATCGTAGCACTTGCAGGACCCTGGGGGTCCTGAGGGCTGAGGGACCACCAACCATTTATAAACGTTGGCGCTGCACAGAGCTCAGGCAACGCCGATGTTTATGTACAGTGGGCGGTCTGGAAGCGGTTAAAAAACCTTTTTCTGTAGCAAGTCATTCCAAAAAACAATTCCCTCATGGCTAGCCATGTTCCAGAAACACTCTGTAAATAAGTTTTGATAGTTATGCCTTCACTTTGTTTGCAAATAATGTTTCTCAAGGAAGAGGAATTCTTTTATAAGGTATGAGCATGCGTGTACCCTTTCCAACGTCTTCACACCAGGCACATTGGCGTGTTCTATAGTATACAGTCACAACTCAATAATTCAGCTGGAAAACATTTTTCTTTCACAAAGCCAAAAATGTGATTTCACACAGATGCACAAGAAGGTCATAAATATGCAAATAGGCTCAAGAGTACAGCTTTTCACAAAGTGGCAAATTTTATAAAATGTCAACAAAATGATGAATGGTTGTATTATTTTGGTTGTAATTGTGCTGTACTTTGACTGCTCTGATACTGCTTATCTACGAGTATGTGTGCATTTTGTTTTACAATGTTTGGAATTGGAAATGCCAAATAAAACCTATTAAATATGGCAAAGTCTTCAGAAAGAAAATTAGAAGCCTAGGAAATAATTTCCAAGACAAATGTTATAACCTTCACCTTTAAGGGGTTTGCATTTTAATACACGATAGCCTTAGAACAAAATTGCCATTCATGCAGGCAATTGACTTCTTCCCTCTTCCCAGAAAGAGATCTATAATATGTTATGTGATTTTCAGAATCTCCTGGTGAAGTAAATAGATTGTTTTAAAGCGATAAAGAACAGTATATGATATTTATATAGAATGTTTTTTAAGTATTTTTTAGAACTTTAAATGATGCTGTAACAAAAAGGATTATCTATCTATCTATCTATCTATCTATCTCTCTATCTATCTATCTATAAGGAATCAAATGAACACAAGTCAAAATAGTACAACGGGTGCAAGCCTCCAAATACCAGACCACTGGTAAGAATCAATTTTCCTAAAATCAGACAACTCTCCATGCAAAAATCCAAAATTAACACGGACTTCATTAGCCCATACATGTGGCTACGTTTCATCTCTTAGAAACAAGTCTTTATCAAGCAAAGTACAGCGAGCGATAATAATTAAATAATTAAAGTACTTAACCACTTCGCGCCAGAGCCTGTTTTTGCCTTCGTGACCGGGCCATTTTTTTCAATTCTGACCACTGCCAGTTTATGAAGTAATTACCCTGGAACGCTTCAACGTATTCCCCTGATTCTGAGAATGTTTTTTCGTGACATATTGTACTTCATGATAGTGGTAAAATTTCTTCGATATCACTTGCATTTATTTGTGAAAAAATCGGAAATTTGGCGAAAATTTTGAAAATTTTGCAATTTTCAAACTTTGAATTTTCATGCCCTTAAATCAGAGAGATATGTCACACAAAATAGTTAATAAATAACATTTCCCACATGTCTACTTTACATCAGCACAATTTTGGAACCCAAATTTTTTTTTGCTAGGGAGCTATAAGGGTTAAAAGTTGACCAGCGATTTCTCATTTTTCCAACAAAATTTACAAAAACATTTTTTTAGGGACCACATCATATTTGAAGTCACTTTGAGGGGTCTTTATGACAGAAAATACCCAAAAGTGACACCATTCTAAAAACTGCACCCCTCAGGGTGCTCAAAACCACATTCAAGAACTATATTAACCCTTCAGGTGCTTCACAGGAATTTTTGGAATGTGGAAGAAAAAAATTAACATTTAACTTTTTTCACAAAAATGTTACTTTAGACCCAATTTTTTTATTTTCACAGGGGTAACATGAAAAAATGGACCCCAAATTTTTTGTGCAATTTCTCTTGAGCGTGCTGATACCCCATATGTGAGGGAAAACCACTGTTTGGGCGCACGGCAGGGTTCGGAAGGGAAGGAGCGCCATTAGACTTTTTGAATGTAAAATTTGTCTGAATAATTAGCAGACGCCATGTTGCGTTTGGAGAGCTCCTGATGTGCCTAAACAGTGGAAACCCCCCACAAGTGACACCATTTTGGAAACTAGACCCCTTAGGGAACTTATCTAGATGTGTGGTGAGCACCTTGAACCCCAAGGTGCTTCACAGAAGTTTATAATATTGAGCTGTAAAAATAAAATTTTCACATTTTTCCCACAAAACTGTTTTTCATCCCTTAATTTTGCATTATCATAAGGGTAATAGGATAAATTGCACCATGAAATTTGTTATGCAATTTCTCCTGAACACGCTGATACCCCATATGTGGAGGCAAATTACTGTTTGGGCACATGGCAGGGTTTGAAAGGGAAGGAGCGCCATTTGACTTTTTGAATGTAAAATTTGTTTGAATAATTAGCGGACGCCATGTCACATTTGGGGAGCCCCTAATGTGCCTAAACAGTGGAAACCCCCCACAAGTGCCACCATTTTGGAAACTAGACCCCTTAGGGAACTTATCCAGATGTGTGGTGAGCACCTTGCACCCCCAGCTGCTTCACAGAAGTTTATAATATTGAGCCGTAAAAATAAAATTTTCACATTTTTCCCATAAAAAATGTTTTTCATTCCCTAATTTTGCATTATCATAAGGGTAACAGGATAAATTGCACCATGAAATTTGTTGTACAATTTCTCCTGAGTACGCCGATACCCCATATGTGGGGGAAAACCACTGCTTTGGTGTACGGCAGGGTTCGGAAGAGAAAGAAGCGCTATGTTGGCTGGGATAGGCAGCAGACACCATGTCACATTTGAAGAGTCGCTGACATGCCAAAACAGCAGAAACCCCCACAAGTGACCCCATTTTGTAAACTACACCTCTCAAGGAATTCATCTAGGGAAGTAGTGAGCATTTTTTAATTTTTAAATTTATACCATTGGGCAGTGAAAAAAGCATAATTATATTTTTACCACAAAAAAATGTTTTACCCTCAGATTTTACATTTTCACACAGGGCAATGGGTAAAAATGGTGCCGAAATGTGTCACACAATTTCTTCTAAAAGTGTCAATACCCCATATGTGGCTGTATCGTACCACTTAGCCATACGGTGAGATTTGAGGGGGAAGGAGCGCTATTTGACAATTGGAGAACAAATTATTGTAGAATAGGCATTTGGATTTGGGAGCACAAAATTTTCTGAATTTTTTTTGGGGGGCAAGGACCATTTTGCTTTTCCAGAGCCTTTCTGCTACCAGTAACTTGGAAGTCCCTTATATTTTTAACAGATGATGGACCTGAGTGGGGACTAGCTTTTTTTGAGGACTGAGTTGAAGCTTTTATTGGGAACATTTTACGTAACATTTATCCGGCGCTCTAGGCTGAGCACTTACATCGGGGTTTCCATCTAATTTTCCAAGTGATGTAATTCAGATCAAACCCCTGCAGGATCCATTCACTGTAATGAGGCAGCAGAGTTACTCTGGACTCCGTCTGGCCTCTGTTTAGCGGTGTCCTTTTTTTCAGAAGTGCACAAAACTGTGGCCAACCGCACTTTTATGCACGCCTAAAACAAATGACACCGTGGGATCCCAGGCTAGACGGCATCCACAGTGGCCTATATCTGCCTCATTACAGGGAATCTTCCATCATGAGTTCTGGCTGAATCACGTATTTCAGAGATTTACACGGAAACTCTGGTGTAAGTGCTCAGCGCAGAGCACAGGATAAATGTGAGCAGAGCCTTACTGGGATCTTTGGGAGACATAATAAACAAATCAGTAGCAGGTGAATAATATTTGTTTTATTTATTTTTTATGCCGTTCCTAGTGTGATATAACTGATTAGATTACTTTATTCTTCGGGTCGGTGCGATTACAGAGATACCAGATTTATATCGGGTTTTTATGACTGACAGCTGTCACACACTAAAATACGCTTTTTTTGCAAAATCTAGTTTTTGCATCACCATATTTTGAGAGCTATAATTTTTCCATATTTCGGCCGATAGAGTCATGTGATGGCTTGTTTTTTGCGGGACGAGTTGAAATTTTTATTGGAACCATTTTTGGGCACGTGACATTTTTTGATCGCTTTCTATTCCGTTTTTTGGGAGTTAAAGTTAACAAAAACAAACACTTCAGGAATTGTTTTTTGATGTTTTTTTTATGCCGTTCTGCGTGTGGTAAAAGTGATCAGGCAGCGTTATTCTTCGGGTCAGTATGTTTACAGCGATACTACACTTACTGTATTTTTTTTATGTTTTGGCGCTTTTACACAATAAAACAATTTTATAGAAAAAAAAATATTTTTTTTGCATTGCTTTATTCTGAGCGCTATAACTTTTTTATTTTTTGGCTGATGGAGCTGTATGGCAGCTTTTTTTTGCGTAACAAGATGACGTTTTCAGCGGTACCATTTTTATTTCTATTCTGCTTTTTGATCGCATTTTTTTCCACTTTTTGTTTGGCGATATGATGAAAAAGCATATTTTTTTGCTACGTTTTTTATTTATTTTTATTATTGTGTGCACAGAAGGAGTTAATTAGTGTGACAGTTTTATAGCTCGGGTTGTTTCGGACGCGGCGATACCAAATATGTGTACTTTTTTTGGTTTTGTAATAATTTACGGATTTATTGGTTTAATATTTTATTTATTTATTTTTATTTATTTTGTGATTTTTTTTTTTAATAGTTTAAAAACTTTTTTTTTACTTTTTTTTACATTTTTACTTAGTCCCTGTATGGGACATTCATTTTTATTTTTCTGATCACTGATCTCATGTAATGTAATACACATATATTACATTATATGAGATCTTCACTGACTGTTTCAGTCAGAGTCTCCTGTCTGGTATCAGCTACATACAGGCTGAAGCCAGACAGGAAGGACACCATATATGGCAGAGCTGGAGGCGGTCATGTGACCTCCAGCTGCCATAGCAATCCCAGGTCCTCAAACGAAACGGAGGTCTTCGGAGGTAAGTAAGACGACCCCCTCTCTTCCTGCTGTCTCCTATATGCCGCGATCACTATAGATCACAGCATATAGCAGACAGCAAAGGGTTAACATCACTGGGACCTGATCTAATCAGGTCCCGATGATGTACCCTGTCAGAGCTAACGCTCTGGACCGGAATCGCAGTGCTTGCAGGACCCTGGGGGTCCTGAGCACTACAAGACCACCCACCGTTTTTAAACGTCGGCACTGCACAGAACCCGGCAAGCGCCGACGTTTATCTACAGTGGGCGGTCGGGAACCGGTTAATTTCATACTCAACATGATTGCATATCATGTCCAAACAAAAGATGCATAAGAGCACAGTACATCAAGGGATATTAAAAGTAGATTAGCACATAATCATAAACATTAAAAACAATCCATGGTTTCATAATTGACCATAATTATACACATGTGTATAACAAAGATTAATAAATGTCTCATTTGTCTTCTCATGAGAATGTATCTCTGGGGTTCTTCACTCAATACTTTGCATGTCTCAAGTCCGACCAAATGTGGAGGGACCAAAGAGACAGTGAGAATGATCACTAGAGCGCTGTATGTCGGTGCACATGCACTGTAGCTGATTAAGCTGGGCAACACCATCAAGAATAAAGGCATGAGCCTTGTGATTAGTGATGATGAGAGAATGTGCTCGCCACTGCTCAGTACTCGCCCGAGCATCACTGTGCTCGACAATCATCACTGTGCTCGACAAGAACATCCTGTCTGCTGCTGCTGTAATAATTACTGATATTTGTTGACATATCTCCAGATATCAGGGGTCAGGGCAAATTTTTTTTTAATCTTAATCCTGGTTATTTGCTTAAAAAGCAATCCAGTGTACACCATTTTTCTGCTCCATTTTCTTGTTAGCACTGCAGAATACAGCCAGATCTGTTCCATATTTCAGCGATAAAAATCAAGAAATTTGAACTGAACGTGGAAAATATGGCCCTCCTTTTCCATTCTGCTGCAATGTGTTGGTCAAGCTATTCACAATTACAGGCCTTCTGTTTCAAACCGTGGTTCTCTGTCAGAAATATCACCTATAAGACTGTTCCAAAATCAGACATTTCTTACATTTCCATTCTGTTGCAGTGTGTCAGTCAAGCTATTCACACTAGGTATCTGTGAAGAATAGTATTAGTAAATTACAGGTCTGCTATTTAAAATCATGGTTCTCTGTCAGACGTATCACATATAACTGCGTTCCAAAATCAGCCATTTCTCGTAAACGTGGAAAATATTGTCCTTCATTTAAAATGGGAAAGTTGCGTGGCAAGGGACTGGGAAGAGGACGTGATGGTGCATGCAGAGGCCGATGCCGAGAACGTGGCCGTGGGCAAGCTGAAATTGTGCCACAACAAACACCCACATCTTGTCTCTCGACCTTCCTGTCCCAATTACAAGGGAACCGCAGTACACCACTATTGAACCCAGAGCAATGTCAAAAGGTTGTTGGTTGGATAGCAGATAATGCTTCCAGTCACTTTGCCACCACCACCACGACCCTGTCTTCCACACGGTCAAGCCTCAGTAGCCATGAGTCTGGACTGCATATTCCTCACCTTGATCCTCCTTCCTCCCACCATGCCGAGTGCCCGGAGACAACTGATCCCACACTTGGACACTCAGAAGAGCTGTTCACTTTTCCATTTGTAGATTAGGGCCTCTCACCCAGCCAGCTTCAAGCAAGTCAAGAGGAAAAGTGATGCCCAAATATTGGAGCAGCCACGGTCACACGAAGGCGACAGTGGGAAAGGGCAATTTCTGTCGCAAGAGGTGGATGATGATGATGAGGCACAATTTCCAGAAAGTAAGGAGGAGGACCAGGGTGCAGAAGTGGAAGATGAGGTGGTGGATGATATAGTAACTGACCCAACCTAGCAGGAGTACATACAGAGCGAGAACAGCAGCACACAGGGGGATGGAGGCATAGCACCATAACAGGCAGGAAGAAGCAGCATGGTGGCCACAGACACAAGGCGGGAAAGCATTCCTCATAATGTCAACACGACGGAAGTTGCCAGTACACCTGTTAAGTCTTACCGAGTCTAGTTATTTTTTAAAGACTCTGCAGATAACCCCAAAAAGGCAATTTGCACCACTACCAGCCTGACCACCACCAGCATGATCAGGCACATGGCAGCAAAGCACCTGACTAAGTGGGCCAAACCCCAGGGTCCAACAAAAGTGTCTGCAGGTGACACCACTGCTTCTTCCGCTGTTGTGCATGCACGTCAATCTCCTGTCCATGGCGCATGCCAAGATGCCTCTCGCCCTGCACCTGTCGTTGCACACTCTCAAGTAGCACCATCAGCAAGCACGTCCACGTCCTTGTCCCAGTGCAGAGTTCAGTTGTCCCTACCCCAGTCCTTGGAACGCAAGCGCAAATACGCAGCCAATGCCCCACAGGCCACACTACTAAATTCACACATTTCATGAATGCTTCCACTCGAAATGTTGTCTTTTTAGGCACGTGAAGACGGAAGCTTTCCGCAACCTGATGGCGGCGGCCATCCCTCGGTCCTCAGCCGCCACTATTTCTCCCGATGTGCCGTCCCTGCATTACACGAGCATATGTCCCACAACATTAGCTGTGCCCTCAACAACCCAGTTACTGGGAAAGTCCACCTAACCACGGACACGTGGACAAGTGCTTGTGGGCAGAGACGGTACATATCGCTGATGGCACACTGGGTTAATATAATGGAATCCAGGACCTAGTCGGACCTTGGGACGGAACATTTCCCTCCGACACCAAGGATTGCACGCCCTAGGTCAATCAATGTTACCCCCACATTCTACAGCTCCTGCACCTCCTCCTCCTTCTCTTCAGCCTCCATCTCTGAAATTACCACATCAGTCGCAAGCTTGAAGCACTGCAGCACTGCCTTGGCCAAGCGACAACAGGCTGTGCTGAAGCTAATATGCTTAGGTGACAAACTGCAAAATGCTGAAGAGTTGTGGACAGCTCTGAAAGAGCAGGCAGATCTGTGGCTGACACCGCTGACACTACAGTCAGGCATGGTCGTGTGTGACAATGGCCGGAACCTGGTGGTGGCTCTGAGGCGAGGCGAGCTGACACACTTACCATGCCTGTCCAATGTGCTTAACCTCGTGGTTCAGCGGTTTCTCAAAACCTACCCGTGTCTGTTGGATCTGCATGTCAAAGTACGCCGCCTGTGTGCCCATTTTAGAATGTCAGCTACAGCTTCTGCCGCCCTTGCCATGTTTCAGCAGCGTTTGCAGCTTCCAGCTCACCGACTGATCTGCTCACAATTAAAGAGGATGCATTGCAGGCGGAGCACGATGAGATGGAGCAAGGAACCATTCAGGGTGATTCCACACAGCCCAGCCTCATCTCATCCGAATGTGGATTGGGTGACAGTGAAGAAGAGGAGAATGAGGAGGAAGAACAGGATCTAGTTTCTTGCGCTATAGACGGTAGTACCTGCACAACTGTCATACCATCTGTTCAACGTGGATGGCCTGAGGACAGGAAGGAGTAGGAGGATGAGGGATGAGGAGGAGAGCATGGTCAGTCGTCCTCTTGGTGAGGACACGGAAGTCTTGCCTGTTAGCAGTCTGGCACACATGGCTGAGTTTATTTTACGCTGCCTTTCCCATGACCCTCGCGTTGACCAAATTTTGGCGGACAGTCATTACTGGTTGGTGACACTTCTAGACCCACGCTACAAGGAGAACTTTCTGTCTCTTATTCAGGACAGGCCTAATAAAATGGGGCAGTACGAGAAGGCCCTTTGTAACATACCTGGTGGCGGGCTTGCATAGTGCACCATCTCTCACTATGCAAGATCGCAAACTTGATCTTCAATCCAGTCTGCTAGCATGGCTTCTATTCATGCTGTCTGTTTGTCTCTGTTCTGACTGCTTAGGGTGGCGGCCCGGTTACTTCCTGTTTCTTGTAGCTGCTGTCGGCACACCCCTAATGCGTCCTCAGCCTATTGCTGTCTGTCACTGGATATTTAAACCAGCTTCACCTGGAAGCTGATGCCTGAGCAACTTTATCATTCAGTGTGCTCTTTGACTCTGAATGTGCCAGGTCCTGTTCTGTTTCTCCTGACTGTCTGCCTTCCTGGAGGCTGTATTTCCAGGCCTGTCTGAACACGCTCCTAGCCTGTTCATCCCGCCTTCTAGGGGCCGCATACCTAGATCTGTTATCTGTGTTTCTTGCCTGTCTGTCCGCCTTCCTGGAGGCTGAATTTCCAGGCCAGTCTGAACACGCTCCTAGCCTGTTCGTTTCTGCCTCTGGGGGCCGTATATCCAGGCTCGTTCCTGTATTTCGCTGCAGTAACAGTTCCTGTCTGAACTGTCTTCTAACCTGTTACTTGTTTTGTTTCTATGTCCGTTTCCTCCCTTTTGCTGCAGTGTCTAAACTAGCTCTTGGCTATACCTAGGCTCGTTCCTGTATTTTGTTGCAGTACAGTTCCTGTCTGAACTGTTTCCTAACCTGTTACTTGTTTGGTCCCTATGTCCGTTTCCTCCCTTTTGCTGCAGTGTCTGAACCAGCACTTGGCTTTACCTAGGCTCGTTCCTGTATTTCGTTGCAGTACAGTTCCTGTCTGAACTATCTCCTAACTTGTTACCTGTTTTGTCTCTTTGTCCGTTTCCTCTCTTTTTCTGTAGAGTCTGAACCTGCACCTAACTCCTACTCGTTGTCGCTGTACTTCTGTTTGTGAGTTTGGAGTCCACTCACTACTTCTTTGCAAGTACCTTGTGTGTATCTGGTTCTGCCTTTCCCTTCCAGTCTGTTCCGTGTTAACAGAGCCCTGTCCCCTCTGCTCTGTCTTTGCTCAGCGCTTTGGCGGTTTATCTCTGCTCTGTCTTACTTACCGCTCTGGCGGTTTCTGCCCGCTCTGCTCTGCTTTGTCTACCGCACTTGCGGTTTCGCTCTGCTCAGCCTTGTCCACCGCGCCTGCGGTTTCGCTCTGCTCAGCCTTGTCCACCGCATCTGCGGTTTCGCTCTGCTCTGCCTTGTCCACCGCATCTGCGGCTTCGCTCTGCTCTGCCTTGTCCACCGCATCTGCGGTTTCGCTCTGCTCTGCCGTGTCCACCGCATCTGCGGTTTCGCTCTGCTTTGTCCACCGCATCTGCAGTTTCGCTCTGCTCTGCCTTGTCCACCGCACCTGCGGTTTCGCTCTGCTCAGCCTTGTCCACCGCGCCTGCGGTTTCGCTCTGCTCAGCCTTGTCCACCGCATCTGCGGTTTCGCTCTGCTCTGCCTTGTCCACCGCATCTGCGATTTCGCTCTGCTCTGCCTTGTCCACCGCATCTGCGGTTTCACTCTGCTCTGCCTTGTCCACCGCATCTGCGGTTTCGCTCTGCTCTGCCTTGTCCACCGCATCTGCGGTTTCACTCTGCTTTGTCCACCGCATCTGCAGTTTTGCTCTGCTCTGCCTTGTCCACCGCACCTGCGGTTTCGCTCTGCTCAGCCATGTCCACCGCATCTGCGGTTTCGCTCTGCTCTGCCTTGTCCACCGCATCTGCGGTTTCGCTCTGCTCTGCCTTGTCCACCGCATCTGCGGTTTCGCTCTGCTCTGCCTTGTCCACCGCATCTGCGGTTTTGCTCTGCTCTGCCTTGTCCACCGCATCTGCGGTTTCGCTCTGCTTTGTCCACCGCATCTGCAGTTTCGCTCTGCTCTGCCTTGTCTACTGCACCTGCGGTTTCGCTCTGCTCTGCTTTGTCCACCGCATCTGTGGTTTCGCTCTGCTCAGCCTTGTCCACCGCATCTACGGTTTCGCTCTGCTCAGTCTTGTCCACCGCACTTGCGGTTTCGCTCTGCTCAGCCTTGTCCACCGCACCTGCGGTTTCGCTCTGCTCAGCCTTGTCCACCGCACCTGAGGTTTCGCTCTGCTCTGCCTTGTCCACCGCACCTGCGGTTTCGCTCTGCTCAGCCTTGTCCACCGCACCTGCGGTTTCGCTCTGCTCAGCCTTGTCCACCGCACCTGCGGTTTCACTTTACTCTGCCTGATTACCTCATCTGCGGCTCTGAACCCATCTCCTAGTCTGTACTGGACCCTACCCAGCCTGTGCTCTAACCTGCCTGTTCCTGTATTCCCCGGTGTGGGTCAACAGCCATGTCCGGGGACTGACCTGGAGTCGCACCTGGTGTTAGAACCTTGCTGTTAGGTTTTTTTTCCTTTGCTGGTCACATGACTTTGTTGGCCTATTTAATCCTGCTCCGCCCTTCTGGCTTTGCTGGACTTCATTGTATATCTACTTTCTAGCTAGCCTGTGCTCTGTATCTAACTCTGTTAGTTTGCTTGGTCTACGGACCTCTATGTTCTATCTATTTTGTTTGTTCGTCTGTCTGCTACTATTTCTGTTAGGAGGTGTCCCATATTCCTCCCAGTCCTTAGTACTTGTAGGGATTCCCTCCCCACATCTATAGGTCTTCGTACAGACTAGATTAGGACTTTAGCAGGTCTGATCGCAGGATCAGGTTCCCTGTTACATCGTAGGGATTCAGCTGAGTCTTATAGTAGGGACAGATCTCCTCTCTTTCCTTAGCTTTGGTAGCAGAACATAACAGTAAGTCCAGCCTGCAAATTCTCTAAGGAAAGATTTTTCTGTTCCATCATGGTGTCGGTTCAGGATTTGGCTCATCGCCTGCAGGGACTCTCTCTGGAGGTGGCCGAACTCCATCAGCACGTGAGTAACTGCCCTGCGCTAAAACTCTCGCTAAGGCCTTTGTCAAGGAAATTGTCAGACTTCATGGCGTTCCTACTGACATTGTTTCTGATAGGGGTCCTCAGTTCGTGGCTCGTTTTTGGCGTGCCTTTTGTGACAGGTTGGGAATTCATTTGTCGTTTTCGTCCGGATATCATCCTGAATCTAATGGCCAGACAGAAAGGAAAAACCAAGATGTTGAGCAGTTCTTGCGTTGTTTTGTGGCAGACAATCAAGAGGGGTGGTCTGAGTTTCTGCCACTTGCCGAATTTGCTCTGAACAATCATACATCTTCTTCTGCTGGTTGTTCGCCTTTTTTTTGTTGTTCTGGGAGACATCCGTCGTTTGGGTCGTTCTCCAAGTTGGGATCTGCCGTGCCTGAGGAGGAGAATTTTTCCGGTGATTTGGAAAGAGTTTGGACGGATGTGCGTGGTAATCTTCAGGAGGCCAACAGAAAATCTAAAGACTACTTTGATAGGAAACGACAGGAGGTTTTGTTCGCTGTTGGTGACATGGTTTGGTTGTCCTCTAGGAATCTGCGGTTGAGGATTCCTTCTAAGAAATTGGGTCCCAAGTTTGTAGGGCCCTTTAAGGTGCTTCAAGTTGTCAACCAATCTGCTGTTAGGTTGGAGGTTCCTACCTCCTGGAGAATTAATCCGGTCTTTCATGTTTCTCTGTTAAAAAAAGCTGTTGTGTCGGATGGTGACGCCTCTGCCTCTGTTCCTCCGGTGGTGGAGGACGGGGAATATGAAATTTCTCGCATCCTTGACTCTAGACGGTATAGAGGTAGTTTGCAGTATCTTGTGGCCTGGAAAGGTTTCGGACCCGAGGATAACTCTTGGGTGAGGTCAGATGATGTTTCCGCGTCCAGACTTATCAGAGCGTTTCACAGGAGATTTCCTGATAAGCCTGGTCCTAGGGGATCCGGAGGATCCTCTTAGAAGGGGGGGTACTGTTAGAACCTTGCTGTTAGGTTTTTTTTCCTTTGCTGGTCACATGACTTTGTTGGCCTATTTAATCCTGCTCCGCCCTTCTGGCTTTGCTGGACTTCATTGTATATCTACTTTCTAGCTAGCCTGTGCTCTGTATCTAACTCTGTTAGTTTGCTTGGTCTACGGACCTCTATGTTCTATCTATTTTGTTTGTTCGTCTGTCTGCTACTATTTCTGTTAGGAGGTGTCCCATATTCCTCCCAGTCCTTAGTACTTGTAGGGATTCCCTCCCCACATCTATAGGTCTTCGTACAGACTAGATTAGGACTTTAGCAGGTCTGATCGCAGGATCAGGTTCCCTGTTACATCGTAGGGATTCAGCTGAGTCTTATAGTAGGGACAGATCTCCTCTCTTTCCTTAGCTTTGGTAGCAGAACATAACACCTGGTCCCTCTGCTCGGTTCCTCCCTGGTGCACAGGCGTCGTTAGCCATCGTGCGACCTTAGTCGGATCGGGTAGATACTTAGTTACGCCCCTCCAGGCACTCTCCGGTTCATGGTCCAGTGGGATCACTAAAAACGCACATGCCAGTCAGTCCGGGCGTGTGCATAACACCCTTGTTGCGGAATTATTAAAAAAAAATCCTATCTGAAAATGCTCGCTGCAGAGATCACAGTTTGTTGGACAACCAAGGAGTACAGGCGAGTGAGACACAAATGCAATCCAGCAGAGGCAGGGGAACACTGTCAAAGTTCTGGGACAGTTTTCTCAGACCCTCCCATTGCACATGCCCTGAGGCTCGGGGTACTCTCCCAAGGAGGTAAAACTTTCGGAAGATGGTGAGGGAGTACCTTGCCGACCATACCAACATCCTCTGTGATTCCTCTGTGCCTTATAATTATTGGGTATCCAAGCTGGACACCTGGCATGAACTGGCTCTCTATGCCTTGGCGGTCCTTGCCTGCCCTGTCGCTAGCGTTTTGTCAGAGCTGGTTTTTAGTGCCGCCGGTGGAATTAGAACCGACAGGCGCATCCACCTGTCAATGCTGACAGGCTGACTCTTATAAAAATGAACAAGGGCTGGATTGGGCCAGATTTCTCAACACCACCGAATGATAGCAACATAACATAAACTCAAATAGAGTGGATTTTTTTGAGAGGTCTAACTCTATTCCCATGCACCTCTGTTTTCACATCAAGACATGGGTATATGCATCCTCATTTTGTCTATTTGCTCTTGTCATCCTCCTCTTCATCCTCCACATCCTCCTCCATATCACCACCATATCACCATATCTACATCTCTTGCAAGGGACATTGGAGTTCCTCCAAATTTTTGGCAGCCCTTGCATTCACTGCATAGACAAACAGTATGGGAGACCCACTTCCTAATAATGGGAACATTGTTTTCAGGAGGCCCTCCGACCACTACATCTCTTGCAAGGGGCATTGGGGTGCCTCCAAATTTTTGGCAGCTGTTGCATTCATTGCATAGGCAAACAGTATGGGAGACCCACTCCTTTTTAATGGGAACATGTCATACTCGTTACTGTAGCCCAGCTCTATGTGTCTTTAAATTGTTAGTGGTGTTTTTCATAAATTTTGGCAGCCCTTCCACTCACTGCATAGGCATTACCACTATTGAAGACCCACTCCTTTATAATGGTAACATTTTTTTTACTGAGACCCTCCTCTAGGTCTCTTCAAAAGGGTATTGAGGTGCGTCCAAATTTTTGGCAGCCCTTGCATACTCAATAACAATATAGGAGACCCACTCTTTAATAATGGGAACAACAAAGCATAGCCGACTGCTGGTCCTTTAAGAATAATAAGGCTGTAAATATAATGTTTGTGACTTTCACAATCCCTCCTTCATAAATGAAACAGGATGTGTCTGATCATATCTCACACACAACATGGCCAGATAAGGTTGTAAAATGTTAAAATGACATTTCCCGGTGAATGCATTTGTCTTGGTTGAAAGCAATGCAAAAGTGCAGAAACGCTATGTGTGAACATAGTCCAAGGTGTGGAGGAGCATTTTTGTTGTTGGTTATTTATTTAGCCTTATATACAAGTCATTAGCCTGGAAAGGATGTTCCTTAACATATTTCCCAGGAAAATCCATTTTGGTTTCATTTTTGTATGTTTTATTGTGAGTGTTAGGTGTCGGTCTGCGGCTGGATTTGAAATGGGTCCAGGACCTTCTATGATCTCCCATTTCAGTCCAGCCAGGGCTGATACTGCTCAGCATCACAGTCAGCCTCATTGCCTAGCTGGTCCACAAGACACACAGATTGTCTCCAGTGTATTGGTACCTAGCAATGTTGAGCATAGGTTGCAGAGGGAGACAGGGTGCTTGGAGTCTAAGTCCAGGATTCGTCGCACTGAGCTTGCCCGTGACCTGGCGGATCGTGATTGATGGTTTGGCACCCACCTGACCCGGTGACCTGGCACCACCTGATTGGTCCATGGGTGGCGTCACCAATGGCGCGTCGGTGGGCAGGGCTTAGTCTTTAAAAGGCCCGCCCACAAACATGGCGTTCTGATCATTTGAGCAAGTGATGCTGTTGTGTGGACAACCATGTTCCACGTGCTCCCTAGCTGTTCACTCCGTGACCTGCCGATGCCAGAGTTCGCTCGGCTGATTAGCACAGGTCGCTTAGGCAGGTTAGCTCCATAGAGGCAGGTAGCTTCGTCTAGCAGCCGGGCTCAGCCAAAGAGGTCACCTATCACCCCGAGCAGCCTGCAGACGTCCTGTTCACGGCTAACGCCTGTCAGCCACATGGAGTTGAACCCTTCAGTACGGTAGCACGCCGGCTGGAGGCACGTGTACCCGTTGCCGTAGTCACACACGCATCCTAGCACCGCCACTGTAGTCCCTGTGCTGTAACAGGACTACAGATAGTTTTTCTCTGCCTATCTCTCGTGCAGCTAACGGAGATAGTGTGAATTGCTATACCCGTTCCAGTGTGCAGAAACCCGGAAAGTGTTCGGCAGCAGTCAACCAGGCTGCATCGCGGACCCCGGGGTCGGTTGCATTCCATTATATTAAAGTTGTCTGCAACCGCCCTCTTAACAGTGAGTCCGTAAAAATGGCGTATTACCTCTGACAACGTTGTTGACAGCAGTGACCTGGGAGTCAGAAATGCTTCCAGGGGTCTTACCCATGCTGTTCCCATGTCATTTGAGCACTGTTCCCATCGATTTGGGCAATTTTTAGGCCCTCTGCAGACCACCCATTGGAGCCGACGGAAAAATGCTCGAGTTTCCCATAGACTTACATTGGGCTCGTTACTCGGACCGAGCACTCGGGCATTCCAATTTGCTCCACCCGAGCAACGAGCACCAGAGCATTTTAGTGCTCGCTCATCACTAATTGTGATCATTAATCTGATGTATAAAAGTTAATTGTTACTAGTGTTGAGCCACCCCCGTAGTGTTCGAGTTCGGTTCGGTTCGTCGAACACCCGTGTGTTCGTCGAACTGTTCGTCGAACACCTTCGAACACCGTTAAAACCAATGGCAGGCAAACAAAAACACATAGAAACACATAGAAAACACCTTCAAAGGTGTCCAAAAGCTGACAAACTGCTCAGAAGACACAACTAACACATGGAAAAGTGACAAGTACATATAGTCATGCGAAAAGAAAAGAGGTGGAGGAGTAAAAGGAGGGGGAGACACAGATATAGGCATGTCATGCCCTTCTAAAATCCAAAAAGTGAGAAAACGACACGTTCAGTCCGCTCCTGCCCGTGCCACCTCCGTGTCGCCGGGTTTGTGCCAGAGCCGCGGTGAACCCTGACGGCCAGCCCCCCTCTCCCAATACTGATGCATGTCCGCTGGTGGGTCGAGCGAGCCCCCCTGTGGTGGAGGCAGCTCTAAGCTTTTTAATTTAAATTGTCTCTCTAATTTGAATAAATACACTTTAAATCCATTTACAAGGATCTATTGGAGGGCAAGTCTCATGCCAGCAGCCGCGTAATTCCAGCTCCAGTAGCGTACACTAAAGCTGCTGCAGTTAAAAAGCTTTTATAAGGATCCAGCTCGGCTGTCCACCGCAAGGCATCCTACTGCCAGTCCGAGCCCCTATGCCTTGGGGTGCCTCCTGATGCTCTTCACTGAGTATCCCGTGGTCCCGAAGCATTTTCTTTGAAAAAATTAAGTGTCCAAACTACAGGTGGTGTAGCTTGCTTAACAGCCGGGATAATCTGCTGACTAGCAGACCCTGCTACTAGGCACAAAGTATTTCCTGGGCTAGATGCAGTTAAAAATTTGTAATTAGATACTCTCGTTGGATGCTGAGAAAGCATTCCATAGAGTCTCCTGGCACGCCATATATGATTCTCTTAAAAAGCTTGGGGTAGGGGTCTAGGGGACCCTTTTATAGCCAAAATCACGGCCCTGTATCGCAATACGTCACCTAGGCTGAAGATAAATGGAACTGTAGCACCCTGAGGGCTCGGCTGCTACAGACGTATTGCACCTCACCCAGAGGTGTGATATCTCACTCTCAGGTAAGGATGTAGTGTGGATCAGGACCCGACACCTGCATGCATTACATCACATTGCCGTGGGGCAGGGCGACCAATATGCCCCTGAGATGGGCACGACAGTCCCTGTCCCTGGCTGGAGTGGGGGGAGGGAACACTGAGGAAGGGGAACCCTGTAGTGCAGGAGCAGGGAGGAAGCAGTTCCTGGGTGCATTGAGAAGGGAGTATAAAAGGTGGGCACCATCTTAGTTCAGTGCAGAGAAGTCTGAGCAGAAGTGGCAGGGAGCAGGGGCTCTGCATGAGCTCTGCTCCGGAGGCGGGCCTAGTAACAGAGGCCCAGGCCTGGAAGAGGGAGAAGGAAGGAAGAGGAGCGGAGAAGGCTCCAGGAACGAGGAACGAAGGGATCTCAGGGGTGCGGACGGGCGAGTCGCCACCGCACGCCCGAATCCACCTGCGTGGAGGGGTCAGGCCAAAGGGGGAGACCGGTCCCCGAAACTAGTGGAGGCAGGAAACGACCCTCAGCTAGAAACAGGAGGCTGTGACATTTTATGTGGCGCAGCCCCTCGCTACGCCCGCTAGGAAGGCACCACATAGGGTCAGGGAAACTGGCGCCAAGTTTACCAAGAGGAGGCCCGAGGCAGCCGGACAGAAGGGTTGGTAAGAAAGGCCAGACAAAGGACACACAAAGGGGGTCATGTGAAGCACTCCAAAGTTATCTGGGAGTTGTCTGAGCCCCTCACCTGGTGAGCACAGTACGACGTGGGCAGCCGTTACCTGCAGACGTGGTCTGGATAATAAGAACTGTGAGTAAAGGCCCTGGACTGACTCCGTGTCATTACTGCTGCTGCCCTGCACCATCACCCCCATCCTCCGCATACACTGCCCTGAGGCTATACTCCTCCCGTGCGGAGTTATGCTACGCTCTGCTGCACCCACAACACCAGCCTCAGCGGTCTGCCCTGGAGCGGCGGTTCACTCTGACCGCAATCCACGGGTGGCGTAGTCGGACATTTAAACATCAAAACCACATAAATAGTTCCGCCACTGGTTTGACCGCCCTGAGCCACGGAACCGGGTTGCCGCCACGGAGACTACAACCACCAGCATCCACCAAAAAGGGTCCGGCTCCGGGTGTCCCAAGGCCCAGGGGGCGCGTCAGAACATTTTCATCACCTTTCACAATCACCAATGGGACAAGGCAGGGATGTTCTCTGTCCCCTCTCTTATACATCCTAGTGACGGAGCACCTGCTCTCATCAATTCGCCATAACCCCAATATTAGGTGGATTGAGGTGGGAGGCAACGAGTACAAGTGCTCTCTATTTGCTGATGATGTCCTAGTATATATCACTCAATCACATATATCCATCCATGCTGTTATGGCTGAAATAGATCACTTTGTTACATGGTCAAATTTTAAAATCAATGCAGCGAAGTCTGAGGCCCTCGATGTCTCCCTCCCCAAATCCATATAGGATTCCATCCAGTCCAACTTTCCCTTTGCCTGGCCCTCACAGGGTATCAAATACTTAGGAATTCCTATTCATAGAGACCTCTCCCATCTATGTTATCTTAATTTTGGGCCCTTTATTGAACAACTCCATACAGACCACGGTTGGCAAGTTAGAACTGTAAGATTCACTACGTGAACCACTGGTGTTTTGTGGAAAAGCACATGTACACTGTGTTCCAAATTATTATGCAAAAAGTGTTTAGGAGTGATAAGGGAAGAATTTGTTTGTTTGTCAGTTAAACTCATTGATGGTGATGTGTGTCAGGGCTCTTTATATCACTGTAAGCAATTGCAGACACCTGTGCTAATTAGTTTGGCAGGTGTGTCCAATGAAAGGCAAGACTACTTAAGAAGGCTGTCTCACATTATTAAGCAGCCTACATTTTCTGCCAAAATGGGAAAGAAAAGGGATGTGTCGGCTGCTGAGAAGCAACAAATTGTGGAGTGTTTAGGTCAAGGCATGACTACAATCAACATTGTGCGATGATCAGGATGAAGTGTCTTGGCAATCAAGAAGTATGTAGCTGATTCACAGTACACACGTGTGCGTGCTGATAAGGGCAAATTGAGGACTCTTTCCTACAGGCAATTACGTCAGGTTGAAAGAGCAGTGGCAAAAAAGCCTTGTCATAGCAGCAGACAAATTTTTGAAGCTGCTTGTGCCTCCAACGTCCCCCGAACAACAAGATGCAGGGTCCTTCAGAGGTTTGCAGCTGTGCATACGCCATCCTGTCGACCTCCTCTATCCACTTCACACAAGCAGAAACGGCTCCAGTGGGCCAAACATTACATGAAGACTGATTTCAAAACTGTTTTGTTCACGGATGAGTGCCGTGCAGCGCTCGATGGTCCAGATGGATGGAGTGGAGGATGGCTGGTTGATGGACACCCCACGCAAACACGGCTACAGCGCCAACAAGGAGGAGGTGGAGTAATGTTTTGGGCTGGAATCATGGGGAGAGAGATTGTCGGCCCCTTTAGGATCCCTGAAGGCGCTAAAGATGAACTTCATAATGTATGTGGATTTTCTCAAACAGCACTTCCTGCCATGGTTCAAGAAGAAGAACCGTGTATTTCACAGCAAGATCATTTTTCTTCATGATAATGCACCATCTCATGCTGCACATAAAACATCTGCATCTCTGGCTGATATGGGCATAAAAGGGGACAAACTTATGGTGTGACCCCCATGCTCCCCTGACCTCTACCCCATTCAGAACCTTTGGAGCATCATTAAAAGGAGTGTCTATGATGGCGGGAGGCAGTTCACATCTAAGCAACAGCTCTGGGAGGGTATTCTGTCCTCATGCAAAACAATTGAAGCAGAAACCATCCAAAACCTGACAAATTCAATGGACGAGAGAGTTCAGAAGCTCCTTTCGAACAAGTGGTCCTATGTGAAAATGTAACATCACCTAGAATAAAGTTTTGAGTTGAAAACTGTTTGACTTCAGTTTCTAACAACCTGCTAATGCTTATAATTTCAAAAATGACCATTTTTTTGGTCTTTATTAAAATGAAAAGGTTGATCGAAAAGTTTGGGGGATCTAAGAGTGTGGCAACCCAGTAGTCATGATTACTTCGAATTCTGACAATATGAGGGTCATGCTGCAGGTAGTGCAGCAAGAAGGCACTTATGTGTCTTGCGCATCTCGTAGCCCCAAAATTATTTTCCGGGCTAGATGCAGCTAAAAATGATTATTAATTTTAAATCTGGTGAAGCTTTAGTATAGATGGCCTAATAGGATCAGTGCTGCACACTGCTACAAAGCCCAAATTATTTTCCAGTCAAGAAACAGATAAACATGATTAGTAATTTTAAATCTGGTGGAGCTTATTATAGATGGCCTAATAGAATCAGTGCTGCACACTGCTACAAAGCCCAAATTATTTTCCAGCCAAGATACAGATAAACATGATTAGTAATTTGAAAGCTTAAAACGGTTGGTAGGGTGATTTTAACCAATCATCAAGCTTTTACTCTCCCCAGGATGACACAGGGGTAGAAAAGTCGTTTCAGATCCATGATTTGTTCATCTTTATGAACGTGAGTCTGTCTACATTATCAGTGGAGAGCCGCGTGCGCTTATCTGTCAGCACACCACCAGCAGCGCTGAACACACGTTCAGACAGAACGCTGGCTGCGGGGCATGACAAGATCTCCAAGGTGTAAGTGGCTAGCGCCGGCCATTTATCCAGATTGGAAGCCCAAAAAGAGCAAGGGTCCAGTGACACAGTCGTGGCTTCAATGTTTACTTGGAGATACTCCTGTACCATCGTCTCTAGGCGTTGACTATGTGTCAGACTTCTTGTCTCCTGTGGCCTTGCAAAGGATGGGCTAAGAAAGTGGTGAAATGATTCCGCAAAATTGATGTTACCAGCAGATACTGTGGTTCTGTTACGGTTTGAGTGCTGAACACTTGACGGTCCCACGGTTGGCAAGTTGGAACTGTGAGATTCACTACGTGCACCACTGGTATTTTGTGGAAAAGCACATGTAAGATTCTGCAACAGTCTCTGCTGATACTCCTGCATGCGTGCATCCCTTTCTATGGCAGGAATAATTTCTGCAAATTTACTTTTGTACCGGGGATCTAACAGTGTGGCAACCCAGTAGTCAGGATTGTTTCTAATTCTCACAATTCGAGGGTCATGTTGCAGGTAGTGCAGCAAGAAGGCACTCATGTGTGTTGCGCATCCAGGAGCACCAAGTCCCTGTTGTGTTGGTGGCGAGGTAACAATCATGCTTCCTTCCTCTGTCCTCTCCCCCCAACCTCGCACAACAGAAATGTGATCAAGGTCTCCCTCATCTGATGAGTCTTCCATCAGTTCGTCCTCCACTTCTTCCTGGGCTCCTGCACCTTCCTCACTAGTTTGGCTGCTACCATGCGCCCTGGTAAAACCATCTCCCCCACCCTCACATGCCTGCCGCCTTGGTGCTGCCGACCGTCTGGACCTTGCAGATGTTAGCCCTTCCGCATACAACTCCTCCTCCTCTACTTCCTCCACCTCCTCTTGTGCCACCACCTGACTCCGAATTCTGTTTAACATGTGCTCCAGCATGTAAATCACCGGAATAGTCATGCTGATAATGGCATCGTCAGCACTAAACATCTTCGTCGCCATTTCAAAACTGTGCAGAAGGGTGCATAGGTCCCTGATCTGAGACCACTCCTCCAGCGTGATTTGCCCCACCTCTGGATCTCGTTGGCCCAGGCTATACGTCAGAACGTATTGCACCAGGGCTTGTCGGTGCTGCCACAGTCGCTGCAACATGTGCAGAGTTGAATTCCACCGGGTAGGCACATCGCATTTTAGCCGGTGAAGTGGCAGGCCCAACGACTTCTCTAGAGATGTAAGTCGCTGAGCTGCGGGATGCGAACGGCGAAAGTGAGCACACAGCGACCGTGCCCTCTGCAGAAGGCCATCTAGTCTGGGATAGTGGGCTAAAAATTGCTGGACAACCAGGTTCAACACGTGAGCCATACAAGGCACGTGTGTGACATTGCCCCGGCGAAGGGCCGCACCCAGATTTGCAGCATTGTCGCACACGGCCTTCCCTGGTTTCAGGTCCAGTGGAGACAACCATTCATGAAATTGGTACTCCAGAGCTGACCACAACTCCTCAGCTGTGTGACTCACATTTCCCAGACATTTCAATGTAAAAACCGCCTGATGACGTTGAGCCCTACTGCCAGCATAGTAAGGAGGTGTGCAGGATCCCTTCTGCGCATTTAGAAAGCTTGTGGCATGACCAGACAGGCTTTGGGTGCAGGTGGAAGACCGAGAGGAGGTTGAGGAGGCAGAAGCAGTGGAGGAAATTTGACATAAAGAGGATTGACGCACAACTCGTGGGGACGGCAAGACTTGGACAGCAGCCCCTTGTCCTGCTGTCACCATAGTTACCCAGTGCCCAGTCAGCGACATGTAACGCCCCTGTCCATGCCTACTCGTCCAAGTGTCTGTGGTGAAATGCACCCTGTCACACAGAGTTTCTCAAAGAAGCGGTGATGTTGTGTGCGACATGCTGGTGGAGCGCAGGCACACCTTTCTTTGAGAAGTAGTGGGCATCTGGTACTGGGGCACTGCGACGGACATAAGGTCTCGAAAATCCTCTGTGTCCACCAGGCGGAAAGGCAGCATTTCTGTAGCCAAGAACTTGCAGATGGTGAAATTCAACCTCTTAGCTTTCTCATGGCTAGGAGGAAATGGTCTTTTACTTGTCTACATCTGAGGGACCGAGGGCTGGCTATTGTGCTTAGACGGGGTTGATAAGGGTGTCCCCGGCAAACTGCCGGTCTGTGAGGAGGATGCAGGCGGACATGTTAGGTTGCCTTGATCCAAAGGTGGTGCTATCGATGTCGGACAGCGCTCAACACCAGCTGGTGTTACCACCTCCAAAGAAAATGATGACCTGCCAATCACGCTGGCTGTTGCGGGTAAAGAGGTGGCAGGTCTGCGCCCCAAAACAGGTGTGACTGCTGTCCCCCCAGTCACAGAGGATGAAGAGGCCGCGGATGCACAAGATATGGCAGACGGTGGTTGGCCCGGCCGGCTAGGCCGCATTGTAGCACACTGAGCTTCCCACTGCAACTTATGCTTCATGTCCATGTGCCGGTTCATGCATGAAGTACTCAAACTATGTATTTTTTGGCCTCTACTTAGCTTTTGCTGACAAATGTTACAGATAACACGAGTTGGGTCATCTTTATCGATCTGAAAAAATGCCCAGGCTATGCAAGGCTTAGCACCCATGCGACCTGAAAGAGCCACCACGACTTGTGGTGAGAGGCAGAGTTGTGTTTGAGGATGCAGTTGTTGACGTGCTTCCAGTACTACGTCTCTGTACAGGAAGGCGCAACCTGACCTCGTCGTCACTAGCATCTTCCTCCACCTCCTCTGCTGACCTCATCTCTTGGCTGACTGTGGGTTGACAGTAAGTGGGATCTCCAAACTCATCATCATCACCCTGTGCGTTATCACACCCGTCGTCCTCAGAGCCAACCTGTTCCTGCCCTGACAAAAAACTAAAGTTGTCGCTCCAATCAGGTATTTGAGTCTTATCATCGTCTTCCTCATTGTCTCCACCAACAGGAGTTACAGTTTGGGAATGAGGGTCTACATTATGGTCAGAACCTTCTGCGTCTGGTCCTGGATCCGACTCATAAAGATTCTGGGCATCAGTGCAGATCATTTCCTCGTTTGGACTCACAGAAGCGCTGGAGTCGACCTCTGATTCCCAGGCTATAGTATGAGTAAACAGCTCTGCAGACTCAACCATCTGTTCTACCTCATACTCAGACGGGCAGCTGGAGATTTGGGAGCTGTGAGGAAGCAAGTGCGATTGGGGTGACACCTTTGAGGACTGGAGTATTTGTGATGTTGAAATTGATGTGGAGGAGAGCCCACTTAAAGGAGCACTTGATATCCGTTGAAACACCTGCTGTTTTTGTGCCTCTTCTGGAATTTGTAGCGATTGGCGTGGCCGTAAGAAAGGGATCTTATCACATTGTCCGCTAAAAGAAGTAGACATTTTAGTTTGGCTGGAAGATGGTCTTTCTTCCGCAGATGTTACTGTTGCTTTAACACCTACCCCACGGACACAACCTTTTTTCCCCTTCCAACACGCCTATTCCCCTTTCCAGCAGCAGCAGGCCTTTTTCCACTCATTTTGGTGGTTAACTAATTAACAACTCTGGAGTTGTTTGCACAAAAAAACAATGGATGGGAACCGAGCAGAGCTGAGTGGCCAAACTGTGGTATTAGGCCAAAACTATTGGCTGGGTTAGATGCAGAAAAAAATTATATTCAATTTGCAACCTGATGGAGGTCAGTATAGATGGACTAATAGAGAAAGTCCCACACACTGCTAGAAGGCCAAATATTTTTTCAGAGCTAGATGCAGATAAAAATTATTTTTAATTTGCAACCTGATGGAGGTCAGTATAGATGGACTAATAGAGAAAGTCCCACACACTGCTAGAAGGCCAAATATTTTTTCAGAGCTAGATGCAGAAAAAAATATATTCAGTTTGCAACCTGATGGAGGTCTGTATAGATGGATTAATAGAACAAGTCCCACACACAGCTAGAAGCCCAATATTTTTTCAGAGGTAGATGCAGAAAAAAATATATTCAGTTTGCAACCTGATGGAGGTCAGTATAGATGGACTAATACAACAAGTCCCACACACAGCTAGAAGCCCAATATTTTTTCAGAGGTAGATGCAGAAAAAAATATATTCAGTTTGCAACCTGATGGAGGTCAGTATAGATGGACTAATACAACAAGTCCCACACACAGCTAGAAGCCCAATATTTTTTCAGAGGTAGATGCAGAAAAAAATATATTCAGTTTGCAACCTGATGGAGGTCTGTATAGATGGATTAATAGAACAAGTCCCACACACAGCTAAAAGCCCAATATTTTTTCAGAGGTAGATGAAGAAAAAAATATATGCAGTTTGCAACCTGATGGAGGTCAGTATAGATGGACTAATAGAATGATGCTATGCCCAAAAGATATTACTTCACTAGGTGCAGTAAAAAAATTGGTATTCTATACACAGGTGGTATATCTTGCAACACAGATAGGCTACTCCACTGACTAACACACTCTGCAATAGGCCAAAAAGGATTAGCTTTGCTAGATTCAGCCAAATGCTGTGAAAAAAACTTGCACAGCACTGGCACAGACCTGCCTGGCAAAAACTGATAGGAACTGATGTAACCTAGTCCTGTAAAGGACTCCAATTACAATTAGTCTTTACTCCCACAATCTATCTATTTAAGAGCACAGACCTGCCTGATAAAAGTCGTAGGAAATGCTGTAACCTAGTCCTTAAAAGGACTGCAATCACAACTATTCCCTACTCCCAAGCTATCTGTAGATTTGTGCGAAAATTGGTTTGAAATTAACAAGGTATAGCGCACACAGCAACAGCGGTGCCGTCTAACACGCAGCTGCAGCAGTGAGAAAATGGTGGCGACGGGGAAAATGGCTTGGTCTTATAGGGCAACGACATGTGACATACACTGCCAATGACACATGCCCTTGCTTGTGTGAAAAAAAGCACTTCGCTCCGTGTGTGCGCTGCTGATAGGCTGACAGATTGCACCTCCCCACTGTAAATGCGGGAAAGAGAAAAAAAAATGGAGATCTTCATTGTTCCTGCAGAGATCCATCCCCTGCCCCTCCCCCCACCCCGCTGTACACTCAAACTGCGTATTAACATTAATTTTCATCATTACTGAGAAAAAATCCAGTTATGATTTTGGTGCACGAACAGTTATCGAACATAACCTCGAACAGCCGAATTTTTCTCAAATTGTTCGTGTTCACCGAACGGCTCGAACACCGCCCAAAACAGCTCGAATTTGAGATTGGCGAACAGTTCGAGTAGAACAACGCTCATCTCTAATTGTTACCTATTAATAACCATTATCATGACGGAAGTCGTATAAAGTGTAAGTATAACACTATAGAAGTGGCACTAACTATAAATTATACAAAGGTACAACTATGGTCTAATAATTCCATATTAATATTTACATTTTGGTTGGAGTGCTGTCTGATATTGGGATTATCTATCTATCTATCTATCTATCTAAGGATTAACAAAGGTTCATACTATGAACCAAAATGGGGCCACATTGGACATTAAAGTACTATAATTTGCACTATTTTTGGAGTGCTGCTGTCATCGGTATGTCAGGTTTGACAGACAGTCATTTTGGATCCGGCTGTAGAAGGTCGCTGCGCTTGGCCTTGCAGACACATTTTTGATCCTTTCATCATCCCTCCCTGTCTAGGACCCAGCGGTGATCTCCACCTTCTGCTGCTAATTGACACACCTTTGCTGGATTTTTAAATACACTCAGTTTCTCCAGAGACTTGCTGGTGATAGAGTAAATTCCTCAGTTCAGGTCTGAATTCTAGTAGACGGCTAGATTCTCCTTGGAGTTCCTTTGTGGATTGTAGTCGTCATCTTTCTGGTGTCTTCTCAAAGCTAAGGCTAAGTACCCACGAAGGAGAAATGCTCCGGATTTTTTCTGCATCCCCCTGGCAGGAAAAAAGCATGCGGATTTTACATGCGTTTTTCCTGCCAGGTAGAAGCTTTTGTCAAGCGTTTTTGCATGCATTTTCGCATGCGTGTTATCAAGCGCTTTTCCAAGCGATTTTAGCATCACTTGGAAAAGTTCTTGACAACTTGGTCACACTATATAAAACCATGCAACCGGTACGGATTTATATTGTGTGACCAAGTTAATAGTTAAAAAAAGAATAAAAATGGTAAAAAATAAAAAAAAAACATTATACTCACCTTCTGATGGCCCCCGGTCTTCTCTCCAGTGCGTCCAGTGTCTTGGGTTGCTCGCGGTGGTGTAAAAGGACCTTACATGACATCATTTAGTCATGTGACAGGTCATGCGACCGCCAACGTCAGCGGTCGCGTGACCTGTCACATGACTGAATAACGTCATGGAAGGAGATTGGGGGCCATCGGAAGGTGAGTATAATGTATATTTTTTATTTTAAATTCTTTTTTTTAACAGGTATTATGGTACCCGGGTCTGGAGGAGAGTCTCCTCTTCTCCAGACCCGGGTACCATCCGCACATTGAATCGCTTAATATCCGCATGTGCACATGTATTCATGCGGATATTAAGCGATTCAATGCAAGTCAATGGCGGCAATTACGCCGCGTTTCGCAAAAATAATGGACATGCTGCGGATTTTTCCGCAATGGTAATCCACAGCGGAAATTTCCGCAGCATGTGCACAGCACATGCGGATTATCATTGGGGACCATGGGGCACGTATTACCAAGTATTTTTTAAGCATTTTTGCTGCGGAAATTCCGTGGCAAAAATGCTTGAAAAACGCATAGTGGGCACGCAGCCTAAGTGTATCCCCTTGTATGTTTCCTTTGTTTGTCTTTAGTTGCAGTCGGGCTGACTAGTGCTCACCCCTCCCCACCACCTGGGGTCTAGCTGTAGGGTCAGTCAGGATTAAGGTATCCTGCTCGGCGATAGGTGCAGAACCTATTTAGGGACGATAGGGGAGTCAGGGAGTTGTTAGATCTGCTTAGCTGTCTCCACTCCCCTTTTCCCTAGTTGCTTGGCTTTCCACCTTTTCCCATCGTCGTATGCTGGGTTATTCCCATACCTAGCTTGACAGCTGCTTCCATTTTTGTTTTTATCTATCTATCTATCTTAGGAACCAATGAGAAATTCATAAAACAGATGAGGATTGATTCCATTTTATGGAACAACCACAGACATGTATTAGTAATAATACTCATAATGTAATGAAGTCAACTGTTCTAATACACATTAACAAAAAAATGGTTTTAGATTAAATCATATATTGCAGTTAAGCTGGTAACGGTCTGAAGACCCCCAAAATCCTGATGTCCATGGCAGAAAAGCAAGAATGTCAATCCACCATTTCCTCATAAAAGCCCACTGGCAAACAACTATATTCTGGGTAGACAAAACTTTGAAAAACAAAGTTCCTTCTTTGGGGCTTGTTGTGAATTTCACCTGTTCTCAATGTTTGGCAAACTCTACACAATTTCCTGTTTGCTTTAAAAATCACACAGTACTGGAGACCCAATAAAGTGACTAAGCTATAATGCAACAGCTACATTTTTGGGAAGAAGAACCTGTCTGGAACATTCCTTGACTAATTTACTTAAAGGGGTTATCTGGAACTTTGGTATTTTTTTTTGCCATGTGCCAACAATTTACCATCAGGTAGTTGCTAACTACCTGCCTGTTCTGCCCTGAGATGATCTTTTCCAACTCGGGTGACAATTTTCCCACTTCCTTTCATCTCAAGTTGACAGAACGGCTCTTTCTCTTATGTTTTGCTCTTTCAAAGGGACATCATTGACGACATCATGTTGACTGACATCCAGCTCCTTGCACTTGCACAATCATTAGTTGGCCATCACTTAGCATGACATCGACAGTGTTGCTCCATTGACAGAGCAGAGAAGAAGATGCTCCTTGGTCAATGTGACATCACTGAGAAGAGGAAAATTGCAGGCAGAAATCGTCTGCGACCATTCTAAGCCGGAACAGATCTCCACAGGGTCGAACAAGCAGGTAGTTGAAACTACTTGCTGGTAAGTTCTTAGCATCATAGGAAAAAAAATCCAGGATAACCCTTTTAGCGCCCAATTAACTTATGTAGTTCTGATTTCTTCCTATTCATTTGGACACAAATGCTACTTATTTTCATTATCAATTTAATTTTTCTCTGCCACAAGCAAAGTCTATCAGTCTATTTATCAGGAAAATGTTGAGGCAAGTCAATAAAATTACAGCAATGATGAATGCAGAAAGGCAACAGTTAGCCAGAAAGGGATATCATTTATACATTGCACTCTTACATCAAACAAGATCAGAAAATCGTATCGCTTGTTGTGGTCATAAAAAGGCAAAGGTTCTGACATTACTCCATAACTTGTAGCTTGTGTTCACATCAGACCACTTCTTTTTGTCAGTAAAGTACTTTACAAGTACTTTTGCATGTGTGGTTGGCAAAAATGTGCAAAGATAATAAAAGTCATTTGGCCCAATTTATTATTGCATTTTGTCTACTTTTTGGTGTTTTTCATTTACACCTAATTCTTTTTTTAATTTGTGTCTTTTTAAAAGTCTATTTGTCACAATTGTGCTTCACTACCCCTGAATTGATTTTCTGTACGCCAGTTATTTTGACACAATTTTTGTGCCATTTTGCAAAATGTGCAACTTTTTGTGCTAGAAAGTTTGAAAAAAGGTTAAAGTCAAAAATAAAGACCATTTTTGATTTTGTGCAAAATTCATGATCCACTTTGAAGAATTTGGCACAAAAAACAGCAATGGATTCCACTTAAAAAAACATGCAAATGATGAATTGAGGCCATTGTGTTGATCATGCCCTTTTAAGATTAGAGTGTAGGGATTGTATTAGAGGTAAATAGAGGCATTGAGAGGATGTGGAAAATTCAGAACAAGGTAAGAAGCAGTGTTGTATTCGGGTGCACCAGAGAAAATGGTTGGGAAGGTCAACCTCCATCTAAACATAATATGTTCATGTCTACAGTTAATTTCCTCTTAATCTTTGTGGTTAGTAGTGTACACATGGCTTATACATAATTGAATGATCCATAAAAAAAAACTCCAGTTAGACTAGTGATTTGCTGAAAAGGGTTGTCTTCTTTTGAACCTCTAATACTCTTGGTAAGTCAGAAAAACTTACAAGAAGCAAAATGAAAATAAGCCCTGCTGTAAATAAATAAAAACCAAGTGAATTTAAATAAAATAGGGTTCTTAGTAACACTGTTTTTGATCAAAAATATTCTGAAAGCTATCCCACCAGCGACTAGGTGAACCCATTCGGGATAGAACCTACTCTGTCTAATATTAAAAACCTTACCATGTGTCAAAGTTGACCTCTGTGTGAAAACGCACTTGCATTGGACCGCATGACATCCGCATCACTGCATCTGCAGATGCGGATAGCATGTGGTTCAATGTGCGGGTGGTACCCGGGTTTGGAGAAGAGGAGACTCTCCTCCAGACCCGGGTATCATAGTACCTGTAAAAAAAAGAATAAAATAAAAATATACATTATACTTTCCTTCTAATGGCCCCCGGTGTCCTTGTCCTGGCTTGCCGGCAGCTCGTGGTGGACTAAAAGGACCTGCGGTGACGTCATTTAGTCATGTGATGGGTCACGCGACCGCTGACGTCGGCGGTCGCGTGACCCGTCACATGACTAAATGACGTCATGGCAGGTCCTTTTAGTCCACTGCGAGCTGCCGGCAAGCCAGGACAAGGACACTGGGGGCCATCAGAAGGTTAAGTATAATTTATATTTTTTATTTTTTACCATTCTGTCAGTCACACTATATAAATCCATGCCGTTTGCATGGATTTATATAGTGTGACCAAGTTGTCAAGCACTTTCCAAGTGATGCTAAAATCGCTTGGAAAGCGTTTGACAACCCGCATGTGGAAATGCAAGTGAAGAACGCTTCACTTCCGCTTGTCCCTGGCAGGAAAACGCATGTACAATCCGCATGTACAATCCACATACGCTTTTTCTGCCAGAGAGATGCAGAAACGCTCAGTAAAAATCCGGAGCATTTCTGCATCGTGGGCACATAGCCTCATGGACAGTTTTTTTACATCTATTTTTTACTTTTAATTTTAAGGTTTTTTTATGCTTTGCCATCAGATGATTTAACTAAATTATTTAGTGTTCTAGTCAGTATGTGATCAGAGGAATGAGGTCTTCTGTTATGTTAAAAAACAAAATAACAAGATTATGCAGATTCATTCATGTTTAGACATTTTCAGACATGCTTAGATATTGCATCTTTTGTAAGCAGAGAGCCAGTAGTGAAATAGCAGTGAGTATGTTAGCACAAGTGTTTGTTCTTTGGGTGATCTAAAGTGTTTTGCTTGTTTCTCATATTTTATTAGTTCTATTAGTTGTTAAAAAATTTTCAATAATGTGAAGAAAATGTTTAAATCATCTAGACAACTTCTGTTATGGGTGTGCAGTGTCGGACTGCGGTGCCAAGGGCCCACTAGTAACTGACTCCACTTTTCAGCTACATGCAAATGTGACATTATCCTCAATCACAAATTTATATAGCAATGAACTGGGTAGATTGGTAAATGAATAAGATGCTGCATCTGTGTGTACTGTATATAGTGATTCAAATATATAGTGTCAAATATTGCACATATAAGAGGGTGGTGGCCCAGCCTTACACAGGTGCCCACCGGAGGATTCTCCTGTTCTCCTGAGGGCCTGTCCAAGCCTGTATGTGTGGTGAACTGACAAAAAAGATGTAATGAGCTTTATTTTGCGTGTAAACGTAGTAATCTTGGAAGGAACTGGGTACCATAAGTATGCTGTTTATCTTGTGCTAAGCTTCTTACTGGTTGGAAAAATGGTTCGCATCATATGCCATTTGCTATTTCGATGGTTTGGAGGGAACCAAAGGACCATTTAACAGATTACTATTTCTACTTAACAAAAATTAAAGGAATCACATCTAAAACAAAATATACAGTTAAATACCCAAATTTGCCATCTGTAATGAGGCCTATGTAAGCTGCAAACAGTTTCCTGTAGCTAAGTGTCCACATTTTGTGACCCTAAGTGACAGCTCTGACTCTGACCTTACTCACACTGAAGAGGAAGTGTAGAGGAATGTAAGAAGTGATCCTAATTTTGAAGAAAGTTCTTCATCACAATATCACTTCATATCTCAAGAATATCTGAATGACCTTATCTGTGATTTAGGCTTGTCTAAACAACAATCACTACACTACAGAGATGAAAGGATCAAGAAGGTGACTGTCTGTCCCACTTGATACACCCATGACAGTACCCCCCCTTCTACGAGTGACCTCCGGACCCTCAGGACCAGGTTTCTCAGGATGAGAGGTGTAGAACTAATGAACCAGCCTAGAGGCATTCACCTCTGATGCCGAAAGCCACATCCTTTCCTCTGGACAATAGACCCTCTAGTGCACCAAGTAATGTAGGGAACGCCGCTGGAGACGAGAATCCACAATCCTCGAAATTTGAAACTCCAAATTACCATCAACCATGATTGGGGGCAGCGGCATGGTGGGAGAGGATTCAAGAGGTTCCACATACTTCTTGAGCAGAGACCTGTGAAACACATTGTGGATCTTAACGGCCTGAGGTAGCTCAAGACGAAACCCTTCTGAGTTAATGATGGTAGTTATTTTATAGGGACCAATAAATATAAGCCCCAGAATCCAGGAAGAAACCTTTAACTTGATATTCCTGGAAGACAACCACACAAAGTCATTCACACTTAGGTCCGGAGCTAAAGAGCGTTTCCTGTCAGCCATCGGTTTGTATCTGTCTCCCATGATCTTCAAATTACTCTGAACCCCCGCCACAAAGAGGAGAGTGACGAAGCAAAATGTTCCTCCTCAAGTACTCCCGAAGCATATCCCCAACTAAAAGTACCAAACTGTGGATGGAAGCCGTATGCACCAAAGAACAGTGACCTGTCTGCAGACTCCGGGCGATGATTATTAATAGCAAACTCGGCCAATGGTAGGTAAGATGCCCAATCCTCCAGGTTCTTGGAGACAAAACACTTGAGGTAAGTCTCTAAATTCTGATTAATGCGCTCGGTCTGTCCATTCGACTGAGGATGGAAGGCAGAGGAAAAGGACAGCTGCACCCCCAGTCGAGTACAGAAAGTTTTCCAGAACTTAGAAACAAACCGGGTTCCCCGATCTGACATCACATCAGAGGGAACCTCGTGAAGCTTCACGATCTCATTTATAAAAACCAGAGTTTTGGCATTCGGTAGTGCCGGTAATGTGACAAAGTGAACCATTTTACTAAACCTATCTACAACCACCAGGAATACAGTCTTGCCTGCAGATACTGGTGGGTGAGTAATAAAATTCGTGGACAAGTGGGTCCAATGCCTACTAGGAATAGGTAGTGGAAGAAGAGGACCAGACAGATGGGTATGCAAATGTGCGCAAATACTACAAGCAGACACAATATCAACCACATTCTGATGCAACCCTAGCCACCAAAAACGGTGAGAAAGGAGGTCCGCAGTTGCCTTACCACCTGGATGTCTAGCAAGCACTGAGTTATGATGTTCCCCAATTAGTTTACAACGCATATTAGATGGTACAAATAACCTCCCTGAAGGGCAGGAGGCAGGGACGTCTCCCTGAGCCTCCAACACCTCACCCTCCAGGTCAGGGTACAATGCCGAAATGACTAACTTGTTCTGAAAAATCGGAGCAGGGTTCTCATGGTCACCACCACCGGAGAAGCTCCGGGACAAAGCATCAGCCTTGATGTTTTTGACCCCTGGACAGAAAGTGACAACAAAATTGACCCTAGTTAAAAACAGGGACCATCTGGCTTGCCTAGGGTTGAGACGTTTAGTAGATTGAAGATATGACCGGTTCTTATGGTCCTTGATAACAGTAATAGGATGGACAGCCCCCTCCAACCAATGTCACCATTCTTCAAACGCCAATTTAATCGCCAAAAGCTCCCTATTACCCATGTCATCATTTCTCTCAGCTGAAGATAATTTCTTGGAATAGAAAGCGCATGGACGCCATTTACCAGGGAATGGACCCTGAGACAACACAGCCCCAACCCCCACCTCCGATGCATCAACTTCAGTGATAAAAGATTTGGAAACATTGGGTTGACTGAGTATAGGTACCGTGGCAAAACAGCTCTTTAGGGAGGAAAAAGCCTGCAGGGCGGCATTCGACCATTTAGAAAAATCAGACTCTTTCCTTCTCATGTCAGTGAGGTGTTTCACAATTACCAAATAATTTTGGATGAATTTCCGGTAAAAATTAGTAAAGCCCAGAAAATGCTGTAAAGCCTTCGGGTTCTCGGGACGGTCCCAATCAAGGACAGCACAGATCTTCTCCAGATCCATCCGAAACCTGGAGATAACAACAGGTACCCTAAAAACTTCACCTCCTGGACGGCGAAAACACATTTCTCTAGTTTGGCATATAGTTTGTTATCCTATAATATCTGGCGCACCTGTTTAACATGCCCCCAATGTGTCTCAAAATCAGGTGAGTAAACCAAGATACCACCACAAACCTGCCCACCAAATGATGGAAAATATAATTTATAAAATGTTGGAACACCGCGGGAGCATTGGTCAGACCGAAAGGCATAATCAGACTCTCCAAATGCCCCTCAGGGGAATTGAAAGCCATTTTCCATTCACCCCCTTCTCTGATTCTAACCAGATTGTAGACTCCCCTTAAATCCAACTTGGAGAACACCTTAGCTTCCACAACCGGGCTGAACAAATCTGGAATTAGAGGAAGAGGGTATGGATCTCGAATGGTAATCTGATTCAATTCCCAAAAATCTAAACAGGGACGGAGACCGCCATCTTTCTTCTTCACGAAGAAGATATTGTCGTCACTGCATTCTTGGTCTTCTATCCTTTGGATTACGATATCGGAGAGAAGAAGACACAGGACAGGATGTTTGTGTCTAAACATACTCTAAACTTTATTACAAAACACAGGGCTAATATACACCCTGAAGGCAGGAAACGGATTTGCCATATATGGTTCGATTATACAGTTTAGCTGAACAAGCGAAAAAAACTAGTTTCTGTATGCTTTAAAATATTTAATTAGACCTATCTGGTTAGCAAGGCCATGTTATCTTCTTGCAAGAACACATTATTGCTACAAGAAGAAACATCTGGCCAGGGAGTACATGTTATCTTCTTAGCAAGGACACGCTATTGATACAAGAAGGAACATTTCAGCTTGCTGTTGTTTTGACCTAAAATAACTGTCAGACTTATATAGCATAGATGGGGCCTTTAAACTTGAGGGACTCCATCTTCTGCTATAACAATATGATATGTCCCTTCTTCACACTCTCCGCATTGAAATCCTTCATGGCATGTCTCTCAGGCCCAGAAAGATTATACTGTCTGGATTTTGGTAGTTTAGCTTTGGGGGTCAGTTTAATAGGACAGTTATATGCATGATCAGGAGGCAAATCCTGACACCCCTTCTCAGGAAAATAGTCCTGAAAACCAGACAAGAATGCAGGTAAGGTCTCCATAGAGACTGCAGAAAGCGAAATGTTTAAGCAGTTGTCAAGGAAGTAATCTCCCCATTCAACAATATCTCTGGATTACCAATCTATTATCGGATTATGTTTCACCAACCAGGGCAGACCCAGTACAATTGGAGTGGGGAGGCCCTTCAGGACATAATAGAACCCAAACATAATACTCGTTTATAGTGCAGTTAGATCAATGTCAGAGAGAGTGGTATATTATGCCTGCAGAACTCCTTTAATCAATGCGCAGAGCAGATCTCAGTTTCTCAGTAGGTTTTGTAAAAGAAAAAAGTCTTTCTTCACAAATTGGAACATCACACCCATATATTCTCATTAAAAATGTTATTCCATTAGTCCAACATGTGCAGTTTTTACAGTGCTTACATATTCAGACAGGTTCTCAATATAAGAAAATAGCTTTGTGGATTCATGCCCTCAATAACTAAGGCCTCATTCAGGCATCAGTTTTTCTCATAAGAGTACTATCCATGCTTTTCACAGATACCACTCTTATAGATGATAGTCTATGGGGTAATTCTCATTTTAAATTTTTTCTTCGGACCGAATGTTGTGGTAACATGTTGATATGGATCTGAGCATCGGATAAAAATCGTCAATGCAAGTGTAAGGCCACGTTCACACGTTCAGTATTTTACATCAATATTTGAACGCACAATCAGGAGTGCGTCAGAAAAAAAGTGTAATAGAAACATGTCACCACTTATGCATTTTTCACTCTCTCCTGGTTTTGGCTTGCAAATACTGATGTACAATAATGACCAAATACTGAACGTGTGAACGTGGCCTAATGATTAAGTGAAAAAAATCACACTGCACTCAGATGCCATATGAATGCTGTCCGTTTTTCATGGACTGATAGATAGGAGAAGCTGGAAAACTTTTTTTTCCCATCAGAGAAAAACTGATGGAACTCTAAGTAAACTCTAATGAAACTCTGATGAAACTTGGATGACATGCTGATGAAAATTACCAATGAAACTCCATTTTTCTCACATGTGAAAAAAACCTGACATCTGATTGAGGCCTAAGGTTAGTACTGATTTTGAATGATAAGTAGAGATGAGCAGATCAGTCAAAATTCGAATTCTCCAATTTGCGTGGATTTAACTGGGGGAAATTCAATTTACAGAGAAGTTATTCTCCACAAATTCAATGTCCCTATTTATGCTCTCTCCAGACCCTACTGGATAATAACAGATTTATATCTATAAAGAATCCTTAGGCTATGCACCCACGATGCAGAAATGAAGCAGAAAATTTCTGCAGCATTTCTGCATCTCCCTGGCAGAAAAAACGCATGCAGATTGTGCATGCGTTTTTCCTGCGGAATACATGCTGATTCACATGCGTACCCACATGCGTTAACTAGAGATGAGCGTTGTTCTACTCGAACTGTTCGCCAATCTCAAATTTGAGCTGTTTTGGGCGGTGTTCGAGCCGGTTGGCGAACACGAACAATTTGAGAAAAATTCGGCTGTTCGAGGTTATGTTCGATAACTGTTCGTGCACCAAAATCATAACTGGATTTTTTCTCAGTAATGATGAAAATTAATGTTAATACGCAGTTTGAGAGTACAGCGGGGCGGGGGGAGGGGCAGGGGATGGATCTCTGCAGGAACAATGAAGATCTCCATTTTTTTTTCTCTTTCCCGCATTTGCAGTGGGGAGGTGCAATCTGTCAGCCTATCAGCAGCGCACACACGGAGCGAAGTGCTTTTTTTCACACAAGCAAGGGCATGTGTGATTGGCAGTGTATGTCACATGTCCTTCCCCTATAAGACCAAGCCATTTTCCCCGTCACCACCATTTTCTCACTGCTGCAGCTGCGTGTTAGACGGCACCGCTGTTGCTGTGTGCGCTATACCTTGTTAATTTCAAGCCAATTTTCGCACAAATATACAGATAGCTTGGGAGTAGGGAATAGTTGTGATTGCAGTCCTTTTAAGGACTAGGTTACAGCATTTCCTACGACTTTTATCAAGCAGGTCTGTGCTCTTAAATAGATAGATTGTGGGAGTAAAGACTAATTGTAATTGGAGTCCTTTTCAGGACTAGGTTACATCAGTTCCTATCAGTTTTTGCCAGGCAGGTCTGTGCCAGTGCTGTGCAAGTTTTTTTCACAGCATTTGGCTGAATCTAGCAAAGCTAATCCTTTTTGGCCTATTGCAGAGTGTGTTAGTCAGTGGAGTAGCCTATCTGTGTTGCAAGATATACCACCTGTGTATAGAATACCAATTTCTTTACTGCACCTAGTGAAGTAAAATCTTTTGGGCATAGCATCATTCTATTAGTCCATCTATACTGACCTCCATCAGGTTGCAAACTGAATATAATTTTTTTCTGCATCTAGCTCTGAAAAAATATTTGGGCTTCTAGCAGTGTGTGGGACTTGGTCTATTAGTCCATCTATACTGACCTCCATCAGGTTGCAAATTAAAAATAATTTTTTTCTTCATTTAGCTCTGAAAAAATATTTGGGCTTCTAGCAGTGTGTGGGACTTGTTCTATTAGTCCTTCTATACTGACCTCCAGCAGGTTGCAAATTGAATATAATTTTTTTCTGCATCTAGCTCTGAAAAAATATTTGGGCTTCTAGCGGTGTGTGGGACTTGGTCTATTAGTCCATCTATACTGACCTCCATCAGATTGCAAATTAAAAATAATTTTTTTCTGCATCTAGCTCTGAAAAAATATTTGGGCTTCTAGCAGTGTGTGGGACTTGGTCTATTAGTCCATCTATACTGACCTCCATCAGGTTGCAAATTAAAAATAATTTTTTTCTTCATTTATCTCTGAAAAAATATTTGGGCTTCTAGCAGCGTGTGGGACTTGTTCTATTAGTCCATCTATACTGACCTCCATCAGGTTGCAAATTAAAAATAATTTTTTTCTGCATCTAGCTCTGAAAAAATATTTGGGCTTCTAGCGGTGTGTGGGACTTGGTCTATTAGTCCATCTATACTGACCTCCATCAGGTTGCAAATTAAAAATAATTTTTTTCTGCATTTATCTCTGAAAAAATATTTGGGCTTCTAGCAGCGTGTGGGACTTGTTCTATTAGTCCATCTATACTGACCTCCATCAGGTTGCAAATTAAAAATAATTTTTTTCTGCATCTAGCTCTGAAAAAATATTTGGGCTTCTAGCAGTGTGTGGGACTTGTTCTATTAGTCCTTCTATACTGACCTCCAGCAGGTTGCAAATTGAATATAATTTTTTTCTGCATCTAGCTCTGAAAAAATATTTGGGCTTCTAGCAGTGTGTGGGACTTGGTCTATTAGTCCATCTATACTGACCTCCATCAGGTTGCAAATTGAATAAAAAAATTTTCTGCATCTAGCTATGAAAAAATATTTGGGCTTCTAGCGGTGTGTGGGACTTGGTCTATTAGTCCATCTATACTGACCTCCATCAGGTTGCAAATTAAAAATAATTTTTTTCTGCATCTAGCTCTGAAAAAATATTTGGGCTTCTAGCAGTGTGTGGGACTTGTTCTATTAGTCCTTCTATACTGACCTCCAGCAGGTTGCAAATTGAATATAATTTTTTTCTGCATCTAGCTCTGAAAAAATATTTGGGCTTCTAGCGGTGTGTGGGACTTGGTCTATTAGTCCATCTATACTGACCTCCATCAGGTTGCAAATTAAAAATAATTTTTTTCTGCATCTAGCTCTGAAAAAATATTTGGGCTTCTAGCAGTGTGTGGGACTTGGTCTATTAGTCCATCTATACTGACCTCCATCAGGTTGCAAATTAAAAATAATTTTTTTCTTCATTTAGCTCTGAAAAAATATTTGGGCTTCTAGCAGTGTGTGGGACTTGTTCTATTAGTCCTTCTATACTGACCTCCAGCAGGTTGCAAATTGAATATAATTTTTTTCTGCATCTAGCTCTGAAAAAATATTTGGGCTTCTAGCGGTGTGTGGGACTTGGTCTATTAGTCCATCTATACTGACCTCCATCAGGTTGCAAATTAAAAATATTTTTTTTCTGCATCTAACCCAGCCAATAGTTTTGGCCTAATACCACAGTTTGGCCACTCAGCTCTGCTCGGTTACCATCCATTGTTTTTTTGTGCAAACAACTCCAGAGTTGTGAATTAGTTAACCACCAAAATGAGTGGAAAAAGGCCTGCTGCTGGTGGAAAGGGGAATAGGCGTGTTGGGAAGGGGAAAAAAGGTTGTGTCCGTGGGGTAGGTGCAGAAGAAAGACCATCTTCCAGCCAAACTAAAATGTCTACTTCTTTTAGCGGACAATGTGATAAGATCCCTTTCTTACGGCCACGCCAATCGCTACAAATTCCAGATGAGGCACAAAAACAGCAGGTGCTTCAACGGATATCAAGTGCTCCTTTAAGTGGGCTCTCCTCCACAACAACTTCAACATCACAAATACTCCAGTCCTCAAAGGTGTCACCCAAATCGCACTTGCTTCCTCACAGCTCCCAAATCTCCAGCTGCCCGTCTGAGTATGAGGTAGAACAGATGGTTGAGTCTGCAGAGCTGTTTACTCATACTATAGCCTGGGAATCAGAGGTCGACTCCAGCGCTTCTGTGAATCCAGACGAGGAAATGATCTGCACTGATGCCCAGAATCTTTATGAGTCGGATCCAGGACCAGACGCAGAAGGTTCTGACCATAATGTAGACCCTCATTCCCAAACTGTAACTCCTGTTGGTGGAGACAATGAGGAAGACGATGATAAGACTCAAATACCTGATTGGAGCGACAACTTTAGTTTTTTGTCAGGGCAGGAACAGGTTGGCTCTGAGGACGACGGGTGTGATAACGCACAGGGTGATGATGATGAGGTCGGAGATCCCACTTACTGTCAACCCACAGTCAGCCAAGAGATGAGGTCAGCAGAGGAGGTGGAGGAAGATGCTAGTGACGACGAGGTCAGGTTGCGCCTTCCTGGACAGAGACGTAGTACTGGAAGCACGTCAACAACTGCATCCTCAAACACAACTCTGCCTCTCACCACAAGTCGTGGTGGCTCTTCAGGTCGCATGGGTGCTAAGCCTTGCATAGCCTGGGCATTTTTTCAGATCGATAAAGATGACCCAACTCGTGTTATCTGTAACATTTGTCAGCAAAAGCTAAGTAGAGGCCAAAAAATACATAGTTTGAGTACTTCATGCATGAACCGGCACATGGACATGAAGCATAAGTTGCAGTGGGAAGCTCAGTGTGCTACAATGCGGCCTAGCCGGCCGGGCCAACCACCGTCTGCCATATCTTGTGCATCCGCGGCCTCTTCATCCTCTGTGACTGGGGGGACAGCAGTCACACCTGTTTTGGGGCGCAGACCTGCCACCTCTTTACCCGCAACAGCCAGCGTGATTGGCAGGTCATCATTT
The DNA here is from genome assembly GCF_046119375.1 of Phyllobates terribilis. Lineage (NCBI taxonomy): Eukaryota > Metazoa > Chordata > Amphibia > Anura > Dendrobatidae > Phyllobates > Phyllobates terribilis. The sequence continues at coordinate 124,101,085 of NW_027362762.1, read as the reverse complement.
TCTTTGGAGGTGGTAACACCAGCTGGTGTTGAGCGCTGTCCGACATCGATAGCACCACCTTTGGATCAAGGCAACCTAACATGTCCGCCTGCATCCTCCTCACAGACCGGCAGTTTGCCGGGGACACCCTTATCAACCCCGTCTAAGCACAATAGCCAGCCCTCGGTCCCTCAGATGTGGACAAGTAAAAGACCATTTCCTCCTAGCCATGAGAAAGCTAAGAGGTTGAATTTCACCATCTGCAAGCTCTTGGCTACAGAAATGCTGCCTTTCCGCCTGGTGGACACAGAGGATTTTCGAGACCTTATGTCCGTCGCAGTGCCCCAGTACCAGATGCCCAGTCGGCACTACTTCTCAAAGAAAGGTGTGCCTGCGCTCCACCAGCATGTCGCACACAACATCACCGCTTCTTTGAGAAACTCTGTGTGTGACAGGGTGCATTTCACCACAGACACTTGGACGAGTAGGCATGGACAGGGGCGTTACATGTCGCTGACTGGGCACTGGGTAACTATGGTGACAGCAGGACAAGGGGCTGCTGTCCAAGTCTTGCCGTCCCCACGAGTTGTGCGTCAATCCTCTTTATGTCAAAGTTCCTCCACTGCTTCTGCCTCCTCAACCTCCTCTCGGTCTTCCACCTGCACCCAAAGCCTGTCTGGTCATGCCACAAGCTTTCTAACTGCGCAGAAGGGATCCTGCACACCTCCTTACTATGCTGGCAGTAGGGCTCAACGTCATCAGGCGGTTTTTACATTGAAATGTCTGGGAAATGTGAGTCACACAGCTGAGGAGTTGTGGTCAGCTCTGGAGAACCAATTTCATGAATGGTTGTCTCCACTGGACCTGAAACCAGGGAAGGCCGTGTGCGACAATGCTGCAAACCTGGGTGCGGCCCTTCGCCGGGGCAATGTCACACACGTGCCTTGTATGGCTCACGTGTTGAACCTGGTTGTCCAGCAATTTTTAGCCCACTATCCCAGACTAGATGGCCTTCTGCAGAGGGCACGGTCGCTGTGTGCTCACTTCCGCCGTTCGCATCCCGCAGCTCAGCGACTTACATCTCTACAGAAGTCGTTGGGCCTGCCACTTCACCGGCTAAAATGCGATGTGCCTACCCGGTGGAATTCAACTCTGCACATGTTGCAGCGACTGTGGCAGCACCGACAAGCCCTGGTGCAATACGTTCTGACGTATAGCCTGGGCCAACGAGATTCAGAGGTGGGGCAAATCACGCTGGAGGAGTGGTCTCAGATCAGGGACCTATGCACCCTTCTGCACAGTTTTGAAATGGCGACGAAGATGTTTAGTGCTGACGATGCCATTATCAGCATGACTATTCCGGTGATTTACATGCTGGAGCACATGTTAAACAGAATTCGGAGTCAGGTGGTGGCACAAGAGGAGGTGGAGGAAGTAGAGGAGGAGGAGTTGTATGCGGAAGGGCTAACATCTGCAAGGTCCAGACGGTCGGCAGCACCAAGGCGGCAGGCATGTGAGGGTGGGGGAGATGATTTTACCAGGGCGCATGGTAGCAGCCAAACTAGTGAGGAAGGTGCAGGAGCCCAGGAAGAAGTGGAGGACGAACTGATGGAAGACTCATCAGATGAGGGAGACCTTGATCACATTTCTGTTGTGCGAGGTTGGGGGGAGAGGACAGAGGAAGGAAGCATGATTGTTACCTCGCCACCAACACAACAGGGACTTGGTGCTCCTGGATGCGCAACACACATGAGTGCCTTCTTGCTGCACTACCTGCAACATGACCCTCGAATTGTGAGAATTAGAAATAATCCTGACTACTGGGTTGCCACACTGTTAGATCCCCGGTACAAAAGTAAATTTGCAGAAATTATTCCTGCCATAGAAAGGGATGCACGCATGCAGGAGTATCAGCAGAGACTGTTGCAGAATCTTACATGTGCTTTTCCACAAAATACCAGTGGTGCACGTAGTGAATCTCACAGTTCCAACTTGCCAACCGTGGGACCGTCAAGTGTTCAGCACTCAAACCGTAACAGAACCACAGTATCTGCTGGTAGCATCAATTTTGCGGAATCATTTCACCACTTTTTTAGCCCATCCTTTGCAAGGCCACAGGAGACAAGAAGTCTGACACATAGTCAACGCCTAGAGACGATGGTACAGGAGTATCTCCAAGTAAACATTGAAGCCACGACTGTGTCACTGGACCCTTGCTCTTTTTGGGCTTCCAATCTGGATAAATGGCCGGAGCTAGCCACTTACGCCTTGGAGATCTTGTCATGCCCCGCAGCCAGCGTTCTGTCTGAACGTGTGTTCAGCGCTGCTGGTGGTGTGCTGACAGATAAGCGCACGCGGCTCTCCACTGATAATGTAGACAGACTCACGTTCATAAAGATGAACAAATCATGGATCCGAAACGACTTTTCTACCCCTGTGTCATCCTGGGGAGAGTAAAAGCTTGATGATTGGTTAAAATCACCCTACCAACCGTTTTAAGTTTTCAAATTACTAATCATGTTTATCTGTATCTTGACTGGAAAATAATTTGGGCTTTGTAGCAGTGTGCAGCACTGATCCTATTAGGCCATCTATAATAAGCTTCACCAGATTTAAAATTAAAAATAATTTTTAGCTGCATCTAGCCCGGAAAATAATTTTGGGGCTCCGAGATGCGCAAGACACATAAGTGCCTTCTTGCTGCACTACCTGCAGCATGACCCTCATATTGTCAGAATTCGAAGTAATCATGACTACTGGGTTGCCACACTCTTAGATCCCCCAAACTTTTCGATCAACCTTTTCATTTTAATAAAGACCAAAAAAATGGTCATTTTTGAAATTATAAGCATTAGCAGGTTGTTAGAAACTGAAATCAAACAGTTTTCAACTCAAAACTTTATTCTAGGTGATGTTACATTTTCACATAGGACCCCTTGTTCGAAAGGAGCTTCTGAACTCTCTCGTCCATTGAATTTGTCAGGTTTTGGATGGTTTCTGCTTCAATTGTTTTGCATGAGGACAGAATACCCTCCCAGAGCTGTTGCTTAGATGTGAACTGCCTCCCGCCATCATAGACACTCCTTTTAATGATGCTCCAAAGGTTCTGAATGGGGTAGAGGTCAGGGGAGCATGGGGGTCACACCATAAGTTTGTCCCCTTTTATGCCCATATCAGCCAGAGATGCAGATGTTTTATGTGCAGCATGAGATGGTGCATTATAATGCAGAAAAATGATCTTGCTGTGAAATACACGGTTCTTCTTCTTGAACCATGGCAGGAAGTGCTGTTTGAGAAAATCCACATACATTATGGAGTTCATCTTTAGCGCCTTCAGGGATCCTAAAGGGGCCGACAATCTCTCTCCCCATGATTCCAGCCCAAAACATTACTCCACCTCCTCCTTGTTGGCGCTGTAGCCGTGTTTGCGTGGGGTGTCCATCAACCAGCCATCCTCCACTCCATTCATCTGGACCATCGAGCGCTGCACGGCACTCATCCGTGAACAAAACAGTTTTGAAATCAGTCTTCATGTAATGTTTGGCCCACTGGAGCCGTTTCTGCTTGTGTGAAGTGGATAGAGGAGGTCGACAGGATGGCGTATGCACAGCTGCAAACCTCTGAAGGACCCTGCATCTTGTTGTTCGGGGGACGTTGGAGGCACAAGCAGCTTCAAAAACTTGTCTGCTGCTATGACAAGGCTTTTTTGCCGCTGCTCTTTCAACCTGACGTAATTGCCTGTAGGAAAGAGTCCTCAATTTGCCCTTATCAGCACGCACACGTGTGTACTGTGAATCAGCTACATACTTCTTGATTGCCAAGACACTTCATCCTGATCATCGCACAATGTTGATTGTAGTCATGCCTTGACCTAAACACTCCACAATTTGTTGCTTCTCAGCAGCCGACACATCCTTTTTCTTTCCCATTTTGGCAGAAAATGTAGGCTGCTTAATAATGTGAGAGAGCCTTCTTAAGTAGTCTTGCCTTTCATTGGACACACCTGCCAAACTAATTAGCACAGGTGTCTGCAATTGCTTACAGTGATATAAAGAGCCCTGACACACATCACCATCAATGAGTTTAACTGACAAACAAACAAATTCTTCCCTTATCACTCCTAAACACTTTTTGCATAATAATTTGGAACGCGGTGTACATGTGCTTTTCCACAAAACACCAGTGGTTCACGTAGTGAATCTTACAGTTCTAACTTGCCAACCGTGGTCTGTATGGAATTGTTCAATAAAGGGCCCAAAATTAAGATAACATAGATGGGAGAGGTCTCTATGAATAGGAATTCCTAAGTATTTGATACCCTGTGAGGGCCAGGCCAAGGGAAAGTTGGACTGGATGGAATCCTATATGGATTTAGGGAGGGAGACATCGAGGGCCTCAGACTTCGCTGCATTGATTTTAAAATTTTACCATGTAACAAAGTGATCTATTTCAGCCATAACAGCAGGGATGGATATATGTGATTGAGTGATATATACTAGGACATCATCAGCAAATAGAGAGCACTTGTACTCGGTGCCTCCCACCTCAATCCACCTAATATTGGGGTTATGGCGAATTGATGAGAGCAGGTGCTCCGTCACTAGGATGTATAAGAGAGGGGACAGAGGACATCCCTGCCTTGTCCCATTGGTGATTGTGAAAGGTGATGAAAATGTTCTGACGCACCCCCTGGGCCTTGGGACACCGGGAGCCGGACCCTTTTTGGTGGATGCTGGTGGTTGTAGTTTTCGTGGCGGCGATCCGGTTCCGTGGCTCAGGGCGGTCAAACCAGTGGCGGAACTATTTATGTGGTTTTGATGTTTAAATGTCCGACTACGTGGATTGCGGTCAGAGTGAACCGCCGCTACAGGGCAGACCGCTAAGGCTGGTGTTGTGGGTGCAGCAGAGCGTAGCATAACTCCCCACGGGATGAGTATAGCCTCAGGGCAGTGTATGCGGAGGATGGGGGTGATGGTGCAGGGCAGCAGCAGTAACGACACGGAGTCAGTGATGCAGTTCAGGGCCTTTACTCACAGTTCTTGTTATCCAGATCACAACTGCAGGTAACGGCTGCCCACGTCGTACTGTGCTCACCAGGTGAGGGGCTCAGACAACTCCCAGATAACTTTGGAGCGCTTCACAGCGTGTGTCCTTTGTCTGGCCTTTCTTACCAACACTTCTGTCCGGCTGCCTCGGGCCTCCTCTTGGTAAACTTGGCGCCAGTTTCCCTGACCCTATGTGGTGCCTTCCTAGCGGGTGGAGCAAGGGGCTGCGCCACATAAAATGTCAGAGCCTCCGGTTTCTAGCTGAGGGTCGTTTCCTGCCTCCACTAGTTCAGGGACCGGTCTCCCCCTTTGGCCTGACCCCTCCACTCAGGTGGATTCGGGCGTGCGGTGGCGACTCGCCCGTCCGCACCCCTGGGATCCCTTCATTCCTCGTTCCTGGAGCCTTCTCCGCTCCTCTTCCTTCCTTCTCCCTCTTGCAGGCCTGGGCCTCTGTTACTAGGCCCGCCTCCGGAGCAGAGCTCATGCAGAGCCCCTGCTCCCTGCCACTTCTGCTCAGACTTCTCTGCACTGAACTAAGATGGTGCCCACCTTTTATACTCCCTTCTCAATGCACCCAGGAACTGCTTCCTCCCTGCTCCTGCACTGCAGGGTTCCCCTTCCTCAGTGTTCCCTCCCCCCACTCCAGCCAGGGACAGGGACTGTCGTGCCCATCTCAGGGGCATATTGGTCGCCCTGCCCCACGGCAATGTGATGTAATGCATGCAGGTGTCGGGTCCTGATCCACACTCCATCCTTATCTGAGAGTGAGATATCACACCTCTGGGTGAGGTGCAATACGTCTGTAGCAACCGAGCCCTCGGTGCTACAGTTCCATTTATCTTCAGGCTAGGTGACGTATTGTGATACAGGGCCGTGATTTTGGCTATAAAAGGGTCCCCTAGACCCCTACCCCAAGCTTTTTAAGAGAATCATATATGGCGTGCCAGGAGACTCTATGGAATGCTTTCTCAGCATCCAACGAGAGTATCTACTTACAAATTTTTAACTGCATCTAGCCCAGGAAATACTTTGTGCCTAGTAGCAGTGTCTGCTAGTCAGCGGATTATCCCGGCTGTTAAGCAAGCTACACCACCTGTAGTTTGGACACTTAATTTTTTCAAAGGAAATGCTTCGGGACCACGGGATACTCAGTGAAGAGCATCAGGAGGCACCCCAAGGCATAGGGGCTGGGACTGGCACTAGGATGCCTTGCGGTGGACAGCCGAGCTCGATCCTTATAAAAGCTTTTTAACTGCAGCAGCTTTAGTGGACGCTACTGGAGCTGGAATTACGCGGCTGCTGGCATGAGACTTGCCCTCCAATAGATCCTTGTAAATGGATTTAAAGTGTATTCATTCAAATTAGAGGGACAATTTAAATTAAAAAGCTTAGAGCTGCCTCCACCACAGGGGGGCTCTCTCGACCCACCAGCGGACAGGCACCAGTATTGGGAGAGGGGGGCTGGCCGTCAGGGTTCACCGCGGCTCTGGCACAAACCCGGCGACACGGAGGTGGCACGGGCAGGGGCGGACTGGCCGTCTCGGCTTCTCACTTTTTGGACTTTAGAAGGGCATGACATGCCTATATCTGTGTCTCCCCCTCCTTTTACTCCTCCACCTCTTTTATTTTCGCATGACTATATGTACTTGTCACTTTTCCATGTGTTAGTTGTGTCTTCTGAGCAGTTTGTCAGCTTTTGGACACCTTTGAAGGTGTTTTCTATGTGTTTCTATGTGTTTTTGTTTGCCTGCCATTGGTTTTAACGGTGTTCGAAGGTGTTCGACGAACAGTTCGACGAACAGTTCGGCGAACACACGGGTGTTCGACGAACCGAACCGAACTCGAACACTACGGGGGTGGCTCAACACTAGCGTTAACGCATGTGTTTCCGCATGCGGACTGACAAGCACTTTCCAGGCGATAGCATCAATTGGAAAGTGCTTGACAACTTGGTCACACTATATAAATCCATGCAAAAGGCATGGATTTATATAGTGTGACCGTAAAAATTAAAAAATAAAGCTATACTTACCCCCGATCCCCCGCCGCGTGTGCTGTCGCGCTCGTCCTGGCTTCTTCCGGGTTGCCGGCATCTCGCGAGACAGCCTGCGGTCACATGACCGCGACGTCATCTCAGGTCCTGGAAGGTAAGCGCTGCAGGGGCGGCCGGACAGGTGAATATAAACTTTATTTATTATTTTATTCTTTTTTTTTACAGGTACAATGGTACCCAGGTCTGGATGAGAGTCTCCTCTCCTCCAGAACTGGGTACCATCCGCACATAGAGACGCATAAAATCCGCTTGTACAAATGTACTGACACGGATTCTATGCGTCTCAATGCAAGTCAATGGCGGCGCTTCCGCAAAATTAATGAACATGCTGCGGATTTATGAGCGCTGCAGAAACGCTGCGGAAAAATCCGCAGCATGTGCATTGACATTGCGGAAGGCCATTGGGGACCATGGGGTGCGGATTACCATGCGTTTTTGATGCGTTTCCGCTGCGGAAATTCCGCAGCGGAAACGCATGAAAAACGCATCGTGGGCACGCAGCCTTATAGTCACCCTACCGCTTGCCTCTCCATCTCTTCCACTACTCACATCTATCAGGATTCCTGTTGTCCTTCTGCAGTTTGGAAACTAGTGGCTGCTATTGTTCACCTTGATAATTGTGCTGCATTTCCATCTCTTACCACAGGAGGCTGCTGTTGTGCTCTGCAATTGTCCTTTACTAAGATGGCAGATTCTGAACCTGTGTAATCCATCTTGTTTCCTGTTTAGGCCTACTTAAAGCTACATGGATCTCTCACTTATTTCTTGCGTATTGTGTCTAGCTGTTAGTCTAGTTCTAGTCTCCAACTCCTGAACTTTCTTACCCAAACTGTTTCACTTATTTTCGGATTGTTTTCTACAACTCCTTTTGTTACTCCCAAGGACTTCTCCTAGCACTTGCTGTTTCTTGCTCGTGCTCCTCCGGCCACTGGATTCCAGCAGTGCTACACCAGTATTGTAAAACCGTCCCCCATCCAGTACTTGCTGCATCTTCTTATCGCCACCATGAGCACTGATGGGGACTTCTTATGAACAATATTAACATACAATCAAAACAACAGAGTTGATCCAGGTTCTAGTAAATTTGTAGATTTATTGAAAAATAGGAGAACTTTTATAACAAGCAACATGTCTGCTACGCGTTTTAAATGTAGTCATTTCAGCTGCAGCTCAGAAAAAGAACGCCGTGTGCGTCCATTCAGACAACCCATTCTTAGGATCGCTGGGGGTTTTGATGGTCAGACACCAAGTGATCAAGGAGTTACCTACTATCCTATGGATGGGGAATAACTTCAAAACTTCTTTTAAGGAAGCAGTAGTAAGTGTTCTTAGAACTGTTTTAAGGATATTGGATTTTATTTGGAATATACCATGTCATAATTTTTTTCATGCTATATGAAATATCCCAAAACCTACAAAAGACAAAAAATATATCTCATACCCTACCATCATTATATATAAATGTAAAGCAAAGTTGCATATGAAATATAGGGTACTTAGTGAACTATTTTTGATCAAAAAAAGTATACAAGCCGTCCCACCAGCGACAAGGTGACCCTAAATTGGGACGGTACCTATGTAGCACCCCGAGGGCTCGGCTGCTACAGGGGTATTGCACCTCAAACCAGAGGTGTGATATTCCACTCCCGGGTAAGGATGGAGTGTGGACCAGGACTCAGTAGGCTGCATGCACCACACACACCCCATTTCCGAGGGACAGCTCAATGGTGCTCCCACAAGATAGAAGTGCAGGCACGACAGCATCTGTCCCTGACTGGAGTTTGGAGGGGAAAGTACACCCAGTGGTGTAGGAGCAGATAGGGGTGGGTCTTTGGGCATAGGTAGGAGCCCATTGGTTGCAAGTCACCTGGGCTCATACACAGAGAGGGAGGTATATAAGGTGGGCACCATCTTAGAACAGGGTTCAGTCCGGTTCAGTTCAGAGAGGAGGAGAAGAAGACAGGAGCTCAGCCAGAGAGGGCTGACAGGGAGCTGTGGCTCAGTCTGGGCCCAGCTCCAGAGGCAGGCCTGGAGTGAGGCCAGAAACAGCAGAAAGAGAGAGGAGAAGGAGCGGAAAGGAAAGTAAGAAAGGAACTGGAACAGAGGAGAAAGGAAGCAAGGAACACAGAGAAAGGCCCAGAGACACGAGGACCGAAGGAACCCCATATGCCCAGAGGAGATACAGGGTGAAGGGTTGGCAGAACAGGGTACCGGAACCCAAATTGGTGGAGGCAACAGATTCCTCAGCCAAAGACCGGAGGTTGTTACCACATCTTGGTGCGACCCCTCACTACATCCACCAGAAAGGCATACCGTATAGGGTCAGGGAAACCGGGAGAGGTTTCGCCAACAGAAGGCCCGAGGAAGCTGGACAAAGGTGGGTCACTGGTGGGGACGGCCAGAGAAAGGTAGAGAAGGGAGCTCTGAACCACACTCTGGAATTACCTGGGAGTTGACCGAGTCCCTTGCCTGGTGGAGGCAGCACGGCTCGGGCAGTCATCGCCTGCAGCATTGACATGAACAACAACTGTGAATAAAGCATTGAAAACTGCAACCGCACGTCTCTGTGGTTCCTCGCCGCACCAGCACCATTAGCACTGGGATGCTCACACCATCACTCCAATCATCATCCACATTAGCTGCCCTGAGGCAACACTTCTCCCGTGGGGAGTTATCCCATACTCAGCTGCGCAAACAACATCAGCCTCAGCGGTCTGCAGCGCGGCGGCGGTCCCCACTGACCGCAATCCACGGGTGGCGTAGTCGGACATTTGCTATACATCAAGACTGCCACTGGTTTGACCGCCCTGGGCACGGACCGCGTCACCGCCACATTGAGACTACAACCCCCAGCGATCCGGCTCCGGGTATCCCCCTGCACAGCACAGGCCCACGGGGCGCGTCACCTTCACTGTCTATATTAAAAACCTTACTGTTTATCAAAGTTGAAGTAATGCATATAAAAGGGTAGACAAATAGGACCGGGTCCCAATATCAGACCACCTAGGCCCGTGGTAAGCTACATATATACTAACCAGCTCAACAAAGGGGATGCCACACCCTTAATTTGCACAGAATGCAAACAAGACAAAAAAACAAACAATGTGAACTGAGGTCTAAGATGGTACACATGCAAGAAATAGGAGCATGTTCAAACTGTTTGGTTTTTTGTCTTGTTTGCATTCTGTGCAAATTAACGGTGTGGCATCCCCTTTGTTGAGCTGGTTAGTATATATGTAGCTTACCACGGGCCTAGGTGGTCTGATATTGGGACCCGGTCCTATTTGTCTACCCTTTTATATGCATTACTTCAACTTTGATATACAGTAAGGTTTTTAATATAGACAGTGTAGGTACCGTCCCAATTTAGGGTCACCTTGTCGCTGGTGGGACGGCTTGTATACTTTTTTTGATCAAAAATAGTTCACTAAGTAGCCTATATGTCATATGCAACTTTGCTTTACATTTATATATAATGATGGTAGGGTATGAGATATATTTTTTGTCTTTTGTAGGTTTTGCTTCTTTTTGCTAGTGTGAACATGCTCCTATTTCTTGCATGTGTGCCATCTTAGACCTCAGTTCACATTGTTTGGCTATATGAAATATCCCACAAACTCAAACTTTTGACATAATGCAGAAAGGTTTTGAGGAGTTATTAAAGAGGAACTATTACCAGGTCAAAAGTGGCCAGTTTTTCTTTTAATTTATTCCCATTGCTCCCCTGAGTACTTTGTTTCATTTTTTGAAATCCGCGATATGGTTCTGGAAATATGGGCCTTTTTATTTGGTACTACTTTTTATGGTCTTTCCCAATGGGGTGGTGCTTAAAAGGTATTATCCTCTGATGCACGCTCTGATCTTCTTCATACAACTTGAATGATTTCTTTGCTATTTGTTTTCCAGGAAAACTAATTTCAGATCTTAAAATAATTTGTAAACACCTGGTTAATGTAAGCATCCATTCACTGACTTGGCCAATTGCCATATCCATATACGATTGGAGTCAACATCGCAAGTTTCCCAGTATGAGATTTCGTTGGGAGGATGGTAAATGATTTCTTTACGCAGATGCCATAAAAGTTGCAATTTTTAATAACCACATAGAAAAGGTCATGTAATGAGAAACATAAAATATGCCCTCACCTATCACTGGCTGTGTCATTAGCGTTGCCTCTCAACAGGACTGACATTGCTTCTATTTCTTCTATAGACGTTGTGCCTGTGTTATCACTACAGGGGACAGCTTCTTCTATAGTGGTCAGTATATGAGGTAACACTGACTTTAGTCTAAAGATGACCAAATCGATTCGCAACTAATCAAAATAGTTACCAAGTTCCTGTAAAATTCTGATTCCCAAATTTTTGGGGATTTGATTTGCATGAATCCAGCAAAACTTGGGCCAGCCTCCATTTTCCTGGATTCTTTTAAGCACTATGAAGTAATTAAAATATAAAATTATATTATACTCACTTGTCCTAGCCCTGTCACTTACTTGTCCTACCATAGAAGCTGCCCATCCAGACCCCTACTAGGATTGTTCTTTGGATCATTCTTCTGACTAAGCCATATTGGTCACATGGGGCATGAGTATGTGAAGTCTAGTCAACACCAAAAGATCCAGACCAAAGACTGAAGAGAGGATTGATCTGTCCAGGGGTGGGATTCAACTTGTTCTTAATGGTTCGAGGGAACCGGTTGTTAAAATTAAAGCCAGTTCGCCAAAAAAGCAATAAGGGATTCCCCAATCCAGTACTGATGACAGGCACCTGCCCATTTCAACTGAATGTGCACAAAGTCACCGGCTTCCTGTACTGCAATACTTAAAATGGCTGCTGGACTATTATTCAAATGGGCATGGCTTTTAAATGGTCATTATCTCCTAACACAAACAGGGAGCCTGTTAAAATATTTAATCACACCCCTGGATTCTTCCTCTATTATTGGCCTACAAAGCAAATAACAAAGGTCTCCAGTTTGGCCATCGTTGTTTGCCTATTAGTTCACTAATGACAGGTAATAAGGCAAAATTTATACAGATTTTATTGTGAAATCTGATGACGTCTGTTCTTTCATTATTTAAAGCTTTATTCAAAATTAATTACTAGGACACAGGAAGAAGAGGGAACAATTATGGGTATTAGGAAATAAACATTCTACAGAAGGCAAGTCACTTACATCTGTTTTATAAAGACAATCAATATATCAAAGCCACAAAGAATAATCTTTAATGGGTGAACCTATAATATCCAGTGTGGCAAGACGACTCACTCTGCTGCAGTTGGAAGTAGACACAGGAACGGTTACGTCTGAAGGTTTATTATGTCAGCATAAAGCACTGCAGACTTCAGCAAAAATAAACTCAGCCTTGCTGGCATAAAGGTTAAACAAAAGACAAATGGTAACACAGTCCATATATGTACGCTGTGCGGGTTGCCCTGCACCAGTTTGCAGCACCTTCGACTCCTCTCTGAGCTGAAGTTACACAGCCTGGAGACTTGTCTCTCAAGACTCACCAACAACACAGAAAAAATAACAGGACTGAACATTTAAACCATGCTCAGCCACACCCTGTGGGAAGGTATGGTGAATGACGACCCTCCCGTCTCTATGTCATTCACATAAAACCACACCCTTTAAAAGAGTTAACCCCCAGCATATAACATGCTGGCAGAAATTCAGTAGGTCTCAGTTCACACAGGAGAGCAACCTGAGTGACACATACCTCCCCTCATATATCACACCAGTGACTCTCTCACACCCTATAACAATTATTTCTCATCACAATTAACATGGTTGTCTTTGTGTCCACATAAAAACATTCACAAAGACACTAATTCATTCACATGTGTTTCCATAGATGGGAATAGATTCATTGCTCAGCAATTGTATTAGTAATGTTACAATACATAAAAACAAGTAAATAAATTGCCAAAATTCTTGTTAATAGGATGAGTTTAAAGGTCAGATGAATATAAATATAAACCATAAAGACACGCATTCAACTCACGGACTGACCATCTACAGCTGTCAGTGTAATCAGTCAGTGCACCATTAGAGCTGCTGGCTGAGAGATCCAGTCTATTTGCATCTATTCCACAAGAATCATAATTGTATTTGGCTCTAATATCTAGATATTAGAAAGATTTGCAATGCAGAGAGAGAAGCCAAGCCTGTCATGAAACACAACAGAATATGTCCTCTAAAACATAACAATATTCTCATGCATAAATTTGTATGGGCACCTGTAATGAAAGAGTAGATAATTTAGATTTAATACAGAAATATTCATAATTCTATCAAATTACAAATACAAATGTTACGGGAATTAGGTCCTTTTTCCTTTTTTTCCTTCTCTTTTTTTTGGAGATTTAGCCCTTCTTTAACACAAAATACAACTCCCACCGCAGTATGATGCAGTGATGGACAGAGGAACCACGGGGTTAACTTGGTTGATATTACTTCAAGCACAACAGTTACAGTCTCTCAGTGAGGGAGAAAGTTTAAAGGGGATGGACCAAAATTGTTCACGGATCCTGAAAATGGAGCTCAGCAGAGCAAGGTTCGAAAGGAGCAAAGGTCAAGCATGCACATCTCATATTTAATCATTGTCTGTAGGACTTCTGGCAATAGCTGACCACTGAACCTCTGTCTCTGGCAGTCCCCTTGACAATGAATATAGCGGGGATGTACATGTTGAGGATCTGTGGGAATTCCAGCATTCAGGCCCCCCAGTGATCAATAAGTTACCCCTATCCTATGCATAGGGGATAACTTACAATCTTGGAAAAACCCCTTTGATGGTTACACAGTAGAATTGTCACTGATCTTGTTGGTTCCACAACAATATTGAGGCATTAAGACTAGTGTTGAGCCACCCCCGTAGTGTTCGGGTTCGGTTCGGTTCGTCGAACACCGGGATGTTCGAGGAACTGTTCGTCGAACTGTTCGTCGAACACCTTAGAACACCGTCGAACACCGTTAAAACCAATGGCAGGCAAACAAAAACACATAGAAACACATAGAAAACACCTGCAAAGGTGTCCAAAAGCTGACAAACTGCTCAGAAGACACTCTCTTTAAAAAAGCCGGCCGGCAAATTCAGCAGCGGCATACACCGGTACCCGACAATTTAGACAAGAAGGAATAGAGCATCACACATAGATTAGATAGATAGAAACATGTCAGTCACACATATAAGAAGCACAGTGACAGTGTTGGTTACTGCACTTGTCATTTAGTGTAAAGGATTTATTAAAAAAAATATTAGTGTTTTCATGCACCGTCTCTTTAAAAAAGCCGGCCGGCAATTCAGCATCTGTACCCGACAATTTAGAACAGAAAGAATAGAGCTTCACACATAGATTAGATTGATAGAAACATGTCAGTCACATATATAATAAGTACAGTGATAGTGTTGCTTACTGTACTTGTCATTTAGTGTAAAGGATTTATTTAAAAAAATAATAGTGTTTTCATGCACTGTCTCTTTAAAAAAGCCGGCCGGCAATTCAGCAGCGGTACCCGACAATTTAGAACAGAAAGATAGAGCATCACACATAGATTAGATAGATAGAAACATGTCAGTCACATATATATGAAGTACAGTGATAGTGTTGGTTACTGTACTTGTCATTTAGTATTAAAATAAAGGATTTATTATTAAAAAAATTGGCGTGGGGTTCCCCTTAATTTTAGGCTCTAGCGGAGGTTAAGCAGACGGCTGGGGCAGATGTTTGAAGCCTGGGAAGGGGGTAATACCCACGGAGCTTCCCAGGCTACTAATATCAGCCCCCAGCTGAATACATAGCCTTTACTAGCTATTAAAATGGGGGACCCCCCAAAAAAAATGACGTGGGGTCCCCCCTAATTTAATAGCTAGCAAAGGCTAGGCAGACAGCTGGAGGCTGATATTAATAGCCCAGGAAGGGAGCCATGAATATTGGCCCCCTCCCAGGCTAGAAACACCAGCCGTCAGCTGCCCCAGAAATGGCGCATTCATAGGATGCGCCAATTCTGGCACTTAGCCTCGCTCTTCCACGCTGCCCTGGTGCGGTGGCAGGGGGTAATAGGGTTGGGGTTGATGTCAGCTTATAATGCCAGCTGACATCAAGCCCAGGTTAGTAATGGAGAGGCGTCTATAAGACACCCCCATTACTAACCCCATAGTCAAAGTTAAAAAAAACACAAACACCCAGAATAAAGTCCTTTAATTGAAATAAAGACACAATCCTTTATTGTTCTAAATTAAACCATACTTACCATCACGCCCATTCCAGCTGAAGCCAACGATCTCCTGCAATAAAAGAAAAATAATAAAGCAACCTCATCCTTACCTTTCCATGGTTCCCACGACAGCTTCAGCTCTGCTACATCGAGATGACAGGCTGGACCGCAGCAGAACGCTGCCATCCAGCCTGTCATCCCGCAGACACTGAGAAGCGCAGGCTTGCTTGCGCTGCTCAGCGTCTCTCTGTGACGACATCCAGATGAGCCGAGTTCATGTCCAATGAACTCGGCTCACCTCATGCACGTCACTGACAGCGTGGGAAAATTCTCACGCTGAAGCGCTGATTGCAGGAGAATTTTCCCACGCTGTCAGTGACGTGCAGGAGGTGAGCTGAGTTCATTGGACATGAGCTCACCTCATGCACATCACTGACAGCGTGGGAGAATTCTCCCTGCACTCAGCACTTCAGCGTGAGAATTTTCCCACGCTGTCAGTGACGTGCATGAGGTGAGCCGAGTTCATTGGACATGACCTCGGCTCATCTGGATGCCGTCACAGCGAGACAGTGAGGAGCGCAAGCATGCCTGCGCTTCTCAGTGTCTGCGGGATGACAGACTGGATGGCAGCGTTCTGCTGCGGTCCAGCCAGTCATCTCGATGTAGCAGAGCTGAAGCTGTCGTGGGAACCATGGAAAGGTAAGGATGAGGTTGGTTTATTATTTTTCTTTTATTGCAGGAGATCGTTGGCTTCAGCTGGAATGGGTGTGATGGTAAGTATGGTTTAATTTAGAACAATAAAGAATTGTGTCTTTATTTCAATTAAAGGACTTTATTCTGGGTGTTGTGTTTTTTTTAAATACTTTACTAGAAATTCATGGCGGTCATGTCTAATACTGGCGTGACCCCATGAATTTTGGGCTTGGGGCCAGCTGATAATACCAAGCTGGCCCTAACCCCTTTATTACCCAGTGAGCCACCGCACCAGGGCCCTGGATGAGTTGGGTACAGCGCCAGAAGATGGCGCTTCTATGAACGCGCCATTTTCCGGGGTGGCTGCGGACTGCAATTTGTAGCGGGGGGGGGGCCCAGAAAGCTTGGGCCTCCCTGCGCTGCAGATTCCAGCCCCCAGCTGCCTAGTTGTACCTGGCTGGACACAAAAATAGGGCGAAGCCCCACGTACTTTTTTTTTAATTATTTCATGAAATTCATGAAATAATTAAGAAAAAAAGGGCTTCCCTATATTGTTGTGTCCGGCCAGATATAAATAGGCAGCTGGTGGATGGGGGCAGCCCGTTCCTGCCTGCTGTACCTGGCTGGACACAAATATAGTGCGAAGCCCCACTTCAATTTTTTTTAATTATTTCATGAAATTCATGAAATAATTAAGAAAAAAAGGGCTTCCCTATATTGTTGTGTCCGGCCAGGTATAAATAGGCAGCTGGTGGATGGGGGCAGCCCGTTCCTGCCTGCTGTACCTGGCTGGACACAAATATAGTGCGAAGCCCCACTTCAATTTTTTTTAATTATTTCATGAAATTCATGAAATAATTAAGAAAAAAAGGGCTTCCCTATATTGTTGTGTCCGGCCAGGTACAAATAGGCAGCTGGTGGATGGGGGCAGCCCGTTCCTGCCTGCTGTACCTGGCTGGACACAAATATAGTGCGAAGCCCCACTTCAATTTTTTTAAATTATTTCAGGAAATTCATGAAATAATTTAAAAAAAATTGACGTGGGGCTTCGCACTATATTTGTGTCCAGCCAGGTACAGCAGGCAGGAACGTGCTGCCCCCAACCACCAGCTGCCTATTTGTACCTGGCCGGACACAACAATATAGGGAAGCCCTTTTTTTCTTAATTATTTCATGAAATACCGTAATTTAAAGAAAATTGACGTGGGGCTTCGCCCTGTTTTTGTGTCCAGCCAGGTACAACTAGGCAGCTGGGGGCTGGAATCCGCAGCGCAGGGAGGCCCAAGCTTTCTGGGCCACCCCCGCTGCAAATTGCAGTCCGCAGCCACCCCGGAAAATGGCGCGTTCATAGAAGCGCCATCTTCTGGCGCTGTACCCAACTCATCCAGGGCCCTGATGCGGTGGCTCACTGGGTAATAAAGGGGTTAGGGCCAGCTTGGCATTATCAGCTGGCCCTAAGCCCGAAATTCATGGGGTCACGCCAATATTAGACATGACCACCATGAATTTCTAGTAAAGTATTTAAAAAAAACACAACACCCAGAAAAAAGTCCTTTAATTGAAATAAACACACAATTCTTTATTGTTCTAAATTAAACCATACTTACCATCACGCCCATTCCAGCTGAAGCCAACGATCTCCTGAAATAAAAGAAAAATAATAAAGCAACATCATCCTTACCTTTCCATGGTTCCCATGACAGCTTCAGCTCTGCTACATCGAGATGACAGGCTGGACCGCTGCAGAACGCTGCCATCCAGCCTGTCATCCCGCAGACACTGAGAAGCGCAGGCTTGCTTGCGCTCCACAGTGTCTCTCTGTGAGGGCATCCAGATGAGCCGAGTTAATGTCCAATGAACTCGGCTCACCTCATGCACGTCACTGACAGCGTGGGAAAATTCTCCTGCACTCAGCGCTTCAGCGTGGGAGAATTCTCACACTGAAGCGCTGAGTGCAGGAGAATTCTCCCACGCTGTCAGTGACGTGCAGGAGGTGAGCTGAGTTCATTGGACATGAGCTCACCTTATGCACGTCACTGACAGCGTGGGAAAATTCTCCTGCACTCAGCGCTTCAGCGGGAGAATTCTCACGCTGAAGCGCTGAGTGCAGGAGAATTCTCCCACGCTGTCAGTGACGTGCAGGAGGTGAGCTGAGTTCATTGGACATGAGCTCACCTTATGCACGTCACTGACAGCGTGGGAGAATTCTCCTGCACTCACCGCTTCAGCTTGAGAATTTTCCCACGCTGTCAGTGACATGCATGAGGTGAGCCGAGTTCATTGGACATGAACTCGGCTCATCTGGATGTCGTCACAGAGAGACGCTGAGCAGCGCAAGCAAGCCTGCGCTTCTCAGTGTCTGCGGGATGACAGGCTGGATGGCGGCGTTCTGCTGCGGTCCAGCCTGTCATCTCGATGTAGCAGAGCTGAAGCTGTCGTGGGAACCATGGAAAGGTAAGGATGAGGTTGCTTTATTATTTTTCTTTTATTGCAGGAGATCGTTGGCTTCAGCTGGAATGGGCGTGACGGTAAGTATGGTTTAATTTAGAACAATAAAGGATTGTGTCTTTATTTCAATTAAAGGACTTTATTCTGGGTGTTTTTGATCTTTTTTTAACTTTGACTATGGGGTTAGTAATGGGGGTGTCTTATAGACGCCTCTCCATTACTAACCTGGGCTTGATGTCAGCTGGCATTATAAGCTGACATCAACCCCAACCCTATTACCCCCTGCCACCGCACCAGGGCAGCGTGGAAGAGCGAGGCTAAGTGCCAGAATTGGCGCATCCTATGAATGCGCCATTTCTGGGGCGGCTGACGGCTGGTGTTTCTAGCCTGGGAGGGGGCCAATATTCATGGCTCCCTTCCTGGGCTATTAATATCAGCCCCCAGCTGTCTGCCTAGCCTTTGCTAGCTATTAAATTAGGGGGGACCCCACGTCATTTTTTTTGGGGGGTCCCCCATTTTAATAGCTAGTAAAGGCTATGTATTCAGCTGGGGGCTGATATTAGTAGCCTGGGAAGCTCCGTGGGTATTACCCACTTCCCAGGCTTCAAACATCTGCCCCAGCCGTCTGCTTAACCTCCGCTAGAGCCTAAAATTAAGGGGAACCCCACTCCAATTTTTTTAATAATAAATCCTTTATTTTAATACTAAATGACAAGTACAGTAACCAACACTATCACTGTACTTCATATATATGTGACTGACATGTTTCTATCTATCTAATCTATGTGTGAAGCTCTATTCTGTCTGTTATAAATTGTCGGGTACCGCTGCTGAATTGCCGGCCGGCTTTCTTAAAGAGACGGTGCATGAAAACACTATTATTTTTTTTGATAAATCCTTTACGCTAAATGACAAGTACAGTAAGCAGCACTTTCACTGTACTTCGTATATATGTGGCTGACATGTTTATATCTATCTAATCTATGTGTGAAGCTCTATTCTTTCTGTTCTAAATTGTCGGGTACAGGTGTATGCCGCTGCTGAATTGCCGGCTTTTCATGTTTCACTGTTGGCACTGTTCCCATCGATTTGGGCAATCACTGTAATGCCACAACCACCATGGCTGTGGAATTACAGTGAGTGGCAGACAATCCCTGCATGATTGGTGCTCTAAATAGCGCCAGACATGCAGGACACGCTTTTGGTGCACGAACAGTTATCGAACATAACCTCGAACAGCCGAATTTTTTGCAAATCGTTCGGGTTCGTCGAACAACTCGAACACCGCCCAAAACAGCTCGAATTTGAGATTGGCGAACAGTTCTAGTCGAACACCGCTCATCTCTGATTAAGACTGACAGTTACTCAATAACAGTCTCAAAGCAGTATTGGGTCCCAAATAGTATGATATTACACCATGCTGAATATCATACACAGATCAGCCATAGCTCTTGCAGAAACTGTCCACAATGCACAATGACATACAGAGAAGGAAATAAGTATTTGATCCCTTCCTGTTTTTGTAAGTTTGCCCACTAAGAAAGACATGAACAGTCTATAATTTTAAGAGTAGGTTAATTTTAACATTGAGAGATAGAATATCCCCAAAAAATCAAGAAAATCACATTGTATAAATTAGATATTTCTTTTGAATTTTGAAGTGAGAAATAAATATTTTATCCCTCTAGCAAACAACACTTAACCCCTTTACAGACTGTGGCTTATTAGTACGCACCAGTCTGTCACACCCAGTTCAGCACTAGCTCCGGCGGTGAGCCCACACTGAACCGGGCACATGTCAGCTGATTATTCCACCCGCGGCTGTTAACATGTTAAATTCCGCTGTCAATCTCTGAAGTGGCATTTAACATCGCCACGCCCGAAGCGCGTCACTTACCCCGCCCATCGGTAACCCCGTCACGTGATCGCGGGTCACCGATGCGTGGGCATGACAACCCTGGGTCTGCAGCAGATGTGCTGATCGCTATGAGCGCCACCTAGTGGTCGGCGCTCATAGCACAGGACCATTTCTGCTACATAGAGGTGATCTGCTCATCACCTCTATGTAGCAGAGGCGATCAGACAAGTGCTGCTTCTAGTCTCCTATGGAGACTATAGAAGCATTCAAAAAGTGAAAAAAAAAATGTTTTTAAAAATATTAAAAAAATATAAAACTTTAAATCATCCCCCCTGTGCCCCATTCAAAATAAAATAATAATAAAAAAAAACACATACACATATTTCATATCGCCGCGTTCAAAATCGCTGATCTATCAATATAAAAAAGAATTAATCCAATCGGTAAACGGCATAACGAGAAAAAAATTCTAAATGCCAAAATTACGTTTATTGGTCGCAGCAGCATTGCAATAAAATGCAATAACGGGCGATCAAAACATCGGATCTACTCCAAAATGGTATCAATAAAAACTTCAGCTCGGCGCACAAAAAATAAGCCCCCACCCAGCCCCAAATCCTTAAAAATGGAGACGCTACGGGTCATGGAAAATGGCGCCATTTTTTTTTTTTAAGCAAACTTTGGAATTTTTTTTCACCACTTAAATAAAAAAAAACTATACATGTTAGGTGTCTCCGAACTCGTAATGGCCTGGAGAATAATAATGGCAGGTCAGTTTTAGCAGTCAGTGAACGTGGTAAAAAAAATAAGAAAAAAACATTTGTGGTATTGCACTTTTTTTGCACTTCACTGCACTTGGAATTTTTTTCCCGTTTTCCCGTACAAGATATGGTAAAACCAGTAATGTCGTTCAAAATCTCATCTCGTCCCACAAAAAATAAGCCCTCACACTGCCATATTGACCAAAAAATAAAAACTCTATGGATCTGAAAACAAGGGGAGCAAAAAACGAAAATGCAAAAACGGAAAATCCCAGGGTTGCGAAGGGGTTAATACTTGGTGGCAAAACCCTTGTTGGCAAGCACGGCAGGCAGACGTTTTTTGTAGTTGATGATGAGGTTTGCGCACCTGTCCGGAGGAATTTTGGTCCACTCCTCTTTGCAGATTATCTCTAAATCATTAAGATTTTGAGGCTATCACATGGAAACTTGGAGCTTCAACTCCCTCCCTCCATAACTTTTCTATGGGATTAAGGTCTGGAGACTGGCTTGGCAGCCCTTT
Source organism: Phyllobates terribilis (assembly GCF_046119375.1). Classification (NCBI taxonomy): domain Eukaryota; kingdom Metazoa; phylum Chordata; class Amphibia; order Anura; family Dendrobatidae; genus Phyllobates; species Phyllobates terribilis. Next base: position 124,079,501 of record NW_027362762.1, on the reverse strand, counting down.
GTTGGCTTGGCTGTATGTTTTGGATCATTGTCTTGCTGGAAGAGCCAGCCATGACTCATCTTCAATGCTCTTACTGAGGAAAGGAGGTTGTTGGCCAAAAGCTCGCGATACATGACCCCATCCATCTTCCCTTCAGTATGGTGCAGTCGTCATATCCCCTTTGCAGAAAAGCACTCCCAAAGTATAATGTTTCCCCCATCATGCTTCACGGTTGGGATGATGTTCTTAGGGTTGTACTCATCCTTCTTCTTCCTCCAAACACGGCGAGTTGAGTTAATGCCAAAGAGCTCAATTTTTGTTTCATCTGTCCACAGCACCTTCTCCCAATAACTCACAGAATCATCCAGGTGTTCATTTGCAAACTTCAGACGGGCCTGCACATGTGCCTTCATGAGCAGGGGGACCTTACGGGCACTGCAGGATTTTAAACCTTTAAGGCGTAATGTGTTACCAATAGTTTTCTTGGTGACTGTGGTCCCAGCTGCATTGAGATCACTAACAAATTCCCCCCATGTAGTTTTAGGCTGATCTCTCACCTTCCTCATGATCAAGGACACCCCACGAGGTGAGATTTTGCATGGTGCGCCAGATCAATGTCGATTGACAGTCATTTTGTATTTCTTCCATTTTCTTACTATTGCACCAACAGTTGTCTCCTTCTCACCCAGCATCTTACTTATGGTTTTGTAGCCCATTCCAGCATGGTCAGGTCTATGATCTTGTCCTTGACATCCTTAGAAAGATCTTCTAAGGTTAGTGTCTGATTGATTAATTGAGTCTGTGGACAGGAGTCTTTTATACAGGTGACTATGTAAGACAGCTGTCTTTAATGCAGGTAACGACTTGATTTGGAGGGTCTAACTGGTCTGTAGGAGCCAGAACTCATAATGGTTTGCAGGGGATCAAATACTTATTTCTCACTGCAAAATGCAAAAAAATGTATCTAATTTATAGAAAGTGATTTTCTTGATTTCTTGGGGGGATATTCTATCACTCAATGTTAAAATTAACCTACACTTAAAATTATAGACTGTTCATGTCTTTGTCAGTGGGCAGACTTGCAAAAACAGCAAGGGATCAAATACTTATTTCCTTGACTGTATACATAGCACTACAGGCACAATCTCTCTCCACAGAAGGCTCATGATTCAGGCCACAACCTACTGTCTTATCATCTCACGTCACGGAAGAACTTGTCATCACATGCTTAATCTCCACTGACTGTCTCAGGCTGCCACATCACTCAGCATTTTAGCATCTCTGCCTTTGGCCTCATCGCATTAAAAGCCACAGCTTTTTTCTCTTTCTGAGGCCACACTATGGCACCACAGATGGTTTTAGGGCAGACAGGTTGATTTCTTAAAAGGTTTATGCCAAGTTTGGCTGTTATTTCCGGTCAGTGGAGCTAAAGCCTTTGATGATCAGTTCTGTTATGGCCTGAATTGATAGGACAGTAGGTTGTATAAGGCGCACAGAGTGGTAGTCATGGGCGAAGGGCTGCTGTGTTCCCACACCCTGGAACACTACAAATAAACAGTGTCATGTTTCCCTTGTGTCGTGCATATTGCGCAGAACACTCACGCTTTGGCGGCAGGCCTCCGCTGTATCCACGTTCTTGGATCCGGGAAAATCCACACACAATCAGGGGGCACTCACTTCTTAACCAACAGTTCAACTTTACGTAGCATCTTGAGTTAAATAGCAGTTACAGCAAAGTACATTTCCACATTCTCCATTTGTTGAACCTGTGTGAGGGCTGTGTGGAGAATGTCTACTGTACTGTTTTAGTAATTCTATGTATGTTTTAGTCATCTGAAAATGTGTTATTTTCAGGTACGGCTATTAGATGGCAGCAGAACTACTGTTTGATACTACATTACCCTTATGTCAGTGGGGCAGAGAGAGGGTTAACTGAGTTTGGGGGCCGCCCTTAGTGAGTGAGGGAGCACTGGGAGTTGATTTTGGCCATGTTTTTAGTTAGTTAATAAGTAGCAGTGAGTGAGGAAGGACAGAGAAGGAAAGAGATGGGGGTGTGTGGGAGAAACCAGGAGGATTAACAGGAACGGGCAGACCACAGTTTAATCTATACTCTAAAGGTCAATTTGTGGATCCTGGCCTCTTCCAGCCGATAGGCAGTAACAGACGTGCCTGGACTAGGGAGCCTCAGAAGAGAGGCAGTCCCTGGTAGAGTCAGGTATTGGGAGCCGTGGGTAGAAGCAGGAGCTTCTCCACAAGAAAGTCCAGAGGCAGTTTCCCCTAGGTCCGAGTCACACCGTGATTAGCACCGTGTGGTGATTAAGACTGTGTTTTACCATCTGTGAATGCTGTGTTTTGCAGCAAGTGTTGTAGCCATAATCCCCTGTTTCTAAGGCCGTGCTGAAGAAGTAAATTGGACTGTTTTGTTTTTAAAAGAACGGTATCGCCTTTTTTTCAAAGCGCAGAGGATCTGCACCGGTCTGAACCAAGGATGAAAGTGAGTAAAGACTCCCACAGCATACAGCCCAAAGTACAGCACACTACACACACCCAAGGACAAGCACGTCCCCATATTTCTGTAGCGGGCCGGGGTGATGAAGAAAACACTGTGACACTTGCCCATGACTACCACCCTGTCTCCCGTTACATTTGGCTAGTTGGCAGGATGCGAAGTCCTCACATCCAAACAGCGGGGTGAATAAGTCCTGTGGCACAATAGAGAAAATGCTGGATAAGGACCACAGGAAAAATGCCCCTGGCACAAATGAATGCATGAAGATAGACAAAGAGAACTGAAGATAGTGAAAAACGTATGAATCAAGATGGCGGATGAAGATGGCGATCAGAAGATGGCGGCCGGCAACGTGGGTCCGAAGATGGCGAAGATTAGCGGTAAAAGAATGACCTTTCGTGGGCGGAGACAGCGCATGGAGGCGCGAAAATACACCCAACCCATTCAGAGGCTGGCCTGGAGAAGAGGACGTCCGGAAGCCAAGGTTCGGCCCAGAAGAGGAGCTGTTTACAGGAGGAGGGCGCGGTTCAAAATGAAGACCGGCCCACCGGGTAAGCTACAATGTGGGCACTGGGCGCGGCCACGGGCGGGACCGCCAGGAGTGATGGGTGATGCTGATTGTTTTGTGTCATCCGGCCGGCCCAGGAAGAGGCTGAGTCTGGATCAGGTACATTAAGAAGCGTGGAAGACTTGGAGCTGCCATTCCTGTCACAGCACGCTGCTGGTAAGACGTGTGTTAGCATGGAGCCGCATCGCACCTTCCGTATGCCGCAAGAGCGAGAGGAGGAAGCACCGGCTGCACCACATGTGTCACCAGGGACCGAAGGTGAAACAGCACCTGCAGCCTCCCCTATCCAAGGAGAGAGTCCCGATGTCCCTTCAACGGCCGGAGGATTAAGGGGAACAAGAACTGTGACCACTGCCCCTCAGCGGGTAATTCAGCATTGCAGCATCACAACCTATGGCACTGCCTTCATGGGTAATGGCAATGCTGTGGCTGAGGGGTCAACAACAGACGATCCGGGAGCAGCTAGATACCCAGACCAGCCATGGAGGTGGCGGACCACACCTTCATCTGCAGCATGCAGTGCTTTAATGAAGGAGCAACGAGAATCCAAGAAGGATGGATAAAGACCTGCTGTCTGTTTTTTTTCTGCTCCTTGTGTCCTCCATGTTGGAGGTTGCGTAAAAAGAGGAAAAACCTCACAAGGCCTGAGTTTTAAGGCAGTTGCCTTGTTTGTTTTAAGGACAGTTCCTTAAGTGGTTGAGTGGCTTGAAGTTTGCCCCTGAGAAAGGGAAAGGGGGTTAGTTACCCAAGACACCCAAGGCCGGCTGGTCGGTACCTGAGAGGAGGATGTACCCTCGGGGCTGAGGAGAAGCCCAGTTGAGCCAGATAGGCTTACCTTTTTATTTTTATTTTCCTTATTTTTTGTTGCGCCTTTTTCTGCTGGAATCCAAAGGTGCAGGTGCTCTAATTATATAAGAGGTGCACCAGGTTACAGAGGAGAAAATGCCTCTGTAACTATCCTAGGTGCCCCCACAGTGGAGTCACAGAGAGAGAACACTGATGCTGAGTGTCGCAGTAAAGTAATATTATGAAGGATCTGGGGAATCAGACTGTCATTGACAGTGATTGACAAGTCCAATGCATACAATGCGGGTCTGAGGGGCCGGCACAGTGGTGACGTGATCTCAGGCACACCTGAAAGAGGAGAGACCAGAGGCCATACATAAGTGAGGAAAAGTTCTGCTGTTGTGCAACATTTAAAGTAAAAGTGGCTCCATAATGGACGTCTGGAACAAAGCCACAAGCAACTGTTGTTATTACTGTTCCAAGCAGTGTAAGAATCATTATCTTTTATTTTTTTTATTTATTCTTTTTACTATACATACACATAATCATATTTGTGATGTGGGTGAGATTCACTGCATACCACCATCGTCCATACTACGGGGGCTTGCTTTTCTTGGCACTCCGGAGAGCCTCTGCAGACAGCTGCCCTCACTCTGAAGGATTCCATAACCAGGGGTGGATTAAGAGTAGCAAGGGCCTCGGGCAGTTTAGAAGGCGCGGGCCCCCCCCCCCCCACACACCTGATTTATCACGTGACATGTCACATGATCCCCTGTGATAGATCATGTGATAGTTCACGGGAAATTAATTTGGCACAATATTAATTGTGCTGCCCCATCTGAGAGCAGCACAATATAGAGGCAGATACACTGATTCCAGCGATGTGTCACTTTTTCAGCTGCTTGTTGTCATTTTGAGAAAATCACCGTTTTATCTGCTGCAGATCTAGCAGCTCTCTGAATGCTGCGCTCTGTATAGTCCCGCCCACACCACTGATTGGCAGCTTTCTGCCCATGCTCAGTGTACACAGAAATCTACTGATCAGTGATGGGGGTGGGGTCCTACAGAGCTTACTAGTCAATTACCTTCTGGCAAATCAATGATTTTATCAAAACAACACTAAGCAGCCCAGTAAGTGACACATTACTGGAATCAGTGCCTCTAACTCTACATTATGCTGCTCTCAGATTAGGTGGCAAAAACCTGATGACAGGTTCCCTTTAAAGGAGCTGTAAAGACAGAAAAGTTAGTATTAAAAAAAATACAAGCTATTTGTGAAATTAAATTTTTTTCATTGTTAATTCACATTAGACTGTATCTTCAACACTTTTGTCAGCAGGTCTTATTGCAGACTCTGAATAGGGCAGCTCTCTCCCTCTCCCTCAGCAGAAAGTCACAGCATGGTTAAAAACGGGATCTTTTATGATTTTTTCATAATAAATAAAAAAGGACATGCAAGTCCTCCAAACTATTTTCCGTTTCTGTATAGGGGAGGTCCTAAATCTTTCTTGTTTTTTAGTTGATCACATGTCAAAAAGGCAAAGCATTTACTATGAACTCGCCTAAAAAAATATACACTTGGAGAGTAATATCATCATCTGCATGTAAATATTCCTTGACTCTAAGGGCTCGCTCACACTGTCGTATAACACGGCCGAATGCTATGTGATGTTTTATCGGATAGGACTCGGCCCTATGTTATACTATGGGACAGTGCAGATCTGCGATTATTGGCATGAGAAAATAATCTCATTCGATATTCGGACCATGTGCACCCATACAAGTCTACGGGTGCACGTAAAACATTGGACTGCACTCGGATGTCATCCAAGTGCAGTCCGATAAACACTCACAGAGACTATGGAGAAGATGGAGAAATTAAGTTCTCCATCTTCTCCATATCTGTGCTGCGAGAGAATCGGATCACACTCAGTTGAAGCTCTGACAGAGTTTGAGCCGAGTGTCATTAGCATAATTGGCCCTATTCTCTTGCATGAGAGAATATATGGCTTAGTGAGTGGACCCTAAAACTGAATAGTAGTGACGGACAGGCACCTCACAAGCGGGATCCATGTAGCTCTCAGATGTCATGTAGGTAGGGCTTCATTCCATGGGGTAAGGCTTAATTTCAAGGTATATAAAAAAAATGGACTTCAAATAAAAATTAAATGAACACAAAAAGCACTAATTGAATTATTTTTTTCGTATTTATGTTTGCAGCCCCTTTAAAAACACTTTGAGGACCAAGGCACATGTATGTCCCATAGTTTTAAACTGGTAAAAAATTTGATTGAATAAAATTTAAGGTCCTCCAAGGTTTAAGTAGGTCATAAATTCATATGAATACTTGCTCATACAATTGCACATGCCAAAAGATGAAGAAGAACAGAATCAAAAATATGACATTAAGTGGAGCACTTACAGGTATTCAAGGTGAAAGAGACCAGCAAAGGCATCGTCTCGAATGACAGTAAATGAGTTAGAATTCAGCAAGCTGAAAATGAAGACAGCAGGTTAGAAGCGAACCAGACTTTATGGTGCTCAGAATTAGTCAAGCAGAATTTATTGACTGCTGTTGCAAAGCACTGAGACTCCCGCAGTGTATAGATGGCGCCGTGCGGCCTCCCGCTGTGTATAGATGGCGCACGGCGCTCCCCCCAGAGACAGCAGGAGGCCGCACAGCCCCATCTATACTCAGCGGGAGACCGCACGTAGCCATCTATACACAGCAGGAGGCCACACGGCGACATCTATACTCAGCGGGGGGCCGCACGTAGCCATCTATACACAGCGGGGGGCCGCACGGCGCCGTCTATACACAGCGGGGGGGCCACACGTAGCCATCTATACACAGCGGGGGGCCGCATGTAGCCATCTATACACAGCGGGAGGACGCACGTCGCCCCCCCCAGAGACATCAGGAGGCCGCACGGCGCCAACTATACTCAGCAGGAGGCCGCATGCAGTCATACACACACACACAAACATATACAGACACGCATAAACACATTTGAAACACAAAAATACATACAAACAGACATCACACAATGACATCTGCCCACACACACACACACACAAACAGACAGACATCACACACACACACACCTGCCCACACACACACACCTGCCCACATACACATCTGTGTGTGTATGTATAGTGTGTGTGTGTGTGTGTGTGTGTATAATGTGTGTGTATGTATAGTGTGTGTGCATGTATAGTGTATAATTTGTGTGTGTGTATTTTTTTTTTAAGTTAAAAACAAGTAAAATGCATGTGGCATCAATATCAAGACTCCAGATATAAGGGCCTATTCACACTGAATTTTGCAATGCATTCTTCTCCTCTTTCCAGGCTTCTATCTAAATCCCTGAAAAATGGCATTCAGATCGGCCTTGACATAGCCATTGATTTGAACAAAGGCAAACCGAGGCTAAAGTCTGAATCTTTAGGCTCCATTTGCTCTGCTTTCAGATGTCTCATTTCAGACAGCACAATCCTGAATTTCAGGGATTCAGTTGTAAGCCTTGTGTAAAGACCTGAATGCAGCACTGAATGTAGTGTGAATAGGTCCTTACATCCTACACCACCTCAGGGGATTGTTGTTATGGAGTATTGCCCCTGGGTGGCCGCAGTTATGACCACCACCAGGGCTCGCGGTCACCCACCCTAGCTTTGGTATTCTGGGGAGCTGGTATAATGAATATCTGAGAAGAGCCCTAGAGAAGCAAGAAGATTGGACAACCAAGAGGTGGTGGCCTCAAGTCAGGTGTAGTGTTCAACAGGGCAAGACTTTCTAACCTGCCCACACACACACACACACACACACACACATCTGCCCGCCCACACACACCCACACACACACCTGCCCACACACACACACACACACACACACACACACCTGCCCACACGCACACACCCACACACACCTGCCCACACACACCTGCCCACACACACACACCTGCCCACACACACACACCTGTCCACACACACACACCTGCCCACATACACACACATATACACACACACCTGCCCACACACACACCTGCCCACACACACCTGCCCACACACACACACACACCTGCCCACACAGACACCTGCCCACAAACACACACCTGCCCACACACACGCACACACATATACACACACACCTGCCCACACACACACACACATATACACACACACCTGCCCACAAACACACACACACACCTGCCCACACACACACACACACATACACACACACACATATACACACACACACACCTGCCCACACAGACACCTGCCCACACACACACCTGCCCACACACACACATATACACACACACACATATACACACACACACCTGCCCACACACACACACACACACACACACCTGCCCACACATATACACACACACACCTGCCCACACACACCTGCCCACACAGACACCTGCCCACAAACACACACACACATCTGCCCACACACACACATATACACACACACTCACCATCCCCCGGCTCCATTCCTCCTGCCTGCTCTGTCTCTTTTCCGGTGCTGCACTGCAGGCCGGGGCGCACTGCGTGACGTCACAGCTAGGAGACACAGCCGCGCACAGGGCAGTGTCTCCTAGCTGTTACGCGGCCGGGCCAGCACAGGGAAGTTAACTGCTGCAGTGCTGGCCCGGCCGATGAAGAAGTAGCGGAAGCCGCTGCTGGGGGAGCGGTCCAGGCCCCCCCCCTCCCGCCACTGCTACCGCTATGTGCCGCGGCGGCCCGCACATATAATGAGGGCGATCCGGCATTAAACACCCCGCCTGGAGCCGCGGGCCCTCTGACGGCTCGGGGCCCCGGGCGGTCGCCCGGATTGCCCTCATTATAATCCGCCTGTGTCCATAACACAGATCATTTTGTTCTAGTTGACATCAATGTCTGCCATGTAATACAATTCATATGGGCATTCTAGAAGCTTACACATATGATGGGCTCCTCCAATCAGATATTAGGAGTTAAAGAAATTGTGCACTATTTTAGATTACCCCCCAATGTATCCCCCCGGGGCTCCTAAGACTTTTTGTAAATACCTTCCGTTGCAGATAATGCCTGTGAGCGGCGCTATCAGTGGTCGCTCACAGGCATCACGTGACCCCGCGCTGACATCACAAGTGAGGCGTGACTCAGCGCTGGTGTCTCCACGGTGGCTGATGGGTTGTGGGTGGGGTTACCCCCCCGCGCCACACTCAGCATCCACCACACGCTTTCCCAATGAATGGGGAGAGGCAAAGCGTAAGCGTAACCCCACCCACACAGCCTGGCATCCACCGTGGAACCAGGAAGAAAAAGACCCCCGACTGCTGCCAGCACTTGTTGTGACATCAGCGGATGTCAGAGCCAGCTGCAGCCGGGGGTGACGTGATGCCTGTGAGAGGCCAGCAATATCACCGCTCACAGGCATTATCTGCAATGGAAGGTATTTACAAAAGTCTTAGTGGCCCCGGGGGGATACAGTGGGAGGGGGGGGGTAATCTAAAGTAGTGGACAACCCCTTTAAGCTCTTTCTCGGAGACTTACAAAGAGAAGACTATAGAAGGGTCTTGGTTGGAGACTAAGGTGAGTCATACAATTGATGCCCAAGAGCTGTAATCATGGACTAAATGCATTGAGGAAACATTGTCCTTACATTGAGGCTAGAACAAACAGTTAAAAGTGACATCACAGGCAACTGGAATAAATATTCAGCGGGAAATTGGCCATAAGAAGAAAGAATCTAGGAATGAGCCACTAATGATTCCACTGTTTCTAACAACATATAAAGAATTGAGGGGTAAGTGAGATAATTACTAGCATGGAAATCTGGCTAATCTTTGTTGTGTCGCACGGAGGTGCTCGATCTGGTCTTTCAGATCATTCCGCTCCTTTGCCACATTTTCCTTTTCCATCCGTAACACACTGAGGTTCTCTTTGTCTTGGAGTTGTAGAGTTAAAAAGGAAGCTGAATATTAATGGGTGAAAGATCTACTCATATAACACATCATATCTAAATCTGAGCACATATGAACCATCGTAAAGAACTAACCTTGAAATACGTCTTGATGTGTTGAGACATCTCCTCAAAAGAAAATGCTGTTTTTGTTTTTTGTTGTGACTTTCTAGAAGATCCAAATGGAGATGCAACAGTAAGGCTATGTGCCCACGATGCAGAAATGCTCCGGATTTTTCTTGAGTGTTTCTGCATCTCCCTGGTAGAAAAAACGCATGCGGATTGTACATGCATTTTTCCTGCCAGGGACATGCGGATGTGAAGCGTTCTTCACATGCATTTCCGCATGCGGGTTGACAAGCGCTTTCCAAGCGATTTTAGCATCACTTGGAAAGTGCTTGTCAACTTGGTCACACTATATAAATCCATGCAACCGGCATGGATTTATATAGTGTGACCGTAAAAGAATGTAAAAAAAAAAAAAAATAAATCTATACTTACCTTCCGATGGCCCCGCAGTCTTGCTTCCCTCAGTCATGGCTGCCGGCAGATCGCGGTACACTGAAGGACCTGCTGACGTCAGCATCGCGTGACCCGTCACATGACTATGACGTCAGCACAGGTCCTTCAGTCCATCGCGATCTGTCGGCATGGGCAGTCTCCTCTCCTCCACACCCGGGTACCATCCGCACGTTGGAACGCATGTGTGACACCCCAGGGGTCTGGTTGCCACAGTAATAGAGATATTATGTCTGAGAGCAAGTGGGAGGTTTCTCTGGTCAGGAGCCCTAAGCATGCAACACGGCCCACCCAGACCTGGGAGGGGAGGAATCTGCCCTTATAAACTGAGTCTGGGGCGGGATTAAGTCAGTCAGAGCCTGGAGTGAAGTTCCAGACACAGGGAAAGTGACAACAGGAGCTCTGTAGGAGCAGGAGCGAGTGCCAGAGGCTGGAAGCTAGATAGCTCGCCTTGGCTGAAGACACTAACCCGGACACGGAGTCCGAGGCTGTGGGGACATCCAGGTCCAGCATCAGAATCCAACCGGAAGGGGATTCCATGTCCTCTGGTCTTAGAAACCCGAAGGCACGGTCACAAGCAAGGGACCAGCACCGCCATCGTGAAGCAAAGGCTAATGGAAGGCCCCAAGTCACCGGCCATACGGGTGAGCACCACACGGTATACTCAGGGACGTGGGCTACTCCTACCCGCATAGAGCAAGGTAGCCAGGAAAGAGTGCAGATAGTCGGGGAGGCCTACAACTCCACCTGGCCAGGGGAGATCCTGCTTGCTCACAGACTGACCAGGCCCCTACTGCTAACCAGTACTCCCGGGAGGGTCTGCTTTATACCATCAGTAAAGACCCTGAACTGCACCACACGTCTCTGTGATTCCTTACCGCACCAGCACCATTACTACTGGGACGCTCACACCATCACTCCCATAATCCACATTAGCTGCCCTGAGGCAATACTTCTCCCGTGGGGAGTCATCCCATACTCGGCTGCGCAAACTACATCAGCCTCAGCGGTCTGCAGCGCAGTGGCGGTCCCCACTGACCGCAATCCACGGGTGGCGTAGTCGGACACTTATTATAACACCAATAGACTGCCACTGGTTTGACCGCCCTGGGCACGGACCGGGTCACCGCCACGGAGGACTACAACCCCCAGCGATCCGGCTCCGGGTATCCCCCTGCACAGCACTGGCCCAGGGGGCGCGTCAACTTTGGCGCAGTCGGCAGGATTTCGTGCCCGCAACCACCGGGTACTGCGTGCCTGAAAAAGAGACTTTTATACTTACCTGTGGTGAAGTTTCCCGCCGTCCGGAGCCGTTTCCCGCCATCGGACGCCATCTTAGACCGTTTCGCGCCGTCTTCTGCCTTCTTCCCGCCATCTGCACCTGCTTCCCGCCTTCGGACGCCATCTTCGGGACGCCGCGCGGGAAGAAGAGGGGCGTGGACACCGAAAGCGCGCGAGATCCGAAGCTCCGCCCCACGCTCCGCCCCACGCTCCGACGCTGCGTAAGGTCCTGGAAGGAAGGAAGAGCGACGCTGACGTCATCGGAGCGCGACGCCAGGTCCTCAACCCCGACGATCGACTGCGGAGCCGCGGCCTACGGAAGAAGAGCATCGCAAGGTAGGCCACGGTCCACTAGGGGGGAAGGAGGATGTCGGACACCGAGGGGAGCTCCACCGCCACACCAGCCGCCAGTGCAACCGCTGCAGCGGTCATGCCATTCACCATGCCCTATATCCCGGGGGCAACCTGGCTACCCCAGTACTCAGGGGAGTCACATACCCTGAGTGACTTTAGGGAAAGACTGGATAGCCTCTTCCAGGTATACCCCCTCACAGAAGAGCAAAAAGTGAGCATTCTGGTGGCCCAGTTAATCGGGGCAGCCCAAAGGGAGGTAAAGTCCTGGTCACCTGGGAAGAAGAGGACTGTCAGAGAGATACTAGCCCGGCTGAAAGACACGTTTGACACCCGCACCTCGGCCGAGATAAAACTAAGATTTTATGGGTGCAAACAACGGGCACATGAAAGTATAAGAGACTATGCCCTAAACCTACAAGAGGCCCTGAGAGCCATTAAGCAGGCAGACCCTGACAGCGTGGGAATTGAAGACAAGCTGTTGACTGAACAATTTATTGAGGGTCTACTGTGCAATGCTCACCGAACCCAGTTGAGGGCAATGGCCTTACAGGACCCTGACCTGGACTTTGCACAGTTCAAGGACAGAGCCATCCAGGTGCTCCGAGAATCGGCACCAGATGGCGCTGTGACCCACAGGCGCCCTGCTTTCACTTACCACCAGGAGACGGCACCCTTGTCTGCAGGTCCTGTGGGAGCTGATGCGCAGGCTTTGAACAATGACCCGGCAACAGACCTGCACCACCAGGTCCGAGAGCTGACTAAGAGTGTTGCCGCGCTAACCAGAACTGTGCAGTCTTTACAGGCCCATCAAACTGGCGTGACAAATACGTAGGGGGATGTCTGGTCTTGCCTGTGGTACTGGATGGCATTCCTATGAGTGCCCTACTAGACACCGGGTCACAGGTCACCACCATCCCGTACATGCTCTTCAAGCAGTACTGGAATGACTCGGACATAACCCGCTACCCAGATGACGACCTGAGCATTATCGCCAGCAATGGTCAGCCCGTGCCACAGATAGGATTTAAGGAAATGACCATCAAGGTCGGTAAAGTTGAACTGCCGGCACAAGGACTTATCATTGTGGACATTGACCGTGCGAGAGTCACCCAAAAATCACCCTAGGTACTAACGTAATTGAAAACTGTCTTGCAGAGGTGATTCTTATTTTGCAGCAGGTTGCCAAGAACGCCAGTTCCAGCCAGCAACGTGTGCTCCAAAAAGAGATCCGGGTACTGATGAAGCGGCAACAAGTGGAACTATCTGGTGGTGAGATAGGTAGCGTGAGCATGTGTGACCCGTTCCCTATTGCCATGCCCCCAAAAAGTGAGATGATGATTTGGTGCCGGCAGCTATTGGTCTAAGAGGTAGAGATTACCAAGCAATGGTAAAACCCGTCTACTCAGACAGTAGGCCCACCATTTTGACAGCACGGGGGTGGTCGATGTACGCCATGGGAGGGTGCCCGTCCGCATCATCAATATCGGGGAGAGAGAAGTATACCTGCCCCGGTATGCCACGCTAGCCAAATTGTTCACCATAAACCAGAATTCTGTACAGGCCATGGAACCCTTGCCTCCATCTCAACCAGAGGAAGGTAACGGCTCTAAGAAACCAATGGAGGACTGGTGTCAGCAACTGCATTTAGGTACTGACTCCACTCCCTCACACCAAAAACAGGGAGTCTATCGGGTGGTTCAAGAGTACGAGAGAGTGTTTAGTAAACACCCGCTAGACTTCGGGCGAGTAAAGGGGGTAGAACATCACATCCCCACGGGAGACCATCCTCCCATAAAGGAGAGATACCGACCCGTACCCCCTGCACACTATCAACACGCCAAGGGGATGCTAAAAGACATGAAGGAGCTGGGGTAATTAGGGACAGCTGTAGCCCCTGGGCAGCTCCACTAGTCTTAGTGAAAAAGAAAGACAACACCATGAGAATGTGTGTAGACTACAGGAAGGTCAACCGTATCACACACAAAGATGGGTACCCGTTACCAAGGATAGAAGAGTCCTTAGCTGCATTAAAATCTGCTAACTTCTTCTCTACTTTGGATCTCACTAGCGGGTACTGGCAGGTTCCTGTAGCAGAGGTGGACCGGGATAAGACCGCATTCACCACCCCGATGGGACTCAGCGAATTTAACTGTATGCCGTTCGGGCTCTGCAACGCACCAGGAACCTTCCAACGGTTGATGGAATGCTGTCTGGGACACCGGAACTTTGAGACGGTCCTATTATACCTGGACGACGTCATCGTCTATTCCAAGACCTATGAGGACCATCTGGAACACCTGGCAGAAGTGTTTGAAGCCCTGGCAAACTATGGCCTAAAAGTAAAACCCTCAAAGTGTCACCTACTGAAGCCAAAGGTACAGTACCTGGGACACGTGGTGAGTGCTGACGGAGTAGCCCCCGACCCTGACAAGATCACCGTGATCAAGGACTGGCCAAGACCATCCAGCATAAAGGAAGTGCGGCAGTTCCTCGGGTTGGTAGGCTACTACCGAAGATTCATTCCCGGTTTCACCAAGAAGGCAGCTCCTATGCAGGACCTCCTGATAGGCCAGTCCAGGAAGGCCAAAAACCAGAAGCCACCCTTCAAATGGGAAAAGCTGGAAGAGGAGTCGTTCCGCCAGCTGAAGATGGCCCTCACAGGGGATGAAATCCTGGCGTACCCTGATTACAACCAGCCCTTTATCCTCTACACGGACGCAAGCAACATCGGGCTAGGAGCCGTACTGTCCCAGATCCAGCAGGGGAGAGAACGGGTAATTGCTTACGCCAGCCGAAAACTGCGACCCACGGAAAGAAACCCTGAGAATTACAGCTCGTTCAAGCTTGAGTTCCTGGCAGTGGTGTGGGCAGTAACCGAACGTTTCAAGCATTACCTTGCCTCTTCCAGGTTCACCATGTACACGGACAACAACCCGTTGACACACCTGGACACTGCAAGACTGGGTGCCCTGAAGCAGAGATGGATGGCCCGCCTGTCCAATTTTGAGTTCACGATCAAATACCGGGCAGGACGCTCCAATACCAACGCGGACGCCCTGTCCAGGATGCCAAACCTACCGGACGAAGGGGAGGATCCAGAAGAATTGGAAGAGATCGAACTCCCTGCGTTCCACCGTCATGGGATTACCCAGTATTCCCACCGTGTGAGGGGCCAGCGATCCGCTACGTTCAACCCCTTAGCCCACTACAACTGGGCGGAGACGCAAGACAGTGACCCCACAGTCCGTCTGGTGAAGGAGATGCTGACCCAGGCTGACGCCCGCCTAGACCCAGACGCTCCGGAAGAGACCAAGCAACTGTGGACGGAGAAGAGCAGACTGTTTCTCTACAAGGAGAAGTTGTGCCGCAGAATGGTCAGTTCCCGGACACATGAACTGATCTGGCAGGTGGTGGTACCGAGACGGGACTCAGCTATGGTGCTGGAGGCCTACCACAATGGGGCAGGGCATTTCGGATGGAAGAAGCTGGAGTTCCTGCTGCGTGAACGGTTCTACTGGATAGGCATGAGAGGAGCCATTGAGAGGTGGTGTAGAGACTGTGGCCCGTGCAATCTAAGAAGAAGGGACCGTACCAGCCAGAGGACTCCCCTGCAGCCCATCATCACCAGGCAGCCGCTGGAACTGGTCGCTCTGGACCATGTTAAACTGGCTCCAAGCAGAAGTGGGTATGTCTACGCCCTAACCATCGTGCATCACTACTCCCGATTCCTAGTGGTGGTCCCCGTCAAAGACTTAACAGCACAAACAGCAGCTAGAGCCTTCCAGCTGCACTTCTGCCATCCACACGGGTACCCGGACCAAGTGCTGACGGACCAAGGACCAGCCTTCGAAGCGGAGGTCTTTCAGGAGTTCTGCAACCTATATGGCTGCAAGAAGATAAGAACAACGCCCTATCACCCCCAAACCAATGGACTCTGCGAGAAGATGAACCAGGTGGTGATAGATCTGCTAAAAACATTGCCCCTGGAAGAACGCAGTCTGTGGCCTGAGAAACTGCCCGATCTGGTGGACCTGTATAACCACATCCCGGTAGGTTCCACCTACTGTACCCCGGCTTACCTAATGCGAGCAAGACCTGGTAAGCTGCCTGTTGACCTGGATATGGGAGTCCTGATAC
The DNA here is from genome assembly GCF_046119375.1 of Phyllobates terribilis. Lineage (NCBI taxonomy): Eukaryota > Metazoa > Chordata > Amphibia > Anura > Dendrobatidae > Phyllobates > Phyllobates terribilis. The sequence continues at coordinate 124,063,415 of NW_027362762.1, read as the reverse complement.
CCGAGGACACCTCACCAGAGACAGACTGGGATACAGAACGGCAGCAACAGTACCGGAAAGTACAAGAGAGCGTCGAGCGAAGTCTCTGTCAATCAAGAGAAAGGCAGGAGAGAACTTATAACCAACATGCTCCCGCTGTTCCCCTGGTACCTGGAGAGCAGGTCTTGAAAAGAAAAAGGCGGCTCCATAAGTTGGACGACCAGTGGGAGAAGGACCCGTACACTGTACTGCCCTCAAGCCACAATAATCCAAAGGTGTACGTCATCAGTAAGGATGGAGGAGAGACCACAGCCTCTGTCTCCAGAGACCACCTGAAAAAGTGCCCCGAGAAGTTGCAAAGCACGGATGAAGATCAGGAAGACCCTCAACCCGTAGAGGAAAAGGAGGAAATGATCAGCACCATACTCGGAGACTTTCCCCAGTCCTGGACACAAGTAAACAACGCCATCGTGGTGCCCGTCCTCACCTTTCTCCAGCCAGCCCCTCAAGTGCCTACAGAAGACCAGGTAGAGCTGGAAGAGCAGCCGGCCCAGGAAGCAGAAGAATCCACAACAGCAGCACAGGAGAATCAACCCTCTGCTAGTAGTTAGCCTGCCATGCCCCTAGTGAGCCAAAGAGTATGCAGACAGCTGCCCAGCTTGCCCATAACACCTCCTACACCCTGTAGTGCAGGACCAGTTAGTGAGCTCCGTAGGTCCACTAGAGTCACTAGAGGTCAAATGCCCGCTCGCTGGAAAATCTAAACTAATGCACTGTAAATGTACCTGTTTCTTGAAAATGTTTATGGTTTATGTTTGTTGCCTGTTATTAATTATGTTTCTCAGTTACCCTGCAGATTTATTTGGACTAACAGGTTATGGACACTGGATAACCGGAACAGTTTTGTAGATAGTTGCACCTTGGTGCCTCTTGTGAAGACGGCCGCGGAAGAGAAAACCTGTCTGGCGTGGCCTACTTGCGGCCCAAAGTAGCTAGCTCCAGCCTTGCAGCCACGCCCAAGGACAACGCAAGGGGTTTGCTTTGGACAGGTCCCCTACTTCGCTTAAAACTTCACCTTGGGTGATATGGACACCCGGTTGTGGACACGCCGTGACCTTTAAAGAACTAAAGCTTCTTGTAAATATGTTATTGTGTTATTGTTATACCCTGTATTTATGTTTCTTTGAAGAAAAAAATGTGTTTAGTCCCGGAGTACTAAAATTTACTAGGGGGGAATGTGACACCCCAGGGGTCTGGTTGCCACAGTAATAGAGATATTATGTCTGAGAGCAAGTGGGAGGTTTCTCTGGTCAGGAGCCCTAAGCATGCAACACGGCCCACCCAGACCTGGGAGGGGAGGAATCTGCCCTTATAAACTGGGTCTGGGGTGGGTTTAAGTCAGTCAGAGCCTGGAGTGAAGTTCCAGACACAGGGAAAGTGACAACAGGAGCTTTGTAGGAGCGGGAGCGAGTGCCAGAGGCTGGAAGCTAGATAGCTCGCCTTGGCTGAAGACACTAACCCGGACACGGAGTCCGAGGCTGTGGGGACATCCAGGTCCAGCAGCAGAATCCAACCGGCAGGGGATTCCATGTCCTCTGGCCTTAGAAACCCGAAGGCACGGTCACAAGCAAGGGACCAGCACCGCCATCGTGAAGCGAAGGCTAACGGAAGGCCCCAAGTCACCGGCCATACGGGTGAGCACCACACGGTATACTCAGGGACGTGGGCTACTCCTACCCGCATAGAGCAAGGTAGCCAGGAAAGAGTGCAGATAGTCGGGGAGGCCTACAACTCCACCTGGCCAGGGGAGATCCTGCTTGCTCACAGACTGACCAGGCCCCTACTGCTAACCAGTACTCCCGGGAGGGTCTGCTTTATACCATCAGTAAAGACCCTGAACTGCACCACACGTCTCTGTGATTCCTTACCGCACCAGCACCATTACTACTGGGACGCTCACACCATCACTCCCATCATCCACATTAGTTGCCCTGAGGCAATACTTCTCCCGTGGGGAGTTATCCCATACTCGGCTGCGCAAACTACATCAGCCTCAGCGGTCTGCAGCGCAGCGGCGGTCCCGACTGACCGCAATCCATGGGTGGCATAGTCGGGCACTTATTATAACACCAATAGACTGCCACTGGTTTGACCGCCCTGGGCACGGACCGGGTCACCGCCACGGAGGACTACAACCCCCAGCGATCCGGCTCCGGGTATCCCCCTGCACAGCACTGGTCCAGGGGGCGCGTCACATGGAATGCGCATCTACATATACAGTGATGCCGAATCCATGCGTTCCAATGCACGTCAATGGCGGCAAAAACGCAGCGCTTCCGCAAAATAATTGGTTTTGCTGTGTTTTTTTCCACAATGATAATCCACAGCGGAAATTTCCGCAGCATGTGCACAGCACATGCGGATTATCATTGGGAAACATGGCAGGCCTTCTACCATGCGTTTTTTAAGCGTTTCTGCAGCGGAAACGCTTAAAAAACGCATCGTGGGCACACAGCCTTATAATAGTTGCCTCTTTAGCTGCCTCTGCCCGGACGTTCCACCGTAAAGCGAGTCCTGGCAGTAAATGTTCTTTTCCACCTTGAACTGTGTATGGATCATTTTCTCAACCTTCTTTTGTTACTTAGTACAGATATCTTCTAGCTTTTCCTTAAGAATTATGTTAAAAGAAGACAATTAAAAGGCAGTTTTCATAACTAATTTTACTTATTTTAGAGAAGTTTGCAAATGATAAAACAGAAATACTGATCCTACATTTTTACTTCTGTAAAGATTGCAATAATGGGTGAAAAGCTTCACCACTGTATCATGGAAATTTGATCTGATGAATTCTAAAAAAGAAAAGATAAGCGCAGTCAATACCTTGTACCCAAAACAGTCCAGAAATGTAGTTACTAAAGATGTAAAACTGCCTAGTGCTTTCTAATGCTGGATTATAATCAGTCTGATCTGTGACAAAATTTGCTAGAGAGTCATAAGGGATGATCTTTCCCCTTAATCTTTCCTTATCTTCCTTTTTAATTTTCCCATCATCCCTTTAATTATATATATTTTTAGTTTCCCATAATCCCTATTATAGTATAATTCTTATTTTCCTATTCACACTTAATCTTTCCATATCCTTTTTTTCTGCTTATCCCTTTAATTGTCATCACCTTATTCTCTTTGTTTTTACCTTCCCTTTTATCTCCCTTTCTCCACTGTACCCTTTTAATATAGTTTCCTTATTCCCTCCACCTTTCCTTATATTTTCACACTTCCCGTTTTTACTTTCCTGTTATCCCTTTACATTTTTAAAATGAATTAATAAAAAAAAAAAAAAGAGGAGCTTTCTGATTGTCAATTCATAGTAAGTCCCAGGATGATCAGCAGTCAGTAATTGGGGGATCAAAAAAGCAAGTGCTAAATGTGCCTATAGCGCTACCACTAAAGAAATGAAGTATTACATTCAAAGGAAAGGAAATGCTGGAAGGGAGGGAAGCAGTTACTGTATATTGAGAATGTGGAAAGATTCTTGGATTGTAAAGGGTCATCGTTTCAGGGCAGTTCACCAGACAAATGTCCACAGGGTAGCTCCAACAAAGTCTGGATTTTTTTCTTACCTGTGATTTCTTTCAGTTTCCTGATGACTGGGCTCCTCGAATGTTTTGATTCGACGTTTTCCAATGTTTTAAAGTTGATAAAACCTGTAAATTCCCAGCCACAATGTTGCTCACAAATGTGGTATTCTCTGTTAGGTATTGGTACAAGGTTATTGTCTCTAGTGAAGATACAAAAAAAAGAAAGTAAAAAAGTTTTAAAATATATATATAAAAATATGAAAAAGTATGAAAGTTTAACTCCTTTACAGCCTGTGCCGTATTTGTACGCAACAGGCTGTAACCCCCGGTTCAGTGAGGGCTCCAGCTGATTATTACAGCTGACATGTGCCCGCAACAGCCGCGGGTGGAATCATGATCCACCCGCGGCTGTTAACATGTTAAATGCCGCTGTCAATCTCTGACAGCGGCATTTAACATCACCGCGCCGGAAGCGAGTCACTCACCCTACCCTTCGGTGACCCCGTCACGTGATCGCGAGTCACCGATGCATGGGCATGAGAACCCTGGGTCTGCAGGAGACTCCAGTGGTTGTCATGAGCTGATCACTATGAGTGCCACCTAGTGGTTGGCGCTCATAGCACAGGAGCATTTCTGCTACATAGAGGTGATCTGCTGATCACCTCTATGTAGCAGAGGCGATCAGACAAGTGCTGCTTCTAGTCTCCTATGGAGACTATAGAAGCAAGCAAAAAGTGAAACAAAATGTTTTGAAAAATATAAAAAAAATTTAAAAAATATAAAAATTTAAATCACCCCCCTTTTGCCTCATTCAAAATAAAATAGTAATAAAAAAAAATCCACATACACATATTTGGTATTGCCGCGTTCAGAATCGCCCGATCTATCAATATAAAAAAATAATTAATCTGATCGGTAAACGGCGTAACGATAAAAAAATTCTAAACGTCAGAATTACGTTTTTCGGTCACCGCAACATTGCAATAAAATGCAATAACTGGCGATCAAAACATCGGATGTACCCCAAAATGGTATCAATAAAAACTTAAGCTTGGCGCGCAAAAAATGAGCCCTCACTGGCCCCAGATCCCAAAAAATGGAGACGCTACGGGTCTTGGAAAATGGCGCCTTTTTTTTTTTTTTTTAGCAAACTTTGGAATTTTTTTTCACCACTTAAATAAAAAATAACCTATACATATTTGGTGTCTACGAACTCGTAATGACCTGGAGAGTAATAATGCAGTTTTACCATTCAGTGAACGTGGTAATAAAAATAATAAAAAAAAACATCTGTGGTATTGCTCTTTTTAGTAATTTCTCAGCACTTGGAATTTTTTTCCTGTTTTTCCATACACGATATGGTAAAACTAGTAATGGCGTTGAAAAGTACAACTCATCCCGCAAAAAATAAGCCCTCACACGGCCATGTTGACCAAAAAATAAAAACGCTATGGCTCTGGGAACAAGGGGAGCAAAAAACCAAAATGCAAAAACGGAAAATCCCAGGGTTGCGAAGGGGTTAAATTACCCCCTTTTTTCCTAGTTTTAATAGAAAGAAATACATTAGTATTAATAACAATAATAATAATAATAATAATCCTAAGATTATTTAAAACTTAAGCTTGAGTACCGAAAACAAAAGAAACGTCTTCATTTTTTTAAAGGGTTTGTTAGAACTACAGTACAGACCAAAAGTTTGGACACACCTTCTCATTTAAAGATTTTTCTGTATTTTCACGACTATGAAAATTGTACATTCACACTGAAGGCATCAAAACTATGAATTAACACATGTGGAATTATATACTTAACAAAAAAGTGTGAAACAACTGAAAATATGTCTTATATTCTAGGTTCTTCAAAGTAGCCACCTTTTGCTTTGATGACTGCTTTGCACACTCTTGGCATTCTCTTGATGAGCTTCAAGAGGTAGTCACCGGAAATGGTCTTCCAACAATCTTGAAGGAGTTCCCAGAGATGCTTAGCACTTGTTGGCCCTTTTGCCTTCGCTCTGCGGTCCAGCTCACCCCAAACCATCTCGATTGGGTTCAGGTCTGGTGACTGTGGAGGCCAGGTCATCTGGCGTAGCACCCCATCACTCTCCTCCTTGGTCATATAGCCCTTCCACAGCGTGGAGGTGTGTTTGGGGTCATTGTCCTGTTGAAACATAAATGATGGTCCAACTAAACGCAAACCGGATGGAATAGCATGCCGCTGCAAGATGCTGTGGTAGCCATGCTGGTTCAGTATGCCTTCAATTTTGAATAAATCCCCAACAGTGTCACCAGCACAGCACCCCCACACCATCACACCTCCTCCTCCATGCTTCACGGTGGGAACCAGGTATGTAGAGTCCATCTGTTCTCCTTTTCTGCGTCGCACAAAGACACGGTGGTTGGAACCAATGATATCAAATTTGGGCTCATCAGACCAAAGCACAGATTTCCACTGGTCTAATGTCCATTCCTTGTGTTCTTTAGCCCAAACAAGTCTCTTCTGCTTGTTGCCTGTCCTTAGCAGTGGTTTCCTAGCAGCTATTTTACCATGAAGGCCTGCTGCACAAAGTCTCCTCTTAACAGTTGTTGAAGAGATGTGTCTGCTGCTAGAACTCTGTGTCGCATTGACCTGGTCTCTAATCTGAGCTGCTGTTAACCTGCGATTTCTGAGGCTGGTGACTCGGATAAACTTATCCTCAGAAGCAGAGGTGACTCTTGGTCTTCCTTTCCTGGAGCGGTACTCATGTGAGCCAGTTTCTTTGTAGCGCTTGATGGTTTTTGCAACTGCACTAGGGGACACTTTCAAAGTTTTCCCAATTTTTCAGACTGACTGACCTTCATTTCTTAAAGTTACGATGGCCACTCATTTTTCTTTACTTAGCTGCTTTTTTCTTGCCATAATACAAATTTTAACAGTCTATTCAGTAGGACTATCAGATGTGTGTCCACCAGACTTCTGCACAACACAACTGATGGTCCCAACCCCATTTATAAGGCAAGAAATCCCACTTATTAAACCTAGCAGGGCACACCTGTGAACTGAAAACCATTTCCGGTGACTACCTCTTGAAGCTCATCAAGAGAATGCCAAGAGTGTGCAAAGCAGTCATCAAAGCAAAAGGTGGCTACTTTGAAGAACCTAGAATATAAGACATATTTTCAGCTGTTTCACACTTTTTTGTTAAGTATATAATTCCACATGTGTTAATTCATAGTTTTGATGCCTTCAGTGTGAATGTACAATTTTCATAGTCATGAAAATACAGAAAAATCTTTAAATGAGAAGGTGTGTCCAAACTGTTGGTCTGTACTGTATTAGCAAAGAAACATGTGAATGCCTTTTGGATCTAAAAGGACACTTATACACGTAACAAAACTGCAGCTGTGAGAAAGTTTGGCTACTGATTAAAAAGTGATGAATGATGTGAGTTCAATATAATATTTATGTCCTGATTTTGGTGGAACAATCCCATAATCCAAACTATGAAACAGGTGGAGCTATAGTCCTAAAGTGAGAGTTTGTGGAAGGAAATGAACAAGAAACTGTTGTAATGTATATTATACTAATATGGCCTTTGGGTATGTGCGACTACTAATTCTGTAATCCCCCATTGTTGCGCACCTATAAGACCCTTATCCATCATTACGGTGGAGATAAAATGTTTGCACTTTACCCTAAATGTTTATGCTCCTAGAAGAAAGTTTGCTCATTTTGTAGGGTTGTCTCCAGGGAGGTGTTGTTCATGATCTTACTCTACCACCACGTCAACTTTCTTAAGCTTGTACACCAGGTTTCATACGATACTCACAACATCTTGTTCAGATCTTTTATCAATTAAATCCGGCTTAGTCAGGATCCCTAGTAAAGAAATCAGATTTGTCATCTATATAGTGACCCCAGCACTGAAAGGTGGAGAAGCTGTCAAGGAGGCGTTATGTGGACCAAAACCACCATCCATATCAATATCTACATCCAATATTGTCCGATATATGTGTAAATATTGTTGTAAATAGTGATTTACACCCACATGAAGTCCATCACAACACTTTGCCTTAGTGGATTAATACTTAGTGGCCTTCTGCCCCTTTAAGAGGACCTGTCACCGGGTGAAAAGTGACTAATCACTGCCCTCATTTTCTTCCAGCTGATTCCCTAAAGATAAATCCAGCATACAGTTCCAAAGTTAGTGGACTTTTATTTAAAGTTAATTTAAATGAACTTTACGAAGGAGGCGGAGCTCACAGAGTAATTATGCAGAGCATCCTAAAGACACGCCCCATATGATCCTATGAGCCACACCCCTTTGAAAAAGACCATAAAAGTTGACACTAAATAAAAACATAAAAACGCCCATATCTCTGGAGCTTTATGGTGGATTAAAAAACAAAAATAACTTGGAATGTTCAGGGGAGAAGCAGGAATAAAATAAGAGCAAAGCAAATGACGTTTCACCTGGTGATTGGTCCTCTTTAAGTTTACACAGTGTGGTAAATTAATAAGATACAGAAAACCTACTGATTCCCCAGCGCTCCTCCATTCCACTGGCTGTGGTCACATCAGGTCTCTCCTTTTTCTGGTATGCTTGCTGTTTGACAGCTGCAGACAATCGTTGTGGGCCCTTATTGGCAATCATCAATCCAGAAGCAACATAAAAGCCGTCTGTGCAATCCGCATGAGATCAGACCAGGGTGAGACCTTCATAGAAATGGACCGTTCTGGTGGTGACAATGGTGTCTGCGGAGAAAGATCTATACTGGGAAGGAGAGGGGATTACTGGGGGAATCACTGGGGGAGTCTTGGTACAGGTCCTAGAGACCCTGGATGATTTTGGTGACTCCTGTACATGAGTGGTTCCACAATCAGCTGCTATTACCGGAGGGAAATGTTTGGGAAACTCTCAAGAGAAAGATAAGTGTAAACTGCAGGTGGGTAAACGACCTTCTAAAGCTTCAGGTTATGTTTGCCTTCAGTTATAAATTGAGGTCCTGATGGGAGAACTCACTTACTTTGATGGCTGTTTTTTCTCTTCTTTGCTTCTGCTGCTAAAGAAAGATAATAATGTATAATTAATAAACTCATTAAAAAGAAAAAATGGAGGAGATCCTAGTGCCTGCAACAGCCTCCAACCCCGGAGCACTCTTTGTAAGAAGGGTTAAATAGGATACCTCCTTCTGCCGCCACAAGAGGGTGCTCACCGCAGACCGATTTATTATACAGTTTAATGGGAGCTGTATAAATCCCTATGCAGTGAGCGCCCTGTAAAGGGAGAAACATATAAACTGAAGGTAAGCCATCACTCACATATTCTCCTCTTTGTTTCTTCACAGAAATTTTGGTGTCCACCACCTGCGTCTTTTACTAAGAAAGAAATTCAAGTAGATAAGATTAGTAATGAGTGGACAACATATCCCAGGATCAGTCTATACAATATGCCTGTGTCATGTTCAGTGGCCAGTGAATGGACGAGAAAGAAAGTATGTGACCCCCTCAGCTCCTACAATGTAAATCCAGTTTATACTATATTCCCAATGAATAGACTCCTTACTCCTCATATCCCAAAAGTCTGAGCTCTGAGATCACTGCATGGATGGCAATCTCATAGTTTTTTATCCAGAAGTAGCAAATGTTAGATTCAATGAGAAACGTTATATCTGCAGGTCCAGAAAATTCTTATTCATACACATGATATAATGTATCATTATGTTTCCATAATGACAACCAATCACACTGCTGGGTTTATCTTAATTCTGTTGTTCATGCATGTGTCTCAGTAACTATATAAAAGGTACAAGGAGGTAGAGAAGTGACCAAGGATTATTGTATGATTAGTATTGTTTATGTAGAATATATAATATGGGGGAGGGGACAAAACTAATGCAAAATGAAGCTGGAGAAGTTTCTCATAGTGACCACCTGATTTCTGCTCAATAGGAAAATGTTAGCTGTGATCTGACTGGCTGCTACAAACAAATGCTTCCCTCTTACTTATTCATTTTGATGATTTATAAAGGAAAAAAACAATCTAAAATTTCACAGTGGAATACATACAAAGATGGCTGATGTATCTCTTTGTCTTTCTTATCTTTGGCCTTTGTCTGCTTCTCCATACCTTCCTCCTCGTCTTTGATGTGGATGACCTCCTCCTTGTTGTTATTCACTGTCTCTTCCACCACCTCCATCTTCTCCTTGTTGTTATTCACTAACTCCTCCACCACCTCCATCTCCTCCTCGATATGTTACTCGCTGGCTCTTCCACCACCTCTTCCTTGATCATTTCCACTGTCTCCTCCGCAGGAGGCCCAACAGTTGTGTAAGTAGAAGGGCAAATTGTTCATCTACGAAGGAAAGCTGTGTCGAAGAAGCATCAACTCCTGGACACATGAACTGGTCGGGCAGGTGGTAGTCCCGAGGCGGGATGCGTCAATGGTCTTAGAAGCGTACCACAATGGAGCAGGACACTTCAGGTAGAAGAAGTTGGAAGTCCTGCTACGTGAGCGATTCTACTGGGCTGGCAAGAGGAAAGCAATCGAGAGATGGTGTCGAGAATGTGGTCCATGCAACCTGAGACGGAAAGACCGTGACAGCCAGAGGGCTCCCCTGCAGCCCATCATCACCAAACAGCCATTAGAACTGGTAGCCGTGGACCACGTGAAGCTAGTCTCAAGCAGGTCAGGCTATGTCTACGCTCTAACCATAGTAGACCACTACTCCCGGTTCCTGGTAGTAGTGCCAGTAAAAGACCAGACGGCTCAGACGGCAGCCAAAGCGTTCCAACAGCACTTTTGTCGCCCTCACGGTTACCCTGAACGGGTGCTTACCGACCAAGGTCCAGCCTTTGAAGCAGAGGTGTTCCAGAAATTCTGTAACTTGTACGGTTGCAAGAAAATCAGGACGACGCCTTATCATCCCCAGACCAACGGGTTGTGTGAAAAGATGAACCAGGTGGTGAGAGACCTGTTGAAGATGTTGCCCCTTGAAGAACGTAGCCTGTGGCCAGAGAAGTTACCTGATTTGGTGGACCTATATAATCACATCCCGGTGAACTCCACCAACTATACACCCGCTTACCTGATGAGAGCAAGACCTGGTAAGCTACCCATTGACTTGGACATGGGAGTCTTAACACCAGAGACGACCTCACCAGATGCGGATTGGGATACCGAGCGGCAGCAACAATACCGCAAAGTGCAAGAGTGTGTTGAAAGAAGTTTGTCCCAGGCAAGACAGAAGCAAAAGAAGACTTACAATCAGCACGCACCTGCCGTTCCCTTGTCACCTGGAGAGCAGGTTCTTAAGAGGAAGAGACGACTCCACAATTTAGATGACCAGTGGGAGGTAGAGCCATACACCGTCCTACCCTCGAATTACGACAACACCAAAGTGTGCCTCATCAGCAAAGATGGAGGGGAAACTTCAGCGGCAGTCTCAAGAGACCACTTGAAGATCTGTCCTGAACAGTTGAAACACACAGAAGAAGATCAAGACCACTCTCAGCCCACAGAAAAGGAGGAAGTGGTCCAAACAGTACTCGGAGAATTTCCCCGGTCTTGGACGCAGGTGAACAAAGCCATTGTGGTGCCTGTCCTAACCTTTCTCCAAGCGGCCTCACCGGAAGCTGCAGAAGTCCCAGAACAGCTGAAAGACCAGTCGGCCCCAGAGACTGAGGTTTCATCATCAGCAGACCAGGAGAATCTACCCTCTGCTAACAGTGAACCTGTCGTACCCATGGTGAGCCAAAGAATTCGTAGGATGTTACCCAGCCAACCAGTGTTACCTCAGACTACCCGTAGAGTAGTTCACACTGAACCCACCATACCAGGGGTAGACACAAGGGACCAGGGTAGAGCAGTAACTACCAATGTACTACGTAGATCGACCAGGAGTACAAAAGGTCAGCTCCCTGCCCATTGGAGAAACTAAAGTGTAAAGAATTAAAGTATAAGAGAACTAAAATGAATGCTGTATATAGTTAACCGTAAGAGTAAAGCAGAAAAGTTGAGTTTTAAAGTGAACTGCAAAAGTTGGTCGTGTGTGCATTTAGTTACCCGGTAAGGGTATAAAGACTTGTAGGCTATGAACGATGAATAACCAAAGAACTTTCCATTGTAAATAGATGCACTCATTAAAGTGCCCATTATTGGTTTTATAAATATACAACAAATGACCTCAGAACAAAAACCCATTTGGCGTGGCCGAAGACGTGGTCCAACACCTGGATCATCTATGCCCTGCAGCCACGCCCAGGGCCTTCGTTGAGGGTTTTCGGACGTGTCCCTCATGTTGCTCAAAATTGTACTTTACTAAAGAAGAATGGACACCGGGTTACAGAATGTACTGTAACCTGTTGAAGAATGTTATTAACAGTGTTTTATAATGTTTTGATAACCAGTAACGTTCAGGAAATGTTAAATTCATAATCTTCTAATGTGAATTGTTATTTGTTAATTTTGAAAAGTATCCTCAGTCCGGGAGTACTGAAGTTAACTAGGGGGGAATGTTGCAACCCAGGGGTCCGGTTGCCACAGTGGCATTGCCTCCCTCAAAAGAGGTAATGTCATGCCTGGAAGCAAGCACGGGTCCCCTAGTCAGGTATACTAAACATGCAACACTTTCCCGGCTCCAGACCAGGAGGGGAAGCCCCTCCTGGTCGCCAACTGGGATCTGGGGGTGGGGTTAGTTAGTCTTAGTGTGAGGAGTTGAAGCGAGGACGTCGAGGAGAGAGGAGCTGGGGACTGGAGATGCGCGACAGCTCACCCCAGAAGTACCGCACAGAAGAACCGGACACCGGAGTCCGAGTATGTGGGGCACTGAAGGCCCAGCAGTAGAGACCGGAGGGCAGGAGATTGCAGGTCTCCTGGCCCCATCAGATGCCCGGAGGCTCAGCAGCACCGCAGGGTCCAGCACCGCCACGTGGGAGCGACGCACCAGCAAGGCTCGAGCTGCCTGCCATACGGGTGAGCACAGAAACACCGCACTCAGGGACATGGACCACCGCACAGCTACAAGTAGCAGGGCCAAAGAGTTTAGTGGAAAGGGAAGGCCTCCAACTTCACCTGGCAAGGAGGATTCTTTACTTGCTTCCAGGCTGCCCGGACTTCCACTTATAGCCAGTACCCTAGTCGCGGCTTGTCTAATCAGCACCAGTAAAGACCCTGGGACTGCACTTCCTTGTCTCTGTGTTTCTTGCTGCGCCATCAACCCCTGCACTACAACACCCAGCACAACCTGCAACATCATCTACACTGCCCTGGAGCTAGCTCTTCCTGTGGAAAGCCACACCATCCCTGCTGCAGTAACATCAGCTTCAGAGGACTGCTCCGCAGTGGGGGCTCCCTTTAGCCGCATTCCACAGGTGGCGGCACAAACTCTATAAAAACTCTATAAATCCCCTATACATAACCGCTTTTATTGACCGCCCTGGGTCACGGATCGGGTCACCACCACTGTGACATTCCCCCAGCATCTACCGGCCCAGCACCGGGTACCCCACGGCCCAGGGGGCGCGTCAGATACATGGAATGAACAGGCTCTCTATGCCTTGGAGGTCTTGGCCTGCCCTGCCGCCAGCGTTTTATCAGAGTGGGTTTTTAGTGCCGATGGTGGAATTATAACTGATAAGCGCATCCGCCTGTCAACTGAAAATGCTGACAGGCTGACTCTTATAAAAATGAACAAGGGCTGGATTGGGCCAGACTTCTCAACACCATCGAATGATAGCAGCATAACATAAACTCAAATCCAGTGTCTTTTCTTGGGAGGTGTATTCCCATGCACCTTTTCACACCCACACATGGGTATATGCTTCCTGATTTTGGCAATTTGCTCTTGTCTTCCTCCTTCTCCTCATCCTCCACCACCATATCATCAGGGTGACCGTGGTCAGTGATGCAACGCCCACATAATTTTTTTAAAGGGTGTTTATGATGCCCGTAAAAAATTTTTTTTATACAGTATGTTCATGTATACCCTCCAGGGGTAAATGTTTGTCAGCCCATACACATAGTGCATGGGCATTACAAGTATAGGAGGTCCGCTCCTTTCTAATGGGAACATTTTTTTATGATGCCCTCCTCCACGTCTCTTCCAAGGAGCATTGAAGTGCCTCCAAATTTTTGGCAGCCCTTGCATTCACTGCATAGGCCAACACTATGGGAGACTCTCTCCTTTCTTATGGGAATTTGTCATTACTGTGGCCCTGCTCTATGTGTCTTTAAATTCTTAGTGGGGTTTTTCCTAAAATTGGTTAGCCGTTGGACTCACTGCATACCCTATAACTATATAGCAGACTCTCTCCTTTCTAATGGGAACATGTCGTACTTGTTACTGTGGCCCTGCTCTGTGTGTCTTTAAATTCTTAGTGGGGTTTTTCCTAAAATTGGTCAGCCGTTGGACTCACTGCATACCCTATAACTGTATAGCAGACTCTCTCTTTTCTTATGGAAATTTGTCGTTACTGTGGCCCTGCTCTATGTGTCTTTAAATTCTTAGTGGAGTTTTTCCTAAAATTTGTCAGCCATTGGACTCACTGCATACCCTATAACTGTATAGCAGACTCTCTCCTTTCTAATGGGAACATGTCGTACTCGTTACTGTGGCCCTGCTCTGTATGTCTTTAAATTCTTAGTGGGGTTTTTCCTAAAATTGGTCAGCCGTTGGACTCACTGCATACCCTATAACTGTATAGTAGACTCTCTCCTTTCTTATGGGAATTTGTCGTTACTGTGGCCCTGCTCTATGTGTCTTTAAATTCTTAGTGGGGTTTTTCCCAAACTTTGGCAGCCTTTGCAGTCACAGCATGGGCATTACCACTATAGGAGACCCGCTCCTTTATAATGGGAACATTTTTTTTACTGAGACCCTCCTCTATGTCTCTTCAAAAAGGTATTGGGTTGTGTCCAAATTTTTGGCAGCCCTTGCAGTCACTGGATACGCAATAACAGTATAGGAGACCCACTTGTTAATAATGGGAACAACAAAGCAAAGCGGGCTGATGGCTCTCTAACAATAGCAAGGGCCGATTGCTTGCCTTTTAAGAATAGTAAGGGCTGTCTGATGTCCCTATAAAAATAGGCTTTATGTTTTTCAGAGTCCCTCCATCATAAACAAAACATGATGTGTCTGATGATGTGTCACTCACCACATTGCCAGAAAAGGTTGTAAAATGTTAAAATGACATTTCCCGGTGAATGCATCTGTCTTAAAAAATAACGTAAAAAAAACAAAACAATAGGATCTTTCTTTAGTATAAAAACAGCGTCACCAATTTAACCTCAATGTAATCACATTGTTCAGCTCATGCACCTCCTCCTCCATCTCTGAAATGACCACATCAGTCACAAGCTGACAGCACTGCAGCACTGCTTTGGCCAAGCGGCAACAGGCTGTGCTGAAGATAACATGCCTAATGCTTAATTGACAAATCGCCCAGCACAGCAGAGTTGTTGAAAGCTGTAACACAGCAGCCTGATCAGTGTCTCTCACCGCTGAACATACAGCCAGGCATGGCCGTGTGACAATTTGCGGAACCTGGTGACTGTAACGGGTCTGGGAGGCGGAACCTCTGAGCTACTATACAAGGGGGCGATCCTTGTAAGGGAGCGGGTGGCGACCAGGCAGGCAGTCACAGCAGGTGACCGGGACAGTCTCTAGAAGAACGGGCAGGAGGTCACGGCAAGTGACCTGGGCAGTCTCTGGATGAACGGGCAGATGGTCACGGCAAGTGACTGGGGCAGTCTCTGGGTGAACGGGCAGATGGTCACGGCAAGTGACCGGGGCAGTCTCTGGGTAAAGGGTTGGTACGACCTGTGGCGGCTGATGGTAGACGTGAGCTCCCAGGTGAGCAGGCGAGAGTCTCTGGATAAACGGGTGGTCACAGCATGTGACGGCGGAGCCTCCAGGAAGACCAACAGACAGGCGGCAGAAGAGCGCTCCCAGGTGAGCGGGCAGAAGTCTCTGGACAGGCGGGTGGTCACAGCACGTGGCGGCAGAGCCTCCAGGTAGGCTAGCAGACAGGCAGCAGATGAGCGCTCCCAGGTGAGCGGGCAGGAGTCACTGGACAGGCAGGTGGTCACAGCACGTGATGGCAGAGCCTCCAGGTAGGCTAGCAGGCAGGTAGCAGATGTGCGCTCCCAGGTGAGCGGGCAAGCTGGTCCATAGACAGACTGACAAGAGTTGGAAGGCAGACCGTCGGACCTCAGGCAAGCAGGCAGGTAGTTGATGTGCGCTCCCAGGTGAGCGGGCAAGCTGGTCCTTAGACAGACTGACAGGAGTAGTAAGGCAGACCGTCGGACCTCAGGCTAGCAGGCAGGTAGCAGAATATCAGGCAGGAATAAGACAGCAAGCTGGCAGGAATCTGGCAGGTATCTGGCAGGTAACTGGCAACGGGACCTGAGGGCTGAAGCAGAGTAGTGAACAGTGCAACAACATTGCTCGGGCACCTCCATTTTGGAGGAGGTGCCTTATATATGGTGAAGACCTCCGGCCATTGGCCGGGGACTCCTTAGGACGGCGCGCGCGGCCCCTTTAAGAGGGAGGGAGAGCGCGCGCGCGCGCCCTAAGCACAGTGGCCGGGAAGGAGCGCTCGCTGCCAGCAGAGCGGGAGGAGGACGCCGGGCACGGAGCAGAGAGGTGAGGGGAACAGCGTCCCTGCCTAGCAGAGGGCAGGGACGCCGGCGCTACAGTACCCCCCCCTTTAGGCCCCCCCTTTTTTAGGCCAGACAGAAATTTAGCAAGGATGAGCGGGGCATGGATGTTCTCCCGGGGCTCCTACGTTCTCTCCTCAGGACCAAACCCCTTCCAATCTACTAGAAAAAAGGTCTTTCCTCTTACCCTTTTGGTGGCAAGAATGTTCTCTACCTCAAACTCGTCCTCAGCAGAAACCGGAGCAGGAGGCGTACCTGTAGACTTGGAAAAAGAGTTAAGTACCACAGGTTTGAGGAGAGATACATGGAAGGAGTTAGGGATCCGTAAGTTGGCCGGGAGTTTCAATTTATAGGCCACCGGGTTGATCTGACTGATGACCTCCAGAGGACCGATGAACCGAGGCCCTAACTTGTAAGAAGGTATCTTGAGTCGGACATATTTAGATGAGAGCCAGACTTTATCTCCAGGACGAAATTGTGGAGGATCCAGGCGTTTTTTGTCAGCGTGTCTTTTCATCCGTTCGGACGACTGAAGGAGTGCGGATCGGGTACTCTCCCAAATGGAGGAAAATTTGCTAACGAGAGATTCCGCAGCCGGGTTGTCCACAGAGGTGGAGACAGGAAAAGGAATCCGAGGATGCTGACCGAAGACTACAAAAAACGGAGATTTTGAGGAGGATTCGCTCTCGTGATTGTTATAAGAGAACTCGGCCCATGGTAGGAGATCCACCCAGTCTGAATGATGGGCATTAACGAAGTGCCGGAGGTAACTGGTCAGGTTCTGATTGATCCGCTCCACTTGACCATTGGACTGTGGGTGGTAAGCGGAAGAGAAGTCCAGGGTGACGTCTAGCAGTTTACAAGTGGCTCTCCAGAAGCGTGAGGTGAACTGTACCCCACGATCCGACACGATGTGGAGGGGCAGGCCATGAAGACGAAAGATGTGACGAATAAAGTCTTTAGCTAGCTCGGGTGCAGACGGGAGGCCTGGCAGGGGAACGAAATGAGCCATCTTGGAGAAGCGGTCAGCGACCACCCAAATGACCGTACAACCGGCAGAGACTGGGAGGTCAGTTATAAAGTCCATTGCTATATGCTGCCAGGGGGCAGCAGGTACAGAAAGCGGAAGGAGGCGACCGGCTGGCAGATGTCTTGGAACCTTGTTGCGGGCGCAGGACACACAGGCAGAAACAAAGTCTATTACGTCCTTGTGCAGGGTAGGCCACCAGTAGTGCCGGGTAATAAGCTGGAGGGTCTTTTTCTGACCGGCGTGGCCAGCCAGTTTAGACGAGTGACCCCAGTGAAGGATCTTCTCCCGATCAGGTACTGATATGAACGTCTTTCCGGGAGGGAGACGATTTAGACTCACGGGAGCCACCTGCATTACTCTGGCGGGATCGATGATGTGTTTCGGATCTTCCTCGAGATCAGACACCAGAAAGGATCGAGACAAGGCGTCCGCCTTGACGTTTTTGTCAGCCGGGCGAAAATGAAGAACAAAATCAAAGCAAGCAAAAAACAAGGACCACCGGGCTTGGCGCGGGTTAAGTCTCTGGGCATGCTGGAGGTAAGCCAAGTTCTTGTGGTCAGTGTAAATTATTACCGGGTGAAGAGCCCCCTCGAGCAGGTAACGCCACTCCTCCAATGCCAGTTTGATGGCCAATAACTCTCGGTCTCCTATGGAATAATTGCGCTCTGAGGAGGAGAAGAGTTTAGAGAAGAAGCCGCAAGTTACCATCCTCCCGGAAGATGATTTTTGAGTAAGTACCGCTCTGGCTCCAGAGGAGGAGGCGTCAACTTCCAGGAAGAACTGCTTGTTGCCGTCCGGGCGATGCAGCACCGGGGCGGAAGAGAAGGCCTGTTTTAAGGAAAGAAAGGCCTCCTCTGCTTTGGGCGGCCACTCTTTGGGATTAGTACCCTTACGGGTGAGCGTGGAAATTGGGGCAGTCCGGGAAGAGAAGTGCGGTATGAAGAGGCGGTAGTAGTTGGCGAAGCCCAGGAACCGCTGAATGGCCTTCAACCCCTCCGGTCGAGGCCATTTCTCGATGGCAGACAGTTTCTCTGGATCCATTCGTAGGCTGGTCTGAGAAATAATGTAGCCCAAAAACGGAAGCGAGGTCTGCTCAAAGAGGCACTTCTCGTATTTAGCGAAGAGGTGATTCTGCCTGAGCCTGAGCAGGACCTGACGAACGTCCCTCCGGTGAGTCTGGAGATCCGGAGAGAAGACCAAGATGTCGTCCAGGTACACCACTACGCAGGAGTAGAGAAGGTCCCGGAAGATGTCATTGACCAACTCTTGAAAGATGGCAGGGGCGTTACAGAGACCAAAGGGCATTACCAGATATTCATAGTGGCCGTCCCGGGTGTTGAATGCCGTCTTCCATTCATCCCCCTGACGGATACGAACCAGGTTGTACGCCCCACGGAGGTCCAGTTTGGTGAAGATTCTAGCCCCCCTCAGACGATCAAATAACTCCGGAATGAGCGGAAGGGGGTACTTATTCTTCACCGTGATCTGGTTAAGGCCTCTATAGTCTATACAGGGACGGAGAGAGCCGTCCTTCTTTTTGACGAAAAAGAAGCCTGCTCCCGCCGGGGAGGTAGATTTCCGGATGAATCCCCTGGCCAGATTCTCCTCAATATATTCGGACATCGACCGGGTCTCAGCAGCGGATAATGGATAAATACGCCCACGGGGAGGAGTAGTACCAGGTAACAGGTCGATAGGGCAGTCTTATGGTCTATGAGGGGGTAGTGTCTCTGCCTCCTTTTTATTAAAGACATCAGCATAAGACCAATAAGGAATCGGAAGTCCAGGTAGATTAGCTGGGGTAGGAGAAGGACGGACGGGATGGACGGGAACCAGACAGGTCTTATGGCAGTCCTGTCCCCAGCGAAGGACTTCTCCGGTCTGCCAGTCAAGCACGGGTGCATGTCTCTGGAGCCAAGGTAGACCTAGCAAGAGGGCGTGAGAGAGTCCAGGCAGAACATGAAAGGAGATACTCTCAGAATGCAGCATTCCCACCTGCAGAGTAATGGATTCGGTGATGAGTTGGATGGGGCGTGGTAAGAGACCCCCATCCACGGCAGCAACAGACAAGGGTACAGCCAGAGGTTTGGTGGGGATGCGGTATTTCTCTACCAGGGACTGTGAAATAAGATTCCCGGCTGCTCCAGAGTCAAGTTGGGCTAGTTCGAAATAACGGTTCTCCCCGCAGACGATTGAGACTGACAGCAGCAGAGATGGAGAGGATTTATTCTTGTCTAGGTCGACCTCTCTGAGCGAACCTAGACACAGGTGTTTCCCGACCTCTCCGGGCAGGCACGGATCCGGTGCTCCTTACTGCCACAGTAGAAGCAGCTCCCCTCGGCACGGCGTAAGTCCTGACGGGTTTTGACCATCTTGGTCTGGTCGACCTGCATAGGCTCAGGAGAGTGTACCTGGGGAGAGACGGATTTCTGAAAAGTAGGAGCTAGACGTGGAAACCTCCTCTCACGGGTGACCTCTTTGGCACGCTCCTGGAACCGTAGGTCAATCCGGGTGGCAAGAGTTATTAGGTCATCGAGAGTGGTAGGAATGTCCCGACCGGCAAGTTCATCTTTAATACGGCCGGACAGACCCTCCCAGAAGACGGATACCAGAGCGTCGTTATCCCAGGCCAGCTCCGAGGCAAGGGTACGGAACCGTATGGCATATTGGCCCACGGTGAGACTTCCCTGACGGAGGCGTAGCAGTGATAATGCGGATGAGGTCTTCCGTCCGGGTTCGTCGAAGACTTTCCGGAAAGCCATGAGAAAGGCAGGCAAGTCGGACACCAGGGGGTCTCCTCTCTCCCATAGAGGATTTAGCCAGGCCAGGGCCTCCCCGGTGAGATGGGACATGATGAAGGCAATTTTGGCCCGGTCGGAGTTAAACTGGTGGGACAGGAGTTCAAAGTGCAGGGTGCACTGATTTATGAAGCCCCGAGCCTGGGCGGAGTCGCCTCCGAAGCGAGGAGGTGCAGAAAGCCAGGGTCCGGGGTAGGATACCATGGTATTAGTGGACAGCGGAGCTGCCGGATTGCGAGTCATGGCACTGGCGGAGGTTGCTGGCGGAGCAGTCAGAGTGTCCAGGCGAGAATTGACATTCCGCAGGTGACCCAGGATGGACTCCTGTTGGGACCTCTGATGGGACAGTTCATGACACAGGTCCGAGAGCGAGGGAGCTTGGGTGCCACCGGGTTCCATGGCCCGAGCAAACTGTAACGGGTCTGGGAGGCGGAACCTCTGAGCTACTATACAAGGGGGCGATCCTTGTAAGGGAGCGGGTGGCGACCAGGCAGGCAGTCACAGCAGGTGACCGGGACAGTCTCTAGAAGAACGGGCAGGAGGTCACGGCAAGTGACCTGGGCAGTCTCTGGATGAACGGGCAGATGGTCACGGCAAGTGACTGGGGCAGTCTCTGGGTGAACGGGCAGATGGTCACGGCAAGTGACCGGGGCAGTCTCTGGGTAAAGGGTTGGTACGACCTGTGGCGGCTGATGGTAGACGTGAGCTCCCAGGTGAGCAGGCGAGAGTCTCTGGATAAACGGGTGGTCACAGCATGTGTCGGCGGAGCCTCCAGGAAGACCAACAGACAGGCGGCAGAAGAGCGCTCCCAGGTGAGCGGGCAGAAGTCTCTGGACAGGCGGGTGGTCACAGCACGTGGCGGCAGAGCCTCCAGGTAGGCTAGCAGACAGGCAGCAGATGAGCGCTCCCAGGTGAGCGGGCAGGAGTCACTGGACAGGCAGGTGGTCACAGCACGTGACGGCAGAGCCTCCAGGTAGGCTAGCAGGCAGGTAGCAGATGTGCGCTCCCAGGTGAGCGGGCAAGCTGGTCCATAGACAGACTGACAAGAGTTGGAAGGCAGACCGTCGGACCTCAGGCAAGCAGGCAGGTAGTTGATGTGCGCTCCCAGGTGAGCGGGCAAGCTGGTCCTTAGACAGACTGACAGGAGTAGTAAGGCAGACCGTCGGACCTCAGGCTAGCAGGCAGGTAGCAGAATATCAGGCAGGAATAAGACAGCAAGCTGGCAGGAATCTGGCAGGTATCTGGCAGGTAACTGGCAACGGGACCTGAGGGCTGAAGCAGAGTAGTGAACAGTGCAACAACATTGCTCGGGCACCTCCATTTTGGAGGAGGTGCCTTATATATGGTCAAGTCCTCCGGCCATTGGCCGGGGACTCCTTAGGACCGCGCGCGCGGCCCCTTTAAGAGGGAGGGAGAGCGCGCGCGCCCTAAGCACAGTGGCCGGGAAGGAGCGCGCGCTGCCAGCAGAGCGGGAGGAGGACGCCGGGCACGGAGCAGAGAGGTGAGGGGAACAGCGTCCCTGCCTAGCAGAGGGCAGGGACGCCGGCGCTACAGTGACGGAGAAATGACAGCCGGAGTAGATACTGTTTCCCTCTATGCCAGTACTTTCACCGAGCTAAATACAATTCTCAGCAAAAAAAGTTGTGGACTGGCTCCGTACCGTCCCTGGCCTCATTCACCTGTCCACGTGTTTGTGGTTAGGCGGTCCTTCCCAGTAAGTGCACTAGGGAGGGCACGGGTAATGTTGTGGGACCCGTGCTTGTGGAAGGCGGAGGCGACACCGGGAGAAACAGTGGCGGCTGGGGACCGAGTATGGACCCCCGGCCGCCGCCGGCATGAGGTTATGAAAAGCTTCCGCCTCCACGAGCCTAAAAGGTCACATTTCAAGTGCAAGCAGCTGTCAAAAATTTGGCAGTATAGTATTGCAGTCTGTGAGTGGGTGGGTGGGTGGCTGGCTGCATACTTGCACTTGCATTCCAAGGAATGGGGTAGAGACAACTGAATGCTGCACTGGGACAAGGACGTGGACGGTGATTGTTGCAAGTCTGCAATGACAGGTGCATGGCGGGAGGCATCTTCGCATGCGCCAAGGATCACTTATGATGGGCACACTTTTAGGCAGTGACCTTGGAGTCAGAAATGCTTCCAGAGGTCTTCTCCATGCTGTTCCCATGTCTTTTCAGCACTGTATGCATGTGTCTGATGATGTATCACACACCACATGGCCAGATAAGGTTGTAAAATGTTAAAATGACATTTCCCAGTGAATGCATTTGTCTTTGTTGAAAGCAATGCAAAAGTGCAAAAGCACATCAAAAACGCTACGTGTGAACATAGCCCAAGGTATGGAGGAGTATTTTTGTTTTTGTTTATTTATTTTGCTTTATATACATTGTACATGTCATGGAAAGGATGTTCCTTAACATATTTCCCAAGAAAATCCATTTTGGTTTCGTTTTTGTATGTTTTATTGTGAGTCCGTAAAAGTGGCGTAATACCTCTGACAACATTGTTGACAGCAGGTACCTGGGAGTCAGAAATGCTTCCAGGGGTCTTCCCCATGTTGTTCCCATGTCATTTGAGCACTGTTCCCATCGATTTGGGCAATTTTTAGGCCCTCTGCAGACCGCCGGGGGGAGCCGCCTGAAAAATGCTCGAGTTTCCCATATACTTACATTGGGCTTGTTGCTCGGGTCGAGCACCCGAGTATTCCAATTTGCTCGACCCGAGCAATGAGTACCCGAGCATTTTAGCACTCGCTCATCACTACTTAACACCACCGAATGATAGCAGCATAACATAAACTCAAATACAGTGTCTTTTTTCGGGAGATCTAATTCTATTCCCATGCACCTCTGTCTTCACTCCCACACATGGGTATACGCTTCCTGATTTTGTCTATTTGCTCTTGTCCTCCTCCTTCTCCTCATCCTGCACCACCATATCACCACCATATCTACCATATCACCAAATCTACGTCTCCTGCAAGGGACATTGGAGTTGCTCCAAAGTTTTGGCAGCCGTTGCATTCGCTGTATAGGCAAACAGTATGGGAGACCCACTTCCTAATAATGGGAACATTGTTTTCACGAGGCCCTTCGACCTCTACGTCTCTTGCAAGAGGCATTGGAGTGCCTCCAAATTTTTGGCAGCCATTTCATTTACTGCATAGGCAAAGAGTATGGGAGACCCACTTCCTAATAATGGAAACATTGTTTTCAGGAGGCTCTTCAACCTCTACGTCTCTTGCAAGGGACACTGGAGTTCCTCCAAATTTTTGGCAGCCATTGCATTCACTCCACAGGCAAACAGTATGGGAGACCCACTTCCTAATAATGGGAACATTGTTTTCAGGAGGCCCTCCGACCTCTAGGTCTCTTGCAAGGGGCATTGGAGTGTCGCCAAATTTTTGGTCGCTGTTGCATTCACTGCATAGGCAAACAGTTTTTGGAGACCCACTTCCGAATAATGGGAACAATGTTTTCAGGAGGCCCTTCGACATCTATGTCTCTTGAAAGGGACACTGGAGTTCCTCCACATTTTTGGCAGCCATTGCCTTCACTCCATGGGCAAACAGTATGGGATACCCACTGCTTTTTAATGGGAACATGTCGTACTCCTTACTGCAGCCCAGCTCCATTGGTCTTTAAATTGTTAGTAGTTTTTTTCCTAAACTTTGGCAGTCGTTGGACTTACTGCATACCCTATAACTGGATAGCAGACCCTCTCCTTTCTAAAGGGAACATGTCAATACTGTGGCCCAGCTCTATGAGTCTTTAAATTGTTAGTGTGGTTTTTCCTAAATTTTGGCAGCCGTTGGACTCACTGCATGCCCTATAACTGGATAGCAGACCCTCTCCTTTCTAATGGGAACATGTCATTACTGTGGCCCAGCTCTTTGTCTTTATATTGTTAGTGGGGGTTTTCCTAAATTTTCGCAGCCATTGGACTCACTGCATACCCTATAACTGGATAGCAGACCCTCTCCTTTCTAATGAGAACATGTCGTTACTGTGGCCCAGCTCTGTGTCTTTAAATTGTTAGTGGGGTTTTTCCTAAATTTTGGTAGCCGTTGGACTCACTGCATACCCTATAACTGTATAGCATACCCTCTCCTTTCTAATGGGAACATGTAGTTACTGTGACCCAGCTCTGCGTCTTTAAATTGTTAGTGGAGTTTTCCTAAATTTTGGCAGCCGTTGGACTCACTGCATACCCTATAATTGGATATCAGACCCTCTCCTTGGTAATGGGAACATGTCATTACTGTGGCCCAGCTCTATGTGTGTTTAAATTGTTACTGGGTTTTTTCCTAAATTTTGGTAGCCGTTGGACTCACGGCATACCCTATAACTGGATAGCAGACCCTCTCCTTTCTAATTGGAACATGTCATTACTGTGGCCCAGCTCTATGTGTCTTTAACTTGTTAGTGGGGATTTTCCTAAATTTTGGCAGCCGTTGGACTCACTGCATACTCTATAACTGGATAGCAGACCCTCTCATTTCTAATGGGTACATGTCGTTAATGTGGCCCAGCTCTGTGTCTTTAAATTGTTAGTGGGGTTTTTCCTAAATTTTGGCAGCCGTTGGACTCACTGCATACCCTATAACTGTATTGCAGACTCTCTCCTTTCTAATGGGAACATGTCGTTACTGTGGCCCAGCTCTGTGTCTTTAAATTGATAGTGGGGTTTTTCCTAAATTTTGGTAGCCGTTGGACTCACTGCATACCCTATAACTGTATAGCATACCCTCTCCTTTCTAATGGGAACATGTAGTTACTGTGACCCAGCTCTGCGTCTTTAAATTGTTAGTGGAGTTTTCCTAAATTTTGGCAGCCGTTGGACTCACTGCATACCCTATAATTGGATATCAGACCCTCTCCTTGGTAATGGGAACATGTCATTACTGTGGCCCAGCTCTATGTGTGTTTAAATTGTTACTGGGTTTTTTCCTAAATTTTGGTAGCCGTTGGACTCACGGCATACCCTATAACTGGATAGCAGACCCTCTCCTTTCTAATTGGAACATGTCATTACTGTGGCCCAGCTCTATGTGTCTTTAACTTGTTAGTGGGGATTTTCCTAAATTTTGGCAGCCGTTGGACTCACTGCATACTCTATAACTGGATAGCAGACCCTCTCATTTCTAATGGGTACATGTCGTTAATGTGGCCCAGCTCTGTGTCTTTAAATTGATAGTGGGGATTTTCCTAAATTTTGGTAGCCGTTGGACTCACTGCATACCCTATAACTGGTAGCAGACCCTCTCCTTTCTAATGGGAACATGTCGTTACTGTGGTCCAGCTCTGTGTCTTTAAATTGTTAGTGGGGTTTTTCCTAAATTTTGGCAGCCGTTGGACTCACTGCATACCCTATAACTGGATAGCAGACCCTGTCCTTTCTAATGGGAACATGTCATTACTGTGGCCCAGCTCTGTGTCTTTAAATTGTTAGTGGGGTTTTTCCTAAATTTTGGCAGCCGTTGGACTCACTGTATACCCTATAACTGTATAGCATACCCTCTCCTTTCTAATGGGAACATGTAGTTACTGTGACCCAGCTTTGCGTCTTTAAATTGTTAGTGGAGTTTTCCTAAATTTTGGCAGCCGTTGGACTCACTGCATACCCTATAATTGGATATCAGACCCTCTCCTTGGTAATGGGAACATGTCATTACTGTGGCCTAGCTCTATGTGTGTTTAAATTGTTACTGGGGTTTTTCCTAAATTTTGGCAGCCGTTGGACTCACTGCATACCCTATAATTGGATATCAGACCCTCTCCTTGGTAATGGGAACATGCCATTACTGTGGCCTAGCTCTATGTGTGTTTAAATTGTTACTGGGGTTTTTCCTAAATTTTGTCAGCCGTTGGACTCACTGCATACCCTATAATTGGATAGCAGACCCTCTCTTTTCTAATGGGAACATGTCACTACTATGGCCCAGCTCTATGTGTGTTTAAATTGTTAGTGGGGTTTTTCTCAAATTTTAGCAGCCCTTGCAGTCACAGCATGGGGATTACCACTATGGGAGACCCACTCCTTTATAATGGGAACCTTGTTTTTACTGAGACCCTCTTCTATGTCTCTTCAAAGGGGTATTGGGTTGCGTCCAAATATTTGGCAGTCCTTGCAGTCACTGCATACGCAAGAACAGTACAGGAGACTCACTCTTTAATAATGGGAACAACAAAGCATAGCCAACTGCTGGCCCTTTAAGAATAGTAAGCCTGTAAAAATAGTGTTTGTGACTTTCACAATCCCTCCTTCATAAATGAAATAGGATATGTCTGATGATGGCCACATGGCCAGATAAGGTTGTAAAATGTTAAAATGACATTTACTGGTGAATGTATTTTTCACCATTGAAAGCAATGCAAAAGTGCAAAAATGCATCCAAAACGCTACGTGTGAACATAGCCCAAGGTGTGGAGGAGCATTTTTGTTTTTGGTTATTTATTTTGCCTTATATACAAGTCATTACCCTGGAAAGGATGTTCCTTAACATATTTCCCAGGAAATTCCATTTTGGTTTCGTTTTTGAATGTTTTATTGTGAGTCCGTAAAAGTGGCGTAATACCTCTGACAACATTGTTGACAGCAGTGTCCTGGGAGTCAGAAATGCTTCCAGGGGTCTTCCCCATGCTGTTCCCATGTCATTTGAGCACTGTTCCCATCAATTTGGGCAATTTTCAGGCCCTCTGCAAACCGGGGGGGAGCAGCCGGAAAAATGCTTGAGTTTCCCATAGACTTACATTGGACTTATTCGAACCGAGCACTTAAGCTTTCCAATTTGCTCGATCTGTGCAACGAGCACCTGCGTTTTAGTGCTCGCTCATAACTAGTTGGGAGAGCCGCCACCAGTCCCTGCTTTAGTGGTCTGTGTTCGGACCAATTGCCACGGATGTGTGCATGAGCCTTTACTCTCCACCAGAAACTTTAACCCTTAACCCCTTCAGGACCGGACAATTTGTTATTTATTTATATTAAGTTTTGATATTACTTCCCCTGCTTCCAAGAGCCAAATTATTTTATTTTTCCAACAATATAGCAGTATAAGGGTTTCTTTTTTTTGTGGGACGTGTTGCAATTTTTTTTTTAAATCAGATATTTTTTATTAAAAGACTTTTTATAACATTATACATAAACAACAGTGAAGCATCACTAAACTAGCAGTGCCTCTCAAGACCCACCCGTTCCCCTTCCCCCCACCCATAACAGCCCCAAGAACCATATGGCAAAAAACAAATTTTGTTACAAACCGTATACCATGATAAAGCTTATCCGACTGTTAAAGCATTACTAGTTTGATCCATGGGTACAGAGCTTAGTATCTGATAATCAGTAATTAGTTATACAGAACATGAGAGACCACAACATTTTAAATTCAAGTGATATTTAAAATAGACATAATATGATAACCATGAAACATATTCCATTTACCCCAGATTTTATCGAATTTACATATAGCCTTCCGCTTTTTGTACACTCCCTCTTCTAATCTCAATAAAAGGCGCATTCTATCCAAAAATTCCTGGAGCCTGAGAGGGGAGGGATCCAACCAATGTGCAGCTATAAGCTTTCTGACCTGGTATAGAGTCCTCTTAACAGCTATTATTTCATCTTCTTCACATCCTATTATTTCTACAAGGCCTAATACACACACTTTAGAATATAGGGGTAAATTACACTCAAACACATCATTAATGTATTGCACACACTCATTCCAGAATACAGCGACCCTTCTACACGTTCACATCATATGCATAAGATCTGCTCCTTCCTCTCCACATTTTGGACACGCACTGTCATTCCTTGCCCCAATGCGCTGTAGAAATTTGGGGGTTCTATATACCCTATGTAATAAATACAACTGTGAAAGTCTATGTGCCTCACATGTAGATAGAATCGGAACGCTCCCCACCACATCTTCCCACTCCTCTGAGGATATAGCACCGATGTCGCGTTCCCACCTCTCCTTAACATTTAAGGGTCTGTCCCACTGAAATTGCTGCATAAGTATTCCGTAAATTCTGGAAATCAATCCCTTCCCTCCTCTATGGCATAATAATGTGTTAAACAGTAGATGATGTTGGATTTTACTTTGCATATGTCGCGGCTGTACAAACCATGCATGCCTCAATTGGAGATAAAAATAAAAACTAGTTTGTGGAATACAATATTCTTCTTTTATCTGTTGGAATGATTTAAATATTTCCCCCTCTAATATTTGCGCCACATTAGTTATTCCCAATTTTTCCCATATTCCAAATCCTTTCAGTTTATGGATCTCTGGAAGGCCCGCATTATGCCACAGCGGAGTAAACGGGGTAAAGCCTTTTATTCCCAACAACAATTTGATTTTCTGCCACGTTTTCCCCATAAGTGTTAGGGTCGGGAGGTGTCTCCTAGCATCCCACCCCGAGATTCCTGTTTCTAGAAAGGAGGTAATTGGCAGATTGTGTGATAATAGACGTATCAGTTTATCTAGGTTCCCCTGGATTAACCAGAGCTGTTGCATTTGAGAAGCTAGAAAATATATCCATGGATTAGGTGCGGCTAGTCCCCCCTGATCTTTGGGCCTTTGAAGTGTATCCAAGCTGATTCTGGCCACCCTTTTTTTCCAGATCAATTCCCGAAACAGTGCCTGAAATTTATAAAATATTCTCATGGGGATCCAAACCGGTGAATTATGAAGGATATATAATAATTGGGGCATTAACACCATTTTAATTAAGTTAGTTCGACCTACCATTGATAGGGGAAGTTTGCTCCAAGTATTGGCCTTTTGTTGAAATTTAGTAAGCAGTTCAAGTAAATTTAAAGAAATATAATCTCCGATAGATGTGGTCACTCTAACTCCGAGATATTTAAATTCTCGCACCACCTTCAAGCAAGTACTCCCTACCCTAGTATTCTGAGACAAACCATCAACCGGCATAAGATCTGATTTGTCCCAATTAATCCGTAAGCCAGAATGATCTCCAAACTCCCTTATTAAATTCATAGCTGTCGTCAGAGATTGCTCCGTGTCACCCAAAAACAACAGAAGGTCGTCAGCATATAGGGCCACCCGCTCCTCCAGTGTTTTGTAGCGGAAACACTGAATTTCACTGCTGGAACGAAGCTTAACAGCCAATGGCTCCACAGCCAGGGCGAACAGTAGGGGAGACAACGGGCAGCCTTGACGCGTGCCCCTGCCCATTTCGATGCTACCAGAAAGACTACCATTAATTCTAATCCGAGCTAGCGGATTGTTATATAGAAGCCGTACCCAGGCCCGAAATCCAGTACCGAACCCCATTTTTCGCAAAACAGCCCATAAATACTCCCATTCGACACTATCAAAAGCCTTAGCGGCATCAAGTGATAGTACTGCCCTACCACCCGTATTTTGTGACTGCATTTGTAGATTAAGAAAAAGCCGACGCAAGTTAATTGCCGTCGACTTGGCCGGTATAAACCCAGTTTGGTCTTCTGCAACCAGATGTGTAATAACCGCCACCAATCTGGTAGCCAAGACCTTAGCTAAAATTTTAACATCTACCGAGAGTAAGGATATTGGCCTATATGATTCGGGGTTTAGTGCATCCTTTCCAGGTTTTGGCAAAAGAACTATGTTAGCCTCCCTCATTGAAGTCGGCAAGGCCCCCCCCTCCCTCGCTTCCTTAAACACTTCCAGTAACCTGGGAAGTAAAACCCCCCCAGCCTCCTTATAAATTTCCGCGGGGATCCCGTCAGCACCAGGGGCTTTGTTATTTTGAAAATCTTTTAAAGCTTCCTGCATCTCCTCCAGGGTGATTGGTGCATCTAGTTGTTCTCTCTGGCTATCTGTTAGGCATGGTATTTGCATATCATGAAGGTATAGATCTATGTCCCTTTGCGCCTTAGTCAGTTTGGACGCATATAATTGTCTATAGAACTGAAAAAATTCTTCCATTATATCCTTTGAATCAGTAATTACCACACCCTTAGTATCCCTGATAGCTGCAATCATAGGAGCCCCAGTTTGGGCCTTAGCTATAGTGGCCAGCAAGTGCCTTGCACTCTCTCCCTCCACATAAAACTGTTGTTTAAGAAAGAATCGTTTATGTTCTGCTTGTTTCAATATATGGTCATTTAGTGTAGCCTGTGCCCGTGTCCAGTGTTCCCTATTCTCTATGATTGGAGACTCAACATACCTCTGTTCCAATATGTCTACTTCCCTCCGCAACTCCTGAGTACGAGCCCTATTTTTGGATTTGATCACGGAAATTTCCTTAATCAGGATCCCCCTTAAGAACGCCTTCATGGCTTCCCATACCGTATCTAAAGGAGCAGAGCCTATATTGTCTTTAAAGAAATGCTCCAATTTACCTGCTAAATCTAACTGTTCCCCGAATACGTCCAGCCAGTAGAGATTAAACCGCCACAGTGCCCTTCTGTTTATGATGCCAGGACAACCAATAATGGAGAATGATCAGATAACAATCTTGTGCAGTATTCTACTTTAGTGACTAGAGGGACCAGATGACTATTTCCCAGAGCCAGGTCAATTCTGGACAGAGAGGAATAGGATGCTGAATAACATGAATACTGTTTAACATTAGGGAAACGAACCCCCACACATCCACCAGATTGATTTCCTGTAGGACCCTTGCCAACGATGTCTCTTGAGCAGCCCCTCCCCCCACATTACCCCTATACTTATCAAGCTCAGCGTGTAGATACATATTAAAATCACCGATAACTAACAGGGGTATAGTAGCAAATTCCGTTATCCACGGGAATAGTTGTCGCAGAGTCTGTATAGAGAAAGGTGGAGGAACATATAGAGCAATTAGGCAAATTCTAAGTCCAGCCACTCTGCACACTAGACATACATACGTACCCTCTCTGTCACAAATACTTCTTTCACATTCAAAGGGTAAATTCGGATGAATCAATATACTAACCCCCCTAGAGTAAGTACTATGTATAGAATGATAGGCCGGCCCCCTCCAAAGCTTGCTCAGTGCCGCAGCGGCCTCCGTATTGCAATGCGTTTCTTGCAGACAGATTATCGACTCCCGATATTCCTTAAGATATTTAAGTGCCGCAAATCTTTTGTTGTGATCTCCCATACCTCTAATATTCCAGGATACTACATTAATCTGCTTAACCATGTTTTAACGATTGAAGATGAACTGTCACATGCCCCCCTCTGTACCCACACGTGTGTCTGATCATCAAGATTATGGTATTGTAATAATACACAGTCTGCACCAATCAAAGTAAATTCTGTTCTTTTACCCCCCCTCACTACCTCATTTAACATCCCCCCCCCTTGATCAAATGAATACCAACAGCCGTAACATGTAGAGTCTGGTGTTTAGCCTCATGCAGCCTAGTAGGCCTTAAGCACACGAGGCGCCGCAGCATGAGTTGCATCACAGACTCCCTCACTCCCCCCCTTACACAACGTTCCCAGAACATTCAAACAGCAGAATGTCTTAACTCTGCCTATACATTGTAGGTGAAACCAGCACCTCAACAACCATATAAGTATATTGGCCTGCCCGAGGTATATATGAGAGCCAGGTTATAAGCAGTATACAAAAACTGAAAAATAATAATCATAACATTTATGAACAGAGATTCATTAGCCAACAGCGGAGTATTATCTAGAGATGAGCGTTGTTCTACTCGAACTGTTCGCCAATCTCAAATTCGAGCTGTTTTGGGCGGTGTTCGAGCCGTTCGGCGAACACGAACGATTTGAGAAAAATTCGGCTGTTCGAGGTTATGTTCGATAACTGTTCGTGCACCAAAATCATAACTGGATTTTTTCTCAGTAATGATGAAAATTAATGTTAATACGCAGTTTGAGTGTACAGCGGGGTGGGGGGAGGGGCAGGGGATGGATCTCTGCAGGAATAATGAAGATCTCCATTTTTTTTTCTCTTTCCCGCATTTGCAGTGGGGAGGTGCAGTCTGTCAGCCTATCAGCAGCGCACACACGGAGCGAACTGCTGTTTTTCACACAAGCAAGGGCATGTGTCATTGGCAGTGTATGTCACATGTCCTTGCCCTATAAGACCAAGCCATTTTCCCCGTCGCCACCATTTTCTCACTGCTGCAGCTGCGTGTTAGACGGCACCGCTGTTGCTGTGTGCGCTATACCTTGTTAATTTCAAGCCAATTTTCGCACAAATCTACAGATAGCTTGGGAGTAGGGAATAGTTGTGATTGCAGTCCTTTTAAGGACTAGGTTACAGCATTTCCTACGACTTTTATCAGGCAGGTCTGTGCTCTTAAATAGATAGATTGTGGGAGTAAAGACTAATTGTAATTGCAGTCTTTTTCAGGACTAGGTGACATCAGTTCCTATCAGTTTTTGCCAGGCAGGTCTGTGCCAGTGCTGTGCAAGTTTTTTTCACAGCATTTGGCTGAATCTAGCAAAGCTAATCCTTTTTGGCCTATTGCAGAGTGTTTTAGTCAGTGGAGTAGCCTATCTGTGTTGCAAGATATACCACCTGTGTATAGAATACCAATTTTTTTACTGCACCTAGTGAAGTAAAATCTTTTGGGCATAGCATCATTCTATTAGTCCATCTATACTGACCTCCATCAGGTTGCAAATTGAATATAATTTTTTTCTGCATCTAGCTCTGAAAAAATATTTGGGCTTCTAGCAGTGTGTGGGACTTGTTCTATTAGTCCATCTATACTGACCTCCATCAGGTTGCAAACTGAATATAATTTTTTTCTGCATCTAGCTCTGAAAAAATATTTGGCCTTCTAGCAGTGTGTGGGACTTTCTCTACTAGTCCATCTATACTGACCTCCATCAGGTTACAAATTAAAAATAATTTTTATCTGCATCTACCTCTGAAAAAATATTTGGGCTTCTAGCTGTGTTTGGGACTTGTTCTATTAATCCATCTATACAGACCTACATCAGGTTGCAAACTGAATATAATTTTTTTCTGCATCTAGCTCTGAAAAAATATTTGGCCTTCTAGCAGTGTGTGGGACTTTCTCTATTAGTCCATCTATACTGACCTCCATCAGGTTGCAAATTAAAAATAATTTTTATCTGCATCTAGCTCTGAAAAAATATTTGGCCTTCTAGCAGTGTGTGGGACTTTCTCTATTAGTCCATCTATACTGACCTCCATCAGGTTGCAAATTAAAAATAATTTTTATCTGCATCTACCTCTGAAAAAATATTTGGGCTTCTAGCTGTGCGTGGGACTTGTTCTATTAGTCCATCTATACTGACCTCCATCAGGTTGCAAACTGAATATAATTTTTTTCTGCATCTAGCTCTGAAAAAATATTTGGCCTTCTAGCAGTGTGTGGGACTTTCTCTATTAGTCCATCTATACTGACCTCCATCAGGTTGAAAATTAAAAATAATTTTTATCTGCATCTAGCTCTGAAAAAATATTTGGCCTTCTAGCAGTGTGTGGGACTTTCTCTATTAGTCCATCTATACTGACCTCCATCAGGTTGCAAATTAAAAATAATTTTTATCTGCATCTACCTCTGAAAAAATATTTGGGCTTCTAGCTGTGTGTGGGACTTGTTCTATTAGTCCATCTATACTGAGCTCCTCAGGTTGCAAACTGAATATAATTTTTTTCTGCATCTAGCTCTGAAAAAATATTTGGCCTTCTAGCAGTGTGTGGAACTTTTTTCTATTAGTCCATCTATACTGACCTCCATCAGGTTACAAATTAAAAATAATTTTTTTTCTGCATCTACCTCTGAAAAAATATTGGGCTTCTAGCTGTGTGTGGGACTTGTTCTATTAATCCATCTATACAGACCTCCATCAGGTTGCAAACTGAATATAATTTTTTTCTGCATCTAGCTCTGAAAAAATATTTGGCCTTCTAGCAGTGTGTGGGACTTTCTCTATTAGTCCATCTATACTGACGTCCATCAGGTTGCAAATTAAAAATAATTTTTATCTGCATCTACCTCTGAAAAAATATTTGGGCTTCTAGCTGTGTGTGGGACTTGTTCTATTAGTCCATCTATACTGACCTCCATCAGGTTGCAAACTGAATATAATTTTTTTCTGCATCTAGCTCTGAAAAAATATTTGGCCTTCTAGCAGTGTGTGGGACTTTCTCTATTAGTCCATCTATACTGACCTCCATCAGGTTGCAAATTAAAAATAATTTTTTTTCTGCATCTACCTCTGAAAAAATATTGGGCTTCTAGCTGTGTGTGGGACTTGTTCTATTAATCCATCTATACAGACCTCCATCAGGTTGCAAACAGAATATAATTTTTTTCTGCATCCAGCTCTGAAAAAATATTTGGCCTTCTAGCAGTGTGTGGGACTTTCTCTATTAGTCCATCTATACTGACCTCCATCAGGTTGCAAATTAAAAATATTTTTTATCTGCATCTAGCTCTGAAAAAATATTTGGCCTTCTAGCAGTGTGTGGGACTTGTTCTATTAGTCCACCTATACTGACCTCCATCAGGTTGCAAATTCAAAATAATTTTTTGTCTGCATCTAGCTCTGAAAAAATATTTGGCCTTCTAGCAGTGTGTGGGACTTTCTCTATTTGTCCATCTATACTGACCTCCATCAGGTTGCAAACTGAATATATTTTTTTTCTGCATCTACCTCTGAAAAAATATTTGGGCTTCTAGCTGTGTGTGGGACTTGTTCTATTAGTCCATCTATACTGACCTCCATCAGATTGCAAATCGAATATAATTTTTTTCTGCATCTAACAAAGCCAATAGTTTTGGCCTAATACCACAGTTTGGCCACTCAGCTCTGCTCGGTTCCCATCCATTGTTTTTTTGTGCAAACAACTCCAGAGTTGTGAATTAGTTGACCACCAAAATGAGTGGAAAAAGGCCTGCTGCTGGTGGAAAGGGGAATAGGCGTGTTGGGAAGGGGAAAAAAGGTTGTGTCCGTGGGGTAGGTGTTAAAGCAACAGTAACATCTGCAGAAGAAAGACCATCTTCCAGAAAAACTAAAATGTCTACTTCTTTTAGCGGACAATGTGATAAGATCCCTTCCTTACGGCCACGCCAATCGCTACAAATTCCAGATGAGGCACAAAAACAGCAGGTGCTTCAACGGATATCAAGTGCTCCTTTAAGTGGGCTCTCCTCCACATCAACTTCAACATCACAAATACTCCAGTCCTCAAAGGTGTCACCCCAATCGCACTTGCTTCCTCACAGCTCCCAAATCTCCAGCTGCCCGTCTGAGTATGAGGTAGAACAGATGGTTGAGTCTGCAGAGCTGTTTACTCATACTATAGCCTGGGAATCAGAGGTCGACTCCAGCGCTTCTGTGAATCCAGACGAGGAAATGATCTGCACTGATGCCCAGAATCTTTATGAGTCGGATCCAGGACCAGACGCAGAAGGTTCTGACCATAATGTAGACCCTCATTCCCAAACTGTAACTCCTGTTGGTGGAGACAATGAGGAAGACGATGATGAGACTCAAATACCTGATTGGAGCGACAACTTTAGTTTTTTGTCAGGGTAGGAACAGGTTGGCTCTGAGGACGACGGGTGTGATAACGCACAGAGTGATGATGATGAGGTTGGAGATCCCACTTACTGTCAACCCACAGTCAGCCAAGAGATGAGGTCAGCAGAGGAGTTGGAGGAAGATGCTAGTGACGACGAGGTCAGGTTGCGCCTTCCTGGACAGAGACGTAGTATTGGAAGCACGTCAACAACTGCATCCTCAAACACAACTCTGCCTCTCACCACAAGTCGTGGTGGCTCTTCAAGTTGCATGGGTGCTAAGCCTTGCATAGCCTGGGCATTTTTTCAGATCGATAAAGATGACCCAACTCGTGTTATCTGTAACATTTGTCAGCAAAAGCTAAGTAGAGGCCAAAAAATACATAGTTTGAGTACTTCATGCATGAACCGGCACATGGACATGAAGCATAAGTTGCAGTGGGAAGCTCAGTGTGCTACAATGCGGCCTAGCCGGCTGGGCCAACCACCGTCTGCCATATCTTGTGCATCCGCGGCCTCTTCATCCTCTGTGACTGGGGGGACAGCAGTCACACCTGTTTTGGGGCGCAGACCTGCCACCTCTTTACCCGCAACAGCCAGCGTGATTGGCAGGTCATCATTTTCTTTGGAGGTGGTAACACCAGCTGGTGTTGAGCGCTGTCCGACATCGATAGCACCACCTTTGGATCAAGGCAACCTAACATGTCCGCCTGCATCTTCCTCACAGACCGGCAGTTTGCCGGGGACACCCTTATCAACCCCGTCTAAGCACAATAGCCAGCCCTCGGTCCCTCAGATGTGGACAAGTAAAAGACCATTTCCTCCTAGCCATGAGAAAGCTAAGAGGTTGAATTTCACCATCTGCAAGCTCTTGGCTACAGAAATGCTGCCTTTCCGCCTGGTGGACACAGAGGATTTTCGAGACCTTATGTCCGTAGCAGTGTCCCAGTACCAGATGCCCAGTCGGCACTACTTCTCAAAGAAAGGTGTGCCTGCGCTCCACCAGCATGTCGCACACAACATCACCGCTTCTTTGAGAAACTCTGTGTGTGACAGGGTGCATTTCACCACAGACACTTGGACGAGTAGGCATGGACAGGGGCGTTACATGTCGCTGACTGGGCACTGGGTAACTATGGTGACAGCAGGACAAGGGGCTGCTGTCCAAGTCTTGCCGTCCCCACGAGTTGTGCGTCAATCCTCTTTATGTCAAAGTTCCTCCACTGCTTCTGCCTCCTCAACCTCCTCTCGGTCTTCCACCTGCACCCAAAGCCTGTCTGGTCATGCCACAAGCTTTCTAACTGCGCAGAAGGGATCCTGCACACCTCCTTACTATGCTGGCAGTAGGGCTCAACGTCATCAGGCAGTTTTTACTTTGAAATGTCTGGGAAATGTGAGTCACACAGCTGAGGAGTTGTGGTCAGCTCTGGAGAACCAATTTCATGAATGGTTGTCTCCACTGGACCTGAAACCAGGGAAGGCCGTGTGCGACAATGCTGCAAACCTGGGTGCGGCCCTTCGCCGGGGCAATGTCACACACGTGCCTTGTATGGCTCACGTGTTGAACCTGGTTGTCCAGCAATTGTTAGCCCACTATCCCAGACTAGATGGCCTTCTGCAGAGGGCTCGGTCGCTGTGTGCTCACTTCCGCCATGCGCATCCCGCAGCTCAGCGACTTACATCTCTACAGAAGTCGTTGGGCCTGCCACTTCACCGGCTAAAATGCGATGTGCCTACCCGGTGGAATTCAACTCTGCACATGTTGCAGCGACTGTGGCAGCACCGACAAGCCCTGGTGCAATACGTTCTGATGTATAGCCTGGGCCAACGAGATCCAGAGGTGGTGCAAATCACGCTGGAGGAGTGGTCTCAGATCAGGGACCTATGCACCCTTCTGCACAGTTTTGAAATGGTGACGAAGATGTTTAATGCTGACGATGCCATTATCAGCATGACTATTCCAGTGATTTACATGCTGGAGCACATGTTAAACAGAATTCGGAGTCAGGTGGTGGCACAAGAGGAGGTGGAGGAAGTAGAGGAGGAGGAGTTGTATGCGAAAGGGCTAACATCTACAAGGTCCAGACGGTCGGCAGCACCAAGGTGGCAGGCATGTGAGGGTGGGGGAGATGGTTTTATCAGGGCACATGGTAGCAGCCAAACTAGTGAGGAAGGTGCAGGAGCCCAGGAAGAAGTGGAGGACGAACTGATGGAAGACTCATCAGATGAGGGAGACCTTGATCACATTTCTGTTGTGCGAGGTTGGGGGGAGAGGACCAAGGAAGGAAGCATGATTGTTACCTCGCCACCAACACAACAGGGACTTGGTGCTCCTGGATGCGCAACACACATGAGTGCCTTCTTGCTGCACTACCTGCAACATGACCCTCGAATTGTGAGAATTAGAAATAATCCTGACTACTGGGTTGCCACACTGTTAGATCCCCGGTACAAAAGTAAATTTGCCGAAATTATTCCTGCCATAGAAAGGGATACACGCATGCGGGAGTATCAGCAGAGACTGTTGCAGAATCTTACATGTGCTTTTCCACAAAACACCAGTGGTGCACGTAGTGAATCTCACAGTTCCAACTTGCCAACCGTGGGACCGTCAAGTGTTCAGCACTCAAACCGTAACAGAACCACAGTATCTGCTGGTAACATCAATTTTGCAGAATCATTTCACCACTTTTTAGCCCATCCTTTGCAAGGCCACAGGAGACAAGAAGTCTGACACATAGTCAACGCCTAGAGACGATGGTACAGGAGTATCTCCAAGTAAACATTGAAGCCATGACTG
Organism: Phyllobates terribilis; assembly: GCF_046119375.1. NCBI lineage: Eukaryota > Metazoa > Chordata > Amphibia > Anura > Dendrobatidae > Phyllobates > Phyllobates terribilis. Next base: position 124,025,112 of record NW_027362762.1, on the reverse strand, counting down.
TGTCACTGGACCCTTGCTCTTTTTGGGCTTCCAATCTGGATAAATGGCCGGAGCTAGCCACTTACGCCTTGGAGATCTTGTTATGCCCCACAGCCAGCGTTCTGTCTGAACGTGTGTTCAGCGCTGCTGGTGGTGTGCTGACAGATAAGCGCACGCGGCTCTCCACTAATAATGTAGACAGACTCACGTTCATAAAGATGAACAAATCATGGATCCGAAATGACTTTTCTACCCCTGTGTCATCCTGGGGAGAGTAAAAGCTTGATGATTGGTTAAAATCACCCTACCAACCGTTTTAAGCTTTCAAATTACTAATCATGTTTATCTGTATCTTGGCTGGAAAATAATTTGGGCTTTGCAGCAGTGTGCAGCACTGATTCTATTAGGCCATCTATAATAAGCTCCAGCAGATTTAAAATTACTAATCATGTTTATCTGTATCTTGGCTGGAAAATAATTTGGGCTTTGTAGCAGTGTGCAGCACTGATCCTATTAGGCCATCTATACTAAGCTCCACCAGATTTAAAATTAATAATAATTTTTAGCTGCATCTAGCCCGGAAAATAATTTTGGGGCTCCGAGATGCGCAAGACACATAAGTGCCTTCTTGCTGCACTACCTGCAACATGACCCTCATATTGTCAGAATTCGAAGTAATCATGACTACTGGGTTGCCACACTCTTAGATCCCCCAAACTTTTCGATCAACCTTTTCATTTTAATAAAGACCAAAAAAATTGTCATTTTTGAAATTATAAGCATTAGCAGGTTATTAGAAACTGAAATCAAACAGTTTTCAACTCAAAACTTTATTCTAGGTGATGTGACATTTTCATATAGGACCCCTTGTTCGAAAGGAGCTTGTGAACTCTCTCGTCCATTGAATTTGTCAGGTTTTGGATGGTTTCTGCTTCAATTGTTTTGCATGAGGACAGAATACCCTCCCAGAGCTGTTGCTTAGATGTGAACTGCCTCCCGCCATCATAGACACTCCTTTTGATGATGCTCCAGAGGTTCTGAATGGGGTAGAGGTCAGGGGAGCATGGGGGTCACACCATAAGTTTGTCCCCTTTTATGCCCATATCAGCCAGAGATGCAGATGTTTTATGTGCAGCATGAGATGGTGCATTATCATGCAAAAAAATGATCTTGCTGTGAAATACACGGTTCTTCTTCTTGAACCATGGCAGGAAGTGCTGTTTGAGAAAATCCACATACATTATGGAGTTCATCTTTAGCGCCTTCAGGGATCCTAAAGGGGCCGACAATCTCTCTCCCCATGATTCCAGCCCAAAACATTACTCCACCTCCTCCTTGTTGGCGCTGTAGCCGTGTTTGCGTGGGGTGTCCATCAACTAGCCATCCTCCACTCCATCCATCTGGACCATCGAGCGCTGCACGGCACTCATCCGTGAACAAAACAGTTTTGAAATCAGTCTTCATGTAATGTTTAGCCCACTAGAGCCGTTTCTGCTTGTGTGAAGTGGATAGAGGAGGTCGACAGGATGGCGTATGCACAGCTGCAAACCTCTGAAGGACCCTGCATCTTGTTGTTCGGGGGACGTTGGAGGCACCAGCAGCTTCAAAAACTTGTATGCTGCTATGACAAGGCTTTTTTGCCGCTGCTCTTTTAACCTGACGTAATTGCCTGTAGGAAAGAGTCCTCAATTTGCCCTTATCAGCATGCACACGTGTGTACTGTGAATCAGCTACATACTTCTTGATTGCCAAGACGCTTCATCCTGATCATCGCACAATGTTGATTGTAGTCATGCCTTGACCTAAACACTCCACAATTTGTTGCTTCTCAGCAGCCGACACATCCTTTTTCTTTCCCATTTTGGCAGAAAATGTAGGCTGCTTAATAATGTGAGACAGCCTTCTTAAGTAGTCTTGCCTTTCATTGGACTCACCTGCCAAACTAATTAGCACAGCTGTCTGCAATTGCTTACAGTGATATAAAGCGCCCTGACACACATCACCATCAATGAGTTTAACTGACAAACAAACAAATTCTTCCCTTATCACTCCTAAACACTTTTTGCATAATAATTTGGAACACAGTGTACATGTGCTTTTCCACAAAACACCAGTGGTTCACGTAGTGAATCTTACAGTTCTAACTTGCCAACCGTGGTCTGTATGGAGTTGTTCAATAAAGGGCCCAAAATTAAGATAACATAGATGGGAGAGGTCTCTATGAATAGGAATTCCTAAGTATTTGATACCCTGTGAGGGCCAGGCAAAGGGAAAGTTGGACTGGATGGAATCCTATATGGATTTGGGGAGGGAGACATCGAGGGCCTCAGACTTCGCTGCATTGATTTTAAAATTTGACCATGTAACAAAGTGATCTATTTCAGCCATAACAGCATGGATGGATATATGTGATTGAGTGATATATACTAGGACATCATCAGCAAATAGAGAGCACTTGTACTCGGTGCCTCCCACCTCAATCCACCTAATATTGGGGTTATGGCGAATTGATGAGAGCAGGTGCTCCATCACTAGGATGTATAAGAGAGGGGACAGAGGACATCCCTGCCTTGTCCCATTGGTGATTGTGAAAGGTGATGAAAATGTTCTGATGCACCCCCTGGGCCTTGGGACACCCGGAGCCGGACCCTTTTTGGTGGATGCTGGTGGTTGTAGTCTTCGTGGCGGCGACCCGGTTCCGTGGCTCAGGGTGGTCAAACCAGTGGCGGAACTATTTATGTGGTTTTGATGTTTAAATGTCCGACTACGCCACCCGTGGATTGCGGTCAGAGTGAACCGCCGCTGCAGGGCAGACCGCTGAGGCTGGTGTTGTGGGTGCAGCAGAGCATAGCATAACTCCCCACGGGAGGAGTATAGCCTCAGGGCAGTGTATGCGGAGGATGGGGGTGATGGTGCAGGGCAGCAGCAGTAACGACACGGAGTCAGTGATGCAGTCCAGGGCCTTTACTCACAGTTCTTATTATCCAGACCACGTCTGCAGGTAACGGCTGCCCACGTCGTACTGTGCTCACCAGGTGAGGGGCTCAGACAACTCCCAGATAACTTTGGAGCGCTTCACAGGACCCCCTTTGTGTGTCCTTTGTCTGGCCTTTCTTACCAACCCTTCTGTCCGGCTGCCTCGGGCCTCCTCTTGGTAAACTTGGCGCCAGTTTCCCTGACCCTATGTGGTGCCTTCCTAGCGGGTGTAGCGAGGGGCTGCACCACATAAAATGTCACAGCCTCCGGTTTCTAGCTGAGGGTCGTTTCCTGCCTCCACTAGTTTCGGATACCGGTCTCCCCCTTTGGCCTGACCGCTCCACGCAGGTGGATTCGGGCGTGCGGTGGCGACTCGCCCGTCCGCACCCCTGGGATCCCTTCATTCCTCGTTCCTGGAGCATTCTCCGCTCCTCTTCCTTCCTTCTCCCTCTTCCAGGCCTGGGCCTCTGTTACTAGGCCCACCTCTGGAGCAGAGCTCATGCAGAGCCCCTGCTCCCTGCCACTTCTGCTCAGACTTCTCTGCACTGAACTAAGATGGTGCCCACCTTTTATACTCCCTTCTCAATGCACCCAGGAACTGCTTCCTCCCTGCTCCTGCACTACAGGTTTCCCCTTCCTCAGTGTTCCCTCCCCCACTCCAGCCAGGGACAGGGACTGTCGTGCCCATCTCAGAGGCATATTGGTCGCCCTGCCCCACGGCAATGTGGTGTAATGCATGCAGGTGTCAGGTCCTGATCCACACTCCATCCTTACCTGAGAGTGAGAAATCACACCTCTGGGTGAGGTGCAATACCTCTGTAGCAACCGAGCCCTCAGGGTGCTACAGTTCCATTTATCTTTAGCCTAGGTGACGTATTGTGATACAGGGCCGTGATTTTGGCTATAAAAGGGTCCCCTAGACCCCTACCCCAAGCTTTTTAAGAGAATCATATATGGCGTGCCAGGAGACTCTATGGAATGCTTTCTCAGCATTCAACGAGAGTATCTAATTACAAATTTTTAACTGCATCTAGCCCAGGAAATACTTTGTGCCTAGTAGCAGTGTCTGCTAGTCAGCGGATTATCCCGGCTGTTAAGCAAGCTACACCACCTGTAGTTTGGACACTTAATTTTTTCAAAGGAAATGCTTCGAGACCACGGGATACTCAGTGAAGAGCATCAGGAGGCACCCCAAGGCATAGGGGCTGGGACTGGCAGTAGGATGCCTTGCGGTGGACAGCCGAGCTCGATCCTTATAAAAGCTTTTTAACTGCAGCAGCTTTAGTGGACGCTACTGGAGCTGGAATTACGCGGCTGCTGGCATGAGACTTGCCCTCCAATAGATCCTTGTAAATGGATTTAAAGTGTATTCATTCAAATTAGAGAGACAATTTAAATTAAAAAGCTTAGAGCTGCCTCCACCACAGGGGGGCTCGCTCGACCCACCAGCGGACAGGCACCAGTATTGGGAGAGGGGGCCTGGCCGTCAGGGTTCACCGCGGCTCTGGCACAAACCCGGCGACACGGAGGTGGCACGGGCAGGAGCGGACTGAACGTGTCGGCTTCTCACTTTTTGGATTTTAGAAGGGCATGACATGCCTATATCTGTGTCTCCCCCTCCTTTTACTCCTCCACCTCTTTTCTTTTCGCATGACTATATGTACTTGTCACTTTTCCATGTGTTAGTTGTGTCTTCTGAGCAGTTTGTCAGCTTTTGGACACCTTTGAAGGTGTTTTCTATGTGTTTCTATGTGTTTTTGTTTGCCTGCCATTGGTTTTAACGGTGTTCGAAGGTGTTCGACGAACAGTTCGACGAACAGTTCGGCGAACACACGGGTGTTCGACGAACCGAACCGAACTCGAACACTACGGGGGTGGCTCAACACTAGTATTATCCACTAGAATTCAAATTTCTTGAATTATTATATTATTATCTGTCAAGAATCTTCTCAAAATTGGTGTCAGCCCGCCTGGATTTGTCTCTCTTTTAAGTCCATCCACTTTGCAGCCTCCTTTGGTGAATCAAAGAAATGAGTTTCACCCAGTGCTGTGACCCGCAGCCGTGCAGGATATAGCATTGCATAGGGTACTTGAAGTGCTCTCAGTCTGCGCTTGATATCTTAAAATTGGGCGCGTCTCCTTTGAACCTCCACAGAAAAATCAGGATAAAAGGACACTCTCGCCCCCTCTATACATAAGTCATTAGCAGACCGCGCCAATTGTAGGATTTTATCTCTGTCACGAAAATGCAGCATTTTGATTAGAACTGTACGCGGCATTGCCCCAGGCGGCGGAGGTCTGGTGGGGACCCTGTGTGCCCTCTCAATAGCGAACATTCTAGAGAATTTATCCTTTCCAAAGGATTGCAGCAGCCATTTCTCAAAAAAGTCCACCACCTCCCTGCCCTCCGCCTTCTCAGGCACACCCACAATACGCACGTTATTTCTTCTCAGACGATTTTCAAGATCATCCGCTTTATTGAGTAAATAGTTAATAGAGTCAGTAGCTGTTTTAAGCGTTTTAGTCATAGGAGACACAGTATCCTCCAAATCCCCCACTCTGCCTTCTGTTGCAGTGAGGCGCTCCCTCATTTTCTGCATGTCATGGCGTATATGAGATATGTCCACTTTCACAGACCCTATGTGTTCAGTAAGATCTGCCTTACTATGTGAGATGGCCAGCAGCACGTCTTTTAAAGTAGGCTCATCATCCTCTGCCAGTGAGTCAGCACCACTGGTAACCTGAGCCTCTCTGCTGGGGGGAGTTGTTGTTTTAGCAGCCTGCACATTCCTCTCATGTGTCTCCCCCGCTGCCCTCTCCACATCCCCTTCAGTTACCGTGCTCTTCAATGTCTGCACATTCCGGTCGGGTGTAAGCTCCTCAGCTCCTCCGCCATGCGCATATTTGGAGAGCCTGTTCACCACCTCCATGCGCTTCTCCCGCTGTCTTGGAGTTTCAGCTCCCGCCTCAGAGGCCACGGCTCCATTTTGGCCCTCGTGCTGTGATGAGCCAGCCGCCTGCCTCTGCTTGCTATCTCGCCGGGTCATCTCATTCTGCACCACCGACTGATCCCCCGCACTCCTGAGACCCCAGGCCACCTGGTGAGATCTTTTAGAAGCAATGATTCCCTCAGGCAGGAAGGATTATAGGCCAGGGTTATAGGAGCTCTTCTGCCTCACGTCTTCTCACATGCCAGGCCAGGCCACGCCCCCCCGACGTGTTGTAATTTTAAATGACACCATATGCTTTACCATATCATCTACTGAAAAATGAGAAAAAAATTCCAAGTGGAGTGAAACTGTCAAAGAGGGACAATTTTTATAATCTTTACTCCGCTTGTAAAGTTTATTTTCAGATTTGAAAATGGATACGTATACGCACATTTTATCATTATTATATCCCCCCTTGCCCCTTATATTGTAAAAAATCCCTCAATAATAAGAATTTTGAAAAAAAAAAGGGACAATTCCACCATTGATTTTTAGATTTTGTTTTTACGGTATTCATTATACAGTAAATAAGACATGGTTACATGATTCTCCATGTCATTACGTTTATGGTGACAACAAACTTATACATTGTTTTTTGTCTTGAAACAAAATTCGGAAATTGATAAAAAATAAAATGTTGTTTGTGTCACCATTTTCTGAGACAATGATATTTCCGTCAATGGAGCTGTGTGGGGCCTTATTATTTTGCGTGTTGATTAGTGATGAGCGAGCATGCTCACTACTGCTCGGTGCTTGCCCAAGCATCTCACTGCTCGAGATGCTCGGCGCTCGCCGAGTATTTCCGGGATTGCTCGGCGGGAGCTCGGGTCCCCTCTCTGCATGTTTGGTGCTCTTTAGAGTGCCAATGAACATGAAGGGATTGTCTGCCACAGACTGTAATGCCGCAGCCATGTTGGTTGTGGCATTACAGTGATTAGCTGCACACACAGCGTCATCAGGTCTATATCAGACCTGGCGCTGCCATGCTCATCACAGTCACTCCGGAATCAGACAGTGTAGGGAGAGCTGCTGCTGAGCTAGGGAGAGATTTGCTTGTTTTTAGTTAGTGTAGGTGTACCAAACTATATTAGAGACACATATCCATCTCAACAAACAGGCCTTCAGAGGACTAATCCAGCTGCAGAGATATCAGTGTTAGGCAGGCAGGCAGGGTATATAGCAGACTGCAGTGCACATAGCAAGAGGGTCCATTCCAGATGTGTCTGCTGGTGCTTTTACAGATATTTGTAGAAATAGCCCCAGGTATCAGGGGCCAGGAATATTTTTTTTTTTTATCTTATCCTGATTATTTGCTTAAAAAGCAATCCAGAGAACATTGTTTTTCTGTGCCATTTGCTTGTTGGCACTGCAAAATACAGCCAGGTCCTTTCCATATTACAGTTCTAAAAATCCAGCTATTTAAAACTGTGGTTTGTCCATCACACGGATCATATATAATTGCACTGAAAATATTGCCACTTCTGGTCTCCATTGAAATTTTGTTTCAGTGAGTCAGTGAAGCTATTGACACCGGTTTGCTGTTCAAAATAGTTACCTACAGGCCAGCTATTTAAAACTGTGTTTTCTCCGTCACACGGATCACATATACTTTTTCAGAAAATACTGCCATTTCTGACCTCCATTAAAAATTTGTTTCAGTGTGTCAGTGAAGCTATTGACACTGGTTTGCTGTTCAAAATAGTTACCTAAAGGCCAGCTATTTAAAACTGTGGTTTGTCCGTCACTTCTGGTCTCCATTGAAATTTTGTTTCAGTGAGTCAGTGAAGCTATTGACACTGGTTTGCTGTTCAAAATAGTTACCTAAAGGCCAGCTATTTAAAACTGTGGTTTGTCCGTCACACGGATCACATATAAGTTCGCTCCAAATTCAGCCATTTGTAGTGAGCGTGGAATATATTCTCCTCCATTTAAAATGGGCAAGGCACGTGGCAAGGGATGGGGAACTGGACGTGGTGGTGATAGTGATGGTGCATGCAGAGGCCGAGGCTGTGGGCAACCTGAAATTGTGCCACAACAAAATCCCACATCTTCTCGCTCGACCTTCCTGTCCCAATTAATAGGGGACCGCAGAATACCACTATTGAAAACAGAGCAGTGTGAAAAGGTTATTGGATGGATAGCAGGTAATGCTTCCAGTCACTTAGGCATCACCACCACCACCCTGTCTTCCACACGGACAAGTCTTAGTAGCCGTGAGCCTGGACTGCATATTCCTCACCCTGATCCTCCTTCCTCCCACCATGCTAAGTGCCCGAGTGCCCACTGATTCCACACTTGGACACTCCGAAGAGCTGTTCACTTTTCCATTTATAGATTCGGGCCTCTCGTCTGGTCCACTTGAAGTGAGGCAAGAGGAGATCGCATGTAGCGATGCCCAAATATTTGAGCAGCCACGGTCATACGAAGGCGACGGTGGGAAAGTGTCACAAGAGGTGGACGATGATGAGACACAATTGCCAGTAAGTCAGGAGGAGGACCAGGGTGCGGAAGTGGAAGACGAGAAGGTGGATGATATAGTAACTGACCCAACCTGGCAGGAGGACATGCAGAGCTAGAACAGAAGCACATAGGGGGAGGGAGGCAGAGCACCCCAACAGGCAGGAAGAAGCAGTGTTGTGGCCGAAGACAGAAGGTGGGCAACTGTTCCCCGTAACAACAACACGTTGGAAGTTGCCAGCACAACTGTTAGGTCTTTCCGAGTCTGGTTGTTTTTTAAAGACTCTGCCAATAACCCCAAAAAGGCCATTTGCACCACCTGCCAGGCCAGCATCAGCAGGGGTAGCAAAACTACCAGCCTGACCATCACCAGCAAGATCAGGCACATGGCAGCAAAGCACCCGACTTTGTGGGCTGAACCCCAGAGTCCAGGAACAGTGTCTGCGGGTGACACCACTGCTTCTTCCCCTGTTGTGAGTGCAAGCCAATTCCCCGTCCATAGTGCATGCGAAGATGCCTCCTGCCCTGCACATGTTGTTGTACACTCTCAACTAGCACCATCAGCAAGCAAGTCCTTGTCCCAGCGTCCATACCCCAGTTCTTGGAATGCAAGGGCAAATACGCAGCCAACGCCCCACAGGACACACTACTAAATTCCCACATTTCGCGACTGTTTGTGCTCGAAATGTTGCCTTTTAGGCTAGTTGAGACAGAAGCTTTCCACAACCTGATGGCGGCGGCCGTCCCTCGGTACTCGGTCCCCAGCCAGCACTATTTCTCCCGGTGTGCCGTCCCCCATTACAAAAGCACGTGTCCCACAACATTAGCCATTCCCTCAACAATGCAGTTACAGGAAAAGTCCACCTAACCATGGACACGTGGACAAGTGCTTGTGGGCAGGGACGGTAGATCTCACTGACGGCACACTAGGTTAACATAGTGGAAGCCGGGACTCAGTCAGACCTTAGAGCGAAACACATCCTCCCGACACAGAGGATTGCAGGCCCTAGGTCAATCAGGGTTGACCCCAAAGTCTACAGCTCCTGCACCTCATCCTCCTCAGCCTCCTCCTCCTCTTCAGCCTCCAGCTCTGAAATGACCACATCAGTCACAAGCTGGAAGCACTGCAGCACTGCCTCAGCCAAGCGGGAACAGGCTGTGCTGAAGCTAATATGCTTAGGTGACAAACCACACAATGCTGAAGAGTTGTGGACACCTCTGATAGAGCAGGCAGATCTGTTGCTGACACCACTGAACCTACAGCCAGGCATGGTTGTGTGTGACAATCGCCGGAACCTGGTGGTGGCTCAGAGGCGAGGCAAGCTCACACATGTACCATGCCTGGCCCATGTGCTTAACCTCGTATTTCAACGGTTTCTCAAAACCTAACCGGAGCTGCCGGATCTGCTTGTCAAAGTATGCCGCCTGTGTGCCCATTTTAGAAAGTCAGCTACAGCTTCCGCCGCCCTTGCCGTGCTTCAGCAGCGTTTGCAGCTTCCAGCTCACCGACTGGTGTGAAATGTCCCCACGTGTTGTAACTCTACATTGCAGATGTTGGGAAGGATTTGTGAGCAGAAGAGGGCAGTTGTTGACTACCAGCATCAACAAGGCCATCGGTATTCAGTACAGACTCCACACATAAGACCTCAGGAGTGGAATGTCAGACATCTGTACCATCCTCCGAAACTTTGAGGACGCCGCCAAGATGGTGTGCAGCGATGACGCCATTATTAGCATCACCATCCCACTTCTCTGTCTTCTGAAATGCTCTCTGCTCACAATCAAAGAGGATGCATTGCAGGCGGAGCATGATGAGATGGAGCAAGGAACCATACAGGGTGATTAAACACAGCCCAGCCTCATCTCATCCCAATGTTGATTGGGTGACAATGAGGAAGAGGAGGAGGAAGAACAGGAGCTACTTTCATGCGATATAGACAGTACTACCTGCACAACTGTCATACTGTCTGTTCAGCGTGGATGGCCTGAGGACAGGGAGGAAGAGGAGAGCATGGTCAGTGGTCCTCTTGGTGAGGACATGGTAGTCTTGCCTGTTTGCAGTCTAGCATGCATGGCTGAGTTTATGTTACGCTGCTTTTCCCGTGACCCTCGCATTTTCAAAATTTTGGGTGACAGTCATTACTGGTTGGTGACACTTCTAAACCCATGCTACAAGGAGAACTTTATATCTTTTATTCCTGGGGAGAACAGGTCTACAAAAATGGGGCAGTATCAGAAGGCTCTTGTTGCGGAATTATGAAAAAAATTCCCATCTGAAAACGCTGGCGGCAGAGGTCACAGTTCATTGGACAACTAAGGAGTACAGGTGAGAGAGACACAACTCCATTCTAGCAGAGGCAGGGGAACACTGTCATAGTTCTGGGAGAGTTTTCTCAGCCCCTCCCATTGCACAGGCCCTGAGGTGCGGGGTACTCTCTCAAGGAGTGCAAAGTTTGGGAAGATGCTGAGGGAGTACCTTGCCGACCGCACCAACGTCCTCCGTGATTCCGCTGTGCCTTATAATCATTGGGTATCCAAGCTGAATACGTGGAATGAACGGGATCTCTACGCCTTGGAGGTCCTGGCCTGCCCTGCCGCTAGCATTTTATCAGAGCGGGTTTTTAGTTCCTCTGGTGGAATTATAACTGATAAGTGCATCTGCCAGTCAACTGAAAATGACTCTTATAAAAATGAACAAGGGCTGGATTTGGCCAGACTTCTCAACACCACCGAATGATAGCAACGTAACATAAACTCAAATCCAGTGTCTTTTTTTTGGGAGGTGTATTCCCATGCACCTTTTCACACCCACAGATGGGTATACGTTTCCTGGTTTTGGCAATTTGCTCTTGTCCTCCTCCTTCTCCTCATCCTCCACCACTATATCACCAGGGTGACCATGGTCCGTGATGCAACACCCACATAACTTTTCTAAAGGGTGTTTATGATGCCCGTAAATAAAAATTTTATACAGTATGTTCATGTATACCCCCCAGGGGTAAATGTTTGTCAGCCCATACATGTCAGCATTACAAGTATAGGAGACCGCTCCTTTTGTAATGGGAACAATTTTTAGGAGGCCCTCCTCCATGTCTCTTCCAAGGGGCATTGAAGTGCCTCCAAATTTTTTTTTCAGCCCTTGCATTCACTGCATAGGCCAACACTGTGGGAGACCCACTTCCTAATAATGGGAACGTTTTTTCATGAGGCCCTCTATGTCTCTTCCAAGGGGCATTGGAGTGCCTCCAAATTTTTGGCAACCCTTGCATTCACTGCATACACAAACAGTATTGGAGACCCACTTCCTAATAATGGGAACATTGTTTTCAGGTGGCCCCCCGTAAGTCTCTTCAAAGGGGTATTGGGGTGCGTCCAAATTTTCAAAGGGGTTTTGGGGTGCATCCAAATTTTGGGCAGTCCTGACTAGAGATGAGCGTTGTTCTACTCGAACTGTTCGCCAATCTCAAATTCGAGCTGTTTTGGGCGGTGTTCGAGCCGTTCGGCGAACACGAACAATTTGAGAAAAATTCGGCTGTTCGAGGTTATGTTCGATAACTGTTCGTGCACCAAAATCATAACTGGATTTTTTCTCAGTAATGATGAAAATTAATGTTAATACGCAGTTTGAGTGTACAGCGGGGTGGGGGGAGGGGCAGGGGATGGATCTCTGCAGGAACAATGAAGATCTCCATTTTTTTTTCTCTTTCCCGCATTTACAGTGGGGAGGTGCAATCTGTCAGCCTATCAGCAGCGCACACACGGAGCGAAGTGCTTTTTTTCACACAAGCAAGGGCATGTGTCATTGGCAGTGTATGTCACATGTCCTTGCCCTATAAGACCAAGCCATTTTCCCCGTCGCCACCATTTTCTCACTGCTGCAGCTGCGTGTTAGACGGCACCGCTGTTGCTGTGTGCGCTATACCTTGTTAATTTCAAGCCAATTTTCGCACAAATATACAGATAGCTTGGGAGTAGGGAATAGTTGTGATTGCAGTCCTTTTAAGGACTAGGTTACAGCATTTCCTACGACTTTTATCGGGGAGGTCTGTGCTCTTAAATAGATAGGTTGTGGGAGTAAAGACTAATTGTAATTGGAGTCCTTTTCAGGACTAGGTTACATGAGTTCCTATCAGTTTTTGCCAGGCAGGTCTGTGCCAGTGCTGTGCAAGTTTTTTTCACAGCATTTGGCTGAATCTAGCAAAGCTAATCCTTTTTGGCCTATTGCAGAGTGTGTTAGTCAGTGGAGTAGCCTATCTGTGTTGCAAGATATACCACCTGTGTATAGAATACCAATTTTTTTACTGCACCTAGTGAAGTAAAATCTTTTGGGCATAGCATCATTCTATTAGTCCATCTATACTGACCTCCATCAGGTTGCAAATTAAAACTAATTTTTATCTGCATCTACAGTACCTCTGAAAAAATATTTGGGCTTCTAGCAGTGTGTGGGACTTGTTCTATTAGTCCATCTATACTGACCTCCATCAGGTTGCAAACTGAATATATTTTTTTCTGCATCTACCTCTGAAAAAATATTGGGCTTCTAGCTGTGTGTGGGTCTTGTTCTATTAATCCATCTATACTGACCTCCATCAGGTTGCAAACTGAATATAATTTTTTTCTGCATCTAGCTCTGAAAAAATATTTGGCCTTCTAGTAGTGTGTCGGACTTTCTCTATTAGTCCATCTATACTGACCTCCATCAGGTTGCAAATTAAAAATAATTTTTATCTGCATCTACAGTACCTCTGAGAAAATATTTGGGCTTCTAGCTGTGTGCGGGACTTGTTGTATTAGTCCATCTATACTGACCTCCATCAGGTTGCAAACTGAATATATTTTTTTCTGCATCTACCTCTGAAAAAATATTTGGCCTTCTAGTAGTGTGTCGGACTTTCTCTATTAGTCCATCTATACTGACCTCCATCAGGTTGCAAACTGAATATAATTTTTTTCTGCATCTAGCTCTGAAAAAATATTTGGCCTTCTAGTAGTGTGTCGGACTTTCTCTATTAGTCCATCTATACTGACCTCCATCAGGTTGCAAATTAAAACTAATTTTTATCTGCATCTACAGTACCTCTGAAAAAATATTTGGGCTTCTAGCAGTGTGTGGGACTTGTTCTATTAGTCCATCTATACTGACCTCCATCAGGTTGCAAACTGAATATATTTTTTTCTGCATCTACCTCTGAAAAAATATTGGGCTTCTAGCTGTGTGTGGGTCTTGTTCTATTAATCCATCTATACTGACCTCCATCAGGTTGCAAACTGAATATATTTTTTTCTGCATCTACCTCTGAAAAAATATTTGGCCTTTTAGTAGTGTGTCGGACTTTCTCTATTAGTCCATGTATACTGACCTCCATCAGGTTGCAAACTGAATATATTTTTTTCTGCATCTACCTCTGAAAAAATATTGGGCTTCTAGCTGTGTGTGGGTCTTGTTCTATTAATCCATCTATACTGACCTCCATCAGGTTGCAAACTGAATATATTTTTTTCTGCATCTACCTCTGAAAAAATATTTGGCCTTCTAGTAGTGTGTCGGACTTTCTCTATTAGTCCATCTATACTGACCTCCATCAGGTTGCAAATTAAAACTAATTTTTATCTGCATCTACAGTACCTCTGAAAAAATATTTGGGCTTCTAGCAGTGTGTGGGACTTGTTCTATTAGTCCATCTATACTGACCTCCATCAGGTTGCAAACTGAATATAGTTTTTTCTGCATCTACCTCTGAAAAAATATTGGGCTTCTAGCTGTGTGTGGGTCTTGTTCTATTAATCCATCTATACTGACCTCCATCAGGTTGCAAACTGAATATATTTTTTTCTGCATCTACCTCTGAAAAAATATTTGGCCTTCTAGTAGTGTGTCGGACTTTCTCTATTAGTCCATCTATACTGACCTCCATCAGGTTGCAAAATAAAACTAATTTTTATCTGCATCTACAGTACCTCTGAAAAAATATTTGGGCTTCTAGCTGTGTGTGGGACTTGTTGTATTAGTCCATCTATACTGACCTCCATCAGGTTGCAAACTGAATATATTTTTTTCCTGCATCTACCTCTGAAAAAATATTGGGCTTCTAGCTGTGTGTGGGTCTTGTTCTATTAATCCATCTATACTGACCTCCATCAGGTTGCAAATTCAAAACATTTTTTTCTGCATCTAACCCAGCCAATAGTTTTGGCCTAATACCACAGTTTGGCCACTCAGCTCTGTTCGGTTACCATCCATTGTTTTTTTGTGCAAACAACTCCAGAGTTGTGAATTAGTTAACCACCAAAATGAGTGGAAAAAGGCCTGCTGCTGGTGGAAAGGGGAATAGGCGTGTTGGGAAGGGGAAAAAAGGTTGTGTCCGTGGGGTAGGTGTTAAAGCAACAGTAACATCTGCAGAAGAAAGACCATCTTCCAGCCAAACTAAAATGTCTACTTCTTCTAGCGGACAATGTGATAAGATCCCTTTCTTACGGCCACGCCAATCGCTACAAATTCCAGATGAGGCACAAAAACAGCTGGTGCTTCAACGGATATCAAGTGCTCCTTTAAGTGGGCTCTCCTCCACATCAACTTCAACATCACAAATACTCCAGTCCTCAAAGGTGTCACCCAAATCGCACTTGCTTCCTCACAGCTAACAAATCTCCAGCTGCCCGTCTGAGTATGAGGTAGAACAGATGGTTGAGTCTGCAGAGCTGTTTACTCATACTATAGCCTGGGAATCAGAGGTCGACTCCAGCGCTTCTGTGAATCCAGACGAGGAAATGATCAGCACTGATGCCCAGAATCTTTATGAGTCGGATCCAGGACCAGACGCAGAAGGTTCTGACCATAATGTAGACCCTCATTCCCAAACTGTAACTCCTGTTGGTGGAGACAATGAGGAAGACGATGATAAGACTCAAATACCTGATTGGAGCGACAACTTTAGTTTTTTGTCAGGGCAGGAACAGGTTGGCTCTGAGAACGACGGGTGTGATAACGCACAGGGTGATGATGATGAGGTCGGAGATCCCACTTACTGTCAACCCACAGTCATCCAAGAGATGAGGTCAGCAGAGGAGGTGGAGGAAGATGCTAGTGACGACGAGGTCAGGTTGCGCCTTCCTGGACAGAGACGTAGTACTGGAAGCACGTTAACAACTGCATCCTCAAACACAACTCTGCCTCTCACCACAAGTCGTGGTGGCTCTTCAGGTCGCATGGGTGCTAAGCCTTGCATAGCCTGGGCATTTTTTCAGATCGATATAGATGACCCAACTCGTGTTATCTGTAACATTTGTCAGCAAAAGCTAAGTAGAGGCCAAAAAATACATAGTTTGAGTACTTCATGCATGAACCGGCACATGGACATGAAGCATAAGTTGCAGTGGGAAGCTCAGTGTGCTACAATGCGGCCTAGCCGGCCGGGCCAACCACCGTCTGCCATATCTTGTGCATCCGCGGCCTCTTCATCCTCTGTGACTGGGGGGACAGCAGTCACACCTGTTTTGGGGCGCAGACCTGCCACCTCTTTACCCGCAACAGCCAGCGTGATTGGCAGGTCATCATTTTCTTTGGAGGTGGTAACACCAGCTGGTGTTGAGCGCTGTCCGACATCGATAGCACCACCTTTGGATCAAGGCAACCTAACATGTCCGCCTGCATCTTCCTCACAGACCGGCAGTTTGCCGGGGACACCCTTATCAACCCCGTCTAAGCACAATAGCCAGCCCTCGGTCCCTCAGATGTGGACAAGTAAAAGACCATTTCCTCCTAGCCATGAGAAAGCTAAGAGGTTGAATTTCACCATCTGCAAGCTCTTGGCTACAGAAATGCTGCCTTTCCGCCTGGTGGACACAGAGGATTTTCGAGACCTTATGTCCGTCGCAGTGCCCCAGTACCAGATGCCCAGTCGGCACTACTTCTCAAAGAAAGGTGTGCCTGCGCTCCACCAGCATGTCACACACAACATCACCGCTTCTTTGAGAAACTCTGTGTGTGACAGGGTGCATTTCACCAAACGGACGAGTAGGCATGGACAGGGGCGTTACATGTCGCTGACTGGGCACTGGGTAACTATGGTGACAGCAGGACAAGGGGCTGCTGTCCAAGTCTTGCCGTCCCCACGAGTTGTGCGTCAATCCTCTTTATGTCAAAGTTCCTCCACTGCTTCTGCCTCCTCAACCTCCTCTCGGTCTTCCACCTGCACCCAAAGCCTGTCTGGTCATGCCACAAGCTTTCTAACTGCGCAGAAGGGATCCTGCACACCTCCTTACTATGCTGGCAGTAGGGCTCAATGTCATCAGGCGGTTTTTACATTGAAATGTCTGGGAAATGTGAGTCACACAGCTGAGGAGTTGTGGTCAGCTCTGGAGAACCAATTTCATGAATGGTTGTCTCCACTGGACCTGAAACCAGGGAAGGCCGTGTGCGACAATGCTGCAAACCTGGGTGCGGCCCTTCGCCGGGGCAATGTCACACACGTGCCTTGTATGGCTCACGTGTTGAACCTGGTTGTCCAGCAATTTTTAGCCCACTATCCCAGACTAGATGGCCTTCTGCAGAGGGCACGGTCGCTGTGTGCTCACTTCCGCCGTTCGCATCCCGCAGCTCAGCGACTTACATCTCTACAGAAGTCGTTGGGCCTGCCACTTCACCGGCTAAAATGCGATGTGCCTACCCGGTGGAATTCAACTCTGCACATGTTGCAGCGACTGTGGCAGCACCTACAAGCCCTGGTGCAATACGTTCTGACGTATAGCCTGGGCCAACGAGATTCAGAGGTGGGGCAAATCACGCTGGAGGAGTGGTCTCAGATCAGGGACCTATGCACCCTTCTGCACAGTTTTGAAATGGAGACGAAGATGTTTAGTGCTGACGATGCCATTATCAGCATGACTATTCCGGTGATTTACATGCTGGAGCACATGTTAAACAGAATTCGGAGTCAGGTGGTGGCACAAGAGGAGGTGGAGGAAGTAGAGGAGGAGGAGTTGTATGCGGAAGGGCTAACATCTGCAAGGTCCATAAGGTCGGCAGCACCAAGGCGGCAGGCATGTGAGGGTGGGGGAGATGGTTTTACCAGGGCGCATGGTAGCAGCCAAACTAGTGAGGAAGGTGCAGGAGCCCAGGAAGAAGTGGAGGACGAACTGATGGAAGACTCATCAGATGAGGGAGACCTTGATCACATTTCTGTTGTGCGAGGTTGGGGGGAGAGGACAGAGGAAGGAAGCATGATTGTTACCTCGCCACCAACACAACAGGGACTTGGTGCTCCTGGATGCGCAACACACATGAGTGCCTTCTTGCTGCACTACCTGCAACATGACCCTCGAATTGTGAGAATTAGAAATAATCCTGACTACTGGGTTGCCACACTGTTAGATCCCCGGTATAAAAGTAAATTTGCAGAAATTATTCCTGCCATAGAAAGGGATGCACGCATGCAGGAGTATCAGCAGATACTGTTGCAGAATCTTACATGTGCTTTTCCACAAAATACCAGTGGTGCACGTAGTGAATCTCACAGTTCCAACTTGCCAACCGTGGGACCGTCAAGTGTTCAGCACTCAAACCGTAACAGAACCACAGTATCTGCTGGTAACATCAATTTTGCGGAATCATTTCACCACTTTTTTAGCCCATCCTTTGCAAGGCCACAGGAGACAAGAAGTCTGACACATAGTCAACGCCTAGAGACGATGGTACAGGAGTATCTCCAAGTAAACATTGAAGCCACGACTGTGTCACTGGACCCTTGCTCTTTTTGGGCTTCCAATCTGGATAAATGGCCGGAGCTAGCCACTTACGCCTTGGAGATCTTGTCATGCCCCGCAGCCAGCGTTCTGTCTGAACGTGTGTTCAGCGCTGCTGGTGGTGTGCTGACAGATAAGCGCACGCGGCTCTCCACTGATAATGTAGACAGACTCACGTTCATAAAGATGAACAAATCATGGATCCGAAACGACTTTTCTACCCCTGTGTCATCCTGGGGAGAGTAAAAGCTTGATGATTGGTTAAAATCACCCTACCAACCGTTTTAAGCTTTCAAATTACTAATCATGTTTATCTGTATCTTGACTGGAAAATAATTTGGGCTTTGTAGCAGTGTGCAGCACTGATCCTATTAGGCCATCTATACTAAAGCTTCACCAGATTTAAAATTAAAAATAATTTATAGCTGCATCTAGCCCGGAAAATAATTTTGGGGCTCCGAGATGCGCAAGGCACATAAGTGCCTTCTTGCTGCACTACCTGCAGCATGACCCTCATATTGTCAGAATTCGAAGTAATCATGACTACTGGGTTGCCACACTCTTAGATCCCCCAAACTTTTCGATCAACCTTTTCATTTTAATAAAGACCAAAAAAATGGTCATTTTTGAAATTATAAGCATTAGCAGGTTGTTAGAAACTGAAATCAAACAGTTTTCAACTCAAAACTTTATTCTAGGTGATGTTACATTTTCACATAGGACCCCTTGTTCGAAAGGAGCTTCTGAACTCTCTCGTCCATTGAATTTGTCAGGTTTTGGATGGTTTCTGCTTCAATTGTTTTGCATGAGGACAGAATACCCTCCCAGAGCTGTTGCTTAGATGTGAACTGCCTCCCGCCATCATAGACACTCCTTTTAATGATGCTCCAAAGGTTCTGAATGGGGTAGAGGTCAGGGGAGCATGGGGGTCACACCATAAGTTTGTCCCCTTTTATGCCCATATCAGCCAGAGATGCAGATGTTTTATGTGCAGCATGAGATGGTGCATTATCATGCAGAAAAATGATCTTGCTGTGAAATACACGGTTCTTCTTCTTGAACCATGGCAGGAAGTGCTGTTTGAGAAAATCCACATACATTATGGAGTTCATCTTTAGCGCCTTCAGGGATCCTAAAGGGGCCGACAATCTCTCTCCCCATGATTCCAGCCCAAAACATTACTCCACCTCCTCCTTGTTGGCGCTGTAGCCGTGTTTGCGTGGGGTGTCCATCAACCAGCCATCCTCCACTCCATCCATCTGGACCATCGAGCGCTGCACGGCACTCATCCGTGAACAAAACAGTTTTGAAATCAGTCTTCATGTAATGTTTGGCCCACTGGAGCCGTTTCTGCTTGTGTGAAGTGGAAAGAGGAGGTCGACAGGATGGCGTATGCACAGCTGCAAACCTCTGAAGGACCCTGCATCTTGTTGTTCGGGGGACGTTGGAGGCACAAGCAGCTTCAAAAACTTGTCTGCTGCTATGACAAGGCTTTTTTGCCGCTGCTCTTTCAACCTGACGTAATTGCCTGTAGGAAAGAGTCCTCAATTTGCCCTTATCAGCACGCACACGTGTGTACTGTGAATCAGCTACATACTTCTTGATTGCCAAGACACTTCATCCTGATCATCGCACAATGTTGATTGTAGTCATGCCTTGACCTAAACACTCCACAATTTGTTGCTTCTCAGCAGCCGACACATCCTTTTTCTTTCCCATTTTGGCAGAAAATGTAGGCTGCTTAATAATGTGAGAGAGCCTTCTTAAGTAGTCTTGCCTTTCATTGGACACACCTGCCAAACTAATTAGCACAGGTGTCTGCAATTGCTTACAGTGATATAAAGAGCCCTGACACACATCACCATCAATGAGTTTAACTGACAAACAAACAAATTCTTCCCTTATCACTCCTAAACACTTTTTGCATAATAATTTGGAACGCGGTGTACATGTGCTTTTCCACAAAACACCAGCGGTTCACATAGTGAATCTTACAGTTCTAACTTGCCAACCGTGGTCTGTATGGAATTGTTCAATAAAGGGCCCAAAATTAAGATAACATAGATGGGAGAGGTCTCTATGAATAGGAATTCCTAAGTATTTGATACCCTGTGAGGGCCAGGCAAAGGGAAAGTTGGACTGGATGGAATCCTATATGGATTTGGGGAGGGAGACATCGAGGGCCTCAGACTTCGCTGCATTGATTTTAAAATTTTACCATGTAACAAAGTGATCTATTTCAGCCATAACAGCATGGATGGATATATGTGATTGAGTGATATATACTAGGACATCATCAGCAAATAGAGAGCACTTGTACTCGGTGCCTCCCACCTCAATCCACCTAATATTGGGGTTATGGCGAATTGATGAGAGCAGGTGCTCCGTCACTAGGATGTAGAAGAGAGGGGACAGAGGACATCCCTGCCTTGTCCCATTGGTGATTGTGAAAGGTGATGAAAATGTTCTGACGCACCCCCTGGGCCTTGGGACACCCGGAGCCGGACCCTTTTAGGTGGATGCTGGTGGTTGTAGTCTTCGGGGCGGCGACCCGGTTCCGTGGCTCAGGGCGGTCAAACCAGTGGCGGAACTATTTATGTGGTTTTGATGTTTAAATGTCCGACTACGCCACCCGTGGATTGCGGTCAGAGTGAACCGCCGCTACAGGGCAGACCGCTGAGGCTGGTGTTGTGGGTGCAGCAGAGCGTAGCATATCTCCCCACGGGAGGAGTATAGCCTCAGGGCAGTGTATGCGGAGGATGGGGGTGATGGTGCAGGGCAGCAGCAGTAACGACACGGAGTCAGTGATGCAGTCCAGGGCCTTTACTCACAGTTCTTATTATCCAGACCACGTCTGCAGGCAACGGCTGCCCACGTCGTACTGTGCTCACCAGGTGAGGGGCTCAGACAACTCCCAGATAACTTTGGAGCACTTCACAGGACCCCCTTTGTGTGTCCTTTGTCTGGCCTTTCTTACCAACACTTCTGTCCGGCTGCCTCGGGCCTCCTCTTGGTAAACTTGGCGCCAGTTTCCCTGACCCTATGTGGTGCCTTCCTAGCGGGTGTAGCGAGGGGCTGCGCCACATAAAATGTCAGAGCCTCCGGTTTCTAGCTGAGGGTCGTTTCCTGCCTCCACTAGTTCGGGGACCGGTCTCCCCCTTTGGCCTGACCCCTCCACACAGGTGGATTCGGGCGTGCGGTGGCGACTCGCCCGTCCGCACCCCTGGGATCCCTTCATTCCTCGTTCCTGGAGCCTTCTCCGCTCCTCTTCCTTCCTTCTCCCTCTTCCAGGCCTGGGCCTCTGTTACTATGCCCGCCTCCGGAGCAGAGCTCATGCAGAGCCCCTGCTCCCTGCCACTTCTGCTCAGACTTCTCTGCACTGAACTAAGATGGTGCCCACCTTTTATACTCCCTTCTCAATGCACCCAGGAACTGCTTCCTCCCTGCTCCTGCACTACAGGGTTCCCCTTCCTCAGTGTTCCCTCCCCCCACTCCAGCCAGGGACAGGGACTGTCGTGCCCATCTCAGGGGCATATTGGTCGCCCTGCCCCACGGCAATGTGGTGTAATGCATGCAGGTGTCGGGTCCTGATCCACACTCCATCCTTACCTGAGAGTGAGATATCACACCTCTGGGTGAGGTGCAATACGTCTGTAGCAACCGAGCCCTCAGGGTGCTACAGTTCCATTTATCTTCAGCCTAGGTGACGTATTGCGATACAGCGCCGTGATTTTGGCTATAAAAGGGTCCCCTAGACCCCTACCCCAAGGTTTTTAAGAGAATCATATATGGCGTGCCAGGAGACTCTATGGAATGCTTTCTCAGCATCCAACGAGAGTATCTAATTACAAATTTTTAACTGCATCTAGCCCAGGAAATACTTTGTGCCTAGTAGCAGTGTCTGCTAGTCAGCGGATTATCCCGGCTGTTAAGCAAGCTACACCACCTGTAGTTTAGACACTTAATTTATTCAATGGAAATGCTTCGGGACCATGGGATACTCAGTGAAGAGCATCAGGAGGCACCCCAAGGCATAGGGGCTGGGACTGGCAGTAGGATGCCTTGCGGTGGACAGCCGAGCTCGATCCTTATAAAAGCTTTTTAACTGCAGCAGCTTTAGTGGACGCTACTGGAGCTGGAATTACGCGGCTGCTGGCATGAGACTTGCCCTCCAATAGATCCTTGTAAATGGATTTAAAGTGTATTCATTCAAATTAGAAAGACAATTTAAATTAAAAAGCTTAGAGCTGCCTCCACCACAGGGGGGCTCGCTCGACCCACCAGCGGACAGGCACCAGTATTGGGAGAGGTGGGCTGGCCATCAGGGTTCACCGCGGCTCTGGCACAAACCCGGCGACACGGAGGTGGCACGGGCAGGAGCGGACTGGCCGTGTCGGCATCTCACTTTTTGGATTTTAGAAGGGCATGACATGCCTATATCTGTGTCTCCCCCTCATTTTACTCCTCCACCTCTTTTATTTTCGCATGACTATATGTACTTGTCACTTTTCCATGTGTTAGTTGTGTCTTCTGAGCAGTTTGTCAGCTTTTGGACACCTTTGAAGGTGTTTTCTATGTGTTTCTATGTGTTTTTGTTTGCCTGCCATTGGTTTTAACGGTGTTCGAAGGTGTTCGACGAACAGTTCGACGAACAGTTCGGCGAACACACGGGTGTTCGATGAACCGAACCGAACTCGAACACTACGGGGGTGGCTCAACACTAGTCCTGACACTCACTGCATATGCAATAACAGTATAGGAGACCCACTCTTTAGTAATGGGAACAACAAAGCATAGCTGGCTGATGGCTCTCTAACAATAGTGAGGGCCGACTGCTGGCCCTTTAAGAATACTAAAGGCCTCCTAATGGCCCTATAAAAATAGGCTTTGTGATTTCATAAATGAAACAGGATGTGTCTGATCGTGTCTCACACATCACATGGCCAGATAAGGTTGCAAAATGTTAAAATGACATCTACCGGTGAATGCATTTGTCACGGTTGAAAGCAATGCAAAAGTGCAAAAACGCATCAAAAACGCTACGTGTGAACATAGCCCAAGGTGTGGAGGAGTAGTTTTGGTTTTGGTTATTTATTTTGCCTTATATACAAGTCATTACCCTGGAAAGGATGTTCCTTAACATATTTCTTAGGAAAATCCATTTTGGTTTTGTTTTTGTATGTTTTATTGTGAGTCTGTAAAAGTGGCATAATACCTCTAACAATGTTGCTCACAGCAGTGACCTGGGAGTCAGAAATGCTTCCAGGGGTCTTCCCCATGCTGTTCCCATGCCATTTGAGCACTGTTCCCATCGATTTGGGCAATTTTTAGGCTTCTGCAGACCGCCAGGGGGAGCCGCCTGAAAAATGCTCGAGTTTCCCATAGACTTACATTGGGCTCGTTGCTCGAGTCGAGCCCCCGAGCATTCCAATTTGCTTGACCCGAGCATTGAGCACCCGAGCATTTTAGTGCTCGCCCATCACTAGTTCTGATAAGTTTATTGATATGTACGACATATTGATCACTGTTTATTGCATTTTTTGGAGAACTGCGGTGACTGAAAGATTGTAGCTGAGCTTCACAGGAGTACCAAGATGGCAGTGACAGGGGCCGATGGGAACTAGTGAGTGCGTGCCCTGGCAATCATGCTACTTAAATGCCTCTCTCAGTGATTAACGGCAGCATTTAAATTGTTAAAATGCAGCAATCAAAGCTAGCTCTTATTGCTTGTGTGACAGGCAGATGCTGGTTGTGTAAAGAGACCACTCCATACATGCGCAGCCACACAGTGATGTACAGTTATGTCAGGGTGCGCAAAGGGGTCCAGGGAGTGTCAGCTCTGCTGCTCCTTATATCATGTGTAATGTCATAATGTATGAGAGCAAAGCCAACAACCAGAACATTCCATGACAACCACAACATTCCGTGACATCTAAACATTCCGTGACAGCTACAACATTCCGTGACATCACAACATTCCGTGGCATCACAACATTCCGTGGCATCACAACATTCCATGGCAGCGCAAAATTCCATGACACCACAACATTCCATGACATCACAACATTCCGTGACATCACAACATTCCGTGACTTCACATTCCATGACACCATTTCGTGACATCACAAGTAGCAGCTGTTACTGCCGGGTTCCTTTGCCCAATATACTAAAGAACAAACAATATAAATCCTTCCAATATGGAATATCTGTATACTATCACTATACATGGAGCTAATTTGTATATACTTTGGGATTGTACAAGGATTCCCAATATTGGTTGGATTTATACTTTTGGATCTGGATCTGCTCTATGTCTCAGTACACCCGACAATTACATCATTATCTTTAGGTTTCCATGTGTTCCCTTTACAAGATATGACTCTCCCAGATTTGGATGATTGTAAAATGATATACGGCCAAAATAATGGAGAAGTCGTCGTGCTCTAGATATGGCCAAGGGGATTAACTCTATTCATTATAACTGTTCTATGGGACTGATGAGCAAGAAATTCAGAAACCAATAAAATGTGATGAGAAATGGGTAAATTATTGTCATCTCTGGGTAAAAGTTGGACGTCACCTAATCTAAGGGGTTCACTCTTTATTTTGGACTTGTTTGCATTATATAGAAAAAAAGACTTTAATGAATAAATAATAAATGAGAATAAAATGACTGAAAAGAATGAAGGACATGACAGGAGACACAGAGCAAGAAGTCCTCGCAAAGTCCCACTGTTAAAAAAATACATGTGCTGAAGCAGATACAATTTGCCAAAGAACACATCAACTGGCCTAAAGAGAAATGGAGAAACATTTTGTGGACTGATATAAGTAAAATTGTTCTGTTTGGGTCCAGGGCCCACAGACAGTCAGTCAGATGACCCCAAAACTCTGAATTCAAACCACAGTACACTCTGAAGACAGTGAAGCATGGTGATGCAAGCATCATGATATGGGTATATTTCTCTTACTATGGTGCCGGACCATATACTAAAATACTTGAAGAGGTCATGTTGTCTTATGCTGAAGAGGATATGCCCTTGAAATGGGTGTTTCAACAAGACAACGACCCTAAACACAGCAGTAAATGAACAAAATCCTGGTTCCAGTCAAAAAAAATTAAGGTTATGGAGTCGCCAGCCCAATCCCCGGACCTTAATCCAATAGAACACTTGTGGGTTGACATCAAAAATGCAGTTTCTGGGGCCAAGCCAACAAATGGTAAAAAAATGTAGGATGTAATCAAAGCATCATGGGCTGGAATAACAGTTGCCAGGTGCCAGAAGTTGGTTGACTCTATGCAACATAGATGTGAAGAAGTTCCAAAAAGCTGTGGGTATACAAGTAAATATTAGGTTAGTGATTCACAGGAATGCTAAATCCTCAAAAAAAGAGTACATATTGTGAGTTTGTAAAGACAAATGCAGATACTGGTATTTTTTTAGTATGGCCTAATGTTCATTTTTTGCTATTTTCTGTAAAGTAGTTAAAATTATATACATTTCTCTTCATGTTTTGAATTAGAAAACAGTGTGAAATGTTCCCAATGCATGGAAATAAAAACCCACTGCTATTATTTTGAACACCAATGTAATTACAAGTACCTACATTATTCTGTATATATACACTGCACAGTATCGCTTCTCCTGTCCTGTATACTGGAAGTAATTCTCAGTATCTGTATTATTCTGCATATATACACTGCACAGTACCACTTCTCCTGTCCTGTATACTGGGTGTATTTCTCAGTATCAGTATCAGTATTATTAGGTTTATATTCACTGCACAGTATCACTTCTCCTGTTCTGTATACTGGGCGTAATTCTCAGTATTTGTATTATTCTGCATTTATACACTGCACAGTACTACTTCTCCTATCCTGTATACTGGGTGTAATGCTCAGTACCTGTATTATCCTGTGTATATACACTGCATAATACCACTTCTTCTTTCCTGTATACTGTATACTCAGTGTAATTCTCAATCAGTATCTGTATTATTCTGTATGTATACACTGCACAGTACCACTTCTCCTGTCCTGTATACTGGGAGCAATTCTCAGTACCTGTATTATTCTGTTATACAATAACCGACAAGATACCCAGAAAAGCAGGATAATGGAATAAGACTGATCAAAACATACAATAACGAATGAGACAAACTAACTGAATTTATTGATGGACATAGGAATGTTGTGGCACCCTGCTGTTCACAGGTACCACAGGACCCAAAAGGGTGCATGGACGGACTTCTCCACAAGAGGCCCTCATTACATACAAACACCTCCACCCTTCCACCTCATACCACGAGAGGGAACCCGTTAGGGATATATATATGGAGGGTGGAGCCAGGCAGTTCAGTCAGTCAGAAGTTCAGTTAGTCTGAGGAGAGCGCGCTGACGCTGAGAGCAGCTCAAGACGCAGCATGCTGTATTGAGGGCCTCGAGTGTGGCCGAAGGAAAAGAGGAGAGGAGAGAGGAGTTGAGGGGGCAGAGGAGCATCATAGGCTCACCCCGAGTATACCAACCGGACACCGGGCCCGCACCTATAGGGTCCCTTTATAACCAGTAGGGATCACCGGCATACCAGGAGGAGTACAAGTCCCTGGCCGACCTGAAGCTAAACCCATTACAGGACCAGGAACCAGGAAGGCCCCGGCGCCCAGGAATAGTGGTTGCCAGCGGAAGGTCCTACTACCAAGCGACAGGTGAAGAGAGCAACACGACACAGAAGCTAGGCCCAGTTGCAGGCTGGCCAGGAGCTTAGAGAGAGGGAGACACGGACCAGGAGGCCCTATACCCGCTCACTGGGGAGAAGTCCAGAAGTGCACCCTTCCTACCGAGTACCCTGGACCGTACCTGACATCCGCACCAGCGAAAGTATTGAAGCAAATCCCCTGTCTCTGTCAGTTTCTCCTGCTGCGCCATCCCGATTGCACTACAAGCCCCAGCATCACCACCCACCGTCAAACTCTACACTGCCCTGAGGCCCGCTCCACCTGTGGGGAGCTGTTCCATCCTAGCTGCCTATCAACTGCCTCAGAGGTCTACAGCAGCGCTGGTACAAATTACCAGAAACCACAGGTGGCGTCACGATCAAACTACAAATCCCATATAAACTATCCCCTTTTTGTTGACCACCCTGGGCCACGGACCGGGCCAGCCACTGTGACATATTCCCCCCCAGCATCCATAGGCCCGGACACCGAGTACCCCACTGCCCTGCGGGCGCATCATCTCTGGCGTCACGAACAGGATTTCGTGCCCGTTGCCACCGGGTACTGTGTGCTGTATTCGAACTGTGTTTAAACTGTGGTGAACATCGCCGCCTTTACAGCGTCGCCGCGCGGGAAGAAGAGGGGCATAACCGCGGGAATCGGAGAGGCGTGACTGCTAGAAGTGCGCGAAGCTCAAGCCCCGCCTCGCGCTCTGACGCAGCATCTGGAAGCGTCAGGTCCTGGAAGGAGACCGTCGTCTGCGGAGCTGCGGCCTACCCGATTAAAGAAACAGGAGGTAGGCTACGGTTCACTAGGGGGGCGCAACCATGGCCGACGACCAGCGAGACTCCGGAGCACCGGATAACGCTCCTGATGCTCAACTTGCGCCCGGAACTGCTCAGGCCGGAGCGGCCGCCCCACCAGCAGAGGTCGTGACTCCTTTAATACCCATGGCCCTGCCTTATATCCCTGGAGCAAAATGGCTTCCCCAGTATGACGGCAAACCAGACACCCTGTCTGCATTCAAAAGGAAAATATGCGGTGTACTGGATATGTACTCAATGACTGGTAAGCAGAGAGCCACTATTGTGCTGAGACAATTGACTGGTGCCGCAGAGCGGGAAGTTGAAACCTGGCCAGCCACAGACCAGGAATCAGTATCCATTATCTTTAAGAGACTGCAAACTGTCTTTGAAAACCGCACTGAGACAGATCTCCGGATGAGGTTCTACCACTGTGCCCAGAAACCTGAGGACAGTATTCGGGACTATGCCTGGTGCTTATAGGAAGCCCTGTGGGCCCTGAAGCAGGTTAGTCCAGCCAGCATACATGGTGAGGACAAAATGCTGACAGAGCAGTTCATCCGGGGGTTGAGGTCCCAGGAGGAGAGCAGAACCGTACGGTGGTGGGCCTCAGATCATCCAAATGCCACCTTTGACACCCTGAAGGACATGGCTATTAAGGGCCTTCAGCCCCTGGAAACATCAGGGACTGCTATCCAGCGTTACCAGGGTGGGGCCACCCCAGTGCCCGCAACACCCACTGCTCCTTCATTAATGGCTGAAACAAAGATGCAAACAGTGCCCCCTAGTGAGCTGGACAACCTGCACTCTGAAGTGCGTCAGCTAAGTAAAACCCTGGTCACTGTCCTGAGCACCCTTCAGCTACAGACGGAGCCCGAGCCGGAAGGAAGGATCCTACTCACCGACAGTCCTGAGGATGTCCCCTGGATGAGGAGAAGAAGGAGGACAACGCCACCCCATAGGAGGACAATGCCACCCCGTGGGAGGACCAACTTCGCCCTCCAGGAGATTTCATCTGCTACCGTTGCCACAAGGCAGGCCACACCGTGCGGAACTGTCCTTTAAATGGGCAAACCCCGGGGCCGAGGGCCGACACCCAGGAGTAACTCAACCAGGCCCATCAAGCTGGTACGACCGGTTCGTAGGAGGAAGGCCTTTCCTGTCCATCGTGCTGGACGGCATAGCAACACCTGCGTTACTGGACACCGGCTCACAGGTAACCATCATACCTGATGTCCTCTACAAAAGGTACTGGTCCATAGATGAACTTCACCCGCCAGCCCTGAACCTCTCTGTGTATGCCTCTAACAGCCTTCCTCTTAACCTAGTAGGGGTTAAGGACGTGACAGTGAAGGTGGGGAGAGTGGAACTAAAGGACCAAGGTCTAATTGTTATAGAATCTAACCCTGGTGATACCAATCCGTATATGATACTGGTACAAATAATGTTGGTAACTGTTTGGGAGAAGTGTTGCTTTTACTCCAACAGATTGCTGACAATGCCAAACTGGGTCAGAGGAAGGTGCTCCAGAGAGAGATTTGAGCCCTCCTGTACCAGCAACAGGTAAAGCTAACAGGTGGTGAGATTGGTAATGTACGGGTGACAGACCCGATACCCATTGTGATTCCCCCAATGAGTGAGATGCTGATTTGGTGTAGGGCAGCAATAGGTCTCAAGGGACAGAACTACCAGGCGGTAGTGGAACCCATTAGCTCAGAGCACAGACCTACACTCCTAACTGCTAGAGTGGTAGTTGATGTACGCAATGGGAGGGTACCCATACGTCTCCTAAATTGTGGGGAGGAGGAAGTTAAATTGCCAAGATACGCCACTGTTGCCAGATTGTATACTGTGGATAATGATGCTATACACACAGTGAAAACCTTAACCCCACCAGATACAGTGGAGGACAATGACTCGGAAGCTCAGCTGGAGGATTGGTGTCAACAGCTCCATGTTGGAACTGACGTCACTGGGACACCGGAACTTTGAGACAGTGCTGCTGTACCTGGATGACGTTATCGTGTACTCGAGGACGTATGAAGACCATCTGAAGCACCTGGCGGAGGTATTTGAAGCATTGTCCCAGTATGGGATGAAACTAAAACCTTCTAAGTGCCACCTGATCAAGCAGAAGGTTCAGTACCTGGGACACGTTGTCAGCTCAGAGGGAGTAGCACCAGACCCGGAGAAGGTCACTGCTATCCAGAAGTGGCCTGAACCGAGAAGCATCAAAGAAGTACGGCAATTCCTGGGACTGGTTGGGTACTACAGGAGGTTCATAAAGGATTACATCAAAAAGGCAGCACCTTTACAAGATCTCCTGGTAGGACAGTTCAAGAGAGGTAAAAGTCCCCCATTCCAGTGGGGTAAGGAACAGGCTGAATCCTTTGCAGAAATGAAGGAAGTCCTAACTGGTAAAGAAATCCTGGCTTACCCTGACTACAGCCAGCCTTTCCTGTTGTACACCGACGCCAGCAATGAGGCACTGGGAGCTGTGTTGTCCCAGAAGCAAAGCGGCAGAGAAAAGGTAATTGCGTATGCCAATAGGAATCTTCGCCCTACTGAGAGGAACCCGGAGAATTACAGTTCCTTCAAGCTGGAGTTCCTGGCCTTGGTCTGGGCTATCACTGAAAGGTTCAAGCATTACCTAGCCTCAACAAAATTCACAGCCTTTACTGACAATAATCCCTTGACACACCTGGAGACAGCCAGGTTGGGAGCCATGGAACAGCATTGGGTGGCCAGACTGTCGAATTATCAGTTCACCATTAAGTATCGAGCAGGTCACAAGAACACCAATGCCGATGCCCTGTCAAGGATGCCCCACCAGTCAGACACCGAGGATGAAGTGGATGATTTAGTGGAAGTTGAATTACCTGCTTTCCACCGAATCCGAGTGGTCCACGAGCAACATGCCACCAGAAGACGTCATGGAAGGACGCTGAACTCTCTACCTCATCACAGCTGGAAGGAGACCCAGGACAGTGACCCGGTTGTCAGCCTCATCAAATGACTGATAACCTAAGAAGGTTCTCATCTGGAGAAGGATGCTACCCCACAAGCTAAACACCTGTGGAATGAAAGAAGCCGGCTGTTCATCTACAGAGAGAAGCTGTGCAGAAGATATGTCAACCCCAAGACCCATGAAGTGGTGTGGCAGATTGTTGTACCCAGGACAGATATCCAGATGGTGTTAGAGGCCTACCACGATCAAGCAGGTCACTTTGGATGGAAGAAGCTGGAAACCCTGCTGAAGGACCAGTTCTATTGGGTTGGAATGCGGAGTTCCATAGAGAGGTGGTGCCAGAATTGTGGGCCCTGTATCCTCAGAAGAAAAGACTACGGCAGCCAGAAAGCACCCTTGCAGTCCATCAAAACAACCCAGCCCCTGGAGATTGTCGCTCTGGATCACGTCAAGCTGTCACCCAGCAGGTCAGGCTATTCCTATGCACTGACCATGGTGGATGTTTATTCCCGGTTCCTGGTGGTAGCCCCTGTCAAGGATCTGACAGCAGAAACTGCAGCAAGAACGTTCCAAGCATACTTCTGCAGGCCCCATGGATACCCGGACAAAGTGCTGACGGATCATGGCCCTGACTTTGAAGCCGAGCTGTTTAAAGAATTCTGTCATCTGTATGGGTGCAAGAAGATCCGGACTACACCGTATCACCCTCAGACCAATGGTTTGTGTGAGAAAATGAACAACATCGTCATAGACCTGCTGAAAACCTTACCCTTGGAAGAAAGGAACCAGTGGCCAGACAAACTACCTGCCCTGGTAGATCTGTACAATCACATACCTGTGAGTTCTACTAATTGTACCCCAGCGTACCTCATGAGAGCAAGACCCGGAAAATTGCCCATGGACCTGGAACTCGGAGTGGTAGAACCTGCAGCAGATATGTCCACTGAAGACTGGGATACAAATCGGCAAGAGCAATACAGGAGAGTACAGGCCTGTGTCGAAGACAGTCTAAACAGAGTAAGGGAAAAACAAGAAGAACAGTACAATAAACATGCACCAGCAGAACCCTTGGCACCTGGAGAGATAGTGCTAAAGCGGAAAAGAATAGGTCACAAGCTCGATGACCAGTGGGAAAGAGAGCCCTAAACTCCAGATTTGACAACAGTAAAACCTGCCTGATCAGTAAATATGGAGGTAAAACGACCGCAAAAGTCTCAAGAGACCATTTGAAAGTGTGCCCAGGTCTACTGAAGACAACGGAGGAAGAAGTACCTCCTATAGCACCGGAAGAACCCAAGGAAGAAGTGCTTCACACAGTTCTAGGAGATTTCCCTGCAGACTGGCCTCAACTTGATGGAGCAGTTATTATACCCGTAATACACTTCTATCAGCCACAAGAAGAACCTGTGAGCGCTCTGGAAGAACCTGCTCAGGAACAAGAAGAGTCCCCAGTCAGAGGAGGATCACCCATTGAAGCAGAGCCTGAAGGCCGAGTGGACAGTGCACTTGGCAGTACCATAGAGAGATTAAGGCAGTTTTATAATCTACCAGCACATACACCTGCTAGATTAAAAGAAAGTGCATGCACAGACACTAGTAACACCCCAGTGCTACGAAGGTCTACACGCAGCACACAAGGACAAATCCCTGCCAGGTTTAGGGAATAAGCACGAAGTGCCTAAATTATAAATAGTTACCCAGTTGAGTATTGCCTATTGTTTATTGTATGAACTAAAATAATATGTGCATTTAGTTACCCGTAAGGGTATAAAGACTTGTAGGCTGAGGACTGTGAGCAGCCAAAAACTGTCCTTGTAAATAGTTGCACTCATCAAAAGTGCCCCTTATTTGACCAATGAACAAAAACCCGTTTGGCGTGGCCGAAGACGTGGTCCAGCACCTGGATCACTTATGCCCTGTAGCCACGCCCAGTGCCTACGTTGAGGGTATTCAGGCGGATCCCTCATGTTTCTCCTGTTGTTACACTTTCATAGGTGAAATGGACACATGGTTACGGGACATACTGTAACTTTATTATTGTTATTATAATTATTGTTAATGTTGTAACCTGTTATAAAATGCTTCAGTCCAGGAGTACTGAATTGTACTAGGGTGGAATGTGGCACCCTGCTGTTCACAGGTACCACAGGACTCAAAAGGGAAAGGGTGCATGGACGGACTTCTCCACAAAAGGCCCCTCATTACATACAAACACCTCCACCCTTCCACCTCATACCACCAGAGGGAGCCCATTAGGGATATATATATGGAGGGTGGAGCCAGGCAGTTCAGTCAGTCAGAAGTTCAGTTAGTCTGAGGAGAGCGTGCTGACGCTGAGAGCAGCGAAGACGCAGCACGTCTGCTGCTGTATTGAGGGCCCCGAGTGTGGCCGAAGGAAAAGAGGAATAGGAGAGAGGAGTTAAGGGGGCAGAGGAGCATCATAGGCTCACCCCGCGTATACAAACCGGACACCGAGTCCGCGCCTACAGGGTCCCTTTATACCCAGTAGGGATCACCGGCATACCAGGAGGACTACAAGTCCCTGGCCGACCTGAAGCTAAACCCATTTCAGAACCAGAAACCACGAAGGCCCCGGCGCCCAGGGATAGTGGTTGCCAGCGGAAGGTCCTACTACCAAGCGACAGGTGAAGAGAGCAACACGACACAGAAGCTAGGCCCAGTTGCAGGTTGGCCAGGAGCTTAGAGAGAGGGAAACATGGACCAGGAGGCCCTATACCCGCTCACTGGGGAGAAGTCCAGAAGTGCACCCTTCCTACCGAGTACCCTGGACCGTACCAGACATCCGCACCAGTGAAAGTATTGAAGCAAATCCCCTGTCTCTGTCAGTTTCTCCTGCTGCGCCATCCCGACTGCACTACAAGCCCCAGCATCACCACCCACCGTCAAACTCTACACTGCCCTGAGGCCCGCTCCACCTGTAGGGAGCTATTCCATCCTAGCTGCCTATCAACTACCTCAGAGGTCTGCAGCAGCGCTGGTACAAATTACCAGAAACCACAGGTGGCGTCACGATCAAACTACAAATCCCATATAAACTATCCCCTTTTTGTTGACCGCCCTGGGCCATGGACCGGGCCAGCCACTGTGACATATTCCCCCCCAGCATCCATGGGCCCGGACACCGAGTACCCCACTGCCCTGGGGGCGCGTCAGAATGTCCTTCAGGCTGACCTTGTCTTGAATAGGAGACTTCCTACTTATGACACTTATGACCCCTTATGACAGCTAAAAGATCTAAAAATTTGACCTTTTGGTCAAGAGTTACTACCATCCACATGTGGGTCGTGAACGTACATTTACCAACCATATCCAAGAATTCAGCAATACCAACAGGACTACACAGATTAAAATACTGCAGTTCCTGACTCACTCTTCGAAAGGTTTAATATACCATGCACAATGCCTGTGTGGAAAAATATACATTGGCAGAACTACCCGAGAGGTAAAAATGCAAGTGAGAGAACATGTAAGAGCTATCGATGAATCTATAACATCAGTGGATGATGAACATCTAAAAACCCTAGCAAAACACTTCAAACGTTTCCACAATTCAAACTCAAAACTTCTGATCATCCGAGCAATTTATCAGGAATCTCTGGGGATCTTTCCAAAACATTGGCCCCGATTTAAAGTAGATGGATTTACAGACTAGACATGGTAACACCCCATGGTATGAATGAAAATATTGGGTTCGGATCCTTATTTAAAACTAATATCTTTTAGGGGGATGGTATTGTCATGGGTCTTCTGCTGTTTTTTTTAGTTTATTAGTTATTTTATGCATGTCATCTCATATTCTTAAGTGTATATACATTTTTTAATCTTGATTTTAAATCTTCATGCATGAAAGTATACAGCCATTTGTGTCTTACCTTCTTTTGAATGTGACTGGAGGTGGTATCTGGTTGTCCTGTGTGGCAGGAGTAGTGGCCAGGCATCTCTGGTAACCTAACATAATAAGAGATATGTTACACATACTTGTGTTAAAAAGGGTTCAATACAATATAATTATGATTTTATGCTGATTATATTTATGATCATACTAACACCTTGTATAATATGCCTCTTTTAATTAAGGAAAACAGGTGTTTATTACACCATCTTTACCATTTGGCAGAGGTGTCGCTACATACAGTACATGCTAATTAATTAATTAATCCTTATTATTTTGATACTAGGTCTCATATGTATGTGAGATATTCTTTATACACCTTCGATATATGCCTTGTTGATTTCCTTATAGAATTATATGAATTAATATGTTATTTAATTTAGAAATACGCACTTTCCAAAAATATATCTTTTCTCATAATTTTTAGTAGAGACTTTCATTTTAGCACTATAATTTTTCACACTATCAGTTCATTTTTTCTTCACTCCCAATATTTATTTATATATATTATTTACCTTTACTTTTCTTAGTGTAGTCACTTACACAAATTTACATAGCAGTAACCCTTATAGCACTTTTCACTTAATCCACATCAATATATAACTATGTGTATACAACTCTCTAATTTTGCTTTTTTCAGCATATTTGTTTCTCAGTATTTATTATAAAAAATATATATATACAGTGGGTACGGAAAGTATTCAGACCCCTTTAAATTTTTCACTCTTTGTTTTATTGCAGCCATTTGGTACATTCTAAAAAGTTCATTTTTTTTCTCATAAAAATACACTCTGCACCCCATTTTGACTGAAAAAAACAGAAATGTAGACATTTTTGCAAATTTTTAAAAAATGAAAAACTGAAATATCACATGGTCATAAGTATTCAGACCCTTTGCTCAGGCACTCATATTTAAGTCACATGCTGTCCATTTCCTTGTGATCCTCCTTAAGATGGTTCTACTCCTTCATTGGAGTCCAGCTGTGTTTAATTAAACTGATAGGACTTGATTTGGAAAGGAACACACCTGTCTATATAAGACCTCACAGCTAACAGTGCATGTCAGACCAAATGAGAATCATGAGCTCAAAGGAACTGCCCAAGGAGCTCAGAGACAGAATTGTGGCAAGGCACAGATCTGGCCAAGGTTACAAAAGAATTATCCATAATCCTTAAATGGAAGAAGTTTAGGACCACCAGAAGTCTTCCTAGACCTGGCCGTCTAGCCAAACTGAACAATCGTGGGAGAAGAGCCTTGGTGAGAGAGGTAAAGACGAACCCCAAGATCACTGTGGCTGAGCTCCAGAGATGCAGTAGGGAGATGGGAGAAAGTGCCACAAAGTCAACTATTACTGCAGCCCTCCACCAGTTGGGCCTTTATGGCAGAGTGGCCCGATGGATGCCTCTCCTCAGTGCAAGACATATGAAAGCCCGCATAGAGTTTGCTCAAAAATACATGAAGGACTCCCAGACTATGAGAAATAAGATTCTCTGGTCTGATGAGACGAAGATAGAACTTTTTGGTGATAATTCTAAGAGGTATGTTTGGAGAAACCCAGGCACTGCTCATCAACTGCCCAATACCATCCCAACAGGATGGCAGCATCATGCTATGGGGGTGTT
Source organism: Phyllobates terribilis (assembly GCF_046119375.1). Taxonomy (NCBI): domain Eukaryota; kingdom Metazoa; phylum Chordata; class Amphibia; order Anura; family Dendrobatidae; genus Phyllobates; species Phyllobates terribilis. The sequence goes on along the minus strand of NW_027362762.1, from coordinate 123,988,944 downwards.
TTTCAGCAGCAAGGACAGAACGACTGGTTGCAATTGAAGGAAACATGAATGCGGCCAATTACAGAGATATCCTGGATGAAAACCTCTTCCAGAGTGCTCTGGACTTCAGACTTGTCCGAAGGGTCACCTTCCAACAAGACAATGACCCTAAGAACACAGTTAAAATAACAAAGGAGTGGCTTCAGAACAACTCTGTGACCATTCTTGACTGGCCCAGCCACAGCCTTGAGCTAAACCCAATTGAGCATCTCTGGAGAGACCTGAAAATGGCTGTCCACCAACGTTCACCATCCAACCTGAGAGGATCTGCAAGGAAGAATGACAGAAGATCCCCAAATCCAGATGTGAAAAAGTTGTTGCATCATTCCCAAGAAGACTCATGGCTGTACTAGCTCAAAAGGGTGCTTCTACTCAATACTGAGCAAAGGGTCTGAATACTTATGACCATGTGATATTTCAGTTTTTCTTTTTTTTAAAATTTGCAAAAATTTTCTACATTTCTGCTTTTTTTCAGTCAAGATGGGGAGCAGAGTGTACTTTAATGAGAAAAAAAATTAACTTTTTAGAATTTACTAAATGGCTGCAAAGAAACAAAGAGTGAAAAATTTAAAGGGGTCTGAATACTTTCCGTACCCACTGTATAATTTATAAGGAACCTTTTAGAATTTCTGTTTATGTCCTAAATTTTAATACAGTACGACCTTGTGTTGTCATTGGCCACGAGTATGTCACTCTCTGAACTATGTATACTTACCACTGGGTATGGCAACTGGCAGTGCGCATTCCCTGCCTCCGTCCCCCAAGTTCATAGGCCGAGCGGCAATTGCAGATGTCTGAGCATGCACCATTGCCAATGCAAAGACAGAGCACTTGCGCTTCGGAAGTCCGCAAGTGGAAGAAACACTCTACGATGGGAATGATGTTGGTGGCACGTGCCACAAGGCCTTGATGCCTTCACATATCAGCGCACTTGAATACGAACACCAGATCTACTTACCTCCAGTCCCGCATCTGTGACTGGTGGGACAACTGCTTGTGTACCATGACTTCCTGTCCCCTTCTTATGAAGAAGAGTGACACGTGCATTGGACAGGCGGGGACATCCGATCACCTACAGCAGTGCAAGTGCTTTACTTTAATTCCATTTTTGATATAATTAACAGGGAAATTCTTATTCTGTTCTACTAGAAAATAAGTACTGTCCTTTATTCCATATCAGCACACTCTGCACGGGATTTGTTAGGTGTATTAGGATTGTATGTCCCCGCATATCTTAGCAGCCTCTTGTTTATGCATCAATGTATTCATGTTATTGACAACTTTTCATATAATAAATTTATTTTTGGCACAATATACTCCTGCTGTTGGGTTTTTTACGTCATGTCCCTTGGTGTGAAGTAGTTTCTAATATTTATTGAGTTTTTACCCCTGTCACTGCATGAATGTATCTGCATTGGGTAATCATTTGTGTATACTAAGTTAGAAATACTGTATACTGTCACATTTAATGTCAAGGGTATTGGGTTACTTTAATATAAGCAACATAAGATGGGTGTTGTAGTTTCACAAAACAGGTTAAAAGACAACAGCTGTATAAATGCCAAAATATGGATATTTCGCATAATGATAACTACACTCCTCAGCATGCTATCACTATGCTGCCCACCAGCCATATTATAAATAACATTATGTAAGTGAGTGATGCATTAAGGGATTTGTTGCACCATTTATTCAATATAAGTGAAAACATTTTATATCATACTGGTAGAATTTTACAGATGAAATTAGACCAAAAATGAATAAATCTAACGTGTTTGGTAATTGGTAGGTGAATGCTAGCACAGATGACAGCACTCTGTATCTCCTGATTCCTGTAGTGTTGTCCATTCATCAGAATCATAAATTGTAAAATACTTTCTCTCAATTAAGCTCTTAGTGAATTTTGTCTCTGGGAATAATAATCTGTCATCACTTTTATACTAAGCAATTAATGCTAGAAAAAAAGAAATATGAAAAAATTAGGACAAGGCATAATCAATAGTTTTCTTCTAGAGCAGAGAAATGCCATCAACATTGAATGTTATGACATTAGATGAATTACATATTAACTCCTCACATATAAATTACATTGCAATAAACAGTCTAGACAGATTAAAAGTCAAACAGATTGGGACAATTCTTATCCATGTTGCAGTGCCATCAGGAAGGTGTCTGGCTTGAACTTTATTCTGTAGCAAGACAATGACCCCACATATAAAGTCAATGTCATTAACATCTATCTTCAGCATAAATGAGAACAAGAAGTCCTGGAAGTGATGATATGGCCCCACAAAGCACTGATCTCAACATCAAGTCTATCCGGGCATGAAGAGACAGAAGGATTAGCACAAGCATAAATCCACAGAAGATCTGTGTTTAGTTCTACAAGATGTTTGGAAGATCCTGCCTGCCGAGTTCAATCAAAAACTACTGTACATGCAAGTGTACCTAGAAGAAATGATGCTTTTATGTTGTTTGGAAGGCAAAAAGTGGTCACACCAAATCCTGATTTAATTTAGATTTCTCTTTTGTGCATTCACTTTGAATTTTGTGAATTGATAAAAAGAAACTATTAACACTTCTATTTTTGAAGACATTCTTACTTTTCAGCATTTTTTCCGCACCTACTAAAACTTGTGGGTGCATATATTCTCTAAAAATTCATACATTTTATTGAAGATAAATAATTAAAAAACATCATTATGTCTCCTGTAGAGATGAGCGGTGTTCGACTAGAACTGTTCGCCAATCTCAAATTCGAGCTGTTTTGGGCGGTGTTCGAGTTGCTCAACGAACCCGAACGATTTGCAAAAAATTCGGCTGTTCGAGGTTATGTTCGATAACTGTTCGTGCACCAAAAGCTTGTCCTGCATGTCTGGCGCTATTTTGAGCACCAATCATGCAGGGATTGTCTGCCACTCACTGTAATGCCACAGCCATGGTGGTTGTGGCATTACAGTGATTGCCCAAATCGATGGGAACAGTGCTCACAGTGAAACATGAAAAGCCGGCAATTCAGCAGCGGCATACACCGGTACCCGACAATTTAGAACCGAAAGAATAGAGCTTCACACATAGATTAGATAGATAGAAACATGTCAGCCACATATATAAGAAGTACAGTGACAGTGTTGCTTACTGTACTTGTCATTTAGTGTTAAAGGATTTATCAAAAAAAATATTAGTGTTTTCGTGCACCGTCTCTTTAAAAAAACCGGCCGGCAATTCAGCATCTGTACCCGACAATTTAGAATAGAAAGAATAGAGCATCACACATAGATTAAATAGATAGAAACATGTCAGTCACACATATATGAAGTACAGTGACAGTGTTGCTTACTGTACTTGTCATTTAGTGTAAAGGATTTATTAAAAAAAATAATAGTGCTTTCATGCACTGTCTCTTTAAAAAAGCCGGCCGGCAATTCAGCATCTGTACCCGACAATTTATAACAGACAGAATAGAGCTTCACACATAGATTAGATAGATAGAAACATGTCAGTCACGTATATATGAAGTACTGTGATAGTGTTGATTACTGTACTTGTCATTTAGTGTTAAAATAAAGGATTTATTTAAAAAAAAATTGGCGTGGGGGTCCCCATAATTTTAGGCTCTAGCGGAGGTTAAGCAGACGGCTGGGGCAGATGTTTGAAGCCTGGGAAGGGGGTAATACCCACGGAGCTTCCCAGGCTACTAATATCAGCCCCCAGCGGAATACCTAGCCTTTACTAGCTATTAAAATGGGGGACCCCCCCCAAAAAATGACGTGGGGTCCCCCCTATTTTAATAGCTAGCAAAGTCTAGGCAGACAGCTGGGGGCTGATATTAATAGCCCAGGAAGGGTGCCATGAATATTGGCCCCCTCCCAGGCTAGAAACACCAGCCGTCAGCCGCCCCAGAAATGGCGCATCCTTAGGATGCGCCAATTCTGGCACTTAGCCTCGCTCTTCCCACTGCCCTGTAGCGGTGGCAGTGGGGTAATAGGGTTGGGGTTGATGTCAGCTTATAATGCCAGCTGACATCAAGCCCAGGTTAGTAATGGAGAGGCGTCTATAAGACACCCCCATTACTAACCCCATAGTCAAAGTTAAAAGAAAACACAAACACCCAGAATAAAGTCCTTTAATTGAAAAAAAGACACATTCCTTTATTGTTCTAAATTAAACCATACTTACCGCCACACCCATTCCAGCTGAAGCCAACGATCTCCTGCAATAAAAGAAAAATAATAAAGCAACCTCATCCTTACCTTTCCATGGTTCCCACGACAGCTTCAGCTCTTTCTCCATCGAGATGACAGGCTGGACCGCAGCAGAACGCTGCCATCCAGCCTGTCATTCCGCGGACACTGAGAAGCGCAGGCATGCTTGCGCTCCTCAGTGTCTCGCTGTGACGGCATAAAGATGAGACGAGTTCATGTCCAATGAACTCGGCTCACCTCATGCACGTCACTGACAGCGTGGGAGAATTCTCCTGCACTCAGCACTTCAGCGTGAGAATTCTCCCACGCTGTCAGTGACGTACATGAGGTGAGCCGAGTTCAAATGTCCGGACCTTTATAACACCATGCGGATACTGTGGGGACATCAGCGACTAGGGTGTGAAGGGAGGACCGGGGAGCGGCGCTGCGGGCCGGGATACTTGCCACCAAAGTTAAACACTAATGTGCTGATTGGTTGCGGACGCTGCCCGCGACCAATCACAGATTTGTGCGCCAAATTTAAATATCGGCCGCGACCAATCACCGATCTTGGATCCACATTTAAACAACACTGTGCTGATTGGTCGCGGCCGATATTTAAATGTGGCGCCCAAATCGGTGATTGGTCACGGTCTTGGCGCGCGACCAATCACTGATCTTGCCGCCAAAGTTAAACACTACTGTGCTGATTGGTCGCGGACGCTGCCCGCGACCAATCACCGATTTGTGTGCCAAATTTAAATATCAGCCTCATGCACGTCACTGACAGCGTGGGAAAATTCTCCTGCACTCAGCGCTTCAGCGTGAGAATTTTCCCACGCTGTCAGTGACGTGCATGAGGTGAGCTGAGTTCATTGGACATGACCTCGGCTCATCTTTATGCCGTCACAGAGAGACACTGAGGAGCGCAAGCATGCTTGCGCTTCTCAGTGTCTGCGGGATGACAGGCTGGATGGCAGCGTTCTGCTGCGGTCCAGCCTGTCATCTCGATGTAGCAGAGCTGGAGCCGTCGTGGGAACCATGGAAAGGTAAGGATGAGGTTGCTTTATTATTTTTCTTTTATTGCAGGAGATCGTTGGCTTCAGCTGGAATGGGCGTGACGGTAAGTATGGTTTAATTTAGAACAATAAAGAATTGTGTCTTTATTTCAATTAAAGGACTTTATTCTGGGTGTTTGTGTTTTTTTTTTAACTTTAACTATGGGGTTAGTAATGGGGGTGTCTTATAGACGCCTCTCCATTACTAACCTGGGCTTGATGTCAGCTGGCATTATAAGCTGACATCAACCCCAGCCCTATTACCCCACTGCCACCGCTACAGGGCAGTGGGAAGAGCGAGGCTAAGTGCCAGAATTGGCGCATCCTATGGATGCGCCGTTTCTGGGGCGGCTGACGGCTGGTGTTTCTAGCCTGGGAGGGGGCCAATATTCATGGCACCCTTCCTGGGCTATTAATATCAGCCCCCAGCTGTCTGCCTAGCCTTTGCTAGCTATTAAAATAGGGGGGACCCCACGTCATTTTTTTGGGGGGGTCCCCCATTTTAATAGCTAGTAAAGGCTAGGTATTCAGCTGGAGGCTGATATTAGTAGCCTGGGAAGCTCCGTGGGTATTACCCCCTTCCCAGGCTTCAAACATCTGCCCCAGCCGTCTGCTTAACCTCCGCTAGAGACTAAAATTACGGGGAACCCCACGCCAATTTTTTTAATAATAAATCCTTTATTTTAACACTAAATGACAAGTACAGTAATCAACACTGTCACTGTACTTCATATATATGTGACTGACATGTTTCTATGTATCTAATCTATGTGTGAAGCTCTATTTTGTCTGTTATAAATTGTCGGGTACCGATGCTGAATTGCCGGCCGGCTTTTTTAAAGAGACGGTGCATGAAAACACTATTATATTTTTTAATAAATCCTTTACACTAAATGACAAGTACAGTAACCAACACTGTCACTGTACTTCATATATATGTGACTGACATGTTTCTATCTATCTAATCTATGTGTGATTCTCTATTCTGTCTGTTATAAATTTTCGGGTACAGATGCTGAATTGCCGGCCGGCTTTTTTAAAGAGACAGTGCATGAAAACACTATTATATTTTTTAATAAATTCTTTACACTAAATGACAAGTACAGTAACCAACACTGTCACTGTGCTTCTTATATGTGTGACTGACATGTTTCTATCTATCTAATCTATGTGTGATGCTCTATTCCTTCTTGTCTAAATTGTCGGGTACCGGTGTATGCCGCTGCTGAATTGCCGGCCGGCTTTTTTAAAGAAAGCGTCTTCTGAGCAGTTTGTTAGCTTTTGGACACGTTTGAAGGTGTTTTCTATGTGTTTCTATGTGTTTTTGTTTGCCTGTCATTGGTTTTAACGGTGTTCGACGGTGTTCTAAGGTGTTCGACGAACAGTTCGACGAACAGTTCCTCGAACATCCCGGTGTTCGACGAACCGAAACAAACCCGAACACTACGGGGGTGGCTCAACACTAGTCTCCTGATGAAGCAAAATGTGAAACGTGCGTTGGGGCACTAGGATCACACACCACTCGAGTCTGCAATAATATGTAAGTCATTTTATTCTTATCTATCATTTAAAGCAATTAGTGCTAGTAGCTCAAAAAAGGCAGCATTTTTCTTTGCACAATGCAGAAACCTACAGTATATGATATCTTTATGATGTACATCTCTCTTTAAGCGACATAGCATGGTAACATTTAATTATGTTGATGTATCATGTGGTCCTCCATTGCATTTCTCTGTTGAACATATATGTTTTTTAATTATTTATCTTCAATAAAATGTATGAATTTTTAGAGACTATATGCATCTATTTTTTCTTTGGGCGGAATATATAGTTCAGGTGTATCCTTAGCAATTAATTTGAAAGTACATGCTCTATATGTTGGAAGCTACTAAAACTTTTGCATAGTACAATATTTACTGTATAGATGCAATCAAAATTATTTAACACTCCATTCAAATTAGGATTATTAGCAATATTTACAAACTCTCTGAAGTTTGCTATAACCAAACAAGAAAAATTTAAATTACCCAACACAACTAATATAACAAATCATTTCTCCAAATTCATCACAAAATGCCACTTTCAATGACTACTGCAATCTCAGAATTATCCAATCCTTTCATTTCTCGTGGGCAATATTACTAATATTCCTGGGTTTACGTGCTGCAGCTTCGTCATATCATGTCAAAGGTTTTTCTATGGGGTTCAAGTCAGTCCATTGTGATGGCCACTCAAGCATCTTCCAGGACTTCTACTGAAACCAAGCAATGTTGAACTTTGGGGTATGCTTGAGATATTTGTCCTGTTGCAAGTTCCAATGTTTCCCAAACTTCAGCTTCTTTACAGAAGACATGATTATTTTTCCTAAGGTTTCTTTATACATGATTGCATCTATCTTGCCCCCCAAATGCTGAAGGTTTCCAGGGCCAGAAGAAGCAATGCTAGGGCATCATTCAGCCACCATCATGCTTCTTAGGGTGCTCTCACATTGCGATCTGTGTAGCCGTTGGGGCATATGTCTGAAATGCCCCGCAAAACAGGGTCCAGGCGTATGCACCGTCAGAGCCATAGACGGCACTGGTGACGGGAGAGAGTGAACGTGCACTCTGATGTGCGCCATTTTCAGGAGTGTCCACCTCAAGGAGGCGGACACCCAGATGTAGTAGACTGCGTCTAGGTGTCCTCTTCTTGCAGGCGTACACTCTCGAAAATGGTGCATGTCAGAGAGCACGTTCACTCTGCCGTCACCATTACAGTCTATGGCCCTGTTGGTCCATACGCCCAGACCCCATTTTGCAGGAGATATGGGACGTATTCCCCGTCAGGGACACAGAACGCAATGTGAAAGCACTCTTAGGGTCCAAGAGTTTTATTGGCTTCAAAGAAAATGTTGGACTGTGCTCCACTCCATTCCCACAGTGAAATATACCTACAAATATTGTTTCCCTCCTCGCACCTTCCCCAATCCACAGTTTAGTATAAATATTGTCAATATCAATAGTCTACTGCACACATGTCAAACTCTGGCCCATGGGCCAAATCTGGCCCACTGTGTGGTTATATTTGGCCCACGACACCTGAACCGCCACCCCTATATGGAGCCCATTATACTGTATGGAGGACAATATGGGGCACATTTTTCTGTATGGAAGACTATGTTGGGCCCATTATTCTGTATGGAGGACTATGTGGGGCCCATTATACTGTATACTGGTTGGCCTACGACTTTGTCCAAGTTTTTCATTTTGGCCTCTGTGTGTTTTGAGTTTGATATCCCTGGTCTACTATGTAGTGAAAATGCTGCACCTGGTCAATACAAAGCCTGTGAAGAGGTGGTCAAGATGTATTGAGCTATAAATCACTACCTGCACTTAAAGAGTAACCATCATTTTAATTTTTATTTCATAAATCAATATTATACATGAAAATAGGAAACTTTGTAATATATATTATCAGAGAAATGTGCTTGTTTCTCCTCCTGGACTGAGGAATCATTTTCAAAATTCAGTGATGACAGACTGTTACATGACTGAGATAGGAGGTTACATTTTCTACTGACAGATGGAAGGAGAGTAAGGAGCTACTTATCAGTAGCAACTTCCTTCTCATATCTTAGTAATGTAAAAATCTGACTTCGCTGAAGACATATTTTACCCATAACTGAGAATTTTGAGAATAAATGATCAATCATGTTGCAGAAGGAAGCAGATTTTTCTAATAAGATATATTTTCAAGTTTTTTATTTTCATATGTATTACTGATGTACCATATAAAAATATAAATGATGTTACGCTATACCAAAATCAAAGATACCGTATTTTTTGGACCATAAAACGGGCTCCCCCCCCGAATTTGGGAGGAAAATGGGGGGTGCGTCTTATGGTCCTAACATACCAGGGAAGGGAATTGCGGTGGTGGTGGAGCGGGATCGTAGGAAGCAGGGCCCTCCGTTCCCTCCCTCAGGAACCCAGATGTGGCGGCAGCAGAAGAGGTGAGATGCTGCGGGGGTTGTGTATGGCTGTAGGTGGTGAGGCAGAGCGGCATGCAATGCTTTTCCGGTGGCCATGGCAATCTTCCTGAAGTCGTGATCTAAAAGAAAATGGCAGCCCGAGCCGTCGCATGCGCAGACTGGGAGCTCGGCAGCCATTTCCCTGAGGCTCATGGCTACAGAAAGAAGGCCGCTGCCGCCAAAAAAGCAGCACATGCTGCTCTGCCTCACCGCCGACAGCCAGACACCAGCCTCGCAGCATCTCACCTCTTCTGCTACCGCCACCGGGTTCCTGAGGGAGGGAACAGAGGGCCCTGCTTCCTATGATCCTGCTCCACCACCACTGCAATTCCCTGCTGCTGGAGCACCCAGGGTCCGCAGCATTCCTCCACTTCCGCCTGCTTCCTGAGGAACCCAGCCTCCACCGCCCCCCAGGTAAGATACCAATTCAGACTATAAGACGAAATTTTTTTTTTCCTATTTTCCATCCCAAAATTTGGGGTGTGTCTTATTGTCCGGTGCATTTTATAGTCCGAAAAATACGGCAAATAGAAATTAATCCCCCTTCAAATAAATCCACGGCTATTCTTTAGTGTTGCTAAGATGTCAGTAGTTAAGGAGAAAACCGGTCTCAATCAAATACTCGGTACTTTCCAGTGTTTCAGAAGAGCTGCCATTATATTTATATGTCAGTCACAGCGATTATTTAGTGCCCCCAATATAGTGACATCCGAAGTGCCTCTATGATTATAACAGCAGTAACCCCTCCATAAAAGCAGCAGTAAATGTGCCCACAGTAAAGAAAAACCAAAGTGTCCCTAAAAGAAAGAAAGCAACAGTCACTGTCCCCATAATACTGACATTTGTAGTGTCCCCTCACAGTGCCACCTGCAGTGACACCAGAAGAGTGGAATTTTATATTCCTTATATTACACAAAACAGCTGCTGAATTGATTGTTTGCTTGCATGCATGCATGCACTATGGTCTTGATTTCACCACAACGCTGTGCCTGTGTCACGATTCTGTTGTCAGATTACCGGGTCCAGGGGATCCTTCCCTGTCCCTAACGCTAGTGGCGCTCTAGCTATCCCTGCTCCCCAGATTACTTCTGATAGTGAAGATGTTGGGGCCACGTACCTTGCTGAACTCCTGAATCAGTCCTATATCTGTCTCACTCCCCCACACAGGGAACTAGGGAGGAATAGTGTATATATGAACACAAGCCAGACAAACAAAGAAGGATGTACAAGGTTAAATGAAAATACCAATTGTGACAACACAGAATTTAATCTTAATTATCCAGATGTCTATTTTCAGTATGTCAGGAGCCTTTGTCATATTGTCTGAATGTTGACACTTTAGTTGATGTTTGTTGTATCTTATTGTCTGTTATCTCTAGAGGACAGAGAAACAGGGTCATGGAACAATGATGTTTGCTAATATGCTGATTACATATTGTACCAGGCCAGCTAGTTTGTTGATCTGCAGAGCAATGGTCCAAACTATGCAAATTGATTAAATGAGACATGAGCCCTTATCACCTTCCCCCTTGACCTGTGATTGATGAGCCACAGATGCAAGTACAGTATAAAAAGGATTTTTATCATGCTGCAAGTAGAGTCAGAGAGACTCTTCAGAACCAGAGTGACTTGCCAGAGAAACAGCTAGGACAACATGGTTCCATCAAAAGGGACACAGATTTGGATTCTACAGGATGACAGCTTAAGGGACCACGGCCCTGGCTGAAGGATACAGATCTGCTCCTTTGACTATCACAGAACTCATGGATACATTTGGGGAACCTAGGTTGCGACCTTCCAGTTGCCTGGTCCCATGGAGATGTTGGTAAGGACTCTCCTATCACCTGGAACCCATGGATATGCCCGGAGAAAGCTAGGTCGGGAACATCCGATCACCTGTTTACATGGATATGTTTGGAGAAGCCAGGGTGGGACCCTTGGGTCTCCTGGCCACGTACCTCAATAGACTGTCAGTTTCCTAAGCTTTTCGTTTCCTCCTGGTGCCCACAAACAGCAGAATGCCACTGGTGGGTGTAGTCGGCCCTGGAAGCCCCAAAATCACAGCTGCTCTAATCACTCGCAGTCACAGCGGAAGGGTGGGACTCTGTAATTTTGCACCATCTTGAGTATTTTGCTGGGACTATTCTATATGTTATTGTCTCTTTGGTGGTCAAATAAACTTTTGCCACGCTGTTTTACCCTCACCCTGTGTTGTCTGAGTAGAGTGGGTGAGTGAGTGAAGACTCCCGTGAGTGAATGGAGACCCCCGTGTCTCCACACCAATCATACAAATATGCACTCACAGACAACAGAGAGGAACACCAGGGAAAAAAGGAAGGAAAACCAAATAGGAGAGGATGGGGATTTGCACACAGTCAAAACACCTCGCAGCAGTCACCGATAAACACTCCAAATGCATCTACCAAGAACCAACTCTTTCCAGATTGCCAGAGATGAGTATACAGTGGGTACGGAAAGTATTCAGACCCCTTTACATTTTTCACTCTTAGTTTCATTGCAGTTATTTGGTAAATTCTAAAAACTTCATTTTTTTCTCATTAAAGTACACTCTGCACCCCATCTTGACTGAAAAAAACAGAAATGTAGAAATTTTTGCAAATTTATTAAAAAAGAAAAACTGAAATATCAAATGGTCATAAGTATTCAGGCCCTTTGCGCAGACACTCATATTTAAGTCACATGCTGTCCATTTCCTTGTGATCCATATTCAGATGGTTCTACTCCTTCATTGGAGCCCAGCTGTGTTTAATTAAACTGATAGGACTTGATTTGGAAAGGAACACACCTCTCTATATAAGACCTCACAGCTCACAATGCATGTAAGACCAAATGAGAATCATGAGCTCAAAGGAACAACCCAAGGAATTCAGAGACAGAATTGTGGCAAGGCATTACTCAAGGTTCCGAAGAGCACAGTGGCCTCCATAATCCTTAAATGGAAGACGTTTGGGACCATCAGAAGTCTACCTAGACCTGGCTGTCCTGCAAAACTGAACAATCATGGGAAAAGAACCTTGGTGAGAGAGGTAAGTAAGAACCCCAAGATCACTGTGGCTGAGCTCCAGAGAGGCAGTAGGGAGATGGGAGAAAGTTCCACAAAGTCAACTATCACTGCAGCCCTCCACCACTCGGGCCTTTATGGCAGAGTGGCCCGATGGCAGCCTCTCCTCAGTGCAAGACATATGAAAGTCCGCATAGAGTTTTCTCAAAAACACATGAAGGACTACCAGACTATGAGAAATAAGATTCTCTGGTCTGATGAGACGAAGATAGAACTTTTTGGTGATAATTCAAAGCGGTATGTGTGGAGAAAACCAGGCACTGCTCATCGCCTGCCCAATACAATCCCAACAGTGAAACATGGTGGTGGCAGCATCATGCTATGGGGGTGTTTTTCAGCTGCAGGGACAGGATGAATGGTTTCAATTGAAGGAAACATGAATGCAGCCGAGTACAGAGATATCCTGGATGAAAACCTCTTCCAGAGTGCTCTGGACCTCAGACTTGGCTGAAGGTTCACCTTCTAACAAGACAATGACCCTAAGCACACAGCTAAAATAACAAAGGAGTGGCTTCAGAACACCTCTGTGTCAATTCTTGACTGGCCCAGACAGAACCCTGACCTAAACCCAATTGAGCATCTCTGGAGAAACCTGAAAATGGCTGTCCACCACCGTTCACCATCCAACCTGACGGAACTGGAGAGGATCTGCAAGGAAGAATGGTAGAGGATGCCCAAATCCAGGTGTGAAAAACTTGTTGCATCATTCCCAAGAAGACCCATGGCTGTACTAGCTCAAAAGGGTGCTTCTACTCAATACTGAGCAAAGGGTCTGAATACTTATAACTATGTGATATTTCAGTTTTTCTTTTTTAATAAATTTGCAAAAATTTCTACATTTTTGTTTTTTTACAGTCAAGATGGGGTGCAGAGTGTACTTTAATGAGAAAAAAAATGAACTTTTTAGAATTTACCAAATGGCTGCAATGAAACAAAGAATGAAGAATTTAAAGGGGTTTGAATACTTTCCGTACCCACTGTATATAGGAGAGCGGAATAACCAATGCTAAACAGCTGAGATCATCCAAGCTGGGAAGCTTCAGAGACTCCAAGCTGAAGAGATTAACCCATGCATTGCTAACAGAAACGTTTACCCTTTAATATGAAGAAGTGCTCTCATCAGTGCAGGAGTATGTGAAATAAGACGCTTCAGTCTTCTGGCCCCTCTGTGTTGCATTAAACCCATGACAGCCTGTGTCCATGTGAGTGAGGCACAAGACAGGAATGATACTGGGGTGTCATTGCTTCTGCTTTGAAGATGGATTTGCAGTGGCGCAGACCCTGTATAAGGCTTACCCCACACTATAGAACTGCTGCTTCACTTAGTATTCCCAGTGCCTTCCCCTGGACTTCAGCATTGTGCTTGCAAGAAAAGTGCAAATCCACTCCACAGTTCGGCTTTTTCTACTGAAAAATTCTGCAGAAGGGAGGACCCCCTTACTTTTTTTTACCTGGTTGTGGGCGCAACCCCTGTGACCGCAATCATATCACTACTGGTAAATTGGGTGTTCTTTTCAGCATATGGTTCACTTTTCCTCTTCCAGACATACTGCTGATCCAAAGACATGAAAAGTTCCAGTCTTGTTTCACCACTCCACAGGACAGCATCCCCAAACTTCTGTGGCATATCTAATGGTTTTGAGCAAATTGGAGCCTACTTTTCTTGCACTTTTGGGTCAGCAAAGGTGATGTCTTGGAACTTAGACATGGAGACCTTTAATGTTTACTAGTATGTACTTTACTGTGCAAACTGAAATCTGAGTGCCTGCTGCCATTAAATCTTACTGGGGGTGTTTTGCATTCACTCAAGAGTTTTTGCATCCTCAGGAGTCTAATAGCAACTGGTGATAGCTTCCTCTGTGTGTCACATACAAGTAGTGTTACTTTAAGTTGCAAAATATGATTCCAACTGTTTCTATGATCTTTTAACTTTTGTACCACTCTTTTGACAACCCATTAATATTAGTGAACTGCAGGAAAATCTTCTGCCAGAAGCTGGTGTCTGGCATTGCATTACATTTGCAGCATATAGCAGCAGTCAAAGGTGCGCTACTAAGTAATAAAGCCTCTTATCACCAAAAGGATGAAAATAGAGATGAGCAGATCTTTTGAAATTTGAATTTGCTAGCTTCGTCAAATTTTCCCAAAAAGTTTGATCCACAGTGAATAAATTTGCGGGAATCTCAATACTGGAAAACTTGTAGTTGCTTAGAAAATGGGGAGAAGAGAGAGAACCTCGCTGACCATAAGAGCTTACACTTTATAGGAGAAAGAAAGAGAGGAACCCACTGATCATAAAAGCTTATACTCCATAGGAAAGAGACAGCACCCAGCTGATCATAAGAGCTTACACTTGATGAAGAGAAAGAAAGAGGACCCCGCTGATCATAAGAGCCTACATTCTACAGTCGAGAAAGAAAGAGAGGATTTGGCAGACTATAAGAGCTTACACTCTACAGTCGAGAGAGAGAGCACCCTGCTGCCCATAAGATCTTACACTCTACAGTTGAGAGAGTGAGGATTCCGCTGATTATAAGAGCTTACACTCTGCAGACAAGAGAGAGAGAGAGGACTCAGCTGTCCATAAGAGCTTACACTCTACCAAAGACATAGACTTACACAGTGACTCTGGAGATGGAAAATTACTTTGTTCTCCATTGTGAACCCCTGATCTGTGATGCCCCCGGTACTGACCACCACTGTATAAAGTATGATAACTCCTAAGATGTCATAGCTGCAGGGTATTATGGGGAAACCAACGTGGCGAAGCAAAAATACATTACCCTGCTCTCTGATGCTTCAACAATGTGGAATATGGTGCTGGGCAAGAATATTTTTGCAAATCGTTAACCGATCTCAAAGTAAAACTGCAAAAATTTCAGGAAATTTGTCTCGAACTTGATCCTCCATCGATCCGCTCATTTCTAGATAAATAAATCTAAGACAGCAGTAA
This sequence comes from Phyllobates terribilis, assembly GCF_046119375.1. Classification (NCBI taxonomy): domain Eukaryota; kingdom Metazoa; phylum Chordata; class Amphibia; order Anura; family Dendrobatidae; genus Phyllobates; species Phyllobates terribilis. The sequence continues at coordinate 123,973,619 of NW_027362762.1, read as the reverse complement.
TCAGTCAAAGTGGAATTTTATGCTGTATGTGGAGAAACCACTTGTTATTTTAGTTACACTGAAGTATTTTAATTGTTCTTGTTTCATTGGTTTATTGCGAACAGCAGAGAGTTTATACATTTTACTAACAATTTGCAGTAGGGGGTGAATTTTGATTGTATCTATGTATTAAATGAATTAATAAATAAGTTATGTACTCTTTCACTGCTGCCTCCTAAATTCTTCTCGCCATGGCATCTGCTTTTACGAGTCTAGAGGCAAATACAGCCCTGGTAATATATTACATAAACCAACATAACATTTCCCCAGTAACAATACTGAGGGCTTCTAACTCATTCAATGACAGATAAAAGATGTGAAGAATAGACCTTTTCATTGAAGTACTATAATATACATAATATTTATATGTGAAATGGATGAAACAGTCCAACCTATATGATTTCTTCTAAAACCTTCATAGCTGTTCTGTAAAGCGTAGCTGAATTCCGGGGGAAATGATTAGGATTGACATTAAATTTACCAACTACGTACGAGAGATGCTATGAAAACATCCATTACCTATCGCAGACGGCATTATTCCTGGATGACTACTAGAAACATGCAATTTCCTCAATTTCACACTGAAAATCTGAAGGAAAAAAAAAGGGGCTTCGCATGAAACTGTTTTCACTGTCATATTCCATGGTTTTGTAACATTTCTCTGGGCAGATGTACACAGCATTCCCCATAGGACTTTCAGTGCAGTTCAACACTGTCTGCAGATACGTTGTCAGTTCCAAAATCCTGTAGGCAGAAAACAAGAAAGAAATCTGAATTTATAACAGAAGTCTGTATAAAGCAAAATCCATCACTGCCATTGCATAAAAAAGTTACTTTATGGTATTTTTTATTTTGTTGTGTTTTTATCTGTTTTTTTGTTTTCTTTTTTGTCTTAAATAAACGGATACATTTTGTGATTTAAATTCAATAGAATAGCATTGACCTGATTATAATCCAGAATATTTTCTGTGTGTCTGCAAGGTGCTCAACAGATTTTGCTGTGAGTGACAGAATGAGAAAACATAGCAGGCAGGCAAATGGAGCCAGCAAATCAGTAGCAAGTGATCAGTGAGCAATAGGGGAGATGCAAGAAAGGAGCTTTAAGTCAGTGGGAGGAAGGAAAAACTACTCAGTGAGTGGGAGAGAAGGATAATCGAATGGGAAAGCAGGGAGATCAAAACAGCATGAAGGGATACCCTAAGGGATTTCACCAAAGAGAGGCGGATACTTTACAGCTGGAAAAGATGCAGCCTCCATATAAGTCAATGTAGGCGAGCAGCAGTCCAGACAAGTGCAAGTGGTAATCTTCATTTCATGTGCACGCTTCTTAACTACAGCAAGACACTCGGCATGGAGATGACTTGATGGCATTTTTTACAGTCAGCATGGGATATTCCTATTAACTTCTCGATTGATTATATCTCATCGCCTCTGAAAAGCTTCTAGATATTGAGGAAAAAAAAAAAAAACAAGAAGACCATTCAATCATACGTCAGGAAGAACAGATCGTACTACAAATACTCAATGTGTTACCTTTCCTTACAAAGCTTTCTAATTAAGTTTCATTTGGAAAATCCCGATCGAAAGAATCTGTAAACTTCACTTTGTGGATATCAGAAAATCTCAATTAGACCAAGTAAGTATTAAATAACTTATTCTACATTTTTTATGTATACATTGTTTTGGAATTCAGAGACATCCAGTCCTGTATAAATAAATAAATGGGATCTTTTATATTATTATATAATGCAGCCCTTTACTGTGTTGTTTATTATTGTATGTTTTGTTTTTTTATCGATTTCAGATAGTCACTTGGATTATAAAATGTTCTATATGGTAAAGCATCAGCAGACAGAACGGACTGCTTTAGTCTGTTGTTCTGTGCTTTAAGGCTGGGGAATGCTGACACCTGCAGGAAGGCTGCAAAACCAAAAATGTGGAAAAATTATGGTTTTGGAATATTTTTATTATTATTTTTATAATGCTGATAAATGGGTATATCGGTTTACTGCTGAATTATTTTGTCTGATAGTAAAGATCCTACTACAGTTGTCTCAGGGCTGTCTAGTCCTCGTCCCTATTAAAGACTTAGAAAGCTGGGTAGTTGTTTGCCACTTAACCCAGAATAGCTAATATTGTGTTAATATGGGAAGACAAGTGCTAAGTACGTAGTCCTAGCTGAGATTAGATTTTTTTATACTGTTCAGGGAGTTATTGAAGGAAGGAGGATAACTGGTGATCTCCATAATGGCTGCATTTCTCATAAATCTGCGACGAATATCCACGAGTATCACATGCTGATTTTGTTGCGAATTTTGCATCGGATTTCTCCCTTCTTCACTTATTAAACATTAAGTAGGATGAAAACTGCTACGAAAATCAACATAATAATGATTTGAAATCCGCACCATGCTTTCACATTCGAAAAACCCGTTTACTTGCATTGTACTGTAAAATGCTGCTGATTTACAGTGTGAATATCGCATCACAAATACACAATAGATGCGCTATGTGTGAACTTGGTCTAATGCTTTTTTAAAGGGGTATTCCATTCTTTAAGATCCTATCTCAATATTTTGTAAGTCTAATAATAATAATATTAGCAAATACTGCCAATTAGAAATTTAGTATAGTTCTTCTGGTTACCTATGTCACTTACCCCATGTGTAGGGCATTGCAGTAGCTTAGGTATCCATGGTTATGACCACTAGCAACTAACTGTCACTATATGAGTGGTAATAACCATGGATATCTAAGGTACTGCAATGCCCTGCACATGGGGTAAGTGACATAGGTAATCAGAACTATACTACATTTCTAATTTGAGGTATTTGCTAATATTATTATATTATTATTATTATTATTTTTATTATTATTACTACATTATTCCATTCTCTAAGATCCTATTTCAATATGTTGTAAGTGTAATAATTATAATATTAGCAAATACTTCCAATTAGAAATTTAGTATAGTTCTTCTGATTACCTATGTCACCTACCCCATGTGTAGGGCATTGCAGTAGCTTAGGTATCTATGGTTATGACCACTAGCAACTAACTGTCACTCTATGAGTGGTAATAACCATGGATATCTAAGGTACTGCAATGCCCTGCACATGGGGTAAGTGACCTAGGTAATCAGAAGAACTATACTACATTTCTAATTGGAGGTATTTGCTAATAATATTATTTTTACACCTTCTACATATTGGAATAGGATCTTTGAGATGGGAATACCCATTTAATTTGTGAGTTTCTTTGACCCTGGATATGGTAGAGAGGAAGAAGATGTCACTTAGTTGATATTAATTGGAATTATATCTTAATTGTAAAAGGGGATGTCTCATAAACAACATTTTTCAAGTCTCCACAATATAGGCGATACATTTGATTGCTAGGGGTTTGTATGCTGAGAACCCCACTGATCCAAAGAAAAGCGCTGCAAAGTCCTTTGTGAGAATGAAGCGTTATTGAGCAAGAGCGACCACTGCCCCATACACTTTGCTTAATTAGTATGGAAAGTCATTGGACACTTAATAAAGTAGTGGTCAGATATGATTAAGCTAGGTTCTCACTAATAAAGTGCTCTTCATCAAGCACTATGTTTGCGTTTCAGTCAGGATCCCCAAAAAACAGGATTTTGAAGGGAACCCAGACAGAGCCCTGATGGAGCCATTCACTTCAATGGAGTCACTGTGGACAATGGCCTCCACCCTGACAGTATTCATCTTTTTCAGACATGCTTAAAAAGTGGTCTGCCAGAGATTACTGTATTAGTATGAACCTAATCAAAGTAATACTTTATTCTTATGGGACCTTGGGGGCCCAGTTTTTGTGAATAGAGGTAGTCCTATGGTCAAACATCCAAAACTCATAAATTTATCAGCAATCCTGAGGATAAATGATGTATGGTGCTTATGGGACAAGCCTTTTAATCTTTAAAACTGTAGGGCATTTGCATTTCAACTTGTTTCAATATTTAATATGAATTCTATTGTAATACTTATTGTCATGTAACAATATCTTCTATTCAATGCTATAAAACAGAAAATATTATTAATTCTTATTAAATATTCTGCATTATGATCATGGGTGACAGCAATGTAATATTGTACATGACATAATTGTTGTTTTGTTTTAATTAGAATAGATTAGAAATCAATCTTTAAAGGAGCAATCCCACAAAATGTTTTATTCCCTAAACCTGTGTAAATGTGTACATAATGTAATGTAAGTGCTTTAAATGGGTTATCCAAGAATGTAATAAAATGGCACGCTTCATGTAATTCAAATGGCAGCCTGTCCTAATGACATGTCGTAACAGACTTCAGTTTGAAGAAATATAGCTCCCAAGGTCTGTGTCTCAACTGACAGAGTAGCTGTATTCTGAGCTGCGGGGAGAAGGGCTGTGACATCAGAGACATCAGAAGAAATAAATCTTCTGCTCGGCTAACTGAGCACAAAGGATTTTTTCGCTAGCTTTTGTCCTGCCTGCTCAGTCAGCTGAGGAGAAGATTTATTTCTTTAGATATCACAGCCATTCTCCTCGGCTCAAAGAGGAAACACAGTTGAGACACAGGTCTTAAGAGCTGTGTTTCTTCAGATTGCAGCATGTCCTAACTCCTGATTAGGATTGGTTGATGTTTGAATTACCTTTGGGGACCATTTTATTACAATATTGGAGAACTCCTTTAATACACGCATCGATCATTATCTTTCCCAGTTTCCAGTGTTGCTCCAGTCCTCTTCGCTTTTGCGTGCTTGAAATTCTGACTTGCTGGATCACACTGGTGTTGATCTGTGAGGACAATGTAAGTCTATGAAGCCTCGTTCTGACACTACATAGGCCTACTTTGTAAAAGCAATTTCCGTTGCAGTCACGTGAGTGAGAAGAGGACCAGAGTAAAACCGAGAAATCTTTGAGTATATTATTGACCTTATACATCATTACATTTATATTTACACAGGTTTGGGGAATAAAAAAGTTCATGCGAGTGCTTCTTAAAAAATTCTCTTCTCCACTTATTGTCCAAAAAAAAGTCAGTGTTAGTCACTGTTAATCTAAACCTGGTGGATCTATTCTTCTGCGCACTAATATGAAAGAACACCTTTTATTTAGTTTTGTGACCTTAGGGGATATAGATTTTTGCCTTGTATCATTAGACAGGTCTTGCCGGTGTCAATGTGGAATGATGTCTGTATACATAGTCTTTCTGCATTCTGGTGTAATGTGTTATTGGGCATTACTACCACTTTACATCATTAGTGTCTAATCCAGAACACTGAAGCATTTCTTAATTAAATTACAAACTGCTGCTTTCCTTGGATTACGTCTTTCACAAAAGGAAATGGTACTTAGGTCTCGCCTCTCGCTCTACAATCTTATTAAGCTGATGGGATCACATAGCATTTGTTTTACTCCACTGTGTTAAATATAGTTGCCATGATTGAGAAGACCTATGGATGCTATGAATGTTAAAGGACTTCAACAACTATTTATTTATTTTATTTTACTCACTTATATAGCGCCATTAATTCCACAGTGCTTTGGCAAACTCTTTTTGCCAACAACTCTTGGCGAACCTTACCAACAACTCATAGTCTTCTTTCACAGAGTTTATTCTTTACATAATTTTTCTCGGTTGTAAAAATATAGCACAATTTTCTTCTGTGTCTGTAGATTTTTTTTTATAAATACCCATTTTTTCCTAAAGAGATCCTGTAGGAAAATGCATGAAAATAATGCTATACTTAAAACAAGTAACAAGTAACTTTGTGAAGTAACTTATGCCACTAAGTGGCGTAACTTTTTATGAATTTGATGGACGTAGCTATGCTCTGTCCCACCCATACTACTCCCATATTGGTATAGCTGGTCAAAACTGGCATAACTCTCCAAATGTCTCAATAATTTTGTGCAACACTGGAATTTGCGCAAAAATATTGCAACTTATTATGGTGCTTTACATCAGACATGAATCGGGCCAGTTTTGTTTTGTTTTTCTATTTGCAGAAAACACAAAAATTGAAGAAAACAAATGTTATTTATTGGCTGAACAATATGGTATATGTCACTTTAGATCAATAAGAGGGAAAAATTGTAGAATCACTTTGTAATTTCCATTTCTAAAACAAATACTGACTCAAGTATAAAAATTCCAATTAGTCTGCAATGAAAGAGGAGTAATCACAGACCTTATCAAGCTGTTGGATTTCGCTAATTGATAGAAAATATGGCCCCAACACAACAGCTGTCGACTGAAACAACAAAAAGGATTATAAATCTGCTTTAAAATAGAAAACCAATTTGGGCTGTGATGAAAATCTTGGTAATTCTCAATGAGATGCACAAAAATTGGTTCAAAAGTATGAAAAGTTTGTAAAAGTAAAGCATAGAGGTAGCCCAAGACAGCAAAGAATCAGGACAGAAAACTGAAAACAATAAGCCTTAAAATTAGAAAATATAGAACAAAAGAAAGGGAAAACAAATGGGAGGAAATAGGAGACAATGTTTGTGATGGAACTGTAAGAAATCATCCAAATGAAATAGAAATAGGAAAGAAAAATGAAAACCAGCAACAACATTTTATCAGAACAAAATGACTGTGGATGATTGGATGAAAGTGATATTCATTGGTTAATCACAAATCTGCAATGGCCCAGGGGAAGAAACATATAAGAAACAAACAGAAAGGTGACTACTACATGAAGTAATTAGATTACTCTGCTTATCTATGATGGAGATGCAAGTCCAGAGCAAAACAAGGGGTGATGGCAATCGCTGCCTGCATAGTCATTGCACCAGTGTACATAGAAATACTTTTCTTATTGTATTAATAAGGAATAGATTTAATGTTAAAGTTATTTAAAGCTTCTTTTTAAAGGGAGTCTGTCACCCCTAAAATGCCAAGTCAACAGCATAAACATTTACATAGGGGTCGTACCCTTATAAAATCATACCAAGCATTTATAAAATTGTCTTTTATTTAATATGCAAATGAGGGTGCTCTAGGGCACCCTTGGCGTGGACCGAACTGCAACGTTATGCTTTTCTATTTGCATATTAAAGTTAATCCCTTATGTTAATTGATAGTGCGTCATTGGTAAGAGTGAACCCTATCTAAAATCAGTTTGTGTGTCTATGCTTATGCACTGATGCTGGAGGAGCTGAGTGGTGCTCTCACAGTGTCAGTGTGATTGCGCACACAATGTGGCTGTGGGTGTGCTCTGACACCCAACTTCCTGTCTGCAACCGCCGCCCAATGTGCCCGCAAGTGTTAGGAGGAAATTACACTGTGACCTGCATTTGCTGTTTGCTCACTTCAGCGTCCACTTCTTTCTCACTGAAGCCATTCAATCAAAATAAAACATTGACTTGAATATGCAAATAAATAATCATTGGTTTGTGCCTATTATTGTGATTTAAGTACTTGTTTTGAAGTAAAAAATGTAAAAGAACAACCTCAAAGTTTGGTGATTCTTAACCTGCTCCACAATATGGGGGGATGGAGGGCAAAAAGGTAACATGGAAGCCCTTCCAGGCTATGACAGCCCCTTTATATAAGGCTATGATAGACTTCCCAGATTGCCTGTGCTATAGAAAGTGATGTGATAGCCTTGTGATGCCCACCACCCTGCATGTGAGCCTTCTCTAGATGATGTAATCTGCAAAATATAAAAAGGCGATTTTTCACAAAGAGAAGTTGTGCTATGTACCAGCAGAAATGACGCCAGATGACCTGGCCTCCACAGTCACCAGACCTGAACCCAATCAAGATGGTTTGGGGTGAGCTGGACTGCAGAGTGAAGGCAAAAGGGCCAAAAAGTGCTAAGCATCTCTGGGAGCTCCTTCAAGATTGTTGGAAGACCATTTCCGGTGACTACCTCTTGAAGCTCATCAAGAGAATGCCAAGAGTGTGCAAAGCAGTCATCAAAGCAAAAGGTTGCTACTTTGAAGAACCTAGAATATAAGACATATATTCAGTTGTTTCACACTTCTTTGTTAAGTATATAATTCCACATGTGTTAATTCATAGTTTTGATGCCTTTAATGTGAATGTACAATTTTCATAGTCATGAAAATACAGAAAAATCTTTAAATGAGAAGGTGTGTCCAAACTTTTGGTCTGTACTGTATATTTCTGCACATGGCGCTCCTACTCAATACTGAATGAATCAAGATGTTTTCAAAAATTTGTTTCCACTTTTTTATCAATTGCATCTCAAAATGATGGAAAAATTGGAAACAACATTTTCAAAACATCTCGATTATTCAGTATCGAGTAAGAGCGTTACAACTTTTCCTTTTTGGTGCAGCAATCTCAATAATGTAGAAATACTTATAGAAATGTATAGTTAATCTTTTTATTTGTCAACACAGCTAATTAAATCCAATGATACTTTCATTGGATTCTGTAAATAATGGTATATATAGCAGTGTTCAGAGACCATCCTTCTAATTGTTCAGGACAGTGATTAATAGTGAATCGAACCTCGACTCCTTTATATTAATGACCAGTTATGTGTTAGTTAGATTAATGTATCTCCGTTATTTTTTCTCTATGAATAAATAGTTGATCTAAATACATCAATTTCTGTGCTATATAAGAACTGCAAAATGATGTGTGACAGTGTGATGTGTACAAAGGATTTTCTCACTTCTTGTGTGTAGCCAAGAGCTAGTGTCAGTCAATCAGCTATTTATGGCCACTTGATAAAGAACACTTAAAGGGAAAGAGAATATTCTTTCTTATAGATCTGCTGGCTGTTCTTTAAAAAACATTCTTTTATATGGCTGTAGAATAAATGGTTTATGATTTAGATTATGTATTTAGGGTTTTGGAGAATGGGTTATATATTTGTGTATGTGCATCATGTAGTAAATAACATGAGATTATTCTTCTCATCCATAACAGGACCCCCTACCCATTTAATTGACAGCTCCTCACAGAGTCAGTTAAAGGGGTCTCAGCTGGTGATCATATCGGCTTTTATGACATAGTCACCAGGCAGAAAGGATTCATTACCTTTAGTAAGTTTTGTAGCAGCATTTACTATAAGGGATTCTAGTACTCAAGTGAATAAGATAGAAATCTTGCAAAAAAGATTTGCAAGACTTCGGCCATAAGGGGGTCCTCCAGCTCGTATCATGATTAAGGATCAGCAGATAATTGATAAAGTATTGAGACCAGATGAATATAGATGGTTCACCAGGAAACTAATCTGAACAATATGATTGTTCATTAAAAAAAGGCATAAAATTTATGTGTCCAGGAACTGTATGCAGAACTCCTTATTTTGAGAGCAATAGACAATTTGATATGGAGTGTGCCCAGGGGTTGATTCTGAAAAAATGAATGATACATTATAGAGATGAGCAGGTCTAACTAAATTTGAATTTGCCAAATCGCACTGATTTTATTGGGAAATTTAATTTGCACTAATTTTATTCTACTCAAAATTAATGTCCCTTATTCTTGGAGAAACATCAGGAAATAATAAATGTAACATGTAAAAATAATACATATTTTATTTCTTACTGTGCCCCATAAGTAGCGTTGAGTGAATTTGTTAACATCAACTGCATGACAGTGTGGCAAATCAGAGATGTTCATGGGCAGAGCCGATTTTTTGGCGCGAACAAACCGGAACCCCCAACACAAACCTGAATTTGAAATGCTGAACAAATTCGCTCAACACTACCCATAAGCCCTAGGAACATCTTTTCACAGCCACTGCACGTTGCATCTACAAGCTAGGCCAGAACTTCCAGCTGTGCCTCTGGGCTTAGAATACGCATCGTTAGTTTGTGGTGCCTGTCGTCGCTGTGACTTAATGATGCGCATGTGCAAAGACGTCCTGAAGTAACATTTTGACCTCATGGCAGGCGTTGTGTTATGTACGTAACTCACTCATATAAGGGTAATGGGAATAATAAAGCCTACAACACAGAGAAGCCACACCCACACCCTACTAATCCCTGTTCAGACTAGACAATTCCTAGCCGCACAACTGAAAACACCACCTTGGACCCGGCAGTCAAGGGGTTTCTCATACCTCGAAGGAACATGAGGGGAGGCCACTGTGCAAAGCTAACCAGGAGAAGGAAAGTGTGAAGAGGAATATGAGGACCCAGGATGAGAAAACTTAAATCATGTGCATGAAGGGGAAATAAGGAGAACTAAGGAGAATAATAAACGAAACAAGAATAATCTCCCACTAACATAACTGAGGAGAAAGGAAAAGTGCTGGGAAGGCAGACAAATGAGCAAACAACAGAAATATACATGGTGTTTTCCTAGCAAGGAAAATTAATTCGCTGAAGAGCTGGAACTCAGTAGCACTAATCCACTTAGAAGTATAGCCAGCAAGGAAGTGTAGTGAAGGGAGAATACAGTACAGACCAAAAGTTTGGACACACCTTCTCATTTAAAGATTTTTTGGTATTTTCATGACTATGAAAATTGTACATTCACACTGGAGGCATCAAAACTATGAATTAACACATGTGGAATTATATACTTAACAAAAAAGTGCGAAACAACTGAAAATATGTCTTATATTCTAGGTTCTTCAAAGTAGCCACCTTTTGCTTTGATGACTGCTTTGCACACTCTGGGCATTCTCTTGATGAGCTTTTGATGCCTACAGTGTGAATGTACAATTTTCATAGTCATGAAAATACAGAAAAATCTTTAAATGAGGTGTGTCCAACTTTTTGTCTGTACTGTATATATACCTCAACCCAGAATGTGATAGCTGCAACCAAAACGGGACAATGAGAAACACCTGAAGAGGAGCAAACCCATTTAGGAAAAATAAAGGCAATAGGAACCATCAGCATCAGGACAAGGAAGAAAAGGGCAATAGTTCAGCAGACAGGAAAGCCGACCACGGAGCCAGAGGTCACCGGATCAAATCCCCAAACCGAGCCATAACAGCTGCAACCTCACCACATGGACTCTAGCGTGGGATTTCCATCCGAGTCTAGGCTCATATCGATCTGGGCCTAGCTTGAAGATGCAGTGTACAGCGGCGGTAAGATGGGGCAGAATAGGGAAAGTAGTGAGATGAGTATTAGTTATATTTTTTTAAACCTTTTGTCCTCTAAAGGCCAGCCTGCTGGAATTTTACTTAATTTGAACAGAGTGATTAAAAAAATCTGCATATTGGATAATATACATATTTTTTAATTTGAGTACAATTCAATTCCACTTGAATAAATTCACCCATTTCTAACATGTTGTTATTAGAAATAATAAAAGTCTGCAGAATTCATAATTTTTACTTAAAATGATTACAGGTATCTAATTTTGGCTCACCGAACCCTTACACATTATATGTATGTTGGCTGAACTTGACGATTTCTGCAGGAACAGACAAACATCTGACTTTGAGGCAAGGATTGTCCTGTGCTTCCCCCAAAGTAGATTTTAGGAAAAAGAGGGTTTGGGTATTTCAGTTTTCAACAGCCTGATCCTTTGGTCCCACTAGAGATACACTGATGAGCAAAAGGGTAACAATGTTTTGAATATTTGACTTTCAGGCTCTATATCCCAACATCCACTACAGCTTTGAACGTGAGACTACCATCATTTTATAGACAATCATCTTGACTATCTCATACATAAATTTGACTTGCAACTATTTTGCACATAATTAGTTATGCAGATTCTTATCACACTGCATTGTTACTGTTTTGCTCCTAAAAATCGAAATTTTAATTTGTATTATTTTGTCAGTATTTTTTAAATCCCCTTTCGGCTTTCAATACTGCCTGAATCTTTCTGTGCATGCTATCAATCAAATTCAAGCAAGTCTTGACCGAAATCCAATCCCAGGTCTCTTCTACACGATCCCGAAGTTGGTGGCATATTGGTCAACTCACTTGGGTATGTATATTGCTTTTTCTTCAGCTCTACCCACAAGTGTTTGATTGGGTTGAGGCCTGGAGACTGTGGGGGCCAATCCAGCACCTCTACTTCATTGTCATTGAACCATTTCTTTGCCAATCTTCACATATGGTCATTGTCCTGCTGGAACACTATGTCATCCTTTTCATACCCATAGTACTCGAGAAGTAATTCGGCTTGTAGGATACTCACATATAGCTCAATATTGAGCCCATCATCGATCCTGGTCAAGTATTCAGGTTGATACAACCCCATGTCATCAGGCTTCCTCCACTGAACTTGACAGGTCCTTCAATTTCTCGATCCGTTAGCCCCTTTTTCTCTTGTTTCTTACAGACTCATTTGCACTCATCAAAGCCTAGTTTATTCACTTTCATCTCATCACTCCAAATCACTCATTTCAAATCTTCTACTGTCAATTTTTCCTTTTTTTGAAAACTTAAGCCGACGCTTCTTACGACAATATTGAATTCAAGGTTTCTTCAAATTTTTAAGGCCACCATACCAGACTTGTGTAACATGCATCGCACAGTGCTTTCATTGGCATCTGTGATCTCGCTATTACAAAGCATACTAACCACCTCCATTGCCATGTTTTTTGCCCCAGAACTGATAGACCTTGTGATGAGCCGACTTGTTGACTTTGATATTTTGCATGGATGTCAACCTCTATGCTTTTGAATGGATGGATGGTCTTAATTTCATATTCTTTGAACTGTCATGGCACTCACATGATGCAGTTTGGCAATTTCCTTGGCTGAGAGACCGCTATCGATATGCTGGATGATGCTGTTTCTCTTTTCTTGGGAAATCTTCTTCATGGTTGCTCCTTGATTTGAACCAGTGACCTTTCACTTGGGAATCAACCTAATAACATACTGAGCTATTAAGGGATGTGGGAACAGGTGGTAATTTGTAGTATACAGGAAGAAAAAGATTTTCCACCACCAGGAGCAAAACAGTAGCAATTCAGTTACATGACAGAATCTGCATAACTAATCATATGCTAAATAGTTGCAAGTCAAATTTATGTATGAGATAGCCAAGATAATTGTCTATAAAATTGTGGTAGTCTCACGTTCAAAGCAGTAGTGGATGGTGAGATATTGGGCCTGAAAATCAAAAGTTCAAAACATTGTTGCCCTTTTGCTCATCAGTGTAAACCACTGCCACATACCTCTATGCTAACCGTTCCCTATTAATATCATACACATGCTTGGTCTAACTAATCTATCACTACTTATTATGGAAATATCTCTTTAAAAAGTTTTGTTTGTGTAGTTTACAAGGTTTTTATTAATTCTATGGTTTCCTAAACTTGCTGTTGATCAAAATATTGTCTTGGGATAACAAATAACCATTTTTCCTTTTTCATAATCTTCTTATTTCTATGTACAATAATCCTAATGGTTTATCAGTGATTAGCCTATTATAATCCATTCCCTAATGTGCACTTGGCTAAATTTTGTAGAGTTCAATTATCATAAACTAGTCAAGAGAGAATAAGAGGATTTGTTATTGAGAGAACAGAAACATAATGCATTTATTAGAAAAAAGACAAAGGGACAGTAGATGAGAAATCATTAATGTCTTACTTGGTTGGGCAAAGAATTGTTATACTCTAAAATTTACAAAGGTGATCAACAAGAAGAAAATATTTATTGTAAAGAAAAGCAGGTTAAAGAAAAGTGGAGAAGTCCTTAGCAATTAAGCTGTGTGCCCACGATGCGTTTTTTAAGCATTTCCGCAGCGGCAAAAACGCATGGTAGAAGGCCTGCCATGTTCCCCAATGATAATCCGCATGTGCTGTGCACATGCTGCGGAAATTTCCGCTGTGGATTATCATTGCGGAAAAAAACGCAGCAGTACCAATTATTTTGCGGAAGCGCTGCGTTTTCGCCGCCATTGACTTGCATTAGAACGCATGGATTCCGCTTCACTAGATAAGCACATGCAGAATACATGCGTTCAATGTGAGGATGGTACCCAAGTCTAGAGGACAGGAGACTCTCCTCCGGACCCGGGTGCCATAGAAACTGTAAAAAAAAAAAAAGAAGAAAATAAAAAATAAATATTAGATTTACCTTCTGGCGGCCCCCGGTGCGCTCGTCCTCCCTTGCCGGCAGATCGCGATGGACTGGAGGACCTGCACTGATGTCATAGTCATGTGACGGGTCACGCGACGCTGACACTGGCAGGTCCTTCAGTTTTCCGCGATCTGCTGCCAGTCTGGACGGAGCGAAGCAAGACTGCGGGGGCCATCAGAAGGTAAGTATAGATTTATTTTTTATTTTGTACCATTCTTTCGGTCACAGTATATAAATCCATGCCATTTGCATGGATTTATATAGTGTGACCAAGATGACAAGCACTTTCCAAGTGATGCTAAAATCGCTTGGAAAGCGCTTGTCAACCCGCATGCGGAAATGCATGTGAAGAACGCTTCACATCCGCATGTCCCTGGCAGGAAAACGCATGTACAGTCCGCATGTACAATCCGCATGCGTTTTTTTCTGCCAGGGAGATGCAGAAACGCTCAGGAAAAATCCGCTGCATTTCTGCATCGTGGGCACATAGCCTTAGTTTGGTTCTTATTCAAGTGGTAGGCAGAAGGATTGCTTGCTTGCTCAGGGGTGTAACTTAAAACTTTTAGATCAATAAGTAAAATATATAACAACCACTTTTTATATGTAATTTATAATCACAGTTAGGCTTTAGCGCCCCTCAGGCAACAGGGCTTTGGTTGGGTACAATTGTTATATTTACAGTTTCATGCCACTGTTTCATTTGTAATGATTTTATATTTTTATCAGAGGAACTTTTAAATATAGATTCAAAAGAAGACGGCCATAAGCTTTACTTCATCTATGATGATTGTCTTCAAATCTTACGTCAACTAATACAATAGCCTTAAAACATTCCTCCAGAAGGAACTTGCTAGTTAAAGAGAAGTGACGAGCAAAGAATATAAGGAGGTTTGTAGAAACGATGACTGTGACTGGGCTGCAGCTTTACTATGTCTGTATTGTGACTGAGAATGGCAACAATTTTCTTTTAATGAATTTAAAAAGAAAGGTCTACAACACATGAACATTTAAATTTTGAAGGGTGAAGGCTTCAAAAATTTACTAAATATTACTGTAACGGCTCTGTTGTCTGACATCCTGGGGCTAGGGGCTCCTTCCTTATCCCTAGAGCTAGGGGTGCCCTGCTATCTCTGCTCCCTGGATTACTTCTAATGGTGAAGACACTGGGGCGACGTACCTTGCTGAGCTCCTGAATCATACTTTATCTGTCCCCTCCCCCACACAGGGAAGTATACAACAATACACCAACCTGACTAACAAGGGAAATCATACAGGGATAAATGAAACTACCAATCATACAAATATGAACTCACAAACTACAGAGAGGAACACCGTGAAGTAAAGGGAAGGAGAATAATAAAATAGGAGAGGATGAGGATATGCACACAGACAAATCACCTAGCAGCAGTCTTTTGAACAACACTCCAAACACCTCCACAACAAACACCTCCAACCCTACACCAGGCAGTAAAAACTAACACTGGCAATCCTGATTGCCAAAGGCAAGTATATATAGAAGAGGGGAGTGGTCAACACTGAAGAGCTGAGAATATCAAAGCAGGAAATCTCCAGAAATTCTCAACTAAATAGTTTAACCCCTGTACTGCTAAAAGAAACCTGCACTGCTTAACCCCTTTACCCCCCAAGGTGGTGTTCACGTTAATGACCAGGCCAATTTTTACAATTCTGACTACTGTCACTTTATGAGGTAATTACTCTGAAATGCTTCAATGGATCCCCCTGATTCTGAGACTGTTTATTCGTGACATATTGTACTTCATGATTGTGGTAAAATTTCTTCGATATCACTTGCATTTATTTGTGAAAAAATGGAAAATTGAAGAAAATTTCAAAATTTTTGCAATTTTCAAAATTTGAATTTTTATGCCCTTAAATCAGAGAGATATGTCACACAAAATAGTTAATAAATAACATTTCCCACATGTCTACTTTACATCAGCACAATTTTGGAACCACATTTTTTTTATTAGAGAGCTATAAGGGTTAAAAGTTGACCAGCGATTTCTCATTTTTCCAACAAAATTGACAAAACCATTTTTTTAGGGATCACATCAAATTTGAAGTCACTTTGAGGGGTGTAGTTTCCAAAATGGTGTCACTCGTGGGGGATTTCTACTGTTTAGGCACATCAGGGGCTCTCCAAACGCAACATGGTGTCCACTAATTATTCAAGCAAATTTTACAATCAAAAAGCCAAATGTCGCTCCTTCCCTTCCGAACCCTGCCATGCGCCCAAACAGTGGTTTTCCCCCACATATGGCATATCTGCTTACTCAGGAGAAATTGCACAACAAACTGCATGGATCAATTTCTCCTGTTACCCTTATGAAAATGCAAAATTGGGGGCTGAAAAACATTTTTATGGGAAAAATGGGAAAATTTTACTTTTACGGCTCAATGTTATAAACTTCTGTGAAGCACCTGGGGTTTCAAGGTGCTCACCACACATCTCGATAAGTTTACTTAGGGGTATAGTGAACATTTTGAAGCCAGAGGTATGACACAGAATTTGATAACATTAGGTCATCATATTGAATAAGTTGTCATTAGTCTTGAGCGCAAGTGCTCGCTACTTGAGTTTGCATCGGGTGAGTATGCACCATGTATCGCAGGTGCTCGAGTGACATGCTCGAGTCCCCGCCCACATGTTTCACGTTTATTAGACACCCCAAAAAAAAGGGATCACTCGTGCATGGCAGGCAATCCCCGCAAGGTTTTTTTGGTCGCGAAGCATATGGGGCAGAGACTCGAGCATGTCACTCGAGCACCCGCGATACTCTGTGCATACCCAAGCACCCGATGCAAACTCAAGTAGCGAGCACTTGCGCTCAACACTAGTTGCCATATCGTCATCTTTTTTTTTTACTTTTGAAAAAAAAACAACCCTAAACCTAGCCCAACCCTAATCCTAGCCCAACACTAACCCTAACCCCAAACCTAACCCTAGCCCAACCCTAGCCCAACCCTAACCCAACCCTAAACCTAGCCCAACCCTAACCCTAACCCCAACCCTAGCCCAACCCTAACCCCAACCCTAACCCTAGCCCAACCCTAACCCTAACCTTAGCCCAACCCTAACCCTAACCCTAGCCCAACCCTAGCCCTAACTCTAGCCCTAACCCAAACCCCAACCCTAACCCTAGCCCAAAACTAACCCTAGCCCAACCCTAGCCCTAACCCTTGCACAACCCTAACCCTAACCCTAGAGTTTATTTTTTACGCTATTCCTCGTGCGGTATAAGTGATTAGATGACTTTATTCTTCGGGTTGGTGCGATTACAGTGATACCAGAATCATATCGGGTTTTTATGATTGACAGCTGTCACACACTAAAAGAAGCATTTTTTTGTAAAATCTAGTTTTTGCATTGCCATATTTTGAGAGCTATCATTTTTCCATAGTTTGGCCGACAGAGTCATGTGATGACTTGTTTTTTACGGGATGAGTTGATGTTTTTATTGGTGCCATTTTCAGGCACGTGACATTTTTTGATTGCTTTCTATTCCAATTTTTGGGAGGCAAAATAAACAAAAACCAACAATTCAAGAATTGTTTTTTTACTTTTACATTTTTTTACACTGTTCCGCGTGTGGTAAAATTGATAAGGTAGCTTTATTCTTCGGGTCAGTACGTTTACAGCGGTACCACATTTATATCATTTTTCTATGTTTTGGTGCTTTTACACAATAAAAGCTATTTTATAGAAAAAAATATTTTTTTGCATCGTTTTATTCTGAGAGCTATAACTTTTTTTATTTTTCAGCTGATGGAGTTGTATGGCAGCTTGTTTTTTGCAGGACAAGATGATGTTTTCAGTGGTGTCATTTTTATTTAAATTAGTCTTTTTGATCGCGTGTTATTTCATTTTTTGTTTGGCGGTATGATGATGAAGCATTGTTTTTTGCTTCGTTTTTTAATTTTTTTTTTTTACCGTGTTCACTAAAGGGATAAACTAGTTATAGGTCAGGTTGTTCCTGACACGGAGATACCAAATATGTGTACTTTTATTGTTGTTTTTTTTTTTTCATAATAATATTTATTGATGGGTACATTCTATTTTTATTTTTGGTGGATTATTTTTTTTATTTTTTTTTATATTTTTACAATTTCTTTTTTTTATTTTTCATTTTTTAACACTTTTTTTTACTTTTATTCTTTGTCCCACTATGGGACCTTCACTTTTTTTATTCTGATCGCCTGTATAGCATAGGGATGGAGTACCATCCCTGTGCTATACAGGCTGTCAGCGCTGCAGATGCAGAAGATACTTTTGTCATGTGATCGCAGCATTGAGGGGGTTAATGTGCCGGGAGCAGTGTGGGACCGCCCCCTGCACATAGCACCAGGTGTCAGCTTTGACAATCAGCACAGCACAGGCTGTGCGGGCGTGATCGCCATGACGTACTAATACGTATCTGGCTCTTAAGTCCCAGGGCGCAGATACATATTAGTACGTCTTGGGCTTTAAAGGGTTTAATATGATAGTGAAGTGCTACTAATCAGCGCAGGAGTATGAGAAATCAGATGCTGTGGTCTTCTTTCCCCTCTGTGACATGGTAAACCGTGACAAGCACATTATAGTCTAGACATTTTTTCTTTTTACTGGGGTATTCTTTACTTCATGTACTTTATATATATTTGCTACCATTTTTTTTTTAGCCATCGTGGTTTTCAATAAATAAAGCAACTTTGCAACTAGTTTACTGGACATTTTGTGTGCTACAGACTATCAACGATTGCAATTACTATTTAGAAGACAATTTGCTCTAAATTAAATGGATAGAGCATGTGAAATAAAATAATTGGGCTAAACAAACTATATTGCACCTTTGATGTATTGCACACAAGTATAATCAATTGATATAAAACAATTAAAGGAATTTTTCCACTAACAAAGGTAATTTTTATCAACATTTTAATCAATAGCTCTTAGAATAATAAATTCCACAATTGTATGTGATTAAAAAAATGTTCCTGTGCTGAGATAATCTTATAAATGTGCTCCTGCTGTGTACTGTGTAATGGCTGTGTCTGACCGTACAGGAACATGGTCTGATCATACCACATCTCCTGGGCAGGGGGGAGGCAAAACAGAGTATCCAGACAGGACAACAGGGAATCACAGCTGATTCTTTCAGAGAGGTAAAACATTTCTTAAAAACAGACAGTGAAATGTTTTGTCTCACAAAAAAAATCAGCTGTGATCCCCTGCTGAAATGACTGTAAACTATATTACGTCCTCCCTTGCCTAGGAGATGTTGTAAGATCAGACCATGTTCCAGCACAGTGAGACACAGCCATTACACAGTACATAGCAGGGGCACATTTATAAGATTATCTCAGCACAGGAGCATTTTTTTTAAACACATCCAATTGTGGAAGTTATTATCAGTTCCAGATCTATTAATTAAAATGTACTTTGTTCATGGGAAAACCACTTTAACCCCTTCGCGACCTTGAGATTTTCCGTTTTTGCATTTTCGTTTTTTGCGCCCCTTGTTCCCACAGCCATAGCGTTTTTATTTTTCATAAATATGGCCGTGTGAGGGCTTATTTTTTGCGGGACGAGTTGTACTTTTAAACGCCATTACTAGTTTTACCATATCATGCACTGGATAACGGAAAAAAAATTCCAAGTGCAGTGAAATTGCAAAAAAAGTGCAATGCCACAGATGTTTTTTTTTTATTTTTTTTAACCACGTTCACTGAATGCTAAAACTGACCTGCCATTATTATTCCCCAGGTCATTATGAGTTTGTAGACACCCAACATGTATAGGTTCCTTATTATTTAAGTGGTGAAAAAAAAATCCAAAGTTTGCTAAAAAAAATGTAAAAAAAATGGCGCCATTTTCCGAGACCCGTAGCGTCTCCATTTTTTGGGATCTGGAGCTAGATAAGGGCTTGTTTTTTGTGCGCTAAGCTGATGTTTTTATTAATACCATTTTGGGGTAGATCTGATGTTTTGATCCCCCGTTACTGCATTTTATTGCAATGTTGCGGCGACCAAAAAAATGTAATTCTGGCGTTTAGAATTTTTTCTTGTTACGCCATTTAACTATCGGATTAATTCTTTTGTTATTTTGATAGATTGGGCGATTCTGAACGCGGCGATACCAAATATGTGTATGTGGGGTTTATTTTTTATTATTTTATTTTGAATGGGGCAAAAGGGGGGTGATTTAAACTTTTTTATTTTTTTTATTTTTTTAATATTATTAAAAACTTTTTTTTAAACTTTTTGCTTGCTTCTATAGTCTCCATAGGAGACTAGAAGCAGCAACTGTCCGATCGCCTCTGCGACATAGAGGTGATCAGCAGATCACCTGTATGTAGCAGAAATGCTCCTGTACTATGAGCGCCGACCACTAGGTGGCACTCATAGTAATCTTTACATGACAACCACTGGTGTTTGCTGCAGACCCAGGGATGTCATGACCACCCATCGGTGTCCCGCGATCATGTGACGGGGTCACCGATGGGTGGGGCTAATGCCGTGCTTACGGCGCGGTGATGTTAAATGCCGCTGTCGAAGATTGACAGCGGCATTTAACATGTTAATAGCCGCGGGTGGATCGCGATTCCACCCTCGGCTGTTGCGGGCACATGTCAGCTGTAAGAATCAGCTGACATGTGCCCGGTTCAGTGCTGGCTCCGCGCCGGAGCCCTCACTTAACCGGCAGTGCTGGCCTGGGGCGTACTAATACGCCCTGGGCCAGTAAGGGGTTAAATAAATATATAGCACATAGATGGGAAAATGTTCGAATATAACCAGCAGAATTAGAGACAAGCAGTACATTCAGCATACTCATTCGTATATACTGCAGACTCAAACAACCACATATGATCTTCGTATACACTAGAATGGTGAATAGCGGGCACTGTATAACAGTAGTCCAGTAAATATCTATAATACCGTGGTTAGTATGCTGGTTAGCGTATAGAGTTTCTGGATAGTAGTTTGGTTTGAGCAACGCTTCGGGCCGGTTTCAAGCTCTCAGGTGAACAGATCCAGAAGTTCATTGAATTACTCGATACTGAAGAGTTTTGTGACATCATGATTTTAGTAAGGAGAGCAGAGTGGACCAATCTTCTCTCCTACGTGTTTCGGAAATGCTGGCTTAATATAGCAAATATGTCCGAATTTAGATTTTCTCATCTCTTTCACTGCCCTATTTTATTCTATTTTATATAGAATGAATGGACTATAATTTAAAAAAGGCACTTCTAATTTATGTTTCATCCCTTTAGTCTGTGTGCCCACGTAGCGTTTTTCAAGCGTTTATGCTGCGGAATTTCCGCAGCGGAAACGCTTGTTAAACGCTAGGTAATCCGCACCCCATGGTCCCCAAGGGGATTCCGCATGTTCTATGCACATGCTGCGGATTTTTCCGCAGCGTTTATGCTGCATACAAAAATCCGCAGCATGTCATTTAGGCTATGTGCCCACGATGCAGAAATGAAGCAGAAAATTTCTGCAGCATTTCTGCTTCTCCCTGGCAGAAAAAAAACGCATGCAGATTGACAAGCACTTTCCAGGCGATAGCATCACTTGGAAAGTGCTTGACAACTAGGTCACACTGTATAAATCCATGCAAACAGCATGGATTTATACATTGTGAACCGTAAAAATTAAAACAAATAAAGCTATACTCACCCCCGAGGCTCCAGCGTGGCTGCAGCGCTCGTTCCTGTCTGGTTCCCGGCTGCCGGCATATCGCGAGACAGAGCGGTGAAGGGCCTGCGGTCACATGACTGTGACGTCACCGAAGGTCCTTCAGCGCTGCTGGCATTCAGAGAGAAGACGCCGGACAGGTGAGTATAAACTTTATTTGTTATTTTATTCTTTTTTTACAGGTACAATGGTACCCAGGTCTGGATGAGAGTCTCCTCTCCTCCAGAACTGGGTACCATCCGCACATAGAGACGCATAGAAGCCGCTTGTAAAAATGTACAGTCGCGGTTTCTGTGCGTCTCAATGCAAGTCAATGGCGGGAGTTCCGCTGCACTTCCACAAAATTAAATGACATGCTGCGGATTTTCTGGACTATATAAATACAGATGAGTATTTTTGTTATACCAATTGTACTTTTTCTGTATTTCTGTTTGTCTAAGAAACCGTCCACCACGAGTCCTCTAGGCCCTTTGAAGAGCTACAATACTTTCATTACACACAGTCTTTCTCATTGTAATTCATCAAATAATAATTTCTTTTAATTACTATTTTAGTTACTATTAGCATGAAAGGTCAGTAAGTATCAATGACGTTACTACGGCAACCAAAATACTTACTCATTCAAACATCTGTTACTTTGTATAATTAGCGATTCTGCATCCTTTCTATACAGCAGACAGTTATCTAATCTCCAGTAGAATTAATCCATAGATATACGGAACAATATTTACCAAGAAGTCATCACTCATCAGCTGTAAAGTACATTATTGGTCTTGTAATTTGTAACACACATTGAAGACTAGGGCTCCAAAGAAAATACAAGCACTTCTTATGTTTTAACCATTTATGATAATGAAATTAAACCCTTTAGCGTTATGTTTGAAGAGGAACTGTCACTCACTAAGAAAAAATTAGTTAATAACCTTGTAAAAATCTCTTAGCTCTCCTGATTCTGGCGCTCTTTTCCGTTTCATGTTTCGTCACTTTATTGCCGAGATATTCTCGTTTGTTGATTTGGGATTGCAATATGTGAAATCTCTCTTTACAGTCCAACTGGAAGTTTCTTTAGAATCCTCTTTGGGGGTGAAAAACTCTATCATAGAGATTGTTAATAAAACTTGCAATGCAACGGTGAAATGCGCTGTAGTTGTGACACCATTAGCGTAGCAAAAACACAGAGAATAGAGCTGTAGTGGGGAGATGAAGCAGGACCAGGGAAAGGATAGTACCTGCTGTGTTTGTTTTTTTCATGAACACTGCCGCTTCATTTTTGCAGGGATAATAATTCCTTATTCGAGCAGTCAGACCTACACTGATCCATAAGTTATCACCTCTCCTATGGATAGGTGATAACTTGTTTAACTAGACAAACTCTTTAAAGAGGACATCATATTACCCATATGAGCTGCTGCTGAACCTCATAATACAGACCTTTGCTGCCTCAGAACATCATAGTACACACCCCAGCTGCTGCAGAACATCATAATACACACGTCAGCTCATGTTTATTAGACACCCCCCAAAAAAAAGGGATCACTCGTGCATAGCAGGCAATCCCCGCAAGGTTTTTTGGTCACGAAGCATATGGGGAAGAGACTCGAGCATGTCACTCGAGCATGTCACTCGAGCACCCGCGTTACTCTGTGCATACCCGAGCACCCAATGCAAACTCAAGTAGCGAGCACTAGCGCTCAACACTAGTCTCCATATCGTCATCTTTTATTTTTTACTTTTGAAAAAACTCCCAACGCTGACCATAGCCCCAAACCTAATCCTAGCCCAACCCTAGCCCAACCCTAACCCTAACCCCAACCATAGCCCAACCCTAACCCCAAACCTAACCCTAGCCCAACCCTAACCCTAACCTTAGCCAAACCCTAACCCCAACCCTAACCCTAGCCCAACCCTAACCCTAGCCCAACTCTAACCCCAACCCTAACCCTAACCCTTGCACAACGCTAACCCTAACCCTTTTTATTTTTTATGCCATTCCTCGTGCAGTATAAGTGATTAGATGACTTTATTCTTTGGGTCGGTGCAATTGCAGTGATACCAGAATCATATCGGGTTTTTATGATTGACAGCTGTCACAAACTAAAAGACGCATTTTTTTGTAAAATCTAGTTTTTGCATTGCCATATTTTGAGAGCTATAATTTTTCCATATTTTGGCCGACAGAGTCATGTGATGGCTTGTTTTTGCGGGATGAGTTGATGTTTTCATTGGTGCTATTTTCAGGCACGTGACATTTTTTTATTGCTTTCTATTCCGATTTTTGGC
The DNA here is from genome assembly GCF_046119375.1 of Phyllobates terribilis. Lineage (NCBI taxonomy): Eukaryota > Metazoa > Chordata > Amphibia > Anura > Dendrobatidae > Phyllobates > Phyllobates terribilis. The sequence continues at coordinate 123,949,606 of NW_027362762.1, read as the reverse complement.
AGGCAAAGTAAACAAAAATCAACAATTCAAGAATTGTTTTTTTATTTTTAAATTTTTTTACACCAATCCTCGTGTGGTAAAATTGATAAGGTAGCTTTATTCTTTGGGTCAGTACGTTTACAGCGGTACCACATTTATATCGTTTTTCTATGTTTTGTTGCTTTTACACAATAAAAGCTTTTTTATAGAAAAATTTTTTTTTTGCATTGCTTTATTCTGAGAGCTATAACTTTTTTATTTTTCAGCTGATGGAGTTGTATGGCAGCTTGTTTTTTGCAGGACAAGATATCGTTTTTATTGGTATCATTTTTATTTATATTAGTCTTTTTTATCTCGTGTTATTCCGTTTTTTGCTTGGCGGTATGCTGATAAAGCATTGTTTTTTGCTTTGTTTTTTTTTAATTTTTTTACCGTGTTCACTAAAGGGATAAACTAGTGGGACAGTTTTATAGGTCAGGTCATTCCTGATGCGGAGATACCAAATATGTGTACTTTTATTGTTTTGTTTTGTTTTTTTTCATAATAATAATTATTGATGGGAACATTCTATTTTTATTTTTGGTGGATTCTTTTTTTTATTTTTTTAATATTTTTACAATTTTTTATTTTTTATTTTTCATTTTTAACACTTTTTTTTACTTTTATTCTTTATGCCACTATGGGTCTTTCACTTTTTTTTATTCTGATCGCCTGTATAGCATAGGGATGGAGTACCATCCCTGTGCTATACAGGCTGTCAGCTCTGCAGATGCAGAAGATACTTTGGTCATGCACTGCGCATGACCAAAGTATCTTCCTGCTGTCTGGTGACCCGGATGTTGTCATGACGACATTGGGTCGTCATGGCGACATCCGGGAAGCCGCGGCAGACTGATTTGGACACCGGCAGGAGAGGTGAGTATCACGATAACTTCCCCTTGCTACTGCAATGCTGCGATGGACTTCAATCGCAGCATTTAGGGTGTTAATGTGCTGAGAGCGGTGTGGAACTGCTCCCTGCACATAGCACCAGGTGTCAGCTGTGACAATCAGCTGACACCCTGCGGCGATCGCACCCGCACAGCCTGTGTGCGGGCGCGATCGCCATGACGTACTAATACGTATCTGGCTCTTAAGTCCCAGGGCGCAGATACGTATTAGTATGTCTTGGGATTTAAAGGGTTTAATATGATAGTGAAGTGCTACTAATCAGCGCAGGAGTATGAGAAATCAGATGCTGCAGTCTTCTTTCCCCTCTGTGACATGGTAAACCGTGACAAGCACATTATAGTCTAGACAATTTTTCTTTTTACTAGGGTATTCTTTACTTCATGTACTTTATATATATTTGCTACCATTTTTTTTGTAGCCATCGTGGTTTTCAATAAATAAAGCAACTTTGCAACTAGTTTACTGGACATTTTGTGTGCTACAGACTATCAACAATTGCAATTAATATTTAGAAGACAATTTGCTCTAAATTAAATGGACAGAGCATGTGAAATAAAATTATTGGACTAAACAAACTATATTGAACCTTTGATGTATTGCACACAAGTATAATCAATTGATATAAAACAATTAAAGGAATTTTTACACTAACAAAGGTAATTTTTATCAACATTATAATCAATAGCTCTTAGAATAATAAGTTCCACAATTGTATGTGATTAAAAAAATGTTCCTATGCTGAGATAATCTTATAAATGTGCCCCTGCTGTGTGCTGTGTAATGGCTGTGTCTGACCGTGCAGGAACATGGTCTGATCATACAACATCTCCTGGGCAGGGGGGAGGCAAAACAGAGTATCCAGACAGGACAGCAGGGGATCACAGCTATTTCTTTCAGAGAGGTAAAACATTTCTTAAAAACAGACAGTGAAATGTTTTGTCTCAAAAAAAAATCAGCTGTGATCCCCTGCTGAAATGACTGTAAACTATATTACGTCCTCCCTTGCCTAGGAGATGTGGTATGATCAGACCATGTTCCAGCACGGTGAGACACAGCCATTACACAGTACACAGCAGGGGCACATTTATAAGATTATCTCAGCACAGGAGCATTTTCTTAAACACATCCAATTGTGGAAGTTATTATCAGTTCCAGATCTATTAATTAAAATGTACTTTGTTCATGGGAAAACCTCTTTAAATAAATATAGCACCTAGATGGGAAAATGTTTGAATATAACCAGCTGAATTAGAGACAAGCAGTACATTCAGCATACTCATTCGTATATACTGCAGACTCAAACAACCACATGTGATCTTCATATACACTAGAATGGTGAATAGCGGGCACTGTATAACAGTAGTCCAGAAAATATCTATAATACCGTGGTTAGTATGCTGGTTAGCGTATAGAGTTTCTGGATAGTAGTTTGGTTTGAGCAATGCTTCGGGCCGCTTTCAAGCTCTCAGGTGAACAGATCCAGAAGTTCATTGAATTCCTCGATACTGAAGAGTTTTGTGACATCATGATTTTAGTAAGGAGAGCAGAGTGGACCAATCTTCTCTCCTACGTGTTTCGGAAATGCTGGCTTAATATAGCAAATCTGTCCGAATTTAGATTTTCTCATCTCTTTCACTGCCCTATTTTATTCTATTTTATATAGAATGAATGGACTATAATTTAAAACAGGCACTTCTAATTTATGTTTCATCTCTTTATCCTCACAGATTGTAACCCTTTCCGAGTGAAGGCTTTCCCTCCTCTTTACTGAATTATTAGTTACCATAACTAATTTGAAATGTTTGCTTTTGTCTGTACTGTACAGTGCTATGGAATATTCTGGACTATATAAATACAGATGAGTATTTTTGTTATACCAATTGTACTTTTTCTGTATTTCTGTTTGTCTAAGAAACCATCCACCACGAGTCCTCTAGGCCCTTTGAAGAGCTACAATACTTTCATTACACACAGTCTTTCTCATTGTAATTCATCAAATAATAATTTCTTTTAATTTATATAACTAGTTACTATTAGCATGAAAGGTCAGTAAATATCAATGACGTTACTACGGCAACCAAAATACTTACTCATTCAAACATCTGTTACTTTGTATAATTAGCGATTCTGCATCCTTTCTATACAGCAGACAGTTATCTAATCTCCAGTAGAATTAATCCATAGATATACGGAACAATATTTACCAAGAAGTCATCACTCATCAGCTGTAAAGTACATTATTGGTCTTGTAATTTGTAACACACATTGAAGACTAGGGCTCCAAAGAAATTCCAAGCACTTCTTATGTTTTAACCATTTATGATAATGAGATTAACCCTTTAGCGTTATGTTTGAAGAGGAACTGTCACTCGCTAAGAAAAAATTAGTTAATAACCTTGTAAAAATCTCTTAGCTCTCCTGATTCTGGCGCTCTTTTCCGTTTCATATTGCGTCACTTTATTGCCGAGATATTCTCGTTTGTTGATTTGGGATTGCAATATGTGAAATCTCTCTTTACAGTCCAACTGGAAGTTTCTTTAGAATCCTCTTTGGGGGAGAAAAACTCTATCATAGAGATTGTTAATAAAACTTGCAATGCAACGGTGAAATGCGCTGTAGTTGTGACACCATTAGTGTAGCAAAAACACAGAGAATAGAGCTGTAGTGGGGAGATAAAGTGGGACCAGGGAAAGGATAGTACCTGCTGTGTTTGTTTTTTTTCATGAACACTGCCGCTTCATTCTTGCAGGGATAATTATTCCTTATTTGAGCAGTCAGACCTACACTGATCCATAAGTTATCACCTCTCCTGTGGATAGGTGATAACTTGTTTAACTAGACAAACCCTTTAAAGAGGACATCATATTACCCACATAAGCTGCTGCATAACCTCATAATACAGACCTTAGCTGTGGCAGAACATCATAGTGTACACCCCGGACCAGTTTCAAATTGGGCAAGAGTGGATCGCATGTAGTGATGCCTAAATATTTGAGCAGCCACGGTCACACAAAGGCGATAGTGGGAAAGTGCAATTACTGTCGCAAGAGGTGGATGATGATGATGGGACACAATTACCAGAAAGTCAGGAGAAGGACCAGGGTGTGGAAAAGGAAGACGAGGTGGTGGATGATGACGTCACTAACCCAACCTGGCAAGGTGACATGCAGAGTGAGGACAGCAGAACACAGGGGGAGGGATGCATAGCACCACAACAGGCAGTAACAAGCAGTGTGGTAGCCACAGACACAAGGTGGTCAACCGTTCCCCGGAACACCAACACGACAAAGTTGCTAGTACAACTGTTAGGTCTTCCTGAGTCTGGTTCTTTTTTACAGACTCTGCAGATAACCCCAAAAAGGCCATTTGCACCATCTGCCAGGCCAGCATCAGCAGCAGTAGCAAAACTAACAGTCTGACCACCACCAGCATGATCAGGCACATGGCAGCAAAGCACCCCACTAAGTGGGCCGAACGCCAAAGTCCAGAAACAGTGTCTGTAGGTGACACCACTGCTTGTTCCGCTGTTGTGCATGCATGCCAATCCCCTATCCATGGCGCATGCGAAGATGCCTTCTGCCCTGCACCTGTTGCACACTCTCAACTAGCACCATCAGCAGCCACATCCACATCCTTGCACCAGCGCAGTGTTCAGTTGTCCCTACCCCAGTCCTTGGAATGCAAACGCAAATACGTAGCCAACACCCCCACAGGCCACACTACTAAATTCACACATTTCACAAATGCTTGCACTCGAAATATTGCCTTTTAGGCTCATGGAGACAGAAGCTTTCCGCAACCTGATGGCGACGACAACCCTCGGTACTCGGTCCCCAGCCGCCACTATTTCTCCTGGTGTGCCGTCCCCAAATTACACAAGCACGTGTTCCAGAATATTAGCCGTGCCCACAACAATGCAGTTACTGGGAAGGTCCACCTAACCAAGGACATGTGTACAAGTGCTTGTGGCCAGGGACTGTAAAATTCACTGACTGCACACTGGGTTAATATAGTGGAAGCCGAGACCCAGTTGGACCTTAGGTCCTCCTGACGCCGAGGATTGCGGGCCTTGGGTCAATCAGGGTTGCCGCCAAATTCTACAGCTCCTGCATCTCCTACTCCTCCTCTTCAGCCTCCATCTCCGAAATGACCACATCATTCAGAAGCTGGAAGCACTACAGCACTGCCTCGGCCAAGCGCAACAGGCTGTGATGAAGCTAATATGCTTAGTTGACAAACCGCACACCACTGAAGAGTTGTGGGCAGCTCTGAAAGGCAGCCTTTGTAGTCACTGCATACGCAATAACTATATATGTAGAAATACATTTTTTGCTCAGTCTCTCTTGCAACATTCTGTGCAACCTTGAGTGCAGACTTGTACACAGATCGGATATAATGTTCTTAAAAGATTGGGACTTCGAGTTAACTGGTACAGATGTTCTTGCCTGCTGGCCACCCTCCTCTCCTAGCTGACTGGCTGACGTTCTATCTACTGCAGCGTTACCCAAGCCAACACTACTCAACTTTAAGTGATTGTATTGTACACACTCATTAAGGATGACAGAGATGTCAGAATTATATTTTCCAATTGTGTTTCATTTCATACCTTAATCGACTGAAGTGAAATGGAGAATATCTTTGAGTTCTAACTTTTCTTATAGTCCTTGAATAGGTAACTAGTTCATCCCATAATTCATCCTCATAGCAGGGTAAAGTATTGTATGTGCTTGAGTGTCTGCTGTCAGGTCTCCTAAAGTCTGTCCTGCGGTATGGGCGATGCACAGTGATAAGTAGAGATGAACGTTGTTCGACTCGAACTGTTCGCCAATCTCAAATTCGAGCTGTTTTGGGCGGTGTTCGAGCCGTTCGGCGAACACGAACAATTTGAGAAAAATTCGGCTGTTCGAGGTTATGTTCGATAACTGTTCGTGCACCAAAATCATAACTGGATTTTTTCTCAGTAATGATGAAAATTAATGTTAATACGCAGTTTGAGTGTACAGCGGGGTGGGGGGAGGGGCAGGGGATGGATCTCTGCAGGAATAATGAAGATCTCCATTTTTTTTTCTCTTTCCCGCATTTACAGTGGGGAGGTGCAATCTGTCAGCCTATCACCAGCGCACACACGGAGCGAAGTGCTTTTTTTCACACAAGCAAGGGCATGTGTCATTGGCAGTGTATGTCACATGTCCTTGCCCTATAAGACCAAGCCATTTTCCCCGTCGCCACCATTTTCTCACTGCTGCAGCTGCGTGCTGTGTGCGCTATACCTTGTTAATTACAAGCCAATTTTCGTACAAATCTACAGATAGCTTGGGAGTAGGGAATAGTTGTGATTGCAGTCCTTTTAAGGACTAGGTTACAGCATTTCCTAAGACTTTTATCAGGCAGCTCTGTGTTCTTAAATAGATAGATTGTGGGAGTAAAGACTAATTGTAATTGCAGTCCTTTTCAGGACTAGGTTACATCAGTTCCTATCAGTTTTTGCCAGGCAGGTCTGTGCCAATGCTGTGCAAGTTTTTTTCACAGCATTTGGCTGAATCTAGCAAAGCTAATCCTTTTTGGCCTATTGCAGAGTGTGTTAGTCAGTGGAGTAGCCTATCTGTGTTGCAAGATATACCACCTGTGTATAGAATACCAATTTTTTTACTGCACGTAGTGAAGTAAAATCTTTTGGGCATAGCATCATTCTATTAGTCCATCTATACTGACCTCCATCAGGTTGCAAACTGAATATAATTTTTTTCTGCATCTAGCTCTGAAAAAATATTTGGCCTTCTAGCAGTGTGTGGGACTTGTTCTAATAGTCCATCTATACTGACCTCCATCAGGTTGCAAACTGAATATAATTTTTTTCTGCATCTAGCTCTGAAAAAATATTTGGCCTTCTAGCAGTGTGTGGGACTTGTTCTAATAGTCCATCTATACTGACCTCCATCAGGTTGCAAACTGAATATAATTTTTTTCTGCATCTAGCTCTGAAAAAATATTTGGCCTTCTAGCAGTGTGTGGGACTTGTTCTATTAGTCCATCTATACTGACCTCCATCACGCTGCAAATTAAAAATAATTTTTTGTCTGCATCTAGCTCTGAAAAAATATTTGGCCTTCTAGCAGTGTGTGGGACTTTCTCTATTAGTCCTTCTATACTGACCTCCATCAGGTTGCAAATTGAATATAATTTTTTTCTGCATCTAACCCAGCCAATAGTTTTGGCCTAATACCACAGTTTGGCCACTCAGCTCTGCTCGGTTCCCATCCATTGTTTTTTTGTGCAAACAACTCCAGAGTTGTGAATTAGTTAACCACCAAAATGAGTGGAAAAAGGCCTGCTGCTGGTGGAAAGGGGCATAGGCGTGTTGGGAAGGGGAAAAAAGGTTGTGTCCGTGGGGTAGGTGTTAAAGCAACAGTAACATCTGCAGAAGAAAGACCATCTTCCAGCCAAACTAAAATGTCAACTTCTTTTAGCGGACAATGTGATAAGATCCCTTTCTTACGGCCACGCCAATCGCTACAAATTCCAGATGAGGCACAAAAACAGCAGGTGCTTCAACGGATATCAAGTGCTCCTTTAAGTGGGCTCTCCTCCACATCAACCTCAACATCACAAATACTCCAGTCCTCAAAGGTGTCACTCCAATCGCACTTGCTTCCTCACAGCTCCCAAATCTCCAGCTGCCCGTCTGAGTATGAGGTAGAACAGATGGTTGAGTCTGCAGAGCTGTTTACTCATACTATAGCCTGGGAATCAGAGGTCGACTCCAGCGCTTCTGTGAATCCAGACGAGGAAATGATCTGCACTGATGCCCAGAATCTTTATGAGTCGGATCCAGGACCAGACGCAGAAGGTTCTGACCATAATGTAGACCCTCATTCCCAAACTGTAACTCCTGTTGGTGGAGACAATGAGGAAGACGATGATGAGACTCAAATTCCTGATTGGAGCGACAACTTTAGTTTTTTGTCAGGGCAGGAACAGGTTGGCTCTGAGGACGACGGGTGTGATAACGCACAGGGTGATGATGATGAGGTTGGAGATCCCACTTACTGTCAACTCACAGTCAGCCAAGAAATGAGGTCAGCAGAGGAGGTGGAGGAAGATGCTAGTGACGACGAGGTCAGGTTGCGCCTTCCTGGACAGAGACGTAGTACTGGAAGCACGTCAACAACTGCATCCTCAAACACAACTCTGCCTCTCACCACAAGTCGTGGTGGCTCTTCAGGTCGCATGGGTGCTAAGCCTTGCATAGCCTGGGCATTTTTTCAGATCGATAAAGATGACCCAACTCGTGTTATCTGTAACATTTGTCAGCAAAAGCTAAGTAGAGGCCAAAAAATACATAGTTTGAGTACTTCATGCATGAACCGGCACATGGACATGAAGCATAAGTTGCAGTGGGAAGCTCAGTGTGCTACAATGCGGCCTAGCCGGCCGGGCCAACCACCGTCTGCCATATCTTGTGCATCCGCGGCCTCTTCGTCCTCTGTGACTGGGGGGACAGCAGTCACACCTGTTTTGGGGCGCAGACCTGCCACCTCTTTACCCGCAACAGCCAGCATGATTGGCAGGTCATCATTTTCTTTGGAGGTGGTAACACCAGCTGGTGTTGAGCGCTGTCCGACATCGATAGCACCACCTTTGGATCAAGGCAACCTAACATGTCCGCCTGCATCTTCCTCACAGACTGGCAGTTTGCCTGGGACACCCTTATCAACCCCGTCTAAGCACAATAGCCAGCCCTCGGTCCCTCAGATGTGGACAAGTAAAAGACCATTTCCTCCTAGCCATGAGAAAGCTAAGAGGTTGAATTTCACCATCTGCAAGCTCTTGGCTACAGAAATGCTGCCTTTCCGCCTGGTGGACACAGAGGATTTTCGAGACCTTATGTCCGTCGCAGTGTCCCAGTACCAGATGCCCAGTCGGCACTACTTCTCAAAGAAAGGTGTGCCTGCGCTCCACCAGCATGTCGCACACAACATCACCGCTTCTTTGAGAAACTCTGTGTGTGACAGGGTGCATTTCACCACAGACACTTGGACGAGTAGGCATGGACATGTCGCTGACTGGGCACTGGGTAACTATGGTGACAGCAGGACAAGGGGCTGCTGTCCAAGTCTTGCCGTCCCCACGAGTTGTGCGTCAATCCTCTTTATGTCAAAGGTCCTCCACTGATTCTGCCTCCTCAACCTCCTCTCGGTCTTCCACCTGCCTCCAAAGCCTGTCTGGTCATGCCACAAGCTTTCTAACTGCGCAGAAGGGATCCTGCACACCTCCTTACTATGCTGGCAGTAGAACTCAACATCATCAGGCGGTTTTTACTTTGAAATGTCTGGTAAATGTGAGTCACACAGCTGAGGAGTTGTGGTCAGCTCTGGAGAACCAATTTTATGAATGGTTGTCTCAACTGGACCTGAAACCAGTGAAGGCCGTGTGCGACAATGCTGCAAACCTGGGTGCGGCCCTTCGCCGGGGCAATGTCACACACATGCCTTGTATGGCTCACGTGTTGAACCTGGTTGTCCAGCAATTTTTAGCCCACTATCCCAGACTAGATGGCCTTCTGCAGAGGGCACGGTCGCTGTGTGCTCACTTCCGCCGTTCGCATCCCGCAGCTCAGCGACTTACATCTCTACAGAACTCGTTGGGCCTGCCACTTCACCGGCTAAAATGCGATGTGCCTACCCGGTGGAATTCAACTCTGCACATGTTGCAGCGACTGTGGCAGCACCGACAAGCCCTGGTGCAATACGTTCTGACGTATAGCCTGGGCCAACGAGATCCAGAAGTGGGGCAAATCACGCTGGAGGAGTGGTCTCAGATCAGGGACCTATGCACCCTTCTGCACAGTTTTGAAATGGCGACGAAGATGTTTACTGCTGACGATGCCATTTTCAGCATGACTATTCCGGTGATTTACATGCTGGAGCACATGTTAAACAGAATTCGGAGTCAGGTGGTGGCACAAGAGGAGGTGGAGGAAGTAGAGGAGGAGGAGTTGTATGCGGAAGGGCTAACATTTGCAAGGTCCAGACGGTCGGCAGCACCAAGGCGGCAGGCATGTGAGGGTGGGGGAGATGGTTTTACCAGGGCGCATGGTAGCAGCCAAACTAGTGAGGAAGGTGCAGGAGCCCAGGAAGAAGTGGAGGACGAACTGATGGAAGACTCATCAGATGAGGGAGACCTTGATCACATTTCTGTTGTGCGAGGTTGGGGGGAGAGGACAGAGGAAGGAAGCATGATTGTTACCTCGCCACCAACACAACAGGGACTTGGTGCTCCTGGATGCGCAACACACATGAGTGCCTTCTTGCTGCACTACCTGCAACATGACCCTCGAATTGTGAGAATTAGAAATAATCCTGACTACTGGGTTGCCACACTGTTAGATCCCCGGTACAAAAGTAAATTTGCAGAAATTATTCCTGCCATAGAAAGGGATGCACGCATGCAGGAGTATCAGCAGAGACTGTTGCAGAATCTTACATGTGCTTTTCCACAAAACACCAGTGGTGAACGTAGTGAATCTCACAGTTCCAACTTGCCAACCGTGGGACCGTCAAGTGTTCAGCACTCAAACCGTAACAGAACCACAGTATCTGCTGGTAACATCAATTTTGCGGAATCATTTCACCACTTTTTTAGCCCATCCTTTGCAAGGCCACAGGAGACAAGAAGTCTGACACATAGTCAACGCCTAGAGACGATGGTACAGGAGTATCTCCAAGTAAACATTGAAGCCATGACTGTGTCACTGGACCCTTGCTCTTTTTGGGCTTCCAATCTGGATAAATGGCCGGAGCTAGCCACTTACGCCTTGGAGATCTTGTCATGCCCCGCAGCCAGCGTTCTGTCTGAACGTGTGTTCAGCGCTGCTGGTGGTGTGCTGACAGATAAGTGCACGCGGCTCTCCACTGATAATGTAGACAGACTCACGTTCATAAAGATGAACAAATCATGGATCCGAAACGACTTTTCTACCCCTGTGTCATCCTGGGGAGAGTAAAAGCTTGATGATTGGTTAAAATCACCCTATCAACCGTTTTAAGCTTTCAAATTACTAATCATGTTTATCTGTATCTTGGCTGGAAAATAATTTGGGCTTTGTAGCAGTGTGCAGCACTGATCCTATTAGGCCATCTATACTAAGCTCCACCAGATTTAAAATTAAAAATAATTTTTAGCTGCATCTAGCCCGGAAAATAATTTTGGGGCTCCGAGATGCGCAAGACACATAAGTGCCTTCTTGCTGCACTACCTGCAACATCACCCTCATATTGTCAGAATTCGAAGTAATCATGACTACTGGGTTGCCACACTCTTAGATCCCCCAAACTTTTCGATCAACCTTTTCCTTTTTAATAAAGACCAAAAAAATGGTCATTTTTGAAATTATAAGCATTAGCAGGTTATTAGAAACTGAAATCAAACAGTTTTCAACTCAAAACTTTATTCTAGGTGATGTTACATTTTCACATAGGACCCCTTGTTCGAAAGGAGCTTCTGAACTCTCTCGTCCATTGAATTTGTCAGGTTTTGGATGGTTTCTGCTTCAATTGTTTTGCATGAGGACAGAATACCCTCCCTGAGCTGTTGCTTAGATGTGAACTGCCTCCCGCCATCATAGACACTCCTTTTGATGATGCTCCAGAGGTTCTGAATGGGGTAGAGGTCAGGGGAGCATGGGGGTCACACCATAAGTTTGTCCCCTTTTATGCCCATATCAGCCAGAGATGCAGATGTTTTATGTGCAGCATGAGATGGTGCATTATCATGCAAAAAAATGATCTTGCTGTGAAATACACGGTTCTTCTTCTTGAACCATGGCAGGAAGTGCTGTTTGAGAAAATCCACAAACATTATGGAGTTCATCTTTAGCGCCTTCAGGGATCCTAAAGGGGCCGACAATCTCTCTCCCCATGATTCCAGCCCAAAACATTACTCCACCTCCTCCTTGTTGGCGCTGTAGCCGTGTTTGCGTGGGGTGTCCATCAACCAGCCATCCTCCACTCCATCCATCTGGACCATCGAGCGCTGCACGGCACTCATCCGTGAACAAAACAGTTTTGAAATCAGTCTTCATGTAATGTTTGGCCCACTGGAGCCATTTCTGCTTGTGTGAAGTGGATAGAGGAGGTCGACAGGATGGCGTATGCACAGCTGCAAACCTCTGAAGGACCCTGCATCTTGTTGTTCGGGGGACGTTGGAGGCACCAGCAGCTTCAAAAACTTGTCTGCTGCTATGACAAGGCTTTTTTGCCGCTGCTCTTTTAACCTGACGTAATTGCCTGTAGGAAAGAGTCCTCAATTTGCCCTTATCAGCACGCACACGTGTGTACTGTGAATCAGCTACATACTTCTTGATTGCCAAGACACTTCATCCTGATCATCGCACAATGTTGATTGTAGTCATGCCTTGACCTAAACACTCCACAATTTGTTGCTTCTCAGCAGCCCACACATCCTTTTTCTTTCCCATTTTGGCAGAAAATGTAGGCTGCTTAATAATGTGAGACAGCCTTCTTAAGTAGTCTTGCCTTTCATTGGACACACCTGCCAAACTAATTAGCACAGGTGTCTGCAATTGCTTACAGTGATATAAAGAGCCCTGACACACATCACCATCAATGAGTTTAACTGACAAACAAACAAATTCTTCCCTTATCACTCCTAAACACTTTTTGCATAATAATTTGGAACACAGTGTACATGTGCTTTTCCACAAAACACCAGTGGTTCACGTAGTGAATCTTACAGTTCTAACTTGCCAACTGTGGTCTGTATGGAGTTGTTCAATAAAGGGCCCAAAATTAAGATAACATAGATGGGAGAGGTCTCTATGACTAGGAATTCCTAAGTATTTGATACCCTGTGAGGGCCAGGCAAAGGGAAAGTTGGACTGGATGGAATCCTATATGGATTTGGGGAGGGAGACATCGAGGGCCTCAGACTTCGCTGCATTGATTTTAAAATTTGACCATGTAACAAAGTGATCTATTTCAGCCATAACAGCATGGATGGATATATGTGATTGAGTGATATATACTAGGACATCATCAGCAAATAGAGAGCACTTGTACTCGGTGCCTCCCACCTCAATCCACCTAATATTGGGGTTATGGCGAATTGATGAGAGCAGGTGCTCCGTCACTAGGATGTATAAGAGAGGGGACAGAGGACATCCCTGCCTTGTCCCATTGGTGATTGTGAAAGGTGATGAAAATGTTCTGATGCACCCCCTGGGCCTTGGGACTAGAGATGAGCGTTGTTCTACTCGAACTGTTCGCCAATCTCAAATTCGAGCTGTTTTGGGCGGTGTTCGAGCCGGTCGGCGAACACGAACAATTTGAGAAAAATTCGGCTGTTCGAGGTTATGTTCGATAACTGTTCGTGCACCAAAATCATAACTGGATTTTTTCTCAGTAATGATGAAAATTAATGTTAATACGCAGTTTGAGTGTACAGCGGGGCGGGGGGTGGGGCAGAGGATGGATCTCTGCAGGAACAATGAAGATCTCCATTTTTTTTTCTCTTTCCCGCATTTGCAGTGGGGAGGTGCAATCTGTCAGCCTATCAGCAGCGCACATGTAGCACCCTGAGGATTCGGCTGCTACAGGGGTATTGCACCTCAACCCAGAGGTGTGATATTCCACTCCCGGGTAAGGAAGGAGTGTGGAACTGAGCTCGGTAGGCTGCATGCACTACACACATCCCATTTCCGAGGAGCAGACCGACGGTACTCCCACTTAGAAATGTGCAGGTACGACCGAGTCTGTTCCTGGCTGGAGTGGGAGGGGGGTGGTACATCCCAAGTAGTGTAGGGGCAGATAGGGGGAGCAGCCTGGGTAAAGGTAGGAGCTCATTGGGTGCTGGTCACCTGAGCTCACACATAGAGGGTGTATATAAGGTGGGCACCAACTAAGAACAGGGTCAGTTGCAGAGAGAAAGTCAGCGAGCTGAGGAGAAGAGAGACCCAGAGTGAGAGAGGAGAAAGAGAGACCCAGAGGGGGAAACAGAAGAAGAGGACTCTAAGAACCCAAATTAAATCCCCGGGTGAAGAGTCGGCACAGGGTACCGGAACCCAAGCTGGTGGGGGCAAAAACACACCCCAGCCAGAGACCGGAGGCCTTGGGCAGCGTTTGCCACGGCCACCCACCACATCCACCACGAAGGCATACCACGTGGAGGGTCAGGGAACCCAAGGCCAAGGGTCTCCCAACAGAAGGCCCGAGGGAGCTGGACTTGGGTGGATCAATAGTGGGGACGGCCAGAGAAAGGACAGAAGGAGAGCTCAGGGTCACGCTCCGGACTTATTTGGGGGTTGGCTGGATCCAGAACCTGGTGGACGCAGCACGGCTCGGGAGGTCACTCGAAGCTGGAGTGACCGGAACATCAGCAGTGAGTAAACATCCTAAACTGCATAACCCGACTCTGTCTCTGATTGCCGACTACACTGCATCACCACAACTCCCATCCTCTGCACCTGATCCCCCTGAGGCTATACCCCACCCGTTGGGGGTTATATCACCAAAGCTGCACCTACACCATCAGCCTCAGTGGACCCTGCTGCAGCGGCGGCCACAGTGACCGCAACACAACGGGTGGCGTAGTCGACATTAAGAACTTAGTAACATCTGTAGGACTGCCACATACAACTGAGTTTGACACCCTGGGCACGGACCGGGTCACAGCCACTCGGAAGACTACAACCCCCATCTGATGCGGCTCCGGATATTCCCCCTAAAGAATATGGCCCAGGGGGCGCGTCACACACACGGAGCGAAGTGCTTTTTTTCACACAAGCAAGGGCATGTGTGATTGGCAGTGTATGTCACATGTCCTTGCCCTATAAGACCAAGCCATTTTCCCCGTCGCCACCATTTTCTCACTGCTGCAGCTGCGTGTTAGACGGCACCGCTGTTGCTGTGTGCGCTATACCTTGTTAATTTCAAGCCAATTTTCGCACAAATATACAGATAGCTTGGGAGTAGGGAATAGTTGTGATTGCAGTCCTTTTAAGGACTAGGTTACAGCATTTCCTACGACTTTTATCAAGCAGGTCTGTGCTCTTAAATAGATAGATTGTGGGAGTAAAGACTAATTGTAATTGGAGTCCTTTTCAGGACTAGGTTACATCAGTTCCTATCAGTTTTTGCCAGGCAGGTCTGTGCCAGTGCTGTGCAAGTTTTTTTCACAGCATTTGGCTGAATCTAGCAAAGCTAATCCTTTTTGGCCTATTGCAGAGTGTGTTAGTCAGTGGAGTAGCCTATCTGTGTTGCAAGATATACCACCTGTGTATAGAATACCAATTTATTTACTGCACCTAGTGAAGTAAAATCTTTTGGGCATAGCATCATTCTATTAGTCCATCTATACTGACCTCCATCAGGTTGCAAACTGAATATAATTTTTTTCTGCATCTAGCTCTGAAAAAATATTTGGGCTTCTAGCAGTGTGTGGGACTTGGTCTATTAGTCCATCTATACTGACCTCCATCAGGTTGCAAATTAAAAATAATTTTTTTCTTCATTTATCTCTGAAAAAATATTTGGGCTTCTAGCAGTGTGTGGGACTTGTTCTATTAGTCCTTCTATACTGACCTCCAGCAGGTTGCAAATTGAATATAATTTTTTTCTGCATCTAGCTCTGAAAAAATATTTGGGCTTCTAGCGGTGTGTGGGACTTGGTCTATTAGTCCATCTATACTGACCTCCATCAGGTTGCAAATTAAAAATAATTTTTTTCTGCATCTAGCTCTGAAAAAATATTTGGGCTTCTAGCAGTGTGTGGGACTTGGTCTATTAGTCCATCTATACTGACCTCCATCAGGTTGCAAATTAAAAAATATTTTTTTCTTCATTTATCTCTGAAAAAATATTTGGGCTTCTAGCAGCGTGTGGGACTTGTTCTATTAGTCCATCTATACTGACCTCCATCAGGTTGCAAATTAAAAATAATTTTTTTCTGCATCTAGCTCTGAAAAAATATTTGGGCTTCTAGCAGTGTGTGGGACTTGGTCTATTAGTCCATCTATACTGACCTCCATCAGGTTGCAAATTAAAAATAATTTTTTTCTTCATTTAGCTCTGAAAAAATATTTGGGCTTCTAGCAGTGTGTGGGACTTGTTCTATTAGTCCTTCTATACTGACCTCCAGCAGGTTGCAAATTGAATATAATTTTTTTCTGCATCTAGCTCTGAAAAAATATTTGGGCTTCTAGCGGTGTGTGGGACTTGGTCTATTAGTCCATCTATACTGACCTCCATCAGGTTGCAAATTAAAAATATTTTTTTTCTGCATCTAGCTCTGAAAAAATATTTGGGCTTCTAGCAGTGTGTGGGACTTGGTGTATTAGTCCATCTATACTGACCTCCATCAGGTTGCAAATTAAAAATATTTTTTTTCTGCATCTAGCTCTGAAAAAATATTTGGGCTTCTAGCAGTGTGTGGGACTTTGTCTATTAGTCCATCTATACTGACCTCCATCAGGTTGCAAATTAAAAATAATTTTTTTCTTCATTTAGCTCTGAAAAAATATTTGGGCTTCTAGCAGTGTGTGGGACTTGTTCTATTAGTCCTTCTATACTGACCTCCAGCAGGTTGCAAATTGAATATAATTTTTTTCTGCATCTAGCTCTGAAAAAATATTTGGGCTTCTAGCGGTGTGTGGGACTTGGTCTATTAGTCGATCTATACTGACCTCCATCAGGTTGCAAATTAAAAATAATTTTTTTCTGCATCTAGCTCTGAAAAAATATTTGGGCTTCTAGCAGTGTGTGGGACTTGGTCTATTAGTCCATCTATACTGACCTCCATCAGGTTGCAAATTAAAAATAATTTTTGTCTGCATCTAGCTCTGAAAAAATATTTGGGCTTCTAGCAGTGTGTGGGACTTGGTCTATTAGTCCATCTATACTGACCTCCATCAGGTTGCATATTGAATAAAAAAATTTTCTGCATCTAGCTCTGAAAAAATATTTGGGCTTCTAGCGGTGTGTGGGACTTGGTCTATTAGTCCATCTATACTGACCTCCATCAGGTTGCAAATTAAAAATAATTTTTTTCTTCATTTAGCTCTGAAAAAATATTTGGGCTTCTAGCAGTGTGTGGGACTTGTTCTATTAGTCCTTCTATACTGACCTCCAGCAGGTTGCAAATTGAATATAATTTTTTTCTGCATCTAGCTCTGAAAAAATACTTGGGCTTCTAGCGGTGTGTGGGACTTGGTCTATTAGTCCATCTATACTGACCTCCATCAGGTTGCAAATTAAAAATATTTTTTTTCTGCATCTAGCTCTGAAAAAATATTTGGGCTTCTAGCAGTGTGTGGGACTTGGTCTATTAGTCCATCTATACTGACCTCCATCAGGTTGCAAATTAAAAATAATTTTTTTCTGCATCTAACCCAGCCAATAGTTTTGGCCTAATACCACAGTTTGGCCACTCAGCTCTGCTCGGTTACCATCCATTGTTTTTTTGTGCAAACAACTCCAGAGTTGTGAATTAGTTAACCACCAAAATGAGTGGAAAAAGGCCTGCTGCTGGTGGAAAGGGGAATAGGCGTGTTGGGAAGGGGAAAAAAGGTTGTGTCCGTGGGGTAGGTGCAGAAGAAAGACCATCTTCCAGCCAAACTAAAATGTCTACTTCTTTTAGCGGACAATATGATAAGATCCCTTTCTTACGGCCACGCCAATCGCTACAAATTCCAGATGAGGCACAAAAACAGCAGGTGCTTCAACGGATATCAAGTGCTCCTTTAAGTGGGCTCTCCTCCACATCAACTTCAACATCACAAATACTCCAGTCCTCAAAGGTGTCACCCAAATCGCACTTGCTTCCTCACAGCTCCCAAATCTCCAGCTGCCCGTCTGAGTATGAGGTAGAACAGATGGTTGAGTCTGCAGAGCTGTTTACTCATACTATAGCCTGGGAATCAGAGGTCGACTCCAGTGCTTCTGTGAATCCAGACGAGGAAATGATCTGCACTGATGCCCAGAATCTTTATGAGTCGGATCCAGGACCAGACGCAGAAGGTTCTGACCATAATGTAGACCCTCATTCCCAAACTGTAACTCCTGTTGGTGGAGACAATGAGGAAGACGATGATAAGACTCAAATACCTGATTGGAGCGACAACTTTATTTTTTTGTCAGGGCAGGAACAGGTTGGCTCTGAGGACGACGGGTGTGATAACGCACAGGGTGATGATGATGAGGTCGGAGATCCCACTTACTGTCAACCCACAGTCAGCCAAGAGATGAGGTCAGCAGAGGAGGTGGAGGAAGATGCTAGTGACGACGAGGTCAGGTTGCGCCTTCCTGGACAGAGACGTAGTACTGGAAGCACGTCAACAACTGCATCCTCAAACACAACTCTGCCTCACCACAAGTCGTGGTGGCTCTTCAGGTCGCATGGGTGCTAAGCCTTGCATAGCCTGGGCATTTTTTCAGATCGATAAAGATGACCCAACTCGTGTTATCTGTAACATTTGTCAGCAAAAGCTAAGTAGAGGCCAAAAAATACATAGTTTGAGTACTTCATGCATGAACCGGCACATGGACATGAAGCATAAGTTGCAGTGGGAAGCTCAGTGTGCTACAATGCGGCCTAGCCGGCCGGGCCAACCACCGTCTGCCATATCTTGTGCATCCGCGGCCTCTTCATCCTCTGTGACTGGGGGGACAGCAGTCACACCTGTTTTGGGCCGCAGATATGCCACCTCTTTACCCGCAACAGCCAGCGTGATTGGCAGGTCATCATTTTCTTTGGAGGTGGTAACACCAGCTGGTCTTGAGCGCTGTCCGACATCGATAGCACCACCTTTGGATCAAGGCAACCTAACATGTCCGCCTGCATCTTCCTCACAGACCGGCAGTTTGCCGGGGACACCCTTATCAACCCCGTCTAAGCACAATAGCCAGCCCTCGGTCCCTCAGATGTGGACAAGTAAAAGACCATTTCCTCCTAGCCATGAGAAAGCTAAGAGGTTGAATTTCACCATCTGCAAGCTCTTGGCTACAGAAATGCTGCCTTTCCGCCTGGTGGACACAGAGGATTTTCGAGACCTTATGTCCGTCGCAGTGCCCCAGTACCAGATGCCCAGTCGGCACTACTTCTCAAAGAAAGGTGTGCCTGCGCTCCACCAGCATGTCGCACACAACATCACCGCTTCTTTGAGAAACTCTGTGTGTGACAGGGTGCATTTCACCACAGACACTTGGACGAGTAGGCATGGACAGGGGCGTTACATGTCGCTGACTGGGCACTGGGTAACTATGGTGACAGCAGGACAAGGGGCTGCTGTCCAAGTCTTGCCGTCCCCACGAGTTGTGCGTCAATCCTCTTTATGTCAAAGTTCCTCCACTGCTTCTGCCTCCTCAACCTCCTCTCGGTCTTCCACCTGCACCCAAAGCCTGTCTGGTCATGCCACAAGCTTTCTAACTGCGCAGAAGGGATCCTGCACACCTCCTTACTATGCTGGCAGTAGGGCTCAACGTCATCAGGCGGTTTTTACATTGAAATGTCTGGGAAATGTGAGTCACACAGCTGAGGAGTTGTGGTCAGCTCTGGAGAACCAATTTCATGAATGGTTGTCTCCACTGGAAATGAAACCAGGGAAGGCCGTGTGCGACAATGCTGCAAACCTGGGTGCGGCCCTTCGCCGGGGCAATGTCACACACGTGCCTTGTATGGCTCACGTGTTGAACCTGGTTGTCCAGCAATTTTTAGCCCACTATCCCAGACTAGATGGCCTTCTGCAGAGGGCACGGTCGCTGTGTGCTCACTTCCGCCGTTCGCATCCCGCAGCTCAGCGACTTACATCTCTACAGAACTCGTTGGGCCTGCCACTTCACCGGCTAAAATGCGATGTGCCTACCCGGTGGAATTCAACTCTGCACATGTTGCAGCGACTGTGGCAGCACCGACAAGCCCTGGTGCAATACGTTCTGACATATAGCCTGGGCCAACGAGATTCAGAGGTGGGGCAAATCACGCTGGAGGAGTGGTCTCAGATCAGGGACCTATGCACCCTTCTGCACAGTTTTGAAATGGCGACGAAGATGTTTAGTGCTGACGATGCCATTATCAGCATGACTATTCCGGTGATTTACATGCTGGAGCACATGTTAAACAGAATTCGGAGTCAGGTGGTGGCACAAGAGGAGGTGGAGGAAGTAGAGGAGGAGGAGTTGTATGCGGAAGGGCTAACATCTGCAAGGTCCAGACGGTCGGCAGCACCAAGGCGGCAGGCATGTGAGGGTGGGGGAGATGATTTTACCAGGGCGCATGGTAGCAGCCAAACTAGTGAGGAAGGTGCAGGAGCCCAGGAAGAAGTGGAGGACGAACTGATGGAAGACTCATCAGATGAGGGAGACCTTGATCACATTTCTGTTGTGCGAGGTTGGGGGGAGAGGACAGAGGAAGGAAGCATGATTGTTACCTCGCCACCAACACAACAGGGACTTGGTGCTCCTGGATGCGCAACACACATGAGTGCCTTCTTGCTGCACTACCTGCAACATGACCCTCGAATTGTGAGAATTAGAAATAATCCTGACTACTGGGTTGCCACACTGTTAGATCCCCGGTACAAAAGTAAATTTGCAGAAATTATTCCTGCCATAGAAAGGGATGCACGCATGCAGGAGTATCAGCAGAGACTGTTGCAGAATCTTACATGTGCTTTTCCACAAAATACCAGTGGTGCACGTAGTGAATCTCACAGTTCCAACTTGCCAACCGTGGGACCGTCAAGTGTTCAGCACTCAAACCGTAACAGAACCACAGTATCTGCTGGTAACATCAATTTTGCGGAATCATTTCACCACTTTTTTAGCCCATCCTTTGCAAGGCCACAGGAGACAAGAAGTCTGACACATAGTCAACGCCTAGAGACGATGGTACAGGAGTATCTCCAAGTAAACATTGAAGCCACGACTGTGTCACTGGACCCTTGCTCTTTTTGGGCTTCCAATCTGGATAAATGGCCGGAGCTAGCCACTTACGCCTTGGAGATCTTGTCATGCCCCGCAGCCAGCGTTCTGTCTGAACGTGTGTTCAGCGCTGCTGGTGGTGTGCTGACAGATAAGCGCACGCGGCTCTCCATTGATAATGTAGACAGACTCACGTTCATAAAGATGAACAAATCATGGATCCGAAACGACTTTTCTACCCCTGTGTCATCCTGGGGAGAGTAAAAGCTTGATGATTGGTTAAAATCACCCTACCAACCGTTTTAAGCTTTCAAATTACTAATCATGTTTATCTGTATCTTGACTGGAAAATAATTTGGGCTTTGTAGCAGTGTGCAGCACTGATCCTATTAGGCCATCTATAATAAGCTTCACCAGATTTAAAATTAAAAATAATTTTTAGCTGCATCTAGCCCGGAAAATAATTTTGGGGCTCCGAGATGCGCAAGACACATAAGTGCCTTCTTGCTGCACTACCTGCAGCATGACCCTCATATTGTCAGAATTCGAAGTAATCATGACTACTGGGTTGCCACACTCTTAGATCCCCCAAACTTTTCGATCAACCTTTTCATTTTAATAAAGACCAAAAAAATGGTCATTTTTGAAATTATAAGCATTAGCAGGTTGTTAGAAACTGAAATCAAACAGTTTTCAACTCAAAACTTTATTCTAGGTGATGTTACATTTTCACATAGGACCCCATGTTCAAAAGGAGCTTCTGAACTCTCTCGTCCATTGAATTTGTCAGGTTTTGGATGGTTTCTGCTTCAATTGTTTTGCATGAGGACAGAATACCCTCCCAGAGCTGTTGCTTAGATGTGAACTGCCTCCCGCCATCATAGACACTCCTTTTAATGATGCTCCAAAGGTTCTGAATGGGGTAGAGGTCAGGGGAGCATGGGGGTCACACCATAAGTTTGTCCCCTTTTATGCCCATATCAGCCAGAGATGCAGATGTTTTATGTGCAGCATGAGATGGTGCATTATCATGCAGAAAAATGATCTTGCTGTGAAATACACGGTTCTTCTTCTTGAACCATGGCAGGAAGTGCTGTTTGAGAAAATCCACATACATTATGGAGTTCATCTTTAGCGCCTTCAGGGATCCTAAAGGGGCCGACAATCTCTCTCCCCATGATTCCAGCCCAAAACATTACTCCACCTCCTCCTTGTTGGCACTGTAGCCGTGTTTGCGTGGGGTGTCCATCAACCAGCCATCCTCCACTCCATTCATCTGGACCATCGAGCGCTGCACGGCACTCATCCGTGAACAAAACAGTTTTGAAATCAGTCTTCATGTAATGTTTGGCCCACTGGAGCCGTTTCTGCTTGTGTGAAGTGGATAGAGGAGGTCGACAGGATGGCGTATGCACAGCTGCAAACCTCTGAAGGACCCTGCATCTTGTTGTTCGGGGTACGTTGGAGGCACAAGCAGCTTCAAAAACTTGTCTGCTGCTATGACAAGGCTTTTTTGCCGCTTCTCTTTCAACCTGACGTAATTGCCTGTAGGAAAGAGTCCTCAATTTGCCCTTATCAGCACGCACACGTGTGTACTGTGAATCAGCTACATACTTCTTGATTGCCAAGACACTTCATCCTGATCATCGCACAATGTTGATTGTAGTCATGCCTTGACCTAAACACTCCACAATTTGTTGCTTCTCAGCAGCCCACACATCCTTTTTCTTTCCCATTTTGGCAGAAAATGTAGGCTGCTTAATAATGTGAGAGAGCCTTCTTAAGTAGTCTTGCCTTTCATTGGACACACCTGCCAAACTAATTAGCACAGGTGTCTGCAATTGCTTACAGTGATATAAAGAGCCCTGACACACATCACCATCAATGAGTTTAACTGACAAACAAACAAATTCTTCCCTTATCACTCCTAAACACTTTTTGCATAATAATTTGGAACGCGGTGTACATGTGCTTTTCCACAAAACACCAGTGGTTCACGTAGTGAATCTTACAGTTCTAACTTGCCAACCGTGGTCTGTATGGAATTGTTCAATAAAGGGCCCAAAATTAAGATAACATAGATGGGAGAGGTCTCTATGAATAGGAATTCCTAAGTATTTGATACCCTGTGAGGGCCAGGCAAAGGGAAAGTTGGACTGGATGGAATCCTATATGGATTTAGGGAGGGAGACATCAAGGGCCTCAGACTTCGCTGCATTGATTTTAAAATTTTACCATGTAACAAAGTGATCTATTTCAGCCATAACAGCAGGGATGGATATATGTGATTGAGTGATATATACTAGGACATCATCAGCAAATAGAGAGCACTTGTACTCGGTGCCTCCCACCTCAATCCACCTAATATTGGGGTTATGGCGAATTGATGAGAGCAGGTGCTCCGTCACTAGGATGTATAAGAGAGGGGACAGAGGACATCCCTGCCTTGTCCCATTGGTGATTGTGAAAGGTGATGAAAATGTTCTGACGCACCCCCTGGGTCTTGGGACACCCGGAGCCGGACCCTTTTTGGTGGATGCTGGTGGTTGTAGTCTTCGTGGCGGCGATCCGGTTCCGTGGCTCAGGGCGGTCAAACCAGTGGCGGAACTATTTATGTGGTTTTGATGTTTAAATGTCCGACTACGCCACCCGTGGATTGCGGTCAGAGTGAACCGCCGCTACAGGGCAGACCGCTAAGGCTGGTGTTGTGGGTGCAGCAGAGCGTAGCATAACTTCCCATGGGAGGAGTATAGCCTCAGGGCAGTGTATGCGGAGGATGGGGGTGATGGTGCAGGGCAGCAGCAGTAACGACACGGAGTCAGTGATGCAGTTCAGGGCCTTTACTCACAGTTCTTATTATCCAGACCACGTCTGCAGGTAACGGCTGCCCACGTCGTACTGTGCTCACCAGGTGAGGGGCTCAGACAACTCCCAGATAACTTTGGAGCGCTTCACAGGACCCCCTTTGTGTGTCCTTTGTCTGGCCTTTCTTACCAACACTTCTGTCCGGCTGCCTCGGGCCTCCTCTTGGTAAACTTGGCGCCAGTTTCCCTGACCCTATGTGGTGCCTTCCTAGCGGGTGGAGCAAGGGGCTGCGCCACATAAAATGTCAGAGCCTCCGGTTTCTAGCTGAGGGTCGTTTCCTGCCTCCACTAGTTCGGGGACCGGTCTCCCCCTTTGGCCTGACCCCTCCACGCAGGTGGATTCGGGCGTGCGGTGGCGACTCGCCCGTCCGCACCCCTGGGATCCCTTCATTCCTCGTTCCTGGAGCCTTCTCCGCTCCTCTTCCTTCCTTCTCCCTCTTGCAGGCCTGGGCCTCTGTTACTAGGCCCGCCTCCGGAGCAGAGCTCATGCAGAGCCCCTGCTCCCTGCCACTTCTGCTCAGACTTCTCTGCACTGAACTAAGATGGTGCCCACCTTTTATACTCCCTTCTCAATGCACCCAGGAACTGCTTCCTCCCTGCTCCTGCACTACAGGGTTCCCCTTCCTCAGTGTTCCCTCCCCCCACTCCAGCCAGGGACAGGGACTGTCGTGCCCATCTCAGGGGCATATTGGTCACCCTGCCCCACGGCAATGTGGTGTAATGCATGCAGGTGTCGGGTCCTGATCCACACTCCATCCTTACCTGAGAGTGAGATATCACACCTCTGGGTGAGGTGCAATACCTCTGTAGCAACCGAGCCCTCAGGGTGCTACAGTTCCATTTATCTTCAGCCTAGGTGACGTATTGCGATACAGGGCCGTGATTTTGGCTATAAAAGGGTCCCCTAGACCCCTACCCCAAGCTCTTTAAGAGAATCATATATGGCGTGCCAGGAGACTCTATGGAATGCTTTCTCAGCATCCAACGAGAGTATCTAATTACAAATTTTTAACTGCATCTAGCCCAGGAAATACTTTGTGCCTAGTAGCAGTGTCTGCTAGTCAGCGGATTATCCCGGCTGTTAAGCAAGCTACACCACCTGTAGTTTAGACACTTAATTTTTTCAAAGGAAATGCTTCGGGACCATGGGATACTTAGTGAAGAGCATCAGGAGGCACCCCAAGGCATAGGGGCTGGGACTGGCAGTAGGCTGCCTTGCGGTGGACAGCCGAGCTCGATCCTTATAAAAGCTTTTTAACTGCAGCAGCTTTAGTGGACGCTACTGGAGCTGGAATTACCGCGGCTGCTGGCATGAGACTTGCCCTCCAATAGATCCTTGTAAATGGATTTAAAGTGTATTCATTCAAATTAGAGAGACAATTTAAATTATAAAGCTTAGAGCTGCCTCCACCACAGGGGGGCTCGCTCGACCCACCAGCGGACAGGCACCAGTATTGGGAGAGGGGGGCTGGCCGTCAGGGTTCACCGCGGCTCTGGCACAAACCCGGCGACACGGAGCTGGCACGGGCAGGAGCGGACTGGCCGTGTCGGCTTCTCACTTTTTGGATTTTAGAAGGGCATGACATGCCTATATCTGTGTCTCCCCCTCCTTTTACTCCTCCACCTCTTTTATTTTCGCATGACTATATGTACTTGTCACTTTTCCATGTGTTAGTTATGTCTTCTGAGCAGTTTGTCAGCTTTTGGACACCTTTGAAGGTGTTTTCTATGTGTTTCTATGTGATTTTGTTTGCCTGCCATTGGTTTTAACGGTGTTCGAAGGTGTTCGACGAACAGTTCGACGAACAGTTCGGCGAACACACGGGTGTTCGACGAACCGAACCGAACTCGAACACTACGGGGGTGGCTCAACACTACTTGGGACACCCGGAGCCGGACCCTTTTTGGTGGATGCTGGTGGTTGTAGTCTTCGTGGTGGCGACCCGGTTCCGTGGCTCAGGGTGGTCAAACCAGTGGCGGAACTATTTATGTGGTTTTGATGTTTAAATGTCCGACTATGCCACCCGTGGATTGCGGTCAGAGTGAACCGCCGCTGCAGGGCAGACCGCTGAGGCTGGTGTTGTGGGTGCAGCAGAGCGTAGCATAACTCCCCACGGGAGGAGTATAGCCTCAGGGCAGTGTATGCGGAGGATGGGGGTGATGGTGCAGGGCAGCAGCAGTAACGACACGGAGTCAGTGATGCAGTCCAGGGCCTTTACTCACAGTTCTTATTATCCAGACCACGTCTGCAGGTAACGGCTGCCCACGTCGTACTGTGCTCACCAGGTGAGGGGCTCAGACAACTCCCAGATAACTTTGGAGCGCTTCACAGGACCCCCTTTGTGTGTCCTTTGTCTGGCCTTTCTTACCAACCCTTCTGTCCGGCTGCCTCGGGCCTCCTCTTGGTAAACTTGGCGCCAGTTTCCCTGACCCTATGTGGTGCCTTCCTAGCGGGTGTAGCGAGGGGCTGCGCCACATAAAATGTCACAGCCTCCAGTTTCTAGCTGAGGGTCGTTTCCTGCCTCCACTAGTTTCGGGGACCGGTCTCCCCCTTTGGCCTGACCCCTCCACGCAGGTGGATTCGGGCGTGCGGTGGTGATTCGCCCATCCGCGCCCCTGGGATCCCTTCATTCCTCGCTCCTGGAGCCTTCTCTGCTCCTCTTCCTTCCTTCTCCCTCTTCCAGGCCTGGGCCTCTGTTACTAGGCCCGCCTCCGGAGCAGAGCTCATGCAGAGCCCCTGCTAACTGCCACTTCTGCTCAGACTTCTCTGCACTGAACTAAGATGGTGCCCACCTTTTATACTCCCTTCTCAATGCACCGAGGAACTGCTTCCTCCCTGCTACTGCACTACAGGGTTCCCCTTCCTCAGTGTTCCCTCCCCCCACTCCAGCCAGGGACAGGGACTGTCGTGCCCATCTCAGAGGCTTATTGGTCGCCCTGCCCCACGGCAATGTGGTGTAATGCATGCAGGTGTCGGGTCCTGATCCACACTCCATCCTTACCTGAGAGTGAGATATCACACCTCTGGGTGAGGTGCAATACCTCTGTAGCAACCGAGCCCTCAGGGTGCTACAGTTCCATTTATCTTCAGCCTAGGTGACGTATTGTGATACAGGACCGTGATTTTGGCTATAAAAGGGTCCCCTAGACCCCTACCCCAAGCTTTTTAAGAGAATCATATATGGCGTGCCAGGAGACTCTATGGAATGCTTTCTCAGCATCCAACGAGAGTATCTAATTACAAATTTTTAACTGCATCTAGCCCAGGAAATACTTTGTGCCTAGTAGCAGTGTCTGCTAGTCAGCGGATTATCCCGGCTGTTAAGCAAGCTACACCACCTGTAGTTTGGACACTTAATTTTTTCAAAGGAAATGCTTCGGGACCACGGGATACTCAGTGAAGAGCATCAGGAGGCACCCCAAGGCATAGGGGCTGGGACTGGCAGTAGGATGCCTTGCGGTGGACAGCCGAGCTCGATCCTTATAAAAGCTTTTTAACTGCAGCAGCTTTAGTGGACGCTACTGGAGCTGGAATTACGCGGCTGCTGGCATGAGACTTGCCCTCCAATAGATCCTTGTAAATGGATTTAAAGTGTATTCATTCAAATTAGAGAGACAATTTAAATTAAAAAGCTTAGAGCTGCCTCCACCACAGGGGGGCTCGCTCGACCCACCAGCGAACAGGCACCAGTATTGGGAGAGGGGGGCTGGCCGTCAGGGTTCACCGCGGCTCTGGCACAAACCCGGCGACACGGAGGTGGCACGGGCAGGAGCGGACTGAACGTGTCGGCTTCTCACTTTTTGGATTTTAGAAGGGCATGACATGCCTATATCTGTGTCTCTCCCTCCTTTTACTCCTCCACCTCTTTTCTTTTCGCATGACTATATGTACTTGTCACTTTTCCATGTGTTAGTTGTGTCTTCTGAGCAGTTTGTCAGCTTTTGGACACCTTTGAAGGTGTTTTCTATGTGTTTCTATGTTTTTTGTTTGCCTCCCATTAGTTTTAACGGTGTTCGAACGTGTTCGACGAACAGTTCGACGAACAGTTCGGCGAACACACGGATGTTCAACGAACCGAACTC
Organism: Phyllobates terribilis; assembly: GCF_046119375.1. Lineage (NCBI taxonomy): Eukaryota > Metazoa > Chordata > Amphibia > Anura > Dendrobatidae > Phyllobates > Phyllobates terribilis. Next base: position 123,921,798 of record NW_027362762.1, on the reverse strand, counting down.
GAACACTACGGGGGTGGCTCAACACTAGTGATAAGCAGAGGATTTCTACACTTCATTGTAGAATGTGGACAGCTAGGAATACTCCTGGAGTCAAACATAGTCTGAAAACGAGGTCCATATATGTACTTTTCTTTCGACTACTTTTGTAGAATCTCCATTAAATTACAAGTAAACCTTACATTTTCCATGTCAAGAGTGTTCTGAGTAAGATCATCTGACGCTGTTCTGTTACCAGAGAAGACTTGGTCCCAGTCTGACCTAGAAATCCTGCGGATTGTTCTTGTAGCATATTCAGGGTCTTTAATATTTACAGTAACATTACCATGATTTGTCTTTCTGTTGTGTAACACAGGTGCCGGAATGCAATGCACAGAGACACAAGGCGGAAACAGTCAGGGATTGATAAAACCACTTTATATGTATAACAGCTATTATGCAAAGGGGTTAGTAACAGGGATAATAAACTGCAACTTGGAAAAACAATAAGAAATAGTTTCAGTGAATAATGATAAAGCTCTTTGCAAAAGTGTGATGCACCCTGTCGTGGGAGTCACCACGTGAGTTCTTTTTGTATGGCCCTAGCAGGGGTCACCGGTTCTTCCCGCTAGGCTGCAAGTCTCTTCCGGAAAAAGTCTATTAGACCCCATTTAGCCTCCCACGCACCAATCGGCCTTCACCCAACCTGAAATCCTAATCCCAACTGTCCCCGGTACCATAGGTGAGAGTTGAAAGTGACGGCCCTGTTCAATTGCAAGATTCCTCCACTGTTACTGGGGCGTCTCTCCTGTCGCAGTCCTCTCTCAGCTCTTCTCAGAATGGAATAAGGGGATCCAGACCTCGGCTCTTGACAGGCGGAGTCAGGTCCCGGGAACTTATTCAGTATGAGGCGCAGGTTCTGACTCTGATCAACATGCGCAGGGCTCAGGGCGCTTCTGTGAGGAGTCCAGAGCCTATCAGGCAGTGTCTGACTCTGGTGCAGCGCAGGCCTCCAGCTGAGACCTGTCGCGCTGGGCTCTGCAGTATCTCTGGAGCCGGTCAGCTCCACTCTGCAGCCTGGTGCCAAATCTGCCTGTGTCTTGGCGAGCTGGACTTTTATATCCAGGAAATCCTTCCTAGGGGTCACCTGATCAGGTGCAGCATCTGAATTTGCTCCCCCTTCAACTCTTCTAGCACAACTTGCAAATATCAGGAAGTTTTGGACATGCATTCTGCTCAATGCTGTCAGATACATCTTAAAAAGACGGCAATATTAAGCGGTTATCTTGAGGAGGCATCACTTCTTCAAAGATCTCTGGTACAACAATGTTTTCATTTATCAATTCTTTTGATGATGATGAACTATCTATTACAAGTTCTTCTATTCTGATATTACATTGCAATTCTCCATTATAGTTTTTTCTGCTACTACAGCACAATTCTCCATTGTGAATTCTTCAGGCTCAACATTGCAATTGTACATTGTAGATTCTTCAGCCTCAATATTGTAGTTCTCCATTGCAGGTTCTTCTGCTTCAACATTGTAATTATCCACTGCAGGTTATTTTGCTTCAACAATGCAATTCTCCACTGCAGGTTCTTCAGCAATGCAATTCTCCACTGCAGGTTCTTCAGCAATTAGCTGCAATACTGGTTTTCCATACAGGTGCCAGCTGGATGGCAACGGGACTGATAATCTGATATGGGAAAAGGTTTGGCATTGCTGCGATGGCCTCTAAAAAGATTGTCTGGCAAGATACTTAATCTTAACAGTCCTTGTACCTTACGCCTCACCTCTAGACAGGCTTGACACTCTCTAACTGCCAACTGCCAACTGCTAACTCCCCCTGGTCACCATAGTGACCAGACAATAGAGCATGTTGATCAGATATCCTCCAATACAGTCCATTGCCGACCTTTATACCACCACCTGCTGGTCTCCAGTGGTATTACAAAGCAACAAAGCATAAATAGACTCATATGAATGCAGAAATGTTTGTAATGGCCCTTTTTGGGCCATTACAGAACCGCTCCTTTCTAATGGGAAAATGTTGTTATGGAGGCCCACCTCAATGTGTCTTCAAATTGGTATTGGGGTATTTCCCAAATTTAGGCAGTCCTTGCAGTCACTGCATGGGCATTACCAGTATAGGAGACCCAATCCTTTATAATGGGAACATTTTATTTACTGAGGCCCTCCTCTATGACTCTTCAAATGGGTATTGGGGTGTGTCCAGATTTTTGGCAGCCCTTGCAGTCACTGCATACACAATAACAGTATAGGAGACCCACTCTTTAATAATAGGAACAACAAAGCATACCCGGCTGATGGCCCGCTAAACAATAGTGAGGGCCGACTACTGGCCCTTTAAGAATAGTAAGGGCCGCCTGATGGCCCTATAAAAATAGTGTTTATTACTTTCAGAGTCCCTCCTTCATAAATTAAACAGGATGAGTCTGATCATGTCTCATACACCACATGGGAAGATAAGGTAGTAAAATGTTAAAAGGACATTTACCGGTAAATGTATTTTTCACCGTTGAAAGCAATGCAAAAGTGCAAAAACGCATCTAAAACGCTACGTGTGACCATAGCCCAAGTTGTGGAAGATCATTTTTTTTTTTGTTTATTTATTTTGCCTTATACACAAGTCATTACCCTGGAAAGGATGTTCCTTAACATTTTTCCCAGAAAAATCCATTTTGGCTTCATTGTTGTATGTTTTATTGTGAGTCCGAAAAAGTGGCATAATACTCTGGTAACATTGTTCACAGCAGTGACCTGGGAGTCAGAAATGCTTCCAGGGGTCTTCCCCATGCTGTTCCCATGTCATTTCTGTACTGTTCCCATTGATTTGGGCAATTTTTAGGCCCCCTGCAGACATCTTGGGGGGGGGGGGGCACCGGAAAAGTTTCCCATAAACTTACATTGGGCATTTTAGCTTTCGCTCATCACTAGACCTGACCAATAAATTGACTAAAAAAAGAGGGGGACAGAGGAAGTTGCTGCCTCACACCCCTGCCTGCCATGCTCTAAGTTACAGAGAGGGTGTGTTCTTTTTCTACTATGTTGTTGCCTGCTTATAATTGGTCAGCATCATACTGGGAGAAGAAGTGCATGAAAACTCTGATAGCACCAACTTGGACTTAAAAAAGTTGTCTCATTAGGTGTTAAATAATTTGATTGCTAATATCTCGGAGAGATGAAAGGAAAAATAACAAAAACCTTTTATTCTGCTCTACACTCACTATTACATCATGTGTCCAGTTCAGCATAAAAATATCTGGTGAAATGTCCTTTTTAAATAAATAGAAGAGCTAAATCTTCAAAATAATTATCATAAGCTCTACCTGAAAAAAGTTTAAAGAAGCACTCCTCCTCGCATCAATGTTTTTATCCTCTTAATATATTGCAATCACCATATTATATAGCACTGTGTGATTACAATTGTTCATTTTACCTTTCTACCTGGCTAATTCTTCTCTTTGCCCTATGTAGAAGCAGGAAGTCTCTTTTCCCTACATTCATCATTCTCCTCTTGAACTCCTAACACAGCTGCTCCTTTCCGCCAGGGACTTTTGCAGTGACTTATGAGTCATACAGGGAAAATTGATCTCCTGTTTCTACATAGAGCTTAGAAGGATTCAGCTAGTCAATTTTTAATCACGCAATGTAATAGACCTAATGGAAAAGAGAATAATTAACTGGGTAGAAAGGCAAAATGAGCAATTGTAAGTACATAGTGCTATATAATATGATGATTGCAATATATTAAGGGGATCAAAATTTTGATGGGAGGAGTGCTTTTTTAAAGACTTCCTATCCCCATACTGAAAAAGTAGGAAAATACCAAAACTACAGCTTGAAAGTAATTGTTCGACCAATCACATGCAGACCAAGTTTAAACACAAATTTGGACTATGACACAGTGTGATTATTTTTACTGTGAGTATTTGTAAAATGGAAGATTTTAGATCTGACTGCAGTATTCAAATCACTAAGCTTAGATCAATGTAAATTAGGTTGTAAAGGTAGAACATATGCCATAAATACAGGTGGGAATATGATAGCCAACCAATTGAGATGAACAAATCACTTAGAAGGAAATAAAATTCACCTAAAATTTTACCCCAAAATTCAGATTTGCCAGAATCCCAATTTTTGGTTTATTCAATTCACTTGTATGAATCCAGCAAAATGGTGTCCAGCTGCCATTATATTAGATTCAAAACTGGCTGGAAAGTGGTTAAAAAAATGAAAAAATTTAATACTCGCCTGGCCATCACTTGTCTTCTTTGTGCCATTCTCTGTTGCGGTCTTCACAAGGCAATCTTCAGCATCTTAGAGTGTCGTTTCCTGCACTAACTAAGTCAAATTGAGTATTGTGCTTTGTCATAACGTCATGGCCTAGTCTGCACAGGAGGATATAAAGATGTCAGACTCGAGAAGCTGACGAAAATTCCAGGTGCTGGAAGATGTTGAGGATGGACCAGAGTGGGACTTTGTAGAGGAACAGGTGATTGTATGTGTTATTTTAAATTTTTTATGCTCTGTGGTCTGAAGAGACCTAAAAATACAATATAGCATACTTTATACCCATTGACTAAATGTTATGTTAATAGAATGTTCCTCAATAAAAACCATCCCTGATATGTCTCTTGAAAAATAAAAAAAGTTATTGCTCCTGAAAGATGGGGAAGAAGAGACGAAAGTGCAAAAATGAAAAACAGCCTAGTCCTTAACCTCTTCCCGCAATAGGACACAAATTAATGTCCATTCTTCATGTGTGGCGGGGGCTTAAGAGCTAAGGTCCCTCCAAACACAGCTGATGCCGGCTATGTTACGTAGTCGGCATCTGTCTCTAAGGCCACATTCACATGTTCAGTATTTGGTCAGTATTTTACATCAGTTTTTTTAAGCCAAAATCAGGAGAGGAACAATCAGAGGAAAAGTATAATAGAAACACGTCACCACTCCTGCATTTTTCGTCCACTTTTGATTTTGGCTTACAAATACTGATGTAAAATATTGACCAAATACAGAACATGTGAACATGTCCTAATAGCTGCGACTGGAGCCAAGCCCTGGTCGCAGCTGATAACCAATAAATGCCACTGTGAATCGTGGGGAACAGATGGGTTATGGCAAAGGTGGGCTTCTGAAGATCATTGTTGCTGTCATCTCTGTACTTCTATGAAGCTCAGGCATAGGCTGAGCTCCACAGGAGATCAAAATATGAAATTAATATGAAAATATGAAATGAATTAATTCCTATGGTAAACACTCTTTTATCTCAAAATAATGGTATCATTCAAAACTACAGCTTGACCTACAGGAAACAAGGCATCATGTGGCTATGTTGACTTTTAAAATAAAAGAAACGTATGGCTCTTGAAAGAAGGTGAGGAAAAAAAACGAAAAGTGCAAAAATGAAAAATTCCGTGGTCCATAATGAGATAAGGAGTTAAAAAGGTGGCGCTTGCCCATTGTGGACATCCAGGGAGTTTAAATGTTTACAATGGGGAAAAACTACTGTATGGTTTATGTTTTTAACCTTTAATACATTGGAGTCAAATATAAAATTGTAGAACAAAAATCTTTCCCTTTCTTTTTTTGCTATAGCTGAATTTAAAATAAATCACTCAAAATAATAAAAGAAGTTGAAGGCACTGCTGATGTATGTTTCTCTTTGCTGTCACAGCTTAGAAATACCAAGTTTACCAACTCATCAAATATTCTCTTTTTATTATTCTTCTGTTGGCTAGAATGACACATTCTCTTTTTCCTCGCTTTTAAGTTCTTAGGAAAACATCCAAACCAAAACGTCCAGGATTATTTGTTAGATCTAATAAGTCTTATTATTTTGCCATCATTGGATTTTTTTTAACATGCCCATTGTTGTGTTTGATCTCAACAGGGTGGCAGACGCTAAGTTTTTTGGTATTTTATAATTATAACTTTAGTGTAAACTATGCATCTTATCTAAATAGTTGATATTATGTGCTGCCAACGTTGTGTCAATTTTTGCAAGTGAACTAGTATTATTGATTATTTTTCTAAACCCCACAGTGACCAAGCAATTTTTTTTTATTCTAGCAAGTATCAATGTATGTGATAATGAAACATTTTAAAACATTACAATATTTTTGAGATTGATTTTTAGGATACAGTGTACCTTATGTTAGTGTTAAATTTAGGTTGATATCTTCTGTATTGATTTAAGAAAAATGACCAAAAAATTAGGAAATTTTCAGACTTTGAATGTTTATAGCTTTGAACCACATAGTTATACTACACAAAAAGATTAATAAATAATATTTGCCATGTGTTTACTTTATGCCATGATCATTTTCTAAATGTCCTTTTGCTTTGTTAAGATGTTAGAAAATGTAAAAGTTTAGCAGTATTTTTTTAATTTTTGAAAGGAAATTTACTAAGAGTATATTTGTTATTCAGTTTTGAAGTGACTTTGAAGGGCCTAAATATTGGAAACCTCCAAAATTGTTGCTATTTTATAAACAGACTCTCTAAAACTGCTGTCAGGTAGTTTGCTAACCATTCAGATGCTTCACAGGAATTAGTACAAATTGGAATGAATAAAATGAAAAATTATATTTTTATCCATTAAAACGTTACAACTTAAAGGGAATCTGTCACCCCCTGTCACTTATCTGACCTCTAATATGGGCATACAGGTGATAGAAATGTGAGTCTATACTTAACTGTATGCCTCATATTAGAGGTCTTGTTGCTGTGAAATGTCTTTTTATTCAAGTCCAGTTTCTGATGCTGTGGAGACTGGGCCTGGAAGAAATCCCCGCCTCCTGGGTGAATTACAATGTTTCCCCTCTCCCCTGCATGTCACAGTGCCCTGTCATGTGCAGTTGCAGCAGCCAAATCCAGGCACTATGACATGCAGGGGAGGGGGGAAACATAGTAATTCACACAGGAGGCGGGAATTTCTTCAAGTCCCCGGGACTGGAACACATCAGAAACTTTTAGGAATAAAAAGACATTTCACAGCAACAAGACCTCTAATATGAGGCATACAGGTAGGTATAGATTTACATTTCTATCACCTGTATGCCCATATTAGAGGTCAGATAAGTGCCAGGGGATGACAGATTCCCTTTAACAGGCCATCATAGTTGGCAGACCTCTTGGCAACCATCAGGACAACACAATCACAATCTTGGGTTACTATGGGGTTACCTAGGGAGCCCTTGCAGTATTTTAACTATCTAGATGTTGCTGTTGCTATTGACAATAGTATCTAGCTGCTTGAGCGTCTATGATCGGTGTCAACACCAATCGTGGCTAATTCAAAAGGTTGTCAGCTATGGTATAAAGCTGAGACTTTGCATTTTTACCCCTTGGGGATGCTATTCTTTTATTTCTCAGGTTAGTAAAAAGAAATATTGCAGGTCAAGGTTCTGTAAAAGCTATTTTACTATTGCTCTTGAATGCACCAACATTAATCACAAACAGAACAGCTAAATTTGTCATATTATTCTTTAACAAACTGCAATAACTCTGTGGCATGGAGGTATGATTTCTCCTATAATATCTTCTTCTGTCTACACAATGGCAAAAAATGTTCTCACCATAAAATCTTTTCTAACGCCGGAATTGTACATGCTCTAGGCTATTAAAATGGAAATCTATGCCACTATCTGTCTAGTCTACGTCAGGTAAATGAAAGCTGATCAAAATTGTCATGGGCCACCAGAGATATTTCTAAAGTTATATTTCCCATATTACAAAATGCTTGGGAAAGGGATACATTTTAATTTAGATTCTTTGGGTGGTTCAGTAATAAGTGCTTAGAGCATCTTCCTTGCTGAGAAACTTTGTAGATTTTGAAAAGTATGGCCACAAGATATGTTAGACTACAGGGAGTTGAATGTTTTATTACTACTGGTAAAAGATGAATCCCCCAAGTTTGTCTGAAGCTTTGCTTTGAAAATAAAACCTGTAGCCAAATTTTAATGCTTTTATAACAATAGAGTATTACACTGTTCAGGAGAGAGTTATGTCTACGATGACTTTTTTCCAATTCTGTGACTTTTTTTGTGCATGGTGACCAGCAACCTGCTGATCACTTTTTTCTTCTGGGGAAGGACAAGTAAGTGGGCAAAGTTAGGACACTAAATTCATCATTATTGAAGGTCTTATGAGTAGTTTACTGACATCTCCGTGATTGGATTTCTTCTAGCCATTCTTCTATAAGTACATGTCATGTTATTAGTTATTTTAAATTTTTAAGTACTTTTTTAAAGTACTTAGTTACTTTTCCATCTTTGATTATAGAAGACTGTTTATTTGATTAATTTCTTTATAAGTGTCTACTTTCCAGCTCAATGAATTAAATTTCATGACTAGTGATGAGCGAGAACTAAAATGCTCGGGTGCTCGATGCTCGGGTCGAGCACATTGGAATACTCGGGTGCTCGACCCGAGCAACGAGCCCAATGTAAGTCTAAGGGAAAATCGAGCATTTTTCAGGTGGCTCCCCCCCGGCGGTCTGCAGAAGGCCTAAAAATTGCCCAAATCGCTGGGAACGGTGCTCAAATTACATGGGGACAGCATGGGGAAGACCCCTGGAAGCATTTCTGACTCCCAGGTCTTTTACGGACTCACAATAAAACATAACAAAATGAAACCAAAATGGATTTTCCTGGGAAATATGTTAAGGAACATCCTTTCCAGGGTAATGACTTGTATATAAAGCAAAATAAATAACCAAAAACAAGAATGCCCCTCCACACATTGGACTATGTTCACACGTAGCGTTTTTGATGCGTTTTTTCACTTTTGCATTGCTTTCAACCGTGACAAATGCATTCACCAGGAAATGTAATTTTAACATTTTACAACCTTAGCTGGCCATGTGGTGTGTGAGATATCATCAGACATATCATGTTTCATTTATGAAGGAGGGACTCTGAAAGTCATAAAGCCTATTTTTATTGGGCCATCAGGCGGCCTTTACTATTCTTAAAGGACCAGCAGTCGTCCCTCACTATTGTTAGAGAGCCATCAGCCAGCTATGTTTTATTGTTCCCATTACTAAAGAGTGGGTCTCCTATACTGTTATTGCGTTTGCAGTGAGTGCCAGGGCTGCCCAAAATTTGGATTCACCCCAATACCACTTTGAAAATTTGGATGCAACCCAATACCCCTTTGAAGAGACTTAGAGGAGGGCCTCCTGAAAACAATGTTCCCATTATTAGGAAGTAGGTCTCCCATTGTGTTTGCCTATGCAGTGAATGCAAGGGTTTCCAGAAATTTGGAGTCACTCCAATGGCCCTTGGAAGAGATGTAGAGGGCCTCATGAAAAAATGTTCCCATTATTAGGAAGTGGGTCTCTCATAGTGTTGATCTATGCAGTGAATGCAAGGGTTGCCAAAAATTTGGAGGCACTTCAAGGCCCCTTGGAAGAGATGTAGAGGGCCTCATGAAAAAATGTTCCCATTATTAGGAAGTGGGTCTCTCATAGTGTTGATCTATGCAGTGAATGCAAGGGTTGCCAAAAATTTGGAGGCACTTCAATGCACTTTGGAAGAGACATGAAGGTCAGTGGGCCTCCTCAAAACAATGTTCCCATTATTAGGAAGTGGGTCTCCCATAGTGCTGGACTATGCAGTGAATGCAAGGGTTGCCAAAAATTTGGAGGCACTCCATTGCCCCTTGGAAGAGACGTGGAGGTCAGAGGGCCTCCTCAAAACAATGTTCCCATTATTAGGAAGTGGGTCTCTCATAGTGCTGGCCTATGCAGTGAATGCAAGGGCTGCCAAAAACTGGGAGGCAGTCCAATGCCCCTTGGAAGAGACGTGGAGGAGGGCCTCATAAAAAAATGTTCTCATTAGAAAGGAGCGGGCCTCCTATACTTGTAATGCCCATGCACTAAGTGTATGGGCTGATAAACATTTACCCCTGGGGGGTATACATGAACATACTGTATAAAAAAATTTTTTTACGGGCATCATAAACACCCTTTAAAAAAATTATGTGGGTGTTGCATCACGGACCACGGTCACCCTGGTGATATGGTGGTGGAGGATGAGAAGAAGGAGGAGGACAAGAGCAAATAGCCAAAATCAAGAAGCGCATACCCATGTCTGGGTGTTAAAAGGTGCATGGGAATATGCCTCCCAAGAAAAAACACTGGATTTGAGTTTATGTTACACTGAAATCATTTAGTGGTGTTGAGAAGTCTGGCCCAATCCAGCCCTTGTTCATTTTTATAAGAGCCAGCCTGTCAGCATTTTCAGTTGACAGGCAGATGCGCCTATCAGTTATAATTCCACCAGCGGCACTAAAAACCCGCTCTGATAAAATGCTGGCGGCAGGGCAGGCCAGGACCTCCAAGGCGTAGAGAGCCAGTTCATTCCACGTATCAAGCTTGGATACCCAATAATTATAAGGCACAGCGGAATCACGGAGGACGTTGGTACGGTCGGCAAGGTACTCCCTCAGTATCTTCCCAAACTTAGCACTCCTTGTGAGAGTACCCCGCGCCTCAGGGCCTGTGCGATGGGAGGGGCTGAGAAAATTCTCCCAGCACTTTGACAGTGTTCCCCTGCCTCTGCTGGATTGAAGTTGTGTCTCTCTTGCCTGTACTCCTTGGTTGTCCAGCGAAGTGTGCCCTCTGCCGCCAGCGTTTTCAGATGGGATTTTTTTTAATAGTTCCGCAACAAGGGTCTTCTGGTACAGCCCCATTTTTGTATACCTGTCCACCTCAGGAATAAGAGATATAAAGTTCTCCTTATAGCGTGGGTCTAGAAGTGTCACCAACCAGTAATGACTGTCACCCAAAATTTTGAGAACGCGAAGGTCATGGGAAAGACAGCGTAACATAAACTCAGCCATGCGTGCCAGACTACTAACAGGCAAGACTTCCGTGTCCTCACCAAGAGGATGAATGACCATGCTCTCCTCCTCCTCCTCCTCTCTGTCCTCTGGCCATCCACGCTGAACAGACGGTATGACAGCTGTGCAGGTAGTACCGTCTATAGCGCATGAAACTAGCTCCTGTTCTTCCTCCTCCTCCTCCTCTTCCTCATTGTCACCCAATCCACGTTGGGATGAGTTGAGGCTGGGCTGTGTTTAATCACCCTGTATGGTTCCTTGCTCCATCTCATAGTGCTCCGCCTGCAATGCATCCTCTTTGATTGTGAGCAGAGAGCGTTTCAGAAGACAGAGAAGTGGGATGGTGATGCTAATTATGGCGTCATCGCCGCTCACCATCTTGGTGGAGTCCTCAATGTTTAGGAGAATGGTACATATGTCTGACATCCATGTCCACTCCTGAGGTCTTATGTGTGGAGTCTGAACTGAATACCGATGGCCTTGTTGATGCTGGTAGTCAACAACTGCCCTCTTCTGCTCACAAATCCTTCCCAACATCTGCAGTGTAGAGTTCCAATGCGTGGGGACATCACACACCAGTCTGTGAGCCGGAAGCTGCAAACACTGCTGAAACACGGAAAGGGCGGCGGAAGCTGTAGGTGACCATCTAAAATGGGCACACAGGTGGCGTACTTTAACAAGCAGATCCGGCAGCTCCGGATAGGATTTGAGAAACCGCTAAACCACGAGGTTAAGCACATGGTCAAGGCATGGTACGTGTGTGAGCTTGCCTCGCCTCAGAGCCGCCACCAGGTTCCGGCGATTGTCACACATGACCATGCCTGGCTGTAGGTTTAGCGGTGTGAGCCATAGATCTGCCTGCTCTTTCAGAGCTGTCCACAACTCTTCAGCATTGTGCGGTTTGTAACCTAAGCATATTAGCTTCAGCACAGCCTGTTGCTGCTTGGCCGAGGCAGTGCTGCAGTGCTTCCAGCTTGTGACTGATGTGTTCATTTCAGAGATGGAGGCTGAAGAGGAGGAGGAGGCTGAGAAGGATGAGGTGCAGGAGCTGTAGACCGTGGGGGCAACCCTGATTGACCTAGGGCCCGCAATCCTTGGCGTCGGGAGGACGTGTTCCGTCCCAAGGTCCGACTGGGTCCCGGCTTCCACTTCCATCAGCGAGATGTACCGTTCCTGCCCACAAGCACTTGTCCACGTGTCCGTGGTGAGGTGGACTTTCCCGGTAACTGCGTTGTTGAGCGCACGGTTAATGTTTTGGGACACGTGCTTGTGTAATGCGGGGACGGCACACCGGGAGAAATAGTGACGGCTGGGGGCAGAGTACCGAGGGACGGCCGCCGCCTTCAGGTTTCAGAATGCTTCAGTCTCCACGAGCCTAAAAGGCAACATTTCAAGCGCAAGCAGTCGTGAAATGTGAGAATTTAGTAGTGTGGCCTGTGGAGCGTTGGCTGCGTATTTGCTTTTGCATTCCAAGGACTGGACAACTGAACGCTGCGCTGGGACAAGGACATGGATGTGCTTCCTGATGCTGCTACTTGAGAGTGTGCAATGACAGGTGCAGGGCATGAGGCATCTTCGCATGAACCATAGACAGGGGATTGGCTTGCATGCACAACAGTGGAAGAAGCAATGGTGCCACCCGCAGACACGGTTCCTGGACCCTGGGGTTTGGCCCACAAAGTCGGGTGCTTTGCTGCCATGTGCCTGATCATGCTGGTGGTGGTCAGGCTGGTCGTTTTGCCACCCCTGCTGATGCTGGCCTGGCAGGTGGAGCAAATGGCCTTTTTGGGATTATCGGCAGAGACTTTAAAAAACATCCAGACTCAGGAAGACCTAACAGTTGTACTGGCAACTTCCTTCATGTTGGTGTTACGGGGAACGGTTTCCTGCCTTCTGTCTGCGGCCACCAAAACTGCTACCTCCTGCCTGTTGGGGTGCTCTGCCTCCCTCCCCCTGTGTGCTGCTGTCCTCGCTCTGCATGTCCTCCTGCCAGGTTGGGTCAGTTACTATATCATCCTCCACCTCGTCTTCCACTTCCACACCCTGGTCCTCCTCCTGACTTTCTGGCAATTGTGTCGCATCATCGTCCACCTCTTGTGACACTTTCCCACGTCACCTTCGTGTGACCGTGGCTGCTCCAATATTTGGGCATCGCTACATGCGATCTCCTCTTGCCCCGCTTCAAGTGGACCGGGCGAGAGGCCCGAATCAATAAATGGAAAAGTGAACAGCTCTTCAGAGTGTCCAAGTCTGGGACCAGTTGTCTCCGGGCACTCAGCATGGTGGGAGGAAGGAGGATCAGGGTGAGGAATATGCGGTCCATACTCATGGCTACTGAGACTTAACCGTGTGGAAGACAGGGTGGTGGTGGTGGTGGTGGCTAAGTGACTGGAAGCATTATCTGCTTTCCAATCAACAACCTTTTGACACTGCTCTGGGTTCAATAGTGGTGTGCTGCGGTCCCCTAGGAATTGGGACAGGAAGGTCGGGCGAGAAGATGTGGGTGTTTGTTGCGGCACAATTTCAGCTTGCCCACGGCCTCGGCCTTGGCATGCACCGTCACCATCATGTCCAGTTCCCTGTCCCTTGCCTCGTGCCTTGCCCATTTTAAATGGAGGACAATATCTTCCACACTCACTACAAATGACTGAGTTTGGAGCGAACATATATGTGTTCTGTGTGACGGAAAAAACACAGTTTTAAATACCTGGCCTGTAGGTAACTATTTTGAACATCAAACTGGTTTCAATTGCTTCACTGACACACTGAAACACATTTTTAATTTGGGCCAGAAATGGCAGTATTTTCCGAAAACGTATATGTAATCCGTGTGACGAAGAAAACACAGTTTTAAGTACCTATAGCAAAAACCCGGCACTCAAATCCTGGGCTTAATGAATGAGAGCAGCAAGATACATTCAGATATAATACATACAAAAGGAAGGAGGGGGGAAGGGAAGGAAAGATCTGAGAGAAGGAGGACCATACCTGCAAGGCTATGTAGTAGAGATATAGCGGTATGTTATCAGAGAAGTGTCAGGCTGTGGTAAAAGATCAGTAAAATGAATATAAACCATGCCAAGAGACAGCCCCAGTAAGATAGAAGTCAAAACATACCATGTGACAAATAGCAGGCTTCCTATATTGTGGCGTACCAACGCGGTATCCACCGCTTGTCAGTGATATGTTTTGAAAACGTATATGTGATCCGTGTGAGGGAGAAAACACAATTTTAAATAGCTGGATTTCTAGCGCTATAATATGGAAAGGACCTGGCTGTATTCTGCGGTGCCAACAAGCAAATGGCGCAGAAAAACGGTGTTCTCTGGATTGCTTTTTAAGCAAATAATGAGGATTAAGATCCAAAAAAAAGTATTCCTGGCCCCTGAGACCTGGACCTATTTCTAAAAATATAACTGCAGCAGAAGGCAGAAGACAGAATTGGAATGTAGCCTCTTGTGCAATATGCACTGCAGAAGGACTGTTTGTTAAGATGGATATGTGTAATGTATGGTTTTTCTCCCTACCCTACCTAATACACAAGCAAATCTCTCCCTGATGCAGCACCAGCTCTCCCTACACTGTCTGATTCCGGAGTGACTGTGACGAGCACGGCGGTGCCAGGTCTGATATAGACCTGATGACGCTGTGCGGCCAGCCAATCACTGTAATGCCTCAACCACCATGGCTGCGGCATTACAATGAGTGGCAGGCAATCCCTGCATGTTGATTGGCGCTCTAAAGAACGCCAAACATGCAGGGAGGGGACCTGAGCATCCACTCGAGCATCGGCGAGCTCCCAGCATCTCGAGTACTGAGATGCTTGGGCGAGTACCGAGTACTTGCGAGTATGCTCGCTCATCACTATTCATGGCCATAAAGGTCCCATGACAAAATAACTCAAACATGTTTTGTTTTTCTCTCTACTAAAAATAATACTTGATAGCATTAATTTATAATTTCCAATACCCAAGTTGAAAAAAAAACACTGCATGAACCTAACATATTTAGGATTTAAATTTTATAATTTGCATAATTGATGCAAAATTTTAATATGCAGCTTTATTGTACTTTTTTGCTTAAAGGCATCATGGTTCATAGTCTAAATGTTTCTTACAAGAAGCAATAGACTTAGCACTCAGGTTTACAAGTGAGTAAAGACTGTTACAGGACTCAAATAGGCTTCTTAAAGAGGCACACGAAAGTAACTGAGGGATTTTGCTTTTGTGTTAAAAAGGTTAAATATCCTATTAGAGACCGTAATATAAAAAAGACTATGGCTCTATTCATAAACTGTTTTTGACTTAGATCTGGTAGAAAACACTTTAAGTCGTAAAATGTAATTCGAGGTTGACCAAAATTTTGCAACTTTTGGGATTTTCATTCCTGGTTTGCCCAGCTGCATCAAAATGGGTGGAACTAGGACAGGACAGGACGGAATGGGGGCAATGCATCACAGCTTGTCTAATTCATGATGAGCTGTGGCGTGCTTTTCTATGCTAATTAAAGGGGTTGTCCACTTCTTTCATATTGATGCCCTATCCGTGGGATAGGGCATCAATGTATGATCGGCCAGGGTCCCGCACACGGCACCCCTGCCGATCAGCTGTTATTGTGCCGGCAGTGGCCGTCACCGGTCGTAAGTCCTTACCTGCGGTGCTTGGCAGTCAAGTTGTAGTAGCCGGCGCTTGTTACTGCACATCCGCCTCCCATTCACAACTTGACGGGCAGGTACCACAGGTAAGAACTTCCGGCCAGCGACTGCCGCCGCCGGCACCAATAACAGCTGATCAGTGGGGATGCTGCGTTCGGGACCCCACCCGATCATACATTGATGCCCTATCGTACGGATAGGGCATCAATGTAGAAGTAGTTGACAACTTCTTTAAGGATGTGACCAAATGTGTTTGGCTGTTCATGTTTTAATTTTTTTGCTCGAGATTCCCTTGATATCAATGTTTAGAATGCCATGTCTGGTTGAAAGGTGTTAGTTAGATGTCTTCTAAAGTATTTTGAGACTATAAAGGATGAATTTTATAATTGATATATGGAAGAAAGTGCTTGATCAATTTTTTTCATTTATGTGGAGGAATTTCTGGTAATCACCGGAGGACTGGCACGCTGCAAAAGTAGACTTTCATGGTTGGATATTACCAAGAGATATGATTGCTATCACTAATTTGTTTTTATCCTTTATAAAGAGTTCCTGCTATAAATATCTCACTTTAGAATTACAGACTTCAAAATTAAACTCTGTGTCGTTTCATCAAACTTTGCATCAATCAAAAGTACAAGAAAATATAAGAAATAGTGTTGAGCGAACATGCTCGACACTGCTCGGTACTCGCCCGAGCATCACGCTACTCGGGATGTTTGGAGAGCACTGAGCATTTCCGGGTTACTCGGGCGGGAGCTCGGGTCTCTGCCCTGCATGTTTGGTGCTCTTTACAGAGCCAATGAACATGCAGGGATTGCCAGCCAGTCACTGTAATGCTGCAGCCATGTTGGTTGTGGGCATTACAGTGATTGTCTGACAGCACAGCGTCACCTCGAGTATTTAAACCGGGCGCCGCCATCTTGGACACAGTCGCTCCGGATTAGACAGTGTAGGGACAGCGCTGCTGATTTAGGGAGAGATATAAACTGCGAAATAGTTAGTGTAGGGTCTGTAAAGGCTGCCAGAACAAACAAACAGTCCTTTTCAGGACTAATATCCATCCCAGATACCAGGCAGGCAGGCTGTATAGGAGACACAGTGGTTATACCAGCAAACGCTGCATTACAGTCCTGTGTGCTCCTGTTGCTGAAATTGCTGGACTTAGCACCAGGTGTCGGGGGCCAGGAAAAATCCTTTTTTTTTTCATCTAAATCCTCCTTTTTTTTCCTCCTTCACACTGTACAAATACCTGTCTTATTAACCTTTTTGTGTCCTCCCCCCCCAAAAAAAGCGTGTCTCTGATTTTTCAGACACAAATATAACTGTTGAAAATAGTCTGGTGTAGGCTAGAGAAACAGAAGTGTTGTTTTGCACTTCCACGGTTCAAACCTCTGTATTATCCATTTTGGGCCATTTGTATCTAAAAAAAAAAACAGTTTGAGTGTGTCGCTCACTGTTCAGCCGCAAATATCTCTATTTAAAAAAGTGTGGTATACCCCAGTAATCAATAACTGTGGTTTTGCCATCCCACGGTAAAAAATCTCTATTATTCAGCTTTTGGTAGTTTTTTCCGTAAAGAAAAACAGTAGTGTCTCCTGACTGTTGTGACACAAAAATATTTCTGTTGAAAATAGTCTTGTGTAGACCCGACATCCCAGTGTGGTTTCGCAGTTCCACGGGTCAAATCGCTGTAGTATCCAGTTTTTGGCCTTTGGTATCTAAAAAAAAAAGCAGTTTGAGAGTGTCGCTCACTGTTCAGCCGCAAATATCTCTATTTAAAAAAGTGTGGTATACCCCAGTAAACAATAACTGTGGTTTTGCCATCCCACGGTAAAAAATCTCTATTATTCAGCTTTTGGTAGCTTTTTCCGTAAAGAAAAACAGTAGTGTCTCCTGACTGTTGTGACTCAAAAATATATCTGTTGAAATTAGTCTTGTGTAGGCCCGACATCCCAGTGTGGTTTCGCAGTTCCGCGGGTCAAATCGCTGTACTATCCAGTTTTGGGCCTTTGGTATCTAAAAAAAAAGCAGTTTGAGTGTGTCGCTCACTGTTCAGCCGCAAATATCTCTATTTAAAAAAGTGTGGTATACCCCAGTAAACAATAACTGTGGTTTTGCCATCCCACGGTAAAAAATCTCCATTATTCAGCTTTTGGTAGTTTTTTCCGTAAAGAAAAGCAGTAGTGTCTCCTGACTGTTGTGACACAAAAATATATCTGTTGAAAATAGGCTTGTGTAGGCCCGACATCCCAGTGTGGTTTCGCAGTTCCACCGGTCAAATCGCTGTACTATCCAGTTTTGGGCCTTTGGTATCTAAAAAAAAAGCAGTTTGAGTGTGTCAAATCGCTCTACTATCGGCTAGTCTGTACGAAGACCTATAGATGCAAGGGAGGGATCCCTACAAGAACTAGGGACTGGGATAAAGTTGGGCACCTCCTAGCAGAAATTGTAGCAGTAAAAGACAAACAAACAACATAGAACATAAAGGTCCGAAGACCAAGCTAAACAGACTGAGAAAGGTAACTAAGCACTAGGCTAACTTAAGAGTAGAAATTACAATGAAGACCAGCAAGGCCAGGAGGGCGGAGATGTATTAAATAGGCAAAAAAGGTCATGTGACCAGCAAACTAGAAAAAAACTAACACGAGAGTTCTAACAGAGGATCCTCCGGATCCCCTAGGCCCAGGCTTATCAGGAAAACCTTATCAGGAAACCTCCTGTGAAACGCTCTGACAAGTCTGGAAGCAGAAACATCATCCGCCCTCACCCATGAGTTATCCTCGGGTCCGAAACCTTTCCAAGCGACGAGATACTGCAAACTCCCTCTATACCGTCTAGAATTTAGGATGCGGGAAATTTCGTATTCCCCTTCCTCCACCACCGGAGGAACAGTGTCAGAGACGTCTCCATCCGACACACAAGCTCTTTTCAACAGAGAAACATGAAACACCGGATTAATCTTCCAGGAGGTAGGAACCTCCAACCTAACAGCAGATTGGTTAACTACCTGAAGCACCTTAAAGGGCCCTACAAACTTGGGACCCAATTTTTTAGAAGGAATCCTCAACCGCAGATTCTTAGAGGACAACCAAACCATGTCACCAATAGCAAACAAAACCTCTTGCCGTTTCCTATCAAAGTACCTCTTAGATTTTTTGTTAGCCTCCTGAAGATTACCACGCACATCCGTCCAAACTCTCTCCAAGTCACTGGAAAAACTCTCCTCCTCAGGCACAGCTGATACCAATTTGGAGAATGACCCAAAAGACGGATGTCTCCCAGAACAACAAAAAAAGGCGAACAACCAGCAGAAGAGGATGTATGGTTGTTAAGAGCAAACTCAGCAAGTGGCAGAAACTCAGACCACCCTTCCTGATTGTCTGCCACAAAACAACGCAAGAACTGCTCAACATCCTGATTCTTCCTTTCTGTGTGGCCATTAGACTCAGGATGATATCCGGATGAAAACGACAAATGAACTCCCAACCAGTCACAAAAAGCACACCAAAAACGAGCCACGAACTGAGGTCCCCTATCCGAAACAATGTCAGTAGGAATGCCATGTAGTCTGACAATTTCCTTGACAAAGGCCTTAGCGAGTGTCTTACCGCAGGGCAGTTTGATGAAAGGAACCAAGTGACACATCTTGCTAAAACGGTCCACGACCACCCAGATGACTGTGAAACCCTCAGAGGGGGGAAGGTCAGTAATATAGTCCATAGCCAGATGTGTCCAAGGTACACTAGGAACCTCCAGAGGGCAAAGCAACCCCGCTGCAGGAGTATGTGAAGACTTAGATCTAGCACACACCGTACATTGACGCACCCACTTAATGACTTCCTTCTGCCATCCAGGCCACCAAAAACTGCGACCCACAAGTCTCTTGGTCTCAGAAATTCCTGGATGACCTGCCAACCGAGACTCATGACACTCAACAAACAAATCTCTCCTAAAGGTCCTAGGCACAAACAACCTCCCATGGGGAGTGTTAGATGGGGCATTCTCCTGTGCTTTAAGAATCTCATCTTCCAAAACGGAGTCCAATGCAGCAATCACAACACCTTCTTGTAAAATGCTCCCCTCCTCCTCAGCACCAACCATGGGAGAAAAGCTGCGAGACAAAGCATCAGCTTTAACATTCTTGGTACCCGGGATGTAAGTAATGGAAAAATTAAACCGCGAGAAAAAAAAGTGCCCACCTAGCCTGACGGGCATTCCAGCGCTTGGCAGCATCAAGATAGATCAGATTTTTATGATCAGTGAAAACCTGAATGGGAAATTCAGCACCTTCCAAGAGATGACGCCAGTGTTCAAATGCGAGTTTAATAGCCAGCAATTCACGGTTACCAATATCGTAATTAAGTTCAGTCTCAGAAATTTTTTTTAAAAAAAAAAAGCACAGGGATGTACTCCATCCTTGATTTCCTGAGACAACACCACACCGACCCCCACCGAAGAAGCATCAACCTCAACCAAAAACGGCTTAGTCACATCAGGCTGCATAAGGATAGGAGCAGAGCTGAACCTCTCCTTTTGAAACACAAAAGCTTCAATGGCCTCAGTAGTCCATTGACTAGAAAGATCGGTCAGTGGTTTGACAATAATAGAAAAATTTTTAATGAATTTTCTGTAATAATTGGCGAAACCCAAAAACCTCTGTATCGATTTCAAATCAATAGGCCTAGGCCATTCCTGAACCGCCTGAACCTTCACAGGGTCCATCTCAAAGCCTTTGCTGGAGATAATGTAGCCCAAAAAACTAATTCTCTGTACAGCAAACTCACATTTCTCCAGCTTAGCAAAAAGCGAATTGTCAATTAATAACTGTAATACCTCACGTACGCTCCGCCAATGAGACTCCAGATCAGGCGAATAAATCAAAATGTCATCCAAATACACAACCACATTTTTGCCGATCAAAGGTCTAAGGATGTCATTAATAAGATTCTGAAAAAATGCTGGAGCATTGGTAAGACCAAAAGGCATAACCAGGTTCTCAAAATGACCCACAGGAGTGTTAAAAGCAGTCTTCCATTCATCATCCTCCTTCATGCGCAACAAATTGTATGCCCCCCCGGAGATCAATTTTAGAGAACCACTTGGCCCCCACTAACTGGTTAAACAAATCAGGAATCAATGGCAGTGGGTAAGGATTGCGTACAGTAATTTTATTAATCTCACGAAAATCCAGACAAGGACGTAAACCGCCGTCCTTTTTTTTAACAAAAAAAAATCCAACAGCCACAGGAGACTTGGAAGGCCTAATGTGACCGGCGGCCAAGCTTGTCTGTATGTATTCCTCCAAAGCCTTTCTCTCAGGAATAGTAAGATTAAATAAACGACTTTTAGGAAGAGTCGCTCCAGGGACAAATTCAATGGTACAATCATAGTCTCTATGGGGAGGCAATATTTGTGACTCCTCCTCAGAAAAAACTCTCCAAAAATCCTGAATAGGTACAGGTAATTCCCCTTTTTCCACCGCAGCAATACGTCCGTTACAACACTTGTCATAACACTTAGGACTCCAGGACTTAATTTCATTGGTAGACCAATCCAGTAAGGATTGTGCAATTTTAACCAGGGTAACCCCAAAATTACTGGAGAAGGCAAATTATTTAATACCACCAAATCCAAATTTTCTTGATGAACACCATTAATAGTGAGGGAAAATTCACAGACCTTGTGAGTAACACTCTTCAAGGGGGGGCCATCGACAGAAACCACAGCAATAGGGGATGACAAAGGTTTGGGTTTTAATTTAAGTTTTTCCAAGAATCCCCCATCAATCACATGCAGAGTAGAACCACAAGCCACAAATATCCGAAATTCGATTAATTCTTCCTGAGCAGTGGTAGTAGCCGAAAGAAATACACCCTTAGAATTTAAACAGGCAATACGGGCATAACTGACCTTTTTTTTTTATTTGTTCATACGAAGTACACAGTTCTTAATAAAATGATCAGATTTTCCACAATAAAAGCACGAACCTTCAGAAGATCTGTGATCTTTTTCCTGAGAATGGGGTGCCATCGCTCCAATCTCCATTGGCTCTCCAATGTCAGTACAGACCCTCTCAAGCCTCGGAGCGGACATGGCAGAGGATTTACTTTCATTAACCCTTGCGCGCAGTCTCCTGTCCACCCGTATAGCTAATTGCATAGCCTCCTGCAAGTTTCCAGGTGTGGGATAAGCAATCAGCAAATCCTTAACCCTTTCACCTAGCCCCGCAAGAAACAAACTCTTCAAAGCTGAATCGTTCCACCTCACCTGGGCAGACCACCGACGGAAGTGAGAACAATATTTTTCCACATTACCTGATCCCTGCTTCAAATGTCTTAATTCAGTCTCAGCTGATGAGATACGATCAGGATCATCATACAACAAATACAAAGCAGAGAAAAAACTATCCACTGATCTAAAGCATGGATCACTAGGTTGGAGAGAAAAGGCCCATCCCTGAGGTTCTTTGTGCAAAACTGACATTATGAACCCTATGCGCTGTGATTCATCACCAGAGGATCTGGGTCTGAAACGAAAATGCAATAAACAAGCATTTTTAAAGGAAAAAAATTCCTGTTGATCACCAAAGAATAAATCAGGCAAACGTACCTTTGGCTCCACAAAATGTGCTCCAGAACAGCTACTCACGTGTTGTTGGAGCTCGGCCACCTCCAGAGAGAGTCCCTGCAGGCGTTGAGCCAAATCCTGAATCGACACCATGATGGAAACTGGAAGTCTTTCCTTAGAGATATTTTTGAGCTGGACTTACTGTTATGATCTGCTACAAGCACTAAGGAAAGAAAAGAGATCTGTCCCTACAATAGAACTAAGCTAGATCCCTACGATGTAACGGGAAACCTGATCCTGCGATCAGACCCGCTAAAGTCCTCGGCTAGTCTGTACGAAGACCTATAGATGCAAGGGAGGGATCCCTACAAGAACTAGGGACTGGGATAAAGTTGGGCACCTCCTAGTAGAAATTGTAGCAGTAAAAGACAAACAAACAACATAGAACATAAAGGTCCGAAGACCAAGCTAAACAGACTGAGAAAGGTAACTAAGCACCAGGCTAACTTAAGAGTAGAAATTACAATGAAGTTCAGCAAGGCCAGGAGGGCGGAGCAGGATTAAATAGGCAAAAAAGGTCATGTGACCAGCAAACTAGAAAAAACCTAACAGGAGAGTTCTAACACTTAGAAGCCGTGAGTCTCGACCGCATACTCCTCCTCACCCTGATGCTCCTTCCTCCCACGATGCCGAGTGTCGTCAGACAGCATGTGATCCCACACTTGGACACTCTGAAGAGCTGTTCACTGGTCCATTTCCATATTTGGGCCCCTCGCCTGATACGCTTGAAGTGGTGGAAGAGGAGATCCCATGTTGCGATGCCCAAATATTTGAACAGCCACGGCCACAGGATGTCGACGTTGGCAATCTGTCACAAGAGGTGGACGATGACGAGACACAATTGCCAAGAAGTGAGGAGGAGGATCGTGGTGCGCAAGTGGAAGAGGAGGAGGTGGTGGATGATCTAGTAACTGACCCAACGTGGAAGGAGGACATGCAGAGTGAGGCCAGCAGCACACAGGGGGAGGGAGGCAGAGTACCCCAACAGGCAGGAAGAAGCAGTGTGGTGGCCGCAGACAGAAGGCAGGCAACCGTTCCCCGTAACACCAACACGAGGGACGTTGCCAGTACAAGCGGTAGGTCTTCCAGAGTCTGGAATTTTTTTAAAGACTCTGCTGATAACCCCAAAAAGGCCATATGTTCCACCTGCCATGCCAGCATCAGCAGTGGTGACAAAACTACCAGCCTGACCACCACCTGCATGATCAGGCACATGGCAGCAAAGCACACGACTTTGTGGGGCGAAACCCAGGGTCCACGACCAGTGTCAGCGGGTGTCACCACTGCTTCTTCCACTGTTGTGCGTGCAATAGAACCCCCTGTTGTGTGCGCAAGGCAATCCCCTGTCCATACTGCATGTAAATATGCCCCCTCCTCTCAGTCTTCACTTGTTATGGCAGTTTCTCAAGAAACAGCATCAACGTCCACATCCACGTCCCACCGCAGCGTTCAATTGTCCATATCCCAGACCTTTGAACGAAAGCGGAAATTCGCAGCTAACGCCCCACAGGCCACAGTCCTAAATTCGCACATTTCACGACTGCTTGCTTTGGAAATGCAGCCTTTTAGGCTGGTGGAGACAGAATCCTTCCGCAATCTTATGGCGGTGGCCGTCCCTCGGTACTCGGTCCCCAGCCGACACTATTTTGCCCGGTGTGCCATCCCCGCACTACACAAGCACGTGTCCCAAAGCATCTGCCATGCCCTCAACAACGCAGTTACTGGGAGAGTCTACCTGACAACGGACACGTGGACAAGTGCTTGTGGCCAGGGACGGTACATCTCTCTTACGGCACACTGGGTAAACATAGTGGAAGCCGGGACCCAGTCGGACCTTGGGACGGAACACATCCTCCCCACACCGAGGATTGTGGGCCCTATGTCAGTCAGAGTTGCCCCCACAGTGTACAGCTCCTGCGCATCCTCCTCCTCCTCCTCATGTTCAGCCTCCATCTCAGATATCACCACATCAGTTACAAGCTGGAAGCATTGCAGTACTGCCTCCGCCAAGCGGCAACAGGCTGTGCTGAAATTCATAAGCTTAGGTGATAAACCTCGCACTGCTTGTGAGTTGTGGACAGCTGTGAAAGAGCAGGCAGATCTGTGGCTGAGACCGCTGAACCTACATCCCGGCATGGTCGTGTGTGACAATGGCCGTAACCTGGTGGCGGCTCTGAGGCGAGGTGAGATCACACGCGTACCATGCCTGGCTCATGTGCTTAACCTCGTGGTTCAGCGGTTTCTTAAATCGTACCCCGAGTTGCCAGATCTGCTCGTGAAAGTACACTGCCTGTCAGCTCATTTTCGCAAGTCGGCTACAGCTTCCGCCGCCCTTGCTGTGTTGCAGCAGCGTTTGCAGCTTCTGGCACACCGACTGGTGGGTGATGTTCCCACACGTTGGAACTCTACCCTCCACATGTTGCCAAGGATTTGTGAGCAGAAGAGAGCAGTTGTGGAGTACCAGCTGCAACAAAGCCATCGATATTCAGGTCAGACTCCACACATAAGACCTCAGGAGTGGACCTGGATGTCTGACATATGTACCATCCTGACAAACTTTGAGGAGGCCACCAAGATGGTGAGTGGCGATGACGCCATCATTAGTGTCAGCATCCCACTTGTCTGTCTTTTGCAACGCTCTCTGCAGAGAATTAAAGAGGAGGCATTGCAGCCAGAGTATGATGAGATGGATCAAGAAGCCGTAGCGGGCGATTACACACAGCCCAGCCTCATCTCATCCCAATGTGCAATGGGGGACAATGAGGGAGAGGAGGAGGAGGAGGAGGAGGAGGAGGAAGAACAGGAGCTGCTATCATGCGTTGTAGACGGTAGTACCTGTACAAGTGCCATACCGTCAGTTCAGCGTGGGTGGCCTGAGGACAGGGGGGAGGAGGAAGAGGAGGAGGAGGAGGAGAGCATGTTCAGTCGTCATCTTGGTGAGGACACGGAAATCTTGCCCGTTACCAGTCTGGCACGCATGGTTGACTTTATGTTACGCTGCCTTAACCGTGACCCTCGCGTTGTCAAAATGTTGGGTGACAGTCATTACTGGTTGGTGACACTTGTAGACCCCCGCTACAAGGAGAACTTTCACTCTCTTATTCCTGAGGTGGAGAGGTCTACAAAAATGGGGCAGTACCAGAAGGTCCTTGCAGCAGAACTCTTAAAAAAATTCCCATCTGAACACGCTAGCGGCAGAGGTGACAGTTCGTTGCCCAACCAAGGCGTACAGGCGAGAGAGATGCAACTCCAATCCAGCAGAGGCAGGGGAACACTGTCAACGTTCTGGGACAGTTTTCTGACACCCGCCCAGCTTACAGGCCCTGAGGCACGGGGTACTCTCACAAGGAGTGGAAAGTTTCAAATGTTGGTGAGGGAGTACCTTGCCGACCGTACCAGCGTCCTCCGTGATTCCTCTGTGCCTTTTAATTATTGGGTATCCAAGCTGGACACTTGGAATGAACTCACTCTGCACGCCTTGGAGGTCTTGGCCTGCCCTGCCGCTAGCGTGTTATCGGAGCGTGTTTTTAGTGCCGCTGGGGGAATTATAACTGATAAGCGCACTCGCCTGTCAACTGACAATGCTGACAAGCTGACCCTTATCAAAATGAACAAGGGCTGGATTGGGCCAGACTTCTCATCACCACCAAATGACAGCAGAGTAACATAAAGTCAAATCCACTGTGTTATTTCGGGAGGTGTATTCACATGCACCGCTTCACACCCACACATGGGTATACGCTTCCTCGTTTCGGCTGTTTTATCTTCTTCTCCTTATCCTCAGCCTCCACCACCATTATACCACCAGGGTGCCAGCATTGCAAGTTCCTCCGTCCTTATTTTTGGCAGCTTTTGCTTGCAAGGCATAAGCAAATACTATGGGACACCCACTCCCCAATAATGGGACTTATGTTTGTAATATGCTGTACTGCATGGCTCTTGTAAGGGGCATTGCAAGTTGCTCCGTCCTAATTTTTGGCAGCTTTTGCTAAGAAAGCATAAGCAAATACTATGGGACACCCACTCCCCAATAATGGGACTTATGTTTGTAATATGCTGTACTGCATGGCTCTTGTAAGGGGCATTGCAAGTTGCTCCGTCCTAATGTTTGGCAGCTTTTGCTTGGAAAGCATAAGCAAATACTATGGGACACCCACTCCCCAATAATGGGACTTATGTTTGTAATATTCTGTACTGCATGGCTCTTGTAAGGGGCATTGCAAGTTGCTCCGTCCTAATTTTTGGCAGCTTTTGCTTGCAAGGCATAAGCAAATACTATGGGACACCCACTCCCCAATAATGGGACTTATGTTTGTAATATGCTGTACTGCATGGCTCTTGTAAGGGGCATTGCAAGTTGCTACGTCCTAATTTTTGGCAGCTTTTGCTTGCAAGGCATAAGCAAATACTATGGGACACCCACTCCCCAATAATGGGACTTATGTTTGTAATATGCTGTACTGCATGGCTCTTGTAAGGGGCATTGCAAGTTGCTCCGTCCTAATTTTTGGCAGCTTTTGCTTGCAAGGCATAAGCAAATACTATGGGACACCCACTCCCCAATAATGGGACTTATGTTTGTAATATGCTGTACTGCATGTGACGCGACCCTGGGGATACCCGGTGCCGGGTCTGTGGGGTCTGTAGTCTCCGTGGCGGTGACCCGGTCCCGTGGCTCAGGCTGGTCCAACCAGTGGCAGTCTTTCTTAGGTTTTGAGGTTAATTGTCAGACTGCACCACCCGTGGATTGCGGTCAGGGAGTACCAATGCTGCAAGGCAGACCGCTGAGGCTGGTGTTGTGTGCTCAGCAGAGAATGGGATAACTCCCCACGGGAGGAGTATAGCCTCAGGGCAGTGAGTGTGGATGATGGGGGTGATGGTGCACGAGCGCAGCAGGAACGACTCAGAGTCTTTGCAGTGCAGTTCAGGGTCTTTACTGATGATTATAAGGTAAACCCTCCCGGGAGTACTGGCTAGCATAAGAGGCCTGGTCAGTCTGTGAGCAAGCAGGAGTTCCCCTGGCCAGGTGGAGTTGTAGGCCTCCCCGTCTGTCTGCACTCTTCCTGGCTACCTTGCTGTAATGCTGTAACTAGCCCACGTCCCTGAGTGTACCGTGTAGTGCTCACCCATATGGCTGGTGACTTGGGGCCTTCTGTTAGCCTCCGCTCCACGACGGCGGTGCTGGTCCCTTGCTTGTGACTGAGCCTCCGGGCTTCTATGGCCAGAGAACCTGAAATCCCCTGCCGGCTGGTTTCTGCTGCTGGATATATAAGACCTCACAGCCTCGGACTCCTGTGTCCGGTTCCTATTGTCTTCTGCCAGGGCGAGCTCTGCTCAGCTTCCAGCCCCTGGTCTTTAGCTCCTAGCTCCTACAGAGCTCCTTGCTGTTACTTTCCCTTGCTCTCACTCTGACTCTGACTGTTCTCTGTTCTCTGACTCACTCAACCCCGCCCCAGATCCAGTTTATAAGGGCAGAATT
This sequence comes from Phyllobates terribilis, assembly GCF_046119375.1. Lineage (NCBI taxonomy): Eukaryota > Metazoa > Chordata > Amphibia > Anura > Dendrobatidae > Phyllobates > Phyllobates terribilis. Next base: position 123,894,186 of record NW_027362762.1, on the reverse strand, counting down.
CTCCCCTTCCAGGAATGGGGCAGGAGGATGTTGCATTTTTAAGGGATCCTGACTAGTGTTGAGCCACCCCCGTAGTGTTCGAGTTCGGTTCGGTTCGTCGAACACCCGTGTGTTCGCCGAACTGTTCGTCGAACTGTTCGTCGAACACCTTCGAACACCGTTAAAACCAATGGCAGGCAAACAAAAACACATAGAAACACATAGAAAACACCTTCAAAGGTGTCCAAAAGCTGACAAACTGCTCAGAAGACATAACTAACACATGGAAAAGTGACAAGTACATATAGTCATGCGAAAATAAAAGAGGTGGAGGAGTAAAAGGAGGGGGAGACACAGATATAGGCATGTCATGCCCTTCTAAAATCCAAAAAGTGAGAAGCCGACACGGCCAGTCCGCTCCTGCCCGTGCCACCTCCGTGTCGCGGGGTTTGTGCCAGAGCCGCGGTGAACCCTGATGGCCAGCCCCCCTCTCCCAATACTGGTGCCTGTCCGCTGGTGGGTTGAGCGAGCCCCCCTGTGGTGGAGGCAGCTCTAAGCTTTTTAATTTAAATTGTCTCTCTAATTTGAATGAATACACTTTAAATCCATTTACAAGGATCTATTGGAGGGCAAGTCTCATGCCAGCAGCCGCGTAATTCCAGCTCCAGTAGCGTCCACTAAAGCTGCTGCAGTTAAAAAGCTTTTATAAGGATCGAGCTCGGCTGTCCACCGCAAGGCATCCTACTGCCAGTCCCAGCCCCTATGCCTTGGGGTGCCTCCTGATGCTCTTCACTGAGTGTCCCGTGGTCCCGAAGCATTTCCTTTGAAAAAATGAAGTGTCCAAACTACAGGTGGTGTAGCTTGCTTAACAGCCCGGATAATCCGCTGACTAGCAGACCCTGCTACTAGGCACAAAGTATTTCCTGGGCTAGATGCAGTTAAAAATTTGTAATTAGATACTCTCGTTGGATGCCGAGAAAGCATTCCATAGAGTCTCCTGGCACGCCATATATGATTCTCTTAAAAAGCTTGGGGTAGGGGTCTAGGGGACCCTTTTATAGCCAGAATCACGGCCCTGTATCGCAATACGTCACCTAGGCTGAAGATAAATGGAACTGTAGCACCCTGAGGGCTCGGTTGCTACAGAGGTATTGCACCTCACCCAGAGGTGTGATATCTCACTCTCAGGTAAGGATGTAGTGTGGATCAGGACCCGACACCTGCATGCATTACACCACATTGCCGTGGGGCAGGGCGACCAATATGCCGCTGAGATGGGCACGACAGTCCCTGTCCCTGGCTGGAGTGGGGGGAGGGAACACTGAGGAAGGGGAACCCTGTAGTGCAGGAGCAGGGAGGAAGCAGTTCCTGGGTGCATTGAGAAGGGAGTATAAAAGGTGGGCACCATCTTAGTTCAGTGCAGAGAAGTCTGAGCAGAAGTGGCAGGGAGCAGGGGCTCTGCATGAGCTCTGCTCCGGAGGCGGGCCTAGTAACAGAGGCCCAGGCCTGGAAGAGGGAGAAGGAAGGAAGAGGAGCGGAGAAGGCTCCAGGAACGAGGAACGAAGGGATCTCAGGGGTGCGGACGGGCGAGTCGCCACCGCACGCCAGAATCCACCTGCATGGAGGGGTCAGGCCAAAGGGGGAGACCGGTCCCCGAAACTAGTGGAGGCAGGAAACGACCCTCAGCTAGAAACAGGAGGCTGTGACATTTTATGTGGCGCAGCCCCTCGCTACACCCACTAGGAAGGCACCACATAGGGTCAGGGAAACTGGCGCCAAGTTTACCAAGAGGAGGCCCGAGGCAGCCGGACAGAAGGGTTGGTAAGAAAGGCCAGACAAAGGACACACAAAGGGGGTCCTGTGAAGCACTCCAAAGTTATCTGGGAGTTGTCTGAGCCCCTCACCTGGTGAGCACAGTACGACGTGGGCAGCCGTTACCTGCAGACGTGGTCTGGATAATAAGAACTGTGAGTAAAGGCCCTGGACTGCATCACTGACTCCGTGTCATTACTGCTGCTGCCCTGCACCATCACCCCCATCCTCCGCATACACTGCCCTGAGGCTATACTCCTCCCGTGGGGAGTTATGCTACGCTCTGCTGCACCCACAACACCAGCCTCAGCGGTCTGCCCTGGAGCGGCGGTTCACTCTGACCGCAATCCACGGGTGGCGTAGTCGGACATTTAAACATCAAAACCACATAAATAGTTCCGCCACTGGTTTGACCGCCCTGAGCCACGGAACCGGGTTGCCGCCACGGAGACTACAACCACCAGCATCCACCAAAAAGGGTCCGGCTCCGGGTGTCCCAAGGCCCAGGGGGCGCGTCAGAACATTTTCATCACCTTTCACAATCACCAATGGGACAAGGCAGGGATGTTCTCTGTCCCCTCTCTTATACATCCTAGTGACGGAGCACCTGCTCTCATCAATTCGCCATAACCCCAATATTAGGTGGATTGAGGTGGGAGGCACCGAGTACAAGTGCTCTCTATTTGCTGATGATGTCCTAGTATATATCACTCAATGACATATATCCATCCATGCTGTTATGGCTGAAATAGATCACTTTGTTACATGGTAAAATTTTAAAATCAATGCAGCGAAGTCTGAGGCCCTCGATGTCTCCCTCCCCAAATCCATATAGGATTCCATCCAGTCCAACTTTCCCTTTGCCTGGCCCTCACAGGGTATCAAATACTTAGGAATTCCTATTCATAGAGACCTCTCCCATCTATGTTATCTTAATTTTGGGCCCTTTATTGAACAACTCCATACAGACCACGGTTGGCAAGTTAGAACTGTAAGATTCACTACGTGAACCACTGGTGTTTTGTGGAAAAGCACATGTACACTGTGTTCCAAATTATTATGCAAAAAGTGTTTAGGAGTGATAAGGGAAGAATTTGTTTGTTTGTCAGTTAAACTCATTGATGGTGATGTGTGTCAGGGCTCTTTATATCACTGTAAGCAATTGCAGACACCAGTGCTAATTAGTTTAGCAGGTGTGTCCAATGAAAGGCAAGACTACTTAAGAAGGCTCTCTCACATTATTCAGCAGCCTACATTTTCTGCCAAAATGGGAAAGAAAAAGGATGTGTCGGCTGCTGAGAAGCAACAAATTGTGGAGTGTTTAGGTCAAGGCATGACTACAATCAACATTGTGTGATGATCAGGATGAAGTGTCTTGGCAATCAAGAAGTATGTAGCTGATTCACAGTACACACGTGTGCGTGCTGATAAGGGCAAATTGAGGACTCTTTCCTACAGGCAATTACGTCAGGTTGAAAGCGCAGCGGCAAAAAAGCCTTGTCATAGCAGCAGACAAGTTTTTGAAGCTGCTTGTGCCTCCAACGTCCCCCGAACAACAAGATGCAGGGTCCTTCAGAGGTTTGCAGCTGTGCATACGCCATCCTGTCGACCTCCTCTATCCACTTCACACAAGCAGAAACGGCTCCAGTGGGCCAAACATTACATGAAGACTGATTTCAAAACTGTTTTGTTCACGGATGAGTGAATGGTCCAGATGGATGGAGTGGAGGATGGCTGGTTGATGGACACCCCACGCAAACACGGCTACAGCGCCAACAAGGAGGAGGTGGAGTAATGTTTTGGGCTGGAATCATGGGGAGAGAGATTGTCGGCCCCTTTAGGATCCCTAAAGGCGCTAAAGATGAACTCCATAATGTATGTGGATTTTCTCAAACAGCACTTCCTGCCATGGTTCAAGAAGAAGAACCGTGTATTTCACAGCAAGATCATTTTTCTGCATGATAATGCACCATCTCATGCTGCACATAAAACATCTGCATCTCTGGCTGATATGGGCATAAAAGGGGACAAACTTATGGTGTGACCCCCATGCTCCCCTGACCTCTACCCCATTCAGAACCTTTGGAGCATCATTAAAAGGAGTGTCTATGATGGCGGGAGGCAGTTCACATCTAAGCAACAGCTCTGGGAGGGTATTCTGTCCTCATGCAAAACAATTGAAGCAGAAACCATCCAAAACCTGACAAATTCAATGGACGAGAGAGTTCAGAAGCTCCTTTCGAACAAGGGGTCCTATGTGAAAATGTAACATCACCTAGAATAAAGTTTTGAGTTGAAAACTGTTTGATTTCAGTTTCTAACAACCTGCTAATGCTTATAATTTCAAAAATGACCATTTTTTTGGTCTTTATTAAAATGAAAAGGTTGATCGAAAAGTTTGGGGGATCTAAGAGTGTGGCAACCCAGTAGTCATGATTACTTCGAATTCTGACAATATGAGGGTCATGCTGCAGGTAGTGCAGCAAGAAGGCACTTATGTGTCTTGCGCATCTCGGAGCCCCAAAATTATTTTCCGGGCTAGATGCAGCTAAAAATTATTTTTAATTTTAAATCTGGTGGAGCTTATTATAGATGGCCTAATAGGATCAGTGCTGCACACTGCTACAAAGCCCAAATTATTTTCCAGTCAAGATACAGATAAACATGATTAGTAATTTGAAAGCTTAAAACGGTTGGTAGGGTGATTTTAACCAATCATCAAGCTTTTACTCTCCCCAGGATGACACAGGGGTAGAAAAGTCGTTTCGGATCCATGATTTGTTCATCTTTATGAACGTGAGTCTGTCTACATTATCAGTGGAGAGCCGCGTGCGCTTATCTGTCAGCACACCACCAGCAGCGCTGAACACACGTTCAGACAGAACGCTGGCTGCGGGGCATGACAAGATCTCCAAGGCGTAAGTGGCTAGCTCCGGCCATTTATCCAGATTGGAAGCCCAAAAAGAGCAAGGGTCCAGTGACACAGTCGTGGCTTCAATGTTTACTTGGAGATACTCCTGTACCATCGTCTCTAGGCGTTGACTATGTGTCAGACTTCTTGTCTCCTGTGGCCTTGCAAAGGATGGGCTAAAAAAGTGGTGAAATGATTCCGCAAAATTGATGTTACCAGCAGATACTGTGGTTCTGTTACGGTTTGAGTGCTGAACACTTGACGGTCCCACGGTTGGCAAGTTGGAACTGTGAGATTCACTACGTGCACCACTGGTATTTTGTGGAAAAGCACATGTAAGATTCTGCAACAGTCTCTGCTGATACTCCTGCATGCGTGCATCCCTTTCTATGGCAGGAATAATTTCTGCAAATTTACTTTTGTACCGGGGATCTAACAGTGTGGCAACCCAGTAGTCAGGATTATTTCTAATTCTCACAATTCGAGGGTCATGTTGCAGGTAGTGCAGCAAGAAGGCACTCATGTGTGTTGCGCATCCAGGAGCACCAAGTCCCTGTTGTGTTGGTGGCGAGGTAACAATCATGCTTCCTTCCTCTGTCCTCTCCCCCCAACCTCGCACAACAGAAATGTGATCAAGGTCTCCCTCATCTGATGAGTCTTCCATCAGTTCGTCCTCCACTTCTTCCTGGGCTCCTGCACCTTCCTCACTAGTTTGGCTGCTACCATGCGCCCTGGTAAAACCATCTCCCCCACCCTCACATGCCTGCCGCCTTGGTGCTGCCGACCGTCTGGACCTTGCAGATGTTAGCCCTTCCGCATACAACTCCTCCTCCTCTACTTCCTCCACCTCCTCTTGTGCCACCACCTGACTCCGAATTCTGTTTAACATGTGCTCCAGCATGTAAATCACCGGAATAGTCATGCTGATAATGGCATCGTCAGCACTAAACATCTTCGTCGCCATTTCAAAACTGTGCAGAAGGGTGCATAGGTCCCTGATCTGAGACCACTCCTCCAGCGTGATTTGCCCCACCTCTGAATCTCGTTGGCCCAGGCTATACGTCTGAACGTATTGCACCAGGGCTTGTCGGTGCTGCCACAGTCGCTGCAACATGTGCAGAGTTGAATTCCACCGGGTAGGCACATCGCATTTTAGCCGGTGAAGTGGCAGGCCCAACGAGTTCTGTAGAGATGTAAGTCGCTGAGCTGCGGGATGCGAACGGCGGAAGTGAGCACACAGCGACCGTGCCCTCTGCAGAAGGCCATCTAGTCTGGGATAGTGGGCTAAAAATTGCTGGACAACCAGGTTCAACACGTGAGCCATACAAGGCACGTGTGTGACATTGCCCCGGCGAAGGGCCACACCCAGGTTTGCAGCATTGGCGCACACGGCCTTCCCTGGTTTCAGGTCCAGTGGAGACAACCATTCATGAAATTGGTTCTCCAGAGCTGACCACTAGTGTTGAGCCACCCCCGTAGTGTTCGAGTTCGGTTCGGTTCGTCGAACACCCGTGTGTTCGCCGAACTGTTCGTCGAACTGTTCGTCGAACACCTTCGAACACCGTTAAAACCAATGGCAGGCAAACAAAAACACATAGAAACACATAGAAAACACCTTCAAAGGTGTCCAAAAGCTGACAAACTGCTCAGAAGACACAACTAACACATGGAAAAGTGACAAGTACATATAGTCATGCGAAAAGAAAAGAGGTGGAGGAGTAAAAGGAGGGGGAGACACAGATATAGGCATGTCATGCCCTTCTAAAATCCAAAAAGTGAGAAGCCGAGACGGCCAGTCCGCTCCTGCCCGTGCCACCTCCGTGTCGCCGGGTTTGTGCCAGAGCCGAGGTGAACCCTGACGGCCAGCCCCCCTCTCCCAATACTGGTGCCTGTCCGCTGGTGGGTCGAGAGAGCCCCCCTGTGGTGGAGGCAGCTCTAAGCTTTTTAATTTAAATTGTCCCTCTAATTTGAATGAATACACTTTAAATCCATTTACAAGGATCTATTGGAGGGCAAGTCTCATGCCAGCAGCCGCGTAATTCCAGCTCCAGTTGCGTCCACTAAAGCTGCTGCAGTTAAAAAGCTTTTATAAGGATCGAGCTCGGCTGTCCACCGCAAGGCTTCCTAGTGCCAGTCCCAGCCCCTATGCCTTGGGGTGCCTCCTGATGCTCTTCACTAAGTATCCCGTGGTCCCGAAGCATTTCCTTTGAAAAAATTAAGTGTCCAAACTACAGGTGGTGTAGCTTGCTTAACAGCCGGGATAATCCGCTGACTAGCAGACACTGCTACTAGGCACAAAGTATTTCCTGGGCTAGATGCAGTTAAAAATTTGTAAGTAGATACTCTCGTTGGATGCTGAGAAAGCATTCCATAGAGTTTCCTGGCACGCCATATATGATTCTCTTAAAAAGCTTGGGGTAGGGGTCTAGGGGACCCTTTTATAGCCAAAATCACGGCCCTGTATCACAATACGTCACCTAGGCTGAAGATAAATGGAACTGTAGCACCGAGGGCTCGGTTGCTACAGACGTATTGCACCTCACCCAGAGGTGTGATATCTCACTCTCAGATAAGGATGGAGTGTGGATCAGGACCCGACACCTGCATGCATTACACCACATTGCCGTGGGGCAGGGCGACCAATATGCCCCTGAGATGGGCACGACAGTCCCTGTCCCTGGCTGGAGTGGGGGGAGGGAACACTGAGGAAGGGGAACCCTGCAGTGCAGGAGCAGGGAGGAAGCAGTTCCTGGGTGCATTGAGAAGGGAGTATAAAAGGTGGGCACCATCTTAGTTCAGTGCAGAGAAGTCTGAGCAGAAGTGGCAGGGAGCAGGGGCTCTGCATGAGCTCTGCTCCGGAGGCGGGCCTAGTAACAGAGGCCCAGGCCTGCAAGAGGGAGAAGGAAGGAAGAGGAGCGGAGAAGGCTCCAGGAACGAGGAATGAAGGGATCCCAGGGGTGCGGACGGGCGAGTCGCCACCGCACGCCCGAATCCACCTGCGTGGAGGGGTCAGGCCAAAGGGGGAGACCGGTCCCCGAACTAGTGGAGGCAGGAAACGACCCTCAGCTAGAAACCGGAGGCTCTGACATTTTATGTGGCGCAGCCCCTTGCTCCACCCGCTAGGAAGGCACCACATAGGGTCAGGGAAACTGGCGCCAAGTTTACCAAGAGGAGGCCCGAGGCAGCCGGACAGAAGTGTTGGTAAGAAAGGCCAGACAAAGGACACACAAAGGGGGTCCTGTGAAGCGCTCCAAAGTTATCTGGGAGTTGTCTGAGCCCCTCACCTGGTGAGCACAGTACGACGTGGGCAGCCGTTACCTGCAGACGTGGTCTGGATAATAAGAACTGTGAGTAAAGGCCCTGAACTGCATCACTGACTCCGTGTCGTTACTGCTGCTGCCCTGCACCATCACCCCCATCCTCCGCATACACTGCCCTGAGGCTATACTCCTCCCATGGGGAGTTATGCTACGCTCTGCTGCACCCACAACACCAGCCTTAGCGGTCTGCCCTGTAGCGGCGGTTCACTCTGACCGCAATCCACGGGTGGCGTAGTCGGACATTTAAACATCAAAACCACATAAATAGTTCCGCCACTGGTTTGACCGCCCTGAGCCACGGAACCGGATCGCCGCCACGAAGACTACAACCACCAGCATCCACCAAAAAGGGTCCGGCTCCGGGTGTCCCAAGGCCCAGGGGGTGCGTCAGAACATTTTCATCACCTTTCACAATCACCAATGGGACAAGGCAGGGATGTCCTCTGTCCCCTCTCTTATACATCCTAGTGACGGAGCACCTGCTCTCATCAATTCGCCATAACCCCAATATTAGGTGGATTGAGGTGGGAGGCACCGAGTACAAGTGCTCTCTATTTGCTGATGATGTCCTAGTATATATCACTCAATCACATATATCCATCCCTGCTGTTATAGCTGAAATAGATCACTTTGTTACATGGTAAAATTTTAAAATCAATGCAGCGAAGTCTGAGGCCCTCGATGTCTCCCTCCCTAAATCCATATAGGATTCCATCCAGTCCAACTTTCCCTTTGCCTGGCCCTCACAGGGTATCAAATACTTAGGAATTCCTATTCATAGAGACCTCTCCCATCTATGTTATCTTAATTTTGGGCCCTTTATTGAACAATTCCATACAGACCACGGTTGGCAAGTTAGAACTGTAAGATTCACTACGTGAACCACTGGTGTTTTGTGGAAAAGCACATGTACACCGCGTTCCAAATTATTATGCAAAAAGTGTTTAGGAGTGATAAGGGAAGAATTTGTTTGTTTGTCAGTTAAACTCATTGATGGTGATGTGTGTCAGGGCTCTTTATATCACTGTAAGCAATTGCAGACACCTGTGCTAATTAGTTTGGCAGGTGTGTCCAATGAAAGGCAAGACTACTTAAGAAGGCTCTCTCACATTATTAAGCAGCCTACATTTTCTGCCAAAATGGGAAAGAAAAAGGATGTGTCGGCTGCTGAGAAGCAACAAATTGTGGAGTGTTTAGGTCAAGGCATGACTACAATCAACATTGTGCGATGATCAGGATGAAGTGTCTTGGCAATCAAGAAGTATGTAGCTGATTCACAGTACACACGTGTGCGTGCTGATAAGGGCAAATTGAGGACTCTTTCCTACAGGCAATTACGTCAGGTTGAAACAGCAGCGGCAAAAAAGCCTTGTCATAGCAGCAGACAAGTTTTTGAAGCTGCTTGTGCCTCCAACGTCCCCCGAACAACAAGATGCAGGGTCCTTCAGAGGTTTGCAGCTGTGCATATGCCATCCTGTCGACCTCCTCTATCCACTTCACACAAGCAGAAACGGCTCCAGTGGGCCAAACATTACATGAAGACTGATTTCAAAACTGTTTTGTTCACGGATGAGTGCCGTGCAGCGCTCGATGGTCCAGATGAATGGAGTGGAGGATGGCTGGTTGATGGACACCCCACGCAAACACGGCTACAGCGCCAACAAGGAGGAGGTGGAGTAATGTTTTGGGCTGGAATCATGGGGAGAGAGATTGTCGGCCCCTTTAGGATCCCTGAAGGCGCTAAAGATGAACTCCATAATGTATGTGGATTTTCTCAAACAGCACTTCCTGCCATGGTTCAAGAAGAAGAACCGTGTATTTCACAGCAAGATCATTTTTCTGCATGATAATGCACCATCTCATGCTGCACATAAAACATCTGCATCTCTGGCTGATATGGGCATAAAATGGGACAAACTTATGGTGTGACCCCCATGCTCCCCTGACCTCTACCCCATTCAGAACCTTTGGAGCATCATTAAAAGGAGTGTCTATGATGGCGGGAGGCAGTTCACATCTAAGCAACAGCTCTGGGAGGGTATTCTGTCCTCATGCAAAACAATTGAAGCAGAAACCATCCAAAACCTGACAAATTCAATGGACGAGAGAGTTCAGAAGCTCCTTTCGAACAAGGGGTCCTATGTGAAAATGTAACATCACCTAGAATAAAGTTTTGAGTTGAAAACTGTTTGATTTCAGTTTCTAACAACCTGCTAATGCTTATAATTTCAAAAATGACCATTTTTTTGGTCTTTATTAAAATGAAAAGGTTGATCGAAAAGTTTGGGGGATCTAAGAGTGTGGCAACCCAGTAGTCATGATTACTTCGAATTCTGACAATATGAGGGTCATGCTGCAGGTAGTGCAGCAAGAAGGCACTTATGTGTCTTGCGCATCTCAGAGCCCCAAAATTATTTTCCGGGCTAGATGCAGCTAAAAATTATTTTTAATTTTAAATCTGGTGAAGCTTATTATAGATGGCCTAATAGGATCTGCTGCACACTGCTACAAAGCCCAAATTATTTTCCAGTCAAGATACAGATAAACATGATTAGTAATTTGAAAGCTTAAAACGGTTGATAGGGTGATTTTAACCAATCATCAAGCTTTTACTCTCCCCAGGATGACACAGGGGTAGAAAAGTCGTTTCGGATCCATGATTTGTTCATCTTTATGAACGTGAGTCTGTCTACATTATCAGTGGAGAGCCGCGTGCGCTTATCTGTCAGCACACCACCAGCAGCGCTGAACACACGTTCAGACAGAACGCTGGCTGCGGGGCATGACAAGATCTCCAAGGCGTAAGTGGCTAGCTCCGGCCATTTATCCAGATTGGAAGCCCAAAAAGAGCAAGGGTCCAGTGACACAGTCGTGGCTTCAATGTTTACTTGGAGATACTCCTGTACCATCGTCTCTAGGCGTTGACTATGTGTCAGACTTCTTGTCTCCTGTGGCCTTGCAAAGGATGGGCTAAAAAAGGTGGTGAAATGATTCCGCAAAATTGATGTTACCAGCAGATACTGTGGTTCTGTTACGGTTTGAGTGCTGAACACTTGACGGTCCCACGGTTGGCAAGTTGGAACTGTGAGATTCACTACGTGCACCACTGGTATTTTGTGGAAAAGCACATGTAAGATTCTGCAACAGTCTCTGCTGATACTCCTGCATGCGTGCATCCCTTTCTATGGCAGGAATAATTTCTGCAAATTTACTTTTGTACCGGGGATCTAACAGTGTGGCAACCCAGTAGTCAGGATTATTTCTAATTCTCACAATTCGAGGGTCATGTTGCAGGTAGTGCAGCAAGAAGGCACTCATGTGTGTTGCGCATCCAGGAGCACCAAGTCCCTGTTGTGTTGGTGGCGAGGTAGCAATCATGCTTCCTTCCTCTGTCCTCTCCCCCCAACCTCGCACAACAGAAATGTGATCAAGGTCTCCCTCATCTGATGAGTCTTCCATCAGTTCGTCCTCCACTTCTTCCTGGGCTCCTGCACCTTCCTCACTAGTTTGGCTGCTACCATGCGCCCTGGTAAAATCATCTCCCCCACCCTCACATGCCTGCCGCCTTGGTGCTGCCGACCGTCTGGACCTTGCAGATGTTAGCCCTTCCGCATACAACTCCTCCTCCTCTACTTCCTCCACCTCCTCTTGTGCCACCACCTGACTCCGAATTCTGTTTAACATGTGCTCCAGCATGTAAATCACCGGAATAGTCATGCTGATAATGGCATCGTCAGCACTAAACATCTTCGTCGCCATTTCAAAACTGTGCGGAAGGGTGCATAGGTCCCTGATCTGAGACCACTCCTCCAGCGTGATTTGCCCCACCTCTGAATCTCGTTGGCCCAGGCTATACGTCAGAACGTATTGCACCAGGGCTTGTCGGTGCTGCCACAGTCGCTGCAACATGTGCAGAGTTGAATTCCACCGGGTAGGCACATCGCATTTTAGCCGGTGAAGTGGCAGGCCCAACGACTTCTGTAGAGATGTAAGTCGCTGAGCTGCGGGATGCGAACGGCGGAAGTGAGCACACAGCGACCGTGCCCTCTGCAGAAGGCCATCTAGTCTGGGATAGTGGGCTAAAAATTGCTGGACAACCAGGTTCAACACGTGAGCCATACAAGGCACGTGTGTGACATTGCCCCGGCGAAGGGCCGCACCCAGGTTTGCAGCATTGTCGCACACGGCCTTCCCTGGTTTCAGGTCCAGTGGAGACAACCATTCATGAAATTGGTTCCCCAGAGCTGACCACAACTCCTCAGCTGTGTGACTCACATTTCCCAGACATTTCAATGTAAAAACCGCCTGATGACGTTGAGCCCTACTGCCAGCATAGTAAGGAGGCTTTGGGTGCAGATGGAAGACCGAGAGGAGGTTGAGGAGGCAGAAGCAGTGGAGGAAAAATGACATAAAGAGGATTGACGCACAACTCATGGGGACGGCAAGACTTGGACAGCAGCCCCTTGTCCTGCTGTCACCATAGTTACCCAGTGTCCAGTCAGCGACATGTAACGCCCCTGTCCATGCCTACTCGTCCAAGTGTCTGTGGTGAAATGCACCCTGTCACACACAGAGTTTCTCAAAGAAGCGGTGATGTTGTGTGCGACATGCTGGTGGAGCGCAGGCACACCTTTCTTTGAGAAGTAGTGCTGACTGGGCATCTGGTACTGGGGCACTGCGACGGACATAAGGTCTCGAAAATCCTCTGTGTCCACCAGGCGGAAAGGCAGCATTTCTGTAGCCAAGAGCTTGCAGATGGTGAAATTCAACCTCTTAGCTTTCTCATGGCTAGGAGGAAATGGTCTTTTACTTGTCCACATCTGAGGGACCGAGGGCTGGCTATTGTGCTTAGACGGGGTTGATAAGGGTGTCCCCGGCAAACTGCCGGTCTGTGAGGAAGATGCAGGCGGACATGTTAGGTTGCCTTGATCCAAAGGTGGTGCTATCGATGTCGGACAGCGCTCAAGACCAGCTGGTGTTACCACCTCCAAAGAAAATGATGACCTGCCAATCACGCTGGCTGTTGCGGGTAAAGAGGTGGCAGGTCTGCGCCCCAAAACAGGTGTGACTGCTGTCCCCCCAGTCACAGAGGATGAAGAGGCCGCGGATGCACAAGATATGGCAGACGGTGGTTGGCCCGGCCGGCTAGACCGCATTGTAGCACACTGAGCTTCCCACTGCAACTTATGCTTCATGTCCATGTGCCGGTTCATGCATGAAGTACTCAAACTATGTATTTTTTGGCCTCTACTTAGCTTTTGCTGACAAATGTTACAGATAACACGAGTTGGGTCATCTTTATCGATCTGAAAAAATGCCCAGGCTATGCAAGGCTTAGCACCCATGCGACCTGAAGAGCCACCACGACTTGTGGTGAGAGGCAGAGTTGTGTTTGAGGATGCAGTTGTTGACGTGCTTCCAGTACTACGTCTCTGTCCAGGAAGGCGCAACCTGACCTCGTCGTCACTAGCATCTTCCTCCACCTCCTCTGCTGACCTCATCTCTTGGCTGACTGTGGGTTGACAGTAAGTGGGATCTCCGACCTCATCATCATCACCCTGTGCGTTATCACACCCGTCGTCCTCAGAGCCAACCTGTTCCTGCCCTGACAAAAAACTAAAGTTGTCGCTCCAATCAGGTATTTGAGTCTTATCATCGTCTTCCTCATTGTCTCCACCAACAGGAGTTACAGTTTGGGAATGAGGGTCTACATTATGGTCAGAACCTTCTGCGTCTGGTCCTGGATCCGACTCATAAAGATTCTGGGCATCAGTGCAGATCATTTCCTCGTCTGGATTCACAGAAGCGCTGGAGTCGACCTCTGATTCCCAGGCTATAGTATGAGTAAACAGCTCTGCAGACTCAACCATCTGTTCTACCTCATACTCAGACGGGCAGCTGGAGATTTGGGAGCTGTGAGGAAGCAAGTGCGATTTGGGTGACACCTTTGAGGACTGGAGTATTTGTGATGTTGAAGTTGATGTGGAGGAGAGCCCACTTAAAGGAGCACTTGATATCCGTTGAAGCACCTGCTGTTTTTGTGCCTCATCTGGAATTTGTAGCGATTGGCGTGGCCGTAAGAAAGGGATCTTATCACATTGTCCGCTGAAAGAAGTAGACATATTAGTTTGGCTGGAAGATGGTCTTTCTTCTGCACCTAACCCACGGACACAACCTATTTTCCCCTTCCCAACACGCCTATTCCCCTTTCCACCAGCAGCAGGCCTTTTTCCACTCATTTTGGTGGTTAACTAATTCACAACTCTGGAGTTGTTTGCACAAAAAAACAATGGATGGTAACCGAGCAGAGCTGAGTGGCCAAACTGTGGTATTAGGCCAAAACTATTGGCTGGGTTAGATGCAGAAAAAAATTATTTTTAATTTGCAACCTGATGGAGGTCAGTATAGATGGACTAATAGACCAAGTCCCACACACCGCTAGAAGCCCAAATATTTTTTCAGAACTAGATGCAGAAAATTTTTTTATTCAATTTGCAACCTGATGGAGGTCAGTATAGATGGACTAATAGACCAAGTCCCACACACTGCTAGAAGCCCAAATATTTTTTCAGAGCTAGATGCAGAAAAAAATTATTTTTAATCTGCAACCTGATGGAGGTCAGTATAGATGGACTAATAGACCAAGTCCCACACACCGCTAGAAGCCCAAATATTTTTTCAGAGCTAGATGCAGAAAAAAATTATTTTTAATTTGCAACCTGATGGAGGTCAGTATAGATGGACTAATAGACCAAGTCCCACACACCGCTAGAAGCCCAAATATTTTTTCAGAGCTAGATGCAGAAAAAAATTATATTCAATTTGCAACCTGCTGGAGGTCAGTATAGAAGGACTAATAGAACAAGTCCCACACACTGCTAGAAGCCCAAATATTTTTTCAGAGCTAAATGAAGAAAAAAATTATTTTTAATTTGCAACCTGATGGAGTTCAGTATAGATGGACTAATAGACCAAGTCCCACACACTGCTAGAAGCCCAAATATTTTTTCAGAGCTAGATGCAGAAAAAAATTATTTTTAATTTGCAACCTGATGGAGGTCAGTATAGATGGACTAATAGACCAAGTCCCACACACTGCTAGAAGCCCAAATATTTTTTCAGAGCTAGATGCAGAAAAAAATTATTTTTAATTTGCAACCTGATGGAGGTCAGTATAGATGGACTAATAGACCAAGTCCCACACACCGCTAGAAGCCCAAATATTTTTTCAGAGCTAGATGCAGAAAAAAATTATATTCAATTTGCAACCTGCTGGACGTCAGTAAAGAAGGACTAATAGAACAAGTCCCACACACTGCTAGAAGCCCAAATATTTTTTCATAGCTAAATGAAGAAAAAAATTATTTTTAATTTGCAACCTGATGGAGGTCAGTATAGATGGACTAATAGACCAAGTCCCACACACTGCTAGAAGCCCAAATATTTTTTCAGAGCTAGATGCAGAAAAAAATTATTTTTAATTTGCAACCTGATGGAGGTCAGTATAGATGGACTAATAGACCAAGTCCCACACACCGCTAGAAGCCCAAATATTTTTTCAGAGCTAGATGCAGAAATTTTTTTTATTCAATTTGCAACCTGATGGAGGTCAGTATAGATGGACTAATAGACCAAGTCCCACACACTGCTAGAAGCCCAAATATTTTTTCAGAGCTAGATGCAGAAAAAAATTATTTTTAATTTGCAACCTGATGGAGGTCAGTATAGATGGACTAATAGACCAAGTCCCACACACTGCTAGAAGCCCAAATATTTTTTCAGAGATAAATGAAGAAAAAAATTATTTTTAATTTGCAACCTGATGGAGGTCAGTATAGATGGACTAATAGACCAAGTCCCACACACTGCTAGAAGCCCAAATATTTTTTCAGAGCTAGATGCAGAAAAAAATTATTTTTAATTTGCAACCTGATGGAGGTCAGTATAGATGGACTAATAGACCAAGTCCCACACACCGCTAGAAGCCCAAATATTTTTTCAGAGCTAGATGCAGAAAAAAATTATATTCAATTTGCAACCTGCTGGAGGTCAGTATAGAAGGACTAATAGAACAAGTCCCACACACTGCTAGAAGCCCAAATATTTTTTCAGAGCTAAATGAAGAAAAAAATTATTTTTAATTTGCAACCTGATGGAGGTCAGTGTAGATGGACTAATAGACCAAGTCCCACACACTGCTAGAAGCCCAAATATTTTTTCAGAGCTAGATGCAGAAAAAAATTATATTCAGTTTGCAACCTGATGGAGGTCAGTATAGATGGACTAATAGAATGATGCTATGCCCAAAAGATTTTACTTCACTAGGTGCAGTAAAAAAATTGGTATTCTATACACAGGTGGTATATCTTGCAACACAGATAGGCTACTCCACTGACTAACACACTCTGCAATAGGCCAAAAAGGATTAGCTTTGCTAGATTCAGCCAAATGCTGTGAAAAAAACTTGCACAGCACTGGCACAGACCTGCCTGGCAAAAACTGATAGGAACTGATGTAGCCTAGTCCTGAAAAGGACTCCAATTACAATTAGTCTTTACTCCCACAATCTATCTATTTAAGAGCACAGACCTGCCTGATAAAAGTCGTAGGAAATGCTGTAACCTAGTCCTTAAAAGGACTGCAATCACAACTATTCCCTACTCCCAAGCTATCTGTATATTTGTGCGAAAATTGGCTTGAAATTAACAAGGTATAGCGCACACAGCAACAGCGGTGCCGTCTAACACGCAGCTGCAGCAGTGAGAAAATGGTGGCGACGGGGAAAATGGCTTGGTCTTATAGGGCAAGGACATGTGACATACACTGCCAATCACACATGCCCTTGCTTGTGTGAAAAAAAGCACTTCGCTCCGTGTGTGCGCTGCTGATAGGCTGACAGATTGCACCTCCCCACTGCAAATGCGGGAAAGAGGAAAAAAAATGGAGATCTTCATTGTTCCTGCAGAGATCCACCCCTGCCCCTCCCCCCACCCCGCTGTACACTCAAACTGCGTATTAACATTAATTTTCATCATTACTGAGAAAAAATCCAGTTATGATTTTGGTGCACGAACAGTTATCGAACATAACCTCGAACAGCCGAATTTTTCTCAAATTGTTCGTGTTCGCCGACCGGCTCGAACACCGCCCAAAACAGCTCGAATTTGAGATTGGCGAACAGTTCGAGTAGAACAACGCTCATCTCTACTGACCACAACTCCTCAACTGTGTGACTCACATTTCCCAGACATTTCAATGTAAAAACCGCCTGATGACGTTGAGCCCTACTGCCAGCATAGTAAGGAGGTGTGCAGGATCCCTTCTGCGCAGTTAGAAAGCTTGTGGCATGACCAGACAGGCTTTGGGTGCAGGTGGAAGACCGAGAGGAGGTTGAGGAGGCAGAAGCAGTGGAGGAACTTTGACATAAAGAGGATTGACGCACAACTCGTGGGGACGGCAAGACTTGGACAGCAGCCCCTTGTCCTGCTGTCACCATAGTTACCCAGTGCCCAGTCAGCGACATGTAACGCCCCTGTCCATGCCTACTTGTCCAAGTGTCTGTGGTGAAATGCACCCTGTCACACACAGAGTTTCTCAAAGAAGCGGTGATGTTGTGTGCGACATGCTGGTGGAGCGCAGGCACACCTTTCTTTGAGAAGTAGTGCCGACTGGGCATCTGGTACTGGGGCACTGCGACGGACATAAGGTCTCGAAAATCCTCTGTGTCCACCAGGCGGAAAGGCAGCATTTCTGTAGCCAAGAGCTTGCAGATGGTGAAATTCAACCTCTTAGCTTTCTCATGGCTAGGAGGAAATGGTCTTTTACTTGTCCACATCTGAGGGACCGAGGGCTGGCTATTGTGCTTAGACGGGGTTGATAAGGGTGTCCCCGGCAAACTGCCGGTCTGTGAGGAAGATGCAGGCGGACATGTTAGGTTGCCTTGATCCAAAGGTGGTGCTATCGATGTCGGACAGCGCTCAACACCAGCTGCTGTTACCACCTCCAAAGAAAATGATGACCTGCCAATCACGCTGGCTGTTGCGGGTAAAGAGGTGGCAGGTCTGCGCCCCAAAACAGGTGTGACTGCTGTCCCCCCAGTCACAGAGGATGAAGAGGCCGCGGATGCACAAGATATGGCAGACGGTGGTTGGCCCGGCCGGCTAGGCCGCATTGTAGCATACTGAGCTTCCCACTGCAACTTATGCTTCATGTCCATGTGCCGGTTCATGCATGAAGTACTCAAACTATGTATTTTTTGGCCTCTACTTAGCTTTTGCTGACAAATGTTACAGATAACACGAGTTGGGTCATCTTTATCGATCTGAAAAAATGCCCAGGCTATGCAAGGCTTAGCACCCATGCGACCTGAAGAGCCACCACGACTTGTGGTGAGAGGCAGAGTTGTGTTTGAGGATGCAGTTGTTGACGTGCTTCCAGTACTACGTCTCTGTCCAGGAAGGCGCAACCTGACCTCGTCGTCACTAGCATCTTCCTCCACCTCCTCTGCTGACCTCATCTCTTGGCTGACTGTGGGTTGACAGTAAGTGGGATCTCCAACCTCATCATCATCACCCTGTGTGTTATCACACCCGTCGTCCTCAGAGCCAACCTGTTCCTGCCCTGACAAAAAACTAAAGTTGTCGCTCCAATCAGGTATTTGAGTCTTATCATCGTCTTCCTCATTGTCTCCACCAACAGGAGTTACAGTTTGGGAATGAGGGTCTACATTATGGTCAGAACCTTCTGCGTCTGGTCCTGGATCCGACTCATAAAGATTCTGGGCATCAGTGCAGATCATTTCCTCATCTGGATTCACAGAAGCGCTGCAGTCGACCTCTGATTCCCAGGCTATCGTATGAGTAAACAGCTCTGCAGACTCAACCATCTGTTCTACCTCATACTCAGACGGGCAGCTGGAGATTTGGGAGCTGTGAGGAAGCAAGTGCGATTTGGGTGACACCTTTGAGGACTGGAGTATTTGTGATGTTGAAGTTGATGTGGAGGAGAGCCCACTTAAAGGAGCACTTGATATCCATTGAAGCACCTGCTGTTTTTGTGCCTCATCTGGAATTTGTAGCGATTGGCGTGGCCGTAAGAAAGGGATCTTATCACATTGTCCGCTAAAAGAAGTAGACATTTTAGTTTGGCTGGAAGATGGTCTTTCTTCTGCAGATGTTACTGTTGCTTTAACACCTACCCCACGGACACAACTTTTTTTCCCCTTCCCAACACGCCTATTCCCCTTTCCACCAACAGCAGGCCTTTTTCCACTCATTTTGGTGGTTAACTAATTCACAACTCTGGAGTTGTTTGCACAAAAAAACAATGGATGGTAACCGAGCAGAGCTGAGTGGCCAAACTGTGGTATTAGGCCAAAACTATTGGCTGGGTTAGATGCAGAAAAAAATATATTCAGTTTGCAACCTGATGGAGGTCAGTATAGATGGACTAATACAACAAGTCCCACACACAGCTAGAAGCCCAATATGTTTTCAGAGGTAGATGCAGAAAAAAATATATTCAGTTTGCAACCTGATGGAGGTCAGTATAGATGGACTAATACAACAAGTCCCACACACAGCTAGAAGCCCAATATTTTTTCAGAGGTAGATGCAGAAAAAAATATATTCAGTTTGCAACCTGATGGAGGTCAGTATAGATGGACTAATACAACAAGTCCCACACACAGCTAGAAGCCCAAATATTTTTTCAGAGGTACTGTAGATGCAGATAAAAATTTGTTTTAATTTGCAACCTGATGGAGGTCAGTATAGATGGACTAATAGAGAAAGTCCGACACACTGCTAGAAGGCCAAATATTTTTTCAGAGCTAGATGCAGAAATAAATTATTTTCAGTTTGCAACCTGATGGAGGTCAGTATAGGTGGATTAATAGAACAAGACCCACACACAGCTAGAAGCCCAATATTTTTTCAGAGGTAGATGCAGAAAAAAATATATTCAGTTTGCAACCTGATGGAGGTCAGTATAGATGGACTAATACAACAAGTCCCACACACAGCTAGAAGCCCAATATTTTTTCAGAGGTAGATGCAGAAAAAAATATATTCAGTTTGCAACCTGATGGAGGTCAGTATAGATGGACTAATACAACAAGTCCCACACACAGCTAGAAGCCCAATATTTTTTCAGAAGTAGATGCAGAAAAAAATATATTCAGTTTGCAACCTGATGGAGGTCAGTATTGATGGACTAATACAACAAGTCCCACACACAGCTAGAAGCCCAATATTTTTTCAGAGGTAGATGCAGAAAAAAATATATTCAGTTTGCAACCTGATGGAGGTCAGTATAGATGGACTAATACAACAAGTCCCACACACAGCTAGAAGCCCAATATTTTTTCAGAGGTAGATGCAGAAAAAAATATATTCAGTTTGCAACCTGATGGAGGTCAGTATAGATGGACTAATACAACAAGTCCCACACACAGCTAGAAGCCCAAATATTTTTTCAGAGGTACTGTAGATGCAGATAAAAATTTGTTTTAATTTGCAACCTGATGGAGGTCAGTATAGATGGACTAATAGACCAAGTCCCACACACCGCTAGAAGCCCAAATATTTTTTCAGAACTAGATGCAGAAATTTTTTTTATTCAATTTGCAACCTGATGGAGGTCAGTATAGATGGACTAATAGACCAAGTCCCACACACTGCTAGAAGCCCAAATATTTTTTCAGAGCTAGATGCAGAAAAAAATTATTTTTAATTTGCAACCTGATGGAGGTCAGTATAGATGGACTAATAGACCAAGTCCCACACACCGCTAGAAGCCCAAATATTTTTTCAGAGCTAGATGCAGAAAAAAATTATTTTTAATTTGCAACCTGATGGAGGTCAGTATAGATGGACTAATAGACCAAGTCCCACACACCGCTAGAAGCCCAAATATTTTTTCAGAGCTAGATGCAGAAAAAAATTATATTCAATTTGCAACCTGCTGGAGGTCAGTATAGAAGGACTAATAGAACAAGTCCCACACACTGCTAGAAGCCCAAATATTTTTTCAGAGCTAAATGAAGAAAAAAATTATTTTTAATTTGCAACCTGATGGAGGTCAGTATAGATGGACTAATAGACCAAGTCCCACACACTGCTAGAAGCCCAAATATTTTTTCAGAGCTAGATGCAGAAAAAAATTATTTTTAATTTGCAACCTGATGGAGGTCAGTATAGATGGACTAATAGACCAAGTCCCACACACTGCTAGAAGCCCAAATATTTTTTCAGAGCTAGATGCAGAAAAAAATTATTTTTAATTTGCAACCTGATGGAGGTCAGTATAGATGGACTAATAGACCAAGTCCCACACACCGCTAGAAGCCCAAATATTTTTTCAGAGCTAGATGCAGAAAAAAATTATATTCAATTTGCAACCTGCTGGACGTCAGTAAAGAAGGACTAATAGAACAAGTCCCACACACTGCTAGAAGCCCAAATATTTTTTCATAGCTAAATGAAGAAAAAAATTATTTTTAATTTGCAACCTGATGGAGGTCAGTATAGATGGACTAATAGACCAAGTCCCACACACTGCTAGAAGCCCAAATATTTTTTCAGAGCTAGATGCAGAAAAAAATTATTTTTAATTTGCAACCTGATGGAGGTCAGTATAGATGGACTAATAGACCAAGTCCCACACACCGCTAGAAGCCCAAATATTTTTTCAGAGCTAGATGCAGAAAATGTTTTTATTCAATTTGCAACCTGATGGAGGTCAGTATAGATGGACTAATAGACCAAGTCCCACACACTGCTAGAAGCCCAAATATTTTTTCAGAGCTAGATGAAGAAAAAAATTATATTTAATTTGCAACCTGATGGAGGTCAGTATAGATGGACTAATAGACCAAGTCCCACACACTGCTAGAAGCCCAAATATTTTTTCAGAGCTAGATGCAGAAAAAAATTATTTTTAATTTGCAACCTGATGGAGGTCAGTATAGATGGACTAATAGAACAAGTCCCACACGCTGCTAGAAGCCCAAATATTTTTTCAGAGATAAATGAAGAAAAAAATTATTTTTAATTTGCAACCTGATGGAGGTCAGTATAGATGGACTAATAGACCAAGTCCCACACACTGCTAGAAGCCCAAATATTTTTTCAGAGCTAGATGCAGAAAAAAATTATTTTTAATTTGCAACCTGATGGAGGTCAGTATAGATGGACTAATAGACCAAGTCCCACACACCGCTAGAAGCCCAAATATTTTTTCAGAGCTAGATGCAGAAAAAAATTATATTCAATTTGCAACCTGCTGGAGGTCAGTATAGAAGGACTAATAGAACAAGTCCCACACACTGCTAGAAGCCCAAATATTTTTTCAGAGCTAAATGAAGAAAAAAATTATTTTTAATTTGCAACCTGATGGAGGTCAGTATAGATGGACTAATAGACCAAGTCCCACACACTGCTAGAAGCCCAAATATTTTTTCAGAGCTAGATGCAGAAAAAAATTATATTCAGTTTGCAACCTGATGGAGGTCAGTATAGATGGACTAATAGAATGATGCTATGCCCAAAAGATTTTACTTCACTAAGTGCAGTAAAAAAATTGGTATTCTATACACAGGTGGTATATCTTGCAACACAGATAGGCTACTCCACTGACTAACACACTCTGCAATAGGCCAAAAAGGATTAGCTTTGCTAGATTCAGCCAAATGCTGTGAAAAAAACTTGCACAGCACTGGCACAGACCTGCCTGGCAAAAACTGATAGGAACTGATGTAACCTAGTCCTGAAAAGGACTCCAATTACAATTAGTCTTTACTCCCACAATCTATCTATTTAAGAGCACAGACCTGCCTGATAAAAGTCGTAGGAAATGCTGTAACCTAGTCCTTAAAAGGACTGCAATCACAACTATTCCCTACTCCCAAGCTATCTGTATATTTGTGCGAAAATTGGCTTGAAATTAACAAGGTATAGCGCACACAGCAACAGCGGTGCCGTCTAACACGCAGCTGCAGCAGTGAGAAAATGGTGGCGACGGGGAAAATGGCTTGGTCTTATAGGGCAAGGACATGTGACATACACTGCCAATCACACATGCCCTTGCTTGTGTGAAAAAAAGCACTTCGCTCCGTGTGTGCGCTGCTGATAGGCTGACAGATTGCACCTCCCCACTGCAAATGCGGGAAAGAGAAAAAAAAATGGAGATCTTCATTGTTCCTGCAGAGATCCATCCCCTGCGCCTCCCCCCACCCCGCTGTACACTCAAACTGCGTATTAACATTAATTTTCATCATTACTGAGAAAAAATCCAGTTATGATTTTGGTGCACGAACAGTTATCGAACATAACCTCGAACAGCCGAATTTTTCTCAAATTGTTCGTGTTCGCCGACCGGCTCGAACACCGCCCAAAACAGCTCGAATTTGAGATTGGCGAACAGTTCGAGTAGAACAACGCTCATCTCTACTGACCACAACTCCTCAACTGTGTGACTCACATTTCCCAGACATTTCAATGTAAAAACCGCCTGATGACGTTGAGCCCTACTGCCAGCATAGTAAGGAGGTGTGCAGGATCCCTTCTGCGCAGTTAGAAAGCTTGTGGCATGACCAGACAGGCGTTGGGTGCAGGTGGAAGACCGAGAGGAGGTTGAGGAGGCAGAAGCAGTGGAGGAACTTTGACATAAAGAGGATTGACGCACAACTCGTGGGGACGGCAAGACTTGGACAGCAGCCCCTTGTCCTGCTGTCACCATAGTTACCCAGTGCCCAGTCAGCGACATGTAACGCCCCTGTCCATGCCTACTCGTTCAAGTGTCTGTGGTGAAATGCACCCTGTCACACACAGAGTTTCTCAAAGAAGCGGTGATGTTGTGTGCGACATGCTGGTGGAGCGCAGGCACACCTTTCTTTGAGAAGTAGTGCCGACTGGGCATCTGGTACTGGGGCACTGCGACGGACATAAGGTCTCGAAAATCCTCTGTGTCCACCAGGCGGAAAGGCAGCATTTCTGTAGCCAAGAGCTTGCAGATGGTGAAATTCAACCTCTTAGCTTTCTCATGGCTAGGAGGAAATGGTCTTTTACTTGTCCACATCTGAGGGACCGAGGGCTGGCTATTGTGCTTAGACGGGGTTGATAAGGGTGTCCCCGGCAAACTGCCGGTCTGTGAGGAAGATGCAGGCGGACATGTTAGGTTGCCTTGATCCAAAGGTGGTGCTATCGATGTCGGACAGCGCTCAACACCAGCTGCTGTTACCACCTCCAAAGAAAATGATGACCTGCCAATCACGCTGGCTGTTGCGGGTAAAGAGGTGGCAGGTCTGCGCCCCAAAACAGGTGTGACTGCTGTCCCCCCAGTCACAGAGGATGAAGAGGCCGCGGATGCACAAGATATGGCAGACGGTGGTTGGCCCGGCCGGCTAGGCCGCATTGTAGCATACTGAGCTTCCCACTGCAACTTATGCTTCATGTCCATGTGCCGGTTCATGCATGAAGTACTCAAACTATGTATTTTTTGGCCTCTACTTAGCTTTTGCTGACAAATGTTACAGATAACACGAGTTGGGTCATCTTTATCGATCTGAAAAAATGCCCAGGCTATGCAAGGCTTAGCACCCATGCGACCTGAAGAGCCACCACGACTTGTGGTGAGAGGCAGAGTTGTGTTTGAGGATGCAGTTGTTGACGTGCTTCCAGTACTACGTCTCTGTCCAGGAAGGCGCAACCTGACCTCGTCGTCACTAGCATCTTCCTCCACCTCCTCTGCTGACCTCATCTCTTGGCTGACTGTGGGTTGACAGTAAGTGGGATCTCCAACCTCATCATCATCACCCTGTGTGTTATCACACCCGTCGTCCTCAGAGCCAACCTGTTCCTGCCCTGACAAAAAACTAAAGTTGTCGCTCCAATCAGGTATTTGAGTCTTATCATCGTCTTCCTCATTGTCTCCACCAACAGGAGTTACAGTTTGGGAATGAGGGTCTACATTATGGTCAGAACCTTCTGCGTCTGGTCCTGGATCCGACTCATAAAGATTCTGGGCATCAGTGCAGATCATTTCCTCATCTGGATTCACAGAAGCGCTGGAGTCGACCTCTGATTCCCAGGCTATAGTATGAGTAAACAGCTCTGCAGACTCAACCATCTGTTCTACCTCATACTCAGACGGGCAGCTGGAGATTTGGGAGCTGTGAGGAAGCAAGTGCGATTTGGGTGACACCTTTGAGGACTGGAGTATTTGTGATGTTGAAGTTGATGTGGAGGAGAGCACACTTAAAGGAGCACTTGATATCCGTTGAAGCACCTGCTGTTTTTGTGCCTCATCTGGAATTTGTAGCGATTGGCGTGGCCGTAAGAAAGGGATCTTATCACATTGTCCGCTAAAAGAAGTAGACATTTTAGTTTGGCTGGAAGATGGTCTTTCTTCTGCAGATGTTACTGTTGCTTTAACACCTACCCCACGGACACAACTTTTTTTCCCCTTCCCAACACGCCTATTCCCCTTTCCACCAACAGCAGGCCTTTTTCCACTCATTTTGGTGGTTAACTAATTCACAACTCTGGAGTTGTTTGCACAAAAAAACAATGGATGGTAACCGAGCAGAGCTGAGTGGCCAAACTGTGGTATTAGGCCAAAACTATTGGCTGGGTTAGATGCAGAAAAAAATATATTCAGTTTGCAACCTGATGGAGGTCAGTATAGATGGACTAATACAACAAGTCCCACACACAGCTAGAAGCCCAATATGTTTTCAGAGGTAGATGCAGAAAAAAATATATTCAGTTTGCAACCTGATGGAGGTCAGTATAGATGGACTAATACAACAAGTCCCACACACAGCTAGAAGCCCAATATTTTTTCAGAGGTAGATGCAGAAAAAAATATATTCAGTTTGCAACCTGATGGAGGTCAGTATAGATGGACTAATACAACAAGTCCCACACACAGCTAGAAGCCCAAATATTTTTTCAGAGGTACTGTAGATGCAGATAAAAATTTGTTTTAATTTGCAACCTGATGGAGGTCAGTATAGATGGACTAATAGAGAAAGTCCGACACACTGCTAGAAGGCCAAATATTTTTTCAGAGCTAGATGCAGAAATAAATTATTTTCAGTTTGCAACCTGATGGAGGTCAGTATAGGTGGATTAATAGAACAAGACCCACACACAGCTAGAAGCCCAATATTTTTTCAGAGGTAGATGCAGAAAAAAATATATTCAGTTTGCAACCTGATGGAGGTCAGTATAGATGGACTAATACAACAAGTCCCACACACAGCTAGAAGCCCAATATTTTTTCAGAGGTAGATGCAGAAAAAAATATATTCAGTTTGCAACCTGATGGAGGTCAGTATAGATGGACTAATACAACAAGTCCCACACACAGCTAGAAGCCCAATATTTTTTCAGAAGTAGATGCAGAAAAAAATATATTCAGTTTGCAACCTGATGGAGGTCAGTATTGATGGACTAATACAACAAGTCCCACACACAGCTAGAAGCCCAATATTTTTTCAGAGGTAGATGCAGAAAAAAATATATTCAGTTTGCAACCTGATGGAGGTCAGTATAGATGGACTAATACAACAAGTCCCACACACAGCTAGAAGCCCAATATTTTTTCAGAGGTAGATGCAGAAAAAAATATATTCAGTTTGCAACCTGATGGAGGTCAGTATAGATGGACTAATACAACAAGTCCCACACACAGCTAGAAGCCCAAATATTTTTTCAGAGGTACTGTAGATGCAGATAAAAATTAGTTTTAATTTGCAACCTGATGGAGGTCAGTATAGATGGACTAATAGAGAAAGTCCGACACACTGCTAGAAGGCCAAATATTTTTTCAGAGCTAGATGCAGAAAAAAATTATATTCAGTTTGCAACCTGATGGAGGTCAGTATAGATGGATTATTAGAACAAGACCCACACACAGCTAGAAGCCCAACATTTTTTCAGAGGTAGATGCAGAAAAAAATATATTCAGTTTGCAACCTGATGGAGGTCAGTATAGATGGACTAATACAACAAGTCCCACACACAGCTAGAAGCCCAATATTTTTTCAGAGGTAGATGCAGAAAAAAATATATTCAGTTTGCAACCTGATGGAGGTCAGCATAGATGGACTAATACAACAAGTCACACACACAGCTAGAAGCCCAAATATTTTTTCAGAGGTAGATGCAGAAAAAAATATATTCAGTTTGCAACCTGATGGAGGTCAGTATAGATGGACTAATACAACAAGTCCCACACACAGCTAGAAGCCCAAATATTTTTTCAGAGGTACTGTAGATGCAGATAAAAATTATTTTTAATTTGCAACCTGATGAAGGTCAGTATAGATGGACTAATACAACAAGTCCCACACACAGCTAGAAGCCCAAATATTTTTTCAGAGGTACTGTAGATGCAGATAAAAATTAGTTTTAATTTGCAACCTGATGGAGGTCAGTATAGATGGACTAATAGAGAAAGTCCGACACACTGCTAGAAGGCCAAATATTTTTTCAGAGGTAGATGCAGAAAAAAATATATTCAGTTTGCAACCTGATGTAGGTCAGTATAGATGGACTAATACAACAAGTCCCACACACAGCTAGAAGCCCAATATTTTTTCAGAGGTAGATGCAGAAAAAAATATATTCAGTTTGCAACCTGATGGAGGTCAGTATAGATGGACTAATACAACAAGTCCCACACACAGCTAGAAGCCCAAATATTTTTTCAGAGGTAGATGCAGAAAAAAATATATTCAGTTTGCAACCTGATGGAGGTCAGTATAGATGGACTAATACAAGTCCCACACATAGCTAGAAGCCCAAATATTTTTTCAGAGGTACTGTAGATGCATATAAAAATTATTTTTAATTTGCAACCTGATGGAGGTCAGTATAGATGGACTAATACAACAAGTCCCACACACAGCTAGAAGCCCAAATATTTTTTCAGAGGTACTGTAGATGCAGATAAAAATTAGTTTTAATTTGCAACCTGATGGAGGTCAGTATAGATGGACTAATAGAATAATGCTATGCCCAAAAGATTTTACTTCACTAGGTGCAGTAAAAAAATTGGTATTCTATACACAGGTGGTATATCTTGCAACACAGATAGGCTACTCCACTGACTAACACACTCTGCAATAGGCCAAAAAGGATTAGCTTTGCTAGATTCAGCCAAATGCTGTGAAAAAAACTTGCACAGCACTGGCACAGACCTGCCTGGCAAAAACTGATAGGAACTCATGTAACCTAGTCCTGAAAAGGACTCCAATTACAATTAGTCTTTACTCCCACAACCTATCCATTTAAGAGCACAGACCTCCCTGATGAAAGTCGTAGGAAATGCTGTAACCTAGTCCTTAAAAGGACTGCAATCACAACTATTCCCTACTCCCAAGCTATCTGTATATTTGTGCGAAAATTGGCTTGAAATTAACAAGGTATAGCGCACACAGCAACAGCGGTGCCGTCTAACACGCAGCTGCAGCAGTGAGAAAATGGTGGCGACGGGGAAAATGGCTGGGTCTTATAGGGCAAGGACATGTGACATACACTGCCAATGACACATGCCCTTGCTTGTGTGAAAAAAAGCACTTCGCTCCGTGTGTGCACTGCTGATAGGCTGACAGATTGCACCTCCCCACTGCAAATGCGGGAAAGAGAAAAAAAAATGGAGATCTTCATTGTTCCTGCAGAGATCCATCCCCTGCCCCTCCCCCCACCCCGCTGTACATTCAAACTGCGTATTAACATTAATTTTCATCATTACTGAGAAAAAATCCAGTTATGATTTTGGTGCACGAACAGTTATCGAACATAACCTCGAACAGCCGAATTTTTATCAAATTGTTCGTGTTCGCCGAACGGCTCGAACACCGCCCAAAACAGCTCGAATTTGAGATTGGCGAACAGTTCGAGTAGAACAACGCTCATCTCTAATCCTGACCAGGAAAGCTCCCACTTGCTCTCCGACGTAATATCTCTATTACTGTGGTGACCAGACCCCTGGGGTGCCACACATGGCTCTTGCAAGGGGCATTGCAGTTCCTCATAATTTTTGGAAAGCCTTCCATTCACTGCTTAGGCCAGCAGTGCACAGGAGACCCAGTTGCTATAAATGGAAAAAAAGGTTTAGTTAACGCCCTCTGACCTCCATGTCATTTGCACGGGGCATTGGAGTGCCTCGAAATTTTTGGTAGGCATTGCACTCACTGTATGCCCTATAACTGTGTAGCCGAACCGCTCCTTTTGTTACAGAAACATATCCTACAAGACATATCTGGTTGACTGGCCTGATATTGATGTGAATGGTCCCTGTTCCTCCTGCTCTTTCTCCTTTGCCACTACCTCATCCATCATTTATCACCTGAAGCTTTGTTTTAACGGGAGTCATAGAACTTGGATAGTAGCAGGAAAACATCCAGCAATCCTCAGAGGAGGTAGGATATGCGCCAAAACGCTGACCACCTCAGGCCTAGCCCCTACTACATACATGCGCTTGCATTACAACAAAACAAAGCAGATGCTAACTTCTATCATCCTCATCATGCTCCTCACCTTGGCACTCTCAACTCCCCTGATGGAGAAGCCAGGGCCCACCGGAGGAGTCTGATAGTCCGTTGGGCTCGGCCAATGCTGCCCTAAAGCAGGCCAGGCTAAGAAAAGTGTGGGAAAGGTTTCCAGGACAAATAGGGGTGGCTGGGGACCGAGTATGGACACCCGGCCACCCCCTGGAGGCTGGGGAGCAAGCGGGGACACCCGGTCACCAGGCGGCTGGGGACTGAGTATGGCGTGGTGGCCAGATTCCACCTCCACATGCCTAAAAGGCCCAATTTAAAGTGCAAGCAAGCAAGCAGTATGGTATTGCAGCCTGGGGGTGGGTGGGTGGCAGGCTGCATACTTGCGCTTGCATTGCAAGGAATGGGAGAGGTACAATTGAACACTGCCCTGGGACAAGGACTTGAATGGGGATAGTTGCAAGTCTGCAACGACAGGTGCAAGGTGGGAGGCATCTTCGCATGTACCATGAACAGGGGTTTGGCATGCACACACTACAGCGGAATAGGCTCTCCTTCCCACTAAATGCACTGGGGAGGGCACAGGTAATGTTTAAGTATACGCGCTTAATCTTATGTATAAGGCACACCAGGACAAATAGGGGCGGCTGGGGACTGAGTATGGATACCTCGCTGCCGAAGCAGCCATGAGGTAGTGGCCAGCTTCGGCCTCCTCCAAACTAAAAGGCCCCATTTCAAGTGCAAGCTAGAAGTATGGAATTGCAGTCTGGGGGTGGGTGGGTGGCAGGCTGCACACTTACACTTGCATTAAAAGAAAACATAGCAGATGCTAACTTCTGTCATCATCATCATGCTCCTCACCTTGGCACTCTCAACTCCACCGATGGAGAAGTCAGGGCCCACCGGAGGAGTCTGGTTCTCTGGTGGGCTCATCCAATGCTGCCTAAAGCAGGCTGGGCTAAGAAAAGTGTGTGGGGGGATGTTCCAAGGAGAAATAGGGGCAGCTGGGGACCGTTTATGGACACCCGGCTGCCCCCAGGCGGCTGGGAACCGAGTATGGACACCCGGCCACTGGGCAGCTGGGGACTGAGTATGGATTCCAGGCCGCCAACACAGCCATGACGTGGTGGCCAGATTCCGCCTCCACATGCCTAAAAGGCCCAATTTCAAGTTCAAGCAAGCAAGCAGTATGGTATTGCAGCCTGGGGGTCGGTGGGTGGCAGGCTGCATACTTGCGCTTGCATTTCAAGGAATGGGGGAGGTACAATTGAACACTGCCCTGGGACTAGAACTTGCATGGGGATAGTTGCAAGTCTGCATCTTCTGATGCGGCAAGGATCATTTATGATGGGCACACTTTTAGACAGTGACCTGGGAGTCAGAGATGCTTCCAGGGGTCTTCCCCATGCTGTTCCCATGTCTTTTCAGCACTTTATGCATGTGTCACACAGCACATGGCCAGATAAGGTTGTAAAATGTTAAAATTACATTTCCCGGTGAATGCATGTGTCATAGTTGAAAGCAATACAAAAGTGCAAAATCGCATAAAAAATGCTACTTGTGAACATAGCCGAAGGTGTGGAGGAGTATTTTTGTTTTTGGTCATTTATTTTAATTTATACACAAGTCTTTTCCCTGGAAAGGATGTTCCTTAGCATATTTCACAGGAAAAAAGTTTCACTTTCGTTTTTGAACGTTTTATTGTGAGCCCGTAAAAGTGGCTTAATACCTCTGACCACGTTGTTGACAGCAGTGACCTGGGGGTCAGAAATGCTTCCTGGGGCGATCCCCATGCTGTTCCCATGTCATTTGAGCACTGTCACTATCGTTTTGGGCACTTGTTAGGCTTTTAAAAGACTGCCGGTGGTGCCACCGTAAAAATGCTCGAGTCTCCCATAGACTAACATTGGGCTCGTTGCTCGGGTCGAGCACCCGAGTATCATGGCGAGCTTGGCCCGAGCTTCGAGCACCAGAGCATTTTAGTGCTCGCTCAACACCAATAAGAAACTTTGCAACATAGCTCAACATACTGCTTCTTTCTACACTTTTCCCCTTGCCTCCGTAACTCACCATCCACTGTGAAATTACAGCTCAAAGCAAGATGCACAGCTAGCAAGCAAAATTATCTTTTTGTAGCTTTTAATAAACTCTATGGAGAGGAGAGGGGAAGGAGAAATCAGCACTTAGTGAGAGACCAAACTCACAAAGGCATATTATGCTGCAGCTTTCAGAAAATGTATTTCATGCCAGTGCTGGATTCACAGCCACACTCAGCATTGCTGTTTAACATCTTTGAGAAAGGTTGAACATGATGGACCTATGTCTTTTTTCAACCTATGTTGGCTATAAGGTTGGAGGAGTGTTTAAAATAGGGATTGGGGGGGAGGGTATTCATTTTATAGGTGGGGAAGATAGTGCAGATAGTGACCTGGGCACAAATAAAGAAATTGGGGGTGGGGTTAGAACAGTCAATAAAGTAAGAAGGAATAGAGGTACAGAGAGATACATAAAATGCATGTACACTAATGCCAGAAGCCTCACCAACAAAATGGAGGAATTAGAATTAATTTTGTTGGATAATAATTATGACATGGTAGGGATATCTGAGACGTGGCTGGACAAGAGCCATGACTGGGCAGTTAATTTACAAGGCTATAGCCTGTTCAGAAATGACCGTACAAACAAGCGAGGGGGGGGGGGTGTTTATATGTAAAATCATCCTTAAAACCTGTCTTGCGGGAGGATATATGTGAATCTAATGAAAATGTAGAGTCCCTGTGGGTGGAGATAAGGGGAGGGGGAAAAAATAATAAATTACTGATGGGGGTTTGTTATAAGTCTCCAAAAATAATGGAAGTAGCGGAGAATATCCTCATAAAGCAAATAGATGAAGCAGCGACTCAAGGACAAGTCATTATTATGGAAGACTTCAACTACCCTGAAATACATTGGGGGACAGAAACATGTAGTTCAAGCAAAGGTAATAGGTTTTTGACAACTATGAGAGACAATTACCTTTCACAACTGGTTCAGGACCAACAAGAAGGGGGGCACTGCTAGACCTAATATTAACCAATAGGCCAGACCGCATATCAAATATACGAGTTGGGGGTCACTTGGGTATAGTGATCACAAAATAATACGTTTTCATGTAACCTTTAATTAGATGTGTAGTAGAGGGGTTACAAGGACACTAAACTTCAGGAAGGCTAATTTCCAACGGTTGAGAGATGATCTTAGTGCAATAAACTGGGACGATATCCTGAGACATAAAGCTACACAAAGCAAATGGGAGACATTTATTAACATCCTGAATAGGACCTGTGCACAATATTTACCCTTTGGGAATAAACATCCTAGAAATAGGAGGAAACCACTATGGCTAAATAGAGCTGTAAGGGGCGCAATAAGTGACAAAAAGAAAGCATTTAGAGAACTAAAGCAAGTAGGTAGTGATGAGGCTTTAAATAAATATAGAAAATTAAATAAATTATGTAAAAAACAAATCAAGGCAGCAAAGATTGAGGCAGAGAGAATCATTGCCAGAGAAAGTAAAAATAACCCCAAAATATTCTTTAACTACATAAATAGTAAAAAACTAAAAAATGATAGTGTTGGCCCCCTTAAAAATAGTCTGGGTGAAATGGTGGATGAGGATGAGGAAAAAGCCAATATGCTAAATGATTTTTTTTCAACCGTATTTACACAAGAAAATCACATGACAGAAAACATGATTAGTGATAACAAAAATTCTCCATTAAATGTCACTTGCTTAACCCAGCAGGAAGTACGGCGGCGGCTAAAAATCACTAAAGTTGACAAATCTCCGGGCCCGGATGGGATACATCCGCGAGTACTGCAGGAATTAAGTAACGTCACAGATAGACCATTATTTTTAATCTTTAAAGATTCCATAATAACAGGGTCTGTACCACAGGACTGGTGTATAGCAAATGTGGTGCCAATATTCAAAAAGGGGACAAAAACTGAACTTGGAAATTATAGGCCGGTAAGCTTAACCTCTACTGTGGGTAAAATCCTGAAGGGTTTCCTAAGAGATTCTATAATAGAGTATCTGAAGAAGAATTACCTCATAACCCAATATCAACATGGGTTTACGAGGGACCGTTCCTGTCAAACTAATCTGATCAGTTTTTAAGAGGAGGCAAGTTCTGGACTGGACCAAGGAAATGCAGTGGATGTTGTGTATATGGACTTTTCAAAAGCTTTTGATACGGTTCCACACAAAAGGTTGATACATAAAATGAGAACAATGGGGATAGGGGAAAATATATGTATGTGGGTTAAGAATTGGCTTAGTGATAGGAAACAAAGGGTGGTTATTAATGGAAAACACCCAGACTGGGTCTCAGTTAACAGTGGGGTACCACAGGGGTCAGTATTGGGCCCCCTTCTTTTTAACATATTTATTAATGACCTTGTAGGGGGCATACAGAGTAATATTTCAATATTTGCAGATGACACTAAACTCTGCAGGGTAATCAATACAGAGGAGGACAATTTTATATTACAGGAGGATCTATGTAAACTAGAAGCTAGGGCTGATAAATGGCAAATGAGCTTTAATGGGGATAAATGTAAGGTAATGCACTTGGGCAGAGGAAATAAAATGTATAATTATATGCTTAATTGTAAAACACTGGGCAAAACTGTAACTGAAAAAGACCTGGGTGTATTGGTGGACGACAAGCTCACGTTTTGTGGCCAGTGTCAGGCAGCTGCTGCAAAGACAAATAAAATAATGAGATGCATTAAAAGAGGCATAGATGCTCATGAGAAGAACATAATTTTACCTCTATACAAGTCATTAGTGCGACCACACTTAGAATACTGTGTACAGTTCTGGTCTCCGGTGTATAAGAAAGACATAGCTGAACTAGAGCGGGTGCAGAGAAGAGCGAACAAGGTTATTAGAGGACTGGGGGGTCTGCAATACCAAGACAGGTTATTACACATGGGGTTATTTACTGTGGAAAAAAGAAGGCTTAGGGGTGATCTTATTACTATGTACAAGTATATGAGGGGACAGTACAAAGACCTTTCTACTGATCTTTGTACTCTGAGGCCTGAGACGGGGACAAGGGGGTATCTTCTACGTCTGGAGGAAAGAAGGTTTAATCATAATCACAGACGGGGATTCTTTACTGTAAGAGCAGTGAGACTATGGAACTCTCTGCCGCATGATGTTGTAATGAGTGATTCACTGTTAAAATTTAAGAAGGGCATGGATGCCTTTCTTGAAAAGTATAAAATTACAGGTTATAAATATTAGATTCCTTGATAGGGCGTTGATCTAGGGAACTAGTCTGATTGTCGTATGGAGTCGGGAAGGAATTTTTTCCCCAATGTGGAGCTTAGTGTTTGCCACATGTTTTTTTTTTTCCTTCCTCTGGATCAACATGTTAGGCTATGGGTTGAACTAGATGGACTTAGTCTTCCTTCAACCTTAAAAACTATGTTACTATGTTACTATGTATACACCGCTTTCCAAATTATTATTATTTCCAAATTATAATGCAAATTTAATTAAAGTGTCATAAAGATTTAATTTTTTGTTTTTTCAAATAAACTCATGGATGGTATTGTGTCTCAGGGTACCTTAGATCACTGATACCAATCTAAGCACCTGTGATAATTAGTTTGCCTGGTGAGCCCAATTAAAGGAAAACTACTTAAAAAGGACGTTCCACATTACTAAGCAAGCCGCACTTTACAAGCAATACTGGAAAGAAAAAGGATCTCTCTGCTGCCGAAAAGCATCAAATAGTGCAACGCCTTGGACAAGGCATGAAAACATTAGATATTTCACGAAAACTTAAGCGTAATCATCATATTGTGAAGAGATATATGGTTGTTGCAGAGCACAGATGGTTAAAGGCATAATGAGGAAGTTTTCTGCCAGACAAATTCACAGGATTAAGAGAGAAACGGCTAAAATATCATTACAAGCAAGCAAACAGCTATTTGAAGCTGCTGGTGCCTCTGGAGTCTCGTGAACCTCAATGTGCAGGATCGTCTAGAGGCTTGTAGTTGTGCATAAGCCTACTAATCATCACCCCTAAACAGTTCTCACAAGCAGAAACTGTTGCAGTGGGCCCAGGCATACATGAAGACTAATTTGTAAACAGTCGTGTTTACAGACAAATGCTGTGTAACCATGGATGGCCAAGATGGATGGAGTAGTGAATGGTTGATGGATGGCCACCATGTCCCAACAAGGCTGCAACATCATCAAGGAGGTGTGGAGTCATCTTTTGGGGCAAAATCATGGAAAGAGAGTTGATAGGCCCCTTTAGTGTTCTTGAAGTTGTGAAAATAGCCACAGCAAAGTATATGGAGTGTCTCACAACCACTGTCTTTCCTGGTACAAAAAGAAGAACCATGACATCCATGCAAAATCATCTTCATGTATGACAATGCTGCTAAGAATACCTCTAAGTCATTGGCTGCTATGGGCATAAATGGAGAAAACTCATGGCGTGGCCACCATACTCTCCTGTCCTCAACCCTTTTGAGAACCTGTGGAGTATCCTCAAGCAAAAGATCTGAGGGTGGGAGGCCATTCACATCAAAAAGCAGCTCAGAGGGGCTATTCTTACAACCTGCAAAGAAATTCAAGCAAGTAGAAATTATCCAAAAAGTAACAAGTTGAATGGATGCAAAAATTGTGATGGTGGTATCACAGAAGGGGACCTATGTTTTGGATTGAAAAAGTTTTTGATTTCAGTAAATGTGACCTCTTAATGCTGCAAATTCATTTTCAGTTCTTTACAACCTATAAAAGGTTTGGAAACTGTTGTGCAATTTAGAGCAGTGCATTGTGAGTTTTATTAAGGGTTGAAATAAAATACTGTTATCATTAGCAGGTTTGTGCAGTAAAATGTAATTTCTACAGTTTATGATTTGAACATTATACTGACTCATTTCCATCAACTATTTCGTGAAATCAGAGAAAGTTGCATTTGCATAATAATTTGGAACATTTTGAACCAATTATTTATTAATATAGCACAATTTATTCCATGGCGCTTTACATGGGAAAAAGGGTATACATAATAAAAAACAAGTACGATAATCTTGAACAAAACGAGTCACAGACTGGTGCAAGAGGAAAGAGGTCCCTGCCCGCGAGAGCTCACAATCTACAAGGGATTGGTGAGGATACAGTAGGTGAGGGCAGAGCTGGTCGTGCAGCGGTATGGTGGAACAAGGTTTACTGCAGATTGTAGGCTTGTCGGAAGAGATAGGTCTTTCTGTTCCTTTTGAAGGTTTCCACGGTAGGTGAAAGTCTGATATAATGGGGTAGAGAGTTCCAGAGTAGGGGGGATGCACAGAATAAATCTTGTATGTTATTGTGGGAAGAGGAGATAAGAGGGCAGTAGAGAAGGGAGATCTTGTGAGGATCGGAGGCTGCGTGCATAACTATGTAATCTTCCATGCTGCTCTACTTTTTGTCTGTGTCTTTTGTCTGAGGAAGAAGTGAATGAATCCCTCATTTCTATGTGTACTGTCTATGGAAGATACCATATCAGAAACTCTTTACCTAATAGCTCAGAGACAAATGAAAATTAGAGATACAACTTGCAGAGGGGAAAACTTGTGAAAAAAATGTGTGATACAAGTCACATAATGGTCATAAACAGTGTTATACTTCATGTACTCACAAATCACAGCTCATTTTGAAAATTACCTGAAATTAAAGGAATAATCAAAAAATAAGTCTTCAGCTCAGGGCAAAATGGACACTGTTCTTATGGAGAATAAATGATTAAGCAAATTTTTGAGTGTACCTTTGGAGGTACAGTATATATCTGTATTTAGGGAGTTCTCCCATAGTCCTAATGTTGTGCTTTGAATTGGTGCAGCAGAGGTTAAATTTAATGCTTTACGGGTAATTGATTTGAGCATGGAGTATTTGAAAGTTACTGCAGTTTAGCCTTTCCAGACATGTTGCTTACTCAATAGTCTTACCCAGCTCAATACTAAATATATTTTTTTTATCACAAAAGACTGACCTTTACCTCCAAATCAGAAAACTGGTGTGTGCAGGTGCAAACAAAAGTAGCTAACTCCATATATAACGAATAAATAAAGTTGCACTCTGTTGTGCTAAAGCATGAAAACATGAAATATGAAATTTAACTTGCATAACTGCTCTAGATAATAAGAAAAAATGGAGATGCTTAGCACATAATTTGGCCAATTCATGTAAACCAAGC
This sequence comes from Phyllobates terribilis, assembly GCF_046119375.1. Taxonomy (NCBI): domain Eukaryota; kingdom Metazoa; phylum Chordata; class Amphibia; order Anura; family Dendrobatidae; genus Phyllobates; species Phyllobates terribilis. The sequence continues at coordinate 123,856,416 of NW_027362762.1, read as the reverse complement.
AGCCAACGACAAGGCAATCTCCAGTTTGCTGGGAACCTATCTAATGTGAATCCTTTCCTAGCCTGTATTTATGGGTAGGTAGGATCCTGCTGCAATTAAAACCTCCACGGGCTGAAGGGTGGAGTGATTGGTCAGAGAGCAAATAAGATAAGACTGACTGGCACTTCCAAATCAGAAAAGTAGTGTGTACAGGAGATTGCATTGTCGTTGGCTGCTGGGCATGCATGAATTGGCCAAATTATGTGCTAAGCATCTCCATTTTTTCTATTATCTAGAACTGTAATGCTATTCAAATTTCATATTTCATGTTTACATGCTTTAGCACTACAGAGTGCAACTTTATTTGTTTGTTTCTAATTGTATATTTGCCATTTCTTTACTGTACTGTACATTTTACCTAAAATTGTACAGTACTAATTCTGAAGACTATTCCACTAATCTTTATCTCACTTGTGTGATATTATGTATAACACACTTTAAATGAAGTGGGATTTTGGGACAATGGCTTAAATAACATTTTCATTAGAGATGAGCAGATCTGCAAATTTCGATTTCGCATGTTCTTGAGATTTCACCAAAAAATTCTATTCGTAGAGAAATTATTCTCCACTAATCGAATGTTCCTTATTATACTCTGGGGTCTATGAAGATCCCAAAGCATAATAAATGTAAGATGTAAAAAATAAATACATGCTTATACTCACCATTCACCTCTCCAGCCACTCCCGCTGCTCCCTGACCATTGTTCAGTCTTCCGCGCCTCTGTAGCGTTGCAATTCACTGGTCCGGTGTTCACTCTAAGCCGAGACTTTTGGATCTGAGTAGGTTTTGGTGCATGCACTGTGAACTCTACAGCCTGGAAACCCTGGTTTAGAGTGAATACCAAACCGGAGATGCGGTGCAATGGAGGCATTGAGTACCAGACATCGGGCAGAGAGCAGCAGGGGCAGCTGAAAAGGTGAGCATCATTTTGCTGAATTTGAGTGAATTCCAAAAAAAAATCATATTCTCCAGAATGCAGATTTTTGTAAAATTTGAGTAGAATACAGTAAACTCGTTCATTTCTAATTTTCAGACATGTTCCCATATAATGCTCCATTTGGGATAACATTATTTGTAGTTAGCGACAATAAAACTCTTCGTATGGAGACAACGACATAATGATAACAAAGAAACACTGACTGCTGCAGTACAACAGATGGCCCAGCGTTCATGCTTAGTGTAACTGGGAATTGATACACTAGGACAGCAATTTACTTCATGCCTCACAGTTGTCCTCATTTATAAACATGATAAGTGTAGACTTTGCCAAGCAGCACATTATATAGGCAATGATTACATGTACGCAACTTCTCTTACAGCCTGGGCTATTGAAAATAATAGAGACAGAAAATGTTACACTGTGCTACAAAAGTATTGGTTTTGCATTGACTTTTCGAGGCACAACAGTATGAATTATTTTGCAGCATACAGTGCATCAAGATATGTTGTATTCAGTGGCATAACTACAATTGTCCCAAGAGCATGCACTTGATCATGTAATAACATCTCTGCCACATAGTGGGACACCATGTTTCACAATATGTTTTTCCCCTTTATAGTATTTTTGCGTTCTCCCTATTGCATTTGTATTTGTCTCCATCAACTTTGGTCCTGCTGTGTCTATCCTGTGCATGCCTGAATTGTCAATTTTGTAAGTGAAATGTTGCAGATTTTGGAATTTTGCAGACTATTTTTGATGGAAACAAGAAACATTCTTTCCTTTACTGGGAGCAGAGTGCCTAATGGTTGTGGACAGTCATTAAATTGGTACAAGCTTCATGGTTACAACCTCTGATGAGATGCAGCACTTAGGAGGTATACTCCTACTCTGTGGGCATAGTTTTCTAAACAGGAGACCAGAGCAGTAGAACAGTTTCAAGATTTTCTTCAATACTAAGACTGAGGCCTATCAGGCCACATCGCATGCTGCATGCTGAAAGACTACATACTGCTATGGGACAGTTGAATAAAATCATCCAGCAGTATACCGCACATAAGCTGTGGAATTTTGTTGCTGCACCAGTCACTTGAATAGGATAATCTTACCCTAGAAGGCCATTTGCAGATACTAAGCCACTCCACATTTGAGGATTGCACCCAACTTTATGCTTTAACGCATACATGCCATTTATATAGTACAAGTACAGAGTTCTCTGCCTGAGACATAGCCTTTTAAGTGAAATGTTATTACTCACCTGTCCCTGAACAGCTTTTGAGCCTAGCGCCTTTCTTCTATGGCCTCTTTCCTTTGCAGAAATCCATGCTGTGTTTCGCAGCTAACCTGGTGAACTCCTCTGACATGATCAACACAGCATTGTTTCAGTTGCCTCTGGTTTGTCAGAAGTTTGATGCTAGTTAATTTGGCCCAGCTCCAACCAGGTGTCTGTCATCTCCTTAGCTTCTTCTGACATCCTGCTCCAACCAGGTATTTTTCCAAGCTTATTCCAGTTTACTTAGGTGTTGTCCACACCCAATGGTGGACACAGAGAGAAGAGGGCCCCTGCGCAAGAACAAAATATGGGCTCTTTGCAGTCCAATAGCTCATCATAATGCACAATTTCACCTGCTGTAGAGGTAGAAGTGGGCCCCCATACCTCTCGGGTCCCTGTGAGGCTGCACAGGTTACACCAATGATATGCCTGCCTCGTCCACACCAACTTCTCAACAAATTACCAACTTCTCAAAACTGTTCACAACTGGCCTTAGCAATCAAGGTAACGCTACTGTTAAAGCAAATCTCCAGTTAACCTATACTTTATTTGTTTATCAAATATTATTATTATATATATATTAATTCTGAAATTAGTCATTGCCTTGCTGGAAGATTTCAGATGGCAACTACTAATCTTTTCCATCACTGTAATAAACCATTGCACTGTTACAAGATACCAGACTGCATTTACTTCTCTGTTACCCTCCTGCTATTAACCATTTCCATTCTGGATAATAACAGACTACATTATCTTCTCAGTTACTCCTACTATTAACTGCTCCCCCTCCAGGAGATACCAGTTTCTTATACTGCTACTGTTCCTTAGTGTATCCACACACATGACTCTGCTGTATCTGTGCTACCTGCTCTGCTTTTTAGTCTGCTGTCTTCCATACATTACTGTCCTGGTCTTCGCTGATCCACATGTCATCCATCAAGACCCACTCTGCTGCCATATTGCCTCCATTCTGTGTTCCTCAAAAAAATACAGAGAATCCACCTCACCAGGTGAGCCCTTAACAAATACCTTATCATGTTTAATCAGTCCACAAAAGACAGTATAACTTTCCACACTTAGTATTTTTTCTCCCTTTACCTTTGGGCTCCACTTACACCTTTTCACTTTGCAGGCGACATGGACGTTACTCCCATTTCAAAAGTTTCTGTGGTGTAGTCATTTGTAAATTGAGTGAAGATTTCTTTATCATCATGACCTTACAGTGTAGAGAGGGACCAATAGAAGATCATAAAACGTATAGTATGGAGGAAGCAAGCAGCAATGTGGTAGTAACTGCATTTAGTGCCAAATAGACCTGGTATGAAATTTTAGAGCTGCAGCCGTGTTTGCAAATGCCAGTGGGCTAATCCTGGAAACTGAGGGACACTAAGAGTCTTGGTGATTCAATATTGCTATAGAGTACACTTGCCCAGGGACTGAGCAGTGGACAGAGTGACTAGCTGATCAAGAACCAATTCAGTTGCATACTTCTTTTCCTGAGTACTAAAGTGAAGCATGCAAAAGGTAACAATATGTTCTGCAAGTATTCACCAACCTTTTATTCAATAATACTCTTTATTATTTCTGGGTGGTCTCTTAAATTGAAGGTATCTTATTATAAAAGACATGTGTGTACACTGAATAATAAAAACATATATTACCGAAGTGGTAACGAGCGACTCTTAGAATAAAGTTAACACAGTGTTTAAATCATTTAGTGAATGAAATAAAAAATGCAAATAAAATTGAAAGGTCAAAGAGTGCAACACTGAGAAAATGAAGAAAAAAATGTCAGCCAAAAGACTGAAATAGACCAGCCCCAAAAATGCAAATGTTATGGCTGATCATCATATATGTAACATAAAAGCAACAGTAACTATACAAAAAAAATGATCAGTAGAGCTGAATTTTTGCTTATCTGTATTAGACCAGACCGTTACTCAGTCTCAGTGAAAAGGTCAGGACAGTAATTGATCGTGTAGAGTGTCGACTAAGAAAACATTGTCTTAAGACAGATTATTATTTTTGTGTTCATCAGGCTGGGTTGTGATGGATAATTGTACTTTACATAATGAATGTCAATAAATATAGTAACTGATGTTAATAGAACCGAAAAAGAAGAACAACTCTTATAGCAGAAAACACAATGCAGAAAGAACTGCATGCAAGTGCTATTATTGAGGATTCAGGGGTGTTGTATGCCAGTATTTACAGTACCATTTGATAGTAATGCCACTTGTTAACTAGAATAATGATTTGTGCTTCAAGTGTTAAAGGCCGAGATCGACTCTTTTGAAATTCAAATTTTCCAGTTTTGGCAAACGTTTCCATTTTATTTGCTGCAAATTGCCGGTAGTCCAATTGTCCTGAAAATATGTGAACACCCCATGGTAGAAAGATGGGGAAGGAGGTGAAGTGGTAGAAGGGTTGTAAAAGAGCGAGAGGGAGGAGGAGGTAGAGGGGCAAAAGGAGGAAGAAGATGAGGGAAAGGGAGAAAGGGATGGGGAGAGAAGGAGAGTGGATAGGGGAAGGGTAGGAAGTGAGGGAAAGGGAGGAAGAGGAGAGAGAGGCAGAAAGAGAGGAATTTCTTTTTCATATTGTTTTTTTTCTCCAGTTTGTCCCATATTATATATTTTTATAAGCACTGGGCGACCTCTACCTGTATATTCAAAAATTGCAGTATTCCTTTGTTCCATCCCTGAGAGAGACTCGAGGCATCACATGATGCTCTTTATGAGCAGCTTTCCGTTATCCCGCACCCTCTCTGTGATGAAGTATGAATTTTCATTGAAGCACTATACATCTTCATCACTTGATGGATCAGATGATCAAGCCACGTGACTATTCAAAAATACACCCCATTGTGTCTGCACCATCTTGGATATGTATTTCCACAGTAAGGTACTTTAGTAACATAAGTTCTCTATTCTCATTGGCTTATCTATCTATATAAAGATGTACACCTACTTCTGACATCTGTGATGAAGTGCAATGTGCGAAACGTATATCAGTTAGTCTGGGTATCTTGATTTTCCCCTACTTCAGTAGATATTATGCTATTGATTATTTATTATTTACATATATGTTTTACTGTGTGATGCAGTATTTTGCTATCGTGATTGACGCCAGTGATAATAATTTCTATATGTTCTTGCAATATTGCTTTTGAATGTAAGCACGTTGATTGTTCCACTATGGACTAATGTTTTATAGTATTAGCTGACACTCTGCATGCCACAATCTGTATCTTCTGTTCCCTGGTGCTACTCCTAAATTTTTATTGCATCATACGCAAGCACTTACGTTTATTTCTTTATTTATATCTACATGGGCATATAACCATACCTTGGGGTTTTCAGCTTTCACCAGCCCTTTTCACTTTTCTTTTCTTTTCTTGTACTTTGCATTCTATGGATTCCAAGTACTGTGTTTTAAGAAGTTTTTCTTGTTACTCACTCAATAAAACATGTAACTTTTTACATTATTGTTTGGATGTAGTCATCATGCTTTTCCAGATAGGCTATTTATGTTATACAGTATAAGTATGAGACCTGTATAAGGGATCTTTTGGACTCTATTGGTGCTATTGTGTCTTAATTTGAACCAGAATTCTTATGCATCTTGAATAGTAAATCTTCCCTTTTGCTTCTCATATTTGGGGACATGTTGTGCCCTGCATTACACAGCCAAGCTACTAGTTTATCTAATGTTTATGGTTCCCTGTGCTTACACTGTTAGGAAATTGAATGCTTGCAGCCAAATTTCTTACAATTAATATTAATTTTTTGAGCTTGGTACCAAAGAAGATGCTGTGCGATTGGAGCAGCACAGGGGCTCAGTGGTTAGTACTGTTGCTTTGCAGCGCTGGGGTCCTGGGTTCAAATCCCACAAAGACCAACATCTGGAAGGAGTATATACGTTCTTCTCATGTTTGTGTGGGTTTTCTAACACATTCCAAAGTAATACTGATAGGGGGGAATACAGATTGTGGGACAGTGATGATCATGTATGAAAAGTGATGCAGAAATATGATGGTGCTATATAAGCAAAGTATTATAAATAAAAATACATTCTAACAAGTAAGGATTTTCTAAAGTGGAGAATACATTGAAAACCATTGTAATCTCTGATGCATTGCTGTCAAGATGGAGTATCTGGAAATTGATAAAGGGAAAGCCTCTTGTCAATTGTCCCTTTAGCACTTGACCCTTTAGTACTCAATCAAGGCCTAAAGAAGCTTCTTTCTGGTCAAAATATAATCAAAAACATGATTCTGATTTTTATATTGAACAGAATCAATAAAGTCAACTTATAACTTAAAAAAACACTGTTTTCTGTAGTACATGTCAACATCTGTTGTGTATCTTTAATTTTTCAACCTTTTTCTCTTATATTTTTACTATGTCTACTAAAGAGATAGTTGTGGACAGTCCAACTTCTGGTACGTATACTCAAAATTTGGATATTGTATACAGAAAATTCAAGTGCCTCCATTACTGCTTTGTGCTCTGATAATGGTGTCCCAATTTAAAGGCCAGTGTGTCCATGATCTCTGTTTCCTGTAAATTCGAAGTTGAGCAATTCATCTATCATAGATGAATTGCTCAACTCCGAATTTACAGGAAACAGAGATCATGGACATTCTGGCATAAATAGATGAAGCTAAAATGTAATTTCCTGAATTATTTGGCTATGTTGTTTCTAGAATAATAGTCATAGAAATGTTGATATTTTATGTTCCTTTGGTAAATTTACATACTCTCAGCCTTACTATTTTGCTTAAATTTTAAGATTTTTAAGAACTGAAAAATTTTGTAGAAATAAAATATTGTTTAAGACATTGGTGATAAAATAAATCACTAATGACTATAGATAATTGAATCTTTTGAACTTCAAAATTTGTAAGGTTCGGTGAATTTTTCCCAAAAATTGAATTACCAGATAAACAATTTGCAGCAAATCATAACACTGCAAAGCCTCCAATTGCCCTCCTAAGACTACATTTAACTCCTTTCAAGTTCTGTAACACAAACACAGCCTTAGTAATGTCAAAGTGACCTCAACATAGAAGGGTGGTAACCCCATAGTAACCCAACAGGTCATATAATAGCACAGTGCACTGATAGAATTTTCATGTTTTTTTTCATTAAAAAATAAGTTATCCAATTTGGCAATCCTGGATATTCCAAAAGCAGTATCTGAGAAATTGTTATGTATACAAGCATAATACCTCTGCCTTTCTTGTGTATGCAGTCAGGAGTATGCCATACCTATTTATTCTAAAGTAACATATAAACCAGCCTAGAGTGAACAGCGGGTGGAGACGGAACATGATGAGGACCAGACAGTGGGCAATGAGCAGCGGGAGTGACCTGAGGGGTGAACAGTGAAGTAAATATGATTTTTTTTTCTTTTTAATCTTTTGCTGGCCCTCTACTGTTCAATAAGATGGTAGCCGCAGATGACTGCCATTTTGTTAAATTTGCACAGAGTGAATTGCAAAAAATCCTTATTCGCCAGAATGTGTTTTTTTGTAAAATTAGAGTAGAATTTAATTCTACTTTAATACATTTACCCATCTCTAGTTCTAACTGCTTGGTAGAGAATACTGAGACAAACTTCTTTCAAGAAGTTCACAAGTAACTCTGAGGAAGAATGAATCGTTTGGGGATTATTTTTCAGGTTATATAATTTTGAGATGAAGGCTTTGAAACTATCTGAAATATGATGTGGTTTTATGTTTTTAGAGCGTAAAATAACTGAGATTCTTGATTTTTAAGTTTCTGTTTAATTCAATAGGCCATAAATTTCCAATTTTTGTTACATGAGGTATGAAAACACATGGCAAGGAATTAAGCTGCTTATCATTATCTGCCATTAAGATGCTTCTGAGATCTTGTCTGAGCTTCAATATTGCATCCTGGAAAAGATCAGTTTTGTTTTGTTGCATGTTTGGCTCTACGGTCTTAATCTGGTCTAAAAGGTTATTTGTATTTGCTATCTTTAGGTGTTTTTTTCTAAGTAAGAACACTGTTGTATCACTTAGCCTCTATTAAGCTTGTGGGTTTACCAAGAAGTCTGTTTTTGAAATGTCATTAAAAAGTTTTTACCTATGGACAAGAAAGTCTACCTCTATATGTAGGGTGATTAATAATAAAAACATTGTTATGCCAGGATGAAGAGTTAAAAATAGATGAGTACGCAAGATACTTAAGTGGATTGGGGCACGTTTTGACTAAGCAATCATGTTATAGAATATTGAAAGAGCTGTCCTTCATTTGGAGCCACTTGTCCAACAGGAATAGGACTAAGAGAAAAAGATCAATGTGTAGCAGAGTAAAAGGTAAAATCACTGGAATTCACTGTAAATTCCCCATCCAACAAATTTTTCTATGTGTAAAGGAATGGAAAATAGCTAGCACCCTCCGAAAATTTGCTAATGCTAAAATTTGCCATACACTTTATGACCATTTTCTAAATTGATACATTTACTGCAGTTTTGGAGTAGAAATATGCTGTAGTGCAGTCTGCTGGGTAGGAAAGAGTTACTGCTGGCCAACCGTGTAGTTGGGAGGAATTTGAGGAGCAAAAAGGGCAATGCTTCGTGGTCAGTAAGTTACTGCAGTGTAAATTGTACTGTATACAGTGCTGGTCAGCATTATTGGCACCCCTTCATTTTTTTCATTGACTGTACAATATCTTCAGAAATAAATGGAAATGTACCAAAGTTATATCCTCAGGATTTTTTAATTAGTGATCCAAAGTAATACAATAATAAAACATTGTTTTTTAAATTCAATGTTGCAATTTCAAAAAAGAAGCAGAATAAACAGTATATGCAGCAATAAAGGCACCCCCTAATTAATACTTGGCTGCACACCCTTTGGCATTGCTGATAGCCTCCAAACATTTCTTGTAGCCATCTATAAGCTTCTTGCACTTGTCAACTGGAATTTTCTCCCACTCTTCCTTTGCAGTTTGTTCAAGCTCTTGAATACACTGTGTTCCAAATGATTATGCAAAAAACATTTTCTCAGATTTTCCCAAATTACCTATATGAATTGCAGTCGTAATTTTCCAGTCAAATAACTATTAGAGTACAATTGAAAGGTTTTTGTACAAACTGCCTATGATAACAGTATATTTTTTAAAAAATAAAACACTCAAACTGCACTCAAAATGCATGTTCCAAATTATTATGCACAGCAGAGTTTTCAACCTTTTCATTTGAATAAAGAACAAAAAAATGGTCATTTTTGAAATTATAAGCATTAGCAGGTTATTACAAACTGAAATCAAACAGTTTTCAACTCAAAACTTTATTCTAGGTGATGTTACATTTGCACATAGGACCCCTTGTTCGAAAGGAGCTTCTGAACTCTCGCGTCCATTGAATTTGTCAGGTTTTGAATGGTTTCTGCTTCAATTGTTTTGCATGAGGACAGAATACCCTGCCAGAGCTGTTGCTTAGATGTGAACTGCCTCCCGCCATAATAGACACTCCTTTTGATGATGCTCCAGAGGTTCTCAATGGGGTTGAGGTCAGGGGAGCATGGGGGCCACACCATAAGTTTGTCCCCTTTTATGCCCTTAGCAGCCAGAGATGCAGATGTGTTATGTGCAGCATGAGACGGTGCATTATCATGCATGAAAATGATTTTGCTGCGGAATGCACGGTTATTCTTCTTGAACCAAGGCAGGAAGTGCTGTTTGAGAAACTCAACCTACATTATGGAGTTCATCTTTACCCCTTCAGGGATCCTAAAGGGGCCGACAATCTCTCTCCCCATGATTCCAGCCCAAAACATTACTCCACCTACTCCTTGTTGGCGCCGTAGTCGTGTTTGCATGGGGTGTCCATCAACCTGCCATCCTCCACTCCATCCATCTGGACCATCGAGCGTTGCACGGCACTCATCGGTGAACAAAACAGTTTTGAAGTCAGTCTTCATGTATTGTTTGGCCCACTGGAGCCGTTTCTGCTTGTGTGAAGTGGATAGAGGAGGTCGACAGGATGGCTTAGGCACAGCTGCAAACCTCTGAAGGACCTTGCATCTTGTTGTTCGGGGGACGTTGGAGGCACCAGCAGCTTCCAAAACATGTCTGCTGCTATGACAAGGCTTTTTTGCCACTGCTCTTTTAACCTGACTTAATTGCCTGCAGGTAAGAGTCCTCAATTTTCCCTTATCAGCACGCACACGTGTGTACTGTGAATCAGCTACATACTTCTTGATTGTGCGATGATCATGATGAAGTGTCTTGGCAATGTTGATTGTAGTCATGCCTTGACCTAAACACTCCACAATTTGTTGCTTCTCAGCAGCCGACACATCCTTTTTCTTTCCCAATTTGGCAGAAAATGTAGGCTGCTTAATAATGTGGGACAGCCTTCTTAAGTAGTCTTGCCTTTCATTGGACACACCTGCCAAACTAATTAGCACAGGTGTCTGCAATTGCTTACAGTGATATAAAGAGCCCTGACACACATCACCATCAATGAGTTTAACTGACAAACAAAAAAATTCTTACCTTATCACTTTTTGCATAATAATTTGGAACACAGTGAATTTGCAGGGTTCTTTTTCCCAATGGCAGATTTCAGCTCACTTCAAACATTTTCAATGGGATTGAGGTCAGGACTCATTGCTGGCCATTTTAAAACAGTCCATTTTTTTTCAACCACTCCTGTGTACTTTTGGATGTGTGCTTTGGGTCATTGTCTTGCTGTTGGACCCATGATCTTCCACTCAAACCAAACCAAGTTTTCTTACACTGGGTAGTACATTTTGCACTAAAATCTCTTGATAATTCACTGATTTCATGATTCCTGTGATACGGTCAAGGCCTCCAGTACCAGACGCAGCAAAGCAACCCCACAGCATTATGGATCCTCCACCATGCTTAACTGTTGGTAAAGTATTCTTTTCCTTATAAGCTTCATTGCGCCATCTGTAAACAAACTGTTGCTTTGCATTGCCAAAAAGCTCTATTATTGTTTCATCTGTCCACAGAACATTTTCCCAGAAGGATTGTCGTTTGTCCAGGTACTCTTTGGAAAAGAACAGTTGTTCCTTTTTATGTCTTTTCTTCAGCAATGGTTTCTTCCTTGGCCTTCGCCCATAAAGCTTTTCTTGGTTTAGTGTGCGGAATATGGTACTTGTTGAAATAATGACCCCAGACTGTTCCAGGTTGGCCTTCAAGTCTTTGGATGTTTTGCTTGGTGTTTTTTCCACCATTTGCACGAACCTTCGAAGACATCTTTTGTCAATTTTCCTCTTTTCCCCACGTCCTGGGAGGTTCTTGGCGGTTCCATGCATAGCAAACTTCCTAATAACATTGTGCACTGTTGAAACTGGGATACCAAGGTCTTTGGCGATGGTCTTATACCCTTTGGAAGTCTTGTGTTTGCTAATAATAGCAGTTCAGACAGCTTCTTTGCCTTCACAATTGTGACAAAGGAATAGGGCCTACCATGTGGCTTTTTAAAACACTGAAGTCATCATTAATTGGCTAATTCCTGTCACATGGGCACCAACAATTAATCACAGCAGAATCTTTTTTATGATTTACCACAGGCGAGTCAAAATGTGTTTCCATACTTAATTAATGTAAATGGTGTCAATACCAGTGACACAGCAAGCTTTAGGTTTTTCTATTTTTCCCTCCCATTGTTTTTGTTTTACATTATTATTTATCGTTTGCTCTTTTGTATTTAACATGAGTGCTCTATACAAAAAAATTTTTCACTTGATTCATTTTTTCCAGGAGATATTCCACATTATGTACTTAATTTTCGTGGCTGCCAATAATGATGAGCAGACTGTATGTAAAAGACGTAGGTTTTGCCACCATCTCCTGCTCATTTTTGCTTCATGAGATATGACTGAGTAGTAATTAAGTATGCAAAAAATTCTGGAAGAATGGGAGAGATTTAGTCTATAAATAGACATCTATGTGTTGTTAAAGTTTAGTTGAGACTTGAGAGTTATCATAGTGGGAGACTGAGGGGCAAGGACAAGGCCACACAAATGGTGGGTGGGTGTTAGAATGGATGAGAATAACATTCTCTGATCCAATCCTGATACTGATACGTTGCTGAGCATCTGGAGAACAGCTGGCAGAACTTAGATTAGGATAGAGGTTTGGGAAAGGAGCGACTTCAGTGTTACTGAGCCAGACATACAGAAAATTAGCCACTGGTTTGTGGGGACCCTGATACAGCAAAGGAGACAGGGATAGAAGCTACTTGTAAGCTGGACTTGGAGTTCAGAGAATAATGTCTAGATAGCCAAGCCAGGTCATGGATTGTACACTGTAAAAAGGCTGCAGGCAGAAGGAATAAAAGTGCTAACATCAAAGATGGAGAACCAGAGTCAGCTAATTTGTGTAACTGCTGGATACAGTATAAGATATGGGTCGACACATGTAAAAACTATATACACACCACATTTTAACACTATATTTGCCTCTGTTGGAAACAATAGATCTAAAGAATGACTCATATACCTGATATTCTCTGAATAAGGCCACATTCACACAGCAGTACTTTAGTCAATATTTCACATCAGTATTTGTAATTCAAAACCAGGAAAGGATCAATCAGATAAAAAGTATAATAGAAAAACTTGCACCATTTTTCACCCACTCCTGATTTGGCTTACAAGTGATGATGTGAAATCCTGACTAAATACTGAACATGTGGACATAGCACAATAGTTCCATCAAGCTCATCAGTAAAACCAAGTTTATTTTTAGAACACGGGCTGAATCCTTCCTTGTCTACACTGTAAGTCTGGTGTTCCTTGGTAATGTGCAACCTGCAATGGAAACATCTGTTGAGATTAACATCACACCACCCTGAGGAACCAATTTCATGAGTGTTTGTGATCACACAAGTGATCCTCACCTGATTTATCTTAATACATGTATAAAGTGTATAGACATGAAGATAAAGTGGGGAAAACCCGCTCTGGGATGTTAAATTCAGCTTTCCACCTGGACAAATAATAAAGTTGACACAGAGACTACCACTTTCCTGCTCAATTTTATGAATTTTCTTCTTTAATTTATTGTGAAATTTTTAACAATGGTAAGTAGCGAATTTTCAATTTAGCAAATTAAATAAGACATCTGCCCTAACCCCCAGTTTGACAGAAGTCTGTTATAGAAATAGATAAACAAAACTGGTTTGTAGAAGAGTGTGTTCCTTTGGATCTAAAGCTGATTGCCATGGTCTGCAAATAAAAATGTGGAAAGGACTTTTGTTCAGTTTGAGAATATCTGCGGCGAGTGATCATTGTGCTGAGTGGGCCATTTATGTTGATACACCTAAATTAAATTTGAATGGTTGGTGATATCAACTTCCATTACATTAGTATATGGGATGGGTAAAACTTTTCCTGATGGGTGGTGACCATGGCGGCCATTTTGAAGTCAGCCATTTTGGATCCAACTTTATTTTTTTCAATGGGAAGAGGGTCATGTGACACATCAATCTTATTGAGAATTTCATAAGAAAAACAATGGTGTGCTTGGTTTTAACGTAACTTTATTCTTTCATGAGTTTTTTACAAGTTTATGACCACTTATAAAATGTGTTCAAAGTGCTGCCCATTGTGTTGGATTGTCAATGCAACCCTCTTCTCCCACTTCACACACTGATAGCAACACCGCAGAAGAAATGCTAGCATTGGCTTCCAGTATCCGTTGTTTCAGATGCTGCACATCTCGTATCTTGATGGTATGGTGTGGTATATGGGGTACGAAGATAGTGGGGCCATTCTTCATCAATGGAAACCTTAATGCCACTGGATATCTGAAATTGCTACATGATGATGTGTTGCCCTCTTCATGCGCTGAAGATGGCATGTTCCCTGAGTTTTTCCAACAAGATGGTGCACCACCCCCTTATGGGTGTCAAGTCCGAGCATTCCTACATGGACAGTTTCCTGGAAAGTGGATTGGTCGTCGTGAGCCAGTTGAATGGCACCAAGGTCTTCCGATCTGACCTCCTTAGACTTAATCTGAAGGCAATTGTCTATGCTGTGAAGTTACGAGATGTGCAACATCTGAAACAACGGATACTGGAAGCCTGTGCTAGCATTTCTTCTGCGCTGTTGCTATCAGTGTGTCAAGAGTGGGAGAAGAGGGTTGCATTGACAATCCAACACAATGGGCAGCACTTTGAACACATTTTATAAGTGGTCATAAACTTGTAAAAAACTCATGAAAGAATAAAGTTACGTTAAAAACAAGCACACCATTGTTTTTCTTATAAAATTATCAATCACTTTGATGTGTCACATGACCCTCTTCCCATTGAAAAAAAGTTAAGTTTGATCCAAAATGTCAGACTTCAAAATGGCCACCATGGTCACCCATCTGGGAAAGTTTTCCCCCTCCCATATACTAATGTGCCACAAGCAGAAAGTTGATATCACCAACCATTCCCATTTAATTTAGATGTATCCATATAAATGGCCCACCCTGTATATGTGTTGCTGTTATTCTTGTCATAATATGAATAGAGATGAGCGGTGTTCGACTCGAACTGTTTTCCAATCTCAAATTCGAGCTGTTTTGGGCGGTGTTCGAGCCGTTCAGCGAACACGAACGATTTGAAAAAAATTCGGCTGTTCGAGGTTATGTTCGATAAGTGTTCGTGCATCAAAATCATAACTGGATTTTTTCTCAGTAATGCTGAAAATTAATGTTAATACGCAGTTTGAGTGTACAGCGGGGCGGGGGGAGGGGCAGGGGATGGATCTCTGCAGAAATAATGAAGATCTCCATTTTTTTTCTCTTTCCCGCATTTACAGTGGGGAGGTGCAATCTGTCAGCCTATCAGCAGCGCACACACGGAGCGAACTGCTTTTTTTCACACAAGCAAGGGCATGTGTCATTGGCAGTGTATGTCACATGTCCTTGCCCTATTAGACCCAGCCATTTTTCCCATCGCCACCATTTTCTCACTGCTGCAGTTGCGTGTTAGATGGCACCGCTGTTGCTGTGTGAGCTATACTTTGTTAATTTCAGGACAATTTTCGCACAAATATACAGATAGCTTGGGAGTAGGGAATAGTTGTGATTGCAGTCCATTTAAGGACTAGGTTACATCATTTCCTACGACTTTTATCAGGCAGGTCTGTGCTCTTAAATAGATAAGTTGGGAGTAAAGACTAATTGTAATTGCAGTCCTTTTCAGGGCTAGGTTACATCAGTTCCTATCACTTTTTGCAAGGCATGTCTGTGCCAATGCTGTGCAAGTTTTTTTCACAGCATTTGGCTAAATCTAGCAAAGCAAATCCTTTTTGTCCTCTTGCAGTGTGTGTTAGTCAGTGGAGAAGCCTATCCGTGTGCAAGCTACACCACCTGTGTATAGAATACAATTTTTTTTACTGCACCTAGTGAAGTAAAACCTTTTGGGCATAGAATCATTCTTAGTCCATCTACACTAACCTCCATCAGGTTGCAAATTCAATATAATTTTTTTGTGCATCCTGCTCTGAAAAACTATTTCGGCTTCTAGCAGTGTGTGAGACATGTTCTATTAGTCCATCTATACTAAAATCCATCAGGTTGCAAATTCAATATAATTTTTGTCTGCATCTAGCTCTGAAAAAATATTTCGGCTTCTAGCAGTGTGTGGAACTTTTTCTATTAGTCCATCTATACTAACCTCCAGCAGGTTGCAAATTCAATATAATTTTTTTCTGCATCTAGCTCAGAAAAACTATATCGGCTTGTAGCAGTGTGTGGGACTTGTTCTATTAGTCCATTTATACTAACCTCCATCAGGTTGCAAATTCAATATAATTTTTTTCTGCATCTAGCTCTGAAAAACAATTTCGGCTTGTAGCAGTGTGTGGGACTTGTTTTATTAGTCAATCAATACTAACCTCCATCAGGTTGCAAATTCAATATAATTTTTTTCTGCATCTAGTTCTGAAAAACTATTTCGGCTTCTAGCAGTGTGTGGTACTTGTTCTATTAGTCCATCTATACTAACATCCAACAGGTTGCAAATTCAAAATAATTTTTATCTGCATCGAGCTTTGAAAAAATATTTCGGCTTCAGCTTGTAGCAGTGTGTGGGACCTGTTCTATTAGTCCATAAATACTAACCTCCATCAGGTTGCAAATTCAATATAATTTTTTTCTGCATCTAGCTCTGAAAAACTATTTCGGCATCTAGCAGTGTGTGGGACTTGTTCTATTAGTCCATCTATAATAACCTCCATCAGGTTGCAAATTCAATATATTTTTTTCTGCATCTAGCTCTGAAAAAATATTTAGGCTTCTAGCAGTGTGTGGGACTTGTTCTATTAGTCCATCTATACTAAACTCCACCAGGTTGCAAATTCAAAATAATTTTTATCTGCATCTAGCTCTGAAAAAATATTTGGGCTTCGGCTTGTAGCAGTGTGTGGGACTAGTTCCATTAGTCCATCTATACTAACCTGCACCAGGTTGCAAATTCAATCTAATTTTTTTCTGCATCTAGCTCTGAAAAAATATTTCGGCTTATAGCAGTGTGTGGGACTTGTTCTATTAGTCCATCTATACTAACCTCCATCAGGTTGCAAATTCAATCTAATTTTTTTCTGCATCTAGCTCTGAAAAAATATTTTGGCTTGTAGCAGTGTGTGGGACTTATTCTACTAGTCCATCTATACTAACCTCCACGAGGTTGCAAATTCAATCTAATTTTTTTCTGCATCTAGCTCTGAAAAAATATTTCGGCTTGTAGCAGTGTGTGGGACTTGTTCTATTAGTCCATCTATACTAACCACCACCAGGTTGCAAATTCAATAGAATTTTTTTCTGCATCTAGCTCAGAAAAAATATTTCGGCTTGTAGCAGTTTGTGGGACTTGTTCTATTAGTCCATCTATACTAACCTCCATCAGCTTGCAAATTCAATATAATTTTTTTCTGCATTTAGCTCTGAGAAACTATTTCGGCTTGTAGCAGTGTGTGGGACTTGTTCTATTAGTCCATCTATACTAACCTTCACCAGGTTGCAAATTCAATCTAATTTTTTTCTGCATCTAGCTCTGAAAAAATATTTCGGCTTGTAGCAGTGTGTGGGACTTGTTCTATTAGTCCATCTATACTAACCTCCACCAGGATGCAAATTCAATCTAATTTTTTTCTGCATCTAGCTCTGAAAAACTATTTTGGCTTGTAGCAGTTTTGTGGGACTTGTTCTATTAGTCCATCTATACTAACCTCAATCAGGTTGCAAATTCAATCAAATTTTTTTCTGCATCAAGCTTTGAAAAAATATTTCAGCTTGTAGCAGTGTGTGGGACTTGTTCTATTAGTCCATCTATACTAACCACCACCAGGTTGCAAATTCAATCTAATTTTTTTCTGCATCTAGCTCTGAAAAAATATTTCGGCTTGTAGCAGTGTGTGGTACTTGTTCTATTAGTCCATCTATACTAACCTCCATCAGGTTGCAAATTCAATATAATTTTTTTCTGCATCTAGCTCTGAAAAACTATTTCGGCTTCTAGCAGTGTGTGGGACTTGTTCTATTAGTTCATCTATACTAACCTCCATCAGGTTGCAAATTCAATATCATTTTATTGTGCATCTAGCTCTGAAAAACTATTTTGGCTACTAGCAGTGTGTGGGACTTGTTATATTAGTCCATCTATACTAAACTCCATCAGGTTGCAAATTCAATATAATTTTTTCTGCATCTAGCTCTGAAAAACTATTTCGGCTTGTAGCAGTGTGTGGGACTTGTTCTATTAGTCCATCTACAGTCATGGCCAAAAGTATTGAGAATGAGACAAATAGTAATTTTTCCAAAGTTTCATTTTTTGTAATGGCAATTTGCATATACTCCTGAATAGAGATGAGCGGTGTTCGACTAGAACTGTTCGCCAATCTCAAATTCGAGCTGTTTTGGGCGGTGTTCGAGTTGTTCGACGAACCCGAACGATTTGCACAAAATTCGACTGTTCAAGGTTATGTTCGATAACTGTTCGTGCACCAAAAGCGTGTCCTGCATGTCTGGCGCTATTTAGAGCACCAATCATGCAGGGATTGTCTGCCACTCACTGTAATGCCACAGCCATGGTGGTTGTGGCATTAGAGTGATTGCCCAAATCGATGGGAACAGTGCTCACAGTGAAACATGAAAAGCCGGCAATTCAGCAGCGGTACACCGGTACCCGACAATTTAGAACCGTCAGTGACGTGCATGAGGTGAGCCGAGTTCATTGGACATTAACTCGGCTCATCTGGATGCCCTCACAGAGAGACACTGTGGAGCGCAAGCAAGCCTGCGCTTCTCAGTGTCTGCGGGATGACAGGCTGGATGGCAGCGTTCTGCTGCGGTCCAGCCTGTCATCTCGATGTAGCAGAGCTGAAGCTGTCATGGGAACCATGGAAAGGTAAGGATGATGTTGCTTTATTATTTTTCTTTTATTTCAGGAGATCGTTGGCTTCAGCTGGAATGGGCGTGATTGTAAGTATGGTTTAATTTAGAACAATAAAGAATTGTGTGTTTATTTCAATTAAAGGACTTTTTTCTGGGTGTTGTGTTTTTTTTAAATACTTTACTTGAAATTCATGGTGGTCATGTCTAATATTGGCGTGACCCCATGAATTTCGGGCTTAGGGCCAGCTGAAAATGCCAAGCTGGCCCTAACCCCTTTATTACCCAGTGAGCCACCGCATCAGGGCCCTGGATGAGTTGGGTACAGCGCCAGAAGATGGCGCTTCTATGAACGCGCCATTTTCCGGGATGGCTGCGGACTGCAATTTGCAGCGGGGGTGGCCCAGAAAGCTTGGGCCTCCCTGCGCTGCGGATTCCAGCCCCCAGCTGCCTAGTTGTACCTGGCTGGACACAAAAACAGGGCAAAGCCCCACGTCAATTTTCTTTAAATTATTTCATGAAATAATTAAGAAAAAAAGGGCTTCCCTATATTGTTGTGTCCGGCCAGGTACAAATAGGCAGCTGGTGGTTGGGAGCAGCCCGTTCCTGCCTGCTGCACCTGACTGGACACAAATATAGTGCGAAGCCCCACGTCAATTTTTTTTTAATTATTTCATGAATTTCCTGAAATAATTTAAAAAAATTGAAGTGGGGCTTCGCACTATATTTGTGTCCAGCCAGGTACAGCAGGCAGGATCGGGCTGCCCCCAACCACCAGCTGCCTATTTGTACCTGGCCGGACACAACAATATAGAGAAGGCCTTTTTTTCTTAATTATTTCATGAATTTCATGAAATAATTAAAAAAAAAATACGTGGGGCTTCGCCCTATTTTTGTGTCCAGCCAGGTACAACTAGGCAGCTGGGGGCTGGAATCTGCAGCGCAGGGAGGCCCAAGCTTTCTGGCCCCCCCCCCCGCTGCAAATTGCAGTCCGCAGCCACCCCGGAAAATGGCGCGTTCATATAAGCGCCATCTTCTGGCGCTGTACCTAACTCATCCAGGGCCCTGGTGCGGTGGCTCACTGGGTAATAAAGGGGTTAGGGCCAGCTTGGTATTATCAGCTGGCCCCAAGCCCAAAATTCATGGGGTCACGCCAGTATTAGACATGACCGCCATGAATTTCTAGTAAAGTATTTAAAAAAAACACAACACCCAGAATAAAGTCCTTTAATTGAAATAAACACACAATTCTTTATTGTTCTAAATTAAACCATACTTACCATCACACCCATTCCAGCTGAAGCCAACGATCTCCTGCAATAAAAGAAAAATAATAAACCAACCTCATCCTTACCTTTCCATGGTTCCCACGACAGCTTCAGCTCTGCTACATCTAGATGACTGGCTGGACCGCAGCAGAACGCTGCCATCCAGCCTGTCATCCCGCGGACACTGAGAAGCGCAGGCATGCTTGCGCTCCTCACTGTCTCGCTGTGACGGCATCCAGATGAGCCGAGGTCATGTCCAATGAACTCAGCTCACCTCATGCACCTCACTGACAGCGTGGGAAAATTCTCCTGCACTCAGCGCTTCAGCGTGAGAATTTTCCCACGCTGTCAGTGACGTGCATGAGGTGAGCCGAGTTCATTGGACATGACCTCGGCTCATCTGGATGCCGTCACAGCGAGACAGTGAGGAGCGCAAGCATGCCTGCGCTTCTCAGTGTCCGCGGGATGACAGGCTGGATGGCAGCGTTCTGCTGCGGTCCAGCCAGTCATCTCGATGTAGCAGAGCTGGAGCTGTCCTGGGAACCATGGAAAGGTAAGGATGATGTTGGTTTATTATTTTATTTTTATTACAGGAGATCGTTGGCTTCAGCTGGAATGGGCGTGATTGTAAGTATGGTTTAATTTAGAACAATAAAGAATTGTGTGTTTATTTCAATTAAAGGACTTTATTCTGGGTGTTTGTGTTTTTTTTAACTTTGACTATGGGGTTAGTAATGGAGGTGTCTAATAGACGCCTCTCCATTACTAACCTGGGCTTGATGTCAGCTGGCATTATAAGCTGACATCAACCCCAGCCCTATTACCCCACTGCCACCGCTACAGGGCAGTGGGAAGAGCGAGGCTAAGTGCCAGAATTGGCGCATCCTATGGATGCGCCATTTCTGGGGCGGCTGACGGCTGGTGTTTCTAGCCTGGGAGGGGGCCAATATTCATGGCACCCTTCCTGAGCTATTAATATCAGCCCCCAGCTGTCTGCCTAGCCTTTGCTAGCTATTAAAATAGGGGGGACCCCACGTCATTTTTTTGGGGGGGTCCCCCATTTTAATAGCTAGTAAAGGCTAAGTATTCAGCTGGGGGCTGATATTAGTAGCCTGGTAAGCTCCGTGGGTATTACCCCCTTCCGAGGCTTCAAACATCTGCCCCAGCCGTCTGCTTAACCTGCGCTAGAGCCTAAAATTATGGGGGATCCCACGCCAATTTTTATTTTAATAAATCCTTTATTTTAACACTAAATGACAAGTACAGTAACCAACACTGTCACTGTACTTATTATAAATGTGACTGACATGTTTCTATCTATCTAATCTATGTGTGATGCTCTATCTTTCTGTTCTAAATTGTCGGGTACCGCTGCTGAATTGCCGGCCGGCTTTTTTAAAGAGACGGTGCATGAAAACACTATTATTTTTTTAAATAAATCCTTTACACTAAATGACAAGTACAGTAAGCAACACTGTCACTGTACTTATTATATATGTGACTGACATGTTTCTATCTATCTAATCTATGTGTGAAGCTCTATTCTTTCTGTTCTAAATTGTCGGGTACAGATGCTGAATTGCCGGCCGGCTTTTTAAAAGAGACGGTGCTTGAAAACACTAATATTTTTTTTAATAAATCCTTTACACTAAATGACAAGTGCAGTAACCAACACTGTCACTGTGCTTCTTATATGTGTGACTGACATGTTTCTATCTATCTAATCTATGTGTGATGCTCTATTCCTTCTTGTCTAAATTGTCGGGTACCGGTGTATGCCGCTGCTGAATTTGCCGGCTGGCTTTTTTAAAGAGAGTGTCTTCTGAGCAGTTTGTCAGCTTTTGGACACCTTTGCAGGTGTTTTCTATGTGTTTCTATGTGTTTTTGTTTGCCTGCCATTGGTTTTAACGGTGTTCGACGGTGTTCTAAGGTGTTCGATGAACAGTTCGACGAACAGTTCCTCGAACATCCCGGTGTTCGACGAACCGAACCGAACCCGAACACTACGGGGGTGGCTCAACACTACTCCTGAATGTCAAAGAGTGATCAGCTTAACAGCAATAACTGTACTTGCAAAGTCAATATTTGCCCAGAAAATGAACTTTAACCCCCAAAACACATTTCAATATCATTGCAGTCCTGCCTTAAAAGGAGCAGCTAACATCGTTTTAGTGATTGATCCATTAACACAGGTGTGGGTGTTGATGAGGACAGGGCTGGCGATCAATCAGTCATGATTAAGTAAGAATGACATCACTGGACACTTCAAAAGGAGGCTGGTTCTTGGTATCATTGTTTCTCTTCAGTTAACCACGGTTATCTGTAAAGAAACACGTGCAGCCATCATTGCACTGCACAAAAATGGCCTAACAGGGAAGAGTATCGCAGCTACAAAGATTGCACCTCAGTCATCAATCTATCGCATCATCAAGAACTTCAAGGAGAGAGCTTCCATTGTTGTCAAAAAGGCTCCAGGGCACCCAAGAAAGACCAGCAAGTGCCAGGACCGTATCTTAAAACTGGTTCAGCTGCGGGATCGGACTACCAGCAGTGCCGAGCTTGCTCAGGAATGGCAGCAGGCTGGTGTGAGTGCTTCTGCACGCACTGTGAGATGGAGACTCTTAGAGCAAGGGCTGCTTTCAAGGAGGGCAGCAAAGAAGCCACTTCTCTCCAGAAAAAACATCAGGGACCGACTGATATTCTGCAAAAGGTACAGGGAGTGGACTGCTGAGGACTGGGGCAAAGTCATTTTCTCTGATGAATCCCCTTTTCGGTTGTTTGGGACATCTGGAAAACAGCTTATTCGGAGAAGAAGAGGTGAGCGCTACCATCAGTCTTGTCTCATGCCAACTGTAAAGCATCCTGAAACCATTCATGTGTGGGGTTGCTTCTCAGCCAAGGGAATCGGCTCACTCACAGTCTTGTCTAAAAACACAGCCATGAATAAAGAATGGTACCAGAATGTCCTCCAAGAGCAACTTCTCCCAACCGTCCAAGAGCAGTTTGGCACCCAACAATGCCTTTTCCAGCATGATGGAGCACTTGCCATAAAGCAAAGGTGATAACTAAATGACTCATGGAACAAAACATAGAGATTTTGGGTCCATGGCCTGGAAACTCCCCAGATCTTAATCCCATTGAGAACTTGTGGTCAATCATCAAGAGACGGGTGGACAAACAAAAACCAACAAATTCTGGCAAAATACAAGCATTGATTATGCAAGAATGGACTGCTATCAGTCAGGATTTGGCCCAAAAGTTGATTGAGAGCATGCCAGGGAGAATTATAGAGGTCTTGAAGAAGAAGGGGCAACACTGCAAATATTGACTTGCTGCATTAACTCATTCTAACTGTCAATATAACCTATTGGTACTCATAATATGATTGCAATTATATTTCTGTATGTGATATAAACATCAGACAAACACTAATAAAAACCAGAGGCCAGCAGATCATGTGAAAATATAATTTTGGTGTCATTCTCAAAACTTTTGGCCATGACGGTATACTAACCTCCACAAGGTTGAAAATTCAATATAATTTTTTTCTGCATCTAGCTCTGAAAAAATATTTCAGCTTGTAGCAGTGTGTGGGACTTGTTCTATTACGCCATCTATACTAACCTCCACCAGGTTGCAAATTCAATCTAATTTTTTTCTGCATCTAGCTCTGAAAAAATATTTTGGCTTCTAGCAGTGTTTGGGACTTGTTCTATTACTCCATCTATACTAACCTCCACCAGGTTGCAAATTCAATCTAATTTTTTTCTGCATTTAGCTCTGAAAAAATATTTCGGCTTGTAGCAGTGTGTGGGACTTGTTCTACTAGTCCATCTATACTAACCTCCATCAGGTTGCAAATTCAATATAATTTTTTTCTGCATCTAGCTCTGAAAAACTATTTCGGCTTCTAGCAGTGTGTGGGACTTGTTCTATTAGTCCATCTATACTAACCTCCATCAGGTTGTAAATTCAATATAATTTTTTTCTGCATCTAGCTCTGAAAAACTATTTCAGCTTCTAGCAGTGTGTGGGACTTGTTCTATTAGTCTATCTATACTAACCTCCATCTGGTTGCAAATTTAATATAATTTTTTTCTGCATCTAGCTCTGAAAAAATATTTTGGCTTCTAGCAGTGTGTGGGACTTGTTCTATTAGTCCATCTATACTAACCTCCACCAGGTTGCAAATTCAGTCTAATATTTTTCTGCATCTAGCTCTGAAAAAATATTTCGGCTTGTAGCAGTGTGTGGGACTTGTTCTATTAGTCCATCTATACTAACCTCCATCAGGTTGCAAATTCAACATAATTTTTTTCTGTATCTAGCTCTGAAAAACTATTTCGGCTTGTAGCAGTGTCTGGGACTTGTTCTATTAGTCCATCTATACTAACCTCCCTCAGGTTGCAAATTCAATATAATTTTTTTCTGCATCTAGCTCTGAAAAAATATTTTGGATTGTAGCAGTGTGTGGGACTTGTTCTATTAGTCCATCTATACTAACCTCCATCAGGTTGCAAATTCAATATAATTTTTTTCTGCATCTAGCTCTGAAAAAATATTTTGGCTTCTAGCAGTGTGTGGGACTTGTTCTATTAGTCCATCTATACTAACCTCCACCAGGTTGCAAATTCAGTCTAATTTTTTTCTGCATCTAGCTCTGAAAAAATATTTCGGCTTGTAGCAGTGTGTGGGACTTGTTCTATTAGTCCATCTATACTAACCTCCATCAGGTTGCAAATTCAACATCATTTTTTTCTGTATCTAGCTCTGAAAAACTATTTCGGCTTGTAGCAGTGTCTGGGACTTGTTCTATTAGTCCATCTATACTAACCTCCATCAGGTTGCAAATTCAATATAATTTTTTTCTGCATCTAGCTCTGAAAAAATATTTCGGCTTCTAGGAGTGTTTGGGACTTGTTCTATTAGTCCATCTATACTAACCTCCACCAGGTTGCAAATTCAATCTAATTTTTTTCTGCATTTAGCTCTGAAAAAATATTATGGCTTGTAGCAGTGTGTGGGACTTGTTCTATTAGTCCATCTATACTAACCTCCATCAGGTTGCAAATTCAATATAATTTTTTTCTGCATCTAGCTCTGAAAAACTATTTCGGCTTGTAGCAGGGTGTGGGACTTGTTCTATTAGTCCATCTATACTAACCTCCATCAGGTTGCAAATTCAATATAATTTTTTTCTGCATCTAGCTGTGAAAAACTATTTCAGCTTCTAGCAGTGTGTGGGACTTGTTCTATTAGTCTCTCTATACTAACCTCCATCTGGTTGCAAATTTAATATAATTTTTTTCTGCATCTAGCTCTGAAAAAATATTTCAGCTTGTAGCAGTGTGTGGGACTTGTTCTATTACTCCATCTATACTAACCTCCACCAGGTTGCAAATTCAATCTAATTTTTTTCTGCATCTAGCACTGAAAAAATATTTTGGCTTCTAGCAGTGTTTGGGACTTGTTCTATTACTCCATCTATACTAACCTCCACCAGGTTGCAAATTCAATCTAATTTTTTTCTGCATTTAGCTCTGAAAAAATATTTCGGCTTGTAGCAGTGTGTGGGACTTGTTCTATTAGTCCATCTATACTAACCTCCATCAGGTTGCAAATTCAATATAATTTTTTTCTGCATCTAGCTCTGAAAAACTATTTCGGGTTCTAGCAGTGTGTGGGACTTGTTCTATTAGTCCATCTATACTAACGTCCATCAGGTTGCAAATTCAATATAATTTTTTTCTGCATCTAGCTCTGAAAAACTATTTCAGCTTCTAGCAGTGTGTGGGACTTGTTCTATTAGTCTATCTATACTAACCTCCATCTGGTTGCAAATTTAATATAATTTTTTTCTGCATCTAGCTCTGAAAAAATATTTTGGCTTCTAGCAGTGTGTGGGACTTGTTCTATTAGTCCATCTATACTAACCTCCACCAGGTTGCAAATTCAGTCTAATTTTTTTCTGCATCTAGCTCTGAAAAAATATTTCGGCTTGTAGCAGTGTGTGGGACTTGTTCTATTAGTCCATCTATACTAACCTCCATCAGGTTGCAAATTCAACATAATTTTTTTCTGTATCTAGCTCTGAAAAACTATTTCGGCTTGTAGCAGTGTCTGGGACTTGTTCTATTAGTCCATCTATACTAACCTCCATCAGGTTGCAAATTCAATATAATTTTTTTCTGCATCTAGCTCTGAAAAAATATTTTGGATTGTAGCAGTGTGTGGGACTTGTTCTATTAGTCCATCTATACTAACCTCCATCAGGTTGCAAATTCAATATAATTTTTTTCTGCATCTAGCTCTGAAAAAATATTTTGGCTTCTAGCAGTGTGTGGGACTTGTTCTATTAGTCCATCTATACTAACCTCTACCAGGTTGCAAATTCAGTCTAATTTTTTTCTGCATCTAGCTCTGAAAAAATATTTCGGCTTGTAGCAGTGTGTGGGACTTGTTCTATTAGTCCATCTATACTAACCTCCATCAGGTTGCAAATTCAACATCATTTTTTTCTGTATCTAGCTCTGAAAAACTATTTCGGCTTGTAGCAGTGTCTGGGACTTGTTCTACTAGTCCATCTATACTAACCTCCATCAGGTTGCAAATTCAATATAATTTTTTTCTGCATCTAGCTCTGAAAAACTATTTCGGCTTCTAGCAGTGTGTGGGACTTGTTCTATTAGTCCATCTATACTAACCTCCATCAGGTTGTAAATTCAATATAATTTTTTTCTGCATCTAGCTCTGAAAAACTATTTCAGCTTCTAGCAGTGTGTGGGACTTGTTCTATTAGTCCATCTATACTAACCTCTACCAGGTTGCAAATTCAGTCTAATTTTTTTCTGCATCTAGCTCTGAAAAAATATTTCGGCTTGTAGCAGTGTGTGGGACTTGTTCTATTAGTCCATCTATACTAACCTCCATCAGGTTGCAAATTCAACATCATTTTTTTCTGTATCTAGCTCTGAAAAACTATTTCGGCTTGTAGCAGTGTCTGGGACTTGTTCTATTAGTCCATCTATACTAACCTCCCTCAGGTTGCAAATTCAATATAATTTTTTTCTGCATCTAGCTCTGAAAAAATATTTTGGATTGTAGCAGTGTGTGGGACTTGTTCTATTAGTCCATCTATACTAACCTCCATCAGGTTGCAAATTCAATATAATTTTTTTCTGCATCTAGCTCTGAAAAAATATTTTGGCTTCTAGCAGTGTGTGGGACTTGTTCTATTAGTCCATCTATACTAACCTCCACCAGGTTGCAAATTCAGTCTAATTTTTTTCTGCATCTAGCTCTGAAAAAATATTTCGGCTTGTAGCAGTGTGTGGGACTTGTTCTATTAGTCCATCTATACTAACCTCCATCAGGTTGCAAATTCAACATCATTTTTTTCTGTATCTAGCTCTGAAAAACTATTTCGGCTTGTAGCAGTGTCTGGGACTTGTTCTATTAGTCCATCTATACTAACCTCCATCAGGTTGCAAATTCAATATAATTTTTTTCTGCATCTAGCTCTGAAAAAATATTTCGGCTTCTAGGAGTGTTTGGGACTTGTTCTATTAGTCCATCTATACTAACCTCCACCAGGTTGCAAATTCAATCTAATTTTTTTCTGCATTTAGCTCTGAAAAAATATTATGGCTTGTAGCAGTGTGTGGGACTTGTTCTATTAGTCCATCTATACTAACCTCCATCAGGTTGCAAATTCAATATAATTTTTTTCTGCATCTAGCTCTGAAAAACTATTTCGGCTTGTAGCAGGGTGTGGGACTTGTTCTATTAGTCCATCTATACTAACCTCCATCAGGTTGCAAATTCAATATAATTTTTTTCTGCATCTAGCTGTGAAAAACTATTTCAGCTTCTAGCAGTGAGTGGGACTTGTTCTATTAGTCTCTCTATACTAACCTCCATCTGGTTGCAAATTTAATATAATTTTTTTCTGCATCTAGCACTGAAAAAATATTTTGGCTTCTAGCAGTGTTTGGGACTTGTTCTATTACTCCATCTATACTAACCTCCACCAGGTTGCAAATTCAATCTAATTTTTTTCTGCATTTAGCTCTGAAAAAATATTTCGGCTTGTAGCAGTGTGTGGGACTTGTTCTATTAGTCCATCTATACTAACCTCCATCAGGTTGCAAATTCAATATAATTTTTTTCTGCATCTAGCTCTGAAAAACTATTTCGGCTTCTAGCAGTGTGTGGGACTTGTTCTATTAGTCCATCTATACTAACGTCCATCAGGTTGCAAATTCAATATAATTTTTTTCTGCATCTAGCTCTGAAAAACTATTTCAGCTTCTAGCAGTGTGTGGGACTTGTTCTATTAGTCTATCTATACTAACCTCCATCTGGTTGCAAATTTAATATAATTTTTTTCTGCATCTAGCTCTGAAAAAATATTTTGGCTTCTAGCAGTGTGTGGGACTTGTTCTATTAGTCCATCTATACTAACCTCCACCAGGTTGCAAATTCAGTCTAATTTTTTTCTGCATCTAGCTCTGAAAAAATATTTCGGCTTGTAGCAGTGTGTGGGACTTGTTCTATTAGTCCATCTATACTAACCTCCATCAGGTTGCAAATTCAACATAATTTTTTTCTGTATCTAGCTCTGAAAAACTATTTCGGCTTGTAGCAGTGTCTGGGACTTGTTCTATTAGTCCATCTATACTAACCTCCATCAGGTTGCAAATTCAATATAATTTTTTTCTGCATCTAGCTCTGAAAAAATATTTTGGATTGTAGCAGTGTGTGGGACTTGTTCTATTAGTCCATCTATACTAACCTCCATCAGGTTGCAAATTCAATATAATTTTTTTCTGCATCTAGCTCTGAAAAAATATTTTGGCTTCTAGCAGTGTGTGGGACTTGTTCTATTAGTCCATCTATACTAACCTCTACCAGGTTGCAAATTCAGTCTAATTTTTTTCTGCATCTAGCTCTGAAAAAATATTTCGGCTTGTAGCAGTGTGTGGGACTTGTTCTATTAGTCCATCTATACTAACCTCCATCAGGTTGCAAATTCAACATCATTTTTTTCTGTATCTAGCTCTGAAAAACTATTTCGGCTTGTAGCAGTGTCTGGGACTTGTTCTACTAGTCCATCTATACTAACCTCCATCAGGTTGCAAATTCAATATAATTTTTTTCTGCATCTAGCTCTGAAAAACTATTTCGGCTTCTAGCAGTGTGTGGGACTTGTTCTATTAGTCCATCTATACTAACCTCCATCAGGTTGTAAATTCAATATAATTTTTTTCTGCATCTAGCTCTGAAAAACTATTTCAGCTTCTAGCAGTGTGTGGGACTTGTTCTATTAGTCTATCTATACTAACCTCCATCTGGTTGCAAATTTAATATAATTTTTTTCTGCATCTAGCTCTGAAAAAATATTTTGGCTTCTAGCAGTGTGTGGGACTTGTTCTATTAGTCCATCTATACTAACCTCCACCAGGTTTCAAATTCAGTCTAATTTTTTTCTGCATCTGGCTCTGAAAAAATATTTCGGCTTGTAGCAGTGTGTGGGACTTGTTCTATTAGTCCATCTATACTAACCTCCATCAGGTTGCAAATTCAACATAATTTTTTTCTGTATCTAGCTCTGAAAAACTATTTCGGCTTGTAGCAGTGTCTGGGACTTGTTCTATTAGTCCATCTATACTAACCTCCATCAGGTTGCAAATTCAATATAATTTTTTTCTGCATCTAGCTCTGAAAAAATATTTTGGATTGTAGCAGTGTGTGGGACTTGTTCTATTAGTCCATCTATACTAACCTCCATCAGGTTGCAAATTCAATATAATTTTTTTCTGCATCTAGCTCTGAAAAAATATTTTGGCTTCTAGCAGTGTGTGGGACTTGTTCTATTAGTCCATCTATACTAACCTCTACCAGGTTGCAAATTCAGTCTAATTTTTTTCTGCATCTAGCTCTGAAAAAATATTTCGGCTTGTAGCAGTGTGTGGGACTTGTTCTATTAGTCCATCTATACTAACCTCCATCAGGTTACAAATTCAACATCATTTTTTTCTGTATCTAGCTCTGAAAAACTATTTCGGCTTGTAGCAGTGTCTGGGACTTGTTCTACTAGTCCATCTATACTAACCTCCATCAGGTTGCAAATTCAATATAATTTTTTTCTGCATCTAGCTCTGAAAAACTATTTCGGCTTCTAGCAGTGTGTGGGACTTATTCTATTAGTCCATCTATACTAACCTCCATCAGGTTGTAAATTCAATATAATTTTTTTCTGCATCTAGCTCTGAAAAACTATTTCAGCTTCTAGCAGTGTGTGGGACTTGTTCTATTAGTCTATCTATACTAACCTCCATCTGGTTGCAAATTTAATATAATTTTTTTCTGCATCTAGCTCTGAAAAAATATTTTGGCTTCTAGCAGTGTGTGGGACTTGTTCTATTAGTCCATCTATACTAACCTCCACCAGGTTGCAAATTCAGTCTAATATTTTTCTGCATCCAGCTCTGAAAAAATATTTCGGCTTGTAGCAGTGTGTGGGACTTGTTCTATTAGTCCATCTATACTAACCTCCATCAGGTTGCAAATTCAACATAATTTTTTTCTGTATCTAGCTCTGAAAAACTATTTCGGCTTGTAGCAGTGTCTGGGACTTGTTCTATTAGTCCATCTATACTAACCTCCCTCAGGTTGCAAATTCAATATAATTTTTTTCTGCATCTAGCTCTGAAAAAATATTTTGGATTGTAGCAGTGTGTGGGACTTGTTCTATTAGTCCATCTATACTAACCTCCATCAGGTTGCAAATTCAATATAATTTTTTTCTGCATCTAGCTCTGAAAAAATATTTTGGCTTCTAGCAGTGTGTGGGACTTGTTCTATTAGTCCATCTATACTAACCTCCACCAGGTTGCAAATTCAGTCTAATTTTTTTCTGCATCTAGCTCTGAAAAAATATTTCGGCTTGTAGCAGTGTGTGGGACTTGTTCTATTAGTCCATCTATACTAACCTCCATCAGGTTGCAAATTCAACATCATTTTTTTCTGTATCTAGCTCTGAAAAACTATTTCGGCTTGTAGCAGTGTCTGGGACTTGTTCTACTAGTCCATCTATACTAACCTCCATCAGGTTGCAAATTCAATATAATTTTTTTCTGCATCTAGCTCTGAAAAACTATTTCGGCTTCTAGCAGTGTGTGGGACTTGTTCTATTAGTCCATCTATACTAACCTCCATCAGGTTGTAAATTCAATATAATTTTTTTCTGCATCTAGCTCTGAAAAACTATTTCAGCTTCTAGCAGTGTGTGGGACTTGTTCTATTAGTTTATCTATACTAACCTCCATCTGGTTGCAAATTTAATATAATTTTTTTCTGCATCTAGCTCTGAAAAAATATTTTGGCTTCTAGCAGTGTGTGGGACTTGTTCTATTAGTCCATCTATACTAACCTCCACCAGGTTGCAAATTCAGTCTAATATTTTTCTGCATCCAGCTCTGAAAAAATATTTCGGCTTGTAGCAGTGTGTGGGACTTGTTCTATTAGTCCATCTATACTAACCTCCATCAGGTTGCAAATTCAACATAATTTTTTTCTGTATCTAGCTCTGAAAAACTATTTCGGCTTGTAGCAGTGTCTGGGACTTGTCCTATTAGTCCATCTATACTAACCTCCCTCAGGTTGCAAATTCAATATAATTTTTTTCTGCATCTAGCTCTGAAAAAATATTTTGGATTGTAGCAGTGTGTGGGACTTGTTCTATTAGTCCATCTATACTAACCTCCATCAGGTTGCAAATTCAATATAATTTTTTTCTGCATCTAGCTCTGAAAAAATATTTTGGCTTCTAGCAGTGTGTGGGACTTGTTCTATTAGTCCATCTATACTAACCTCCACCAGGTTGCAAATTCAGTCTAATTTTTTTCTGCATCTAGCTCTGAAAAAATATTTCGGCTTGTAGCAGTGTGTGGGACTTGTTCTATTAGTCCATCTATACTAACCTCCATCAGGTTGCAAATTCAACATCATTTTTTTCTGTATCTAGCTCTGAAAAACTATTTCGGCTTGTAGCAGTGTCTGGGACTTGTTCTATTAGTCCATCTATACTAACCTCCATCAGGTTGCAAATTCAATATAATTTTTTTCTGCATCTAGCTCTGAAAAAATATTTCGGCTTCTAGGAGTGTTTGGGACTTGTTCTATTAGTCCATCTATACTAACCTCCACCAGGTTGCAAATTCAATCTAATTTTTTTCTGCATTTAGCTCTGAAAAAATATTATGGCTTGTAGCAGTGTGTGGGACTTGTTCTATTAGTCCATCTATACTAACCTCCATCAGGTTGCAAATTCAATATAATTTTTTTCTGCATCTAGCTCTGAAAAACTATTTCGGCTTGTAGCAGTGTGTGGGACTTGTTCTATTAGTCTATCTATACTAACCTCCATCAGGTTGCAAATTCAATATAATTTTTTTCTGCATCTAGCTGTGAAAAACTATTTCAGCTGCTAGCAGTGTGTGGGACTTGTTCTATTAGTCTCTCTATACTAACCTCCATCTGGTTGCAAATTTAATATAATTTTTTTCTGCATCTAGCTCTGAAAAAAATATTTCAGCTTGTAGCAGTGTGTGGGACTTGTTCTATTACTCCATCTATACTAACCTCCACCAGGTTGCAAATTCAATCTAATTTTTTTCTGCATCTAGCACTGAAAAAATATTTTGGCTTCTAGCAGTGTTTGGGACTTGTTCTATTACTCCATCTATACTAACCTCCACCAGGTTGCAAATTCAATCTAATTTTTTTCTGCATTTAGCTCTGAAAACATATTTCGGCTTGTAGCAGTGTGTGGGACTTGTTCTATTAGTCCATCTATACTAACCTCCATCAGGTTGCAAATTCAATATAATTTTTTTCTGCATCTAGCTCTGAAAAACTATTTCGGCTTCTAGCAGTGTGTGGTACTTGTTCTATTAGTCCATCTATACTAACGTCCATCAGGTTGCAAATTCAATATAATTTTTTTCTGCATCTAGCTCTGAAAAACTATTTCAGCTTCTAGCAGTGTGTGGGACTTGTTCTATTAGTCTATCTATACTAACCTCCATCTGGTTGCAAATTTAATATAATTTTTTTCTGCATCTAGCTCTGAAAAAATATTTTGGCTTCTAGCAGTGTGTGGGACTTGTTCTATTAGTCCATCTATACTAACCTCCATCAGGTTGCAAATTCAACATAATTTTTTTCTGTATCTAGCTCTGAAAAACTATTTCGGCTTGTAGCAGTGTCTGGGACTTGTTCTATTAGTCCATCTATACTAACCTCCATCAGCTTGCAAATTCAATATAATTTTTTTCTGCATCTAGCTCTGAAAAAATATTTCAGCTTGTAGCAGTGTGTGGGACTTGTTCTATTACTCCATCTATACTAACCTCCACCAGGTTGCAAATTCAATCTAATTTTTTTCTGCATCTAGCACTGAAAAAATATTTTGGCTTCTAGCAGTGTTTGGGACTTGTTCTATTACTCCATCTATACTAACCTCCACCAGGTTGCAAATTCAATCTAATTTTTTTCTGCATTTAGCTCTGAAAACATATTTCGGCTTGTAGCAGTGTGTGGGACTTGTTCTATTAGTCCATCTATACTAACCTCCATCAGGTTGCAAATTCAATATAATTTTTTTCTGCATCTAGCTCTGAAAAACTATTTCGGCTTCTAGCAGTGTGTGGTACTTGTTCTATTAGTCCATCTATACTAACGTCCATCAGGTTGCAAATTCAATATAATTTTTTTCTGCATCTAGCTCTGAAAAACTATTTCAGCTTCTAGCAGTGTGTGGGACTTGTTCTATTAGTCTATCTATACTAACCTCCATCTGGTTGCAAATTTAATATAATTTTTTTCTGCATCTAGCTCTGAAAAAATATTTTGGCTTCTAGCAGTGTGTGGGACTTGTTCTATTAGTCCATCTATACTAACCTCCACCAGGTTGCAAATTCAGTCTAATTTTTTTCTGCATCTAGCTCTGAAAAAATATTTCGGCTTGTAGCAGTGTGTGGGACTTGTTCTATTAGTCCATCTATACTAACCTCCATCAGGTTGCAAATTCAACATAATTTTTTTCTGTATCTAGCTCTGAAAAACTATTTCGGCTTGTAGCAGTGTCTGGGACTTGTTCTATTAGTCCATCTATACTAACCTCCATCAGGTTGCAAATTCAATATAATTTTTTTCTGCATCTAGCTCTGAAAAAATATTTTGGATTGTAGCAGTGTGTGGGACTTGTTCTATTAGTCCATCTATACTAACCTCCATCAGGTTGCAAATTCAATATAATTTTTTTCTGCATCTAGCTCTGAAAAAATATTTTGGCTTCTAGCAGTGTGTGGGACTTGTTCTATTAGTCCATCTATACTAACCTCTACCAGGTTGCAAATTCAGTCTAATTTTTTTCTGCATCTAGCTCTGAAAAAATATTTCGGCTTGTAGCAGTGTGTGGGACTTGTTCTATTAGTCCATCTATACTAACCTCCATCAGGTTACAAATTCAACATCATTTTTTTCTGTATCTAGCTCTGAAAAACTATTTCGGCTTGTAGCAGTGTCTGGGACTTGTTCTACTAGTCCATCTATACTAACCTCCATCAGGTTGCAAATTCAATATAATTTTTTTCTGCATCTAGCTCTGAAAAACTATTTCGGCTTCTAGCAGTGTGTGGGACTTATTCTATTAGTCCATCTATACTAACCTCCATCAGGTTGTAAATTCAATATAATTTTTTTCTGCATCTAGCTCTGAAAAACTATTTCAGCTTCTAGCAGTGTGTGGGACTTGTTCTATTAGTCTATCTATACTAACCTCCATCTGGTTGCAAATTTAATATAATTTTTTTCTGCATCTAGCTCTGAAAAACTATTTCAGCTTCTAGCAGTGTGTGGGACTTGTTCTATTAGTCTATCTATACTAACATCCATCAGGTTGCAAATTCAACATCATTTTTTTCTGTATCTAGCTCTGAAAAACTATTTCGGCTTGTAGCAGTGTCTGGGACTTGTTCTATTAGTCCATCTATACTAACCCCCATCAGGTTGCAAATTCAATATAATTTTTTTCTGCATCTAGCTCTGAAAAAATATTTCGGCTTCTAGGAGTGTTTGGGACTTGTTCTATTAGTCCATCTATACTAACCTCCACCAGGTTGCAAATTCAATCTAATTTTTTTCTGCATTTAGCTCTGAAAAAATATTATGGCTTGTAGCAGTGTGTGGGACTTGTTCTATTAGTCCATCTATACTAACCTCCATCAGGTTGCAAATTCAATATAATTTTTTTCTGCATCTAGCTCTGAAAAACTATTTCGGCTTGTAGCAGTGTGTGGGACTTGTTCTATTAGTCCATCTATACTAACCTCCATCAGGTTGCAAATTCAATATAATTTTTTTCTGCATCTAGCTCTGAAAAACTATTTCGGCTTGTAGCAGTGTGTGGGACTTGTTCTATTAGTCCATCTATACTAAACTCCATCAGGTTGCAAATTCAATATAATTTTTTTTTGCATCTAGCTCTGAAAAACTATTTCGGCTTGTAGCAGTGTGTGGGACTTGTTCTATTAGTCCATCTATACTAACCTCCATCAGGTCGCAAATTCAACATAATTTTTTTCTGTATCTAGCTCTGAAAAACTATTTCGGCTTGTAGCAGCGTCTGGGACTTGTTCTATTAGTCCATATATACTAACCTCCATCAGGTTGCAAATTCAATATAATTTTTTTCTGCATCTAGCTCTGAAAAAATATTTCGGATTGTAGCAGTGTGTGGGACTTGTTCTATTAGTCCATCTATACTAACCTTCATCAGGTTGCAAATTCAATATAATTTCTTTCTGCATCTAGCTCTGAAAAAATATTTCGGCTTGTAGCAGTGTGTGGGACTTGTTGTATTAGTCCATCTATACTAACCTCCAGCAGGTTGCATGTTCAAAATAATTTTTATCTGCATCTAACCCAGCCAATACTTTTGGTCAAATACCACAGTTTGGCCACTCAGCTCTGCTCGGTTCCCATCCATTGTTTTTTTTGCAAACAACTCCAGATTTGTGAATTAGTTAACCACCAAAATGAGTGGAAAAAGGCCTGCTGCTGGTGGAAAGGGGAATAGGCATGTTGGGAAGGGAAAAAAAGGTTGTGTTCGTGGGGTAGGCATTAAAGCAACAGTAACATCTGCAGAAGAAAGACCATCTTCCAGCCAAACTAAGATGTCTACTTCTTTTAGCGGACAAAGTGATAAGATGCCTTTCTTACAGCCACGCCAATTGCTACAAAATCCAGATGAGGCACAAAAACAGCAGGTGCTTCATCGGATATCAAGTGCTCCTTTAAGTGGGCTCTCCTCCACCTCAACTTCAACATCACAAATACTCCAGTCCTCACAGGTGTCACCCCAATCGCACTTGCTTCCTCACAGCTCCCAAGTCTCCAGCTGCCCGTCTGAGTATGGGGTAGAACAGAAGGTTGAGTCTGCAGAGCTGTTTACTCATACTATAGCCTGGTAATCAGAGGTCAGCTCCAGAGCTTCTGTGAATCCAGATGAGGAAATGATCTGCACTGATGCCCAGAATCTTTATGAGTCGGATCCAGGACCAGACGCAGAAAGTTCTGACCATAATGTAGACCCTCGTTCCCAAACTGTAACTCCTGTTGGTGGAGACAGTGAGGAAGACGATGATGAGACTCAAATACCTGATTGGAGCGACAACTTTAGATTTTTGTCAGGGCAGGAAGAGGTTGGCTCTGAGGACGACGGGTGTGATAACACACAGGGTGATGATGACGAGGTTGGAGATCCCACTTACTGTCAACCCACAGTCAGCCAAGAGATGAGGTCAGCAGAGGAGGTGGAGGAGGATGCTAGTGACGACGAGGTCAGGTTGCGCCTTTCTGGACAGAGACGTAGTACTGGAAGCACGTCAACAACTGCATCCTCAAACACAACTCTGCCTCTGACCACAAGTCGTGGTGGCTCTTCAGGTCGCATGGGTGCTAAGCCTTGCATAGCCTGGGCATTTTTTCAGATCGATAAAGATGACCCAACTCGTGTTATCTGTAACATTTGTCAGCAAAAGCTAAGTAGAGGCCAAAAAATACAAAGTTTGAGTACTTCATGCATGAACCGGCACATGAATATGAAGCATAAGTTGCAGTGGGAAGCTCACTGTGCTACAATGCGGCCTAGCCGGCCGGGCCAACCACCGTCTGCCACATCTTGTGCATCCGCGGCCTCTTCATCCTCTGTGACTGGGGGGACAGCAGTTACACCTGTTTTGGGACTCAGACCTGCCACCTCTTTACCTGCAACAGCCAGCGTGATTGGCAGGTCATCATTTTCTTTGGAGGTGGAAACACCAGCTGGTGTTCAGCGCTGTCCGACATCGATAGCACCACCTTTGGATCAAGGCAACCTAACATGTCCGCCTGCATCTTCCTCACAGACCGGCAGTTTGCTGGGGACACCCTTCTCAACCCCGTCTAAGCACAACAGCCAGCCCACGGTCCCTCAGATGTGGACAAGTAAAAGACCATTTCCTCCTAGCGATGAGAAAGCTAAGAGGTTGAATTTCACCATCTGCAAGCTCTTGGCTACAGAAATGCTTCCTTTCCGCCTGGTGGACACAGAGGATTTTCGAGACCTTATGTCCGTCGCAGTGCCCCAGTACCAGATGCCCAGTTGGCACTACTTCTCAAAGAAAGGTTTGCCTGCGCTCCACCAGCATGTCGCACACAACATCACCGCTCTGTGTGTGACAGGGTGCATTTCACCACAGACACTTGGACGAGTAGGCATGGACAGGGGCGTTACATGTCGCTGACTGGGCATTTGGTAACTATGGTGACAGCAGGACAAGGTGCTGCTGTCCAAGTCTTGCCGTCCTCACGAGTTGTGCGTCATTCCTCTTTATCTCAAAGTTCCTCCACTGCTTCTGCCTCCTCAACCTCCTGTCGGTCCTCTACCTGCCCCCGAAGCCTGTCTGGTCATGCCACAAGCTTTCTAACTGTGCAGAAGGGATCCTGCACACCTCCTTACTATGCTGTCAGCAGGGCTCAACGTCATCAGGCGGTTTTTACTATGAAATGTCTGGGAAATGTGAGACACACAGCTGAGGAGTTGTGGTCAGCTCTGGAGAACCAGTTTCATGAATGGTTGTCTCCACTGAACCTGAAACCAGGGAAGGCCGTGTGCGACAATGCTGCAAACCTGGGTGCGGCCCTTCGCCGGGGCTATGTCACACACGTGACTTGTATGGCTCACGTGTTGAACCTGGTTGTCCTGCAATTTTTAGCCCACTATCCCGGACTAGATGGCCTTCTGCAGAGGGCACGGTCGCTGTGTGCTCACTTCCGCCATTCGCATCCCGCAGCTCAGCGACTTACATCTCTACAGAAGTCGTTGGGCCTGCCACTTCACCGGCTAAAATGCGATGTGCCTACTCGGTGGAATTCAACTCTGCACATGTTGCAGCGACTGTGGCAGCACCGACAAGCCCTGGTGCAATAAGTTCTGACGTATAGCCTGGGCCAACGAGATCCAGAGGTGGGGCAAATCACGCTGGAGGAGTGGTCTCAGATCAGGGACCTATGCCCCCTTCTGCACAGTTTTGAAATGGCGACGAAGATGTTTTGTGCTGACGATGCCATTATCAGCATGACTATTCCGGTTATTTACATGCTGGAGCACATGTTAAACAGAATTCGGAGTCAGGTGGTGGCACAAGAGGAGGTGGAGGAAGTAGAGGAGGAGGAGTTGTATGCGGAAGGGCTAACATCTGCAAGGTCCAGACGGTCGGCAGCACCAAGGCGGCAGGCATGTGAGGGTGCGGGAGATGGTTTTACCAGGGCGCATGGCAGCAGCCAAACTAGTGAGGAAGGTGCAGGAGCCCAGCAAGAAGTGGAGGACAAACTGATGGAAGACTCATCAGTTGAGGGAGACCTTGATCACATTTCTGTTGTGCGAGGTTGGGGGGAGAGGGCAGAGGAAGGAAGCATGATTGTTACCTCGCCACCAACACAACAGGGACTTGGTGCTCCTGGATGCGCAAGACACATGAGTGCCTTCTTGCTGCACTACCTGCAACATGTCGCTCGAATTGTGAGAATTAGAAATAATCCTGACTACTGGGTTGCCACACTGTTAGATCCCTGGTACAAAAGTAAATTTGCAGAAATTATTCCTGCCATAGAAAGAGATGGATGCATGCAGGAGTATCAGCAGAGACTGTTGCAGAATCTTACATGTGCTTTTTCCCAAATCACTAGTAGTGCACGTAGTGAATCTCACAGTTCCAACTTGCCAACCGTGGGACCGTCGAGTGTTCAGATCTCAAAACGTAACAGAAACACAGTATCTGCTGGTAACATCAATTTTGCGGAATCATTTCACCACTTTTTTAGCCCATCCTTTGCAAGGCCACAGGAGACAAGAAGTCTGACACATAGTCAACGCCTAGAGACGATGGTACAGGAGTATCTCCAAGTAAACATTGAAGCCATGACTGTGTCACTGGACCCTTGCTCTTTTTGGGCTTCCAATCTGGATAAATGGCCGGAGCTCGCCACTTACGCCTTGGAGATCTTGTCATGCCCCGCAGCCAGCGTTCTGTCTGAACGTGTGTTCAGCGCTGCTGGTGGTGTGCTGACAGATAAGCGCACGCGGCTCTCCACTGATAATGTAGAAAAACTCACGTTCATAAAGATGAACAAATCATGGATCCAAAATGACTTTTCTACCCCTGTGTCATCCTGGGGAGAGTAAAAGCTTGATGATTTGTAAAAATCACCTCACCAACCGTTTTAAGCTTTAAAATTACTAATCATGTTTATCTGTATCTTGGCTGGAAAATAATTTGGGCCTTGTAGCAGTGTGCAGTACTGATTTTATTAGGCCATCTATACTAAACTCCACCAGATTTAAAATTACTAATCATGTTTATCTGTATCTTGGCTGGAAAATAATTTGGGCTTTGTAGCAGTTTGCAGTACTGATTCTATTAGGCCATCTATACTAAACTACACCAGATTTAAAATTACTAATCATGTTTATCTGTATCTTGGCTGGAAAATAATTTGGGCCTTGTAGCAGTGTGCAGTACTGATTTTATTAGGCCATCTATACTAAACTCCACCAGATTTAAAATTACTAATCATGTTTATCTGTATCTTGGCTGGAAAATAATTTGGGCTTTGAAGCAGTTTGCAGTACTGATTCTTTTAGGCCATCTATACTAAGCTTCACCAGCTTTTGAATGAATAATATTTTTTAGCTGCATCTAGCCCAGAAAATAATTTTGGGGCTCCTAGATGTGCAAGGCATATGAGTGCCTTCTTGCTGCACTACCTGCAACATGACCCTCAGATTGTCAGAATTCGAAGTAATCCTGACTACTGGGTTGCCACACTCTTAGATCCCCCACACTCTTCGATCAACCTTTTCATTTTAATAAAGAACAAAAAAATGGTCATTTTTGAAATTATAAGCATTATCAGGTTATTAGAAAATGAAATCAAACAGTTTTCAACACAAAACTTTATTCTAGGTGATGTTACATTTGCACATAGGACCCCTTGTTCGAAAGGAACTTCTAATCTCTCTCGTCCATTGAATTTGTCAGGTTTTGGATGGTTTCTGCTTCAATTGTTTTGCATGAGGACAGAATACCCTCCCAGAGCTGTTGCTTAGATGTGAACTGCCTCCCGCTTTCATAGACACTTCTTTTGATGATGCTCCAGAGGTTCTGAATGGGGTTGAGGTCAGGGGAGCATGGGGTCACACCATAAGTTTGTCCCCTTTTATGCCCATATCAGCTAGAGATGCAGATGTGTTATGTGCAGCATGAGACGGTGCATTTCCATGCATGAAAATAATCTTGCTGCGGAATACACGGTTCTTCTTCTTGAAATATGGCAGGAAGTGCTGTTTGAGAAATTCCACATACATTATGGAGTTCATCTTTACCCCTTTAGGTATCCTAAAGGGGCCGACAATCTCTCTCCCCATGATTCCAGCCCAAAACATTGCTCCACCTCCTCCTTGTTGGCGCTGTAGCCGTGTTTGCGTGTGGTGTCCATCAACCAGCCATCCTCCACTCCATCCATCTGGACCATCGAGCGTTGCACGGCACTCATCGGTGAACAAAACAGTTTTGAAGTCAATCTTCATGTATTGTTTGGCCCACTGGAGCCGTTTTTGCTTGTGTGCAGTGGATAGAGGAGGTCGACAGGATGGCTTACGCACAGCTGCAAACCTCTGAAGGACTCTGAATCTTGTTGTTCGGGGGACGTTGGAGGCACCAGCAGCTTCAAAAACTTGTCTGCTGCTATGACAAGGCTTTTTTGCCGCTGCTCTTTTAACCTGATGTAATTGCCTGTAGGAAAGAGTCCTCAATTTTCCCTTATCAGCACGCACACGTGTGTACTGTGAATCAGCTACATACTTCTTGATTGTGCGATGATCATGATGAAGTGTCTTGGCAATGTTGATTGTAGTCATGCCTTGACCTAAACACTCCACAATTTGTTGCTTCTCAGCAGCCGACACATCCTTTTTCTTTCCCATTTTGGCAGAAAATGTAGGCTGCTTAATAATGTGGGACAGCCTTCTTAAGTAGTCTTGCCTTTCACTGGACACACCTGCCAAACTAATTCGCACAGTTGTCTGAAATTGCTTACAGTGATTATATAGAGCCCTGACACACATCACCATCAATGAGTTTAACTGACAAACAAACAAATTCTTCCCTTATCACTCCTAAACACTATTTGCATAATAATTTGGAACACAGTGTACATGTGCTTTTCCACAAAACACGAGTGGTTCACGTAGTGAATCTCACAGTTCTAACTTGCCAACCGTGGTCTGTATGGAGTTGTTCAATAAAGGGCCCAAAATTAAGATAACATAGATGGGAGAGGTCTCTATGAATACGAATTCCTAAGTATTTGATACCCTGTGAGGGCCAGGCAAAGGGAAAGTTGGACTGGATGGAATCCTGTATGGATTTGGGGAGGGAGACATCGAGGGCCTCAGACTTCGCTGCATTGATTTTAAAATTTGACCATGTGACAAAGTGATCTATTTCAGCCATAACAGCAGGGATGGATATATGTGATTGAGTGATATATACTAGGACATCATCAGCAAATGCAGAGCACTTGTACTCGGTGCCTCCCACCTCAATCCACTTAATATTGGG
Source organism: Phyllobates terribilis (assembly GCF_046119375.1). Classification (NCBI taxonomy): domain Eukaryota; kingdom Metazoa; phylum Chordata; class Amphibia; order Anura; family Dendrobatidae; genus Phyllobates; species Phyllobates terribilis. Next base: position 123,814,275 of record NW_027362762.1, on the reverse strand, counting down.
GTTATGGCGAATTAATGAGAGCAGGTGCTCTGTCACTCAGATGTATAAGAGAGGGGACAGAGGACATCCCTGCCTTGTCCCATTGATGATTATGAAAGGTGATGAAAATGTTCCATTTATCTTCAGCCTAGGTGACGTATTGCGGTACAGGGCCGTGATTTTGCCTATAAAAGGGTCCCCTAGACCCCTACCCCAACTTTTTAAGGTAATAATATATGGCGTGCCAGGAGACTCTATGGAGTGCTTTCTCAGCATCCAACGAGAGTATCTAATTACAAATTTTTAACTGCATCTAGCCCAGGAAATACTTTGTGCCTAGTAGCAGTGTCTGCTAGTCAGCGGATTATCCCAGCTGTTAAGCAAGCTACACCACCTGTAGTTTGGACACTTAATTTTTTCAAAGGAAATGGTTCGGGCCCCCGGGACACTCAGTGAAGAGCATCGGGGAGGCACCCCAAGGCATAGGGGCTGGGACTGGCGGTAGGACGCCTTGCAGTGGACTGCCGAGCTCGATCCTTATAAAAGCTTTTTAACTGCAGCAGCTTTAGTGGACGCTACTGGAGCTGGAATTACGAGGCTGCTTGCATGAGACTAGCCCTCCAATAGAACCTTGTAAAAGGATTTAAAGTGTATTCATTCAAATTAGAGAGACAATTTAAATTAAAAAGCTTAGACCTGCCTCCACCGCAGGGGGGCTCGCTCAACCCACCAGCGGACAGGCACCAGTATTGGGAGAGGGGGGCTGGCCGTCAGGGTCCACCGCAGCTCTGGCACAAACCCGGCGACACGGAGGTCGCACGGGCAGGAACGGGCTGGCCGTGTCGGCTTCGCACTTTTTTGGATTTAGAAGGGCATGACATGCCTATATCTGTGTCTCCCCCTCCTTTTACTCCTCCACCTCTTTTCTTGTCGCATGACTATACTTTATGTACTTGTCACTTTTCCATGTGTTAGTTGAGTCTTCTGAGCAGTTTGTCAGCTTTTGGACACCTTTGAAGGTGTTTTCTATGTGTTTCTATGTGTTTTTGTTTGCCTGCCATTGGTTTTAACGGTGTTCGACGAACAGTTCGACGAACAGTTCGGCGAACATATGGGTGTTCGGTAGAGATGAGCGTTGTTCTACTCGAACTGTTCGCCAATCTCAAATTCGAGCTGTTTTGGGCGGTGTTCGAGCCGTTCGGCGAACACGAACAATTTGATAAAAATTCGGCTGTTCGAGGTTATGTTCGATAACTGTTCGTGGACCAAAATCATAACTGGATTTTTTCTCAGTAATGATGAAAATTAATGTTAATACGCAGTTTGAGTGTACAGCAGGGTGGGGGGAGGGGCAGGGGATGGATCTCTGCAGGAACAATGAAGATCTCCATTTTTTTTTCTCTTTCCCGCATTTGCAGTGGGGAGGTGCAATCTGTCAGCCTATCAGCAGCGCACACACGGAGCGAAGTGCTTTTTTTCACACAAGCAAGGGCATGTGTCATTGGCAGTGTATGTCACATGTCCTTGCCCTATAAGACCAAGCCATTTTCCCCGTCGCCACCATTTTCTCACTGCTGCAGCTGCGTGTTAGACGGCACCGCTGTTGCTGTGTGCGCTATACCTTGTTAATTTCAAGCCAATTTTCGCACAAATATACAGATAGCTTGGGAGTAGGGAATAGTTGTGATTGCAGTCCTTTTAAGGACTAGGTTACAGCATTTCCTACGACTTTTATCAGGGAGGTCTGTGCTCTTAAATAGATAGGTTGTGGGAGTAAAGACTAATTGTAATTGGAGTCCTTTTCAGGACTAGGTTACATCAGTTCCTATCAGTTTTTGCCAGGCAGGTCTGTGCCAGTGCTGTGCAAGTTTTTTTCACAGCATTTGGCTGAATCTAGCAAAGCTAATCCTTTTTGGCCTATTGCAGAGTGTGTTAGTCAGTGGAGTAGCCTATCTGTGCTGCAAGATATACCACCTGTGTATAGAATACCAATTTTTTTACTGCACCTAGTGAAGTAAAATCTTTTGGGCATAGCATCATTCTATTAGTCCATCTATACTGACCTCCATCAGGTTGCAAATTAAAACTAATTTTTATCTGCATCTACAGTACCTCTGAAAAAATATTTGGGCTTCTAGCTGTGTGTGGGACTTGTTGTATTAGTCCATCTATACTGACCTCCATCAGGTTGCAAACTGAATATATTTTTTTCTGCATCTACCTCTGAAAAAATATTTGGGCTTCTAGCTGTGTGTGGGTCTTGTTCTATTAATCCTTCTATACTGACCTCCATCAGGTTGCAAACTGAATATAATTTTTTTCTGCATCTAGCTCTGAAAAAATATTTGGCCTTCTAGCAGTGTGTCGGACTTTCTCTATTAGTCCATCTATACTGACCTCCATCAGGTTGCAAATTAAAAATAATTTGTATCTGCATCTACAGTACCTCTGAAAAAATATTTGGGCTTCTAGCTGTGTGTGGGACTTGTTGTATTAGTCCATCTATACTGACCTCCATCAGGTTGCAAACTGAATATATTTTTTTCTGCATCTACCTCTGAAAAAATATTTGGGCTTCTAGCTGTGTGTGGGACTTGTTGTATTAGTCCATCTATACTGACCTCCATCAGGTTGCAAATTAAAAATAATTTGTATCTGCATCTACAGTACCTCTGAAAAAATATTTGGGCTTCTAGCTGTGTGTGGGACTTGTTGTATTAGTCCATCTATACTGACCTCCATCAGGTTGCAAACTGAATATATTTTTTTCTGCATCTACCTCTGAAAAAATATTGGGCTTCTAGCTGTGTGTGGGTCTTGTTCTATTAATCCATCTATACTGACCTCCATCAGGTTGCAAACTGAATATAATTTTTTTCTGCATCTAGCTCTGAAAAAATATTTGGCCTTCTAGCAGTGTGTCGGACTTTCTCTATTAGTCCATCTATACTGACCTCCATCAGGTTGCAAATTAAAAATAATTTTTATCTGCATCTACAGTACCTCTGAAAAAATATTTGGGCTTCTAGCTGTGTGTGGGACGGTTTGTATTAGTCCATCTATACTGACCTCCATCAGGTTGCAAATTAAAAATAATTTGTATCTGCATCTACAGTACCTCTGAAAAAATATTTGGGCTTCTAGCTGTGTGTGGGACTTGTTGTATTAGTCCATCTATACTGACCTCCATCAGGTTGCAAACTGAATATATTTTTTTCTGCATCTACCTCTGAAAAAATATTTGGGCTTCTAGCTGTGTGTGGGACTTGTTGTATTAGTCCATCTATACTGACCTCCATCAGGTTGCAAATTAAAAATAATTTGTATCTGCATCTACAGTAACTCTGAAAAAATATTTGGGCTTCTAGCTGTGTGTGGGACTTGTTGTATTAGTCCATCTATACTGACCTCCATCAGGTTGCAAATTAAAACTAATTTTTATCTGCATCTACAGTACCTCTGAAAAAATATTTGGGCTTCTAGCTGTGTGTGGGACTTGTTGTATTAGTCCATCTATACTGACCTCCATCAGGTTGCAAACTGAATATATTTTTTTCTGCATCTACCTCTGAAAAAATATTGGGCTTCTAGCTGTGTGTGGGTCTTGTTCTATTAATCCATCTATACTGACCTCCATCAGGTTGCAAACTGAATATAATTTTTTCTGCATCTAGCTCTGAAAAAATATTTGGCCTTCTAGCAGTGTGTCGGACTTTCTCTATTAGTCCATCTATACTGACCTCCATCAGGTTGCAAATTAAAAATAATTTTTATCTGCATCTACAGTACCTCTGAAAAAATATTTGGGCTTCTAGCTGTGTGTGGGACTTGTTGTATTAGTCCATCTATACTGACCTCCATCAGGTTGCAAATTAAAAATAATTTTTATCTGCATCTACAGTACCTCTGAAAAAATATTTGGGCTTCTAACTGTGTGTGGGACTTGTATTAGTCCATCTATACTGACCTCCATCAGGTTGCAAACTGAATATATTTTTTTCTGCATCTACCTCTGAAAAAATATTGGGCTTCTAGCTGTGTGTGGGACTTGTTGTATTAGTCCATCTATACTGACCTCCATCAGGTTGCAAACTGAATATATTTTCTTCTGCATCTACCTCTGAAAAAATATTGGGCTTCTAGCTGTGTGTGGGACTTGTTGTATTAGGCCATCTATACTGACCTCCATCAGGTTGCAAACTGAATTTATTTTTTTCTGCATCTACCTCTGAAAAAATATTGGGCTTCTAGCTGTGTGTGGGTCTTGTTCTATTAATCCATCTATACAGACCTCCATCAGGTTGCAAACTGAATATAATTTTTTTCTGCATCTACCTCTGAAAAAATATTTGGCCTTCTAGCAGTGTGTCGGACTTTCTCTATTAGTCCATCTATACTGACCTCCATCAGGTTGCAAATTAAAAATAATTTTTATCTGCATCTACAGTACCTCTGAAAAAATATTTGGGCTTCTAGCTGTGTGTGGGACTTGTTGTATTAGTCCATCTATACTGACCTCCATCAGGTTGCAAATTAAAAATAATTTGTATCTGCATCTACAGTAGCTCTGAAAAAATATTTGGGCTTCTAGCTGTGTGTGGGACTTGTTGTATTTGTCCATCTATACTGACCTCCATCAGGTTGCAAACTGAATATATTTTTTTCTGCATCTGCCTCTGAAAAAATATTGGGCTTCTAGCTGTGTGTGGGACTTGTTGTATTAGTCCATCTATACTGACCTCCATCAGGTTGCAAACTGAATATATTTTTTTCTGCATCTACCTCTGAAAAAATATTGGGCTTCTAGCTGTGTGTGGGTCTTGTTCTATTAATCCATCTATACAGACCTCCATCAGGTTGCAAACTGAATATAATTTTTTTCTGCATCTACCTCTGAAAAAATATTTTACCTTGTAGCAGTGTGTCGGACTTTCTCTATTAGTCCATCTATACTGACCTCCATCAGGTTGCAAACTGAATATATTTTTTTCTGCATCTAACCCAGCCAATAGTTTTGGCCTAATACCACAGTTTGGCCACTCAGCTCTGCTCGGTTACCATCCATTGTTTTTTTGTGCAAACAACTCCAGAGTTGTGAATTAGTTAACCACCAAAATGAGTGGAAAAAGGCCTGCTGCTGGTGGAAAGGGGAATAGGCATGTTGGGAAGGGGAAAAAAGGTTGTGTCCGTGGGGTAGGTGTTAAAGCAACAGTAACATCTGCAGAAGAAAGACCATCTTCCAGCCAAACTAAAATGTCTACTTCTTTTAGCGGACAATGTGATAAGATCCCTTTCTTACGGCCACGCCAATCGCTACAAATTCCAGATGAGGCACAAAAACAGCAGGTGCTTCAACGGATATCAAGTGCTCCTTTAAGTGGGCTCTCCTCCACATCAACTTCAACATCACAAATACTCCAGTCCTCAAAGGTGTCACCCAAATCGCACTTGCTTCCTCACAGCTCCCAAATCTCCAGCTGCCCGTCTGAGTATGAGGTAGAACAGATGGTTGAGTCTGCAGAGCTGTTTACTCATACTATAGCCTGGGAATCAGAGGTCGACTCTAGCGCTACTGTGAATCCAGACGAGGAAATGATCTGCACTGATGCCCAGAATCTTTATGAGTCGGATCCAGGACCAGATGCAGAAGGTTCTGACCATAATGTAGACCCTCATTCCCAAACTGTAACTCCTGTTGGTGGAGACAATGAGGAAGACGATGATAAGACTCAAATACCTGATTGGAGCGACAACTTTAGTTTTTTGTCAGGGCAGGAACAGGTTGGCTCTGAGGACGACGGGTGTGATAACACACAGGGTGATGATGATGAGATTGGAGATCCCACTTACTGTCAACCCACAGTCAGCCAAGAGATGAGGTCAGCAGAGGAGGTGGAGGAAGATGCTAGTGACGACGAGGTCAGGTTGCGCCTTCCTGGACAGAGACGTAGTACTGCAAGCACGTCAACAACTGCATCCTCAAACACAACTCTGCCTCTCACCACAAGTCGTGGTGGCTCTTCAGGTCGCATGGGTGCTAAGCCTTGCATAGCCTTGGCATTTTTTCAGATCGATAAAGATGACCCAACTCGTGTTATCTGTAACATTTGTCAGCAAAAGCTAAGTAGAGGCCAAAAAATACATAGTTTGAGTACTTCATGCATGAACCGGCACATGGACATGAAGCATAAGTTGCAGTGGGAAGCTCAGTGTGCTACAATGCGGCCTAGCCGGCCGGGCCAACCACCGTCTGCCATATCTTGTGCATCCGCTGCCTCTTCATCCTCTGTGACTGGGGGGACAGCAGTCACACCTGTTTTGGGGCGCAGACCTGCCACCTCTTTACCCGCAACAGCCAGCGTGATTGGCAGTTCATCATTTTCTTTGGAGGTGGTAACAGAAGCTGGTGTTGAGCGCTGTCCGACATCGATAGCACCACCTTTGGATCAAGGCAACCTAACATGTCCGCCTGCATCTTCCTCACAGACCGGCAGTTTGCCGGGGACACCCTTATCAACCCCGTCTAAGCACAATAGCCAGCCCTCGGTCCCTCAGATGTGGACAAGTAAAAGACCATTTCCTCCTAGCCATGAGAAAGCTAAGAGGTTGAATTTCACCATCTGCAAGCTCTTGGCTACAGAAATGCTGCCTTTCCGCCTGGTGGACACAGAGGATTTTCGAGACCTTATGTCCGTCGCAGTGCCCCAGTACCAGATGCCCAGTCGGCACTACTTCTCAAAGAAAGGTGTGCCTGCGCTCCACCAGCATGTCGCACACAACATCACCGCTTCTTTGAGAAACTCTGTGTGTGACAGGGTGCATTTCACCACAGACACTTGGACGAGTAGGCATGGACAGGGGCGTTACATGTCGCTGACTGGGCACTAGGTAACTATGGTGACAGCAGGACAAGGGGCTGCTGTCCAAGTCTTGCCGTCCCCACGAGTTGTGCGTCAATCCTCTTTATGTCAAAGTTCCTCCACTGCTTCTGCCTCCTCAACCTCCTCTCGGTCTTCCACCTGCACCCAAAGCCTGTCTGGTCATGCCACAAGCTTTCTAACTGCGCAGAAGGGATCCTGCACACCTCCTTACTATGCTGGCAGTAGGGCTCAACGCCATCAGGCGGTTTTTACATTGAAATGTCTGGGAAATGTGAGTCACACAGCTGAGGAGTTGTGGTCAGCTCTGGAGAACCAATTTCATGAATGGTTGTCTCCACTGGACCTGAAACCAGGGAAGGCCGTGTGCGACAATGCTGCAAACCTGGGTGCGGCCCTTCGCCGGGGCAATGTCACACACGTGCCTTGTATGGCTCACGTGTTGAACCTGGTTGTCCAGCAATTTTTAGCCCACTATCCCAGACTAGATGGCCTTCTGCAGAGGGCACGGTCGCTGTGTGCTCACTTCCGCCGTTCGCATCCCGCAGCTCAGCGTCTTACATCTCTACAGAAGTCGTTGGGCCTGCCACTTCACCGGCTAAAATGCGATGTGCCTACCCGGTGGAATTCAACTCTGCACATGTTGCAGCGACTGTGGCAGCACCGACAAGCCCTGGTGCAATACGTTCTGACGTATAGCCTGGGCCAACGAGATTCAGAGGTGGGGCAAATCACGCTGGAGGAGTGGTCTCAGATCAGGGACCTATGCACCCTTCTGCACAGTTTTGAAATGGCGACGAAGATGTTTAGTGCTGACGATGCCATTATCAGCATGACTATTCCGGTGATTTACATGCTGGAGCACATGTTAAACAGATTTCGGAGTCAGGTGGTGGCACAAGAGGAGGTGGAGGAAGTAGAGGAGGAGGAGTTGTATGCGGAAGGGCTAACATCTGCAAGGTCCAGACGGTCGGCAGCACCAAGGCGGCAGGCATGTGAGGGTGGGGGAGATGGTTTTACCAGGCGCATGGTAGCAGCCAAACTAGTGAGGAAGGTGCAGGAGCCCAGGAAGGAGTGGAGGACGAACTGATGAAAGACTCATCAGATGAGGGAGACCTTGATCACATTTCTGTTGTGCGAGGTTGGGGGGAGAGGACAGAGGAAGGAAGCATGATTGTTACCTCGCCACCAACACAACAGGGACTTGGTGCTCCTGGATGCGCAAGACACATGAGTGCCTTCTTGCTGCACTACCTGCAACATGACCCTCGAATTGTGAGAATTAGAAATAATCCTGACTACTGGGTTGCCACACTGTTAGATCCCCGGTACAAAAGTAAATTTGCAGAAATTATTCCTGCCATAGAAAGGGATGCACGCATGCAGGAGTATCAGCAGAGACTGTTGCAGAATCTTACATGTGCTTTTCCACAAAATACCAGTGGGGCACGTAGTGAATCTCACAGTTCCAACTTGCCAACCGTGGGACCGTCAAGTGTTCAGCACTCAAACCGTAACAGAACCACAGTATCTGGTGGTAACATCAATTTTGCGGAATCATTTCACCACTTTTTTAGCCCATCCTTTGCAAGGCCACAGGAGACAAGAAGTCTGACACATAGTCAACGCCTAGAGACGATGGTACAGGAGTATCTCCAAGTAAACATTGAAGCCACGACTGTGTCACTGGACCCTTGCTCTTTTTGGGCTTCCAATCTGGATAAATGGCCGGAGCTAGCCACTTACGCCTTGGAGATCTTGTCATGCCCTGCAGCCAGCGTTCTGTCTGAACATGTGTTCAGCGCTGCTGGTGGTGTGCTGACAGATAAGCGCACGCGGCTCTCCACTGATAATGTAGACAGACTCACGTTCATAAAGATGAACAAATCATGGATCCGAAACGACTTTTCTACCCCTGTGTCATCCTGGGGAGAGTAAAAGCTTGATGATTGTTTAAAATCACCCTACCAACCGTTTTAAGCTTTCAAATTACTAATCATGTTTATCTGTATCTTGACTGGAAAATAATTTGGGCTTTGTAGCAGTGTGCAGCACTGATCCTATTAGGCCATCTATAATAAGCTCCACCAGATTTAAAATTAAAAATAATTTTTAGCTGCATCTAGCCCGGAAAATAATTTTGGGGCTCCGAGATGCGCAAGACACATAAGTGCCTTCTTGCTGCACTACCTGCAGCATGACCCTCATATTGTCAGAATTCGAAGTAATCATGACTACTGGGTTGCCACACTCTTAGATCCCCCAAACTTTTCGATCAACCTTTTCATTTTAATAAAGACCAAAAAAATGGTCATTTTTGAAATTATAAGCATTAGCAGGTTGTTAGAAACTGAAATCAAACAGTTTTCAACTCAAAACTTTATTCTAGGTGATGTTACATTTTCACATAGGACCCCTTGTTCGAAAGGAGCTTCTGAACTCTCTCGTCCATTGAATTTGTCAGGTTTTGGATGGTTTCTGCTTCAATTGTTTTGCATGAGGACAGAATACCCTCCCAGAGCTGTTGCTTAGATGTGAACTGCCTCCCGCCATCATAGACACTCCTTTTAATGATGCTCCAAAGGTTCTGAATGGGGTAGAGGTCAGGGGAGCATGGGGGTCAGACCATAAGTTTGTCCCCTTTTATGCCCATATCAGCCAGAGATGCAGATGTTTTATGTGCAGCATGAGATGGTGCATTATCATGCAGAAAAATGATCTTGCTGTGAATTACATGGTTCTTCTTCTTGAACCAGGGCAGGAATTGCTGTTTGAGAAAATCCACATACATTATGGAGTTCATCTATAGCGCCTTCAGGGATCCTAAAGGGGCCGACAATCTCTCTCCCCATGATTCCAGCCCAAAACAATACTCCACCTCCTCCTTGTTGGCGCTGTAGCCGTGTTTGCGTGGGGTGTCCATCAACCAGCCATCCTCCACTCCATCCATCTGGACCATCGAGCGCTGCACGGCACTCATCCGTGAACAAAACAGTTTTGAAATCAGTCTTCATGTAATGTTTGGCCCACTGGAGCCGTTTCTGCTTGTGTGAAGTGGATAGAGGAGGTCGACAGGATGGCGTATGCACAGCTGCAAAACTCTGAAGGACCCTGCATCTTGTTGTTCGGGGGACGTTGGAGGCACAAGCAGCTTCAAAAACTTGTCTGCTGCTATGACAAGGCTTTTTTGCCGCTGCTCTTTCAACCTGACGTAATTGCCTGTAGGAAAGAGTCCTCAATTTGACCTTATCAGCACGCACACGTGTGTACTGTGAATCAGCTACATACTTCTTGATTGCCAAGACACTTCATCCTGATCATCGCACAATGTTGATTGTAGTCATGCCTTGACCTAAACACTCCACAATTTGTTGCTTCTCAGCAGCCGACACATCCTTTTTCTTTCCCATTTTGGCAGAAAATGTAGGCTGCTGAATAATGTGAGAGAGCCTTCTTAAGTAGTCTTGCCTTTCATTGGACACACCTGCCAAACTAATTAGCACTGGTGTCTGCAATTGCTTACAGTGATATAAAGAGCCCTGACACACATCACCATCAATGAGTTTAACTGACAAACAAACAAATTCTTCCCTTATCACTCCTAAACACTTTTTGCATAATAATTTGGAACACAGTGTACATGTACTTTTCCACTAAACACCAGTGGTTCACGTAGTGAATCTTACAGTTCTAACTTGCCAACCGTGGTCTGTATGGAGTTGTTCAATAAAGGGCCCAAAATTAAGATAACATAGATGGGAGAGGTCTCTATGAATAGGAATTCCTAAGTATTTGATACCCTGTGAGGGCCAGGCAAAGGGAAAGTTGGACTGGATGGAATCCTATATGGATTTAGGGAGGGAGACATCGAGGGCCTCAGACTTCGCTGCATTGATTTTAAAATTTGACCATGTAACAAAGTGATCTATTTCAGCCGTAACAGCATGGATGGATATATGTAATTGAGTGATATATACTAGGACATCATCAGCAAATAGAGAGCACTTGTACTCGGTGCCTCGCACCTCAATCCACCTAATATTGGGGTTATGGCGAATTGATGAGAGCAGGTGCTCCGTCACTAGGATGTATAAGAGAGGGGACAGAGAACATCCCTGCCTTGTCCCATTGGTGATTGTGAAAGGTGATGAAAATGTTCTGACGCGCCCCCTGGGCCTTGGGACACCCGGAGCCGGACCCTTTTTGGTGGATGCTGGTGGTTGTAGTCTCCGTGGCGGCAACCCGGTTCCGTGGCTCAGGGCGGTCAAACCAGTGGCGGAACTATTTATGTGGTTTTGATGTTTAAATGTCCGACTACGCCACCCGTGGATTGCGGTCAGAGTGAACCGCCGCTCCAGGGCAGACCGCTGAGGCTGGTGTTGTGGGTGCAGCAGAGCGTAGCATAACTCCCCACGGGAGGAGTATAGCCTCAGGGCAGTGTATGCGGAGGATGGGGGTGATGGTGCAGGGCAGCAGCAGTAATGACACGGAGTCAGTGATGCAGTCCAGGGCCTTTACTCACAGTTCTTATTATCCAGACCACGTCTGCAGGTAACGGCTGCCCACGTCGTACTGTGCTCACCAGGTGAGGGGCTCAGACAACTCCCAGATAACTTTGGAGCGCTTCACAGGACCCCCTTTGTGTGTCCTTTGTCTGGCCTTTCTTACCAACCCTTCTGTCCGGCTGCCTCGGGCCTCCTCTTGGTAAACTTGGCGCCAGTTTCCCTGACCCTATGTGGTGCCTTCCTAGCGGGTGTAGCGAGGGGCTGCGCCACATAAAATGTCACAGCCTCCTGTTTCTAGCTGAGGGTCGTTTCCTGCCTCCACTAGTTTCGGGGACCGGTCTCCCCCTTTGGCCTGACCCCTCCACGCAGGTGGATTCTGGCGTGCGGTGGCGACTCGCCCGTCCGCACCCCTGAGATCCCTTCGTTCCTCGTTCCTGGAGCCTTCTCCGCTCCTCTTCCTTCCTTCTCCCTCTTCCAGGCCTGGGCCTCTGTTACTAGGCCCGCCTCCGGAGCAGAGCTCATGCAGAGCCCCTGCTCCCTGCCACTTCTGCTCAGACTTCTCTGCACTGATATATGATGGTGCCCACCTTTTATACTCCATTCTCAATGCACCCAGGAACTGCTTCCTCCCTGCTCCTGCACTACAGGGTTCCCCTTCCTCAGTGTTCCCTCCTCCCACTCCAGCCAGGGACAGGGACTGTCGTGCCCATCTCAGGGGCATATTGGTCGCCCTGCCCCACGGCAATGTGATGTAATGCATGCAGGTGTCGGGTCCTGATCCACACTACATCCTTACCTGAGAGTGAGATATCACACCTCTGGGTGAGGTGCAATACCTCTGTAGCAACCGAGCCCTCAGGGTGCTACAGTTCCATTTATCTTCAGCCTAGGTGACGTATTGCGATACAGGGCCATGATTTTGGCTATAAAAGGGTCCCCTAGACCCCTACCCCAAGCTTTTTAAGAGAATCATATATGGCGTGCCAGGAGACTCTATGGAATGCTTTCTCAGCATCCAACGAGAGTATCTAATTACAAATTTTTAACTGCATCTAGCCCAGGAAATACTTTGTGCCTAGTAGCAGGGTCTGCTAGTCAGCGGATTATCCCGGCTGTTAAGCAAGCTACACCACCTGTAGTTTGGACACTTCATTTTTTCAAAGGAAATGCTTCGGGACCACGGGATACTCAGTGAAGAGCATCAGGAGGCACCCCAAGGCATAGGGGCTGGGACTGGCAGTAGGATGCCTTGCGGTGGACAGCTGAGCTCGATCCTTATAAAAGCTTTTTAACTGCAGCAGCTTTAGTGGACGCTACTGGAGCTGGAATTACGCGGCTGCTGGCATGAGACTTGCCCTCCAATAGATCCTTGTAAATGGATTTAAAGTGTATTCATTCAAATTAGAGAGACAATTTAAATTAAAAAGCTTAGAGCTGCCTCCACCACAGGGGGGCTCGCTCGACCCACCAGCGGACAGGCACCAGTATTGGGAGAGGGGGGCTGGCCATCAGGGTTCACCGCGGCTCTGGCACAAACCCGGCGACACGGAGGTGGCACGGGCAGGAGCGGACTGGCCGTGTCGGCTTCTCACTTTTTGGATTTTAGAAGGGCATGACATGCCTATATCTGTGTCTCCCCCTCCTTTTACTCCTCCACCTCTTTTATTTTCGCATGACTATATGTACTTGTCACTTTTTCATGTGTTAGTTATGTCTTCTGAGCAGTTTGTCAGCTTTTGGACACCTTTGAAGGTGTTTTCTATGTGTTTCTATGTGTTTTTGTTTGCCTGCCATTGGTTTTAACGGTGTTCGAAGGTGTTCGACGAACAGTTCGACGAACAGTTCGGCGAACACACGGGTGTTCGACGAACCGAACCGAACTCGAACACTACGGGGGTGGCTCAACACTAGTGTTCGGCGAACCAAACCGAACTCGAACACTACGGGGGTGGCTCAACACTAAATATGAATACAACAAAATCACATAATAATAGACAATCATAATGGCCATGGGCATGCTTAATGGTATATTTTTATGTATTGCACTCATTACTACTGAAATGATCAATATGTATTTGATTCAAGACTGCATACTAATGCTTGATTATCATTCCCATCCCCGACCAAAACATCTTTAGTAATCAATCATGCTTTTTTTTTAAATCTAATGTGATTGGAGTGATGATTAGCATGAAGTTTTCTTCTCAGCTCCAGCCTAGAAATTTTGGCTTTCTGCAAGTGTTTCTAGGCAGACAAAAAGGGATTGGGTATGAAAATGAAAAGGAAATCAATTGCCATTGAACTTAATGTTTAAGCACAAAAATGGGGATCCTTAGGGTTCATTTCAGTGTTATCTTTATACATGAACTGTTATAAAGCAACAGTATATCAATTATACTGCTGAAATGCCAACCTTGTTATTCTATAAATGAGAAATAGGTTGTCTGGAACGGAGCAGCGATTATTTAGAGCGCTCCAGTAGTAAGATTGTTTGTTAGTTGCAATGTTACATACCATGCCTTTGGGCTGGAGTGGGGTGGGGTGAAGACAAATTTTTCCTGCTTGGCTAAAATATTATATTTTGGTGCATCTTGCTCAGAGTTAAACACTTTCTCTGCCTTATGCTCACTCTGTGCCTAAAACTGCTGCATGTCAATAATAATTCTGCAAATTGTCTCTACAGAGAGGAAGAGGACTAGAATTCTTGTTCCACCTATTGGAAGTAGCAATCCTAAAAGTCAATATTGCCTCTTTAATGACCCTTGCCACCTGAATTAGGATGAAAGCCAAACCAGAATCTCAATTTACAGACAGTTTTTCAGGGTGTTGCCCCTCGTCAGTACAAAGCATGAGATCTGATTTGGCTGCATGAGAGGCTTCTGACTGGGATCTAAGCGATAATATTTCTCCTTGTGCAAAATAACATGTCTGGCATTCCAGTGTAAGGAGGCATATAAGCTATGCAATGCTCCTCTGGTAAATTAAATATGCAAATACAGCCAAATCAGATCTCATGCTTTGCACTGATGAGGGGCAATTCCCTGAAACCCATGCCTGAAAATTGAGATTCTGGTTTTCTTTTATCCTAAGTGGCAAGGCTCATTAAAGAGTCGATATTGACTTGTAGAATTGCTACTTCTAGGTGGCACTAGAGTTCCTGTTCTCTTCCTCTCTCAACAGGCAATTTGCATATTTAATTTCACAGAGGAGCATTGCATGGCTTACAAGCATCCTTACACTGGCAGGCCAGGCATGTCACTCTCCACAAGGAGAAACGTTACCCCTTAGATTCCAATAATAATTCTAGCACATTTTTATTCACAACAAATCCACCCCCACTTTTCTAGACACCATTTAATGGAGCTAGTAAAGCAAACTTACTTTTTGTTGCAAATCAGTAATATATTTATCTAATCTGATATACAGAAAAGAAAAAAAAAGCAACTAAAACCTGATTTCTGGGTCGTTGATTATTATTGGAAATAATGACATTACTTGTTATAAGCAAAGTAGTACACAAGACTGGGACCAAAAATATGAATTAAATATTAATACTGAAAAAGAGTGAACGTATTGGGAACTATATTTGCAGAAATTAATTATATAATTGATGTAATCTGAATCAGCATTGCAATTCTACTATTATTCTCTGTTAAAAATTTACATTTTCCATTCCTGTTGAACAAATAGTATTAGTATTTAAAGATCACCTGGCCAAGATTATACGGTGCTTTTTCTTGGACATTGTGACCAACATGGGAACGATTATCTCATCGACTTCAGGACACAACCCTTAATAGTACAGTTAAGACACATGCATGTCATACGTGGATTATGGTAGACTTTTGTGGCACTGATATTATGTTTACTGGTAGGTTATTATTCCATATGATAAGTCCTGGAAAACTTAAAGGGGTTTTCCCATGAACAAAAGTACATTTTAATCAATAGATCTTGGAATAATAATAATTTCCACAATTGGATGTGTTTAAATAAAATGTTCCTGTGCTGAGATAATGTTATAAATGTTCCCCTGCTGTGTACTGTGTAATGGCTGTGTCTGACCGTACAGGAACATGGTCTGATCATACCACATCTCCTGGGCAGGGGAGGAAGCAAAAGAGTATACTGACATTACAGCAGGGGATCACAGCTGATTCTTTCTGTGAGACAAAACATTTCTCTGCCTGTTTTTAAACAATGTTGGGCAACTTTATTAATTAGATGTGTTTAAAGGGAATCTGTCAGCAAATTTATGATCCCAAACTATATATATGTGCATGTAGCTCTTTCCATTTCCAGTAATACATTTACATGACCAGTCCGTTCCAGACTGGGGATCTTTCTAAATATAAGTTATTGTCAAAAGTGCACAGAAAAGTCCCTAATTTCCTCCAAAAGAGTCTGTCTTTCTAGCAAAAGTTGGGCACAACCTTCTGGATTGTGGGATCTTGGCATACACACCTGGATCCTACCATGGTCAAAGACACCTTTAACAGCCAAATACAAGATCTCACTCTTTGCACTGACCCAATTCTGCTTCATCCTTTACTAAGCAGTTACTGAACATTAAAGAGAACCTGTCACGTCCTAGCTGCCCTCTAGACTGCCCCCATAGCGTTGTTAGTGATGCAATGTGCATCACTAACAAGCTGTTTTCATGAAAATTGGTGAAGCTATAATGATTTTATAACGTTTAATATACTTAGATTCTGCCTGCGTTTTCGGTCATAGGGGTGTGCTTGTCAGATTCAGTCATGGGCGGGTGCAGCATTCACTCACTGCTGACGCCGCCCATGTATTTGAATCCTGCTCCCGGCAAGCGCTGAGATTGTGGGACGCAGGCGCACTTGTACATGTCCGGCCGCCTGCGAAGTGAGGCTGTGTGATTACCAGCTTCACTGCGCATGCGCGGGGAACATAGCACGTCATAGCGCATGCGCAGTGAAGCTGTGTAGTTCGCTACAAACTACATAGCTTCACTGTGCATGCGCTATGACGCGTTATGTTCCCCGTGCATGTGCAGTGTAAGAATTTTTTGTAATCCCTTCCCAGGCCTTTATAATCCAGCAAAATAGCAGCTGTCTAGTGCCTGTGGCAAATCATAAAAATTTGAGTTTGGGAAAATCTGAATTTGATTCAAGACAAATTTCATCTCTAGCTATAATGTTTTAAAAGAAAAAAATAATTGGATGGGCTGAGGAAGGGTTACTATAACATTTTTTGTACCCCTTCCTGGCCTTCTATAATCCAGCAAAATGGTGGCTGTCCAGGAGATTAGCAGTCACAGATTATTGACCTGTCTGATGGTCCGGAGTCCTGCAAATTTAAAAAGCAGACTGGTCACCTTAATTGACATTATATACTGCATGCGTTATTCTAGATATCTTACACTTGATGATGATGATGTACTTACCTTGTACATTTAAGTAAGAAGGGCTGTACAATCCTGATATTAAAATGAGCCTTTATGAATCCACCTAGTTAGAGAACTCATGGGCCCAAGTGTATTCAGTCTCAGCCCACCCAGCCTACCTGACAACTGCAGCTTGAACTGAGCAGTGTGAGATCTCAGCAGCAGGAGGTAGGAGGGACACCAAAGAGTTGTCAAGCGGCCTGCCTACATAAGCGGAGAATAAGTGTAAGCTTTCAAAAAGGATTATACAGCTATTTCGACATGGATTTACACAATAAATACACCAGGTTTATATGGTCTGAAATATCTTTTCAATAATGTATGCTGTTTGTATTGTCAAATCTGATGACAGATCTGCTTTAAAAATCTCCATCTCTCTCGATGTATAATGTATAAGCATGCAGTGCCATGCCATGTGAATCCTATTAAGATCAGACCCCTTTATACATTATATTTCCCACCTTGGACAGATATTTTAAAGGTGTTCAATGTTCACTACTTTGGAACTAAATGTTACATTAAACATTTCTAAGCTCGTAAACAACTTTGTTTTCTCATTATAATGCTTTTTTTTTTGCCAAGAAGTTTGACCCAAGAGGCTAAGGGAATGCTGCCATCATAAATAATTGATATTTCAGCTGTTCATACTTTATCTTCTAGGCCAGTCAACAGATGAAACAATTTTAGAAATCCAATATAAGCAAGAATGGTCTTGTTCACATCATTGGGCTCATTTGAAAACAAGAGTAAAATTATATATAAGTAAGACAAAATAATTGGAAGGTCACAATAACAGGGAATTCAACAATGAAATGAAGGGTGGATCCATGAAGATTCCATTTTAGGATTTTGACGCATCAAGCATTTCTTGTGAAAGTGGATGTTTAGCTTCTCTGGAGAATATTTGGCACCATGGTAGTTTTTAACTGTTTGGTATTTATGAAGGCCCGGAGCCCTACTCAGGTAGTTGTATAACGCCAGCGTCTTACAAATCAACTTATTATAAATCATTCTGGTTTACCTAATAAAACACAGGCACCATCTGAAATCTAAATATTTATAAATAAGCTGTAGCACCACGGGAAAGGAATGTTCCTGTTTGCAGAAGAAACATACCTTTAGTTAGATAATGCATTTGCTGTTATCGTACCAATTTCAGAATGGATCATAATACTTAAGCAGAGTTTCTTAAATTCCATTGGTGTAGTTTGTTTTACTTTTCTGCAGTTTTACTTATCTTATTCTAATGGAACTGATTTTTGGTTTTGGAAAACATTTAGTGTAAACAAAAGTTACTACATGATTGCAGCATAGTGGTTCGGCACAGACTGTGGTTATTGTGTTCATGGATCTATTTCTAGATATACCTGCCAAAGAATACAGCAACACTCTATTTACGTTAAGATGTATGTAAAAATTGAATATATGAAACTTAAACTGCGTAACAGCTATATAGAATACTGAGAAAATGGAGGTACATAACACACAAATTGACCAATTGATTGTCCCCACCAGCCATGACAAGGTGATAGGACCATAAACCTATTATTTATTAAACATATCTCTCCTGGGCTAAAGGCCAACAAATTTAAAGCGAAACTGACAGTAGGATCAACCCTCCTTAGCCGTCTATATGAGAATGCAGGTCATAGAAAGTTGAATAAAGTGATACTGTTGTCGTGTTCCAAGAAAAATCCTTGTTTTCCTTAATATTCAAATTAATTGTTAAGAGCTATAGTCTGGACAAAGATCTCCCAAAGAATCTGCTTCCAAAGCTTATTTTAAATGAAAGAAGGCATTTTCATTGTGAGACATGTAGATCAGGAGAGCAGACTTTCAGTCATTACATGTCTCACATTGATAACACCCCTTATTATCTAACAGCTAATTTACATATTAAAGAAGCACTCCCATGAAAATTTTTATCCTCTTAATATATTGTAATCATCATATTATATGATACTGTGTACTTACAATTGCTCATTTTGCCTTTCTACCCAGTTAATTCTTCTCTTTTCCATTAGGTCTATGACATCTTGTGATTAAAAACAGACTAGCCAAATCCTTCTTAGCTCTATGTAGAAACAGGAAGTCATTTTTCCCTACATGAGTCATCACTGCAAAGTCCCTGGCGGGTGGGAGGAGGGAGCAGCTGGGTCAGGAGTTCAAGAGGGGGATGATAAATGCAGGGAAAAGAGACTTCCGCTTTCTACATAGAGCAGAGGAAAAAGAAAGAAGAATTTATTGGGAAGAAGGGTAAAATGAGCAATTACAAGTACATAGTGTTATATAATATCATGATTGCAATATACTAAGAAGATACAAACTTTGATGGGAGGAGTGCTTCTTTAAAGAAAATGTGAATTTCTCTGGAATAAAACATTGGATCGTCGCAGATATCAAGATATCATTTTATTCAACCTTCTATGACCTACATCCCCATATATGTGGCTTAGGAGGGTTGATCCTACTGAGAGATTCCCTTTAAAGGATAGGTAGGATCCAGCACTAATTAAAAATAGCCTTAGGTTGATAGGAGGAGTGCTCTGTCAAATCATTGGCACTCGCCACCTCCAATAGAAAATTACAAAAAAAAACTGAACAGCACCTCCTAACAGAATAAGAAAATGTGAACATGTACAAGCCGAGCAATTTGTGCGCTTAGCACATTTATTTTGATACCAATAATGCAGTGTATATTTCATACTGTATATTTAATGTTTGCTTACATGTTGGCGTACACAGAGGCTGCTGTATTCTTTGGTTTGTATATTGTTATTAATGAGAAGGATTTTTGTAAATGTTATCTGTGTGATGTGCAACTCTTGGCTCTGTCAGATTATTTTTGTCTTACCTTGTTCACCTCAAGAGCAAGAGCCAAAAATAGATTTTTTAATGAAACATGTCTCAGCTTGTTTTCTAAATTTCTTAAAAAAGTCATTATGTTTATAAAAAAAAGATATTACACAGGTTTGCTAAAGTTATTACTCGAGTGTTGAATCTAAAAGGTTTGTTTACATAAGAATAACTTCAGTTTCAAGATATGACCTAGGAAAAATACATATCTTTGCACTGTGTTAGCCAGTTAGTAACAAATTGCAAGCTTTTAAGACTATTCAGGCCTCTTCATCAGGCATGGAATAACACAAAATCTGAAGAGTCACATATTTATGCACAAGACACTGAAATAATGCAATAGATGAGACAAGTGAAGTGAAGCAGAACTATCAGTATGGGAGAGGGATAAACAGCTGTGGCCATAAATATTAGAACAGTTCATAGATAAGGAGTGTGAAAGTTTTATTGTCCTGTGACTGAGTTCCGGTTCATGATTGTGATGCCCCCACATGGTCTGAGGAGCACATTCCTTAGTTGTTATAGAAAGACATGAATTCATGTGACACATTCATTCCTGCACTGAGTGTGTCAAAGGTTGTCATGAGTTTGTACTTCCAGACTCTCCTGTCTCTCTGAGATTTGAAGTTACCTTTTAATACCAGTAATTTCATGTCCATGATGCTGTGATCAGGGATACAAAAATGTTTGACCACAGGTAGATCTATTCTTTTTTCTTTTATTGTATGGCGATGAGAATTCATCTTTGTTCTAAGTTTTTGCCCTGTCTCACTTACATACAGACCCCCAGTAGGACATTTGGTACATATAATTAAGTACACCACATTTGATGTGATACAGCTGAAAGTACCTGGGATCTTGTAGTCCTGATGTGAGTTGGGGATCTTTATCTTGTCCGTGGTCATTATAAATATACAGGTTTCATATTTTTTCTGGTTGCAGGGAAAGGTGCCTGTAGCTGTTAGAGAGGACAGGGAGCTTCTGAAAAAGATGCTTTTTAGATTTGCGGGCTGCCTAAAACACAGAAGTGGGGGACCTAGAAATATAGATTGTAAATGGGCATCTTTTTGTAGTAAAGGTTGTAATTTCTGTGCAGCTCCAATTAGCACCTGCAGATTTGGATTGTAGGTGAATACTAGAGGCACCCTGTTGCTTTCTTTTTTAGTTTAGTAATGTAAGAAGTGATTCCTTGATATTTTGGTGGCTCTTGTAATCTGGTTTTCTTTTTGGATGGTAGCCCTGATTCAAAAAGGTCTTTCTGAGTCCTCCAAGGTGTTTGTCTTTATCCATAGGGCTGGAACATATCCAATTGAATCTGATAGTTTGGCTGTAGACAATAGAGTTTTTTATGTGTTTTGGATGAAAACTGTCCCATTTAAGGTATGTTGGATGGTCGATTGGCTTCTGGTATAGGGATGTCTCTATTTCTGTAGGTTAATGATGGTGTCCAAAAAGTAAATTTCAGTACGGGAGTAGTCGAGTGTTAAGGTGATGGTGGGTTGAAATTGATTAAAGTGTTCATGGAACATCTTTAGCTGCTGCTTAGACTGCATCCAGATGATTAAAATATTGTCAATGTAACGGTAGTAGGCCAGAGGTCTGATGGGGTATGAGGACAAAAAGTCACTTTCAAGCTTGGCCATGAAAAGATTTGCATACTGTGGAGCCAATTTACTTCCCATTGCTGTACCAGTCTTCTGTATTTATATATTGTTATTAAATTCAAAGTAAATGTGGTTAAGGATGAATTTTTTAAGTTTCCCCACAGAATCAGTATCAATTCTTGTATTTTCTATGAACACTTTGCAGGCATTTAATCCATCCTGGTGTGGGATATTAGAGTACAAAGATTCCACATCCATTGTGGCCAGGATGGTTCCTTCTTGTAGAGGACCTATTGCTGCTAGTTTATTTAGAAGGTCCATTGTGTCCTGAACGTTGTTGGGTGTATCCTTTACCAGGGGTTTAAAAATACCCTCTACCCATCAAAAAACTTGTTCAGTAAGGGTACAGACACATGAATAATTGGTCTTCCTGGATTACCAGATTTGTAGAGAATATAGAATGTCCCTATTCTTGGATTCTCTGGTATCAAGTCATTGGCTCTTATGGATTTGTCAGGCAGACAAGATATAAACTTGTTTAGTTCCTTGCAATTGTCTTGTGTAGAGTCAGATTCCATTTTTTTGTAGTAGCATGTGTCCAACAATTGTCTGTTTGCTTCCTTCATGCTGTCTGATGTGTTCATCATGACTATTGCACCACCATTGTCAGCAGGTTTAATGATTATATCTGTTAGGCAACGGTCTGCGGCTGGATTTGAAATGGGTCCAGGACCTTCTGTGGTCTCCTATTTCAGTTGAGCCAGGGCTGATGCTGCTCAGCATCGTCGTCAGCCCCAACACCTAGCTGGTCCACGAGATGTACAGATTGTCTCCTGTGTATTGGTACCTAGCAATGTTCAGCATGGGTTGCAGAGGGAGACAGGGCATTAACAGTCTAAGTCCAGGATTCGCCGCACTGAGCATGCCCGTGACCTGGCGGATCGTGATTGGTGGTTTGGCACCCACCTGACTCGGTGACCTGGCACCGCCTGATTGGTCCGCGGGTGGCGTCACCAATGGCGCGTCGGTGGGCAGGGCTTAGTCTTTAAAAGACCCACCCACAAACATGGCGACGCGCTCTGATCATTTGAGCAAGTGATGCTGTTGTGTGGACAACTGTGTTCCACGTGCTCCCTAGCTGTTCACTCTGTGACCTGCCAATGCCAGAATTCGCTCGGCTGATTAGCACAGGTCGCTTAGGCAGGCTTAGCTGTGCTTAGGCAGGTAGCTTCGTCTTGCAGCCTGGCTCAGCCAAAGGGGTCACCTATCACCCCGAGCAGCCTGCAAACGTCCTATCCACGGCTATCGCCTGTGGAGTTGTACCCTTCAGTCCGGTAGCATGCCGGCTGGAGGCATGTGTACCCGTCGGCGTAGTCACACACGCATCCTAGCGCCGCCACTGTAGTCCCTGTGATGTAACAGGACTACATATAGTTTTTCTCCGCCTATCTCTTGTGCTGCTAACGGTATTAGAGCGAACCGCTATGCCCGTTCCTGTGTGCAGTAACACGGAAGGGTTTACCATTTAAGTTGGTTGCTTTACTTTCCACCCGGAAAGTGTTTGGCAGCAGTCCATCAGGCTGCATCGCGGATCCCGGGGTCGGTTGCGTTCCATTATATTAAAGTTGTTTGCAACTGACTCGCCCCCTGGGCCGTGGGGCACTCGAGACCGGACTTCAGGGCAATGCTGGGAGTAGTAGTGGCGACCCGGTCCCGTGGCTCAGGGTGGTCAGACCAGTGGCAGTCAATGATGTGTTTTAGGTAATGTCCGACTATGCCACCCGTGGATTGCGGTCAGGGAGGACCGCCGCTGCAAGGCAGACCGCTGAGGCTGGTGTTGGTGATGCAGCAGGGAATAGTACAACTCCCCACGGGAGGAGTGTAGCCTCAGGGCAGTGTGACAGGATGCTGGGGGTGATGATGCAGGCGCAGCAGTATCCACACAGAGTCGAATAATGCAGTCCAGGGTCTTTTACTGATCTCATCATAGACCCAACAGGAGTACAGGGTAGGAATGGACCTGGGTGTCTGAGGGCATTCGGGCGAGCTCCGCTGGTCAGGGTGAGTGGGTAGGCCTACCGTTCTCTTTCTGCCCTTGCTGACTATCTACCCCTTTAGTGGTATGATAGCCCATGTCCCTGAGCTTGCCGTGTACTACGCCTGTATGGCTTGCGACTCGGGTCTTAGGTACCTGTAGCTTCTCCGTGCTGTACCGGTCCCTCTGTGTGGCGGAACCTCCAGGCTTCTTGGCCAAGGGACCTGAAATCCCTTGCGGGTTGATGATCTGCTGCAGGACTTGCAATCCTGACAGCCTCGGACTCCAGTGTCCGGTGTGCAGTTTCCTCTCTGCCAGGACCGGCTCTCGTCGCCTCTGTCCCTGGCTTTCTGCTCCTCCTTTGCTTCCTGGACTCCTCAGCTGCGGCTGACCTGTCCCTCTCTTCTGGGAACTCTTCTGGATGCTTCAGAAGTGGGTCCTGGTCTCCCTAACCCTGCCCTCAGTACCAGTTTTTATAGGGGCAGCCTGCTCCCCCTACTGGCCTGGGACAGGAGGTGCGGCATGCAAATGGTCCATGACCAGAAAACCTCCCTCCTGCTCTCAGACACAGCCTTACAAGTTTGTGGCATCCAGGCCTGGGATGACACATTCCCCCTAGGAAAGCTTAGTACTCCGGGACTAAACAAGAAACACGATACAGGGTAGAAATTATAACATAAACATAACAGAGAAGAAAACAACAAACAACACCACATATTGAGTTCTTTAGGTCACAGTATGGCCTGTGACCGGGTGTCCATATCACTAACACAACGGGAGCCTTAACCAGGTGTGGGTCTGTTCTTGCCCCGAGTCCTTGACAGTCTTTATTCTTTCCTTTGGTTAGGCTCCGAACATATATACAAGGAAGTCCCGGTTACTCAAAGTTCATAACCTTTTAGTCCATTTGTCACTATGAAAAACTGGAAAACAGTATTAATAACCAGGGTACAAACATAACACATTAAATATATACATTATACATTTAGATCTTCCAGCGAGCTGGCATTTGACCCCTAGTGCTCCTGGTTGACCTCCGTAGCCCACTGTCTGGTGGTGGTCTAACCTGGCTTTCTCCACTATCATTGAGGGTACAGAAGGTACTAGCTGGGTGTACAGGTAGGGCAGGTAGCTGTCTGTGGTTCCTTTGGCTTACCGCAGGCATGGCAGGCTCACTGTCAGCAGAGGGTTGACTCTCCTGGGCTGCTGGCGTGGGTTCTTCCGCCACTGGGGCTGCTTGCTCTTCTTGTTCTCGCTGTCCTCCTGTAGGCTCCTGCTGGGTAGGCTGAAGGAAGTGTAGGACGGGTACCACTATTGCGCCATTTACCTGAGTCCAGGTCCGGGGGAACTCTCTGAGAACTGTGCTGATCATCTCTTCCTTGTCCTCTGCGGGATCAAGGTCATCTTGATCTTCACTTGGACTCTGCAGTTGCTCGGAGCACCATTTTAGGTGGTCTCTGGAGACGGTGCTATTGGTTTCTCCTCCATCCTTGGTAATCACACATACCTTCAGGTTGTCGTGGTCGGACTGCAGTACTGTGTACGGCTCTCTCTCCCACTGGTCATCCAGCTTGTGACGCCTTCTCTTCCGCTTCAGGACCTGCTCACCAGGTTCCAGGGGACCAGCAGGGGCGTGTTGGTTGAAGAGCCTCTCTTGCTTTTCTCTCGCTTGAGCCAGACTCCTCTCCACACTCTCCTGTACCTTCTTGTACTGTAGCCGCCGTTCCGTATCCCAGTCCGCGTCTGGGGAGGTGTCCTCAGGTGTCAGGTGTCAGGACTCCCATTTCCAGGTCGATCGGCAGCTTACCTGGTCTTGCTCGCATCAGGTAAGCCGGGGTGCAATTTGTAGCATTCACCGGGATATGGTTGTACAAGTCAATCAGGTCAGGCAGCTTCTCCGGCTTCAGGCTGCGTTCTTCCAGGGGTAACGTCTTGAGGAGATCAATGACAATATTGTTCATTTTCTCACACAGCCCGTTGGTTTGCGGGTGGTAAGGCGTTGTCCGAATCTTCCTACAGCCGTAGAGGTTGCAGAACTCCTGGAATACTTCTGCCTCAAACGCTGGACCTTGAACTGTCAAGACCTGTTCCGGATACCCATGTGGACGGCAGAAGTGTTGCTGGAAGGCTCTGGCCGCTGTTTGGGTGTCAGGTCTTTAACAGTAACCACTACCAGGAACCGGGAGTAATGGTCCACAATTTTCAGGGCATAGACGTAGCCCGACTGGCTTGGAGCCAATTTCACATGGTCCAGAGCTACCAGCTCAAGAGGCTGACTGGTGACGATGGGCCTCAAGGGTGTCTGCTGGCTGGTACTGTCCTTCCTTCTGAGGTGACATGGGCCGCAGTCCCTGCTCCACTTCTCGATGGCCCTTCTCATGCCGACCCAGTAGAACCGCTCTCTCAGTAGGAACTCCAGTTTCTTCCACCCGAAGTGTCCCGCTCTGTCATGGTAGGCATCCAGGACCATTGCTGCATCTCGCCTTGGGACCACTATCTGCCAGGTTAGCTCGTGTGTCTGGTGGTTGACAAGCCTTCTGCACAGCTTACCCTCGTAGAGGAATAGCCTGCTTTTCTCCTTCCATATCTGCTTGGCTTCCTCTGAAGCGTCCGGGCCAGGGCTAGCGTCTTCCTGGGTTAACATGTCTTTCACCAGGCGTATTGCAGGGTCGCTATCTTGCGTTTCAGCCCAGCCGTGGTGGGGTAAGGGATTGAACATGACGGTGGTTAAGTCCTTGTCTCTTACCCGGTGAGAATGCTGAGTGGCCCCATACCGGTGGAATGCAGGGAGCTCTATTTCCTCCAGCTCTTCCGAGTCATCTTCTCCTTCAGGTAGGTGGGGCATTCTTGATAGGGCGTCTGCATTGGCGTTGGTTCTGCCCGCCCGGTATTTGATTGTGAAGTCATAATTGGATAGCCGGGCCATCCACCGCTGTTCTAGGGCACCTAGTCTTGCATTGTCCAGATGTGTCAATGGGTTGTTGTCCGTGTACACGGTGAACTTTGCGGAGGCCAGGTAATGCTTAAACCATTCCGTGACGGCCCACACCACTGCGAAGAATTCTAGCTTGAAGGAGCTGTAATTCTCCGGGTTTCTTTCAGTGGGCCTCAGCTTCCGGCTGGCATACGCGATCACCCTTTCTTTGCCTTGTTGGTTCTGTGACAGTACAGCTCCCAGCCCCACATTACTGGCATCTGTGTGGAAGATAAAAGGCTGGCCATAATCGGGGTAGACCAGTATCTCATTCCCCGTGAGGGCCATCTTCAACTGGCGGAAGGACTCCTCTTCCGGCTTGTCCCACTTGAAGGGTGGCTTGTGACTTCTGGATTTAGATTGCCCTATCAGGAGGTCCTGCATAGGGGCTGCCATCTTAGTGAACCCGGGGATGAACCTTCGGTAGTAGCCTACCAACCCGAGGAATTGCCTCACTTCCTTGATGTTAGAGGGTCTTGGCCAGTTCTTGATGGCTGTAACTTTGTCGGTGTCGGGGGCTACTCCCTCTGCACTCACCACGTGTCCTAGGTATTGGACCTTCGGTTTTAACAGGTGGCACTTTGAAGGCTTCACTTTCAGGCTGTAGCCTGCCAGGGCTTCGAACACCTCGGCCAGGTGCTTTAGATGGTCCTCGTAAGTCTTCGAATAGACGATCACGTCGTCCAGGTAAAGGAGGACCGTCTCGAAGTTTCGGTGCCCTAGACAGCATTCCATCAGCCTCTGGAAGGTCCCTGGTGCGTTGCAGAGCCCGAAGGGCATACAGTTGAACTCACTCAGTCCCATCGGGGTGGTGAAGGCGGTCTTCTCCTTGTCAGCCTCTGCCACAGGAACCAGCCAGTACCCGCTAGTAAGGTCCAAAGTAGAGAAGAAATTAGCTGATTTTAGAGCTGCTAAAGACTCCTCTATCCTAGGTAGCGGATACGCATCTTTATGGGTGATACGATTGATTTGTCTATAGTCCACGCACATTCTCATGGTACCGTCTTTCTTTTTCACCAAAACTAAGGGAGCTTCCCAGGGGCTACAGCTATCTCTAATGACCCCAGCTTCTTTCATTTCTCTCAGCATACCCTTGGCGTTCTGATAATGTGCTGGGGGTACTGGCCTGTGTCTCTCTTTTATTGGTGGGTGGCTCCCCATGGGGATATGGTGTTCTATCCCTTTTACTCTGCCAAAGTCTAGCAGGTGCTTAGTAAAAATTCTCTCGTACTCCTGAACCACCTGGTAGACTCCTTGTTTTTGGTGCAGGGGACTGGAGTCAGCACCCACATGGA
The DNA here is from genome assembly GCF_046119375.1 of Phyllobates terribilis. Lineage (NCBI taxonomy): Eukaryota > Metazoa > Chordata > Amphibia > Anura > Dendrobatidae > Phyllobates > Phyllobates terribilis. The sequence continues at coordinate 123,786,733 of NW_027362762.1, read as the reverse complement.
GTTTCTGGCACCAGTCCTCCTTTTGTTTCTGGGAGCCATTACCCTCTGCCTGTGGAGATGGAGGCAACGGTTCCACGGCCTGGATAGCTTTGTGCTCAACAGCAAACAGTTTGGCAAGTGTAGTGTACCTGGGTAGGTGCACCTCCCTCTCCCCAATGTTGAGAATGCGAACGGGCACCCTCCCATGACGGACATCAACCACCCCCGGGCTGTCAAAATGGTGGGCCTGCTGTCTGAGTACACGGGTTCTACCATGGCTTGGTAGTCTCTGCCTCTCAACCCGATTGCAGTCCGACACCAGATCATCATTTCACTTTTGAGAGGCATGGAAATGGGGAATGGGTCACTCATTCTTACGCTACCGATCTCACCACCAGACAGTTCTACCTGCTGCCGTCTCATCAGGGCTCTTATCTCTTTCTGGAGGACCCTCTTTTGGCTGGAGCTCGCATTCATCGCCCCCTTTTTGTAAAATCACAATTACTTCTGAAAGACAGTTTTCAATCACATTAGTACCCACAGTTATTTTAGGGTGACTTTCACGACGGTCAATGTCCACAATGATCACTCCCTGTGCCGGCAGTTCCACCTTACCAATCTTGATGGTCATCTTTCTGAACCCCACCTGCAGCACGGGTTGGCCATTGCTGGCAATGATGCTTAAGTCATCGTCTGGGTAGCGGGTTATGTCAGCGTCACTCCAGTACCGCTTGAAAAGTACGTAGGGGATGGTAGTCACTTGAGACCCAGTGTCCAGCAGTGCACTCATGGGGATACCGTCCAGCACTACGGGTAAGACTGGGCATCCTCCCACGTACTTATCACGCCAATTAGACGGGCCTGATGACCTTATGCCTGGGGGTTGGCCCTCTGCCCCAGGTCAGACCCATTTAAAGTACAGTACCTTGCTATGTGTCCTGGCTGACTGCCATGGCGGCAAATCGGCTGTCCATCCTCAGCGTAGCGGTCGGCGGGCCTCCCTCTGAACGGCGGGATCCTCCTCTGTCGACGCCACGGGACATCCTCCGGACTGGAAGCCAGCTCGATTGGTCTTGACGGTTCCACCTGCAATGACTGTACGGTCCTGGTTAATGCAGCCACACTCTTTGTTAGCTCCTGGACCTGATGGTGCAGGTCTGCAGGCTGGGATGGATTTAGGGCCTGTGCATCAGCCCCCACAAGGTCTGCAGGGTAGGGCGCTGCCCCCTGGTGGTAAGTGATGGCAGGGCGCCGGGAAGCTACAGCGCCACCTGCTGCGGGTTCTCTGAGCACTCGGATGGCCCGATCCTTGAACTGCGCAAAAGTCAAATCAGGGTTCTGTAGGGCCATAAGGCGCAGCTGGGTTCTGTGGGAGCTGGACAGCAGACCTTCTATGAACTGGTCAGTCAACAGTTTATCAGAGTCCTGCACGCTACCAGGGTCAGCTTGTTTGATAGCTCTCAGGGCTTCTTGCAGGTTCAAGGCATAGTCTCTGATACTATCCTGGGCCCGCTGCTTACAGCCATAGAACCGCATTTTTATTTCTGCTGAGGTACGGGTATAAAGGTACTCCGCAGCCGGGTCAGAATGTCCTTTACTGTCTTTTTCTCTTCATCTGACCATGATTTCACTTCCCGCTGGGCTGCACCGGTGAGCTGCCCCGTTAGTATGCTCACTTTCTGTTCTTCCGTCAGGGGATAAACTTTGAACAAACTGTGCAGTCTTTCCCTAAAGTCAGTTAAGGTATGGGATTCCCCTGAGTATTGGGGCAGCCAGGCTGCTCTGGGGATGTAGGGCATAGAGAACGGCATCACCGCTGCTGCAGCTCCGCTGGTTGTAGAAGGTCCCTCCGTGTCCGTCATCTTCCTCCCCCCTAGTTAAGCGTGGCCTACCTTCCGACGATCCTCTTCTGTAGGCCGCGGCTCCGCTGGTGCTGCTCCGGACGAGGACCTTGCGTCGCGTCCTGGTGACGTCAGCGTCGCTCTCTCTCCCTTCCAGGACCTTGCGCAGCGTCGATGCGTAGGGCGGGGCTTCGGGTCTTGCGCGGTTTGGACGTCCACGCTCCTCTTCTTCCCGCGCGGCGTCCTGAAGATGGCATCCGAAGGCGGGAAAACGGCTGAAGATGGCGGGAAGCTGCTGAAGATGGCGGGAGACGGCTGAAAATGGCGGGAAACTGCTCCGGATGGCGGGAAACCTCTTCTTCAGGTACGTGTACAGTCTTTTTCAGGCACGCAATACCCGTTTGTGGCAGGTTGGTCTCAAACCTGCCGACTACGGTAAAGCTGACTTCCCCCTGAGCCGTGGGGCACTCGAGACTGGACTTCAGGGCAATGCTGGGAGTAGTAGTGGCGACCCGGTCCCGTGGCTCAGGGTGGTCAGACCAGTGGTAGTCAATGATATGTTTTAGGTAATGTCCGACTACGCCACCCATGGATTGCGGTCAGGGAGGACCGCCGCTGCAAGGCAGACCGCTGAGGCTGGTGTTGGGGATGCAGCAGGGAATAGTACAACTCCCCACGGGAGGAGTGTAGCATCAGGGCAGTGTGACAGGATGCTGGGAGTGATGGTGCAGGCGCAGCAGTAACCACACAGAGTCCAATAATGCAGTCCAGGGTCTTTTACTGATCTTATCATAGACCCAACAGGAGTACAGGGTAGGAATGGACCTGGGTGTCTGAGGGCATTCGGGCGAGCTCCGCTGGTCAGGGTGAGTGGGTAGGCCTACCGTTCTCTTTCTGCCCTTGCTGACTATCTACCCCTTTAGTGGTATGATAGCCCACGTCCCTGAGCTTGCCGTGTACTACGCCTGTATGGCTTGCGACTCGGGCCTTAGGTACCTGTAGCTTCTCCGTGCTGTACTGGTCCCTCTGTGTGGTGGAACCTCCAGGCTTCTTGGCCAAGGGACCTGAAATCCCTTGCGGGTTGATGATCTGCTGCAGGACTTGCAATCCTGACAGCCTCGGACCCCAGTGTCCGGTATGCAGTTTCCTCTCTGCCAGGACCGGCTCTCGTCGCCTCTGTCCCTGGCTTTCTGCTCATCCTTTGCCTCCTGGACTCCTCAGCTGTGGCTGACCTGTCCCTCTCTTCTGGGAACCCTTCTGGATGCTTCAGAAGTGGGTCCTGGTCTCCCTAACCCTGCCCTCAGTACGAGTTTTTATAGGGGCAGCTTGCTCCCCCTACTGGCCTGGGACAGGAGGTGCGGCATGCAAATGGTCAATGACCAGAGAACCTCCCTCCTGCTCTCAGACACTGCCTTACAAGTTTGTGGCATCCAGGCCTGGGGTGACACATTCCCCCTAGGAAAGCTTAGTACTCCGGGACTAAACAAGAAACACGATACAGGGTAGAAATTATAACATAAACATAACAGAGAAGAAAACAACAAATAACACCACATATTGAGCTCTTTAGGTCACAGTATGGCCTGTGACCAGGTGTCCATATCACCAAAACAACGGGAGCCTTAACCAGGTGGGGGTCTGTCCTTGCCCCGAGTCCTTGACAGTCTTTATTCTTTCCTTGGCTAGGCTCCGAACATATTTACGAGGAAGTCCCGGTTACTCAAAGTTCATAACCTTTAAGACCATTTGTCACTATGAAAAACTGGAAAACAGTATTAATAACCAGGGTACAAACATAACACATTAAATATATACATTATACATTTAGATCTTCCAGCGAGCTGGCATTTGGCCCCTAGTGCAACCAGGCCTGGGGTGACACTCAACCGCCCTCCTAACAGTCACACAAACATGGCGGCGCGCTCTGATCATTTGAGCAAGTGATGCTGTTGTGTGGACAACTGTGTTCCACGTGCTCCCTAGCTGTTCACTCTGTGACCTGCCGAGCCAGAGTTCGCTCGGTTGATTAGCACAGGTCGCTTAGGTAGGCTTAGATGTGCTTAGGCAGGTAGATTCGTCTTGCAGCCTGGCTCAGCCAAAGGGGTCACCTATCACCCCGAGCAGCCTGCAGACGTCCTATCCACGGCTATCGCCTGTCAGCCACGTGGAGTTGTACCCTTCAGTCCGGTAGCACGCCGGCTGGAGGCACGTGTACCCGTCGGCGTAGTCACACACGCATCCTAGCGCTGCCACTGTAGTCCCTGTGATGTAACAGGGCTACAGATAGTTTTTCTCCGCCTATCTGTCGTGCTGCTAACAGAGATAGAGTGAACCGCTATACCCGTTCCTGTGTGCAGTAACACGGAAGGGTTTACCATTTAAGTTGGTTGCTTTACTTTCCACCCGGAAAGTGTTCGGCAGCAGTCCACCAGGCTGCATCTCGGACCCCGGGGTCGGTTGCGTTCCATTATATTAAAGTTGTTTGCAATCGCCCTCCTAACAGTATCAGAGCACCAGGGTCTTGCCGAACATGGCCGACAACCAACAACTGCAGCGTTACATACAGCAACTGGAGACCAGACTTAGGTCTCTGAAACAAGCTCCGGTCACTGATATCACTGCAGTAGCTACGCAGGTGGCTTCGCAAGCAGCCAATATGGTTAACTCGGCTGCGATAAATGCTGCGACAGCTGCAACTGCCCCTTTACCCCGTTTTGCTCTCCCGGAAAAATTTTCTGGGGACAGTAAATCCTGCAGGGGTTTTATTAATTTATGCTCCATTCACTTGGAGATGATGGAGGCACAGTTCCCCTCCGAAAGAGCCAAAGTGGGATATGTCATCTCGCTACTCTCCCACAGAGCTCTGGAGTGGGCTACTCCCCTGTGTGAGCGCAATGACCCGGTAGTAACTAATGCGGGTCTCTTTCTCAAAGCCCTAAAGAGTGTATTCCTTGGTCCTCAGGTCACGCATGATACGGCTCTTAAGCTTCTTGCGCTGGTTCAGGGTTTGGCCACCGCAAGCCACTATGCCATCCAATTCAGAACCTTTGTGGCTGAATTGGATTGGTCTGCGCGGTCTTTAATCCTCTTGTTCTGGAAGGGTCTGGCTGGTCATGTTAAAAATGCTCTATCTACCAGAGAGATCCCAACCTCCCTGGAGGAGTTAATATCTCTCGCTAACCGTATAGACTTGCGTCATGCGGAACACAAGTTAGAGCTGGAGGTCACCAGACCTCAGTATCAGTTGGCACCATCCTTCTCTAGACCCATTTCCAAACCCGAGACTCCCGACCCGGAGCCTGAGGCTATGGATATATCTCGAACTGAGTCTAACTCTTCTCGTTCCCGACCTGCTCATCTCTTGGAGTCCCCCGTTAATAAGAGTTCCAAGCAGTCGGGTAAACAAGTTGGTCTTACCACCGTTGGCGGATGTGTATTAAATTCTGGGACTTCTTCCTCCAAATTATTACATAAAGTGTCTTTGTCCTTTGGTACATCTGCAGTTACTACCAAGGCGTGGGTGGACTCTGGTGCTAATGGCAATTTTTTATCTTCTACGTTTGCCCAGAGGCATGCCATCCCTTTAGAGTTACTGTCAAGACCCATGAATATTAATGTTGTTAATGGTTCACTCCTGGACATGCAAATCAGCCACCAGTCGATTCCCCTCACCATGTTATTTCCTCAGGACCACCAGAAGGTCATCTCATTTCTTATTATTCCCGGTGGATTAGACAAGGTGTTATTGGGTCTTCCCTGGTTACGTTGTCATACTCCACACATTGACTGGAATACGGGGGAGATTTCTTCCTGGAGTGAGAATTGTGCGTCTCAGTGTATGGTCGCAGTCACCCGGAGGGTAGTCTCTGATCCCTCTACCGTTGTGGCTTCCGGTACAGATTCTTTGTCTGTCCCCAGGACCCGGGTCTTGTCAGACTATGTCAAAAGAAACTCTCAGGTAGAGAGGGTGGCTGCTGTGTCCTCTAACCAGGTTCCATCGGGGAGGACGTTTGTTTCCCCTAATCTACAGAATATGGTGCTCTCCTGGGCTCATGCCCCTAAGATCGGAGCTCATCTGGGGGTCAAACGTACCAGTAAGTACCTTCAACGTTCCTATTGGTGGCCCCGGTGGCGTCAGGACGTTAAGGACTTTGTCCTCGCGTGTCCCGTCTGTGCGGGAGATAAATCTTTCCACCAAAGTCCGGCGGGTCTTCCCCATCTGTCACCCGTGACTGACTCCACACATAGAGAGTCGGTTGTCACTTCTTGTCGTCCTGCCCCCCGCTTTAAAAAAGGGTACCCTGTACACCGGAGGGGTCACGGTTCTGTGAATCCCCTCTGTGACCCGGTGGACAACAGTTTTGCCCCCCTGCTCATGGAGGAAAATGAGCGTCAAGTGGAGGGGGATGTTAGAAGGGGGGTTAATGTTAGGCGTCGATCTGTGGCTGGATTTGAAATGGGTCCAGGACCTTCAGTGGTCTCCCATTTTAGTCTAGCTGGGGCTGATGCTGCTCAGCATCTTGGTCAGCCCCAACACCTAGCTGGTCCACGAGACATACAGATTGTCTCCTGTGTATTGGTGCCTAGCAATGTTAAGCATGGGTTGCAGAGGGAGACAGGGCATTTGGAGTCTAAGTCCAGGATTCGCCGCACTGAGCATGCCCGTGACCTGGCGGATCGTGATTGGTGGTTTGGCACCCACCTGACTCGGTGATCTGGCACCGCCTGATTGGTCCACGGGTGGCGTCACCAATGGCGCGTCGGTGGGCAGGGCTTAGTCTTTAAAAGACCCACCCACAAACATCGCGGCGCGCTCTGATCATTTGAGCAAGTGATGCTGTTGTGTGGACAACTGTGTTCCACATGCTCCATAGCTGTTCACTCCGTGACCTGCCGATGCCAGAGTTCGCTCGGCTGATTAGCACAGGTCGCTTAGGCAGGCTTAGATGTGCTTAGGCAGGTAGCTTCGTCTTGCAGCCTGGCTCAGCCAAAGGGGTCTCCTATCACCCCGAGCAGCCTGCAGATATCCTATCCACGGCTATCGCCTGTCAGCCACGTGGAGTTGTACCCTTCAGTCTGGTAGCACGCAGGCTGGAGGCACGTGTACCCGTCGGCGTAGTCACATACGCATCCTAGCGCCGCCACTGTAGTCCCTGTGATGTAACAGGACTACAGATAGTTTTTCTCCGCCTATCTCTCGTGCTGCTAACGGAGATAGAGTGAACCGATATACCCGTTCCTGTGTGCAGTAACATGGAAGGGTTAACCATTTAAGTTGGTTGCTTTACTTTCCACCCGGAAAGTGTTCGGCAGCAGTCCACCAGGCTGCATCGCGGACCCCGGGGTCGGTTGCGTTCCGTTATTTTAAAGTTGTTTGCAACCGCCCTCCTAACAATATCTTTGTTGGTTTTCAAAGATTGGTTGGCCTTTTTTATCCTGGGCAGTAATGTTGGATGCTTGTCTCCTGTTTGGGTCTACGATGGTGGACTTTATCAAATGTCTGAAGAAGTCTATATATTTATCCAGATGAGGGTTGCGTCCAGGTGGAGGTGTCCAGTCTGACCTCTTCTTGGTTGTCAGGATCCCACTTTCTTCAGTCCAAATGGGGTTCTGAATCTTCTGTACCATTGAAATATTCCCTCAGGTGCAGTCTCCTGAAATAATTTTCCATATCACTGCAGAGTTCAGTTTTATCTAGGGCCTTAGTAGGACAAAATGAGAGTCCTCTAGAAAGCACGGCCAGCTCCATTTTGTTGATTTAAAATCTGAGAGATTAATGACACAGTTAGTTGCTTTTGTATCTGGAATGGAAAAGTCGTCAAAGTTGTCAGGTTTTGGCTTTGTTTAGTAACTGTTTGTTTAGAATCCTGAATTGAGGCACAATCGATGTACCATATTTTTCAGACTATAAGACGCACTTTTTTCCTCCAAAATTTTGGGTGAAAATGGGGGGTGCGTCTTATAGTCCGCATGTTGGGGGGGGTGTATATGTATGTGGGGTGTGGGGGTAGCGGTGGAGGAGCGGGGCACAGGAGGCAGCAGCCGCCCGCTGCAGCCTGCACTGTCCCCGCTGCTAAAGAAAATGAATATTCACTGCTCCCCATGCCCCATGGGCGTGGGGAACACTGAATATTCATGCTCTTTAATAGCACCACACAGTGTAGCCGCACTGCGGCTCCTGCAGCTGCCGGAATCGCCTGTGCCTGCTGTTAAAGGGCATGAATATTCAACCTCTCTCCATGCCCATGGGCATTGGGAGGGGTGAATATTCATGCCTTTTAATAAGCGGGCACAGGCGATTCCGGCAGCTGCAGGAGCCGCAGTGCGGCTACACTGTGTGGTGCTATTAAAGAGCATGAATATTCAGTGTTCCCCACGCCCATGGGGCATGGGGAGCAGTGAATATTCATTTTCTTTAGCAGCGGGGACAGTGCAGGCTGCAGCGGGCGGCTGCTGCCTCCTGTGCCCCGCTCCTCCACCGCTACCCCCACACCCCACATACATATACACCCCTCTGAAACCTAGATGCGTCTTATGGTCCGGTGCGTCTTATAGTCCAAAAAATATGGTAGTTTATTTTCCTTGTCATGAATCAGAAGGGTCTGTAGTTTGTTGTAGTATTATTGTAATTTTTGCTCTGTGCTCTCTGTAAGTGTTTTCCTCTGAGTTTTAAATTGCCCTTGGACTTTACTCTTGATGCTGTAGAAGACATGAAAGATGTGGCTCCTAAGTCTCTCAGAAGTCCTGTGACAAATCATTTTGTGCATGTGCATAATGAGTATTATAGGTATGTAGAATTGGATTTGTAATTCAGAGTCCTTTGGGAATTAGAGTCTTCTTTTTTTGCATTTAGGTAAGAAAAAAATATCGCTGACCAATTGTGCACCTTTCTTCAGAAGTGGCTTTACTTCCATCACCACACAATAAAAGAAAAAAGAATAAATGTACCTGTGGCCAAGCATTTTTGTATCCCTGATCACAGCATCATGGACATGAAATTACTGGTATTAAAAGGTAACTTCAAATACCAGACACAGGAAAGTCTGGGAATACAAACTCATAACAACCTTTGACACACTCAGTGCAGGAATGAATGTGTTGCATGGATTTATGTCTTTCTATATCAACTAAGGTATGTGCTCCTCAGACCATGTGGGGGTATTACAATCATGAACCAGACCTCAATCGCAGGACAATAAAACTTTCACACTCCTTATCTATGAACTGTTAAAATATTTACTGCCACAACTGTTTATCCCTCTCCTATAATGATTGCTCTGCTTCATGTCACTTGTCTCATCTATTGCATTATTTCTGTGTCTTGTTGAGCATAAATATATGACTCTTCAGATTTTGTGTTATTCTATGCCTGATAAAGAGACATTAGTAGTCTCAAAAGCTTGCAATTTGTTATCATCTTTTCATTGAGACAAAGGTATCAACCACTGAGGACTCTCAAATCTTAATATTTTTTAAGATCTGACCTGTGATTTGAGAAGGAATCAGACCCCCAGTGATCCACAGGGATTTTAGATATCTGTAGTTACACATTTGATCCTGATGTGATAGGTGTACTTACTTGGAAATCATGTCAGAATGGCAGTATAATCTTAACCCCTTCCTAACATATTACTTATATGTGTTGAGTTCTTTTTTTTATGCAAGCTCACAAACTGGCTGTGTTATTCAGACAATATCTGTCCATTGGCCCCATGTGATGCATTTTTTTAACAAATTTCCCCAAAATTTTTCATCACTTAAATAAAAAATATACATGTTTTATATTTTTAAATATAAAAAAACATGCGAACAGGCAAATTCAAATTTTGCTTAATCTGTTCATCTCTATACAAAAGTAATAAAAAACATGATTTCTCCTCTTTTTAAATCTGCTGTAAACCAATGCCCTTTTAATACCTACTGTAAGTAATGCAGCTTAAAGAACATAAACCCTGTTTAAAAATAGGTTTTGGGACGCACTTCTAAATAATTAAATTCAAGTTTATAATTTAGCAGGGCATGCAAGATGCCAAACAAACAAGTAGAGCAGGTAGGACAGATTTAGCAGAGACAGGTGTGAGAATACATGAGCAGCAACTGTTTATGGAACTGGTGTCTTCCAGCATGGAAGCAGTTAATCACAGGATTACAGTCTGGTATCTTCTTGCAGATCAAAGGTCAAACACTGGAGTATTCAAGAAGTAAATGCAGTCTGCTATGCTGCAGCAGAACAATTGGTAATATCGGCAATGTAACAATGGATAATAGCAATGGTGTAATAGGCAAATGCAAACTAGAGACATACTTGAAGAAATGCATTACCTTGATTGCAGAGACCATGTGTGAACAGGATTGAAAACAGTTATGAGTTGTTGGTAACTTGCATGCTGAGAGGTGAATGTGAACAACATCAAGTAAGTTTCAATGATCTGAGAAAAATTCTGGTTGTGGCATGAAAGTCAGGAATAGCAGAGGAGACAATAAACACTTGGGTGGACCCAGTGGGAGCTCAACCCTGTGAAGTAGGCAAAATTTCCTGACCAACTTGAGGCAACTGTAGAGAATGTAATTAAATTCTAAGCTTCAGACATCTTCCAAAGCTGGCTAGGGTCTAGGGTGATAATGTAAGAGGAGTTTCCCAAGTTACCTGAGAAATCCAGAGTGAACTACAGCAAAGGGAGCCATCCTGTCTCTTGTGCCGGGACAGGTGAGTAACATTCTGCTTCTACAAACATTTGTGATGATTGGGTCATTCTAAAGAGATCACTGAATTTGAGCATGATCCTGTTACAAGAGCCACCATTGCAACAAGTTAATTCATGAAATTTCTTCCCTTCTAAAATTTGATTTGTGGAGAAGATATTCTATGCAAAATTAAAATTCCTTATTAAGCTTTGGGATTTCTCAGTAGTATGTAAAAAAAAATAATTAATTACACTCACCTCATCACTGACCCCTCCGACTCCTGCACTACTCGCTTATACCCTTGCAGTCTTCACCACATCTTTGGATTCCCTGCTGCCCGCCAAACGTTGCATATCACGCACTGTGCTGGCACCTTCTGTGTCATGCAGCTCGGAAGGGGTTTTAGGATGCGTGCGGGAGGTCACAGCATGTGTCGGACATCAATGATCTCACTTACATGTGTACAGATCCTTCCAGGGCACCATAACACGCGGGAGTTCTTGCACGGTGCGGTAGATACAAAGTTTCTATCGCAAGCGGCGTGGGAGCCAAAGATGCGGTGAGGACAGAAGGATGGTGGTTATAATTTTTTTAACCTTTCGATTCCGAATTAAGGTTCAGAAAAATGGCAACCACTGTTACTATTGTGAATTTGCACCTAAGCAAATTATAAAAAATCTGCATTTTGCAATTCTAGTCTGTTTTGCTCATCTCTACTTTCATATACTGGTTAACAAGATACAAAGTTTTTTTCCTTTAATGTATAGTAGTAGACTTTTACAAATAGCAAAACACACAGCATGAAACAGCACACATGCAAAAGAGAAGAAAATTCAGGAAGAAGATAAAACGCTTTCTAAGTTTCTAATTTATAAAACGCTGTTCATGCGAATGCGATCAAAGTTACTCTTCTGAAGTTTGATTAAATGTTTCTGGATTCATTTAAACGTTCTCTGCAGACACCATCTGCTTGATTAAAACGAGTCGCTTTCTAATTTATTGAAAGGAGATTAAGAAAAGGCATTTACATGGGTTCACTTCGAAATATTAGCACTTTGCTTCTCAACACATTACAATGCTTCATGGTACCATCCTCTGAAATGTGTTTTTACAATATGGGCAGTAATATCTTTTTATAAATTATCCTTGCAATTATAATACACTTTTTCTTAGGTTAGACATTATATTGTAATTTCAGAAGATTATATTCTCCATGTGATCATCAGTGTTAAAAATGAAAGCGTTTCTTGAGATTTAATTGTAAGATAGAAAATATAGCTGAAATTTTCTTCTCTATATTTTTTGGTGCTAAAGAAATGAACATGTATGAAGAATGTCCAGTATATATTTATCATCTCAATATTTTTAATTTAATTATTATTATGCTAAAGTAAGAAATATCTGACAATACTGTTTCTAGAATTCCAAATTATTGATCTAATTTTTCTTTTCTACCTTTAAATAACCTACAGTGCAGTGATGGTGGTATCTCACTACGAGGCTTATTCACACCACAGATTTTCTCATCCATGTGTCGCCTATTATAAATATGATTGCTAAGAATCTATATTTGGAGAGTGCTGTATTTTTGGGACATTTGAAATAGATAAAACACATAAACCCAGATACATCAATGGGACATTTAACACTTGAATTTTTTTAATGATCCATATGTCCATTCTGAGAAAAACTTGTGCATGCATTATTTTGATCTTTTTTTTGCAAATTAAATGGGTATTTCAACATTTCAAAGTTTTCTCTTATGCATGGAATACAGGGTAGCCTGCTGATCGCTGTGAGTCAGACCACCAGGTCCTTAAACAGAACCTGTCAGCACGAATTTGCATGGCCATAATCGTTCTATTATACAAATTAAATAGATAACTTCAGTGAAGAAATACGGTTTGAGATTGTTGTTTAATCAGCATTTGAAGTTTTTGTGTAATTATTTTTAGGTCCATAGGGGCGGGACTGTGTACGTTCTTTGGCTCTTGCCCCGGTCCATGAACCAGCCTCTGTTGTTTGTATGACAGGTCATTGCTTTGTGAGGGAACTGCCTCCTGTTTGAAAGTTCATGCAGGCGCCGTCCCCTCTGCAAGCGATGCTTGTGCAGATTGATCTCCCAGCAGTCTTCAGGAAAATGGAGCCGGTAGCAGTGCATGCACAAATTGAGATCTCGGCTCAATTAAATCTCTAAAGGACGTCATTGAGCCGTCTCCAATTTTCAAACAAGAGGCAGGTCACTCACAAAGCAGTGACCTGTCATACAGACACCAGAGGCATGTGGAGGGGCCAGGGCAGGAGCTGAAGACCATACTCACAGTCCCGCCCCTATGCACTTAAATCCTATTTTACCAAAACTTCAAATACTGATTAAAGAACAACTACCTTGCGGATTTCTTCACAAAAGGTATCAATATAATCTGTACAACATGACCATTATGGCCATGCCTTTCCTTGAACATGCAAAATTGTGCTGACAAGTTCTCTTTAAACGATCTCAAGAATTATGCTCTGCAGAGTCCTGTCTGAATGGAGCCAAAGTGTGCATGCTGGAATGTCACTCTTCATTGTCTATGAATCTGCTGGAAAGCAACTGTTTCACTCTGCTTCTACTGGCAGAGGGCTGTTTTGAGAATGCAGAGCCAGGTTCTCGGGAATACTGTCAGTCCCAGTGGTTGAATACCCAGCTATAAATAAGTTATCCCCTTTCCTATGAATAGTGAAAAACTTTAGTTATGGAATTTTCACTTTAAAAACAGCCGGCACATGGAAGCCATTTACATGGTGTCATGCTAGGTGTGGGAAGTACCCAGCGCACGATGAGGGGAAAAGGAGGGGACGTCCAGCAACTAGGGAAAGGGAGAGTGGAAACCCCTTGGTAGATCTTACAACTCCCTGGCTCCCCTATCGTCCCTAAATAGGTTCCTCACCTATTGTCAAGCAGGATACCGTAGCCCTGGCTGACCCAGGAGCTAGGCCCTAGGTAGGGAGGGGGAGGGGTGATCACTAGTCAGCCCCACTGCAACTAAACACAAACAAGGTAAACAGACAAGGGGATACACTTAGCTTTGCGAAGACACTAAAACAATCATGACAACGATCACAAAGGAACTCCAAGAAGAGACTAGCCGACCGCTAGAACTCCAGGCCTGAACAGAGGAATATACTGTACTTCTATCACCAGCGATTTTCTGGTGAGACTGGCTGTTATTTAAAGGTACAGAAAGAGTGTGTTAATTAGCAGCAGAAAGTGGAGCTCACCGCTGGGTCCCAGAGAGGGAAGGATGGTGAAATGATCAAGAAGGAGTCTGCAAGGCCAAGCGCAGCGACCTTCTACAGCCGGATCCAGAATGACTGTCTGTCACACCCGACACATGGTATCTGTTTTTATCAGATCTTTTTATTTTTTCACGAAAGTCTTAAGTAGAAGTCAATTCTAAATTAATCAAATTCTCTACAGATTTCCCCCAAATTTTGTTTTTTGATGAATCCAAGTTTTTGGAGATTCAATTTACATGAATCCTTCATTTTCATAAAAAAACAACCCTTTTATTTACCTTTTCTTGGCTCTCCCCAGACTTGTACCACTGCAGCCACTTCTCTTCCTTCTTCTCCTTCCAGTCTTCTGGCATGCAACGCTGCTAGCTAGGCCCCATGTGGTCACATGGAATTTGAAGCAGTATAAGAGTTTTTTTATATTTTAACACTAGTCTCAGCCAATTTGATTTGCTTTAGATTTATTTATGCAAATTGAATCTCCTCTCTTTATTCAGAAAATCTCCCCAAATTGTATTTCAGAAGATTTGCTTAAAGGGTTTTTCCCATGACCAAAATTTAATTTTAAAAATTGTCTGTCTGACCGTGTAAGGAACATACCACAGCTCCTGGGCAAGGGAGGAAGCAAAAGACAATACAGATATTACAGCAGGGGGTCGCAGAGGATTCTTTTTGTGAGGTAAAACATTTCACTGCCTGTTTTTAAACTATATTTTACCTCACAAAATGAATCCTCTGTGATTCCATGCTGTAATGTCTGTATACTCTTTTGCTTCCTCTTTTGCCCAGGAGATGTTGTATGTTCCATACATGGTCAGACAGACAATTTTTAAAATGAACTTTTGTTCATGGGAAAACCCCTTTAATTCCGGTTCTAAGCTCCCCCTTACCTCCTCCTTCACATTCATTTAAATATATGGTGCTGGTAACTATGTCCAGGATATGACATAATACTTGATGCTACGATCAATAATGATAACTGCATAAGCAAGTACAAGAGTTGATGATTAATTTACCTTCATTACAAATGTAGCACCCTGAGGATTCGGCTGCTACAGGGGTATTGCACCTCACTCCAGAGGTGTGGTATTCCACTCCCGGGTAAGGATGGAGTGTGGAACTGAGCTCAGTAGGCTGCATGCACTACATACATCCCATTTCCGGGGGACAGAACTACGGTACTCCCACCAGTATATGTGCAGGTACGACAGCGTCTGTCCCTGGCTGGAGTGGGAGGGGGGTGGAACATCCCAGTAGTGTAGGGGCAGATAGGGGGAGTAGTCTGGGTAAAGCTAGGAGCTCATTGGGTGCTAGTCACCTGGGCTCACACATAGAGGGAGTATATACGGTGGGCACCATCTTAGGACAGGGTCTTTTTAGCCTGAGGAGCAGAGCAGAGGAGCTCAGCCAGGAGGGCTGACAGGGAGCTGTGGCTCCGGCTGGGCCCAGCTCCAGAGCCAAGCCTGCAGAGGGAGAGAGGAGAAAAGAAGGACCCAGAGAGAAAGACAAGAAGGGAACCCCAAGACCCCAGAATAAAGACAAAAGGGTGAAGGGTTGGCGGACAAGGGTACCGGATCCCAAGCTGGCAGAGGCCAAAACAAACCTTTGCCAGGAACCGGAGGTCGTGGGCAGGATCTGCCACGACCCTCACCAAATCCACCAGAATGGCACACCGAGCATAGGGTCAGGGAAGCCAGGGAAGGTTCAACCAACAAGAGACCCGAGGGAGCCGGACACAGGTGGATCCCTGGTGGGAACGGCCAGAGAGAGAGAGAGAGTCAGAAGGGAGCTCAGGACCACGCTCCGGAATCGCCTGGGGGTTAGCCGAGTCCAGGACCTGGTGGACGCAGCACGGCTCGGGTGGTCACTCAAGGCCAGAGTGACCAAAAGAACACCAGTAAGTAAAAACCCTGAACTGCATCTCCTGACTCTGAGTCTTCTTTCTGCATCATCACAACCCCCATCATCCACACCTGCTGCCCTGAGGCCATACCCCTCCCATTGGGGGTTATACCATCACTGCTGCACATATACCACCGGCCTCAGCGGACTGCTCTGCAGCGGCGGCGTCAAAGCCGCACTCAACGGGTGGCGTAGTCGATCAAATTAACATCTACTGACATAGACTGCCACTTAGTTTGACACCCTGGGCACGGACCGGGTCACCGCCACAAGGACTACTACCCCCATCGAGATCCGGCTCCGGGTATCCCTTGCACATGGCCCAGGGGGTGCGTCAACTTTGGCGTAGTCGGCAGGATAACGTGCCCGCAACCACCGGGTACTGCGTGCCTGAAGAAAAGTTCATATTTACCGTAAAAAGAAGTCTCCCGCCAATTCCGGAGGGTCCCCGCCATCGGACGCCATCTCGGATCGTTTCCCGCCATTTTCCCGCCATCTGCAGTCTTTTCCCGCCATCCACAGAGTTTCCCGCCACTGGGAAGCGGTTCCCGCCATTTCAGAAGATTTCCCGCCCTGGCAGAGCAGACGCCATTATGGGTGTGCCAGAGGGTGGCAAGAGGCCACCTCCCATCGTGGGCCAGGACCAAGAATGGCGCCAAAAACGAAGACCGCCCCCACCAGCAGAGACTGCAATGATTGAGATGTCCATCTGCATGGGGGGTCTGCCCCTGGAACTGACAATCACCAAGTTGCCGGAGGACCGCCCTCAATGTGGGCGGAGACAGAACGAAAGAGAGAAGATGGGAGCAGCTTGGAGAAGTCTGGAGGAGCCGTACCCGGAGATGGAGGGAGAGGCAGGCAGCACCGACCCTGTGGTCAGGAGCCTGATGCAAGCTACCACCCCACAAGACCTGGTGGAGATCCTGGCACAGCTCCCCCGAGACCGAGAGCGTGCACAGACCGCGCTGGAGGGCCTCGCACGGAGGATGGCCCAGGTGCAGCGAGAAACGCTGATGGAGTGGAGCAGGGAGATGGCCCAGCAGGCTGGAACCCGCCAGCGGAGCACACCACCCGCAACGAGGAGCACGCCTGCCCCTGAAGAGGATGCAGAAGGGACGGAGGCCGGAGACGACGCCGCAGAGGGAGCTGAAGAGACGGAGGAAAGTAAAGGGGAAGTCACTACCCCAAGCCCAGCCGCCGTAAGTCTACCCCCGCTCCCCGTCGCAGAGCCCGAAATCCCACCGATCGTGCCCGTTGCCGCACCGCTACCGCTCCAGACTAGGCCCCAAGCAGGAGCCGCGACCACGCCCCCTGTGACGTCACGCGCCTCAACCCTGAGCGCGGCCAAGCAGGAGACGCCACCGGCCTGGTCGCAAGGCCGAGTGCCCCCGGGCGCCGCCGTCTTCACGGTGCCCTTTACCTTCAGGGTACCCCAAGCCTGGTCGCAAGGCCTAGTGATCCCGGGCGCCGCTGCCACCACCGCGCCCTCAACTTCCACTGTGCCGCACCTGGGTGAGGACTTGTTTGCCCAGCACACTTGCCCGGATGGGCAGCCCTTTGTGTGGCCGCCGGAGTACCACCATCCCCGACTCCGGAAAGAAAGACCCCTGGATGAGCCCCTAATCCCGGTTCCGGCGCCCGTCAAGATGACCCCGCTCTCGATAGAGGAGGCGCAGTTTGAGTGGGACCCCGCAGGAGGAGACCTCATCGGGTTCACTCAGGAGACCCGGGCGGCCGCAACTGAGCGTGCGGAGTGCTGCCGCCAGCAGTTGGAAGTCTTTGAGCGAGAACGGAGAGAGAGACGGGTCCGCGAGGAGCGGCTGCAAGTAAAGAGTGCAGAACAAAAGAGCCAGACCCGAAGGAACCCCCGTGCAGCCCACGGTCCCCGTGCCACCGGGACTGTAATCAAATTCCAACTGCAGCACGGTTGGGGCTTCATCAGAGATCATCACACCCCCGGCGACGTCTTCGTGACCAGAAGAGATGTCGAGTCCCACCTACCGGAGGGACACAGAGGTCGGGACCTTTACCTGGGTGATGAGGTCACCTTCACCCGGCACCAATGTGCCAAAGGACCCTATGCCCTTCATGTACACCGACTGACAGAGAAAGAGCTGAGGTGTCAGGAGGAGCAAGAGGACCCGGACGGGTCTGAAGGGTACACGGAGGAAGGAGCTGGACGACGTCGCCACTGATGTACAGTAGGAGCACTGTAAATAGTTACCCGTGAAGGTACAATAACTGTTACCATTATAGTCCCCGTTGGGACCAGTGAACTGTTCCAGTGTGTCCCATCTCCCCACAGGCTGAGGACTGTGAGCAGCCATCCCTTTTCCCCACTGGCCGAGGACTGAGAGCGGCCACCTTCCCTTGTATATAGTTGCGCTTCCTAAAGTGCCCCCTACCGGTTTTATAGGAAACTGTTTTTTTTCTACCAGAGACTGTGGCACTTACCTGGTCACAATTTGCACAAGTGGCCAGAGGTCAAAAATGTTTTATATGAAGAGTATTATGCTGCTGATATATATATAGTGTTTTATATGTTTATGATGTTTTTGCAAAAATTTTGTATGTTTTTGGATATTTTGCTCTTTTACAGCCCGAGGACGTGCTGTGATTTACCAGGGGGGAATGTAGCACCCTGAGGATTCGGCTGCTACAGGGGTATTGCACCTCACTCCAGAGGTGTGGTATTCCACTCCCGGGTAAGGATGGAGTGTGGAACTGAGCTCAGTAGGCTGCATGCACTACATACATCCCATTTCCGGGGGACAGAACTACGGTACTCCCACCAGTATATGTGCAGGTACGACAGCGTCTGTCCCTGGCTGGAGTGGGAGGGGGGTGGAACATCCCAGTAGTGTAGGGGCAGATAGGGGGAGTAGTCTGGGTAAAGCTAGGAGCTCATTGGGTGCTAGTCACCTGGGCTCACACATAGAGGGAGTATATATGGTGGGCACCATCTTAGGACAGGGTCTTTTTAGCCTGAGGAGCAGAGCAGAGGAGCTCAGCCAGGAGGGCTGACAGGGAGCTGTGGCTCCGGCTGGGCCCAGCTCCAGAGCCAAGCCTGCAGAGGGAGAGAGGAGAAAAGAAGGACCCAGAGAGAAAGACAAGAAGGGAACCCCAAGACCCCAGAATAAAGACAAAAGGGTGAAGGGTTGGCGGACAAGGGTACCGGATCCCAAGCTGGCAGAGGCCAAAACAAACCTTAGCCAGGAACCGGAGGTCGTGGGCAGGATCTGCCACGACCCTCACCAAATCCACCAGAATGGCACACCGAGCATAGGGTCAGGGAAGCCAGGGAAGGTTCAACCAACAAGAGACCCGAGGGAGCCGGACACAGGTGGATCCCTGGTGGGAACGGCCAGAGAGAGAGAGAGAGTCAGAAGGGAGCTCAGGACCACGCTCCGGAATCGCCTGGGGGTTAGCCGAGTCCAGGACCTGGTGGACGCAGCACGGCTCGGGTGGTCACTCAAGGCCAGAGTGACCAAAAGAACACCAGTAAGTAAAAACCCTGAACTGCATCTCCTGACTCTGAGTCTTCTTTCTGCATCATCACAACCCCCATCATCCACACCTGCTGCCCTGAGGCCATACCCCTCCCATTGGGGGTTATACCATCACTGCTGCACATATACCACCGGCCTCAGCGGACTGCTCTGCAGCGGCGGCGTCAAAGCCGCACTCAACGGGTGGCGTAGTCGATCAAATTAACATCTACTAACATAGACTGCCACTTAGTTTGACACCCTGGGCACGGACCGGGTCACCGCCACAAGGACTACTACCCCCATCGAGATCCGGCTCCGGGTATCCCTTGCACATGGCCCAGGGGGTGCGTCACAAATACGTGCATTCCACAGACATACATAGAAATCATGGGGCGCCATAGCAAGAGCTTATATTGGGCCCCACCTCCCCGGAAACTAATATTCGGCAAGGTCACAAAGGCACAGTCACAGAATGGAAAACCCCTCCCAACTTTTAAATGCAGGTAGAGGAACAGGTTTTGAAGCCTGTACAGAGAAATAATTCCTTATTGAAGCCTCTTAGTGTCCTCACCCACTACGATACCCCTCTCATATCTCTCATAGGGTATGAAGCCCCCAAATTGCTCCCACACACAATATTATACCTCACAGTTAATCCACCCATATACTTTGCTACCATA
Source organism: Phyllobates terribilis (assembly GCF_046119375.1). Taxonomy (NCBI): domain Eukaryota; kingdom Metazoa; phylum Chordata; class Amphibia; order Anura; family Dendrobatidae; genus Phyllobates; species Phyllobates terribilis. The sequence goes on along the minus strand of NW_027362762.1, from coordinate 123,766,876 downwards.
CTATCCTCAAGCACAGTATAGCGAACTTACAGGAAGCCCCATCAGAATGGTGCTTCCACAGTATAATGACCTCAAAGCCACCCCCCCATATATTATGATATAATATAATGGTCTACATTTACCTCACCCATTATGATGGACTCCCTCAGCTCTGCCACACCATGTATGATGGACCCCACAGTTCCCCACACAGTACGATGCCTTCACAGCCCCCACCGCATTTATGATAGACCTCATAGCCGTCCACATAGTCTGATGGATCCCACAGCCACCCACACCATGTATGAGACCCCCATAGGTCACCACATAGTCTGACGGACCCCCCAGCTCAAAGACTCCATAGCAGCCGTGTGGTCTGCCACATTATGCATCTGGTACATTTTCATTTTTACGTTGCTTTATAATAGTTACAGGAATTTATTATAATATATATGGTACATTTATAATAATATTACTTAAAAATATTTCAGAATATTTGTAACATTTCAAATAAATTAATGGAAGTAAATTCTCTATTTTTACTACAGTCTTCTTATTACAGACATATTCTGAGGACAGTTTAGGCTTTGAGCCGTCAGTCAATCCAATGAAGAGATTAATGATCAGTGAAATATTGGCTTCAGTCATATGCTGTGTATTGATTCTTACTGTTTTGTCACTTTCCTCTTTAAATTTTTGTAATATCCTTATGCTGAGTTCAGATTTATCACTTTCAGTACTTGCGCCTACTGTTATTCAGTTTACAAAGTATCTGTCAAGGTTCAAAAGGATTTATATTTCCCGAACACAAGCTCAACAAATCTACAATTTACTGTGAGCTTTAATTCTGGTAAAGTTGACGCTTTATATCAAGAGACTTGAACAAAGCTGCAACTGATACAGATACCCTTTAATATCAACATCTATGGATGTAAATGTCAGCTTAATTGATTAGAGTCTGAAATAAATAGATTTTAACAGACATAAACGGACCGAATAATCGCACTCTCTGAAGATGAAATCTAAAAATATTTCCAATAAGAATTTCTCCTTTCAAGTTCACAAGATAAAACATGAAGTCGCAAGAAAAATCTGACAGTGTTAGTCTTTGTTCACACTTGTGTTGGAGGCTCCACTGAGGTTCGCTGCGTGCCAATGGGATCCTTCATGGAAATTATGAACAAAAGTTACACCACACATGAAAACGGTACCTGTACTAATAATAATACATAATTTTATTTATACAGTTCCAACATATTCCACAGCACTTTACAATTAAGCAGGGATATGTACAAGGATGAAAGAAAGATGCGGAGACAGACGAAAAGGAGGGACCAGATTCTGAGGAATATAAAAAAAGGAAACCGGGAAGAATTATATTAGTGAATTGAGGGCTTGGACTTGTCTAAAAAGATGTGTTTTCAAAGCACGCTTAAAACGTGGGGGTGGTATTAATCGAATCTTCCCGGGTAATGCATTCAAGAAAACTGGCTCAGCACTAGAGAAGTCTTGGAGATGGAATTGGGAGGTTCGGATTATGGAGGATGTTAATCTTAGATCAGTTGCTGAACGGAGAGCAAGGGTAGGGTGGTAGACAGAAATGAGGGAGGAGATATAGTGTAAGGAGAAGAACTGTGGTGAGCTTTGTAAGTGAGAGAGATAAATTAGTATTGTATTTTGTAGCGAATGAGCAACTAGTGCAATGACTGGCACAAGGTGGAGGCATCAGTGAAGCGGCTAGACAGAAATTCAACCTTGGCTGCTGAATTCAGGACCGATTGGACAGAGAAAGCTTGGTTAGAGGGAAACCGATCAGTAGAGAGTTGCAGTAGCCTAGACGAGAATTAATAAGAGCAACAGTAAGAGTTTGTGCAGTTTCAAAGGTGAGAAAAAGTCGGATTCTGGAGATGTTTTTAAGATGCAGGTTACATGAGCGAATGAGTGATTGGATATAGGGAATAAAGGAATACTCAACCATATTTTTGGAGTGACTGTTATCTCTTAAAAAAAAAGATTGCATTCGAACCAATGTTATTCAGTGGGGTAGTACAGATGAACATTTTTTTTTAAATGACTGAATATGCATGTGATAAAATCGTAACACACACGATTTTCCCCAAAAAATCGGATGAGACTCACTCATTAAAGAATATGGATGTGAAAAAACAAATTGGATGACATTGGAAGCCACAGTATAGTATCTGATTTTTAAAGATACATTGCAATTCTGTAACACAGGGAACAGTAAATGAAAAAAAAAACTGATTGCACATGGACCGCAAATGAGAAAACATGAGAAAAAAATTGTCCCACTTTACTGGATACAACTCTAAACAATTTTTTATACTGTTGTGTGACCCATCTCTAGCTACAGATCCAAATGGAACTGGGATCCTGTCCTACAGTTAGATATATAATTATTTATTAGCTTACATGGTTCTATTCTGAGAATTATATTACTCCATTTTTGGATATTAACTACATATTTAAGGTTATATAAATATCTATGATCTCAACGTACCCTGAAGAAAAAGTGGTAACCATAATGACATAATATCCAGAATGTTGTCCAGAATCCACTACAATGTTTCTTGGACCAAACTAGGGTTTTGCATGATCATGTATTAGCAGTCTGACCTAGCTTAGACCTAAGGTGAATTTTCAAGAGTTCTATGGGTAATAAATGATTCATCAGTCACAGAAAGGCATATATAGCAGAAATCCCACTTCTCCCCCCTTGGAATGCAAGGTCAGCTGTGTATTACCTATCATCATATATTCATTTTGCTATTCTCATTCAAAATACTTGATAGTATACATATCTCTTCTGATTTGTGTCAAGAAGCACTGAATACAACTGAGTGTCAAGGTCAGAGTGAGGGAATTCTATGTAGAACATCTCAGCAGTCTCTGTGAATTGCTGCCAGGCAGAGCATGTGTCCTCTCCACCATACTCTTGGAAAGCTGATCAGTAGAGATGAGCGAATTGATGCACATCAAATTGTGTTGAATTTGAAGAAATATTCTTGTTCCAGTGAACAATATGCAAATTAATTTGTGTGAATCACCAAAAAAATGCCCAACTCCATTTTACACATTTGAAGAAGATTGCATCAGCCAGAGGAGGCTCTCATGACCTCAAGTGTATCCCAGCTAGCTTCATCATAATGCTTTCCAGCTATCACATCACTGGCATTGTGCAGTCAATCAGGAGTGAGTATTATAGCCTGTGTAAAAGCTGTGGAAGGGAATGCAGCAGTCAGTGTAGGGTAATTCAGGATCAAGTGAGGATGTCAGAGCTCATAGCTCAGCAATAAACATAGGGAGAGAAAGCTTTTAAATATTGAAAAAATATTCTACATCAAAGGTAATAACTGTAGAACTCTGTGAATACTACATAGATTCAGTTGATAAGGGGAGAGATAGGAGAGGTGCTAGCAGCAGTGCCAGTGTGATTCATCAGTGATATAGTGTATCTGGGCAAGCAGCTTGTCCTACTGAATTTTCACCTTTTACAATCTGTTTAAACATAGTTATATTAACAGCTCAACATTGAAATTGCAGCACCAAGAAGTAAAAATCGTGGCCATATGAAAATCATAGGATCGATCAATATATTAATGATTTGCAAATTATGTAAAAGCAGTAACAAAATTTTCTAAACATGTTGATTAGAGATGAGCGGCTCTTTTGAAAATCAAATTCACAGAAGTGGCTTCTACAGTATAAGCCTATGGAGCGTCAGAACCAGGCTACATAGAGTTGCGTTGTGAAAGAGACTTCCGACTCACGCATAGAGCGCAGTATGATCTGGAGAGAGTGCCATCACATAACATATAAGTAGAGCGGAATGATGCTGGATACTGGACAAGATAGAAATCGGTGACTATATTAACACACTGACACTACACTACATTGACATTTGCTCAGATTTATGGGGAAAAAATTAATGGAAGTGATTTTTTAAACAAGATCAAGACATAATCAGGTACAATACTTGTTCAGATGATGTAATTTGTTACATGTCTGTGCTCTGTGGATCCAGTAAAAGTCAGTAAACTCAAAAATTAAAAACATAAATCTGGAAAATCACTGTATGAGGGCTGACAGCGTACACCACAATGATAAACCCCTTTTCCAAAATCTGATTTACTCTATATGTACATAATTAGCATGTTCTAAATCCTGCTTTATAACCTACATGTATGTTGTACATCATTGTGATTCAACAGACATATTTTACACACTTATATAGCGCCATTTATTCCACAGAGCTTTACAGACATCATCATCACTGTCCCCATTGGGGCTCACAATCTACATTCCCTATCAGTAAGTCTTTGAAGTGTGGGAGGAAAATGGAGAACCCGGAGGAAATCCACGCAAACACGGGGAGAACATACAAACTCCTTGCAGATGTACTAGTATTAGCTGCTCAATCAGCAGCAGGAACAAAGCTCTTACTGACTGCTCTCTTCCTCCACAAACGGCTGACAGAGAAGACGATGATCCTCGTAGTTTGACACCTAAATTTCCATTTGCAATATTTCCATCCATCCATGGATCACAATGCTGGTGGTTTTATACTAACTGCTTTGAGCCTACTGTAGCAATGGCTACCAGGGCTGTCCAGTATTTATACCTTAAGCCATATTTACAAAGTGAATTTTTGGGTGAATTTTGAATAGGATCCGCTTCAAAATCCACATCAACAGTATTCAAAAAGCATTTAAAGCAGCTTTTGATGTAGGTTTTTGGAACGAATCTGCTTCAAATTCCTCAGCAAAAATATTTGTGTGACCAAGTCTTTGGTATGCCCTGACATAGTACTGTACATTTTAAAGGGAAGCTGTCCCCATAAAAATGCTGTCCAATCTGCAGGCACCGTGTTATAGAGCAGAGGGAGCTGAGTAAATTGATATATCGTATTGTGAGAAATGATTAAGTATAACTTGTGATTTAATCAATTAATCCTCTGCCCTTGTCGGGATTTCCGGTCCAGCGAGCGGACCTATCTATGACTCACAGCTTTATTTGTACAATTGTGCATACAGAGATAGCTGTCAATCACTGATAGGACCGCCCACTGGTCCAAAAACCTCAGAAAGAGCAAAGGATTAAATGATTAATACACAAGTTATATTGAATCTTTTCTCACAAAACTATACATCATTCTGCTCGGCTTCCCCTGCTCTATAACATGGTGCCTGTAGATTGGTCTGCATTTTCATGTCAACAGGTTCCCTTGAAATGGAAAAATATTCTATCATGTATATTATAAAATGAGTTCAACATGAGACCCTTTGAATTTGACGGAGTTGTGTGATGAAGTGCAACAATAAGTTCAGTTTTTTCTTTATACTCATCCGGACAAGTATATTAGCATTTGTTTTTGCTGATACATATTATGTAAGAGTGTGAGGATATTCATAAGACTTTGCTTCCAGGCAGAAAGCGGTGGACATTGCTGTCTTCACTGTCTTGCCGAGTCTGGGAGTTTTGTAGCTGGAAGCAGCTGTCTGTGTCTTGTCCTGATCACTAATGATATAAAACACAGAATCACTTAATGTTGCATTTCCATTTCTTAGAGGGTACATTGGCATGTTTTTGTTGTTTTGCTCTTTTCCGTATTCATAAGACATTCCCTGGGGATTTGCTATAATGACATTACACAGGGGCAATGGGAAGAAACTGAAATAGAAATTCCATGAGAAACATTTATAGGGAATTTATTAAGAAAATCTCTGAAAATGTAAATAGATTATGACGGAGCTAAGAATTATGTAAATGATAAGACTAGTGCTCAGGCTGGAACTGCAGCAGTTGGAATGCTCAATGATGTATTACTGTATAAATATATCTGTGATTTGATAGGAGAACTTTATGTTAAAGGGGCTTTTCAATGAAAGACATTTATCATCTCTCCTTAGGACAGGTAATAAATATCTGATCTTTGAGGGGGTCTCACTGCTTGGACTCTGACCAATCATGAGTAGCAGGATCTCTTTTGTAAGCTGCAGGTTTGAGAATGATTGTTAGCTCTCCACAAAGTGCTCACCTATCTTTGTCAGTCCCTTGGACATAAATAACATATACTGTACATTTGATTAAAATAGCACTATATATTAAGCATTTATGATTGTATTACAGATGGAGAACACACATACTATACAGCTAGATAAGTACTGTACATATGCATACATATTATATCTATTTAGAAAAAAAAGTCCCCATACATGTTAATTTAGCACATGTATGAATTCAAATTTTGAATAAGTCTTACAGTAAAAAAATAGTCAGTTACAACTGTATTGAAACTCTTTTTGAACACTATAATACAAACACAGCCTTATTAATGCCCAAGTGACTTCAACCTATCTGAATAGGGAAAAATAGAAGGTAATCTTTGGTAACCAACAACCTATTTAACAAGAGACTGTAGTATCAGACTTTTTAAGACAGTTCAATTGTAAAAACAGTCCAAAAATTATCCCTTTTGGGGGGTACATATCTGCCTTTCTGGTGTTTATACATAGGTTGTGCAAACAGAAGAAGTCATGCGGCAATAGTGAACCCTGTTTGGGGAGTATCAAGAACTACTTTCTTTTTGTTAATGAAAAAGCAATAGCTTAACACAAGCCGCCCAAAAATTCTCCCTTTATTTAGGGACGAAAAACAGGTGAGCTGTTTTGAAAGTGAAAAAGTTATTTGAGTTTACTTTTTTTAGAATGCAGAAACAGACTAGCTGTTTTCAAAGTGAAGAAGCAATAGCTTTTACACAAGCCTTTCAAGAAATTAGCCATATTTTGAAAGTTGTTCCATGTTTGTGTATCCTCCAAAAACTATGCTTCCAAGAGTACATGATATCTATAACGTACAGTGGGCAGCCAGGAACTGTGTGGATTGAGATGTGTGGCTGTGCAGTGCCAGGAGCTGAAGCCAAAAGGTAATTCAATTTTGATGGGGCAAGCAAGGAAATGTCTGGCAGTGTACACCCAGCAATGGCAGCACTACAGTACAGATGAATTGTTGGACAGTGAGTAGATGCCTGGCTCAGGGGGGCTGACAGCAGCAGAACTTTGTAGAAGACACAAAACGGACAGTAAGATAGGCAGATGTTACACTGTTCTACATATTTTCAAAAGTTTCAGGTTCATTTATGAAATGAGCCATTTCATAATGATTTTGAACTCCTGAATTCAAATTTGACAATGAAAATGTTTAGTTGGCTCTTGTTTCAATGATACAAAAGAGTTTTCCTTTTACTACTACATATAATTACTGCATAAAAGTTTCAGTATTTCGAAACATTATTAGTTTTGCAAATATGAAGATGCAGAATATTTTGTTTTGCCAATTTTCTGATATTTATATAGAGGAAAGTTAGCAACAATACAAATAACTAAAACATGTCTAAATAATATTGTGAATTACAAACAATTATAGAAATTGCACTACAAAATTTGGTCCTCAATCAGTGACAGCTCTTTTTTGCTTGTCTCTTGTACTCCAGCAACGGATCATCTTTTACAATTGGCCAACAGTAATCTGCAAGCTTTGATGGAGTCAATCTTCATTGATATCTTTTCTCCATGGCCGTAATATCTTGGTTACATCTCTCACCGTGCTCATCACTCACTGCTCCGCAGTTTGGTGGACAAGTCTGAATGTGTAAATAAGAAATTAATCTTTAAGTACATGTTACAGTCAAGATACTTATATGTTTTGAAGAGATTTTCCACCAACTCTTCATTTATATCTGCTCTTGAGTTTCCCAAAAAACCCATGCAGCTTTTTCCTTGTCCTTCAACAAATGGAGAAATTTCTCATCTTGAAGAAGCTTACCAATAAAGACTCCAACTTTATCTTTGCTTCACTCAACCCGGAAATTTATCAATGAGATACTTGAATGCTTTTTCATTTTTATCCACTGTCTTTACAAAGTTCTTCATTAGGTCCAACTTGATATGCAATGGTAGTAACTAAATCTTATGTGGATCAATAAGTGCTGAATGCATGACTATCCCACTTATTCAGAAAACAGCAGTAGTTTGTGGATCCACCCTGAAGACCAAGTAAGAGGGCAACTACCTTTAAGCCACCACAGAGGGGCCACAAATGTTGGTCATAGTTCAGGCACCTCAACAGCTGTTTCATGTTATCATAGGTTTCTTTCATGTGGACTGCATAACCAACTGGAATTGAAGTTAGCGCATTGCCATTATGCACAAAGATGGCTTTAAGTAGTGTTGAGCCACCCCCGTAGTGTTCGAGTTCGGTTCGGTTCGTCGAACACCCGTGTGTTCGCCGAACTGTTCGTCGAACTGTTCGTCGAACACCTTCGAACACCGTTAAAACCAATGGCAGGCAAACAAAAACACATAGAAACACAAAGAAAACACCTTCAAAGGTGTCCAAAAGCTGACAAACTGCTCAGAAGACACAACTAACACATGGAAAAGTGAAAAGTACATATAATCATTTGAAAAGAAAAGAGGTGGAGGAGTAAAAGGAGGGGGAGACACAGATATAGGCATGTCATGCCCTTCTAAAATCCAAAAAGTGAGACGCCGACACGTTCAGTCCGCTCCTGCCCGTGCCACCTCCATGTCGCCGGGTTTGTGCCAGAGCCGCGGTGAACCCTGACGGCCAGCCCCCCTCTCCCAATACTGGTGCCTGTCTGCTGGTGGGTCGAGCGAGCCCCCCTGTGGTGGAGGCAGTTCTAAGCTTTTTAATTTAAATTGTCTCTCTAATTTGAATGAATACACTTTAAATCCATTTACAAGGATCTATTGGAGGGCAAGTCTCATGCCAGCAGCCGCGCAATTCCAGCTCCAGTAGCGTCCACTAAAGCTGCTGCAGTTAAAAAGCTTTTATAAGGCTCGAGCTCGGCTGTCCACCGCAAGGCATCCTACTGCCGGTCCCAGCCCCTATGCCTTGGGGTGCCTCCTGATGCTCTTCACTGAGTATCCCGTGGTCCCGAAGCATTTCCTTTGAAAAAATTAAGTGTCCAAACTACAGGTGGTGTAGCTTGCTTAACAGCCGGGATAATCCTCTGACTAGCAGACACTGCTACTAGGCACAAAGTATTTCCTGGGCTAGATGCAGTTAAAAATTTGTAATTAGATACTCTCGTTGGATGCTGGGAAAGCATTCCATAGAGTCTCCTGGCACGCCATATATGATTCTCTTAAAAAGCTTGGGGTAGGGGTCTAGGGGACCCTTTTATAGCCAAAATCACGGCCCTGTATCACAATACGTCACCTAGGCTGAAGATAAATGGAACTGTAGCACCCTGAGGGCTCGGTTGCTACAGAGGTATTGCACCTCACCTAGAGGTGTGATATCTTACTCTCAGGTAAGGATGGAGTGTGGATCAGGACCCGACACCTGCATGCATTACACCACATTGCCGTGGGGCAGGGCGACCAATATGCCTCTGAGATGGGCACGACAGTCCCTGTCCCTGGCTGGAGTGGGGGGAGGGAACACTGAGGAAGGGGAACCCTGTAGTGCAGGAGCAGGGAGGAAGCAGTTCCTGGGTGCATTGAGAAGGGAGTATAAAAGGTGGGCACAATCTTAGTTCAGTGCAAAGAAGTCTGAGCAGAAGTGGCAGGGAGCAGGGGCTCTGCATGAGCTCTGCTCCGGAGGCGGGCCTAGTAACAGAGGCCCAGGCCTGGAAGAGGGAGAAGGAAGGAAGAGGAGCGGAGAAGGCTCCAGGAACGAGGAATGAAGGGATCCCAGGGGTGCGGACGGGCGAGTCGCCACCGCACGCCCGAATCCACCTGCGTGGAGGGGTCAGGCCAAAGGGGGAGACCGGTCCCCGAAACTAGTGGAGGCAGGAAACGACCCTCAGCTAGAAACCGGAGGCTGTGACATTTTATGTGGCGCAGCCCCTCGCTACACCCGCTAGGAAGGCACCACATAGGGTCAGGGAAACTGGCGCCAAGTTTACCAAGAGGAGGCCCGAGGCAGCCGGACAGAAGGGTTGGTAAGAAAGGCCAGACAAAGGACACACAAAGGGGGTCCTGTGAAGCGCTCCAAAGTTATCTGGGAGTTGTCTAAGCCCCTCACCTGGTGAGCACAGTACGACGTGGGCAGCCGTTACCTGCAGACGTGGTCTGGATAATAAGAACTGTGAGTAAAGGCCCTGGACTGCATCACTGACTCCGTGTCGTTACTGCTGCTGCCCTGCACCATCACCCCCATCCTCCACATACACTGCCCTGAGGCTATACTCCTCCCGTGGGGAGTTATGCTACGCTCTGCTGCACCCACAACACCAGCCTCAGCGGTCTGCCCTGCAGCGGTGGTTCACTCTGACCGCAATCCACGGGTGGCGTAGTCGGACATTTAAACATCAAAACCACATAAATAGTTCCGCCACTGGTTTGACCACCCTGAGCCACGGAACCGGGTCGCCGCCACGAAGACTACAACCACCAGCATCCACCAAAAAGGGTCCGGCTCCGGGTGTCCCAAGGCCCAGGGGGTGCATCAGAACATTTTCATCACCTTTCACAATCACCAGTGGGACAAGGCAGGGATGTCCTCTGTCCCCTCTCTTATACATCCTAGTGACGGAGCACCTGCTCTCATCAATTCGCCATAACCCCAATATTAGGTGGATTGAGGTGGGAGGCACCGAGTACAAGTGCTCTCTATTTGCTGATGATGTCCTAGTATATATCACTCAATCACATATATCCATCCATGCTGTTATGGCTGAAATAGATCACTTTGTTACATGGTCAAATTATAAAATCAATGCAGCGAAGTCTGAGGCCCTCGATGTCTCCCTCCCCAAATCCATATAGGATTCCATCCAGTCCAACTTTCCCTTTGCCTGGCCCTCACAGGGTATCAAATACTTAGGAATTCCTATTCATAGAGACCTCTCCCATCTATGTTATCTTAATTTTGGGCCCTTTATTGAACAACTCCATACAGACCATGGTTGGCAAGTTAGAACTGTAAGATTCACTACGTGAACCACTGGTGTTTTGTGGAAAAGCACATGTACACTGTGTTCCAAATTATTATGCAAAAAGTGTTTAGGAGTGATAAGGGAAGAATTTGTTTGTTTGTCAGTTAAACTCATTGATGGTGATGTGTGTCAGGGCTCTTTATATCACTGTAAGCAATTGCAGACACCTGTGCTAATTAGTTTGGCAGGTGTGTCCAATGAAAGGCAAGACTACTTAAGAAGGCTATCTCACATTATTAAGCAGCCTACATTTTCTGCCAAAATGGGAAAGAAAAACGATGTGTCGGCTGCTGAGAAGCAACAAATTGTGGAGTGTTTAGGTCAAGGCATGACTACAATCAACATTGTGCGATGATCAGGATGAAGTGTCTTGGCAATCAAGAAGTATGTAGCTGATTCACAGTACACACGTGTGCGTGCTGATAAGGGCAAATTGAGGACTCTTTCCTACAGGCAATTACGTCAGGTTAAAAGAGCAGCGGCAAAAAAGCCTTGTCATAGCAGCAGACAAGTTTTTGAAGCTGCTGGTGCCTCCAACGTCCCCCGAACAACAAGATGCAGGGTCCTTCAGAGGTTTGCAGCTGTGCATACGCCATCCTGTCGACCTCCTCTATCCACTTCACACAAGCAGAAACGGCTCCAGTGGGCCAAACATTACATGAAGACTGATTTCAAAACTGTTTTGTTCACGAATGAGTGCCGTGCAGCGCTCGATGGTCCAGATGGATGGAGTGGAGGATGGCTGGTTGATGGACACCCCACGCAAACACGGCTACAGCGCCAACAAGGAGGAGGTGGAGTAATGTTTTGGGCTGGAATCATGGGGAGAGAGATTGTCGGCCCCTTTAGGATCCCTGAAGGCGCTAAAGATGAACTCCATAATGTATGTGGATTTTCTCAAACAGCACTTCCTGCCATGGTTCAAGAAGAAGAAGCGTGTATTTCACAGCAAGATCATTTTTTTGCATGATAATGCACCATCTCCTGCTGCACATAAAACATCTGCATCTCTGGCTGATATGGGCATAAAAGGGGACAAACTTATGGTGTGACCCCCATGCTCCCCTGACCTCTACCCCATTCAGAACCTCTGGAGCATCATCAAAAGGAGTGTCTATGATGGCGGGAGGCAGTTCACATCTAAGCAACAGCTCTGGGAGGGTATTCTGTCCTCATGCAAAACAATTGAAGCAGAAACCATCCAAAACCTGACAAATTCAATGGACGAGAGAGTTCAGAAGCTCCTTTCGAACAAGGGGTCCTATGTGAAAAAGTAACATCACCTAGAATAAAGTTTTGAGTTGAAAACTGTTTGATTTCAGTTTCTAATAACCTGCTAATGCTTATAATTTCAAAAATGACAATTTTTTTGGTCTTTATTAAAATGAAAAGGTTGATCGAAAAGTTTGGGGGATCTAAGAGTGTGGCAACCCAGTAGTCATGATTTCTTGGAATTCTGACAATATGAGGGTCATGTTGCAGGTAGTGCAGCAAGAAGGCACTTATGTGTCTTGCGCATCTCGGAGCCCCAAAATTATTTTCCAGGCTAGATGCAGCTAAAATTTATTATTAATTTTAAATCTGGTGGAGCTTAGTATAGATGGCCTAATAGGATCAGTGCTGCACACTGCTACAAAGCCCAAATTATTTTCCAGTCAAGATACAGATAAACATGATTAGTAATTTTAAATCTGGTGGAGCTTATTATAGATGGCCTAATAGAATCAGTGCTGCACACTGCTACAAAGCCCAAATTATTTTCCAGCCAAGATACAGATAAACATGATTAGTAATTTGAAAGCTTAAAACGGTTGGTAGGGTGATTTTAACCAATCATCAAGCTTTTACTCTCCCCAGGATGACACAGGGGTAGTCGTTTCGGATCCATGATTTGTTCATCTTTATGAACGTGAGTCTGTCTACATTATCAGTGGAGAGCCGCGTGCGCTTATCTGTCAGCACACCACCAGCAGCGCTGAACACACGTTCAGACAGAACGCTGGCTGCGGGGCATGACAAGATCTCCAAGGCGTAAGTGGCTAGCTCCGGCCATTTATCCAGATTGGAAGCCCAAAAAGAGCAAGGGTCCAGTGACACAGTCATGGCTTCAATGTTTACTTGGAGATACTCCTGTACCATCGTCTCTAGGCGTTGACTATGTGTCAGACTTCTTGTCTCCTGTGGCCTTGCAAAGGATGGGCTAAAAAGTGGTGAAATGATTCCGCAAAATTGATGTTACCAGCAGATACTGTGGTTCTGTTACGGTTTGAGTGCTGAACACTTGACGGTCCCACGGTTGGCAAGTTGGAACTGTGAGATTAACTACGTGCACCACTGGTGTTTTGTGGAAAAGCACATGTAAGATTCTGCAACAGTCTCTGCTGATACTCCTGCATGCGTGCATCCCTTTCTATGGCAGGAATAATTTCTGCAAATTTACTTTTGTACCGGGGATCTAACAGTGTGGCAACCCAGTAGTCAGGATTATTTCTAATTCTCACAATTCGAGGGTCATGTTGCAGGTAGTGCAGCAAGAAGCCACTCATGTGTGTTGCGCATCCAGGAGCACCAAGTCCCTGTTGTGTTGGTGGCGAGCTAACAATCATGCTTCCTTCCTCTGTCCTCTCCCCCCAACCTCGCACAACAGAAATGTGATCAAGGTCTCCCTCATCTGATGAGTCTTCCATCAGTTCGTCCTCCACTTCTTCCTGGGCTCCTGCACCTTCCTCACTAGTTTGGCTGCTACCATGCGCCCTGGTAAAACCATCTCCCCCACCCTCACATGCCTGCCGCCTTGGTGCTGCCGACCGTCTGGACCTTGCAGATGTTAGCCCTTCCGCATACAACTCCTCCTCCTCTACTTCCTCCACCTCCTCTTGTGCCACCACCTGACTCCGAATTCTGTTTAACATGTGCTCCAGCATGTAAATCACCGGAATAGTCATGCTGATAATGGCATCGTCAGCACTAAACATCTTCGTCGCCATTTCAAAACTGTGCAGAAGGGTGCATAGGTCCCTGATCTGAGACCACTCCTCCAGCGTCATTTGCCCCACCTCTGGATCTCATTGGCCCAGGCTATACATCAGAACGTATTGCACCACGGCTTGTCAGGGCTGCCACAGTCGCTGCAACATGTGCAGAGTTGAATTCCACCGGGTAGGCACATTTTAGCCGGTGAAGTGGCAGGCCCAACGACTTCTGTAGAGATGTAAGTCGCTGAGCTGCGGGATGCGAACGGCGGAAGTGAGCACACAGCGACCATTCCCTCTGCAGAAGGCCATCTAGTCTGGGATAGTGGGCTAAAAATTGCTGGACAACCAGGTTCAACACGTGAGCCATACAAGGCACGTGTGTGACATTGCCCCAGGGAAGGGCCGCACCCAGGTTTGCAGTATTGTCGCACACGGCCTTCCCTGGTTTCAGGTCCAGTGGAGACAACCATTCATGAAATTGGTTCTCCAGAGCTGACCACAACTCCTCAGCTGTGTGACTCACATTTCCCAGACATTTCAAAGTAAAAACCGCCTGATGACGTTGAGCCCTACTGCCAGCATAGTAAGGAGGTGTGCAGGATCCCTTCTGCGCAGTTAGAAAGCTTGTGGCATGACCAGACAGGCTTTGGGTGCAGGTGGAAGACCGAGAGGAGGTTGAGGAGGCAGAAGCAGTGGAGGAACTTTGACATAAAGAGGATTGACGCACAACTCGTGGGAACGGCAAGACTTGGACAGCAGCCCCTTGTCCTGCTGTCACCATAGTTACCCAGTGCCCAGTCAGCGACATGTAACGCCCCTGTCCATGCCTACTCGTCCAAGTGTCTGTGGTGAAATGCACCCTGTCACACACAGAGTTTCTCAAAGAAGCGGTGATGTTGTGTGCGACATGCTGGTGGAGCGCAGGCACACCTTTCTTTGAGAAGTAGTGCCGACTGGGCATCTGGTACTGGGGCACTGCGACGGACATAAGGTCTCGAAAATCCTTTGTGTCCACCAGGCGGAAAGGCAGCATTTCTGTAGCCAAGAGCTTGCAGATGGTGAAATTCAACCTCTTAGCTTTCTCATGGCTAGGAGGAAATGGTCTTTTACTTGTCCACATCTGAGGCACCGAGGGCTGGCTATTGTGCTTAGGCGGGGTTGATAAGGGTGTCCCCAGCAAACTGCCGGTCTGTGAGGAAGATGCAGGCGGACATGTTAGGTTGCCTTGATCCAAAGGTGGTGCTATCGATGTCGGACAGCGCTCAACACCAGCTGGTGTTACCACCTCCAAAGAAAATGATGACCTGCCAATCACGCTGGCTGTTGCGGGTAAAGAGGTGGCAGGTCTGCGCCCCAAAACAGGTGTGACTGCTGTCCCCCCAGTCACAGAGGATGAATAGGCCGCGGATGCACAAGATATGGCAGACGATGGTTGGCCCGGCCGGCTAGGCCGCATTGTAGCACACTGAGCTTCCCACTGCAACTTATGCTTCATGTCCATGTGCCAGTTCATGCATGAAGTACTCAAACTATGTATTTTTTGGCCTCTACTTAGCTTTTGCTGACAAATGTTACAGATAACACGAGTTGGGTCATCTTTATCGATCTGAAAAAATGCCCAGGCTATGCAAGGCTTAGCACCCATGCGACCTGAAGAGCCACCACGACTTGTGGTGAGAGGCAGAGTTGTGTTTGAGGATGCAGTTGTTGACGTGCTTCCAGTACTACGTCTCTGTCCAGGAAGGCGCAACCTGACCTCGTCGTCACTAGCATCTTCCTCCACCTCCTCTGCTGACCTCATCTCTTGGCTGACTGTGGGTTGACAGTAAGTGGGATCTCCAACCTCATCATCATCACCCTGTGCGTTATCACACCCGTCGTCCTCAGAGCCAACCTGTTCCTGCCCTGACAAAAAACTAAAGTTGTCGCTCCAATCAGGTATTTGAGTCTCATCATCGTCTTCCTCATTGTCTCCACCAACAGGAGTTACAGTTTGTGAATGAGGGTCTACATTATGGTCAGAACCTTCTGCGTCTGGTCCTGGATCCGACTCATAAAGATTCTGGGCATCAGTGCAGATCATTTCCTCGTCTGGATTCACAGAAGCGCTGGAGTCGACCTCTGATTCCCAGGCTATAGTATGAGTAAACAGCTCTGCAGACTCAACCATCTGTTCTACCTCATACTCAGACAGGCAGCTGGAGATTTGGGAGCTGTGAGGAAGCAAGTGCGATTGGGGTGACACCTTTGAGGACTGGAGTATTTGTGATGTTGAAGTTGATGTGGAAGAGAGACCACTTAAAGGAGCACTTGATATCCGTTGAAGCACCTGCTGTTTTTGTGCCTCATCTGGAATTTGTAGCGATTGGTGTGGCCGTAAGAAAGGGATCTTATCACATTGTCCGCTAAAAGAAGTAGACATTTTAGTTTGGCTGGAAGATGGTCTTTCTTCTGCAGATGTTACTGTTGCTTTAACACCTACCCCACGGACACAACCTTTTTTCCCCTTCCCAACACTCCTATTCCCCTTTCCACCAGCAGCAGGCCGTTTTCCACTCATTTTGGTGGTTAACTAATTCACAACTCTGGAGTTGTTTGCACAAAAAAACAATGGATGGGAACCGAGCAGAGCTGAGTGGCCAAACTGTGGTATTAGGCCAAAACTATTGGCTGGGTTAGATGCAGAAAAAAATTATATTCAATTTGCAACCTGATGGAGGTCAGTATAGATGGACTAATTGAACAAGTCCCACACACAGCTAGAAGCCCAAATATTTTTTCAGAGGTAGATGCAGAAAAAAATTGTATTCAGTTTGTAACCTGATGGAGGTCAGTATAGATGGACTAATAGAACAAGTCCTACACACAGCTAGAAGCCCAAATATTTTTTCAGAGGTAGATGCAGAAAAAATATATATTCAGTTTGCAACCTGATGGAGGTCAGTATAGATGGACTAATAGAGAAAGTCCCACACACTGCTAGAAGGCCAAATATTTTTTCAGAGCTAGATGCAGACAAAAAATTATTTTTAATTTGCAACCTGATGGAGGTCAGTATAGATGGACTAATAGAGAAAGTCCCACACACTGCTAGAAGGCCAAATATTTTTTCAGAGCTAGATGCAGATATAAATTATTTTTAATTTGCAACCTGATGGAGGTCAGTATAGATGGACTAATAGAGAAAATCCCACACACTGCTAGAAGGCCAAATATTTCTTCAGAGCTAGATGCAGAAAAAAATTATATTCAGTTTGCAACCTGATGGAGGTCAGTATAGATGGACTAATAGAACAAGTCCCACACACAGCTAGAAGGCCAAATATTTTTTCAGAGGTAGATGCAGATAAAAATTATTTTTAATTTGCAGCCTGATGGAGGTCAGTATAGATGGACTAATAGAGAAAGTCCCACACACTGCTAGAAGGCCAAATATTTTTTTCAGAGCTAGATGCAGATAAAAATTATTTTTAATTTGCAACCTGATGGAGGTCAGTATAGATGGACTAATAGAGAAAGTCCCACACACTGCTAGAAGGCCAAATATTTTTTCAGAGGTAGATGCAGAAAAAAATTATATTCAGTTTGCAACCTGATGGAGGTCTGTATAGATGGATTAATAGAACAAGTCCCACACACAGCTAGAAGCCCAAATATTTTTTCAGAGGTAGATGCAGAAAAAAATGATATTCAGTTTGCAACCTGATAGAGGTCTGTATAGATGGATTAATAGAACAAGTCCCACACACAGCTAGAAGCCCAATATTTTTTCAGAGGTAGATGCAGTCAAAAAATGATTTTGAATTTGCAACCTGATGGAGGTCAGTATAGATGGACTAATAGAGAAAGTCCCACACACTGCTAGAAGGCCAAATATTTTTTCAGAGCTAGATGCAGACAAAAAATTATTTTTAATTTGCAACCTGATGGAGGTCAGTATAGATGGACTAATAGAGAAAGTCCCACACACTGCTAGAAGGCCAAGTATTTTTTCAGAGCTAGATGCAGATAAAAATTATTTTTAATTTGCAACCTGATGGAGGTCAGTATAGATGGACTAGTTTCATAGTTTCATAGTTTATAAGGCCGAAAAAAGACAATCATCCATCCAGTTCAGCCTATTTCTTGTGCACTGCAGCTATTCCGCAGCATTGATCCAGGGGAAGGCAACAAAAAAACATGCGGTATAGGCCAATTTACATCATTGAGGAAAAATTCACTTCCCGACACCAATCTGGCAGTCAGATTAAATCCCTGGATTAATTAACTAAGCATAAGATGTAATTTTATTGTTCTCAAGAAAGGCATCCAGGCCTCTCTTGAACTCGTTAAGTGAGTTGGACATCACCACTTCCTCTCCCAGAGAGTTCCAGAGTCTCACGGCTCTGACCGTAAAGAATCCCCTTCTATGCTGGTGCAGGAACCTCCTTTCCTCCAGACGCATAGTGTGCCCTCTCGTCTTTGTCACCATCCTTGGTATAAACAGGTCATGGGAGAGATCTCTGTACTGCCCCCTGATGTATTTATACATGTTTATGAGGTCTCCCCTAAGCCTTCTCTTTTCCAACGTAAATAGGCCTAATTTTGACAACCTGTCTGGGTATTCTAGTCCCTCCATTCCCTTTATTACCTTAGTCGCCCTCCTTTGTACCCTCTCTAGCTCCAATATGTCTTTCCCGAGCACCGGAGCCCAGAACTGTGCACAATATTCTAAGTGCGGCCTTACCAGCGCTTTATACAGAGGAAGAACAATGTTCTGATCACATGCTCCTATTCCTCTTCTGATGCATGCCATGACTCTATTTGCCTTCGCAGCTGCTGCCTGACACTGGTTACTCCAATTTAATTTGCTATTAACCAAGACGCCCAGGTCCTTCTCCATGTCAGATTTCCCCAACGGTTTCCCATTTAATATGTATGGGTGACTGCTGTTTTTCTTTCCCATGTGCATGACCTTACATTTATCGGCATTGAACCCCATTTGCCATTTTTTGGCCCAACTCCCCAATTTATATAAATCCTCCTGTAGCTGTGCCCTATCCTCATCTGTATTAACTACTTTACAAAGTTTAGTATCATCTGCAAATATTGCTATTTTACTATGCAACCCTTCCACTAGATCATTAATAAATATATTAAATAATATAGGGCCCAAGACAGACCCTTGAGGCACCCCGCTAGTAACCCTGACACACCCTGAGCTTACTCCATTGATAAACACCCTCTGCTTTCTATCACTCAGCCAGCTAATAGAGACTAATAGAGAAAGTCCCACACACTGCTAGAAGGCCAAATATTTTTTCAGAGCTAGATGCAGAAAAAAATTATATTCAGTTTGCAACCTGATGGAGGTCAGTATAGATGGACTAATAGAACAAGTCCCACACACAGCTAGAAGCCCAAATATTTTTTCAGAGGTAGATGCAGATAAAAATTATTTTTAATTTGCAACCTGATGGAGGTCAGTATAGATGGACTAATAGAGAAAGTCCCACACACTGCTAGAAGGCCAAATATTTTTTCAGAGCTAGATGCAGACAAAAAATTATTTTGAATTTGCAGCGTGATGGAGGTCAGTATAGATGGACTAATAGAACAAGTCCCACACACTGCTAGAAGCCCAAATATTTTTTCAGAGCTAGATGCAGAAAAAAATTATATTCAATTTGCAACCTGATGGAGGTCAGTATAGATGGACTAATAGAATGATGCTATGCCCAAAAGATTTTACTTCACTAGGTGCAGTAAAAAAATTGGTATTCTATACACAGGTGGTATATCTTGCAACACAGATAGGCTACTCCACTGACTAACACACTCTGCAATAGGCCAAAAAGGATTAGCTTTGCTAGATTCAGCCAAATGCTGTGAAAAAAACTTGCACAGCACTGGCACAGACCTGCCTGGCAAAAACTGATAGGAACTGATGTAACCTAGTCCTGAAAAGGACTGCAATTACAATTAGTCTTTACTCCCACAATCTATCTATTTAAGAGCACAGACCTGCCTGATAAAAGTCGTAGGAAATGCTGTAACCTAGTCCTTAAAAGGACTGCAATCACAACTATTCCCTACTCCCAAGCTATCTGTAGATTTGTGCGAAAATTGGCTTGAAATTAACAAGGTATAGCGCACACAGCAACAGCGGTGCCGCAGCTGCAGCAGTGAGAAAATGGTGGCGACGGGGAAAATGGCTTGGTCTTATAGGGCAAGGACATGTGACATACACTGCCAATGACACATGCCCTTGCTTGTGTGAAAAAAAGCACTTCGCTCCGTGTGTGCGCTGCTGATAGGCTGACAGATTGCACCTCCCCACTGTAAATGCGGGAAAGAGAAAAAAAAATGGAGATCTTCATTATTCCTGCAGAAATCCATCCCTTGCCCCTCCCCCCACCCCGCTGTACACTCAAACTGCATATTAACATTAATTTTCATCATTACTGAGAAAAAATCCAGTTATGATTTTGGTGCACGAACAGTTATCGAACATAACCTCGAACAGCCGAATTTTTCTCAAATCGTTCGTGTTCGCCGAACGGCTCGAACACCGCCCAAAACAGCTCGAATTTGAGATTGGCGAACAGTTCGAGTCGAACAACGCTCATCTCTAGCTTTAAGGCTTGTTTTGGACAAATCGATGAAGAGCCTCCATTCCTCTGGATTATGACTCATCTTCAGAGGTTCCATTAAACTGTCGATGTTGTTGCATGCCACAAGATCGCCCTCCATGAAGAAGTATTGGACAAGATGTTTATCACAGTTACAAAACAAAGAAATTCGAACATCGCCCGCTAGGAGATTACACTGCTGTAACCTGGAACCTAAGAGCTCAGCCTTTCTCTTGGACAGATCTAAATTTCTAAAAAGATTGTTCAGTTCACTTTGTGTTATAAGGTGAGGTTCAGTTGAGGTTGGTGACAGAAAGTGGATTGTGAGAGGCAGATACTTCATGACCCCAAGCTCCCTCTTTTCCTCAGTTAATTTGACTGAAAATGTTTCTGGTGCTTTTGGTCTGTTTTTATGTGCTAGAGCCACCAGCTGCACTGAATCTCCTCTCAGGTCACTGGGGGCTGAACATGACAATACTCCCCATAGAAAACTGTGTCACTTCTTTCCGCTGTTCCAATCTGCTGAGGTACATCACTTCCCTATATCACTTGAAATTTTGGATTATTGTTCACAAACTGAGGCTACCACTCCTATTTTCAATGTTCTTCAGTACTGCTGTAATAAACCACAAACAGATTAGGCTTTTTTTCTGTGGAAAAAGCTGTGCTCTCTCACCTCATATACCTACACTGTAAAAGCCTAAAATGGTGCTGCTTGTCTGGCCTTTAACATTCTTAGTGGCTGGGATAGCTCCCTTGATTAGATATGCCAGACCACGTGATGTGATAGTTGCAGAACATGACTGGGAAACCTACCTAGAAGCTTCTGACGTCCGTGGCTTGCTTTCTGAGTCTTCATCAATATGTGAAATGACGCTGTGTATTTTTTTTCTTGCAATACTTGCAAATCGAATCGCAAAGGACCAGCAAATTTGAGGAAACTTGATTTGTAGTTGATCCTCAGCAGATCGATCTGCTCATAACTCCATATGATCCCTCAAAGGTTTTGCAAATAAACTCCTTCAATGCTAAGGCTGTTTGGTTGGTGTGAGTAAGACAGTAGTAGTAGTTGTTGTAGTAGTAGTACTAGTATTAAATCTTGTATTTCATAAAGGTACTCTTGTAATTACTGTATTTAATTTTTGTTATTGTTAGCATTATATTATTTTTATGGCTGGAAATACATGTATTTTTTAACTGGAAATACATTTTTTCCCCACATCATTTCAGTATAAATATAAAATACTCTATAGGCCAGGGGTCCCTAACCATGTGACTTGCAGCCATGAAAAGTTTAGAGTTGCCTCTTCCTCCTTGCTGGTGTCATCCCCTTCAGCATTTCGCTGTCTCTGCCTCCTTATTTGCCTGTGCACTCAGCATTGCAGGACATCGAGAACATCGAGGGGACACACCAGTGAGCCAAGAGCACTGAGCATAATTTAAAAGTGCTGTCTCAACTACAGTACTTTTCAAGTGAGTTCAAGTAACAGTCTGCGCTGACACTGCTCGCTACCAGCAATAGGCTGGTTCTGTTTATAATCTTTAATGCTGACTTAGTCTCACTTCCTGTGCGGACAGCTAAAGGCATTGAAGGCAGCCAATACAAAATTTTGGGTCCCCCTATGATCATTCCAACATCACCTACCACAAAAAAGCATAAAATACATTGGCAGCTCCAAAAAATAGCATAATGCAGCGTAAAAAATTGACTCCCTCCCTCAGTAGCATAAATTTCACTAAACAGTTTAATGCTACCAACCAAATATCAAAATGAAGCACAAAATACACTCTGAATGGTGCCAATCAAATTCTATGACTGCCAGAGATAGCTCTATTCGGCTTTCTCTTATAGTCTACACACACATATATATATAAACGCACGACACACATACAAATATGCAAATTACCTCTTCAAAAATGATGACTAGAACTCTAGGGCCACCTATTGTAAATAGCAATCCTAAAAGTCACTATTGACCCTTTAATGAGCCTTGCCACATGACTTAGTATAAAAGCCAAACCAAAATCTAAAATTGTAGACATGGTGTTTTGGGATATTGCCCTTCATCAGTGCAAAGTGTACGTTCTGATTTCGCTGTATGAGAGGCTTCTTAGTGGGATATAATTGGTAATGTTTCTCTTTGTGGAGAGGGACATGTCTACCATGCCAGTGTAAGGAGAGTTATAAGGTCTTATATCAGGTCAGGAGTCCAGTGGTCTATAGGGAAATCACAGTCCACACAGAAACAATAATATATGGATGTACTAATTTAGCTTTAACACCTTAACGACTTATAACTTACTATATCTGTCATAAGTTGTTTCCCTGCCTTTGATCCAGGCTTACATGACGAGCCCGCATCTTTCCCGGCAGATGATGGCTGTGTTATTCAGCCATCATCTGCCTCTAACAGCAGCGGATGGGGTGGAGCTCATCCCACAGCTGTTAACCTGTTAAATGCTGCTGTCACTCTGTTTGAGAGAGAAACCGTGGATATATTCACGCTGCTGATGAGTAGATTAAAGATCCAAACCCAGGCGTTTGTGTAATTGTGTTTTTTAATGTATGCGTTTCGAAGTACACACACTTATTCCTCATGATACAACCACAATTTATAAGTTTTGGTTTTATGGTTAAATAAATGCTATAAATAAAAAAATAATTGCAGAATTACACTTTTTTTTTGCTATTTCGCTACACTTGTAATTTTTTTCCCGCTTTCCATTACATCATATGATAAAATTGATGGTTTCATTCAAAAGTACAACTCATACTGCAAAAAATCAAGCCCTGACATGGCTACATCGATGAAAAAATAAAAAAGTTATGGTTCTTGGAATAAGGGGAAAAAAAACCAAAGCACAAAAACAAAAAAATCGCCCGGTCCTAAAGGGGTTAAGGTACGTTCAAACAAACTTTTTTTTTACGTCAAATGTTTGCCTATGTTCTTCAAAAATAAAATTGCAGTATGTAGTAATCTGGTCCGATTTACAGGCTAGACTGGTGCTTGTAAATAGCAGACAGTTCCTGCATCCCTTCACTATGTGGATAGGCGCAGGGACCTGCACACAGAATCAATCATGCCCTCAATTTGCGGACGTAACTAATTTTACAACGGCAATCTGAACGTAGCATAAAACAGTAGTAGATACACTCGCCCACTAACCCGAGTTAACCTGAAATAAACAGAATAACCCTTTAACAACTATCGAAAACCCTTTTTATCCCACACAATTTGGCTTCTAAGATTTCTTTACACATATTTTGGCTCCAGATCATCTCTCAGAGCGCATTTATTTTAAAAAAGGATAGAACCTCTGCTATAGGCATTGACTGAAATCATAGACAGAGGATTTATAATCACGGCATGGGGAGGTTTGTGATTCTGTGGGTAGACATTAGGGGAGGTTTGTGATTCTGTGGGTAGACATTTTATTTCAGTCCTCGATCTATGAGTCATCGATGTGCTGTTCTAGTCACGAGCTGTATATAAGAGCTCTGCTAAATCTTGTCAGGAATTTAGGGGTTTGTTTTCTACAGTTTACCCTTTAATTAGGAAGATGCACTTGGGAGTATAAAAAACCTCAATAAAATGATAAGAAATAGATAAATCATAAAGCATGTAACAGTATATATTTTAAAAGCTGAACAAAGCTAATCTTTGGCTTATGCAATATACAGCATAATATGTATCTACTGAAGGACTCTGATGACTTTGTGACTGTGTATACAGTACTAGTCAAAAGTTTGTACACCCCTGTTCATGCAGTTGTTTACCTTGTTCTAAGAATAAGTGCACTGTAGATTCAGACTGAAGGCATGAAAACCACAGATGAACGCATATGGAAACAATGAGTAAAGAAACATGTGAAAAAAAGCAAATATGTGTTAAACCTTAGATTCCTCAATGTACCCCCTTAACATAGTGTTTTCCACTACATTCAGTGGCTCCGTTGGGGCTTACATCCAAATCCAGACAGGGCCATTGACCATAATGATGCAGATGGAGTCGCAATGTGCTCTGTCATGCATCATTTTCGGCTGTATATGCTTAGTTGAGGTGGTCAACAAGACGTAGTCAACCACGTTTTGCTGGTTGCCTCCAATAGGCATATATACGGCAAAAAATGATGCGCGACAGAGCACATTGTGACTACACCTGCATCGTTATAGTCATTGAGCCCCCTCTGTGCATACTCCTGAATCCCGTTTTGCAGGGATTTCAACATAAGCACCGATGGAGCCACTGAGCGTAGTCGCAAACGCTATGTGAACCCAGCCTTACACTTATGACAGCTTAACAAATCCTTGTCATTCTCTCAAGCAGCTTTATAAGTTATTCACCTGGAATGGCTTTCCAACAGTCTTGAAGGAGTTCCCAGAGGTGCTGAACACTGCTTTGCTTCAGTAGTGCAACTCCTCATAAACCATTGCAATTGGGTAAAGGTTGGTTGATGTAATCTGACAAAGTTTTCCATCCTTCTCCTTCTAGGTCACATAGCCCTTACATAGTTGTGTTTTGGGTCATAGTCCTTTTGAAACACAATTGATAGTCCCACAGAATGTAGAATGCTGTGTTAGCCATGCTCGGTAAATATTCCTTGAATTTGGAATATATCACCAACAGTGTCACCAGTAAAGCACCTCCACACCACCACAGTTATCCTTCTATGCTTCACGGCGTGCACCATGAAGTGAACATGAAGAAATCATCCGCTCTCCCTTTCTCACAAAGACATGGCAGTTGGTTCCAAAAATATAACATTTTAACTCATTAGACCACAGTAGAGATTTCCATTTATCTAATGTCTAGTCTTTATGTTGCCTGGCCGAAACAAGTCTGTTCTTGTTTGTGCTTCTCAGTAGTGGCTTCCTGACAGCAATTTGACCATAAATGCCTTCTTCTTGCATCTTTCACTGAACAGTTGATGTTGAGGGCTCTTGGTCTTCCAGTTTCAGCATAGTGATTGATGGTGTTCATGACTGCACTTGAGGATACCTTGAAGGTTCTAGCAATTTTTTTTAATAAATGACCTTCATATCTCAAAGTAATGATGGACTTCTTTTTTTCTTAACTTAGTTGAGTTGCTTTTTCCATAATCTAGCTTAGATAGAACATTTGTGGAATATGGCTCAAATCTATATGAATACGTGTGACAAAACTTCCTCTGTAAAACCCACCTAATGGACAAAAGCACTTTGTGAAGGTTGGTGATTTCACAAATAAACTCTTGCTGAGGAATGCTTCTTCACTGGAAGTCATTCCAGGGGATTACCTTATGAAGCTGCTTGAGATAATGGCAAAGGGGTGTGAAGCTGTCATCAAGGTAAAAGGGTGGTACTTTGTGAAATCTATGGTTTAACATTTACTCTGATTTGTTTCACACATATTAAAGGTGAACGAGGCGATGTAGGTGGAAGAGGCAGGGGAGGAGGTATCCAACACTGTTCATGTGTTTTTTTTTTGTTTTGTTTTTTTAGAGAACATAGACATAAAAAAAATAAAAAATAACAATCTAGAACCAGGAGGCAGAGGTCCAAGTGAAGGAGGTGGACTTGACGGTGAAGGTGGAAGATGCAGGGGAGGAGGTATCAAACACTGTTTTTGTGTTGTTGTTTTTTTTAGGGAACTGACTTAAAAGAACATAGAATAAAAAAAAATACAAAATGATAATTTAGAACCAGGAGGTAGAGGTCCAAGAGGAGGAGGTGGAGGTGAACATTGCAGTGTAGGTGGAAGAGCCAGTGGAAGAGGCATTCAACACTGTTTTTGTATTTTTTTGGGGAGGAGGTTTAGAGATTTGACTGTTTTTGTGTTTTTTTGGGGAGGAGGTTTAGAGATTTGACCTAAAAGAACAGAGAATTAAAGGAAATAAAAATTCACAATCTAGATCCAGGAGGCAAAGGTCCAAGTGGAGGAGGAGGTGAAGTAGGTGAAGGAGGTAGAGGTGGATGTGGCGATATAGATGGAAGAGGCAGGAGAGGAGGTATCCAACACAGTTTTTGTGTTTTTTTTATGGAACTGTCCTAAAAGAACATAGAATAAAAAAAAAAAAAAACAATCTTAAACCATGTTGTGGCATGCTGAGAAAGTTTTGACACATTTCAGCCATGCTAACCCGGACTTCCAAGGTGATGGCGATGGCCCAGCTGCATTGGTGACTTCCTCATTCTCCTCTGCCTTGTTCTTCCACTTATCCCCCACTGTCAGGTGGAAACGCTGTCAGTAGTGGCTCTTGTATTTACGCATTTTGCAATCCCGCTCCAGTGATGGAAGTAATGATGGTACCTTGACCTTATAGCAAGGATCCAGCAGAATGGCCACCTAGTAATCAGCAGTGGTAACAATTCGGTCAACTCAGCGATTGTTGCGCTGGCACAGCAGCATGTATTGGCTCATGTGTTTCAGGCTACACAGAGGTAACAACAAGCTTTCCTCAGTGGGAAGTGTATGGTCTGGGTCCTCTGTATCCCCCCAGCCACACTCTAGTGATGCCTTTGAGCTGCTTTGAGTGCCATCCTGCTGTGGACACGGTTCCTCCTCCTCATCCTGCAAAACTGGCCCTGGCTGAACAGTTGTGTACCTGGCCACTGTTGGTACAGGAACCCACCCTCTGATCCATGCATGGACGACAAGCCTGATAACAGTGTGAATGGTCCCTGTTCCTTCTGATCCTCTTCCTCCTGTGCCCCACCTCATCCATCATTGCATGAAGTGTTTTTTTCAGCAGATATAGAAGTGGGATAGTAACACCATGGGCACTGGGCAGTTGAGGACAGATAACATGGAGTCTTACTCATAGGTGGTGAAGTGGTGTTGCTCCACAGAGCGACTCAGCCGTGAATGCTGCAGCTGAAACTCCACTATTGCTTGCTGCTGTTCGCACAGTCTCTCCAGCATATGCAAGGTGGAGTTCTACCTTGTTGGTATGTAGCATATGAGGTGGTGAGTGGGAAGGCATAAGTGAGGCTGCAGAGCAGAAAGGCAAGCAGCAGCAGGGTGAGAACGCAAGCGCGCACACATTGCCCACACGTTCAGCAGCAGCTCTGACATATATGAATAATATTTTAGAAAGTTCTGCACCACCAAATTCAGCACATGCACCAGGAAAGGGATGCTGTAAAACCGGCTAGGCCCAGAGCTGCTACGAGATTTCGCCATTATCGCACACTACCAGGCGGGGCTTGAGGTCCACTGGCACCAAGCACTCATCTATCTACTGTTTGATCACCATCCACAGCTCCTGCATGGTGTGGGATCTGTACCCCAAACTAATGAGTTTCAGAACAGCGTGCTGTTGTTTCTCCCTGGCTGTGCTGAAGTTGGTGGTTGGTTGGTGGTGCATGTCTTACTGTGACCAGATGAAGAGGTGGTGGAGGAAGCAGAGTAGGAGGAGGAGGCAGCAACCTGGACAGAGAAATGTCCAGCAATCCTCATTGGTGGTAGGACATGTGCTAGAACGCCTTCTGCCTCTGTCCCAGCCACCAGAACATTTACCCAGTTGGCAGTTAGGGAGATATAACATCACTGGCCATGCTTACTGGTCCACATATAGGTGTTTATGTGGACCTTGCTACTGATGGCATTGCGCAGTGCACACCTGATTTGGTCCGTAAAATGTTTGTGCAAGACAGAAATGGCCGGCCTGGAAAAGTAGTGTCGGCTTGGAACAATGTACTGCAGGACAGCCAGTTTTTTAAAACTGTCCGTCTCAACCAGCCGCAATGGCAGCATTTCAATGGCCAGGAATTTGGAAATGCTGTTATTCAGTACCATGGCTCCTGGTTGGGTAGGGGGATTATTCCTCTTTCTTTGAGGGTTTGGGGGATGGAGAGCTGAACACTTCCATGGGATGGTGTGGAGATGCTCGGTGACAGTGCTGGTGGTGGTGGGGCTGTCACATCCTCTCTTTGCGGGGAGACAGGTGGCCTTGTTGATCATGAGCGGGAGGAAGTGGCCGAAAACACAGCAGAAGAGGGAGCAGGAGGAGGCTCAGATCTGTCATGATTTTTAAGGTGTGTACTCCACTGCACTTCATGCTTGGAATTCAGAGGCCTCGTCATGCAGGTGGTGCTCAGGTTCAGAAGATTTATGCCTCGCTTCAGGCTCTGATGGCACAGCGTGCAAACCACCAGGGTCTTGTTATCAGCACATTGGCTTTAAAAATGCCCCACCAGGGAGCTCCTTTGAGCTGGCTTTGGTTTGCTCATTTCCCCAGCTCGGTAGGCAGTAGCAGCCGTGGAACAGGCTAGGGGCCGCCGGCTGTTGTTTTGCACCCTGTTCCCTCTTTTGCTGTGCTGCTGGGGTAGCATGACCATCTCCTCTTCCTCCGAACTGCGCACATCACTATGATGACCTTTGCTCCATGTGAGGTCTAGGACCTCATCATCCTCCATCATCTTCCACCCACTCCTCACCCCTGCTCTCCTTGCTGATCTGCACACTGCAGAAAGATGATGTAGTTGGCAACTGTGTTTCATCATCTTCTGAGATGTGCTGTGGTGGTCCACTGACTGTGTGCACTAGTCCTCCGAAGTACTCATCCTCCAACCTAAAAAGTGGTTGGGCATCAGTACACTCAGATTCCTCCACTTCTGGTGCAGGGCCATGTGGATGGGCCATGGAACGCCAGCCAGAGGACTCATCAAAAAAGAGAAGAGACTGCTGCATGACTTGGAGCTCAGACTGCTTGGCTGATTTGCAAGGGGTGAGGCGGAAGCTGGATGACCATGGTCTTCAGTTGCCAACTCTGTGCTTTCTGTAGGCGACAGGGTAGAAGAAAATGTGAAGGAACTGGAGGCACTCTCACCCATCTAATCTAACACCGCCTCAACATGTTCTTGCCTCACCATTCATGTAGTGGTACTCGGCCATATGAAGTGATGCAGAAAGTCCTGTCACTTGTATGCACCAGAGGAAGGTGTTTCATATGGGCACGTAGTAGGCACCGAATGACCATGTCCTCTCCCTGCAGCAGCTACACCACCACCACCAGCTACACAGGCATCATCACATCCTCTATTTCATGCTCTCCTCAAATATCAATAGTGCAGATGAAAATATGAAACTTATAATATAACCGGGGATGCGTCCCTCTGTCTGAAGCCTCTATAGACTGCGCATGCACGACGCGCAGTCTGGCTCCAGACAGAAGAACGCATGTAGCCGTTACAGGTAAGAGGAGTGTATGGCACCGGAGATCGCGGTATGCATAGACACTGAACGCATACCGCGATCTCCGGCACCATACTTACATACTTACCTGACCGGGAGGAGTGTTGCCGCGGCGCCTCTCTTCACTGGAGACTGGGGCAGGAGTGGGGCGTCGGATCGGCGCATGCACATAGCTCTATCCTGCGCCATTTTACTGAAGACACATTTGCAGTGTCTTCAGCAAATTGGCGCCGGACAGCGCGGTGCTCCGGCGCCGCACTCCTCCCCCGGCCTCCGGCAGAACAGGACGCAGCAGCCCTGGAGCACAGAGAAGAAAGGTGAGTATAAGTGTTTATTTTTTTTTGATGTGTGTACAGCGTGAAAGGGATGTGGGGGCTACACATACCAGGATTGGGGTGAAGGGACCACACATTGCAGGATTGCGGGGTGAGGGGTACCACACATACTAGGATTGGGGTCAGGGGTACCACACATACTAGGATTGGGGGGTGAGGGGTACCACACATACCATGATTGGGGGGGTGAGGGGTACCACACATACCAGGATTGGGGGGGATGAGAGGTACCACATATACCAGGATTGGGGGGATGAGGGGTACCGCACATACCAGGATTGGGGGGATGAGGGGTACCACACATACCAGGATTGGGGGGATGAGGGGTACCACACATATCAGGATTGGGGGGATGAGGGGTACCACACATACCAGGATTGGGGGGATGAGGGGTACCACACATACCAGGATTGGGGGGATGAGGGGTACCACACATTCCAGGATTGGGGGGATGAGGGGTACCACACATACCAGGATTGGGTGGATGAGGGGTACCACACATATCAGGATTGGGAGGATGAGGGGTACCACACATACCAGGATTGGGGGCATGAGGGGTACCACACATACCAGGATTGGGGGGGTGAGGGGTACCACGCATACCAGGATTGGGGGGTGAGGGGTACCATGCATACCGGGATTGGGGATGAGGGGTGCCACCCATACTGGGATTGGGGATGAGGGATGCCATGCATACCGGGATTGGGGATGATGGGTGCCACGATACTGGGATTGGGGATTGAGGGGTGCCACACATACCGGGATTGGGGATGAGGGGTGCCACGCATACCGGGATTGGAGATGAGGGGTGCTATGCATACCAGGATTGGGGATGAGGGGTGCCATGCATACCGGGATGAGGGATACCATACATACCAGGATAGGGATGAGGGATGGGGTACCATGCATACCAGGATAGGGATGAGGGATGGGGTACCATGCATACCAGGATAGCGATGAGGGATGGGGTACCATGCATACCAGGATTTGGATTGAGGGGTGCCATGCATACCAGGATTGGGGGGTGAGGGGTGCCATGCATACCAGGATTGGGGTTGAGGGGTGCCATGCATACCAGGATTGGGGTTGAGGGGTGCCATGCATACCAGGATAGGGATGAGGGGTGCCATGCATACCGGGATTGGGGATGAGGGGTGCCATGCATACCAGGATTGGGGATGAGGGGTGCCATGCATACCAGGATTGGGGATGAGGGATGCCATACTTACCGGGATTGGGGATGAGAGGTGCCATGCATACCGGGATTGGGGATGAGGGGTGCTATGCATACCGGGATTGGGGATGAGGGGTGCCATGCATACCAGGATGAGGGATACCATACATACCAGGATAGGGATGAGGGATGGGGTACCATGCATACCAGGATTGGGATGAGGGATGTGGTACCATGCATAACAGGATTGGGGTTGAGGGGTGCCATGCATGCCAGGATTGGGGGTGAGGAGTGCCATGCATACCAGGAATGGGGTTGAGGGGTATCATGCATACCAGGTTTCTGGAAGGAGGAGGCCCGAAATTCCAGAATTGGGATGAGAGGTGCCATGCATACCAGGATTGGGGTTGAGGGGTACCATGCATACCAGGATAGGGATGAGGCGTGCCATGCATACCAGGATTGGGGGTGAGGGGTGCCATGCATACCAGGATGGGGATGAGGGGTGCCATGCATACCAGGATAGGATGGTGGGGACCGGATGGGGACAGCACAAATACCAGGAGGGGGTCAGCACATACCAGCATGGGAGACCATATACCAATAAAAATGCTCGCCACCCGGGCGTAGAACGGGTTCAATAGCTGGTATCATATAAGAGAAATCTGCTTCTTTTTCCTTATAGACTGATCTTTCATTTTCAATATTCTCAATTCACAAGTAAAAGCTTCCAGTAGTGAATAAAGAGTTTCCCATTTTTGTGATGATAGATGTCAGCTGGTGCTCAATAAGTTTTATGAAAAGGGGAGGAGGTAGAGGCAAACAGAGGCATTCTCCTGAAGCAAAAGTTACAATTCAAGAACAAGAAGACTTAATTATTTTATTTATTTGTTTTTCTCAGTCGCTTATACAGCAACATTAATTCTACAGTGCTTTACGGACATCCACATCAGCATCACTGTCCTCACTGAGACTAACAATCTTAATTCTCTTTTAGTATAATTTTTGGAGTGTGGGGAGAAACCGGAGAACCCAGAGGAAACCCATGCAAACACGGGGAGAACATACAAACTCCTTGCAGATGTTGTCCTTGGTGGGATTTAAACCTAGGACCCCAGCGCTGTAAAGCAGCTGTGCTAACCACTGAGCCACCATGTTGACTTATTACAATTTTGTTTTACTGCATTCTGAAAAAAATTGATAACACATGTTCTAAAAGATATTTTCACTAGAAAATCCTGGGGTTTTTATTAAATGGTTGTCCCCTTGAAAAAAATATTATATTTAGATGTGTTCAAAATAGAAAAATATACAACTTACTAATATATTTGCATTACCAAAGCTATCCCAATCTCCTGATATTAGTGTTGGATACTGGTTCGGGCATTACCGCTTCCAACTATGGCACACAAGAGAGTTTTCTGTGTCCAAACATGACCACTGTCCGAAAAACCTCACTGACTGACTCATGTCAGTAGCTAAGCCAGCCCACATCTCTGTCATCGCTGATGCATGGATAGAAAATGGAGCTGTTTTAGCTATTGAAATTAGCCAGTCAGCCAGCCCCCTTCCCACACAGCTCTGGTCACATGCCAATACAAAAGGTTTCACCTTTGTTGAACCCAAGTGGAATAGAGCCACAGAGTCAAGGATCAGCGTTGTATTCTGGAGATTGTGATACAGTTAGCAGGCTTTTGCTATGTAATCTGAGAGTAGCAAGATGGTGGGACAGAGAGCCTGATTCTAGCGATGTATCACTTACTGTAGTGCTTGGTAAACGCAGTTCACACTTTCAGTATTTGGTCAGTATTTGTAAGCCAAAGCCAGGAGTGGGTGATAAATACAGAAGTGGTGACGTGTTTCTATTATATTTTTCCTCTGATTGTTTCACTCCTGGTTTTGACTTACAAATACTGATGTAAAATACTGACCAAATGCTGAACCTGTGAATGTGGCCATATAGCTTGGATAGGATCCCTGTTTTCTCTACTGTACATGTAGCAGTGGTCAGAATGCTGAGCTGTGTATAACCCAGCCCATACCAGTGATTGGCAGCTTCCTGTGTGCACTGTGCATGGTCAGCAAGCTGCCAATCAGTGGGGAGAGGGGTTACACCGATTAGCCTGACTGCTTGTCATGAAATACATAGTCCTGCAGTGATAATTTTCTGCAGATAAAACACTGATTGTATTGAAACGACAGCAAGCTATTGAGCAAGTGACACATCCCAAGGATCAAGCTCTCTACCCCTGCGTTTTGCTGCTCTCATATTAAATAGCAAAAACCTGCTGACAGATTCCCTTTAATACATATATATACAGTATATACAACCCCTGGCAAAAATTATGGAATCACCGGACTTGGAGGATGTTCATTCAGATGTTTAATGTTGTTGAAAAAAAGAAGATCACAGACATGGCACAAAACTAAAGTCATTTCAAATGGAAACTTTAGGGCTTTAAGAAACACTAAAAGAAATCAAGATTAAAAATGTAGTACTCAGTAAGGGTAATTTTTTTCAGACCAAGCAGAGGGAAAAAATTATGGAATCACTTAATTCTGAGGAAAAAATTCTGGAATCATGAAAAACAAACCACAAAAGAACACTCCAATACATTGCTAGTATTTGTTGCACCATCTTAATAACAGCTTAATAAGATATACAAAACACTGAATGTAGCAGCACAAAAAAATAACCATATTCTGACCGACAAATAATCAGGTCCACAAATAATCATGTGCTTACTGTATGGAGTAATATAGAATGGCAGACCATTCGGTAAGACATGTAACAAAAGAGAGAACCACCGAATCATAGGTCAAAAAGAGAGACAAAGATTGGTGCATGACGTCAGCTGGTGCATGACGCGGCGCCCGTAACTTCCGGTCCCTCCTGACGGCGCATGCGCAGGTACAGAACTTCGCCTGTTCCCATTGATCGTTATTGATTTGTTGGTGCCCGCCCCCATCTGGGTTGTGGGTTGTTACACATAGGGATTGTTTGGGCGGGCTTTTAACATCTGATTGGCCACAATAGTATTTTTAAGCACACTGATGTATATGGACGTTACCTGTCATTCACATGGTTTTCCTTTTTCTTTGTATGTTGAGTCCTGCACAGTGATTGGAGTTCATTAGTCACATAAATGAATTTGTCGTATTTATGCTTGGCCCTGCAGTGCGGTCATGCTGGTGCATATAGTGCCACCTAACCATAACTTCTAAATAAAGGTTTTTTATGATTAATTATCTTTGTCTCTCTTTTTGACCTATGATTCGGTGGTTCTCTCTTTTGTTTTAATAACAGATTGCAGTCTCTGAGGCATGGACTTAATGAGTGACAAACAGTACTCTTCATCAATCTGGCTCCAACTTTCTCTGATTGCTGTTGCCAGATCAGCTTTGCAGGTTGGAGCCTTGTCATGGACCATTTTCTTCAACTTCCACCAAAGATTTTCAATCGGATTGAGATCTGGACTATTTGCAGGCCATGACATTGACCTTATGTGTCTTCTTTCAAGGAATGTTTTCAGTTTTTGCTCTATGGCAGGATGCATTATCATCTTAAAAAATTATGTCATCATCCCCAAACATCCTTTCAATTGATGGGATAAGAAAACTGTCCAAAATATCAATGTAAACTTGGGCATTTATTGAAGATGTAATGACCGCCATCTCCCCAGTGCCTTTACCTGACATGCAGCCCCATATCATCAATGACTGTGGAAATTTGCATGTTCTCTTCATGCAGTCATCTTTATAAATCTCATTGGAACGGCACCAAACAAAAGTTCCAGCATCATCAGCTTGCCCAATGCAGATTTGCGATTCATCACTTAATATGACTTTCATCCAGTCATCCACAGTCCACGATTGTTTTTCCTTAGCCCATTGTAACCTTGTTTTTTTCTGTTTAGGTGTTAATGATGGCTTATGTTTAGCTTTTCTGTATGTAAATCCCATTTCCTATAGGCGGTTTCTTACAGTTCGGTCACAGACATTGACTCCAGTTTCCTCCCATTCGTTCCTCATTTGTTTTGTTGTGCATTTCCTGTTTTGGAGACATATTGTTTTAAGTTTCCGGTCTTGACACTTTGATGTCTTCCTTGGTCTACCAGTATGTTTGCCTTTAACATCCTTCCCATGTTGTTTGTATTTGGTCCATATTTTAGACACAGCTGACTGTGAACAACCAACATCTTTTGCAACATTGCGTGATGATTTACCTTCTTTTAAGAGTTTGATAATCCTCTCCTTTGTTTCAATTGACATCTCTCGTGTTGAAGCCTTGATTCATGTCAGTCCACTAGGTGCAACAGCCCTCCAAGGTGTGATCACTCCTTTTTAGATGCAGACTAATGAGCAGATCTAATTTGATGCAGGTGTTAGTTTTGGAAATTAAAATTTACAGGGTGATTCCATATTTTTTTGCTCAGAATTAAGTGATTCCATAATTTTTTCCCTCTGCTTAGTCTGAAAAAAATTACCCTTACTGAGTACCACATTTTTAATCTTGATTTCTTTTAGTGTTTCTTAAAGCCCTAAAGTTGCCGTTTGAAATGACTTTAGTTTTATGCCATGTCTGTGATCTGCTTTTTTTCAACAACATTAAATAACTGAATGAACATCCTCCGAGCCCAGTGATTCCATAATTTTTGCCAGGGGTTGTATATGTATAAACATATCTGAAGAAGCTTTTTCCAAATGGACGACCTCTTCAAGTTGTCATTATAAACCTATATGTGTAATTGAGTATGTTGTTTGGACTGACAAGAAAAAAAATGTAGACCTCTCTGATTGCTTAACCCCATAGCACCCAAAATAAATGATGATCACTGGTGTCATAACAGTTCAACAAACAGAACGTTCTCTGATCCTATAGTCTCCCGCAGTGTTGTTGTCATTCTCAGTGACATTCCTGCAGGTAACTCTATTGATACACCAGCATTTCCTGCAGGTTTGTCCTAGTTAACGTCCTCATTGATGGGGATCTGCCTGCTGAGAACCTTCTTCTGAGCCTTGCCTGAATAAAGTGAAGATTGGGCACCTGCACCTCTGCTCAGTTCATTTTATATGGTACTGCAGGAGAGTTCTCAGGATCTTTGGGTTTCCCAGTGGTAAAACCTATTTGATCACTTTTTACATTTTGAAATATAAATAAATAAGTACCATGCCACAGCTAATAGTCAAATTGGCATGTGACTGTCAAACAGGTACGATCTTCAATGTTGCTATTCTATTTCAAATATATGTTAAATATTTAAAGGGTTTTTAGAATTTCCAGTTGATGATCTACCTTTATATGTTATTATTATTATGTTGTATATGATCAGTTGGAGTCTAACTTTAGAAATCACCATTGACCAACATATTGATGGGACTGGACAGCTGAGGCCTTATCGATGCTATGGCTGTGCCTGGAAGAGCAGCTTAGATCATTCATGTGAACATTGCTCGGTAGAGTTCAGCTACCACCCCAGAGTGTGCTGCGCTGCCACTCCTGAGTGTGCCATGCTACCACCCCAGAGTGTGCCGTGCTGCCAGAACAGAGTGTGCCGTGCTGCCATAACAGAGTGTGCCATGCTACCACCCCAGAGGGTGTCATACTGCCACCCCAGAATGTGCCGTGCTGCCACACCAGAGTGTGCCATGCTATCATGCTAGTGTGCCATGCTGCCACACCAGAGTGTACTATGCTTCCACACCAGAGTGTGCCATGCTGCCATAACAGAGTGTGCCATTCTAACACCCCAGAGGGTGTCATACTGCCACCCCAGAATGTGCCGTGCTGCCATGCCAGAGTGTGCCATGCTACCATACTAGAGTGTGCCGTGCTGCCACACCAGAGTGTACTATGCTTCCACACCAGAGTGTACTATGCTTCCACACCAGAGTGTACTATGCCTCCACACCAGAGTGTGTCATGCTGCCATAACAGAGTGTGCCATTCTAACACCCCAGAGGGTGTCATACTGCCACCCCAGAATGTGCCGTGCTGCCATGCCAGAGTGTGCCATGCTACCATACTAGAGTGTGCCGTGCTGCCACACCAGAGTGTACTATGCTTCCACACCAGAGTGTACTATGCTTCCACACCAGAGTGTACTATGCCTCCACACCAGAGTGTGCCATGCTGCCATAACAGAGTGTGCCATTCTACCACCCCAGAGGGTGTCATACTGCCACCCCAGAATGTGCCGTGCTGCCATGCCAGAGTGTGCCATGCTACCATACTAGAGTGTGCGGTGCTGCCACACCAGAGTGTACTATGCTTCCACACCAGAGTGTACTATGCTTCCACACCAGAGTGTACTATGCCTCCACACCAGAGTGTGTCATGCTGCCATGCCACGTGAATGTTACTTTGTAGTATTCAGTGAGCACTTCAGTTCCTTTGCTTTGCTGATTGGTAGAGGTACCATGCTTAGATCCCTACCAAATATAAATTCATAGACTATCCTAAGGATAGGCCATCTATTATAAATTGTGGAAAAACCCTTTAAATCACAATATTATAATATCCCATAAATGCGTCATAATAAAAATCCTTTGATGATGCTAACTGATATTTTTCTCTATTTTTCAGAGACAGTATATGATGGCATAAAATATGGCTCTGTTTTACTACAAAAGTAAAGGCAACAATTCTCATTTCCAAGATCGGATCCCCCTCCGAATTGTACGCTCAGAGTCTGAACTCTCTCCATATGAGAAAGCCTACCTAAATTCGGTGGAGAAAGGTGATTTCGCCAGCGTGAAGCAATCACTTGAAGAAGCCGAAATTTATTTCAGGATCAATATTAATTGCATTGACCCCTTGGGAAGAACAGCGCTATTAATTGCCATTGAAAATGAAAACCTTGAACTGATCGAGCTATTGCTAAGTTATAATGTCTATGTTGGCGATGCTTTACTACATGCCATAAGGAAAGAAGTGGTTGGAGCAGTGGAGCTGTTATTAAATCACAAGAAGCCAAGTGGAGAAAAGCAGGTAGGATAAGCATATTATCATTGATCAGTATTACAAAATTAGATCAGTTTAATTTTCTTTCTGAGGTATAGGAAGAAAAACCTTATATGGTGTTGCAAAATGTCATTACTAATGTGTACAAAGTATCTGCCTACTACAGCTGAGTAATGTAAAACCTAACAAAGAACAATACATTTTTAGTATGGCTGTGTTCACATCACATTTTTGCCACATGTTAGTGGCTCCATCAGGGTTTTCAACTGAAGTCCTGAAAAATATGACTCAGGCAAATCTGCCGACAATGCCATTGACGTTGATAAAGTAGATGGAGTAACTTTGTGCTCTGTCTGAACTCCTTTTCAAGGCGGGCACAAAAATGTGGTCAGTCACTCTTTTTTGTAGAGAAAGCAGAAAAATCCAGCTCACAGATGAAGTCCAAAAAAGTGAATTTTGTTTTCCAAGGTACATGAAGCGAAGATTAAAATTGTGTATTCACAAAAAAGAGAATACAGGCATCTTTTGACGCGTTTCGAGCGGCAAGCACTCTTTGTCAAGAGCCTTGAATAGGAGTTGTCAAGACAAAGAGTGCTTGTCGCTCGAAACGTGTCAAAAGATGCCTGTATTCTCTTTTTTTGTGAAAACACAATCTTCATCTTTGCTTCATGTACTTTGGAAAATAAAATGCACTTTTTTGGACTTCATCTGTGAGCTGGATTTTTCTGCTTTCTCTATTGAATGTTGCACCCTGCCCAGGTGCTATCCGTGCTCCAGAAGTGTGGAACTGCAGGTGGTGAGCTGGATTTACTTCTGTGACTCTTTTTTGCACTCTTCAAAAAGGCAAGCACTTTTGTTTTTTTAAAACTTTATATGGAAGCCCCAATGTAGCCACTGATGTGTGGCAAAAAACTTGATATGAGCATAGCCTTACATGTATACTATTAAACTTCCACTTGGTAAGCTAGTGTGCAAATTTAAAAACGTGAGTGCTTCATGTAATGAAACCATATTTCCCCCAATCAGGACAATGGAATTTTAAATTTATCCATCTGGTTATTCCAACCTTACTCTAATAAGTGATATGGATCGGTAAATACTTGGATCAGACAATTAAAATTCCTGGTGAATAAAGGGTTTTTCCCATCATATCATCATACCTGAACACCTGCCTCTTCCGACAACCCTTCAACGTGGAGTAACCCTCGTTCCACCACACCGCTGCACAACTAGCTCTACCCCCACCTACTGTATCCTCACCCATCCCTTGTAAACTGTGAGCCCTTGCGGGCAGGATCCTCCCTCTCTTCTGTACCAGTCGGTGACTTGTATTGTTCATGATTATTATACTTGTTTTTTATTATGTATACCCCTTCTCACATGTAAAGCGCCATGGAATAAATGATGCAATAATAATAAATAATAATAATAATTAGAGCTATAACAGGTTATCATCGGTCCTCAGGATAGGTAAAAACTCTCTAATTAGCACCACTCTATTCATGGTCAACAAGACTTCTGGAGAAAGCCATATACAGCATTTTGCGATCTCCAGCAGAACCATAAACAAAGGATGGGTGGTCCATATACCATCACACCATGCCAATGAGGTATTTCAAAGCCCCATTTTGGACTTACAAGTACTATTGCTGGGGAATGTACATACACTTGAGTTCTCCAGAACAGAAGCCACTCTTTAGCATGACTCTTAGCTCTGGCTTATAGAAGAGGACTTAGGCAATGAATATTGAATATCCTAATCATACAACCTCTTCAAAATCACTTTCCTTTGTTAGCCTTCATTGTTCTAAATGGTCGACTAGTTGGGGGATATTTATTAAGCAAAGTATAACAATATTTTGGTACAAATTGTACCAAAAAGTGTCTTATGCAACATGCAGCAAATACTTACTATACCTGCACCCCATTCTTTCGTAAGGGGACTGTCGGAGATTGCAGAGTGCTGAGCATGACTGGTCTTCGGCACTCCCAAATATGACTTCTGGCTTAATCAGTATTGCATTTTTTTAAACTGGCTCTAACTTCAAAAATTGGCAGTATTTGTAAATAATGTGTTTTATATTCCCATTGCCCCTATTAAATGCTCTCAGAAAATCACTGCGGACGTTGGCATTTTCCGCAGTGTTCTCTGTGCTTCACTTCTATTTGAAACATTCCCCTCGATCTAACATGAAATTTTGGGAGTATGCTGATCTAATTAAACTTTTAGGATATCCTTTTATGAAGAACCTTCTAGACAAAATGGTCAATTGTTCCCTATAATTAGCACTCTCAGTGCAATTCTTCCTAATATGACAAAACTGATTATAGGGGAGATTACAAATACATTTTTATGTAATGCTTTAAATCAATCTTTGAGAAATATGTCTTTGTGGTAATCTTTCCTGTTTATGTCTAAATCTAAAAGACTATGCTGTCGAGGCTCATGTGTGAGGTGAACTTTAATACCTAATAAACTCCAAATGATGAAAAAGTTATCAATGTATTTGTAATAAACTATATGAGGGGGAAAGTAGTGATATAATGGGACTTGAATCCATCCATATACAAATTTGTATAACTGGGTGCGATCTGAGTCTCCATCACAGTTCTCTCCTCTGATAGTAAATTTTGTTCTCATACACAAAGGTGACATAAATGCTAGCCCCTCTAGAATGTGCAAATTTTCTCTTTAGAGAGGAAAAGGACTAGAACTCTAGTGCCACCTGTAGGAAGTAGCAATCCTAAAAGTCAATATCGACTCTCTAATGAGCCTTGTCCCATGAATTAGAATTAAAGCCAAAACCAAAATCTCAATTTGCAGACGCTGTGTTTCGGGGTACTGCCCCTCGTCAGCGCAAAGTGTGAGATCTGGTTTAGCTGGGTGACTTTTAGGATTGCTACTTCCTATAGATGGTACTAGAGTTCTAGTTTTCTTCCTCTCTGAAAAGACAATTTGTATATTTCCAAGAGGAGCATTGGGGCTTAAAAGTGTCCTCAATGCGGCATGTCAAGTTTAACATATCATTCTCCTGAAGGAGAAACGTTGCCCCTTGAAGACCCTCTAAAATAAACTCAATATGTCACTGAGGCAACATACTTTTGTGTTCAAGATGGGGTCTCAAAACATATAACCCTAATTTAAGCTCAATGTTGTAACAGAGAGAAGACCAACTGAGCGTGCCAAAAATAAAGTATTTTTCCAACCTTATAGATTGCAAATCTTTGATGAGATCAGTGGAATCACTAAGGTAGGAAGATAATTATAATACCAGCAGTTGTAAATGTAATTCAATAAAATGGTACAATTGACTGGTTAATGAGTTTATTCCGGATATTATTGGTCTTCCAGGGGGATTTATTGTATCCTTATGGTTTAGATAAATGATAGAAAAGTGCAATACTTGTGTATGTAACTTTTACAGATCCCTTCTCCTTCTTGAAGAGAAATCTTAATCTGATTGGCTCTCTCTCATTTTATTATAGTTTTTCAAGTATTCTCCCACAGGGTTATGATCTAATTTCATAAAAATTCTCATCTCCAAGGATCCTTAAAGCTTACTGCATATAGGTGTTGTGATCCTTGAATACAATTGCTCCACCTTTATCTGTTGCTCGAATAATTATAGCTTTGTCTGATTTGAGGTTGGCTACAGCTCGTCAAAATTAATTTTCATGGAGATTTGTCTTAGCCATATTACCATTTTTAAGGAGCTGAAAATCTTTTTGGATGCAATGATAAAACGTCTGCAAATAATGACCCTTATTAAGATGGGGGTAAAACTTAGATCTTGCCGCCACATCTACAGGTGTAAAAGGGTCTCTTTGTTGTTCTGTAGCCTCATCATGTGTATTCATAGTTGATCCATTAGACCGTCTATCATTTTTTGAGATCTCAAAATGCCTCATCAGGGCAAGTTTCCTTTCAAAAGCATATAGATTCACAAACAGAACAAAAATTTTGAACTTTCGAGAAGCACAAAATGCTAAACCTGGAATAGACATGATATCTTATTTTTAGACATCCAATATGCCAGTTATGACAAATCTAGCATAGAAGCCATATGTCGATTAGTCTGAAAGGGCACTGTGCTTTTTTCACTTACTAATATTGCCCTGTGTAAAAACATGCTGTCTGGTCCCCTATAAGGTTGCAGTGCCCCTCACCAAACTTACTCACTGGACTTCTCTGTCGCTACACAAGTAGCCATGTTTGCCCTCTTCATTTTTTGAAAAGAATATTTATTAATCATATGCTCTGAATCATTAAGAATGTTATTTTGAATGCCAGTCTTAATAATGGTCATGTAATTTAGAGACTTAAAGAACCTGGTGTAGCTTATCACTCGCGTGCGCCTTGCCGGATATGTTTCTCCAGTCCCATAAATAGCACCATCACTTTTAACATATTTGTAAGGCTACTGTTTTCATTCCCTGTCCCACCCGGGCTACTTCCCAGCTCGACCCGTTTTGGCAAAACTGCCCAAACCTGGTGTAAGGACACCAAAAGATTCAATTTTTGTGCAAATTCACATTTTGCAAACATTCTGCAAATTTGAAGATCGTTGATTACTCCAGAATTCTGGAATAAACACCATGAAGAATTAGGGCAATAGTATATTTCATATAAATGTGGAATAAAACTAATATTAAAACACTAACTTCTAAACCAAATGTACCAATAAACATTTCTTGTACAATAGCATAATGTGTTTTTTTGGGTTACCTGCTTTATCCACTCCTTCATTTTTAGTCATATCCCTGATATCCTCTCATGCCTCTCATTACAGGGAAAATGAAGCATTACCTACAGTCCATTAAAATAGAAAATATTAGAGAAACGCATAGTTTTCAGATACCACATATTGTAATTAACTGTCAGTAAAAATATAATATTCTTTGACTCATTGGCGGCCAAGGTATCCAGTGCTGCAAACGTTATCAATATTTAAGATGATTTGATCTTTTTAATGCCTATACATATTTATGCAGTAATTCTTGTAATATACAGTCATGACCAAAAGTGTTGCCACCCTTGAAATTGTTCCAGAAAATGAAGTATTTCTCCCAGAAAATTATTGCAATTACACAAGTTTTCTTATACACATGATTATTTTCATTGTGGGTATTGAAATAACACAAAAAAGCAGAAAAAAAGCAAATTGGACATAGTTTCTCACAGGTCCCCAAAAGTGGGCCGGACAAAATTATTGGCACCCTCAACTTAATATTTAGTTGCCCATCCTTTGGAATAAATAGCTGTAATAAATCATTTCCTATAAACATCAACCATCTTCTTAGACCTCTCAACTGGAATTTTGGACCACTCTTCTTTTGCAGACTGCTCCATGTCTTTCATATTTGAAGGGTGCTTTCTCCCTACAGCAATTTTAAGATCTCTCCACAGGTGTCTTTCTGTGATCCAAAATCCT
The DNA here is from genome assembly GCF_046119375.1 of Phyllobates terribilis. Lineage (NCBI taxonomy): Eukaryota > Metazoa > Chordata > Amphibia > Anura > Dendrobatidae > Phyllobates > Phyllobates terribilis. The sequence continues at coordinate 123,723,243 of NW_027362762.1, read as the reverse complement.
TTGATAATCTTTAGATTTCTTGATGTCTCACACACAGTCAAGGCACCCAGTGCCAGAGGCACAAAAACAACCCCAAATCATCTTTGAACCTCCATCATATTTGACTGTAGGTTCTGTTTTCTTTTCTTTGTAGACCTCATTCCGTTTTCAGGAAAAAAGTAGAATGATGTGCTTTACCATAAAGCTCTATCTTGGTCTTCTCTGTCCGCAAGACACTTTCCCAGAAGGATTTTGGCTTACTCACATACATTTTGGCAAACTGTAGTCTAGTTTTTGTATGTCTGTGTCAAAAGTGGGTGCAAAATAACCTCGGCACTCAATTTGTGAAAAATAGATGTAAAATTTATTACAGTCCAAACAAAACAGACGTTTCGGCCTCAATCTGCGGCCTTCATCAGTGTGGTCTACAACCAAAAATAAGATAACAATCAAATTACAGAATATAAGTGTAAAGTTACACACAATAAAGTATTTTAGACATGGAAAATAATAAAAATAAAAATAAAAAATCAGTGTCACATTTAGAATGAATTCAGTACACATAAGAGGAGGCTTTAGTAAAAAGTTGTTTGGAGTCAGGTGTATGGGGAGAGTGGGCAGATGCCTCTGGGAACATGTGTCAATCCTGTAGTTGTACATGGGTCATTAAGTAAAGTGCCAAAACCCCAAATATGCTAGGGTACTGTCAGAATATCTAAGTGGTGCATACCTGTCCACCTGTAAGGGAGGTCCTTGTGTCCAAACGCGGTGTCCACCGCTGGTTAGTGTGAGGTGACACAGTATGGTGGTACATGGTGCTATTTAAAGGCGCAGGGGGGGATGGTGATTGGCTAATAGGCCCATGGTGGTGAGTGGTGGAACGCAGCTCTGCGTGTCAGCAGAATGGCGTGCGTTCCGTGAAACCGGATGTGAAGTCACCGGATGTGACGTCACCGGATATGTCATACGTGGAGACAGGAAGTCCTATGCGTTTCACGTACAGATAAGTGCGTTCCGAGAGACTGGATGTGACGTCTCCTGATGTGACGTCATCTGGATATGACGTGCATGGAAACAGGAAGTCCTATGCGTTCCACAGTATAGGAAGTGTATCTCCATACATAGAGGTGTGCGTTCCATAGTCAGAGGGGGCGGTTACCGTCATGGTGGTCATCAGTCATCATGTCACGTGGATAGAAGTGCATGGTGATGAACTAAGAAAGTGCATCCAGGGCTGTGTAGTCCATTCTTTTGTGGTGGATCAGTGATCAGTCCATGGATGGTGTCCAACATAACATAATATCGTTATAAATTTTATCTGCAATACAAAATGAATAGTTAAGACCAATCATTAACATGGGATAATAATCACGACTTGTAATGTTATTAATTAGCTTAGAAATACATATCAATACAGATAGATCCCATACAGATACATCCCATCATATTGTGTGAACTGTCCACCAACTCAAGCACTTAATCCATTCGAGGTGAATATCCATCAGATGAAGGAGGCCAAGTCATAGTCCCTATTGAGACCCCTGGGGGCAAGGGACTGTAGTTCCTGTATCCAGTATGCCTCCCTCTGTTTGAGCAGGCGTACACGATCGCCACCTTTCCGTGGTGGTAATACCTGTTCTAATACTTGGAATTTCAATTGTGAGATCTGATGTCCTTGTGTGATGAAATGGAACGGGATAGGTAATAATAAATTTTTGCAACGGATGGTAGATTTATGCTTGGAAATTCTGTCCTTGATTGGTTGGGTGGTCTCACCAACGTATACAAGGCCACACGGGCACTTGATCAGATAAACAACAAATGATGTGTCACAGGTGAAGAAATTGTGTATTTTATATCTCTTCCCAGATTGTGGATGTTGGATGGAATCGCCCTGTATGACGTTGTTGCATTGCCTGCATTGCAGGTAGGGGAATGTCCCTGTCTTGGGATTCTGTAAAAATCTTTGCCTCGGGCCTGGGTTTGTCCCTCCGATGTCTGCATGTATTAAAGAGTCCCTCAGGTTAGTTGATCGTTTGAAACAGGGTAGAAATGGCATTTGGAAGGATGGAAAGTCTGGGAAACCTGTGCCTAGTATGTTCCAATGTTTCCTGATAGCTTTGTGAAGTACATAAGCGTATGGATGGTACGTGTGTACAAAAGGGATATGATCCCTAGTAGGGGTGCGTTGGCGGGCGGGCGATATGTGCTTCTGGTCCAGGACGGAAGTGGGGTAACCTCTCTCTAGAAACTTGTCTCTCATTTCCCGGAGTCTCGCCTGTTTAAGCCGTTCATCGGTTACAATTCTGTTAACTCTTTTAAACTGGGACTTGGGGATGGAATTTTTCATGGTCCTGGGGTGGTTACTGGTAAAGTGCAGCAAACTGTTGCGATTGGGTGGTTTGGAGAACAGATCTGTGGATAAAGTGCCATGTTGGTGTTTCATTACCATAGTGTCCAGGAAACTGACCTGATGAAGATCATAGTGAAATTAAGGTCAGGCCAGGCTGTGTTAAGGCCCGAAAAGAATTCAACCAAGGACTCTTGTGTCCCCGCCCATACGCAAAAGATCTGTTGGACACAGGTGCCTTCCTGGAAGGCTTAAGAGACATCGGACAAGTTCCCCCCAATGCCATCCTGGTCTCCTTCGACATAAAAGACCTGTACACATCCATACCCCATGAACGAGGCATCACCACGGTCCAACAATTACTGACACAATCTGGTACAGACTCCAGGATATCCAGTCTCTGCATAGACCTCCTCAATTTAGTTCTCACCAGAAATTTCTTTCTATTTCAAGATACCTTCTACCTCCAGGTAAGAGGGACCACCATGGGATCAAATGTGGCCCCCCCATACGCAAACTGCTACATGGCAGCCTTTGAAAGTGATGTCATCTATGCACACCTACTATTTCAAAGATATTCCATCATGTGGAAGAGGTATATAGACGACATCTTTTGCGTATGGGCCGGGACACAAGAGTCCTTGGTTGAATTCTTTTCGGGCCTTAACACAGCCTGGCCTGACCTTAATTTCACTATGACGAGCGATCTTCATCAGGTCAGTTTCCTGGACACTATGGTAATGAAAGACCAACATGGCACTTTATCCACAGATCTGTTCTCCAAACCAACCGATCGCAACAGTTTGTTGCACTTTACCAGTAACCACCCCAGGGCCATGAAAAATTCCATCCCCAAGTCCCAATTTAAAAGAGTTAACAGAATTGTAACCGATGAACGGCTTAAACAGGCGAGACTCCGGGAAATGAGAGACAAGTTTCTAGAGAGAGGTTACCCCACTTCCGTCCTGGACCAGAAGCACATATCGCCCGCCCGCCAACGCACCCCTACTAGGGATCGTATCCCTTTTGTACACACGTACCATCCATACGCTTATGTACTTCACAAAGCTATCAGGAAACATTGGAGCCTACTAGGCACAGGTTACCCAGACATTCCATCCTTCCAAATGCCATTTCTACCCTGTTTCAAACGACCAACTAACCTGAGGGACTCTTTAATACGTGCAGACATCGGAGGGACAAACCCAGGCCCAAGGCAGAGATTTTTACAGAATCCAAAGACAGGGACATTCCCCTACCTGCAATGCAGGCAATGCAACAACGTCATACGGGGCGATTCAATCCAACATCCACAATCTGGGAAGCGATATAAAATACACAATTTCTTCACCTGTGACACATCTTTTGTTGTTTATCTGATCAAGTGCCCGTGTGGCCTTGTATACGTCAGTGAGGCCACCCAACCAATCAAGGACAGAATTTCAAAGCATAAATCTACCATCCATTGCAAAAATTTATTATTACCTATCCCGTTCCATTTCATCACACAAGGACATCAGATCTCACAATTGAAATTCCAAGTATTAGAACAGGTATTACCACCACGGAGAGGTGGCGATCGTGTACGCCTGCTCAAACAGAGGGAGGCATACTGGATACAGGAACTACAGTCCCTTGCCCCCAGGGGTCTCAATAGGGACTATGACTTGGCCTCCTTCATCTGATGGATATTCACCTCGAATGGATTAAGTGCTTGAGTTGGTGGACAGTTCACACAATATGATGGGATCTATCTGTATGGGATCTATCTGTATTGATATGTATTTCTAAGCTAATTAATAACATTACAAGTCGTGATTATTATCCCATGGTATTGATTGGTCTTAACTATTCATTTTGTATTGCAGATAAAATTTATAATGATATTATGTTATGTTGGACACCATCCATGGACTGATCACTGATCCACCACAAAAGAATGGACTACACAGCCCTGGATTCACTTTCCTAGTTCATCACCATGCACTTCTATCCACGTGACATGATGACTGATGACCACCATGACGGTAATCGCCCCCTCTGACTATGGAACGCACACCTCTATGTATGGAGATACACTTCCTATACCGTGGAACGCATAGGACTTCCTGTTACCGCGCACGTCATATCCAGATGACGTCACATCCGGTGACGTCACATCCAGTCTCTCGGAACGCACTTATCTGTACGTGAAACGCATAGGACTTCCTGTCTCCACGTATGACATATCCGGTGACGTCACATCCGGTGACTTCACATCCGGTTTCACGGAACGCACGCCACTCTGCTGACACGCAAAGCTGCGTTCCACCACTCACCACCATGGGCCTATTAGCCAATCACCATCCCCCCTGCGCCTTTAAATAGCACCATGCACCACCATACTGTGTCACCTCACACTAACCAGCGGTGGACACCGCGTTTGGACACAAGGACCTCCCTTACAGGTGGACTGGTATGCACCACTTAGATATTCTGACAGTACCCTAGCATATTTGGGATTTTGGCACTTTACTTAATGACCCATGTACCTCTACAGGATTGACACATGTTCCCAGAGGCATCTGCCCACTCTCCCCATACACCTGACTCCAAACAACTTTGTATGTTCCTTTTTACTAAAGCCTCCTCTTATGTGTACTGAATTCATTCTAAATGTGTCACTGATTTTTTATTTTTATTTTTATTATTTTCCTTGTCTAAAATACTTTATTGTGTGTAACCTTACACTTATATTCTGTAATTTGATTGTTATCTTATTTTTGGTTGTGGACCACACTGATGAAGGCCGCAGATTGAGGCCGAAACGTCTGTTTTGTTTGGACTATAATATATTTTACATCTATTTTTCACAAATTGAGTGCCGAGGTTATTTTGCATAGACTTCGTGTTGGACCCTACTCGTGCACCTACAATTAGCAGTAGTGCGGCGATTTCTTTTCTTATGTGTCAAAAGTGGGGTCCTCCTTGGGCTCCTGATCCCTGATCCTATAAGCAAAAAATGAATCCTTTTCAAATGAAAGAAAAACAAATGGCTATTCAAAGGATCCTTTCTCCATAGACCACAATGTTAAAAATATGAATCCAGTTTAAATCTGTTTTTTTAGCTGTATCTGCCAAACTTTTTTTGTCAATGGACTGCTGCTGGATTCTTTTTAATGGATGATTCTAGACATGTGTACGTAGCCTAAGCAAAGGATCTTGCACCACTTTTTATCTAGAACACACTTTTGAGCTTACAAATAGAGATGAGCGTTGTTCTACTCGAGCTGTTCGCCCATCTCAAATTCGAGCTGTTTCGGGTGGTGTTCGAGCCGTTCGGCGAACACGAACGATTTGAGAAAAATTCGGCTGTTCGAGGTTATGTTCGATAACTGTTCGTGCACCAAAATCATAACTGGATTTTTTCTCAGTAATGATGAAAATTAATGTTAATACGCAGTTTGAGTGTACAGCGGGGTGGGGGGAGGGGCAGGGGATGGATCTCTGCAGGAATAATGAAGATCTCCATTTTTTTTTCTCTTTCCCGCATTTACAGTGGGGAGGTGCAATCTGTCAGCCTATCAGCAGCGCACACACGGAGCGAAGTGCTTTTTTTCACACAAGCAAGGCATGTGTCATTGGCAGTGTATGTCACATGTCCTTGCCCTATAAGACCAAGCCATTTTCCCCGTCGCCACCATTTTCTCACTGCTGCAGCTGCGTGTTAGACGGCACCGCTGTTGCTGTGTGCGCTATACCTTGTTAATTTCAAGCCAATTTTCGCACAAATCTACAGATAGCTTGGGAGTAGGGAATAGTTGTGATTGCAGTCCTTTTAAGGACTAGGTTACAGCATTTCCTACGACTTTTATCAGGCAGGTCTGTGCTCTTAAATAGATAGGTTGTGGGAGTAAAGACTAATTGTAATTGGAGTCCTTTTCAGGACTAGGTTACATCAGTTCCTATCAGTTTTTGCCAGGCAGGTCTGTGCCAGTGCTGTGCAAGTTTTTTTCATAGCATTTGGCTGAATCTAGCAAAGCTAATCCTTTTTGGCCTATTGCAGAGTGTGTTAGTCAGTGGAGTAGCCTATCTGTGTTGCAAGATATACCACCTGTGTATAGAATACCAATTTTTTTACTGCACCAAGTGAAGGAAAATCTTTACGGCATAGCATCATTCTATTAGTCCATCTATACTGACCTCCATCAGGTTGCAAATTGAATATAATTTTTTTCTGCATCTAGCTCTGAAAAAATATTTGGCCTTCTAGCAGTGTGTGGGACTTTCTCTATTAGTCCATCTATACTGACCTCCATCAGGTTGCAAACTGAATATATTTTTTTCTGCATCTACCTCTGAAAAAATATTGGGCTTGTAGCTGTGTGTGGGACTTGTTCTATTAATCCATCTATACAGACCCCCATCAGGTTGCAAACTGAATATAATTTTTTTCTGCATCTACCTCTGAAAAAATATTTGGGCTTCTAGCTGTGTGTGGGACTTGTTCTATTACTCCATCTATACTGACCTCCATCAGGTTGCAAATTGAATATAATTTTTTTCTGCATCTAGCTCTGAAAAAATATTGGGCTTCTAGCTGTGTGTGGGACTTGTTTTATTAGTCCATCTATACTGACCTCCATCAGGTTGCAAACTGAATATATTTTTTTCTGCATCAACCTCTGAAAAAATATTGGGCTTCTAGCTGTGTGTGGGACTTGTTCTATTAATCCATCTATACAGACCTCCATCAGGTTGCAAACTGAATATAATTTTTTTCTGCATCTAGCTCTGAAAAAATATTTGGGCTTCTAGCAGTGTGTGGGACTTTCTCTATTAGTCCATCTATACTGACCTCCATCAGGTTGCAAATTAAAAATAATTTTTATCTGCATCTACCTCTGAAAAAATATTTGGGCTTCTAGCTGTGTTTGGGACTTGTTCTATTACTCCATCTATACTGACCTCCATCAGGTTGCAAATTGAATATAATTTTGTTCTGCATCTAGCTCTGAAAAAATATTGGGCTTCTAGCTGTGTGTGGGACTTGTTGTATTAGTCCATCTATACTGACCTCCATCAGGTTGCAAACTGAATATATTTTTTTCTGCATCTACCTCTGAAAAAATATTGGGCTTCTAGCTGTGTGTGGGACTTGTTCTATTAATCCATCTATACAGACCTCCATCAGGTTGCAAACTGAATATAATTTTTTTCTGCATCTAGCTCTGAAAAAATATTTGGCCTTCTAGCAGTGTGTGGGACTTTCTCTATTAGTCCATCTATACTGACCTCCATCAGGTTGCAAATTAAAAATAATTTTTATCTGCATCTAGCTCTGAAGAAATATTTGGGCTTCTAGCTGTGTGTGGGACTTGTTCTATTACTATATCTATACTGACCTCCATCAGGTTGCAAATTGAATATAATTTTTTTCTGCATCTAGCTCTGAAAAAATATTTGGGCTTCTAGCCGTGTGTGGGACTTGTTCTATTACTCCATCTATTCTGACCTCCATCAGGTTGCAAACTGAATATATTTTTTTCTGCATCTACCTCTGAAAAAATATTGGGCTTCTAGCTGTGTGTGGGATTTGTTCTATTAGTCCACCTATACTGACCTCCATCAGGTTGCAAATTCAAAATAATTTTTTGTCTGCAACTAGCTCTGAAAAAATATTTGGCCTTCTAGCAGTGTATGGGACTTTCTCTATTAGTCCAACTATACTGACCTCCATCAGGTTGCAAACTGAATATAATTTTTTTCTGCATCTAGCTCTGAAAAAATATTTGGCCTTCTAGCAGTGTGTGGGACTTTCTCTATTAGTCCATCTATACTGAGCTCCATCAGGTTGCAAACTGAATATAATTTTTTTCTGCATCTATCTCTGAAAAAATATTTGGCCTTCTAGCAGTGTGTGGGACTTGTTCTATTAGTCCACCTATACTGACCTCCATCAGGTTGCAAATTCAAAATAATTTTTTGTCTGCATCTAGCTCTGAAAAAATATTTGGCCTTCTAGCATTGTGTGGGACTTTCTCTATTAGTCCATCTATACTGACCTCCATCAGGTTGCAAACTGAATATATTTTTTTCTGCATCTACCTCTGAAAAAATATTTGGGCTTCTAGCTGTGTGTGGGACTTGTTCTATTAGTCCATCTATACTGACCTCCATCAGGTTGCAAATTGAATATAATTTTTTTCTGCATCTAACCCAGCCAATAGTTTTGGCCTAATACCACAGTTTGGCCACTCAGCTCTGCTCGGTTCCCATCCATTGTTTTTTTGTGCAAACAACTCCAGAGTTGTGAATTAGTTAACCACCAAAATGAGTGGAAAAAGGCCTGCTGCTGGTGGAAAGGGGAATAGGCGTGTTGGGAAGGGGAAAAAAGGTTGTGTCCATGGGGTAGGTGTTAAAGCAACAGTAACATCTGCAGAAGAAAGACCATCTTCCAGCCAAACTAAAATGTCTACTTCTTTTAGCGGACAATGTGATAAGATCCCTTTCTTACGGCCACGCCAATCGCTACAAATTCCAGATGAGGCACAAAAACAGCAGGTGCTTCAACGGATATCAAGTGCTCCTTTAAGTGTGCTCTCCTCCACATCAACTTCAACATCACAAATACTCCAGTCCTCAAAGGTGTCACCCCAATCGCACTTGCTTCCTCACAGCTCCCAAATCTCCAGCTGCCCGTCTGAGTATGAGGTAGAACAGATGGTTGAGTCTGCAGAGCTGTTTACTCACACTATAGACTGGGAATCAGAGGTCGACTCCAGCGCTTCTGTGAATCCAGACGAGGAAATGATCTGCACTGATGCCGAGAATCTTCATGAGTCGGATCCAGGACCAGACGCAGAAGGTTCTGACCATAATGTAGACCCTCATTCCCAAACTGTAACTCCTGTTGGTGGAGACAATGAGGAAGACGATGATGAGACTCAAATACCTGATTGGAGCGACAACTTTAGTTTTTTGTCAGGGCAGGAACAGGTTGGCTCTGAGGACGACAGGTGTGATAACTCACAGGGTGATGATGATGAGGTTGGAGATCCCACTTACTGTCAACCCACAGTCAGCCAAGAGATGAGGTCAGCAGAGGAGGTGGAGGAAGATGCTAGTGACGACGAGGTCAGGTTGCGCCTTCCTGGACAGAGACGTAGTACTGGAAGCACGTCAACAACTGCATCCTCAAACACAACTCTGCCTCTCACCACAAGTCGTGGTGGCTCTTCAGGTCGCATGGGTGCTAAGCCTTGCATAGCCTGGGCATTTTTTCAGATCGATAAAGATGACCCAACTCGTGTTATCTGTAACATTTGTCAGCAAAAGCTAAGTAGAGGCCAAAAAATACATAGTTTGAGTACTTCATGCATGAACCGGCACATGGACATGAAGCATAAGTTGCAGTGGGAAGCTCAGTGTGCTACAATGCGGCCTAGCCGGCCGGGCCAACCACCGTCTGCCATATCTTGTGCATCCGCGGCCTCTTCATCCTCTGTGACTGGGGGGACAGCAGTCACACCTGTTTTGGGGCGCAGACCTGCCACCTCTTTACCCGCAACAGCCAGCGTGATTGGCAGGTCATCATTTTCTTTAGAGGTGGTAACACCAGCTGGTGTTGAGCGCTGTCCGACATCGATAGCACCACCTTTGGATCAAGGCAACCTAACATGTCCGCCTGCATCTTCCTCACAGACCGGCAGTTTGCCGGGGACACCCTTATCAACCCCGCCTAAGCACAATAGCCAGCCCTCGGTCCCTCAGATGTGGACAAGTAAAAGACCATTTGCTCCTAGCCATGAGAAAGCTAAGAGGTTGAATTTCACCATCTGCAAGCTCTTGGCTACAGAAATGCTGCCTTTCCGCCTGGTGCACACAGAGGATTTTCGAGACCTTATGTCCATCGCAGTGCCCCAGTACCAGATGCCCAGTCGGCACTACTTCTCAAAGAAAGGTGTGCCTGCGCTCCACCAGCATGTCGCACACAACATCACCGCTTCTTTGAGAAACTCTGTGTGTGACAGGGTGCATTTCACCACAGACACTTGGACGAGTAGGCATGGACAGGGGCGTTACATGTCGCTGACTGGGCACTGGGTAACTATGGTTACAGCAGGACAAGGGGCTGCTGTCCAAGTCTTGCCGTCCCCACGAGTTGTGCGTCAATCCTCTTTATGTCAAAGTTCCTCCACTGCTTCTGCCTCCTCAACCTCCTCTCGGTCTTCCACCTGCACCCAAAGCCTGTCTGGTCATGCCACAAGCTTTCTAACTGTGCAGAAGGGATCCTGCACACCTCCTTACTATGCTGGCAGTAGGGCTCAACGTCATCAGGCGGTTTTTACTTTGAAATGTCTGGGAAATGTGAGTCACACAGCTGAGGAGTTGTGGTCAGCTCTGGAGAACCAATTTCATGAATGGTTGTCTCCACTGGACCTGAAACCAGGGAAGGCCGTGTGCGACAATGCTGCAAACCTGGGTGCGGCCCTTCGCCAGGGCAATGTCACACACGTGCCTTGTATGGCTCACGTGTTGAACCTAGTTGTCCAGCAATTTTTAGCCCACTATCCCAGACTAGATGGCCTTCTGCAGAGGGCACGGTCGCTGTGTGCTCACTTCCTCCGTTCGCATCCCGCAGCTCAGCGACTTACATCTCTACAGAAGTCGTTGGGCCTGCCACTTCACCGGCTAAAATGCGATGTGCCTACCCGGTGGAATTCAACTCTGCACATGTTGCAGCGACTGTGCCAGCACCGACAAGCTCTGGTGCAATACGTTCTGACGTATAGCCTGGGCCAACGAGATCCAGACGTGGGGCAAATCACGCTGGAGGAGTGGTCTCAGATCAGGGACCTATGCACCCTTCTGCACAGTTTTGAAATGGCGACGAAGATGTTTAGTGCTGATGATGCCATTATCAGCATGACTATTCCGGTGATTTACATGCTGGAGCACATGTTAAACAGAATTCGGAGTCAGGTGGTGGCACATGAGGAGGTGGAGGAAGTAGAGGAGGAGGAGTTGTATGCCGAAGGGCTAACATCTGCAAGGTCCAGACGGTTGGCAGCACCAAGGCGGCAGACATGTGAGGGTGGGGGAGATGGTTTTACCAGGGCGCATGGTAGCAGCCAAACTAGTGAGGAAGGTGCAGGAGCCCAGGAAGAAGTGGAGGACGAACTGATGGAAGACTCATCAGATGAGGGAGACCTTGATCACATTTCTGTTGTGCGAGGTTGGGGGGAGAGGACAGAGGAAGGAAGCATGATTGTTACCTCGCCACCAACACAACAGGGACTTGGTGCTCCTGGATGCGCAACACACATGAGTGCCTTCTTGCTGCACTACCTGCAACATGACCCTCGAATTGTGAGAATTAGAAATAATCCTGACTACTGGGTTGCCACACTGTTAGATCCCCGGTACAAAAGTAAATTTGCAGAAATTATTCCTGCCATAGAAAGGGATGCGCGCATGCAGTAGTATCAGCAGAGACTGTTGCAGAATCTTACATGTGCTTTTCCACAAAACACCAGTGGTGCACGTAGTGAATCTCACAGTTCCAACTTGCCAACCGTGGGACCGTCAAGTGTTCAGCACTCAAACCATAACAGAACCACAGTATCTGCTGGTAACATCAATTTTGCGCAATATTTTCACCACTTTTTTAGTCCATCCTTTGCAAGGCCACAGGAGACAAGAAGTCAGACAAATAGTCGACGCCTAGAGACGATGGTACAGGAGTATCTCCAAGTAAACATTGAAGCCATGACTGTGTCACTGGACCCTTGCTCTTTTTGGGCTTCCAATCTGGAGAAATGGCCGGAGCTAGCCACTTACGCCTTGGAGATCTTGTCATGCCCCGCAGCCAGCGTTCTGTCTGAACGTGTGTTCAGCGCTGCTGGTGGTGTGCTGACAGATAAGCGCACGCGGCTCTCCACTGATAATGTAGACAGACTCACGTTCATAAAGATGAACAAATCATGGATCCGAAACGACTTTTCTACCCCTGTGTCATCCTGGGGAGAGTAAAAGATGGATGATTGGTTAAAATCACCCTACCAACCGCTTTAAGCTTTCAAATTACTAATCATGTTTATCTGTATCTTGGCTGGAAAATAATTTGGTCTTTGTAGCAGTGTGCAGCACTGATTCTATTAGGCCATCTATAATAAGCTCCACCAGATTTAAAATTACTAATCATGTTTATCTGTATCTTGGCTGGAAAATAATTTGGGCTTTGTAGCAGTGTGCAGCACTGATCCTATTAGGCCATCTATACTAAGCTCCACCAGATTTAAAATTAATAATAATTTTTAGCTGCATCTAGCCCGGAAAATAATTTTGGGGCTCCGAGATGCGCAAGACACATAAGTGCCTTCTTGCTGCACTACCTGCAACATGACCCTCATATTGTCAGAATTCGAAGTAATCCTGACTACTGGGTTGCCACACTCTTAGATCCCCCAAACTTTTCGATCAACCTTTTCATTTTAATAAAGACCAAAAAAATTGTCATTTTTGAAATTATAAGCATTAGCAGGTTATTAGAAACTGAAATCAAACAGTTTTCAATTCAAAACTTTATTCTAGGTGTTGTTACATTTTCACATAGGACCCCTTGTTCGAAAGGAGCTTCTGAACTCTCTCGTCCATTGAATTTGTCAGGTTTTGGATGGTTTCTGCTTCAATTGTTTTGCATGAGGACAGAATACCCTCCCAGAGCTGTTGCTTAGATGTGAACTGCCTCCCGCCATCATAGACACTCCTTTTGATGATGCTCCAGAGGTTCTGAATGGTGTAGAGATCAGGGGAGTATGGGGGTCACACCATAAGTTTGTCCCCTTTTATGCCCATATCAGCCAGAGATGCAGATGTTTTATGTGCAGCATGAGATGGTGCATTATCATGCAAAAAAATGATCTTGCTGTGAAATACACGGTTCTTCTTCTTGAACCATGGCAGGAAGTGCTGTTTGAGAAAATCCACATACATTATGGAGTTCATCTTTAGCGCTTTCAGGGATCCTAAAGGGGCCGACAATCTCTCTCCCCATGATTCCAGCCCAAAACATTACTCCACCTCCTCCTTGTTGGCGCTGTTGCCGTGTCTGCGTGGGGTGTCCATCAACCAGCCATCCTCCACTCCATCCATCTGGACAATCGAGCGCTGCACGGCACTCATCCGTGAACAAAACAGTTTTGAAATCAGTCTTCATGTAATGTTTGGCCCACTGGAGCCGTTTCTGCTTGTGTGAAGTGGATAGAGGAGGTCGACAGGATGGCGTATGCACAGCTGCAAGCCTCTGAAGGACCCTGCATCTTGTTGATCGGGGGACGTTGGAGGCACCAGCAGCTTCAAAAACTTGTCTGCTGCTATGACAAGGCTTTTTTGCCGCTGCTCTTTTAACCTGACGTAATTGCCTGTAGGAAAGAGTCCTCAATTTGCCCTTATCAGCACGCACACGTGTGTACTGTGAATCAGCTACATACTTCTTGATTGCCAAGACACTTCATCCTGATCATCGCACAATGTTGATTGTAGTCATGCCTTGACCTAAACACTCCACAATTTGTTGCTTCTCAGCAGCCGACACATCCTTTTTCTTTCCCATTTTGGCAGAAAATGTAGGCTGCTTAATAATGTGGGACAGCCTTCTTAAGTAGTCTTGCCTTTCATTGGACACACCTGCCAAACTAATTAGCACAGGTGTCTGCAATTCCTTACAGTGAGTTTAACTGACAAACAAACAAATTCTTCCCTTATCACTCCTAAACACTTTTTGCATAATAGTTTGGAACACAGTGTACATGTGCTTTTCCACAAAACACCAGTGGTTCACGTAGTGAATCTTACAGTTCTAACTTGCCAACCGTGGTCTGTATGGAGTTGTTCAATAAAGGGCCCAAAATTAAGATAACATAGATGGGAGAGGTCTCTATGAATAGGAATTCCTAAGTATTTGATACCCTGTGAGGGCCAGGCAAAGGGAAAGTTGGACTGGATGGAATCCTATATGGATTTGGGGAGGGAGACATCGAGGGCCTCAGACTTCGCTGCATTGATTTTAAAATTTGACCATGTAACAAAGTGATCTATTTCAGCCATAACAGCATGGATGGATATATGTGATTGAGTGATATATACTAGGACATCATCAGCAAAAAGAGAGCAATTGTACTCGGTGCTTCCCACCTCAATCCACCTAATATTGGGGTTATGGCGAATTGATGAGAGCAGGTGCTCCGTCACTAGGATGTATAAGAGAGGGGACAGAGAACATCCCTGCCTTGCCCCATTGGTGATTGTGAAAGGTGATGAAAATGTTCTGACGCACCCCCTGGGCCTTGGGACACCCGGAGCCGGACCCTTTTTGGTGGATGCTGGTGGTTGTAGTCTCCGTGGCGGCGACCCGGTTCCGTGGCTCAGGGCGGTCAAACCAGTGGCGGAACTATTTATGTGGTTTTGATGTTTAAATGTCCGACTACGCCACCCGTGGATTGCGGTCAGAGTGAACCACCGCTCCAGGGCAGACCGCTGAGGCTGGTGTTGTGGGTGCAGCAGAGCGTAGCATAACTCCCCACGGGAGGAGTATAGCCTCAGGGCAGTGTATGCGGAGGATCGGGGTGATGGTGCAGGGCAGCAGCAGTAACGACACGGAGTCAGTGATGCAGTCCAGGGCCTTTACTCACAGTTCTTATTATCCAGACCACGTCTGCAGGTAACGGCTGCCCACGTCGTACTGTGCTCACCAGGTGAGGGGCTCAGACAACTCCCAGATAACTTTGGAGCGCTTCACAGGACCCCCTTTGTGTGTCCTTTGTCTGGCCTTTCTTACCAACCCTTCTGTCCGGCTGCCTCGGGCCTCCTCTTGGTAAACTTGGCGCCAGTTTCCCTGACCCTATGTGGTGCCTTCCTAGCGGGTGTAGCGAGGGGCTGCGCCACATAAAATGTCACAGCCTCCTGTTTCTAGCTGAGTGTCGTTTCCTGCCTTCACTAGTTTCGGGGACCGGTCTCCCCCTTTGGCCTGACCCCTCTACACAGGTGGATTCGGGCGTGCGGTGGCAACTCGCCCGTCCGCACCCCTGGGATCCCTTCGTTCCTCGTTCCTGGAGCCTTCTCCGCTCCTCTTCCTTCCTTCTCCCTCTTCCAGGCCTGGGCCTCTGTTACTAGGCCCGCCTCCGGAGCAGAGCTCATGCAGAGCCCCTGCTCCCTGCCACTTCTGCTCAGACTTCTCTGCACTGAACTAAGATGGTGCCCACCTTTTATACTCCCTTCTCAATGCACCCAGGAACTGCTTCCTCCCTGCTCCTGCACTACAGGGTTCCCCTTCCTCAGTGTTCCCTCCCCCCACTCCAGCCAGGGACAGGGACTGTCATGCCCATCTCAGGGGCATATTGGTCGCCCTGCCCCACGGCAATGTGGTGTAATGCATGCAGGTGTCGGGTCCTGATCCACACTCCATCCTTACCTGAGAGTGAGATATCACACCTCTGGGTGAGGTGCAATACCTCTGTAGCAACCAAGCCCTCAGGGTAATACAGTTCCATTTATCTTCAGCCTAGGTGACGTATTGAGATACAGGGCCGTGATTTTGGCTATAAAAAGGTCCCCTAGACCCCTACCACAAGCTTTTTAAGAGAATCATATATGGCATGCCAGGAGACTCTATGGAATGCTTTCTCAGCATCCAACGAGAGTATCTAATTACAAATTTTTAACTTCATCTAGCCCAGGAAATACTTTGTGTCTAGTAGCAGTGTCTGCTAGTTAGCGGATTATCCCGGCTGTTAAGCAAGCTACACCACCTGTAGTTTTGACACTTAATTTTTTCAAAGGAAATGCTTCGGGACCACGGGATACTCAGTGAAGAGCATCAGGAGGCACCCCAAGGCATAGGGGCTGGGACTGGCAGTAGGATGCCTTGCGGTGGACAGCCGAGCTCGATCCTTATAAAAACTTTTTAACTGCAGCAGCTTTAGTGGACGCTACTGGAGCTGGAATTACGCGGCTGCTGGCATGAGACTTGCCCTCCAATAGATCCTTGTAATTGGATTTAAAGTGTATTCATTCAAATTAGAGAGACAATTTAAATTAAAAAGCTTAGAGCTGCCTCCACCACAGGGGGGCTTGCTCGACCCACCAGCGGACAGGCACCAGTATTGGGAGAGGGGGGCTGGCCGTCAGGGTTCACCGCGGCTCTGGCACAAACCCGGCGACACGGAGGTGGCACGGGCAGGAGCGGACTGAACGTGTCGGCTTCTCACTTTTTGGATTTTAGAAGGGCATGACATGCCTATATCTGTGTCTCCCCCTCCTTTTACTCCTCCACCTCTTTTCTTTTCGCATGACTATATGTACTTGTCACTTTTCCATGTGTTAGTTGTGTCTTCTGAGCAGTTTGTCAGCTTTTGGACACCTTTGAAGGTGTTTTCTATGTGTTTCTATGTGTTTTTGTTTGCCTGCCATTGGTTTTAACGGTATTCGAAGGTGTTCGACGAACAGTTCGACGAACAGTTCGGCGAACACACGGGTGTTCGACGAACCGATCCGAACTCGAACACTACGGGGGTGGCTCAACACTACTTACAAATTTAGACAATACATTTTATATACATTATATACATATATACATTTTATAGCCTAAAATTGGAACATATTTTTTCTTAGGTCTGTTATGGTCAGAAAATTTGATTTTGTTTTTCGAAGAGTAATATAATTTAGAAAAGTTTTTTTGCATTCAAATTATCTTACCATTTTGTGTATACAGTCCATATACAGGCCTATGTACAGTATCTCTCTGGTTACAAACCGAATTCTTTGTCTAATCGTATCCCACGGAATCAAAGCATTTTCTGCAGAATGTGTCAACATTGCACATAATAAATATTAATTTTCTATTTCTCTTTAAGTAGTTAATTTCCATAGCCTCCTTACAGCTCTATTTAGTGTATTCTACTTTTTTAATTTACAACTCTGATTCCAAACACTGTGTTTCTAGCAGTAAGCAAAGAAGGCAAAACGCAATAAGCAAATAATTCTAAACATAACCTGCCCACCCTTTTTAAGTAAAGTACGCATCACTTGCTGGGGGCTCTCTACTAATTAATTTCAATTTTAAATTCCATTGCCTCCTTTCCCTCTCCTCCTTCCCAGGAAAATTTTCTTAGAAAGATAATTAGTAAGATGACTGGCGGTATTAAATCACATAAGTATACAAATATCACACTCTACTCTAGAATATAGGCCTTGAGGACATGAAGCTAAAACCTACCAAGGGAAATCTCTCTTTTTTTCCTGGGATACACAAAATCTCTGTAGCACATTAATTGCCATTACTATTTACTCATACTCATTCTACTGGGAGTTAAATATATATATATATATATATATATATATATATATACATATATATATATATATATATATATATTTAACTGCATAGAATTGCTAATATCAAATTGGAATAATTAGATGGGTTTTCGCCCATATATCTATAGGTTATAATCCTGGTTATATTTGAAATATTTTGACCCTTTTCTTATCTTGTTACATGAGTAAAGTTACAAAGTGCTTGTAAAAACAAACAACTTAGCAATTTACCTCTTATGAAAACTTTTCTCCATTCTGAAGAGTAGAGAGATTTTTAATTGCATAGTTTATTATTTATTGCTGAGATTACCAACCATCGCCCTAGTCTATCAAAGTTGGATGGTTTCCTAAGCAAAAAATGTGTTTGCAGGAATCCAGCGATTGAGAATTGCCATCATAAAACCAAAGGCAATCCTGAATTTAATGATTCTATTTAGTCAATCAATAAAAAACACTATAACAGGTAACACAACTATATAAACATTATGATAATAATAAATGCATAATAGACAAAAACATTTTTTAGACAAATTAAATAACATAAAAACTATTTGCATTCATTTCATTGTGATTTTTTTATTTTATTCTTATGGATATTTATATAATACTAGATGGTGGCCCGATTCTAACGCATCAGGTATTCTCAAATCCACCCAAAGTATCCCCCTGGGGCCCCTAATGAATTTCGTAAATACCTCATGTTGCCAATACTGCCTGTGCGCGGCGCTATAGCTGACCGCGCACAGGCAGCACGTGACCCCCGGCTGCAGCCGGCTCTTGTTTCCGCTTACGTTGCCACTATTTGCGGATGCAGCCAGGGGTCTCCTGTTCCGCGTTCCACGGTGAGTGACAGGTTGTGGGCCAATTTGCGGCTGGACTGCGCCTGTCCCTGATTGGTCGCGGCCGGCCGGGCGCGGCCAATCAGCGAAGCGTGGTTCAAATCCCGCGCCAATTCGCGGCCAGACTGAGCCTGTCGCTGATTGGTCGCGGGCGGCTGGTGTGACCAATCAGTGACGCGGGATTTCCGTTACAGACAAACAGACAGAATTAGACAATTATATACACTGCTCAAAAAAATAAAGGGAACACTCAAATAACACATCCTAGATCTGAATGAATGAAATATTCTCATTCAATACTTTGTTCTGTACAAAGTTGAATGGGCTGACAACAAAATCACACAAAAATCATCAATGGAAATCAAATTAATTAACCAATGGAGGCTGATCCAACTTTGATGCAATGTCCTTAAAACAAGTCAAAATGAAGCTCAGTATTGTGTGTGGCCTCCATGTGCCTGTATGACCTCCCTACAATGCATGGGCATGCTCCTGATGAGGTTGTGGATGGTCTCCTGTGGGATCTCCTCCCAGACCTGGACTAAAGCATCTGCCAACTACTGGACAGTCTGTGGTGCAACATAACATTGGTGGATGAAGCGAGACATGATGTCCCAGATGTGCTCAATCAGATTCAGGTCTGGGGAATGGGCGGGCCAGTCCATAGCTTCAATGCCTTCATCTTGCAGGAACTGCTGACACACTCCAGCCACATGAGATCTGGCATTGTCCTGCATTAGGAGGAACCCAGGGCCAACCGCACCAGCATATGGTCTCACAAGGGGTCTGAGGATCTCATCTCGGTACCTAATGGCATTAAGGCTACCTCTGGCGAGCACATGGAGGGTTGTGCGGCCCTCCAAAGAAATGCCACCCCACACCATTACTGACCCACTGCCAAACCGGTCATGCTGAAGGATGTTGAAGACAGCAGATCACTCTCGACGGCGTCTCCAGACTCTGCCAACCCTGGTGTTCTGTGGCATTTCTTTGGAGGGCTGCACAGCCCTCCATGTGCTCGACAAAGGTAGCCTGATTGCCATTAGGTACTGAGATGATATCCTCAGACCCCTTGTGAGACCATATGCTGGTGTGGTTGGCCCTGGGTTCCTCCTAATGCATGACAATTCCAGACCTCAGGCATTGAAGCTATGGACTGGCCTGCCCGTTCCCCAGACCTGAATCCGATTGAGCACATCTGGAACATCATGTCTCGTTCCATCCACCAACGTCACGTTGCACCACAGACTGTCCAGGAGTGGGCGGATGCTTTAGTCCAGGTCTGGGAGGAAATCCCACAGGAGACCATCCACAACCTCATCAGGAGCATGCCCAGGCATTGTAGGGAGGTCATACAGGCACGTGGAGGCCACACACAATACTGAGCCTCATTTTGACTTGTTTTAAGGACATTACATCAAAGTTGGATCAGCCTGTAGTGTGTTTTTCCACTTTCATTTTGGGGGTGACTCCAAATCCAGGCCTCCATTGGTAAATACATTTGATTTCCATTGATAATTTTTGTGTGATTTTGTTGTCAGCACATTCAACTTTGTACAGAACAAAGTATTCAATGAGAATATTTCATTCATTCAGATCTAGGATGTGTTATTTGAGTGTTCCCTTTATTTTTTTGAGCCGTGTATATAGATGATATTTATAAATACAAAAAAATAGATGATAACCATCCAATGCATATACGATTTCATTCTTTTAGGTGGCCAACCAGTAGATACAGATATTCCAATGGCTTTTATAGAAGTTGCAATAGGCATCATCGAAATTTTGATCAATTTTGATTTGATTTTGATCAATGTTGTTATCTGATTTTCATCCATTTTTGCTCCATGTGCCCATTTTTAACGTCAGTATGACATCTGTTTTTCTCTTATGAAAAAAAGATATAGTTTTCACAGTAAAAACGGATATCACACTAATGACCTGGAATTTGAGTGCTATCCATTTTTTATCCATATTTTTCATGAACTTATTGACTTGCAATAGTGAGTTTGAGTCCAACACATGTCTCTGTTTTCTTGTTTTTGCGGACATTCAATTTGCAAAAAACACATGTGAATGGCCCATTGTTTATAATGAGTATGTGTTCTTTGTGTGAAAAACACTGACAAAACACGTATGTGAACGTATGTGAACATATGACATCTGAATGAGGCTTAAGTTGAAGAGACAAGTGCATATTCATCTCTAGATTTAATTATTTGGGAAGAGAAACCAATTAGAATAGAAACCCCTATTTTCTTAACAGGTCAAAATCTCAGAGGTTTCAAACATATCAGGCATCTATTCTGGCCAATGTGTCATAAATGTAACGCGCCCCCTGGGGCCGTGGGGTACTCGGTAGCTGGGCCGGTCTATGTTGGGAGATGTCACGGTGGCAGTGACCCGGTCTGTGGCCCCAGGCGGTCAATTAAACAGAAAAGAATAAGAGGAATAAAGTTTTTAGAGATAATGTTCGTGACGCCACCTGTGGTATGCGGCTATATGGGGCCGCCGCTGCGGTGCAGATCCTCTGGAGCTCATGGTGATGCAGCAGAGTTGGTTCAGCTCTTCACAGATAGAGCTGAGCTCCAGGGCAGGATATAGTGAATTGTGGAGGTAGATGTTGTTGGTGCTGTGTAGTGCAGGGCCGGTGATGGCGCAGCAATAATTCAAGGACACAGTGGGGTGCAGTCTTCAGGTTTTACTCACAGTTGTTCAATTCTCCAGGTTACAAAGGCCAGTGTGTAACCTCCCACGTCGTCCTGTGTCCTCCAGGGAAGGGGTTCAGTAATCTCTCAAGTATATCAGGAGTACTCAAACGGGACCCCGTTCTGTGTGCCTTTCCCGGTTGTCTCACTGCACTGTCTCTCGCCCTCCTGCCCTGCGCCTTACAGCCAGTGTCCCAAGCCAGTGGCCTTGGGCCTTGTCGGGCGACCTGCAGTCCCCTGGACCCTATGCGGCCACCTTTTTGGCGATGTAATTGTGGATGTTGGCTGCAGCACTTTGAAAATGGAGCAGCCTCCGGTTGTCTAGCTGAGCCTGGTTATTCTCCACTAGTTAGGGGCCGGTCCCCTTCTGCGGCCTGATCCCTCCACGTCCGGGTGAATTCGGGCTCACGGTTGGTTTCCTGCACTCACCGTGCCCCTATGTTCCCCTCTGTCTCTGGAGCCTTTCTCTCTGCTCCCATCCTCTCTCGCTCTCCTCCTGGGCCTCTCTTACTATGCCCGGCTCTTCTCTCTCCTGAGCGGAGCTCCTACTGAGCTCCCACTCCCAACTGTCTCCTCTCTGTACTGGACTGTACTGAACTCCTTCTAGATGGTTCCTCTCCTTCTTATACTCTTCCTCTCTGTGCTCCCCTGATCTACTACCTCCACCCACCTTCTCTACCTAGTTCCACCCTCCAGCTAGGGACCAGGGACTGTGCTCTCCCTTAGCAGCAATCTCGCCCTTCCCTACTGAAGTGGAGTGTATTGGATGTGGGTGTGTGGGTCCCGGGTAGTACTCCCTCCTTACCTGAGAGTGGGGTACCACACCTCTGGGTGTGATGTAGTACCTCTGTGGCGACAGAACCCGCAGGGGCGCCACATACCCCACCATTAAACACAGCACGTCCGCGGGCTAGAACAGAGCAAAAACACAGGTGTTTTAGACATACAAAATCTTTAGATGCATCACATAGAAAAACAATCATAACTTTTCTTCCCTTTATGGGAGGCACTTTTTATTAAATCGTTTCAGGTTACTATATAAAACTTCTTTTTAAATAACAATTTTCTTCACACATAAAACATTTTTCATATAAAACATTTTTCAGCAGGCTACAGTGAGATCAATAACCGGGTGTCCATTTCACTGGGGAAGGTGCAAAGTGGGGGGACCCATCCTCAACAAACCCCCAACATAGGCCCTGGGCGTGGCTGCAGGGCATAACTGATCCAGTCGTTGGACCACGTCTTCGGCCAAGCCAAACGGGTTTTTGTTCGATGGTCTTGATAAAACCAACAAGAAGCACCTTAAAAAGTGCTAACTTTTTTACAATGAAAGTTTTTTTGTTGCTCACCGTCCACAACCTATGAGTCCTTGTACCTTTACCGGGTACACTAAACAAATGAACAAACTTTTTAAACACACACACAATGATTGTTGCAATATCCTTCCAGGTAACTATATACAGTTCTCAATTTGTAAGGGAATAGTTTAATAGTGGAGCCCCTTCCAGGGCAACGATTCACCACCAGATGGCCCAGCCGGGTCATCAGCCTCAGATGGCAGGGGCATGTCCTCCTCCTCTACCACTCTGTGAACATGGAGGGCGTACCATCCATGCTCTCCTCTGTGCCGCGTATAGGTAACCCTGCCGCCAAGGTATAGATCCCGTCCTGGGTGTCCCTGTGGGAGATGGGACTCCACGTCACGCCGGTTGACGAAGAGATCCGTGGCTATTTGCGGCTCCCTGATGAAGCCCCATCCAGCTTCCAGGTCAAACTTGACCACGGTCCCCTCTGCGCGTGGACTGGGTTTAGCCGAATTAACTTTGCGGGCCCAAGTCTTTTCTTGCATATTGCGGGCCTCCATCTTTTCCCACCGCTCTTGTCGCTCCTTGTGCTCCGCTGCCAGCTTTCAGAGATCCTGCTCGCAGTACTCCTCCCTTCTGAGGGCCTCAGCTTGGGTCTCCCGCGGGAACGCCATGAGATCACCCTCCGGTTTATTCCACCTGTACGCCACTCCATCTCCTTTACAGGCGACCGGGGGCGCGGGCGTGGGCAGTAGAGGGGCTCCCTGCTGGTCATCAAACTTCGCAGACTAGTCCAACGTGGGGCGCCCATACACCCATTCGGGTGCGGGGGCAGGTGGTTCCTCTAGGGGGCCCAGGAACGTGTCAGCGCTGTCGGCACCCGGGGAGTTGTCTATACCTGCTCCTGCGACCGCTTCAGTACTGTACGTCGCCTCTATGTTCAGGACAGGCTCCACCGGGGCTGAGGTGCTGATGGTGGGACTCAGTGTGGACCGCTGCCAGGTCAGCTTCACCAGCAGCTCATCCTTCCACGGCGCGACGGCGGCCTGCTGGGCTTCTTCCATCCACCGACCCAGCTCCTGTACCTTGTCGTGGAGGAACCCCATATCCACCAGGCAAAGCTTGCCCAGGACCTCCTCCAGGTTGAGGGAGGAATCATCTGGCTTCAGGCCACGGACAGGAGTCTGACTCTTGCCTCCGTCCATGGTGCCTGCCGGGTGCGTTCTCTCTCCACTGCTTGTGGCCCCGCCCTGTCTCCAAGGTTTTTTTCTCCTCTCCCCTTTCTGGGGCGGTTCCATGGCAGCTTGCTGTCGGCCACACCAGGGGCGGCTCCCCCAGACTGATGGACAAGTCTATGTAAATGGCCGCTGTTGCAGGGGGCGGGCTCTGCTTTTGGCGCCATTCTGGAACTTGGCCCACAATGGGAGGCTTCTTGTCATCTTTTATCACACACATAATGGTGCCTGATCTTCTAGGGTGGGCGCCGCATTCAGTATTAAACACAGTCTATAGGCGCACGGGACCAGTGATAATGGGTAGGTTCATCCTGTTCATGATGCCAAGTATGATGCGCCCCCTGGGGCCGTGGGGTACTCGGTAGCCAGGTCAGTTGATGCTCGGGGATGTCACGGTGTCAGTGACCTGGTCTGTGGCCCAGGGCGGTCAATTAGAAGGAAAAGAATAAGGGGAATAAAGTTTTTAGAGATAATGTTCGTGACGCCACCTGTGGTATGCGGCTATATGGGGCCGCCGCTGCGGTGCAGATCCTCTGGAGCTGATGGTGACGCAGCAGAGTTGGTTCAGCTCTCCACAGGTAGAGCTAAACTCCAGGGCAGGATATAGTGAACAGTGGAGGTAGTGCTGTGTAGTGCAGGGCCGGTGATGGCGCAGCAATAATTCAAGGACACAGTGGGGTGCAGTCTTCAGGTTTTACTCACAGTTGTTCAATTCTGCAGGTTACAAGGGCCAGTGTGTAACCTCCCACGTCATCCTGTGTCCTTCGGGGAAGGGGTTCAGCAATCTCTCAAGTTTCTCAGGAGTAATTAAACAGGACCCCGTTCTATGTGCCTTTTCCGGTCATCTCTCTGCACTGGCTCTCTCCCTCCTGCCCTGCGCCTCACAGCCAGTGCCCCAAGCCAGTGGCCTCGGGCCTTGTCGGGCGACCTGCAGTCCCCTGGACCCTATGCGGCCACCTTTTCGGCGATGTAATTGTGGATGTTGGCTGCAGCACCTTGAAAATGGAGCAGCCTCTGGTTGTCTAGCTGAGCCTGGTTATTCTCCACTCGTTAGGGGCCGGTCCCCTTCTGCAGCCTGATCCCTCCACGTCCGTGTGAATTCGGGCGCACGTGTGGCTTCCTGCACTCACCGTGCCCCTGGGATCCCCTCTGTCTCTGGAGTCTTTTCCTCTGCTCCCGTCCTCTCTCGCTCTCCTCCTGGGCCTCTCTTACTAAGCCCGGCTCTTCTCTCTCCTGAGCGGAGCTCCTACTGAGCTCCCACTCCTAACTGTCTCCTCTCTGTAGTGGACTGAACTGAACTCTTTCTAGATGGTTCCCCTCCTTCTTATACTCTTCCTGTCTGGGCTCCCCTGATCTACTACCTCCACCCACCTCCTCTACCTAGTTCCACCCTCCAGCTAGGGACCAGGGACTGTGCTCTCCCTTAGGAGCAATCTCGCCCTTCCCTACTGAAGTGGAGTGTATTGGATGTGGGTGTGTGGGTCCCGGGTAGTACTCCCCCCTTACCTGAGAGTGGGGTACCACACCTCTGGGTGTGATGCCGTACCTTTGTGGCGACTGAACCCGCAGGGGCGCCACAAATGCATACGATGGGAATAGCCCTTCATTTACCTTTTGTAATAATTTAAATGATCTCTTTCCAGTGCGTACTACTTCCGTAATCTATTCTTTGTTAACCACCTCAAGCACATTCAAGGATGTTTCCATCTCCTAATATATCTGCTAATAATTATCCCGTCCACCTTTGCCACAATTTGTTGGTTCATCTGAATTGTCTGTTTATGACAAGGAAATATTAAATTTCACAACCCAACTTCCAAGTGAGGATGCTCCAGAATTGTTCTTTAATGGAAGATTCAAGTGTTTGCCAAAACTGACATATCAGGAAAGTTGATAACTTCTCTAGTGAAGCGGAATAGTGAGATGTACTGTACTTCACTTATGATATTTTTTAGAATATATAAGGAACCTGTCATTTAAATTGGTATATATCTCCAGCCACAGTGCTAATAATGTTTTAAATATATGTGACTGTCTAACTGGAAGTTCGGCTGCAGGGAGAATATTAAGTTAGATTCTCCCAGTAGACGTTCGATTCCTGTCCTCAAGGCTGTGCTAGGAGCTGTGAACAGTCAACGCTCACTACACAGTGAATGACCAGTATTCAATGTCCCTACTCCTTGACTGAAATCCGGCTCAGCACACACTTGCTGGGAAGCTAAATGTTAGTCAATGGGCAAATGGATAGATTACAGCGCGCTCAATGTGCACTGAGCCTTAGAGATGATCAAAACTTTTAAAATGTGAAAAAGCCTGGATTGACAAATTTTTCCCAAAAATTAGATTTGAAGCAAATTAATTAGCCACAAATCACAATACTTCAAACTATGAGCTCTTCTAGCACTTTAATTCAACCCCTGTCAAACTTTGTAACACAAACAAAGAAACTTCAACATAAAAACGGATGGTAACCTGGTAGTATTGTAAAGTGCTGCAAAATATGTTGGTGCTTTAGAAATAAAATCATTATTTTTATTAAAAACCAACATCTCATTTAATAAAACTACGCACTGACAAGCTTTTTCTGATTTTAAAATGAGAAAATAGTCCAAAAATTATCCCTTTCAATTCTTTCAATCCTAATTATTCAACCCTTGCCAAAAAGGATATTACAAGGATTGCTAAATGTGGTGGCATGCCTCATTATAGGTGTGATGTGTACACTTTTCAAAGTGAACTAGTAAAACGGGTGTGCAAAAACAAACATGTAAAATTCAATGTCTACATTTTTAACTCTTTTTTTTTTTTTTTTTGAAATTCATTGCCCTTTCCCAAAAATATAGAGAAAAGAGGCAAATTTCTATAGAATGGAACTGTGTGGTAGAATAAGGCTAGAGGGTAAGATGTTGCTCACCTGATGGCGTTTTGAATGTCATAACTCCAGTAGAAGCATGTGTTAAAATCATCGCTGCAGTTCGCCAGCAGGTAGAAGGATCCCTTCTTCTGCATGCTTGGGGATATAGCTGAGAGGATAGGCATTTAAAGATGACCGCACTGCTGTAAAGAATGAAAGGTTTCACATTCCAGATAGATTCAAGTACTGAGCCATTTTTCAAATCAAGCTATAGACAGGGTAATTTGACTTGAAAAAATGAAATGTGTAAAAAAAACTACTTGAATCTACAAGGAGTGTAGAACCTTTCATCCTTTACAAAACAGGGTCATATTTAAACGCTTAACCTCTAATCTATATTCTTTGCCAAAAATTATGTAATAAAAAATGATAGGTAGCTACATGTCAACTAGTCAGCACCTACAATGAGGAGCTGTATTGGTGTCGCGTGTACAGATGTAAAATTTGATTAGTAAAACATATGGGCCAAAAAATTTTTTTGCGGTGAAGACTGCCAGTAAAATTTCTGTATTTTGTGGAGTTTTCTTTTGTATTTAAAAAAAAAATAAAATAAATAAATATATATATATATATATATATATATATATATACAGTATATATATATATATATATATATATATATATACAGTACAGACCAAAAGTTTGGACACATCATCTCATTTAAAGATTTTTCTGTATTTTCATGACTATGAAAATTGGACATTCACACTGAAGGCATCAAAACTATGAATTAACACATGTGGAATTATATACTTAACAAAAAAGTGTGAAACAACTGAAAATATTTCTTATATTCTAGGTTCTTCAAAGTAGCCACCTTTTGCTTTGATGACTGCTTTGCACACTCTTGGCATTCTCTTGATGAGCTTCAAGAGGTAGTCACCGGAAATGGTTTTCACTTCACACGTGTGCCCTGTCAGGTTTAATAAGTGGGATTTCTTGCCTTATAAATTGGGTTGGGACCATCAGTTGTGTTGTGCAGAAGTCAGGTGGATACACAGCTGATAGTCCTACTGAATAGACTGTTAGAATTTGTATTATGGCATGAAAAAAGCAGCTAATTAAAGAAAAAGGAGTGGCCATCATTACTTTAAGAAATGAAGGTCAGTCAGTCCGATAAATTGGCAAAACTTTGAAAGTGTCCCCAAGTGCAGTTGCAAAAACCATCAAGCACTACAAAGAAACAGGCTCACATGAGGACCGCCCCAGGAAAGGAAGACCAAGAGTCACCTCTGATTCTGAGGGTAAGTTTATCCGAGTCACCAGCCTCAGAAATAGAAGGTTAACAGCAGCTCAGATTAGAGACCAGGTCAATGCCACACAGAGTTCTAGCAGCAGACACATCTCTACAACAACTGTTAAGAGGAGACTTTGTGCAGCAGGCCTTCATGGTTAAATTCCCTGCTAGGAAACCACTGCTAAGAACAGGCAACAAGCAGAAAAGACTTGTTTGGGCTCAAGAACACAAGGAATGGACATTAGACCAGTGGAAATCTGTGCTTTGGTCTGATGAGTCCAAATTTGAGATCTTTGGTTCCAACCACCGTGTCTTTGTGCGACACAGAAAAGGTGAACAGATGGACTCTACTTGCCTGGTTCCCACCGTGGAGCATGGAGGAGGAGGTGTGATGGTGTGGGGGTGCTTTGCTGGTGACACTGTTGGGGATTTATTCAAAATAGAAGGCATACTGAACCAGCATGGCTACCACAGCATCTTGCAGCGGCATGCTATTCCATCCGGTTTGCGTTTAGTTGGACCATCATTTATTTTTCAACAGGACAATGACCCCAAACACACCTCCAGGCTGTGTAAGGGCTATTTGACCAAGACGGAGAGTGATGGGGTGCTACGCCAGATGACCTGGCCTCCACAGTCACCAGACCTGAACCCAATCGAGATGGTTTGGGGTGAGCTAGACCGCAGAGTGAAGGCAAAAGGGCCAACAAATGCTAAGCATCTCTGGGAACTCCTTTAAGATTGTTGGAAGACCATTTCCGGTGACTACCTCTTGAAGCTCATCAAGAGAATGCAAAGAGTGTGCAAAGCAGTCATCAAAGCAAAAGGTGGCTACTTTGAAGAACCTAGAATTTAAGACATATTTTCATTTGTTTCACACTTTTTTGTTAAGTATACAATTCCACATGTGTTAATTCATAGTTTTGATGCCTTCAGTGTGAATGTACAATTTTCATAGTCATGAAAATACAGAAAAATATTTAAATGAGAAGGTGTGTCCAAATTTTTGGTTTGTACTGTATATATATATTTATTTATTCCTACCTTCACAGACATGATTACCCAAGAAATGCAAAAACTCAATATAGCTGCTTGTGACTGACACTGAATTCAGATTTTTATTTCTGGGAAAAATATTGTTATAACTTGCTGCTGCTTTCTAATGCATTAAGAATAGAGTAAACATATGTAATTGTAATTAAAATGTAGCAGGACAGATGCTAATTACAATATATCAACTACACTGGCAATGCAGTGATGCTGGCATTTCCGCTATCTCTCACTCTCCCCTATCAGTAGAATGTCTACATTATTAACTGACAGAATACTATGTTTATCTTTATTTTTGCTGCAGTTAAACAACACATTACAGACTGAAGTATTTGTCCAATATTTCAGGGCTTTCTCCTTTTGTCTCTATTGCTGAGCTGGGAGCTCTGACACATTTTCACTATCCTAAATCACCCTAAAATGGCCTCTGCATTCTCTGCCATGCTATTATACAGGCTATGATAGTCCCTCCTAATTGGCTTTGCTATACCTTTTGAAGTGACAGCAAAAAGGCATTTAAAGGGAAGCCTGCATGATCAAGCCTGAGGTCATATGAATGTCTCTGTTGCTGATGCAATCTTCTACAATGTGTAAAAAGGCAGCAAGCAAAAATCTCTTGATACTCCACCAAACATAGATAATTTTTGGACCACCCTCATGTGAAAAAGATTATTCTGTTAGCGCTGCCTATGCATAAACACCAGCAAGGCAGGTAACTTGGTGAACCTCAGTGAATTTATTTACCACGGACAGAATTTTGTGTAAAAATTCAGCGAAGTTGGCGAATTCGAATTTCAAATAATCCATGCAACGCTACATTTCACCAAATACCAGAGTACAGAACCAAATAACAGAATGCAGCAAATAATGCCTCTCCATCAGTTAAAAAACATAATGCAATACTAAAAACCTCCCCAGCTATGCCAATCAAATATCACAGTGTAGCGCCATCGCTTTCATTTCTATAACACTTCAATGGAGACGGCATTCCATCCCTTTTCTACTTCTCCCTCTGTGTCCAAAGCATTGTGTTACCCTTACCCTCTTTCCTCTACTGTCTGTAGCACTGTTTCTTCCTTACTACCCCTTCCACACTGTCTTCAGCACTATGCTCCCCATCCCTATTGTCAGTAGTGCTGTAAAACTCCCCCTTCTGGCAGCAGCAACACTGTTCCCACCCTCCAAACTGGTAAGGTAGTAGTCCCAACATATCGTTACAGGACCTCCTGCTTCACATGGATGGCCTTATAGCTCCAAGTGGATGTTAACACAAATGTCCTTTGTAGTAGCAAGAAGTAGTGTGTCAAATCCCAGAATGTTCCTGGGAATCCACATTCTAACCTGACTTAGAGAAACTCTCCTGAGAATAAGAGAGCATGTAAGTCAAAGGCTTATTATTTATAGAAGTTTTTTGTGTCCTTGACTCTCCAGAAGCGCTCCTTGTTCTGGTTTTGGAAGGCATTTTGGAGATACAGGACTAAATCCAGAAGAACTGTTGATGTAAGTTTTACCCCAAGTTAGAAATTTCTGTGATTTAAGCACAGGCACTAAAGAAATTAAAAAGAAATATACAGAAATTTGATTTTAGCCAACTCCATGGTCCTCCCATCATGCTCATTTATCATATATTTAAACAGCATGTTAAGGCAGTTACATGAACATATCCAATCATGGAATTTTAAAGCACCACTCCAACATTTTTTTTATTTTACCGCTGGAGTGGTGCTTTTAATCTAAGTTCCATGTCCCTAGCCTTAAACTTATCCACTTCTGTCTTCATCTTTTATCACCGCTGATCTTGTCGATTTCCAGCAGTTTGTAACCTGCCAGATTGCTCCAGTGTTTGCTGGAGCAAGCGGGAGGTCACTTTTCAATGCAAGTCTACGAGAGCCTCGTTCTGGCTTTTATAGACTTGCATTGAGAGTTTGTGAATGTGATCGTTACTTCTGACTTTCAACCAGTCAGAAATTGAGATCACAATATAGGGACCGGAACGGCACCGATAAATGGTGAAAACGCCAGCGATTAAATATAAGCCTACGGTCAACGACCTTAGATTACAAGCACCACTCTAGTAGAATGGTGCTTTAACATACACAATGAACAATTAATTATTACCTTAAGACTCCTTCTAGAGTTAAAATAGTTGTCCATCATTTTAGTTCTGGATATTTCTGCATGGCTAAGCTGCAAGACAATTTGCTAGTCCAAAAATGTCCTTCCCGTTGGTTATAACAGGCTACCACACACTCTCCCAGACCCCTTATCTGAGTTCATTTTATTTTAAAGAATTTCTTCAAAAACAGGGCTGCAGATTGTGTATAATCTGAAAGTGAAATTATATTTAACCCCCTTCTCTCTGTCAATGAGGGCATCCTACCCTTAGCTATAGCATTTGGCAAACACGAAGTTGATAACACCTTTACTTGCTTTAGCAGTTTTAAGATAAATGACAACAGAAATATAGTGGCAGCCAAAATGATTGTACATTTAGCACACTTGTATTTTCTGCTTTGTGTTATCCTAAATTCTTATTTTGTCTCAGGAATTATGTATTTAGAGATCTCTGCATTCATATTTGCAGCTAGAATGCCAGTCAGTGGGAAATAAATATTTACATCCAATCTCAATGCAGAAAATATTAATAAACTGCAACTATATCACAGTATTTTATTTTATCTATAATGCCGATTTTATGGTAGCAGTTACTGAATGTTTGTCGCTTACTGGAAAATTTGCTTTTACATCTACTGGAAACTGTATACTGATCGGTTTTCTGATCAGTCTACTAAAATAAATGCTTACTATAATGAACGTATACTTTTTTTTTAAAAGATGGCATAGTGCATCACAGCTCAGTGGTTTTGACAGTTTCCAGCAGCACTGAAGTTTTTGCCTCTAAATGGAGCAAGAGCCACATCTGTGATGTCTCATTAGTTTCCTTTGAAATCATTGTGTATATCTGAAACAGGGAAATTAGATTGTGAGTCCTATTGGAAAAAAGGACTGAAGTGAATAATTATAATCTAACCACAGTGTTCTTGAAATGTGTCGGAAATATACAATTAAAAAAAATACATTCCATATGAGTAAAGGGATAAGCAAGGACTTAAAATGTATTTTATAAATATCTATCCTTATGCCCTAACCACTTTTGTAATTTCCTTTATTACACAATTCTCCTCTCAAACAAAACATCATAAGAAGTACAGTAAAAAATTAACACATTTAAAGATTAGCTAGAAAGGGAGACATGTAGGCCATTGTATAATAAAGGAAATTAGAAAAAATGGTTAAGGTGTAATGATAGATAGTAAAAGCGAGCCTGGAAGCAGGATTTTGTTAAGCAAACTACATGCAGTGTCATGTTGGTGTTGCTGCACTGATTAATATGATACCTGAGGTGAAGAAATCCATCTTGTGGTTCTTGTGCAATCAGTATTTGCAGTTTTGAGTTAATGATATGCCCATGCTCTGGAGCGGGACTGTAGGAAGGGTCTTATCCTGGTGCTCTAGACCAGATCAGCAAGATAAAACCTGTCCACAGGCCGCCCTGAAGCACAAGTATGTTCCTCATCATAGAGACAGCCAGAGAGTCAGATAGGGATGGGCCTGTGGGCTGGTCTTATCTTGCTGATCTGGTCTAGAACACCAAGGAAAGACCTTGCCTACAGTCCCGCCCTGGAGCAAGGGATTATCATTAACTCAAGACTGCAAACACTGATTACACAAGAACCATAAGATGGATTTCTTCACCTCAGGTATCATATTAATCAGTGCAGCAACCCCAACATGACAATGCATGTAGTTTACTTAGCAAAATCCTGCTGTTCAGTTTGCTTTAACAAATACAATTTTGGTACCAAACCACCCCTTTAATGCAAAGGATTTTAGTATGCCAATCTCAGAAACAAATGAGTAAAAATGACTATTGTTATGAACGAAACACATACTCACTGGTAATAGAAAAAGGGAAGATCTACTACAGGTAGAGACGGCAACTACACCCATCTGGTCTCTATACAGACTAGAAGACCCTAACTGCACATCTCAAAAACACCACCTCAGACCCGGCTCCCTAAAAGGCCATTGAGGGGTTTCTCGTACCTCCTGAGGAACAAGAGGGAAGGCCGCAACAAGAGGAAAGGAAAATGTGCGGAAAGATACGAGAACCCAGGATGAGAAAAGTAAAACACATTCATATAGGGTCGAGAGGGAAAGCTAAGGAGAGTCAAAAATAAAGAGAACAATTATTAATACCCAGAAACCTAATGAGGCGACAGGAACAGGAACTGAGGAGGAAAACAAACAGACTCACTGCAGGAAATCAAGTGGTGTTTGCCAAGCAAGGAAGTTTAGTGAAAGGTGAACATATAAAACCCAACACAGAATATGATAGGGCAGACCAAAGTAAAAAATGGAAAACACTTGGAGAGGAGCAAATCAAGAAGGGAACAAAGACAATTAGAACCATCAGCATTTGGACAGAGAAGAAAAGGCAATAGCTCAGCAGACAGAAGAACCAACCACAGAGCAACAGGTTAGCGTATTGAATCCCCAAACCGAGCCATGACAACTATAAGTTGCGAGGTCTAGTGTCAAACCCAATGAACAATTAAGATGAGTAGCCACTTGCCAACTATGCCACTATTACAAGCCAACAAAATAAAGCTTGCTAAAGTAAAAGAATGAGCTCTGGACCCTTTTGAGATGTCCATATAAATTAGTTTTAAAGTGCAAAAATTGGTGGGCTTTTTTGCACTAGTTTTTTCCTCATACACTGGAGTACCTAGGTTTCTTACATTACCATATCATTGGATATCGTTTGAAGATTTTCATGCTGAGCTTTGACAGTATATTTCTATTTATGATATGCATTCCTGTAACAAGTTACCTTATGATTATTTTCTATACAGATCAAGATGCAAAGTTTCATGTAACTGATATTTTCTATCCATACTATTGATACATAACTCAGGCTGTATATCTGTGACTTTGTATTTTATTTAATTCATCCATTTTTTATTTTGTTTGCATATGTCGCTGTTATTACTATTATTATTGTTTTTTTTTCCCATGTATTTATATTTGTATATTTGTCTGATGATATTCATACTTCAATATGTACTACAAATCGTGACAGCTTTTTTTCCTACTCGCCTTCAAAGACCCCTAACTTTTTTTATTTTTCAATCAACAGAGTCATATGAGGACTTGTTTTTTTGCGGAACAAGTAATATGTTGGAAAAACATCATTCCCTTTACCTACCCTATAATTTATTATAAAGCGGTGATGGGGGAGCTCAACTGTATATGGGATTGAATTAAAAAAAAACAAAAAACAAAACATTGACTCCACACAGACAAAGAAATCAAACCAGAGTGTTAGCCAGTAGATAAAAAAATATTAAGATTTGAGAGTCCTCAGTGGTTGATACCTTTTAATGGCTAGCCTAAAAGATGCTAACAAATTGCAAGCTTTTGAGACTTCTCGTGCCTCTTCATCAGGCATAAAATAACGCAAAATCTGAAGATTCACATATTTATACACAACAGGACACCATAATAATGAGACAAGCGACGTGAAGCAGAACTATTTGTATGGGAGAGGGGAAAAAGAGTTGTGGCCATAAATATTGGAGCAGTTCATAGATAAGGAATGTGAAAGTTTTATTGTCCTGTGATTGAGGTCTGGTCCAGTGTTGTGATGCCCCTACAGGTCTGAGGAGCACATTCCTTAGTTGATATAGATTGACATAAATCAATGCGACACATCCATTCCTGCACTGAGTGTATCAAAGGTTGTCATAAGTTAGTATTCCCAAATTTTTCTATCTCTCTGAGATTTCAAGTTAACTTTTAATATCAGTAACTTCCTGTCCATGCTGAGATCAGGGATACAAAAATGTTTCGCCACATGTAGATCTATTTTTTTTCCTCAATTGTGTGACGATGAGAATTCATCCTTGTTCTAAGTTTTTGCCCTATGTACCCAACATACTAACCTCCAGCTGTACATTTGGTATATATAATTAAGTACGCCAAATTAGATGTGATGCAGCTGAAAGTGCCTGGGATCTTGTAGTCCTGATGTGAGTTGAGGATCTTTAACTTGTCCATGGTCATTATAAATGGACAGATTTTACACTTTTCTGGTTGCAGCGAAAGGTTCCTGTTGCTTGTGGAGAGGACAGGGATCTTCTGAAAATGATGCTTCTTAGATTTGGGGACTGCCTAAAACACAGAAGTGTTTTTTATTAAAATATGGATTGTAATAGGGCATTTTTTTGTAGCAAAGGTTGAAGTGTCTGTGCAACTCCCCTTAGCACCTCCAGATTTGGATTACAGGTGACTACTAGAAGCACACGGTTGCTTTCTTGTTTCATTTTGTAATGTAGGAGATGATTCCTTGATATTCTTGCGGCTCTTGCAATCTGTTTTTTAATTGTTCTTGGATGGTATAGTTATGTGTAATAATGAAAAATGAAAGGGGAAAAGTGATTAACACATGAAGAAAGAGGTGCAAAATTCCATGGAAAGTCATGACACCAGCTGAAATCTATCAGTAATTAGAAAGCAATCCTGCTACTTAGTGAAAAATAATATCAGCTCTTTCAACTGATGTCCTATAAAGCTGCCACACAAGAAACATCTCATGGTGGGTAAAACCAGTGAGCTGTCTCAAGACCTTCGCAACCTTATAGTTGCAAAACATACTGATGGCATTGGTTACAGAAGAATTGTTAAACTACTGAAGGTTTCAGTGAGCACTGTTGGGGCCATAATCTGGAAGTGGAAAGAACATCATTTCACCATAATCTGGCCACGACAAGGTGCTCCCCGCAAGATTTCAGACAGAGGAGTGAAAATAATTATCTGAAGAGTTGTCCAAGAGACAAAGACCACCCATAGAAAGCTACAGAAAGACCTGGAATCAGTCGGTACAATTGTTTCAAAGAAAACTATAAGTAATGAACTCAACCTCCATGGCCTGTATGCATGCTCAGAACACAAGACTCCATTGCTGAACAAAGAGTATGTTCAAATACATTTACTATTTGCTCTCACATTTAGACAAGCCTGTAAAATACTGGGAGAATATAGTCTGGTCAGATGAAACCAAAATTGAACTCCATGGAGGCCATAATACATGCCATGTTTGGAGGCTACAATACACTGCATATCAACACAAAAACACAATAATAGTGAAGTTTGGAGGTGGGAACATCATCTTGTTTGGCAGTTTTTCAATATACGGCACTGGCAACCTTTATAATAATTGAAGTAAGGATGAATGAACAAATGTACCAAGACTTTCTTGATAAAAATCTGCTGCCATCTACCAAGATGATGAAGATGAAGAGAGGCTGGACATTTCAGCAAGACAATAAGCCAAACACACAGCCTAGGAAACTCTTAATTGGTTTCAGAGAAATAAAATAAAAATGCTAGAATGGCCCAGCCGATTACCTGAATCCAATTGAAAATATATGGAAGGAACTAAAGCTCAGAGTTCATAGAAGGAGCCCATGCAACTTTAGGATTTGAAGAGTGTTTGTGTGGAAGAATGGGCCAAAATTACACCTGAGCAATGCATACGATTAGTTTCTCCATACAAGAGGCATCTTGAATCTGTCATCACCAACACAGGCTTTTGTACGAAGTATTGATTTCAGTGATCATGTTCAATACTTTTTCCCTGTGTCATTTCTAATTATTACACATAACTTAATTAATGGACATCTATGGTTTAATTTCTTTGCCTGTGTGGATGGGATGGGTTGTTACCGATATCTGGTGAAAATTTCATGTCAATAGCAACTTTACAAATTATTTACTTATAAAATTGGTGATGTGTTCAATACTTATTTCATACACCATACATAGTGATGGCCAAAAGTGTTAGCACCCTTGAAATTGTTTCAGAAAATAAAGTATTTCTCCCAGCAAATTATTGTAATTACACGTTTTGTTATACACATGTTTATTTCTTTTGTGTGTATTGGAACAATCTGAGAAAAAAAAGCAAATTGAACACAAAACATAATTTCACACAAAACCCCAAAAATGGGCCTGACAAAATTGTTGGCACCCTCAGCTTAATGTTTGGTTGCACACCCTTTTGAATTAATAACTGTAATTAATCGCTTCAACAAGCTTCTTACACCTCTCAACTGGAATTTTGGACCACTCTTCTTTTGCAATGAATTGCCCAGTGTCAGAAAGCTGGGTTTGTGTCCTAGGTCATGAGAGATCTGGAGCAATTTGCAAAATAAGACTCGTCCAAAATTCCAGTTGAGAGGTGTAAGAAGCTTGTTGAAGCGATTAACTACAGTTATTAATTCAAAAGGGTGTGCAACCAAACATTAAGTTGAGGGTGCCAACAATTTTGTCAGGCCCATTTTTGTGGTTTTTCTAAACAAACATCAAAACCACTATAGACTCCTTCAAAAGGCCCAAGCTGAAAGTTTTACAATGGCCCTCACAGTCCCCTGATCTGAATATCATTGAAAATCTGTGGCTAAACCTCAATATAGCAGCGCATGAAAGACAACGCAGGAGTCTCACAGAACTGGAAGAATTTTCCAAGGAAGAATGGATGAAAATCCCTCAAACAAGAATTGAAAGACTCTTGGCTGACTACAAAAAGCGTTTACAAGCTATGATACTAGCAAAAGGGGGTACTACTAGGTACTGACTATGCAGGGTGCCCACATTTTTTCATCAACCCATTTTTCTTTTTAGATATAAATATATATATATACTGTATATACTGTATATATCTATATATATATTTGCCTAAAATACAAAGGAAATGTGACATCTTTAACTTTAGCCCTTTTGGAGATCATTTCATCTTCAGCTTGCTTAACTGTTCATAATAACAGTAATTGTGACCAAGGGTGCCCAAATATATGTAATACACTTTATGTATACTCATATTAAAACAAATATATATATTGGCCCACTCAGAGCCTTGACCTTGACCC
This sequence comes from Phyllobates terribilis, assembly GCF_046119375.1. Lineage (NCBI taxonomy): Eukaryota > Metazoa > Chordata > Amphibia > Anura > Dendrobatidae > Phyllobates > Phyllobates terribilis. Next base: position 123,685,280 of record NW_027362762.1, on the reverse strand, counting down.
CATTGCAATCCTTTAAAGGGAGCCTGTCACCTCATGTGACCTATCTAAACTAATAATATGGGCATACAGGATATAGCCTGTTGAGGAGAGTGATGCCTGGATCCCTTCTATCAGATGCCTTGTTGTTGAGAAATCATCTTTTATCATTTTATATAAATGACTTCTTCCAGGTTTTGGGGAAGATGCTGCCTTGAAGATAACTTCGCCTCCAGGGCTTCTTTTAAATAGCAGGGGGCATTACCAGTATGAGACAAATAACTAACACAGTACAAGGGAAATTAACTTTATCTTCTTGCAAACATATTTTTGCTTCTCTTTGAGCTCTGCTGTATGGTAACAATATTGCAACCATGTCTGCCTGTGAGATGGAAGCTGAGAGGAACTTACAGATGTGTCAGGTATAATCACACACAGCTCTGCAGTGAGATCAGGGGAGCAGAAAGCAGCCATCACATATCACACCGGTAACTCCTCCTTCATGTAAAATAGGAAGCCAAATGCAAAACGTGCATTGGGGCTGCTATTCACATCTATACCAGGTTGTATGCAGGGCTTTTACCACTTTAGCAATTTGGGATTCCTTTGTCAGCTTGTTGAATAAGGCGTTATATAGGTATTAGGGTGTGTTTTTTTTCCCTTACGTCTTATGCATTATGCTATACTATTGGGTCTAATTCTATTAACCCTCCGTCACATACAATATCGGTTCTAACGAGTTCACATACAATGTGACTGTCAGGCGCAGGCTAGAAAAATACCTTTAATATCTAATGTTTGCAATTTCAGTGCTCTAAAAGTGATTAGTGACCTTCATAGGGATGTAATAAAAGAGACTACACATAATCAGGTGCAAAAAAAAACATTTACTTAACATAAAACTAATAACTCTGAAATACAAACATTTCAAAACTCCTGCCAAATAGTCCCCAGTTCGACTCTGTGAAAAAACTCTACAAAGAAAATTTATGGAAACAAACTTAATTTTAAGGTACCTTAAGTACTATTAAACACATATTCAATCAGAATTAGATCCTGAAGTTTCCCCAGAAAAATTACACTTGCAGAGCAAATAGCAAGAATTACACATCATTTTTGCATGTGTCAGGCAGATTGCATTATGACATTTGTGACATTCATAATTAGAAAGCCTTCTGATTCCGCTTTCTGTGGTGCAGGTGGTGCATCTCCTTCTTTTGGGAGGTGGTGCAGGTGGTGAATTTTCACTATCATCTTCTGGGTGGAATCTTTTGAGCTGAACTTGAAGGCGAGAGGGGATTCCGATTGTTTTCATACTTCTCATGCGTAGCTCTCCAAGCACTAGTTCATGGGCCAATTTTTTCAGATAGAATCGTCTACGGAGTGGTTCAAGCTTGTTTTCAAGGTAAATGACTTGTGAATTTATACCACCCAAATTCAACATAGCAAAAAATATGACCATTGGCCAGCGTTTGGTGTTTCTGCTGACGCTGAAAGTTGAGCACATCTGATCAGCTGTATCAACACCCCCTTTGATTGCATTATAAAATGTAATTATGTTTTTTTGTGCCTCAGTCCCAGGATCGATGGCATCATCATCATGAAGTGTTGATAGAAGAAGTACAATTTTTTTTGCTTGTGGTACATAGGAAACCAAAACCTTTCCATTATGGAATGCAAACTTACTGCTGTACTGTTGTCTCCCTTTCACACTTACAAACTGTGTAGGCAATTCTTTTTTATTTTTTCTTACAGTTCCAACATATGAAAGCTTCTGCATTTTCAGATAATCAATCAGATCACAATTTGAAAACCAATTGTCAGCTGTTATATTGCGACCCGATCCAAATAAGGGCTCAGCCAGTCTTTTTACAACATCACTGGGTTTGTTGTTGACACAGTAAGGACCTTCTGGTTGTTTTCCTGCATAAACTTCCAGGTTGTAAGTGTAGGTCTTACTGGCATCAACAAGGGCATACATTTTTATTCCATATTTGTTAGGCTTTGATGGAATATATTGACGAAAGGCACATTTACCACGAAAACCAGGGAGCATTTCGTCAATAGTGAGATTCTCCCCAGGGCAATAGCTTTTTTTACAGTTTTCAACAAATTTTTGGAATATATCATGAATTGGAGCAAGTCGGTCATGTGTTTTACGTTCGGTTCGGGTAGTTCTATTGTCAAACCGAAGGCAATGAATTAGAAGCTTGAATCTGTTTATGGACATAACAAGGCCAAATTTTTCAACCCCATCCCCATCTTTACTCCAAAGTTCCTCCAAACTTTGTCTATTTGCCCTATAAGCTCCTGCAAGGTATAATAATCCAAAAAAAGCACGCAGTTCTATTTCATCTGTCGCCTTGATGGTTCTGTTGCAGATGAACTTGCCCTTTATAATGTCTATATTTGGTTGGTATATGTGACAATAGAGTCCAGAATGTCATCTGTGAATAAACTATTCCAGCATTCAACTGCAGTTTTTGCATTACTTGCAGTTCCTATAACTGCAGGAAGGTGAGTAATAATGTTTTGAGGTTCCCTACGTTTTTTCTGGAGTGGCTTCTTGTTCCATTGTTTTTTTTTATCTTTTCCCATATAATAAGATTCTACATCTTCATCCTCATCACTGTCACCATCTTGCTCTGTTTCAGAATCCACTTCACATACTTCCACCTCATCATGAGTATCAATCTCACTTTCCTCTCCTAAATCCTCATTCAGTGTGGGGCCTGCATCATCTAACAGCATGTTTGTTAGTTCCTCAACATCAAGGTTTTTTGATAAATTGTACATTTTCCTCTCCATTTCAGAAGATAATCTGAAGCAAGAGAAGGAATATGTGTTAGGGAACTACTGTATATGCCTGAGCAGCACACTTTCTTTTTTAATCTGCCTGATTTCTATGAAATATCCTCACACTTTGTGCTATACATTCATAAAACAAGCTAAATAAACAATTGTGATGAATAAAAACATAAAATACCAACCTTATTGAGTGTGACGTGTTCACATACAATGAGCCTGAGAGATTAGCGCAGTTATATCTGTCCTCCTGAAGCTCTGCAATCCAACTGTGGTATGAGGTTTCACAGAGCTGCTAGAGACAGGAGACTACCTGGAGGGAGGGGATTTCCTCACAATCTGGTGAGGAAGGAGAAATGAAAGTAAAAGAGATGTGCCTGTCAGGCCTATTGTATGTGACGGAGGGTTAAACCATGTCCTCTTTTTACTATGTTTGTCAGCCTCTCCTAGGATATACTATTTCCATACTGATATATAAACCCTATTACATTGTATCTAAGCTGTTCCGTATTTCTTATCATGTTATGATCACCATATCCTATATATTACCAATATATGTAAAATCATGATGTTATTGCACATGCACTTTATTTAATTAGTATCTTGTTAGATTTTCTAGGATGAGCATTACTTAGGCTTCTAATACTGTCAATTGCCTATTGGATGTTTTCTCACTAAGACCTCTAACCTAGGTGAACAGTTTTAGTCATAGTACTATTGTTGCCCTATCCATACAAACTTGGGTTGGTTGTGGCACTTTATATCTCTCTCTCGTTTTTGCTTTGCATTTTATGTATTTTTTCCATTAATAAAAATTTTATTTTTTAATGAATACACTCTTGCTTCCTATTTTTCTCTTGGATGTATGCATTTCATACAAGACAATACTGACATAGACAAGATATTGTCTATTTTACTATTAGAAATGATTGTCTAGTGAGAAATTTTACATTTCTTACAATTGTCTATTATTAACTATTCACTACATGGGATACGCAGTGACAAAACATGTAAGGAATGTGTGATCACTTTTTTCCATGATGATCACAAGAAAACCATTTATAGAACAGTATTTACCAGTTACAATAAAATATTGAATGTGCAATCCAGCATTTCAGTTACATAATAATTAGTGATGAGCGAGCATGCTCACTGCTCAAGATGCTCGGCGCTCGCCGAGTATTTCCGGGTTGCTCGGACGGGAACTCGGGTCCCCTCCCTGCATGTTTGGCACTCTTTAGAGAGCCAATGAACATGCAGGGATTGCCTGCCATGCACTGTAATGCCGTAGCCATGTTGGTTGTGGGCATTACAGTGACTGGCTGGCCGCACAGCATCATCAGGTCTATATCAGACCTGGCACCGCCATGCTCGTCACAGTCACTCCGGATCAGACAGTGTAGGGAGAGCTGCTGCTGTGTCAGGGAGAGATTTGATTGTGTATTAGGTAGTGTAGGGAGAAAAACTATACATTACACATATCCATCTTAACAAACAGAAGTTCTGAGGACTAATCCATCTGCAGAGATATCAGGAGGGCAGTGTATATAGCAGACTGCAGTGCATATAGCACAAGATGCTCCATTCCAATTCTGCTTTCTGCTGCTGTTAGATATTTTTATACAAAGGCCCAGGTCTCAGGGGCCAGGAATACTTTTCCTTGGATCTTAATCCTCATTATTTGCTTAAAAAGCAATCCAGAGAACACCGTTTTTCTGCGCCATTTGCTTGTGTAGGGAGAGGTGCTGCAGCGTCAGGGACAGATTTGCTTGTGTATTAAGTAGTGTAGGAAGAAAAATCGTACATTACACATATCCATCTTAACAAACAGTCCTGCTGAGGACTAATCTATCTGAAGAGATATCAGGCAGGCAGGGTGTATAGGCAGGCAGTGTATAGAGCAGACTGCAGTGCATATAGCACAAGAGGCTCCATTCCAGTTCTGCCTTCTGCTGCTGTTAAATATTTCTATACAAAGGCCCAGGTCTCAGGGGCCAGGAATACTTTTCTTTGGATCTTAATCCTCATTATTTGCTTAAGAAGCAATCCAGAGAACACCATTTTTTCTGCGCCATTTGCTTGTTGGCACTGCAGAATACAGCCAGGTCCTTTCCATATTAGAGCGCTAGAAATCTAGCAATTTAAAACTGTGTTTTCTCCGTCAAATGGATCACATATACGTTGTTGGAAAATACTGCCATTTCTGGCCTCCATTAAAAATTTCCTTTAGTGTGTCAGTGAAGCAATTCACTGCAGTTTGCTGTTCAAACTGCTTACCTACAGGCCAGGTATTTAAAACTGTGTTTTCTCCATCACACGGATAACATATACGTTGTTAGAAAATACTGCCATTTCTGGCCTCCATTAAAAATTTCTTTCAGTGTGTCAGTAAAGCAATTCACAGCAGTTTGCTGGTCAAACTACATACCTACAGGCCAGTAATTTAAAACTCTGTTTTCTCCGTCACACGGATCACATATAAGTTCGCTCCAAACTGTCCTCCATTTAAAATGGGCAAGGCACGTGGCAAGGGATGGGGAACTGGATGTGATGGTAATGGTGCATGCAGAGGCCGAGGACAAGGCCGTGGGCAAGCCGAATTTGTGCCACAACAAACACCCACATCTTCTCGCCTGACCTTCCTGTCCCAATTTCTAGGGGACCGCAGCACACCACTATTGAACCCAGAGCAGTGTCAAAAGGTTGTTGGTTGGATAGCGGATAATGCTTCCAGTCACTTAGCCACCACCACCACCACCTTGTCTTCCACACGGTCAAGACTCAGTAGCCGTGAGTCTGGACCGCATATTCCTCACCCTGATCCTCCTTCCTCCCACCATGCCGAGTACCCAGAGACAACTGATCCAACACTTGGACACTCTGAAGAGCTGTTCACTTTTCCATTTATAGATTCGGGCCTCTCGCCTGGTCCGCTTGAAGCGGGGCAAGAGGACATCGCGTGAAGCAATGCCAAAATATTTGAGCAGCCACGTTCACATGAAGGCTGGGAAAGTGTTACAAGAGGTGGACGATGATGAAACACAATTGCCAGAAAGTCAGGAGGAGGAGCAGGGTGCGGAAGTGGAAGACGAGGTGGTGGATGATATAGTAACTGACCCAACCTGGCAGGAGGACATGCAGAGCGAGGACAGCAGCACACAGGGGGAGGGAGGCAGAGCACCCCAACAGGCAGGAAGAAGCAGTGTGGTGGCCGCAGACAGAAGGCAGGCAACCATTCCCCGTAACACCAACACAAAGGAAGTTGCCAGTACAACTGTTAGGTCTTGCCGTGTTTGGTTGTTTTTTAAAGACTCTGCCGATAACCCCAAAAAGGCCACTTGCACCACCTGCCAGGCCAGCATCACCAGGGGTGGCAAAACGACTAGCCTGACCGCCACCAGCATGATCAGGCAAATGGCAGGAAAGCACCCGACTATGTGGGCCGAACCCCAGGGTCCAGGAACAGTGTCTGCGGGTGGCACCATTGCTTCTTCCGCTGTTGTGCATGCAAGCCAATCCCCTGTCCATGGTGCATGCGAAGACGCCTCCTGGCCTGCACCTGTCTTTGCACACTCTCAAGTAGCAGCATCAGGAAGCATGTCCATGTCTTGTCCCAGCGCAGCATTCAGTTGTCCATACCCCAATCCTTTGAACGCAAGCGCAAATATGCAGCCAATGCCCCACAGGCCAAACTACTAAATTCTCACATTTCACGACTGCTTGCGCTTGAAATGTTGCCTTTCAGGCTCGTGGAGATGGAAGCATTCCGCAACCTGATGGCGGCGGCCGTCCCTCGGTACTCGGTCCCCAGCCGCCACTATTTCTCCCGTGTGCCGTCCCCGCATAACACAAGCACGTGTCTCAAAACATTAGCTGTGCTCTCAACAACGCAGTTATCGGTAAAGTCAACCTAACCACGGACACATGGACAAGTGCTTGTGGGCAGGGACGATACATCTCGCTGACGGCACACTGGGTTAACATAGTGGAAGCCGGGACTCAGTCAGACCTTGGGATGGAACACGTCCTCCCGACGCCAAGGATTGCGGGCCCTAGGTAAATCAGCATTGCCCCCACGATCTACAGCTCCTGCACCTCATCCTCCTCAGCCTCCTCCTCCTCTTCAGCCTCCATCTCTGAAATGACCACATCAGTCACAAGCTGGAAGCACTGCAGCACTGCCTCGGCCAAGCGGCAACAGGCTGGGCTGAAGCTAATATGCTTAGGTGAAAAACTGCATAATGCTGAAGAGTTGTGGACAGCTCTGAAAGAACAGGCAGATCTGTGGCTCACACTGCTGAACCTACAGCCAGGCATGGTCGTGTGTGACAATGGCCGGAATCTGGTGGTGGCTCTGAGGCGAGGCGAGCTCACACACGTACCAAGCCTGGCCCATGTGCTTAACCTCGTGGTTCAGCGGTTTTTCAAAACCTACCCAGAGCTGCTGGATCGGCTTGTTAAAGTATGCCGCCTGTGTGCCCATTTTGGAAAGTCAGCTCCAGCTTCCGCCGCCCTTGCAGTGTTTCAGCAGCGTTTGCTGCTTCCAGCTCACAGACTGGTGTGTGATGTACCCACGCGTTGGAACTCTACACTGCAGATGTTCGGAAGGATTTGTGAGCAGAAGACGGCAGTTGTTGAGTACCAGCATCAACGAGGCCGTCGGTATTCAGTTCAGACTCCACACATAAGACCTCAGGAGTGTACATGGATGTCAGACATATGTACCATCCTCCAAAACTTTGAGGACTCCACCAAGATGGTGAACGGCGATGACGCCATAATTAGCATCACCATCCCGCTTCTCTGTCTTCTGAAGCGCTCTCTGCTCACAATCAAAGAGGATGCATTGCAGGCGGAGCACGATGAGATGGAGCAAGGAACCATACAGGGTGATTACACACAGCCAAGCCTCATCTCATCCCAACATGGATTGGGTGACAATGAGGAAGAGGAGGAGGAGGAGGAGGAAGGACAGGAGCTAGTTTCATGCACTATAGATGGTACTACCTGCACAGCTGTCATACCGTCTGTTCAGCGTGGATGGCCAGGGGACAGAGAGGAGAAGGAGGAGGAGAGCATGGTCAGTCATCCTCTTGGTGAGGACATGGAAGTCTTGCCTGTTAGTAATCTGGCACACATGGCTGAGTTTGTTACGCTGCCTTTCCCATGACCCTCGCATTCTAAAAATTTTGGGTGACAGTCATTACTGGTTGGTGACACTTCTATACCCACGCTACAAGGAGAACTTTCTATCTCTTATTCCTGAGGCGGACAGGTCTACAAAAATGCCCTTGTTGCAGAACTATTAATGAAATTCCCATCTGAAAACGCTGGCGGCAGAGGGCACACTTCGTTGGACAACCAAGGAGTACAGGCGAGAGAGACACAACTTCAATCCAGCAGAGGCAGGGGAATACTGTCAAAATTCTGGGAGAGTTTTCTCAGACGCTCCCAACGCACAGGCCCTGAGGCGCGGGGTACTCTCACAAGGAGTGCAAAGTTTGGGAAGATGCTGAGGCAGTACCTTGCCGACCGTACCTACGTCCTCCGTGATTCCGCTGTGCCTTATAATTATTGGGTATCCAAGCTGGATACGTTGAATGAACTGGCTCTCTATGCCTTGGAGGTCCTGGCCTGCCCTGCCGCCAGTGTTTTATCAGAGCAGGTTTTTAGTGCCGCTGGTGAAATTATAACTGTTAAGCGCATCCGCCTGTCAACTGAAAATGCTGACAGGCTGACTCATAAAAATGAGCAAGGGCTGGATTAGGCCAGACTTCTCAACACCACCGAATGATAGCAGCGTAACATAAACTCAAATCCTGTGTCTTTTCTTGGGAGGTGTATTCTCATGCACCTTTTCACACCCACACATGGGTATACGCTTCCTGATTTTGGCTATTTGCTCTTGTCCTTCTCCTTCTCCTCATCCTCCACCACCATATCACCAGGGTGACCGTGGTCCGTGATGCAACACCCACATAATTTTTTTAAAGGGTGTTTATGATGCCCGTAAAAAAAATGTTTATACAGTATCTTCATGTATACCCCCCAGGAGTAAATGTTTGTCAGCCAATACACTTAGTGCATGGGAATTACAAGTATAGGAGGCCCGCTCATTTCTAATGGGAACATTTTTTATGAGGCTCTCCTCCACGTCTCTTCTGAGGGTCATTGAAGTGCCTCCAAATTTTTGGCAGCCCTTGCATTCACTGCATAGGCCAACACTATACGAGACTCTCTCCATTCTAATGGGAATTTGTCGATACTGTGGCCCTGCTCTATGTGTCTTTAAATTCGGTTATAGGAAGTTTCGCCCCCAGCAGTTCGCCCCCATCAGTTCGCCCCCAGGTACATTTCGCCCCCGCACATTTAGCCCCTATAATTTCACCCCCAAGAAGATTTGCCCCCGCATGTTTCGCCCCCGGACTGGGGCGAACTGGGGGCGATATGTGACGGGGGTGAACTGTGCGGGGGCAAAATATCCTGGGGGCCAAATGCTGGGGACAAAATGTGCGGGGCCGAAATGTACCTGGGGGCGAATGGCTGGGGGCGAACTGCTGGGGGCGAAACATCCAATTCCCTTAAATTCTTAGTGAGGTTTTTCCTAAAATTGGTCAGCCGTTGGACTCACTGCATAGCCTATAACTGTATAGCAGACTCTTTCCTTTCTAATGGGAACATGTCGTACCTTGTTACTGTGGCCCTGCTCCGTGTGTCTTTAAATTCTTAGTGGGGTTTTCTTAAAATTGGTCAGCCGTTGGACTCACTGCATACCCTATAACTGTATAGCAGACCCTCTCCTTTCTAAAGGGAACATGTCGTACCTTGTTACTGTGGCCCTGATCTATGTGTCTTTAAATTCTTAGTGGGGTTTTTCCTAAAATTGGTCAGCCGTTGGACTCACTGCATACCCTATAACTGTATAGCAGACCCTCTCTTTTCTAATGGGAACATGTCGTACCTTGTTACTGTGGCCCTGCTCTATGTGTCTTTAAATTCTTAGTGGGGTTTTTCCTAAAATTCGTCAGCCGTTCGACTCACTGCATACCCTATAACTGTAAAGCAGACTCTCTCCTTTCTAATGGGAATTTGTCGTTACTGTGGCCCTGCTCTATGTGTCTTTAATTTCTTAGTGGGGTTTTTCCTAAATTTGGTCAGCCGTTGAACTCACTGCATACCCTATAACTGTATAGCAGACCCTCTCCTTTCTAATGGGAACATGTCGTACCTTGTTACTGTGGTCCTGCTCTGTATGTCTTTAAATTCTTATTGGGGTTTTTCCTAAAATTGGTCAGCTGTTGGACTGACTGCATACCCTATAACTGTATAGCAGACCCTCTCCTTTCTAATGGGAACATGTCGTACCTTGTTACTGTGGCCCTGCTCTATGTGTCTTTAAATTCTTAGTGGGGTTTTTCCTAAATTTGGTCAGCCGTTGGACTCACTGCATACCCTATAACTGTATAGCAGACCCTCTCCTTTCGAATGGGAACATGTCGTACCTTGTTACTGTGGCCCTGCTCTGTGTGTCTTTAAATTCTTAGTGGGGTTTTTCCTACAATTGTCAGCAGTTGCACTCACTGCATACCCTATAACTGTATAGCAGACCCTCTCCTTTCTAATGGGAACATGTCGTACCTTGTTACTGTGGCCCTGCTCTATGTGTCTTTAAATTCTTAGTATGGTTTTTCCCAAATTTTGGCAGCCCTTGCAGTCACAGCATGGGCATTACCACTATAGGAGACCCGCTCCTTTATAATGGGAACATTTTTTTTTACTGAGACCCTCCTCTATGTCTCTTCAAAGGGGTATTGGGTTGCGTCCAATTTTTTGGCACCCCTTGCAGTCACTGGATACGCAAAAACAGTATAGGAGATTGTTAATAATAAGAACAACAAAGCATAGCCGGCTGATGGCTCTCTAACATTAGCAAGGGCCGACTGCTGGCCTTTTAAGAATAGTAAGGGCCATCTGATGGCCCTATAAAAATAGGCTTTATGACTTTCAGAGTTCCTCCATCATAAATAAAAAAGGATGTGTTTGATGATATGTCACACACCACATGGCCAGATAAGGTTGTAAAATGTTAAAATGACACTTCCCGGTGAATGCATTTATCTTAAAAAATAACGTAAGAAAAACAAAACGATAGGATCTTTCTTTAGTATAAAAAACAGCATCACCAATTTAACAACAATGTAATCACATTGTTCAGCTCATGCACCTCCTCCTCCATCTCCGAAATGACTGCATCAGTCACAAGCTGACAGCACTGCAGCACTGCCTTGGCCAAGCGGCAATAGGCTGTGCTGAAAATAACATGCTTAACTGACAAACCGTCCAGCGCTGCAGAGTTGTTGAAAGCTGTAACACAGCAGCCTGATCTGTGGCTCTCACAGCTGAACATACAGCCAGGCATGGTCGTGTATGACATTAGGCAGAACCTGGTGACGGAGAAATGACAGCTGGGGTAGATACGGTTTCCCTCTATGCCAGTCCTTTCACCAAGCTAAAGAATATGGCTGTGGTGAAATACAACTCCCACTGAGAAGCTGTTTCAAATTGAAAAACATTGTGCCCACCAGCGGATTTGATTCTGAGGGATAACATTTCTCACCCACTCAAGAGCCCCATAGCAGCTGCAAAGTTAGCGCTATCATGAACTCTCCTGAGGTAGAAGCCAAGGCACACCAGACGATTCTCTGGTGGGACTGTTCAACCCTGCCGAGAAGCAGTCCTTGCTAAGAAAAGTGTGTGGGAAGGTTCCCGGATGCTCTATTTTTACTGAGGATGAAACACACGCAAACACGGGGAGAACATACAAAGTCCTTGCAGATGTTGTCCTTGCTGGGATTTGATCCCAGATCCCAACGCTGCAAGGCTTCAGTGCTAACCACTGATCCAATGTGCTGACGTTCACCCTCTAATATCTAACAGGCTGGAGAAACTTGCACCTACTGCCACTCTATCTTCAGCTCCTTTGTGAGAAAATGTATTTGGGCAGGCACTCAGTCTACCAAATAAATTTCCTGAGAAGGAAATTGGGAATGGCTTCACTACTGGTAATGGGGGCAGTGCTAATACCATGCCGTCGTACCATAGTTTGCTGGAAATATTCCAGGCTGGTAGGAGGCAAGCAAATTCCCACAGAAAAGTACCAGCAGTAATGTTCAGGCCACATTTCAAGTGCAAGCAGCTTTAGAGGACTTCCTGGGAGAAATGACACACAGGATAAATACGGTTTCCCTCTATGCCAGTCCTTTCACCGAGCTAAATACAACTCTCAGCAAAAAAAGTTGTGGACTGGCTCCGTACCGTCCCTGGCTCCGTCACCTGTCCACGTGTTTGTGGTTAGGCGGTCCTTCCTAGTAAGTGCACTGGGGAGGGCACGGGTAATGTTGTGGGACCCGTGCTTGTGGGACCCGTGCTTGTGGAAGGCGGAGGCGATACCGGGAAATATAGTGGCGGCTGGGGACCGAGTATGGACACCCGGCCGCCGCCGGCATGAGGTTGTGAAAACCTTCCGCCTCCATGAGCTTAAAGGCCTTATTTTAAGTACAAAGAGCTGCCCAGAAATCTGGCAGTTTAGTGTTGCGACCTGTGGGTGGGTGGCTGGCTGCATACTTGCACTTGCATTCCAAGTGACAGAAAACTAAGCAGATGTTGGCCTCTATCATCATCATGGCCTCACCTCAGCACTATGAACTCTCCTGAAGGAGAAGCCAGGGTCCGCCGGAGGAGTCTCCAATTCTCTGGTGGGCCTGTCCAACCCTGCTGAGAAGCAGCCCTGGCTAAGAAAAGTGTGGGGGAAGGTTCCCGGACACTGTGGCTGCTTTTTTAATGTGGATCGGCCATGCTTATGCATACTTGCACTTGCATTCCAAGGAATGGGGTAGGGACAACTGAACGCTGTAGTGGGACAAGGACGTGGATGGTGATTGTTGCAAGTCTGCAACGACAGGTACATGGCGGCAGGCATCTTTGCATGCGCCAAGGATCACTTATGATGGGCACACTTTTAGGCAGTGACCTGGGAGTCAGATATGCTTCCAGAGGTCTTCCCCATGCTGTTCCCATGTCTTTTCAGCCCTGTATGCGTGTGTCTGATGATGTGTCACACACCACATGACCTTTTGCACTTGCACCTGAAGAACATCTCTAGAATCTGCCCCTTTATTCACAATGGAAACAACAAAAACCCTCAGTGTCACCCTGATCCACTCCTACCTTGACTACTGTTATTCTCTACTAATTGCCCCCCCTCACTTGACTCTCCCCTCTCCAGTCCATCTTTAATGCAGCAGCCAGGGTCATCTATCTGGCTAATCGTTACTCAGACGCTTCCGTTGTGTGCCAGTCATTGCACTGGCTGCCCTTACATTGTAGGATCCAATTTAAATTGCTCGTTCTCAGCCACAATGCTCTCCACACTGTGGCACCCTCTACATCTCCTCCATCATTTCTGTTTATCGACCTCCCTGTTGTCTACGCTCATCAAGCGACTTTCAACTAACATCCATACTAATCCGTACCTCCCATTCCCGGCTCCAAGACATCTTCCGAGTTGCAACTATCCTTTGGAATGATCTACGCCAATAAATTAGGATGAACCACAACTTACACAGTTTTAAGCTCTCCCTAAAAACACATCTGTTTAGGGTGGCCTGTCACGTTCTCTAATCAAAGTCCCTTTATATATTTATAGCCCATTCATTATTTCTCCAAACATAATTCTCCACCCAACTCCATCGCACCAAAAAGCACTACAAATATTGGCTGGTGACTAACTCATGCAGCCTTTATCTATCCCCCATCCCCTCAAGATGGTTTGTCCATCATTGTAAATAAGCTCCTGTACTTTGTGTCACCCCCACCTCATTGTAGATTGTAAGCTCTTGCGAGCAGGATCGTCATTATTTTTGCTTTAATTATTGGATTATCTATAACTGTTACTTATGACTATATGAACCTCTGAATTGTAAAGCGCTGCGGAATATGTTGGCACTATATAAATAAAGATTATTATTTTTATGTTAATACCAGAGGGTCCAGAACTCTATATTGAGTCAACAATACAGTAAAGTGATGGTGACTTTCATGCATCATGAACCTCAGCACACAGCGACCCAGCTTTATAGCTGACTTGATCTGGTTCCTAAATGCCTTCACTTTTCAATAATACCACTCACAGTTGATTGCGGAATATTTAGAATGGAAGTTTTACAAACCGACTTGTTACTGCAATGATATCCTATTACAGCAACACACAGGAATGCTCAGATTTGGTGAGCTCTTGATAAAGATCCATTCTTTCATAAAACTTTTAAAGACAGACTGCATAGCTAGCTAGGACTGGGTTTTATACATGTGTAGCAATGGCAAGAAAGGAAAAAAAACATGATTTAAATATTTATGAGGAGTGTCCCAATTTCTTTGCCATATAGTTTATATTAATAATTTAATCAGTGCAGAATTATGTGCCTATAATAATGGAAAAATAATAGGTAATGGATAGGTAAAGGTTTACAGCATGCAATGATTACAGTTATAATATATCCACTATCTTACTTTGATAAGACTCTGTGCACAGCAGTTCTATTGTACAATCACAGCTGGCGACAAGTTCACTTTAAATGAAAGCAAAATACTTTTTTTTAAATGCTATTATATAGCCGTTCGTCAAGACTCTCTACATGCCTCCCTCCTTTTCCCCTTTTAGTTTCAATATATGTGTGTGTATATATATATATATATGTATATATATACAGTTATATGAAAAAGTTTGGGCACCCCTATTAATCTTAAGTAGAGATGAGCGGTGTTCGACAAGAACTGTTCGCCAATCTCAAATTCGAGCTGTTTTGGGCGGTGTTCGAGTTGTTCGACGAACCCGAACGATTTGCAAAAAATTCGGCTGTTCGAGGTTATGTTCGATAACTGTTCGTGCACCAAAAGCGTGTCCTGCATGTCTGGCGCTATTTAGAGCACCAATCATGCAGGGATTGTCTGCCACTCACTGTAATGCCACAGCCATGGAGGTTGTGGCATTACAGTGATTGCCCAAATCGATGGGAACAGTGCTCACAGTGAAACATGAAAAGCCGGCAATTCAGCAGCGGCATACACCGGTACCCGACAATTTAGAACCGAAAGAATAGAGCTTCACACATAGATTAGATAGATATAAACATGTCAGCCACATATATACGAAGTACAGTGAAAGTGCTGCTTACTGTACTTGTCATTTAGCGTAAAGGATTTATCAAAAAAAATAATAGTGTTTTCATGCACCGTCTCTTTAAAAAAGCCGGCCGGCAATTCAGCAGCGGTACCCGACAATTTATAACAGACAGAATAGAGCTTCACACATAGATTAGATAGATAGAAACATGTCAGTCACATATATATGAAGGACAGTGACAGTGTTGCTTACTGTACTTGTCATTTAGTGTAAAGGATTTATTAAAAAAAATAATAGTGTTTTCATGCACCGTCTCTTTAAGAAAGCCGGCCGGCAATTCAGCATCTGTACCCGACAATTTATAACAGACAGAATAGAGCTTCACACATAGATTAGATAGATAGAAACATGTCAGTCACATATATATGAAGTACAGTGATAGTGTTGGTTACTGTACTTGTCATTTAGTATTAAAATAAAGGATTTATTATTAAAAAAATTGGCGTGGGGTTCCCCTTAATTTTAGTCTCTAGCGGAGGTTAAGCAGACAGCTGGGGCAGATGTTTGAAGCCTGGGAAGGGGGTAATACCCACGGAGCTTCCCAGGCTACTAATATCAGCCCCCAGCTGAATACATAGCCTTTACTAGCTATTAAAATGGGGGACCCCCCCAAAAAAATGACGTGGGGTCCCCCCTAATTTAATAGCTAGCAAAGGCTAGGCAGACAGCTGGGGGCTGATATTAATAGCCCAGGAAGGGAGCCATGAATATTGGCCCCCTCCCAGGCTAGAAACACCAGCCGTCAGCCGCCCCAGAAATGGCGCATTCATAGGATGCGCCAATTCTGGCACTTAGCCTCGCTCTTCCACGCTGCCCTGTAGCGGTGGCAGGGGGTAATAGGGCTGGGGTTGATGTCAGCTTATAATGCCAGCTGACATCAAGCCCAGGTTAGTAATGGAGAGGCGTCTATAAGACACCCCAATTACTAACCCCATAGTCAAAGTTAAAAAAAACACAAACACCCAGAATAAAGTCCTTTAATTGAAATAAAGACACAATTCTTTATTGTTCTAAATTAAACCATACTTACAATCACGCCCATTCCAGCTGAAGCCAACGATCTCCTGTAATAAAAATAAAATAATAAAGCAACCTCATCCTTACCTTTCCATGGTTCTCACGACAGCTTCAGCTCTGCTACATCGAGATGACAGGCTGGACCGCAGCAGAACGCCGCCATCCAGCCTGTCATCCCGCAGACACTGAGAAGCGCAGGCTTGCTTGCGCTCCACATTGTCTCTCTGTGACGGCATAAAGATGAGCCGAGGTCATGTCCAATGAACTCGGCTCACCTCATGCACGTCACTTACAGCGTGGGAGAATACTCACGCTGAAGCGCTGAGTGCAGGAGAATTTTCCCACGCTGTCAGTGAGGTGCATGAGGTGAGCTGAGTTCATTGGACATGAGCTCACCTCATGCACGTCACTGACAGCGTGGGAGAATTCTCCTGCACTCAGCGCTTCAGCGTGAGAATTCTCCCACGCTGTCAGTGACGTGCATGAGGTGAGCCGAGTTCATTGGACATGACCTCGGCTCATCTGGATGCCGTCACAGCCAGACACTGAGGAGCGCAAGCAAGCCTGCTCTTCTCAGTGTCTGCGGGATGACAGGCTGGATGGCAGCGTTCTGCTGCGGTCCAGCCTGTCATCTCGATGTAGCAGAGCTGAAGCTGTCGTGGGAACCATGGAAAGGTAAGAATGAGGTTGGTTTATTATTTTTCTTTTATTGCAGGAGATCATTGGCTTCAGCTGGAATGGGCTTGATGGTAAGTATGGTTTAATTTAGAACAATAAAGAATTGTGTGTTTATTTCAATTAAAGGACTTTTTTCTGGGTGTTGTGTTTTTTTTAAATACTTTACTAGAAATTCATGGTGGTCATGTCTAATATTGGCGTGACCCCATGAATTTTGGGCTTAGGGCCAGCTGATAATGCCAAGCTGGCCCTAACCCCTTTATTACCCAGTGAGCCACCGCATCAGGGCCCTGGATGAGTTGGGTACAGCGCCAGAAGATGGCGCTTCTATGAACGCGCCATTTTCCGGGGTGGCTGCGGACTGCAATTTGCAGCGGGGGGGGTGGCCCAGAAAGCTTGGGCCTCCCTGCGCTGCAGATTCCAGCCCCCAGCTGCCTAGTTGTACCTGGCTGGACACAAAAATAGGGCGAAGCCCCACGTATTTTTTTTTTAATTATTTCATGAAATAATTAAGAAAAAAGGGCTTCCCTATGTTGAATAATCTTTGTTTTCAGATCATTTGACAGTTGTCTTGAGGAGCCCATGATGCCACTCTTCACAGGAGATTCAAACAGGAGAACAACTTGCAAGTGGCCACTTTAAGTAGCTTTTCTCATGTTGCATACACCTGGCTATGAAGTTCAAAGCTCAATGAGGTTACAAAACCAAAAAAAGTGCTTTGGTAAGTCAGTAAAAAGTAGGTAGGAGTATTTAAAACAAGAAAATGATAAGGGTGCCCATACTTATGCACCTGTCAAATTTTGTTTGAATGCAGATTGCACATTTTCTGTTAGTACAATAAACCTCATTTCAAGGCAGAAACATTACTGTGTCCAACAGTTATTACATATATCAAACTGAAATAGCTGTTGCAAAAACACCAATTTTTATAAAACATTAAGCTTAAGATTAATAGGGGTGCCCAAACTTTTTCATATAACTGTATATATATATATGTATATATATATATATATATGTAAATTATATATATACACTGTGTGCAGAATTATTAGGCAAGTTGTATTTTAGAGGATTATTTTTATTATTGATCAACAACTATGTTCTCAATCAACCCAAAAGACTCATAAATATCCATGCTTAATATTTTTGGAAGTTGGAGTGGTTTTTTTTTAGATTTGGCTATCTTAGGAGGATATCTGTTTGTGCAGGTAACTATTACTGTGCAGAATTATTAAGCAACTTAATAAAAACCAAATATAATCCCATCTCACTTGTTTATTTTCACCAGGTAAACCAATATCAGTGCACAAAATTTAGAAATAAACATTTCTGACATGCAAAAACAAAAACTGCAAAAATTAGTGATCAATATAGCCACCTTTCTTTATGATGACACTCAACAGCCTTCCATCCATAGATTCTGTCAGTTGCTTGATCTGTTTTCGATCAACATTGTGTGCAGCAGCCACCACAGCCTCCCACACACTGTTCCGAGAGGTGTACTGTTTTCCCTCCCTGTAGATCTCACATTTTATGATGGGCCACAGGTTCTCTATGGAGTTCAGATCAGGTGAACAAGGGAGCCATGTCATTATTTTTTCTTCTTTTAGACCTTTACTGACCAGCCTTGCTGTGGAGTAGTTGGATGCATGTGATGGAGCATTGTCCTGCATGAAAATCATGTTTTTCTTGAACGATACCGACTTATTCCTGTACCACTGCTTTAAGAAGTTGTCTTCCAGAAACTGGCTGTAGGTCTGGGAGTTGAGCTTCACTCCATCCTCAACCCGAAAAGGTCCCACAAGTTCATCTTTGATGATACCAGCCCATACCAGTACCCCAACTCCACCTTACTGGCGTCTGAGTCGGAGTGGAGCTCTCTGCCCTTTACTGATCCAGCCTCTGACCCATCCATCTGGCCCATCAAGAGTCACTCTCATTTCATCAGTTCATAAAACCTTTGAAAAATCAGTCTTAAGATATTTCTTGGCCCATTCTTGACTTTTTATCTTATGTTTCTTGTTCAAAGGTGGTCGTTTTTCAGCCTTCCTTACCTTGGCCATGTCCCTGAGTATTGCACATCTTGTGCTTTTTGATACTCCAGTAACGTTGCAGCTCTGAAATATAGCAAAACTGATAGCGAATGGCATCTTGGCAGCTTCACGCTTGATTTTCCTCATTTCATGGGCAGTTATTTTGCGCCTTTTTTGGCCAACACGCTTCTTGTGACCCTGTTGGCTATTTGCCATGAAACGCTTGATTGTTCAGTGATCATACTTCAAAAGTTTGGAAATTTCAAGACTGCTGCATCCCTCTGCAAAACATCTCACAATTTTGGACTTTTCAGAGCCCGTCAAATCTCTCTTCTGACCCATTTTGCCAAAGGAAAGGAAGTTGCCTAATAATTAAGCATGCCTTATATAGGGTGTTGATGTCATGTTGAAGTCATCCTGACCTCAATATCATTGAGGCACTCTGGGGAGATCTCAAGTGCGCAGTTCATGCTAGACAGCCCAGGAATTTACAGGAGCTGGAGGATTTTTGCCAAGGACAATGGGCAACTTTACCATCTGAGAAAATAAAGAACCTCATCCACAACTACCACAAGAGAATTCAAACTGTCATTGATGTTAGAGGGGGCAATACACGGTATTAAGAACTGGGGTATGTGAACTTTTGATCAGGGTCATTTGGATGTTTTTGGTTGCCATTAAGATTTAAAATGAGAAAACACAGTAGTTTGACCATAAATGGCTTCACCCAACCAATAACCATGTGTGAAGAAAAAGTTTCTTTTGTTATCATTCATATTCTCTGAAACAAGGCCAAGAAAGGAAAAATTCTGCCGGGGTATGTAAACTTTTGAGCACAACTATGTATCATGGATAAGTACGAACTGAGACTTTATGACTCACTGCGGTTCTTGGATCAAGAGACTCGTGGTCAGTTCAGAAATCAAAGTACTCAGACAATGATATATGAATGCCCCCAGAAGAAGTTAGTGGCGAAATGTGAGGGGGACTCCGCTTACATCCTGCTTCACCTGTTTGCTCCTCAGACATCTCATTTGAGGGTATTTTCCTCTTGTCTTGTCTGGTTTCCTGCATTGCCTATACATATGCATTATTTACATTAATTATTTCACCTACTACAGTTTTCTTGTAGGGCTTAATTACCCACATTAAGATTATCCATTTACATTATGCATTTCTATTGAGCTATGCTATAGGATCATTTTCTATTTCATCAGACTTGTGTCATTTTGTCTATATTTCATTTAGAGCCATTACTAGGTGTCAGTATATCAGTATATACTTCCATTTTGGGAGCTTTATTCATCTTCTGACTTTTTGCTTAACATTGGATCTCCCATGTGAATAACTCTATATAACTGGGGAAGTAGCGGTGTCTCCCTACTGGGCACTCCGTTTCAGTATTTTATTTATTTGTTTTAATCAATTTTCTAATAAAGAAGTTATGGGTTTTAATGAAATTGATCTCTTCTTTACTCTGGATCTTGATGATATCGGCAGAGTATTTGTTTATATCATGATATATGAATATCTGAATTCAGCCTAAGGCAAGTTGTAGAAAATGCTTTAAATTTAATCCACAGACAGAAGACAGTCCCTGTGCAAAAACAGTATATGGACCCTTTGCAGTCTAATAGTTCATCATAATGCAAAATCCATTGTACTTTGGAGGTGGCAGTGGACCTTTGGGCACAGGTTGGACCTTTGGGCACATGTTGCACCAATGGTGTCTTCCACTTTTACATTCAGCCTTACCCTATGCACCTGTAATGTGATAAGTGACCACTACAGTGTCATACTTCCCAGTATTTTTCCAGTAAATATGGGGTTTTCCAGGGGATAATACTTTTATTTGTACATCACATATGTAGTGCCAGGGGATAGCTTGTTATGCCACTAAGACATCTGTAATGTTTGCCATATCATGCCATGAAAATTGTTGTACTTTACTTTTTCCACGGATGCATCATACCATTACATACACTACAAACGTTATGGGTTTTTTAACACTCCTGTCCTTTAGCATCATGAGGCACTGAAGAAATCTTCACATTTGTCGCTTTGTTGTTGCTCCGTTTGGCTGTCATTCTTAAGTACAGTATCCTCCTCCCACAGATACTTATTTTCTTGCCTGGAGCTATACCCCATAGCTGTACCAATTGCTGTCATTTCAAATTACACTGTCTTTTCTTCTTGCTCATCTGTGTCTTACCCTTTCAGGGCTTGGCGCGGCTTCAAATAACTACAAATTATTTGATGCTAGTTCTAGCAGCTGAAATGATTATATGTGTTCTTCACGGCAAGAGCCAAGTAAAATGTTAAGTTCTTGATCTTGGATCTTTTGCTCTATCAACATTGTATAAGAACAGGAGTGAGCGCTGCATGGCTATACCATTAATTAAAAGAGAAGCACAGTTCTGCCAACAGACTAAAACCATTCAACTTTAAATAATTGAATATGGAGACATCTGATAAGGAAGTGCTATATTAGAAGTGTTACATTTGTGTTCTAGATCCATAAATACGTTTCTCTATGGATCAATGATTTGTTCTTCGTCTGTACAGAAATGGCAGAAAAGTATAAATCCAGTTGTTATCCTAATTTCATAATCTGCTTATTTCTGCAAGAAGTAAATGAAATTCTGGATAGATGAGTGCTTCTGTTCTTTTCTATATTAATGTTCCAAAGTCAGCAAGTTTAGTTTATTTTAGAGATGAGTATATACTGTAGCTAATAAACAGGTAAGTAGGTACATTTCTTTGATAAGACCTCTATACATTTAAATGGCTAAAAAAAATAATTTAGGAAAATTAAAGAAGCACTCACATCAAAGTTTTTATCCTGCATGAGTCATCACCCTCTTCAATTCATGACCCATCGGCTCTGCCGCCAGGGACTTTGCAGTGCATAGGATCATAGTTCTAATGATGACGCATGTATCCTGTTTCTACATAGAGCTTAGAAGGATTTAGCTAGTCAATTTTTAATCATGTGATGTCATAGACCTAATGGAAAAGAGAAGAATTAACTGGGTATAAAGGCAAAATGAGCAATTGTAAGTACACAGTGATGTATAATATGATGATTGCAATATAACACTAGTTAACACAAAAAAATCATCAGCAAAGTAATATGTCTGCTTATGGAGTTTTATGTGCTGATTTCAAAAATATGCTTAGTTCTCCTCTATCACATAAAGTTTCTGATATAGAAGCATTTTTGTTATTACGCTATTTCTACATTTTCAATGTATGTGGTTTTTCTATGTTACTCCCATTTCTTTGCTTGTCGTACTTAATTGTGAATTTTCTTACAGGGACAACATCAGTAAAGTTTTTAGTGAGTTTTATGGGAAGGAGTATTGACAGTATTGATAGTTATATACCAGATTACCTCCAGTAAAATCAATTCTAAATACAAGCTGCCTCTGTCATCTCTGGGGAAATATCTACATACCGGCTCATCACATTTTTTTTTTAGTTTGTCACCACCATTGAACTGAACTTACTCTAGTGTTTGATCTGATTTAAAGGAGAAAAATGCCCCAACAGTGTATCAATCATCCGGACAGATTCTGCTATATGTATGGTTTTTTTTTACACCAAAAGGCCAAGTGCGTTCAATCACTCATGATATTAAAATGATGTACCAGATGTACTTTAACTGTCCACTTGGTGATCAAGACAAAAGCTGGGCCCCTCATGTGATATGCTCAAGTTGTTCAAATGGTCTTCGTGACTGGATGAATATGAGGAAAGTGGCTATGCCATTTGCTGTTCCCATGATTTGGAGAAAACCCAAAAATCATAGTGATGACTGCTGCTTTTGTTTTGTTAAACTGAAGGGCTTTTTTTTATAAAGAACAAACAAGATTAATTAACCTGAACTTGAATCTGCGATTAGGCCAGTTCCACATGATGATACCTTGCCAGTTCCTGTAGCACCGTTGTCTGGATTGGATGAAATTGAAGTAGAATATGGAGCTGAAGCTACTAGCGAAGGCATGGAGACCTCCAGTCAAGATGAGTATGTACCTGATGGAGCAGCCGAGCAGCCAGAACGCTTTACTCAACATGAATTAAATGATATCATCGGAGACCTGTCATTGTCAAAAGATAAAGCCGAACTTCTTGCATCTAGGTTGAAACAGAGGAATCTTCTTAATGATGATGTTAAAGTGTGTTATTACCGAAACAGAAATAACAGTGTAACACAATATTTCACAGTTGATGGACCAATGGTGTACTGTAACAATGTGAATGGCCTCTTTGAAGAACTGAATCAAGAGTATTTTGTTGCAGATCGGCGATTGTTTATTGACGCATCCCAGTGAAGGTTGATAGCAGTGTTGCTTCACAATGGAAATATGAAACCATCACTCCCTATTGCTCACTCATGTCATCTAAAGGAAAGTTATGAAAATCTGTCAGTTGTTTTGGATGATATACAATATAAGCATCATCAATGGAATATCAGTGGAGATTTGATTGGTCTGCTAATGGGAATGCAAGGAGGTTTCACAAAATATTGCTGCTTCTTGTGTTTATGGGACAGTAGAAATACAATAGAGCATTATGTTCGACGCGATTGGGGACAGAGGAACAACTAAGCTCCAGGTAGAAACAATGTACAGCATAATCCTTTAGTTGCTCCAACAAAAATCTTTTTTCTTCCACTACATATAAAGTTGGGATTGATTAAAAACTTTGTGAAAGCCATGGCAAAGACAAATTCAAAAGAGTTCCAGTACATTTCACAGAAATTCTCCAGCATTTCAGCAGCAAAACTGAAGGAAGGAGTATTTGTTGGTCCTCACATCAGAGAGTTTATGAGAGATGATGTGTTTGAAGGAACTCTAAATGATAAGGAATTGAGAGCTTGGAAAAGCTTCAAGTGGATCTTTGAAAACTTCTTCGGAAAAAAAAAATCTCCAGAATATGTTGAAGGTGTTGAGGAACTGCTAAATGCATACCAATGTCTTGGATGTCGCATGTCTCTGAAAATGCACTTTTTGCATTCCCATTTAGATTTCTTCCCTCCAAATCTTGTGGATGTAAGCGATGAACAAGGCGAGCGGTTTCACCAGGACATTAAAGTAATGGAACACCGCTACCAGGGTTTTTGAAATGACTCAATGATGGCAGATTACTGTTGGATGTTATATAGGGACGGGATGCCGGTGAAACGCGTTTGACCTAACTTATAATAAATGGATTTAATTTAATCTTCGGACACTGAATCCTTATTGGTATGGAGAAACGCGGATAGTTGGACACAGTTTTTCTTCATCCACACGTTGATTAGTTTAAGGAGACGCAAGTCATATTTACAGCGAAATCTACATGTAGTGTCTGCAGATCAGCGAGTAAATGTCAGCATCATGTACTATACGTAGCCTACAGAGATCAAAAGAAACAGAAGACAAGATAATTATTCATCAAGCCTAGGGATACAGCACAGTTAGTAAATGTAGAAAAATATCTATTTCGTGAACCAGACAGGAAAAACATGTTATGCTGTACTATAGATATCGTATATAGTATAATAAAATATACCGTACACAACACCATAAAGTTTCACAAACATTTTTGCAACATTAAAAAAGTATCAAAAATATCATACTTATATTAAAAGGGTTATTCAGGACTTTTATTATTTTTGTGTATGGGGCTAAGAACAAGTTGCTAATTACTCGCCTGTTCTACACAAGGACGACCTCTGCTGGCTCAGTCAGTGATTCCCCTGCTTCATTTCACCTCTCATTAACAGAGCAGTTCTTTCTCTTTCAGTCTGTTCTGGTGACATCATGCTGATTGACAGGTGACTCCCTGTAATTAGCATGACATTTCACCTGACATTAGCATGACTATCTGAATTCTTCTAAGCTCTAGGTAGAAACAGGAAGTTTCTTTTCTCTGTGTGAGTCATAAGTCACTGCAAAAGTCCCTGGCAGGGAGAGGAGGGAGCAGCTGGGTCAGGAGTTGAAGAGCAGAATGATAAATGCAGGGAAAATAAACTTCCATAGAGCAGAGAAAAGAGAAGAATCAACTGGGTAGAAAGGCAAAATGAGCAATTGTAAGTACACAGTGCTATATAGTATGATAATTGCAATATATTAAGAGGATAAAAACTTTGATGGGAGGAGGAGTGCTTCTTTCACCCATTAGATGCACTGACCAGTGGTTAGACAGAGGGAACCCTCTGTGATTGCGGGGTGCCAGTGATTTGCAAGCAGTTAGGAGACTAATGAAGGCCCCCAAGTATGTTATTTAAATACTCCTGCTTAAGAGGACCTATCATCTCCTGAAAAAGGTCATGAAGTAAAAGGAGACCAAAATTAAAAAACAAAAACTTTTTCAAAATATATATAATTAAGAAAAGTTAAAAAAACTAATTTATTGATTATAGATCTGATCCCTTAATAATTAGAAACCCAAGTTGACTAAAGTGGGGTTCTGCATTATCTTGCTATTTTGACAGCTGTGTGACGCACCCTGCTTTAGCTGGGACACTGTGTAGTGTAGACTGGGAGTGTGCAGCATGGAAATAAGTGCAGCTTTCTTCATGCTGGATGTAGTTATGTAAGAAGAGATGTAAATTTATTCCTATGTAATATGGAGCAGGAGGAGAAGGAGTTGGATAGAAATAGCGACTGAAGTAAATGCCTATTATTGCAAATTAGCCATTTATAAGCAGCTATGTCCTACTTTTGGGGATTAAACATTTAGAAGCTTTTAGCTGTATCCTCCCCCTTCAGTGACATCTTATTTCATGGCTGATGAATAGCAATATTGTGTATGAAGTAAAGTAGTAGTAGTAGTACGCTCCTAGTAGGAGGTAGAGGATGAGGTTAATTTTCAGATTTGCATTTTGCTGATGCCTATTAGGATGTATTTGTGAATTAATGCACTAAGTTTGTGGTTCTTGTATTAGAAAAATAAGTACATTGATTCTTCCATTGTATTCTATGGAACAGCAAGTAGACAAAATGGTGAAATATCCTGTCCAAGCTAACCCCAAGGCTCCACTTTATCATTCATTTGGTCCTCACTCAAAGTTGCTGTTCTCTCAGAGAATAGACTCTCACCAGATTTTGCTGTCACTCTGGAGAAATAAAAGTTAAACTTGCATTCCCATAGGGAAATCATCTGATTTGATAATGGGATATATTTAAGAAAAGTCTTACAATTTCATCTACTGTCACTTTTTTTGTATTTCTCATAACTTATGGGTCCTCTTTACGCCCAGAAAGAAACAGTAGTTATGAGAAAAAATGCTGGTAGGCCAATACAGCGCCATACTGAAAATTAAAAATTCAGGGGGTTCATAGCTTCCAAAAAAAAACAAATAAAAAGAGAACAGAAAAGTTATACTTTACCAAATTGGTAGCAAAAAAAGCCAGAAAAAAATGCAGCTTCACCTGCAAATTATAAGCCATCAAACACTGATAGATAAATAAACAGGTCTTGGCTCTCAAAAAATAGCGACAAAAATGGTATCAATTTAGCATCACTGTACAGATACTGACCCGCTGAATGAAATTAGCATGCTATTATCCACTGTTAGGACTCGTGCAGACCACCTTATTTTGTGTCCGAATGCGATCAGACAAAACATTGGATCACACTTGGACCAATGTTATTCTATGGGGCCTTACACATGTCCAATTTTTTCCTCGAACACGTCGAAGGAAAAAATCGCAGTATGAACAATTTGCATCTGATATTTGGATTGCACTCGGTCAAGCAAGTCAATGAGTCCGTGGAAAAAATTCAGACTGCACTCAGATAACATTGAAGTGCGGTCCGATTTTCACGGCCTGACAGAATGGAAAAGGTGGAGTAATTTTTTTCCCATCTTCTCCTCACCTGAGAAAATTGGATCACACTGTGTTCACCCTTCGATCAAACTCTGATCAGAGTGTGATTTGCATAATCAGCCCGATTCTCTCAAATGAGAGATAATACAGTGGTGTGACCCTATCCTTAATTAAAATGTGGTGAAAAAAATCCCTTCAAAAAATGCTAAATTTATTTTTTTTTGTTTGCTCCACTCTGCAAAGAGTTCTTAAATGTTTTTCAATGCCATAGATTATGCTACAATGCAGGAGGTTACTTAATAGTGTATTAAATGGTGCCATTAAAATTAACAACTTCTGCAAAAAAAAGTCATCATACAGATATATTGAAAAAAATATATATAAAAACATTTTAGGATTTTGGTGCGTTTTTGATGCTGCATATTTTTGCTGTAAATAATAGGTGTTGAAATGGTGCTGAAATTCTGCACCTTTAAAAACTCAAGAAAAGTTCATCATGGGAACAAAGCCCAATCGTCACTTCCTCCAAAGAAACCAAAATGACTCTACTGGCCATATCTGTGGAAAGTCAGTAGCGTTTTGCATTGAAATAAGCCAAGCTTTTGGCTACTGGAATCAATGGACTATCAGTGTGATGTATGAACACATAAGGTCCACATTGGCTTTATGATAAAGGTTCCTGAATGCAAAAATGAAGAAAATAGATTACGAATCCCACTGAGGATCAAGACGAATGGATTTATTCTGTGTACAACATTGCATACTATGTTGGTGCTATATCAATTCTAGTAATGAAATAAATACATTTCTGGAATTATTGCTTTCTAAATCAATGGTGAAAGCTACAAAAACATATTGTGAATTTTCATGTTGGGTAAATTCTACATCAGGGACACTGTTTCATGTGTTGTCCTATTCCATTAGGTTGTTCTGTAAAATGATAAATGTTATATAGTTGGCATTTCATATTTTGCACAAGGACCAGGGAAATCTGGTAATTACGCCACTGATAACAGCTCAGCTTCTATTTGTATTTCTGTCTGGAAACCTGGCATTTGCTTTTCAAGCCTGTCAAAGTCCTGATAAAAATAGCAGATAAACGGCTTCTGCTCCTGTCATTTCTGTTGTTACTGACCATGTAATTGTATATTGTCTGTATTTTCAATTCTCTATTGACTTATTTTCCACTTTTTGCTCAATTTATTCAACAAAATTGCCCAAGCGGCATAAAAAAAATCAGTATTACAATTTCATCCGGTGCATTTATTCAAACTAAGACCGGGTTCAAAGGACCATAATAAAACCCTGGGCAGTCATCTCCGCAAATTGTGGATAGGTTTGGCTTCGAGTACAGGAGCTGCCTGCTATTTATGTGCCCTAGTCTGGTCCATATATCTGACCAAAGTAGTGTATGCTGTTTTTTATTCCACATAGATCATTGCTCGGTGTGGAAAATCGTCCATGTGCACTGTGACATTGGCTATAATGGATGAATGTGCTCTGTGTGCGCTCCATCGTGCACATGTACAGCACACCTCCATGTTATCTGCTCCTTTGTACAAGCTCTAAGGCTAAGTTCACTCTTCATTTGTTGGACCAATTGTTCTCCCAGATGTCATCATTGTTGCTTCCAAGTTGCTTTTGTTTTTTTACTCATTTGTTTTTTTTTCACTAAAGCAGGTACACTGTGTGAACTTTTATTATTCATTGACTCTCAACAATGTATCAGTTAAAAACAGATGAAACTCGGATGGAGCGCTGATGTACAAAGTCTGTATTCAGTGTGTCATTCATTTTACACACATACCCATAGATTTTAATGGTCGAGTCTGATGAGAATAGGACATACTCTGAGTCTCACGGTCTGGGAACATGAACCCATTTTTAAAACCAATGTCTATATAGATCAATAAAACTCAATGGATCAGAGTGCTGTCGAGGAAAAATTAGACAGCACTAGGACATGTCACACTGATCTGTGAGTGTAGCCCTAGAACGGACAGCACTAGGACACGTCACACTGATGTATGAATGTGGCTCTAGAACGGACAGCACTAGGACACGTCTCACTTATGTGTGAGTGTAGTCCTAGAACGGACAGCACTTGGACACGTCACACTGATGTATGAATGTGGCCCTAGAACGGACAGCACTAGGACACGTCTCACTTATGTGTGAGTGTAGTCCTAGAACGGACAGCACTAGGACACGTCACACTGATATATGAATGTAGCCCTAGAATGGACAGCACTAGGACTCGTCTCACTTATGTGTGAGTGTAGTCCTAGAACGGAGAGCACTAGGACATGTCACACTGATGTATGAATGTAGTCCTAGAACGGAGAGCACTAGGACACGTCTCACTGATGTATAAATGTACAGTCATGGCCAAAAGTTTTGAGAATGACACCAAAATTATATTTTCACATGATCTGCTGGCCTCTGGTTTTTATTAGTGTTTGTCTGATGTTTATATCACATACAGAAATATAATTGCAATCATATTATGAGTACCAATAGGTTATATTGACAGTTAGAATGAGTTAATGCAGCAAGTCAATATTTGCAGTGTTGCCCCTTCTTCTTCAAGACCTCTGTAATTCTCCCTGGCATGCTCTCAATCAACTTTTGGACCAAATCCTGACTGATAGCAGTCCATTCTTGCATAATCAATGCTTGCATTTTGCCAGAATTTGTTGGTTTTTGTTTGTCCACCCGTCTCTTGATGATTGACCACAAGTTCTCAATGGGATTAAGATCTGGGGAGTTTCCAGGCCATGGACCCAAAATCTCTATGTTTTGTTCCATGAGCCATTTAGTTATCACCTTTGCTTTATGGCAAGGTGCTCCATCATGCTGGAAAAGGCATTGTTGGGCACCAAACTGCTCTTGGACGGTTGGGAGAAGTTGCTCTTGGAGGACATTCTGGTACCATTCTTTATTCATGGCTGTGTTTTTAGGCAAGACTGTGAGTGAGCCGATTCCCTTGGCTGAGAAGCAACCCCACACATGAATGGTTTCAGGATGCTATACAGTTGGCATGAGACAAGACTGGTAGTAGCGCTCACCTCTTTTTCTCCGAATAAGCTGTTTTCCAGATGTCCCAAACAATCGAAAAGGGGATTCATCAGAGAAAATGACTTTGCACCAGTCCTCAGCAGTCCACTCCCTGTACCTTTTGCAGAATATCAGTCGGTCCCTGATGTTTTTTCGGAAGAGAAGTGGCTTCTTTGCTGCCCTCCTTGAAATCAGCCCTTGCTCAAAGAGTCTTCGCCTCACAGTGCGTGCAGAAGCACTCACACCAGCCTGCTGCCATTCCTGAGCAAGCTCGGCACTGTTGGTAGTCCGATCCCGCAGCTGAAACAGTTTTAAGATACGGTCCTGGCGCTTGCTGGTCTTTCTTGGGCGCCCTGGAGCCTTTTTGACAACAATGGAAGCTCTCTCCTTGAAGTTCTTGATGATGCGATAGATTGTTGACTGAGGTGCAATCTTTGTAGCTGCGATACTCTTCCCTGTTAGGCCATTTTTGTGCAGTGCAATGATGGCTGCACGTGTTTCTTTAGAGATAACCATGGTTAACTGAAGAGAAACAATGATACCAAGAACCAGCCTCCTTTTAAAGTGTCCAGTGATGTCATTCTTACTTAATCATGACAGATTGATCGCCAGCCCTGTCCTCATCAACACCCACACCTGTGTTAACGGATCAATCACTAAAACGATGTTAGCTGCTCCTTTTAAGGCAGGACTGCAATGATGTTGAAATGTGTTTTGGGGGTTAAAGTTCATTTGCTGGGCAAATATTGACTTTGCAAGTACAGTAATTGCTGTTAAGCTGATCACTCTTTGACATTCAGGAGTATATGCAAATTGCCATTACAAAAAATGAAGCAGTAAACTTTGGAAAAATTACTATTTGTCTCTTTCTCAATACATTTGGCCATGACTGTAGCCCTAGAACGGACAGCACTAGGACACGTCTCACTGATGTGTGAGTGTAGTCGTAGAATGGACAGCACTAGGACTCGTCACGCGGATGTATGAATGTAGCCCTAGAATGGACAGCACTAGGACACGTCACACGGATGTATGAATGTAGCAGTAGAACGGACAGCACAAGGACTCGTCACACTGATGTATGAATGTAGCCCTAGAACGGACAGCACTAGGACTCGTCACACTGATGTATGAATGTAGCCCTAGGACACGTCACACTGATGTATGAATGTAGCAATAGAAAGGACAGCACTAGTACTCGTCACACTGATGTATGAATGCAGCCCTAGGACACGTCACACTGATGTATGAATGTAGTCCTAGAACGGACAGCACTAGGACACGTCTCACTTATGTGTGAGTGTAGTCTTAGAACGGACAGCACTAGGACTCGTCACACTGATGTGTGAATGTAGTCCTAGAACGGACAGCACTAGGACACGTCAGACTGATGTATGAATGTAGCCCTAGAACGGACAGCACTAGGACACGTCTCACTGATGTATGAATGTAGCCCTTGAACGGACAGCACTAGGACACGTCTCACTTATGTGTGAGTGTAGGCCTAGAATGGACAGCACTAGGACTCGTCACTCTGTTGTGTGAATGTAGTCCTAGAACGGACAGCACTAGGACATGTCACACTGATGTATGAATGTAGCCCTAGAACGGACAACACTAGGACTCATCTCACTTATGTGTGAGTGTAGTCCTAGAACGGACAGCACTAGGACTCGTCAAACTGATGTATGAATGTAGTCCTAGAACAGACAGCACTAGGACACGTCTCACTGATGTATGAATGTAGCCCTAGAATGGACAGCACTAGGACACGTCTCACTGATGTGTGAGTGTAGTCCTAGAACGGACAGCACTAGGACTCGTCACACTGATGTATGAATGTAGCCCTAGAATGGACAGCACTAGGACACGTCACACGGATGTATGAATGTAGCAGTAGAACGGACAGCACTAGGACTCGTCACACTGATGTATGAATGTAGCCCTAGAACGGACAGCACTAGGACTCGTCACACTGATGTATGAATGTAGCCCTAGAACGGACAGCACTAGGACACCTCACACTGATGTATGAATGTAGCCCTAGAACGGACAGCACTAGGACTCATCATACTGATGTATGAATGTAGCCCTAGAATGGACAGCACTAGGACACGTCACACTGATGTATGAATGTACCCTAGAACGGAAAGTACTAGGACACGTCACACTGATGTATGAATGTAGCAGTAGAACGGACAGCACTAGGACTCATCACACTGATGTATGAATGTAGCCCTAGAATGGACAGCACTAGGACACGTCACACGGATATATGAATGTAGCCCTAGAATGGACAGCACTAGGACTTGTCACATTGATGTGTGAGTGCAGTCCTAGAACAGACAGCACTAGGACTCGTCACACTGATGTGTGAATGTAGCCCTAGAACAGAGAGCAGTAGGACACGTCACACTAATGTATCTATGTAGCCCTAGAAGGGACAGCACTAGGACTTGTCACACTGATGTATGAATGTAGCCCTAG
The DNA here is from genome assembly GCF_046119375.1 of Phyllobates terribilis. NCBI lineage: Eukaryota > Metazoa > Chordata > Amphibia > Anura > Dendrobatidae > Phyllobates > Phyllobates terribilis. Next base: position 123,653,166 of record NW_027362762.1, on the reverse strand, counting down.
AACGGACAGCACTAGGACTCGTCTCTAGTGTTGAGCGATACCTTCCGATATCAGGAAATATCAGATCGGATTGGATCGGGCCGATACCCAAAAAGTATCGGATATCGCCGATTCCGATACCGGAAACCAATGCAAGTCAATGGGACACAAATATCGGAATGAAAATAAACCCTTTCTTTCCTTGTAGGTTAATACTACATGAAGGGAAACAACTAACAATAATGTAGAATGTATTGGGGGAGGTGCCCAAATCGATGGGAACAGTGCTCACAGTGAAACATGAAAAGCCGGCAATTCAGAAGCGGCATACACCGGTACCCGACAATTTAGAACAGAAAGAATAGAGCTTCACACATAGATTAGATAGATAGAAACATGTCAGTCACATATATATGAAGTACAGTGACTGTTGATTACTGTACTTGTCATTTAGTGTTAAAATAAAGGATTTATTAAAAAAAAAAATTGGCGTGGGGTTCCCAGTAATTTTAGTCTCTAGCGGAGGTTAAGCAGACGGCTGGGGCAGATGTTTGAAGCCTGGGAAGGGGGTAATACCCACGGAGCTTCCCAGGCTACTAATATCAACCCCCAGCTGAATACATAGCCTTTACTAGCTATTAAAATGGGGGACACCCCCAAAAAAATGACGTGGGGTCCCCCCTATTTTAATAGCTAGCAAAGGCTAGGCAGACAGCTGGGGGCTGATATTAATAGCCCAGGAAGGGTGGCCCCCTCCCAGGCTAGAAACACCAGCCGTCAGCCGCCCCAGAAATGGCGCATCCATAGGATGTGCCAATTCTGGCACTTAGCCTCGCTCTTCCCACTGCCCTGTAGCGGTGGCAGTGGGGTAATAGGGCTGGAGTTGATGTCAGCTTATAATGCCAGCTGACATCAAGCCCAGGTTAGTAATGGAGAGGCGTCTATAAGACACCCCCATTACTAACCCCATAGTCAAAGTTAAAAAAAAACACAAACACCCAGAATAAAGTCCTTTAATTGAAATAAACACACAATTCTTTATTGTTCTAAATTAAACCATACTTACCGTCACGCCCATTCCAGCTGAAGCCAGCGATCTCCTGCAATAAAAGAAAAATAATAAAGCAACATCATCCTGACCTTCCCATGGTTCCCAGGACAGCTTCAGCTCTGCTACATCGAGATGACAGGCTGGACTGCAGCAGAACGCTGCCATCCAGCCTGTCATCCCGCGGACACTGAGAAGCGCAGGCATGCTTGCGCTCCTCAGTGTCTGGCTGTGACGGCATCCAGATGAACCGACAATGAACTCAGCTCGCCTCATGTACGTCACTGACAGGGTGGGAGAATTCTCCTGCGCATGCGGCGAGCGTGAGAGACTCGGCTCATCTGGATGCCGTCACAGCCTGACACTGAGGAGTACAAGCATGCCTGCGTTTCTCAGTGTCCGCGGGATGACAGGCTGGATGGCAGCGTTCTGCAGCGGTCCAGCCTGTCATCTCGATGTAGCAGAGCTGAAACTGTCATGGGAACCATGGAAAGGTAAGGATGAGGTTGGTTTATTATTTTTCTTTTATTGCAGGAGATCGTTGGCTTCAGCTGGAATGGGCGTGATGGTAAATATGGTTTAATTTAGAACAATAAAGAATTGTGTCTTTATTTCAATTAAAGGACTTTATTCTGGGTGTTGTGTTTTTTTTTAAATACTTTACTAGAAATTCATGGCGGTCATGTCTAATATTGGCGTGACCCCATGAATTTCGGGCTAGGGCCAGCTGATAATGCCAAGCTGGCCCTAACCCCTTTATTACCCAGTGAGCCACCGCACCAGGGCCCTGGATGAGTTGGGTACAGCGCCAGAAGATAGCGCTTCTATGAACGCGCCATTTTCCGGGGTGGCTGCGGACTGCAATTTGCAGCGGGTGGGGCCCAGAAAGCTTGGGCCTCCCTGCGCTGCGGATTCCAGCCCCCAACTGCCTAGTTGTACCTGGCTGGATACAAAAATAGGGCGAAGCCCCACGTATTTTTATTTTTTTAATTATTTCATGAAATTCATGAAATAATTAAGAAAAAAAGGGCTTCCCTTTATTGTTGTGTCCAACCAGGTACAAATAGGCAGCAGGTGGTTGGGGGCAGCCCGTTCCTGCCCTGCTGTACCTGGCTGGACACAAATATAGGGCGAAGCCACACGTCAATTTTTTTTTAATTATTTCATGAAATAATTTTAAAAAAAAAGGGCTTCCCTATATTGTTGTGTCCGGCCAGGTACAAATAGGCAGCTGATGGTTGGGGGCAGCCCGTTCCTGCCTGCTGTACCTGGCTGGACACAAATATAGGGCGAAGCCCCACATCAATTTTTTTTAATTATTTCATGAATTTCCTGAAATAGCTAGCAAAGGCTAGGCATACAGCTGGGGGCTGATATTAATAGCCCAGGAAGGGTGCCATGAATATTGGCCCCCTCCCAGGCTAGAAACACCAGCCGTCAGCCGCCCCCGAAATGGCGCATCCATAGGATGCGCCAATTCTGACACTTAGCCTCACTCTTCCACGCTGCCCTGGTGCGGTGGCAGGGTGTAATAGGGTTGGGGTTCATGTCAGCGCCAGCTGCCATGAAGCCCAGGTAAGTAATGATGGGCGTCTATAAGACACCCCCATTACTAACCTACAAAGTGTTAAAAAGAAAAAACACACACTACACACAGAAAAAAATAATTTATTTGAAATAAAACACACCATTTTGTTTAATTCTTATTTTACTAAAAAAAATAGTTACCTGTCCACGTTCCTGCGCTGATCTCCCATGCACAGCTGTCACATCTGGAGATGGTGACAGCTGTGCATGGCTGCTGTAAGCTCACGCTGCCGGGAACACGTCCGCTCCCGGCAGTGGGAGCCACTGACTGAGGTCACAGGAGTGCATTCAGTCAGCGCAGCTCCGGAGACCTCCTTTACGGCACTGCTACCCGATATTTCAGTATCGGAATGCTCAACACTACTCGTCTCACTTATGTGTGAGTGTAGTCCTAGAATGGACAGCTCTAGGACTCGTCAAACTGATGTATGAATGTAGTCCGAGAACGGACAGCACTAGGACATGTCTCACTGATGTATGAATGTAGCCCTAGAATGGACAGCACTAGGACACGTCACACGGATGTATGAATGTAGCAGTAGAACGGACAGCACTAGGACTCATCACACTGATGTATGAATGTAGCCCTAGAACGGACAGCACTAGGACACGTCACACTGATGTATGAATGTAGCCCTAGAACGGACAGCACTAGGACACATCACACTGATGTATGAATGTACCCTAGAACGGAAAGTACTAGGACACGTCACACTGATGTATGAATGTAGCAGTAGAATGGACAGCACTAGGACTCATCACACAGATGTATGAATGTAGCCCTAGAATGGACAGCACTAGGACTTGTCACACTGATGTGTGAGTGCAGTCCTAGAACGGACAGCACTAGGACTCGTCACACTGATGTGTGAATGTAGCCCTAGAACAGACTGCACTAGGACACGTCACACTAATGTATGATTGTAGCCCTAGAAGGGACAGCACTAGGACTTGTCACACTGATGTATGAAAGTAGCCCTAGAACGGACAGCACTAGGACACGTCATACTGATGTATAAATGTAGCCCTAGAACGGACAGCGCTAGGACTTGTCACACTGATGTGTGAGTGCAGTCCTAGAATGGACAGCACTAGGACACGTCACACTGATGTGTAAATGTAGCCCTAGAATGGACAGCACTAGGAAACATCACACTGATGTATGAATGTAGCCCTAGAATGGACAGCACTAGCACACGTCACACTGATGTGTAAGTGTAGTTCCAGAACGGAGAGCACTTGTGTAAGGTGCCTCAGCGAGGTAGTCGTGGGCGAGCTGTAGCCCCTGCTCGCTCTGGCACCCTACAAACAATACCTGTCCTCTCTCTGATGTGTGGCTGTGTATGTGGTGTTCTCCACTTACTCCAAACCATCCGATCGCGGCTGTCTCCAGGCATTTCTTTTCTGGGACCTGGGCAGCAATAAATTCAGAGGACATGAGGTTCATAACCATAACTGGGACTTTACTTGGGGAAGAGGAATATATACAATATTTACAGGCAGATATAATGGATAAAGCCCGACAGGTTATTATCTCCCTCACAGGCGCTGGCAACATCTTCAGCCCTGGTTCCCTCTTTAAGTGAAGCATCTCTGCGACTCTAATCTCTAGCCCAAGAGAATCTTCCTCAATACCAACAGTGTTCCGGATCTGATATCTCCCCCACGTCTTAGCCTGGAGTCTTATTTATCTTCCTCTGCTACCTGCAGACTAGAAGTGCCCCGGGTCCTCAATACCTCCATTGAGTTTCTCTGGCCGGCTAACAGGACTCTTGCGTAGGGAGACCTTTACACTGGTGATCCCACTGTCTGAGGGTGCGGAGCTCCCATCTACCCTAGTAGCCACCATATTCTCAGGCTGCCCATATGGTTCACTGTCCTAACTCTTACTCACTCATCACTTCCTGCTTTAGGAAACTAAGCAGAGATTTTCCTAATGTGCCCACCCTCTGTGGGCTGTCATCGCACACCATTAACCCCATCACAGTCTGCAACACTGCTGGCAGACTCAACCTGACATCTGCACCCGGAACAGTGGCATCTTGTGGCCAGTTACAAGTACTGCAGCCCACAAGGAATTTTGACAGGAACAAGCTCTATAAACACTTGAGGCTTGATCAGGGCACTAAGTTCCCCCTCTCCTCTACTAACTGGACCACTTGTTAAGGGGACGGTTGCAAACAACTTAATTAAATAATGGAAAGCAACCGAACCCGGGGTCCGCGATGCAGCCTGGAGGACTGCGGTCGAACACCTTCCGGGTGAGAAGGTAAAACAACCAACTTAAATAACAATCCCCTCCGTGTTACAGCACACGGGACCGGGAATAGGGATTCACACTATCTCCGTTAACTGCACGAGAGATGTGCGATAAATAATGTATCTGTAGTCCCGTTGCAGCACAGTGACTACACAGTTGGCGCTAAGATGCGTGTGTGACTCACGCCGGAGAATACGTGCTCCCAGCCGGCGTGCTACCGGACTGAGGAGTATCTCTCCACGTGTCTTACAGGTGGTACCGGGAATAGGATGTCTGAAGACTGTTCGGGATGTATGGCGACCCCTTTGTCGGAGCCAGACTGTCAGATGAAGCTACCTGCCTATTTCATCTAGCCTGCCTATTTCCACTAAACCTGCCTGCCAGAAACTAAAGCACACATGGAGCCCAAGAGACCAAGCGTCCACACAACACCATCACAGCTCAATGATCAGAGCGTGCCGCCATGTTTGTGGGCAGGCTTTTTAAAGATTAAGCCCTGCCCACCATCGCACCATTGGTGACGTCACCTGCGACCAATCAGGCGGTGCCAGGTCACCGGATCAGCTGACTCCCAAACCACCAATCACGGTCCGCCATGTCACGGGCATGCTCAGTACAGCGAATCCTGGACTTAGACTTTAGCAGTCCTGTTTCCCTCCGCAACCTATCCTTCATATTGCTAGAAGCAAACACCCAAGAGTTAATCTGTATATCTCGTGGACCAGCTAGGCGTTGGGATTGATGATGATGCTGAGCAGCATCAGCCCTGGCTGGACAAGAATGGGAGACCACAGAAGGTTCTGGACCCATTTCGAATCCAGCAAACGCCCTACGCCTAGCATTATCCCCCCTCCACTTGATGCTCATTTTCCTCAAAGAGCAGGGGAGCATGAATGTGGTCCACCTATTTCCAGGGATGATCCTCAGATCCATGGCTCCTCCAGTGTACTGGGTAACCTTTTTTTCCACGAATCATCTTAGACCCCATAATAGCCTGCACCTCGAGATTATCACCCCTGGTGTCTGTAGCAGGTTGGGGTTCAGCGAGTATTGTCAGGCGAACGGTTTTAAGGAGCGAAACATGGAAAGTGTCGTGACTCCTCAGGTGTCGTGGTAACTGTTACCGGTACATTACAGGGTTGATTTGGGCCAAAATTTTGAAAGGACCAATAAAGCGGGGGGCAAACTTAGCAGATTCCCCGCGTACTATAATGTTGCGAGCCGTGAGCCACACTCTGTCGCCCGGATAGAATACGGGAGCAGGACAACGAAAAGTGTCAGCCGACTCTCTCATTCGATTCTGGGAGGCCAATATAGCCTCCTGACTATGGTCCCAAACCTCCTGCGCCTCCAGAGCCAAATCTCTGACCCCTGGTTCCATAGGGGAAACTGGCATAGGAACCGGAACGCGCGGATGTTGGCCATTATTCAGAAGAAGCGGAGTCAGATCTGTGGAGTCCGCCACGGGTAACCGGTGGAGAAGACCAGCCGGACTTTGATGGGATGATTTACCTCTCGCACAGAAAGCACACGCAAGAACATATTCCTTAATGTCCTGGTGCCGCCGGGGCCACCAATATGACCGTTGAAGGAACTTTGTGGTACGTTTGACCCCAAAATGAGCTCCGATCTTAGGGGCATGTGCCCAGGAGAGCACCTCATTTTGTAGATTAGGGGGAACGAATATCCTCCCCGAAGGAACCTGGTTTAAGGACACTGGAGCCACCCTCCGCATACTTCCCGAAGGAACGGTAAGCCTGGGCTCGTCATCGTCCTCAGCCTTATCCATGGACTGGGACAAAAGGTCTACCCGAGGGTTCTTTTTGACATAATCTGACAAGACCTGGGTCTCGGGGACAGACAGACAGACAGAGGATCTGTGCCGGGGGCCACATCGGTAGAAAGGTCAGAGACTACCCTCCGGGTGACTGTAACCATACACTGAGACACACAATTCTCACTCCAGGAAGAAATTCTCCCCGTATTCCAGTCAATGTGTGGAGTGTGACAACGTAACCATGGAAGACCCAATAACACCTCATCTAATCCACTGGGAATAATAAGAAAGGAGATAACCTCCCGGTGACCCTAAGGAAATGACATGGTGAGGGGAATCGACTGGTGGGTGATTTGCGTGTCCAGGAGTGAACCATTGACTACCCTAATGTTCATTGGTCTTGGCAGTAGCTCCATAGGGATGGCATTCTTCTGAGCAAACGTAGATGACAAAAAATTGCCATGGGCGCCAGAATCCACCCACGCCTTGGCAGTAACCGTGGTTGCTCCGAAGAACAATGTCACCTTATACAATAATTTGGAGGAAGAAGCCCCAGAATCTAACACACCTCCTCCAACGGTGGTTAGACACACTCGTTTTCCCGACTGCTTAGAACCCTTATTAACGGGGTACTCCAAGAGATGTGCACGTGGGGAACGAGAGGGGCTAGACTCAGTTCGGGATATATCCATAGCCTCAGGCTCCGGGTCGGGAGTCGCGGGTTTGGAAATGGGTCTAGAGAAGGATGGTGCCAACCGACACTGAGGTCTGGGGACCTCCAGCTCTAACTTATGTTCTGCATGACGCAAATCTATTCGGTTAGCGAGAGAGATTAACTCCTCCAGGGAGGTTGGAATCTCTCTGGTAGATAGAGCATTTTTAATATGCCCAGCCAGACCCTTCCAGAACACCGGGATTAAAGACCGCTCAGACCAATCCAATTCAGCCACTAAGGTTCTGAACTGGATGGCATAGTGGCTGGCGGTGACCGAACCCTGGACCAACGCAAGAAGCTTAAGAGCTGTATCATGCGTGACCTGAGGACCTAGGAAAACACTCTTTAGGGCATTAAAAAAGAGACCCGCATTAGCCACTACCATGTCATTGCACTCCCACAGAGTGGTAGCCCACTCCAGAGCCCTGTGGGAGAGTAACGAGATGACATAACCCACTTTGGCCCTTTCGGAGGGGAACCGTGCCTCCATCATCTCCAATTGAATGGAGCATGGGTTAATAAAACCTCTGCAGAATCTGCTTTCACCAGAAAATTTTTCCGGGAGAGCAAAATGGGGTAATGGAGCAATTGCAGCTGCCGCAGCATTTGCCGCAGCCGAGTTAACCAGATTGGCTGCTTGAGAAACCGCCTGGGTAGCTACTGCAGTGATATCAGCTACCGGGTCAGCTTGTTCCAGAGTCCTAAGTCTGGCGTCAAGTTGCTGTATATAGCGCTGCAGTTGCTGGTTGTCAGCCATGTTCGGCAAGACCCTGGCACTCTGATACTGTTAAGGGGACGGTTGCAAACAACTTAATTAAATAATGGAAAGCAACCGAACCCGGGGTCCGCGATGCAGCCTGGTGGACTGCGGCCGAACACCTTTCGGGTGAGACGGTAAAACAATCAACTTAAATAACAATCCCCTCCATGTTACAGCACACCGGAATGGGAATAGGGATTCATAATATCTCCGTTAACTGCACGAGAGATGTGCGATAAATAATGTATCTGTAGTCCTGTTGCAGCACAGGGACTACACAGTTGGCGTTAAGATGCATGTGTGACTGACGCCGGAGAATACGTGCTCCCAGCAGGCGTGCTACCTGACTGAGGAGTATCTCTCCACGTGGCTTACAGGTGGTATCGGGAATGGGATGTCTGCAGACTGCTCGGGGTGTAAGGCGACCCCTTTGTCAGAGCCAGACTGTCAGATGAAGCTACCTGCCTATTTAATCTAGCCTGCCTATTTCCACTAAACTTGCCTGCCAGAAACTAAAGCACACGTGGAGCCCAAGAGACCAAGGGTCCACACAACACCATCACAGCTCAATGATCAGAGCGCGCCGCCTTGTTTGTGGGCGGGCTTTTTAAAGATTAAGCCCTGCCCACCGTAGCACCATTGGTGACATCACCCGCGACCAATGAAGCGGTGCCAGGTCACCGGATCAGCTGACTCCCAAACCACCAATCATGGTCCGCCATGTCATGGGCATGCTCAGTACAGCGAATCATGGACTTAGACTTTAGCAGCCCTGTTTCCCTCCGCAACTTATCCTTCATGTTGCTAGAAGCAAAGACCCGAGAGACAATCTGTATATCTCATGGACCAGCTAGGCGTTGGGACTGACGACGATGCTCAGCAGTATCAGCCCCAGCTGGACCGGAATGGAAGACCACAGAAGGTTCTGCACCCATTTTGAATCCAGCAAACGCCCGATGCCTAACACCACTGCAGCTACCCCCTTAGCTTGGCCTACCAACAGTTCAGGAGGTCTAACTATGGGAACACTTTCTTTAACTACTTCAGTGCCAAGGGAAGGCTACGTTCTTCCCACTATTACACTAGGACATGTCACACTGATGTGTGAGTGTAGTCCTAGAATAGACAGCACTAGGACTCGTCACACTGATATGTGAATAACCCACTGAAATATTGATGAAGCAGTGTGCTATTTACATAAAAAGAAAACTACTACAATACCTTGCATCACTACTATTAAGTAGTTGACATGATCTAAACATTAAAAAGATGAAATTTAGGAATGATCAAATCTTTTGAATTTCAAATTCTCCAGATTTTCGGAATGAAGCCACACCGCTAGTGGCGATACATGTGAGGTCATTTAGTCCCTGACTGTCTAAACAGGTTACCTCTATTATTCCAATACTTGATCTCTTTATATTTATTTTTACTCTTTACAGTTATTTGCAATTGTGCCGGCAGTATGATTGTTGTGCTAACTTTCTTGATTCAGCCATGCCACTTTCTTGTTTATCATCTGTCACTTTGTTTTTCTTGATGAATGAGTGCACATTATCCTTTGGGTGTATATATTTTCAGCCCTTTTGTCTCTATGCACTTTGTATAATACCAACCCTTATTTTGGGGCTCGGGTTAATGATACAGTAGCTCTTGAATTATTGGCATAGCTGTGATTAAGGGTATATCTCAATATATTTTTTATTAGGGTGGCAATAATTTTGGTTTTATAAATCATTACATTAACAGACAGGTTAGACCCAAGCACTATACTGTTGTGGTCTGGACAATTCATGTTACAGCAATTTGTGCTTTTTATGTTTTTAAAATATCTTGTTTGGCTTGTATGTTAATAAACATTAACTTTTTTAGGTGATCTCATTATTTTTCATACTTCTTTTTCTTTGTATTTATTTTAAAAATGGTCCAAACATTAACCCTCTCAGTCATTTGTGATCAGGTAGACTGTTCTGTGAAAAACACTGACGATGTCACTGTTAGGCCGGAGTCACACTAGTGTATCACATTCGATGTGAGAGCATCAGATGTGATATGCAAATGACACTCGGCTTCTGCTCTGCTGCGAGCGTGATCGGAGTGTTAGTGCTTTGTGGTCCAACCCCCTCTCATGAGAGGCACACAATCCAAACTGCTTGAGGTCTAGTGTGAAGTTTCCACAATCAGTGATAGTTTGGGGAGCCATGTCATCTGCTGGTGTAGGTCCACTGTGTTTTATCAAGACCAAAGTCAGCGCAGCCGTCTACCAGGAAATTTTAGAGCACTTCATGCTTTCCTCTGCCGACAAGCTTTTTGGAGATGGAAATTTCATTCTCCAGCAGGACTTGGCACCTGTCCACACTGCCAAAAGTACCAATACCTGGTTTAAAAACAACAGTATCACTGTGCTAGTGTGGCGCCCCTGCGGGTTCAGTCGCCGCAGAGGTACTGCATCTCACCCAGAGGTGTGGTACAACACTATAATTAACTGTTGACAAACTTTCAACCCCACTAATAATAATAATAACAACCCCGTAATAAGAAATGCTAGGTAGGTAAAAACATGTACAAAAAGCAAAATGTAGCAGCAGGCTGCAGTATTGCTGTGACTAGTACGGTTGACAAATTTGGCTAGTAAAACATGTGTGCAAAAACTGACATGCACAGTTAAATGTCTACATTTTTTGTAAAAAAAAAAAAATCATGTTTTCATCAAAATCCAGCTCTCTTCCAAAAAGTAACTTATTAAGAAATGCTAAGTAAGTACACCTTCAAAAAGCCAGCACTTGCAACAGGGTGTGACGTGTATGGCTACAAAATGTGACTAGTAAAATAGATGTGCAAAAAATTCAATTGTTTTCAAAACATGCACACTTTGTGAAATAGACAGTTGCAGTTAAAAGGCTGGATTTGGGGGAATTTTCTTCTAAATTAAAAAAATATATTTACCCTTTCAGAAAAACTGCACAAGAAATACAAAAACTCAGTAGAGTCTCTGGTGACAAGTAAGCACTCTGTCTGATGCAGATTTCTGATTTTTTTCTCTTTAAAAATGATTGTGCTGTTTTTATTTAAGAATAAAGAAAAAATTGTATGATTGTAATGCAGAACAAATTCCATCTAGACCATATCACTGATCAATCACAGGAGTCTAGCACTGCTGCTGGCACCTCTCCAGTCTCTCTTTCCCCCTATCAATTGACTCTTTTTATTATTTGCACACTACTACTCTCATCTCCTTCTGTGCATTTATACAACACATTGCTGTCTTCAGTATTTGTCCAGTGTTTTATGTCTTTCTGTTCTTATTTCTATTACTGAGCTGTGAGCTCTGACAAACTCTCACTATCCTAAAATCACCATAAAATGGCTGCTGCATTCCCTGCCTAGCCTTTTATACAGGCTATAATAGTGCCTCTCATGCATTGATGCCCTATCTATAGGATATGCATTTAATATCAGATCGGTGGGGAGTCAACACCTGTAACCCACACTGATGAGCAGTTTTCAGCTCCAGCAATGTCCAGATGTAAAACTGTAATGGAGCTGAAACACAACTCCATTCACTGTGTAGTGGTTGTTCTTGAACACTCCAATTCAGCTCCTATTCAATACATCCAGTTGCGGCTGGAGCTTAAAACAGCTGATTAAAGACCAATCCTAATGATAGGTAATAAACATAGTAAACCTGCAAAATCCTTTTAAATTTTTCATGTTATTAAAAATAAATAACACATTTTGGGAAACTCTGTAAAATTGAATATGTAATATAATAATGTAATATATTTTTGCATTTTGTTTGCATACAGGTTCCTCCAATCCTTTTGGATAAGCAGTTTTCTGAATTTACTCCAGACATCACCCCAATTATTTTGGCAGCTCATACAAACAATTATGAAATAATAAAGCATCTCGTTCAAAAAGGAGTCTCAATCCCCAGACCACATGAAGTGCGTTGTAACTGTGTGGAATGTGTTTCTGGATCTGATGTGGACAGTTTACGGCACTCTCGATCAAGACTTAACATCTACAGGGCATTGGCAAGTCCTTCTTTAATAGCACTGTCAAGTGAAGATCCTTTCCTCACAGCATTCCAGCTGAGCTGGGAGCTACAGGAATTAAGCAAAGTAGAAAATGAGTTTAAATCCGAGTATGAGGAGCTATCAAAGCAATGTAAGCAATTTGCTAAAGATCTGCTGGATCAGACAAGGAGCTCAAGAGAACTGGAAATTATCCTCAATTACAAGGATGATGGCAGCATATTGGAAGAGCAGAGTGGTAATGACCTTGCCCGATTAAAATTGGCAATTAAGTATCATCAAAAAGAGGTAAGCACTCATTAGTAACATAATGCAATTTTATTATGTACATATAAGGAATTTGTTTGCAAATGGAAAAGAAGTGTACTATGCTTTTTGCCTCTTAAAAATGTAGCGCATATTGCGCTTTCTTAAAAAAATAAAATAAAATCTGTGACATTTTCTGACTGTAAACTTACTGAATTTGTTAGATGCACAGTTTTGTTGTGATTAAAGGGTTTGTTAAGGTAAAAAGCATTCATACTTTCTTTTAAAAACATGGGGGAGTACTGTTTGTAGGACACTATCCAACAAAGTACCACCTAGGAGAGGTGGATAAAGTGTAAGTCAATGTCTGACCCTTTAATGAGTCTTGCGACATAAGTAAACCAGGGATGAAGGCTAAGCCAGAAAATGGTTGGGCATTGACTTTTAGGGTAGCCCTTTTCCCTTGGTGGTACTTTGTGAGTCTCTTTCATTCTACAAATGTGGTAGTTTGCATGCTTCACTACCATCGAGCATTGCTTCAAGTCTCTATACTCAGCTTGTCTCTTTAAGGAAAACCAGAACTTCCCCTATGTTGCCTTAAAAGGGTTGTCCAGGCTTGGAATGAAAGTCTGTAATCACTTTAAGAACTGCATCCTTCTGAATCCTGACAGAGTTAGGTGTGCATGTTGTCAGGATTCTCCATTGTTGCCGGTGAGAGTGGGTGGTCATGTGAACGCAGGCATGCGATTTACACACTTCCACTCACATTCCAACTAGATGTGTTTGTCCTACCTCAGTGGAATTCTATTGAGAGAGGAAGCATGTCTAGATGGCATGTGACCGCAAGTATGCAAATCGCATACTTGCGGTGACATAACCGCCCACTCTCACTAACAACACCAAAAAATACTGCCAGCGTGCACACTGTACGCTGTCAGGTTTCAGAAGTCTGCAGTCACGTACAGGGGGGAAAATAAGTATTTGATACACTGCTGATTTTGCAAGTTTTCCCAGCTACAAAGAATGGACAGGTCTTTAATTTTTATCGTAGGTACAGAATCTTAAAAAAAATCCACAATATCACATTGTATGATTATTACATAATTAATTTGAATTTTATTGAATGAAGTAAGTATTTGATACAAAAAAAAAACAGAACTTAACATTTGGTACAGAAATCTTTGTTTGTAATTACAGAGGTCAGACGTTTCCTGTAGTTCTTGACCAAATTTACACACATTGCAGCAGGGATTTTGGCCCACTCCTCCAGATCTTTCAGGTTTCGGGGCTGTCGCTGGGCAATATTACGTTTCAGCTCCCTCCAAAGATTTTCTATTGGGTTCAGGTCTGGAGATTGGCTAAACCACTTCAGGACCTTGAAATGCTTCTTATGGAGCCACTCCTTAGTTGCACTGGCTGTGTGTTTCGGGTCATTGTCATGCTGGAAAACCAAGCCACCACCCATCTTCAATGCTCTTACTGAGGGAAGGAGGTTGTTGGCCAAAATCTTGCGATACATGACAACATTCATCCTCCCTTCAATACAGTGTAGTTGTCCTGTCTCCTTCGCAGAAAAGCACCCCTAAAGTATGATGGTTACCCAAACATGCTTCACGGTTGGGATGGTGTTCTTGGGGTTGTACTCATCCTTCTTCCTCCAAACATAGCGAGTGGAGTTGATACCAAAAAGTTCTATTTTGGTCTCATCTGACCACATGACCTTCTCCCATGTCTCAATACCAGATGGTCATTGGCAAACTTCAAACGGGACTGGACATGTGCTGGCGTGAGCAGGGGGGCCTTGCGTGCACTGCAGGATTTTAATCCATGATGGCATATTGTGTTACTAACGATAATGTTTGAGACTGTGGTCCCAGCTCTCTTCAGGTTATTGACCAGGTCCTCCCATGTAGTTCTTGGCTAATTCCTGAACTTTCTCATAATTATCCTTACCCCATGAGGTGAGATCTTGCATGGAGCCTCAGACTGAGGAAGACTGGCAGTCATATTCTGTGTCTTCCATTTTCTAATAATAGCGCCAACAGTTGTTGCCTTTTCACCAAGCTGCTTGCCTATTGTCCTGTAGTTCATCCCAGCCTTGTGTAGGTCAACAATTTTGTCCCTGGTGTCCTTAGACAGCCCTTTGGTCTTGGTCATGGTGGAGAGGTTGGAGTGTGATTGATTTAGTGTGTGGATAGGTGTGTTTTATACAGGTAACCAGTTCAAACAGGTGCAATTAATACTGGTAATGAGTGTGGAATAAGAAAAACTGTGCACGCTGATACAATTAAAAGTAGCGTAGCTTTGGTGGGCCCCCCAGAGCGTGGGACCCAGAGTGATCGCATCCTCTGCCTCCTTGGTAGCTACGCTACTGTCCTTATGGCATATGGTCACATATGGTCAACAGGGTCCTTGCCCTATTTCTCTCTCTCTCATAAAGAGTTTAAGCTCTAATGATCAGTAGTGATGAGCGAATGTGCTCGATGATAGTCAAATATCACTCGAGTATCTGAGTGGCTGGATGTGCTCGACAATCGCCAAGCATTGGCTGGTGCTAGGATTTAATGCTTGAATCCCCACCCCGCATGTTTGTCGCCTGTTACACAGCCAATAAACATGTGGGAATTGCCTGCCAGTCACTGTAGTGCCGTAGCCATCTTGGTAGTGTCATTACTGTGATTGGCTATCCACATTATCTCATCAGAGGAAATAAATGGATGCTGACACCATTGCACATCTCTTCTTCTTGAGGCGGAGAGGTTTTCTAAAATGGTGCTGTACCAGAAGGCCATTGTGGAAAATATGTTGAATCAATTCCTATCAGACTATGCTAGCGGCAGGGGCAAGCTTCCTTGCCCAACCAAGGAGGACAGATGAGGGAGACACACAACAGGTACAGCAAAGGCAGCTGTACACTGTCAAAGGCCTGGGCCATTTTCATGACTCCCTCCCAGCGTCCACCACCTGATGACTGGGTATTTTTGACAATGAGGGAAACGTTTTTAAAGATGGTCAAGAAATACCTGGCCAACTAAACCAGCATACTCTCTAATTCCTTTGCGACCTTCAGCTATTGGGTTTCAAAGCTGAACACTTAGCAAGAGCTCTATGCCTTGGAGGTGATCTGCTGCCTTGCCATTAGCGTCTTGACTGAGTGGGTTTTTAGTGTCGCTGAGGGGAATCATAACAGACATGCGCTTTTGCCTGTCAACAGAAAGTGCTGACAGGCTCACTTTGATAAAAATGAACTAAGTCTGGGTTAGCCCCGACTTTTCCTCACCACCAGATGACTGCAGCACATAGAAGTAGCACAACTACACTTTCTTAATATTTGAATGAGGCCCTCCAGTTGTTGCCTTCAAGGGTCTATGGATGACCCTCATTATAATTTTTTCTGGCTTTGCACTATGTGCAGAGCCTTTATGAGAGTAGAAGTACCACAACTACACTTTCTTAATATTTGAATGAGGCCCTCCAGTTGTTGCCTTCAAGGGTCTATGGATAACCCTCCTTATTATTTTGTTCTGGCTTTGCACTGTGTGCAGAGCCTTTATGAGTGTAGGAGTACCACAACTACACTTTTGTTCACAATATTTGAATGAGGCCCTCCAGTTGTTGTCTTCAAAAGCGTATGGATGACCCTGTTTGTAGCTTTTGTCTGGATTTGCACTGTGTGCAGAGCCTTTATAAGTGCAGGAGTACCACAACTATACTTTGGTCACAATATTTGAATGAGGCCCTCCAGTTGTTACTTTCAAGGGTGTATGGATGACCCTGATTGTAATTTTTGGCAGGCTATGCACTCAGTGCTTAGCCTTTATAAGTCTAGGAGTTCTACTACATGACAATTTTAACACAATATGTGTATGAAGCCCTCCTTTTTGTCTAACACAGGGTGTATAGTCCCTCTTCCATCTAATTTTTGTCAGTTCTTGCTTTCTACATAAATTACACTGAAATTTCCAATTTTTTAATAAAAATGTTAATTTTTGTTTACTTAAAGGGGTTGTCCACTACTAGGACAACCACTTCTTGAACTAAATGTTTGGCCGCGATAAAAGAAAAAAACTATACTCACCTCTCATGCTGGTGCCATTCCAGCAGTGTGAGCACACTTGGTCGGAGCTCTAGTGTGGTGGAGTGACTCGTGATGCCCATGAGGAAGCCAGGGCTTTATCTGATCTCTGACTTCCTCTTCATGTTCAATCCTTACGAACGCTGAGACAGTGACACCAGCGGCGATTGGGCTCTGAGCACCACGTGTCATTCCACTGGACCAGAGTTCCGGGACTGCGAGTGCTGACACCACTGGAACGGCGCCAGCATGGGAGATGAGTATAGTTTTTTTTATTTTATCAGTGCCAAACATTTAGTTCAAGAAGGAGTTATCCTAGTAGTGGATATCCCCTTTAAATTATTCCTTTTTTTTAAATTTTGCATTATATAAAAGTCATTATACGGGAAAGAACTTTTGCTAACATTTTTGTCCTGTAAACTCCAATTTCTCGTCGATTTTGAATGTTTTATTGTCAGTTCTTAAAGTGGAGTAAAAGTGTGACACCATTGTTCTTAGCAGTGAGAATTGCTTCCAAGGGTCTTCCCCATGCTGTTCTCCTTGCATTCAGCACTTTTTCCATTCATTTCAACATTTTTACAGACCCCAGGACTCCTTGTATGAACTGCCAGAAAAATGCTCGGATTTCCCTTTGACTCCCAATATACTCAATACACCTAATGAGCATCTGAGCATTAGTAACTGCTCGGTTCGAGTAACGAGCATCCGAGCATTTTAGTGCTCTCTCATCACTAATAATCAGCAGCAGTATCCTTACTGTCTCTTCTATAATGTGTAATCTCTCTCTCCCATGTGTATTATCTGAGCTGCTACAAGTTTTCAAGTAATGAGATTCACCCAAATTTATTAGCTTCAAATTGAATATTGGGGGGGAAATGTGGAGAAGTCATCAAATTAAAAGATCTGCTCATCTCTTTCAGTTATTTTTATTCCCAAAATATATTAGAGGTTTTGCTTTTTTTCTGCTGTCACAATAGACTGCATCCTTATTTATAGATTTAGACTGTGATGATGTCACATCACAATTTGTATTTATTTTAAGCCTGTGGTTTTTTGTATTGATGTCACAATTGAAATTGTTTTCATTCTTAGGCTGTATTTCGTTGCCAAAAATACACTGCTCAAAAAAATAAAGGGAACACTCAATTAACACATCCTAGATCTGAATGAATGAAATATTCTCATTGAATACTTTGTTCTGTACGAAGTTGAATGTGCTGACAACAAAATCACACAAAAATCATCAATGGAAATCAAATTTATTAACCAATGGAGGCCTGGATTTGGAGTCACCCACAAAATTAAAGAGGAAAAACACACTACAGGCTGATCCAACTTTGATGTAATGTCCTTAAAACAAGTCAAAATGAGGCTCAGTATTGTGTGTGGCCTCCACGTGCCTGTATGACCTCCCTACAACGCCTGGGCATGCTCCTGATGAGGTTGCGGATGGTCTCCTGTGGGATCTCCTCCCAGACCTTGACTAAAGCATCCGCCAACTCCTGGACAGTCCGTGGTGCAACATGACGTTGGTGGATGGAGCGAGTGTAGCTTGATCTCTGGTGAAATATGTTGGGGTGTCCTCTGCATGATGTCTCTGGCTCTGCATGAAGTTAGTGTGCAGTACAAATTAGTAGCTGCATTAGTAGTGTAACCATTTCAATGTCTTCCATAGTTTAGATAAATTATTTGGATCATGTCATCATAGGCTATGGGGCAGATTTATTAAAAAAGTCTAAAAGAAATTCACTTTGTTGCCCATAGCAAGCAATCTTGTCTTTGTATTTACATTGCAGTCTGTTGTGACGTAATTATAAAAAGTTCCCAAAGATATGGGATACCCTCTAATGATAAACATGTGCAAAAGGAGCTCTCTCTGCATTCTCCAATAGGATATCAGCAAAAAGCACCTAGAAGTATAATTAGTGAAAAACACTTAAAGGAGTTTTCAGGGACTATTTTATTATTTTCTCATGTGGCTTAGAACTGGCAGCACGTAGTTGCTAACTACTTGCCTTTTCTGCCCAGCTTTAGCTCAGAGCTGTTGTAAACTGGCCCCTGGTGGTAGTCGTGTGAGTGGTCCGCCATATACATGTCGGGTCCAGCTCCAAGAAATTTTGTGTTATTGGGGGGCATGTGCGACATTGTACCTTGATCTGCTGCTTCCGTCGGTTCCATTGCACTTAGTGCAGTCCCCCTCCCGTTAACCATTTCATTCAATAAGCCAGACCAGTCCTTAAAAACTATGTCCATTTAATATTCGGCCAAACAGGAGAACAGGGGATTACAGGTATACATTCTCTTTCTCCATCTTCCACACAATACACCGGCTCCATTCTCAGAGTTACAGTCTGCATTTTGTTCCTGGGAACAGGTACTGCTGGGGGCATGGGGAGATGTTCTATTTGCATGTGTTTTCTTAGGGGTAGGGTCATTCGAGTCTACGTGCAAAGTACTAATCCCGATACCCAGAACCTTTAGCTGAGACAGTTCCAGGGGCTGCTCATTGAGACTAAGCTTCCTATTTCTAGTACTCACAGCATGGTGCTACCTTTCCCTAAGGTCCCCTTCTTCCGCTGGACCATCATTTTCCAGACTTCTAAGCTCTTGTTTCCCTGCTGCACGGGTCCCCACTTTCCTGTGATGTCATGCTTCCTCTGAAACTAGCTTCTTACCATGCTGAGCCTTGTAATTCCACAAACACCGAACCTGTCCTCCTGCTGTTACCTCCTTTCATGCACACAGCCTTCTCAACACCCTGCGCCTTCAACTCTGACTAACTACTCCCAATATACCTAAAATCTTCCCACTCGTTCCCCTATTGAACCTCCCTCCCCGACTCTCTGGGGACAGTCTGGAGGCTAACCCTCCAGGAACCTGACACACACACCAGCCATAGGGATAAAATACATTCTTGATAAAATATAAACAAGAATATAACTTTGCACAAAAATAACTTCCCACAATTTGCCTCAACATCTTCTTGAGGGGGAAAAGAGCTCTTTCCACCCTCTCACACTATCATGGACCACTCCTGTCGATGATCCTGCTGCTTCATTTGATCTCACGTTAACAGAGCAGCTCTCTCTTCTATACTGCTCTGTCAATAGGGCGTGGCAGCCGACATTATGCTGATTGACAGCTGGCTTCTCGCAGAAAGGCAGCCTGCAATCAATCAGCATGATATTGGCAGTCACAACCCATCAACATAACAGAGGAGAAGAGAAGCAGCTGTTCCGTTGATGTGAAATCACTGGAAGTCACACAATCCCTGGCGGAACATCTGTAAAGGGAGTGTTGCCAGTGGAAGACACATAATGACTGACAGTCTGCTCTAATGATCTACATGTCTCATACTCATTTCATTGAAAATAAGCTTTGGAGGCAGATTATTGGGGAGATCTGTGAATTTCCCATTGATCTTAATTCAAATCTGTCAGCAGATTTTTTTTATATGAAATCTGAGAGCAACAAGAGCCTGATTCCAGCGATGTATCACTTGCTAGGCTGCTTGGCATAGTTTTGATAGAATCTTATTTTCTTTCCGGTAGTTGTAGCAGTGGTTAGAATGCTAAACCCTGTATAACCCCGCCCACACCCCTGATTGGCAGCTGCCTGTGTACACTGTGCCTTGCCAGTCAGTGGGGGAGACAGGATTGCACAGATTATTTTGGCTGGGCTGCATGTGAGACCTAGTCCTGGAGCCATAATTTCCTGCTGATAAAATACTGTATTGAAACTACAGCAAACAGCCTAGTAAGTGATACAGTGCTGAAATCAGGGTCTCTGCCTTTACAACATGCTGCTCTCAGATTAAATAGCAAAAACCTGCTGACAGATTCCCTTTAACAGCTTATTTACATGTTAAGAAAAATGAGGATTTCTTGACAATAAGACATTGGATTGCAGATATTAAGGTATGACTTTATTCTGCTTCCTATGACCTACATGCTCGTATAGACGGCTTAGGACGGTTGATCCTACTGACAGATTCCCTTTAATCAGTCATTAAATCACATACATGTAAAAAACTTACATCGTCTCATACCAAAAAATGCCCCAAAACGATGCTAAAAAAAAATTTGTAGCATAAAGGCTTTAAAAGGAATAAGTATTTAAAGTTGCTAATTAAGGCTAAAGAAAGCATACATTAGTAAGTAACATTACACCTACACTTACCTTGATACAAGGGATAATTGAAACCCTATTGTTAAAGTTGTAGCTTTTTATATAATCAGACATATGATTCAGTATTTCACAGAAGGGTAACATTTGTTTCTTGTAACATTCTATATATGTTGTTGATCTGATCAATATGGAAACTCCCACTCCTGTCTATAAATACAGAATACAAGAAATGTGCAATGCACTTACTGAACTGTGTCCATATGCTTACTCCCATGTGATTTAAAGAGAAATGGCACCATGTTGTGTCTCGTAGCTACATGCCCATTTTATATTCTCTTTCCTCGACAGACACATTGCCAAACTGACAGTAAGGTTCACAGATGTGATGTAATTCACATTCATTTAATATATTAAGCAATTTAATCAAAAAAGCTCTCTTCACACTAGTTTCATAAATTCTGCATAGAAAACACCCATAACAACTATGCTAATGTGAATTCTAACAAATGATAAAAAATTCCTGGTGTACCCATAGGTAGTTTACTATAATGATATTTATCACTTTTCAATTGGGGTTCTGTTTTCTAATTTAAGAATAGAGATGAGCGTTGTTCTACTCGAACTGTTCGCCAATCTCAAATTCGAGCTGTTTTGGGCGGTGTTCGAGCCGGTCGGCGAACACGAACAATTTGAGAAAAATTCGGCTGTTCGAGGTTATGTTCGATAACTGTTCGTGCACCAAAATCATAACTGGATTTTTTCTCAGTAATGATGAAAATTAATGTTAATACGCAGTTTGAGTGTACAGCGGGGTGGGGGGAGGGGCAGGGGATGGATCTCTGCAGGAACAATGAAGATCTCCATTTTTTTTTCTCTTTCCCGCATTTGCAGTGGGGAGGTGCAATCTGTCAGCCTATCAGCAGCGCACACACGGAGCGAAGTGCTTTTTTTCACACAAGCAAGGGCATGTGTGATTGGCAGTGTATGTCACATGTCCTTGCCCTATAAGACCAAGCCATTTTCCCCGTCGCCACCATTTTCTCACTGCTGCAGCTGCGTGTTAGACGGCACCGCTGTTGCTGTGTGCGCTATACCTTGTTAATTTCAAGCCAATTTTCGCACAAATATACAGATAGCTTGGGAGTAGGGAATAGTTGTGATTGCAGTCCTTTTAAGGACTAGGTTACAGCATTTCCTACGACTTTTATCAAGCAGGTCTGTGCTCTTAAATAGATAGGTTGTGGGAGTAAAGACTAATTGTAATTGGAGTCCTTTTCAGGACTAGGTTACATCAGTTCCTATCAGTTTTTGCCAGGCAGGTCTGTGCCAGTGCTGTGCAAGTTTTTTTCACAGCATTTGGCTGAATCTAGCAAAGCTAATCCTTTTTCGCCTATTGCAGAGTGTGTTAGTCAGTGGAGTAGCCTATCTGTGTTGCAAGATATACCACCTGTGTATAGAATACCAATTTTTTTACTACACCTAGTGAAGTAAAATCTTTTGGGCATAGCATCATTCTATTAGTCCATCTATACTGACCTCCATCAGGTTGCAAATTAAAAATAATATTTTTCTGCATCTAGCTCTGAAAAAATATTTGGGCTTCTAGCAGTGTGTGGGACTTGGTCTATTAGTCCATCTATACTGACCTCCATCAGGTTGCAAATTAAAAATAATTTTTTTCTTCATTTATCTCTGAAAAAATATTTGGGCTTCTAGCAGCGTGTGGGACTTGTTCTATTAGTCCATCTATACTGACCTCCATCAGGTTGCAAATTGAATAAAAAATTTTTCTGCATCTAGCTCTGAAAAAATATTTGGGCTTCTAGCGGTGTGTGGGACTTGGTCTATTAGTCCATCTATACTGACCTCCATCAGGTTGCAAATTAAAAATATTTTTTTTCTGCATCTAGCTCTGAAAAAATATTTGGGCTTCTAGCAGTGTGTGGGACTTGGTCTATTAGTCCATCTATACTGACCTCCATCAGGTTGCAAATTAAAAATAATTTTTTTCTTCATTTAGCTCTGAAAAAATATTTGGGCTTCTAGCAGTGTGTGGGACTTGTTCTATTAGTCCTTCTATACTGACCTCCAGCAGGTTGCAAATTGAATATAATTTTTTTCTGCATCTAGCTCTGAAAAAATATTTGGGCTTCTAGCGGTGTGTGGGACTTGGTCTATTAGTCCATCTATACTGACCTCCATCAGGTTGCAAATTAAAAATAATTTTTTTCTGCATCTAGCTCTGAAAAAATATTTGGGCTTCTAGCAGTGTGTGGGACTTGTTCTATTAGTCCTTCTATACTGACCTCCAGCAGGTTGCAAATTGAATATAATTTTTTTCTGCATCTAGCTCTGAAAAAATATTTGGGCTTCTAGCGGTGTGTGGGACTTGGTCTATTAGTCCATCTATACTGACCTCCATCAGGTTGCAAATTAAAAATAATTTTTTTCTGCATCTAGCTCTGAAAAAATATTTGGGCTTCTAGCAGTGTGTGGGACTTGGTCTATTAGTCCATCTATACTGACCTCCATCAGGTTGCAAATTAAAAATAATTTTTTTCTTCATTTAGCTCTGAAAAAATATTTGGGCTTCTAGCAGTGTGTGGGACTTGTTCTATTAGTCCTTCTATACTGACCTCCAGCAGGTTGCAAATTGAATATAATTTTTTTCTGCATCTAGCTCTGAAAAAATATTTGGGCTTCTAGCGGTGTGTGGGACTTGGTCTATTAGTCCATCTATACTGACCTCCATCAGGTTGCAAATTAAAAATAATTTTTTTCTGCATCTAGCTCTGAAAAAATATTTGGGCTTCTAGCAGTGTGTGGGACTTGATCTATTAGTCCATCTATACTGACCTCCATCAGGTTGCAAATTGAATAAAAAAATTTTCTGCATCTAGCTCTGAAAAAATATTTGGGCTTCTAGCGGTGTGTGGGACTTGGTCTATTAGTCCATCTATACTGACCTCCATCAGGTTGCAAATTAAAAATAATTTTTTTCTGCATCTAACCCAGCCAATAGTTTTGGCCTAATACCACAGTTTGGCCACTCAGCTCTGCTCGGTTACCATCCATTGTTTTTTTGTGCAAACAACTCCAGAGTTGTGAATTAGTTAACCACCAAAATGAGTGGAAAAAGGCCTGCTGCTGGTGGAAAGGGGAATAGGCGTGTTGGGAAGGGGAAAAAAGGTTGTGTCCGTGGGGTAGGTGCAGAAGAAAGACCATCTTCCAGCCAAACTAAAATGTCTACTTCTTTTAGCGGACAATGTGATAAGATCCCTTTCTTACGGCCACGCCAATCGCTACAAATTCCAGATGAGGCACAAAAACAGCAGGTGCTTCAACGGATATCAAGTGCTCCTTTAAGTGGGCTCTCCTCCACATCAACTTCAACATCACAAATACTCCAGTCCTCAAAGGTGTCACCCAAATCGCACTTGCTTCCTCACAGCTCCCAAATCTCCAGCTGCCCGTCTGAGTATGAGGTAGAACAGATGGTTGAGTCTGCAGAGCTGTTTACTCATACTATAGCCTGGGAATCAGAGGTCGACTCCAGCGCTTCTGTGAATCCAGACGAGGAAATGATCTGCACTGATGCCCAGAATCTTTATGAGTCGGATCCATGACCAGACGCAGAAGGTTCTGACCATAATGTAGACCCTCATTCCCAAACTGTAACTCCTGTTGGTGGAGACAATGAGGAAGACGATGATAAGACTCAAATACCTGATTGGAGCGACAACTTTAGTTTTTTGTCAGGGCAGGAACAGGTTGGCTCTGAGGACGACGGGTGTGATAACGCACAGGGTGATGATGATGAGGTCGGAGATCCCACTTTCTGTCAACCCACAGTCAGCCAAGAGATGAGGTCAGCAGAGGAGGTGGAGGAAGATGCTAGTGACGACGAGGTCAGGTTGCGCCTTCCTGGACAGAGACGTAGTACTGGAAGCACGTCAACAACTGCATCCTCAAACACAACTCTGCCTCTCACCACAAGTCGTGGTGGCTCTTCAGGTCGCATGGGTGCTAAGCCTTGCATAGCCTGGGCATTTTTTCAGATCGATAAAGATGACCCAACTCGTGTTATCTGTAACATTTGTCAGCAAAAGCTAAGTAGAGGCCAAAAAATACATAGTTTGAGTACTTCATGCATGAACCGGCACATGGACATGAAGCATAAGTTGCAGTGGGAAGCTCAGTGTGCTACAATGCGGCCTAGCCGGCCGGGCCAGCCACCGTCTGCCATATCTTGTGCATCCGCGGCCTCTTCATCCTCTGTGACTGGGGGGACAGCAGTCACACCTGTTTTGGGGCGCAGACCTGCCACCTCTTTACCCGCAACAGCCAGCGTGATTGGCAGGTCATCATTTTCTTTGGAGGTGGTAACACCAGCTGGTCTTGAGCGCTGTCCGACATCGATAGCACCACCTTTGGATCAAGGCAACCTAACATGTCCGCCTGCATCTTCCTCACAGACCGGCAGTTTGCCGGGGACACCCTTATCAACCCCGTCTAAGCACAATAGCCAGCCCTCGGTCCCTCAGATGTGGACAAGTAAAAGACCATTTCCTCCTAGCCATGAGAAAGCTAAGAGGTTGAATTTCACCATCTGCAAGCTCTTGGCTACAGAAATGCTGCCTTTCCGCCTGGTGGACACAGAGGATTTTCGAGACCTTATGTCCGTCGCAGTGCCCCAGTACCAGATGCCCAGTCGGCACTACTTCTCAAAGAAAGGTGTGCCTGCGCTCCACCAGCATGTCGCACACAGCATCACCGCTTCTTTGAGAAACTCTGTGTGTGACAGGGTGCATTTCACCACAGACACTTGGACGAGTAGGCATGGACAGGGGCGTTACATGTCGCTGACTGGGCACTGGGTAACTATGGTGACAGCAGGACAAGGGGCTGCTGTCCAAGTCTTGCCGTCCCCACGAGTTGTGCGTCAATCCTCTTTATGTCAAAGTTCCTCCACTGCTTCTGCCTCCTCAACCTCCTCTCGGTCTTCCACCTGCAGCCAAAGCCTGTCTGGTCATGCCACAAGCTTTCTAACTGCGCAGAAGGGATCCTGCACACCTCCTTACTATGCTGGCAGTAGGGCTCAACGTCATCAGGCGGTTTTTACATTGAAATGTCTGGGAAATGTGAGTCACACAGCTGAGGAGTTGTGGTCAGCTCTGGAGAACCAATTTCATGAATGGTTGTCTCCACTGGACCTGAAACCAGGGAAGGCCGTGTGCGACAATGCTGCAAACCTGGGTGCGGCCCTTCGCCGGGGCAATGTCACACACGTGCCTTGTATGGCTCACGTGTTGAACCTGGTTGTCCAGCAATTTTTAGCCCACTATCCCAGACTAGATGGCCTTCTGCAGAGGGCACGGTCGCTGTTTGCTCACTTCCGCCGTTCGCATCCCGCAGCTCAGCGACTTACATCTCTACAGAAGTCATTGGGCCTGCCACTTCACCGGCTAAAATGCGATGTGCCTACCCGGTGGAATTCAACTCTGCACATGTTGCAGCGACTGTGGCAGCACCGACAAGCCCTGGTGCAATACGTTCTGATGTATAGCCTGGGCCAACGAGATTCAGAGGTGGGGCAAATCACGCTGGAGGAGTGGTCTCAGATCAGGGACCTATGCACCCTTCTGCACAGTTTTGAAATGGCGACGAAGATGTTTAGTGCTGACGATGCCATTATCAGCATGACTATTCCGGTGATTTACATGCTGGAGCACATGTTAAACAGAATTCGGAGTCAGGTGGTGGCACAAGAGGAGGTGGAGGAAGTAGAGGAGGAGGAGTTGTATGCGGAAGGGCTAACATCTGCAAGGTCCAGACGGTCGGCAGCACCAAGGCGGCAGGCATGTGAGGGTGGGGGAGATGATTTTACCAGGGCGCATGGTAGCAGCCAAACTAGTGAGGAAGGTGCAGGAGCCCAGGAAGAAGTGGAGGACGAACTGATGGAAGACTCATCAGATGAGGGAGACCTTGATCACATTTCTGTTGTGCGAGGTTGGGGGGAGAGGACAGAGGAGGGAAGCATGATTGTTACCTCGCCACCAACACAACAGGGACTTGGTGCTCCTGGATGCGCAACACACATGAGTGCCTTCTTGCTGCACTACCTGCAACATGACCCTCGAATTGTGAGAATTAGAAATAATCCTGACTACTGGGTTGCCACACTGTTAGATCCCCGGTACAAAAGTAAATTTGCAGAAATTATTCCTGCCATAGAAAGGGATGCACGCATGCAGGAGTATCAGCAGAGACTGTTGCAGAATCTTACATGTGCTTTTCCACAAAATACCAGTGGTGCACGTAGTGAATCTCACAGTTCCAACTTGCCAACCGTGGGACCGTCAAGTGTTCAGCACTCAAACCGTAACAGAACCACAGTATCTGCTGGTAACATCAATTTTGCGGAATCATTTCACCACTTTTTTAGCCCATCCTTTGCAAGGCCACAGGAGACAAGAAGTCTGACACATAGTCAACGCCTAGAGACGATGGTACAGGAGTATCTCCAAGTAAACATTGAAGCCACGACTGTGTCACTGGACCCTTGCTCTTTTTGGGCTTCCAATCTGGATAAATGGCCGGAGCTAGCCACTTACGCCTTGGAGATCTTGTCATGCCCCGCAGCCAGCGTTCTGTCTGAACGTGTGTTCAGCGCTGCTGGTGGTGTGCTGACAGATAAGCGCACGCGGCTCTCCACTGATAATGTAGACAGACTCACGTTCATAAAGATGAACAAATCATGGATCCGAAACGACTTTTCTACCCATGTGTCATCCTGGGGAGAGTAAAAGCTTGATGATTGGTTAAAATCACCCTACCAACCGTTTTAAGCTTTCAAATTACTAATCATGTTTATCTGTATCTTGACTGGAAAATAATTTGGGCTTTGTAGCAGTGTGCAGCACTGATCCTATTAGGCCATCTATAATAAGCTTCACCAGATTTAAAATTAAAAATAATTTTTAGCTGCATCTAGCCCGGAAAATAATTTTGGGGCTCCGAGATGCGCAAGACACATAAGTGCCTTCTTGCTGCACTACCTGCAGCATGACCCTCATATTGTCAGAATTCGAAGTAATCATGACTACTGGGTTGCCACACTCTTAGATCCCCCAAACTTTTCGATCAACCTTTTCATTTTAATAAAGACCAAAAAAATGGTCATTTTTGAAATTATAAGCATTAGCAGGTTGTTAGAAACTGAAATCAAACAGTTTTCAACTCAAAACTTTATTCTAGGTGATGTTACATTTTCACATAGGACCCCTTGTTCGAAAGGAGCTTCTGAACTCTCTCGTCCATTGAATTTGTCAGGTTTTGGATGGTTTCTGCTTCAATTGTTTTGCATGAGGACAGAATACCCTCCCAGAGCTGTTGCTTAGATGTGAACTGCCTCCCGCCATCATAGACACTCCTTTTAATGATGCTCCAAAGGTTCTGAATGGGGTAGAGGTCAGGGGAGCATGGGGGTCACACCATAAGTTTGTCCCCTTTTATGCCCATATCAGCCAGAGATGCAGATGTTTTATGTGCAGCATGAGATGGTGCATTATCATGCAGAAAAATGATCTTGCTGTGAAATACACGGTTCTTCTTCTTGAACCATGGCAGGAAGTGCTGTTTGAGAAAATCCACATACATTATGGAGTTCATCTTTAGCGCCTTCAGGGATCCTAAAGGGGCCGACAATCTCTCTCCCCATGATTCCAGCCCAAAACATTACTCCACCTCCTCCTTGTTGGCGCTGTAGCCGTGTTTGCGTGGGGTGTCCATCAACCAGCCATCCTCCACTCCATTCATCTGGACCATCGAGCGCTGCACGGCACTCATCCGTGAACAAAACAGTTTTGAAATCAGTCTTCATGTAATGTTTGGCCCACTGGAGCCGTTTCTGCTTGTGTGAAGTGGATAGAGGAGGTCGACAGGATGGCGTATGCACAGCTGCAAACCTCTGAAGGACCCTGCATCTTGTTGTTCGGGGGACGTTGGAGGCACAAGCAGCTTCAAAAACTTGTCTGCTGCTATGACAAGGCTTTTTTGCCGCTGCTCTTTCAACCTGACGTAATTGCCTGTAGGAAAGAGTCCTCAATTTGCCCTTATCAGCACGCACACGTGTGTACTGTGAATCAGCTACATACTTCTTGATTGCCAAGACACTTCATCCTGATCATCGCACAATGTTGATTGTAGTCATGCCTTGACCTAAACACTCCACAATTTGTTGCTTCTCAGCAGCCGACACATCCTTTTTCTTTCCCATTTTGGCAGAAAATGTAGGCTGCTTAATAATGTGAGAGAGCCTTCTTAAGTAGTCTTGCCTTTCATTGGACACACCTGCCAAACTAATTAGCACAGGTGTCTGCAATTGCTTACAGTGATATAAAGAGCCCTGACACACATCACCATCAATGAGTTTAACTGACAAACAAACAAATTCTTCCCTTATCACTCCTAAACACTTTTTGCATAATAATTTGGAACGCGGTGTACATGTGCTTTTCCACAAAACACCAGTGGTTCACGTAGTGAATCTTACAGTTCTAACTTGCCAACCGTGGTCTGTATGGAATTGTTCAATAAAGGGCCCAAAATTAAGATAACATAGATGGGAGAGGTCTCTATGAATAGGAATTCCTAAGTATTTGATACCCTGTGAGGGCCAGGCAAAGGGAAAGTTGGACTGGATGGAATCCTATATGGATTTAGGGAGGGAGACATCGAGGGCCTCAGATTTCGCTGCATTGATTTTAAAATTTTACCATGTAACAAAGTGATCTATTTCAGCCATAACAGCAGGGATGGATATATGTGATTGAGTGATATATACTAGGACATCATCAGCAAATAGAGAGCACTTGTACTCGGTGCCTCCCACCTCAATCCACCTAATATTGGGGTTATGGCGAATTGATGAGAGCAGGTGCTCCGTCACTAGGATGTATAAGAGAGGGGACAGAGGACATCCCTGCCTTGTCCCATTGGTGATTGTGAAAGGTGATGAAAATGTTCTGACGCACCCCCTGGGCCTTGGGACACCCGGAGCCGGACCCTTTTTGGTGGATGCTGGTGGTTGTAGTCTTCGTGGCGGCGATCCGGTTCCGTGGCTCAGGGCGGTCAAACCAGTGGCGGAACTATTTATGTGGTTTTGATGTTTAAATGTCCGACTACGCCACCCGTGGATTGCGGTCAGAGTGAACCTCCGCTACAGGGCAGACCGCTAAGGATGGTGTTGTGGGTGCAGCAGAGCGTAGCATAACTCCCCACGGGAGGAGTATAGCCTCAGGGCAGTGTATGCGGAGGATGGGGGTGATGGTGCAGGGCAGCAGCAGTAACGACACGGAGTCAGTGATGCAGTTCAGGGCCTTTACTCACAGTTCTTATTATCCAGACCACGTCTGCAGGTAACGGCTGCCCACGTCGTACTGTGCTCACCAGGTGAGGGGCTCAGACAACTCCCAGATAACTTTGGAGCGCTTCACAGGACCCCCTTTGTGTGTCCTTTGTCTGGCCTTTCTTACCAACACTTCTGTCCGGCTGCCTCGGGCCTCCTCTTGGTAAACTTGGCGCCAGTTTCCCTGACCCTATGTGGTGCCTTCCTAGCGGGTGGAGCAAGGGGCTGCGCCACATAAAATGTCAGAGCCTCCGGTTTCTAGCTGAGGGTCGTTTCCTGCCTCCACTAGTTCGGGGACCGGTCTCCCCCTTTGGCCTGACCCCTCCACGCAGGTGGATTCGGGCGTGCGGTGGCGACTCGCCCGTCCGCACCCCTGGGATCCCTTCATTCCTCGTTCCTGGAGCCTTCTCCGCTCCTCTTCCTTCCTTCTCCCTCTTGCAGGCCTGGGCCTCTGTTACTAGGCCCGCCTCCGGAGCAGAGCTCATGCAGAGCCCCTGCTCCCTGCCACTTCTGCTCAGACTTCTCTACACTGAACTAAGATGGTGCCCACCTTTTATACTCCCTTCTCAATGCACCCAGGAACTGCTTCCTCCCTGCTCCTGCACTGCAGGGTTCCCCTTCCTCAGTGTTCCCTCCCCCCACTCCAGCCAGGGACAGGGACTGTCGTGCCCATCTCAGGGGCATATTGGTCGCCCTGCCCCACGGCAATGTGGTGTAATGCATGCAGGTGTCGGGTCCTGATCCACACTCCATCCTTATCTGAGAGTGAGATATCACACCTCTGGGTGAGGTGCAATACGTCTGTAGCAACCGAGCCCTCGGTGCTACAGTTCCATTTATCTTCAGCCTAGGTGACGTATTGTGATACAGGGCCGTGATTTTGGCTATAAAAGGGTCCCCTAGACCCCTACCCCAAGATTTTTAAGAGAATCATATATGGCGTGCCAGGAGACTCTATGGAATGCTTTCTCAGCATCCAACGAGAGTATCTACTTACAAATTTTTAACTGCATCTAGCCCAGGAAATACTTTGTGCCTAGTAGCAGTGTCTGCTAGTCAGCGAATTATCCCGGCTGTTAAGCAAGCTACACCACCTGTAGTTTGGACACTTAATTTTTTCAAAGGAAATGCTTCGGGACCACGGGATACTCAGTGAAGAGCATCAGGAGGCACCCCAAGGCATAGGGGCTGGGACTGGCACTAGGATGCCTTGCGGTGGACAGCCGAGCTCGATTCTTATAAAAGCTTTTTAACTGCAGCAGCTTTAGTGGACGATACTGGAGCTGGAATTACGCGGCTGCTGGCATGAGACTTGCCCTCCAATAGATCCTTGTAAATGGATTTAAAGTGTATTCATTCAAATTAGAGGGACAATTTAAATTAAAAAGCTTAGAGCTGCCTCCACCACAGGGGGGCTCTCTCGACCCACCAGCGGACAGGCACCAGTATTGGGAGAGGGGGGCTGGCCGTCAGGGTTCACCGCGGCTCTGGCACAAACCCGGCGACACGGAGGTGGCACGGGCAGGAGCGGACTGGCCGTCTCGGCTTCTCACTTTTTGGATTTTAGAAGGGCATGACATGCCTATATCTGTGTCTCCCCCTCCTTTTACTCCTCCACCTCTTTTCTTTTCGCATGACTATATGTACTTGTCACTTTTCCATGTGTTAGTTGTGTCTTCTGAGCAGTTTGTCAGCTTTTGGACACCTTTGAAGGTGTTTTCTATGTGTTTCTATGTGTTTTTGTTTGCCTGCCATTGGTTTTAACGGTGTTCGAAGGTGTTCGACGAACAGTTCGACGAACAGTTCGGCGAACACACGGGTGTTCGACGAACCGAACCGAACTCGAACACTACAGGGGTGGCTCAACACTATTTAAGAATATTGAAAATTTGGACAAACGACTGAAAGTCATGAAAGGACTTTGCACTAACTCTGGCATTTTGTAGGCCAGTCTAAATGAGAGTACCGCTGGAGTAATACAGTATGTACGGCATTACAGTGTATCATAGCCAGTGTGCCAGGAAAAAATGCAAGCTCCGTTCCCAAGCTTCAATAAAAGACAGGGATCTGACATTGGATGTACAAGTTCTTCTAATGTTGGGTAGTGGCTAATGATGTCATAGCAGATGATGCATCAGTTATATGGTGTGTTTGTCTGTGGTTTGGCTGTGTTCTATTTTGGTGTTTGGCTGTGTTCTATTTTAATGATGCCGTAATAGTCCATGTTTTTGATAACTGCTAAAATTCTTGAATTCACAAAGACTATGGTAGCTATAAAAACTTTCTTTGTTTAACTTCTTAATGACCGCCAACATGCCTTTTAACAGCGGCAGTTAAGGGGTCTTATTCCTCAGCGCCACTTTTTAATGGCAATGAGAAATAAGTGAATAGCGCCCCCTAGAATCAGAAAATCTCTGGGGTTTCATTTACCAGGGGTTGCTAAGATCCTGGAGAACACAGGTTTTCCCGTCCCCTATCAGGTGATCATCATTATTCAACAAATAACAGCGATCCCATTAAAAAAGTAAAGTCCCATTTAAAAATCATTTCTCTCTCCTATGATATGATCTAACATGTCAGAGAAGAGAGTCAGAGGAGAGAGAAAGGATGTCTCCAGGCCCCCCATGATACCTTAGTACCGTATCCGCCACACCTCGGCCCTCCACCTTCTGTTCCCGAAGCAAAATGGCGGGTGCATGCGCAGTGCGCCCTCCGAGATCTGCCAGCCGGCACCAGCAGGGATTATTCCTATTGGTTCCTAACTATTAGTCACTGTGATAGACCCTATCCCAGTGATCAAAGGCCCAATAAATAGTAAACATGGTAGCACTTGGGCTGTGCCTGACTGCGCACCCCCTTGATCATCTCCCCCATTTCAGCCTCCTAATCAGATTTTTTTTTTTTTTTATTTTATAAATTTTATTTCTTTCATTTTTTGCCATTAGGATTAAGGTTAGCCCTAGGGTTATGGTTAGGTGTAGGGTTAGGATTAGGCTTAGGGTAAAGCTTAGGGTTTTTTCAAAAGTTACACAAAAAAATGATGACGACATGATGGCATATTCAATATGACAAAATAATGTTGTCAAATTATGTGTATTACCTGTGGTTCAAAATGCCCACTATGCCCATGGAAAAAAATCTTTGAGGGTTGTCTCTTTGAGAAAAATTTCTGTTCTAAAATTCAAATATTGCTCCTTCAGTTCCGAGCCCTGCCGTTTGTCCAAACAGAACTTTTTGACTACATGTGGGATATCGCCGCGCTCCTAAGAAAGTGGGGTCCACTTTTTGGTGTTACCTCTTGAAAAAGTGAAAAAATATTGGGGCTAAAGTAACATTTTAGAGGTGAATTTTCCTGTGTAGCATTTTTTAACCTATGAAGGGTGAAAAAATTAGCTGACAACAGTTTTGAAGTTTTTGAGGGGTACAGTTTTTAAAATCGTATCACTTTTGGGAAGTTTCCAATATATAGGCCCTTCAAAGGCCATTGCAATCTGAATAGATCCCTAAAGAAGCAGGTTTTGTAAATTTGTTGAAAAAAATGAGAAATTGCTGCTAAACTTTTAACCCCTCTAACATCTCAACAAAATGAAATGACATTTGAAAAATGATGCAGATGTAAAGTAGACATATGGGAAATGCTATTTATTAATTATATTGTACAGCATGACTAACTGGTTTAAGGACATAAAGATTGAAAGTTTGAAAATTACAACTTTTTTCTGAATTTTTGTAAAAATTGCGATATTTTCACAAATAAACGCAAGTCATATTGAACAAATTTTACCACTATCATGAAGTACAACATATAACGAAAAAACATTCTCAGAATCACTGGGATCCATTGAAGCGTTCCAGAGTTATTATCACATAAATTGACACTGGTCAGATTTCTAATATTTGGCCTGGTCATTAAGGTCAAAGTTAGCTCTGCCACTAAGGGGTTAAAGAGCAGATTTCATTTATTTGGTTGCATTTCAATGCTGCAGATTTTATTGAAAATTGGTTAAATTAATTTGAATGGGATTGCTTCAAATTTATGGGACAGTTGAAGAGCTTTCCGCATCAAAATCTGAAGCAAATGCATCCTGTGGGAATATATCATTAAGGTAAATGCACATTTTTCAGATTTGATGCAAATTTTTTGCACCTCATCCACAGCATATCTCCGGCATTTTTGCAGTGTGTGATACATTTTGCTGAGTCATTCACCCAATGCATTGCAAAGGGCGAAGTACGTGACTCGCCCCCTGGGCCGCGGGGCACTCGAGACCGGGCCTCTGTACGATGCTGGGGGTAGTAGTGGTGGCAGCCCGGTCCCGTGGCTCAGGGTGGTCACCCGTGGATTGTGGTCAGGGATCACCGCCGCTGCAGGGCAGGCCACTGGGGCTGGTGTTGGTGTGCAGCACAGAGGTAGGATAACTCCCCACGGGAGGAGTGTAGCCCCAGGGTAGTGTAGGTGGATGTTGGGGGTGATAGTTCCATCCGCAACGGTCAGAATGCAGAGTCCGCTTAAACAGTTCAGGGTCTTTATTATAACAGATGGTAATGACCCAACAACAGTACCGGCTAGAAGGGGGCCTGGATGTCTGAGAACACTCGGGAAGCCCCTCTTGTCAGGATGAGGGTGTAGGCCTAACGTGCTCTCTAAGCTCTTTCTGACTATTTCCCCCTTTAGTGGTAAAATAGCCCACGTCCCTGAGCGTGCCGTGTATTCTCACCCGTATGGCTTGCAACTTGGGCTCCTTTTACCTCTGGCCTCTCTTGGCTTTGCTGGTCCCTTCTGTTGTGGCGGAGCCTCCGGGCTTTTTAGGCCAAAGGACATGAAATTCCTCGCGGATTGGTTCTCTGCTGCTGGACTTAGAGTCTTTACAGCCTCGGACCCCAATGTCCGGTAGGTATTTCTCCCTTTCTGCCAGGACAGGCTCTCAGTGCCGTACGTCCCTGGCTAGCAGTTCCTCCACTGCCTCACGACCTCCTCAGCTACAGCTGAACTGTCCCTCCTTCTCTGGGACTAGTCTCACTCCTGAGCAAGGTCGTCCTGTTCTCTCTAACCCTGCCCCCAATTCCAGCTTTTATAGGGGCAGCCAGCTCCCCCTACTGGCCTGGGACAGGAGGTGCTGTATGCTAATTGTCCCTAGCCAGGGAACCTCCCTCCTGCTCTCAGACACAGCCTTTATTATTTGTGGCATCCAGGCCTGGGGTGACACATACGCAATGAATTCCGCACAGAGTACATGCTGCGGATTTTAAAATCGTGCAGAAAATGTATGCAATGTGTAGATGAGGTTTTTTTTTATCTCATTAAATTAATCAGGACTTTTGAAAATGAAAGCTGCATTGTAATTGGTTTCACAGGTCATCAATAGAGATGAGCAAACATTTCAATGGGGGGACAAAAAAAACGCATATACAACACCTTCAAATGGACCTCAAAGCTGCCAAAACACATAAAATTAGGGGTAGACACCAGAAAAGTGCCATCAATTGACCCAGAGTACAAGTACTATAATTATTATTACTATTACAGCGACATCTATTCTGAGGCGTTTTACATGTGAAAAGGGGTCACCGTCGGTGACTCATCGACTGGTACAAGAGGAGAGAGGACCCTGCCTGCGAGGGCACACAAACAATCTACAAGGGATGGGTGAGGATACAGTAGGTCAGGGTACAGCTAGTCATGCAGCAGTATGCTGCAGCGAGGGTTACCGCAGATTGTAGGCTTGTCAGAAGAAATGGACCTTCAGCTTACTTTTCAAGGTTTCCACGGTAGGCGACAGTCTGTTGTGTTGGGGTACACAGTAGGGGAGGTGCACGGGACAAATCTGCTGAGAGCCTAAATCACGGTAAGTTTCCAGGAGCTCACAACTGAGCAGATTAACCCCTGCACCGATTAATATGAAGGCAAAAGGCTTTTAATGAGTGCAGGAGTGAGAGGAATCAGACGTTGCAGTCTTCTGGCTCCTCTCTGTCACGGTAAACCCATGACACCTTGCAGGCTTCAACACAATGTTCACAAGGTAGGCAGCAACATTGGTCGGTCTCCTAGACAACGAGCTAACTCCTTTATGGTGATAGAGGACAATATCTGCAAGTATTTTTTTATGTTTTCCCCGTGTTTTTGGGGGGTTTCCCCCAGGTTCTTCGGTTTCCTCCTCAGTAAAAAAGCAGCCATACAGGAGTGTTCACAGTTCAAAAAATTAGGGCCTGACACCACCATTTCCTAGGCCAACAGATTGTAGATAGTGGAGTTCAACCTCTTAGCCTTGTCGTGTGTAGGAGGAAACAATCTTTTACGTTACCACAACTGCGGTACTGAGGACTGGTAGCAGTGCTGAGAGAGGACGGAGTACGGTGAAAAGGACAAACTATTGGATGTTAAAGTGGATTGAGAAACATGTGGTGTGCTCAGTGAAACAAACACAGCATGCATGTCCGCTTTCATTACAGCTGACGGGCTCTCACTCATCCTGACTGGAGCAGATAGAGAACCGGAAGTTCTGTGGTGGTAGACCTGCAAGACAATACTTGGCACGGTAACAGAGGAGGAGGAAGAAATGCTGTTGTTGAGGTCCGCATTTTATAGCAGTGTGATTGCCAGAGTAACGCATGTTGATTGCGCATGTGAAGGTTCATGCATGTAGTAGTCAAATTATTGCACTTTTTCCTTCTACTGAATTTTTTATCGCAAAGTTTGCGAATAACGTGACCTGGCTCATCCTTTGCGGTCTCAAAAAAGGCCAAGGCTAGGCAACCCTTGCCATCCCTGCGAGCTGCAGACCTGAAACCGCTGCTGGTCACTGCCATGGTTGTGGGTAAGGATGCAGTGCTTCTCGTGCTTACATCAGTTCGCATGAGCCTCAGGTATCTGAGTCTCAATAAGATCACCTCCCTCACCGGTGGTTAACGTCTGGTGATGAGGGTCAGGAACTTGCTCCGACCCTATTTTGTCCTGCCCCGAATCCAATCTAAAAAACTTTTGGGCATCGGTGCAGATGCTTTTCTCCTTTTGACTCTGTGAATGTTTGAAGTACACTTCTGATGCCCATTTTATAGAATGGATGAACAGTTCTACAGACTCGCCCATCTGTGGTTCCCTACAGTCAGTTGGGAAGTTGGACAGTTGTGGCACGGGGGGAAAGCAAGGGTAATTGGTTTGCCACCTCTGTGGACTGTACTGTGTGTGATGTGGAGGAAGAAGAGGAGAGGCCACTTGAAGCAGCGCATGCCATCCACTTGAGCACCTGCTTTTTCTGGCCCTTATCAACAAGGCGTATCGCTGTGCGCCTGCCAAAAAAAGGGAGTGGAGTAGCCCGTCCAGTAACAGAAGTTGTCATTTGTCTTTGGATAGGACATGACGGTATTGGTTCATTAGTGCTTTCACTAACATTACCACCTAACCCACGTATACCTTGAATACCAAGCCTATTCCCCCTTCCACCACGACCTCTCTTTTTCCCATTCAGGTTGCTCAAATACTACGGCAGGAGTACTCTATTAGCAAAACAAAATTAGATTTTTTCCTCTGGAACAGCTCTGAACACACCTGTATTTCAGTGGCTCTAAATGACAAGGTAAGATATGGCTTGCTGTAAAATGTTACTAACAGAAGAAAGTATTTTTTTTTGTGTGGATAAGGCCTGTATAACATATGATATATTCTCCAAACTATTTGAAACTGAGATAACAAATGTTATACAGCAGGGACATCTCAGTCTGAAATAGTTTGGAGATTATCTCCTATGTTATACAGGCCTCATCCACACTAAAAAATACTTAAATACTTTGTTTGGTTCTTAAGTATTTTTTTAGTGTGGATGAGGCCTGTATAACATAGGAGATATGCTCCGAACTATTTCAAACTGAGATGTCCCTGCTGTATAAGTTAGGAACTGAACAAAGTATTTTTTTAGTGTGGATGAGGCCTGTATAACATAGAAGATATTCTCCAACCCATTTCAAATTGAGATGTCCCTGCTGTATAACCTTAGGAACAGCAAAAAATAGATTTTTTTTTTACTCTGCATAAGCTCTGCATACAGCTCAATTTCACTGCCAGTAAAGGACTAGGTGGCTTATAGCAGAGTGTAAAACGTTTGCGAAGCAAAAATATCGTTGGTGGACTGTGGCTAGAAACAGAAAAAATATATATTTTTACTTTGAAACAGCTGAAGTTCACTTGTGTAGTAGCTGACTTATAGCAGAGTGTATCACGTTTGCCACGCAAAAAATAATTTTTGGCCTAGCAAGAGAAACAATTTTTTTTTTTACTCTGAAAACGGCTTAACTTCAACGCCATTAAAATAGTAGGTGGCTTTTAGCAGAGTGTATCACATTTGCAGCACAAAACAATCTTTGGTGGACTGGCTAGCAAGAGAAAAAAATATATATTTTTTTACTGTGCATACATCTGAATTTCACCCACCAAAAATGACAAAGTGGGCTGCTATAGCTTGCACTATCACATTAGCAAATGAAAAAAAAAGATTTTTGTGCTCTGCACTGAGAAGCTCTGCAGAGTCTGCATACAGCTCAATTTCAATCTCACAAAATCAAAAGGTGGGCTACAAGGGATTGCTTGCTTGGTTTATCACATTAGCACGTGAAAAAATAGATTTAAGTCATACTCGAGCATGGAGCACAATTTAAGCAGCGCACAACACACTTCTATAGCATGGGCCCTTCTGCTTCTGTCAGAATCTCAGTAACTGCACAAGAAAAAAAAATGTGCTGCAACATCGATTTCACAGGTACACAGCACAGGAGTGACAGGACTTATTTACACTATCTGACTTCCACACAAGTGCCCATCTATCTAGCTAAAATCTCTCAGTACACAGGGGCACACTGAGCAGGACCTTCTGGCAGCAGAGACATGCATAACATGGCGCTGAGGGAACATGTCCGCTCTTTATGTAGAGAGGACATGTGATTTCAGCAGCCAATGGCAGAAGCCCTTGTGTCTGGACAGTGTGGATGCTTCCTGTGCTCTGATTGGCTAACCACGCTTTTCTGACTTAATGTTACAGCC
Organism: Phyllobates terribilis; assembly: GCF_046119375.1. Lineage (NCBI taxonomy): Eukaryota > Metazoa > Chordata > Amphibia > Anura > Dendrobatidae > Phyllobates > Phyllobates terribilis. Next base: position 123,614,114 of record NW_027362762.1, on the reverse strand, counting down.
TACAGGGAAAAAAAAAGAACCACTGATCTGACCTGTTCTAAGCTTTCCCCAGCCACTCCACTCATCTAACATGTCCCCCTGCTCATCATAAACAGGCACTATGGTAGCCAAACTGTTCAAAATGCTGCAGTTGCCCCACATTCACGTTCCCGCATTTATTCACCGAACGTTGCCGTTTTTCCCGAATTAAAGAAAATTTTGTTCGCCTTTCCGATCACGAATCTGAATGTACCATTTTTGTGTTGAATTTAAGTTGTAAGACCGGATTTCGAACAAATTCGCTCATCACTAGTCATCAATGACATTTTTCCTGTTCAGTAGCTTTGTTGAATTAGATTTTTGTCTATATTACTTTGCGGTGCTTGTTATGAGCTGACCATAAAATTTGTCTTCATTGCTTGGTTGTATTTTATATTGATGATTTCATAATATTCTGTGTATTTGTTTGTAACCTGTACTTTACTAACATGATATTAAAACAATCTTTTAGATTTATCTATCTCTCTGTCTCCGGGTGCGTCATCTGACCCTACCTGCAAACCCCATGCTGCATATCTGACTGTCTTTCCCAAACTGTATCTATCTGTCCCCCGGTGTGTTCCCTGTATCCACTATCTGATGTGTATCCACTGATCCCTGCTAATTTCATTCTATCTGTCCTTGGTATGTTCGGTCCAATCTGCATGTTCATCACCTCAATCCTTTGATCCCAATACACACTGGTCCCTAGCTATCTGTTTCCTGAATTCATTTAGCCTTTGTGTGCTAATTACTCCCCCCTCCAGCCATGCTTTTGTGAGCAGTGTCCCTGCTACTCCTCCTCTCCTGCACACCTGACCCACCTAATGTGCTGGCCAGAGCTCCATAAATCAAGAGAGCCAAGTCTGGCACAGATGGGTCTGGCTTTTAAAGGCTTGCTTTTTAAGGGGCTAAAAATGAAATATGCCAGAAATGGGCCAGAAGTGACCAGAAGGTATGGATAACTATCTACTATTTGTACTTAGATTCTCTTTCTCATTCACACCTAACATTCACTATGCTTACATATGCCTTCACTCTTTTTGCCCCACTAATCCTCACTCTCATTCTCTATCCCCAAACCCCAGCACCCTCTAACCAAATCATCATCTCTCCTTCCCTCCTACCTCCCCACCTAACCTCATCTACAGACCTGCTCCTCAACCTCAGATCGATCCTACCAAAACATAACACAAGCCGGACACTCTCCTTCTCCCACCTGCTCTCCCTCTCTCTGCTTCTCTTCACTGCTGGCGACATATCTCCTAATCCTGTACCCCCACAGCTTGCACCTTCCACCAATTCCCCCACCTATTGCATCAAACCAACTGCAAACTACAACAACCTCTCTTACGCAAAACCGGCCCCCCCGACACCCACCTCGCTGCTCCCTCTCTCTGGAGCACTCTGGAATGCACGCTCTGTCTGCAACAAGCTCCATTTTGTCCACGACCTCTTTACCTCTCTCCTTCCTGGGCATCACAGAGACATGGCTGACACCCTCTGACACTGCCTCCCCTGCTGCGCTGTGTTACGGCAGCCTCCAATTCACCCACACTCCTCGCCCTGGAAACAGACATGGTGGAGGAGTGGGTCTTCTCCTCTCTAACAATTGCACCTTTAGCCCTACTCCTCCTCTTCCCTCCCTTATTCTCCCTTCTTTTGAAGTCCACTCTGTCCGCATTTACTCTCCCTCCAACCTCCAAGTGGCTGTCATATACCGACGCCCGGGCCCGATCACTGCCTTTATTGACCAATTCTCCACCTGGCTTCTTTACTTTCTCTCGGCTGACATTCCCACAATCATCATGGGCGATTTCAAAATCCCCACTGACACTCGCCAGTCAGCACCATTTGAACTCTTGTCATTTACTTCATCCTTTGGACTTACTCAGTGGTCCTCCTCAGCCACCCACAAAGACGGACACACACTAGACCTTATCTTCACCCAATTCTGCTCCCTATCTAACCTCACAACCTCCCCCCTACCCCTATCTGACCACCATCTACTCACATTCTCATCCCTGTCCTCCTCATCTGTCACCCACGTCCAGCAACTAGCACACCCCCGCAGAAACCTTGCACATCTAGACACTCACACACTCAATGACTCTGTTCTACCATTGATATCCATATCCTCACTCCTTGACACAGACAGCGCCTCCGCTTCCTACAGACAGAGCGCGATGAGTCAACGGGCAACCCTGGCACAACAACCTCACTAAACAGCTTTGACAAGCGTCCAGGGTTGCGGAGCGGCGTTGGAAGAAAACACATATTCAAGATGACTTCACTGCATTCAAACAAGCAACACTCGCATTCAAATCAGCACTCACCTTTGCTAAACAGGCCTACTTCACAACACTCATATCCTCCCTATCCTACAACCCGAAACAGCTATTCAACACTTTTAACTCTCTCCTCCACCCTCCACTGCCCCCTCTGACCTCCATCATCTCTGCTGAGGAGTTTGCCACACACTTCAAAAACAAGATTGACCAAACACGGCAAGTCTTTACTGTCCAACCATCACAACCCCCTTGTTTTCCACAGCATTTCCCTACCCCCATAACCTCCCTTTCCAACATCACGGAAAGAGACCTTACTTGTCTCCTCTCCAAATCACACCTCACCACATGTGCACTCGACCCCATCCCACCTCCTCCCCAACCTCATCCCCATACTCATCCCATCCCTAACCCATCTCTTCAACCTATCACTATCTTCTGTTACTTTCCTCACTGCCTTCAAACATGCCACAATCACGCCCATCCTCAAAAAGCCATCCCTCGACCCAACCGCCTTGTCCAGCTATCGCCCCATATCGCTGCTCCCATTTGCCTCCAAACTCCTTGAGCAACACGTTCACGCTGAATAATCCTCCCACTTTTCATCTAACTCTCTCTTCGACAGCCGACAATCCGGCTTCCGCCCCACCATTCCACCGAAACTGCTCTTACCAAAATCACCAATGACTTACTTACAGCCAAAGCTAACAGACATTTCTCTGTACTCTTTCTTCTTGACCTGTGCTCTGCTTTCGATACAGTTGACCGCTGCCTCCTACTACAGATCCTCTCTTCCTTTTGTGTCAAAGACCTTGCCCTATCCTGGATCTCCTCATACCTTTCTAACTGCATATTTAGTGTCTCCCACTCCCACGCTATCTCCTCTCCCCGCCCCCTCTCTGTTGGAGACCCTCAAGGCTCTGTTCTAGGACTCCTACTCTTCTCAATCTATACCCTTGGCCTGGGACAGCTCATAAAATCCCATGGCTTCCAGTGCCATCTGTACGCTGATGACACCCAGATCTACCTCTCTGGCCCAGATGTCACCTCTCTGCTGTCCAGAATCCCAGGATGTCTAGCAGCCATATCCTCCTTCTTCTCCTCCCGCTACCTCAAGCTCAATGTGGACAAAACTGAACTCATTATCTTTCCCCCATCTCACATATCTTTCCCACCTGATCTTTCTATCACAATAAATTACATCACTCTTTCCGCTGTACCGACAATCTGCTGCCTCGGAGTAACCCTTGACTCTGCCCTGTCCTTCAAACCCCACATCCAAGGTCTCACCACCTCCGGTCTCCTCCAGCTCAAAAATATTTCCAGAATCCGTCCTTTCCTCAACCCTCAATCTACTAAACTGCTTGTGCATGCCCTCATCATCTCACGCCTTGACTATTGCAACATCCTCCTCTGTGGCCTACCTGCTAACACTCTCGCACCCCTCCAGTCCATCCTCAACTCTGCTGCACAACTTGTTCATCTCTCGCCTCGCTACTCCTCTGCTACCCCCCTTTGCAAATCCCTTCACTGGCTCCCATTCCCCCAGCGTATCCAGTTATAACTACTAACACTGACCTACAAAGCCATCCATAACCTCTCTCCTCCGTATATCTCTGAACTAATCTCTCTATATTCCCTCACGTAACCTTCGGTCCTCCCAAGACCTCCTTCACTCCTCCACACTTATTCGTTCCTCATGCAATCGCCTCCGAATATCCCCCGTCCTATGGAATTTGGTGACTCAACATGGTCGATTATCCACCACACCTGGATCCTTCATATGGAACCTGAAAACCCATCTCTTCAAAAAGCTTACAGCCTGCCATGACCTTGCTTGCTGCCACCCCCAACAACATCGGAGCTACTGCAGCCCCTCAACCTACTGTCTCCGCTCCATTCCTGAAGAATGTAAGCCCGCAAGGGCAGGGCCCTCTTCCCTCTGTACCAGTCTATCATTGTTAGTTTGCTAACTGTAAGTGATATCTGTATTTTGTATGTAACCCCTTCTTATGTACAGCACCATGGAATCAATGGCGCTATATAAATTAATAATAATAATCATTTATCCCTAACAGTTTTGTTAAGGTGATGTCATGACAGTGATTATCTTTATTGTTAAGCTGTGTTCTATTTTGATGAATTCGCAATAGAATATTTTTTTAAGGGTGTTTTCTTCTGTGATGATATCACAACATCACTTGTTTGTTTGTAGGCTGTCATGTCATAGTAGTATTTGTATAAAATCCTAGGTTGTTTTCAATTTTCATGATCGCATAATAGGATGTATCTTAATTTATAAGCTAACAAGTTGCTTAACCCCTTCACGACCTTAGACGTATCCATATGTCCAGGTTGGGAAGGACTTCCCGACCTTGGACGTATGGATACGTCCAGGTGATTTTGCACATACAGTAGCTGCGTGCGCAATTGCCGCCAGGTGTTCAGCATGACAGCTGACACCTGGCACTCACTGCCAGAAGAGGTGCCTGCACCGGTCCAGGCACTTTAACGCTCTAAATGCTGTGATTGATATTGATCACAGCAATCAGAAGGCAGAGAGAGGGAGGGGGCTCCCTCTGCCCTCCAATCGGCACCCCGACAACGTCATCGCAAGGGACCGATCGCTGCCATGGTAACTTGATGTCGTCATGACAACATCCGGGTCACCGGGGCTAGCAAATAAGTTAGATAATGAGCAGTGCATGATCTAACTAACTTGTGTCAGTACAGCACTGAGAGTTATAAAGCATAGCAATGCTTCTGCATTGCTATGCTTTATAACTGTGATCAGAGTTGAAAAAGTGAAAGTCCCATAATGGGGCTAAGTAAAGGAAGTAAAAAAAGTATATATATATATATATATATATATATATATATATATATATATATATATATATATATATATACAGTACAGAACAAAAGTTTGGACACACATTCTCATTTAAAGATTTTTCTGTATTTTCATGACTTTGAAAATTGTACATTCATACTGAAGACATCAAAACTATGAATTAACACATGTGGAATTATATACTTAACAAAAAAGTGTGAAACAACTAGTGTTGAGCCACCCCCCCAGTGTTCGAGTTCAGTTCGGTTCGTCGAACACCCGTGTGTTCGCCGAACTGTTCGTCGAACTGTTCGTCGAACACCTTCGAACACCGTTAAAACCAATGGCAGGCAAACAAAAACACATAGAAACACATAGAAAACACCTTCAAAGGTGTCCAAAAGCTGACAAACTGCTCAGAAGACATAAATAACACATGGAAAAGTGACAAGTACATATAGTCATGCGAAAAGAAAAGAGGTGGAGGAGTAAAAGGAGGGGGAGACACAGATATAGGCATGTCATGCCCTTCTAAAATCCAAAAAGTGAGAAGCCGACACGGCCAGTCCGTTCCTGCCCGTGCCACCTCCGTGTCGCCGGGTTTGTGCAAGAGCCGCGGTGGACCCTGACGACCAGCCCCCCTCTCCCAATACTGGTGCCTGTCCGCTGGTGGGTCGAGCGAGCCCCCCTGTGGTGGAGGCAGCTCTAAGCTTTTTAATTTAAATTGTCTCTCTAATTTGAATGAATACACTTTAAATCCTTTTACAAGGATCTATTGGAGGGCAAGTCTCATGCCAGCAGCCGCGTAATTCCAGCTCCATTAGCATCCACTAAAGCTGCTGCAGTTAAAAAGCTTTTATAAGGATCGAGCTCGGCTGTCCACCCCAAGGCATCCTACCACCAGTCCCAGCCCCTATGCCTTGGGGTGCCTCCTGATGCTTTTCACTGAGTATCCCGTGGTCCCGAAGCATTTCCTTTGAAAAAATTAAGTGTCCAAACTACAGGTGGTTTAGCTTGCTTAACAGCCGGGATAATCCGCTGACTAGCAGACACTGCTACTAGGCACAAAGTATTTCCTGGGCTAGATGCAGTTAAAAATTTGTAATTAGATACTCTCGTTGGATGCTGAGAAAGCATTCCATAGAGTCTCCTGGCACGCCATATATTATTCTCTTAAAAAGCTTGGGGTAGGGGTCTAGGGGACCCTTTTATAGCCAAAATCACGGCCATGTATCGCAATACGTCACCTAGGCTGAAGATAAATCGAACTGTAGCACCCTGAGGGCTCGGTTGCTACAGAGGCATGCATTACACCACATTTCCGTGGGGCAGGGCGACCAATATGCCCCTGAGATGGGCACGACAGTCCCTGTCCCTGGCTGGAGTGGGGGGAGGGAACAATGAGGAAGGGGAACCCTGTAGTGCAGGAGCAGGGAGGAAGCAGTTCCTGGGTGCATTGAGAAGGGAGTATAAAAGGTGGGCACCATCTTGGTTCAGTGCAGAGAAGTCTGAGCAGAAGTGACAGGGAGCAGGGGATCTGCATGAGCTCTGCTCAGGAGGCAGGCCTAGTAACAGAGGCTTAGGCCTGGAAGAGGGAGAAGGAAGGAAGAGGAGCAGAGAAGGCTCCAGGAACGAGGAACGAAGGGATCCCAGGGGTGCGGACTGGCGAGTCGCCACTGAACGCCCGAATCCACCTGCGTGGAGGGGGTCAGGCCAAAGGGGGAGACCGGTCCCCGAAACTAGTGGAGTCGGGAAACGACCCTCAGCTAGAAACCGGAGACTGTGACATTTTATGTGGCGCAGCCCCTCGCTACACCCTCTAGGAAGGCACCACATAGGGTGAGGGAAACTGGCGCCAAGTTTACCGAGAGGAGGCCCGAGGCAGCCGGACAGAAGGGTTGGTAAGAAAGGCCAGACAAAGGACACACAAAGGGGGTCCTGTGAAGGGCTCCAAAGTTATCTGGGAGTTGTCTGAGCCCTGGTGAGCACAGTACGACGTGGGCAGCCGTTACCTGCAGAAGTGGTCTGGATAATAAGAACTGTGAGCAAAGGCCCTGGACTGCATCACTGACTCCGTGTCGTTACTGCTGCTGCCCTGCACCATCAACCCCATCCTCCGCATACACTGCTCTGAGGCTATACTCCTCCCGTGGGGAGTTATGCTACGCTATGCTGCGCCCACAACACCAGCCTCAGCGGTCTGCCCTGCAGCGGCGGTTCACTCTGACCGCAATACACGGGTGGCGTAGTCAGACATTTAAACATCAAAACCACATAAATAGTTCCGCCACTGGTTTGACCGCCCTGAGCCACGGAACCGGGTCCCCGCCACGGAGACTACAACCACCAGCATCCACCAAAAAGGGTCCGGCTCCAGGTGTCCCAAGGCCCAGGGAGTGTGTCAGAACATTTTCATCACCTTTCATGATCACCAATGGGACAAGGCAGGGATGTCCTCTGTCCCCTCTCTTATACATCCTAGTGACGGAGCACCTGCTCTCATCAATTCGCCATAACCCCAATATTAGGTGGATTGAGGTGGGAGTAGTGTTGAGCCACCCCCGTAGTGTTCGGGTTCGGTTCGGTTCGTCGAACACCGGGATGTTCGAGGAACTGTTCATCGAACTGTTCGTCGAACACCTTAGAACACCGTCGAACACCATTAAAACCAATGGCAGGCAAACAAAAACACATAGAAACACATAGAAAACACCTGCAAAGGTGTCCAAAAGCTGACAAACTGCTCAGAAGACACTCTCTTTAAAAAAGCCGGCCGGCAAATTCAGCAGCGGCATACACCGGTACCCGACAATTTAGACAAGAAGGAATAGAGCATCACACATAGATTAGATAGATAGAAACATGTCAGTCACACATATAAAAAGCACAGTGACAGTGTTGGTTACTGCACTTGTCATTTAGTATAAAGGATTTATAAAAAAAAATATTAGTGTTTTCATGCACCGTCTCTTTAAAAAAGCCGGCCGGCAATTCAGCATCTGTACCCGACAATTTAGAACAGAAAGAATAGAGCTTCACACATAGATTAGATAGATAGAAACATGTCAGTCACATATCTAATAAGTACAGTGATAGTGTTGCTTCCTGTACTTGTCATTTAGTGTAAAGGATTTATTTAAAAAAATAATAGTTTTTTCATGCACTGTCTCTTTAAAAAAGCCGGCCGGCAATTCAGCATCTGTACCCGACAATTTAGAACAGAAAGAATAGAGCTTCACACATAGATTAGATAGATAGAAACATGTCAGTCACATATATAATAAGTACAGTGATAGTGTTGCTTACTGTACTTGTCATTTAGTGTAAAGGATTTATTTAAAAAAATAATAGTGTTTTCATGCACTGTCTCTTTAAAAAAGCCGGCCGGCAATTCAGCAGTGGTACCCGACAATTTAGAACAGAAAGATAGAGCATCACACATAGATTAGATAGATAGAAACATGTCAGTCACATATATATGAAGTACAGTGATAGTGTTGGTTACTGTACTTGTCATTTAGTATTAAAATAAAGGATTTATTATTAAAAAAATTGGCGTAGGGTTCCCCTTAATTTTAGGCTCTAGCGGAGGTTAAGCAGACGGCTGGGGCAGATGTTTGAAGCCTGGGAAGGGGGTAATACCCATGGAGCTTCCCAGGCTACTAATATCAGCCCCCAGCTGAATACATAGCCTTTACTAGCTATTAAAATGGGGGACCCCCCCAAAAAAATGACGTGGGGTCCCCCCTAATTTAATAGCTAGCAAAGGCTAGGCAGACAGCTGGGGGCTGATATTAATAGCCCAGGAAGGGAGCCATGAATATTGGCCCCCTCCCAGGCTAGAAACACCAGCCGTCAGCCGCCCCAGAAATGGCGCATTCATAGGATGCGCCAATTCTGGCACTTAGCCTCGCTCTTCCACGCTGCCCTGGTGCGGTGGCAGGGGGTAATAGGGTTGGGGTTGATGTCAGCTTATAATGCCAGCTGACATCAAGCCCAGGTTAGTAATGGAGAGGCGTCTATAAGACACCCCCATTACTAACCCCATAGTCAAAGTTAAAAAAAACACAAACACCCAGAATAAAGTCCTTTAATTGAAATAAAGACACAATCCTTTATTGTTCTAAATTAAACCATACTTACCATCACGCCCATTCCCGCTGAAGCCAACGATCTCCTGCAATAAAAGAAAAATAATAAAGCAACCTCATCCTTACCTTTCCATGGTTCCCACGACAGCTTCAGCTCTGCTACATCGAGATGACAGGCTGGACCGCAGCAGAACGCTGCCATCCAGCCTGTCATCCCGCAGATACTGAGAAGCGCAGGCTTGCTTGCGCTGCTCAGCGTCTCTCTGTGACGACATCCAGATGAGCCGAGTTCATGTCCAATGAACTCGGCTCACCTCATGCACGTCACTGACAGCGTGGGAAAATTCTCACGCTGAAGCGCTGATTGCAGGAGAATTTTCCCACGCTGTCAGTGACGTGCAGGAGGTGAGCTGAGTTCATTGGACATGAGCTCACCTCATGCACATCACTGACAGCGTGGGAGAATTCTCCTGCACTCAGCACTTCAGCGTGAGAATTTTCCCACGCTGTCAGTGACGTGCATGAGGTGAGCCGAGTTCATTGGACATGACCTCGGCTCATCTGGATGCCGTCACAGCGAGACAGTGAGGAGCGCAAGCATGCCTGCGCTTCTCAGTGTCTGCGGGATGACAGACTGGATGGCAGCGTTCTGCTGCGGTCCAGCCAGTCATCTCGATGTAGCAGAGCTGAAGCTGTCGTGGGAACCATGGAAAGGTAAGGATGAGGTTGGTTTATTATTTTTCTTTTATTGCAGGAGATCGTTGGCTTCAGCTGGAATGGGTGTGATGGTAAGTATGGTTTAATTTAGAACAATAAAGAATTGTGTCTTTATTTCAATTAAAGGACTTTATTCTGGGTGTTGTGTTTTTTTTAAATACTTTACTAGAAATTCATGGCGGTCATGTCTAATACTGGCGTGACCCCATGAATTTTGGGCTTGGGGCCAGCTGATAATACCAAGCTGGCCCTAACCCCTTTATTACCCAGTGAGCCACCGCACCAGGGCCCTGGATGAGTTGGGTACAGCGCCAGAAGATGGCGCTTCTATGAACGCGCCATTTTCCGGGGTGGCTGCGGACTGCAATTTGTAGCGGGGGGGGGCCCAGAAAGCTTGGGCCTCCCTGCGCTGCAGATTCCAGCCCCCAGCTGCCTAGTTGTACCTGGCTGGACACAAAAATAGGGCGAAGCCCCACGTACTTTTTTTTTAATTATTTCATGAAATTCATGAAATAATTAAGAAAAAAAGGCCTTCCCTATATTGTTGTGTCCGGCCAGGTACAAATAGGCAGCTGGTGGTTGGGGGCAGCCCGTTCCTGCCTGCTGTACCTGGCTGGACACAAATATAGTGCGAAGCCCCACTTCAATTTTTTTTAATTATTTCATGAAATTCATGAAATAATTAAGAAAAAAAGGGCTTCCCTATATTGTTGTGTCGGCCAGGTACAGATAGGCAGCTGGTGGATGGGGGCAGCCCGTTCCTGCCTGCTGTACCTGGCTGGACACAAATATAGTGCGAAGCCCCACTTCAATTTTTTTAAATTATTTCAGGAAATTCATGAAATAATTTAAAAAAAATTGACGTGGGGCTTCGCACTATATTTGTGTCCAGCCAGGTACAGCAGGCAGGAACGGGCTGCCCCCAACCACCAGCTGACTATTTGTACCTGGCCGGACACAACAATATAGGGAAGCCCTTTTTTTCTTAATTATTTCATGAAATAATTTAAAGAAAATTGACGTGGGGCTTCGCCCTCTTTTTGTGTCCAGCCAGGTACAACTAGGCAGCTGGGGGCTGGAATCCGCAGCGCAGGGAGGCCCAAGCTTTCTGGGCCACCCCCGCTGCAAATTGCAGTCCGCAGCCACCCCGGAAAATAGCGCGTTTATAGAAGCGCCATCTTCTGGCGCTGTACCCAACTCATCCAGGGCCCTGATGCGGTGGCTCACTGGGTAATAAAGGGGTTAGGGCCAGCTTGGCATTATCAGCTGGCCCTAAGCCCGAAATTCAAGGGGTCACGCAAATATTAGACATGACCACCATGAATTTCTAGTAAAGTATTTAAAAAAAACACAACACCCAGAAAAAAGTCCTTTAATTGAAATAAACACACAATTCTTTATTGTTCTAAATTAAACCATACTTACCATCACGCCCATTCCAGCTGAAGCCAACGATCTCCTGAAATAAAAGAAAAATAATAAAGCAACATCATCCTTACCTTTCCATGGTTCCCATGACAGCTTCAGCTCTGCTACATCGAGATGACTGGCTGGACCGCAGCAGAACGCTGCCATCCAGCCTGTCATCCCGCAGACACTGAGAAGCGCAGGCTTGCTTGCGCTCCACAGTGTCTCTCTGTGAGGGCATCCAGATGAGCCGAGTTAATGTCCAATGAACTCGGCTCACCTCATGCACGTCACTGACAGCGTGGGAAAATTCTCCTGCACTCAGCGCTTCAGCGTGGGAGAATTCTCACACTGAAGCGCAGAGTGCAGGAGAATTCTCCCACGCTGTCAGTGACGTGCAGGAGGTGAGCTGAGTTCATTGGACATGAGCTCACCTTATGCACGTCACTGACAGCGTGGGAAAATTCTCCTGCACTCAGCGCTTCAGCGTGGGAGAATTCTCACGCTGAAGCGCTGAGTGCAGGAGAATTCTCCCACGCTGTCAGTGACGTGCAGGAGGTGAGCTGAGTTCATTGGACATGAGCTCACCTTATGCACGTCACTGACAGCGTGGGAGAATTCTCCTGCACTCACCGCTTCAGCGTGAGAATTTTCCCACGCTGTCAGTGACGTGCATGAGGTGAGCCGAGTTCATTGGACATGAACTCGGCTCATCTGGATGTCGTCACAGAGAGACGCTGAGCAGCGCAAGCAAGCCTGCGCTTCTCAGTGTCTGCGGGATGAGAGGCTGGATGGCAGCGTTCTGCTGCGGTCCAGCCTGTCATCTCGATGTAGCAGAGTTGAAGCTGTCGTGGGAACCATGGAAAGGTAAGGATGAGGTTGCTTTATTATTTTTCTTTTATAGCAGGAGATCGTTGGCTTCAGCTGGAATGGGCGTGACGGTAAGTATGGTTTAATTTAGAACAATAAAGGATTGTGTCTTTATTTCAATTAAAGGACTTTATTCTGGGTGTTTGTGTTTTTTTTAACTTTGACTATGGGGTTAGTAATGGGGGTGTCTTATAGACGCCTCTCCATTACTAACCTGGGCTTGATGTCAGCTGGCATTATAAGCTGACATCAACCCCAACCCTATTACCCCCTGCCACCGCACCAGGGCAGCGTGGAAGAGCGAGGCTAAGTGCCAGAATTGGCGCATCCTATGAATGTGCCATTTCTGGGGCGGCTGACGGCTGGTGTTTCTAGCCTGGGAGGGGGCCAATATTCATGGCTCCCTTCCTGGGCTATTAATATCAGCCCCCAGCTGTCTGCCTAGCCTTTGCTAGCTATTAAATTAGGGGGGACCCCACGTCATTTTTTTGGGGGGGTCCCCCATTTTAATAGCTAGTAAAGGCTATGTATTCAGCTGGGGGCTGATATTAGTAGCCTGGGAAGCTCCGTGGGTATTACCCCCTTCCCAGGCTTCAAACATCTGCCCCAGCCGTCTGCTTAACCTCCGCTAGAGCCTAAAATTAAGGGGAACCCCACGCCAATTTTTTTAATAATAAATCCTTTATTTTAATACTAAATGACAAGTACAGTAACCAACACTGTCACTGTACTTCGTATATATGTGGCTGACATGTTTCTATCTATCTAATCTATGTGTGAAGCTCTATTCTTTCTGTTATAAATTGTCGGGTACCGCTGCTGAATTGCCGGCCGGCTTTTTTAAAGAGACGGTGCACGAAAACACTAATATTTTTTTTGATAAATCCTTTACGCTAAATGACAAGTACAGTAAGCAGCACTTTCACTGTACTTCGTATATATGTGGCTGACATGTTTATATCTATCTAATCTATGTGTGAAGCTCTATTCTTTCTGTTATAAATTGTCGGGTACCGCTGCTGAATTGCCGGCCGGCTTTTTTAAAGAGACGGTGCATGAAAACACTATTATTTTTTTTGATAAATCCTTTACGCTAAATGACAAGTACAGTAAGCAACACTGTCACTGTACTTCGTATATATGTGGCTGACATGTTTCTATCTATCTAATCTATGTGTGAAGCTCTATTCTTTCTGTTATAAATTGTCGGGTACCGCTGCTGAATTGCAGGCCGGCTTTTTTAAAGAGACGGTGCATGAAAACACTATTATTTTTTTTGATAAATCCTTTACGCTAAATGACAAGTACAGTAAGCAACACTGTCACTGTACTTCGTATATATGTGGCTGACATGTTTCTATCTATCTAATCTATGTGTGAAGCTCTATTCTTTCTGTTATAAATTGTCGGGTACCGCTGCTGAATTGCAGGCCTGCTTTTTTAAAGAGACGGTGCATGAAAACACTATTATTTTTTTTGATAAATCCTTTACGCTAAATGACAAGTACAGTAAGCAGCACTTTCACTGTACTTCGTATATATGTGGCTGACATGTTTATATCTATCTAATCTATGTGTGAAGCTCTATTCTTTCGGTTCTAAATTGTCGGGTACAGGTGTATGCCGCTGCTGAATTGCCGGCTTTTCATGTTTCACTGTTGGCACTGTTCCTATCGATTTGGGCAATCACTGTAATGCCACAACCACCATGGCTGTGGCATTACAGTGAGTGGCAGACAATCCCTGCATGATTGGTGCTCTAAATAGCGCCAGACATGCAGGACACGCTTTTGGTGCACGAACAGTTATCGAACATAACCTCGAACAGCCGAATTTTTTGCAAATCGTTCGGGTTCGTCGAACAACTCGAACACCGCCCAAAACAGCTCGAATTTGAGATTGGCGAACAGTTCTAGTCGAACACCGCTCATCTCTAGGTGGGAGGCACTGAGTACAAGTGCTCTCTATTTGCTGATGATGTCCTAGTATATATCACTCAATCACATATATCCATCCCTGCTGTTATGGCTGAAATAGATCACTTTGTTACATGGTCAAATTTTAAAATCAATGCAGCAAAGTCTGAGGCCCTCGATGTCTCCCTCCCCAATCCATACAGGATTCCACCCAGTCCAACTTTCCCTTTGCTTGGCCCTCACAGGGTATCAAATACTTAGGAATTCCTATTCATAGAGACCTCTCCTGTCTATGTTATCTTAATTTTGGGCCCTTTATTGAACAACTCCATACAGACCACGGTTGGCAAGTTAGAACTGTAAGATTCACTACGTGAACCACTGGTGTTTTGTGGAAAAGCACATGTACACTGTGTTCCAAATTATTATGCAAAAAGTGTTTCGAAATGAGAAGGGAAGAATTTGTTTGTTTGTCAGTTAAACTCATTGATGATGTGTGTCAGGGCTCTTTATATCACTGTAAGCAATTGCAGACACCTGTGCTAATTAGTTTGGCAGGTGTGTCCAATGAAAGGCAAGACTACTTAAGAAGGCTGTCTCACATTATTAAGCAGCCTACATTTTCTGCCAAAATGGGAAAGAAAAAGGATGTGTCGGCTGCTGAGAAGCAACAAATTGTGGAGTGTTTAGGTCAAGGCATGACTACAATCAACATTGCCAAGACACTTCTTCCTGATCGTCGCACAATCAAGAAGTATGTATCTGATTCACAGTACACACGTGTGCGTGCTGATAAGGGCAAATTGAGGACTCTTTCCTACAGGCAATTACGTCAGGTTAAAAGAGCAGCGGCAAAAAAGCCTTGTCATAGCAGCAGACAAGTTTTTGAAGCTGCTGGTGCCTCCAACGTCCCCCGAACAACAAGATACAGGGTCCTTCAGAGGTTTGCAGCTGTGCGTACGCCATCCTATCGACCTCCTCTATCCACTGCACACAAGCAGAAACGGCTCCAGTGGGCCAAACATTACATGAAGACTGATTTCAAAACTGTTTTGTTCACGGATGAGTGCCGTGCAACGCTCGATGGTCCAGATGGATGGAGTGGAGGATGGCTGGTTGATGGACACCCCACGCAAACACGGCTACAGCGCCAACAAGGAGGAGGTGGAGTAATGTTTTGGGCTGGAATCATGGGGAGAGAGATTGTCGGCCCCTTTAGGATCCCTGAAGGGGTAAAGATGAACTCCATAATGTATGTGGAGTTTCTCAAACAGCACTTCCTGCCATGGTTCAAGAAGAAGAACCATGTATTCCACAGCAAGATCATTTTCATGCATGATAATGCACCGTCTCATGCTGCACATAACACATCTGCATCTCTGGCTGATATGGGCATAAAAGGGGACAAACTTATGGTATGACCCCCATGCTCCCCTGACCTCTATCCCATTCAGAACCTCTGGAGAATCATCAAAAGGAGTGTCTATGATGGCGGGAGGCAGTTCACATCTAAGCAACAGCTCTGGGAGGGTATTCTGTCCTCATGCAAAACAATTGAAGCAGAAACCATCCAAAACCTGACAAATTTAATGGACGAGAGAGTTCAGAAGCTCCTTTCGAACAAGGGGTCCTATGTGCAAAGGTAACATCACCTAGAATAAAGTTTTGAGTTGAAAACTGTTTGATTTCAGTTTCTAATAACCTGCTAATGCTTATAATTTCAAAAATGACCATTTTTTGGTCTTTATTAAAATGAAAAGGTTGATCGAAGAGTGTGGGGGATCTAAGAGTGTGGCAACCCAGTAGTCAGGATTACTTCGAATTCTGACAATCTGAGGGTCATGTTGCAGGTAGTGCAGCAAGAAGGCACTTATGTGTCTTGCGCATCTCGGAGCCCCAAAATTATTTTCCGGGCTAGATGCAGCTAAAAATTATTATTAATTTAAAATCTGGTGGAGCTTAGTATAGATGGCCTAATAGAATCAGTACTGCACACTGCTACAAAGCCAAAATTATTTTCCAGCCAAGATACAGATAAACATGATTAGTAATTTTAAATCTGGTGGAGCTTAGTATAGATGGCTTATAGAATCAGTACTGCACACTGCTACAAAGCCCAAATTATTTTCCAGCCAAGATACAGATAAACATGATAAGTAATTTGAAAGCTTAAAACGGTTGGTGAGGTTATTTTAACAAATCATCAAGCTTTTACTCTCCCCAGGATGACACAGGGGTAGAAAAGTCGTTTCGGATCCATGATTATGTTCATCTTTATGAACGTGATTCTGTCTACATTATCAGTGGAGAGCCGCGTGCGCTTATCTGTCAGCACACCACCAGCAGCGCTGAACACACGTTCAGACAGAATGCTGGCTGCGGGGCATGACAATATCTCCAAGGCGTAAGTGGCTAGCTCCGGCCATTTATCCAGATTGGAAGCCCAAAAAGAGCAAGGGTCCAGTGACACAGTCATGGCTTCAATTTTTACTTGGAGATACTCCTGTACCATCGTCTCTAGGCGTTGACTATTTGTCAGACTTCTTGTCTCCTGTGGCCTTGCAAAGGATGGGCTAAAAAAGTGGTGAAATGATTCCGCAAAATTGATGTTACCAGCAGATACTGTGGTTCTGTTACGGTTTGAGTGCTGAACACTCGACGGTCCCACGGTTGACAAGTTGGAACTGTGAGATTCACTACGTGCACCACTGGTGTTTTGTGGAAAAGCACATGTAAGATTCTGCAACAGTCTCTGCTGATACTCCTGCATGCGTGCATCCCTTTCTATGGCAGGAATAATTTCTGCAAATTTACTTTTGTACCGGGGATCTAACAGTGTGGCAACCCAGTAGTCAGGATTATTTCTAATTCTCACAATTCGAGGGTCATGTTGCAGGTAGTGCAGCAAGAAGGCACTCATGTGTCTTGCGCATCCCGGAGCACCAAGTCCCTGTTGTGTTGGTGGCGAGGTAACAATCATGCTTCCTTCTTCTGTCCTCTCCCCCCAACCTCGCGCAACAGAAATGTGATCAAGGTATCCCTCATCTGATGAGTCTTTTTACATCAGTTCATCCTCCACTTCTTCCTGGGCTCCTGCACCTTCCTCACTAGTTTGGCTGCTACCAGGCGCCCTGGTAAAACCATCTCCCCCACCCTCACATGCCTGCCGCCTTGGTGCTGCCGACCGTCTGGACCTTGCAGATGTTAGCCCTTCCGCATACAACTCCTCCTCCTCTACTTCCTCCACCTCCTCTTGTGCCACCACCTGACTCCGAATTCTGTTTAACATGTGCTCCAGCATGTAAATCACTAGAATAGTCATGCTGATAATGCCATCGTCAGCACTAAACATCTTCGTCGCCATTTCAAAACTGTGCAGAAGGGTGCATAGGTCCCTGATCTGAGACTACTCCTCCTGCGTGATTTGCCCCACCTCTGGATCTCGTTGGCCCAGGCTATACGTCAAAACGTATTGCACCAGGGCTTGTCGGTGCTGCCACAGTCGCTGCAACATGTGCAGAGTTGAATTCCACCGGGTAGGCACATCGCATTTTAGCCGAAGTGGCAGGCCCAACGACTTCTGTAGAGATGTAAGTCGCTGAGCTGCGGGATGCGAACGGCGGAAGTGAGCACACAGCGACCATGCCCTCTGCAGAAGGCCATCTAGTCCGGGATAGTGGGCTAAAAATTGCTGGACAACCAGGTTCAACACGTGAGCCATACAAGGCACGTGTGTGACATTGCCCCGGCGAAGGGCCGCACCCAGGTTTGCAGCATTGTCGCACAAGGCCTTCCCTTGTTTCAGGTCCAGTGGAGACAACCATTCATGAAATTGGTTCTCCAGAGCTGACCCCAACTAGTCAGCTGTGTGACTCACATTTCCCAGACATTTCAAAGTAAAAACGGCCTGATGACATTGAGCCCTACTGCCAGCATAGTAAGGAGGTATGCAGGATCCCTTCTGCGCAGTTAGAAAGCTTGTGGCATGACCAGACAGGCTTTGGGTGCAGGTGGAGGACCGAGAGGAGGTTGAGGAGGCAGAAGCAGTGGAGGAACTTTGACATAAAGAGGATTGACGCACAACTCGTGGGGACGGCAAGACTTGGACAGCAGCCCCTTGTCCTGCTGTCACCATAGTTACCCAGTGCCCAGTCAGCGACATGTAACGCCCCTGTCCATGCCTACTCGTCCAAGTGTCTGTGGTGAAATGCATCCTGTCACACAGAGAGTTTCTCAAAGAAGCGGTGATGTTGTGTGCGACATGCTGGTGGAGCGCAGGCACACCTTTCTTTGAGAAGTAGTGCAGACTGGGCATCTGGTAGTGGGGCACTGCGACGGACATAAGGTCTTGAAAATCCTCTGAGTCCACCAGGCGGAAAGGCAGCATTTCTGTAGCCAAGAGCTTGCAGATGGTGAAATTCAACCTCTTAGCTTTCTCATGGCTAGGAGGAAATGGTCTTTTACTTGTCCACATCTGAGGGACCGAGGGCAGGCTGTTGTGCTTAGACGGGGTTGATAAGGGTGTCCCCGGCAAACTGCCGGTCTGTGAGGAAGATGCAGGCGGACATGTTAGGTTGCCTTGATCCAAAGGTGGTGCTATCGATGTTGGACAGCGCTCAACACCAGCTGGTGTTACCACCTCCAAAGAAAATGATGACCTGCCAATCACGCTGGCTGTTGCTGGTAAAGAGATGGCAGGTCTGCGTCCCAAAACAGGTGTGACTGCTGTCCCCCCAGTCACAGAGGATGAAGAGGCCACGGATGCACAAGATGTGGCAGACGGTGGTTGGCCCGGCTGGCTAGGCCGCATTGTAGCACAGTGAGCTTCCCACTGCAACTTATGCTTCATGTCCATGTGCCGGTTCATGCATGAAGTACTCAAACTATGTATTTTTTGGCCTCTACTTAGCTTTTGCTGACAAATGTTACAGATAACACAAGTTGGGTCATCTTTATCGATCTGAAGGCATAGCACCCATGCGACCTGAAGAGCCACCACGACTTGTGGTGAGAGGCAGAGTTGAGTTTGAGGATGCAGTTGTTGACTTGCTTCCAGTACTATGTCTCTGTCCAGGAAGGCGCAACCTGACCTCATCGTCACTAGCATTCTCCTCCACCTCCTCTGCTGACCTCATCTCTTGGCTGACTGTGGGTTGACAGTAAGTGGGATCTCCAAACTCATCATCATCACCCTGTGTGTTATCACACCCGTCGTCCTCAGAGCCAACCTGTTCCTGCCCTGACAAAAAACTAAAGTTGTCGCTCCAATCCGGTATTTGAGTCTCATCATCGTCTTCCTCATTGTCTCCACCAACAGGAGTTACAGTTTGGGAATGAGGGTCTACATTATGGTCAGAACCTTCTGCGTCTGGTCCTGGATCCGACTCATAAAGATTCTGGGCATCAGTGCAGATCATTTCCTCGTCTGGATTCACAGAAGCGCTGGAGCCGACCTCTGATTCCCAGGCTATAGTATGAGTAAACAGCTCTGCAGACTCAACCATCTGTTCTACCTCATACTCAGACGGGCAGCTGGAGATTTGGGAGCTGTGAGGAAGCAAGTGCGATTTGGGTGACACCTTTGAGGACTGGAGTATTTGTGATGTTGAAGTTGATGTGGAGGAGAGCCCACTTAAAGGAGCACTTGATATCTGTTGAAGCACCTGCTGTTTTTGTGCCTCAACTGGAATTTGCAGTGATTGGCGTGGCCGTAAGAAAGGGATCTTATCACATTGTCCGCTAAAAGAAGTAGACATTTTAGTTTGGCTGGAAGATGGTCTTTCTTCTGCAGATGTTACTGTTGCTTTAACAACTACCCCACGGACACAACCTTTTTTCCCCTTCCCAACATGCCTATTCCCCTTTCCACCAGCAGAAGGCCTTTTTCCACTCATTTTGGTGGTTAACTAATTCACAACTCTGGAGTTGTTTTCACAAAAAAACAATGGATGGGAACCGAGCAGAGCTGAGTGGCCAAACTGTGGTATTAGGCCAAAACTATTGGCTGGGTTAGATGCAGAAAAAAATTATATTCAATTTGCAACCTGATGGAGGTCAGTATAGATGGACTAATAGACCAAGTCCCACACACTGCTAGAAGCCCAAATATTTTTTCAGAGCTAGATGCAGAAAAAAATTATATTCAATTTGCAACCTGATGGAGGTCAGTATAGATGGACTATTAAAAAAAAGTCCCACACACTGCTAGAAGGCCAAATATTTTTTCAGAGCTAGATGCAGAAAAAAATTATATTCAATTTGCAACCTGATGGAGGTCAGTATAGATGGACTAATAGACCAAGTCCCACACACTGCTAGAAGCCCAAATATTTTTTCAGAGCTAGATGCAGATAAAAATTATTTTTAATTTGCAACCTGATGGAGGTCAGTATAGATGGACTAATAGACCAAGTCCCACACATTGCTAGAAGCCCACATATTTTTTCAGAGCTAAATGCAGAAAAAAATTATATTGAATTTGCAACCTGATGGAGGTCAGTATAGATGGACTAATAGACCAAGTCCCACACACTGCTAGAAGCCCAAATATTTTATCAGAGCTAGATGCAGATAAAAATTATTTTTAATGTGCAACCTGATGGAGGTCAGTATAGATGGACAAATAGAACAAGTCCCACACACTGCTAGAAGCCCAAATATTTTTTCAGAGCTAGATGCAAAAAAAAATTATATTCAGTTTGCAACCTGGTGGAGGTCAGTATAGATGGACTAATAGAACAAGTCCCACACACTGCTAGAAGCTCAAATATTTTTTCAGAGCTAGATGCAGAAAAAAATTATATTCAATTTGCAACCTGATGGAGGTCAGTATAGATGGACTAATAGACCAAGTCCCACACACTGCTAGAAGCCCAAATAATTTTTCAGAGCTAGATGCAGATAAAAATTATTTTTAATTTGCAACCTGATGGAGGTCAGTATAGATGGACTAATAGAACAAGTCCCACACACTGCTAGAAGCCCAAATATTTTTTCAGAGCTAAATGCAGAAAAAAATTATATTCAATTTGCAACCTGGTGGAGGTCAGTATAGATGGACTAATAGAACAAGTCCCACACACTGCTAGAAGCCCAAATATTTTTTCAGAGCTAGATGCAGAAAAAAATTATATTCAATTTGCAACCTGATGGAGGTCAGTATAGATGGACTAATAGACCAAGTCCCACACACTGCTAGAAGCCCAAATATTTTTTCAGAGCTAGATGCAGATAAAAATGATTTTTAATTTGCAACCTGATGGAGGTCAGTATAGATGGACTAATAGAACAAGTCCCACACACTGCTAGAAGCCCAAATATTTTTTCAGAGCTAGATGCAGAAAAAAATTATATTCAATTTGCAACCTGGTGGAGGTCAGTATAGATGGACTAATATAGCAAGTCCCACACACTGCTAGAAGCCCAATATTTTTTCAGAGCTAGATGCAGAAAAAAATTATATTCAATTTGCAACCTGATGGAGGTCAGTATAGATGGACTAATAGAATGATGCTATGCCCAAAAGGATTTACTTCTCTAGGTGCAGTAAAAAAATTGGTATTCTATACACAGGTGGTCTAGCTTGCAGCACAGATAGGCTACTCCACTGACTAACACACTCTGAAATAGGCCAAAAAGGATTAGCTTTGCTAGATTTAGCCAAATGCTGTGAAAAATCTTGCACAGCACTGGCACAGACCTGCCTGGCAAAAACTGATAGGAACTGATGTAACTTAGTCCTGAAAAGGACTGCAATTACAATTAATCTTTACTCCCAAGCTATCTATTTAAGAGCACAGACCTGCCTTATAAAAGTCGTAGGAAATGCTGTAACCTAGTCCTTAAAAGGACTGCAATCACAACTATTCCCTACTCCCAAGCTATCTGTAGATTTGTGCGAAAATTGGCTTGAAATTAACAAGGTATAGCGCACACAGCAACAGCGGTGCCGTCTAACACGCAGCTGCAGCAGTGAGAAAATGGTGGCGATGGGGAAAATGGCTGGGTCTTATAGGGCAAGGACATGTGACATACACTGCCAATGACACATGCCCTTGCTTGTGTGAAAAAAAGCACTTCGCTCCGTGTGTGCGCTGCTGATAGGCTGACAGATTGCACCTCCCCACTGTAAATGCGGGAAAGAGAAAAAAAAATGGAGATCTTCATTATTCCTGCAGAGATCCATCCCCTGCCCCTCTCCCCGCCCCGCTGTACACTCAAACTGCGTATTAACATTAATTTTCATCATTACTGAGAAAAAATCCAGTTATGATTTTGGTGCACGAACAGTTATTGAACATAACCTCGAACAGCCGAATTTTTTTCAAATCGTTCGTGTTCGCCGAACGTCTCGAACACCGCCCAAAACAGCTCGAATTTGAGATTGGCGAACAGTTCGAGTCGAACAACGCTCATCTCTAGAAACAACTGAAAATATGCCTTATATTCTAGGTTCTTCAACGTAGCCACCTTTTGCTTTGATGACTGCTTTGCACACTCTTGGCATTCTCTTGATGAGCTTCAAGAGGTAGTCACCGGAAATGGTTTTCACTTCACGGGTGTGCCCTGTCAGGTTTAATAAGTGGGATTTTTTTCCTTATAAATGGGGTTGGGACCATCAGTTGTGTTGTTCAGAAGTCAGGTGGATACACAGCTGATAGTCCTACTGAATAGACTGTTAGAATTTGTATTATGGCAAGAAAAAAGCAGCTATGTAAAGAAAAACAATTGGCCATCATTACTTTAAGAAATGAAGGTCAGTCAGTGTGAAAAATTGGGCAAACTTTGAATGTGTCTCCAAGTGCAGTTGCTAAAACCATCTAGCGCTACAAAGAAACTGGCTCACATGAGGACCGCCCCAGAAAAGGAAGACCAAGAGTCACCTCTGCTTCTGAGGATAAGTTTATCCGAGTCACCAGTCTCAGAAATCGCAGGTTAACAGCAAGTCAGATTAGAGACCAAGTCAATGTCACACAGAGTTCTAGCAGCAGACACATCTCTACAACAACTGTTAAGAGGAGACTTTGTGCAGCAGGCCTTCATGGTAAAATAGCTGCTAGGAAACCACTGCTAAGGACAGGCAACAAGCAGAAGAGACTTGTTTGGGCTAAAGAACACAAGGAATGGACATTTGACCAGTGGGGATCTGTGCTTTCGTCTGATGAGTCCAAATTTGAGATCTTTGGTTCCAACCACCGTGTCTTTATGCGACGCAGAAAAGGTGAACGGATGGACTCTACATGCCTGGTTCCCAACATGAAGCATGGAGGAGGAGGTGTGATGGTGTGGGGGTGCGTTGCTGGTGACACTGTTGGGGATTTATTCAAAATTGAAGGCATACTGAACCAGCATGGCTACCACAGCATCTTGCAGCGGCATGCTATTCCATCCGGTTTGCATTTAGTTGGACCATCATTTATTTTTCAACAGGACAATGACCCCGAACACACCTCCAGTCTGTGTAAGGGCTATTTGACCAAGAAGGAGAGTGATGGGGTGCTACGCCAGATGACCTGGCCTCCACAGTCACCAGACCTGAACCCAATCGAGATGCTTTGGGGTGAGCTGGACCGCAGAGTAAAGGCAAAAGGGCCAACACGTGCTAAGAATCTCTGGGAACTCCTTCAAGATTGTTGGAAGACCATTTCCGGTGACTACCTCTTGAAGCTCATCAAGAGATGCCAAGAGTGTGCAAAGCAGTCATCAAAGCAAAAGGTGGCTACTTTGAAGAGTCTAGAATACTAGACATATTTTCAGCTGTTTCACACTTTTTTGTTAAGTATATAATTCCACATGCGTTAATTCATAGTTTTGATGCCTTCAGTGTGAATGTACAATTTTCAAAGTCATGAAAATACAGAAAAACCTTTAAATGAGAAGGTGTGTCCAAACTTTTGGTCTGTACTGTATATATATATATATACAGTACAGACCAAAAGTTTGGACACACCTTCTCATTTAAAGATTTTTCTGTATTTTCATGACTTTGAAAATTGTACATTCACACTGAAGGCATCAAAACTATGAATTAACGCATGTGGAATTATAAACTTAACAAAAAAGTGTGAAACAACTGAAAATATGTCTTATATTCTAGGTTCTTCAAAGTAGCCACCTTTTGCTTTGATGACTGCTTTGCACACTCTTGGCATTCTCTTGATGAGCTTCAAGAGGTAGTCACCGGAAATGGTCTTCCGACATTCTTGAAGGAGTTCCCAGAGATGCTTACCACTTGTTGGCCCTTTTGCCTTCACTCTGCGGTCCAGCTCACCCCAAACCATCTCGATTGGATTCAGGTCTGGTGAATGTGGAGGGCAGGTCATCTGGCGTAGCACCCCATCAATCTCCTTCTTGGTCAAATAGCCCTTACACAGCCTGGAGGTGTGTTTGGGGTAATTGTCCTGTTGAAAAATAAATAATGGTCCAACTAAACGCAAACCGGATGGAATAGCATGCCGCTGCAAGATGCTGTGGTAGCCATGCTGGTTCAGTATGCCTTCAATTTTGAATAAATCCCCAAAAGTGTCACCAACAAAGCACCCCCACACCATCACACCTCCTCCTCCATGCTTCACGGCGGGAAACAGACATGTAGAGTCCATCTGTTCACCTTTTCTGCGTCGCACAAAGACACGGTGGTTGGAACCAAAGATCTCAAATTTGGACTCATCAGACCAAAGCACAGATTTCCACTGGTTTAGTGTCCATTCCTTGTGTTCTTTAGCCCAAACAAGTCTCTTCTGCTTGTTGCCTGTCCTTAGCAGTGGTTTCCTAGCAGCCATTTTACCATGAAGGCCTGCTGCACAAAGTCTCCTCTTAACAGTTGTTGTAGAAATGTGTCTGCTGCTAGAACTCTGTGTGGCATTGACCTGGTCTCTAATCTGAGCTGCTGTTAACCTGCGATTTCTGAGGCTGGTGACTCGGATAAACTTATCCTCAGAAGCAGAGGTGACTCTTGGTCTTCTTTTCCTGAGGCGGTCCTCATCTGAGCCAGTTTCTTTGTAGCGCTTGATGGTTTTTGCAACTGCACTTGGGGACACTTTCAAAGTGTGCCCAATTTTTCGGACTGACTGACCTTCATTTCTTAAAGTAATGATGGCCACTCGTTTTTCTTTACTTAGCTGCTTTTTTCTTGCCATAATACAAATTCTAACAGTCTATTCAGTAGGGCTATCAGCTGTGTATCCACCTGACTTCTGAACAACACAACTGATGGTCCCAACCCCATTTATAAGGCAAGAAATGCCACTTATTAAACCTGACAGGGCACACCTGTGAAGTGAAAACCATTTCCGGTGACTACCTCTTGAAGCTCATCAAGAGAATGCCAAGAGTGTGCAAAGCAGTCATCAAAGCAAAAGGTGGCTACTTTGAAGAACCTAGAATATAAGACATATTTTCAGTTGTTTCACACTTTTTTGTTAAGTATATAATTCCACATGTGTTAATTCATAGTTTTGATGCCTTCAGTGTGAATGTATAATATTCAAAGTCATGAAAATACAGAAAAATCTTTAAATGAGAAGGTGTGTCCAAACTTTTGGTCTGTACTGTATATATTGTACCTGTAAATAAATATTTTTAGGAAGAAAAGAAATAAACAACAAAAGTACACATATTTGCTATTCCCGTGTCCGGAACGATCCACCCTATAAAGCTGTCTCACTAGTTAATCCCTTCAGTGAATACCGTAAAAAAAAAAACACCATGCAAAAACCTTTTTTTAAATACTGCCGAACAAAAAGTGGAATAAAACGCAATGAAAAAGACGAATGTAAATTAAAATGGTATTGCTGAAAACGTCATCTTGTCCTGCAAAAAACAAGCTGCCATACGGCTCCATCAGCTGAAAAAATAAAAAAGTTATAGCTCTCAGAATAAAGCGATGCAAAAATAATTATTTTTTTCTATAAAATATTTTTTATGTAAAAGTGCCACATCATAAAAAAATGGTTTCGCTGTAATCCTACTGACCTGAAGAATAAAGCGGCCTTATCAATTTTACCACACGGGAATGGCATAAAAAAACAATTCCTGAATTGTTGTTTTTTGTTCATTCTGTTTCCCAAAAATTGGAATAGAAAGCGATCAAAAAATGTCATGTGTCCAAAAATGATACCCATAAAAATGACAACTCGTCCAATAAAAACAAGCCCTCACATGACTCTGTCGGCAGAAATATGGAAAACTTATAGCTTTCAAAATATGGATATGCAAAAACTTGTTTTTGCAAAAAAAAGAGTCAAGAGTCTTTTAGTGTGTGACAGCAGCCAAACATAAAAAAAATGTAAATCTGGCAACATACACTGCTGCGTGTTTCTATAAAACACCCATGGAGTCAAAATCAACACTACATTTGTAGATAATATCCCAAAGCTGTATAATTTTCATAATGGGGTCACTTGAGGGGGTTATTCTGCTCTTCTAGCACTGGAGTCTGCAAACTATTCTAGGAAAATCTGCTCTCCAGGAGTCAAAGAACTCTGTTCCTCCCGAGTCTCGCTGTATGGTTAAGCAGTTCTGTACAGCCAGGTATCAGATATTTCCACATTCAGCAGAAATTGTGAAATTGTGTGAGGTCTAAGGGGTCTAAGGGTTGATTGTGACTTGTAGGATTGCTGCTTCCAATAGGTGGCGCTATAGAGTACAAGTCCTCTTTTTCTCTGAAGAGGCAATTTGCATATGAAATTGTGTGACAAATTTTGGTGCCATTTTTGCCCTTTTCCCCTTGTGAAAATGTAAAATCTGGGGCTAAAACAATATTTTTATGGCAAAAGCATAATTATTTTTTCTTCACTGCCCAGTGGTATAAAATTCGGTGACACACCCGTTGTGTCAATATGATCACGGCACCCTTAGATTAATTCATTGAGAGGTATAGTTTGTAAAAGTGGATCTTTTATGGGGAATTCTGCTTTTCTGGCACCTCAGAGGCTCTCCCAGTGAGTCATTGCTCCCGCAAAGCATAACAGTAAAATCTGCACTAAATCTTCCCTTCTGAGTTTTGCAGTGTGCCTAAAAAGTAGTTCCCAATTGCATGTACGGTATTGGGGTACTTAGGAGAAATTTTGCAACAAACTAAGAGGTCCATTTTTTACTATTAGCCTGTATAAAAATTAAAAATTTGGAGCTAAAACAACATTTTAGCAGTAAAAATTTAATTTTTCCTTTTTCACTTCCCAATGGTATAAATTAATATGAGGAAACTTTGGTGTCAACATTCTCACTGCACCCCTAGATTAATTTATTGCGAGGTGTAGTTTGTAAAATTATGTCCTTTATGGGGGGTTTCTGCTGCTCTGGCACCTCAGAGGCTCTACCAATGTGACATGGCACCTTCACACCATGCCAGAAAAATCTGAACTCCAATATGACAATTCTTCCCAACCAAGCCCTGCCATGCACCCAAACAGTAGTTTTTCTCCACATATGTGATACCAGCATATTCAGGAGAAATTGCATGGTCTATTTTCTCCTGTTACCCTTGTGAAAATTTGGAGCTATAAGAATATTTTTTTTGTGTGAAAATGTGATTTTTATTTTCACAGCTCAATGTTATAAACTTCTGTGAAGCACCTGGGGGATCAAGGTGCTCACCACACATATATATACATTCCTTGGAGGAATTCCACTGTTTAGATACATCAGGGGCTCTCCAAATGCGACATGGTATCCCCTAAGGATTCCAGCCAATTTTGCGTTCAAAATGTCAAACGGTGCTCCTACGCTTCCATGCCCTGCCATGCACCCAAACTGTAGTTTTGCCCAACATATGGGCTATCGGTGTGCTCAGA
The DNA here is from genome assembly GCF_046119375.1 of Phyllobates terribilis. Lineage (NCBI taxonomy): Eukaryota > Metazoa > Chordata > Amphibia > Anura > Dendrobatidae > Phyllobates > Phyllobates terribilis. The sequence goes on along the minus strand of NW_027362762.1, from coordinate 123,586,181 downwards.
ATAAATTTCACAACAAATTTTGAGATCCATTTCCCCTGTTACCCTTGTGAAAATAACAAAAGGGTCTAAATTAAATTTTTTGTGAAAAAGTTAAATGCTAATTTTTTACTTTCACATTGCTTCAGTTCCTGTGAAGCACCTAAACGTTTAATGAACTTCTTGAATGTGGTTTTTGAGCACCTTGAGGGGTGCAGTTTTTAGAATGGTGTCAATTTTGGACATCTTCTGTCATATATGCCCATCAAAATCTCTTCAAATGTAATGTGGTCCCTAAAAAAATGGTTTTGCAAAGTTTGTTGGAAAAATGAAAAAAATGTAACCCTTCTAACTTCCTAGCAATAAAATTATGTTTCAAAAATTGTGCTGATGTAAAGTAGACATGTGGAAAATCTTATTTATTAACTATTTTGTGAGACATCACTCTCTGGTTTAACCCCTTAAGCCCCGCGGGTGGTTTGCACGTTAATGACCGGGCCAATTTTTACAATTCTGACCACTGTCACTTTATGAGGTAATTACTCTGGAACGCTTCAACGGATCCCCCTGATTCTGAGATTGTTTTTTCGGGACATATTGTACTTCATGACTGTGGAAAAATTTCTTCGATATCACTTGCGTTTATTTGTGAAAAAAATGGAAATTTGGCGAAAATTTTGAAAATTTTGCAATTTTCAAACTTTGAATTTTTAAGCCCTGAAATCAGAGCGATATGTCACACAAAAGAGTTAATAAATAACATTTCCCACATGTCTACTTTACATCAGCACAATTTTGGAACCAAAATTTTTTTTTGTTAGGGAGCTATAAGGGTTAAAAGTTGACCAGCGATTTCTCATTTTTCCAACAAAATTTACGAAACCATTTTTTTAGGGACCACATCACATTTGAAGTCACTTTGAGAGGTCTTTATGACAGAAAATACCCAAAAGTGACACCATTCTAAAAACTGCACCCCTCAAGGTGCTCAAAACCACATTCAAGAACTTTATTAACCCTTCAGGTGCTTCATAGGAATTTTTTGAATGTGGAAGAAAAAAATGAACATTTAACTTTTTTCACAAAAATGTTACTTTAGACCCAATTTTTTTTATTTTCACAGGGGTAACAAGAAAAAATGGACCACAAAATTTGTTGTGCAATTTCCCCTGGGCACGCAGATACCCAATATTTGGGGAAAAAACACTGTTTGGGCGCACTGTAGGGCTCAGAAGGGAAGGAGCGCCATTTGACTTTTTGATTGTAAAATTTGCTTGAATAATTAGCGGACACCATGTTGCGTTTAGAGAGCCCCTGTGTGCCCAAACATTGGAGCTCCCCCACAAGTGACCCCATTTTGGAAACTAGACCCCCCAAGGCACCTATCTAGATGCATAGTAAGCAGTTGCAACCCCCAGGTGCTTCACAAATTGATTTGTAAAAATGAAAAAGTGAAAAAAAAAGCACTTTTTCATTGTTACGAATCAATTTGTGAAGCACCTGGGGGTTCCAACTGCTCACTATGCATCTAGATAGGTGCCTTGGGGGGTCTAGTTTCCAAAATGCGGTCACTTGTGGGGGAGCTCCAATGTTTGGGCACACAGGGACTCTCTAAATGCAACATGGTATCCGCTAACAAATTGAATGGAAAATGGGCTCAAATTGTTAGCGGACACCACATTGCGTTTGGAGAGCCCCTCTGTGCCCAAACTTTGGAGCTCCCCCACAATTGACCCCATTTTGGAAACTAGACCCCCCAAGGCACCTTTCTAGATGCATAGTGAGCACTTGGAAGCCCCAGGTGCTTCACAAATTGATTCGTAATAATGAAAAAGTGAAAAAAAAAAACACTTTTTCATTTTTACAAATCAATTTGTGAAGCACCTAGGGGTTCCAAGTGCTCACTATGCATCTAGATAGGTGCCTTGGGGGGTCTAGTTTCCAAAATGGGGTCACTTGTGGGGGAGCTCCAAAGTTTGGGCACAGAGGGGCTCTCCAAACGCAATGTGGTGTCCGCTAACAATTTGAGCCGATTTTCCATTCAATTTGTTAGCGGATACCATGTTGCAATTAGAGAGTCCCTGTGTGCCCAAACATTGGAGCTCCCCCACAAGTGACCCCATTTTGGAAACTAGACCCCCCAAGGCACCTATCTAGATTCATAGTGAGCACTTGGATCCCCTAGGTGCTTCACAAATTGATTCGTAATAATGAAAAAGTGAAAAAAAAAACACTTTTTCATTTTTATGAATCAATTTGTGAAGCACCTGGGGTTCCAAGTGCTCACTATGAATCTAGATAGGTGCCTTGGGGAGTCTAGTTTCCAAAATGGGGTCACTTGTGGGGGAGCTCCAATGTTTGGGCACACAGGGACTCTCCAAATGCAACATGATATCCGCTAACAATTTGAGCCGACAATTTGTTAGCGGATATCATGTTGCATTTGGAGAGTCCATGTGTGCCCAAACATTGGAGCTCCCCCACAAGTGACCCCATTTTGGAAACTAGACCCCCCAAGGCACCTATCTAGATTCATAGTGAGCACTTGGAACCCCAGGTGCTTCACAAATTGATTCATAAAAATGAAAAAGTGTTTTTTTTTTCACTTTTTCATTTTTACGAATCAATTTGTGAAGCACCTGGGGATTCCAAGTGCTCACTATGCATCTAGATAGGTGCCTTGGGGGGTCTAGTTTCCAAAATGGGGTCACTTGTGGGGGAGCTCCAATGTTTGGGCACACAGGGGCTCTCCAAACGCAACATGGCGTCCGCTAACAATTTGAGCCGATTTTCCATTCAATTTGTTAGCGGATACCATGTTGCATTTAGAGAGTCCCTGCGTGCCCAAACATTGGAGCTCCCCCACAAGTGACCCCATTTTGGAAACTAGACCCCCCAAGGCACCTATCTAGATTCATAGTGAGCACTTGGAACCCCAGGTGCTTCACAAATTGATTCATAAAAATGAAAAAGTGTTTTTTTTTTCACTTTTTCATTTTTACGAATCAATTTGTGAAGCACCTGGGGATTCCAAGTGCTCACTATGCATCTAGATAGGTGCCTTGGGGGGTCTAGTTTCCAAAATGGGGTCACTTGTGGGGGAGCTCCAATGTTTGGGCACACAGGGGCTCTCCAAACGCAACATGGCGTCCGCTAACAATTTGAGCCGATTTTCCATTCAATTTGTTAGCGGACACCATGTCGCGTTTGGAGAGCTTGTGATGTGCCTAAACAGTGGAGCTCCCCCACAAGTGTCCAAACTATACCCCTCAAGGATTTTATTAAGGTGTATAGTGAACATTTTGAACCCAGAGGTACGGCACAGAATTTGTTTACATTAGGTCATCATATTGAATAAGTTGTCATTATTCTTGAGCGCAAGTGCTCGCTACTTGAGTTTGCATCGGGTACTCTGGTATGCACCATGTACAGCGTGTGCTCGAGTGACAAGCTCGAGTCCCTGCTCCGCATGTTTCACGGTTATTAGACACCCAAAAAAAAACATGTGGGGATCGCTCGTGCATGGCAGGCAATCCCCGTAAAGTTTTTTGGCCGCGAAGCATATGGGGCAGAGACTCGAGCATGTCACTCAAATACCCACGATACTCAATGCATACCAGAGCACCCGATGCAAACTCAAGTAGCGAGCACTTGCTCTCAACACTAGTCACCATATCGTCATCTTTTTTTCTTACTTTTGAAAAAAATCCCAACCCCAGCCCTAGCCCCAGCACAACCCTAGCCCCAGCACAACCCTAGCCCCAGCACAACCCTAGCCCCAGCACAACCCTAGCCCCAAACCCAGCCCTAACCCTAGCCCAATCCTAACCCAAGAGTTTATTTTTGACACCGTTCCTTGTGCGGTATAAGTGATTAGACGACTTTATTCTTCGGGTCGGTGTGATTACAGCAATGCCAGAATCATATGGGGTTTTTATGACTGACAGCTGTCACACACTAAAAGACGCATTTTTTGTAAAATCTAGTTTTTGCATCGCCATATTTTGAGAGTTATAATTTTTCCAGATTTTGGCAGACAGTCATGTGACAGCTCTTTTTTTGCGGGATGACTTGACGTTGTTATTGGTGCCAATTTCAGGCACGTGACATTTTTTGATCGCTTTCTATTCCGATTTTTGGGAGGCAGAATAAACAAAAACCAACAATTCAGGAATTGTTTTTTTTTTTTTTTTTATTCTGTTCCGCGTGTGGTAAAATTGATGAGGTAGCTTTATTCTTCGGGTCAGTACGTTTACAGCGGTACCACATTTGTATCATTTTTCTATGTTTTGGCGCTTATACACAATAAAAGCTATTTTATAGAAAAAAATATTTTTTAGTATCGCTTTATTCTGAGAGCTATAACTTTTTTATTTTTTGGCTGATGGAGCTGTATGGTGGCTTGTTTTTTGCGGGACGAGATGACGTTTTCAGCGGTATCATTTTTATTTATATGTGTCTTTTTGATCGCGTGTTATTCCACTTTTTGTTTGGCGGTATAGTGATAAAGCATTGTTTTTTGCTTCGTTTTTTTTTTTTTTTTTTTTACCGTGTTCACTGAAGGGGTTAACTAGTGGGACAGTTTTATAGGTCAGGTTGTTCCGGACGCGGCGATACCAAATATGTGTACTTTTATTGTTTTTTTTTTATTTTTTTTATAATAATATTTATTGATGGGTACATTATATTTTTATTTTTGTTGTATTATTTTTTTTTATTTTTTTATAATATTTTTGCACATTTTTTTTTTTTTTTCCACTTTCACACAGTTTATACACTTTATTACTTTGTCCCACTCTGGGACTTTCACTTTTTTTTTTCTGATCGCCTGCATGGCACAGGAATGGAGCACCATCCCTATGCCATGAAGGCTGTCAGAAGTGCACAGTGTGAAGATTGCTTGGAGATGCACTGCGCATGTCCAAGCAATCTTCCTGCTCTCTGGTGACCCGGATGTTGTCATGACGACATCGGGTCGTCATGGCAACACCCGGGAAGCCTTTGCAGACTGCGCTGGAAGCCGGAAGAGAAGGTGAGTATCGGCGATCACCTCCCCTTGCCCCCGCAATGCCGCGATCGACTACGATCGCAGCATCGCAGGGGTTAATGTGCTGGAAGCGGTGCAGGACCGCTCCCTGCACATAGTACCGGGTGTCAGCTGTGAAAATCAGCTGACACCCGGCGGCGATCGCGCCCGCACAGCCTGTGTGCGCGCGCGATCGCGATGACGTACTAATACGGGTCTGGCTCTTAAGTCCCAGGGCACAGACGCGTATTAGTACGTCAGATGTTATTAAGGGGTTAAGGACATAAAAATTAAAAGTTTGAAAATTGCTAAATTTACTAAATTATTGCCAAATTTCCAATTTTTTCACAAATAAGCACAAGTCATATCGAACAAATTTTACCACTATCATGAAGTACAATAAGTCTCGAAAACAACATTCTCAAAATCAGTGTTATTACCACATAAAATGACACTGGTCAGAATTTTAAAATTTGGCCTGATCATGAAGGTGAAAACAGACTTGGGGGGGGGGGGGAGTGTGAAGGGGTTAATGATCGGCAGCAGATATAGATGAAAATTTGCCTGCTTGATATATGTCTATAAAGTATATCTATCAGAGCATCTCTAACATTTCCAATAAATGGTTCATCAATTTGTATGCAATATTACAAATTAATTATCAAAACAGTCCCTTATCTGTCTTGCACTGATTTTTTTTTATTATATTCCCATTTCCTATATTGCCCCTATACAGTGTTATACAGGAAAGAGATGAGCAGATCTTTTGAAATTCTAATGTGCCGGCTTCACCAAATTGCCCCAAAAGTTTGATTTGCGGCATATAAATTCTATGTGAATTGCATAATTAAAAAGCCTCTAACTTCTTGAAAATATGTGTATAACACTCTGAATTCCCCTTGAAGTCTATTGAATTCATTGTGAGCTCTGTGAGAAAAAGACAACTTTTTTTTAATGTCCAAGTGACCTCAATCTACATGGCTAGGAGAAAACCAATGGCAACCAATGATAACTAGCAGCCTATTTAATCACACACAGCAGTTTAAGACTTTGTAAGCTACATATATTGTATAAACAATCCAAAAAGATCCTTTTTTGAGCAAATGCCTGCTTTGATGTTTATGCACAGTGAGGTGCAAATAGAAGAAGTTATGGAATTTTCATACAGGGAGTGCAGAAATTATTACTTTTAGGGAGTATCAAAAGCTTAGTATTTTGTTGAACAAAGAAGCAATAACTTTTTGGCAACTCTTTCAAATCCAAAAATTATCGCTTTAATCAGGGAGACAAAACAGGTGTGCTTTTGAAGCACAAAAGGTGTGATTTTGAACAACTTGAAGTTGTTTCTCAAGTAGGATTGAAAAATTATTACTTTTCTTGGGGAGTATCAAGAATTTAGCACTTTGATAAACAAAGAAGCGATAACTTTATCATATCCAAAAATTATCCCTTTAATTAGAGAGGCAAAACAGTTTTGAATGTGAAAAAGTTAATGTTTTTCAAGTAGGATTGAAAAATTATACCTTTTATTCAGGAGTATCAAGAGGTTAGCATGTAGCTAAACAAAGAAGCAATAATTTTTTCATAACTCTTCACATCCAAAAATTATCAATTTAATTAGAGATACAAAAATAGGTGTGCTGTTTTGCACAGGAAGAGGTTATTGGTTCTCAACTAGCATTAAAATATTATCCTTCTTTTGGGCTCTGCAACTGGTTTACTAATCACAAAATAATTAAGAAATGAGAAAGGTGTTTAGTCAAGCCACTCATCAAAAATTATCCCATTTTTTAAGAAGACAAAACAGAAGTACTATTTTCAAAGTAAAGAATAGTGTTGAGCGATACCTTCCGATATCAGGAAATATCGTATCGGATTGGATCGGACCGATACTCAAAAAGTATCGGATATCGCCGATTCCGATACCGGAAACCAATGCAAGTCAATGGGACAGAAATATCGGAATGAAAATAAACCCTTTCTTTCCTTGTAGGTTAATTCTACATGAAGTAAAACAACTAAGAATAATGTAGAATGTATTATGCGAAAAGCCGGCAATTCATCAGCGCATACACCGGTACCCGACAATTTATAACAGAAAGAATAGAGTATCACACATAGATTAGATAGATAGAAACATGTCAGTCACATATATAATAAGCACAGTGATAGTGTTGATTACTGTACTTGTCATTTAGTGTAAAGGATTTATTAAAAAAAATATTAGTGTTTTCATGCACCGTCTCTTTAAAAAAGCCGGCCGGCAATTCAGCAGCGGTACCCGACAATTTATAACAGACAGAATAGAGCTTCACACATAGATTAGATAGATAGAAACATGTCAGTCACATATATATGAAGTACAGTGACAGTGTTGCTTACTGTACTTGTCATTTAGTGTAAAGGATTTATTTAAAAAAATAATAGTGTTTTAATGCACCGTCTCTTTAAGAAAGCCGGCCGGCAATTCAGCATCTGTACCCGACAATTTAGAATAGAAGGAATAGAGAATCATACATAGATTAGATAGATAGAAACATGTCAGTCACATATATATGAAGTACAGTGACAGTGTTGCTTACTGTACTTGTCATTTAGTGTTAAAATAAAGGATTTATTGAAAAAAAAATTGGCGTGGGGTTCCCCTTAATTTTAGTCTCTAGCGGAGGTTAAGCAGACAGCTGGGGCAGATGTTTGAAGCCTGGGAAGGGGGTAATACCCACGAAGCTTCCCAGGCTGCTAATATCAGCCCCCAGCAGAATACTTAGCCTTTACTTGCTATTAAAATGGGGGACCCCCCCAAAAAATGACGTGGGGTTCCCCCTAATTTAATAGCTAGCAAAGTCTATGCAGACAGCTGGGGGCTGATATTAATAGCCCAGGAAGGGTGCCATGAATATTGCCCCCCTCCCAGGCTAGAAACACCAGCCGTCAGCCGCCCCAGAAATGGCGCATCCATAGGATGCGCCAACTCTGGCGCTTAGCCTCGCTCTTCCCACTGCCCTGTAGCGGTGGCAGTGGGGTAATAGGGTTGGGGTTGATGTCAGCTTATAATACCATCTGACATCAAGCCCAGGTTAGTAATGGAGAGGCGTCTATAAGACACCCCCATTACTAACCCCATAGTCAAAGTTAAAAAAAAAACACAAACACCCAGAATAAAGTCCTTTAATTGAAATAAACACACAATTCTTTATTGTTCTAAATTAATCCATACTTACCGTCACGCCCATTCCAGCTGAAGCCAATGATCTCCTGCAATAAAAGAAAAATAATAAAGCAACCTCATCCTTACCTTTCCATGGTTCCCAAGACAGCTTCAGCTCTGCTACATCGAGATCACAGGCTGGACCGCAGCAGAACGCTGCCATCCAGCCTGTCATCCCGCAGACACTGAGAAGCGCAGGCATGCTTGCGCTCCTCAGTGTCTCTCTGTGACGGCATAAAGATGAGCCGAGGTCATGTCCAATGAACTCAGCTCACCTCATGCACGTCATAGACAGCGTGGGAGAATTCTCACGCTGAAGCGCTGAGTGCAGGAGAATTTTCCCACGCTGTCAGTGACGTGCATGAGGTGAGCTGAGTTCATTGGACATGACCTCGGCTCATGCACGTCACTGACAGCGTGGGAAAATTCTCCTGCACTCAGCGCTTCAGCGTGAGAATTTTCCCACGCTGTCAGTGACGTGCATGAGGTGAGCTGAGTTCATTGGACATGAACTCGGCTCATCTGGATGACGTCACAGAGAGACACTGAGGAGCGCAGGCATGCCTGCGCTTCTCAGTGTCTGCGGGATGACAGGCTGGATGGCAGCGTTCTGCTGCGGTCCTGCCTGTCATCTCGATGTAGCAGAGCTGAAGCTGTCGTGGGATCCATGGGAAGGTAAGGATGAGGTTGGTTTATTATTTTTCTTTTATTACAGGAGATCGTTGGCTTCAGCTGGAATGGGCGTGATGGTAGGTATGGTTTAATTTAGAACAATAAAGAATTGTGTCTTTATTTCAATTAAAGGACTTTATTCTGGGTGTTGTGTTTTTTTTAAATACTTTACTAGAAATTCATGGTGGTCATGTCTAATATTGGCGTGACCCCATGAATTTCGGGCTTAGGGCCAGCTGATAATGCCAAGCTGGCCTTAACCCCTTTATTACCCAGTGAGCCACCGCACCAGGGCCCTGGATGAGTTGGGTACAGAGCCAGAAGATGGCGCTTCTATGAATGCGCCATTTTCCGGGGCGGCTGCGGACTGCAATTTGCAGCTGGTGGGGCCCAGAAAGCTTGGGCCTCCCTGCGCTGCAGATTCCAGCCCCCAGCTGCCTAGTTGTACCTGGCTGGACACAAAAATAGGGCGAAGCTCCACGTATTTTTTTTTTTAATTATTTCATGAAATTCATGAAATAATTAAGAAAAAAAGGGCTTCCCTATATTGTTGTGTCCGGCCAGTTACAAATAGGCAGCTGGTGGTTGGGGGCAGCCCGTTCCTGCCTGCTGTACCTGGCTGGACACAAATATAGTGCGAAGCCCCACGTCAATTTTTTTTAAATTATTTCATGAATTTCCTGAAATAATTAAAAAAAAATTGACGTGGGGCTTCGCACTATATTTGTGTCCAGCCAGGTACAGCAGGCAGGAACGGGCTGCCCCCAACCACCAGCTGCCTATTTGTACCTGACCGGACACAACAATATCGGGAAGCCCTTTTTAAAAAAAATATTTCATGAAATAATTTAAAAAAAAAATACGCGAAACTTCTCCCTATTTTTGTGTCCAGACAGGTACAACTAGGCAGCTGGGGGATGGAATCTGCAGCGCAGGGAGGCCGAAGCTTTCTGGGCCTTCCCCCCACTGCAAATTGCAGTCCGCAGCCACCCCAGAAAATGGCGCATTCATAGAAGCTGGATGCTGTACCTGGCTGGCATACAAAAATATGGCAAAGCCCACGTCAAAATTTTTGGGAAAAATTAATTAAAAAATAAATAATAATTTATGGACTGCATCTTTATTAACTCCTCAAATGTCATTTAGTGTTAAAATAAAGGATTTATTTAAAAAAAAAATTGGCGTGGGATGCCCCATTATTTTAGTCTCTAGCGGAGGTTAAGCAGACGGCTGGGGCAGATGTTTGAAGCCTGGGAAGGGGGTAATACCCACGGAGCTTCCCAGACTACTAATTTCAGCCCCCAGCTGAATACCTAGCCTTTACTAGCTATTAAAATGGGGGACCCCCCAAAAAAAATGACGTGGGGTCCCCCCTATTTTAATAGCTAGCAAAGGCTAGGCAGACAGCTGGGGGCTGATATTAATAGCCCAGGAAGGGTGCCATGAATATTGGCCCCCTCCCAGGCTAGAAACACCAGCCGTCAGCCGCCCAGAAATGGCGCATCCATAGGATGCGCCAATTCTGGCACTTAGCCTCGCTCTTCCACGCTGCCCTGGTGCGGTGGCAGGGGGTAATGGGGTTGGGGTTCATGTCAGCGCCAGCTGCCATGAAGCCCAGGTTAGTAATGATGGGCATCTATAAGACACCCCCATTACTAACCTACAAAGTGTTAAAAATAAAAAACACACTACACCCAGAAAAAAATAATTTATTTGAAATAAAACACACCATTTTATTTAATTCTTAGTTTACTAAAAAAAAATAGTTACCTGTCCACGTTCCTGCGCTGATCTCCCATGCACAGCTGTCACATCTGGAGATGGTGACAGCTGTGCATGGCTGCTGTAAGCTCACACTGCCGGGAACACGTCCGCTCCCGGCAGCGGGAGCCACTGACTGAGGTCACCGGAGTGCATTCAGGCAGCGCAGCTCCGGAGACCTCCTTTACGGCACTGCTGTACTGTGGGAATTTCTCACGATACAGCAGGGCCGTAAAGGAGCTGACCGGAGCAGCGCTGCCTGAACTCCGGCGAACCCGCTTATGCAATGACGGGGCTGCTTTACGGCCCCATCATTCTAGCGGCGGCAGCGGTTCAGAGCGGTCACATTCTATGTGGCTGCTCTGAACTGGAGATCATCATGGGACACTCGTGGACTACTACGGAGGGGTAAGGATAAGGTTGTGGTTTATTATTTTATATTTTATTACAGGACATCGATGGCTTCGGGGAATTAGGTGTCTAGGTGAGTATAGGTGTCATTTTTTATTTTTTACTTTATTTTAGGTGGCGATCGGCGGGGACAGGTAATGTATAAACTAATTTATTGTAGGCAACCACTGGCCACCAATGACATGTATTTAACATTTATTGGGGACACAGTAGGGCAATTTAAATAGCAGGATCAGGCTGATGGGAACTACTGCTCCCATCGAGCTGATCCTGCTGGCACGAGTGGATGGGGGACAGACATAGGCCGATGGGAGTAGTAGTGTCACATCGGCCTATGTCTGCCTGCACGCACACACCCCCAGACATCTCACAGACACCGCACACACCCCCAGACATCGCGCAGACACTGCACAGACACCGCACACACCCGCAGACACCGCACAGACACCGCACACACACCCCACACACCGCGCACACCCGCACAGACACCCACACACACCAATCATGACCGGTCTGGGAGGTGAGGCTGACCTGTGCGACCGTGGGAAAGTTCATGTGAGTTCATGCAATGCAGTCAAGCATGAACTCACATGAACCCTCTGAGGGCACCGCGGCTACTTCAAATGAACCGCTGATCGGCATCACCTAATACCTCAGCTGTTCATTTGAAATAACCGGCGGGAAAGCGCAGCACAGAACGGGAAAGCCGGAGGTGAAGTCTTTTCACTGCCGGCTTCCCCGCCCAGGTTCTTTGCTCCCCGCTCCTTGGTGCTGCGCTCCCCACCCGGTCCTAACTTACGATCGGGATGGGAGGTGGCGAGGGGAGCGGAGGATCGGGGTGGGAGGCTGCGGGGAAGCAGTATGGGGCTGTGTGATTGTTTAAAAGCCGGCGGCTTTTTACCGCGCGCCGGCTTTTAAACAATCAGGAGAATTCTCCCACGCTGGGATGGCATTCTGATGACAGGCTGGATCTCAGCTGAGCGCTGCCATCCAGCTTGTCATACTTCAGAGACACTGCAGAGCACAGGCATTATGGGAACTTCCGATTCCGGTATTCGATATTGTAAAAGTATCGGAATTAAGTATCGGAATTCCGATATCGCGAATATCAGCCGATACCCGATATTTCAGTATCGGAATGCTCAACACTAGTAAAGAAGCTATGGCTTGTTATGGCCTTTTAAACAATTGGCCCTCTTTTGGGGGCTGTGTTATGTTTGTGTACTCAACCCTCAATCTACTAAACTGCTTGTGCATGCCCTCATCATCTCCCACCTCGACTATTGCAACATCCTCCACTGTGGCCTACCTGCTAACACTCTCGCACCCCTCCAGTCCATCCTCAACTCTGCTGCATGACTTGTTCATCTCTCGCCTTGCTACTCCTCTGCTACCCCCCTTTGCAAATCCCTTCATTGGCTCCCATTCCCCAAGCGTATCCAGTTCAAACTACTAACACTGACCTACAAAGCCATCCATAACCTCTCTCCTCCATACATCTCTGAACTAATCTCCTGATACATTCCCTCACATAACCTCTGGTCCTCCCAAGACCTCCTTCTCTTCTCCACACTTATTCGTTCCTCACGCAATCGCCTCCAAAATTTCTCCCGAATATCCCCCATCCTATGGAATTCTGTGCCTCAACACGTTCGATTATCCACCACACCTGGATCCTTCAGACGGAACCTGAAAACCCATCTCTTCAAACAAGCTTACAACCTGCCATGACCTTTCTTGCTGCCACCTCAACCAACAACACCAGAGCTACTGCAACCCCTCAACCTACTGTCTCTGCCCCACTCCTGTAGAATGTAAGCCCGCAAGGGCAGGGTCCTCTTCCCTCCGTACCGTTCTATCATTGTTAGTTTGTTTACTGTAAGTGATATCTGTATTTGTTATGTAACCCCTCCTTATGTACAGCACCATGGAATCAATGGCACTATATAAATTAATAATAATAATAATAATAATAATAGAGATGGTATTTTACTAGAATGAGTAGTACTGTCTAGTGCTATGAAACACTATGTGCAGCCAGAAGCTAAGTAGCTGGCATGGCTGTGCAGTGGGTATGGTAGGATCAGCACGGTAGAGAATTAGGTTGAGGCAGATAAAGAGATGTGTGACAGTTTAGGACCAGCAACAGCAGCCCCATCAGCAGCAATACTACAGTTAGATGACATAATGGACAGGAAGTAGATGCATGGCTGAGTGTGGTTCATTGGCACTGGAGGCAGCAGAAAAGAGTAGAAGACAGTCAATGAACAGTCAAACATTACCATTAGCCATCAGTGCATGAATATCTGCACTGATCCATGCCTGATTCATTTTCACACAAATGTTAGGTTTTCCTTGCTTGTGTCTAGAGATGAGCGTTGTTCTACTCGAACTGTTCGCCAATCTCAAATTCGAGCTGTTTTGGGCGGTGTTCGAGCCGTTCGGCGAACACGAACAATTTGAGAAAAATTCGGCTGTTCGAGGTTATGTTCGATAACTGTTCGTGCACCAAAATCATAACTGGATTTTTTCTCAGTAATGATGAAAATTAATGTTAATACGCAGTTTTAGTGTACAGCGGGGTGGGGGGAGGGGCAGGGAATGGATTTCTGCAGGAACAATGAAGATCTCCATTTTTTTTTTCTCTTTCCCGCATTTACAGTGGGGAGGTGCAATCTGTCAGCCTATCAGCAGCGCACACACGGAGCGAAGTGCTTTTTTCACACAAGCAAGGGCATGTGTCATTGGCAGTGTATGTCACATGTCCTTGCCCTTTAAGACCAAGCCATTTTCCCCGTCGCCACCATTTTCTCACTGCTGCAGCTGCGTGTTAGACGGCACCGCTGTTGCTGTGTGCGCTATACCTTGTTAATTTCAAGCCAATTTTCGCACAAATCTACAGATAGCTTGGGAGTAGGGAATAGTTGTGATTGCAGTCCTTTTAAGGACTAGGTTACAGCATTTCCTACGACTTTTATCAGGCAGGTCTGTGCTCTTAAATAGATAGATTGTGGGAGTAAAGACTAATTGTAATTGGAGTCCTTTTCAGGACTAGGTTACATCAGTTCCTATCAGTTTTTGCCAGGCAGGTCTGTGCCAGTGCTGTGCAAGTTTTTTTCACAGCATTTGGCTGAATCTAGCAAAGCTAATCCTTTTTGGCCTATTGCAGAGTGTGTTAGTCAGTGGAGTAGCCTATCTGTGTTGCAAGATATACCACCTGTGTATAGAATACCAATTTTTTTACTGCACCTAGTGAAGTAAAATCTTTTGGGCATAGCATCATTCTATTAGTCCATCTACACTGACCTCCATCAGGTTGCAAATTGAATATAATTGTTTTCTGCATCGAGCTCTGAAAAAATATTGGGCTTCTAGCTGTGTATGGGACATGTTGTATTAGTCCATCTATACTGACCTCCATCAGGTTGCAAACTGAATATATTTTTTTCTGCATCTACCTCTGAAAAAATATTGGGCTTCTAGCTGTGTGTGGGACTTGTTCTATTAATCCATCTATACAGACCTCCGTCAGGTTGCAAACTGAATATATTTTTTTCTGCATCTACCTCTGAAAAAATATTGGGCTTCTAGTTGTGTGTGGGACTTGTTGTATTAGTCCATCTATACTGACCTCCATCAGGTTGCAAACTGAATATATTTTTTTCTGCATCTACCTCTGAAAAAATATTGGGCTTCTAGCTGTGTGTGGGACTTGTTCTATTAATCCATCTATACAGACCTCCATCAGGTTGCAAACTGAATATATTTTTTTCTGCATCTACCTCTGAAAAAATATTGGGCTTCTAGCTGTGTGTGGGACTTGTTGTATTAGTCCATCTATACTGACCTCCATCAGGTTGCAAACTGAATATATTTTTTTCTGCATCTACCTCTGAAAAAATATTGGGCTTCTAGCTGTGTGTGGGACTTGTTCTATTAATCCATCTATACAGACCTCCGTCAGGTTGCAAACTGAATATATTTTTTTCTGCATCTACCTCTGAAAAAATATTGGGCTTCTAGTTGTGTGTGGGACTTGTTGTATTAGTCCATCTATACTGACCTCCATCAGGTTGCAAACTGAATATATTTTTTTCTGCATCTACCTCTGAAAAAATATTGGGCTTCTAGCTGTGTGTGGGACTTGTTCTATTAATCCATCTATACAGACCTCCATCAGGTTGCAAACTGAATATATTTTTTTCTGCATCTACCTCTGAAAAAATATTGGGCTTCTAGCTGTGTGTGGGACTTGTTCTATTAATCCATCTATACAGACCTCCATCAGGTTGCAAACTGAATATATTTTTTTCTGCATCTACCTCTGAAAAAATATTGGGCTTCTAGCTGTGTGTGGGACTTGTTGTATTAGTCCATCTATACTGACCTCCATCAGGTTGCAAACTGAATATATTTTTTTCTGCATCTACCTCTGAAAAAATATTGGGCTTCTAGCTGTGTGTGGGACTTGTTGTATTAGTCCATCTATACTGACCTCCATCAGGTTGCACACTGAATATATTTTTTTCTGCATCTACCTCTGAAAAAATATTGGGCTTCTAGCTGTGTGTGGGACTTGTTTTATTAATCCATCTATACAAACCTCCATCAGGTTGCAAACTGAATATATTTTTTTCTGCATCTACCTCTGAAAAAATATTGGGCTTCTAGCTGTGTGTGGGACTTGTTGTATTAGTCCATCTATACTGACCTCCATCAGGTTGCAAATTAAAAATAATTTTTATTTGCATCTAGCACTGAAAAAATATTTGGCCTTCTAGCAGTGTGTGGGACTTTCTCTATTAGTCCATCTATACTGACCTCCATCAGGTTGCAAACTGAATATAATTTTTTTCTGCATCTAGCTCTGAAAAAATATTTGGTTTTCTAGCAGTGTGTGGGACTTTCTCTATTAGTCCATCTATACTGACCTCCATCAGGTTGCAAATTCAATATAATTTTTATCTGCATCTACAGTACCTCTGAAAAAATATTTGGGCTTCTAGCTGTGTGTGGGACTTGTTCTATTAGTCCATCTATACTGACCTCCATCAGGTTGCAAATTGAATATATTTTTTTCTGCATCTACCTCTGAAAAAATATTGGGCTTCTATCTGTGTGTGGGACTTGTTCTATTAATCCATCTATACAGACCTCCATCAGGTTGCAAACTGAATATATTTTTTTCTGCATCTAGCTCTGAAAAAATATTTGGCCTTCTAGCAGTGTGTGGGACTTTCTCTATTAGACCATCTATACTGACCTCCATCAGGTTGCAAATTAAAAATAATTTTTATCTGCATCTACAGTACCTCTGAAAAAATATTTGGGCTTCTAGCTGTGTGTGGGACTTGTTCTATTAGTCCATCTATACTGACCTCCATCAGGTTGCAAATTGAATATAATTTTTATCTGCATCTAGCTCTGAAAAAATATTTGGCCTTCTAGCAGTGTGTGGGACTTTCTCTATTAGTCCATCTATACTGACCTCCATCAGGTTGCATATTAAAAATAATTTTTATCTGCATCTAGCTCTGAAAAAATATTTGGCCTTCTAGCAGTGTGTGGGACTTTCTCTATTAGTCCATCTATACTGACCTCCATCAGGTTGCAAACTGAATATAATTTTTTTCTGCATCTAGCTCTGAAAAAATATTTGGCCTTCTAGCAGTGTGTGGGACTTTCTCTATTAGTCCATCTATACTGACCTCCATCAGGTTGCAAATCAAATTAAAAATAATTTTTATCTGCATCTACAGTACCTCTGAAAAAATATTTGGGCTTCTAGCTGTGTGTGGGACTTGTTCTATTAGTCCATCTATACTGACCTCCATCAGGTTGCAAATTGAATATAATTTTTATCTGCATCTAGCTCTGAAAAAATATTTGGCCTTCTAGCAGTGTGTGGGACTTTCTCTATTAGTCCATCTATACTGACTAGTGTTGAGCCACCCCCGTAGTGTTCGGGTTCGGTTCGGTTCGTCGAACACCGGGATGTTCGAGGAACTGTTCGTCGAACTGTTCGTCGAACACCATAGAACACCGTCGAACACCGTTAAAACCAATGGCAGGCAAACAAAAACACATAGAAACACATAGAAAACACCTGCAAAGGTGTCCAAAAGCTGACAAACTGCTCAGAAGACAAAAAAAAGCCGGCCGGCAAATTCAGCAGCGGCATACACCGGTACCCGACAATTTAGACAAGAAGGAATAGAGCATCACACATAGATTAGATAGATAGAAACATGTCAGTCACACATACAGTTATATGAAAAAGTTTGGGCACCCCTATTAATCTTAAGCTTAATGTTTGATAAAAATTGGTGTTTTTGCAACAGCTATTTCAGTTTGATATATGTAATAACTGTTGGACACAGTAATGTATCTGCCTTGAAATGAGGTTTATTGTACTAACAGAAAATGTGCAATCTGCATTCAAACAAAATTTTACAGGTGCATAAGTATGGGCACCTCACCAGAAAAGTGACATTAATATTTAGTAGATCCTCCTTTTGCAAAAATAACAGCAACTAGTCGCTTCCTGTAGCTTTTAATGATTCCCTGGATCCTGGATGAAGGTATTTTTGACCATTCCTCTTTACAAAACAATTCCAGTTCAGTTAAGTTTGATGGTCGCCGAGCATAGACAGCCCTCTTCAAATGAGCCCACAGATGTTCAATGATATTCAGGTCTGGGGACTGGGATGGCCATTCCAGAACATTATAATTGTTCCTCTGCATGAATGTCTGAGTAGATTTGGAGCGGTGTTTTGGATCATTGTCTTGCTGAAAGATCCATCCCCTGCGTAACTTCAACTTTATCACTGATTCTTGAACATTATTGTCAAGAATCTGCTGATACTGAGTGGAATCCATGCGTCCCTCAACTTTAACAAGATTCCCGGTGCTGGCATTGGCCACACAGCCCCAAAGCATGATGGAACCTCCACCAAATTTTACTGTGGGTAGCAAGTGTTTTTCTTGGAATGCTGTTTTTTTGCTGCCATGCACAACGCCTTTTTGTATGACCAAACAACTCAATCTTGGCTTCATCAGTCCACAGGATCTTCTTCCAAAAAGAAATTGGCTTCTCCAATTGTGCTTTTGCATACCTCAGCCGACTCTGTTTGTGGCGTGCTTGCAGAAACGGCTTCTTTCGCATCACTCTCCCATACAGCTTCTCCTTGTGCAAAGTGCGTTGTATAGTTGACCGATGCACAGTGACACCATCTGCAGCAAGTTGATGCTGCAGCTCTCTGGAGGTGGTCTGAGGATTGTCCTTGACTGATCTCACCATTCTTCTTCTCTGCCTTTCTGATGTTTTTCTTGGCCTGCCACTTCTGGCCTTAACAAGAACTGTCCCTGTGTTCTTCCATTTCCTTACTATGTTCCTCACAGTGGAAACTGACTGGTTAAATCTCTGAGACAGCTTTTTGTATCCTTCCCCTGAACAACTATGTTGAATAATCTTTGTTTTCAGATCATTTGACAGTTGTTTTGAGGAGCCCATGATGCCACTCTTCAGAGGAGATTCAAACAGGAGAACAACTTGCAAGTGGCCACTTTAAGTAGCTTTTCTCATGATTGCATACACCTGGCTATGAAATTCAAAGCTCAATGAGGTTACAAAACAAAAAAAAGTGCTTTAGTAAGTCAGTAAAAAGTAGGTAGGAGTATTTAAAACAAGAAAATGATAAGGGTGCCCATACTTATGCACCTGTAAATTTTTGTTTGAATGCAGATTGCACATTTTCTGTTAGTACAATAAACCTCATTTCAAGGCAGAAACATTACTGTGTCCAACAGTTATTACATATATCAAACTGAAATAGCTGTTGCAAAAACACCAATTTTTATCAAACATTAAGCTTAAGATTAATAGGGGTGCCCAAACTTTTTCATATAACTGTATAAGAAGCACAGTGACAGTGTTGGTTACTGCACTTGTCATTTAGTGTAAAGGATTTATTAAAAAAAATAATAGTGTTTTCATGCACCGTCTCTTTAAAAAAGCCGGCCGGCAATTCAGCAGCGGTACCCGACAATTTATAACAGACAGAATAGAGCTTCACACATAGATTAGATAGATAGAAACATGTCAGTCACATATATATGAAGTACAATGACAGTGTTGCTTACTGTACTTGTCATTTACTGCAAAGGATTTATTAAAAAAAAATAATAGTGTTTTCATGCACCGTCTCTTTAAAAAAGCCGGCCGGCAATTCAGCATCTGTACCCGACAATTTATAACAGACAGAATAGAGCTTCACACATAGATTAGATAGATAGAAACATGTCAGTCACATATATATGAAGTACAGTGATAGTGTTGGTTACTGTACTTGTCATTTAGTATTAAAATAAAGGATTTATTATTAAAAAAATTGGCGTGGGGTTCCCCTTAATTTTAGGCTCTAGCGGAGGTTAAGCAGACGGCTGGGGCAGATGTTTGAAGCCTGGGAAGGGGGTAATACCCACGGAGCTTCCCAGGCTACTAATATCAGCCCCCAGCTGAATATATAGCCTTTACTAGCTATTAAAATGGGGGACCCCCCAAAAAAAATGACGTGGGGTCCCCCCTAATTTAATAGCTAGCAAAGGCTAGGCAGACAGCTGGGGGCTGATATTAATAGCCCAGGAAGGGAGCCATGAATATTGGCCCCCTCCCAGGCTAGAAACACCAGCCGTCAGCCGCCCCAGAAATGGCGCATTCATAGGATGCTCCAATTCTGGCACTTAGCCTCGCTCTTCCACGCTGCCCTGGTGCGGTGGCAGGGGGTAATAGGGTTGGGGTTGATGTCAGCTTATAATGCCAGCTGACATCAAGCCCAGGTTAGTAATGGAGAGGCGTCTATAAGACACCCCCATTACTAACCCCATAGTCAAAGTTAAAAAAAACACAAACACCCAGAATAAAGTCCTTTAATTGAAATAAAGACACAATCCTTTATTGTTCTAAATTAAACCATACTTACCATCACGCCCATTCCAGCTGAAGCCAACGATCTCCTGCAATAAAAGAAAAATAATAAAGCAACCTCATCCTTACCTTTCCATGGTTCCCACGACAGCTTCAGCTCTGCTACATCGAGATGACAGGCTGGACCGCAGCAGAACGCTGCCATCCAGCCTCTCATCCCGCAGACACTGAGAAGCGCAGGCTTGCTTGCGCTGATCAGCGTCTCTCTGTGACGACATCCAGATGAGCCGAGTTCATGTCCAATGAACTCGGCTCACCTCATGCACGTCACTGACAGCGTGGGAAAATTCTCACGCTGAAGCGCTGATTGCAGGAGAATTTTCCCACGCTGTCAGTGACGTGCAGGAGGTGAGCTGAGTTCATTGGACATGAGCTCACCTCATGCACATCACTGACAGCGTGGGAGAATTCTCCTGCACTCAGCACTTCAGCGTGAGAATTTTCCCACGCTGTCAGTGACATGCATGAGGTGAGCCGAGTTCATTGGACATGACCTCGGCTCATCTGGATGCCGTCACAGCGAGACAGTGAGGAGCGCAAGCATGCCTGCGCTTCTCAGTGTCTGCGGGATGACAGGCTGGATGGCAGCGTTCTGCTGCGGTCCAGCCAGTCATCTCGATGTAGCAGAGCTGAAGCTGTCGTGGGAACCATGGAAAGGTAAGGATGAGGTTGGTTTATTATTTTTCTTTTATTGCAGGAGATCGTTGGCTTCAGCTGGAATGGGTGTGATGGTAAGTATGGTTTAATTTAGAACAATAAAGAATTGTGTCTTTATTTCAATTAAAGGACTTTATTCTGGGTGTTGTGTTTTTTTTAAATACTTTACTAGAAATTCATGGCGGTCATGTCTAATACTGGAGTGACCCCATGAATTTTGGGCTTGGGGCCAGCTGATAATACCAAGCTGGCCCTAACCCCTTTATTACCCAGTGAGCCACCGCACCAGGGCCCTGGATGAGTTGGGTACAGCGCCAGAAGATGGCGCTTCTATGAACGCGCCATTTTCCGGGGTGGCTGCGGACTGCAATTTGTAGCGGGGGGGGCCCAGAAAGCTTGGGCCTCCCTGCGCTGCAGATTCCAGCCCCCAGCTGCCTAGTTGTACCTGGCTGGACACAAAAATAGGGCGAAGCCCCACGTACTTTTTTTTTAATTATTTCATGAAATTCATGAAATAATTAAGAAAAAAAGGGCTTCCCTATATTGTTGTGTCCGGCCAGGTACAAATAGGCAGCTGGTGGTTGGGGGCAGCCCGTTCCTGCCTGCTGTACCTGGCTGGACACAAATATAGTGCGAAGCCCCACTTCAATTTTTTTTAATTATTTCATGAAATTCATGAAATAATTAAGAAAAAAAGGGCTTCCCTATATTGTTGTGTCCGGCCAGGTATAAATAGGCAGCTGGTGGATGGGGGCAGCCCGTTCCTGCCTGCTGTACCTGGCTGGACACAAATATGGTGCGAAGCCCCACTTCAATTTTTTTTAATTATTTCATGAAATTCATGAAATAATTAAGAAAAAAAGGGCTTCCCTATATTGTTGTGTCCGGCCAGGTACAAATAGGCAGCTGGTGGATGGGGGCAGCCCGTTCCTGACTGCTGTACCTGGCTGGACACAAATATAGTGCGAAGCCCCACTTCAATTTTTTAAAATTATTTCAGGAAATTCATGAAATAATTTAAAAAAAATTGACGTGGGGCTTCGCACTATATTTGTGTCCAGCCAGGTACAGCAGGCAGGAATGGGCTGCCCCCAACCACCAGCTGCCTATTTGTACCTGGCCGGACACAACAATATAGGGAAGCCCTTTTTTTCTTAATTATTTCATGAAATAATTTAAAGAAAATTGACGTGGGGCTTCGCCCTGTTTTTGTGTCCAGCCAGGTACAACTAGGCAGCTGGGGGCTGGAATCCGCAGCGCAGGGAGGCCCAAGCTTTCTGGGCCCCCCCCCGCTGCAAATTGCAGTTCGCAGCCACCCCGGAAAATGGCGCGTTCATAGAAGCGCCATCTTCTGGCGCTGTACCCAACTCATCCAGGGCCCTGATGCGGTGGCTCACTGGGTAATAAAGGGGTTAGGGCCAGCTTGGCATTATCAGCTGGCCCTAAGCCCGAAATTCATGGGGTCACGCCAATATTAGACATGACCACCATGAATTTCTAGTAAAGTATTTAAAAAAAACACAACACCCAGAAAAAAGTCCTTTAATTGAAATAAACACACAATTCTTTATTGTTCTAAATTAAACCATACTTACCATCACGCCCATTCCAGCTGAAGCCAACGATCTCCTGAAATAAAAGAAAAATAATAAACCAACCTCATCCTTACCTTTCCATGGTTCCCATGACAGCTTCAGCTCTGCTACATCGAGATGACTGGCTGGACCGCAGCAGAACGCTGCCATCCAGCCTGTCATCCCGCAGACACTGAGAAGCGCAGGCTTGCTTGCGCTCCACAGTGTCTCTCTGTGAGGGCATCCAGATGAGCCGAGTTAATGTCCAATGAACTCGGCTCACCTCATGCACGTCACTGACAGCGTGGGAAAATTCTCCTGCACTCAGCGCTTCAGCGTGGGAGAATTCTCACACTGAAGCGCTGAGTGCAGGAGAATTCTCCCACGCTGTCAGTGACGTGCAGGAGGTGAGCTGAGTTCATTGGACATGAGCTCACCTTATGCACGTCACTGACAGCGTGGGAAAATTCTCCTGCACTCAGCGCTTCAGCGGGAGAATTCTCACGCTGAAGCGCTGAGTGCAGGAGAATTCTCCCACGCTGTCAGTGACGTGCAGGAGGTGAGCTGAGTTCATTGGACATGAGCTCACCTTATGCACGTCACTGACAGCGTGGGAGAATTCTCCTGCACTCACCGCTTCAGCGTGAGAATTTTCCCACGCTGTCAGTGACGTGCATGAGATGAGCCGAGTTCATTGGACATGAACTCGGCTCATCTGGATGTCGTCACAGAGAGACGCTGAGCAGCGCAAGCAAGCCTGCGCTTTTCAGTGTCTGCGGGATGAGAGGCTGGATGGCAGCGTTCTGCTGCGGTCCAGCCTGTCATCTCGATGTAGCAGAGCTGAAGCTGTCGTGGGAACCATGGAAAGGTAAGGATGAGGTTGCTTTATTATTTTTCTTTTATTGCAGGAGATCGTTGGCTTCAGCTGGAATGGGCGTGACGGTAAGTATGGTTTAATTTAGAACAATAAAGGATTGTGTCTTTATTTCAATTAAAGGACTTTATTCTGGGTGTTTGTGCTTTTTTTAACTTTGACTATGGGGTTAGTAATGGGGGTGTCTTATAGACGCCTCTCCATTACTAACCTGGGCTTGATGTCAGCTGGCATTATAAGCTGACATCAACCCCAACCCTATTACCCCCTGCCACCGCACCAGGGCAGCGTGGAAGAGCGAGGCTAAGTGCCAGAATTGGCGCATCCTATGAATGCGCCATTTCTGGGGCGGCTGACGGCTGGTGTTTCTAGCCTGGGAGGGGGCCAATATTCATGGCTCCCTTCCTGGGCTATTAATATCAGCCCCCAGCTGTCTGCCTAGCCTTTGCTAGCTATTAAATTAGGGGGGACCCCACGTCATTTTTTTGGGGGGGTCCCCCATTTTAATAGCTAGTAAAGGCTATGTATTCAGCTGGGGGCTGATATTAGTAGCCTGGGAAGCTCCGTGGGTATTACCCCCTTCCCAGGCTTCAAACATCTGCCCCAGCCGTCTGCTTAACCTCCGCTAGAGCCTAAAATTAAGGGGAACCCCACGCCAATTTTTTTAATAATAAATCCTTTATTTTAATACTAAATGACAAGTACAGTAACCAACACTATCACTGTACTTCATATATATGTGACTGACATGTTTCTATCTATCTAATCTATGTGTGAAGCTCTATTCTGTCTGTTATAAATTGTCGGGTACCGCTGCTGAATTGCCGGCCGGCTTTTTTAAAGAGACGGTGCATGAAAACACTATTATTTTTTTTGATAAATCCTTTACGCTAAATGACAAGTACAGTAAGCAACACTATCACTGTACTTATTATATATGTGACTGACATGTTTCTATCTATCTAATCTATGTGTGAAGCTCTATTCTTTCGGTTCTAAATTGTCGGGTACAGGTGTATGCCGCTGATGAATTGCCGGCTTTTCATGTTTCACTGTTGGCACTGTTCCCATCGATTTGGGCAATCACTGTAATGCCACAACCACCATGGCTGTGGCATTACAGTGAGTGGCAGACAATCCCTGCATGATTGGTGCTCTAAATAGCGCCAGACATGCAGGACACGCTTTTGGTGCACGAACAGTTATCGAACATAACCTCGAACAGCCGAATTTTTTGCAAATCGTTCGGGTTCGTCGAACAACTCGAACACCGCCCAAAACAGCTCGAATTTGAGATTGGCGAACAGTTCTAGTCGAACACCGCTCATCTCTAATACTGACCTCCATCAGGTTGCAAATTGAATATAATTTTTATCTGCATCTAGCTCTGAAAAAATATTTGGCCTTCTAGCAGTGTGTGGGACTTTCTCTATTAGTCCATCTATACTGACCTCCATCAGGTTGCAAATTAAAAATAATTTTTATCTGCATCTACCTTTGAAAAAATATTTGGGCTTCTAGCTGTGTGTGGGACTTGTTCTATTACTCCATCTATACTGACCTCCATCAGGTTGCAAACTGAATATATTTTTTTCTGCATCTACCTCTGAAAAAATATTGGGCTTCTAGCTTTGTGTGGGACTTGTTGTATTAGTCCATCTATACTGACCTCCATCAGGTTGCAAATTAAAAATAATTTTTATCTGCAACTACAGTACCTCTGAAAAAATATTTGGGCTTCTAGCTGTGTGTGGGACTTGTTCTATTAGTCCATCTATACTGACCTCCATCAGGTTGCAAATTGAATATAATTTTTATCTGCATCTAGCTCTGAAAAAATATTTGGCCTTCTAGCAGTGTATGGGACTTTCTCCATTAGTCCATCTATACTGACCTCCATCAGGTTGCAAATTAAAATTAATTTTTATCTGCATCTAGCTCTGAAAAAATATTTGGCCTTCTAGCAGTGTGTGGGACTTTCTCTATTAGTCCATCTATACTGACCTCCATCAGGTTGCAAATTAAAAATTATTTTTATCTGCATCTACCTCTGAAAAAATATTTGGGCTTCTAGCTTTGTGTGGGACTTGTTCTATTAATCCATCTATACAGACCTCCATCAGGTTGCAAACTGAATATAATTTTTTTCTGCATCTAGCTCTGAAAAAATATTTGGCCTTCTAGCAGTGTGTGGGACTTTCTCTATTAGTCAATCTATACTGACCTCCATCAGGTTGCAAATTAAAAATAATTTTTATCTGCATCTACAGTACCTCTGAAAAAATATTTGGGCTTCTAGCTGTGTGTGGGACTTGTTCTATTAGTCCATCTATACTGACCTCCATCAGGTTGCAAATTGAATATAATTTTTATCTGCATCTAGCTCTGTAAAAATATTTGGCCTTCTAGCAGTGTGTGGGACTTTCTCTATTAGTCCATCTATACTGACCTCCATCAGGTTGCAAATTAAAAATAATTTTTATCCACATCTACCTCTGAAAAAATATTTGGGCTTCTAGCTGTTTGTGGGTCTTGTTCTATTAATCCATCTATACAGACCTCCATCAGGTTGCAAACTGAATATATTTTTTTCTGCACATCTACCTCTGAAAAAATATTTGGGCTTCTAGCTGTGTGTGGGACTTGTTCTATTAGTCCATCTATACTGACCTCCATCAGGTTGCAAATTGAATATAATTTTTGTCTGCATCTAGCTCTGAAAAAATATTTGGCCTTCTAGCAGTGTGTGGGACTTTCTCTATTAGTCCATCTATACTGACCTCCATCAGGTTGCAAACTGAATATATTTTTTTTCTGCATCTACCTCTGAAAAAATATTGGGCTTGTAGCTGTGTGTGGGACTTGTTCTATTAATCCATCTATACAGACCTCCATCAGGTTGCAAACTGAATAACATTTTTTTCTGCATCTACCTCTGAAAAAATATTTGGGCTTCTAGCTGTGTGTGGGACTTGTTCTATTAGTCCATCTATACTGACCTCCATCAGGTTGCAAATTGAATATAATTTTTTTCTGCATCTAACCCATCCAATAGTTTTGGCCTAATACCACAGTTTGGCCACTCAGCTCTGCTCGGTTCCCATCCATTGTTTTTTTGTGCAAACAACTCCAGAGTTGTGAATTAGTTAACCACCAAAATGAGTGGAAAAAGGACTGCTGCTGGTGGAAAGGGGAATAGGCGTGTTGGGAAGGGGAAAAAAAGGTTGTGTCCGTGGGGTAGGTGTTAAAGCAACAGAAACATCTGCAGAAGAAAGACCATCTTCCAGCCAAACTAAAAGGTCTACTTCTTTTAGCGGACAATGTGATAAGATCCCTTTCTTACGAGACAATGAGGAAGACGATGATAAGACTCAAATACCTGATTGGAGCGACAACTTTAGTTTTTTGTCAGGGCAGGAACAGGTTGGCTCTGAGGACGACGGGTGTGATAACGCACAGGGTGATGATGATGAGGTTGGAGATTCCACTTACTGTCAACCCACAGTCAGCCAAGAGATGAGGTCAGCAGAGGAGGTGGAGGAAGATGCTAGTGACGATGAGGTCAGGTTGCGCCTTCCTGGACAGAGACGTAGTACTGGAAGCACGTCAACAACTGCATCCTCAAACACAACTCTGCCTCTCACCACAAGTCGTGGTGGCTCTTCAGGTCGCATGGGTGCTAAGCCTTGCATAGCCTGGGCATTTTTTCAGATCGATAAAGATGACCCAACTCGTGTTATCTGTAACATTTGTCAGCAAAAGCTAAGTAGAGGCCAAAAAATACAGTTTGAGTACTTCATGCATGAACCGGCACATGGACATGAAGCATAAGTTGCAGTGGGAAGCTCAGTGTGCTACAATGCGGCCTAGCCGGCCTGGCCAACCACCGTCTGCCATATCTTGTGCATCCGCGGCCTCTTCATCCTCTGTGACTGGGGGGACAGCAGTCACACCTGTTTTGGGGCGCAGACCTGCCACCTCTTTACCCGCAACAGCCAGCGTGATTGGCAGGTCATCATTTTCTTTGGAGGTGGTAACACCAGCTGGTGTTGAGCGCTGTCCGACATCGATAGCACCACCTTTGGATCAAGGCAACCTAACATGTCCGCCTGCATCTTCCTCACAGACCGGCAGTTTGCCGGGGACACCCTTATCAACCCCGTCTAAGCACAGTAGCCAGCCCTCGGTCCCTCAGATGTGGACAAGTAAAAGACCATTTCCTTCTAGCCATGAGAAAGCTAAGAGGTTGAATTTCACCATCTGCAAGCTCTTGGCTACAGAAATGCTGCCTTTCCGCCTGGTGGACACAGAGGATTTTCGAGACCTTATGTCCGTCGCAGTGCCCCAGTACCAGATGCCCAGTCGGCACTACTTCTCAAAGAAAGGTGTGCCTGCGCTCCACCAGCATGTCGCACACAACATCACCGCTTCTTTGAGAAACTCTGTGTGTGACAGGGTGCATTTCACCACAGATACTTGGACGAGTAGGCATGGACAGGGGCGTTACATGTCGCTGACTGGGCACTGGGTAACTATGGTGACAGCAGGACAAGGGGCTGCTGTCCAAGTCTTGCCGTCCCCACGAGTTGTGCGTCAATCCTCTTTATGTCAAAGTTCCTCCACTGCTTCTGCCTCCTCAACCTCCTCTCGGTCTTCCACCTGCACCCAAAGCCTGTCTGGTCATGCCACAAGCTTTCTAACTGCGCAGAAGGGATCCTGCACACCTCCTTACTATGCTGGCAGTAGGGCTCAACGTCATCAGGCGGTTTTTACATTGAAATGTCTGGGAAATGTGAGTCACACAGCTGAGGAGTTGTGGTCAGCTCTGGAGAACCAATTTCATGAATGGTTGTCTCCACTGGACCTGAAACCAGGGAAGGCCGTGTGCGACAATGCTGCAAACCTGGCTGCGGCCCTTCGCCGGGGCAATGTCACACACGTGCCTTGTATGGCTCACGTGTTGAACCTGGTTGTCCAGCAATTTTTAGCCCACTATCCCAGACTAGATGGCCTTCTGCAGAGGGCACGGTCGCTGTGTGCTCACTTCCGCCATTCGCATCCCGCAGCTCAGCGACTTACATCTCTACAGAAGTCGTTGGGCCTGCCACTTCACCGGCTAAAATGCGATGTGCCTACCCGGTGGAATTCAACTCTGCACATGTTGCAGCGACTGTGGCAGCACCGACAAGCCCTGGTGCAATACGTTCTGACGTATAGCCTGGGCCAATGAGATCCAGAGGTGGGGCAAATCACGCTGGAGGAGTGGTCTCAGATCAGGGACCTATGCACCCTTCTGCACAGTTTTGAAATGGCGACGAAGATGTTTAGTGCTGACGATGCCATTATCAGCATGACTATTCCGGTGATTTACATGCTGGAGCACATGATAAACAGAATTCGGAGTCAGGTGGTGGCACAAGAGGAGGTGGAGGAAGTAGAGGAGGAGGAGTTGTATGCGGAAGGGCTAACATCTGCAAGGTCCAGACGGTCGGCAGCACCAAGGCGGCAGGCATGTGAGGGTGGGGGAGATGGTTTTACCAGGGCGCATGGTAGCAGCCAAACTAGTGAGGAAGGTGCAGGAGCCCAGGAAGAAGTAGAGGACGAACTGATGGAAGACTCATCAGATGAGGGAGACCTTGATCACATTTCTGTTGTGCGAGGTTCGGGGGAGAGGACAGTGGAAGGAAGCATGATTGTTACCTCGCCACCAACACAACAGGGACTTGGTGCTCCTGGATGCGCAACACACATGAGTGCCTTCTTGCTGCACTACCTGCAACATGACCCTCGAATTGTGAGAATTAGAAATAATCCTGACTACTGGGTTGCCACACTGTTAGATCCCCGGTACAAAAGTAAATTTGCAGAAATTATTCCTGCCATAGAAAGGGATGCACGCATGCAGGAGTATCAGCAGAGACTGTTGCAGAATCTTACATGTGCTTTTCCACAAAATACCAGTGGTGCACGTAGTGAATCTCACAGTTCCAACTTGCCAACCGTGGGACCGTCAAGTGTTCAGCACTCAAACCGTAACAGAACCACAGTATCTGCTGGTAACATCAATTTTGCGGAATCATTTCACCACTTTTTTAGCCCATCCTTTGCAAGGCCACAGGAGACAAGAAGTCTGACACATAGTCAACGCCTAGAGACGATGGTACAGGAGTATCTCCAAGTAAACATTGAAGCCATGACTGTGTCACTGGACCCTTGCTCTTTTTGGGCTTCCAATCTGGATAAATGGCCGGAGATAGCCACTTACGCCTTGGAGATCTTGTCATGCCCGCGTTCTGTCTGAACGTGTGTTCAGCGCTGCTGGTGGTGTGCTGACAGATAAGCGCACGCGGCTCTCCACTGATAATGTAGACAGACTCACGTTCATAAAGATGAACAAATCATGGATCCGAAACGACTTTTCTACACCTGTGTCATCCTGGGGAGAGTAAAAGCTTGATTGGTTAAAATCACCCTACCAACCGTTTTAAGCTTTCAAATTACTAATCATGTTTATCTGTATCTTGGCTGGAAAATAATTTGGGC
This sequence comes from Phyllobates terribilis, assembly GCF_046119375.1. Taxonomy (NCBI): domain Eukaryota; kingdom Metazoa; phylum Chordata; class Amphibia; order Anura; family Dendrobatidae; genus Phyllobates; species Phyllobates terribilis. The sequence goes on along the minus strand of NW_027362762.1, from coordinate 123,556,493 downwards.
TTTGTAGCAGTGTGCAGCACTGATTCTATTAGGCCATCTATAATAAGCTCCACCAGATTTAAAATTACCAATCATGTTTATCTGTATCTTGACTGGAAAATAATTTGGGCTTTGTAGCAGTGTGCAGCACTGATCCTATTAGGCCATCTATACTAAAGCTTCACCAGATTTAAAATTAATAATAATTTTTAGCTGCATCTAGCCCGGAAAATAATTTTGGGGCTCCGAGATGCGCAAGACACATAAGTGCCTTCTTGCTGCACTACCTGCAGCATGACCCTCATATTGTCAGAATTCGAAGTAATCATGACTACTGGGTTGCCACACTCTTAGATCCCCCAAACTTTTCGATCAACCTTTTCATTTTAATAAAGACCAAAAAAATGGTCATTTTTGAAATTATAAGCATTAGCAGGTAGTGTTGAGCCACCCCCGTAGTGTTCGAGTTCGGTTCGGTTCGTCGAACAACCGTGTGTTCGCCGAACTGTTCGTCGAACTGTTCATCGAACACCTTCGAACACCGTTAAAACCAATGGCAGGCAAACAAAAACACATAGAAACACATAGAAAACACCTTCAAAGGTGTCCAAAAGCTGACAAACTGCTCAGAAGACATAACTAACACATGGAAAAGTGACAAGTACATATAGTCATGCGAAAATAAAAGAGGTGGAGGAGTAAAAGGAGGGGGAGACACAGATATAGGCATGTCATGCCCTTCTAAAATCCAAAAAGTGAGAAGCCGACACGGCCAGTCCGCTCCTGCCCGTGCCACCTCCGTGTCGCCGGGTTTGTGCCAGAGCCGCGGTGAACCCTGACGGCCAGCCCCCCTCTAACAATACTGGTGCCTGTCTGCTGGTGGGTCGAGCGAGCCCCCCTGTGGTGGAGGCAGCTCTAAGCTTTTTAATTTAAATTGTCTCTCTAATTTGAATGAATACACTTTAAATCCATTTACAAGGATCTATTGGAGGGCAAGTCTCATGCCAGCAGCCGCGGTAATTCCAGCTCCAGTAGCGTCCACTAAAGCTGCTGCAGTTAAAAAGCTTTTATAAGGATCGAGCTCGGCTGTCCACCGCAAGGCATCCTACTGCCAGTCCCAGCCCCTATGCCTTGGGGTGCCTCCTGATGCTCTTCACTGAGTATCCCATGGTCCCGAAGCATTTCCTTTGAAAAAATTAAGTGTCTAAACTACAGGTGGTGTAGCTTGCTTAACAGCTGGGATAATCCGCTGATTAGCAGACACTGCTACTAGGCACAAAGTATTTCCTGGGCTAGATGCAGTTAAAAATTTGTAATTAGATACTCTCGTTGGATGCTGAGAAAGCATTCCATAGAGTCTCCTGGCACGCCATATATGATTCTCTTAAAAAGCTTGGGGTAGGGGTCTAGGGGACCCTTTAATAGCCAAAATCACGTCCCTGTATCGCAATACGTCACCTAGGCTGAAGATAAATGGAACTGTAGCACCCTGAGGGCTCGGTTGCTACAGACGTATTGCACCTCACCCAGAGGTGTGATATCTCACTCTCAGGTAAGGATGGAGTGTGGATCAGGACCCGACACCTGCATGCATTACACCACATTGCTGTGGGGCAGGGCGACCAATATGCCCCTGAGATGGGCACGACAGTCCCTGTCCCTGGCTGGAGTGGGGGGAGGGAACACTGAGGAAGGGGAACCCTGTAGTGCAGGAGCAGGGAGGAAGCAGTTCCTGGGTGCATTGAGAAGGGAGTATAAAATGTTGGCACCATCTTAGTTCAGTGCAGAGAAGTCTGAGCAGAAGTGGCAGGGAGCAGGGGCTCTGCATGAGCTATGCTCCGGAGGCGGGCCTAGTAACAGAGGCCCAGGCCTGGAAGAGGGAGAAGGAAGGAAGAGGAGCGGAGAAGGCTCCAGGAACGAGGAATGAAGGGATCCCAGGGGTGCGGACGGGCGAGTCGCCACTGCACGCCCGAATCCACCTGCGTGGAGGGGTCAGGCAAAAGAGGGAGACCGGTCCCCGAACTAGTGGAGGCAGGAAACGACCCTCAGCTAGAAACCGGAGGCTCTGACATTTTATGTGGCGCAGCCCCTCACTACACCCGCTAGGAAGGCACCACATAGGGTCAGGGAAACTGGCGCCAAGTTTACCAAGAGGAGGCCCGAGGCAGCCGGACAGAAGTGTTGGTAAGAAAGGCCAGACAAAGGACACACAAAGGGGGTCCTGTGAAGTGCTCCAAAGTTATCTGGGAGTTGTCTGAGCCCCTCACCTGGTGAGCACAGTACGACGTGGGCAGCCGTTACCTTCAGACGTGGTCTGGATAATAAGAACTGTGAGTAAAGGCCCTGGACTGCATCACTGACTCCGTGTCGTTACTGCTGCTGCCCTGCACCATCACCCCCATCCTCCGCATACACTGCCCTGAGGCTATACTCCTCCCGTGGGGAGTTATGCTACGCTCTGCTGCACCCACAACACCAACCTCAGCGGTCTGCCCTGTAGCGGCGGTTCACTCTGACCGCAATCCACGGGTGGCTTAGTCGGACATTTAAACATCAAAACCACATAAATAGTTCCGCCACTGGTTTGACCGCCCTGAGCCACGGAACCGGGTCGCCGCCACGAAGACTACAACCACCAGCATCCACCAAAAAGGGTCCGGCTCCGGGTGTCCCAAGGCCCAGGGGGTGCGTCAGAACATTTTCATCACCTTTCACAATCACCAATGGGACAAGGCAGGGATGTCCTCTGTCCCCTCTCTTATACATCCTAGTGACGGAGCACCTGCTCTCATCAATTCGCCATAACCCCAATATTAGGTGGATTGAGGTGGGAGGCACCGAGTACAAGTGCTCTCTATTTGCTGATGATGTCCTAGTATATATCACTCAATCACATATATCCATCCCTGCTGTTATGGCTGAAATAGATCACTTTGTTACATGGTAAAATTTTAAAATCAATGCAGCGAAGTCTGAGGCCCTCGATGTCTCCCTCCCCAAATCCATATAGGATTCCATCCAGTCCAACTTTCCCTTTGCCTGGCCCTCACAGGGTATCAAATACTTGGGAATTCCTATTCATAGAGACCTCTCCCATCTATGTTATCTTAATTTTGGGCCCTTTATTGAACAATTCAATACAGACCACGGTTGGCAAGTTAGAACTGTAAGATTCACTACGTGAACCACTGGTGTTTTGTGGAAAAGCACATGTACACTGCGTTCCAAATTATTATGCAAAAAGTGTTTAGGAGTGATAAGGGAAGAATTTGTTTGTTTGTCAGTTAAACTCATTGATGGTGATGTGTGTCAGGGCTCTTTATATCACTGTAAGCAATTGCAGACACCTGTGCTAATTAGTTTGGCAGGTGTGTCCAATGAAAGCAAGACTACTTAAGAAGGCTCTCTCACATTATTAAGCAGCCTACATTTTCTGCCAAAATGGGAAAGAAAAAGGATGTGTCGGCTGCTGAGAAGCAACAAATTGTGGAGTGTTTAGGTCAAGGCATGACTACAATCAACATTGTGCGATGATCAGGATGAAGTGTCTTGGCAATCAAGAAGTATGTAGCTGATTCACAGTACACACGTGTGCGTGCTGATAAGGGCAAATTGAGGACTCTTTCCTACAGGCAATTACGTCAGGTTAAAAGAGCAGCGGCAAGAAAGCCTTGTCATAGCAGCAGACAAGTTTTTGAAGCTGCTGGTGCCTCCAACGTCCCCCGAACAACAAGATGCAGGGTCCTTCAGAGGTTTGCAGCTGTGCATACGCCATCCTGTCGACCTCCTCTATCCACTTCACACAAGCAGAAACGGCTCCAGTGGGCCAAACATTACATGAAGACTGATTTCAAAACTGTTTTGTTCACGGATGAGTGCCGTGCAGTGCTCGATGGTCCAGATGGATGGAGTGGAGGATGGCTGGTTGATGGACACCCCACGCAAACACGGCTACAGCGCCAACAAGGAGGAGGTGGAGTAATGTTTTGGGCTGGAATCATGGGGAGAGAGATTGTCGGCCCCTTTAGGATCCCTGAAGGCGCTAAAGATGAACTCCATAATGTATGTGGATTTTCTCAAACAGCACTTCCTGCCATGGTTCAAGAAGAAGAACCGTGTATTTCACAGCAAGATCATTTTTCTGCATGATAATGCACCATCTCATGCTGCACATAAAACATCTGCATCTCTGGCTGATATGGGCATAAAAGGGGACAAACTTATGGTGTGACCCCCATGCTCCCCTGACCTCTACCCCATTCAGAACCTTTGGAGCATCATTAAAAGGAGTGTCTATGATGGCGGGAGGCAGTTCACATCTAAGCAACAGCTCTGGGAGGTATTCTGTCCTCATGCAAAACAATTGAAGCAGAAACCATCCAAAACCTGACAAATTCAATGGACGAGAGAGTTCAGAAGCTCCTTTCGAACAAGGGGTCCTATGTGAAAATGTAACATCACCTAGAATAAAGTTTTGAGTTGAAAACTGTTTGATTTCAGTTTCTAACAACCTGCTAATGCTTATAATTTCAAAAATGACCATTTTTTTGGTCTTTATTAAAATGAAAAGGTTGATCGAAAAGTTTGGGGGATCTAAGAGTGTGGCAACCCAGTAGTCATGATTACTTCGAATTCTGACAATATGAGGGTCATGCTGCAGGTAGTGCAGCAAGAAGGCACTTATGTGTCTTGCGCATCTCGGAGCCCCAAAATTATTTTCCGGGCTAGATGCAGCTAAAAATTATTTTTAATTTTAAATCTGGTGGAGCTTATTGTAACATACCTGGCGGCGTCCTTGCATGGTGGTCCATCTCCCACTGTGCAAGAGCGCGCACTTGATCTCCTGTCCAGAATGTCTCTCTGGCTTCCCTCCATGCTGTCTGTTTGTGTCTGTTTCTGCTGCTTAAGGGCGGCGCCCGATCACTTCCTGCCTTTTGTACCTGCTGTGGGTCACACCCCTTGTGCGTCCTCAGCCTATTGCTGTCTGTCACTTGGTATATAGCTCAGCAGCTCCCTTCTATCCCTGCCTGAGCATAGTGTTTCCTTCAGTGTGTGCTTGCACTCTGTAGGTGCCAGGTCCCGTCTCTTGTCTCCTGCTTTTTGTATCAGTTCCCGTGTCTGAACTGAGTCCTGTATGTCTCCTGCTTTGCGGTATCAGCTCCCGTGTCTGAACTGAGTCCTTTCTGTGTTCTCTTGTCTGTCCTGTCTGAACTCGCTCCTAGCCTGTTCCTCCTGCCTTCTAGGGGCCGATTACCTAGACCCGTTCCTGTTTCTTGTCTGACCTGTCTGAACTCGCTCCTAGCCTGTTCCTCTCGCCTTCTAGTGGCCGATTTCCTAGACCCGCTCCTGTGTCTGGTCTGTCCTGTCTGAACACGCTCCTTGCCTGTTCGTTCCGCCTTCTAGTGGCCGATTTCCTAGACCCGCTCCTGTGTCTGGTCTGTCCTGTCTGAACACGCTCCTTGCCTGTTCGTTCCGCCTCTCTGGGGGCCGTATTCCCAGACCCGCTCCTGTATCCCTCTGCAGTGTCGGTCTCCTCCGTACACTCAGTTCCAGTCTGAATGCTCTCCTGTCCTTTACCTGTTTTGCCTCTATGTCCGTTCCCTTCCTTTTTCTGCAGAGTCTGAACTCGTACCTAACTCCTGCTTGTTGTCTCTGCAAGTACTGTGTGAGTATCTGGCTCTGTCTTTCCCTTCCTGTCTGTTCCGTGTGAACAGAGCCCTGTCCTCCCTGCTCAGCCTTGTCTGCACTCTAGCTGTGCTTGCCTGTAACCCTCTGCCTGTATTGTTCCTGAGTCCCGGTGTGTACTGGGTCCTATCCCGCCTGTGTTCCTACCTGCTAGTGCCTCCCTGTCTGCACTCTAGCTGTGCTTGCCTTTACCCCCCTGCCTGCATACCCGCCTGCCTGCATACCAGTCGTGCCTGCCTATACCCACCAGTCTGTGTGCCAGCCTACCAGCCTGTTCCTGTATTCCCCTGTGTGGGTCAACAGCCGTGTCCGGGGTCTGTCCTGGAGTAGCACCTGGTCCCTCTGCTCGGTTCCTCCTTGGTGCACTGGCGTCGTATGCCGTCGTGCGACCCTGGTCGGATCGGGTGAATACTTAGTCACGCCCCTCCAGGCATTCACTCTCCGGCACGGTCCAGTGGAATCACTACCAATCACACGCACACGCCGCTTAGCCCGGGCGTGTGCATAACAGCATGCTCAGGCCATGGTTCCCGTTGAGCCCCACGGCCTTCGCTCTTTGAGAAGTTTTTCCAGCGAATACATGCATTAAAATAAATAAATAAATTTTTTTCCCCCTTTAGCTGAGTTCCAGGCGAATTACGCACCCGTCCAGATGGATCTATCAGCTCTCGTTCCTGCGGATCCGCCACGTTACTATGGGGATCCAAGACAGTGTCGTGCATTTGTGGAGCAATGCATGCTACACTTTAAGGCCCACCCTCTCTATTTTCCTTCCGATTGGGCTAAAGTGGCCTTTATGATTGACTACCTAGCGGGTGATGCCTTGAAATGGGTCACCCCCCTATGGGAAGCATGGGATCCTGTCATTCTTGACCTGCAGGCCTTCCTGGTGGCCTTTCGTATGGTCTTCGAGGACCCTAACTCTGAAGCCCCTGCTGAAGCTTCACTTCCCAATATCCCGGAGCAGCCCCGACGGGTAATGTGTGTGGGTAGCGCAATAGTCCTCCAGCCCAATGAGACTACTGCCCACCCAGAATCCTCACAGGGTGACTACGCTTTCCGGAATACTTCTCTCAACCTCAAGAGGCAGTCCAGACGTGCTAGACTTAGAGGCAAGCCGTCACGCCAGGGTCTGTCCTCCCTGAGGCCTCCTGACCCCAACCTTGAAGTCCCTACTAAAGCTTCATCTCCCTGTATCCCGGAGAAACCCCAATGGGTAATGTGCGTGGGTAGTGCACCAGTTCTCCTGGCCGAAGAGACTTCTGCCCATCCAGACTCCACACAGGAGAACTTCCTGCACCCGGCATCAGATGCTTCTTTCTCTTTAACCGGTGTGCATGTCCAAGGATGCTCCAAAGCTGTGGTTACCTCAGAGTCTGTGCACCTCTACTACCTGGCGGAGGATCCCCTGTTGCCTCCTGAACCCTCCGGGATACCACTCGATGACAAATGGAGAGAGACTTCTCTACACCCGGTACTCAATACTTTGTCCGCTTCGTCCTGTGAGCCTGACAATGGGTACCCCAAAGTGGTAGTTACCTCCGAGTCTCTACACCCCTCCGACCAGGCGGAGGACCTCCAGTTGTCTCCTGAACCCTTCGGGGTGCTACCTGGTAGCGAAAGGACAGAGACTCTCCTATACTCTGTACCTGATACCTCGCTCGCTTCGTCCAGTGAGTCCAACTTAGTGTACTCCGAAGCAGAGGTTACTCCTGAGTCTCTACACCCCTCCAACCAGGCGGAGGACCTCCAGTTGTGTTCAGAATCCTTCGGGGTGCCACCTGGTGGTGAATGGACAGAGACTTTCCTATATCCTGGATCTGATACCTCGCTTGCTTCGTCCAGTGAGTCCGACCTAGTGTACTCTGAAGCAGAGGTTACCCGTGAGTCTCTACACCCCTCTGACCAGGCGGAGGACCGCCAGCTGTCTCCAGAACCCTTCGGGGTGCCACCTGGTGGTGAATGGACAGAGACTTTCCTATACTCGGTACCCGATACCTCGCCTGCTTCCTCCAGTGAGTCCGACCTAGTGTACTCTGAAGCAGAGGTTACCCGTGAGTCTCTACACCCCTCTGACCAGGCGGAGGTCCGCCAGCTGTCTCCAGAACCCTTCGGGGTGCCACCTGGTGGTGAATGGACAGAGACTTTCCTATACTCGGTACCCGATACCTCGCCTGCTTCCTCCAGTGAGTCCGACCTAGTGTACTCTGAAGCAGTTGTTTTCTCTGAGCCTCTGCACTCTTCTGACCCGGCGGAGGACCTCCAGTTGTTTCCTGAATCCTCCGGGATATCACCAGATAACAAAGAGACAGTGACTTTTCCTCATTATGTACCTGATAACCCGTCTATTTCTTCCTGTGAGCTTGACAAGATGTACCTCGAAGCAGAGATTACCCTTAAGTCTCTGTCCCCCTCCAACCCAGTGAACGACTGGCCCTCGAATTCCCTGCGGAAGATTCTGGCAGGCCTGAAGAAGAGGGGGCGTAAGGGGGGAGGTACTGTAACATACCTGGCGGCGTCCTTGCATGGTGGTCCATCTCCCACTGTGCAAGAGCGCGCACTTGATCTCCTGTCCAGAATGTCTCTCTGGCTTCCCTCCATGCTGTCTGTTTGTGTCTGTTTCTGCTGCTTAAGGGCGGCGCCCGATCACTTCCTGCCTTTTGTACCTGCTGTGGGTCACACCCCTTGTGCGTCCTCAGCCTATTGCTGTCTGTCACTTGGTATATAGCTCAGCAGCTCCCTTCTATCCCTGCCTGAGCATAGTGTTTCCTTCAGTGTGTGCTTGCACTCTGTAGGTGCCAGGTCCCGTCTCTTGTCTCCTGCTTTTTGTATCAGTTCCCGTGTCTGAACTGAGTCCTGTATGTCTCCTGCTTTGCGGTATCAGCTCCCGTGTCTGAACTGAGTCCTTTCTGTGTTCTCTTGTCTGTCCTGTCTGAACTCGCTCCTAGCCTGTTCCTCCTGCTTTCTAAGGGCCGATTACCTAGACCCGTTCCTGTTTCTTGTCTGACCTGTCTGAACTCGCTCCTAGCCTGTTCCTCTCGCCTTCTAGTGGCCGATTTCCTAGACCCGCTCCTGTGTCTGGTCTGTCCTGTCTGAACACGCTCCTTGCCTGTTCGTTCCACCTTCTAGTGGCCGATTTCCTAGACCCGCTCCTGTGTCTGGTCTGTCCTGTCTGAACACGCTCCTTGCCTGTTCGTTCCGCCTCTCTGGGGGCCGTATTCCCAGACCCGCTCCTGTATCCCTCTGCAGTGTCGGTCTCCTCCGTACACTCAGTTCCAGTCTGAACGCTCTCCTGTCCTTTACCTGTTTTGCCTCTATGTCCGTTCCCTTCCTTTTTCTGCAGAGTCTGAACTCGTACCTAACTCCTGCTTGTTGTCTCTGCAAGTACTGTGTGAGTATCTGGCTCTGTCTTTCCCTTCCTGTCTGTTCCGTGTGAACAGAGCCCTGTCCTCCCTGCTCAGCCTTGTCTGCACTCTAGCTGTGCTTGCCTGTAACCCTCTGCCTGTATTGTTCCTGAGTCCCGGTGTGTACTGGGTCCTATCCCGCCTGTGTTCCTACCTGCTAGTGCCTCCCTGTCTGCACTCTAGCTGTGCTTGCCTTTACCCCCCTGCCTGCATACCCGCCTGCCTGCATACCAGTCGTGCCTGCCTATACCCACCAGTCTGTGTGCCAGCCTACCAGCCTGTTCCTGTATTCCCCTGTGTGGGTCAACAGCCGTGTCCGGGGTCTGTCCTGGAGTAGCACCTGGTCCCTCTGCTCGGTTCCTCCTTGGTGCACTGGCGTCGTATGCCGTCGTGCGACCCTGGTCGGATCGGGTGAATACTTAGTCACGCCCCTCCAGGCATTCACTCTCCGGCACGGTCCAGTGGAATCACTACCAATCACACGCACACGCCGCTTAGCCCGGGCGTGTGCATAACACTTATTATAGATGGCCTAATAGGATCAGTGCTGCACACTGCTACAAAGCCCAAATTATTTTCCAGTCAAGATACAGATAAACATGATTAGTAATTTGAAAGCTTAAAACGGTTGGTAGGGTGATTTTAACCAATCATCAAGCTTTTACTCTCCCCAGGATGACACAGGGGTAGAAAAGTCGTTTCGGATCATTGATTTGTTCATCTTTATGAACGTGAGTCTGTGTACATTATCAGTGGAGAGCCGCGTGCGCTTATCTGTCAGCACACCACCAGCAGCGCTGAACACACGTTCAGACAGAACGCTGGCTGCGGGGCATGACAAGATCTCCAAGGCGTAAGTGGCTAGCTCCGGCCATTTATCCAGATTGGAAGCCCAAAAAGAGCAAGGGTCCAGTGACACAGTCGTGGCTTCAATGTTTACTTGGAGATACTCCTGTACCATCGTCTCTAGGCGTTGACTATGTGTCAGACTTCTTGTCTCCTGTGGCCTTGCAAAGGATGGGCTAAAAAAGTGGTGAAATGATTCCGCAAAATTGATGTTACCAGCAGATACTGTGGTTCTGTTACGGTTTGAGTGCTGAACACTTGACGGTCCCACGGTTGGCAAGTTGGAACTGTGAGATTCACTACGTGCACCACTGGTATTTTGTGGAAAAGCACATGTAAGATTCTGCAACAGTCTCTGCTGATACTCCTGCATGCGTGCATCCCTTTCTATGGCAGGAATAATTTCTGCAAATTTACTTTTGTACCGGGGATCTAACAGTGTGGCAACCCAGTAGTCAGGATTATTTCTAATTCTCACAATTCGAGGGTCATGTTGCAGGTAGTGCAGCAAGAAGGCACTCATGTGTGTTGCGCATCCAGGAGCACCAAGTCCCTGTTGTGTTGGTGGCGAGGTAACAATCATGCTTCCTTCCTCTGTCCTCTCCCCCCAACCTCGCACAACAGAAATGTGATCAAGGTCTCCCTCATCTGATGAGTCTTCCATCAGTTCGTCCTCCACTTCTTCCTGGGCTCCTGCACCTTCCTCACTAGTTTGGCTGCTACCATGCGCCCTGGTAAAACCATCTCCCCCACCCTCACATGCCTGCCGCCTTGGTGCTGCCGACCGTCTGGACCTTGCAGATGTTAGCCCTTCCGCATACAACTCCTCCTCCTCTACTTCCTCCACCTCCTCTTGTGCCACCACCTGACTCCGAATTCTGTTTAACATGTGCTCCAGCATGTAAATCACCGGAATAGTCATGCTGATAATGGCATCGTCAGCACTAAACATCTTCGTCGCCATTTCAAAACTGTGCAGAAGGGTGCATAGGTCCCTGATCTGAGACCACTCCTCCAGTGTGATTTGCCCCACCTCTGAATCTCATTGGCCCAGGCTATACGTCAGAACGTATTGCACCAGGGCTTGTCGGTGCTGCCACAGTCGCTGCAACATGTGCAGAGTTGAATTCCACCGGGTAGGCACATCGCATTTTAGCCGGTGAAGTGGCAGGACCAACGACTTCTGTAGAGATGTATGTCGCTGAGCTGCGGGATGCGAACGGCGGAAGTGAGCACACAGCGACTGTGCCCTCTGCAGAAGGCCATCTAGTCTGGGATAGTGGGCTAAAAATTGCTGGACAACAAGGTTCAACACGTGAGCCATACAAGTCACGTGTGTGACATTGCCCCGGCGAAGGGCCGCACCCAGGTTTGCAGCATTGTCGCACACGGCCTTCCCTGGTTTCAGGTCCAGTGGAGACAACCATTCATGAAATTGGTTCTCCAGAGCTGACCACAACTCCTCAGCTGTGTGACTCACATTTCCCAGACATTTCAAAGTAAAAACCGCCTGATGACGTTGAGCCCTACTGCCAGCATAGTAAGGAGGTGTGCAGGATCCCTTCTGCGCAGTTAGAAAGCTTGTGGCATGACCAGACAGGCTTTGGGTGCAGGTGGAAGACCGAGAGGAGGTTGAGGAGGCAGAAGCAGTGGAGGAACTTTGACATAAAGAGGATTGACGCACAACTCGTGGGGACGGCAAGACTTGACAGCAGCCCCTTGTCCTGCTGTCACCATAGTTACCCAGTGCCCAGTCAGCGACATGTAACGCCCCTGTCCATGCCTACTCGTCCAAGTGTCTGTGGTGAAATGCACCCTGTCACACACAGAGTTTCTCAAAGAAGCGGTGATGTTGTGTGCGACATGCTGGTGGAGCGCAGGCACACCTTTCTTTGAGAAGTAGTGCCGACTGGGCATCTGGTACTGGGGCACTGCGACGGACATAAGGTCTCGAAAATCCTCTGTGTCCACCAGGCGGAAAGGCAGCATTTCTGTAGCCAAGAGCTTGCAGATGGTGAAATTCAACCTCTTAGCTTTCTCATGGCTAGGAGGAAATGGTCTTTTACTTGTCCACATCTGAGGGACCGAGGGCTGGCTATTGTGCTTATACGGGGTTGATAAGGGTGTCCCCGGCAAACTGCCGGTCTGTGAGGAAGATGCAGGCGGACATGTTAGGTTGCCTTGATCCAAAGGTGGTGCTATCGATGTCGGACAGCGCTCAACACCAGCTGGTGTTACCACCTCCAAAGAAAATGATGACCTGCCAATCACGCTGGCTGTTGCGGGTAAAGAGGTGGCAGGTCTGCGCCCCAAAACAGGTGTGACTGCTGTCCCCCCAGTCACAGAGGATGAAGAGGCCGCGGATGCACAAGATATGGCAGACGGTGGTTGGCCCGGCCGGCTAGGCCGCATTGTAGCACACTGAGCTTCCCACTGCAACTTATGCTTCATGTTCATGTGCCGGTTCATGCATGAAGTACTCAAACTATGTATTTTTTGGCCTCTACTTAGCTTTTGCTGACAAATGTTACAGATAACACGAGTTGGGTCATCTTTATCGATCTGAAAAAATGCCCAGGCTATGCAAGGCTTAGCACCCATGCGACCTGAAGAGCCACTACGACTTGTGGTGAGAGGCAGAGTTGTGTTTGAGGATGCAGTTGTTGACGTGCTTCCAGTACTACGTCTCTGTCCAGGAAGGCGCAACCTGACCTCGTCGTCACTAGCATCTTCCTCCACCTCCTCTGCTGACCTCATCTCTTGGCTGACTGTGGGTTGACAGTAAGTGGGATCTCCAACCTCATCATCATCACCCTGTGTGTTATCACACCCGTCGTCCTCAGAGCCAACCTGTTCCTGCCCTGACAAAAAACTAAAGTTGTCGCTCCAATCAGGTATTTGAGTCTTATCATCGTCTTCCTCATTGTCTCCACCAACAGGAGTTACAGTTTGGGAATGAGGGTCTACATTATGGTCAGAACCTTCTGCGTCTGGTCCTGGATCTGACTCATAAAGATTCTGGGCATCAGTGCAGATCATTTCCTCGTCTGGATTCACAGAAGCGCTGGAGTCAACCTCTGATTCCCAGGCTATAGTATGAGTAAACAGCTCTGCAGACTCAACCATCTGTTCTACCTCATACTCAGACGGGCAGCTGGAGATTTGGGAGCTGTGAGGAAGCAAGTGCGATTTGGGTGACACCTTTGAGGACTGGAGTATTTGTGATGTTGAAGTTGATGTGGAGGAGAGCCCACTTAAAGGAGCACTTGATATCCGTTGAAGCACCTGCTGTTTTTGTGCCTCATCTGGAATTTGTAGCGATTGGCGTGGCCGTAAGAAAGGGATCTTATTACATTGTCCGCTAAAAGAAGTAGACATTTTAGTTTGGCTGGAAGATGGTCTTTCTTCTGCAGATGTTACTGTTGCTTTAACACCTACCCCACGGACACAACCTTTTTTCCCCTTCCCAACACGCCTATTCCCCTTTCCACCAGCAGCAGGCCTTTTTCCACTCATTTTGGTGGTTAACTAATTCACAACTCTGGAGTTGTTTGCACAAAAAAACAATGGATGGTAACCGAGCAGAGCTGAGTGGTCAAACTGTGGTATTAGGCCAAAACTATTGGCTGGGTTAGATGCAGAAAAAAATTATATTCAATTTGCAACCTGATGGAGGTCAGTATAGATGGACTAATACAACAAGTCCCACACACAGCTAGAAGACCAATATTTTTTCAGAGGTAGATGCAGAAAAAAATATATTCAGTTTGCAACCTGATGGAGGTCAGTATAGATGGACTAATACAACAAGTCCCACACACAGCTAGAAGCCCAATATTTTTTCAGAGGTAGATGCAGAAAAAAATATATTCAGTTTGCAACCTGATGGAGGTCAGTATAGATGGACTAATACAACAAGTCCCACACACAGCTAGAAGCCGAAATATTTTTTCAGAGGTACTGTAGATGCAGATAAAAATTATTTTGAATTTGCAACCTGATGGAGGTCAGTATAGATGGACTAATAGAGAAAGTCCGACACACTGCTAGAAGGCCAAATATTTTTTCAGAGCTAGATGCAGAAAAAAATTATATTCAGTTTGCAACCTGATGGAGGTCAGTATAGATGGACTAATACAACAAGTCCAACACACAGCTAGAAGCCCAATATTTTTTCAGAGGTAGATGCAGAAAAAAATATATTCAGTTTGCAACCTGATGGAGGTCAGTATAGATGGACTAATACAACAAGTCCGACACACAGCTAGAAGCCCAATATTTTTTCAGAGGTAGATGCAGAAAAAAATATATTCAGTTTGCAACCTGATGGAGGTCAGTATAGATGGACTAATACAACAAGTCCCACACACAGCTAGAAGCCCAAATATTTTTTCAGAGGTACTGTAGATGCAGATAAAAATTATTTTGAATTTGCAACCTGATGGAGGTCAGTATAGATGGACTAATAGAGAAAGTCCGATACACAGCTAGAAGCCCAATATTTTTTCAGAGCTAGATGCAGAAAAAAATTATATTCAGTTTTCAACCTGATGGAGGTCTGTATAGATGGATTAATAGAACAAGACCCACACACAGCTAGAAGCCCAATATTTTTTCAGAGGTAGATGCAGAAAAAAATATATTCAGTTTGCAACCCGATGGAGGTCAGTATAGATGGACTAATACAACAAGTCCAACACACAGCTAGAAGCCGAAATATTTTTTCAGAGGTACTGTAGATGCAGATAAAAATTATTTTGAATTTTCAACCTGATGGAGGTCAGTATAGATGGACTAATAGAGAAAGTCCGACACACTGCTAGAAGGCCAAATATTTTTTCAGAGCCAGATGCAGAAAAAAATTATATTCAGTTTGCAACCTGATGGAGGTCAGTATAGATGGACTAATACAACAAGTCCCACACACAGCTAGAAGCCCAATATTTTTTCAGAGGTAGATGCAGAAAAAAATATATTCAGTTTGCAACCTGATGGAGGTCAGTATAGATGGACTAATACAACAAGTCCGACACACAGCTAGAAGCCCAATATTTTTTCAGAGGTAGATGCAGAAAAAAATATATTCAGTTTGCAACCTGATGGAGGTCAGTATAGATGGACTAATACAACAAGTCCCACACACAGCTAGAAGCCCAAATATTTTTTCAGAGGTACTGTAGATGCAGATAAAAATTATTTTGAATTTGCAACCTGATGGAGGTCAGTATAGATGGACTAATAGAGAAAGTCCGACACACAGCTAGAAGCCCAATATTTTTTCAGAGCTAGATGCAGAAAAAAATTATATTCAGTTTTCAACCTGATGGAGGTCTGTATAGATGGATTAATAGAACAAGACCCACACACAGCTAGAAGCCCAATATTTTTTCAGAGGTAGATGCAGAAAAAAATATATTCAGTTTGCAACCCGATGGAGGTCAGTATAGATGGACTAATACAACAAGTCCAACACACAGCTAGAAGCCCAAATATTTTTTCAGAGGTACTGTAGATGCAGATAAAAATTATTTTTAATTTGCAACCTGATGGAGGTCAGTATAGATGGACTAATAGAGAAAGTCCGACAGACTACTAGAAGGCCAAATATTTTTTCAGAGCTAGATGCAGAAAAAAATTATATTCAGTTTGCAACCTGATGGAGGTCAGTATAGATGGACTAATACAACAAGTCCCACACACAGCTAGAAGCCCAATATTTTTTCAGAGGTAGATGCAGAAAAAAATATATTCAGTTTGCAACCTGATGGAGGTCAGTATAGATGGACTAATACAACAAGTCCCACACACAGCTAGAAGCCCAATATTTTTTCAGAGGTAGATGCAGAAAAAAATATATTCAGTTTGCAACCTGATGGAGGTCAGTATAGATGGACTAATACAACAAGTCCCACACACAGCTAGAAGCCCAAATATTTTTTCAGAGGTACTGTAGATGCAGATAAAAATTATTTTGAATTTGCAACCTGATGGAGGTCAGTATAGATGGACTAATAGAGAAAGTCCGACACACTGCTAGAAGGCCAAATATTTTTTCAGAGCTAGATGCAGAAAAAAATTAGATTCAGTTTGCAACCTGATGGAGGTCAGTATAGATGGACTAATAGAATGATGCTATGCCCAAAAGATTTTACTTCACTAGGTGCAGTAAAAAAATTGGTATTCTATACACAGGTGGTATATCTTGCAACACAGATAGGCTACTCCACTGACTAACACACTCTGCAATAGGCCAAAAAGGATTAGCTTTGCTAGATTCAGCCAAATGCTGTGAAAAAAACTTGCACAGCACTGGCACAGACCTGCCTGGCAAAAACTGATAGGAACTGATGTAACCTAGTCCTGAAAAGGACTCCAATTACAATTAGTCTTTACTCCCAACCTATCTATTTAAGAGCACAGACCTGCCTGATAAAAGTCGTAGGAAATGCTGTAACCTAGTCCTTAAAAGGACTGCAATCACAACTATTCCCTACTCCCAAGCTATCTGTATATTTGTGCGAAAATTGGCTTGAAATTAACAAGGTATAGCGCACACAGCAACAGCGGTGCCGTCTAACACGCAGCTGCAGCAGTGAGAAAATGGTGGCGACGGGGAAAATGGCTTGGTCTTATAGGGCAAGGACATGTGACATACACTGCCAATGACACATGCCCTTGCTTGTGTGAAAAAAAGCACTTCGCTCCGTGTGTGCGCTGCTGATAGGCTGACAGATTGCACCTCCCCACTGTAAATGCGGGAAAGAGAAAAAAAAATGGAGATCTTCATTGTTCCTGCAGAGATCCATCCCCTGCCCCTCCCCCCACCCCGCTGTACACTCAAACTGCGTATTAACATTAATTTTCATCATTACTGAGAAAAAATCCAGTTATGATTTTGGTGCACGAACAGTTATCGAACATAACCTCGAACAGCCGAATTTTTCTCAAATTGTTCGTGTTCGCCGAACGGCTCGAACACCGCCCAAAACAGCTCGAATTTGAGATTGGCGAACAGTTCGAGTAGAACAACGCTCATCTCTATTAGCAGGTTGTTAGAAACTGAAATCAAACAGTTTTCAACTCAAAACTTTATTCTAGGTGATGTTACATTTTCACATAGGACCCCTTGTTCAAAAGGAGCTTCTGAACTCTCTCGTCCATTGAATTTGTCAGGTTTTGGATGGTTTCTGCTTCAATTGTTTTGCATGAGGACAGAATACCCTCCCAGAGCTGTTGCTTAGATGTGAACTGCCTCCCGCCATCATAGACACTCCTTTTAATGATGCTCCAAAGGTTCTGAATGGGGTAGAGGTCAGGGGAGCATGGGGGTCACACCATAAGTTTGTCCCCTTTTATGCCCATATCAGCCAGAGATGCAGATGTTTTATGTGCAGCATGAGATGGTGCATTATCATGCAAAAAAATGATCTTGCTGTGAAATACACGGTTCTTCTTCTTGAACCATGGCAGGAAGTGCTGTTTGAGAAAATCCACATACATTATGGAGTTCATCTTTAGCGCCTTCAGGGATCCTAAAGGGGCCGACAATCTCTCTCCCCATGATTCCAGCCCAAAACATTACTCCACCTCCTCCTTGTTGGTGCTGTAGCCGTGTTTGCGTGGGGTGTCCATCAACCAGCCATCCTCCACTCCATCCATCTGGACCATCGAGCGCTGCACGGCACTCATCCGTGAACAAAACAGTTTTGAAATCAGTCTTCATGTAATGTTTGGCCCACTGGAGCCATTTCTGCTTGTGTGAAGTGGATAGAGGAGGTCGACAGGATGGCGTATGCACAGCTGCAAACCTCTGAAGGACCCTGCATCTTGTTGTTCGGGGGACGTTGGAGGCACCAGCAGCTTCAAAAACTTGTCTGCTGCTATGACAAGGCTTTTTTGCCGCTGCTCTTTCAACCTGACGTAATTGCCTGTAGGAAAGAGTCCTCAATTTGCCCTTATCAGCACGCACACGTGTGTACTGTGAATCAGCTACATGCTTCTTGATTGCCAAGACACTTCATCCTGATCATCGCACAATGTTGATTGTAGTCATGCCTTGACCTAAACACTCCACAATTTGTTGCTTCTCAGCAGCCGACACATCCTTTTTCTTTCCCATTTTGGCAGAAAATGTAGGCTGCTTAATAATGTGAGACAGCCTTCTTAAGTAGTCTTGCCTTTCATTGGACACACCTGCCAAACTAATTAGCACAGGTGTCTGCAATTGCTTACAGTGATATAAAGAGCCCTGACACACATCACCATCAATGAGTTTAACTGACAAACAAACAAATTCTTCCCTTATCACTCCTAAACACTTTTAGCATAATAATTTGGAACACAGTGTACATGTGCTTTTCCACAAAACACCAGTGGTTCACGTAGTGAATCTTACAGTTCTAACTTGCCAACCGTGGTCTGTATGGAGTTGTTCAATAAAGGGCCCAAAATTAAGATAACATAGATGGGAGAGGTCTCTACGAATAGGAATTCCTAAGTATTTGATACCCTGTGAGGGCCAGGCAAATGGAAAGTTGGACTGGATGGAATCCTATATGGATTTGGGGAGGGAGACATCGAGGGCCTCAGACTTCGCTGCATTGATTTTAAAATTTGACCATGTAACAAAGTGATCTATTTCAGCCATAACAGCATGGATGGATATATGTGATTGAGTGATATATACTAGGACATCATCAGCAAATAGAGAGCACTTGTACTCGGTGCCTCCCACCTCAGTCCACCTAATATTGGGGTTATGGCGAATTGATGAGAGCAGGTGCTCCGTCACTAGGATGTATAAGAGAGGGGACAGAGAACATCCCTGCCTTGTCCCATTGGTGATTGTGAAAGGTGATGAAAATGTTCTGACGCGCCCCCTGGGCCTTGGGACACCCGGAGCCGGACCCTTTTTGGTGGATGCTGGTGGTTGTAGTCTCCGTGGCGGCAACCCGGTTCCGTGGCTCAGGGCGGTCAAACCAGTGGCGGAACTATTTATGTGGTTTTGATGTTTAAATGTCCGACTACGCCACCCGTGGATTGCGGTCAGAGTGAACCGCCGCTCCAGGGCAGACCGCTGAGGTTGGTGTTGTGGGTGCAGCAGAGCGTAGCATAACTCCCCACGGGAGGAGTATAGCCTCAGGGCAGTGTATGCGGAGGATGGGGGTGATGGTGCAGGGCAGCAGCAGTAATGACACGGAGTCAGTGATGCAGTCCAGGGCCTTTACTCACAGTTCTTATTATCCAGACCACGTCTGCAGGTAACGGCTGCCCACGTCGTACTGTGCTCACCAGGTGAGGGGCTCAGACAACTCCCAGATAACTTTGGAGTGCTTCACAGGACCCCCTTTGTGTGTCCTTTGTCTGGCCTTTCTTACCAACCCTTCTGTCCGGCTGCCTCGGGCCTCCTCTTGGTAAACTTGGCGCCAGTTTCCCTGACCCTATGTGGTGCCTTCCTAGCGGGTGTAGCGAGGGGCTGCGCCACATAAAATGTCACAGCCTTCTGTTTCTAGCTGAGGGTCGTTTCCTGCCTCCACTAGTTTCGGGGACCGGTCTCCCCCTTTGGCCTGACCCCTCCACGCAGGTGGATTCGGGCGTGCGGTGGCGACTCGCCCGTCCGCACCCCTGAGATCCCTTCGTTCCTCGTTCCTGGAGCCTTCTCCGCTCCTCTTCCTTCCTTCTCCCTCTTCCAGGCCTGGGCCTCTGTTACTAGGCCCGCCTCCGGAGCAGAGCTCATGCAGAGCCCCTGCTCCCTGCCACTTCTGCTCAGACTTCTCTGCACTGAACTAAGATGGTGCCCACCTTTTATACTCCCTTCTCAATGCACCCAGGAACTGCTTCCTCCCTGCTCCTGCACTACAGGGTTCCCCTTCCTCAGTGTTCCCTCCCCCCACTCCAGCCAGGGACAGGGACTGTCGTGCCCATCTCAGGGGCATATTGGTCGCCCTGCCCCACGGCAATGTGGTGTAATGCATGCAGGTGTCGGGTCCTGATCCACACTACATCCTTACCTGAGAGTGAGATATCACACCTCTGGGTGAGGTGCAATACCTCTGTAGCAACCGAGCCCTCAGGGTGCTACAGTTCCATTTATCTTCAGCCTAGGTGACGTATTGCGATACAGGGCCGTGATTTTGGCTATAAAAGGGTCCCCTAGACCCCTACCCCAAGCTTTTTAAGAGAATCATATATGGCGTGCCAGGAGACTCTATGGAATGCTTTCTCAGCATCCAACGAGAGTATCTAATTACAAATTTTTAACTGCATCTAGCCCAGGAAATACTTTGTGCCTAGTAGCAGGGTCTGCTAGTCAGCGGATTATCCCGGCTGTTAAGCAAGCTACACCACCTGTAGTTTGGACACTTCATTTTTTCAAAGGAAATGCTTCGGGACCACGGGATACTCAGTGAAGAGCATCAGGAGGCACCTCAAGGCATAGGGGCTCGGACTGGCAGTAGAATGCCTTGCGGTGGACAGCCGAGCTCGATCCTTATAAAAGCTTTTTAACTGCAGCAGCTTTAGTGGACGCTACTGGAGCTGGAATTACGCGGCTGCTGGCATAAGACTTGCCCTCCAATAGATCCTTGTAAATGGATTTAAAGTGTATTTATTCAAATTAGAGAGACAATTTAAATTAAAAAGCTTAGAGCTGCCTCCACCACAGGGGGGCTCGCTCGACCCACCAGCGGACAGGCACCAGTATTGGGAGAAGGGGGCTGGCCGTCAGGGTTCACCGCGGCTCTGGCACAAACCCGGCGACACGGAGGTGGCACGGGCAGGAGCGGACTGAACGTGTCGGCTTCTCACTTTTTGGATTTTAGAAGGGCATGACATGCCTATATCTGTGTCTCCCCCTCCTTTTACTCCTCCACCTCTTTTCTTTTCGCATGACTATATGTACTTGTCACTTTTCCATGTGTTAGTTGTGTCTTCTGAGCAGTTTGTCAGCTTTTGGACACCTTTGAAGGTGTTTTCTATGTGTTTCTATGTGTTTTTGTTTGTCTGCCATTGGTTTTAACAGTGTTCGAAGGTGTTCGACGAACAGTTCGACGAACAGTTCGGCGAACACACGGGTGTTCGACGAACCGAACCGAACTCGAACACTACGGGGGTGGCTCAACACTACTCTGCAGATGTGCATTAGTTTGTTGCACTGGCAGATAAACCATCTGGCCCATCATATCATATGTATTATAATTGGTGCTGTTTCTACTTTGGTTATTTGAAAATTGCAGTCATTGAAGAGAAATAATTTTGGTTTGATAATTTTAATTTTTTTTCCCCTTTCTCCATCTGGTCATACATGCTGTTAACATTGGGGAGCATAGAGTATTCTCTAGTAATAGGCCAATTTCCCCAGTCCTAAAAAATCCTTAACAATTTTAGAACAAATGTATATTTTTTAAAGAAAATTTCACTTTAGGAATTCAAAGAATTTTGGATTGATAATTATATACAATTTTTCTTGTTGTCACAATCCTTATCCGATTGCTACTGGGAAAATTCACCATAGCTGCAGTCACTAAAAATGTAATTTTAAAATTAGAAAGAAGATGAGTTCATTGTACGTTTGGTCTAAAAATGTATACACGCAACACAGCTTGGCATTAAAATTGTGTCCATCTCCTCTGGCCCCATGTTATCTGAAAAACAAAGACTGAATGTTTATCTCTTCCAATAAATAAACCTGAAGTAGATCTTCTGGTGTAGTATGTTCCTTAGTCTCCTATGTAGTGTGTGTTAGTAAGTACACAGTGCCATATACAATGGCTTGTTAAAGTATTCACCCCCTTAGCATTTTTCATGTTTTGCTACCCCACAACCTGGATTTTCACAGGTTTTTTTTTGATGTTTTGCATCAGTTCATGTAAAGAACAAGCCTACAACTGTAAACATTTTGTTTTCTTTTTATTGTGAAGCAAAAAACAAATAGGAAAAAATAACTGAAAACGTCAGTGTGCATAACCAAGCACTCCCTAAAGTCATTACTTTGTACAGCCTCCTTTTGCGGAAATTACAGCTGGAAGTCACTTTGGATAAATCTCTAAGCTTTCCACATCTTGCCACTGGGATTTTTGTCTGTTCCTGAAGGCAAAACTACTCCAGCTTTTTCAGGTTAGATGGTTTCCTCTGATGAACAGCAATCTTCAAGTCTGACCACAGATGTTAAATTGGCTTAAGGTCTGGGTTTTGACTAGGCCACTCCAAAACATTTACACATTTCCCTTTAAAAGACTTGAGTGCTGCTTTAGCAGTATGCTTTGGGTCATTGTTTTGTTGGAAGGTGAGCCTCTGTCTCAGTCTCAAATCACTGACAGACAGAAACAGGTTTTGCTCAAGAATATCCCTGTATTTCGCACCATCCATCTTCCCCTCGACGTCAACCATTTTCCCTGTCCTGCTGCCCAAAAACAATTCCACAGCATGATGCTGCCACCACCATGTTTCACTGTGGGAATGGTATTCTTGAGGTAATAAGCTGTATTGGTTTGACATAGCATTTACCCTGGTTGCCAAAAAGTTTAATTTTGGTATCATCTGACCACAGCACCTTCCTCCATACATTTGGGAAGTCTCACACATGTCTTACCGCAAACTATATAATGTTATATAACAAAACAGGTAAAAAGTCAAATGGGGTGAATGCTTTCGCAAGCCACTTTAATATGATGACTGCAATATATTAAGAGGATCAAAATTTTGATGGGAATGCTTCTTTAAATGTTCGATTTACTGTAATAAATTATTCATAAGTTTTACCACATAAAAACTAATGCAAGTAGGTAGGACCACTTTACTGCAACAGACAAAAGTATTGGTATGTGTTGTACCTTTGCCAAAATGGAATACTGATATAGGTACACAAAAAGTAAAATGTGAACAACTGTTTTTTTTTAACTTTTCTGTCAATTTTCGGTGGTGGAGATATTTTTGCTTTAACCACAAATAAAGAAATTTCTATATAGGTAAATGTGCGAAAAATAACATGCATCAACAGCCAGCGATATTATTGTGGCACGAACAAATTTTAAATGTGACTAGTTATACTGTTTCAAAACCTTTTCTTTTATTATTTTTTTTTACTTTTCATTTTGTAAAAATATTGACGATCCTCCCCTTTAACCAAACTGAAATGTAATTTAGAGAAACTGAAAATGCTAGGTTGCGAAGTTGCTAGATGTAGTTTTACATCCAAAAGCAGCGAAGGTTGCGAAGTTGTCATATGTAGATTTATGTCCGAAAACCACCATGCGGCAACCGAGGGCAATATGGTCATGGGGTATATGGGTTTCTAACATAGACAATTTAAACGGGTGTTAAAAAATGAAATGAGACTTTTTATATTAAAGGTGAGAAAAAGAAAAAACACATACACCTGCCTTTACAAAATAGGATGGGACCAGAAAATCTAGATAAAAATCCCATCTCAAAAGTAAGTCCTTGCAAATGGCCGCTGTATTCATGGCATGTGTATTCATCTAATATTCGATAATTAGAACAATAAAGTGAGCTAAACAGATCATTTTAACCAACACACACACTTTGGTACATTATCAGTTTTGCTTATGTTTCACAATTATGGAGATTTACATTTTTAAAGAAAAATTTCAGAAAATTAAATTCATAACTTGGTTTTGTGTAATTAGCAATGACAAGGGGTTTAATACTGACCCTCCTTGCTTTATCTATGTGAAAAAATGATCCAGCACATAAACTAGTGAGAGGGGTTAATCAGCCATGTTTAGTGTTAGGATGATTGAACAGCTGCAGAGTGGGAGGAGTCTAGAGGATAAATATACAGCTTTCTAGAGCAGTGTGTAGGGGTGGGCCTGGAGGTGAAAGCTAAACCCTGTGTTTGTTACTGAAGCGGGCGGTTACCTGTAGCAACAAGAACTGTGCCATACGTTATGTTTTTTTTTCCTGTTAGGCTGGGAAGGCCCTGATTGTTTTGCTAACCTTTCCGTGGTTTATACAGTACTTTTAATAAACCACTGGAAGATTTAAAGAGACAGTGTTCCTGTGTCTACCTCTATGTGCAGCCGTGTGAGCCGATCTACAACAACATGTACAGCAATTCCTTATAAATCACTGGAATCGTTGGACTAGTATTCACAGACTAAGGCTATCACTCCCATTTTAATTTCATTAGCAGTGAAGTAGTACACCAGTCGTATTAGGCTTTTTATTATCCCTATTCCATATGTTTTGAGCTCCTATATCTGCACAGTACAACCATAAAATGGCTCTCCTTGACTGGCCCCTATCTTTTAAACTGGCTGTGATGACCTCCCTGAATAGCTGGGCTAGGCCATGTGAACTGATAGCTACAGTGCATTATGGGGAAGCCCAGGCAGCCGCACCTGATGACATTAACATGCTCACTGAGTTTTCAGGAGTGTTTGAAATGGCATTTTATTTTTTACAATCCTTGAAAATCGAATCACAGAGTGTTTGTGCTTCTGTGAAATTGCAAATTTCAGGAAATTCGATTCTCTCTTCCTTGATCTGCTCATCTCTAATACAGGATGCATAAAGGGTGCGTTCACACTGAATATGAATGATTAGTAATTTTATTTGATAAATTACTGCAAGGCAGGGTTCACTTCACACATTCTAAGGGCTCATTCAGATGTCAATAAAACTTGATCTGAGCACAAACTGCAATCTGTGGACTGTCCGCGGGTCTGCTAACCTGAATTCAGTAACCTCATATACACATATGTGGCTGCGGAGTTTGAGTTAGGAGACCCATGGTCAGTCTGTGGATTGTGGTGCGTGCTCTGACAGAGTTTCACTGATGTCTGAGTGACCCTAATGAGCAGTGTTTTTACAACCCCTGGCAAAAATTATGGAATAACCGGGCTCGGAGGATGTTCATTCAGTTGTTTAATGTTGTTGAAAAAAGCAGATCACAGACATGGCACAAAACTGAAGTCATTTCAAATGGCAACTTTAGGGTGTAGCGCTGGCGTCCCTGCCCTCTGCTAGGCAGGGACGCTGCTCCCCTCACCGCTCTGCTCCGTGCCCGGCATCCTCTCCCCGCTCTGCTGTCAGCGCGCGCTCCTTCCCGGCGTCCTCCTCCCGCTCTGCTCTCAGCGCGCGCTCCTTCCCGGCCCCTGTGCTTAGGGCGCGCGCGCGCTTGCCTCCTCTTAAAGGGGCCGCGCGCGCCGTCCTAAGGAGTCCCCGGCCAATGGCCGGAGGACTTCATCATATATAAGGCACCTCCTCCAAAATGGAGGTGCCCGAGCAATGTTGTTTGCACCTGTGTCTCACCTGTGCTTCAGCCCTCAGGTCCCGCTGCCAGTTTCCTGCCAGTTTCCTGCCAGTTTCCTGCCAGTTTCCTGCCAGTTTCCTGCCAGATTCCTGCCTGAATACTTGTTACCTGTCTGCCAGTCTGAGGTCCGACGGTCTGCCTTACTACTCCTGTCAGTCTGTCTAAAGGACCAGCCTGCCCGCTCACCTGGGAGCGCACATCAGCTACCTGCCTGCTTTCCTGAGGTCCGACGGTCTGCCTTACAACTCCGGTCAGTCTGTCTATGGACCAGCTTGCCCGCTCACCTGGGAGCGCTTCTCCGTTACCTGCCTGCTTGCCAGCCCGGAGGCTCCGTTGTCACGTGCTGTGACCACCAGCTATTCCAGACTCTTGCCCGCTCACCTGGGAGCGCTTCTCCGTTACCTGCCTGCTTGCCTGCCCGGAGGCTCCGTTGTCACGTGCTGTGACCATCAGCTACTTCAGACTCTTGTCCGCTCACCTGGGAGCGCTTCTCCGTTACCTGCCTGCTTGCCAGCCCGGAGGTTCCGCCGTCACGTGCCGTGACCACCTGCTATTCCAGAGACTCTCGCTTGCTCACCTGGGAGCACACATCTACCATCTGCCTGCTAGCCTACCCGGAGGCTCTGCCATCACAGGTCGTACCTACCCTTTACCCAGAGACTGCCCTGATCACTTGCCGTATCTCCCTGTCCGTTCATCCAGAGACTGCCACCCGCTCCCTTACAAGGGCCGCCCCCTTGTATAGTAGCTCAGAGGTTCCGCCTCACAGACCCGTTACAGTTTGCTCGGGCCATGGAACCCGGTGGCACCCAAGCTCCCTCGCTCTCGGACCTCTGTCTTGAACTGTCCCGTCAGAGGTCCCAACAGGAGTCCATCCTGGGTCACCTGCGGAATGTTAATACTCGCCTGAACACTCTGTCTGATCCACCAACAACCTCCGCCAGTGCCATATCTTGCAATCCGGCAGCTCCGCTGCCCACTAATACCATGGTATCCTACCCCGGACCCCGGCTTTCTGCACCTCCTCGCTTCGGAGGCGACTCCGTCCAGGCTCGGGGCTTCTTAAATCAGTGCACCCTGCATTTCGAACTTTTGTCCTACCAGTTTAACTCCGACCGGGCCAAAATTGCCTTCATCATGTCCCATCTCACCGGGGAGGCCCTGGCCTGGCTAAATCCTCTATGGGAGAGAGGAGACCCCCTGGTGTCCAACTTGCCTGCTTTTCTCACGGCTGTCCGGAAAGTCTTCGACCAACCCGGACGGAAGACCTCATCTGCATCATCGTTGCTACGCCTCCGTCAGGGAAGTCTCACCGTGGGCCAATATGCCATACGGTTCCGTACCCTTGCCTCGGAGCTGGCCTGGGATAACGACGCTCTGGTTTCCGTCTTCTGGGAGGGTCTGTCCGGCCGTATTAAAGATGAACTTGCCGGTCGGGACATTCCTACCACTCTCGATGACTTAATAACTCTTGCCACCCGGATTGACCTACGGTTCCAGGAGCGTGCCAGAGAGGTCACCCGTGAGAGGAGGTTGCCACGTCTAGCTCCTACTTTTCAGAAACCCGTCACTCCTTCTGTCTCTAACCAGGTACACCCTCCTGAGCCTATGCAGGTCGACCAGACCAAGATGGTCAAGACCCATCAGGACTTACGCCGTGCCGAGGGGACCTGCTTCTACTGTGGCAGTAAGGAGCACCGGATCCGTGCCTGCCCGGAGAGGTCGGGAAACGCCTGTGTCTAGGTTCGCTCAGAGAGGTCCACCTAGACAAGAATAAATCCTCTCCATCCCTGCTGTTGTCCGTTTCAATCGTCTACGGGGAGAACCGTTATTTCGAACTAGCCCAACTGGACTCTGGAGCAGCCGGGAATCTTATTTCACAGTCCCTGGTAGAGAAATACCGCATCCCCACCAAACCTCTGGCTGTACCCTTGTCTGTGGCTGCCGTGGATGGGGGTCTCTTACCACGCCCCATCCAACTCATCACCGAATCCATTACTCTGCAGGTGGGAATGCTGCATTCTGAGAGTATCTCCTTTCATGTTCTGCCTGGACTCTCTCACGCCCTCTTGCTAGGTCTGCCTTGGCTCCAGAGACATGCACCCGTGCTTGACTGGCAAACCGGAGAAGTCCTTCGCTGGGGACAAGACTGTCATAAGACCTGCCTGGTTCCCGTCCATCCCGTCCGTCCCTCTCCTACCCCAGCTAATCTACCTGGACTTCCAATTCCTTATTGGTCTTATGCTGATGTCTTTAATAAAAAGGAGGCAGAGACATTACCCCCTCATAGACCATACGACTGTCCCATCGACCTGTTACCCGGTACTACTCCTCCCCGTGGGCGTATTTATCCTTTATCCGCTGCTGAGACCCGGTCGATGTCCGAATATATTGAGGAGAATCTGGCCAGGGGATTCATCCGGAAATCTACCTCCCCGGCGGGAGCAGGCTTCTTTTTCGTCAAAAAGAAGGACGGCTCTCTCCGTCCCTGTATAGACTATAGAGGCCTAAACCAGATCACGGTGAAGAATAAGTATCCCCTTCCGCTCATTCCAGAATTATTTGATCGTCTGAGGGGGGCTAGAATCTTCACCAAACTAGACCTCCGTGGGGCGTACAACCTGGTTCGTATCCGTCAAGGGGATGAATGGAAGACGGCATTCAACACCCGGGACGGCCACTATGAATACCTGGTAATGCCCTTTGGTCTCTGTAACGCTCCTGCCGTCTTTCAAGAGTTGGTCAATGACATCTTCCGGGACCTTCTCTACTCCTGCGTAGTGGTGTACCTGGACGACATCTTGGTCTTCTCTCCGGATCTCCAGACTCACCGGAGGGACGTTCGTCAGGTCCTGCTCAGGCTCAGGCAGAATCACCTCTTCGCTAAATACGAGAAGTGCCTCTTTGAGCAGACCTCGCTTCCGTTTTTGGGCTACATTATTTCTCAGACCGGCCTACGAATGGATCCAGAGAAACTGTCTGCCATCGAGAAATGGCCTCGACCGGAGGGGCTGAAGGCCATTCAGCGGTTCCTGGGCTTCGCCAACTACTACCGCCTCTTCATACCACACTTCTCTTCCCGGACTGCCCCAATTTCCGCGCTCACCCGTAAGGGTACTAATCCCAAAGAGTGGCCGCCCGAAGCAGAAGAAGCCTTTCTTTCCTTAAAACAGGCCTTCTCTTCCGCCCCGGTGCTGCATCGCCCGGACGGCAACAAGCAGTTCTTCCTGGAAGTGGACGCCTCCTCCTCTGGAGCTGGAGCGGTAGTTACTCAAAAATCTTCTTCCGGGAGGATGGTAACTTGCGGCTTCTTCTCTAAACTCTTCTCCTCCTCTGAGCGCAATTATTCCATAGGAGATCGAGAGTTATTGGCCATCAAACTGGCATTGGAGGAGTGGCGTTACCTGCTTGAGGGGGCTCTTCACCCGGTAATAATTTACACTGACCACAAGAACTTGGCTTACCTCCAGCATGCCCAGAGACTTAACCCGCGCCAAGCCCGGTGGTCCTTGTTTTTTGCTCGTTTTGATTTTGTCCTTCATTTTCGCCCGGCTGACAAAAACGTCAAGGCGGACGCCTTGTCTCGATCCTTTCTGGTATCTGATCTCGAGGAAGATCCGAAACACATCATCGATCCCGCCAGAGTAATGCAGGTGGCTCCCGTGAGTCTAAATCGTCTCCCTCCCGGAAAGACGTTCGTATCAGTACCTGATCGGGAGAAGATCCTTCACTGGGGTCACTCGTCTAAACTGGCTGGCCACGCTGGTCAGAAGAAGACCCTCCAGCTTATTTCCCGGCACTACTGGTGGCCTACCCTGCACAAGGATGTAATAGACTTTGTTTCTGCCTGTGTGTACTGCGCCCGCAACAAGGTTCCGAGACATCTGCCAGCCGGTCGCCTCCTTCCGCTCCCAGTACCTGCTGCCCCCTGGCAGCATATTGCAATGGACTTCATAACTGACCTCCCACTCTCTGCCGGTTGTACGGTCATTTGGGTGGTCGCTGACCGCTTCTCCAAGATGGCTCATTTCGTTCCCCTGCCAGGCCTCCCGTCTGCACCCGAGCTAGCTAGAGACTTTATTCGTCACATCTTCCGTCTTCATGGCCTGCCCCTCCACATCGTGTCGGATCGTGGGGTACAGTTCACCTCACGCTTCTGGAGAGCCACTTGTAAACTACTAGACGTCACCCTGGACTTCTCTTCC
The DNA here is from genome assembly GCF_046119375.1 of Phyllobates terribilis. Classification (NCBI taxonomy): domain Eukaryota; kingdom Metazoa; phylum Chordata; class Amphibia; order Anura; family Dendrobatidae; genus Phyllobates; species Phyllobates terribilis. The sequence continues at coordinate 123,527,100 of NW_027362762.1, read as the reverse complement.
GCTTACCACCCACAGTCCAATGGTCAAGTGGAGCGGATCAATCAGAACCTGACCAGTTACCTCCGGCACTTCGTTAATGCCCACCATTCTGACTGGGTGGATCTCCTACCATGGGCCGAGTTCTCTTACAATAATCACGAGAGCGAATCCTCCTCCAAATCCCCGTTTTTTGTAGTCTTTGGTCAGCATCCTCGGATTCCTTTTCCTGTCTCCACCTCGGTGGACAACCCGGCTGCGGAATCTCTCGTTAGCAAATTTTCCTCCATTTGGGAGAGTACCCGATCCGCACTCCTTCAGTCTTCCGAGCGTATGAAAAGACACGCTGACAAAAAACGTCTGGACCCTCCTCAATTCCGTCCTGGGGATAAAGTCTGGCTCTCGTCCAAATATGTCCGGCTCAAGATCCCTTCCTATAAGTTAGGGCCTCGGTTCATCGGTCCACTGGAGGTCATCAGTCAGATCAACCCGGTGGCCTATAAATTGAAACTTCCGGCCAACTTACGGATCCCTAACTCCTTCCATGTATCTCTCCTCAAACCTGTGGTACTTAACTCTTTTTCCAAGTCTACAGGTACGCCTCCTGCTCCGGTTTCTGCTGAGGACGAGTTTGAGGTAGAGAACATTCTTGCCACCAAAAGGGTAAGAGGAAAGACCTTTTTTCTGGTAGATTGGAAGGGGTTTGGTCCTGAGGAGAGAACGTGGGAGCCCCGGGAGAACATCCATGCCCCTCTCATCCTAGCTAAATTTCTGTCTGGCCTAAAAAAGGGGGGGCCTAAAGTGGGGGGTACTGTAGCGCTGGCGTCCCTGCCCTCTGCTAGGCAGGGACGCTGCTCCCCTCACCGCTCTGCTCCGTGCCCGGCGTCCTCTCCCCGCTCTGCTGTCAGCGCGCGCTCCTTCCCGGCGTCCTCCTCCCGCTCTGCTCTCAGCGCGCGCTCCTTCCCGGCCCCTGTGCTTAGGGCGCGCGCGCGCTCCCCTCCTCTTAAAGGGGCCGCGCGCGCCGTCCTAAGGAGTCCCCGGCCAATGGCCGGAGGACTTCATCATATATAAGGCACCTCCTCCAAAATGGAGGTGCCCGAGCAATGTTGTTTGCACCTGTGTCTCACCTGTGCTTCAGCCCTCAGGTCCCGCTGCCAGTTTCCTGCCAGTTTCCTGCCAGTTTCCTGCCAGTTTCCTGCCAGTTTCCTGCCAGATTCCTGCCTGAATACTTGTTACCTGTCTGCCAGTCTGAGGTCCGACGGTCTGCCTTATTACTCCTGTCAGTCTGTCTAAAGGACCAGCCTGCCCGCTCACCTGGGAGCGCACATCAGCTACCTGCCTGCTTTCCTGAGGTCCGACGGTCTGCCTTACAACTCCGGTCAGTCTGTCTATGGACCAGCTTGCCCGCTCACCTGGGAGCGCTTCTCCGTTACCTGCCTGCTTGCCAGCCCGGAGGCTCCGTTGTCACGTGCTGTGACCACCAGCTATTCCAGACTCTTGCCCGCTCACCTGGGAGCGCTTCTCCGTTACCTGCCTGCTTGCCTGCCCGGAGGCTCCGTTGTCACGTGCTGTGACCATCAGCTACTTCAGACTCTTGTCCGCTCACCTGGGAGCGCTTCTCCGTTACCTGCCTGCTTGCCAGCCCGGAGGTTCCGCCGTCACGTGCCGTGACCACCTGCTATTCCAGAGACTCTCGCTTGCTCACCTGGGAGCACACATCTACCATCTGCCTGCTAGCCTACCCGGAGGCTCTGCCATCACAGGTCGTACCTACCCTTTACCCAGAGACTGCCCTGATCACTTGCCGTATCTCCCTGTCCGTTCATCCAGAGACTGCCACCCGCTCCCTTACAAGGGCCGCCCCCTTGTATAGTAGCTCAGAGGTTCCGCCTCCCAGACCCGTTACATAGGGCTTTAAGAATCACTAAAAGAAATCAAGATTAAAAATGTGGTACTCAGTAAGGGTAATTTTTTTCAGACCAAGCAGAGGGAAAAAATTATGGAATCACTCAATTCTGAGGAAAAAATTATGGAATCACCCTGTAAATTTTAATTTCCAAAACTAACACCTGCATCAAATTAGATCTGCTCGTTAGTCTGCATCTAAAAAGGAGTGATCACACCTTGGAGAGCTGTTGCACCAAGTGGACTGACATGAATCATGGCTCCAACACAAGAGATGTCAATTGAAATAAAGGAGAGGATTATTAAACTCTTAAAAGAAGGTAAATCATCACGCAATGTTGCAAAAGATGTTGGTTGTTCACAGTCTGCTGTGTCTAAAATCTGGACCAAATACAAACAACATGGGAAGGTTGTTAAAGGCAAACATACTGGTAGAACAAGGAAGACATCAAAGCGTCAAGACCGGAAACTTAAAGCAATATGTCTCCAAAACAGGAAATGCACAACAAAACAAATGAGGAACGAATGGGAGGAAACTGGAGTTAATGTCTGTGACCGAACTGTAAGAAACCGCCTAAAGGAAATGGGATTTACATACAGAAAAGCTAAACATAAGCATCATTAACACCTAAACAGAAAAAAAACAAGGTTACAATGGGCTAAGGAAAAGCAATCGTGGACTGTGGATGAATGGATGAAAGTCATATTCAGTGAGGAATCGCGAATCTGCATTGGGCAAGGTAATGATGCTGGAACTTTTGTTTGGTGCCGTTCCAATGAGATTTATAAAGATGACTGCATAAACAGAACATGCAAATTTCCACAGTCATTGATGATATGGGGCTGCATGTCAGGTAAAGGCACTGCAGAGATTACATCTTCAATAAATGCCCAAGTTTACATTGATATTTTGTACAGTTTTCTTATCCCATCAATTGAAAGGATGTTTGGGGATGATGACATCATTTTTCAAGATGATAATACATCCAGCCATAGAGCAAAAACTGTGAAAACATTCCTTGAAAGAAGACACATAAGGTCAATGTCATGGCCTGCAAATTGTCCAGATCTCAATCCAATTGAAAATCTTTGGTGGAAGTTGAACAAAATGGTCCATGACAGGGCTCCAACCTGCAAAGCTGATCTGGCAACAGCAATCAGAGAAAGTTGGAGCCAGATTAATGAAGAGTACTGTTTGTCACTCATTAAGTCCATGCCTCAGAGACTGCAAGCTGTTATTAAAGCCAGAGGTGGTGCAACAAAATACTAGTGATGTATTGGAGTGTTCTTTTGTGTGTTTGTTTTTCATGATTCCATAATTTTTTCCTCAGAATTGAGTGATTCCATAATTTTTTCCCTCTGCTTGGTCTGAAAAAAATTACCCTTACTGAGTACCACATTTTAAATCTTGATTTCTTTTAGTGTTTCTTAAAGCCCTAAAGTTGCCATTTGAAATTACTTTAGTTTTGTGCCATGTCTGTTATCTGCCTTTTTTCAATAACATTAAACAACTGAATGAACATCCTCTGAGCCCGTTTATTCCATAATTTTTGCCAGGGGTTGTAGATTGCTAGATAGTTAGTCACAATTTTGCCATAACCTCATGGCCATACATTAAGGCCACATGCACACATTGAGTATTTGATAAGATTTTTTTCAACCTCAGTATTTGTAACCCAAAACAAGGAGTGGAACAGTCAGAGGAAAAGTATAATAGAAACACGTCACCACTTCTGCATTTATCACCCACTGCTGGTTTTGGCTTACAAATACTGATGTAAAATACTGACCAAATACTGAAGATGTGTGTACATGGCCTTAGGATATTTGAAACGAATTTTCTAAATCAAAAACCACTATATGCACTCAATGTCTTTTTCAGATGGGCTAAGCCACTGAATATTTCAAGAGGAAGAAGCTTTGGGAAATAACAGTATTTTTTTTCCCCTCGGCATCTAGCAGTTTTTTTGTTGTTGCCTAAGCATTTTTTCAATGTTTTTGACCTCTGGGTCTTTTTGAGCATTTTTACAGCATATTTTTTACTGGCATTTACTGATAATTTTTTTTAACTCCATTCAGCAATGACAAAACCACAAGCGTTTATTCAAGCAAAAATGCTGATGAAATGCTTGTGGCGTCTTTTGAGCTTTCCTTATGACTTGCATTGTAAAATGTATATAGTGTATTCAGAGTGGAAAACACCTGAAAAATGGTCTGCTCACTTCTTTTAACTGATTGTGGTGTTTGTAAACCTTTTTTAACCACTTAAGGATGGAGCCAATTATGTACTTAATGACCAAGCCAAATTTTACAATTCTGACCACTGTCACTTTATAAGGTAATAACTCTGGAAGACTTCAATGGATCCCACTGATTCTGAGACTGTTTTTTCATGACATATAGTACTTCATGATAGTGGTAAAATTTATTCAATATGACTTCTGTTTACTTGTGAAAAAAGTGGAAATTTGGCGACAATTTTTAAAACTTTGCAATTTTCAAACTTTAAATTCTTATGCACTTAAATCAGAAAGATGTCACACAAAAGAGTTAATAAATAACATTTCCCACATGTCTACTTTACATCCGCACAATTTTTGAAGCAAATTTTATTTTTGTTAGGAAGTTATAAGGGTTAAAAGTTGACCAACAGTTTCTAATTTTTCCAACAAAATTTACAAAACCATTTTTTAGGGACCACATCACATTTGAAGTGACTTTGTGAGGTCTATATGGCAGAAAATACTCAAAACTAACACCATTCTCAAAACCACATTCAAGAAGTTTGTTAACCCTTCACGTGCTTCACAAGAACTGAAGCAATGTGGAAGAAAAAATGAACAATTTTTTCACAAAATGTTTACTTCAGACCCAATTTTTTTTATTTTCACAAGGGTAACGAGAGAATATGGATCACAAAATTTGTTGTGCAATTTATCCTGAGGATGCTGATACCCCATATGTAGGGGAAAACTACTGTTTGGGTGCACTTCAGAGCTTGGAAGGGAAGGAGCGCTGTTTTAATTTTCGAACGCGAAATTATTTGTTATGCTATTTCTCCCAAACGCGATAATGCCCCTTATATCATCAGAAATGACTGTTAGGCCACACGTCAGGGCTGAGAAGGAAGGAGCGCTATTTCCCTTTTGCAGCATAGATTTTGGTAGAATAGTTTGTGGGTGACATTTGTGGATTTCCAAAGATGCCAGAACAGCAGAAAAACCCGAAAAGTGACCCCATTGTAGAAAATGAAACCCCCAACGAAACCACCCACCACAAAGAGGCAGATGGAGACACTTTGGAGTCTGTTTGACATCTGCTATGGTGGTCTCCATCTTTTTAGCCCCAAACAGATTTGTGGTCATCCACACTTGTGTGCTAAAAAAAGCCTAAAATGATGGGACGCCACCGGAACAGAGACCAGTCCAAAGGGACTCCATCGGCCTCATAAGTGAGTGGCTCGATTTGGATTTCTTGTCTGAATTGCGGTTTTGGTGAATTTACACGGAAATCCCAACTTAAGTGCTCAGCAGAGAGCGCAGGATAAATGTGAGCCAAGCCTTATTCCGATTTTTTTGGAGGTAGAATAAAGAAATAGACAGCAGTACTAGTATAGTTCTTATTTTTATTTTTGCGCTATTCACCGTGCGGTATAAGTGATAAGGCGATTACAGCAATACCAGATTTATATGGGTTTTTTTTAGGTTTTGCTGCTATCAAATGGTAAAAATGATTTTTTTTTATAAAAAGTAGTTATTTTCATCGCCATATTTTGAGAGCTGTAACTTTTTTATTTTTTGGTGAACAGAGCTGTATGATGGCTTATTTTTTGCTGGATAAGTTGCAGATTTTTTTGGTACCATTTTGGGGCACAAAGTAACTTTTGTTTGCTTTTTATTCAGATTTTTCAGACACAGAATGAAAAAAAACAGCAATTCAGTTATTTTTTTTATTTTTTATGCCGTACACCATGTGGTAAATGTGATAATACCAACTTGTTTGTTGGGTCGGTACCATTACAGCAATATCAGATTTATATATTTTTTTATGATTTGCTATTTTTACACACTAAAAACAGTATTTTACAAAAAAGAATTTGATTTTGCATCGTCATATTCTGAGAGCTGTAACTTTTTTATTTTTTTTGCCAAATGAGCCATATTATGGCTTGTTTTTTGCGAGGCAGTTTGGCGTTTTTATTTATATTTTTTTTAGATTTTTTGATCGCTTTTTATTCACTTTTTTGTGAATCAGTATGATGAAAAATCGTAATTTTTGGCGTGTTTTTTATTTATTTTTTTTTGCAGTGTTCGCCAAACAGAGAAAATTACGTGACAGTTTTATAGAGCAGGTTGTTCTAGAACAAAATGGATTTTAGTGATTTGTGTGCGCTTTTTTATGCTTTTTTAACTTTTTTACACATTTTATTTCACTTTTTTTTACTTTTTCACTAAGTCCTACTGTGGGACATGTGTAATTTCTCTTTGATTACACTTTGATACAGTACTCCTTAACTGCCGCCGTAAAAATGCGTTACGGTGGTCGTTAAGGGTAACTTCATACCACCGATTTCTCCACATCCAAGAAAAACTGTCTGATTATTCTGATCAGACTTTAATCACAGTTTGAACCAACTGGCATCAGTTTTTCTCGAAAAAAAAAGTTTCTCCACTTTCTCCATTCTATCAGTCCATAAAAATTAGATATCACTCGGACTCATAGACTTTCATTGTCGATTTTGATCCAACACTTGGATCAAAATCGGACATGTCTCCAATCTTTTCTGTGAACCACTCAGTAGGAAGAAAAAAATCTGACATGTGCACAGCCCCATAGAATGTCATAGGTACAAGTGCTATTCGTGAAAACCACAGATAAAACTCGTACAAGAAAGTCAGTTGTGTGCACGGGTACTAATAGATACTCAGAATTCTGAACATACTTGCAGCAATTCATTTTTACATAGAAGTATATATGTTCTGGGCACTTTTTCACGTGGTCTTCGGAGCAAACCCATTTGAAAAAGACGTAATATGCACATACTCCTAAGGCCACGGCCCCACTATCAGTATGTGGTCAGTATTCAGTCAGTAGTGGGAGACAAAACCAGGTGAGGAACAATCAGAGAAAAGATATAATAGAAACAAGTCACCAATTCTGCATTTATATCACCCACTCCTGGTTTTGTCTCCCACTCCTGAGAAAAAATACTGACCGAATACTGATAGTGGGTCCGTGGCCTAAAAGAAAATTACATAAGGACAATAAATTCATGCAATTCCTTCCCATTCTTCAAAGCTCCAACATCAGATGATTTTGTCTTTGCGGCAAATATTGACATAGAAAAGTATGTAGGTGGATAGAACCTGTCAGAATAGACAGATGAAAAAGTATTCTTATTTTTCATTAAGCTAATTATGAGAACATTAATTGGAAAAGACAGCTCTTTAGAGCAGAAAGAGATTCTGTGAACTTCATATGTAATTTGAGAACAATAGCACTGTGTACGGAGACTTAGAACTGTAAAATAAATGATAAAGGCTTCAAATTAAATTTGACATTGTCATATAAAATTGCTGTTATCGTGTCTATGACTCAATTTATAAGAACAATTACTGAGCTGCATAATGTATTTATAATAAGGGAACACATGATTAAGTGAAATGAAAGAACTTTATGAGACACTGTTCCTCCATACATTAACTGACAGATGGCACTTTACAATATTATGGGTGCAAAAAACTTCTGTTTAATGAGAACTAACTGGTACATAATAATTGTGTCTAGCTTTCCATGCGCAAATCTCTTTGTTTTTTTGCTACAGTGTATCCATTCGGGAATACAGACTGCTTCGCTGACAACATATTGCATAGATTGGATACAATGGTATTAACTTCCAAACTAAGAGGAGGAGAAAAAAAGGGGGAGTAGTTCATCAAATAGTTAGGCTATGTTCACACATAGCATTTTTTTCCTGCATTTTTATTTTGCAGAAAAGAAACTGCATTTTACAGAACCAGCACAAGTTATGAGATTTCAGAAATCCCATGCACGCTTTTGGCTTTTTTTTCTGACTGAATTTCAGCACTGTAGAATTTTTTAAATCTGCAAAAATGTCAATTCTTTCAGCAATTTTGCAGAATTTTTGGAGCATTTATTCACCCGTAGAAAGTGTAAAAATGCTGCAAAAATGCAACATATTTTACAACATTTTTGCAGCATTTTTTGCTGCATTTTTGATGAATAAAACTATCTTTATTAAACATTTACGGTAGCCAAATTACAAATGTAACCTACAACAAAAAAAATCAGAAAAAAATGTAGAAAAAGCAGCAAAACTTCTCATTTTACTAGCAACAGAGCAGGTTTTGGCTGCAGAAAAAAAAACTGCAAAATTACTGCATGTGAATTAAGCCTTATGCTATGAAACTGTCATAAAAGTTGTAATTCTTTTGCAAAATGCTTAGCTGTGCAAAGGTTTAGTAAAATCCCCAAAAAAGTGTGGGGTTTAGTGTTATGTTGTGACCGATATAACAGCTCTGTAAATTCACTATGAAAAAATGGCATAATTATAGTAGAAATTTACTCCAGGAAATAGCAGCCCAAAAGATATGTCACATTTATTACAGGGCATGTGCCTAATAATAAATTTGGTGCATCATATGCTGGGAGGATTTTCTTCCAGACTAGCATAGGAAATGCAAGTTTTGATGAATCAGCCCGTTGTATGTTAAAAGTCCAGCATCACTGCGTTAGTGGTGTCTGCTAGTCCTCCTTCTATGATTTCATTTCCATCTTTCATATGAACGCTGTAGACAATCAATGGCCCCAGCATTGACATTTGCATGTGACTCTAACACCAGTGATTAGCTACAGCAGCCATTTGAATGAAGGATTATGGACAGGTAAAGACCACTGGAGCAATGGTAGTGAAGCTGCAGGAGATTCAGTTGGTAAGTAAGGGTTATTTTATTATTTTACTCAATTCCAGATTTTAGTGAACATTTTAAAATCACAGATAATCCATATAAATCATTCAGTTTAATTTATATACTGTAAATAATTGTTTTATTTCTCTTTTGTGTTTTTCAGTTTGTCGCTCAACCTAACTGTCAGCAGCTGCTTGCTTCCCGCTGGTATGATGAATTTCCAGGCTGGAGGAGACGACATTGGGCAGTGAAGATGGTGACATGTGTGATAATAGGACTACTTTTCCCTATCTTCTCTGCGTGCTACTTGATAGCTCCAAAAAGCAACCTCGGACTTTTTATTAGGAAACCATTCATCAAATTCATCTGCCACACCGCATCACATTTGACTTTCCTGTTCTGTTTACTTCAAGCCTCTCAAAGTGGATACAACATAAACCAACCAGGCCCTGCACCTGTGCCCATTGAATGGGTGATATTACCGTGGGTTTTGGGTAAATGAATTACTAAATGCAATACATGATGCCTACATGAATTTTAGTAGCATGTCAAATATTTTTATTATCTAAGAGTAGTTTAAAAAAGTTAAATATTGTATGCTGATCTGGCAGTTTGTCAACCACAGAAATTATTAGATGTGGTATTATACTTATCATCCTGGTGCCTAGAAGTGAGAAACTTAATGGCTTATTCAAACTCTAAGTTTTGCTGAATTGTTTTAGATGTATTTTTTATCTTTTTAAGGGTAAAATACACTGCACTTTACGGTATGTTCACATGTGGCATTTTTTGCTGCATTTCTTACACAACGTATTTGTTGAAATATGCAAAATAAAATATGCCGTGTTTTACAGCACCAGCATAATCAATGAGATTTATGAAATATCAAGGACGCGCTGTTTTTTTGTGCATATTTTGAACCCTGCTGCATTTTTGCCAGGACCCAGATTGTCAATTCTTTCCGCATTTTTTTCAGCACTTTTCTCCCATTCAAATGACTGAGTGAAAAGCACAAGTAAAATACTGCAAAAAAATGTGCGCAAAATGCTCGTAAAAATGCAACAAAATGTGCATATTGTACTTTCCTGCCAGTGCCACCACTCTGGTTTTTGGTGCAGTAAAAAAGTGATGCAAAAATGCAAAATGTGAATATACCCTTACTTTATTTTGGCAACTGCAAACTATAAAGTGAGCCACTACTCGATTAGATATTGTTTAGCAAAATCCCACCACTGAGATCCACATCCATATTGAGTATGGGGTCCAGGCAGTCGCTGTCAGAAATTGGAGAGGTGGATGTAAATACAGTCATGGCCCGAAAGTGTTGGCACCCTTGAAATTGTTCCAGAAAATGAAGCATTTTTCCAAGAAAATTATTTCAATTACACATATTTTGTTATGCACATGTTTGTTTCCTTTGTGTGTATTGGAACAACACAAAAAAAAGAGAAAAAAAAGGCAAATTGGACATAATTTCACACAAAACCTCAAAAATGGGCAGGACAAAATTGTTGGCACCCTCAACTTAATATTTGGTTGCACATCCTTTGGAATAAATATCTGCAATCAATCGCTTCCTATAACCATCATCAAGCTTCTTACACCTCTCAACTGGAATTTTGGACCACTCTTCTTCTGCAAACTGCTCCAGGTCTCTCATATTTGCAGGTGCCTTCTCCCAACAGAAATGTTAAGATTTCCACAGGTATTCAATGGGATTTAGATTCAGACTCAGTGTTGGCCACTTCAGAACTCTCCAGTACTTTGTTTCCATCCATTTCTGGGTGCTTCTTGAAGTATGTTTGGGGTTATTGTCCTGCTGGAAGACCCATGATTTTAGACACAAACCCAGCTTTCTGACACTGGGCACATTGCGACCCAAAATCCTTTGATAATCTTTAGATTTTATTATGCCTTGCACACAGTCAAGGCACACTGTGCCAGAGGCAGCAAAACAACACCAAAACATCTTTAAACCTCCACCATATTTGACTGTCTTGGTCTCATCTGTCCACCAGACGATTTTCCAGAAGGATTTTGGCTTACACATTCTCATGTACATTTTGGCAAAAACTGCAGTCTAGCTTTTTTATATCTCTATGTCAGAAGTGGGGTCCTCCTTGGTCTCTCGCCATAGCATTTCATTTCATTCAAATGTCAATGGATAGTTTGCGCCGACTGCTGTACCCTGACCCTGTAGGACAGCTTGAATTTTTTTGCAACTTGGTAGGGGTTGCTTATCCACCATCTGGATTATTCTGTGTTGCAACCTTTCATCAATTTTTTTCTGCCGTCCACATCCAGGGAGATTAGCTACAGTGCCATAGGTTGGAAACTTCTTGATTATTTTGCGCACCTTAGACAAAGGAACATCAAGATCTGTGAAGATGGACTTGTAACCTTGAGATTGTTGATATTTTTCAAAAATTTTGGTTCTCAAGTTCTCAGACAGTTCTCTTTTCCTCTTTCTGTTCTCCATGCTTAGTGTGGCTCACACAGACACAAAATGCACAGATTGAGTCAACTTCTCCCCTTTTTATCTAATTTCAGGTGTGATTTTCATATTGCCCACACCTGATACTTGCCACAGGTGAGTTGAATGAGCATCACATGCTTGAAACAAAGTTGTTTACCGACAATCTAGGAAAGGCAGCCTTCAAATATTAGAGACCTAGAGCAGTTTTGCTAAAGAAGAGTGGTACAAAATTCCAGTTGAGAGGAGTAAGAAGATGGTTGATGGATATAGGAAATGATTTATTACAGTTATAAATTCCAAAGGGTGTGCAACCAAATATTAAGTTGAGGGTGCCAATAATTTTGTCCGGCCCATGTTTGCGGCTTTGTGTGATATTATGTCCAATTTGCTTTTTTTCCCTCTGTTTTTTTTGCGTTCCAATGCACGCATAGAAAATAAACGTGAATAACAAAACATGTGTAATTGCAATAATTCTTTTGGGAAAAAAATCAATTTCTGGAACAATTTCACGGGTCCCAATATTTTCGGCAATGACTGTATATTGGGCTTTCTCTATTCATTTCTTTGGAAACTCTGAAAAATTAGAGGACATTTATGGAATAGCACATTTGTATGCCATAAAATATACCTATTAATTACCTGCCATATAGCAGACTATTAGTGGCGACAGGAATACAGTATTCCAATAAGAAGTATTAGCAGTCACTATGGTGCTACAAGCGTGAAACAGCAAGGTGTTATGGTGGAGTTGTCTATGATGTACATTATATATATATATATATATATATATATGTATATATATATATATATATATATATATACAGTATATACACTACTCAAAAAAATAAAGGGAACACTTAAACAACAGAATATAACTCCAAGTAAATCAAACTTTTGTGAAATCAAACTGTCCACTTAGGAAACAACACTGATTGACAATCAATTTCACATGCTGTTGTGCAAATGGAATAGACAATAGATGGAAATTATTGGTAATTATCAAGACACCCTCAATAAAGGAGTGGTTCTGCAGGTGGGGACCACAGACCACATCTCAGTACCAATGCTTTCTGGCTGATGTTTTGGTCACTTTTGAATGTTGGTTGTACTTTCACACTCGTGGTAGAATGAGATGGACTCTACAACCCACAGAAGTTGCTCAGGTAGTGCAGCTCATCCAGGATGGCACATCAATACGAGCTGTGGCAAGAAGGTTTGCTGTGTCTGTCAGCGTAGTGTCCAGAGGCTGGAGGCGCTGCCAAGAGACAGGCCAGTACACCAGGAGACATGGAGGGGGCCGTAGGAGGGCAACAACCCAGCAGCTGGACCGCTACCTCCGCCTTTGTGCAAGGAGGAACAGAAGGAGCACTGCCAGAGCCCTGCAAAATAACCTCAAGCATGCCACAAATGTGCATGTGTCTGTACAAACGGTCAGAAACCGACTCCATGAGGGTGGTATGAAGGTCCAACGTCCACAGATGGGGGTTGTGCTCACAGCCAAACACCGTGCAGGACACTTGGCATTTGCCACAGAAGACCAGGATTGGCAACTTTGTACAGAAAAAAGTATTCAATGAGAATATTTCATTCATTCAGATCTAGGATGTGTTATTTGAGTGTTCCCTTTATTTTTTTGAGCAGTGAATATATATATATATGTATATATATATATATATATATATATATATATATATATATGTGTATATATATACACAGTTGTGCTTAAAAGTTTACATACCCCGGCAGAATTTTTGCTTTCTTGGACTTGTTTCAGAGAATATGAATGATAACAAAAAAAATTTTTCTCCACTCATGGTTATTGGTTGGGTGAAGCAATTTATTGTCAATCTACTGTGCTTTCTCTTTTTAAATTATAATGACAACCAAAGACATCCAAATGACTCTGATCAAAAATTCATATACCCTGGTGATTTTGGCCTCAGAACATGCTCAGAATTTGAAGCAAATGGGTTTGAATGGCTACTAAAGGTAACATACCCACCTGTGACCTATTTGCTTGTAATCAGTGACCTATTTGCTTGTAATCAGTGTGTGTGCATAAAAATTGAGTGAGTTTCTGGGATCCAGATAGACTCTTGCATCTTTCATCCAGCCACTGACATTTCTGGATTGTGAGTCATGGGGAGAGCATAAGAATTGTCAGCGGATCTATGGGAAAAGGTAGTTGAACTGTATAACACAGGAAAGGGATAATAAAAAGATATCCAAGGAATTGATAATGCCAGTGAGCAGCATTCAAACTGTGATTAACAAATGGAAAGTCAGGGGCTTTGTAAAAACCAAACCACGGTCACGTAGATCAACAAATATTTTGGCCACAACTGCCAGGAAAATTCTTGAGGATGCAAAGAAAAGCCCACAAATAACATCAGCTGAAATTCAGGACTCTCCGAAAACTAGCGGTGTGGCTATTTCAAGATGCACAATAAGGAGGCACTTGAAGAAAAATGGGCTGCATGGCCAAGTCGCGAGAAGACAGCTATTACTGCGCAAATGCCACAAAGTATCTCAACTACAATACGCCAAACAGCACAGAGACAAGCCTCAAAACTTCTGGAACAAGGTAATTTGGAGTGATGAGGCCAAAATTGAACTTTTTGGCCACAACCATAAATGTTACATTTGGAGAGAGGTCAACAAGGCCTATGATGAAAGGAACACCATTCCTACAGTAAAGCACGGAGGTGGATCACTGATGTTTTGGGGATGTGTGAACTACAAAGGCACAGGAAACTTGGTAAAAGTTGAAGGAAAGATGAATGCAGTACGTTATCAGCAAATACTGGAGGCAAATTTGCATTCATCAGCCCGGAAGCTGCTCATGGGACGTCCTGGGACGCTCCAACATGACAATGATCAAAAACACAAGGCCAAGTCGACCTGTCATTGGCTACAACAGAACAAAGTGAAGGCTCTGGAGTGACCATCTCAGTCTCCTGACCTCAATATCATTGAGCCACTCTGGGGAGATCTCAAGCGCGCAGTTCATGCTAGACAGCCCAGGAATTTACAGGAACCGGAGGCTTTCTGCAAAGAATAATGGGCAGCTTTACCAGCTGAGAAAATAAAGAACCTCATCCACAACTACCAGAAAAGACTTCAAGCTGTCATTGATGTTAAAGGGGACAATACACGGTATTAAGAACTGGGGTATGTGAACTTTTGATCAGGGTAATTTGGATGTTTTTGGTTGTCATTAAGATTTAAAAAGAGAAAACACAGTAGTTTGACAAAAAATGGCTTCACCCAACCGATAACCATGAGTGTTGTTATCATTCATATTCTCTGAAACAAGGCCAAGAAAGCAAAATTCTGTCAGGGTATGTAAACTTTTGAGCACAACTGTATATATATATATATATATATATATATATATATACAGTACAGACCAAAAGTTTGAACATACCTTCTCATTTAAAGATATAGGTAAAGAGGTAGTCACCGGAAATGGTTTTCCAACAATCTTGAAAGAGTTCCCAGAGATGCTTAGCACTTGTTGGCCCTTCTGCCTTCACTCTGCGGTCCAGCTCACCCCAAACCATCTTGATTGGGTTCAGGTCTGGTGACTGTTGAGGCCAGGTCATCTGGCGTAGCACCCCATCATTCTCCTTCTTGGTCAAATAGCCCTTACACAGCCTGGAGGTGTGTTTGGGGTCATTGTACTGTTGAAAAATAAATGATGGTCCAACTAAACGCAAACCGGATGGAATAGCATGCCGCTGCAAGATGCTGTGGTAGCCATGCTGGTTCAGTATGCCTTCATTTTTGAATAAATCCCCAACAGTGTCACCAGCAAAGCACCCCCACACCATCACACCTCCTGCTCCATGCTTCACGGTGGGAACCAGGCATGTCCATCCGTTCACCTTTTCTGCGTCACACAAAGACACGGTGGTTGGAACAAAAGATCTCAAATTTGGACTCATCAGACCAAAGCACAGATTTCCACTGGTCTAATGTCCATTCCTTGTGTTCTTTAGCCCAAACAAGCCTCTTCTGCTTGTTGCCTGTCCTTAGCAGTGGTTTCCTAGCAGCTATTTTGCCATGAAGGCCTGCTGCACAAAGTCTCCTCTTAACAGTTGTTGAAGAGATGTGTCTGCTGCTAGAACTCTGTGTGGCATTGACCTGGTCTCTAATCTGAGCTGCTGTTAACCTGCAATTTCTGAGGCTGGTGACTCGGATAAACTTATTCTCAGAAGCAGAGGTGACTCTTGGTCTTCCTTTCCTGGGGCGGTCCTCGTGTGAGCCAGTTTCTTTGTAGCGCTTGATGGTTTTTGCAACGTCACTTGGGGACACTTTCAAAGTTTTCCCAATTTTTCGCACTGACTGACCTTCATTTCTTAAAGTAATGATGGCCACTCGTTTTTCTTTACGTAGCTGCTTTTTTTCTTGCCATAATACAAATTCTAACAGTCTATTCAGTAGGACTATCAGCTGTGTATTCACCAGACTTCTGCACAACATAAGTGATGGTCGCAACCCCATTTATAAGGCAAGAAATCCCACTTATTAAACCTGACAGGGCACACCTGTGAAGTGAAAACCATTTCCGGTGACTACCTCTTGAAGCTCATCAAGAGAATGCCAAGAGTGTGCAAAGCAGTCATCAAAGCAAAAGGTGGCTACTTTGAAGAACCTAGAATATAAAACATATTTTCAGTTGTTTCACACTTTTTTGTTAAGTATATAATTCCACATGTGTTAATTCATAGTTTTGATGCCTTCAGTGTGAATGTACAATTTTCATAGTCATGAAAATACAGAAAAATCTTTAAATGAGAAGGCGTGTCCAAACTTTTGGTTTGTACTGTATATATATATACAGTACAATATATATGTATATATATATATATATATATATATATATATATACAAACAAACAAACACAGCTCACTCATATAAACCCCCACCTCTCCATCACTAATGCTCCAGCAGTCACATGGGTAGATGGCACAATGGTACCAGTGGGGACTAATAGAGCAGCAGGGGATTTAACAGGGTAGTTATGTTTTATTTTTTTATATACATTTCCATCTATTAGCCTAATTAATTTAATTTGTGGACAATCCCTTTAAAGCTCTACATATTTGTTTTGCTATTGCCAATGATATTTCAACAGCTGATATGTATGCATACATTTCTCTCCCAAATCGAATAGCTTTACATGTTTCTTCTGCCATGTGGCATCATTAATGTAGCACACCATCTGTTGGCATTGAAGCAACATGTTCTAGCCAAAATTTTAAGACATACACAAAATAGGCTTACCAGAACTGTTACATAAAAGTCTCATTTGCACATTGGAAATATGGGAATAAGAGTATTAATGATTGATTTCTTTAGCAAGTTACCAGTGCCAAATTATAGATGCCCGATGTCTGCTTTGCTTTCCACAGCAGTATAGTACTTCCAGTTCAGTGATCCCTCATTTTCATGTGATCACCGAACCGCTGTCATCAATTCAGATGACCTTCCAGAACAATGCTCACAAGCCCATTGATAAGTGACAAGTATGTGTGTAAATGTGTGAACATTGATTTGGATGGTGATTTGGATCTTTCAAATGTACCTATGATAACAGTAATTTTTTTTCACAGGTTTTTTACATTATTTATGCAGGAATTTTTATATGACACTTCAGCAGATACTCTGGTGCTCCTCACTGGTCTTTGTTAATTTTACTGCAATGGTGATATACTATATACTCATGTGACCACTGCAGCCAATCACTAGCCTCAGAAGTGTTCATGTGGATAGACCACTGCAGAAAAATTAACAAATGTCTCCGGAGACCATTGGAGTGATTGCAGTGGGAAATTTATCAGGTGAGTAATAATTCTCCTGCATTTTTTTATATTTTCTCCCTTTGTTCTGATTTTAGAAAACCCATTTCGTATTCTTTAACATTTTTTTACGCTTTTTTAAGATGATAGAATATACAAGTTACAATTGGCAAACTGTTATATTTAGTACAGCCAGAAATTGCATGAGCATTTTGGATCTTTCTCCTTACTCTAGCTGTATTTTTATTAATGCACTAGAAATGAGCAAATTTGTTATAAATTTCCTAAATATTGCAGGCTATGACTAATAAGGAGTTACAATTAAAGAGTAATTATACTTTATTTTTTATATACAATTTCATCTACCATGGAAAGTTATACAACTATGCAAAAATCACTTTATGGGGGTATTTGTTCATTCATGTCAAACAATAGCTTGCAAATGACTTTCAAACCCTGCATTTCCTCAGACTATTTTTCTGCTTTCAGGTGTATTGAATCTGTTCTTGGAATATAATTTCTGCCGCTGAAGGGGTCACCATCTTAGGAGTGTGCTGGCTCTTGAGCAGAGTAGTGAGTTCAGGTGTCTTCCTCTGAGAAGAGAGAAGAAGATTTTTTAACATTTGAATACGACAGCTTTACCAAATTGTCCCAAACAATTTGATTTGAGGCAAATTAATTTGTATGATTCTTAATACTGAAACATTAAGTTCACACGTTGCGTTTTTGATGCCTTTTCGTGGCTGTTTTCCCGCCACGGAAATGCCACAAATTCGCACTCATTGACTTGCATTGAATCGCAGCAAACCCGCAGGTATAATATCTATACCTGCGGATTTGGTGGGTTTCAGTGGGTGCAAATTCGCGCTGGAAATGCGCTGCAGGTGGTACCCGGGTCGGGAGAGGAGGACTACAACTCCTCTCATCCGACCTTCGCTCGCGCTGATAACAGCGAGAGCGGCATGGATGGGAGGAGCAGTAGTCTGCTCTGCCCAGCTCGCGTGCCCGCAGTAAAAAAAGAAAAAAAAAGTAAAAATAAAAAAATAAACCTCTATAGTCACCTGTCCAGCAGCCCCCGGTGTCCTCCTGGTCCCTGGCGGCGATGCGATGCTCCCCACAGTGTACCGAGCTGCCAGAACCTGCGCTGACGTCACCGATCAGCTGATGGTCATGTGACCTGACCCTCTGCTGGTTATAAAAATGATGCGGGAGCCCACACCATTTTTTTTTAGGCTCTGTGCCCACGATCCAGCTGCGTCCAAAACGTTGCGTTCTATTGAATGCAGATAAATCCACATGTGTTCACTGAACCATACTGATTTACCGCTTTCAATACATAAATTTCAAATTTATCAAATTTCTGTTGTGGAGACTAGCGACTCCGCAAGAGAATTTGACATGCTGCGGTCCTGAAAGATGTGCCGCATGTCAGTGTCCATGGGTGATTCACAGCCTCTGATGCATGCGTAGTGGACATGAGATTTCTAGAGATCCCATCCACTATGCTGTAACATCTGGATGCTGCGGGTTTGAAGCTGTATAAACACACAGCATCAAACCTGCAGCGGCTCTTGACTGTGGCCACGTACCCAAACTCACCCACAGCATGTCAATTTCTGTAGCGGACACGCTAGTCTCTGCTGCAGATTTTGACCTATTGAAGTGTCATTATATTTGGTGGATTCACATTTACCGACAACAAAAGTGCGGCATTAGAACACCGCGTTTTGCAACAAAAATATTCTGCGTCCAAAGTGCTGCTTGTTGCTGTTCGTGAGGACATAGCTGCTAATGAAACAGCTGTGAGGTGTTAATTATGGCCAGGGAAAATGTTTGCAAATCCCAGGCTAAAAGTAGCAGCTAAGAGCAGCTGCATAAATTACATGAATAGAAATGCTAATGAAGATTGGGTGAATGCAACTAGCTGAAATCGAGCTCTTTTGTTTGGTGATGACAAGGTGTCAATCAGACCTTTTTATGACTAAACCCAATTAAAGTAAAGTAAAGAGTTAAATAAACATACAGACACAGAGTAAACACGTTATTTGAATTACAACAGACACATTCTTTAATCATTCAAATTAACCAATATACTCACCCCAGTGAGGTAATCCAAGGTTTAAGCAATGTCCCACAAAATAACATTATTTAGCTCCAAAAAGCATTCATTAAGGTACAAAAACGCTTTAAAAAAAGCTTAAAAAAACGCATGCAAACAACGCATCAAAAAAGCATGGAAAATCCGCATGAGTTTTTCCTACCAAGGAGATGCAGAAACGCACAGGAAATTTCTGCTTCAAATACGGACCGTGCGCACATAGCCAAAAGCTTGCAGTTGCTCAAAAATACACGTGGCTGAAAGAGCAGGAACCCTGCTCACCATAAGAGCTTGCACTCTTTAGGAGAGAGAAACTTACCCAGTGACTCTGGAGTAGGAAAATGACTCTGCCATACAAACTGTGCTCCATTGGGAACCGGGCCAGGCAAGTTTTTTTATTTTTGAAAGCTGAGAATGAAATCTCAAAATCTTCGAAAACCGGGAACTTCAGGAAATTCGACTTGAACTCGATTCTCCGCATAACAATTTGCTCATCTCTACATCTGAGCTCTCAGCTAGAACACACTCTGCCTCCTGCACTAAGTCTCCAAAAATAATGGAATCAGCGGAGAATATCTTCATAAAGCAAATAGATGAAGTAGCGACTCAAGGAGAAGTCATTATTATGGGGGACTTTAACTACCCTGAAATACATTGGGGAACAGAAACCTGTAGTTCAAGCAAAGGTAATAGGTTTTTGACAACTATGAGAGACAGTTATCTTTCACAACTGGTTCAGGACCCAACAAGAAGGGGGGCACTGCTAGACCTAATATTAACCAATAGGCCAGACTGCATATCAAATATACGAGTTTGGGGTCACTTGGGTAATAGTGATCACAAAATAATAAGTTTTCATGTATCCTTTAATAAGATGTGTAGTAGAGCGGTTTCAAGGACACTAAACTTCAGGAAGGCAAATTTCCAATGGTTGAGAGATAATCTTAATGCAATGAACTGGGACAATATCCTGAGACATAAAACTACACAAAGCAAATGGGAGACATTTATTAGCATCCTGAATAGGACCTGTGCACAATATATACCCTTTGGGAATAAACATGCTAGAAATAGGAGGAAACCACTATGGCTAAATAGAGCTGTAAGGGGCGCAATAAGTGACAAAAAAAAGCATTTAGAGAACTTAAGCAAGTAGGTAGTGATGAGGAATTAAATAAATACAGAAAAGTAAATAAATTCTGTAAAAACCAAATCAAGGCAGCAAAGATTGAGGCAGAGAGACTCATTGTCAGAGAAAGTAAAAATAATACCAAAATATTCTTTAACTACATAAATAGTAAAAAAATAAAAAATTATAGTGTTGGTCCCCTTAAAAATAGTCTGGGTGAAATGGTGGATGAGGATGAGGAAAAAGCCAATATGCTAAATGATTTTTTTTCAACAGTATTTACACAAGAAAATCGCATGACAGAAAACTTGACCAGTGATGACAAAAATTCTCCATTAAATGTCACTTGCGTAACCCAGCAGGAAGTGTGGCGGCGTCTAAAAATCACTAAAGTTGACAAATCCCCGGGCCCGGATGGGATACACCCGCGAGTACTGCAGGAATTAAGTAACATCATAGATAGACCATTATTTTTAATTTTTAAAGATTCCATAATAACAGAGTCTCTACCACAGGTCTGGCGTATAGTAAATGTGGTGCCAATATTCAAAAAGGGGACAAAAACCGAACTTGGAAATTATAGGCCAGTAAGCTTAACCTCTACTGTGAGTAAAATCCTGGAGGGTTTCCAAAGAGATGCTTTACTAGAGTATCTGAAGAAGAATAACCTCATGACCCAATATCAACATGGGTTTACGAGGGACCGTTCCTGTCAAACTAATCTGATTAGCTTTCATGAGGAGGCAAGTTCCAGGCTGGACCAAGGAAATGCAGTGGATGTTGTGTATATGGACTTTTCAAAATCTTTTGATACGGTTCCACACAAAAGGTTGATACATAAAAAAAGAACAATGAGGATAGGGGAAAATATATGTAAGTGGGTTAAGAACTGACTCAGTGATAGGAAACAAAGGGTGATTATTAATGGAACACACTCAGACTGGGTCACAGTTAACAGTGGGGTACCACAGGGGTCAGTATTGGGCCCGCTTCTTTTTAACATATTTATTAATGACCTTGTAGGGGGCATACAGAGTAGTATTTCAATATTTGCAGATGACACTAAACTCTGCAGGGTAATCAATACAGAGGAGGACAATTTTATATTACAGGAGGATCTATGTAAACTAGAAGCTTGGGCTGATAAAAGGCAATTGAGCTTTAATGGGGATAAATGTAAGGTAATGCACTTGGGCAGAGGAAATAAAGTGTATAATTATATGCTTAATTGTAAATTACTGGGCAAAACTGTAACTGAAAAAGACCTGGGTGTATTGGTGGACGACAAGCTCACGCTTAGTGGCCAGTGTCAGGCAGCTGCTGCAAAGGCAAATTAAATAATGGGATGCATTAAAAGAGGCATAGATACTCATGAGGAGAACATAATTATACCTCTATACAAGTCACTAGTGCGACCACACTTAGAATACTGTGTACAGTTCTGGTCTCCGGTGTATAAGAAAGACATAGCTGAACTAGAGCGGGTGCAGAGAAGAGCGACCAAGGTTATTAGAGGACTGGGGGGTCTGCAATTCAAAGACAGGTTATTACACTTGGGGTTATTTACTTTGGAAAAACGAAGGCTTAGGGTGATCTTATTACTATGTACAAGTATATGAGGGGACAGTACAAAGACCTTTCTACTGATCTTTTTACTCTGAGGCCAGAGACGGGGACAAGGGGGCATCTTCTACGTCTGGAGGAAAGAAGGTTTAATCATAATCACAGACGGGGATTCTTAACTGTAAGAGCAGTGAGACTATGGAACTCTCTGCCGCATGATGTTGTAATGAGTAATTCACTACTAAAATTTAAGAAGGGCATGGACGCCTTTCTTGAAAAGTATAATATTACAGGTTATGTATACTAGATTCCTTGATAGGGCGTTGATCCAGGGAACTAGTCTGATTGTCGTATGGAGTCAGGAAGGAATTTTTTTCCCCAATGTGGAGCTTAGTGTTTGCCACATGGGTTTTTTGCCTTCCTCTGGATCAACATGTTAGGCTATGGGTTGAACTAGATGGACTTAGTCTTCCTTCAACCTTAAAAACTATGTTACTATGTTACTATGTTGTCAGCACAATCTCCTGTAGTATGCTTGTCCACAGAGCAATTGAGCTTAGCCAGTGGTCCTGTCACAACTAGGAATGATCAGACACATTGGAAGTTCGGGTTCTAGTGCCCGACCCGAACTGTATTCCACATTTTGAGACTTCCAGGAGACATTAACTGTCCGGTGGTACGAACCTAGAACTTTTAAGTACAGGTTCGCTCAGCTCTAGTTAAAACTTTTTGACTGCAAGAATCTGTACTCCAAGTAAAGGGAGTAAATTCTGATATCAATGCAGCTTGGAAGCCACTTACATGCTATTTTTTACAGGAATTAAGAACAATTTCTTAATAAAATGCTTTGCAAAGTTTCCTAAGTTTCCATACTGGACATAATTCTGTAAAAAAATGAAAGTTTTGGTACTTTTTAATAAAACAACAAAACAAAACAACAAAACATTATACTCACCTGTCCTAGTCCTTCACATGCCTTTTAAACTGCCTCCACCACTGCCGCAGCTCCCCCTTTCTCTGCTCTGCTGGTGCTTAGGCCAGTAATTGACCTCACAAGTCATTGGCGCAATAAGTTGCGACTCATGTGACCGCGGTAGGCCAATCACTGGGTTCAGCGCTGGAAAAACAGAAGACCTGTCTAGCGGTCCAGGGATTTGAAGTAGCATAGGGAATCAGGTTAAGACCTTGGACAGGTGAGTTTAATGTGTTTTCTAATTTTTTAACCCCTTTCTTCCCCTCTGTGTATTATTCTTTGGAGTCTCGAGAGACCTCGCAGCATTAGAAATGTCTTTTCACGGTAATCAGAGCACTTTTGATTCAGACTGTTTTTATTTGAATCAATTTCAGAAGATTCACTCATCGCTAAATTGCACTTTGTCTCTATCTCTGTCTAGTTAGGGAGGGAAGGGGCTCTTTTTGGGGAAAGAAAGAACTTTGCTAGGCTATCAGATTCATTCAGATCTCCTTCCTCTGATTGCCCCCTTCTATTAGAGATCATTCACATGTCTGTTTTTTTGTATGAGTGCTCTCTGTGTTTCTCATGGATAACACTCATACCTATAATAATGAATGAGGCTGTTCACATGTTCGTGATTTTTCGCCGACCGACATGCCGATATTGATCTGAGTGTTGGATGAAAATCAGTAATGCAAGTCTATGGGTCTGTGAAAAAAATGGACAGCACTCAAATGCCACCTGAGTGCTGTTAGATTTTCATGGTGGAGAAACTTTTTTTTTTTTACGTATGAGAAAAACTTCATACCAAACTTGGAACAAACTCTGACCAAAGTTTGATGAAATTCTGACCAAAATCACTGATGAAACTTGATCAGTTTTTCTCATACATGAAAAAAAAACTGTCATGTGAATGTGTCCCTTAGTCAGACAGTAAGGAAAAAAGACTCTTCTGTAGCTTCCTTTCCTCCCAGTTTTTTTAATTATTATTTTAGGCTTCATGCAAATTATCATACAACAGCGCTGCACAACCTTTCAGATTTCCCAGGCTGTTTTTTAGTTCTGATTTGTCTTTGCCTAGAGTTTGGTGTTTGACTCATGCTGCATTATATTTACTTCACAATTTTTTGTTCAAGAGCTGAATTTTTTTTTAAATACAGTTCTGTCGACAACCCATGTGAACCATTAACAAAGACTTTTGGTGATTTCAGTTCATCTCAGAATTTCTTTTGCTGCATGGTGTCTTTTGCAAGAAAGACAGGTACAATAGATTGTAGTTACTTTAGCAAACATTATTCCATGTTTGCTAAAGGAAAAAGGGATTCAGCAGAAAAGCATTGTTGGCTTTAACAAAGCCTAAGGACAAAGCTTCTCAAAGTAAGAAATGATAAGCAAAAAACGCTTCTATATTTAGTTGCAGAGGTGCATGTGAGTCTTAATTACTGCATATAATTGTATATAACACTTAATGTGTTCACTTAAAAACTGGTTAAATAGAAGAACATTGATTCATCTGTCTATAAGCCTTAAAATAGCACCGTGTAGGAGGAAAGGATAAAGCAAGGATTACTCTCAGTGCAGCTCTTAGCTTTCTCCTGAAACCCTATAGTCAATGAATAGACCAGAGGGACTTCTTTCCACAGGATTGGTGAGGGTCTCAGTGGTCAGATCCCCATTGATCAGAAAATTAAGACCTATTTTATGTATAGGCCATAACTTGCAATATTGGAAATAACCCTTTAAAGGGGTTGTCCAGTACTTTATATTACCCCCCAATGTATCTCCCAGGGACCCCTAAGGATTTTTGTTATTACCTTACGTTGCAGATAATGCCTGTGAGCGGCGCTATCACTAGCCGCTCACAGGCATCATGTGACCCCTGGCTGCAGCCGGCTCTGACATCCGCTGATGTCACGACAAGTGCTGGCAGCAGCCGGGGGTCTTTGTCTTCCGTGTTCCAGGTGGATGCCAGGCTGTGGGCGGGGTTACCCCCCGACGTCACACCCGGCATCCACCGCGCTCTCTGCCTCTCCCCATTCAATGGGAAAGCGCGAGGTGGATGCTGGGTGTGACGCGGGGTAACCCCGCCCACAACCTAGCAGCCACCGCGGGGACCCCAACTCTAAGTCACGCCTCACTTGTCGAGACGTCAGCGTGGGGTCACGTGATGCCTGTGAGCGGCCACTGATAGTGCCGCTCACAGGCATTGTCAGCAACGTAAGGTAATTACAAAAAGTCTTACGGGCCCCGGGGGGATACATTGGGGGGGTAATATAAAGTACTGTACAACTTCTTTAAGACAAACTTCTTCTAATACCCTACTCAAAAAATAATACTGGTGCCTCCCCAATGCACAAATCCAAATGCAGATTAATGCTGGTCTTACACTTCGTCCCCCACATACAAAATAAGTACCATATTGATGCTGGCTAAACACATTGTAGCTTCCCTCCCCCGGATGTACAAAGTCAAAAGTGCATTAATGCTGGCCATATACCTATACTTCACCCCCACACACAGACACAATGTCACACAAGGTGAGGGAAAGACTAAGCGCACAACGATGGGAAGAGGGGGAGGAAGCCCATACACTTGGAAAAGGGGGACTGGAGACCCCTAGGCAGATCTGACAACACCCTGACTCCACTAACGTCCCTAAATAAGTTCCGCAACTATTACCGAGCAGGAAACGTAATCCCTGAGTGTCCCTAGCGATAGGTCCTAGGTATGGAGGGGACAGGGTGAGCACTGGTCAGCCCTGACTGCAGCTAAAGGCAAACAGGTAAACAGACAAAGGAAACACTTAGCTTGAGAAGACACCAGAGAGAGCATGCCAATTATCCTCGAAGGAAAGTCCAAGAAGACACTAGCTGACTACTAGTACTTTAAGCCTGGACAGAGGAAAAAAGAGCTATAATGGACGACTCTCTGGAGAGACTGAAGGTATTTAAACATCCGCAAGGGTGTGTCAATTAGCAACAGAAGGTGGAGGTCACTGCTAGGTCTTAGAAGGAGAAAGATATCACTACACTACAGAGAAGAGAAGATCAAAAAGGTGCCTGCAGAGCCAAGCGCAATGACCTACTACAGCTGGATCCAGGGCGACTGTCTGTAACACCTGACACACCCATAACACACACACACTCCCATGGACAAATCCAGGAGACTGCAGCACATTTGCAAGACATATACCTCATTTTCCATCCTGTGCCTTTTAGGAACACAATTGATGCTGAGGAAAGAGGGGACGAGCTCAATCCCCCCCAACAAAATTACAAGTAGAAAGAAGGGGGCTGGAGGCATGGGAACCTAGATGGAAGCCCCACATGACCGGGATTGGCCAGGAGGGTGCAATTTTTAAATCCCAATGGTCGGGATTGGGTATAGGCTTGGAGGGGCTGGCATTTGGATGGGGGTGGGGTAAAGGGGGGGAGAGGTATAATAGGGAAAAGTGCGGGAAAACGGGCAGTCCAGGGAAGAAGTCATTGAGAGAAGTTCTGGAGCACTGATCAAAAAAAAATAATTTTTACCTTTCTAATTGCTGGGACACTCTTCTCGCTATTATGGAGTCCGTGGAGTCCCTTATCGCCAGGCTGAGGGAGACTGCCAGATCCAGGCAAGGAGGGTGGCTTGAGGCCCAGCTGGCCGGACTTCAGGGGAATGCCGGAGAGGAAGAATCCCCGTCGGGTTTGGGAAGAATTGCCAGGAGGACGCGGCCCACCGAGAGGCTTTCCCTGGAGATGGTCGGTACGGGCAGCAGGCGCAGGCTGCGGAGCCCCTCAGGGGACCCTGTGTCCGGGGAGCATGCCGGCGCAATCCCCTGCCGGCGTGAACGCCGCAGCAGGAATCCGCCCAGCCGGTCTGCGGGCTCCCCCTGCATCGGGTCGCGGTCCGCGACTGAAGTTCCCCGGTCCGTCGTGGTGCAGCTTCCACTGTCGGCGCGCCGCAGTACTAGAGCCCAGGCCGCGCCGGAAGCAAGGCCCGGGCCGCAGACACGTCATCCGGGGGGCGGGGCCTCACCGGAAATGGGGACTACGTCACTTCCGGCCCCGGAGACAGATGAAAGGAACGCACAGCCAATGAGCGGCGGGCGCAGGGACACGCCCCCCGCTCCAAGATCCAGCGGCGATTCAAGACGCCGGTTATTCAAAAGAAAAAAGGGCGGCAATCCTGCAGCGGGGAACGGAGGGACCACCAGCGCGGCAGGCACACCTGGCGACGTTCCTGTCGGGGTGCCTGCCAGACAGACCAGAGGGCGCAGACAGCAGCGGAGCTACACGGGCAGGCAGCAACAATTCCAGGACCTGCTGCCTGGCTCAAGCTTCTCCAGGCAGAGGGATGGAGCGGCGGGCAGCAGCACGGAGTTGCCTGGCAGTTATCCACGGACCAACACGGATCGGGCTGGTGAGTCCGGGTCTAAAAATCGCAGATGTGCACAGTCGGCGGTGAGGACTGGAGCAGGGACGAGCGGAGGACGAACGGTGGGGAGGTCGGCACGGGCTCAGGTCCCCCCTGGTGACGAGGAGGCCAGGGGCGCGGGCCTTGAGCGGCAGGGGTCGGTCGGACTGGATTATGGAGAAGAACAAGATGAACCAAGGACTCATCAGGACTCGGGGAGTACGGCTGGCGGGGACACAGCACCTGCGCAGCTTCGTGAGTATGCATCTATGTATGGTTTGTCGCCCGCGGGTTCTGTAGCGGATGGGGTAGGCGATAGGCAGGTGTCTGGGCCCAGCAGGGAAAATGTTAGGGGAGGTAGTGGGTCAGATGTAAGCGGGTTTAGGGATTTGTTGGTTAGCATGTCGCGCATTTTGGCCAGAATAGACGGCGGGGGAGCCATTCAAAGGGGGTTTTCACCGGCGGGGGCTTGGCTACCTAGTCAACCGGCGTTGTTGCAGGTGGGGAGCGAGTCGGCCAGGTCGGCGGGGTGTACAGCTGGGACACCTTCTGGGGTATCGGTTTGTGTGCAGACAGAAAAGGAAAATGCGGATACTATAAAACTGGATGATAGGGCGAATGGGGAGATATATGTGTGCTTTGAGGGGCGGTTGGGGGCGCATTTAAAAAATGAGGTTAAAGAAAAAATTTGGCGGGACGAGTATGTCGAAATTTTTTCCCTTCTTCCGTTGGAAAAGTTTAACCTGGATAAGGGAAAAAAGGAAGACAGTAAAAAAGAGGAGGAGGAGAAGCGTAGGTGGAGGTTGATTCCACAGACGTTTGTCAATTGGTTACAAGCTTTTGCAATAATGGCTAGCGTTATTGGAGAAAAAGCTCCTGATAATTGTTCGGGTTTGTTTTGCTACCTTGATGCTATTGGGGAGGCTCATAGGACTTACGGGGGTCAGGCGTGGTTACGATATGACGAGCAATTTCGGCAGAGGAAGGCAGTCCGCCCTGAGATCAGATGGGATCAAAAGGACATTGGTTTGTGGCTGAAGGTTATGGCCCCAGTGAGGTATGGGCAGTCCTTTCACGGGAGCAGCGGTAGTGGTAACCAATCAGCAGGACACGGGGGAAGTAGCTAGGGGGCACAAAGCACTAAGAAGGAAGTGGGAACTTGCTGGCAATTTAATGACGGCCAATGCAAGTACGGGGGCTCCTGTGAATTCAAACACGTGTTCTCCCATTGTAATGGAAGATCACACGGACTTACGAGGAACCTGGCGTTTTTGGAATTGTTCCCTGTTGTTGTTGCGGTTACTATTTGGGGGGAGTGTTTTGCCAACAGGAGAATTCGGTTTCATTGTGAT
The DNA here is from genome assembly GCF_046119375.1 of Phyllobates terribilis. Classification (NCBI taxonomy): domain Eukaryota; kingdom Metazoa; phylum Chordata; class Amphibia; order Anura; family Dendrobatidae; genus Phyllobates; species Phyllobates terribilis. Next base: position 123,498,515 of record NW_027362762.1, on the reverse strand, counting down.
AACATGGGAGTGGTGTCTGTCATCAACAGCTTGTCGGCCTCGTTCCCGCCGGTTATTAGGCTGCTCAGGGAACTAGTTCTTTGTTGTCTCAATTTGAACGCTTGGATTACAGCGGTCCATGTTCCAGGTGTACAAAATTCCATAGCAGATGCCTTATCTCGTTTTCAGTGGGACCGTTTTCGGGCGCTAGCACCAGAGGCAGGGGACGTGGGTCAAGAATGCCCTTCGCATTTGTGGCAACTGGTTATGGAGGAGCCGGACGGTTAATAAGGGAGTCCATTACGAGGCAGACCTGGACATCATACGAGGCATCGTGGCGAGTATGGCAAAGTTGGATTCTGGAGTGGGGTGTGGTGGAAAGTGAAGGAGATAGAGAGATGGCGGTGTTGTTTCTTGTGGGAAGGGCAGCAGAGATTGGATGGTCTGTGTCAAAAGTTAGTAAATTTGTAGCAGGATTGGCATTCGCTTTTAAATTGCAGGGGATAAAAGATGTTACAAAGTCCTTGTTAGTTAAGCAAGCACTTAGGGGCTTTTGGAGAGGCGGTAAGGTGTTGGATAGACGAAGACCAGTGACTTTTAGTATTTTAGAGCGGTTGGGTTTAGTGTTGGATAAGATCTGTTGTTCGGTTTTTGAAGCCACACTGTTTAGATTGGCTTTTTCATTGGCGTTCTTTGGCGCACTAAGATTAGGTGAGTTGGTGGCACCAAGTAGGAATAAGATTGGGGGTTTGTTTGCTGAGGATGTGAGCGGTCGGAAAGGGGGCATCGAATTTTGGATTAGGAGGGGGAAGACGGATCAATTGGGCAGAGGCAAGCGAGTGGTATTGGGGGAGGTTAATGGATCTTTTATTTGTCCTAGGAGATGTTTAATGGCTTACTGGCAGGTTTGGTCGGGACGTAAGGGCCCATTATTGTGTCATAAAAACGGAGAGTTTTTGTCCCGTTTTCAATTTATTGCAGTATTTAAAAAAGGGATCCGGGAGTTGGGCCTTAGTCCTGAGGTGTACGGGTCGCATTCTTTCAGAATCGGTGCGGCGTCAGAAGCGGACGGTTTGGGTTTAGGAAAGGATGTGATAAAACGCATCGGGAGGTGGAGTTCTGATCGTTATCTGTCCTATGTACGGCATTAGGTATGCGGAATGGTGGTATTTATTTTGTCCAGAAGTGAATACCCCCTTTTTGGTTGTCTTATTGCAGGTGACGTCCCGTTATTAGTCTGGATTCTTGGACACTCTTTCGTTCATTGGGGGGCGCTGCGGGCGGATGTGAGGCCAAACGGTAGGCAATTGGGTTTTAGCAGAGAGCAAGTGGTGGTCCAGTGGCTGGGTTTTAGAGGGATGGTATGGAGAAGGGTGCTGCCTGAATTCCATAAGGCGGCTCGTTTGGACCGGGCGCCGGACATTTTGGTGGTGCATATGGGGGGGAATGATTTAGGGGTTCGGCCGGTTAGGAAATTGATGAGGGATATTCGAATTGATTTTTTAAGGTTATGGACATCTTTTCCTGGGGTGTTGACGGTTTGGTCTGACATTGTGCCGAGAAAAAATTGGAGGGAGGTCAGATCAGTGAAGGGCATTAATAGGGCACGAGTAAAGTTGAATAGAGCCATAGCAGCTTTTGTTGGTAGAAATGGGGATGTAAGTGTTCGGCATCTTGATCTTGAGGCAGGGGTTGGTGATTTTTGGGCGAAGGATGGTGTGCACCTGAACGATATTGGGATTGATTTATGGGCATTATCTATACAGGAGGGGATTGAGAGGGCTTTGGCAGTGTTGGGGCGCTCACGAGCCTGAGGTGGTCAGGGCTGTTCGTTTGTGGCGGGGGGTGGGGTTCTTGGAGTTGGCACAGAAGTGTCGGTGGGAAAGTTATTGGAAATTTACAGGCAGTGGCTTGATTAAGCGGGGTGATCTGGCATTTGGTTTTTGGGGCTCTGGACGGGGTTTTACCCTGGGAGCTTTGGTTGCCCTCGAGCTGGTGATGGACGGCTGAGGGTAATACGGTGGTTCGATTTCGGTTTAGTTATGCCAGATGTAATTTTTAACTCGAAGAACCCTCCCTTCTTATTTATTTGAATAATAATGTTTATATGTTAATGTTGTTTGTTAATAAAGTGGCCGCTGTGGCCAAATTTATCCAAAGAAATTACAGGTGCAGTGTTTTTATTTGTTAAGGTACTTGAGGTCGGTAAGATGGGGAGGGGTCTTACGGAACTATGGAACCCGGGTTGGTGTACACGGTCAAGAAGGGGGCTGGAGGCATGGGAACCTAGATGGAAGCCCCACATGACCGGGATTGGCCAGGAGGGTGCAATTCTTAAATCCCAATGGTCGGGATTGGGTATAGGCTTGGAGGGGCTGGCATTTGGATGGGGTGGGGTAAAGGGGGGGAGAGGTATAATAGGGAAAAGTGCGGGAAAACGGGCAGTCCAGGGAAGAAGTCATTGAGAGAAGTTCCCACCCACCCACCCTCTTTTGTGTTTTCCATTGGTATATTTTGTGATTAATGGTAAAAGGGTGGTTGTTTATCGTGAAAGAATTAATGGGGTATTTGATGTTGTGCATTATACTGGGTTATATTAAAATTGTTATGTAAAGTCGTGTAAGAAGGTATGTCGCAGTGGCTTGGCGGGGGGTGGGGTTCTTGGAGTTGGCACAGAAGTGTCGGTGGGAAAGTTATTGGAAATTTACAGGCAGTGGCTTGATTAAGCGGGGTGATCTGGCATTTGGTTTTTGGGGCTCTGGACTTGGTTTTGCCCTGGGAGCTTTTGGTGCCCTCGAGCTGGTGATGGACGGCCGAGGGTAATATGGTGGTTCGATTTCGGTTTAGTTATGCCAGATCTAATTTTTAACTCCAAGAACCCTCCCTTCTTATTTATTTGAATAATAATGTTTATATGTTAATGTTGTTTGTTAATAAAGTGGCCGCTGTGGCCAAATTTATCCAAAGAAATTACAGGTGCAGTGTTTTTATTTGTTAAGGTACATGATGTCGGTAAGATGGGGAGGGGTCTTACGGAACTATGGAACCCGGGTTGGCCGTACACGGTCAAGCATTTGCTGCCTGACGCATACACAGTCATGCACTGCTAGACTCTCACTCAGCCAAGCTCTTTAGTGTGAAAAAGAGTTTTCGCCAGGCATGGTTTTCCAGCAGGTAGCACAACCTCTTGATGTATCTGTCTGGTGCCCTGTCCACAACAGCTCAGCTTCTCTCTGGCAAGAAGCATCAGCGTGAGAGGCTTAGGCAGAAACATTCAGAGTGGTAAGTGGCCAATTTCGATACACCACTATAAGTCATATAACAGCAAGACACAGTAACTGAGGACATCAGTAACTCAGCAGCATCAATGCACGTGAGACCAGACTGGGAGTAGTATGCTTGCAGTACAGAATCAGAGCTGCCAGCTCCCGCAAGACTGGGGGGCTCTGAACAGCACTGACATCTGTAACTACACCGCTCTTCAGAATAGCATGTATAGATACAGTTATATGAAAAAGTTTGGGCACCCCTATTAATCTTAAGCTTAATGTTTTATAAAAATTGGTGTTTTTGCAACAGCTATTTCAGTTTGATATATGTAATAACTGTTGGACACTGTAATGTTTCTGCCTTGAAATGAGGTTTATTGTACTAACAGAAAATGCGCAATCTGCATTCAAGCTAAATTTGACAGGTGCATAAGTATGGGCACCCTTATCATTTTCTTGTTTTAAATACTCCTACCTACTTTTTACTGACTTACTAAAGCACTTTTTTTGGTTTTGTAACCTCATTGAGCTTTGAACTTCATAGACAGGTGTATGCGATCATGAGAAAAGCTACTTAAAGTGGCCACTTGCAAGTTGTTCTCCTGTTTGAATCTCCTCTGAAGAGTGGCATCATGGGCTCCTCAAAACAACAGTCAAATGATCTGAAAACAAAGATTATTCAACATAGTTGTTGTTATGATCTGCTACAAGCACTAAGGAAAGACAGGAGATCTGTCCCTACAATAGAACTAAGCTAGATCCCTACGATGTAACGGGGAACCTGATCCTGCGATCAGACCCGCTAAAGTCCTCAGCTAGTCTGAACGAAGACCTATAGATGTGAGGGAGGGATCCCTACAAGAACTAGGGACTGGGAGAAAGATGGACACCTCCTAGCAGAAATTGTAGCAGTAAAAAGACAAACAAACAACATCGAACATAGAGGTCAAAAGACCTAGCTAAACTGACTGAGAAAGGTAACAAAGAACCTGGCTAGCTTAAGAGTAGAAATTACAATGAAGTCCAGCAAGGCCCGAAGGGCGGAGCAGGATTAAATAGGCAAAAATGGTCATGTGACCAGCGTAATAGAAAAAACCTAACAGGAGAGTTCTAACAGTACCCCCTCTTCTATGAGGATCCTCCGGATCCCCTAGGCCCAGCCTTATCAGGAAACCTCTTGTGAAACGCTCTGACAAGTCTGGAAGCAGAAACATCATCTGCCCTCACCCATGAGTTATCCTCGGGACCGAAACCCTTCCAAGCGATGAGATACTACAAACTCCCTCTATACCGTCTCGAATTAAGGATGCGGGAAATTTCATATTCCCCGTCCTCCACCACCGGAGGAACAGTGGCAGTGGCGTCTCTATCTGATATATAAGCTTTTTTCAAAAGAGAAACATGAAACACCGGATTAATCTTCCAGGAGGTAGGAACCTCCAACCTAACAGCAGATTGGTTAACTACCTGAAGCACCTTAAAGGGCCCTACAAACTTGGGACCCAATTTTTTAGAAATAATCCTCAACCGCAGATTCTTATAGGACAACCAAACCATGTCACCAACCGTAAACAAAACCTCTTGACGTTTCCTGTCAAAGTACCTCTTAGATTTTTTGTTAGCCTCCTGAAGATTACCACGCACATCCGTCCAAACTCTTTCCAAATCACCGGAAAAACTCTCCTCCTCAGGCACAGCCGATACCAATTTGGAGAATGACCCAAAAGACGGATGTCTCCCAGAACAACAAAAAAAAGGCGAACACCCAGCAGAAGAGGATGTATGGTTGTTAATAGCAAATTCAGCAAGCGGCAGAAACTCAGACCACCTCTCTTGATTGTCTGCCACAAAACAACGCAAGAACTGCTCAACATCCTGGTTCTTCATTTCTGTCTGGCCATTAGACTCAGGATGATATCCAGATGAAAATGACAAATGAACTCCCAACCTGTCACAAAAGGCACGCCAAAAACGAGCCACGAACTGAGGTCCCCTATCAGAAACAATGTCAGTAGGAACACCATGGAGTCTGACAATCTCCTTGACAAAGGCCTTAGCGAGTGCCTTAGCGCAGGGCAGTTTGATGAAGGGAACAAAGTGACACATCTTGCTAAAACGGTCCACGACCACCCAGATGACCGTGAAACCCTCAGAGGGGGGAAGGTCAGTAATAAAGTCCATAGCCAGATGTGTCCAAGGTGCACTAGGAACCTCGAGAGGGCAAAGCAACCCCGCAGCAGGAGTATGTGAAGACTTAGATCTAGCACACACAGTACATTGACGCACCCACTTAATGACCTCCTTCTGCCATCCAGGCCACCAAAAACTGCGACCCACAAGTCACTTGGTCTCAGAAATTCCAGGATTACCTGCCAACCGAGACTCATGACACTCAACAAACAAATCTCTCCTAAAGGTCCTAGGCACAAACAACCTCCCATGGGGAGTGTTAGATGGGGCACTCTCCTGTGCTTTAAGAATCTCATCTTCCAAAACGGAGTCCAATGCAGCAATCACAACACCTTCTTGTAAAATGCTCTCCTCCTCCTCAGCACCGACCATGGGAGAAAAGCTGCGAGACAAAGCATCAGCTTTCACATTCTTGGTACCCGGGATGTAAGTAACGGAAAAATTAAACCGCGAAAAAAAAAGTGCCCACCTAGCCTGATGGGCATTCAAGCGCTTGGCAGCATCAAGATAGATCAGATTTTTATGATCAGTGAAAACCTGAATGGGAAAATCAGCACCTTCCAAGAGATGACGCCAGTGTTCAAATGCGAGTTTAATAGCCAGCAATTCCTGATTACCAATATCGTAATTAAGTTCAGTTTCAGAAAATTTTTTTGAAAAAAAGGCACAGGGATGTACTCCATCCTTGTTTTCCTGAGACAACACCGCACCGACTCCCACAGAAGAAGCATCAACCTCAACCAAAAACGGCTTACTCACATCAGGCTGCATAAGGATGACGGCAGAGCTGAACCTCTCCTTTAGATACACAAAAGCTTCAATGGCCTCAGTAGTCCACTGAACCATATTAGAACCTTTCCTGGTGAGATCGGTCAGTGGTTTAACAATAATAGAAATTTTTTTAATGAATTTTCCGTAATAATTGGCGAAACCCAAAAACCTCTGTATCGATTTCAAACCAATAGGCCTAGGCCATTCCTGCACAGCTTGAACTTTCACCGGGTCCATCTCAAAGCCCTCGCTGGAGATAATGTAGCCCAAAGAACTAATTCTCTGTACAGCAAACTCACATTTCTCCAGCTTAGCAAAAAGCGAATTGTCAATCAATAACTTCAATACCTCACGTACGCTCCGCCAATGAGACTCCAGGTCAGGTGAATAAATCAAAATGTCATCCAAATACACAACCACATTTTTGCCGATCAAAGGTCTAAGGATGTCATTAATAAGATTCTGAAAAAATGCTGGTGCATTGGTAAGACCAAAAGGCATAACCAAATTCTCAAAATGACCCACAGGAGTGTTAAAAGCAGTCTTCCATTCATCACCCTCCTTCATGCGCAACAAATTGTATGCCCCCCGGAGATCAATTTTAGAGAACCACTTGGCCCCCACTAACTGGTTAAACAAATCAGGAATCAATGGCAGTGGGTAGGGATTGCGTACAGTAATTTTATTAATCTCGCGAAAGTCCAAACAAGGACGTAAACCGCCGTCCTTTTTTTTAACAAAAAAAAATCCAACAGCCACAGGTGACTTAGAGGGTCTGATATGACCGGCGGCCAAGCTCGTCTGTATGTATTCCTCCAAAGCTTTTCTCTCAGGAATAGTCAGATTAAATAAACGACTTTTAGGAAGAGTCGCTCCAGGGACAAATTCAATGGTACAATCGTAGTCTCTATGGGGAGGCAAAATTTGCGACTCCTCCTCATAAAAAACTTTCCCAAAATCCTGAATAGGTACAGGTAATTCCCCTTTATCCACAGCAGCAATGCGCCCGTTACAACACTTGTCATAAAACTTAGGGCTCCAGGACTTAATTTCAATGGTAGACCAATCTAGTAAAGGATTGTGCAATTTTAACCAGGGCAACCCCAAAACTACTGGAGAAGGCAAATTATTTAATACCACCAAATCCAAATTTTCTTGGTGAATACCATTAATAGTGAGGGGAAATTCATAAACCTTGTGAGTAACACATTTCAAGGGAGAACCATCGACAGAAACCACGGCAATAGGGGATGACAAAGGTTTGGGTTTTAAATTAAGTTTTTCCAAGAATCCCCCATCAATCACATTCAGAGTTGAACTACAATCCACAAATACCCGAAATTCAATTAATTCTTCCTGAGCTGCGGTAGTAGCAGAAAGAAATACACCGTTAGTGTTTAAACAGGCTATACGGGCGTAACTTGCTGCAATAAAAGCACAAACCTTCAGAAAACCTGCGGTCTTTTTCCTGAGAGAGGGGTGACATTGCCCCAATCTCCATTGGCTCTCCAGTGTCAGTACAGACCCTCTCAAGACTCGGAGCTGACATGGCAGAGGATTTACTCTCATTAACCCTAGCACGCAGTCTCCTGTCCACCCGTATAGCTAATTGCATTGCCTCCTGCAAGTTTCCAGGTGTAGGATAAGCAATCAGCAGATCCTTAACCATTTCCCCTAGCCCAGCAAGAAACAAACTTTTCAGAGCTGAATCGTTCCACCCCACCTGAGCAGACCACCGACGGAAGTGAGTACAATAATTTTCCACATTACCTGATCCCTGCCTCAAATGTCTCAATTCCGTTTCAGCTGATGAGACACGATCAGGATCATCATACAACAACCCCAAAGCAGAAAAAAAACTATCCACTGATCTAAAGCACGGATCACTAGGTTGGAGAGAAAAGGCCCATCCCTGAGGTTCTTTGCGCAAAAGTGACATTATGAACCCTATGCTCTGTGATTCATCACCAGAGGATCTGGGTCTCAAACGAAAATACAATAAACAAGCATTTTTAATGGAAAAAAAATCTTGTTGTTCACCAAAAAATAAATCAGGCAATCGTACCTTTGGCTCCACAAAATGCGCTCCAGAACAGCTACTCACGTGTTGTTGGAGCTTGGCCACCTCCAGAGAGAGTCCCTGCAGGCGTTGAGCCAAATCCTGAACCGAAACCATGATGGAAACTGGAGGTCTTTCCTTAGAGAAATTTTTTGGGCTGGACTTACTGTTATGATCTGCTACAAGCACTAAGTAAAGACAGGAGATCTGTCCCTACAATAGAACTAAGCTAGATCCCTACGATGTAATGGGGAACCTGATCCTGCGATCAGACCCGCTAAAGTCCTCAGCTAGTCTGAACGAAGACCTATAGATGTGAGGGAGGGATCTCTACAAGAACTAGGGACTGGGAGAAAGATGGACACCTCCTAGCAGAAATTGTAGCAGTAAAAAGACAAACAAACAACATAGAACATAGAGGTCAAAAGACCTAGCTAAACTGACTGAGAAAGGTAACAAAGAACCTGGCTAGCTTAAGAGTAGAAATTACAATGAAGTCCAGCAAGGCCCGAAGGGCGGAGCTGGATTTAATGGGCAAAAATGGTCATGTGACCAGCATAATAGAAAAAACCTAACAGGAGAGTTCTAACAGTTGTTCAGGGGAAGGATACAAAAAGCTGTCTCAGAGATTTAACCTGTCAGTTTCCACTGTGATGAACATAGTAAGGAAATGGAAGAACACAGGGACAGTTCTTGTTAAGGCTAGAAGTGGCAGGCCAAGAAAAACATCAGAAAGGCAGAGAAGAAGAATGGTTAGATCAGTCAAGGACAATCCTCAGACCACCTCCAGGGAGTTGCAGCATCAACTTGCTGCAGATGGTGTCACTGTGCATCGGTCAACTATACAACGCACTTTGCACAAGGAGAAGCTGTATGGGAGAGTGATGCGAAAGAAGCCGTTTCTGCAAGCACGCCACAAACAGAGTCGGCTGAGGTATGCAAAAGCACATTTGGAGAAGCCAATTTCTTTTTGGAAGAAGGTCCTGTGGACTGATGAAACCAAGATTGAGTTGTTTGGTCATACAAAAAGACGTTATGCATGGCGGCAAAAAATCACAGCATTCCAAGAAAAACACTTGCTACCCATAGTAAAATTTGGTGGAGGTTCCATCATGCTTTGGGGTTGTGTGGCCAATGCCGGCACCGGGAATCTTGTTAAAGTTGAGGGACGCATGGATTCCACTCAGTATCAGCAGATTCTTGACAATAATGTTCAAGAATCAGTGACAAAGTTGAAGTTACGCAGGGGATGGATCTTTCAGCAAGACAATGATCAAAAACACTGCTCCAAATCTACTCAGGCATTCATGCAGAGGAACAATTACAATGTTCTGGAATGGCCATCCCAGTCCCCAGACCTGAATATCAATGAACATCTGTGGGATCATTTGAAGAGGGCTGTCCATGCTCGGCGACCATCAAACTTAACTGAACTGGAATTGTTTTGTAAAGAGGAATGGTCAAAAATACCTTCATCCAGGATCCAGGAAATCATTAAAAGCTACAGGAAGCGACTAGAGGCTGTTATTTTTGCAAAAGGAGGATCTACTAAATATTAATGTCACTTTTCTGGTGAGGTGCCCATACTTATGCACCTGACAAATTTTGTTTGAATGCAGATTGCACATTTTCTGTTAGTACAATAAACCTCATTTCAAGGCAGAAACATTACTGTGTCCAACAGTTATTACATATATCAAACTGAAATAGCTGTTGCAAAAACACCAATTTTTATAAAACATTAAGCTTAAGATTAATAGGGGTGCCCAAACTTTTTCATATAACTGTAGATAGATAGATAGACAGACAGACAGATAAATAGATAGATAGATAGATAGATAGATAAATAGATAGAGAAAAGAAAAAGGAAGCAGCACTAGAGAACAGAAAAAAGTTAATGCGGGTGCAGGTCTTATGGGCAATTATCATACCTCCAAAAAGCTCAAAAAAATGAAAGCAGGACTCCATATAAAGTGCAAAGGAGATCCGATTCTTGCATCCACTTGCAGCACTCTGCGATTTTTTCCTCATTCCCATTACAGCTGAGGAAAAACTCGCAGATGAGCACTGACTCATTTACTAACATTTTTTCCGACTGCAATATGATGTTGTCTCGCATTGCACCCGTCCAATTTATACTCTCGTGTGAGCAAGTTCTAAGACTTATCCCAAGTAATTTGAATTTTGCCATCTTAAAGGAAAAAAATGAGAAAAGAGAAATAATTCAGTCATTTAAAGTACTAATCCAGCGTTTTTTTTAAATTTTACCACAGGAGTGGTGCTTCTAATCTAATACTAATATCTAATACTGACCTGCCGCCATCTGCACCGTTTATCACTTCCTCTCCCGTCAGTCTCCAGTAGAGATGAGCGTTGTTCTACTCGAACTGTTCGCCAATCTCAAATTCGAGCTGTTTTGGGCGGTGTTCGAGCCGTTCGGCGAACACGAACAATTTGAGAAAAATTCGGCTGTTCGAGGTTATGTTCGATAACTGTTCGTGCACCAAAATCATAACTGGATTTTTTCTCAGTAATGATGAAAATTAATGTTAATACGCAGTTTGAGTGTACAGCGGGGTGGGGGGAGGGGCAGGGGATGGATCTCTGCAGGAACAATGAAGATCTCCATTTTTTTTCCTCTTTCCCGCATTTACAGTGGGGAGGTGCAATCTGTCAGCCTATCAGCAGCGCACACACGGAGCGAAGTGCTTTTTTTCACACAAGCAAGGGCATGTGTCATTGGCAGTGTATGTCACATGTCCTTGCCCTATAAGACCAAGCCATTTTCCCCGTCGCCACCATTTTCTCACTGCTGCAGCTGCGTGTTAGACGGCACCGCTGTTGCTGTGTGCGCTATACCTTGTTAATTTCAAGCCAATTTTCGCACAAATATACAGATAGCTTGGGAGTAGGGAATAGTTGTGATTGCAGTCCTTTTAAGGACTAGGTTACAGCATTTCCTACGACTTTTATCAGGCAGGTCTGTGCTCTTAAATAGATAGGTTGTGGGAGTAAAGACTAATTGTAATTGGAGTCCTTTTCAGGACTAGGTTACATCAGTTCCTATCAGTTTTTGCCAGGCAGGTCTGTGCCAGTGCTGTGCAAGTTTTTTTCACAGCATTTGGCTGAATCTAGCAAAGCTAATCCTTTTTGGCCTATTGCAGAGTGTGTTAGTCAGTGGAGTAGCCTATCTGTGTTGCAAGATATACCACCTGTGTATAGAATACCAATTTTTTTACTGCACCTAGTGAAGTAAAATCTTTTGGGCATAGCATCATTCTATTAGTCCATCTATACTGACCTCCATCAGGTTGCAAACTGAATCTAATTTTTTTCTGCATCTAGCTCTGAAAAAATATTTGGCCTTCTAGCAGTGTGTGGGACTTGTTCTATTAGTCCACCTATACTGACCTCCATCAGGTTGCAAACTGAATATATTTTTTTCTGCATCTACCTCTGAAAAAATATTGGGCTTCTAGCTGTATGTGGGACTTGTTGTATTAGTCCATCTATACTGACCTCCATCAGGTTGCAAACTGAATATATTTTTTTCTGCATCTACCTCTGAAAAAATATTGGGCTTCTAGCTGTGTGTGGGTCTTGTTCTATTAATCCATCTATAGAGACCTCCATCAGGTTGCAAACTGAATATAATTTTTTTCTGCATCTAGCTCTGAAAAAATATTTGGCCTTCTAGTAGTGTGTGGGACTTTCTCTGTAAGTCCATCTATACTGACCTCCATCAGGTTGCAAACTGAATATATTTTTTTCTGCATCTACCTCTGAAAAAATATTGGGCTTCTAGCTGTGTGTGGGTCTTGTTCTATTAATCCATCTATACTGACCTCCATCAGGTTGCAAACTGAATATAATTTTTTTCTGCATCTAGCTCTGAAAAAATATTTGGCCTTCTAGTAGTGTGTCGGACTTTCTCTATTAGTCCATCTATACTGACCTCCATCAGGTTGCAAATTAAAAATAATTTTTATCTGCATCTACAGTACCTCTGAAAAAATATTTGGGCTTCTAGCTGTGTGTGGGACTTGTTGTATTAGTCCATCTATACTGACCTCCATCAGGTTGCAAACTGAATATATTTTTTTCTGCATCTACCTCTGAAAAAATATTGGGCTTCTAGCTGTGTGTGGGTCTTGTTCTATTAATCCATCTATACAGACCTCCATCAGGTTGCAAACTGAATATAATTTTTTTCTGCATCTAGCTCTGAAAAAATATTTGGCCTTCTAGCAGTGTGTGGGACTTGTTCTATTAGTCCACCTATACTGACCTCCATCAGGTTGAAAATTCAAAATAATTTTTTGTATGCATCTAGCTCTGAAAAAATATTTGGCCTTCTAGCAGTGTGTGGGACTTTCTCTGTTAGTCCATCTATACTGACCTCCATCAGGTTGCAAACTGAATCTAATTTTTTTCTGCATCTAGCTCTGAAAAAATATTTGGCCTTCTAGCAGTGTGTCGGACTTCCTCTATTAGTCCATCTATACTGACCTCCATCAGGTTGCAAATTAAAAATAATTTTTATCTGCATCTACAGTACCTCTGAAAAAATATTTGGGCTTCTAGCTGTGTGTGGGACTTGTTGTATTAGTCCATCTATACTGACCTCCATCAGGTTGCAAACTGAATATATTTTTTTCTGCATCTACCTCTGAAAAAATATTGTGCTTCTAGCTGTGTGTGGGTCTTGTTCTATTAATCCATCTATACAGACCTCCATCAGGTTGCAAACTGAATATAATTTTTTTCTGCATCTACCTCTGAAAAAATATTGGGCTTCTAGCTGTGTGTGGGACTTGTTGTATTAGTCTATCTATACTGACCTCCACCAGGTTGCAAATTGAATATAATTTTTTTCTGCATCTAACCCAGCCAATAGTTTTGGCCTAATACCACAGTTTGGCCACTCAGCTCTGCTCGGTTACCATCCATTGTTTTTTTGTGCAAACAACTCCAGAGTTGTGAATTAGTTAACCACCAAAATGAGTGGAAAAAGGCCTGCTGCTGGTGGAAAGGGGAATAAGCGTGTTGGGAAGGGGAAAAAAGGTTGTGTCCTTGGGGTAGGTGTTAAAGCAACAGTAACATCTGCAGAAGAAAGACCATCTTCCAGCCAAACTAAAATGTCTACTTCTTTTAGCGGACAATGTGATAAGATCCCTTTCTTACGGCCACGCCAATCGCTACAAATTCCAGATGAGGCACAAAAACAGCAGGTGCTTCAACGGATATCAAGTGCTCCTTTAAGTGGGCTCTCCTCCACATCAACTTCAACATCACAAATACTCCAGTCCTCAAAGGTGTCACCCAAATCGCACTTGCTTCCTCACAGCTCCCAAATCTCCAGCTGCCCGTCTGAGTATGAGGTAGAACAGATGGTTGAGTCTGCAGAGCTGTTTACTCATACTATAGCCTGGGAATCAGAGGTCGACTCCAGCGCTTCTGTGAATCCAGACGAGGAAATGATCTGCACTGATGCCCAGAATCTTTATGAGTCGGATCCAGGACCAGACGCAGAAGGTTCTGACCATAATGTAGACCCTCATTCCCAAACTGTAACTCCTGTTGGTGGAGACAATGAGGAAGACGATGATAAGACTCAAATACCTGATTGGAGCGACAACTTTAGTTTTTTGTCAGGGCAGGAACAGGTTGGCTCTGAGGACGACGGGTGTGATAACACACAGGGTGATGATGATGAGGTTGGAGATCCCACTTACTGTCAACCCACAGTCAGCCAAGAGATGAGGTCAGCAGAGGAGGTGGAGGAAGATGCTAGTGACGACGAGGTCAGGTTGCGCCTTCCTGGACAGAGACGTAGTACTGGAAGCACGTCAACAACTGCATCCTCAAACACAACTCTGCCTCTCACCACAAGTCGTGGTGGCTCTTCAGGTCGCATGGGTGCTAAGCCTTGCATAGCCTGGGCATTTTTTCAGATTGATAAAGATGACCCAACTCATGTTATCTGTAACATTTGTCAGCAAAAGCTAAGTAGAGGCCAAAAAATACATAGTTTGAGTACTTCATGCATGAACCGGCACATGGACATGAAGCATAAGTTGCAGTGGGAAGCTCAGTGTGCTACAATGCGGCCTAGCCGGCCGGGCCAACCACCGTCTGCCATATCTTGTGCATCCGCGGCCTCTTCATCCTCTGTGACTGGGGGGACAGCAGTCACACCTGTTTTGGGGCGCAGACCTGCCACCTCTTTACCCGCAACAGCCAGCGTGATTGGCAGGTCATCATTTTCTTTGGAGGTGGTAACACCAGCTGGTGTTGAGCGCTGTCCGACATCGATAGCACCACCTTTGGATCAAGGCAACCTAACATGTCCGCCTGCATCTTCCTCACAGACCGGCAGTTTGCCGGGGACACCCTTATCAACCCCGTCTAAGCACAATAGCCAGCCCTCGGTCCCTCAGATGTGGACAAGTAAAAGACCATTTCCTCCTAGCCATAAGAAAGCTAAGAGGTTGAATTTCACCATCTGCAAGCTCTTGGCTACAGAAATGCTGCCTTTCCGCCTGGTGGACACAGAGGATTTTCGAGACCTTATGTCCGTCGCAGTGCCCCAGTACCAGATGCCCAGTCGGCACTACTTCTCAAAGAAAGGTGTGCCTGCGCTCCACCAGCATGTCGCACACAACATCACCGCTTCTTTGAGAAACTCTGTGTGTGACAGGGTGCATTTCACCACAGACACTTGGACGAGTAGGCATGGACAGGGGCGTTACATGTCGCTGACTGGGCACTGGGTAACTATGGTGACAGCAGGACAAGGGGCTGCTGTCCAAGTCTTGCCGTCCCCACGAGTTGTGCGTCAATCCTCTTTATGTCAAAGTTCCTCCACTGCTTCTGCCTCCTCAACCTCCTCTCGGTCTTCCACCTGCACCCAATGCCTGTCTGGTCATGCCACAAGCTTTCTAGCTGCGCAGAAGGGATCCTGCACACCTCCTTACTATGCTGGCAGTAGGGCTCAACGTCTTCAGGCGGTTTTTACTTTGAAATGTCTGGGAAATGTGAGTCACACAGCTGAGGAGTTGTGGTCAGCTCTGGAGAACCAATTTCATGAACGGCTGTCTCCACTGGACCTGAAACCAGGGAAGGCCGTGTGCGACAATGCTGCAAACCTGGATGCGGCCCTTCGCCGGGGCAATGTCACACACGTGCCTTGTATGGCTCACGTGTTGAACCTGGTTGTCCAGCAATTTTTAGCCCACTATCCCAGACTAGATGGCCTTATGCAGAGGGCACGGTCGCTGTGTGCTCACTTCCGCCGTTCGCATCCCGCAGCTCAGCGACTTACATCTCTACAGAAGTCGTTGGGCCTGCCACTTCACCGGCTAAAATGCGATGTGCCTACCCGGTGGAATTCAACTCTGCACATGTTGCAGCAACTGTGGCAGCACCGACAAGCCCTGGTGCAATACGTTCTGACGTATAGCCTGGGCCAACGAGATCCAGAGGTGGGGCAAATCACGCTGGAGGAGTGGTCTCAGATCAGGGACCTATGCACCCTTCTGCACAGTTTTGAAATGGCGACGAAGATGTTTAGTGCTGATGATGCCATTATCAGCATGACTATTCCGGTGATTTACATGCTGGAGCACATGTTAAACAGAATTCGGAGTCAGGTGGTGGCACAAGAGGAGGTGGAGGAAGTAGAGGAGGAGGAGCTGTATGCGGAAGGGCTAACATCTGCAAGGTCCAGACGGTCGGCAGCACCAAGGCGGCAGGCATGTGAGGGTGGGGGAGATGGTTTTACCAGGGAGCATGGTAGCAGCCAAACTAGTGAGGAAGGTGCAGGAGCCCAGGAAGAAGTGGAGGACGAACTGATGGAAGACTCATCAGATGAGGGAGACTTTGATCACATTTCTGTTGTGCGAGGTTGGGGGGAGAGGACAGAGGAAGGAAGCATGATTGTTACCTCGCCACCAACACAACAGGGACTTGGTGCTCCTGGATGCGCAACACACATGAGTGCCTTCTTGCTGCACTACCTGCAACATGACCCTCGAATTGTGAGAATTAGAAATAATCCTGACTACTGGGTTGCCACACTGTTAGATCCCCGGTACAAAAGTAAATTTGCCGAAATTATTCCTGCCATAGAAAGGGATGCACGCATGCAGGAGTATCAGCAGAGACTGTTGCAGAATCTTACATGTGCTTTTCCACAAAACACCAGTGGTGCACGTAGTGAATCTCACAGTTCCAACTTGCCAACCGTGGGACCGTCAAGTGTTCAGCACTCAAACCGTAACAGAACCACAGTATCTGCTGGTAACATCAATTTTGCGGAATCATTTCACCACTTTTTTAGCCCATCCTTTGCAAGGCCACAGGAGACAAGAAGTCTGACACATAGTCAACGCCTAGAGACGATGGTACAGGAGTATCTCCAAGTAAACATTGAAGCCACGACTGTGTCACTGGACCCTTGCTATTTTTGGGCTTCCAATCTGGATAAATGGCCGGAGCTAGCCACTTACGCCTTGGAGATCTTGTCATGCCCCGCAGCCAGCGTTCTGTCTGAACGTGTGTTCAGCGCTGCTGGTGGTGTGCTGACAGATAAGCGCACGCGGCTCTCCACTGATAATGTAGACAGACTCACGTTCATAAAGATGAACAAATCATGGATCCGAAACGACTTTTCTACCCCTGTGTCATCCTGGGGAGAGTAAAAGCTTGATGATTGGTTAAAATCACCCTACCAACCGTTTTAAGCTTTCAAATTACTAATCATGTTTATCTGTATCTTGACTGGAAAATAATTTGGGCTTTGTAGCAGTGTGCAGCACTGATCCTATTAGGCCATCTATAATAAGCTCCACCAGATTTAAAATTAAAAATAATTTTTAGCTGCATCTAGCCCGGAAAATAATTTTGGGGCTCCGAGATGCGCAAGACACATAAGTGCCTTCTTGCTGCACTACCTGCAGCATGACCCTCATATTGTCAGAATTCGAAGTAATCATGACTACTGGGTTGCCACACTCTTAGATCCCCCAAACTTTTCGATCAACCTTTTCATTTTAATAAAGACCAAAAAAATGGTCATTTTTGAAATTATAAGCATTAGCAGGTTGTTAGAAACTGAAATCAAACAGTTTTCAACTCAAAACTTTATTCTAGGTGATGTTACATTTTCACATAGGACCCCTTGTTCGAAAGGAGCTTCTGAACTCTCTCGTCCATTGAATTTGTCAGGTTTTGGATGGTTTCTGCTTCAATTGTTTTGCATGAGGACAGAATACCCTCCCAGAGCTGTTGCTTAGATGTGAACTGCCTCCCGCCATCATAGACACTCCTTTTAATGATGCTCCAAAGGTTCTGAATGGGGTAGAGGTCAGGGGAGCATGGGGGTCACACCATAAGTTTGTCCCCTTTTATGCCTATATCAGCCAGAGATGCAGATGTTTTATGTGCAGCATGAGATGGTGCATTATCATGCAGAAAAATGATCTTGCTGTGAAATACACGGTTCTTCTTCTTGAACCATGGCAGGAAGTGCTGTTTGAGAAAATCCACATACATTATGGAGTTCATCTTTAGCGCCTTCAGGGATCCTAAAGGGGCCGACAATCTCTCTCCCCATGATTCCAGCCCAAAACATTACTCCACCTCCTCCTTGTTGGCGCTGTAGCCGTGTTTGCGTGGGGTGTCCATCAACCAGCCATCCTCCACTCCATCCATCTGGACCATCGATCGCTGCACGGCACTCATCCGTGAACAAAACAGTTTTGAAATCAGTCTTCATGTAATGTTTGGCCCACTGGAGCCGTTTCTGCTTGTGTGAAGTGGATAGAGGAGGTCGACAGGATGGCGTATGCACAGCTGCAAACCTCTGAAGGACCCTGCATCTTGTTGTTCGGGGGACGTTGGAGGCACAAGCAGCTTCAAAAACTTGTCTGCTGCTATGACAAGGCTTTTTTGCCGCTGCTCTTTCAACCTGACGTAATTGCCTGTAGGAAAGAGTCCTCAATTTGCCCTTATCAGCACGCACACGTGTGTACTGTGAATCAGCTACATACTTCTTGATTGCCAAGACACTTCATCCTGATCATCGCACAATGTTGATTGTAGTCATGCCTTGACCTAAACACTCCACAATTTGTTGCTTCTCAGCAGCCGACACATCCTTTTTCTTTCCCATTTTGGCAGAAAATGTAGGCTGCTTAATAATGTGAGAGAGCCTTCTTAAGTAGTCTTGCCTTTCATTGGACACACCTGCCAAACTAATTAGCACAGGTGTCTGCAATTGCTTACAGTGATATAAAGAGCCCTGACACACATCACCATCAATGAGTTTAACTGACAAACAAACAAATTCTTCCCTTATCACTCCTAAACACTTTTTGCATAATAATTTGGAACACAGTGTACATGTGCTTTTCCACAAAACACCAGTGGTTCACGTAGTGAATCTTACAGTTCTAACTTGCCAACCGTGGTCTGTATGGAATTGTTCAATAAAGGGCCCAAAATTAAGATAACATAGATGGGAGAGGTCTCTATGAATAGGAATTCCTAAGTATTTGATACCCTGTGAGGGCCAGGCAAAGGGAAAGTTGGACTGGATGGAATCCTATATGGATTTGGGGAGGGAGACATCGAGGGCCTCAGACTTCGCTGCATTGATTTTAAAATTTTACCATGTAACAAAGTGATCTATTTCAGCCATAACAGCAGGGATGGATATATGTGATTGAGTGATATATACTAGGACATCATCAGCAAATAGAGAGCACTTGTACTCGGTGTCTCCCACCTCAATCCACCTAATATTGGGGTTATGGCGAATTGATGAGAGCAGGTGCTCCGTCACTAGGATGTATAAGAGAGGGGACAGAGGACATCCCTGCCTTGTCCCATTGGTGATTGTGAAAGGTGATGAAAATGTTCTGACGCACCCCCTGGGCCTTGGGACACCCGGAGCCGGACCCTTTTTGGTGGATGCTGGTGGTTGTAGTCTTCGTGGCGGCGACCCGGTTCCGTGGCTCAGGGCGGTCAAACCAGTGGCGGAACTATTTATGTGGTTTTGATGTTTAAATGTCCGACTACGCCACCCGTGGATTGCGGTCAGAGTGAACCGCCGCTACAGGGCAGACCGCTGAGGCTGGTGTTGTGGGTGCAGCAGAGCGTAGCATTACTCCGCACGGGAGGAGTATAGCCTCAGGGCAGTGTATGCGGAGGATGGGGGTGATGGTGCAGGGCAGCAGCAGTAACGACACGGAGTCAGTGATGCAGTCCAGGGCCTTTACTCACAGTTCTTATTATCCAGACCACGTCTGCAGGTAACGGCTGCCCACGTCGTACTGTGCTCACCAGGTGAGGGGCTCAGACAACTCCCAGATAACTTTGGAGCACTTCACAGGACCCCCTTTGTGTGTCCTTTGTCTGGCCTTTCTTACCAACACTTCTGTCCGGCTGCCTCGGGCCTCCTCTTGGTAAACTTGGCGCCATTTTCCCTGACCCTATGTGGTGCCTTCCTAGCGGGTGTAGCGAGGGGCTGCGCCACATAAAATGTCAGAGCCTCCGGTTTCTAGCTGAGGGTCGTTTCCTGCCTCCACTAATTCGGGGACCGGTCTCCCCCTTTGGCCTGACCCCTCCACGCAGGTGGATTCGGGCGTGCGGTGGCGACTCGCCCGTCCGCACCCCTGGGATCCCTTCATTCCTCGTTCCTGGAGCCTTTTCCGCTCCTCTTCCTTCCTTCTCCCTCTTCCAGGCCTGGGCCTCTGTTACTAGGCCCGCCTCCGGAGCAGAGCTCATGCAGAGCCCCTGCTCCCTGCCACTTCTGCTCAGACTTCTCTGCACTGAACTAAGATGGTGCCCACCTTTTATACTCCCTTCTCAATGCACCCAGGAACTGCTTCCTCCCTGCTCCTGCACTACAGGGTTCCCCTTCCTCAGTGTTCCCTCCCCCCACTCCAGCCAGGGACAGGGACTGTTGTGCCCATCTCAGGGGCATATTGGTCGCCCTGCCCCACGGCAATGTGGTGTAATGCATGCAGGTGTCGGGTCCTGATCCACACTCCATCCTTACCTGAGAGTGAGATATCACACCTCTGGGTGAGGTGCAATACGTCTGTAGCAACCGAGCCCTCAGGGTGCTACAGTTCCATTTATCTTCAGCCTAGGTGACGTATTGCGATACAGGGCCGTGATTTTGGCTATAAAAGGGTCCCCTAGACCCCTACCCCAAGCTTTTTAAGAGAATCATATATGGCGTGCCAGGAGACTCTATGGAATGCTTTCTCAGCATCCAACGAGAGTATCTAATTACAAATTTTTAACTGCATCTAGCCCAGGAAATACTTTGTGCCTAGTAGCAGTGTCTGCTAGTCAGCGGATTATCCCGGCTGTTAAGCAAGCTACACCACCTGTAGTTTAGACACTTAATTTTTTCAAAGGAAATGCTTCGGGACCATGGGATACTTAGTGAAGAGCATCAGGAGGCACCCCAAGGCATAGGGGCTGGGACTGGCAGTAGGATGCTTGCGGTGGACAGCCGAGCTCGATCCTTATAAAAGCTTTTTAACTGCAGCAGCTTTAGTGGACGCTACTGGAGCTGGAATTACGCGGCTGCTGGCATGAGACTTGCCCTCCAATAGATCCTTGTAAATGGATTTAAAGTGTATTCATTCAAATTAGAGAGACAATTTAAATTAAAAAGCTTAGAGCTGCCTCCACCACAGGGGGGCTCGCTCCACCCACCAGCGGACAGGCACCAGTATTGGGAGAGGGGGGCTGGCCGTCAGGGTTCACCGCGGCTCTGGCACAAACCCGGCGACACGGAGGTGGCACGGGCAGGAGCGGACTGGCCGTGTCGGCTTCTCACTTTTTGGATTTTAGAAGGGCATGACATGCCTATATCTGTGTCTCCCCCTCCTTTTACTCCTCCACCTCTTTTATTTTCGCATGACTATATGTACTTGTCACTTTTCCATGTGTTAGTTATGTCTTCTGAGCAGTTTGTCAGCTTTTGGACACCTTTGAAGGTGTTTTCTATGTGTTTCTATGTGTTTTTGTTTGCCTGCCATTGGTTTTAACGGTGTTCGAAGGTGTTCGACGAACAGTTCGACGAACAGTTCGGCGAACACACGGGTGTTCGACGAACCGAACCGAACTCGAACACTACGGGGGTGGCTCAACACTAGTCTCCAGCAGTTTGTGACGTGCTGGATCGCTCCAGTGTAACCTTGTTCTGGCTCTCCTAGACTTGCATTGAAAGCTTGTGATGCAACTTTGACTTCTGACCGGCCACTCATAAGTTGCGGTCAAAAGATGGCTCCATGGGACCGGAGTGGTGCTGATAAAAGGTGAAGATGCTGGAGGGTGCGCGTAAGAACGGGGGAAAGGACTTTATATTAGAAGCACAACTCCAGCTCTGAAAAGAAAAAATGTAGGGGGCTTGTGCTTTAAAGGAATGCAAATAAAATACTTCTGTATGTGTTAAATCAATGTATTAAATATAGTGAAAGATTTTAATAGACACTTCAAAAGTTTGCTTTCCCCTCTTTAGCTGAAGGTCTCCACAGTTGTTTTTTTGGTGTCAAACTCTGGGCTTCTTTATATCAACATTGCAAAGGCATGAACTCAATTTATCTCTTGACAATTTAAAGATTTGGATTAGGCCACCGCAGCACCAGAAAAATAATGCTTACTTCAGCAATGTCACCTTCACATTTTACATATTGCAAGTATATTTAGTTAAATGTGTCACAAAAATGAAGCAATGAAAAGCAAATGTTATTTTTGAGTCTATCCAAGGAAAAAATCGCTGCATGCGGAGTTTAATCACACTCGGCTAAGCAAGTCAATGAGTCACACTATGCTCACACTCTGATCACACTCTGGTCAGAGTTTGATCAGAGTGTCATTCGCATAATCAGCCCGATTCTCTGGAATGAGAGAATATACTGCTGTCTGCACTAGTGTTGAGCCACCCCCGTAGTGTTCGAGTTCGGTTCGGTTCGTCGAACACCCGTGTGTTCGCCGAACTGTTCGTCGAACTGTTCGTCGAACACCTTCGAACACCGTTAAAACCAATGGCAGGCAAACAAAAACACATAGAAACACATAGAAAACACCTTCAAAGGTGTCCAAAAGCTGACAAACTGCTCAGAAGACACAACTAACACATGGAAAAGTGACAAGTACATATAGTCATGTCATGCGAAAAGAAAAGAGGTGGAGGAGTAAAAGGAGGGGGAGACACAGATATAGGCATGTCATGCCCTTCTAAAATCCAAAAAGTGAGAAGCCGAGACGGCCAGTCCGCTCCTGCCCGTGCCATCTCCGTGTCGCCGGGTTTGTGCCAGAGCCGCGGTGAACCCTGACGGCCAGCCCCCCTCTCCCAATACTGGTGCCTGTCCGCTGGTGGGTCGAGAGAGCCCCCCTGTGGTGGAGGCAGCTCTAAGCTTTTTAATTTAAATTGTCCCTCTAATTTGAATGAATACACTTTAAATCCATTTACAAGGATCTATTGGAGGGCAAGTCTCATGCCAGCAGCCGCGTAATTCCAGCTCCAGTAGCGTCCACTAAAGCTGCTGCAGTTAAAAAGCTTTTATAAGGATCGAGCTCGGCTGTCCACCGCAAGGCATCCTAGTGCCAGTCCCAGCCCCTATGCCTTGGGGTGCCTCCTGATGCTCTTCACTGAGTATCCCGTGGTCCCGAAGCATTTCCTTTGAAAAAATTAAGTGTCCAAACTACAGGTGGTGTAGCTTGCTTAACAGCCGGGATAATCCGCTGACTAGCAGACACTGCTACTAGGCACAAAGTATTTCCTGGGCTAGATGCAGTTAAAAATTTGTAAGTAGATACTCTCGTTGGATGCTGAGAAAGCATTCCATAGAGTCTCCTGGCATGCCATATATGATTCTCTTAAAAAGCTTGGGGTAGGGGTCTAGGGGACCCTTTTATAGCCAAAATCACGGCCCTGTATCACAATACGTCACCTAGGCTGAAGATAAATGGAACTGTAGCACCGAGGGCTCGGTTGCTACAGACGTATTGCACCTCACCCAGAGGTGTGATATCTCACTCTCAGATAAGGATGGAGTGTGGATCGGGACCCGACACCTGCATGCATTACACCACATTGCCGTGGGGCAGGGCGACCAATATGCCCCTGAGATGGGCACGACAGTCCCTGTCCCTGGCTGGAGTGGGGGGAGGGAACAATGAGGAAGGGGAACCCTGCAGTGCAGGAGCAGGGAGGAAGCAGTTCCTGGGTGCATTGAGAAGGGAGAATAAAAGGTGGGCACCATCTTAGTTCAGTGCAGAGAAGTCTGAGCAGAAGTGGCAGGGAGCAGGGGCTCTGCATGAGCTCTGCTCCGGAGGCGGGCCTAGTAACAGAGGCCCAGGCCTGCAAGAGGGAGAAGGAAGAAGAGGAGCGGAGAAGGCTCCAGGAACGAGGAATGAAGGGATCCCAGGGGTGCGGACGGGCGAGTCGCCACCGCACGCCCGAATCCACCTGCGTGGAGGGGTCAGGCCAAAGGGGGAGACCGGTCCCCGAACTAGTGGAGGCAGGAAACGACCCTCAGCTAGAAACCGGAGGCTCTGACATTTTATGTGGCGCAGCCCCTTGCTCCACCCGCTAGGAAGGCACCACATAGGGTCAGAGAAACTGGCGCCAAGTTTACCAAGAGGAGGCCCGAGGCAGCCGGACAGAAGTGTTGGTAAGAAAGGCCAGACAAAGGACACACAAAGGGGGTCCTGTGAAGTGCTCCAAAGTTATCTGGGAGATGTCTGAGCCCCTCACCTGGTGAGCACAGTACGACGTGGGCAGCCGTTACCTGCAGACGTGGTCTGGATAATAAGAACTGTGAGTAAAGGCCCTGAACTGCATCACTGACTCCGTGTCGTTACTGCTGCTGCCCAGCACCATCACCCCCATCCTCCGCATACACTGCCCTGAGGCTATACTCCTCCCGTGGGGAGTTATGCTACGCTCTGCTGCACCCACAACACCAGCCTTAGCGGTCTGCCCTGTAGCGGCGGTTCACTCTGACCGCAATCCACGGGTGGCGTAGTCGGACATTTAAACATCAAAACCACATAAATAGTTCCGCCACTGGTTTGACCGCCCTGAGCCACGGAACCGGATCGCCGCCACGAAGACTACAACCACCAGCATCCACCAAAAAGGGTCCGGCTCCGGGTGTCCCAAGGCCCAGGGGGTGCGTCAGAACATTTTCATCACCTTTCACAATCACCAATGGGACAAGGCAGGGATGTCCTCTGTCCCCTCTCTTATACATCCTAGTGACGGAGCACCTGCTCTCATCAATTCGCCATAACCCCAATATTAGGTGGATTGAGGTGGGAGGCACCGAGTACAAGTGCTCTCTATTTGCTGATGATGTCCTAGTATATATCACTCAATCACATATATCCATCCCTGCTGTTATGGCTGAAATAGATCACTTTGTTACATGGTAAAATTTTAAAATCAATGCAGCGAAGTCTGAGGCCCTCGATGTCTCCCTCCCTAAATCCATATAGGATTCCATCCAGTCCAACTTTCCCTTTGCCTGGCCCTCACAGGGTATCAAATACTTAGGAATTCCTATTCATAGAGACCTCTCCCATCTATGTTATCTTAATTTTGGGCCCTTTATTTAACAATTCCATACAGACCACGGTTGGCAAGTTGGAACTGTGAGATTCACTACGTGCACCACTGGTATTTTGTGGAAAAGCACATGTAAGATTCTGCAACAGTCTCTGCTGATACTCTTGCATGCGTGCATCCCTTTCTATGGCAGGAATAATTTCTGCAAATTTACTTTTGTACCGGGGATCTAACAGTGTGGCAACCCAGTAGTCAGGATTATTTCTAATTCTCACAATTCGAGGGTCATGTTGCAGGTAGTGCAGCAAGAAGGCACTCATGTGTGTTGCGCATCCAGGAGCACCAAGTCCCTGTTGTGTTGGTGGCGAGGTAACAATCATGCTTCCTTCCTCTGTCCTCTCCCCCCAACCTCGCACAACAGAAATGTGATCAAGGTCTCCCTCATCTGATGAGTCTTCCATCAGTTCGTCCTCCACTTCTTCCTGGGCTCCTGCACCTTCCTCACTAGTTTGGCTGCTACCATGCGCCCTGGTAAAATCATCTCCCCCACCCTCACATGCCTGCCGCCTTGGTGCTGCCGACCGTCTGGACCTTGCAGATGTTAGCCCTTCCGCATACAACTCCTCCTCCTCTACTTCCTCCACCTCCTCTTGTGCCACCACCTGACTCCGAATTCTGTTTAACATGTGCTCCAGCATGTAAATCACCGGAATAGTCATGCTGATAATGGCATCGTCAGCACTAAACATCTTCGTCGCCATTTCAAAACTGTGCAGAAGGGTGCATAGGTCCCTGATCTGAGACCACTCCTCCAGCGTGATTTGCCCCACCTCTGAATCTCGTTGGCCCAGGCTATACGTCAGAACGTATTGCACCAGGGCTTGTCGGTGCTGCCACAGTCGCTGCAACATGTGCAGAGTTGAATTCCACCGGGTAGGCACATCGCATTTTAGCCGGTGAAGTGGCAGGCCCAACGACTTCTGTAGAGATGTAAGTCGCTGAGCTGCGGGATGCGAACGGCGGAAGTGAGCACACAGCGACCGTGCCCTCTGCAGAAGGCCATCTAGTCTGGGATAGTGGGCTAAAAATTGCTGGACAACCAGGTTCAACACGTGAGCCATACAAGGCACGTGTGTGACATTGCCCCGGCGAAGGGCCGCACCCAGGTTTGCAGCATTGTCGCACACGGCCTTCCCTGGTTTCAGGTCCAGTGGAGACAACCATTCATGAAATTGGTTCTCCAGAGCTGACCACAACTCCTCAGCTGTGTGACTCACATTTCCCAGACATTTCAATGTAAAAACCGCCTGATGACGTTGAGCCCTACTGCCAGCATAGTAAGGAGGTGTGCAGGATCCCTTCTGCGCAGTTAGAAAGCTTGTGGCATGACCAGACAGGCTTTGGGTGCAGGTGGAAGACCGAGAGGAGGTTGAGGAGGCAGAAGCAGTGGAGGAACTTTGACATAAAGAGGATTGACGCACAACTCGTGGGGACGGCAAGACTTGGACAGCAGCCCCTTGTCCTGCTGTCACCATAGTTACCCAGTGCCCAGTCAGCGACATGTAACGCCCCTGTCCATGCCTACTCGTCCAAGTGTCTGTGGTGAAATGCACCCTGTCACACACAGAGTTTCTCAAAGAAGCGGTGATGTTGTGTGCGACATGCTGGTGGAGCGCAGGCACACCTTTCTTTGAGAAGTAGTGCCGACTGGGCATCTGGTACTGGGGCACTGCGACGGACATAAGGTCTCGAAAATCCTCTGTGTCCACCAGGCGGAAAGGCAGCATTTCTGTAGCCAAGAGCTTGCAGATGGTGAAATTCAACCTCTTAGCTTTCTTATGGCTAGGAGGAAATGGTCTTTTACTTGTCCACATCTGAGGGACCGAGGGCTGGCTATTGTGCTTAGACGGGGTTGATAAGGGTGTCCCCGGCAAACTGCCGGTCTGTGAGGAAGATGCAGGCGGACATGTTAGGTTGCCTTGATCCAAAGGTGGTGCTATCGATGTCGGACAGCGCTCAACACCAGCTGGTGTTACCACCTCCAAAGAAAATGATGACCTGCCAATCACGCTGGCTGTTGCGGGTAAAGAGGTGGCAGGTCTGCGCCCCAAAACAGGTGTGACTGCTGTCCCCCCAGTCACAGAGGATGAAGAGGCCGCGGATGCACAAGATATGGCAGACGGTGGTTGGCCCGGCCGGCTAGGCCGCATTGTAGCACACTGAGCTTCCCACTGCAACTTATGCTTCATGTCCATGTGCCGGTTCATGCATGAAGTACTCAAACTATGTATTTTTTGGCCTCTACTTAGCTTTTGCTGACAAATGTTACAGATAACACGAGTTGGGCCATCTTTATCGATCTGAAAAAATGCCCAGGCTATGCAAGGCTTAGCACCCATGCGACCTGAAGAGCCACCACGACTTGTGGTGAGAGGCAGAGTTGTGTTTGAGGATGCAGTTGTTGACGTGCTTCCAGTACTACGTCTCTGTCCAGGAAGGCGCAACCTGACCTCGTCGTCACTAGCATCTTCCTCCACCTCCTCTGCTGACCTCATCTCTTGGCTGACTGTGGGTTGACAGTAAGTGGGATCTCCGACCTCATCATCATCACCCTGTGCGTTATCACACCTGTCGTCCTCAGAGCCAACCTGTTCCTGCCCTGACAAAAAACTAAAGTTGTCGCTCCAATCAGGTATTTGAGTCTTATCATCGTCTTCCTCATTGTCTCCACCAACAGGAGTTACAGTTTGGGAATGAGGGTCTACATTATGGTCAGAACCTTCTGCGTCTGGTCCTGGATCCGACTCATAAAGATTCTGGGCATCAGTGCAGATCATTTCCTCGTCTGGATTCACAGAAGCGCTGGAGTCGACCTCTGATTCCCAGGCTATAGTATGAGTAAACAGCTCTGCAGACTCAACCATCTGTTCTACCTCATACTCAGACGGGCAGCTGGAGATTTGGGAGCTGTGAGGAAGCAAGTGCGATTTGGGTGACACCTTTGAGGACTGGAGTATTTGTGATGTTGAAGTTGATGTGGAGGAGAGCCCACTTAAAGGAGCACTTGATATCCGTTGAAGCACCTGCTGTTTTTGTGCCTCATCTGGAATTTGTAGCGATTGGCGTTGCCGTAAGAAAGGGATCTTATCACATTGTCCGCTAAAAGAAGTAGACATTTTAGTTTGGCTGGAAGATGGTCTTTCTTCTGCACCTACCCCACGGACACAACCTTTTTTCCCCTTCCCAACACGCCTATTCCCCTTTCCACCAGCAGCAGGCCTTTTTCCACTCATTTTGGTGGTTAACTAATTCACAACTCTGGAGTTGTTTGCACAAAAAAACAATGGATGGTAACCGAGCAGAGCTGAGTGGCCAAACTGTGGTATTAAGCCAAAACTATTGGCTGGGTTAGATGCAGAAAAAAATTATTTTTAATTTGCAACCTGATGGAGGTCAGTATAGATGGACTAATAGACCAAGTCCCACACACCGCTAGAAGCCCAAATATTTTTTCAGAGCTAGATGCAGAAATTTTTTTTATTCAATTTGCAACCTGATGGAGGTCAGTATAGATGGACTAATAGACCAAGTCCCACACACTGCTAGAAGCCCAAATATTTTTTCAGAGCTAGATGCAGAAAAAAATTATTTTTAATTTGCAACCTGATGGAGGTCAGTATAGATGGACTAATAGACCAAGTCCCACACACCGCTAGAAGCCAAAATATTTTTTCAGAGCTAGATGCAGAAAAAAATTATATTCAATTTGCAACCTGCTGGAGGTCAGCATAGAAGGACTAATAGAACAAGTCCCACACACTGCTAGAAGCCCAAATATTTTTTCAGAGCTAAATGAAGAAAAAAATTATTTTTAATTTGCAACCTGATGGAGGTCAGTATAGATGGACTAATAGACCAAGTCCCACACACTGCTAGAAGCCCAAATATTTTTTCAGAGCTAGATGCAGAAAAAAATTATTTTTAATTTGCAACCTGATGGAGGTCAGTATAGATGGACTAATAGAACAAGTCCCACACGCTGCTAGAAGCCCAAATATTTTTTCAGAGATAAATGAAGAAAAAAATTATTTTTAATTTGCAACCTGATGGAGGTCAGTATAGATGGACTAATAGACCAAGTCCCACACACTGCTAGAAGCCCAAATATTTTTTCAGAGCTAGATGCAGAAAAAAATTATTTTTAATTTGCAACCTGATGGAGGTCAGTATAGATGGACTAATCGAACAAGTCCCACACGCTGCTAGAAGCCCAAATATTTTTTCAGAGATAAATGAAGAAAAAAATTATTTTTAATTTGCAACCTGATGGAGGTCAGTATGGATGGACTAATAGACCAAGTCCCACACACTGCTAGAAGCCCAAATATTTTTTCAGAGCTAGATGCAGAAAAAAATTATTTTTAATTTGCAACCTGATGGAGGTCAGTATAGATGGACTAATAGACCAAGTCCCACACACCGCTAGAAGCCAAAATATTTTTTCAGAGCTAGATGCAGAAAAAAATTATATTCAATTTGCAACCTGCTGGAGGTCAGTATAGAAGGACTAATAGAACAAGTCCCACACACTGCTAGAAGCCCAAATATTTTTTCAGAGCTAAATGAAGAAAAAAATTATTTTTAATTTGCAACCTGATGGAGGTCAGTATAGATGGACTAATAGACCAAGTCCCACACACTGCTAGAAGCCCAAATATTTTTTCAGAGCTAGATGCAGAAAAAAATTATTTTTAATTTGCAACCTGATGGAGGTCAGTATAGATGGACTAATAGAACAAGTCCCACACGCTGCTAGAAGCCCAAATATTTTTTCAGAGATAAATGATGAAAAAAATTATTTTTAATTTGCAACCTGATGGAGGTCAGTATAGATGGACTAATAGACCAAGTCCCACACACTGCTAGAAGCCCAAATATTTTTTCAGAGCTAGATGCAGAAAAAAATTATTTTTAATTTGCAACCTGATGGAGGTCAGTATAGATGGACTAATCGAACAAGTCCCACACGCTGCTAGAAGCCCAAATATTTTTTCAGAGATAAATGAAGAAAAAAATTATTTTTAATTTGCAACCTGATGGAGGTCAGTATAGATGGACTAATAGACCAAGTCCCACACACTGCTAGAAGCCCAAAATTTTTTCAGAGCTAGATGCAGAAAAAAATTATTTTTAATTTGCAACTTGATGGAGGTCAGTATAGATGGACTAATAGACCAAGTCCCACACACCGCTAGAAGCCCAAATATTTTTTCAGAGCTAGATGCAGAAAAAAATTATATTCAATTTGCAACCTGCTGGAGGTCAGTATAGAAGGACTAATAGAACAAGTCCCACACACTGCTAGAAGCCCAAATATTTTTTCAGAGCTAAATGAAGAAAAAAATTATTTTTAATTTGCAACCTGATGGAGGTCAGTATAGATGGACTAATAGACCAAGTCCCACACACTGCTAGAAGCCCAAATATTTTTTCAGAGCTAGATGCAGAAAAAAATTATTTTTAATTTGCAACCTGATGGAGGTCAGTATAGATGGACTAATAGACCAAGTCCCACACACCGCTAGAAGCCCAAATATTTTTTCAGAGCTAGATGCAGAAATTTTTTTTATTCAATTTGCAACCTGATGGAGGTCAGTATAGATGGACTAATAGACCAAGTCCCACACACTGCTAGAAGCCCAAATATTTTTTCAGAGCTAGATGCAGAAAAAAATTATTTTTAATTTGCAACCTGATGGAGGTCAGTATAGATGGACTAATAGACCAAGTCCCACACACTGCTAGAAGCCCAAATATTTTTTCAGAGCTAGATGCAGAAAAAAATTATTTTTAATTTGCAACCTGATGGAGGTCAGTATAGATGGACTAATAGAACAAGTCCCACACGCTGCTAGAAGCCCAAATATTTTTTCAGAGATAAATGAAGAAAAAAGTTATTTTTAATTTGCAACCTGATGGAGGTCAGTATAGATGGACTAATAGACCAAGTCCCACACACTGCTAGAAGCCCAAATATTTTTTCAGAGCTAGATGCAGAAAAAAATTATTTTTAATTTGCAACCTGATGGAGGTCAGTATAGATGGACTAATAGAATGATGCTATGCCCAAAAGATTTTACTTCACTAGGTGCAGTAAAAAAATTGGTATTCTATACACAGGTGGTATATCTTGCAACACAGATAGGCTACTCCACTGACTAACACACTCTGCAATAGGCCAAAAAGGATTAGCTTTGCTAGATTCAGCCAAATGCTGTGAAAAAAACTTGCACAGCACTGGCACAGACCTGCCTGGCAAAAACTGATAGGAACTGATGTAACCTAGTCCTGAAAAGGACTCCAATTACAATTAGTCTTTACTCCCACAATCTATCTATTTAAGAGCACAGACCTGGTTGATAAAAGTCGTAGGAAATGCTGTAACCTAGTCCTTAAAAGGACTGCAATCACAACTATTCCCTACTCCCAAGCTATCTGTATATTTGTGCGAAAATTGACTTGAAATTAACAAGGTATAGCGCACACAGCAACAGCGGTGCCGTCTAACACGCAGCTGCAGCAGTGAGAAAATGGTGGCGACGGGGAAAATGGCTTGGTCTTATAGGGCAAGGACATGTGACATACACTGCCAATCACACATGCCCTTGCTTGTGTGAAAAAAAGCACTTCGCTCCGTGTGTGCGCTGCTGATAGGCTGACAGATTGCACCTCCCCACTGCAAATGCGGGAAAGAGAAAAAAAAATGGAGATCTTCATTGTTCCTGCAGAGATCCATCCCCTGCCCCTCCCCCCGCCCCGCTGTACACTCAAACTGCGTATTAACATTAATTTTCATCATTACTGAGAAAAAATCCAGTTATGATTTTGGTGCACGAACAGTTATCGAACATAACCTCGAACAGCCGAATTTTTCTCAAATTGTTTGTGTTCGCCGACCGGCTCGAACACCGCCCAAAACAGCTCGAATTTGAGATTGGCGAACAGTTCGAGTAGAACAACGCTCATCTCTAGTCTGCACCTGCCCTTATAGTCACACACAGCTCTGTAGTGAGATCAGGAGAGTAGAGAGTGGCCATCACATATCACACCGGTAACTCCCCCTTTTAGCTTATAATAATATCTTGAGGCAGATTCTAAGGAAGATCTATGTCCGGCCCATAGATCTTACGAGCTCATTTACAGAAAATGTGGATTTCTGTGAAATAAGACATCAGATCACCAGTATCAAGGAATCATTTTACTTAGTTTCCTATGACATACATGCCCCAAAAGACGGCTTTGGAGGGCTAATCCTACTGACAGATTCCCTTTAAGCAGCAACAAATGTCATAAGAAGTTGTACAGTAACAATTGGGGGACCCATAGCTTCTAGAATACGTTCATAAAATCTTTGAAGCAAATAGCTTACCGACATCAGCGTACATGTTGGACTCAAGTCAGGAGAAGGTGTATGGAGCTCGCTCAAACGCTGGGCCCGTACCATGCCCAGCAGATAACGGCTGTGTGTCAAAGCCAGGATTTGCATCTAATTGCCACGAGTGGAAGAGAGCTCACTCCATGAGTGTTAATCTGTTAATTACTGCTGTCAATATCTGACAGAAGTTGTCATGCAGTGCCTTGGGACTATGGGCGCTAGCCAGGACCCTAGAACTAGGGTCCCCCTAGTCTATCCCTGTCGCCCGGATTACTCCTGAAGGTTGAGATGCCGGGTTCTTGTGCCTTGCTATACTCCTAAATACACCCTTATCTGTCCCCTCCCCCATCCAGGGAGGTGGGAAGCTAAAGTGTATAGGTATACACTAATCAGACAAACAAGAGAAGATGGACAGGGATAAATGAAAATAACAATCACACAAAATACACTCATCAAACAACAGAGTGGGACACAGGGGAGTTAAAGGAAGAAAAACCAAATAGGATGGTGATGTGTCCACAAAGAAAACTCCAAGCAACAATCTCCTGAACGAAACTCCAAACGCCTACTCCAACCATAAACTACACCTCCAACTCCAGAACCAGGCAGCAAAAACGAACTAAAAATAAGACTCCCACACCTCCATCTACAGAAAAATGGAAACAAGCAAAAAAAATGTCAAACTTATGTTTTTTTAGTAATTTCACCACATGTGGAATTTGTTTCTTATTTTCTAGTACACTATGTGTTAAAATGAATGGTGTCCTTCAAAACTACAACTCGTTCTCATACGGCTATGTGGACAGAAAAATAAAAAAAAAGATATGGCTTTTGGAAAAATGGGGGGGCGGGAACAGAAACGCAAGAATGGAAATTGGGAAAAGGTTAAATGATAGAAGCAAAATAAGTTAAATCCCGTACCCTGTTGTCATTGCACTGCAGAGAGCAGTAAGGGTATGTGCACATGTTGTTTGCAGCAGATTTTTCTGCGTCAAAAACCAGAATGTTTGAAGGAAAAATGATATGTAAAATATTTGCATTTCTGATGCAATTTTACTTGCATTTTTTCCCCACTCATTTGAGTGTGTGAAAAAACACTGCAAAAACGTTTAAATAATTGACATCTTACAGATTTGAAAAAAAACACTTTAAAGGGGTTTCCCACAAACAAAGTTAATTTTAATTAATAGAATAATGATAATTTCCACAATTGGTTGTGTTAATAAAAAATGTTCCTGTGCTGAGATAATCTTATAAATGTGCCCCTGCTGTGTACTGTGTAATGGCTGTGTCTGACCGTGCAGGAACATGGTCTGATCATACCACATCTCCTGAGCAAGGGAGGAAGCAAAAGAGTATACAGACATTACAGGAGGGGATCACAGATGATTCTTTTTGTGAGGTAAAACATTTCCCTGCCTGTTTTTAATTAATGTTTTACCTCAAAGAAAGAATCAGCTGTGATCCCCTGCTGTAATGTCTGTATACTCTTTTCCGTTCTCCCCCGCCCAGGAGATGTGGTATGATCAGACCATGTCCCTGCACGGTCAGACACAGCCATTACACAGTACACAGCAGGGGAACGTTTATAAGATTATCTCAGCACGGGGACATTTTATTTAAACACATCCAATTGTGGAAACTGTTATTATTCCAAGATCTATTGATTAAAATGTTGATTACAATTAACTTTGTGAGAAAACCCCTTTTAATGGTTAAAATCCGAAACAAAACATGAAGCAGCAACCTGTTTGAGAAATTTCTGGTGCTGTAAACTGCAACGTTTTTACCCTCAAAAAATGCATGGAAAAAAATACAGCAAAAATGCAGCCTGTGAACAAATCAGACGCCTCCAGTATGGTATTTCATGATTGATAATATTTTCCTGTATTAATTTAAAACTATCCCTTTGATGTGGAATATTGGTCCAATCATTAGACTAAAAAAATGTTACAATGTGTCATACACCCTGAAAATAATCAGATTAAAAACTCAATTATTAATGTGATTTTTTAACATTGAAATTTAAAGCTCAAGTGATGCCAAGAGAAAAATATACAGAGCGTGAATATTTAATGCTAGCTAAATTTGTATCTCCCCTTATAAAATGTTTAATAGTTCACTCACTTCCCTGGCAACACAGATGGCATTTTGGAAGAGGCTTCCTTATTTTTATTACATAGATGTTCTAGTACAATGACATGTAACCTATATTTATAGCAACATGTGAATATAAGATCAGAGCTTCAAATACTAAATCAAATACTAAATCTATAAGACGCTGTCGCAGTGCACAATACTAACTAAACATTTGCTAATTCTCACCTTCCTACATGAACAAAATGGGACAGAGCTAGTAAAAACAAGCAACTTTTCGATTTCCTTGTTATTGAAAAGTCTCTTGTTTTTTAAGAACAAACTAATTTTTAATATTATTGTTTATGGCTTGTTGGTTAGGGAAACGGCCACTGATGCAGTCCAGCAGCAGTGGCTGAATATGAACGGTGCTTACAAGGTCTTTCCAATAGAGCTTGTACACACTGCACCGAAGCTAATCAAAATCGCTGGAACTCACTCTTGGCATTCGATCCTGTACAACTTAACTGCCACTTATATTCAGGCTTGGACTGGCTGGCAGGAGAACAGGAGAATCCTCCGGTGGGCAACCACACTCTTATATGAGCAGTACTTTGCACAATATACTTGAATCACTATGTACAGACAAAGACAGCATCTTATTCATGTAACAATCTACCCAGTTCATTGTTATATAAATTTGTGATTGAGGATAATGTCACATTTGCATGTAGCTGAAAAGTGGGGCCCTGTAGTTTGCTACTGGTGGGCCCTTGGCACCCCACTCTGACACTGCTCATATCCAACGATGCTGCAAAGGCAAACTGCAATATTTAACAGCTTCAGAGAGCACACATTTCTGGCTAGTGGTGCAATAATGCTGCTGTTGTATTTAGTCATTTAAGAAGGAGCGCACCTCCTGCCAGCAAGCAGGAAACCCAGAGGTTCCTATTTAAGGACATGAGACAACCCCTTTAAATCTGATTTATTGTTCTGGGCATTATTGACACTTGTTGGTGGAACTAATTTATATAAGTGTGCACTTATCATTTTTATAACGGCTAGGTAGCATATTGCATTCTCTAAACCACACAAAATTTTAAAGGGGACCTGTCCGCTGGTCTGACGTATGTGTTACAGTAAATTAAATAACAATTCTGGAGTAGATTTTTGTATTATTCTATGTTGTAGTGCTCATTTGTAATTGTTCCTAGAAATGTAAATGAATTGGCAGTTGTGATTTATCATCTTCTTTTTCAAAAGGGGTGAGTCCGTACATGATCTGATGCTGTCAACTCTGATTGGATACTGTTAAGGCTCATGCACACAACCGTATATTTGGTCCTCAGTGCCGCCGTTAAAACAAACAGATCGCACTTGGACCAATGTTATTCAATGGGGCAGAGCAGATGAACAAATATTTTCACTGAATGCATGTGAAAAAAATTGCAGCATGCACGATATTCCTCTGAAAATCGTATGAGACTCACCCATTTAAGTCTTTGGGAGTAAGGAAAAAAATTAGATGCCACAGTAAAGCACCCAATTTTTAAGGATGCAAAGCAATTCTGCAACATAGGAAACTGTAAATAGTCCTGTAAATGATTAATATCATATTTCTCAGATATAATATTTATTACAAAGTTTCTTATTTTCCCATGCACTATTGATTTATGAAATAAAATGTAAACATTTTAAGTCATTAAAGGCAATCTGGCACCATGTTTTCTGCGACAACATCTGAAAGCAGTATGATGTAGAGACAGATACCCTGATTCCAGCAATATATCACTTATTTGGCTGCTTGCTGCAGTTTTAATAAAATTACTGTTTTATCTGCTGCAGATCAACCAGATTTCTGAATGCTGACCACACTACTGATTGGAAGTTTTACATATACACTGTGCATAGGCAGAAAGCTGCCAATCAGTCGTGGGGAGCGTGGTTGTACTATCTGTCAGCAGGTTTACTAGTCCTCTAGTGATGAACACCTGATGATAAACAGCGATTTAATCAAAACAACAAGCAGACCAGTAAGTGACACATTAGCGGAATCAGGGTTTCTGTCTCTACATCAAGCTGCTCTCAAGCTAGGTGGCAAAAACCTGGATTACCTTTGATAATACATACATGTCAGGAGTGCTGACCACTCCTCTTTAAAGACAAAATATTTGTCCCCTGCTTTATTTTATTAGTATAAAAGCAATGTATTATTATAGTTATTAGTAGGTGAAGCAGAAGCCAAACTCCCATAGATCACAATGAAATATATGAAAAACTCTGATATTGTACAAGGCATTCACAATGAATAACACTAAGGTGATAAATAATGTACGGCTTTCGTCTTTTATCTGCTTATTTTATAGCTGTTCTTCGTCTGGTCTTTAAAAATAGATGAAGTAATATACTGTGAGACACTTGTAAGAAGACTTGGAATAACATTTCCTTGTGTTATTCAGCTCATTTTTTTTCCTTTCCCACAATTCTAAAAATACATTAGCTAAAGGGGTGGTAATCTCCTCTGAGCATCACTTTGTAATAATCCAAAATAAAGGTTTTTGAATTAAAACATATATATAATGACTTCTACAAGCAAAATTACTGCATTCAAAGGGCAAAGCATTAGCACATCTGCTTTTGATAGAAAAGGAAAGAAGCGGTCACATTTAGGTTTATACAGTAGGCTCTTATTTTTGACTACACTGACTTTTTTAATTATGGGGTCCATACTATGTATACCTTGCAATGCTTGTTCTATTTACTTGGGATCATTAATTATATTATTATATATAGACTATTAATTATGCTTAAAAAGAACAGAACAGCAAATTTCTTCTTAAATTACAAATTCTCACCAAAAAGTTCTTGACATTAAGAACATAGTTCTTTGTAATGCTTATGCCTCACATTGTTAAAAAGTTTCTCCAGGACTATTTTTTTAACTGTGGGCCTAAAAACTAACAGGCTGTCATGCTAGGTATGGGAAGAACCCAGCGTACAATGACAGGAAAAGAGGGGAAGTCCTGCAACTAGGGAAAGGGAGAGTGGAGACCCCTAAGCAGATCTAACGACTCCCTCACTCCCTTATAGACCCTAAATAGGTTCCGCACCTAATGCCGAGCAGGATACTATAGCCATGGCTGAACCTAAAGCTAGGCCCTAGGTAGGGAGGGGTGAGCACTAATCAGTCCCACTGCAACTAAAGTCAAACAAAGGACACAGACAAGGGGATACACTTAGCTTTGAGAAGACACCAGAGAGATCATGACTACAATCCACAAAGGAACTCCAAGAAGAAGCCAGCCAACTGCTAAAACTCCAGACCTAATTTACTCTATCACCAGCGATTCTCTGGAGAAACTGAGTGTATTTTAAATATCCAGCAAGGGTGTGTTAATTAGCAGCAGAAGGTGGAGATCACTGCTGGGTCCTAGAGAGGGAGGGATGATGAAAGGATCAAGAAGGTGTCTGCAAGGCTAAGCACAGCGACTTTCTACAGCCGGGTCCAGAATGACTGTCTGTAAAATCTGACACACCCATGACACAGGCATGGAGTTGCTAACTACCTGCCTATTGTGCTCGATTCTGCTAGCAATTCAGCTGCTCAAGATTAGAGATGAGCGGTGTTCGACTAGAACTGTTCGCCAATCTCAAATTCGAGCTGTTTTGGGCGGTGTTCGAGTTGTTCGACGAACCCGAACGATTTGCAAAAAATTCGGCTGTTCGAAGTTATGTTCGATAACTGTTCGTGCACCAAAAGCGTGTCCTGCATGTCTGGCGCTATTTAGAGCACCAATCATGCAGGGATTGTCTGCCACTCACTGTAATGCCACAGCCATGGTGGTTGTGGCATTAGAGTGATTGCCCAAATCGATGGGAACTGTGCTCACAGTGAAACATGAAAAGCCGGCAATTCAGCAGCGGCATACACCGGTACCCGACAATTTAGAACCGAAAGAATAGAGCTTCACACATAGATTAGATAGATAGAAACATGTCAGTCACATATATAAGAAGTACAGTGACAGTGTTGATTACTGTACTTGTCATTTAGTGTAAAGGATTTATAAAAAAAAATATTAGTGTTTTCATGCACCGTCTCTTTAAAAAAGCCGGCCGGCAATTCAGCAGCGGTACCCGACAATTTAGAATAGAAGGAATAGAGAATCACACATAAATTAGATAGATAGAAACATGTCAGTCACATATATAAGAAGTACAGTGACAGTGTTGATTACTGTACTTGCCATTTAGTGTAAAGGATTTATTAAAAAAAATATTAGTGTTTTCATGCACCGTCTCTTTAAAAAAGCCGGCCGGCAATTCAGCAGCGGTACCCGACAATTTAGAATGGAAGGAATAGAGCATCACACATAGATTAGATAGATAGAAACATGTCAGTCACATATATATGAAGCACAGTGACAGTGTTGATTACTGTACTTGTCATTTAGTGTTAAAATAAAGGATTTATTTAAAAAAAAATTAGCGTGGGGTTCCCCTTAATTTTAGGCTCTAGCAGAGGTTAAGCAGACGGCTGGGGCAGATGTTTGAAGCCTGGGAAGGGGGTAATACCCATGGAGCTTCCCAGGCTACTAATATCAGCCCCCAGCTGAATGCCTAGCCTTTACTAGCTATTAAAATGGGGGACCCCCCAAAAAATTGACGTGGGGTCCCCCCTATTTTAATAGCTAGCAAAGGCTAGGCAGACAGCTGGGGGCTGATAATAATAGCCCAGGAAGGGTGCCATGAATATTGGCCCCCTCCCAGGCTAGAAACACCAGCCGTCAGCCGCCCCAGAAATGGCACATCCATAGGATGCACCAATTCTGGCACTTAGCCTCGCTCTTCCCACTGCCCTGTAGCGGTGGCAGTGGGGTAATAGGGCTGGGGTTGATGTCAGCTTATAATGCCAGCTGACATCAAGCCCAGGTTAGTAATAGAGAGGCGTCTATAAGACACCCCCATTACTAACCCCATAGTCAAAGTTAAAAAAAAACACAAACACCCAGAATAAAGTCCTTTAATTGAAATAAAGACACAATTCTTTATTGTTCTAAATTAAACCATACTTACCGTCACGCCCATTCCAGCTGAAGCCAACGATCCCCTGCAATAAAAGAAAAATAATAAAGCAACATCATCCTTACCTTTCCATGGTTCCCACGACAGCTTCAGCTCTGCTACATCGAGATGACAGGCTGGACCGCAGCAGAACGCTGCCATCCAGCCTGTCATCCCGCGGACACTGAGAAGCGCAGGCATGCTTGCGCTCCTCAGCGTCTCTCTGTGACGGCATCCAGATGAGCCGAGGTCATGTCCAATGAACTCGGCTCACCTCATGCACGTCACTGACAGCGTGGGAAAATTCTCACGCTGAAGCGCTGAGTGCAGGAGAATTCTCCCACGCTGTCAGTGACGTGCATAAGGTGAGCTCATGTCCAATGAACTCAGCTCACCTCATGCACGTCACTGACAGCGTGGGAAAATTCTCCTGCACTCAGCGCTTCAGCGTGAGAATTCTCCCACGCTGAAGCGCTGAGTGCAGGAGAATTTTCCCACGCTGTCAGTGACGTGCATGAGGTGAGCCGAGTTCATTGGACATTAACTCGGCTCATCTGGATGCCCTCACAGAGAGACACTGTGGAGCGCAAGCATGTCTGCGCTTCTCAGTGTCTGCGGGATGACAGGCTGGATGGCAGCGTTCTGCAGGTCCAGCCTGTCATCTCGATGTAGCAGAGCTGGAGCCGTCCTGGGAACCATGGAAAGGTAAGGATGATGTTGCTTTATTATTTTTCTTTTATTTCAGGAGATCGTTGGCTTCAGCTGGAATGGGCGTGACGGTAAGTATGGTTTAATTTAGAACAATAAAGAATTGTGTGTTTATTTCAATTAAAGGACTTTTTTCTGGGTGTTGTGTTTTTTTTAAATACTTTACTAGAAATTCATGGTGGTCATGTCTAATATTGGCGTGACCCCATGAATTTCGGGCTTAGGGCCAGCTAATAATGCCAAGCTGGCCCTAACCCCTTTATTACCCAGTGAGCCAACGCATCAGGGCCCTGGATGAGTTGGGTACAGCGCCAGAAGATGGCGCTTCTAAGAACGCGCCATTTTCCGGGGTGGCTGCGGGCTGCAATTTGCAGCGGGGGTGGCCCAGAAAGCTTGGGCCTCCCTGCGCTGCGGATTCCAGCCCCCAGCTGCCTAGTTGTACCTGGCTGGACTCAAAAACAGGGCGAAGCCCCACGTCAATTTTCTTTAAATTATTTCATGAAATAATTAAGAAAAAAAGGGCTTCCCTATATTGTTGTGTCTGGCCAGGTACAAATAGGCAGCTGGTGGTTGGGGGCAGCCCGTTCCTGCCTGCTGCACCTGGCTGGACACAAATATAGTGCGAAGCCCCACGTCAATTTTTTTTAAATTATTTCATGAATTTCCTGAAATAATTTAAAAAAATTGAAGTGGGGCTTCGCACTATATTTGTGTCCAGCCAGGTACAGCAGGCAGGAACGGGCTGCCCCCAACCACCAGCTGCCTATTTGTACCTGGCCGGACACAACAATATAGGGAAGGCCTTTTTTTCTTAATTATTTCATGAATTTCATGAAATAATAAAAAAAAATTGAAGTGGTGCTTCGCACTATATTTGTGTCCAGCCAGGTACAGCAGGCAGGAACGGGCTGCCCCCAACCACCAGCTGCCTATTTGTACCTGGCCGGACACAACAATATAGGGAAGGCCTTTTTTTCTTAATTATTTCATGAATTTCATGAAATAATAAAAAAAAATTGAAGTGGGGCTTCGCACTATATTTGTGTCCAGCCAGGTACAGCAGGCAGGAACGGGCTGCCCCCAACCACCAGCTGCCTATTTGTACCTGGCCGGACACAACAATAAAGGGAAGGCCTTTTTTTCTTAATTATTTCATGAATTTCATGAAATAATTAAAAAAAAAATACGTGGGGCTTCGCCCTATTTTTGTGTCCAGCCAGGTACAACTAGGCAGCTGGGGGCTGGAATCTGCAGCGCAGGGAGGCCCAAGCTTTCTGGCCCCCCCCCCGCTGCAAATTGCAGTCCGCAGCCACCCCGGAAAATGGCGAGTTCATAGAAGCGCCATCTTCTGGCGCTGTACCCAACTCATCCAGGGCCGTGGTGCGGTGGCTCACTGGGTAATAAAGGGGTTAGGGACAGCTTGGTATTATCAGCTGGCCCTAAGCCCAAAATTCATGGGGTCACGACAGTATTAGACATGACCGCCATGAATTTCTAGTAAAGTATTTAAAAAAAACACAACACCCAGAATAAAGTCCTTTAATTGAAATAAACACACAATTCTTTATTGTTCTAAATTAAACCATACTTACCATCACACCCATTCCAGCTGAAGCCAACGATCTCCTGCAATAAAAGAAAAATAATAAACCAACATCATCCTTACCTTTCCATGCTTCCCAGGACGGCTCCAGCTCTGCTACATCGAGATGACAGGCTGGACCGCAGCAGAACGCTGCCATCCAGCCTGTCATCCCGCAGACACTGAGAAGCGCAGGCATGCTTGCGCTCCTCAGTGTCTCGCTGTGACGGCATAAAGATGAGCCGAGGTCATGTCCAATGAACTCAGCTCACCTCATTCACGTCACTGACAGCGTGGGAAAATTCTCACGCTGAAATGCTGAGTGCAGGAGAATTCTCCCACGCTGTAAGTGACGTGCATGAGGTGAGCAGAGATCATTGGACATGAACTCACCTCATGCACGTCACTGACAGCGCTTCAGCGTGAGAATTTTCCCACGCTGTCAGTGACGTGCATGAGGTGCGCCGAGTTCATTGGACATGACCTCGGCTCATGTGGATGCCGTCACAGCGAGACACTGAGGAGCGCAAGCATGCCTGCGCTTCTCAGTGTCCGCGGGATGACAGGCTGGATGGCAGCTTTCTCCTGCGGTCCAGCCTGTCATCTCGATGTAGCAGAGCTGGAGCTGTCCTGGGAACCATCGAAAGGTAAGGATGATGTTGGTTTATTATTTTATTTTTATTACAGGAGATCGTTGGCTTCAGCTGGAATGGGCGTGATGGTAAGTATGGTTTAATTTAGAACAATAAAGAATTGTGTGTTTATTTCAATTAAAGGACTTTATTCTGGGTGTTTGTGTTTTTTTTAACTTTTACTATGGGGTTAGTAATGGGGGTGTCTTATAGACGCCTCTCCATTACTAACCTGGGCTTGATGTCAGCAGGCGTTATAAGCTGACATCAACCCCAACCCTATTACCCCACTGCCACCGCTACAGGGCAGTGGGAAGAGCGAGGCTAAGTGCCAGAATTGGCGCATCCTATGGATGCGCCATTTCTGGGGCGGCTGACGGCTGGTGTTTCCAGCCTGGGAGGGGGCCAATATTCATGGCACCCTTCCTGAGCTATTAATATCAGCCCCCAGCTGTCTGCCTAGCCTTTGCTAGCTATTAACATAGGGGGGACCCCACGTCATTTTTTGGGGGGGGTCCCCCTTTTTAATAGCTAGTAAAGGCTAAGTATTCAGCTGGGGGCTGATATTAGTAGCCTGGGAAGCTCCGTGGGTATTACCCCCTTCCCAGGCTTCAAACCTCTGCCCCAGCCGTCTGCTTAACCTCCGCTAGAGCCTAAAATTACGGGGAACCCCACGCCAATTTTTATTTTAATAAATCCTTTATTTTAACACTAAATGACAAGTACAGTAACCAACACTGTCACTGTACTTCATATATATGTGACTGACATGTTTCTATCTATCTAATCTATGTGTGAAGCTCTATTCTTTCTGTTCTAAATTGTCGGGTACAGATGCTGAATTACCGGCCGGCTTTTTTAAAGAGACGGTGCATGAAAACACTATTATTTTTTTTACTAAATCCTTTACACTAAATGATAAGTGCAGTAACCAACACTGTCACTGTACTTATTATAAATGTGACTGACATGTTTCTATCTATCTAATCTATGTGTGAAGCTCTATTCTTTCTGTTCTAAATTGTCGGGTACCGCTGCTGAATTGCCGGCCGGCTTTTTTAAAGAGACGGTGCATGAAAACACTAATATTTTTTTTACTAAATCCTTTACACTAAATGACAAGTGCAGTAACCAACACTGTCACTGTACTTCTTATATATGTGACTGACATGTTTCTATCTATCTAATCTATGTGTGATGCTCTATTCCTTCTTGTCTACATTGTCGGGTACCGGTGTATGCCGCTGCTGAATTTGCCGGCCGGCTTTTTTAAAGAGTGTGTCTTCTGAGCAGTTTGTCAGCTTTTGGACACCTTTGCATGTGTTTTCTATGTGTTTCTATGTGTTTTTTTTTGCCTGCCATTGGTTTTAACGGTGT
Organism: Phyllobates terribilis; assembly: GCF_046119375.1. Classification (NCBI taxonomy): domain Eukaryota; kingdom Metazoa; phylum Chordata; class Amphibia; order Anura; family Dendrobatidae; genus Phyllobates; species Phyllobates terribilis. Next base: position 123,454,776 of record NW_027362762.1, on the reverse strand, counting down.
TCGACGGTGTTCTAAGGTGTTCGACGAACAGTTCCTCGAACATCCCGGTGTTCGACGAACCGAACCGAACCCGAACACTATGGGGGTGGCTCAACACTACTCAAGATCAACAGAGCAGCTCTTCCTTTTCCGGGATGCTCCTTCGACAGAGCATGACTGCCGACGTCTTGCTGATTGACAATCGGCTTCCGGCAGTTAGGCAGTCCATCAGTCTGACATCAGCAGTCACATTCCATCAAGAGAACAAAGTGGAAGAGAAGCTGCGGCTCTGTTGACGTGATGTTAGCAGAATCCGCTGAGTTACTAGCTGGAGTAGTCTGTTATTTCTCTGTGCAGCCAGAGTTCCGTGCTGGGCTAAAAGGGAGGTAGGTAGCAACTACCTACCTGTAATTTTTTAGGTCCATAGTAAAAAGATACAGTTGTGGTCAAAAGTTTACATACCGCTGCAAAATTTTTGAATTCTTGGCCTTGTTTCAGAGAATATGAATGATAACAAAAAAAACTTTTTCTCCACTCATGGTTATTGGTTGGGTGAAGCCACTTATTGTCAAACTACTGTGTTTTCTCTTTTTCAATCTTAATCAATCTAATTAATTAATTAATTAATTTAAATCAATCTTTTGATCAGAGTCATTTGGATGCTTTTGGTTGTCATTAAGATTTAAAAAGAGAAAACACAGTAATTTGACAATAAATGGCTTCACCCAACCAATAACCATGAGTGGAGAAAAAGTTTTTTTGTTATCATTCATATTCTATGAAACAATGCCAAGATGCCAAGAAAGGAAAATTCTGCCGGGGTATGTAAACTTTTGAGCACATCTGTATATAGTACTAGATAAACCCTTTAATTGTATGTTACTATCGGTAGATTCCCTCTTTGTGTCCAGTGCTCTGTTTTACAACATATAAGGCACCTCTACCTAACTGACGGCATCCTTTGGAAAAGACCAGTAGAAACCGTGAAACCAGTAACGTTTTTTTGTTATTGGATATTGTTTTGTTCTTATTTTTGATATAAAGTATGAAGAAAGGTAATAAGAAATGACAGATAAATTCAGAATATTGCAAAAACTTTTATGTTGTGTATCACTACCGACAATGTGTAAATTTCTAAACTAAAATTTAAAGGGAACCTGTCACCATAAAAATGCAATCTACTCTGCAGGAACCATGTTATAAAACAAGGGAAGCGGAGTAGATGGATACACACATGGACAACATTGTTGCTACTTTCTGGTAAGTAAGTAAGAAAAGCCCACAATGGTCGCTGAAATAATTTTAAACGGAATTTTCAATTTAAATTTAATGAATATCAACTAATGTAAATCAGACTTTGCTTTTGAATTGTGGTTCAACAGAAAAAAAGTAAAATAATGAAACTGACCTGGAGAAAATGATGGTATCCTTAACTTAATATTTTGTTACACAACCTTTTGAGGCAATTGCTGCAACCAAATGATTTCTCTAATTCTACATGACAATTCACCTGTCCACAGGTATTTTAGCTGATTCCTCGTGAGCAAACTTCTCCAGCTGTCTCAGGTGTAAAGGCTGCAGGTTTCCGCAGATAGTCAAGAAGACTTAGATCAAGGCTCATAGAAGCCACTTCAAAATAGTCTAATGCTTTGCTCTTAGCCATTTTTGGCCAAGCTTTCTGACACTGGGCAGCACATTCCTCTCTAGAATGCCTTCATAGTCTTGAGATTTCATTGTACTCTGCACAGATTGAAGACACCCTGTGCCTGATGGAGCAAAGCAGCACCAAAACATAACTGAGCCTCCTCCATGTTTTATAGCAGGTACAAATGTCAATGTTCCTTTCTTTGTATGCTTCATTTATGGATCTGTGAACATAGAGCTGATGTGAGTTGCTCCTGTTTTGTTCATCTGTCTAAAAGACATTCTCCCAGAAGCATTGTGGCTTGTCAACATGAATTTTGGCACATTCCAGTGTTTTTTATCATTTGTTTTCAACAGTGGTTTCCGCCTTGGTTGTTTTCCTTGAAGTCCACTTTGGGTAAGACAGGGATGGATGGTACGATTAGACATTGATGTACCTTGACCTTAAAGTTCAGCCCTAATCTCTCTGGAAGTTGTTCTGGACTCTTTGGTTACCATTTGTATTATCCTTCTCTTCAATTTGTCAAAATTTTCCTCTTCACATCCATGGAAGTTGGCTACAGTCCCATAACCCATAACATTCTGAATAATATGTGCAACTATAATAACAGGAACATCAAGCTGTTTGGAGATGGTCTTATATCTTTACCTTTAAATTGCTTTTCTATAATTTTATTTCCAATCTCCTAAGACGACTGTCTCCTTAGCTTTCTTTGGTCCATGTTCAGAGTGGTACACACCATGATGCCAAACAGCACAATGACTACTTTTCACTCTTTAAATAGGCATACGGACTTATTACTGTACATGTTTGTAGACACCTGTGATGCTAATTACAGGACACACTTTAGTTTCACATGTTTCTATGGTCAAATTATTTTCAATTTTTTTAGGGGTATCATCATTTTTTTCATTCCATTTTCATTACTACTTTTTTTTTTCATTTTCTGTTGCAACCACAATAAAAAAGCAACATCTGATTTTCATTGGTTAACCTTCAAAAAATGTAAATTGAAAATTACTTTTGATCTTTCAGTGACTAATGTGGGTTTTTATTACTTTACCAGAAGGGTACTGTGATGTCAGGATAGTTGAGGACTCCGAGGTCAATAGCTAGGAGGGTACATCATAAGCAGAGGGAAGAGACAAAGCCATAGTCAGTTAACTGTCCGAGGTCAAAATACCAGGAGCATAGCGTATCAGGTCAAAGGGGTTAAACAGCCGGATGGTCAGAACGAGGTCCAATGTCAGGCAGCGATAGATCAATGAGCAAAATACAAGGCACAGAGTAAACCAACCACATTTAACTGAAGCTACCCTGACAGCTATCTGGGACTGCCAGCTCAGTTAAACAGCTGAGCAATTATGGGAACTGAGAACACCTGACGAGAGCTCAGCACCTCTTGGTCTCAGATAGGACGAATGAGCAGTCAATCAAAACACAGATGGCTCAGCACACCCCTGCACCAAACTGGACAACTAAGCTGTCAGTCACTGCCCAGACAGCCACCATTGAGGGGTGGAATTGTTACAGGTACCAACAATTTTGTCCATATGTGTATATAGTTATGTGAGAAGATACCTGTGTTTAATCATTTAAACCTCTCCTCTTTCTGGGATTAGTGGTCCAGTGGGCGGTTCTATCTGCGATTGACAGCTTTCATTGTATAAGTGTGCATGAAGAGAAAGCTGTCAGTCACTGATAGGAAAGGAATTGACCGTGCGTTCAGCTTTTTCTATAGCAGCTTATTTGAGATGCTGAAACTGTCCAGTGTTTCCCTTCATCCTTAAACCACAATGAATCAAGCAGCACTCATATATGACCACTTTTTACCCCATTAACTACTTTCTGTGCTACAGGACTCTCTTTTATTGCAAAATTGAGCATCCTAGAGCAGGGCATTTAGTATGTCATTAGTAACTGTCCCTATGATGCTTCCTACCACTCCTCTTCTCCCTGACAGGGAAAACACACGTGAGCAGCTACTAGAAACTAAAAAGGAAAACTGTGGCAAGATGGTTGAGGGCCTCACAGAATGGTATTGGACGCTGCATGTGGCCCCTGGTCCACAGGTTGTGCAACCCTGTTCTACAGTGTCTACAGTGGGGAAAAAAAGTATTTAGTCAGCCAACAATTGTGCAAGTTCTCCCACTTGAAAAGGAGAGAGAGGCCTGTAATTGACATCATAAGTGGACTTTCAACTCGCTCCAAAGGTTTTCTATAGGGTTTAGATCTGGAAACTGGCTTGACCACTCCAGGACCTTGAAATGCTTCTTATGAAGCCACTCCTTCATTGCCCTGGCGGTATGCTTGGGATCATTGTCATGTTGAAAGACCCAGCCACGTTTCATCTTCAATGCCCTTGCTGATGGAAGGAGGTTTGCACTCAAAATCTCACGATAAATGGCCCCATTCATTCTTTCATGTACTCAGATCAGTCGTCCTGGTCCTTTTGCAGAGAAACAGTCCCAAAGCATGATGTTGCCACCCCCATGCTTCACAGTAGGTATGGTGTTCTTTGGATGCGACTCAGCATTATTTCTCCTCCAAACACGACGAGTTGTGTTTCTACCAAACAGTTCTACTTTGGTTTCATCTGACCATATGACATTCTCCCAATACTCTTCTGGATCATCTGAATGCTCTCTAGCAAACTTCAGACGGGCCCGGACATGTAATGGCTTAAACAGGGGGACACGTCTGGCACTGCAGGATCTGAGTCCCCGTGTGTGTTAATGATGGTAGCCTGTGTAACGTTGGTCCCAGCTCTCTGCAGGTCATTCACTAGGTCCCCCCGTATGGTTCTGGGATTTTTGCTCACCATTCTTGAGATTATTTTGACCCCACTGGGTGAGATCTTGTGTGGAGTCCCAGATCGAGGGAGATTATCAGTGGTCTTGTATGTCTTCCATTTTCTAATTATTGCTCCCCCATTAGATTTCTTCACGCCAAGCTGCTTGCCTATTGCAGATTCAGTCTTCCCAGCCTGGTGCAGGGCTACAATTTTGTTTTTGGTGTCCTTCGACAGCTCTTTGGTCTTCATCATAGTGGAGTTTGGAGTGTGACTGTTTTGAGCTTGCGGACAGGTGTCTTTTATACTGATAACAAGTTCAAATAGGTGCCAGTACTACAGGTAATGAGTGGAGGACAGAGGAGCCTCTTAAAGAAGAAGTTACAGGTCTGTGAGAGCCAGGAATCTTGCTTGTTTGTAGGTGACCAAATACTTGTTTTCCACCAAAATTTGAAAAAAATTCTTTCCAAATCAGACAATGTGATTTTCAGGATTTGTTTTCTCATTTTGTCTCTCATAGTTGGGGTCTACCTATGATGTCAATTACAGGCCTCTCTCATCTTTTTAAGTGGGAGAACTTGCACAGTTGGTGGCTGACTAAATACTTTTTTTCCCCACTGTATATCATGTTCTAACAAGCTATGTATATATTTTTTTTAATTTTGGGGAACCTCTTTAAGGAAATGCAATGATTACATACAGGTTTTTATGAAGTTTTATTAGCTTTGTGTATAATATAATTTATCTGATACTATACACATCAAGGTGATATTTTTTAGGGAATATTGTTCTGAATAATTAAACTACATTCATGCCCCCCTACAATTCGATAAAATAAATGTTTGTCATTTCTTGTGTTTTGTTTTACAATGTATAGGTATCATTTGGGCTGAAATTAAACAGATGTGGGATGGAGGACTTCAGGATTACATCCATGACTGGTGGAACTTAATGGATTTTGTAATGAATTCATTATATTTAGCAACTATTTCATTAAAAATTGTTGCTTATTCTAAGGTACAGTTGAGATATAATATGAACACATTTTAATGTTATTATAAAAATAATAGATATCATTAATATCCGTTTTTTTGTTTTATACCACACTGTTATTCCTTGTAATATTGCATTATATGTATTCAGTACCAGGTGAAACTATAAGGGATTGTACTACACTGCCTAAAGGAGGGCATTTACTTGAAGTATATAATCATAGTTTTGCATTTATTACATTTTTTTTATTTATAGAGGACTTTTCACCAAATTTGTCTTGTTGAACTGGACACAGGATATTTAGATTACCTTTTCCAGGCTCTGAGGAGGACACTGTCTGGAAGATAACTCTGCCTCCAGAGATTATTTTACATGAAGGAGGAGTTACCAGTGTGAGACAAGTAACTAACACAGAACAGGGAAAATTAACCTTGTTTTCTTGCAAAGACATTTTTGAGGGGGCTTCCTTTGCATGGCCAAGAGTTTGGCGCACTGTTATGCCTCCTCATTTGAATATTGAGGGGCCTTCCCCCGCTTCTGATTGACAGTTATCGCTTCCAAGAGCAAGCACTGTTTGAATGCTGCCAGTGTATGTGCAGCTGTGCACTTTCTAATCCCTATCTCCTTTCTTCTGTTGTCGCTCCCTAAACTTCAGATGCGGAGGAAGGGCCCAATGTGCAAATGAGGAGGTGTAATGGTGCACCAAACTCTTGGTCTAGTCAAGGCACAAAACGTCCTCATTTGCATATAAATTAAAAGTTACTTTCTGTGGCACTGTACCAGTAACAGGCACAGTGCTGGTGTGGTCATTATAGGGGCTAAGTCCCCCTGGGAGAGGACGGACCTCTTTGAATTAGTATCAGGGCTCATGCAGATAACAATTTTAATCAGTTGAATGCTATCAGTGGTTTTGATGGATAGTCCTCATACCAATTTTTTTCTATGGACCAAGTGGTCCGAAGAATAAAATTGCTGCATGCACTATTTGCCTCTGAGTATCAGATGGCACTTGCCAGTTCATGTCCATGAGGAAAAAAATTTCACGGACTGACATAATGGAGAAGGTGGAGAAACATTTACTTATCTCTCCACCTCCGAGTAAATTGGATCACACTCTGATCAGATTATAATTTGCATTATCGAACCGATTTTCTCAGATGGAGAGAAAACGGTTCTCTGCATCTGCTCCAACTAGAAGGTATAGTAAAAACTGGTTTTATATACATGAATATAATATAAATGAGTTGAGTGGTCTGAAAATTATACTATTTTCTGTTGTTTTAGTACAGTGAAGACTATTGTGAACGTAGCCACTGGGACATGTGGCATCCAACCTTAGTCGCAGAAGCATTATTTGCCATTGCAAATATTTTTAGCTCGTTGAGATTGATCTCATTGTTCACAGCCAATTCTCACCTGGGTCCTCTGCAGATCTCTTTAGGAAGAATGCTTTTGGACATTTTAAAGTTTCTTTTCATTTACTGTCTCGTATTACTGGCCTTTGCAAATGGATTAAATCAACTATACTTCAATTACGATACCACTGTGAATAATATCGGGAACTGTACTGGCATTCGGTGTGAAAAGCAAAATAATGCCTTCTCCACGTAAGTTGAACATCAAATGTCATTTTTTTATTTAAATGTTATTATGATTTTATTGTTATTTTATGTGTAATGTTATTATGTACAGATGTAAACTTTCTTACACTAACACACAGGAAAGATATCACAATGCAGAATGTTACAGGCAACCTGTCATGCCCCCTAAAGCTATTAACCTACCAATATAGATTTAATCTGCAGGTTAAAGGGGTTATCTAGGAATTTTATCATTTTTGTGTATGCGTGTTAGAACTTACAGGCAAAATCCCCTATTTTATGTCACCTCTTTTCAATAGAGCAGCTTGTCCTGTTCCACTCTGCTCAGTGGACAGGGCACCACTGCAGATGTTATGATAATTGACAGCTGGCCCTATCGACAGAGCAGAGCAGAAGACAAAATGCTGCTCTGTTGATGTGACATCAGAGGAAGCTGAGAATCACTGGCAGGAGCGGTCCGTGGCTCCTGTGTGTGGGCAGAGATCGACACCTGGCAGCTTATGTAGGAAAGCAGGTGGTAAAATCTTTGATGGAAGGTATGTGTCACTGAGGTGGCAGGCCTTGTTGATGTAGATCCCAGAATGAAAGCTCCAATAATGGCAGGTTGCTGAGAGTATTTTTTGTAGACCGGATTTTGAATCCAGGATTTAGGAGGGACCAAAGAGCCAGGGTGGGAATGGTTGCTCCCATACCTCCATTCCAGCTTTTGCGGCCCCTAAAAAAAACTGATAAATTGGCTCTGTGTAGTGTAGTGTTGGAGAGGCAGCCAGTCTCATTGCTGATCCAACAGAGAGAGGAGCAGGGCCTGTGTCTCTGCAATTGTGAGATGTTATGTGCTTAATTTGCTTACCCAAAGAAGTGTCTGTGTCTGTTTTTCTTTGTTACTTTCATTTGAATACTGTGAAGGTTTATGACATTTAATAAACCTCACATTTTTTTGACAAGAACTTGGTGTCTGTGTAAACCTGAAGCTCACAGATGCTCAGCAGAGAAAGCTGTCAATCAAAGTGCCATGGCGTGTTTACAGCCCCGCTCACTGTGTATTGAGAGGAGACTCCAGGCACACCTCTATTACTAAAAGTCAGCGGCTGTTGGGAGAAATAAGGTTCATTTTCTCCAGGTAGCCGGACAATAATCAGCTGGTGACCGGTCAGCACTGTAACACTATTAACCTGCAGATTAAATTTATTTTTATCTGCAGGTTAATGACATTTGGGGACATGACAGTCTCCCTTTAACTCTTAACAATTAAGACAACAAAAGCCATTGAAGATTTACAGCTAGGTGTCGAGTTACACTTTTCAGCACTTGGATATTTTTGGCATGTTAAGAAATTCTACATTTGTATAATATTAATATACTATTGTAAACTACATTGTATTTGACTCGCCCCCTGGGCCGTGGGGCACGCGGATCCGGGCGATAGGGGAACGATGGGGGTAGTAGTAGTGGCGGCCCGGTCCCGCGGCTCAGGGTGGTCAGACCATTGGTAGTCTGCTACGTGCTTCAGATAATGTCCGACTACGCCACCCGTGGATTGCGGTTATTAGGAACCGCTGCTGCAAGGCAGTCCGCTGGGGCTGATGATGAATGCAGCTGGGATGGTGTGACTCCCCACGGGAAGAGTGCGGCCCCGGGCAGTGTAGTGGATGGTGGGAGTGATGGTGGTGAAGGTCCCAGTACCGGTAGTGCCGGAGGAGCGAAGGAGCACACGGACAACAAGTTACAGTCCAGGGTCTTTACTCACAGTTCGTTTGTCCCGGGTCACTTCCGTCGGCAGTGACCGCCCAAGCCGTGCTGCGTCCACCAGGTGTGGGGCTCGGTCAACTCCCAAGCAGTCAAGAGCATGGCACAGGACCCCCTTTAATCCTTTCTCTGGCCTGCCTCACCAGTGACCCACTTTTGTCCAGCTGCCGCGGACTTCTGCGGTTAAACGTGGGCCCCGTCCTCCGCTGTCCTATATGGTGCCTTCCTAGCAGATTTGATGAGGTGTCGCACCAATAGATGATCACGACGACCGGTCTTTGGCTGAGGGTTGTTTCTCCTCCACCAACTTGGGATCCGGTACCCTTAATCTGCCTGACCCTGCACCCTGGATTCTCGTGGGTTCTTAGGGTCCCTTCCACCTTCTTGTTCCTGAGCCCTTCTGTTTCTCTGTCTCTCCTTCTCTTTCTCTGTTCCTTTCTGTTCCTTTCTGTTCCATTCTCTTGGAGCTGAGATGAGCCAAAATCCCAGCTCCCCTTCACCTCCTCCTCGGCCTCTCACTAGGCCCTCCTGGAGTAGAGCTCCTACAGAGCCTCTACTCCCTGTCTTCTCCTCTGGCTGAACTGACCCAGAACTAAGATGGTGCCCACCTTTTATACCTCCCTCTAGCCATGAGCCCAGGTGACCAGCAACCAATGGGCTCCTATCTATGCTCAGGAACCAACCCCTATCTGCCCCTACAGCACTGGGTGTTCCACCCCCCCTCCCCACTCCAGGCAGGGACATAGTCGGTCGTGCCTGCACTTATGTCTAGTGGGAGCACCGTTGAGCTGTCCCTCGGAAATGGGGTGTGTGTGCTCTATGCAGCTAACTGAGGCCTGGTCCATACTCCATCCTTACCTGGGAGTGGAATATCACACCTCTGGTCTGAGGTGCAATACCCCTGTAGCGGCCGAACCCTCGGGGCGCTATATATTTACTTAGGACACATGCACATATATGGACGCTGAATAATGCCAAAGAATCTGTATTATACACCTATAGGCATTATGTAGTCTGTGTGCTGCTATTTGTCATTCCCAAGAGGCACTATAATGTCATTTTTGGAAAATTTCTCTGTAATGCAAAATGTGATTGAACAAGCCAAAATTATTTTCTTTTATGGGTTCATACATAGTCATGCACAGAAAAGTATACTATGGGCCCACACCATGAGATGGGAATTTTATCGGTGGTCTGTTGAAAATATTTATGACAGAAGGCTCCAACATATGCCGCTGTATGAGCATGAAGTCAAATACATCACGCATTAAGGCCCTAATCTATAATGTACATGGTATGACAAACGTTTTGCAGTGATCCTCCTTATAGAAAAACATAGTTGAATAAATAGTGTCCATTTGATACCATACCTATCAGTATGATTCTGAATCATCAAGACTGGCATTGTTCACCAAGATGCTGGAGTTCATTAGGGGATGCATGCCTCTTTCAGGACCGTCGACCAATTGGCGTACACCTCTGTTTGCCCCTTGCCACAAATCCTACTGCAGTCCCTGCTGGAGTAAGATTTGTGGTGAAGCATATGCCGCTGCTAGTCATGAATTTGGCGGTCACCACACCCACATCATGCCGCATTTCTGCCCACATTGCTGGAGATGAGTAAAAAACATATGATAACTCCAAAAGTTGCAAGATTTTAGCACAGCCTCAAGTTGCAGCAAAATTTAGAGACTTTTCAAAGCTTTTTACTCCAGAATTCTGGCGTAAAAGCTTTGATGAAGTGTGCCTTATGTTTTTGTAGTCCGGGAGCAAATCTGAGTACCTGGAGTAAACATATGCAAACACGGGGAGAACATACAAAATCTTTGAACATGTTGTCCTTAGTGGGATTGAATCCAGGATCTTAGTACTGCAAAACTATAGTGCTATAGTTTTGCAGTACTAAAATCCTGGGTTCAATCCCACCAAGGACAACATGTTCAAAGATTTTGTAGATAGAATATTCCAACAAGACACACAATGGACAGATGTCAGCCGGCATTTAAAAAAAAAACTGAGTCATAAACTCTCATATAATTAACAACCAGGATAAATGACATAGTTAAATAATAGCATACTATTAACGTAGCAGAAGATGAAGGACCCCCGCAGCTACAATTACAAGCTGGACGATGATTAACATATCTCCGTCCAGCCCCAGGCGGTTCCTCTGAACTCTAGTGAAAATAAATAGTCGAGATCTGAAACAAGAGTGGATTTCTCTTTATCATTCTTTAATTGAAAAGGCGATAGATTTAATATAATCCTGTCAAGGATACATAGATTTTCTACACTTTATAAAAAAAACTAATAATACAGTTTAGGTCATGGACGGATAATATTTTCTGACACTTAGCTATTTTTAATTGCCTCACAGAACCGGCATTACAGAGGGTTGGGACATCTCTGAAGCAGGGCTATACTCCAACATCAGTAGCTGGAGGAAGGCCCACTGTTTATATGCTAAAATCCTAATCTCGCCTAGCTCCAGTATTTTTCTACTATTAAACTATCACATGAAGCATGGTTAATGATATTAAGATTCTTATTTTATATTTCTATCTGATAAAACTATAAACTGTATAATTTTTACTAAGTAGTATGGTTCAAGAATTAGCAAGTGGCTGGAATCATTAGACTTTGGTGCTATGAGCCAATATTGGAATATATTTTTAAACATACTTGTAAATATGGTCTAAATTCCACTAGCTTGAAGCGCTCTCGTGCTTCTCCAGTCCATCCTCCACTCTATGGTTAACTCAATCCACCGCTCTCTGCGTTACTCCTTCTTCCAATCCCTCCACATTACTGAGAAAATTCAGCTCAAAATACTAATAATGACTTACATGACCAACCATAATCTGTCACCTCCAAATCTCCAGTTGTCATAAGATCTCCTTCTTTGCTCTCCACTTGTTTGTTCCTCACTTAATTATCTCCAATATTTCTCATATATCTTCCTCATACTCCGGAACTCAGTACTTCAACCAACTGGACTCTCTCCGACCTTCAAAGATGTCAAATGCAACCTGAAAACCCACTTCTTCAAAAAATGCCTACAACCAGCAAGATAACCCTGCTATCACCACATTGCCATATCAGCAGCTTTTACTCTCTCCTTCTTTGTTCTTCCTTCTTCTCTTGCAGATTGGCCAGTTCCCCATTCCCATGTCTGTCACTTAGCCATGTTTAGTTATACTTGTTTTATACCGTGCTATGTATTTACGGTATGCTAAATGATTAATCTGTACTGTAAACCCTGTTTTCATATGTATAGCACCTTAAAATTAAGGGTTCTGTACAACAAAATATAAATAACTATACTAATAATGCCCATCAAACATGTAAATCTTGGCTAAACTCGAAATGGAACTGTTGGTGAGGTTCCAACTGCCCTGGAGGTTCTATGGAACAGGTTTGTTACCTTAACATTTCTGTAACTCAAAGCAAATTAAACTCAAATTATTATTTTGATGGAATTGAATTTGATCAATTTTATATTTATTTGGCTCATCTGATTTATCTTTAAAAATAAGACAAATTTGAAGACTTATCAAACTTCTGTTGCCTAGAGCAATTAGTCACAGAGGAGCTTTAATTTTGTATTCTGCACTTGCAAAATGAAAACTTCACTGTGATTAGTTGTTGCGGACACCATAGACAGCGTTATTGTCACATCTCCACCAGAACCTGCACCTGTAACGTCTGCTTCTGTCGCCATATTCACTCTACGGGTGGCGCTGGTGATAGAAGAGATGTCAAAAGCAGAAGCTCTGGATGGTGCAGGCTCTGTCCAGCCAATAAGGTTTGGGTAGCTGGGGCCTGAAGTGCTTTCCAGTCTAACAGAATGGGTATATGTGTGCTGTCAAGCTGAAGTTATCAGCTCCTTGCTTCAGCCTATTGGAAAGCACCACACCCTACTAAAGCTTCCAGCTTACTGCTGGAAGCTGCCAGATATAGTCTTTGGCTTCTGATAGGCTTCCTGGCAATCAAATACTGATAGGATAGTGTAATACACTATACTGTATAAGTAGCATGTTACTCACAGAGGATCCCCTTGGGGGACTAAAAAGTATTTTAAAAAGTATAATGTTTTTGACTGTTTAAAAAAAAAAAAGAATTAATAGCTCTTTCCCCACAATTCTAGTTTTTCCAATAAAATGGTTCAATATGTAAAAAAAAGTTGCATATTTGGCATTAGTACATCTGTAATGATGTGTACTTTAAAACTGTGTGATTATTTTTTCCTCACAGAATGCTGCACAAAATAACATGAAAAGACAATGCCATAGTTTCCATTTTTGTTCACTCCACTTTCCAAACATTGAAATGCTGAAATAAAAAATGATCAAAAACTTGCATGTATCTCAAAATGGTTTCAATGAAGACTATAGCATGTTATGCAAATAAAAAAAGCAAAAAAATAAGCTTTGTACAGTTATATAAACAAAGAGATTCAAAAATTATTGCTCTCGGAACATAATGTAGAACAATACATATATTCTTTAAATAAATTTCTTGTTCAAAAGTATTAAAACATGAAACATTTTATAAATTCGATATCAATGTAATCGTATTATCCCGTAATATAAAACTTTATCATTATTTATCTCATATCGTGAAAACCGTGAGAAAAAAAAGAAAAACAATATCTGAATATCCGAAAAAAAAATTGGAGGCAGCACTCAATCATAGAGTCAGGATTAATTACTTTAATAGCCCATATGGCTGTGGCAATGTTTCGGTCTCAAAATGGAGACCTTTCTCAAGCAAAACAATATCTGAATAGCTACATTTTTGCTCATCCAATCTCACAAAAAAAAGTTATCAAAAAGTTGTATGTCCGCAAAACAGTGATTGTTTTACTTAGTCCTGCAAAGAAAGCTTTCACACAACTCTGTTTAAAGAAAAAAAAATATGGGTCTGGAATGTAGAAGCAAAAATATTTCTTTGTGTAAAAGTAGTAAAACAATAAAAAGCTATATAAATTTGGTATTGTCATTACTGGCTCAACCTACAGAATTAAATTAATACGTAAATTAAACTGAATAGTGAACAGTGTTGAAACAAAAATTAACAAAATCTAGAATTATTGTTTCTTTGATACATTCCAAAAAATGTAATCAAAAGTGATAAAAAAGTCATATGTACCAAAAAATTGTATCACTGAAAACTTCACCTTATCATGCAAAAAATAAGCTCTCATGCAATTTCATTGCTGGAAAATTGTAAATTTTTCTTGCAAGAATAGAATTTTGGCATCGCCATAATCATGCTGACCCTGAGATGAAAGTTAATACTGTATTTGTTCAGCACGTTTTAGCCCCTTTATGACCTTGAACGTATAGATACATCCAAGGTTGTCTACCCCTCCTTAGATGCGGGCTTTGGCTTCTGACGGGCCGGCGTTCATAGGAAATAAGGATTTCTGCTACACATAGCAGGGCTGAAGCCCTGCCATGTGTGGCACAAGCGATCGGATGATCGCAGATTCAAGTCTCCTAAGGGGACTATTGAAGCACATAAAAAGTAAATGAAAAATGTATATATTTTTATACTGTATATATATATATAAAAGTTTAAATCACCCCCTATTGTCCCATTCAAAATAAAACAAGCAAAAGAAACATGTTTGGAATTGCTGCATTCAGAAATGTCCAATATATCAAAATTTAAATTAAGTTAAACCGATCAGTGAACAGCGTAATGAGAAAAAAATCGAAACACCAGAATTTCTTTTTTTTGGTCGCCGCAACATTGTAATAAAATGCATTAATAGGTGATCAAAACATTGTGTCGAACCCAAAATGGTATCAATAAAAATGTCAGCTTGGTGCGCAAAAAATAAGCCCTCACCCAGTCCCACTTCCCGAAAAATGGAGATTCTACAGATCTCGGAAAATGATGACATTTTTCTTCTTACAAACTTTTATTTTTTTTTCACCACTTAAATAAAAACGAACCTATAAATGTTTGGTATCTGCGCACTCATACAGACCTGGCCAATCATAATCACAGGTCAGTTTTAGCCTTTAGTGAATATGGTAAAAAAAAAAAAACAAGTGTGGAATTGCACTTTTTTTGCAATTTCATCACACTTAGAGTTTTTTTCCCGTTTTCCAGTGCACTACATAATAAAATCAATGGTGTTGTTCAAAAGTACAACTCGTCCCCCAAAAAAACAAGCCCTCACATGGTCATATTGGTGGAAAAATCAAAAAGTTGGCTCTGCGAAGAAGGGGAGCAAAAAATGAAAACCCAAAAACGGAAAATAGCAAGGTCGTGAAAGGATTAAAGCATCAAAAACTACAACAAAATGTATGTTTTTAAATTTCTCCTCTGAAAAAGTTAATAAAAGTTAGATAGTAAGTGATATGTGCCCAAAATGTAGTCACTGATAATAAATATAACTCATTTTAAAATAATAAACCCTCATTCATCTACTTTTAAAAAAAAAATTAAACACTATGGCTACTGAAAATTGGGGATCCAGCGCCGCCCTGTTAATCTTGTCACTGATGTTACTGGTCTGCAGATTCTCTCTGTAGTGTGCAACGTGGCCCGGAAGTAGCTTTTACAAGATAAGCCTACGAAGTGTCAGAATGAGGCCCCATAGACTTACATTGTAAAAGAGACTTCCAGCTCACGCATAGAAAATAGAGTGACCCGGAGAGTCTGAAGAGCACCATTGTCACTAAGAAGAGGAACAGAACAGCGCTAGGCACCAAAAAAAGAATCATAATAGTGAGGATGTTAATACACTCACACTACACTACATGCACGTTGCGAGACAGTGATGGGAGTCATATGGGAGGGTCGTTACATATTCCCTAGGATGTGTATGGAATCATACTGAACCCACTGGAGAGTGTTTTTATCACAGCCACAGCTGTGGTTACAATGCAAAATAAAAGTAAGTGTGGACTGGGTCAAGCTATTTGACCAAGTCAGATTCAGGAAAAGCAGACATGGGCTTTTTTATTTTTGGAGAGATCTGTAGGAAGGTAGTGGGATGGATCTCCTACTCCAGGTCAGATATTGCAACTGGCCCATGTCCACGATTCACATTTAATCCTGAAGGTAAGGGTTGGGTGTATCAGTTGTTGTTTTCAAGTGCAGCACAGCTGGAGGTTCTGTGTAGGTCTAGCTGTGTGAGATTGAACACAGACCAGAGCCCGAGACTTGGGTAAAGCCGCTATCGCACCTGAGATTCATACGGTATTGCAGGTGCCCATGGCAACGGACTATATATGATCATTCTCAGCTGCGATCCAGATAATGAAGGTTTGGAACTTTAATTTGTAAAGTTAGAAAAATAAAGACTTTGTTTTGAGCTTACCTGGGTCACTGCCGTACTGGCGTGTAAGCCGCTACCTTACAACGTATACAAAGATTCAATGAAAAAAAAAATATTCATGCGAGTGCTTTGTTAATCTTATCTTACAGCTGATTCATTCTGCCAAATCAATGGCCGCATGAATCAGAAACCAGCTTGGTTGTTGCTGCCAATTTGTATTCCTAATTTTTTGTTTTAGAAGTCAGACAGGAATTGTGTGACTGCAATGACTAATCTAAGAGGCCGGTTCCTGGCAGCTTCTCCCTGCCCTGCTCCACTTGACTGCCTAGACTTCCAGGTCTCTCCATATGGGTGTGTATAACGTAAGACCTGGCAGTCTACTTGAATAGGAGGGGAGAAGTTTGGCTTTTAAAAGTATGTTTTTGCTGAAATCTCGCAGCGGTTCAGAGTAAATCTTAAATGGCTGCAATAACAGAGCCAGTCTCTAAGTCATCCTGCCTGTGGTCAGCATGAATCACATGCCATGTTCCATTTAAACTCCTCAGTAATGCAGACACCCAGCAAAGAAGAATCTGTGGGTTCTGTTCTTGTGTTTGGTAGGGCTTCCTCGATAGGTCTTTAGCCCATGGTTGAGTACTCGATTCCCTGTCATTGCTATGTTGATACCCTTAAATTGATTACTGCCTGTTCCCTTTGTAGAATTTAGATAATGAATGTATATTTCCTTGAAAATGCCATTTACTTTTTGTTTGTTATATAGTGAAAATATCTGTTTGATTATGATTTCCTTTCACCTGTCGCTCTTCATTATTCTAGGTTATTTGAAACATTGCAGTCACTATTTTGGTCAATTTTTGGACTCATCAATCTCTATGTCACAAATGTACAACCTGATCACAAATTCACAGAATTTGTTGGTGCGACCATGTTTGGAACCTACAATGTAATCTCCCTAGTTGTTCTTCTGAACATGCTGATTGCCATGATGAACAACTCATATCAGCTCATCGCTGTAAGACATGTTTTGTAATATTTACCTATTTTTATTAAGTGTTATTAAATTTTGTTTTAGTTGTCAAAGTAATAAACCTCAAAAACTAGCATGACAATATGATATTATGCATATATCAACTCAGCGATAGATGTGAAGAGTTCATATAAATCCAGGCTGTTTAAAGGGAACCTGTCAGGTCCCCTATGCCCTCCAACCCAGCAGCATTCATCGATGTAGATGTATGTAGATCTAAATTCACCGCCTAACAACCAGCCCTGTATAACGTTATTCAGTGAAAACGAGTTTTAAAAAAAGCATTTTTAAGGTCCCCGTTTGCTATGCTAATTAGATCTTTGACTAGTCGATGGGGCGTTAGTTTCCCCAGATTACTCAGCCCTCTTTCCATGTTACCATGCCCCTATGGGCCAGCGTCATCGCCAGCTCCTGCAAATCTCGCGCATGCGCTCAGCTTTTTTCACTCACGTCATTGTGCCAGCTATTCTTCTTGCTCCTGCTGAGTCCAGCTGTTCTTTGGTTTCTTCATGGATGTAAGCCGTCTTTTGTACTTCCGGTCATGCGCACTGTGCCTCTGAAGCAGAGAAGCTTACACCCGGCTACAGAGATGCAGTGATGCTGCCGAAATCAGCTGCACGCATGACGAGATTTGCAGAAGCTGATGATGATGTTGTCCCTAATGCTTTTTTTAAACCCTGTTTATACAGGGCTGATTAGCCAGGGAATTTAGTCATACATACTGTGGGTGAATGCTGCTGGGTTGGAGGGCAGTGGGGACCTGACAGGTTCCCTTTAAGTCATGTGGATCCTATTGCGGTGGAGTAGGTAGTGGTCTCTTTCTTTAGATACTTCATCTGCTGCATCTAATAGGGAATGGCATTATAAGACCTCAGCTCATGCCTGTACAAGGACTTAAGGTATGGTCAGACACAACTGTTTAAAATCATTAGGAATTTTGGACAATTAACATGTGGTTTATATGACCATATAAACAAGTTCATATAAATGTCAAAAAGGAGGGGTTCTTGCTCAGAATGCATCTATATTACTTGCTCTTTTTGGAGGACACAGCTCATCTGTGGATTAATTGTTTGACCCATTGATTGTATTTAATGCTGTAAAGGTAATAGATGCTATGGATAATAGAAAAAAATAAAAGTTAACCACAGCCTCTTTTACATAAGAACTAAAGCTGATGCTGTAGGAGATTTTGAACATTACAATGCAGCCATTTAGAGGCAATGCGGACAAATAATTGGTGCAACCTGTGCAGGCCCAAAAGATAAGGGGGCCTATATCCACCTCCAAATCTGGTGGAATTTTGCATTATGATAAACTATTGGACTGCAAAGCGACAATGTACTATTCTTGCACAGGACCCCTTTTCTGTCTGTGTGCGTCAGTGTTTAGATGAATTGTCATTCATGTGTTTCATGGTTGGCTCAAGACCACCAGAACTGCTGCCTTTCAAAATGGCTCCTAAAGGTCTAGGAGGACACAAGGGGAATGATTATCTTCATAAGATGATATTTTAATACTGTGCCCACTACTTAGCAAAAAGAACAGAGCATTATTGTCTGATGGTGTGGCCAAATATCAGGGTATTTTAAATTTGGGCGTTCAACTTCTGAGAATCTAAATTGGAGTGTACAATTAAACATACATTTGTTTTTATCATTTTAATTGCATAACATTTTGCATTTCCTATCAATCTCCTTTTTTATTCACTTCCTTAGGATCATGCAGATATTGAATGGAAGTTTGCAAGAACAAAGTTATGGATGAGCTACTTTGAAGAAGGAGGGACACTTCCCACTCCTTTCAATATAGTTCCAAGTCCTAAGTCATTGTGGTACTTTTGCAAATGGGTTCGGAAACAGATATGCAAGAAGTACACAAGAAAAAAACCTGAAAGTTTTGGAGCAATTGGGGTAAGTACTTAAAAATAAAAAAATCACATGAGATCCTGCTAGATAGCAGTATAGCACTGAAATACTGTGTTTTTTTTTGTTTTTGGCAAGGATATGATCCCAATTCAGTATCCCAGTGCCTAAAAATGTATTTGCCACAAGTCATATAATACAGAGATCTCGCAGACTTTTCCTGTCTTCTTCCACTCCATCATCTGCAATGAGTGTATTCATGAATTGCTCAGTCATAGATAAACACTACCTCTGCTAAAATTGGTAATAAATACTTATAGGAAAGATTATATATTAGGGCTCGCTCACACCAATGCATTTATCAGACAAATGTAATCCGATGTTTTATTGGGTAGCATTCCTACCAATGTTATTTAATGGGGCAGTGCTGATTACTAGGGATGAGTGAGCCTGCTTGGTAATACTCGGATATCACTCAAGTATTTAGGTGCTCGGATATGCTCGGAACTCGATGAGCATTGGCTGGTGCTCGGATTTTAAGCTCAAATCCCCGCCTCGCCACGCTTGGCACACTGATGTCATTGCACAGCTCAGGGACAGTTGGACAGTTGTGATTGGAGGAAGAGAGTATTTATCAAGGCCTGTGTGTGCACAGTTTAACTAATCAGAGTCCTCTAATTTTGATACTGGTGCTGATGCTGAACCATCATACTAACAGTCCTTCTAAGGGCTAATCTTGTGCTTTGCTGTTTGTACCAGATACATTGTGCGAAATAGAAAAAAAAGAAAAACCAGCTCATCCTTCGACATTAATGGATTTTAACTGTGGACTAAATAAATTTTGCATTTTATCTACTTTTGATGTCCGGTGAGCTGGATCAATTCCTCTTTCAATCAGATACATTGTGCATTTAGCCTAGGGACAGTTGTAGTAGCAGGGAGTATGGCAGGATACAGCCTCTAGGCAGGGATTAGGGCTTTGCAGTCTGTTGCTAAATATACAGCTGCTGCATGTGACCACACTCTTTTATTTTTGGGTGAAAAAATTGACTATATTGTCATTCATATAGTATTACGTGCTTCATATTAAATTTTGGTGGTATATAACATTCCAAAAAAGGTTGAAATTTTTTTATGTATTCAATTAGTTATCCATTGAGCATTACGTACTTTGTGTTACATTTTGGTGGTATTTAACACTCCAAAAAAGCATTCAAAATGAATTCTGGATTCAATTAGTCATTCATAGAAAATTACGTGCTTTGTGTTACATTTAGGTGGTATATAACACTCCAAAAAAGCATTGAAACTTTTTCTGGATTGAATTAGTAATCCATATAGTATAACGTGCTTTGTGGGTGACAAGGTGACGAAGATGGCAGAATCGTGCAAGACTCCCGAGGGAGCGACCGGAGGATTATCAGAGCCAGACGAAGCTGGCGTGACAGCAGAGATGGAAGGAGCCTGTGGTTTGGAACCAGCTGCTTTCCCATAACTACTAAGGCCCACGCCCAGGCTGCAGCTTTCATCTCTGGGGTTCTTTCGGACTACAGACGGGAGAGCCAGGATCCAGCATCTGGTGACTGGACTGCGGGCCTAGGCTGGTCAGAAGAGAGAAGGAGACAGGCCAGGACCAGGGCTGGAGACATGTTTGCAGGTCAGTTAGCTGCAAGGTACCAACAGTTGGCATTCCAGGAAGAGATCATTACATATAATCACCAGCGGAGATGGGGGTCCATTGAAAAGCTTGGGACCCATCATTACATCTCATTAAACTAGCTGGAAGTAGAGACAGAACACTTACCTCGAAGGCTGCAAGAGCTGATGGCTGGAACAAGGGTCGCGTTCTTCAAAATGGAGGGTCAGCATCGCTGGCATTCTGCTGTTGTGATCCGAGAAGGAAGAGAGCAGGATGAACCCTTCTTGCAAAATGAATGGGACTGTGAGAGGCTCCTCGAGGTGGCTCGAGATGGGACTACCACCCCTGAGCGATTGGACTGTCCTTCGCGTTCCCTATGCGGGAGCAGGCAATGATGCAGGTGACACAGGGGGTTGTCGCCCATTGTCCCATGTCGGGGGCTCTTGCATTACCTGAAGCTGGGTCACTTTCAGCCCAGACAGCTGAGAATCGGGTTCCAGGAAGCGGGTGGAGGCAGTCCCCCCAGCCTCCCGAGGAAGGAGAAGAAAAAGCAGACACCTGAAAAGGATTACTGTATTACCCTCCTTATAATTTTTTTCCTTGCTTTGCACTTTGTGCAAAGCCTTTATGAGTGTAGGAGTACATACATTACACTTTAAAAATATTTGAATGATGCCTGCCAGTTATTGCCTTTCAGGGCTCTATCGATGACTGAATGACCCTCCTTATAAGTTTCTCCAGGCTTTGCACTTTGTGTAAAGTGTTTATAAGTGTAGGAGTTCATCAACCACACTTTCAAAATATTAATGTGCTGATAATCATGCATGCAGATGCCGTGGGCGTGGGGCAGGTGTGACTATGCCTATTGCTAGAGCACAAGAAACATGCCCATCCATGACATATAGCTTCCTGTCCCACTAAGCAAAGAGGCATGGGACACCACTTCTGAAGCCACACCAGTACAAACAGGAGGTCAGTTGGATAGCAGATAATGCTTCCAGAATGCTTGCCAGCATCACCCAGTCCTCCACATGGTCCAGTCTCACCAGCTAACAGTCTTAATCACTTAATCCTCACCCTGATCCTCCTTCCTCCCACCATGTTGAGTCTCAGGAGACCAGTGATCCCACATTAGAACACTCCGAGGAGCACTTTACATAATAAATTCTTGATTGTGGCCTCTCACCCTGCATGTTGGAAGAGAGACAGGAGAAGATGATATTTAGAGATGCACAAAACATACAGCAGCCTCAGTCACAAGAAGATGACGGTGGGGAACTGCAAATTTTGTCTAATGAGGTAGATGATGATGATGAGACACAGTTGCTGATAAGTCAGGTTGTTATTGGGTCTTCAAGTCAGGAGGACCAGGGTGCGGCAGTGCAACACAAGGTGGTGGATGACCCAACCTGGGAAGCTGGCATGCAGAGCGAGGCCAGCAGTGCTGAGGGGGAAGGATTGGCAGCACTGAAACAGACAGGAAGAGGCAGTGGGGTGACCAGAGGGAGAAGGTGGGCAGCTGTTCCACAGAGCACCGACGCAAGTGAATTTCTCCGTCAAACAGTTAAATGTTCTCCAATCTGGGACTTTTATAAAGAGAGTTCTGAGACAAAAAAATGGTAATTTGCAACCCGTGCCATGCCAAGATCAGCAGGGGCCTGACCACTAAGAGTCTAACGACCACTAACATGATCAGGCACATGTTATTTAAACACCCGATTCGGTGGACCGAACGATTGGTGCCAGCGGGTGACACCACACTGTCTTTTTCCCCGTACTAGGTGCTTCCAAATCCCCTGTCCTTGGAATGAAAGAGAAAGTTTCCAGCCACACACCCACAGGCCCAAATGCTAAATGGGCACATTTCCAGGCTGCTAGCTGTGGAAATGTTGCCATTTAGGCTTGTTGACAAGGAGGATTTCCGCCAACTCATGGCGGCCGCCATCCCTCAGTAGTCAGTCCCCAGCCACCACTTTTTCTACCAGTATGGTATCCCCACATTGTACCAGCACATGTCCAGGAACATCACCTTTCCCTTACCAATGCACTTACTGGGATTGTCCACTTAACGATCGACATGTGGACAAGCACTCATGGCCAGAGATGCTACATTTCCTTGACTACACACTGGGTGAACATTGTGGAGAGTGGGGCCGAGTCCTGCACTGGCACGACACATGTGCTCCCGACACCGAGAATTGCTGGCCCCACCTCTGTCAGGGTTTCCTCCACCTCCTACATCAGTTCCTGCACCTCCTCCATCTCCAATGCGTTATCTCAGAGCACATCGTCCACATCAGCAACAGGCTCTGCTGAAACTAATTTCTTTAAGAGACAAACCGCACAGCCGCAGCAGAGTTACTTAAAGGAATAACAGATCAGACAGATCTGTGGCTTTTGCCGCTGAACCTCCAACCAGGCATGGTCGTGTGTGATAATGAGCGTAACCGGGTGGCGGATGTGAAGCTTGACAAGCTCACACACTTACCATTCTTGGTACATGTTCTCAACTTGGTAGTTCTGCGGTTTCTAAAAACATTGCCAGATTTGCCAGAGCTTTTGGTCAACGTACACCACATCAGCACTCATTTCTGCATGTTGGCTACAGCTGCTGCCACTCTGGCAGTGCTGCAGCAGCGCATGCAAGTGCCAGCTCACCGACTGGTGTGCAATGTGACCACGCACTGGAACTCCACACTGCACATGCTGGCAAGGCTTTGTGAGCAGCAGAGGCCAGTTATAGAATACAAGCTCCAACACACCCATCGGTATTCTGACAACCTCCGCACATAACTGAAGAGTGGGCATGGATATCTGACATTTTTGTGGTTATCCAAGACTTTGTGGACTCCACAAAGATGGTGAGCGCTGATGACGCCATAGTCAGCACAATGATCCCGCTTCTGTGCCTATTTGAACAGTCACTGCTGACAATTAAACATGAAGCTATGCATGAGGACCAGGTGGAGATTGAGGAAGACATGAGACAGGGAGATACTACCCAGCCCAGCCTCATCTCATCTGCTCAGCACGGATTGGTTAGCAATGAGGTTGTGGAGGAGGAGGAACAGGAGCTGTTTGCTACCGCAACTGAGGCTACCACCCACACAAGTTTCATCCCATCTCTCCTACATGGATGGGCTGAGGAGGGGAATGAGGAGGAGGAGATAAAGAGTTGTCATCATGATGGAGACAGGGAAATCTTGGCTGTAGGGAGCTTGGCACATATGGCCGACTTTATTTCCCATGACCCTCGCATTTTATTTATCTTGGCCTATAAAGAGTACTGGTTGTTCACCCTGCTAGACCCACGCTACAAGGAGAACTTTGCATCTCTCCTTCCCCTGTCCACAAACAACACTAGTGGCAGGAGGCAAGCTTCCTTGCCCAACCAAGGAGGAGAGGCAAGGGAGACACACAGCAAAGGCAGGGTACACTGTCATAGGCCTGGGCCAATTTTATGACACCATCCCAGCATCCAGGACCTGATAACCGGGTATTGTCGACAAGGAGAAAAATGTTTTTAAATATGATCAAGTAATATCTGACTGACCAAACCAGAGTACTCCCTAATTCCTCTCCGACCTTCAACTATTGAGTCTCAAATCTGGACAACTGGCATGAGCTGTCCCTCTATGCCTTGGAGGTGTTGTACTGCCCTGCCGCTAGTGTCTTGTATGAGCGGCTTTTTAGTGGCGATTTTGCCTATCAACAGAGAATGCTGACAGGATCACTCAGATAAAAATGAACAAAGACTGGATTAGCCCCACTTTTTCCACACCACCTGATGACAGCAGCACAAGTTGTTTTTATGTTCAATATTTTAACGAGGCTGTCCAGTTGTTGCCTTCAAGGGTGACCCTCCTTATATTTTTTTTCTAGCTTTGCTCTATGGGCAAAGCCTTTTTGAGTGTACGGGGTGGGCCTTGTAGCCGTTGTTTCAGATGCTGCACATATCGTATCTTCACAGCATAGACAATTGCCTTCAGATGACCCCAAAGATAAAAGTCTAAGGGGGTCAGATCAGGAGACCTTGGTGGCCATTCAACTGGCCCACGACGACCAATCCAGTTTCCAGGAAACTGTTCATGTAGGAATGCTCGGACCTGACACCCATAATGTGGTGGTGCACTATCTTGTTGGAAAAACTCAGGGAACGTGCCATCTTCAGTGCATAAAGAGGGCAACACATCATCATGTAGCAATTTCAGATATCTGTGGCATTGAGGTTTCCATTGATGAGGAATGGCCCTACTATCTTTGTACCCCATATACCACATCATACCATCAAGATAGGAGATGTGCAGCATCTGAAACAACGGATACTGGATGCCTGTGCTAGCATTTCTTCTGCTGTGTTTCTATCAGTGTGTCAAGAGTGGGAGAAGAGGGTTGCATTGACAATCCAACACAATGGGCAGCACTTTGAACTCATTTTATAAGTGATCATAAACTTGTAAAAAACTCATGAAAGAATAAAGTTACGTTAAAACCAAGCACACCATTGTTTTTTTCTATGAAATTCTCAATAAGTTTGATGTGTCACATGACCCTCTTCCCATTAAAAAAAATAAAGTTGGATCCAAAATGGCTGACTTCGAAATGGCCGCCATGGTCACCTCCCATCTGGAAAAGTTTTACCCATCCCATATACTAATGTGCCACAAACAGGAAGTTGATATCACCAACCATTCCCATTTAATTTAGGTGTATCCATATAAATGGCCCACCCTGTAGAAATACCATAACTATACTTTGTTAATTTTTTAAGAGGCACTCCAGCTGGTGCCTTCAAAGGTGTATTGGTGACCGTCCTTATAATTTTATTCCTGGCTTTGTACTGTGTGCAAAGCCTTTATGAGTGTAGGAGTACCACAACTACACTTTGTTCACATTATTTGAATGAGGCACTACAGTTGGTGACTTCAATGGTGTATGGATGACCCTGCTTGTAATTTTTGGCACACTTTGCACTGTGTGCAGAGCTTTTATGAGTCTAGGAGTACCACTACATGACAATTTGAACATAATGTGTATGATGCACTCCTTTATGTCTAATACATAGTGTATCTGAGTCACTCTTCCATCTAATTTTTGTCAGTTCTTGCTTCCTTCATAAATTACACTGACATTTCCAATATTTTAATAAAAAAATAATACAAATTTATAAATATTAATAAAAAATTCAATTTTAGTTTACTGAAAATATTTTTTTAATCCTTTTTAAATTTTGCCTTTTATATACAATTCATTACACAGGAAAGAATGTTTCTTAGCATTTTTCTTTTCTGGTAAACTCCAATTTCACATCGCTTTTGTCAGTCATTAAAGTGGAGTAAAAGTGTGATACCATTGTTCTCGACAGCAATATGGGAGTCAGAGAACCTTTCAGGGGTCTTTCCCATGCTGTTCTCCTTCCATTCAGTACTTTTTCCGTCCATTTCAACATTTTCACTTCCCCGAGACCTCCTTGTAGGGTCTGCCGGAAAAATGGTCTGATTTACAATTGACTCCCGTTATACTTATTACTTGAAATGAGCATCTGAGCATTAGGAATTGCTTGGTTTGAGTAATGAGCATCCAAGCATTTTCATGCTTGCTCATCCCTACTAATTACCAATTTTTTTCACTGACCGAATGCTGTGATTTCACTCCGAAATCGGTAGCAACTTACACATTCAAGTCTACGACATCCTAGTGAAGTCCGATTTCCACAGACTGACAAAATGGAGAAGATGAAGACATTTTTTTCACAATCTTTGCCTCACCTATGCTATGGTTCTCTCATCCAAGAGTATGAGATCACACAAAGCTGACACTCTAAGCAAACTCTGTCATTAGCATAATTTACCTGAAAGAATATACGCTAGTGTGACCCCGGTCTTTTTCTGACAATAGGTGAGCAAAAGAAAAGCATGATTAGCCTACAGTCATACATGGAGCTTGATAATCTCACTTCATATAAAGAATCAACTTTTTCTCTTCTTATGGAATCAATCACATTGGACAGTACGTTAAAGAAAAAATAGGGCCAGGCTCTATGCGTTTGGCTTATTTAGACAATTTAAATAACTTTGCTTTTTTTTCTTTACAGAGAAGAGCTGCTGACAATCTACGAAGACACAATCAATATCAGGTTATCTAACTTTTTTCATAAACATTTGCTAGTTAAATTTAATGACAATAAATTTACTACTGCAGAGCAGTAACTTATTTTGTCACCAAGTAGTTTGTGTATCTGTGCAACCACACTCTTTTTCTTGTGAGTCATTATTGATGATGGTAATTCATGATCATTCTGTCCTTGGTTTTATATTTGTATATATATATACAGTACAGACCAAAAGTTTGGACACGCCTTCTCATTTAAAGATTTTTCTGTATTTTCATGACTATGAAAATTGTACATTTTTTTGTACAATTGTACATCAAGAGAATGCCAAGAGTGTGCAAAGCAATCCTCAAAGCAAAAGGTGGCTACTTTGAAGAACCTAGAATATAAGACATATTTTCAGTTGTTTCACACTTTTTTGTTAAGTATATAATTCCACATGTGTTAATTCATAGTTTTGATGCCTTCAGTGTGAATGTACAATTTTCATAGTTATGAAAATACAGAAAAATCTTTAAATGCAAAGGTGTGTTCAAACTTTTGGTCTGTACTGTATATATATATATATATATATATATATATATATATATGTAGTCATGGCCGAAAGTGTTGGCACTCTAGAAATTGTTCCAAAATATGAAGTATTTCCCCCAGAAAATCATTGCGATTACACATGTTTTCTTATACACAAAGGAAATAACCATGTGTATCTTGGAACAACACATAAAAAGCCAAGAAAAAAAGGCAATTTGGAAATAAATGCACACAAAACCAGAAAAATTGGCCTGACAAAATTGGTGGCACCTTCAACTTAATACTTGATTGCACACCCCTTGGAATAAATATCTACAATCAATTGCTTCCCATAACCATCAACAAGCCTCTTACTGTACTCAACTGGAACTTCTAAACTGGAATTTTGGACCATTCTTCTTTTGAAAACTGCTCCAGGTCTCTCATACTTGAAGGGTACCTTCTCCCAACAGCAATTTTAAGATCTCTCTACAGGAGTACTGTAATGGGTCTGGGAGGCGGAACCTCTGAGCTACTATACAAGGGGGCAGTCCTTGTAAGGGAGCGGGTGGCGACCAGGGAAGACGGGCAGGAGGTCACAGCAGGTGACCGGGACAGTCTCTGAGTGAACGGGCTGGAGGTCACGGCAAGTGACCGGGGCAGTCTCTGGATGAACGGGCTGATGGTCACGGCAA
The DNA here is from genome assembly GCF_046119375.1 of Phyllobates terribilis. Taxonomy (NCBI): domain Eukaryota; kingdom Metazoa; phylum Chordata; class Amphibia; order Anura; family Dendrobatidae; genus Phyllobates; species Phyllobates terribilis. Next base: position 123,426,873 of record NW_027362762.1, on the reverse strand, counting down.
GTGACCGGGGCAGTCTCTGAATGAACGGGCAGATGGTCACGGCAAGTGACCGGGGCAGTCTCTGGATGAACGGGCAGATGGTCACGGCAAGTGACCGGGGCAGTCTCTAGGTAAAGGGTTGGTACGACCTGTGGCGGCTGATGATAGACGTGAGCTCCCAGGTGAGCAGGCGAGAGTCTCTGGATGAACGGGTGGTCACAGCATGTGACGGCGGAGCCTCCAGAAAGACCAACAGACAGGCGGCAGATGAGCGCTCCCAGGTGAGCGGGCAGAAGTCTCTGGACAGGCGGGTGGTCACAGCACGTGACGGCAGAGCCTCCAGGTAGGCTAGCAGACAGGCAGCAGATGAGCGCTCCCAGGTGAGCGAGCAGGAGTCACTGGACAGGCACTTGGTCACAGCACGTGACGACGGAGCCTCCAGGTAGACTAGCAGGCAGGTAGCAGGTTTGTGCTCCCAGGTGAGCGGGCAAGCTGGTCCATAGACAGACTGACAGGAGTTGGAAGGCAGACCGTCGGACCTCGGGCAAGCAGGCAGGTGGCTGATGTGCGCTCCCAGGTGAGCGAGCAGACTGGTCCTTAGACAGACTGACAGGAGTAGTACGGCAGACCGTTGGACCTCAGACTAGCAGGCAGGTAGCGGATAGTCAGGCAGGAATCTGGCAGGTAACTGGCAGGTAACTGGCAACGGGACCTGAGGGCTGAAGCAGAGTAGTAAACAGTGCAACAACATTGCTCGGGCACCTCCATTTTGGAGGAGGTGCCTTATATATGGTGAAGTCCTCCGGCCATTGGCCGGGGACTCCTTAGGACGGCGCGCGCGGCCCCTTTAAGAGGGAGGGAGAGCGCGCGCGGGCGCCCTAAGCACAGTGGACGGGAAGGAGCGCGCGCTGCCAGCAGAGCGGGAGGAGGACGCCGGGCACGGAGCAGGAAGGTGAGGGGAACAGCGTCCCTGCATAGCAGAGGGCAGGGACGCCGGCGCTACAGTACCCCCCCCTTTAGGCCCCCCCTTTTTTAGGCCAGACAGAAATTTAGCTAGGATAAGAGGGGCATGGATGTTCTCCCGGGGCTCCCACATTCTCTCCTCAGGACCAAACCCCCTCCAATCTACTAGAAAAAAGGTCTTTCCTCTTACCCTTTTGGTGGCAAGAATGTTCTCTACCTTAAACTCGTCCTCAGCAGAAACCGGAGCAGGAGGCGTACCTGTAGACTTGGAAAAAGAGTTAAGTACCACAGGTTTGAGGAGAGATACATGGAAGGAGTTAGGGATCCGTAAGTTGGCCGGGAGTTTTTATTTATAGGCCACCGGGTTGATCTGACTGATGACCTCCAGAGGACCGATGAACCGAGGCCCTAACTTGTAAGAAGGTATCTTGAGTCGGACATATTTAGACGAGAGCCAGACTTTATCTCCAGGACGAAATTGTGGAGGATCCAGGCGTTTTTTGTCAGCGTGTCTTTTCATCCGTTCGGACGACTGGAGGAGTGCGGATCGGGTACTCTCCCAAATGGAGGAAAATTTGCTAACGAGAGATTCCGCAGCCGGGTTGTCCACAGAGGTGGAGACAGGAAAAGGAATCCGAGGATGCTGACCGAAGACTACAAGAAACGGGGATTTGGAGGAGGATTCGCTCTCGTGATTGTTATAGGAGAACTCGGCCCATGGTAGGAGATCCACCCAGTCAGAATGATGGGCATTAACGAAGTGCCGGAGGTAACTGGTCAGGTTCTGATTGATCCGCTCCACTTGACCATTGGACTGTGGGTGGTAAGCGGAAGAGAAGTCCAGGGTGACGTCTAGCAGTTTACAAGTGGCTCTCCAGAAACGTGAGGTGAACTGTACCCCACGATCCGACACGATGTGGAGGGGCAGGCCATGAAGACGGAAGATGTGGCGGATAAAATCTTTAGCCAGCTCGGGTGCAGACGGAAGGCCAGGCAGGGGAATAAAGTGAGCCATCTTGGAAAAGCGGTCAGCGACCACCCAAATGACCGTACAACCGGCAGAGACGGGGAGATCAGTTATGAAGTCCATAGCAATATGCTGCCAGGGGGCAGCAGGCACAGGAAGTGGAAGAAGGCGTCCGGCTGGCAGGTGTCTCGGGACTTTGTTGCGGGCGCAGGACACACAGGCAGAAACAAAGTCTATTACGTCCTTGTGCAGGGTAGGCCACCAGTAGTGCCGGGCAATAAGCTGGAGGGTCTTTTCTGACCGGCGTGGCCAGCTAGTTTAGATGAGTGACCCCAGTGTAGGATCTTCTCCCGATCAGGTACTGATACGAACGTCTTACCGGGAGGGAGACGATTTAGGCTCACGGGAGCCACCTGCATTACTCTGGCGGGATCGATGATATGTTTAGGTTCTTCCTCGAGATCGGACACCAGAAAGGATCGGGACAAGGCATCTGCTTTGACGTTTTTGTCAGCCGGGCGAAAATGAAGAACAAAATCAAAGCGAGCAAAAAACAAGGACCACCGGGCTTGGCGCGGGTTAAGTCTCTGGGCATGCTGGAGGTAAGCCAAGTTCTTGTGGTCAGTGTAAATTATTACCGGGTGAAGAGCCCCCTCGAGTAGGTAACGCCACTCCTCCAATGCCAGTTTGATGGCCAATAACTCTCGGTCTCCTATGGAATAGTTGCGCTCAGAAGAGGAGAAGAGTTTGGAGAAGAAGCCACAAGTTACCATTCTCCCGGAAGATGATTTTTGAGTAAGTACCGCTCCGGCTCCAGAGGAAGAGGCGTCAACTTCCAGGAAGAACTGCTTGTTGCCGTCCGGGCGATGCAGCACCGGGGCGGAAGAGAAGGCCTGTTTAGGGAAAGAAAGGCCTCCTCTGCTTCGGGCGGCCACTCTTTGGGATTAGTACCCTTACGGGTGAGCGCGGAAATTGGGGCAGTCCGGGAAGAGAAGTGTGGTATGAAGAGGCGGTAGTAGTTGGCGAAGCCCCGGAATCGCTGAATGGCCTTCAACCCCTCCGGTCGAGGCCATTTCTCGATGGCAGACAGTTTCTCTGGATCCATTCTTAGGCCGGTCTGAGAAATAATGTAGCCCAAAAACGGAAGCGAGGTCTGCTCAAAGAGGCACTTCTCGTATTTAGCGAAGAGGTGATTCTGTCTGAGCCTGAGCAGGACCTGACGAACGTCCCTCCGGTGAGTCTGGAGATCCGGAGAGAAGACCAAGATGTCGTCCAGGTACACCACTACGCAGGAGTAGAGAAGGTCCCGGAAGATGTCATTGACCAACTCTTGAAAGACGGCAGGAGCGTTACAGAGACCAAAGGGCATTACCAGATATTCATAGTGGCCGTCCCAGGTGTTGAATGCCGTCTTCCATTCATCCCCCTGACGGATACGAACCAGGTTGTACGCCCCACGGAGGTCCAGTTTGGTGAAGATTCTAGCCCCCCTCAGACGATTAAATAACTCCGGAATGAGCGGAAGGGGGTACTTATTCTTCACCGTGATCTGGTTAAGGCCTCTATAGTCTATACAGGGACGGAGAGAGCCGTCCTTCTTTTTGACGAAAAAGAAGCCTGCTCCCGCCGGGGAGGTAGATTTCCGGATGAATCCCCTGGCCAGATTCTCCTCAATATATTCGGACATCGACCGGGTCTCAGCAGCGGATAAAGGATAAATATGCCCACGGGGAGGAGTAGTACCAGGTAACAGGTCGATAGGGCACTCGTATGGTCTATGAGGAGGTAGTGTCTCTGCTTCCTTTTTATTAAAGACATCAGCATAAGACCAATAAGGAATCGGAAGTCCAGGTAGATTAGCTGGGGTAGGAGAAGGACAGACGGGATGGACGGGAACCAGACAGGTCTAATGGCAGTCCTGTCCCCAGCGAAGGACTTCTCCGGTCTGCCAGTCAAGCACGGGTGCATGTCTCTGGAGCCAAGGTAGGCCTAGCAAGAGGGCGTGAGAGAGTCCAGGCAGAACATGAAAGGAGATACTCTCAGAATGCAGCATTCCCACCTGCAGAGTAATGGATTCGGTGATGAGTTGGATGGGGCGTGGTAAGAGGCCCCCATCCACGGCAGCAACAGACAAGGGTACAGCCAGAGGTTTGGTGGGGATGCGGTATTTCTCTACCAGGGACTGTGAAATAAGATTCCCGGCTGCTCCAGAGTCAAGTTGGGCTAGTTCGAAATAACGGTTCTCCCCGCAGACGATTGAGACTGACAGCAGCAGAGATGGAGAGGATTTATCCTTGTCTAGGTTGACCTCTCTGAGCGAACCTAGACACAGGCGTTTCCCGACCTCTCCGGGCAGGCACGGATCCGGTGCTCCTTACTGCCACAGTAGAAGCAGCTCCCCTCGGCACAGCGTAAGTCCTGACGGGTTTTGACCATCTTGGTCTGGTCGACCTGCATAGACTCAGGAGAGTGTACCTGGGTAGAGACGGAGGGAGTGACGGGTTTCTGAAAAGTAGGAGCTAGACATGGTAACCTCCTCTCACGGGTGACCTCTTTGGCACGCTCCTGGAACCGTAGGTCAATCCGGGTGGCAAGAGTTATTAGGTCATCGAGAGTGGTAGGAATGTCCCGACCGGCAAGTTCATCTTTAATACGGCCGGACAGACCCTCCCAGAAGACGGATACCAGAGCGTCGTTATCCCAGGCCAGCTCCGAGGCAAGGGTACGGAACCGTATGGCATATTGGCCCACGGTGAGACTTCCCTGACGGAGGCGTAGCAGTGATGATGCGGATGAGGTCTTCCGTCCGGGTTCGTCGAAGACTTTCCGGAAAGCCGTGAGAAAAGCAGGCAAGTTGGACACCAGGGGGTCTCCTCTCTCCCATAGAGGATTTAGCCAGGCCAGGGCCTCCCCGGTGAGATGGGACATGATGAATGCAATTTTGGCCCGGTCGGAGTTAAACTGGTGGGACAATAGTTCAAAGTGCAGGGTGCACTGATTTATGAAGCCCCGAGCCTGGGCGGAGTCGCCTCCGAAGCGAGGAGGTGCAGAAAGCCGGGGTCCGGGGTAGGATACCATGGTATTAGTGGGCAGCGGAGCTGCCAGATTGCGAGACATGGCACTGGCGGTGGTTGCTGGTGGAGCAGTCAGAGTGTCCAGGCGAGTATTGACATTCCGCAGGTGACCCAGGATGGACTCCTGTTGGGACCTTTGACGGGACAGTTCATGACACAGGTCCGAGAGCGAGGGAACTTGGGTGCCACCGGGTTCCATGGCCCGAGCAAACTGTAACGGGTCTGGGAGGCGGAACCTCTGAGCTACTATACAAGGGGGCAGTCCTTGTAAGGGAGCGGGTGGCGACCAGGGAAGACGGGCAGGAGGTCACAGCAGGTGACCGGGACAGTCTCTGAGTGAACGGGCTGGAGGTCACGGCAAGTGACCAGGGCAGTCTCTGGATGAACGGGCAGATGGTCACGGCAAGTGACCGGGGCAGTCTCTAGGTAAAGGGTTGGTACGACCTGTGGCGGCTGATGATAGACGTGAGCTCCCAGGTGAGCAGGCGAGAGTCTCTGGATGAACGGGTGGTCACAGCATGTGACGGCGGAGCCTCCAGGAAGACCAACAGACAGGCGGCAGATGAGCGCTTCCAGGTGAGCGGGCAGAAGTCTCTGGACAGGCGGGTGGTCACAGCACGTGACGGCAGAGCCTCCAGGTAGGCTAGCAGACAGGCAGCAGATGAGCGCTCCCAGGTGAGCGAGCAGGAGTCACTGGACAGGCAGGTGGTCACAGCACGTGACGGCGGAGCCTCCAGGTAGACTAGCAGGCAGGTAGCAGGTGTGTGCTCCCAGGTGAGCGGGCAAGCTGGTCCATAGACAGACTGACAGGAGTTGGAAGGCAGACCGTTGGACCTCGGGCAAGCAGGCAGGTGGCTGATGTGCGCTCCCAGGTGAGCGGGCAGACTGGTCCTTAGACAGACTGACAGGAGTAGTACGGCAGACCGTCGGACCTCAGACTAGCAGGCAGGTAGCGGATAGTCAGGCAGGAATCTGGCAGGTAACTGGCAGGTAACTGGCAGGTAACTGGCAACGGGACCTGAGGGCTGAAGCAGAGTAGTAAACAGTGCAACAACATTGCTCGGGCACCTCCATTTTGGAGGAGGTGCCTTATATATGGTGAAGTCCTCCAGCCATTGGCCGGGGACTCCTTAGGACGGCGCGCGCGGCCCCTTTAAGAGGGAGGGAGAGCGCGCGCCCTAAGCACAGTGGACGGGAAGGAGCGCGCGCTGCCAGCAGAGTGGGAGGAGGACGCCGGGCACGGAGCAGGGAGGTGAGGGGAACAGCGTCCCTGCCTAGCAGAGGGCAGGGACGCCGGCGCTACAAGTACAATGGGATTTAGATCTGTACTCATTGTTGGCCAGAACTCTCCAGAACTTTGTTTATATTCATTTCTGGGTGCTTCTTGAAGTATGTTTGGAGTCATTGTCCTGCTGGAAGACCCATGACCTAGGACGCAAACCCAGCTTTCTGGCACTGGGCACTAACCCAAAACGTAAAACCAAAACGAACCCAAAATCCTTCTGTAATCTTCAGATTTCATGATGTCTTGCACACAGTCAAGGCACCCTGTGCCAGAAGCAGCAAAACTATCCCAAAACATCTTTGAACCTCCAACACATTTGACTGTAGGAACTGTATTCTTTTCTTTGTAGGTCTCATTCCATTTTCGGTAAACAGTAGAATGATGTGCTTTACCAAAAAGCTCCACCTTGGTCTCATCTGTTCAAAAGATGCTTTGCCAGAAGGAATTTGGCTTACTCATGTACATTTTGGCAAACTGCAGTCTAGATTTTTATGTCTGTATCAGCAGTGGGGTCCTCCTGGGTTTTCTGCCAAAATATTTCATATCATTCAAATGTCGATGTATAGTTTACAATGACACTGATGCACCCTGAGCCTTCAGAACAGCTTCAATTTCTTTGGAACTTGATTGGGGCTGCTTATCCACCATCCAGATGATCCTGCGTTGCAATATTTCAGAAATTTTTCTCTGCCATCCACATCCAGGGAGATTAGTGCCATGAGTTGCAAACTTCTTGATTATTTGCGCAGCATGGCCAAGGAACATCAAGCTCTCTGGAGATGGACTTCTAACTTGTTGATATTTTTCAACAGTTTTGGATCTCAAGTCCTCAGGCAGTTATCTTCTCCTCTTTCCATTCTCCATGCTCAGTGTGGCACACACAGACATACAATGAAAAGATTGAGTCTTTTTATCTGGTTTCAGGTGTGATTTTCATATTTCAACAGGTGTGGACCTGTTACTTGCCACAGGTGAGTTTGAACGAGCATCACATGCTTGAATCAAAGTTGTTTACCTACAATTTTGGAAAGGTGCCAACAATTTTGTCCTTCCCATTTTGGGGGTTTTGTGTGAAATTATGTCCAATTCGCCTTTTTTTTCTGTTTTTCTCTGTTGCTCCAATACACACAAAGGAAATAAGCATGTGTATTACAAAACATGTGCGATTGCAATCATTTTCAGGGAGAAATAATTAATTTCAAGGGTGCCAACACTTTTGGCCATGATTCTTTATGGCTTCCTGGTGGGCTTATGCTTGTAAACAACAGCCAATCAGAGAAGGAGAGTTCAAAATTAAAAATATAGGATAGGGGAAAAGCATCTGCATAAACCTCTCGTGAGCCAGCAGGAGTGCAATTTGAAACTTCCATCAGATTGTATGGTCTAAAGGTAATGATTTAAAAAAATATATTATTAAATAATATATTAGGACTGCATCTGCACATCTGCTTTAAAGGATCTTTACTCTCCTGTCTTCTTTATTCCTATTCTACTACTATACACTCTTGCTGACAGTACCCAGGTGCATACAGGCTGTATATGTGGTATCACCACTGCTACCTATCACTCTTCATATACAAGACTCATTTTCATTTCTTTTTGTATTAGTTTTATGGCATAAGTGTCTTCTTTAATTTAATGATTAATTATGCTAGAAAATAAACATTTCAAATATCTCATTATCTTGTCTCAGGAGGTTATGAGAAATCTTGTTAAGAGATATGTTGCTGCAATGATCAGGGATGCGAAGACTGAAGAAGGGTTAACAGAAGAAAACTTTAAGGTATCTTGTCTACGATTTCATAATTTGTTAATTTGTATTTATGTTATTTTATTCTTTAGATTGGATAATTTAACCTGACCATTCTTCAGTGTGAATAATAGACTGATCAATCACATCTACATATTGTGCATTAATAATGTGACCGAGGAGGGATGTAAATGTGCCTCCTTATATTTATGCAATATTTTTTCCAATATAATTTTCATAATTTTTCCTCTGACTTTATTATATCTATGCTAATGACAAATAGAATTTATTTTGTCATTTACAGATTTAAAGAAAATGGTGAGATGCAAAAGAGGGCAGCACAGTAGGCATGCCTGGCTGTGATGTGCGGTTGCAGGAGTGACAGGGTGCAAAAGAGGACAGCACAGTAGGAGTGCTTGGCTGTGATGCATTGCGGGGGAGTGGCGGGGTGCAAGAGAGGACAGTACAGTAATAGTGCCTGGTTGTGATGTGAGGTGGCAGGAGTGACAGGGTTCAAAAGAGGACAGCTCAGTAGGAGTGCTTGGCTGTGATGCATTGTGGGGGAGTGGGGGGGTGCAGAGAGGACAGTACAGTAATAGTGCCTGGCTGTGAGGCGAGCTGGCAGGAGTGGTGGGATTCAAGAGAGGACAGTACAGTAATAGTGCCTGCTGTGATGTGTGGTGGGGTGCAAGAGAGGACAGTACAGTAATAGTGCCTGGCTGTGAGGCGAGCTGGCAGGAGTGGTGGGATTCAAGAGAGGACAGTACAGTAATAGTGCCTGGCTGTGATGCACGCTGGCAGGAGTGGTGGGGTGCAAGAGAGGACAGTACAGTAATAGTGCCTGGTTGTGATGCATGGTGGGGGGAGTGGTGGGGTGCAAGAGAAGACAGTACAGTAGAAGTGCCTGGCTTTGATGCACAGTGGGGGGAAAGTGGAGGGGTGCAAGAGAGAGCAGCACAGTAGGAGTGCCTGACTGTGATGCGCAGTTGGGGGTGGCAGGGTGAAAAAGAGGGCAGCACAGTAGGAGTGTCTGGCGGTGATAGGATGGAATGGCTCATCTAATAACACATTATGTGCCTTTAGTATATAGATACGACTTTAATACTCAGTACACTGTATTATGGATATATTTTACCCTAGAAATATATTTTCTAGTTGAAAGTTCCTCTGTAAGATAGCAATCTCTGCATAAAAAGTGGAAATATTAGAAGCATGTACAGATTATACTGCAGTACCTGGATTGACAACAATGTCTTGTTGTATAGTAGTACTTGGGTCGATTGACAGTAAATGTAAGTTCATAAATTCATGCTGGGGAAATAAATAATGATATGATTAGATTTGTAATCTTTTTATGGCATGACTATCTCTATAGAAAGCATAAAAGACTAGAGGCAGTTTTATAAAGTGATACAAAATTCCTATATTGTTACCCTGGTGATAATGTTGATTTTTTAAAACAATTTCATAGGAATTAAAGCAAGATATTTCCAGCTTCCGTTTTGAAGTCTTGGGATTGTTAAAAGGAAATAAGTTAAATTTTCACAACACTAAAATGAACAATGTATCAGAGGAGGCAGAAGAGAAAAGTAAACCCAAAGAAAATACAAGTAGAACGCAGAAGAAAAACTTCAGCTTCTTTGACATAACCACGATGATTCATCCCAGAACGGGAGAGATAAGAGCCGATAAGCATAACAATGTGAGCAATGGCATTGCTCTGCTAGCTTCAGAGCCTTCGAAGGAAAAGCCGAAGAAAATTCAATTTGCCAAAGACATAAAAAGCTTTGGGCTTTTTCACAGACACGCAAAAACTACTAGCACGGAACAGAGTTCTACTAAAATCTACTCAGTTTCCGAGGAAATTCTGGAGTCAGAAATATCTAGCCCAACAGAAAAAATATTTAACTCCATAAATAGCCAAGAACTTACCACCGAATTAAATGTTAACAAACTGGATGAACAATGCACATTAACGCAAGGTCGTATTGACACCTTGGAATGTCTACCATCAGAGCCTTCTGCCAGTGGCCACAGTTTAATAGAGGAGAGTCAATTCCATGATGTTGCATACACATCGAGGAAAGAACTACTGTCAGATACAAAGAGCACACAAGGGGAACCCTCCACAGAAGGAGATACTATTACTAAACTGTGAACATCATCTGTACATATGGCATATGGTATTTTAAGTGCATTTGGAATGTTTAATAATTCCTTACATGACTGATTAAAGCATTGTCACTTTGGGGCATGATGACCATTTATAAAGATATGACCAACTTTAGGGTTTTGAATGCACAGTAGGGATTATGTAGGGTTTGCAAAGGAATTAGCATTTATATTTTTTTTTTTGCAGAAACTCTACAGTTATTATCCATATATAAATATATCCATATAAGTACCTTCGTATACTAGACTATGCAAAATAATCTTATTGAACGCATTGAAGAAAACTGTTGCTGTTAACACTATTGTACATTATTTCTTGTTAGGATGTAATTAAAGGCATCTACTGTAATGTATTAATGGTGAGATGGTTCTCCAGATGGAACTAGACATGAAGCTCAGGGAATATTAGAGAATATGTTCTTCTATGTACAGGGTGTTTATTGTGTATTGCACAAAACCACATGGGAGCAAAGGGTACGGATCATAAAGGTGGAGCCTCACTTTATATAGTTTTCACTGTACTTCTCGGGGAAGAGAAAACATTGTAATGGTAAAAAATAACCTCTCATAGACCATTCTTGTTATTGAATGGTTTGTATCTTTGGAATTGTGTGATTGTGTTGGCTTTGGTCTCTTTCACAGATTAGGATGGAAACTGTAGAAATGTTATCCTAGAAATTGTAGGCAGTGGAAAATGGAAACCATGTAAAGGACAACCATCATAGGAACAAGAGAGTGGCTCTTCTTCTTTTCTTTGTACTAATTTTAAGAATTTACAATAAAATGTTTTCTGTTAATGATTACGTTTTCAACATTAATTTATACACATGGCATAGAGTAACTTGGTAAATACACTGTATTACTTATTGTATACATATTATGAATTTCAGCTAGAATTATATTTCAATGATGCATCTGCAATTGTTCTGCTTGTTATTCGAAAAGGTCAAGAAGCTTGAGGCCAGGCACACTCCCAACAGCTTAGTTGATCTCATTAATACAGTGGAACACTTTATTGTCATCCATCACATTTTATTGTCATCCATCAGATTACTATTGAGCGCTAAAAATGAAGCCAGCTCATGTTGTGATGAGATTTCCGATATGAAGCCTCTAGAATTGAAAATGCAGCTTTGGGTTTCGTTACAGGCTGTAACATAGAAGGAATCTCTCAGTAGGGTCAAGCCTCCTAAGTCATCTAAATGGATATGCAGGTCATAAAAAGTTGAATAAAATGATACCGTGCTATTTGCGAATCTGTGTTTTTCTTACTATATAAATTTGCTGTTAAGATCTCTGAGCCGGACAGAGATCTCTCTGAAAATTTACCACCAGAGCTTATTATAAATGAAGGGGGTGTTAGCAATGTGAAAAATGTATTGACTGACAGTCTGTTGCCTTGATCTCACTGCAGAGCTATGTGTGATTTTAGCTAACGTAGTGCAGCAGAGCTGAGCTTTTTCTCACCACAAACACATCAGCAACTGTGGCTCTCCTCACATAGTGCTTTCCCCTCTGTTGTACTGCCCTTTCACCCACACTGGCGGCCAGGGCATTAGATGATAAAGACCTCTGAAAGAACAACTGCAGCTGCACATGTGCTTGTAATGAGTCAAAGCTCAGCTTTGATGTACTGTGCTAGATATAATCACACACAGCTCTGCAGTGAGATCAGGAGAGCAGACTGTCAATCTGCAGATATCGCATATATCAAAGAATCATTTTAATCAACTATTCTACCTGCATACTCATATAGATGTCTTAGGGGGGTTGATACTGCTGATAGATTCCCTTTAAGAATACAAGGTAACCAATGAATTGAAAAAGTTACTTAAAATTTCCGGTACTAAATACTATACACTCAATGCTTCTTTCTTAAATATAAATCTTAATTATCAATCCATAAAACAGAATACTGTGGCCAGTTTTAGATGGCCATTTTTGTCCATATTTTAGCACCAATATTAAAATGAATTTCTCATAATATACATTTATCACATATCCCAGGATAGGCGGTAAATGTCTTTTCTGTGTGGTATCCTCTACTGGTACCTCCACCACTCATGAGAATGTGTGTCTCAATGATCTATTCTACCTCATTGCTGTTGGAGGTACGTGGTCACACATAACCTCTGCCACTCCATTCAGTGCCTATGGGACTGATAGAGGTAGCTCAGTACAGCATCCGACTGTCTCCATCAGTAACATAGACAGCAATAGAGCAGAAGAAGTTATCCATAAATCCTGACAGCAGTAAGGTAATAAGAGGGATCAGGACCCACTTCTTGTGATCAAGAGGTAGGAACTTCAGTAATAAGAAATGTATCATCTATTATGGAAACAGGTGATGATACATTTCTTTTGTGGAAAAACCCTTTAAAGGCTGCAATACCAAAACCTCCTGAATTTCAACTGAATTTAAAGTGGTTAACCTGTCATGTTGAAAATGGTACCTTATCTAGAGGCAGGATGTTATAGATCAGAAGGAGCTGATCAGATTGATTTACAATTTTGTGGAGAATGTTTCAGTAAATTTTGCATTTTTTTCATTGAAATCCTTGGTGTTTGCATGTGGGTGGTCCTAGTCAGTGATTGACTGTATTACTGTCCAAGCAGAGATAGCTGTCAATTACTAGTAGAGTAGACCCCCCCCCCACTAGACTCATATACATATAAGTTATACTGAATCTTTTCCAACAAACTTGTATATCATTCAGCTCAGGTCCCCCTTCTCTATACCATGCCGTCCACAAATTGGACTTTATGTACAATGTGACAGGTTCCCTTTAAATCACCATTCAATGCAACAAAGAATTACGTTTAGTTCAATAGAAACTCGGAAGTTCCAGTCATTGTGGCCTTAAATCAGATTCTAAAATTTGGCTGTGTATGTGAAAGTTGGCAAAACCAAAAGCAATTATATTACCTTCTTTAATTTGAGAAGCAACTGTTGACAATCAACATAGCCCTAAACTTCCCACAGAGCCAGACTTGCTGGGAAACCAAGTTAGATGGCCAAAATTGCTTTTATGAATGAACAGAATGACAGCTGGTAAATTGTCTTTCTTGGATGTAGTAGAACGGTTTTATACTGTATGTAGCTATGACTTGAAGCAGTGTTTTTCAATCAACTTCTAGTGGTAATCTGGGATTCCTGAGATCCTGGTAAGAGGCTCCTCAGGAGACAGAAAGGATATGTCCACTTAATATCTTTTAAATGCCGGTGTCCTCGTCAAGGATTGGATTTCAAGCAGAAGATGCTTTAGGAAAATATTGGCTAATATTGGCATCTTCTTTGTTGTTTATTCTGCAATTTTTTTACAACAGCTTTGCCACTTTTTTTATTCTTTTAGGAATAAAATAGTGAGCAGCTTTCATGCGGGAAAACATCTGAAGCATGGCCAGGTCACTTATTTTAGCTTTGCAGCATTCAAAGCCTGAATTGGTTAAAAGAAGGCCAGAAATCTGCTATGTTTCCCAATGATATTCCGCATGTGCTGTGCACATGCTGCGGATTATCATTGTGGAAAAATCCGCAGCACGTCCATTAATTTTGCGGAATCGCAGCAAAATCGTCGCCATTGACTTGCATTGAACCGCATAACATCCGCACGCATACATGCGGATGTTTTGCGATTCAATGTGCGGATGGTACCCGGGTCTGGAGAAGAGGAGACTCTCCTCCAGACCCGGGTACCATAGTACCTCTAATTAAAAAATAATTAAAATAAAAAAAACCATTATACTCACCTTCCGATGGCCCCCGGTCTCCTCAGCGATGTGTCCTGGATTCTCCGGCGGTCTGCGATGGTGTAAAAGGACCTTCCATGATGTAATATAGTTATGTGCTGGTCACGCGACCCCCAACGTGTTTTTTTTTATTTTTAACATTTTAATTCCTTTTTTTTACTATCAATGCTGCATTTAAAGCAGCAGATGGTCACACAATATAAATCCATGTCGGTTGCATATATTTATATTGTGTGACCAAGTTGTAAAGCACTTTTCAAAGTGATGCTGAAATCGCTTGGAAAAGCGCTTGACAAAACGCATGCTGAAATGCATTCAACGGCTATGTTCCCACGATGCAGAAATGCTGCATATTTTTTCCGCTTCTCCCTGGCAGGAAAAACGCATGCGGATTTTACATGCATTTTTCCCGCCAGGTAGAAGCGTTTGTCAAGCGTTTTTGCATGCATTTCTGCATGCGTGTTATCAAGCGCTTTTCCAAGCGATTTTAGCATCACTTGGAAAAGTGCTTGACAACTTGTTCACACTATATAAATCCATGCAACCGGCATGGATTTATAGTAGTGTGACCAAGTAATAGTTAAAAAAAAGAATAACAATGGTAAAAAATAAAAAATAAAGATTATACTTACCTTCCGATGTCCTCCCGGTGTTTTCTCCGCTGCGTCCGGTGTCTTGGGCGGCTCGCGGTGGTGTGAAGGACCTGCGGTGACGTCATTGAGTCATGTGACAGTATAGTCTTTACTTTTTATTTTAAATTCTTTTTTTAACAGGTTCTATGGTACCCAGGTCTGGATGAGAGTCTCCTCTCCTCCAGACCCGGGTACCATCCACTCATTGAACCGTATGATATCCGCATGTGCATATGTAGTGATGCGGATGCCACGCGGTCCAATGCAAGTCAATGGCGGCGATTACGCTGCGTATCCGCAAAATTAATGGACATGCTGTGTATTTTTCCGCAATGATAATCCACAGCGGAAATTTTCGCAGCATGTGCACAGCACATGCGGATTATCATTGGGGACCATGGGGCACGTATTACCAAGCGTTTTTTAAGAATTTTCGCTGTGGAAATTCCACTGTAAAAATGCTTGAAAAACGCATAGTGGGCACGCAGCCTACCTGGCAGAAAAAACGCATGTAAAATCCGCATGCGTTTTTTCTGCCAGGGAGATGCAGAAATGCTCAGGAAAAATCCGGAGCATTTCTGCATCAGGGGTACATGATGTGCCCATGATGCAGAAATGAAGCAGAAAATTTCTGCAGCGTTTCTGCATGTTCTTGGCAGTCAAAAACGCTTGCGGATTTCGCATGCGTTTTTGACGCGGTTTTGACGCGTTTTTTACATGCGGATTTGACGTGCATTTTTCAGCAGAAACGCTTTAAAAACACTTGGTAATCCGTGCCCCATGATCCCCAATGGAAATCTGCATGTTCTGTGCCCATGCTGCTGAATTTTCATGTCCATTATTTGTGCAATTCTGCATGCGGATTTGAGGTCCCAATGGACTTGAAAAACGCAAGTCAAATCGGCATGTAAAAACTCTGCAAAAAGGCGTCAAAAACGCATGCAAAATCTGCAAGCATTTTTGACTGCCAAGAACATGCAGAAAAGCTGCAGAAATGTTCTGCTTCATTTCTGCATCGTGGGCACATAGCCTTACAGTTCTAGCAAAGTGGTTGGAACATCTAGAAGCATCCACTTTGCTTTCTCTACGCAGCACAAACTGACCTGCAGTGCATTTTTGAAATCTGAAAAATTTCAATTTTTCTCGTGATAGACATGCATTTTATTGGCAGGTTTTCCCCATAGGCTTGAATGAGATAAGGAGAAGCTGCAGGTAAAAAAACGCATCTGCACAGAGCTTTATCAAGAAAGTTTTATTAAAGCATTATTAAAGTATTATATTATATGTATAATATTAAAGTAACAGAAATTTCCAATAAAAACAGCTTTCTTTACAACATGATGAACCAAAAGGAGATGAAAAATACAGCTTAAAATAACAATAAAAATGTATGTAAAAAAAAATACACTAAAAAAAACAATGAAAAAAACACAAGTAACCTAATTTAGGTAAAATAGGTCGAGAAATGCTGCAGAAAATCTGCAACATCAAAAATGCACTGAAAACTCATTGTGGGAACATAAACTAACAGAGAACAAGAATAGAAATGACTGACTTAGAAAAGACCATTGGAAAAGTAAAGATATTTAAAAAATCAATAAAATTAAATAAGAAAAACTATAATCAAAATTATTCTAAAAATATAATGTTATATATGAAATATGTATAGTAAATATAATAAATAATAAGAGCAATATATTGCCAGTCATTAATTTTCTTTTCATTTGCACTATGAAAATATAGTTGAAACATTAATATTCTGTTTTTTAAATAGAATTGTAAACATTTCAGCTAAACATTTACTATGATACAAAGTCAACCCCGGTAAACACTGCACTTGAACGACAGCCAAATGTTCGGGCGCAATGTACCTGAGAGCCCATTACTAAGAAAATTATCTAATTTGTAAGAAAACCCTAATTATTTTTATGAAATATCCACAAACTTTGATTTATTCATTTATAAAACGAGCAAAATAAATAATTGTGATGAAGAAACGACAGAAAGTACGAACCTTCAAAAGTGAGAACCTTCAGGCACAAGAGCCTGAGAAGCCACGGAGGTCATACCTGTTTTCCTCAAGGACGGCGGTAAAACTGAAGGAGGGGTTTCAAGCAGCACCTAAAGATAAGAAGGTACTGGGAGGGGTGGGATCCCGTGCTACATTGGAGAGGAGGGGGAAACAAAAATGTGTGAGCTGTGCCTGTCAGGCCTATAGCGCCTGACGCACTGTTAATGTAATTTTTAAAACACGAATCGGTATATTTGTTGGTTCATTCAGTATCTTGATTAACTTAAAGCCCATTTAGATCCTCTGATTTCGGCCCATTAATGAGCACCAATGTATGCATCGACAGGCACTGGTTACTCACTTACACGAGCCGACAAAACTCATGGGAAGAGAACGATCGTAGCTCCAATCAAAATGAATAAGCCGCCTCGCTTTTGAAAGGGCTAGGCATCCTTTGTTACAGCATGGTTTCTATATTTGGATAGCTTCTTAAAAGAGGTATTCAACGAATATTGTACGATGGAAATTTATACCATTTTGTATTATTCCTTGCATCTCAATTTTGATTAAAATATTAAAACAATGCAGGTTGCAATTTTAATCACTGCAGACTTACTGTATATCTTAAAGGCAATGAGAAATTTATGCAAACATTTTCTCTCTACTATACATAAATGTTATTTGCTTAGAGCAGCACGTTGGCTCAGTGGTTAGCACTGCAGCGCTGGGGTCCTGGGTTCAAATCCCACCAAGGACAACATCTGCAAGGAGTTTGTATGTTTTCCATGTGTTTCTGTGGGTTTCCTCTGGGTTCTCTGGTTTCCTCCCACACGCCAAAGACATACTGATAAGAAATTTAGATTGTGAGCCCCAATGGGGACAGTGCCCATAATGTCTGTAAAACGCTGTGGAATATGATGGCGCTAAAAAAGAAAAGCAGAACAAATAAAAAATAAATATATTTGCTAACAATAAATTACCGCTTTATGGTATTCTCACTTTTCCTGAAAAATACAGCAATTTCAAGACGAGTCTCAAATCTTGTGACAATTAGGCTGGGGCTATATGACGACTTTGGCTGTGAGCGTCACTAATTATTTTGATTTATTATTATTAAAGGAAATTGTCCTTTGTTGAGATAGTAAACAAAGTACTGTTTTTTGGAGCTTTTGTTTTTGTTCTTTCTTACTGATGTTTGTGGCTAAGAAAACTAAGAGCCCCTGATTGAATCCCAGCTTCATCAGGACAATGACCAGAGCATAGTTTGATTTTTGCAGTACTGTCTTGCAAATTGGACCATAAGTATGGGGTGGGAAATGAGTTTAGCTGGTTCAGCTTAACATTTCTAGCAAAACTGTCTTTTCCTTTTTAGCGGGTACAGTAAACAATTATTTTATCCCGTGGAAGTAAAAGTAGAACTTTCTATTTCATTGTATATCAATTTTTGAGAATTATTTCATGACCCCCCCCAGTCCACGGCGGTATACAATAGAACAGACATAAACATAATTTATAAAAATAAGTCCTTGCTATCCATAGCAACTAATAAGAGCTCAGCTTTTATTACTTAAAAGCAACCTGTCACCAGTTTTATGCCTTAAAAGACATGTCCATTGCCTTTATAAGCATGTAAATGAAGTTCTTACAACCCTTTTATACCCTCATAGGTGCACCTACCTACCTCCAAAAAAGTGATTTATTCGTGTCCCACGCTGCATGCAAATTGAGCAGTCCGATGGGTGAATCCAGATCACACTTATAGCCGCCACTGTTTGTCACGCAAGGTGAGGGAAAGACTAAGTGCAACACGAAGGGAAGAGGGGAAGGAAGTCCAAATACTAGGGAAAGGAGGAGTGGAGACCCCTAGGCAGATCTAATATCACCCTGCCTACTCTACCATCCCTATATAGGTTCCACACCTATCGCCGAGCAGGAACCTAAGCCCTGAATGTCCCTAGATCTTGGCCCTAGATAGGGAGGGGACAGGGTGAGCACTAGTCAAGACGCACTGCAAACTAAAGACAACAAGGTAGACAAACAAAGGGGATACACTTAGCTTGAGCAGAAAACCAGAGAGATAACGCCAACTGTCCCCCAAGGGCACCAGAGAAGAAACTAGCCAACTGCTAGTGCTCCAAGCCAAGACAAAGTTACATAGAACTATCACCGGCGTCTCACTGGGGAAACTGAGAGTATTAAACTACCAAGCAATGGTTTGTCAATCAGCAGCAGAAGGTGGAGGTAGCTACTGGGCAGTGGCGTACCGCCAATGGCGGCAGACCACGCCACTGCTATGGGGACCGTGACCGCGGGGGGCCAGTGAGCCGAGGGACCCCAAGCAGCGAGGGGACCCAAGCAGCGTGGGGACGAGCTGTATAGGTGAGTATTGGTGGATAGTGGTGGGGAAAGGGAGGTTGCGGCGGAGCGGAGCTCACACAGTAGCCGCTGAAGCAGCTATCACGTGTGACCACTGCTAAAGAGTCATGAATATTCCCTCTTCTCCACTCCCATGGGCATGGAGAAGAGGGAATATTCATTCTCTTTAGTAGTGGGCACGGAGGAGCACTGAGTCACAGCTTCTGCTGACAGTGCCTGCTACTAAAAAAAATGCATATTCACGCTTCTCCACACCCATAGTCCTGGCGTGGAGAGGAGTGAATATGCCGGCAGCCGCAGCTAACCTCGGGATCTGAGAATGCGCGTTGTTCAGATGCCGACATGAGCTGCAGCAGACAGGACACAGCGCTGGAGGAGAGGTGAGGAAGGAAGGTGAGTAATAGTGTTTATTTTTTTTGTGTGTGCAGTGATTGGGGGATGAGGTTGCCATATATACCAGGATTAGGGGTTTGGGAGGGCCACACATACCAAGATTGGGGGATTGAGGGGACCACATATACCAGGATTGGGGGATTGACGGGGGCCACGCATACCAGGATTGGAGGATTGAGGAGGACACACATACCAGGATTGAGGGATTGAGGAGGCCACACATACCAGGATTTGGGGATTGAGGAAGCCACAAATACCAGGATTGGGGGATTGAGGAGGCCACACATACCAGGATTGGGGGATTGAGGAGGCCACACATACCAGGATTGAGGAGACCACACATACCAGGATTGGGGGATTGAGGTGGCAACACATACTAGGATTGGGGGATTGAGGAGGCCACACATACCAGGATTGGGGGATGAGGGGTGCCATACGTACCAGGATTGGGGGATGATGGGTGCCATATGTACCAGGATTGGGAAATTTACTCTTAGCTGCTGCATTTCCCACCCTAGGCTTACACTCGAGTCAATACGTTTTTCCAGTTTTTTTGTAGTAAAATTAGGGGCCTCGGCTTATACTCGGGTCGGCTTATTTAAAATATACGGTATTTTAAAAATCAGTGAGTACGTGGTGCCCATAATACTGCAGGACTGTGGGGTGCATTATACTATATGGGGGCTGCATTTTACCCTATGGGGTGTGTAATATACTGTATGGAGGACTGTGGGGAGTGAATTATATTCTATGGAGGACCATGGGAAGTTCATTATACTATATGGAAGATTATGGGGGGCGCATTATGCTATATGGAGGATTATCAGTGGTGTATTATACTCTATGGAAGGCTATGTGGGGCCTTTATAATATTTTGAGGGTTATGTGGGGGGCCATTATACTGTTTGGAGAACTAGTGCAGGCCATTATACTGTATGTAAGCCCATTATAGTGTATGGAGGGCTCTGTGGGGGTCACAGTTGGGGGATCATACTGTGTTGGTGTCACCATACTTTGCCTTGGGAGATGAAGTGGGGTAATGTAGGGTCATTATACTGTGCATGTGGAGGCTAATGTGGAGGAATGCACCATGGGGGTATCATACTGTGTTTGGGGGCACTTTTGTTGGCATCATACTTTAAGAGGAAATGAAAGAGGGATCTAGGACTTTAGCAGGAGGAAAATTACTATGTAAAGGCTGGAAAGTTGTGAGATCTGCTCTTCTGTGACACAGACAAATATTGATTTATTTATTTGGGTGGGGGCCCAATTAGAGCTTTTGCTATGGGGCCCAATGATTTCTATGTACGCCCCTGCTAGTGGGTCCTAAGGGAAGAAGGATATAATAATACTAAAGAGATGAGAGGATCAAGAAGGTGTCTGCAGTGCCAAGCGCAGTGACTTTCTGCAGCCAGCTCCAGAGCAACTGTCACACCTAACACACCCGTGACACAGTTCCTTCAAACACTACCTCTTCTATCCTGATGGAAGAGGATGATGTAGGAGACATCATCCACATAGTGCTTGAAGTCTCACATGTGTGCAGTGGGATATTGTAAAAGAAAAAATTTTTGCTTTATGTTGACATTTCCTGAGAACCATTACATTTTTATTTTTCTGTTCAGGAGGATTGTTTTTTGTATGGTGAGTAGTGATGAGCGAGCACTAAAATGCTTGGGTACTCATTGTTCAAGTTGAGCAAATTGGAATGCTCGAGTGCTCGGTCCGAGTAACGAGGCCAATGTAAGTCTATGGGAAACTCGAGCATTTTGACCAGCGGCTAAACCCAGCGGTCTGCAGAGGGCCTAAAAATTGCCCAAATCAATGGGAACAGTGCTCAAATGACATAGGAACAGCATGGGGAAGATCCCAGGAAGCATTTCTGACTGCCAGGTCAATGCTGTCAACAATGTTGTCAGAGGTATTACGCCACTTTTACGGACTCACAATAAAACATACAAAAACGAAACCAAAATGGATTTTCCTGGGAAATATATTAAGGAACATCCTTTCCAGGATAATGACTTGTGTAGAAGGCAAAATAAATAACCAAAGACAAAAATGCTCCTCCACACCTTGAGCTATGTTCACGCGTAGTGTTTTTGATGCGTTTTTGCACTTTTGCATTGCTTTTAACCATGACAAATGCATTCACCGGGAAATGTCATTTTAACATTTTACAACCTTATCTGGCCATGTGGTGTGTGAAACATCATCAGACAAATCCTGTTTCATTTATGAAGGAGGGATTGTGAAAGTCACAAACACTATTTTTACAGCCTTACTATTCTTAAAGGGCTAGCCTCGGCCCTCGCTGTTGTTAGAGAGCCATCAGCCGGCTATGCTTTGTTGTTCCCATTATTAACGAGTGGGTCTCCTATACTGTTATTGCGTATGCAGTGACTGCAAGGGCTGCCAAAAATTTGGACGCAGCCCAATACCCCTTTGAAGAGACATAGAGGAGGGTCTCAGTAAAAGAAAAATGATCCCATTATAAAGGAACCGGTCTCCTAAAGTGGTAATGCCCATGCTGTGACTGCAAGAGCTGCTAATTTTGGGAAAAACCCCACTAACAATTTAAAAACACATAGAGCTGGGCCACAGTAACAAGAACGACATGTTCCAATTAGAAAGTAGAGGGTCTGCTATTCAGTTATAGGGTATGCAGTCAGTGCAACGGCTGCCAAAATTTAGGAAAGACCCTACTAACAATTTAAAGACACATAGAGCTGGGCCAGAGTAATGGCATGTTCCCATTAGAAAGGAGTGGGTCTGCTATTCAGTTATAGGGTATGCAGTGAGTGCAACGGCTGCCAAAATTTATGAAAAACCCCACTAACAATTTAAAGACACATAGAGGTGGGCCTCAGTAACAACATATTCCTATTAGAAAGCAGAAGGTCTCCTATACTGTTTACCTATACAGTGAAGCATCGGCTTCTAAAAATTTGGAGGAACTCCAATGCCCCTTGCAAGAGACGTAGAGGTTGGAGGGCTTTCTGAAAACAATGTTCCCATTATTAGGAAGTGAGTGGGTCTCACATACTGTTTGCCTATGCAGTGAAGCAACGGCTGCCAAACATTTGGAGAAACTCCAATGCCCCTTGCAAGAGACGTAGAGGTCGGAGGGCCTCCTGAAAATTTTTTTTTCCCATTATTAGCAAGTGGGTCTCCCATACTGTTTGCCTATGCAGTGAAGCAACAGCTGCCAAAAATTTGGATGAACTCCAATGCCCCTTGCAATAGACGTAGAAGTTGGATGGCATCCTGAAAACAATGTTCCCATTTTTAGGAAGTGTGTCTCCCATACTGTTTGCCTATGCAGTGAAGCCATGGCTGCCAAAAATTTGAAGGAACTCCAATGCCCCTTGCAAGAGATGTAAAGGTTGGAGGGCCTCCTGAAAACAATGTTCCCATTATTAGGAAGTGGGTCTCCCATTCTGTTTGCCTTTGAAGTGAAGAAACGGCTGCCAAAAATTTGGAGGAATTCCAATGTCCCTTGCAAGAGACGTAGATTTGTTAATATGGTACATATGGTGGTGATATGGTGGTGGAGGATGAGGAGAAGGGGGGGGACAAGAGCAAATATACAAAATCGGGAAGTGTTTACCCATGTCTGGGTGTGAAGACAGAGGTGCATGGAAATAGAGTTAAACCTCCCAAAAAAAAGACACTGTATTTGAGTTTATGTTACCCTGCTATCATTCGGTGGTGTTAGAAATCTGGCCCAATGCAGCCCTTGTTCATTTTTATAAGAGTCAGGCTGTCAGCATTTTCAGTTGACAGGCGGATGTGCCTATGGGTTTTAATTCCACCGGCAGCACTAAAAACCCACTCTGACAAAACGCTAGCGGCAGGGCAGGCCAGGACCTCCAAGGCGTAGAGAGCCAGTTCATGCCACGTGTCCAGCTTGGATACCCAATAATTATAAGGCACAGAGGACGTTGGTATGGCCGGCAAGCTACTCCCTCAGCATCTTCCGCAACTTTTCCCTCCTTGGGAGAGTGCCCCGCGCACCAGAGCTTGTGCAATTGGAGGGTCTGAGAAAAACTGTCCCAGAACTTTGGCAGTGTTCCTCTGCCTCTGCTGGATTGTTTTTGTGCATCTCTCGCCTGTACTTCTTGCTTGTCCAACAAACTGTGACCTCTGCCGCCAGCGTTTTCAGATGGGAATTTTTTTAATAATTTCACAAGGGTCTTCTCGTACTCTCCTTTTTTATTAGCCCTGTCCTGTGCAGGAACTAAAGACAGAAAGTTCTCCTTGTAGGGTAGGTCTAGAAGTGTCACCAACCAATAATGACTGTCACCCAAAATTTGGACAATACCAGGGTCACAGGAAAGGCAGCGTAGCATAAACTCAGCCATGTGTGCCAGACTGCAAAGAGGCAAGACTTCTGTGTCCTCACCAAGAGGACGACTGACCATGCTCTCCTCATCCTTCCCCCCTTCCTCCTCATCCCTGTCCTCAGGCCATACATGCTGAACAGACGGTATGACAGTTGTGCAGGTAGTACCGTCTATAGTGCAGGATATTAGCTCCTGCTCTTCCTCCTCCTCCTTTTCCTCATTGTCACCCAATCCACATTGGAATGAGATGAGGCTGGGCTGTGTGGATTCACCCTGTATGGTTCCTTGCTCCATCTCATTGTGCTCCACCTGCAATGCATCCTCTTCAAATGTGAGCAGAGAGCATTTCAGAAGACAGAGAAGAGGCATGGTGACACTAATTATGGCGTCATCGCCGGTCACCATCTTGGTGGAGTCCTCAAAGTTTTGGCCTTGTTGATGCTGGTAGTCAACAACTGCCCTCTTCTGCTCACAAATCCTTCCCAACATCTGCAATGTAGAGTTGCAACGTGTGGGGACATCGCAGATCAGTTGGTGAGCTGGAAGCTGCAAATGATGCTGAAGCACGGTAAGGGCGGTGGAAGCTGTAGCTAACTTTCTAAAATGGGCACAGGCGGCGTACTTTGAGAAGCAGATCCGACAGATTCGGGTTTTGAGAAACCGCTGAACCACGAGGTTAAGCACATGGGCCAGGCATGGTACGTGTGTGAGCTCACCTCACCTCAGAGCCACCACCAGGTTCCGACCATTGTCACACACGACCAGGCCTGGCTATACGTTCAGCGGTGTCTGCTGTCACCTAAGCATATTAGCTTCAGCAGAGCCTGTTACCGCTTTGTCGCTTGGCCAAGCAGTGCTGCAGTGCTTCCAGCTTGCGACTGATGTGGTCATTTCAGAGACAGAGGCTGAAGAGGAGGAGGAGGAGGTGCAGGAGCTGTAGAATGTGGGGGCAACCCTGATTGACCAAGGGCCCGCAATCCTCGGCGTCGTGAGGACGTGTTCCGTCTCAAGGTCTGACTGACTCCCGGCTTCCACTATATTAACCCAGTGTGCCGTCAGCGAGATGTACCGTCCCAGCCCACAAGCACTTGTCCATGTGTCCGGGGTTAGGTGGACTTGCCCAGTAACTGCGTTGATGCGTTCCAAGGACTGGGGTAAGGACAACTGAACGCTGCCCTGGAACAAGGACGTGGACGTGCTTGCTGATGGTGCTAGTTGAGAGTGCTCAATGACAGGTGGAAGGCGGGAGGCATCTTGGCATGTGCCATAGACAGGGGATTGGCGTGCATGCACAACAGCGGAACAAGCAGTGGTGTCACCTGCGGACACAATTGCTGGACCCTGGAGTTCGGCCCACTTAGTCGGATGCTTTGCTGCCATGTGCCTGATCATGCTGGTGGTGGTCAGCCTGCTAGTTTTGCTACCTCTGCTGATGCTGGCCTGGCAGGTGGTGCAAATGGCCTTCTTGTAGTTATCTGCAGAGTCTTTAAAAAATAACAATACTCAGGAAGACCTAACAGTTGTACTGGCACCTTCCGTCGTGTTGGCATTACAAGGAATTCTTTCCCGCCTTGTGTCTGCGGCCACCACAATGCTAGTCATTGCCTGTTGTGGTGCTATGCCTCCCTCCCCCTCTGTGCTACTGTCCTCGCTCTGTATGTCCACCTGCCAGGTTGGGTCAATTACTATATCGTCCACCACCTCGTCTTCCACTTCCGCGCCCTTTTCCTCCTCTTGACTTTCTGGCAATTGTGTCTCAACATCATCATCATCCACCTCTTGCGACAGTAACTGCACTTTCCCCCCCGTCACCTTCATGTGACCGTGGCTGCTCCAATATTTGGGCATCGCTATACGCGTTCTTCTCTTGACTCGCTTGAAGCTGGCCAGGCGAGCGGGCTGAATCTACAAATGGAAAAGTGAACAGCTCTTCTTGTTATGTTCTGCCACTTAGATCTAAGGAATAGGAGGGAAAAGCTGTCCCTACACTGAGACTGGGCTTAACACTATGCTGGGGTGGGTGCCCTATTCCTTATGAATAGCCCCACCAAAACTCCTGCACTGAACTCAAACGAAAACCTGTAGGAAGGGGAAAGGGGTCCCTAAAAGATCTAAGAACTGGGAGCAAAAGCAGGAGTTAGTTGCAGAAACGAAGATTAAAGGAAACAAAACTGGTGCAACAAGAAGTCCCAGGATAACAATTGACCAAAGCACAAAGAACTAAACAAGGCTACTTAGCCACAGCACAAGCGTAACAACACTGATGTCCAGCTGGGAATGGGAGACAGGTGCTGAGTAATAAAGAGTGAAGTGATCACGTGACCAAGACACCCAGCACCAGAGGAAAAGACTAGAAGCCAGCAAACCACAACAAGATGGCATATAGTAAAACAACATAGATTCTAACACTTCTGAGTGTCCAAGTGTGGGATCAGTTGTCTCCGTGCACTCGGCATGTTGGGAGGAAGGAGGATCAGGGTGAGGAATATGCGGTCCAGACTCATGGCTACTGAGACTTGACCGTGTGGAAGACAGGGTGGTGGTGGTGGTGGTGGCAAAGTGACTGGAAGCATTATCTGCTATCCAACCAACAACCTTTTGACACTGCTTTGGGTTCAATAGTGGTGTACTGTGGTCTCCTAGTAATTGGGACAGGAAGGTCGAGCGACAAGATGTGGGTGTTTCTTGTGGCACAATTTCAGCTTGCCCACGGCCACATCCTCAGCCATGGGCCTATGCATACACAATCACCATCACGTCCACTTTACCGTCCCTTGCAACGCACCTTGCCCATTTTTAATGGACGACAATATTTTCCATGTTCACGAGAAATGGCTGATTTTGGAACGCAGTTATATGTGATACGTCTGACAGAGAACCACAATTTTAAACAGCAGGCCTGTAGTTTACTAATATTTTCCACACAGAAACCTAATGTGAATAGCTTGACCGACACATTGCAACAGAATGGAAATGGAAGAAATATGGCTGATTTTGGAGCAGTCTTATAAGTGATATGTCTGACAGAGAACCAAGGTTTTAAATAGCAGCCCTGTAATTTACTAATACTATTCTACACAGAGACCTAGTGTGAATAGCTTGACCGACACACTGCAGCGAAATGAAAATGGAAGAAATGGCTGATTTTGGAGCAGTCTTATAGGTGCTATGTCTGACGGAGAACCACGGCTTTAAATAGCAGGCCTGTAATTTGCTAATACTATTCTTCACAGACACCTAGTGTGAATAGCTTGACCCACACACTGCAACAGAATGAAAATGGAAGAAATGTCTGATTTTGGAACAGTCTTATAGGTGATATGTCTGACAGAGAACCACGGTTTTAAATAGCAGGCCTGTAATTTACTAATACTGTTCTTCACAGACACCTAGTGTGAATAGCTTGACCGACACACTGCAACAGAATGGAAAAGGAGGCCAATATTTTCCATGTTCAGTTTAAATTTCTGGATTTTTATCGCTGAAATATGGAACAGATCTGGCTTTATTCTGCAGTGAGACCAAGCAAATGGAGCAGAAAAGTGGTGTACCCTGGATTGCTTTTTAAACAAATAACCAGGATTAAGATAAAAAAAAAAAATTCCCTGGCCCCTGATATCTGATGCTATGTCTACAAATATCCGTAATTATTATAGCAGCAGACAGGACATTCAATGGACCCTCTTGTGCTGTATCATACACTGCAGTCTGCCACATACACTGCCTGCCTGCTTAGTGCTGATTATATGCAGCTGGATTAGTCCTCAGAAGGACTGTTAGTTCAGATGGATATATATATATATGTTGTGGAATACCTATACTAACAGGACGCACAATGGACCATCTTGCACTATATGCACTGCAGTCTGTCGCATACACTGCCTGCCTGTCTAACTCCTGCTATCACCACTGAATATATGCAGCTGGATTAGTCCTCAGAAGGACTGTTAGTTCAGATGGATATATACTGTATATATGTTGTGGAATACCTACACTAACTATAAAGAAGCAAATTTCTCCCTGAGGCAGCAGCACCTCTCCTTACTCTGCCTGATTCTGGGATACACTGTGACGAGCATAGCGACGCAAGGTCTTTTATAGACCTGATGACGCTGTACGGCCAGCCAATCACTGTAATGCCCGCAAACAACATGGCTACAGCATTACAGTGCGTGGCAGTCAATCCCTGCATATTCATTTGCTCTCTAAAGAGCGCCAAACATGCAGGGAGGGGACCCGAGTTCCCGCCCGAGCAACCCGGAAATACTCGCCTAGCTCGTTGAGCACGGTGGTGCTCGAGCGAGTAATGAGCAGTGGCGAGCACGTTCGCTCCTCACTAATGATGAGCCAATGTTTTTACTGATACTATTTTAATATACATAAATTTATATGTTTTGATTGCTTAATATTATGCTTTTTAGATAGGTTAGGTGACAAAAAAGAAAAATAAATTTTGGAGTCTTGATTTTTCAAAATCTTTACGCTATTTACAGATTGGGTTAATCAATTACATATTTTAATATATCAGACTTTTACGAAAGGGGTAGAAACCAAATATGTTTTTTCTTTTTCTTTATTCTAGCAGGAGAAAATAAGGTTACATTTTTATGTTTTTAAAAACTTTTTTTACTTACATTTTTAGTCCCCTTATGGAACTTGCGAGCATTTGATCATTTAAGAACTTTGATCACTTATACCATATATTGCAATAACATAGTATTGGAGTATACAGGGAAAATCTCGATGTCCTAAGGAGCACCGTGATAACAGTGACGAAAACTTCAATTGGCGCCCAGCTGTCATAGAAACCCACCGGCCCCTGCAATAGCATCATGAAGTTGTGCATGCAAGCTTTTTTTTGTCAAGGGTGCGAGAATTTTAAACTAAAAATTCACCAGACGAATAAAGCTTGCTGAAAGGTTACAACGCAGCCAATCAACAAGCTTTAAGGCTGTGGGGATTTTTGGCCCTATCACAGCCATGCCAAATATTGGCATAGCTGTGATTGGCCGGCGCACCTCGTGACCAGCCCTGTATAACTATGTCAAAGAAATAAATATATAATTTAAAAAAATGACATGCGGTCCCTCCTATTTTTATAACCAGCTAAGGCAAAGCAGACAACTGTGAGTGTGTCTTATTATAGTTGGAAGGAGCAAATATCTATGGACCTTCCCAGTCTATTAATACCTGTCTGCTTAGCCTCTACTGGTTATTAAAAATGGGGGGACCAAAAAAAATGTCTTGGGGTTCCACTTATTTTTAATAACCAGCAAAGGCAAAGCAGACAGCTATGGGCTGAATTTAATAGACTGGGATGGTCCATGGATATTATCCCCTTCCCAGCCTAATAAGACCAGCCCTTAGCACCCCAGAAATAGCGCATCCATTAGATGCACCAATTCTGGCGCTTAACCTAGGCTTTTCCCAATTGCCCTGGTGTAGTGGCAATCAGGGTAATGGGATTATGACATTGATATCAGCAGCTGGCACTGACATCAAGCCCTGGGGTTAGTAATGGATAGGTGTCTGTCAGACACTCCCATTACTAACCCTGTAGTCAAAAGAAATAAACACACACAAAACTTCTCTGAACGGGGCTCTATACTCTGGACCACGGAGAAAGGGATCTTTGTGGGACCTCGATGTGGACTATGGCGGACAGGCGAATGAGTGAAAGAGGGAAATTGTCTAGGAGTTGTTTGTTTTTTTAAATAAAGAACTTTTGTGTGTGTCTATTTCTTTTGACTACTGGGTTAGTAATGGGGTGTCTGAGAGACGCCTCTTCATTACTAACCCCTGGGATTGATGGCAGTGCCGGCTGCTGTCATCAAACCCAAAACCATTACACCGAATGCCACTGCATTAGGGCAATCGGAAAGAGCCAAACCTAAGCGCCAGAATTGGCGCATTTAATGAATGTGTCATTTTTGGGACATTTGAGGGTTGGTCTTATAAGGCTGGCAAGTGGCCAATATCAAGGGACCTTCCCAACCTATTAATATCTGCCCCCAGCTGTCTGTTTTGCCTTAGCTGGTTATTAAAAATAGGGGGGACCACACATTATTTTCTTTTAGGTTCCCCCATTTTTATAACCAGCAAAGGCAAAGTAGACAGCTGTGGGCTGATATTAATAGACTGGGAAGGTCCATTGTTATCTTACTCTTCCCAGCCTAAAAATATCAGCTGCCACGTGTCTGCCTGCCTTTGGCTGGTTATTAAATATAAGGGGGACCCCATGTAGTTTTATTAAACTTTATTTAATAGATTAATTAAGGTTAAAAAATCCCTTTAGTGCCACATGAAAGGCACTAATCAGTGTTAGTTTAATGTATGAAGGGGGCTTGTGACATTAAATATCTACAGGACATAGTGTGTTTATTTCTGTTAATGTTGATGATTATGGCTTACAGCCAATGAAAACACAAAAGTCATTATCTCACTAAATTTGAATAATTAACAAAAAACACATGCAAAGGCTTCCTAAGCATTTAAAAAGGTCCCTTAGTCTGTTTCAGTAGGGTCCATAATCATGGGGAAGACTGCTGACTTGACAGATGTCCACAAGGCAGTCATTGACACACTAAGTAAATGCAAAGTAAATTTTGCATTTCATTTGGAAGTCAAGGTCCCAGAGTCTGGAGGAAGAGTGGAGAGGCCACAATCCAAGCTGCTTGAGGTCTAATGTGAAGTTTCCACAATCAGTGATGGTTTGGGGAGCCATGTCATCTGCTGGTGTAGGTCCACTGTGTTTTATCAAGACCAAAGTTAGCGCAGCCGTCTACCAGGAAATTTTAGATCACTTCATGATTCCCTCTGCCGACAAGTATTTTGGAGATGGAAATTTCATTCTCCAGCAGGACTTGGCACCTGTCCACACTGCCCAAATTACAGATACCTGGTTTAAAAACAACAGTATCACTGTGCTTGATTGGCCAGCAAACTCGCCTGACCTTAACCCCATAGAGAATCTATGGAGTATTGTCAAGAGGAAGATGAGAGACACCAGACCCAACAATGCAGACGAGCTGAAGGCTGCTATCAAAGCAAGCTGGGCTTCCAAAACACCTCAGCAGAGCCACAGGCTGATCGCCTCCATGCCACGCTGCATTGATGCAGTAATTGATACAAAAGGAGCCCAGACCAAGTATTGAGTGCATTTACTGAACATAAATTTCAGCAGGCCAACATTTTGGATTTTAAAAACATTTTTCAAGCTGGTGTTGTAAAGTATTCTAATTTACTGAGATAATGACTTTTGTGTTTTCATTGGCTGTAAGCCATAATCATCAACATTAACAGAAATAAAGACTTGAAATAGATCACTCTGTTTGTAATGACTCTATACAATATATGAGTTTCACTTTTTGTATTGAAGAACTGAAATAAATTAACTTTTTGATGATATTCTAATTTAGTGAGATGCACCTGTATCTTATCTATGTATCTATTTATCTATCTATCCATAATTTCCTTATCCATAATTGTTTGCGATACAATTGTCATGCTCTTACCCCGATTTTGTTTCCTTTTGCAGCCCCCTACCCCTTACTACACCCATTTTACAGCACCAAAGCTCTGGTCCGCATTGGCTTTTATGGAGTTCGGGGTCAAGTTCGGGTCAAATTCGGGTACCCAAACCGAACTTTGGACTAAAATTCGGCCGAACCTGATGAACCCGAACTTCCACAGGTCCGCTCATCCCTAGCTAAGAGTCAAAATTAAAAATTGTCAGTGCCAAGCTATCTCTTAAATGTGAGGGTCCTATCACACACTAACCAGGGGCGGAACTACCGCCCGTGCAGCCGGTTCATTGAACGGGGGCCCTGAGGGAGAGGGGGCCCCTTCAGCCTCCAGCAGGGCCGCCATCAGGGCATGACTGCCCTGACTCCAGTATGGGGCCCAGCCGGTAGGGGCCCCCTTGGGGGCCCCCCTCTTGTGCGTCTCTCTCCTCATGGGGCCCCCGGCCCCATGCTAAGCGCCGGGGCCGGAACATCTCTGTCATGATTCCTCTGACTTCCGGTCATGTGACGGCACCGTCACATGACCGGAAGTCAGGAGAACCTGGTGTCATCGATTTGGACGAGGATTCTGCAGGGATCGCATGGGGGTAAGTATAACAAGTTTTTTTTTTTTTTTAAATACAATTTACTAGGAGTGGGGGGAATGGGAGGTGCACATGTGGGGGAGGGGAATGAGAGAGGTGCACATGTGGGGGAGGGGGATGAGAGAGGTGCACATGTGGGGGAGGGGGATGAGAGGTGTGCACATGTGGGGGAGGGGAATGAGAGAGGTGCACATGTGGGGGAGGGGGATGAGAGATGTGCACATGTGGGGGAGGGGGATGAGAGATGTGCACATGGGGGGGATGAGAGAGGGGCACATGTGGGGGAGGGGAATGAGAGAGGGGCACATGTGGGGGAGGGGGATGAGAGAGGTGCACATGTGGGGGAGGGGGATGAGAGAGGTGCACATGTGGGGGAGGGGGATGAGAGAGGTGCACATGTGGGGGAGGGGGATGAGAGAGGTGCACATGTGGGGGAGGGGGATGAGAGAGGTGCACATGTGGGGGAGGGGGATGAGAGAGGTGCACATGTGGGGGAGGGGGATGAGAGAGGTGCACATGTGGGGGAGGGGGATGAGAGAGGTGCACATGTGGGGGAGGGGGAATGAGAGAGGTGCACATGTGGGGGAGGGGGATGAGAGAGGTGCACATGTGGGGGAGGGGGATGAGAGAGGTGCACATGTGGGGGAGGGGGATGAGAGAGGTGCACATGTGGGGGAGGGGGATGAGAGAGGTGCACATGTGGGGGAGGGGGATGAGAGAGGGGCACATGTGGGGGAGGGGGATGAGAGATGTGCACATGGGGGGGTGAGAGCTGCACATGGGGGAATTGGGAGAAAATGAGCTGCACATGGGGGAATTGGGAGTAGGGGGATAATGAGCTGCACATAATGAATGTGGGGTGGGGGACAGTAAATGATGATGGGGTGGGGAGAGCAGGACATGATATAATGAATTGGGGCAGGGGGTGCATGTAAATAATGAATGCGGGGAGCAGGAAGTATAGAGTAGGAGGCGTTGCGGATGCAGGAGTGTAACTGGTAACAAATTGGCGGAAAGAGTAGAGGTTCTAATTAAATTATATATTAAGTGCCTATTTACAGTTAATGGGGGCACCGTGGTGGATTACAATTTATATTTGGAATGGTAGGTTGTATAATAACTAACCATATATTGATGGTGGATACACGTCTGTATTCAGCTGCGTAATGTAGAAGTTGGGGAATGTGCTCTAGATAACTGTGTTATTTTATGCAGAGACGAGTCCTGGCTGGAAGACGTAATGGCGGTCTGTGCTGGATGAAGGAGAAAAGCGTAGCTGAAGGACTTCACCTAGAGACGTCACCAGTGAGTCAGTGTATTACATGTACACTTACACTATATACTATGTACCGGGCTCCTGTGTATAATGTCACTGGTGATCACTGTATTACCTGTACACTGACACTATATACAGAGCTCCTGTGTATAATGTCACTGGTGATCACTAGATTACCTGGACACTTACATTATACATACCATGTATAGAGCTCCCGTGCATAATGACACTTATGGTAATATTAGTAATGTGGTGGTAATATTAGTAATGTGGTGGTAATATGTGGTCTGGTCATGGTGTGGCAGTTTTTCCCCCTTCTGTGTGGTATTATTCGGTCACTATGTTGTGGTAATATGTGGTCTGGTCATGGTGTGGCAGTATTCCCTGTATGTGGTATTATTGGTCATTTTTAAAAAAAAATGTATATGACACATTCCCTTAAAGAAAACTAAATAAAAATATATCTAAAAAGAGTATTGGATATTTTAAGAAAATTTTAATAGGTTAGAGTAGGGCCCTGCCAGAAGAGTCTACCTTATCGTGGTGGCGGCTTTAAAAATCTTTTGGCCAAAACAAAAGCTGATGGCTATGCATGTGGCACCGTCTGGTGGCAGCGACGTGGACGAGCGCCAGGATTCTGCAGGGATCGCATGGGGGTAAGTATAACAAGTTTTATTTGTTTTAAATACAAGTAGTTAACTAGGAGTGGGGGGGATGAGAGATGCACATGGGGGGGGATGAGAGATGCACATGGGGGGGTTGAGAGATGCACATGGGGGGGATGAGAGATGCACATGGGGGGGATGGGAGATGCACGGGGGGGATGAGAGCTGCACATGGGGGGGGATGAGAGCTGCACATGGGGGGGGATGAGAGCTGCACATGGGGGGGATGAGAGCTGCACATGGGGGGGATGAGAGCTGCACATGGGGGGGATGAGAGCTGCACATGGGGGGGCGAGAGATGCACATGGGGGGGGTTATGTTTAGATAACTTTGTTGCCTTATGAAGCGCAGGGGGGGGGGGGCCCAAAAAATTTCTTGCACAGGGGCCCACTACAGTCTGTGTCCGCCCCTGACACTAACATAGATAAACTTCTAGGATTCCTACAGTATGTGATTACTAAATGTTAGTGAGTCAGAGATTTAGTTTAAATTGTAGGTATGCATTCTTTTTATAGCTAATTAGGTACAGATGAAAATAATGAACAGATGGCACCTAATTGTGCTCAATGGCTTTTTTCGGATAATGGAAAGATGTTTTTAGGCTCTAATAAAAGAGCCATTGGCAAATGTTAACATTATTTCTAGTCTCTCTGCTTTTCTTTTTTTCTATACTTGTTTTATAAAATTGCCTTTTATAAAATGTATTATTTATAAAGTGCAAAACATAAATTATTAAAATATCATTTAATAACACAAAAATACTAAAGTTTTACAATGTCCTAAAATATGCATAAAGATTCAACTAGAATACTATATCTAATCTAACGTAATCTTAGTTATTTTTTCCTATTTTTTAAAAATACAACTGAGGGCAAATTTTCTATGATTAGTAAAGTTGACATACTAGGGTCATGTAACGTACCATGGCCGTTAATCCTTTCATTCTTGTTACTCAAATGTAAGTATCCAAGGTGCTCTGTATGCTGTAGAGATTTAGCACTAAAAGAGCTGAGAGCTCTGCTCTCACTTTTAATTACCCCCTACCAGATACGGACTGAGACTAAAATTCAGCCCTACACAATGATGGCCACCAATGCCCCCCACACAGTATGATGGTCCCCCTACTGCATGATGGTCTCCACAGCCCCAATACAGTATCATAGTTTCCCCATACAGGATGATGGTCACACCAGATTCCACCACAGAGTATGATGGTTCCCCCACACAGTATTATGGTTCCAGCAAATTATGATGATCTCCCCACAGCATGATGGTCTACACAGTGTTAGGTGTCGGGCTGTTGCTGGATTTGAAATGGGTCTAGAACCTTCTGTGGTCTCCCATTCCAGTCCAGCTGGAGCTGATGCTGCTCAGCATCGTTGTTGCCCCCAACGCCTAGCTGGTCCACGAGATGTACAGATTGTCTCCTGGGTATTTGTGCCTAGCAATGTTAAGCATAGGTTGAGGAGGGAGACAGGGCTGTTGGAGCCTAAGTCCAGGATTCGCCGCACTGAGCATACCCGTGACCTGGCGGTTTGGCAACCACCTGATCCAGTGACCTGGCACCGCCTGATTGGTTCTCGGGTGGCGTCACCAATGGTGCGACGGTGGGCAGGGCTTAGTCTTTAAAAGGCCAGCCCACAAACATGGCGGCGCGCTCTGATCATTGAGCAGTATGCTGTGTTCCACGTGTAGCTTCCATAGGCAGGTGTAACGGAAATAGGCAGGCTAGTGGAAATAGGCAGGTAGCTTCGTCTAGCAGTCTGGCTCTGCCAAAGGGATCACATAACACCCCGAGCAGCCTGCAGATGTCCTATCCATGGTTATCGCCTGTAAGCCACGTGGAGTAGTACCCTTCAGTCCGGTTGCACGCCGGCTGGAGGCACATGTACCTGTCGGCGTAGTCACACACGCATCCTAGCACCGCCAGTGTAGTCCCTGTGCTGTAACAGGACTACAGATAGTTTTTACCGCATATCTCTCGTGCTGCTAACGGAGATAGTGCGAATTCCTATACCCGTTCCAGTGTGCAGTAACACGGAAGGGATAGATATTCTGTTAGATTTTCCTTCACACCCAGAAGGTGTTCGGCAGCAGTCCATCAGGCTGCATCGCAGACCCGGGTTCGGTTGCGTTCCATTATAATAAAGTTGTCTGCAACCGTCCCCCTAACACACAGGCCTCCTCAAAGTATGAAGGTTCCACCACAGTCCCTTACACAGTATGATGGTCTCCACAGCCTCCCACACAGTATTATGGTTTCACCACATTGCCTTATTCAGTACGATGGTCCCCAAACATAGTATGATGGTCCCCCACAGCTCTAGTATAGTGTGATGGGCAACCCACTGTCAGCCATATAATATCATGATCTCCCAGAGTCCCAATATTGTATCATGCTCTCCCGCAGCCTCAATATAGTATGAGGGTCGCTTTCACAGTCCAAAAACAGTGTAATGGCCATGATGGTCTACACAGACCTCCTCAAATTATGATGGTTTCCCCACAGTCCCTTACACAGTATGATGCCTTATTATGGATGATAGTTCCCAAACATAGTATGATGGTCCCCCACAGCTCTAATATAGTGTGATGGGCAACCCACTGTCAGCCATATAATATCATGGTCTCCCACAGCCGCAATATAGTATAATTGACCTCCAAAGACTTACATATAGTATGAGGGTCCCTCTCACAGTCCCAAAACAGTATGATGGTCCTCCACAGCCTACATATAGGATGAGGGTCCCCCTCAAAGCCCCAATATAGTATGATGTTCCCACTCACAGCCCCATATAGCGTGAGGGTCCCCCTCAAAGCCGCAATACAGTATGATTGTCTTCAACATCCCCCATATAGTATGATTGCCCCCCTCACAGCCCCAATAAAGTTTAATGATCCTCTACAGCTCCAATATAGTATAATGAACCCGTCACAGCTCCAATATTGTATGAGGGTCCCCCACAGCCCTCCTATAACATAAGGGACACCCTCTCAGACACAGACACAGACATATGTTCCTGTATAAGGAGAGATGGCATTCAGACGAACTATTGTTTAAGCATCAGCTAACTAATGTATGTTGCCAGCTAGAGATGAGAAAATATATTTGAGTGGAATTAAATTCTACTAGAATTTAAACAAATTTGCATTTGCCAAAATCCAGATTTTTTTTTAAATTTAGTTCTGCACGGATTCAGCAAGATGGCAGATGCTGGCTGGTATTTTTCTGACCAACTGAGGGCCATCAAAAGGTTAAAAAATAAAAAACAATCTAAGGCTGCATGCCCACTATGCGTTTTTCAAGCGTTTTTGCCGCGGAATTTCCATGTGACCTGTCACATGACTAAATGACGTCATGGCAGGTCCTTTCACACCACCGCGACCCATACAACAGACCGGATGCAGCGGAGAAAACACCGGGGGCCATCAGAAGGTAAGTATTATCTTTATTTTTTATTTTTTACCATTTTTATTCTTTTTTTTAATTATTAACTTGTTGGGACTTACACTTTGTATAATTGAGCTGTGAGAGCATTATACGGTGTATAGGGGAGCTGTGAATGCATTATACTCTGCAGAGGGGAGCTGTGGGGACTTCATACTGTGTATAGGGATCTATGGGGACATGACACTTTCTTTAGGAGAGCTGTGGGGATATCATACTGTAGATAGGTGTGATGTGGGGGCATTATACTGTGTAAAGGAGGACTGTAAGCCGATCATATTGTGAGCAGGGAAGCTGTGGGGACATCATACTGTGTATTGGGGAGCTGTACATGGGGGCTCTCAAGGGACTTTATTAAATGTTAAATAGGCACTTACTGTTATGGTGCACTGAAAGTATTGTGACTGTCAAAGGGGCACACAGGGAATTATTACTTTCTAGGGGGCAAAATGTGGGCCCAATATTCTAGGGCACTTGCACAGGGCATTAATAGGGTAATTTTACCACCTAAACAGCAAAAAGGAAGCATTATACTTTGTAAGGGGCTCCGTGGTGGGCATTATTTTGTGGGGAACTAAGAGGGATACTGTTTTTGTGCTACAGAGCAGGTGCAGTAATAGGGACACATATGGCAGTAGCTCAGCATTGGGGTGACAGTGGGATGAGGAGTTTGTGCAGGTTGAGAATAGATGGGTACGAGGTTAGAAATGTGAGAAGTCAAATATGTCTTTCTTATAAACTCTGTAGATGAGTCATGACTGGAGGAAGTTGATATGTTGGTCTAGGTCATATGGAAAAAATGGTAAAAATGAACGTCAGCTGTAAGTCACTATATATAACTATACTGTAATCTCTTATATGTTCTGAAGGACTAGTATCTACCACTATTTGGCCATCATATAGCGGTAATATTGATGTTGTTCTTTGTATACAGTGGATCCTGATGGTCATTTGCCGATATTTCCCTGTAACAACTATTAGGGTGCGCCACAATGTTTGTAAACATGGATGCCTGGTTAGGGGTCCACTCATTTGCTTCTTTCCCACCGAGCTGAACTCATAGCTACGTCTCTTCAGCAATTATTTCTCACTGTTCTCACATGCAGGAGAGCGTAGGCTGCTCTCTCAACTTGTATTTAAGATGTGCACTGTAGATACTGTACCTAGAACGGCAACTATGGACGGGCAGCTGTTATCTGTCTCCTCCTACACCACCTTCAGATCCTACCCATTTTTAACAGGTTCAGGGCACATCATTGATTCCACATATATCCCTCATTCTTTTCGTTCAAGTAAGGTACTGTAAATTGCTGCTAAGAAGTTTGAAAATATGGAAGAGACAAGCCTTAGGGCAGACGAGTTGCTTCTGTGCATCAAGCGACACACTGGCTGGTTACCTGTGAACTGCAGCTTGGAATTGTGATAGGCAAAAATGCCCTCAACCTTCTGGTTGCTAAATGGTCGGGCAAAGTAACTCTCATTCCATGCATGGCCCATGTCCTGAATTTAATTGTGTAATATTTTATTCACAAATATGCCCAAAACCAAAAAAAATTAAAAACGACACTAGAATTGCATTTTTGTTCATCCCTCTTCACACAAAATGAAGAAATGAAAGAAAGACTAAAAAAATCGTAGAGACCCCAAAATGTTACCAATAAAATGTAAAAAACAAGTCCTCTCTCAGCTCCGTTGATTCAGATTCAGGAAGATATAACATTTTCATATTTCAAAGACATTTTCCTGTGCATAAGTAGTATAACATAAAAAATATTATAAATTGTGTATTGCTGTAATAAAATTAACCTATACTGTTTACAGTATCTTTTT
This sequence comes from Phyllobates terribilis, assembly GCF_046119375.1. Classification (NCBI taxonomy): domain Eukaryota; kingdom Metazoa; phylum Chordata; class Amphibia; order Anura; family Dendrobatidae; genus Phyllobates; species Phyllobates terribilis. Next base: position 123,387,849 of record NW_027362762.1, on the reverse strand, counting down.
ATCCTGCACAATGAATGCAAAAAAAAACCAATATAGAATAAATAGTGACAAACACAAGTAATCCGGCAAAAAAAAGGTCCTCATGGAGCAACATTGCTGAAAAAATAAAAAACTATGGTTCATAGAATGCACCAATGTAACACAATAAAAAATGTAAGCCAAGCTAGCCATTGTCCTTAAGGTGTTAAGGGGATTGACCACTTCATCTTTACATATACTGTATGTTGAGGACATGAATCTGTCACTTACTAATGTATAGGTATCACAGGTTCTCCCTCATGCTCTTGTTAGTGCAGTTTTCCTCGCAGACTGCGCAGCTCTCCTGATTTTAATTTGGTTACTGATTGAGGAGCCTGTGACCAGACCTGTCCATCAGCCTCCTCCAATCGAAAAATGCTTTACCTCTCCGAAGTGCTTTCACTTGGAAAATGCTCCATATCATGTGCTGAGGGAAGAGTCGGGATCCACCCCTACACATCAGATGATTGGCTGGTGCTGCCAAAACGAGGGAAAAAGCATAGACACTGCAGTCATTATTGTTTGGAAGGGTATGGTTTGTACAAATTAGGTTAAATAAATATTGAGTGGATTTGATGTGTATTTTCTGACAGACATATTCAGCATTTCTGTCACATTCGGATTATGCAGCAGATTTTTTTGCAGATTTCAGCCTATGCAAATCCTATGAAAATCCATAGAATTAATTTAAATGCTATTGATTATAAATTCACTCAACAATTTTAATATTCGCTGTAGAAAATATCATCTAACTAGCTGACATTGTACTATGCTGCTTTGAAAATCTGCACCAAACACATTGTGAGCATTTCCCCTAGGGGTGCAACATTACAGTTCTATATTTAATGTAATTAATGGACAATCAGCAGAGAGGATCACAAATCTACAAGGCGAAGCTTACAGATTGTCCACTTATAGTGGAAACAATTTTTATGTTTGTTTCTAAAACAAACAAACAAACAAACATATTTTTCCATGTAGACTCTGTTTCCATTCTTTTGCTCTTTGGTGAGTCATCCATCTCATCATTTGTTGCACAGCAGGTACAAGATGTTAACTAATGGGTTTATAATCAAAATCCTTTTTCAATTTAAGGTTTCCCAAGATGTATTTATGAAGGGTTGTCTGCTTGTGATAACTTCAGTTCAGAATAAAGGTCCCCAGGAAGCATTAATTGCATTTTTTAGCTGTTATTAGCCAAGCTATATAATTCATTTTTTTCTTCGGAGGGAAAAATAAACATTACAGCTTAACCATTAACATATAACATGTGAAAGAGGGTGGCGGGAGCTGAAGACGCCGTGGCAACAAAGGGGTTATGTGTGATGTGCTAATATGTTATATTTATTTATTTGATAAAAGTGAGTGTTATGTTTTATCCCTATGGCCAGTGTCTTGTTTTGGTTCTCCTCTAGGCTTTGCCTGAAGGCCATCTCTGGGGAACCGTACAGCAGATAGGGATATAGTTTACACTGCATAGGACATAAAGTAGTTAACAGTTGACATTAACTCACAATTTGGGAGGGGTTAGAGGAGTTTTTATAGAAAAGGTTTTGCGGGTTAGGCAGTTAAGGCCCCGTCACACTTAGCGACGCTGCAACGATCCCGACAACAATACTACCTGTCAGGGATCGTTGCTGCGTCGCTATGTGGTCGCTGGTGAGCTGTCAAACAGGCAGGCTCACCAACGATCAGGAGAGCAGCAACATCGTGGAAAGAATCTTTCCACGATGTCCTGCTCCTGGTTACGAGCCTGCTGAAGCAGGAGCAGGCTGGTAACTATGGTAAACATCGGATTACTAGGGGCACACGCGCTCCTAGTAACCCGTTGTTTATCATGGTTACCACTCTGCTACAGTGAGCGGGAGGTTACCGCTCACTTTAGCATGCTCATAACCATGATAAACAGCGGGTTACTAAGTGCGCGTGTGCCCCTAGTAACCCGATGTTTACCATAGTTACCAGCCTGATCGCTGCTCCCGCTGGTCACACACAGAGATGTGTGCTGACCAGCGGGAGAGCAACGACCAAAAAATGGTCCAGGACACTTTGCAGTGATCAGCGACCTCACAGCAGGGGCCTGATCGTTGCAAAGTGTCACACAGAGCGACATCACTGGTGAGGTCGCTGTTGCGTCACCAAAACCTTGACACAGCAGCGATCTCGCTAGCGATCTCACTATGTGAGACAGGGGCTTTAGTTAGAGTCCATGACTCACATAGCAGAGGTACAAGTTCAGGCTCAGTGAAGTGGAGTGGAGAGAAGAAAGGCTGGATAAGATAGGGAAACAGGTTCTAACAATTAGAAGCAGCAGTGAGAGAAGTGTTCCTTCAGTGCAAGTTTCCTAATAAGAATGAGGACACATCTAAAGCTCCATCTGGACACCGGGACAGTCTTGGGCCTATGGTCCGGAAGAGGTACTGAGAAGCAGGCCTCTGTCTCCATGATGAGGTAGATGTTGGTCTGGTCGCAGAAGGAGAAAAAGATGGTGGGTCTCAGGACAGGGACATGTACTTTTATTACACAGAACCAAGGGAATATCACCACAAAGAGACTCTGTCTTAATCTGTATACTACAGCTGTGTGTAAATGGATTGCATAGTAAAGCCGAACCTGTTAACCTGGACTCAAGGTCTCCTGTCTTGTTTGTAGCCAGATCTGGTCCCATGGAAGAAGTAACAGTGAGTAAAGAACGAAGTTCACCACACAGTACACTCCCCTCTTATTCCTGTTTAGAAGAGGGGTTTCAGGGTGAGGAGAACTCAGTTCCGGCCCACAGCAAATCAGCCCTGTGCCCCATTTCACATGTCTATGTACATACAGTGTTGCCAGGGCATTGAAAATGGGACTCTCTTTAATTACTCACTATGTCCTAGAACAGGGGTCTCAAACTCAGCCAGGTGAACGAGCCATACATAGAAAAAAAAGTCTGCATTCCTTGAAGGACAAGATGATGTTGGCAGTGATGCCATTTTTTTTCTATACAACTTTTTGTTCGCTTTTTATTCTATTTTTTTTGTGTCACTATAATGAAAATGTCACATTTTTTCTTGTTTATTTTTAACGGTGTTCATCATATGTGTATATATGTGTACAGTTCTTCATAGTGGGTCATTCTGGACGCAGCGATACCAAATATGTGTGCTTCTTGGCTTACTTTCATTCTTACATTAAACAACTATATTAGTGGCAAAATAAGTTTATATAATTTTTTCATACTTGGTTTTGATTTTTTTTTCTCTTACAACTTTTTTTTAACTTCTTTACTTAGTTGATATATGGGACTTCAACTTTTACTTACCTGATCTGTGATCTTATACCTAGCAATACTTCTGTACTGCAAGTTATTAGATATGTCAGTTTTACACTGACACTTTGCCTGTCAGACCTTAATTATAGTGTTGAGCCACCCCCGTAGTGTTCGAGTTTGGTTCGGTTCGTCGAACACCCGTGTGTTCGCCGAACTGTTCGTCGAACTGTTCGTCGAACACCTTCGAACACCGTTAAAACCAATGGCAGGCAAACAAAAACACATAGAAACACATAGAAAACACCTTCAAAGGTGTCCAAAAGCTGACAAACTGCTCAGAAGACACAACTAACACATGGAAAAGTGACAAGTACATATAGTCATGCGAAAAGAAAAGAGGTGGAGGAGTAAAAGGAGGGGGAGACACAGATATAGGCATGTCATGCCCTTCTAAAATCCAAAAAGTGAGAAGCCGAGACGGCCAGTCCGCTCCTGCCCGTGCCACCTCCGTGTCGCCGGGTTTGTGCCAGAGCCGCGGTGAACCCTGACGGCCAGCCCCCCTCTCCCAATACTGGTGCCTGTCCGCTGGTGGGTCGAGAGAGCCCCCCTGTGGTGGAGGCAGCTCTAAGCTTTTTAATTTAAATTGTCCCTCTAATTTGAATGAATACACTTTAAATCCATTTACAAGGATCTATTGGAGGGCAAGTCTCATGCCAGCAGCCGCGTAATTCCAGCTCCAGTAGCGTCCACTAAAGCTGCTGCAGTTAAAATGCTTTTATAAGGATCGAGCTCGGCTGTCCACCGCAAGGCATCCTAGTGCCAGTCCCAGCCCCTATGCCTTGGGGTGCCTCCTGATGCTCTTCACTAAGTATCCCGTGGTCCCGAAGCATTTCCTTTGAAAAAATTAAGTGTCCAAACTACAGGTGGTGTAGCTTGCTTAACAGCCGGGATAATCCGCTGACTAGCAGACACTGCTACTAGGCACAAAGTATTTCCTGGGCTAGATGCAGTTAAAAATTTGTAAGTAGATACTCTCGTTGGATGCTGAGAAAGCATTCCATAGAGTCTCCTGGCACGCCATATATGATTCTCTTAAAAAGCTTGGGGTAGGGGTCTAGGGGACCCTTTTATAGCCAAAATCACGGCCCTGTATCACAATACGTCACCTAGGCTGAAGATAAATGGAACTGTAGCACCGAGGGCTCGGTTGCTACAGACGTATTGCACCTCACCCAGAGGTGTGATATCTCACTCTCAGATAAGGATGGAGTGTGGATCAGGACCCGACACCTGCATGCATTACACCACATTGCCGTGGGGCAGGGTGACCAATATGCCCCTGAGATGGGCACGACAGTCACTGTCCCTGGCTGGAGTGGGGGGAGGGAACACTGAGGAAGGGGAAACCTGCAGTGCAGGAGCAGGGAGGAAGCAGTTCCTGGGTGCATTGAGAAGGGAGTATAAAAGGTGGGCACCATCTTAGTTCAGTGCAGAGAAGTCTGAGCAGAAGTGGCAGGGAGCAGGGGCTCTGCATGAGCTCTGCTCCGGAGGCGGGCCTAGTAACAGAGGCCCAGGCCTGCAAGAGGGAGAAGGAAGGAAGAGGAGCGGAGAAGGCTCCAGGAACGAGGAATGAAGGGATCCCAGGGGTGCGGACGGGCGAGTCGCCACCGCACGCCCGAATCCACCTGCGTGGAGGGGTCAGGCCAAAGGGGGAGACCGGTCCCCGAACTAGTGGAGGCAGGAAACGACCCTCAGCAAGAAACCGGAGGCTCTGACATTTTATGTGGCGCAGCCCCTTGCTCCACCCGCTAGGAAGGCACCACATAGGGTCAGGGAAAGTGGCGCCAAGTTTACCAAGAGGAGGCCCGAGGCAGCCGGACAGAAGTGTTGGTAAGAAAGGCCAGACAAAGGACACACAAAGGGGGTCCTGTGAAGCGCTCCAAAGTTATCTGGGAGTTGTCTGAGCCCCTCACCTGGTGAGCACAGTACGACGTGGGCAGCCGTTACCTGCAGACGTGGTCTGGATAATAAGAACTGTGAGTAAAGGCCCTGAACTGCATCACTGACTCCGTGTCGTTACTGCTGCTGCCCTGCACCATCACCCCCATCCTCCGCATACACTGCCCTGAGGCTATACTCCTCCCGTGGGGAGTTATGCTACGCTCTGCTGCACCCACAACACCAGCCTTAGCGGTCTGCCCTGTAGCGGCGGTTCACTCTGACCGCAATCCATGGGTGGCGTAGTCGGACATTTAAACATCAAAACCACATAAATAGTTCCGCCACTGGTTTGACCGCCCTGAGCCACGGAACCGGATCGCCGCCACGAAGACTACAACCACAAGCATCCACCAAAAAGGGTCCGGCTCCGGGTGTCCCAAGGCCCAGGGGGTGCGTCAGAACATTTTCATCACCTTTCACAATCACCAATGGGACAAGGCAGGGATGTCCTCTGTCCCCTCTCTTATACATCCTAGTGACGGAGCACCTGCTCTCATCAATTCGCCATAACCCCAATATTAGGTGGATTGAGATGGGAGGCACCGAGTACAAGTGCTCTCTATTTGCTGATGATGTCCTAGTATATATCACTCAATCACATATATCCATCCCTGCTGTTATGGCTGAAATAGATCACTTTGTTACATGGTAAAATTTTAAAATCAATGCAGCGAAGTCTGAGGCCCTCGATGTCTCCCTCCCTAAATCCATATAGGATTCCATCCAGTCCAACTTTCCCTTTGCCTGGCCCTCACAGGGTATCAAATACTTAGGAATTCCTATTCATAGAGACCTCTCCCATCTATGTTATCTTAATTTTGGGCCCTTTATTGAACAATTCCATACAGACCACGGTTGGCAAGTTAGAACTGTAAGATTCACTACGTGAACCACTGGTGTTTTGTGGAAAAGCACATGTACACCGCGTTCCAAATTATTATGCAAAAAGTGTTTAGGAGTGATAAGGGAAGAATTTGTTTGTTTGTCAGTTAAACTCATTGATGGTGATGTGTGTCAGAGCTCTTTATATCACTGTAAGCAATTGCAGACACCTGTGCTAATTAGTTTGGCAGGTGTGTCCAATGAAAGGCAAGACTACTTAAGAAGGCTCTCTCACATTATTAAGCAGCCTACATTTTCTGCCAAAATGGGAAAGAAAAAGGATGTGTCGGCTGCTGAGAAGCAACAAATTGTGGAGTGTTTAGGTCAAGGCATGACTACAATCAACATTGTGCGATGATCAGGATGAAGTGTCTTGGCAATCAAGAAGTATGTAGCTGATTCACAGTACACACGTGTGCGTGCTGATAAGGGCAAATTGAGGACTCTTTCCTACAGGCAATTACGTCAGGTTGAAAGAGCAGCGGCAAAAAAGCCTTGTCATAGCAGCAGACAAGTTTTTGAAGCTGCTTGTGCCTCCAACGTCCCCCGAACAACAAGATGCAGGGTCCTTCAGAGGTTTGCAGCTGTGCATACGCCATCCTGTCGACCTCCTCTATCCACTTCACACAAGCAGAAACGGCTCCAGTGGGCCAAACATTACATGAAGACTGATTTCAAAACTGTTTTGTTCACGGATGAGTGCCGTGCAGCGCTCGATGGTCCAGATGAATGGAGTGGAGGATGGCTGGTTGATGGACACCCCACGCAAACACGGCTACAGCGCCAACAAGGAGGAGGTGGAGTAATGTTTTGGGCTGGAATCATGGGGAGAGAGATTGTCGGCCCCTTTAGGATCCCTGAAGGCGCTAAAGATGAACTCCATAATGTATGTGGATTTTCTCAAACAGCACTTCCTGCCATGGTTCAAGAAGAAGAACCGTGTATTTCACAGCAAGATCATTTTTCTGCATGATAATGCACCATCTCATGCTGCACATAAAACATCTGCATCTCTGGCTGATATGGGCATAAAAGGGGACAAACTTATGGTGTGACCCCCATGCTCCCCTGACCTCTACCCCATTCAGAACCTTTGGAGCATCATTAAAAGGAGTGTCTATGATGGCGGGAGGCAGTTCACATCTAAGCAACAGCTCTGGGAGGGTATTCTGTCCTCATGCAAAACAATTGAAGCAGAAACCATCCAAAACCTGACAAATTCAATGGACGAGAGAGTTCAGAAGCTCCTTTCGAACAAGGGGTCCTATGTGAAAATGTAACATCACCTAGAATAAAGTTTTGAGTTGAAAACTGTTTGATTTCAGTTTCTAACAACCTGCTAATGCTTATAATTTCAAAAATGACCATTTTTTTGGTCTTTATTAAAATGAAAAGGTTGATCGAAAAGTTTGGGGGATCTAAGAGTGTGGCAACCCAGTAGTCATGATTACTTCGAATTCTGACAATATGAGGGTCATGCTGCAGGTAGTGCAGCAAGAAGGCACTTATGTGTCTTGCGCATCTCGGAGCCCCAAAATTATTTTCCGGGCTAGATGCAGCTAAAAATTATTTTTAATTTTAAATCTGGTGAAGCTTATTATAGATGGCCTAATAGGATCAGTGCTGCACACTGCTACAAAGCCCAAATTATTTTCCAGTCAAGATACAGATAAACATGATTAGTAATTTGAAAGCTTAAAACGGTTGGTAGGGTGATTTTAACCAATCATCAAGCTTTTACTCTCCCCAGGATGACACAGGGGTAGAAAAGTCGTTTCGGATCCATGATTTGTTCATCTTTATGAACGTGAGTCTGTCTACATTATCAGTGGAGAGCCGCGTGCGCTTATCTGTCAGCACACCACCAGCAGCGCTGAACACACGTTCAGACAGAACGCTGGCTGCGGGGCATGACAAGATCTCCAAGGCGTAAGTGGCTAGCTCCGGCCATTTATCCAGATTGGAAGCCCAAAAAGAGCAAGGGTCCAGTGACACAGTCGTGGCTTCAATGTTTACTTGGAGATACTCCTGTAAAATCGTCTCTAGGCGTTGACTATGTGTCAGACTTCTTGTCTCCTGTGGCCTTGCAAAGGATGGGCTAAAAAAGTGGTGAAATGATTCCGCAAAATTGATGTTACCAGCAGATACTGTGGTTCTGTTACGGTTTGAGTGCTGAACACTTGACGGTCCCACGGTTGGCAAGTTGGAACTGTGAGATTCACTACGTGCACCACTGGTATTTTGTGGAAAAGCACATGTAAGATTCTGCAACAGTCTCTGCTGATACTCCTGCATGCGTGCATCCCTTTCTATGGCAGGAATAATTTCTGCAAATTTACTTTTGTACCAGGGATCTAACAGTGTGGCAACCCAGTAGTCAGGATTATTTCTAATTCTCACAATTCGAGGGTCATGTTGCAGGTAGTGCAGCAAGAAGGCACTCATGTGTGCTGCGCATCCAGGAGCACCAAGTCCCTGTTGTGTTGGTGGCGAGGTAACAATCATGCTTCCTTCCTCTGTCCTCTCCCCCCAACCTCGCACAACAGAAATGTGATCAAGGTCTCCCTCATCTGATGAGTCTTCCATCAGTCCGTCCTCCACTTCTTCCTGGGCTCCTGCACCTTCCTCACTAGTTTGGCTGCTACCATGCGCCCTGGTAAAACCATCTCCCCCACCCTCACATGCCTGCCGCCTTGGTGCTGCCGACCGTCTGGACCTTGCAGATGTTAGCCCTTCCGCATACAACTCCTCCTCCTCTACTTCCTCCACCTCCTCTTGTGCCACCACCTGACTCCGAATTCTGTTTAACATGTGCTCCAGCATGTAAATCACCGGAATAGTCATGCTGATAATGGCATCGTCAGCACTAATCATCTTCGTCGCCATTTCAAAACTGTGCAGAAGGGTGCATAGGTCCCTGATCTGAGACCACTCCTCCAGCGTGATTTGCCCCACCTCTGAATCTCGTTGGCCCAGGCTATACGTCAGAACGTATTGCACCAGGGCTTGTCGGTGCTGCCACAGTCGCTGCAACATGTGCAGAGTTGAATTCCACCGGGTAGGCACATCGCATTTTAGCCGGTGAAGTGGCAGGCCCAACGACTTCTGTAGAGATGTAAGTCGCTGAGCTGCGGGATGCGAACGGCGGAAGTGAGCACACAGCGACCGTGCCCTCTGCAGAAGGCCATCTAGTCTGGGATAGTGGGCTAAAAATTGCTGGACAACCAGGTTCAACACGTGAGCCATACAAGGCACGTGTGTGACATTGCCCCGGCGAAGGGCCGCACCCAGGTTTGCAGCATTGTCGCACACGGCCTTCCCTGGTTTCAGGTCCAGTGGAGACAACCATTCATGAAATTGGTTCTCCAGAGCTGACCACAACTCCTCAGCTGTGTGACTCACATTTCCCAGACATTTCAATGTAAAAACCGCCTGATGACGTTGAGCCCTACTGCCAGCATAGTAAGGAGGTGTGCAGGATCCCTTCTGCGCAGTTAGAAAGCTTGTGGCATGACCAGACAGGCTTTGGGTGCAGGTGGAAGACCGAGAGGAGGTTGAGGAGGCAGAAGCAGTGGAGGAAAAATGACATAAAGAGGATTGACGCACAACTCGTGGGGACGGCAAGACTTGGACAGCAGCCCCTTGTCCTGTTGTCACCATAGTTACCCAGTGCCCAGTCAGCGACATGTAACGCCCCTGGCCATGCCTACTCGTCCAAGTGTCTGTGGTGAAATGCACCCTGTCACACACAGAGTTTCTCAAAGAAGCGGTGATGTTGTGTGCGACATGCTGGTGGAGCGCAGGCACACCTTTCTTTGAGAAGTAGTGCCGACTGGGCATCTGGTACTGGGGCACTGCGACGGACATAAGGTCTCGAAAATCCTCTGTGTCCACCAGGCGGAAAGGCAGCATTTCTGTAGCCAAGAGCTTGCAGATGGTGAAATTCAACCTCTTAGCTTTCTCATGGCTAGGAGGAAATGGTCTTTTACTTGTCCACATCTGAGGGACCGAGGGCTGGCTATTGTGCTTAGACGGGGTTGATAAGGGTGTCCCCGGCAAACTGCCGGTCTGTGAGGAAGATGCAGGCGGACATGTTAGGTTGCCTTGATCCAAAGGTGGTGCTATCGATGTCGGACAGCGCTCAAGACCACCTGGTGTTACCACCTCCAAAGAAAATGATGACCTGCCAATCACGCTGGCTGTTGCGGGTAAAGAGGTGGCAGGTCTGCGCCCCAAAACAGGTGTGACTGCTGTCCCCCCAGTCACAGAGGATGAAGAGGCCGCGGATGCACAAGATATGGCAGACGGTGGTTGGCCCGGCCGGCTAGACCGCATTGTAGCACACTGAGCTTCCCACTGCAACTTATGCTTCATGTCCATGTGCCGGTTCATGCATGAAGTACTCAAACTATGTATTTTTTGGCCTCTACTTAGCTTTTGCTGACAAATGTTACAGATAACACGAGTTGGGTCATCTTTATCGATCTGAAAAAATGCCCAGGCTATGCAAGGCTTAGCACCCATGCGACCTGAAGAGCCACCACGACTTGTGGTGAGAGGCAGAGTTGTGTTTGAGGATGCAGTTGTTGACGTGCTTCCAGTACTACGTCTCTGTCCAGGAAGGCGCAACCTGACCTCGTCGTCACTAGCATCTTCCTCCACCTCCTCTGCTGACCTCATCTCTTGGCTGACTGTGGGTTGACAGTAAGTGGGATCTCCGACCTCATCATCATCACCCTGTGCGTTATCACACCCGTCGTCCTCAGAGCCAACCTGTTCCTGCCCTGACAAAAAACTAAAGTTGTCGCTCCAATCAGGTATTTGAGTCTTATCATCGTCTTCCTCATTGTCTCCACCAACAGGAGTTACAGTTTGGGAATGAGGGTCTACATTATGGTCAGAACCTTCTGCGTCTGGTCCTGGATCCGACTCATAAAGATTCTGGGCATCAGTGCAGATCATTTCCTCGTCTGGATTCACAGAAGCGCTGGAGTCGACCTCTGATTCCCAGGCTATAGTATGAGTAAACAGCTCTGCAGACTCAACCATCTGTTCTACCTCATACTCAGACGGGCAGCTGGAGATTTGGGAGCTGTGAGGAAGCAAGTGCGATTTGGGTGACACCTTTGAGGACTGGAGTATTTGTGATGTTGAAGTTGATGTGGAGGAGAGCCCACTTAAAGGAGCACTTGATATCCGTTGAAGCACCTGCTGTTTTTGTGCCTCATCTGGAATTTGTAGCGATTGGCGTGGCCGTAAGAAAGGGATCTTATCACATTGTCCGCTAAAAGAAGTAGACATTTTAGTTTGGCTGGAAGATGGTCTTTCTTCTGCACCTACCCCACGGACACAACCTTTTTTCCCCTTCCCAACACGCCTATTCCCCTTTCCACCAGCAGCAGGCCTTTTTCCACTCATTTTGGTGGTTAACTAATTCACAACTCTGGAGTTGTTTGCACAAAAAAACAATGGATGGTAACCGAGCAGAGCTGAGTGGCCAAACTGTGGTATTAGGCCAAAACTATTGGCTGGGTTAGATGCAGAAAAAAATTATTTTTAATTTGCAACCTGATGGAGGTCAGTATAGATGGACTAATAGACCAAGTCCCACACACTGCTAGAAGCCCAAATATTTTTTCAGAGCTAGATGCAGAAAAAAATTATTTTTAATTTGCAACCTGATGGAGGTCAGTATAGATGGACTAATAGACCAAGTCCCACACACCGCTAGAAGCACAAATATTTTTTCAGAGCTAGATGCAGAAAAAAATTATGTTCAATTTGCAACCTGTTGGACGTCAGTATAGAAGGACTAATAGAACAAGTCCCACACACTGCTAGAAGCCCAAATATTTTTTTCAGAGCTAGATGCAGAAAAAAATTATTTTTAATTTGCAACCTGATGGAGGTCAGTATAGATGGACTAATAGACCAAGTCCCACACACCGCTAGAAGCCCAAATATTTTTTCAGAGCTAGATGCAGAAATTTTTTTTATTCAATTTGCAACCTGATGGAGGTCAGTATAGATGGACTAATAGACCAAGTCCCACACACTGCTAGAAGCACAAATATTTTTTCAGAGCTAGATGCAGAAAAAAATTATTTTTAATTTGCAACCTGATGGAGGTCAGTATAGATGGACTAATAGACCAAGTCCCACACACTGCTAGAAGCCCAAATATTTTTTCAGAGCTAGATGCAGAAAAAAAATATTTTTAATTTGCAACCTGATGGAGGTCAGTATAGATGGACTAATAGACCAAGTCCCACACACTGCTAGAAGCCCAAATATTTTTTCAGAGCTAGATGCAGAAAAAAATTATTTTTAATTTGCAACCTGCTGGAGGTCAGTATAGAAGGACTAATAGAACAAGTCCCACACACTGCTAGAAGCCCAAATATTTTTTCAGAGCTAAATGAAGAAAAAAATTATTTTTAATTTGCAACCTGATGGAGGTCAGTATAGATGGACTAATAGACCAAGTCCCACACACTGCTAGAAGCCCAAATATTTTTTCAGAGCTAGATGCAGAAAAAAATTATATTCAGTTTGCAACCTGATGGAGGTCAGTATAGATGGACTAATAGAATGATGCTATGCCCAAAAGATTTTACTTCACTAGGTGCAGTAAAAAAATTGGTATTCTATACACAGGTGGTATATCTTGCAACACAGATAGGCTACTCCACTGACTAACACACTCTGCAATAGGCCAAAAAGGATTAGCTTTGCTAGATTCAGCCAAATGCTGTGAAAAAAACTTGCACAGCACTGGCACAGACCTGCCTGGCAAAAACTGATAGGAACTGATGTAACCTAGTCCTGAAAAGGACTCCAATTACAATTAGTCTTTACTCCCACAATCTATCTATTTAAGAGCACAGACCTGCCTGATAAAAGTCGTAGGAAATGCTGTAACCTAGTCCTTAAAAGGACTGCAATCACAACTATTCCCTACTCCCAAGCTATCTGTATATTTGTGCGAAAATTGGCTTGAAATTAACAAGGTATAGCGCACACAGCAACAGCGGTGCCGTCTAACACGCAGCTGCAGCAGTGAGAAAATGGTGGCGACGGGGAAAATGGCTTGGTCTTATAGGGCAAGGACATGTGACATACACTGCCAATCACACATGCCCTTGCTTGTGTGAAAAAAAGCACTTCGCTCCGTGTGTGCGCTGCTGATAGGCTGACAGATTGCACCTCCCCACTGCAAATGCGGGAAAGAGAAAAAAAAATGGAGATCTTCATTGTTCCTGCAGAGATCCATCCCCTGCCCCTCCCCCCGCCCCGCTGTACACTCAAACTGCGTATTAACATTAATTTTCATCATTACTGAGAAAAAATCCAGTTATTATTTTGGTGCACGAACAGTTATCGAACATAACCTCGAACAGCCGAATTTTTCTCAAATTGTTCGTGTTCGCCGACCGGCTCGAACACCGCCCAAAACAGCTCGAATTTGAGATTGGCGAACAGTTCGAGTAGAACAACGCTCATCTCTACTTAATTATTGCACAGTAGCTAGCTAGCTAACCCGAAGGATATTACTTGGTCTCCGATTGCCATGACATCAATTAATGTCCCCCTTTATGGATTAATAGTGTTCTCCAATCAATAATATTGTCCTCCAATAAGCTAAAGTAATATTGTCCACCTCATCATGTAATAATGTTCTCCATCTTGTAATAATATCCCCATGTTATCATAATGTCTCCCTTCCTTTACCTTATCTTGTAATAATAGTCCCCATTCCCTAATAAAATCCCCTCCTGCTGCCCATCCTATAATAATGTCCCAAATCCTGTAATAATATCTCTCATTGGGCCCCCATCCTATAATAATGTCCCAAATCCTGTAATAATATCCCTCATTGGGCCCCATCCTGTAATAATGTCCCGCATTCTGTAATAATATCCTCTGTCCTGGTCTCTATCCTGTAATATTGTACCCCATTCTGTAATAATATCTGCTGACCTGGCCCTATCCTGTAATGATGTTTTCCGTCCTCACCCCCATCCTATAGTAATGTCCCCCATCCTGGACTACAGCACTTGTGAAAAAGACTTGGATATACTAATAGATCACAGACTGCACATGAGTCAACAGTGTGATGCAGCAGCAAAAAGGCAAAACAGTTCTGCTGGTGTCAGCTCTCCCCCTGTTGACTTGGTTATCTTTATACCTCTGGACTCTGATGCCATGTTGGTCACAGAATGCAGCCTCAGGGGTCCGAATGCCAAATGTTTGAGACCCCAGGCCTTGAAGGAATCTAACATTGGTTTGTCTGGATCAAATAAACTTCTATAATACAGTGCTGGCCAAAAGTATTGGCACCCCTGCAATTCTGTCAGATAATACTCAGTTTCTTCCTGAAAAATGATTGCAATCACAAATTCTTTGGTATTATTCTCTTCATTTAATTTGCTTGCAAGGAAAAAGCACAAAAGAGAATGAAGCAAAAATCAAATCATTAATCATTTCACACAAAACTCCAAAAAAGGGCCGGACAAAAGTATTGGCACCCTCAGCCTAATACTTGGCTGCACAACCTTTAGCTAAAATAACCGGTAACCATCAATGAGTTTCTTACAATGCTCTGCTGGAATTGTAGACCATTCTTCTTTGGCAAACTGCTCCAGGTCCCTGATATTTGAAGGGTGCCTTCTCCAAACTGCCATTTTGAGATCTCTCCACAGGTGTTCTATGGGATTCAGGTCTGGACTCATTGCTGGCCACCTTAGAAGTCTCCAGTGCTTTCTCTCAAACCATTTTATAGTGCTTTTGGAAGTGTGTTTTGGGTCATTGTCCTGCTGGTAGACCCATGACCTCTGAGGGAGACCCAGCTTTCTCACACTGGGCCCTACATCATGCTGCAAAATTTGTTGGTAGTCTTCAGACTTCATAATGCCATGCACACGGTCAAGCAGTCCAGTGCCAGAGGCAGCAAAGCAACCCCAAAACATCAGGGAACCTCCGCCATGTTTGACTGTAGGGACCGTGTTCTTTTAGTTATTGCCAACACCAGTTAGGTGCCACAGGTAAGTTACAGGTGCTGTTAATTACACGAATTAGAGAAGCATCACATGATTTTTCAAAGGGTGCCAATACTTTTGTCCACCCCCTTTTTTAGGTTTGGTGTGGAATTATATCCAATTTGGCTTTAGGACAATTCTTTTTGTGTTTTTTTCATTGAAGACAAATTAAATGAAGAGAATAATACCAAAGAATTTGTGATTGCAATCATTTTCAGGAAGAAACTGAGTATTATCTGACAGAATTGCAGGGGTGCCAATACTTTTGGCCAGCACTGTATATAGGCAGTAATGTTCAAGGTGCTGAATGGCTGCTAATATGCCATAACTAAGCAGGAAGTATCAAAAAATATGAATATATTTATATCATCATCACAAATCATATTTTTTTATGTAACAATTATACTCTAATTTTTTAGAAAGCTTCACACCAAAGCCTGAGATTGGCTGCTACAAAAAAGAATAGATCATTAATGGTTTTACCTGTTATGCCACAGTGCCCTCTAGTGGTAAGTTCAGATAATTTCACAACATTAAATAGTTACCTTATGAACATTAATTTGGCTGCATTTACATCAATTTCAAAATTAAAAATATGTATCACTTCCTGTATATAAACAATCATTCTGTAAAATATACGGGGTATAAATATGGTGCAAAAAAGGCTCAGTATGTTAACCAGAAACAATGTCATTGCCTTAACCAATTCAGGAGCTTTGGGGACATGATAGGTTCCATTTAAGTGAATTCTACATGTGTTGAAGCTGCAATTGCTGGTTAGACTCTGCAAAAGAGCAGCACTGATTGTGGAGAACAAGTGCATGTTTTTCTAACCTTCTGCAATCTCGTTATCAGTATGGGTTATAAAGTCAATGGCCTCAATTCATCAAGACTGGCATTTTTCACGGTGGCCTCAATGGGAGGCATTCTGGAGCCAGGCACTCCTGATTCAGTAAGAGGTGGACAGTTGTTAAAGGGAATCTGTCAGTAGCTTTTGCTATGTATCTGAGGACAGCATGTGGTAGGAGTTAAAACACTGAAGTCAATGATATGCCACTTATCTGGCTGTGTACACTTGTTTACTTACAATGAAGGTTTTATCACTAGGGCATAATCACTGTTGTGACTAGGAGTCCAACTCTGCCCCTTCCTGTTATGAGCAGCACACTGTCTATAGACAATTTACATATAAAGTGTGGTGTGGATGGGGTTAGCTTTCTCAGATCTGCTACATGCTGATTCTAAGAACTCTGATTGTGTCACAGCTGCTGCACCCAGTAAGCTAAGTTATACATTGCTGGAATCAGGGTCTCTGTCTCTACATCATGCTTCTCTCACATGATGCAGTAAAAACCTGGCGAAAGATTCCCTTTAAGGAATCTGGCGAGTCTGAAAAGTGACATGCGACTCTCTCTGTGCACCTCTCCACAAGTCTTACTCCAGTTAGAAAGTAAAGTCATATTTGTGGGGGAAGGAATGCCAAATTTGACTAGTGAGTGTTGCCTCGTCCCTGCCACAGCTACATCCACTTTATTACTGTTAGGAACTGCTACAAGCACTAAGGAAAGAAAGGAGATCTGTCCCTACAATAGAACTAAGCTAGATCCCTACGATGTAACGGGAAACCTGATCCTGCGATCAGACCCGCTAAAGTCCTCGGCTAGTCTGTACGAAGACCTATAGATGCAAGGGAGGGATCCCTACCAGAACTAGGGACTGGGATAAAGTTGGGCACCTCATAGCATAAATTGTAGCAGTAAAAGACAAACACACAACATAGAACATAAAGGTCCGAAGACCAAGCTAAACAGACTGAGAAAGGTAACTAAGCACCAGGCTAACTTAAGAGTAGAAATTACAATGAAGTCCAGTAAGGCCAGTAGGGCGGAGCAGGATTAAATAGGCAAAAAAGGTCATGTGACCAGCAAACTAGAAAAAACCTAACAAGAGAGTTCTAACAGTACCCCCTCTTCTAAGAGGATCCTCCGGTTCCCTAGGCCCTGGCTTATCAGGAAACCTCCTGTGAAATGCTCTGACAAGTCTGGAAGCAGAAACATCATCCGCCCTCACCCATGAGTTATCCTCGGGTCCGAAACCTTTCCAAGCGACGAGATACTGCAAACTCCCTCTATACCGTCTAGAATTTAGGATGCGGGAAATTTCGTATTCCCCGTCCTCCACCACCGGAGGAACAGTGTCAGAGACGTCTCCATCCGACACACAAGCTCTTTTCAACAGAGAAACATGAAACACCGGATTAATCTTCCAGGAGGTAGGAACCTCCAACCTAACAGCAGATTGGTTAACTACCTGAAGCACCTTAAAGGGCCCTACAAACTTGGGACCCAATTTTTTAGAAGGAATCCTCAATCGCAGATTCTTAGAGGACAACCAAACCATGTCACCAATAGCAAACAAAACCTCTTGCCGTTTCCTATCAAAGTACCTCTTAGATTTTTTGTTAGCCTCCTGAAGATTACCACGCACATCCGTCCAAACTCTCTCCAAGTCACCGGAAAAACTCTCCTCCTCAGGCACAGCCGATACCAATTTGGAGAATGACCCAAAAGACGGATGTCTCCCAGAACAACAAAAAAAAGGCGAACAACCAGCAGAAGAGGATGTATGGTTGTCAAGAGCAAACTCAGCAAGTGGCAGAAACTCAGACCACCCCTCCTGATTGTCTTCCACAAAACAACGCAAGAACTGCTCAACATCCTGATTCTTCCTTTCTGTCTGGCCATTAGACTCAGGATGATATCCAGATGAAAACGACAAATGAACTCCCAACCTGTCATAAAAAGCACGCCATAAACGAGCCACGAACTGAGGTCCCCTATCCGAAACAATGTCAGTTGGAACGCCATGTAGTCTGACAATTTCCTTGACAAAGGCCTTAGCGAGTGTCTAAGCGCAGGGCAGTTTGATGAAAGGAACCAAGTGACACATCTTGCTAAAACGGTCCACGACCACCCAGATGACTGTGAAACCCTCAGAGGGGGGAAGGTCAGTAATAAAGTCCATAGCCAGATGTGTCCAAGGTGCACTAGGAACCTCCAGAGGGCAAAGCAACCCCGCTGCAGGAGTATGTGAAGACTTAGATCTAGCACACACCGTACATTGACACACCCACTTAATGACTTGCTTCTGCCATCCAGGCCACCAAAAACTGCGACCCACAAGTCTCTTGGTCTCAGAAATTCCTGGATGACCTGCCAACCGAGACTCATGACACTCAACAAACAAATATCTCCTAAAGGTCCTTGGCACAAACAACCTCCCATGGGGAGTGTTAGATGGGGCATTCTCCTGTGCTTTAAGAATCTCATCTTCCAAAACGGAGTCCAATGCAGCAATCACAACACCTTCTTGTAAAATGCTCCCCTCCTCCTCAGCACGGAACCATGGGAGAAAAGCTGCGAGACAAAGCATCAGCTTTAACATTCTTGGTACCCGGGATGTAAGTAACGGAAAAATTAAACCGAGAGAAAAAAAGTGCCCACCTAGCCTGACGGGCATTCAAGCGCTTGGCAGCATCAAGATAGATCAGATTTTTATGATCAGTGAAAACCTGAATGGGAAATTCAGCACCTTCCAATAGATGACGCCAGTGTTCAAATGCGAGTTTAATAGCCAGCAATTCCCGGTTACCAATATCGTAATTAAGTTCAGTCTCAGAAAATTTTTTTGAAAAAAAAGCACAGGGATGTACTCCATCCTTGATTTCCTGAGACAACACCGCACCGACCCCCACCGAAGAAGCATCAACCTCAACCAAAAACGGCTTAGTCACATCAGGCTGCAGAAGGATAGGAACAGAGCTGAACCTCTCCTTTAGAAACACAAAAGCTTCAATGGCCTCAGTAGTCCACTGAACCACATTAGCACCTTTCCTGGTGAGATCGGTCAGTGGTTTGACAATAATAGAAAAATTTTTATTGAATTTTCTGTAATAATTGGCGAAACACAAAAACCTCTGTATCGATTTCAAACCAATAGGCCTAGGCCATTCCTGAACCGCCTGAACCTTCACAGGGTCCATCTCAAAGCCCTCGCTGGAGATAATGTAACCCAAAAAACTAATTCTCTGTACAGCAAACTCACATTTCTCCAGCTTAGCAAAAAGCGAATTGTCAATTAATAACTGTAATACCTCACGTACGCTCCGCCAATGAGACTCCAGATCAGGCGAATAAATCAAAATGTCATCCAAATACACAACCACATTTTTGCCGATCAAAGGTCTAAGGATGTCATTAATAAGATTCTGAAAAAATGCTGGAGCATTGGTAAGACCAAAAGGCATAACCAGGTTCTCAAAATGACCCACAGGAGTGTTAAAAGCAGTCTTCCATTCATCACCCTCCTTCATGCGCAACAAATTGTATGCCCCCCGGAGATCAATTTTAGAGAACCACTTGGCCCCCACTAACTGGTTAAACAAATCAAGAATCAATGGCAGTGAGTAAGGATTGCTTACAGTAATTTTATTAATCTCACGAAAGTCCAGACAAGGACGTAAACCGCCGTCCTTTTTTTTAACAAAAAAAAATCCAACAGCCACAGGAGACTTGGAAGGCCTAATGTGACCGGCGGCCAAGCTTGTCTGTATGTATTCCTCCAAAGCCTTTCTCTCAGGAATAGTAAGATTAAATAAACGACTTTTAGGAAGAGTCGCTCCAGGGACAAATTCAATGGTACAATCATAGTCTCTATGGGGAGGCAATATTTGTGACTCCTCCTCAGAAAAAACTCTCCAAAAATCCTGAATAGGTACAGGTAATTCCCCTTTTTCCACCGCAGCAATACGTCCGTTACAACACTTGTCATAACACTTAGGACTCCAGGACTTAATTTCATTGGTAGACCAATCCAGTACAGGATTGTGCAATTTTAACCAGGGTAACCTCAAAATTACTGGAGAAGGCAAATTATTTAATACCACCAAATCCAAATTTTCTTGATGAACACCATTAAAAGTGAGGGGAAATTCACAGACCTTGTGAGTAACACTCTTCAAGGGGGAGCCATCGACAGAAACCACAGCAATAGGGGATGACAAAGGTTTGGGTTTAAATTTAAGTTTTTCGAAGAATCCCCCATCAATTACATTCAGAGTAGAACCACAATCCACTAATATCCGAAATTCAATTAATTCTTCCTGAGCAGTGGTAGTAGCAGAAAGAAATACCCCCTTAGAATTTAAACAGGCAATACGGGCGTAACTGACCTTTTTTTTTTCTTTGTTCATACGAAGTACACAGTTCTTAATAAAATGATCAGATTTTCCGCAATAAAAGCACAAACCTTCAGAAGATCTGCGGTCTTTTTCCTGAGAGCGGGGTGACATCGCCCCATTCTCCATCGGCTCTCCAAAGTCAGTACAGACCCTCTCAAGACTCGGAGCTGACATGGCAGAGGATTTACTTTCATTAACCCTTGCACGCAGTCTCCTGTTCACCCGTATAGCTAATTGCATAGCCTCCTGCAAGTTTCCAGGTGTGGGATAAGCAATCAGCAAATCCTTAACCCTTTCACCTAGCCCCGCAAGAAACAAACTTTTCAAAGCTGAATCGTTCCACCCCACCAGGGCAGACCACCGACGGAAGTGAGAACAATATTTTTCCACATTACCTGATCCCTGCCTCAAATGTCTTAATTCAGTCTCAGCTGATGAGACACGATCAGGATCATCATACAACAAACCCAAAGCAGAAAAAAAACTATCCACTGATCTAAAGCATGGATCACTAGGTTGGAGAGAAAAGGCCCATCCCTGAGGTTCTTTGCGCAAAAGTGACATTATGAACCCTATGTGCTGTGATTCATCACTAGAGGATCTGGGTCTCAAACGAAAATACAATAAACAAGCATTTTTAAAGTAAAAAAATTCCTGTTGATCACCAAAGAATAAATCAGGCAAACGTACCTTTGGCTCCACAAAATGTGCTCCAGAACAGCTACTCACGTGTTGTTGGAGCTCGGCCACCTCCAGAGAGAGTCCCTGCAGGCGTTGAGCCAAATCCTGAACCGACACCATGATGGAAACTGGAAGTCTTTCCTTAGAGATATTTTGGGGCTGGACTTACTGTTAGGAACTGCTACAAGCACTAAGGAAAGAAAAGAGATCTGTCCCTACAATAGAACTAAGCTAGATCCCTACGATATAACGGGGAACCTGATCCTGCAATCAGACCCGCTAAAGTCCTCGACTAGTCTGTACGAAGACCTATAGATGCAAGGGAGGGATCCCTACAAGAACTAGGGACTGGGATAAAGTTGGGCACCTCCTAGCAGAAATTGTAGCAGTAAAAGACAAACACACAACATAGAACATAAAGGTCCGAAGACCAAGCTAAACAGACTGAGAAAGGTAATTAAGCACCAGGCTAACTTAAGAGTAGAAATTACAATGAAGTCCAGCAAGGCCAGGAGGGCGGAGCAGGATTAAATAGGCAAAAAAGGTCATGTGACCAGCAAACTAGAAAAAACCTAACAGGAGAGTTCTAACAATTACAGCTTGGTGAAAATGGCGTGCAAACACCAAAAGCTGGAACATTTTAAAATTGTGTGACTTTTCACATTTTTTTGCACTTGAATTCAAGCGTAAATTTTTTAATGAATCTGGTCAAACTCTACATGACTGAACGGAATTTTTTCTTCCACCTTAAAAAGAATCCAAAAAGAATAAAAAGAATCAATATATTCTCATTAGATTATAATTATCAGTTTATCAAATAAAAACATTGCTGTATCTCTCTATCTCTCCACATCAGACATCTTCTATAGCACAAGGCAACACAGGGGGCTCTTCCTCAGCAAACGCTGGGGCCTCCCAATACACTCTAGGTATGATAAAGTATAATGAGGGTTCCCTGAATTTATTTGTTTATAAATGATTCAAAAAACGCGATGCAAGGTTTGTTTATACCACATGCAAATAATAATAATAATAATGATAATAATAAGTATTATTCAATTAATGATAATGTGAGATATTTCTCTAGTCAGTTGCAGATAGATGATTTTGTTAATGGGTTTATTTTTTGTCACTATTTCTTATTATTTATATTTTATTAAATTAAAACTATACGAAACATTTAGGCAGAAACAATATCCAACATTTCCACTAGAGGTCCCTAGAGAATTACAATTCACAGGTCATGTACTGTAAAACATTCAATTTCTCACCAACTTAGAAGAAACAAACATAGCAAAAGAGATTGTCATGTACAGAAACACTATTTACCTGCAGATGTAGGGGCAATTTGCAGGTAAAAAGCATTTAAACCCTATGTAACTGACTTACTTACTGGAGCAATGGCTACATGGAGAGAATTAAGGGTTATTTTCCTTGTAGACGTTAGCTTTTGGTCATCGGGACAGTGATGATACAGACACCAATCAAGCAAAAAGACATTTTTTTATTGACCCATAGCCACAGGATAGGTGATAACTCGTCGGGGTGGGTACGTCCACCATCTCTCCATCCATTCCCCATGGGGTTGCGGAGCACTGCGCTCGGCTCCCATAGGGAATGAATAGAGCAGCAGTCAGGCATCCAAACTGCAGCTCCATTTTGGAACAGAGATAAAAGTGCCCTGCCAGGAATAAAAAAATTTCTGTTCTGCCAAGCGATGGGACACCCACTGATCAGTAAGTTAGCACTTAGCCTGCAGATAGGTGATAACTTATTAGACTATGTGCCGATCGCAAGAGTTAGTAATGGCAGACGCTATATCAGCATTTAGAAAAGGGCTGGATGCTTTTCTCCTAACAAATGGCATCGTGGGTTATAAATAATCTAGCAATAAAGAATATATAACCTATGTCTTTTTTTTCAATCTATATACTGTAACTATGTAAAAAGACAGCTCATATAACTACCGCAAATATTAACTCTCTAATTTTCCATGTCAAATATGTGCCCACTGCGGAACATGTGACATTCTTAAAGTGTTAAAAACATTACAAAAAAAGTGTAAAAAAAAAAATTACATTTTAGTTTTAAATATACTTCTCAAGCAACTTTAAACGCACCATCTGTACATTAATAAAAATCATTTAGGTACATACATTTCTAGGCCACGTTCACACGTTCAGTATTTGGTCAGTATTTTACATCAGTATTTGTAAATGAAAATCAGGAGTGGGACAATCAGAGGAAAAATATAATAGAAACATGGCACCACTAGTGACAAGCGAGCACTAAAATGCTCGGGTACTCGTTGTTCGAGTCGAGCAAATTGGAATGCTCGAGTGCTCGGACTGAGTAAAGAGCCCAATATAAGTCTATGGGAGCATTTTTCCGACGGCTCCCCCTGTCGTTCTGCAGAGGGCCTGAAATTTGGCCAAAATCGATGGAGACAGTGCTTAAATGACATGGGAACAATATGGGGAAGCATTTCTGACTCACAGATCACTGCTGTCAACAATGTTTTCAGAGGTATTACGCCACTTTACAGACTCACAATAAAACATACAAAAACGAAACCAGAATGTATTTTCCTGGGAAATACAGTGGGTACGAAAAGTATTCAGACCCCTTTAAATTTTTCACTCTTTGTTTCATTGCAGCCATTTGGTAAATTCTAAAAAGTTCATTTTTTTTCTCATAAAAGTACACTCTGCACCCCATCTTGACTGAAAAAAACAGAAATGTAGAAATTTTTGTAAATTTATTAAAAAAGAAAAACTGAAATATCACATGGTCATAAGTATTCAGACCCTTTGCTCAGTATTGAGTAGAAGCACCCTTTTGAGCTAGTACAGCCATGAGTCTTCTTGGGAATGATGCAACAAGTTTTTCATACCTGGATTTTGGGATCCTTTGCCATTTTTCCTTGCAGATCCTCTCCGGTTCCGTCAGGTTGGATGGTGAACGTTGGTGGAGAGCTATTTCAGGTCTCTCCAGAGATGCTCAATTGGGTTTAGGTCAGAGCTCTGTACCAGTCAAGAATGGTCACAGAGTTGTTCTGAAGCCACTCCTTTGTTATTTTAGCTGTGGTCATTGCCTTGAACCTTCGGCCAAGTCTGAGGTCCAAAGCACTCTGGAAGAGGTTTTCATCCAGGATAACTCTGTACTTGGCCGCATTCATGTTTCCTTCAATTGCAATTGTATTGGGCAGGTGATGAGCAGTGCCTGGTTTTCTCCACACATACCGCTTAGAATTATCACCAGAAAGTTCTATCTTTGTCTCATCAGACCAGAGAATCTTATTTCTCATAGTCTGGGAGTCCTTCATGTGTTTTTGAGCAAACTCTATGAGGGCTTTCATATGTCTTGCACTGAGGAGAGGCTTCCGTCAGGCCACTCTGCCATAAACTGGTGGAGGGCTGCAGTGATAGTTGACTTTGTGGAACTTTCTTCCATCTCCCTACTGCATCTCGGGAGCTCAGCCACAGTGATCTTGGAGTTCTTCTTTACCTCTCTCAACAAGGCTCTTCTCCCACAATTGCTCAGTTTGGCTGGATGGCCAAGTCTAGGAAGACTTCTGGTGGTTCCAAACTTCTTCCATTTAAGGATTATGGAGGCCACTGTGCTCTTAGGAACTTGAGTAATGCAGAAATTCTTCTGTAACCTTGGCCAGATCTGTGCCTTGCCACAATTGTGTCTCTGAGCTCCTTGGGCAGTTCCTTTGAGCTCATGAATCTCATTTATTCTGACATGCACTGTGAGCTGTGACATCTTATATAGACAGGTGTGTGCCTTTCCAAATCAAGTCCTATCAGTTTAATTAAACACAGCTGGACTCCAATGAAGGAGTAGAACAATCTCAAGGAGGATCACAAGGAAATGAACAGCATGTGACTTAAATATGACTGTCTGAGCAAAGAGTCTGAATACTTATGACCATGTGATATTTCAGTTTTTCTTTTTTAATAAATTTGCAAACATTTCTACATTTCTGTTTTTTTTCAGTCAAGATGGGGTGCAGAGTGTACTTTAATGAGAAAAAAAAATAACTTTTTAGAATTTACCAAATGGCTGCAATGAAACAAGAGTGAGCAAAGAGTGAAAAATTTAAAGGGGTCTGAATACTTTCCGTACACACAGTATGTTAAGGAACATCCTTTCCAGGGTAATGACTTGTATATAAGGCAAAATAAATATACAAAAACAAAAATTCTCCTCCATACCTTGGGCTATGTTCACATGTAGTGTTTTTGATGCATTTTTCACTTTTGCATTGCTTTCAACCAAGACAAATGCATTCACCGGGAAATGTCATTTTAACATTTAACAACCTTATCTGGCCATGTGGTGTGTGACACATCATCAGACACATCCTGTTTCATTTATGATGGAGGGATTCTGAAAGTCACAAAGACTATTTTTATAGGGTCATAAGACGGCCATTACTATTCTTAAATGGCCAGCAGTCGGCTATGCTTTGTTGTTCACATTATATACTGTTTGCCTATGCAGTGAAGCAACGGGTGCCAAAAATTTGGAGGAACTCCAATGTCCCTTGCAAGAGTTGTAAAGGTCGGAGGGCCTCCTGCTAAAAAAGCTCCCATTATTAGGAAGCGCGTATCCGATACTATTTACCTATGCAGTGAAGCAACGGCTGCCAAAAATTTGGAGCAACTCCAATGCCCCTTGCAAGAGACGTAGATATGTTGATATGGTACATATGGTGGTGATATAATGGTGGAGGATGCGGAGAAGGAGGAGGACAGGAGCAAATAGACAAAATCAGGAAGCATATACCCATGTCTGGGTGTGAAGACAGAGGTGCATGGGAAT
Source organism: Phyllobates terribilis (assembly GCF_046119375.1). Lineage (NCBI taxonomy): Eukaryota > Metazoa > Chordata > Amphibia > Anura > Dendrobatidae > Phyllobates > Phyllobates terribilis. The sequence continues at coordinate 123,361,910 of NW_027362762.1, read as the reverse complement.
AGAGTTAAACCTCCCAAAAAAAAGACACTGTATTTGAGTTTATGTTACGCTGCTATCATTTGGTGGTGTTGAGAAGTCTGGCCCAATCCAGCCCATGTTCATTTTTATAAGAGTCAGCCTGTCAGCATTTTTGGTTGACAGGCAGATGCGCTTATCGGTTATAATTCCACCAGCGGCACTAAAAACCCGCTCTGACAAAATGCTAGCGGCAGGGCAGGTCAGGTCTGGACATCCAAGGCGTAGTGTGCCAGTTCATGCCACGTGTCCAGCTTGGATACCCAATAAATATAAGGCACAGCGGAATCACGGAGGACGTTAGTACAGTCAGCAAGGTACTCTCTCACCATCTTCCAAAACTTTTCCTTCCATGGAAGAATACCCCGCGCCTCAGGGTCTGTGCGATGGGAGGGTCTGAGAAACCTGCCCCAGAACTTTGACAGTGTTCCCCTGCCTCTGCTGGATTGCATTTGTGTCTCTCTTGCCTGTACTCCTTGGTTGTCCAACAAACTGTGACCTCTGCCGCCAGCATTTTCAGATGGGAATTTTTTCACTAATTCTGCAACAAGGGCCTTCTTGTAATTCCCCAAATTATTAGGCCTGTCCTGCAAGGGAATAAGAGACAGAAAGTTCTCCTTGTAGCATGGGTCTACAAGTGTCACCAACCAGTAATGACTGTCACCTACAGTTTGAAAAATGCGAGGGTCAAGCAGCCTAAAAGGAAAGGCAGCATAACATAAACTCAGTCATGTGTGCCCAACTGCAAAGAGGCAAGACTTCCGTGTCCTCACCAAGAGGATGACTATCCATGCTCTCCTCCTCATCCTCTTCCACCTCCTCCTAATCCTCAGGCCATCCATGCTGAACAGACGGTATCACAGTTGTGCAGGTAGTACCGTCTATAGCACAGGAAACTAGCTCCTGTTCTTCCTCCTCCTCTTCCTCATTGTCACCCAATCCACGTTGGGATGAGATGAGGCTGGGCTCTGTGTACTCACCCTGTATGGTTCCTTGCTCCATCTTATCGTGCACTGCCTGCAATGCATCCTCTTTAATTGTTAGCAGAGAGAATTTCAGAAAACAGAGAAGAGGGATGGTGATGCTAATAATGGCATCATCGCCGCTCATCATCTTGGTGGAGTCCTCAAAGTTTTGGAGGATGGTAGAAATGTCTGACATTCATGTCCACTCCTCAGGTTTTATGTGTGGAGTCTGACCTGAATACCTATGGCCTTGTTGATGCTGGTAGTCAACAACTGCCCTCTTCTGCTCACAAATCCTTACCAACATCTGCAATGTAGAGTTCCAATACATGGGGACATCACAGATCAGTTGGTGAGTTGGAAGCGGCAAATGCTGCTGAAGCACGGCAAGGGCAGTGGAAGCTGTAGCTGACTTTCCAAAATGGGGACACAGGCGGCGTACTTTAACAAGCAGATCCGACAGATCCAGGTAGGTTTTGTTAAACCACTGATCCATGAGATTAAGCACATGGGCCAGGCATGGTATGTGTGTGAGCTTACAACACCTCAGAGCCGCCACCAGGTTCCGGCCATTGCCACACATGACTGTTATGCACACGCCCGGACTGACTGGCATGTGCGTGTTTAGTGATCCCACTGGACCATGAACCGGAGAGTGCCTGGAGGGGCGTAACTAAGTATTTACCCAATCCGACCAAGGTCGCACGACGGCATACGACGCCTGTGCACCAGGGAGGAACCGAGCAGAGGGACCAGGTGCGACTCCAGGTCAGACCCTGGACACGGCTGTTGACCTACACCGGGGAATACAGGAACAGGCAGGTTAGAGCACAGGCTGGGTAGGGTTCAGTACAGACTAGGAGACGGGTTCAGAGCCGCAGATGCGGTAATCAAGCAGAGTAAAGTGAAACCGCATGTGCGGTGGACAAGGCTGAGCAGAGCAAAATCGCAAGTGCGGTGGACAGGGCTGAGCAGAGAGAAACCGCAGGTGCGGTGGACAAGGCTGAGCAGAGCAAAACCGCAAGTGCGGTGGACAAGGCTGAGCAGAGGGAAACCGCAAGTGCGGTGGACAAGGCTGAGCAGAGCGAAACCGCAAGAGCGGTGGACAGGGCTGAGCAGAGCGAAACTGCAAGTGCGGTGCACAGGGCTGAGCAGAGCGAAACTGCAAGTGCGGTGAACAAGGCTGAGCAGAGAGAAACCGCAGATGCGGTGGACAAGGCTGAGCAGAGCGAAACCGCAGATGCGGTGGACAAGGCTGAGCAGAACGAAACCGCAGGTGCGGTGGACAAGGCTGAGCAGAGCGAAACCGCAGATGCATTGGACAAGGCTGAGCAGAGCGAAACAGCAGGTGCGGTGGACAAGGCTGAGCAGAGCGAAACCACAGGTGTGGTGGACAAGGCTGAGCAGAGCGAAACCACAGGTGCGGTGGACAAGGCTGAGCAGAGCAAAACCGCAGGTGCGGTGGACAAGGCTGAGCAGAGCAAAACCGCAGGTGTGGTTGACAAGGCTGAGCAGAGCAAAACCGCAGGCGTGGTGGACTAGGCTGAGCAGAGCGAAACCGCAAGTGCGGTGAACAAAGCAGAGCAGAGCAGGCAGAAACCGTCACCAGGTTCCGGCCATTGTCACACATGACTGTTATGCACACGCCCGGACTGACTGGCGTGTGCGTGTTTAGTGATCCCACTGGACCATGAACTGGAGAGTGCCTGGAGGGGCGTAACTAAGTATCTACCCGATCCGACCAAGGTCGCACGACGGCATACGACACCTGTGCACCAGGGAGGAACCGAGCAGAGGGACCAGGTGCTACTCCAGGTCAGACCCCGGACACGGCTGTTGACCTACACTGGGGAATACAGGAACAGGCAGGTTAGAGCACAGGCTGGGTAGGGTTCAGTACAGACAAGGAGACGGGTTCAGAGCCGCAGATGCGGTAATCAAGCATAGTAAAGCGAAACCGCATGTGCGGTGGACAAGGCTGAGCAGAGCAAAACCGCAAGTGCGGTGGACAGGGCTGAGCAGAGCAGAGCAAAACTGCAAGTGCGGTGGACAAGGCTGAGCAGAGCAAAACCGCAAGTGCGGTGGACAAGGCTGAGCAGAGCGAAACTGCAAGTGCGGTGGACAAGGCTGAGCAGAGCAAAACCGCAAGTGCGGTGGACAAGGCTGAGCAGAGCGAAACCGCAGATGCGGTGGACAAGGCTGAGCAGAGCGAAACCGCAGGTGCGGTGGACAAGGCTCAACAGAGCGAAACCGCAGGTGCGGTGGACAAGGCTGAGCAGAGCGAAACCGCAGATGCGTTGGACAAGGCTGAGCAGAGCGAAACCGCAGGTGCGGTGGACAAGGCTGAGCAGAGCGAAACCACAGGTGCGGTGGACAAGGCTGAGCAGAGCAAAATCGCAGGTGCGGTGGACAAGGCTGAGCAGAGCAAAACCGCAGGTGCGGTGGACAAGGCTGAGCAGAGCAAAACCGCAGGTGTGGTGGACAAGGCTGAGCAGAGCAAAACCTCAGGCGTGGTGGACTAGGCTGAGCAGAGCGAAACCGCAAGTGCGGTGAACAAAGCAGAGCAGAGCAGGCAGAAACCGCCACCAGGTTCCGGCCATTGTCACACATGACTGTTATGCACACGCCCGGACTGACTGGCGTGTGCGTGTTTAGTGATCCCACTGGACCATGAACCGGAGAGTGCCTGGAGGGGCGTAACTAAGTATCTACCCGATCCGACCAAGGTCGCATGACGGCATACGACACCTGTGCACCAGGGATGAACCGAGCAGAGGGACCAGGTGCTACTCCAGGTCAGACCCCGGACACGGCTGTTGACCTACACTGGGGAATACAGGAACAGGCAGGTTAGAGCACAGGCAGGGTAGGGTTCAGTACAGACTAGGAGACGGGTTCAGAGCTGCAGATGCGGTAATCAAGCAAAGTAAAGCGAAACCGCATGTGCGATGGACAAGGCTGAGCAGAGCAAAACCGCAAGTGCGGTGGACAGGGCTGAGCAGAGCAAAACCGCAGGTGCGGTGGACAAGGCTGAGCAGAGCAAAACCGCAAGTGCGGTGGACAAGGCTGAGCAGAGCGAAACTGCAAGTGCGGTGGACAAGGCTGAGCAGAGCGAAACCGCAAGTGCGGTGGACAGGGCTGAGCAGAGCGAAACCGCAAGTGCGGTGCACAGGGCTGAGCAGAGCGAAACCGCAAGTGCGGCGGACAAGTCTGAGCAGAGCGAAACCGCAGATGCGGTGGACAAGGCTGAGCAGAGCGAAACTGCAGATGCGTTGGACAAGGCTGAGCAGAGCGAAACCGCAGGTGCGGTGGACAAGGCTTAGCAGAGCGAAACCGCAGATGCGTTGGACAAGGCTGAGCAGAGCGAAACCGCAGGTGCGGTGGACAAGGCTGAGCAGAGCGAAACCGCAGATCCGGTGGACAAGGCTGAGCAGAGCGAAACTGCAGATGCGTTGGACAAAGCTGAGCAGAGCGAAACCGCAGGTGCGGTGGACAAGGCTTAGCAGAGCGAAACCGCAGATTCGTTGGACAAGGCTGAGCAGAGCAAAACCGCAGGTGCGGTGGACAAGGCTGAGCAGAGCGAAACCGCAGATGCGGTGGACAATGCTGAGCAGAGCGAAATCGCAGGTGCGGTGGACAAGCCTGAGCAGAGCGAAATCGCAAGTGCGGTGGACAGGGCTGAGCAGAGCGAAACCGCAGATGCGGTGGACAAGGCTGAGCAGAGCGAAATCGCAGGTGTGGTGGACAAGCCTGAGCAGAGCGAAATCGCAAGTGCGGTGGACAGGGCTGAGCAGAGAAAAACCGCAGATGCGGTGTACAAGGCTGAGCAGAGCAAAACCACAGGTGCGGTGGACAAGGCTGAGCAGAGCAAAACTGCAGGCGCGGTGGACTAGGCCGAGCAGAGAGAAACCGCAAGTGTGGTGAACAAAGCAGAGCGGGCAGAAACCGCCAGAGCGGTAAGTAAGGCAGAGCAGAGATAAACCGCCAAAGCGGTGAGCAAAGACAGAGCTCAGGGGACAGGGCTCTGTTCACACGGAACTGGAAGGGAAAGGCAGAACCAGATACACACAAGGTACTTGCAAAGAAGTAGCGAGTGGACTCCAAACTCACAAACAGAAGTACAGCGACAACGAGTGGGAGTTAGGTGCAGGTTCAGACTCTGCAGAAAAAGAGAGGAGACAGTTCAGACAAGAACTGCACTGCAACGAAATTCAAGAACGAGCCTAGGTAAAGCCAAGTGCTGGTTCAGACACTGCAGCAAAAGGGAGGAAACAGACATAGAGACAAAACAAGTAACAGGTTAGGAGACAGTTCAGACAGGAACTGTTACTGCGGAGAAATACAGGACCGAGCCTGGGTATACGGCCCCCAGAGGCAGAAACGAACAGGCTAGGAGCGTGTTCAGACAGGCCTAGAAATACAGCCTCCAGGAGGGCGGACAGGCAGGGAAAAACAGAACAGGACCTGGCACATTCAGAGTCAAGAAGCACACTGAATGTTAAAGTTGCTCAGGCCTCAGCTTCCAGGTGAAGCTGGTTTAAATATCCAGTGACTGACAGCAATAGGCTGAGGACACATTAGGGGTGTGCCCACAGAAGCTACAAGAAACAGGAAGTGACCGGGCCGCCGCCCTAAGCAGCCAGAACAGAGGCAAGCAGACAGCATGGAAAGAAGCCAGGCTAGCAGACTGGACTGATGATCAAGTTTGCGATCTTGCATAGTGGGAGATGGTGCCCTATGCAAGAACCCCGCCAGGTATGTTACAATGACCATGTCTGGCTGTAGGTTTAGCGGTCAGCCACAGATCTGCCTGCTATTTCAGAGCTGCCCACAACTCTTCAGTGTTTTGCAGTTTGTCACCTAATCATATTAGCTTCAGCACAGCCTGTTGCAGCTTCGCTGAGGCAGTGCTGCAGTGCTTCCAGCTTGCGACTGATGTGGTCATTTCGGAGATGGAGGCTGAAGAGGAAGAGGAGCAGGAGGTGTAGAATGTTGGGGCAACCCTGATTGTCCAAGGGACCGCAATCCTCGATGTCGGGAGGACGTGTTCCGTCCCAAGGTCCGACTGGGTCCCGGCTTCCATTATATTAACCCAGTGTGCCGTCAGCAATATGTACCATCACTGCCCAAAAGTACTTGTCTACGTGTCCGTGGTTACATGGACTTTCCCAGTAACTGCGTTGTTAAGGGCTCGGCTAATGTTGTGGGACACATGCTCGTGTAATGCGGGGACGGCACACCAGGAGAAATAGTGGCGGCTAGGGACCGAGTACCGAGGGACGGCCACCGCAATCAGGTTGCGGAAAGCTTCCGTCTCCATGAGCCTAAAGGCAACATTTCAAGTGCAAGCATTTGTGGAATATGTGAATTTAGTAGTGTGGCCTGTGGGGCGTTGGCTGCGTATTTGCGCTTGCATTCCAAGGACTGGGGTAGGGACAACTGAACGCTGCACTGGGACAAGGGCAAGGACGTGGACGTGCTTGCTGATGTTGCTAGTTGAGAGTGTTCAACGACAGGTGCAGGCGGGAGGCATCTTCACATGCGCCATGGACAGGAGATTGGTGTGCATGCAAAACAGCGGAACAAGCAGTGGTGTCACCCAAAGATACTGTTGCTGGACCCTGGGGTTTGGCCCACTTAGTCATGTGCCTTTCTGCCATGTGCCTGATCATTCTGGTGGTGGTCAGGCTGCTAGTTTTGCTACCCCTGCTGATGCTGGCCTGACAGGTGGTGCAAATGGCCTTTTTGTGGTTATTTGCAAAGTCTTTAAAAAATAACCAGATTCAGGAAGACGTAACAGTTGTACTGGCAACTTCCGTTGTGTTGGTGTTACGAGGAACGCTTTCCCGCCTTGTGTCTGCGGCCACCACACTGCTTCTTCCTGCCTGTTGTGGTGCTACTCCTCCCTCCCCCTGTGCTGCTGCCCTCGCTCTCTATGTCCCCCTGCAAGGTTGGATCAGTTACTATATCATCCACCACCTCATCTTCCGCTTCCGCACCCTGGTCCTCCTCGCGACTTTCTGGCAATTGTGTCTCATCATCATCATCATCCACCTCTTGCGACAGTAATTACACTTTCTCACCATCGCCTTCGTGTGACCGTGGCTGCTCCAATATATGGGCATCGCTACACGCATTCTCCTCTTGACTCGCTTGAAGCTGGCCAGGCGAGAGGCCCAAATCTACATATGGAAAAGTGAACAGCTCTTCTGAGTGTCCAAGTGTGGGATCAGTTGTCTCTGGGCACTCGCATGATGGGAGGATCAGGGTGAGGAATATGCGGTCCAGACTCATGGCTACTGAGACCTGACCGTGTGGAAGACAGGATGGTGGTGGTGGCTAAGAGACTGGAAGCATTATCTGCTATCCAACCAATAACGTTTTGACACTGCTCTGTGTTCAATTGTGGTGTTCTGTGATCCCCTATTAATTGGGACAGGAAGGTCAAGTGACAAGATGTGGGTGTTTGTTGTGGCACGATTTCAGCTTGCCCACAGCCACGCCCTCGGCCTCGGCCTCTGCATGCACCATCACCATCACATCCACTTCACCGTCTCTTACCACGCACCTTGCCCATTTTTAATTGACAATATTTTCCACATTCAAAAGAAATGGCTGATTTTAGAACACTCTCATAGGTGTTATGTCTGACAGAGAACAACGGTTTTAAATAGCAGGCCTGTAATTTGCTAATACTATCCTTCACAGACACCTAGTGTGAATAGCTTGACTGACACACTGCAACGGAATGAAAATGGAAACAATGTCTGATTTTGGAACATTCTTGTAGGTGTTATGTCTGACAGAGAACCATTGTTTTAAATAGCAGGCCTGTAATTTACTACTACTATTCTTCACAGACACCTAGTGTGAATAGCTTGACCGACACACTGCAACAGAATGGAAAAGGAGGCCAATATTTTCCACATTCAATTTAAATTTCTGGATTTTTATCGCTGAAATATGGAACAGATCTGGCTTTATTCTGCAGTGAGAACAAGCAAATGGAGCAGAAAAATGGTGTACTCTGGATTGCTTTTAAAGCAAGCAAACAGCATTAAGATAAAAAAAATGTCCCTAGCCCCTGATATCTGGGGCTACAGTGCTGGCCAAAAGTATTGGCACCCCTGCAATTCTGTCAGATAATACTCAGTTTCTTCCTGAAAATGATTGCAATCACAGATTCTTTGGTATTATTCTCTTCATTTAATTTGTCTTCAATGAAAAAAACACAAAAAGAATTGTCCTAAAGCCAAATTGGATATAATTCCACATCAAACCTAAAAAAGGGGGTGGACAAAAGTATTGGCACCCTTTGAAAAATCATGTGATGCTTCTCTAATTCGTGTAATTAACAGCACCTGTAACTTACCTGTGGCACCTAACAGGTGTTGGCAATAACTAAATCACACTTGCAGCCAGTTAACATGGATTAAAGTTGACTCAACCTCTGTCCTGTGTCCTTGTGTGTACCACATTGAGCATGGAGAAAAGAAAGAAGACCAAAGAACTGTCTGAGGACTTGAGAAAGCAAATAGTGAGGAAGCATGAGCAATCTCAAGGTTACAAATCTATCTCCAAAGAACTGAATGTTCCTGTGTCTTCCGTGCACAGTGTCATCAAGAAGTTTAAAGCCCATGGCACTGTGGCTAACCTCCCTAGATGTGGACGGAAAAGAAAAATTGACGAGAGATTTCAACGCAAGATTGTGCGGATGGTGGATAAAGAACCTCGACTAACATCCAAACAAGTTCAAGCTGCCCTGCAGTCCGAGGGTACAACAGTGTCAACCCGTACTATCCATCGACGTCTGAATGAAAAGTGACTGTATGGTAGGATACCCAGGAAGACCCCACTTCTTACCCCGAGACATAAAAAAGCCAGGCTAGAGTTTGCCAAAACTTACCTGAGAAAGCCTAAAACGTTTTGGAAGAATGTTCTCTGGTCAAATGAGACAAAAGTAGAGCTTTTTGGGAAAAAGCATCAACATAGAGTGTACAGGAAAAAAAAAGAGGCATTCAAAGAAAAGAACACGGTCCCTACAGTCAAACATGGCGGAGGTTCCCTCATGTTTTGGGGTTGCTTTGCTGCCTCTGGCACTGGACTGCTTGACCGTGTGCATGGCATTATGAAGTCTGAAGACTACCAACAAATTTTGCAACATAATGTAGGGCCCAGTGTGAGAAAGCTGGGTCTCCCTCAGAGGTCATGGGTCTTCCAGCAGACAATGACCCAAAACACACTTCCAAAAGCACTATAAAATGGTTTGCGAGAAAGCACTGGAGACTTCTAAGGTGGCCAGCAATGAGTCCAGACCTGAATCCCATAGAACACCTGTGGAGAGATCTCAAAATGGCAGTTTGGAGAAGGCACCCTTCAAATATCAGGGACCTGGAGCAGTTTGCCAAAGAAGAATGGTCTACAATTTCAGCAGAGCATTGTAAGAAACTCATTGATGGTTACCAGAAGCGGTTGTTCGCAGTTATTTTGGCTAAAGGTTGTGCAACCAAGTATTAGGCTGAGGGTGCCAATACTTTTGTCCAGCCCTTTTTTGGAGTTTTGTGTGAAATGATCAATGATTTGATTTTTGCTTCATTCTCTTTTGCGTTTTTTCCTTGCAAGCAAATTAAATGAAGAGAATAATACCAAAGAATTTGTGATTGCAATCATTTTCAGGAAGGAACTGAGTACTATCTGACAGAATTGCAAGGGTGCCAATACTTTTGGCCAGCGCTGTATGTCTACAAATATCTATAAGAATAGCAGCAGGAACGTTCTATGGACCCTCTTGCACTATATGCACTGCAGTCTGCCACATACACTGCCTGTAAGATATCATACTTGATACAAAATCTAGATTTCTCAACCTTATTATATGCATCAATACTACCCATAAATACTGTATATGTGTGCACCAGACTAGATCAATTTGGGAAGGATAAACTAACCAACAAAGAAAAACTGAACAAAAGAGATCAAGGGTAAAGAAAAGTAATTTAAAAAACCTTTAATGAATCATGGTTTAGGCCAATAGATGGCACTGCAAAAACAAGCGCTCACACAAACAATTGTATATCAAAGCAAAAAAATATATTTATAAGTTCTCATTGTACATATTGGAAAAACATAGAGTATATATTAATTAGGATCAGTATAAATAACATAGTACATGATTGTCATGGAAATAGTTGATCTTATATATAATATAGCATATGCAGACATATAAGCAGCTGACAGGTCAAAACTGATTTCATTATACTGAAAACAAGTGTCTTAGTGCAATCAATAAATCGTTAAAGTGCCGTGCATATTTGTAAACCTTAGGCCTGTCAATCCTAACAAAGAAGGCCAAAGATATATTCTTTATATACAATACGCTGTCCTATGCTGCATAGTCATACCTATGTGATCCAGGAGAGCTGTGTGGCGCCTACCCCGACGCGCATTTCGGCGTAACACCTTCGTCAGGGGGTGACATACACTGCCTGCCTGCCTAACTCCTGCTATCACCACTGAATATATGCATCTGGATTAGTCCTCAGAAAGACTGTTAGTTCAGTTGGATATATATGCACTGCTCAAAAAAATAAAGGGAACACTCAAATAACACATTCTAGATCTGAATGAATGAAATATTCTCATTGAATACTTCTGTTCTGTACAAAGTTGAATATGCTGACAACAAAATCACACAAAAGTCATCAATGGAAATCAAATTTATTAACCAATGGAGGCCTGGATTTGGAGTCACCTCCAAAATTAAAGTGGAAAAATACTCTACAGGCTGATCCAACTTTGATGTAATGTCCTTAAAACAAGTCAAAATGAGGCTCAGTATTGTGTGTGGCCTCCACGTGCCTGTATGACCTCCCTACAACGCCTGGGCATGCTCCTGATGAGGTTGCGGATGGTCTCCTGTGGGATCTCCTCTCAGACCTCGACTAAAGCATCCGCCAACTCCTGGACAGTCTGTGGTGCAACGTGACGTTGGTGGATGGAGCGAGACATGATGTCCCAGTTGTGCTCAATCGGATTCAGGTCTGGGGAACAGGCGGGCCAGTCCATAGCTTCAATGCCTTCATCTTGCAGGAACTGATGACACACTCCAGCCACATGAGGTCTGGCATTGTCCTGCATTAGGAAGAACCCAGGGCCAACCGCACTAGCTTATGGTTTCACAAGGGGTCTGAGGATCTCATCTCGGTTCATAATGGCAGTCAGGCTACCTCTGGCGAGCACATGGAGGGCTGTGCAGCCCTCCAAAGAAATGCCACCCCACACCATTACTGACCCACTGCCAAACCGGTCATGCTGAAGGATGTTGCAGGCAGCAGATCACTCTCCACGGCATCTCCAGACTCTGTCACGTCTGTCACACGTGCTCAGTGTGAACCTGCTTTCGTCTGTGAAGAGCACTGGGCGCCAGTGGCGACTTTGCTAATCCTGGCATTCTGTGGCAAATGCCAAGCATCCTGCACGGTGTTGGGCTGTGAGCACAACCCCCATCTGTGGACGTCGGGCCCTCATACCACCCTCATGGAGTCGGTTTCTAACCGTTTGTGCAGACACATGCACATTTGTGGCCTGCTGCAGGTCATTTTGCAGGGTTCTGGCTGTGCTCCTCCTATTCCTCCTTGCACAAAGGCGGAGGTAGCGGTCCTGCTGCTGCGTTGTTGCCCTCGTACGGCCCCCTCCACGTCTCCTGGTGTACTGGCCTGTCTCATGGTAGCGCCTCCAGCCTCTGGACACTACTCTGACAGACACAGTAAACCTTCTTGCCACAGCTTGCATTGATGTGCCCTCCTGGATGAGCTGCACTATCTGAGCAACTTCTGTGGGTTGTAGAGTCCGTCTCATGCTACCACGAGTGTGAAAGCACAGCCAACATTCAAAAGTGACCAAAACATCAGCCAGAAAGCATTGGTACTGAGATGTGGTCTGTGGTCCCCACCTGCAGAACCACTCCTTTATTGAGGGTGTCTTGATAATTGCCAATAATTTCCATCTATTGTCTATTCCATTTGCACAACAGCATGTGAAATTGATTGTCAATCAGTGTTGCTTCCTAAGTGGACAGTTTGATTTCACAGAAGTTTGATTTACTTGGAGTTATATTCTGTTGTTTAAGTGTTCCCTTTATTTTTTTGAGCAGTGTATATATATGTTGTGGAATACCTATACTAACTATGAAGAAGCAAATTTCTCCCTGAGGCAGCAGCAGCTCTCCCTACTCTGCCTGTTTCCGGGGTAGACTGTGACAAGCATAGCGGCGCCAGGTCTTATATAGACCTGATGATGCTGTGCGGCCAGCCAATCACTGTAATTCCCACAACCAACATGGCTACGGCATGGCAGGCAGGCAGGCAATCCCTGCATGGTCATTGGCTCTTTAAAGAGCGCCAAACATGCAAGGAGGGGACCCGAGTTCCCACCCGAGCAAGCCAGAAATACTCGTCGAGCTTCGAGCACAGTGATGCTCAGGCGAGTACCGAGCAGTTGTGAGCACGTTCGCTCATCACTATTCACCACTTTTGTATTTTTCACCCACTTTTGGCCCAGTTTTGGCTTACAAATACTGATTTAAAATACTGACCACATACTGAACATGTGAACTTGGCTTTAAATGAAGGATCAAAAACTGATAGGACAGGGATAGAGCTAACTAAATTTGATTTTCTAGGTGTGATAATTGTATATCTGAATTTTGGAGGTATGTACAATCTTTTGAAGGTGGGGGCTTTTTTCAATATTTTTCCCCTATTAGGCTCTTGTCACATGTCCGTTTACAGAGTACTATTCCGTTCAGAACAAATAAATGGAATTATCATTCTGTACAGTCCTGTGTCATACAGAAGTAGAGGGGACCCATACTTTTATATGGGGTCCATCTGGTTTCCGTTTGTTGTTTATTTATAGAACTGGAAAGGACGCCCTTTTCTCACTTTATTTATTTAAGTTCTTTTCTTTACTTTGTGAGTCATTATATTTTTTCTCCCTGCTGTCTCCATATACAATTCACCAATAAGTGATCTAATAGTAACCATATATACGCTATCACACAGTTAACAATAATCTGTATTGAGATACAGAGACAATTAACATCTTTTATGCTTGCCTCCTTTTACCACAGGAATATTGAGGGATTTTAGTGACAGGAAACTAAAATCCTGAAATCAGTGTGTCAGCTCAGTCGTGCTGTTGGCACAGTGTGCAGAATGGAAGTGCTATTTAATTATGTAACTAATGGGCTAATGGTCATAGATTTAAATCCTCTCTATTATACCTGGGAGGACTTAGAAACTATCAAAGTTTTTTTTTTATTTTTGTTTTTTTTTAATGAGGGCAATTTAATTGTATATACCCTTATTTAGTAAGCCCCCCCTAAAGGTGTCTGCCAGTAGCCAGAATTTAATTCTATAAATGAGCTGGCAGGGATTTCCACTATAACTTACAGAATTTTGTGGTGAAAATTATAGTAAATCAATCAGTTTGTGGGTGTCCATTTTTGCTAAGCCATTTTTACTTTTTGAAAAATGGGAATAGATGCATGAAAGTAAAAAAAAGATCTGTTTGGCGCGAAATAGAAGTGGGTCCAAAATTTTATTTTTTTTGACAGATGCAAATGGATGTAATTCCCCTGTATGTGTGGCGCCCCTGAGGGTTCGACCGCCACAGGAATGCTGCACTTCTTTAATGGAGCGTAGTGTTCCTCCTCTGAGGTAAGGCCAGTGTGATAGTCGTGACCCAGCTTTACATCCAACACCACACTTCTCCACCAGAGGGAGCTAGTATGCACTAGGTGCTGCTCCCCTGGTTACAGGGAGACTGGGGAACACAAAGTGGTAGGAACCAGTTAGTGGGTGAGGGTGGAGGACTTACAAGTTAGTTACACTTCAGATTTCATATTTAATAGAATGCCATCTTTGATCTTGGTTCTTCTCTGGTCCTTTTTGCTAGTCCTAAGTCATAGGTTCTAGTGGTCGTACTGTGCTGTCAAACTACTGTGTGTAATGTGACTTCCCTCCGGGAGCGCAGATCCTGTGTGGGCCTGCACTGGTAAGGGGCACAGCCCTCGTACCCTGGCCATGGGACGAGAGGTAGGTTGTAGACCAGGAATGTCTCAAGCCGGCCAAGGACCAGGATCAAGAAGGCCCGGGAGCTTTAGAGTGTGGCTCCCCAGCAAATGGGTCCCGGGGAGGATGCAGACGGAGCGGAGCACGCCACCTGTCCTCGCCTACCTGATCTATTCAAAGGGATTCCAGCTGCAAGAGGGGTACCGGCCCCTGACACCCGACCTTGTACTCTATGTCCTGGACGGGAAAGCCCGGTTAGGCCCTGAGGATCCCACCGGGCATCGGATGGAGAGGAATTGCCACCTGGGCCCTAGTCCTGAGAGGAGCTCAGAGGGAGACCCGGCCTATCCACACATGCACAGACCGGAAAGGGTGAAGTCTGTAGTGCAGGAACACTCTGGTGTAGGGTCGCTACCGAACACTGGACTTTCTCGGAGGTAGTCGGACCCCCGTCCCTGGTGGCCGCAGGACTCCGCGGGGAGCAGGGAGTCTCCTTCCCGCTGTCATCTCTAAATGAGTAAAGCCTTGGAAGTTCACCCCTATGGCCTCCGGACTGTTCATTATGTGCCATACCATGCGACACGGTGCCCGTACTCCCCACACTACTACTACCCCCCTTCATCCTGTTTGCCTGCCCTGAGGCCTTGCTCCGCCTATGGGGAGCAGTAATAATTTTATCCGCCACGACACCGGGCATCGGCGGACTGCAGTGGCGCTGGTGACAATTCACCAGACACCACAGGTGGCGTAGTCGTTAATCAGCCACTCAACCCGGACGAGTCCACACCATCTCTTTCTAATGTGACGGCCCTGAGCACGGGTCAGGCCCGGGCCACGGCTGCATCCCATCTCTCCATGACAGGGCCCGACACCGAGTCCCCCAACACCCAGGGTAAAACACGGGCTTCTCTGAGTAGAGGCGTCACAACCTGGCGTAGTCGGCAGGATCGCGTGCCCGCAGCAAAGGAAGAAGTGCCCATTGCTACCGGGTACTGTGTGCCTTACACCTTGAACTGTTGTTTTACACTTAAAATGGCGCCTGCCCAAGAAGAACAGGTGCCATAACGCTGTGAAAAGACTGTCTTTGAACGCCTCCCATCGTGGGCTGGGCTCCCGCTTGGCACCAAAAATGTGGACTGCCCCTTCCATCAGAGACTGTCCGTGGGGTAATGCCTGTCAAATCGGATGGGCTGAACGAAGGCGGGCCTATCAGCATTCCGCCCAGGAACCGCCCCGAAAGAGGAGGAATAAGAAAAGCAACAAGGTTCGGCCATTACAGTCGGAGCTTGGCAATCAACAGAGGCAGACATGGACTCCTCTGGGGAGCAAGTCCACGCATCTACTGAACCCGGTTCAGGCCCTTCACCCCGCAGAGAGCAAGGCGGCAGCGTGTTAACACCGGGAGATTTTGCATTTCTCCGGCAGGAAGCTCCGGGACTCTTAAGAAGGCAGAGAGAGGCCCAGGAGGCAGTGACGTCTGCGTGGCGGGAGGAGATGCTGCTGCGTATCCGGGACCGCTGCCAAGGAGTTGAGGTTCCAGGACAAGGCGACGTGGTGACAGAGGTCGAGGGCGGCCCAGCGGCGGGTGAGTGTGTAACCCCTGCCCCGGCTGCAGAGCCTACCGTGACTATCCTGGACCTCATGACGGAGTACCTAATTCCCCACGCGGTCACCTGGGAGCAAGCATTGGCTCCGGAGCTGCAATCGGCAGCCAGGAGTGGGGACCCGCGATGCTGCCCAAACCCTGATTCGGAGGTGCCTGAAGCTGCGGAAGAAACTACCGGCTCCAACCCGGACTGGTCTGCTCCTACAGAGGACCCGCACCAATCTATTTTGACCCCGCTACCTGCACCAGCAGTAACCTGGCCCGAGGCTGAGGAGTGGGCCTGGGAAAACCAGGGGGGCGACCTAATGGGCTTCCCCCGAGAGACCCGGGCTGAAGCACGGAGGAGGAGCCAGTGGTGCAGCGACCAGATTTTCCAGCTCGCTCGGGAGCAGAGTCAGCGGGAGCAGCGCTGCGAGCGCCTCGAGGTACGGACCAAAGCTGCTAAATCACGGGCGCGTCAGGAGGAGGCCACCCATCCCAGTCCCCGAGTGGAAGGCCAAGTCGTCCGTTTTCACCATGAGGCGGGGTGGGGGTTCATCCGAAGCCCCCAGTACCAGGACGATGTCTTCGTCAGCCGACGGGACGTCGAGCCGCGTTTAAGAAAGGGACACCCTGGTCGGAACCCCTTCCCGGGCGACACAGTGACTTTCTCTCGCCACCAGGGGGAGCGTGGGTGGTACGCCCTGGACGTACACAAAGTGTCCGGGAGTGACGCCACCCCGCGCTCAGCCTCAGGGGACCGGCTAGTCTCCGTCGGGAGGAATGAGCCCTTTCCAAGAAGACTGCCCGAGGTTTAAAGCAGCCCCCGGCTGCTTCTGTTTTTGTTTATAAGTTTGAAAAGTTTACTTTTTCTATTATGCCTAATTTCTTACCCGGTTTCTAGAGACACGTGTCCCTGCGGACTAGCAGACAGACTCTTTCCCCCTTGTATATAGTTTGCATCTTTTTAGGTGCTCCATATTGGTTTTATACAAAACCGTGCCTTTCTTCTACCTCAAGACCTCAGAAGAAAAACCTGTCAGGGTGGCTCTGTGGGAGGTCCAACTTGGGATCTTCATGCCCTGCAGCCACCCTAGGGCCCACGTAGAGGGTTTAGGACAGGTCCCTCGCACTTCTGAACTGACTCTGTGTCCGCGCACTTTATCTGTCTGTCTGCAATAATGTCTCTGGAAAATGCTAGCACTTTTATAATTCTATACTTTTATACTATATACCTTGTTATGCAACATTTAGGAAATGTGCCTCCCATAAAGGGAAGATAGTTTTGTTATTATTAAAAAGAATTTCCTGGGTGTTACTTCTTTTGCAGCCCGCGGACGTGCTGTGTTTTACCAGGGGGGAATGTGGCGCCCCTGAGGGTTCGACCGCCACAGGAATGCTGCACTTCTTTAATGGAGTGTAGTGTTCCTCCTCTGAGGTAAGGCCAGTGTGATAGTCATGACCCAGCTTTACATCCAACACCACACTTCTCCACCAGAGGGAGCTAGTATGCACTAGGTGCTGCTCCCCTGGTTACAGGGAGACTGGGGAACACAAAGTGGTAGGAACCAGTTAGTGGGTGAGGGTGGAGGACTTACAAGTTAGTTACACTTCAGATTTCATATTTAATAGAATGCCATCTTTGATCTTGGTTCTTCTCTGGTCCTTTTTGCTAGTCCTAAGTCATAGGTTCTAGTGGTCGTACTGTGCTGTCAAACTACTGTGTGTAATGTGACTTCCCTCCGGGAGTGCAGATCCTGTGTGGGCCTGCACCGGTAAGGGACACAGCCCTCGTACCCTGGCCATGGGACGAGAGGTAGGTTGTAGACAAGGAATGTCTCAAGCCGGCCAAGGACCAGGATCAAGAAGGCCCGGGAGCTTTAGAGTGTGGCTCCCCAGCAAATGGGTCCCGGGGAGGATGCAGACAGAGCGGAGCACGCCACCTGTCCTCGCCTACCTGCTCTATTCAGAGGAATTCCGGCTGCAAGAGGGGTACCGGCCCCTGACACCCGACCTTGTACTCTATGTCCTGGACGGGAAAGCCCGGTTAGGCCCTCAGGATCCCACCGGGCATCGGATGGAGAGGAATTGCCACCAGTGCCCTAGTCCTGAGAGGAGCTCAGAGGGAGACCCGGCCTATCCACACACGCACAGACGGGAAAGGGTGAAGTCTGTAGTGCAGGAACACTCTGGTGTAGGGTCGCTACCGAACACTGGACTTTCTCGGAGGTAGTCGGACCCCCATCCCTGGTGGCCGCAGGACTCCGCGGGGAGCAGGGAGTCGCCTTCCCGCTGTCATCTCTAAATGAGTAAAGCCTTGGAAGTTCACCCCTATGGCCTCCGGACTGTTCATTAGGCGCCATACCATGCGATGCGGTGCCCGTACTCCCCGCACTACTACTACCCCCCTTCATCCTGTTTGCCTGCCCTGAGGCCTTGCTCCGCCTGTGAGGAGCAGTAATAACTTTATCCGCCACGACACCGGGCATCGGTGGACTGCAGCGGCGCTGGTGACCCTTCACCAGACACCACAGGTGGCGTAGTCGTTAATCAGCCACTCAACCCGGACGAGCCCACACCATCTCTTTCTAATGTGACGGCCCTGAGCACGGGTTGGGCCCGGGCCACGGCTGCATCCCATCTCTCCATCACAAGACCCGACACCGAGTCCCCCAACACCCAGGGTAAAACACGGGCTTCTCTGAGTAGAAGCGTCACATATGGAACTCTGAAGTACAGAATTTGGCCATAAAAACTTTTATACACAAGCGGAATTTTGACAAAAAATAGGGTTCATTGGTATAGCTAACCCCCAACAGCTTCATTGGGGGTATTTAGGGTATAATAACCGAAAAATGAGAAAACGGTGCAATTACAGTATACAGCTCTTTCCAATCATAAACAGAAACCGAAAAGAAAACTTTTCGGTTTCTATTTAGGGTATAAGTCTGCATCATATGCACATAGAAACCTTCCAATGAAAATCTACATGTGTAGACATTGTTGATATCGTTTTAGTCATTGCGGTTCCTTCATCTTGACCTCTTTAATGTGCTGGTTCCACCATCTGGCATAAGCTGGGACTGTACACCGGAATGTGCTCTGTCTCCGGGCTCCACATTCCATAGTGATTACGTATTCTACTTTATTACTTGCAGTACATTACCCCTCCTGGAGCATGAGCACCTGTGTCTGGTGTAAGAGAATGCCTGGGATGTATCAGTCGTCACCCAGTTTCATAGATATAATTATGCAAATTCCACAAGAATTAGGATATATCTTTCCCTGTAGCTATGGGGCACTTTAGGTCAGGTACTGGAAATATTGATATAAATTGTACAGACAAGTTTGTAGATAAAAGCCATACATATGCAACTTGATTTTTTAATCAGTTTATTGCTCTTTGTAGGTGACAAAGGATTGTCATTTATCCCACTTTTCGTTGACTGTTATTCTTCTCGACCCGACCATACACTTGGCTAGTAGCAGCTTGTCTCTCATAAAGGGAACTCCAGAAACACTATTTACCTGCAGATATAGTGCTAATCTGCACGTAAATAATATTTATAATTTACTTATGTTGAACTGGACACACGATGTAATAGTGGCTGCAGAGCAGAATAAAACTTTTTTATTGCTATTTTACCTCTCCGTTGTGGAGATATTAGCAAGCAAAGTGTTTGGCACTTAATAAGTTAACTTTAGTTAAAGGGGTTGTCCGGCCTTAGGGTATAAGTCTGCAATCACTCTATGTTACTGCAGACTTGTGAATCCTCACAGATTGCGAACTGTGCGCTGTGCCGGCCCTGGGAGCGGGCAGTCATGTGCGACTATGTGATTTGCATACTTCCAACCACATTCCGACTAGATGTGTCCGACCTTCATCAATACACTTCCATGTATGCAATTTACATACTTGTGGTCAGGCACACGCAGTCCTCGCACTGTGAGGATTCACAAGTATGCAGTCACATAGAGGGGTGGGTTAAATCCAAGTGGGTGTTTTCACTGGGGCATGCACTTCCTCTCCCTGTATGAGTTACTGTCTGATAACACCCACTTGGACTTAACAAAAGTTAACTTATTAGGTGCCAAAGTCTTTGATTGCTAATATATCCAAAATGTAGAGGTAAAGTTAAAAAAATTAATTAATTATTTTAGCTCAGCAGCTACAGTACTATTACGTCATATGTCCAATTTAACATGAAAAATTTGGTGAAAGGTTTTGTCCGGCAGGGTTACTGGAGCAGAGAAGAGGGGTAATGAAGTTAAATCCAACCTGAAGCTGCTCACTCCAAGACATTGAGGTGGTGCAGGAGACGGGTACAGTCACCATTTGCTGTACAGTGGATGCTCTACAATCACTCCCCGGCACATTGACTTACTCAGTCTGCTCTGCATGTACATGCTGCACACTCATACACGCTGTCAATCTATGTGCCGGGGAGTGATTACAGCAACCAATATATGGGGCCCTCGAATCTACCCCAATAGACAATCTTGGAAGAGATATGGGTCAGACATGTTTGATTTTGTACTACCGATCATTTTGTTCTCTAAAAGATAATCCACCACAGAAGATGGCTGACAGTGGCTGTCTCAGAGAAATGAGACATACTCCGTTGAAAGAGCAATTCTGTTTATGGGAGAATCAGGCGAGATAGTTGCTGGTGGAACAATCAGCCAAATCATTGTCTGCCAATAGCTATCTAAAATATATGGGGGGCTTCAACCATGGCAAAAATGAAAGTTCACCAGTACTAAAGGTGAACATACATGGGCCATTATATTGATTTAAAACATGTGGCTTTTTCTGTTATGCTTGTGCAGCGACTCACTCGGGAAATTGAGTAACAAACTAAAAAACTGCAATTGCCTCTGCTGGTTCCTGTACAGAGTAGAGATCTTGACCCGCAGTCCCTAGTGGTTCCTGTGTGAGCAGAGATATCGCTATCCACAGGCTAGAAAATGGTGGCTAGGACCTAAACTGCCTAAAAGGCCATAGAGCATTTCACATTCCTCCTAAAGAACTAGAGAGCAGTGCAGAGTGTGTATTACCCGCAAAAGGGAAAGCGTGCTGAAAAATGGACCGATCCTATAATGAGCAAAGTGAAGAGTACAGACTGTTAGAATATATGCTGCATACTTCCTAACAACAACCAGAAGGTAGGTGCAAATTAAATAATAGAAACAACAAAGGGATAAACTCTAGCTGGTATTTCTCTGACTGGTTCTAACTTACAGCAAAATAACTGAACATCCAAATAAAAACTATCACCAGCAGAAAATGCCAGCTGGGGGAAAGAATATAAAGCTGCACCCAAAAGGTGATAGGACAGACTAATGAAAACACCTGTGTTATGCTAAACAGATTGCAGCCAGAATATCAGAACCAAAACACCCAGAGAATAGGTGTTCTGTTGTGGTTCGGCGGAGAAAAGAAGCCGACCACAAAACACAAGCTCAAGGGTTCAAACCCAGAGGCATGACAGTTTCTATATGATCCACAGACTCTAATGGAAAGGTGGGGGATGTGTACATGTGGCAGGTTTTTTGCAAACATTTCTATATCATATTGAGTTTTATAGAAATCTTTCTTCTATATGCCCAATGTTTAGACTCGAAAACCTGAAATTAGATACATACAGAATGGAATATCTAGACATTATGACTTTGATTGAAAAATATACAGTTAGGTCCATATATATTTGGACAGAGACAACATTTTTCTAATTTTGGTTCTAGACATTACCACAATGAATTTTAAACAAAACAATTCAGATGCACTTGAAGTTCAGACTTTCAGATTTCAATTGAGGGTATCCACATTAAAATTGGATAAAGGGTTTAGGAGTTTCAGCTCCTTAACACGTGCCACCCTGTTTTTAAAGGGACCAAAAGTAATTGGACAGATTAAATAATTGTAAATAAAATGTTCATTTCTAGTACTTGGTTGAAAACCCTTTGTCCTATTTGTCTACTCTTTTATATGCATTGCTTCAACTTTGATATACAGTAAGGTTTTTAATATAGGCAGTATAGGTACCGTCCCAATTTAGGGTCACCTTGCCGCTGGTGGGACGGCTTGTATACTTTTTTTGATCAAAAATAGTTCACTAAGTACCCTATATTTATTATGCAACTTTGCTTTACATTTATACATAATGATGGTAGGGTATGAGATATATTTTTGTCTTTTGTCTTTTGTAGGTTTTGTTTCTTTTTTGCTAGTGTGAACATGCTCCTATTTCTTGCATGTCTACCATCTTAGACCTCAGTTCACATTGCCTGGTTTTTTGTCTTGTTTGCATTCTGTGCAATTTAAGGGTGTGGCATCCCCTTTGTTGAGCTGACTGGTATATATGTAGCTTACCACGGGCCTGGGTGGTCTGGAGTTGGGACCCGGTCCTATTTGTCTATCCTTTTATATGCATTGCTTCAACTTTGATATACAGTAAGGTTTTTAATATAGGCAGTATAGGTACCGTCCCAATTTAGGGTCACCTTGCCGCTGGTGGGACGGCTTGTATACTTTTTTTGATCAAAAATAGTTCACTAAGTACCCTATATTTATTATGCAACTTTGCTTTACATTTATATATAATGATGGTAGGGTATGAGATATATTTTTGTCTTTTGTCTTTTGTAGGTTTTGTTTCTTTTTTGCTAGTGTGAACATGCTCCTATTTCTTGCATGTCTACCATCTTAGACCTCAGTTCACATTGCCTGGTTTTTTGTCTTGTTTGCATTCTGTGCAATTTAAGGGTGTGGCATCCCCTTTGTTGAGCTGACTGGTATATATGTAGCTTACCACGGGCCTGGGTGGTCTGGAGTTGGGACCCGGTCCTATTTGTCTACCCTTTTATATGCATTGCTTCAACTTTGATATACAGTAAGGTTTTTAATATAGGCAGTATAGGTACCGTCCCAATTTAGGGTCACCTTGCCGCTGGTGGGACGGCTTGTATACTTTTTTTGATCAAAAATAGTTCACTAAGTACCCTATATTTATTATGCAACTTTGCTTTACATTTATATATAATGATGGTAGGGTATGAGATATATTTTTGTCTTTTGTCTTTTGTAGGTTTTGTTTCTTTATTGCTAGTGTGAACATGCTCTTATTTCTTGCATGTCTACCATCTTAGACCTCAGATCACATTGCCTGGTTTTTTGTCTTGTTTGCATTCTGTGCAATTTAAGGGTGTGGCATCCCCTTTGTTGAGCTGACTGGTATATATGTAGCTTACCACGGGCCTGGGTGGTCTGGAGTTGGGACCCGGTCCTATTTGTCTACCCTTTTATATGCATTGCTTCAACTTTGATATACAGTAAGGTTTTTAATATAGGCAGTATAGGTACCGTCCCAATTTAGGGTCACCTTGCCGCTGGTGGGACGGCTTGTATACTTTTTTTGATCAAAAATAGTTCACTAAGTACCCTATATTTATTATGCAACTTTGCTTTACATTTATATATAATGATGGTAGGGTATGAGATATATTTTTGTCTTTTGTCTTTTGTAGGTTTTGTTTCTTTTTTGCTAGTGTGAACATGCTCCTATTTCTTGCATGTCTACCATCTTAGACCTCAGTTCACATTGCCTGGTTTTTTGTCTTGTTTGCATTCTGTGCAATTTAAGGGTGTGGCATCCCCTTTGTTGAGCTGACTGGTATATATGTAGCTTACCACGGGCCTGGGTGGTCTGGAGTTAGGACCCGGTCCTATTTGTCTACCCTTTTATATGCATTGCTTCAACTTTGATACACAGTAAGGTTTTTAATATAGGCAGTATAGGTACCGTCCCAATTTAGGGTCACCTTGCCGCTGGTGGGACGGCTTGTATACTTTTTTTGATCAAAAATAGTTCACTAAGTACCCTATATTTATTATGCAACTTTGCTTTACATTTATATATAATGATGGTAGGGTATGAGATATATTTTTGTCTTTTGTCTTTTGTAGGTTTTGTTTCTTTTTTGCTAGTGTGAACATGCTCCTATTTCTTGCATGTCTACCATCTTAGACCTCAGTTCACATTGCCTGTTTTTTTGTCTTGTTTGCATTCTGTGCAATTTAAGGGTGTGGCATCCCCTTTGTTGAGCTGACTGGTATATATGTAGCTTACCACGGGCCTGGGTGGTCTGGAGTTGGGACCCGGTCCTATTTGTCTACCCTTTTATATGCATTGCTTCAACTTTGATATACAGTAAGGTTTTTAATATAGGCAGTATAGGTACCGTCGCAATTTAGGGTCACCTTGCCGCTCGTGGGACGGCTTGTATACTTTTTTTGATCAAAAATAGTTCACTAAGTACCCTATATTTATTATGCAACTTTGCTTTACATTTATATATAATGATGGTAGGGTATGAGATATATTTTTGTCTTTTGTCTTTTGTAGGTTTTGTTTCTTTTTTGCTAGTGTGAACATGCTCCTATTTCTTGCATGTCTACCATCTTAGACCTCAGTTCACATTGCCTGGTTTTTTGTCTTGTTTGCATTCTGTGCAATTTAAGGGTGTGGCATCCCCTTTGTTGAGCTGACTGGTATATATGTAGCTTACCACGGGCCTGGGTGGTCTGGAGTTGGGACCCGGTCCTATTTGTCTACCCTTTTATATGCATTGCTTCAACTTTGATATACAGTAAGGTTTTTAATATAGGCAGTATAGGTACCGTCCCAATTTAGGGTCACCTTGCCGCTGGTGGGACGGCTTGTATACTTTTTTTGATCAAAAATAGTTCACTAAGTACCCTATATTTATTATGCAACTTTGCTTTACATTTATATATAATGATGGTAGGGTATGAGATATATTTTTGTCTTTTGTCTTTTGTAGGTTTTGTTTCTTTTTTGCTAGTGTGAACATGCTCTTATTTCTTGCATGTCTACCATGTTAGACCTCAGTTCACATTGCCTGTTTTTTTGTCTTGTTTGCATTCTGTGCAATTTAAGGGTGTGGCATCCCCTTTGTTGAGCTGACTGGTATATATGTAGCTTACCACGGGCCTGGGTGGTCTGGAGTTGGGACCCGGTCCTATTTGTCTACCATTTTATATGCATTGCTTCAACTTTGATATACAGTAAGGTTTTTAATATAGGCAGTATAGGTACCGTCCCAATTTAGGGTCACCTTGCCGCTGGTGGGACGGCTTGTATACTTTTTTTGATCAAAAATAGTTCACTAAGTACCCTATATTTATTATGCAACTTTGCTTTACATTTATATATAATGATGGTAGGGTATGAGATATATTTTTGTCTTTTGTCTTTTGTAGGTTTTGTTTCTTTTTTGCTAGTGTGAACATGCTCCTATTTCTTGCATGTCTACCATCTTAGACCTCAGTTCACATTGCCTGGTTTTTTGTCTTGTTTGCATTCTGTGCAATTTAAGGGTGTGGCATCCCCTTTGTTGAGCTGACTGGTATATATGTAGCTTACCACGGGCCTGGGTGGTCTGGAGTTGGGACCCGGTCCTATTTGTCTACCCTTTTATATGCATTGCTTCAACTTTGATATACAGTAAGGTTTTTAATATAGGCAGTATAGGTACCGTCCCAATTTAGGGTCACCTTGCCGCTGGTGGGACGGCTTGTATACTTTTTTTGATCAAAAATAGTTCACTAAGTACCCTATATTTATTATGCAACTTTGCTTTACATTTATAAATAATGATGGTAGGGTATGAGATATATTTTTGTCTTTTTTCTTTTGTAGGTTTTGTTTCTTTTTTGCTAGTGTGAACATGCTCCTATTTCTTGCATGTCTACCATCTTAGACCTCAGTTCACATTGCCTGGTTTTTTGTCTTGTTTGCATTCTGTGCAATTTAAGGGTGTGGCATCCCCTTTGTTGAGCTGACTGGTATATATGTAGCTTACCACGGGCCTGGGTGGTCTGGAGTTGGGACCCGGTCCTATTTGTCTACCCTTTTATATGCATTGCTTCAACTTTGATATACAGTAAGGTTTTTAATATAGGCAGTATAGGTACCGTCCCAATTTAGGGTCACCTTGCCGCTGGTGGGACGGCTTGTATACTTTTTTTGATCAAAAATAGTTCACTAAGTACCCTATATTTATTATGCAACTTTGCTTTACATTTATATATAATGATGGTAGGGTATGAGATATATTTTTGTCTTTTGTCTTTTGTAGGTTTTGTTTCTTTTTTGCTAGTGTGAACATGCTCCTATTTCTTGCATGTCTACCATCTTAGACCTCAGTTCACATTGCCTGTTTTTTTGTCTTGTTTGCATTCTGTGCAATTTAAGGATGTGGCATCCCCTTTGTTGAGCTGACTGGTATATATGTAGCTTACCACGGGCCTGGGTGGTCTGGAGTTGGGACCCGGTCCTATTTGTCTACCCTTTTATATGCATTGCTTCAACTTTGATATACAGTAAGGTTTTTAATATAGGCAGTATAGGTACCGTCGCAATTTAGGGTCACCTTGCCGCTGGTGGGACGGCTTGTATACTTTTTTTGATCAAAAATAGTTCACTAAGTACCCTATATTTATTATGCAACTTTGCTTTACATTTATATATAATGATGGTAGGGTATGAGATATATTTTTGTCTTTTGTCTTTTGTAGGTTTTGTTTCTTTTTTGCTAGTGTGAACATGCTCCTATTTCTTGCATGTCTACCATCTTAGACCTCAGTTCACATTGCCTGTTTTTTTGTCTTGTTTGCATTCTGTGCAATTTAAGGGTGTGGCATCCCCTTTGTTGAGCTGACTGGTATATATGTAGCTTACCACGGGCCTGGGTGGTCTGGAGTTGGGACCCGGTCCTATTTGTCTACCCTTTTATATGCATTGCTTCAACTTTGATATACAGTAAGGTTTTTAATATAGGCAGTATAGGTACCGTCCCAATTTAGGGTCACCTTGCCGCTGGTGGGACGGCTTGTATACTTTTTTTGATCAAAAATAGTTCTCTAAGTACCCTATATTTCTTATGCAACTTTGCTTTACATTTATATATAATGATGGTAGGGTATGAGATATATTTTTGTCTTTTGTCTTTTGTAGGTTTTGTTTCTTTTTTGCTAGTGTGAACATGCTCCTATTTCTTGCATGTCTACCATCTTAGACCTCAGTTCACATTGCCTGGTTTTTTGTCTTGTTTGCATTCTGTGCAATTTAAGGGTGTGGCATCCCCTTTGTTGAGCTGACTGGTATATATGTAGCTTACCACGGGCCTGGGTGGTCTGGAGTTGGGATCCGGTCCTATTTGTCTACCCTTTTATATGCATTGCTTCAACTTTGATATACAGTAAGGTTTTTAATATAGGCAGTATAGGTACCGTCCCAATTTAGGGTCACCTTGCCGCTGGTGGGACGGCTTGTATACTTTTTTTGATCAAAAATAGTTCACTAAGTACCCTATATTTATTATGCAACTTTGCTTTACATTTATATATAATGATGGTAGGGTATGAGATATATTTTTGTCTTTTGTCTTTTGTAGGTTTTTTTTCTTTTTTGCTAGTGTGAACATGCTCCTATTTCTTGCATGTCTACCATCTTAGACCTCAGTTCACATTGCCTTGTTTTATATTCTTATATCTGTTAGCTTTAGGGGCAGGATTGGAGGTAGGGCAGCATAGGGTCACCTAGGGTGCTATCAAGGGAGGGGATCAATTTTTGGCTTTAAAAACAGTTACCAATCATTGTCTCTATCTATTTAGAGTTGTCTTAGAGAGTCTTAGAGTCACCTCTGCTTCAGAGGATAAGTTTATCCGAGTCACCAGCCTCAGAAATCGCAGGTTAACAGCAGCTCAGATTAGAGACCAGGTCAATGCCAGACAGAGTTCTAGCTGCAGAGACATCTCTACAACAACTATTAAGAGGAGACTTTGTGCAGCAGGCCTTCATGGTAAAACAGCTGCTAGGAAACCACTGCTAAGGACTGCCTACAAGCAGAAGAGACTAGTTTGGACATTAGACCAGTGGAAATCTGTGCTTTGGTCTGATGAATACAAATTTGAGATCTTTGGTTCCAACCACTGTGTCTTTGTGCGATGCAGAAAAGGTGAACGGATGGACTCTACATGCCTGGTTCCCACCGTGAAGCATGGAGGAGGAGGTGTGATGGTGGGGGGGCTTTGCTGGTGACACTGTTGGGGATTTATTCAAAATTGAAGGCATACTGAACCAGCATGGCTACCACAGCATCTTGCAGCGGCATGCTATTCCATCCAGTTTGCGTTTAGTTGGACCATCATTTATTTTTCAACAGGACAATGACCCCAAACACTCCTCCAGGCTGTGTAAGGGCTATTAGACCAAGAAGGAGAGTGATGGGGTGCTACGCCAGATGACCTGGCCTCCACAGTCACCAGACCTGAACCCAATCAAGATGGTTTGGGGTGAACTGGACCGCAGAGTGAAGGCAAAAGGGCCAACAAGTGCTAAGTATCTCTGAGAACTCCTTCAAGATTGTTGGAAGACCATTTCCAGTGACTACCTCTTGAAGCTCATCAAGAGAATGCCAAGAGTGTGCAAAGCAGTCATCAAAGCAAAAGGTGGCTACTTTGAACAACCTAGAATATAATACATATTTTCAGTTGTTTCACAATTTTTTGTTAAGTATATAATTCCACATGTGTTAATTCATAGTTTTGATGCCTTCAGTGTGAATGTACAATTTTCATAGTCATGAAAATACAGAAAAATCTTTAAAAGAGAAGGTGTGTCCAAACTTTTGGTCTGTACTGTATATATAATTAATATATTCCTCCCATGCCATTATTTGTCCTTTTTTGGTTTCATATCTGGTCCTCAGGACTGTTGTGGCAAAATCTGAACAAGGATGCATTGTGTGAATGATCAGAAACTGTGGAGCACCACCTACTAGGGGCATATCCAGAACTTGTCCAACTCCTGAGTTTCATATCAATGTGGGAGCTATTATATCCTATCTACTGAAGGGAAGCTACAGGGAAGTTGATTTTCCAGAGCTCTCTGGTCAAGTTTTAGATGGCTCTTAGTTTGGTAATAAAGGTATCATTGGAGCTTTCTGTTACTGAATGATTAATAACATATTACAGCTTTAAGAGAAAATATGGCAGGCACTCCAACTAAGGAAACCGGTGCTCAGCGGTAGGAAGAATTCAGTAGCGCACACCTGTTTGTACGTCCCGTCTGGCTGTGGCCAAGGTTTGTAGACCAAAACATTGGCCTTGGTATTCTATACACTGGCATAAAAGGGGACAAACTTATGGTGTGGCCCCCATGCTCCCCTGACCTCAACCCCATTGAGAACCTCTGAAGCATCATCAAAAGGAGTGCATTTTGAGTGCAGTTTGAGTTTTTTATTTTTTTAAAAATATACTGTTATCATAGGCAGTTTGTACAAAAACCTTTCAATTGTACTCTAATAGTTATTTGACTGGAAAATTACAATGACTGCAATTCATATAGGTAATTTGGGAAAATCTGAGAAAATATTATTTGCATAATAATTTGGAACACAGTGTAATATGTAACAGCTTCAGTGATACCATCTTTTTTGCAAATGAGAGGATAGGCTGAAATGTTGAGATCAGATAACAGATCAGGTCGTGTGATGTTTGACAAGACACAGAACTGCCCTCTATACTCAACTTGTTCAAAGTAATTTTGGAAATGAAAATCAATAAGTTTCTTAAAACTTTTTGTTTTAAGTGCCAGTGAAAAAACAGATTGAATTACACCTAAGGCTTAAATGTCTTGACTTGGCTGTGGCATTTAACTTCAGTAGACAGATGTGAGTGTAAGATTTATTTCAATTGATTTTATGAAACTACATTAAAAGATAACTCACCACTTAAAAAATCCTCCACTTTCTTCCACCATAAAATTTTCTGTAAACATGAGCTTGTAGATGTGCAACCCTTTCATACACCTTGCAGAAACCTTGCACATCTAGACACTCACACTTTCACACACTCTTTGACTCTTTTCTACTGCTATCCTCCATATCTTCACTCCATGACGCAGTCAATGCCGGGCCGGCATCAACACCCAGCGCACCCAGGCAAGTGCCGGGGCCCTGAACAGGCGGGGGGCCCACTCGCAGTCGGGCTATTGGCGGAGGAGAGCGGTGCCAGCGCCCGCCCTTCCTCCCCGTGCCTCCGCAGATCCGCTGTCTTCCTGCTGTGCGCTCCCTGTGACATCTCAGGTCAGAGGGTATGGTGACGTCTTTCCACCCCGCCCTCCCCTGAGCCATCACAGGCAGCACAGAGCGGGAAGACGCCGGCGATGCTGGAGTCTGGAGCAGTGGCAGCAGGTGAGGAGGAGTGAGGTGAGTATTCGATTTTTTTTTTTTAATGCATGTGGCATTATATGGGGGGGGGTTACATCCTGCATGAGGCATTACAAAGATAGGGGGGTGATATCCTGCATGGGGCATTTTAAGAGAGGGGGGTGATATCCTTCATGGGGCATTATAAAGAGAGGGGGGTGACATCCTGCATGGGGCATTATAAAGAAAGGGGGGTGATATCCTGCATGGGGCATTATAAAGAGAGGGGGCTGACATCCTGCATGGGGCATTATATGGTGGGTGAAAGAGACATCTTGTATGGAGCATTATATGGGGGAGAGGTCACATCCTGCATGGGGCATTATATGGGGGGGGGGAGGGACATACTGCATGGGGCATTAAATGGGGTGTAAGGGACATCCTGCATGGGGCATTATATGGGGGGGAACAAGTGACATCCTGCATGGGGCATTTTAAGGGGGGGAGCAGCCTGCATGGGGCATTATAAGGGGGGAACAGCCTGCATAGGGCATTATGTGGGGGGAACAGCCTGCATGGAGCATTATATGGGGGCCAGTATCCTGTATGGAGCGTTATAAAGGGACCAGTATCCTGTACAGAGCATTATATGGGGGCCAGTATGCTGTGCAGAGCTTTTTATGGGGGCCAGAATTCCATATGGAGCATTTTATGGGGGTCAGTAGTCACCGATTTCTGAGCTATTGTAGAATTTACAGTAGATATCACTCATGTAATGTAAGAAGTGAAATCTTTGCATTGTACTATGCCTATATTTCTCTGCGGTATCTGTGCATCATGAATTGTGGTATGTGTTAAAGGGGCCCACTGACACTCTTTCGCCCGGGACCCAGAAAAACCTGGAACCGGCCCTGAGTCAATATCACTGTTTTCTACAACGCCACACTCTCATAAGCCATTGACTCGGATGCTCCTCTCGTGCATGGCAGAGTGCAACGAATCAATAGACAACCCTGACACAACTTCACTAAAATGCTTCAGCAAGTGTCCTGGTTTGCAGAGCAGCACTGGAAGAACATGCACTTGCAAGAAGACTTTACCGCATTCATAAAAGCAACTTTCACATTCAAGTTGGCAGTCACCGATGCAAAAAAAGACTATTTCCCCACCCTTGTATCCTCTTTATCCCACAATCCCATACAGCTATTCAACATCTTTAACTCTCTCTTCTGCCTACCACTGCCCCTCTGACTTCCCTCATCTCTGCAGAAGACTTTGCCGCATTTTTCAAAAATAAGAATGACCAAACAAGACAAGTCTTTACTGCAAAACCACCACAATCCCTATGTTTAACAGACCACTGCCTATCCCCCATAACCTTCCTTCCCACTGTCACTGACAGAGAACTTTTTCATCTCTTCTCCAAATCCCACTTGTGCACTTAACCCCATGCTATCGCACATCCTTTTCAACCTCACTATCACGTTAGTCCCAGCCTTAACCCATCTCTTCAACCTTTCGTTATCTTCTGGTACTTTCCCTTCTGCTTTCAAACATGCCACGATCACATCTTTCCTTTAGAAACCATCCATCGACCTAACCTCTATGTTCAGCTATCGTCCCTTATTGCTGCTCCCATTCACCTTCAAACTCCTTAATTAGCATGTCCTTGCTGAATTTTCCTCTCACCTCGTATCTAACTCACTCGTTGACAATCTACAGACTGGCTTCTGTCCCCACCACTCCACTGAAACTGACCTGACCAAAATTACTAATGACTTACTTACTGCCAAAGCTATCAGACAATTCTCTTTACTCCTCTTTCTAGACCTGCCTTCTACCTTCAATACAGTCGACCACTCCCTCCTACTACAAATCCTCTCTTCCCTTGGTGTCAAAGACCTTGCCCTCTTTTGGATCTCCTTATACCTTTCTAACTGCACACTTGTTGTCTCCTATTCCAATACTATCTCCTCACCCTACCCTCTCTCTTTTGGTGTTCCTCAAGGCTCTGTTCTGGGACCCCTACTTTTCTCAATCTATACCTTTGTCCTAGTGTAATGCAGGTGTCAGAATGCAATGCACAGAGTCACAAAATTGGGGCAGTCAAATAGCTATAAATAACAATTTATATATGTATATATATGAAACAAGCTGACAGGGATTGCAACAGGGGATAGTAATGAGAACACTATCACAATAGCAATAACAATAACAATAAAATCATTCTCTAAAATGCTGCATTTAGCCCAAATATGGCATTAGCACTGAAGTCCATTGGTTCTGCAAATGGCCCTAGCGGTGGTCTCCGGTTATTTCCGCTAGGCCTTTAAGTCTTTTTCTGACTAAGTCAATTACATCCCGTTTGGCTTGTTCCACCTCACCCATCCCCCTCCCAACCTGATACTCTAAATCTGATGGTTCCCGATACCGTGAGGGAGAGGTTGAAGTGACAGCCCTGTTCAGTGATGACACTCGTCGGCTTCTGCTGACTAGATCTCTCTGGCACGACTCGTTTCTATCCTCTCTTTGTCCTGTCAATCGGGGCGGTTTACCACGTCGTGGGTAGGAGGGTCTTGTGCATTTCCTTAATGTCGTATCCAAGTCCCGGTCCTCTTCCGTAGCCGTGACACTCAAGGTACCGCTGTGCTGAATCCCGCTCTCGTTCACTGGCAGCCACCCATCTTGATTATGGGTCTCTCACCCCGGTCTCTCTCACTGGTTCCTTCAGCGACTCCGGCCTGCGTCACGTCTCTCTCTGTGTTAAATTTTGAAATCCTCTGCTGGAGGTCACCTGACCAGGTCCAGCGTGCAAACTTGAAATGCTCACCAGATGACGCTCTTTCTCCTTATTACACACATCTCGCATTGATTCTGTGAAAGACTGTTCTCCTTGTATTACATTCCTCCCTCCTTTTTGATCGCCAGTCCCCGGGCGAGTGGATTCTTTGCGAGATCGATGCCTCCTTCGAGGCAGCGTAAGTTCAGACAATAGTTGAGAACACTCTTCTGTTTTCTGTTGAATCTGAGACCAGATAAACTCCTCTTGAGCATATCGGTTAGGAGAGATCCCAGCATTAGCCCATTCGGATCTGCGGGGTTCCTCCCGCAAAGGTAATTCTGGGGTGTCTGATAAATCAAAGCAGTGAAGATTGTAAATCGCCTCCTGATCCATTTTTTATCTCACTAGGGACTGAAGGGCTCAATTGCATTGTAGTCCATCCTTCTTCGTCTTCCAGAGTCACCATGTGTGGCACTTCAGTTAGTTTTTCCGCAGGCTCAATTCTGTTACAGTCCTCTGCTTCGGACGAACAGGGTCGTAGCATATTATGGTGCAACACCCTAGATGTCATGGCATCATCCCCGTCAGGCCTAACCTTGAGAACTGAATTCTTTGGATGGATCTGCTTCACCACTCGTTATGGTACCGCTTGCCAACCATGGTCTAGCTTACTCCCAACCAGTTTGGCCCTTGCTAACACACAATCTCCTGGTCGGAGTGGGCTCACTGAAATCGGGGGCCACTCTGTATGCTCTATTTCCTGAAATTTCTGCGCAACCAGCTTTCTCACTGTATGAAGCCGCCATCTGTGTTCTCGAATCCAGGTACTCAGACTGTTGTACGGACCGGGATCTTCTGAGTCTAGCTCCAGCTCAGTTATCTCTTGCCTATTCCTTCCAAACAGCAGCATATAGGCTGTGTAACCAGTAATCGCCCGAAGGCAATTATTAAACACCCACACCAACTCGGACACGAACTCAGGCCA
Organism: Phyllobates terribilis; assembly: GCF_046119375.1. Classification (NCBI taxonomy): domain Eukaryota; kingdom Metazoa; phylum Chordata; class Amphibia; order Anura; family Dendrobatidae; genus Phyllobates; species Phyllobates terribilis. The sequence goes on along the minus strand of NW_027362762.1, from coordinate 123,328,270 downwards.
TTTCATTTTCTTGTCCTCTTCCAACGTCCGTAACATCTGCAACTAGGTTCGGTTGAAGCGCTCACATGCCCCATTTCCCTGGGGGTGATAGGGTGTTGTTCGAGATCTGTTGATCCTATAGATATGATATAACTCATCCATGACTCACCCTTGGAAGCAGGCCCTTTGGTCAGAATGTATCCGCTTCGGACACCCATAGATCCAAATGAATTCTTGACAAATGGTCTTAGCTGCGGTTCCTGCCATCTGATCCCGAGTAGGTGTCACCACTGCAAACTTTGTGAAGTGATCGGTCATTACCAAACAATGCCTGTAGCCTTTGTATGAAGCTCCGATCATCAGAACCTCTAATGGAGCAGAAGTTCGGATGGTCTGAATGGGAGCTCTTTGTTCAAGAGGCTTGCTCAGCTCACCTTGCCAACACTTTCGGCAAATTTCTTCGATTTCTTGCTGCAGTTGGGGCCAATATACCAGTCATTGTAACCACCGGTAGGTCTTCTCCACGCCGAAATGGGCATATCTTCCATGAGCCTCCTGGGCTAATTGTGTTACTAGTGTTCCTGGGACTAATACCTGCCAGGTCTCGTCAAGCTCTCGAGGTAGCTGGATCTTCCGGCACAGCAAGCCATCCTTCAAGAAGAGTCTTTCCCACTGACCTAAGATCTGTAGGGTAGTTGGGAGTGAACCAGCTCTAGCCTCCTGGTCGGGTCTCTGTCCTAGAGCGACCCATTCCATAAACTTTGCCAACTCTGGGTCGAACTGTTGCAACTGTATCCACTCGTCTCTTGAGCGACCCAGGATTTGAGTGGGCCTTGCCTTTTCTTTGGAGTTCTGAGCATCGATTACAGCTTCAGCGAACTGACAAAAATCCGGAGTCTCATGGCCTTCCAGCTCTTCATCTATATCTCTCTTCTGCCCCATCTGAGTGACCCGGGACAAAGCATCTGCATGGGTGTTCAGGGCCTTAGACCGATAAGCGATTTTGTACTGATATTTAGACATAATTGCAACCCACCATTGTTCCAATGCACCCAACTTTGCGTTTTCCAAATGAGCTAAAGGATTATTGTCCATTCGCACTTGTACTTCTGAACCTGACAAGTACTCCGCAAATTTCTCAGTCATGGACCATACCAGTGCCAGTAGCTCCAGTTTGAACGAACTGTAGTTATCTGGATTGTTCTCAGTGTCCCGAAGTGACCGACTGGCATACGCGATCACCCGCTCTTTTCCTTCTTGCACTTGAGCCAACACTGCTCCCAGTCCATGTAGACTTCCATCAGTGTACAATACAAAACGCTGTGAGAAATCAGCATAGGCCAGTATTGGGTCGTTCGTTAGTGCCATTTTCAATGCTCAAAACGCTTCTTCTTGCTGTGGTCCCCACTGAATAGGTTGCCACTTTGCTCCTCCAGCCGTTCCCCTCAGTAATTCATTGAGTGGGACTGCTATCTTAGCAAAGTCTTTTATGAATCTGCGGTAATATCCAGCGAGTCCTAGAAATGCTCTCAACTCCATGAAGTTGACTGGTGTGGGCCACTTCTGCACTGCAGCTACTTTCTCAGCAGTGGGATACACTCCCACACTGGACACAGTGTGCCCCAAATATTCAACTTCTCGTTTGAAGAGATGACACTTAGGAGGCTTGATTTTCAATCCATGCCTCTGAAGTTGTTCTAGCACTTGTTCCAGTCGGCGGAGATGATCTTCAAATGTGTCTGAATAAATAATTATAACATCCAGATAAATTAAAGTAGCTTCAAAGTTGAGGTCCCCCAAGCATCTCTCCATCAATCTTTGGAATGTTCCTGGTGCATTTGTCAGCCCGAACGGCATTCGGTTAAACTCAAACAAACCCATAGGAAGAACAAAGGCAGTTTTCGGACGATCTTTCTCAGCTACTGGGACCTGCCAATAGCCACTGGCCAGGTCAAGAGAAGAGAAGAATTTAGCACTTCCTAATGCGGATAGAGATTCTTCTATTCGGGGTAATGGGTGAGAGTCTCACACAGTACATGCATTCAATTTCCGATAATCTACACAAAATCTCAGAATACCGTCTTTTTTTCGAATTAGAACAATAGGAGCTGCCCAAGGACTCTGACTTTTGTGAATTACACCATTCCGCAGCATATGGGCTACAAGTTCTTTCACCTCCTGGTACATTTGAGGTGGGATCTGCCAATACTTTTGCCATATGGGAGCCATATTTCCTGTGGGTATTTTGTGTTGAATATCTCGAGTGTACCCGAAATCATCTTCATGTTGTGCAAACACCCCCTGGTAACGCTGTAAAAGTTGCTCGATCTGCTTAACTTGTCCAGCCGAGAACTCAGTGAGATTAGACTCCATTTGCTCTAAGACTTTGATTTCTTGCCTGTGAAGGGACACCTCTAGGGTCCATGGTTCTCCGTCCACGGGCTCCAACTCTATAGCATCCACTCTGGTTAGATCTTCTGGCATTATGCAAACCCGCGCTATGTCTTGGTGAGGCAACAACTGTAGGCTTGTGCCACTTAGGTTAATACAGCGTACGGGTACTCAACCCTGACGCACGATAGCCAGTGTGCGAGCAACCAGAAGTCCAGCAGGTGCTTCTTTCCCTTCTATTGGTTGTATCTGAATGTCCATACCCTCTAATGATACATGTGCCAGCACCGGCAGAGTGAGCACAGTCTGTCCTACTTGCAATGTCACTGTAGCTTCAGACGGCATAGACACTCTACCAAGATACTGAGAAGCAACAGGCAATTTTTGAATTTGACAAGGTCACGAGTGCTGCAGGTCCAGTTATTTCTGTCAGAATCCTCAGCCAAGAACTGTCTCCTAAAGCACATTCATGCCCAGGGTTACAATGGGCCCGTCATCTCCAGATCCTGTGGTCAGTATTATCCCCTTTCGGCCGAGGTTCTTTCCACATGCCTGGACTGACATCCATACTACCCCTGCCATCGGGTAATTGGTTAGCCACTACCAATTTGACGGTAGGTTCCTTCCAGGAACGAGCAACCTCTGGAAAATGACTTTGAAAATACGCTTCAGGCATAGTGGTCACCTGAGACCCAGTGTCCATTAAACAACGAATCCGCTGTATATTGCATTCAGCCCAAATAATAGGCCTCTCGGAGACAATGTCTTCAGAGGTTCTCCTTACACGTCCTGAAGTTTGAAACCCCACGGTATGCTCCACGATCGTGGGGCATCTTAGTTTAATGGCTGCCCTCGTCTTCTCTTTTCTTTATTCGGACAGTCTCTGGAGATATGACCTCTACCGCCACAGGTTCAACACTCCGGTCCTCGCTCTACCAGTGGACTGAGTGCACGACTCGTTGGAACCTGATTGGAACGTCTTCCTCGCTCTTGTCTCCGTCCACGTGAGGCAGAGCGGTCCATTAACAATTGGGCTGCAGGGGTCTCTCTAGTAGTGCTCAGTTCATTTCGAAGGTCTCGAATCTCTTGTGCCCAGTCGGGCAACTGACTGAAAGCAGCGTGCTGAGAATTGGGTGGAAGAAGGGTTATTGCCTCATGACTTCTGACGTTGGCCTTGAGAACAGGAAATTCTTTCTCCAAGACTCTAGCTTCCGCCCCAATCTCTAAGAAACCTAGGCCGGGCCTCAGGTGTAGCCACTCCTTTAAGATCTGTCTCAGGGAGGGGCCTTTTAAGCCAGCAATCAATTGGTCACGCAATATTTCATCTAATGATCCCAGTCCTCGATTCCCATCTCGAGCCTCTGTGGCGCCCCTGCTGCGCATGAGTGCCACAGATCCTAGAGGGGTGCATGAACTGATTCCTCCACAAGAGGCCCCCACAGCACACACACACCTCCACCTTCCACCTCAGACCACCAGAGGGAGCCCGAAAGGGAAATAAATAGGGAAGGTGGAGCTAGGCAGTCAGTAGTTCCTCTGGAGAGTTCAGCAAGTGCAGATCTGAATACAGAGTCGAGCTCAGTCTAGTCTGTTGAGAGAGTTCCTGCAGTAGCTAAGCCTGAGAGAGATCAGCCTGCAGTGGAGCACAGTCCAGACGCAGTTGTAGCTCAGAAAGTGTTGGATGTGAAGGAAGGGTCCTGACCATCGCACTGTTCTTACCTCAGAGGAGGAACACTACACTCCATTAGAGAAGTGCAGCATTCCTGTGGTGGTCGAACCCTCAGGGGCGCCACAGTGATCCCTGGATCATCCAGATGCCACCTTTGACACCCTTAAGGACATGGCTATAAAAGGACTGCAGCCCCTGGAAACAACTGCTATCCAATGTTACCAGTGTGGGGCCACCCCAGTGCCTGCAGCATCCACCTTTTCCCCAGTGGCTGCTGAAGCCAAGGTGCAAGCAACGTCCCCTAGTGAGCTGGACAGCCTGCGCTCTGAAGTGCGCCAGTTGAGCAAAACCCTGACCACTGTACTGAGTGCCCTGCAGCTGCAGACGGAGCCCGAGGAAGAAGGAAGGATCCTGCTAGCCGACAACCCTGAGGATGTCCCCTGGATGAGAAGGAGGAAGAGGACAACGCCACCCCCTGGGAGGATCAGCGACCAACGCCGTCCACCGAGGGACACTGTCTGCCACCGCTGCCACAAGTCAGGTCACAGCATCCAGAGCTGTTCTTTAAACGAGAAAACCCTGGGGCCGAGGGCTGACACCCAGGAGTAAGTTCCCTAGGCCCATCAGACTGGTACAGCAGGTTCGTGGGAGGAAGACCTTTCCTGTCCATTGTACTGGACGGCACCCCGACACATGCTCTGCTAGACACAGGATCTCAGGTAACCATCATGCCTGATGTCCTCTACAGAAGGTTCTGGTCCATGAACGATCTATGCCCGCCAGCTCCAAATCTTTCCGTTTATGCCTCAAACGGCCTCCCCTTTAACCTAGTCGGGGTTAAGGATGTGGCAGTGAAGGTGGGGAGAGAGGAACTGAAGGACCAGGGACTAATTGTAGTAGAGACTAATCCTGATAATACCAATTTGTATATGGTACTTGGCACTAATATTGTTGGTAACTGTTTGGGAGAAGTTGTGTTCTTGCTCCAACAGATAGCTGACACTGCCAGACCAGGGCAGAGGAGGGCGCTGCAGAAGGAGATCTGAGCCCTGATGTACCAGCAGCAAGTAAAGCTATCCGGTGGTGAGATTGGTAATGTGCGGGTAACAGACCCCATACCCATTGTGATTCCCCCAATGAGTGATATGCTTATCTGGTGTAGAGCAGCAATAGGTCTTAAAGGACAGAGCTACCAGGTGGTAGTAGAACCCCTTAGCTCAGAGCACAGACCTACACTCTTAACTTCCAGAGGGTTAGTGGATGTACGCAATGGAAGGGTGCCCGTCCGTCTTCTCAACTATGGGGAAGATGAGGTCAGATTACCACGCTATGCCAATGTTGCCAAGTTACATGCTGTAAATAACAACTCCATTCACACGGCGGAGTCCTTAACCTCACCAGACAAAGTGGAGGATAATGACCCTGCAACCAAGGTGAAGGAATGGTGTCAACAGCTCCATGTTGGGACAGACACCACTCCTGCCCACCAGAACCAGGGTGTACACCGAGTGGTTCAGGAATACACGCAGGTATTCAGTAAGCACCCACTTGACTTTGAGAGGATTAAGGGGGTTCAACACCATATCCCCACAGGTGACCATCCACCCATCAAGGAACGTTACAGGCCTATACCACCAGCACACTACCAGAAGGCGAAGGAGATGTTGCACGACATGAAGAAGGCAGGGGTGGTAAGGGATAGTTGTAGTCCCTGGGCAGCTCCCCTAGTTCTAGTCAGGAAGAAGGATGGAAGTATGAGAATGTGTGTAGATTACAGACAAGTAAATCGCATTACACATAAAGATGCATACCCTTTACCATGTATTGAGGAATCCCTGGCTGTCTTAAAGTCTGCAAATTACTTTTCCACCCTTGACCTCACTAGTGGGTACTGGCAAGTAGCTGTGGCTGAGGAGGATCGGGAGAAGACGGCCTTCACCACCCCGATGGGACTCTGCGAGTTCAACAGTATGCCGTTTGGACTCAGCAATGCCCCCGGAACATTCCAGAGATTGATGGAGTGCTGCCTGGGACACCGCAACTTTGAGACTGTGTTATTATACCTGGATGACGTGATAGTGTACTCCAAGACGTATGAGGACCACTTGAAGCACCTTGCAGAGGTATTTGAGTCACTGTACCAATATGGGATGAAGCTGAAGCCCTCAAAGTGCCACCTGCTCAAGAGAAAGGTACAGTACCTGGGGCACATTGTCAGCCCAGAAGGGGTGCACCAGACCCGGAGAAGGTCACTGCCATCCAGAAATGGCCGGAGCCGAAGAGCCTCAAGGAGGTGCGTCAGTTCCTGGGACCAGTAAGATACTATCAGAGGTTTGTAAAAGACTACACTAAGAAAGCAGCCCCTCTGCAGGACCTCCTGGTAGGACAGTCCCCCAAAGGCAGAAATCCCCTGTTCCACTGGGGTAAGGAGTAGTGTTGAGCCACCCCCGTAGTGTTCGAGTTCGGTTCGGTTCGTCGAACACCCGTGTGTTCGCCGAACTGTTCGTCGAACTGTTCGTCGAACACCTTCGAACACCGTTAAAACCAATGGCAGGCAAACAAAAACACATAGAAACACATAGAAAACACCTTCAAAGGTGTCCAAAAGCTGACAAACTGCTCAGAAGACACAACTAACACATGGAAAAGTGACAAGTACATATAGTCATGCGAAAAGAAAAGAGGTGGAGGAGTAAAAGGAGGGGGAGACACAGATATAGGCATGTCATGCCCTTCTAAAATCCAAAAAGTGAGAAGCCGACACGCTCAGTCCGCTCCTGCCCGTGCCACCTCTGCGTCGCCGGGTTTGTGCCAGAGCCGCGGTGAACCCTGACGGCCAGCCCCCCTCTCCCAATACTGGTGCCTGTCCGCTGGTGGGTCGAGCGAGCCCCCCTGTGGTGGAGGCAGCTCTAAGCTTTTTAATTTAAATTGTCTCTCTAATTTGAATGAATACACTTTAAATCCATTTACAAGGATCTATTGGAGGGCAAGTCTCATGCAAGCAGCCGCGTAATTCCAGCTCCAGTAGCGTCCACTAAAGCTGCTGCAGTTAGAAAGCTTTTATAAGGATCGAGCTCGGCTGTCCACCGCAAGGCATCCTACTGCCAGTCCCAGCCCCTATGCCTTGGGGTGCCTCCTGATGCTCTTCACTGAGTATCCCGTGGTCCCGAAGCATTTCCTTTGAAAAAATTAAGTGTCCAAACTACAGGTGGTGTAGCTTGCTTAACAGCCGGGATAATCCGCTGACTAGCAGACACTGCTACTAGGCACAAAGTATTTCCTGGGCTAGATGCAGTTAAAAATTTGTAATTAGATACTCTCGTTGGATGCTGAGAAAGCATTCCATAGAGTCTCCTGGCACGCCATATATGATTCTCTTAAAAAGCTTGGGGTAGGGGTCTAGGGGACCCTTTTATAGCCAAAATCACAGCCCTGTATCGCAATACGTCACCTAGGCTGAAGATAAATGGAACTGTAGCACCCTGAGGGCTCGGTTGCTACAGAGGTATTGCACCTCACCCAGAGGTGTGATATCTCACTCTCAGGTAAGGATGTAGTGTGGATCAGGACCCGACACCTGCATGCATTACACCACATTGCCGTGGGGCAGGGCGACCAATATGCCCCTGAGATGGGCACGACAGTCCCTGTCCCTGGCTGGAGTGGGGGGAGGGAACACTGAGGAAGGGGAACCCTGTAGTGCAGGAGCAGGGAGGAAGCAGTTCCTGGGTGCATTGAGAAGGGAGTATAAAAGGTGGGCACCATCTTAGTTCAGTGCAGAGAAGTCTGAGCAGAAGTGGCAGGGAGCAGGGGCTCTGCATGAGCTCTGCTCCGGAGGCGGGCCTAGTAACAGAGGCCCAGGCCTGGAAGAGGGAGAAGGAAGGAAGAGGAGCGGAGAAGGCTCCAGGAACGAGGAACGAAGGGATCCCAGGGGTGCGGACGGGCGAGTCGCCACCGCACGCCCGAATCCACCTGCGTGGAGGGGTCAGGCCAAAGGGGGAGACCGGTCCCCGAAACTAGTGGAGGCAGGGAACGACTCTCAGCTAGAAACAGGAGGCTGTGACATTTTATGTGGCGCAGCCCCTCGCTACACCCGCTAGGAAGGCACCACATAGGGTCAGGGAAACTGGCGCCAAGTTTACCAAGAGGAGGCCCGAGGCAGCCGGACAGAAGGGTTGGTAAGAAAGGCCAGACAAAGGACACACAAAGGGGGTCCTGTGAAGCGCTCCAAAGTTATCTGGGAGTTGTCTGAGCCCCTCACCTGGTGAGCAAAGTACGACGTGGGCAGCCGTTACCTGCAGACGTGGTCTGGATAATAAGAACTGTGAGTAAAGGCCCTGGACTGCTTCACTGACTCCGTGTCGTTACTGCTGCTGCCCTGCACCATCACCCCCATCCTTCCGCATACACTGCCCTGAGGCTATACTCCTCCCGTGGGGAGTTATGCTACGCTCTGCTGCACCCACAACACCAGCCTCAGCGGTCTGCCCTGGAGCGGCGGTTCACTCTGACCGCAATCCACGGGTGGCGTAGTCGGACATTTAAACATCAAAACCACATAAATAGTTCCGCCACTGGTTTGACCGCCCTGAGCCACGGAACCGGGTCGCCGCCACGGAGACTACAACCACAAGCATCCACCAAAAAGGGTCCGGCTCCGGGTGTCCCAAGGCCCAGGGGGCGCGTCAGAACATTTTCATCACCTTTCACAATCACCAATGGGACAAGGCAGGGATGTTCTCTGTCCCCTCTCTTATACATCCTAGTGACGGAGCACCTGCTCTCATCAATTCGCCATAACCCCAATATTAGGTGGATTGAGGTGGGAGGCACCGAGTACAAGTGCTCTCTATTTGCTGATGATGTCCTAGTATATATCACTCAATCACATATATCCATCCATGCTGTTATGGCTGAAATAGATCACTTTGTTACATGGTCAAATTTTAAAATCAATGCAGCGAAGTCTGAGGCCCTCGATGTCTCCCTCCCCAAATCCATATAGGATTCCATCCAGTCCAACTTTCCCTTTGCCTGGCCCTCACAGGGTATCAAATACTTAGGAATTCCTATTCATAGAGACCTCTCCCATCTATGTTATCTTAATTTTGGGCCCTTTATTGAACAACTCCATACAGACCACGGTTGGCAAGTTAGAACTGTAAGATTCACTATGTGAACCACTGGTGTTTTGTGGAAAAGCACATGTACACTGTGTTCCAAATTATTATGCAAAAAGTGTTTAGGAGTGATAAGGGAAGAATTTGTTTGTTTGTCAGTTAAACTCATTGATGGTGATGTGTGTCAGGGCTCTTTATATCACTGTAAGCAATTGCAGACACCTGTGCTAATTAGTTTGGCAGGTGTGTCCAATGAAAGGCAAGACTACTTAAGAAGGCTGTCTCACATTATTAAGCAGCCTACATTTTCTGCCAAAATGGGAAAGAAAAAGGATGTGTCGGCTGCTGAGAAGCAACAAATTGTGGAGTGTTTAGGTCAAGGCATGACTACAATCAACATTGTGCGATGATCAGGATGAAGTGTCTTGGCAATCAAGAAGTATGTAGCTGATTCACAGTACACACGTGTGCGTGCTGATAAGGGCAAATTGAGGACTCTTTCCTACAGGCAATTAGGTCAGGCTGAAAAAGCAGCGGCAAAAAAGCCTTGTCATAGCAGCAGACAATTTTTTGAAGCTGCTGGTGCCTCCAACGTCCCCCGAACAACAAGATGCAGGGTCCTTCAGAGGTTTACAGCTGTGCATACGCCATCCTGTCGACCTCCTCTATCCACTTCACACAAGCAGAAACCGCTCCAGTGGGCTAAACATTACATGAAGACTGATTTCAAAACTGTTTTGTTCACGGATGAGTGCCATGCAGCGCTCGATGGTCCAGATGGATGGAGTGGAGGATGGCTGGTTGATGGACACCCCACGCAAACACGGCTACAGCGCCAACAAGGAGGAGGTGGAGTAATGTTTTGGGCTGGAATCATGGGGAGAGAGATTGTCGGCCCCTTTAGGATCCCTGAAGGCGCTAAAGATGAACTCCATAATGTATGTGGATTTTCTCAAACAGCACTTCCTGCCATGGTTCAAGAAGAAGAACCGTGTATTTCACAGCAAGATCATTTTTTTGCATGATAATGCACCATCTCATGCTGCACATAAAACATCTGCATCTCTGGCTGATATGGGCATAAAAGGGGACAAACTTATGGTGTGACCCCCATGCTCCCCTGACCTCTACCCCATTCAGAACCTTTGGAGCATCATTAAAATGAGTGTCTATGATGGCGGGAGGCAGTTCACATCTAAGCAACAGCTCTGGGAGGGTATTCTGTCCTCATGCAAAACAATTGAAGCAGAAACCATCCAAAACCTGACAAATTCAATGGACGAGAGAGTTCAGAAGCTCCTTTCAAACAAGGGGTCCTATGTGAAAATGTAACATCACCTAGAATAAAGTTTTGAGTTGAAAACTGTTTGATTTCAGTTTCTAACAACCTGCTAATGCTTATAATTTCAAAAATGACCATTTTTTTGGTCTTTATTAAAATGAAAAGGTTGATCGAAAAGTTTGGGGGATCTAAGAGTGTGGCAACCCAGTAGTCATGATTACTTCGAATTCTGACAATATGAGGGTCATGCTGCAGGTAGTGCAGCAAGAAGGCACTTATGTGTCTTGCGCATCTCGGAGCCCCAAAATTATTTTCCGGGTTAGATGCAGCTAAAAATTATTATTAATTTTAAATCTGGTGAAGCTTTAGTATAGATGGCCTAATAGGATCAGTGCTGCACACTGCTACAAAGCCCAAATTATTTTCCAGTCAAGATACAGATAAACATGATTAGTAATTTTAAATCTGGTGGAGCTTATTATAGATGGCCTAATAGAATCAGTGCTGCACACTGCTACAAAGCCCAAATTATTTTCCAGCCAAGATACAGATAAACATGATTAGTAATTTGAAAGCTTAAAACGGTTGGTAGGGTGATTTTAACCAATCATCAAGCTTTTACTCTCCCCAGGATGACACAGGGGTAGAAAAGTCGTTTCGGATCCATGATTTGTTCATCTTTATGAACGTGAGTCTGTCTACATTATCAGTGGAGAGCCGCGTGCGCTTATCTGTCAGCACACCACCAGCAGCGCTGAACACACGTTCAGACAGAACGCTGGCTGCGGGGCATGACAAGATCTCCAAAGCGTAAGTGGCTAGCTCCGGCCATTTATCCAGATTGGAAGCCCAAAAAGAGCAAGGGTCCAGTGACACAGTCATGGCTTCAATGTTTACTTGGAGATACTCCTGTACCATCGTCTCTAGGCGTTGACTATGTGTCAGACTTCTTGTCTCCTGTGGCCTTGCAAAGGATGGGCTAAAAAAGTGGTGAAATGATTCCGCAAAATTGATGTTACCAGCAGATACTGTGGTTCTGTTACGGTTTGAGTGCTGAACACTTGACGGTCCCACGGTTGGCAAGTTGGAACTGTGAGATCAGGGGCGGAACTACCGCCCGTGCAGCCGGTTCATTGAACGGGGGCCCCGAGGGAGAGGGGGCCCCTCCAGCCTCCAGCAGGGCCGCCATCAGGGCATGACTGCCCTGACTCCAGTATGGGGCCCGGCCGGTAGGGGCCCCCTCGGGGGCCCCCCTCTTGTGCGTCTCTCTCCTCATGGGGCCCCCGGCCCCATGCTATGCGCCGGGTCCGGGACATTTCAGCGCTGAGCTGCGCTGTTGCAGCAGCGCCTTCATGATTCCCCTGACTTCCGGTCATGTGACGGTGCCGTCACATGGCCGGAAGTCAGGAGAACCTGCTGTCAGCGATTTGGACGAGCGCCAGGATTCTGCAGGGATCGCATGGGGGTAAGTATAACAAGTTTTATTTTTTTTAAAATACAATTAACTAGGAGTGGAGAGATGGGAGAAGCACATGTGTGTGTGTGTGTGTGTGTGTGTCTGTCTGTGTATGTGTGTGTGGGGGGGGAGATGGGAGATGCACATGTGTGTGTGTGGGGGGGGAGATGGGAGATGCACATGTGTGTGTGTGTGTGGGGGGGGAGATGGGAGATGCACATGTGTGTGTGTGGGGGGGGAGATGGGAGATGCACATGTGTGTGGGGGGGGAGATGGGAGATGCACATGTGTGTGTGGGGGGGAGATGGGAAATGCACATGTATGTGGGGGGGGGGAGATGGGAGATGCACATGTATGTGGGGGGGGGAGATGGGAGATAAACATGCATGTGGGGGGGGAGATGGGAGATGCACATGTATGTGGGGGGGGAGATGGGAGATGCACATGTGTGTGGGGGGGGAGATGGGAGATGCACATGTATGTGGGGGGGGGAGATGGGAGATGCACATGTATGTGGGGGGGGGGAGATGGGAGATGCACATGTATGTGGGGGGGGAGATGGGAGATGCACATGTATGTGGGGGGGGAGATGGGAGATGCACATGTGTGTGGGGGGGGGAGATGGGAGATGCACATGTGTGTGGGGGGGGGAGATGGGAGATGCACATGTGTGTGGGGGGGGAGATGGGAGATGCACATGTATGTGGGGGGGAGATGGGAGATGCACATGTATGTGGGGGGGGAGATGGGAGATGCACATGTGTGTGGGGGGGAGATGGGAGATGCACATGTGTGTAGGGGGGGAGATGGGAGATGCACATGTGTGTAGGGGGGGGAGATGGGAGATGCACATGTGTGTAGGGGGGGGAGATGGGAGATGCACATGTGTGTAGGGGGGGGAGATGGGAGATGCACATGTGTGTAGGGGGGGGAGATGGGAGATGCACATGTGTGTGTGGGGGGATGGGAGATGCACATGTGTGTGGGGGGGGATGGGAGATGCACATGTGTGTGGGGGGGGGGTGGGAGATGCACATGTGGGGGGGGGATGGGAGATGCACATGTGTGTGTGGGGGGGGAGATGGGAGATGCACGTGTGTAGGGGGGGAGATGGGAGATGCACATGTGTGGGGGGGGAATTGGATAATGCACATGTGTGGGGGGGGGAGATGGGAGATGCACATGTGTGTGGGGGGGGAGATGGGAGATGCACATGTGTGTGGGGGGGGGAGATGGGAGATGCACATGTATGTGGGGGGGGGAGAAGGGAGATGCACATGTATGTGGGGGGGGAGATGGGAGATGCACATGTATGTGGGGGGGGAGATGGGAGATGCACATGTGTGTGGGGGGGGAGATGGGAGATGCACATGTGTGTAGGGGGGGGAGATGGGAGATGCACATGTGTGTAGGGGGGGGAGATGGGAGATGCACGTGTGTAGGGGGGGAGATGGGAGATGCACATGTGTGGGGGGGGGAATTGGATAATGCACATGTGTGTGGGGGGGGATGGGAGATGCACATGTGGGGGGGGGATGGGAGATGCACATGTGTGTGTGGGGGGGGAGATGGGAGATGCACGTGTGTAGGGGGGGAGATGGGAGATGCACATGTGTGGGGGGGGGAGATGGGAGATGCACATGTGTGTGGGGGGGGAGATGGGAGATGCACATGTGTGTGTGGGGGGAGATGGGAGATGCACATGTATGTGGGGGGGGAGATGGGAGATGCACATGTATGTGGGGGGGGAGATGGGAGATGCACATGTGTGTGGGGGGGGGAGATGGGAGATGCACATGTGTGTAGGGGGGGGAGATGGGAGATGCACATGTGTGTAGGGGGGGGAGATGGGAGATGCACATGTGTGTAGGGGGGGAGATGGGAGATGCACATGTGTGTAGGGGGGGAGATGGGAGATGCACATGTGTGTGTGGGGGGGATGGGAGATGCACATGTGTGTGTGGGGGGGATGGGAGATGCACATGTGTGTGGGGGGGATGGGAGATGCACATGTGGGGGGGGATGGGAGATGCACATGTGGGGGGGAGATGGGAGATGCACATGTGGGGGGGGGGGATGGGAGATGCACATGTGTGTGTGGGGGGGGAGATGGGAGATGCACGTGTGGCACCCCAGGGGTCTGGTTTTCCACAGTAATGTAATGTTATGTCTGAGAGCAGGTGGGAGGTCCTTTGGTCAGGGATCCTGTGCATGCCACACCTCCTGCCCAGTCTTGGGAGGGGAAGAACTTCCCCTGTATAAACCCTGGGCTGAGGCAGGGTTAGTCAGTCAAGGAGAGTAGAGACAAGAAACAGTCACAGGAAGAAACAGCAGAAGCTCAGTGGGAGCAATACTACTACAAGTCAGGGGCTGGCAGCTGCAGAGCTCGCCCTGACTGAGAAGCTTTCTTACCGGACCCGGCGTCCGAGGCTGTGGGGACTAACTCTTACTCAGCAGCAGAAGCCGACCGGCAGGGGATTTCAGGTCCTCAGGCCCAGAAACCCGAAGGCCCCGAGTCACCGGCCATACGGGTGAGCACCACACGGTACACTCAGGGACGTGGGCTACTTATATCCGCTTCTAGCAAGGTAGCCAGAAGAGTACAGTCAGTTTGGGAGGCCTACAACTCCGCCTGGCCAGGGGAGATCCCATCTGCTCAAGGACTGACCAGGCCCCGTTCACTAGCAAGTACTCCGGGAGGGTCTATCGTTGTTACCAGTAAAGACCCTGAATTACACCGCACCGTCTCTGAGTGGTTCCTGCTACCCCCATCATCCACATCTGCTGCCCTGAGGCCATACCCCTCCCGTTGGGGGTTATACCATCTACGCTGCACCATCCATCCACCGGCCTCAGCGGACTGTCCTGCAGCGGCAGCTCCATAGCTGCATTCAACGGGTGGCGTAGTCGTCCTGCATCTACCGCTGTTACATCGCCGCTCAGTTTGACTCCCTGGGCACGGACCGGGTCACCGCCACGAGACTACAACCCTCAAGAGATCCGGCTCCGGGTAAGCTCCCGCGTGCGCAACGCAGCGCGACACAGGCCCAGGGGCGCGTCACACGTGTGTAGGGGGGGAGATGGGAGATGCACATGTGTGGGGGGGGGGAATTGGATAATGCACATGTGTGGGGGGGGGGAGATGCACATGTGGGGGGGGATGAGAGAGGTGCACATGTGGTGGAGGGGGATGAGAGAGGGGCACATGTGGGGGAGGGGGATGAGAGAGGGGCACATGTGGGGGAGGGGGATGAGAGAGGGGCACATGTGGGGGAGGGGGATGAGAGAGGGGCACATGTGGGGGAGGGGGATGAGAGAGGGGCACATGTGGGGGAGGGGGATGAGAGAGGGGCACATGTGGGGGAGGGGGATGAGAGAGGGGCACATGTGGGGGAGGGGGGTGAGAGAGGGGCACATGTGGGGGGGAGGGGGTGAGAGAGGGGCACATGGAGGGGGATGAGAGCTGCACATGGGGGGGGTTTGAGAGCTGCACATGGGGGAATTGGGAGTAGGGGGATAATGAGCTGCACATAACGATTGTGGGGTGGGGGAGAGTAAATGATAAATGATGATGGGGTGGGGAGAGCACGGACATGATATAATGAATTGGGGCAGGGGGTGCATGTAAATATTGAATGCGGGGAGCAGGAAGTATAGAGTAGGGGGCGTTGCGGATGCAGGAGTGTGACTGGTAACAAATTGGCGGAAAGAGTAGAGGTTCTAATTAAATTATATATTAAGTGCCTATTTACAGTTAATGGGGGCACAGTGGTGGATTACAATTTATATTTGGAATGGTAGGTTGCCTAATAACTAACCATATATTGATGGTGGATGCACGTCTGTATTCAGCTGCGTAATGTAGAAGTTGGGGAATGTGCTCTAGATAACTGTTATTTTATGCAGAGACGAGTCCTGGCTGGAAGACGTGATGGCGGTCTGTGCTGGATGAAGGAGAAAAGCGAAGATGAAGGACTTCACCTAGAGACGTCACCGGTGAGTCAGTCTATTACATGTACACTGTGTATAATGTCACTGGTGATCACTGTATTACCTGTACACTGACACTATATACAGAGCTCCTGTGTATAATGTCACTGGTGATCACTGTATTACCTGTACACTGACACTATATACAGAGCTCCTGTGTATAATTTCACTGGTGATCACTGTATTACCTGTACACTGACACTATATACAGAGCTCCTGTGTATAATGTCACTGGTGATCCCTGTATTACCTGTACACTGACACTATATACAGAGCTCCTGTGTATAATGTCACTGATGATCACTGTATTACCTGTACACTATATACAGAGCTCCTGTGTATAATGTCACTGTACTACCTGTACACTGACACTATATACAGAGCTCCTGTGTATAATTTCACTGGTGATCACTAGATTACCTGGACACTTACGTTATACATACCATGTATAGAGCTCCCGTGTATAATGACACTTATGGTAATATTAGTAATGTGGTGGTAATATTAGTAATGTAGTGGTAATATGTGGTCTGGTCATGGTGTGGCAGTTTTTCTCCCTTCTGTGTGGTATTATTCGGTCACTATGTTGTGGTAATATGTGGTCTGGTCATGGTGTGGCGGTATTCCCTGTATGTGGTATTATTGGTCATTTAAAAAAAAAATGTATATGACACATTCCCTTAAAGAAAACTAAATAAAAATATATCTAAAAAGAGTATTGGATATTTTAAGAAAATTTTAATAGGTTAGAGTAGGGCCCGCCCAGAAGAGTCTACCTTATCGTGGTGGCGGCTTTAAAAATCTTTTGGCCAAAACAAAAGCTGATGGCTATGTATGTGGCGCCATCACATGGCCGAACGTCAGGAGAACCTGGTGGCAGCGACGTGGACGAGCGCCAGGATTCTGCAGGGATTGCATGGGGGTAAGTATAACAAGTTTTATTTTTTTTAAATACAATTAATTAACTAGGAGTGGGGGGAATCAGAGATGCACGGGGGGGATGAGAGATGCACATGGGGGGGGTGAGAGATGCACATGGGGGGGTGAGAGATGCACATGGGGGGTGAGAGATGCACATGGGGGGGTGAGAGATGCACATGGGGGGGTGAGAGATGCACATGGGGGGGTGAGAGATGCACATGGGGGGGTGAGAGATGCACATGGGGGGGATGAGAGATGCACATGGGGGGGATGAGAGATGCACATGGGGGGGATGAGAGATGCACATGGGGGGGATGAGAGATGCACATGGGGGGATGAGAGATGCACATGGGGGGGATGAGAGATGCACATGGGGGGATGAGAGATGCACATGGGGGGGATGAGAGATGCACGGGGGGTGAGAGCTGCACATGGGTGGGATGAGAGCTGCACATGGGGGGGTGAGAGATGCACATGGGGGGTTATGTTTACATAACTTTGTTGCCTTATGAAGGGCAGGGGGGGCCCCCCAAAATTTCTTGCACAGGGGCCCACTACAGTCTGTGTCCGCCCCTGTGTGAGATTCACTACTGCACCACTGGTATTTTGTGGAAAAGCACATGTAAGATTCTGCAACAGTCTCTGCTGATACTCCTGCATGCGTGCATCCCTTTCTATGGCAGGAATAATTTCTGCAAATTTACTTTTGTACCAGGGATCTAACAGTGTGGCAACCCAGTAGTCAGGATTATTTCTAATTCTCACAATTCGAGGGTCATGTTGCAGGTAGTGCAGCAAGAAGGCACTCATGTGTGTTGGGCATCCAGGAGCACCAAGTCCCTGTTGTGTTGGTGGCGAGGTAACAATCATGCTTCCTTCCTCTCCTCTCCCCCCAACCTCGCACAACAGAAATGTGATCAAGGTCTCCCTCATCTGATGAGTCTTCCATCAGTTCGTCCTCCACTTCTTCCTGGGCTCCTGCACCTTCCTCACTAGTTTGGCTGCTACCATGCGCCCTGGTAAAACCATCTCCCCCACCCTCACATGCCTGCCGCCTTGGTGCTGCCGACCGTCTGGACCTTTCAGATGTTAGCCCTTCCGCATACAACTCCTCCTCCTCTACTTCCTCCACCTCCTCTTGTGCCACCACCTGACTCCGAATTCTGTTTAACATGTGCTCCAGCATGTAAATCACCGGAATAGTCATGCTGATAATGGCATCGTCAGCACTAAACATCTTCGTCGCCATTTCAAAACTGTGCAGAAGGGTGCATAGGTCCCTGATCTGAGACCACTCCTCCAGCGTGATTTGCCCCACCTCTGGATCTCGTTGGCCCAGGCTATACGTCAGAACGTATTGCACCAGGGCTTGTCGGTGCTGCCACAGTCGCTGCAACATGTGCAGAGTTGAATTCCACCGGGTAGGCACATCGCATTTTAGCCGGTGAAGTGGCAGGCCCAACAACTAGAGATGAGTGTTGTTCTACTCGAACTGTTCGCCAATCTCAAATTCGAGCTGTTTTGGGCGGTGTTCGAGCCGTTCGGCGAACACGAACAATTTGAGAAAAATTCGTCTGTTCGAGGTTATGTTCGATAACTGTTCGTGCACCAAAATCATAACTGGATTTTTTCTCAGTAATGATGAAAATTAATGTTAATACGCAGTTTGAGTGTACAGCGGGGTGGGGGGAGGGGCAGCGGATGGATCTGTGCAGGAACAATGAAGATCTCCATTTTTTTTTTCTCTTTCCCGCATTTACAGTGGGGAGGTGCAATCTGTCAGCCTATCAGCAGCGCACACACGGAGCGAAGTGCTTTTTTTCACACAAGCAAGGGCATGTTTCATTGGCAGCGTATGTCACATGTCCTTGCCCTATAAGACCAAGCCATTTTCCCCGTCGCCACCATTTTCTCACTGCTGCAGCTGCGTGTTAGACGGCACCGCTGTTGCTGTGTGCGCTATACCTTGTTAATTTCAAGCCAATTTTCGCACAAATCTACAGATAGCTTGGGAGTAGGGAATAGTTGTGATTGCAGTCCTTTTAAGGACTAGGTTACAGCATTTCCTATGACTTTTATCAGGCAGGTCTGTGCTCTTAAATAGATAGGTTGTGGGAGTAAAGACTAATTGTAATTGGAGTCCTTTTCAGGACTAGGTTACATCAGTTAATATCAGTTTTTGCCAGGCAGGTCTGTGCCAGTGCTGTGCAAGTTTTTTTCACAGCATTTGGCTGAATCTAGCAAAGCTAATCCTTTTTGGCCTATTGCAGAGTGTGTTAGTCAGTGGAATAGCCTATCTGTGTTGCAAGATATACCACCTGTGTATACAATACCAATTTTTTTACTGCACCTAGTGAAGTAAAATCTTTTGGGCATAGCATCATTCTATTAGTCCATCTATACTGACCTCCATCAGGTTGCAAATTGAATATAATTTTTTTCTGCATCTAGCTCTGAAAAAATATTGGGCTTCTAGCTGTGTGTGGGACTTGTTGTATTAGTCCATCTATACTGACCTCCATCAGGTTGCAAACTGAATATATCTTTTTCTGCATCTACCTCTGAAAAAATATTGGGCTTCTAGCTGTGTGTGGGACTTGTTCTATTATTCCATCTATACAGACCTCCATCAGGTTGCAAACTGAATATATTTTTTTCTGCATCTACCTCTGAAAAAATATTGGGCTTCTAGCTGTGTGTGGGACTTGTTGTATTAGTCCATCTATACTGACCTCCATTAGGTTGCAAATTAAAAATAATTTTTATCTGCATCTACAGTACCTCTGAAAAAATATTTGGGCTTCTAGCTGTGTGTGGGACTTGTTCTATTAATCCATCTATACAGACCTCCATCAGGTTGCAAACTGAATATATTTTTTTCTGCATCTACCTCTGAAAAAATATTGGGCTTCTAGCTGTGTGTGGGACTTGTTGTATTAGTCCATCTATACTGACCTCCATCAGGTTGCAAACTGAATATATTTTTTCTGCATCTACCTCTGAAAAAATATTGGGCTTCTAGCTGTGTGTGGGACTTGTTCTATTAATCCATCTATACAGACCTCCATCAGGTTGCAAACTGAATATATCTTTTTCTGCATCTACCTCTGAAAAAATATTGGGCTTCTACCTGTGTGTGGGACTTGTTCTATTAATCCATCTATACAGACCTCCATCAGGTTGCAAACTGAATATATTTTTTTCTGCATCTAGCTCTGAAAAAATATTGGGCTTCTAGCTGTGTGTGGGACTTGTTGTATTAGTCCATCTATACTGACCTCCATCAGGTTGCAAACTGAATATATTTTTTTCTGCATTTACCTCTGAAAAAATATTGGGCTTCTAGCTGTGTGTGGGACTTGTTCTATTAATCCATCTATACAGACCTCCATCAGGTTGCAAACTGAATATATTTTTTCTGCATCTACCTCTGAAAAAATATTGGGCTTCTAGCTGTGTGTGGGACTTGTTCTATTAATCCATCTATACAGACCTCCATCAGGTTGCAAACTGAATATATTTTTTTCTGCATCTACCTCTGAAAAAATATTGGGCTTCTAGCTGTGTGTGGGACTTGTTGTATTAGTCCATCTATACTGACCTCCATCAGGTTGCAAACTGAATATATTTTTTTCTGCATCTACCTCTGAAAAAATATTGGGCCTTCTAGCAGTTTGTGGGACTTTCTCTATTAGTCCATCTATACTGACCTCCATCACGTTGCAAATTCAAAATAATTTTTTGTCTGCATCTAGCTCTGAAAAAATATTGGGCTTCTAGCTGTGTGTGGGACTTGTTGTATTAGTCCATCTATACTGACCTCCATCAGGTTGCAAATTAAAAATAATTTTTATCTGCATCTACAGTACCTCTGAAAAAATATTTGGGCTTCTAGCTGTGTGTGGGACTTGTTCTATTAGTCCATCTATACTGACCTCCATCAGGTTGCAAATTGAATATAATTTTTATCTGCATCTAGCTCTGAAAAAATATTTGGCCTTCTAGCAGTGTGTGGGACTTTCTCTATTAGTCCATCTATACTGACCTCCATCAGGTTGCAAATTGAATATAATTTTTATCTGCATCTAGCTCTGAAAAAATATTTGACCTTCTAGCAGTGTGTGGGACTTTCTCTATTAGTCCATCTATACTGACCTCCATCAGGTTGCAAATTAAAAATAATTTTTATCTGCATCTAGCTCTGAAAAAATATTTGGGTTTCTAGCAGTGTGTGGGACTCATTGTATTAGGCCATCTATACCAAGCTCCACCAGCTTTGAAATTAATAATAATTTTTAGCTGCATCTAGCCCTGAAAATAATTTTTCCCAATAGTGGTAGCAATAGAAATATGGGGCGCGCGCCTGGCTAACAAAAATATACGCTTCATAACACAAAACACCAGCCTAGCGCACTGCATTAATAAGATGGCATCATCGTCTCTCCCAGTGCTAGGCCTACTACGCAGGCTAGTATTCCTGTGCCTAAAACACAATGTATGGGTCCGCGCTAGCCACTATGCTGAGGGGTATAAAGCTGCTGCTAACGCTTTATAACAATTCAATTGACAGATTTTCACAGAGCTCTTCCACAACGCCCACCCATCGGGCAACAGTTGCCCACCCTCCCTATGGGATCTAGTGGCGAATAGTTGATGCCATTAATCAGAGCGTCAGTTGCCCCTTCAACGTGGCAAGCATACGGTAAGGCATGGGAAGAGTGGACACGACTAGTAGCAGGCAGATGGGTTGACCAATGTGAACAAGCCAGATCACAAGTCACCATAGAATTTCTCCACCAGCTAATGATGAGGGGCATATCAGGGGCGTCAGCGCAGCGGTGTCTGACCGGAGTAGCATTTCACTTCCAACTACTGAATTGGGGAGATGTGACAAAGATTCATCATCAGACAATCCATAAAAGGGTGGAAAAGGGGTCAGCCAAGTCAGGAATGTAGACGTCCCGTCCCGTGTCACTAAAACTGATTTCTCACATCTTATCCCTAACACCATTAACATGACACTCACAATTTGAAGCAACACTAATGTCTACTGCATTTGTGATCGCCTTCTTCGGGGCGCTATGTATAAGTGAATTAGTCCCTCAATCCAAAATTACCACCAGTGGACGCTTATTACACCAGGAAGTAGTCATAGCCAATAATGCAATACGTGTACGCATACACCTATCGAAAACGGTTCCAGCGGGCAGGGGTACTTGGGTACTTCTACAACCCACAAACGGTACACTGAGTCGGGTAACAATAGTAAAAACATATCTAACCATCAGATCACAAAGTAGTTTCTTCGTATCACACATTGATGGAACGCCATTATCAAGATACCTGTTCCAAGCTATATTTAATAAATGCATAACATGGGCAGGGAACCACCCCAAAGATTACGGGACACACTCATTCCGCATAGGTGCGGCCACGGAAGCAGCAAGAGCAGGACTGTCAGAAACGGAAGTTCAGAGGATAGGGAGATGGCGATCCACGTGTTTGGCGAGATACATAAGACCGGACTTGTTATCCTAACGTGGTTTGTTTCTTTTACAGGTGACGCTAAGCCAACAGTGTGAGTGATAGGCCACTCGTATATATATTGGGCACAAAAAAGGGCGAAAGTCCGCCCAGGCGGGAGGAAATTAGAGTTTCATAACACATATTTCAACTGGAGAGGTATTAGAGGCCTGCTATGGCCACAGGTACTAATGGAGGTAATCAAGGTAGGGAGAGAGGCAAGAGGTCCGGTCATCTTAGTTATACAGGCCGGGGGAAACAACCTAGGTCATCACAAGAGCGCATAACTAATGGCAATAATGAAACTAGACACTGAGCGCTTCAGAGAATTTTTCACAAAATTAGCTATAGTATGGTCAGAGATTGTGCCGATAGCGGTATGGCAAGGTGCGCGAGACATCACGGCCATCGAATGGACAAGGCGGGTAATAAATATTCGGATGGCAAAATTTAGAAGAGACAGAGGCGGTGTAGTGATACGACACCGACAACTGGAAGGAGATAAAGCAGGCCTCATACGGCCCGACGGTGTTCACTTAATAGATATTGGACTGGACATATTCCTGTCAGGACTCCAGGACGGAGTGGAACAAGCGTTAAGAGTGATGGGTGGGGGTCAGAGTCCTGCATACGAGTACGCTGGATCCTCCGTGGCCTGGAAATAGAAAGGACATGTTGGAGAGTTACACTTGTTGGCCAACTTGCCGGAGTGGGGACCCAGGGCATGCTGCAACAAGCTGAATTATTTTAGAAATAAAATGCCTTTCTAATGGAATGAGTATAAAGAGTTAATAAAGCTGTGACCGATCCTCACCCATCCAGTTGTAAGAGTTACATTATTGGGTTGTCCATGAAAGGGGGGCGGTAGGGGGGCTGAGCATCTGGGTTTGGTTGGGGGTCCCCACAGTCTGCCTAGGCTAGATTAATTTAAAAATTCTTATTAGATACACAGACGGTGCAGCTTGCTTCGCAGCTGGGCTACTACGCCCAAAGTATTGCCTAGGCTAGATGCAGTTAAAAATTCTACGCTGACTAGCAGACACTGAAGATTTGGAGCAGACCTCTGAGTAAACAGCTCTTCAGACTCAACCATCTGTGTTACCCCAAGCCATAGTGTATGTAGTTTC
Organism: Phyllobates terribilis; assembly: GCF_046119375.1. Taxonomy (NCBI): domain Eukaryota; kingdom Metazoa; phylum Chordata; class Amphibia; order Anura; family Dendrobatidae; genus Phyllobates; species Phyllobates terribilis. The sequence continues at coordinate 123,304,812 of NW_027362762.1, read as the reverse complement.
TTACAGTGAAAAGGGGGGGGTGCGACCCAACCCACCTGGAATTGACGATGCCAACGTCACGTAAGACACAGCAAGGGGACTCCCAAAATTGTGGCACAGACACCACTTAACCCTAGAACGCATACCTGTGGCCTTGCAGGCCCGCCCAGTTAATTGTTTTCTATTTTCTGCAAGATTGCTTTAGTTAGAATTTTGAAACTCTAGGTATTCTTCATGTATATAGTTGTTTGTCATTATAGTTTGAGTTATTCCATGTTATTTGCACACAGGCCTAAAGGGCCCCAGGTATGTGAAAGTGTAGATTTTTATGGTCATGCGTTCTAGGGTTAAGTGGCATCAATTGCCCCACTGTTGCTTAAAACGGTTGGTGAGGTGATTTTACCAAATCTCCAAGCTTTTAGTCTCCCAAGGATGACACAGGGGTAGAAATGTCCTTGCGAATCCATGATTTGATCATCTTTATGAACGTGAGTCTGTCTACATTCTCAGTGGACAGCCGCGTGCGCTTATCTGTCAGCACACCACCAGCAGCGCTGAACACACGTTCAGAGAGAACGCTGGCTGCATGGCATGACAAGATCTCCAAGGCGTGAGTGGCGAGCTCCGGCGATTTTTCAAGATTGGAATACCAAAATGAGCAAGGGTCCAGTGACACAGTCATGGCTTCGATGTTCACTTGGAGATTCTCCTGTACCATCCTCTCTAGGCATTGACTATGTGTCAGACTTCTTGTCTCCTGTGGCCTTGCAAAGGATGGTCTAAAAAAGTGGTGAAACGATTCCACAAAATTGCTGTTACCAGCAGATACTGTGTTACTGTTACTGTTTGAGTGATGAAGACTCGACAGTCCCACCGTTGGCAAGTTAGAACTGTGAGATTCACTACGTGCACCACTGGTGTTTTGTGGAAAAGCACATGTAAGATTCTGCAACAGATACTCCTGCATTCGTCAATACCTTTTTATGGCAGGAATTATTTCGGCAAATATACTTTTGTACCGGGGATCTAAGAGTGTGGCAACCCAGTAGTCGGGATTACTTTGAATTCTGACAATCCGGGGGTCATGTTGCAGGTAGTGCAGCAAGAAGGCACTCATGTGTCTTGCGCATCCAGAAGGACCAAGTCCTTGTTGTGTTGGTAGCGAGGTAAGAATCATGCTTCCTTCCTCTGCCCTCTCCCTCCAACCTCGCACAACAGAAATGTGATCAAGGTCTCCCTCATCTGATGAGTCTTCCATGCCCATTGCCAGTTCGTCCTCCACTTCTTCCTCAGCTCCTGCACCTTCCTCAACAGTTTGGCTGCTACCATGCGCCCTGGTTAATCCCTCTCCCCCACCCTCCCATGCCTGCCGCCTTGGTGCTGCCAACCGTCTGGACCTTGGAGATGTTATCCCTTCCGCATACGACTCCGCCTCTACTTCCTCCACCTCCTCTTGTTCCACCACCTGACTCCGAATTCTGTTTAACATGTGCTCCAGCATGTAAATCACCGTAATAGTCATGCTGATAATGGCATCGTCAGCACTAAACATCTTCGTCGCCATTTCAAGACTGTGCAGAAGGGTGCATAGGTCCCTGATATGAGACCACTCCTCCAGCATGATTTGCCCCACCTCTGGATCTCCTTGGCCCAGGCTATACGTCAGAACGTATTGCACCAGGGCTTGTCGGTGCTGCCACAGTCGCTGCAACATGTGCAGAGTTGAATTCCACCGCGTCGGCACATCGCATTTCAGCCGGTGAACTGGCAGGCCCAACGACTTCTGTAGAGATGTAAGTCGTTGAACTGCGGGATGCGAACGGCGGAAGTGAGCACACAGCGACCGTGCACTCTGCAGAAGGCCATCTAGTCCGGGATAGTGGGCTAAAAATTGCTGGACAACCAGGTTCAACACGTGAGCCATACAAGGCACGTGTGTGACATTGCCCCGGCGAAGTGCCGCACCCAGGTTTGCAGCATTGTCGCACATGGCCTTCCCTGGTTGCAGGTCCAGTGGAGACAACCTTTCATGAAACTGGATCTCCAGAGCTGACCAAAACTCCTCAGCTGTGTGACTCACATTTCCCAGACATTTCAAAGTAAACACTGATGCGTTGAGCCCTGCTGCCAGCATAGTAAGGAGGTGTGCAGGATTCCTTCTGCGCAGTTAGAAAGCAGGTGGCATTACCAGACAGGCTTTGGGTGCAGGTGGAGGACCGAGAGGAGGTTGAGGAGGCAGAAGCAGTGGAGGAAGTTCGAGATAAAGAGGATTAACACACAACTCGTGGGGACGGTAAGACTTGGACAGCAGCCCCTTGTCCTGCTGTCACCATAGTTACCCAGTGCCCAGTCAGCGACATGTAACGCCCCTGTCCATGCCTTCTCGTCCAAGTGTCTGTGGTGAAGTGCACCCTGTCACACACAGAGTTTCTCAAAGAAGCGGTGATGTTGTGTGCGACATGCTAGTGGAGCGCAGGCACACCTTTCTTTGAGAAGTAGTGCCGACTGGGCATCTGGTACTGGGGCACTGTGACGGACATAAGGTCTTGAAAATCCTCTGTGTCCTCAAGGTGGAAAGGCAGCATTTCTGTAGCCAACAGCTTGCAGATGGTTAAATTCAACCTCTTAGCTTTCTCGTGGCTAGGAGGAAATGGTCTTTTACTTTTCCACATCTGAGGGACCTAGGGCTGGCTGTTGTGCTTAGTCGGTGTTGAGTAGGGTGTCCCCGGCAACTGCCGGTCTGTGAGGAAGATGCAGGCGGACATGTTAGGTTGCCTTGATCCAAAGGTGGTGCTCTCGATGTCGGAGAGCGCTCAACACTAGCAGGTGTTTCCACTTCCCAATGAACTGACGACCTGCCAATCACACTGGCTGTTGCGGGTAAAGAGGTGGCAGGTCTGCGTCCAAAAACATGTGTGACTGCTGTCCCCCCAGTCACAGAGGATGAAGAGGCTGCGGATGCACAAGATGGGGCAGACGGTGGTTGGCCCAGCCGGCTAGGCCGCATTGTAGCACAGTGAGCTTCCCACTGCAACTTATGCTTCATATCCATGCGACGGTACATGCATGAAGTACTCAAACTATGTATTTTTTGGCCTCTACTTAGCTTTTGCTGACAAATATTACAGATAACACGAGTTGGGTCATCCTTATCGATCTGAATAAATGCCCAGGCTATGCAAGGCTTAGAGCCCATGTGACCTGAAGAGCCACTACGACTTGTGGTCAGAGGCAGAGTTGTGGTTGAGGATGCAGTTGTTGACGTGCTTCCAGTACTCCGTCTCTGTTCAGGAAGGCGCAACCTAACCTCGTCGTCAATAGCATCTGTGATGCCCCGCTGCGCTTGGTATCACAGATCCTACAAGAGTGCATTGATGGAATCCTCCACAAGAGGCCCCCATAAACATTCACACATCTCCACCTTCCACCTCAGACCAGCAGAGGGAGCCCGTTAGGGATATAAATAGGGAAGGTGGAGCTAGGCAGTTCAGTTCCTCTGAAGAGTTCCTGCAGTAGAGAAGCCTAAGAGAGGTCAGTCTGCAGTGGAGCTCAGTCTAGTCTAGAGAACGCAGTTAATAGTTTAGCAGTGGAGCACGAGGCTCCTGCTTGCTAGATTCAGGGAGCCCAGATAGAGCTTAAGGTGTGCCGGTGCCGTAAGATCAGTGAAGCGCGGCAAGCTGCCGTTAGTGTGTATAGCCTAGTGAGGGCCCGAGTAGGCCGAAGGCGAGTGGCGAGTTAGTACATAAGGGGCAGAGGAGCTTAACCAGCTCACCCCGAAGCATTTACCGGACACAGGATCCGAGCTTACCGGTATCTCTATGACCCAGTAAGGCATAACCGGAATCCCTGGAGAATTACAAGTCCCAGGATCGCTAAGGTGCTGATATGTAACAGAGCCAGGAGACGCTTAGGCCCCGCATACTGGGAGCGTGAACTCCAAGAGAAGGCCCTACCACAAGGTCAGCCAGCGCAGGACAGAGACAAAGTTAGGCCTAGCTCCAGGCAGGTCAGAAACTTACTACGCAGAGGCAAGAAACAGGAGGCCCTACACCCGCTCATTGGGGAGGATCCTGATATGCACCCTTCACCCTACAGTGCTCCGGGATGTGCCTGAATTTCCACCAGTAAAAGGTACTGAAGTGACTACCGTGTCCGTTCCCGTTCTTGCTCTGACCAAGCTGGGTCTCGCCTGTTCTGCATTCCCCCTGCATACGCTGCCCTGAGACCTAGCTCCACCTGTGGGGAGCTATACCATCGAGCTGCCTTATCACCGGCCTCAGTGGACTGCTGCAGCGCTGGTGCTTGTCACCAGATACCACAGGTGGCGTCATGAACTCTTATAAAATTAACAATTATCCACCCTTTTAAAGAGAGACCCCAGGGTACGGGCCAGGGAGCCGACAACCGCGACATCCCCAAGGCCAGGCAAATGTCCGGGTACCGAGTCATCCCCATCCCCAGGGCTAGTCACATCCTCCTCCACCTCCTCTGCTGACCTCATCGACTGTCTGACTGTGGGTTGACAGTAAGTGGGATCTCCAACCTCGTCATCATCACCCTGTGTGTTATCACACCCGTTGCCCTCAGAGCCAACCTCTTCCTGCCCTGACCGAAAAGTCAAGTTGTCGCTCCAATCAGGTATTTGAGTCTCATCATTGTCTTCATCATTGTCTCCACCAACAGGAGTTACAGTTTGGGAACAAGGGTCTACATTATGCTCAGAACCTTCTTCATCTGGTCCTGGATCCAACTTATAAAGATTCTGGGCATCGGATCAGATCATTTCCTCATCGGGATTAACAGAAGCTCTGGAGCAGACCTCCGTTTCCCAGGCTATAGTATGAGTAAACAGCTGGGCAGACTCAGCCATCTGTGTTACCCCATACTCAGACGGGCAGCTGGAGACTTGGGAGCTGTGAGGAAGCAACTGCGATTGGGGTGACATCTCTGAGGACTGGAGTATTTGTGATGTTGAAATTGAGGTGATGGAGAGTGCACTTGAAGGAGCACTTGATATCCGTTGAAGCACCTGCTGTTTTTGTGCCTCATCTAGAATTTGTAGCGATGGGCGTGTCCGTAAGAATGGGATCGTATCACATTGTCCACGAAAAGAAGTCGACATCTTAGTTTGGCTGGAAGATGGTCTTTCTTCTGCAGATGTTACTCCCCCCCCCACCGTGGGGGGCCCCCACCCACTGGCGGACAGGCACCAGTATTGGGAGAGGGGGGCTGGCCGTCAGGGTCCACCGCGGCTCTGGCACAAACCCGGCGACACAGAGGTGGCACAGGCAGGAACGGACTGGCCGTGTCGGCTTCTCACTTTTTGGATTTTAGAAGGGCATGACATGCCTATATCTGTGTCTCCCCCTCCTTTTACTCCTCCACCTCTTTTCTTTTCGCATGACTATATGTACTTGTCACTTTTCCATGTGTTAGTTGTGTCTTCTGAGCAGTTTGTCAGCTTTTGGACACCTTTGAAGGTGTTTTCTATGTGTTTCTATATGTTTTTGTTTGCCTGCCATTGGTTTTAACGGTGTTCGAAGGTGTTCGACGAACAGTTCGACGAACAGTTCGGCGAACACACGGGTGTTCAACGAACCGAAACGAACTCGAACACTACGGGGGTGGCTCAACACTACCAACGACTTCTGTAGAGATGTAAGTCGCTGAGCTGCGGGATGCGAACGGCGGAAGTGAGCACACAGCGACCGTGCCCTCTGCAGAAGGCCATCTAGTCTGGGATAGTGGGCTAAAAGTTGCTGTACAACCAGGTTCAACACGTGAGCCATACAAGGCACGTGTGTGACATTGCCCCGGCGAAGGGCCGCACCCAGGTTTGCAGCATTGTCGCACACGGCCTTCCCTGGTTTCAGGTCCAGTGGAGACAACCATTCATGAAATTGGTTCTCCAGAGCTGACCACAACTCCTCAGCTGTGTGACTCACATTTCCCAGACATTTCAATGTAAAAACCGCCTGATGACGTTGAGCCCTACTGCCAGCATAGTAAGGAGGTGTGCAGGATCCCTTCTGCGCAGTTAGAAAGCTTGTGGCATGACCAGACAGGCTTTGGGTGCAGGTGGAAGACCGAGAGGAGGTTGAGGAGGCAGAAGCAGTGGAGGAACTTTGACATAAAGAGGATTGACGCACAACTCGTGGGGACGGCAAGACTTGGACAGCAGCCCCTTGTCCTGCTGTCACCATAGTTACCCAGTGCCCAGTCAGCGACATGTAACGCCCCTGTCCATGCCTACTCGTCCAAGTGTCTGTGGTGAAATGCACCCTGTCACACACAGAGTTTCTCAAAGAAGCGGTGATGTTGTGTGCGACATGCTGGTGGAGCGCAGGCACACCTTTCTTTGAGAAGTAGTGCCGACTGGGCATCTGGTACTGGGGCACTGCGACGGACATAAGGTCTCGAAAATCCTCTGTGTCCACCAGGCGGAAAGGCAGCATTTCTGTAGCCAAGAGCTTGCAGATGGTGAAATTCAACCTCTTAGCTTTCTCATGGCTAGGAGGAAATGGTCTTTTACTTGTCCACATCTGAGGGACTGAGGGCTGGCTATTGTGCTTAGACGGGGTTGATAAGGGTGTCCCCGTCAAACTGCCGGTCTGTGAGGAAGATGCAGGCGGACATGTTAGGTTGCCTTGATCCAAAGGTGGTGCTATCGATGTCGGACAGCGCTCAACACCAGCTGGTGTTACCACCTCCAAACAAAATGATGACCTGCCAATCACGCTGGCTGTTGCGGGTAAAGAGGTGGCAGGTCTGCGCCCCAAAACAGGTGTGACTGCTGTGCCCCCAGTCACAGAGGATGAAGAGGCCGCGGATGCACAAGATATGGCAGACGGTGGTTGGCCCAGCCGGCTAGGCCGCATTGTAGCACACTGAGCTTCCCACTGCAACTTATGCTTCATGTCCATGTGCCGGTTCATGCATGAAGTACTCACACTATGTATTTTTTGGCCTCTACTTAGCTTTTGCTGACAAATGTTACAGATAACACGAGTTGGGTCATCTTTATTGATCTGAAAAAATGCCCAGGCTATGCAAGGCTTAGCACCCATGCGACCTGAAGAGCCACCACGACTTGTGGTGAGAGGCAGAGTTGTGTTTGAGGATGCAGTTGTTGACGTGCTTCCAGTACTACGTCTCTGTCCAGGAAGGCGCAACCTGACCTCGTCGTCACTAGCATCTTCCTCCACCTCCTCTGCTGACCTCATCTCTTGGCTGACTGTGGGTTGACAGTAAGTGGGATCTCCAACCTCATCATCATCACCCTGTGCGTAATCACACCCGTCGTCCTCAGAGCCAACCTGTTCCTGCCCTGACAAAAAACTAAAGTTGTCGCTCCAATCAGGTATTTGAGTCTTATCATCGTCTTCCTCATTGTCTCCACCAACAGGAGTTACAGTTTGGGAATGAGGGTCTACATTATGGTCAGAACCTTCTGCGTCTGGTCCTGGATCCGACTCATAAAGATTCTGGGCATCAGTGCAGATCATTTCCTCGTCTGGATTCACAGAAGCGCTGGAGTCGACCTCTGATTCCCAGGCTATAGTATGAGTAAACAGCTCTGCAGACTCAACCATCTGTTCTACCTCATACTCAGACGGGCAGCTGGAGATTTGGGAGCTGTGAGGAAGCAAGTGCGATTGGGGTGACACCTTTGAGGACTGGAGTATTTGTGATGTTGAAGTTGATGTGGAGGAGAGCCCACTTAAAGGAGCACTTGATATCCGTTGAAGCACCTGCTGTTTTTGTGCCTCATCTGGAGTTTATAGCGATTGGCGTGGCCGTAATAAAGGGATCTTATCACATTGTCCGCTAAAAGAAGTAGACATTTTAGTTAGGCTGGAAGATGGTCTTTCTTCTGCAGATGTTACTGTTGCTTTAACACCTACCCCACGGACACAACCTTTTTTCCCCTTCCCAACACGCCTATTCCCCTTTCCACCAGCAGCAGGCCTTTTTCCACTCATTTTGGTGGTTAACTAATTCACAACTCTGGAGTTGTTTGCTCAAAAAAACAATGGATGGGAACCGAGCAGAGCTGAGTGGCCAAACTGTGGTATTAGGCCAAAACTATTGGCTGGGTTAGATGCAGAAAAAAATTATATTCAATTTGCAACCTGATGGAGGTCAGTATAGATGGACTAATAGAACAAGTCCCACACAAAGCTAGAAGCCCAAATATTTTTTCAGAGGTAGATGCAGAAAATTTTTTTATTCAGTTTGCAACCTGATGGAGGTCTGTATAGATGGATTAATAGAACAAGTCCCACACACAGCTACAAGCCCAATATTTTTTCAGAGGAAGATGCAGAAAAAAAATATATTCAGTTTGCAACCTGATGGAGGTCAGTATAGATGGACTAATAGAGAAAGTCCCACACACTGCTAGAAGGCCAAATATTTTTTCAGAGCTAGATGCAGGCAAAAAATTATTTTGAATTTGCAACCTGATGGAGGTCAGTATAGGTGGACTAATAGAACAAGTCCCACACACTGCTAGAAGGCCAAATATTTTTTCAGAGCTAGATGCAGAAAAAAATTATATTCAGTTTGCAACCTGATGGAGGTCTGTATAGATGGATTAATAGAACAAGTCCCACACACAGCTAGAAGCCCAAATATTTTTTCAGAGGTAGATGCAGATAAAAATTATTTTTAATTTGCAACCTGATGGAGGTCAGTATAGATGGACTAATAGAGAAAGTCCCACACACTGCTAGAAGGCCAAATATTTTTTCAGAGCTAGATGCAGATAAAAATTATTTTTAATTTGCAACCTGATGGAGGTCAGTATAGATGGACTAATAGAGAAAGTCCCACACACTGCTAGAAGGCCAAATATTTTTTTCAGAGCTAGATGCAGATAAAAATTATATTCAATTTGCAACCTGATGGAGGTCAGTATAGATGGACTAATAGAACATGTCCCACACACAGCTAGAAGCCCAAATATTTTTTCAGAGGTACTGTAGATGCAGATAAAAAATATTTTTAATTTGCAACCTGATGGAGGTCAGTATAGATGGACTAATACAACAAGTCCCACACACAGCTAGAAGCCCAATATTTTTTCAGAGGTAGATGCAGAAAAAAATATATTCAGTTTGCAACCTGATGGAGGTCAGTTTAGATGGAGTAATAGAACAAGTCCCACACACAGCTAGAAGCCCAAATATTTTTTCAGAGGTAGATGCAGATAAAAATTATTTTTAATTTGCAACCTGATGGAGGTCAGTATAGATGGACTAATAGAGAAAGTCCCACACACTGCTAGAAGGCCAAATATATTTTTAGAGCTAGATGCAGAAAAAAATTATATTCAATTTGCAACCTGATGGAGGTCAGTATAGATGGACTAATAGAGAAAGTCCCACACACTGCTAGAAGGCCAAATATTTTTTCAGAGCTAGATGCAGATAAAAATTATATTCAATTTGCAACCTGATGGAGGTCAGTATAGATGGACTAATAGAACAAGTCCCACACACAGCTAGAAGCCCAAATATATTTTCAGAGGTACTGTAGATGCAGATAAAAATTATTTTTAATTTGCAACCTGATGGAGGTCAGTATAGATGGACTAATACAACAAGTCCCACACACAGCTAGAAGCCCAATATTTTTTCAGAGGTAGATGCAGAAAAAAATATATTCAGTTTGCAACCTGATGGAGGTCAGTTTAGATGGAGTAATAGAACAAGTCCCACACACAGCTAGAAGCCCAAATATTTTTTCAGAGGTAGATGCAGATAAAAATTATTTTTAATTTGCAACCTGATGGAGGTCAGTATAGATGGACTAATAGAGAAAGTCCCACACACTGCTAGAAGGCCAAATATATTTTTAGAGCTAGATGCAGAAAAAAATTATATTCAATTTGCAACCTGATGGAGGTCAGTATAGATGGACTAATAGAGAAAGTCCCACACACTGCTAGAAGGCCAAATATTTTTTCAGAGCTAGATGCAGATAAAAATTATATTCAATTTGCAACCTGATGGAGGTCAGTATAGATGGACTAATAGAACAAGTCCCACACACAGCTAGAAGCCCAAATATTTTTTCAGAGGTACTGTAGATGCAGATAAAAATTATTTTTAATTTGCAACCTGATGGAGGTCATTATAGATGGACTAATAGAGAAAGTCCCACACACTGCTAGAAGGCCAAATATTTTTTCAGAGCTAGATGCAGGTAAAAATTATTTTTAATTTGCAACCTGATGGAGGTCAGTATAGATGGACTAATACAACAAGTCCCACACACAGCTAGAAGCCCAATATTTTTTCAGAGATAGATGCAGAAAAAAATATATTCAGTTTGCAACCTGATGGAGGTCAGTATAGATGGAGTAATAGAACAAGTCCCACACACAGCTAGAAGCCCAAATATTTTTTCAGAGGTAGATGCAGATAAAAATTATTTTTAATTTGCAACCTGATGGAGGTCAGTATAGATGGACTAATAGAGAAAGTCCCACACACAGCTAGAAGGCCAAATATTTTTTCAGAGCTAGATGCAGAAAAAAATTATATTCAATTTGCAACCTGATGGAGGTCAGTATAGATGGACTAATAGAGAAAGTCCCACACACTGCTAGAAGGCCAAATATTTTTTCAGAGCTAGATGCAGATAAAAATTATATTCAATTTGCAACCTGATGGAGGTCAGTATAGATGGACTAATAGAACAAGTCCCACACACAGCTAGAAGCCCAGATATTTTTTCAGAGGTACTGTAGATGCAGTTAAAAATTATTTTTAATTTGCAACCTGATGGAGGTCAGTATAGATGGACTAATAGAGAAAGTCCCACACACTGCTAGAAGGCCAAATATTTTTTCAGAGCTAGATGCAGATAAAAATTATTTTTAATTTGCAACCTGATGGAGGTCAGTATAGATGGACTAATAGAGAAAGTCCCACACACTGCTAGAAGGCCAAATATTTTTTCAGAGCTAGATGCAGATAAAAATTATATTCAATTTGCAACCTGATGGAGGTCAGTATAGATGGACTAATAGAACAAGTCCCACACACAGCTAGAAGCCCAAATATTTTTTCAGAGGTACTGTAGATGCAGATAAAAATTATTTTTAATTTGCAACCTGATGGAGGTCAGTATAGATGGACTAATTGAGAAAGTCCCACACACTGATAGAAGGCCAAATATTTTTTCAGAGCTAGATGCAGAAAAAAATTATATTCAATTTGCAACCTGATGGAGGTCAGTATAGATGGACTAATAGAGAAAGTCCCACACACTGCTAGAAGGCCAAATATTTTTTCAGAGCTAGATGCAGATAAAAATTATATTCAATTTGCAACCTGATGGAGGTCAGTATAGATAGACTAATAGAACAAGTCCCACACACAGCTAGAAGCCCAAATATTTTTTCAGAGGTACTGTAGATGCAGATAAAAATTATTTTTAATTTGCAACCTGATGGAGGTCAGTATAGATGGACTAATAGAGAAAGTCCCACACACTGCTAGAAGGCCAAATATTTTTTCAGAGGTAGATGCAGAAAAAAAATATATTCAGTTTGCAACCTGATGGAGGTCAGTATAGATGGACTAATAGAGAAAGTCCCACACACTGCTAGAAAGCCAAATATTTTTTCAGAGCTAGATGCAGACAAAAAATTATTTTGAATTTGCAACCTGATGGAGGTCAGTATAGGTGGACTAATAGAACAAGTCCCACACACTGCTAGAAGGCCAAATATTTTTTCAGAGGTAGATGCAGAAAAAAAATATATTCAGTTTGCAACCTGATGGAGGTCAGTATAGATGGACTAATAGAGAAAGTCCCACACACTGCTAGAAGGCCACATATTTTTTCAGAGGTAGATGCAGAAAAAAATATATTCAGTTTGCAACCTGATGGAGGTCTATATAGATGGATTAATAGAACAAGTACCACACACAGCTAGAAGCCCAATATTTTTTCAGAGGTAGATGCAGAAAAAAATATATTCAGTTTGCAACCTGATGGAGGTCAGTATAGATGGACTAATACAACAAGTCCCACACACAGCTAGAAGCCCAATATTTTTTCAGAGGTAGATGCAGAAAAAAATATATTCAGTTTGCAACCTGATGGAGGTCTGTATAGATGGATTAATAGAACAAGTCCCACACACAGCTAGAAGCCCAATATTTTTTCAGAGGTAGATGCAGAAAAAAATATATTCAGTTTGCAACCTGATGGAGGTCAGTATAGATGGACTAATACAACAAGTCCCACACACAGCTAGAAGCCCAATATTTTTTCAGAGGTAGATGCAGAAAAAAATATATTCAGTTTGCAACCTGATGGAGGTCTGTATAGATGGATTAATAGAACAAGTCCCACACACAGCTAGAAGCCCAATATTTTTTCAGAGGTAGATGCAGAAAAAATATATTCAGTTTGCAACCTGATGGAGGTCAGAATAGATGGACTAATACAACATGTCCCACACACAGCTAGAAGCCCAATATTTTTTCAGAGCTAGATGCAGAAAAAAATTATATTCAATTTGCAACCTGATGGAGGTCAGTATAGATGGACTAATAGAATGATGCTATGCCCAAAAGATTTTACTTCACTAGGTGCAGTAAAAAAATTGGTATTCTATACACAGGTGGTATATCTTGCAACACAGATAGGCTACTCCACTGACTAACACACTCTGCAATAGGCCAAAAAGGATTAGCTTTGCTAGATTCAGCCAAATGCTGTGAAAAAAACTTGCACAGCACTGGCACAGACCTGCCTGGCAAAAACTGATAGGAACTGATGTAACCTAGTCCTGAAAAGGACTCCAATTACAATTAGTCTTTACTCCCACAATCTATCTATTTAAGAGCACAGACCTGCCTGATAAAAGTCGTAGGAAATGCTGTAACCTAGTCCTTAAAAGGACTGCAATCACAACTATTCCCTACTCCCAAGCTATCTGTAGATTTGTGCGAAAATTGGCTTGAAATTAACAAGGTATAGCGCACACAGCAACAGCGGTGCCGTCTAACACGCAGCTGCAGCAGTGAGAAAATGGTGGCGACGGGGAAAATGGCTTGGTCTTATAGGGCAAGGACATGTGACATACACTGCCAATGACACATGCCCTTGCTTGTGTGAAAAAAAGCACTTCGCTCCGTGTGTGCGCTGCTGATAGGCTGACAGATTGCACCTCCCCACTGTAAATGCGGGAAAGAGAAAAAAAAAATGGAGATCTTCATTGTTCCTGCAGAGATCCATCCCCTGCCCCTCCCCCCACCCTGCTGTACACTCAAACTGCGTATTAACATTAATTTTCATCATTACTGAGAAAAAATCCAGTTATGATTTTGGTGCACGAACAGTTATCGAACATAACCTCGAACAGCCGAATTTTTCTCAAATTGTTCGTGTTCGCCGAACGGCTCGAACACCGCCCAAAACAGCTCGAATTTGAGATTGGCGAACAGTTCGAGTAGAACAACGCTCATCTCTAGTAAGGAGCAAGCCGAGTCATTCTGGGAGATGAAGGAGATCCTGACAGGCGACGAGATCCTAGCCTACTCTGACTACAGCCAACCATTCCTGCTGTATACTGATGCCAGCAACGAAGGACTGGGAGCTGTCCTAAGTCAGAAGCAGAATGGCCAAGAGAAAGTGATCGCATACGCAAGCAGGAAGCTCCGCCTGACTGAGAGGAACCCAGAGAACTATAGCAGCTTTAAGTTAGAGTTCCTGGCCTTGGTCTGGGCCATAACTGAAAGGTTCAAGCACTATCTAGCCTCCAGTAAGTTCACTGCCTTCACTGATAACAACCCCTTGACCCATCTTGAGACAGCCAAGTTAGGAGCCTTGGAGCAACGATGGATGGCTCGGCTGTCAAATTACCAATTCACAATTAAGTACTGGGCAGGCCACAAGAACGCCAACGCCGATGCCCTGTCCAGGATGCCTCACCAGTCAGACACAGAAGAAGAAGTGGATGACCTGGAAGAGATTGAGCTACCTGCCTTTCACCAGAATGGGATGATCCACGAGTAACGAGCCTCCAGGAGGCCTCGCGGTAAAACGTTAAACCCCCTGCCTCACCACAGCTGGAAGGAGACCCAGGACAGCGACCCGGTTGTCAGCCGTATCAAAGAGCTGATAACCCAGGAGGGTTCCTCCCTGGAGAAGGAAGCGTCTCTACAAGCCAAGCAGCTGTGGAATGAGAGAAGCCGGCTGTTTATCTACCGTGAGAAGCTGTGCCGGAGGTACGTCAATCCAAAAACCGATGAGATGGTATGGCAGATAGTGGTCCCCAAGACAGACATCCAAATGGTGTTGGAGGCCTACCACGATCAGGCGGGGCACTTTGGCTGGAAGAAGCTAGAGACCCTGCTGAAGTGTCGATTCTACTGGGTAGGAATGCGCAGCTCCATTGAGCGGTGGTGCCGAAACTGTGGACCCTGTAGCCTCAGAAGAAAAGACTACAGCAGCCAGAAGGCACCCCTGCAACCCATCAAGACAACTCGACCCCTGGAGATCACGGCCCTGGACCAGATGGCGCTCTTTCTCCTTATTACATACATCTCGCATTGATTCTCTGAAAGACTCTTTGCCTTCTATTACACTAGTACAGCTCATAAAGTCCCATGGCTTCAATTGCCACCTATACGCTGATGACGTTCAGATCTACTTCTCTGGCCCAGACGTCATCTTTCTGTTGTCCAGAAACTTAGAGTGTCTATCAGCCATATTCTCCTCTCACTTCCTAAAACTCAATGTGGAAGAACTTTCCTCCATCTCACCTAAATCCCCTACCCGATCTATCTATCACAATTAATGACACCCCCTTTTCCACAGTACCAGAAGTCTGCTGCCTTGGAGTCACTCTCGACTGCCCTGTCCTTCAAACTGCACATCCAAGCTCTTGCCACCTCCTGCCGCCTCCAACTCAAAAATAGTTCCAGAATCCATGCTTTCCTCAACCTTGAACCTACTAAAATGTTTGTGCATGTCTTCATCATTTCCCGCCTCTACTACTGCAATATTCTCCTCTGTGGCCTTCCTGCTAACACTCTCGTACCTCTTCAGTGTGTCATTAACTCTGCTGCCTGACTAATCCTCCTCTCTCTCCACTACTCCTATACTTCTCCCCTTTACAAATCCCTTCATTGGCTCCCAATTCCCCAATGTATCCAGTTCAAACTGCTAACACTGCCCTACAAAGTCATGTGACACTCCCCCTGGGCTGTGGGGTACTCGGTATCCGGGCCGGTTGATGCTGAGGTATGTCACGGTGGCAGTGACCCGATCCGTGACCCAGGGCAGTCAATTAAAGGGAAAGTAAAAGGGGAATAAAGTTTTTAGAGCTAATGTTTGTGACACCACCTGTGGTATGCGGCTATATGGGGGCCACCGCTGCGGTGCAGATCCACTGGAGCTGATGGTGACGCAGCAGAGTTGGTTCAGCTCTCCACAGGCAGAGCTAAGCTCCAGGGCAGTGTATGAAGAATTGTGGAAGGTGATGTTGTTGGTGCGGTGAAATGTAGGTGATGGCGCAGACAATGACCAGTCGACAGCTTAATGGCAGTTTCCTCTTATCTTTATTTGCGGTTTGTTGAGCAGACCAGGGTACGGGTACTAGCTGGTAGTAGAGGTCCACGGGGCCTGGAAGCAAGTTGGGGATCCACCTCACCAGGTGAAATTGTAGGCCTTCCTTCTGCGCTAATCTCTTTGGCCCTGCTGCTTGAAGCTATGCTGCGGCCCTCGTCCCTGAGTAAAACGTCTTTTTCCTCACCCGTATGGCAGGCAGCTCGGACCTTCCTGGAGTGTTGCTCCCACGTGGTGGTCCTGGGCCCTATGTGCCGCTGAACCTCCGAGCATCTGTTGGGGCCAGGAGACCTGCAGTCTCCTGCCCTCAGGATTTTGCTGCTGGGCCTTCAGTACCCCAAAGCCACAATCTCCGGTGTTCGGTTCACTTGCGCTTCCCTCTGGGGTGATCTTATCCACAGCTCCATTCCCCAGGTCCTTCCTCGTCATTCTCTTGTCCCCAACTTCTCTCAACTCACTCTTACTAACCCCGCCTCCAGATTCCAGTTTCAAGGGGAGGAGCTCCCCTTTCTGGTCCTGAGCCAGGAAAGTGTTGTATGCTGGTAAACCCGATTAGGGACCCCTCCTTGCTTCCAGGCATGGCATCACCCGCTGTGAGGGAGGCAATGCTACTGTGGCAACCGGACTCCTGGGGTGCCACACATGCATAAACTGTCTCCTCCGTATAGCTTCTGCTTCAAACTAATCTCCTGATATCTTTCAACACGCAACCTCCAGTCATACTGTCACACTGTCACAGAATACTGGAGGTAGGGGGCCTAAGCTGACCCTAAGCTGGGGCCCTGACTAATCCCTCACCCTGGAGGTACTGTTAAAGGTACAGAGGTCCAGGCCGCCAGCGTAACCCCTACCTCCTGAGGATCCCTGCACCTAAGTAATCTAGTCCTGAGAAGGACCCCGATCACAACAATTGGGAACCAGAAATAATATGCCCACACACAGTATTTAGACGAACGAGACAGTACAAGGGAAAAACCAAAACCACCTTGCATACAACTTCTACACAACTACAACAGAGGGAACACCAACGGGAAAGGAGATAAATGATAAAGCGAGGAAAGGGAAAAAACACTTCCAAATACACTTATCTCAGCAACTCCAAACACCACGATCCGCTCTGTAAGTCTGAATGAAAAGCTTTCACCGACACCTCCCAAACAGACCTGCAGGAATATAAAGGAGTCTCACTAAAGAAGCATTGATTGCAGCTGGGCGAGGCTGGACCTCAGCTAGCCCAGAGAGAGAGAGAATTAACTCCTACACTGCCGAGAAAACACAAAGCACCAACAAGTCAGCTGCGAGAAGTCAGGCTGTGTACTCGTGACGATCTTCGTGGCAACACACCCGTGACAGTACCCCCCCTTCTACGAGGGGCCTCCGGACCCTCAGGGCCAGGTTTATCCGGGTGAGTCGTGTGGAAGGCCCGAACTAATCGGTCTGCGTTAATATCCGACGCAGGAACCCACATCCTCTCCTCAGGACCATACCCCTTCCAATGAACCAAGTACTGAAGGGACCGGCGATTAAAGCGTGAATCAATGACCCTCGATACCTGGAACTCCAAGTTACCATTGACAACCACAGGAGGGGGAGGTAAAGGTGACGGTACCACCGGCGCCACATACCTCTTAAGCAATGATCTGTGAAACACGTTGTGAATTTTAAACGTAGGGGGGAGGTCAAGACGGAATGCCACCGGATTAATAACAGAACTGATTCTGTACGGCCCGATGAACCTGGGACCCAGTTTCCAGGAGGGAACCTTAAGTTTAATATTCCTGGTAGACAACCATACCTGATCGTTCACACTTAGGTCCGGACCAGACACTCTCCTCCTATCAGCCATACGTTTGTATCGGTTCCCCATAGTATTCAGATTCTTCAGCACCCCTCTCCATACTGAAGCGAGAGATGAGGAAAATCGTTCCTCCTCCGGAACCCCCGAAGAGCCCCCCCTACTGAAAGTACAAAACTGGGGGTGAAAACCATATGCCCCAAAAAACGGGGACTTACCAGTGGACTCGCTCCGCCTATTATTGAGAGCAAACTCTGCCAGAGGTAGGAAAGAAGCCCAGTCCTCCTGGTTCTCTGACACAAAACACCGAAGATATGTCTCCAAGCTCTGGTTCATACGTTCCGTCTGACCATTGGTCTGAGGATGAAAAGCCGACGAGAATGACAAATGCATCCCCCGCCGTGCACAAAACGCCCTCCAGAACTTGGACACAAACTGAGACCCCCGATCAGACACCACCTCGGAGGGTACCCCATGAAGCCTCACAATCTCCCCAATGAACACCTGCGCAAGAGTTTTAGCATTAGGGAGAGCCGGAAGAGCGATGAAATGTGCCATCTTGCTGAACCTGTCCACTACAACGAGTATGACCGTTTTACCCGAAGACGGAGGGAGGTCCGTAATAAAGTCCATAGACAGATGAGTCCAAGGACGCTCCGGGATCTTCAAAGGTAAAAGGGCCCCAGACGGACGGGTATGTGAGGTCTTAGAGCGCGCACAAACCCCACAGGACGCGACAAAAGTTACCACCTCTTTATGTAAGTTAGGCCACCAAAACCGACGCGAGAGGAGATCCACAGTTGCTTTACTCCCCGGGTGTCCTGCAAAAACTGAGTTATGGTGTGCCTCGATCACCTTTTGTCGCAACTGATCTGGAACGAACAGTCTCCCCGGAGGTCCAACAGGGGCGTCCCCCTGAGCCTCCAATATCTCCTCCTCCAGCTCAGAGCATACTGCCGAAACCACCACCCCCTCCTGAAGAATAGGAATCGGGTCGTCCGTATTCCCGGCCCCAGGGAAACTACGAGATAAGGCATCCGCCTTTACATTTTTAGACCCAGGACGATATGTAACGACGAAATTAAACCTGGTAAAAAACAATGACCACCTAGCTTGTCTGGGATTCAGACGTTTAGCGGACTCCAGATATAGCAGGTTCTTGTGATCGGTGATGACGGTGACCGGATGAACTGCCCCCTCCAAAAAATGGCGCCACTCCTCAAAAGCTAACTTAATGGCCAAGAGTTCCCTATTGCCAACATCGTAATTCCTCTCAGCGGACGACAATTTTTTAGAGAAAAAGGCGCACGGATGCCACTTACCAGGGGACGAACCCTGTGACAATACTGCTCCCACCCCTACCTCGGAAGCGTCTACCTCTACAAAGAATGGCTGAGACGCATCAGGTTGAATGAGTATAGGTGCCGAGGCAAAACATTTTTTCAAGGAGGAGAATGCTTGACAAGCCTTGTCAGACCACCTAGAAAAATCCGTCCCCTTTTTAGTCATGTCTGTGAGAGGCTTAACCATGGACGAGAAATTACGAATGAACTTCCGGTAATAGTTAGCAAACCCCAGGAAACGTTGTAGTGCCTTAAGATTCTCCGGCCGATCCCACTCAAGAACTGCCCGCACTTTCCCAGGGTCCATACGAAAACCGGACGCTGAAACCAGGAAGCCTAAAAACTGGAGTTCCTGTACGGCGAACACACACTTTTCCCACTTGGCATACAGTTTATTATCCCGCAAGATCTGTAACACCTGTCTAACGTGCTCCTGATGAGACACCAGATCCGGCGAGTAAATTAAGATATCATCCAGATATATGACAACAAACTGTCCCACCAGGTGGCGAAAAATATCATTAACAAAGTGTTGAAACACCGCCGGGGCATTAGTCAGACCGAATGGCATGACAAGGTTCTCATAATGCCCCTCCGGAGTGTTAAAAGCCGTCTTCCACTCATCCCCCTCCTTCATCCTAATCAGATTGTACGCCCCCCTGAGATCCAACTTAGAGAACCATTTGGCGCCCACGATCTGATTAAAGAGATCGGGAATAAGTGGGAGCGGATACGGATCTCGGACCGTAATCCGATTAAGTTCACGGAAATCCAGGCAAGGGCGTAGGCCTCCATCTTTCTTCTTAACAAAGAAGAACCCCGCGGCCACCGGTGAAGATGAAGGTCTAATATGCCCCTTAGCCAGACTTTCAGAAATATAATCCTTCATGGCCTGCCTCTCAGGACCAGAAAGGTTATACAACCTAGCTTTAGGTAACTTGGCCTCAGGGAGCAGTTTTACAGAACAGTCATACTCGCGATGAGGAGGTAGTTCCTGACACCCATTCTCCGAGAATACATCCTCAAAGTCCGCCAGAAATGGAGGTAAGACCCAAGGAGTAACCGCACCGATGACCGTGTTCATGCAGTTTTTATTACAGAATTTACTCCATTGGCTTATCTCTCTGGTTTGCCAATTAATAACCGGGTTATGCTTAGCTAACCAAGGAAGGCCCAACACTATAGGAGTGGGAAGACCCTCCAACACGTAGCAAGACAACAGTTCTTTATGTATTGCCCCCACTTGAAGTTTTACGCCATGCACAGCTTGCAAAAAACTTCCCTGACCGAGAGGCCTGGCATCGATCGAGAATATGGGGATGGGTTTAGCCAACTCACTCAATCGCATACCTTGAACCCGGGCAAACCGAGCATCAACCAGATTAGCCCCGGCCCCACTATCCAGAAGAACAGATATCCTCTCAGTTCTCGTACCCACCACCACCTCCGCCGGTACGAGAAACTGAGACGAACCTAGGGACGAAATACCTACTCCCAGATTGCCGTCCACCACACAACCTGGGATCAACAGTTTTTTCGACGACTCTTTACTCTGCAAGGGACGGGATGGACACCCCCCAATAAAATGTCCCTTTTTCCCGCAGAGGAAACACCTTCCTGTCTTATGGCGCACCACCGGTCCCCTTCCCCGAAATGATGTCCCTCCTAATTGCATAGGCTCCTCCGGACTGACCAGGGGAACCACCATATGAGGGGACCTTGTAGGAGGTGGAGACATTACAGGGGGTAGAGTTATCCCGCACCTCTCCCGAAGCCGTCTGTCAACGCGAATAGCAAGGGCCATAGCGGCTTCCAGTGACGCGGGAGAGTCATACTGTGCCAACACATCCTGTAATTTGTCGGATAAACCATGACAAAACTGGCTCCTAAGAGCCGGGTCATTCCACTGGGTGTCCGTGGCCCACCTACGGAACTCCGAACAGAATTCCTCCGCCGGACGATCTCCCTGCTGAATCCTACGTAACTTAGACTCAGCAAGGGAGATCCGATCTGGGTCATCATATACGAGTCCCAGAGCAGCGAAAAACCTATCCACTGACTGGAGAACCGGGGAGCTTGGGGGAAGAGAGAACGCCCAAGATTGTGGGTCCCCTTGTAGGAGCGAGATGACAATTCCCACCCTTTGTTCTTCACTGCCCGATGACCGAGGCCGCAGCCGAAAGTACAATTTGCATGCCTCCCGGAAAACAAAAAACTTGTCCCGCCCCCCAGTGAACCTGTCAGGGAGAGCTACTTTAGGTTCTGGTCCGGCTTGCTCCAGAGGATGCAAAACCTTGGACCTAACGTCCGCCAGCCCCATGGACAAACTCTGCAACTGCCGAGCTAGACCGGCTACTGGATCCATGGTAGCTGGAGAAAAACTAAGTGGGTCGGTGAAAATGTCACACTGTCACAGAATACTGGAGGTAGGGGGCCTAAGCTGACCCTAAGCTGGGGCCCTGACTAATCCCTCACCCTGGAGGTACTGTTAAAGGTACAGAGGTCCAGGCCGCCAGCGTAACCCCTACCTCCTGAGGATCCCTGCACCTAAGTAATCTAGTCCTGAGAAGGACCCCGATCACAACAATTGGGAACCAGAAATAATATGCCCACACACAGTATTTAGACGAACGAGACAGTACAAGGGAAAAACCAAAACCACCTTGCATACAACTTCTACACAACTACAACAGAGGGAACACCAACGGGAAAGGAGATAAATGATAAAGCGAGGAAAGGGAAAAAACACTTCCAAATACACTTATCTCAGCAACTCCAAACACCACGATCCGCTCTGTAAGTCTGAATGAAAAGCTTTCACCGACACCTCCCAAACAGACCTGCAGGAATATAAAGGAGTCTCACTAAAGAAGCATTGATTGCAGCTGGGCGAGGCTGGACCTCAGCTAGCCCAGAGAGAGAGAGAATTAACTCCTACACTGCCGAGAAAACACAAAGCACCAACAAGTCAGCTGCGAGAAGTCAGGCTGTGTACTCGTGACGATCTTCGTGGCAACACACCCGTGACACATACAAAGACCTTCTTCTCTACTCCACACTCATACGTTCCTCACCCAATCGCCTCCAAGACTTCCCCCGAGTGTCCCCCATTCTCTGAAATTCTGTGCTTCATCACTCTCTGCCACACCTTCAGAGAGAACTTGAAAACCAACCTCTTCAGGAAGACTTACAGCCTGCAATGACCCTGCTGCCACCTCACCACCACCAAAGCTGCAGCAGCTAGTGATGAGCGAATGTGCTCGCCACCGCTCGGTACTCGCCCGAGCATCACTGTGGTCGACAAGCTCGGCACTCAGCGAGTATTTCCGGGTTGCTCGGGCGGGAACTGGGGTCCCCTCCCTGCATGTTTGGCGCTCTTTACAGAGCCAATGAACATGCAGAGATTGCCTGCCATGCACTTTAATGCCGTAGCCATGTTGGTTGTGGGCATTACAGTGATTGGCTGGCCGCACAGCATCATCAGGTCTATATAAGACCTGGCGCCGCTATGCTCGTCACAGTCTACCCCGGAACCAGGAAGAGTAGGGAAAGCTGCTGCTGAGTCAGGGAGAGATTTGTTTGCTTATAGTTAGTATAGGTGTGGCACCCCAGAGGGTCTGGTTGCCACAGTGGTATTGCCTCCCTTAAAAGAGGTAATGCCATGTCTGGAAGCAAGCAGGGGTTTCCTGGTCAGGAACACTATACATGCAACACTTTCCTGGCTCCAGGCCAGCAAGGGGAGCTCCTCCCCTTGGCAACTGGATCTGGAGGCGGGGTTAGTTTAGTTTAGTGCAGGAGTCAAGTTGTGGACACGAAGGAGCAAGGAGCCAGGGACTGGAGCTGGAGATAGCTCGTCCTGGCCAGTAAACACAGAGTACCGGACACCGGAGTCCGAGGCTGTGGGGATTGCAAACCCAGCAGCAGATACCACAGGGCAGGAGATTGCAGGTCTCCTGGCCCCATGAGAAGCCTGGAGGCTCAGCAGGACAAAGGGACCAGTACCGCCACAGAGGAGCGAGGAATCCACAAGGCCCAAGTTGCCAGCCATACGGGTGAGCATAGCACGTTACACTCAGGAACGTGGGCTACAACACAGCTATAAGCAGGATAGCCAAAGAGCATAGTAAGAACGGCAGGCCTACAACTCCACCTGGCCAGGGGGACTCTATGCTTGCTCCTAGACCGACCGGACCCTTATTACTAGCCAGTACTCCCGTTGGGGCCTGTATAATTGCCACGAGTAAAGACCCTGGGACTGCACTATCTGACTCCGTGTCATTATTGACTACCTGCACCATAACCACCATCATTTACACTCGCTGCCCTGGAGCTACACTCTTCCTGTGGGGAGTTACACTACCTTAGCTGCTATACCACCAGCTTCAGAGGACTGTTCCGCAGCGGCGGTTCCTATTGACCGCATTCCACAGGTGGCGTAGTCGGACATTATAAACCTATACATAAACTACCCTTAGATTGACCACCTGGGTCATGGACCGGGTCACCGCCACGGTGACTACAACCCCCAGCATCTACAGGCCCGGCTCCGGGTACCCCACGGCCCAGGGGGCGCATCAAATTTTGGCATAGTCGGCAGGATTATGTGCCCGTTACCACCGGGTACTGTGCGCCTTCACGAACTGTGTCACACACGGTGGTGAAGTTTTCCCACCAATTACCGCTGTTTCCCGCCATTGGCTGCCATTTCCGGATCGCCGTGCGGGTAATAGAGAGGTGTAACAGCTGGAAGCGTGCGAAGCCCAAGCCCCGCCTCACGCACTGACGCAGCGCCAGTTCCTGAAAGGAGCCCCAGCAAGCGCTGACGTCAGAAGCAAGTGACGCCAGGTCCTCAAAGGAGACCATCACCTGCGGAACTGAGGCCTACGGAAGCAAAGTGAAAGAAGGTAGGCCACGGTTCACTAAGTTGGAGGAAGACGCCCAATATGGAGGGAACTTCAGCCGCAGGCGCGGCCGCTCCCGCGGTAATGCCATTCTCCATGCCATATATACCGGGGGCAGCGTGGTTGCCCCAGTACTCAGGAGAGTCACACACCCTGAGTGACTTTAAAGAAAGACTGAGCAGCTTATTTAAAGTGTATCCCCTGTCCGAGGAGCAGAAAGTGAGCATCCTCATAGGCCAGTTGATTGGTGCAGCCCAGAGAGAAGTGAAGTCCTGGTCAGCCAGAGACAAAGGGACTGTGAAAGAGATACTGGCCCGCCTAAAGGACACCTTTGACACCCGTACTACAGCTGAGATAAAAATGAAGTTTTATGGGTGCAAACAACAGGCGCAGGACAGTGCACGGGACTATGCTTTAAACCTGCAGGAGGCGCTGAGGGCCATCAAACATGTAGACAGCGACAGTGTGCATGATGAGAACAGATTGCTGACTGAGCAGTTTATTGAGGGGCTCCTGTCCAGCGCTCACCGGACACAGCTGCGCATAGTGGCTCTGCAAAACCCTGATTTGGACTTTGCACAATTTAAAGACAGAGCCATCCGGGTGCTGCGAGAACCAACACCAGGTGGCGATGCATCTCACCGGCACCCAGCTATCACCTACCACCAGGAGGTGGCACCCTTTTCCCAAGAGCCTGTGGGAGCTGATGCACAGACTCTGGACAATGATCCGTCTACAGACCTGCACCTTCAGGTCCAAGAGCTGACTAAAAGTGTAGCTGCACTAGCCAAAACTGTGCAGTCCTTGCGGGTGTCCTCCAAAAAGAAGATCCAGCTGGCTTCCAGTCCGCAGGACGTCCTGTGGCGGCAACAGAGGAGGATTCCACCAACCAGAGGGAGGAACAGTGACCGCCATGACCAGGACGGACAACCCATCTGCCGCGGCTGTCACAAGCCAGGACATTATTCAAGGTACTGTCATTTAAACGAGCAAAATCTGGGGCAGAGGGCCAACCCCCAGGCGTAAGGCCACCAGGCCCACACAACTGGCGAGACAAGTATGTGGGGGGACGTCCTACCTGTCTTGCTTGACGGCATCCCCATGAGCGCGTTGCTGGACACTGGATCCCAAGTGAACACTATCCCCTACATTCTCTACCAACACTACTGGACTGATTCAGACATTAAGCGCCTTCCAGATGAACATTTAAGCATTTATGCCAGCAATGGTCAGCCTGTACCTCAAGTGGGGTATAAAGAATTGACCATAAAGGTTGGCAAAGTTGAATTGCCGGTGCAAGGAATGATAATTGTTGACATTGATCGCCGAGAAAGTCATCCCATGATAACCTTAGGCACTAATGTCATTGAAAATTGTCTTGCAGAAATTATTGTCTTGTTACAGCAGGTTGCGGAGACCGCCAGTTCCAGTCAGCAGCGGGTTCTCAGAGAGAAATCAGAGCCCTGATGAGAAGACAACAGGTAGAACTGTCTGGTGGTGAAATTGGCAGTGTCAGGATGAGTGACCCATTCCCCATTGCCATGCCCCCAAGAAGTGAAATGTTGATATGGTGCCGGGCAGCAATCGGTCTCAGGGGTAGAGATTACCATCTCTACCAGGGGTAGAGCCCGTATAGTCTGACAGTAGGCCCACCATCTTGACAGCCAGGTGGTTGATGTCCGCCATGTGAGAGTGCCAGTCCGCATCCTAAATATTGGGGAGAAAGAAGTCCATTTGCCCCGGTATGCTACCCTTGCCAAATTATTCACCGTCAGCCACAATTCTATAAAGACAGTGGAACCCTTGCCTCCATCCAAAGAGGCAGAGGATAATGGCTCCAAGGGACAGATGGAGGACTGGTGTCAGAAGCTGCATGGTGGCACTGACTCCACCCCTCAACACCAAAAACATGGAGTATACCGGGTGGTCCAGGAGTATGAAAGGGTCTTCAGCAAACATCCACTCAACTTCGGGCAGGTGAAAGGGGTTCAACACCATATCCCCACGGGAGACCATCCACACATTAAAGAAAGGTACCAGCCTGTACCCCCTGCACACTACCAAAATGCCAAAGGGATGTTACGAGAGATGAAGGAGGCTGGGGTGATAAGAGATAGTTGTAGCCCCTGGGCAGCTCCATTAGTTCTCGTAAGGAAAAAAGATGGCACGATGAGAATGTGTGTAGACTACAGGCAAATCAACCGCATTACACATAAAGATGCATACCCATTACCCAGGATTGAGGAGTCACTAGCTGCATTAAGATCTGCTAATTATTTCTCTACTTTGGATCTCACTAGTGGGTATTGGCAGGTTCCTGTAGCAGAGGCGGATAAAGAAAAGACCGCATTCACAACCCGGATGGGCCTCAGCGAGTTCAACTGCATGCCATTCGGGCTCTGCAACGCCCCAGGAACCTTCCAGCGGTTGATGGAGTGCTGTCTAGGACATACGAACTTCGAGACAGTCCTGCTGTACCTGGATGACGTCATAGTATACTCCAAATCCTATGAAGATCACCTGAAGCACCTGGCAGAGGTGTTTGAAGCCCTAGCTGGTTTTGGCCTGAAGGTGAAGCCGTCAAAATGCCACCTGTTGAAGCCCAAGGTGCAGTACCTAGGTCATGTGGTAAGCGCTGAAGGTGTAGCACCAGACCCTGACAAGGTCACAGTAATCAAGGACTGGCCAAGACCCTCCACTATCAAGGAAGTGCGGCAGTTCCTCGGGTTGGTGGGCTACTACCGAAGATTTATCCAAGGCTTCACCAAGATGGCGGCACCCATGCAGGATCTCCTAGTAGGCAAGTCCAGGAAGGCCAAAAACTCGAAGCCTCCATTCAAATGGGATAAGCTGGAAGACGAATCCTTCAGTAGGCTGAAGATGGCTCTCACAGGAGATGAGATCCTGGCCTACCCTGACTATGGCCAACCCTTCATACTCCATACAGACGCAAGTAACGTGGGGCTAGGAGCGGTGCTGTCCCAGATACAGCAAGGGAGAGAAAGAGTGATCGCCTAAGCCAGCAGGAAGCTCCGGCCCACAGAACGGAATCCCGAAAATTACAGTTCCTTCAAGTTGGAGTTCCTCGCCGTAGTTTGGGCTGTGACAGAGCGCTTCAAGCATTATCTCGCCTCCTCCAAATTTACCGTCTTCACGGATAATAACCCGCTGATGCACCTGGACACTGCGAAACTTGGTGCCCTGGAACAAAGATGGATGCCTAACGCCGATGCGCTGTCCAGGATGCCTAACTTTCCAGATGGGGGAAAAGACCCGGAGGAGCTGGAAAAGATAGAGATCCCCACTTTCCACCATCATGGAGTAAACCAGTGCTCCCATTGTGTGAAGAACAGGTGCTCTGCCAACAGGGAGGCCACATTTAATCCATTGCCCCACTATGGATGGGCAGAAACACAAGACAGTGACCCGGCTGTCCGCCTAGTCAAAGAGTTGCTGACATGAGCTGACGCGTACCCTGATTAAGATGCTCCTGAGGAGACCAAGCAGCTGTGGAAAGAAAAAGGCAAGCTATTCATCTATGAAGGGAAGCTGTGTCGAAAAGCCATCAACTCCCGGACACATGAACTGGTCTGGCAGGTGGTATTCCCGAAGCGGGATGCGTCAATGGTCTTGGAAGCGTACCACGATGGAGCAGGACACTTTGGCTGGAAGAAGTTGGAAGTCCTGCTACGTGAACGGTTCTACTGGGCTGGCATGAGGAAAGCAATCGAAAGGTGGTGTCGAGAATGTGGACCATGCAACCTGATAAGAAAAGACCGTGACAGCCAGAGGGCTCCCCTGCAGCCCATCATCACCAAGCAGCCACTTGAACTGGTAGCCTTGGACCACGTGAAGCTAGCCCCAAGCAGGTCAGGCTATGTCTACGCTCTCACCATCGTAGACCACTACTCCCGGTTCCTGGTAGTAGTGCCAGAAAAGGACCAGACGGCTCAGACAGCAGCCAAAGCTTTCCAACAGCACTTCTGTCACCCGCACAGTTACCCAGAACGTGTGCTTACTGACCAAGGTCCAGCCTTCGAAGCGGAGGTGTTCCAGGAATTCTGCAACCTGTACGGCTGCAAGAAAATCAGGACAACGCCGTACCACCCCCAAACCAACGGGTTGTGCGAGAAGATGAACCAGGTGGTGATAGACCTGTTGAAGACATTGCCCCTGGAAGAACGCAGCCTGTGGTCAGAAAAGTTGCCAGATCTGGTGGACCTATACAACCATATCCCAGTGAACTCTACCAACTGCACACCTGCTTACCTCATGAGAGCAAGACCTGGTAAGCTACCCATCGACCTGGACATGGGAGTCCTAACACCAGAGACGGCCTCCCAAGATGCAGATTGGGACACTGAGCGGCAACAACAATACCACAAAGTGCAAGAGAGTGTTGAAAGAAGTCTGTCCCAAGCAAGACAAAGGCAAGAGAAGACTTACAATCAACATGCACCTGCTGTTCCCCTATCACCTGGAGAGCAAGTCCTTAAGAGGAAGAGGCAACTCCACAAATTGGATGACCAGTGGGAGGTAGAGCCATAGACCATCCTACCCTCGAGTCATGATAACACCAAGGTGTGCCTCATTAGTAAGGATGGAGGAGAAACATCAGCAACAGTTTCAAGAGACCACTTGAAGAGCTGTCCTGAGCAACTGCAGCACACTAAAGAAGACCAGGATAGCCCTCAACCCACAGAGGAAGTGGAAGAAATGGTCATAACAGTACTCGGAGAATTTCCCCGGTCGTGGACACAAGTGAACAATGCAATTGTTGTGCCAGTCATTACCTTTCTCCAACCAGCCCCTCAGGAAGCTGCAGAAGTCCCAGAAGTGTTGGAAGAACAGTTGGCCCAGGAGGCAGAAGTTTCATCGACAGCAGACCAGGAGAATCTACCCTCTGCTAATAGTGAACCTGTCATACCCACGGTGAGCCAAAGAATCTGTAGGAAGTTGCCCAACCTACCAGTGTCACCTCAAAATACTAGTAGTGCAGTTCACACTGAACCCACCACACCAGGGGTAGACACCACGGACCAGGGTAGAGCACTGACAGATAGTGTACTCCGTAGATCCACCAGAAGTACAAATGGTCAGCTCCCTGCTAGTTGGAGAATTTAAAATTCAAAGTTTAAAGTATAAACGTATTTAAATGTTTTATATGTGTGCATTTAACCTGTTTACCCAGTTACCCGAAAGGGGTACAAAGACTTTTAGGTTATGGACGGTGAATAACCAAAGAACTCTCCATTGTAAATAGTTGCACTTGTTAAAGTGCCCCTTATTGATAGACCACTGAACAAAAACCCGTCGGAGGCGGCCGAAGACGTGGTCCAACACCTGGATCATCTATGCCCTGCAGCCACCCCAGGGCCTCCATGGAGGGTTTTGGACGGGTCCTTCAAATTACACTTTGCACAGTGGAATGGACACCTGGTTGCAGATTATACTGTAGTCTGTAACCTATCAAGGACTGTAATGCTTGTAAATATTCTAATGTACTTTGTTATTGCTATTGTTATTGTCACCTGTTATTTTACAAAAATATGTTCAGTCCCGGAGTACTGAAATTAACTAGGGGGCAATGTGGCACCCCAGAGGGTCTGGTTGCCACAGTGGTATTGCCTTCCTTAAAAGAGGTAATGCCATGTCTGGAAGCAAGCAGGGGTTTCCTGGTCAGGAACACTATACATGCAACACTTTCCTGGCTCCAGGACAGCAAGGGGAGCTCCTCCCCTTGGCAACTGGATCTGGAGGCGGGGTTAGTTTAGTTTAGTGCAGGAGTCGAGTTGTGGACACGAAGGAGCAAGGAGCCAGGGACTGGAGCTGGAGATAGCTCGTCCTGGCCAGTAAACACAGAGTAGCGGACACCAGAGTCCGAGGCTGTGGGGATTGCAAACCCAGCAGCAGATACCGCAGGGCAGGAGATTGCAGGTCTCCTGGCCCCATGAGAAGCCCGGAGGCTCAGCAGGACAAAGGGACTAGTACCGCCACAGAGGAGCGAGGAATCCACAAGGCCCGAGTTGCCAGCCATACGGGTGAGCACAGCACGTTACACTCAGGGACATGGGCTACAACACAGCTATAAGCAGGATAGCCAAAGAGCATAGTAAGAACGGCAGGCCTACAACTCCACCTGGCCAGGGGGACTCTATGCTTGCTCCCAGACCGACCGGACCCTTATTACTAGCCAGTACTCCCGTTGGGGCCTGTATAGATGCCACAAGTAAAGACCCTGGGACTGCACTATCTGACTCCGTGTCATTACGGACTACCTGCACCATAACCACTATCATATACACTCGCTGCCCTGGAGCTACACTCTTCCTGTGGGGAGTTACACTACCTTAGCTGCTATACCACCAGCTTCAGAGGACTGTTCCGCAGTGGTGGTTCCTATTGACCGCATTCCACAGGTGGTGTAGTCGGACATTATAAACCTATACATAAACTACCCTTAGATTGACCACCTGGGTCACGGACCGGGTCACCGCCACGGTGACTACAACCCCCAGCCTGGCTCCGGGTACCCCACGGCACAGGGGGTGCGTCATAGGTATTCCACAACAAATATATATATATATCCAACTGAACTAACAGTCCTTCTGTGGACTAATCCAGCAGCATATATTCAGTGGTGCTAGCAGGAGTTAGGCAGGCAGCCAGGGTATGTGACAGACTACAGAGCATGATACAGCACAAGAGGGTCCATTGAACGTCCTGTTATTATAGGTATTCCACAACATATATATATATATATATATATATATATATATATATATATATATATATATATATATATATATATACACTGCTCAAAAAAATAAAGGGAACACTCAAATAACACATCCTAGATCTGAATGAATGAAATATTCTCATTGAATACTTTGTTCTGTACAAAGTTGAATGTGCTGACAACAAAATCACACAAAAATCATCAATGGAAATCAAATTTATTAACCAATGGAGGTCTGGATTTGGAGTCACCCCCAAAATTAAAGTGGAAAAACACACAGCCTGTATGACCTCCCTATGACGCCTGGGCATGCTCCTGATGAGATTGCGGCTGGTCTCCTGTGGGATCTCCTCCCAGACCTGGACTAAAGCATCCGCCAACTCCTGGACAGTCTGTGGTGCAATGCGATGTTAATGGATGGAGCAAGACATGATGTCCCAGATGTGCTCAATCGGATTCAGGTCTGGGGAACGGGCGGGTCAGTCCATAGCTTCAGTGCCTTCATCTAGCAGAAACTGCTGACACACTCCAGACACATGAGGTCTGGCATTGTCCTGCACTAGGAGGAACCCAGGGCCCACTGCACCAGATTATGGTCTCACAAAGGGTCTGAGGGTCTCATCTCGGTACCCAATGGCAGTCAGGCTACCTCTGGCAAGCACATGGAGGGCTGTGCGACCCTCCAAAGAAATGCCACCCCACACCATTACTGACCCACTGCCAAACCGGTCATGCTGAAGGATGTTGCAGGCACCAGATCACTCTCCACGGCGTCTCCAGACTCTGTCACATCTGTCACATGTTCTCATTGTGAACCTGCTTTCATCCGTGAAGAGCACAGGGCGCCAGTGGCGACTTTGCCAATCCTGGCATTCTGTGGCAAATGCCAAGCGTCCTGCATGGTGTTGGGCTGTGACCACAACCCCCAGCTGTGGATGCCGGGCCCTCCTACCACCCTAATGGAGTCAGTTTCTAACCGTTTGTGTAGACACATGCACGTTTGTGGCCTGCTGGAGGTCTTTTTGCAGGGCTCTTGCAGTGCTCCTCCTGTTCCTCCTTGCATAAAGGCGGAGGTAGCAGTCCAGCTGCTGGGTTGTTGCCCTCCTAATGCCCCCTCCACATCTCCTGGTATACTGGCCTGTGTCCTGGTAGCACCTCCAGCCTCTGGACACTACGCTGACATACACAGCAAACCTTCTTGCCACAGCTCACATTGATGTGCCATCGTGGATGAGCTGCACTATCTGAGCAACTTCTGTGGCTTGTAGAGTCCGTCTCATGCTACCACGAGTGTGATAGCACAACCAACATTCAAAAGTGACCAAAACATCAGCCAGAAAGCATTGGTACTGAGATGTGGTCTGTGGTCCCCACCTGCTGAACCACTACTTTATTGAGGGTGTCTTGATAATTGCCAATAATTTCCATCTATTGTCTATTCCATTTGCACAACAGCATGTGAAATTGATTGTCAATCAGTGTTGCTTCCTAAGTGGACAGTTTGATTTCACAGAAGTTTAATTTACTTGGAGTTATATTCTGTTGTTTAAGTGTTCCCTTTATTTTTTTGAACAGTGTGTATGTGGCGCCCCTGCGGGTTCAATCGCCACAGAGGTACTGCATCTCACCCAGAGGTGTAGTATCCCACTCTCAGGTAAGGATGGAGTATTGCCTGGGACTAGTGATGAGCGAGTACTAAAATGCTCAGGTGCTCGAAGCTCGGGTTGAGCACATTGGATTACTCGGGTGCCGGACCCGAGCAATGAGCCCAATTTAAGTCTATGGGAAACTCTAGCATTTTTCAGGCGGCTCTCCCCGCCGGTCTGCAGAAGGTCAAAAATTGTCCAAATCGATGGGAACAGTGCTCAATTAAAAGTCAAGCAGGCAGAATATATAGGCAGACAGGCAGGCAGGGTATATAGGAGGACGCATGAAAAACATAGCAGGGCACTTGGAACACACTAGTGCCCTCCGATTTTCATGCACCCGTCTCTTTAAAAAAGCCGGCCGGCAATTCATCAGCCGCATACACCGGTAACCAACAATTTAGAACAGAAAGAATAGAGCATCACACATAGATTAGATAGATAGAAACATGTCAGTCACATATATAATAAGTACAGTAACAGTGTTGGTTACAGTACTTGTCATTTAGTGTTAAAATAAAAGATTTATTAAAAAAAAATTTGGCGTGGGGTTCCCCGTAATTTTAGTCTCTAGCGGAGGTTAAGCAGACGGCTGGGGCAGATGTTTGAAGCCTGGAAGGGGGTAATACCCATGGAGCTTCCCAGGCTACTAATATCAGCCCCCAGCTGAATACCTAGCCTTTACTAGCTATTAAAATGGGGGACCCAAAAAAAAAATGACGTGGGGTCCCCCTATTTTAATAGCTAGCAAAGGCTAGGCAGACAGCTGGGGGCTGATATTAATAGCCCAGGAAGGGTGCCATGAATATTGGCCCCCTCCCAGGCTAGAAATGACTCGCCCCCTGGGCCGTGGGGCACTCGGATCCGGGCAATAGCGGGAACGATAGGAGTAGTAGTGGCAACCCGGTTCCGTGGCTCAGGGTGGTCAGGCAAATGGTAGTCTGCTACGTTCTGCTGATAATGTCCGACTACGCCACCCGTGGATTGCGGTTATTAGGAACCGCCGCTGCATGCAGACCGCTGGGGCTGATGAGGTGTGCAGCTAGGGTAGTGTGACTCCCCACGGGAAGAGTGCGGCCCCAGGGCAGTATAATGGATGGTGGGAGTGATGGTAGTGAGAATCCCAGTGCTGATAGTGCAGGAGGAGCAAGGAGCACACAGACAACAAGTTGCAGTCCAGGGTCTTTACTACAACAGGTAAACTGACCCATAAACAGTCCCGGCTAGGAGGGGACCTGGATGTCTGAGAGCAACGGGGAAATTGGCACTGGTCAGGGTGAGGGTGTAGGCCTACCGTGCTTTCTGCGCTCCTTCTGGCTATCTCCTCCTGATAGGGTAACAGCCCACGTTTCCGAGCTTTCCGTGTATTCTCGCCTGTATGGCCTGCGACGTGGGTTCCTTTCTGCTCCCAGCCTTGTACGGCTTTACTGGTCCCTTCGGTTGTGGCAGGGCCTCCAGGCTTCTTAGGCCAAGGAATGTACAGTCCCTTGCGAACTGGTTATCTGCTGGGGGATGTGGAGTCCTTCCAGCCTCAGACACCAAAGTCTGGTAAAGTTAAGTCTTTTCTCTGCCAAGACAGGCTCTCTTCGCCTCTTGTCTCTGACTTGTGGCTCTCCTACTGCCACACTTCCTCTTAGGTGCAATCAACTTTCTGTCCCTGCTCCACTCTGGGACACGTCTCAGTGCTGAGACAGGCTTTCCAGTTCTCTCCAACCCTGCCCTCAGTACCAGCTTTTATAGGGGCAGCCAGCTCCCCCTACTGGCCTGAGACAGGAGGCATTGCATGCTAATGTTCCCCTGACTAGAGAACCTCCCCCTTGCTCTCAGACACAGCTTTAATTACACTTGTGGCATCCAGGCCTGGGTGACACAGAAACACCAGCCGCCAGCCGCCCCAGAAATGGCGCATCCATAGGATGTGCCAATTCTGGCACTTAGCCTAGCTCTTCCCACTGCCCTGTAGCGGTGGCAGTGGGGTAATAGGGGTCTCTGAAGGATGACATGCTGAATGACAGCGTTCTGCTACCATCCAGCCAGCCATCTCAATGCCGTCCCAGCGTGGGAGAATTCTCCTGCTCAAGCGGTGACATCATTTGCCGGCACCCCTTGCGCAGGAGAATTCTCCCACACTGTCAGTGACATGCATTAGGTGAGCTGAGTTCATTGGACATGAACTCGGCTCATCTGGATGCCGTCACAGCCAGACACTGAGCGGCCTCACTGAGGAGCTTCTCAGTGTCTGCGGCATGGCAAGCTGGATGGCAGTGTTCTGCTGCGATCCAGCCTGTCATGTCAATGTTGCAGAGCTGAAGCCGTCCTGGGAACCATGGAAAGGTAAGGATGAGGTTGGTTTATTATTTTACTTTTATTGCAGGAGATCGTTGGCTTCAGCTGGAATGGGCGATACGGTAAGTAGAGTTTAATTTAGAACATTAAAGAATTGTGTCTTTATTTCAATTAAAGGATTTTATTCTGGGTGTTTGTGTTTTTTTTTACTTTCACTATGGGGTTAGTGTGTCACCCTGGCCTGGATGCCACAAATGTATAATAAAGCTGTGTCTGAGAGCAGGAGGGAGGTTCTCTGGTCAGGGACCATTAGCATGCAGCACCTCCTGTCCCAGGCCAGTAGGGGGAGCAGGCTGCCCCTATAAAAGCTGGAACTGGGGGCAGGGTTAGAGAGAACTGGACGACCTGTCTCTGGAGTGAGAGGTGTCCCAGAGAAGGGAGAGTCAGTTCAGCTGTAGCTGAGGAGGTCGAGTGGCAGGAGAGGAGCCACGAGCCAGGGACAGAAGGTGAGGTGAGCCTGTCCTGGCTGAGAGAGAAACTGAATCACCGGACTTTGGTGTCTAAAGCTGTTAGGATTCCAAGTCCTACAGCAAATAACCAGACCGCAGGAGATTGTATGTCCCTTGGCCTAAGAAGCCCGGAGGTTCCGCCACAGCAGAAGGGACCTGCAAAGCTGCACCAGGCCAAGAGTAGAAAGGGACCCAAGTTGCAAGCCATACAGGCGAGAAGACACGGCGAGCTCAGGAACGTGGGCTATTACACCACGAGGAGGGAAATAGCGAGAAAGAGCGCAGAGAGCACGGTAGGCCTACACCCTCACCCTGACCAGGGTCAGCTTCCCACTTGTTCTCAGACATCCAGGCCCCCTCCTAGCCGGGACTGTTTTTGGGTCGTCTCACCTGTTCTAATAAATAATAGCCGTTTCCTGGCTATTGCAGTCGGAATCATCCCCTCCATCATCCATCTATATACTGCCCTGGGGCCACACTCCTCCCGTGGGGAGTTATACTACTTAGTGCTGCACACCTACAACTGCCCCAGCGGTCTGCACTGCAGCGGCGGTTAACCCTGACCGCAATCCACGGGTGGCGTAGTCGGACATTTCATAGCTCTAAATATAGACTGCCACCGTATCTGGTCTGACCACCCTGAGCCACGGGATCGGGCTGCCACAACTACACCCATCATTGCACAGAAGCCCGGTTCCGAGTGCCCCACGGCCAAGGGGGCGAGTCAGTTAGTAATGGGGGTGTCTTATAGATGCCTCTCCATTACTAACCTGGGCTTGATATCAGCTAGCATTATAAGCTGACATCAACCCCAACCCTATTACGCCACTGCCACCGCTACAGGGCAGTGGGAAGAGTGAGGCTAAGTGCAAGAATTGGCGCATCCTAAGGATGTGCCATTTCTGGGGCGGCTGACGGCTGGTGTTTCTAGCCTAGGAGGGGGCCAATATTCATGGCACCCTTCCTGGGCTATTAATATCAGCCCCCAGCTGTCTGCCTAGCCTTTGCTAGCTATAAAATAGGGGAGATCTCATGTAATTTTTTTGGGGGGTTCCCCATTTTAATAGCTAGTAAAGGCTAGGTATTCAGCTAGGGGCTGATATTAGTAGCCTGGGAAGCACCATGGGTATTACTCCCTTCCCAGGCTTCAAACATCTGCCCCAGCCATCTGCTTAACCTCTGCTAGAGACTAAAATTACAGGGAACCCCACGCCAATTTTTTTTTAATAAATCCTTTATTTTAACACTAAATGACAAGTACAGTAACCAACACTGTCACTGTACTTATTATATATGTGACTGACATGTTTCTATCTATCTAATCAATGTGTGATGCTCTATTCTTTCTGTTCTAAATTGTCGGGTACCGAGGTATGCCGCTGATGAATTGCCGGCCAGCTTTTTTAAAAAGACGGATGCATGAAAAAACACTATTATTTTTTTTTTAATAATTCCTTTATTTTAACACTAAATAACA
This sequence comes from Phyllobates terribilis, assembly GCF_046119375.1. NCBI lineage: Eukaryota > Metazoa > Chordata > Amphibia > Anura > Dendrobatidae > Phyllobates > Phyllobates terribilis. The sequence goes on along the minus strand of NW_027362762.1, from coordinate 123,268,543 downwards.
AGTACAGTAAACAACACGGTCACTGTGCTTATTATATATGTGACTGACATGTTTCTATCTATCTAATCTATGTGTGATGCTCTATTCTTTCTGTTCTAAATTGTCGGGTACCGGTGTTGACCGCAATAGCCAGGCCTCCGTTTCCTGGCTATTGCGGTCGGAATCATCCCCTCCATCATCCATCTATATACTGCCCTGGGGCCACACTCCTCCCGTGGGGAGTTATACTACTTAGTGCTGCACACCTACATCTGCCCCAGCGGTCTGCACTGCAGCGGCAGTTAACCCTGACCGCAATCCACGGGTGGCGTAGTCGGACATTTCATAGCTCTAAATATAGACTGCCACCGTATCTGGTCTGACCACCCTGAGCCACGGGATCGGGCTGCCACAACTGCCCCCATCATTGCACAGAAGCCCGGTTCCGAGTGCCCCACGGCCCAGGGGGCGAGTCAGTTAGTAATGGGGGTGTCTTATAGATGCCTCTCCATTACTAACCTGGGCTTGATATCAGCTAGCATTATAAGCTGACATCAACCCCAACCCTATTACCCCACTGCCACCGCTACAGGGCAGTGGGAAGAGTGAGGCTAAGTGCCAGAATTGGCGCATCCTAAGGATGTGCCATTTCTGGGGCGACTGACGGCTGGTGTTTCTAGCCTGGGAGGGGGCCAATATTCATGGCACCCTTCCTGGGCTCTTAATATCAGCCCCCAGCTGTCTGCCTAGCCTTTGCTAGCTATTAAAATAGGGGGGACCTCATGTCATTTTTTTGGGGGGTCCCCCATTTTAATAGCTAGTAAAGGCTAGGTATTCAGCTGGGGGCTTATATTAGTAGCCTGGGAAGCACCATGGGTATTACTCCCTTCCCAGGCTTCAAACATCTGCCCCAGCCGTCTGCTTAACCTCTGCTAGAGACTAAAATTACAGGGAACCCCATGCCAATTTTTTTTTTAATAAATCCTTTATTTTAACACTAAATGACAAGTACAGTAACCAACACTGTCACTGTACTTATTATATATGTGACTGACATGTTTCTATCTATCTAATCTATGTGTGATGCTCTATTCTTTCTGTTCTAAATTGTCGGGTACTGAGGTATGCCGCTGATGAATTGCCGGCCAGCTTTTTTAAAAAGACGGATGCATGAAAAAACACTATTATTTTTTTTTTAATAAATCCTTTATTTTAACACTAAATAACAAGTACAGTAAACAACACGGTCACTGTGCTTATTATATATGTGACTGACATGTTTCTATCTATCTAATCTATATGTGATGCTCTATTCTTTTTGTTCTAAATTGTCGGGTACCTGTGTCGACCGCAATAGCCAGACCTCCGTTTCCTGGCTATTGCGGTCGGAATGATGCCCTTCATCATCCATCTATATACTGCCCTGGGGCCACACTCCTCCTGTGGGCAGTTATACTACTTAGTGCTGCACACCTACATCTGCCCCAGCGGTCTGCACTGCAGCGGCGGTTAACCCTGTCCGCAATCCACGGGTGGCGTAGTCGGACATTTCATAGCTCTAAATATAGACTGCCACCGTATCTGGTCTGACCAACCTGAGCCACGGAATCAGGCTGCCACAACTACCCTCATCATTGCTCAGAAGCCCGGTTCCGAGTGCCACACGGCCCAGGGGGCGAGTCAGCTTTGGCGTAGTCGGCAGGATTGTGACCAACCCGCCACAAACGGGTACTGCGTGCCTGAAAAGACAGTCTGCGTACCTTGAGAGGGAGGTTTCCCATCATCCAGAGCCATTTCCCGCCATCTTCAGCTGTCTCCCGACATCTTCAGCAGTTTCCCGCCATCTTCAGCCGTTTTCCCGCCATTGGACGCTATCTGCAGGACGCCGCGCGGGAAGAAGAGGGGTGTGGACGTGCAAACCGCGCGAGACCTGAAGCCCCGCCCCATGCACCGACGCTGCGCAAGGTCCTGGAAGGAGAGAGAGCGACGCTGACGTCACCAGGACACGACGCAAGGTCCTCGTCCGGAGCAGCACCAGCGGAGCCGCGGCCTACGGAAGAGGATCAATGGAAGGTAGGCCACGGTTAACTAGGGGGGAGGAAGATGACGGATGCGGAGGGACCTTCTACCACCAGCGTGGCTGCAGCAGCGGTGATGCCCTTCTCCATGCCCTACATCCCCGGAGCAGCCTGTCTGCCCCAATACTCAGAGGAATCCCTTACATTGACTGACTTTAGGGAAAGACTGCACAGTCTATTCAAAGTTTATCCTCTGACAGAGGAACAGAAGGTGAGCATTCTAATGGGGCAGCTCAGCGGGAAGTGAAATCATGGTCAGATGAGGAGAAAAGGACTGTAAAGGACATTCTGACCCGGCTGCGGAGCACCTTTGATACCCGTACCTCAGCAGAAATAAAAATGCAGTTCTATGGCTGTAAGCAGCGAGCCCAGGATAGTATCAGAGAATATGCCTTGAACCTACAAGAAGCCCTGAGAGCTATCAAACAAGCTGACCCTGGTAGCGTGCAGGACACCGATAAACTGTTGACTGACCAGTTCATAGAAGGTCTGCTGTCCAGTGCCCACAGAACCCAGCTGCGCCTCATGGCCCTACAGAACCCCGATTTGACTTTTGCGCAGTTCAAAGGTAGGGCCATCCGGGTGCTCCGAGAACCCCCACCAAGTGGCACTGTAGCTTCCCGGCGCCCTGCCATTACTTACCACCAGGGGGTGGCGCCCTACCCTGCAGACCTTGTGGGAGCTGATACGCAGGTCTCAAGCCCATCCCCGCCTGCAGACCTGCACCATCAGGTCCAGGAACTAACCAGGAGTGTTGCTGCATTGACCAGGACCGTACAGTCATTACAGGTGGACCTGTCAGGACCCATTAAGCTGGCTTCCATTCAGAGGGAGGCCCGCCGACCGTTACACTGAGGATGGACAGCCGAATTGCCGCCGTTGCAGTCAGCCAGGACACATAGCAAGGTACTGTACTTTAAATGGGTCCGACCTGGGGCAGAGGGCCAACCCCAGGCATAAGGTCATCAGTCTAATTGGCGCGATAAGTACGTGGGGGGACGCCCGGTCTTACCCGTAGTGCTGGACGGTATCCCCATGAGTGCACTGCTGGACACCGGGTCTCAAGTGACTACCATCCCCTACGTACTTTTCAAGCGGTTCTGGAGAGACGCGGATATAACCTGTTATCCAGACGATGACTTAAGCATCATTGCCAGTAATTGCCAACCCATTGCCGCAGGTGGGGTTCAGAGAGATGACCATCAAGATTGGTAAGGTCGAACTGCGGAACAGGGAGTGATCATTGTGGACATTGATCGCCGTGAAAGTCACCCTAAAATAACTGTGGGTACTAACGTGATTGAAAACTGTCTTTCAGAAGTAATTATGATTTTGCAGCAGGTGACGATGAATGCAAGCTCCAGCCAACAGAGGGTCCTCCAGAAAGAGATAAGAGCCCTGATGAGACGGCAACAGGTAGAACTGTCTGGTGGTGAGATCGGTAGCGTGAGGATGAGCGACCCGTTCCCCATTGCCATGCCTCCCAAAAGTGAAATGATGATCTGGTGTCGGACTGCAATCGGGTTAAGAGGGAGAGACTACCAAGCCATGGTAGAACCCGTGTACTCAGACAGCAGGCCCACCATTTTGACAGCCCGGGGGGTGGTTGATATCCGCCATGGAAGGGTGCCCGTCCGGATCTTAAATATCGGGGAAAGGGAAGTACACTTGCCCCGGTACGCTACACTAGCCAAATTGTTTGCCGTCCAACACAATGCTATCAGGGTCGTGGAACCCTTGCCTCCATCTTCCCCGGAGGAGGGTAATGGCTCCCAGAAACACAAGGAGGACTGGTGCCAGAAACTCCATGTGGGTGCTGACTCTACTCCCTTGCACCAAAAACAAGGAGTCTACCGGGTGGTTCAGGAGTACAAGAGAATCTTTAGTAAGCACCCGCTAGACTTCGGCAGAGTAAAAGGGATAGAACACCACATCCCCACGGGGATCCACCCACCAATAAAAGAGAGACACCGACCTGTACCCCCTGCACATTATCAGAACGCAAAGGGCATGCTGAGAGAAATGAAAGAAGCTGGGGTCATTAGAGATAGCTGTAGCCCGTGGGCAGCTCCCTTAGTTTTGGTAAAAAAGAAAGACGGTACCATGAGAATGTGCGTGGACTATAGAAAGGTCAACCGCATCACCCATAAAGACGCGTACCTGTTACCTAGGATAGAGGAGTCTTTAGCAGCCCTAAAATCAGCTAATTTCTTCTCTAGTTTGGATCTTACTAGCGGGTACTGGCAGGTTCCTGTGGCAGAGGCTGACAAGGAGAAGACCGCCTTCACCACCCCGATGGGACTGAGCGAATTCAACTGTATGCCATTCGGGCTCTGCAACGCACCTGGGACCTTCCAGAGGCTGATGGAATGCTGTCTAGGGCACCGAAACTTTGAGACGGTCCTACTGTACCTGGACAACGTGATTGTCTATTCGAAGACTTACGAGGACCATCTAAAGCACCTGGCCGAGGTGTTCGAAGCCCTGGCAGGCTATGGCCTGTAGGTGAATCCCTCAAAGTGTCACCTGTTGAAACCAAAGGTACAGTACTTAGGGCACATGGTGAGTGCTGAGGGAGTAGCCCCCGACCCCGACAAAGTGACAGCCATCAAGAGCTGGCCAAGCCCCTCTAACATCAAAGAAGTGAGGCCATTCCTCGGGTTGGTAGGCTACTACCGAAGGTTCATCCTTGGGTTCACTAAGATGGCAGCCCCTATGCAGGACCCCATGATAGGACAGTCTAAGTCCAGAAGACAAAAGCCACCCTTCAAGAGGGACAAGCCGGAAGAGGAGTCCATCCGCCAGTTGAAGATGGCCCTCACAGGGGATGAGATCCTGGCCTACCCCGATTATGGCCAACCTTTTATCCTCCACACAGATGCCAGTAATGTGGGGCTGGGAGCCGTACTGTCACAGAACCAACAGGGCAGAGAAAGGGTGATTGAGTACGCCAGCCGAAAGCTGAGGCCCACCGAGAGAAACCTGGAGAATTACAGCTCCTTTAAGCTGGAGTTCTTGGCAGTGGTGTGGGCCGTGACGGAGCGTTTCAAGCATTACCTGGCCTCTGCGAAGTTCACTGTGTACAAGGACAACAATCCGTTAACGCATCTGGACAATGCGGGACTTGGTGCCCTAGAGCAGCGGTGGATGGCCCGGCTAGCCAATTATGACTTCACCATCAAGTACTGGGCAGGCCGAGCCAATCCTAATGCAGATGCCCTATCGAGAATGCCCCACTTGCGTGATGAGGGAGAAGATCCAGATGAGCTGGAGGAAGTAGAGCTCCCTGCATTCCACCAGTATTGGGCCACTCACTACTCCCACCGCGGAGGAAGACTTAACAACCATCATGATCAACCCCCTACCTCACCACAGCTGGGCCGAGACCCAAGATAGCGACCCTGCAATCCGCATGGTGAAAGACCTGCTGACCCGGGAAGATGCCCGTCTAGATCCGGATGCTCCAGAGGAAGCCAAGCAGCTATGGAAAGAGAAGAGCAGGCTGTTCCTCTATGAAGGTAAGCTGTGCAGAAGACTCGTCAACCACCGGACGCACGAGCTGACCTGGCAAGTCGTGGTCCCAAGGCGAGATGTAGCTATGGTCCTGGAGGCTTACCATGACAGATTGGGGCACTTCGGCTGGAAGAAATTGGAGTTCCTGCTAAGAGGACGGTTCTTCTGGATCGGCATGAGAGGGGCTGTAGAGAAGTGGTGCAGAGACTGTGGCCCTTGTAATCTAAGGAGGAAGGACCGCACCAGCCAGAAGACACCCTTGAGGCCCATCGTCACCATGCAGCCTCTTGAGCTGGTAGCTCTGGACCACGTCAAATTGGCTCCAATCCAGTCAGGATACGTTTATGCCCTGACAATCGTGGACCACTATTCCCGATTTCTAGTGGTGCTCCCGGTAAAAGACTTGACAGCTCAAACGGCGGCCAGAGCCTTTCAGCAAAACTTCTGCCGCCCACACGGGTATCCGGAAAAGGTCCTGACAGACCAGGGTCCAGCGTTCAAGGCTGAAATCATCCAAGAGTTCTGCAACCTCTATGGCTGTAAGAAGATTTGGACAACGCCTTACCTCCCACAAACCAACAGGATGTGTGAGAAAATGAAAAATATAGTCATTGATCTCCTGAAGACGTTGCCCCTGGAGGAACGCAGCCTGTGGCCAGAAAAACTGCCGGACCTGATAGACTTATACAACCATATCCCAGTGAATGCTGGATTGTATGTCCCTTGGCCTAAGAAGCCCGGAGGTTCCGCCACAGCAGAAGGGACCAGCAAAGCAGCACCAGGCCAAGAGTAGAAAGGGACCCAAGTTGCAAGCCATATGGGCGAGAAGACACGGCGAGCTCAGGAACGTGGGCTATTACACCACGAGGAGGGAAATATCCAGAAAGAGCGCAGAGAGCACGGTAGGCCTACACCCTCACCCTGACCAGGGTCAGCTTCCCACTTGTTCTCAGACATCCAGGCCCCCTCCTAGCTGGGACTGTTTTTGGGTCGTCTCACCTGTTCTAATAAAGACCCTGAACTGTTTAAGAGGCCTCCGTTTCTGGGCTATTGCGGTCGGAATCATCGCCTCCATCATCCATCTATATACTGCCCTGGGGCCACACTCCTCCCGTGGGGAGTTATATTACTTAGTGCTGCACACCTACATCTGCCCCAGCGTTCTGCACTGCAGCGGCGGTTAACCCTGACCGCAATCCACGGGTGGCGTAGTCGGACATTTCATAGCTCTAAATATAGACTGCCACCGTATCTGGTCTGACCACCCTGAGCCACGGGATCGGGCTGCCACAACTACCCCCATCATTGCACAGAAGCCCGGTTCCGAGTGCCCCTTGGCCCAGGGGGCGAGTCAGTTAGTAATGGGGGTGTCTTTTAGATGCCTCTCCATTACTAACCTGGGCTTGATATCAGCTAGCATTATAAGCTGACATCAACCCCAACCCTATTACCCCACTGCCACCGCTACAGGGCAGTGGGAAGAGCGAGGCTAATTGCCAGAATTGGCACATCCTATGGCTGGTGTTTCTAGCCTGGGAGGGGGCCAATATTCATGGCACCCTTCCTGGGCTATTAATATCAGCCCCCTGCTGTCTGCCTAGCCTTTGCTAGCTATTAAAATAGGGGGGACCTCATGTCATTTTTTTTTTGGGTTCCCCATTTTAATAGCTAGTAAAGGCTAGGTATTCAGCTGGGGGCTGATATTAGTAGCCTGGGAAGCACCATGGGTATTACTCCCTTCCCAGGCTTCAAACATCTGCCCCAGCCATCTGCTTAACCTCTGCTAGAGACTAAAATTACAGGGAACCCCACGCCAATTTTTTTTTTAATAAATCCTTTATTTTAACACTAAATGACAAGTACAGTAACCAACACTGTCACTGTACTTATTATATATGTGACTGACATGTTTCTATCTATCTAATCTATGTGTGATGCTCTATTCTTTCTGTTCTAAATTGTCGGGTACCGAGGTATGCCGCTGATGAATTGCCGGCCAGCTTTTTGAAAAAGACGGATGCATGAAAAAACACTATTATTTTTTTTTTAATAAATCCTTTATTTTAACACTAAATAACAAGTACAGTAAACAACACGGTCACTGTGCTTATTATATATGTGACTAACATGTTTCTATCTATCTAATCTATGTGTGATGCTCTATTCTTTCTGTTCTAAATTGTCGGGTACCGGTGTATGCCGCTGATGAATTGCCGACTTTTCATGTTTCACTGTGAGCACTGTTCCCATCGATTTGGGCAATCACTTTAATGCCACAACCACCATGGCTGTGACATTACAGTGAGTGGCAGACAATCCCTGCATGATTGATGCTCTAAATAGCGCCAAACATGCAGGACAGTGACCCGAGCTCCCACCCGAGCATCTCGAAAGTGCTCGGCGAGCTCCGAGCATCTCGAGTACTGAGATGCTCGGGCAAGCACCAAGCAGTGGCAAGCATGCTCGGTCATCACTACCCGGACCCAAACTCCTGCATCCAATACTACACTACTCCAGACTGGCAGGAGGGGCAAGATGCACTGCTGCATTTCTGAGCCTGGCTGGAATGGGGGGAACCAAGAGAGGGGGAACCATGTAGTGGGTGTGGGTGGAGGAAACTGAACAGGGGAGCACTTGAGAAGGAGGATATAAAAAGGGGAAGCCATCTTGGGTGTTCAGAACAGTCTGAGAGAATAGTCTGAGAGAGAACAGTAAGGAGAAAGTGTGAGGAGCAGGAGCTCTGCATGAGCTCTGCTCAGAAGGAAAAGAGACTGAAGAGAGGAGAGGAGCAGAGAGGAAGGCTCCAAGAAAGGAAGAGAGGATCCTAGGGGTGCAGGAAGTGCTGGAGGCCACCCGTACGCCCGAATCTACCAGGAGTGGAAGGATCAGGCCGCAGAGGGGACCGGCCCCTAACTAGGGAACTCCAGGTTGCCAACCAAGATCTGAAGATACTGGCTTGGGACACTGTTTGCGAGGCGCAGGGCAGGAGGGTGAGAGCAAGCGCAGGGAAGACGACCAGGAGAGGCACACGGAAAGGGGTCCCACTAAGTGCTCTTGAATTACCTGAGGGTTTGCTGAACCCCTCCCTGAGTAAACACCAGACGACGTGGGTGGTTATGAACTGCAGTTGTAACAAGGAGCAACGTGAAAATCGTGAGTAAAACCCTGAAGGCTGCACCCCACTGTCTCTGTGAATTTTTGCTGCGCTATCATCCCCTGCACTACACTGCACCACCACAGTTACTTCATCATTCACCATCACAGCAACACCCTGGAGCTTAGCTCTACCTGTGGAGAGCTGAACCAACTCTGCTGCATTAACAATAGCTCCAGAGGACCTGCTCTGTAGTGGCGGCTCTGCATAGCCGCATATCACAGATGGCATCACGTACATTATATATCTAAAAACTTTAATCCCCTTTTTACTTTTCCCCTTTAATTGACCGCCCTGGGTCACGGACCGGGTCACTGCTACCGTGACACCCCCAGCACTGACCGGCCCGGCTACTGAGTACCCCACGGCCCAGGGGGTGTGTCATATATATAAATATATATATATATCCATCTAAACTAACAGTCCTTCTGAGGACTAATCCAGCTGCATATAATCAGTGCTAGGCAGGCAGGAAGTGTATGTGGCAGACTGCAGTGTATGATACAGCACAAGAGGGTCCATTGAACGTCCTGTCTGCTGCTGCTGTAATAATTACAGATATTTATAGACATAGCCCCATAACCGTGGTTCTCTGTCAGACATAACATCTATAAGAGTGTTCCAAAACCAGCCATTTCTTCCATTTTCATTTTGTTGCAGTGTGTAGTATAAGTAAATTACAGACCTGCTATTTAAAACCGTGGTTCTCTGTCAGACATATTACCTATAAGACTGTTTCAAAATCAGATATTTCTTCCATTTCCATTCTGCTGCAGTGTGTCGGTCAAGCTATTCACACTAGGTCTCTGTGTAGAATAATATTAGTAAATTGAAGGCCTGCTATTTAAAATTGTGGTTCTCTGTCAGAAGTATCACATATAAAGGCGTTCCAAAATCAGCCGTTCCTCGTGAACGTGGAAAATATTGTCCTCCATTAAAAATGGGCAAGGTGCGTGGCAAGGGGCGGTGAAGTGGATGTGATAGTGCATGCAGAAGCCGAGGCTGAGGATGTGGCCGTGGGCAAGCTGAAATTGAACCACAACAAACACCCACATCTTGTCACTCGACCTTCCTGTCCCAATTACTAGGGGACCGCAGAACACCACTATTGAACACAGAGCAGTGTCAAAAGATTGTTGGTTGGATAGCTGATAATGTTTCCAGTCACTTTACCACCACCACTACCACCACCCTGTCTTCCACACTGTCAAGTCTCAGCAGCCATGAGTCTGGACCGCATATTCCTCACCCTGATCCTCCTTCCTCCCTCCATGTCGAGAGCCCGAAGACAACTGACACTTGGACACTCAGAAGAGCTGTTTACTTTTCCATTTGTAAATTCGGGCCTCTCGCCCTGCCAGCTTCAAGCGAGTCAAGAGGAGAACGTGTATAGCGATGCCCAAATATTGGAGCAGCCACGGTCACATGAAGGCAATGGTGGGAAAGTGCAATTACTGTCGCAAGAGGTGGATGATGATGATGATGAGATACAATTGCCAGAAAGTCACGAGGAGGACCAAGGTGCGGCAGTGGAAAACGGGGTGGTGGATGATATAGAAACTGACCCAACCTGGCAGGGAGTCATACAGAGTGAGGACAGCAGCACACAGGGGGAGGGAGGTGTAGCACCACAACAGGCAGGAAGAAGCAGTGTGGTGACCGCAAACACAAGGCGGGAAAGCATTCCTCGTAACGCCAACACGACGGAAGTTGCCAGTACAACTGTTAGGTCTTCCCGAGTCTGGTTATTTTTTAAAGACTCTGCAGGTAACCCCAAAAAGGCCACTTGCACCACCTGCCAGGCCAGCATCAGCAGGGGTAGCAAAACTAGCAGCCTGATCACCACCAGCATGATCAGGCACATGGCAGCAAAGCACCCGACTAAGTGGGTCAAACTCCAAGGTCCAGCAACAGTGTCTGCGGGTGACACCACTGCTTGTTCCGCTGTTGTGCGTGCACACCAATCCCCTGTCCATGGTGCTTGCCAAGATGCCTCTCTCCCTGCACCTGTCGTTGAACACTCTCAACTAGTACCATCAGCAAGCACGTCCACGTCCTTGTCCCAGCGCAGTGTTCAATTGTCCCTACTCCAGTCCTTGGAACACAAGTGCAAATATGCAGCCAACGCCCCACAGGCCACACTACTAAATTCACACATTTCACGAATGCTTGCGCTCAAATTGTTGCCTTTTATGCTCGTGGAGACGGAAGATTTACGCAACCTGATGGCGGCGGCCGTCCCTCTGCACTCGGTCCCCAGCCGCCACTATTTCTCCTGGTGTGTTATCCCTGCATTACATGAGCACGTGTCCCACAATATTAGATGTGCCCTCAACAACGCAGTTACTGGGAAAGTCCACCTAACCACGGACACGTGGACAAGTGCTTGTGGGCAGGGATGGTACATCTCGCTGATGGCACACTGGGTTAATATAGTGGAAGCTGGGACCCAGTCGGACATTGGGACGGAACATGTCCTTCAAACGCCGAGGATTGCGGGCCCTGGTCAATCAGGGTTACCCCCACATTCTTCAGCTCCAGCACCTCCTTCTCCTCCTCTTAAGCATCCATCTCTGAAATGACCACATCAGTCACAAGCTGGAAGCACTCCAGCACTGCCTCGGCCAAGCGGCATCAGGCTGTGCTGAATATAATATGCTTAAGTGACAAACCGCATAACGCTGAAGAGTTGTGGACAGCCCTGAAAGAGCAGGCAGATTTGTGGCTGACACCACTGACCCTACAGCCAGGCATGGTTGTGTGTGACAATGGCCGGAACCTAGTGGCGGCTCTGAGGCGAGGCGAGCTCACACACGTACCATGCCTGGCCCATGTGCTTAACCTCATTGTTCAGCGGTTTCTCAAAACCTACCCGGATCTGTCGGATCTGCTTGTCAAAGTATGCCGCCGTGTGTGCCCATTTTAGAAAGTCAGCTACAGCTTTCACCGCCCTTGCCGTGCTTCAGCAGCGTTTGCTTCTTCCAGCTCACCAACTGATCTGCGATGTGCCCATGCGTTGGAACTCTACATTGCAGATGTTGGGAAGGATTTGTGAGCAGAAGAGGGCAGTTGTTGACTACCAGCATCAACAAGGCCATCGGTATTCAAGTCAGACTCCACACATAAAACCTCAGGAGTGGACATGGATGTCAGACATATGTACCATCCTCCAAAACAGTGAGGACTCCACGAAGATGGTGAGCGGCGATGACACCATAATTGGCGTCACCATCCCGCTACTCTGTCTTCTGAAACGCTCTCTGCTCACAATTAAAGAGGATGCATTGGAGGCGGAGAAAGATGAGACGGAGCAAGGAACCATACAGGGTGATTTCACACAGCCCAGCCTCATCTCATCCCAACTTGGATTGGGTGACAATGAGGAAGAGGAGGAGAAGGAGGAAGAACAGGAGCTAGTTTCCCGCACTATAGCCGTTACTACCTGCACAACTGTGATACCATCTGTTCAGCGTGGATAGCTTGAGGACAGGGGGGAGGAGGAAGAGGAGAAGGATGAGTAGGAGAGGATGGTTAGTCGTCCTCTTGGTGAGGACACAGAAGTCTTGCCTTTTTGCAGTTGGGCACACATGGTTGAGTTTATGTTATGCTGACTTGCCCGTGACCCTCACATTGTCCAAATTTTTGGTGACAGTCAATATTGGTTGGTGACATTTCTAGACCCACGCTACAAGGAGAACTTTCTGTCTCTTATTACTGTGCAGGACAGGCCTAATAAAATGGAGCAATATGAGAAGGCCCTTGTTGTGGAATTATTAAAAAAATTCTCATCTGAAAACGCTGGTGGCAGAGGTCACAGTTCGTTGGACAACCAAGGAGTACAGGCGAGAGAAACACAAATGCAATCCAGCAGAGGCAGGGGAACACTGTCAAAGTTCTGGGACAGTTTTCTCAGACCCTCCCATCGAATAGGCCCTGAGGCACGGGGTACTCTCCTAAGGAGGGAAAATGCTTAGGGAGTACCATGCCGACCATACCAATGCCCTCCGTGATTCCTCTGTGCCTTATAATTATAGGGTATCCAAGCTGGACACATGGCATGAACTGGCTCTCTATGCCTTGGAGGTCCTGGCCTGCCCTGCCACTAGCGTTTTGTCAGAGACGGTTTTTAGTGCCACTGGTGGAATTACAATCGATAGGCACATCCGCCTGTCAACTGAAAATGCTCAGAGACTGACTCTTATGAAAATGAACAAGGGCTGGAATGGGCCAGACTTCTCAACACCACCGAATGATAGCAGCGTAACATAAACTCAAATACAGTGTCTTTTTTTGGGACGTCTAACTCTATTCCCATGCACCTCTGTCTTCACATACAGACATGGGTATACGCTTCCTGATTTTGTCTATTTGCTCTTGTCCTCCTCCTTTTCTGCATCCTCATCCTCCACCACCATATCACCACCATATGTACTATATCAACATATCTACATCTCTTGAAAGGGACATTGAAGTTGCACCAAATTTTTGGCAGCCATAGCTTTACTGCATAGGCAAACAGTATAGGAGACCCACTTCCTAATAATGAGAACATTGTTTTCGGGAGGCCCTCCGACCTATAGGTCTCTTGCAAGGGATATTGGAGTTCCTCCAAATTTTTGGCAGCCGTTGCTTCACTGCATAGGCAAACAGTATGGGAGACCTACTTCCTTACTTCCTAATAATGGGAACATTAATTTCAGGAGGCTCTCTGACCTCTATGTCTCTTGCAAGAGGCATTGGAGTTCTTCCAAATTTTTGGCATCCGTTGCTTCACTGCATAGGCAAACAGTATGGGAGACCCACTTCCTAATAATGGGAACATTGTTTTCAGGAGGCCCTCCGACCTCTATGTCACTTACAAGGGGCAATGGAGTACCTCCAAATTTTTGACAGCCATTGCAGTCACTGCATAGGCAAACAGTATGGGAGACCCTCTCCTATCTAATGGGAACATGTTGTTACTGTGGCCCAGCTCTATGTGTCTTTTAATTGTTAGTACAGTTTTTCCTAATTTTTGGCAGCCGTTGCACTCACTGCATACTCTATAACTGAATAGCAGACCCACTCCTTTCTAATGGGAACATGTCGTACTCGTTACTGTGGCCCAGCTGTATGTCTTTAAGTTGTTAGTGGGGTTTTTCCTAAATTTTGGCAGACGTTGGAGTCACTGTATACCCTATAACTGTATAGCAGACCCTCTCCTTTCTAATGGGAACACGTCGTTACTGTGGCCAAGCGCTATGTGTCTTTAAATTGTTAGTGGAGTTTTTCCTAATTTTTGGCAGCCGTTGCACTCACTGCATACCCTATAACTGAATAGCAGACCCTGTCCTTTCTAAGGGAATATGTCATTACTGTGGCCCAGCTCTATGTGTCTTTAAATTGTTAGTAGTGTTTTTCCTAAATTTTGACAGCCGTTGGACTCACTGCATACCCTATAACTGAATAGCAGACCCGCTCCTTTCTAACAGGAGCTTGTTGTACTCGTTACTGTGGCCCAGCTCTATGTGTCTTTAAATTGTTAGTGGGGTTTTTCCTGAATTTTGGCAGCCCTTGCAGTCACAGCATGGGCATTACCAATATAAGAGACCTGCTCCTTTATAATGGGAATATTTTTTTTTACTGAGACCCTCCTCTATGCCTCTTCAAAGGGGTATTGGGTTGAGTCCAAATTTTTGGCAGCCCTTGCAGCCATTGCATACGCAGTAACAGTATAGGAGAACCACTCGTTAATAATGGAAACAGCAAAGCATAGCCGGCTGACGGCTCTCTAATAACAGAGAGGGCCAACTGCTGGCCCTTTAAGAATAGTAAGGCTGTAAAAATAGAGTTTGTGACTTTCACATTCCCTCCTTCATAAATGAAAAAGGATGTGTCTGATGATGTTTCAAACACCACATGGCCAGATAAGGTTGTAAAACGTTAAAATTACATTTTCCGGTGAATGCATTTGTCTTGGTTGAAAGCAATGCAAAAGTGAAAAAACGCATCAAAAAGGCTACATGTGAACATAGCCCAAGGTTTGGAAGAGCATTTTTGTTTCTGGTTATTTATTTTTATTTATTTTGCCTTATATACAAGTCATTATCCTGAAAAGGATGTTCCTTAACATACAGTACAGACCAAAAGTTTGGACACACCTTCTCATTTAAAGATTTTTCTGTATTTTCATGACTATGTAAATTGTATATTCACACTGAAGGCATCAAAACTATGAATTAACACATGTGGAATTATATACTTAACAAAAAAGTGTGAAACAACTGAAAATATGTCTTATATTCTAGGTTCTTCAAAGTAGCCACCTTTTGATTTGATGACTGCTTTGCACACTCTTGGCATTCTCTTGATGAGCTTCAAGAGGTAGTCACCGGAAATGGTCTTCCAACAATCTTGAAGGAGTTCCCAGAGATGCTTAGCACTTGTTGGCTCTTTTGCCATCACTCTGCGGTCCAGCTCACCCAAAACCATCTCGATTGGGTTCAGGTCTGGTGACTGTGGAGGCCAGGTCATCTGGCGTAGCACCCCATCACTCCCCTTCTTGGTCAAATAGCCCTTACGCAGCCTGGAGGTGTGTTTGGGGTCATTGTCCTGTTGAAAATAAATAATGGTCCAACTAAACGCAAACCGGATGGAATAGCATGCTGCTGCAAGATGCTGTGGTAGCCATGCTGGTTCAGTATGCCTTCAATTTTGAATAAATCCCCAACAGTGTCACCAGCAAAGCAACCCCACACCATCACACCTTCTCCTCCATGCTTCACGGTGGGAACCAGGCATGTAGAGTCCATCCGTTCACCTTTTCTGCGTCACACAAAGACACGGTGGTTAGAACCAAAGATCTCAAATTTGGACTCATCAGACCAAAGCACAGATTTCCACTGGTCTAATGTCCATTCCTTGTGTGCTTTAGCCCAAACAAGTCTCTTCTGCTTGTTGCCTGTCCTTAGCAGTGGTTTCCTAGCAGCTATTTTACCATGAAGGCCTGCTGCACAAAGTCTCCTCTTAACAGTTGTTGAAGAGATGTGTCTGCTGCTAGAACTCTGTGTGGCATTGACCTGGTCTCTAATCTGAGCTGCTGTTAACCTGCGATTTCTGAGGCTGGTGACTCGGATAAACTTATCCTCAGAAGCAGAGGTGACTCTTGGTCTTCCTTTCCTGGGGCGGTCCTCATGTGAGCCAGTTTCTTTGTAGTGCTTGATGGTTTTTGCAACTGCACTTGGGGACACTTTAAAGTTTTCCCAATTTTTCACACTTACTGACCTTCATTTCTTAAAGTAATGATGGCCACTCGTTTTTCTTTATTTAGCTGATTTTTTCTTGCCATAATACAAATTCTAACAGTCTATTCAGTAGGACTATCAGCTGTGTATCCACCAGACTTCTGCACAACACAACTGATGGTCCCAACCCCATTTATAAGGCAAGAAATCCCACTAATTAAACCTGACAGGGCACACCTGTGAAGTGAAAACCATTTCCGGTGACTACCTCTTGAAGCTCTTCAAGAGAATGCCAAGAGTGTGCAAAGCAGTCATCAAAGCAAAAGGTGGCTACTTTGAAGAACCTAGAATATAAGACATATTTTCAGTTGTTTCACACTTTTTTGTTAAGTATATAATTCCACATGTGTTAATTCATAGTTTTGATGCCTTCAGTGTAAATGTACAATTTTCATAATCATGAAAATACAGAAAAATCTTTACATGAGAAGGTGTGTCCAAACTTTTGGTCTGTACTGTATTTCCCAGGAAAATCCATTTTGGTTTAGTTTTTGCATGTTTTATTGTGAGTCCGTAAAAGTGGCGTAATACCTTTGACAACGTTGTTGACAGCAGTGACCTGGGAGTTATAAATGCTTCCAGGGGTCTTCCCCATGCTGTTCCCATGTCATTTGAGCACTGTTCCCATCAATTTGGGCAATTTTTAGGCCCTCTTTCGACCGCCGGGGGAAGCCGCCGGAAAAATGCTCGAGATTCCCATAGACTTACATTGGGCTCGTTACTCGGACCGAGCACTCGAGCATTCCAATTTGCTCGACTCGAACAACAAGTGCTCGCTCATCACTGCAGCAACCCATTAGCCTACTTTCTCCTTTCCCATTATCCTGTAGACTGTAAGCCTGCAAGGGCAGGGCCCTCTCCTTTTTGCACCTGTCTGTCATTGTTAGTTTGTTCACCATATTTTATATTTGTATTTTGTATGTAATTCCTTCTCATGTACAGAACCATGGAATCAATGGTGTTCTAAAAATAAATTATAACAATCATTTTTCACACCATTGACTGTGTATGCAAAAACTTTCTGTTATACTGGGGTTCCACTAGTGAAGTTCTCAACTACTATGTACATTAATGTCCTTAGACCACCATTCTGCAAAGGGTAGGTGACAGGTGGGGTCTCAATTGAATAGAGGCCCCCATGCGTGTGGCTTTGGCACATAAGCATCATTGCTTCCATTTACAAAAGTGAAAGTTTTAGTGGATCCTCTCTTCAAACAGGTATTGACAAATCTGGTCCAACCCTATTAGTGAATAATGAGCCCCCACAGTTTTTCCTTGTGTTCCACTATTTTTGGCAACAACAACAGGGATGCAGGTTGTCTTATTCTTGCTGTGTAAAATATAGTAAAATGTTATAGAAAACAACATAACACAAGTTCAAATACAACATATCTCTTTATTAAGTCTGTGGGAGTTCTGGGAACAACCAAACAATCTTGGTGCAAAGAATTTTCCAAGTGGCAAGTAGAGCGATCTGTCACCTGCTAGTGGCTTTATGGCGGTATTCCTCATTAGTGCATGATATAATCCAGTCATAGGGCTAAAGGTGTATTCCCATTTTATACATATTTATGACATTCCCTCTGGATATTTCTTAAATGTACATGCTGGTCCCACCAATGCATCTTGAGAATGAGGCCTGACACACTCTGCTCTCAGTGAAGAATTGGTTGGATTTCCAACCTCTTTACTGACAGCTATGTGGCCCTTTTCCTGAGATAGATGCAAGTCCAACTGGTGGAATTGTATTTGCTATACATTTATGCCATATCCAATCATTTGTTTGATCGGCTACATTAAACATTTTAATGCATAGTGCATATTGATATATACTCACTCATATGAAAAAATTTAATATCTTAGTTATTGCACAACATTGATCAGAGAGAATCTGATAAATCAGAGATCTTTTGCGCTGAAAATAACAATTTACACACATAGATCTTACCTTAGATCTGTATACGTACATGACCTATTTGCTATTTGAGCTGTCAAGCATGTCTTGATGCCACCTTGTATAATATCTGTTAATAGAAGAGTGCAGTGCAGTTATAAAATTGATACTGGTGTAAGTAACAGCGGGGCATTAGCATTAAACTGCCACCATGTGAAACAGACTTGTTCAATGTAACACCTAATGAACTTATGCTAATGTGTGGTTGGTGAATCCTTAGTGTCAACGTATCTGATCTTTTAGCCTTTTCACATTTTTTTCTTGCAGATTACTCCCTCCGATACATTTGGTGCAGAACAGTAACTTGGTTCAAATTTATTTTCTATGATCTTCAAAGGCAAAACATCTGATAAAAAGAGAATATTTGGCATGTAAGAACGCATTTTTGTGTCTAGAGTAAACTTAAAGGGAACCTGTCATCAGGATTGTGCTAAGTAAACTCCATACACTGTCAGGCTGGCACCGTTACACTGATTAAAAAGATACCTTGGTTGATGAAATCCATCCTGTGATTGTTGCTTAATCTTTATTAGCAGTTTGGGGATAATTAGATTTTCATGCTTCGGGCAGCCTGTGGGTGGGGCTTTCATTAATGCTCTGTTCTTATATTCATCAATGTGGCTTAAATGACATGCCCCTGATCCTTCAGTGACCTGCCTCCTATTTTAAATACTGCTCTTGCGCAGTTCATAATATTGTTTTTGAAAAAAAAATGTAACTCTAGCAAATTGGCACCGGCGCCCCCGCATGCTCAGTTGCAGCTATCGTTTGCTGATAGATGCTATTGCGCACGCACCGTGGCCATTTTGCTGAAAAAAAAATGTTCTCCAACAAAATGTCGCCGGTGCCCGTGCATACACAGTAGCATCCATCACTAGCTGATAGATGCTACTGCCACAATGATGAATATGAGAGCAGAGCATTAATGAAAGCCCTGCCCTCTGACCACCCCGAAGCATATCATTATCTCCAAACTGCAAATAAGGAATAAACAACAACCACAGGACAGATTTCATCAACCCAAGTATCATTTTAATCAGTGTAACGGCACCAACCTGACATGTAGTGTATGTAATTTATTGAGCACAATCCTGATGACAGGTGTGCATTAAATCCTTTTTATCAATGGAAGTGTGTTTAACTGTGGTGCATTAAATCCTTTTTATCAATGGAAGTGTGTTTAACTGTGGTGTCACGGAGATTAATATTTGATCACCAGATGAATGGCAGAAATGTATTAACACCAACACTTTGTGTTGTTGATGTTCATTCAGTCAATTTAGTAAGAAGAAAGAAGTCTGATCAGTAATGAATGAAATGATTATATTTAATTTAAAATTATTGTGAGCTTCTACAAATACAGTATTCGGTCCTGATCAGAGATGAGCAGATCGATGTGTGGAGTCATTTTGTGAAATTCGATTCATAGTTTATAAAAATAAAAAAACTTGCCCACACTATTTCCCACACAGCTGAAGCATTAGCAAGCAGGCTAACGTAATTTTGTATGGCTGCCTCCCCATAAGCTCCTGCAGCTATGACATCTAGCGGATTATCATACCTTGTACAGTGGTGGTCAGTACTGGGGCCATCACAGATAAGAGGTTCCCAGAGGAGCACAATTTGTACAATAGACTCATTTTTCATCTCCAGAGTCACTGGGTAAGTCTTTCACTCTCTTCTGTAGAGTGTGAACTCTTATGGTCATCAGGGTCCTCTCACTCTCCTATACAGTGTAAGCTCTTATTGTCAGTGGTGTCCTCTCGCTCTCTCCTGTAGAGTGGAAGCTCTTATGGTAAGTGGTGTGCTCTCAATCTCTCCTGTAGAGTGTAAGTTCTTATTGTCAACTTGATCCTCTTTCTTGCTCTCTCTTCTGTAGAGTGTAAGCTCTTATGTTCAGTGGTGTCCTCTCGCCATCTCCTGTAGAGTGTATGCTCTTATTATCAGCACGATCCTCTTTTTTTCTCTCTCTTCTGTAGAGTGTAAGCTCTTATGATCATCAGGGTCCTCTGTAGTTTCTGTAGAGTTTAAGCTCTTATTATCAGCAGGATCCTCTTTCTTTCTCTCTCTTCTGTAGTCTGTAAGCTCTTATGGTTATCAAGGTCCTCTCACTCTTCTGTAGTGTGTAAGCTCTTATGGTCAGTGATGTCCTCTCACTATCTTCTGTAGAGTGTAAGCTCTTATTGTCAGTAAGACCCTCTTTCTTTCTCTCTCTTCTGTAGAGTGTAAGCTCTTATTGTCAGCACGATCCTCTTTCTTTCTCTCTCTTCTGTAGAGTGTAAGCTCTTATGGTCAGTGGTGTCCTATCGCTATCTCCTGTAGAGTGTACGCTCTTATTGTCAGCACAATCCTCTTTCTTTCTCTCTCTTCTGTAGAGTGTAAGCTCTTATGTTCAGTGGTGTCCTCTCGCCATCTCCTGTAGAGTGTAAGCTCTTATTATCAGCACGATCCTCTTTTTTTCTCTCTCTTCTGTAGAGTGTAAGCTCTTATGATCATCAGGGTCCTCTGTAGTTTCTGTAGAGTTTAAGCTCTTATTATCAGCAGGATCCTCTTTCTTTCTCTCTCTTCTGTAGTCTGTAAGCTCTTATGGTTATCAGGGTCCTCTCACTCTTCTGTAGTGTGTAAGCTCTTATGGTCAGTGATGTCCTCTCACTATCTTCTGTAGAGTGTAAGCTCTTATTGTCAGTAAGACCCTCTTTCTTTCTCTCTCTTCTGTAGAGTGTAAGCTCTTATTGTCAGCACGATCCTCTTTCTTTCTCTCTCTTCTGTAGAGTGTAAGCTCTTATGGTCAGTGGTGTCCTATCGCTATCTCTTGTAGAGTGTACGCTCTTATTGTCAGCACAATCCTCTTTCTTTCTCTCTCTTCTGTAGAGTGTAAACTCTTATGTTCAGTGGTGTCCTCTCACCATCTCCTGTAGAGTGTAAGCTCTTATTATCAGCAGGATCCTCTTTCTTTCTCTCTCTTCTGTAGTGTGTAAGCTCTTATGGTTATCAGGGTCCTCTCACTCTTTTGTAATGTGTAAGCTCTTATGGTCAGTGGTGTCCTCTCGCTATCTTCTGTAGAGTGTAAGCTCTTATTGTCAGCAAGACCCTCTTTCTTTCTTTCTGTGCTGTAGAATATAAGCTCTTATGGTCAGTGGTGTCCTCTTGCTCCCTCCTGTAGAGTGTAAGCTCTTATGGTCAGTGGTGTCCTCTCGCTCCCTCCTGTAGAGTGTAAGATCTTATGGTTATCAGGGTCCTCTCACTCTTCTGTAGTGTGTAAGCTCTTATGGTCAGTGATGTTCTCTCACTATCTTCTGTAGAGTGTAAGCTCTTATTGTCAGTAAGACCCTCTTTCTTTCTCTCTCTTCTGTAGAGTGTGAGCTCTTAATGTCAGCTCGATTCTTTCTTTCTCTCTCTTCTGCAGAGTGTAAGCTCTTATGGTCAGTGATGTCCTTTCGCCATCTCCTGTAGAGTGTAAGCTCTTATTATCAGCACGATCCTCTTTTTTTCTCTCTCTTCTGTAGAGTGTAAGCTCTTATGATCATCAGGGTCCTCTATCTTTTCTGTAGAGTGTAAGCTCTTATTATCAGCACGATCCTCTTTTTTTCTCTCTCTTCTGTAGTGTGTAAGCTCTTATGGTTATCAGGGTCCTCTTACTCTTTTGTGTGATGTCCTTTCGCCATCTCCTGTAGAGTGTAAGCTCTTATTGTCAGCAAGACCCTCTTTCTTTCTCTCTGTTCTGTAAAATATAAGCTCTTATGGTCAGTGGTGTCCTCTCGCTCCCTCCTGTAGAGTGTAAGCTCTTATGGTTAGTGGTGTCCACTCACTCTCTCCTACAGAGTGTAAGCTCTTAATGTCAGCTCGATTCTTTCTTTCTCTCTCTTCTGCAGAGTGTAAGCTCTTATGGTCAGTGATGTCCTTTTGCTATCTCCTGTAGAGTGTAAGCTCTTATTATCAGCACGATCCTCTTTTTTCTCTCTCTTCTGTAGAGTGTAAGCTCTTATGATCATCAGGGTCCTCTTTTTTTCTCTCTCTTCTGTAGTGTGTAAGCTCTTATGGTTATCAGGGTCCTCTCACTCTTCTGTAGTGTGTAAGCTCTTATGGTCAGTGATGTCCTCTCGCTATCTTCCGTAGAGTGTAAGCTCTTATTGTCAGCAAGACCCTCTTTCTTTCTCTCTCTCCTGTAGAGTGTAAGCTCTTATTGTCAGCACGATCCTCTTTCTTTCTCTCTCTTCTGTAGAGTGTAAGCTCTTATTATCAGCACGATCCTCTTTTTTCTCTCTCTTCTGTAGAGTGTAAGCTCTTATGATCATCAGGGTCCTCTTTTTTTCTCTCTCTTCTGTAGTGTGTAAGCTCTTATGGTTATCAGGGTCCTCTCACTCTTCTGTAGTGTGTAAGCTCTTATGGTCAGTGATGTCCTCTCGCTATCTTCTGTAGAGTGTAAGCTCTTATTGTCAGCAAGAGCCTCTTTCTTTCTCTCTCTCCTGTAGAGTGTAAGCTCTTATTGGCAGCACGATCCTCTTTCTTTCTCTCTCTTCTGTAGAGTGTAAGCTCTTATGTTCAGTTGTGTCCTCTCGCCATCTCCTGTAGAGTGTAAGCTCTTATTATCAGCACGATCCTCTTTCTTCCTCTCTCTTGTGTAGTGTGTAAGCTCTTATGGTCAGTGGTGTCCTCTCGCTATCTTCTGTAGAGTGTAAGCTCTTATGGTCAGTGGTGTCCACTCACTCTCTCCTACAGAGTGTAAGCTCTTATTGTCAGCATGATTCTTTCTTTCTCTCTCTTCTGCAGAGTATAAGCTCTTATGGTCAGTGATGTCCTTTTGCCATCTCCTGTTGAGTGTAAGCTCTTATTGTCAGCAGGATCCTCTTTCTTTCTCTCTCTCTCTTCTGTAGAGTGTAAGCTCTTATTGTCAGCAGGATCCTCTTTCTTTCTCTCTCTCTTCTGAGTGTAAGTGTGGCACCCCAGGGGTCCGGTTGCCACAGTGGCATTGCCTCCCTCACAAGAGGTGATGCCATGCCTGGAAGCAAGCAAGGGTCCCCTAATCAGGTTTTACTAAGCATGCAACACTGTCCTGGCTCCAGACCAGCAAGGGGAGTTCCTCCCCTTGGCAACTGGGATCGGGGGGGGGGGTTAGTTAGTCTAGTGTGAGGAGTTGAAGTCAGGACGTCGAAGAGAGAGGAGCTTGGGACTGGAGCTGCGCGGCAGCTCACCCCAGAAGGAACCAACACAGAAGAACCGGACACCGGAGTCCGAGGCTGTGGAGGCACTGAAGGCCCAGCAGCAGAAACTGGAGGGCAGGAGACTGCAGGTCTCCTGTCCCCATCAGACGCCTGGAGGTTCAGCAGCACAGAGGGCCCAGCACCGCCACGTGGTAGCGACGCACCAACAAGGCCCGAACTGCCTGCCAAATGGGTGAGCACAGAAACGTTGCACTCAGGGACGAGGGCCACCGCACAGCTACAAGCAACAGGGCCAAAGAGTTTAGTGGAAAGGGAAGGCCTCCAACTTCACCTGGCAAGGAGGATTCTTTACTTGCTTCCAGGCTGCCCGGACTTCCACTTCTAGCCCGTACCCTAGTACCAGCTAGTCTAATCACCACCAGTAAAGCTAAGAGGAAACCGCCATTAAGTTGTGGGCTGATTATTGCTGCGCCATCAATTCCTGCACTATAACGCCCAGCATAACC
Organism: Phyllobates terribilis; assembly: GCF_046119375.1. Taxonomy (NCBI): domain Eukaryota; kingdom Metazoa; phylum Chordata; class Amphibia; order Anura; family Dendrobatidae; genus Phyllobates; species Phyllobates terribilis. The sequence goes on along the minus strand of NW_027362762.1, from coordinate 123,244,914 downwards.
TATAACATCAACACTGCCCTGGAGCTAAGCTCTACCTGTGGAGAGCCACACCATCCCTGTTGCACTAACATCAGCTCCAGAGGACCTGCTCCGCAGCGGCGGCTCCCTGTAGCCGCATACCACAGGAGGCATCACGAACTGTATACAAACATTATAAATCCCCTATAAATAACCCCTTTTTATTGATCGCCCTGGGTCACAGACTGGGTCACCGCCACTGTGACATCGCCCAGAATCTACTGGCCCGGCACCGGGTACCCCAAGGCCCAGGGGGCGCGTCAACTTGGCGTCACAAACAGGATGCAATCACTATAAATCCTCTATCAATAACCCCTTTTTATTGACCGCCCTGGGTCACGGACCGGGTCACCGCCACTGTGACATCCCCCAGCATCTACCGGCCTGGCACCTGGTACCCCACGGCCCAGGGGGGCGCGTCATAAGCTCTTATGATCATCAGGGTCCTCTCTCTCTTCTGTAGTGTGTAAGCTCCTATAGTCAAAGAGGTCCTCTCTCGGTCTCTCCTTTAGAGTGTAAGCTCTTATTGTCAGCCAGGTCCTCTCTCGCTCTCCCTTTAGAGTGTAAGCTCTTATTGTCATCAAGGTCCTCTCTCGCTCTCTCCCCTACTTGTATTTTCCGATCAATTACAAGATTTACAGTATTAAGATTGGTGAAAATTTGCCACAAATTAAATTTTCAGGAAAAATTTGGCAAAGCCAGCAAATTTAGATTGCAAACGATCCTCTCATCTCTAGTCCTGATGTTATGTTTAAAAGATGGGGTGATTTGAGTGGCAATCAGTTAAGTAGAAGGGTGTGCTCACATGTTGCGGTATTATGCCATGCAGCAAAATAACGTTTCCCACTACATTCACATTTCCATACCTATTTTTACATCAGTGTAAAATAGACCATTTTTATCTCATTTGTCATCTGTTTTGCCTCTGTTTTTTTCTCATCCATTTTTTAAAAATGAAGTAAATGAAAAAACAGTATTAACCTGCAGATATGGGATTAATCTACAGGTTAATAGCATTGTGACCCTACGAGGAGCCGAAACTTAGACCCCTGCTGAGGGGAGGAAATTAACTTTATTCACCCTGCCAGCTTTTGGATTTCAGTCATAAGGGGTGGCGCCAGTGTGGTTTCAGCCACCACTCTGTGGTGCCGGGCCGATTCAGAACACTATTAACCTGCAGAGTAACCCCATATCTTCAGATTAATAGTGTTTTTCACATGACTGGAATCCGAACACTGCCAGGGAGAACAAAGTTAATTTCCTCCTGGCAGCGAGGCTCTAAGTGTGCCGGCACCACCCCTGTGACTAAAACCTGAATGTTATCTGGAGAAATAAATAAAGTTCATTTCCACAGGCGCTGGGGCAGATTCACAATGCTATTAACCTGTAGATTAACCCCATATCTGCAGGTTAATAGAATTTTTCAGATGACAGGTTCCCTTTAACAATGGATGTGTGAAAAACAGCTGAATCTTGGATGGACATGGAGTACAAAGTTTGTCTTCGGTGTCATCCGTTTTACACACATCCCCATAATGGCCAAGTTGGGTCCACAAAACTGATCAGAATAGGACCTGCTTTGAGTCTCATGGACTGGAGATACAGATCCCTTTTCAAAACTGATATGTGTATGGCTCAATGAAACTCTAAGGATCTGTGTGATGTCCGAGAAGAAAACAGACAGCACTACAACATATCATACGAAAGTGTGAATGAAGCCTTACAGTGATTTGCCTTGGTCTTGTGATAATATTATTAGCACCTCTTCTTAAACATACATGTTAAAAATGTGATCCCCTGTAAAAATCACAATATCAACAACCTCATGACAAAACTACAGTAAATCTCTGACACAGTGGCGGACACAAACAGAAAAGGGTCCCTGTGCAATAACAATATATGGGCCCTACAATGTCCAATAGTTCAATGTAAAGCACAGTTCCACCTGCTTTGGACTTGAAATGGGCCAGCTTAGTTCTTGGGCCCTTGTATGGCCGCACAGGTTGCACCAATGGTATGTCCACCACTGGTCTGACGTGTGAGACTCTATCCTAATGTGTGAACCCAGCCCAATAAATGGAAAAGTAGGAATTACCATGTAATAAGAGTGTCCTCCTTTTTATTACAATTGTTTCCAGCTACACTCCATAAATATACTAATATCTGTTCGGCAGACGACTCTCTCTCTCCCAATTTTCCCATAAATAGTAGCACTCGACTGAGAGCTAATATGTTCTTAACAGGGAGAGAGGAGATACACATCGGATGGTTGGCTGGTCCTGCTGAAAATGGCAGGTTCTGATCACTTTTTACCTTATTAGTACAGGACCCTAAAAAGGTCAATTGGCTTTCTTTGAAACTGACCATATTATGAGTGTGCCTAAAATAGATAAAATAGATTACAATCCCCATTGGGGACAATAATTAATGTGACTGGTGGTAATCTCTGTATGGAGCCTTGAAATTGGTTTACGCTATACAAGCACTGGGACATAAATAATGGTAGATACATTCTAGTTATTTACAAGATTTTATTTTAAATGTTACGGACCCGGGAGGTGGAACCTCTGCGCTGCGGTGCAAGGAGGGTCCAGAGGGGCGTGACTAAGTATCTACTCAGCCTGACCAAGGTCACACGGCGGCTCAGTCGACTCCGTGAACCAGGGAGGGACCGAGCAGAGGGACCAGGTGCCACTCTGGGACCGACCTTGTATGAGAGCAAGTGACTCCCATGGGTCAGAAGGCTGGAACAGACCGGTACAGTGGATGAGCACGGCAGGCAGGCTGACAGGTGGTTCGGGTAGACAGGCAAGCTGATTCGGCTGATAGCCAGACCAGTGCTCCGGGTAGGCAAGCTGGCGGGCACAATTGGTAACAGGCAGGTGCTTCCAGGTAAGCAGGCAAGTGGGCACGGCAAGTAACAGGCAGGTGGCTTCAGGTAAGCAGGCTGGCGGGCAATGCAGGTAACAGGCAGGTGCTTCCAGGTAAGCAGGCGGGCAGAGCCCATAGACAGACTGGCGGACTGGACTGTAGGCAGACTGTCGGGCTGGAAAGTAGTCAGACTGGCGGACTGGACTGAAGAACATACGGACAGGACTGACTTGCAGAGGACCTGAGGGCTGAAGCAAAGTAAGAATAACAGAGCAACAACCTTGCACGGGCACCTCCATATTGGCGGAGGTGCCTTTTATAGAGAAAGTCCTCCGGCCATTGTTTGGGGACTTTTTAGGACAGCGCACACGGCCCCTTTAAGAGGGAGGGAGCGCGAGCCTTAAGCACAGAGCCAGGGAAGCTGTGTGTACCAGCAGCCGCAGCAGGGAGGCCGGAAGATGCCGGAGCAGGACCACGGCGGTAAGGGGGATGGCGTCTCTGCCTGGCAGGGGGCAGAGACGCCGATGTTACATGAAATCAATAGTTTTGGTGCCATAACAATTGTAATTTATTGGTAAACCTTTATCTATGCGCCCATTTCTGAATATTGGATCTCTGTATGTATAGACAGTATATACAGTGCTGAGCAAGAGTTTTAGGCAGGTGTGGAAAAACTACTGCAAAGTACAGAAGGCCATACACATACACATTAGATGACTGTTGGCCAATCTTTCGTCCAACAGCCATCTCAGCTGACTCTCCCATACACAGGTGCACTTGCTCTGTGACTGTGATTGACACATTGGCCAGCAGTTTATCTCATAAAGAACAATGTGAACGGCAGTCTAAAATAGGACATGCGTGATTGACTTCTCTCCCGACCATCAGTTGGCCGGCGCCCCCATGCACATTCGACTGTTGGTCGGACCCATCTATTTTGAGGCAATGTTAGTCTAATGTGTTTGAGGGCTTAAAAAGGCTTTCAAAAATAAAAATGTTAATAGTTTGAGCCCCGATCTCAACATCATCGATTCTGTCTGGGATTACAAGAAGAGACAGAAGGAGTGGCACAAGCGACATCCACTGAAGATCTGTGGTTATTTCTCCAAGAAGTTTGGAGCAACCTCGCTGCTGAGTTCTTTGAAAAACTGCAAAGTGTACCTAGATTAATTGATGCTGTTTTTTAAGGCAAATAGCCCATTCTTTCAAGATGGCCGGACCATCATTGTAAATAAGCACCTGTATTTTGTATCACCCCCACTTCATTGTAGATTATAAACTCTTACAAGCAGGGTCGTCATTTTTGCTTTAATTGTTGTATTATCTTTAACTATGTTACTTACAGTACAGACCAAAAGTTTGGACACACCTTCTCATTTAATGATTTTTCTGCATTTTCATGACTATAAAATTATACATTCACACTGAAGGCATCAAAACTATGAATTAACACATGTGGAATTATATACTTAGCAAAAAAGTGTGAAACAACTGAAAATATGTCTTATATTCTAGGTTCTTCAAAGTAGCCACCTTTTGCTTTGATGACTGCTTTGCACACTCTTGGCATTCTCTTGATGAGCTTCAAGAGGTAGTCACCGGAAATGGTCTTCCAACAATCTTGAAGGAGTTCCCAGAGATGCTTAGCACTCTTTGGCCCTTTTGCCTTCACTCTGCTGTCCAGCTCACCCCAAACCATCTTGATTGGGTTCAAGTCTGGTGACTGTGGAGGCCAGGTTATCTGGCGTAGCATCCCATCACTCTCCTTCTTAGTAAAATAGCCCTTACATAGCCTGGAGGTGTGTTTGTGGTCATTGTCCTGTTGAAAAATAAATGATGGTCCAACTAAACGCAAACCGGATGGAATAGCATGCCGCTGCAAGATGCTGTGGTAGCCATGCTGGTTCAGTATGCCTTCAATTTTGAATAAATCCCCAACAGTGTCACCAGCAAAGCACACCCACACCATCACACCTCCTCCTCCATGCTTCATGGTGGGAACCAGGCATGTAGAGTTCATCTGTTCATCTTTTCTGCGTCGCACAAAGACATGGTGGTTGGAACCAAAGATCTCAAATTTAGACTCATCAGACCAAAGCACAGATTTCCACTGGTCTAATATCGATTCCTTGTGTTATTTAGCCCAAACAAGTCTCTTCTGCTTGTTGCCTGTCCTTAGCAATGGTTTCCTAGCAGCTATTTTACCATGAAGGCCTGCTGCACAAAGTCTCCTCTTAACAGTTGTTGAAGAGATGTGTCTGCTGCTAGAACTCTGTGTGGCATTGACCTGGTCTCTAATCTGAGCTGCTGCTAACCTGCGATTTCTGAGGCTGGTGACTCGGATAAACTTATCCTCAGAAGCAGTGGTGACTCTTGGTCTTCCTTTCCTGGGACGGTCCTCATGTGAGCCAGTTTCTTTGTAGCGCTTGATGGTTTTTGCAACTGCACTTGGGGACACTTTCAAAGTTTTCCCAATTTTTCGCACTGACTAACCTTCATTTCTTAAAGTAATGATGGCCACTCATTTTTCTTTACTTAGCTGCTTTTTTCTTGCCATAATACAAATTCTAACAGTTTATTCAGTAGGACTATCAGCTGTGTATCCACCTGACTTCTGCACAACACAACTGATGGTCCCAACCCCATTTATAAAGCAAGAAATCCCACTTATTAAACCTGACAGGGCACACCTGTGAAGTGAAAACCATTTCCAGTGACTACCTCTTGAAGCTCATCAAGAGAATGCCAAGAGTGTGCAAAGCAGTCATCAAAGCAAAAGCTGGCTACTTTGAAGAACCTAGACTATAAGACATATTTTCAGTTGTTTCACCCTTTTTTGCTAAGTATATAATTCCACATGTGTTAATTCATAGTTTTGATGCCTTCAGTGTGAATGTACAATTTTCAAAGTCATGAAAATACAGAAAAATCTTTAAATGAGAAGGTGTGTCCAAACTTTTGGTCTGTACTGTATGACTGTTGTATATGAACCTCTGAACTGTAAAGCGCTGCGGAATATGTTGGCGATATATAAATAAAGATTATTATTAAGATTATTATTAAAGAGGCTCACACCAAATACTGATTTGATTTCGATTTCTCTTTAGTTGACTTTGCAATTTGTTAATTGGTAAAAATAATCTATTAACACTTCTATTCTCGAGAGAATTGTTACTTTGCACCATTTTCCCCCACACCTGCCTATATACATAATATATTTATTTCACATAGAAGAATATATTTATGTGAAACCCATAAAATGTAACCTTTTTTTTCAGGGTGGGGGGGGGGGAGTTACATTAAAGCAAGGTGCGGTAATAGATGGAAAAAAGAAAAGATGTCCCACTATCACAGCCTATATTTGCTTTTATGCCATTGTCAAGAAAAGTGAAACAAGATGATTAAACTTCCAAAGTCTACAAATATGCTGCAATTATTTGCAAGGAAAATGATTCATATATGAATTAGTCACAACTGGAGCAGAGTAATATTTATTTTCCTGGAAAGGAAAAAAAAAGTTGCACTTGGCTAAAAGTTCTGTAACTTCTTAGCTGATTTCAACAGTGGCTGATTTTTCCTGGAGGGTGGTACATTAGTCTCAGGTTGATAGCTGCTCCCCTCCCACAGAATTCCAGGCTGTATATAAACTGTGTGCAGCTCTAGAACACTTGGCAGTTCTCCCTTTCCATTTACAGGGAGCCTTTGGGGGACTAAACAATGAAGGTTATATTTTTATCAATCTTTGCCATTTTTCTACTGTCTGCATTTGACCTTGCAGACAGTAATGGCTACTATGACAAGATCTTGTCACACAGTCGCATAAGAGCCAAAAAACAAGGGTAAGTAGTATCATGATTTTTTTTTTATGGGTTTAAACATATAAAACTTTTTCATTTTTTTTCTTGGGAAACAGAACTAGTCATTGCATAGTTAATTCATGTTTTTAAAAAAAATAGAAATAGAAAATTATGAAAAGCAAAACTTTTTATTAATTTATTAGCATTTCTATTGTTTTTTGTTTTTTTTAGCTCTTGTTTAATATAGACCTCTGATAGAAGATATCTAAGAAAGAGGAAGGAGAGACAGGGGGGAGAGGTATAAAAGATAAGACATAGAGAGATAGATGATAGATAGAGGGATAGATAGAAAGATAGATAGATAGATAGATAGATAGATAGAGGGAAAGATAGAAAGATAGATAGATAGATAGATAGATAGATAGATAGATAGATAGATAGATAGATAGAGGGATGAGTATATAGATGGATGGATAGTTGTATAGATGGATGGATAAATAGATTTATAGACAGATAGACAGATAGATAGATATAGGGATAAGTAGATAGATGGATGGATAGATAGATAGATAGATAGATAGATAGATAGATAATAGATGGATAGATAGATAGATAGATGGATGAGTAGATAGAGGGATAGATGGATAGATAGATAGATAGATAGATAGATAGATAGATAGATAATAGATGGATAGATAGATAGATAGATAGATAGATAGATGGATGAGTAGATAGAGGGATAGATGGATAGATAGATAGATAGATAGATAGATAGATAGATAGATAGATAGATAGATAAATTATTCATGGAATTTCATCTGAAATCTTTGCCTAATATGTTTTATGTTCTTTTTAATGTTTTGAGAAAAGAAATAGCTTTATTGAATTTGAAGTATATTTTGTTAACAAAGTTAAATGGTGTCTTGAAATATTGATGCCTAGAGATGTAGCAGAGCTATAAGTGTCTTTTGTGCCCAGTAATAACATGTTGCAAATTTGACATTAATCTTATCTATAAAAAATGAGTAGAAAAATCTATCTATGTCTGTCTTATAGATTTGCAGAAATCTATGGCTTTTTACCTGGACCGTGGATATAAGGAATTGTTGATATGCAGCAAATAATTGATTCAAACTTTATTGCTTTAGTGCTCAACTTTTATTGTGATAATACAGTAGTAGACTCGAGTTCAGTAGCAAAGAATTACATCTGCTGGGCAAGAGTGTGAACTGTCCCTACTGTTTGGAGGGCTGCGTGTTGTTTGCATAGCTGTGCTTGGTATTCCCCACACTGGAGATGGCTCTTCTTAGTAGCCCTAATGGCATTTCATTGTACTGAGATCCCTCTAAACAAAGAGACAGCCATAACCTCCCTGAGCACATGGTGTTTTTACAAGGTTTGCTTCAATGGTAATGGATGGGAGACTCCAGCAAAAAAAAAGCAACTGTAATAAAGCATTTAGTAACATGTTGCAGGGCACCTGGCGGTGACCGATGGGAAGGTTACCAGGCATAAAGCTGCCTTTGTTTCCTCAGTAATGTACAGGGATAGGGACTCGTGGAAAGTGACTTTACAGAAATCCTAGTTAAATTCATAGTATAGCAATTATCACATCTAAATGAAATGTTTTCTTTCACTTTATTTCCTATTTAGTCCAAATGTCTGTGCTCTGCAACAAGTCATGGGAACAAAAAAGAAGTATTTCAGTACCTGCAAAAACTGGTACCAGGGCGCCATCTGCGGCAAAAAAGCGTAAGTGGTGTTAACGACTTCAGAATTAATTATTTTACTGGCTGCCTTTATAAAATATAAGCTATAATGTCTGATTTGCCTATAACCCCTTACTACTGTATATAGATTCAAGCGGAATAATGGAAAGTGGCCGGGATGTGTATGGCTCTGCTCTACAGTCATGGGGCTCCTTGTGGGATTAACCTATTTGTTGATTGATGGAGTCTTTTATTTTTTATTTTACAAGATTTATATTTCTGGTTTCACTTGTTAAACTATTTGTATAAAACAAGACTTTTATAGTGTAAATGAGAACTTCTAGAGTGAGGATCCAAATAGATAACGCTCCAGTAATATGCTCCATAGTAAGGACGAACAAGCATATTTAGATAGATTTTGCCAATTGTACAGTGAAATGTTTAATGGCTCCTACATGATAAGTGCAAGGAGTAATTTAAAATGTAAAGTGCTGCGAAATATGTTGGTGCTGTAGAAATACAAATTATTATTATTATTGATCCAAAAGCAATTGGTGTAAAAAGCCTGAATGTAGGATGACTCAGTTGGAACAATAAAATGGGTGTAAGGAGAATCGAAATAAACCAGCATTCCTTGGATACCATATTAAGATACAGGGCTAGGTCAACTTACTGGATATTAGCTCAGAGTGACTTAAAGGGCTTGTCCACTATTGGACAACCTCTTATCAATGGTCCTAGGATGCTGCATAAACTAAAAAATAGTAATACTTACCAGACCGGTGCTGCTGCTTTTCTCTCTGTCTGGTGTCCCCCGCCGGTCTCCTTATCAATTGCAGTATGTATATATAATTTAGTGTTAAAATCAAAGAAGAACTTTGGTAACTGAATTTGAAAAATTTGAGGATAAGATGCTCAGACTGAATCGAATAGATCCTCTGGATTTATAAATTTGATGCAACTCACAATGCATATAAGATGGTTTCCTTACCCAACCTGATTGCTAATATACATCCTTTTGTTTTCAAGGTCTTACAATAGTACTAGAGACTAGAAAAATATTTCCATAGCAGCCTATAGTATATTGGCAGGCTATAAAGTTAGTGGTTGTCTCATTAGAGACAATCCTTTTCAAAAGTTGCAGTCGGGGGAAATAACTCATTGCCTAAGGTCCAGTTTCACGCTAGTGAGGCGTTTCCTCTGCAATATAGTATTCCATGTCCCATTCAGATGAATGGCCATCCATTTTTATTCAACAATGGCTCTAGTCTGCCACAATCAAAGCTGCTCATATAGAGTCAGGCTTGGACTGGCCCACAGGGGAACAGGTGAATTCCCCGGTGGGCCACTGTGCAAGAGTTGGAAGCCACCACTCTTATGAGCAGTTATTGGCACAATACACTTGTTTCTCTGTGTAAAGACAAAGGCGGCATCAAATCATTCATAGAACAAACTACCCAGTGTAATATTATACAGAAGAAGAGGTAAATCTGTTAATTTACTTAATATTTACATGTAGCTGAACACTGGGACCCCAGAAAGAAAAAGGGGAGATTTTCAGAACAATCACAAATAAAGTATTACAATTCCTTTATTTTTAATCCATTAAAAACCAAAGTTTCACATGGCAAGTTCACAATCTGATGAGTTTCTGGTATGGGTAGTTTCTGGTAGTGGGACCGGCAGAGTCAATGTTACACTTGCCCTTACACCCCAGTCCGACACTGTTTCGAGTGGTTAGAAAAAGTTCCAAAATCTTTCAATTCTTTATTGACACTTTTAAGCACCTATCATATAGGTTAATATCTTATATATGACTCAAGACAGTGTCTTTTCTGCGGGGGGAAAGCTATTTTAAAACTTTTTCCCATCATATTGTACTGCCTACTAGCTGGATCTCCACAAGGAGAAGTTTTTCCTTTTCAATCGATTACGTGCCACCATTATCCAGGTTTACAGAAATGCACCTAGTTTCTAGTTAATGGATTGTCTAGTTTCAAAGATCTCATATTTAAGTGCCCTGTTTGGAAATTCTGAGTTAATGGTAGAGAGTCAATCATCCATAACCTCCATTTATTTACTGGAGAAAGCTGCCAGAAGTAATGTCTTAAAAACAGACAGCCCATTCATTTTCATGGGCGCCTTGTAATAATGAAATTCCCATGTAGGAGGGAAATTGAACATTTGATTCCAGATCCTCCTGCAGATTCTGGTTGATCACTGGCGATCACAACCGCAGGACAGAAAGGTTCTGTATTCTACTTTTTCAGTGAAGGCAGCAGCCTTGTATGAAGGCATCGAAAACTAGATTAAGATTGTGATGTGGTAAAATACTAATAAAAATACATATCTTTTAGGCAAAATGTGAATAGTACGATTTTTTGGGGATTACATACAAGAGCTACTTTGTATCAAATATGACTAAAGCGTTGGATTGTTGTTAGGCATTTGCAAGATTCTGTCCAGGAAATGTGTTCTTTGGGATAAATCAAGAGTTAAAAATCAAAAAGTTTTTAAAATCATCTTTAAAAAGTGCAGTGAGGAAGTAAGACTTATAGTATCACTTTATCTACTTATGGAATATTTGCTTTAGGTCACTGGTGGAAAACATATGGCTCTCCAGCTGTTGTAAAGATGTAATCCCTAGCATGGTCCTGATAGCCATAGGCTGGGAATTTCACAACATCTGGAGAATACATTGAAGATGGACATTTCCGTCAATGATTATTTGTAAAATTAGAATTTTCCAAACATTCCCAATTATTGTTAAACTCAAATAAAATTGCGCTTTTTAAAATCTCGTTGAAATCATACTAACTTTACAAAAATTTGACTACAAAAGTTTTTCCTTTTACAACCACTAGGGGGAGGTAGTGACACTTTCATCATCCCATAATGCTTTCTAGTAATTGTATCCTTCTGGGCAGTGAAGGACCTTGAGTCCATTTTAATGCTTTATATAATAACTACAAAAATATCAAATGTTTATTAATTATTATAACCTCTGTAGAGGGAAAATAATAAATAAATACAATGTTTTCCCATGGAACCTGGGTTTCCTTAGGCAATGTGACATTAGTGATGGCCATAGCTGAGGAAGTGAATCCTATGAAGCAAAACAATGCAGTGTGTGCTGTGACGGATGTAAAGGGTTACCCTGGCCAAAAAAGAAGACGAGTGCTCCAGATTAATATTTTTTATTGCGGTCACTTTCATAGATTAAGGCAACGTTCACACGTTCAGTATTTGGTCAGTGTTTTACATCAGTATTTATAAGATAAAACCAGGTGAGGAACAATCAGAGGAAAAGTATAATAGAAACCCGTCACCACTTCTGTATTTATCACCCACTCCTGGTTTTGGCTTATAAATACTGATGTAAAATACTGACCAAATACTGAACATGTCCTAATAGTCACAATTTCCAATCAGCATTAAAGCACCACTTCAGCATATTTTATTATTGCAGCGCTGGAGAGGTGACACTAATCTAATTTACCTGACCCTAGTCTTATACTTACCATTTGTCATCTTCATCTGTTATCAGCACCGCTCCACTCGTCTCCTGCAGTTTGTGACCTGCCGGATCGTTCAAGTGTTTGTTGGGTGATTCGGAAGTCACAACTCAATGTAAGTCTATAAGGCCAGAATGAGGCCAGAACGAGGATCTCATAGGCTTACATTGAGAGCTTGTGACCGTTACCTCTGACTTCCGATCAGTCAGAAGTTGTGGTCTCAAGATGGCCTATTGGGACCGGAGTGGCGCCGGGAACAGATGAAGACAGCGGCTGCTAAGTATAATGCTAGAGGCAGGGAACATGGATTAATAGCACCACTCCAGCACGGAAATTTAAAAAAAAGTGCTGCAGTGGTGCTGTAAGGCTTTTAACATTGAGGGTTGTTCCAAGACAGTTATGATGCTTATATATCTTACACAGCAGTCAGATGGGCAATACGGTGGCAGACACGTAATTGATGCAACCTGTGTGGCCGCACAAGGTCTCATGGGGTAAAGGAGCCCACTACCACCTCCGAAGCAGGTCTAATTGGGCATTTTCATGAGCTATTGGACTGCAAAGAGCCCATATACTGATGTTGCACAGGGGCCTCTTCTGTCTGTGTCCACCAGTGGGACAATTAATTGTATGTCCGTCAGCTCCCAACTACCCTATGGAAGTATACGTTATTACTGCCTCCCCCTGAAATCATCTGCCAGGAGAGGGTTGGGATTTCTGGTCGTCCAATTCCTTTGAAGTTGAAAGCGGGGATGGGTGAGGTGTCCACCAATAATTTTACCACGAATTTGTAAAAATAGCAGCTTTCTGTTGTGATGCAATGTATATATCTACCATAGAGGCACCTGGCTTGGAGCAATAAGAATAGGGGCTCCCACAGGGCCAACCCAACTTACTATTGCTGTGGGCTTTGGGAACTTTCACAATAACAGCAATGTCGATGAACATGTGACAGTAAGATCCCTATGAGGTTCATACGTGTCTAACAGTAATTTACTCAGTACTGTAATGGTTTATCTAATAAATGCGCTGAACCCGGCTGAATGTGGAGGAGTGCGGTCACTATCTCCATACTAACATTGCTACATGATCCCCTAATAAATCAGTAGTAAAAGTGCAGGGGGGCTTATCGCAAAGTAGTCTACAGTATGTACATGGAGAGGGAGGGGGACATTTTTTTATTTTACTTCTCATTTTTTGCAGATTATATCATAGTAGGAGATACATTGAGTTACTTGCTTTTCCATAACCTTGTGATATCAAGTGAATTACCGTACTTAATGTTTTGCCAGCTGAAGCTTTGTTTCCTGACTCCCCCATAAACATGCACGCTAGGGTTAGGATACGCTCATAGGGAGGGTCCATCAGAGGTACTCTATATATTGGGAGTCTATGCCTCCAGAATATCCCACTGTGTAGCCATAGCGTGATATATTTCACTTATTGTATCCAATGGTAAAAGAAAGATAATTACTAAAATGAATAATCATTTATGTGTTGTCATATTGTTTTGTGTGTTACATTCATTTAATATTTGCTTGGTAGAAAAGTGATTGTCAGTTACTTGTGTATTCACGTGGGATTTTATCTAGCGGAATCATTCATTTGTTGTTATTGCTTTGACCTCTGGGGTCATGTCGATCCCAATGAATCAGGAATGGTCCTGTCAGCAGTCCGATCTGGTTCCTGTTATTAGAGCTTTATGGATGCTTAAAGAGACTTTAGACAAAGCAGCGGGAAGCGTTATATTGTAGTTGTCAGCGATACCTACAGTAGACATAATAATAATGAAAATATATGAAAGGATCATATTGTATATCTAAGCAGGCTTTTATTCTTATAAGCCTTACTATACAGTCTCTAATATTGCATTGGCAGCGGAAGCACGGTCATTCTGTGGTTGTATTTCTGAATTGCTCGGTTTTGAATATAACGAAAGATGTCGCCTACATGGAATTGTATGGTTTCCTCAAGTTTCTCTGGGTTTCCAAGTATTCTAGTCTTCTCTTATGCTGAGAAACACACTATTTCCTATAAAATTGGCCTTACTTTGGCCATATACATTAAATAGACATAGGCTGAATGCTGGTTCAGTGGCTGCTATCGCTCCCGGACACCTCCACCCATACAGAGAGTGATTTGCTGTCAGAAGACTCTGGTGGTGGCTTATGTCTTATGGAGAAATAGAAGGATTCCAGCATCAAGAACTTCAGTTAAAACCATATTTTATTAGGTTAGTATTAAAAATCGCAACCTGTGTATAGGAATAACTAGCAAACGCGTTTCAGACTGCTGTCTTTAACGGGAACCTGTCACATGAAAAAACGCTATTAACTTGTAGATATTGGGTTAATTTTCAGGTTAATTGCGTTCTGAACCTGTCCTGCGCCCGTAATTAGAGCCCCACTGCCAGGCTGAAATTAACTTTATTCCTCCCAGTAGTGATTGGGTTTCAGTCATGGGGGTGGTGCCGACGCGGTTTCAGTCACCACTTTGTGGATAGAGAGCGGTGGCTGTAACAGCGCCCCCTGCACTGACTGACAGCCGGCCCTAATGCTGAGCTGCTGTCAGTCGGTGCTGGGGGTGCTGTTACAGAGAGAGGTGACTGAAACCTAGGTGGCGCCATCCCTGTGACTGAAATCCGAACACTACCAGGAGGAATAAAGTTCATTTCTGCCTGGCAGCGGGGCTCTAAGTGCAGGCGCCGGGCAGTTCAGAACACTTTTAACCTGTAGATTAACCCCATGTCTGTAGGTTAATAGCATTTTTCACTTGACAGGCTCCCTTTACTCATTGCATATGATGACACTGATATGCAGTGATTAAAGATAACAGTCTGGCAGATATCCCATACAGGGGTTGCGGTTTTTAATACTTGCCTAATAAAGTGTGGTTTTAACTGAAGATCCTGACACTGGGATCATTTCTTTTTCTCTATCATTTCTCCTAAAGCACCTTCGGTCACCATGCTTTGGATCTTCATTTGGATGAACTGACTTTTTTCCGTCTTATATCTTATGGCTCAGAAGGATAAGGTGGTTGAATCCAAACACCAATTCTGCCATTGGGACGTTGTTGGCAGGATCCCATAACAGTAAATGATGGACTGGTCTTGTCAAAATCGGCAGGTTCGGCTGACACACCTCTAAAGTGTATCTCCTGTGATGGGCAAATTAGGGACCAAGGGGAAATGTGACAATGTCTGTACAGCACTGCAGAATGTGTTGGTGTATTTAAGTGACGAGAAATAAGTGGTTCTAGTAAGAAATTTTAAATATGTCTGAACACTTTTCTCATTTAAAGATTTTTCTGTATTTTCATGACTATGAAAATTGTACATTCACACTGAAAGCATCAAAACTATGAATTAACACATGTGGAATTATATACTTAACAAAAAAGTGTTAAACAACTGAAAATATGTCTTATATTCTAGGTTCTTCAAAGTAGCTACCTTTTTTCTTTGATGACTGCTTTGCACACTCTTGGCATTCTCTTGATGAGCTTCAAGAGGTAGTCACCGGAAATGGTCTTCCAACAATCTTGAAGGAGTTCCCAGAGATGCTTAGCAATTGTTGGCCCTTTTGCCTTCACTCTGCGGTCCAGCACACCCCAAACCATCTTGATTGGGTTCAGGTCTGGTGACTGTGGAGGCCAGGTCATCTGGCGTAGCACCCCATCACTCTCCTTCTTGGTCAAATAGCCCTTACACAGCCTGGAGGTGTGTTTGGGGTCATTGTCCTGTTGAAAAATTAATGATGGTCCAACTAAACGCAAACCGGATGGAATAGCATGCCGCTGCAAGATGCTGTGGTAGCCATGATGGTTCAGTATGCCTTCAATTTTGAATAAATCCCCAACAGTGTCACCAGCAAAGCACTCCCCACACCATCACACCTCCTCCTCCATGCTTCACGGTGGGAACCAGGCATGTAGAGTCCATCCGTTCACCTTTTCTGCGTCGCACAAAGACACAGTGGTTGGAAACAAAGATCTCAAATTTGGACTCATCAGACCAAAGCACAGATTTCCACTGGTCTAATGTCCATTCCTTGTGTTCTTTGGCCCAAACAAGTTTCTTCTGCTTGTTTCCTGTCCTTAGCAGTGGTTTCCTAGCAGCTATTTTACCATGAAGGCCTGCTGCACAAAGTCTCCTCTTAACAGTTGTTGAAGAGATGTGTCTGCTGCTAGAACTCTGTGTGGCATTGACCTGGTCTCTAATCTAAGCTGCTATTAACCTGCGATTTCTGAGGCTGGTGACTCGGATAAACTTATCCTCAGAAGCAGAGGTGACTCTTGGTCTTCCTTTCCTGGAGCGGTCCTCATGTGAGCCAGTTTCTTTGTAGCGCTTGATGGTTTTTGCAACTGCACTTGGGGACACTTTCAAAGTTTTCCCAATTTTTCACACTGACTGACCTTCATTTCCAAAAGTAATGATGGCCACTTGTTTTTCTTTACTTAGCTGCTTTTTTCTTGCCATAATACAAATTCTAACAGTCTATTCAGCAGGACTATCAGCTGTGTATCCACAAGACTTCTGCACAACACAACTGATGGTCCCAACCCCATTTATAAGGCAAGAAATCCCACTTATTACCTGACAGGGCACACCTGTGAAGTAAAAAACATTTCCGGTGACTACCTCTTGAAGCTCATCAAGAGAATGCCTAGAGTGTGCAAAGCAGTCATCAAAGCAAAAGGTGGCTACTTTGAAGAACCTAGAATATAAGACATATTTTCAGTTGTTTCACACATTTTTGTTAAGTATATAATTCCACATGTGTTAATTCATAGTTTTGATGCCTTCAGTGTGAATGTACAATTTTCATAGTCATGAAAATACAGAAAAATCTTTAAATGAGAAGGTGTGTTCAAACTTTTGGTCTGTACTGTACATACATATATATACACTGCTCAAAAAATAAAGGGAACAGTCAAATAACACATCCTAGATCTGAATGAATGAAATATTCTCATTGAATACTTTGTTCTGTACAAAGGTGAATGTGCTGACAACAAAATCACACAAAAATCATCAATGAGACGTTGGTGGATGGAGCGAGACATGATGTTCCAGATGTGCTCAATCGGATTCAGGTCTGGGGAATGGGCAGGCCAGTCCATAGCTTCAATGCCTTCATCTTGCAGGAACTGCTAACACACTCCAGCCACATGAGGTCTGGCATTGTCCTGCATTAGGAGGAACCCAGGGCCAACTGCACTAGCATTTGGTCTCACAAGGGGTCTGAGGATCTCATCTCAGTACCTATTGGCAGTCAGACTACCTCTGGCGAGCACATGGAGGGCTGTGCGGCCCTCCAGAGAAATGCCACCCCACACCATTACTGACCCACTGCCAAACCGGTCATGCTGAAGGATGTTGCAGGCAGCAGATCACTCTCCATGGCGTCTCCAGACTCTGTCACGTCTGTCACATGTGCTCAGTGTGAACCTGCTTTCATCTATGAAGAGCACAGGGCGCCAGTGGCGACTTTGCCAATCCTGGTGTTCTGTGGCAATTGCCAAGCGTCCTGCACGGTGTTGAGCTGTGAGCAGAACCCCCATCTGTGGATGTCGGGCCCTCATACCACCCTCATGTAGTCGGTTTCTAACCATTTGTGCAGACACATGCACATTTGTGGCCTGCTGGAGGTCATCTTGCAGGGCTCTGGCAGTGCTCCTCCTGTTCCTCCTTGCACAAAGCAGATGGTAGCGGTCCTGCTGCTGGGTTGTTGCCCTCCTACGGCCCCCTCCACGTCTCCTGGTGTACTGGCCTGTCTTCTGGTAGCGCCTCCAGCCTCTGGACATTACACTGACAGACACAGCAAACCTTCTTGCCACAGCTCACATTGATGTGCCATCCTGGATGAGCTGCACTACCTGAGCAACTTCTGTGGGTTGTAGAGTCCGTCTCATACTACCCCGAGTGTGAAAGCGCAACCAACATTCAAAAGTGACCAAAACATCAGCCAGAAAGCATTGGTACTGAGATGTGGTCTGTGGTCCCCACCTGCAGAACCACTCCTTTATTGAGGGTGTCTTGATAATTGCCAATAATTTCCATCTATTGTCTATTCCATTTGCACAACAGCATGTGAAATTGATTGTCATTCAGTGTTGCTTCCTAAGTGGACAGTTTGATTTCACAGAAATTTGATTTACTTTGAGTTATATTCTGTTGTTTAAGTGTTCCCTTTATTTTTTTGAGCAGTGTATATACAGAGAGAGAATGAGGGGATGTTGCACTTAAAATCTAGATTAGTTTACCTGTAACCCCGTGCTGTAAATCTTAAATTACTAAGTAATGTAACATGACCTTCTCTGTGTGTCTGAAAATCGTGTGCAGTTCCTATTGTAAAATATCCAGAGGAAAAGAAAACCCCTCTTCATGAAATTGTGATTGGAGATATTCCTTTAAAAACTCTCCATCTGTTTGCTGTTAAAATTACAAACTCAGACAAATCCTGCCTGGAAATTGAGGCACTGTTAACGCATTTCTCTTCCTAAGTAAAAGTGAGTAAGTGAAAGAAGAAAAATGACTTTGAAGTTAGAAAAAGGAGAAAATTATTTCTGTTTATTTTAAGGGTGAAAGGAATTGTCTGCCTGGCAATATTAAGCCAATGTGTCTTTGTACTGTTCAACATTTGAAATGTATTGCCAAGGAATGGCAATATACAGGCCATATGTTCTGCTTCAAAAAATATGCCATCAAAAAAAAATATAATAGATAGTAAAGTATTTAAAGATCAGTCTCAGAGACAAGAAATGGAGAAGTAGCTTCCATTCACGACAGCCACTACTTTGAAATGATCGACTCAGGACTTTCTGTTCTGCAGGTATGTATGTGGACTGATTGGTAGTTTTTCCGGTCCTGGAGGAATGTGGACTGAATGTATATTGACTGATTAGTGGCTTTTCTGGACCTGCAGGTATATGGAGTGGATATATGTGGACTGGTTGGTGGCTTTTTTGATCCTGCATGTATGTAGACTGAATGCATGTGGACAGGATGTATGTGGGTTGGATGTATGTGGTCTGAACGGTGACTTTTCCAGTTTTGCATCTATGTGGACTGAATGTAAGTGGACTGAAAGTCAGATTTTCCAGTTCTGCAGGTATATGGACTGATTGTATGTGAACTGGATGTATTTGGACTGAACGGTGGCTTTTCCTCTCCTGCAGGTACAGTATGTGGACTGAATAGTAGCTTTTCTGGTTCTGCATGTAGGTGGACTAGATGTATCAGGACTGGATGTATGTGGACTGAACAGTGGCTTTTCCAGTCTTGCAGGGATGGGGACTGAATGTATGTGGACTGAACAGTAGCTTTTCAGGTTCTGCAGGTATGTGGACTGAATGTATATAGATTGAACAGTGGCTTTTCCAGTCCTGCAGGCACGTGGACTGGATGTATGTGGGCTGAATGGTGGCTTTTCCTATCCTGCAGGCATGTGGACTGAATAGTAGCTTTTCTGGATCTGCATGTAGGTGAACTGCATGTAGGTGGACCGGATATATGAGGACTGGATGTATGTGGACTGAGCAGTGGCTTTTACAGTCCGGCAAGTATGTGGAGTGAATGTATGTGGACTGAACGGTGGCTTTTACAGTCCTGCAGGCATGTGGACTGGATGTATGTGGACTGAACGGTGGCTTTTACAGTCCTGCAGGCATGTGGACTGGATGTATGTGGACTGAACGGTGGCTTTTACAGTCCTGCAGGCATGTGGACTGGATGTATGTGGACTGAACGATGGCTTTTACAGTCCGGCAGGCATGTGGACTGGATGTATGTGGACTGAACGGTGGCTTTTACAGTCCGGCAGGCATGTGGACTGGATGTATGTGGACTGAACAGTTGCTTTTACAGTCCTGCAGGCATGTGGACTGGATGTATGTGGACTGAACGGTGTCTTTTACAGTCAGGCAGGCATGTGGACTGGATGTATGTGGACTGAATGGTGGCTTTTACAGTCCTGCAGGCATGTGGACTGGATGTATGTGGGCTGATTGGTGGCTTTTCCTGTTCTGCAGATATGTGGATGGATTGTATGAGGATTGATCAGTGACTTTACTGTTCTACATGCCTGTGGAGTGAACGATCTGACAAGGGCAGTTGTTATGTTGAGATGCTATTTTGATTGTTACCTATATGATCCCATTACATCCCATAATACGAGCTAATGTAATTATTTTAGGCACATTTTCATACAGAGAATGGTAGAAAACAATAAGTATCTATTCTAGGAGACATGTAATCTCCATGCATATATTACCCTAGTAGCTTAAAACCCTCGGCCTCTGTGCCATAAGGCACGAAGACCACTAATATACTATACCATTATATGTAGAGAGCAGTAGTATGCATGGCATATTTCATATGGAGTTCATTATACTATTGATGATCCTGTTCAGTGAATATGGCAGACAGCTTCTGTTTTTACAAGCAATGTATTGAGATTGATGTTAGGTGTAAGCTCCAGTTGATGCATATACTGGTAACGTTACAATGCAATATCTGTCAAACTGAATAGCAAAAATAATATTTTACTAATATCAGCAGTATATTTCGCTAAAGGAAAGAATGTGCTTCTGTTGTGGCATGCTAAAGAGAATTTGCTAAAGAATTTAGCTCTGGGGGGTGCTGGTTCTCACTGTAAGGATCCAGGTGGAAAAAGAAGACCTACAGGGAAGATAATGTCCAAATTAGCTCTCCAGAAAGAGGACTGTCTTCTATAAGGAAAGCCTGTAAGTATGTCTCCATATACCAACTAGATCTCTAGGGCAATTGCTTTGAAAGATAAGTTGGGGTACAAACGGTTGGCAGACCAAACTACCCAGGAGATGCATTTCCAATGCCCACCCATAACAGGCTATACATTCTGAAGCTCTCCTATGGAGGCCTCAACAGACAGACCAGAGTGATGTCTGGTCCTCACCCTCTGGGGTCAAAGTGCAGGTCAAAATTAAAAATATTGCACAATTTACATTTTATTTGTCTTCTAAACATAATAGTAAGTACAAAATTAGACAATCAAAGGGGTTCTCCAGTTAAAAGAAGTTATCACCTATCCAAAAGGTAGGTGGTAACGTGTAAATCAGCAGGGTTCCCACCGCTGGGACCCGCACATATCAGCAGATTGGGGAACTTTTATCCCTCGAGTAGCAGTGCGCATGGTCGATCTGTGCTCCATTCATTCCTTAAGTGGCTGCCAAGCACTTCCTTTGGCTTTTTCCAGGGTCCCCATAGAGAATGCATGGAGCTATGGTTCTACCTGCCATGTCATTTTGTAACAAGGATAAAAATTCCCTGTTGGGAATAAAACTTCTCCATTCTGCAGATCAGTCCCAGTGGTCAGACTCCCGCCGATCAGCAAGTTATCATCTGTTCTGTGCATAGGTGATAACTTGTTTTAACTGGACAACTTATTTGAGTTGCTAAACCAGAGATCACTACAGCCATTTATTTTTAGAAATTTGTAGTCACTTCAGTGAAGACTACCTTCTCAGCAAAGCCTCAAAATCCACTAGGCCAGGGATGTCAAACTCAAAACACACAGAGGGCCAAAATGAAAAACCTGAACAAAGTTGTGGGCCAACCAGTATACAGAATAATGGGCCCCACAAAGTCCTCCATACAGAATAATGGACCCCAAATAGTGCTCCATACAGAATAATGGGCCCCACATAGTCCTCCATACAGAATAATGGGCCCCACATAGTCCACCATACAGTGTAATGGGCCCCACATAGTCCTCCATACAAAATAATGGGCCTCGCATAGTCATCCATACAGAATAATGAGCCCCATATAGTGCTCCATACAGAATAATAGGCCGCACACAGTCCTCCATACAGAATAATGGGCCTCACATAGTCCTCCATACAAAATAATGGGCCCCAGATTGTCTTCCATACAGAATAATGGCCCACACAAGTGCTCCATACAGTATAATGGCCCCACATAGTCCTCCATACAGTATAATGGCCCCACATAGTCCTCCATACAGAATAATGGGCCCCACGTAGTCCTCCATACAGAATAATGGGCCCCACGTTGTCCTCCATACAGAATAATAGGCCAACACGTAGTACTCCATACAGAATAATGGACCCAACATAGTCCTCCATACAGAATAATTGCCCCACATAGGGGTGGTGGTTCTGGTGTTGCGGGCCAAATATAATCACCCTGCGGGCCAGATTTGGCCTATGGGCCAGAGTGTAACATGTGTGCCCTAGGGGCATCTCATAAGTGTCGTTCTCTGCCTCACTCTCTACAATAGTGTGATCGTTTTAGATGTACCAACCTAGAAGAAGTGTCAAGGACTTGATTTGCAAATGTTGAAACTTCTAGTGACTAAGTAGGATGTCACCTCTGATCTGTATATTCAGTTTTTCCGTTTTTGACCTTTTGGTTCCAAATGAACACATGCATGCTGAAACTTGAAAGGCATTTTGCTAGGTTGATATCAATACTGGGATGGAGTTGCTCTATGTGAAAGCTTTCCCTGGGGAGATAATATAAGCATGCTCAAACAAATATATAGCACCATATGATTCTTAACATCTCAGATTTCTATATACGTCTAGGTGGAGGATGGGGACTGAGTCTGTTCAAAATATTTTCTAATGAGTGAAGCTGACAAGTAACATGACAAAAAAAATTCCTACCAAGCCTTCAGGTTAGAATCAAGATCATCTCGGGTTCTTTAAATAGATCATTACAAGTTTAGACATTTTCAACTAGAAATAGTGCAAGGCTGTATACACAAGGGACACAAGGGGGTGCCAACTCAGGTTAATGGCATCATTTTCCCTGTCAAGTTGCATAGTGCTCCTCTTTCCACCTGAACTGCAGATGGGAACCAGATTGATTGTCTTGTCACCTTTTTATATATAACAAAATATTATCTCCAAAAAGAACCCTAGAATAAGTAAGGTAGGTTGCATGAAGTAGAACCAAGATAAGGACCCAAATTTCCATGTCTTTGCACACCCTTTAAAGCTATGGATTATTCATAGATGAAAAATTAATCTACAATTGGTCTAGGTAAAAATCTTGGAAAATCTCAAAGGGATTTCCACTGAAAAATATGTTTAGATTTCTTATTTATGCAATGCTTTATATACCATAACCCATGAAGCAAAGGTCCACCAATGCCACCCTTTCAATGTCGGTCCCCAGGCCCGCCAGCTCTTCATCCAGTGTTGTGCTCAACACATGAGACAGTGTTGGCATGTGACCAAAACTGTGACAGAGAAGGGGTCAACTTAGTTATTAAAATGAGGCAATCAGCCATCTCTCCCACACACATCATGTACTGACACGGGAAGCTCTCTCCTGGGTTGAGAACAGGGCGAGAAGTGGATCTATTGAAATCTGGACCTAACGTTGAAAAGGAGCCATTACTGGAGCTTTGATAACTGAAATGTATTGTTAAATAAAGGAAAGCATAAATAACAAATCTAAAAAAATGTTTCTCCAGAGGACCAAAATGGATGAATGCAAGCCACAATTGTTAGTCAGCCTGATTTACTTTATATCTTCAACTTGGTATTTTACTCCTTATAGCAGGGAAGTACATAATGCTATATTTAGCCCAAACTTTTATTCGTAATTTGCTTTTTTTTTGTTTATTCTTCTCCTTCTTTTTCTTCATCCTTCCTTGTGTTGTATATTTTAAAGGGGTGTTACACTATTAAGAAAGTTATCAACAACTGATCAGATAGCAGTAAAAAACTCCTTCCATTTCCATGGCTCCCTTCCATTTCTCCAGTGTCTGTGTCTTAGCTCCAGACAATCAACAGCACGCATCACTATTGAAGCGAATCACTGAGCTCGGCAGCTCGTGCTGTCAACAACAGAAGAGCTGCTGAGCTCAGCGATTGGCTGCACTTGTGATGCACATTGTTGACATGACAGCACCCCTGCAGTCAAAACACAGATACCAGTGCAGCATCAGGAGCTGGAACTGGACCAAGGGAGGCTAAGTGCCATCTGTATTTGATTTTGTACTACTGATCGGTTGAGGTTCACCTTTCTACTGGAAAACCCCTTTAACTTTTTTTTTCTGTAAGCCAAGTGGAAAAGTAAGTCCAGCACTGATCAAAGTTATCAATCTACATCCCAGCCACAAGCAAAACTTACTTTATAAAGGTCTCCCATGATAACTTCACTTCATCCTCCCAAAAAACGTCTAAAAAATTGCTGATGTGCTACTTTAAAAAGAAAAGAAATTCAGGTATTAAGTGCAAACTCATATCTAAATTTGCTAGAACTTAGTTAAACCTCTGTCATTGTCTGTCTGCTCCCAGTATGGATAAATTCTGCATATAAACTATGTAAGACCTAGAAGACCAGTGAAAGGGTTCTGGGATTCCACCAAAAAGAAAATCTATGTTACATGCACAATCCTTATATTCAGCAGCAGCCAAACACGTTCAGAGAAGTGCCCCTGTATAGAAGTTATCCCATAAACAACATATGATATCCTCGGGAAACGCCCTCATTGATCCCATGAATGGACGGTATAGGGGGCAAAGCCCTCTGTGTTAATGAAGTTATTCTGGGCATGTGCGACCACTTATCTATTGTCAATTAACTGTATGTAGGAGTTATGGATAGTTAATGGAGCAATGGTCACACATGCTTAGTAACGCCTTATTCATGGTGATTATATTTTTCATTTACTGTATCCTGCGGATAGGTAATACATACAGTATATTTTATGGGACAGCTCTTTCAAGTTATTGTAGAGATTTTAACAGAAGATGATATTGTACCCAAAAAATTGTCTGGTTGATGAGTATTTTCTGAATATGAATCTTGGTTGATATTTTATATACCTTTTTCCTTGCATCCCCTACTCTTCTTTTTACGAGGAAATGCATGAAATGGAAAAGAAATTCTTTTTAGCTATAATTTGGCCACATATTTTCCTGGAAAACTAAAGAACATTATTATGATCTCACAAAAAAAAATTCTACCAAGTTTGAGTTTTTCCAGACCTGAGTTTTGAGAGCTTGCCAAAACCATCTCCGAGATTCACTTACCAGACTACAACACATCTCTGCAAGAATAAAAAAATGTGTTCATTTTACATGACCTAATTTGATTCAGAATATGGCATAGGTTCTATAGATAACAGAACTACATTAATTAAGGAAATACATTTGCAAAGTTCTAAATATAAAGACTATAATAAAGAGTATTTTCATTGCTCCAATTTTGAAAAATGAGGAGCAGAATTGAGAAAAAAGATTTTCAGGACCCTCGAGACTCAAGATCAGAAGTCAGATGAGAGTCCTCCAAACTTCCTAGACCGGTACTCGAATGCCAGACTCCTGGTCACTTCTGGTGTTTACCTGTTCCCAATAATGTAGAGACTAGGCCTCATGTGAAGTCATAACATCATGGGCGTCTTGTAAATGCCAGAAATGTACAGGAAGCCGCCATGGGAGTACCGGCCCACTAAGTTTGTAGAACCTTGGTTTGGCTGCCATCAAGTACTAATACGGATGCTGGAACAGGGTCCTGTGAATTTTTTTTGCTCATCTCTTAATGAGTAGTACATAAATTCATTCAGGAATAGAGTTGGAGTGGCTCATTAGTAAAGAGGGACATCCTTTGAGCAGGACAGAACAATTACATCTAGCCACAGTATATTCCTATGGTTCACCCTGTGGGTTCCAAGAGATAATGGGGCTCACTTCCACTTCCAAAACATGTCACCCCTTGCCTTTCAGGTCAGAAATGGGAGGTTTGGTTATTTAATTTTTGCAACACTAATGTTCCAACCAAAGTTCTTGGTCACGCTGATGTTCCTCTCCATATATTATTGTGGTTAATAATTCAAATTATATGAGTCTGAGTAAAGCCCCTGTGTCATTAACAGCTATATGGGGTGCTAGTGTTGGTTATCTTGAGACATCATTAAGACATTGCTATTGTTTGGCAACCACTTAGTATCTATATGGCTTCAAAAATACTTATTTGCTTAAATGGAATGAACTAACAATATGCAACATTACAATGATATTCCCCTTTGCAGGTCAATTTCAGAACACAAGGGGAATCATCAAAGTGCCTTTGCCGGAAAATTAGCATAAAAGTCATAGAAAAGTCGTACATTTTTGCGCAACACAGAGTTACTCAAAAATGTTGCAACTTTTTTTTTTCTTTACAGTTTTAAGAAGCTCTGCCAAAATCGGTGAATCTTGGGAGGAGCCATAGTGGGTTGGGGCATGTTTACAACCCTTTTCAAATGAATGAAGATTGCTGGCGCTTTGTATGCCAGAAATGCCACTTGGGTCTCTGACAAGAGTAACATTTCTGGAAAGGCGCACGCCACATAGAATTTGCATCAAATTCATTAAATGGCTTTTGCCTGTTAATAAATTTGGCGCATCGTATTCCAGCAATCTCTTCATTAAGACTGGCGTGCACAACACGCATTATGTTCCCATGTCTACATATTAGTCTAAGTAGTGAAGATATATGATTGTAGGCAGTTCTTGCCTTTCCTGTTTGTATTCCTTGTATCTGAGCCACATTTTGCATTGGATTTGTGCCGAGCTTTGTTGTAATTAATGATTTCCAGTAGTGGATTACATTAATCCCAGATAAAAATAATTTGTTTGTACAATGCTTAAGTTCAGTTGTAGAAAGGAGTAAGAAGCTTGGAGGAAGATGAAAATTAAAAATGTCAAATGTGAAAAAAAAGTAGTGTTGAAGTTCGTGTTAAGTCAAATCTCCATTTATATCAACTAATACATTTTTAGCAGGTCAAGTGCATGTTAAACATTAGATAAAATTGGAGGTTTACAAGAATACATTGGAAGCAAGAAGGAGAGTCAATGGCAGGGGAGTAACATTTGGAGACCCAGATGTAGCAGTCAAATATTATGGGGGCTTATTGGTTTTCTGCCATATAAGGCGATACCAGTATTATAACTGATATATTGTAAGTTTGGACTTAAAGTCTCCTTTCAAAGCTTAGTTCTAATCTGTTCGAATAGATGCTAAAGACTTAATAGGTATAACAAAATGATTGGTCAAATGAGTAAATCATACCCTGCTCACTGTCTACCACATATATAACTTTAGTTTGTCATCTAGAGAGGAGTGAATTCATAATAATTTCCATCTTTGGGGTTTTATTTCAGCATTTCATGGTTCTTCTCCGGATAGAAAGGGAACTTTTCTCACATGTAAACTTTTTAAAAACATTTCAAAATCAAGTTCATTTCATTAGAGTAGACTATCATAAAGAATACCAGCCTGGGGCTGCCCCTTCTATTTAACAAAAGAGTGAATAGCCACAGACTGGCAATTTCTCTAAATAATAATAATGTTTATTTTTATATAGCGCCAACATATTCCACAGTGCTTTACAGACATCATCATCACTGTCCCCATTAGGGCTCACAATCTAAATTCCCCATCAGTATGTCTTTGGAGTGTGGGAGAAAACCGGAGAACCCGGAGGAAACCCATGGAGAACATACAAACTCCTTGTAGATGTTGTCCTTGGTGGGATTTGAACCCAGGACCCCAGCACTGCAAGGCTGAAGTGCTAACCACTTAGCCACTGTGCTGCCCATGTAACACCCAAATGTCCCCCAAAAAGGCCCAACTTCCTATCAAAAGTTGAGCTGTGGGATCCCGGTATACTGAGAAGGATCTCACAACCCTTTGCGGCCCCTCTGGCAGTGAAAGTGTGAGATCGTGAGTGTTATTGGAAGATCTTGCTCTTTGCATTAACTGAGCACTGCAATAAAGTTTTCTAAGCGGTGAATGAATGGTAACAAGTTATAGTTCTCACACTTACATTGTGAGAAGAGTTGAGGAGGGTTGTGGGATCCCGCTACATTCTAGGATCACAGAACCCCGAAGTTCGGTCCTGACTTTTGCTAGAAAAATCTAGCATTTTGGGGACATTGAGGAATATTCTGCGCACTTTTGTTAATAAATCGTGTTGAGTGAGTATGTTCTATTAACCCTTTCGCCGAGTATGCTCGGGCCGAGCTCCGAGTATTTATAGCTGCTCGGTGATATGGTTGAATCGCTCCCGTGTGCATGATTTGCAACTGTTTGACAGCTTTAATACATGTGAGGAATGTCTATTTCTTACACATTCCTCGCATGTATTAAAGCTGTCAAACAGTTGCAAATCATGCACACGGGAGCGATTCAACCATATCACTGAGGAGCTGTAAATACTCGGAGCTCGGCCCGAGCATACTCGGACAGAACATACTCACTCAACCCTATTAATAAATTATTTAGAAAAAAATCACAAATATGTGGCTGTCCACTCTTTTATTGAAAAAAAGGGCAGCCCCAGACTGTGGGTAGGTACTCTTTAAAGTTCACCTGGTTGTAACTTAGTTGTAGTCTAGTTTAAAGCTCTTCTTTGTTAGCAGCTCTAAACTTTATTTAATAATATGCCTACATCATCTCAATGGCGAAGACCCAAATCTCTCTATTATAGATATGATCTCTCACGCAAATAAGCTTGTACGTTAGGATTTGTTAGAATCGTATTATGTTACACAAAGGCCTATTACACAATGATCTCTACTATCATTTAATATCGTCAGTGTCAAAGATCCCAGTTTGACTTTTCATAGTGCAATAATTGTTCTGGAATAAGATCTGTTTCTACAGACTTTTTTTTTAGCTTGCGTTACTTGGCCTGTTTCCGAATTAATTGATGTGCTGCAGATGTAACGATGATGGATATATACACTCTTCATTGCTGCTATAGGAGGTCATATCAGGTCTTCCTTACACAGACATGTTATACATGTGATATGGGAACACACACAAGGAACAAGTTCAGCATGTTGTATTCAGTCCAACAAATTTCAATACTAGATGCTCAGCAATTCGAAAACGTAGTGTACAGTACCTTGGACATGGAATGAAAACTCAAATGGATATTTAAAGCTAAAAGGGAGGCCTGAGGGATAAAAAAAATTCTTTAAAGGGATCAGACTGTTTAAAAAATAATAAAATATGCCATATTGAGCTTTACCCCATGGCTCCCATTCCGACTTTTCCTAACTTAGTCCTGACTTGTGTGCACTTCCCGGTCATGTCTCAACATATCAGAAATAGTCAGAAAACATTAAGGTCTGCTCATCTAAACTGTCTCTAACATTGGAGGTGGAAGCGTTGGCAAATACTTCCCAAGGTTTTAGACCATCAAAATACATTTGGAAACACATTTTATAGTCAAATGCATAATTTCACAACTTTGGTTGAAACTGACTACTCCATTTCTTCCCCTCTGGCTCGAAAAAGTTAGTGAAATATGTAAGCTTGAACTGTCTATTTGGCAAACCGGCAACCATGGCTCATTCTTTAAAACTTGGAGCCATGGTGGATGGGGTGTTGGGGCACTATGGCTAGATAATGAGTGCCCCAGAAGGAACACTATCATAACTGATTATACTAATCTATATCACGTTTGCGCTATGACATGATGGAAGAAAAGCCAACAGGTTGTCAATCCCGTGTTATCAGCTCTCTCTTATTGGGGCTGTCTGACCATTTATCCTAACCTATTAATATGATAGCAGTTTATTTTTATTTTCTAAGCAATAAACATATGCTGTTCACATTTTTCATCCATCCAAGTTATTTTACAAGGACTATAACCCCTTCATGACATTTGACGTACCTATTCGTCATGGTAAGATAGAGGTTCCCGACCAATAACGTATAGGTACATCATGGCAATTGTGCCATCAATATCACCGCCGGGATCTCTGCTTACATGATATCTGAGCCTTGACTGTCACAGGCAGGAGCAGTACTCACATCGCCCCAGGCTGTTTAACCTTCTAAATGCTGTTATTAATATCAGTCGCAACAATAAGGAGGCTAGGAGAAGGAGGGCGCCTCCTCTCCCATTCGATCGGCACCCCCAGGAGGTCATCGCGAGGGCCCTATCATCGTCATGGCAACCAGAGGTTGTCATAACAGCCTCCAGATCTGCCAGCAATGGTAAACTTCTTAAACCATGCTCGTAGCATGGTCTAAGAGGTTTCTGTCAGTGTAATCTTCCATTTGTAATGTATTGCAATGCTGGTGCATTGCAATGCACTATATTAGCAATAAGAGTGATTAAAGTTAATGTCCCATAGAGCAGTACAGAACAGCCACATATGGGGTATTTTCACATTCAGCAGAAATTGTATGACAAATGTTGGTGCCATTCTTTACCTATTTCCCCATGTGAAAATGTAAAATCTGGGGCCTAAGCAAAATTTTTGTGGTAAAAATTTTATTATTTTTTCCTCACTTTCCAATAGTATAAAATTCTGTGACATACCTATGGTGTCAATATGATCACTGCACCCCTAGATTAATTCATTGAGAGGTGTAGTTTGTAAAATGAGGTCACTTATGGGAGTTTCTACTATTCTGGCATCTCAGGGGCTCTTTCAGTGGGTCATGGCACCTGCAAACCATAACAGTAAAATCTGAACTATAATATGGCTCTCCTTCCCTTCTGAGCTTTGCACTGTGCGTCAAAATTATTTTGTGATTACATGTAGGTTATTAGCACACTCAAGAGAAATTGCACAAACTGTGATGTCCATTTTTTCCTATTAGCCTTTATAAAACTTAAAAATTTGGGACTAAAACAACATTTTAGTGGTAAAAATGTAATTCTTACTTCACTGCCCAATGATATAAAATTATTTGAAGCACATGTCGTGTCAATATGATCACTGCACCCCAAGATGAATTTATTTATGAGTGTAATTTTTAAAATGGGGTCACTTATGGAGGGTTCCATTGTTCTGGAATGTCAGGGGCTCTGCCAATGTGACTTGGCCCCCTCAAACTATTCCAGCAACATCTGAACTCCAAAATGGCACTTCTTCCCTTCTGAGCTTTGCACTGTGCCTCAAAAGTAGTTTTAAACCAAATATGTTGCTTTGGCATATTTAGGTGAAGTAGCATAGTGAATTGTACCATTCCTTTTCTCCTATTATCCATTTTGAAAATTAAAAACTTGGGGCCAAAGTAACATTTTAGTGGAAAAATTGGTAATTTTCCATTGACTCAGTCCAATGCTATACAATTCTGTGAATTATCTGAGGGCTAAAAATGCTCACTATACCCCTAGATGAATTCCTCAAAAGGTGTAGCTTCCAAAGTGGGATCACTTGTGGGTGTTTCTGCTGTTTGGCATGTCAGGGGCTCTTCAAATGTGGCATGGCATCCACGATCTCTTCCAGCCAAGATTGTGCTCAAGAATTCAATTGGCGCTCACTCCCTTCTGAGCCCTGTCATGTACCCAAACAGTAGTTTTCCACCGCATATGAGGTATCGTATGCAGGAGAAATTGCACAACAAATTGTATGGTCCATTTTCATTTGTTACCCTTTTCACTGCTCAATGTTATTAAATTCTGTGAAGTCCCTGTTGGTTTAAAGTGCTTACCATACCTCTAATAAGTTCCTTGAGGGGTGTAGTTTCCAAAAATGGAGTCACTTGTGGGGGGTTTCCACTGTTTAGGCACATCAGGGGGCTCTGCAAACACGACATGGCGTCCTCTATTGATTCCAGCCAATTTTCCATTCCCAAAGTCCCAAACTACCCAAACGTGTAGTTTTTCACCACATATGGGGTATTGGCATACTCAGGAGAAATTGCACAACAAATTGTATGGTCCATTTTCTCTTGTTACTCTTGGGAAAATGCAAAATTTGTTGCTAAAGCAACATTTTTGTGGGAAAAAGTAAGATGTTATTTTTTTTCTTCAGAATTGCTTTAAATCCTGTGAAGCACTTGAAGGGTTAATGAACTTCTTGAATGTGGTTTTGAGCACTTTGAAGGGTTCAGTTGTTAAAATTGTGTCACTTTTGGGTATTTTCTGGCATATAGGTCCTCAAAGTTACTTCAATTTTGACATGGTCCCTTTAAAATTTGTTTTTGTAAATTTTGTTGAAAAAATGAGAAGTTGCTGATAAAGTTTTTAATCCTTCTAACTTCCTAACAAACAAAAAACTATGTTTCCAAATTGATGCTGATGTAAAGTAGACATGTGGTAAATGTTAGTTATTTATTAACTATTTTGTGTGTTATAACTATCTGGTTTAAAGGGCATAAAAATTAAAAGTTTGAAAATTGTGAGATTTTCAAAATTTTCACCAAATTTCCAATATTTTCACAAATTAAAATGCAAAAAATATCGATCTAAATTTACCACTAACATTTAGTACATGTGACAAAAACCAAACTCAGAATCACTGGGATATGTTGAAGCGTTCCAGAGGTTTTACCATAAAGTTACACTGGTCAGAATTGTAAAAGGAGGTTGAAAATACAAAATGTCATCAACTAACGAATAAGTTCATCAGCTGATTGCCACCATGATTACACTGGCAAATAATCAAAAAATCATTCAGCCATTACATAGTACATAGATCAAATTGTTCAGTCATTCTTCTACTTGAATGTAAGCACCTACATTAAATAGGATGATAAACTATGAAAATGCAATTTAATTGGTTATGATTCTCCAATTTTATGCTCGTGGGATCTTTATTTATACATGTATTCCTCTGAACAGCACTGTCCTGTATGAATGCTGCCCTGGTTATATGAAAATGAATGGTCAACAAGGATGTCCTGCAGGTACAGTATGATAATTATTAAGTTTAAGGATATTTTAGTTTCTGTTGGTTCATCTTGCTTTTCATTTATTGTTAGAAATATTTCTAAACTTATAATATCTATCTAGTTCACTAGCACTGAAGTCATAATCTCGTAGGTCACGAAGGTCCTATAGTTAACATTCCAGGGTGACTCAGTCTTTCCAGCATAGATACATGCCTATAGAATTACCAAATCATTTCTTGTAAAATCCAGCATACAGGGGTTTATGGATGATTAGTGTTCCCCTTTCCACTTTTTCTTTCCTTTGTATAAATTGCTAGAAATCATCTCTAAAGGCAAAACTATTTGCCCTTTACTTAAAGAAGCATTTCTATCCTCTTATTATATTGCAGTCATCATATTATATAGCACTGTGTACTTACAATTGCTCATTTTGCTCTTAATTTTTCTCTTTTCCATTAGGTATATGACATCACATGATTAAAAACAGACTAGCTGAATCCTTCTAAGCTCTATGTAGAGACAGGAGGTCAATTTTCTCTGTATGAGTCAGAACTTTAATTCTACCTCACTAAAAGTCCCTGGCAGGAGGGAGGAGTGGAGCAGCTGGGTCAGGAGTTGAAGAGGGGGATAATAATAATATTTTTATTTCTATAGCGCCAACATATTCCGCAGCACTTTACATTTTAGAATGACTCATGCATGGAAAATAGACTTACTGCTTCTACAGAGAGCAGAAAAAAGAGAAGGATAAACTGGGTAGAAAGGCAAAATGAGCAATTGTAAGCACACAATGCTATATAATATGATGACTGCAATATATTAAGAGGATAAACACTTTAATGGGAGTGCTTCTTTAACAAATGTTCCACATGTTGGCAAAAAATGTTCTAACCTTATGATTGTGTCAGGATTGTAATAGTCAGTGGCCTAATTTGTTTTTATTGCAAGGTTGATCTGAATGAATAGGACATTTTCTCAGTCTACATAGTGTAGTTGCTGGAATAATGGGATATTTGATTTGATGAATGCTATGATCAAGAAGAAGGTTTCCACTCTGTATATTTTTGACAATTTTAGGCTATATCCACCTTGGCATATAATTGTATTACACCAATGTATCTAAAATTAAAATGAATATTCTTCATTAAAAATATCTTAGCAACCCTTATGCAGACACAAATGTCCTTAGGGCATCAGATTGCAAAGTAGTCTATTTTCAAACCCAGTGGTCACATCAAGAAAAAATCGCAGCAATGTGTCCGTTTTTTGATCAGAGTCACTATGAAAATGAGCTACAGCACATGGATGGCGTCAGTCCATGTGCTGTCCATGAATAACATTGCAATATATAGAAGAATCTTTGTAATTCATTTATTTTTTTCATTAGTGAAAATCACTGATGATAAAAATTTGGAGAGATAAAATTTATTAAAACTGTACTAATTTTTTTTATTATTTTTTATGCACATTTTTATTTTTTTATGTACATTTTTATATTCAATCATTTGTTCTTAATCTAAACGAGTTGTTAAGTAATAACGTGTTTTCCATGTTGCCGCCGACCCCTTTATAAGGCAGGAGGTG
Source organism: Phyllobates terribilis (assembly GCF_046119375.1). NCBI lineage: Eukaryota > Metazoa > Chordata > Amphibia > Anura > Dendrobatidae > Phyllobates > Phyllobates terribilis. The sequence continues at coordinate 123,210,773 of NW_027362762.1, read as the reverse complement.
ATTGCTTTTCTGTCATGCCTGAAGCAGGAGTATGTCCTACTCCGAAACGCGTTGCAATAAATTGGAAGTTTTTTATGCTTATCTCCAGGATTAACTTTTGTCAGAGGCAGCGCCCGGTATCCACCGCACTCCTCTCTCCTTTACTTGATCATAAAAACTGACACACTGACCGAACACTAATAAAACTTGGATCTAAAACACTGATCATAGAATCATAGAATCATAGAATGGTAGAGTTGGAAGGGACCTCCTGGGTCATCTGGTCCAACCCCCTACTCAAAGCAGGATTCACTAGATCATCTCAGACAGATGTCTGTCCAGCCTCTGTTTGAAGACGTCCATTGAAGGGGAACTCACCACCTCTCGTGGCAGCCTGTTCCACTCATTAATCACCCTAACTGTCAAAAAGTTTTTTCTAATATCTAATCTGTGTCTCCTCCCATTTAGTTTCATCCCATTGCTTCTAGTCTTTCCTTGTGCAAATGAGAATAAAGATGATCCTTCTACAATGTGACAGCCCTTGACATATTTGTAGACAGCTATTAAGTCTCCTCTCAGTCTTCTTTTTTGCAAGCTAAACATTCCCAAATCCTGCAACCGTTCCTCATAGGACATGGTTTGCAGACCAGTCACCATTCTGGTCGCTCTTCTCTGAACTTGCTCCAGTTTGTCTATGTCTTTTTTAAAATGTGGTGCCCAAAACTGTACACAGTATTCCAGATGAGGTCTGACCAAAGAGGAGTAAAGACCGATAATGACTTCACGTGATCTAGACTGTATGCTTCTGTTAATACATCCCAGAATTGTATTTGCCTTTTTTGCTGCTGCATCACACTGTTGACTCATGTTCAGTCTATGATCTATTAGTATACCTAAGTATTTTTCACATGTACTGTTGCTTAGCTCTATTCCTCCCATTCTGTATATGCTTTTTTCATTTTTATTGCCCAGATGTAGTACTTTGCATTTTTCCCTGTTAAAAACCATTCTGTTGGTTGCTGCCCACTGCTCCAGTTTATTTAGGTTTTTTTGAATCCTCTCTCTCTCTTCTCTAGTATTAGCTATCCCTCCTAGCTTTGTGTCATCAGCAAATTTAATCAGTTTACCCTCAATTCCTTCATCTAAATCATTGATAAAGATGTTGAACAATACAGGTCCCAGGACGGAGCCCTGTGGTACCCCACTTGAGACATTCATCCAGCTGGATGTGAAGCCATTTACACCCACCCTTTGAGTCCGATCACTAAGCCAGTTATGAATCCACCTAACAGTTGCCTGGTCCATTGCATACTTGGTCATTTTTTCAATAAGGATGGTGTGAGATACTTTGTCAAATGCTTTGCTGAAGTCAAGATATACTATATCTACAGCATTTCCCTGATCCACCCAGTCAGTGATTCTGTCATAGAAGGAAATTAAGTTAGTCTGACATGACTTGTTAGTTACAAACCCATGCTGACTCTGGTTAATCACTTCATTCTTATCCATGTACTTACATACATGTTGTTTAATAATTTTTTCAAAGATCTTTCCTGGTATAGAAGTCAGACTCACCGGCCTATAGTTCCCTGGGTCCACCTTCTTCCCCTTTTTGAAGATAGGAACAACATTTGCTCTTCTCCAGTCTTCTGGGACTTCTCCTGTTCTCCAAGAATTTTCAAAGATTATGGAGAGTGGTTCTAAAATTTCTTCTACGATCTCCTTCAGTACTCTGGGGTGTAATTCATCTGGACCTGGAGACCTGAACTCATTTATGTTAGCTAAATATTCCCTCACAATCTTTCTGTTTACAGATAACTTGGATTCCTCTATTCCTTTAAAAGGACAGCGAAGATCAGTTGATGTTACATTTTCTTTCTGAGAGAAAACAGATGCAAATTAGGAATTATAAAGTTCGGCCTTCTCAACATCCTCTCTTACCATTTCTCCATTTTCATCCTGTAAAAATCCTATAGCATCTTTGACTTTTCTTTTACTTTTGACATACCCCCAAAATCCTTTTTTATTGCTTTTGACATCTCTTGCAAGCCTTAATTCATTGTCAGCTTTAGCTAACCTGATACGTGCCCTGCAGGATCTGCAGACTGCATTATAATCTTCTTTAGATATGCCTCCCTCTTTCCATTTAATAAACATTTCTTTCTTTCTTTTTAGCATGTGTTTAAGATCTGTGTTCATCCATCCTGGTTTCCTTAAATGCTTCCCATTCTTCCTACTTTTCGGGATTGTTAACGATTGTGCTTTGAGAATCTCATTTTTAAAAATTTCCCATCCTTCCTGGACATTTTTGTCCTTAAGGACATCCAGCCATTGGATCCCTCCTATTCTCTGATGATCAACCATCTGCGTTTTTACTTACGAGAAAATTCACGGTGTGAATGAGGCCTTACCGATAGATTTCTAATTACATGGTTTTTTTTATTTGTTTTACTTTTTTCTAAATCAGTTGCTCCTATTGACAATGTGTATGGCACTCTTGGGATTGTGGGAGCCACATCAACACAAGACTACTCTGATCGATCAAACCTGAGGGAGGAGATTGAAGGAGTTGGTTCATTTACCTTCTTTGCACCAAGTAACGATGCATGGGACTTGCTGGATCCTGTAAGCACATTCATTGGTTCCAATAATAATATTAAGAAAAATAATAATGGCAACAAATTGCAATTCTTGAACAAACATATTTGGATTTATATTTTAGGAGATTCGCGCATCACTGCTGAGCAATGTGAATATTGAATTGCTGAATGCTCTGCATTACCACATGCTTGATAAGAGAATGCTGACCAAAGATCTTAAAAATGGATTGACTCTTACCTCCATGTTCAACGATCAGCCTCTTCTGATACACCACTATACTAACGGGGTAAGTGTAACATCGTCGTTCTTATATGATTTACAGTGCATTAATAATTTGGTTATAACATCAAATATCAATTCTGTGATCTTTAATCTTAAAAAGAATATGCCATGAAAAAATGGCCTACAGTTTACATAAAAAAAAATGATGTTAAATGTATTTACAAATTTTTGGCAACTTTTTAAAATGTATGTTCTATATTACACTCTTTATTAAAAAAAAAATAAAAATCATCTTTTTTACACTGGCCGCTGGGGCTTTTCTAGGCTCATACTTCCTGTTTTTTCAGTAATCCTCTTGTAAATTTGGCAGCAAATGACTCAGACCCTATCTTTTTGTGGATTGTGTGTTATCTACAGTATATAGAGGTTATCCGTTATTGTATTTTTTTTTAAATGTGATCTGTGAAGAACAGGAAGTATAAATCTAAAAAATCCCCATCTGACATGGCTTCCGTAATCTATTGGAGCCAATATTGCGCTCCAGAATGTAATTGACATGCCTTCCCTTTCGAGCCCTGTCATGCACCTAGAGAGTAGTTTTCCACCACATATAGGGTATCGGCGTACTCAGGAGAAATTGCACAACAAAACTAAAGGACTATTTTCTCCTGTTACTCTTATGAAAAATGCAAAATTTGGGGCTAAAGCAACATTTTTGTGGGAAAAAGTAAAATTTTCATTTTTTTATTCCACATTGCTTTAATTCCTGTGAAGCACCTGAAGGGTTAATAAACTTCTTGAATGTGGTTTTGAGCACCTTGAGGGGTGCAGTTTTTAAAATGGTATCACTTTTGGGTATTTTCTGTCATATAGGCCCCTCAAACTCATTTCAAATGTGATGTGGTCCCTAAAAAAAATTGGTTTTGTAAAGTTTGTTGGAAAAATTAGAAATTGCTGACAAAACTTTAAGTCTTCTAACTTCCTAACGAAAAAAAAATTATGCTGATGTCAAGTAGACATGGGGTAAATTTTATTTATTAACTATTTTGTGTGGCATAACTATGTTGTTTTGAGGGCATAAAAATTAAAAGTTTGAAAATTTAGAAATTTTAAAAAATTTTGCCAAAAATCCAAAATTTTCACAAATAAATGCAAAAAAATTGTACCTAAATTTACCACTACCACAAAGTACAATGTGTCATGAAAAAAACAATCTCAGAATTACTGGGATACATTGAAGCTTTCTAGAGTTATTACCTCATAAAGTGACAGTGGCTCGAATTGTAAAATTTGGTCTAGTCAGGGTGAAGGGGTTAAGGAAATTTATTGTCAGAAGATCATGTTATTATAAACATACATATATGCATATGTATATATATATATATATATATATATATAAATATATGTTTTGTAAATGTGTAAACATAACTTTTTTTTTTAAAGAATATGGAATATTAAAATATTTTACGTTTTTTATATTCTATCCACTGAAAAGAAAAATCTTGATATATTTATTTTACAATTACTACTAGAGTAATCACATTAGGTTGATGCTTCCTAATATCAGTAGCTCACGTCTACTTTACTGTTTAGGGTAGAATAGGTTTATTAAGGCCCCTATACTAACATCAGCTATACAAGCCATTATTGACAGGCTATTGACTCTCTCCTGACATATGATGTAGGGCAAGATAAGGATCTGGTATGTTCGATTTTGCATTTATCAAGCCTTTTTTCCTCTGCGTTAAGCCATCAGAGATGTCTGGCAGCGTCTGTCTCTCAAAGAACACAGAAGCACTTGGCAGAGCGAGTGTTCCTGTATATGGAAAAATTGGGTGAGATGGCTGCTGGCTAGGTGATTGGCAGATCCATCATTTGACCAGCAGTTATCTAAAGTGTAAGGGGTGTCTTAAGAGTCATCTCAGTGTTACAAAGTGAATAAATAATTAAAGCTCTACAGTACTGCTGGAGGCCTAGATAAGGTAGGATAGTAAGTTTTCAAGTTTTCTGTTACTCTATATTCTTTGGAAGGAGGGGCTGTACTCTATGACATCCCGAAGAAGGTAATTTTATAACATTTCTCTTTCCATTGACTCCCATTTAATCTTAGCTACCATAAAACACATGTTCTGCTGCACTGTCTATATAGACAATTCAGGAGAGGACTGTTTTTCTTCAATATGGCTTCCCCCAAAGTACTTGAAGGGGTTTTCCCATCTCCAAGATTCTATTTCAATATGTAGAAGGTGTAATAATAATATGATGCCTTCAAATAAAAATGTAGCACAATTCGTCTGATGCGCTATATTGATTGCCCCATGTGCAGGGCATTGCAGTAGCTTAGGTATCCATGATTATGACCAATAATAAGTAACTGTCACTATATGAGTAGTCATAATTATGGATATCTAAGCTACTGCAATGTTCTGCACATGGGGTAAGTGACATAAGTAATCTGAGGAACTACAGTATACTACATTTCTAATTGGAGATATTTGAAAATATTATTATTGCACTTACTAGATATTGGGATAATATCTTGGAGATGAGAATACCCCTTTAATAAAAAGCCACAATATTTTTTAAAAAATAAGAAGTTATCAGCTTCAACACTGTTATAAATAAATAGCCAACCCAGAATATATTACATAAAAAATTCCCTTTAATTTCATTGTAGTAGTTTTGAAGATTGTTGTACTTTTTCAGTCTGTAACCTCTTTGTCTTCTTCCTTTTATTGAAGATTGTTACAGTAAATTGCGCAAGAATTATCCATGGAAATCAGATTGCCACCAACGGTGTGGTTCATGTGATTGATCGTGTTGTGACAGCTGTGGGAAACACCATTGAGGACTTTGTTGATTCTGAAGATGATTTGTCATCTTTTAGGGTAGGTTTCCTAAAGTAAATATAGCAAGCGCCATGCTCAACTATCCTTAGGGCTACATCATTCACTTAGAACATTTTTTAATGTCAAGTTCGTAGACTTTTACATGTGTGCTTAGTAAGGTTGCACCCGGTTCACCTTAAATTCATGAGCTCTTCATGGAACATTAAAGTGTTTAAAATTCACCTTCCTAAGGAAAGAAGTATAAAGTAAATACATAGAGGAAGAAAGCATGAACTTGTAGGATTTGTAAGTAAAATAGTTAACACTTACAGCTTCCATTCACGTTATGCTGATTTTGATGGGTGTTTTTCCATCAAGAGAAAGGTGCCAATCATTATGCAAAGAATATTAAAATACCATTTATTCACTTTTTCAGGAAGCTGCTATGGTTTCAAATACATTGGAAAAGCTTGGAAAATCTGGACATTATACTCTATTTGCTCCAACTGATGACGCTTTTAAGAAGCTTCCAAAAAATGTTCTTGAAAGAATTAAGTCTGACAAAAAGGCAGCTGAGGGTACGTATAATATGGAATAGAGGATATTGCCTGGACAAGTGTCAGCTCTGGGAAACCTGAGCAGATGCCAAGGACCTTTGGGCATGTGAGCAAGAGCATTGAGATCGTAGTTGAAAAGTACTACACTTGTCAAGCGAATAATGAAGAAGACATGTGACCGAATGTTCTTCTGTTACCCAATGGCCACCATACAACTTGCACTCAATAGAGCAAATAGATGATCCATTATGACACTATATTTGTTATAGCAACCATATTTAATAATTATAATGGCCAATCTGGATTGTGAAATTCTTCGAAATGTAACTTTTTTGTTCTAAGCGATTTCAGGATTATGATAATCCTGTGTAATTTATACTATAAAATGAAATGAAGAACATCATCAACAAATTATTGCAGCAAAATAATTTCTTTATTCATAATTCTTTACATATATTTTTTCAGCTTTGGTTAACTTCCACATCTTGGACACTGTCCAGTGTTCTGAGGCCATAATGGGTGGAGCAGTTTTCGATACCTTGGAAGGAAGCCCTCTTCAGATTGGATGTGATGGTGACAGCGTGACTGTGAATGGCAAGAAGCTTGTGAACAGGAAGGATATTGTCACAACCAATGGTGTAATTCACATGATTGACGAGGTTCTTATCCCAGATTCTGGTAAGTATCAAGCTTTTAATGTAAAATAAAACTTACTGCAGGAGAAAATACTGCAACATGGTTTTGATAAATTCTAATTTACCCATGCCGCTTATAATACCTTAGGCAGTTTATAGTCATTTGTACGTACGCCAATGTTTAAAGGGAATCTGTCATGCAAACACATGCTATGACCCTGCAGATATGGGGTAATTCTGCAGGTTAACAGCGTTCTTAAGTCATGCAGCCACCGCACTAGAAGCATGGGTACTCGGAGAAAATGAACTTTAAACCCTTTACCAGCTTGGGTTTTTCCGTTTTTGCATTTTTGTTTTTCGCTTCCTTTCTTCCCAGAGCCATAAGTTTTTTATTTTTCTGTAAATATGGCAATGTGAGGGCTTGTTTTTTGTGGGACAAGTTGTAATTTTGAAGAATACCATATCGTGTACTGGAAAATGGGAAAAAATTCAAAGTGCGGTGAAATTGCAAAAAAGTGCAATTTCACAATTGTTTTTTTTTTTTTTACCATGTTCACTAAATGCTAAATCTGATCATTATGATTCTCCAGGTTGTTACAAGCTCGTAGATACCAAATATGTATAGGTTCTTTTGTATTTAAAAAAAATCCAAAGTTTGCAAAAAAAAGAAAAAAAAAAGTCGCCATTTTCCGAGACCTGTAGCATCTCCAATCTTCAAGATCTGGGGCCAAGTGAGGGCTTATTTTTTGAGTGACAAGCTGCCATTTTTATTGGTACCATTTTGGGGTAGATATGATTTTTTTATCACCTGTTATTGCACTTTATTGCAATGTTGCGGTGACCAAAAAAATTTAACTCTGGCGTTTTGATTTTTTTTCTCATTACGCCATTTACCAATTCGATTAATTCTTTTTCTATATTGATAGATTCTGAACATGATGGTAGCAAATATGTTTATATTTGACCTTTTGTATTTTATTTTGAACGAGGCGAAAGGGGGGTGATTTGAACTTTTATATTTTAAATTTTTTGAACATTTTTAAAAACATTTTTTTTACTTCTCACTAGCTTCAATAGTCTCAATTGGAAACTAGAACCTGCAATCATCCGATCGCCTGTGCTAAACACAGCAGGGCTTCAGCCTTGCTGTGTGTAGCAAAAATGCTCACTTGCTATGAGCACCGACTGCTGGGTGGCGCTCATAGCATCCTGGCAATGACAACCACAGGGGTCTCCTGCAGACCCCGAGTTGTCATGCCAACCCATCGGCGACCCGTGATCATGTGACACGGGCACCAATGGGCAGGATTAGTGACGCACTTCCGGTAAGCGCAAGTTAAATGCCGCTGTCAGAGATTGACAGAGGCATATAACTAGTTAACAGCTGCGGGTGGATCGTGATTTCACCCATGGATATTAGGGGTACATGTAAGCTTTACAGATCAGCTCATGTGCCCAAATACATACCAGGTCAGTGCCGGAGCCTGCATGGACTGCAAGGATATGAGCTTGGAAGTACTCATTCGTCCAAGGTCATAAAGGGGTTAATCCTCCTGGAAACCTCAGGCTTTCAGTCATAAAGGGACAGCTTCAGTCACCATGGAGTACATAGTGAGCGGCAGCTGAAACTATGCCCTGGCATTGCCTGACAGATGGCTGTAGAGTGCATCAGTGCGTGATGAGTGAAGCCGCTCCGACTGCGCCCCTATGACTGAAATCCTGAGGTTGCCAGGAGGAATAAAGTTAATTACCTCCTAGTATCCAGGCTGTCAGCGCGGCAGTGGCACATCATCAGAATGCTATTATCCTGCAGATTAACCCCATACCTGCAGGTTAATAGCGTTTTTTTCACTTGACAGGTTCCCTTTAAAGCTTCTTGTATACAGAAAAGCCATGTGCTAGGACCCTGTATGACAGTTTCATGCAGTAGCGCCACTGCACTCCATACTGTATTTACAAGACAAGACGCAATGCTTCAAGGGGGGAATGAGACTGCTATATGGACCGTGTTAGAACATGCCACAATTTTAGTTTATCACAAAACTTGTATAAATATTAAAAAGAAAACCCTAACATATGAAATATGAGGCACCTGAAGGTGCAGAATGGTGGCATAAAAATCTGATATTCGCTTTATTTAAAGAAATGTAATACAGTTATCATAAATAAAACTTATGGTTCTCAATCATTTTGTATTAATATTTTCAGCAAAGCAAGTCATGGAGCTCGCAGGAAGCCAACAGACCACTTTCACTGATCTCATGGCACAAATGGGACTGGCAGCCTCTTTGAGACCTGAGGCAGAATATACTCTTCTGGCTCCTTTAAATGACGCTTTCTCCGGTCAGTATAATATAACGTTTATACTCAAAAGTAATAACATAATACGGAATGTCGAGTAAACTAATGTTCTCCGAGGAATTCACTGTTCTAAAATAGATGGGGAAGTCCATTGTTACTAATTCAAAGGAATAAAACAGGGTAAAAAAATGACTATTTGAGGGAAACTTAATTTTTCCTCTCATGTGATGCCTTTATAGTTTTTGCTCGCATCACAAGGGTTCAAAGCCCAGGATCAGAGTTTTCTGTAATCTTTGTCTTTGCTTCTGTCAGTTGCTATCATTTACATCTACCCTTCTTTGGGTGCCATGCAGGCACAACCAATTTGTCTGAACAATAAAAGCAACAAAAATTGTATGCCACTGCAAATTAAGTCCCAGATCTCAGCACTTTCCAATTATAATGACAGAAAAAAAAATAATATTTTTTTTTTCATTTATAATTTTTACCTATTGTCCCTACGTAGTTCAGAGTAGGCTAAATTCTCTAAAAATCGTGCATGCAACTGCCTCCTCTATCCAATGTCACATTGTACGCTACAATTACTGAGAAGAACCAATTCAGCAGCAGCCGGGACAAAGGGGCAAGTGAGGAGAGAATACAGAGTGGTCAACGGGGGTAGGAAGTAGCATGAATCAGTGTAGGCAATACCGGAGCCAACTTAGAGTGGGATGTGAAAAATATCCAAGGATTTTACAAGCTTTACTATTGTACATTATAACAGTAATATATGGACATTGAATGGTAGTTTTATTTCAGCACTGAATTGCAGAATTGTATGGCAGCTAAATTTCATTGCAGTGTAATGTGGACAGTCTAATGCCTTAGCTAGTTTCATGGTGTTATTAGTTGGGTGGTCACTGTATTATGTGGACATGAAGTGCTATTAGCAGTTCAAAGAAAAATCTAAAAATATATTGTATCGCTCTCTCATATATAAATGTATAATCAGGACAGCGAATGAAGATTCTATTAGATTTGGCATCCATAGTTATCTATAGTCATGTCCTGTTATCCAAATTTGAGCCTTCAGAGTTTTTTTTAGTTTTTTTGCGAAGTTTAAACATTAACTGTACAAGTTCAACATTTCCGATTTTGTCTTTGTGTAACGGGCCATGGCTGAGGGTCGCATCTGTGGTCACATCTACACCCCACCACAGTATAGAAAAAAGGAGGATCCTAGCTGGGTGTGTGTGCTGTTACCTTAACGATACGCCACTCCAGGCTGCATGCTGCCGCTTCACGTGGCAGGCCAAAACCCAATGAAGTAGAGATGAGGAAGACCAGAGTCCAAAAATAAACTTTTTTTTACTGAACAAACTGATAAGAAGTACTGTATATACAACAGACCGCAGGCACAACACTTCAAGAATATTTCTTCTGCACAATCCAGAGGCAGGAACTTTCTGATTGTGTGGTGGTACTTTACTTCTGTTACATGTTGCACTAGACCAGCAAACCATTATGTCAACCTCCATCTTTCCTTCATATGAGGACCCCACTGGCTGAGGAGCGTCGCTACCACTCCTCACTACTATTCTTAAAGTCCATTTGATGTGGGCAACACATTCTTTGGTGTGCAACTGCATCTTCAATTCTCTGTAGGAGAACTAGTGTCCCATCTTATCCTCTATGACCCTCAGTTCTGGCTACGCTTCCAGTTCTTATCTAGTATAGATAACATTTACTGCTGGCCCCACTTTCCTGAGATAAGGATTAGTGATGAGCGAGTTTGCTTGTTACTCGAGATTTACGAGCATGCTTGGGTGTTTTCCGAGTATCTTCAGCGTGCTCGAGTGTTATGCTTAAGTCACTCCATGCTCATGATTTGCGACTGTTTGTCAGCTTTAATACGTGTGAGGAATGCTTGTTTCTTAGGCATTCCTCACATGTATAAAAGCTGTCAAACAGTCGCAAATGATGAGCACGGTGTGACTGAAATATAATACCCGAGCACGCTGAAGATACTGGGCGAGCACCCAAACATGCTCGCTGAAAGGGTTAACAGGACATACTCGTTCATCACTAATAAGGATCCTCCTGTCACTTAATCCTTGCTTACTTCAGAACATTCTTCTTTCCCTTCTTCATACACATAACCCTTTTCAAAGCAGGTCTGCTAACATTAGGACCATAGGTCATTCTCTTTCCTGCACTCTTCCATATCTGCCTAACAAAAGGAACAGAGTTTCTTTTGACCACTTAGCTTCTCTCACAGTGGGCTTCCCCCAATAGTTAGCCATGTTTATTGGTTAGCTAAGTGCTGCAGGCCACAAAATAGTTGAAACAACATAAAAAAACAGCACTATGTAACCATCAGATCTTCAAGGTGAGTGTGGACAGCTTCTCTGCTCCTTTCCATTTGTGCTGAGTTACCACTTGTTGCCATGCGGCTCAGGTTGCATACTTTGCAATTTTTTCAAGAAAATGAAGCAGTTTTCTCAGGTTTTGTAAACCCTGGTTAAAAGTGAGCATCTTGTGGGGCAGTGCTAAGTGGCCTAAGTGCGCAGAAAACATCTGAAGGGTCATAGCTGGATCACAGGCCTTGACTTCCAACAATTCTGTATGCCAAAGATAATAATATTTGTCAAAGTGCACTCCACTCTGTGTCCTGAGAGGTATGAGGACAGTAAGGCTTTAAATAAGGTCATCGTATAGTGAGAGGTGAGATGCATTCTGACGAGCTGTGTCTTTTGGTAAATTTCTTTGACAACTCACAGAAGGTATAACTTTAAATTTTTACTTTTCCAATGACACACGCTTCTATTGTTACAGATGAAACACTGAGAATGGATCAACGTCTTCTCAAGCTGATCTTGCAGAATCACATTATTAAGCAAAAATTTGTACTTAATGGTCTCTACAATGGACAGACACTCGAAACTCTTGGTGGACAGATTCTCAGAGTGTTTGTATACCGCACTGTAAGTATTTCTTATTACTACATTCATTTTGTACATTGATGCATATCTATGACATTTGTCGACCTATAAGGAATCTAAACCATTCATTCAAAATATGCCCAGACGAAGCACTGTGTTCTAGATGACATTAATAGAAGTCTGACACCACAATCATTGTTCAAACCAACCACGGCACTTTGTAGGGGACAGCACACTAATAATAATCTTTTAAATCCATTCTGTTTGCCATAAATTGTCCTTTATTCAAGCATGCTAATGAAATTCTTTGCTTAGTGCACCCTTGGTGTGGCCAAGCAGTTCAGTGCACCTTCTCATCTACTTGTTTTTCATCTATTTCTGCCCTCCCCTAGCTTCATGTACAGTCAGAGCCGTCAATCGAAGAGCGATAGATATAAAACATGTTGGAGTAAAGGGTTGCTGAACTGCTCAGCCACACCCAGGGTGCACTGAGCACCTCATTAGCATATTTGAGCAAAAATCTATTTCTTGCAAATTCAGCAATTGAATTGGAAAGTAAAGGTATGATTTTTATTATGGCTAAGCCTTTTATAAGGGGCTGTGCCTGGTTTGAACAGCCATTTGGTGCTGATAGACTACCTTTGAAAGGGTTGTGTTCAGCTAAATAATTTGTAGTTAAATTTGCTCAAGTTTGTAAGATTTGCAGCTTACTAACATACTGTACTTCATGTCTGGAAGGCGCCCCACTCTTCAGCTAAAAGCTCGGGTCACAGGTCCAGGCAAGTCCTTTTCAGTGTTTCCTGTATCTGCAGGTTGTCAGGCTCATTTCAAAGCCAGAACCTTCACTTTGTACGTTGTAACAAAGAGGCTTTTGAAATGAATCAGGTAGCCATGCCCATTCAAACACAGCTCAGGTCATACTCCAACACAGGAAATTCTGTAGTGTGTAGAGCACAAACCAGAAAAGGTCCTTCCAGGACTCTGGACCAGAGGTTATAGCTGAAGATCAGGTCACCTTTTAGATGTAAAATATATTAGTAAGTTTAATCACCATACTGATTTAAGCACATTTAAAAAGTTTAACTAGATTTTGGATGGTGCATTTAGCTATCTCCAGTAGTCCCATAGACAATAAAGGGTGTAGTGAAGCACATGCTCAACCCCTACATCATTAATACAAGGTTCTGCAGAACTTTATTATTGGTATTGATGGGAGTTCCAATGGTCCAACCCCCAGGCTCATAGCAGCAAGTAAAAACAACAAGCAAAGACTTAACTTTAGAAAGTTTAGAGATTACAGTTGGAACCCGACTCAATACCTGAGGGAGAAGGATGAATGATATGCAACATTTGGAGAATGGACTGGTACAGATTTCATTTTTCGGTCCAGAGAGCTTCAATGTGCAGTAAACTACTGGCAGCAAGTCCAGTTTTAACATTTTTTAAATTAATTCTCAGTGCATGTGTTTATAAAATCCATTGCACTATGTGAGGCCAAAAATGTTAATTTAATGTATTTCCTGTCGATTAACATAGTAACAAACTTTCCCATGATGAATTCAATATGATCGCTTGCACAGTGCTCCTTGAGATGTTTAAAACTTGGGAAATCTTTTTGTATCCAAATCTGGCTTTAAACTTCGCCACAACAGTATCTCGGACCTGCCTGGTGTGTTCCTTGGTCTTCATGATGCTCTCTGCACTTGAACCAGAACCCTAAGACTATCACAGAGCAGGTTCATTTATACGGAGACTTGATTACACACAGGTGGATTCTATTTATCATTACCAGTCATTTATGACAACATTGGATCATTCAGAGATCCTCACTGAACTTCTGGAGTGAGTTTGCTGCACTGAAAGTAAAGGGGCCGAATAATATTGCACGGCCCACTTTTCAGTTTTTAATTTGTTAAAAAAGTTTAAAATTTCCAAAAATTTCGTTCCACTTCACGATTGTGTCCCACTTGTTGTTGATTCTACCCAAAAAGATTAGAATTTTATATCTTTATGTTTGAAGCCAGAAATATGGAAAAAGGTAGAAAAGTTCAAGGGGGCCAAATACTTTCAGAATGCACTGTATATATAACTCTTTTCCTGATGCGCATATAAACCTTGCTAACCTAATTAACATTCAGTTCATGCCTTCTCCTATCTATTTTAATTGTGCTCTCTGGAACTCACAGTCAGCACGTAACAAACTCCCCTACATCCATCACTTTTTCCTTTCTAATTCCCTTAACCTTCTGGCTCTTACTGAAACCTGGATCCAGCAGTCAGACACCACCGCAGCTGTTGATCTCTTGTATGGTGCATCATTTAAGGGAGTCAGGAGACTATATTCTGCCTCAGGTTTCAATGAGGCTGCCAGTCCCTGAGAGCAGACAAGGCGGAGTTATCGGTCTGCTACTTTCATCAAAATATGCTTTCCAGGCTATCCTCCCTGTACCCTCATCTGTTTCCTTCCTTTGAAGTACACTCTGTCAGACTCTTCAAGCACTTCTCCCTGCGAGTGGCGATTATGTATCGCCCTCCAAGCCACACCAACCAATTCCTCAATCTCTTTGTCACCTGGCTTCCACATTTTCTATCCTGTGACATTCCCACTCTCATCATGGGGTATTTTGACATCCCCACCTGCCACCCATCTTCTTTCTTTAACCTCCTCCTATGGCCTTTCACAGCTTATTAACTCTCCTGCACATGAAGACAGGAATATTTTGGACCTGGTCTTCTCCTGGCTATGCTCAGTGTACAATTTCATTAACTCCCCTCTCCCACTCTCTGATCATAACCTTCTTTCCTTCTCTGTCAAAAACTCTCTAAATGTTCAGGACACCCCTGCTTACCACACATACAGCAATCTATGTGCCATCAATACCCAGCAGCATATGAACAATATACAGACATATTTAGCTTCAATCTCATCCCTTTCTTGTCCAAATTCAGCATTGTCACATTATAGTAATACACTGCAGAGTGCCCTGGATGAAGCAGCATCGGCTACATGCCAAAAGACCCAACACACCCTCATTATATCACTAGCTGATATTCAAAACAACTCTTCCAAACTTTCCACTTCTTACTGAGCTCTAAAGTATACTCTTTTCTAATCCACTATCTCTCAGATAACACTCTTCTTGACCCTTTATAATCCAGTCTCTGCTCCTTACACTCTACTGAAACTGCCTTTGTATACTCTTTTCTAATCCACTATCTCTCAGATAACACTCTTCTTGACCCTTTATAATCCAGTCTCTGCTCCTTACACTCTACTGAAACTGCCTTTAATGGTCTCCAATGATCTTCTGTCAGCAAAATCTAATGCCCACTACTCCCTGTTGATTCTTTTGGATCAATCTGCTGCATTCAACACTGTGGATCACCATCTCCTCCTTACTATGCTCTGCTCTATTGGCCTCAAGTACACCATCCTCTCTTGCTTTTCCTTCAACCGCTCTGACTCTGACCACTCCTTCACGGTATCGTTTGCTGACTCTTCTTCCTCTTACTATCGGGGTTCCCCAAGGCTCAGTCCTAGGCCCACTCCTCTTCTCTCTATACACTGCCCCTATTGGACAAACCATCAGCAGATTTGGATTCCAGTACCATCTCTTTACTGATGACACCCAATTATGCACCTCTTCTCCTAACATCACTCCTACCTTAATCCTTAATATAAACCACCAGGGATTGTCTCTCCGCTGTCTCTAACATCATGTCCTCCCTCTGTCTAAAACAGAATCTCTCCAAAACTGAACTCCTTGTGTTTCCTCCCTCTACTAACCTACCAATACCCGATATTGCAATTATCTTCGATGGGTCAACCATAATTTCCAAGCAGCATGATCACTGCCTTGAGGTTATACTTGACAGAGAACTTTCCTTTATTCCCTATATACAATCACTCACTCGCTCATGTCACCTGTTTATTAAAAACATCTCCAGAATTTGACCTTTTCTCACCTTTGAAACTGCAAAAACTCTTATTGTCGCTCTTATTCATTCTCATCTGGACTATTACAACTCTATTCAACGGTCTCCCTCTAACTAAACGTTCTCCTCTTCAATCCATCCTGAATACAGCCGCCAGGGTCATATTTCTGTCCAGCCTCTACACTACTGCTTCCATCCTGTGCCAGTCATTGCACTGGTTGCGCATTCACTACAGAATAAAATACAAACTCATCTCTCTCATCCACAAAGCTCTCCACAGTTCTGTAACACACTACATCTCCTCCCTCGTCTCAGCCTGCCCCCTAACCCTATCTGCGCTCTCTGTTCTGCAACTGATCTGAGACAAACTTCCTTGGTTATCCAAAGTTCATACCTCAGTCTCTGAGACTTCTTTGTGCTGCACCATTTTTATGGAATGCACTACCCAGAATGATCTGACTAATATCTAGGCCCCACATTTTTAAGGATGCTTTAAAATACATCTCTTTAGTGAAGCCTATCACCTCAATTATCTAACCTAACCATTCCCTATTCCCTCTTCCTAATTTTTACTCATAATCTGGTCTCTCTTATTCTATATCCTGTACACCCTCCTTGAATCCAACATCACTTGGTGACTGCATTTAGATACTGGATGATATCTGGTCCATGCACCTATACATCATATCATAACCCCTATTTATTATAATGATGGCTAGACCATACATGACAAGCATGTTTTACTTATTGTGTCCCCCCTATTTCCTTTTAGATTGTAAGTTTGCGAGTAGGGCCATCACAACTCCTGTAACTGTTGAACTATGTGTTACTCTGTGATGTTTTTATCTTCTATTCATGTCTCTGCTTAACTATAAAGTGCTGCAAAATATGTTGGCGATATTCTAAATAAAATTATTATTGTTAATCTTAGGCTGTTTGCATTGAAAATTCCTGCATGCTTCGTGGAAGCAAAGAGGGAAGAAATGGTGCTATTCACACATTCCGGGAGATAATCAAACCTGCCGAGAAGTCATTCTTTGATATCCTCAGCCTTGATAAACGATTCAGGTAAATATATTTATATATTTCAAGATATGTGAAGTCTATACTTTATAATAGCATTCTCTATGCTCATCTCTTCCCTTCCCTATTGATGATCTACTCTTACATTATTAAACCTGCACCCTCACTTTCATCTTTGCAAGCCTATATTAATGGTATATATTTCATTCATCTTATCTGTAGATAACCAGCTCCTCCTCACTATACTCTGCTCAATCGGGCTCATGGATACTGCTCTCTCTTGGTTCTCCTCCTACCTCTCTGACCGCTCCTTCACTGTACCATTTTGCTGGCTCCTCTTCCTCTCCTCTTCCCCTTACTCTCGGGGTTCCTCAGGGTTTAGTTCTCGGTCCCCTTCTCTTCTCCCCATATACTACCCCTGTTGGACTAACTAGTAGATTTAGTTTTTACAATCATCTCTATGCTGATTACACCCAATTATACACATCGTCTCCTGACATCACCCTTGCATTACTATAGTTGTTTCTAAAGGGTCAATCATCTAGAGGGGAACACAGCTGCATCTAAATCTGCTAAAAAGGATATAGCTGCTTCTGAATAATTAATCTGGATTTATGTCTACATACTAAAAGAGCCAGGATCAGACATAGCAGTCTAAATAGAAGGCTGTAACAGGTTTGCCTCTGTTCTTACGGTTTCTCATGTCTTCCATAATACTTAGGAATCTGCATTACATTGTTGTCTATACAAAAACATCCAGCATAAAATAATACAGCAGCACAGATATCCCCTGTGTTTATTTGTGATATACAGTTTTTGCCCACATAGTGGCGTCTCGTAGCTCAGAAGCAAAAAGGCTCACAAAGCTGTTAAACTAGTGAGACAGTGGAGGACCCAATTCCGGCTGACTCCCGACTGCTTTCCTTTTTTTAATATTTGAGATTCTCCAAAAAATGATGATAGGTTTTCCTTAATTGTATTCGGAGAAACATATTCATTTTTCTGGCCTTCTGTGCTTATAAATTATTCTTGGACCATATATGCTATGATTATACAGTACATGGAATAGGAGCTGTATTACATTTATGAATAAAGTATTCATCAAGTATGGTAAGATTTTCAATTACAACCATTTATAGCACTTACACAGGGCTCTTATGTGCAAGCGTAGACTATTGGTGGCCAAGGAGTTGGGGACAGTTATGGTCCTGTGCAATCTTTGTAACTACATAACTGTAATTCTTTTACACAATGTTTGTTATATTACCCACAACACATTACAAGAAATGTTTAGTATGATTCCATAGGTAATAAATAGTGTTGAGCCACCCCCGTAGTGTTCGAGTTCGGTTCGGTTCGTCGAACACCCGTGTGTTCGCCGAACTGTTCGTCGAACACCTTCGAACACTGTTAAAACCAATGGCAGGCAAACAAAAACACATAGAAACACATAGAAAATACCTTCAAAGGTGTCCAAAAGCTGACAAACTGCTCTGAAGACACAACTAACACATGGAAAAGTGACAAGTACATATAGTCATGCGAAAAGAAAAGAGGTGGAGGAGTAAAAGGAGGGGGAGACACAGATATAGGCATGTCATGCCCTTCTAAAATCCAAAAAGTGAGAAGCCGACACGTTCAGTCCGCTCCTGCCCGTGCCACCTCCGTGTCGCCGGGTTTGTGCCAGAGCCGCGGTGAACCCTGACGGCCAGCCCCCCTCTCCCAATACTGGTGCCTGTCCGCTGGTGGGTCGAGCGAGCCCCCCTGTGGTGGAGGCAGCTCTAAGCTTTTTAATTTAAATTGTCTCTCTAATTTGAATGAATACACTTTAAATCCATTTACAAGGATCTATTGGAGGGCAAGTCTCATGCCAGCAGCCGCGTAATTCCAGCTCCAGTAGCGTCCACTAAAGCTGCTGCAGTTAAAAAGCTTTTATAAGGATCGAGCTCGGCTGTCCACCGCAAGGCATCCTACTGCCAGTCCCAGCCCCTATGCCTTGGGGTGCCTCCTGATGCTCTTCACTGAGTATCCCGTGGTCCCGAAGCATTTCCTTTGAAAAAATTAAGTGTCAAAACTACAGGTGGTGTAGCTTGCTTAACAGCCGGGATAATCCGCTGACTAGCAGACACTGCTACTAGGCACAAAGTATTTCCTGTGCTAGATGCAGTTAAAAATTTGTAATTAGATACTCTCGTTGGATGCTGAGAAAGTATTCCATAGAGTCTCCTGGCACGCCATATATGATTCTCTTAAAAAGCTTGGGGTAGGGGTCTAGGGGACCCTTTTATAGCCAAAATCACGGCCCTGTATCGCAATACGTCACCTAGGCTGAAGATAAATGGAACTGTATTACCCTGAGGGCTCGGTTGCTACAGAGGTATTGCACCTCACCCAGAGGTGTGATATCTCACTCTCAGGTAAGGATGGAGTGTGGATCAGGACCCGACACCTGCATGCATTACACCACATTGCCATAGGGCAGGGCGACCAATATGCCCCTGAGATGGGCACGACAGTCCCTGTCCCTGGCTGGAGTGGGGGGAGGGAACACTGAGGAAGGGGAACCCTGTAGTGCAGGAGCAGGGAGGAAGCAGTTCCTGGGTGCATTGAGAAGGGAGTATAAAAGGTGGGCACCATCTTAGTTCAGTGCAGAGAAGTCTGAGCAGAAGTGGCAGGGAGCAGGGGCTCTGCATGAGCTCTGCTCCGGAGGCGGGCCTAGTAACAGAGGCCCAGGCCTGGAAGAGGGAGAAGGAAGGAAGAGGAGCGGAGAAGGCTCCAGGAACGAGGAACGAAGGGATCCCAGGGGTGCGGACGGGCGAGTCGCCACCGCACGCCCGAATCCACCTGCGTGGAGGGGTCAGGCCAAAGGGGGAGACCGGTCCCCGAAACTAGTGGAGGCAGGAAACGACCCTCAGCTAGAAACAGGAGACTGTGACATTTTATGTGGCGCAGCCCCTCGCTACACCCGCTAGGAAGGCACCACATAGGGTCAGGGAAACTGGCGCTAAGTTTACCAAGAGGAGGCCCGAGGCAGCCGGACAGAAGGGTTGGTAAGAAAGGCCAGACAAAGGACACACAAAGGGGGTCCTGTGAAGCACTCCAAAGTTATCTGGGAGTTGTCTGAGCCCCTCACCTGGTGAGCACAGTACGACGTGGGCAGCCGTTACCTGCAGACGTGGTCTGGATAATAAGAACTGTGAGTAAAGGCCCTGGACTGCATCACTGACTCCGTGTCGTTACTGCTGCTGCCCTGCACCATCACCCCCATCCTCCGCATACACTGCCCTGAGGCTATACTCCTCCCGTGGGGAGTTATGCTACGCTCTGCTGCACCCACAACACCAGCCTCAGCGGTCTGCCCTGGAGCGGCGGTTCACTCTGACCGCAATCCACGGGTGGCGTAGTCGGACATTTAAACATCAAAACCACATAAATAGTTCCGCCACTGGTTTGACCGCCCTGAGCCACGGAACCGGGTCGCTGCCACGGAGACTACAACCACCAGCATCCACCAAAAAGGGTCCGGCTCCGGGTGTCCCAAGGCCCAGGGGGCGCGTCAGAACATTTTCATCACCTTTCACAATCACCAATGGGACAAGGCAGGGATGTTCTCTGTCCCCTCTCTTATACATCCTAGTGACGGAGCACCTGCTCTCATCAATTCGCCATAACCCCAATATTAGGTGGATTGAAGTGGGAGGCACCGAGTACAAGTGCTCTCTATTTGCTGATGATGTCCTAGTATATATCACTCAATCACATATATCCATCCATGCTGTTATGGCTGAAATAGATCACTTTGTTACATGGTAAAATTTTAAAATCAATGCAGCGAAGTCTGAGGCCCTCGATGTCTCCCTCCCCAAATCCATATAGGATTCCATCCAGTCCAACTTTCCCTTTGCCTGGCCCTCACAGGGTATCAAATACTTAGGAATTCCTATTCATAGAGACCTCTCCCATCTATGTTATCCTAATTTTGGGCCCTTTATTGAACAACTCCATACAGACCACGGTTGGCAAGTTAGAACTGTAAGATTCACTACGTGAACCACTGGTGTTTTGTGGAAAAGCACATGTACACTGTGTTCCAAATTATTATGCAAAAAGTGTTTAGGAGTGATAAGGGAAGAATTTGTTTGTTTGTCAGTTAAACTCATTGATGGTGATGTGTGTCAGGGCTCTTTATATCACTGTAAGCAATTGCAGACACCTGTGCTAATTAGTTTGGCAGGTGTGTCCAATGAAAGGCAAGACTACTTAAGAAGGCTGTCTCACATTATTAAGCAGCCTACATTTTCTGCCAAAATGGGAAAGAAAAAGGATGTGTCGGCTGCTGAGAAGCAACAAATTGTGGAGTGTTTAGGTCAAGGCATGACTACAATCAACATTGTGCGATGATCAGGATGAAGTGTCTTGGCAATCAAGAAGTATGTAGCTGATTCACAGTACACACGTGTGCGTGCTGATAAGGGCAAATTGAGGACTCTTTCCTACAGGCAATTACGTCAGGTTAAAAGAGCAGCGGCAAAAAAGCCTTGTCATAGCAGCAGACAAGTTTTTGAAGCTGCTGGTGCCTCCAACGTCCCCCGAGCAACAAGATGCAGGGTCCTTCAGAGGTTTGCAGCTGTGCATACGCCATCCTGTCGACCTCCTCTATCCACTTCACACAAGCAGAAACGGCTCCAGTGGGCCAAACATTACATGAAGACTGATTTCAAAACTGTTTTGTTCATGGATGAGTGCCGTGCAGCGCTCGATGGTCCAGATGGATGGAGTGGAGGATGGCTGGTTGATGGACACCCCACGCAAACATGGCTACAGCGCCAACAAGGAGGAGGTGGAGTAATGTTTTGGGCTGGAATCATGGGGAGAGAGATTGTCGGCCCCTTTAGGATCCCTGAAGGCGCTAAAGATGAACTCCATAATGTATGTGGATTTTCTCAAACAGCACTTCCTGCCATGGTTCAAGAAGAAGAACCGTGTATTTCACAGCAAGATCATTTTTTTGCATGATAATGCACCATCTCATGCTGCACATAAAACATCTGCATCTCTGGCTGATATGGGCATAAAAGGGGACAAACTTATGGTGTGACCCCCATGCTCCCCTGACCTCTACCCCATTCAGAACCTCTGGAGCATCATCAAAAGGAGTGTCTATGATGGCGGGAGGCAGTTCACATCTAAGCAACAGCTCTGGGAGGGTATTCTGTCCTCATGCAAAACAATTGAAGCAGAAACCATCCAAAACCTGACAAATTCAATGGACGAGAGAGTTCAGAAGCTCCTTTCGAACAAGGGGTCCTATGTGAAAATGTAACATCACCTAGAATAAAGTTTTGAGTGGAAAACTGTTTGATATCAGTTTCTAATAACTTGCTAATGCTTATAATTTCAAAAATGACCATTTTTTTGGTCTTTATTAAAATGAAAAGGTTGATCGAAAAGTTTGGGGGATATAAGAGTGTGGCAACCCAGTAGTCATGATTACTTCGAATTCTGACAATATGAGGGTCATGTTGCAGGTAGTGCAGCAAGAAGGCACTTATGTGTCTTGCGCATCTCGGAGCCCCAAAATTATTTTCCGGGCTAGATGCAGCTAAAAATTATTATTAATTTTAAATCTGGTGGAGCTTAGTATAGATGGCCTAATAGGATCAGTGCTGCACACTGCTACAAAGCCCAAATTATTTTCCAGCCAAGATACAGATAAACATGATTAGTAATTTTAAATCTGGTGGAGCTTATTATAGATGGCCTAATAGAATCAGTGCTGCACACTGCTACAAAGCCCAAATTATTTTCCAGCCAAGATACAGATAAACATGATTAGTAATTTGAAAGCTTAAAATGGTTGGTAGGGTGATTTTAACCAATCATCAATCTTTTACTTTCCCCAGGATGACACAGGGGTAGAAAAGTCGTTTCGGATCCATGATTTGTTCATCTTTATGAACGTGAGTCTGTCTACATTATCAGTGGAGAGCCGCGTGCGCTTATCTGTCAGCACACTACCAGCAGCGCTGAACACACGTTCAGACAGAACGCTGGCTGCGGGGCATGCCAAGATCTCCAAGGCGTAAGTGGCTAGCTCCGGCCATTTATCCAGATTGGAAGCCCAAAAAGAGCAAGGGTCCAGTGACACAGTCATGGCTTCAATGTTTACTTGGAGATACTCCTGTACCATCGTCTCTAGGCGTTGACTATGTGTCAGACTTCATGTCTCCTGTGGCCTTGCAAAGGATGGGCTAAAAAAGTGGTGAAATGATTCCGCAAAATTGATGTTACCAGCAGATACTGTGGTTCTGTTACGGTTTGAGTTCTGAACACTTGACGGTCCCACGGTTGGCAAGTTGGAACTGTGAGATTCACTACGTGCACCACTGGTGTTTTGTGGAAAAGCACATGTAAGATTCTGCAACAGTCTCTGCTGATACTCCTGCATGCGTGCATCCCTTTCAATGGCAGGAATAATTTCTGCAAATTTACTTTTGTACCGGGGATCTAACAGTGTGGCAACCCAGTAGTCAGGATTATTTCTAATTCTCACAATTCGAGGGTCATGTTGCAGGTAGTGCAGCAAGAAGGCACTCATGTGTGTTGCGCATCCAGGAGCACCAAGTCCCTGTTGTGTTGGTGGCGAGGTAACAATCATGCTTCCTTCCTCTGTCCTCTCCCCCCAACCTCGCACAACAGAAATGTGATCAAGGTCTCCCTCATCTGATGAGTCTTCCATCAGTTCGTCCTCCACTTCTTCCTGGGCTCCTGCACCTTCCTCACTAGTTTGGCTGCTACCATGCGCCCTGGTAAAACCATCTCCCCCACCCTCACATGCCTGCCGCCTTGGTGCTGCCGACCGTCTGGACCTTGCAGATGTTAGCCCTTCCGCATACAACTCCTCCTCCTCTACTTCCTCCACCTCCTCTTGTGCCACCACCTGACTCCGAATTCTGTTTAACATGTGCTCCAGCATGTAAATCACCGGAATAGTCATGCTGATAATGGCATCGTCAGCACTAAACATCTTCGTCGCCATTTCAAAACTGTGCAGAAGGGTGCATAGGTCCCTGATCTGAGACCACTCCTCCAGCGTGATTTGCCCCACGTCTGGATCTCGTTGGCCCAGGCTATACGTCAGAACGTATTGCACCAGGGCTTGTCGGTGCTTCCACAGTCGCTGCAACATGTGCAGAGTTGATTTCCACCGGGTAGGCACATCGCATTTTAGCCGGTGAAGTGGCAGGCCCAACGACTTCTGTAGAGATGTAAGTCGCTGAGCTGCGGGATGCGAACGGCGGAAGTGAGCACACAGCGACCATGCCCTCTGCAGAAGGCCATCTAGTCTGGGATAGTGGGCTAAAAATTGCAGGACAACCAGGTTCAACACGTGAGCCATACAAGGCACGTGTGTGACATTGCCCCGGCGAAGGGCCGTACCCAGGTTTGCAGCATTGTCGCACACGGCCTTCCCTGGTTTCAGGTCCAGTGGAGACAACCATTCATGAAATTGGTTCTCCAGAGCTGACCACAACTCCTCAGCTGTGTGACTCACATTTCCCAGACATTTCAAAGTAGAAACCGCCTGATGACGTTGAGCCCTACTGCCAGCATAGTAAGGAGGTATGCAGGATCTCTTCTGCGCAGTTAGAAAGCTTGTGGCATGACCAGACTGGCTTTGGGTGCAGGTGGAAGACCGAGAGGAGGTTGAGGAGGCAGAAGCAGTGGAGGAACTTTGACATAAAGAGGATTGACGCACAACTCGTGGGGACGTCAAGACTTGGACAGCAGCCCCTTGTCCTGCTGTCACCATAGTTACCCAGTGCCCAGTCAGCGACATGTAACGCCTCTGTCCATGCCTACTCGTCCAAGTGTCTGTGGTGAAATGCACCCTGTCACACACAGAGTTTCTCAAAGAAGCGGTGATGTTGTGTGCGACATGCTGGTGGAGCGCAGGCACACCTTTCTTTGAGAAGTAGTGCCGACTGGGCATCTGGTACTGGGGCACTGCGACGGACATAAGGTCTCGAAAATCCTGTGTGTCCACCAGGCGGAAAGGCAGCATTTCTGTAGCCAAGAGCTTGCAGATGGTGAAATTCAACCTCTTAGCTTTCTCATGGCTAGGAGGAAATGGTCTTTTACTTGTCCACATCTGAGGGACCGAGGGCTGGCTATTGTGCTTAGACGGGGTCCCCGGCAAACTGCCGGTCTGTGAGGAAGATGCAAGCGGACATGTTAGGTTGCCTTGATCCAAAGGTGGTGCTATCGATGTCGGACAGCGCTCAACACCAGCTGATGTTACCACCTCCAAAGAAAATGATGACCTGCCAATCACGCTGGCTGTTGCGGGTAAAGAGGTGGCAGGTCTGTGCCCCAAAACAGGTGTGACTGCTTTCCCCTCAGTCACAGAGGATGAAGAGGCCGCGGATGCACAAGATATGGCAGACGGTGGTTGGCCCGGCCGGCTAGGCCGCATTGTAGCACACTGAGCTTCCCACTGCAACTTATGCTTCATGTCCATGTGCCGGTTCATGCATGAAGTACTCAAACTATGTATTTTTTGTCCTCTACTTAGCTTTTGCTGACAAATGTTACAGATAACACGAGTTGGGTCATCTTTATCGATCTGAAAAAATTCCCAGGCTATGCAAGGCTTAGCACCCATGCGACCTGAAGAGCCACCACGACTTGTGGTGAGAGGCAGAGTTGTGTTTGAGGATGCAGTTGTTGACGTGCTTCCAGTACTACGTCTCTGTCCAGGAAGGCGCAACCTGACCTCGTCGTCACTAGCATCTTCCTCCACCTCCTCTGCTGACCTCATCTCTTGGCTGACTGTGTGTTGACAGTGTTGACAGTAAGTGGGATCTCCAACCTCATCATCATCACCCTGTGCGTTATCACACCCGTCGTCCTCCGAGCCAACCTGTTCCTGCCCTGACAAAAAACTAAAGTTGTCGCTCCAATCAGGTATTTGAGTCTCATCATCGTCTTCCTCATTGTCTCCACCAACAGGAGTTACAGTTTGGGAATGAGGGTCTACATTATGGTCAGAACCTTCTGCGTCTGGTCCTGGATCCGACTCATAAAGATTCTGGGCATCAGTGCAGATCATTTCCTCGTCTGGATTCACAGAAGCGCTGGAGTCGACCTCTGATTCCCAGGCTATAGTATGAGTAAACAGCTCTGCAGACTCAACCATCTGTTCTACCTCATACTCAGACGGGCAGCTGGAGATTTGGGAGCTGTGAGGAAGCAAGTGCGATTGGGGTGACACCTTTGAGGACTGGAGTATTTGTGATGTTGAAGTTGATGTGGAGGAGAGCCCACTTAAAGGAGCACTTGATATCCGTTGAAGCACCTGCTGTTTTTGTGCCTCATCTGGAATTTGTAGCGATTGGCGTGGCCGTAAGAAAGGGATCTTATCACATTGTCCGCTAAAAGAAGTAGACATTTTAGTTTGGCTGGAAGATGGTCTTTCTTCTGCAAATGTTACTATTGCTTTAACACCTACCCCACGGACACAACCTTTTTTCCCCTTCCCAACACGCCTATTCCCCTTTCCACCAGCAGCAGGCCTTTTTCCACTCATTTTGGTGGTTAACTAATTCACAACTCTGGAGTTGTTTGCACAAAAAAACAATGGATGGGAACCGAGCAGAGCTGAGTGGCCAAACTGTGGTATTAGGCCAAAACTTTTGGCTGGGTTAGATGCAGAAAAAAATTATATTCAATTTGCAACCTGATGGAGGTCAGTATAGATGGACTAATAGAACAAGTCCCACACACAGCTAGAAGCCCAAATATTTTTTCAGAGGTAGATGCAGAAAAAAATTATATTCAGTTTGCAACCTGATGGAGGTCTGTATAGATGGATTAATAGAACAAGTCCCACACACAGCTACAAGCCCAATATTTTTTCAGAGCTAGATGCAGAAAAAAATTATATTCAGTTTGCAACCTGATGGAGGTCTGTATAGATGGATTAATAGAACAAGTCCCACACACAGCTAGAAGCCCAAATATTTTTTCAGAGGTAGATGCAGATAAAAATTATTTTTAATTTGCAACCTGATGGAGGTCAGTATAGATGGACTAATAGAACAAGTCCCACACACAGCTAGAAGCCCAAATATTTTTTCAGAGGTAGATGCAGAAAAAAATTATATTCAGTTTGCAACCTGATGGAGGTCTGTATAGATGGATTAATAGAACAAGTCCCACACACAGCTAGAAGCCCAATATTTTTTCAGAGGTAGATGCAGAAAAAAATATATTCAGTTTGCAACCTGATGGAGGTCAGTATAGATGGACTAATACAACAAGTCCCACACACAGCTAGAAGCCCAATATTTTTTCAGAGCTAGATGCAGAAAAAAATTATATTCAATTTGCAACCTGATGGAGATCAGTATAGATGGAGTAATAGAACAAGTCCCACACACAGCTAGAAGGCCAAATATTTTTTCAGAGGTAGATGCAGAAAAAAATTATATTCAGTTTGCAACCTGATGGAGGTCTGTATAGATGGATTAATAGAACAAGTCCCACACACAGCTACAAGCCCAATATTTTTTCAGAGGTAGATGCAGAAAAAAATATATTCAGTTTGCAACCTGATGGAGGTCTGTATAGATGGACTAATAGAGAAAGTCCCACACACTGCTAGAAGGCCAAATATTTTTTCAGAGCTAGATGCAGAAAAAAATTATATTCAATTTGCAACCTGATGGAGGTCAGTATAGATGGACTAATAGAATGATGCTATGCCCAAAATATTTTACTTCACTAGGTGCAGTAAAAAAATTGGTATTCTATACACAGGTGGTATATCTTGCAACACAGATAGGCTACTCCACTGACTAACACACTCTGCAATAGGCCAAAAAGGATTAGCTTTGCTAGATTCAGCCAAATGCTGTGAAAAAAACTTGCACAGCACTGGCACAGACCTGCCTGGCAAAAACTGATAGGAACTGATGTAACCTAGTCCTGAAAAGGACTCCAATTACAATTAGTCTTTACTCCCAACTTATCTATTTAAGAGCACAGACCTGCCTGATAAAAGTCGTAGGAAATGCTGTAACCTAGTCCTGAAAAGTACTGCAATCACAACTATTCCCTACTCCCAAGCTATCTGTAGATTTGTGTGAAAATTGGCTTGAAATTAACAAGGTATAGCGCACAAAGCAACAGCGGTGCCGTCTAACACGTAGCTGCAGCAGTGAGAAAATGGTGGCGACGGGGAAAATGGCTTGGTCTTATAGGGCAAGGACATGTGACATACACTGCCAATGACACATGCCCTTGCTTGTGTGAAAAAAAGCACTTCGCTCCGTGTGTGCGCTGCTGATAGGCTGACAGATTGCACCTCCCCACTGTAAAAGCGGGAAAGAGAAAAAAAAATGGAGATCTTCATTATTCCTGCAGAGATCCATCCCCTGCCCCTCCCCCCACCCCGCTGTACACTCAAACTGCGTATTAACATTAATTTTCATCATTACTGAGAAAAAATCCAGTTATGATTTTGGTGCACGAACAGTTATCGAACATAACCTCGAACAGCCGAATTTTTCTCAAATTGTTCGTGTTCGCCGAACGGCTCGAACACCGCCCAAAACAGCTCGAATTTGAGATTGGCGAACAGTTCGAGTAGAACAACGCTCATCTCTAGTAATAAACATAGATTTATTGAACATGCATAAATCATGTTCAATGAAACAAAACTGTACATAACTATGGAGCCTGAGCTCTGTACTCATGGAAAAGTATTTCATTTCACTTAAATAAAGGTTTAGTACATGAGGTCATGTGCTGGAAAAGAAACCTTCTAATTTAAATCTGCCGATGGTGCAGTTTTCATTAGTAATTTTAGTGCAGGCTTATAAAATATTTATTAAACCACAAACCATCTGACATGTACTTCATTTAGGTTTGGCATAATAGCATTATAAAGCTTGGCTTTTGGGTTTGTGGCTCACACAGTATGTTAAATCAGATTTTAGATCCCTAAAATGCTACTTTTATAATAAAGTATACTATAAGATGGGATAGACAGACAGACAGGTAGATAGATAGATGTTAATTAATAATTGCTAAGTGGGCCAAACACCTAGTTGTCCACTCTCTGCAATTAAAGGGAGTCTGTCAGCAAGTCTATGTAATCTGAGAGCAGCATGATGCATAGCCAGAGAGCCTGTTTCCAGCAAAGTATTACTCACTGGGATGCTGCAGTTTAGATATATTTCCTGTTTTTTCTGCTATAGATGTAGCAGTGGTTGGAATGCTGAGCTCTGCATAACCTCGCCCCATCCCTGATTGGCAGCTTCCTGTGTACACTGTACATTATCAACAAGCTTCCAATCAGAGGTGGGGATGCGGTTACCCAAATTAGCTAGACTGGCTTGCACTTGACCCCTAGTCTGCAGTGATAATGTCCTGGTGATAAAACACTGATTGTATTGAAGCTGCAGCAAGCTGCTGAGCAAGTGACACATCCCTGGAATCTGGCTCTCTGCCACTACATTATGCTGATCTCAGATTAAATAGCAAAAACCTGCTTATAGATTCCCTTTAATTTATTAACTATTCTCATCTACTTAAGCTGGATTTATACTGCATGATCATTGTGAATGAGCATTCCAAGGATTTAAAATCATCATTCTTGGCAGCACATTATCCTATGAAAACAGGACATATGCTGCCGAGAACAATAGTATTTTTTGAGCATAGAGTAACCTAATACTGATCATTTTATGAGCATAGTAAACATGGTCTGCCTTTCTGAAACTCTATTAAGCAACCACTAATCAACAAACACATAGCTGATAGTCTATGCTTTATTGTCGCAAGTTGGGTGGTGTAATCCCGGCCTTCGTAATTTCAAACTGATTAATTTTTTTAGATTCTTTACTTATGTATCATATGAACTTTCTCACTGTAACATTTTGCAGTCTTTATCATGTGCTGCACAATTAATATACAATAGAAGAATTTAGTTTGGTCTATGGTCAGGCAGAGATAACAACTTTTTATAATGTTGTTAATGATACACTATTGTGATTTACCAGCTGTTTCTCCATTGAATACAATGTTTCTATTTTCAACAGCATTTTCCTAGACCTGATCCAGCATGCTGATCTGAAAGAACTTTTGTCAGTATCTGGAGCATGGACTCTTTTTGCTCCAACCAATGACGCATTCAAGGGACTCAGCAGTGATGATATTGAGCTCCTAAAACGTGAGTTTGGTTTAACTTGTGTTTTCTTTATGACCAAATGTGTTTACCAGTTCTTCAATATTGATGACCAAACAATATCAGAACCAAAAACTAGTACTTCCCACGAATTAGCTGTTTTCAACTTCCGCAGTAGCCAGATGTATGAAGTGTACAGAGCTGGAACAGCACAGTTCAGGACATTGCGCAGTGGCAGAAGTTGGGTACGGCAGTTCAGCTCCTGTTGAAGTGAATATGATCTGAGCTGTGGTACCCAAGAACGGCGACTAAACAGTATATGGATCTGGGCCACTAAACAGTGTATGTATCTGTGCTGTTCCAGCATTGTACACTGGGTTCATCCAGCCTACACGGGAGCTGCAAAAACCTGATCAGTAAGACTACCGGAATTCGAATCCGTACTGATTTGATATTGATGACTAATCTCAAGCCTGGGTCATCAATACATATGTCCCTCAATATCTATGCCTTTTGTGTAAAGTTCTAAACTTCTATTAGTCAATTTTAAGTTTAACACAAGGTGGCCTAGGTCGCATGGAAGTATTTAGGACTCTGTTTTCCATCAGTAGGACAAAGCTGAAGCAGGTCAAAATCAAGGAAGAAATGCAAATCTTTCTCTATTTGTGGGATTGACCCTCTAATGAAGAAAAATAGTGACCATGTGAATATGGCCCAAAGGGGATTTTCTATCTATTACAAGTATATACTATTACTTGATGATTGGCGGAGTTCATATTGTAGGAATCCATTCTCCACCAATCATTAACACTACAGAAGTTCAAAAAGCCAGCACCAGTTTTCTGCCCACTTTTAAGATGGCCATACAAATTTAATTTTAGGTCTCTGTAGACCATGTCAGATGTCAACGAGGCCAGATGTCAGTTAAAAGCTCCTTTTGATATGTTGGATATTTTCTGACTGACAGAGTGTAGTCATTCTCACAATTAAACAATTTGCCATAATAATAATAATAATAAATTGGTGTCAATATGCATTTTTATTGCTATTTTCACTTGGTCAAGTGATCCGTCTATGTTTTAGCATTGTAATGAATGCCATTGTCATCCAAATATCCTATAAGTTAATACCCAAAGGTGTAAATTACATCTACTAGATGATAATGCAAAATTTGTACCAGTAGACACCTATTACCAAATGCTTTATATATATTATTAGTGCTCTTATAAGTAGTTGAGGAGTAGACCATGGGGCCCACTGACATAGGAGCTGAGTTTTGCTACAACTTTTGCACCCCCTTTAGTACATATAGTCTGTTCCAAATATCATATTGTTGACACCTCACATCTATAAGCTTTACACTTTTTTCATAAATACTTTTAGGAGACAAAGTGGCTCTTCAGAACATTCTTCTCTACCATCTGGCCCCTGGAGTATTCATTGGTGGTGGATTTGAGCCTGGTGTAACCAACATTGTTAAATCCGTTCAAGGAAGCAATGTTATGGTTAAACTGGTAAGCTGAGGTCTACGTTTCTTTTCCTTTCTACATGTACATTTTTATTGAAACTTCGATTTTTAATTTGCTGAACTTTGACAAGTTAATAAATCAAGGCAATGACTTCATTCAATTTTGTTTTTCTATAGCTTAACGATTCAATCTCTGTGAATGATGTCGTCGCCAAGGAAAAAGATTCAATGGCTCTGAATGGTGTGTTTCATGTTGTAGACAAACTGCTGTTCCCCACAGGTAAGAATACTGAAAAATTGGAGCAGAGAAGTGACACACCCAGAACATTTTTAGATTAGTATGTACTTTAGGTCTGAGCAAAGCTTTTAGGACATTTTCTCAACATGACAAACCCTTATCACAGGTTTGGTGTACTTTTGAAATCCCCTGGTTCAGCTTCTATAGAATTCTGCAATCAGCAGCTGTTGTGTGGAAAAGTTAATTCCCATAATATAATATTATTTTGTTATACAATATAATTAGAAATGAGTGGATCTTGAAGAATTTTCCTAAGAAATTAAAATTTGTATTGAATGAATTCACTTCGAATAGCAATACTGAAAAACCACTAATTGCTGAGAGAGATAGAGAAAACTGAGGGGTTTAAAACGGCCCTCCTTGTTTGCAGTGTGAGAAGAACTTTTTAAAAAGCCTGTTATTAAGGTGCTGTTACTGCTGTTTATCTCCGATCAATCAATTCACAATTCACATAATAACTATACAGCTACATCACTTCCCTATATGTCATTTGAATCTTCGGATTATTATTCACAGACTGAGACTAGCAATCCCATTTTCAATTAGCATTGGAGAAGTACATCACAATCATATTAGGACTTTTTCTATTAATAGGTGGAATGAGCTGAGCGCTCTGACCTCCTATCCCCTACACTGTAGTAGCATAAAATGGCACTCCTCGGCTGGCAACCATCTTTTATACTGCCTGCAGTGGTCCCCCCTGATTGGCTGCACTAGACCATGTGATGTAATAACTGTAGACTTTAATGGGAAACCCACACGGCCATTAACCCGCTCTCTGAGTCGTCAGCAGCATGTGAAATGCCACGGTTTTTTGTCCTATCCTCACAGATCGATTTGTAGAGTGTTCGAATTTGTGGGGTTTTGCAAACTTCAGGAAATTCAACTAAATTGATTCTTCACAGATCGATCATTTATCTCTAAGACCACGTGCACACATTGAGTATTTGGTATGTTTTTTATCCCAGTATTTTTCCTCTGACTGTTCCACTCCTGGTTACAAATGCTGAAGTTAAAAAAAACTCACTATGTGCATGTGGCCTAATTCTAATATGAGGATGCATCAAGTACAGCAGAATTAACAAGATTTAGGGGTTCCTATTAAAAAGGGTCCAAGTAAAGTATTTAATAGAGGTCTCCTATATGACCATAGGAAAACTACACTAACGATGATGATTCTGAGGATGATGATGAAGATAATTATCTTTATTTATTTATTTGTTTATTTTTCTTTTAGATATGCCTGTCGGCAATGAACAACTCCTTGGAATTCTTAACAAGATCATAAAATATTTCACTATTAAGGTATGTTACATTATTATTAGTATTATTTTTAATGAAAGAAACCGTGGAAATGTTTCACAGATCCATTTCACTAATGGACAAATTTACTTTTCTGCTTCTGAAGCTAAAAAAATCTTTATACATTAAATACAAGCTGCCCAAACATTTGTCCCCTCATATCTGCCATTCAAAGAAAGTTTAGAGAACTGTGTGCAAATTACATACGTGGCTGATGGCCAAATCTAGGAGTATTATTCTTTCCATGCAAAAAGAGTGAACCATGGTTTTTGCAATCTGTGGGTTTTATACTACATTTTAAGTTCCTGAAAAGTCTTCCTTTTAATATAAGAGAACTTGTGCAAGAGTGGAGGAATAAAACACTGGGCAGCAGGCTCAGTCTGAGAGTATGCTATTTTGTGGACTAGACCTAAGAGCAGTAATACCTATACAGCCCTGATAATGGCCCTATTAAAGGGGTTTGGCTAACATCACTTATTCATAGGATAGGCAAAAAAAGTTTGATCGTTGCCCGTCCCACCAATTGGATGCCCATTGATCATGAGAACATTCCCCTCATTGAATGAAGTAATGTTCAATCATGTGCGCTGTAGCTCCATGTTTTGTCTATGGGACTGAAGTAGGTGGCTGAACACTTGGCTTTCTCTTTCTCTTTTCGTCTACGGTCACACTGTCAGTATTTTACATCAGTATGTGTAAGCCAAAACCAGTTGAGGAGCAATCAAAGAAAAAGTATAATAGGAGCACGTCAACACGTCTGCATTTTTGACCCACTCCTGGTCTTGGCTTACAAATACTGATGTAAAATACTGACCAAATACTGATAGTGTGACCATAGCCTTAGTCTCATTGTCTATTGAATGCAGCGTTAGTGTGTATGTGAGTCCACAGAAGAGAGAGATGTTTAGGTGATTGGTGAGGTCGGATGTCGTGGAAGCTCCAACAGCTGAACCCCCAGCAATCCAATATTTAAGTTGTATCAAGTGTAACCAAAGGAATGTAAAAAATAATACTATTGTAAGCACGTTTTAATCTATTGACAGTAGTACTAATTTGTTTTTCTCTTCTACTATGTTATATCATGTTTTAGTTTGTCCGAGGAAGCACATTTAAGGAAATCCCTTTCACCAAATATAGTAAGTAATAGTATTTTTTTATGAGCAAAAATTACGACATCTGCAGTATAGATAAATCTTTTCTTGAAAAAATTACTTAATCTATGGACTAAGATTTTGTAACAGAAAAGGAAATTCATCAAAAGGAGTATTTGCTCATCACTGCCTTTGAGAACTGTCCTTATTAATTTTATTTTGGCACATAACTTACATGGTTTGGCTTATACTCTGACTTTCTGCTTGGCAAATTATACCACAAAAAAATATCTTTTGATATATTTCCAGTCTAATGTGGTTTGCTGAATATTTATGACTCCAGCAGAAAAAAAAGGCCTGACTCAAGCATATTTTTGTATTACGTTCAAAAATGGATACAATTTCTATCATTTTAATATGATGATACTTAGTAATAAGAAAAAACATTTGATGAGAAAGACGACAGGACAAACAAAATGCCTTTGCTTTTTTGCATGATTATCCAAATGTTTTAGTTTTATTTTTTTAATGCAAAATAGAATAGATAAATCAAGTGGAAAATGATGAATCCATTTTGAACATACAGAGACGATTCATCATTTGATGATATTTTTAAGTCACATTCTGTTTTGTGATATCGGTTGATGATTTTTGCTCCAAATTCTTCCAGATGGTACATGTGGTTCATCGATTTTCGCAAAGTCATAAATGCCCTATATTTTTTTTTTTTTATTTCTACTTTTTAGAGCAAAATTTCCCATGCTCCCCAAAAATGTCACTTAATCTGCTACCTCATCTGAGAGCAGCATAGTGTAGGAAAAGAGACCCTGATTCCAGGGATGTATCACTTAGTTTACTGGGTACAGCAGTTGTGACACAATCAGAGTTTTTAGATATAGAATACAGCAGAGCTCAGGAAGCTAACCCCGCCCACACCACAGCTTTCTGTATACATTATCTATTGACAGTGAGCTGCTTATCAGAGGAGGGGGTGTGGTCGAACAAGGGCTCACATGATCTGTAGTTCAGGCTGTGATAAGCTCCTGGTGATAAAACCTTCATTGAGATAAAACAACAGCACACATCCTAATAAATGACACATTCCTGAAATTTATGTCTCATCCTCTACCTCCTGTTCCCCTCAGATGACATAGCACAAAACTGCTGACAGATTGCCTTTAAAAAATGGGGGCCTTTTTATAGAAAATTTTGTGAGAAATCTAGCTGTGTTGACTGTGGAAGGAGCAGTCCTTTATTGGTCTGTCTGCAGTAACAGAGTATGAATTCTAAGCCCTGTCTTAGATAATTTCCACCCCAAAATCTATCTTGTTAGCCAAAATGGAAGAGCTTAGAAGGAAGGTGACCCCTGTGTTCTCTCTAAGGTTGCAATAAGAATGACTGATTCCCTTGTAGCTCCTTGCGCTTTTCCATCCTTGTTGCATCAAATTAATTTGCAGCATTCGCATTTCATACTTTAAATTTTACGTCCATATTGCAGTGTATTATTACTTTTAAGAATACAGATTTTGATATAACTTTATATGTTCTTTTATCATTCTTTTTCTTTAGTCACAAAAGTTACAACTAAAATAATCAAAGGTAAGTAACATCAGAGCCTTTATTCACAATGACACCAACAACTTTAGATAGGCTAGGTTTACATTTATACAGTGCCATCTGCTGAACCTAAATTGTAAAAAAAACCTGTTTTTAGAAGTAGGGGAAGACGTAGACATAAAAACTGTTTTGACTATGTTTTATTAGTGATGGTCCTAATATTACAACCTGACCTTTTTTTAGCTGAACTCAATATAGATGGGGCGGAATAGGACCCAGGTCTGACTGCACTGACTGTGACATCTGCTGATGGGAAGCTATAGAGATGAAATGCCTAGCTCAGATAGGGAAAGCCAAACCCCTGTTTGTTCAAAGTAGAAGAAACAATAGCAAAACCAAAGAAATGAGCCAGAGCACAAGTTGGTAAACATGCAATGTGCAGGAGCATGTTCACACTGTGGCTATCTAACAGACAAATCCCAAGATAATTACAAAATAAACATATACCATGTAGTAAGAAGATAAGTAAATAGTAATAATTCATGTAAATAACATAGGGTACTTAGTTAACACTATTTTGATCAAAAAAGCATAAAAGCCATCCCACCACGACAAGATGTACCCAATCAGGACGGTCGGCTGATACAAGGTGAGGTTTTAATATTAGATTGGACAGTCCCAACTGGGTTCACCTTGTCGCAGTGGGATGGTTTTTATGCTTTTTTGATCAAAATAGTGTGAATCAAGTATCATATGTTATTTACATGTACTATTACTATTTACTTATCTACTTACTACAGAGTAAATGTTCATTTCGTTTTTGTCTTGAGTTTTGTCTGTTAGGTGGCCACAGTGTGAACACGCTCCTACTGTGCATGTATACTAATTTATGCTCCAGCTCATTTCTTTGGTTTTGCTATGTTTTATTGTTTTTTTAAGGACAAAGAAATACTTAGCTTATCATGTATACATTTTTTCTGAATTATTTTCAATGGGAGACATATTGAAATACATAGCAGTGTGTTTCAATATACTCTAATATTGTTAATGAATTTGGAGGGAAAAACGGGTCTATTCTTCTAGGCGCACCCTCAGCACCTCCTCCCCAGAGTTGACGCAGAAATCAACGGAGATGGGCTTACCTATAACAGTAAGATCTAATTGGATAATGGATACCTTGTTTTGGTAAAAAATGTATACAGACCAGACTTAGATGGACGCATACCACACTTATCCATATGTTTTTAATGCATCTATACAGATGTGAACTTAGACTTAGCGTGTACTGTGATACACTGCAGTGCATCGCTGTTTTTTGAACGGGGGCTCCGAGGGAGAGGGGGCCCCTCCAGCCTCCAGCAGGGCCGCCATCAGGGCATGACTGCCCTGACTCCAGCATGGGGCCCGGGCTGTCGGGGCCCCCTCGGAGCCCCGTTGGGGCCCCCGTTTTGTGCATCTCCTCATGGGGCCCCCCCGCAGGACCCCCCGCCGTCACATGACCGGAGATGTCCCTGCGCTCAGCATGGGCCCCCGGCCCAATGCTGGGCGCAGGGACATCTCCGGTCATGTGACGGCGCCGGCACAATACTTACCCCTCCCCATGCCTCCGCAGCGTCTTCTGCGTCCTCTGACTGTGACGTCTCAGGTCAGAGGGCGCGGTGATATGTTTACAGCGCGCGCGATCTCTCCTGAGCTGTCACAGCGGGAAGACGCGGGCGACGCTGTGGAGTCCGGATCAGCATCAGGTAAGAAGTGAGGTGAGTATTTGATTTTTTTTTTTTATGTATGGGGGCATGGGGCATTATATGGTGGGGGGAGAGTGGGTGTGACGTCCTGCATGGGGCATTATATAGGGGGGTGACATACCACATGGGGCATTATATGGGGTGTGTGTGACATACCGCATGGGGCATTATATGGGGGGTGACATACCGCATGGGGCATTATATGGTGGGGGGAGAGTGGGTGTGACGTCCTGCATGGGGCATTATATAGGGGGGGTGACATACATGGGGCATTATATGGGGTGTGTGTGACATACTGCATGGGGCTTTATAAGAGGGGAAGGGGGGAAGTGACATACTGCATAGGGCATTATATGGGGGGGTGACATCCTGCATGGGGCATTATAAGAGGGGGAGGGGGGAATTGACATCCTGCATGGGGCATTATAAGAGGGGAAGGGGGGAAGTGACATCCTGCATGGGGCATTATAAGAGGGGGAGGGGGGAATTGACATCCTGCATGGGGCATTATAAGGAGGGTGTGTGTGTGACATACTGCATGGGGAATTATAAGGAGGGGGGGGTGACCTCCTGCATGGGGCATTATATGGGAGAGGGTGGTCAGACATACTGCATGGGGCATTGAAAAGGGGGGAAGTGACATCCTGCAAGGGGCATTATATTGGGGGGTGACATCCTGCATGGGGCATTTTATGGGGGGTAGAGGTGACATCCTGCATAGGGCATTAAAAGGGGGGTGTCATCCTGCATGAGGCATTATAAGGGGGAAACAGCCAGCATGGAGCGTTACATGGGGGCCAATATTCTGTATGGAGTGTTATATGGGGGACAGTATCCTGTATGGAGCGTTATATGGGGACCAGTATCCTGTATGGAGCATTATATGGGGACCAGTATCCTGTATGGAGCATTATAAGGGGGTCAGTATCCTGTATAGAGTATTATATGGTGCCCATAATACTATATGGAGGACTATACTGTCCGGTCTGCACTGTGCGCTGTGAGGATTCGCCGGTTTCTGAGCTATTTACAATAGATATCGCTCGTGTAATGGGGCATTATAAGGGGGGAACAGCCTGCATGGAGCGTTATATGGGAGCCAATATTCTGTATGGAGTGTTATATGGGGGTCAGTATTCTGTATGGAGCGTTTTATGGGGGACAGTATTCTGTATGGAGCGTTATATGGGGGCCAGTATTCTGTATGCAATGTTATATGGGGACCAGTATCCTGTATGGAGCATTATATGGGGACCATTATCCTGTATGGAGCATTATATGGGGACCAGTATCCTGTATGGAGCATTATAAGGGGGTCAGTATCCTGTATGGAGCATTATATGGTGTCCATAACACTGTATGGAGGACTATACTGTCCGGTCTGCACTGTGCGCTGTGAGGATTCGCCGGTTTCTGAGCTATTGTAGAATTTACAATAGATATCGCTCATGTCATGTAGTAAGTGAAATCCTTGGCCTTGTACTATATATATATATTTCTCTGTGGTATCTGTGCATCATGAATCATGGTATGTGTTAAAGGGGCCCACTGAAACTCTGTCGCCCAGGGCCCACAAAAACCTGGAGCCGGCCCTGGGGATAAGTATAATAAGTTTTATTTTTTTTAAATACAATTAATTAACTAGGAGTAGGGGGAATCAGAGATCCACGGGGGGATGAGAGATGCACGGGGAGGGGGGCCCTTCATGCCCCCTATAAAGGGCAGGGGGGGCCCCCAAAAATTCTTGCACAGGGGCCCACTACAGTCTGTGTCCGCCCCTGGATTTAGTAACAGGGTAAATCCAAAAATACAGATCAATCTAATAAATTCTCGCTTGTCATTGTAACAGACAGCAGAAGTAACATCTGTACAGCTCCTCTTATTAATCTTAAGACAGGCGCTGCTTACCTGCGGCATGACTTAAGGGTAATTCTGCTGTGCGGTTAAATACATGTCTTGTCAATTATACATCACCACTGGTTGTTTGTGAAGCCTTCAGAATAAGTGTGGACAGGAGATTTTTCTCTTCTTTTTCAAGGATATGAAGTGAAGTTAAGTTTAAGCTGAATATTATTGCAATAGAAAAAGGTTTTGGTGAGAGAAAGTGTCAATTCCTTTCAGTTTTTCATCTTTTCTGAATGCAGTATATGACGTTATATAAGTATTAAAGTTACACAGCTATGTTGTCACATTTAAAATAACTGAGATTTATTGCATTTTTAAAAATGACACCACGTGATGAGCAGTTACTCTGTAAAAACTCAAAATTTATATAATTTGTGACCCATAGAAATGTACTAGAGACTTGTGAATTTTAGGAGACAGTCAAAGTAAATTTGGAAAAAGTAGCACTGTTTTTTAAGGGAATCTGTCAGCAGGATTTTTCTATGGAATCTGAGAGCAACATGATGTGGGTACAGAGACCCTGATTCCAGGGATGTTTTATATGCTGAGCTGCTTGGTACAATGTTGATAGAATCCCTGTTTTCACTGCTGGAAATCAGTGATCAGACTGCTGATTGGCAGCTTCCTGTGTACACTATGCATTGTCTGTCAACTGCCTATCAGAATCAGTGGTAGAGGCGGAGTTACACAGATTAGCTGGACTGCTATGCACGTGACACCTAGTCCTCTAATGATAATCTCCTGCTGTTAAAACACTGATTGTAATGAAACAACAGATAGGTGCTGAGCACACATCCCAGGAATCAGGCTCTCTGCCCTTACTGTATCTTGCTCCCATATTAAGTAGCACAAACCTGATGACAGATTCACTTTAAACTGATAAACTTAAATCGTCTATCTTGGCTACTTTTCCTGCAAAATAATAAAACAAATTATGCTCATAAATGTACCTCTTCTCGTAGTTTGCACTGATTTCCCTTGTTCAGAGCATTTGTTGTGCTGTCTATACTATTACCAAAGATAAAATTTTGCAACCATAGTAAAAAAAACATTTTCAAAATAGTTGTTAGCATCAGTCTTTATATCATAGGATTGGACATTTTATTGGAGTTATACATAAAGACACATGTTCAACACTTATCACTGTCATCTTCTGCTTGAAGAATGGTGAGGTCCCCACAAAATGTTGCAAAGGTGTGTGGATGCTTAAAGGGGTACTCTGGGTAGATAAATTCTTGTACTGTTCCTGCACTCATACACTATAAAGATGACATTCCCAGTGCACTTTTATTATCTTTAGAACATGTATTATTCAGTGTGACAGCAGCTGCTCCTCACTGCTCACCCCTTCGGTCTGGGACTTATGTCACACACCAGTATGAAGTTGTCTGCTGTTACTATCAGCCAGTCTCCTGATAATAGCTGTTTTTCTGGAGCTTGACACTGCTGGGTGACGTAATGTCCCAGATGGGAGAGGTGAGCTGTGAGGAACAGCTGCTGTCACACTGAATTAAAAGTGTTCTAAAGATAATAAAAATGCACTCGGGATCTCATCTTTATAGTGTATGAGTGCAGGAACAGTACAATAATTTTTTAACTCCCCAAAGTACCCCTTTAGAGAAGCACACCCATCAAAATTTTTATCCTCTTAATATATTGTGCTCATCATATTATACAGCACTGTGTACTTACAGCTGATCATTTTGCCTTTCTAACCAGTTAATTCTTCTCTTTTCTATTAGGTCTATGACATCACTTGATTAAAAACTGACTTGCTGAATCCTTCTAAGCTCTATGTGGAAGCAGGAAGTCTCTTTTTCCTGCATGAGTCATCTCCCTCTTTAACTCCTGACCCAGCTGCTCCCTACTCTCCCTGCCAGGGAATTTTGCAGTGACTTATGACTCATGCATGGAAAATTGACCTCCTGTTTTTACTTAGAGCTTAAAAAGATTCAATCTGTCTGTTTTTAATCATGTGATTTCATAGACGTAATGGCAAAGAGAAGAAATAACTAGCTGGAAGGGTAAAATGAGCAATTGTAAGTACACAGTGCTATATAATATGATGACTGCAATATATTAAGAACATAAACATTTTGATGGGAGTGCTTCTTTAATTGCTCCTTTGCAGAGTCTCAACATGTAAAATGAACACAGCAAAGCTGATCTCTCGAAGCAACATGTACTTTGGGTGGATATGATGAAAGCTGCACAGTACTGCTAATTATATATTTATGCAATCAAAAACTATTTTTGAAGAACAAAAGTGTTAAGTGTAGAACGTATGTATTTATTTATAACGTGATTTTGAAGTGCATGAAACTCCTCATTGACACATACAATGTTTTGTAAACTAATATTTGATATATATATTTTTTTGCTTATATCAGAGCCAGTGACTACAATCACCAGAGTAATCGGTGGTGGAACTGAAACAATTCGCAAAGTTATTCCAGGTATGCAGCACTTTGGGGTAGAGCATGCTATTGTATATACAATTAATATTTGTATCTCAACACCACTTCTGTTTTATGTGCCAGTGCAAGGAAAATGTCAAACTATATAGGCACCAAGATAAAGGGCTAGTGCAACAAAGGACAATTACTACCTATGCTTTGGATAGGTGATAAAAGTCTGATTGCTTGGGTTCCAAGGACTGAGACCACAGTGAAGAATTGGTTGGTGTTCATGCTTGCACTCTACCTATCTCTGTGGTTAGGTAATAAATATCTTTTGCGGTATATCCCATTTAATGATTGAGCATATGATACAATGGAAACTAAGTCAATCACTCTTAGACTATGTTTGCACAAAGTTTTTAGATGTGGATTTCAAAGTGGATCCACTTCAAAATCCATATCAAAAACTCCTCAAATACCCTTTAATGTGAATTTTGAAGCAAATCGGCTTCAAAATACGGAGAGAAAAATCTGTGTGAACCTAGCTTTAGCTCAGATGGGACATTGGTCATCCTACTGGTATGACTTTAGAATTGATGAAATCTTATTTTCAACTGTTTAATATTGTGACTCAGTATTTAATCTTGGAGAATCCTCCATGATTGCTGGTAACTTCATGATCATACTGATTCTTGCAGTGTAGGCTATAACTGACTGACCATAAGGATTTGACCACTGATATCCAACAAATTCCTAAAAACAAAGCTTTATCCCTTCAGTTATTTTCATGAATAGTGCTCCTCCTGACTTGGAGCTTTAAGAGTCGAAGTTTATCCACAGAGCTATGATGGGAAAAGGATTTGTCATGTGAACTTTGTTGTTGTTTAGAATAGTATTTGCTTTGTGAATTGAATCAGATGAGCTACAGTATAAGGCACAGTCCTCATGTGAACAATTAAGATGTACCTTCATCATGGCAGTTGGGAAGGGTCCCAAAGGACAGAATCCTAATGTTGAAGGGGTTGTCCAGTCTTACGTTACACATCTGCAGTCTCTCTGTGTGACTGCGGACTTGTGAATCCTCACATTGAGTGCATTGCACACTGTGAGGATTCTCTGGTGCTAGGAGTAGGCAGTCATGTTACTGCAAGTATGTGATTTGCATACTTCCAGCCATATTCCAACTAAACTGTTTCCAGCCTTGCTCTATACACCTGCATTGAGCGATGCCATGCTCGTCTAGTTGTCAAGTGGCTGCATGTATGTAAATCACATACTTGCGGTCATCAGCCCACCACTACTGATGCCGGGGCTGGAGAATCCTCACAGTGTGCAGTGCATGTGATGTGAGGATTCACAAGTGTGCAGTCACATAGAGTAGCTTAAGACTGGACAAACCCTTTAAACAAATAATGATTGATCCTATGCTGGCCATCAATAGTACAGTCCCAGAGAACACCTGTAATATTATTTATGCTTACATGTAAATTATTTTTTTTTTAAAGACTTTAGGCAATGTTTGATTTGCAAAAAGACTTATATTATAGCATGTCCTTAAAAATATGATGCTGTACGTTATGCTTTTTTTAAATAAGAAATTGATTGGATTACACAATAGGAGGGTTATCCTACTGGATTCTAATGGTTCTTTTTATACAGAACTGACATTTAAGCCTGAATATTCTGTATGGCATCCAGCTGAAGAAGACATTTGGGAGGAGCATAGTAGCTTCTAACGTTTATCAACCAGCTGATTTTAGCCAATCAAGATCAGTGGGAGTGATCTCAGAATAGATGTTTAGCTGTGAGCTGTGAGGCAAGTTCCGCCTCTCACATGTCCTTTTCAGCTAGATAGCAGGGCACCCAAAACTTTCTGTTATTTTCATGGCAGATGCTTTATAAGTACAAATTCCCAACTAATGTGGAATACCTTTTAAAGCAGCATATTAAACAGTTATAACATAAGCTTTATATCTATTACTTTACAAAAAAATCAGGAGTGACTCAGGAGCAAGATGATATATTCGAAACCGATTCAGGTATTTCACAACTCCATGTGTCACGTATTGACTCACAGTCACAGCTCACTGGTTATGCATCCACATGGAGAAGCACTTGATGTTTTTATTTATCACATGACTATTTTTTCCCTGTCCTTGATATGATATAAAAGTAATGATTCACTATGACTATCTGCATGTTCTGTAGTATTATCCTATCCTGTAAATTCACAATCACAATTTGGATATACACTTTCTGGATCATGGAAATTCACGAATGTATGAATGTGCTAGTGTTTGGTATGTGGACTGCACTTTGCACTGCTATAATGCTTGGCTCTGCTATCACTTCACGCTTTCACTGTCTGTGTGTTTTGCTCACTATAGCAACATCACCACTAAGTATGAAATGGCATCGATTTTTTTTGTGTGTTTTCTATTTTTCGTCTCTGTTGATGTGATAGTGTGCCTCTAAGGGTATGTCTGACTTGCAGGAGGGAAAATATAATAAA
This sequence comes from Phyllobates terribilis, assembly GCF_046119375.1. Taxonomy (NCBI): domain Eukaryota; kingdom Metazoa; phylum Chordata; class Amphibia; order Anura; family Dendrobatidae; genus Phyllobates; species Phyllobates terribilis. Next base: position 123,166,301 of record NW_027362762.1, on the reverse strand, counting down.
AATTGAGAGTCCTTAGTGGCTGATATCTTTTAATGGCTCACTGAAAGGGCTTTTGTACATTGCTGTATTTTCGGTCCAATTACGATCCAACAAAACATTGGACTGCTCTCAGACCAACGTTAGTCTATAAGATTGTGCACGTCAGATTTTTTCTGAAAAAAGCAAAAAAAATTGGTACACGCTCCAGTTTTATCCAATATTCGGATTGTACATGGCTGTGCAAGTCAATGAGTCCGTAGAAACCATCAAACTGCAATTGAATGACATCTGACACCATGGAGAAGATGGAGAAATTTTGTTCTCCATCTTCTTTGCATCCAAGAGAATCGGAACACAATATGTTCACACTCTGATCAAACTGTGATCAGAGTTTGATCACAGTGTGATTTGCATAATCAACCCGATTCTATTGGACTAGAGAGTTTATGCTATTGTGACCCTAGCCAAAAGATGACAAATAACAAGCTTTCGAGACTACTCTGGTCTCTTCTCTTGCAGGAGGAGAGCTTTTGAGCTGTTACAATCTGTGGTCAGAAATCAAATTTTTACGTCACAATTGAAAGTAGTATAAAACATAGTAGTATGAAATGAGTACTAAGAAGATCATTTAGAGAAAGTAATTGCTGACCAGCAAATGGAATGTCGTAAATTTCTGTAACAACTATAACATAGCTTTCAATTATACAACTCATCAGAAAAGGTTTTAGTTTATTAAATTAAAAATATATCGCAAATCCAGTATTTCCTGGCCATAGGTGAATTACTAAATACATTTAGCCCACAAACCTGTACTTGCAATCATTTAATGGATTCACTGTACCTTACTGTCTACAATATGCAGAGTTGAAATAACTTGAGATTTTCTTTTAACGTTCTAGATACTTCGATTACCAGAGTGACTAAAGTTATTGAAGGACAACCAGAGGTTAGAGTAATTCCAGGAAGCGAAACCAGAGTGACTAAAGTTATCCAAGGACGTAAGCACATTTATATGAATATCATAGTCATGTAAAAGTAAAGGTAATCATGTACATTCTAACAGTTAAAGGGACTCTAAATCTAAGTATAAAACATAAAAGAAAAAGCGAAGCACTAGTCTTTTTGTCAGCCGCAATCATCCTGTTACATAGTTAACCATGTAGTCCCCTGGAAAAAAGCTAGAAAAGCAGAATTCTCTACTGCACATTGCGCAGAACTTTCAAGCTCTTGTACGAGCTTGTACGTGCTGCTCTGAAGCTAGCTGGATCACTGGATCCGGTCGGCTTCAGTATCCCTATACTTCCGAAATGTTGCAAAGGCAAACCAACCTGATATAGCAGCATGGAAGAAGGCATAGTTTGAGCTTAGGGCTCAGCCATGCCAACCCAAACTGTCAATTTTCAGATGCCCACTGCCCACCGGAGAGCAGAAAGCCGAGAGGGAGTGGAGCCGTGTGCTTATAATACAGATAAGATACATGATGAGTGTAATTTTTTAAGAATAGTATGAAAAAATAAATTGAGTGGCCTAATTTTGCTTGGGGAAATTTTCTTGTTGAAAACAGCAGCTAAGGCAAAATGGTCAGTCCATAATCTGAAAAAATATAAATATATAAAAAATGTATGTGTATCTGGTTTTAATCAGTAAAAAATATGTACTTTTTCCCTTGAAATTTTTTTTTTAAACTTCATTTTTGCACAGCTTAGAGAAATCACTGCTAAATACATATGGCCATATGGCTAGTGGTCTTACCGTCCTTGGAAACGCTATCCAATAAAATTCTCTTTATAGGGGCATATGATGAGAACATTGTTCTTCCTCTGTATAAAGCGCTGGTAAGGCCGCACTTAGAATATTGTGCACAGTTCTGGGCTCCGGTGCTCAGGAAAGACATATTGGAGCTAGAGAGGGTACAAAGGAGGGCGACTAAGGTAATAAAGGGAATGGAGGGACTAGAATACCCAGAGAGGTTGTCAAAATTAGGCCTATTTACGTTGGAAAAGAGAAGGCTTAGGGGAGACCTCATAAACATGTATAAATACATCAGGGGGCAGTACAGAGATCTCTCCCATGACCTGTTTATACCAAGGATGGTGACAAAGACGAGGGGGCACACTATGCGTCTGGAGGAAAGGAGGTTCCTGCACCAGCATAGAAGGGGATTCTTTACGGTCAGAGCCGTGAGACTCTGGAACTCTCTGGGAGAGGAAGTGGTGATCTCCAACTCACTTAATGAGTTCAAGAGAGGCCTGGACGCCTTTCTTGAGAACAATAAAATTACACCTTATGCTTAGTTAATTAATCCAGGGATTTAATCTGACTGCCAGATTGGTGTCGGGAAGTGAATTTTTCCTCAATGATGTAAATTGGCCTATACTGCATGTTTTTTTTTGCCTTCCCCTGGATCAACGCTGCGGAATAGCTGCAGTGCACAAGAAATAGGCTGAACTGGATGGACGCTTGTCTTTTTTTGGCCTTATAAACTATGTAACTATGTAACTATGTAACTATCAATAGGACCTGAGCATAAAAAAAATCATGTTTCTTTTATGAAGTCTTAAAGCTCCATTGTAGTGCTTTTTTATTTTTCTTTAACCAAGTGGAGGAAATTAAAATCCAATTTTATTAATTCTAATAAATATTTGGCTATTACTTATTAAACTACTGGTAAGGTATGGATTACATACTTCATTCAATTATTTGTGGAGGGATTGGGAAATTTTCCTTATAACAAACCCCAAATCTACGTATATTCTTAATTTTATGTGTCAATTTTTCCAGAACCCTCTATAACCAAAGTCACCAGAGTCATCGAAGGCAACCCAGAATTCAGTCTGATTAAAGAAGGAGAGACAAGACTAACCAAAGTCATTCAAGGTAGTCATTCATTTTCTATTTATCTATTAGCAGTTCATGTATTTTCTGTTAATTAAAAGGGAATCTATTAGCTGTTTTTTGCTATGTGATCCGAGAGCAACATAATGTAGAGGCAGAAACCCTGATTCCAGTGATGTGATACTTACTGGGCTGTGTGTCGCTGTTTCAATAAAATCAGTGTTTTATCAGCAGGAGATTATCACTAGAGGACTGGGTGTCTCCTGCCTCCTAGTCCAACCACGCCCCTAGCACTGATTAGCATATTTTTGTCAATTTACAATGTACATAGAAAACAGCCAATCAGTGATGTGGGCGGGGTTATACACAGCTCAGTATTCCAAGCTCTGCTAGATCTACAGTAGAGAAAACTGTGATTCTATCACAACTGCTGCAGCCAGTAAATTAAGTAATACTTTGCTGGAATCAGGATTTCTGCCCCTACATCATGCTGCTCTCAGATTACTTAGTACAAACTTTGTGATAGAGTCCCTTTAGATAATCATTTCAGTTGTTGTTATATGAAAAAAAACTTCTGCTTTTCATATATATATATATATATAACATAGAATCACATTTTAATATAAAACATATTTTAGGTCTATGAAAAATTGAATACCTAAATTATGAAATTGATCAAAACTTTTCTCAATGCCTGTAAATGTAATCTAGGATATAATGTAAATATATTTCTGAAATAATAAAGGCTGGACTGCTTAAACTTATACTTACTATGTGGTTTAATCCCACAGGTTCTCCTGTTCCATGAACTGTAGATGACATTTTCATATTGCAATTATCACACATGAGCTACTCAATTGAAAATGTCCAATGTATAATTTATCTGTATTTGTCAGTGGCCTAACATAAAGCTTTTGGGCTTCAGTGTCAAATATCCAACAGGACGTGAAGGAGGCCAAGGATAACATGTGAGGCTGAAAGAGAGGCCATTTTGAATTGACATAATGAATTCGGATCAAAAGAAACAGTGCTGTAGATTAACTAAAAACTGTTGACTTGCAAATTTTATTTATGTATTAACTTTAACTTGCCAACTACTATTTTTGTGTTCTTTTTATGATTTCCAGAAAAACAAAATAATTTTTGTACTCACCTTTTAAATTGAATTTGTTAGAACCCACGATTACTAAGATCACTAGGGTGATTGAAGGTGAATCAGATATTAAGCTGGTAAAGGAAGGTGAAATACAAGTGACTAGAGTGATACAAGGAGGTAAAGTTCAAAAGAAATGACTTTTGCCTTTCTTTATGCCTATAAGTGATTTAATATATAGTTCAATTTCTAAATTTAATACTAATTTAAATGATCTTAAAAAAATATTTAGTAATTTAAAAAAAAGGCATGATGATCCTAGAATGTTAAGTCTTCTGTGTTCTCAATATGGATATCTGCCCCCCAAAAAACCGATTGAATAGTTATAATCATTTCTAACTGACATATTCTATTTCATTCTGATTTCCAAATTTACAATTATATTTTCTCATCCATGCACGCAGCGTTTCATATCCAATTTCCTTTTTTTTTTATAATCAAATTTGTTAGAGCCTAGAGTTACTAAGATCACAAGAGTGATTGAAGGTGAGATCACCCGTGTGATTGAAGGTGAGCCCGATTTTACACTGGTAAAGGAAGGCGAAACTCAAGTGACTAAAGTGATCCATGGAGGTAAAGTAAAATGATGAGATCTCAAACATTTTTTTTTACTTCCCTTTATTTCTGAAAATAAACAAAAAACTTAAAACAACACGAACTACTTGTGGTGGGTTCTTGAAATGTAATCATAAAAGCTTTCGAATAAATAAGTGTATATCACCAAGAAAGTGGTGAACCATATACTTCATTCTGCATTGCTTTTATGTCAAACTCTTTCAAAACAGAATCTCCATAAATGTAATCATTCTTTTTTTTTTGCCAGGGTTTTGGTGAAAGCGAGACATTGGAATGCACCAAATTTGTTTATATTTGCTTTATTCTATTTGTTACATACTTTTTTATTTATTGCACAGGCCCTGAAATTAAATACACTCGAGTTTCCACTGGTCATGGATCTGATTTTGATGATGCTGAACTCACAAGGAGGCTGGAAGAAGGTGGGTTTCAAAGACAGCGCTCAATAATTTCTTAGGTTTAAAGAAAGGCAAAGACATTAAGTCTTATGTTTAAAATATGTCTTTATTTCCCATTAGGACTAATCCTAGATCATGTTTCGTTTTTTTTTATAAAATATTCAAAGTGAACCTGTCAGCAAGATTTTGCTAAGTAAACTACAGGCAGTGTCATGTTGGGGCAGCTGCACTGATTAATGTGATACATGAGGTGAAGAAATCCGTCTTGTGGTTCTTGTGTAATCAGTGTTTGCAGTTTTGAGTTAATGATATGCCCGTGCTCCAGGGCGGGACTGTAGGCAGGGTCTTATCTTGGTGCTCTGGGCCAGATCAGCAAGAAAAGACCTGCCCACAGGCCCGCCTCTATATGTCTCTCTGGCTGTCACTATGATGAGGAACAAACTTGTGCTTCGGGGTGGGCCTATGAGCAGGTCTTTTCTTGCTGATCTGGCCTAGAGCACCAGGATAAGACCCTGCCTACAGTCCCGCCCCAGAGCACCAGCATATCATTAACTTAAATCTTCTAACATTGATTACATAAGAACAAAAAGACGGATTTCTGCATCTCAGGTATCATTTTAATCAGAGCAGCAGCCCCAACATGACAATGCCTATAGTTTACTTAGCAAAATCCTGCTGACAGGTTCGCTTTAATAAATAGACACATACTTTATGATTTATTTCAATGGAAAACATGAAAATGGTTTATTTGAACTAATCTTGATACATATGAATTTGTATGGAAAGAGGGAAATTGAAAACATATCTGATTGAGGTTAGTTTTGTGGAAAGTGTCAAATTTAGCCACGTGTCTGAGTGAGTAGCTGGTAATATAAAAGCTAATACCCAATGCTAAATAGTCATTTGAATGAACAATATTAAAGGGGTTGTCCACTACTAGGACAACCCATTCTTGAACTAAATGTTTGGCCCCAATAAAATGAAAAAATCTATACTCACCTCCCGTGCCGGCTCCGTTCCAGTGGTGTCGGCACTCGCGGTCCCGGGGCTTTCATGCTGTTGTGGTGAAACGTGATGGCAACGCCCAATCAGCGCTGGTGTCACTGTCCCCACCTATGTATGGATTGAATATGAAGAGGAAGTCCAGGCTGTGGCTGCTCACTGACTTCATATTCATAGACTACTATTATAATATAAAAAAGAAATTAAAAATTAAAGCTGATTTGGAAATCTAATTGACATGCAGTTTTAGAAACTTTGAAGACCAGCTGTTTTTGTCAGGGTTAAAGGGAATCTGTCAGCAGGTTTTTTGCTATTTAATTTTAGAGCAGCATAATGTAAGGGCATAGAGCCTGATTCTAGGGATGTGCCACTTACTTAGCAGCTTGATGTGGTTTCAATACAATCAGTGTTTTATTAGCAGGAGATTATTACTGCCAAACTGCATCATGCTGCTGTCACATTACATAGCATACACCTGCTGACAAATTCCCTTTAAGCTGTATCCCATATGGAGGATTATAATAAATGGTGGCCTTTCAGAATGGTCAAATAGTTCATATGGAAAGAGATAACCACTTGAATCCATATCATAGTGTGTATGGCTTATTTTGTTGATGAAAATATTGTATTTAAAATAGTTTATCTATTTTTAAGTCACTAAACTGCCTGGTATATGGATTACATGGGCCTAATGTGTAAAAAACAAATGAGAAAACTGTTGATTTCCATGGCTAAGTGGTTATTTTTTATATGTGAAGCTCTATTTATTTTGCAAGCAAAAATACTCAAAACTGAAAAGATAAATACTATAATAAAAAATGTTACCATTTTTCAGAGATTGAGATTTTATTTGGTTTGTGTTTTTATGGATTTTTGTGTTAATACTCAAATGTATGTACACTTTCTCAATAATTAAAGGCTATGGACACCTCTAACATGGATAAAAAATATTTTTACATTCATTACTGGTTATATATTTCTGAAAAAATGGCAGCAATCTTTATTACTTAATTGATTTCCAGACTACTGATATGCAACATGTTCCTAGTTTAAACTTTTCTCATGTATGTGACTTTTTACTAGTAATGCAGATTATTTCTCCTCCTAGAGCAAAAAGGCTTGTTCCCTAGTGCTGGCCATTTAACAGAGCTAACATTTTAGTCCTTCCCAGTAAAATATGAAATGTATAAGTTCTGTGTATTCGGGAATGCTGTTTCCTTCATTAGCTCTCATGTTTCAGCACAGCTTTATTTCTGTACTGTTTTTCCCTTTTACTGGTCATCAGTAGTCACTTCTCTCTTTTACTGAAAGAAATTGATGTTGAGCAGTGTATATTTCCCCCTCCGTTCCCTTCAGGGTTGCTATAGGTGATATATTTAATTTATGTAAATTGCCTCTTTAGGGAGGAAGATGACTTGAACTCTAGTGCTACCTGTTGGAAGTAGCAATCCTAAAAGTCAATATCAACCCTTTAATGAGATTGACATGCTTGACATGCCAGTGTAAGGAGACTTATAGACCATGCGATGATCCTCTGGGAAATCAATTATGCAAATTGCCTCTTCAGAGAGGACTAGAACTCTAGTGCCACCTATTGGAAGTAGCAATCCTAACAGTCAATATTAATCTTTTAACGAATCTTGCCACTTGGCTTTGGATAAAAGCCAAAGCAGCATCTCAATTTGAAGATATGTATTTCGAGGAGTTGCCCCTACTTAGTGCAAAGCATAAAATCTGATTTGGCTATATGAGAGGCCTCTGACTGCGATCTAAAGGGTAATATTTCTACTTGTGGGGAGTGACATGCCTGATGTGCCATGGTAAGGAGACTTATAGGCCATGCAATGCTTCTCTGGGAAATTAAATGTGCAAATTGCCTCTTCAAAGAGGAAGAGGATTAAAACTCTAGTGCCACCTATTGGAAGTAGCAATCCTAAAAGTCAATATCGACCCTATTTTTAAACCTTTTCAGTCTTTTTGATTGACCCCAGCAAATCAAAGTGTGTGCTTTCCTTCTTATCTATACTCTAAGATACAGTAGCCATTGTGATCTGTCCTGCCCGAAGACTTAGATGCTTTACTCCCTACTACCTCCTCTTCCTCCCAGCTTATATTTTTCATAAAGACTATTTGAACAGTTGCTTAATGTTTTGTTTCGGAAACAAATTCCAAAGAAGTCCATAGCCTTAAATTTTACCTAAATTGTTGATATACTGTTTTGATGCTTCATTGCATTTTTATTTCAGTGAAAGATGATAAATAGCACAATTGATGGGTCAATATTTATTTAAAAATACAATGACGATGATTGAACCTAGGTTTTGAATAAGTGCAAAGTGGTGTTATCAATGTTATAGGATCATGTTAAGAAGTCCATATGTGTAGCCTTCACGTGTTCCCATAATATCGAGGACTTCTCACCCAGTGGTGACATACATAACCATATTTTTATCTAGCCCAAATCAAAATATCTTGACTTTATGGGCTTGCTGAAATCTTTGGTTTATAAATACATGCCTTACAATTTATGCCATAAACATGTATCCTATCAGAAGTGACCAGGGTATCCAAGATCATTGAAGGTGATTCACAATTACTGGATGATGACGAGCTGAAAAGACTTCTCCAGGGAGGTTAGTGAGTGCAACTGGGCAACTAATATCACTTAACAAGGATTTGTTGGTGATGGTAAGCTATCTAGTGCAATCACTTCTTTTTAAAGACTAAATTTATCTGCACTTTACTCTAAATCAATCACGCCAACATCGAAATTAAAGCAAAATTTTAATTTAGTCTTTAAAAAATAACTAACAAAGGGGACAATGAAGATTTGTTTGAATTCTTGTAAGGTTGATATTACTTATTGGATCATATGTTAATGTACAATAAAAAAAAAACGCAAAAAATAGTTTTAGTAATTAAGAAAAAATAGAAACAAATATTCATTCCACCCCTCAACCCTCTTTTTAGCATGTATTTGGTGTTAAGGTGAGAAGTTTAACTCGTATAAATCTTTTAACAGTAGCATTTTTACATTTTACATTTTTAACACACCATTGAAAAAAAAAGAACTAATAAATTCTTAGCAATGTATATTACATTTTCTTCATTTAAGGATGAAATTGTATTAGTCATTGATAAAAAAGCAAATAGAATCCATAATCTGAGAATTTATTGTTAAATTATTGTTTATAGATACATAAGGGTTTATATGGTTATTCTGCATATTTGTTCAGTGAGGTTAACGATTTTATTGTAGATGATAGATTTGTCCTGAGAATAGAAGTAACAAAGCCTTCACAACTTGAAAGATAACTGATATCTGTTGCTACTATTATACTTGTTACTTAAAATGAAGTATATAAATTCTACATTTTGGCAAATTGCATTGACTGAACATAATAAAGTTACTGTATATTAAAGAAGTTATCCAATTTCCACACATATTTTTTAAAAGGCATAAAAAGTTATAAAAAGTCAAAAAAAAGTTATACGAATCATGTATGAATAAACTGAATAGTAAAAATTACCATTCCTCTTGTCACTATGGCTTGTCCTGGCATAATCAAACACTGTCAGCACTAATTGCACAATGTCAAGATTTTGCAGGGACACAGAAATAATAAAAGAAAGGCGCGATGTAGAGTTCTAAGTAAAGATGTACAAATATTTCATGGGGTACACAAGACTAAAACAGAGACCTGACAGACCCTCTTTAATGAAGAACACTACTAACATTGAATTTTACTACTATGATTCATTAATTCATTGACTTACCTTCGAGGTTCTCAAATTTCATCTGTAATTAATTGACAACCAGCAAAACATTTCTAATTACATCAATTCTATATTCCCTGTTTGTTTTCTGTTTAGAGCCCCAGGTCAGAAGAATACAGTCTGGAACCAGAAGAGTACAAGGTATATAATAAACATTATTTTTTTGTTTTATTAAGAATTAAGAACTTGTTATTTATATATTAATTGAAAGACGAAAAAGGGTCCTAGAGTGGGGTCAAGTTGTGAATAAAGGGAACCTATCAGCATGAAAATACAGTAAAATCTGCAGGCAGCATGTTATAGAGCAGGGGGAGGTGAGTAGATTGATATATAGTTATATGGGAAATGATTTAATATATCTTGTGCTTTCATTATTTAATCCTTTGCTTTTTCTGGGATTTCGGTCCAGTGGGCGGTCCTATCAGTGACTGACAGCTTTCTTTGTATAAGTGGGCATACATAGACAGCTGTCAGTCACTGATAGGACCGCCCACTGGACTGAAAACCCAGAAAAAGCAAAGGATTAAATGATGAAAGCACAAGATATACTAAATCGTTTCTCACAAAACTATATATCAATTTACTCGACTCCCCCTGCTCTATAACATGGTGCCTGCAGGTTGGACTACATTTTCATGGTGATTGCTTCCCTTTAAGCTTTTTATACATAATATAATATCCATATATTTGCATTAATATAATTGTGCAGCTGCCTATATAAGTGATTAATAGGTGAGTTATGAATAGCTGTAATATGGAATAATAAGAGACTACGAATAATTAATAATGATGTGAGGAAAAGTCAGAACAGGAGCCTTGGTGGAATTTATCTCCTCCGGGCAAGATGTACTGGAACTTTAAAGTGCTTTATTATAAAGTGATCGCTATTAGTCACCATCAGTGTGTTTTCAATCAACTACCATTTTATATTCCTGGATTCTGTACTATTGTGTTTCCTTTAGAACATAAAATTTGTGAATTTAATGAGTCGAGTTAATATTTATTTCACGTGTGCTCAATAATTCTGCTGGTACATATAATCCTATATAAACATAAGTCCTTTATTTGACCTCTTTTGTCAAGTTATTAAAAATTCAGCCAATGGTCAGTAATAGCAAATTCTGGTAGGAAGCTGGGAGGCAGCCAATTATGGCTGCCATAAAGTTTTAAACTTGGAAATTTATATACTTATACATCACTCCGCCTGTTTGTAATCATGACTTGGTCGATTTGATAGGACTCTAGGAAACTAAAAATATATTTAATAGAGTTGTCATAGATTTTCTGTAGAGAAAACCACAAGGATGTACATAACTTAATTTTTTATACTTCGGGGGAATTTTTTTCTTCAATTGACTTGTTTAATTCTACAGTAGATTGTATTTGATTGGGCACAGAGCTGGGTGGCGGTAATAACATTTTGCTTTGTGCTACATTTTTGGGATTTAACCTTTCCATGATGCTTTGTGTACCAGATTAAAGGCGATGTCCAATCATGTTGTATGATATTGGTGAAATATCCTGTAGATAGGTCATCAATATTACATCGGTGGGGGGTCACTAGGCACTGCACACCCGAGCGCTGAGCAAGAGCTATTATTCGGGAGGTTGATGTGCAGTACCTAGCAGGGGCTATGCATCTCCATTCAGTGTTTTCATCGTTTGGGAGACAGAGGCAATAACAGCCAATTGTAGTTACCCACACCGAACCGGTATCTTGATGACCTATCCTAAGGATAAGTATAGACCACTAATCAGTTTTTATAAGCTGTAGCAACAGCCAGATATAAATACATTGAACCAAGCTGCACAGCAATTTTTAGTGCTTGAATAGGAGCTGTTCTGCAGTCCATGGCAGCAGCCACTACACAATAAATGGAGCATTGCAGCTCTGCTCAATGTGTCTACATCCGGATGTTGCTGGAGCTTATAACAGCTGATCTTCTAGTATTGACAAGCTGTACTAAGAATAGATCATTATAAAATGCAGAGAGAACCCCTTTAATGCATTTATACAAGCAGATAAATCCATCAACAAACATATCCTTTAGAAGGAACTTGAGAACTAACCTTGTGACTTCATTATTTGGCTTTCATTACCTTTATGCTGGCCACCATCATTCAAACATTACATTTAGGCCCTAGGAGGTGCAGGGTTAGGGGCCACATTGAGGCTCTGGTGCCTAAGGGTATATTCAGTAATGGAAATGGCAAACCATAGATGGGGGTTTTATTTTACTGCATCTTTTGCATTAGATCTAAGGAGCTTCAATTTATGCTTCTGACTACATTGAATTCATGGGCAAGTTGAGAAGATCACTTGTTGAACTGTTGCTTTTTTGTTTTAGGCTAATTTGCACTCACTTGAAATTGCTGCAGTAAGGTAGAGCTTTACTAATGCTGTGCTTATGCATTAACCCCTTGTCTTGTTTGGGCTGTAACATCTTCATATAATGTCTGAAAAATATTTTACCTAACCAATTTAGAAGATCTAACTGTAAAAAAAGAAAGAGTTAAAGGGTATCTGTCAGTAGGATGAACCCTAATAAGACACCTATATGGGCTTCTAGGACATAGGAAGCTGAATAAAATGATACCTTGATATCTGCTATGTCTCAATCTATAGAAATCCACATTTATCTTAATATGTAAATGAGTCATTAAAATCTGTGGGCCAGACATAGACAAAGGGCGTTACTAGTGTGAGACATGTAATGACTGTCAGTCTCATCTCCTGATCTACATGTCTCAGAGACATCTGTGTCTGGCCCATAGAACTTAACAACTCATCATACTAACAGATTCCCTTTAAAGAGAGAACCAAGTATTTTTAAATCAATAATTGTGACATTTTTTTTTTAATACATGTATGATATGTATTATTTATTTCTAACCAGACTAAATGGTCTTAGTGGAGGTAGATGTGCACCTCTGTGATCACATTTGACAAACAAAGGACATTCATTTAGCATTTATCAGATGTAACATTACTTTGAATATTAAAAGTTATTTTATGATTATATACATTTTGGTTTACTTTCAATTTTATCAATCAACAAGCAAAAAATAGTCAAATGTAAAAATATGATAATGTTATTCTATGTAATGCCATTTAAGGGGCACATAGACTTTCTATGAACTCTCCTACTAGCCAATTTCTTACCCTATTGTTATTGCAATTGATTCAAAGGGGTTGTCCCCTACTTATTATTGGGAACCGGGAGGCGAAAAACAATTAAAAAAAATCAGTACCTCAAAAACTGTTGCTGCTCCTCCATACTCAACTCTATGTTCCCCCAAATCCCTGACATCAACATCTAGTGGCAATATTTCGCAAGTGATGCAGCCAATCAGAGGCCACTGATCTTCTGCAGCATTCTTAGTTTGGAGGAAACACTGTTTTTCCTGCCTGAAATAAATATGAACGACTCCTTTAAGGTCAATTCTAACTCAATTACTGATTTGTAATACAGTTCAATCAGTGGGATCCTTCACTTTTCTACTATATGGAAGTAGACCTCTATGGTAGTCTAACATGGTTCAGTAAAAGTGCATCAAATGTTGCGGCAAAAATCTGAACACTTGTCCATGATATAGCCGTCATCTAATTGATCTAAATTATATTTCTCTTTTGTATAGGCCCTAACTTTTATATCATATATGTACATATACATTTGGGTATATGGGCATATAGATATGGGTATACTGTATATTTTGTAGGTTGTATTTAATATGTCATGGTAGTAATAATAATAGTAATAGTGAGTAATAAACATCTATACATCCAACATGACCATCTCACTAACCAAAATATAATGTTGAATGTATTGGGTTAAGACTTTTAATAGATTTTTCATGATAAACAACTATATCTACATGACAGATTAAATATGGTAATGAGCCCTTCTTTTTGATCTCCTTGGTCTCTATGTATTGAATTAAGTAGAATGCACTATGATCCTGAATCCAACACAACATACGACACTCCTTTGAAGAATACATGGACATATTTGGTTATACCAGATGGTACATGGACCCATTACACAATTTTTTTTAACTTAAATTCTTGTGAGAATTAAAATTAAACTTTTAAATACTATGAACCCCATAAGGAGATAATAACTCTCACGTAGACATTTCCAAAGTAGATCTTTTCTCCAACATGAGAAGATTTTAATAGACCTTGGGCAAAAGAACGATAGCCATCAGTCTTGGACTGGCCCACAGGAGAACAGGGGAATCCTCCGGTAGGCCCCTGTGCAAGAGTGGGCTACCACCCTTTTATATGAGCAGTACTTGGCACAATATACTTGAATCACTATGTACAGACAAAGGCAGCATCTTATTCATTTATTAATCTACCCAGTTCATTGTTATATAAATTTGTGATTTAGGATACATTTGCATATAGTTGAAAAGTTGGGCCCTAGAGTTGGCTACTGGTGGGCCCTTGGCTCCCCAGTCCAACACTGATAGCTATAATTATATAACTTGTCTTTCTATATTAACTGTGGTCATGTGTAACATTGAATCGCTCAACCCATTGAGACTCAATGTTGGTATTAACCTTGAATTAAACATCGACTTTTCACTTTCACAGGTCAACCAATAAGAAGAAAGCTTAGAAGAAGTCATCAATCCTAAATTCATTCCCAGCAACTGGTAAATAAGGAACTACAAAAGGATCTACTCTGAGAAAGTGATAGAGAGTACGCTATGTTGAAATAGGAGTCATCTGGACTATCTCACATCTTGCACAAATTGACTTCAAGCTAGCAAATACATTCTTATTATTCTAAGTTTTCATAAAAGAGGGGGATTTGTACAAACTTTTTTGAAATGTAAAACAAAAAAATGCTGAATGTATTAAAGAAAAGGATTGTTGATAGAATGTTGCCAATTGTTATATGCAATAGTATGTGATGTGCTGTATACTAACTTTAGAGAACAATTCTATACCACTTTGTGAATGGAGGACCGCCAGACCTTAGAGGAACTTTGAATTGTTTGTGTTTCAGACACTTTAAATAAATTGGTGCTTTGTTTTTGTTTTTTTTATCGGAAACCTTTTTATTTTTAATCAAAACCTGCACGGCTAGTCTTTGGTACTAACTCCTATGGGTTTATTTGTAAATTATGCCATTTTTATAGCTTATTTTGATGCAAAAAAAAAATGATAGAGTCATTTGCTTCCATGTCTATTTTTACTCTGATGTTGCAATGCAACTATTTTTGCTAGGGAAGAATTGTTTACTTTACATTCCTGTGCCTTTATCTTTAGAGTGAAACTGAATTAAATTAAATATGGTTTTAGAATGTGAAAGGCAAATCATATATATATTCAGACATGTCTTATAGCAGTAAATCTGGAAGGAACTATTATTGGCCCTCCATTTTTTACTTAAACCCGAGATGCTCCCGCACTCATTTATGAGCACTCATAAAGTGCTCAGAGGAGCAGTTTAATTTGTCTAAAATAACAGAAGTACAAAAAAGATCATTGTTAAAAACAAACAAAAAATCTTTCACATCTTAAAACTTTGTTTTTGGAACATTAGTTTCTATTTAAAGGCTTTAAAAAGCTATTGGGTGTGCCTGTATACCTCTGTTTCTTCTACAAATACTCAATAAAGAATGTGGTTGAAAAATGCATTTGTTCATCTTTCTTAATTGTACATTTTATGATTATGGCAATATCTGACCTCTAACATGGTATAAAATTAATTATCATGCTTTACTTATATAGCGCCATCATGTTCAGCAGCACTTTACACATGTCATTATCATCACTGTCCCCAATGGGGCTCACTATCTAAACTCCCTTTCAGTATGTCGTTAAAATGTGGGAGGAAACCGGAGAACTCAGAGAAAACCTACGCAAAAACGGGGAGAAAATACAAACTACTTGCAATGTTGTCCTTGGTGGGATTTGAACCCAGGACTATAGCACTGCAAGGCTAATGTGCTAACTACTGAGCCACCATGTTGTAAAAATATCATTACAGAGATATTATTATTAAGCAATGCTCACAGTGAAAAAAGTCAGCAGTAATCTCATTTTAAGAATATGTGATTACTAGTGTTGAGCGAGCATGCTCGACACTGCTCGGTATTCGCCCGAGCATCTCTCTACTCGGGATGTTCAGAGAGCACCGAGCATTTCCGGGTTACTCAGGCGGGAGTTCGGGTCTCCGCCCTGCACATTTGGCGCTCTTTACAAAGCCAATGAACCTGCAGGGATTGCCAGACAGTCACTGTAATGCCACAGCCATGTTGTTTGTGGGCATTACAGTGATTGGCTGGCCGCACAGCATCACCTCAAGTATTTAAAACCGGGCGCCGTCATCTTGGACACAGTCACTCCGGATCAGACAGTGTAGGGTCAGTGCTACAGAGCTAGGGAGAGATTTATACTGCAAAATAGTTAGTGTAGGGTCTCTAAAGCCTGCAAAATCAAACAAACAGTCCTTCTCAGGACTAATATCCATCCCAGATATCAGACAGGCAGGCAGGCAGGCTGTATAGGAGATGCAGTGGTTATACCAACAAACACTGTATGCTCCTGCTGGTCAAATTGCTAGACTTATCCCCAGGTCTCAAGGGCCAGGAAAAATCCTTTTTTTTCATCTAAATCCTGTTTTGTTTTGTTTTTTCCTCAGTCAGACTGTACAAATACCCGTCTTATTAACCTTTTGGTATTTCCCCACCCCCCCAAAAAATTAAGTGTCTCGCTGACTGTTCAGACACCAATATATTTATTTAAAAGAGTCTGGTGTAGGCCAGAGAACTAGAACTGTGTTTTTCCTCTTCCACGGTTCAAATCTGGGTGTTATCAACCTGCTTGCCTTTTTTCCATTAAAAAAACAGTTTGAGTGTGTCGCTGACTGTTCAGACACAAATACTGTATATCTATTTTAACAAGTCTGGTATACACCAGGAAATTATAACTGTGGTTTTTCAGTTCCACGGTTCAAATCTCTGTATTATCCACATTTTTGTCTTTTTTGCATAAAAAAAAACATTTTCAGTGTCTCGCTGACTGTTCAGACACCAATATATCTGTTTAAAAGAGTCTGGTGTAGGCCAGAGAAATACAACTGTGGTTTTCCTCTTCCATGGTTCAAACCTGGGTGTTATCAACCTGCTTGCCTTTTTTTTTATAAAAAAAAACAGCTTAAGTGTGTCGCTGACTGTTCAGACACAAATATATCTATTTTAACAAGTCTGATATACACCAGGAAATTATAACTGTGGTTTTGCAGTTCCACGGTTCAAATCTCTGTATTATCCACTTTTTTGTCTTTTTTGCATAAAAAAAAAAAACATTTTCAGTGTCTCGCTGACTGTTCAGACACCAAATCTCCTTTTTATTACTCTTTTGCCATTGATAGTGCGAGTGTAAGCTATTTTACTTCATTTACAATGGGCAAGGCGCGTGGCAAGGGATGTGGAACTGGACGTTCTGGTGATAGTGCTTGCAGAGGACGGGGCCGTGGACAAGGTGAAAATGTGCCACAACCAACAGCCATATGTTCTCGCTCCCAGTTCTTGACCGAATTACTAGGGAAGCACACAACAGCACCACTATTGCGAACTGATCAGTGTGAACAGGTTATTCATTGGATAGCAGATAATACTTCCAGTCACCTGGGCACCACCACCTACGGTCTGTCTTCCACATGGTCAAGTCTTAGTAGCCATGAGTCTCGACTGCATACTCCTCCTCACCCTGATGCTCCTTCCTCCCACCATGCCGAGTGTCGTCAGACAGCAACTGATCCCACAGTTGGACACTCTGAAAAGCTGTTCACTGGTCCATTTCCATATTTGTGCCCCTCGCCTACTCCGCTTGAAGTGGTGGAAGAGGAGATCCCATGTAGCGATGGCAAAATATTTGAACAGCCACGGCCACAGGAAGGCGATGCTGGCAATTTGTCACAAGAGGTGGACGATGACGAGACACAATTGCCACGAAGTGAGGAAGAGGACCGTGGTGTGGAAGTGGAAGAGGAGGAGGTGGTGGATGATCTAGTAACTGACCCAACGTGGCGGGAGGACATGCAGAGTGAGGCCTGCAGCACACAGGGGGAGGGAGCAGTAGGGTGGCCGCAGTCAGAAGGCGGGCAACCGTTCCCCGTAATATCAACACGAAGGACGTTGCCAGTACAACCGGTAGGTTTTCCAGAGTCTGGAATTTTTTTAAAGACTCTGCTGATAACCCCAAAAAGGCCATTTGTACCACCTGCCAGGCCAGCATCAGCAGGGGTGACAAAAGTACCAGCCTGACCACCACCAGCATGATCAGGCACATGGCAGCAAAGCACCCGACTTTGTGGGGCGAACCTCAGGGTCCACAACAAGTGCCAGCGGGTGTCTCCACTGCTTCTTCTGCTGTTGTACGTGTAAGAGAACCCCCTGTTGTGTGTGCAAGGCTATCCACTGTCCATACTGCATGCAAAGATGCCCCCTCCTCTCAGTCTTCAATTGTTATGGCAGTTTCTCAAGAAACAGCATCAACGTCCACGTCCACGTCCCACCGCAGCATTCAATTGTCCATATCCCAGAGCTTTGAACGAAAGCGCAAATTCGCAGCCAACGCCCCACAGGCCACAGTCCTAAATTCACACATTTCACGACTGTTTGCGTTGGAAATGCTGCCTTTTAGGCTGGTGGAGACGGAATCCTTCCGCAATCTTATGGCGGTGGCCGTCCCTCGGTACTCGGTCCCCAGCCGACACTATTTTGCCCGGTGTGCCATCCCCGCACTACAAAAGCACGTGTTCCAAAACATCTGCCATGCCCTTAACAACGCAGTTACTGGGAGAATCCACCTGACAACGGACACGTGGACAAGTGCTTGTGGCCAGGGACTGTACATCTCCCTGACGGAACGCTGGGTAAACATAGTGGAAGCCGGGACCCAGTCGGACCTTGGGACGGAACACATCCTCCCCACACCGAGGATTGCGGGCCCTATGTCAGTCAGAGTTGCCCCCACAGTGTACAGCTCCTGCGCATCATCCTCCTCCTCCTCATGTTCAGCCTCCATCTCATATATCACCACATCAGTTACAAGCTGGAAGCACTACAGTACTGCCTCAGCCAAGCAGCAACTGGCTATGCTGAAAATCATAAGCTTAGGTGATAAACCTCACATTGCTTGTGAATTGTGGACAGCTGTGAAAGAGCAGGCAGATCTGTGGCTGAGATCGCTGAACCTACATCCAGGCATGGTCGTGTGTGACAATGGCCGTAACCTGGTGGCGGCTCTGAGGCGAGGCGATATCACACACGTACCATGACTGGCTCATGTGCTTAACCTCGTGGTTCAACGGTTTCTTAAATCATACCCCGAGTTGCCAGATCTGCTCGTCAAAGTACGCCGCCTTTCAGCTCATTTTCGGAAGTCGGCTACAGCTTCCGCCGCCCTTGCTGTGTTGCAGCAGCGTTTGTAGCTTGCGGCACACCGACTGGTGTGTGATGTTCCCACACGTTGGAACTGTACCCTCCACATGTTGGAAAGGATTTGTAAGCAGAAGACAGCAGTTGTGGAGTACCAGCTGCAACAAGGCCGTCGATATTCAGGTCAGACTCCACACATAAGACCTCAGGAGTGGACCTGGATGTCTGACATATGTACCATCCTGACAAACTTTGAGGAGTCCACCATGATGGTGAGTGGTGATGACGCCGTCATTAGTGTCAGCATCCCACTTGTCTGTCTTTTGCAATGCTCTCTGCAGAGAATTAAAGAGGAGGCATTGCAGCCAGAGTATGATGAGATGGATCAAGAAGCCGAAGCGGGCGATTACACACAGCCCAGCCTCATCTCATCCCAACGTGCATTGGGGGGACCATGAGGGAGAGGAGGAGGAGGAGGAGGAATAACAGGAGCTGGTATCATGCGCTGTAGACGGTAGTACCTGTACAACTGTCATACCGTCGGTTCAGCGTGGGTGGCCTAAGGACAGGGGGAGGAGGAGGAGGAGGAGGAAGAGAGCATGGTCAGTCATCATCTTGGTGAGGACACGGAAGTCTTGCCCGTTACCAGTCTGGCACGCATTGCTGACTTTATGTTACGCTGCCTTAACCCTGACACTTTCGTTGTCAAAATGTTGGGTGACAGTCATTACTGGTTGGTGACACTTTTAGACCCCCGCTACAAGGAGAACTTTCACTCTCTTATTCCTGAGGTGGAGAGGTCTACAAAAATGGGACAGTACCAGAAGGCCCTTGCTGCAGAACTGTTCAAAAAATTCCCATCTGAACACGCAAGCGGTAGAGGTCACAGTTCGTTGACCAACCAAGGCGTACATGCGAGAGAGACGCGACTCCAATCCAGCAGGGGCAGAGGATCACTGTCAACGTTCTGGGACAGTTTTCTGAGACCCGCCCAGCTTACAGGCCCTGAGGCGCGGGGTACTCTCACAAGGAGTGGAAAGTTCCAAAAGATGGCGAGTGAGAACCTTGCCGACCATACCAGCGTCCTCCGTGATTCCTCTGTGCCTTTTAATTATTGGGTATCCAAGCTGGACACTTGGAATGAACTCGCTCTGTACGCCTTGGAGGTCCTGGCCTGCCCTGCCGCTAGCGTGTTATCGGAGCGTGTTTTTAGTGCCGCTGGGGGAATTATAACTGATAAGTGCACTCGCCTGTCAACTGACAATGCTGCCAAGCTGACCCTTATCAAAATGAACAAGGGCTTGATTGGGCCAGATTTATCATCACCACCAAATGACAGCAGAGTAACATAAAGTCAAATACACTGTGTTTATTCGGGAGGTGTATTCCCATGCACCACTTCACACCCACACATGGGTATACGCTTCCTAATTTTGGCTGTTTTTTGTTCTTCTCCTTATCCTCAGCCTCCACCACCACTATACCATCAGGGTGACCGTGGTCCATGTTGCCAGAATTGCAAGTTCCTCCGTCCTAATTTTTGGCAGCTTTTGCTTGGAAGGCATAGGCAAAGACTATGGGAGACCCACTCCCCAATAATGGAAATAATGTTTTTAATATGCTGTACTGCATGGCTTTTGTAAGGGGCATTAAAACCGTCTTGTTAAGCTACTGTGACCTCCACGTCTCTTCCAAGAGGCATTAAAACCGTATTGTTAAGCTACTGTGACCTCCACGTCTCTTCCAAAGGGCATTAAAACCATCTTGTTAAGCTACTGCGACCTCCAACCCTCTTCCAAGGGGCATTGATATTGTCTTTTTATTTCTTCGACCTCCACCAGTCTTCCAAGGGGTATTAAAACCGTCTAGTTAAGCTATTGTGACCTCCACGTCTCTTCCACGGGGCATTGATATTGTCTTTTTATTCCACTGTAACCTCCACCACTCTTCCAAGGGGCATTAAAACCGTCTTGTTAAGCTGCTGTGACCTCCACGTCTCTTCCAAGGGGCATTAAAACCTTCTTGTTAAGCTACTGTGACCTCCACGTCTCTTCCCCGGGGCATTGATATTGCCTTTTTATTCCACTGCGACCTCCACCACTCTTCCAAGGGGCATTGATATTGTCTTTTTAATCCACTGCAACCTCCACCACTCTTCGAAGGGGTATTAAAACCATCTTGTTAAGCTACTGTGACCTCCACGTCTCTTCCACGGGACATTGATATTGTCTTTTTATTCCGCTGTGACCTCCACCACTCTTCGAAGGGGCATTGATATTGTCTTTTTATTCCACTGCGACCTCCACCACTCTTCCAAGGGGCATTAAAAACGTCTTTTTAAGCTACTGTGACCTTCACGTCTCTTCCAAGGGGCATTAAAACCATCTTGTTAAGCTACTGTGACCTCCACGTCTCTTCCAAGGGGAATTAAAACCGTCCTGTTAAGCTACTGTGACCTCCACGTCTCTTCCAAGGGGTTATTGATATTGTCTTTTTATTCCTTCGACATCCACCACTCTTCCAAGGGGCATTAAAACCGTCTTGTTAAGCTACTGTGACCTCCACGTCTCTTCCACGGGGCATTGATATTGTCTTTTTATTCCACTGTAACCTCCACAACTCTTCCAAGGGGCATTAAAACAGTCTTGTTAAGCTACTGTGACCTCCACGTCTCTTCCACAGGGCATTGATATTGTCTATTTATACCACTGCGACCTCCACCACTCGTCCAAGGGGCATTGATATTGTCTTTTTATTCCACTGCGACCTCCACCACTCTTCCAAGAGGCATTAAAACTGTCTTGTTAAGCTACTGTGACCTCCACATCTCTTCCATGGGGCATTGATATTGTCTTTTTATTCCACTGCGACTTCCACCACTCTTCCAAGGGGCATTGATATTGTTTTTTTATTCCACTGTGACCTCCACCACTCTTCCAAGGGGCATTAAAACTGTCTTGTTAAGCTACTGTGACCTCCACGTCTCTTCCAAGGGGCATTGATATTGTCTTTTTATTCCACTGCGACCTCCACCACTCTTCCAAAGGGGCATTGATGTTGTCTTTTTATTCCACTGCGACCTCCACCACTCTTCCAAGGGGCATTAAAACCGTCTTAAGCTACTGCGACCTCCACCACTCTTCCAAGGGGCATTGATATTGTCTTTTTATTCCACTGTAACCTCCACCACTCTTTCAAGGGGCATTAAAACCGTCTTGTTAAGCTACTGTGACCTCCACGTCTCTTCCAAGGGGCATTAAAAGCGTCTTGTTAAGCTACTGTGACCTCCACGTCTCTTCCAAGGGGCATCAAAACCGTCTTTTTAAGCTACTGTGACCTCCACGTCTCTTCCACGGGGCATTGATATTGTCTTTTTATTCCACTGTAACCTCCACCACTCTTCCAAGGGGCATTAAAACTGTCTTGTTAAGCTACTGCAACCTCCACAACTCTTCCAAGGGGCATTGAAATGTTGTTTTTAATTAACTCTAACTTCCACGACTCTTCCAAAGGGCATTGCATTTCTTCCTAATTTTAGTCAGCTTTTGCTTTTCAGTGCATAGGCGAACACTAAGGGAGACCCACTCCCCAATAATGGGTAGAAGGTATTTAGTACGCTGTAATCCACGTCTGTTTCAAGGGGCTTTGCAGTTCCTCATAATTTTGGGAAAGCCTTCCATTCACTGCTTAGGCCAACAGTGTACAGGAGACCCAGTTGCTGTAAATGGAAAAAATGGTTTAGTTACGGCCCTCTGACCTCCGTGTCAATTCCAAGGGGCATTGGAGTGCCTCGAAATTTTTGGTAGGCATTGCACTCACTGTATGCCCTATAACTGTGTAGCCGAACCGCACACAAGACATGTGTGGTTGACTAGCCTGATATTGATGTGAATGGTCCCTGTTCCTCCTGCTCTTTCTCCTTTGCCACCACCTCATCCATCATTCATCACCTGAAGCTTTGTTTTAACGGGAGTCATAGAACTGGGATAGTAGCAGGAAAACATCCAGCAATCCTCGGAGGAGGTAGGATATGCGCCAAAATGCTGACCACCTCAGGCCTAGCCACTACTACATACATGCACTTGCATTCCAAGGAACAGAAAGATAAGGAGATGGATGGCCTCATGATCATGAATAATTTACTCGCTGTGTAGGAGACCGACCACTGCTGCTGTCTACCTTCTGAACTTTGTGTTGAAACCTGATTGACCCAGGAACCGCAATCCTCTATGTCTGGAGGACGTGTTGCATCCCAGTGTCCAACTGTGCCCCGGCTTCCACAATATTTACCCAGTGTGAAGGCGTCAGTCAGATGGACCATCCCTGGCCACATTCAATTGTCCACGTGTTTGTGGTTAGGCTGTCCTTCAAATAGGGGCGGCTGGGAACAGTTTATTGACACCCGGCTGCCACCTGGCGGCTGGGTACCAAGTGTGTACACCCGGCCTCCGGGCGGCTGGGGACTGAGTATTGATACAAGGCTGCCGACGCAGGCATGACATGGTGGCCAGATTCCGCCTCCACATGCGTAAAAGGTCCAATTTCAAGTGCAAGCAAGCAGTATGGTATTGCAGCCTGGGGGTGGGTGGGTGGCAGGCTGCATACTTGCGCTTGCATTGCAAGGAATGAGGGAGGTACAATTGAACACTGCCCTGGGACAAGGACTTGCATGGGGATAGTTGCAAGTCTGCATATTCTGATGCGGCAAGGATCACTTCTGATGGGCACACTTTTAGGCAGTGACCTGGGTGTCAGAGATGTTTCCAGGGGTCTTCCCCATGCTGTTCCCTTGTCTTTTCAGCACTGTATGCATGTGTCACACAGCACATGGCCAGATAAGGTTGCAAAATGTTAAAATTACATTTCCTGTTGAATGCTTTTGACACGGTTGAAAGCAATACAAAAGTGCAAAAACGCATAATAAATGCTACTTGTGAACATAGCCCAAGGTGTGGAGGAGTATTTTTGTTTTTGGTTATTTATTTTACCTTATACACAAGTCTTTACCCTGGAAAGGATGTTCCTTAACATATTTCACAGGAAAACCGTTTCAGTTTAGTTTTTGAACGTTTTATTGTGAGCCCGTAAAAGTGGCTTAATACCTCTGACCACGTTGTTGACAGCAGTGACCTGGGGGTCAGAAATGCTTCCTGGGGTGATCCCCATACTGTCCCCATGTCATTTGAGCACTGTCACTATCGTTTTGGGCACTTTTTAGGCTTTCTACAGACTGCTGGGGGTGGCGCCGCAAAAATGCTCGGGTCTCCCCTAGACTAACATTGGGCTCGTTGCTCGGGTCGAGCACCCGAGTATCACGGTGAGCTTGGCTCGAGCTTCGAGCACCCGAGCATTTTAGTGCTCGCTCAACACTAGTGATTACAATAAAAGCATAAGTGAGATAACACAAGATCACACCATTGACTTTTTGGGATGAAGACTGCCCAGCTTCTCTTCCCTACTCCCTCCATCTGTACATTTACCACAACAATGACCCATAACATTATCTCACTCAAGTTGTTTTCTGGCTTAAAGCACCACTCCAGCGATTTTTTATTGCACCGCTGGTGTGGTGCTTTAAATGTAAGTCCCATGCCCCCTGTCATATACTCATCTTCCGCCATCTTCATCGGTTTTCCCGCTGCTCCAGTCCGTCTCTTGTGAAAAGTGAAATGTCGACGTGCTCCATTATGTACTGGAGCGCGTCGGAGGTCACTTTTCAATAAAAGTCTATGAGAGCCTCGTTCTGGCTCTCATAGACTTGTTTTGAGAGCTTGTGAGCGGAGCTTCAGATTTCCAGCTGTAAGTAGCTGCGCTCACAAAGATGGTATTGCGGGACCAAAGTGGTGCTGAAAACCAGGGAAGACAACGGAGGGTTAGTATATTACTGGGTGCTAGGGGCTTAAACTTAAAGCACCAATTCAGCGTGGGAAAAAAAACACTGGAGAGGTGCTTTAAGACCCCTATACTCATTAGATTAAAAAAAAGTTGGGTAAATCCATCGACCATTTCACTTGCAAGGTGGAATCCTGACTCTCCGCGACTGATGATATTTGGGGGAGCTAAGGATCTGGCTTTTGGTGCTTCACCGTCTAATCTGTTGAAGATAAGGATTCTAGCAATGACTCTCTCATAGAGGACAAAGGAATGCTAATTTGAGCCAAGTATTCATGTCTATGGGGGGAGTCCGGAAAGATGAACGTCGGCAGAATGATCGTTCGCTTGACAGCAATTTGACGTGTATGGCTAGCTTTTGTTCCATACATGCGTACTATGAAGAAAATCTCTGCAGCTTCTGTTTATAGGTCAGAACAAAAGCTCATGCAAGGTGGCTGCTACTATTGACAGGTTAGGAAAAATGGTGTTTCAGGATATATACTTAATTAGTAAAAAATCCCTGAGTTGCTATGACTCGCCCCCTGGGCCGTGGGGTACTCGGTAGCCGGGCCGGTCGTTGGGGCTGGAGATGTCACAGTGGCAGTGACCCACTCCATGACCCAGGACAGTCAATGAAAAGGGGAATGATTTAATAAAGGGGATTTAAAGTTCTTTTAATGTCCGTGACGCCACCTGTGGTATGCGGCTAAAGGGAGCCGCTGCTGCGGAGCAAGTTATCTGGAGCTGTTGTTAATGCAGCAGAGTTGATTCAGCTCTCCACAGGTAGAGCTTAGCTCCAGGGCAGATGTTGTAGAAGTTGAGGTAGCGGTTGTGGTGCAGTGTAGTGCAGGGGGTGATGACGCAGCAGTAATAATTCACAGAGACAGTGGGGTGCAGTCTTCCGGATTTACTCACAGTTCTCACTTTGCTCCTGGTTACAACTGCTGATCATAACTTCACACGTCGTGCTGCGTTCACTGAGCAGGGGTTCAGCAATCCCTCAGGTATTTCAAGAGTGCCTGACAGGACCCCATTCTATATGCCCTTCTCAGCCGTCTTGCGCTGGCTCTCACCCTTCTTGCCCGGCGCCTCGCAAACAGTGTCCCAAGCCGGTATCCTCGGATCTTTCTGGGCAACCTGGAGTTCCCTGGATCCTATGTGGTTACATTTTTGGTGACTTGAGTGCGGATGTGGCAACTGTACCCTGAAAGTACAGAAGCCTCCGGTTTCTAGTTGAACTTTGTAATTCTCACTAGTTATGCGCCGGTCCCCTCTGCGGCTCAATCCCTCCACCGCCTGGTAGATTCGGGAGTATGGGTGGCCTCCAGCACTGCTCGTACCCCTGGGATCCCTTCTTCACTCCTGGAGCCTTCCTTTCTGTTCCTCTCCTCTCCTCAGTCAGTCTCACCTCTTGGGCCTCTCACTAGGCCTGCTCCACCTGAGCAGAGCTCCTGCAGAGCTCCTGCTCCCACTCACTCTTCTCCTCTGACTGGAACCCTTCTAGATGGTTCCATCCCTTTTTATACAATAACTGAAGTGCTCCCCTGATCTCCTTCCTCCACCCACACCCACTACATGGTTCCCCCTCTCTTGGTTCCCCCCACTCCAGACAGGGACAGGGCTCAGCAGTGAATCAATGCATCTTGCCCCTCCTGCTGGTCTGGAGTAGTGTAGTGTTGGATACAGGTGTTTGGGTCCCGGGCAGTACTCCATCCTTACCTGAGAGTGAGATACCACATTTCTGGGTGAGATATAGTACCTCTGTGGCGACTGAACCCGCAGGAGCACCACAGGTACATTACCTATAAAAAGAAAGGTGACTATACAGGGTGATTCACTTACTACTTTACCCAGAAAAATGGATGTAACTCCTAAAAGAGACAATCTATCATACTGAAACAACTTGGACTGTACATATCTTGGTTTATGAGAAACTGGTGTTTCAAGCAAGTGTTCAAAATGTCCACTATTTGCATCCAAGCATGCCTGCACGCACCATTCCATATTGTTGAATGTATTCCGAATGACGTCTGGAGTCGCAACCAGAATTTCTCGCTGTATGTTCTCTCGGAGAGTCTGTAATGTTCGTGGCTTGTTACTGTACATCTGACTCTTAAAATGGCCCCGATGTAAAAAATCCGGACGTCCTCATTCATGCCTATCTAATAATGTTCCAGTTTATTCACCAATGACAGAATGCACGGTTTGGATGGTGAACTTTTACTTCCAAACTTCTTTAGAAACTCACTTTGGCACCTCTTTAAGGACTCAATTTTTCAGTAAGTTTTCGCAATGAAAACACGCTCCTCCAAACTGTATCTGTACATTGTTAACAAGTCAAGAAGGAATTTGGCAGGATTGAACTGTAAGCACCACACGAAAACTACCGACCCACAGAAAGGCGTGCAGCAAGTCTATCTAGCAGTAGAGATGACCGGCAGGATGACAAGTCGGTGAGATCACTCGGCGTGAGGGTGTTTCTTGTCACTGTTGCTGACGTTTATTGCACTCTTACTTCTCTTAAACCAAAGAATGTACAGTCCAAATTTCAATATGGTGAACTGTGTCTTTTAGAAGTTGCAGCAATTTTTCTGGGTAAACTAAGGAGTGAATCACCCTGTATTATTCATAATCTCTGAGCATGTCATTGCTTTGCTCATTAAAAAAATGTTCAAACAGGAAGTGATGCTGCAGAAAGCTTGGATTTGCCATGATATACAATTCATTCACTAGCTCCAGTGCTGAGATAATCTTATAAATGTGCCGCTGCTGTGTGCTGTGTAATAGCTGTGTCTCACCATACAGGAATATGGCCTATCATACCTCAGCACCTGGGCTGCTGAGTACACAAGAGAGAGTATACAGACAGGACAGCATGGGACTGCAGCAGCTGGTTTCTGTGAGTTAAAACATGTGTAAAAAAGGCAGGGAAACCCCGTGTTGTTGTAATGTCTGTATACTCTTTTGCATCCTCTCCTGTCCGGGAGCTGTGGTATGGTCAGACCATGTTCCTGCATGGTCAGACACAGCCATTACACAGTACATAGTATGGGTCACATTTATAAGATTATCACAGCACAGGAGCATTTTTTTTCCACAGCTCTATCGAAAGACTATTATCACTCAAATTAGTTCATGTTTCCAAAGGGGCTCACATTCTAATTTGCACTCAAACACTAAGGACAATTTCACAGGAAGCCATATAACCCACTAATATGGGCTATTTCCAAATTGGTAACTCATCCCTTATCCTTGGGATAGGGAATAAGTGTCTGACTGCTGGGAGCCTAACTACTGGGAGTCTCAGTGATCCTGAAAGCAAGGCACAAGATCTTGAGAAATGGACTCTGTAGAGCACCATCTTGAATGGAGTGTAGATGCACATGCTCGGCCTCTCATCCATTCATTGTTTATGGAACTGCCAGAAACAGCAAAGTGTTAAACTCTGCTTTCTCTGGGAGTCTCATAGAAAATAAAAAGAGCAAAAATTGACAATGCACACAATTCAGATACAAGGATATTTTAAAATGCAATAGCAAGAATGTATAATATGTTAGAAGGCTGTGTGAGTGTTAAATGGACTATACTTGGATTCTGGCACACACCCAAGGGAGGAAGAAGTTTATTAACGTGGTAGTTAAGGCGGGCTAAATGGCCAAAGATCATGAATGAATAAAAAAAATATTGCAAACAGGCAGGCACACAGATAGACAACCGAAATAGAAAAGGAAGAAGGAGAAGAGGGGGAGGCCCTAGTGCACCCTAGTTTGGCTATTCTGGCAACCTACCTAACAGCAGAGGTTGGCACCCTAGGCGAAAACAAGAATGGCGCCCACGCTCCACGACGACTCTCCCTAGATATCATTAATCGGCCCTAGATTTAAAGGAGACAGATTTAAAGGAAACAGCCAAAAGTTAAAGTCTCATTGAGGCGAAGTGGAGATTGAGTTTTGAGACAAAAGATCCACCAGGTCTCACATTGTAGGATTTGTTTGTCCCAGTTGCCACCCCATAAAGGGACGTCAACCTTATCGATTCTCATAAAGGTCAATGAGGAATCGTAACCCCCATGTGCTACGTTGATATGTCTTGCAAGGTGGGTGTCCCTTTGGTTAGCAATGTCCCTCAGATGTTCAACAATTCTTCTTCGAAGTTCATGGGTGGTCTTTCATATATACTCTAGACCACACCCACATGTAGCTTTGTAGATGACCCCCTTTGTGCGACAATTGATAAAGGAACGAATGGTGTATTCT
Source organism: Phyllobates terribilis (assembly GCF_046119375.1). Taxonomy (NCBI): domain Eukaryota; kingdom Metazoa; phylum Chordata; class Amphibia; order Anura; family Dendrobatidae; genus Phyllobates; species Phyllobates terribilis. The sequence goes on along the minus strand of NW_027362762.1, from coordinate 123,137,049 downwards.
TTTCCTGTGACATTACTAGAGAATTTCTTCCCTGTTGTCAGAACTAGAGATGAGCGGTGTTCGACTCAAACTGTTCGCCAATCTCAAATTCGAGCTGTTTTGGGCGGCGTTCGAGCCGTTCGGCGAACACGAACAATTTGAAAAAATTCGGCTATTCGAGGTTATGTTCGATAACTGTTCGTGCACCAAAATCATAACTGGATTTTTTCTCAGTAATGCTGAAAATTAATGTTAATACGCAGTTTGAGTGTACAGCGGGGCGGGGGGAGGGGCAGGGGATGGATCTCTGCAGAAATAATGAAGATCTCCATTTTTTTTTCTCTTTCCCGCATTTACAGTGGGGAGGTGCAATCTGTCAGCCTATCAGCAGCACACACACGAAGCGAACTGCTTTTTTTCACACAAGCAAGGGCATGTGTCATTGGCAGTGTATGTCACATGTCCTTGCCCTATAAGACCCAGCCATTTTCCCCATCGCCACCATTTTCTCACTGCTGCAGCTGCGTGTTAGACGGCACCGCAGTTGCTGTGTGCACTATACTTTCAGTGTTAATTTCAAGCCAATTTTCGCACAAATCTACAGATAGCTTGGGAGTAGGGAATAGTTGTGATTGCAGTCCTTTTGAGGACTAGGTTACATCATTTCCTACGACTTTTATCAGGCAGGTCTGTGCTCTTAAATAGATAGGTTGGGAGTAAAGACTAATTGTAATTGCAGTCCTTTTGAGGGCTAGGTTACATCAGTTCCTATCACTTTTATCAGGCAGGTCTGTGCTCTTAAATAGATAGGTTGGGAGTAAAGACTAATTGTAATTGCAGTCCTTTTGAGTGCTAGGTTACATCAGTTCCTATCACTTTTTGCCAGGCAGGTCTGTGCCAGTGCTGTGCAAGTTTTTTTCACAGCATTTGGCTAAATCTAGTTAAGCAAATCCTTTTTGGCCTCTTGCAGTGTGTGTTAGTCAGTGGAGTAGCCTATATGTGTTGCAAGCTACACCACCTGTGTATAGAATACAATTTTTTTTACTGCACATAGCCAAGTAAAACCTTTTGGGCATAGCATCATTCTATTAGTCCATCTATACTAACCTCCACCAGGTTGCAAATTCAAATTAATTTTTATCTGCATCTAGCTCTGAAAAAATATTTTGGCTTGTAGCAGTGTGTGGGACTTGTTCTATTAGTCCAGCTATACTAACCTCCACCAGGTTGCAAATTCAATATAATTTTTATCTGCAATTAGCTCTGAAAAAATATTTTGGCTTGTAGCAGTGTGTGGACTTGTTCTATTAGTCCATCTATACTAACCTCCACCAGGTTGCAAATTCAATATAATTTTTATCTGCATCTAGCTCTGAAAAAATATTTCGGCTTGTAGCAGTGTGTGGGACTTGTTCTATTAGTCCATCTATACTAACCTCCACCAGGTTGCAAATTCAATATAATTTTTATCTGCATCTAGCTCTGAAAAAATATTTGTGCTTCGGCTTGTAGCAGTGTGTGGGACTTGTTCTATTAGTCCATCTATACTAATGTCCACCAGGTTGAAAATTCAATATAATTGCTATCTGCATCTAGCTGTGAAAAAATATTTTGGCTTGTAGCAGTGTGTGGGACTTGTTCTATTAGTCCATCTATACTAACCTCAACCAGGTTGCAAATTCAATATAATTTTTATCTGCATCTAGCTCTGAAAAAATATTTCGGCTTGTAGCAATGTGTGGTACTTGTTCTATTAGTCCATCTATACTAACCTCCACCAGGTTGCAAATTCAATATAATTTTTATTTGCATCTAGCTCTGAAAAAATATTTTGGCTTGTAGCAGTGTGTGGGACTTGTTCTATTAGTCCATCTATACTAACCTCCACCAGGTTGCAAATTCAATATAATTTTTTTCTGCATCTAGCTCTGAAAAAATATTTTGGCTTCGGCTTGTAGCAGTGTGTGAGACTTGTTCTATTAGTCCATATATACTAACCTCCACCAGTTTGCAAATTCAATATAATTTTTATCTGCATCTAGCTCTGAAAAAATATTTTGGCTTGGCTTGTAGCAGTGTGTGGGACTGGTTCTATTAGTCCATCTATACTAACATCCACCAGGTTGCAAATTCAAAATAATTTTTATCTGCATCTAGCTCTGAAAAAATATTTGGGCTTGTAGCAGTGTGTGGGACTTGTTCTATTAGTTCATCTATACTAACCTCCACCAGGTTGCAAATTAAAATAATTTTTATCTGCATCTAACCCAGCCAATACTTTTGGGCTAATACCACAGTTTGGACACTCAGCTCTGCTCGGTTCCCATCCATTGTTTTTTGTGCAAACAACTCCAGAGTTGTCAATTAGTTAACCACCAAAATGAGTGGAAAAAGGCCTGCTGCTGGTGGAAAGGGGAATAGGCATGTTGGGAAGGGAAAAAAAGGTTGTGTCCGTGGGGTAGGTGTTAAAGCAACAGTAACATCTGCAGAAGAAAGACCATCTTCCAGCCAAACTAAGATGTCTACTTCTTTTAGCGAACAATGTGATAAGATCCCTTTCTTACGGCCACGCCAATCGCTACAAATTCCAGATGAGGCACAAAAACAGCAGGTACTTCAACGGATATCAAGTGCTCCTTTAAGTGGGCTCTCCTCCACCTCAACTTCAACATCACAAATACTCCAGTCCTCAGAGGTGTCACCCCAATCGCACTTGCTTCCTCACAGCTCCCAAGTCTCCAGCTGCCCGTCTGAGTATGGGGTAGAACAGATGGTTGAGTCTGCAGAGCTGTTTACTCATACTATAGCCTGGGAATCAGAGGTCGGCTCCAGAGCTTCTGTGAATCCAGACGAGGAAATGATCTGCACTGATGCCCAGAATCTTTATGAGTCGGATGCAGGACCAGACGCAGAAGGTTCTGACCATAATGAAGACCCGCGTTCACAAACTGTAACTCCCGTTGGTGGAGACAATGAGGAAGACGATGATGAGACTCAAATACCTGATCGGAGCGACAACTTGAGTTTTTTGTCAGGGCAGGAAGAGGATTGCTCTGAGGACGACGGGTGTGATAACACACAGGGTGATGATGATGAGGTTGGAGATCCCACTTACTGTCAACCCACAGTCAGCCAGTCGATGAGGTCAGCAGAGGAGGTGGAGGAGGATGCTAGTGACGACGAGGTCAGGTTGCGCCTTCCTGGACAGAGACGTAGTACTGGAAGCACGTCAACAACTGCATCCTCAAACACAACTCTGCCTCTCACCACAAGTCGTGGTGGCTCTTCAGGTCGCATGGGTGCTAAGCCTTGCATAGCCTGGGCATTTTTTCAGATCAATAAGGATGACCCAACTCGTGTTATCTGTAACATTTGTCAGCAAAAACTAAGTAGAGGCCAAAAAATACATAGTTTGAGTACTTCATGCATGAACCGGCACATGGATATAAAGCATAAGTTGCAGTGGGAAGCTCACTGTGCTACAATGCGGCCTAGCCGGCCGGGCCAACCGCCGTCTGCCACATCTTGTGCATGCGTGGCCTCTTCATCCTCTGTGACTGGGGGGACAGCAGTCACACCTGTTTTGGGATGCAGACCTGCTACCTCTTTACCCGCAACAGCCAGCGTGATTGGCAGGTCTTCATTTTCTTTGGAGGTGGAAACACCAGCTGGTGTTCAGCGCTGTCCGACATCGATAGCACCACCTTTGGATCAAGGCAACCTAACATGTCCACCTGCATCTTCCTCACAGACCGGCAGTTTGCCGGGGACACCCTTCTCAACCCCGTCTAAGCACAACAGCCAGCCCTCGGTCCCTCAGATGTGGACAAGTAAAAGACCATTTCCTCCTAGCCATGAGAAAACTAAGAGGTTGAATTTCACCATCTGCAAGCTCTTGGCTACAGAAATGCTGCCTTTCCGCCTGGTGGACACAGAGGATTTTTGAGACCTTATGTTCATCGCCGTGCCCCAGTACCAGATGCCCAGTCGGCACTACTTCTCAAAGAAAGGTGTGCCTGCGCTCCACCAGCATGTTGCACACAACATCACCGCTTCATTGAGAAACTCTGTGTGTGACAGGGTGCATTTCACCACAGACACTTGGACGAGTAGGCATGTACTGGGGCGTTACATGTTGCTGACTGGGCACTGGGTAACTATGGTGACAGCAGGACAAGGGGCTGCTGTCCAAGTCTTGCCGTCCCCACGAGTTGTGCGTCAATCCTCTTTATCTCAAAGTTCCTCCACTGCTCCTGCCTCCTCAACCTCCTCTCAGTCCCCCACCTGCACCCAAAGCCTGTCTGGTCATGCCACAAGCTTTCTAACTGCGCAGAAGGGATCCTGCACACCTCCTTACTATGCTGGCAGCAGGGCTCAACGTCATCAGGCAGTTTTTACTTTGAAATGTTTGGGAAATGTGAGTCACACAGCTGAGGAGTTGTGGTCAGCTCTGGAGAACCAGTTTTATGTATGGCTCACGTGTTGAACCTGGTTGTCCAGCAGTTTTTAGCCCACTATCCAGGACTAGATGGCCTTCTGCTGAGGGCACGGTCACTGTGTACTCACTTCCGCCGTTTGCATCCCGCAGCTCAGCGACTTACATCTCTACAGAAGTCGTTGGGCCCGCCATTTCACCGGCTAAAATGCGATGTGCCTACCCAGTGGAATTCAACTCTGCACATGTTGCAGCGACTGTGGCAGCACCGACAAGCCCTGGTGCAATACGTTCTGACCTATAGCCTGGGCCAACGAGATCCCGAGGTGGGGCAAATCACGCTGCAGGAGTGGTCTCAGATCAGGGACCTATGCACCCTTCTGCACAGTTTTGAAATGGCGACAAAGATGTTTAGTGCTGACGATGCCATTATCAGCATGACTATTCCAGTGATTTACATGCTGGAGCACATGTTAAACAGAATTCTGAGTCAGGTAGTGGCACAAGAGGAGGTGGAGGAAGTAGAGGAGGAGGAGTTGTATGCGGAAGGGCTAACATCTGCAAGGTCCAGATGGTCGGCAGCAGCAAGGCGGCAGGCATGTGAGGGTCGGGGAGATGGTTTTACCAGGGTGCATGGTAGCAGCCAAACTAATGAGGAAGGTGCAGGAGCCCAGGAAGAAGTGGAGGACGAACTGATGGAAGACTCATCAGATGAGGGAGACCTTGATCACATTTCTGTTGTGCGAGGTTGGGGGGAGAGGGCCGAGGAAGGAAGCATGATTGTTACCTCGCCACCAACACAACAGGGACTTGGTGCTCCTGGATGCGCAAGACACATGAGTGACTTCTTGCTGCACTACCTGCAACATGACCCTCGAATTGTGAGAATTAGAAATAATCCTGACTAGAGATGAGCGTTGTTGTACTCGAACTGTTCGCCAATCTCAAATTCGAGCTGTTTTGGGCGGTGTTCGAGCCGTTCGGCGAACACGAACAATTTGAGAAAAATTCGGCTGTTCAAGGTTATGTTCGATAACTGTTCGTGCACCAAAATCATAACTGGATTTTTTCTCAGTAATGATGAAAATTAATGTTAATACGCAGTTTGAGTGTACAGCGGGGTGGGGGGAGGGGCAGGGGATGGATCTCTGCAGGAACAATGAAGATCTCCATTTTTTTTTTCTCTTTCCCGCATTTACAGTGGGGAGGTGCAATCTGTCAGCCTATCAGCAGCGCACACACGGAGCGAAGTGCTTTTTTTCACACAAGCAAGGGTATGTGTCATTGGCAGTGTATGTCACATGTCCTTGCCCTATAAGACCAAGCCATTTTCCCCGTCGCCACCATTTTCTCACTGCTGCAGCTGCGTGTTAGACGGCACCGCTGTTGCTGTGTGCGCTATACCTTGTTAATTTCAAGCCAATTTTCGCACAACTCTACAGATAGCTTGGGAGTAGGGAATAGTTGTGATTGCAGTCCTTTTAAGGCCTAGGTTACAGCATTTCCTATGACTTTTATCAGGCAGGTCTGTGCTCTTAAATAGATAGGTTGTGGGAGTAAAGACTAGAGATGAGCGGTGTTCGACTAGAACTGTTCGCCAATCTCAAATTCGAGCTGTTTTGGGTGGTGTTCGAGTTGTTCGACGAACCCGAACGATTTGCAAAAAATTCGGCTGTTCGAGGTTATGTTCGATAACTGTTCGTGCACCAAAAGCGTGTCCTGCATGTCTGGCGCTATTTAGAGCACCAATCATGCAGGGATTGTCTGCCACTCACTGTAATGCCACAGCCATGGTGGTTGTGGCATTACAGTGATTGCCCAAATCGATGGGAACAGTGCTCATAGTGAAACATGAAAAGCCGGCAATTCAGCAGCGGCATACACCGGTACCCGACAATTTAGAACCGAAAGAATAGAGCATCACACATAGATTAGATAGATAGAAACATGTCAGTCACACATATAAGAAGCACAGTGACAGTGTTGCTTACTGTACTTGTCATTTAGTGTAAAGGATTTATCAAAAAAAATAATAGTGTTTTCATGCACCGTCTCTTTAAAAAAGCCGGCTGGCAATTCAGCATCTGTACCCGACAATTTAGAATAGAAGGAATAGAGAATCACACATAGATTAGATAGATAGAAACATGTCAGCCACATATATACAAAGTACAGTGACAGTGTTGCTTACTGTACTTGTCATTTAGTGTAAAGGATTTATTAAAAAATATAATAGTGTTTTCGTGCACCGTCTCTTTAAAATAGCCGGCCGGCAATTCAGCAGCGGTACCCGACAATTTATAACAGACAGAATAGAGCTTCACACATAGATTAGATAGATAGAAACATGTCAGTCACATATATATGAAGTACTGTGACAGTGTTGCTTACTGTACTTGTCATTTACTGCAAAGGATTTATTAAAAAAAATAATAGTGTTTTCATGCACCGTCTCTTTAAAAAAGCCGGCCGGCAATTCAGCATCTGTACCCGACAATTTATAACAGACAGAATAGAGCTTCACACATAGATTAGATAGATAGAAACATGTCAGTCACATATATAATAAGTACAGCGACAGTGTTGGTTACTGTACTTGTCATTTAGTATTAAAATAAAGGATTTATTATTAAAAAAAATTGGCGTGGGGTTCCCCGTAATTTTAGTCTCTAGCGGAGGTTAAGCAGACAGCTGGGGCAGATGTTTGAAGCCTGGGAAGGGGGTAATACCCACGGAGCCTCCCAGGCTACTAATATCAGCCCCCAGCTGAATACATAGCCTTTACTAGCTATTAAAATGGAGGACCCCCCCCAAAAAAATGACGTGGGGTCCCCCCTATTTTAATAGCTAGCAAAGGCTAGGCAGACAGCTGGGGGCTGATATTAATAGCCCAGGAAGGGAGCCATGAATATTGGCCCCCTCCCAGGCTAGAAACACCAGCCGTCAGCCGCCCCAGAAATGGCGCATCCATAGGATGCGCCAATTCTGGCACTTAGCCTCGCTCTTCCACGCTGCCCTGGTGCGGTGGCAGGGGGTAATAGGGTTGGGGTTGATGTCAGCTTATAATGCCAGCTGACATCAAGCCCAGGTTAGTAATGGAGAGGCGTCTATAAGACACCCCCATTACTAACCCCATAGTCAAAGTTAAAAGAAAACACAAACACCCAGAATAAAGTCCTTTAATTGAAATAAAGACACATTCCTTTATTGTTCTAAATTAAACCATACTTACCGTCACGCCCATTCCAGCTGAAGCCAACGATCTCCTGCAATAAAAGAAAAATAATAAAGCAACCTCATCCTTACCTTTCCATGGTTCCCACGACAGTTTCAGCTCTGCTACATCGAGATAACAGGCTGGACCGCAGCAGAACGCTGCCATCCAGCCTGTCATCCCGCAGACACTGAGAAGCGCAGGCATGGTTGCGCTCTGCAGTGTCTGGCTGTGACGGCATAAAGATGAGACGAGTTCATGTCCAATGAACTCGGCGCACCTCATGCACGTCACTGACAGCGTGGGAGAATTCTCCTGCACTCAGCACTTCAGCGTGAGAATTCTCCCACGCTGTCAGTGACGTGCATGAGGTCAGCTGAGTTCATTGGACATGAATGAGCTCACCTCATGCACGTCACTGACAGCGTGGGAGAATTCTCACGCTGTAGCGCTGAGTGCAGGAGAATTTTCCCACGCTGTCAGTGACGTGCATGAGGTGAGCTGAGATCATTGGACATGAATGAGCTCACCTCATGCACGTCACTGACAGCGTGGGAAAATTCTCCTGCACTCAGCGCTTCAGCGTGAGAATTGTCCCACGCTGTCAGTGACGTGCATGAGGTGAGCTCATTCATGTCCAATGAACTCAGCTGACCTCATGTACGTCACTGACAGCGTGGGAGAATTTTCCCACGCTGTCAGTGACGTGCATGAGGTGCGCTGAGTTCATTGGACATGAGCTTGTCTCATCTTTATGCCGTCACAGCGAGACACTGAGGAGCGCAAGCATGCCTGCGCTTCTGAGTGTCCGCGGGATGACAGGCTGGATGGCAGCGTTCTGCTGCGGTCCAGCCTGTCATCTCGATGTAGCAGAGCTGAAGCTGTCGTGGGAACCATGGAAAGGTAAGGATGAGGTTGCTTAATTATTTTACTTTTATTGCAGAAGACATTGGCTTCAGCTGGAATGGGCGTGACGGTAAGTATGGTTTAATTTAGAACAATAAAGAATTGTGTGTTTATTTCAATTAAAGGACTTTATTCTGGGTGTTGTGTTTTTTTTAATACTTTACTAGAAATTGATGGTGGTCATGTCTAATATTGGCGTGACCCCATGAATTTCGGGCTTAGGGCCAGCTGATAATGCCAAGCTGGCCTTAACCCCTTTATTACCCAGTGAGCCACAGCACCAGGGCCCTGGATGAGTTGGGTACAGCGCCAGAAGATGGCGCTTCTATGAACGCGCCATTTTCTGGGGCGGCTGCGGACTGCAATTTGCAGCGGGTGGGGCCCAGAAAGCTTGGGCCTCCCTGCACTGCGGATTCCAGCTCCCAGCTGCCTAGTTGTACCTGGCTGGGCACAAAAATAGGGCGAAGCCCCACGCATTTTTTTTTTAAATTATTTCATGAAATTCATGGAATAATTAAGAAAAAAAGGGCTTCCCTATATTGTTGCGTCCAACCAGGTACAAATAGGCAGCTGGTGGTTGGGGGCAGCCAGTCCCTGCCTGCTGTACCTGGCTGGACACAAATATAGTGCGAAGCCCCACGTCAATTTTTTTTTAATTATTTCATGAAATAATTTTTTTAAAAAAGGGCTTCCCTATATTGTTGTGTCTGGCCAGGTACAAATAGGCAGCTGGTGGTTGGGGGCAGCCTGTTCCTGCCTGCTGTACCTGACTGGACACAAATATAGGGTGAAGCCCCACGTCAATTTTTTTTAAATTATTTCAGGAAATTCATGAAATAATGAAAAAAAAATTGATGTGGGGCTTCGCCCTATATTTGTGTCCAGTCAGGTACAGCAGGCAGGAACGGGCTGCTCCCAACCACCAGCTGCCTATTTGTACCTAGCCGGACACAACAATATAGGGAAGCCCTTTTTTCTTAATTATTCCATGAATTTCATGAATTTAAAAAAAAAATACGTGGAGCTTCGCCCTATTTTTGTGTCCAGCCAGGTACAGCTAGGCAGCTGGGGGCTGGAATCTGCAGCGCAGGGAGGCCCAAGCTTTCTGGGCCCCACCCGCTGCAAATTGCAGTCCGCAGCCGCCCCGGAAAATGGCGCGTTCATAGAAGCGCCATCTTCTGGCGCTGTACCCAACTCATCCAGGGCCCTGGTGCGGTGGCTCACTGGGTAATAAAGGGGTTAAGGCCAGCTTGGCATTATCAGCTGGCCCTAAGCCCGAAATTCATGGGGTCACGCCAATATTAGACATGACCACCATGAATTTCTAGTAAAGTATTTAAAAAAAACACAAACACCCAGAAAAAAGTCCTTTAATTGAAATAAACACACAATTCTTTATTGTTCTAAATTAAACCATACTTACCGCCACGCCCATTCCAGCTGAAGCCAATGATCTCCTGCAATAAAAGTAAAATAATAAAGCAACCTCATCCTTACCTTTCCATGGTTCCCACGATGGCTCCAGCTCTGCTACATCGAGATGACAGGCTGGACCGCAGCAGAAAGCTGCCATCCAGCCTGTCATCCCGCAGACACTGAGAAGAGCAGACATGCTTGCGCTACTCAGTGTCTGGCTGTGACGGCATCCAGATGAGCCGAGGTCATGTCCAATGAACTCGGCTCACCTCATGCACGTCACTGACAGCGTGGGAAAATTCTCACGCTGAAGCGCTGAGTGCAGGAGAATTCTCCCACGCTGTCAGCAGTGACGTGCATGAGGTGAGCCGAGTTCATTGTCGGCTCATCTGGATGCCGTCACAGTCAGACACTGAGGAGCGCAAGCATGCCTGCGCTTCTCAGTGTCTGCGGGATGACAGGCTGGATGGCAGCGTTCTGCTGCGGTCCAGCCTGTCATCTCGATGTAGCAGAGCTGAAGCTGTCCTGGGAACCATGGAAAGGTAAGGATGAGGTTGCTTTATTATTTTTCTTTTATTGCAGGAGATCGTTGGCTTCAGCTGGAATGGGCGTGATGGTAAGTATGGTTTAATTTAGAACAATAAAGAATTGTGTCTTTATTTCAATTAAAGAACTTTATTCTGGGTGTTTGTGTTTTTTTTTTAACTTTGACTATGGGGTTAGTAATGGGGGTGTCTTATAGACGCCTCTCCATTACTAACCTGGGCTTGATGTCAGCTGGCATTATAAGCTGACATCAACCCCAACCCTATTACCCCCTGCCACCGCACCAGGGCAGCGTGGAAGAGCGAGGCTAAGTGCCAGAATTGGCGCATCCTATGAATGCGCCATTTCTGGGGCGGCTGACGGCTGGTGTTTCTAGCCTGGGAGGGGGCCAATATTCATGGCTCCCTTCCTGGGCTATTAATATCAGCCCCCAGCTGTCTGCCTAGCCTTTGCTAGCTATTAAATTAGGGGGGACCACACGTCATTTTTTTGGGGGGGGTCCTCCATTTTAATAGCTAGTAAAGGCTAGGTATTCAGCTGGGGGCTGATATTAGTAGCCTGGGAAGCTCCGTGGGTTTTACTCCCTTCCCAGGCTTCAAACATCTGCCCCAGCTGTCTGCTTAACCTCCGCTAGAGACTAAAATTACGGGGAACCCCACGCCAATTTTTTTTAATAATAAATCCTTTATTTTAATACTAAATGACAAGTACAGTAACCAACACTGTCACTGTACTTATTATATATGTGACTGACATGTTTCTATCTATCTAATCTATGTGTGAAGCTCTATTCTGTCTGTTATAAATTGTCAGGTACAGATGCTGAATTGCCGGACGGCTTTTTTAAAGAGACGTTGCATGAAAACACTATTATTTTTTTTAATAAATCCTTTGCAGTAAATGACAAGTACAGTAAGCAACACTGTCACAGTACTTCATATATATGTGACTGACATGTTTCTATCTATCTAATCTATGTGTGAAGCTCTATTCTGTCTGTTATAAATTGTCGGGTACAGATGCTGAAATGCCGGCCGGCTTTTTTAAAGAGACGGTGCACGAAAACACTATTATATTTTTTAATAAATCCTTTACACTAAATGACAAGTACAGTAAGCAACACTGTCACTGTACTTCGTATATATGTGGCTGACATGTTTCTATCTATCTAATCTATGTGTGATTCTCTATTCCTTCTATTCTAAATTGTCGGGTACAGATGCTGAATTGCCAGCCGGCTTTTTTAAAGAGACGGTGCATGAAAACACTATTATTTTTTTTAATAAATCCTTTGCAGTAAATGACAAGTACAGTAAGCAACACTGTCACAGTACTTCATATATATGTGACTGACATGTTTCTATCTATCTAATCTATGTGTGAAGCTCTATTCTGTCTGTTATAAATTGTCGGGTACCGCTGCTGAATTGCCGGCCGGCTTTTTTAAAGAGACGGTGCACGAAAACACTATTATATTTTTTAATAAATCCTTTACACTAAATGACAAGTACAGTAAGCAACACTGTCACTGTACTTCATATATATGTGACTGACATGTTTCTATCTATCTAATCTATGTGTGATGCTCTATTCCTTCATGTCTAAATTGTCGGGTACCGGTGTATGCCGCTGCTGAATTGCCGGCCGGCTTTTTTAAAGAAAGCGTCTTCTGAGCAGTTTGTCAGCTTTTGGACACCTTTGAAGGTGTTTTCTATGTGTTCCTATGTGATTTTGTTTGCCTGCCATTGGTTTTAACGGTGTTCGACGGTGTTCTAAGGTGTTCGACGAACAGTTCCACGAACAGTTCCTCGAACATCCCGGTGTTCGACGAACCGAACCGAACCCAAACACTACGGGGGTGGCTCAACACTAGTAAAGACTAATTGTAATTGGAGTCCTTTTCAGGACTAGGTTACATCAGTTCCTATCAGTTTTTGCCAGGCAGGTCTGTGCCAGTGCTGTGCAAGTTTTTTTCACAGCATTTGGCTGAATCTAGCAAAGCTAATCCTTTTTGGCCTATTGCAGAGTGTGTTAGTCAGTGGAGTAGCCTATCTGTGTTGCAAGATATACCACCTGTGTATAGAATACCAATTTTTTTACTGCACCTAGTGAAGTAAAATCTTTTGGGCATAGCATCATTCTATTAGTCCATCTATACTGACCTCCATCAGGTTGCAAATTGAATATAATTTTTTTCTGCATCTAGCTCTGAAAAAATATTGGGCTTCTAGCTGTGTGTGGGACTTGTTGTATTAGTCCATCTATACTGACCTCCATCAGGTTGCAAACTGAATATATTTTTTTCTGCATCTACCTCTGAAAAAATATTGGGCTTCTAGCTGTGTGTGGGACTTGTTCTATTATTCCATCTATACAGACCTCCATCAGGTTGCAAACTGAATAAATTTTTTTCTGCATCTACCTCTGAAAAAATATTGGGCTTCTAGCTGTGTGTGGGACTTGTTGTATTAGTCCATCTATACTGACCTCCATCAGGTTGCAAACTGAATATATTTTTTTCTGCATCTACCTCTGAAAAAATATTGGGCTTCTAGCTGTGTGTGGGACTTGTTCTATTAATCCATCTATACAGACCTCCATCAGGTTGCAAACTGAATATATTTTTTCTGCATCTACCTCTGAAAAAATATTGGGCTTCTAGCTGTGTGTGGGACTTGTTGTATTAGTCCATCTATACTGACCTCCATCAGGTTGCAAACTGAATATATTTTTTTCTGCATCTACCTCTGAAAAAATATTGGGCTTCTAGCTGTGTGTGGGACTTGTTCTATTAATCCATCTATACAGACCTCCATCAGGTTGCAAACTGAATATATTTTTTTCTGCATCTACCTCTGAAAAAATATGTGGCCTTCTAGCAGTGTGTGGGACTTTCTCTATTAGTCCATCTATACTGACCTCCATCAGGTTGCAAATTCAAAATAATTTTTTGTCTGCATCTAGCTCTGAAAAAATATTGGGCTTCTAGCTGTGTGTGGGACGTGTTGTATTAGTCCATCTATACTGACCTCCATTAGGTTGCAAACTGAATATATTTTTTTCTGCATCTACCTCTGAAAAAATATTGGGCTTCTAGCTGTGTGTGGGACTTGTTCTATTAATCCATCTATACAGACCTCCATCAGGTTGCAAACTGAATATATTTTTTTCTGCATCTACCTCTGAAAAAATATTGGGCTTCTAGCTTTGTGTGGGACTTGTTCTATTAATCCATCTATACAGACCTCCATCAGGTTGCAAACTGAATATATTTTTTTCTGCATCTACCTCTGAAAAAATATTGGGCTTCTAGCTGTGTGTGGGACTTGTTGTATTAGTCCATCTATACTGACCTCCATCAGGTTGCAAACTGAATATATTTTTTTCTGCATCTACCTCTGAAAAAATTTTGGGCCTTCTAGCAGTGTGTGGGACTTTCTCTATTAGTCCATCTATACTGACCTCCATCAGGTTGCAAATTCAAAATAATTTTTTGTCTGCATCTAGCTCTGAAAAAATATTGGGCTTCTAGCTGTGTGTGGGACTTGTTGTATTAGTCCATCTATACTGACCTCCATCAGGTTGCAAATTAAAAATAATTTTTATCTGCATCTACAGTACCTCTGAAAAAATATTTGGGCTTCTAGCTGTGTGTGGGACTTGTTCTATTAGTCCATCTATACTGACCTCCATCAGGTTGCAAATTGAATATAATTGTTATCTGCATCTAGCTCTGAAAAAATATTTGGCCTTCTAGCATTGTGTGGGACTTTCTCTATTAGTCCATCTATACTGACCTCCATCAGGTTGCAAATTGAATATAATTTTTATCTGCATCTAGCTCTGAAAAAATATTTGGCCTTCTAGCAGTGTGTGGGACTTTCTCTATTAGTCCATCTATACTGACCTCCATCAGATTGCAAATTAAAAATAATTTTTATCTGCATCTACCTCTGAAAAAATATTTGGGCTTCTAGCAGTGTGTGGGACTCATTGTATTAGGCCATCTATACCAAGCTCCACCAGCTTTGAAATTAATAATAATTTTTAGCTGCATCTAGCCCTGAAAACAATTTTTCCCAATAGTGGTAGCAATAGAAATATGGGGCGCGCGCCTGGCTAACAAAAATATACGCTTCATAACACAAAACACCAGCCTAGCGCACTGCATTAATAAGATGGCATCATCGTCTCTCCCAGTGCTAGGCCTACTACGCAGGCTAGTATTCCTGTGCCTAAAACACAATGTATGGGTCCGCGCTAGCCACTATGCTGAGGGGTATAAAGCTGCTGCTAATGCTTTATAACAATTCAATTGGCAGATTTTCACAGAGCTCTTCCACAACGCCCACCCATCGGGCAACAGTTGCCCACCCTCCCTATGGGATCTAGTGGCGAATAGTTGATGCCATTAATCAGAGCGTCAGTTGCCCCGTCAACGTGGCAAGCATACGGTAAGGCATGGGAAGAGTGGACACGACTAGTAGCAGGCAGACGGGTTGACCAATGTGAACAAGCCAGATCACAAGTCACCATAGAATTTCTCCACCAGCTAATGATGAGGGGCATATCAGGGGCGTCAGCGCAGCGGTGTCTGACCGGAGTAGCATTTCACTTCCAACTACTGAATTGGGGAGATGTGACAAAGATTCATCATCAGACAATCCATAAAAGGGTGGAAAAGGGGTCAGCCAAGTCAGGAATGTAGACGTCCCGTCCCGTGTCACTAAAACTGATTTCTCACATCTTATCCCTAACACCATTAACATGACACTCACAAATTGAAGCAACACTAATGTCTACTAATGTCTACTGCATTTGTGATCGCCTTCTTCGGGGCGCTATGTATAAGCGAATTAGTCCCTCAATCCAAAATTACCACCAGTGGACGCTTATTACACCAGGAAGTAGTCATAGCCAATAATGCAATACGTGTACGCATACACCAAAATTAGCTATATTATGGTCAGAGATTGTGCCGATAGCGGTATGGCAAGGTGTGCGAGACATCACGGCCATCGAATGGACAAGGCGGGTAATAAATATTCGGATGGCAAAATTTAGAAGAGACAGAGGCGGTGTAGTGATACGACACCGACAACTGGAAGGAGATAAAGCAGGCCTCATACGGCCCGACGGTGTTCACTTAATAGATATTGGACTGGACATATTCCTGTCAGGACTCCAGGACGGAGTGGAACAAGCGTTAAGAGTGATGGGTGGGGGTCAGAGTCCTGCATACGAGTACGCTGGATCCTCCGTGGCCTGGAAATAGAAAGGACATGTTGGAGAGTTACACTTGTTGGCCAACTTGCCGGAGTGGGGACCCAGGGCATGCTGCAACAAGCTGAATTATTTTAGAAATAAAATGCCTTTCTAATGGAATGAGTATAAAGAGTTAATAAAGCTGTGACCGATCCTCACCCATCCAGTTGTAAGAGTTACATTATTGGGTTGTCCATGAAAGGGGGGCGGTAGGGGGGCTGAGCATCTGGGTTTGGTTGGGGGTCCCCACAGTCTGCCTAGGCTAGATTAATTTAAAAATTCTTATTAGATACACAGGCGGTGCAGCTTGCTTCGCAGCTGGGCTACTACGCCCAAAGTATTGCCTAGGCTAGATGCAGTTAAAAATTCTACGCTGACTAGCAGACACTGAAGATTTGGAGCAGACCTCTGAGTAAACAGCTCTTCAGACTCAACCATCTGTGTTACCCCAAGCCATAGTGTATGTAGTTTCTTACAGTTAAAAGGGGGGGGTGCGACCCAACCCACCTGGAAATGACGATGCCAATGTCACGCAAGACACAGCAAGGGGACTCCCAAAATTGTGGCACAGACACCACTTAACCCTAGAACGCATACCTGTGGCCTTGCAGGCCCGCCCAGTTAATTGTTTTCTATTTTCTGCAAGATTGCTTTAGTTAGAATTTTGAAACTCTAGGTATTCTTCATGTATATAGTTGTTTGTCATTTGAGTTTAAGTTATTCCATGATATTTGCACACGGGCCGAAAGGGCCCCAGGTATGTGAAAGTGTAGATTTTTATGGTCATGCGTTCTAGGGTTAAGTGGCATCAATTGCCCCACTGTTGCTTAAAACGGTTGGTGAGGTGATTTTTCCAAATCCCCAAGCTTTTAGTCTCCCAAGGATGACACAGGGGTAGAAATGTCCTTGCGAATCCATGATTTGATCATCTTTATGAACGTGAGTCTGTCTACATTCTCAGTGGACAGCCGCGTGCGCTTATCTGTCAGCACACCACCAGCAGCGCTGAACACACGTTCAGAGAGAACGCTGGCTGCATGGCATGACAAGATCTCCAAGGCGTGAGTGGCGAGCTCCGGCGATTTTTTAAGATTGGAATACCAAAATGAGCAAGGGTCCAGTGACACAGTCATGGCTTCGATGTTCACTTGGAGATTCTCCTGTACCATCCTCTCTAGGCATTGACTATGTGTCAGACTTCTTGTCTCCTGTGGCCTTGCAAAGGATGGTCTAAAAAAGTGGTGAAACGATTCCACAAAATTGCTCTTACCAGCAGATACTGTGTTACTGTTACTGTTTGAGTGATGAAGACTCGACAGTCCCACCGTTGGCAAGTTAGAACTGTGAGATTCACTATGTGCACCACTGCTGTTTTGTGGAAAAGCACATGTAAGATTCTGCAACAGATACTCCTGCATTCGTCAATACCTTTTTATGGCAGGAATTATTTCGGCAAATATACTTTTGTACCGGGGATCTAAGAGTGTGGCAACCCAGTAGTCGGGATTACTTCGAATTCTGACAATCCGGGGGTCATGTTGCAGGTAGTGCAGCAAGAAGGCACTCATGTGTCTTGCGCATCCAGAAGGACCAAGTCCTTGTTGTGTTGGTAGCGAGTTAAGAATCATGCTTCCTTCCTCTGCCCTCTCCCTCCAACCTCGCACAACAGAAATGTGATCAAGGTCTCCCTCATCTGATGAGTCTTCCATGCCCATTGCCAGTTCGTCCTCCACTTCTTCCTCGGCTCCTGCACCTTCCTCAACAGTTTGGCTGCTACCATGCGCCCTGGTTAATCCCTCTCCCCCACCCTTCCATGCCTGCCGCCTTGGTGCTGCCAACCGTCTGGACCTTGGAGATGTTATCCCTTCCGCATACGACTCCTCCTCTACTTCCTCCACCTCCTCTTGTCCCACCACCTGACTCCGAATTCTGTTTAACATGTGCTCCAGCATGTAAATCACCGTAATAGTCATGCTGATAATGGCATCGTCAGCACTAAACATCTTCGTCGCCATTTCAAGACTGTGCAGAAGGGTGCATAGGTCCCTGATCTGAGACCACTCCTCCAGCGTGATTTGCCCCACCTCTGGATCTCGTTGGCCCAGGCTATACGTCAGAACGTATTGCACCAGGGCTTGTCGGTGCTGCCACAGTCGCTGCAACATGTGCAGAGTTGAATTCCACCGAGTCGGCACACCGCATTTCAGCCGGTGAACTGGCAGACCCAACGACTTCTGTAGAGATGTAAGTCGTTGAACTGCGGGATGCGAACGGCGGAAGTGAGCACACAGCGACCGTGCACTCTGCAGAAGGCCATCTAGTCCGGGATAGTGGGCTAAAAATTGCTGGACAACCAGGTTCAACACGTGAGCCATACAAGGCACGTGTGTGACATTGCCCCGGCGAAGTGCCGCACCCAGGTTTGCAGCATTGTCGCACATGGCCTTCCCTGGTTGCAGGTCCAGTGGAGACAACCTTTCATGAAACTGGGTCTCCAGAGCTGACCAAAACTCCTCAGCTGTGTGACTCACATTTCCCAGACATTTCAAAGTAAACACTGATGCGTTGAGCCCTGCTGCCAGCATAGTAAGGAGGTGTGCAGGATTCCTTCTGCGCAGTTAGAAAGCAGGTGGCATTACCAGACAGGCTTTGGGTGCAGGTGGAGGACCGAGAGGAGGTTGAGGAGGCAGAAGCAGTGGAGGAAGTTCGAGATAAAGAGGATTAACACACAACTCGTGGGGACGGTAAGACTTGGACAGCAGCCCCTTGTCCTGCTCTCACCATAGTTACCCAGTGCCCAGTCAGCGACATGTAACGCCCCTGTCCATGCCTTCTCGTCCAAGTGTCTGTGGTGAAGTGCACCCTGTCACACACAGAGTTTCTCAAAGAAGCGGTGATGTTGTGTGCGACATGCTAGTGGAGCGCAGGCACACCTTTCTTTGAGAAGTAGTGCCGACTGGGCATCTGGTACTGGGGCACTGTGACGGACATAAGGTCTTGAAAATCCTATGTGTCCTCCAGGTGGAAAGGCAGCATTTCTGTTGCCAACAGCTTGCAGTTGGTGAAATTCAACCTCTTAGCTTTCTCATGGCTAGGAGGAAATGGTCTTTTACTTTTCCACATCTGAGGGACCGAGGGCTGGCTGTTGTGCTTAGACGGTGTTGAGTAGGGTGTCCCCGGCAACTGCCGGTCTGTGAGGAAGATGCAGGCGGACATGTTAGGTTGCCTTGATCCAAAGGTGGTGCTCTCGATGTCGGAGAGCGCTCAACACTAGCAGGTGTTTCCACTTCCCAATGAACTGACGACCTGCCAATCACACTGGCTGTTGCGGGTAAAGAGGTGGCAGGTCTGCGTCCAAAAACATGTGTGACTGCTGTCCCCCCAGTCACAGAGGATGAAGAGGCTGCGGATGCACAAGATGGGGCAGACGGTGGTTGGCCCAGCCGGCTAGGCCGCATTGTAGCACAGTGAGCTTCCCACTGCAACTTATGCTTCATATCCATGTGACGGTACATGCATGACGTACTCAAACTATGTATTTTTTGGCCTCTACTTAGCTTTTGCTGACAAATATTACAGATAACACGAGTTGGGTCATCCTTATCGATCTGAATAAATGCCCAGGCTATGCAAGGCTTAGAGCCCATGTGACCTGAAGAGCCACTACGACTTGTGGTCAGAGGCAGAGTTGTGGTTGAGGATGCAGTTGTTGACGTGCTTCCAGTACTCCGTCTCTGTTCAGGAAGGCGCAACCTAACCTCGTCGTCAATAGCATCTGTGATGCCCCGCTGCGCTTGGTATCACAGATCCTACAAGAGTGCATTGATGGAATCCTCCACAAGAGGCCCCCATAAACATTCACACATCTCCACCTTCCACCTCAGACCAGCAGAGGGAGCCCGTTAGGGATATAAATAGGGATTGTGGAGCTAGGCAGTTCAGTTCCTCTGAAGAGCTCCTGCAGTAGAGAAGCCTAAGAGAGGTCAGTCTGCAGTGGAGCTCAGTCTAGTCTAGAGAACGCAGTTAATAGTTCAGCAGTGGAGCACGAGGCTCCTGCTTGCTAGATTCAGGGAGCCCAGATAGAGCTTAAGGTGTGCCGGTGCCGTAAGATCAGTGAAGCGCGGCAAGCTGCCGTTAGTGTGTATAGCCTAGTGAGGGCCCGAGTAGGCCGAAGGCGAGTGGCGAGTTAGTACATAAGGGGCAGAGGAGCTTAACCAGCTCACCCCGAAGCATTTACCAAAAACACAGGATCCGAGCTTACCGGTATCTCTATGACCCAGTAAGGCATAACTGGAATCCCTGGAGAACTACAAGTCCCAGGATCGCTAAGGTGCTGATATGTAACAGAGCCAGGAGACGCTTAGGCCCCGCATACTGGGAGCGTGAACTCCAAGAGAAGGCCCTACCACAAGGTCAGCCAGCGCAGGACAGAGACAAAGTTAGGCCTAGCTCCAGGCAGGTCAGAAACTTACTACGCAGAGGCAAGAAACAGGAGGCCCTACACCCGCTCATTGGGGAGGATCCTGATATGCACCCTTCACCCTACAGTGCTCCTGGATGTGCCTGAATTTCCACCAGTAAAAGGTACTGAAGTGACTACCGTATCCGTTCCCGTTCTTGCTCTGACCCAGCTGGGTCTCACCTGTCCTGCATTCCCCCTGCATACGCTGCCCTGAGACCTAGCTCCACCTGTGGGGAGCTATACCATCGAGCTGCCTTATCACCGGCCTCAGTGGACTGCTGCAGCGCTGGTGCTTGTCACCAGATACCACAGGTGGCGTCATGAACTCTTATAAAATTAACAATTATCCACCCTTTTAAAGAGAGACCCCAGGGTACGGGCCTGGGAGCCGACCACCGCGACATCCCCAAGGCCAGGCAAATGCCCGGGTACCGAGTCATCCCCATCCCCAGGGCTAGTCACATCCTCCTCCACCTCCTCTGCTGACCTCATCGACTGTCTGACTGTGGGTTGACAGTAAGTGGGATCTCCAACCTCGTCATCATCACCCTGTGTGTTATCACACCCGTCGCCCTCAGAGCCAACCTCTTCCTGCCCTGACCGAAAAGTCAAGTTGTCGCTCCAATCAGGTATTTGAGTCTCATCATCGTCTTCATCATTGTCTCCACCAACAGGAGTTACAGTTTAGAAACAAGGGTCTACATTATGCTCAGAACCTTCTTCATCTGGTCCTGGATACAACTTATAAAGATTCTGGACATCGGATCAGATCATTTCCTCATCTGGATTAACAGAAGCTCTGGAGCAGACCTCCGTTTCCCAGGCTATAGTATGAGTAAACAGCTGGGCAGACTCAGCCATCTGTGTTACCCCATACTCAGACTGGCAGCTGGAGACTTGGGAGCTGTGAGGAAGCAAGTGAGATTGGGGTGACACCTCTGAGGACTGGAGTATTTGTGATGTTGAAATTGAGGTGATGGAGAGCCCACTTGAAGGAGCACTTGATATCCGTTGAAGCACCTGCTGTTTTTGTGCCTCATCTAGAATTTGTAGCGATGGGCGTGTCCGTAAGAATGGGATCGTATCACATTGTCCACGAAAAGAAGTCGACATCTTAGTTTGGCTGGAAGATGGTCTTTCTTCTGCAGATGTTACTCCCCCTCCACCGTGGGGGGCCTCGACCCACCGGCGGACAGGCACCAGTATTGGGATAGGGGGGCCGACCGTCAGGGTCCACCGCGGCTCTGGCACAAACCCGGCGACACAGAGGTGGCACAGGCAGGAACGGACTGGCCGTGTCGCTTCTCACTTTTTGGATTTTAGAAGGGCATGACATGCCTATATCTGTGTCTCCCCCTCCTTTTACTCCTCCACCTCTTTTCTTTTCGCATGACTATATGTACTTGTCACTTTTCCATGTGTTAGTTGTGTCTTCTGAGCAGTTTGTCAGCTTTTGGACACCTTTGAAGGTGTTTTCTATGTGTTTCTATGTGTTTTTGTTTGCCTGCCATTGGTTTTAACGGTGTTCGAAGGTGTTCGACGAACAGTTCGACGAACAGTTCGGCGAACACACGGGTGTTCGACGAACCGAACCGAACTCAAACACTACGGGGGTGGCTCAACACTAATCCTGACTACTGGGTTGCCACACTGTTAGATCCCCGTTACAAAAGTAAATTTGCAGAAATTATTCCTGCCATAGAAAGAGATGCACGCATGCAGGAGTATCAGCAGAGACTGTTGCAGAATCTTACATGTGCTTTTCCACAAAACACTAGTGGTGCACGTAGTGAATCTCACAGTTCCAACTTGCCAACCGTAGGACAGTCGAGTGTTCAGCACTCAAAACGTAACAGAAACACAATATCTGCTGGTAACATCAATTTTGCGGAATCATTTCACCACGTTTTTAGCCCATCCTTTGCAAGGCCACAGGAGACAAGAAGTCTGACACATAGTCAACGCCTAAAGACGATGGAACAGGAGTATCTCCAAGTAAACATTGAAGCCATGACTGTGTCACTGGACCCTTGCTCTTTTTGAGCTTCCAATCTGGATAAATGGCTGGAGCTCGCCACTTACGCCTTGGAGATCTTGTCATGCCCCGCAGCCAGCATTCTGTCTGAACGTGTGTTCAGCGCTGCTGGTGGTGTGCTGACAGATAAGCGCACGTGGCTCTCCACTGATAATGTAGACAGACTCACGTTCAAAAAGATGAACAAATCATGGATCTGAAATGACTTTTCTACCCCTGTGTCATCCTGGGGAGAGTAAAAGCTTGATGATTTGTTAAAATCACCTCACCAACCGTTTTAAGCTTTCAAATTACTAATCATGTTTATCTGTATCTTGGCTGGAAAAAAATTGGGACTTGTAGCAGTGTGCAGTACTGATTCTATTAGGCCATCTATACTAAACTCCACCAGATTTAAAATTAATAATAATTTTTAGCTGCATCTAGCACGGAAAATAATTTTGGGGCTCATAGATGCGCAAGACACATGAGTGCCTTCTTGCTGCAATACCTGCAACATGACCTTCAGATTGTCAGAATTCGAAATAATCCTGACTACTGGGTTGCCACACTCTTAGATCCCCCACACTCTTCGATCAACCTTTTCATTTTAGTAAAGAACAAAAAAATTGTCATTTTTGAAATTATATGCATTAACAGGTTATTAGAAACTGAAATCAAACAGTTTTCAACTCAAAACTTTATTCTAGGTGATGTTACATTTGCACATAGGACCCCTTGTTCGAAAGGAGCTTCTGAACTCTCTCGTCTATTGAATTTGTCAGGTTTTGGATGGTTTCTGCTTCAATTGTTTTGCATGAGGACAGAATACCCTCCCAGAGCTGTTGCTTAGATGTGAACTGCCTCCCGCCATCATAGACACTCCTTTTGATGATGCTCCAGAGGTTCTCAATGGGGTTGAGGTCAGGGGAGCATGGGGGTCACACCATAAGTTTGTCCCCTTTTATGCCCATATCAGCCAGAGATGCGAATGTTTTATGTGCAGCATGAGACGGTGCATTATCATGCATGAAAATGATCTTGCTGCGGAATACACGGTTCTTCTTCTTGAACCATGGCAGGAAGTGCTGTTTGAGAAACTCCACATACATTATGGAGTTCATCTTTACCCCTTCAGGGATCCTAAAGGGGCCGACAATCTCTCTCCCCATGATTCCAGCCCATAACATTACTCCACCTCCTCCTTGTTGGCGCCGCAGCCGTGTTTGCATGGGGTGTCCATCAACCAGCCATCCTCCACTACATCCATCTGGACCATCGAGCGCTGCACGGCACTCATCGGTGAACAAAACAGTTTTGAAGTCAGTCTTCATGTATTGTTTGGCCCACTGGAGCCGTTTCTGCTTGTGTACAGTGGATAGAGGAGGTCGACAGGATGGCTTACACACAGCTGCAAACCTCTGAAGGACCCTGCATCTTGTTGTTCGGGGGACGTTGGAGGCACCAGCAGCTTCAAAAACTTGTCTGCTGCTATGACAAGGCTTTTTTGCCGCTGCTCTTTTAACCTGATGTAATTGCCTGTAGGAAAGAGTCCTCAATTTTACCTTATCAGCACGCACACGTGTGTACTGTGAATCAGCTACATACTTCTTGATTGTGCGATGATCAGGATGAAGTTCTTGGCAATGTTGATTGTATTCATGCCTTGACCTAAACACTCCACAATTTGTTGCTTCTCAGCAGCCGACACATCCTTTTTCTTTCCCATTTTGGCAGAAAATGTAGGCTGCATAATAATGTGGGACAGCCTTCTTAAGTAGTCTTGCCTTTCATTGGACACACCTGCCAAACTAATTAGCACAGGTGTCTGCAATTGCTTACAGTGATATAAAGAGCCCTGACACACATCACCATCAATGAGTTTAACTGACAAACAAAAAAATTCTTACCTTATCACTCCTAAACACTTTTTGCATAATAATTTGGAACACAGTGTACATGTGCTTTTCCACAAAACACCAGTGATTCACGTAGTGAATCTTACAGTTCTAACTTGCCAACTGTGGCTTGTATGGAGTTGTTCAATAAAGGGCCCAAAATTAAGATAACATAGACGGGAGAGGTCTCTATGAATACGAATTCCTAAGTATTTGATACCCTGTGAGGGCCAGGCAAAGGGAAAGTTGGACTGGATGGAATCCTGTATGGATTTGGGGAGGGAGACATTGAGGGCATAAGACTTCGCTGCATTGATTTTAACATTTGACCATGTAACAAAGTGATCTATTTCAGACATAACAGCAGGGATGGATATATGTGATTGAGTGATATATACTAGGACATCATCAGCAAATGCAGAGCACTTGTACTTGGTGCCTCCCATCTCAATCCACCTAATATTGGGGTTATGGTGAATTGATGAGAGCAGCTGCTCCGTCACTAGGATGTATAAGAGAGGGGACAGAGGACATCCCTGCCTTGTCCCATTGGTAATTATGAAAGGTGATGAAAATGTTCCATTTATCTCCAGCCTAGGTGACGTATTGCGATACAGGGCCGTGATTTTGGATATAAAAGGGTCCTCTAGACCCATACCCCAAACTTTTTAACAGAATAATATATGGCGTGCCAGGAGACTCTATGGAATGCTTTCTCATCATCCAACGAGAGTATCTAATTACAAATTTTTAACTGCATCTATCCCAGGAAATACTTTGTGCCTAGTAGCAGTGTCTGCTAGTCAGCGGATTTTCCCAGCTGTTAAGCAAGCTACACCACCTGTAGTTTGGACGCTTAATTTTTTCAAAGGAAATGGTTTGGGCCCCCGGGACACTCAGTGAAGAGCATCGGGGAGGCACCCCAAGGCACAGGGGCTGTGACTGGCAGTAGGACGCCTTGCGGTGGACCGCCAAGCTCGATCCTTAAAAAAGCTTTTTAACTGCAGCAGCTTTAGTGGACGCTACTGGAGCTGGAATTACATGGCTGCTGGCATGAGACTTGCCCTCCAATAGATCCTTGTAAAAGGATTGAAAGTGTACTCATTCAAATTAGAGAGACAATTTAAATTAAAAAGATTAGACCTGCCTCCACCGCAGGGGGGCTCGCTCGACCCACCAGCCGACAGGCACCAGTATTGGGAGAGGGGGGCTGGCCATCAGGGTCCACCGCGGCTCTGGCACAAACCTGGCGACACGGAGGTCGCTCGGGCAGGAACGGACTGGCCGTGTCGGCTTCGCACTTTCTTGGTTTTTGAAGGGCATGACATGCCTATATCTGTGTCTCCCCCTCCTTTTACTCCTCCACCTCTTTTCTTTTCGCATGACTATATGTACTTGTTACTTTTCCATGTGTCAGTTGTGTCTTCTGAGCAGTTTGTCAGCTTTTGGACACCTTTGAAGGTGTTTTCTATGTGTTTCTATGTGTTTTTGTTCGCCTGCCATTGGTTTTAACGGTGTTCGAAGGTGTTCGACGAACAGTTCGGCGAACATACGGGTGTTCGACGAACCAAACCGAACTCGAACACTGCGGGAGTGGCTCAACACTAGTCAGAACCCGGCAAGCGATACACCCACTGCATCTGTAACAGCCCTTGATATTACTAGATGTGAGCCAAATGGGATGGCGAGGGGGGACAAAATGACTGTGTACCAGTCTATCACCATAGGAAAGGCCTCTATTAAAGGTCACTAGAGGACATGAACCAATGAGTTCACCAATATTGGTGTCCATCTGTAGTACCTGCCAGTGCCTCCACAGGATAGAACGGACCTCCTGTGAGCTGTTATCAAAGTAGTGATGTAGCGAATAGATGTCTGCTCTGTTTCTTTAGGTTTGGGATCCAGTAACGATGCTCTATCCCTAGACTTAGAGTCTTTATATGCTTTTTTAAGTATACCATCGGGGTACCCCCTATCCTGAAAGCGCCATCTAAGATCCCTTGTCTGTCTTTCAAAGGATTCAGGCAAGGAGCAATTTCGCCAGGCTCGAAAGTATTGTCCCTTAGGAATACCCTTTTTATGGGAAGTGGGATGGTTGCTATCCCATGGCAACATGGTGGATGTGGGCTTCCAGTATGTATCTGTTGATAAATGCCCTTCTGGAGTTTTTCGGATCATAATGTCCAAGAATGCTAGTTCCGTCTCGTGACATTCATGTGTGAAGAGTAGTCCCAGAAAATTGTTGTTCAAAAGTGCCACAAACCGAGAAAAACTATCCTGATCTCCTTTCCAAATAACCAGGATGTCATCGATATATCTTGTCCAAAGGACAATGCGATGGGTCCCCTCCATTTCAGTTTCACCAAAAATGACTGTTTCTTCCCACCAGCCCAGGAGCAGATTAGCATAGGCGGGCGCACACAGGCTACCCATTGCTTTGCCCCTGAGCTGGTGGTAGAACTGTCCATTAAATAAGAAATAATTCCTAGTGAGACAAAATTCTAGCAGAGATAGAAGAAAGGTGTTATGGCCTATGCATTGGCGATCTCGACTCTGTAGGAAGATACGTGTTGCCTCGAGTCCTTTAGAGTGTATAATAGACGAATAGAGTGCCTCAACATCTATACTACACAGGATTGTATTAGGTTCAAGGGTGATACCGTCCAGCTTTCTCAACAAATCCATAGAGTCTCTGGTGTATGAATTTAAAGATGTAACAAATGGTTGTAATAAAGTGTCCAAGTATATGCCAACATTTTGGCAAAGACTCCCTACACCAGAGACGATAGGTCTCCCCTTCAGGGGTGTTAAGCCCTTGTGTATTTTGGGGAGACAATAAAAAGTTGCCACAATCTGATGTCGAGGAAGCATAAAATTCAACTCATTCTTGTCAATGAAGTTATTATTCAAACAATCAACCAGAATATCCTTAAGCTGAGTTAGAAAAATGGTCATGGGATTAGAGGATAGTTTCGTATAGCCGGAAGGGTCACTGAGAATAGGCGTACATAAATCCTGATAGTTAGATACATCCATAATCACTATATTTCCACCGTTGTCTGATGGTTTGATGACAATCTGGGAATCTTTCTCAAGGTTGGGTAGGGGTTCCATTTCAATTTTAGACAGGTTCAACCTGCCTGTCCTGTTTTGTGCACTCAGTTGTTCAAGATCTCTGGTGACCAACTCCACAAACACATCAATAGTAGATAAGTCATTCTGAGGAGGGGGCATTTTTTCACTTTTTAATTTTAGGTTGGTAAAAGGGCCTTCGCCTGTATTGACTGGAATAGAGTCAGATAAATTATAAAGGAATCTTACATCCGAGAGGAGAGAGTCCGGAATACCAATATCCATGCATGTACGTTTATCTTCCCTGATAAAATGTTTCCGCCTTTTAAGCTTCCTTGCGAACAGATGGAGGTCTCTGACCCCCTAAAATAGATGGAAGTCAGACGTGGGGACAAATGAGAGACCTTTATCTAGAATCTGTTTGTCAAGAGGGCTTAAAACCTTTTTAGATAGATTAATAACTTGGGGTTTATAGGACTGAACTAGTTGTTGGTTCTCTTCCTGAGAAAGTACCCCTGGTCTAAAAAATGGGTGCCCAAAAGTCTTTCGTTTGAACGACCCCCTCTAAAGCCGCGATCCCTCTGTCTACCCCGTGAGTTCTTTGGGCTGATGTCTAAATCTGATGCCTCAGTATCAGTGGAAGACAAATCATTTTGGAAATTCCTACCAGGATTTTTATTATTAGGGATCTGATAAGCTCTATTATCTTTAAATTCTTGGGAATCTCTAATGAAGTTCTTATGTTTGCGCTCTTTTAAGTGGAATTGAAAATGTTCAAGACTATTCTGCAGTGTCAATTCCTTAGAAGCAAAATCAGGTTCCGAACAGAATTTTTTTGTTATATCAATTTGTTCTTTGAGATCCTCACTTAAAGGAGGTTTTTCTTTTCTTCCTCCAACAAAATTTCCATGAACCTCAAAGAACTCAATGTTGCCTCTTTTTCCCACTTTTCATGCAGAGCCGAATTGTGATACCTGTAACCTGGACTCAAAGTAATCCGTAGGTTACGGGGAACAATTTCAGCTTTGATATAATTCTCAAGACTCTGGACCTCCCACCAGGATGTAATCTGGTTTTCATATACTTTCAATAGTTCCTTAAAAGCACTATTATAGGAGGGAGTGTATTTGGGTTGAGAGAATTGATTTTCAGAAAAGACGTCTTTGGCTTCAGCAAGCCACATATGAGTATCAATCCCCTTGGCCAGAAAACCCGCCATACCACAATAAATCAAAGTATGGAAGTGGAACTACCAACCATATAATTGTGTATCTAGCACGGTAGAAGGTATAACAAAATGTAACTTTTAATGAATATATATTAAAATGACCACTTGGCTCAAGTAAAAAGACAATGGATAAGAAAAACCAACAAACGACACACATAAACAAAAGTCACAAACCCAGGGGGGGAAGGGTAAACATGCCCAATATTGTAGCTCCCTAACAGTATGGTAGTGACATATGACTAAATGAGAAAGGAACAATTTCACCGTTAGTTGGAGTATAGCCTTACTCAAAGCAGAAAGAGATCCCCACTTAGCTGGTATTTCATCCAGAAAGACACGATCCACAGAGGAGATACGGACAAATGGGGGGGGGAATTACCCACACAATACCCATAGAAAAATATCTCATGTATAGATAGTGAGCCGGCGATCTATTGCACATGTCCCATAAAGTTTCCCATTCCCTACGCGTTTCGTAAGTTACTCATCAGGGGGTAGTGGGGGAGAGGGGACCGCTGTATTGGCTCAATAGGAAAAGACTCCCAAAATGATAGCAGGGAATTACATGTTCTGCATTCACAAATAAATGAGTGGGGTTTAAATATGCTCACATATGGCACCACCTACGAACAACAAGCGCCACTACCGGTACGCCATGTGACGCGTCACAGTGCCCATATAGACAGACACAGGGAGCTGAGATAAGTCCTGTGCTGTTTACCTGTGAAATCGATGTTGCAGCACATTTTTTTTTCTTGTGCAATTACTGAGATTCTGACAGAAAGAGCAGGGCCTGTGGCATAGAACAGTGTTCTGCATCGATTGTATTGTGCTCTATGCACGAGTATGCCTTCAATCTATTTTTTCACTTGCTAATGTGATAAAGCAAGCCCTTGTAGCCCACCTTTTGATTTTGTGGGGTTGAAATTGAGCTGTATGCAGACTCTGCAGAGCTTCTCAGTGCACAGCACAAAAAACTTTTTTTTTCATTTTTTCATTAATGTGATAGTGCAAGCTATTGCAGCCCATTTTGTCATTTTTGGTGGGTGAAATTCCGCTGTATTCACAGTAAAAAAAAATTATTTTTTCTCTTGCTAGCCAGAGTCCACCAAAGATTTTTTTGTGTCGCAAACGTGATACACTCTGCTATAAGCCACCTACTATTTTAGTGGCGTTGAAGTTCAGCTGTTTTCAGAGAAAAAAAAAATTCTCCTGCTAGGCAGACTCGAAAAAATATTTTTTGTGTGACAAACGTGATACACTCTGCTAGAAGCCATCTACTATGTTAGTGGCGGTGAACTTCAGCTGTTTTCAGAGTAAAAAAAGATATGTTTTCTGTTGATAGCTGGAGTGCACCAAATATTTTTTTGTGTCGCAAACGTGATACACTCTGCTAAAAGCCACCTACTATTTTAGTGGCGTTGAAGTTCAGCTGTTTTCAGAGTAAAAAAAATGTTTTTTTTCTCCTGCTAGGCAGGCTATATGCCACCTAGTCCTTTAGTAGTGGTGAAATTCAGCTTTATGCAGAGCTTATGCAGAGTAAAAGAAATCTATTTTTTGCTGTTCCTAATGTGATACAGCAGGCTAGATCTGAGTTTGAAATAGTTTGTAGAATATGTCGCATATTATACAGGCCTCATCCACAGTAAAAAAACATACTTTCTACTGTTCCTAATGTGGTGCAGAAGGGGACATTTCAGTTTGAAATAGATGGGAGAAAATCTCGTATGTTATATAGGCCTCATCCACAGTTCCTCACTAAAAAAGTACTTTCTTCTGTTATTAACGTTATACAGCAAGCCATATCTTACCTTGTCATTTAGTGCAGCTGAAATTCAGGTGTGTGCAGAGCTGTTGCAGAGGAAAAAAATCAAATTTTGTTTTGCTAATAGCATGCTCCTACCACACTATCTGAGCAACATGAGTGGGACAGTAGGAAAAAGAGAGGTCGAAGGAAGGGGGAATAGGCTTGGCGTTCAAGGTATACGTGGGGTAGATGGTAATGTTAGTGAAAGCACTAATGAACCAACAGCGTCATGTCCTATCCGAAGACAACTGACAACTTCTGTTAGTGGACGGGCTACTCCACTCCCTTTCTTTGGCAGCCACACAGCGATACGCCTTGTTGATAAGGGCTAGAAAGAGCTGGTGCTCCAGTGGATGGCAAGCGCTGCTTCAAGTGGCCTCTACTCTTCTTCCTCTACCTCAACATCACACACAGTACAGTCCACAGAGGTGGCACCCCAATTACCCTTGCTTCCTCCCTCGTCACAACTGTCCATGTGCCCACCTGACTGTAGCGAACCACAGATGGGCGAGTCTGTAGAACTTTTCACCCATTCTATACTATGGGCATCAGAAGTGTACTCCAAACATTCACAGAGTCAACAAGAGGAGGAAAGCATCTGCACCAATGCTCAAATTTTTTTTAGCTTGGAGTAGGGTCCAAACAGGTTCCTAACCCTTGTCACCAGACATTAACCACCGGGGAGGTAGGTGATCCTGATGAGACTCAGATTCCTGAGATTTATGATGACTAGGTTGAAGATCCTACTTGGTGTGAACCCAGAGTCACGCAGCCGAGTAGCTCAACTGAGGAGGTGCAGGAGGAAGACGAGGAGGTTACCTTTCACCCTACGGCTCAAACAAGGAGCGATGCAAGAACGAGGAGCACTGCATCCTTAGCCACAGCTGTGGCTGTGGCCAGCAGCAGTCGTGGGTCTGCAGCTCGCAGAGGAGGCAGGGTTGCCTAGCCTGGGCCTTTTTGTCACCGCAAAAGATGAGCCAACTCACATTATCTTTAAACTTTGCGATAAAAAACTAAATAGAGGGAAAAAGAGCTATTAATTTGACTACTACATGCATGAGCCCTCACATGCATACTCAATATGCATTACGCTGGGAATCTCACTACGCTAAAATGCGGACCAGCGGACCTCAACAAACATCAGCTGCCCCATCAACCGCATCTGCCGCTTCTTCCTCCTCCTCTGTTACCGTGCCAAGTATTGTGACGCAGGTCTCCCACCGCAGAACCTCCAGTTCTCTACCCGCTCCCGTCAGGCTGAGTGAGAGCCCATCAGCCGTAATGGAAGAGGACATGCATGCTGTGTTTATTTCACTAAGCACACGACATCTTTCTCAATCTACTGTAACATCTTTGCCTGCACCTCACTCACAGTCTACCAGTTTGTCCGTTTCACCGTACTCCGCTCTCTCAGCTCTGCAGCCAGCCCTCGGTCCTGCAGTTGTGGTCACGTAAAAGATTGTTTCATCCTACACATGACAAAGCTAAGAGGTTGAACTCCACCATCTCCAATCTGTTGGTCACGGAAATGCTGCCTTTCCGCCTGCTAGATACAAACGGTTTCCGAAATCTGATGGCCGTCGCAGTTCCCCAGTACCAGCTGCCCAGTCGTCATTACTTCTCTAAGAAAACTGTGCGTGCACTACACCAGCATGTGGCAGACAACATCACCCATTCCGTGAGTAAATTTATGTCTGCCAGGGTGCATTTCACCACAGACACCTGGACGAGTAAGCATTTTCAAGGGCATTACATCTTGCTGTCTGGGCATTGGGTGACTGGTGGCTGTGGGGGCAGGTGGGGAAGGAGCTGCTCCACAAATCTTGGAATCCCAAAAGCTTTCAGAACAAACCTCTGTATTTCACACTTCCTCCACTGCTTCTGCCTCCTCCACCTCCTCTAGGGCCTCCACCTGCACACTCAACCTCTGCCTTAGCGAGACAACAGTGCAGAGCGGATCCACACCACCTCCGTACTGAGCAGTCAGGGCTCACCGCAATCAGGCAGTCTTAAAATTAATATGCTTTGGAGATTTCAGTCATACAGCTGAAGAATTGTGGACAGCTCTCCAGGCTCAGTTTGAGCAATGGCTGTCTCCACTGAACCTAGAGCCAGGGAAGGCCATTTGCAATAATGATGTGAACTAGAGATGAGCGTTGTTCTACTCGAACTGTTCGCCAATCTCAAATTCGAGCTGTTTTGGGCGGTGTTCGAGCTGTTCGGCGAACACGAACAATTTGAGAAAAATTCGGCTGTTCGAGGTTATGTTCGATAACTGTTCGTGCACCAAAATCATAACTGGATTTTTTCTCAGTAATGATGAAAATTAATGTTAATGCACAGTTTGAGTGTACAGCGGGGTGGGGGGAGGGGCAGGGGATGGATCTCTGCAGGAACAATGAAGATCTCCATTTTTTTTTTCTCTTTCCCGCATTTAAAGTGGGGAGGTGCAATCTGTCAGCCTATCAGCAGCGCACACACGGAGCGAAGTGCTTTTTTTCACACAAGCAAGGGCATGTGTCATTGGCAGTGTATGTCACATGTCCTTGCCCTATAAGACCAAGCCATTTTCCCCGTCGCCACCATTTTCTCACTGCTGCAGCTGCGTGTTAGACGGCACCGCTGTTGCTGTGTGCGCTATACCTTGTTAATTTCAAGCCAATTTTCGCACAAATCTACAGATAGCTTGGGAGTAGGGAATAGTTGTGATTGCAGTCCTTTTAAGGACTAGGTTACAGCATTTCCTACGACTTTTATCAGGCAGGTCTGTGCTCTTAAATAGATAGATTGTGGGAGTAAAGACTAATTGTAATTGGAGTCCTTTTCAGGACTAGGTAACATCAGTTCCTATCAGTTTTTGCCAGGCACGTCTGTGCCAGTGCTGTGCTAGTTTTTTTCACAGCATTTGGCTGAATCTAGCAAAGCTAATCCTTTTTGGCCTATTGCAGAGTGTGTTAGTCAGTGGAGTAGCCTATCTGTGTTGCAAGATATACCACCTGTGTATAGAATACCAATTTTTTTACTGCACCTAGTGAAGTAAAATCTTTTGGGCATAGCATCATTCTATTAGTCCATCTATACTGACCTCCATCAGGTTGCAAATTGAATATAATTTTATTCTGCATCTAGCTCTGAAAAAATATTGGGCTTCTAGCTGTGTGTGGGACTTGTTCTATTAATCCATCTATACAGACCTCCATCAGGTTGCAAACTGAATATATTTTTTTCTGCATCTACCTCTGAAAAAATATTGGGCTTCTAGCTGTGTGTGGGACTTGTTGTATTAGTCCATCTATACTGACCTCCATCAGGTTGCAAACTGAATATATTTTTTTCTGCATCTACCTCTGAAAAAATATTGGGCTTCTAGCTGTGTGTGGGACTTGTTCTATTAATCCATCTATACAGACCTCCATCAGGTTGCAAACTGAATATATTTTTTTCTGCATCTACCTCTGAAAAAATATTGGGCTTCTAGCTGTGTGTGGGACTTGTTGTATTAGTCCATCTATACTGACCTCCATCAGGTTGCAAACTGAATATATTTTTTTCTGCATCTACCTCTGAAAAAATATTGGGCTTCTAGCTGTGTGTGGGACTTGTTCTATTAATCCATCTATGCAGACCTCCATCAGGTTGCAAACTGAATATATTTTTTTCTGCATCTACCTCTGAAAAAATATTGGGCTTCTAGCTGTGTGTGGGACTCGTTGTATTAGTCCATCTATACTGACCTCCATCAGGTTGCAAACTGAATATATTTTTTTCTGCATCTACCTCTGAAAAAATATTTGGCTTCTAGCTGTGTGTGGGACTTGTTCTATTAATCCATCTATACAGACCTCCATCAGGTTGCAAACTGAATATATTTTTTTCTGCATCTACCTCTGAAAAAATATGTGGCCTTCTAGCAGTGTGTGGGACTTTCTCTATTAGTCCATCTATACTGACCTCCATCAGGTTGCAAACTGAATATAATTTTTTTCTGCATCTAGCTCTGAAAAAATATTTGGCCTTCTAGCAGTGTGTGGGACTTTCTCTATTAGTCCATCTATACTGACCTCCATCAGGTTGCAAATTAAAAATATTTTTTATCTGCATCTACAGTACCTCTGAAAAAATATTTGGGCTTCTAGCTGTGTGTGGGACTTGTTCTATTAGTCCATCTATACTGACCTCCATCAGGTTGCAAAATGAATATAATTTTTATCTGCATCTAGCTCTGAAAAAATATTTGGCCTTCTAGCAGTGTGTGGGACTTTCTCTATTAGTCCATCTATACTGACCTCCATCAGGTTGCAAATTGAATATAATTTTTATCTGCATCTAGCTCTGAAAAAATATTTGGCCTTCTAGCAGTGTGTGGGACTTGTTGTATTAGTCCATCTATACTGACCTCCATCAGGTTGCAAATTAAAAATAATTTTTATCTGCATCTACCTCTGAAAAAATATTTGGGCTTCTAGCTGTGTGTGGGACTTGTTCTATTACTCCATCTATACTGACCTCCATCAGGTTGCAAACTGAATATATTTTTTTCTGCATCTACCTCTGAAAAAATATTGGGCTTCTAGCTGTGTGTGGGACTTGTTGTATTAGTCCATCTATACTGACCTCCATCAGGTTGCAAATTAAAAATAATTTTTATCTGCATCTACAGTACCTCTGAAAAAATATTTGGGCTTCTAGCTGTGTGTGGGACTTGTTCTATTAGTCCATCTATACTGACCTCCATCAGGTTGAAAATTGAATATAATTTTTATCTGCATCTAGCTCTGAAAAAATATTTGGCCTTCTAGCAGTGTGTGGGACTTTCTCTATTAGTCCATCTATACTGACCTCCATCAGGTTGCAAATTAAAAATAATTTTTATCTGCATCTAGCTCTGAAAAAATATTTGGCCTTCTAGCAGTGTGTGGGACATTCTCTTTTAGTCCATCTATACTGACCTCCATCAGGTTGCAAATTAAAAATAATTTTTATCTGCATCTACCTCTGAAAAAATATTTGGGCTTCTAGCTGTGTGTGGGACTTGTTCTATTAATCCATCTATACAGACCTCCATCAGGTTGCACACTGAATATAATTTTTTTCTGCATCTAGCTCTGAAAAAATATTTGGCCTTCTAGCAGTGTGTGGGACTTTCTCTATTAGTCCATCTATACTGACCTCCATCAGGTTGCAAACTGAATATATTTTTTTTCTGCATCTACCTCTGAAAAAATATTGGGCTTGTAGCTGTGTGTGGGACTTGTTCTATTAATCCATCTATACAGACCTCCATCAGGTTGCAAACTGAATAAAAAATTTTTCTGCATCTACCTCTGAAAAAATATTTGGGCTTCTAGCTGTGTGTGGGACTTGTTCTATTAGTCCATCTATACTGACCTCCATCAGGTTGCAAATTGAATATAATTTTTTTCTGCATCTAACCCAGCCAATAGTTTTGGCCTAATACCACAGTTTGGCCACTCAGCTCTGCTCGGTTCCCATCCATTGTTTTTTTGTGCAAACAACTCCAGAGTTGTGAATTAGTTAACCACCAAAATGAGTGGAAAAAGGCCTGCTGCTGGTGGAAAGGGGAATAGGCGTGTTGGGAAGGGGAAAAAAGGTTGTGTCCGTGGGGTAGGTGTTAAAGCAACAGTAACATCTGCAGAAGAAAGACCATCTTCCAGCCAAACTAAAATGTCTACTTCTTTTAGCGGACAATGTGATAAGATCCCTTTCTTACGGCCACGCCAATCGCTACAAATTCCAGATGAGGCACAAAAACAGCAGGTGCTTCAACGGATATCAAGTGCTCCTTTAAGTGGGCTCTCCTCCACATCAACTTCAACATCACAAATACTCCAGTCCTCAAAGGTGTCACCCCAATCGCACTTGCTTCCTCACAGCTCCCAAATCTCCAGCTGCCCGTCTGAGTATGAGGTAGAACAGATGGTTGAGTCTGCAGAGCTGTTTACTCATACTATAGCCTGGGAATCAGAGATCGACTCCAGCGCTTCTGTGAATCCAGACGAGGAAATGATCTGCACTGATGCCCAGAATCTTTATGAGTCGGATCCAGGACCAGACGCAGAAAGTTCTGACCATAATGTAGACCCTCATTCCCAAACTGTAACTCCTGTTGGTGGAGACAATGAGGAAGACGATGATGAGACTCAAATACCTGATTGGAGCGACAACTTTAGTTTTTTGTCAGGGCAGGAACAGGTTGGCTCTGAGGACGACGGGTGTGATAAAGCACAGGGTGATGATGATGAGGTTGGAGATACCACTTACTGTCAACCCACAGTCAGCCAAGAGATGAGGTCAGCAGAGGAGGTGGAGGAAGATGCTAGTGACGATGAGGTCAGGTTGCGCCTTCCTGGACAGAGACGTAGTACTGGAAGCACGTCAACAACTGCATCCTCAAACACAACTCTGCCTCTCACCACAAGTCGTGGTGGCTCTTCAGGTCGCATGGGTGCTAAGCCTTGCATAGCCTGGGCATTTTTTCAGATCGATAAAGATGACCCAACTCGTGTTATCTGTAACATTTGTCAGCAAAAGCTAAGTAGAGGCCAAAAATACATAGTTTGAGTACTTCATGCATGAACCGGCACATGGACATGAAGCATAAGTTGCAGTGGGAAGCTCAGTGTGCTACAATGCGGCCTAGCCGGCCGGGCCAACCACCGTCTGCCATCTCTTGTGCATCCGCGGCCTCTTCATCCTCTGTGACTGGGGGGACAGCAGTCACACCTGTTTTGGGGCGCAGACCTGCCACCTCTTTACCCGCAACAGCCAGCGTGATTGGCAGGTCATCATTTTCTTTGGAGGTGGTAACACCAGCTGGTGTTGAGCGCTGTCCGACATCGATAGCACCACCTTTGGATCAAGGCAACCTAACATGTCCGCCTGCATCTTCCTCACAGACCGGCAGTTTGCCGGGGACACCCTTATCAACCCCGTCTAAGCACAATAGCCAGCCCTCGGTCCCTCAGATGTGGACAAGTAAAAGACCATTTCCTCCTAGCCATGAGAAAGCTAAGAGGTTGAATTTCACCATCTGCAAGCTCTTGGCTACAGAAATGCTGCCTTTCCGCATGGTGGACACAGAGGATTTTCGAGACCTTATGTCCGTCGCAGTGCCCCAGTACCAGATGCCCAGTCGGCACTACTTCTCAAAGAAAGGTGTGCCTGCGCTCCACCAGCATGTCGCACACAACATCACCGCTTCTTTGAGAAACTCTGTGTGTGACAGGGTGCATTTCACCACAGACACTTGGACGAGTAGGCATGGACAGGGGCGTTACATGTCGCTGACTGGGCACTGGGTAACTATGGTGACAGCAGGACAAGGGGCTGCTGTCCAAGTCTTGCCGTCCCCACGAGTTGTGCGTCAATCCTCTTTATGTCAAAGTTCCTCCACTGCTTCTGCCTCCTCAACCTCCTCTCGGTCTTCCACCTGCACCCAAAGCCTGTCTGGTCATGCCAAAAGCTTTCTAACTGCGCAGAACGGATCCTGCACACCTCCTTACTATCCTGGCACTAGGGCTCAACGTCATCAGGCGGTTTTTACATTGAAATGTCTGGGAAATGTGAGTCACACAGCTGAGGAGTTGTGGTCAGCTCTGGAGAACCAATTTCATGAATGGTTGTCTCCACTGGACCTGAAACCAGGGAAGGCCGTGTGCGACAATGCTGCAAACCTGGGTGCGGCACTTCGCCGGGGCAATGTCCCACACGTGCCTTGTATGGCTCACGTGTTGAACCTGGTTGTCCAGCAATTTTTAGCCCACTATCCCAGACTAGATGGCCTTCTGCAGAGGGCACGGTCGCTGTGTGCTCACTTCCGCCGTTCGCATCCCGCAGCTCAGCAACTTACATCTCCACAGAAGTCGTTGGGCCTGCCACTTCACCAGCTAAAATGCGATGTGCCTACCCGGTGGAATTCAACTCTGCACATGTTGCAGCGACTGTGGCAGCACCGACAAGCCCTGGTGCAATACGTTCTGACGTATAGCCTGGACCAACGAGATCCAGAGGTGGGGCAAATCACGCTGGAGGAGTGGTCTCAGATCAGGGACCTATGCACCCTTCTGCACAGTTTTGAAATGGCGACGAAGATGTTTAGTGCTGACGATGCCATTATCAGCATGACTATTCCGGTGATTTACATGCTGGAGCACATGTTAAACAGAATTCGGAGTCAGGTGGTGGCACAAGAGGAGGTGGAGGAAGTAGAGGAGGAGGAGTTGTATGCGGAAGGGCTAACATCTGCAAGGTCCAGACGGTCGGCAGCACCAAGGCGGCAGGCATGTGAGGGTGGGGGAGATGGTTTTACCAGGGCGCATGGTAGCAGCCAAACTAGTGAGGAAGGTGCAGGAGCCCAGGAAGAAGTGGAGGACGAACTGATGGAAGACTCATCAGATGAGGGAGACCTTGATCACATTTCTGTTGTACGAGGTTGGGGGGAGAGGACAGAGGAAGGAAGCATGATTGTTACCTCGCCACCAACACAACAGGGACTTGGTGCTCCTGGATGCGCAACACACATGAGTGCCTTCTTGCTGCACTACCTGCAACATGACCCTCGAATTGTGAGAATTAGAAATAATCCTGACTACTGGGTTGCCACACTGTTAGATCCCCGGTACAAAAGTAAATTTGCAGAAATTATTCCTGCCATTGAAAGGGATGCACGCATGCAGGAGTATCAGCAGAGACTGTTGCAGAATCTTACATGTGCTTTTCCACAAAATACCAGTGGTGCACGTAGTGAATCTCACAGTGCCAACTTGCCAACCGTGGGACCGTCAAGTGTTCAGCACTCAAACGGTAACAGAACCACAGTATCTGCTGGTAACATCAATTTTGCGGAATCATTTCACCACTTTTTTAGCCCATCCTTTGCAAGGCCACAGGAGACAAGAAGTCTGACACATAGTCAACGCCTAGAGACGATGGTACAGGAGTATCTCCAAGTAAACATTGAAGCCATGACTGTGTCACTGGACCCTTGCTCTTTTTGGGCTTCCAATCTGGATAAATGGCCGGAGCTAGCCACTTACGCCTTGGAGATCTTGTCATGCCCCGCAGCCAGCGTTCTGTCTGAACGTGTGTTCAGCGCTGCTGGTGGTGTGCTGACAGATAAGCGCACGCGGCTCTCCACTGATAATGTAGACAGACTCACGTTCATAAAGATGAACAAATCATGGATCCGAAACGACTTTTCTACCCCTGTGTCATCCTGGGGAGAGTAAAAGCTTGATGATTGGTTAAAATCACCCTACCAACCGTTTTAAGCTTTCAAATTACTAATCATGTTTATCTGTATCTTGGCTGGAAAATAATTTGGGCTTTGTAGCAGTGTGCAGCACTGATTCTATTAGGCCATCTATAATAAGCTCCACCAGATTTAAAATTACTAATCATGTTTATCTGTATCTTGACTGGAAAATAATTTGGGCTTTGTAGCAGTGTGCAGCACTGATCCTATTAGGCCATCTATACTAAAGCTTCACCAGATTTAAAATTAATAATAATTTTTAGCTGCATCTAGCCCAGAAAATAGTTTTGGGGCTCCGAGATGCGCAAGACACATAAGTGCCTTCTTGCTGCACTACCTGCAGCATGACCCTCATAATGTCAGAATTCGAAGTAATCATGACTACTGGGTTGCCACACTCTTAGATCCCCCAAACTTTTCGATCAACCTTTTCATTTTAATAAAGACCAAAAAAATGGTCATTTTTGAAATTATAAGCATTAGCAGGTTGTTAGAAACTGAAATCAAACAGTTTTCAACTCAAAACTTTATTCTAGGTGATGTTACATTTTCACATAGGACCCCTTGTTCGAAAGGAGCTTCTGAACTCTCTCGTCCATTGAATTTGTCAGGTTTTGGATGGTTTCTGCTTCAATTGTTTTGCATGAGGACAGAATACCCTCCCAGAGCTGTTGCTTAGATGAGAACTGCCTCCCGCCATCATAGACACTCCTTTTAATGATGCTCCAAAGGTTCTGAATGGGGTAGAGGTCAGGGGAGCATGGGGGTCACACCATAAGTTTGTCCCCTTTTATGCCCATATCAGCCAGAGATGCAGATGTTTTATGTGCAGCATGAGATGGTGCATTATCATGCAAAAAAATGATCTTGCTGTGAAATACACGGTTCTTCTTCTTGAACCATGGCAGGAAGTGCTGTTTGAGAAAATCCACATACATTATGGAGTTCATCTTTAGCGCCTTCAGGGATCCTAAAGGGGCCGACAATCTCTCTCCTCATGATTCCAGCCCAAAACATTACTCCACCTCCTCCTTGTTGGCGCTGTAGCCGTGTTTGCGTGGGGTGTCCATCAACCAGCCATCCTCCACTCCATCCATCTGGACCATCGAGCGCTGCACGGCACTCATCCGTGAACAAAACAGTTTTGAAATCAGTCTTCATGTAATGTTTGGCCCACTGGAGCCGTTTCTGCTTGTGTGAAGTGGATAGAGGAGGTCAACAGGATGGCGTATGCACAGCTGCAAACCTCTGAAGGACCCTGCATCTTGTTGTTCGGGGGACGTTGGAGGCACCAGCAGCTTCAAAAACTTGTCTGCTGCTATGACAAGGCTTTTTTGCCGCTGCTCTTTCAACCTGACGTAATTGCCTGTAGGAAAGAGTCCTCAATTTGCCCTTATCAGCACGCACACGTGTGTACTGTGAATCAGCTACATACTTCTTGATTGCCAAGACACTTCATCCTGATCATCGCACAATGTTGATTGTAGTCATGCCTTGACCTAAACACTCCACAATTTGTTGCTTCTCAGCAGCCGACACATCCTTTTTCTTTCCCATTTTGGCAGAAAATGTAGGCTGCTTAATAATGTGAGACAGCCTTCTTAAGTAGTCTTGCCTTTCATT
Source organism: Phyllobates terribilis (assembly GCF_046119375.1). Classification (NCBI taxonomy): domain Eukaryota; kingdom Metazoa; phylum Chordata; class Amphibia; order Anura; family Dendrobatidae; genus Phyllobates; species Phyllobates terribilis. The sequence continues at coordinate 123,095,910 of NW_027362762.1, read as the reverse complement.
GGACACACCTGCCAAACTAATTAGCACAGGTGTCTGCAATTGCTTACAGTGATATAAAGAGCCCTGACACACATCACCATCAATGAGTTTAACTGACAAACAAACAAATTCTTCCCTTATCACTCCTAAACACTTTTTGCATAATAATTTGGAACACAGTGTACATGTGCTTTTCCACAAAACACCAGTGGTTCACGTAGTGAATCTTACAGTTCTAACTTGCCAACCGTGGTCTGTATGGAGTTGTTCAATAAAGGGCCCAAAATTAAGATAACATAGATGTGAGAGGTCTCTATGAATAGGAATTCCTAAGTATTTGATACCCTGTGAGGGCCAGGCAAAGGGAAAGTTCGACTGGATGGAATCCTATATGGATTTGGGGAGGGAGACATCGAGGGCCTCAGACTTCGCTGCATTGATTTTAAAATTTGACCATGTAACAAAGTGATCTATTTCAGCCATAACAGCATGGATGGATATATGTGATTGAGTGATATATACTAGGACATCATTAGCAAATAGAGAGCACTTGTACTCGGTGCCTCCCACCTCAATCCACCTAATATTGGGGTTATGGCGAATTGATGAGAGCAGGTGCTCCGTCACTAGGATGTATAAGAGAGGGCACAGAGAACATCCCTGCCTTGTCCCATTGGTGATTGTGAAAGGTGATGAAAATGTTCTGATGCGCCCCCTGGGCCTTGGGACACCCGGAGCCGGACCCTTTTTGGTGGATGCTGGTGGTTGTAGTCTCCGTGGCGGCGACCCGGTTCCGTGGCTCAGGGCGGTCAAACCAGTGGCAGAACTATTTATGTGGTTTTGATGTTTAAATGTCCGACTACGCCACCCGTGGATTGCGGTCAGAGTGAACCGCCGCTCCAGGGCAGACCACTGAGGCTGGTGTTGTGGGTGCAGCAGAGCGTAGCATAACTCCCCACGGGAGGAGTATAGCCTCAGGGCAGTATATGCGGAGGATGGGGGTGATGGTGCAGGGCAGCAGCAGTAACGACACGGAGTCAGTGATGCAGTCCAGGGCCTTTACTCACAGTTCTTATTATCCAGACCACGTCTGCAGGTAACAGCTGCCCACGTCGTACTGTGCTCACCAGGGGCTCAGACAACTCCCAGATAACTTTGGAGCGCTTCACAGGACCCCCTTTGTGTGTCCTTTGTCTGGCCTTTCTTACCAACCCTTCTGTCCGGCTGCCTCGGGCCTCCTCTTGGTAAACTTGGCGCCAGTTTCCCTGACCCTATGTGGTGCCTTCCTAGCGGGTGTAGCGAGGGGCTGCGCCACATAAAATGTCACAGCCTCCTGTTTCTAGCTGAGGGTGGTTTCCTGCCTCCACTAGTTTCGGGGACCGGTCTCCCCCTTTGGCCTGACCCCTCCACGCAGGTGGATTCGGGCGTGCGGTGGCGACTCGCCCGTCCGCACCCCTGGGATCCCTTCGTTCCTCGTTCCTGGAGCCTTCTCCGCTCCTCTTCCTTCCTTCTCCCTCTTCCAGGCCTGGGCCTCTGTTACTAGGCCCGCCTCCGGAGCAGAGCTCATGCAGAGCCCCTGCTCCCTGCCACTTCTGCTCAGACTTCTCTGCACTGAACTAAGATGGTGCCCACCTTTTATACTCCCTTCTCAATGCACCCAGGAACTGCTTCCTCCCTGCTCCTGCACTACAAGGTTCCCCTTCCTCAGTGTTCCCTCCCCCCACTCCAGCCAGGGACAGGGACTGTCGTGCCCATCTCCGGGGCATATTGGTCGCCCTGCCCCACGGCAATGTGGTGTAATGCATGCAGGTGTCGGGTCCTGATCCACGCTACATCCTTACCTGAGAGTGAGATATCACACCTCTGGGTGAGGTGCAATACCTCTGTAACAACCGAGCCCTCAGGGTGCTACAGTTCCATTTATCTTCAGCCTAGGTGATGTATTGCGATACAGGGCCGTGATTTTGGCTATAAAAGGGTCCCCTAGACCCCTACCCCAAGCATTTTAAGAGAATCATATATGGCGTGCCAGGAGACTCTATGGAATGCTTTCTCAGCATCCAACGAGAGTATCTAATTACAAATTTTTAACTGCATCTAGCCCAGGAAATACTTTGTGCCTAGTAGCAGTGTCTGCTAGTCAGCGGATTATCCCGGCTGTTAAGCAAGCTACACCACCTGTAGTTTGGACACTTAATTTTTTCAAAGGAAATGCTTCGGGACCACGGGATACTCAGTGAAGAGCATCAGGAGGCACCCCAAGGCATAGGGGCTGGGACTGGTAGTAGGATGCCTTGCGATGGACAGCCGAGCTCGATCCTTATAAAAGCTTTTTAACTGCAGCAGCTTTAGTGGACGCTACTGGAGCTGGAATTACGCGGCTGCTGGCATGAGACTTGCCCTCCGATAGATCCTTGTAAATGGATTTAAAGTGTATTCATTCAAATTAGAGAGACAATTTAAATTAAAAAGATTAGACCTGCCTCCACCGCAGGGGGGCTCGCTCGACCCACCAGCCGACAGGCACCAGTATTGGGAGAGGGGGGCTGGCCGTCAGGGTCCACCGCGGCTCTGGCACAAACCTGGCGACACGGAGGTCGCTCGGGCAGGAACGGACTGGCCGTGTCGGCTTCGCTCTTTCTTGGTTTTTGAAGGGCATGACATGCCTATATCTGTGCCTCCCCCTCCTTTTACTCCTCCACCTCTTTTCTTTTCGCATGACTATATGTACTTGTTACTTTTCCATGTGTCAGTTGTGTCTTCTGAGCAGTTTGTCAGCTTTTGGACACCTTTGAAGGTGTTTTCTATGTGTTTCTATGTGTTTTTGTTCGCCTGCCATTGGTTTTAACGGTGTTCGAAGGTGTTCGACGAACAGTTCGGCGAACATACGGGTGTTCGACGAACCAAACCGAACTTGAACACTGCGGGAGTGGCTCAACACTAGTCAGAACCCGGCAAGCGATACACCCACTGCATCTGTAACAGCCCTTGATATTACTAGATGTGAGCCAAATGGGATGGCGAGGGGGGACAAAATGACTGTGTACCAGTCTATCACCATAGGAAAGGCCTCTATTAAAGGTCACTAGAGGACATGAACCAATGAGTTCACCAATATTGGTGTCCATCTGTAGTACCTGCCAGTGCCTCCACAGGATAGAACGGACCTCCTGTGAGCTGTTATCAAAGTAGTGATGTAGCGAATAGATGTCTGCTCTGTTTCTTTAGGTTTGGGAACCAGTAACGATGCTCTATCCCTAGACTTAGAGTCTTTATATGCTTTTTTAAGTATACCATCGGGGTACCCCCTATCCTGAAAGCGCCATCTAAGATCCCTTGTCTGTCTTTCAAAGGATTCAGGCAAGGAGCAATTTCGCCAGGCTCGAAAGTATTGTCCCTTAGGAATACCCTTTTTATGGGAAGTGGGATGGTTGCTATCCCATGGCAACATGGTGGATGTGGGCTTCCAGTATGTATCTGTTGATAAATGCCCTTCTGGAGTTTTTCGGATCATAATGTCCAAGAATGCTAGTTCCGTCTCGTGACATTCATGTGTGAAGAGTAGTCCCAGAAAATTGTTGTTCAAAAGTGCCACAAACCGAGAAAAACTATCCTGATCTCCTTTCCAAATAACCAGGATGTCATCGATATATCTTGTCCAAAGGACAATGCGATGGGTCCCCTCCATTTCAGTTTCACCAAAAATGACTGTTTCTTCCCACCAGCCCAGGAGCAGATTAGCATAGGCGGGCGCACACAGGCTACCCATTGCTTTGCCCCTGAGCTGGTGGTAGAACTGTCCATTAAATAAGAAATAATTCCTAGTGAGACAAAATTCTAGCAGAGATAGAAGAAAGGTGTTATGGCCTATGCATTGGCGATCTCGACTCTGTAGGAAGATACGTGTTGCCTCGAGTCCTTTAGAGTGTATAATAGACGAATAGAGTGCCTCAACATCTATACTACACAGGATTGTATTAGGTTCAAGGGTGATACCGTCCAGCTTTCTCAACAAATCCATAGAGTCTCTGGTGTATGAATTTAAAGATGTAACAAATGGTTGTAATAAAGTGTCCAAGTATATGCCAACATTTTGGCAAAGACTCCCTACACCAGAGACGATAGGTCTCCCCTTCAGGGGTGTTAAGCCCTTGTGTATTTTGGGGAGACAATAAAAAGTTGCCACAATCTGATGTCGAGGAAGCATAAAATTCAACTCATTCTTGTCAATGAAGTTATTATTCAAACAATCAACCAGAATATCCTTAAGCTGAGTTAGAAAAATGGTCATGGGATTAGAGGATAGTTTCGTATAGCCGGAAGGGTCACTGAGAATAGGCGTACATAAATCCTGATAGTTAGATACATCCATAATCACTATATTTCCACCGTTGTCTGATGGTTTGATGACAATCTAGGAATCTTTCTCAAGGTTGGGTAGGGGTTCCATTTCAATTTTAGACAGGTTCAACCTGCCTGTCCTGTTTTGTGCACTCAGTTGTTCAAGATCTCTGGTGACCAACTCCACAAACACATCAATAGTAGATAAGTCATTCTGAGGAGGGGGCATTTTTTCACTTTTTAATTTTAGGTTGGTAAAAGGGCCTTCGCCTGTATTGACTGGAATAGAGTCAGATAAATTATAAAGGAATCTTACATCCGAGAGGAGAGAGTCCGGAATACCAATATCCATGCATGTACGTTTATCTTCCCTGATAAAATGTTTCCGGCTTTTAAGCTTCCTTGCGAACAGATGGAGGTCTCTGACCCCCTAAAATAGATGGAAGTCAGACGTGGGGACAAATGAGAGACCTTTATCTAGAATCTGTTTGTCAAGAGGGTTTAAAACCTTTTTAGATAGATTAATAACTTGGGGTTTATAGGACTGAACTAGTTGTTGGTTCTCTTCCTGAGAAAGTACCCCTGGTCTAAAAAATGGGTGCCCAAAAGTCTTTCGTTTGAACGACCCCCTCAAAAGCCGCGATCCCTCTGTCTACCCCGTGAGTTCTTTGGGCTGATGTCTAAATCTGATGCCTCAGTATCAGTGGAAGACAAATCAGTTTGGAAATTCCTACCAGGATTTTTATTATTAGGGATCTGATAAGCTCTATTATCTTTAAATTCTTGGGAATCTCTAATGAAGTTCTTATGTTTGCGCTCTTTTAAGTGGAATTGAAAATGTTCAAGACTATTCTGCAGTGTCAATTCCTTAGAAGCAAAATCAGGTTCCGAACAGAATTTTTTTGTTATATCAATTTGTTCTTTGAGATCCTCACTTAAAGGAGGTTTTTCTTTTCTTCCTCCAACAAAATTTCCATGAACCTCAAAGAACTCAATGTTGCCTCTTTTTCCCACTTTTCATGGAGAGCCGAATTGTGATACCTGTAACCTGGACTCAAAGTAATCCATAGGTTACGGGGAACAATTTCAGCTTTGATATAATTCTCAAGACTCTGGACCTCCCAACAGGATGTAATCTGGTTTTCATATACTTTCAATAGTTCCTTAAAAGCACTATTATAGGAGGGAGTGTATTTGGGTTGAGAGAATTGATTTTCAGAAAAGACGTCTTTGGCTTCAGCAAGCCACATATGAGTATCAATCCCCTTGGCCAGAAAACCCGCCATACCACAATAAATCAAAGTATGGAAGTGGAACTACCAACCATATAATTGTGTATCTAGCACGGTAGAAGGTATAACAAAATGTAACTTTTAATGAATATATATTAAAATGACCACTTGGCTCAAGCAAAAAGACAATGGATAAGAAAAACCAACAAACGACACACATAAACAAAAGTCACAAACCCAGGGGGGGAAGGGTAAACATGCCCAATATTGTAACCCCCTAACAGTATGGTAGTGACATATGACTAAATGAGAAAGGAACAATTTCACCGTTAGTTGGAGTATAGCCTTACTCAAAGCAGAAAGAGATCCCCACTTAGCTGGTATTTCATCCAGAAAGACACGATCCACAGAGGAGATACGGACAAATGGGGGGGGGGAATTACCCACACAATACCCATAGAAAAATATCTCATGTATAGATAGTGAGCCGGCGATCTATTGCACATGTCCCATAAAGTTTCCCATTCCCTACGCGTTTCGTAAGTTACTCATCAGGGGGTAGTGGGGGAGAGGGGACCGCTGTATTGGCTCAATAGGAAAAGACTCCCAAAATGATAGCAGGGAATTACATGTTCTGCATTCACAAATAAATGAGTGGGGTTTAAATATGCTCACATATGGCACCACCTACGAACAACAAGCGCCACTACCGGTACGCCATGTGACGCGTCACAGTGCCCATATAGACAGACACAGGGAGCTGAGATTAATAGGTCATGCGCTCCAAGCTGGAACGCACGGCTAGACGTCTGCGTCACAGAGGAACAGGAAGGGGCGGGACAAATACGCAACCTCCGTATTTGTCCCGGCCCTTCTGATTCCTCTGTGACGCAGACGTCTGGCTGTGCCTTCCAGCTTGTAGCGCATGACATATTAATCTCTGCTCCCTGTGTCTGTCTACATGGGCACTGTGACGCGTCACATGGTGCACCGGTGGTGACGCTTGTTGTTTGTAGGTGGCGCCATAAGTGAGCATTTTTAAACGCCACTCATTTATTTTTGAATGCAGCACATGGAATTCCCTGCTATCATTTTGGGAATCTTTTCCTATTGAGCCAATACAGCAGGCCCTTCTCCCCCACTATCCCCTGATGAGTAACTAACGAAATGCGTAGGGAATAGTGTTGAGCCACCCCCGTAGTGTTCGAGTTCGGTTCGGTTCGTCGAACACCCGTGTGTTCGCCGAACTGTTCGTCGAACTGTTCGTCGAACACCTTCGAACACCGTTAAAACCAATGGCAGGCAAACAAAAACACATAGAAACACATAGAAAACACCTTCAAAGGTGTCCAAAAGCTGACAAACTGCTCAGAAGACACAACTAACACATGGAAAAGTGACAAGTACATATAGTCATGCGAAAAGAAAAGAGGTGGAGGAGTAAAAGGAGGGGGAGACACAGATATAGGCATGTCATGCCCTTCTAAAATCCAAAAAGTGAGAAGCCGAGACGGCCAGTCCGCTCCTGCCCGTGCCACTTCCGTGTCGCCGGGTTTGTGCCAGAGCCGCGGTGAACCCTGACGGCCAGCCCCCCTCTCCCAATACTGGTGCCTGTCCGCTGGTGGGTCGAGAGAGCCCCCCTGTGGTGGAGGCAGCTCTAAGCTTTTTAATTTAAATTGTCCCTCTAATTTGAATGAATACACTTTAAATCCATTTACAAGGATCTATTGGAGGGCAAGTCTCATGCCAGCAGCCGCGTAATTCCAGCTCCAGTAGCGTCCACTAAAGCTGCTGCAGTTAAAAAGCTTTTATAAGGATCGAGCTCGGCTGTCCACCGCAAGGCATCCTAGTGCCAGTCCCAGCCCCTATGCCTTGGGGTGCCTCCTGATGCTCTTCACTAAGTATCCCGTGGTCCCGAAGCATTTCCTTTGAAAAAATTAAGTGTCCAAACTACAGGTGGTGTAGCTTGCTTAACAGCCGGGATAATCCGCTGACTAGCAGACACTGCTACTAGGCACAAAGTATTTCCTGGGCTAGATGCAGTTAAAAATTTGTAAGTAGATACTCTCGTTGGATGCTGAGAAAGCATTCCATAGAGTCTCCTGGCACGCCATATATGATTCTCTTAAAAAGCTTGGGGTAGGGGTCTAGGGGACCCTTTTATAGCCAAAATCACGGCCCTGTATCACAATACGTCACCTAGGCTGAAGATAAATGGAACTGTAGCACCGAGGGCTCGGTTGCTACAGACGTATTGCACCTCACCCAGAGGTGTGATATCTCACTCTCAGATAAGGATGGAGTGTGGATCAGGACCCGACACCTGCATGCATTACACCACATTGCCGTGGGGCAGGGCGACCAATATGCCCCTGAGATGGGCACGACAGTCCCTGTCCCTGGCTGGAGTGGGGGGAGGGAACACTGAGGAAGGGGAACCCTGCAGTGCAGGAGCAGGGAGGAAGCAGTTCCTGGGTGCATTGAGAAGGGAGTATAAAAGGTGGGCACCATCTTAGTTCAGTGCAGAGAAGTCTGAGCAGAAGTGGCAGGGAGCAGGGGCTCTGCATGAGCTCTGCTCCGGAGGCGGGCCTAGTAACAGAGGCCCAGGCCTGCAAGAGGGAGAAGGAAGGAAGAGGAGCGGAGAAGGCTCCAGGAACGAGGAATGAAGGGATCCCAGGGGTGCGGACGGGCGAGTCGCCACCGCACGCCCGAATCCACCTGCGTGGAGGGGTCAGGCCAAAGGGGGAGACCGGTCCCCGAACTAGTGGAGGCAGGAAACGACCCTCAGCTAGAAACCGGAGGCTCTGACATTTTATGTGGCGCAGCCCCTTGCTCCACCCGCTAGGAAGGCACCACATAGGGTCAGGGAAACTGGCGCCAAGTTTACCAAGAGGAGGCCCGAGGCAGCCGGACAGAAGTGTTGGTAAGAAAGGCCAGACAAAGGACACACAAAGGGGGTCCTGTGAAGTGCTCCAAAGTTGTCTGGGAGTTGTCTGAGCCCCTCACCTGGTGAGCACAGTACGACGTGGGCAGCCGTTAACTGCAGACGTGGTCTGGATAATAAGAACTGTGAGTAAAGGCCCTGAACTGCATCACTGACTCCGTGTCGTTACTGCTGCTGCCCTGCACCATCACCCCCATCCTCCGCATACACTGCCCTGAGGCTATACTCCTCCCGTGGGGAGTTATGCTACGCTCTGCTGCACCCACAACACCAGCCTTAGCGGTCTGCCCTGTAGCGGCGGTTCACTCTGACCGCAATCCACGGGTGGCGTAGTCGGACATTTAAACATTAAAACCACATAAATAGTTCCGCCACTGGTTTGACCGCCCTGAGCCACGGAACCGGATCGCCGCCACGAAGACTACAACCACCAGCATCCACCAAAAAGGATCCGGCTCCGGGTGTCCCAAGGCCCAGGGGGTGCGTCAGAACATTTTCATCACCTTTCACAATCACCAATGGGACAAGGCAGGGATGTCCTCTGTCCCCTCTCTTATACATCCTAGTAACGGAGCACCTGCTCTCATCAATTCGCCATAACCCCAATATTAGGTGGATTGAGGTGGGAGGCACCGAGTACAAGTGCTCTCTATTTGCTGATGATGTCCTAGTATATATCACTCAATCACATATATCCATCCCTGCTGTTATGGCTGAAATAGATCACTTTGTTACATGGTAAAATTTTAAAATCAATGCAGCTAAGTCTGAGGCCCTCGATGTCTCCCTCCCTAAATCCATATAGGATTCCATCCAGTCCAACTTTCCCTTTGCCTGGCCCTCACAGGGTATCAAATACTTAGGAATTCCTATTCATAGAGACCTCTCCCATCTATGTTATCTTAATTTTGGGCCCTTTATTGAACAATTCCATACAGACCACGGTTGGCAAGTTGGAACTGTGAGATTCACTACGTGCACCACTGGTATTTTGTGGAAAAGCACATGTAAGATTCTGCAACAGTCTCTGCTGATACTCCTGCATGCGTGCATCCCTTTCTATGGCAGGAATAATTTCTGCAAATTTACTTTTGTACCGGGGATATAACAGTGTGGCAACCCAGTAGTCAGGATTATTTCTAATTCTCACAATTCGAGGGTCATGTTGCAGGTAGTGCAGCAAGAAGGCACTCATGTGTGTTGCGCATCCAGGAGCACCAAGTCCCTGTTGTGTTGGTGGCGAGGTAACAATCATGCTTCCTTCCTCTGTCCTCTCCCCCCAACCTCGCACAACAGAAATGTGATCAAGGTCTCCCTCATCTGATGAGTCTTCCATCAGTTCGTCCTCCACTTCTTCCTGGGCTCCTGCACCTTCCTCACTAGTTTGGCTGCTACCATGCGCCCTGGTAAAATCATCTCCCCCACCCTCACATGCCTGCCGCCCTGGTGCTGCCGACCGTCTGGACCTTGCAGATGTTAGCCCTTCCGCATACAACTCCTCCTCCTCTACTTCCTCCACCTCCTCTTGTGCCACCACCTGACTCCGAATTCTGTTTAACATGTGCTCCAGCATGTAAATCACCGGAATAGTCATGCTGATAATGGCATCGTCAGCACTAAACATCTTCGTCGCCATTTCAAAACTGTGCAGAAGGGTGCATAGGTCCCTGATCTGAGACCACTCCTCCAGCGTGATTTGCCCCACCTCTGAATCTCGTTGGCCCAGGCTATACGTCAGAACGTATTGCACCAGGGCTTGTCGGTGCTGCCACAGTCGCTGCAACATGTGCAGAGTTGAATTCCACCGGGTTGGCACATCGCATTTTAGCCGGTGAAGTGGCAGGCCCAACGACTTCTGTAGAGATGTAAGTCGCTGAGCTGCGGGATGCGAACGGCGGAAGTGAGCACACAGCGACCGTGCCCTCTGCAGAAGGCCATCTAGTCTGGGATAGTGGGCTAAAAATTGCTGGACAACCAGGTTCAACACGTGAGCCATACAAGGCACGTGTGTGACATTGCCCCGGCGAAGGGCCGCACCCAGGTTTGCAGCATTGTCGCACACGGCCTTCCCTGGTTTCAGGTCCAGTGGAGACAACCATTCATGAAATTGGTTCTCCAGAGCTGACCACAACTCCTCAGCTGTGTGACTCACATTTCCCAGACATTTCAATGTAAAAACCGCCTGATGACGTTGAGCCCTACTGCCAGCATAGTAAGGAGGTGTGCAGGATCCCTTCTGCGCAGTTAGAAAGCTTGTGGCATGACCAGACAGGCTTTGGGTGCAGGTGGAAGACCAAGAGGAGGTTGAGGAGGCAGAAGCAGTGGAGGAAAAATGACATAAAGAGGATTGACGCACAACTCGTGGGGACGGCAAGACTTGGACAGCAGCCCCTTGTCCTGCTGTCACCATAGTTACCCAGTGCCCAGTCAGCGACATGTAACGCCCCTGTCCATGCCTACTCGTCCAAGTGTCTGTGGTGAAATGCACCCTGTCACACACAGAGTTTCTCAAAGAAGCGGTGATGTTGTGTGCGACATGCTGGTGGAGCGCAGGCACACCTTTCTTTGAGAAGTAGTGTCGACTGGGCATCTGGTACTGGGGCACTGCGACGGACATAAGGTCTCGAAAATCCTCTGTGTCCACCAGGCGGAAAGGCAGCATTTCTGTAGCCAAGAGCTTGCAGATGGTGAAATTCAACCTCTTAGCTTTCTCATGGCTAGGAGGAAATGGTCTTTTACTTGTCCACATCTGAGGGACCGAGGGCTGGCTATTGTGCTTAGACGGGGTTGATAAGGGTGTCCCCGGCAAACTGCCGGTCTGTGAGGAAGATGCAGGCGGACATGTTAGGTTGCCTTGATCCAAAGGTGGTGCTATCGATGTCGGACAGCGCTCAAGACCAGCTGGTGTTACCACCTCCAAAGAAAATGATGACCTGCCAATCACGCTGGCTGTTGCGGGTAAAGAGGTGGCAGGTCTGCGCCCCAAAACAGGTGTGACTGCTGTCCCCCCAGTCACAGAGGATGAAGAGGCCGCGGATGCACAAGATATGGCAGACGGTGGTTGGCCCGGCCGGCTAGACCGCATTGTAGCACACTGAGCTTCCCACTGCAACTTATGCTTCATGTCCATGTGCCGGTTCATGCATGAAGTACTCAAACTATCTATTTTTTGGCCTCTACTTAGCTTTTGCTGACAAATGTTACAGATAACACGAGTTGGGTCATCTTTATCGATCTGAAAAAATGCCCAGGCTATGCAAGGCTTAGCACCCATGCGACCTGAAGAGCCACCACGACTTGTGGTGAGAGGCAGAGTTGTGTTTGAGGATGCAGTTGTTGACGTGCTTCCAGTACTACGTCTCTGTCCAGGAAGGCGCAACCTGACCTCGTCGTCACTAGCATCTTCCTCCACCTCCTCTGCTGACCTCATCTCTTGGCTGACTGTGGGTTGACAGTAAGTGGGATCTCCGACCTCATCATCATCACCCTGTGCGTTATCACACCCGTCGTCCTCAGAGCCAACCTGTTCCTGCCCTGACAAAAAACTAAAGTTGTCGCTCCAATCAGGTATTTGAGTCTTATCATCGTCTTCCTCATTGTCTCCACCAACAGGAGTTACAGTTTGGGAATGAGGGTCTACATTATGGTCAGAACCTTCTGCGTCTGGTCCTGGATCCGACTCATAAAGATTCTGGGCATCAGTGCAGATCATTTCCTCGTCTGGATTCACAGAAGCGCTGGAGCCGACCTCTGATTCCCAGGCTATAGTATGAGTAAACAGCTCTGCAGACTCAACCATCTGTTCTACCTCATACTCAGACGGGCAGCTGGAGATTTGGGAGCTGTGAGGAAGCAAGTGCGATTTGGGTGACACCTTTGAGGACTGGAGTATTTGTGATGTTGAAGTTGATGTGGAGGAGAGCCCACTTAAAGGAGCACTTGATATCCGTTGAAGCACCTGCTGTTTTTGTGCCTCATCTGGAATTTGTAGCGATTGGCGTGGCCGTAAGAAAGGGATCTTATCACATTGTCCGCTAAAAGAAGTAGACATTTTAGTTTGGCTGGAAGATGGTCTTTCTTCTGCACCTACCCCACGGACACAACCTTTTTTCCCCTTCCCAACACGCCTATTCCCCTTTCCACCAGCAGCAGGCCTTTTTCCACTCATTTTGGTGGTTAACTAATTCACAACTCTGGAGTTGTTTGCACAAAAAAACAATGGATGGTAACCGAGCAGAGCTGAGTGGCCAAACTGTGGTATTAGGCCAAAGCTATTGGCTGGGTTAGATGCAGAAAAAAATTATATTCAATTTGCAACCTGCTGGAGGTCAGTATAGAAGGACTAATAGAACAAGTCCCACACACTGCTAGAAGCCCAAATATTTTTTCAGAGCTAAATGAAGAAAAAAATTATTTTTAATTTGCAACCTGATGGAGGTCAGTATAGATGAACTAATAGACCAAGTCCCACACACTGCTAGAAGCCCAAATATTTTTTCAGAGCTAGATGCAGAAAAAAATTATTTTTAATTTGCAACCTGATGGAGGTCAGTATAGATGGACTAATAGACCAAGTCCCACACACTGCTAGAAGCCCAAATATTTTTTCAGAGCTAGATGCAGAAAAAAATTATTTTTAATTTGCAACCTGATGGAGGTCAGTATAGATGGACTAATAGACCAAGTCCCACACGCCGCTAGAAGCCCAAATATTTTTTCAGAGCTAGATGCAGAAAATTTTTTTATTCAATTTGCAACCTGATGGAGGTCAGTATAGATGGACTAATAGACCAAGTCCCACACACTGCTAGAAGCCCAAATATTTTTTCAGAGCTAGATGCAGAAAAAAATTATTTTTAATTTGCAACCTGATGGAGGTCAGTATAGATGGACTAATAGACCAAGTCCCACACACTGCTAGAAGCCCAAATATTTTTTCAGAGCTAGATGCAGAAAAAAATTATTTTTAATTTGCAACCTGATGGAGGTCAGTATAGATGGACTAATAGAACAAGTCCCACACGCTGCTAGAAGCCCAAATATTTTTTCAGAGATAAATGAAGAAAAAAATTATTTTTAATTTGCAACCTGATGGAGGTCAGTATAGATGGACTAATAGACCAAGTCCCACACACTGCTAGAAGCCCAAATATTTTTTCAGAGCTAGATGCAGAAAAAAATTATTTTTAATTTGCAACCTGATGGAGGTCAGTATAGATGGACTAATAGACCAAGTCCCACACACCGCTAGAAGCCCAAATATTTTTTCAGAGCTAGATGCAGAAAAAAATTATATTCAATTTGCAACCTGCTGGAGGTCAGTATAGAAGGACTAATAGAACAAGTCCCACACACTGCTAGAAGCCCAAATATTTTTTCAGAGCTAAATGAAGAAAAAAAATTTTTTTAATTTGCAACCTGATGGAGGTCAGTATAGATGGACTAATAGACCAAGTCCCACACACTGCTAGAAGCCCAAATATTTTTTCAGAGCTAGATGCAGAAAAAAATTATATTCAGTTTGCAACCTGATGGAGGTCAGTATAGATGGACTAATAGAATGATGCTATGCCCAAAAGATTTTACTTCACTAGGTGCAGTAAAAAAATTGGTATTCTATACACAGGTGGTATATCTTGCAACACAGATAGGCTACTCCACTGACTAACACACTCTGCAATAGGCCAAAAAGGATTAGCTTTGCTGGATTCAGCCAAATGCTGTGAAAAAAACTTGCACAGCACTGGCACAGACCTGCCTGGCAAAAACTGATAGGAACTGATGTAACCTAGTCCTGAAAAGGACTCCAATTACAATTAGTCTTTACTCCCACAATCTATCTATTTAAGAGCACAGACCTGCCTGATAAAAGTCGTAGGAAATGCTGCAACCTAGTCCTTAAAAGGACTGCAATCACAACTATTCCCTACTCCCAAGCTATCTGTATATTTGTGCGAAAATTGGCTTGAAATTAACAAGGTATAGCGCACACAGCAACAGCGGTGCCGTCTAACACGCAGCTGCAGCAGTGAGAAAATGGTGGCGACGGGGAAAATGGCTTGGTCTTATAGGGCAAGGACATGTGACATACACTGCCAATCACACATGCCCTTGCTTGTGTGAAAAAAAGCACTTCGCTCCGTGTGTGCGCTGCTGATAGGCTGACAGATTGCACCTCCCCACTGCAAATGCGGGAAAGAGAAAAAAAAATGGAGATCTTCATTGTTCCTGCAGAGATCCATCCCCTGCCCCTCCCCCCGCCCCGCTGTACACTCAAACTGCGTATTAACATTAATTTTCATCATTACTGAGAAAAAATCCAGTTATGATTTTAGTGCACGAACAGTTATCGAACATAACCTCGAACAGCCGAATTTTTCTCAAATTGTTCGTGTTCGCCGACCGGCTCGAACACCGCCCAAAACAGCTCGAATTTGAGATTGGCGAACAGTTCGAGTAGAACAACGCTCATCTCTAGTAGGGAATGGGAAACTTTATAGGACATGTGCAATAGATCCCCAGCTCACTATCTATACATGAGATATTTTTCTATGGGTATTGTGTGGGTAATTCTCCCCCCCCCCCATTTGTCCATATCTGCTCTGTGGATCGTGTCTTTCTGGATGAAATACCAGCTAAGTGGGGATCTCTTTCTGCTTTGAGTAAAGATATACTCCAACTAATGGTGAGATTGTTCCTTTCTCATTTAGTCATATATCACTACCATACTGTTAGGGGGCTACAATATTGGGCATGTTTACCCTTCCCCCCCTGGGTTTGTGACTATTGTTTATGTGTGTCGCTTGTCGGTTTTTCTTGTCCATTGTCTTTTTACTTGAGCCATGTGGTCATTTTAATATATATTCATTAAAATTTACATTTTATTATCCCTACTACCGTGCTAGATAGCCAATCAGAGAGCAGGAAGCATCCACACTGTCCAAACACAAGGGCTTCTGCCATTGGCTGCTGAAATCACAGGTCCTCTCTATAAAAAGAGCGACCATGTTCCCTCAGCACCATTTTATGCATGTCACTGACTGCTGCGAGATGCTCCTGTTGAGTGTGCGCCTGTGTACTGAGACATTTCAGATAGATAGATGGGCGCTTGTGGGAAGTCAGATAGTGTAGATAAGTCCTGTGCTGTTTACCTGTGAAATCGATGTTGCAGCACATTTTTTTTTCTTGTGCAATTACTGAGATTCTGACAGAAAGAGCAGGGCCTGTGGCATAGAACAGTGTTCTGCATCGATTGTATTGTGCTCTATGCACGAGTATGCCTTCAATCTATTTTTTCACTTGCTAATGTGATAAAGCAAGCCCTTGTAGCCCACCTTTTGATTTTGTGGGGTTGAAATTGAGCTGTATGCAGACTCTGCAGAGCTTCTCAGTGCACAGCACAAAAAACTTTTTTTTTCATTTTTTCATTAATGTGATAGTGCAAGCTATTGCAGCCCATTTTGTCATTTTTGGTGGGTGAAATTCCGCTGTATTCACAGTAAAAAAAAATTATTTTTTCTCTTGCTAGCCAGAGTCCACCAAAGATTTTTTTGTGTCGCAAACGTGATACACTCTGCTATAAGCCACCTACTATTTTAGTGGCGTTGAAGTTCAGCTGTTTTCAGAGAAAAAAAAATTTCTCCTGCTAGGCAGACTCGAAAAAATATTTTTTGTGTGACAAACGTGATACACTCTGCTAGAAGCCATCTACTATGTTAGTGGCGGTGAACTTCAGCTGTTTTCAGAGTAAAAAAAGATATGTTTTCTGTTGATAGCTGGAGTGCACCAAAGATTTTTTTGTGTCGCAAACGTGATACACTCTGCTAAAAGCCACCTACTATTTTAGTGGCGTTGAAGTTCAGCTGTTTTCAGAGTAAAAAAAATGTTTTTTTTCTCCTGCTAGGCAGGCTATACGCCACCTAGTCCTTTAGTAGTGGTGAAATTCAGCTTTATGCAGAGCTTATGCAGAGTAAAAGAAATCTATTTTTTGCTGTTCCTAATGTGATACAGCAGGCTAGATCTGAGTTTGAAATAGTTTGTAGAATATGTCGCATATTATACAGGCCTCATCCACAGTAAAAAAAAATACTTTCTACTGTTCCTAATGTGGTGCAGAAGGGGACATTTCAGTTTGAAATAGATGGGAGAAAATCTCGTATGTTATATAGGCCTCATCCACAGTTCCTCACTAAAAAAGTACTTTCTTCTGTTATTAACGTTATACAGCAAGCCATATCTTACCTTGTCATTTAGTGCAGCTGAAATTCAGGTGTGTGCAGAGCAGTTGCAGAGGAAAAAAATCAAATTTTGTTTTGCTAATAGCATGCTCCTACCACACTATCTGAGCAACATGAGTGGGACAGTAGGAAAAAGAGAGGTCGAAGGAAGGGGGAATAGGCTTGGTGTTCAAGGTATACGTGGGGTAGGTGGTAATGTTAGTGAAAGCACTAATGAATCAACAGCGTCATGTCCTATCCCAAGACAACTGACATCTTCTGTTAGTGGACGGGCTACTCCACTCCCTTTCTTTGGCAGCCACACAGCGATACGCCTTGTTGATAAGGGCTAGAAAGAGCTGGTGCTCCAGTGGATGGCAAGCGCTGCTTCAAGTGGCCTCTACTCTTCTTCCTCTACCTCAACATCACACACAGTACAGTCCACAGAGGTGGCACCCCAATTACCCTTGCTTCTTCCCTCGTCACAACTGTCCATGTGCCCACCTGACTGAAGCGAACCACAGATGGGCGAGTCTGTAGAACTTTTCACCCATTCTATACTATGGGCATCAGAAGTGTACTCCAAACATTCACAGAGTCAACAAGAGGAGGAAAGCATCTGCACCAATGCTCAAATTTTTTTTAGCTTGGAGTAGGGTCCAAACAGGTTCCTAACCCTTGTCACCAGACATTAACCACCGGGGAGGTAGGTGATCCTGATGAGACTCAGATTCCTGAGATTTATGCAGACTGTACTGTGCTATCAGTGCAACATGAGGAGAATGGTCACTCTGAGGGTGAGGAATGGGATAACACATTGGATGATGACTAGGTTGAAGATCCTACTTGGTGTGAACCCAGAGTCACGCAGCCGAGTAGCTCAACTGAGGAGGTGCAGGAGGAAGACGAGGAGGTTACCTTTCACCCTACGGCTCAAACAAGGAGCGATGCAAGAACGAGGAGCACTGCATCCTTAGCCACAGCTGTGGCTGTGGCCAGCAGCGGTCGTGGGTCTGCAGCTCGCAGAGGAGGCAGGGTTGCCTAGCCTGGGCCTTTTTTGTCACCACAAAAGATGAGCCAACTCACATTATCTTTAAACTTTGCGATAAAAAACTAAATAGAGGGAAAAAGAGCTATTAATTTGACTACTACATGCATGAGCCCTCACATGCGTACTCAATATGCATTACGCTGGGAATCTCACTACGCTAAAATGCGGACCAGCGGACCTCAACAAACATCAGCTGCCCCATCAACCGCATCTGCCGCTTCTTCCTCCTCCTCTGTTACCGTGCCAAGTATTGTGACGCAGGTCTCCCACCGCAGAACCTCCAGTTCTCTACCCGCTCCCGTCAGGCTGAGTGAGAGCCCATCAGCCGTAATGGAAGAGGACATGCATGCTGTGTTTATTTCACTAAGCACACGACATCTTTCTCAATCTACTGTAACATCTTTGCCTGCACCTCACTCACAGTCTACCAGTTTGTCCGTTTCACCGTACTCCGCTCTCTCAGCTCTGCAGCCAGCCCTCGGTCCTGCAGTTGTGGTCACGTAAAAGATTGTTTCATCCTACACATGACAAAGCTAAGAGGTTGAACTCCACCATCTCCAATCTGTTGGTCACGGAAATGCTGCCTTTCCGCCTGCTAGATACAAACGGTTTCCGAAATCTGATGGCCGTCGCAGTTCCCCAGTACCAGCTGCCCAGTCGTCATTACTTCTCTAAGAAAACTGTGCGTGCACTACACCAGCATGTGGCAGACAACATCACCCGTTCCATGAGTAAATTTATGTCTGCCAGGGTGCATTTCACCACAGACACCTGGACGAGTAAGCATGGTCAAGGGCATTACATCTTGCTGTCTGGGCATTGGGTGACTGGTGGCTGTGGGGGCAGGTGGGGAAGGAGCTGCTCCACAAATCTTGGAATCCCAAAAGCTTTCAGAACAAACCTCTGTATTTCACACTTCCTCCACTGCTTCTGCCTCCTCCACCTCCTCTAGGGCCTCCACCTGCACACTCAACCTCTGCCTTAGCGAGACAACAGTGCAGAGCGGATCCACACCACCTCCGTACTGTGCAGTCAGGGCTCACCGCAATCAGGCAGTCTTAAAATTAATATGCTTTGGAGATTTCAGCTGAAGAATTGTGGACAGCTCTCCAGGCTCAGTTTGAGCAATGGCTGTCTCCACTGAACCTAGAGCCTGGGAAGGCCATTTGCAATAATGATGTGAACTAGAGATGAGCGTTGTTCTACTCGAACTGTTCGCCAATCTCAAATTCGAGCTGTTTTGGGCGGTGTTCGAGCCGTTCGGCAAACACGAACAATTTGAGAAAAATTCGGCTGTTCGAGGTTATGTTCGATAACTGTTCGTGCACCAAAATCATAACTGGATTTTTTCTCAGTAATGATGAAAATTAATGTTAATACGCAGTTTGAGTGTACAGCGGGGTGGGGGGAGGGGCAGGGGATGGATCTCTGCAGGAACAATGAAGATCTCCATTTTTTTTTTCTCTTTCCCGCATTTAAAGTGGGGAGGTGCAATCTGTCAGCCTATCAGCAGCGCACACACGGAGCGAAGTGCTTTTTTTCACACAAGCAAGGGCATGTGTCATTGGCAGTGTATGTCACATGTCCTTGCCCTATAAGACCAAGCCATTTTCCCCGTCGCCACCATTTTCTCACTGCTGCAGCTGCGTGTTAGACGGCACCGCTGTTGCTGTGTGCGCTATACCTTGTTAATTTCAAGCCAATTTTCGCACAAATCTACAGATAGCTTGGGAGTAGGGAATAGTTGTGATTGCAGTCCTTTTAAGGACTAGGTTACAGCATTTCCTACGACTTTTATCAGGCAGGTCTGTGCTCTTAAATAGATAGATTGTGGGAGTAAAGACTAATTGTAATTGGAGTCCTTTTCAGGACTAGGTAACATCAATTCCTATCAGTTTTTGCCAGGCACGTCTGTGCCAGTGCTGTGCTAGTTTTTTTCACAGCATTTGGCTGAATCTAGCAAAGCTAATCCTTTTTGGCCTATTGCAGAGTGTGTTAGTCAGTGGAGTAGCCTATCTGTGTTGCAAGATATACCACCTGTGTATAGAATACCAATTTTTTTACTGCACCTAGTGAAGTAAAATCTTTTGGGCATAGCATCATTCTATTAGTCCATCTATACTGACCTCCATCAGGTTGCAAATTGAATATAATTTTATTCTGCATCTAGCTCTGAAAAAATATTGGGCTTCTAGCTGTGTGTGGGACTTGTTCTATTAATCCATCTATACAGACCTCCATCAGGTTGCAAACTGAATATATTTTTTTCTGCATCTACCTCTGAAAAAATATTGGGCTTCTAGCTGTGTGTGGGACTTGTTGTATTAGTCCATCTATACTGACCTCCATCAGGTTGCAAACTGAATATATTTTTTTCTGCATCTACCTCTGAAAAAATATTGGGCTTCTAGCTGTGTGTGGGACTTGTTCTATTAATCCATCTATACAGACCTCCATCAAGTTGCAAACTGAATATATTTTTTTCTGCATCTACCTCTGAAAAAATATTGGGCTTCTAGCTGTGTGTGGGACTTGTTGTATTAGTCCATCTATACTGACCTCCATCAGGTTGCAAACTGAATATATTTTTTTCTGCATCTACCTCTGAAAAAATATTGGGCTTCTAGCTGTGCGTGGGACTTGTTCTATTAATCCATCTATACAGACCTCCATCAGGTTGCAAACTGAATATATTTTTTTCTGCATCTACCTCTGAAAAAATATTGGGCTTCTAGCTGTGTGTGGGACTTGTTGTATTAATCCATCTATACTGACCTCCATCAGGTTGCAAACTGAATATATTTTTTTCTGCATCTACCTCTGAAAAAATATTGGGCTTCTAGCTGTGTGTGGGACTTGTTCTATTAATCCATCTATACAGACCTCCATCAGGTTGCAAACTGAATATATTTTTTTCTGCATCTACCTCTGAAAAAATATGTGGCCTTCTAGCAGTGTGTGGGACTTTCTCTATTAGTCCATCTATACTGACCTCAATCAGGTTGCAAACTGAATATAATTTTTTTCTGCATCTAGCTCTGAAAAAATATTTGGCCTTCTAGCAGTGTGTGGGACTTTCTCTATTAGTCCATCTATACTGACCTCCATCAGGTTGCAAATTGAATATAATTTTTATCTGCATCTAGCTCTGAAAAAATATTTGGCCTTCTAGCAGTGTGTGGGACTTTCTCTATTAGTCCATCTATACTGACCTCCATCAGGTTGCAAATTAAAAATAATTTTTATCTGCATCTACCTCTGAAAAAATATTTGGGCTTCTAGCTGTGTGTGGGACTTGTTCTATTACTCCATCTATACTGACCTCCATCAGGTTGCAAACTGAATATATTTTTTTCTGCATCTACCTCTGAAAAAATATTGGGCTTCTAGCTGTGTGTGGGACTTGTTGTATTAGTCCATCTATACTGACCTCCATCAGGTTGCAAATTAAAAATAATTTTTATCTGCATCTACAGTACCTCTGAAAAAATATTTGGGCTTCTAGCTGTGTGTGGGACTTGTTCTATTAGTCCATCTATACAGACCTCCATCAGGTTGCAAACTGAATATAATTTTTTTCTGCATCTAGCTCTGAAAAAATATTTGGCCTTCTAGCAGTGTGTGGGACTTGTTATATTAGTCCACCTATACTGACCTCCATCAGGTTGCAAATTCAAAATAATTTTTTGTCTGCATCTAGCTCTGAAAAAATATTTGGCCTTCTAGCAGTGTGTGGGACTTTCTCTATTAGTCCATCTATACTGACCTCCATCAGGTTGCAAACTGAATATATTTTTTTTCTGCATCTACCTCTGAAAAAATATTGGGCTTGTAGCTGTGTGTGGGACTTGTTCTATTAATCCATCTATACAGACCTCCATCAGGTTGCAAACTGAATAAAAAAATTTTCTGCATCTACCTCTGAAAAAATATTTGGGCTTCTAGCTGTGTGTGGGACTTGTTCTATTAGTCCATCTATACTGACCTCCATCAGGTTGCAAATTGAATATAATTTTTTTCTGCATCTAACCCAGCCAATAGTTTTGGCCTAATACCACAGTTTGGCCACTCAGCTCTGCTCGGTTCCCATCCATTGTTTTTTTGTGCAAACAACTCCAGAGTTGTGAATTAGTTAACCACCAAAATGAGTGGAAAAAGGCCTGCTGCTGGTGGAAAGGGGAATAGGCGTGTTGGGAAGGGGAAAAAAGGTTGTGTCCGTGGGGTAGGTGTTAAAGCAACAGTAACATCTGCAGAAGAAAGACCATCTTCCAGCCAAACTAAAATGTCTACTTCTTTTAGCGGACAATGTGATAAGATCCCTTTCTTACGGCCACGCCAATCGCTACAAATTCCAGATGAGGCACAAAAACAGCAGGTGCTTCAACGGATATCAAGTGCTCCTTTAAGTGGGCTCTCCTCCACATCAACTTCAACATCACAAATACTCCAGTCCTCAAAGGTGTCACCCCAATCGCACTTGCTTCCTCACAGCTCCCAAATCTCCAGCTGCCCGTCTGAGTATGAGGTAGAACAGATGGTTGAGTCTGCAGAGCTGTTTACTCATACTATAGCCTGGGAATCAGAGGTCGACTCCAGCGCTTCTGTGAATCCAGACGAGGAAATGATCTGCACTGATGCCCAGAATCTTTATGAGTCGGATCCAGGACCAGACGCAGGAGGTTCTGACCATAATGTAGACCCTCATTCCCAAACTGTAACTCCTGTTGGTGGAGACAATGAGGAAGACGATGATAAGACTCAAATACCTGATTGGAGCGACAACTTTAGTTTTTTGTCAGGGCAGGAACAGGTTGGCTCTGAGGACGACGGGTGTGATAAAGCACAGGGTGATGATGATGAGGTTGGAGATACCACTTACTGTCAACCCACAGTCAGCCAAGAGATGAGGTCAGCAGAGGAGGTGGAGGAAGATGCTAGTGACGACGAGGTCAGGTTGCGCCTTCCTGGACAGAGACGTAGTACTGGAAGCACGTCAACAACTGCATCCTCAAACACAACTCTGCCTCTCACCACAAGTCGTGGTGGCTCTTCAGGTCGCATGGGTGCTAAGCCTTGCATAGCCTGGGCATTTTTTCAGATCGATAAAGATGACCCAACTCGTGTTATCTGTAACATTTGTCAGCAAAAGCTAAGTAGAGGCCAAAAATACATAGTTTGAGTACTTCATGCATGAACTGGCACATGGACATGAAGCATAAGTTGCAGTGGGAAGCTCAGTGTGCTACAATGCGGCCTAGCCGGCCGGGCCAACCACCGTCTGCCATCTCTTGTGCATCCGCGGCCTCTTCATCCTCTGTGACTGGGGGGACAGCAGTCACACCTGTTTTGGGGCGCAGACCTGCCACCTCTTTACCCGCAACAGCCAGCGTGATTGGCAGGTCATCATTTTCTTTGGAGGTGGTAACACCAGCTGGTGTTGAGCGCTGTCCGACATCGATAGCACCACCTTTGGATCAAGGCAACCTAACATGTCCGCCTGCATCTTCCTCACAGACCGGCAGTTTGCCGGGGACACCCTTATCAACCCCGTCTAAGCACAATAGCCAGCCCTCGGTCCCTCAGATGTGGACAAGTAAAAGACCATTTCCTCCTAGCCATGAGAAAGCTAAAAGGTTGAATTTCACCATCTGCAAGCTCTTGGCTACAGAAATGCTGCCTTTCCGCCTGGTGGACACAGAGGATTTTCGAGACCTTATGTTCGTCGCAGTGCCCCAGTACCAGATGCCCAGTCGGCACTACTTCTCAAAGAAAGGTGTGCCTGCGCTCCACCAGCATGTCGCACACAACATCACCGCTTCTTTGAGAAACTCTGTGTGTGACAGGGTGCATTTCACCACAGACACTTGGATGAGTAGGCATGGACAGGGGCGTTACATGTCGCTGACTGGGCACTGGGTAACTATGGTGACAGCAGGACAAGGGGCTGCTGTCCAAGTCTTGCCGTCCCCACGAGTTGTGCGTCAATCCTCTTTATGTCAAAGTTCCTCCACTGCTTCTGCCTCCTCAACCTCCTCTCGGTCTTCCACCTGCACCCAAAGCCTGTCTGGTCATGCCACAAGCTTTCTAACTGCGCAGAAGGGATCCTGCACACCTCCTTACTATCCTGGCAGTAGGGCTCAACGTCATCAGGCGGTTTTTACATTGAAATGTCTGGGAAATGTGAGTCACACAGCTGAGGAGTTGTGGTCAGCTCTGGAGAACCAATTTCATGAATGGTTGTCTCCACTGGACCTGAAACCAGGGAAGGCCGTGTGCGACAATGCTGCAAACCTGGGTGCGGCCCTTCGCCGGGGCAATGTCACACACGTGCCTTGTATGGCTCACGTGTTGAACCTGGTTGTCC
Source organism: Phyllobates terribilis (assembly GCF_046119375.1). Lineage (NCBI taxonomy): Eukaryota > Metazoa > Chordata > Amphibia > Anura > Dendrobatidae > Phyllobates > Phyllobates terribilis. The sequence goes on along the minus strand of NW_027362762.1, from coordinate 123,071,783 downwards.
AGCAATTTTTAGCCCACTATCCCAGACTAGATGGCCTTCTGCAGAGGGCACGGTCGCTGTGTGCTCACTTCCGCTGTTCGCATCCCGCAGCTCAGAGACTTACATCTCCACAGAAGTCGTTGGGCCTGCCACTTCACCGGCTAAAATGCGATGTGCCTACCCGGTGGAATTCAACTCTGCACATGTTGCAGCGACTGTGGCAGCACCGACAAGCCCTGGTGCAATACGTTCTGACGTATAGCCTGGAACAACGAGATCCAGAGGTGGGGCAAATCACGCTGGAGGAGTGGTCTCAGATCAGGGACCTATGCACCCTTCTGCACAGTTTTGAAATGGCGACGAAGATGTTTAGTGCTGACGATGCCATTATCAGCATGACTATTCCGGTGATTTACATGCTGGAGCACATGTCAAACAGAATTCGGAGTCAGGTGGTGGCACAAGAGGAGGTGGAGGAAGTAGAGGAGGAGGAGTTGTATGCGGAAGGGCTAACATCTGCAAGGTCCAGACGGTCGGCAGCACCAAGGCGGCAGGCATGTGAGGGTGGGGGAGATGGTTTTACCAGGGCGCATGGTAGCAGCCAAACTAGTGAGGAAGGTGCAGGAGCCCAGGAAGAAGTGGAGGACGAACTGATGGAAGACTCATCAGATGAGGGAGACCTTGATCACATTTCTGTTGTGCGAGGTTGGGGGGAGAGGACAGAGGAAGGAAGCATGATTGTTACCTCGCCACCAACACAACAGGGACTTGGTGCTCCTGGATGCGCAACACACATGAGTGCCTTCTTGCTGCACTACCTGCAACATGACCCTCGAATTGTGAGAATTAGAAATAATCCTGACTACTGGGTTGCCACACTGTTAGATCCCCGGTACAAAAGTAAATTTGCAGAAATTATTCCTGCCATAGAAAGGGATGCACGCATGCAGGAGTATCAGCAGAGACTGTTGCAGAATCTTACATGTGCTTTTCCACAAAATACCAGTGGTGCACGTAGTGAATCTCACAGTTCCAACTTGCCAACCGTGGGACCGTCAAGTGTTCAGCACTCAAACGGTAACAGAACCACAGTATCTGCTGGTAACATCAATTTTGCGGAATCATTTCACCACTTTTTTAGCCCATCCTTTGCAAGGCCACAGGAGACAAGAAGTCTGACACATAGTCAACGCCTAGAGACGATGGTACAGAAGTATTTCCAAGTAAACATTGAAGCCATGACTGTGTCACTGGACCCTTGCTCTTTTTGGGCTTCCAATCTGGATAAATGGCCGGAGCTAGCCACTTACGCCTTGGAGATCTTGTCATGCCCCGCAGCCAGCGTTCTGTCTGAACGTGTGTTCAGCGCTGCTGGTGGTGTGCTGACAGATAAGCGCACGCGGCTCTCCACTGATAATGTAGACAGACTCACGTTCATAAAGATGAACAAATCATGGATCCGAAACGACTTTTCTACCCCTGTGTCATCCTGGGGAGAGTAAAAGCTTGATGATTGGTTAAAATCACCCTACCAACCGTTTTAAGCTTTCAAATTACTAATCATGTTTATCTGTATCTTGACTGGAAAATAATTTGGGCTTTGTAGCAGTGTGCAGCACTGATCCTATTAGGCCATCTATACTAAAGCTTCACCAGATTTAAAATTAATAATAATTTTTAGCTGCATCTAGCCCGGAAAATAATTTTGGGGCTCCGAGATGCGCAAGACACATAAGTGCCTTCTTGCTGCACTACCTGCAGCATGACCCTCATAATGTCAGAATTCAAAGTAATCATGACTACTGGGTTGCCACACTCTTAGATCCCCCAAACTTTTCGATCAACCTTTTCATTTTAATAAAGACCAAAAAAATGGTCATTTTTGAAATTATAAGCATTAGCAGGTTGTTAGAAACTGAAATCAAACAGTTTTCAACTCAAAACTTTATTCTAGGTGATGTTACATTTTCATATAGGACCCCTTGTTCGAAAGGAGCTTCTGAACTCTCTCGTCCATTGAATTTGTCAGGTTTTGGATGGTTTCTGCTTCAATTGTTTTGCATGAGGACAGAATACCCTCCCAGAGCTGTTGCTTAGATGTGAACTGCCTCCCGCCATCATAGACACTCCTTTTAATGATGCTCCAAAGGTTCTGAATGGGGTAGAGGTCAGGGGAGCATGGGGGTCACACCATAAGTTTGTCCCCTTTTATGCCCATATCAGCCAGAGATGCAGATGTTTTATGTGCAGCATGAGATGGTGCATTATCATGCAAAAAAATGATCTTGCTGTGAAATACACGGTTCTTCTTCTTGAACCATGGCAGGAAGTGCCGTTTGAGAAAATCCACATACATTATGGAGTTCATCTTTAGCGCCTTCAGGGATCCTAAAGGGGCCGACAATCTCTCTCCCCATGATTCCAGCCCAAAACATTACTCCACCTCCTCCTTGTTGGCGCTGTAGCCGTGTTTGCGTGGGGTGTCCATCAACCAGCCATCCTCCACTCCATCCATCTGGACCATCGAGCGCTGCACGGCACTCATCCGTGAACAAAACAGTTTTGAAATCAGTCTTCATGTAATGTTTGGCCCACTGGAGCCGTTTCTGCTTGTGTGAAGTGGATAGAGGAGGTCGACAGGATGGCGTATGCACAGCTGCAAACCTCTGAAGGACCCTGCATCTTGTTGTTCGGGGGACGTTGGAGGCACCAGCAGCTTCAAAAACTTGTCTGCTGCTATGACAAGGCTTTTTTGCCGCTGCTCTTTCAACCTGACGTAATTGCCTGTAGGAAAGAGTCCTCAATTTGCCCTTATCAGCACGCACACGTGTGTACTGTGAATCAGCTACATACTTCTTGATTGCCAAGACACTTCATCCTGATCATCGCACAATGTTGATTGTAGTCATGCCTTGACCTAAACACTCCACAATTTGTTGCTTCTCAGCAGCCGACACATCCTTTTTCTTTCCCATTTTGGCAGAAAATGTAGGCTGCTTAATAATGTGAGACAGCCTTCTTAAGTAGTCTTGCCTTTCATTGGACACACCTGCCAAACTAATTAGCACAGGTGTCTGCAATTGCTTACAGTGATATAAAGAGCCCTGACACACATCACCATCAATGAGTTTAACTGACAAACAAACAAATTCTTCCCTTATCACTCCTAAACACTTTTTGCATAATAATTTGGAACACAGTGTACATGTGCTTTTCCACAAAACACCAGTGGTTCACGTAGTGAATCTTACAGTTCTAACTTGCCAACCGTGGTCTGTATGGAGTTGTTCAATAAAGGGCCCAAAATTAAGATAACATAGATGTGAGAGGTCTCTATGAATAGGAATTCCTAAGTATTTGATACCCTGTGAGGGCCAGGCAAAGGGAAAGTTCGACTGGATGGAATCCTATATGGATTTGGGGAGGGAGACATCGAGGGCCTCAGACTTCGCTGCATTGATTTTAAAATTTGACCATGTAACAAAGTGATCTATTTCAGCCATAACAGCATGGATGGATATATGTGATTGAGTGATATATACTAGGACATCATCAGCAAATAGAGAGCACTTTTACTCGGTGCCTCCCACCTCAATCCACCTAATATTGGGGTTATGGCGAATTGATGAGAGCAGGTGCTCCGTCACTAGGATGTATAAGAGAGGGCACAGAGAACATCCCTGCCTTGTCCCATTGGTGATTGTGAAAGGTGATGAAAATGTTCTGATGCGCCCCCTGGGCCTTGGGACACCCGGAGCCGGACCCTTTTTGGTGGATGCTGGTGGTTGTAGTCTCCGTGGCGGCGACCCGGTTCCGTGGCTCAGGGCGGTCAAACCAGTGGCGGAACTATTTATGTGGTTTTGATGTTTAAATGTCCGACTACGCCACCCGTGGATTGCGGTCAGAGTGAACCGCCGCTCCAGGGCAGACCACTGAGGCTGGTGTTGTGGGTGCAGCAGAGCGTAGCATAACTCCCCACGGGAGGAGTATAGCCTCAGGGCAGTGTATGCGGAGGATGGGGGTGATGGTGCAGGGCAGCAGCAGTAACGACACGGAGTCAGTGATGCAGTCCAGGGCCTTTACTCACAGTTCTTATTATCCAGACCACGTCTGCAGGTAACGGCTGCCCACGTCGTACTGTGCTCACCAGGTGAGGGGCTCAGACAACTCCCAGATAACTTTGGAGCGCTTCACAGGACCCCCTTTGTGTGTCCTTTGTCTGGCCTTTCTTACCAACCCTTCTGTCCGGCTGCCTCGGGCCTCCTCTTGGTAAACTTGGCGCCAGATTCCCTGACCCTATGTGGTGCCTTCCTAGCTGGTGTAGCGAGGGGCTGCGCCACATAAAATGTCACAGCCTCCTGTTTCTAGCTGAGGGTGGTTTCCTGCCTCCACTAGTTTCGGGGACCGGTCTCCCCCTTTGGCCTGACCCCTCCACGCAGGTGGATTCGGGCGTGCGGTGGCGACTCGCCCGTCCGCACCCCTGAGATCCCTTCGTTCCTCGTTCCTGGAGCCTTCTCCGCTCCTCTTCCTTCCTTCTCCCTCTTCCAGGCCTGGGCCTCTGTTACTAGGCCCGCCTCCGGAGCAGAGCTCATGCAGAGCCCCTGCTCCCTGCCACTTCTGCTCAGACTTCTCTGCACTGAACTAAGATGGTGCCCACCTTTTATACTCCCTTCTCAATGCACCCAGGAACTGCTTCCTCCCTGCTCCTGCACTACAAGGTTCCCCTTCCTCAGTGTTCCCTCCCCCCACTCCGGCCAGGGACAGGGACTGTCGTGCCCATCTCAGGGGCATATTGGTCGCCCTGCCCCACGGCAATGTGGTGTAATGCATGCAGGTGTCGGGTCCTGATCCACACTCCATCCTTACCTGAGAGTGAGATATCACACCTCTGGGTGAGGTGCAATACCTCTGTAGCAACCGAGCCCTCAGGGTGCTACAGTTCCATTTATCTTCAGCCTAGGTGATGTATTGCGATACAGGGCCGTGATTTTGGCTATAAAAGGGTCCCCTAGACCCCTACCCCAAGCATTTTAAGAGAATCATATATGGCGTGCCAGGAGACTCTATGGAATGCTTTCTCAGCATCCAACGAGAGTATCTAATTAAAAATTTTTAACTGCATCTAGCCCAGGAAATACTTTGTGCCTAGTAGCAGTGTCTGCTAGTCAGCGGATTATCCCGGCTGTTAAGCAAGCTACACCACCTGTAGTTTGGACACTTAATTTTTTCAAAGGAAATGCTTCGGGACCACGGGATACTCAGTGAAGAGCATCAGGAGGCACCCCAAGGCATAGGGGCTGGGACTGGCAGTAGGATGCCTTGCGATGGACAGCCGAGCTCGATCCTTATAAAAGCTTTTTAACTGCAGCAGCTTTAGTGGACGCTACTGGAGCTGGAATTACGCGGCTGCTGGCATGAGACTTGCCCTCCAATAGATCCTTGTAAATGGATTTAAAGTGTATTCATTCAAATTAGAGAGACAATTTAAATTAAAAAGCTTAGAGCTGCCTCCACCACAGGGGGGCTCGCTCGACCCACCAGCGGACAGGCACCAGTATTGGGAGAGGGGGGCTGGCCGTCAGGGTTTACCGCGGCTCTGGCACAAACCCGGCGACGCGGAGGTGGCACGGGCAGGAGCGGACTGAACGTGTCGGCTTCTCACTTTTTGGATTTTAGAAGGCCATGACATGCCTATATCTGTGTCTCCCCCTCCTTTTACTCCTCCACCTCTTTTCTTTTCGCATGACTATATGTACTTGTCACTTTTCCATGTGTTAGTTGTGTCTTCTGAGCAGTTTGTCAGCTTTTGGACACCTTTGAAGGTGTTTTCTATGTGTTTCTATGTGTTTTTGTTTGCCTGCCATTGGTTTTAACGGTGTTCGAAGGTGTTCGACGAACAGTTCGACGAACAGTTCGGCGAACACACGGGTGTTCAACGAACCGAACCGAACTCGAACACTACGGGGGTGGCTCAACACTAATGTGAACCCGGTGGCTGTCCTAGGTCGAGGCAAGTTCACACACTTGCCTTGCATGACTCACGTCCTCAACCTGGTAGTACAGCGATATCTCCGCTAATATCCCGGCCTGGATGAGCTGCTTCAGAAAGCACGGAAGCTGTGTGCTCACTTCCGCCATTCGCACCCCTCATGTCATTGACTTGCATCGATACAGAGGTCTTTGTCCATTCACTTTAACAGGTTGATATTAGTGATGAGTGAACGTGCTCGCCACTGCTCAGTAATCACCCTCGCCGAGTATTTCCGGGTTGCTCGGGCGAGAACTGGGTCCCTTCCCTGTATGTTTGGTGCTCTTTAGAGAGCCAAAGAACATGCAGGGAGTGCCTGCCATGCACTGTAATGCCGTAGCCATGTTGGCTGTGGGCATTACAGTGATTGGCTGGCCGCACAGCATCATCAGGTCTTTATAAGACCTGGCGCCGCTATGCTCATCACAGTGTACCCCGAAATCAGGCAGAGTAGGGACAGGTGCTGCTGCATCAGGGAGAGATTTGCTTCTTTAAAGTTAGTTTAGGTATTCCACAACATATATATATAAAACTAAAATGTTTTTATACAAATGCACAAAGCATGGGCAACAAACAAGGAGAATTGGAACTACTAACGCAGGAAAAGGAATATGATGTCATTGGAATCACTGAAACTTGGTGGGACGATACACATGATTGGAATAAAAGGCTAAAAGGATACAACTTATTTGCAAGAAACAGACTTGATAAACGAGGAGGAGGTGTCGCATTGTATGTTAGAAAAGCGTATATCTGCACAGAGATTGAAGCTTCAGAGACTGGGAGTTCTGTGGAAACTGTTTGGGTAAGAATACAAGGAGAGAACAACGGAAAGGACACCATTGTAGGCATTTACTACAGGCCACCTGGGCAAGCTGAAGATATGGATGAACTCTTTATGTATCAAATGACCAAGTTCTCCAAAAAATATGACGTAGTGGTCATGGGAGATTTCAACTATCCAGACATTTGTTGGGAATCTCTCTCAAGTAAAACTAACAGGTCAAGCAAACGCTTATCCTCTCTTGCTGACAACTTTATCTTCCAAAAGGTAGGGGAGAAAACAAGGGGATCTGCTACTTTGGATCTAATCCTTATAAACAGGGAGGAAATGGTTGAGGAGGTAAAGGTGGCTGGGACCCTAGGAGGCAGCGATCATGCTATTATAGAATTTTGGATAACTAGAGGAGGAAGACATGTGAAGACTCAAACTTCAAGGTTAGATTTTAGAAAGGCAGATTTTAAGAGACTCAGAAAGAGAAGAGGAGGGATCCAATGGCTGGATGTCCTTAAGGACAAAAATGTCCAGGAAGGATGGGAAATTTTTAAAAATGAGATTCTCAAAGCACAATCGTTAACAATCCCGAAAAGTAGGAAGAATGGGAAGCATTTAAGAAAACCAGGATGGATGAACACAGAACTTAAACACATGCTAAAAAGAAAGAAAGAAAGAAATGTTTATTAAATGGAAAGAGGGAGGCATATCTAAAGAAGATTATAATGCAGTCTGCAGATCCTGCAGGGCACGTATCAGGTTAGCTAAAGCTGACAATGAATTAAGGCTTGCAAGAGATGTCAAAAGCAATAAAAAAGAATTTTGGGGGTATGTCAAAAGTAAAAGAAAAGTCAAAGATGCTATAGGATTTTTACAGGATGAAAATGGAGAAATGGTAAGAGAGGATGTTGAGAAGGCCGAACTTTTTAATTCCTATTCTGCATCTGTTTTCTCTCAGAAAGAAAATGTAACATCAACTGATCTTCACTGTCCTTTCAAAGGAATAGAAGAATCCAAGTTATCTGTAAACAGAAAGATTGTGAGGGAATATTTAGCTAACATAAATGAGTTCAAGTCTCCAGGTCCAGATGAATTACACCCCAGAGTACTGAAGGAGATCGTAGAAGAAATTTTAGAACCACTCTCCATAATCTTTGAAAATTCTTGGAGAACAGGAGAAGTCCCAGAAGACTGGAGAAGAGCAAATGTTGTTCCTATCTTCAAAAAGGGGAAGAAGGTGGACCCAGGGAACTAAAGGCCGGTGAGTCTGACTTCTATACCAGGAAAGATCTTTGAACAAATTATTAAACAACATGTATGTAAGTACATGGATAAGAATGAAGTGATTAACCAGAGTCAGCATGGGTTTGTAACTAACAAGTCATGTCAGACTAACTTAATTTCCTTCTATGACAGAATCACTGACTGGGTGGATCAGGGAAATGCTGTAGATATAGTATATCTTCACTTCAGCAAAGCATTTGACAAAGTATCTCACACCATCCTTATTGAAAAAATGACCAAGTATGCAATGGACCAGGCAACTGTTAGGTGGATTCATAACTGGCTTAGTGATCGGACTCAAAGGGTGGTTGTAAATGGCTTCACATCCAACTGGATGAATGTCTCAAGTGGGGTACCACAGGGCTCCGTCCTGGGACCTGTATTGTTCAACATCTTTATCAATGATTTAGATGAAGGAATTGAGGGTAAACTGATTAAATTTGCTGGTGACACAAAGCTAGGAGGGATAGCTAATACTAGAGAAGAGAGAGAGAGGATTCAAAAAGACCTAAATAAACTGGAGCAGTGGGCAGCAAACAACAGAATGGTTTTTAACAGGGAAAAATGCAAAGTACTACATCTGGGCAATAAAAATGAAAAAAGCATATACAGAATGGGAGGAATAGAGCTAAGCAACAGTACATGTGAAAAAGACTTGGGTATACTAATAGATCATAGACTGAACATGAGTCAACTGTGTGATGCAGCAGCAAAAAAAGGCAAATACAATTCTGGGATGTATTAACAGAAGCATACAGTCTAGATCACGTGAAGTCATTATCGGTCTTTACTCCTCTTTGGTCAGACCTCATCTGGAATACTGTGTACAGTTTTGGGCACCACATTTTAAAAAAGACATAGACAAACTGCAGCAAGTTCAGAGAAGAGCGACCAGAATGGTGACTTGTCTGCAAACTATGTCCTATGAGGAACGGTTGCAGGATTTGGGAATGTTTAGCTTGCAAAAAAGAAGACTGAGAGGAGACTTAATAGCTGTCTACAAATATGTCAAGGGCTGTCACATTGTAGAAGGATCATCTTTATTCTCATTTGCACAAGGAAAGACTAGAAGCAATGGGATGAAACTAAATGGGAGGAGACACAGATTAGATATTAGAAAAAACTTTTTGACAGTTAGGGTGATTAATGAGTGGAACAGGCTGCCACGAGAGGTGGTGAGTTCCCCTTCAATGGACGTCTTCAAACAGAGGCTGGACAGACATCTGTCTGAGATGATTTAGTGAATCCTGCTTTGAGCAGGGGGTTGGACCAGATGACCCAGGAGGTCCCTTCCAACTCTACCATTCTATGATTCTATGATTCTATGATATACAACTGAACTAACAGTCCTTCTGAGGACAAATCCAGCTGCATATATTCAGTGATGATAGCAGGAGTTAGGCAGGCAGGCAGGGCACGTGGCAGACTGCAGTGCATGATATAGAACAAGAGGGTCCATTGAACATCCTGTTTGTATAGGTATTCCACAGCATATATATACACTGCTCAAAAAATCAAAAAAGAAAGGGAACACTTAAACAACAGAATATAACTCCAAGTAAATCAAACTGTCCACGTAGAAAGCAACACTGATTGACAATTAATTACACATGCTGTTGTGCAAATGGAATAGACAATAGATGGAAATTATTGGCAAATATCAAGACACACTCAATAAAGTAGTGGTTCTGCAGGTGGGGACCACAGACCACATCTCAGTACCAATGCTTTCTGGCTGATGTTTTGGTCACTTTTGAATGTTGGTTGTGGTTTCACACTCGTGGTAGCATGAGACGGACTCTACATCCCACAGAAGTTGCTCAGGTAGTGCAGCTCACCCAGGATGGCACATCAATGCGAGCTGTGGCAAGAAGGTTTGCTGTGTCTGTCAGTGTCCAGCAGCTGGAGGTGCTACCAGGAGACAGGCCAGTATGTTAGATGCCAGTCAGTTGCTGGATCTGAAATGGGTTCAGAATCATCAGTGGATTCCGTGGTCTCCCATTCAGGTCCAGCCGGTGCTGATGTTGCACAGCATCACCATCAGTCCCAACGCCTAGCTAGTGCACGAGATGTGCAAGTTGTATCTCAGGTGTTTGTGCCTAGCTCTTTGAAGTATAGGTTGCGGAGGGAGTCAGGGCTCCGGCAGCCTAAGTCCAAGATGCATCGCACTGAGCATGCCCGTGACATGGCGGACCGTGATTGGTGGTTCAGGAACCAGCTGATCCGGTGACCTGGCACCGCCTGATTGGTCACAGGTGACGTCACCAATGGTGCAACAGTGGGGCAGGGCTTAGTTTTTAAAAGGCCCGCCCACAAACCTGGTGGCGCGACCAGATCATTTGAGCTGGTTGTTTGTGGTGTGCACGCTTTCCTCTTGAGCTCCTCGAAGAGCCATATTGAGCGGGTCTGCTCAGTCTGGTAGCACGCCGGCTGAGTGCTCGAATACCCGGCGGGAATCACACCCGCACACTAGCGCCAACTCCTATAGCGTAGCACCTGTATCGAAGACAGGGCTACTGCTTCTTCCCCGATCACACGCCTCCCTGCGGTTCTTGGAGATTGTGTGAACCATTATATCCTTCCGTGTGCAGTAACACGGAGGGGTTAGGCAGTTTGTAGGTGCGTTTCCTGGACACTTATCTTCCGTGCAGATAACGGAGATAGAGCATACCGCTTTACCCGGTTCCGTGTGTTGTTAACACGGAAGGGTTATCATTTTAGTTGGTTACTTCCCTTTCCACCCAGGAAGTGATCAGCAGCAGTCCACGAGGCTGCATCGCGGACCCCGGGGTCGGTTGCGTTCCTATTTAATAAAATTGTTTGCAACTGTCCCCTTAACACAGTACACCAGGAGATGTGGAGGGGGCCGTAGGAGGGCAACAACCCAGCAGCAGGATCGCTACCTCCGCCTTTGCGCAAGGAGGAACGAGAGGAATTTTTTTTTTTTATCTTAATCCTGGTTATTTGCTTAAAAAGCAATCCAGAGTACACCATTTTTCTGTTCTATTTGCTTGTTCTCACTGGAGAATAAAGCCAGATCTGTTCTATGTTTCAGCGACAATAATCCAGAAATTTAAACTTAACTTGGAACATAATGGCCTCCTTTTCCATTCTGTTGCAGTGTGTCGGTCAAGCTATTCACACTAGGTGTCTATGAAGAATAGTATTAGCAAATTATAGTCCTGCTATTTAAAACAGTGGTTCTCTGTCAGACATAACACCTATAAAAGTGTTCCAAAATCAGCCATTTCTTCCATTTTCATTTTGTTGCAGCGTGTCGGTTAAGCTATTCACACTTGGTGTCTGTGAAGAATAGTAATAACAAGTTACAGGCCTGCTATTTAAAACCGTGGTGTCTGTCAGACATAACACCTATAAGAGTGTTCCAAAATCAGCCATTTCTTCCATTTTCATTTAGTTTCAGTGTGTCGGTCAAGCTATTTACACTAGGTCTCTGTGTAGAATAATATTAGGAAATTACAGGCCTGCTATTTAAAACTGTGGTTCTCTGTCAGAGATTTCACCTATAAGACAGTTCTAAAATTAGACATTTGTTCCATTTCCATTGTGTTGCAGTGTGTCGGTCAAGTTATTCACACTAGGTGTCTGTGAAGAATAGTATTAGTAAATTACAGGCCTGCTATTTAAAACAGTGGTTCTCTGTCAGAGATATCACCTGTAAGACAGTTGCAAAATCAGACATTTCTTCCATTTCCATTCTGTTGCAGTGTGTCGGTCAAGTTATTCACACTAGATGTCTGTGAAGAATAGTTTTAGTAAATTACAGACCTGCAATTTAAAACCGTGATTCTCTTTCACACATATCACCTATGAGACTGTTCCAAAGTTAGACATTTCTTTCATTTCAATTCTGCTGCAGTGTGTCGGTCAAGTTATTCACACTAGGTGTCTGTGAAGAATAATGTTAGTAAATTACAGGCCTGATATTTAAAACCGTGGTTCTCTGTCAGACATATCACCTATAAGACTGTTCCAAAATCAGACATTTCTTCCATTTTCATTCTGTTGCAGTGTGTTGATCAAGCTATTCACACTAAGTGTCTGTGAAGGATAGTATTAGCAAATTACAGGCATGATATTTAAAACCGTGGTTCAGTGTCACACATAACACCTATAAGAGTTTTCCAAAATCAGCCATTTCTTCCATTTTCATTTTCGTTGCAGTGTGTCGGTCAAGCTATTCACACTAGGTGTCTGTGAAGAATAGTATTAGCAAATTACAGGCATGCTATTTAAAACCGTGGTTCTCTGTCAGACATAACACCTGTAAGAGTGTTCCAAAATCAGCCATTTCGTCCATTTTCATTTCGTTGTAGTGTGTCGGTCAAGCTATTTACACTAGGTCTCTGTGTAGAATAATATTAGGAAATTACAGGCCTGCTATTTAAAACTGTGGTTCTCTGTTAGGGATATCACCTATAAGACCATTCCAAAATTAGACATTTGTTCCATTTCCATTCTGTTGCAGTGTGTCGGTCAAGTTATTCACCCTAGGTGTCTGTGAAGAATAGTTTTAGTAAATTACAGGCCTGCTATTTAAACCCGTGGTTCTCTGTCAGAGATATCACCTGTAAGACAGTTCCAAAATTAGACATTTCTTCCATTTCCATTCTGTTGCAGTGTGTCGGTCAAGTTATTCACACTAAATGTCTGTGAAGAATAGTTTTTGTAAATTACAGACCTGCTATTTAAAACTGTGATTCTCTTTCAGACATATCACCTATGAGACTGTTCCAAAGTTAGACATTCTTTCATTTCAATTCTGTTGCAGTGTGTTGGTCAAGTTATTCACACTAGGTGTCTGTGAAGAATAGTGTTAGTAAATTACAGGTCTGCTATTTAAAACCGTGGTTCTCTGTCAGACATATCACCTATAAGACTGTTCCAAAATCAGACATTTCTTCCATTTTCATTCTGTTGCAGTGTGTTGATCAAGCTATTCACACTAAGTGTCTGTGAAGGATAGTATTAGCAAATTACAGGCATGATATTTAAAACCGTGGTTCAGTGTCACACATAACACCTATAAGAGTTTTCCAAAATCAACCATTTCTTCCATTTTCATTTTCGTTGCAGTGTGTCGGTCAAGCTATTGACACTAGGTGTCTGTGAAGAATAGTATTAGCAAATTACAGGCATGCTATTTAACCCCTTTTACAACCCAAGGTGGTTTGCGCGTTAATTACCAGGCCAATTTTTACAATTCTGACCACTGTCACTTTATGAGGCAATTACTCTGGAACGTTTCAACGGATCCCCCTGATTCTGAGACTGTTTTTTCGTGACATATTGTAATTCATGATTGTGTAAAATTTCTTCAATATCACTTGCATTTATTTGTGAAAAAAATGGAAATTTGGCAAAAATTTTGAAAATTTTGCAATTTTCAAAATTTGAATTTTTATGCCCTTAAATCAGAGAGATATGTCACACAAAAGAGTTAATAAATAACATTTCCCACATGTCTACTTTACATCAGCACAATTTTGGAACCAAAATTTTTTTGTTAGGAAGCTGTAAGGGTTAAAAGTTGACCAGCGATTTCTCATTTTTCCAACAAAATTTACACAACCATTCTTTTAGGGACCACATCACATTTGAAGTGACTTTGAGGGGTCTTTATGACAGAAAATAACCAAAAGTGACAACATTCTAAAAAGTGCACCCCTCAAGGTGCTCAAAACCACATTCAAGAAGTTTATTAACCCTTCAGGTGCTTCACAGGAATTTTTGGAATGTGGAAGAAAAAAATTAACAATTAACTTTTTTCACAAAAATGTTATTTTAAACCCAATTTTTTTATTTTTGCAGGGGTAACAGGAAAAAATGGACCCCAAAATTTGTTGTGCAATTTCCCCTGAGCACGCAGATAGCCCATATGTGGGGAAAAACCACTGTTTGGGTGCACGGCAGGGTTTGGAACAGAAGGAGAACCATTTGACTTTTTGATTGTAAAATTTGCTTGAATAATTAACGGACGCCATGTTGTGTTTGGAGAGCCCCTGATGTGCCTAAACAGTGGAAACCCCCCACAAGTGACACCATTTTGGAAACTAGACCCCTCAGGGAACTTATCTAGATGTGTGTTGAGCACTTTGAATCCCCAGGTGCTTCACAGAAGTTTATAACATTGAGCCGTAAAAATAAAATGTTCACATTTTTCCCACAAAAATGTGTTTCAGCCCCCAATTTTGCATTTTCATAAGGGTAACAGGAGAAATTGCACCATGCAGTTTGTTGTGCAATTGCTCCTGAGTAAGAAGATACCTCATATGTGGGGGAAAACCACTGTTTGGGCGCACGGCAGGGTTTGGAAGGGAAAGAGCGCCATTTGACTTTTTGATTGTAAAATTTGCTTGAATAATTAGCAGACGCCATGTTGCGTTTGGAGAGCCCCTGATGTGCCTAAGCAGTGAAAACCCCCACAAGTGATACCATTTTGAAAACTAGACCCCTCAGGGAACTTATCTAGATGTGTGGTGAGCACCCTGAACCCCCAAGTGCTTTACAGAAGTTTATAACATGGAGCCGTGAAAATAAAAAAATCAAACTTTTTCCACAAAAACCATGTTTTAGCCCCAATTTTTTTATTTTCACAAGGGTAAGAGGAGAAAATGGACCCCAAAAAACTTTTGTGCAATGTCTCCTGAGTATGCCAAAACCCCATATGTGGGGAAAATACAGTGTTTTGGCGCACGGCAGGGTTCAGGAGTGAAGAAGCACTGTGTGACTTTTTGAATGCAAAATTGGCTGGAATCGAGAGCGGGCGCCATGTCGCGTTTGGAGAGCCCCTGATGTGCCTAAATATTGGAAACGCCCCACAAGTGACCCCATTTTGAAAACTACACCCCTCAAGGATTTTATCAAGGGATATAGTGAACATTTTGAACCCAGAGGTACGACACAGAATTTGATAACATTAGGTCATCATATTGAATAAGTTTTCATTAGTCTTGAGCGCAAGTGCTCGCTACTTGAGTTTGCATCGGGTACTCGGGTATGCACCATGTATCACAGGTGCTTGAGTGACATGCTCGAGTCCCCACCCATATGTTTCACGGTTATTAGACACCCAAAAAAACATGCAGGGATCGCTCGTGCATGGCAAGCAATCCCCGTGAGGATTTTTTGGCTCCGAAGCTTATTGGGCAGAGACTCGAGCATATCACTCGAGCACCCGCGATACTCAGTGCATACCCGAGCACCCGATGCAAACTCAAGTAGTGAGCACTTGCGCTCAACACTAGTCGCCATATCGTCATCTTTTATTTTTGTTTTTACTTTTGAAAAAAATCCCAACCCTAACCCTAACCCCAACCCTAAACCTAGCCCTAGCACAACCCTAACCGGAGAGTTTATTTTTTACGCCATTCCTCGTGCGGTATAAGTGATTAGACATCTTTAATATTCGGTCGGTGCGATTACAGCAATACCAGATTCATATCGGGTTTTTATGATTGACAGCTGTCAGACACTAAAAGACGCATTTTTTGTAAAATCTAGTTTTTGCATCGCCATATTTTGAGAGCTATAAGTTTTCCATATTTTGCCCAACAGAGTCATGTGACGACTTGTTTTTTGCGGGATGAGTTGACATTTTTATTGGTGCCATTTTCGGGCATGTGACATTTTTTGATCGCTTTCTATTCCGTTTTTTGGGAGGCAGAATAAACAAAAATTCAGGAATTTTTTTTTAATTTTTTTTTATGCTGTTCCGCGTGTGGTAAAATTGATAAGGTAGCTTTATTCTTCGGGTCAGTACGTTTACAGTGGAACCACATTTATATCATTTTTCTATGTTTTGGCGCTTTTACACAATAAAAGCTATTTTATAGAAAAAAAAATTTTTTTGCATCGCTTTATTCTGAGAGCTGTAACTTTTTTATTTTTTGGCTGATAGAGCTGTATGGCAGCTTGTTTTTTGCGGGACAACATGATGTTTTCAGCGGTACCATATCTATTTATATTCATCTTTTTGATCGCATGTTATTCCATTTTTTGTTTGGCAATATGGTGATAAAGCATTGTTTTTTGCTTTGTTTTTTTTGCTTTTTTTTTTACCGTGTTCACTGAAGGGGCTAACTATTGGGACAATTTTATAGGTCAGGTCGTTCCGGACGTGGCGATACCAAATATGTGTACTTTTATTGTTTTGTTTTTTTTTCATAATAATATTTATTAATGGGTACATTATATTTTTATTTTTGATGGATTATTTTTTTTATTTTTTTTAATATTTTTACATTTTTTAAAAAAAAAAAAATTTATTCACTTTCTGATACTTTTTTACTTTTATACTTTGTCCCACTATGGGACTTTTACTTTTTTAATTCTGATTGCCTGCATAGCACAGGAATGGAGCAACATACCTGTGCTATGCAGGCTGTCAGCGCTGCACAGGGAAATCGTTTGGTCATGCACTGCGCATGACCAAACTATCTTACTGCTGTCTGGTGACCCGGATGTTGTCATGGCGACATCGGGTCGTCATGGCAACATCCAGGAAGCTGCGTCAGACAGCGCTGGAGGCCAGAAGAGGAGGTGAGTATCCCGATCACCTCCCCTTGCCACCGCAATGCTGCGATCGACTTCAATTGTAGCATTGCGGGGGTTAATATGCCAGGAGCGGTGAAGGACCGCTCCCTGCACATAGTACCGGGTGTCAGCTGTGCCAATCACCTGACACCCGGCGGCGATCGCGCCCGCACAGCATGTGTGCGGGCGCGATCGCCATGACGTAGTATTCCGTACCAGGCTCTTAAAGCCCAGGGCGCAGGTACGGAATAGTACGTCATGGGATTTAAAGGGGTTAAAACCGTGGTTCTCTGTCAGACATCACATCTGTAAGAGTGTTCCAAAATCAGCCATTTCGTCCATTTTCATTTCGTTGCAGTGTGTCGGTCAAGTTATTCACACTAGGTGTCTGTGAAGAATAGTATTAGTAAATTACAGGGCTGCTATTAAAAACCGTGGTTCTCTGTCACACATAACACCTATAAAAGTGTTCCAAAATCAGCTATTTCTTCCATTTTCAATTCGTTGCAGTGTGTCGGTAAAGCTGTTCACATTAGTTGTCTATGAAGACTAGTATTAGCAAATTACAGGCCTGCTTTTTAAAACCGTGATTCTCTGTCAGACATAACACCTATAAGAGTGTTCTAAAATCAGCCATTTCTACCATTTTCATGTTGTTGCTGTGTGTCGGTCAAGCTATGCACACTAGGTCTCTGTGTAGAAAAATATTAGTAAATTACAGACCTGCTATTAAAAACCGTGGTTCTCTGTCAGAGATATCACCTATAAGAGTGTTACAAAATCAGCCATTTCTTCCATTTTCATTTCGTTGCAGTGTGTCCGTCAAGCTATTCACACTAGGTCTCTGTTTAGAAAAGTGTTAGCAAATTACAGGCCTGCTATTTAAAACCGTGTTTCTGTCAGAGATATCACCTATAAGACTGTTCCAAAATCAGACATTTCTTCCATTTTCATTCTGTTGCAGTGTGTCGGTCAAGCTATTCCCACTAGGTGTCTGAGAAGGATAGTATTAGCAAATTACAGGCCTGCTATTTAAAACCATGGTTCAGTGTTACACCTATAAGAGTGTTCCAAAATCAGCCATTTCTTCCATTTTCATTTTGTTGCAGTGTGTCGGTCAAGCTATTCACATTAGGTGTCTGTGAAGAATAGTATTAGCAAATTACAGGCCTGCTATTTAAAACTGTGGTTCTCTGTCAAACATAACACCTATTATAGTGTTCCAAAATCAGCCATTTCTTCCATTTTCTCTTTGTTGCAGTGTGTCTGTCAAGCTATTCACACTAGGTCTCTGTGTAGAAAAGTATTAGTAAATTACAAGCCTGCTATTTAAAACCATAGTTTTCTGTCAGAGATATCACCTATAAGACCATTCCAAAATCAGACATTTCTTCCATTTCCATTCTGTTCCAGCGTGTCGGTCAATTTATTCACACTAGGTGTCTGTGAAGGATAGTATTAGCAAATTACAGGCCTGCTATTTAAAACCATGGTTCTCTGTCACACATAACACCTATAAGACTGTTCCAAAATCAAACATTTCTTCCATTTCCATTCGGTTGCAGTGTGTCGGTCAAGCTATTCACACTAGGTCTCTGTGTAGAAAAGTGTTAGCAAATTACAGGCCTGCTATTTAAAACCGTGTTTCTGTCAGAGATATCACCTATAAGACTGTTCCAAAATCAGACATTTCTTCCATTTTTATTCTGTTGCAGTGTGTCGGTCAAGCTATTCCCACTAGGTGTCTGTGAAGGATAGTATTAGCAAATTACAGGCCTGCTATTTAAAACCATGGTTCAGTGTTACACCTATAAGAGTGTTCCAAAATCAGCCATTTCTTCCATTTTAATTTTGTTGCAGTGTGTCGGTCAAGCTATTCACATTAGGTGTCTGTGAAGAATAGTATTAGCAAATTACAGGCCTGCTATTTAAAACTGTGGTTCTCTGTCAAACATAACACCTATTATAGTGTTCCAAAATCAGCCATTTCTTCCATTTTCTCTTTGTTGCAGTGTGTCTGTCAAGCTATTCACACTAGGTCTCTGTGTAGAAAAGTATTAGTAAATTACAAGCCTGCAATTTAAAACCATAGTTTTCTGTCAGAGATATCACCTATAAGACCATTCCAAAATCAGACATTTCTTCCATTTCCATTCTGTTCCAGTGTGTCGGTCAAGTTATTCACACTAGGTGTCTGTGAAGGATAGTATTAGCAAATTACAGGCCTGCTATTTAAAACCATGGTTCTCTGTCACACATAACACCTATAAGACTGTTCCAAAATCAAACATTTCTTCCATTTCCATTCGGTTGCAGTGTGTCGGTCAAGCTATTCACACTAGATATCTGTGTAGAATAATATTAGTAAATTACAGGCATGCAATTTAAAATTGTGGTTCTCTGTTAGACATATCACATATAACTGTGTTCCAAAATCAGACATTTCTCGTGAACGTGGAAAATATTGTCTTCCATTAAAAATGGCCAAGGTACATGGCAATGGACGGGGAAGTGGACATGATGGTGATGGTGCATGCAGAGGCCGAGAACGTGGCTGTGAGCAAGCTGAAATTGTGCCACAACAAACACCCACATCTTGTCGCTCGACCTTCCTGTCCCAATTCCAAGGGGACCGCAGAACACCATTATTGAACACATAGCAATGTCAAAAGGTTGTTGGTTGGATATCAGATAATGCTTCCAGTCACTTTGCCACCACCACCACCACCACCACCATGTCTTCCACACGGTCAAGTCTAAGTAGCCGTGAATCTGGACCGCATATTCCTCACCCTGATCCTCCTTCCTCCCACTATGTCGAGTGCCTGGATACAACTGATTCCACACTTGGACACTCAGAAGAGCTGTTCACTTTTCCATTTGTAGATTCGGTTCTCTCGCCCGGTCCACTTGAAGCGAGTCAAGAGGAGAACGCGTGTAGCGATGCCCAAATATTGCAGCACCCACGGTCACACAAAGGCGATGGTGGGGAAGTGCAATTACTGTCGCAAGAGGTGGATGATGATGATGATGAGACACAATTGCCAGAAAGTTAGGAGGAGGACCAGGGTGCGAAAGTGGAAGACGAGGTGGTGGATGATATAGTAACTGACCCAACCTGGCAGGTTGACATACAGAGTGAGGACAGCAGCACACAGGGGGAGGGAGGCGTAGCACCACAACAGACAGGAAGAAGCAGTGTGATGGCCGCAGACACAAGGCGGGAAAGCATTCCTTGTATCACCAAGATGACTAAAGTTGCCAGTACAAGTGTTACGTCGTCCCGAGGCTGGTTATCTTTTAAAAACTCTGCAGATAACCCCAAAAAGGCCATTTCCACCACCTGCCAGGCCAGCATCAGCAGGGGTAGCAAAACTAGCAGACTGACCACCACCAGCATGATCAGGCACATGGCAGCAAAGCACCCGACTAAGTCGGCCGAACCCCAGGGTCCAGAAACAGTGTCTGCAGGTGACACCACTGCTTGTTCCACTGTTGTGCACGCACGCCAATTCCCTGTCCATGGCTCATGCCAAGATGCCTCAAGCCCTGCACGTGTCGTTGAACACTCTCAACTAGCACTACCAGCAAGCACGTCCACGTCCTTGTCTCAGCGCAGCATTCAGTTATCCCTACCCCATTGCTTGGAATGCAAGCGCAAATATGCAGACAATGCCCCACAGGCCACACTACTAAATTCACACATTTTGTGACTGCTTGCGCTCGAAATGTTGCCTTTTCGGCTCGTGGAGATGGAAGCTTTCCACAACCTGATGGCTGCGGCCATCCCTCGGTACTCGGTTCCCAGCCGCCACTATTTCTCCCGGTGTGCCGTCCCCGCATTACACGAGCACGTGTCCCACAACATTAAACGTGCCCTCAACAATGCAGTTACCGGGAAACTCCACCTAACCACGGACACGTAGACAAGTGGTTGTGAGAAGTGACTCTACATCTCGCTGATGGCACAATGGGTTAATATAGTGGAAGCCGGGACCCAGTCGGGCCTTGGGATGGAACACGTCCTCCTGACGCCGAGGATTGCGGGCCCTGGGTAAATCAGGGTTGCCCCCACATTCTACATCTCCTGCACCTCCTCCTCCTCTTCAGCCACCATCTCCGAAATGACCACATCAGTCGCAAGCACTACAGCACTGCCTCGGCCAAGCGGCAACAGGATGTGCTGAAGCTAACATGCTTAGTTGCCAAACTGCACAACGCTGAAGAGTTGTGGACAGCTCTGAAAGAGCAGGCAGATCTGTGGCTGACACCGCTGACCCTACAGCCAAGCATGGTCGTGTGTGACAATGGCAGCAATCTGGTGACGGCTCTGAGGCGAGGCAAGCTCACACACATACCATGTCTGGCCCATGTGCTTAACCTCATGGTTCAGCAGTTTCTCAAAACCTACCCGGATCTGTCAGATCTGCTTATCAAAGTACGCCGCCTGTGTGCCCATTTTAGAAAGTCAGCTACAGCTTCCGCCGCCCTTGCCGTGCTTCAGCAGCATTTGCAGCTTCCAGCTCACAGACTGATCTGCGATGTCCCCACGCGTTGGAGCTCTACCTTGCAGATTTTGGGAAGGATTTGTGAGCAGAAGAGGGCAGTTTTTGACTACCAGCATCAACAAGGCCGTCGGTATTCAGGTCAGACTCCAAACATAAAACCTCATGAGTGGAAATGGATGTCAGACATCTGTACCATCCTCCAAAACTTTGATGACTCCACCAAGATAGTAAGCGGCGATGACGCCATAATAAGCGTCACCATCCCACTTCTCTGTCTTCTGAAATGCTCTATGTTCACAATTAAAGAGGATGCATAGCAGGCGGAGCAGGATGAGATGGAGCAAGGAACCATACAGGGTGATTTCACACAGCCCAGCCTCAATCCATCCCAACGTGGATTGGGTGACAATGAGGAAGAGGAGGAGTAAGAACAGGAGCTAGTTTCCTGCGCTATAGACGGTACTACTTGCACAACTGTTATACCGTCTGTTCAGCGTGGATGGTCTGATGACAGGGAGGAAGAGGAAGAGGAGGAGGATGAGGAAGACAGCATGGTCAGTCTTCCTCTTGGTGAGGACACGGAAGTCTTGCCTCTTTGCAGTCTGGCACACATGGCTGAGTTTATGTTATACTGCCTTTCCCGTGACCCTCGCGTTGTCCAAATTTTGGGTGACAGTCATTAATGCTTGGTGACACTTCTAGACCCATGCTACAAAGAAAACTTTCTGTCTCTTATTCCCACGCTGGACAGGCCTAATAAAATGGGGCAGTACCAGATTGCCCTTCTTGCGGAATTATTAAAAAAATTCCCATCTGAAAACGCTGGAGGCAGAGGTCACAGTTCGTTGGACAACCAAGGAATACAGGCGAGAGAGACATAAATGCAACCCAGCAGAAGCAGGGGAACACAGTCAAAGTTTTTGGACAGTTTTCTCAGACCCTCCCATTGCTCAGGCCCTGAGGCGCGGGGTACTCTCTCAAGGAGGGAAAAGTTTCGGAAGATGGTGAGGGAGTACCTTGCCGACCGTACCAACATCCTGCGTGATTCCTCTGTGCCTTATAATTATTGCGTATTCAAGCTGAACACGTGGTATAAACTGGCTCTCTACACCTTGGAGGTCCTGGCCTGCCCTGCCGCCAGCGTTTTGTCAGAGCGGGTTTTTAGTGCCGCTGGTGGAATTATAACCTATAGGCGCATCGCCTGTCAACTGAAAATGCTGACAGGCTGACTCTTATAAAAATTAACAAGGGTTGGATTGGGCCAGACTTCTCAACACCACTGAATGATAGCAGCGCAACTTAAACTCAAATACAGTGTCTTTTTTTGGGTGGTATAACTCTATTCCCATGCACCTGTCTTCACATTCAGACATGGGTATACGCTTCCTGATTTTGTCTATTTGCTCTTGTCCTCCTCCTTCTCTGCATCCTCATCCTCCACCAACATATTACCATCATATGTACCATATCAACATATCAACTACGTCTCTTGCAAGGGACATTGGAGTTCCTCCAAATTTTTGGCAGCCGTTGCCTCACTGCATAGGCAAACAGTATTGGAGACCCATTTCCTAATAATGGGAACATTGTTTTCAGGATGCCCTGCGACCTTTACATCTCTTGCAAGGGGCATTGGAGTGCCTTCAAATTTTTGACAGCCATTACAGTCACTACATAGGCAAACAGTATGGGAAACCCTCTCACTGCATACCCTATAGCTGTATAGCAGGCCCTCTCCTTTCTAATGGAAACATGTCTTTACTGTGGCCCAGATCTATGTGTCTTTAAATTGTTAGTAGGGTTTTTCCTAAATTTTGGCAGCTGTTGCACTCACTGCATACCCTATAACTGAATAGCAGACCCTCTCCTTTCTAATGAGAACGTGTCATTACTGTGGCCCAGCTCTATGTGTCTTTAAATTGTTAGTAGGGTTTTTCCTAAATTTTGGCAGCCATTGGACTCACTGCATAACCTATAACTGAATAGCAGACCCTCTCTTTTCTAATGGGAAATGTCATACTCGTTACTGTGGCCCAGCTCTATGTGTCTATAAATTGCTAGTGGGGTTTTTCCTAAATTTTTGCAGCCGTTGGATTCAATGCATATCATATAACTGTTTAGCAGACCCTCTACTTTCTATTGGAAACATGTCTTTTCTGTGGCCCAGCTATTTGTGTCTTTAAATTGTTAGTACAGTTTTAAATAAATTTTGACAGCCGTTGGACTCACTGCATACCCTATAACTGAATAGCAGCCCCTCTCTTTTCTAATGGGAACATGTCGCACTCGTTACTGTGGCCCAGTTCTATGTGTCTATAAATTGTTAGCGGGGTTTTTCCTAAATTTTGGTTGCCGTTGGACTCAATGCATACCCTATAACTGTATAGCAGACCATCTCCTTTCTATTGGAAACTTGTCGCTACTGTGGCCCAGCTTTTTGTGTCTTTAAATTGTTAGTAAGGTTTTTCCTAAATTTTGGCAGCCGTTGGACACACTGCATAGCCTATAACTGAATAGCAGACCCTCTCTTTTCTAATGGGAACATGTCGCACTCGTTACTGTGGCCTAGCTCTATGTGTCTATAACTTGTTAGTGGGTTTTTTCCTAAATTTTGGCAGCCGTTGGACTCACTGCATACCCTATAACTGTATAGCAGACCCTCTCCTTTCTATTGGGAACATGTCATTAATGTGGCCCAGCTCTATGTGTCTTTAAATTGTTAGTGGGCTTTTTCCTACATTTTGGCAGCCATTGGACTCACTGCATAGCCTATAACTGAATAGCAGACCCTCTCTTTTCTAATGGGAACATGTCATACTCATTACTGTGGCCCAGCTCTATGTGTCTTTTAATGGTTAGTGGGGTTTTTCCTAAATTTTGGCAGCCATTGCACTCACTGCATACCCTATAACTGAATAGCAGACACTCTCCTTTCTAATGGGAGCATGCCTTTACTGTGACCCAGCTCTATGTGTCTTCAAATTGTTAGTTGGGTTTTTCTCAAATTTTGGCATCCCTTGCAGTCACAGCATGGGAATTACCACTATAGGAGACCCGCTCCTTTATAATGGGAACTTTTTTTTACTGAGACCCTCCTCTATGTCTCTTCAAAGGGGTATTGGGTTGTGTCCAAATTTTTGGCAGCTATTGCAGTCAGTGCATACACAAAAACAGTATACGAGACCCACTCGTTAATAATGGGAACAACAAAGCATATCCGGCTGATGGATCTCTAACAATAGCGAGGGACGACTGCTGGCCCTTTAAGAATAGTAAGGGCCGCCTGATGACCCTATAAAAATAGGCTTTGTGACTTTCAGAATCCCTCCATCATAAATGAAACAGGATGTCTCTGATCATGTGTCACACACCACATGGCCAGATAAGGTTGTAAAATGTTAAAATTACATTTCCTGGTGAATGTATTTGTCTTGGTTGAAAGCAATGCAAAAGTTCAAAAACGCATCAAAAACGCTAAGTGTGAACATAGCCCGAGGTGTGGAGAAGCATTTTTGTTTTTGTATATTTATTTTGCCTTATATACAAGTCATTACCCTGGAAAGGATGTTCCTTAACATATTTCCCAGGAAAATCCATCTTGGTTTAGTTTTTGTATGTTTTAGGCTATGTGCCCATCATGCTGAATTGATGTGGATTTGTCCTGAGTTTTTCTGCCTTGCCCTGGGAGAAAAAACGCATGCAGATTTAACCTGCCTTTTTTCTGCCAGGGAGAAGCGCTTTTTAAGCGTTTTTGCATGCATTTTCTCATTCGTTTTTTCAAGCGCTTTTCCAAGCGATTTTGAGCATCACTTGGAAAATTGCTTGATAAGTTGGTCACACAATATAAATCCATGCAACTGGCATGGATTTATATTGTGTGACCAACTTATGCTGCTTTAAATGCAGCATAAATAGTAAAAAAAAAAAAATGAAAACGGAAAAAAATTAAAAAAACACTTTATACTTACCTCTCCGGTGGCGTCCTCTGTCCTCCGCGTCCCGCGATGTTCTGAAAGGACCTGCAGTGACCTCATTTAGTCAGCTGACAGGTCACGTGACCGCTGACGTCAGCGGTCGCGTGACCATCACATGACTAAATGAGGACACTCTGCACCCCATCTTGACTGAAACAACCCCAGAAATGTAGAAATTGTTGCAAATTTATTAAAAAATAAAAAAAAAACTGAAATATCACATGGTCATAAGTATTCAGACCCTTTGCTCAGTATTGAGTAGCAACACCCTTTTGAGCTAGTAAAGCCATGAGTCTTCTTGGGAATGATGCAACAAGTTTTTCACACCTGGATTTGGGGATCCTCTGCCATTCTTCCTTTCAGATCCTCTCCAGTTCCGTCAGGTTGGATGGTGAACGTTGGTGGACAGCCATTTTCAGGTCTCTCCTGAGATTCAATTAGGTTTATGTCAGGGCTCTGGCTGGGCCAATCAAGAATGGTCACAGATTTGTTCTGAAGTCACTCCTTTGTTATTTTAGCAGTGTGCTTAGGGTCATTGTCTTGTTGGAAGGTGAACCTTCGGCCAAGTCTGAGGTCCAGAGCACTCTGCAAGAGGATTTCATCCAGGATATCTCTGTACTTGGCCGCATTCATGTTTCCTTCAATTGCAACCAGTCGTCCTGTCCCTGCAGCTGAAAACACCCCCATAGCATAATGCTGGCACCACAATGTTTCACTGTTGGGATTGTATTGGGCAGGTGATGAGCAATGCCTGGTTTTCTCCACACATACCACTTAGAATTAGCACCAAAAATTTCTATCTTTGTCTCATCAGACCAGAGAATCTTATTTCTCATAGTCTGGGAGTCCTTCATGTGTTTTTGAGCAAACTCTATGCGGGCTTTCATATGTCTTGCACTGAGGAGAGGCTTCCGTCGGGCCACTCTACCATAAAGTCCCGATTGGTGGAGGGCTGCAGTGATAGTTGACTTTGTGGAACTTTCTCCCATTTCCCTACTGCATCTCTGGAGCTCAGCCACAGTGATCTTGGTGTTCTTCTTTACCTCTCTCACCAAGGCTCTTTTCCCACAATTGCTCAGTTTGGCTGGACGGCCAGGTCTAGGAAGATTTCTGGTGGTCCCAAAGAAAGGATTATGGAGGCCACTGTGCTCTTAGGAACCTTGAGTACTGCCGAAATTCTTTTGTAACTTTGGCCAGATCTGTCCCTTGTCACAATTCTGTCTCTGAGAACCTTGGGCAGTTCCTTTGAGCTCATGATTTTCATTTGGTTTGACATGCACTGTGAACTGTGAGGTCTTATATAGACAGGTGTGTGCCTTTCCAAATCAAGTCCCATCAGTTTAATTAAACACAGCTGGACTCCAATGAAGGAGTAGAACCATCTCTAGGAGAATCACAAGGAAATGGGCAGCATGTGACTTAAATATGAGTGTCTGAGCAAAGGGTCTGAATACTTGTGATCATGTGATATTTCAGTTTTTATTTTTTAATAAATTTGCAAAAATTTCTACATTTCTGTTTTTTTTTCAGTCAAGATGAGGTGCAGAGTGTACATTAATGAGAAAAAAATGAACTTTTTAGAATTAAGCAAATGGCTGCAATGAAACAAAGAGTGAAAAATGTAAAAGGGTCTGAAGACTTTCCGTACCCACTGTGTATATATACACATATATAGTACAGACCAAAAGTTAGGACACACCTTCTCATTTAAAGATTTTTCTGTATTTTCATGACGATGAAAATTGTACATTCACACTGAAGGCATGTGTTAATTCATAGTTTTGATGCCTTCAGTGTGAATGTAAAATTTTCATAGTCATGAAAATACAGAAAAATTTTTAAATGAGAACTTTTTAAGCTTTTGATCTGTACTATATATATATATATATATATATATATATATATATATATATATATATATATATACACACAATGTGTTGTAATATAAAAATTGGAGAGGATTTACTTTTTAATACAAAGGAAAGGCTTGTCATTTATATGGAAGAATATATTATATATACAGTTAGGTACAGAAATATTTAGACAGTGACCGAATTTCAGTGATTTGGGCTCTGCATGCCACTATTTTGGATTTAAAATTAAACAGCCGAGTTGCAATTGAAATGTAGACTTTAAGATTTAGTTAAAGGGGTTAAACAAAAATATCCTGTGAAACGTTTAGGAATTGCAACTATTTTTCTACAAAGCCTCATAATTTCAGGGGCTCAAAAGTAATTGGACACATTAACTTTACCATAAATAAAATGTTCATTTTTAATACTTTGTAGAGAATACTTTACAGGTAATGACTTCCTGAAGTCTGGAAGCCATGGACGTCACTGAATGCTGGGTTTCCTCCTTTGTGATGCTTTGCCACGCCTTTACTGCAGCTGACTTCAGTTGTTGCTTGTTTGTGGGTCTTTCTGCCTTATGTTTTGTCTTAAGCATGTGAAATGCTGCTCAATGGGGATGAGATCTGGTGATTGACTCGACCATTGCAGAATAATCCACTTCTTTGCTTTAAAAAACTTGTAGGTTGCTTTGTTTGGGGTCACTATCCATTTGAACTGTGACGTGCCTCCCAATCAATCTTGCTGCATTTGGTTGAATCTGAGCAGAAAGTTTAGGCCTGTACACTTCAGAATTTATCCGGCTACTTCTATCTTCAGTCACAACATCAATAAACATTAGTAACGCAGTGCCATTGGAAACCATGCATGCCCATGCCATCACACTGCCTCATGAGCCGTTCCAAGCCTTGTTTATACTTTCTTCTTCCCATCATTCTAGCAAAGGTTGCTCTTAGCTTCATCCTAGTCCACAGAATACTTTTCCAGAACAGGGTTGGCTTCTTTAGATGTTTTTTTGGCAAAGTGTAATCTTGCCTTTCTATTTTTAAGGCTGATTAATTGTTTGAACCTTGTGGTGAACTCTCTGTATTTTCTCTCATGAAGTCTTTAAGGCTATGTGCCCACAATGCAGATTGCAAGCAGAAATTTCCTGAGCGTTTTTTCCTCTCCCTGGCAGAAAAAACGCATGCAGATTTTACATGTGTTTTTCCTGCCAGGAAGAAGCGTTTTTCAAGCATTTTTACATGCATTTTTTCAAGCGCTTTTAAAAAGCGATTTTGAGCATCACTTGGAAAAGGGCTTGACAAGTTGGTCACACAATATAAATCCATGCATGAATATTTTGTTTTATTTTTTACTTTAAATTCTTTTTTAACTTGCAGGTATGATGGTACCTGGGTCGGATGAGAGTCTCCTCTTCTCCAGACCCAGGTACCATCCGCGCATTGAACCGCATAACATCCGCATGTATACATGCAGATGTTATGCGGTTCTATGCAAGTCAATGGCGGCGATTTTGCCGCGAAATCGAACAAGAAATGATTCTGCCGCGGATTATTCTACAATGATAATCCGCAGCGGAAATTTCCGCAGCATGTGCACAGCACATGCGGATTATCATTGGGAAACATGGCAGACATCTTAACAAGCATTTTTAATTTGTTTCAACAGCAAATTTAGTGCCCACGATGCATTAAATCTGCATCATGGGCACATAGCCTAAAGGTATACATAGATACTGAAACATTTACTTCCCGGAGAGTGTACTTCCCTTGGGTGGATGTTGTGAAGAGGAATTTCTTCATCATTGAAAAGATCCTGTGATTATCCACCACAGTTGTCTTCTGTGGATCTCCGGGCCTATTTGACTTCCCAAGCTCATCAGTGCGCTCTTTTTTTGCAGAATGTACCAAACTGTTGATTTGGCCACTCCTAACATTTCTGATGGATTTCTTTTTTTCAGCCTAATTATTAACTTATGTCACACTGTTCAAATACTTCTGTGCTTATTTGTATATACATTGTAGCATCGGCGTCTCTGCGCCCTGCCAGGCAGAGATGCCGTCCCACTCACCTCCTCGCTCCCCGCTCTGCGTTCAACAGCGCTCCTCTTCCTGCTGCCGGCGCGCACTCCCTCCCTCTTGTAGGGGCCGCGTGTGCCGTCCTAAGGAGTCCCTGGCCAATAGCCGAGGGTCCTCCCATATATAAGGCACCTCCTCCAAAATGGAGGTGCCCGAGCAAAAGTTGTTGCACAGTGTTTCTTACCTCTGCTTCAGCCCTCAGGTCCCGCTGCTAGCCTGACTACCAGTCTTGCCTGCCAGCCTGTTACCTGCCTGTTACCTGCCATGCCTGCCAGCCCGCTTACCTGGGAGCACTTGCCTGTTGCCTGCCTGTTACCTGCCGTGCCTGCCAGTCCGCTCACCTGGGAGCACTTGCCTGTTGCCTGCCTGTTACCTGCCGTGCCTGCCAGCCAGCTCACCTGGGAGCACTTGCCTGTGACCTGCCTGTTACTTGTTTGTTACCTGCCAGCCCACCTAGAGACTCCTGCCGTCACTTGCCGTGATCACCTGCCAGCCCACCTAGAGACTCCTGCCATCACTTGCCATGTCTACCTGATAGCCTACCTGGAGGCTTCTGCTCGCCAGCCTGCCTGCTGTGCCTACCTGCTATTCCGGTCAGTCCCTGCCATCTGTACCGTGAGAGTCACCTGCTCCCTTCCTTACAAGGTCGTCCCCAGAGTAGCACCTGGTCCCTCGGCTCGGTCCCTCCCTGGTCACGGAGTCGTTAGCCGCCGTACGACCAGGGTCGGTCCGGGTTGATACTTAGTTACGCCCCTCTGGGTCCCTCCTTGCACAAAAGCACAGAGGTTCCACCCCCCAGACCCATAACATACATATATACATACACAGTGGTGTGAAAAAGTGTTTTCCCCCTTCCAGATTACTTATTCATTTACATTGTGTCACACTTAAATGTTTCAGATCACTAAAAAATTTAAATATTAGACAAAGATAACACAAGTAAACAAAAAATGCAGTTTTTAAATGAAGGTCTTTATTATTAACGGAAAAAGAAATCCAAACCTACAGAGCCCTGTGTGAAAAAGTGATTGCCCCCGAAACCTAATAACTGGTTGGGCCACCCTTAGCAGCAGCAACTGCAATTAAGTGTTTGTGATAACTGGCAATGAGTCTTTTACAATGCTCTGCAGGAATTTTGGCCCACTCATTGTTGTAATTCAGCCACATTGTAGGGTTTCCGAGCATGAACTACCTTTTTAAGGTTATGCCACAGCATCTCAAATGGATTAAGGTCAGGACTTTGGCTAGGCCACTCCAAAGTCTTAATTTTGTTTTACTTATGCCATTCAGAGGTGGGCTTGCTGGTGTGTTTTGGATCATTGGATTGCTGCATACCCAAAGTGCGCTTCAGCTTGAGGTCAAACAGATTCCTGGACATTCTCTTTCAGTATTTTTTGGTAGACAGCAGAATTCAAGGTTCCATTTACCACAGCAAGTCTTCCAGGTCCTTAAGCAGCAAAACAGCCCCAGACCATCACACTACCACCACCATATTTTACTGATGGTATAATGTTCCTTTTCTGAAATGCTGCGTTACTTCTACGCCAGATGTAATGGGACATATACCTTCCAAAAAGTTAAACTTTTGTCTCGTCAGTCCACAGAGTATTCTCCCAAAAGTCTTGGTGATCATCAAGATGTTTTCTGACAAAACTGAGACAAGCGTTTAAGTTCTTTTTGCTCAGCAGTGGTTTTCGTCTTTGAACTCTGCCATGCATGCCATTTTTGCCCAGTCTCTTTCTTATGGTGGAGTTATGAACACTTACCTCAACTGAAGCAAGTGAGACCTGCAGTTCTTTGAATGTTGTTGTGGGTTTTTTTGTGACCTCTTGGATGAGTCGTCGCTGCGCTCTTGGGTAATTTTGGTCTGCCGGCCACTCCTCACTGTTCATCACTGTTGCATGTTTTCACCATTTGTGGATAATGGCTCTCACTGTGGTTCAATGGAGTCCCAAACATGTAAAAGAATAAGAAATAAGGAAGGGGGCAAACAAGTTTTCATACCTCTCTCCCTCTATATATATATAATATTTTAAAGGATGTAATAATTGATCTTATCGTCATCAGTAAGTTAAATAAAGGAGTTGTCCAGGATTAGGAAAAAAATGGCTGCTTTTTTCAATTGTCTGAAGGTTTTGTGTGGTACTGTGCATCCCAGACCAATTCACTTCAATGGAGATGACCTTCAATACCAGATTCAAGCATGAACAGATGTGTGGACCTGTTTTGGAAGGAAAGCAGCCATGAATTAAACCTAAGGGTCAGGATAAAATGTCTGATTTAAACTATAGATACAATTTTGTACTATCTATAACTAAGATACACAAAGTGCCAAAAAACATTCTTGCATTGTATTAGAAAATGCAGGAGTTGGATTAGAGACTCCTGACATTCTTTGTTCTGCAGTAAATAAACATCTTTCCCATTTCCTGAGCCTTGATGAAAAGCTATTTGATGACATCACACAGTCAACAAGACAGAACACGATGATAGCTTCACCTTCTATTGTACCACTGTCTAAACAAGCCGTATCATTAAAAAATTTTCAGGAAGGAAAACTGTCAGTGTGCTTGATGTTGAATGGTCTATCAGGCTCCCCAGGCTTCTGAACTTCAAAAGCAGAAGATGCCTGTCATTATTTTGTTAGAATGCATGCAGTATGGAACAGAAGAAAGAAGAATATAAGATAAAGGAGAAAATAGAGGTGTATCTCCAGCAGAGTATTGCCCAGTAGTGAGCTCCTTAACATATTGACAAACTTCATGTAGTTATTGGGCTTAAATTATCAAATACACTGCTCAAAAAAATAAAGGGAACACTCAAATAACACATCCTAGATCTGAATGAATGAAATATTCTCATTGAATACTTTGTTCTGTACAAAGTTGAATGTGCTGACAACAAAATCACACAAAAATCATCAATGGAAATCAAATTTATTAACAAATGGAGGCCTGGATTTGGAGTCACCCACAAAATTAAAGTGGAAAAACACACTACAGGCTGATCCAACTTTGATGTAATGTCCTTAAAACAAGTCAAAATGAGTCTCAGTATTGTGTGTGGCCTCCACGTGCCTGTATGACCTCCCTACAATGCCTGGGCATGCTCCTGATGAGGTTGCGGATGGTCTTCTGTGGGATCTCCTCCCAGATCTGGACTAAAGCATCCGCCAACTCCTGGACAGTCTGTGGTGCAACGTGATGTTGATGGATGGAGCGAGACATGATGTCCCAGATGTGCTCAATCAGAATCAGGTCTGGGGAATGGGTGGGCCAGTCCATAGCTTCAATGCCTTCATCTTGCAGGAACTGCTAACACACTCCAGCCACATGAGGTCTGGCATTGTCCTGCATTTGGAGGAACCCAGGGCCAACCGCACCAGCATATGGTCTCACAAGGGGTCTGAGGATCTCATCTCGGTACCTAATGGCAGTCAGGCTACCTCTGGCGAGCACATGGAGGGCTGTGCGGCCCTCTAAAGAAATGCCACCCCACACCATTACTGACCCACTGCCAAACCGGTCATGCTGAAGGATGTTGCAGGCAGCAGATCGATCTCCACGGCGTCTCCAGACACTGTCACGTCTGTCACATGTGCTCAGTGTGAACCTGCTTTGATCTGTGAAGAGCACAGGGCGCCAGTGGCGACTTTGCCAATCCTGGTGTTCTGTGGCAAATGCCAAGCGTCCTGCACGGTGTTGGGCTGTGAGCACAACCCCCATCTATGGACATCGGGCCCTCATACCAGCCTCATGGAGTCAGTTTCTGTTCATTTGTGCAGACACATGCACATTTGTGGCCTGCTGGAGGTCATTTTGCAGGGCTCTGGCAGTGCTCCTCCTGTCCTCCTTGCACAAAGGAGGAGGTAGCGGTCCTGCTGCAAGGTTGTTGCCCTCCTACGGCCCCCTCCACGTCTCCTGGTGTACTGGCCTGTCTCCTGGTAGTGCCTCCAGCCTCTGGACACTACGCTGACAGACACAGCAAACCTTCTTGCCACAGCTCGCATTGATGTGCTATCCTGGATGAGCTGCACTACCTGAGCAACTTCTGTGAGTTGTAGAGTCCGTCTCATGCTACCACGAGTGTGAAAGCACAACCTACATTCAAAAGTAACCAAAACATCAGCCAGAAAGCATTGGTACTGAGATGTGGTCTGTGGTCCCCACCTGCAGAACCACTGCTTTATTGAGGGTGTCTTGATAATTGCCAATAATTTCCATCTATTGTATATTCCATTTGCACAACAGCATGTGAAATTGATTGTCAATCAGTGTTGCTTCCTAAGTAAACAGTTTGATTTCACAGAAGTTTGATTTACTTGGAGCTATATTCTGTTGTTTAAGTGTTCCCTTTATTTTTTTGAGCAGTGTATAAATTCCATGTTAAAAATAAAAGCCAGGGGAAAAAATTACATATGTAAAAAGTTCTTAATTCAGCAGCAGCAATGAGATAATGGATTATCAAATGTACCTGAATTACTGGTGTAACACCCCTTTAAGCCACCTCCATAGGCAGGGGGTTTGTTAGTTCTCACCTCAATATGGCGCAGTGCCTCCACCCGAATCTTGCTGGGAGCTGTAGTGGAATGCACGAGGGTCTTCCTCTTCTGCCAGGGTTCATCTCAGGAAACCCCTGTCCATACTCCGTGCACACTCAGCTGGATTTACATACTCCTTGATGCAACAACTCTCCGGTCA
Source organism: Phyllobates terribilis (assembly GCF_046119375.1). Lineage (NCBI taxonomy): Eukaryota > Metazoa > Chordata > Amphibia > Anura > Dendrobatidae > Phyllobates > Phyllobates terribilis. The sequence goes on along the minus strand of NW_027362762.1, from coordinate 123,038,048 downwards.
CATTAGGATCCAGCTTGGGGCTGCATGGTTCAGATACCTTGGAACACATGGAGAGTGAACGGGAATCTTCTAGGGGATAAGGCGGTTGCTGATGGACATTTGCTAGTAACCTGGCTGGCCTATAGACTGGGATCAGCTCCAGGATTGCCTTCTCCACTCATACCCTGAGCATCTTGGCTGTCAGCAACATCTCTGTGCCTCTGTTCTCTGCTCTCCAGTGCCAGACTCTCACCAGTCTGTAATGGAGGATCACACACATCTGTCTCTGCACAGCTAGCTCCTCTGCTCTTCTCCAACCTACTCAGCCAAAAAGTCCCTTCGTATGCTACTTCTCCTCTTCCATAATGCAGAAATGAGCAGTGTCTGCTGTGAGTTTTAGTGAAGGGCAGTGCAGCAAAAAACGCATTAATGTCTGCTGCTGTGAATGTCTGTGGGATTCCAACAGCCGTAGTCTCTGTACACATAGCTTCTACTGCAGGTGCTACCATGGACTGGCATAAATTAAATAATTGAAAGTAAAGAATGTCCGAGAGGATAGCTCAGACATTAAACCAGATCTGTCCCTGTAGTATGTCTCCTAGATAAGGGCCTTACATCCTAGTGACAGGTCAGCTGAGTTATTAAGACATACAATTATGTGTAGATCACAGCACTTCGAGTCAGTGGTGCATTAGTAGGGTCCTGCCCCATATAGAGCTATGGTGAAGTAGGCACTCGTTTGTTAAGGGGTTTGTCCGATCTAAAATGAAAAATCTGCAGTTACTCTGTGTGACTGCAGACTTTTGAACCCTCCCAGCGCACGTACTGTGCATTGCGAGGATTCGCCATTCTCTACTCCGGGAACGACAGTTAGGTATGCAATATACACCCTTGTATTGAGCAAGGCGGTGCCTACTAGATGGGTTTGTGGCGCCCTGCTGCGCATTGGAGCCACAGATCCCAGAGGGGTGCTTGGACGGATTCCTCCACAAGAGGCCCTCATAGCATTCACACACCTCCACCTTCCACCTCAGACCAGCAGAGGGAGCCCGCTAGGGATATAAAAAGGAAGGTGGAGCTAGGCAGTTCAGTATACAGTCTGCTGCAGCCTGAGAGGTTGTCAGGTCAGTTCAGACTCAGTGAGCTCAGATTAGTGAGCTTAGGGCGTGCCGACGCCAACAGAGCAGTGAAGCGCAGTGTGCCTGCTGCAGTGTGAAGCCTAGTGAGGGCCCCGAGCATGGCCGAAGGCGAGTGGAAAGAGAGCAACATAGGGGGCAGAGGAGCTTAACCAGCTCACCCCAAAACCATTTACCGGACACCGGGTCCGCGTCTGCAGGGATTCCTTACAGCCAGCAGAAATAACCGGAACCCCTGGCGAACTATATGTCCCACGAACACCAAAAAGCTGACTGTTATACCAGGGTCAGGAGTCACGGAGGCCCAAGAGACCAGGGAGTGTGATCTCCAACAGAAGGCCCTACCACCAGGTCAGCAGGTGCAAGACAGAGACCAAGTTAGGCCTAGCTCCAGGCAGGTCAGAAACTTATCGAGGAAAGGCAAGAAACAGGAGGCCCCACACCCGCTCAATGGGGAGAGTCCTGATATGCACCCTTCACCCTGAAGTACCCTGGACCATGCCAGAAACACCACCAGTAAAGGTACTGAAGTGAACTGTCGTGTGTGTGCCTATTTCTCCTCTGACCCGGCTGGGTCCCCTCTGTCCTGCATCCCTTCACCTACACTTCCCTGAGGCCCCACTCCACCTGTGGGGAGCCACACCAACTAAGCTGCCTGAACACTGGCTTCAGAGGACTGTTGCAGCGCTAATGATCCTCACCAGACACCACAGGTGGCGTCACGAACTTTCCCCTATCCCATATAACTTCCCCCCTTCTTTTTAAGAGTGACCCCAGGGTACGGGCCCGGGAGCCGACCACCGCGACATCCCTCATGGTCAGGCAACAACAAGGCCCGGGCGCCGAGTCGTCCCCATCCCCTGGGCGCGTCATCTCTTCCTGGTGTCACAAACTGGATTCCGTGCCCGCTGCAACGACGGAGTGTTGTGCCCATTGCCATCGGGTACTGTGCGCCTGTAATCAGAACTGTATATTTAACCGTGGCGAAGATCGCCGCCATTGTTGTGCCGCCGAGCGGGTAGAAGGGCGTAACCGCGGGAAACTGAGAGGCGTACCTGCTAAAGCGCGCAAAGCCCCGGACACGCCCCATGCCTCGACGTCAAACCAGGAAGCGTCAGGTGAGCGCTCTGACGTAGGACGCAAGCGACGCAAGGTCCTGAAGGAAGACCGTCACCTGCGGAGCTACGGCCTACCGGAAGAAAAGAAAAGAAGGTAGGCCACGGTTCGCTAGGGGGGCGCCAGAATGTCCGAAGAACAGCAGAACGCCGGAGTACCGGTTAACCGCCCTGATGATCAACCCGCGCTCAGAGCTTGTAACCCCTGTCATACCCATGGCCCTACCGTACATCCCTGGAGCGAAGTGGCTCCCCCAGAACAGCGGCAAACCAGATACCCTGTCTGGATTTAAAAGGAAAATATGCGGTATACTGGACATGTACTCTATGACAGGCAAGCAAAGAGCCGCTGTTGTATTGGGACAATTGACTGGTGCTGCTGAGCGAGAAGTAGCAACCTGGTCGGCCGCAGACCAGGAGTCAGTGTCCGCAATCTTTAAAAAGTTACAGACTGTTTTTGAGAATCGTACTGAGACAGACCTCCGGATGAGGTTCTACAACTTCTCTCAGTAACCGGAGGACAGTGTTCGGGACTATGCCTGGCATTTACAAGGGGCCCTGCGAGCTCTGAAACAGGTTAGTCCAACCAGCATCGATAATGAAAATAAAATGCTGAAGGAACAGTTTATCCGGGGACTGAGGTCTCAAGAGGAGAGCAGGACTGTGCGTTGGTGGTCCCTGGATCATCCAGATGCCACCTTTGACACCCTTAAGAATTATTAAAGGACTGCAGCCCCTGGAAACAACTGCTATCCAATGTTACCAGGGTGGGGCCACCCCAGTGCCCGCAGTGTCCATCTTTTCCCCGGTGGCTGCTGCAGTCAAGGTGCAAGCAACGTTCCCTAGTGAGCTGGACAGCCTGCTCTCTGAAGTGCGTCAGTTGAGCAAAACCCTGCCCACTGTACTGAGTGCCCTGCAGCTGCGGATGGAGAAGGAGGAGGAAGGAAGTATCCTGCTAGCCGACAGCCCTGAGGATGTCCCCTGGATGAGAAGGAGGAGGAGGACAACGCCACCCCCTGGGAGGACCAGTGACCAACGCCGCAAGCCGAAGGACCCTGTCTGCCACCGCTGCCACAAGACGGGTCACGCAGTCCGGAGCTGTCCTTTAAACGGGCAAACCCTGGGGCCGAGGGCCGACACCCAGGAGTAGACCCCTCAGGCCCATCAAACTGGTACCGCAGGTTCGTGGGAGGAAGACATTTCCTGTCCATCATGCTGGATGGCATCACGACACCCGCTTTGCTGGACACAGGATCTCAGGTAACCATCATGCCTGATGTCCTCTACAAAAGGTTCTGGTCCATAGACGAACTTCACCCACCAGATCCAAATCTTTCCGTATATGCCTCAAACCGCTTAACCTAGTCGGGGTTAAGGATGTGGCAGTAAAGGTGGGAAGAGTGGAACTGAAGGACCAGGGGCTAATAGTAGTTGAGACTAATCCTGATGATACAGACTGGTATATGGTACTTGGCACAAATATTATTAGTAACTGTTTGGGAGAAGTGTTGTTCTTGCTCCAACAGATAGCTGACACTGCCAGACCAGGGCAGAGAAGGGCGCTCCAGAAAGAGATCCGAGCTCTTATGTACCAGCAACAGGTAAAGCTAACAGGCGGTGAAATTGGTAATGTATGGGTGACAGACCCGGTACCCATTGTGATTCCCCCGATGAGTGAAATGCTGATTTGGTGTAGAGCAGCAATAGGTCTCAAAGGATGGAGCTACCAGGCAGTAGTAGAGCACCTTAGCTCGGAGCATAGACCTACACTCTTGACTGCTAGAGGGGTAGTGGATTTACGCAATGGGAGGGTGCCCGTACGCCTCCTAAACTATGGGGAGGACGAGGTTAGATTACCACGCTACGCCACTGTTGCCAAACTGTACACAGTAAATATCAACTCCATACACACGGCGGAGTCCTTAACCTCACCAGACAAAGTGGAGGATAATGACCCGGCAACCGAGGTGGAGGATTGGCGTCAACAGCTCCATGTTGGGACAGACACCACTCCTGCCCATCAGAAGCAGGGAGTACACCGGGTGGTTCAGGAATACGTGCAGGTATTCAGTAAGCACCCACTTGACTTTGGGAGGATTAAGGGGGTTCAACACCATATCCCCACAGGTGACCATCCACCCATCAAAGAACGTTACAGGCCTATACCATCAGCACACTACCAGAAGGCGAAGGAGATGTTGCACGACATGAAGAAGGCAGGGGTAGTAAGGGATAGTTGTAGTCCCTGGGCAGCTCCCCTGGTTCTAGTCAGGAAAAAGGACGGAAGCTTGAGAATGTGTGTAGATTACCGACAAGTAAATCGCATTACACATAAAGATGCATACCCTTTACCACGTATAGAGGAATCCCTGGCTGCCTTGAAGTCTGCAAATTACTTCTCCACCCTTGACCTCACTAGTGGGTACTGGCAAGTAGCTGTTGCTGAGGAGGATCGGGAGAAGACGGCCTTCACCACCCCGATGGGACTCTGCGAGTTCAATAGTATGCCGTTTGGACTCTGCAACGCCCCTGGAACGTTCCAGAGATTGATGGAGTGCTGCCTGGGACACCGCAACTTCGAGACTGTACTACTATACCTGGACGACGTGATAGTGTACTCCAAAACGTATGAGGACCACTTGAAGCACCTGGCGGAGGTATTTGAGTCGCTGTCCCGGTATGAGATGAAGCTGAAGCCCTCAAAGTGCCACCTGCTCAAGCGAAAGGTACACTACCTGGGGCACATCGTTAGTCCAGAGGGAGTAGCACCAGACCCGGAGAAGGTCACTGCTATCCAGAAATGGCCAGAGCCGAAGAGCCTCAAGGAGGTGAGTCAGTTCCTGGAACTAGTCGGGTATTACTGGAGGTTTGTGAAGGACTATACCAAGAAAGCGGCGCCTTTGCAAGATATCCTGGTAGGACAGTCCGGGACAGGCAGAAACCCCCCGTTCCAATGGGGTAAGGAGCAAGCTGAATCCTTTGAGGTGATGAAAGGGATCCTGACCGGCAAAGAGATCCTAGCCTACCCTGACTACAGCCAACCGTTCCTGCTGTACACTGATGCCAGCAACGAAGGATTAGGAGCTGTACTGAGTCAGAAGCAGAATGGCCGAGAGAAGGTGATAGCCTATGCAAGCAGGAAGCTCCGCCTGACCGAGAGGAACCCAGAGAACTATAGCAGCTGCAAGTTAGAGTTCCTGGCCCTGGTCTGGGCCTTCACCGAGCGGTTCAAGCACTACCTAGCCTCCAGTAATTTCACTGCCTTCACTGATAACAACCCCTTGACTCATCTAGAAACAGCCAAGTTAGGAGTCATGGAGCAACGATGGATGGCTCGGCTGTCAAACTACCAATTCACTATTAAGTACCGGGCGGGCCGCAAGAACGCCAACGCCGATGCCCTGTCCAGGATGCCTCACCAGTCGGACAGTGAAGAAGAAGTGGATGACTTGGAGGAGATTGAGCTACCTGCCTTCCACAGTAATGGAGTGGTCCACGAGCAACGAGCCTCCAGGAGGTAAGACGTTAAACCCCCTGCCTCACCACAGCTGGAAGGAGACCCAGGACAGCGACCCGGTTATCAGCCATATCAAAGAGCTGATAACCCAGGAAGGTTTTTCCCTGGAGAAGGACGCGTCTCTACAAGCCAAGCAGCTGTGGAATGAGAAGAGCCGGCTGTTCATCTATAGAGAGAAACTGTGCCGGAGGTACGTCAACCCCAAAACCCATGAGATGGTATGGCAGATAGTGGTGCCCAAGACAGACATCCAGATGGTGTTGGAAGCCTACCACAATCAGGCGGGGCACTTTGGCTGGAAGAAGCTAGAAACCCTGCTGAAGTGTCGGTTTTATTGGGTAGCAAAAGCGCAGTTCCATTGAGAGGTGGTGCCTGAATTGTGGACCCTGTAGCCTCAGAAGAAAAGACTACAGCAGCCAGAAGGCACCCCTGCAACCCATCAAAATGACTCGTCCCTTGGAGATCGCGGCCCTGGATCATGTCAAGCTGTCACCTAGCAGGTCAGGATATTCCTATGCCCTGACCATGGTGGATCACTACTCCCGGTTACTGGTGGTCGCCCCCGTCAAGGATCTGACGGCAGAAACTGCGGCGAAGACGTTTCAGGCGTACTTCTGCAGACCCCATGGATACCCGGAGCAGGTGCTGACAGATCAAGGCTCAGCCTTTGAAGCCGAATTGTTCAAGGAGTTCTGCCATCTGTACGGGTGTAAAAAGATCCGGACCACACTGTACCACCCCCAAACCAACGGTCTCTGTGAAAAGATGAATAACATCATCACTGACCTGCTGAAGACCTTACCACTAGAGGAGAGAAATCAGTGGCCAGACCTACTACCTGACCTGGTAGATATGTACAACCACATACCTGTGAGTTCCACCAATTGTACTCCAGCATATCTCATGCGAGCAAGACTCAGGAAGTTGCCCATGGACCTGGAGCTTGGTGTAGTAGAACCAGAAGCAGATATGTCCACTGAGGACTGGGACACGACCAGACAGGAGCAGTACAGAAGAGTACAGGCCTGTGTCGAAGACAGTCTCACTCGGGTAAGGGACAAGCAGGAAGCCCACTACAATAAAAGTGTGCCCGCAGAACCCTTCACACCAGGAGAAGTGGTGTTAAAGAGGAAAAGGAGAAACCACAAACTTGATGACCAGTGGGAGAGAGAACCCTACACTGTGTTAAATTCAAGATTTGATAACAGGAAGACCTGTTTGATTAGCAAAGACGAAGAAATAACGACTGCAACGGTATCTAGAGACCATATGAAGTTGTGTCCAGACCTACTAAAGCCCCAATAAGAAGTGCCTCTCACCGTACCGGAGGAGCCTAAAGAAGCAGTACTCCATACTGACTTAGGAGATTTCCCGGCAGATTGGCCTCAACTAGGAGGAGCAGTAATAATACCTGTGAGCCACTTCTTTCAACAGCCAGAAGACCCTCCACAGCAAGTAGAACCTGTAAGTGCTTCAGAGCCTGCTCAAGAAGCATCCCCGGAAGAAGGATCCCCAGTTGGAGCAGAGCAAGAAGGCCCAGCCAATGGTACACTTGCCAGTCCCATAGAGAGGTTAAGGCAGTTTTACAATCTACCCACACGTAGAACTGACAGGGTAGCAGACGGTGCAGACACAGATACCATCCACACTCCCGTACTACGCAGGTCGACAGGTAGCACATGAGATCAGACCCCTGTCAGATACAGAGAATAGAGAAGGAAACTCTGACAGTGTAAATAGTTGCCCCTGGTGCATTATATTGTGTATTTTCATGTATGAATGTCTTAACTTGTGTTTTGCATTATAATGGACAATTTAAGTGATACGGACACTTCCCTTGTTATCTCTAGTTACCCGTAAGGGTACATAAAGAACTTTGTGGCTGAGGACTGTGTACAGCCCAAAAAAACTGTTTGCTGTAAATAATTGCACTCCCTGGAGTCCCCCTTTTAGGTGACCTCAGAACAAAAACCTGTCTGGTGTGGCACAAGTGGAGGTCCAACTCAGGGCCTACGTGGAGGGTTTGCTTTGGACAGGTCCCTCAAGCTGCCAAGTACTTTAACCTGTGAGATGGACACCCTGTTAGGGGACCTCACCGAAAGAGACTTGAATTCTGAGGTTGCTCATTGTATTGTACATATCTATTTATTATCTCTAATGTTTTATATGTGATGTTCAAGCAAAGTGCCTCCCATAAAAGTAAGAGTTATTGTTGTCATCTGTTATATAAATTACTTCAGTCCGGGAGTACTGAGCTTTGCTAGGGGGGAATGTGGCGCCCTGCTGCGCATTGGTGCCACAGATCCCAGAGGGGTGCATGGACAGATTCCTCCACAAGAGGCCCTCATAGCATTCACACACCTCCACCTTCCACCTCAGACCAGCAGAGGGAGCCCGCTAGGGATATAAAAAGGGAAGGTGGAGCTAGGCAGTTCCGTCTACAGTCTGCTGCAGCCAGAGAGGTTGTCAGGTCAGTTCAGACTCAGTGAGCTCAGATTAGTGAGCTTAGGGCGTGCCGACGCCAATAGAGCGGTGAAGCGCAGTGTGCCTGCTGCAGTATGAAGCCTAGTGAGGGTCCTGAGCGTGGCCGAAGGCGAGTGGAAAGAGAGCAACATAGGGGGCAGAGGAGCTTAACCAGCTCACCCCAAAACCATTTACCGGACACCAGGTCCGCGTCTGCAGGGATTCCTTACATCCAGCAGAAATAACCGGAACCCCTGGCAAACTATATGTCCCAGGAACACCAAAAAGCTGACTGTTATACCAGTGTCAGGAGTCACGGAGGCCCAAGAGACCAGGGAGTGTAATCTCTAACAGAAGGCCCTACCACTAGGTCAGCAGGTGCAAGACAGAGACCAAGTTAGGCCTAGCTCCAGGCAGGTCAGAAACTTATTGAGGAAAGGCAAGAAACAGGAGGCCCGACACCCGCTCACTGGGGAGAGTCCTGATATGCACCCTTCACCCTGAAGTACCCTGGACCGTGCCAGAAACACCACCAGTAAAGGTACTGAAGTGAACTGTCGTGTTTCTCCTGTGACCCGGCTGGGTCCCCTCTGTCCTGCATCCCTTCACCTACACTGCCCTGAGGCCCTGCTCCACCTGTGGGGAGCCGCACCAACTAAGCTGCATGAACACTGGCCTCAGAGGACTGTCGCAGCACTGGTGATCCTCACCAGACACCACAGGTGGCGTCACGAACTTTCCCCTATCCCATATAACTCCCCCCCTTCTTTTTAAGAGTGACCCCAGGGTACGGGCCCGGGAGCCGACCACCGCGACATCCCCCAAGGTCAGGCAACAACAAGGCCCGAGCGCCGAGTCGTCCCCATTCCCTGGGCGCGTCATCTCCTGCCTAGGTGTATGCATATCGCACACCTGACCACCGCTCCCGGAGCAGAGAATACTAACTGATGACAACCCATTTTTGTGTAATCAGTGCTTGGAGTTTATCATAATTTGTGTTTTTATTTGTCCACATGTTTTTGAGGATTGATCACAGGTTCTCAATGGGATTAAGATCCAGGGAATTTCCTGTCCATGGATCAAAAATGTTAATGTTTTGTTCACCTAAACACTTAGTTATCACTTTAGTCTTTTGATATGGTCTTCATCATGCTGGAAAAATCATTTTTCATCACCAAATTTCTCCTGGATCGTTGGAAGAATTTGCTCATGGAGGAAGTTTAATTATCATTCTTTATTTATGGCAGCATTTTTAGCCCACTCCTTTAGATGAAAAGCAACCCCACAAATGAATGGACTCAAGATGCTTTACTGTTGGCATTACACTGGACTCCTGGTAGCGCTCACCTTTTCTTTTCTGGAGAATCATTCTTCCAGATGTCTTAAACAGTCTGAAGGGAATTTCATCAGTAAATTTACCCCAGTCCTCTGCCGTCCAATCCCTGTATTTCCTGCAGAATGTCAGTCTGTCCTTGATGTCGTTCGTGGAGAGTTTTGGCTCCTTTGCTGCTCTTCTTGACACCAGGCCTCACTGTGTGTGCAAATACCCTGACACCTGCCTCCTGCCATTCCTGAGCAAGCTCTGCACTGGTGTTAAAATGATCCCATAGTTGAATCATCTTTAGAAGACGGTCCTGGCACTTTCTGGAATTTCTTGAGTGCTCTGAAGCCTTTTTCACAGCATGTGATCCTCTGTCTTTGAAGTTTTTGGTGATCTAATAAATTGCGGGTTTAGAGGCAATTTTACAAGCAGCAATGTTCTTGCCTGTAAAGTCCTTTTGATGCAAAGTAATGATGACTGCACACTTGGAGGTAATCATGGTTAACAGACGATAACAATGATTTCAAGTAGCAGTCCCTGTGTAAAGCAATCAGTCTGTTTTTATAATGCAATCGTTATGTCAGAGTGATATCAGCTGCCTTGTCCTCATTAAAACTTTTTCCGGAGCTGATGAGAAGATTACTGAAATAGCGTAAGCAGGTCATTGTGTATCAGTGCTGAAATTCAGTGGAAATGGGAATTTTGTGATTAAGTAAATTTTTTGTAAAGGAATTACTGCAATTTTTTGCAATTCATCTGATCATTCTTAGTAACATTCTGGAGTTAATATAAATTGCAATTTTAAAAAATGAAGCAGCAAAGTTAGTGAAAACCAAATTTTGTCTCAGTTTCAAACCATTTGGCCACGAATGTACATACAATGCCAGGATTAACAGTGAATAGAGAAACAATGTATTCAGTACTCCGACCATATGTGTACACAGTGCCTTCATAAAGAAAACAAATTTAGAGCAAGGTCATCCCACACAGTTCCCAGTGCCCCATAACACATAAAGAACACGGTATGCCATAAATTATTGAACTTTCTGTCAAGTTTGCAAAATGAAGATGGGGTGATGCATTCAGTGAAATATCAATGTGTCTGTATCTTGTACATCTGGGATTTGTTTAATGTTGACAGCATCGGTCTATTATGATTTATGGCTCCCACTGGATTTACATTTTGTCATATTCCTTTAATACCTATTTTCTGATGCATACATAAAGTAAAAATGGTTATATCTTAATTTAGGAATCTAATTTTTAATACATTATACCCTCCTGGACTAAAAGTTTAAGAAATCTTGGATCCAGTGTAGTTTTGTAGTGGATTTCTGTTTAGTAATCCTTTAATCACATTGTGCACATCTGGCATAGATGCCACTAAAGCTCCCATCATATAAGTTAATTATATTCCTAGACCCCTCACTCACTTAATGGAGATAATAGGAGTATTGCATTGCCTCCATTGGGTCTGAATATATATGTAGGCATATCTTTTGAACTGCATATAAATGTACAGTGGACTGAGTTTTTCTATGTAAAGGAATATTTTGGCAATGTCATAACTACCATGGAGACAGAATATACGACTTCTATGGCATCCTGTTAGGGGGCGGTTGCAAACAACTTTATTAAATAATGGAAAGCAACCGAACCCGGGGTCCGCGATGCAACCTGGAGGACTGCGGCCGAACACCTTCCGGGTAAGATGGTAAAACAACCAACTGAAATAACAATCCCTTCCGTGTTACTGCACACCGGAACGGGAAGAGGGATTCGCACTATCTCCGTTAACTGCACGAGAGATGTGCGATAAATAATGTATCTGTAGCCCTGTTTACAGCACAGGGACTACACAGCAGGCGCTAGGATGCGTGTGTGATACGCGCCGGCGTAAACGTGCTCCCAGCCGGCGTGCTACCGGACTGAGGAGTATCTCTCCACGTGGCTTACAGGCGGTGCCAGGAATACGGCGTCTGCAGTCTGCTCGGGGTGTATGGCGACCCCTTTGTCGGAGCCAGACTGTCAGACGAAGCTACCTGCCTCCATCTAAGGCTGCCTATCCCCTGCTAAACCTGCCTGACAGAAGCTAGAGCACATGTGGAGCCCAAACGACCAAGCGTCCACACAACAACACCATCACAGCTCAATGATCAGAGCGCGCCGCCATGTTTGTGGGCGGGCTATTTAAAGATTAAGCCCTTCCCACCATCGCACTATTGGTGACATCACCTGCGACCAATCAGGCGGTGCCAGGTCACCGGATCAGCTGACTCCCAAACCACCATCACGGTCCGCCATGTCACGGGTATGCTCAGTGCACTGAATCCTGGACTTAGGCTGTAGCAGCCCTGTTTCCCTCCGCAACCTAGGCTTCATGTTGCTAGGAACAAAGACCTGAGAGACAACTTGTACATCTCGTGCACCAGCTAGGTGTTGGGACTGACAACAATGCTGAGCAGCATCAGCCCTGACTGGATCAAAAAGGGAGACCACAGAATCCACTCATGCTTCTGGACCCATTTTGAATCCAGCAAACACCCGACGCCTAACACATCCCTTTTGCTATTGAGTAACCAGAAACAGATCTTTTTTGTCTCCAGAGGGAAAAAAGGTCAGCAAGCAAAAGGGTGGAAAATTGGCCGTTCTGTCACAGATAGGAAAGAAAGCAAAATAATGATTAGAGATCTGCCTTTTAGCTTCGATTTTTCTCAGGAAACTCGATTTGCAGAAAAGTTATTCTCCACATATTTAATGTCTCTTATTATGGTCTGGGGTCTTTATAGACCTCAAAGCATCAAAATATAATATGTAAAAAATAAAAAAAATCCTTTTACTCACCTCACCGCTTACCCTTCCTGTCCCTCTGTTCCTCACTGTCACATACCTGGTCCTCATTGCATCTTCTGATCTGCCACTCACCCTAAAGTCCCCAGGCCTCTCACACTGAGCCTGGACTTCTTGCTCTGATGAGACATAAGAGAGTTTTGCACAACCACGCAAAAGGTCACAACCTCATGACATCAAGACATGCATTATTGCCTTGCATGCACCGCCCAGGATCTCATCAGAGCTGGAAGTCCCAGCTCAGTGTGAGGGGCCCAAGGATTTCAGCGTGAGTGACGATGCGATGAGTCCCGGCAGGTGATAGTGAGGAGTGGAGGGACGAGAGATGAGTAGTAAGGTGAGTATAGGTATTTGTTTATTTTTAGTTTTTTTTAACCATTTTATGGCCCTTTATGGTTCAGAATTGAATTACTAAAAATCCACATTTTGGCCAATGTATATTTTTATAAAATTCGAGTAGATTTCAATTCCACTCAAATTTATCTCTCGTCTCTAATATTGAAAGGAATGAATTTAGACTTCATATTTGTTCTATTTTACAACATATGGCATACGAATGTGTTCTGGAATAAATCAAACTATATGTAAGTCATTGTTACTCATATAAAACCTACAAAAGACAAAAGACAAAAATATATCTCATACCCTACCATCATTATATATAAATGTAAAGCAAAGTTGCATAATAAATATAGGGTACTTAGTGAACTATTTTTGATCAAAAAAAGTATACAAGCCGTCCCACCAGCGGCAAGGTGACCCTAAATTGGGACGGTACCTATACTGCCTATATTAAAAACCTTACTGTATATCAAAGTTGAAGTAATGCATATAAAAGGGTAGACAAATAGGACCGGGTCCCAACTCCAGACCACCCAGGCCCGTGGTAAGCTACATATATACCAGTCAGCTCAACAAAGGGGATGCCACACCCTTAAATTGCACAGAATGCAAACAAGACAAAAAACCAGGCAATGTGAACTGAGGTCTAAGATGGTAGACATGCAAGAAATAGGAGCATGTTCACACTAGCAAAAAGAAGCAAAACCTACAAAAGACAAAAGACAAAAATATATCTCATACCCTACCATCATTATATATAAATGTTACTCATATGTAGGTTGTTTTGTCTGTTTTGTATTCTTTTCATTACAGTCGCAAGGAATATTCTTCCATGGTTATAATAAGGTCTAGTTTTAACAAATGTACAAATCCTTGTGTTGATTACTAATTCTTGGTGGTTTTCTTTGCTTCAGAAGATCTTACATTTTCCTTTTGTTGTGCATAACTTTACATTGATTGCTAAGGTTAACAATTATTTTAGAGCCAAGTAAATCTGCATTATGACAGAATACAGCAGAACGCTGGGTCTTTCACAGTTTTTAGATTTATGGTGCTACTGATCTCAGCGGATAAACTTGTGTGCCCCAGGCCTTTCAGATGTCTATTGCTAGTCTTGTCTGCTTCACTGCAAGAAGTGAAATGTAATTAATTTATTAAAACATATTTTAAGAAATGACATTTAAAATGATTCCTGGTGCCAAAGAGTTTGACTGAAAAGTATTAAGATTTGAGAGTCTCCAGTAGTTGATACCTTTTAATGGTTAACTGAAAAGATGGTAACAAATTGCAAGCTTTCGAGACTGCTCAGGTCTCTTCATCAGGCATAGAATAACACAAAATCTGAAGAGTCACATATTTATACAAAAGAGAAAAAACAAGGAGCCAAATGTGGTTTATCCGCCCTGCTGGTAGGCAATGAAGATCCAAATGGCAGTATAATAATAGATTTTTTAGACTAAAGAACCAGAAATAAAAAATCCTTTATTATACTTCCATTTGGATCTTCATTGCCTACCAGCAGGGTGGATAAACCACATTTGGCTCCTTTTTTTTTTTCTTTCCTGGTCGATAGACCCGTGGATCTGCAGCAGCTGTTTTCATGCACATTTATGGTTGTGTGTCAGGTTAGCATATCCTTTTATTTGCAAAATTGTTATTCCCAGATAAGACTCTATTTGCGCTTTTTTGTTTGCTTCTAGTTTCTACTACATATTTATATGAAACAGGGCACAAGAGTAATACAATAGATGAGACAGGTGACGTGAAGCACAACTATTAGTATGGGAGGGGGGAGAAAGAATTGTGGTGTTAACTGAAAGCTTGCGGCTCACGGGAGAAATAAAGTTAATTTTCTCCTCGGAGCAACGCTTTCAGATTGGCAGCTGTGCAGCTTTCTAACACTATTAACCTCACTTTAACCCTATCTGCAAGTTAATAGTTTTTTCTACATGCTACTATATATTTATTTACTGCAGTGTGACTATGCAATATGTTTTTTTTTAGGTTTTGTTTGTTGATATCAACAGTGTAAATGTGCACCTGCATTTTTAACTTGGGGCTCGCTCTCACTTGCGATTAAATTGGACGAATGCAATCCGATAAAAAATTGGATTGCATTCGGTCCAATGTTAATCTAAGAGTGTATGCCCATATGCATTTTTTTCAACTCCAATCGGATTGCAATCGGACTGAAAAATAAGCGCAGCATGCTGTGATTGCATGCTGAATTCGGATCGCACACATCCATATAAGTCTATGGGTGCGTGTGAAACATCGCATTGCACTCGGATATCACCCGAGTGCAGTGCGATTTCACGTCAACACCAGCAATAGAGGAGATGGAGAAATTATGATGGAGGATCGGAACACAGCACTGACACTCGGCTCCCGCTCACAGCAGAGCCGGAGCAGTGTGTCATTAGCATATTGCATCAGATGCTCTCGCATTAAATGTGATACGCTAGTGTGACTCTAACTTTATACTGATAAGTGTGCTGGCCTCTGTATTTGGTTTGGCTGCAGCTTCTCTTACTAAGTAGATTTGGATGGTGTGCCTCCCTTGCCTCCTCCCAGCTATACATCATTATATACGCAGCTTTCCACAAGCAGGTCACCTCACAGTCAGGCACAAGTCCTGTTATGCCCTCATTCATTTTGAGGTCTGGTTGGCACATAGCAAGGTGAATCACTAGAGATAGGGACCATTCTGATTGGATACAACTTGTCATGGTGGAAAGGTGTTAACTCTTTTTTAAAAAAAAAAACCCAATATTTAAGTATCCTATGTTTTTAGAGTAACAGGCAACAGTAAGCTTGATATAGCTTGAACAGGGACTTCATATTGGGCAAGCCGCAATATTGGTAACCAACCACATTGCCCATGTAGCAGCTGTCTAGTCAATGGACATATGCCATAAAATGTTTTCATTCAAATAATATATATTTAATTTTTCAGTATTTAACAGAGACCACCTAAATGGAGCCTACTTATCAGAGCCCCCAACTGACCAATATAGGCTTGCCAAATGGTCACAAGGTATCACACACATTATTCTGTGCACCATTGTTTGCCTAGTGATGGATTTCCTTTAATTCCATGCCAGCAGATATCTGTGGATAGAGAAGAAAGGCAAAAACTACGGCCAGAAGATTGACTTTAGATTAGTGTCTAGATTGGAAAACATGTGTTGAAGAATAAGTGGAAAAATGTGAAACTGATTTTCATATGTGTGGTTTCTGGATTAATAAATATTTGTGGTTGTTTCTAATAACTGATCAAATGATAGTAAAAATGTGTCATTTTTTTCTCAAGCAAGCATATAAGAAATTACTGAAAATACATTTTTCTCACATGCATATTGAATTATAAAAAGCTGAATTGGTCTTTGGCCTGTTAATGATATTCATTTCAATAGACTCTAATACTTCAAGATGTAGAACAGTCTACAGCAGTGTCCTCCAACAATTGCCTTGGATTCTATATGTGGCCCCAGGCATCCTGCAGCTTCTCAGCTGTTAGCAGCTGCAGATAATATACTAGGAATGTCATTGCATTACTGAGATTGCTACTAGGGTCAAAGCCATAATGCTAGCGTTATGCACGTACCACACTCACACACGGGTAAAAAGAGTAAGGAAGACTTATTATAGAGAGAAGCCACACCTACACCTAACTGGTCCCTGTAGAGACTTGTCAATCCCTAGCAGCACAACTAAAAACCCCACCTTGGACCTGACTCCTTAAAAGGCCATCGAGGGGTTTCTCGTGCCTCCTGAGGAACCAGAGGGGGCTGCAACACACTGCCAACAAGGGGAGAGGAAGGTGAGCAGGTGGACATGACATTAGTTTAACCTCCAATAAGCCTAACAATGGTAAAAGGAAAAGGTGCTGGTAAGGTAGGCAAAGAGACACCCAGCAAAAATATCAGCGGTGTAAATCTGTCAAAGGAAAATCCCTTCAATAAAGGGCTGGAACTCCATAGTACGAATCCACCTTGAAGTTAAGCAAGCAAGGAAATGCAGTGAAGGCATACACCTGGAGAGAAGCAAACCAAGAAGGTAGAAAAAAAGACAAAAGCAACAATTAGCATTTGGACAGGAAATGAAAAGAGCAATAGCTCAACAGACAGAAGAACTGACCACGAAGAAACAAGACGTTGCCGGATAGAATCCCCAAACTGAGCCATGACAGTACCCTCCCTTCTATATGGGGCCACCAGTCCCTCAGAAACTCCCATCGTCTGATGTCTCCGACAGAGCTTCCTCACCAGGCGATTTGCATGAAGATCCTCAGAGTGAACCCAAGAGTTATCTTCAGGACCATAACCTTTCCTCTTAACGAGATACTGCAGACGGCGCCTGACACCAAGAACACGCTCAACCTCATACTCCCGATCCTCCTCCAAATCCACCTCAATTATGTCTTGAGTACCAGGTGTCCCCTCAATTTTTTAAAAAAGTTAAGAATGGAAAGAATATTGATCCTCCAGGCAATAGGAATTTGCAACTCAACTGTCACAGGATTTAAAATTGGACCTACAAATTTAGGGGCAAACTTCCTAGACGTGACCTGTAAGCGTAGATGTTTTGAGGACAACCACACAAAATACCTCACTTCAAAGACAGGAGCCTTCCTATGTCTGCTGTTAGCACCTCTTTTGGCCAGGTCACCATGCAATTTAACGATATGAGAAATCAACATAGTTGCTAAGCTCTTAGCAGTTGCAACTTTTGAAGTGGAACCAAACTAACCATTTTGCTATAATGGTCTACCACCACCCACATGACTGTATGACCTCCAGAGTTAGGCAAATCAATGAAAAATTCCATAGACAAGTGAATTCAGTGCTGTGATGGAACATTGTTAGGCAAGCGATAGCCCGCTGAAGCTTGATGAGAGGCTTTAGCTCTAGCACAGACTCTGCATCTATGGTCATACTCTTCAATATCCTTATGAGCATTCTCACATAGACATAGAAAGAGACCTCCAAGTGGCAGACAAACCTGGATGCCCAGCTAAAATGAGATCATGCACTTCATTAAGAAGATCTTCGTGTAAAAAGGCCAGTACATAAAGTTTGTTCATAGGTACAGTACAGACCAAAAGTTTGGACACACCTTCTCATTTAAAGATTTTTCTGTATTTTCATGACTATGAAAATTGTACATTCACACTGAAGGCATCAAAACTATGAATTAACACATGTGGAATTATATATTTAACAAAAAAGTGTGAAACAACTGAAAATATGTCTTATATTCTTGGTTCTTCAAAGTAGCCACCTTTTGCTTTGATGACTGCTTTGCACACTCTTGGTTTTCTCTTGATGAGCATCAAGAGGTAGTCACCGGAAATGGTTTTCACTTCACAGGTGTGCCCTGTCAGGTTTAATAAGTGGGATTTCTTGCCTTATAAATGGGGTTGGGACCATCAGTTGTATTGTGCAGAAGTCCTACTGAATAGACTGTTAGAATTTGTATTATGGCAAGAAAAAAGCAGCTAAGTAAAGAAAAATGAGTGGCCATCATTACTTTATGAAATGAAGGTCAGTCAGTCCAAAAAATTGGGCAAACTTTGAAAGTGTCCCCAAGTGCAGTTGCAAAAACCATCAAGCGCTACAAAGAAACTGGCTCACATGAGGACCGCCCCAGGAAAGGAAGACCAAGAGTCACCTCTGCTTCTGAGGATTAGTTTATCCAAGTCACCAGCCTCAGAAATCGCAGGTTTACTGCAGCTCAGATTAGAGACCAGGTCAATGCCACACAGAGTTCTAGCAGCAGACTCATCTCTTCAACAACTGTTAAGAGGAGACTTTGTGCAGCAGGCCTTCATGGTAAAATAGCTGCTAGGAAACCACTGCTAAGGACAGGCAACAAGCAGAAGAGACTTGTCTGGGCTAAAGAACGCAAGGAATGGACATTAGAGCAGTGGAAATCTGTGCTTTGGTCTGATGAGTCCAAATTTGAGATCTTTGGTTCCAACCACCGTGTCTTTGTGTGACGCAGAAAAGGTGAACGGTTGGACTCTACATGCCTGGTTCCCAACGTGAAGCATGGAGGAGGAGGTGTGATGGTGTGGGGGTGCTTTGCTGGTGACACTGTTGGGGATTTATTCAAAATTGATGGCATACTGAACCAGCATGGCTACCACAGCATCTTGCAGCGGCATGCTATTCCATCCGGTTTGCATTTAGTTGGACCATCATTTATTTCTCAACAGGACAATGACCCCAAACACACTTCCAGGCTGAGTAAGGGCAATTTGACCAAGAAGGAGAGTGATGGGGTGCTACGCCAGATGACCTGGCCTCCACAGTCACCAGACCTGAACCTAATTGAGATGGTTTGGGGTGAGCTGGACCGCAGAGTGAAGGCAAAAGGGCCAACAAGTGCCATTTTCAGTGACTACCTCTTGAAGCTCATCAAGAGAATGCCAAGAGTGTGCAAAGCAGTCATCAAAGCAAAAGGTGGCTACTTTGAAGAACCTAGAATATAAGACATATTTTCAGTTGTTTCACACTTTTTTGTTAAGTATATAATTCCACATGTGTTAATTCATAGTTTTGATGCCTTCAGTGTGAATGTACAATTTTCAAAGTCAAGAAAATACAGAAAAATCTTTAAATGAGAAGGTGTGTCCAAACTTTTGGTCTGTACTGTATATATATCATAAGTTTTGTTGGTCACTGAGCAGCAAAACATTTTTGTATAATTAACGAAAAAAAAAAGAGAAGACATGTTGGAAGATAAAAAGTTGCATAAAGTAGATAAAAAATCAGAAAATAATCCAGTAGCATTTGTATCTACATTTAGTCCACAATTTGGAGTGATTAGTTATATTATCAAGGAACACATACCTATGTTATTCCAAGATAAAAAATCTTAAATCCATTTTATCTAAAACGGTGCGGTTTGTGGCTAGGAAAGTGCCTACGATTGGGGATAACCTCTCACCTAGTCTGTATTTGAATAAGCCCTTGAACTTAAATAAAACACGGTTGCACATGTTGTAAATATATGCAGAACACAAAACTTTTTTGCTCCTCTGCGACCAACAAAACGTATGATATATATACATATATCAATTGTAACACGACACATGTAGTCTATTTAATCACCTGTACCCACTATAATTTACAATACGTGTGCTGTACAACCGGTCCGTTTAAAATCAGAAATAGAAGACACTTATCCAATGCGGTTAGTAAAGTATTATTTAATAGCTCGGCTGTGTCCAAGCATTTTGCAACAGTACATAATGGGGATGTTTCTCCCTTTCAAATATAGGATATCGAAAGGGTTAAACAACCATAGAGAGGGTGGGATCACAAGGAGAAACACATCAATAGGGAAACATGATGGATGTATATTCTCAAAATGCAATCCCGTTTAAGTATGACCGTAAGGCAATACTTCATCTATCATTACGAATAACAACCTCATTCAATCATGTCTCACCTGTGCACCGGTCTCCTCAGTGATTCAGATAGCTGTCATCTCCAGGATATGACAAAACAGACTGTTTCTTTATCCAGTTTAGTACAATGCCTCAGGACATGGGTCCAAAACACATCTGCCTAGCTTTTTAAGTTCATAGGTGGTGGTGGGAATGGTTGCTTTGGATTTTTATATTTTTTCTAATAAAATGCATTTTTACTGGATCCTTCTGCTGCTGGAATTCATTCATCTACTCTGAACCAACTTATGGATCTTGGATTCAGCCACAGCGACTTTTACAGAATTATCATAAATAAGGCCAACAGCTGAAAAAAATGCCTTAATAGAAGAAAACACCGGACAATCATCAGGCAAAGAAAATGCACAAGCCTGTGAATCTCCACAGAGCAAAGACAAAGTAATGCTCACTTGGCTCGTGGACCCAGAGGCCACAGTATGGAGGCGAAAGTATAATTTGCATGAAGTAGAAAAGATGGAAAATTAAATCTATCAGAGTCGAATCAGTCCAGCAACTTTACCTTGGGTTCCACTGTGACGCTCTGTTGGCCTGTGACATTTGGATTAGAGGGACATGCATGTTCCTGTTGTTGTTGTTTAATGTCTGCAACCTCCAAAGACAAAGCCTGATGCTGGGCTTCAGCACACAGTAACGGGCTAGCTATAAGGTTATGCACGTACCACACTCACACACGGGTAAAGGGAGTAAAGAAGAATTATTATAGAGAGAAGCCACACCAACACCAAACTGGTCACTGTATAGACTAGTCAATCCCTAGCTGCACAGCTAAAAAGACCACCTTGGACCTGACTCCCTAAAAGGCGTTGAGGGGTTTCTCGCGCTTCCTAAGAAACCAGAGGGGAGGCCGCAACACACTGCCAACAAGGGTAAAAGTAAGGTGTGCAAATCTACACAAAGACCCAGGGTGAGAAACTTAAAACACATTTATAAAAGGGGAGAGTGGGATTAGTAAGGAGAACCAAAGAATAAATGAAACAATATAAGAGCCCAGAAACCTAACATGAGCTGAATCCGCACCATACATAACAGATGCTTGCTTTCTCATACGTCCAGCATCTGTCTCTAAGAAAAGCACCAGAACCATCATCAGTACATGAATGCAGCACTAGTATTTGAATAGTACACCAAAACCACCTTCAGCACATGAATGCATCACCAGAACCACCATCAATACGTGAATACATCACTAGAACCATCATCAGTACATGAGTACAGCATCAGAACCAATATCAGTGCATGAAGACAGAACCAGTATTAGTATAGAGATCAAATGCAATGTCAGGTCAGCCCCCACCACCACAAGCATTAGTATTGCAAGAGCCTACAAATCCCAGTATGGCCTTAACAATGGTAAAGAGTAGAGATGAGCGGTGTTCGACTAGAACTGTTCGCCAATCTCAAATTCGAGCTGTTTTGGGCGGTGTTCGAGTTGTTCGACGAACCCGAACGATTTGCAAAAAATTCGGCTGTTCGAGGTTATGTTCGATAACTGTTCGTGCACCAAAAGCGTGTCCTGCATGTCTGGCGCTATTTAGAGCACCAATCATGCAGGGATTGTCTGCCACTCACTGTAATGCCACAGCCATGGTGGTTGTGGCATTACAGTGATTGCCCAAATCGATGGGAACAGTGCCAACAGTGAAACATGAAAAGCCGGCAATTCAGCAGCGGCATACACCGGTACCCGACAATTTAGAACCGAAAGAATAGAGCTTCACACATAGATTAGATAGATAGAAACATGTCAGTCACACATATAAGAAGCACAGTGACAGTGTTGCTTACTGTACTTGTCATTTAGTGTAAAGGATTTATCAAAAAAAATAATAGTGTTTTCATGCACCGTCTCTTTAAAAAAGCCGGCCGGCAATTCAGCAGCGGTACCCGACAATTTATAACAGACAGAATAGAGCTTCACACATAGATTAGATAGATAGAAACATGTCAGTCACATATATATGAAGTACAGTGACAGTGTTGATTACTGTACTTGTCATTTAGTGTAAAGGATTTATTAAAAAAAATAATAGTGTTTTCATGCAACGTCTCTTTAAAAAAGCCGGCCGGCAATTCAGCATCTGTACCCAACAATTTAGAATAGAAGGAATAGAGAATCACACATAGATTAGGTAGATAGAAACATGTCAGTCACATATATATGAAGTACAGTGATAGTGTTGCTTACTGTACTTGTCATTTAGTATAAAGGATTTATTAAAAAAAATAATAGTGTTTTCATGCACTGTCTCTTTAAAAAAGCCGGCCGGCAATTCAGCATCTGTACCCGACAATTTAGAATAGAAGGAATAGAGAATCACACATAGATTAGATACATAGAAACATGTCAGTCACATATATATGAAGTACAGTGACAGTGTTGCTTACTGTACTTGTCATTTAGTGTAAAGGATTTATTAAAAAAAAATAATAGTGTTTTCATGCACCGTCTCTTTAAAAAAGCCGGCAGGCAATTCAGCATCTGTACCCGACAATTTAGAATAGAAGGAATAGAGAATCACACATAGATTAGATAGATAGAAACATGTCAGTCACATATATATGAAGTACAGTGACAGTGTTGATTACTGTACTTGTCATTTAGTGTTAAAATAAAGGATTTATTTAAAAGAAAATTGGCATGGGGATCCCCATAATTTTAGGCTCTAGCGGAGGTTAAGCAGACAGCTGGGGCAGATGTTTGAAGCCTGGGAAGGGGGTAATACCCACGGAACTTCCCAGGCTACTAATATCAGCCCCCAGCGGAATACCTAGCCTTTACTAGCTATTAAAATGGGGGACCCCCCAAAAAAATGACGTGTGGTCCCCCCTATTTTAATAGCTAGCAAAGGCTAGGCAGACAGCTGGGGGCTGATATTAATAGCCCAGGAAGGGTTCCATGAATATTGGCCCCCTCCCAGGCTAGAAACACCAGCCGTCAGCCGCCCCAGAAATGGCGCATCCTTAGGATGCGCCAATTCTGGCACTTAGCCTCGCTCTTCTCACTGCCCTGTAGCGGTGGCAGGGGGTAATAGGGTTGGGGTTGATGTCAGCTTATAATGCCAGCTGACATCAAGCCCAGGTTAGTAATGGAGAGGCGTCTATAAGACACCCCCATTACTAACCCCATAGTCAAAGTTAAAAGAAAACACAAACACCCAGAATAAAGTCCTTTAATTGAAATAAAGACACATTCCTTTATTGTTCTAAATTAAACCATACTTACCGTCACGCCCATTCCAGCTGAAGCCAATGATCTCCTGCAATAAAAGAAAAATAATAAAGCAACCTCATCCTTACCTTTCCATGGTTCCCACGACAGCTTCAGCTCTGCTACATCGAGATAACAGGCTGGACCGCAGCAGAACTCTGCCATCCAGCCTGTCATCCCGCAGACACTGAGAAGCGCAGGCTATGAAATAATGAAATAATGAAAAAAAAATTGATGTGGGGCTTCGCCCTATATTTGTGTCCAGTCAGGTACAGCAGGCAGGAACGGGCTGCTCCCAACCACCAGCTGCCTATTTGTACCTAGCCGGACACAACAATATAGGGAAGCCCTTTTTTTCTTAATTATTCCATGAATTTCATGAATTTAAAAAAAAAATACGTGGAGCTTCGCCCTATTTTTGTGTCCAGCCAGGTACAACTAGGCAGCTGGGGGCTGGAATCTGCAGCGCAGGGAGGCCCAAGCTTTCTGGGCCCCACCCGCTGCAAATTGCAGTCCGCAGCCGCCCCGGAAAATGGCGCGTTCATAGAAGCGCCATCTTCTGGCGCTGTACCCAACTCATCCAGGGCCCTGGTGCGGTGGCTCACTGGGTAATAAAGGGGTTAAGGCCAGCTTGGCATTATCAGCTGGCCCTAAGCCCGAAATTCATGGGGTCACGCCAATATTAGACATGACCACCATGAATTTTTAGTAAAGTATTTAAAAAAAACACAACACCCAGAAAAAAGTCCTTTAATTGAAATAAACACACAATTCTTTATTGTTCTAAATTAAACCATACTTACCATCACGCCCATTCCAGCTGAAGCCAATGATCTCCTGCAATAAAAGTAAAATAATAAAGCAACATCATCCTTACCTTTCCATGGTTCCCACGACAGCTTCAGCTCTGCTACATCGAGATGACAGGATGGACCGCAGCAGAAAGCTGCCATCCAGCCTGTCATCCCGCAGACACTGAGAAGCGCAGGCATGCTTGCGCTCCTCAGTGTCTCGCTGTGACGGCATAAAGATGAGCCGAGGTCATGTCCAATGAACTCGGCGCACCTCATGCACGTCACTGACAGCGTGGGAAAATTCTCACGCTGAAGCGCTGAGTGCAGGAGAATTTTCCCACGCTGTCAGTGACGTACATGAGGTGAGCAGAGTTCAATGTCGGCTCATCTGGATGCCGTCACAGTCAGACACTGAGGAGCGCTAGCATGCCTGCGCTTCTCAGTGTCTGCGGGATGACAGGCTGGATGGCAGCGTTCTGCAGGTCCAGCCTGTCATCTCGATGTAGCAGAGCTGAAGCTGTCCTGGGAACCATGGAAAGGTAAGGATGAGGTTGCTTTATTATTTTTCTTTTATTGCAGGAGATCGTTGGCTTCAGCTGGAATGGGCGTGATGGTAAGTATGGTTTAATTTAGAACAATAAAGAATTGTGTCTTTATTTCAATTAAAGGACTTTATTCTGGGTGTTTGTGTTTTTTTTAACTTTGACTATGGGATTAGTAATGGGGGTGTCTTATAGACGCCTCTCCATTACTAACCTGGGCTTGATGTCAGCTGGCATTATAAGCTGACATCAACCCCAACCCTATTACCCCCTGCCACCGCACCAGGGCAGCGTGGAAGAGCGAGGTTAAGTGCCAGAATTGGCGCATCCTATGGATGCGCCATTTCTGGGGCGGCTGACGGCTGGTGTTTCTAGCCTGGGAGGGGGCCAATATTCATGGCTCCCTTCCTGGGCTATTAATATCAGCCCCCAGCTGTCTGCCTAGCCTTTGCTAGCTATTAAATTAGGGGGGACCCCACGTCATTTTTTTGGGGGGGGTCCTCCATTTTAATAGCTAGTAAAGGCTAGGTATTCAGCTGGGGGCTGATATTAGTAGCCTGGGAAGCTCCGTGGGTATTACCCCCTTCCCAGGCTTCAAACATCTGCCCCAGCTGTCTGCTTAACCTCCGCTAGAGACTAAAATTACGGGGAACCCCACGCCAATTTTTTTTAATATTAAATCCTTTATTTTAATACTAAATGACAAGTACAGTAACCAACACTATCACTGTACTTATTATATATGTGACTGACATGTTTCTATCTATCTAATCTATGTGTGAAGCTCTATTCTGTCTGTTATAAATTGTCGGGTACAGATGCTGAATTGTCGGCCGGCTTTTTTAAAGAGACAGTGCATGAAAACACTATTATTTTTTTTGATAAATCCTTTACACTAAATGACAATTACAGTAAGCAACACTGTCACTGTACTTCATATATATGTGGCTGACATGTTTCTATCTATCTAATCTATGTGTGAAGCTCTATTCTGTCTGTTATAAATTGTCGGGTACAGATGCTGAATTGCCAGCCGGCTTTTTTAAAGAGACGGTGCACGAAAACACTATTATATTTTTTAATAAATCCTTTACACTAAATGACAAGTACAGTAAGCAACACTGTCACTGTACTTCATATATATGTGACTGACATGTTTCTATCTATCTAATCTATGTGTGATGCTCTATTCCTTCATGTCTAAATTGTCGGGTACCGGTGTATGCCGCTGCTGAATTGCCGGCCGGCTTTTTTAAAGAAAGCGTCTTCTGAGCAGTTTGTAAGCTTTTGGACACCTTTGAAGGTGTTTTCTATGTGTTCCTATGTGTTTTTGTTTGCCTGCCATTGGTTTTAACGGTGTTCGACGGTGTTCTAAGGTGTTCGACGAACAGTTCGACGAACAGTTCCTCGAACATCCCGGTGTTCGACGAACCGAACCGAACCCGAACACTACGGGGGTGGCTCAACACTAGTAAAGAGATGCTGGGAGTTATTGTAACTAGCCATCATCATACTGCAGACCAGGAGAGACAATACTGATTAGATGTAGTCAATATCGCAAATAAACATGTACACCCATATACCTTACAGGTGATATCTTCTCTGAATGGAACCGTTCTTTTTCTTTTCTTCACTATCTTTTCCAGATGCCAGGGTGACTTTTCACATCCACAGCTTGCCTATACAAATCTCCCCTTTCTCTGGTCTTCTGCAGCTGATCCCGACTCGGTGCACTTAAAAATAACGGTCATTATAATGACTCCTGTAAATAAATGTATGCCCATTCTATGCCACTGAAAAAATAATTGTCTCTCGCTGTGCTTCTTGCACAAAATATGATCCTCACACCGTCCTTCTTATGGTACATTGCTTCTGCACTTTTCTCTCCTATAGATATTGCCTCTACACTTTCTGCCTTTATAAACAATAACCACCACACTTTCCGCCATTATTAACTATCTACCACAATGGCATACCTTATGAATTATAACTACAACACTGTTCTTCCTTGTGAATCATAACCACTACATTATCTGCCTTATTAATTATAACTGCCATACTGTCCGCCCTTACTAGCTATAACCAACAGACTGTCTGCTCTAATGAACTTAATCGTCACACAGTCTGCACTGTCCGCCTTTATAAACTATAATTGTCACTTCATGCTGTCCCCTCTGCACTGTTTACTTTCATACTGTTCTCATCTCCATATTGCCCCAATGGACCCTCTTCATATCCCTACGCCCTCTTTAAACTGTGTCCTCACAAAGTTTCACCTCATACTGCAACATTTTCACTCTATCCTTTCACACTGTATGCACCCACATTGACCCCTCTCTATAAAATCCCCTCAAACTGTCCCTTTCATGCTGCCCTAGTATCCACACTGTCACTCCAATGATGTCCCTCTCCATACTATGCCCCTTTTCACATTGCTCCCTCTACACTGTCACCCCTTAAGCTTTCTCTCTCTGTACTGTGTTCCCTTGCATACTTGTCCCCCTCTGCTTAATATAAGCACCATACATTGCCTTTACTCTAACTCACTACAATAAAAGTTCCATGTTTCTTCAGCTCCATCACAGAACACTTAAAGAAGTTGTCCAGTACTTTTTACAATTGCCCCAATGTATTCACCCTGTGCCCACAAGTCTTTTTGTAATCACATTCTGCTGTTCTTCTTGCCTGTGAGCGGCGCTATCGCTGGCCGTTCACAGGCATCTCATGACCCCCGGCTCCAGCCAGCTCTTCCTTCCGCTGATGTCACGTCAAGTGAGGCGTGACATCAGTGACACAGTCCCCGCTGTGGGCTGGGTTACCCCACGTGTCACACCCAGCATCCACCACACGCTTTCCCTCTCCTCATTCATTGGGAAAGCATGTTGTGGATGCTGTGTGTGATGCACGAGGTAACCCAGCCCACAGCCCAGCATCTACCGCAGGGACTGCGTCACTGATGTCACGCCTCACTTGACGTGACATCAGCGGAAGAGCCGGCTGCAGCCGGGGGTATGCGATGCCTGTGAGCGGCCAGCGATATCACCACTCACAGGCAAGAATGACAGCAGAAGGTAATTACAAAAAGACTTATGGGCACAGGATAAATACATTGGGGCAATTGTAAAAAGTACTGGACGACTCCTTTAACTTCCCATTCTTTGCACTACCTCTGCAGTGCAGCAGTGACAGTGATCTGGTGGCAGTTGCTCTTTGTCTCGGCCCTGGAAGTGCCAGCTCACTGCTCATATCTTGAAATGTTTTGGGGTCTAAAGCACAAGAATTCAATCAAATGTAGGGATCAGCGTTATACCTGTTTTTCGAGCCGGCTGCCAGCTTATCAACCGGTTGGGAGAAGTACGGTGGTAAAGTTTATAGTATTTTTACATTTTACAAAGTATCAGCTTTTTAATAATTGTTATTCCACCTCAGTCAGTGATTTTTTTTTTATTCTGGTGGTTTAAACATTTGCGTTGTTGGTCCTCGGTCAGTGAATTTCTTATCAACTGGTTGGGAGAACCAAGGGGGAGGTAAAATGCTGCTCACTGGTAGATACCTCAGACTGCCTCCTGAGACAAGATGTTCATTCTGTCCTGCTCAGACCAGATCCTTTTAACTAGTACTATAGACCAAACTTTAAAATAACTTGAGACCTCAGAGCAGGAATCCTAAAAAATCCAGTGCCGAGACCAGTAAGTATAAATGAACGTTTCTGCTTTTCCTTTTTTTATTTCACTTATAGTTTTGGCCTCAAAACTGTATAAACATCATCAAAACTGCACATGTAAAAGCACCGTAGACGGTTTAAGTCTGCTGTATTATGACCATAATCTATCTCCTACAGGGAAATCTAATCTCCAAGCATAACAACAAAGGGGTGAGCAGAATTCCACAGATGGGCAACAGACTTCAGCTATAAAAAGCCCGTCAAATTTCAGTATGTGCAAAAGTTATAAAATCCCTGATGCTGTCTTGTGCTGGTTTCTCTCCCAAGTAAAGTAAGTTTGTAATTGGTTTACTCTTCCTAAAAACAAAATCTTTACCCTCTCACACCAGAACACCAGACAATACAGGATTACAATTGTAGAGGATGAAGGGAAGGCAGAGATATTAAAAGTATAGTTTCATCTGTATTCCCCAATGAACTGCGAGCACCAGATTGATAAATAGGGCATAAAGCAAGGTTCACCACCTAATATTACTAACTTAAAACAAGAAGTACAGCTGCACCTAAGTAAATTGAATATTGCTAAAGCCCTTAGGAGACTCAGTATTCTTCCACGAGCGTTCAGGGAGTTGGGCTCAGTAATTGACAGATTATTGTATCTCATCTTCTTTGAGTCTTTTGAGCAGAGTCAGTGCAACAAGATTGGAGGATGGCTGACATGTCCTCCCTCATGAACTATAACCACCATACTGTCCATTTTTATGATCTATAACCACCACACTGTCTGCCATTATGAACTATAACCGCCACACTGTCCTCCCTTATGAACTATAACAACCATACTGTCCATTTTTATGATCTATAACCATCACACTGTCTGCCATTATGAACTATAACCACCACACTGTCCTCCTTTATGAATTATAACCAGCACACTGTCTGCTCTAATGAACTATAACTGTCACAGTGATATATTAGATGAATAAGAAAGTGGAATAATTGAACAACCTTCCAGAAAGTTTAATATACAGTAGAAAACAATGTAAGGCTATGTGCCCAAAACTGCTCCGGATTTTTCCTGAGTGCTTCCGCATCTCCCCTGGCAGAAATAACGCATGCGGATTGTACATGCGCTTTTCCTGCCAGGGACATGCGGATGTGAAGCGTCCTTCACATGCATTTCCGCATGCGGGTTGACAAGCGCTTTCCAAAAGATTTTAGCATCACTTGGAAAGTGCTTGTCATCTTGGTCACACTATATAAATCCATGCAACCGGCATGGATTTATATAGTGTGACCTTAAAGAATGTTTAAAAATAAAAAAATAAATCTATACTTACCTTCCGATGGCCCCCGCAATCTTTATTCGCTCCATCCTGGCTGCCGGCAGATCGCGGTATACTGAATGACCTGCCGACATCAGCATCGCGTGACCCGTCACATGACTATGACGTCAGCGCAGGTCCTTCAGTCCACCGCGATCTGCCGGCATGGGAGGACGAGCGCAGCGGGGGCCATCAGAAGGTAAATATAACATTTATTTTTTATTTTATTATTTTTTTCACAGGTTCTATGGTACCTGGGTCCGGAGGAGAGTCTTCTCTCCTCCAGACCCGGGTACCATCCGCATATTGGAACGCATGGAATGCGCATCTACATATACAGTGATGCGGAATTCTAGCGTTCCAATGCAAGTCAATGGCGGCGAAAACGCAGCGCTTCCGCAAAATAATTGGTAGTGCTGCGTTTTTTTCCGCAATGATAATTCGCAGCGGAAATTTCCGCAGCATGTGCACAGCACATGCGGATTATCATTGGGGAACACGGCAGGACTTCTACCATGCGTTTTTTAAGCATTTCTGCAGCGTTTTTGCCGCTGCGGAAACACTTAAAAAACGCATCATGGGTGCACAGCCTAATACCTGACAACCAGCATGGGTTCATGCTGGATTTCTATAAAAAGATAAGTGCAAATCTAAATTTTGGGCATGTAGCTGATGTGACATATCTGTACTTTGTAAATGCATGTCATATTGTACCACACAACTGCATTGTACTGAAGCTTGAGAAGCAAGTACTGGAGGACACTATGCACATGGGTAAAAAAATAGTAAGGGTATGTGCACACGATGCAGAAATGCTCAGGATTTTTTCCTGAGCGTTTCTGCATCTCTCTGGCAGGAAAAAACGCATGCGGATTGTACATGCGGTTTCCTGCCAGGGACATGCGGAAATGAAGCGGTCTTCACTTTCATTTCCGCATGCGGGTTGACAAGCGCTTCCCAAGCGATTTTAGCATCACTTGGAAAGTGCTTGTCAACTTCACACTATATAAATCCATGCAACCGGCATGGATTTATATAGTGTGTGAATGTCAAAAAATAAAAAATAAATATATACTTTACCCTCTGATGGCCCCCGGTGTCCTGCTTCGCTCGGTCCCGGCTGCCGGCAGTGAAGACTTTAGGACCTTCCGACGTCAGCGTCACGTGACCCGTCACATGACTCTGACGTCAGCGAAGGTCCTTCTTCATTCAACCCCGAAGTGCCGCGAACCAAGCAGGAGCGCTGCGCAGGCCGTCAGAAGGTGAGAATATATATATTTTTTATTTTATTCTTTTTTTTTTAATGGTACCTGGGTCTGGATGAGAGTCCTCTCATCCACACCCGGGTACCATCCGCACATTAGACCGCATGAAAAGCGCATCAACATATACAGTGATGCGGATTCCATGCGGTCTAATGCAAGTCAATGACAGCAAAAGAGCAGCGTTTCTGCAAAATTAATTGACATGCTGCGGATTTTTGACCGCAGCATTTACGCTGCGGAAAAATCCGCATCATGGGCACAGCACATGCGGATTTCAATTGGGGAACATTGCTGCCCTTCTACCATGCGTTTTTCATGCGTTTCCGCGGCGTTTACGCAACTGCAAAAACGCCGCGGAAACGCATGAAAAACGCATCGTGTGAACTCAGCCTTAGGCTTAGTGCCCACGATGCAGAAATGAAGCAGAAATTTTCCTGAGCATTTCTGCATCTCCTTGGCAGAAAAACGCATGCAGTTTTTACATGCGTTTTTGACACGGTTTTGACGCGTTTTTGATGCGTTTTTCCAATGCATTGTATAGGCAAATCTGCATGCAGAAACGCACAAGAATTGGTCATGTCAGGATTTTTTCTGCGGAGTAAAATCCGAGCAGAAAAAATCCTGACCATGTGCACAGAACTTGCAGAATGTCATAGGAAGTCATGGGCTAAGGTATGCAATGCATTTCTGGAGCATTTCTGCGCTGCAAATCCGCACCAAAAAACGCACCAAAAACGCATCGTGGGCACACAGCCTTATAGATAGGAAAAAAATAATTATTAATGTTTCAATCTATGAAAAGGTCAGCAATGAGATAGTACAAGAACTTGAGTTAGGTCCAATTATTTTAATTTTATTTATTAATGACCTTGTGAATGGGATTAAAAGTAAAGTTTCAGTCTTTGCCGCTGACACAAAACTTTGTAGAATAATAAAAACTGAGATAGATTGCATGATATAACAAACAATCTACAACCCCAATTTCAGAAAAGTTAGCAGAAGCTCTAATTGCCCCCCCCCCCCAAAAAAAAATAAAAATAATAATAATAATCGTCAGGGTCACCAAAGATCAGATCTCACAACTTTCCATCCTTTACATAGTAATTTTCCTCCTGCTGAAGTCCTAGATCTCTCTTTCATTGCCCCATAAAGTGTGATGCCAATAAAAGGGCCCCCAAACACAGTATGATACCCCCATGGTGAATTCCTCTACATACGCAGTATAATGACCCTACTCTACCCCACCTCAACTCCCAGGGCAAAGTATGCTGACCCCAACACAGTATGATCCCCCAACTGTGAGCCCCTAGAGCTAGAGAGGATGGTACATAATAAGGGAGGGTGTTATGCATAATAAAAGAGGAAACTATATAACTAAGGATGGCGCTATACATAATAAGTGAGTACACTATATACTAAGGGACTGTGCTATACATAATAAGGCTACATTCCTGCATCTGTGTGCAGTGTCGGTGTGCGGCCCTGTTTTACCGACGCATTGAGCATGTCCTATTCTAATCCTCAAAATCGGATCAGAACAGGACATTCTCTGACCCTCACAGATCTCATTCTCAGATCAGTGATTTTCATGGATGTGTGAATGGATCTATAAAACTGTACGAGTCCGTAGACCATCCGAATAAAAAAATCTGGCAGCACACAGGCATTTCACACAAATGTGAGAATGTGGCCTAAGGGATTTTACAGATAACATTATCACTCCAAGTCACACAGTGCAGATACAGAATAATATTTACATCTAGGCACTTACCGCTGACGTGTCATATGATCAGAGTCGGTTTCTGCTGCTTCTTCTCCATCTGGTCAGACCTTCATGTCGACATCTCCCAGCCACAACTCGTCTTGTCACGATGATCTCCAGCCTAGAAAATAGCAAGGTCACATATTGTGTCTCCCTCGCTCTGCGCCCCTGAATACAGATATGTACCCCCATTAATATACTATTAGCCACTTAGTAATCAAAATATAAAGTGATAAGCAGCACTGTGCCCCTCATTAACTATAATCTCCACCAGCCAATAATATAAACTATTCAGTCTGTGACTCTCCCCAATTAACTGTAAGGTTATGTGCACACGGAAAACATACAAGGCTTCACAGTACAAGCAAAGTGAAACCCCCATAATTGCTCTCTCCCAGCACCCCCATGATTGCTCTCTCTCAGCACCCCCATCATTACTCTCTCCCAGCACCTCCGTCATTGCTCGGTCCCAGCACCCCCGTCATTGCTTTCCACATCCCCACCATCCTCATCATTGCTCTGTTCCACCACTCCCATCATTGCTCTCTCCAAGCACCCCCATCATTGCTCTCTCTCAGCACCCCCATCATTGCTCTGTCCCAGAACCCCCATCATTGCTTTCTCCCTGCCCCCCATCATTGCTCTGTCCCAGCACCCCCATCATTGCTCTCTCCCAGCACCCACATCATTTCCTCTCAGCACCCCCATCATTACTCTGTCCCAGCACCACCATCATTGCTCTCTCCCAGCCCCACATCATTGCTCTGTCCCAGCACCCCCATCATTGTTCTGTCCCAGCACCTCCATCATTGCTCTCTCACAGCCCCCCCATCATTGCTCTGTCCCAATGTGGCGCCCCTGAGGGTTCAACCGCCACAGGGATGCTGCACTTCTTTAATGGAGTGTAGTGTTCCTCCTCTGAGGTAAGAACAGTGTGATAGTCGTGACCCAACCTTTGCATCCAACACCACATTTCTCCACCAGAGGGAGCTGGTATGCACTAGGTGCTGCTCCCCTGGTTACAGGGAGACTGGGGAACCAAGAGTCAGGGGAACCAGTTAGTGGGTGAGGGTGGAGGACTTACAAGTTAGTTACACTTTAAATTTGATATTTAATTCACAGCCATCTTTGGTCCAGGTTCTTTGGTCTTTGCTTTTTGTTCTTTGTCTGTTCTCTGATCGTTCTCTGACTGACAGCGGTAGTCAAGTCTTGGCACTGTGACCTCCCTCCCGGAGCGCAGATCCTGTGTGGGCCTGCCTCGGATGGAGACGCAGCCCTCGCACCCCGGCCTTGGGTCGAGGGGCAGGTTGTAGACTAGGCATGTCTCAACCC
This sequence comes from Phyllobates terribilis, assembly GCF_046119375.1. Taxonomy (NCBI): domain Eukaryota; kingdom Metazoa; phylum Chordata; class Amphibia; order Anura; family Dendrobatidae; genus Phyllobates; species Phyllobates terribilis. The sequence goes on along the minus strand of NW_027362762.1, from coordinate 123,003,956 downwards.
GGCCAAGGAGCAGGACCAAGAAGGCCAGGAGCTAAAGAGTGTGGCTCCACAGCAAATGGATCCCAGGCAGGATGCAGACGGAGCGGAGTACGCCACCTGTCCTCACCAACCTGATATATTCAGAGGGAGTCCGGCTGCAAGAGGGGTACCGGCCCACGATACCCGACCTTGTTACTCCATGTCCTGGTCGGGAAAGCCCGGTAGGCCCTGAGGATCCCACCGGGAATCGGACGGAGCGGAGCTGCCACCCATGCCCTTATTCTGAGAGGAGTTCAGAGGGAGACCCGGCCTATTTGCACGCACACGGACAGGAAAGGATTAGGCCCGTAGTTCAGGAACACTCTGGTGTAGGGTCCCGACTGAATGCTGGACTTACTCGGAGGTTGTCGGACCCCCGTCCCTGGTGACGCTGGACTCCGTGGGGAGCAGGGAGTCACCTTCTTCATGCCATCTATGTGAGTAAAGCCTTAGAAGTTCACCCCTATGGCCTCCGGACTGTTTATTCTGCGCCACACCGCGAGACGAAGAGCCCGTACTCCTCTACTAGTACCCCCTCCATCCTGTCCATCTGCCCTGAGGCCACGCTCCGCCTGTGGGGAGTAGTAATAACTTTGGCCGCCATAACACCATGCCTCAGCGGACTGCAGCGGCGCTGGTGGCCCTTCCTTCACCAGGTACCATAGGTGGCATAGTCGTTAATCAGCCACTCAACCCGGATAAGCCCACACCATCTTTTTTTAACTGTGACTGCCCTGAGTACGGGTCGGGTCCGGGCCACGGCTGCACCCCATCTCTCCATCGAAGGACCCGACTCCGAGTCCCCCATCTCCCAGGGTAAAGAAAAGGGCTTTTCGAGTAAGAGGCGTCACACCAGCACCTCCATAATTGCTCTCTCCCAGCACCCCCATCATTGCTCTCACCCAGCACCCCCATCATTGCTCTCACCCAGCACCCACATCATTGCTCTCTCCCTCCACCTCCCTCATTGCTCTCTCCCAGCACCCCCGTCATTGCTCTCTACCAGCACCCCCTTCATTGCTCTCTCCCAGCACCCCGTCATTTCTCTGTCCCTGCACCCCCATCATTGCTCTGTCCCAGCACCCCCATCATTGCTCTCTCCCAGCACCCCCATCATTTCTCTCTCCCAGCACCCCCATCATTGGTCTCTCCCAGCACCCCATCATTGCTCTGTCCCAGAACCTCCATAATTGCTCTCTCTCAGCCCCCCATCATTGCTCTGTCCCAGCACCCCCATCATTGCTCTGTCCCAGCACCTCCATCATTGCTCTCTCCCAGCCCCCCCATCATTGCTCTGTCCCAGCACCTCCATCATTGCTCTCTCCCAGCACCCCCATTATTCCTCTCTCCCAGCACCCCCATCACTGCTCTCCCCAGTCCCATCAGCCCCATTATTGCTCTTCCCAGCCCCATCACTCCTCTCCCCAGCCCCATCAGCCCCATTATTGCTCTTCCCAGCCCCTTAATTCCTCTCCCCAGCCTCATCAGCCCCATTAATGCTCTCCCCAGCCCCATCATCCCACCATTGCTGTCCCCCCACCTCCCCTCCCCAGCGTTTCAGTAAAAAAAAAAAAAAAAAAAAAACAACTTACCTCAACTCGCTCCCCTGCAGCATCTTCCTGGTTGCCGGCAGCTTTCTTCCTGACCCAGGTGCGCGCTGCATGATGACATCATCAAGCTGCGCGCGCCTGGGTCAGGGCGGAAGCAGAGGACGAACCCTCCAGCTCCGCTGCTATTCTCCTCCTGACTAGTGTTGAGCCACCCCCGTAGTGTTCGAGTTCGGTTCGGTTCGTCGAACACCCGTGTGTTCGCCGAACTGTTCGTCGAACTGTTCGTCAAACACCTTCGAACACCATTAAAACCAATGGCAGGCAAACAAAAACACATAGAAACACATAGAAAACACCTTCAAAGGTGTCCAAAAGCTGACAAACTGCTCAGAAGACACAACTAACACATGCAAAAGTGACAAGTACATATAGTCATGCGAAAAGAAAAGAGTTGGAGGAGTAAAAGGAGGGGGAGACACAGATATAGGCATGTCATGCCCTTCTAAAATCCAAAAAGTGAGAAGCCGACACGTTCAGTCGGCTCCTGCCCGTGCCACCTCCGTGTCTCCGGGTTTGTGCCAGAGCCGCGGTGAACCCTGACGGCCAGCCCCCCTCTCCCAATACTGGTGCCTGTCCGCTGGTGGGTCGAGCGAGCCCCCCTGTGGTGGAGGCAGCTCTTAGCTTTTTAATTTAAATTGTCTCTCTAATTTGAATGAATACACTTTAAATCCATTTACAAGGATCTATTGGAGGGCAAGTCTCATGCCAGCAGCCGCGGTAATTCCAGCTCCAGTAGCGTCCACTAAAGCTGCTGCAGTTAAAAAGCTTTTATAAGGATCGAGCTCGGCTGTCCACCGCAAGGCATCCTACTGCCAGTCCCAGCCCCTATGCCTTGGGGTGCCTCCTGATGCTCTTCACTGAGTATCCCGTGGTCCCGAAGCATTTCCTTTGAAAAAATTAAGTGTCCAAACTACAGGTGGTGTAGCTTGCTTAACAGCCGGGATAATCCGCTGACTAGCAGACACTGCTACTAGGCACAAAGTATTTCCTGGGCTAGATGCAGTTAAAAATTTGTAATTAGATACTCTCGTTGGATGCTGAGAAAGCATTCCATAGAGTCTCCTGGCACGCCATATATGATTCTCTTAAAAAGCTTGGGGTAGGGGTCTAGGGGACCCTTTTATAGCCAAAATCATGGCCCTGTATCACAATACGTCACCTAGGCTGAAGATAAATGGAACTATAGCACCCTGAGGGCTCGGTTGCTACAGAGGTATTGCACCTCACCCAGAGGTGTGATATCTCACTCTCAGGTAAGGATGGAGTGTGGATCAGGACCCGACACCTGCATGCATTACACCTGTTAGAACCTTGCTCTTAGTTTTTTTTTCCTTTGCTGGTCACATGACCTTGTTGGCCTATTTAAGCCTGCTCCGCCCTTCTGGCTTTGCTGGACTTCATTGTATATCTACTTTCTAGCTAGCCTGTGCTCTGTGTCTTGCTCTGTTAGTTTGCTTGGTCTACTGACCTCTATGTTCTATATATTTTGTTTGTTCGTCTGTCTGCTAAAATTTCTGTTAGGAGGTGTCCCATATTCCTCCCAGTCCTTAGTACTTGTAGGGATTCCCTCCCCACATCTATAGGTCTCCGTACAGACTAGCTTAGGACTTTAGCAGGTCTGATCACAGGATCAGGTCCCCTGTTACATCGTAGGGATTAAGCTGAGTTCTATCGTAGGGACAGATCTCCTCTCTTTCCTTAGCTCTGGTAGCAGAACATAACAGTAAGTCCAGCCTGCAAATTCTCTAAGGAAAGATTTTTCTGTTCCATCATGGTGTCGCTTCAGGATTTGGTTCATCGCCTGCAGGGACTCTCTCTGGAGGTGGCCGAGCTCCGTCAGCACGTGAGTAACTGTCCTGGAGCACATTTCTTGGAGCCTAAGGTATGTTTGCCGGATTTATTTTTTGGTGAACACCGAGAATTTTTTTCATTTAAAAATGCTTGCTTATTGTATTTTCGTTTGAGACCTAAGTCCTCTGGGGATGAATCCCAGCGCGTAGGGTTCATAATGTCACTTTTGCGCAAAGAGCCTCAGGAGTGGGCCTTTTCTTTGCAACCTAGTGATACATGCTTCAGATCAGTGGATAGTTTTTTTTCTGCTTTGGGACTATTATATGATGATCCTGACCGTGTCGCATCAGCTGAGACTGAGTTGAGACGTTTAAAACAAGGATCAGGTAATGTGGAAAAATATTGTACTCATTTCCGTCGCTGGTCTACTCAAACAGGGTGGAACGATTCTGCTCTGAAAAGTCTATTTCTTGCTGGGCTCAGTGAAAGGGTTAAAGACCTGCTAATTGCTTATCCTACACCTGAAGATTTGCAACAGGCTATGCAATTAGCTATACGGGTGGATAGAAGACTGCGTGCAAGGGTTAATGAGAGCAAATCCTCTGCTATGTCAGTTTCTGGTTATGAGAATGTGTGTACTAACAGTGGTGAACCGATGGAGATTGGATCGGTGACACCTCGCTCTCAAGAAAAAGACCGTCGATTTTCTGAAGGCTTGTGTTTCTATTGCGGAAAATCTGGTCATTTGATTAAAGGCTGTGAGCTTCGTATGAAGAAAGAAAAAAAAATGGTCAGTCATGCCCGTATTGCCTGTTTAAATTCCAAGGGTGTATTTTTAGCTGCTTCCACGATTGCTCAGAAAAAATTAATGGAATTTCGGGTATTTGTTGATTGCGGGTCTACTCTGAATGTAATTGATGGGGGATTCGTGGAAAGACTCAATTTAAAACCTGAACCTTTATCATCCCCCATTGCTGTGGTTTCTGTGGATGGTTCCCCTTTGAAGAATATTACTCTCAAGGTCTGTGAATTTCCTCTCACTATTAATGGTGTTCACCATGAGAAATTGGATTTGGTAGTTTTGAATAACTTGCCTTCTCCAGTAATATTGGGATTGCCCTGGTTAAAATTTCACAATCCTGTACTGGATTGGTCTACCAGTGAAATTAAATCCTGGAGCCATAAATGTTATGACAAGTGTTGTAACGGGCGTATTGCAGCTTTGGATAGGGGAGAATTGCCTGTTCCTATTCAGGATTTTTGGAGAGTTTTTTCTGAGAAGGAATCGCAGGTTTTGCCTCCCCATAGAGACTATGATTGTTCTATTGAATTTGTCCCTGGAGCGACTCTTCCTAAAAGTCGTTTATTTAACCTTACTATTCCTGAGAGGAAGGCTTTGGAGGAATACATACAGACAAGTTTGGCCGCCGGTCACATTAGGCCCTCTAAGTCTCCTGTGGCGGTTGGATTTTTTTTTGTAAAAAAAAAGGACGGCGGTTTACGTCCTTGTCTGGATTTTCGTGAGATTAACAAAATTACTGTACGCAATCCTTACCCACTGCCATTGATTCCTGATCTGTTTAACCAGTTAATGGGGGCCAAGTGGTTCTCTAAAATTGACCTTAAGGGGGCATACAATCTGTTGCGCATGAAGGAGGGTGACGAATGGAAGACTGCTTTTAACACTCCTGTGGGTCATTTTGAGAATCTGGTTATGCCTTTTGGTCTTACTAATGCTCCTGCATTTTTTCAGAATCTGATTAATGACATCCTTAGACCTTTGATCGGCAAAAATGTGGTTGTGTATTTGGATGACATTTTGATTTATTCGCCGGATCTGGAGTCTCATTGGCGGAGCGTGCGTGAGGTATTACAGTTATTAATGGACAATTCGCTTTTTGCTAAGCTGGAGAAATGTGAGTTCGCTGTACAGAGAATTAGTTTTTTGGGCTACATTATCTCCAGCAAAGGTTTTGAGATGGATCCGGTTAAGGTTCAGGCTGTGCAGGAATGGCCTAGGCCTATTGGTTTGAAATCGATACAGAGGTTTTTGGGTTTTGCCAATTACTACAGAAAATTCATAAAAAATTTTTCTAGTATTGTCAAACCTCTGACTGATCTCACCAGGAAAGGTGCTGATGCTGTTCAGTGGTCTTCTGAGGCCATTGAAGCTTTTGTGTATCTCAAGGAGAGGTTCACCTCTGCTCCCATCCTTATGCAGCCTGATGTTACTAGGCCATTTTTGGTTGAGGTTGATGCTTCCTCTGTGGGGGTTGGCGCAGTATTGTCTCAGGATAACGGGGATGGATTACATCCCTGTGCCTTTTTTTCAAAAAATTTTTCGGAGACTGAATTGAATTACGATATTGGTAATCGGGAATTATTGGCTATTAAACTCGCATTTGAACACTGGCGCCACTTCTTGGAAGGTGCGGAATTTCCCGTTCAGGTTCTTACGGATCATAAAAATCTGATATATCTTGATGCTGCCAAGCGCCTGAATGCCCGTCAGGCTAGGTGGGCACTGTTTTTCTCGCGGTTTAATTTCTCCGTTACTTACATCCCTGGTACTAAGAATGTTAAGGCGGATTCCTTGTCTCGCAGTTTTTCTCCCATAGTCGGTGCTGAGAAAGAGGAGAACATTTTACAAGAAGGTGTTGTGATAGCTGCTTTGGACTCCGTTTTGGAAAATGAGATTCTTAAAGCACAGGAGAATGCCCCTTCTAACACTCCTCATGGGAGGTTGTTTGTGCCTGGAACCTTTAGGAGAGATTTGTTTGTTGAGTGTCACGAATCTCGGTTGGCAGGTCATCCCGGAATCTCTGAGACCAAGAGACTGGTGGGTCGCAGTTTTTGGTGGCCTGGATGGCAGAAGGAAGTCATTAAGTGGGTGCGTCAATGTACTATATGTGCTAGATCTAAGTCCTCACATACTCCTGCTGCGGGGTTGCTTTTTCCTTTGGAGGTTCCCAGTGCTCCTTGGACACATTTGGCTATGGACTTTATAACTGACCTTCCCCCCTCTGAGGGTTTTACTGTCATCTGGGTGGTCGTGGACCGTTTTAGCAAGATGTGTCACTTGGTTCCCTTTGTCAAACTGCCCTGCGCTAAAACTCTCGCTAAGGCCTTTGTCAAGGAAATTGTCAGACTTCATGGCGTTCCTACTGATATTGTTTCTGATAGGGGTCCTCAGTTCGTGGCTCGTTTTTGGCGTGCCTTTTGTGACAGGTTGGGAGTTCATTTATCGTTCTCGTCCGGATATCATCCTGAATCTAATGGCCAGACAGAAAGGAAAAACCAGGATGTTGAGCAGTTCTTGCGTTGTTTTGTGACAGACAATCAAGAGGGGTGGTCTGAGTTTCTGCCACTTGCTGAATTTGCTCTGAACAATCATACATCTTCTTCTGCTGGTTGTTCGCCTTTTTTTTGTTGTTCTGGGAGACATCCGTCGTTTGGGTCGTTCTCCAAGTTGGGATCTGCCGTGCCTGAGGAGGAGAATTTTTCCGGTGATTTGGAGAGAGTTTGGACGGATGTGCGTGGTAATCTTCAGGAGGCCAACAGAAACTCTAAGGACTACTTTGATAGGAAACGACAGGAGGTTTTGTTCGCTGTTGGTGACATGGTTTGGTTGTCCTCTAGGAATCTGCGGTTGAGGATTCCTTCTAAGAAATTGGGTCCCAAGTTTGTAGGGCCCTTTAAGGTGCTTCAGGTTGTCAACCAATCTGCTGTTAGGTTGGAGGTTCCTACCTCCTGGAGAATTAATCCGGTATTTCATGTCTCTCTGTTGAAAAAAGCTGTTGTATCGGATTGTGACGCCTCTGCCTCTGTTCCTCCGGTGGTGGAGGACGGGGAATATGAAATTTCTCGCATCCTTAACTCTAGACTGTATAGAGGTAGTTTGCAGTATCTTGTGGCCTGGAAAGGTTTCGGACCCGAGGATAACTCTTGGGTGAGGTCGGATGATGTTTCCGCGTCCAGACTTATCAGAGCGTTTCACAGGAGATTTCCTGATAAGCCTGGTCCTAGGGGATCCGGAGGATCCTCTTAGAAGGGGGGTACTGTTAGAACCTTGCTCTTAGTTTTTTTTTCCTTTGCTGGTCACATGACCTTGTTGGCCTATTTAAGCCTGCTCCGCCCTTCTGGCTTTGCTGGACTTCATTGTATATCTACTTTCTAGCTAGCCTGTGCTCTGTGTCTTGCTCTGTTAGTTTGCTTGGTCTACTGACCTCTATGTTCTATATATTTTGTTTGTTCATCTGTCTGCTACTATTTCTGTTAGGAGGTGTCCCATATTCCTCCCAGTCCTTAGTACTTGTAGGGATTCCCTCCCCACATCTATAGGTCTCCGTACAGACTAGCTTAGGACTTTAGCAGGTCTGATCGCAGGATCAGGTCCCCTGTTACATCGTAGGGATTAAGCTGAGTTCTATCGTAGGGACAGATCTCCTCTCTTTCCTTAGCTCTGGTAGCAGAACATAACAGTAAGTCCAGCCTGCAAATTCTCTAAGGAAAGATTTTTCTGTTCCATCATGGTGTCGGTACACCACATTGCCGTGGGGCAGGGCGACCAATATGCCCCGGAGATGGGCACGACAGTCCCTGTCCCTGGCTGGAGTGGGGGGAGGGAACACTGAGGAAGGAGAACCCTGTAGTGCAGGAGCAGGGAGGAAGCAGTTCCTGGGTGCATTGAGAAGGGAGTATAAAAGGTGGGCACCATCTTAGTTCAGTGCAGAGAAGTCTGAGCAGAAGTGGCAGGGAGCAGGGGCTCTGCATGAGCTCTGCTCCGGAGGTGGGCCTAGTAATAGAGGCCCAGGCCTGGAAGAGGGAGAAGGAAGGAAGAGGAGCGGAGAAGGCTCCAGGAACGAGGAATGAAGGGATCCCAGGGGTGCGGACGGGCGAGTCGCCACCGCACGCCCGAATCCACCTGCGTGGAGGGGTCAGGCCAAAGGGGGAGACCGGTCCCCGAAACTAGTGGAGGCAGGAAACGACCCTCAGCTAGAAACCGGAGGCTGTGACATTTTATGTGGCGCAGCCCCTCGCTACACCCGCTAGGAAGGCACCACATAGGGTCAGGGAAACTGGCGCCAAGTTTACCAAGAGGAGGCCCGAGGCAGCCGGACAGAAGGGTTGGTAAGAAAGGCCAGACAAAGGACACACAAAGGGGGTCCTGTGAAGCGCTCCAAAGTTATCTGGGAGTTGTCTGAGCCCCTCACCTGGTGAGCACAGTACGACGTGGGCAGCCGTTACCTGCAGACGTGGTCTGGATAATAAGAACTGTGAGTAAAGGCCCTGGACTGCATCACTGACTCCGTGTCGTTACTGCTGCTGCCCTGCACCATCACCCCCATCCTCCGCATACACTGCCCTGAGGCTATACTCCTCCCGTGGGGAGTTATGCTACGCTCTGCTGCACCGACAACACCAGCCTCAGCGGTCTGCCCTGCAGCGGCGGTTCACTCTGACCGCAATCCACGGGTGGCGTAGTCGGATATTTAAACATCAAAACCACATAAATAGTTCCGCCACTGGTTTGACCACCCTGAGCCACGGAACCGGGTCGCCGCCACGAAGACTACAACCACCAGCATCCACCAAAAAGGGTCCGGCTCCGGGTGTCCCAAGGCCCAGGGGGTGCATCAGAACATTTTCATCACCTTTCACAATCACCAATGGGACAAGGTAGGGATGTCCTCTGTCCCCTCTCTTATACATCCTAGTGACGGAGCACCTGCTCTCATCAATTCGCCATAACCCCAATATTAGGTGGATTGAGGTGGGAGGCACCGAGTACAAGTGCTCTCTATTTGCTGATGATGTCCTAGTATATATCACTCAATCACATAAATCCATCCATGCTGTTATGGCTGAAATAGATCACTTTGTTACATGGTCAAATTTTAAAATCAATGCAGCGAAGTCTGAGGCCCTCGATGTCTCCCTCCCCAAATCCATATAGGATTCCATCCAGTCCAACTTTCCCTTTGCCTGGCCCTCACAGGGTATCAAATACTTAGGAATTCCTATTCATAGAGACCTCTCCCATCTATGTTATCTTAATTTTGGGCCCTTTATTGAACAACTCCATACAGACCACGGTTGGCAAGTTAGAACTGTAAGATTCACTATGTGAACCACTGGTGTTTTGTGGGAAAGTACATGTACACTGTGTTCCAAATTATTATGCAAAAAGTGTTTAGGAGTGATAAGGGAAGAATTTGTTTGTTTGTCAGTTAAACTCATTGATGGTGATGTGTGTCAGGGCTCTTTATATCACTGTAAGCAATTGCACACACCTGTGCTAATTAGTTTGGCAGGTGTGTCCAATGAAAGGCAAGACTACTTAAGAAGGCTGTCTCACATTATTAAGCAGCCTACATTTTCTGCCAAAATGGGAAAGAAAAAGGATGTGTCGGCTGCTGAGAAGCAACAAATTGTGGAGTGTTTAGGTCAAGGCATGACTACAATCAACATTGTGCGATGATCAGGATGAAGTGTCTTGGCAATCAAGAAGTATGTAGCTGATTCACAGTACACACGTGTGCGTGCTGATAAGGGCAAATTGAGGACTCTTTCCTACAGGCAATTACGTCAGGTTAAAAGAGCAGCGGCAAAAAAGCCTTGTCATAGCAGCAGACAAGTTTTTGAAGCTGCTGGTGCCTCCAACGTCCCCCGAACAACAAGATGCAGGGTCCTTCAGAGGTTTGCAGCTGTGCATACGCCATCCTGTCGACCTCCTCTATCCATTTCACACAAGCAGAAACGGCTCCAGTGGGCCAAACATTACATGAAGACTGATTTCAAAACTGTTTTGTTCACGGATGATTGCCGTGCAGGGCTTGATGGTCCAGATGGATGGAGTGGAGGATGGCTGTTTGATGGACACCCCACGCAAACACGGCTACAGCGCCAACAAGGATGAGGTGGAGTAATGTTTTGGGCTGGAATCATGGGGAGAGAGATTGTCGGCCCCTTTAGGATCCCTGAAGGCGCTAAAGATGAACTCCGTAATGTATGTGGATTTTCTCAAACAGCACTTCCTGCCATGGTTCAAGAAGAAGAACCGTGTATTTCACAGCAAGATCATTTTTTTGCATGATAATGCACCATCTCATGCTGCACATAAAACATCTGCATCTCTGGCTGATATGGGAATAAAAGGGGACAAACTTATGGTGTGACCCCCATGCTCCCCTGACCTCTACCCCATTCAGAACCTCTGGAGCATCATCAAAAGAAGTGTCTATGATGGCGGGAGGCAGTTCACATCTAAGCAACAGCTCTGGGAGGGTATTCTGTCCTCATGCAAAACAATTGAAGCAGAAACCATCCAAAACCTGACAAATTCAATGGACGAGAGAGTTCAGAAGCTCCTTTCGAACAAGGGGTCCTATGTGAAAATGTAACATCACCTAGAATAAAGTTTTGAGTTGAAAACTATTTGATTTCAGTTTCTAATAACCTGCTAATGCTTATAATTTCAAAAATGACCATTTTTTTGGTCTTTATTAAAATGAAAAGGTTGATCGAAAAGTTTGGGGGATCTAAGAGTGTGGCAACCCAGTAGTCATGATTACTTCGAATTCTGATAATATGAGGGTCATGTTGCAGGTAGTGCAGCAAGAAGGCACTTATGTGTCTTGCGCATCTCGGAGCCCCAAAATTATTTTCCGGGCCAGATGCAGCTAAAAATTATTATTAATTTTAAATCTGGTGGAGCTTAGCATAGATGGCCTAATAGGATCAGTGCTGCACACTGCTACAAAGCCCAAATTATTTTCCAGTCTAGATACAGATAAACATGATTAGTAATTTTAAATCTGGTGGAGCTTATTATAGATGGCCTAATAGAATCAGTGCTGCACACTGCTACAAAGCCCAAATTATTTTCCAGCCAAGATACAGATAAACATGATTAGTAATTTGAAAGCTTAAAACGGTTGGTAGGGTGATTTTAACCAATCATCAAGCTTTTACTCTCCCCAGGATGACACAGGGGTAGAAAAGTCGTTTCGGATCCATGATTTGTTCATCTTTATGAACGTGAGTCTGTCTACATTATCAGTGGAGAGCCGCGTGCGCTTATCTGTCAGCACACCACCAGCAGCGCTGAACACACGTTCAGACAGAACGCTGGCTGCGGGGCATGACAAGATCTCCAAGGCGTAAGTGGCTAGCTCCGGCCATTTATAAAGATTGGAAGCCCAAAAAGAGCAAGGGTCCAGTGACACAGTCATGGCTTCAATGTTTACTTGGAGATACTCCTGTACCATCGTCTCTAGGCGTTGACTATTTGTCAGACTTCTTGTCTCCTGTGGCCTTGCAAAGGATGGGCTAAAAAAGTGGTGAAATGATTCCGCAAAATTGATGTTACCAGCAGATACTGTGGTTCTGTTACGGTTTGAGTGCTGAACACTTGACGGTCCCACGGTTGGCAAGTTGGAACTGTGAGATTCACTACGTGCACCACTGGTGTTTTGTGGAAAAGCACATGTAAGATTCTGCAACAGTCTCTGCTGATACTCCTGCATGCATGCATCCCTTTCTATGGCAGGAATAATTTCTGCAAATTTACTTTTGTACCGGGGATCTAACAGTGTGGCAACCCAGTAGTCAGGATTATTTCTAATTCTCACAATTCGAGGGTCATGTTGCAGGTAGTGCAGCAAGAAGGCACTCATGTGTGTTGCGCGTCCAGGAGCACCAAGTCCCTGTTGTGTTGGTGGCGAAGTAACAATCATGCTTCCTTCCTCTGTCCTCTCCCCCCAACCTCGCACAACAGAAATGTGATCAAGGTCTCCCTCATCTGATGAGTCTTCCATCAGTTCGTCCTCCACTTCTTCCTGGGCTCCTGCACCTTCCTCACTAGTTTGGCTGCTACCATGCGCCCTGGTAAAACCATCTCCCCCACCCTCACATGCCTGCCGCCTTGGTGCTGCCGACCGTCTGGACCTTGCAGATGTTAGCCCTTCCGCATACAACTCCTCCTCCTCTACTTCCTCCACCTCCTCTTGTGCCACCACCTGACTCCGAATTCTGTTTAACATGTGCTCCAGCATGTAAATCACTGGAATAGTCATGCTGATAATGGCATCGTCAGCACTAAACATCTTTGTCGCCATTTCAAAACTGTGCAGAAGGGTGCATAGGTCCCTGATCTGAGACCACTCCTCCAGTGTGATTTGCCCCACCTCTGGATCTCGTTGGCCCAGGCTATGCGTCAGAACGTATTGCACCAGGGCTTGTCGGTGCTGCAACAGTCGCTGCAACATGTGCAGAGTTGAATTCCACCGGGCAGGCACATCGCATTTTAGCCGGTGAAGTGGCAGGCCCAACGACTTCTGTAGAGATGTAAGTCGCTGAGCTGCGGGATGCGAACGGCGGAAGTGAGCACACAGCGACCGTGCCCTCTGCAGAAGGCCATCTAGTCTGGGATAGTGGGCTAAAAATTGCTGGACAACCAGGTTCAACACGTGAGCCATACAAGGCACGTGTGTGACATTGCCCCGGCGAAGGGCCGCACCCAGGTTTGCAGCATTGTCGCACACGGCCTTTCCTGGTTTCAGGTCCAGTGGAGACAACCATTCATAAAATTGGTTCTCCAGAGCTGACCACAACTCCTCAGCTGTGTGACTCACATTTCCCAGACATTTCAAAGTAAAAACCGCCTGATGATGTTGAGCCCTACTGCCAGCATAGTAAGGAGGTGTGCAGGATCCCTTCTGCGCAGTTAGAAAGCTTGTGGCATGACCAGACAGGCTTTGGGTGCAGGTGGAAGATCGAGAGGAGGTTGAGGAGGCAGAAGCAGTGGAGGAACTTTGACATAACGAGGATTGACGCACAACACGTGGGGACGGCAAGACTTGGACAGCAGCCCCTTGTCCTGCTGTCACCATAGTTACCCAGTGCCCAGTCAGCGACATGTAACGCCCCTGTTCATGCCTACTCGTCCAAGTGTCTGTGGTGAAATGCACCCTGTCACACACAGAGTTTCTCAAAGAAGCGGTGATGTTGTGTGCGACATGCTGGTGGAGCGCAGGCACACCTTTCTTTGAGAAGTAGTGCCGACTGGGCATCTGGTACTGGGGCACTGCGATGGACATAAGGTCTCGAAAATCCTCTGTGTCCACCAGGCGGAAAGGCAGCATTTCTGTAGCCAAGAGCTTGCAGATGGTGAAATTCAACCTCTTAGCTTTCTCATGGCTAGGAGGAAATGGTCTTTTACTTGTCCACATCTGAGGGACCGAGGGCTGGCTATTGTGCTTAGACGGGGTTGATAAGGGTGTCCCCGGCAAACTGCCGGTCTGTGAGGAAGATGCAGGCGGACATGTTAGGTTGCCTTGATCCAAAGGTGGTGCTATCGATGTCGGACAGCGCTCAACACCTGCTGGTGTTGCCACCTCCAAAGAAAATGATGACCTGCCAATCACGCTGGCTATTGCGTGTAAAGAGGTGGCAGGTCTGCGCCCCAAAACAGGTGTGACTGCTGTCCCCGCAGTCACAGAGGATGAAGAGGCCGCGGATGCACAAGATATGGCAGACGGTGGTTGGCCCGGCCGGCTAGGCCGCATTGTAGCACACTGAGCTTCCCACTGAAACTTATGCTTCATGTCCATGTGCCGGTTCATGCATGAAGTACTCAAACTATGTATTTTTTGGCCTCTACTTAGCTTTTGCTGACAAATGTTACAGATAACACGAGTTGGGTCATCTTTATCGATCTGAAAAAATGCCCAGGCTATGCAAGGCTTAGCACCCATGCGACTTGAAGAGCCACCACGACTTGTGGTGAGAGGCAGAGTTGTGTTTGAGGATGCAGTTGTTGACGTGCTTCCAGTACTACTTCTCTGTCCAGGAAGGCGCAACCTGACCTCGTCGTCACTAGCATCTTCCTCCACCTCCTCTGCTGACCTCATCTCTTGGCTGACTGTGGGTTGACAGTAAGTGGGATCTCCAACCTCATCATCATCAACCTGTGCGTTACCACAACCATCGTCCTCAGAGCCAACCTGCTCCTGCCCTGACAAAAAACTAAAGTTGTCGCTCCAATCAGGTATTTGAGTCTCATCATCGTCTTCCTCATTGTCTCCACCAACAGGAGTTACAGTTTGGGAATGAGGGTCTACATTATGGTCAGAACCTTCTGCGTCTGGTCCTGGATCCGACTCATAAAGATTCTGGGCATCAGTGCAGATCATTTCCTCGTCTGGATTCACAGAAGCGCTGGAGTCGACTTCTGATTCCCAGGCTATAGTATGAGTAAACAGCTCTGCAGACTCAACCATCTGTTATACCTCATACTCAGACGGGCAGCTGGAGATTTGGGAGCTGTGAGGAAGCAAATGCGATTGGGGTGACACCTTTGAGGACTGGAGTATTTGTGATGTTGAAGTTGATGTGGAGGAGAGCCCACTTAAAGGAGCACTTGATATCCGTTGAAGCACCTGCTGTTTTTGTGACTCATCTGGAATTTGTAGCGATTGGCGTGGCCGTAAGAAAGGGATCTTATCACATTGTCTGCTAAAAGAAGTAGACATTTTAGTTTGGCTGGAAGATGGTCTTTCTTCTGCAGATGTTACTGTTGCTTTAACACCTACCCCACGGACACAACAGTTTTTCCCCTTCCCAACACGCCTATTCCCCTTTCCACCAGCAGCAGGCCTTTTTCCACTCATTTTGGTGGTTAACTAATTCACAACTCTGGAGTTGTTTGCACAAAAAAACAATGGATGGGAACCGAGCAGAGCTGAGTGGCCAAACTGTGGTATTAGGCCAAAACTATTGGCTGGGTTAGATGCAGAAAAAAATTATATTCAATTTGCAACCTGATGGAGGTCAGTATAGATGGACTAATAGAACAAGTCCCACACACAGCTAGAAGCCCAAATATTTTTTCAGAGGTAGATGCAGAAAAAAATTATATTCAGTTTGCAACCTGATGGAGGTCTGTATAGATGGATTAATAGAACAAGTCCCACACACAGCTAGAAGCCCAAATATCTTTTCAGAGGTAGATGCAGAAAAAAATTATATTCAGTTTGCAACCTGATGGGGGTCTGTATAGATGGATTAATAGAACAAGTCCCACACACAGCTAGAAGCCCAATTTTTTTTCAGAGGTAGATGCAGAAAAAAAATATATTCAGTTTGCAACCTGATGGAGGTCAGTATAGATGGACTAATAGAGAAAGTCCCACACACTGCTAGAAGGCCAAATATTTTTTCAGAGCTAGATGCAGACAAAAAATTATTTTTAATTTGCAACCTGATGGAGGTCAGTATAGATGGACTAATAGAGAAAGTCCCACACACTGCTAGAAGGCCAAATATTTTTTCAGAGGTAGATGCAGATATAAATTATTTTTAATTTGCAACCTCATGGAGGTCAGTATAGATGGACTAATAGAGAAAGTCCCACACACTGCTAGAAGCCCAAATATTTTTTCAGAGCTAGATGCAGAAAAAAATTATATTCAGTTTGCAACCTGATGGAGGTCAGTATAGATGGACTAATAGAACAAGTCCCACACACAGCTAGAAGCCCAAATATTTTTTCAGAGGTAGATGCAGATAAAAATTATTTTTAATTTGCAACCTGATGGAGGTCAGTATAGATGGACTAATAGAGAAAGTCCCACACACTGCTAGAAGGCCAAATATTTTTTCAGAGCTAGATGCAGACAAAAAATTATTTTGAATTTGCAGCGTGATGAAGGTCAGTATAGATAGACTAATAGAACAAGTCCCACACACTGCTAGAAGGTCAAATATTTTTTCAGAGCTAGATGCAGAAAAAAATTATATTCAGTTTGCAACCTGATGGAGGTCAGTATAGATGGACTAATAGAACAAGTCCCACACACTGCTAGAAGCCCAAATATTTTTTCAGAGCTAGATGCAGAAAAAAGTTATATTCAATTTGCAACCTGATGGAGGTCAGTATTAGTGTTGAGCCACCCCCGTAGTGTTCGAGTTCGGTTCGGTTCGTCGAACACCCGTGTGTTCGCCGAACTGTTCGTCGAACTGTTCATCGAACACCTTCGAACACCGTTAAAACCAATGGCAGGCAAACAAAAACACATAGAAACACATAGAAAACACCTTCAAAGGTGTCCAAAAGCTGACAAACTGCTCAGAAGACATAACTAACACATGGAAAAGTGACAAGTACATATAGTCATGCGAAAATAAAAGAGGTGGAGGAGTAAAAGGAGGGGGAGACACAGATATAGGCATGTCATGCCCTTCTAAAATCCAAAAAGTGAGAAGCCGACACGGCCAGTCCGCTCCTGCCCGTGCCACCTCCGTGTCGCCGGGTTTGTGCCAGAGCCGCGGTGAACCCTGACGGCCAGCCCCCCTCTCCCAATACTGGTGCCTGTCCGCTGGTGGGTCGAGCGAGCCCCCCTGTGGTGGAGGCAGCTCTAAGCTTTTTAATTTAAATTGTCTCTCTAATTTGAATAAATACACTTTAAATCCATTTACAAGGATCTATTGGAGGGCAAGTCTCATGCCAGCAGCCGCGGTAATTCCAGCTCCAGTAGCGTCCACTAAAGCTGCTGCAGTTAAAAAGCTTTTATAAGGATCGAGCTCGGCTGTCCACCGCAAGGCATCCTACTGCCAGTCCCAGCCCCTATGCCTTGGGGTGCCTCCTGATGCTCTTCACTAAGTATCCCATGGTCCCGAAGCATTTCCTTTGAAAAAATTAAGTGTCTAAACTACAGGTGGTGTAGCTTGCTTAACAGCTGGGATAATCCGCTGACTAGCAGACACTGCTACTAGGCACAAAGTATTTCCTGGGCTAGATGCAGTTAAAAATTTGTAATTAGATACTCTCGTTGGATGCTGAGAAAGCATTCCATAGAGTCTCCTGGCACGCCATATATGATTCTCTTAAAAAGCTTGGGGTAGGTAATAGGGGACCCTTTTATAGCCAAAATCACGGCCCTGTATCGCAATACATCACCTAGGCTGAAGATAAATGGAACTGTAGCACCCTGAGGGCTCGGTTGCTACAGACGTATTGCACCTCACCCAGAGGTGTGATATCTCACTCTCAGGTAAGGATGGAGTGTGGATCAGGACCCGACACCTGCATGCATTACACCACATTGCCGTGGGGCAGGGCGACCAATATGCCCCTGAGATGGGCACGACAGTCCCTGTCCCTGGCTGGAGTGGGGGGAGGGAACACTGAGGAAGGGGAACCCTGTAGTGCAGGAGCAGGGAAGAAGCAGTTCCTGGGTGCATTGAGAAGGGAGTATAAAAGGTGGGCACCATCTTAGCTCAGTGCAGAGAAGTCTGAGCAGAAGTGGCAGGGAGCAGGGGCTCTGCATGAGCTCTGCTCCGGAGGCAGGCCTAGTAACAGAGGCCCAGGCCTGGGAGAGGGAGAAGGAAGGAAGAGGAGCGGAGAAGGCTCCAGGAATGAGGAATGAAGGGATCCCAGGGGTGCGGACGGGCGAGTCGCCACCGCACGCCCGAATCCACCTGCGTGGAGGGGTCAGGCCAAAGGGGGAGACCGGTCCCCGAACTAGTGGAGGCAGGAAACGACCCTCAGCTAGAAACCGGAGGCTCTGACATTTTATGTGGCACAGCCCCTCGCTACACCCGCTAGGAAGGCACCACATAGGGTCAGGGAAACTGGCGCCAAGTTTACCAAGAGGAGGCCCGAGGCAGCCGGACAGAAGTGTTGGTAAGAAAGGCCAGACAAAGGACACACAAAGGGGGTCCTGTGAAGTGCTCCAAAGTTATCTGGGAGTTGTCTGAGCCCCTCACCTGGTGAGCACAGTACGACGTGGGCAGCCGTTACCTGCAGACATGGTCTGGATAATAAGAACTGTGAGTAAAGGCCCTGGACTGCATCACTGACTCCGTGTCGTTACTGCTGCTGCCCTGCACCATCACCCCTATCCTCCGCATACACTGCCCTGAGGCTATACTCCTCCCGTGGGGAGTTATGCTACGCTCTGCTGCACCCACAACACCAGCCTCAGCGGTCTGCCCTGTAGCGGCGGTTCACTCTGACCGCAATCCACGGGTGGCGTAGTCGGACATTTAAACATCAAAACCACATAAATAGTTCCGCCACTGGTTTGACCGCCCTGAGCCACGGAACCGGGTTGCCGCCACGAAGACTACAACCACCAGCATCCACCAAAAAGGGTCCGGCTCCGGGTGTCCCAAGGCCCAGGGGGTGCGTCAGAACATTTTCATCACCTTTCACAATCACCAATGGGACAAGGCAGGGATGTCCTCTGTCCCCTCTCTTATACATCCTAGTGACGGAGCACCTGCTCTCATCAATTCGCCATAACCCCAATATTAGGTGGATTGAGGTGGGAGGCACCGAGTACAAGTGCTCTCTATTTGCTGATGATGTCCTAGTATATATCACTCAATCACATATATCCATCCCTGCTGTTATGGCTGAAATAGATCACTTTGTTACATGGTAAAATTTTAAAATCAATGCAGCGAAGTCTGAGGCCCTCGATGTCTCCCTCCCCAAATCCATATAGGATTCCATCCAGTCCAACTTTCCCTTTGCCTGGCCCTCACAGGGTATCAAATACTTAGGAATTCCTATTCATAGAGACCTCTCCCATCTATGTTATCTTAATTTTGGGCCCTTTATTGAACAATTCCATACAGACCACGGTTGGCAAGTTAGAACTGTAAGATTCACTACGTGAACCACTGGTGTTTTGTGGAAAAGCACATGTACACTGCGTTCCAAATTATTATGCAAAAATTGTTTAGGAGTGATAAGGGAAGAATTTGTTTGTTTGTCAGTTAAACTCATTGATGGTGATGTGTGTCAGGGCTCTTTATATCACTGTAAGCAATTGCAGACACCTGTGCTAATTAGTTTGGCAGGTGTGTCCAATGAAAGGCAAGACTACTTAAGAAGGCTCTCTCACATTATTAAGCAGCCTACATTTTCTGCCAAAATGGGAAAGAAAAAGGATGTGTCGGCTGCTGAGAAGCAACAAATTGTTGAGTGTTTAGGTCAAGGCATGACTACAATCAACATTGTGCGATGATCAGGATGAAGTGTCTTGGCAATCAAGAAGTATGTAGCTGATTCACAGTACACACGTGTGCGTGCTGATAAGGGCAAATTGAGGACTCTTTCCTACAGGCAATTACGTCAGGTTAAAAGAGCAGCGGCAAGAAAGCCTTGTCATAGCAGCAGACAAGTTTTTGAAGCTGCTGGTGCCTCCAACGTCCCCCGAACAACAAGATGCAGGGTCCTTCAGAGGTTTGCAGCTGTGCATACGCCATCCTGTCGACCTCCTCTATCCACTTCACACAAGCAGAAACGGCTCCAGTGGGCCAAACATTACATGAAGACTGATTTCAAAACTGTTTTGTTCACGGATGAGTGCCGTGCAGCGCTCGATGGTCCAGATGGATGGAGTGGAGGATGGCTGGTTGATGGACACCCCACGCAAACACGGCTACAGCGCCAACAAGGAGGAGGTGGAGTAATGTTTTGGGCTGGAATCATGGGGAGAGAGATTGTCGGCCCCTTTAGGATCCCTGAAGGCGCTAAAGATGAACTCCATAATGTATGTGGATTTTCTCAAACAGCACTTCCTGCCATGGTTCAAGAAGAAGAACCGTGTATTTCACAGCAAGATCATTTTTCTGCATGATAATGCACCATCTCATGCTGCACATAAAACATCTGCATCTCTGGCTGGTATGGGCATAAAAGGGGACAAACTTATGGTGTGACCCCCATGCTCCCCTGACATCTACCCCATTCAGAACCTTTGGAGCATCATTAAAAGGAGTGTCTATGATGGCGGGAGGCAGTTCACATCTAAGCAACAGCTCTGGGAGGGTATTCTGTCCTCATGCAAAACAATTGAAGCAGAAACCATCCAAAACCTGACAAATTCAATGGACGAGAGAGTTCAGAAGCTCCTTTCGAACAAGGGGTCCTATGTGAAAATGTAACATCACCTACAATAAAGTTTTGAGTTGAAAACTGTTTGATTTCAGTTTCTAACAACCTGCTAATGCTTATAATTTCAAAAATGACCATTTTTTTGGTCTTTATTAAAATGAAAAGGTTGATCGAAAAGTTTGGGGGATCTAAGAGTGTGGCAACCCAGTAGTCATGATTACTTCGAATCCTGACAATATGAGGGTCATGCTGCAGGTAGTGCAGCAAGAAGGCACTTATGTGTCTTGCGCATCTCGGAGCCCCAAAATTATTTTCCGGGCTAGATGCAGCTAAAAATTATTTTTAATTTTAAATCTGGTGGAGCTTATTATAGATGGCCTAATAGAATCAGTGCTGCACACTGCTACAAAGCCCAAATTATTTTCCAGTCAAGATACAGATAAACATGATTAGTAATTTGAAAGCTTAAAACGGTTGGTAGGGTGATTTTAACCAATCATCAAGCTTTTACTCTCCCCAGGATGACACAGGGGTAGAAAAGTCGTTTCGGATCCATGATTTGTTCATCTTAATGAACGTGAGTCTGTCTACATTATCAGTGGAGAGTCGCGTGCGCTTATCTGTCAGCACACCACCAGCAGCGCTGAACACACGTTCAGACAGAACGCTGGCTGCGGGGCATGACAAGATCTCCAAGGCGTAAGTGGCTAGCTCCGGCCATTTATCCAGATTGGAAGCCCAAAAAGAGCAAGGGTCCAGTGACACAGTCGTGGCTTCAATGTTTACTTGGAGATACTCCTGTACCATCGTCTCTAGGCGTTGACTATGTGTCAGACTTCTTGTCTCCTGTGGCCTTGCAAAGGATGGGCTAAAAAAGTGGTGAAATGATTCCGCAAAATTGATGTTACCAGCAGATACTGTGGTTCTGTTACGGTTTGAGTGCTGAACACTTGACGGTCCCACGGTTGGCAAGTTGGAACTGTGAGATTCACTACGTGCACCACTGGTATTTTGTGGAAAAGCACATGTAAGATTCTGCAACAGTCTCTGCTGATACTCCTGCATGCGTGCATCCCTTTCTATGGCAGGAATAATTTCTGCAAATTTACTTTTGTACCGGGGATCTAACAGTGTGGCAACCCAGTAGTCAGGATTATTTCTAATTCTCACAATTCGAGGGTCATGTTGCAGGTAGTGCAGCAAGAAGGCACTCATGTGTGTTGCGCATCCAGGAGCACCAAGTCCCTGTTGTGTTGGTGGCGAGGTAACAATCATGCTTCCTTCCTCTGTCCTCTCCCCCCAACCTCGCACAACAGAAATGTGATCAAGGTCTCCCTCATCTGATGAGTCTTCCATCAGTCCGTCCTCCACTTCTTCCTGGGCTCCTGCACCTTCCTCACTAGTTTGGCTGCTACCATGCGCCCTGGTAAAACCATCTCCCCCACCCTCACATGCCTGCCGCCTTGGTGCTGCCAACCGTCTGGACCTTGCAGATGTTAGCCCTTCCGCATACAACTCCTCCTCCTCTACTTCCTCCACCTCCTCTTGTGCCACCACCTGACTCCGAATTCTGTTTAACATGTGCTCCAGCATGTAAATCACCGGAATAGTCATGCTGATAATGGCATCGTCAGCACTAAACATCTTCGTCGCCATTTCAAAACTGTGCAGAAGGGTGCATAGGTCCCTGATCTGAGACCACTCCTCCAGCGTGATTTGCCCCACCTCTGAATCTCGTTGGCCCAGGCTATACGTCAGAACGTATTGCACCAGGGCTTGTCGGTGCTGCCACAGTCGCTGCAACATGTGCAGAGTTGAATTCCACCGGGTAGGCACATCGCATTTTAGCCGGTGAAGTGGCAGGCCCAACGACTTCTGTAGAGATGTAAGTCGCTGAGCTGCGGGATGCGAACGGCGGAAGTGAGCACACAGCGACCGTGCCCTCTGCAGAAGGCCATCTAGTCTGGGATAGTGGGCTAAAAATTGCTGGACAACCAGGTTCAACACGTGAGCCATACAAGGCACGTGTGTGACATTGCCCCGGCGAAGGGCCGCACCCAGGTTTGCAGCATTGTCGCACACGGCCTTCCCTGGTTTCAGGTCCAGTGGAGACAACCATTCATGAAATTGGTTCTCCAGAGCTGACCACAACTCCTCAGCTGTGTGACTCACATTTCCCAGACATTTCAAAGTAAAAACCGCCTGATGATGTTGAGCCCTACTGCCAGCATAGTAAGGAGGTGTGCAGGATCCCTTCTGCGCAGTTAGAAAGCTTGTGGCATGACCAGACAGTCTATGGGTGCAGGTGGAAGACCGAGAGGAGGTTGAGGAGGCAGAAGCAGTGGAGGAACTTTGACATAAAGAGGATTGACGCACAACTCGTGGGGACGGCAAGACTTGGACAGCAGCCCCTTGTCCTGCTGTCACCATAGTTACCCAGTGCCCAGTCAGCGACATGTAACGCCTCTGTCCATGCCTACTCGTCCAAGTGTCTGTGGTGAAATGCACCCTGTCACACACAGAGTTTCTCAAAGAAGCGGTGATGTTGTGTACGACATGCTGGTGGAGCGCAGGCACACCTTTCTTTGAGAAGTAGTGCCGACTGGGCATCTGGTACTGGGGCACTGCGACGGACATAAGGTCTCGAAAATCCTCTGTGTCCACCAGGCGGAAAGGCAGCATTTCTGTAGCCAAGAGCTTGCAGATGGTGAAATTCAACCTCTTAGCTTTCTCATGGCTAGGAGGAAATGGTCTTTTACTTGTCCACATCTGAGGGACCGAGGGCTGGCTATTGTGCTTAGACGGGGTTGATAAGGGTGTCCCCGGCAAACTGCCGGTCTGTGAGGAAGATGCAGGCGGACATGTTAGGTTGCCTTGATCCAAAGGTGGTGCTATCGATGTCGGACAGCGCTCAACACCAGCTGCTGTTACCACCTCCAAAGAAAATGATGACCTGCCAATCACGCTGGCTGTTGCGGGTAAAGAGGTGGCAGGTCTGCGCCCCAAAACAGGTGTGACTGCTGTCCCCCCAGTCACAGAGGATGAAGAGGCCGCGGATGCACAAGATATGGCAGACGGTGGTTGGCCCGGCCGGCTAGGCCGCATTGTAGCACACTGAGCTTCCCACTGCAACTTTTGCTTCATGTCCATGTGCCGGTTCATGCATGAAGTACTCAAACTATGTATTTTTTGGCCTCTACTTAGCTTTTGCTGACAAATGTTACAGATAACACGAGTTGGGTCATCTTTATCGATCTGAAAAAATGCCCAGGCTATGCAAGGCTTAGCACCCATGCGACCTGAAGAGCCACCACGACTTGTGGTGAGAGGCAGAGTTGTGTTTGAGGATGCAGTTGTTGACGTGCTTCCAGTACTACGTCTCTGTCCAGGAAGGCGCAACCTGACCTCGTCGTCACTAGCATCTTCCTCCACCTCCTCTGCTGACCTCATCTCTTGGCTGACTGTGGGTTGACAGTAAGTGGGATCTCCAACCTCATCATCATCACCCTGTGTGTTATCACGCCCGTCATCCTCAGAGCCAACCTGTTCCTGCCCTGACAAAAAACTAAAGTTGTCGCTCCAATCAGGTATTTGAGTCTTATCATCGTCTTCCTCATTGTCTCCACAAACAGGAGTTACAGTTTGGGAATGAGGGTCTACATTATGGTCAGAACCTTCTGCGTCTGGTCCTGGATCCGACTCATAAAGATTCTGGGCATCAGTGCAGATCATTTCCTCGTCTGGATTCACAGAAGCGCTGGAGTCGACCTCTGATTCCCAGGCTATAGTATGAGAAAACAGCTCTGCAGACTCAACCATCTGTTCTACCTCATACTCAGACGGGCAGCTGGAGATTTGGGAGCTGTGAGGAAGCAAGCGCGATTTGGGTGACACCTTTGAGGACTGGAGTATTTGTGATGTTGAAGTTGATGTGGAGGAGAGCCCACTTAAAGGAGCACTTGATATCGGTTGAAGCACCTGCTGTTTTTGTGCCTCATCTGGAATTTGTAGCGATTGGCGTGGCCGTAAGAAAGGGATCTTATCACATTGTCCGCTAAAAGAAGTAGACATTTTAGTTTGGCTGGAAGATGGTCTTTCTTCTGCAGATGTTACTGTTGCTTTAACACCTACCCCACGGACACAACCTTTTTTCCCCTTCCCAACACGCCTATTCCCCTTTCCACCAGCAGCAGGCCTTTTTCCACTCATTTTGGTGGTTAACTAATTCACAACTCTGGAGTTGTTTGCACAAAAAAACAATGGATGGTAACCGAGCAGAGCTGAGTGGCCAAACTGTGGTATTAGGCCAAAACTATTGGCTGGGTTAGATGCAGAAAAAAATTATATTCAATTTGCAACCTGATGGAGGTCAGTATAGATGGACTAATACAACAAGTCCCACACACAGCTAGAAGCCCAATATTTTTTCAGAGGTAGATGCAGAAAAAAATATATTCAGTTTGCAACCTCATGGAGGTCAGTATAGATGGACTAATACAACAAGTCCCACACACAGCTAGAAGCCCAATATTTTTTCAGAGGTAGATGCAGAAAAAAATATATTCAGTTTGCAACCTGATGGAGGTCAGTATAGATGGACTAATACAACAAGTCCCACACACAGCTAGAAGCCCAATATTTTTTCAGAGGTAGATGCAGAAAAAAATATATTCAGTTTGCAACCTGATGAAGGTCAGTATAGATGGACTAATACAACAAGTCCCACACACAGCTAGAAGCCCAAATATTTTTTCAGAGGTACTGTAGATGCAGATAAAAATTATTTTGAATTTGCAACCTGATGGAGTTCAGTATAGATGGACTAATAGAGAAAGTCCGACACACTGCTAGAAGGCCAAATATTTTTTCAGAGCTAGATGCAGAAAAAAATTATATTCAGTTTGCAACCTGATGGAGGTCTGTAAAGATGGATTAATAGAACAAGACCCACACACAGCTAGAAGCCCAATATTTTTTCAGAGGTAGATGCAGAAAAAAATATATTCAGTTTGCAACCTGATGGAGGTCAGTATAGATGGGCTAATACAACAAGTCCCACACACAGCTAGAAGGCCAAATATTTTTTCAGAGGTACTGTAGATGCAGATAAAAATTATTTTGAATTTGCAACCTGATGGAGGTCAGTATAGATGGACTAATAGAGAAAGTCCGACAAACTGCTAGAAGGCCAAATATTTTTTCAGAGTTACTGTAGATGCAGATAAAAATTATTTTTAATTTGCAACCTGATGGAGGTCAGTATAGATGGACTAATAGAGAAAGTCCGACACACTACTAGAAGGCCAAATATTTTTTCAGAGCTAGATGGAGAAAAAAATTATATTCAGTTTGCAACCTGATGGAGGTCAGTATAGATGGACTAATACAACAAGTCCCACACACAGCTAGAAGCCCAATATTTTTTCAGAGGTAGATGCAGAAAAAAATATATTCAGTTTGCAACCTGATGGAGGTCAGTATAGATGGACTAATACAACAAGTCCCACACACAGCTAGAAGCCCAATATTTTTTCAGAGGTAGATGCAGAAAAAAATATATTCAGTTTGCAACCTGATGAAGGTCAGTATAGATGGACTAATACAACAAGTCCCACACACAGCTAGAAGCCCAAATATTTTTTCAGAGGTACTGTAGATGCAGATAAAAATTATTTTGAATTTGCAACCTGATGGAGGTCAGTATAGATGGACTAATAGAGAAAGTCAGACACACTGATAGAAGGCCAAATATTTTTTCAGAGCTAGATGCAGAAAAAAATTAGATTCAGTTTGCAACCTGATGGAGGTCAGTATAGATGGACTAATAGAATGATGCTATGCCCAAAAGATTTTACTTCACTAGGTGCAGTAAAAAAATTGGTATTCTATACACAGGTGGTATATCTTGCAACACAGATAGGCTACTCCACTGACTAACACACTCTGCAATAGGCCAAAAAGGATTAGCTTTGCTAGATTCAGCCAAATGCTGTGAAAAAAACTTGCACAGCACTGGCACAGACCTGCCTGGCAAAAACTGATAGGAACTGATGTAACCTAGTCCTGAAAAGGACTCCAATTACAATTAGTCTTTACTCCCACAACCTATCTATTTAAGAGCACAGACCTGCCTGATAAAAGTCGTAGGAAATGCTGTAACCTAGTCCTTAAAAGGACTGCAATCACAACTATTCCCTACTCCCAAGCTATCTGTATATTTGTGCGAAAATTGGCTTGAAATTAACAAGGTATAATGCACACAGCAACAGCGGTGCCGTCTAACACGCAGCTGCAGCAGTGAGAAAATGGTGGCGACGGGGAAAATGGCTTGGTCTTATAGGGCAAGGACATGTGACATACACTGCCAATGACACATGCCCTTGCTTGTGTGAAAAAAAGCACTTCGCTCCGTGTGTGCGCTGCTGATAGGCTGACAGATTGCACCTCCCCACTGTAAATGCGGGAAAGAGAAAAAAAAATGGAGATCTTCATTGTTCCTGCAGAGATCCATCCCCTGCCCCTCCCCCCACCCCGCTGTACACTCAAACTGCGTATTAACATTAATTTTCATCATTACTGAGAAAAAATCCAGTTATGATTTTGGTGCACGAACAGTTATCGAACATAACCTCGAACAGCCGAATTTTTCTCAAATTGTTCGTGTTCGCCGAACGGCTCGAACATCGCCCAAAACAGCTCGAATTTGAGATTGGCGAACAGTTCGAGTAGAACAACGTTCATCTCTAGTCAGTATAGATGGACTAATAGAATGATGCTATGCCCAAAAGATTTTACTTCACTAGGTGCAGTAAAAAAATTGGTATTCTATACACAGGTGGTATATCTTGCAACACAGATAGGCTACTCCACTGACTAACACACTCTGCAATAGGCCAAAAAGGATTAGCTTTGCTAGATTCAGCCAAATGCTGTGAAAAAAACTTGCACAGCACTGGCACAGACCTGCCTGGCAAAAACTGATAGGAACTGATGTAACCTAGTCCTGAAAAGGACTGCAATTACAATTAGTCTTTACTCCCACAATCTATCTATTTAAGAGCACAGACCTGCCTGATAAAAGTCGTAGGAAATGCTGTAACCTAGTCCTTAAAAGGACTGCAATCACAACTATTCCCTACTCCCAAGCTATCTGTAGATTTGTGCGAAAATTGGCTTGAAATTAACAAGGTATAGAAAACACAGCAACAGCGGTGCCGTCTAACATGCAGCTGCAGCAGTGAGAAAATGGTGGCGACGGGGAAAATGGCTTGGTCTTATAGGGCAAGGACATGTGACATACACTGCCAATGACACATGCCCTTGCTTGTGTGAAAAAAAGCACTTCGCTCCGTGTGTGCGCTGCTGATAGGCTGACAGATTGCAACTCCCCACTGTAAATGCGGGAAAGAGAAAAAAAAATGGAGATCTTCATTATTCCTGCAGAGATCCATCCCCTGCCCCTCCCCCCACCCCGCTGTACACTCAAACTGCGTATTAACATTAATTTTCATCATTACTGAGAAAAAATCCAGTTATGATTTTGGTGCATGAACAGTTATCGAACATAACCTCGAACAGCCGAATTTTTCTCAAATTGTTCGTGTTCGCCGAACGGCTCGAACACCGCCCAAAACAGCTCGAATTTGAGATTGGCGAACAGTTCGAGTCGAACAACGCTCATCTCTACTCCTGACAGCAGCGGAGCTGCAGGGATCGCTCCCTGACCGCCGCGTGCAGGGAGCAGCTGCACCTTGCGGGCCCCTTGGTGCAGCTGCATGGTGGGGACCCGGCGCAGCAGCACAGGCGGCGGTATGTCCACCCCTGGACTGCTATGGGGCCCCCCTGGCTCATGGGCCCCATAGCAGTCGAGTGGTCTGCCGCCATTGGCGGTATGCCACTGCCCCCTCCCCAGCACGTCACAGGGCCCTGTGACGTGCACTGTTCTCCCTCAGTTCCCGGGCATGCGCAAACCGCCACTCACATAGAACGCACTTTGTTTCCTTCCAGCCACCTTTATCTGTGTACTGCGCCGCAGGGTTCTATTGCGCAGGCGCCGGGGAGTCACTGTGACTTGGCCTATTGACCGAGACTCCAAGGATCTTAACTCCGATCCGAAGATGCGAAGAGGACCAGACAAGTGGCGAAGAGGAGTGGAGGGGCCAGAGAGGTGAGTGGTGAAGTGAGTATAAAGATTTTTATTATTTTTTACATGTTACGGCTATTATGCTTTGGGGTCTGGAGAGACCCCAGAGTAAAATAATGGACAGTAAATTTACGGAGAATAATTTTTCCGCAAATCGAATTTTCTAGAAAAAAATGTGCAAACAGGTAAATTTAAATTTGTCTGATCTGCTCATCTCTACTAAATAGCACTGTGTGCAATACCTCTATTCCATTAAGCAACAAAAAATGTACATCGACAAAGGACTCTCTTTGGCCTTCGTTTGGTGAATGGGTGCCGATGGATATATATAACTCATGGGTCAGGCACCATTTCCGAATATCGAATTCTCACCAATAAAACCATGTATGACATAATCTGCAGATATGCCATTAGTGCCTACATTATTATTTCAGACTGTATGTATATCTGTAGACTGTAGACAATATTGATCTACAATCTACCACACTCTTTATCAGTCATTGTTGCTTTTAAAGGGCTAATGTGCCAGAGCTCTTTCTATCAAGAAAATATCCGACTGCCCTCACTTCTTAATTAGAGCTAAGGTCCAAATCCCTTGGAAAGCCTTAGACACTGCTCCTTAGTTTTATCCTAAGCCAACTCAGAGTCCACATATTCCAGGTAGACGTCACAACACAATCCTATGGAAAATCATTCTAAATTAACTCAGCTCCACTCCATCTGCACCAGTATTTCAGGAGGAAAATATTTGTGTCCTGGAAATTAGAGATTGGAACTAAGAAACAGTTAATATTAATTGTCCAAATCTCTTTCCATTTAGAATATTGAAGGACAAATTACTTTTATTTTATCCTCAGTTTTTTTTTTCTAGAATGGAAACACACCGCAAGTTAATGTGGGATGGAGAGGAACATCTGGGATTAATTCCTCCCGACTGTTCTTTAAATAGAAACATAATGGTACTAGTGTTTGAACCAGATGCTCTTGGTGATGAACTATTGTCTCAGACGAATGTGTAGTCATGTATCAGAGCAGAAAACTGCTTTTCTCATTACATTTTCTAGATTTAAGTTCTTTTTTCCCCATGGTAATGCCATCAGAAATATTTTTCTCTGTTACAATTGCTGACCCGATTCTTGGAATAAGGAATAGTCTTATATTAGTCATTTGTCATGAATTTGGGGCAGAAGTCACAGTTCACTATCTGGTGTAACGCAATCCAATCTCCTCCTGAATATGCGCCTTGTGGAAAGGGTTTATCACAGCTGTGGTGTTTCTGCAGATAAATAATAATTTATAATCTGGTAATAGAAATCCCCATTCATCCCACTTCTTCCCTTACTTCACTTTTCTAAGGATAAAAATCCAACATAGGAAGGTTCATATTGAAACGACTTACTGTAACTATGAAATCATCCTTTGTGCTAGATTACCAGACATTATAAAACATAATAGAGAGTGGAGCTGTTCTGTTATGCCTATTAAATATAATTCAGATAATGATGCAGAATGAATAGAATAAAAAGTTCTACTCGGTCACAAAAAGTCCTGGAGTCGAGATGTTGCTTGTACTTACAGCATCCAGTTATGGAAATCAGCCGCAAAGTGAGAATCAAATACTGTAGGTTTCATTGATGACTTGTGGCTGAGACAAATCATTCAACCCTTCCAAAAGTTGCGATTGGGATACGATGTGGTTAACTTAAATAGCACCATCAATTTTGTGGGAGATTTAATGGAAGTAGCTGATGTCCGTTATTTATGTCTCTGAAATTGTATAACATATTTATATAACCTGAGAACAGGGGTAGAAGAAAGTACAGACAGGGGAATTGGGCAGAAAGTGTGCATTTACCATAGTGAACAAAAGAAATATTATTACAGGCTCTAAGTAATGGAATAAGGAAAAAACATCAAACTTAAATAACCGGGAAGACGTTTCCATATTGTTGAAGGGTGCACCAATTTGCAAGACATAGTACATTGGGGAGATGTATTAAAGGGAACTTGTCATCAGAAAAAAATGCCATTAACCTGCAGATATGGGTTTAATCTGCAGGTTAATAGCATTATTAATCTGCCCGGCGCCTGCACTTAGCTGAACACTGCGGGAAGAAAATTAACTTTACCCCCCACTGCATTCCGGTTTCAGTCATGGGGGCGGTGCTGGTTCAGTCACCTTCAGAGCGGCAGCTGTCTTCAGCCTTTACTGACAGCCGGCCTCAATGCAGAACCATCGTCACTTAGAGTCATGGGCGCAGTTACAACTGCCGCTCTGCATACTCAGAGTGGTGATTGAACCAGTGCCGACTTCGTGACTGACACCGAAACACTGTGGGGGGGAATACAGTAAATTTTCTCTCCACAGTGTTCGGCTAAGAGCGGACACCGGGCAGGTTAATAACGCTATTAACCTGCAGATTAACCCCATATCTGCAGTTTAATAGCATTTATTCTGATGACAGGTTCTCTTTAAGCCATTTATGCTATTAGTAAATTGAGTCCACCTGTGTGTAATTTATTCTCAATATATCTATAGCTGTTTTGTGATGGCCTCAGACTCTTGTTTGAGAACAGCATCACGAAAAACCAAGTAACACACCAGGTTTGCAATATTGTGACACCTGACCTCTCACTATGTCCTAGGGATGTAGTGAGTGACAGCTCAGCCACCCTATGGTGTGTGCATTGAGATCTGTGTTCTGTGCTTTTGAGCTTCACTGCCTAACCTCAGATTTTGCCTCTTTGATTATTCACTCATATTGCCTCTTTTGCCTTTGACGTACTCTGACATTTGTTGCCTGACCTCGGACTTTGCCTTTGACTATTCGTTTGTCTTATCCCTTTGTCTCAAATGTACTCTCCTGGCATTTGACCTCGGGCTCCTTGACTTTCCTGCCACATGGCTTGCCTGTGAGAGGTTTTAAAAAATAACTCAACCTCTGAACATCTCACAAAGCACTGTTCAACCAAAAATGGAAGGAATATGACACAACTGCAAACCTTCCAAGACATGGCCATCCACCTAAACTGACATCCCAAGAGGAGCAAAGAGCAAGGAGCAAGAGGAGCACTAATTACAGAAGCAGCCAAAAGGCCAATGGTCACTCTAGAGGAGCTGTAGAGATCAAGAGCCCAGGTGGGAGAATCTGTCCACTATTGGTTGTATACTCCACAAATCTGGCCCTAACGGAAGAGTTGAAAAAGAAAGACATTTTTGAAAGCAAGCTATAAAAAGTCCAGTTTGTAGTTTGCAAAAAGTCATGTAGAGGACACAGCTAGCATGTGAAAAAGGTGCTCTGGCCAAATTAGTCAAAAGTAGTGGCAGAAAACTAACACTGCCCTTCACCCTGAAAACCTCATCCTCAGTGTCAAACATGGTGGTGGAGCTAGAGCTAGTTTGCAGAAGAAGAATGGGAACATATTTCAGTCTCTTGATGTGCAAAACTGGTAGAGACATACCCCAAAAGACTTGCAGCAGTAATTGCCGTGAAAGGTGATCCTACAAAGTCCTAGAAGCAGGGCCGCACGCCAGGGCCGGTGTCAGAACCCGGCGCTCCCGTGCAAATGCCGGGGCCCTGAGCAAGCGGGGGGGCCATCACCATCGGGCACCCCGCGCGCTATGGGACCCGTGAGTGGAGGAGAGCGGTGTCAGTGCCTGCTCCCCCCCGCTTGCTCAGGGCCCCGACACCCGGCACAATACTAACCCCTCCCCATGCCTCCGCAGCAGCTCCTGCATCCTCCGCGGCTGCTGCACTGTGACATCTCAGATCAGAGGGCGCGGTGACGTCTTTACACTGCGCTCTCTCCTGAGCTGTCACAGCGCAGAGTGGGATGAGGCTGGCGCAGTGGCAGCAGGTGAGACGTGAGGTGAGTATTTGATTTTTTTTTATTGTATGGAGGCATGAGGCATTATAAGGGAGGGGGTTGGGGGGTGTGACATCCTGCATGGGGAATTATAAATGGGGGGGTGTGACATCCTTCATGGGGCATTATAAGGGAGGGGTGACATCCTGCATGGGGCATTATAAGGGAGGGGGTGTGTGTGACATCCTACATGAGGCATTATAAGGGAGGGGGGTGTGACATCCATCATGGGGCATTATAAGGGGGGGTGACATCCTGCATGGGGTATTATAAGGGAGGGGGGTGACATCCTGCATGGGGCATTATAAAGGACGGGGGTGTGTGACATTCTGCATGGGGCATTATAAGGGAGGGGGGGTGTGACATCCTGCATTGGGCATTATAAGGGAGGGGGGTGACATCCTGCATGGGGCATTATAAGGAAGGGGGGTGTGTGTCATCCTGCATGGGGCATTATAAGGGGGGGTGACATCCTACATGGGGCATTATATGGGGGGGATAGCCTGCATGGGGCATTATGTGGGGGGAACAGCCTGCATGAGGCATTATGTGTGGGGAACAGCCTGCATGGAGCGCTATATGGGGGCAAGTATTTTGTATGGCGCGTTATATGGGGGCCAGTATCCTGCATGGAGCGTTATATGGGGGCCAGTATCCTACATGGAGCGCTATATGGGGGCCAGTATTCTGTATGGAGCGTTAAATGGGGGCCAGTATCCTGTATGGAGCATTATATGGGGGCCAGTATTCTGTATGGAGCATTATATGGGGGCCAGTATTCTGTATGGAGCATTATATGGGGGCCAGTATCCTGTATGGAGCGTTATATGGGGGCCAGTATTCTGTATGAAACATTATATGGGGGCCAGTATTCTGTATAGAGCATTTTATGGGGGCCAGTATTCTGTATGGAGCATTATATGGGGGCCAGTATCCTGTATGGAGCGTTATATGGGGGCCAGTATTCTGTATGGAGCATTATATGGGGGCCAGTATTCCGTAAGGAGCATTATATGGGGGCCAGTATTCTGTATGGAGCATTTTATGGGGGCCAGTATTCTGTATGGAGCATTATATGGGGGCCAGTATCCTGTTTGGAGCGTTATATGGGGGCCAGTATTCTGTATGGAGCATTATATGGGGGCCAGTATCCTGTATGGAGCGTTATATGGGGGCCAGTATTCTGTATGGAGCATTATATGGGGGCCAGTATTCCGTATGGAGCATTATATGAGGGCCAGTATTCTGTATGGAGCATTTTATGGGGGCCAGTATTCTGTATGGAGCATTTTATGGGGGCCAGTATTCTGTATGGAGCATTTTATGGGGGCCAGTATTCTGTATGGAGCATTATATGAGCGCCAGTATTCTGTATAGAGCATTTTATGGGGGCCAGTATCCTGTATGGAGCGTTATATGGGGGCCAGTATTCTGTATGAAGCGTTATATGGGGGCCAGTATTCTGTATGGAGCATTATATGGGGGCCAGTATCCTGTATGGAGCATTATATGGGGGCCAGTATTCTGTATGGAGCGTTATATGGGGGCCAGTATCCTGTATGGAGCGTTATATGGGGACCAGTATCCTGTATGGAGCATTATATGGGGGCCAGTATCCTGTATGGAGCGTTAAATGGGGGCCAGTATTCTGTATGAAGCGTTATATGGGGGCCAGTATTCTGTATGGAGCATTATATGGGGGCCAGTATCCTGTATGGAGCGTTATATGGGAGCCAGTATTCTGTATGGAGCGTTATATGGGGGCCAGTATTCTGTATGGAGCGTTATATGGGGGCCAGTATCCTGTATGGAGCGTTATATGGGGGCCAGTATCCTGTATGGAGCGTTATATGGGGACCAGTATCCTGTATGGAGCATTTTATGGGGGCCAGTATACTGTGTGGAGCGATTCGCCGGTTTCTGAGCTATTGTGGAATTTACAATAGATATCACTCATGTAATGTAAGAAGTGAAATCTTTGCATTGTACTATATATATATTTCTCTTCGGCATCTGTGACCATAGCTTGCCCCCCCCCCCCTAGTTTTGATCCTGGGTACGCCCATGATACAAGCTGTATGCTATGTCACCGCAGGCAAAGAAAAACGCAATGTTACATGTACCTCAAGTCAGTGGAATACTTTAAGACTCCGGTGCCTTTTTGTTAGACATAGCCCAAAAATCTATACTAGCAAAAAGCTGGAGCAAATTTCCACAAAAATTATCATAAAATATAGTGAATTTGTTGGGTCTTTGCTCCATCACCTCCCCATTTTTAGAAAAGTGAAGGGCCGAATTGAAAAATGGAATATATCTTTCCCATTATACAGGTTTATTCAATTACGTTTTTTGTTTTTCTGTTTTACAGCTCAAGACATCGTTGATCTCAAAGAGACACAACATGAGGGGGAAGCGGCAAATGCAGAATAATTTATTTGGAAGTTAAACCTTCCTCCTAGCATCTCTTGATAGCTCAGTCCCCTGGGGTTTCCTCTTGGCCGTGGTGAACTTCCTCTGTTCTCACAAAGAGATCTCCCACTTTTACTTAAGTGAAGGAGTCTTCCAGTGGGGGCATAGCTCAGACAAACTATGGCTGGCTGCCGCCAGTATTGCATCTCCTGTCAGCTCCATCTCCCATGTCTCCTCTGAACGTCTCCTGTTTTCACAGAGTATATCCTGAGCTCAATGAATAGACTCCCTTTGTTAGCTGAAACCTCCAGGACCATAGGGAGTTGTTAATATTACTGGCCAAGACAAGGAATTCACAGTCATTAGAGCTGTACATATCTCTGTATTTTATTCCTTTATTTCTTGTAAGTTATATAGTTCCAGGACACTCCACAGGTATTTTATCTAAGAATTTTACAATTCTGAGATGCAAAACGTAGACATTTTTATGGACTGACGCTTGCTCACAATTCTTTTTGTCATGGCCAAAGTTTGTTAGCTCAGAGTCATAACATGTAACTTCCAGGTGCAGATTTACAATAGTTTGGACATAGCAATTCATTCCTTCCCTATGATATTTTAATATTTTGCATACAGAATATGGCTGTTCTAAGAAGGATATTCTGTCCATAAATCCTGGTAGACATAAGTTGTTTTGACAATTACCTAGGATATCTAAAAGTAACATAACACTTATATACATGCATATATTGGGAATAAAATATTAAAATAAATTGGTTTTATGGGATCCACCAAACTTAGACTAACAGCAATAAATGTCAGAAAATACCAAAACTACCTTAAAGGGGTGGTTTGAAATACAACTTAATTTTCATCCTAAATTCCTATCTATATAATGCCATAATCTAATCTAATATAGTTAAATTAAAAATTCCCTATCCTCCCCTAACTAAATTGTCTAATTGCTTTTATTTTTTTTACAACTTCCTCTTTGATGATGCTTTGTTTGAGAATCCAAGTGCATGCTGGGATAGTCACACGAAGCGTCATAAGGAAGCAAAGGCTGCTGAAGCCATTGCCCCCTCCCTGGAATAAAGTGTCTTAAGTGACGCTCATTTCAGGGGCTGGGCTAGTCCCTGCTCTGTTACTGTGAGATGTGCACAAAGACAGTGCGCTCTCTCGCAGGCTCAGATCAGTATTCATGAATCGGCAACAGAGCACACTGTCAGTTTTTGTTGTAAAACAAATATGCGGTTTGCAGATACCAGCACCGCCCCTGCAAATAATATAAGGTAGTTGCTATAGGACCCATGGAGAAAGGGGGCCTGTGGTATGATTTCTGTACATCCTCCTTCCATATAGATAGTATGAACCACAGGGATCTCCTTCTCGATATGTATATGATTTATTTATATGATAAGAATGTCATTGTGCATTGTGAAGATCTTCGATGTGTAGAATAACAAGGATTTTCCTATCATTCCTGATGTAATTTTCCTGACATTTAAAATCAGTTACACATCTGATATACAAGACTCCAAGTCCCAGATCAGTACCTGCTATTTCTTAATCTCGACTTTTTAATAATGTATAACATGAAGTTCTGGCAGAAACATTCAGTAAGATCAAATCCTTGCCAGCTCACTGCTAGATAATAAGTAATTTATGTTCACTTTGTATAGTGTGCCAAACTAACAATTCATTAATATTTACATCATACAAGTAGAAGTACCTCTTAGGAAAAGTTGCTAAATTAGTTCTATAGCTCTATGTGGTAGATTAATATGGCCAAATCCATGACAGAATTCTAAAAAGTAAGCCAAAACTCAGTTCCTCCCGGGTTTCCATCAGATAACTACTCTTGGTAATTTACATGTAAAAACCCTTCTTATGACAATTGAGAATTGATCTACAGTATGCTCTTCTAGTGCAGCTATACAAGTGTTGGAAATGCTCAATATGTCTGAACTGATATGTCCTTACCTTAATTCAATAAGGTACAAGACAACTTCTCACATGCTGCGCCAATTCTTCCCAGTAGCCACAGTTTTAAGCATGCCCTAAGCACGCATTTCTTTAGACTGGCCTATCGCCTCACCACACTTATCTAACTATCCCTGTTTTGCCCATGCAAAATTTTCTTCAAAATCAGGACCTTTGTAGCATCTGTTCACACACCCCCATGCACTTAATAGCCCTCTGTGTCTTTGCTTGTACACATTCTGGCCGGTGACCGGTTCATGCAGCGTTATGTGAATACCCTATTTATTACATTGATGGTTGACCATAAAACACAAGCACTTTTTTTCA
The DNA here is from genome assembly GCF_046119375.1 of Phyllobates terribilis. Classification (NCBI taxonomy): domain Eukaryota; kingdom Metazoa; phylum Chordata; class Amphibia; order Anura; family Dendrobatidae; genus Phyllobates; species Phyllobates terribilis. The sequence continues at coordinate 122,966,899 of NW_027362762.1, read as the reverse complement.
TAGATTGTAAGCTTGCAAGCAGGCACCTCACTCCTTTTGGTATCTCTTGATTTATGTGTTATTCTGTAATGTCATTATTGTCTCTACTAGTCCCCTCTAAGGTTACGTTCCCACGATCAGTGTTTGTTGAGTTTTTGACGCTGCAGAATTTCTGCAACCATTCTGCACCTTAGTTTACTTGCGTTTTTTCCTTGCGTTTTTGACTCATGCGTCTTTGTCTCAATATGATTGGTTGAAACACAGGCAGCAGAGAAAACAGGAAGTTGCCAAAAGCAAAGAGTTCAACACTTAAACACATATACAGACCCCCCAAAAATATATAGAAATATGGGATAGAAAATTTACTACATATTTCTCATGTATAGTAATGCCATAGGAGGCAGAGGGAAGCTAACGGATGGTATAAGGTAGGATGACTATATATGAGAAATGTATTTTTAGTTCCAGGGTGGAGGGTTATTTTAAAAATTATAATCATAGTCAATGTATGGGATAAAACAAGTAAAAGAGAAAATAAAATAAAGAAATGAAAAAAAAAATGTACAAAATGATAACACTAAACACAATAAAACATACATTTTATTTTAAAGAACACAACCTCTAAGATGAGCGACTGAATTAAACTAAGACAACATACTAATTAGGTCGAGTAAAAATACGGATATACCTGTCTGCAGATTGTGGTATTTTTTTTTAAATACTATCACTTCCAGGGGACACAGGTTAGTGGGAACCGTGTCAGTATCTAATAATCAAAATGTATACTACAAAGATATAGAGTATATTTATTTTATGCAGGCAATGAACTGCATAAAAAACATAGTGGATCGGGGAGTTTATCATTTTTCATTTGATAAGTTTGAATACTTAAAAAACATGGACCAAAAAAATGGTACAGGGAAAAATTACACCTTGTCCTGAAAAAAAGCAAGAGCCCAAATTACTGCATTAGATACCGTAATTAAAAACAGATTAGTTCCAGAATGCAAAGACACCAAAGGTAAAAAGTTATTAAGTAAAACTAATATTAATTTAAACTCACAGAGACTACAGAGGAGTGAAGAAATACGAGTAAGCCCCCTCTTTGAGTCCTTTTCCTCCCCCATTCCTTTATAGACATATTACAACACTATGAACACATTGCGGTTACACTTTATTGCTCACCTACATTCAGCTTTAGGATGCAGCTTCATAAAGTAAATGTACTATACATTGGATCTTCTGTACGTGTATGTTATCTATAGCACAATCACTGCTTACTTGTGTATAAGGCATGTTACCATTTAATAAATTCTCCTTGAAGGGCTTAGATGATGATTTAGCTGAGGTTTTCGTATCCTGTTGAGCCTTTTTTCAGGAAATTTAGTGGAATTAGGTCAAAGTGTTGACTGACTATGAATGAGTCAATAGGTGAAATCTTATAGATTTGTCTAGTGCGGAAGCAAGATAAATGATTCAGATTTGGTCTTTGTGAATTTTAGGGAGGGTATAAACTAGGAATTTTACACAAATCATCCTCCACCAATGCAACAAATATATCTATACTCGTCAGATCACTTTGTGGGGGCATAGTACAAAAGATAGTAGTTGCATAGTACAAAATGTATTTATTATTGCTTTCTAACATGTAACATAGACTGAATTTCTTTGGGTCAACCAGAAGAATTGATTTTTAAGGCCCCCCTTCTATCTATACGGAACAAGTGCACATGTAAAATGGCATCATAATCTGTGTTGCTATTATTACAAACACAGGAGGAATTATTTGAAATTGTCTAATAGATCATTAGAAGGAATACACCCTAATGGCAAGTGAATGGCCCCATAACCATATCTATTAAAAGTCTGTCTTTTATTGGACCTTCAGAGTTAACCTGGGTACATAAGATATTTTTTTTATACTCTCTTGGACCTATTTGAATATGTTAGCATATTTGATCCTAAAATATACAAAAAAGGAGCCGAGGAAGCTTATTCTCAATTAAACAAAGCCGTTGTGCAGAGCTGTTAATAAACATAAGCAATGAAAATCACCCTTAAATTAGCTATATATAGTTTGAAAATGATTGAAGGGGCATTTTGTTGCCCCCTACAAATTATATGGACTAATCTGTAATTAATTGCCACAATAAAATATAACTGTCAGTATCCCAAGAACAGTATAAATAATTAAAGCAGCAGGAGTATATACTGTTGGCCACTTGACCCTTCAGTTGAAGTCGACAACTTGGTCTAAACTAAAGTTTTACTGGAATATGTTTGAAGCTATGTGCACCCCAGAGCAAGATACATCAAATAAGAGTCAGAAAGACTACAAAAGGCAAAATAAGTTGAAGGATTAAAATACCTACAAAAATGTATTCATTATGTCTGATGTTTTTCTTTAAAGACAAGAAAAAATATCCAAAGATCAATCAGGCTGACTAAAGCTGGCCATACACATTAGATGACTGTCGACTGACAGCCATCTCAGCTGACACTCCCATACATAGGAGCACGTGCTCAGCCAAGTGCTCCTGTCTTCTCTATCAGAAATCCATGGACTGACACATTGGCCGAAGGCTTATCTCAAGAATAATGTGATCGGTAGTCTGAAATCGGACATAAGCGATCAACATCTCTCCAGACCATCAGTCGGCCAGCGTGCCCATACACATTAGACTGTTGGTTGAACTTGTCAATATTAGTCTAATTTGTTTAGGTGCCATAAAGAAGCATTCCCACTAACCTTTTTATTCAGTAAATGTGTGAGTACATGCATGTCATGTAGTGTGAGTGTATTAACCGCTGCTCTCTCCTGTGTCCAGCGCCATTCTTCTCTGCTTCTCAGTGACATTGTAAGGTGCCGGAGTGTGGTAGCCGTGGTCAAGCTGTTGCTACTTTACGCCCTGGCACTTTACAGAAAAATCGTGCCTCACGCCCAGTGTGCTGTCTTGTGTAAGGTGTATTACATTCACTTGCAGGCTGCGAGCCTCCGCTGACTTTTGCTCTCCATCCTCGCGGACAGCCACACACACATCAGGGGACACCCAGTTTGTTTTAACACTCACAAGTTTACTGAACAGTTCAAGTACATCCAATTGTAACATGCAGTATTAGCCACAGTAGCCTTCGATTCTTGTTTCAGTAATACAGTACTTTTTCCGTTTCACTTTCAGTTCCGACTGGACTACCCCTTACTGTTAGGAACTTACAGGTTCCTTCAGACCCAGGGATTTTCCGTCCAGCCCCACAGTATTGACAAGATCCACTACCTTTCCCACATGCGGTTCCACGTCCATCTTTTTCTGTACAGAAGGGGTTAAGGTACTCTCCTTAGCACCTTAGGCCACGGCCCCACTATCAGCATTTCGTCAGTATTCGGTCAGTATTTTTTCTCAGGAGTGGGAGCCAAAACCAGGTGAGGAACAATCAGAGAAAAGGTATAATAGAAACAAGTCACCAATTCTGTATTTATCACCCACTCCTGGTTTTGGTAACCACTCCTGAGAAAAAATACTGACCAAACACTGACCAAATACTGATAGTGAATCCATGGCCTTAGGCTCTGGATGTTGCAGGAATGTCCGCAGGGAGTCTTGTAAGGTCTCATACCGCCCAACATCAAAAGTACTCCTCTAGCTGTCGGCCCACTGTTCCTTGAACATTACCTTGTCACTGTCAGCAACAAACTCTCTCACAAACTAATTGCAAACAGGAAGTGGTTCCCATTTTTACTTGCCCTAGACCCCTCCCAATCTGGGCTAGTCCCAAACCTTAATAGTATCACTTTAAGCAATTGTTGTCTTCAGGGGCAGGAACACAACAGTCACTGTCCACAACCTTATAACCTCACCAAACTTTAGACTATCTGGATGAAAGCCAATGAAGTCTTGTTCTTTTTTTTCTTTTAAACATCTTTTTATTGGAATTTTATAAAAAGGAGAAATAGTTTGAAAATTATAACATAGTTTAATAAACAGTTCAATAGGATATTGTTACATAGAATGCAAAAAAAGATTGAACAGTATTCATTAGAGGAATCAAAAGAGGGTTGCAGATATATAGTTGGATATAAAGGAGAGCGATAATTACCCTAAACTTACAGTAGTCAGAAACTGTGATCATTTAGTATGGTAACAATATATCATGTAAATTTAGTGTGATAACCTGAGAATAAACAAGTAGAGAATAAACAGGTAGGGATAACGGGGGGGGGGGGAGTTAAGAGAAACAGGAAGAAGGGGAAAGTGAAAGGTTATCAGGAGATTTTTAAAAGGGGGGTAGTGTGATGAGGGTTGCGTTGGGTTAGGTTAACGGTCTAAGATGTCTGCGATAACGTTGTGCGATCTGTAATGTATCTGCACCAAGGACACCATAACATCGAGAATTGTTTATGCTTTTTTCTTCCCAGCTAACCAGTTCTTCAAGTCTGTATATTTGCTCCACTTTATTTTCCCAAAGTAAAATATTTGGGGTTTTGTCAGATTTCCACATAGAGGGCACCAGGATTTTGGCTGAGGCGAGGAGCTGTCTAAGAAGAGTTAGCTTTGATTTAGGGATGCCTTCTGGAAACAGAAAGAGTAGACAGACTTCTGGAGAAGCCGAGAGTTGTAAATTTAAAACTTTATTCACAACCTGGATTATTTTTATCCAGAAGGGTTTAACTTTTTGACAGTTCCACCACATATGAAGCATCGTGCCCGCTTCAAAGGAGCATCTCCAGCAGTTAGTATTAAGCTCTCTGTTAAATTTGTGAAGTTTTGATGGAGTCATATACCACCTGGAAAGAACTTTATAGCCATTCTCTTTTATTCTGATACATCTAGAGGTAGTTTTTGGCGCCAATAGTAATTTTTTTAACTCAGAAGGGGAGAAGGATCTGTTCAAGTCTAGCTCCCATTTCGAGATAAAGGGAAGTTTATCAGGGATTCTAGCTGAGCATAATTGTTTTTGTAGTATGTATAGCGTTTTTCTTCTAGGGTTCTTTGTTGCAATAAGAGTTTCAAAATCAGTCATTTCCCTGTTATAATTAGGAGTTTTAAATAATAATTTAAGATTGGAAATGAATTTCTGGTAAATGAAGGGGTGGAAAAAAGTTGTGTCCAACAGTTGATTAAGCTCAGCAATGGAAGGAATAACCCCAATGTCAATAATATCTTGAAGTGGTGTTGTTAAGTTACGTATTGAATTATGTATTGTGGCATTATGAGTAGTGTTGAGCCACCCCCGTAGTGTTCGAGTTCGGTTCGGTTCGTCGAACACCCGTGTGTTCGCCGAACTGTTCGTCGAACTGTTCGTCGAACACCTTCGAACACCGTTAAAACCAATGGCAGGCAAACAAAAACACATAGAAACACATAGAAAACACCTTCAAAGGTGTCCAAAAGCTGACAAACTGCTCAGAAGACATAACTAACACATGGAAAAGTGACAAGTACATATAGTCATGCGAAAATAAAAGAGGTGGAGGAGTAAAAGGAGGGGGAGACACAGATATAGGCATGTCATGCCCTTCTAAAATCCAAAAAGTGAGAAGCCAACACGGCCAGTCCGCTCCTGCCCGTGCCACCTCCGTGTCGCCGGGTTTGTGCCAGAGCCGCGGTGAACCCTGATGGCCAGCCCCCCTCTCCCAATACTGGTGCCTGTCCGCTGGTGGGTAGAGCGAGCCCCCCTGTGGTGGAGGCAGCTCTAAGCTTTTTAATTTAAATTGTCTCTCTAATTTGAATGAATACACTTTAAATCCATTTACAAGGATCTATTGGAGGGCAAGTCTCATGCCAGCAGCCGCGTAATTCCAGCTCCAGTAGCGTCCACTAAAGCTGCTGCAGTTAAAAAGCTTTTATAAGGATCGAGCTCGGCTGTCCACCGCAAGGCATCCTACTGCCAGTCCCAGCCCCTATGCCTTGGGGTGCCTCCTGATGCTCTTCACTGAGTATCCCGTGGTCCCGAAGCATTTCCTTTGAAAAAATGAAGTGTCCAAACTACAGGTGGTGTAGCTTGCTTAACAGCCGGGATAATCCGCTGACTAGCAGACCCTGCTACTAGGCACAAAGTATTTCCTGGGCTAGATGCAGTTAAAAATTTGTAATTAGATACTCTCGTTGGATGCTGAGAAAGCATTCCATAGAGTCTCCTGGCACGCCATATATGATTCTCTTAAAAAGCTTGGGGTAGGGGTCTAGGGGACCCTTTTATAGCCAAAATCACGGCCCTGTATCGCAATACGTCACCTAGGCTGAAGATAAATGGAACTGTAGCACCCTGAGGGCTTGGTTGCTACAGAGGTATTGCACCTCACCCAGAGGTGTGATATCTCACTCTCAGGTAAGGATGTAGTGTGGATCAGGACCCGACACCTGCATGCATTACACCACATTGCCGTGGGGCAGGGCGACCAATATGCCCCTGAGATGGGCACGACAGTCCCTGTCCCTGGCTGGAGTGGGGGGAGGGAACACTGAGGAAGGGGAACCCTGTAGTGCAGGAGCAGGGAGGAAGCAGTTCCTGGGTGCATTGAGAAGGGAGTATAAAAGGTGGGCACCATCTTAGTTCAGTGCAGAGAAGTCTGAGCAGAAGTGGCAGGGAGCAGGGGCTCTGCATGAGCTCTGCTCCGGAGGCGGGCCTAGTAACAGAGGCCCAGGCCTGGAAGAGGGAGAAGGAAGGAAGAGGAGCGGAGAAGGCTCCAGGAACGAGGAACGAAGGGATCTCAGGGGTGCGGACGGGCGAGTCGCCACCGCACGCCAGAATCCACCTGCGTGGAGGGGTCAGGCCAAAGGGGGAGACCGGTCCCCGAAACTAGTGGAGGCAGGAAACGACCCTCAGCTAGAAACAGGAGGCTGTGACATTTTATGTGGCGCAGCCCCTCGCTACACCCGCTAGGAAGGCACCACATAGGGTCAGGGAAACTGGCGCCAAGTTTACCAAGAGGAGGCCCGAGGCAGCCGGACAGAAGGGTTGGTAAGAAAGGCCAGACAAAGGACACACAAAGGGGGTCCTGTGAAGCACTCCAAAGTTATCTGGGAGTTGTCTGAGCCCCTCACCTGGTGAGCACAGTACGACGTGGGCAGCCGTTACCTGCAGACGTGGTCTGGATAATAAGAACTGTGAGTAAAGGCCCTGGACTGCATCACTGACTCCGTGTCATTACTGCTGCTGCCCTGCACCATCACCCCCATCCTCCGCATACACTGCCCTGAGGCTATACTCCTCCCGTGGGGAGTTATGCTACGCTCTGCTGCACCCACAACACCAGCCTCAGCGGTCTGCCCTGGAGCGGCGGTTCACTCTGACCGCAATCCATGGGTGGCGTAGTCGGACATTTAAACATCAAAACCACATAAATAGTTCCGCCACTGGTTTGACCGCCCTGAGCCACGGAACCGGGTTGCCGCCACGGAGACTACAACCACCAGCATCCACCAAAAAGGGTCCGGCTCCGGGTGTCCCAAGGCCCAGGGGGCGCGTCAGAACATTTTCATCACCTTTCACAATCACCAATGGGACAAGGCAGGGATGTTCTCTGTCCCCTCTCTTATACATCCTAGTGACGGAGCACCTGCTCTCATCAATTCGCCATAACCCCAATATTAGGTGGATTGAGGTGGGAGGCACCGAGTACAAGTGCTCTCTATTTGCTGATGATATCCTAGTATATATCACTCAATCACATATATCCATCCATGCTGTTATGGCTGAAATAGATCACTTTGTTACATGGTCAAATTTTAAAATCAATGCAGCGAAGTCTGAGGCCCTCGATGTCTCTCTCCCCAAATCCATATAGGATTCCATCCAGTCCAACTTTCCCTTTGCCTGGCCCTCACAGGGTATCAAATACTTAGGAATTCCTATTCATAGAGACCTCTCCCATCTATGTTATCTTAATTTTGGGCCCTTTATTGAACAACTCCATACAGACCACGGTTGGCAAGTTAGAACTGTAAGATTCACTACGTGAACCACTGGTGTTTTGTGGAAAAGCACATGTACACTGTGTTCCAAATTATTATGCAAAAAGTGTTTAGGAGTGATAAGGGAAGAATTTGTTTTTTTGTCAGTTAAACTCATTGATGGTGATGTGTGTCAGGGCTCTTTATATCACTGTAAGCAATTGCAGACACCAGTGCTAATTAGTTTGGCAGGTGTGTCCAATGAAAGGCAAGACTACTTAAGAAGGCTCTCTCACATTATTCAGCAGCCTACATTTTCTGCCAAAATGGGAAAGAAAAAGGATGTGTCGGCTGCTGAGAAGCAACAAATTGTGGAGTGTTTAGGTCAAGGCATGACTACAATCAACATTGTGCGATGATCAGGATGAAGTGTCTTGGCAATCAAGAAGTATGTAGCTGATTCACAGTACACACGTGTGCGTGCTGATAAGGGCAAATTGAGGACTCTTTCCTACAGGCAATTACGTCAGGTTGAAAGATCAGCGGCAAAAAAGCCTTGTCATAGCAGCAGACAAGTTTTTGAAGCTGCTTGTGCCTCCAACGTCCACCGAACAACAAGATGCAGGGTCCTTCAGAGGTTTGCAGCTGTGCATACGCCATCCTGTCGACCTCCTCTATCCACTTCACACAAGCAGAAACGGCTCCAGTGGGCCAAACATTACATGAAGACTGATTTCAAAACTGTTTTGTTCACGGATGAGTGCCGTGCAGCGCTCGATGGTCCAGATGGATGGAGTGGAGGATGGCTGGTTGATGGACACCCCACGCAAACACGGCTACAGCGCCAACAAGGCGCTAAAGATGAACTCCATAATGTATGTGGATTTTCTCAAACAGCACTTCCTGCCATGGTTCAAGAAGAAGAACCGTGTATTTCACAGCAAGATCATTTTTCTGCATGATAATGCACCATCTCATGCTGCACATAAAACATCTGCATCTCTGGCTGATATGGGCATAAAAGGGGACAATCTTATGGTGTGACCCCCATGCTCCCCTGACCTCTACCCCATTCAGAACCTTTGGAGCATCATTAAAAGGAGTGTCTATGATGGCGGGAGGCAGTTCACATCTAAGCAACAGCTCTGGGAGGGTATTCTGTCCTCATGCAAAACAATTGAAGCAGAAACCATCCAAAACCTGACAAATTCAATGGACGAGAGAGTTCAGAAGCTCCTTTCGAACAAGGGGTCCTATGTGAAAATGTAACATCACCTATAATAAAGTTTTGAGCTGAAAACTGTTTGATTTCAGTTTCTAACAACCTGCTAATGCTTATAATTTCAAAAATGACCATTTTTTTGGTCTTTATTAAAATGAAAAGGTTGATCGAAAAGTTTGGGGGATCTAAGAGTGTGGCAACCAGTAGTCATGATTACTTCGAATTCTGACAATATGAGGGTCATGCTGCAGGTAGTGCAGCAAGAAGGCACTTATGTGTCTTGCGCATCTCGGAGCCCCAAAATTATTTTCCGGGCTAGATGCAGCTAAAAATTATTTTTAATTTTAAATCTGGTGAAGCTTTAGTATTGATGGCCTAATAGGATCAGTGCTGCACACTGCTACAAAGCCCAAATTATTTTCCAGTCAAGATACAGATAAACATGATTAGTAATTTGAAAGCTTAAAACGGTTGGTAGGGTGATTTTAACCAATCATCAAGCTTTTACTCTCCCCAGGATGACACAGGGGTAGAAAAGTCGTTTCGGATCCATGATTTGTTCATCTTTATGAACGTGAGTCTGTCTACATTATCAGTGGAGAGCCACGTGCGCTTATCTGTCAGCACACCACCAGCAGCGCTGAACACACATTCAGACAGAACGCTGGCTGCGGGGCATGACAAGATCTCCAAGACGTAAGTGGCTAGCTCCGGCCATTTATCCAGATTGGAAGCCCAAAAAGAGCAAGGGTCCAGTGACACAGTCGTGGCTTCAATGTTTACTTGGAGATACTCCTGTACCATCGTCTCTAGGCGTTGACTATGTGTCAGACTTCTTGTCTCCTGTGGCCTTGCAAAGGATGGGCTAAAAAAGTGGTGAAATGATTCCGCAAAATTGATGTTACCAGCAGATACTGTGGTTCTGTTACGGTTTGAGTGCTGAACACTTGACGGTCCCACGGTTGGCAAGTTGGAACTGTGAGATTCACTACGTGCACCACTGGTATTTTGTGGAAAAGCACATGTAAGATTCTGCAACAGTCTCTGCTGATACTCCTGCATGCGTGCATCCCTTTCTATGGCAGGAATAATTTCTGCAAATTTACTTTTGTACCGGGGATCTAACAGTGTGGCAACCCAGTAGTCAGGATTATTTCTAATTCTCACAATTCGAGGGTCATGTTGCAGGTAGTGCAGCAAGAAGGCACTCATGTGTGTTGCGCATCCAGGAGCACCAAGTCCCTGTTGTGTTGGTGGCGAGGTAACAATCATGCTTCCTTCCTCTGTCCTCTCCCCCCAACCTCGCACAACAGAAATGTGATCAAGGTCTCCCTCATCTGATGAGTCTTCCATCAGTTCGTCCTCCACTTTTTCCTGGGCTCCTGCACCTTCCTCACTAGTTTGGCTGCTACCATGCGCCCTGGTAAAACCATCTCCCCCACCCTCACATGCCTGCCGCCTTGGTGCTGCCGACCGTCTGAACCTTGCAGATGTTAGCCCTTCCGCATACAACTCCTCCTCCTCTACTTCCTCCACCTCCTCTTGTGCCACCACCTGACTCCGAATTCTGTTTAACATGTGCTCCAGCATGTAAATCACCGGAATAGTCATGCTGATAATGGCATCGTCAGCACTAAACATCTTCGTCGCCATTTCAAAGCTGTGCAGAAGGGTGCATAGGTCCCTGATCTGAGACCACTCCTCCAGCGTGATTTGCCCCACCTCTGAATCTCGTTGGCCCAGGCTATACGTCAGAACGTATTGCACCAGGGCTTGTCGGTGCTGCCACAGTCGCTGCAACATGTGCAGAGTTGAATTCCACCGGGTAGGCACATCGCATTTTAGCCGGTGAAGTGGCAGGCCCAACGACTTCTGTAGAGATGTAAGTCGCTGAGCTGCGGGATGCGAACGGCGGAAGTGAGCACACAGCGACCGTGCCCTCTGCAGAAGGCCATCTAGTCTGGGATAGTGGGCTAAAAATTGCTGGACAACCAGGTTCAACACGTGAGCCATACAAGGCACGTGTGTGACATTGCCCCGGCGAAGGGCCGCACCCAGGTTTGCAGCATTGTCGCACACGGCCTTCCCTGGTTTCAGGTCCAGTGGAGACAACCATTCATGAAATTGGTTCTCCAGAGCTGACCACAACTCCTCAGCTGTGTGACTCACATTTCCCAGACATTTCAATGTAAAAACCGCCTGATGACGTTGAGCCCTACTGCCAGCATAGTAAGGAAGTGTGCAGGATCCCTTCTGCGCAGTTAGAAAGCTTGTGGCATGACCAGACAGGCTTTGGGTGCAGGTGGAAGACCGAGAGGAGGTTGAGGAGGCAGAAGCAGTGGAGGAACTTTGACATAAAGAGGATTGACGCACAACTCGTGGGGACGGCAAGACTTGGACAGCAGCCCCTTGTCCTGCTGTCACCATAGTTACCCAGTGCCCAGTCAGCGACATGTAACGCCCCTGTCCATGCCTACTCGTCCAAGTGTCTGTGGTGAAATGCACCCTGTCACACACAGAGTTTCTCAAAGAAGCGGTGATGTTGTGTGCGACATGCTGGTGGAGCGCAGGCACACCTTTCTTTGAGAAGTAGTGCCGACTGGGCATCTGGTACTGGGGCACTGCGACGGACATAAGGTCTCGAAAATCCTCTGTGTCCACCAGGCGGAAAGGCAGCATTTCTGTAGCCAAGAGCTTGCAGATGGTGAAATTCAACCTCTTAGCTTTCTCATGGCTAGGAGGAAATGGTCTTTTACTTGTCCACATCTAAGGGACCGAGGGCTGGCTATTGTGCTTAGACGGGGTTGATAAGGGTGTCCCCGGCAAACTGCCGGTCTGTGAGGAAGATGCAGGCGGACATGTTAGGTTGCCTTGATCCAAAGGTGGTGCTATCGATGTCGGACAGCGCTCAACACCAGCTGCTGTTACCACCTCCAAAGAAAATGATGACCTGCCAATCACGCTGGCTGTTGCGGGTAAAGAGGTGGCAGGTCTGCGCCCCAAAACAGGTGTGACTGCTGTCCCCCCAGTCACAGAGGACGAAGAGGCCGCGGATGCACAAGATATGGCAGACGGTGGTTGGCCCGGCCGGCTAGGCCGCATTGTAGAACACTGAGCTTCCCACTGCAACTTATGCTTCATGTCCATGTGCCGGTTCATGCATGAAGTACTCAAACTATGTATTTTTTGGCCTCTACTTAGCTTTTGCTGACAAATGTTACAGATAACACGAGTTGGGTCATCTTTATCGATCTGAAAAAATGCCCAGGCTATGCAAGGCTTAGCACCCATGCGACCTGAAGAGCCACCACGACTTGTGGTGAGAGGCAGAGTTGTGTTTGAGGATGCAGTTGTTGACGTGCTTCCAGTACTACGTCTCTGTCCAGGAAGGCGCAACCTGACCTCGTTGTCACTAGCATCTTCCTCCACCTCCTCTGCTGACCTCATCTCTTGGCTGACTGTGGGTTGACAGTAAGTGGGATCTCCAACCTCATCATCATCACCCTGTGTGTTATCACACCCGTCGTCCTCAGAGCCAACCTGTTCCTGCCCTGACAAAAAACTAAAGTTGTCGCTCCAATCAGGTATTTGAGTCTTATCATCGTCTTCCTCATTGTCTCCACCAACAGGAGTTACAGTTTGGGAATGAGGGTCTACATTATGGTCAGAACCTTCTGCGTCTGGTCCTGGATCCGACTCATAAAGATTCTGGGCATCAGTGCAGATCATTTCCTCGTCTGGATTCACAGAAGCGCTGGAGTCGACCTCTGATTCCCAGGCTATAGTATGAGTAAACAGCTCTGCAGACTCAACCATCTGTTCTACCTCATACTCAGACGGGCAGCTGGAGATTTGGGAGCTGTGAGGAAGCAAGTGCGATTTGGGTGACACCTTTGAGGACTGGAGTATTTGTGATGTTGAAGTTGATGTGGAGGAGAGCCCACTTAAAGGAGCACTTGATATCCGTTGAAGCACCTGCTGTTTTTGTGCCTCATCTGGAATTTGTAGCGATTGGCGTGGCCGTAAGAAAGGGATCTTATCACATTGTCCGCTAAAAGTAGACATTTTAGTTTGGCTGGAAGATGGTCTTTCTTCTGCAGATGTTACTGTTGCTTTAACACCTACCCCACGGACACAACCTTTTTTCCCCTTCCCAACACACCTATTCCCCTTTCCACCAGCAGCAGGCCTTTTTTTCACTCATTTTGGTGGTTAACTAATTCACAACTTTGGAGTTGTTTGCACAAAAAAACAATGGATGGTAACCGAGCAGAGCTGAGTGGCCAAACTGTGGTATTAGGCCAAAACTATTGGCTGGGTTAGATGCAGAAAAAAATATATTCAGTTTGCAACCTGATGGAGGTCAGTATAGATGGACTAATACAACAAGTCCCACACACAGCTAGAAGCCCAATATTTTTTCAGAGGTAGATGCAGAAAAAAATATATTCAGTTTGCAACCTGATGGAGGTCAGTATAGATGGACTAATACAACAAGTCCCACACACAGCTAGAAGCCCAAATATTTTTTCAGAGGTAGATGCAGAAAAAAATATATTCAGTTTGCAACCTGATGGAGGTCAGTATAGATGGACTAATACAACAAGTCCCACACACAGCTAGAAGCCCAAATATTTTTTCAGAGGTACTGTAGATGCAGATAAAAATTAGTTTTAATTTGCAACCTGATGGAGGTCAGTATAGATGGACTAATAGAGAAAGTCCGACACACTGCTAGAAGCCCAAATATTTTTTCAGAGGTAGATGCAGAAAAAAATATATTCAGTTTGCAACCTGATGGAGGTCAGTATAGATGGACTAATACAACAAGTCCCACACACAGCTAGAAGCCCAAATATTTTTTCAGAGGTACTGTAGATGCAGATAAAAATTAGTTTTAATTTGCAACCTGATGGAGGTCAGTATAGATGGACTAATACAACAAGTCCCACACACAGCTAGAAGCCCAAATATTTTTTCAGAGGTACTGTAGATGCAGATAAAAATTAGTTTTAATTTGCAACCTGATGGAGGTCAGTATAGATGGACTAATAGAATGATGCTATGCCCAAAAGATTTTACTTCACTAGGTGCAGTAAAAAAATTGGTATTCTATACACAGGTGGTATATCTTGCAACACAGATAGGCTACTCCACTGACTAACACACTCTGCAATAGGCCAAAAAGGATTAGCTTTGCTAGATTCAGCCAAATGCTGTGAAAAAAACTTGCACAGCACTGGCACAGACCTGCCTGGCAAAAACTGATAGGAACTGATGTAACCTAGTCCTGAAAAGGACTCCAATTACAATTAGTCTTTACTCCCACAACCTATCTATTTAAGAGCACAGACCTCCCTGATAAAAGTCGTAGGAAATGCTGTAACCTAGTCCTTAAAAGGACTGCAATCACAACTATTCCCTACTCCCAAGCTATCTGTAGATTTGTGTGAAAATTGGCTTGAAATTAACAAGGTATAGCGCACACAGCAACAGCGGTGCCGTCTAACACGCAGCTGCAGCAGTGAGAAAATGGTGGCGACGGGGAAAATGGCTTGGTCTTATAGGGCAAGGACATGTGACATACACTGCCAATCACACATGCCCTTGCTTGTGTGAAAAAAAGCACTTCGCTCCGTGTGTGCGCTGCTGATAGGCTGACAGATTGCACCTCCCCACTGTAAAAGCGGGAAAGAGAAAAAAAAATGGAGATCTTCATTGTTCCTGCCCCTCCCCCCACCCCGCTGTACACTCAAACTGCGTATTAACATTAATTTTCATCATTACTGAGAAAAAATCCAGTTATGATTTTGGTGCACGAACAGTTATCGATCATAACCTCGAACAGCCGAATTTTTATCAAATTGTTCGTGTTCGCCGAACGGCTCGAACACCGCCCAAAACAGCTCGAATTTGAGATTGGCGAACAGTTCGAGTAGAACAACGCTCATCTCTAATTATGAGCAGGAGAGTGAGAGAGTGTAAGGTCCCTTACTTGAAGAAAGGGGGAAGGGAATGGAGAGCTTATTTGTCTGATATGAGATTTCGACCACATTTTACAGGTTGTAGTGGTAAATGGGTTTTTAAATCGCACATGATTAATACTATTTGTAGCTGAAAAAATGAGTTGCCTAAGGGGAAATTTAAGATTTGTTTTTTCTATTTTAATCCACGACTTTTGTGATGGGTGTCTCATCCAATCTATGATTCTTTGAAGATGGGTGGCTTGTTGGAGTACTTTTAGATCAGGCAGATCAATACCTCCTTCAGAGTGTGGGAGGGAAAGTATTTGTGGGGCAAGTCTAGGTTTTTGGTTATGCCAAAGAAAACTGCTGAGGAGTCTCCGAGTGTCAGTGAAAAAAGAATTAGGCAGATGGATTGGTATAGCTTGTATTAGATAGGTCAATTTAGGCCATATCATACATTTAAGTAGGTTTTTCCTGCCTAACCAGGAGATATATGAGATGTTCCAGTTGGGAATGAGTCTCGAGATATTCTGTAGTAGTGGGGGAAAATTTAGTCTAAAGAGTTCTTGTAAGTTTGGAGAGATTACAACCCCAAGAAAGCGAGGGGAGGGACCAATTAAAGGGAGACCCGATTGCCAATTGAGTTTTTTGTGATTCTGGGATATTTATATTAAGAATTTGAGATTTGCTAGGATTCACTTTGAAATTAGAGAGCGCACCATACTCGTCAAGTAATGTCAAGATAACTGGAACAGCTGTTTTCAGGTTAGAAATCATAATAAGTAGATCATCTGCGTAAGCAGCAACTTTGTGTTCGGTACCTGTACATTTAATGCCTATGATTTTCTCTTCCTCTTAGTTTTTGCAAAAAAAAGTTCTAATGTGAGAATAAAGAGGAGTGGAGAGAGTGGACATCCTTGCCTGGTACCATTTGAAATGTTAAAGGATGTGGACAAATTATCATTGACAAGTACTTTCGCTGTTGGTTTGCTATACATCGAGAAGATTGCTTCTATAAATTGTTCGGAGATATTGAATACTGCCAGCGCTTCACGCATAAACAACCAATCAACATGGTCGAATGCTTTTTCTGCATCCGCACCCAGCAGAATTAAAGGTGAGGGTGAAGACCGAAAGAGATGAATTAGTTGGATTACAAGGTGGATGTTATCTTTACCCTCCGTGCCAGGGACAAAACCAGCTTGACCAACATTAACAATGTCAGGGAGTAGGGCTCTAAGCCTATTAGGAAGGATTTTAGCGAATCATTTTAGGTCTGTGTTTAACATGGATATGGGCCTATAACTGCTACATAAAGAATTGTCTTTTCCGTCTTTTGGGATTATAGAGATTTTAACAGAAAGTGTTTGTGGGTGGAGAGGGATACCATTAAGGGCTTCATTGAAAAGTTTTATTAAATGAGGGCGAAGAATTTGGCCAAATTCATTGTAGTAGAGAGAGGAAAGACCGTCTGGTCCAGGGGATTTATTTTTTGGCGCTGAGGTTATTATATCAGTCACTTCTTTTTCTGTGATCGGGGAGCAGAGGGTATTTACGTGAGACTCAGAGATCTGTGGAAGTGTAATTGTTTTAAGAAATTTTTGGATTCTATCTCTTTTATGTCCAATAGGTTCTTGGGAGTGCGCTTCTAGGTTGTATAATTTCTCATAGTATTTTTTAATTTCGGATGCTATCTCTTCTGTTTTAAAGTGTAACGGGTCTGGGAGGCGGAACCTCTGGGCTACTATACAAGGGAGCGGTCCTTGTAAGGGAGCGGGTGGCGACCAGGCAGGCAGTCACAGCAGGTGACCGGGACAGTCTCTGGGTGTACGGGCAGGAGGTCACGGCAAGTGATCAGGGCAGTCTCTGGAAGAACGGGCTGGAGGTCACGGCAAGTGACCGGGGCAGTCTCTGGAAGAACGGGCTGGAGGTCACGGCAAGTGACCGGGGCAGTCTCTAGGTAAGGGGTAGGTACGACCTGTGATGGCTGAACCTCCAGGTAGGCTAGCAAGGCAGATGAAGGATGTGTGCTCCCAGGTGAGCAAGCGAGAGTCTCTGGAATAGCAGGTGGTCACAGCACGTGACGGCGGAGCCTCCAGGTAGGCAAGCAGGCAGGTAGCGGAGAAGCGCTCCCAGGTGAGCGGGCAAGAGTCTGGAATAGCTGGTGGTCACAGCACGTGACAGCGGAGCCTCCGGGCAGGCAAGCAGGCAGGTAGCGGAGAAGCGCTCCCAGGTGAGCGGGCAAGCTGGTCCATAGACAGACTGACCGGAGTTGTAAGGCAGACCGTCGGACCTCAGGCAAGCAGGCAGGTAGCTGATGTGCGCTCCCAGGTGAGCGGGCAAGTTGGTCCTTAGACAGACTGACCGGAGTTGTAAGGCAGACCGTCGGACCTCAGGCAGGCAGGCAGGTAACAGGAAATCAGGCAGGATTAGGACAGCAAGCTGGCAGGAATCTGGCAGGTAACTGGCAACGGGACCTGAGGGCTGAAGCAGAGTAGAACGGTGCAACAACATTGCTCGGGCACCTCCATTTTGGAGGAGGTGCCTTATATATGGTAAAGTCCTCCGGCCATTGGCCGGGGACTCCTTAGGACGGCGCGCGCGGCCCCTTTAAGAGGGAGGGAGGGCGCGCGCACCCTAAGCACAGTGGCCGGGAAGGAGCGCGCGCTGCCAGCAGAGCGGGAGAGGGACGCCGGGCACGGAGCAGAGCGGTGAGGGGAACAGCGTCCCTGCCTAGCAGAGGGCAGGGACGCCGGCACTACATAAAGACAGTAGATCCAGTGTCGGATTTCAATCGTGATATAAAAGATTTTGCTTTTCTCTGTTTGATCTGCGCCATCATAAACCTAGTCAGTCTATCACCGTGGGCGTAATATT
Organism: Phyllobates terribilis; assembly: GCF_046119375.1. Lineage (NCBI taxonomy): Eukaryota > Metazoa > Chordata > Amphibia > Anura > Dendrobatidae > Phyllobates > Phyllobates terribilis. The sequence goes on along the minus strand of NW_027362762.1, from coordinate 122,948,963 downwards.
TAAATTTAGAGTATAAGTAATTTTTAGCAGATTGTAAGTTTAAGAGGTTGCATAATTTGGTTCTAAGTTCGCTAAGTTGAGAGTATTGGGAGAGAAGCAGAGACTGCTTGTGTTGTTTTTCTATGTGTTGAATTTTATTAAGAAGTTCCTGTTCCTTTCTCTTTTGAAGTCTTGTTCTGATGCTCTGGACACCAGAGAGAGCTGCGGTAGGTGAGTATATTAATACACTCACTACATTATATTATTATTATTTATTATCTATGCACATATACACACATTTACTGAATGAAAAAGTTAGGGGGAGTGCTTTCTTAAGAAACTCAATCTTATAGGACAACTGATTCCAATTAAAGATGAACAAATCTTTTGAAATTTAAGTTGGCCGGCTTCACTGAATTTTGCCAGGAAATTTGGATTCACAGCTAATCAAAAGTGCTCCAAAGCCATAAATTACCCTGAAAGTCAGGAATAACACTCTCATGTCTCCTAGGATTGTATCTAAATCCTTTCACGCTCATTAACCCCTTCACACACATGGACATAACTGTACATCCTGAGCTAAGGTAACTGCATGTGGAGGGGGCTCAGGAGCTGATCTCCCTCCAAACATGGCTAATGTCAGCTGATTAGTGATGGGCGAACCAGTGGATATTTGGGTTCGGCAGTACTACTCTAATCAGCGTACACCTGGTCTCACTGATAGCATCGAAATAAGGTGAGGCTGATGAGAGTATTCATCAGCCGGTGCCTGTGTAATAAATAAATAAATGAAAAAAAAAGGGCAAACTAATAGCCAGCATCTTTCCTCAGCAGCCGAGGATGAGAATAGCTCAACTATTTAGATACCACTGTCAATCACTGACAGCAGTGCTTAAATGATGTCACTGCTGCTGTGCTCATTCACCTGCTCCCATCGACACCCTGTGATGCTGTCATGGGGCTCTAATAGGTCACTATGACAGCCGGAGGCCTGCTGAAGGCAGTACAGCTCTTTACTAAACATGGGGGATTTTTAGAAGGGTTAGATATCGTCAAGATGTGATAAAGAGAATTATAATTGCACACAGAACAGGAAGAATCCTTATGGAAAGAGATGGAATCATGAAATAATCAACCACAAAAAAGAATATTATTATCCGATTCACGGAAGTTGTACATAGTGGCATTTGAAGCTGTAACCCATAAGATTCAACAGCTGGAATTGAAATGGTTGTACTACGAAAGTCTATATATAGCATATAGGACTCCGATACTGTTACTGATATTGTAGCTATTTTTTTCTATTGTTATATCTTTTTGCTTTTGTTGATTACATTGAAAAGGAGCCAACACTACAGCCCCTTCATTCTATGGATGGATGGAATCCAGGCAGCCGGTTGCTCAACAATTATCAAACTTGGGCGTATCCTAGTGATATCTGATTACCTACTATGATGGGAAACCCTTTTAAAAGATTACCTGTCATCTAAATGAAATTATTTGTGGCTTTGTTAGTGGGAATCCACATCAATTGGTAGAGGAAAATAATGTCATTATTATTTTAGAGGAATGCTGTAGGCAAAACCTATAATGTAATTACCAGCAGTATTTTTTTATCTAGTGTAGTTTAACCATATTACACTCATATTAAAATCTGTGCTCCTAGCAAAGATCTTGTCATTACAGGTGATTTTAATAAAAAAAAGAAATATATTTAGTACAAAAGTTACAATTAAAAAGAGATAAATGAAGCTAAAAGATAAAAGAAATACATACATGGAGAGCCCATACCATAGTGATAGAGATCTGGCTTGCTCTCCCAAAGTGTACAGTATTAGAAAAAAAATTCTGGCCCCCAGTCATGGACATACTGCGCACACCCCAAACAAAGATTATTTTGCACATAGGCAATAATTATGCAATGCACAAACAATTTTCAGTTTTCTAGATCAGTCTATGCTGAAAATTGTGGTCTCATACTGATTATCAAGGAAAATTTGTCATTCAATTATAAGCAAGAAATTTCTGTCCTAAGTCATTGTTTCCACAAAATATTTCATGCCGTGGAACAGGAGAATGTAGAATGCAATATAATAAATACTAATAAGAATGCAATAACTTATTAATTGTAAATTATTATAATTATATTGATATCAGAGCGTATTAATATATTGACTCTAGAATACAAAGACTAAAATATAGCACTAGAAAAGTGGTTTCATAAAAATTCAAAACTATAGCCAGTTAATAAACTTTTTTTTTATTTGTTAATTTAACCGCTTAACATCCCATGATATCTATCCATCATGGAGCGGGTCAAGGTGTGTGGAGATGGCTCAAGAGCTGAGCCTGCTCCACACAGGTCAGATACCCGCTAAATTAAAAAGCTGGCATTTATGTCTAATAACCGCAGATGAGCTTAATCTCTGACGGTGACATTTAAATTGTGCAGTTGCCTGTACTTGCGTGGACTGGGTTCCTTTGGATCTCCATGATGCGATCACGGGGAGCTGATGGGTCACCGTGGCAGCCGGGAGCCTGCTGACAGGGAGCCTGCTGAAAGCCCCCATTAGTGTCAAACTGATACACTTGTGAAGCTAAGCCGTAGGCTTCACTGGAGACCATGATTTTCACTAAAAACTGCAGTACTATTCTATTACTGGATACAGTATTAGCAATTTAAACATTTAAAAGATTTTTAAAAGAAAATAGCAAAAGGATTAAAAAACTAAAAGTTTTTAAAAATGTAAAAAAATGAAAAAATTGGAATCACCCTCTTTTTGACCCAATAAAAATAAAGGAATATGCAAAATAAAAAAAATAAACATATCTGGTATCGCTGCATCCATAAAAATCTGAACTGTCAAATTATGGAATTAATTAACCCATTAAACAAACCAAAGAGAAAAAAAATCAAAACACCAGAATTACGTATTTTTTGGATACCCCACTTCCCTAAAAAAATGCAATAAGAAGTGTCATACCTACCCCAAAATAGTATCAATAAAACTCGGATCAGATCACCACGCAAAAACTAAACCTCTACACAGCTCCATTGATGGGAAAATAAAAAAATTATGAGTCTTTGAAGAAGACAAACAAAAGAAACACATTTTTTTTATTTTTTACAAACTGTTGATTTTTTTTTACCAATGAATATTGTACAAGCAGAACCCAAAAAAACTATGGCAAAATGCCATTTTTTCATCATTTCACTCAATTTTAATTTCTTCCTGTTTTTCAATACACTATATGGTAAAATGAATTGTGTTATTCAAAAATGCAAAGTGTCCTGCAAAAAACAAGCCCTCAACCGACGGATAAATGAAAAAGTAATGCCTTTTGGAATAAAGAGAGAAAAACGAAAGCGCAAAAATGAAAAATCCCTCTGCCATTAAGGGGTTAATAGGGCGATTACTCTGATAAATATATGTAACTTTCTGTTAGTACAGAGACACTCTCTATTTGACAAGAGAACTCCATTTAGTGTTCTCCTCTTGAGCTGGATTTGCAGTCATATTTTGGAATATTAGCACTGGATTACATAACTGGTGCACATGACCTTGTCCTAGCATTCATTTCACTAGAACAAGCACTTGAGTATGAAACCAAAATAATTTTAAAAAGTCTTTCTTTAACAGTTTTGATTACTTTAAAAAGTCAACGTAATTGTTTTGCTTGGCTTGTGCTTGACTTGCGGTTTGGAACAGTTTCCTGTATGATGTGCGATATTTTCATCTTCTAGCTATTAAAATGAGCTTGTGACTTTTGGTCACTTATGTAGAGCAGTTTCAAATAGATTCACCAATCTGGACACATCTGGTTAACACATGCTGCATGCCTGTATTGCAAATTAGTCAACGTGCAATTTGCAAGTCTATCTACTGTAGAAACATCTTAGGTTTCACTAAACATGTATAAGTATTAAATAATTCCTGATTGTAGTAGATTTTCACGGGGATGTAACGATGTGACTGCGACAGGGCCCGAGCGGGAAGACGGCGCCAGCAGCTATTTCAGCTGGATATGCATCCAAGGACACACATTCAGCTGAAATGTATTGCGGCGCCAGGTCCCTGCACTGAAGGAAACGCTGCTGGCCAATCAGAGTCGTCAGCTGACGTTGGCGGTCAAGTCACCGGCGGCGCATGGCAGTGGTGTCATGTGCTGCCCGTCACTTGTACACTGAAGTCAGCTGCTGGCTTCTGCGCTGCCTGTGGAAAAGGATGCCGCACGTCGTGGGAGTGGGAAAGGGTGAGGAGAATCATTTTTTTTTTTTTACATTTGTTGGAGAATAGCCGCATTATTACTGGAAGGGGCCCAAGATGGGGCATATTATACCAGGATGGAGGACATATAGTACTGGAAGAGGCCCAGGATGGGGGGAGATTATTTCAGGATGGGGGATATATATTACTGGAAGAGGTCTGGTATGGGGGATGCATTGTACTAGAATGGTGGACATATTTTACTGTAAGAGTCCCAGGTGGAGAAAATTAGACCTGGATGTGGGACATATATTGCTGGAAGGGACCCATGATGGAGGACATTAAACCAGGATGGCGGACATAAATTAATAGAAGGGGCCAACGATTGATGGCATTATACCAGGACAGGAGATATATATTACTGGAAGGGGCCCAGGATGTGGGACATTGTTACATGGAGGAAGATCACATATGTCTTCACAGGATCTGGAATGCTACTAGGGCCCTGATGAACTTGCAGGTGGAGCCCTGGTCCAAATTTTGCATCAGCACCCATCAAGCTCTAGTTATGCCAATGTCTTTTCACATGTGTTGGCGGAATCTGGCAGGTTTCATGAATTTTAATAGCAAAAACAGCTCATCATGCAGAGCTATTCTTGCCATCAAAGATGTCAGAAACTCCAACAGAGCCCTATCAAATGCTGTTAAAGCAATTAAGGTCTGTCTGTGACCATGTGGATCTCTCAGACTATAGATCCATCAAAGCTTTTTGGCTGCTATTATAAATGGGAATCATGGTAATTTCGTGAACATAGCCTAACAAGGCAAACCATAGGTCTTACACTCAGAACGTTATCTTGGATTCCATAATATTTGAATATATTAAATACATTATGCTTCAAATCAATCTGTTTATGACCCAGAGCTGTGGCATCAAAAAGATGGCCCTGATTTATCAACACCAGCAATTTTCTCGCTAGTCTTGATGAAGAGACATGGTGGAGTCAGACCCATGCCTCTTCATAAATCAGGTGAGTCTGACGAGTAGCCTGTGTTCTCCGTTTTCCATTTCAGTTACTGCAGTAAGATTTCTGGCGTAGGGAGCGCCACAGCTTGTCTTGAATTAGAAAAGATTAGCGTCCAGCACCCGCTGCACCTGCCCTGCCCCATCTCTGGCCATTTTGATAATGTAAAAATAATCAAAAGTTGAAAACTTTTAGTGCAACACTGAGTTGTGCCATAATTTTAAAACTTTTCAAAGCAATTTAGACCATAATTTTGCCGAATTGCTTTGATGAATTGAGGCTTATGTCCCTAAAACTAGGGCAGGAAACAAGGGTTCTTCAGGCTTCAGAACAAATATTAGAATTACTCTTTTGTAATTAGGCCTACCCAATTCAGTAATCTGAACAGTCTCTATTCCCCTTTAATGGACATAACAGCAAAATGCTTTAAATCATCTAAAACACAGCGATGGACGACATTATAGACTCTAGCTTTAGTTACTTGATCACTACATGCATTGTGTTCATTTATAATCTTTCTTCTGCTGCTCAATGACAATGGTCTATGAGGGAAAAAACACAATAATGTGCCCCCCAAAAAACTAAATAACGAGTGCATGAAACAATTATGAAAAAAGGCACAATTACAAAAAAATGAAAATGTGAAAAAAGAAACCAGAGAAAGTGTATGTCTTGCATTTACTCTCTTCTCATCGATTCTCTGTAAACCAAAAATGAACCACAAAAGTGCAATATTTGAAGGCATGAAAAGGCTACATTTATTGTGTTTTTTTAGGGTTTTCTAAAAAATGCTATAAGTTTTAAAGATTGTTACAAGCATTTTATGGCATTTTTTTTATTTCAGATACCCTAGACATTTTTCAAAATTTAAAGCATCAGGGTATTGAAAACCATATCTAGAGCATGTGGTGTTTTGATAAAAATGCCAAAAGCCCATAAACACCTAAAAATAATAACTAAATACATAAAATTTGCATTTCATCTCATACGTCCATATTTTCTGCCAGCTACCATCTTGTTGCAGTAAAAAATCACCTGGAAATATACTGCAAACAAGAAAAAAAAAACACTTTATGTCAAGTCACCCTATTAGTGCAAGGTTGAAGCCTTTACTATTGTTCTGGTCTTATTTTACGTATCTTACTCAATCACAAATGGGTGCATGGTCCTTTTAAAGTAGATGTTTCTTTGAAAAGCTTTAGTGGTGGTAACCAGTTCCATGGGTCTGTCTCCTAATATATTGCCGGTACAATGCTTGTTCCATCACAACATGTGTGGCGTCCGTGTCTGTAGCACCAGAAAATGCCTGCATGTGTAATATAATTTATCTGTATTGCCAGCTATGGTGAGGGCTGATTTCTATGTTTTTATAATTGCATCCACACATTATTACCTGATCCCTTACTGAGGGACTGTGCACTTTTGCCTAAACCAGGAAATTGTCCCTCAGAGGGGAGGAGGTGCTTGTGAAATGAAGTGTGCTTGAGTGGAGCAGTGTAGTTTGAGGAAGAAAGTAGCATCATGGAGGGCCTGGATGCAGAGGAAAGCAGCGTGCTCTCTGCAAGGACAAGCTGTCTGAGGCAGAGTCTCAGTCCCTAGAGCCACAAAGACTTCCAAGGTCCATGCTAAACTGATAGACTTGTAGTGAGCTGGCCGGCTCTGGCTGTTCTGTGATTATTGATATAGAGCCTGTTACAGAAGTGATTACACAGGATGATGTTGCCACCTTGTGGCCAGAGGTTGCACCTGCGCAGGGTGTGATGACAGAGAAAAAGACTGAGCCTCCTGTGTCCGGCCCTAGAGAGTCACGTGACCAAAGTGGGAAGCAGAAAAAAGCGCGAAAAGAGTTTGCTGTGGTCTGTGAAAAGAGCCAGGACAGTGTGCAGGCCCTCGTGCATAGCGCAGGAGAGACTCTCAACGGGATTTCTTTTACCTGACGCCATATCCTCGGGGCCTTCCCCAGCTTCTTCACTGCTGAGGGATACAGCTATTACACTCCCTGCTACTGGAGTGTGGACTACATAAGGGATCCACCAAAGCTGCTATCCGGATCAGAGAGACTGTAAGCGGGTCCTCTGGCGAGAGGCCGAAGTATTCCCTCCTTTCAGCGTAATTTGTTGTTCCTGTTTTTTTCTCCGGCTGGGACGCCTTCCTGCAAAGACAGACAGGCCTGCGACGGGGGACACATCCTTCTGGAGTAAAGGACTGGTAACGTGTGAGTAGGGACAGTGAGGGTCAGCTTATCACTACAAGTTATTACTGTGCATATTTACGGTTGTCATTTATTGTTTTTTTTTCTTTGCTGTGTTAAAAATGTATACGAGTAAAGATACGGTTATCAAGATGGAGTCTGTGTGTGGGGATCTTGCTTGGCCAGATCATAGATACCAATGCGCGGCCTTCCCCGCGGTCACTTCATCTGGCGTAGTCGGCAGGATCTGTGACTAGAGATGAGCGGTGTTCGACTAGAACTGTTCGCCAATCTCAAATTCGAGCTGTTTTGGGCGGTGTTCGAGTTGTTCGACGAACCCGAACGATTTGCAAAAAATTCGGCTGCTCGAGGTTATGTTCGATAACTGTTCGTGCACCAAAAGCGTGTCCTGCATGTCTGGCGCTATTTAGAGCACCAATCATGCAGGGATTGTCTGCCACTCACTGTAATGCCACAGCCATGGTGGTTGTGGCATTACAGTGATTGCCCAAATCGATGGGAACAGTGCTCACAGTGAAACATGAAAAGCCGGCAATTCAGCAGCGGCATACACCGGTACCCGACAATTTAGAACCGAAAGAATAGAGCTTCACACATAGATTAGATAGATATAAACATGTCAGCCACATATATACGAAGTACAGTGAAAGTGCTGCTTACTGTACTTGTCATTTAGCGTAAAGGATTTATCAAAAAAAATAATAGTGTTTTCATGCACCGTCTCTTTAAAAAAGCCGGCAGGCAATTCAGCATCTGTACCCGACAATTTATAACAGACAGAATAGAGCATCATACATAGATTAGATAGATAGAAACATGTCAGCCACATATATACGAAGTACAGTGACAGTGTTGCTTACTGTACTTGTCATTTAGCGTAAAGGATTTATCAAAAAAAATAATAGTGTTTTCATGCACTGTCTCTTTAAAAAAGCCGGCCGGCAATTCAGCATCTGTACCCGACAATTTATAACAGACAGAATAGAGCTTCACACATAGATTAGATAGATAGAAACATGTCAGTCACATATATATGAAGTACAGTGATAGTGTTGGTTACTGTACTTGTCATTTAGTATTAAAATAAAGGATTTATTATTAAAAAAATTGGCGTGGGGTTCCCCTTAATTTTAGGCTCTAGCGGAGGTTAAGCAGACGGCTGGGGCAGATGTTTGAAGCCTGGGAAGGGGGTAATACCCACGGAGCTTCCCAGGCTACTAATATCAGCCCCCAGCTGAATACATAGCCTTTACTAGCTATTAAAATGGGGGACCCCCCAAAAAAAATGACGTGGGGTCCCCCCTAATTTAATAGCTAGCAAAGGCTAGGCAGACAGCTGGGGGCTGATATTAATAGCCCAGGAAGGGAGCCATGAATATTGGCCCCCTCCCAGGCTAGAAACACCAGCCGTCAGCCGCCCCAGAAATGGCGCATTCATAGGATGCGCCAATTCTGGCACTTAGCCTCGCTCTTCCACGCTGCCCTGGTGCGGTGGCAGGGGGTAATAGGGTTGGGGTTGATGTCAGCTTATAATGCCAGCTGACATCAAGCCCAGGTTAGTAATGGAGAGGCGTCTATAAGACACCCCCATTACTAACCCCATAGTCAAAGTTAAAAAAAACACAAACACCCAGAATAAAGTCCTTTAATTGAAATAAAGACACAATCCTTTATTGTTCTAAATTAAACCATACTTACCGTCACGCCCATTCCAGCTGAAGCCAACGATCTCCTGCAATAAAAGAAAAATAATAAAGCAACCTCATCCTTACCTTTCCATGGTTCCCACGACAGCTTCAGCTCTGCTACATCGAGATGACAGGCTGGACCGCAGCAGAACGCTGCCATCCAGCCTCTCATCCCGCAGACACTGAGAAGCGCAGGCTTACTTGCGCTGCTCAGCGTCTCTCTGTGACGACATCCAGATGAGCCGAGTTCATGTCCAATGAACTCGGCTCACCTCATGCACGTCACTGACAGCGTGGGAAAATTCTCCTGCACTCAGCGCTTCAGCGTGAGAATTCTCCCGCTGAAGCGCTGAGTGCAGGAGAATTCTCCCACGCTGTCAGTGACGTGCATAAGGTGAGCTCATGTCCAATGAACTCAGCTCACCTCCTGCACGTCACTGACAGCGTGGGAGAATTCTCCTGCACTCAGCGCTTCAGCGGGAGAATTCTCACGCTGAAGCGCTGAGTGCAGGAGAATTTTCCCACGCTGTCAGTGACGTGCATAAGGTGAGCTCATGTCCAATGAACTCAGCTCACCTCCTGCACGTCACTGACAGCGTGGGAGAATTCTCCTGCACTCAGCGCTTCAGTGTGAGAATTCTCCCACGCTGAAGCGGTGAGTGCAGGAGAATTTTCCCACGCTGTCAGTGACGTGCATGAGGTGAGCCGAGTTCATTGGACATTAACTCGGCTCATCTGGATGCCCTCACAGAGAGACACTGTGGAGCGCAAGCAAGCCTGCGCTTCTCAGTGTCTGCGGGATGACAGGCAGGATGGCAGCGTTCTGCTGCGGTCCAGCCTGTCATCTCGATGTAGCAGAGCTGAAGCTGTCATGGGAACCATGGAAAGGTAAGGATGATGTTGCTTTATTATTTTTCTTTTATTTCAGGAGATCGTTGGCTTCAGCTGGAATGGGCGTGATGGTAAGTATGGTTTAATTTAGAACAATAAAGAATTGTGTGTTTATTTCAATTAAAGGACTTTTTTCTGGGTGTTGTGTTTTTTTTAAATACTTTACTAGAAATTCATGGTGGTCATGTCTAATATTGGCGTGACCCCATGAATTTCGGGCTTAGGGCCAGCTGATAATGCCAAGCTGGCCCTAACCCCTTTATTACCCAGTGAGCCACCGCATCAGGGCCCTGGATGAGTTGGGTACAGCGCCAGAAGATGGCGCTTCTATGAACGCGCCATTTTCCGGGGTGGCTGCGGACTGCAATTTGCAGCGGGGGTGGCCCAGAAAGCTTGGGCCTCCCTGCGCTGCGGATTCCAGCCCCCAGCTGCCTAGTTGTACCTGGCTGGACACAAAAACAGGGCGAAGCCCCACGTCAATTTTCTTTAAATTATTTCATGAAATAATTAAGAAAAAAAGGGCTTCCCTATATTGTTGTGTCCGGCCAGGTACAAATAGGCAGCTGGTGGTTGGAGGCAGCCCGTTCCTGCCTGCTGTACCTGGCTGGACACAAATATAGTGCGAAGCCCCACGTCAATTTTTTTTAAATTATTTCATGAATTTCCTGAAATAATTTAAAAAAATTGAAGTGGGGCTTCGCACTATATTTGTGTCCAGCCAGGTACAGCAGGCAGGAACGGGCTGCCCCCATCCACCAGCTGCCTATTTGTACCTGGCCGGACACAACAATATAGGGAAGCCCTTTTTTTCTTAATTATTTCATGAAATAATTAAAAAAAATTGAAGTGGGGCTTCGCACTATATTTGTGTCCAGCCAGGTACAGCAGGCAGGAACGGGCTGCCCCCATCCACCAGCTGCCTATTTGTACCTGGCCGGACACAACAATATAGGGAAGCCCTTTTTTTCTTAATTATTTCATGAATTTCAAGAAATAATTAAAAAAAATTGAAGTGGGGCTTCGCACTATATTTGTGTCCAGCCAGGTACAGCAGGCAGGAACGGGCTGCCCCCATCCACCAGCTGCCTATTTGTACCTGGCCGGACACAACAATATAGGGAAGCCCTTTTTTTCTTAATTATTTCATGAATTTCATGAAATAATTAAAAAAAATTGAAGTGGGGCTTCGCACTATATTTGTGTCCAGCCAGGTACAGCAGGCAGGAACGGGCTGCCCCCATCCACCAGCTGCCTATTTGTACCTGGCCGGACACAACAATATAGGGAAGGCCTTTTTTTCTTAATTATTTCATGAATTTCATGAAATAATTAAAAAAAAAGTACGTGGGGCTTCGCCCTATTTTTGTGTCCAGCCAGGTACAACTAGGCAGCTGGGGGCTGGAATCTGCAGCGCAGGGAGGCCCAAGCTTTCTGGGCCCCCCCCCCGCTACAAATTGCAGTCCGCAGCCACCCCGGAAAATGGCGCGTTCATAGAAGCGCCATCTTCTGGCGCTGTACCCAACTCATCCAGGGCCCTGGTGCGGTGGCTCACTGGGTAATAAAGGGGTTAGGGCCAGCTTGGTATTATCAGCTGGCCCCAAGCCCAAAATTCATGGGGTCACGCCAGTATTAGACATGACCGCCATGAATTTCTAGTAAAGTATTTAAAAAAAACACAACACCCAGAATAAAGTCCTTTAATTGAAATAAAGACACAATTCTTTATTGTTCTAAATTAAACCATACTTACCATCACACCCATTCCAGCTGAAGCCAACGATCTCCTGCAATAAAAGAAAAATAATAAAGCAACCTCATCCTTACCTTTCCATGGTTCCCACGACAGCTTCAGCTCTGCTACATCGAGATGACTGGCTGGACCGCAGCAGAACGCTGCCATCCAGTCTGTCATCCCGCAGACACTGAGAAGCGCAGGCATGCTTGCGCTCCTCACTGTCTCGCTGTGACGGCATCCAGATGAGCCGAGGTCATGTCCAATGAACTCGGCTCACCTCATGCATGTCACTGACAGCGTGGGAAAATTCTCACGCTGAAGTGCTGAGTGCAGGAGAATACTCCCACGCTGTCAGTGATGTGCATGAGGTGAGCTCATGTCCAATGAACTCAGCTCACCTCCTGCACGTCACTGACAGCGTGGGAAAATTCTCCTGCAATCAGCGCTTCAGCGTGAGAATTTTCCCACGCTGTCAGTGACGTGCATGAGGTGAGCCGAGTTCATTGGACATGAACTCGGCTCATCTGGATGTCGTCACAGAGAGACGCTGAGCAGCGCAAGCAAGCCTGCGCTTCTCAGTGTCTGCGGGATGACAGGCTGGATGGCAGCGTTCTGCTGCGGTCCAGCCTGTCATCTCGATGTAGCAGAGCTGAAGCTGTCGTGGGAACCATGGAAAGGTAAGGATGAGGTTGCTTTATTATTTTTCTTTTATTGCAGGAGATCGTTGGCTTCAGCTGGAATGGGCGTGATGGTAAGTATGGTTTAATTTAGAACAATAAAGGATTGTGTCTTTATTTCAATTAAAGGACTTTATTCTGGGTGTTTGTGTTTTTTTTAACTTTGACTATGGGGTTAGTAATGGGGGTGTCTTATAGACGCCTCTCCATTACTAACCTGGGCTTGATGTCAGCTGGCATTATAAGCTGACATCAACCCCAACCCTATTACCCCCTGCCACCGCACCAGGGCAGCGTGGAAGAGCGAGGCTAAGTGCCAGAATTGGCGCATCCTATGAATGCGCCATTTCTGGGGCGGCTGACGGCTGGTGTTTCTAGCCTGGGAGGGGGCCAATATTCATGGCTCCCTTCCTGGGCTATTAATATCAGCCCCCAGCTGTCTGCCTAGCCTTTGCTAGCTATTAAATTAGGGGGGACCCACGTCATTTTTTTGGGGGGGTCCCCCATTTTAATAGCTAGTAAAGGCTATGTATGCAGCTGGAGGCTGATATTAGTAGCCTGGGAAGCTCCGTGGGTATTACCCCCTTCCCAGGCTTCAAACATCTGCCCCAGCCGTCTGCTTAACCGCCGCTAGAGCCTAAAATTAAGGGGAACCCCACGCCAATTTTTTTTAATAATAAATCCTTTATTTTAATACTAAATGACAAGTACAGTAAGCAACACTGTCACTGTACTTCATATATATGTGACTGACATGTTTCTATCTATCTAATCTATGTGTGAAGCTCTATTCTTTCTGTTCTAAATTGTCGGGTACAGATGCTGAATTGCCGGCCGGCTTTTTTAAAGAGACGGTGCATGAAAACACTAATATTTTTTTTAATAAATCCTTTACACTAAATGACAAGTGCAGTAACCAACACTGTCACTGTGCTTCTTATATGTGTGACTGACATGTTTCTATCTATCTAATCTATGTGTGATGCTCTATTCCTTCTTGTCTAAATTGTCGGGTACCGGTGTATGCCGCTGCTGAATTTGCCGGCCGGCTTTTTTAAAGAGAGTGTCTTCTGAGCAGTTTGTCAGCTTTTGGACACCTTTGCAGGTGTTTTCTATGTGTTTCTATGTGTTTTTGTTTGCCTGCCATTGGTTTTAACGGTGTTCGACGGTGTTCTAAGGTGTTCGACGAACAGTTCGACGAACAGTTCCTCGAACATCCCGGTGTTCGACGAACCGAACCGAACCCGAACACTACGGGGGTGGCTCAACACTATCTGTGACCAACAAGATTCCCACCCAGGCCATGTGTACAGTCAGAAAGCCCCGCCGGTGTCTATTGTGAATCAGGTCAGGAAATTTGGCGGACGAAACTACCCTGTACCAGAGTGGGCGGAACAAGTACGGATACTGGGGGAAATGTTTAATATTGACCCTAAGACCTTGGCAGAAATGGCGGTACTGACGCTAGAGGGGGAGGCATGGACGACAGTCAGACTGGAGACGGTCAGGGGCCAGCGTACAGGAGATGATTTGGTGCGGGTGCTGGAGAACACCTATGGGCCGACCACATACCAGGGAACACTGCGACACATGTTCTTTAGACGGATGCAGCTTGAATGGGAGGATATTCCCCAATATGCGAACGCCCTTCAGGTACTCCTTGAACAAACCTGTGGAAAAGGGGAGCAACTAGCTGGTATGGCTTCTCGTGACCTGGTACTGAGAGACCAATTTGTAATAGGACTGAGAAACCAGTATCTTAACCGCACGTTACAGGACTTGATCCGGATGATGCCGGCTCTTACTTTTGCTGAAGTCAAACAGGAAGCCATGGAACGTTCAAGGGGACCCGTCATGGATGTGGGGATTCAAGGTGCTGCGTGCAGATCCATATCTGACATTAAAAATCCGAACAGTGACACGGAAGACCTGAAACAGATGGTAGCAGACTTACAGAGACAGATATTACAGTTAACATTAGACCGACAGGGAGACCAGCGAAGACAGCCTAGTCGTCCCGTGGGACAGTGTTGGTCATGCGGTGATCCTCGCCATAGGGCAAATTGTTGTCCTCAACACTTCCCTCCGCAACAACCTCCGTCGCACCAACGAACAAACCCTCAGTCAACCCAGCGAAGGGAATTTCGATCAGACCAGCGAATTGAACCCCAGCCATATCCACAAGCAGAGCTACCACGCCGGGCCTCACCACAATGGCCGCCGTTAAACTAGACACCCCTGCAGCTGAGGCTCGCGCAGCAGGGGAGGCCAAGGAGAGGGGTGTGGAAAAACAGAGCCGATGGCGGAGTGCTCTTGCCTCGAATAGCCCGACACTTGAAGTTGTCCTGGAAGGAATTGCCGTACAGGGACTGATGGACACCGGGTCACAAGTGACCACGACCTCTGAACAGTTTTACGAAAATTACCTCAAACCAAGAACTGCTCGTGACCCAGACACCACCATTAAGATTATTGCGGCTAATAATCTACCCATTCCAGTGACCGGAGTTGCTTGGATGGACACAAAGGCCTGCGGACAGGACTTAGGGAAACGAGGGATCGTCATCGTCAAGGAAGGTTTCGGCTCCGAGACCCCAGTGATAGTTGGAATGAACATCTTGAAAGACCTGGATCTTATTCTGTTGACAAGAAAAGGACCCAAATACTGGCAGAAAGTCACCAAACATAAGCCGACTCGTCTGGCGTTCCAGCGCATAATCCGGACCGTTGGACTTCAACAGATGACAGAGGAACAACTACCCCTAGCCGCCATTACGGTGCCATGCCGGACCCGGATTACTTTGCCCGCTGAAAAAGAGACAGTCATTTCCTTACCCCTTAACACCCACCGACAACTTGAGGGGTTGAAGTGTTGATCGAGCCGAGGACCCCAAGTGGGGGTAAGCTAAACCCACTAGTTGCTCGCACTCTAGCTGTCGTGCGGAACGGGAGAGTCCCTGTCAGGCTAAACAACACCGCAGACGTAGGCCTAGCCCTTGAAGCTGGCACTCAACTTGCCCGGGTATATGCTCTACCCACGGAAGTGAATCCCATTGGACCCCTAGAATTCACCCCGTCTACAGAAGGCGACTGGACGGTAACCGTCTCAGCCATAAACGCTCAAGTAGACGATGAAGACATTGGGCGAAAACTATGGGAAAAAGTGCAGTTAGACACGTCTCAGTACACCGAACAAGAAGTGTTTAAAGTGGAGGAACTTCTGCGGGAACACCAAGACTCCTTTGCAAAGCATGACACAGACTTTGGGTGTACCACCAGTATCCAGCACGAGATACCCACGGGCGATAGCCCCCCTATCCGCGAGAGGTACCGGCAGATACCACCTCAGCAATACCAGGAGGTGAAAAGCCTGTTAGAATCTATGCTACACGTCGGAGTGGTACGTGAAAGCCAGACCCCGTGGGCTGCACCCGTGGTGATAGTCAAAAAGAAAGATGGTTCCCTAAGGTTTTGCGTGGACTACCGTAGGCTGAACGCTTGCACTATCCGGGACTCATATCCACTTCCTCGGATCGAAGAGTCACTGACCGCCCTGAAGAAGGCCAAATATTTTTCATCCCTAGACCTGGCCAGTGGATATTGGCAGGTTCCAATGAGTGAGAAGGACAGGGAAAAGACTGCCTTCATCCTTCCCATGGGCCTGTATGAGTTCTACCGGATGCCGTTCGGCTTGAATAACGCACCGGGGACCTTTCAGAGACTAATGGAACGCTGTCTGGGGGACTTCAACTTTGAGTTTACGCTGATATACCTTGACGACATCGTGGTATACTCCGCCACCTTTGAAGATCATCTTCACAAGCTTGGCCAAGTGTTCCAGCGCTTGAGGCGACACGGCTTGAAGTTGAAGCTCAGCAAGTGCCGTCTGTTCCAGCAGGAAATCGACTACTTGGGTCACCGGATCTCGGCCGAAGGCGTCCAGCCCTCTCCGGAGAAGATAGCAGCCGTTCAAGAGTGGCCGCAGCCAACTACCATCAAAGAAGTCCGGGCTTTTCTGGGGCTAGCAGGCTACTACCGTCGGTTTGTCAAGGACTTTGCTCGGCTTGCTGAACCACTGCATGAGGTTCTCCGAGGGACCGCGAACAGCCCCAGAGGACGACGCATCAGTTGGGGGCCTGACCGAGAAAAATCCTTTCAGGCACTTAAGGCTGCTCTAACATCACCCCCTGTTCTGGCATATGCAGACTACACATTACCGTTTCAGTTGCACACCGACGCCAGCCTTCAAGGTCTAGGGGCGGTCCTCTCCCAAGTTCAAGATAATAAAGAACGCGTGATAGCCTATGCCAGTAGGTCTCTCCGTGACACCGAAAAGAATCCCGTCAACTACAGTTCCTTCCACTTGGAACTCTTGGCTCTGACTTGGGCTATGACGGAGAAATTTGCCGGCTATCTGACAGGAGCGGAGGTGCTGGTCATGACGGACAACAATCCTCTTGCCCACCTAGAGAATGCCAAACTAGGGGCAATGGAACAGCGCTGGATGGCCAGGCTCTCTAGATTCCAGTACAAAATTAAATACAGAGCGGGGAACGAGAATCAGAATGCTGAAAGCCTGTCTAGAGTGACATCATCCCCGCCAGTGGGGGACCGGGATGAAGAGTTGGAGGAAGATGAGATGCCTGACTTTGCCCGGCTCGCAAAGCAAATAGAAGATAGCCGCCAGTATGCGGTAGGAGGGATTGAAGCCATAGTGGGATCTCCCCTGTCCCAGCAAGAATGGGCCAAGCTTCAAGATCGAGATCCCGAGCACGTCTTACTGAAACAGTATGTGAATAAACAAGAGAAACCGCCCTCGGAAGTGAGAGCCCGACTATCGACCGGAGCCTTGGCTCTGCTTGCCCAGTGGGATCGGCTGATCGTGAAAGATGGAGTCCTGTGTCGCAGGGCCCTTTTATCCCATATGCTGGAGGAGTGTTTGCAGATTGTCGTCCCGGTACAGTTGGCCCATGAGATGGTGGGCGAAGCTCACAGGAGGAAAGGCCACTTCGGCATAGACAAGACCCTCCGGTGGACCCAGCAGTTCATTTTTTGTCCGGGGCTCCGTAAGTTGGTTGAAAACGTCTGTCAAGCATGCCGTACCTGTGAATTCCACAAGTCCGCGGAGCAGCGTGCCCCCGTCCAGACTATTAAGATGTCGAGGCCCCTCGAGCTGTTGATGGTGGACTATCTGTTGATCGGAACGGCAAATAGTGGCTACCAGTACTGTCTGGTGATGGTGGACCACTTCACGAAATTCGCTGTCGCTGTTGCTACGAAGGATCAGACTGCTGAATCAGCTGCACAGGCTATCTGTCAGCAATTCATTCGGGTCTACGGGTGTCCGGAGCGGCTACACTCTGATCAGGGGGCTTGTTTCGAAGGGCGAGTCATTGAAGAACTCCAACGGATGTATGGAATCAAGAAGTCCAGGACCACCCCTTACCATCCACAAGGGAATGGCGCATGTGAACGCTTTAACCGGACCCTCTTACAACTGATCCGGACTTTGGCTGAAGACAAAAAGCCCGACTGGCCTCGATTCCTCCCGGAACTGCTGTGGGCCTATAATAATCAGGTCCATTCCGTCACCGGATACACCCCATACACCCTTCTCTTTGGCCGTCCAGGCAAAGACATCCATGAGTTGCAACTGTCTAGCTCTGAAGAAGATACCTGTGGTACCTATCCTTCCTGGCTACAAACATACCGCCAGAGAATGGAGACTGTCTACCGGCTAGTAGGCCGACAAATTCAGGATCAAGTGCACGCTGACCCACTTCCGGTACAAGAAGACCCACTGAATGTAGGTCAACTGGTCCTAGTCCGAATAAAGAAGCCGCAAGGGAAACTCCGGCCCAAGTGGGAGACCGAAGTCTATCGAGTAATTGGACAGACGTACCCCGGTGGCCCCGTCTATCGAGTGCAGGGCGAAGACAGCGGCAGCATCCGAACTTTGCACCGTAATATGTTGCGCCCCTGCCGTTCCCAGCCTGACTCCCCTACTGTGATACCTAGAGAGATGAATATCACTAATACTGTCGGAGACACTGACCCCGGGGATGTAGAGACTGAACGCATGCCTACCCCTGTCCGTCCGACTGACGCACTTGAACCAATTACCTCCTCTACTGACATGTTGACTGGGAAAGAGAGTGGGGTGACTGATAGGAGAGAGGGGATCCAACCCGTTAGGCGGACAATGAGGACCACTGCAGGGGTACCTCCAGGACAGTCCTACAGAGACCAATATGTGTGGCCCTCTTCCCAGCCGCCCCATGTCACATCCACAGCCATCGCCGCCCTGGAGCCGGTCGTTGACAGGGACTGCCAACCTTTGAGTGGGGGGGCGTGTAGTGAGCTGGCCGGCTCTGGCTGTTCTGTGATTATTGATATAGAGCCTGTTACAGAAGTGATTACACAGGATGATGTTGCCACCTTGTGGCCAGAGGTTGCACCTGCGCAGGGTGTGATGACAGAGAAAAAGACTGAGCCTCCTGTGTCCGGCCCTAGAGAGTCACGTGACCAAAGTGGGAAGCAGAAAAAAGCGCGAAAAGAGTTTGCTGTGGTCTGTGAAAAGAGCCAGGACAGTGTGCAGGCCCTCGTGCGTGGCGCAGGAGAGACTCTCAACGGGATTTCTTTTACCTGACACCATATCCTCGGGGCCTTCCCCAGCTTCTTCACTGCTGAGGGATACAGCTATTACACTCCCTGCTACTGGAGTGTGGACTACATAAGGGATCCACCAAAGCTGCTATCCGGATCAGAGAGACTGTAAGCGGGTCCTCTGACGAGAGGTCGAAGTATTCCCTCCTTTCAGCGTAATTTGTTGTTCCTGTTTTTTTCTCCGGCTGGGACGCCTTCCTGCAAAGACAGACAGGCCTGCGACGGGGGACACATCCTTCTGGAGTAAAGGACTGGTAACGTGTGAGTAGGGACAGTGAGGGTCAGCTTATCACTACACGTTATTACTGTGCATATTTGCGGTTGTCATTTATTGTTTTTTTTTTCTTTGCTGTGTTAAAAATGTATACGAGTAAAGATACGGTTATCAAGATGGAGTCTGTGTGTGGGGATCTTGCTTGGCCAGATCATAGATACCAATGCGCGGCCTTCCCCGCGGTCACTTCATCCTGCTCGGTCTTGATATAACGAGCAGAAGAATGCTTTTGCCCAGCAGCTGCATAAGATCAAGAACACTGTTGCAAGAGAAAGGAAGCGTTTTGACAGGATTCACTTTGCTAGCTGGCAGGAAGGGATCACAGATCCAGTAACTGTTCACCTTGGACCCCTGGGGATCCAAGGAATCATTTGTCAGAGACATAATTAGCAGCAGGAAGACTACACAACCTCACAGCAGAGAAACTGAACCCTCACCATGCAGGTCTGACCAAAACCCTGCATGTGAATTGTATGGAAGCTACTGGAACTGTTTGCAGAACTTCAGTAAAAAGTACAAATTGGTTATTAACCTGTCTAAAGCTAATTATTTTCTGCTGCGCCATTCCTGCTCCAACTACCCTGGGAGCCAGCCCTGGTTGGGAAGGGTTAATCATCTGGCACTGCTCATCACCACCTAACTCTCAGGGGCCTTCATCAGTGCCCAGCCATGCCAACTAGCGTCACAAACCCTTTTTATTATTTTATTATTAACCCCACAATTGATAAAGACTGGCACGAGTCCCCGGTCGGACCACACCAGTACTCAGACTGCCATGCACAAGTACCGTGATCGCAGCAGCCCGGCCGGGGCTGCACACGTGCAAAGTCCATTCATCCGTGGAACCATCCGGTTTGACCCACTGAGCCCCTAGTCCATAACACTGCACCTCACTTGCTCGGCTCCACGTCTTCTGGCGGCAGAAGGCAGTCTCCGGTTTGACCCGCTGAGCCCCTAATCCATAACACTGCACCTCACTTGCTCGGCTCCACGGACCCTGTGTCTCTTCTCCCTCTAGCGGGGCATGATCCCAACTGTCAACTCCCTGCTTTCCCGCGCAAAACTCCTTTTTCTCCCTCTTCCTAGACATGCTTCCAGCTCCCCGGTCACCTGACCCCTGAGCTCTGGCTCTTGACATGCCCCCAGCTTCCCGGTCACCTAACTTCTGTGCTCGCAGTCTGTCTTCCCCCTGCAACCAGAGGCACGGCCCCGGAAGTTCCGGATCCCTTGTTCTGAAAGTACTTACACCCTGGTCTTCCCCCTTACACAGGCAATCCAGTAGCACAATATATTTGACATTTCGGTCCTAGATTCTGGACCTTCATCAGAAAGCAACGGATTGCCGTAGACAGGTAATTCAAAGGAGACATAACATAGTTGGAATCCCGATAATAGTCGGACATTCAGTGGCGCTATCCAGAAGTAAGTCATCCTTAATCAAGATGGAAATGATAACAACCTATGTATAATGACGATCAGTGGGAACTGGAAAGTGGAAGCCCTCTGAGGTACACGGCCCTAGTGGGATGGAAGAAATTTATAGTGTCAGTAATAAACGTACTGTGTAGCACTTCTCACGTATTCCTAGTATGTAGTGCCAATATCTGCTCCTGTTGTTGATGTCTCTGAAACCTGCCTTAAAGAAATGTCTTTGTTTTATTAGACGTGTAACCATCATGAAGATATAGGATCATCTACTGTTATCACCTGCTGCTATTTGAGCAGCTTATACTTGCTTTACTAGAACATCATGACTGCAAACTCTCTCTTATTTCCTACCTACACTAACATCACGGGGTATGCCACCAACCATCCAGCCATAAGGGAACAGTAATGGCATCACCCCTGTACTTCCATAGCCATGTGTCCACCACTGCATCAGTGAGCCAGGCATCGGCCACAGTCACCACTGATGACACTAAGGATCCATCCCATGCACGATGTACTGGGTTCCCTGCAAACTGCACCCTCAGGGGACTACTCCTTGTGTAAGAAAAAATCTTTCCACCAGTCTACAGCAGGTAGAGATTTTGAAAATGATGAAGAACTGATCGACGAAGGTGATCAGAAAGTTTCATGAGTTTTAGTGCTGAAAATAGTAGTAAAATGAGACCTTTATGCTTCGATTTTGTGGAAGAACTGTAGCTGTGCTGCCTATTTCATAATATTATTTAGCAGTTTGACGGACATAAACTTTAGGTCAGTGATCCCCAACCTGAGGCTCTTTAGCTGTTGCAAAACTACCATTCCAAACATGTTCTGGAAACCACAGGCCATCTAAGCAGCAAGCCAGTTTCCTCCCCAGTGTAAGGATACACTGATACTTGTCCTATAAGTATTTGTCCAAGGAAAACATCTCAATGTATTTAGGAAAGAAAACGGATGGAAATGCATTGGTAGATCCACCCACAATCTTTTGACTTTAAACAGAAATAATGCATTTTACATACCCTTTAGTAACCTACCATCTGTCACACCATTTCCTGTACTAAATAGCTTTATAAGTCCTGCTGGTTTGCGCAACTGAAAACTCTTTGACAGCTCTGAAAGGACACAATCTATTAGAAAATAGCTCCAAAAAGCTGCATGCAGTATATGAGTTGGCATCTTTGCTCAAATGCAAAAACTCTTACAAAGGGAAAGGGAAAGCATTAATCAGCAAAGTTCAGAAAATAAGCTTGCTTTATTAGTTAGTATTTGAAATAGGGAGAACATCTATACAATTCTCACCACTAATGCAGAAAATATAGGAAAAAAACATTGCTGGCTCTCTAAGTGCTTTAAGAATATTTTGATTGTATTTTTCTTGATGAGCTTCAAGAAGTAGTCACCGGAAATGGTTTTCACTTCACAGGTGTGTCCTGTCAGGTTTAATAAGTGGGATTTCTTGACTTATAAAAGGGGTTAGGACCATTAGTTGTGTTGTGCATAAGTCAGGTGGATACACAGCTGATAGTCCTACTGAATAGACTGTTAGAATTTGTATTATGGCAATAAAAAATTGGGCAAACTTTGAATGTGTCCCCAAGTGCAGTTGCAAAAACCATCAAGCGCTTCAAAGAAACTGGCTCACATTAGGACCGCCCCAGGAAAGGAATACCAAGAGTCACCTCTGCTTCTGAGGATAAGTTTATCCGAGTCACCAGCCTCAGAAATTGCAGGTTAACAGCAGCTCAGATTAGAGACCAGGTCAATGCCACACAGAGTTCTAGCAGCAGACACATCTCTTCAACAACTGTTAAGAGGAGACTTTGTGCAGCAGGCCACTGCTAAGGACAGGCAACAAGCAGAAGAGACTTGTTTGGGCAAAATAACACAAGGAATGGACATTAGACCAGTGGAAATCTGTGCTTTGGTCTGATGAGTCCAAATTTGAGATCTTTAGTTCCAACCACCGTGTCTTTGTGCGATGCAGAAAAGGTGAACGGATGGACTCTACATGCCTGGTTCCCACCGTGAAGCATGGAGGAGGAGGTGTGATGGTGTGGGTGTGCTTTGCTGGTGACACTGTTGGGGATTTATTCAAAATTGAAGGCATACTAAACCAGCATGGCCACCACAGCATCTTGCAGCTGCATGCTATTCCATCCGGTTCTCGTTTAGTTGGACCATCATTTATTTTTCAACAGGACAATGACCCCAAACACACCCCCAGGCTGTGTAAGGGCTATTTGACCAAGAAGGAGAGTGATGGGGTGCTACGCCAGATGACCTGGCCTCCACAGTCACCAGACCTGAACCCAATGGAGATGGTTTGGGGTGAGCTGGACCGCAGAGTGAAGGCAAAAGCGCCAACAAGAGCTAAGCATCTCTGGGAACTCCTTCAAGATTGTTGGAAGACCATTTCCGATGACTACCTCTTGAAGCTCATCAAGAGAATGGCAAGAGTGTGCAAAGCAGTCATCAAAGCAAAAGGTGGCTACTTTTAAGAATCTAGAATGTAAGACATATTTTCAGTTGTTTCACACTTTTTTGTTAAGTATATAATTCCACATGTGTTAATTCATAGTTTTGATGCCTTCAGTGTGAATGTACAATTTTCATAGTCATGAAAATACAGAAAAATCTATAAATGAAAAGGTGTGTCCAAACTTTTGGTCTGCACTGTACAAAAATATATATTGAATAAAATTTATATAACTAGACCCCTATCAGAGGCTAAATGCATTTACGTATAACACAACAACATTTAAATCCAGTCTGCAAATTTTTTTCACAGTGATAGAGGCTTCGGTTACACTATTCAACTGCTAAAACATAGACAAAAGAAATGTTATGAGTCTCCCTGCTGAGGATTTATAGCAAAGGAGCTTTCCTTTCCTTATTTTACATACCAGCTGTTGCAATTATTATGTAGAAAAGAAACATACATTTCTGGCTGTGAATAGATAGAAAAGTACAATATCTTCTTTTAAAAAATTGTATACCTTTTTCACCATTTTTGTGTGCCATCCTTCTTTGCCAGAAAGAGGGGGACTTTTTATATACAGTGGGTACAAAAAGTATTCAGACCCCTTTAAATTTTTCACTTTTTGTTTCATTGCAGCCATTTGGTAAATTTTAAAGTTTATTTTTTTCTCATTAATGTACACTCTGCACCCCATCTTGACTGAAAAAAAACAGAAATGTAGAAATTTTTGCAAATTTATTTAAAAAAAAAAAATGAAACAAAGAGTGAAAAATGTAAAGGGTTCTGAATACTTTCCGTACCCACTGTACCCTTAAGACCATCAAAATGTTGAAAAGTAAAAAAAAATCCTTATTTTTCTTAGCGCTCACCTCTCTGGTCTGTCTGCGTCTCATAT
Organism: Phyllobates terribilis; assembly: GCF_046119375.1. Taxonomy (NCBI): domain Eukaryota; kingdom Metazoa; phylum Chordata; class Amphibia; order Anura; family Dendrobatidae; genus Phyllobates; species Phyllobates terribilis. The sequence continues at coordinate 122,924,803 of NW_027362762.1, read as the reverse complement.
CCGATTCTCACCACATGTTCAGACCCCCATCACTCTGTGAAAGGTCACAAGGTTGAGAATAGTAAAAGACAAATAAGAGTACAAAATATTGCGAGGATCACCTATAAAGTATAAATTTTATTAAGCGATAGGACATCAGAAAAAGTCCATGATCAAAATGATTAACAATTTTTAAAAAGATACATGACTTAGCCAAGGGCGTGTCCATGATACACTGATGAGCAAAAGGGTAACAATATTTTCAACTTCTCTGGCTCTATATTTCATCATCAATTTCTCAATCCTTTAGCCCCTTATTCAGTTGTTTCTACTAGACTGACTTACACCCATCAGAGCATAATCAATTGACTTTTTTCTCATTGCTCCAAATTACCCATTTCTATTCCTCTATTGTCCACTTTTCGTACTTTTTTGCAAACTTGAGCCAATGCATCTTATGATTATATTTAAGTCGAGGCTTCTCCACCTTTTTTCCAGGCCATCATTCCAGACTTGTGTAACATGCGTCTATTCAAACCAATGATTTTTCGCTTGAGAATCAACCTAATAACACACTGATCTATTAAGGAATGTGATAGCAGGTTGTAATTTGTAAGATTTTTCCACCACGAAGAGCAAAACAGTAACAATGCAGTGACATGACAAGAATCTGCATAACTAATCATATGTTTAATAGTTGCAAGTCAAATTTATGTGTGAGATAGATGATTGATTATAAAATGATGGTAGTCTCATGTTCAAAGCAATAGTGGATGGTGAGATAAGGAGCCTGAAAGACGAAAGCTGAAATCATTGTTACCCTTTTGCTCGTCAATGTAAAAATAACACCCTACTGCGATGCCAAGTTGTAAATAATCACAAAGAAAAATCTCCAATGAAAAATGTATTGACAGGAAACCATAAATAATAAACCAAAAAATACTGAAACAGGACCCCAGAAATAATAACAGAGAAGAAATTACAACACTCACAAAGTTTCATAAAAAAACTTTCTTTATTTTCAAAATAAGTTCATATCACAATATCTCAGGAGAGAGTTACATAGCGTGATGAAGCTGGTCAGATGAAGCATAAGTGAATGTGAAACGGTTGTTATCCAGTCCCACACCATGTATCTCTCTCCCGTGATATGCACTTATTTTGGAAAAAAAAGGGGTAAACGTTGAGTACTCCTCTTTTTCTCTGAAGAAGCAATTTACATAGGAAATAAAGAAAGTTTTTTTTTTTTATGAAGCCTGGTGAGTGTCATAATTTCATCTCTTTTATTATTATACTTTGTCTATTTACTAAGCGCCACTACTGCTTTTTCCTCCTAACCATGGCAGATTTTATTTTCCCAATGATGTTAGTGTTTGGTGCCTAGCACTTACTCTATTTTTTTGGGACACCAGATACACTGTATATACAATGCACCTAAGAGGTCAGTTTCTTTATAAGGGTATGTAGAATTTGCATATATCATACACAGGCTGAACACCATAGATACTGATGATTCACCAGTATGTCTGAGCAAAATGTATAAGTATTAAGTACATCCCATAAAGGTTAAATGTCAAAAACTACAGCAATTATGAGTACATAAATAGATATGTTAGAACAATAAGATATGAGATTGAGATTCAGAGATTTCAGCACTTGCCGCAGTAATAGGAACAAGCGTCAAAGACCGGTCGAGTGATGGTGAAGAACGGAGCGTCCGGTATAGATCTAAGAGCATAACATGGACATTAAATTTGCAAAGAAAAACGTCTCTAAGGCTGTGTGCCCACGTAGCATTTTTCAAGCGTATATGCTGCGGAATTTCCGCAGCGTAAACGCTTGAAAAACGCATGTATATCCGCACCCCATGGTCCCCAATGGGATTCCGCAAGTTCTATGCACATGCTGCGGATTTTTCCGCAGCGTTTATGCCGCGTTCAAAAATCCGCAGCATGTTATTTAATTTTGCGTTTCCGCAAGCGGAATTGCCTTTATCCAATGCATAAAAAACGCAAGGCAATTCCGCATGTGGAAAACGCGTGATAAACGCGCGAAAAATGCGCGATAAACGCGTGCGGAATTCCGCATGCGTTTTTCCGGGAGAGGACTTGCATTTATGCAGCAGAAATTTTCTGCTTCATAAATGCAACGTGGGCACATAGCCTAAGAATTGAATTTAGCAAAAAAAAACGCCTCTTAATGACCTCTCTGAAAAAACATATCTGTGGTCGTTAAAAGATCAAAATACATAATAATATTAATAATAATTGAACACAAATAATAACAAATTTATTAACTTGGATTACACATGGCATTCCTTTGTGAGAAGTAAAATATGTGACCGATGTCTTCAATCACTGGCCACTAGAGCAGTGAATTGTTGATCTCACTGATCTCACTACTGATTTCCTTCAGCAGAACCTTATCTAGTTGAAAACCCCTTTAAAATAAATATTAGGAGAGACAGATGTCTTGTTTGAAAACATTACTGAAAAATTCTATAAGACCTATCTCTCTTTCTGTTATTGAGGCTAAATTTGGGCCAGTTCATCAAAGCTTTTACACCAAGAAACAGGGCGTTAAAAGCTTGAAAAGTTGAAAAGGTTTTGCACAACACGGTTGATTAAAAAATTGCAAATTTTTGCATTTTCACGCCGGCTTTGCCAACACGGGTAGAGCCGAGGTGATAAATTGTGTGCCCATTAGTGATGAGCAAGCACTAAAATGCTCGGGTACTCATTGCTCGGGTCAAGCAAATTGGAATACTCGGGTGCTCGACCCGAGCAACGAGCCCAATGTAAGTCTATGGGAAACTCGAGCATTTTTCAGGCGGCTCCCCCCGGCGGTCTGCAGAGGGCTTAAAAATTGCCAAAATCGATGGGAACAGTGCTCAAATGACATGGTAACAGCATGGGGAAGACCCCTGGAAGCATCTCTGACTCCCAGATCACTGCTATCAACAATGTTGTCAGAGTATTACGCCTCTTTTATGGACTCACAATAAAACATACAAATACGAAACCAAAATGGATTTTCCTGGGAAATATGTTAAAGAACATCCTTTCCAGGATAATGACTTGTATATAAGGCAAAATAAATAACCAAAAACAAAAATACTCCTCCACACCTTGGGCTATGTTCACACGTACCGTTTTTGATGTGTTTTTGCACTTTTTCATTGCTTTCAACCAAGACAAATGCATTCACCAGGAAATGTCATTTTAACATTTTACAACCTTATCTGGCCATGTGGTGTGTGACACATCATCAGACACATGCATGCAGTGCTGAAAAGACTTGGGAACAGCATGGGGAAGACCTCTGGAAGCATCTCCGACTCCCAGGTCACTGCCTAAAAGTGTGCACATCATAAGTGATCCTTGGCGCATGCGAAGATGCCTCCTGCCATGCACCTGTCATTGCAGACTTGCAATAATCACCGTCCACGTCCTTGTCCCAATGCAACATTCAGTTGTCCCTACCCCATTCCTTGGAATGCAACCGCAAGTATGCAGCCAGCCAGCCACCCACCCACAGGCTGCAATACTATACTGCCAAATTTTTGACAGCTGCTTGCACTTGAAATGTGGCCTTTTAGGCTCGTGGAGGCGGAAGCTTTTAATAACCTCATGCCGTCGGCGGCCGGGTGTCCATACTCGGTCCCCAGCCGCCAAAGATTCTCCCGTTGTCGTCTCCGCCTTCCAAAAGCACGGGTCCCACAACATTACCCGTGCCCTCCCCAGTGCACTTAGGCTGCATGCACACGATGCGTTTTTCATGCGTTTCCGCTGCGGAATTTCCATTGTACCTGTAAAAAAAAGAAAAAAATTAAAAAAAAAGTTTATATTCACCTGTCCGGCGGCTTCTCTCTGCTTGCCGGCAGCGCTTCACCTTCCAGGACCTGAGATGACGTCGCGGTCATGTGACCGCAGGCTGTCTCGCGATGTGCCGGCAACACGGAAGAAGCCAGGACGAGCGCTGCAGCACACGCATCAGGGTTGAGTATAGCTTTATTTTTTTTTATTTTTACGGTCACACTGTATAAATCCATGCCATTTGCATGGATTTATACAGTGTGACATAGTTGTCAAGCACTTTCCAAGTGATGCTATCGCCTGGAAAATGCTTGTCAGTCCGCATGCGGAAACACATGCGTTAACGCATGTGGATACGCATGTGAATCCGCATGTATTCCGCATGTATTCTGCAGGAAAAACGCATGCACAATCTGCATGCCTTTTTTCTGCCAGGGAGATGAAGAAATGCTGCAGAAATTTTCTGCTTCATTTCTGCATCGTGGGCACATAGCCTTACTGGGAAGGACCGCCTAACCACAAACACGTGGACAGGTGAATGTGGCCAGGGATGGTACGGAACCAGTCCACAGCTTTTTTTTGCTGAGTTGTATTTCACCACAGCCATATTCTTTAGCTTGGTGAAAGGACTTGGGAAACCATATCTACCCAGCTGTCATTTCTCCCAGGAAGTTCTCTAAAGCTGCTTTCACTTGAAATGTGGCCTTTTAGGCTCATGGAGGCAGAAGCTTTTTACAACCTCATGCCTCGTGTCCATATTCGGTCCCCAGCCGCCACTATTTCTCCCGGTGTTATCTCCACCTTCTACAAGCACGGGTCCCTGAACATTAATGCTGGTACTTTTCTGTGGGAATCCGTTTGCCTCCTACCAGCCTGGAATATTTCCAGTAAACTATGGTACAACGCTATGGTATTAGCATTGCCCCCAATACGAGTAGCGAAGCCTTCCCCAATTTCCTTCTCAGGAATTTTATTTGGTAGACTGAGTGGTTGCCCAAATACATTAGTTTCTCACAAAGGAGCTGAAGATAGAGTGGCAGTAGGTGCAAGTTTCTCTAGCCTGTTAGATATCAGAGGGTGAACGGCAGCACATTGGATTAGTGGTTAGCACTGAAGCCTTTCAGCGCTGGGACCCTGGGTTCAAATCCTAGCAAGGACAACACCTGCAAGGATTTTGTATGTTCTCCCCGTGTTTGCGTGGGTTTCCACCTCAGTAAAAAAGCAGCCATAGAGTGTCCGGGAACCTTCCCACACACTTTTCTTAGCCAGGACTGCTTCTCAGCAGGGTTGGACGGTCCCACCAGAGAATCCTCTGGTGTGCCCTGGCTTCAACATCAGGAGAGTTCATGATAGCGCTAATTTTGCAGCTGCTATGGAGCTCTTGAGCAGGGGAGAAAGGTCAGGTCCGCCCTCAGAATCAAATCCTCTGGTGGGCCCAATGTTTTTCAATCTGAAACAGTTTCTCAGTGGGAGTTGTATTTCACCACAGCTATATTCTTTAGCTCGGTGAAAGGACTGGCATAGAGGGAAACCGTATCTACACCGGCTGTCATTTCTCCGTCACCAGGTCCCGCCCATTGTCACACACGACCATGCCTGGCTGTATGTTCAGCGGTGAAAGCCACAGATCAAGCTGCTGTGTTACATCTTTCAACAACTCTGCAGCGCTGGGCGGTTTGTCACCTAAGCATTAAGCATGTTGTTATCTTCAGCATAGCCTGTTGCCGCTTGGCCAAGGCAGTGCTGCAGTGCTTTCAGTTTTTGACTGATGTGGTCATTTCGGAGATGGAGGAGGAGGTGCAGAAGCTGAACAATGCGATTACATTGAGGTTACATTGGCAACTCTGTTTTATACTAAAGAACTATCCTACTGTTTTTTTTTTCACGTTATTTTTTAAGGCAAATGCATTCACCGGGAAATGTCATTTTAACATATTACAACCTTATCTGGCAATGTGGTGTGGACACATCATCAGACAAATCCTGTTTCATTGATGATGGAGGGACTATGAAAGACACATAGAGCAGGGCCACAGTAACAAAAAATTCCCATTAGAAAGGAGAGAGTCTGCTATACAGTTATAGGGTATGCAGTGAGTCCAACGGCTGACCAAATTTAGGAAAAACCCCACTAACAATTTAAAGACACATAGAGCAGGGCCACAGTAACAAGTACGACATGTTCCCATTAGAAAGGAGAGGGTCTGCTATACTGTTATTGGGTATGCAGTGAGTCCAACGGCTGACCAAAACATAGAGCAGGGCCACAGTAATGACTAATTCCCATTAGAAAGGAGAGAGTCTCCCATAGTGTTGGCCTATGCAGTGAATGCAAGGTCTGCCAAAAATTTGGAGGCACTTCAACGCCCCTTGGAAGAAACATGGAGGAGGGCCTCCTAAAAATTGTTCCCATTAGAAAGGAGCGGGCCTCCTATACTTGTAATGCCCATGCACTAAGTGTATGGGCTGACAAACATTTACCCCTGGGGGGGTATACATGAACATACTGTATAAAAAATTTTTTTTACGGGCATCAAAAACACCCTTTAAAAAAATTATGTTTGTGTTGCATCATGGACCACGGTCACCATGGTGATATGGTGGTGGAGGATGAGGAGAAGGAGGAGGAGGAGGACAAGAGCAAATAGCCAAAATCAGGAAGCGTATACCCATGTGTGGGTGTGAAGAGGTGCATGGGAATACACCTACCAAAAAAAGACACTGGATTTGAGTTTATGTTACGCTGCTATCATTCGGTGGTGTTGAGAAGTCTGGCCCAATTCAGCCCTTGTTCATTTTTATAAGAGTCAGCCTGTCTGCATTTTCAGTTGACAAGCGGATGCGCTTATCAGTTGTAATTCCACCAGCGGCACTAAAAACTTGCTCCGATAAAACGCTGGCTGCAGGGCAGGCCAGAACCTCCACGGCATAGAGAGACAGTTCATTCCACGTATCCAGCTTGGATACCCAATAATTATAAGGCACAGTGGAATCACGGAGGACGCTGGTACGGTTGGCAAGGTACTCCCTCGGCATCTTCCAAAACTTTGCACTCCTTGTGAGAGTACCTCGCGCCTCAGGTCCTGTGCTATTGGAGGGTCTGAGAAAACTCTCCCAGAACTTTGACATGGTTCCCCTGCCTCTACGGGATTGAAGTTGTGTCTCTCTCGCCTGTACTCCTTGGTTGTCCAAAGAAGTGTGCCCTCTGCCGCCAGCATTTTCAGATGGGAATTTTTTTAATAGTTCCGCAACAAGGGCCTTGTGGTACAGCCCCATTTTTGTAGACCTGTCCGCCTCAGGAGTAGAGATGAGCGTTGTTCTACTCGAACTGTTCGCCAATCTCAAATTCGAGCTGTTTTGGGCGGTGTTCGAGCCGGTCGGTGAACACGAACAATTTGAGAAAAATTCGGCTGTTCGAGGTTATGTTCGATAACTGTTCGTGCACCAAAATCATAACTGGATTTTTTCTCAGTAATGATGAAAATTAATGTTAATACGCAGTTTGAGTGTACAGCGGGGCGGGGGGAGGGGCAGGGGATGGATCTCTGCAGGAACAATGAAGATCTCCATTTTTTTTTCTCTTTCCCGCATTTGCAGTGGGGAGGTGCAATCTGTCAGCCTATCAGCAGCGCACACACGGAGCAAAGTGCTTTTTTTCACACAAGCAAGGGCATGTGTGATTGGCAGTGTATGTCACATGTCCTTGCCCTATAAGACCAAGCCATTTTCCCCGTCGCCACCATTTTCTCACTGCTGCAGCTGCGTGTTAGACGGCACCGCTGTTGCTGTGTGCGCTGTACCTTGTTAATTTCAAGCCAATTTTCGCACAAATATACAGATAGCTTGGGAGTAGGGAATAGTTGTGATTGCAGTCCTTTTAAGGACTAGGTTACAGCATTTCCTATGACTTTTATCAAGCAGGTCTGTGCTCTTAAATAGATAGATTGTGGGAGTAAAGACTAATTGTAATTGGAGTCCTTTTCACGACTAGGTTACATCAGTTCCTATCAGTTTTTGCCAGGCAGGTCTGTGCCAGTGCTGTGCAAGTTTTTTTCACAGCATTTGGCTGAATCTAGCAAAGCTAATCCTTTTTGGCCTATTGCAGAGTGTGTTAGTCAGTGGAGTAGCCTATCTGTGTTGCAAGATATACCACCTGTGTATAGAATACCAATTTTTTTACTGCACCTAGTGAAGTAAAATCTTTTGGGCATAGCATCATTCTATTAGTCCATCTATACTGACCTCCATCAGGTTGCAAACTGAATATAATTTTTTTCTGCATCTAGCTCTGAAAAAATATTTGGGCTTCTAGCAGTGTGTGGGACTTGGTCTATTAGTCCATTTATACTGACCTCCATCAGGTTGCAAATTAAAAATAATTTTTTTCTTCATTTAGCTCTGAAAAAATATTTGGGCTTCTAGCAGTGTATGGGACTTGTTCTATTAGTACTTCTATACTGACCTCCAGCAGGTTGCAAATTGAATATAATTTTTTTCTGCATCTAGCTCTGAAAAAATATTTGGGCTTCTAGCGGTGTGTGGGACTTGGTCTATTAGTCCATCTATACTGACCTCCATCAGGTTGCAAATTAAAAATAATTTTTTTCTGCATCTAGCTCTGAAAAAATATTTGGGCTTCTAGCAGTGTGTGGGACTTGGTGTATTAGTCCATCTATACTGACCTCCATCAGGTTGCAAATTAAAAATAATTTTTTTCTTCATTTATCTCTGAAAAAATATTTGGGCTTCTAGCAGCGTGTGGGACTTGTTCTATTAGTCCATCTATACTGACCTCCATCAGGTTGCAAATTAAAAATAATTTTTTTCTGCATCTAGCTCTGAAAAAATATTTGGGCTTCTAGCAGTGTGTGGGACTTGGTCTATTAGTCCATCTATACTGACCTCCATCAGGTTGCAAATTAAAAATAATTTTTTTCTGCATCTAGCTCTGAAAAAATATTTGGGCTTCTAGCAGTGTGTGGGACTTGGTCTATTAGTCCATCTATACTGACCTCCATCAGGTTGCAAATTAAAAATAAATTTTTTTCTGCATCTAGCTCTGAAAAAATATTTGGGCTTCTAGCGGTGTGTGGGACTTGGTCTATTAGTCCATCTATACTGACCTCCATCAGGTTGCAAATTAAAAATAATTTTTTTCTGCATCTAGCTCTGAAAAAATATTTGGGCTTCTAGCAGTGTGTGGGACTTGGTCTATTAGTCCATCTATACTGACCTCCATCAGGTTGCAAATTGAATAAAAAAATTTTCTGCATCTAGCTCTGAAAAAATATTTGGGCTTCTAGCGGTGTGTGGGACTTGGTCTATTAGTCCATCTATACTGACCTCCATCAGGTTGCAAATTAAAAATAATTTTTTTCTGCATCTAGCTCTGAAAAAATATTTGGGCTTCTAGCAGTGTGTGGGACTTGGTCTATTAGTCCATCTATACTGACCTCCATCAGGTTGCAAATTAAAAATAATTTTTTTCTTCATTTAGCTCTGAAAAAATATTTGGGCTTCTAGCAGTGTGTGGGACTTGGTCTATTAGTCCATCTATACTGACCTCCATCAGGTTGCAAATTAAAAATAATTTTTTTCTGCATCTAGCTCTGAAAAAATATTTGGGCTTCTAGCAGTGTGTGGGACTTGGTCTATTAGTCCATCTATACTGACCTCCATCAGGTTGCAAATTAAAAATAATTTTTTTCTTCATTTATCTCTGAAAAAATATTTGGGCTTCTAGCAGCGTGTGGGACTTGTTCTATTAGTCCATCTATACTGACCTCCATCAGGTTGCAAATTAAAAATATTTTTTTTCTGCATCTAGCTCTGAAAAAATATTTGGGCTTCTAGCAGTGTGTGGGACTTGGTCTATTAATCCATCTATACTGACCTCCATCAGGTTGCAAATTAAAAATAATTTTTTTCTGCATCTAGCTCTGAAAAAATATTTGGGCTTCTAGCAGTGTGTGGGACTTGGTCTATTAGTCCATCTATACTGACCTCCATCAGGTTGCAAATTAAAAATAATTTTTTTCTGCATCTAGCTCTGAAAAAATATTTGGGCTTCTAGCAGTGTGTGGGACTTGGTCTATTAGTCCATCTATACTGACCTCCATCAGGTTGCAAATTGAATAAAAAAATTTTCTGCATCTAGCTCTGAAAAAATATTTGGGCTTCTAGCGGTGTGTGGGACTTGGTCTATTAGTCCATCTATACTGACCTCCATCAGGTTGCAAATTAAAAATATTTTTTTTCTGCATCTAGCTCTGAAAAAATATTTGGGCTTCTAGCAGTGTGTGGGACTTGGTCTATTAGTCCATCTATACTGACCTCCATCAGGTTGCAAATTAAAAATAATTTTTTTCTTCATTTAGCTCTGAAAAAATATTTGGGCTTCTAGCAGTGTGTGGGACTTGTTCTATTAGTCCTTCTATACTGACCTCCAGCAGGTTGCAAATTGAATATAATTTTTTTCTGCATCTAGCTCTGAAAAAATATTTGGGCTTCTAGCGGTGTGTGGGACTTGGTCTATTAGTCCATCTATACTGACCTCCATCAGGTTGCAAATTAAAAATAATTTTTTTCTGCATCTAGCTCTGAAAAAATATTTGGGCTTCTAGCAGTGTCTGGGACTTGGTCTATTAGTCCATCTATACTGACCTCCATCAGGTTGCAAATTAAAAATAATTTTTTTCTGCATCTAGCTCTGAAAAAATATTTGGGCTTCTAGCAGTGTGTGGGACTTGGTCTATTAGTCCATCTATACTGACCTCCATCAGGTTGCAAATTAAAAATAATTTTTTTCTGCATCTAGCTCTGAAAAAATATTTGGGCTTCTAGCAGTGTGTGGGACTTGGTCTATTAGTCCATCTATACTGACCTCCATCAGGTTGCAAATTAAAAATAATTTTTTTCTTCATTTAGCTCTGAAAAAATATTTGGGCTTCTAGCAGTCTGTGGGACTTGTTCTATTAGTCCTTCTATACTGACCTCCAGCAGGTTGCAAATTGAATATAATTTTTTTCTGCATCTAGCTCTGAAAAAATATTTGGGCTTCTAGCAGTGTGTGGGACTTGTTGTATTAGTCCATCTATACTGACCTCCATCAGGTTGCAAATTAAAAATAATTTTTTTCTGCATCTAACCCAGCCAATAGTTTTGGCCTAATACCACAGTTTGGCCACTCAGCTCTGCTCGGTTACCATCCATTGTTTTTTTGTGCAAACAACTCCAGAGTTGTGAATTAGTTAACCACCAAAATGAGTGGAAAAAGGCCTGCTGCTGGTGGAAAGGGGAATAGGCGTGTTGGGAAGGGGAAAAAAGGTTGTGTCCGTGGGGTAGGTGCAGAAGAAAGACCATCTTCCAGCCAAACTAAAATGTCTACTTCTTTTAGCGGACAATGTGATAAGATCCCTTTCTTACGGCCACGCCAATCGCTACAAATTCCAGATGAGGCACAAAAACAGCAGGTGCTTCAACGGATATCAAGTGCTCCTTTAAGTGGGCTCTCCTCCACATCAACTTCAACATCACAAATACTCCAGTCCTCAAAGGTGTCACCCAAATCGCACTTGCTTCCTCACAGCTCCCAAATCTCCAGCTGCCCGTCTGAGTATGAGGTAGAACAGATGGTTGAGTCTGCAGAGCTGTTTACTCATACTATAGCCTGGGAATCAGAGGTCGACTCCAGCGCTTCTGTGAATCCAGACGAGGAAATGATCTGCACTGATGCCCAGAATCTTTATGAGTCGGATCCAGGACCAGACGCAGAAGGTTCTGACCATAATGTAGACCCTCATTCCCAAACTGTAACTCCTGTTGGTGGAGACAATGAGGAAGATGATGATAAGACTCAAATACCTGATTGGAGCGACAACTTTAGTTTTTTGTCAGGGCAGGAACAGGTTGGCTCTGAGGACGATGGGTGTGATAACGCACAGGGTGATGATGATGAGGTCGGAGATCCCACTTACTGTCAACCCACAGTCAGCCAAGAGATGAGGTCAGCAGAGGAGGTGGAGGAAGATGCTAGTGACGACGAGGTCAGGTTGCGCCTTCCTGGACAGAGACGTAGTACTGGAAGCACGTCAACAACTGCATCCTCAAACACAACTCTGCCTCTCACCACAAGTCGTGGTGGCTCTTCAGGTCGCATGGGTGCTAAGCCTTGCATAGCCTGGGCATTTTTTCAGATCGATAAAGATGACCCAACTCGTGTTATCTGTAACATTTGTCAGCAAAAGCTAAGTAGAGGCCAAAAAATACATAGTTTGAGTACTTCATGCATGAACCGGCACATGGACATGAAGCATAAGTTGCAGTGGGAAGCTCAGTGTGCTACAATGCGGCCTAGCCGGCCGGGCCAACCACCGTCTGCCATATCTTGTGCATCCGCGGCCTCTTCATCCTCTGTGACTGGGGGGACAGCAGTCACACCTGTTTTGGGGCACAGACCTGCCACCTCTTTACCCGCAACAGCCAGCGTGATTGGCAGGTCATCATTTTCTTTGGAGGTGGTAACAGCAGCTGGTGTTGAGCGCTGTCCGACATCGATAGCACCACCTTTGGATCAAGGCAACCTAACATGTCCGCCTGCATCTTCCTCACAGACCGGCAGTTTGCCGGGGACACCCTTATCAACCCCGTCTAAGCACAATAGCCAGCCCTCGGTCCCTCAGATGTGGACAAGTAAAAGACCATTTCCTCCTAGCCATGAGAAAGCTAAAAGGTTGAATTTCACCATCTGCAAGCTCTTGGCTACAGAAATGCTGCCTTTCCGCCTGGTGGACACAGAGGATTTTCGAGACCTTATGTCCGTCGCAGTGCCCCAGTACCAGATGCCCAGTCGGCACTACTTCTCAAAGAAAGGTGTGCCTGCGCTCCACCAGCATGTCGCACACAACATCACCGCTTCTTTGAGAAACTCTGTGTGTGACAGGGTGCATTTCACCACAGACACTTGGACGAGTAGGCATGGACAGGGGCGTTACATGTCGCTGACTGGGCACTGGGTAACTATGGTGACAGCAGGACAAGGGGCTGCTGTCCAAGTCTTGCCGTCCCCACGAGTTGTGCGTCAATCCTCTTTATGTCAAAGTTCCTCCACTGCTTCTGCCTCCTCAACCTCCTCTCGGTCTTCCACCTGCACCCAAAGCCTGTCTGGTCATGCCACAAGCTTTCTAACTGCGCAGAAGGGATCCTGCACACCTCCTTACTATGCTGGCAGTAGGGCTCAACGTCATCAGGCGGTTTTTACATTGAAATGTCTGGGAAATGTGAGTCACACAGCTGAGGAGTTGTGGTCAGCTCTGGAGAACCAATTTCATGAATGGTTGTCTCCACTGGACCTGAAACCAGGGAAGGCCGTGTGCGACAATGCTGCAAACCTGGGTGCGGCCCTTCGCCGGGGCAATGTCACACACGTGCCTTGTATGGCTCACGTGTTGAACCTGGTTGTCCAGCAATTTTTAGCCCACTATCCCAGACTAGATGGCCTTCTGCAGAGGGCACGGTCACTGTGTGCTCACTTCCGCCGTTCGCATCCCGCAGCTCAGCGACTTACATCTCTACAGAAGTCGTTGGGCCTGCCACTTCACCGGCTAAAATGCGATGTGCCTACCCGGTGGAATTCAACTCTGCACATGTTGCAGCGACTGTGGCAGCACCGACAAGCCCTGGTGCAATACGTTCTGACGTATAGCCTGGGCCAACGAGATTCAGAGGTGGGGCAAATCACGCTGGAGGAGTGGTCTCAGATCAGGGACCTATGCACCCTTCTGCACAGTTTTGAAATGGCGACGAAGATGTTTAGTGCTGACGATGCCATTATCAGCATGACTATTCCGGTGATTTACATGCTGGAGCACATGTTAAACAGAATTCGGAGTCAGGTGGTGGCACAAGAGGAGGTGGAGGAAGTAGAGGAGGAGGAGTTGTATGCGGAAGGGCTAACATCTGCAAGGTCCAGACGGTCGGCAGCACCAAGGCGGCAGGCATGTGAGGGTGGGGGAGATGATTTTACCAGGGCGCATGGTAGCAGCCAAACTAGTGAGGAAGGTGCAGGAGCCCAGGAAGAAATGGAGGACGAACTGATGGAAGACTCATCAGATGAGGGAGACCTTGATCACATTTCTGTTGTGCGAGGTTGGGGGGAGAGGACAGAGGAAGGAAGCATGATTGTTACCTCGCCACCAACACAACAGGGACTTGGTGCTCCTGGATGCGCAACACACATGAGTGCCTTCTTGCTGCACTACCTGCAACATGACCCTCGAATTGTGAGAATTAGAAATAATCCTGACTACTGGGTTGCCACACTGTTAGATCCCCGGTACAAAAGTAAATTTGCAGAAATTATTCCTGCCATAGAAAGGGATGCACGCATGCAGGAGTATCAGCAGAGACTGTTGCAGAATCTTACATGTGCTTTTCCACAAAATACCAGTGGTGCACGTAGTGAATCTCACAGTTCCAACTTGCCAACCGTGGGACCGTCAAGTGTTCAGCACTCAAACCGTAACAGAACCACAGTATCTGCTGGTAACATCAATTTTGCGGAATCATTTCACCACTTTTTTAGCCCATCCTTTGCAAGGCCACAGGAGACAAGAAGTCTGACACATAGTCAACGCCTAGAGACGATGGTACAGGAGTATCTCCAAGTAAACATTGAAGTCACGACTGTGTCACTGGACCCTTGCTCTTTTTGGGCTTCCAATCTGGATAAATGGCCGGAGCTAGCCACTTACGCCTTGGAGATCTTGTCATGCCCCGCAGCCAGCGTTCTGTCTGAACGTGTGTTCAGCGCTGCTGGTGGTGTGCTGACAGATAAGCGCACGCGGCTCTCCACTGATAATGTAGACAGACTCACGTTCATAAAGATGAACAAATCATGGATCCGAAACGACTTTTCTACCCCTGTGTCATCCTGGGGAGAGTAAAAGCTTGATGATTGGTTAAAATCACCCTACCAACCGTTTTAAGCTTTCAAATTACTAATCATGTTTATCTGTATCTTGACTGGAAAATAATTTGGGCTTTGTAGCAGTGTGCAGCACTGATCCTATTAGGCCATCTATAATAAGCTTCACCAGATTTAAAATTAAAAATAATTTTTAGCTGCATCTAGCCCGGAAAATAATTTTGGGGCTCCGAGATGCGCAAGACACATAAGTGCCTTCTTGCTGCACTACCTGCAGCATGACCCTCATATTGTCAGAATTCGAAGTTATCATGACTACTGGGTTGCCACACTCTTAGATCCCCCAAACTTTTCGATCAACCTTTTCATTTTAATAAAGACCAAAAAAATGGTCATTTTTGAAATTATAAGCATTAGCAGGTTGTTAGAAACTGAAATCAAACAGTTTTCAACTCAAAACTTTATTCTAGGTGATGTTACATTTTCACATAGGACCCCTTGTTCGAAAGGAGCTTCTGAACTCTCTCGTCCATTGAATTTGTCAGGTTTTGGATGGTTTCTGCTTCAATTGTTTTGCATGAGGACAGAATACCCTCCCAGAGCTGTTGCTTAGATGTGAACTGCCTCCCGCCATCATAGACACTCCTTTTAATGATGCTCCAAAGGTTCTGAATGGGGTAGAGGTCAGGGGAGCATGGGGGTCACACCATAAGTTTGTCCCCTTTTATGCCCATATCAGCCAGAGATGCAGATGTTTTATGTGCAGCATGAGATGGTGCATTATCATGCAGAAAAATGATCTTGCTGTGAAATACACGGTTCTTCTTCTTGAACCATGGCAGGAAGTGCTGTTTGAGAAAATCCACATACATTATGGAGTTCATCTTTAGCGCCTTCAGGGATCCTAAAGGGGCCGACAATCTCTCTCCCCATGATTCCAGCCCAAAACATTACTCCACCTCCTCCTTGTTGGCGCTGTAGCCATGTTTGCGTGGGGTGTCCATCAACCAGCCATCCTCCACTCCATTCATCTGGACCATCGAGCGCTGCACGGCACTCATCCGTGAACAAAACAGTTTTGAAATCAGTCTTCATGTAATGTTTGGCCCACTGGAGCCGTTTCTGCTTGTGTGAAGTGGATAGAGGAGGTCGACAGGATGGCGTATGCACAGCTGCAAACCTCTGAAGGACCCTGCATCTTGTTGTTCGGGGGACGTTGGAGGCACAAGCAGCTTCAAAAACTTGTCTGCTGCTATGACAAGGCTTTTTTGCCGCTGCTCTTTCAACCTGACGTAATTGCCTGTAGGAAAGAGTCCTCAATTTGCCCTTATCAGCACGCACACGTGTGTACTGTGAATCAGCTACATACTTCTTGATTGCCAAGACACTTCATCCTGATCATCGCACAATGTTGATTGTAGTCATGCCTTGACCTAAACACTCCACAATTTGTTGCTTCTCAGCAGCCGACACATCCTTTTTCTTTCCCATTTTGGCAGAAAATGTAGGCTGCTTAATAATGTGAGAGAGCCTTCTTAAGTAGTCTTGCCTTTCATTGGACACACCTGCCAAACTAATTAGCACAGGTGTCTGCAATTGCTTACAGTGATATAAAGAGCCCTGACACACATCACCATCAATGAGTTTAACTGACAAACAAACAAATTCTTCCCTTATCACTCCTAAACACTTTTTGCATAATAATTTGGAACGCGGTGTACATGTGCTTTTCCACAAAACACCAGTGGTTCACGTAGTGAATCTTACAGTTCTAACTTGCCAACCGTGGTCTGTATGGAATTGTTCAATAAAGGGCCCAAAATTAAGATAACATAGATGGGAGAGGTCTCTATGAATAGGAATTCCTAAGTATTTGATACCCTGTGAGGGCCAGGCAAAGGGAAAGTTGGACTGGATGGAATCCTATATGGATTTAGGGAGGGAGACATCGAGGGCCTCAGACTTCGCTGCATTGATTTTAAAATTTTACCATGTAACAAAGTGATCTATTTCAGCCATAACAGCAGGGATGGATATATATGATTGAGTGATATATACTAGGACATCATCAGCAAATAGAGAGCACTTGTACTCGGTGCCTCCCACCTCAATCCACCTAATATTGGGGTTATGGCGAATTGATGAGAGCAGGTGCTCCGTCACTAGGATGTATAAGAGAGGGGACAGAGGACATCCCTGCCTTGTCCCATTGGTGATTGTCAAAGGTGGTGAAAATGTTCTGACGCACCCCCTGGGCCTTGGGACACCCGGAGCCGGACCCTTTTTGGTGGATGCTGGTGGTTGTAGTCTTCGTGGCGGCGATCCGGTTCCGTGGCTCAGGGCGGTCAAACCAGTGGCGGAACTATTTATGTGGTTTTGATGTTTAAATGTCCGACTACGCCACCCGTGGATTGCGGTTAGAGTGAACCGCCGCTACAGGGCAGACCGCTAAGGCTGGTGTTGTGGGTGCAGCAGAGCGTAGCATAACTCCCCACGGGAGGAGTATAGCCTCAGGGCAGTGTATGCGGAGGATGGGGGTGATGGTGCAGGGCAGCAGCAGTAACGACACGGAGTCAGTGATGCAGTTCAGGGCCTTTACTCACAGTTCTTATTATCCAGACCACGTCTGCAGGTAACGGCTGCCCACGTCGTACTGTGCTCACCAGGTGAGGGGCTCAGACAACTCCCAGATAACTTTGGAACACTTCACAGGACCCCCTTCGTGTGTCCTTTGTCTGGCCTTTCTTACCAACACTTCTGTCCGGCTGCCTCGGGCCTCCTCTTGGTAAACTTGGCGCCAGTTTCCCTGACCCTATGTGGTGCCTTCCTAGCGGGTGGAGCAAGGGGCTGCGCCACATAAAATGTCAGAGCCTCCGGTTTCTAGCTGAGGGTCGTTTCCTGCCTCCACTAGTTCGGGGACCGGTCTCCCCCTTTGGCCTGACCCCTCCACGCAGGTGGATTCGGGCGTGCGGTGGCGACTCGCCCGTCCGCACCCCTGGGATCCCTTCATTCCTCGTTCCTGGAGCCTTCTCCGCTCCTCTTCCTTCCTTCTCCCTCTTGCAGGCCTGGGCCTCTGTTACTAGGCCCGCCTCCGGAGCAGAGCTCATGCAGAGCCCCTGCTCCCTGCCACTTCTGCTCAGACTTCTCTGCACTGAACTAAGATGGTGCCCACCTTTTATACTCCCTTCTCAATGCACCCAGGAACTGCTTCCTCCCTGCTCCTGCACTACAGGGTTCCCCTTCCTCAGTGTTCCCTCCCCCCACTCCAGCCAGGGACAGGGACTGTCGTGCCCATCTCAGGGGCATATTGGTCGCCCTGCCCCACGGCAATGTGGTGTAATGCATGCAGGTGTCGGGTCCTGATCCACACTCCATCCTTACCTGAGAGTGAGATATCACACCTCTGGGTGAGGTGCAATACGTCTGTAGCAACCGAGCCCTCAGGGTGCTACAGTTCCATTTATCTTCAGCCTAGGTGACGTATTGCGATACAGGGCCGTGATTTTGGCTATAAAAGGGTCCCCTAGACCCCTACCCCAAGCTTTTTAAGAGAATCATATATGGCGTGCCAGGAGACTCTATGGAATGCTTTCTCAGCATCCAACGAGAGTATCTAATTACAAATTTTTAACTGCATCTAGCCCAGGAAATACTTTGTGCCTAGTAGCAGTGTCTGCTAGTCAGCGGATTATCCCGGCTGTTAAGCAAGCTACACCACCTGTAGTTTAGACACTTAATTTTTTCAAAGGAAATGCTTCGGGACCATGGGATACTTAGTGAAGAGCATCAGGAGGCACCCCAAGGCATAGGGGCTGGGACTGGCAGTAGGATGCCTTGCGGTGGACAGCCGAGCTCGATCCTTATAAAAGCTTTTTAACTGCAGCAGCTTTAGTGGACGCTACTGGAGCTGGAATTACCGCGGCTGCTGGCATGAGACTTGCCCTCCAATAGATCCTTGTAAATGGATTTAAAGTGTATTCATTCAAATTAGAGAGACAATTTAAATTAAAAAGCTTAGAGCTGCCTCCACCACAGGGGGGCTCGCTCGACCCACCAGCGGACAGGCACCAGTATTGGGAGAGGGGGGCTGGCCGTCAGGGTTCACCGCGGCTCTGGCACAAACCCGGCGACACGGAGGTGGCACGGGCAGGAGCGGACTGGCCGTGTCGGCTTCTCACTTTTTGGATTTTAGAAGGGCATGACATGCCTATATCTGTGTCTCCCCCTCCTTTTACTCCTCCACCTCTTTTATTTTCGCATGACTATATGTACTTGTCACTTTTCCATGTGTTAGTTATGTCTTCTGAGCAGTTTGTCAGCTTTTGGACACCTTTGAAGGTGTTTTCTATGTGTTTCTATGTGTTTTTGTTTGCCTGCCATTGGTTTTAACGGTGTTCGAAGGTGTTCGACGAACAGTTCGACGAACAGTTCGGCGAACACACGGGTGTTCGACGAACCGAACCGAACTCGAACACTACGGGGGTGGCTCAACACTACTCAGGAGTAAGAGATATAAAGTTCTTCTTGTAGCGTGGGTCTAGAAGTGTCACCAACCAGTAATGAGTGTCAACCAAAATTTTGAGAATGCGAGGGTCATGGGAAAGGCAACGTAGCATAACTTAAGCCATGCGTGCCAGACTACTAACAGGCAAGACTTCCGTGTCCTCACCAAGAGGATGATTGACCATGCTCTCCTCCTCCTCTCTGTCCTCTGGCCATTCACGCTGAACAGACGGTATGACAGCTGTGCAGGTAGTACCATCTATAGTGCATGAAACTAACTCCTGTCCTTCCTCCTCCTCCTCTTCCTCATTGTCACCCAATTAACATTGGGATGAGATGAGGCTTGGCTGTGTGTAATCACCCTGTATGGTTCCTTGCTCCATCTCATCGTGCTCCGCCTGCAATACATCCTCTTTCATTGTGAGCAGAGAGCGTTTCAGGAGGCAGAGAAGCGGGATGGTGACGCTAAATATGGCGTCATCGCCGCTCACCATCTTGGTGGAGTCCTCAAAGTTTTGGAGGATGGTACATATGTCTGACATCTATGTCCACTCCTGAGGTCTTATGTGTGGAGTCTGAACTAAATACAGATGGCCTTGTTGATGCTGGTACTCAACAACTGCCCTCTTCTGCTCACAAATCCTTCCCAACATCTGCAGTGTAGAGTTCCAACGCATGGGGACATCACACACCAGTCTGTGAGCCGGAAGCTGCAAACGCTGCTGAAACACGGCAAGGGCGGCAGAAGCTGTAGCTGACTTTCTAAAATGGGCACACAGGCGGCATACTTTAACAAGCAGATCCAGCAGCTCCGGGTAGGATTTTAGAAACCGCTGAACCACGAGGTTAAGCACATGGGTCAGGCATGGTACATGTGTGAGCTCGCCTCGCCTCAGAGCCGCCACCAGGCGTGTCACACACGACCATGCCTGGCTGTAGGATCAGCGGTGTGAGCCACAGATCTGCCTGCTCTTTCAGAGCTGTCCACAACTCTTCAGCATGGTGCGGTTTGTCACCTAAGCATATTAGATTCAGCACAGCCTGTTGCCACTTGACCGAGGCAGTGCTGCAGTGCTTCCAGCTTGTGACTGATGTGGTAATTTCGGAGATGGAGGCTGAAGAAGAGGAGGAGGCTGAGGAGGATGAGGTGCAGGAGCTGTAGACTGTGGGGGCAACCCTGATTGACCTAGGGCCCGCAATCCTTTACGTCAGGAGGACCTGTTCCGTTCCAAGGTCTGACTGGGTCCCGGCTTCCACTATGTTAACCCAGTGTGCCGTCAGCGAGATTTACCGTAACTGACCACAAGCACTTGTCCATGTGTCCGTGGTTAGGTGGACTTTCCCGGTAACTGCGTTGTTGAGGGCATGGCTAATGTTTTGGGACACATGCTTGTGTAATGCGGGGACGGCACACCGGGAGAAATAGTGGCGGCTGGGGACCGAGTACCAAGGGACGGCCGCCGCCATCAGGTTGCGGAATGCTTCCGTCTCCATGAGCCTAAAAGGCAACATTTTGAGCGCTAGCTGTCGTGAAATTTGAGAATTTAGTAGTGTGGCTTGTGGGGTGTTGGCTGCATATTTGCGCTTGCGTTCCAAGGACTGGGGTATGGACAACTGAACGCTGTGCTTGGACAAGGACATGGACATGCTTCCTGATGCTGCTACTTGAGAGTGTGCAACGACAGGTGCAGGGCAGGAGGCATCATCGCATGCACCATGGACAGGGGATTCGCCTGCATGCACAACAGCAGAAGAAGCAATGGTTCCACCTGCAGACACTGTTCCTGGACCCTGGGGTTCGGCCCACAAAGTCGTGTGCTTTGCTGCCAAGATCCTGATCATGCTGGTGGTGGTCAGGCTGGTCGTTTTGCCACCCCTGCTAATGCTGGCCTGGCAGGTGGTGCAAATGGCCTTTTTGGGGTTATCTTTAAAAAACAACCAGACTTTGGAAGACCTAACAGTTGTACTGGCAACTTACTTTTTGTTGGTGTTACGGGGAACTGTTGCCTGCCTCCTGTCTGTGGCAACCACACTGTTTCTTCCTGCCTGTTGGGGTGCTCTGCCTCCCTCCCCCTGTGTGCTGCTGTCCTTGCTCTGCATGTCCTCCTGCCAGGTTGGGTCAGTTACTATATCATCCACAACCTCGTCTTCCACTTTCACTCCCTGGTCCTCCTCCTGACTTTCTGGCTATTGTGTCTCATCATCGTCCACCTCTTGTGACAATTTCCTCCGTCACCTTTGTGTGACCATGGCTGCTCAAATATTTGGACATCGCTACCCGCGATCTCCTCTTGCCCCGCTTCAAGTGGACCGGGCGAGAGGCCCGAATCTATAAATGGAAAAGTGAACAGGTCTTCAGAGTGTCCAAGTGTGGGATCAGTTGTCTCCGGGCACTCGGCATGGTAGGAGGAAGGAGGATCAGGGTGAGGAATATGCAGTCCAGACTCACGGCTACTGAGACTTGACCGTGTGGAAGACAGGGTGGTGGTGGTGGTGGTGGTGGTGATGGCTAAGTGACCGGAAGCATTATCCGCTATCCAACAAACAACCTTTTGACACTGCTCTGGGTTCAATAGTGGTGTGCTGCGGTCCCCTAGGAATTGGGACAGGAAGGTCAGGTGAGAAGATGTGGATGTTTGTTGTGGCACAATTTCAGCTTGCCCACGGCCTTGTCCTCGGCTTCTGCATGCACCATTACCATCACGTCCAGTTCCCCGTCCCTTGCCACGGGCCTTGCCCATTTTAAATGGAGCACAGTATCTTCCATGCTCACTACAAATGACTGAGTTTGGAGAGAACTTATATGTGAATTGTGTGACGGAGAAAACAGAGTTTTAAATACCTGGCCTGTAGGTAAGTTGTTTGAACACCAAACTGGTGTGAATTTCTTCACTGACACACTGAAAGCAATTTTTAATGGAGGCCAGAAATGGCAGTATTTTCTGACAACGTATATGTGATCCTTGTGACTGAGAAAACACAGTTTTAAATAGCTGGATTTCTAGCGCTGTAATATAGATGTGATCTGGCTGTATTCTGCAGTGGCAACAAGCAAATGACGCAGAAAACAGTGTTCTCTGGATTGCTTTTTAAGCAAATAATGAGGATTAAGATCCAAAAAAAAGTATTCCTGGCCCCTGAGACCTGGGCCTTTGTATAGAAATATCTAACAGCAGCAGAAGGCAGAATAGGAATGGAGCCTCTTGTGCTATATGCACTGCAGTCTGCTACTGTATATACCCTGCCTGCCTATATACACTTCCTGCCTGATATCTCTGCAGATGGATTAGTTAGTCCTCAAAAGGACTGTTTGTTAAGATGGATATGTGTAATGTACGGTTTTTCTCCCTACACTACCTAATATACAAGCAAATCTCTCTCTGACGCAGCAGCACCTCTCCCTATTCTGCCTGATTCCGGAGTGACAGTGACGAGAATGGCGGCGCCAGGTCTGATATAGACCTGATGATGCTGTGCGGCCAGCCAATCACTGTAATGCCACAACCAACATGGCTGCGGCATTACAGTGAGTGGCAGGCAATCCCTGCATGTTGATTGGCACTCTAAAAAGAGCGCCAAACATGCAGGGAGGGGACCCGAGCTCCTGCCGAGCAACCCCGGAAATACTCGGCGAGCACCGAGCATCTCGAGCAGTGAGATGCTCGGGCGAGCACTGAGCAGTAGCGAGCATGCTCGCTCATCACTAGTGCCTATGCCTAGCCATCGAATTTCTTAAAAGTGCTGGTGTTTCTTAAGCCAGAAATGTTATTGACTGGAGTAGCAGTTCTGGCAAGGTTCACACTCTAGGAAAATATGGCTTTTAATGAATCTGGCGAATCATAATCAAGTGAGCCCTTCTTTAAAACTAGCTTGCACAATGCCAGTCTTAATGAATCAATATCACTGAGCTTTTCTGGGTTTTAGCCCTGTCTGATTTTTCTTGACAATTGCCTTTGTTTTTTTCCTCCCTTCATTCGAGAGCAAAAACTTTTTTATTTTTCTGTTTGACATATGTTATATGACTTATTTCATATTTCGCTGTAAAAGTACTTAATTATTTTGTGGAATGATTCGTAGTTTTCATTGACATCATTCATTTCACCATATCATGCACTGTATAATAAAAACTAAAGTGGGGAAGATGGTGAAAAAAAATTTTTTTTTTCAAATGTTGATTTTACGGTTTGCAATGTGCTGTAAAAATGTCATAGCAACACGATTTTTCAGGTCAGGATCAGGACTATTACAGCAATACAAAACTTGCATAGTTTTTTTTATATTTTAGTGGTTTGAGAAAATAAAAATTTTGTTTAAAAAAATTGTCTTTGTGTCTCTATTCTTTGATACTCGGTTTGATGCTGTACACCTGTGTAAGAGCTTGATTTTTTTTGCGCGCTAAGCTTCCATTTTATTTGCACCAACTTGGGGTACATGTAAAGTTTTGAACACTTATTATTACATTTTCAGGGAGTGGTGTGGCAACCAAAAAACAACAATTTTTTCTATATAGTATTTACAGTACAATTTAAATAATTTTATATTTTGATAGATTTGATTTTTGCAGATGCGGAAATACCAAATAAGTCTATTGATTTATTGATTTATTTTGTTTTGGGAAAAGTTTGTGATTTAAACTTTTATGTTTTTTTTATTTTTCGTATTTTTAAGGCTATGTTCCCACAATTAGTTTTTGGTGAGTTTTTTACGCTGCATATTTTTGATAAATGCAAGTAACCCATTTTACTTAATGGTCGCAGAAATGGTGCAGAAAACCTGCGACATTAAAAACTCATCGTGCATTGTGGGAACACAGCCTAAAAACCTTTTAAATTACGTTTCCTTTTTTTTTTTAAATTCCCTACAGGGGACCACAACCTGCGATCATTTGATTGCTTGTACTGCATATTACTATAGTATTTCTGTATGTAGTAAAATTAACGATCTCCTAATGAAGCCCAACTTTTTGTGAAGGTTTTGAAGTAACTTCTGATAATTTGTCATTTGTAATCATTAAACACCTTTATAGCGCCTAGCATGTCACATTAGCAGAATTGTACTGTAATTACATCAAAAATTAAAACAGTATTTAAGAAAATAAATTATGTTTTATTATTAAATAAAATCTATAACATATTAAAAACTGTTCATTTTAGAAATGAGATTAAAAACATTTATTTCATAAATCCTCTACATCAGTTTGGATTAGTCATCGTGAAGCAAGTCTCAACATAATATAACAGTGTACATTTATCAAGTAATGTTTAGAAGTTTTTTATTCTAACCATTTCTTTAGGTTTACAACAACTTCAAGTTATGGCTTGTCTAATATGTTTAATTAAAGCAAACTGATGGGAGATTTATAGAGGAACTTTAATATAAAAGATCTATATATTATTGTACCACCCAGTGTTGTCAGTGATATTTCTGGGTTGTGGGTAAGGATCCAAATACAATTGATAGTTTATCGTTTATGTATCATCAGAGTTTATTTGAGGATGTTATTACATTTTTAGAATGGAAAGGTTAAAAATACAACTAAAGAAAGAGATCTCTTGAAGCCATGTTCACACGTTCAGTATTTGGTCAGTATTTTACATCAGTATTTGTAAGCCCAAATCAGGAGAGGAACAATCAGAGGAAAAGTATAACAGAAACACGTCACCACTTCTGTATTTATCACCCACTCCTGGTTTTGGCTTACAAACACTGATGTAAAATACTAACCAAATACTGAACGTGTGAACGTGGTCTTATACTTACTCTGCTGAATGATACATTTCCAAATGGTGATTAACAGTTGGTTCACATTATAGACCACAGTGCTCTACAAATTAATATCACTAATTTCATAACTTCATTTTTATACCGAGTCACTTTGTAACTGTGGTGAACGTTTAGACAAGTGTGAAAAAAAATCAAATCAATATTTGGTATGACCACCCTCTTCTAGGAATACTGGTACAAAGCCAGGGATTTTGTGGGATTATGATCAGGTGTATGAGTAATCAATTATAATTTTCATATGTAGGTAAAAAAAAAAACTGAAACAGAAACAACTGCATAGGAGGCTTAAAGGGAATCCGTAACAAGGTTTTTAGGTTTTTGCCACCTAACTTGAGAGCTGCATGTTGTAGAGACAGGGACTCTAATTCCAGCAGCGTGTCACTTACAGGGTGTAATAAGCTATTGTCAATGGTTGTTTGGCAGCTCTAAAATGGATCCCATAAACAGGCTTAGTGCAAGCCACTCCATTTACCAGATCCCTGGAGTTGCCCTGGTCTTCCTCTGTACATAGATCTGGCCTTACACAAGGGCCCGTGGATTGGGGCCATGAAGTCAACTGCTGGCCGATGCAGTCTGGCAGGAATGGTCAGGTAGTTAGATCAGAACCAAGAGGAAAGTCAAGGTACAAAATCAAAATGCAAAAGAATGGTCAGTAAATGGGCTGCGGTCAGACAACAGGAAAATAAACAATAATAATAATAATAATAATAATAGTTTATTTTTATAGCGCCAACATATTCCGCAGCACTTTACAAATTTTAGGGGGGACTTATACAGACAATACAGAATAAGCATATCTCATATCGAACGGAGTGAGGGCCCTGCTCGCGAGCTTACAGTCTATGAGGAAGTGGGGGAGACACAAAAGGTAAAAATACATATATTGTATAATGCAGCCTTGATATACTGAATAGGATAAATAATAATACATGGACTGGTCGCCAGCCAGTATATGTGCAGTCCTGACAGAGGCTTTTATGTGCATGGTTGGTTTGAACCCGAAGTTGAAGAAGATTTTAATATGGGGGAAAGCTGGGATGGACAGAGTGTGTTTAGGTGATACGCCAGTCTAAAGAAATGTGTTTTTAGGGTTCGCTTGAAACTGTGGGTATTGGGAATTAATCGAACTGTCCTGGGTAGTGCATTCCAGAGAATTGGCGCAGCATGCGAGAAATCTTGGAGACGGGAGTGGGAAGTTCGGATTATGGAGGATTTTAGTTTCAAGTCATTTGCAGAACGGAGGGCACGTGTAGGGTGGTAGACTGAGACAAGGGAGGAGATGTAGGGGGGTACTGAAGCATGGAGCGCTTTGTGGGTAAGCGTGATAAGTTTAAAACGAACTCTATATTGGATGGGCAACCAATGCAATGACTGGCACAGGGAAGAGGCATCTGAGTAGCGGTTGGCGAGGAATATGATCCTGGCTGCTGCGTTCAGGACGGATTGGAGAGGGGAGAGTTTAGTAAGAGGGAGACCGATTAGTAGAGCGTTGCAATAGTCAAGACGAGAATGAATAAGAGCGACAGTAAGAGTTTTTGCCGAGTCAAAGGTGAGAAAAGTCCTGATTCTTGAGATGTTTTTGAGGTGTAGATGACATGAACGAGCGAGTGATTTGATGTGAGGAGTGAAAGAAAGATCTGAATCAAAAATGACCCCAAGACAGCGGGCTTGTAGCTGGGGAGTAATGGTTGAGCCACAAACGGAGATGGCAATATCGGGCACAGGTAGATTAATGGAGGGAGGAAAGACGAGTAGTTCAGTTTTTGACAGATTCAGTTTTAGGTAGAGGGAGGACATAATGTTAGACACAGCAGAAAGACAATCACTGGTCTTTTGTAGTAATGCAGGGGTGATGTCCGGAGCAGAGGTGTATAATTGGGTGTCATCAGCATAGAGATGGTACTGAAAACCGAATCTACTGATTGTTTGTCCAATAGGAGCGGTGTATAAGGAGAAAAGAAGGGGGCCTAGGACTGATCCTTGAGGAACCCCGACAGTAAGAGGAAGTAGGGAGGAGGAGGAGCCGGCGAAAGACACAGAGAAGGAGCGGTCAGAGAGATAACAGGAGAACCAGGAGAGAACAGTGTCCTTGAGGCCAATAGTGCGGAGCATAGTGAGGAGGAGCTGATGATCCACAGTGTCGAATGCTGCAGAGAGATCCAGGAGAATCAGCAGGGAGTAGTGACCATTAGATTTAGCTGTTAGTAGATCATTAGAGACTTTAGTGAGGGCAGTTTCAGTAGAATGTAAAGAGCGGAAACCAG
Source organism: Phyllobates terribilis (assembly GCF_046119375.1). Taxonomy (NCBI): domain Eukaryota; kingdom Metazoa; phylum Chordata; class Amphibia; order Anura; family Dendrobatidae; genus Phyllobates; species Phyllobates terribilis. The sequence continues at coordinate 122,897,534 of NW_027362762.1, read as the reverse complement.
ATTGTAAAGGGTCAAGAAGAGAGTTGTCTGAGAGATAGCGGATTAGACGGGAGTGGACCAGGCGTTCCAGGAGTTTAGAGATAAAGGGAAGATTGGAAACAGGTCTGTAGTTGGCCGTGCAGTTCTGGTCGAGGGATGGTTTTTTAAGTAATGGTTGTATGCTGGCGTGTTTAAAAGAAGAGGGAAAGATACCAGATGAGAGGGAAAGGTTGAAAATTTTAGTTAGGTGAGAGGTGACAGCTGGAGCAAGGGACTGAAGGAGATGTGAGGGAATAGGGTCGCTGGTGCAGGTGGTAGGGCGAGAAGATGCAAGGAGCCTGATCACTTCATCTTCCGTGACTGGTTCGAAGTCAGAAAATGAGCAAGATACAATGTGGCGGGGGGGAGCATGCATAACATTTGGGGATTGGGAGAAAATTTCCTGTCGGATATGGTCAATTTTTTCTTTGAAATAGTTAGCCAGATCGTCAGCGCTGAGGTCGGTGGTCGGGGCCTGTGCTGTTTGATTGAGGAGAGAATGAAACGTGTCAAAGAGTCGTTTAGGATTATTGGAAAGTGAGATGATGAGGTTGTTAAAGTAGGTTTGTTTGGAGAGGTGAAGGGCAGAGTTATATGTTTTCAGCATAAATTTATAGTGGAGGAAATCTTCGGGCAGATTTGATTTTCTCCACCACCGTTCAGCGCACCTGGAGTACCTCTGGAGAAGACGTGTTTGAGGCGTGTGCCAGGGTTGTCGCCGTCTATGCCGAATTGTTCTTTGTGTAGGAGGTGCGGCTTCATCCAGGGTGCATAGCATTATTTTGTTATAATGCTTCAATGCAGAGTCGGGACATGAGAGGGATGAGATTGGGGCCAATGATGATTGCAACCTTTTTATAAATTTCTGGGTGTTAATGGCGCGTAAATTTCTATAAGTGTGGACGGTGGGAGTGTCTTGAGTAGAGTCACAGTTCTTGACAGAGAATGAAAGAAGATTATGGTCAGAGAGTGGAAGGGGAGAGTTAGTAAAGTCATGTACTGAGCAAAGCCGGGAGAAGATCAGGTCCAATGTGTTCCCGTCCTCATGTGTAGGAGAATTAGCAAGCTGTGAAAGGCCGAAGGAGGAGGTTAATGATAAAAGATGCGTGGCAGATGGGGAAAGAGGATCGCCAATTGGGATGTTAAAGTCTCCCATGATTATCGTGGGGATGTCGCAGGATAGAAAATTTGTAAGCCAGGCAGCAAAGTGATCCAGGAATTGACGGGGGGGACCTGGGGGGCGATAGACAACCGCCACTCGCAGGGAGAAGGGCCGGTAGAGTCTGACTGTGTGGGCCTCAAAGGACGGGAAGATAAGGGAGGGTACAGGGGGGATAACCTGAAAAGTACATTTTGTTGAAAGAAGCAGACCAACACCTCCACCTGATCTGTTGTCAGGTCGCGGGGTATGAGAGAAATGTAGGCTACCATAGGAGAGAGCTGCAGCGGCGGTGGTGTCCGACTGCTGGATCCAGGTTTCAGTGAGAGCCAGAAGGTTGAGGGAATTAGAGAGGAAAAAGTCATGGATGTAAGAGAGTTTATTACAAGCTGAGCGTGCATTCCAAAGGGCACAGTTGAATGAGACAGAAGATATGCAGGGAATATTAATGAGATTAGCAGGGTTTTTGAATGCAACAGGGAAAGAGTTAGTGTTATTATTACTGGAGGGTCCTGGGTTGGGAGAAATATCACCTGCGACTAATAGAAGGAAGATACAGAGAGTGAGCAGATGATTGAGTGAATTGTGAGAGCGTTTCCTGCGTTGTATGGTGGGAATGAATGGATCTGCGTGGTATAACATTGTGAAGAGAGCATGACAACTGTACATAGGAGAAGAGAGGAGTGAGGGATTAATATGGATGAAGTGTGCCGCATTTGTGGGAGAACGGTGAATGTGGATGATTGTAGCAACCAGAAAATAAATGGCACAGATACAAATGGTGAATACTGTTTGCCAAAAAGATGATCTGGAAGCAAGTTTGTTTAATTGTCTTGCATGTTTTACCTGTCTCCTGCCCTGTCCAACTGCCATTTTCTAACTGCCAGGGCACTTTGCTAAATTATGGCACTTCGATAAAGTATGCATAAATGCTATATGCATAAATGCCCCCGCATAAATGCTGCCCCTTAACTAAGTCTCAATATATAGGGACGTATCTGCTTAGATCTGCACAGATTTAACTCATTAACAATCAATCACTAGCTTAAAAGACAACAGGAGACCATAAAGTGCAGGGAAAAAAAAAAAAAACAGACTAGTAAACTCGGCATGGATCATAAACTCTTAAAGTAAGTGTGATGACCTTTAAGTATCATGGAATAAAAAAGCTAGAGGAGTGAAAAAATATATACCAGAAATTGATAGGCTGCAGAGCATTGCATGGAGATATAATGCAGTTTTCAGGACAGATCACACAAGCAGTGAAAAATATATACAAGAAATTGATAGGCTGCAGAGCATTGCATGGAGATATAATGCAGTTTTCAGGACAGATCACACAAGCAGTGAAAAATATATACCAGAAACTGATAGGCTGCAGAGCATTGCATGGAGATATAATGCAGTTTTCAGGACAGATCACACAAGCAGTGAAAAATATATACCAGAAATTGATAGGCTGCAGAGCATTGCATGGAGATATAATGCAGTTTTCAGGACAGATCACACAAGCAGTGAAAAATATATACCTGTAAGAAGAGAAGAAAGATGAATATTAGCAATGCCATTTTCTAACTGCCAGGGCACTTTGCTAAATTATGGCACTTCGATAAAGTATGCATAAATGCTATATGCATAAATGCCCCCGCATAAATGCTGCCCCTTAACTAAGTCTCAATATATAGGGACGTATCTGCTTAGATCTGCACAGATTTAACTCATTAACAATCAATCACTAGCTTAAAAGACAACAGGAGACCATAAAGTGCAGAGAAAAAAAAAAAAAAAAAAACAGACTAGTAAACTCGGCATGGATCATAAACTCTTAAAGTAAGTGTGATGACCTTTAAGTATCATGGAATAAAAAAGCTAGAGGAGTGAAAAAATATATACCAGAAATTGATAGGCTGCAGAGCATTGCATGGAGATATAATGCAGTTTTCAGGACAGATCACACAAGCAGTGAAAAATATATACCAGAAATTGATAGGCTGCAGAGCATTGCATGGAGATATAATGCAGTTTTCAGGACAGATCACACAAGCAGTGAAAAATATATACCAGAAACTGATAGGCTGCAGAGCATTGCATGGAGATATAATGCAGTTTTCAGGACAGATCACACAAGCAGTGAAAAATATATACCAGAAATTGATAGGCTGCAGAGCATTGCATGGAGATATAATGCAGTTTTCAGGACAGATCACACAAGCAGTGAAAAATATATACCTGTAAGAAGAGAAGAAAGATGAATATTAGCAATGCCATTTTCTAACTGCCAGGGCACTTTGCTAAATTATGGCACTTCGATAAAGTATGCATAAATGCTATATGCATAAATGCCCCCGCATAAATGCTGCCCCTTAACTAAGTCTCAATATATAGGGACGTATCTGCTTAGATCTGCACAGATTTAACTCATTAACAATCAATCACTAGCTTAAAAGACAACAGGAGACCATAAAGTGCAGGGAAAAAAAAAAAACAAAAAAAAAAAAAAAAAAACAGACTCGTAAACTCGGCATGGATCATAAACTCTTAAAGTAAGTGTGATGACCTTTAAGTATAATGGAATAAAAAAGCTAGAGGAGTGAAAAAATATATACCAGAAATTGATAGGCTGCAGAGCATTGCATGGAGATATAATGCAGTTTTCAGGACAGATCACACAAGCAGTGAAAAATATATACCAGAAATTGATAGGCTGCAGAGCATTGCATGGAGATATAATGCAGTTTTCAGGACAGATCACACAAGCAGTGAAAAATATATACCTGTAAGAAGAGAAGAAAGATGAATATTAGCAATGCCATTTTCTAACTGCCAGGGCACTTTGCTAAATTATGGCACTTCGATAAAGTATGCATAAATGCTATATGCATAAATGCCCCCGCATAAATGCTGCCCCTTAACTAAGTCTCAATATATAGGGACGTATCTGCTTAGATCTGCACAGATTTAACTCATTAACAATCAATCACTAGCTTAAAAGACAACAGGAGACCATAAAGTGCAGGGAAAAAAAAAAAAAACAGACTAGTAAACTCGGCATGGATCATAAACTCTTAAAGTAAGTGTGATGACCTTTAAGTATCATGGAATAAAAAAGCTAGAGGAGTGAAAAAATATATACCAGAAATTGATAGGCTGCAGAGCATTGCATGGAGATATAATGCAGTTTTCAGGACAGATCACACAAGCAGTGAAAAATATATACAAGAAATTGATAGGCTGCAGAGCATTGCATGGAGATATAATGCAGTTTTCAGGACAGATCACACAAGCAGTGAAAAATATATACCAGAAACTGATAGGCTGCAGAGCATTGCATGGAGATATAATGCAGTTTTCAGGACAGATCACACAAGCAGTGAAAAATATATACCAGAAATTGATAGGCTGCAGAGCATTGCATGGAGATATAATGCAGTTTTCAGGACAGATCACACAAGCAGTGAAAAATATATACCTGTAAGAAGAGAAGAAAGATGAATATTAGCAATGCCATTTTCTAACTGCCAGGGCACTTTGCTAAATTATGGCACTTCGATAAAGTATGCATAAATGCTATATGCATAAATGCCCCCGCATAAATGCTGCCCCTTAACTAAGTCTCAATATATAGGGACGTATCTGCTTAGATCTGCACAGATTTAACTCATTAACAATCAATCACTAGCTTAAAAGACAACAGGAGACCATAAAGTGCAGAGAAAAAAAAAAAAAAAAAAACAGACTAGTAAACTCGGCATGGATCATAAACTCTTAAAGTAAGTGTGATGACCTTTAAGTATCATGGAATAAAAAAGCTAGAGGAGTGAAAAAATATATACCAGAAATTGATAGGCTGCAGAGCATTGCATGGAGATATAATGCAGTTTTCAGGACAGATCACACAAGCAGTGAAAAATATATACCAGAAATTGATAGGCTGCAGAGCATTGCATGGAGATATAATGCAGTTTTCAGGACAGATCACACAAGCAGTGAAAAATATATACCAGAAACTGATAGGCTGCAGAGCATTGCATGGAGATATAATGCAGTTTTCAGGACAGATCACACAAGCAGTGAAAAATATATACCAGAAATTGATAGGCTGCAGAGCATTGCATGGAGATATAATGCAGTTTTCAGGACAGATCACACAAGCAGTGAAAAATATATACCTGTAAGAAGAGAAGAAAGATGAATATTAGCAATGCCATTTTCTAACTGCCAGGGCACTTTGCTAAATTATGGCACTTCGATAAAGTATGCATAAATGCTATATGCATAAATGCCCCCGCATAAATGCTGCCCCTTAACTAAGTCTCAATATATAGGGACGTATCTGCTTAGATCTGCACAGATTTAACTCATTAACAATCAATCACTAGCTTAAAAGACAACAGGAGACCATAAAGTGCAGGGAAAAAAAAAAAAAAAAAAAAAAAAACAGACTCGTAAACTCGGCATGGATCATAAACTCTTAAAGTAAGTGTGATGACCTTTAAGTATAATGGAATAAAAAAGCTAGAGGAGTGAAAAAATATATACCAGAAATTGATAGGCTGCAGAGCATTGCATGGAGATATAATGCAGTTTTCAGGACAGATCACACAAGCAGTGAAAAATATATACCAGAAATTGATAGGCTGCAGAGCATTGCATGGAGATATAATGCAGTTTTCAGGACAGATCACACAAGCAGTGAAAAATATATACCAGAAACTGATAGGCTGCAGAGCATTGCATGGAGATATAATGCAGTTTTCAGGACAGATCACACAAGCAGTGAAAAATATATACCAGAAATTGATAGGCTGCAGAGCATTGCATGGAGATATAATGCAGTTTTCAGGACAGATCACACAAGCAGTGAAAAATATATACCTGTAAGAAGAGAAGAAAGATGAATATTAGCAATGCCATTTTCTAACTGCCAGGGCACTTTGCTAAATTATGGCACTTCGATAAAGTATGCATAAATGCTATATGCATAAATGCCCCCGCATAAATGCTGCCCCTTAACTAAGTCTCAATATATAGGGACGTATCTGCTTAGATCTGCACAGATTTAACTCATTAACAATCAATCACTAGCTTAAAAGACAACAGGAGACCATAAAGTGCAGGGAAAAAAAAAAAAAAAAAAAACAGACTAGTAAACTCGGCATGGATCATAAACTCTTAAAGTAAGTGTGATGACCTTTAAGTATCATGGAATAAAAAAGCTAGAGGAGTGAAAAAATATATACCAGAAATTGATAGGCTGCAGAGCATTGCATGGAGATATAATGCAGTTTTCAGGACAGATCACACAAGCAGTGAAAAATATATACCAGAAATTGATAGGCTGCAGAGCATTGCATGGAGATATAATGCAGTTTTCAGGACAGATCACACAAGCAGTGAAAAATATATACCAGAAACTGATAGGCTGCAGAGCATTGCATGGAGATATAATGCAGTTTTCAGGACAGATCACACAAGCAGTGAAAAATATATACCAGAAATTGATAGGCTGCAGAGCATTGCATGGAGATATAATGCAGTTTTCAGGACAGATCACACAAGCAGTGAAAAATATATACCTGTAAGAAGAGAAGAAAGATGAATATTAGCAATGCCATTTTCTAACTGCCAGGGCACTTTGCTAAATTATGGCACTTCGATAAAGTATGCATAAATGCTATATGCATAAATGCCCCCGCATAAATGCTGCCCCTTAACTAAGTCTCAATATATAGGGACGTATCTGCTTAGATCTGCACAGATTTAACTCATTAACAATCAATCACTAGCTTAAAAGACAACAGGAGACCATAAAGTGCAGGGAAAAAAAAAAAAAACAGACTAGTAAACTCGGCATGGATCATAAACTCTTAAAGTAAGTGTGATGACCTTTAAGTATCATGGAATAAAAAAGCTAGAGGAGTGAAAAAATATATACCAGAAATTGATAGGCTGCAGAGCATTGCATGGAGATATAATGCAGTTTTCAGGACAGATCACACAAGCAGTGAAAAATATATACAAGAAATTGATAGGCTGCAGAGCATTGCATGGAGATATAATGCAGTTTTCAGGACAGATCACACAAGCAGTGAAAAATATATACCAGAAACTGATAGGCTGCAGAGCATTGCATGGAGATATAATGCAGTTTTCAGGACAGATCACACAAGCAGTGAAAAATATATACCAGAAATTGATAGGCTGCAGAGCATTGCATGGAGATATAATGCAGTTTTCAGGACAGATCACACAAGCAGTGAAAAATATATACCTGTAAGAAGAGAAGAAAGATGAATATTAGCAATGCCATTTTCTAACTGCCAGGGCACTTTGCTAAATTATGGCACTTCGATAAAGTATGCATAAATGCTATATGCATAAATGCCCCCGCATAAATGCTGCCCCTTAACTAAGTCTCAATATATAGGGACGTATCTGCTTAGATCTGCACAGATTTAACTCATTAACAATCAATCACTAGCTTAAAAGACAACAGGAGACCATAAAGTGCAGAGAAAAAAAAAAAAAAAAAAACAGACTAGTAAACTCGGCATGGATCATAAACTCTTAAAGTAAGTGTGATGACCTTTAAGTATCATGGAATAAAAAAGCTAGAGGAGTGAAAAAATATATACCAGAAATTGATAGGCTGCAGAGCATTGCATGGAGATATAATGCAGTTTTCAGGACAGATCACACAAGCAGTGAAAAATATATACCAGAAATTGATAGGCTGCAGAGCATTGCATGGAGATATAATGCAGTTTTCAGGACAGATCACACAAGCAGTGAAAAATATATACCAGAAACTGATAGGCTGCAGAGCATTGCATGGAGATATAATGCAGTTTTCAGGACAGATCACACAAGCAGTGAAAAATATATACCAGAAATTGATAGGCTGCAGAGCATTGCATGGAGATATAATGCAGTTTTCAGGACAGATCACACAAGCAGTGAAAAATATATACCTGTAAGAAGAGAAGAAAGATGAATATTAGCAATGCCATTTTCTAACTGCCAGGGCACTTTGCTAAATTATGGCACTTCGATAAAGTATGCATAAATGCTATATGCATAAATGCCCCCGCATAAATGCTGCCCCTTAACTAAGTCTCAATATATAGGGACGTATCTGCTTAGATCTGCACAGATTTAACTCATTAACAATCAATCACTAGCTTAAAAGACAACAGGAGACCATAAAGTGCAGGGAAAAAAAAAAAAAAAAAAAAAAAAACAGACTCGTAAACTCGGCATGGATCATAAACTCTTAAAGTAAGTGTGATGACCTTTAAGTATAATGGAATAAAAAAGCTAGAGGAGTGAAAAAATATATACCAGAAATTGATAGGCTGCAGAGCATTGCATGGAGATATAATGCAGTTTTCAGGACAGATCACACAAGCAGTGAAAAATATATACCAGAAATTGATAGGCTGCAGAGCATTGCATGGAGATATAATGCAGTTTTCAGGACAGATCACACAAGCAGTGAAAAATATATACCAGAAACTGATAGGCTGCAGAGCATTGCATGGAGATATAATGCAGTTTTCAGGACAGATCACACAAGCAGTGAAAAATATATACCAGAAATTGATAGGCTGCAGAGCATTGCATGGAGATATAATGCAGTTTTCAGGACAGATCACACAAGCAGTGAAAAATATATACCTGTAAGAAGAGAAGAAAGATGAATATTAGCAATGCCATTTTCTAACTGCCAGGGCACTTTGCTAAATTATGGCACTTCGATAAAGTATGCATAAATGCTATATGCATAAATGCCCCCGCATAAATGCTGCCCCTTAACTAAGTCTCAATATATAGGGACGTATCTGCTTAGATCTGCACAGATTTAACTCATTAACAATCAATCACTAGCTTAAAAGACAACAGGAGACCATAAAGTGCAGGGAAAAAAAAAAAAAAAAAAAACAGACTAGTAAACTCGGCATGGATCATAAACTCTTAAAGTAAGTGTGATGACCTTTAAGTATCATGGAATAAAAAAGCTAGAGGAGTGAAAAAATATATACCAGAAATTGATAGGCTGCAGAGCATTGCATGGAGATATAATGCAGTTTTCAGGACAGATCACACAAGCAGTGAAAAATATATACCAGAAATTGATAGGCTGCAGAGCATTGCATGGAGATATAATGCAGTTTTCAGGACACATCACACAAGCAGTGAAAAATATATACCAGAAACTGATAGGCTGCAGAGCATTGCATGGAGATATAATGCAGTTTTCAGGACAGATCACACAAGCAGTGAAAAATATATACCTGTAAGAAGAGAAGAAAGATGAATATTAGCAATGCCATTTTCTAACTGCCAGGGCACTTTGCTAAATTATGGCACTTCGATAAAGTATGCATAAATGCTATATGCATAAATGCCCCCGCATAAATGCTGCCCCTTAACTAAGTCTCAATATATAGGGACGTATCTGCTTAGATCTGCACAGATTTAACTCATTAACAATCAATCACTAGCTTAAAAGACAACAGGAGACCATAAAGTGCAGGGAAAAAAAAAACAGACTAGTAAACTCGGCATGGATCATAAACTCTTAAAGTAAGTGTGATGACCTTTAAGTATCATGGAATAAAAAAGCTAGAGGAGTGAAAAAATATATACCAGAAATTGATAGGCTGCAGAGCATTGCATGGAGATATAATGCAGTTTTCAGGACAGATCACACAAGCAGTGAAAAATATATACCAGAAATTGATAGGCTGCAGAGCATTGCATGGAGATATAATGCAGTTTTCAGGACAGATCACACAAGCAGTGAAAAATATATACCTGTAAGAAGAGAAGAAAGATGAATATTAGCAATGCCATTTTCTAACTGCCAGGACACTTTGCTAAATTATGGCACTTCGATAAAGTATGCATAAATGCTATATGCATAAATGCCCCCGCATAAATGCTGCCCCTTAACTAAGTCTCAATATATAGGGACGTATCTGCTTAGATCTGCACAGATTTAACTCATTAACAATCAATCACTAGCTTAAAAGACAACAGGAGACCATAAAGTGCAGGGAAAAAAAAAAACAGACTAGTAAACTCGGCATGGATCATAAACTCTTAAAGTAAGTGTGATGACCTTTAAGTATCATGGAATAAAAAAGCTAGAGGAGTGAAAAAATATATACCAGAAATTGATAGGCTGCAGAGCATTGCATGGAGATATAATGCAGTTTTCAGGACAGATTATTATTATTATTATTATTATTTATTATTATAGCGCCATTTATTCCATGGCGCTTTACATGTGATAGGGATATACATAACAAAAGCATTTACATAATCTTAACAAAACGAGTCAGCGACTGGTACAGGAGGAGCGAGGACCCTGCCCGCGAGGGCTCACAGTCTACGAGGGATGGGTGAGGATACAGTAGGTGAGGGTAGAGCTGGTCGTGCAGTGGTGTTTACTGCAGGTTGTAGGCTTGTCGGAAGAGGTGGGTCTTCAGGTTCCTTTTGAAGGTTTCCACGGTCGGCGAGAGTCTGATATGTTGGGGTAGAGAGTTCCAGAGTAGGGGGGAAGCACGGGAGAAATCTTGTATACGAGTGTGGGAGGAGGAGATAAGAGGGGAGTAGAGCAGGAGATCTTGTGAGGATCGGAGGTTGCGTGCAGGTAAGTACCGGGAGACTAGGTCACAGATGTATGGGGGAGACAGGTTGTGGATGGCTTTGTATGCCATGGTTAGAGTTTTGAACTGAATTCTCTGGGCAATAGGGAGCCAGTGAAGGGATTGACAGAGAGGAGAGGCCGGGGAATAGCGGGGGGACAGGTGGATTAGTCGAGCAGCAGAGTTTAGGATAGATTGGAGAGGTGCAAGAGTGTTGGAAGGGATGCCACGGAGCAGGAGGTTGCAGTAGTCGAGGCGGGATATGATGAGGGCATGCACTAGTGTTTTTGCAGAGTCTTTGCTGAGGAATGCACGGATCCGGGAGATGTTTTTGAGTTGGAGTCGGCAGGAGGTGGAAAGGGCTTGAATATGTGGTTTGAAGGAGAGATCAGAGTCCAGGGTTACCCCAAGGCAGCGAGCTTGTGGGACTGGGGAGAGTGAACAGCCATTGACGTTGATGGATAGGTCGGATGGGGGATGTGAATGAGAGGGTGGAAAGATGATGAACTCTGTTTTATCCATGTTGAGTTTTAGAAACCTGTCGGAGAAGAAGGATGAGATGGCGGACAGACATTGTGGGATTCTGGTTAGTAGGGAGGAGATATCGGGTCCAGAGAGGTAGATCTGTGTGTCGTCAGCATAGAGGTGATACTGAAAGCCGTGAGACTCTATGAGCTGTCCCAGGCCGAAGGTGTAGATGGAGAAGAGCAGGGGTCCTAGAACTGAACCTTGGGGGACACCGACAGATAGGGGGCGAGATGAGGAGGTGGTGAGTGAGTGGGAGACGCTGAATGTCCTGTCTGTTAAGTATGAGGAGATCCAAGATAGAGCCAAGTCCGTGATGCCAAGAGATGAGAGAATCTGGAGTAAGAGGGAATGGTCCACTGTGTCAAAGGCAGATGACAGGTCCAGAAGGAGGAGGATGGAGTAGTGTCGCTTGGATTTGGCATTTAGTAGGTCGTTTGTGACTTTGGTCAGGGCAGTTTCAGTCGAGTGATGCGGTCGGAAGCCAGATTGTAGACGGTCGAAGAGGGAGCAGGAGGAGAGGTGGGAGGACAGTTCAAGGTGGACATGTTGTTCTAGAAGTTTTGAGGCAAAGGGGAGAAGTGATATGGGGCGGTAGCTGGTCAGAGAGGAAGGGTCAAGGGAGGGCTTTTTGAGGATGGGTGTGATTGCGGCATGTTTGAAACATGAGGGGAAGACTCCGGTTGTTAGTGATAGATTGAAGAGGTGGGTTAGGGTTGGGATGAAGACTGAGGTGAGGTTAGTGATGAGGTGGGATGGGATTGGGTCAAGTTCGCAGGTGGTGAGGTGTGATTTGGAGAGTAAAGAGGAGACTTGACCTTCTGTAATGGTGGAGAAGTGGGGTTTGGAGGAGGATGGTTGAGAAGATATGAGGAGGGGTTGTGTGGACTTTAGGCCAAAGTTTTGTCTGATGGTGTCAATCTTCTGTTTGAAGAATGAGGCAAAGTCGTCGGCCGAGATGAGAGAAGAGGGAGGAGGTGCTGGGGGACGAAGGAGAGAGTTGAAAGTGTTAAATAGCTGTTTAGGGTTGTGAGATAGGGAGGATATGAGAGATAAGAAGTAGGTTTGTTTTGCTGTAGTGAGTGCGGACTTGAAATTAGTGAGGGATTGCTTGAATGCGATGAAGTGCTCGATGGAGTGAGACCTTTTCCATCTCCGCTCCGCAACCCTGGAGGCCCGGCGCAGTTCTTTGGTAAGTTTAGTGTGCCAGGGTTGCCTGTTGAATGTGCGAGGTGTGGTGTGTGTGAGAGGGGCGATCGAGTCTAGAGCTGCAGCTATTGTGGTGTTATATGAAGCAGCAGCAACGTCTGCATCGTGCAAGGAATTTATGTCTGTGAGAGGAAGGAGGGATTCAGAGAGAGAGTGTAGGTCAAGGTGTTTGAGATTTCTGCGAGGGTGTGTGAGTTTGTGGAGTGGGGATTGTGCACCCGGAGAGGAGAGGGTAGAGAATGTGAGGAGGTTATGGTCAGAGAGGGGGAGTGGTGAGTTAGAGAGGTTAGATAGGGAACAGAGGCGGGTGAAGATGAGGTCCAGTGTGTGGCCATCTTTGTGGGTGGGTGTGGAAGACCATTGAGTGAGTCCAAAGGAGGAGGTGAGGGATAGGAGCTTAGAGACAGACGAGTGGGGAGTGTCAATGGGGATGTTGAAGTCACCCATTATGATAGTGGGGATGTCAGTGGAAAGGAAGTGAAGCAGCCAGGTAGTGAAATGGTCTAAGAAGGTGGTGGCTTGCCCTGGGGGTCGGTAAACGACGGCCAGTTGGAGGTTGGAGGGGGAATAGATGCGCACACAGTGCACCTCAAAAGAGGGGAGTGTAACGGAGGGTGGCAGTGGGATTTTGGTGAAAGCGCAGAGTTCCGATAGGAGGAAACCTACGCCACCACCATGTTTGCCATTGGGGCGGGGGGTGTGGGAAAGGTGGAATCCGCCATATGAAAGGGCAGCTGGGGAGGCTGTGTCAGAGGGGGTGAGCCAGGTTTCAGTGATGGCGAGGAAGGAGAGTTTGTTTGTAATGAAAAGATCGTGGATGAAGGAAAGTTTGTTGCAGTGAAAAATTTATACCAGAAATTGATAGGCTGCAGAGCATTGCATGGAGATATAATGCAGTTTTCAGGACAGATCACACAAGCAGTGAAAAATATATACCAGAAACTGATAGGCTGCAGAGCATTGCATGGAGATATAATGCAGTTTTCAGGACAGATCACACAAGCAGTGAAAAATATATACCTGTAAGAAGAGAAGAAAGATGAATATTAGCAATGCCATTTTCTAACTGCCAGGGCACTTTGCTAAATTATGGCACTTCGATAAAGTATGCATAAATGCTATATGCATAAATGCCCCCGCATAAATGCTGCCCCTTAACTAAGTCTCAATATATAGGGACGTATCTGCTTAGATCTGCACAGATTTAACTCATTAAAAATCAATCACTAGCTTAAAAGACAACAGGAGACCATAAAGTGCAGGGAAAAAAAAAAACAGACTAGTAAACTCGGCATGGATCATAAACTCTTAAAGTAAGTGTGATGACCTTTAAGTATCATGGAATAAAAAAGCTAGAGGAGTGAAAAAATATATACCAGAAATTGATAGGCTGCAGAGCATTGCATGGAGATATAATGCAGTTTTCAGGACAGATCACACAAGCAGTGAAAAATATATACCAGAAATTGATAGGCTGCAGAGCATTGCATGGAGATATAATGCAGTTTTCAGGACAGATCACACAAGCAATGAAAAATATATACCAGAAACTGATAGGCTGCAGAGCATTGCATGGAGATATAATGCAGTTTTCAGGACAGATCACACAAGCAGTGAAAAATATATACCTGTAAGAAGAGAAGAAAGATGAATATTAGCAATGGCATTTTCTAACTGCCAGGGCACTTTGCTAAATTATGGCACTTCGATAAAGTATGCATAAATGCTATATGCATAAATGCCCCCGCATAAATGCTGCCCCTTAACTAAGTCTCAATATATAGGGACGTATCTGCTTAGATCTGCACAGATTTAACTCATTAACAATCAATCACTAGCTTAAAAGACAACAGGAGACCATAAAGTGCAGGGAAAAAAAAAAAAAAAAAAAAAAACAGACTAGTAAACTCGGCATGGATCATAAACTCTTAAAGTAAGTGTGATGACCTTTAAGTATCGTGGAATAAAAAAGCTAGAGGAGTGAAAAAATATATACCAGAAATTGATAGGCTGCAGAGCATTGCATGGAGATATAATGCAGTTTTCAGGACAGATCACACAAGCAGTGAAAAATATATACCTGTAAGAAGAGAAGAAAGATGAATATTAGCAATGCCATTTTCTAACTGCCAGGGCACTTTGCTAAATTATGGCACTTCGATAAAGTATGCATAAATGCTATATGCATAAATGCCCCCGCATAAATGCTGCCCCTTAACTAAGTCTCAATATATAGGGACGTATCTGCTTAGATCTGCACAGATTTAACTCATTAACAATCAATCACTAGCTTAAAAGACAACAGGAGACCATAAAGTGCAGGGAAAAAAAAAAAAAAAAAAACAGACTAGTAAACTCGGCATGGATCATAAACTCTTAAAGTAAGTGTGATGACCTTTAAGTATCATGGAATAAAAAAGCTAGAGGAGTGAAAAAATATATACCAGAAATTGATAGGCTGCAGAGCATTGCATGGAGATATAATGCAGTTTTCAGGACAGATCACACAAGCAGTGAAAAATATATACCAGAAATTGATAGGCTGCAGAGCATTGCATGGAGATATAATGCAGTTTTCAGGACAGATCACACAAGCAGTGAAAAATATATACCAGAAACTGATAGGCTGCAGAGCATTGCATGGAGATATAATGCAGTTTTCAGGACAGATCACACAAGCAGTGAAAAATATATACCAGAAATTGATAGGCTGCAGAGCATTGCATGGAGATATAATGCAGTTTTCAGGACAGATCACACAAGCAGTGAAAAATATATACCTGTAAGAAGAGAAGAAAGATGAATATTAGCAATGCCATTTTCTAACTGCCAGGGCACTTTGCTAAATTATGGCACTTCGATAAAGTATGCATAAATGCTATATGCATAAATGCCCCCGCATAAATGCTGCCCCTTAACTAAGTCTCAATATGTAGGGACGTATCTGCTTAGATCTGCACAGATTTAACTCATTAACAATCAATCACTAGCTTAAAAGACAACAGGAGACCATAAAGTGCAGGGAAAAAAAAAAACAGACTAGTAAACTCGGCATGGATCATAAACTCTTAAAGTAAGTGTGATGACCTTTAAGTATCATGGAATAAAAAAGCTAGAGGAGTGAAAAAATGTATACCAGAAATTGATAGGCTGCAGAGCATTGCATGGAGATATAATGCAGTTTTCAGGACAGATCACACAAGCAGTGAAAAATATATACCAGAAATTGATAGGCTGCAGAGCATTGCATGGAGATATAATGCAGTTTTCAGGACAGATCACACAAGCAGTGAAAAATATATACCAGAAACTGATAGGCTGCAGAGCATTGCATGGAGATATAATGCAGTTTTCAGGACAGATCACACAAGCAGTGAAAAATATATACCAGAAATTGATAGGCTGCAGAGCATTGCATGGAGATATAATGCAGTTTTCAGGACAGATCACACAAGCAGTGAAAAATATATACCAGAAACTGATAGGCTGCAGAGCATTGCATGGAGATATAATGCAGTTTTCAGGACAGATCACACAAGCAGTGAAAAATATATACCAGAAATTGATAGGCTGCAGAGCATTGCATGGAGATATAATGCAGTTTTCAGGACAGATCACACAAGCAGTGAAAAATATATACCTGTAAGAAGAGAAGAAAGATGAATATTAGCAATGCCATTTTCTAACTGCCAGGGCACTTTGCTAAATTATGGCACTTCGATAAAGTATGCATAAATGCTATATGCATAAATGCCCCCGCATAAATGCTGCCCCTTAACTAAGTCTCAATATATAGGGACGTATCTGCTTAGATCTGCACAGATTTAACTCATTAACAATCAATCACTAGCTTAAAAGACAACAGGAGACCATAAAGTGCAGGGAAAAAAAAAAACAGACTAGTAAACTCGGCATGGATCATAAACTCTTAAAGTAAGTGTGATGACCTTTAAGTATCATGGAATAAAAAAGCTAGAGGAGTGAAAAAATGTATACCAGAAATTGATAGGCTGCAGAGCATTGCATGGAGATATAATGCAGTTTTCAGGACAGATCACACAAGCAGTGAAAAATATATACCAGAAATTGATAGGCTGCAGAGCATTGCATGGAGATATAATGCAGTTTTCAGGACAGATCACACAAGCAGTGAAAAATATATACCAGAAACTGATAGGCTGCAGAGCATTGCATGGAGATATAATGCAGTTTTCAGGACAGATCACACAAGCAGTGAAAAATATATACCAGAAATTGATAGGCTGCAGAGCATTGCATGGAGATATAATGCAGTTTTCAGGACAGATCACACAAGCAGTGAAAAATATATACCTGTAAGAAGAGAAGAAAGATGAATATTAGCAATGCCATTTTCTAACTGCCAGGGCACTTTGCTAAATTATGGCACTTCGATAAAGTATGCATAAATGCTATATGCATAAATGCCCCCGCATAAATGCTGCCCCTTAACTAAGTCTCAATATATAGGGACGTATCTGCTTAGATCTGCACAGATTTAACTCATTAACAATCAATCACTAGCTTAAAAGACAACAGGAGACCATAAAGTGCAGGGAAAAAAAAAAACAGACTAGTAAACTCGGCATGGATCATAAACTCTTAAAGTAAGTGTGATGACCTTTAAGTATCATGGAATAAAAAAGCTAGAGGAGTGAAAAAATATATACCAGAAATTGATAGGCTGCAGAGCATTGCATGGAGATATAATGCAGTTTTCAGGACAGATCACACAAGCAGTGAAAAATATATACCAGAAATTGATAGGCTGCAGAGCATTGCATGGAGATATAATGCAGTTTTCAGGACAGATCACACAAGCAGTGAAAAATATATACCTGTAAGAAGAGAAGAAAGATGAATATTAGCAATGCCATTTTCTAACTGCCAGGGCACTTTGCTAAATTATGGCACTTCGATAAAGTATGCATAAATGCTATATGCATAAATGCCCCCGTATAAATGCTGCCCCTTAACTAAGTCTCAATATATAGGGACGTATCTGCTTAGATCTGCACAGATTTAACTCATTAACAATCAATCACTAGCTTAAAAGACAACAGGAGACCATAAAGTGCAGGGAAAAAAAAAAAAAAAAAACAGACTAGTAAACTCGGCATGGATCATAAACTCTTAAAGTAAGTGTGATGACCTTTAAGTATCATGGAATAAAAAAGCTAGAGGAGTGAAAAAATATATACCAGAAATTGATAGGCTGCAGAGCATTGCATGGAGATATAATGCAGTTTTCAGGACAGATCACACAAGCAGTGAAAAATATATACCAGAAATTGATAGGCTGCAGAGCATTGCATGGAGATATAATGCAGTTTTCAGGACAGATCACACAAGCAGTGAAAAATATATACCAGAAATTGATAGGCTGCAGAGCATTGCATGGAGATATAATGCAGTTTTCAGGACAGATCACACAAGCAGTGAAAAATATATACCAGAAATTGATAGGCTGCAGAGCATTGCATGGAGATATAATGCAGTTTTCAGGACAGATCACACAAGCAGTGAAAAATATATACCTGTAAGAAGAGAAGAAAGATGAATATTAGCAATGCCATTTTCTAACTGCCAGGGCACTTTGCTAAATTATGGCACTTCGATAAAGTATGCATAAATGCTATATGCATAAATGCCCCCGCATAAATGCTGCCCCTTAACTAAGTCTCAATATATAGGGACGTATCTGCTTAGATCTGCACAGATTTAACTCATTAACAATCAATCACTAGCTTAAAAGACAACAGGAGACCATAAAGTGCAGGGAAAAAAAAAAACAGACTAGTAAACTCGGCATGGATCATAAACTCTTAAAGTAAGTGTGATGACCTTTAAGTATCATGGAATAAAAAAGCTAGAGGAGTGAAAAAATGTATACCAGAAATTGATAGGCTGCAGAGCATTGCATGGAGATATAATGCAGTTTTCAGGACAGATCACACAAGCAGTGAAAAATATATACCAGAAATTGATAGGCTGCAGAGCATTGCATGGAGATATAATGCAGTTTTCAGGACAGATCACACAAGCAGTGAAAAATATATACCAGAAACTGATAGGCTGCAGAGCATTGCATGGAGATATAATGCAGTTTTCAGGACAGATCACACAAGCAGTGAAAAATATATACCAGAAATTGATAGGCTGCAGAGCATTGCATGGAGATATAATGCAGTTTTCAGGACAGATCACACAAGCAGTGAAAAATATATACCTGTAAGAAGAGAAGAAAGATGAATATTAGCAATGCCATTTTCTAACTGCCAGGGCACTTTGCTAAATTATGGCACTTCGATAAAGTATGCATAAATGCTATATGCATAAATGCCCCCGCATAAATGCTGCCCCTTAACTAAGTCTCAATATATAGGGACGTATCTGCTTAGATCTGCACAGATTTAACTCATTAACAATCAATCACTAGCTTAAAAGACAACAGGAGACCATAAAGTGCAGGGAAAAAAAAAAACAGACTAGTAAACTCGGCATGGATCATAAACTCTTAAAGTAAGTGTGATGACCTTTAAGTATCATGGAATAAAAAAGCTAGAGGAGTGAAAAAATATATACCAGAAATTGATAGGCTGCAGAGCATTGCATGGAGATATAATGCAGTTTTCAGGACAGATCACACAAGCAGTGAAAAATATATACCAGAAATTGATAGGCTGCAGAGCATTGCATGGAGATATAATGCAGTTTTCAGGACAGATCACACAAGCAGTGAAAAATATATACCTGTAAGAAGAGAAGAAAGATGAATATTAGCAATGCCATTTTCTAACTGCCAGGGCACTTTGCTAAATTATGGCACTTCGATAAAGTATGCATAAATGCTATATGCATAAATGCCCCCGCATAAATGCTGCCCCTTAACTAAGTCTCAATATATAGGGACGTATCTGCTTAGATCTGCACAGATTTAACTCATTAACAATCAATCACTAGCTTAAAAGACAACAGGAGACCATAAAGTGCAGGGAAAAAAAAAAACAGACTAGTAAACTCGGCATGGATCATAAACTCTTAAAGTAAGTGTGATGACCTTTAAGTATCATGGAATAAAAAAGCTAGAGGAGTGAAAAAATATATACCAGAAATTGATAGGCTGCAGAGCATTGCATGGAGATATAATGCAGTTTTCAGGACAGATCACACAAGCAGTGAAAAATTTATACCAGAAATTGATAGGCTGCAGAGCATTGCATGGAGATATAATGCAGTTTTCAGGACAGATCACACAAGCAGTGAAAAATATATACCAGAAACTGATAGGCTGCAGAGCATTGCATGGAGATATAATGCAGTTTTCAGGACAGATCACACAAGCAGTGAAAAATATATACCTGTAAGAAGAGAAGAAAGATGAATATTAGCAATGCCATTTTCTAACTGCCAGGGCACTTTGCTAAATTATGGCACTTCGATAAAGTATGCATAAATGCTATATGCATAAATGCCCCCGTATAAATGCTGCCCCTTAACTAAGTCTCAATATATAGGGACGTATCTGCTTAGATCTGCACAGATTTAACTCATTAACAATCAATCACTAGCTTAAAAGACAACAGGAGACCATAAAGTGCAGGGAAAAAAAAAAAAAAAAAAAAAAAAAAACAGACTAGTAAACTCGGCATGGATCATAAACTCTTAAAGTAAGTGTGATGACCTTTAAGTATCATGGAATAAAAAAGCTAGAGGAGTGAAAAAATATATACCAGAAATTGATAGGCTGCAGAGCATTGCATGGAGATATAATGCAGTTTTCAGGACAGATCACACAAGCAGTGAAAAATATATACCAGAAATTGATAGGCTGCAGAGCATTGCATGGAGATATAATGCAGTTTTCAGGACAGATCACACAAGCAGTGAAAAATATATACCAGAAACTGATAGGCTGCAGAGCATTGCATGGAGATATAATGCAGTTTTCAGGACAGATCACACAAGCAGTGAAAAATATATACCTGTAAGAAGAGAAGAAAGATGAATATTAGCAATGGCATTTTCTAACTGCCAGGGCACTTTGCTAAATTATGGCACTTCGATAAAGTATGCATAAATGCTATATGCATAAATGCCCCCGCATAAATGCTGCCCCTTAACTAAGTCTCAATATATAGGGACGTATCTGCTTAGATCTGCACAGATTTAACTCATTAACAATCAATCACTAGCTTAAAAGACAACAGGAGACCATAAAGTGCAGGGAAAAAAAAAAAAAAACAGACTAGTAAACTCGGCATGGATCATAAACTCTTAAAGTAAGTGTGATGACCTTTAAGTATCATGGAATAAAAAAGCTAGAGGAGTGAAAAAATATATACCAGAAATTGATAGGCTGCAGAGCATTGCATGGAGATATAATGCAGTTTTCAGGACAGATCACACAAGCAGTGAAAAATATATACCAGAAACTGATAGGCTGCAGAGCATTGCATGGAGATATAATGCAGTTTTCAGGACAGATCACACAAGCAGTGAAAAATATATACCTTAAATTGATAGGCTGCAGAGCATTGCATGGAGATATAATGCAGTTTTCAGGACAGATCACACAAGCAGTGAAAAATATATACCTGTAAGAAGAGAAGAAAGATGAATATTAGCAATGCCATTTTCTAACTGCCAGGGCACTTTGCTAAATTATGGCACTTCGATAAAGTATGCATAAATGCTATATGCATAAATGCCCCCGCATAAATGCTGCCCCTTAACTAAGTCTCAATATATAGGGACGTATCTGCTTAGATCTGCACAGATTTAACTCATTAACAATCAATCACTAGCTTAAAAGACAACAGGAGACCATAAAGTGCAGGGAAAAAAAAAAACAGACTAGTAAACTCGGCATGGATCATAAACTCTTAAAGTAAGTGTGATGACCTTTAAGTATCATGGAATAAAAAAGCTAGAGGAGTGAAAAAATATATACCAGAAATTGATAGGCTGCAGAGCATTGCATGGAGATATAATGCAGTTTTCAGGACAGATCACACAAGCAGAGAAAAATTTATACCAGAAATTGATAGGCTGCAGAGCATTGCATGGAGATATAATGCAGTTTTCAGGACAGATCACACAAGCAGTGAAAAATATATACCTGTAAGAAGAGAAGAAAGATGAATATTAGCAATGCCATTTTCTAACTGCCAGGGCACTTTGCTAAATTATGGCACTTCGATAAAGTATGCATAAATGCTATATGCATAAATGCCCCCGCATAAATGCTGCCCCTTAACTAAGTCTCAATATATAGGGACGTATCTGCTTAGATCTGCACAGATTTAACTCATTAACAATCAATCACTAGCTTAAAAGACAACAGGAGACCATAAAGTGCAGGGAAAAAAAAAAAAAAAAAAAAAAACAGACTAGTAAACTCGGCATGGATCATAAACTCTTAAAGTAAGTGTGATGACCTTTAAGTATCGTGGAATAAAAAAGCTAGAGGAGTGAAAAAATATATACCAGAAATTGATAGGCTGCAGAGCATTGCATGGAGATATAATGCAGTTTTCAGGACAGATCACACAAGCAGTGAAAAATATATACCTGTAAGAAGAGAAGAAAGATGAATATTAGCAATGCCATTTTCTAACTGCCAGGGCACTTTGCTAAATTATGGCACTTCGATAAAGTATGCATAAATGCTATATGCATAAATGCCCCCGCATAAATGCTGCCCCTTAACTAAGTCTCAATATATAGGGACGTATCTGCTTAGATCTGCACAGATTTAACTCATTAACAATCAATCACTAGCTTAAAAGACAACAGGAGACCATAAAGTGCAGGGAAAAAAAAAAAAAAAAAAACAGACTAGTAAACTCGGCATGGATCATAAACTCTTAAAGTAAGTGTGATGACCTTTAAGTATCATGGAATAAAAAAGCTAGAGGAGTGAAAAAATATATACCAGAAATTGATAGGCTGCAGAGCATTGCATGGAGATATAATGCAGTTTTCAGGACAGATCACACAAGCAGTGAAAAATATATACCAGAAATTGATAGGCTGCAGAGCATTGCATGGAGATATAATGCAGTTTTCAGGACAGATCACACAAGCAGTGAAAAATATATACCAGAAACTGATAGGCTGCAGAGCATTGCATGGAGATATAATGCAGTTTTCAGGACAGATCACACAAGCAGTGAAAAATATATACCAGAAATTGATAGGCTGCAGAGCATTGCATGGAGATATAATGCAGTTTTCAGGACAGATCACACAAGCAGTGAAAAATATATACCTGTAAGAAGAGAAGAAAGATGAATATTAGCAATGCCATTTTCTAACTGCCAGGGCACTTTGCTAAATTATGGCACTTCGATAAAGTATGCATAAATGCTATATGCATAAATGCCCCCGCATAAATGCTGCCCCTTAACTAAGTCTCAATATGTAGGGACGTATCTGCTTAGATCTGCACAGATTTAACTCATTAACAATCAATCACTAGCTTAAAAGACAACAGGAGACCATAAAGTGCAGGGAAAAAAAAAAACAGACTAGTAAACTCGGCATGGATCATAAACTCTTAAAGTAAGTGTGATGACCTTTAAGTATCATGGAATAAAAAAGCTAGAGGAGTGAAAAAATGTATACCAGAAATTGATAGGCTGCAGAGCATTGCATGGAGATATAATGCAGTTTTCAGGACAGATCACACAAGCAGTGAAAAATATATACCAGAAATTGATAGGCTGCAGAGCATTGCATGGAGATATAATGCAGTTTTCAGGACAGATCACACAAGCAGTGAAAAATATATACCAGAAACTGATAGGCTGCAGAGCATTGCATGGAGATATAATGCAGTTTTCAGGACAGATCACACAAGCAGTGAAAAATATATACCAGAAATTGATAGGCTGCAGAGCATTGCATGGAGATATAATGCAGTTTTCAGGACAGATCACACAAGCAGTGAAAAATATATACCAGAAACTGATAGGCTGCAGAGCATTGCATGGAGATATAATGCAGTTTTCAGGACAGATCACACAAGCAGTGAAAAATATATACCAGAAATTGATAGGCTGCAGAGCATTGCATGGAGATATAATGCAGTTTTCAGGACAGATCACACAAGCAGTGAAAAATATATACCTGTAAGAAGAGAAGAAAGATGAATATTAGCAATGCCATTTTCTAACTGCCAGGGCACTTTGCTAAATTATGGCACTTCGATAAAGTATGCATAAATGCTATATGCATAAATGCCCCCGCATAAATGCTGCCCCTTAACTAAGTCTCAATATATAGGGACGTATCTGCTTAGATCTGCACAGATTTAACTCATTAACAATCAATCACTAGCTTAAAAGACAACAGGAGACCATAAAGTGCAGGGAAAAAAAAAAACAGACTAGTAAACTCGGCATGGATCATAAACTCTTAAAGTAAGTGTGATGACCTTTAAGTATCATGGAATAAAAAAGCTAGAGGAGTGAAAAAATGTATACCAGAAATTGATAGGCTGCAGAGCATTGCATGGAGATATAATGCAGTTTTCAGGACAGATCACACAAGCAGTGAAAAATATATACCAGAAATTGATAGGCTGCAGAGCATTGCATGGAGATATAATGCAGTTTTCAGGACAGATCACACAAGCAGTGAAAAATATATACCAGAAACTGATAGGCTGCAGAGCATTGCATGGAGATATAATGCAGTTTTCAGGACAGATCACACAAGCAGTGAAAAATATATACCAGAAATTGATAGGCTGCAGAGCATTGCATGGAGATATAATGCAGTTTTCAGGACAGATCACACAAGCAGTGAAAAATATATACCTGTAAGAAGAGAAGAAAGATGAATATTAGCAATGCCATTTTCTAACTGCCAGGGCACTTTGCTAAATTATGGCACTTCGATAAAGTATGCATAAATGCTATATGCATAAATGCCCCCGCATAAATGCTGCCCCTTAACTAAGTCTCAATATATAGGGACGTATCTGCTTAGATCTGCACAGATTTAACTCATTAACAATCAATCACTAGCTTAAAAGACAACAGGAGACCATAAAGTGCAGGGAAAAAAAAAAACAGACTAGTAAACTCGGCATGGATCATAAACTCTTAAAGTAAGTGTGATGACCTTTAAGTATCATGGAATAAAAAAGCTAGAGGAGTGAAAAAATATATACCAGAAATTGATAGGCTGCAGAGCATTGCATGGAGATATAATGCAGTTTTCAGGACAGATCACACAAGCAGTGAAAAATATATACCAGAAATTGATAGGCTGCAGAGCATTGCATGGAGATATAATGCAGTTTTCAGGACAGATCACACAAGCAGTGAAAAATATATACCTGTAAGAAGAGAAGAAAGATGAATATTAGCAATGCCATTTTCTAACTGCCAGGGCACTTTGCTAAATTATGGCACTTCGATAAAGTATGCATAAATGCTATATGCATAAATGCCCCCGTATAAATGCTGCCCCTTAACTAAGTCTCAATATATAGGGACGTATCTGCTTAGATCTGCACAGATTTAACTCATTAACAATCAATCACTAGCTTAAAAGACAACAGGAGACCATAAAGTGCAGGGAAAAAAAAAAAAAAAAAACAGACTAGTAAACTCGGCATGGATCATAAACTCTTAAAGTAAGTGTGATGACCTTTAAGTATCATGGAATAAAAAAGCTAGAGGAGTGAAAAAATATATACCAGAAATTGATAGGCTGCAGAGCATTGCATGGAGATATAATGCAGTTTTCAGGACAGATCACACAAGCAGTGAAAAATATATACCAGAAATTGATAGGCTGCAGAGCATTGCATGGAGATATAATGCAGTTTTCAGGAGAGATCACACAAGCAGTGAAAAATATATACCAGAAATTGATAGGCTGCAGAGCATTGCATGGAGATATAATGCAGTTTTCAGGACAGATCACACAAGCAGTGAAAAATATATACCAGAAATTGATAGGCTGCAGAGCATTGCATGGAGATATAATGCAGTTTTCAGGACAGATCACACAAGCAGTGAAAAATATATACCTGTAAGAAGAGAAGAAAGATGAATATTAGCAATGCCATTTTCTAACTGCCAGGGCACTTTGCTAAATTATGGCACTTCGATAAAGTATGCATAAATGCTATATGCATAAATGCCCCCGCATAAATGCTGCCCCTTAACTAAGTCTCAATATATAGGGACGTATCTGCTTAGATCTGCACAGATTTAACTCATTAACAATCAATCACTAGCTTAAAAGACAACAGGAGACCATAAAGTGCAGGGAAAAAAAAAAACAGACTAGTAAACTCGGCATGGATCATAAACTCTTAAAGTAAGTGTGATGACCTTTAAGTATCATGGAATAAAAAAGCCAGAGGAGTGAAAAAATGTATACCAGAAATTGATAGGCTGCAGAGCATTGCATGGAGATATAATGCAGTTTTCAGGACAGATCACACAAGCAGTGAAAAATATATACCAGAAATTGATAGGCTGCAGAGCATTGCATGGAGATATAATGCAGTTTTCAGGACAGATCACACAAGCAGTGAAAAATATATACCAGAAACTGATAGGCTGCAGAGCATTGCATGGAGATATAATGCAGTTTTCAGGACAGATCACACAAGCAGTGAAAAATATATACCAGAAATTGATAGGCTGCAGAGCATTGCATGGAGATATAATGCAGTTTTCAGGACAGATCACACAAGCAGTGAAAAATATATACCTGTAAGAAGAGAAGAAAGATGAATATTAGCAATGCCATTTTCTAACTGCCAGGGCACTTTGCTAAATTATGGCACTTCGATAAAGTATGCATAAATGCTATATGCATAAATGCCCCCGCATAAATGCTGCCCCTTAACTAAGTCTCAATATATAGGGACGTATCTGCTTAGATCTGCACAGATTTAACTCATTAACAATCAATCACTAGCTTAAAAGACAACAGGAGACCATAAAGTGCAGGGAAAAAAAAAAACAGACTAGTAAACTCGGCATGGATCATAAACTCTTAAAGTAAGTGTGATGACCTTTAAGTATCATGGAATAAAAAAGCTAGAGGAGTGAAAAAATATATACCAGAAATTGATAGGCTGCAGAGCATTGCATGGAGATATAATGCAGTTTTCAGGACAGATCACACAAGCAGTGAAAAATATATACCAGAAATTGATAGGCTGCAGAGCATTGCATGGAGATATAATGCAGTTTTCAGGACAGATCACACAAGCAGTGAAAAATATATACCTGTAAGAAGAGAAGAAAGATGAATATTAGCAATGCCATTTTCTAACTGCCAGGGCACTTTGCTAAATTATGGCACTTCGATAAAGTATGCATAAATGCTATATGCATAAATGCCCCCGTATAAATGCTGCCCCTTAACTAAGTCTCAATATATAGGGACGTATCTGCTTAGATCTGCACAGATTTAACTCATTAACAATCAATCACTAGCTTAAAAGACAACAGGAGACCATAAAGTGCAGGGAAAAAAAAAAAAAAAAAAAAAAAAAAACAGACTAGTAAACTCGGCATGGATCATAAACTCTTAAAGTAAGTGTGATGACCTTTAAGTATCATGGAATAAAAAAGCTAGAGGAGTGAAAAAATATATACCAGAAATTGATAGGCTGCAGAGCATTGCATGGAGATATAATGCAGTTTTCAGGACAGATCACACAAGCAGTGAAAAATATATACCAGAAATTGATAGGCTGCAGAGCATTGCATGGAGATATAATGCAGTTTTCAGGACAGATCACACAAGCAGTGAAAAATATATACCAGAAACTGATAGGCTGCAGAGCATTGCATGGAGATATAATGCAGTTTTCAGGACAGATCACACAAGCAGTGAAAAATATATACCTGTAAGAAGAGAAGAAAGATGAATATTAGCAATGGCATTTTCTAACTGCCAGGGCACTTTGCTAAATTATGGCACTTCGATAAAGTATGCATAAATGCTATATGCATAAATGCCCCCGCATAAATGCTGCCCCTTAACTAAGTCTCAATATATAGGGACGTATCTGCTTAGATCTGCACAGATTTAACTCATTAACAATCAATCACTAGCTTAAAAGACAACAGGAGACCATAAAGTGCAGGGAAAAAAAAAAAAAAACAGACTAGTAAACTCGGCATGGATCATAAACTCTTAAAGTAAGTGTGATGACCTTTAAGTATCATGGAATAAAAAAGCTAGAGGAGTGAAAAAATATATACCAGAAATTGATAGGCTGCAGAGCATTGCATGGAGATATAATGCAGTTTTCAGGACAGATCACACAAGCAGTGAAAAATATATACCAGAAACTGATAGGCTGCAGAGCATTGCATGGAGATATAATGCAGTTTTCAGGACAGATCACACAAGCAGTGAAAAATATATACCTTAAATTGATAGGCTGCAGAGCATTGCATGGAGATATAATGCAGTTTTCAGGACAGATCACACAAGCAGTGAAAAATATATACCTGTAAGAAGAGAAGAAAGATGAATATTAGCAATGCCATTTTCTAACTGCCAGGGCACTTTGCTAAATTATGGCACTTCGATAAAGTATGCATAAATGCTATATGCATAAATGCCCCCGCATAAATGCTGCCCCTTAACTAAGTCTCAATATATAGGGACGTATCTGCTTAGATCTGCACAGATTTAACTCATTAACAATCAATCACTAGCTTAAAAGACAACAGGAGACCATAAAGTGCAGGGAAAAAAAAAAACAGACTAGTAAACTCGGCATGGATCATAAACTCTTAAAGTAAGTGTGATGACCTTTAAGTATCATGGAATAAAAAAGCTAGAGGAGTGAAAAAATATATACCAGAAATTGATAGGCTGCAGAGCATTGCATGGAGATATAATGCAGTTTTCAGGACAGATCACACAAGCAGAGAAAAATTTATACCAGAAATTGATAGGCTGCAGAGCATTGCATGGAGATATAATGCAGTTTTCAGGACAGATCACACAAGCAGTGAAAAATATATACCTGTAAGAAGAGAAGAAAGATGAATATTAGCAATGCCATTTTCTAACTGCCAGGGCACTTTGCTAAATTATGGCACTTCGATAAAGTATGCATAAATGCTATATGCATAAATGCCCCCGCATAAATGCTGCCCCTTAACTAAGTCTCAATATATAGGGACGTATCTGCTTAGATCTGCACAGATTTAACTCATTAACAATCAATCACTAGCTTAAAAGACAACAGGAGACCATAAAGTGCAGGGAAAAAAAAAAAAAAAAAAAAAAACAGACTAGTAAACTCGGCATGGATCATAAACTCTTAAAGTAAGTGTGATGACCTTTAAGTATCGTGGAATAAAAAAGCTAGAGGAGTGAAAAAATATATACCAGAAATTGATAGGCTGCAGAGCATTGCATGGAGATATAATGCAGTTTTCAGGACAGATCACACAAGCAGTGAAAAATATATACCTGTAAGAAGAGAAGAAAGATGAATATTAGCAATGCCATTTTCTAACTGCCAGGGCACTTTGCTAAATTATGGCACTTCGATAAAGTATGCATAAATGCTATATGCATAAATGCCCCCGCATAAATGCTGCCCCTTAACTAAGTCTCAATATATAGGGACGTATCTGCTTAGATCTGCACAGATTTAACTCATTAACAATCAATCACTAGCTTAAAAGACAACAGGAGACCATAAAGTGCAGGGAAAAAAAAAAAAAAAAAAACAGACTAGTAAACTCGGCATGGATCATAAACTCTTAAAGTAAGTGTGATGACCTTTAAGTATCATGGAATAAAAAAGCTAGAGGAGTGAAAAAATATATACCAGAAATTGATAGGCTGCAGAGCATTGCATGGAGATATAATGCAGTTTTCAGGACAGATCACACAAGCAGTGAAAAATATATACCTGTAAGAAGAGAAGAAAGATGAATATTAGCAATGGCATTTTCTAACTGCCAGGGCACTTTGCTAAATTATGGCACTTCGATAAAGTATGCATAAATGCTATATGCATAAATGCCCCCGCATAAATGCTGCCCCTTAACTAAGTCTCAATATATAGGGACGTATCTGCTTAGATCTGCACAGATTTAACTCATTAACAATCAATCACTAGCTTAAAAGACAACAGGAGACCATAAAGTGCAGGGAAAAAAAAAAAAAAACAGACTAGTAAACTCGGCATGGATCATAAACTCTTAAAGTAAGTGTGATGACCTTTAAGTATCATGGAATAAAAAAGCTAGAGGAGTGAAAAAATATATACCAGAAATTGATAGGCTGCAGAGCATTGCATGGAGATATAATGCAGTTTTCAGGACAGATCACACAAGCAGTGAAAAATATATACCAGAAACTGATAGGCTGCAGAGCATTGCATGGAGATATAATGCAGTTTTCAGGACAGATCACACAAGCAGTGAAAAATATATACCTTAAATTGATAGGCTGCAGAGCATTGCATGGAGATATAATGCAGTTTTCAGGACAGATCACACAAGCAGTGAAAAATATATACCTGTAAGAAGAGAAGAAAGATGAATATTAGCAATGCCATTTTCTAACTGCCAGGGCACTTTGCTAAATTATGGCACTTCGATAAAGTATGCATAAATGCTATATGCATAAATGCCCCCGCATAAATGCTGCCCCTTAACTAAGTCTCAATATATAGGGACGTATCTGCTTAGATCTGCACAGATTTAACTCATTAACAATCAATCACTAGCTTAAAAGACAACAGGAGACCATAAAGTGCAGGGAAAAAAAAAAACAGACTAGTAAACTCGGCATGGATCATAAACTCTTAAAGTAAGTGTGATGACCTTTAAGTATCATGGAATAAAAAAGCTAGAGGAGTGAAAAAATATATACCAGAAATTGATAGGCTGCAGAGCATTGCATGGAGATATAATGCAGTTTTCAGGACAGATCACACAAGCAGAGAAAAATTTATACCAGAAATTGATAGGCTGCAGAGCATTGCATGGAGATATAATGCAGTTTTCAGGACAGATCACACAAGCAGTGAAAAATATATACCTGTAAGAAGAGAAGAAAGATGAATATTAGCAATGCCATTTTCTAACTGCCAGGGCACTTTGCTAAATTATGGCACTTCGATAAAGTATGCATAAATGCTATATGCATAAATGCCCCCGCATAAATGCTGCCCCTTAACTAAGTCTCAATATATAGGGACGTATCTGCTTAGATCTGCACAGATTTAACTCATTAACAATCAATCACTAGCTTAAAAGACAACAGGAGACCATAAAGTGCAGGGAAAAAAAAAAAAAAAAAAAAAAACAGACTAGTAAACTCGGCATGGATCATAAACTCTTAAAGTAAGTGTGATGACCTTTAAGTATCGTGGAATAAAAAAGCTAGAGGAGTGAAAAAATATATACCAGAAATTGATAGGCTGCAGAGCATTGCATGGAGATATAATGCAGTTTTCAGGACAGATCACACAAGCAGTGAAAAATATATACCTGTAAGAAGAGAAGAAAGATGAATATTAGCAATGCCATTTTCTAACTGCCAGGGCACTTTGCTAAATTATGGCACTTCGATAAAGTATGCATAAATGCTATATGCATAAATGCCCCCGCATAAATGCTGCCCCTTAACTAAGTCTCAATATATAGGGACGTATCTGCTTAGATCTGCACAGATTTAACTCATTAACAATCAATCACTAGCTTAAAAGACAACAGGAGACCATAAAGTGCAGGGAAAAAAAAAAAAAAAAAACAGACTAGTAAACTCGGCATGGATCATAAACTCTTAAAGTAAGTGTGATGACCTTTAAGTATCATGGAATAAAAAAGCTAGAGGAGTGAAAAAATATATACCAGAAATTGATAGGCTGCAGAGCATTGCATGGAGATATAATGCAGTTTTCAGGACAGATCACACAAGCAGTGAAAAATATATACCAGAAATTGATAGGCTGCAGAGCATTGCATGGAGATATAATGCAGTTTTCAGGACAGATCACACAAGCAGTGAAAAATATATACCAGAAACTGATAGGCTGCAGAGCATTGCATGGAGATATAATGCAGTTTTCAGGACAGATCACACAAGCAGTGAAAAATATATACCAGAAATTGATAGGCTGCAGAGCATTGCATGGAGATATAATGCAGTTTTCAGGACAGATCACACAAGCAGTGAAAAATATATACCTGTAAGAAGAGAAGAAAGATGAATATTAGCAATGCCATTTTCTAACTGCCAGGGCACTTTGCTAAATTATGGCACTTCGATAAAGTATGCATAAATGCTATATGCATAAATGCCCCCGCATAAATGCTGCCCCTTAACTAAGTCTCAATATGTAGGGACGTATCTGCTTAGATCTGCACAGATTTAACTCATTAACAATCAATCACTAGCTTAAAAGACAACAGGAGACCATAAGGTGCAGGGAAAAAAAAAAACAGACTAGTAAACTCGGCATGGATCATAAACTCTTAAAGTAAGTGTGATGACCTTTAAGTATCATGGAATAAAAAAGCTAGAGGAGTGAAAAAATGTATACCAGAAATTGATAGGCTGCAGAGCATTGCATGGAGATATAATGCAGTTTTCAGGACAGATCACACAAGCAGTGAAAAATATATACCAGAAATTGATAGGCTGCAGAGCATTGCATGGAGATATAATGCAGTTTTCAGGACAGATCACACAAGCAGTGAAAAATATATACCAGAAACTGATAGGCTGCAGAGCATTGCATGGAGATATAATGCAGTTTTCAGGACAGATCACACAAGCAGTGAAAAATATATACCAGAAATTGATAGGCTGCAGAGCATTGCATGGAGATATAATGCAGTTTTCAGGACAGATCACACAAGCAGTGAAAAATATATACCAGAAACTGATAGGCTGCAGAGCATTGCATGGAGATATAATGCAGTTTTCAGGACAGATCACACAAGCAGTGAAAAATATATACCAGAAATTGATAGGCTGCAGAGCATTGCATGGAGATATAATGCAGTTTTCAGGACAGATCACACAAGCAGTGAAAAATATATACCTGTAAGAAGAGAAGAAAGATGAATATTAGCAATGCCATTTTCTAACTGCCAGGGCACTTTGCTAAATTATGGCACTTCGATAAAGTATGCATAAATGCTATATGCATAAATGCCCCCGCATAAATGCTGCCCCTTAACTAAGTCTCAATATATAGGGACGTATCTGCTTAGATCTGCACAGATTTAACTCATTAACAATCAATCACTAGCTTAAAAGACAACAGGAGACCATAAAGTGCAGGGAAAAAAAAAAACAGACTAGTAAACTCGGCATGGATCATAAACTCTTAAAGTAAGTGTGATGACCTTTAAGTATCATGGAATAAAAAAGCTAGAGGAGTGAAAAAATGTATACCAGAAATTGATAGGCTGCAGAGCATTGCATGGAGATATAATGCAGTTTTCAGGACAGATCACACAAGCAGTGAAAAATATATACCAGAAATTGATAGGCTGCAGAGCATTGCATGGAGATATAATGCAGTTTTCAGGACAGATCACACAAGCAGTGAAAAATATATACCAGAAACTGATAGGCTGCAGAGCATTGCATGGAGATATAATGCAGTTTTCAGGACAGATCACACAAGCAGTGAAAAATATATACCAGAAATTGATAGGCTGCAGAGCATTGCATGGAGATATAATGCAGTTTTCAGGACAGATCACACAAGCAGTGAAAAATATATACCTGTAAGAAGAGAAGAAAGATGAATATTAGCAATGCCATTTTCTAACTGCCAGGGCACTTTGCTAAATTATGGCACTTCGATAAAGTATGCATAAATGCTATATGCATAAATGCCCCCGCATAAATGCTGCCCCTTAACTAAGTCTCAATATATAGGGACGTATCTGCTTAGATCTGCACAGATTTAACTCATTAACAATCAATCACTAGCTTAAAAGACAACAGGAGACCATAAAGTGCAGGGAAAAAAAAAAACAGACTAGTAAACTCGGCATGGATCATAAACTCTTAAAGTAAGTGTGATGACCTTTAAGTATCATGGAATAAAAAAGCTAGAGGAGTGAAAAAATATATACCAGAAATTGATAGGCTGCAGAGCATTGCATGGAGATATAATGCAGTTTTCAGGACAGATCACACAAGCAGTGAAAAATATATACCAGAAATTGATAGGCTGCAGAGCATTGCATGGAGATATAATGCAGTTTTCAGGACAGATCACACAAGCAGTGAAAAATATATACCTGTAAGAAGAGAAGAAAGATGAATATTAGCAATGCCATTTTCTAACTGCCAGGGCACTTTGCTAAATTATGGCACTTCGATAAAGTATGCATAAATGCTATATGCATAAATGCCCCCGTATAAATGCTGCCCCTTAACTAAGTCTCAATATATAGGGACGTATCTGCTTAGATCTGCACAGATTTAACTCATTAACAATCAATCACTAGCTTAAAAGACAACAGGAGACCATAAAGTGCAGGGAAAAAAAAAAAAAAAAAACAGACTAGTAAACTCGGCATGGATCATAAACTCTTAAAGTAAGTGTGATGACCTTTAAGTATCATGGAATAAAAAAGCTAGAGGAGTGAAAAAATATATACCAGAAATTGATAGGCTGCAGAGCATTGCATGGAGATATAATGCAGTTTTCAGGACAGATCACACAAGCAGTGAAAAATATATACCAGAAATTGATAGGCTGCAGAGCATTGCATGGAGATATAATGCAGTTTTCAGGAGAGATCACACAAGCAGTGAAAAATATATACCAGAAATTGATAGGCTGCAGAGCATTGCATGGAGATATAATGCAGTTTTCAGGACAGATCACACAAGCAGTGAAAAATATATACCAGAAATTGATAGGCTGCAGAGCATTGCATGGAGATATAATGCAGTTTTCAGGACAGATCACACAAGCAGTGAAAAATATATACCTGTAAGAAGAGAAGAAAGATGAATATTAGCAATGCCATTTTCTAACTGCCAGGGCACTTTGCTAAATTATGGCACTTCGATAAAGTATGCATAAATGCTATATGCATAAATGCCCCCGCATAAATGCTGCCCCTTAACTAAGTCTCAATATATAGGGACGTATCTGCTTAGATCTGCACAGATTTAACTCATTAACAATCAATCACTAGCTTAAAAGACAACAGGAGACCATAAAGTGCAGGGAAAAAAAAAAACAGACTAGTAAACTCGGCATGGATCATAAACTCTTAAAGTAAGTGTGATGACCTTTAAGTATCATGGAATAAAAAAGCTAGAGGAGTGAAAAAATGTATACCAGAAATTGATAGGCTGCAGAGCATTGCATGGAGATATAATGCAGTTTTCAGGACAGATCACACAAGCAGTGAAAAATATATACCAGAAATTGATAGGCTGCAGAGCATTGCATGGAGATATAATGCAGTTTTCAGGACAGATCACACAAGCAGTGAAAAATATATACCAGAAACTGATAGGCTGCAGAGCATTGCATGGAGATATAATGCAGTTTTCAGGACAGATCACACAAGCAGTGAAAAATATATACCAGAAATTGATAGGCTGCAGAGCATTGCATGGAGATATAATGCAGTTTTCAGGACAGATCACACAAGCAGTGAAAAATATATACCTGTAAGAAGAGAAGAAAGATGAATATTAGCAATGCCATTTTCTAACTGCCAGGGCACTTTGCTAAATTATGGCACTTCGATAAAGTATGCATAAATGCTATATGCATAAATGCCCCCGCATAAATGCTGCCCCTTAACTAAGTCTCAATATATAGGGACGTATCTGCTTAGATCTGCACAGATTTAACTCATTAACAATCAATCACTAGCTTAAAAGACAACAGGAGACCATAAAGTGCAGGGAAAAAAAAAAACAGACTAGTAAACTCGGCATGGATCATAAACTCTTAAAGTAAGTGTGATGACCTTTAAGTATCATGGAATAAAAAAGCTAGAGGAGTGAAAAAATATATACCAGAAATTGATAGGCTGCAGAGCATTGCATGGAGATATAATGCAGTTTTCAGGACAGATCACACAAGCAGTGAAAAATATATACCAGAAATTGATAGGCTGCAGAGCATTGCATGGAGATATAATGCAGTTTTCAGGACAGATCACACAAGCAGTGAAAAATATATACCTGTAAGAAGAGAAGAAAGATGAATATTAGCAATGCCATTTTCTAACTGCCAGGGCACTTTGCTAAATTATGGCACTTCGATAAAGTATGCATAAATGCTATATGCATAAATGCCCCCGCATAAATGCTGCCCCTTAACTAAGTCTCAATATATAGGGACGTATCTGCTTAGATCTGCACAGATTTAACTCATTAACAATCAATCACTAGCTTAAAAGACAACAGGAGACCATAAAGTGCAGGGAAAAAAAAAAACAGACTAGTAAACTCGGCATGGATCATAAACTCTTAAAGTAAGTGTGATGACCTTTAAGTATCATGGAATAAAAAAGCTAGAGGAGTGAAAAAATATATACCAGAAATTGATAGGCTGCAGAGCATTGCATGGAGATATAATGCAGTTTTCAGGACAGATCACACAAGCAGTGAAAAATTTATACCAGAAATTGATAGGCTGCAGAGCATTGCATGGAGATATAATGCAGTTTTCAGGACAGATCACACAAGCAGTGAAAAATATATACCAGAAACTGATAGGCTGCAGAGCATTGCATGGAGATATAATGCAGTTTTCAGGACAGATCACACAAGCAGTGAAAAATATATACCTGTAAGAAGAGAAGAAAGATGAATATTAGCAATGCCATTTTCTAACTGCCAGGGCACTTTGCTAAATTATGGCACTTCGATAAAGTATGCATAAATGCTATATGCATAAATGCCCCCGTATAAATGCTGCCCCTTAACTAAGTCTCAATATATAGGGACGTATCTGCTTAGATCTGCACAGATTTAACTCATTAACAATCAATCACTAGCTTAAAAGACAACAGGAGACCATAAAGTGCAGGGAAAAAAAAAAAAAAAAAAAAAAAAAACAGACTAGTAAACTCGGCATGGATCATAAACTCTTAAAGTAAGTGTGATGACCTTTAAGTATCATGGAATAAAAAAGCTAGAGGAGTGAAAAAATATATACCAGAAATTGATAGGCTGCAGAGCATTGCATGGAGATATAATGCAGTTTTCAGGACAGATCACACAAGCAGTGAAAAATATATACCAGAAATTGATAGGCTGCAGAGCATTGCATGGAGATATAATGCAGTTTTCAGGACAGATCACACAAGCAGTGAAAAATATATACCAGAAACTGATAGGCTGCAGAGCATTGCATGGAGATATAATGCAGTTTTCAGGACAGATCACACAAGCAGTGAAAAATATATACCTGTAAGAAGAGAAGAAAGATGAATATTAGCAATGGCATTTTCTAACTGCCAGGGCACTTTGCTAAATTATGGCACTTCGATAAAGTATGCATAAATGCTATATGCATAAATGCCCCCGCATAAATGCTGCCCCTTAACTAAGTCTCAATATATAGGGACGTATCTGCTTAGATCTGCACAGATTTAACTCATTAACAATCAATCACTAGCTTAAAAGACAACAGGAGACCATAAAGTGCAGGGAAAAAAAAAAAAAAACAGACTAGTAAACTCGGCATGGATCATAAACTCTTAAAGTAAGTGTGATGACCTTTAAGTATCATGGAATAAAAAAGCTAGAGGAGTGAAAAAATATATACCAGAAATTGATAGGCTGCAGAGCATTGCATGGAGATATAATGCAGTTTTCAGGACAGATCACACAAGCAGTGAAAAATATATACCAGAAACTGATAGGCTGCAGAGCATTGCATGGAGATATAATGCAGTTTTCAGGACAGATCACACAAGCAGTGAAAAATATATACCTTAAATTGATAGGCTGCAGAGCATTGCATGGAGATATAATGCAGTTTTCAGGACAGATCACACAAGCAGTGAAAAATATATACCTGTAAGAAGAGAAGAAAGATGAATATTAGCAATGCCATTTTCTAACTGCCAGGGCACTTTGCTAAATTATGGCACTTCGATAAAGTATGCATAAATGCTATATGCATAAATGCCCCCGCATAAATGCTGCCCCTTAACTAAGTCTCAATATATAGGGACGTATCTGCTTAGATCTGCACAGATTTAACTCATTAACAATCAATCACTAGCTTAAAAGACAACAGGAGACCATAAAGTGCAGGGAAAAAAAAAAACAGACTAGTAAACTCGGCATGGATCAT
Source organism: Phyllobates terribilis (assembly GCF_046119375.1). NCBI lineage: Eukaryota > Metazoa > Chordata > Amphibia > Anura > Dendrobatidae > Phyllobates > Phyllobates terribilis. The sequence goes on along the minus strand of NW_027362762.1, from coordinate 122,859,625 downwards.
AAACTCTTAAAGTAAGTGTGATGACCTTTAAGTATCATGGAATAAAAAAGCTGGAGGAGTGAAAAAATATATACCAGAAATTGATAGGCTGCAGAGCATTGCATGGAGATATAATGCAGTTTTCAGGACAGATCACACAAGCAGAGAAAAATTTATACCAGAAATTGATAGGCTGCAGAGCATTGCATGGAGATATAATGCAGTTTTCAGGACAGATCACACAAGCAGTGAAAAATATATACCTGTAAGAAGAGAAGAAAGATGAATATTAGCAATGCCATTTTCTAACTGCCAGGGCACTTTGCTAAATTATGGCACTTCGATAAAGTATGCATAAATGCTATATGCATAAATGCCCCCGCATAAATGCTGCCCCTTAACTAAGTCTCAATATATAGGGACGTATCTGCTTAGATCTGCACAGATTTAACTCATTAACAATCAATCACTAGCTTAAAAGACAACAGGAGACCATAAAGTGCAGGGAAAAAAAAAAAAAAAAAAAACAGACTAGTAAACTCGGCATGGATCATAAACTCTTAAAGTAAGTGTGATGACCTTTAAGTATCATGGAATAAAAAAGCTAGAGGAGTGAAAAAATATATACCAGAAATTGATAGGCTGCAGAGCATTGCATGGAGATATAATGCAGTTTTCAGGACAGATCACACAAGCAGTGAAAAATATATACCAGAAATTGATAGGCTGCAGAGCATTGCATGGAGATATAATGCAGTTTTCAGGACAGATCACACAAGCAGTGAAAAATATATACCTGTAAGAAGAGAAGAAAGATGAATATTAGCAATGGCATTTTCTAACTGCCAGGGCACTTTGCTAAATTATGGCACTTCGATAAAGTATGCATAAATGCTATATGCATAAATGCCCCCGCATAAATGCTGCCCCTTAACTAAGTCTCAATATATAGGGACGTATCTGCTTAGATCTGCACAGATTTAACTCATTAACAATCAATCACTAGCTTAAAAGACAACAGGAGACCATAAAGTGCAGGGAAAAAAAAAAAAAAACAGACTAGTAAACTCGGCATGGATCATAAACTCTTAAAGTAAGTGTGATGACCTTTAAGTATCATGGAATAAAAAAGCTAGAGGAGTGAAAAAATATATACCAGAAATTGATAGGCTGCAGAGCATTGCATGGAGATATAATGCAGTTTTCAGGACAGATCACACAAGCAGTGAAAAATATATACCAGAAACTGATAGGCTGCAGAGCATTGCATGGAGATATAATGCAGTTTTCAGGACAGATCACACAAGCAGTGAAAAATATATACCTTAAATTGATAGGCTGCAGAGCATTGCATGGAGATATAATGCAGTTTTCAGGACAGATCACACAAGCAGTGAAAAATATATACCTGTAAGAAGAGAAGAAAGATGAATATTAGCAATGCCATTTTCTAACTGCCAGGGCACTTTGCTAAATTATGGCACTTCGATAAAGTATGCATAAATGCTATATGCATAAATGCCCCCGCATAAATGCTGCCCCTTAACTAAGTCTCAATATATAGGGACGTATCTGCTTAGATCTGCACAGATTTAACTCATTAACAATCAATCACTAGCTTAAAAGACAACAGGAGACCATAAAGTGCAGGGAAAAAAAAAAACAGACTAGTAAACTCGGCATGGATCATAAACTCTTAAAGTAAGTGTGATGACCTTTAAGTATCATGGAATAAAAAAGCTAGAGGAGTGAAAAAATATATACCAGAAATTGATAGGCTGCAGAGCATTGCATGGAGATATAATGCAGTTTTCAGGACAGATCACACAAGCAGAGAAAAATTTATACCAGAAATTGATAGGCTGCAGAGCATTGCATGGAGATATAATGCAGTTTTCAGGACAGATCACACAAGCAGTGAAAAATATATACCAGAAACTGATAGGCTGCAGAGCATTGCATGGAGATATAATGCAGTTTTCAGGACAGATCACACAAGCAGTGAAAAATATATACCTGTAAGAAGAGAAGAAAGATGAATATTAGCAATGCCATTTTCTAACTGCCAGGGCACTTTGCTAAATTATGGCACTTCGATAAAGTATGCATAAATGCTATATGCATAAATGCCCCCGCATAAATGCTGCCCCTTAACTAAGTCTCAATATATAGGGACGTATCTGCTTAGATCTGCACAGATTTAACTCATTAACAATCAATCACTAGCTTAAAAGACAACAGGAGACCATAAAGTGCAGGGAAAAAAAAAAAAAAAAAAAAACAGACTAGTAAACTCGGCATGGATCATAAACTCTTAAAGTAAGTGTGATGACCTTTAAGTATCATGGAATAAAAAAGCTAGAGGAGTGAAAAAATATATACCAGAAATTGATAGGCTGCAGAGCATTGCATGGAGATATAATGCAGTTTTCAGGACAGATCACACAAGCAGTGAAAAATATATACCAGAAATTGATAGGCTGCAGAGCATTGCATGGAGATATAATGCAGTTTTCAGGACAGATCACACAAGCAGTGAAAAATATATACCAGAAACTGATAGGCTGCAGAGCATTGCATGGAGATATAATGCAGTTTTCAGGACAGATCACACAAGCAGTGAAAAATATATACCAGAAATTGATAGGCTGCAGAGCATTGCATGGAGATATAATGCAGTTTTCAGGACAGATCACACAAGCAGTGAAAAATATATACCAGAAATTGATAGGCTGCAGAGCATTGCATGGAGATATAATGCAGTTTTCAGCACAGATCACACAAGCAGTGAAAAATATATACCAGAAATTGATAGGCTGCAGAGCATTGCATGGAGATATAATGCAGTTTTCAGGACAGATCACACAAGCAGTGAAAAATATATACCAGAAATTGATAGGCTGCAGAGCATTGCATGGAGATATAATGCAGTTTTCAGGACAGATCACACAAGCAGTGAAAAATATATACCTGTAAGAAGAGAAGAAAGATGAATATTAGCAATGCCATTTTCTAACTGCCAGGGCACTTTGCTACATTATGGCACTTCGATAAAGTATGCATAAATGCTATATGCATAAATGCCCCCGCATAAATGCTGCCCCTTAACTAAGTCTCAATATATAGGGACGTATCTGCTTAGATCTGCACAGATTTAACTCATTAACAATCAATCACTAGCTTAAAAGACAACAGGAGACCATAAAGTGCAGGGAAAAAAAAAAAAAAAAAACAGACTAGTAAACTCGGCATGGATCATAAACTCTTAAAGTAAGTGTGATGACCTTTAAGTATCATGGAATAAAAAAGCTAGAGGAGTGAAAAAATATATACCAGAAATTGATAGGCTGCAGAGCATTGCATGGAGATATAATGCAGTTTTCAGGACAGATCACACAAGCAGTGAAAAATATATACCAGAAATTGATAGGCTGCAGAGCATTGCATGGAGATATAATGCAGTTTTCAGGACAGATCACACAAGCAGTGAAAAATATATACCAGAAACTGATAGGCTGCAGAGCATTGCATGGAGATATAATGCAGTTTTCAGGACAGATCACACAAGCAGTGAAAAATATATACCTGTAAGAAGTGAAGAAAGATGAATATTAGCAATGCCATTTTCTAACTGCCAGGGCACTTTGCTAAATTATGGCACTTCGATAAAGTATGCATAAATGCTATATGCATAAATGCCCCCGCATAAATGCTGCCCCTTAACTAAGTCTCAATATATAGGGACGTATCTGCTTAGATCTGCACAGATTTAACTCATTAACAATCAATCACTAGCTTAAAAGACAACAGGAGACCATAAAGTGCAGGGAAAAAAAAAAACAGACTAGTAAACTCGGCATGGATCATAAACTCTTAAAGTAAGTGTGATGACCTTTAAGTATCATGGAATAAAAAAGCTAGAGGAGTGAAAAAATATATACCAGAAATTGATAGGCTGCAGAGCATTGCATGGAGATATAATGCAGTTTTCAGGACAGATCACACAAGCAGTGAAAAATTTATACCAGAAATTGATAGGCTGCAGAGCATTGCATGGAGATATAATGCAGTTTTCAGGACAGATCACACAAGCAGTGAAAAATATATACCAGAAACTGATAGGCTGCAGAGCATTGCATGGAGATATAATGCAGTTTTCAGGACAGATCACACAAGCAGTGAAAAATATATACCTGTAAGAAGAGAAGAAAGATGAATATTAGCAATGCCATTTTCTAACTGCCAGGGCACTTTGCTAAATTATGGCACTTCGATAAAGTATGCATAAATGCTATATGCATAAATGCCCCCGCATAAATGCTGCCCCTTAACTAAGTCTCAATATATAGGGACGTATCTGCTTAGATCTGCACAGATTTAACTCATTAACAATCAATCACTAGCTTAAAAGACAACAGGAGACCATAAAGTGCAGGGAAAAAAAAAAAAAAAAAAAAAACAGACTAGTAAACTCGGCATGGATCATAAACTCTTAAAGTAAGTGTGATGACCTTTAAGTATCATGGAATAAAAAAGCTAGAGGAGTGAAAAAATATATACCAGAAATTGATGGGCTGCAGAGCATTGCATGGAGATATAATGCAGTTTTCAGGACAGATCACACAAGCAGTGAAAAATATATACCAGAAATTGATAGGCTGCAGAGCATTGCATGGAGATATAATGCAGTTTTCAGGACAGATCACACAAGCAGTGAAAAATTTATACCAGAAACTGATAGGCTGCAGAGCATTGCATGGAGATATAATGCAGTTTTCAGGACAGATCACACAAGCAGTGAAAAATATATACCAGAAATTGATAGGCTGCAGAGCATTGCATGGAGATATAATGCAGTTTTCAGGACAGATCACACAAGCAGTGAAAAATATATACCTGTAAGAAGAGAAGAAAGATGAATATTAGCAATGCCATTTTCTAACTGCCATTGCACTTTGCTAAATTATGGCACTTCGATAAAGTATGCATAAATGCTATATGCATAAATGCCCCCGCATAAATGCTGCCCCTTAACTAAGTCTCAATATATAGGGACGTATCTGCTTAGATCTGCACAGATTTAACTCATTAACAATCAATCACTAGCTTAAAAGACAACAGGAGACCATAAAGTGCAGGGAAAAAAAAAAAAAAAAAACAGACTAGTAAACTCGGCATGGATCATAAACTCTTAAAGTAAGTGTGATGACCTTTAAGTATCATGGAATAAAAAAGCTAGAGGAGTGAAAAAATATATACCAGAAATTGATAGGCTGCAGAGCATTGCATGGAGATATAATGCAGTTTTCAGGACAGATCACACAAGCAGTGAAAAATATATACCAGAAATTGATAGGCTGCAGAGCATTGCATGGAGATATAATGCAGTTTTCAGGACAGATCACACAAGCAGTGAAAAATATATACCTGTAAGAAGAGAAGAAAGATGAATATTAGCAATGCCATTTTCTAACTGCCAGGGCACTTTGCTAAATTATGGCACTTCGATAAAGTATGCATAAATGCTATATGCATAAATGCCCCCGCATAAATGCTGCCCCTTAACTAAGTCTCAATATATAGGGACGTATCTGCTTAGATCTGCACAGATTTAACTCATTAACAATCAATCACTAGCTTAAAAGACAACAGGAGACCATAAAGTGCAGGGAAAAAAAAAAACAGACTAGTAAACTCGGCATGGATCATAAACTCTTAAAGTAAGTGTGATGACCTTTAAGTATCATGGAATAAAAAAGCTAGAGGAGTGAAAAAATATATACCAGAAATTGATAGGCTGCAGAGCATTGCATGGAGATATAATGCAGTTTTCAGGACAGATCACACAAGCAGTGAAAAATTTATACCAGAAATTGATAGGCTGCAGAGCATTGCATGGAGATATAATGCAGTTTTCAGGACAGATCACACAAGCAGTGAAAAATATATACCTGTAAGAAGAGAAGAAAGATGAATATTAGCAATGCCATTTTCTAACTGCCAGGGCACTTTGCTAAATTATGGCACTTCGATAAAGTATGCATAAATGCTATATGCATAAATGCCCCCGCATAAATGCTGCCCCTTAACTAAGTCTCAATATATAGGGATGTATCTGCTTAGATCTGCACAGATTTAACTCATTAACAATCAATCACTAGCTTAAAAGACAACAGGAGACCATAAAGTGCAGGGAAAAAAAAAAACAGACTAGTAAACTCGGCATGGATCATAAACTCTTAAAGTAAGTGTGATGACCTTTAAGTATCATGGAATAAAAAAGCTAGAGGAGTGAAAAAATATATACCAGAAATTGATAGGCTGCAGAGCATTGCATGGAGATATAATGCAGTTTTCAAGACAGATCACACAAGCAGTGAAAAATATATACCAGAAATTGATAGGCTGCAGAGCATTGCATGGAGATATAATGCAGTTTTCAGGACAGATCACACAAGCAGTGAAAAATATATACCAGAAACTGATATGCTGCAGAGCATTGCATGGAGATATAATGCAGTTTTCAGGACAGATCACACAAGCAGTGAAAAATATATACCTGTAAGAAGAGAAGAAAGATGAATATTAGCAATGCCATTTTCTAACTGCCAGGGCACTTTGCTAAATTATGGCACTTCGATAAAGTATGCATAAATGCTATATGCATAAATGCCCCCGCATAAATGCTGCCCCTTAACTAAGTCTCAATATATAGGGACGTATCTGCTTAGATCTGCACAGATTTAACTCATTAACAATCAATCACTAGCTTAAAAGACAACAGGAGACCATAAAGTGCAGGGAAAAAAAAAAACAGACTAGTAAACTCGGCATGGATCATAAACTCTTAAAGTAAGTGTGATGACCTTTAAGTATCATGGAATAAAAAAGCTAGAGGAGTGAAAAAATATATACCAGAAATTGATAGGCTGCAGAGCATTGCATGGAGATATAATGCAGTTTTCAGGACAGATCACACAAGCAGTGAAAAATATATACCAGAAATTGATAGGCTGCAGAGCATTGCATGGAGATATAATGCAGTTTTCAGGACAGATCACACAAGCAGTGAAAAATATATACCAGAAATTGATAGGCTGCAGAGCATTGCATGGAGATATAATGCAGTTTTCAGGACAGATCACACAAGCAGTGAAAAATATATACCTGTAAGAAGAGAAGAAAGATGAATATTAGCAATGCCATTTTCTAACTGCCAGGGCACTTTGCTAAATTATGGCACTTCGATAAAGTATGCATAAATGCTATATGCATAAATGCCCCCGCATAAATGCTGCCCCTTAACTAAGTCTCAATATATAGGGACGTATCTGCTTAGATCTGCACAGATTTAACTCATTAACAATCAATCACTAGCTTAAAAGACAACAGGAGACCATAAAGTGCAGGGAAAAAAAAAAAAAAACAGACTAGTAAACTCGGCATGGATCATAAACTCTTAAAGTAAGTGTGATGACCTTTAAGTATCATGGAATAAAAAAGCTAGAGGAGTGAAAAAATATATACCAGAAATTGATAGGCTGCAGAGCATTGCATGGAGATATAATGCAGTTTTCAGGACAGATCGCACAAGCAGTGAAAAATATATACCAGAAATTGATAGGCTGCAGAGCATTGCATGGAGATATAATGCAGTTTTCAGGACAGATCACACAAGCAGTGAAAAATATATACCAGAAACTGATAGGCTGCAGAGCATTGCATGGAGATATAATGCAGTTTTCAGGACAGATCACACAAGCAGTGAAAAATATATACCTGTAAGAAGAGAAGAAAGATGAATATTAGCAATGCCATTTTCTAACTGCCAGGGCACTTTGCTAAATTATGGCACTTCGATAAAGTATGCATAAATGCTATATGCATAAATGCCCCCGCATAAATGCTGCCCCTTAACTAAGTCTCAATATATAGGGACGTATCTGCTTAGATCTGCACAGATTTAACTCATTAACAATCAATCACTAGCTTAAAAGACAACAGGAGACCATAAAGTGCAGGGAAAAAAAAAAACAGACTAGTAAACTCGGCATGGATCATAAACTCTTAAAGTAAGTGTGATGACCTTTAAGTATCATGGAATAAAAAAGCTAGAGGAGTGAAAAAATATATACCAGAAATTGATAGGCTGCAGAGCATTGCATGGAGATATAATGCAGTTTTCAGGACAGATCACACAAGCAGTGAAAAATTTATACCAGAAATTGATAGGCTGCAGAGCATTGCATGGAGATATAATGCAGTTTTCAGGACAGATCACACAAGCAGTGAAAAATATATACCAGAAACTGATAGGCTGCAGAGCATTGCATGGAGATATAATGCAGTTTTCAGGACAGATCACTCAAGCAGTGAAAAATATATACCTGTAAGAAGAGAAGAAAGATGAATATTAGCAATGCCATTTTCTAACTGCCAGGGCACTTTGCTAAATTATGGCACTTCGATAAAGTATGCATAAATGCTATATGCATAAATGCCCCCGCATAAATGCTGCCCCTTAACTAAGTCTCAATATATAGGGACGTATCTGCTTAGATCTGCACAGATTTAACTCATTAACAATCAATCACTAGCTTAAAAGACAACAGGAGACCATAAAGTGCAGGGAAAAAAAAAAAAAAAAAAAAACAGACTAGTAAACTCGGCATGGATCATAAACTCTTAAAGTAAGTGTGATGACCTTTAAGTATCATGGAATAAAAAAGCTAGAGGAGTGAAAAAATATATACCAGAAATTGATAGGCTGCAGAGCATTGCATGGAGATATAATGCAGTTTTCAGGACAGATCACACAAGCAGTGAAAAATTTATACCAGAAATTGATAGGCTGCAGAGCATTGCATGGAGATATAATGCAGTTTTCAGGACAGATCACACAAGCAGTGAAAAATATATACCAGAAATTGATAGGCTGCAGAGCATTGCATGGAGATATAATGCAGTTTTCAGGACAGATCACACAAGCAGTGAAAAATATATACCTGTAAGAAGAGAAGAAAGATGAATATTAGCAATGCCATTTTCTAACTGCCAGGGCACTTTGCTAAATTATGGCACTTCGATAAAGTATGCATAAATGCTATATGCATAAATGCCCCCGCATAAATGCTGCCCCTTAACTAAGTCTCAATATATAGGGACGTATCTGCTTAGATCTGCACAGATTTAACTCATTAACAATCAATCACTAGCTTAAAAGACAACAGGAGACCATAAAGTGCAGGGAAAGAAAAAAAAAAAAACAGACTAGTAAACTCGGCATGGATCATAAACTCTTAAAGTAAGTGTGATGACCTTTAAGTATCATGGAATAAAAAAGCTAGAGGAGTGAAAAAATATATACCAGAAATTGATAGGCTGCAGAGCATTGCATGGAGATATAATGCAGTTTTCAGGACAGATCACACAAGCAGTGAAAAATATATACCAGAAATTGATAGGCTGCAGAGCATTGCATGGAGATATAATGCAGTTTTCAGGACAGATCACACAAGCAGTGAAAAATATATACCAGAAACTGATAGGCTGCAGAGCATTGCATGGAGATATAATGCAGTTTTCAGGACAGATCACACAAGCAGTGAAAAATATATACCTGTAAGAAGAGAAGAAAGATGAATATTAGCAATGCCATTTTCTAACTGCCAGGGCACTTTGCTAAATTATGGCACTTCGATAAAGTATGCATAAATGCTATATGCATAAATGCCCCCGCATAAATGCTGCCCCTTAACTAAGTCTCAATATATAGGGACGTATCTGCTTAGATCTGCACAGATTTAACTCATTAACAATCAATCACTAGCTTAAAAGACAACAGGAGACCATAAAGTGCAGGGAAAAAAAAAACAGACTAGTAAACTCGGCATGGATCATAAACTCTTAAAGTAAGTGTGATGACCTTTAAGTATCATGGAATAAAAAAGCTAGAGGAGTGAAAAAATATATACCAGAAATTGATAGGCTGCAGAGCATTGCATGGAGATATAATGCAGTTTTCAAGACAGATCACACAAGCAGTGAAAAATATATACCAGAAATTGATAGGCTGCAGAGCATTGCATGGAGATATAATGCAGTTTTCAGGACAGATCACACAAGCAGTGAAAAATATATACCAGAAACTGATAGGCTGCAGAGCATTGCATGGAGATATAATGCAGTTTTCAGGACAGATCACACAAGCAGTGAAAAATATATACCTGTAAGAAGAGAAGAAAGATGAATATTAGCAATGCCATTTTCTAACTGCCAGGGCACTTTGCTAAATTATGGCACTTCGATAAAGTATGCATAAATGCTATATGCATAAATGCCCCCGCATAAATGCTGCCCCTTAACTAAGTCTCAATATATAGGGACGTATCTGCTTAGATCTGCACAGATTTAACTCATTAACAATCAATCACTAGCTTAAAAGACAACAGGAGACCATAAAGTGCAGGGAAAAAAAAAAAAACAGACTAGTAAACTCGGCATGGATCATAAACTCTTAAAGTAAGTGTGATGACCTTTAAGTATCATGGAATAAAAAAGCTAGAGGAGTGAAAAAATATATACCAGAAATTGATAGGCTGCAGAGCATTGCATGGAGATATAATGCAGTTTTCAGGACAGATCACACAAGCAGTGAAAAATATATACCAGAAATTGATAGGCTGCAGAGCATTGCATGGAGATATAATGCAGTTTTCAGGACAGATCACACAAGCAGTGAAAAATATATACCAGAAACTGATAGGCTGCAGAGCATTGCATGGAGATATAATGCAGTTTTCAGGACAGATCACAAAAGCAGTGAAAAATATATACCAGAAATTGATAGGCTGCAGAGCATTGCATGGAGATATAATGCAGTTTTCAGGACAGATCACACAAGCAGTGAAAAATATATACCTGTAAGAAGAGAAGAAAGATGAATATTAGTAATGCCATTTTCTAACTGCCAGGGCACTTTGCTAAATTATGGCACTTCGATAAAGTATGCATAAATGCTATATGCATAAATGCCCCCGCATAAATGCTGGCCCTTAACTAAGTCTCAATATATAGGGACGTATCTGCTTAGATCTGCACAGATTTAACTCATTAACAATCAATCACTAGCTTAAAAGACAACAGGAGACCATAAAGTGCAGGGAAAAAAAAAAAAAAAAAAACAGACTAGTAAGCTCGGCATGGATCATAAACTCTTAAAGTAAGTGTGATGACCTTTAAGTATCATGGAATAAAAAAGCTAGAGGAGTGAAAAAATATATACCAGAAATTGATAGGCTGCAGAGCATTGCATGGAGATATAATGCAGTTTTCAGGACAGATCACACAAGCAGTGAAAAATATATACCAGAAATTGATAGGCTGCAGAGCATTGCATGGAGATATAATGCAGTTTTCAGGACAGATCACACAAGCAGTGAAAAATATATACCAGAAACTGATAGGCTGCAGAGCATTGCATGGAGATATAATGCAGTTTTCAGGACAGATCACACAAGCAGTGAAAATTATATACCTGTAAGAAGAGAAGAAAGATGAATATTAGCAATGCCATTTTCTAACTGCCAGGGCACTTTGCTAAATTATGGCACTTCGATAAAGTATGCATAAATGCTATATGCATAAATGCCCCCGCATAAATGCTGCCCCTTAACTAAGTCTCAATATATAGGGACGTATCTGCTTAGATCTGCACAGATTTAACTCATTAACAATCAATCACTAGCTTAAAAGACAACAGGAGACCATAAAGTGCAGGGAAAAAAAAAAAAAAAAAACAGACTAGTAAACTCGGCATGGATCATAAACTCTTAAAGTAAGTGTGATGACCTTTAAGTATCATGGAATAAAAAAGCTAGAGGAGTGAAAAAATATATACCAGAAATTGATAGGCTGCAGAGCATTGCATGGAGATATAATGCAGTTTTCAGGACAGATCACACAAGCAGTGAAAAATATATACCAGAAATTGATAGGCTGCAGAGCATTGCATGGAGATATAATGCAGTTTTCAGGACAGATCACACAAGCAGTGAAAAATATATACCAGAAACTGATAGGCTGCAGAGCATTGCATGGAGATATAATGCAGTTTTCAGGACAGATCACACAAGCAGTGAAAAATATATACCTGTAAGAAGAGAAGAAAGATGAATATTAGCAATGCCATTTTCTAACTGCCAGGGCACTTTGCTAAATTATGGCACTTCGATAAAGTATGCATAAATGCTATATGCATAAATGCCCCCGCATAAATGCTGCCCCTTAACTAAGTCTCAATATATAGGGACGTATCTGCTTAGATCTGCACAGATTTAACTCATTAACAATCAATCACTAGCTTAAAAGACAACAGGAGACCATAAAGTGCAGGGAAAAAAAAAACAGACTAGTAAACTCGGCATGGATCATAAACTCTTAAAGTAAGTTTGATGACCTTTAAGTATCATGGAATAAAAAAGCTAGAGGAGTGAAAAAATATATACCAGAAATTGATAGGCTGCAGAGCATTGCATGGAGATATAATGCAGTTTTCAGGACAGATCACACAAGCAGTGAAAAATATATACCAGAAACTGATAGGCTGCAGAGCATTGCATGGAGATATAATGCAGTTTTCAGGACAGATCACACAAGCAGTGAAAAATATATACCTGTAAGAAGAGAAGAAAGATGAATATTAGCAATGCCATTTTCTAACTGCCAGGGCACTTTGCTAAATTATGGCACGTCGATAAAGTATGCATAAATGCTATATGCATAAATGCCCCCGCATAAATGCTGCCCCTTAACTAAGTCTCAATATATAGGGACGTATCTGCTTAGATCTGCACAGATTTAACTCATTAACAATCAATCACTAGCTTAAAAGACAACAGGAGACCATAAAGTGCAGGGAAAAAAAAAAAAAACAGACTAGTAAACTCGGCATGGATCATAAACTCTTAAAGTAAGTGTGATGACCTTTAAGTATCATGGAATAAAAAAGCTAGAGGAGTGAAAAAATATATACCAGAAATTGATAGGCTGCAGAGCATTGCATGGAGATATAATGCAGTTTTCAGGACAGATCACACAAGCAGTGAAAAATATATACCAGAAATTGATAGGCTGCAGAGCATTGCATGGAGATATAATGCAGTTTTCAGGACAGATCACACAAGCAGTGAAAAATATATACCTGTAAGAAGAGAAGAAAGATGAATATTAGCAATGCCATTTTCTAGCTGCCAGGGCACTTTGCTAAATTATGGCACTTCGATAAAGTATGCATAAATGCTATATGCATAAATGCCCCCGCATAAATGCTGCCCCTTAACTAAGTCTCAATATATAGGGACGTATCTGCTTAGATCTGCACAGATTTAACTCATTAACAATCAATCACTAGCTTAAAAGACAACAGGAGACCATAAAGTGCAGGGAAAAAAAAAAAAAAAAAAAACAGACTAGTAAACTCGGCATGGATCATAAACTCTTAAAGTAAGTGTGATGACCTTTAAGTATCATGGAATAAAAAAGCTAGAGGAGTGAAAAAATATATACCAGAAATTGATAGGCTGCAGAGCATTGCATGGAGATATAATGCAGTTTTCAGGACAGATCACACAAGCAGTGAAAAATTTATACCAGAAATTGATAGGCTGCAGAGCATTGCATGGAGATATAATGCAGTTTTCAGGACAGATCACACAAGCAGTGAAAAATATATACCAGAAATTGATAGGCTGCAGAGCATTGCATGGAGATATAATGCAGTTTTCAGGACAGATCACACAAGCAGTGAAAAATATATACCTGTAAGAAGAGAAGAAAGATGAATATTAGCAATGCCATTTTCTAACTGCCAGGGCACTTTGCTAAATTATGGCACTTCGATAAAGTATGCATAAATGCTATATGCATAAATGCCCCCGCATAAATGCTGCCCCTTAACTAAGTCTCAATATATAGGGACGTATCTGCTTAGATCTGCACAGATTTAACTCATTAACAATCAATCACTAGCTTAAAAGACAACAGGAGACCATAAAGTGCAGGGAAAAAAAAAAAAAAAAAAAACAGACTAGTAAACTCGGCATGGATCATAAACTCTTAAAGTAAGTGTGATGACCTTTAAGTATCATGGAATAAAAAAGCTAGAGGAGTGAAAAAATATATACCAGAAATTGATAGGCTGCAGAGCATTGCATGGAGATATAATGCAGTTTTCAGGACAGATCACACAAGCAGTGAAAAATATATACCAGAAATTGATAGGCTGCAGAGCATTGCATGGAGATATAATGCAGTTTTCAGGACAGATCACACAAGCAGTGAAAAATATATACCAGAAACTGATAGGCTGCAGAGCATTGCATGGAGATATAATGCAGTTTTCAGGACAGATCACACAAGCAGTGAAAAATATATACCTGTAAGAAGAGAAGAAAGATGAATATTAGCAATGCCATTTTCTAACTGCCAGGGCACTTTGCTAAATTATGGCACTTCGATAAAGTATGCATAAATGCTATATGCATAAATGCCCCCGCATAAATGCTGCCCCTTAACTAAGTCTCAATATATAGGGACGTATCTGCTTAGATCTGCACAGATTTAACTCATTAACAATCAATCACTAGCTTAAAAGACAACAGGAGACCATAAAGTGCAGGGAAAAAAAAAAACAGACTAGTAAACTCGGCATGGATCATAAACTCTTAAAGTAAGTGTGATGACCTTTAAGTATCATGGAATAAAAAAGCTAGAGGAGTGAAAAAATATATACCAGAAATTGATAGGCTGCAGAGCATTGCATGGAGATATAATGCAGTTTTCAGGACAGATCACACAAGCAGTGAAAAATTTATACCAGAAATTGATAGGCTGCAGAGCATTGCATGGAGATATAATGCAGTTTTCAGGACAGATCACACAAGCAGTGAAAAATATATACCAGAAACTGATAGGCTGCAGAGCATTGCATGGAGATATAATGCAGTTTTCAGGACAGATCACACAAGCAGTGAAAAATATATACCTGTAAGAAGAGAAGAAAGATGAATATTAGCAATGCCATTTTCTAACTGCCAGGGCACTTTGCTAAATTATGGCACTTCGATAAAGTATGCATAAATGCTATATGCATAAATGCCCCCGCATAAATGCTGCCCCTTAACTAAGTCTCAATATATAGGGACGTATCTGCTTAGATCTGCACAGATTTAACTCATTAACAATCAATCACTAGCTTAAAAGACAACAGGAGACCATAAAGTGCAGGGAAAAAAAAAAAAAAAAAAAACAGACTAGTAAACTCGGCATGGATCATAAACTCTTAAAGTAAGTGTGATGACCTTTAAGTATCATGGAATAAAAAAGCTAGAGGAGTGAAAAAATATATACCAGAAATTGATAGGCTGCAGAGCATTGCATGGAGATATAATGCAGTTTTCAGGACAGATCACACAAGCAGTGAAAAATTTATACCAGAAATTGATAGGCTGCAGAGCATTGCATGGAGATATAATGCAGTTTTCAGGACAGATCACACAAGCAGTGAAAAATATATACCAGAAATTGATAGGCTGCAGAGCATTGCATGGAGATATAATGCAGTTTTCAGGACAGATCACACAAGCAGTGAAAAATATATACCTGTAAGAAGAGAAGAAAGATGAATATTAGCAATGCCATTTTCTAACTGCCAGGGCACTTTGCTAAATTATGGCACTTCGATAAAGTATGCATAAATGCTATATGCATAAATGCCCCCGCATAAATGCTGCCCCTTAACTAAGTCTCAATATATAGGGACGTATCTGCTTAGATCTGCACAGATTTAACTCATTAACAATCAATCACTAGCTTAAAAGACAACAGGAGACCATAAAGTGCAGGGAAAGAAAAAAAAAAAAAACAGACTAGTAAACTCGGCATGGATCATAAACTCTTAAAGTAAGTGTGATGACCTTTAAGTATCATGGAATAAAAAAGCTAGAGGAGTGAAAAAATATATACCAGAAATTGATAGGCTGCAGAGCATTGCATGGAGATATAATGCAGTTTTCAGGACAGATCACACAAGCAGTGAAAAATATATACCAGAAATTGATAGGCTGCAGAGCATTGCATGGAGATATAATGCAGTTTTCAGGACAGATCACACAAGCAGTGAAAAATATATACCAGAAACTGATAGGCTGCAGAGCATTGCATGGAGATATAATGCAGTTTTCAGGACAGATCACACAAGCAGTGAAAAATATATACCTGTAAGAAGAGAAGAAAGATGAATATTAGCAATGCCATTTTCTAACTGCCAGGGCACTTTGCTAAATTATGGCACTTCGATAAAGTATGCATAAATGCTATATGCATAAATGCCCCCGCATAAATGCTGCCCCTTAACTAAGTCTCAATATATAGGGACGTATCTGCTTAGATCTGCACAGATTTAACTCATTAACAATCAATCACTAGCTTAAAAGACAACAGGAGACCATAAAGTGCAGGGAAAAAAAAAACAGACTAGTAAACTCGGCATGGATCATAAACTCTTAAAGTAAGTGTGATGACCTTTAAGTATCATGGAATAAAAAAGCTAGAGGAGTGAAAAAATATATACCAGAAATTGATAGGCTGCAGAGCATTGCATGGAGATATAATGCAGTTTTCAAGACAGATCACACAAGCAGTGAAAAATATATACCAGAAATTGATAGGCTGCAGAGCATTGCATGGAGATATAATGCAGTTTTCAGGACAGATCACACAAGCAGTGAAAAATATATACCAGAAACTGATAGGCTGCAGAGCATTGCATGGAGATATAATGCAGTTTTCAGGACAGATCACACAAGCAGTGAAAAATATATACCTGTAAGAAGAGAAGAAAGATGAATATTAGCAATGCCATTTTCTAACTGCCAGGGCACTTTGCTAAATTATGGCACTTCGATAAAGTATGCATAAATGCTATATGCATAAATGCCCCCGCATAAATGCTGCCCCTTAACTAAGTCTCAATATATAGGGACGTATCTGCTTAGATCTGCACAGATTTAACTCATTAACAATCAATCACTAGCTTAAAAGACAACAGGAGACCATAAAGTGCAGGGAAAAAAAAAAAAACAGACTAGTAAACTCGGCATGGATCATAAACTCTTAAAGTAAGTGTGATGACCTTTAAGTATCATGGAATAAAAAAGCTAGAGGAGTGAAAAAATATATACCAGAAATTGATAGGCTGCAGAGCATTGCATGGAGATATAATGCAGTTTTCAGGACAGATCACACAAGCAGTGAAAAATATATACCAGAAATTGATAGGCTGCAGAGCATTGCATGGAGATATAATGCAGTTTTCAGGACAGATCACACAAGCAGTGAAAAATATATACCAGAAACTGATAGGCTGCAGAGCATTGCATGGAGATATAATGCAGTTTTCAGGACAGATCACAAAAGCAGTGAAAAATATATACCAGAAATTGATAGGCTGCAGAGCATTGCATGGAGATATAATGCAGTTTTCAGGACAGATCACACAAGCAGTGAAAAATATATACCTGTAAGAAGAGAAGAAAGATGAATATTAGCAATGCCATTTTCTAACTGCCAGGGCACTTTGCTAAATTATGGCACTTCGATAAAGTATGCATAAATGCTATATGCATAAATGCCCCCGCATAAATGCTGGCCCTTAACTAAGTCTCAATATATAGGGACGTATCTGCTTAGATCTGCACAGATTTAACTCATTAACAATCAATCACTAGCTTAAAAGACAACAGGAGACCATAAAGTGCAGGGAAAAAAAAAAAAAAAAAAACAGACTAGTAAGCTCGGCATGGATCATAAACTCTTAAAGTAAGTGTGATGACCTTTAAGTATCATGGAATAAAAAAGCTAGAGGAGTGAAAAAATATATACCAGAAATTGATAGGCTGCAGAGCATTGCATGGAGATATAATGCAGTTTTCAGGACAGATCACACAAGCAGTGAAAAATATATACCAGAAATTGATAGGCTGCAGAGCATTGCATGGAGATATAATGCAGTTTTCAGGACAGATCACACAAGCAGTGAAAAATATATACCAGAAACTGATAGGCTGCAGAGCATTGCATGGAGATATAATGCAGTTTTCAGGACAGATCACACAAGCAGTGAAAATTATATACCTGTAAGAAGAGAAGAAAGATGAATATTAGCAATGCCATTTTCTAACTGCCAGGGCACTTTGCTAAATTATGGCACTTCGATAAAGTATGCATAAATGCTATATGCATAAATGCCCCCGCATAAATGCTGCCCCTTAACTAAGTCTCAATATATAGGGACGTATCTGCTTAGATCTGCACAGATTTAACTCATTAACAATCAATCACTAGCTTAAAAGACAACAGGAGACCATAAAGTGCAGGGAAAAAAAAAAAAAAAAAACAGACTAGTAAACTCGGCATGGATCATAAACTCTTAAAGTAAGTGTGATGACCTTTAAGTATCATGGAATAAAAAAGCTAGAGGAGTGAAAAAATATATACCAGAAATTGATAGGCTGCAGAGCATTGCATGGAGATATAATGCAGTTTTCAGGACAGATCACACAAGCAGTGAAAAATATATACCAGAAATTGATAGGCTGCAGAGCATTGCATGGAGATATAATGCAGTTTTCAGGACAGATCACACAAGCAGTGAAAAATATATACCAGAAACTGATAGGCTGCAGAGCATTGCATGGAGATATAATGCAGTTTTCAGGACAGATCACACAAGCAGTGAAAAATATATACCTGTAAGAAGAGAAGAAAGATGAATATTAGCAATGCCATTTTCTAACTGCCAGGGCACTTTGCTAAATTATGGCACTTCGATAAAGTATGCATAAATGCTATATGCATAAATGCCCCCGCATAAATGCTGCCCCTTAACTAAGTCTCAATATATAGGGACGTATCTGCTTAGATCTGCACAGATTTAACTCATTAACAATCAATCACTAGCTTAAAAGACAACAGGAGACCATAAAGTGCAGGGAAAAAAAAAACAGACTAGTAAACTCGGCATGGATCATAAACTCTTAAAGTAAGTTTGATGACCTTTAAGTATCATGGAATAAAAAAGCTAGAGGAGTGAAAAAATATATACCAGAAATTGATAGGCTGCAGAGCATTGCATGGAGATATAATGCAGTTTTCAGGACAGATCACACAAGCAGTGAAAAATATATACCAGAAACTGATAGGCTGCAGAGCATTGCATGGAGATATAATGCAGTTTTCAGGACAGATCACACAAGCAGTGAAAAATATATACCTGTAAGAAGAGAAGAAAGATGAATATTAGCAATGCCATTTTCTAACTGCCAGGGCACTTTGCTAAATTATGGCACTTCGATAAAGTATGCATAAATGCTATATGCATAAATGCCCCCGCATAAATGCTGCCCCTTAACTAAGTCTCAATATATAGGGACGTATCTGCTTAGATCTGCACAGATTTAACTCATTAACAATCAATCACTAGCTTAAAAGACAACAGGAGACCATAAAGTGCAGGGAAAAAAAAAAAAAACAGACTAGTAAACTCGGCATGGATCATAAACTCTTAAAGTAAGTGTGATGACCTTTAAGTATCATGGAATAAAAAAGCTAGAGGAGTGAAAAAATATATACCAGAAATTGATAGGCTGCAGAGCATTGCATGGAGATATAATGCAGTTTTCAGGACAGATCACACAAGCAGTGAAAAATATATACCAGAAATTGATAGGCTGCAGAGCATTGCATGGAGATATAATGCAGTTTTCAGGACAGATCACACAAGCAGTGAAAAATATATACCAGAAGCTGATAGGCTGCAGAGCATTGCATGGAGATATAATGCAGTTTTCAGGACAGATCACACAAGCAGTGAAAAATATATACCTGTAAGAAGAGAAGAAAGATGAATATTAGCAATGCCATTTTCTAACTGCCAGGGCACTTTGCTAAATTATGGCACTTCGATAAAGTATGCATAAATGCCCCCGCATAAATGCTGCCCCTTAACTAAGTCTCAATATATAGGGACGTATCTGCTTAGATCTGCACAGATTTAACTCATTAACAATCAATCACTAGCTTAAAAGACAACAGGAGACCATAAAGTGCAGGGAAAAAAAAAACAGACTAGTAAACTCGGCATGGATCATAAACTCTTAAAGTAAGTGTGATGACCTTTAAGTATCATGGAATAAAAAAGCTAGAGGAGTGAAAAAATATATACCAGAAATTGATTAGGCTGCAGAGCATTGCATGGAGATATAATGCAGTTTTCAGGACAGATCACACAAGCAGTGAAAAATATATACCAGAAATTGATAGGCTGCAGAGCATTGCATGGAGATATAATGCAGTTTTCAGGACAGATCACACAAGCAGTGAAAAATATATACCTGTAAGAAGAGAAGAAAGATGAATATTAGCAATGCCATTTTCTAACTGCCAGGGCACTTTGCTAAATTATGGCACTTCGATAAAGTATGCATAAATGCTATATGCATAAATGCCCCCGCATAAATGCTGCCCCTTAACTAAGTCTCAATATATAGGGACGTATCTGCTTAGATCTGCACAGATTTAACTCATTAACAATCAATCACTAGCTTAAAAGACAACAGGAGACCATAAAGTGCAGGGAAAAAAAAAAAACAGACTAGTAAACTCGGCATGGATCATAAACTCTTAAAGTAAGTGTGATGACCTTTAAGTATCATGGAATAAAAAAGCTAGAGGAGTGAAAAAATATATACCAGAAATTGATAGGCTGCAGAGCATTGCATGGAGATATAATGCAGTTTTCAGGACAGATCACACAAGCAGTGAAAAATATATACCAGAAATTGATAGGCTGCAGAGCATTGCATGGAGATATAATGCAGTTTTCAGGACAGATCACACAAGCAGTGAAAAATATATACCAGAAATTGATAGGCTGCAGAGCATTGCATGGAGATATAATGCAGTTTTCAGGACAGATCACACAAGCAGTGAAAAATATATACCTGTAAGAAGAGAAGAAAGATGAATATTAGCAATGCCATTTTCTAACTGCCAGGGCACTTTGCTAAATTATGGCACTTCGATAAAGTATGCATAAATGCTATATGCATAAATGCCCCCGCATAAATGCTGCCCCTTAACTAAGTCTCAATATATAGGGACGTATCTGCTTAGATCTGCACAGATTTAACTCATTAACAATCAATCACTAGCTTAAAAGACAACAGGAGACCATAAAGTGCAGGGAAAAAAAAAAAAACAGACTAGTAAACTCGGCATGGATCATAAACTCTTAAAGTAAGTGTGATGACCTTTAAGTATCATGGAATAAAAAAGCTAGAGGAGTGAAAAAATATATACCAGAAATTGATAGGCTGCAGAGCATTGCATGGAGATATAATGCAGTTTTCAGGACAGATCACACAAGCAGTGAAAAATATATACCAGAAATTGATAGGCTGCAGAGCATTGCATGGAGATATAATGCAGTTTTCAGGACAGATCACACAAGCAGTGAAAAATATATACCAGAAACTGATAGGCTGCAGAGCATTGCATGGAGATATAATGCAGTTTTCAGGACAGATCACACAAGCAGTGAAAAATATATACCTGTAAGAAGAGAAGAAAGATGAATATTAGCAATGCCATTTTCTAACTGCCAGGGCACTTTGCTAAATTATGGCACTTCGATAAAGTATGAATAAATGCTATATGCATAAATGCCCCCGCATAAATGCTGCCCCTTAACTAAGTCTCAATATATAGGGACGTATCTGCTTAGATCTGCACAGATTTAACTCATTAACAATCAATCACTAGCTTAAAAGACAACAGGAGACCATAAAGTGCAGGGAAAAAAAAAAAACAGACTAGTAAACTCGGCATGGATCATAAACTCTTAAAGTAAGTGTGATGACCTTTAAGTATCATGGAATAAAAAAGCTAGAGGAGTGAAAAAATATATACCAGAAATTGATAGGCTGCAGAGCATTGCATGGAGATATAATGCAGTTTTCAGGACAGATCACACAAGCAGTGAAAAATATATACCAGAAATTGATAGGCTGCAGAGCATTGCATGGAGATATAATGCAGTTTTCAGGACAGATCACACAAGCAGTGAAAAATATATACCAGAAACTGATAGGCTGCAGAGCATTGCATGGAGATATAATGCAGTTTTCAGGACAGATCACACAAGCAGTGAAAAATATATACCTGTAAGAAGAGAAGAAAGATGAATATTAGCAATGCCATTTTCTAACTGCCAGGGCACTTTGCTAAATTATGGCACTTCGATAAAGTATGCATAAATGCTATATGCATAAATGCCCCCGCATAAATGCTGCCCCTTAACTAAGTCTCAATATATAGGGACATATCTGCTTAGATCTGCACAGATTTAACTCATTAACAATCAATCACTAGCTTAAAAGACAACAGGAGACCATAAAGTGCAGGGAAAAAAAAAAAACAGACTAGTAAACTCGGCATGGATCATAAACTCTTAAAGTAAGTGTGATGACCTTTAAGTATCATGGAATAAAAAAGCTAGAGGAGTGAAAAAATATATACCAGAAATTGATAGGCTGCAGAGCATTGCATGGAGATATAATGCAGTTTTCAGGACAGATCACACAAGCAGTGAAAAATATATACCAGAAATTGATAGGCTGCAGAGCATTGCATGGAGATATAATGCAGTTTTCAGGACAGATCACACAAGCAGTGAAAAATATATACCAGAAACTGATAGGCTGCAGAGCATTGCATGGAGATATAATGCAGTTTTCAGGACAGATCACACAAACAGTGAAAAATATATACCAGAAATTGATAGGCTGCAGAGCATTGCATGGAGATATAATGCAGTTTTCAGGACAGATCACACAAGCAGTGAAAAATATATACCAGAAACTGATAGGCTGCAGAGCATTGCATGGAGATATAATGCAGTTTTCAGGACAGATCACACAAGCAGTGAAAAATATATACCAGAAACTGATAGGCTGCAGAGCATTGCATGGAGATATAATGCAGTTTTCAGGACAGATCACACAAGCAGTGAAAAATATATACCAGAAATTGATAGGCTGCAGAGCATTGCATGGAGATATAATGCAGTTTTCAGGACAGATCACACAAGCAGTGAAAAATATATACCAGAAATTGATAGGCTGCAGAGCATTGCATGGAGATATAATGCAGTTTTCAGGACAGATCACACAAGCAGTGAAAAATATATACCAGAAACTGATAGGCTGCAGAGCATTGCATGGAGATATAATGCAGTTTTCAGGACAGATCACACAAGCAGTGAAAAATATATACCAGAAATTGATAGGCTGCAGAGCATTGCATGGAGATATAATGCAGTTTTCAGGACAGATCACACAAGCAGTGAAAAATATATACCAGAAACTGATAGGCTGCAGAGCATTGCATGGAGATATAATGCAGTTTTCAGGACAGATCACACAAGCAGTGAAAAATATATACCAGAAACTGATAGGCTGCAGAGCATTGCATGGAGATATAATGCAGTTTTCAGGACAGATCACACAAGCAGTGAAAAATATATACCAGAAATTGATAGGCTGCAGAGCATTGCATGGAGATATAATGCAGTTTTCAGGACAGATCACACAAGCAGTGAAAAATATATACCAGAAATTGATAGGCTGCAGAGCATTGCATGGAGATATAATGCAGTTTTCAGGACAGATCACACAAGCAGTGAAAAATATATACCTGTAAGAAGAGAAGAAAGATGAATATTAGCAATGCCATTTTCTAACTGCCAGGGCACTTTGCTAAATTATGGCACTTCGATAAAATATGCATAAATGCTATATGCATAAATGCCCCCGCATAAAAACAAGAAAGCAGGAGCAGATAACACAGGCCTGAACTAGAGTAAAACAAATCATATATGTCAGCTACCAGCAGTAAGCTGGGCGCTTCCGTAGGGTGCGGTGCTGTTCAAATGGCTAAAGCAGGGAGCTGATTTCCCCAGCTGGAAAGTACACACTTCCATACTGCCAGACTAGACAACACTACAGGTCCCAGTCACCCTAATCTCAGTGGCTGAACAGAAACTGCGAAGCCCAGAACTTCTGGAATTCATCACCAGAGCTGTTGATTTCTGTGTACACTGTGCATGTGCAGAAAGCTGCCAAACAGTGGTGGGGGCGGGGTTATACAGAGCTCAGCATTCAGAGAACCTGATAAAGCTGTGATTGTGTAGGATGGTGGGACAGCAGTCCGGTGCTTCATGGATGGAGATATATGCTGACCCACCAGTGTTCACATGAATATAAACCTTGTTTCCTGCAGATATCAGCTCATCCATTTGTATATGCTAATTAGTGATGAGCCAGCATGCTCGCCACTGCTCGGTACTCTCCCGAGCATCTCAGTACTCGAGATGCTCGGAGCTCGCTGAGTACTTTCGAAATGCTCGGGTGGGAGCTCAGGTCCCCGTCCTGCATGTCTGGCGCTATTTAGAGCGCCAATCATGCAGGGATTGTCTGCCACTCACTGCAATGTCATAGCCATGGTGGTTGTGGCATTACAGTGATTGCCCAAATCGATGGGAACAGTGCTCACAGTGAAACATGAAATGCCGGCAATTCATCAGCGACATACACCGGTACCCGACAATTTAGAACAGAAAGAATAGAGCATCACACATAGATTAGATAGATAGAAACATGTCAGTCACATATATAATAAGTACAATGACAGTGTTGGTTACTGTACTTGTCATTTAGTGTTAAAATAAAGGATTTATTAAAAAAAAAAATTGGCGTGGGGTTCCCTGTAATTTTAGTCTCTAACGGAGGTTAAGCAGACGGCTGGGGCAGATGTTTGAAACCTGGAAGGGGGTAATACCCATGGAGCTTCCCAGACTACTAATATCAGCCCCCAGCTGAATACCTAGCCTTTACTAGCTATTAAAATGGGGGACCCAAAAAAAATTATGTGTGGTCCCCCCTATTTTAATAGCTAGCAAAGGCTAGGCAGACAGCTGGGGGCTGATATTAATAGCCCAGGAAAGGTGCGAGGCTCTATTCTTTCTGTTCTAAATTGTCGGGTACCGATGATGAATTACCGGTACCGATGATGAAGTGCATGAAAACACTATTATTTTTTTTTTAATAAATCCTTTATTTTAACACTAAATGACAATTACAGTAGCCAACACTGTCACTGTACTTATTATATATGTGACTGACATGTTTCTATCTAATGTATGTGTGATGCTCTATTCTTTCTGTTCTAAATTGTCGGGTACCGGTGTATGCCGCTGCTGAATTGCCAGCTTTTTAAAAAGAAGGGTGCATGAAAATCGGAGGGCACTACTGTGTTCCAAGTGCCCTGCTATGTTTTTCATGCACCCTCCTATATACCCTGCCTGCCTGTCTTCCTATATATTCTGCCTGCCTGACGTTTAATTGAGCACTGTTCCTATCGATTTGGGCCATTTTTGACCTTCTGCAGACCGCCAGGGGGGACCGCCAGAAAAATGCTCGAGTTTCCCATAGACTTACATTGGGCTCGTTGCTCGGGTCGAGCACCCGAGTATTCCAATGTGCTCGACCCGAGCTTTAAGCACCTGAGCATTTTAGTGCTCCCTCATCACTAATGCTAATGTATATGTCACTATGTCACTAATGCTAATGTATATGTATAAGCTGCAATGGTGTCATGTGACCACATGAGGTCACTATTTCCTTTCTACTCTCTGCAATGTTTTTTTTTTGTCAGTTAATCAGTTTGAGTGCAGTAGGAGAGAGAGGAGTCGGCGCCACCATTTTGTCGGATGGAAAAGGACCGCAGATGGCAAAGGTGGGCGAGTACAGCCAGAGGACCACGTGAGGAGTGACGGTCGTCTGGATGGATATACCCCCGTTTGGGCAGGAAGCCCGCTCAGCTGCCTGCTAGCACCTGACGAGTCAGACCCGGGTCTGTAAGAGATTTAAGGCCCTCAGCATCATTGTAGAGGGTAACCGTGCACGCAACTCCATTTTTTGGCGCATAAACAAAAGTCTGATCAGAGGCCTCTATATAGCTAGTCAGTTAGTTAGATGGTATTTTTGCGCAGGCCAGAACTTTCCCCACTAACGGAGCCCGGGATCTTGTTGTTATTTAGACTTATATTTTTTATTTTATGCTTTACTCCTGAGTATCTAGTACGGTGTGGCCATACCTCACGTGCTATATAATTGAGTAGCTTTGAACCTTGCGGACAGACTTATTTTACATAGTAAGGTGCTTGAAAGGCACCTATGAACATTGCTATCGTAAAAGTCCCTGATCCAAAGTCCTGTTGGAGCAGCTGCTGTTAAAATGTAAATGTGTACATTAAGCGCTTTGGGAAGCCGGGATATTTAGAAGTTATAAGATTGTAAACTGCTGTGTTGCACCGTGGGCAGCCCAGGCCTCGTATTCACTGAAATTGTTCCTGATTTGAGTATTAATAGTTTTTATATTCTGCAGTACATATCGTGGGCTGCCCTGCCGTACAGCATAATAGTCCCAACTCTAGGTTGAGTGTTTGGATTTGTATACGTTGTGGGTGTAGTTTAATATAGCTCCCTCTTGATTCATTAAAAACTTATTTTCTGCGGATAAACTGTCTGGTCGTCTTCCTTGTCTGTGACTTTGTCGTATCCTGAGAACCCCCTCGGTACTCGGCTTACAATTGTATCAAAACTGCAGCAAACAGCCCAGTAAATGGGATCAGGGTCTCTTCTCCTATATCATGCATGTCTCAAATGGGGTACAAAACACGGGTGACAGATTCCCTTTAAATGTGGATGAGGAACAGCCAAATTCTGCTGCAATAGTGAGGTTGTGGAAGACAGTATTATGTCATAGGTCATACTGAGCAAAGCAACAAAACACAAGGTAGTTGTACTGCATCAGTAAAGTCTCTCCCTGGCAAATAATCAGACTTAGGTTTGACAATCTGCTGTTGAAGCTCTTTTGAAGAAGCATGGGCAACATTGCGGACCATAAACTCAGTAGACAACCAAAGAAACTTGGTGTTGCAGATGAAACACACATGCTTATTTCCTTTGAAAAACTGGAAGATGTCCAGCAGTGCCATCAGCTCAGAACTGGCAGTAACCAGTGCAACCCAGCTACACCTATCAACTGTTTTGAGAAGTCTGGCCAGAAGTGGTCTTCATGGAAGATTTGTGGCCAGAAAGCCTTATCTTTGATTTGTAAACAAGGCTAAGCAACTCAACTATGCATGAAATTATAGGAAATGGCGTGCAGAAATATGGCAGTAGGTGCTCTGGACTGATAAGTCAAAAGGGGAAATATTTGGTTCGGCACAGACATTATTGGGCTTCAGGGCACTAAGGCTATGTACAGTATGACGATGATTAGCAATTGTCTGTGCTGCAACATGATGATTTTCTAATATAATCATTAGAAACATCCTAAACACACAATGTGCCAAGCATGAGGCAGTTTCCAGGCAGAGTCCAAGCCTTTAATGTGCAACCAGTGATAAATATGTCTAGTACTAACATACTAACAACAAAAACAAGCACAGATGCACAGATATGGGGACCCCCGGGCAATGCTCTGGAGTCTTCACTGACAGGAAACTAAACTTGTAAGTGAATTCCACATGTCTTCAATCTAATTTATTTGGAAATTTATTTTCCATTTTGGGCAGTATCTTAGTATTATCAAATTAATGGATTACTTTAATAATGTTTAATTTCTCAACACCCACTGAATAGAAAGAGTAACATTCTAGTTTGGTATCTGACATGTATCTCTCAGCCATGTAGACATCCTGAGCAGAGGACTAGCTGTCCTCCTACACTTCTTAGCGGCTTCCTGTGTCAAATGTGACTTTATACTTTACTAAATGGCCAACTAGAGACATTTCTTGTGGTTTCAAAGCATTTCTTGACCTATTAGAAATGAAGGCCTCATTGAAATAAAATATCATTTGACTATGGTTGTGCAGACTGGATTGCCAAGTTGTTAAGTTATGTCTACATCTTGGGACAATCTGACCATTGTCCAACTAAAAGCTGTCATTTCA
The DNA here is from genome assembly GCF_046119375.1 of Phyllobates terribilis. Taxonomy (NCBI): domain Eukaryota; kingdom Metazoa; phylum Chordata; class Amphibia; order Anura; family Dendrobatidae; genus Phyllobates; species Phyllobates terribilis. The sequence goes on along the minus strand of NW_027362762.1, from coordinate 122,831,511 downwards.
ATATTCTTTACATGAGTAAGCAGATACAAATCCAAAAATACATTGTCAGGAAAGCAACAGGGAGCCAGTGAGATATGATTTCTTTTGTTTTTATATTTCTCTGAGTCACATGACCTCTGTGTTAATTATTTCATTATTAAAAAATAAACGCTAAGTTTGTGTTCACACAGAGTTTATTTTTCCTGAGTTTTTAGAGCACAAACTCTACATCATCCTCCTCAACAACTTAAAACAAAAAGACTTAGTGTGAACATAACCTTAGGCTATGTGCCCACGTTGCGGAAATGAAGCATAAAATTTCTGCTTCATTTCCGCATGTCCTCTCCCGGAAAAATGCATGAGGAATTACGCAAGCGTTTATCGCTCGTTTTTCGCGCATTTTCCACATGCGGGATTGCCTTGCATTTTTTATTGCATTGAAAAGGCAATTCCACTTGCGGAAACGCAAAATTAATTGACATGCTGCGGATTTTTGTGCGCATCAAAAACGCTGCGGATAAATCCACAGCATGGGCATAGAACTTGCAGATTCGCATTGGGGACCATGGGGTGCTGATTAACAAGCGTTTTCCAAGCATTTCCGCTGCGGAAATTCCGCATCAAATACGCTTGTAAAACGCTACGTGGGCACATATACTAAGTGTATGTAACATCCCTGGCGGCGTGCTTGCATGGCTTACCATATCCCACCATGCAAGACCGCAATCTTACCTTTCAGGCCAGGTTGCACACTTTTGCTTCAGTACCTGCTGTTTGTATGTCTCTTGTCTGCTGGCTTAGGGCATCGGCGCTGTTGGGAGGTGCCTGAGCAACACTTTCTTACAGTCTGTGTTCTGTGCAACTGTTAGTTGCCAGGTCCTCTCCTGACTCTAGTCTGTCCGCCACCCTGGGGGCTGAGTACCCAGGGCCTCTGCCTGTACCTGTTACTTCTAGTCTGTTTCCGCCACCCTGGGGGCCGAGTACCCAGGGCCGCTACCTGTATCTCTGACCTCTAGTCTGTTTCCGCCACCCTGGGGGCTGAGTTCCCAGGCTCGTTCCTGTATCTTGTTCCCGATTCAGTTCCTGTCTGAACAGTGTCCTAGCCCGTTACCTATTTGTCTCTATCAAAAAGAGAAGGAGAACTCAGCGTATCTTTGCAAAAAGGTGTATTTATTTAAACATTAAGAAAAAAGGTGAGTATTTAACCAGACAAAAATGGGAATGAGGTGACTGGATAGAAAAATACTGGAAAATCAGGGACTTATAATAATAAGACAATGATTTTAGCCCTTTGGTATAGATAGAATTGCACAATTGCCCATGGTGAGTCATAAATATAATTAATATAATAAATATAATAGAGACATTCCACCTATATTGGGTAAACAGGTACCATTAATATAACAAGGGGGAACACTGCCATGTGGCAAGGGGGCACACCAACATATACCTGGTGCCAAAACAGAATGTATAATCATAAATAGATTACCTGTAGAAACTATCACAGTCAGAGTGGAGAGAGGGGGGAGAGATAGGATGATGGTAGCAGGAAGCCCAACGAGCGTTTCGCGGTAAAACCGCTTTCTCAAGGGCGGGTGATAGGTCTGGTTAAATACTCACCTTTTTTCTTAATGTTTAAATAAATACACCTTTTTGCAAAGATACGCTGAGTTCTCCTTCTCTTTTTGACATGTTCTTTCAGCATGCTGTTGGACGGGTGCTCGTCACTTGACTAGCTATCCGCCCATGTTTTCGCAGTTATTATATGGCATTCTCTTTGTTATTACTGTTTGTCTCTATGTCCGAATCTTCCCTTTTCCTGCAGTGTCTGAACCTGCACCTAACTCCAACTCGTCTCTGTACTTCTGTTTGTGAGTTTTGTGTCCACTCGCTACTTCATTGTAAGTACCTTGTGTGTATCTGGCTCTGCTTGTCCCCTTTCCCTTCCTCCGTATCTACCTCCTGTGTTCTAACCATCTTCCTGTATTTTCCAGTCTGTTCCATGTGAACAGAGCCCTGTCCTGTCTGCCTACACCTTCTGCTCTGCTCTGCTCTGTTTGCTCACCGCGCCCGCGGTTCCTCTCTGCTCGTTCACCGCACCTGCGGTTCCGCTCTGCTCGTTCTCCGCACCTGCGGTTTCGCTCCGCTCTGCTTGTTCACCGCTCTGGCGATTTTGCTCCGCTCTGCTTGTTCACCGCACCTGCGGTTCCGCTTTGCTCTGCTTGTTCATCGCTCTGGCGGTTTTGCTCCGCTCTGCTTGTTCACCGCACCTGCGGTTTTGCTCCGCTCTGCTTGTTCGCCGCACCTGCGGTTCTGCTCCACTCTGTTTGTTTACCGCACCTGCAGTTTTGCTCTGCTCTGCTTGTTCACCGCATCTGCGGTTTCGCCCTGCTCTGTTTGCTCACCGCTCCGGCGGCTCTGCTCTGCTTGTTCACTGCATCTGCGGTTTCGCTCTGCTCTGCTGTCCACCGCACCTGCGGCTCCGTTCCTGTGTCCCAGTCTGTACTGGTCCCTATCCTGCCTGCGTTCCTACCTGCCAGTACCCGCCTGCCTGAATACCAGCTGTACCTGTCAATATCCATCTGTCTGCATACCAGCCGTGCCTACCAGTGCCCACCTGTCAATATGCCAGTCTAACTTGCCTGTTCCTGCATTTCCCAGTGTGGTTCAACAGCTGTGACCGGGGTCTGACCTGGAGAAGCACCTGGTCCCTCTGCTCGGTCCCTCCCTGGTTCACGTAGACGACTGAACCCCCGTGCGACCTTGGTCAGACTGAGTTGATTCTTAGTTACGCCCCTCCAGGCACTCCTCAGTTCATAGTACAGTGGGATCACTAATCAAGCTCACGCCAGTCAGTCCGGGCGCGAGCGGAATAGTTTGCTCAGGCCATGGTTCCCGTTGAGCCCCATGGCCATTCGCTCTCAGAGACATTTGAATCCTTGTCTGTCGAATACGTGCACTAAGGAAAAATTTTTTTCGCAAGCTGAGGCCCAGGCAATTTACGCACCAGCCCAAATGGATCTATCAGCACTCGTTCCTGCGAATCCACTAAGGTACTGTGGGGATCCAAAACGAAGCCATGCATTTGTGGAGCAATGCATGCTGCATTTCAAATTCTATGCTCACTATTTTCCTAGCGATTGGGTTAAAGTAGCATTCATGATGTCCTGCCTAGCGGGTGATGCATTAAAATGGATCACCCCCCCTATGGGAAGCATGGGATCCTATCGTCTCTGACCTGCAGGCCTTCCTGGTGGCCTTTCTAATGGTCTTCGATGACCCTAATCCTGAAGCTTCTGCTAAAGCTTCCCTTCCCAATATCCTGGAGCAGCCCCAATGGGTGATGTGTGTAGGTAGCCTCCCAGTTCTCCAGTCTGAAGAGACTGCTGCCCACCCAGAATCCACACAGGATGACAATGCTCTACAGAATACTTCCCTTCCTAACCTCAAGAGGCAGTCCAGACGTGCAAGGCGTAGAGGTAAACCGTCACGCCAGATTCTGTCCTCCCAAAGACCTTCTGTTCCCCGGTCTGTAGAGGCAGCTGTCCACGCAGAATCCATGAAGGATGACCATGTTCGTCAGGCAAAGCAGAGGCCAGAACTCAGTCACAAAATCGGATTGCGGTCCCGCTGTGGTTGTTTGGGATCCCCTGACGGTCTTTGTCCAGCGAAGGTTGGAGAATCCCAAGACATTAGGCCTGTAGGAGAGGCTGCCCTGGGCGTTAGTGTTTCCTTTCCACAGATGACCATGACTGTCTCCGTGGCAAGTGAAGGCCTCGGATTAACCAGAAGTTTCGGGCTTAAAGCCTTGAAGTGTCGGTGTCTGATTCCCGTCCGACAACTCCAGAAGCCGGTTTGGGCATTGTCTGCGGAAGGACGAGCCCTACTCAGAAACAGTCAAAATATGTCTGTACAAATTAAGCTCCAGATTGGAGCATTACACATGAAGAAGTTCACATTCCAGGTGCTGTCTGGTTTACCCACAGGTCGTCCAGATCCGAGAGATCTAGTGCCCGCTCAGGTCTGGAGATCCTGCATGGTGTTTCCTGGGGGACTGCTGAGGTGCAAGGGTGTCCAGTCCCCATATCTTCAGGACAGTCAGCAGGTTCTTCTTCTTCTTCACCTGATCTGCTAGTCGCTGACTCGCTGTGCGCTGAAGTCTCTGAAGGAAGGGAAGCGGAGGCATTGTTCCCACACAGTCTCGACAATTGTATCAATGATCTGGCTTTAGGCACCACCCCGCCTCGCAGACGTGTCATCTCTGAAACCAGAATGAAGTTGATCCCTAAGCAAGGATCCTCCATCTCTAACAAATCTGGCAATAAGTTCGTCAACGCGGTGGCTACCTTCAAGTCTCTGCACCCCTCCAACCAGGCGGAGGACCTCTAGTTGCCTCCTGAATCCTCCAGGGTGCTTCTGATAACAAATGGAGAGAGACTTTTCTGCACCCTGTACCTGGTACTCCGCCCACTTCATCCAGTACGCTTGGCAAAGTGTACGTCAAGGCGGTGGTTACCCCCGAGTCTCTGCACCCCTCCAACCAAGCAGAGGACTTCCAGTTGTCTCCTGAATCCCCCCCCGGGAGCTACCTGATAACAAATGAGAGAGACTTTTCTGCACCCTGTACCTGGTACTCTGCCCACTTCATCCAGTAAGCTTGGCAAAGTATACGTCAAAGCGGTGGTTAACCCCGAGTCTCTGCACCCCTCCAACCTGGTGGAGGACCTCCGGTTGTCCCGTGAATCCTTTGGGGTACTACCCAATATTAACAAGTGGAAAGAGACTTTCCTATGTCCTGTTCCTGGTACTTCACCCTCTTCCTCTGTTGCTGAGGATGGCTCGAAGGGAGGAAGCATCGTAGTCACTAAGATGGTGAGACTAGTTTTTCCCTCTAGTGGACAGAAGAGGTAATCTTCTTGAAGAGAAGGATTGGCCTCCAAAGTTTCTGAAGGAAATTCTTGCTGGCTTGAAGAAAAGGGGGCGTAAAGTGGGGGGTACTGTAACATCCCTGGCGGTGTGCTTGCATGGCTTACCATCTCCCACCATGCAAGACCGCAATCTTACCTTTCAGGCCAGGCTGCACACTTCTGCTCCCGTACCTGCTGTTTGTATGTCTCTTGTCTGCTGGCTTAGTGCATCGGCGCTGTTGCTTTCTGATTCTTAAAGCTACAGTCCTAAAGCGTCCCCAGCCTATTGCTTTGAGTCACTGGATACTTAAACCCCCTCCACCCAGTGGGAGGTGCCTGAGCAACACTTTCTTACAGTCTGTGTTCTGTGCAACTGTTAGTTGCCAGGTCCTGTCCTGACTCTAGTCTGTCCGCCACCCTGGGGGCTGAGTACTCAGGGCTTCTGCATGTACCTGTTACTTCTAGTCTGTTTCCGCCACCCTGGGGGCCGAGTACCCAGGGCCGCTACCTGTATCTCTGACCTCTAGTCTGTTTCCGCCACCCTGGGGGCTGAGTTCCCAGGCTCGTTCCTGTATCTTGTTCCCGTTCAGTTCCTGTCTGAACAATGTCCTAGCCCTTAACCTGTTTGTCTCTATGTCTGAATCTTCCCTTTTCCTGCAGTGTCTGAACCTGCACCTAACCCCAACTCGTCTCTGTCCTTCTGTTTGTGAGTTTTATGTCCACTCGCTACTTCATTGTAAATACCTTGTGTGTATCTGATTCTGCTTGTCCCCTTTCCCTTCCTCCGTATCTACCTCCTGTGTACTAACCATTTTCCTGCATTTTCCAGTCTGCTCCATGTGAACAGAGCCCTGTCCTGTCTGCCTGCACCTTCTGCTCTGTTCTTCTCTGCTTGTTCACCACACCCGCGGTTCCGCTCTGCTCGTTCAGAGCACCTGCGGTTCCGCTCTGCTTGCTCTCCGCACCTGCGGTTTCGCTCTTCTCTGCTTGTTCACCGCTCTGGCGGTTTTGCTCCGCTCTGCTTGTTCACCGCACCTGCGGTTCCGCTCTGCTCTGCTTATTTACTGCACCTGCGGCTTTGCTCCACTCTGCTTGTTCACCGCACCTGCAGTTTTGCTACGCTCTGCTTGCTCACTGCACCTGCGGTTTTGCTCTGCTCTGCTTGTTCACCGCACCTGCGGTTTCACCCTGCGCTATTTGCTCACCACTCCGGCGGCTCTGTTCTGCTTGTTCACCGCATCTGCGGCTTCGCTCTGCTCTGCTGTCCACTGCACCTGCGGCTCCATTCCTGTGTTCCAGTCTGTACTGGTCCCTATCCTGCCTGCGTTCCTACCTGCCAGTACCCACCTGCCTGCATACCAGCTGTGCCCGTCAATATCCATCTGTCTGCATACCAGCCGTGCCTACCAGTGCCCACCTGTCAATATGCCAGTCAAACTTGCCTGTTCCTGCATTTCCCGGTGTGGGTCAACAGCTGTGACTGTGGTCTGACCTGGAGTAGCACCTGGTCCCTCTGCTCGGTTCCTCCCTGGTTCACAGAGTCGACTGAGCCACCGTGCGACCTTGGTCAGACCGAGTTGATACTTAGTTACGCCCCTCCAGGCACTCCTCGGTTCATGGTACAGTGGGATCACTAATCAAGCTCACGCCAGTCAGTCCGGGCGCGAGCCTAACAGTGTATATGCATACAGAGTTTTTGAGGAGCTTTTTGCAAGGGTTTCACATGAAAAAACATCTGAAAAATCACTTATAAAATGCCTGAAAGACCATTCAAATTTTTTCTATTAAAGAACACTTTGATGATGTTCGGTCTTTTGAGAGCTTTTTTCACTTTTTGAAAAACGCATGGTGGAAAAATTAGAAAGTGAATGTCACATCTTTGAAGTTGCTCTTGGTGAAAATCTGCATCCAATAAAGAACATTCCAAACAAAAGACTAAAAAAAATATGCTTCAAGAAAAACAAACTCTTCCAAAATGAATCAAAAACGCTATAAAACCTCTACAGGAAATGCTTCTGGAAATGAAAAATTGCTCCAAAGACACCCCAGAAAATAAGCTTTTCCTGAAGCTGTTTCCACTTGAAGATTAGTCAATTTTGACCACCTCAAAAAACTCCATGTGAACATACAGTAAAATGTATATAGTTTTAGTAATTACTTTGTATTTAAGGGGTCATGAACAAAAAAACTAGTATGTGCCAATGCAGCTATTTGGATGGTTAACTTTTTATGGTAAAAAATCAAACATTCCAGATATTGATGCTTGTCTTGACAACATTTCTTTTAAAGAATCTGAAAAAATCTAAAAAATATGTTAAATGTTATTTCAATCTGCATTTACATCTATACTTAATTTGTAGTTAATTACCAAAATCCATGCTTAGTGTCCATACTAATTTCCATATTTTTACCCTTATTTTTTGTCACACTTGTATGAAGAGACATTTTAAGACAAGTTCAGTTCTCTGAGATCTATTTATCACATTACAATGCTGTCAGCTGCTCATTAGCAACATACTATAAATGTTAGGCCACGGCCCCAGTATCAGTATTTGATCAGTATTCTGTCAGTATTTTTTCTCAGGCGTGGGAACCAAAACCAGGTGAGGAACAATCAGAGAAAAGGTATAATAGAAACAAGTCACCAATTTTGCATTATCACCCACTCCTGGTTTTGGCTCCCACTCCTGAGAAAAAATACTGACCGAATACTGACCAAATACTGATAGTGAGGCCGTGGCCTTAGTATAAAAACAGTGTAAATAAAAGTAAACATTGACTAAGTGCAAAGAAGAAAGTAAAACATTTCTAAATTGTATTACTGCAGACTGCACACTAGTAAATAACTTATATGGGGCAAAGATTCCATTTGTTCCTCAAACCCTTCATGTAAATACCCTGGCAAAGGAATACCATGGTTGGATGATGTTCCCTAGCACCCGTCACCTAAGGCATATGATCTGGCAATCCATCATTGTTGAATGTAATTACTATTTAGGGTTTTATAGTTATAGTAAAAGACTATGGACTGTTTTGTCATGGGAAAAAATGTTTTTTACATATACAGTACAGACCAAAAGTTTGGACACACCTTCTCATTTAAAGATTTTTCTATATTTTCATGACTTTGAAAATTGTACATTCACACTGAAGGCATCAAAACAATGAATTAACACATGTGGAATTATATACTTAACAAAAAAAGTGTGAAACAACTAAAAATATGTCTTATATTCTAGGTTCTTCAAAGCAGCCACCTTTTGCGTTGATGACTACTTTGCACACTCTTGGCATTCTCTTGATGAGCTTCAAGAGGTAGTCACCAGAAATGGTCTTCGAACAATCTTGAAGGAGTTCCCAGAAATGCTTAGCACTTGTTGGCCCTTTGGCCTTCACTCTGCGGTCCAGCTCACTCCAAACCATCTCGATTGGGTTCAGGTCTGGTGACTGTGGAAGCCAGGTCATCTGGCGTAGCACCCCATCACTCTCCTTCTTGGTCAAATACCACTTACACAGCCTGGAGGTGTGTATGGGGTCATTGTCCTGTTGAAAAATAAATGATGGTCCAACTAAACGCAAACTGGATGGAATAGCATGCCGCTGCAAGATGCTGTGGTAGCCATGCTGGTTCAGTATGCCTTCAATTTTGAATAAATCCCCAACAGTGTCACCAGCAAAGCACCCCCATGCCATCACACCTCCTCCTCCATGCTTCACAGAGGGTACCAGGCATGTAGAGTCCATCCGTTCACCTTTTCTGCGTCGCACAAAGACACAGTGGTTGGAACCAAAGATCTCAAATTTGGACTCATCAGACCAAAGCACAGATTTCCACTGGTCTAATGTCCATTCCTTGTGTTCTTTAGCCCAAACAAGTCTCTTCTGCTTGTTGCCTGTCCTTAGCAGTGGTTTCTTGGCAGCTATTTTGCCATGAAGACCTGCTGCACAAAGTCTCCTCTTAACAGTTGTTGTAGAGATGTGTCTGCTGCTAGAACTCTGTGTGGCATTGACCTGGTCTCTAATCTGAGCTGCTGTTAACCTGCGATTTCTGAGGCTGGTGACTCGGATAACCATCCTCAGAAGCAGAGGTGACTCTTGGTCTTCCTTTCCTGGGGCGGTCCTCATGTGAGCCAGCTTCTTTTTAGCGCTTGATGGTTTTTGCAACTGCACTTGGGGACACTTTCAAAGTTTGCCCAATTTTTTGGACTGACTGACCTTCATTTCTTAAAGTAATGATGGCCACTTGTTTTTCTTTACTTAGCTGCTTTTTTATTGCCATAATACAAATTCTAACAGTCAATTCAGTAGGACTATCAGCTGTGTATCCACCTGACTTCTGCACAACACAACTGATGGTCCCAACCCCATTTATAAGGCAAGAAATCCCACTTATTAAACCTTGACAGGGCACACCTGTGAAGTGAAAACCATTTCCGGTGACTACCTCTTGAAGCTCATCAAGAGAATGCCAAGAGTGTGCAACGCAATTATCAAAGCAAAAGGTGGCTACTTTGAAGAACCTAGAATATAAGACATATTTTCAGTTGTTTCACACTTTTTTGTTAAGTATATAATTCCACATGTGTTAATTCATAGTTTTGATGCCTTCCGTGTGAATGTACAATTTTCATAGTCATGAAAATACAGAAAAATCTTTAAATGAGAAGGTGTGTCCAAATTTTGGTCTGTACTGTATATAGTTAATTTTAGTTAATAAAATTGTATTAAGTGTTAATCTGCAATTTTTATTCTTTCATTCATGTAACCTGATCCAAAATACAAAATTTCCCTCTTGTGGGAGTGTCTCTCCCAGTAATATAGGCTGAATTTGAGCTTTGTATGTATCCAGGGTGCTGCTGTGTTCCTTAGCTCATACATCAATACAACATATATCCTACATTTATTTCCTTCTTATCCCTGGCATGTTTTCCCTGCCTTTCTAGAGACTGTAGGTTGTTGCCTTTCTCCCCACTCTTGGCATTTGTGTACAAACCACTTCTCCAAATGCGTTCTCTGAAATAAAACAGCCATTGGAGCCAGAAGCAGGACCTCTAAGGTTATTCCTCCCCTATTAAGTCAATTAGGTTACTTGCATTTTTTCATTACGTTTTGTGACTGCGTTTTTTACATGTGCTTTTATTGCGTTTTTAATACTGCGGTTTTTGTCTTTTTAGTATGTCATGTTTTAAATAAAGCTGCTTTATTTTTGACACTTCCTGGTATTTGGCTTTGGCAAGACTTTATACTTGACACAACTATGTGTGGATTACATATATTTTTAGTGTGTTTCTACAGCAGAAATCTGCATTTTTTTATTTATGAATTTTCTGGATGTAATGCAATTCTAAGGGGAAAATCTGCACATAAAACTCACGATAGCTGCAAGAGAAATTGTTGCTTGTCAGTTCACAGAGTGTTAAAAAAGCACTGTGGCATGAGATTTCTATAAATCCCACATACTTTGCTGGAACTGTAAGTAGAGATGAGCAAACTTGTTCAGAAAACATTTGCCAATCTCAAAGTCGGCATGAACATTGCACATTTGGATTTATGTTTGGATTTCCTAGCATTTTCCTCAAAATTTAGCAAAAGTTCGGTAAATGATGGAGTTTCCACTAATGCTTTTGTTAGGAGTTTGGTTAGGATAGTGGTGCTGTATGATGAGCGGGGGGACTTGTTTGATGAGGGAAAGGGGTAGGGAGAGGTCAGAGGAGTGGGAACTGTTATTCTTTTTTTTTTAACTTAATGTGGGCAGATTCCAGCAGCCAATCAGGGCGCAGAAATCATTCACAACATCCAGACACAATGGCTTGTGTTATTGGCCAGCAAAGTCACATATCCCTCTTCATATAAAAAGTGGACAGGTTGTTTTGGCACCATTTTGTCAGTGTAACAGCACAGAGAGGCTGCTCCTGACGGTGCTCCTTGATACTGAGAGAGTGAGATAGTTAGCTAGGCGGTTGCTTGTAATTCAGGTAGTTTAAATAGATAGGATCCTGTGTGGCTGTGAAATCGACCTTCTGGTAGATCAATCATTTTTTGCTAATAGTGTGGTCCAGACAGAGACACCAGGCCACATTTCAGCATAGAACTCTGTTGTGCTGATATAGTGCTCCATGCAGGAGTACACCTTTGAAACTCTATTTTTTTTCTGAAACTACCGTGCTACATAAAGCATGCCACATCTGAGCTTGTAATTGTTTTGTGCAGAGATTCTGCTCCATCCAGGGCTCCACAGTAGAAAATCAATTTTTTTTCTGTTACTACCGTGCTACGTAAAGTACATAAAGGTGAACATGTTGTTTTGGCGCCATTTTGTCAGTGTAACTGCGTAGTGAAGCTGCTGCTTCAAGTAGACAGCTAGTTATCTAGGCGGTTTATTGTTAGCTAGTTCAGATTTCCTGTGTGAAATCGACCTTCCAGCATATCAATCCTTTGTGCTAATAGTGTGGTCCAGACACCAGTCTACATTTCAGAATCTAAATGTTTGGTGCCAATAGTGTGGTCCAAACACCAGCCCACGTTTCAGAATCTAAATCTCTTGTGCTAATAGTGTTGCCCAGATAGTTATCTAGGCAGTTTATTGTTAGCTAGTTCAGATTTCCTATGTGAAATCGACCTTCCAGCATATCAATCCTTTGTGCTAATTGTGTGGTCGAGACACCAGTCCACAGTTCAGAAATTAAATCCCTTGTGCTAATAGTGTTGCCCAGACACCAGTCCACATTTCAGAATCTGAATACTTGGTGCTAATAGTCTGGCCAGGCACCAGTCCACTTTTCTGAATCTAAATCCTTTGTGCTAATAGTGTGGCCCAGACACCAGTCTACATTTCATAATCTAAATTCTTTGTTCTAATAGTGTGGTCGAAACACTGGCCCACATTTCAGAATCTAAATCTTTTGTGCTAATAGTGGGGTCCAAACACCAGGCCACATTTCAGAATCTAAATCCGTTCTGCTAATAGTGTGGCCCAGACACCAGTCTACATTTCATAATCTAAATCATTTGTGCTAATAGTGTGGTCGAGACACCAGCCCACATTTCAGAATCAAAATCCTTTGTACTAATAGTGTGTTCCAGATTCCAGCGCACATTTCGGAATCTAAATCCTTTATGCTAATAGTGTGGTCCAGAAACCAGCCCACATTTCAGCATAATTTTTTTTTGTGCTAATAGTGTGGTCCAGACACCAGTCCACATTTCAGAATCAAAATATTTTGTGCTAATAGTGTGGTCCAGACACCAGCCCACATTTCATCATATACATCTTTTGTGTCAATAGTGTGGTCCAGACACCTGTCCACATTTCAGCATATAGATATTTTGTGCTAATTGTGTGGTCCAGACACCAGTCCATATTTCAGAATCTAAATCCTTTGTGCTATTAGTGTGATCCAGACACCAGTCTACATTTCATAATCTAAATCATTTGTGCTAATAGTGTGGTCGAGACACCAGCCCACATTTCAGAATTGAAATCCTTTGTACTAATATTGTGTTCCAGATTCCAGTCCACATTTCAGAATCTAAATCCTTTATGCTAATAGTGTGGTCCAGACACCAGCCCACATTTAAGCATAATTTTTTTTGTGCTAATAGTGTGGTCCAGACACCAGTCCACATTTCAGAATCAAAATATTTTGTGCTAATAGTGTGGTCCAGACACCAGCCCACATTTCAGCATATACATCTTTTGTGCCAATTGTGTGTTCCAGACACCAGTCCACATTTCAGCATATAGATATTTTGTGCTAATTGTGTTGTCCAGACACCAGTCCACATTTCAGAATCTAAATCCTTTGTGCTATTAGTGTGGTCCAAACACCAGACCACATTTCAGAATCTAAATCCGTTCTGCTAATAGTGTGGCCCAGACACCAGTCTACATTTCAGAATCTAAATCATTTGTGCTAATAGTGTGGTCGAGACACCAGCCCACATTTCAGAATCAAAATCCTTTGTACTAATAGTGTGTTCCAGATTCCAGTCCACATTTCAGAATCTAAATCCTTTATGCTAATAGTGTGGTCCAGAAACCAGCCCACATTTCAGCAAAAATTTTTTTGTGCTTATAGTGTGGTCCAGACACCAGTCCACATTTCAGAATCAAAATATTTTGTGCTAATAGTGTGGTCCAGACACCAGCCCACATTTCAGCATATACATCTTTTGTGCCAATAGTGTGGTCCAGACACCAGTCCACATTTCAGCATATAGATATTTTGTGCTAATTGTGTGGTCCAGACACCAGTCCACATTTCAGAATCTAAATCCTTTGTGCTATTAGTATGGTCCAGACACCAGTCCACGTTTCAGAATCTAAATTCTTTGTGCTAATTCTGTTGTTCAGCCACACTGTCTCAGCAAATAAATACTGATTCTTAATTTAGCGACAGGTGACTGACTGGTCTGGGCTTAGGGTGGTGAAACTGCTGTTTAAAAGAGGGGAAGGGTACATCCAACATGAGTGGGAAAAACCGAGGTCGTAGTGTGTAGGAGGTAATGTTACTGAAAGCTCTAGTTAACAAACACCGTCTCATCCAATCCAATGACATCTGACAAATTCTGTTACTGGATTGGCTACTCGACTCCTTTTCTTTGGCAGCCGCACAGCAGTACACCTTGTAGATGAGGGCCAGAAAGAGCATGTGCTCCAGTGGATGGCAAGCACTGCATCAAGTGGCTTCTCCTTCTCTTCGTCCACCTTAACATCACACACAGTACAATCTTCAAAGGTAGCACCCCAATTACCCTTGTTTACCTGCCGCCCCCCCCTCCGTCACAACTCTCCAATAGAGATGAGCGGTGTTCGACTAGAACTGTTCGCCAATCTCAAATTCGAGCTGTTTTGGGCGGTGTTCGAGTTGTTCGACGAACCCGAACGATTTGCAAAAAATTCGGCTGTTCGAGGTTATGTTCGATAACTGTTCGTGCACCAAAAGCGTGTCCTGCATGTCTGGCGCTATTTAGGGGATTGTCTGCCACTCACTGTAATGCCACAGCCATGGTGGTTGTGGCATTACAGTGATTGCCCAAATCGATGGGAACAGTGCTCACAGTGAAACATGGAAAGCCGGCAATTCAGCAGCGGCATACACCGGTACCTGACATTTTAGAACAGAAAGAATAGAGAATAACACACAGATTAGACAGATAGAAACATGTCAGTCACATATATATGTAGTACAGTGACAGCATTGCTTACTGTACTTGTCATTTAGTGTAAAGGATTTATTAAAAAAAATAATAGTGTTTTCATGCACCGTCTCTTTAAAAAAGCCGGCCGGCATTTCAGCAGTGGTACCCGACAATTTAGAATAGAAGGAATAGAGAATCACACATAGATTAGATAGATAGAAACATGTCAGTCACATATATATGAAGTACAGTGACAGTGTTGATTACTGTACTTGTCATTTAGTGTTAAAATAAAGGATTTATTTAAAAAAAAATTGGCGTGGGGTTCCCCGTAATTTTAGTCTCTAGCGGAGGTTAAGCAGATGGCTGGGGCAGATGTTTGAAGCCTGGGAAGGGGGTAATACCCACGGAGCTTCCCAGGCTACTAATATCAGCCCCCAGCTGAATACCTAGCCTTTACTAGCTATTAAAATCTGGGACCCCCCAAAAAAAATGACGTGGGGTCCCCCCTATTTTAATAGCTAGCAAAGGCTAGGCAGACAGCTGGGGTCTGATATTAAAAGCCCTGGAAGGGTGCCATGAATATTGGCCCCCTCCCAGGCTACAAACATCAGCCATCAGTAGCCCCAGAAATGGCGCATCCATAGAATGCGCCAATTCTGGCCCTTAGCCTCGCTCTTCCCACTGCCCTGTAGCGGTGGCAGTGGGGTAATAGGCCTGGGGTTGATGTCAGGTTAGAATGCCAGCTGACATCAAGCCCAGGTTAGTAATGGAGAGGCGTCTATAAGACACCCCCATTACTAACCCCATAGTCAAAGTTAAAAAAAACACAAACACCCAGAATAAAGTCCTTTAATTGAAATAAAGACACAATTCTTTATTGTTCTAAATTAAACTCTACTTACCATCATGCCCATTCCAGCTGAAGCCAATGTCTTCTGCAATAAAAATAAAATAATAAAGCAACATCATCCTTACCTTTCCATGGTTCCCACGTCAGCTTCAGCTCTGCTACATTCACATAACAGGCTGGATCGCAGCAGAGCGCTGCCATCCAGCTTGCCATGCCGCACACACTGAGAAGCGCAGGCATGCTTGTGCTCCTCAGTGTCTCGCTGTGACGGCATAAAGATGAGGCGAGGTCAGGTCCAATGAACTCGGCTCACCTCAGGCACGTCACTGACAGCGTGGGAAAATTCTCCTGTACTCAGCGCTTCAGCGTGAGAATTCTCCCACGCTGTCAGTGACGTGCATGAGGTGAGCTGAGATCATTGGACATGAACTCACCTCATGCACGTCACTGACAGCGTGGGAAAATTCTCACGCTGAAGCGCTGAGTGCAGGAGAATTTTCCCACGCTGTCAGTGACGTGCATGAAGTGAGCTGAGTTCATTGGACATGAGCTCACCTCATGCACGTCACTGACAGGGTGGGAGAATTCTCACGCTGAAGCGCTGATTGCAGGGGAATTTTCCCACGCTGTCAGTGACGTGCATGATGAGCTGAGTTCATTGGACATGAACTCGGCTCATCTGGATGCCGTCACAGCGAGACTCTGAGGAGCGCAAGCTAGCCTGCGCTTCTCAGGGTCTGCGGGATGACAGGCTGGATGGCAGCTTTCTGCTGCGGTCCAGCCTGTCATCTCGATGTAGCAGAGCTGAAGCTGTCCTGGGAACAATGGAAAGGTAAGGATGATATTGCTTTATTATTTTTCTTTTATTGCAGGAGATCGTTGGCTTCAGCTGGAATGGGCGTAATGGTAAGTAGAGTTTAATGTAGAACAATAAAGAATTGTGTCTTTATTTCAATTAAAGGACTTTATTCTGGGTGTTTGTGTTTTTTTTTTAACTTTGACTATGGGGTTAGTAATGGGGGTGTCTTATAGACGCCTCTCCATTACTAACCTGGGCTTGATGTCAGCTGGCATTATAAGCTGACATCAACCCCAACCCTATTACCCCACTGCCACCGCTACAGGGCAGTGGGAAGAGCGAGGCTAAGTGCCAGAATTGGCGCATCCTATGGATGCGCCATTTCTGAGGCGGCTGACGGCTGGTGTTTCTAGCCTGGGAGGGGGCCAATATTCATGGCACCCTTCCTGGGCTATTAATATCAGCCCCAAGCAGTCTGCCTAGCCTTTGCTAGCTATTAAAATAGGGGGGACCCCACGTCATTTTTTTGGGGGGTCCCCCATTTTAATAGCTAGTAAAGGCTAGGTATTCAGCTGGGGGCTGATATTAGTAGTCTGGGAAGCTCCATAGGTATTACCCCCTTCCCGGGCTTCAAACATCTGCCCCAGCCGTCTGCTTAACCTCCGCTAGAGACTAAAATTACGGGGAACCCCACGCCAATTTTTTTTTAATAAATCCTTTATTTTAACACTAAATGACAAGTACAGTAACCAACACTGTCACTGTACTTCTTATATATGTGACTGACATGTTTCTATCTATCTAATCTATGTGTGATGCTCTATCTTTCTGTTCTAAATTGTCGGGTACCGCTGCTGAATTGCCGGCCGGCTTCTTTAAAGAGACGGTGCATGAAAACACTATTATTTTTTTAAATAAATCCTTTACACTAAATGACAAGTACAGTAAGTAACACTGTCACTGTACTTCTTATATATGTGACTGACATGTTTCTATCTATCTAATCTATGTGTGAAGCTCTATTCTTTCTCTTCTAAATTGTCGGGTACCGCTGCTGAATTGCCGCCAGCTTTTTTAAAGAGACGGTGCATGAAAACACTAATATTTTTTTTAATAAATCCTTTACACTAAATGACAAGTACAGTAACCAACACTGTCACTGTACTTCCTATATATGTGACTGACATGTCTCTATCTATCTAATCTATGTGTGATGCTCTATTCCTTCTTGTCTAAATTCTCGGGTACCGGTGTATGCCGCTGCTGAATTGCCGGCCGGCTTTTTTAAAGAGAGCGTCTTCTGAGCAGTTTGTCAGCTTTTGGACACCTTTGAAGGTGTTTTCTATATGTTTCTATGTGTTTTTGTTTGCCTGCCATTGGTTTTAACGGTGTTCGACGGTGTTCTAAGGTGTTCGACGAACAGTTCGACGAACAGTTCCTCGAACATCCCGGTGTTCGACGAACCGAACCCGAACACTACGGGGGTGGCTCGACACTACACTCCAACCACACAACTGACTGTGGGGAACCACAGAAGGGTGAGTTTACAGAGCTATTCACACATTCTATTTCATAGGCATCAGAGGTCTGCTGAAATAGCAGCATTAAATGGCAAGTGCAAAGAAAGGGCATACCAATGGGGAAATTCATTCAGATGCACTCCTGACATGCGTTTCGTGACCAGCTTCTTCCGTCAGGGGTGCATCTGTGTGGATTTCCACATTGGTATATTCGTTCATTGCACTTGCCATTTAATGCTGCTGTTTGTGAAACGTGCATCTGACATATTACCTACATCCACCCTTGTCTCTGTTTGATATCTTAGGACTTCTATGTGCATCCTCATATATATATGTTTTTGATCATTTGATCATGTATTAATATTTTGATAACACCTCACCTACTGGATGCACACGGACTCTCCAGTATCTACCAATACGACATATTTAGCTTGCACGGATATAGTGCTGTATGCACGTGATCTTGAACTCTTTGTAAACAAATTTTTGTTGTAATACTATAATGTCACTGATGTTTTATTCTGTGCTATAATATCATTGTTTCCATCTTTGTGTATTTTAATATGCATTGATTTTGTTTCTATTTTTCTGTGCAAATTGCCTCTTCAGAGAAAAAGAGGACTTGAACTCTATAGCGCCACCTATTGGAAGCAGCAATCCTACAAGTCACAATCAACCCTTTAACGAGTCATGCAATATGACTTAGGATAAAAGCCAAATCAGAATCTCAATTTGCAGACACGGTGTTTTCGGGCTGTTGACCCTCGTCAGTGCAAAGTATGAGAACTGATTTGGCAAGATGAGAGGCTCTGGACTGAGGTCTAAAGGGTAACAGTTCTCCTTGTGGAGAGTGACATACAAGCACTGGCTTGTCAAGGTAAGGAGGCTTATTCGCCGTGCAATGCTCCTCTGGGAAATTTAATATGCAAATTGCCTCTTCAGAGAAAAAGAGGACTTGAACTCTATAGTGCCACCTACTGGAAGCAGCAATCCTACAAGTCACAATCAACCCTTTAACGAGTCGTGCAATATCACTTAGGATAAAAGTCAAATCAGAATCTCAATTTGCAGACACGGTGTTTCGGGCAGTTGGCCCTCGTCAGTGCAAAGTATGAGAACTGATTTGGCTAGATGAGAGGCTTTGGACTGAGGTCTAAGGGGTAATGTTTCTCCCTGTGGATAGTGACATACCAGCACTGGCTTGTCAAGGTAAGGAGGCTTATTTTTGTGTGAAGTGATACACATTTCAAGTATACTCTAATACTCTATATGTGTCACACACTTATTATCAGCTGTGATTGTAATTACTTGTTAAAGGGTTCCATGTGGTATCCACTTATGTTTTATATCTCCCTTTTATATTTTTGTATGTATGCTGTATATTAATTGTCATCTAATAAAAGCTGTATTTTTTATTTGATTTTGGCTATCAAGTTCCTTGGTCTTTTTAGGAATTAGTTCCTGTTGGAGTGTCACTCACATTATATAGTTCCTCTGTAGGTTTCTAGTGTTTAAATTAATATGCCATGGAGATTGCAGTCAAACGGCTCAAGAGTTGTGGACAGCTATCCAAGCCGAGTTTAAGTAATGGCTGCCTTCACTGAACCTGGAGCCAGGGAAGGCCGTGTGCGATAATGGTGTGAACCTGGTCCTACGCCGGGGCAACCTCACACACGTGCCTTACATGGCTCATGTCCTCAACCTGGTGGTACAGCAATTTCTCCACCACTATCCTGGCCTGGATGCACTGCTGCAGAAAGCACGGTCACTGTGTGCTCACTTCCGATGTTCGTACCCCGCAGGTCATCGACTTGCATCGCTACAGAGGTCTTTCGGCCTACCGGTTAATGGGTTGATATGCAATGTGCTGATGACGCGCCCCCTGGGCCAGTGTTGTTTGGGGGATACCCGGAGCCGGATCAGATGGGGGTTGTAGTCTCCGAGTGGCGGTGACCCGGTCCGTGCCCAGGGTGTCAAGCTCAGTGTGTGGCAGTCCTACAGATGTTGCTGGATGTTCTTTAGTGTCGACTACGCCACCCGTTGATTTGCGGTCAATACGGCCGCCGCTGCAGCAGGGTCCGCTGAGGCTGGTGGTATGTGTGCAGCTTCTGGTAGTATAACCCCCAACGGGAGGGGTATAGCCTCAGGGGGTCAGTTGTAGAGGGTGGTGGTTGTGGTGGTGCAGTGAGGATGGTAATAAGACTCAGAGTCGGGCTGTGCAGTTCAGGGTTTTTACTTACTGCTGTTGTGCTGGTCACTCCGGCCTTGAGTGACCACCCGAGCCGTGCTGCGTCCACCAGGTCCTGGACTCGGCCAACCCCCAGGTAATTCTGGAGCGTGATCCTGAGCTCCCTTTCTGACGTTCCTTTTCTCTGGCCTTCCCCACCAGGGATCCACTTATGTCCGGCTCCCTCGGGCCTCTTGTTGGTAAAACCCTTGTCTCTGGGTTCCCTGACCCTATACTCGGTGTGCCTTCGCAGTGGATTTAGTGGGTGGTCGTGGCAGATCCTGCCCACAACCTCCGGTCTCTGGCTGAGGATTAGTGCCCTCCACCAGCTTGGGATCCGGTACCCTTGTGCCAACCCTTCACCCTTCTGGTTGTATTTGGGCTCTTGGGGTTCCCTCTTCTTCCCATCTGGGTCCTTTTCTTCTCCTCTCTCTCTTCTTTCAGGACTGCTTGACCCTCTACAAAAGACTGACTGGTAACTGTCTGCCTGTCTGACCCTGATCTAAGATGGTTCCCACCTTATATACTCCCTCTATGTGTGAGCTCAGGTGACCAGCACCCAATGAGCTCCTAGCATTACCCAGACTGCTCCCCCTATCTGCCCCTACACTACTGGGATGTTCCACCCCCCTCCCACTCCAGCCAGGGACAGACACTGTCGTACCTGCACATATACCTAGTGGGAGTACCATTGATCTGTCCCCCGGAAATGGGATGTATGTAGTGCATGCAGCCTACTGAGCTCAGTTCCACACCCCATCCTTACCCGGGAGTGGAATATCACACCTCTGGCTTGAGGTGCAATACCCCTGTAGCAGCCGAATCCTCAGGGTGCTACATTCCCCCCTGGTAAATCACAGCACGTCCTCGGGCTGTAAGAGAATAAAAACATCAAACATACAAATTTTCATAACAACAATAACATATAAAATATTATATATATATTAACACTCTTGCTCCTCCGGCCACGGTGCGACTTGTGACCGGGTAAAGTGCAACAGTCTCTTGTAGTAATAACAACAGTTTCCTATAAAACCGGTAGGGGGCACTTTAAGAAGCGCAACTATATACAAGGGGAAAGTGGCCGCTCTCAGTCCTCGGCCAGGTATAAGGAAGGAATGACCGCTCTCAGTCCTCGGTCAGTGGGAT
Organism: Phyllobates terribilis; assembly: GCF_046119375.1. NCBI lineage: Eukaryota > Metazoa > Chordata > Amphibia > Anura > Dendrobatidae > Phyllobates > Phyllobates terribilis. The sequence goes on along the minus strand of NW_027362762.1, from coordinate 122,810,936 downwards.
TAAGGGACACACGGGTTAACAGTTCACACTTGTCCCAACGGGGACCTTATTTTAAGTTAGCAGCATGGCATATACCCTGACGGGTAACTATGTACAGTCTCTTTACCGTACTTTAATGACGGCGTACTCCTGCTCCTCCTTCAGACCCGTCCGGATCCTCTTGCTCCTCTTCACACCATAGCTCCTCCTCCGTCAGGCGATGCACATGGAGGGCGTAGGGTCCTTTGGCACACTTGTGCCGGGTGAACGTGACCTCGTCCCCTACGTACAGGTCACGACCTCTGTGTCCCTCCGGCAGATGGCTTTCTACGTCTCTGCGGGTTACAAAGACGTCGCCGGGGGTATGATGGTCTCTTATGAAGCCCCACCCATGCTGCAGGTTGAATTTAATCACAGTCCCGGTGGTACGGGGACCATGAGCTGCACGGGGGTTCCTCCTGGTCCGGCTCTTCTGTCCTGCGCTCTGTTCCTGCAGCCGCTGCTCACGGATCCGCCTCTCTTTCCGCTCTTGCTCGAAGGCTGCCAACTGCTGGCGGCAGCACTCCACTCGCTCTGCTGCGGCTGCCCGCGTTTCTTGAGTGAACCCCATGAGGTCTCCTCCGGTGGGGTCCCACTCGAATTGTGCTTCTTCTAGCGGGAGCGGGGTTCTCCTGACGGGCTTCGGAGCCGGAATCAGGGGCTCGTACAGGGGCCTTGCTCTTTGGAGTTCCAGTTGGTAGTACTCCTGGGGCCATACAAAGGGCTGCCCATCCGGGCACGTGTGCTGGGCAAATAGATCTTCGCCCAGGTGCGGCACTCGAGATGTTGAGGGCGCGTTGATGGTAGCGGCACCCGGGTTGACCAGGCCTTGCGACCAGGCTTGGGGCACCCTAAAGGTAAAGGGCACCGTAAGGACGGCGGCGCCCGGGGGTACTCGGCCCTGCGACCAGGCCGGTGGCTCCGCGGAGGTAGGGGGCGCTGTTGGAATTGCGGCGCCCGGAGGTACTAGACCTTGCGACCAGGCCGATGGTATTTCCTGTTTGGTCGCGCTCAGGGTCGAGGCGTGTGACGTCACAGGGGTCGCGGCCGCGGCTTCTGCTTGAGGCCTAGTCCGGCACGGTGACGATGCAGCGACGGGCACGGCAGGGGGAATTTCGGGCTCTGCGACGGGGAGCTGGGACAGGTACACGGTTTCTCGGCTCGGGGTAGAGACGTCCCCTTTACCTGCCTCCGTCCGTTCAGCTCCCTCCTCGGCGCCGTCTCCGGCCTTCACTCCTCCTGCACCATCCTCAGAGGCGGTCTGTCTCCTCGTCTCGGGTGGCGTGCTCCGCTGACGGGTTCCGGTCTGCTGGGCCATCTCACGGCTCCACTCCGTCAGCGTGTCTTGCTGCACCTGGGCCATCCTCCGTGCGAGGCCCTCCAGCGCGGTCTGTGCACACTCCCGGTCTCGGGGGAGCTGTGCTAGGATCTCCACTAAGCCTAGTGGGGTTGTTGCTTGCAGCAGGCTCCTGACCACTGGGTCGGTGCTGCCTGTCTCTCCCTCCATCTCCGGGTACGCTTTCTCTGGACTCCTCTCCAGACTTCTTGTCTCCGGGTGCGCTCTCTCCAGACTCCTCCAGGCTGCACCCATCTTCGCTCTTTTGTTCCGTCTCCGCCCACATTGAGGGTGGTCCCGGGGCAACTTTGTGATTGTCAGTTCCAGGGGCAGTTCTCTCACGCTGATGGACACTTCCAGCATCACAGTCTCTGTTGGTGGGCGCGGTTTCCGCTTTTGGCGCCATTCTTCGACCTGGCCCACGATGGGAGGTGGCCTTTTGCCACCCTCTGGCACGCCCATAATGGCGTCCGCTCTTCCAAGGCGGGAAATCTTTGGAAATGGCGGGAATCGTCTCCCAGTGGCGGGAAACTCCATGGATGGCGGGAAAAAGCTGCAAATGGCGGACAACCGGCGGGAAACGACCTGTGATGGGGTCCGTTGGCGGGGACCCTCCGGAACCGGCGGGAGACTTCTTTTTGAGGTAACGGTGAACTTTTCTTCAGGCACGCAGTACCCGGTTGTTGCGGGCACGTTATCCTGCCGACTACGCCAAAATTGACGCGCCCCCTGGGCCAGTGTTGTTTGGGGGATACCCGGAGCCGGATCAGATGGGGGTTGTAGTCTCCGAGTGGCGGTAACCCGGTCCGTGCCCAGGGTGTCAAGCTCAGTGTGTGGCAGTCCTACAGATGTTGCTGGATGTTCTTTAGTGTCGACTACGCAACCCGTTGATTTGCGGTCAATACGGCCGCCGCTGCAGCAGGGTCCGCTGAGGCTGGTGGTATGTGTGCAGCTTCTGGTAGTATAACCCCCAACGGGAGGGGTATAGCCTCAGGGGGTCAGTTGTAGAGGGTGGTGGTTGTGGTGGTGCAGTGAGGATGGTAATAAGACTCAGAGTCGGGCTGTGCAGTTCAGGGTTTTTACTTACTGCTGTTGTGCTGGTCACTCCGGCCTTGAGTGACCGCCCGAGCCGTGCTGCGTCCACCAGGTCCTGGACTCGGCCAACCCCCAGGTAATTCTGGAGCGTGATCCTGAGCTCCCTTTCTGACGTTCCTTTTCTCTGGCCTTCCCCACCAGGGATCCACTTATGTCCGGCTCCCTCGGGCCTCTTGTTGGTAAAACCCTTGTCTCTGGGTTCCCTGACACTATACTCGGTGTGCCTTCGCAGTGGATTTAGTGGGGGGTCGTGGCAGATCCTGCCCACAACCTCCGGTCTCTGGCTGAGGATTAGTGCCCTCCACCAGCTTGGGATCCGGTACCCTTGTGCCAACCCTTCACCCTTCTGGTTGTATTTGGGCTCTTGGGGTTCCCTCTTCTTCCCCTCTGGGTCCTTTTCTTCTCCTCTCTCTCTTCTTTCAGGACTGCTTGACCCTCTACAAAAGACTGACTGGTAACTGTCTGCCTGTCTGACCCTGATCTAAGATGGTTCCCACCTTATATACTCCCTCTATGTGTGAGTTCAGGTGACCAGCACCCAATGAGCTCCTAGCATTACCCAGACTGCTCCCCCTATCTGCCCCTACACTACTGGGATGTTCCACCCACCTCTCACTCCAGCCAGGGACAGACACTGTCGTACCTGCACATATACCTAGTGGGAGTACCATTGATCTGTCCCCCGGAAATGGGATGTATGTAGTGCATGCAGCCTACTGAGCTCAGTTCCACACCCCATCCTTACCCGGGAGTGGAATATCACACCTCTGGCTTGAGGTGCAATACCCCTGTAGCAGCCGAATCCTCAGGGTGCTACACTGACATGGTGTAATTCCACTCTGCACATGTTGCAGTGACTGTGGCAGCAGCAACGAGCCCTGGTGCAGTACAGTAGTGTTCAAAATAATAGCAGTGTATTCAAAAACAGTTAAGCATAAAATCTTTATACTGGTTTTTATTTCCATGCATTGAGAACATTGCACACTGTTTTCAAAACATCAATTTAAATGTATATAAATATATAATTGTAACTACTTTACAGAAAATAACAAAAAATGAACATTGGGATGTTCAAAAAAATAGCAGTGTCTGCATTTGTCTTTACAAACTCACAATATGTATTCCTGTTTTTTTTTTTAGGATTTAGCATTCCTGTGAATCACTAACCTAATATTTAGTTGTATAACCACAGTGTTTTAGAACTGCTTCACATCTATGTTGCATAGAGTCAACAAACTTCTGTCACCTGTCAATGGATATTCCAGCCCAGGATGCTTTGGCTACATCCCACAATTTTTTGGCATTTGTTAGCTTTGCCTCAGAAATGGCATGTTTTATGTAAACCCACAAGTGTTATATCAGATTAAGGTCCTGTGATTGGGCTGGCCACTCCATAACCTCAATTTTGTTGGACTAGAACCAAGATTTTGCTCGTTTATTGGTGTGTTTAGGGTTGTTATTTTGTTGAAACAACCATTTCAAGGGCATATCCTCTTCACCATAAGGCAACATGACCTCTTCAAATATTTTAATACATGCAAACTGGTCCATAATCCCTGTTATGCGGTAAATTGGTCCAGCACCACAGTAAGAGAAACATGTCTATATCATGATGCTTGCACCACTATGCTTCACTGTTTTCAGAGTGTACTGTGGCTTGAATGCAGAGTTTGGGGGTCATCTGATGAACTATCTGCAGCCCTTGGACTCAAAAAGAAAAATTTTACTTTCATTAGTCCACAAAATGTTTCTCCATTTCTCTTTAGGCCAGCTGTGTTTTTTGGCAAATTGTATCCAATTCAGTACATATCTTTTTTTAACTGTGGGACTTTGCAGGTACTTCTTGCTAAGAGATTAGTTCACACTGTCATAGTACTCACAGGTAACTTGAGAATGTCTTTGATAATCCTGGAGCCGATTATTGCCTGAGCCTTTGCCATTCTAGCTATTCTTTGATCCATTTGAATGGTAGTCTTCCATTTTCTCCCACGCCTCTCTGGTTTTGCTTTCCATTTTAAAGCATTGAAGATCATTTTGAACAGCCTATCATTTTCTGCACTTCTTTATAAGTTTTATCCTGTCCAATCAACTTTTTAATCAAAGTACGCTGTTCTTCTGAACAATGTCTTGAAATGCATGTACAACATGTTCTGGCTTCACCATTACATAAGGGCCACCTGATTCACATCTGTTTCTTCACAGAATGATTGACCTCACTAATTAAACCCCACACTGCTATTATTTTGAACACACCCCCATTCAAATAATTATTCAAATACACAGACTCAAAAACATGCAGATCATGAATGCTGAGTCTGTTGATTTTCTTAGAATCTACTGCACCAACTGGTAAATTGTTGGACATGTAGTAATAAAATTTATACCAAAAACAATGAATAATCTGGTTAGTCATATTGGACTGCTATTAATTTGAACACTACTCTGTCATATTGCATAGCCTGGGCCAACGCAGTACGGACGTGGTGCAAATCACGCTTGCAGAGTGGGCACAGATGAAGGACCTCAGCATCCTTCTACACAGTTTCGAAATTGCTATTAAGATGGTTAGCGCTGATGATGCCGTTATCAGCATCACTATTCCAGTAATTTACATGCTGGATCACACTTTGAATAGTCTGCGGGAGATGGTGGTGGTCCCAGAGGAAGAGGAGGGAGCAGAAGAGGATGCGGAAGAGATAAAAATATCTCTATGTTCCTGACTATGGTCGCACAGGTGGGTGCCATGGGAGCGTGGATTACAGTGATCGACGGGGGCTCATGGTACCAGACAAACTGTTAGTGAGGGTGCTGGAGCCCAGGAACAAATGGAGGTGGATGAGGAGGAAGAGGTGAAGGGCGCACAACAGTCAGGAGATGTAATGATCCCCTCTCTCTTGTCCGTGGTTGGCAGGGCGGCACGGAGGAAGCAAGCATGGGTGTTACCCCACCACCAACACACCCTGGAATAGGACCTTTTGTAAGAGCCCGACACATGAGCGCCATCTTGCTGCACTATCTGCAAAATGTTGCCCGTATTGTTAGGATTAGAAATAGTGCTGACTACTGGGTTGCCACTCTGTTAAATCCACAGTACAAGAGTACATTTTGCCAGATGCTCCCCCCCCCTGGAAAGGGACATGCGTGTGCTGGAGTATGAAAACACACTTGTAAACAATTTTAAAAGTGGTTTTCCCCTAGACAGCAGTAGAGCACACAGTGTGCATTGCAGTTTTAGACTTCAAAGCCTGGGAATGTCGAGTTGTCAATGCAAAAACATTAGCAGCAGCATCAGTGTAAGTGGCCGAAGCAATTTCTGTGAGTAGTTTCACACATTTTTTAGACCAGCCCATGCACTAGCAGAACAGAGTACAAGTCTGACACACAGTAAACGACTGGAGAGGATGGTGCAGGAGTATCTCGAGCTCAATATCAATGCCATCGGGGGGGGGCTGTAGTTTTTAGTGTGTGGCATTAATCTTGCATTATTGCAGTCTGTGATACCTTTATCGTGGCTTCTGTGCCAGCTGTTGCGACTGCTAACAATTTTTTGAAATGTGGGGACTCCAAGTTGGGTCTTCATCTGGTGGGTTGCCTGTATTGAAAGGGGTGTCAGAGCCCCATTATACTTGTCTTGATGACACTTTAGTGGTGTGTGGCAATCATTTTTGAAATGTGAAGACTCCAAGTTGGATCTCCATCTGATGGGTTACCTGTAGTGGAAGGGGTGTCACAGCAACATTGTACTATTTCTACTCTGGGGAAATTGATGCCACTTTAGTGAAGTCTGCCCCTAATTTTTGGAAATGTTTGGACTCCAAGTTGTGTCTCCTTCATGTGTGTTGCCTGAAGCAGTAGGGCTCCCAGACCGGCATGCCTGCACTTACTTTCAGTCGACTACCTGTGTTACTATCCTTGAATTTTTCTAACAATAGTAGTCTACGAAGCTGATATTTGTGCCACCTGAGTGTGGCTGAGCAGAAAAACTGCTTGATCTGTTGCATGAGGTATCATGGCTCCCAGCACAGCAGGCTTATACCGATCCTTGACCCACCTCATCTTAATTTGAACTTAAATTCAAAGCTGTAAATGCTGTCCCAGACCGTGAAACCTCATACATGGCCCATGGCTGACTTCAGCTGTGCCATTATAAAATTTCTACTGTGGGTTAATTGATGACACTTTTCCTGGTAAACTTCTCAGTGAACATCAGGGCGTTCTCCGTTTCGAACCTTGAATGGTTCGTTCATCTCTAACTGTAAGACACTGCATTTTTTTGTGCAGCAAAAATACAAAGCGTCAGAAACTCACTGAAAGCTCATCGTGGGAACTTACTTAACCTAAGCAGTTTTGTGTCAATTTTGGAAAAACACTGAGCTTGATAAAGTTGCATTCAGGAAACAAATGAGCAATAAATGAAAAAAACTGTGTAAGCAGTCTTTAAGTATTATGTTTAAAATAATAAACACTTTACTAAAATGTATTAATGTTACAGCTTTTATTGGAAGCTGTTCTGATAATTAGTGCTGTAACAGATAAATGCATTTCACTTTAGTGTTTTGACTATTAGGGTTCATTTACTTGTGTTTGATTAGGCATGGAACTAAGAGTGGCATCCCATTACTTATCCTACGGCTGCTGAGTGAAACAGTTGAGGCTGTACATATGTATAATAATAAAAAAATTTATTTTTATAGCGCCAACATATTCCGCAGCACAATTTTAGGAGGGACTTAAACAGACAATACAGACGTTACAGAATAAGCATAACTCAGATATCAAAAGGAGTGAGGGCCCGCTCACAAGCTTACAGTCTATAAGGAAATAGAGGGGACACAAAAGGTAACGTACAAATGCTGTATAATACTCGATTTAGCAGCCAGTATGCGTACAGTACAGACAGAGGCTATTAAGTGCATGGATGGTATGAACATGAATTTGAAGAACATTTTAATATGGGCCAAACTAGAATATTTAGATAAATATATTGAGGCGATAGGCCAGTCTAAAGAAATGGGTTTTTAAAGCACGCTTAAAACTGTGGGTATTGGGAGTTAATTGAATTGTCCTGGGTAGTGCATTCCAAAGAAGTGGCACAGCACGTGAGAAATCTTGGAGACGGGAGTCGGAAGTTGGATTATGGAGGATTTTAGTTTTAAGTCATTGGCAGAATGGAGGGCACAGGTAGGATGGTAGACTGAGACGAGGGAGGAGATGTAAGGGGGTTCTGAAGCATGTAGCGCTTTGTGGGTAAGAGTGATAAGTTTATATTGAACTCTGTATTGGATGGGCAACCAGTGCAATGACTGGCACAGGGAAAAGGCATCGGTGTAGGGTTGGCAAGGAATATGATCCTGGCTGCTGCGTTCAGGATGGATTGGAGAGGGGAAAGTTTAGTAAGAGGGAGACCGATTAGTAACGAGTTGCAGCAGTCCAGACGAGAATGAATAAGAGCGACAGTAAGAGTTTTTGCCGAGTCAAAGGTTAAAAAAAATATGATTCTTGAGATGTTTTTGAGGTGTAGATGACATGAACGAGTGAGTGATTTGATGTGAGGAGTGAAGGAAAGATCTGAATCAAATATGACCCCAAGACAGCGGGCTTGTTGCTGGGGAGTAATGGTAGAGCCACAAACGGAAATGGCAATATTGGGCATAAGTAGTTTAGTGGAGGGAGGAAATACGAGTAGTTCAGTTTTTGACAGATTCAGCTTTAGATACAGGGAGGACATAATGTTAGAGACAGCGGAAAGACAATCACTGGTATTTTGTAATAATACAGGGGTGATGTCTGGAGAACAGGTGTATAATTGGGTGTCATCAGCATAGAGATGATACTGAAAACCGAATCTGCTGATTGTTTGTCCAATAGGAGAAATGAAGGGGGCCTAGGACTGATCCTTGAGGAACCCTGACAGAAAGGGGAAAGGGAGAGGAAGAGGAGATGGCAAAAGACACAGTGAAGGAGCAGTCAAAGAGGTAGGAGGAGAATCAGGAGAGAACAGAGCGGAGCATAGTGAGCAGGAGCTGGTGATCCATGGTGTCAAATGCGGCAGAGAGATCCAGGAGAAACAGCAGGGAGTAGTGACCATTAGATTTAGCTGTTAGTAGATCATTAGAGACTTTAGTGAGTGCAGTTTATGTTAGGCCTCATTCACAATTCCGTATTTAAACACGTACATGAGAAAATGGTACCGATGTCATCCATGTTTTGGATCAGTGTACGGTCCATTTGTGCCATCAGTGTGTTATCAGCAGGATAAATAAAGAAATTACAAAGCTTCTTCTATAAATTACTATGGTAATCATAGACAACACATGGTCTGTGCACTGTCTGATGCCATCCGTGTGTTGCAAGTGTTTTTCACAGACCTATAGACTTGTATTGGTCCTTTTCATTCGTGATACCAGAAAAAAAAACAGATATGTCTTTGTGAGTTTTGCGCGGACACATAGTCTGTGAAAACCGCGGACATGTGAATAGCATATTGATCAAAATTGATCTATGGTGTTTCTGTGAGAAAAACAGATAAACCACATCCATGCAGCACAGATGTCTGGATGAGGCCTTGCAGTGTGCTAGAATTTCCTTAGGACACTGTGAATTAGAAAATGTACAATGCATTAAATGTTATGTGCCTACACTGAGGACTGACTAATCTGCATTGTGCTTTGTACTTTATGAACAACTATTGGCTGATGTATGCATATACACCGCTGTGAAGAATATTGGAGATATAATTCCATGTCAAACATTATATCCTCTTTGACAGCGGATTATAAATCCCTCTTCAGTTTGCAGTTGTAACAGGACACCTAGCAGCAGCAAGGGGGAGGGGCAAGAGACTGTGAGTGACAAATATCCCACCTCTCATCAGCTTAACTCAGAACAAAGGGCCTGTTGCCATGTGGTTTTCCTTTAGTTAGATAGGAATTCTGTATCAAGTTATGGAAATACTATATGTCCTAGGCATACCTCGAATAGATTTTTGAAATCCTGAGGACATGGTGAATGCCCGCCTGGGACTTGAGAGTTTCTGAATAGTTACTGCTTGAATTTCTTTGCAGGATGTCAGAATAGTCTCCCCGAGTTGCTTTTTGATGTAAACTGCCTCCTACCCTCATAAGTCTTTTGCTTAAAGGTACTCCAAAGGTTCTCAATAGGGTTGAGGTCTGGGGAGGAGGGTAGCCACACCTTGAGTTTTTCTCCTTTTATGCCCATAACAGCAAATAACTCAGAGGTATTCTTTGCAGCATGAGATGGTGCATTTTCATGCATAAAGATGGTTTTGGTACAGATGGCACAGTTCTTCTTTTTGTACCATGGAAGAATGTGGTCAATCAGGAACTCTATATACTTTGCTGAGGCCATTTTCACACCTTCATGGACCTATCAGATCTCTCCCAATGATTCCGGCTCAAAACATGACTCCACCATCACTTTGCTGATGTCTCAGCCTTGTTAGGACTAATCATCCACCACTCTATAAATTTTGATCACCCAGGGTTGCATGACACTCATCAGTAAACAAGACTGTTTTAAAATAAGTCTTGATGTATGTCTGGGCCCACTGCAACTGTTTCTGCTTGTGAGCACTGTTTATGGGTGGATGAATAGTAGATTTCTGCACAACTGCAAGCCTCTTGAGGATCCTACACCTTGAGGTTTGCGGGACTCCAGAAGCACCAGCAGCATCAAATACCATTGCTGCTTTGTAATGGTATTTTAGCAGCTGCTGTCTTAATCCGATGAATTTGTCTAGTAGAAACCTTCCTCATTATGCCTTTATCTGTACATATGCTTCTGTGTTCTGTATCAGCCACAAATTTCTTACGATATTCATGCTTAAGTTTTCATGAAATATCTAAAGTTTTCATAACTTGTCCAAGGCTTTGCACTATTTGGCATGTTTAGGCAGCAGAGAGATCCTTTTACTTTTTCATACTGTTTGAAACCTGTGGCTGCTTAATAATTTGGAATGTCTTTGTTAAGTAGTTTCCTTTAATTGAGTTCACCTGGCAAGCTAATTATCACAGGTGTTTGAGATTAATTTCAGTGATCCAAGGAGCCCTGGGACACAATACAACCCATGAGTTATGTGAAAAAAAAAGACATATTTATGACACTTAATTACAATTTGCATAATAATTTGGAACGTGGTTGATGAGAGTTAGATACCCACAATTTCCACACCATAATCTTCTCCTAGAAGTTTCCAGAAACATGTGGGAGGAGTGTCTCAGCTCAGTGCTCCTATAACTTAAGGGCTGGAAGAAATCAGTACAGTCTAGTCTTGGCCTAGTCAGGGGAGAAAACAGTTGGTCTTCCCAACAAGCAAGCTTTGCTGCTATCAAGGGGATGAATTTAACTAGCCTGTGTCATGTGAATCTTCACATCTTTGTGTAAATCACTACTACACCCAGATTCAAATTTTAATCCACACTGAGGGGACATTGTTCTCCACATAGTTATCTAAACAAAGCAGTAAAGTTTTTATATACAGTACAGACCAAAAGTTTGGACACACCTTCTCATTTAAAGATTTTTCTGTATTTTCATGACTATGAAAATTGTACATTCACACTGAAGGCATCAAAACTATGAATTAACACATGTGGAATTATATACTTAATCAAAAAGTGTGAAACAACTGAAAATATGTCTTATATTCTAGGTTCTTCAAAGTAGCCACCTTTTGCTTTGATGACTGCTTTGCACACTCTTGGCATTCTCTTGATGAGCTTCAAGAGGTAGTCACTGGAAATGGTTTTCACTTCACAGGTGTGCCCTGTCAGGTTTAATAAGTGGGATTTCTTGCCTTATAAATGGGGTTGGGACCATCAGTTGTGTTGTGCAGAAGTCTGGTGGATACACAGCTGATAGTCCTACTGAATAGACTGTTAGAATTTGTATTATGGCAAGAAAAAAGCAGCTAAGTAAAGAAGAACGAGTGGCCATCATTACTTTAAGAAATGAAGGTCAGTCAGTGCGAAAAATTGGGCAAACTTTGAAAGTGTCCCCAAGTGCAGTTGCAAAAACCATCAAGCGCTACAAAGAAACTGGCTCACATGAGGACCGCCCCAGGAAAGGAAGACCAAGAGTCACCTCTGCTTCTGAGGATAAGTTTATCCGAGTCACCAGCCTCAGAAATCGCAGGTTAACAGCAGCTCAGATTAGAGACCAGGTCAATGCCACACAGAGTTCTAGCAGCAGACACATCTCTACAACAACTGTTAAGAGTAGACTTTGTAGCAGGCCTTCATGGTAAAATAGCTGCTAGGAAACCACGGCTAAGGACAGGCAACAAGCAGAAGAGACTTGTTTGGGCTAAAGAACACAAGGAATGGACATTAGACCAGTGGAAATCTGTGCTTTGGTCTGATGAGTCCAAATTTGAGATCTTTGGTTCCAACCACCATGTCTTTGTGCGACGCAGAAAAGGTGAACGGATGGACTCTACATGCCTGGTTCCCACCGTGAAGCATGGAGGAGGAGGTGTGATGGTGTGGGGGTGCTTTGCTGGTGACACTGTTGGGGATTTATTCAAAATTGAAGGCATACTGAACCAGCATGGCTACCACAGCATCTTGCAGCAGCATGCTATTCCATCCGGTTTGCGTTTAGTTGGACCATCATTTATTTTTCAACAGGACAATGACCCCAAACATACCTCCAGGCTGTGTAAGGGCTATTTGACCAAGAAGGAGAGTGATGGGGTGCTACGCCAGATGACCTGGCATCCACAGTCACCAGACCTGAACCCAATTGAGATGGTTTGGGGTGAGCTGGACCGCAGAGTGAAGGCAAAAGGGCTAACAAGTGCTAAGCATCTCTGGGAACTCCTTCAAGATTGTTGGAAGACCATTTCCGGTGACTACCTCTTCAAGCTCATCAAGAGAATACCAAGAGTGTGCAAAGCAGTCATCAAAGCAAAAGGTGGCTACTTTGAAGAACCTAGAATATAAGACATATTTTCAGTTGTTTCACACTTTTTTGTTAAGTATATAATTCCACATGTGTTAATTCATAGTTTTGATGCCTTCAGTGTGAATGGACAATTTTCATAGTCATGAAAATACAGAAAAATCTTTAAATGAGAAGGTGTGTCCAAACTTTTGGTCTGTACTGTAGTTATTAGAGATAGGACTGAACAGGCTCTCCTTGTATGGTTGGTCTCTTTTATGTGTTTCTGGTTGAAGCCAGTTCTACTTCCATTCAAAAAATTTTGCTGTACTGTAGTCACCCTGAAAGCCATAAACCTGTTTAAAGTTTAGAAGGGGATGAAATCTCCTATTACACGCAAGTAAACAAAATATCCTATGCTGTGAACTACTTCTACTGTGCCTTTAAGGACTGTAAATTGTTCTTTGCTAGTACAAAAAATTCCTTCAATAAAGAAGCGGTTCATGTGTATGGCCAGTTGTTTTCCATTGCACTAACACTACGGACACTCCGACACTTGCATCCAGACATCACCTCAACAGGAATGCCATCAAGGGTCAAAAACTGCCTCCATAAACTGTCTCTGTAGCTGTCAGTCAGTAATAAGACCACACACTGGACCGAAAATCCTAGGAAGAGCAGAGGTTTAAATGAAAAAACAGGTTATACTGAATCTTTTTTCACAGACCTATATGTCAGTCCCCCTGCTCTATAATATGATTCCTGCAAACTGGACTGCATTTTTATGGTAACAGGTTCGCTTTAAGCTAAGTACTTGTTTGTCTACATTTACTAATGTAGAATTGCTATATTGTGAAAAAAGGTGTACATGAAATTTGACTTAGAGTTGGATTTCTTACACATTTTTAGCATTTGTTCCAAATATATTCCATGAATTTTTGCTCAAAACCATTCTGTTTTTCTTTCAGTGTATATGCCTTAGAGGAAAAACCCAGTCATCAACTATAACGAAAAATATGTACATTGCGAAAGTGAACAGTATGTGAAACTCTCAGTGCCCTGAAGAATAAAGTGGTGAACATTTTGTTTCAAACATCTGTACAAGGTTTTTGAAAATTCCTGTCAATTACTGAATTAACTTGGAAAGAAAATGTGTGGTCTTCTACGTTGCCTGCCCATGAGACTAGTTAATTATTACAAAAACATAATAAAAATAAAATGTGAGCATTGCAGTTTCTCATGGTCATCAGGTTCAGCAAATCAAAACAATTAGGCAGGTTGACCTGTGGCTGCGCCTCAGTCATGAGTAAAATCCCCAAATTCTCAAACATTAACAACACAGTCTATTCCCAAATCCCATAAACGCTTCTGATCCAGTATTACATTTTTTATCAATCACCGACGATGCTCATACTTCTTATTGAAGAAAAAATGTTACTCCATCTATTCCTACGGACCACTTTATTTTACATACAATATATTGGATGACAATATGATGGTGGTGGTTCAAGCTATTGCAGAGTGGTCCCATTAAAGTGAATAGGACAATGTTGCAATTCCCTGAACTGCTATTACTAAGTAGATGGCATGCTGGTAGACTGCACAGTGTAAAAACTGAAAAGCCTGCACAAACTCCACAGCCCCTTTAAACTACTAATTGGCGAGGAAAGTCAATAGTCAAAGCTACAGCAATCTGATATTGATGGCCCATCCTAACAAGGACACCAATATTATAAACCCTGAAATCAAATTTATTATTATTATCAATCTTGTAATTGTATTTTCTTAAAGCAGTAATGTTGTAGCGCCCCAAGGGCTCGGCCGCTACAGGGGTATTGCACCTCTGCCAGAGGTGTGGTATTCCACTCCCGGGTAAGGATGGAGTATGGACCAGGGCTCAGTTAGCTGCATACAGCACACACACCCCATTTCCGAGGGACAGCTCAACGGTGCTCCCACTAGACAGAAGTGCAGGCACGACCGACTATGTCCCTGCCTGGAGTGGGGAGGGGGGTGGAACACCCAGTGCTGTAGGGGCAGATAGGGGTTGGTTCCTGAGCGTAGGAAGGAGCTCATTGGTTGCTGGTCACCAGGGCTCATGGTCAGAGGGAGGTATAAAAGGTGGGCACCATCTTAGATCGAGGAGAAGTTCGTTCTGTCCAGAGAGGAGAAGACAGGGAGTAGAGGCTCCAGAGGAGCTCTACTCCAGGAGGGCCTAGTGAGAGGCCGAGGAGGAGGTGAAGGGGAGCTGTGGTGCCACCTGAGCCCAGCTCCACGAGAAGGGAGGATAAGAAGGAACAGGAAAGACGGAGGAGAGACAGAGAAACCGAAGGGCTCAGGAACAAGAAGGTGGAAGGGACCCTAAGAACCCACGAGAATCCAGGGTGAAGGGTCAGGCAGATTAAGGGTACCGGATCCCAAGTTGGTGGAGGAGAAACTACCCTCAGCCAAAGACCGGACGTCGTGATCATTTATTGGTGCGACACCTCATCAAACCTGCTAGGAAGGCACCATATAGGACAGCGGAGGATGGGGCCCACGTTTAACCGCACAAGTCCGCGGCAGCTGGAAAAAAGTGGGTCACTGGTGAGGCAGGCCAGAGAAAGGACAAAAGGGGGTCCTGAGCCATACTCCTGAACTGCCTGGGAGTTGACCGAGCCCCACACCTGGTGGACGCAGCACGGCTCGGGCGGTCACTACGTGTACAGAAGTGACCCGGAGTACCTGAACTGTGAGTAAAAGACATTGAACTGCAGTACGTTGTCTGTGTACTCTTTCGCTCCTCCAGCACTAACGGTACTGGGACTCTCACTACCATCACTCCCAGCATCCACTGCACTGCCCTGGGGCCGCACTCTTCCCGTGGGGAGTCACACCATCCCAGCTGCACACGTCATCAGCCCCAGCGGACTGCCTTGCAGCGGCGGTTCCTAATAACTGCAATCCATGGGTGGCGTAGTCGGACATTATCTAAAACATCTGAAAGACTACCACTGGTCTGACCACCCTGAGCCGCGGGACCGGGCCGCCACTACTACTCCCAGCGTCTCCCTATTGCCTGGTTCCGCGTGCCCCACGGCCCAGGGGGCGAGTCAGCTTTGGCGTAGTCGGCAGGATTTCGTGCCCGCTAACAACGGGTACTGCGCGCCTGAAAAGAGACTGTTTCTTTGTACTAAAGATGGCGCCCGCCCTAGAAGAACGAGCGCCATAATGTGTGCGCCAAAAGACCACAGGAGGCCGCCTCCCATCGTGGGCCGGGTCCCAGAATGGCGCCAAAGAGGAAGCCCGCCCCCAACAACCATGAGCACGACTGTGGAAATGTCCGTCAACGTGGGGGGCTGCCCCTGAGAGTGATTGTCAGCAGAATGCCCCAGGACCACCCCCCATGGGGGCGGAAAGAGAAGAAAACTGCGGGGCAGGGGGTGGTCTGGATCAGTCCAGACAGACCGCACCCGGGGATGGACGCCCTCAGCAGCACCAGCCTCCTGGCCCGAAGTCTGCAGCAGGCCGAACCGCTCTGCAGCCTAGCAGAAGTTCTAGTGCAGCTCCCCAGAGACCCGGAGCGTGCGCAAGGTGCACTGGAGGACCTGGAGTGGAGGATGGTCCGGGCGCAGCGGGGTGCACTCACTGAGTGGAGAGAGGAACTGGCCCGGCAGGCCGAGACCCACCAGCGACAGGCCTCAACCGCACCCCGGAGTTTGCCTGCCTCTGAGGACGGCGCAGGAGGAGAGAGGACCGGAGGCGACGCCGCGGAGGGAGCCACGAGGACTGAGGCAAGTGAAGGGGACGTCACCACCCCAAGCCCAGCAACCGCAAGCCTGCCCCAGCCTCCCGTCGCAGCACCCGAAGCCCCCCTCACCGCACCTGTTGCCGCGCCGCCACTGCTCCCAGCTAGGCCTCAAGCGGCGAGCGCCGCGGCCACGCCCCGCCCGGCGCCACGCCCCTTGATCCCGGGCGCCGTAAAGCAAGAAGCATCATCGGCCCGGTCGCAAGGCCTGGATGACCCGGGCGCCATCGCTAAGCCTGCGCCCCTGTCCCGGACGGGACTGCCACCTAGTGCAGCCGAGAGACTCCCGGCCTGGTCGCAAGGCCGAGTGCCCCCGGGCGCTGCTTCCAGATCAGGTCCCTCCACTATACCACGGCTGGGTGTGGACCTGATTGCCCATCATACCGGTCCGGATGGACTGCCGCTGGAGTGGCCGGCTGAAGTGACCAGCAGTCAGCCATGGAAAATCCAGCCCCCGCGCGAGCCTCTGATACCGGCTCCAGAACCCGTAGAGGTCACCCCACCCCCACTGGAGGATGTCCAATTTGCGTGGGACCCCACCAGCGAGAACTTGATGGGGTTCTCTCAAGAGACCCGGGCAGACGCGGTCCGTCGTCTGGAGGCCTGTCATCAGCAACTGGCGACCTTTGAGCGGGAGCGACGAGAGAGGCGCGTCAGAGAGGAACGGCTCCAGGCCCATAGTGCTGAACAAAAACGTAAGGCCCGCCAAGACCCCCGAGCAGCCCGTGGTCCCCGAATCACCGAGACCATAGTCAAATTTCACATGGAAAACGGCTGGGGTTTCATCAGGGGCCCAGAAACCGCAGGCGACGTCTTTGTGACCCGCAGGGACGTTGAGTGTCATCTACCTGAGGGACACCGTGGCCGTGACTTGTACCCTGGTGATGTGGTCACCTTTACCTGTCACGTAGGCGCAAAAGGACCGTACGCCCTACATGTTCATCGGCTCACTGAGGAGGAACTACAACACCGCGGCTATGAGGAGAGCCAAGAGGACCCAGACGAGTCTGAAGAACCATATGAGGAGGAAGAAGGAGCATATGGAGGACACCGCTACTAGTAAGTAGCAAAGTACCTGTGTACATAGTTACCCGTCAGGGTACAGAGAACTGATTATTGTTAAGAGACTGTTACCTGTGTGCTCCTCATCCCCTACCAGGCTGAGGACTGTGAGCAGCCGTTCCCTTCCCAAAACTGGCCGAGGACTGAGAGCGGCCAATCCCTTGTATATAGTTGCGCTTCCTAAAGCGCCCCCTACTGGTTTTATAAAAAGACTACCACGTCTACCTCGGGACAGCAAGTCCCTCGTGTTTACAAGTTTGCCAAAGTTCCTGCACTTACCAGAAGAGTGCACACCTGGTCGCAAGTTGCACCGACACCAGGATCCAAGAATGTGTTGTAAAAATGTTTTCCTGCAAATGTTTTATATGAAAAGTTTTTATATGCTGCTAGATAGTAATGTGAATGTTTTCTAATAGTGTTTATATGTCAAAAGAGTTCCAGAAGTATTAGTAAACGTTTTATAATAATGTGACAAGAAAAGAAAAGCGTTTCCCATAAAGGGAATTGAACCATGTTGCCTGTTTTCTGATGTGAAAAGTTTTAAAAAGTTTTGCATGTCCTGTAATTACCTGTTTTTGCTCTTTTCCAGCCCGAGGACGTGCTGTGCTTTACCAGGGGGGAATGCAGCACCCCGAGGGCTCGGCCGCTACAGGGGTATTGCACCTCTGCCAGAGGTGTGGTATTCCACTCCCGGGTAAGGATGGAGTATGGACCAGGGCTCAGTTAGCTGCATACAGCACACACACCCCATTTCCGAGGGACAGCTCAACGGTGCTCCCACTAGACAGAAGTGCAGGCACGACCGACTATGTCCCTGCCTGGAGTGGGGAGGGGGGTGGAACACCCAGTGCTGTAGGGGCAGATAGGGGTTGGTTCCCGATCGTAGGAAGGAGCTGATTGGTTGCTGGTCACCTGGGCTCATGGTCAGAGGGAGGTATAAAAGGTGGGCACCATCTTAGCTCGAGGAGAAGTTCGTTCTGTCCAGAGAGGAGAAGACAGGGAGTAGAGGCTCCGGAGGAGCTCTACTCCACGAGGGCCTAGTGAGAGGCCAAGGAGGAGGTGAAGGGGAGCTGTGGTGCCACCTGAGCCCAGCTCCATGAGAAGGGAGGATAAGAAGGAACAGGAAAGACGGAGGAGAGACAGAGAAACCGAAGGGCTCAGGAACAAGAAGGTGGAAGGGACCCTAAGAACCCACGAGAATCCAGGGTGAAGGGTCAGGCAGATTAAGGGTACCGGATCCCAAGTTGGTGGAGGAGAAACTACCCTCAGCCAAAGACCGGACGTCGTGATCATTTATTGGTGCGACACCTCATCAAACCTGCTAGGAAGGCACCATATAGGACAGCGGAGGACGGGGCCCACGTTTAACCGCACAAGTCTGCGGCAGCTGGACAAATGTGGGTCACTGGTGAGGCAGGCCAGAGAAAGGACAAAAGGGGGTCCTGAGCCATACTCCTGAACTGCCTGGGAGTTGACCGAGCCCCACACCTGGTGGACGCAGCACGGCTCGGGCGGTCACTACGTGTACAGAAGTGACCCGGAGTACCTGAACTGTGAGTAAAAGACATTGGACTGCAGTACGTTGTCTGTGTACTCTTTCGCTCCTCCAGCACTAACGGTACTGGGACTCTCACTACCATCACTCCCAGCATCCACTGTACTGCCCTGGGGCCTCACTCTTCCCGTGGGGAGTCACACCATCCCAGCTGCACACGTCATCAGCCCCAGCGGACTGCCTTGCAGCGGCGGTTCCTAATAACCGCAATCCACGGGTGGCGTAGTCGGACATTATCTAAAACATCTGAAAGACTACCACTGGTCTGACCACCCTGAGCCGCGGGACCTTGCCGCCACTACTACTCCCAGCGTCTCCCTATTGCCCGGTTCCGCATGCCCCACAGCCCAGGGGGCGAGTCAATGTGATGTAAAAGCCATCTGTCAATGGCAATGTCATCCACCAAGGCTTCCTGCCTTGGCAACATTGGGTCCAGTCAATTTTTTAGCTACAGTAAATAGAGTGCTAATGTTTGGTCATATGCAGGCCTTGGAGCCAAGGGGATCCATAATATCCATTCAACCCATACAAATAGATGAGGACTGTAAATGGCACAGTTGTACAGATTTGGCATTTTGGCCCATAGTCATTAATATACTACAAAATGCAAAGTGAATCTACTATGATGATTAAGCATGCAAAGTATGCAATCATGAATAAAAGTAATACATACATTGTAAAAACAAACATAAGAAAAATGAAAAAACACAAGAAAAACAGCTATTTAGAGACTTCAATTTGCTTGCCTGGTAAATAATTTGTTGAACACCTGTCCCTCGTATCCTGGGCTCTGTTTCCTTCCCCTGAATCTGCTGCCCTGTGCTTTGCTCTGCATCGGATTTTGCAGATCGCCCAAAGTCTCCCTTGACCTACTTAAGGCTAATTTTAGACACACACCTGGGTCTTGGGAATGAGACTCTAGTGTTTATCCCTAATAATTTCCACTCCATCCAGACTGCTTCTCAGATTCCTGTGTGCGCCCAGGCTGAGCTGTCCAAGTGCCTTCCTGCTTGCTACATCAACGCCCGAGGTCTGTGCGCCCACCCGAACCCGAACCTTAGAGGACCTTAGAGGTTTAGAGGATTTTCCTAACACAACAATACACTATTTAGATAAAAGGAATTGATTTCTAGATAACTTTAAAAAATACAGTTGATGAATTGAATTGGTGCCAAAAAGTTGGGTCAGATCAGGTTATTCGAACCTGATCTGGAACCCTTGATTTTAATGAGGTATTTCAATTAGTGCCTTTTTCCACAATCATGATAGGGATTTCTGAAGTTTCTGTCTCACCCTCCGTTCTGCAGAATCAGGTACATTTATGCTCATGAGAAAGGTATCCTTCAGAGACATCTCATAGCATGTTTATGTGACTATTATTGCCTGATAGAGAATGACTACGATTGACAGACATCCTCCAGCTCTAACAATTGCGATAGGAGAAACCTCAGATCCCAGCCACTTTCCACTTTTTTGAATAGCAATACTTTTCATGTTGCTGATGGGGAGAGGGTTTTTTTCTGTCATCTCTCCATCAGCCTGGCACATTGAGGCCTAACCAAGGTCCATAGAGTAGTCTAGCATATACTGGTGGCTCCTGTTATAGCATACAATACACATCTCTTGACAAATGGCTATCACGTTACTGTTAAAAAAAATATTGGTTAAAGTAAAAAATTCCATAATAGGGCAAAAACTATTAAATTTAAGTTTAAAAAGGAAAAAAGGAAAAAAATTAACTTACTGATTTTTATTTGATAAAAATATTAAACTATTAAAAATATACATGTTGGACATACTTGAACTTGTAATGACATGTGTAACGTTACAAAACTATGGCGGTATTGATTTATTTTTTCCATGCATTCCACCAAAGCCTAAAAACAGCTACATAGACATAAATATTAAAAAAAATATGACTGATGGAATTCAAAAAGGCAAAAACGTGTCGTTGCTTTTTCACATTGCTGTAGCACAAATTGCCTTGTTCTCTTCATTTCCGTCTTTCATCTTTACACGTGCAAGGCAGCAAGTGTAGACTATGTCAGTCTGAGAGTCTGGTGTGTTCTGTACGCTCAGTACAAATCTACCCATATAATAAGAGTGCTTAAAATGTGTTTTTCACATAAATTGTGTCATGTTTGCCAAGTTCTGCTTATGTTGCTAATTATATTAATTAGTCTTCCAGCGATTCTCAATATGGAACATTTTTCGGTTCACATTACCTCACTTTCCAATAATGCTTCAATTAAGAACTTAAAGAATCTCACTTTGGAGCAGTTGTATGGGAGGAAGTGCTACATATTTTGAAATAACTATTTAAAGGGGTTGTTCACTAATCAGAAAACTCCTTCTTAAATACTGTATTTCCTAGCATAAAAAAATAACAGATACTCACCTCTTGCACTTGCACCGTTCCAGCAATATCGGTGCCGAACACTGCAGCCAATCAGATGCCGATAATGGCCTGCTTCTTCTGACAAATCTCGGACTTCTGAAGGGTATGTGAGAGCGGCCACTGATTGGCTACAGCGCTCACATAGCATAACAAAGTCAACCGGCGCTGGCATCACTAGAACAGTGTCGTGGCTGGAGATTAGTGTCTGTTCTTTTTATGTTGTGCTGGGGCTATCTGAATAGTGTAGAACCCCATTAAAATAGTATTTAAATTTCAGTAAATGAGTCTTATTTTTTGTGCTAACAAAAAGTAGAGTTTTTTCAAAAATGTTTTGACTCAATTTCTCAGTTTTCCAAGATCTCTGCTTGCCGTTCTGTATAGTAAGTAGATATGAGTGGGTCTCATAAAATTTAAATTTTCCAAATTGCGCAGATTTTCTAAGGAAATTTAATCGAATTGAATGTCCCTTATTATGTTCCTTGGGTCTAATACATGTAATGTAATGTGATAAAACAAGAAAGTATACTCACCTCATCACTCACCTGTTTGGCCCTTTCGCTACTTGCTGCCAGTCTGCTCCTCAGAGTCGCCTCTTTATTTCCTCAATTCGAGCCACACCTCTCGGCCTGTTCATTCTAGACCGGGATTTTCAATCACAACCAGGCATTGTAGGTCCCTGCAAGTTGAACGCCATGACGTAATGGAAGTGTGATGAACAGAGATGTGTGAGGCTTGTTTGTGACTGAAGTCCCAGCCTAGAGTGAACAGGCCAGAGCAAGGACTGTAGAAAGAAGACGTGCCGAGTACTCGATGATATCATTGAGCAGCAGAGAGGCAGGTGAGGGGAGTATAGTTGTTTTTTTTTTAAACACTTTTGCCAGGAACCTATAGTTCATCAAAATGGCGGGCACTTTGCTGAATACTAAGAAAGTGAATTTACAAATATCAATATTCTAAACATTTGGATTTGTTATATACTCTAAGTAGAATTAATTCCACTAGAATAAATTTTTTTCATCACTGAAAGTAAGGTCATTCACTAATAATAAGGTAATTACAGTATTTTTCGGACTATAAGACGCACCTTTACCCTCTAAAATTTTGGAGTAAAGTGAGGGGTGCGTCTTATAGTCCAGATGTACGGTCCAGCTGTGGATGCTGGGGGATATGGGGGGAGCGGCAGAGGAGCGGGTCACAGGAGGCAGGAGCCCTGCCCGCTATTAAAGAGAATGAATATTCACTGCTCTCCACTCCCATGGGCGTTTGTGCAGCACTGAATATTAATTTTCCTTAAAAGCGCGCACGGCGTCAGCTGCAGTCCGAGCATGGGGAGCAGTGAATATTCCATCAGCTGATCACTGCGTGTGAGGGCACATGGTAGTGATGTCATGCGCTGCTCAAACCCTGAGATCAGCAGCAGGCATCAGAACAGAATGCCGCTGGAGCAGGGGGACGGTGAGTAGAATCCTTTATTTTTTTCATGTGTGCAGCATGATGAGGATGGGGGTGCTATGCATACCAAGATGGGGATGGGGGTGCCATGCATACTTGGATGGGGATGAGAGGTGCCATGCATACTTGGATGGGGATTGGTGTGCCATGCATTCCAGGATGGGGATGGAGGTGCCATGCAATACCAGGATGGGGATGGGGGTGCCATGCATAACAGGATGGGGGACCATGTATACCAGGATGGGGGGCCATGTATACCAGGATGGGGATGGGTATGGGGGCTACATATAACAGGAAGGGTGGGTCATATATACCAGGATGGTGGATATTAGTACAGAATTGGGGGACATTTCCCCTCTAACAGTGTCAGCAGCAGACCCCCTTCCCATAACAGTGCATCATGTTCATATTTTTTGCTTCAATTTGTTTTATTTTCCTCCTAAAACCTAGGTGCATCTTATGGTCCAGTGCTTCTTATAGTCCGAAAAATACGGCACCAATAGTGTGCTGTCCAGCTCTTTGTTTGAAAAGACTTTCAGCCATTTTGGGCATTACCTAATGTTACATGATTATTGTATTGTTGTACTTTGCTGTCATCTACTGGCCGTTGTGATAATATGTTATAACATGTATTATTCCTGTGTTTTACCCACAACACCTTTCGGTCTGTAACTCCTCCTATCTCCTGCTCCTCACTTCCCTCTTCTTCATCACATCCATCTTGACTACACATGCTGCAGGACTGGAGAAAGGATTCTCTTGTTACCACTTTACCTGACGCGTCTAATACCTATAATTCCTACCCTTTCCTCATCCTTCACTTTCCCTCATCTCTCCTCATCAAGAACTGTAAATAAATCTGTTGAATTCATCACTGCATCATCATTCCGGATTACAACGTGCAGTTCATGAGTAGAGATGAGCGGTGTTCGACTCGAACAGTTCGCCAATCTCAAATTCGAGCTGTTTTGGGCGGTGTTCGAGCCGTTCAGCGAACACGAACAATTTGAAAAAAATTCGGCTGTTCGAGGTTATGCTCGATAACTGTTCGTGCACCAAAATCATAACTGGATTTTTTCTCAGTAATGCTGAAAATTAATGTTAAAACGCAGTTTGAGTGTACAGCAGGGCGGTGGGAGAGGCAGGGGATGGATCTCTGCATAAATAATGAAGATCTCCATTTTTTTTTCACTTTCCAGCATTTACAGTGGGGAGGTGCAATCTGTCAGCCTATCAGCAGCGCACACACGGAGCGAACTGCCTTTTTTCACACAAGCAAGGGCAAGTGTCATTGGCAGTGTATGTCACATGTCCTTGCCCTATAAGACCCAGCCATTTTCCACGTAGCCACCATTTTCTCACTGCTGCAGCTGTGTGTTAGACGGCACCGCTGTTGCTGTGTGCGCTATACTTTCAGTGTTAATTTCAAGCCAATTTTCGCACAAATCTACAGGTAGCTTGGGAGTAGGGAATAGTTGTGATTGCAGTCCTTTTGAGGAATAGGTTATATCATTTCCTGTGACTTTTATCAGGCAGGTCTGTGCTCTTAAATAGATAGGTTGGGAGTAAAGACTAATTGTAATTGCAGACCTTTTGAGGGCTAGGTTACATCAGTTCCTATCACTTTTATCAGGCAGGTCTGTGCTCTTAAATAGATAGGTTGGGAGTAAAGACTAATTGTAATTTCAGTCCTCTTGAGGGCTAGGTTACATCAGTTCCTATCACTTTTTGCCAGGCAGGTCTGTGCCAGTGCTGTGCAAGTTTTTTTTACAGCATTTGGCTAAATCTAGCTAACAAATACTTTTTGGCCTCTTGCAGTGTGTGTTAGTCAGTGGAGTAGCCTATCTGTGTTGCAAGCTACACCACCTGTGTATAGAATACAATTTTTTTTACTGCACCTAGCCAGGTAAAACCTTTTGGGCATAGCATCATTCTAGTAGTCCATCTACACTAACCTCCACCAGGTTTCAAATTCAAAATAATTTTAATCTGCATCTAGCTCTGAAAAAATATTTGGGCTTCTAGCAGTGTGTGGGACTTGTTCTATAAGTCCATCTATACTAACCTCCACAAGGTTTCAAATTCAAAATAATTTTTATCTGCATCTAGCTCTGAAAAAATATTTGGGCTTGTGGCAGTGTGTGGGACTTATTCTATTAGTCCATCTATACTAACCTCCACCAGGTTTCAAATTCAAAATAATTTTTATCTGCATCTAGCTCTGAAAAAATATTTGGGCTTGTAGCCGTGTATGAGACTTGTTCAATTAGTCCATCTATACTAACCTCCACCAGGTTTCAAATTCAAAATAATTTTTATCTGCATCTAGCTCTGAAAAAATATTTGGGCTTGTAGCAGTGTGTGGGACTTGTTCTATTAGTCCATCTATACTAACCTCTACCAGGTTTCAAATTACAAATAATTTTCATCTGCATCTAGCTCTAAAAAAAGTATTTGGGCTTGTAGCAGTGTGTGGGACTTGTTCTATTAGTCCATCTATACTAAACTCCACCAGGTTTCAAATTCAAAATAATTTTTATCTGCATCTAGCTCTGAAAAAATATTTGGGCATGTAGCAGTGTGTGGGACTTGTTCTATTAGTCCATCTATACTAACCTCCACCAGGTTTCAAATTCAAAATAATTTTTATCTGCATCTAGCTCTGAAAAAATATTTGGGCTTGTAGCAGTGTGTGGGACTTGTTCTATTAGTCCATCTATACTAACCTCCACCAGGTTTCAAATTCCAAATAATTTTCATCTGCATCTAGCTCTAAAAAAATATTTGGGCTTGTAGCAGTGTGTGGGACTTGTTCTATTAGTCCATCTATACTAACCTCCACCAGGTTTCAAATTCAAAATAATTTTTATCTGCATCTAGCTCTGAAAAAATATTTGGGAATGTAGCAGTGTGTGGGATTTGTTCTATTAGTCCATATATACTAACCTCCACCAGGTTGCAAATTCAAAATAATTTTTATCTGCATCTAGCTCTGAAAAAATATTTGGGCTTGTAGCAGTTTGTGGGACTTGTTCTATTAGTCCATGTGTACTAACCTCCACCAGGTTTCAAATTCAAAATAATTTTTATCTACATCTAGCTCTGAAAAAATATTTGGGCTTGTAGCAGTGTGTGGGACTTGTTCTATTAGTCCATCTATACTAACCTCCACCAGGTTTCAAATTCAAAATAATTTTTATCTGCATCTAGCTCTGAAAAAATATTTGGGCATGTAGCAGTGTGTGGGACTTGTTCTATTAGTCCATCTATACTAACCTCCACCAGGTTTCAAATTCCAAATAATTTTCATCTGCATCTAGCTCTAAAAAAATATTTGGGCTTGTAGCAGTGTGTGGGACTTGTTCTATTAGTCCATCTATACTAACCTCCACCAGGTTTCAAATTCAAAATGATTTTTATCTGCATCTAGCTCTGAAAAAATATTTGGGCATATAGCCGTGTGTGGGACATGTTCTATTAGTCCATCTATACTAACCTCCACCAGGTTTCAAATTCAAAATAATTTTTATCTGCATCTAGCTCTGAAAAAATATTTGGGCATGTAGCAGTGTGTGGGACTTGTTCTATTAGTCCATATATACTAACCTGCACCAGGTTGCAAATTCAAAATAATTTTTATCTGCATCTAGCTCTGGAAAAATATTTGGGCTTGTAGCAGTGTGTGGGACTTGTTCTATTAGTCCATGTATACTAACCTCCACCAGGTTTCAAATTCAAAATAATTTTTATCTGCATCTAGCTCTAAAAAAATATTTGGGCATGTAGCAGTGTGTGGGACTTGTTCTATTAGTCCATCTATACTAACCTCCACCAGGTTTCAAATTCAAAATAATTTTTATCTGCATCTAGCTCTGAAAAAATATTTGGGCTTGTAACAGTGTGTGGGACTTGTTCTATTAGTCCATCTATACTAACCTCCACCAGGTTTCAAATTCAAAATAATTTTTATCTGCATCTAGCTCTAAAAAAATATTTGGGCTTGTAGCATTGTGTGGGACTTGTTCTATTAGTCCATCTATACTAACATCCACCAGGTTTCAAATTCAAAATAATTTTTATCTGCATCTTAATCTGAAAAAATATTTGGGAATGTAGCAGTGTGTGGGACTTGTTCTATTAGTCCATATATACTAACCTCCACCAGGTTGCAAATTCAAAATAATTTTTACCTACATCTAGCTCTGAAAAAATATTTGGGCTTGTAGCAGTGTGTGGGACTTGTTCTATTAGTCCATGTATACTAACCTCCACCAGGTTTCAAATTTAAAATAATTTTTTATCTGCATCTAGCTCTGAAAAAATATTTGGGCATGTAGCAGTGTGTGGGACTTGTTCTATTAGTCCATCTATACTAACCTAAACCAGGTTTCAAATTCAAAATAATTTTTATCTGCATCTAGCTCTGAAAAAATATTTGGGCTTGTAACAGTGTGTGAGACTTGTTCTATTAGTCCATCTATACTAACCTCCACCAGGTTTCAAATTCAAAATAATTTTTTTCTGCATCTAGCTCTGAAAAAATATTTGGGCTTGTAGCAGTGTGTGGGACTTGTTCTATTAGTCCATCTATACTAACCTCCACCAGGTTTCAAATTCAAAATAATCTTTATCTGCATCTAGCTCTGAAAAAATATTTGGGCTTGTAGCAGTGTGTGGGACTTGTTCTATTAGTCCATCTATACTAACCTCCACCAGGTTTCAAATTACAAATAATTTTCATCTGCATCTAGCTCTAAAAAAAATATTTGGGCTTGTAGCAGTGTGTGGGACTTGTTCTATTAGTCCATCTATACTAAACTCCACCAGGTTTCAAATTCAAAATAATTTTTATCTGCATCTAGCTCTGAAAAAATATTTGGGCATATAGCAGTGTGTGGGACTTGTTCTATTAGTCCATCTATACTAACCTCCACCAGGTTTCAAATTCAAAATAATTTTTATCTGCATCTAGCTCTGAAAAAATATTTGGGCTTGTAACAGTGTGTGGGACTTGTTCTGTTAGTCCATCTATACTAACCTCCACCAGGTTTCAAATTCCAAATAATTTTCATCTGCATCTAGCTCTAAAAAAATATTTGGGCTTGTAGCAGTGTGTGGGACTTGTTCTATTAGTCCATCTATACTAACCTCCGCCAGGTTTCAAATTCAAAATAATTTTTATCTGCATCTAGCTCTGAAAAAATATTTGGGAATGTAGCAGTGTGTGGGACTTGTTCTATTAGTCCGTATATACTAACCTCCACCAGGTTGCAAATTCAAAATAATTTTTATCTGCATCTAGCTCTGAAAAAATATTTGGGCTTGTAGCAGTTTGTGGGACTTGTTCTATTAGTCCATGTGTACTAACCTCCACCAGGTTTCAAATTCAAAATAATTTTTATCTACATCTAGCTCTGAAAAAATATTTGGGCTTGTAGCAGTGTGTGGGACTTGTTCTATTAGTCCATCTATACTAACCTCCACCAGGTTTCAAATTCAAAATAATTTTTATCTGCATCTAGCTCTGAAAAAATATTTGGGCATGTAGCAGTGTGTGGGACTTGTTCTATTAGTCCATCTATACTAACCTCCACCAGGTTTCAAATTCCAAATAATTTTCATCTGCATCTAGCTCTAAAAAAATATTTGGGCTTGTAGCAGTGTGTGGGACTTGTTCTATTAGTCCATCTATACTAACCTCCACCAAGTTTCAAATTCAAAATGATTTTTATCTGCATCTAGCTCTGAAAAAATATTTGGGCATGTAGCCGTGTGTTGGACATGTTCTATTAGTCCATCTATACTAACCTCCACCAGGTTTCAAATTCAAAATAATTTTTATCTGCATCTAGCTCTGAAAAAATATTTGGGCATGTAGCAGTGTGTGGGACTTGTTCTATTAGTCCATATATACTAACCTCCACCAGGTTGCAAATTCAAAATAATTTTTATCTGCATCTAGCTCTGGAAAAATATTTGGGCTTGTAGCAGTGTGTGGGACTTGTTCTATTAGTCCATGTATACTAACCTCCACCAGGTTTCAAATTCAAAATAATTTTTATCTGCATCTAGCTCTAAAAAAATATTTGGGCATGTAGCAATGTGTGGGACTTGTTCTATTAGTCCATCTATACTAACCTCCACCAGGTTTCAAATTCAAAATAATTTTTATCTGCATCTAGCTCTGAAAAAATATTTGGGCTTGTAGCAGTGTGTGGGACTTGTTCTATTAGTCCATCTATACTAACCTCCACCACCTGTGCATGTAATAAAATTGTTTTACTGCATCTAACCCAGTCAATAATTTTGGGCTAATACCACAGTTTGGCCACTCAGCTCTGCTCGGTTCCCATCCATTGTTTTTTGTGCAAACAACTCCAGAGTTGTCAATTAGTTAACCACCAAAATGAGTGGAAAAAGGCCTGCTGCTGGTGGAAAGGGGAATAGGCGTGTAGGAAGGGAAAAAAAGGTTGTGTCCGTGGGGTAGTTGTTAAAGCAACAGTAACATCTGCAGTAGAAAGACCATCTTCCAGCCAAACTAAGATGTCTACTTCTTTTAGCGGACAATGTGATAAGATTCCTTTCGTACGGCCACGCCAATCGCTACAAATTCCAGATGAGGCACAAAAACAGCAGGTGCTTCAACAGATATCAAGTGCTCCTTTAAGTGGGCTCTCCTCCACCTCAACTTCAACATCACAAATACTCCAGTCCTCAGAGGTGTCACCCCAATCGCACTTGCTTCCTCACAGCTCCCAGGACTCCAGCTGCCCGTCTGAGTATGGGGTAGAACAGATGGTTGAGTCTGCAGAGCTGTTTACTCATACTATAGCCTGGGAATCAGAGGTCGGCTCCAGAGCTTCTGTGAATCCAGATGAGGAAATGATCTGCACTGATGCCCAGAATCTTTAGGAGTCTGATCCAGGACCAGACGCAGAAGATTCTGACCATAATGTAGACCCTCGTTCCCAAACTGTAACTCTTGTTGGTGGAGACAATGAGGCAGACGATGATGAGACTCAAATACCTGATTGGAGTGACAACTTGAGTTTTTTGTCAGGGCAGGAAGAGGTTGGCTCTGAGGACGACGGGTGTGATAACACACAGGGTGATGATGACGAGGTTGGAGATCCCACTTACTGTCAACCCACAGTCAGCCAGTCGATGAGGTCAGCAGAGGAGGTGGAGGAGGATGCTAGTGACGACGAGGTCAGGTTGCGCCTTCCTGGACAGAGACGTAGTACTGGAAGCACGTCAACAATTGCATCCTCAATCACAACTCTGCCTCTGACCACAAGTCGTGTTGGCTCTTCAGGTCGCATGGGTGCTAAGCATTGCATAGCCTGGGCATTTTTTCAGATCGATAAAGATGACCCAACTCGTGTTATCTGTAACATTTGTCAGCAAAAGCTAAGTAGAGGCCAAAAAATGCATAGTTTGAGTAGTTCATGCATGAACCGGCACATGGATATGAAGCATAAGTTGCAGTGGGAAACACACTGTGCTACAATGCGGCCTAGCCGGCCGGGCCAACCACCGTCTGCCACATCTTGTGCATCCGCGGCCTCTTCATCCTCTGTGACTGGGGGGAAAGCAGTCACACCTGTTTTGGGACGCAGACCTGCCACCGCTTTACCCGCAACAGCCAGCGTGATTGGCAGGTCATCATTTTCTTTTGTCCGGCATCGATATCACCACCTTTGGATCAAGGCAACCTAACCTGTCCGCCTGCATCTTCCTCACAGACCGGCAGTTTGCCGGGGACACCCTTATCAACCCCGTCTAAGCACAACAGCCAGCCCTCGGTCCCTCAGATGTGGACAAGTAAAAGACCATTTCCTCCTAGCTTTGAGAAAGCTAAGAGGTTGAATTTCACCATCTGCAAGCTGTTGGCTACAGAAATGCTGCCTTTCCGCCTGGTGGACACAGAGGATTTTCGAGACCTTATGTCTGTCGCAGTGCCCCAGTACCAGATGCCCAGTCGGCACTACTTCTCAAAGAAAGGTGTGCCTGCGCTCCACCAGCATGTCGCACACAACATCACCGCTTCTTTGAGAAACTCTGTGTGTGACAGGGTTCATTTCACCACAGACACTTGGACAAGTAGGCATGGACAGGGGGGTTACATGTCGCTGACTGGGCACTGGTTAACTATGGTGACAGCAGGACAAGGGGCTGTTGTCCAAGTCTTGCCGTCCACACGAGTTGTGCGTCAATCCTCTTTATCTCGAAGTTCCTCCACTTGTTCTGCCTCCTCAACCTCCTCTCGGTCCTCCACCTGCACCCAAAGCCTATCTGGTCATGCCACAAGCTTTCTAACTGCGCAGAAGGGATCCTGCACACCTCCTTACTATGCTGGCAGCAGGGCTCAACGTCATCAGGTGGTTTTTACTTTGAAATGTCTGGGAAATGTGAGTCACACAGCTGAGGAGTTGTGGTCAGCTCTGGAGAACCTGTTTCATGAATGGTTGTCTCCACTGGACCTGAAACCAGGGAAGGCCGTGTGCGACAATGCTGCAAACCTGGGTGTGGCCCTTCGCCGGTGCAATGTCACACACGTGCCTTGTATGGCTCACGTGTTGAACCTGGTTGTCCAGCAATTTTTAGCCCACTATCCTGGACTAGATGGCCTTCTGCAGAGGGCACGGTCGCTGTGTGCTCACTTCCACCATTCGCATCCCGCAGCTCAGCGACTTACGTGTCTACAGAAGTCGTTGGGACTGCCACTTCACCGGCTAAAATGCGATGTGCCTACTCGGTGGAATTCAACTCTGCACATGTTGCAGCGACTGTGGCAGCACCGACAAGCCCTGGTGCAATATGTTCTGACGTATAGCCTGGGAAAGCGAGATCCAGAGGTGGGGCAAATCACGCTGGAGGAGTGGTCTCAGATCAGGGACCTATGCACCCTTCTGCACAGTTTTGAAATGGCGACGAAGATGTTTAGTGCTGACGATGCCATTATCAGCATGACTATTCCGGTGATTTACATGCTGCAGCACGTTAAACAGAATTCGGAGTCAGGTGGTGAGAGAAGAGGAGGTTGAGGAAGTAGAAGAGGAGGAGTTGTATGCGGAAGGGCTAACATCTGCAAGGTCCAGACGGTCGGCAGCACCAAGGCGGCAGGCATGTGAGGGTGGGGGAGATGGTTTTACCAGGGCGCATGGTAGCAGCCAAACTAGTGAGGAATGTGCAGGAGCCCAGGAAGAAGTGGAGGACGAACTGATGGAAGACTCATCAGATGAGGGAGACCTTGATCACATTTCTGTTGTGCGAGGTTGGGGGGAGAGGGCAGAGGAAGGAAGCATGATTGTTACCTCGCCACCAACACAACAGGGACTTGGTGCTCCTGGATGCGCAAGACACATGAGTGCCTTCTTGCTGCACTACCTGCAACATGACCCTCGAATTGTGAGAATTCGAAATAATCCTGACTACTGGGTTGCCACACTGTTTGATCCCCGGTACAAAAGTAAATTTGCAGAAATTATTCCTCCCATAAAAAGGGATGCACGCATGCAGGAGTATCAGCAGAGACTGTTACAGAATCTTACATGTGCTTTTCCACAAAACACCAGTGGTGCACGTAGTGAATCTCACAGTTCCAACTTGCCAACCTTGGGACCATCGAGTGTTCAGCACTCAAAACGTAACAGAAACACAGTATCTGCTGGTAACATCAATTTTGCGGAATCATTTCACCACGTTTTTAGCCCATCCTTTGCAAAGCCACAGGAGACAAGAAGTCTGACACATAGTCAACGCCTAGAGAAGATGGTACAGGAGTATCTCAAAGTAAACATTGAAGCCATGACTGTGTCACTGGACCCTTGCTCTTTTTGGGCTTCCAGTCTGGATAAATGGCCGGAGCTCGCCACTTACGCCTTGGAGATCTTGTCATGCCCCGCAGACAGTGTTCTGTCTGAACGTGTGTTCAGCGCTGCTTGTGGTGTGCTGACAGATAAGCGCACGCGACTCTCCACTGATAATGTAGACAGACTCACATTCATAGAGGTGAACAAATCATGGATCCGAAAGGACTTTGCTACCCCTGTGTCATCCTAGGGAGAGTAAAAGCACCAACCATTTTAAGCTTTCAAATTACTAATCATGTTTATCTGTATCTTGGCTGGAAAATAATTTGGGCCTTGTAGCAGTGTGCAGTACTGATTCTACTAGGCCATCTATACTAAACTCCACCAGATTTAAAATTACTAATCATGTTTATCTGTATCTTGGCTGGAAAATAATTTGTGCCTTGTAGCAGTGTGCATTACTTATTCTATTAGGCCATCTATACTAAACTCCACCAGATTTAAAATTACTAATCATGTTTATCTGTATCTTGGCTGGAAAATAATTTGGGCCTTGTAGCAGTGTGCAGTACTGATTCTACTAGGCCATCTATACTAAACTCCACCAGATTTAAAATTACTAATCATGTTTATCTGTATCTTGGCTGGAAAATAATTTGTGCCTTGTAGCAGTGTGCATTACTTATTCTATTAGGCCATCTATACTAAACTCCACCAGATTTAAAATTACTAATCATGTTTATCTGTATCTTGGCTGGAAAATAATTTGGGCCTTGTAGTAGTTTGCAGTACTGATTCTATTAGGCCATCTATACTAAGCTCCACCAGCTTTCAAATTAATAATAATTTTTAGCTGCATCTAGCCTGGAAAATAACTTTGGGGCTCCTAGATGCGCAAGACACATGAGTGCCTTCTTGCTGCACTACCTGCAACATGACCCTCAGATTGTAAGAATTTGAAATAATCCTGACTACTGGGCTGCCACATTCTTAGATCCCCCACACTCTTCGATCAACCTTTTCATTTTAATAAAGAACAAAAAAATGGTCATTTTTGAAATTATAAGCATTAGCAGGTTATTAGAAACTGAAATCAAACATTTTTAAACTCAAAACTTTATTCTAGATGTTGTTACATTTGCACATAGGACCCCTTGTTCGAAAGGAGCTTCTCAACTCTCTCGTCCTTTGAATTTGTCAGGTTTTTAATGGTTTCTGCTTCAATTGTTTTGCATGAGGACAGAATACCCTCCCAGAGCTGTTGCTTAGATGTGAACTGCCTCCCGCCATCATAGACACTCCTTTTGATGATGCTCCAGAGGTTCTCAATGGGGTTGAGGTCAGGGGAGCATGGGGGGGTCACACCATAAGTTTGTCCCCTTTTATGCCCATATCAGCCAGAGATGCAGATGTGTTATGTGCAGCATGAGACGGTGCATTATCATGCATGAAAATGATCTTGCTGCGGAATACACGGTTCTTCTTCTTGAACCATGGTAGGAAGTGCTGTTTGAGAAACTCCACATACATTATGGAGTTCATCTTTACCCCTTCAGGGATCCTAAAGGGGCTGACAATCTCTCTCCCCATGATTCCAGCCCAAAACATTACTCCACCTCCTCCTTGTTGTCGCCGTAGCCGTGTTTGCATGGGGTGTCCATCAACCAGCCATCCTCCACTCCATCCATCTGGACCATCGAGCGTTGCATGGCACTTATCCGTGAACAAAACAGTTTTGAAGTCAATCTTCATGTATTGTTTGGCCCACTGGAGCCGTTTCTGCTTGTGTACAGTGGATATAGGAGGTCGACAGGATGGCTTACGCACAGCTGCAAACCTCTGAAGGACCCTGCATCTTGTTGTTCAGGGGACGTTGGAGCCACCAGCAGCTTCAAAAACTTGTCTGCTGCTATGACAAGGCTTTTTTCCGCTGCTCTTTTAAGCTGACGTAATTGCCTGTAGGAAAGAGTCCTCAATTTTCCCTTATCAGCACGCACACGTGTGTACTGTGAATCAGCTACATACTTCTTGATTGTACGATGATCAGGATGAAGTGTCTTGGCAATGTTGATTGTAGTCATGCCTTGATCTGAACACTCCACAATTTGTTGCTTCTCAGCAGCCGACACATCCTTTTTCTTTCTCATTTTGGCAGAAAATGTAGGCTGCTTAATAATGTGGGACAGCCTTCTTAAGTAGTCTTGCCTTTCGTTGGACACACCTGACAAACTACTTAGCACAGGTGTCTGCAATTGCTTACAGTGATATAAAGAGCCCTGACACACATCACCATCAATGAGTTTAACTGACAAACAAAAAAATTCTTACCTTATCACTCCTAAACACTTTTTGCATAATAATTTGGAACACAGTGTACATGTGCTTTTCCACAAAACACCAGTGGTTCACGTAGTGAATCTTACAGTTCTAACTTGCCAACCGTGGTCTGTATGGAGTTGTTCAATAAAGGGCCCAAAATTAAGATAACATAGACGGGAGAAGTCTCTATGAATACGAATTCCTAAGTATTTGATACCCTGTGAGGGCCAGGCAAAGGGAAACTTGGACTGGATGGAATCGTGTATGGATTTGGGGAGGGAGACATCGAGGGCCTCAGACTTCGCTGCATTGATTTTAAAATTTGACCATGTAACAAAGTGATCTATTTCAGCCATAACAGCAGGGATGGATATATGTGATTGAGTGATATATACTAGGACATCATCAGCAATGCAGAGCACTTGTACTCGGTGCCTCCCACCTCAATCCACCTAATATTGGGGTTATGGCGAATTAATGAGAGCAGGTGCTCCGTCACTAGGATGTATAAAAGAGGGGACAGAGGACATCCCTGCCTTGTCCCATTGGTGATTACGAAAGGTGATGAAAATGTTCCATTTATCTTCAGCCTAGGTGATGTATTGCGATACAGGGCCGTGATTTTGCCTATAAAAGGGTCCCCTAGACCCCTACCCCAAGCTTTTTAAGAGAATAATATATCGCGTGCCAGGAGACTCTATGGAATGCTTTCTCAGCATCCAACGAGAGTATCTAATTACAATTTTTTAACTGCATCTAGCCCAGGAAATACTTTGTGCCTAGTAGCAGTGTCTGCTAGTCAGTGGATTATCCCAGCTGTTAAGCAAGCTACACCACCTGTAATTTGTACACTTAATTTTTTCAAAGGAAATGGTTCGGGCCCCCGGGACACTCAGTGAAGAGCATCGGGATGGCATCCCAAGGCACAGGGGCTGGGACTGGCGGTAGGACACCTTGCGGTGGACCGCCAAGCTCGATCCTTATAAAAGCTTTTTAACTGCAGCAGCTTTATTGGATGCTACTGGAATTACCGCGGCTGCTGGCATGAGACTTGCCCTTCAATAGATCCTTGTAAAAGGATTTAAAGTGTACTCATTCAAATTAGAGAGACAATTTAAATTAAAAAGATTAGACCTGCCTCCACCGCAGGGGGGCTGTCTTGACCCACCAGCAGACAGGCACCAGTATTGGGAGAGGGGGGCTGGCCGTCAGGATCCACCGCGGCTCTGGCACAAACCCGGCGTCACGGAGGTCGCACGGGCAGGAACTGACTGGCCGTGTCGGCTTCGCACTTTTTTGGTTTTAGAAGGGCATGACATGCCTATATCTGTGTCTCCCCCTCCTTTTACTCCTCCACCTCTTTTTTTTTCGCATGACTATAGGTACTTGTCACTTTTCCATGTGTTAGTTGTGTCTTCTGAGCAGTTTGTCAGCTTTTGGACACCTTTGAAGTGTTTTCTATGTGTTTCTATGTGTTTTTGTTTGCCTGCCATTGGTTTTAACGGTGTTCGACGGTGTTCGACGAACAGTTCGGCGAACATACGGGTGTTCGACGAACCGAACCGAACTCGAACACTACGGGGGTGGCTCAACACTATTCATGAGGAACAGAAGCGCAGGTCAGAGAGTTGATGCTATATGCCATTGCTTATACAGAGATCCGTGTCACATCCCTCAGACACATCTCGCCCCACGTACATCGGTGGCAGAATAAATAGTAAGTAACCAATAGTGAAGTAATTCAAATAGTAAGGTAATAGTAATATAATGTACATTACCAATAGTAATGTAATTCATATAGTAATTCACATGCTGTGTTTTTGCCACTTTTTTTCCAGCGGGGCTTTCAGAGATAAAAAATGGTGCAGTTTACAGTACCAGCAAAGTGAATCAGATTTCTGAAATCTCATGCATGTGCTGCTTATTTTTTCCTTGTGGATTTGAACCGTCAAAGCATTTTTCCAAATCTGCAGCTTGTCAATTCTTTCAGTGTTTTGGCAGCATTTTTCACCTGTTCATATGAATGGAAAAAAAACATCAAAATCGTGCATAAAATATGCATATTTTATGCAGCATTTTTACTGCTACCACTTTTTGGTGCAGAAAAATCTGAAGCAAATACTCACTCAGCATGTACATATATCCTAAGGTTAAGTTCCCTGTTCAGTTTTTGGTCCATTTTAGATGTTGCAGATTTTCTGTAACATTTCTGCACCTATTAGGTAAATTGTAGTGTTGAACGAACATGCTTGACGCTGCTCGGTACTCGCCCGAGCATCACGCTACTCGGGATGTTCGGCGAGCACCGAGCATTTCCAGGTTACTCGGACGGGAGCTCGGGTCTCCGCCCTGCATGTTTGGCGCTCTTTACAGAGCCAATGAACATGCAGGGATTGCCAGCCAGTCACTGTAATGCTGCAGCCATGCTGGTTGTGGGCATTACATTGATTGGCTGGCCGCACAGCGTCACCTCGAGTATTTAAAACCGGGCGCCGCCATCTTGGACACAGACGGCTGGGATCAGACAGTGCAGGGACAGTGCTGCTGATTTAGGGAGAGATATATATACTGCGAAATAGTTAGTGTAGGGTCTGTAAAGGCTGCCAAATCAAACAAACAGTCCTTCTCAGGACTAATATCCATCCCAGATATCAGGCAGGCAGGCTGCATAGGAGACGCAGTGGTTATACCAGCAAACGCTGCATTACAGTCCTGTGTCCTCCTGTTGCTGAAATTGCTGGACTTAGCTCCAGGTCTCGGGGGCCAGGTTAAATCCTTTCTTTTTCATCTAAATCCTCTTTTTTTTTTCCTCCTTCACACTGTACAAATACCTGTCTTATTAACCTTTTGGTGTCCCCCCCCCAAAAAAAAAGTGTGTCTGTGACAGTTCAGACACAAATATATCTGTTGAAAATAGTCTGGTGTAGGCCAGAGAAACAGAAGTGTGGTTTTGGGCCATTTGTATCTAAAAAAAAACAGTTTGAGTGTGTCGCTCACTGTTCAGCCGCAAATATATATATATATAAAAAAGCCTGGTATACACAAGTAAATTATAACTGTGGTTTTGCTGTTCCACGGAAAAAAATCTCTATTATCCTGCTTTTGGCATTTTTTGCCGTAAAAAAAACTGTAATAGTGTCTCCCTGATTGTTCAGACACAAATATATCTGTTTAAAATAGTCTGGTGTAGGCCCGAGAAATAGAACTGTGGTTTTGCAGTTCCACGGGTCAAATATCTGTATTATCCTGCTTTTGGCATTTCTTGCCGTAAAGAAAAACAGTAATAGTGTCTCCTGATTGTTCAGACACAAATATATCTGTTGAAAATAGTCTGGTGTAGGCCCTAGAAATAGAACTGTGGTTTTGCAGTTCCACGGGTCAAATCTCTGTAATATCCTGCTTTTGGCATTTTTTGCCGTAAAGAAAAACAGTAATAGAGTCTCCTGATTGTTCAGACACCAATATATCTGTTTAAAAGAATCTGGTAAACACCAGTAAATTATATCTGTGGTTTTGCCGCCCCACAGTAAAAAATCTCTATTATCCAGCTTTTAGTATTTTTTCCGTAAAGAAAAACAGTAATAGTTTCTCCCTGATTGTTCAGATTGTTTAAAAGAGTCGGGTGTAGGCCAGAGAAATAGAACTGTGGTTTTCCTCTTCCAGGGTTCTAATCTACTTTTTATTACCCTTTTTCCATTGATAGTGCGAGTGTAAGCTATTTTAATTACTTTACAATGGGCAAGGCGCGTGGCAAGGGACGTGGAACCGGACGTTCTGGTGATGGTGCGTGCAGAGGACGGGGCCATGGCCAAGGTGAAAATGTGCCACAACCAACAGCCACATCTTCTCACTCCCACTTCTTGACCGAATTACTAGGGAAGCACAGAACAACACCAGTATTGCGAACTGATCAGGTGAACAGGTTATTAATTGGATAGCAGAAAATACTTCGTTAACTGGGCACCACCACCTCCGGTCTGTCTTCCACACGGTCAAGTTTTAGTAGCCGTGAGTCTCGACCGCATACTCCTCCTCACCCTGATGCTCCTTCCTCCCACCATGCCGAGTGTCGTCAGACAGCAACTTATCCCACACTTGGACACTCTGAAGAGCTGTTCACTGGACCATTTCCAGATTTGTGCCCCTCGCCTGCTCCGCTTGAAGTGATGGAAGAGGAGATCCCATGTAGCGATGCCCAAATATTTGAACAGACACGGCCACAGGAAGTCGACGCTGGCAATTTGTCACAAGAGGTGGATGATGACAAGACACAATTGCCAGGAAGTGAGGAGGAGGATCGTGGTGCGCAAGTGGAAGAGGAGGAGGTGGTGGATGATCTAGTAACTGACCCAACGTGGCAGGAGGACATGCAGAGCGAGGCCAGCAGCACACAGGGTGAGGGAGGCAGAGTACCCCAACAGGCAGGAAGAAGCAGTGTGGTGCCAACACACAGAAGGCAGGCAACAGTTCCCCGTAACACAAACACAAGGGACGTTGCCAGTACAACCTGTAGGTCTTCCAGAGTCTGGAATTTTTTTAAATACTCTGCTGACAACCCCAAAAAGGCCATTTTCACCACCTGCCATGCCAGCATCAGCAGGGGTGACAAAACTACCAGCCTGACCACCACCAGCATGATCAGGCACATGGCAGCAAAGCACCCGACTTTGTGGGGCGAACCCCAGGGTCCACGACCAGTGTCAGCGGGTGTCACCACTGCTTCTTCCGCTGTTGTGCATGCAATAGAACCCCCTGTTGTGTGTGCAAGGAAATCCCCTGTCCATACTGCATGCAAAGATGCCCCCTCCTCTCAGTCTTCACTTGTTATGGCAGTTTCTCAAGAAACAGCATCAACGTCCACGTCCCACCGCTACATTCAATTGTCCATAACCCAGAGCTTTGAACGAAAGCGGAAATTTGCAGCTAACGCCCCACAGGCCACAGTCCTAAATTCGCACATTTCACGACTGCTTGCATTGGAAATGCTGGCTTTTAGGCTGGTGGAGACGGAATCCTTCCGCAACCTTATGGCAGTGGCCGTCCCTCGGTGCTCGGTCCCCAGCCGACACTATTTTGCCCGGTGTGCCATCCCCGCACTACACAAGCAGGTGACCCAAAACATCTGCCGTGCCCTCAACAACGCAGTTACTGGGAGAGTCCACCTGACAACGGACACGTGGACAAGTGCTTGTGGCCAGGGAAGGTACATCTCCCTGACGGCACACTGGGTAAACATAGTGGAAGCCAGGACCCAGTCGGACCTTGGGACGGAACACATCCTCCCCACACCAAGGATTGCAGGCCCTATGTCAGTCAGAGTTGCCCCCACAGTGTACAGCTCCTGTGCAATCATCCTCCTCCTCCTCATGTTCAACCTCCATCTCAGATATCACCACATCAGTTACAAGCTGGAAGGACTGCAGTACTGCCTCCGCCAAGCGGCAACAGGTTGTGCTGAAACTCATAAGCTTAGGTGAGAAACCTCACACTGCTTGTGAGTTGTGGACAGCTGTGAAAGAGCAGGCAGATCTGTGGCTGACACCGCTGAACCTACATCCAGGCATGGTCGTGTGTGACAATGGCCGTAACCTGGTGGCGGCTCTGAGACGAGATCACACACGTACCATGCCTGACTCATGTGCCTAACCTCGTGGTTCAGCGGTTTCTTAAATCGTACCCAGAGTTGCCAGATCTGCTCGTCAAAGTACTCCACCTGTTAGCTCATTTTCGCAAGTCGGCTACAGCTTCCGCCGCCCTTGCTGTGTTGCAGCAGCTTTTGCAGCTTCCATCACACCGACTGGTGTGTGATGTCCTCACACATTGGAACTCTACCCTCCACATGTTGCAAAGGATTTGTGAGCAGAAGAGAGCAGTTGTGGAGTACCAGCTGCAACAAGGCCGTCGATATTCAGGTCAGACTCCACACATAAGACCTCAGGAGTGGACCTGGATGTCTGACATATGTACCATCTTGACAAACTTTGAGGAGTCCACCAAGATGGTGAGTGGCAATGATGCCATCATTAGCATCAGCATTCCACTTGTCTGTCTTTTGCAACGCTCTCTGCAGAGAATTAAAGTGGAGGCATTGCAGCCAGAGTATGATGAGATGGATCAAGAAGCCGTAGCGGTCGATTACACACAGCCCAGCTTCATCTCATCCCAACGTGCATTGGGGGACAATGAGGGAGAGGAGGAGAAGGAGGAAGAACAGGAGCTTGTATCATGCGCTGTAGACGGTAGTACCTGTACAACTGTCATACCGTCGGTTCAGAGTGGGTGGCCTGAGGACAGGGGGAAAGAGGAGGAGGAGGAGAGCATGGTCAGTTGTCATCTTGGAGAGGACACGGAAGTCTTGCCCGTTACCAGTCTGGCATGCATGGTTGACTTTATGTTACGCTGCCTTAACCGTAACTAGTGTTGAGCGATACCGTCCGATATCAGGAAATATCGGATCGGATTGGATCGGGCCGATACTCAAAAAGTATCGGATATCGCCGATTCCGATACCGGAAACCAATGCAAGTCATTGGGACACAAATATCGGAATGAAAATAAACCCTTTCTTTCATTGTAGGTTAATTCTACATGAAGGAAAACAACTAACAATAATGTAGAATGTATTGAGGGAGGTAATTGCCCAAATCGATGGGAACAGTGCTCACAGTGAAACATGAAAAGACGGCAATTCAGCAGCGGCATACACCGGTACCCGACAAATTAGAACAGAAAGAATAGAGCTTCACACATAGATTAGATAGATAGAAACATGTCAGTCACATATATAAGAAGTACAGTGTTTCTTACTGTACTTGTCATTTAGTGTAACGGATTTATTTAAAAAAATAACAGTGTTTTCATGCACCGTCTCTTTAAAAAGCCCGGCCGGCAATTCAGCATCAGTAACCGACAATTTAGAACAGAAAGATAGAGCATCACACATAGATTAGATAGATAGAAACATGTCAGTCACATATATAAGAAGTACAGTGACAGTGTTGGTTACTGTACTTGTCATTTAGTGTTAAAATAAAGGATTTCTTAAAAAAAATTGGCGTGGGGTTCCCCGTAATTTTAATCTCTAGCGGAGGTTAAGCAGACGGCTGGGACTGATGTTTGAAGCCTGGGAAGGGGCTTGCGCTCCTCAGTGTCAGGCTGTGACGGCATCCAGATGAGCCGAGTCTCTCACGCTCACCGCATGTGCAGGAGAATGCTCCCACGCTGTTAGTGACATGCATGAGGTGAGCTGAGTTCATTGTCGGCTCATCTGGATGCCGTCACAGCCTGACACTGAGGAGCGCAAGCATGCCTGCGCTTCTCAGTGTCTGCCTGCATCATGACAGGCTGGATGGCAGCTTTCTGCTGCAGTCCAGCCTGTCATCTCGATGTAGCAGAGCTGGAGCTGTCCTGGGAACCATGGAAAGGTAAGGATGATGTTGCTTTATTATTTTTCTTTTATTTCAGGAGATCGTTGGCTTCAGCTGGAATGGGCGTGATGGTAAGTATGGTTTAATTTAGAACAATAAAGAATTGTGTGTTTATTTCAATTAAAGGACTTTATTCTGGGTGTTTGTGTTTTTTTA
The DNA here is from genome assembly GCF_046119375.1 of Phyllobates terribilis. Lineage (NCBI taxonomy): Eukaryota > Metazoa > Chordata > Amphibia > Anura > Dendrobatidae > Phyllobates > Phyllobates terribilis. The sequence goes on along the minus strand of NW_027362762.1, from coordinate 122,768,616 downwards.
ACTTTGACTATGGGGTTAGTAATGGGGGTGTCTTATAGACGCCTCTCCATTACTAACCTGGGCTTGATGTCAGCTGGCATTATAAGCTGACATCAACCCCAGCCCTATTACCCCACTGCCACCGCTACAGGGCAGTGGGAAGAGCGAGGCTAAGTGCCAGAATTGGCGCATCCTATGGATGCGCCATTTCTGGGGCAGCTGACGGCTGGTGTTTCTAGCCTGGGAGGGGGCCAATATTCATGGCACCCTTCCTGGGCTATTAATATCAAAAAGGGGAAGAAGGTGGACCCAGGGAACTATAGGCCGGTGAGTCTGACTTCTATACCAGTAAAGATCTTTGAACAAATTATTAAACAACATGTATGTAAGTACCTGGATAAGAATGAAGTGATTAACCAGAGTCAGCATGGGTTTATAACTAACAAGTCATGTCAGACTAACTTAATTTCCTTCTATGACAGAATCACTGACTGGGTGGATCAGGGAAATGCTGTAGATATAGTATATCTTGACTTCAGCAAAGCATTTGACAAAGTATCTCACACCATCCTTATTGAAAAAATGACCAAGTATGCAATGGACCAGGCAACTGTTAGGTGGATTCATAACTGGCTTAGTGATCGGACTCAAAGGGTGATTGTAAATGGCTTCACATCCAGCTGGATGAATGTCTCAAGTGGGGTACCACAGGGCTCCGTCCTGGGACCTGTATTGTTCAACATCTTTATCAATGATTTAGATGAAGGAATTGAGGGTAAACTGATTAAATTTGCTGATGACACAAAGCTAGGAGGGATAGCTAATACTAGAGAAGAGAGAGAGAGGATTCAAAAAGACCTAAATAAACTGGAGCAGTGGGCAGCAACCAACAGAATGGTTTTTAACAGGGAAAAATGCAAAGTACTACATCTGGGCAATAAAAATGAAAAAAGCATATACAGAATGGGAGGAATAGAGCTAAGCAACAGTACATGTGAAAAAGACTTAGGTATACTAATAGATCATAGACTGAACATGAGTCAACAGTGTGATGCAGCAGCAAAAAAGGCAAATACAATTCTGGGATGTATTAACAGAAGCATACAGTCTAGATCACGTGAAGTCATTATTGGTCTTTACTCCTCTTTGGTCAGACCTCATCTGGAATACTGTGTACAGTTTTGGGCACCACATTTTAAAAAAGACATAGACAAACTGGAGCAAGTTCAGAGAAGAGCGACCAGAATGGTGACTGGTCTGCAAACCATGTCCTATGAGGAACGGTTGCAGGATTTGGGAATGTTTAGCTTGCAAAAAAGAAGACTGAGAGGAGACTTAATAGCTGTCTACAAATATGTCAAGGGCTGTCACATTGTAGAAGGATCATCTTTATTCTCATTTGCACAAGGAAAGACTAGAAGCAATGGGATGAAACTAAATGGGAGGAGACACAGATTAGATATTAGAAAAAACTTTTTGACAGTTAGGGTGATTAATGAGTGGAACAGGCTGCCACGAGAGGTGGTGAGTTCCCCTTCAATGGACGTCTTCAAACAGAGGCTGGACAGACATCTGTCTGAGATGATTTAGTGAATCCTGCTTTGAGCAGGGGGTTGGACCAGATGACCCAGGAGGTCCCTTCCAACTCTACCATTCTATGATTCTATGATTCTATGAATATCAGCCCCCAGCTGTCTGCCTAGCCTTTGCTAGCTATTAAAATAGGGGGGACCCCACGTAATTTTTTTTGGGGTCCCCCATTTTAATAGCTAGTAAAGGCTAGGTATTCAGCTGGGGGCTGATATTAGTAGCCTGGGAAGCTCCGTGGGTATTACACCCTTCCCAGGCTTCAAACATCTGCCCCAGCCGTCTGCTTAACCTCCGCTAGAGATTTTTTAATAAATCCTTTATTTTAACACTAAATGACAAGTACAGTAACCAACACTGTCACTGTACTTCTTATATATGTGACTGACATGTTTCTATCTATCTAATCTATGTGTGAAGCTCTATTCTTTCTGTTCTAAATTGTCGGGCACCGGTATATGCCGCTGATGAATTGTCGGGTTTTCATGTTTCACTGTGAGCACTGTTCCCATCGATTTGGCAACCACTGTAATGCCACAACCACCATGGCTGTGGCATTAACGTCTTAAAAAAATATTAATTCCTGCTATTCCATTTAATTGTAATGTAAGGGAGATAATGTAATGTCAGCGCTTGGGCAGGAGAATTCTCCCACGCTGGGATGGCATTCTGATGACAAGCTGGATCGCAGCTGAGCGCTGCCATCCAGCTTGTCATCCTTCAGAGACACTGCAGAGCGCAGGCATTATGTGAACTTCCGATTCCGGTATTTGATATTGTAAAAGTATCGGAACTCCGATACAGCGAATATCGGTCGATACCCGATATTTCAGTATCGGAATGCTCAACACTAACCGTGACCCTCGCGTTGTCAAAATGTTGGGTGACAGTCATTACTGGTTGGTGACACTTTTAGACCCCCGCTACAAGGAGAACTTTCACTCTCTTATTCCTGAGGTGGAGATGTCTACAAAAATGGGGCAGTACCAGAAGGCCCTTGCTGCAGAACTGTTAAAAAAATTCCCATCTGATTACGCTAGCGGCAGAGGTCACAGTTCGTTGCCCAACCAAGGCGTACATGCAAGAGAGACGCAACTCCAATCCAGCAGAGGCAGGGGAACACTGTCAACGTTCTGGGACAGATTTCTCAGACCCTCCCTTCGGACAGACCCTGAGGCGTGGGGTACTCTCACAAGGAGTGGAAAGTTTCAAAAGATGGTGAGGGAGTACCTTGCTGACCGTACCAGCGTCCTCCATGATTCCTCTGTGCCTTTTAATTATTGGGTATCCAAGCTGGACACTTGGAATGAACTCGCTCTGTACGCCTTGGAGGTTCTGGCCTGCCCTGCCGCTAGCGTGTTATCGGAGTGGGTTTTTAGTGCCTCTGGGGGAATTATAACTGATAAGCGCACTCGCCTGTCAACTGACAATGCTGACAAGCTGACCCTTATCAAAATGAACAAGGGCTGGATTGGGCCAGACATCTCATCACCACCAAATGACAGCAGAGTAACATAAAGTCAAATCCACTGTGTTATTTCGGGAGGTGTATTCACATGCACCGCTTCACACCCACACATGGGTATATGCTTCCTCATTTTGGCTGTTTTATGTTCTTCTCCTTATCCCCAGCCTCCACCACCACTCTACCACCACAGTGACCGTGGTCCGTGTTGCCATTATTGAAAGTTCCTCCATCCTTATTTTTGTCATCTTTTGCTTGGAAGGCATAGGTAAAGACTATGGGAGACCCACTCCCCAATAATGGGAATAATGTTTGTAATATGCTGTACTGCATGGCTCTTGTAAGGGGCATTGCAAGTTCCTCCATCCTAATTTTTGGCAGCTGTTGCTTGGAAGGCATAGGCAAAGACTATGGGAGACCCACTCCCCAATAATGGGAATAATGTTTGTAATATGCTGTACTGCATGGCTCTTGTAAGGGGCATTGCAAGTTCCTCCCTCCTAATTTTTGGCAGCTTTTGCTTGGAAGGCATAGGCAAAGACTATGGGAGACCCACTCCCCAATAATGGGAATAATGTTTGTAATATGCTGTACTGTATGGCTCTGGTAAGGGGCATTAAAATCGTCTTGTTAAGCTACTGGGACCTCCATATCTCTTCCAAGGGGCATTAAAACCGTCTTGTTAAGGTACTGGGACCTCCACGTCTCTTCCGAGGGGCATTAAAACCATCTTGTTAAGCTACTGCGACCTCCACGACTCTTCCAACGGGCATTGCATTTCCTCTTAATTTTAGTCAGCTTTTGCTTTTCAATGCAAAGGCAAACACTAAGGGAGACCCACTCCCCAATAGTGGGTAGAAGGTTTTTAGTACGCTGTAATCCACATCTGTTTCAAGGGGCATTGCAGTTCCTCATAATTTTTGGAAAGCCTTCCATTCACTGCTTAGGCCAACAGTGCACAAGAGACCCAGTTGCTATAAATGGAAAAATGGTTTAGTTAAGGCCCTCTGACCTCCATGTCACTTCCAAGGGGCATTGGAGTGCCTCTAAATTTTTGGTAGGCATTGCACTCACTGCATGCCCTATAACTGTGTAGCCGAACTGCTCCTTTTGGTACAGAAACATATCCTACAAGACATGTGTGGTTGACTGGCCTGATATTGATGTGAATGGTCCCTGTTCCTCCTGCTCTTTCTCCTTTGCCACTACCTCATCCATCATTTATCACCTGAAGCTTTGTTTTACGGGAAGTCATAGAACTGGGATAGTAGCAGGAAAACATCCAGCAATCCTCGGAAGAGTTAGGATATGCGCCAAAACGCTGACCACCTCAGGCCTAGACGCTACTACATACATGCGCTTGCATTCCAAGAAAAAAAAGCAGATGCTAACTTCTATCATCATCATGCTCCTCACCTTGGCACTCTCAACTCCCCTGATGGAGAAGCCAGGGCCCACCGGAGGAGTCTGGTTCTCTGGTGGGCTCGTCCAATGCTGCCCTAAAGCAGGCCAAGCTAAGAAAAGTGTGGGGAAGTTTACCGGGACAAATAGTGGCGGCTGGGGACTGAGTATGGAGACCTCGCTGCCGAAGCAGCCATGAGGTAGTGGCCAGCTTCAGCCTCCTCCTAACTAAAAGGCCCCATTTCAAGTGCAAGCTAGCAGTATAGTATTGCAGCCTGGGGGTGGATGGGTGGCAGGCTGCATACTTGTGCTTGCATTGCAAGGAATGGGGGAGGAACAATTGAACAGTGCCCTGGGACAAGGACTTGCACGGGGATAGTTGCAAGTCTGCATCTTCTGATGCGGCAAGGATCACTTCTGATGGGCATACTCTTAGGCAGTGACCTGGGTGTCAGAGATGCTTCCAGAGGTCTTCCCTATGCAGTTCCCATGTCTTTTCAGCACCTTATGCATGTGTCACACAGCACATGACCAGATAAGATTGTAAAATGTTAAAATTACATTTCCCGGTGAATGCATTTGTCATAGTTGAAAGCAATTCAAAAGTGCAAAAGCGCATAAAAAATGCTACTTGTCTTTACCCTGGAAAAGAACTTCCTTAACATATTTCACAGGAAAGCAGTTTCAGTTTCGTTTTTGAACGTTTTATTTTGAGCCCTTAAACGTGGTTTAATACCTCTGACCACATTGTTGACAGCAGTGACCTGGGGGTCAGAAATGCTTTCTGGGGCGATCCCCATGCTGTCTCCATGTCATTTGAGCACTGTCACTATCGTTTTGGGCACTTGTTAGGCTTTTAAAAGACTGCCGGTGGTGCCACCGCAAAAATGCTCGGGTCTCCCATAGACTAACATTGGGCTCGTTGCTCGGGTCGAGCACCCGAGTATCATGGCGAGCTCGGCCCAAGCTTCGAGCACCTGAGCATTTTAGTGCTCGCTCAACACTAGTAAATTGGGATACTTGAGTTTTTTTCATTGCATTTTTTAATGATTTTTTTTCATGCAATTTTATTGCAAAATTTTGATTCTGAGGTTTTTGTCTCTTTTTGGCATGTTATGTTTAAAAGAAAGTTGATTTGTTTTTGAAACTTCCTGATTTTTGGCTTTGACAAAACTTTATTGATGCAGTCATGTGTAGATTACATTCGTAAACGGAGCATAAATGCACTAAAAACTTAAATGGGTTTTTAACATGTGGATTTTCCACATAGTCCAATTTTGACTTTTCTCTGTTTACTAAACACCCTAACCTTGTCAGGATAGATAAAACCTGTTTGATCACTACTGAACAGGCTTTTTCCGAGTCTCCTATGATTAGACAGTCATCTAGATATAGCAACATTAACATGTCTTTTTTCGGTAGGATCTCATCAAGGAACGTAATAGTCACTCTGGCAAGGAATGGCACATAGTTTAATTTTTGACTGGAAGTCTACTGACCAATGTTTTTAAGCCAGAGGACTCTACATGCTGGATTTGAAAGACCACAGGCCCGGGCAGTGAATCTAATACTATCCACTGATGCGTCCGAGAGGAAGTCAGTTGCTTTTTGAATAGTGGATAATGCTCTTAAAATTTATTCTCTAGGACATTTGTTCCTTATCTGGGAATCCAGCTCTTAAAGCCATTTTACCAGGGATCTGGCCATACAGGTGGCCACTATACTTGGCTTAAATGAACCTGCCGCCGTCTCCTATGTCCCCCTGAGGAATGTATCTGTGGCACCCCAGGGGGTCTGGTTGCCACAGTGGTAGAAATACCATGTCTGAGAGCGAGCATGGGTTTTCCTGGTCAGGAGCACTATTACATGCAACGCCTCCGGCCCCAGTCCAGGGAGGGGAGGAACCTGTCCTTTATAAACTGGATCTGGGGTGGGGTTAGTTAGTTAGTTCCAGAGGAAGGGACAGAGGAGCAGCAAGGAGTTCTGTAGGAGCCAGGAGCTGAAAGCCAGGGATTGGAGCTGATAGAGCTCATCCTGGCAGAAGACGCAGAGAACCGGACACCGGAGTCCGAGGCTGTGAGGATATCCACATCCAGCAGCAGAAACCACCTGGCAGGGGATTTCAGGTCCTCTGGCCATAGAAAGCCCGGAGGCTCAGTCACACGCAAGGGACTGGCACCGCCATCGAGGAGCGGAAGACACCAAAGGCCCCAAGTCACCAGCCATACGGGTGAGCACCACACGGTACACTCAGGGACTTCAGCTACTACACGACTACAGCAGGGTAGCCAGGAAGAGTGCAGTCAGACGGGAAGGCCTACACCTCCACCTGGCCAGGGGGACTCTTGTTCGCTCACAGACTGACCAGGCCTCTAATGTTAGCCAGTACTCCCGGCAGGGCCTTCTTCATTGCCAACAGTAAAGACCCTGAACTGCACTGCACGGACTCTGAGTCATTTCTGCTGCACCCATGCACCACAACCCTCACCATCTACACACGTTGCCCTGAGGCTATACTCCTCCCGTGGGTAGTTATACTACCCTCTGCTGCGCACACAACATCAGCCTCAGTGGTCTGCCCCGCAGCGGCGGTTCTCAGTGACCGCAATCCACGGGTGGTGTAGTTGGACATTTCAACACTAAAAACCAAGTAAACAGATCCGCCACTGGTTTGACCACCCTGAGCCACGGGACCGGGTCGCCACCACGGAGACTACAACCCCTGACATTACACAGAGACCCGGCTCCGGGTATTCCTCCACACACGGCCCAGGGGGCGCGTCAACTTTGGCGTAGTCGGCAGGATTTCGTGCCCGCAACCACCGGGTACTGCGTGCCTGATGAAAGACTGTGATACTTACCGTGGTGAAGTTTCCCACCATCCGCAGCCATTTTCTCGCCATTGGGCGCCATTTTTGGGACGCCGCGCGGGAAGAAGACTAGCGTGGACGCCAAAAGCGCGCGAGAGCTGAAGCCCCGCCTTACGTACTGACTAGAGATGAGCGTAGTTCGACTCGAACTGTAAACCAATCTCAAATTCGAGCTGTTTTGAGCGGTGTTCGAGCCGTTCGGCGAACACGAACAATTATAAAAAAATTCGGCTGTTCGAGGTTATGTTCGATAACTGTTCGTGCACCAAAATCATAACTGTATTTTTTCACAGTAATGCTGATAATCAATGTCAATACACAGTTTGAGTGTACAGCGGGGCGGGGGGAGGGGCAGGGGATGAATCTCTGCATAAATAATGAAGATCTCCATTTTTTTTTCTCTTTCCCGCATTTACAGTGGGGAGGTGCAATCTGTCAGCCTATCGGCAGCGCACACACGGAGCGAACTGCTTTTTTTCACACAAGCAAGGGCATGTGTCATTGGCTGTGTATGTCACACGTCCTTGCCCTGTAAGACCCCGCCATTTTCCCTGTCGCCACCATTTTCTCACTGCTGCAGCTGCGTGTTAGACGGCACCGCTGTTGCTGTGTGCGCTATACTTTCAGTGTTAATTTTAAGCCAATTTTCTCTGAAATATACAGATAGCTTGGGAGTAGGGAATACTTGTGATTGCAGTCCTTTTGAGGACTTGGTTACAGCATTTCCTACGACTTTTGGCAGGCAGGTCTGTGCTCTTAAATAGATAGGTTGGGAGTAGGGACTAATTGTAATTGCAGTGCTTTTGAGGACTATTTTACAGCATTTCCTAGGACTTTTTGCCAGGCAGGTCTGTGCCAGTGCTGTGCAAGTGTTTTTCACAGCATTTGGCTAAATCTAGCTAAGCAAATCCTTTTTGGCCTCTTGCAGTGTGTGTTAGTCAGTGGAGTAGCGTATCTGTGTTGTAAGCTACACCACCTGTGTATAGAATACAATTTTTTTTACTGCACCTAGCCAAGTAAAACCTTTTGGGCATAGCATCATTCTATTAGGCCATCTATACTAAGCTCCACCAGCTTTCAAATTACTAATACTTTTTAGCTGCATCTTGCCTGTAAAATAATTTTGGGCATATTAGCAGTGTGTGGTACTCAGTTTATTAGTCCATCTATACTAAGCTCCTCCAGCTTGCAAATTACAAATAATTTTTATCTGCATCTAGCTCGGAAAATAATTTTGGGCTTGTCGCAGTGTGTGGGACTTATTCTTAGTCAATCTATACTAACCTCCTCCAGCTTGCAAATTACAAATAATTTTAATCTGCATCTAGCTCGGAAAATAATTTTGGGCTTGTAGCAGTGTGTGGGACTTAATCTTAGTCCATCTATACTAAGCTCCTCCAGCTTGCAAATTACAAATAATTTTTATCTGCATCTAGCTCGGAAAATAATTTTGGGCTTGTAGCAGTGCGTGGGACTTATTCTTAGTCCATCTATACTAAGCTCCTCCAGCTTGCAAATTACAAATAATTTTTATCTGCATCTAGATCAGAAAATAATTTTGGGCTTGTAGCAGTGTGTGGGACTTATTCTTAGTCCATCTATACTAAGCTCCACCAGCTTGCAAATTAGTAATAATATAAATCTGCATCTAGCTCTGTAAATAATTTTGGGCTTGTAGCAGTGTGTGGGACTTATTCTTAGTCCATCTATACTAAGCTCCTCCAGCTTGCAAATTACAAATAATTTTTATCTGCATCTAGCTCGGAAAATAATTTTGAGCTTGTCGCAGTGTGTGGGACTTATTCTTAGTCAATCTATACTAAGCTCCTCCAGCTTGCAAATTTCAAATAAGTTTAATCTGCATCTAGCTCGGAAAATAATTTTGGGCTTGTAGCAGTGTGTGGGACTTATTCTTAGTCCATTTATACTAAGCTCCTCCAGCTTGCAAATTACAAATAATTTTTATCTGCATCTAGCTCGGAAAAAAATTTTGGGCTTGTAGCAGTGCGTGGGACTTATTCTTAGTCCATCTATACTAAGCTCCTCCAGCTTGCAAATTAGTAATAATTTAAATCTGCATCTAGCTCGGTAAATAATTTTGGGCTTGTAGCAGTGTGTGGAACTTATTCTTAGTCCATCTATACTAAGCTCCTCCAGCTTGCAAATTACAAATAATTTTTATCTGCATCTAGCTCGGAAAATAATTTTGGGCTTGTTGCAGTGTGTGGGACTTATTCTTAGTCCATCTATACTAAGCTCCTCCAGCTTGCAAATTACAAATAATTTTTATCTGCATCTAGCTCGGAAAATAATATTGGGCTTGTAGCAGTGTGTGGGACTTATTCTTAGTCCATCTATACTAAGCTCCTCCAGCTTGCAAATTACAAATAATTTTTATCTGCATCTAGCTCGGAAAATAATTTTGGGCTTGTAGCAGTGTGTGGGACTTATTCTTAGTCCATCTATACTAAGCTCCTCCAGCTTGTAAAATACAATTAATTTTTATCTGCATCTAGCTCGGAAAATAATTTTGGGCTTGTAGCAGTGTGTAGGACTCATTCTATTAGTCCATCTATACTAAGCTCCACCACCTGTGTATGTAATAAAATTGTTTTACTACATCTAACCCAGCCAATCCTTTTGGGCTAATACCACAGTTTGGCCACTCAGCTCTGCTCGGTTCCCATCCATCGTTTTTTGTGCAAACATCTCCAGAGTTGTCAATTAGTTAACCACCAAATTGAGTGGAAAAAGGCCTGCTGCTGGTGGAAAGGGGAATAGGAGTGTTGGGAAGGGAAAAAAAGGTTGTGTCCGTGGGGTAGGTGTTAAAGCAACAGTGACATCTGCAGAAGAAAGACCATCTTCCAGCCAAACTAAGATGTCTACTTCTTTAAGGGGACAATGTGATACGATCCCTTTCTTATGGCCACGCCAATCGCTACAAATTCCAGATGAGGCACAAAAACAGCAGGTGCTTCAACGGATATCAAGTGCTCCTTTATGTGGGCTCTCCTCCACCTCAACTTCAACATCACAAATACTCCATTCCTCCGGTGTCACCCCAATCGCACTTGCTTCCTCACAGCTCCCAAGTCTCCAGCTGCCCGTCTGAGTATGGGGTAGAACAGATGGTTGAGTCTGCAGAACTGTTTACTCAACTATAGCCTGGGAATCAGAGGTCGGCTCCAGAGCTTCTGTGAATCCAGACGAGGAAATGATCTGCACTGATGCCCAGAATCTTTATGAGTCAGATCCAGGACCAGACGCAGAAGGTTCTGACCATATTGTAGACCCTCGTTCCCAAACTGTAACTCCTGTTGGTGGAGACAATGAGGAAGACGATGATGAGACTCAAATACCTGATTGGAGCTTCAACTTGAGTTTTTTGTCAGGGCAGGAAGAGGTTGGCTCTGAGGACGACGGGTGTGAGAACACACAGGGTGATGATGATGAGGTTGCAGATCCCACTTACTGTCAACCCACAGTCAGCCAGTCGATGAAGTCAGCAGAGGAGGTGGAGGAGGATGCTAGTGACGTCGAGGTCAGGTTGCGCCTTCCTGGACAGAGACGTAGTACTGGAAGCACGTCAACAACTGCATCCTCAAACACAACTCTGCCTCTGACCACAAGTCGTGGTGGCTCTTCAGGTCGCATGGGCTCTAAGCCTTGCATAGCCTGTGCATTTTTTCAGATCGCTAAGGATGACCCAACTCGTGTTATCTGTAACATTTGTCACCAAAAGCTAAGTAGAGGCCAAAAAATCCATAGTTTGAGTACTTCATGCATGAACCGTCACAAGCATAAGTTGCAGTGGGAAGCTCACTGTGCTACAATGCGGCCTAGCGGGCCAAGTCAACCACTGTCTGCCCCATCTTGTGCATCCGTGGCCTCTTCATCCTCTGTGACTGGGGGGACAGCAGTCACACCTGTTTTGGGACGCAGACCTGCCACCTCTTTACCCGCAACAGCCAACGTGATTGGCAGGTCATCATTTTCTTTGGGGGTGGAAACACCAGCTGGTGTTGAGCGCTCTCCAACATCGAGAGCACCACCTTTGGATCAAGGCAACCTAACCTGTCCGCCTGCATCGTCCTCACAGACCGGCAGTTTGCCGGGGACACCCTTCTCAACCCTGTCTAAGCACAAAAGCCAGCCCTCGGTCCCTCAGATGTGGACAAGTAAAAGACCATTTCCTCCTAGCCATGAGAAAGCTAATAGGTTGAATTTCACCATCTGCAAGCTCTTGGCTACAGAAATGCTGCCTTTCCACCTGGTGGACACAGAGGATTTTCGAGACCTTATGTCCGTCGCAGTGCCCCAGTACCAGATGCCCAGTCGGCTTTACTTCTCAAAGAAAGGTGTGCCTGCCCTCCACCAGCATGTCGCACACAACATCACCGCTTCTTTGAGAAACTCTGTGTGTGACAGGGTTCATTTCACCACAGACACTTGGACGAGTAGGCATGGACAGGGGCGTTACATGTCTCTGACTGGGCACTGGGTAACTATGGTGACAGCAGGACAAGGGGCTGCTGTCCAAGTCTTGCCGTTCCCACAAGTTGTGCGTCAATCCTCTTTATCTCGAAGTTCCTCCACTGCTTCTGCCTCCTCAACCTCCTCTCGGTCCTCCACCTACACCCAAAGCCTGTCTGGTCATGCCACACGCTTTCTAACTGCTCAGAAGGGATCCTGCACACCTCCGTACTATGCTGGCAGCAGGGCTCAAAGTCATCAGGCGGTTTTTACTTTGAAATGTCTGGGAAATGTGAGTCACACAGCAGAGGAGTTGTGGTCAGCTCTGGAGAACCAGTTTCATGAATGGTTGGCTCCACTGGACTTGAAACCAGGGAAGGCCGTGTGCGACAATGCTGCAAACCTCGGTGCGGCCCTTCGCCGGGGCAATGTCACATACGTGCCTTGTATGGCTCACGTGTTGAACCTGGTTGTCCAGCAATTTTTAGCCCACTATCCTGGACTAGATGGCCTTCTGCAGAGGGCACGGTCGCTGTGTGCTCACTTCCGCCATTCGCATCCCGCAGCTCAGCGACTTACATCTCTACAGAAGTCGTTGGGCCTTCACCGGCTAAAATGCGATGTGCCTACCCGGTGGAATTCAACTCTGCACATGTTGCAGCGACTGTGGCAGCACCGACAAGCCCTGGTGCAATACGTTCTGACGTATAGCCGGGGCGAACGGGATCCAGAGGTGGGGCAAATCACGCTGGAGGAGTGGTCTCAGATCAGAGACCTATGCACCCTTCTGCACAGTTTTGAAATGGCGACGAAGATGTTTTGTGCTGACGATGCCATTATCAGCATGACTATTCCAGTGATTTACATGCTGGAGCACATGTTAAACAGAATTCGGAGTCAGGTGGTGCGACAAGAGGAGATGGAGGAAGCAGAGGAGGAGGAGTTGTATGTGGAAGGGCTAACATCTGCAAGGTCCAGACGGTCGGCAGCACCACGGCGGCAGGCATGTGAGGGTGGGGGAGATGGATTTACCAGGGCGCATGGTAGCAGCCAAACTAGTGAGGAAGGTGCAGGAGCCCAGGAAGAAGTGGAGGACGAACTGATGGAAGACTCATCAGATGAGGTAGACCTTGATCACATTTCTGTTGTGCGAGGTTGGGGGGAGAGGGCAGAGGAAGGAAGCATGATTGTTACCTCGCCACCAACACAACTGGGACTTGGTGCTCCTGGATGCGCAAGACACATGAGTGCCTCCTTGCTGCACTACCTGCAACATGACCCTCGAATTGTCAGAATTCGAAATTATCCTGACTACTGGTTTGCCACACTCTTAGATCCCCGGTACAAAAGTAAATTTGCCGAAATAATTCCTGCCATAGAAAGGGATTCACGCATGCCAACCGTGGGACTGTCAAGTGTTCAGCACTCAAACCGTAACAGAAACACAGTATCTGCTGGTAACAGCAATTTTGCGGAATCATTTCACAGCATTTTTAGCCCATCCTTTGCAAGGCCACAGGAGACAAGAAGTCTGACAAATAGTCATCGCCTAGAGACGATGGTACAGGAGTATCTCCAAGTAAACATCAAAGCTATTGTGTCACCCTGGCCTGGATGCCACAAAATGTATTAAAGCTGTGTCTGAGAGCAAGGGGGAGGTTCTCTAGTCAGGGGAACATTAGCATGCAATGCCTCCTGTCTCAGGCCAGTAGGGGGAGCAGGCTGCCCCTATAAAAGCTGGTGCTGGGGGCAGGGTTAGAGAGAACTGGATGGCCTGTCTCAGCACTGAGACTTGTCTCAGAGCAGAACAGGGACAGACAGTTGCACTGCACCTAAGAGGACGTGTGGCAGGAGGAGAGCCACAAGCCAGAGACAAGAGGCGAAGAGAGCCTGTCTTGGCAGAAAGAGGACTTAATTTACCAGACTTTGGTGTCTGAGGCTGAGAGGATTCTACATCCTCCAGCAGATAACCAGTCCGCAAGGGACTGTATATTCCTTGGCCTAAGAAGCCTGGAGGCCCTGCCACAACCGAAGGGACCAGTAAAGCCGTACCAGGCTGGGAGCAGAAAGGAACCCACGTCACAGGCCATACAGGCGAGAATACACGGAAAGCTCGGAAACGTGGGCTGTTACCCTATAACGAGGAGATAGCCAGAAGGAGCGCAGAAAGCACGGTAGGCCTACACCCTCACCCTGACCAGGGCCAATTTCCCCGTTGCTCTCAGACATCCAGGTCCCCTCCTAGCTGGGACTGTTTATGGGTCAGTTTACCTGTTTCAGTAAAGACCCTGGACTGCAACCTATTGTCTGTGTGCTCCTTCGCGCCTCCAGCACTACCGGTACTGGGACTCTCACCACCATCACTCCCACCATCCACTACACTGCACTGGGGCTGCACTCTTCCCGTGGGGAGTCACACCATCTCAGCTGCACACCTCATCAGCCCCAGCGGTCTGCCTTGCAGCGGCGGTACCTAATGACCGCAAATCCACGGGTGGCGTAGTCGGACATTATCAATAGCACATAACGGACTACCACTGGTCTGACCACCCTGAGCCACGGAACCGGGTTGCCACTACTACTCCCATCGTCCCCCTATTGCCCGGATCCGAGTGCCCCACGGCCCAGGGGGCGAGTCAGCTTTGGCGTAGTCGGCAGGATTTCGTGCCCGCAACCACCGGGTACTGCGTGCCTGAAAAAGACTTTTGTAACTTACCTATGTCAAAGTTTCCCGCCGTCCGGAGTCGTTTCCCACCGTCCGGAGCCGATTCCCGCCATCAGACGCCATCTTGGACCGTTTCCCGCCGTCTTCTGCCTTCTTCCCGCCATCCGCAGCTGCTTCCCGCCATCGGACGCCATCTTCAGGACGCCGCGCGGGAAGAAGAGGGGCGTGGACGTCAAAACCTCGCGAGATCCGAAGCTCCGCCCCACGCACAGACGCTGCGCAAGGTCCTGGAAGTGAGAGAGAGCGACGCTGATGTCATCAGGACGCGACGCCAGGTCCTCGTCCATAGCAGCAGCAGCGGAGCCGCGGCCTACAGAAGAGGATCGTCGGAAGGTAGGCCACGCTTAACTAGGGGGGAGGAAGATGTCGGATACAGAGGCGCCCACTACCACCAACGCAGCTGCAGCAGCGGTGATGCCCTTTTCCCTGCCCTACATCCCTGGAGCGGCCTGGCTGCCCAAGTACTCAGGGGAGCCCCATGCCCTAACTGACTTCAAGGAAAGGCTATACAGTTTGTTCCAGGTTTACCCCCTGACAGAGGAACAGAAGGTCAGCATACTAACAGGGCAGTTAACTGACGCAGCCCAAAGGGAGGTAAAATCATGGCCCACTGAGGAGAAAAGGACTGTGAAGGGTATTCTGGCCCGGCTGCGGGGTACCTTTGACACACGTACCTCCGCTGAAATTAAAATGAGGTTCTATGGATGTAAGCAGCGGGCAAAGGACAGCATCAGAGACTATGCCCTAAATCTGCAGGAAGCCCTGAGGGCTATTCAACAAACTGACCCTGGCAGTGTGCAGGAAACGGATAAGCTGCTAACAGAACAATTCATAGAAGGTCTGCTGTCTAGCGCCCACAGGGCCCAACTGTGCCTCATGTTCTTTCAGAACCCCGACCTGACCTTTGCCCAATTTAAGGACAGGGCCATAAGGGTGCTCCGTGAATCTGCAATCAGTGGCGCTATAAACCCCCGGCGCCCTGCTCTCACCAACCACCAGGAGGCGGCGCCCTCCTCTATGGATCCCGTGGGGGCTGATGCACAGGCCCTGAACCAAGCCCCGTCGAAAGACCTGCACCACCAAGTCCGGGAGCTGACCAGGAGCGTCGCAGCGTTGACCAGGACCGTCCAGGCGTTGCAAGTGGACCCGTCAAGACCCATCGAGCTGGCTTCAAGTCCGGAGGATGTCCCGTGGCGTCGACAGAGGAGGATCCCGTCATTCCAAGGGAGGCCCACAGACCGCTACGCAGAGGATGGACAGCCCATTTGCCGTCGATGTAACCAGCCCGGACACATTTCCAGGTACTGTAATTTAAACGGGTCCAACCTGGGGCAGAGGGCCAACCCCCAGGCATAAGATCACCAGGCCCCTATAATTGGCGTGATAAGTACGTTGGGGGGCACCCGGTTTTACCCGTGGTGCTGGACGGTATCCCCATGAGCGCCTTGCTGGATACTGGGTCACAAGTAACCACTATCCCTTATGTACTTTTTAAGCAGTATTGGACTGATGCTGATATCACACGGTATCCAGACAGTAACTTGAGCATCATCGCCAGTAATGGCTTGCCCGTGCCACAGATGGGGTTCAAGGAGATGACCATTAAAATTGGTAAAGTTGAACTGCCGTCACAGGGAGTAATTATTGTGGACATTGACCGTCGTGAAAGTCACCCTAAAATAACTGTGGGTACTAATGTAATTGAAAATTGTCTTTCAGAGGTAATTGTAATCTTACAACAGGTGGCGGTGAATGCTAGTTCCAGCCAACAGAGAGTCCTCAACAAGGAGATAAAAGCCCTGATGAGACGGCAGCAGGTAGAACTGTCTGGTGGTGAGATCGGTAGCGTAAGACTGAGTGACCCATTCCCCATTTCCATGCCTCCCAAAAGTGAAATGATGATCTGGTGTCGGACTGCAATCGGGTTGAGAGGTAGAGACTACCAAGCCATGGTAGAACCCGTGTACTCAGACAGCAGGCCCACCATTTTGACAGCCCGGGGGGTGGTTGATGTCCGTCATGGGAGGGTGCCCGTCCGCATCCTCAACATTGGGGAGAGGGAAGTACACTTACCCAGAGATGCTACACTCGCCAAACTGTTTGTTGTCGAACACCAAGCTATCAGGGCCGTGGAACCCTTGCCTCCATCTCCACAGGCGGAGGGTAATGGCTCCCAGAAACAAAAGGAGGACTGGTGCCAGAAACTTCATGTGGGTGCTGACTCCACTCCCCTGCACCAAAAACAAGGAGTCTACCGGGTGGTACAGGAGTACGAGAGAGTCTTTAGTAAGCACCCGCTAGACTTCGGCAGAGTAAAAGGGATAGAACACCACATCCCCACAGGGAGCCACCCACCGATAAAAGAAAGACACAGGCCTGTACCCCCTGCACATTATCAGAACGCCAAGGGTATGCTGCGGGAAATTAAAGAAGCTGGGGTCATTAGAGATAGCTGTAGCCCCTGGGCAGCCCCCTTGGTTCTGGTGAAAAAGAAAGACGGCACCATGAGAATGTGCGTCGACTATAGACAAATCAACCATATCACCCACAAAGACGCATATCCGCTGCCTAGAATAGAGGAGTCTTTAGCCGCACTAAAATGTGCTAACTTCTTTTCTACTTTGGACCTTACTAGCGGGTACTGGCAGGTTACTGTGGCAGAGGCTGACAAGGAGAAGACCGCCTTCACCACCCCGATGGGACTGAGCGAGTTCAACTGTATGCCTTTCGGGCTCTGCAATGCACCAGGGACCTTCCAGCGGCTGATGGAATGCTGTCTAGGGCACCGAAACTTCGAGACGGTCCTCCTTTACCTGGACGACGTGATCGTCTATTCGAAGACCTACGAGGACCACCTAAAGCACCTGGCCGAGGTGTTCGAATCCCTGGCAGGCTACGGCCTGAAGGTGAAACCATTGAAGTGTCACCTGCTGAAACCAAAGGTCCAGTACCTAGGGCACGTGGTAAGCGCGGAAGGAGTGGCCCCCGACCCTGACAAGGTCACGGCAATCAAGAGCTGGCCAAGCCCCTCGAACATCAAAGAGGTGAGACAGTTTCTCGGGTTGGTAGGCTACTACCGAAGGTTCATCCCCGGGTTCACTAAGATGGCAGCTCCTATGCAGGACCTCCTGATCGGACAGTCTAAGTCCAGGAGCCAAAAGCCGCCCTTCAAGTAGGATAAACCGGAAGAGGAGTCCTTCCGCCAGTTGAAGATGGCCCTCACAGGGGACGAGATCCTGGCCTACCCTGATTATGGCCAGCCTTTCATTCTCCACACAGATGCCAGTAATGTGGGACTGGGAGCCGTACTGTCCCAAAACCGACAAGGCAGAGAAAGGGTGATCGCGTACGCCAGCCGGAAGCTGAGACCCACCGAGAGGAACCCGGAGAATTACAGCTCCTTCAAGCTAGAATTCTTGGCGGTGGTGTGGGCCGTGACGGAACGTTTCAAGCATTACCTGGCCTCCGCAAAGTTCACCGTGTACACGGACAACAACCCGTTGACACACCTGGACAATGCAAGACTGGGTGCCCTAGAACAGCGGTGGATGGCCCGTCTCTCCAACTATGACTTCGTGATCAAGTACCAGGCCGGCAAAACCAATGCCAATGCTGACGCCCTATCGAGGATGCCTCACTTACCTGAAGGTGACGAAGACCCAGAAGAGCTGGAGGAGGTAGAACTCCCCGCGTTTCACCGGTATGGAGCCGCTCAATACTCCCACCGCGTGAAGGAGGAGGATCTAACAACCGTGATGATCAATCACCTACCTCACCACAGCTGGGCCGAGACCCAAGATAGTGACCCTGCCATCCGCCTGGTGAAAGATCTGCTGACCCAGGAAGATGCCCGCATAGATCCGGATGCTCCAGAGGAAGCCAAGCAGCTATGGAAAGAGAAGAGCAAGCTGTTCGTTTACGAAGGCAAGTTGTGCAGAAGGATTGTCAACCACCGGACGCACGAGCTGACCTGACAAGTCGTGGTCCCAAGACGGGATGCAGCCATGGTCCTGGGGGCTTACCATGACAGAGCAGGACACTTCGGTTGGAAGAAACTGGAGTTCCTGCTAAGAGGAAGGTTCTTTTGGGTCGGCATGAGAGGAGCTGTAGAAAAGTGGTGCAGAGACTGTGGCCCTTGTCACCTGAGGAGGAAGGACCACACCAGCCAGAAGACACCCTTGAGGCCCATCGTCACCACGCAGCCTCTTGAGCTGGTAGCTCTGGACCATGTCAAATTGGCTCCCAGCCGGTCAGGATACATCTATGCCCTGACAATCGTGGACCACTATTCCCGTTTTCTAGTGGTGGTCCCGGTAAAGGACTTGACAGCCCAAACAGCGGCCAGAGCCTTCCAGCAAAACTTTTGCCGTCCACACGGGTATCCGGAACAGGTCCTGACAGACCAGGGTCCAGCGTTCGAGGCTGAAATCTTCCAGGAGTTCTGCAACCTCTATGGCTGTAAGAAGATTCGTACAACGCCGTACCACCCCCAAACTAACGGGATGTGTGAGAAGATGAACAATATAGTCATTGATCTCCTGAAGACGTTGCCCCTGGAGGAACGCAGCCTGTGGCCAGAAAAACTGCCGGACCTGATAGACCTATACAACAATATCCCGGTGAATGCTACAAACTGCACCCCAGCTTACCTGATGCGAGCTAGACCAGGTAAGCTGCCCGTAGACCTGGAGATGGGAGTCCTAATACCTGAGGACACCTCCCCGGATGCGAACTGGGATACGGAAAGGCAACTGCAGTACAAGAAGGTACAGGAGAGTGTGGAGAAGAGCCTGGCCCAGGTGAGAGAGAGGCAAGAAAAACTCTTCAATCAACACGCCCCTGCTGGTCCCCTAGAACCTGGTGAGCAAGTCCTAAAGCGAAAAAGAAGGCTACATAAGTTGGACGACCAGTGGGAAAGGGAACCCTACACCGTACTGCAGTCTGACCACGACAACCCAAAGGTGTGCGTGATCACCAAGGACGGAGGAGAAACCACTAGCACCGTCTCCAGAGACCACCTCAAAAGATGCCCCGAGCAACTCCATAGTGCAGAAGAGGATCAGAGTGATCTTGAAACCGCAGAGGATAAGGAAGAAATGATCAGCACCGTTCTCGGAGAGTTCCCTCAGTCCTGGACTCGCATAAATGATGCCATAGTGGTACCCGTCCTGCATTTCCTGCAACCGGCACAGCAACAACCAACACCAGAGCCGGAAGGTGAAGAGGAGCAAGCGGTTCCAGAGGCAGAAGAGCCTGTACCAGCAGCCCAGGAGAGTCAACCCTCTGCTGACAGTGAGCCTGCCATGCCTGCGGTAAGCCAAAGGACCCGCAGACAGCTGCCTGCCCTACCTGTACACCCAGCTGGTAGCTGTGCCCCTAACGCTAGTGGGGAAAGCCAGGTTGGTCCACCACCAGACAGTGGGCTACGTAGGTCAACCAGGAGCACAAAGGGGCTGATACCCGCTCGCTGGAGAATATAGAGTGTACTAAAATTGTAAATAACCCTGTTGCCAAATGTTGAATTGTTTGCCAAGTTACATGCTTGTTTGGTAATTCTGTGTTTCAGTTTCTTGCAGTTACCGTACGGACTCACAGGTTATGGACTTTTTATAACCAGGACCTTGTATGGACTGCGTTCGGAGCCTAACCCAGGAATGAACTAAGACTGTGAAGGACTTGGGGTAGGACAGACCACCACCTGGTTAAGGCTCCCCGTTGTATTGGTGATATGGACACCCGGTCACAGACCACACTGTGACCTTAAGAACTCAATCTGTGCGTCACTTTCCTGTTAATGTTTTATAGTCATGTATATTGTCTTTGTTTGCTGTTTAGTCCCGGAGTACTAAATTTCACTAGGGGGGAATGTGTCACCCTGGCCTGGATGCCACAAAATGTATTAAAGCTGTGTCTGAGAGCAAGGGGGAGGTTCTCTAGTCAGGGGAACATTAGCATGCAATGTCTCCTGTCTCAGGCCAGTAGGGGGAGCAGGCTGCCCCTATAAAAGCTGGTGCTGGGGGCAGGGTTAGAGAGAACTGGATGGCCTGTCTCAGCACTGAGACTTGTCCCAGAGCAGAACAGGGACAGACAGTTGCATTGCACCTAAGAGGAAGTGTGGCAGGAGGAGAGCCACAAGCCAGAGACAAGAGGCGAAGAGAGCCTGTCTTGGCAGAAGGAGGACTTAATTTACCAGACTTTGGTGTCTGAGGCTGAGATGATTCTACATCCTCCAGCAGATAACCAGTCCGCAAGGGACTGTATATTCCTTGGCCTAAGAAGCCTGGAGGCCCTGCCACAACTGAAGGGACCAGTAAAGCCGTACCAGGCTGGGAGCAGAAAGGAACCCACGTCGCAGGCCATACAGGCGAGAATACACGGAAAGCTCGGAAACGTGGGCTGTTACCCTATAACGAGGAGATATCCAGAAGGAGCGCAGAAAGCACGGTAGGCCTACACCCTCACCCTGACCAGGGCCAATTTCCCCATAGCTCTCAGACATCCAGGTCCCCTCCTAGCTGGGACTGTTTATGGGTCAGTTTACCTGTTTCAGTAAAGACCCTGGACTGCAACCTATTGTCTGTGTGCTCCTTCGCGCCTCCAGCACTACCGGTACTGGGACTCTCACCACCATCATTCCCACCATCCACTACACTGCCCTGGGGCTGCACTCTTCCCGTGGGGAGTCACACCATCTCAGCTGCACACCTCATCAGCCCCAGCGGTCTGCCTTGCAGCGGCGGTACCTAATGACCGCAAATCCACGGGTGGCGTAGTCGGACATTATCAATAGCACATAACGGACTACCACTGGTCTGACCACCCTGAGCCACGGAACCGGGTTGCCACTACTACTCCCATCGTCCCCCTATTGCCCGGATCCGAGTGCCCCATGGCCCAGGGGGCGAGTCACTATGACTGAGTCACTGGACCCTTGCTCTTTTTGGGCTTCCAATCTGGATAAATGGCCGGAGCTCGCCACTTACGCCTTGGAGATCTTGTCATGCCCCGCAGCCAGCGTTCTGTCTGAACGTGTGTTCAGCGCTGCTGGTAGTGTGCTGACAGAAAAGCACTGAGAATGTAGACAGACTCACGTTCATAAAGATGAACAAATCATGGATCCGCAAGGACTTTTCTACCCCTGTGTCATCCTGGGGAGAGTAAAAGCTTCAGGATTTCGTAAAATCACCTCACCAACCGTTTTAAGCTTTCAAATTACTAATATTTTTTAGCTGCATCTTGTCTGGAAAATAATTTTGGGCCTGTAGCAGTGTGCGGTCCTCATTCTATTATGCTATCTACACTAAGCTCCACCAGCTTGCAAATTACTAATAATTTTTAGCTGCATCTTGTCTGGAAAATAATTTTGGGCCTGTAGCAGTGTGCGGTACTCATTCTATTATGCCATCTATACTAAGCTCCACCAGCCTGCAAATTACTAATAATTTTTAGCTGCATCTTGTCTGGAAAATAATTTTGGGCATAGTAGCAGTGTGTGGTACTCATTCTAACCAACCGTTTTAAGCAACTTTGGAGCAATTGATGCCACTTAATTGGTGTCTGTGCCACAAATTTTTGGAAAAAATGGAGACTCTTTTTGGAGTCCCCTTGCTTTGTTTTACGTGATGTTGCCATCGTCAATTAACCGTAAGAAAATACATACACTATGGCTTGGGGTAACACAGATGTTTGAGTCTGAAGAGCTGTTTACTCAGAGGTCTGCTCCAAAGCTTCAGTGTCTGCTAGTCAGCGTAGTAACCCAGCTGCGAAGCAAGCTGCACCGCCTGTGTATCTAATAATGATTTTTAAATGCATCTAGCCTAGGCAGACTGTGGGGACCCCTAACCAAACCCAGACGCTCAGCCCCCTAACGCCCCCCTTTCATTGACAATACAATCATGTAACTCTAACAACTGTATGGGAGAGGATCGGTCACAGCTTTATTAACTGTTTATACTCATTCTATTACAAATGCATTTTATTTCTAAAATAATTCAGCTTGTTGCAGCATGCCCTGTGTCTCTAGTCTCCACAACAGCAAGTTGGCCAACAAGTGTAACTCTCCAACATGTCCTTTCTATTTCCAGGCCACGGAGGAGCCTGCTTACTCGTATGCAGGACTCCGACCCCCATCCATCACTCTTAATGCTTGTTCCACTCCGTCCTGGAGTCCTGACAGGAATATGTCCAGTCCAATATCCATTAAGTGAACACCGTCGGGCCATATGAGGCCTGCTTTATCTCCTTCCAGTTGTTGGTGTCGTATCACTACACAGCCTCTGTCTCTTATAAATTTTGCCATCCGAATATTTATTACCTGCCTTGTCTGTTCGATGGCCGTGATGTCTCACGCACCTTGCCATACCGTTCTCGGCACAATCTCTGACCATACTATAGTTAGTTTTGTGAAAAATTCTCTGAAGCGCTCAGTGTCTAGTTTCATTATTGCCATTAGTTATGCGCTCTTGTGATAAGCTATGTCGTTTCCCCCGGCCTGTATAACTAAGATGACCGGATCTCTTGCCTCTCTCCCTACCTTGATTACCTCCATTAGTACCTGTGGCCATTGCAGGCCTCTAGTACCTCTCCAGTTCAAATATGTGTTATGAAACTCCAATTTCCTCCCCCCTGGGCGGACTTTCACCCTTCTTTCTGCACAATATATATACGAGTTCTTAATCATTGCATAGCAAAAAAACAGCAAAGAAGTGGTATGTATATGTCATGTCCTGCTATGCACCTGTTCAAGGCTGAGTTAATCCGAAATTTAAACACACATACCATGTTAAAATCGTATAGCATAGAAACAATGCATATAAATGTAAATAATCAAAAAGAATAAGAAAAGAAGAAAAAACGAACATATATAATAATAATCTATAATGATACATCAAATCATGTCTGATGTTTAAACCCGCTGGTACACGTGTACTTAAAGTATAAATCCACCAACTTTCTCTATTAAGGAGCTTTCTCCTATAATCACCCACCAAATCTCCACCAATCGCCACGGCCCACGGAGGGGCCACCACAGTCAGTGAATCCTTCCTTATTTGTATAGAGTCTACCAATACTTTGGGCGTATTAGCCCAGCTGCGAATCAAGCTGCACCGCCTGTGTATCTAATGAGAATTTTTAACTGCATCTAGCCTAGGCAGACTGTGGGAACCCCCAACCAAACCCAGATGCTCTGCATCTAACCCAGCCAATCATTTGATAGTATTGCTAGTAGCAGAGTTGCATGGGCTCTAAACCTTGCATAGCCTGTGCATTTTTTCAGATCGCTAAGGATGACCCAACTCGTGTTACCTGTAACATTTGTCACCAAAAGCTAAGCAGAGGCCAAAAAATCCATAGTTTGAGCATTTCATGCATGAACCGTCACATGGATATGAAGCATAAGTTGCAGTGCGAAGCTCACTGTGCTACAATGCGGCCTAGCGGGCCGGGAAAACCACCATCTGCCCCACCTGTGTCATCCTGGGGAGAGTAAAAGCTACTGCGTAGTCTATTCCAAAAATTTGAGGGAATTACCATGGGAATGGTTTGGAAGAGGTATAAGAGTTTAGGTAGGACGTTCATTTTTAGAATACTTATTCTGCCGAACCAGGAAAAATCCTTCACCGTCCAAGAAGTAAGGTCTTTATGGAGTTGTTCAATAAAGGGCCCAAAATTAAGATAAAATAGACGGGAGAGGTCTCTATGAATACGAATTCCTAAGTATTTGATACCCTGTGAGGGCCAGGCAAAGGGAAAGTTGGACTGGATGGAATCCTGTATAGATTTGGGGAGGGAGACATCGAGGGCCTCAGACTTCGCTGCATTGATTTTAAAATTTGACCATGTAACAAAGTGATCTATTTCAGCCATAACAGCAGGGATGGATATATGTGATTGAGTGATATATACTAGGACATCATCAGCAAATGCAGAGCACTTGTACTCGGTGCCTCCCACCTCAATCCACCTAATATTGGGGTTATCGCGAATTGATGAGAGCAGGTGCTCCATCACTAGGATGTATAAGAGAGGGGACAGAGGACATCCCTGCCTTGTCCCATTGGTGATTATGAAAGGTGATGAAAATGTTCCATTTATCTTCAGCCTAGCTGACGGATTGCGATTCAGGGCCATGATTTTGGCTATAAAAGGGTCCCCTAGACCCCTACCCCAAGCTTTTGAAGAGAATAATATACAGCGTGCCAGGAGACTCTACACTGTGTTCCAAATTATTATGCAAATAATATTTTCTCAGATTTTCCCAAATTACCTATATGAATTGCAGTCATTGTAATTTTCCAGTCAAATAACTATTAGAGTACAATTGAAAGGTTTTTGAACAAACTGCCTATGATAACAGTACATTTTTAAAAAAATAAAAAACTAAAACTGCACTCAAAATGCCTGTTCCAAATTATTATGCACAGCAGAGTTTTAAACCTTTTCATTTTAATAAAGAACAAAAAAATTGTCATTTTTGAAATTATAAGCATTAGCATGTTATTACAAACTGAAATCAAACAGTTTTCAACTCAAAACTTTATTCTAGGTGATGTTACATTTGCACATAGGACCGCGTGTTCGAAAGGAGCTTCTGAACTCTCTCGTCCATTGAATTTGTCAGGTTTTGGATGGTTTCTGCTTCAATTGTTTTGCATGAGGACAGAATACCCTCCCAGAGCTGTTGCCTAGATGTGAACTGCCTCCCGCCATCATAGACACTCCTTTTGATGATGCTCCAGAGGTTCTCAATGGGGTTGAGGTCAGGGGAGCATGGGTGCCACACCATAAGTTTGTCCCCTTTTATGCCCATAGCAGCCAGAGATGCAGATGTGTTATGTGCAGCATGAGACGGGGCATTATCATGCATGAAAATGATCTTGCTGCGGAATGCACGGTTCTTCTTCTTGAACCATGGAAGGAAGTGCTGTTTGAGAAGCTCAACATACATTATGGAGTTCATCTTTACCCCTTCAGGGATCCTAAAAGGGCCGACAATCTCTCTCCCCATGATTCCAGCCCAAAACATTACTCCACCTCCTCCTTGTTAGAGCCATAGCCGTGTTTGCATGGGGTGTCCATCAACCAGCCATACTCCACTGCATCCATCTGGACCATCGAGATCATTTCATGCATGATAATGCCCCATCTCATGCTGCACATAACACATCTGCATCTCTGGCTGCTATGGGCATAAAATGGGACAAACTTACGGTGTGGCACCCATGCTACCCTGACCTCAACCCCATTGAGAACCTCTGAAGCATCATCAAAAGGAGTGTCTATGATGGCGGGAGGCAGTTCACATCTAGGCAACAGCTCTGGGTGGGTATTCTGTCCTCATGCAAAACAATTGAAGCAGAAACCATCCAAAACCTGACAAATTCAATGGACGAGAGAGTTCAGAAGCTCCTTTCGAACAAGGGGTCCTATGTGCAAATGTAACATCACCTAGAATAAAGTTTTGAGTTGAAAACTGTTTGTTTTCAGTTTCTAATAACCTGCTAATGCTTATAATTTCAAAAATTACCATTTTTTTGTTCTTTATTAGTGTTGAGCATGCACTAAAATGCTCGGGTGCTCGAAGCTCGGGCCGAGCTCGCCGTGATACTCGGGTGCTCGACCCGAGCAACGAGCCCAATGTTAGTCTATGGGAGACTCGAGCATTTTTGTGGTGGCACCCCCGGCAGTCTTTTAAAAGCCTAATAAGTAGTGTTGAGCCACCCCCGTAGTGTTCGAGTTCGGTTCGGTTCGTCGAACACCCGTGTGTTCGCCGAACTGTTCGTCGAACTGTTCGTCGAACACCTTCGAACACCGTTAAAACCAATGGCAGGCAAACAAAAACACATAGAAACACATAGAAAACACCTTCAAAGGTGTCCAAAAGCTGACAAACTGCTCAGAAGACATAACTAACACATGGAAAAGTGACAAGTACATATAGTCATGCGAAAATAAAAGAGGTGGAGAAGTAAAAGGAGGGGGAGACACAGATATAGGCATGTCATGCCCTTCTAAAATCCAAAAAGTGAGAAGCCGACACGGCCAGTCCGCTCCTGCCCGTGCCACCTCCGTGTCGCCGGGTTTGTGCCAGAGCCGCGGTGAACCCTGATGGCCAGCCCCCTCTCCCAATACTGGTGCCTGTCCGCTGGTGGGTCGAGCGAGCCCCCCTGTGGTGGAGGCAGCTCTAAGCTTTTTAATTTAAATTGTCTCTCTAATTTGAATGAATACACTTTAAATCCATTTACAAGGATCTATTGGAGGGCAAGTCTCATGCCAGCAGCCGCGTAATTCCAGCTCCAGTAGCGTCCACTAAAGCTGCTGCAGTTAAAAAGCTTTTATAAGGATCGAGCTCGGCTGTCCACCGCAAGGCATCCTACTGCCAGTCCCAGCCCCTATGCCTTGGGGTGCCTCCTGATGCTCTTCACTGAGTATTCCGTGGTCCCGAAGCATTTCCTTTGAAAAAATGAAGTGTCCAAACTACAGGTGGTGTAGCTTGCTTAACAGCCGGGATAATCCGCTGACTAGCAGACCCTGCTACTAGGCACAAAGTATTTCCTGGGCTAGATGCAGTTAAAAATTTGTAATTAGATACTGAGAAAGCATTCCATAGAGTCTCCTGGCACGCCATATATGATTCTCTTAAAAAGCTTGGGGTAGGGGTCTAGGGGACCCTTTTATAGCCAAAATCACGGCCCTGTATCGCAATATGTCACCTAGGCTGAAGATAAATGGAACTGTAGCACCCTGAGGGCTCGGTTGCTACAGAGGTATTGCACCTCACCCAGAGGTGTGATATCTCACTCTCAGGTAAGGATGTAGTGTGGATCAGGACCCGACACCTGCATGCATTACACCACATTGCCGTGGGGCAGGGCGACCAATATGCCCCTGAGATGGGCACGACAGTCCCTGTCCCTGGCTGGAGTGGGGGGAGGGAACACTGAGGAAGGGGAACCCTGTAGTGCAGGAGCAGGGAGGAAGCAGTTCCTGGGTGCATTGAGAAGGGAGTATAAAAGGTGGGCACCATCTTAGTTCAGTGCAGAGAAGTCTGAGCAGAAATGGCAGGGAGCAGGGGCTCTGCATGAGCTCTGCTCCGGAGGCAGGCCTAGTAACAGAGGCCCAGGCCTGGAAGAGGGAGAAGGAAGGAAGAGGAGCGGAGAAGGCTCCAGGAACGAGGAACGAAGGGATCTCAGGGGTGCAGACGGGCGAGTCGCCACCGCATGCCAGAATCCACCTGCGTGGAGGGGTCAGGCCAAAGGGGGAGACCGGTCCCCGAAACTAGTGGAGGCAGGAAACGACCCTCAGCTAGAAACAGGAGGCTGTGACATTTTATGTGGCGCAGCCCCTCGCTACACCCGCTAGGAAGGCACCACATAGGGTCAGGGAAACTGGCGCCAAGTTTACCAAGAGGAGGCCCGAGGCAGCCGGACAGAAGGGTTGGTAAGAAAGGCCAGACAAAGGACACACAAAGGGGGTCCTGTGAAGCGCTCCAAAGTTATCTGGGAGTTGTCTGAGCCCCTCACCTGGTGAGCACAGTACGACGTGGGCAGCCGTTACCTGCAGACGTGGTCTGGATAATAAGAACTGTGAGTAAAGGCCCTGGACTGCATCACTGACTCCGTGTCATTACTGCTGCTGCCCTGCACCATCACCCCCATCCTCCGCATACACTGCCCTGAGGCTATACTCCTCCCGTGGGGAGTTATGCTACGCTCTGCTGCACCCACAACACCAGCCTCAGCGGTCTGCCCTGGAGCGGCGGTTCACTCTGACCGCAATCCACGGGTGGCGTAGTCGGACATTTAAACATCAAAACCACATAAATAGTTCCGCCACTGGTTTGACCGCCCTGAGCCACGGAACCGGGTTGCCGCCACGGAGACTACAACCACCAGCATCCACCAAAAAGGGTCCGGCTCCGGGTGTCCCAAGGCCCAGGGGGCGCGTCAGAACATTTTCATCACCTTTCACAATCACCAATGGGACAAGGCAGGGATGTTCTCTGTCCCCTCTCTTATACATCCTAGTGACGGAGCACCTGCTCTCATAAATTCGCCATAACCCCAATATTAGGTGGATTGAGGTGGGAGGCACCGAGTACAAGTGCTCTCTATTTGCTGATGATGTCCTAGTATATATAACTCAATCACATATATCCATCCATGATGTTATGGCTGAAATAGATCACTTTGTTACATGGTCAAATTTTAAAATCAATGCAGCGAAGTCTGAGGCCCTCGATGTCTCCCTCCCCAAATCCATATAGGATTCCATCCAGTCCAACTTTCCCTTTGCCTGGCCCTCACAGGGTATCAAATACTTAGGAATTCCTATTCATAGAGACCTCTCCCATCTATGTTATCTTAATTTTGGGCCCTTTATTGAACAACTCCATACAGACCACGGTTGGCAAGTTAGAACTGTAAGATTCACTACGTGAACCACTGGTGTTTTGTGGAAAAGCACATGTACACTGTGTTCCAAATTATTATGCAAAAAGTGTTTAGGAGTGATAAGGGAAGAATTTGTTTGTTTGTCAGTTAAACTCATTGATGGTGATGTGTGTCAGGGCTCTTTATATCACTGTAAGCAATTGCAGACACCAGTGCTAATTAGTTTGTCAGGTGTGTCCAATGAAAGGCAAGACTACTTAAGAAGGCTCTCTCACATTATTAAGCAGCCTACATTTTCTGCCAAAATGGGAAAGAAAAAGGATGTGTCGGCTGCTGAGAAGCAACAAATTGTGGAGTGTTTAGGTCAAGGCATGACTACAATCAACATTGTGCGATGATCAGGATGAAGTGTCTTGGCAATCAAGAAGTATGTAGCTGATTTACAGTACACACGTGTGCGTGCTGATAAGGGCAAATTGAGGACTCTTTCCTACAGGCAATTACGTCAGGTTGAAAGAGCAGCGGCAAAAAAGCCTTGTCATAGCAGCAGACAAGTTTTTGAAGCTGCTGGTGCCTCCAACGTCCCCCGAACAACAAGATGCAGGGTCCTTCAGAGGTTTGCAGCTGTGCATACGCCATCCTGTCGACCTCCTCTATCCACTTCACACAAGCAGAAACGGCTCCAGTGGGCCAAACATTACATGAAGACTGATTTCAAAACTGTTTTGTTCACGGATGAGTGCCATGCAGCGCTCGATGGTCCAGATGGATGGAGTGGAGGATGGCTGGTTGATGGACACCCCACGCAAACACGGCTACAGCGCCAACAAGGAGGAGGTGGAGTAATGTTTTGGGCTGGAATCATGGGGAGAGAGATTGTCGGCCCCTTTAGGATCCCTGAAGGCGCTAAAGATGAACTCCATAATGTATGTGGATTTTCTCAAACAGCACTTCCTGCCATGGTTCAAGAAGAAGAACCGTGTATTTCACAGCAAGATCATTTTTCTGCATGATAATGCACCATCTCATGCTGCACATAAAACATCTGCATCTCTGGCTGATATGGGCATAAAAGGGGACAAACTTATGGTGTGACCCCCATGCTCCCCTGACCTCTACCCCATTCAGAACCTTTGGAGCATCATTAAAAGGAGTGTCTATGATGGCGGGAGGCAGTTCACATCTAAGCAACAGCTCTGGGAGGGTATTCTGTCCTCATGCAAAACAATTGAAGCAGAAACCATCCAAAACCTGACAAATTCAATGGACGAGAGAGTTCAGAAGCTCCTTTCGAACAAGGGGTCCTATGTGAAAATGTAACATCACCTAGAATAAAGTTTTGAGTTGAAAACTGTTTGATTTCAGTTTCTAACAACCTGCTAATGCTTATAATTTCAAAAATGACCATTTTTTTGGTCTTTATTAAAATGAAAAGGTTGATCGAAAAGTTTGGGGGATCTAAGAGTGTGGCAACCCAGTAGTCATGATTACTTCAAATTCTGACAATATGAGGGTCATGCTGCAGGTAGTGCAGCAAGAAGGCACTTATGTGTCTTGCGCATCTCGGAGCCCCAAAATTATTTTCCGGGCTAGATGCAGCTAAAAATTATTTTTAATTTTAAATCTGGTGGAGCTTATTATAGATGGCCTAATAGGATCAGTGCTGCACACTGCTACAAAGCCCAAATTATTTTCCAGTCAAGATACAGATAAACATGATTAGTAATTTGAAAGCTTAAAACGGTTGGTAGGGTGATTTTAAACAATCATCAAGCTTTTACTCTCCCCAGGATGACACAGGGGTAGAAAAGTCGTTTCGGATCCATGACTTGTTCATCTTTATGAACGTGAGTCTGTCTACATTATCAGTGGAGAGCCGCGTGCGCTTATCTGTCAGCACACCACCAGCAGCGCTGAACACACGTTCAGACAGAACGCTGGCTGCGGGGCATGACAAGATCTCCAAGGCGTAAGTGGCTAGCTCCGGCCATTTATCCAGATTGGAAGCCCAAAAAGAGCAAGGGTCCAGTGACACAGTCGTGGCTTCAATGTTTACTTGGAGATACTCCTGTACCATCGTCTCTAGGCGTTGACTATGTGTCAGACTTCTTGTCTCCTGTGGCCTTGCAAAGGATGGGCTAAAAAAGTGGTGAAATGATTCCGCAAAATTGATGTTACCACCAGATACTGTGGTTCTGTTACGGTTTGAGTGCTGAACACTTGACGGTCCGACGGTTGGCAAGTTGGAACTGTGAGATTCACTACGTGCACCACTGGTATTTTGTGGAAAAGCACATGTAAGATTCTGCAACAGTCTCTGCTGACACTCCTGCATGCGTGCATCCTTTCTATGGCAGGAATAAACTCTGCAAATTTACTTTTGTACCGGGGATCTAACAGTGTGGCAACCCAGAAGTCAGGATTATTTCTAATTCTCACAATTCGAGGGTCATGTTGCAGGTAGTGCAGCAAGAAGGCACTCATGTGTGTTGCGCATCCAGGAGCACCAAGTCCCTGTTGTGTTGGTGGCGAGGTAACAATCATGCTTCCTTCCTCTGTCCTCTCCCCCCAACCTCGCACAACAGAAATGTGATCAAGGTCTCCCTCATCTGATGAGTCTTCCATCAGTTCGTCCTCCACTTCTTCCTGGGCTCCTGCACCTTCCTCACTAGTTTGGCTGCTACCATGCGCCCTGGTAAAACCATCTCCCCCACCCTCACATGCCTGCCGCCTTGGTGCTGCCGACCGTCTGGACCTTGCAGATGTTAGCCCTTCCGCATACAACAGCTCCTCCTCTACTTCCTCCACCTCCTCTTGTGCCACCACCTGACTCCGAATTCTGTTTAACATGTGCTCCAGCATGTAAATCACCGGAATAGTCATGCTGATAATGGCATCGTCAGCACTAAACATCTTCGTCGCCATTTCAAAACTGTGCAGAAGGGTGCATAGGTCCCTGATCTGAGACCACTCCTCCAGCGTGATTTGCCCCACCTCTGAATCTCGTTGGCCCAGGCTATACGTCAGAACGTATTGCACCAGGGCTTGTCGGTGCTGCCACAGTCGCTGCAACATGTGCAGAGCTGAATTCCACCGGGTAGGCACATCGCATTTTAGCCGGTGAAGTGGCAGGCCCAACGACTTCTGTAGAGATGTAAGTCGCTGAGCTGCGGGATGCGAATGGCGGAAGTGAGCACACAGCGACCGTGCCCTCTGCAGAAGGCCATCTAGTCTGGGATAGTGGGCTAAAAATTGCTGGACAACCAGGTTCAACACGTGAGCCATACAAGGCACGTGTGTGACATTGCCCAGGCGAAGGGCCGCACCCAGGTTTGCAGCATTGTCGCACACGGCCTTCCCTGGTTTCAGGTCCAGTGGAGACAACCATTCATGAAATTGGTTCTCCAGAGCTGACCACAACTCCTCAGCTGTGTGACTCACATTTCCCAGACATTTCAATGTAAAAACCGCCTGATGACGTTGAGCCCTACTGCCAGCATAGTAAGGAGGTGTGCAGGATCCCTTCTGCGCAGTTAGAAAGCTTGTGGCATGACCAGACAGGCTTTGGGTGCAGGTGGAAGACCGAGAGGAGGTTGAGGAGGCAGAAGCAGTGGAGGAACTTTGACATAAAGAGGATTGACGCACAACTCGTGGGGACGGCAAGACTTGGACAGCAGCCCCTTGTCCTGCTGTCACCATAGTTACCCAGTGCCCAGTCAGCGACATGTAACGCCCCTGTCCATGCCTACTCGTCCAAGTATCTGTGGTGAAATGCACCCTGTCACAAACAGAGTTTCTCAAAGAAGCGGTGATGTTGTGTGCGATATGCTGGTGGAGCGCAGGCACACCTTTCTTTGAGAAGTAGTGCCGACTGGGCATCTGGTACTGGGGCACTGCGACGAACATAAGGTCTCGAAAATCCTCTGTGTCCACCAGGCGGAAAGGCAGCATTTCTGTAGCCAAGAGCTTGCAGATGGTGAAATTCAACCTCTTAGCTTTCTCATGGCTAGGAGGAAATGGTCTTTTACTTGTCCACATCTGAGGGACCGAGGGCTGGCTATTGTGCTTGGACGGGGTTGATAAGGGTGTCCCCGGCAAACTGCCGGTCTGTGAGGAAGATGCAGGCGGACACGTTAGGTTGCCTTGATCCAAAGGTGGTGCTATCGATGTCGGACAGCGCTCAACACCAGCTGCTGTTACCACCTCCAAAGAAAATGATGACCTGCCAATCACGCTGGCTGTTGCGGGTAAAGAGGTGGCAGGTCTGCGCCCCAAAACAGGTGTGACTGCTGTCCCCCCAGTCACAGAGGATGAAGAGGCCGCGGATGCACAAGATATGGCAGACGGTGGTTGGCCCGGCCGGCTAGGCCGCATTGTAGCACACTGAGCTTCCCACTGC
Organism: Phyllobates terribilis; assembly: GCF_046119375.1. Taxonomy (NCBI): domain Eukaryota; kingdom Metazoa; phylum Chordata; class Amphibia; order Anura; family Dendrobatidae; genus Phyllobates; species Phyllobates terribilis. The sequence goes on along the minus strand of NW_027362762.1, from coordinate 122,735,324 downwards.
AACTTATGCTTCATGTCCATGTGCCGGTTCATGCATGAAGTACTCAAACTATGGATTTTTTGGCCTCTACTTAGCTTTTGCTGACAAATGTTACAGATAACACGAGTTGGGTCATCTTTATCGATCTGAAAAAATGCCCAGGCTATGCAAGGCTTAGCACCCATGCGACCTGAAGAGCCACCACGACTTGTGGTGAGAGGCAGAGTTGTGTTTGAGGATGCAGTTGTTGACGTGCTTCCAGTACTACGTCTCTGTCCAGGAAGGCGCAACCTGACCTCGTCGTCACTAGCATCTTCCTCCACCTCCTCTGCTGACCTCATCTCTTGGCTGACTGTGGGTTGACAGTAAGTGGGATCTCCAACCTCATCATCATCACCCTGTGTGTTATCACACCCGTCGTCCTCAGAGCCAACCTGTTCCTGCCCTGACAAAAAACTAAAGTTGTCGCTCCAATCAGGTATTTGAGTCTTATCATTGTCTTCCTCATTGTCTCCACCAACAGGAGTTACAGTTTGGGAATGAGGGTCTACATTATGGTCAGAACCTTCTGCGTCTGGTCCTGGATCCGACTCATAAAGATTCTGGGCATCAGTGCAGATCATTTCCTCGTCTGGATTCACAGAAGCGCTGGAGTCGACCTCTGATTCCCAGGCTATAGTATGAGTAAACAGCTCTGCAGACTCAACCATCTGTTCTACCTCATACTCAGACGGGCAGCTGGAGATTTGGGAGCTGTGAGGAAGCAAGTGCGATTTGGGTGACACCTTTGAGGACTGGAGTATTTGTGATGTTGAAGTTGATGTGGAGGAGAGTCCACTTAAAGGAGCACTTGATATCCGTTGAAGCACCTGCTGTTTTTGTGCCTCATCTGGAATTTGTAGCGATTGGCGTGGCCGTAAGAAAGGGATCTTATCACATTGTCCGCTAAAAGAAGTAGACATTTTAGTTTGGCTGGAAGATGGTCTTTCTTCTGCAGATGTTACTGTTGCTTTAACACCTACCCCACGGACACAACCTTTTTTCCCCTTCCCAACACGCCTATTCCCCTTTCCACCAGCAGCAGGCCTTTTTCCACTCATTTTGGTGGTTAACTAATTCACAACTCTGGAGTTGTTTGCACAAAAAAACAATGGATGGTAACCGAGCAGAGCTGAGTGGCCAAACTGTGGTATTAGGCCAAAACTATTGGCTGGGTTAGATGCAGAAAAAAATATATTCAGTTTGCAACCTGATGGAGGTCAGTATAGATGGACTAATACAACAAGTCCCACACACAGCTAGAAGCCCAAATATTTTTTCAGAGGTACTGTAGATGCAGATACAAATTATTTTTAATTTGCAACCTGATGGAGGTCAGTATAGATGGACTAATACAACAAGTCCCACACACAGCTAGAAGCCCAAATATTTTTTCAGAGGTACTGTAGATGCAGATAAAAATTATTTTTAATTTGCAACCTGATGGAGGTCAGTATAGATGGACTAATAGAGAAAGTCCGACACACTGCTAGAAGGCCAAATATTTTTTCAGAGCTAGATGCAGAAAAAAATTATATTCAGTTTGCAACCTGATGGAGGTCAGTATAGATGGATTAATAGAACAAGACCCACACACACCTAGAATCCCAATATTTTTTCAGAGGTAGATGCAGAAAAAAATATATTCAGTTTGCAACCTGATGGAGGTCAGTATAGATGGACTAATACAACAAGTCCCACACACAGCTAGAAGCCCAAATATTTTTTCAGAGGTACTGTAGATGCAGATAAAAATTATTTTTAATTTGCAACCTGATGGAGGTCAGTATAGATGGACTACTACAACAAGTCCCACACACAGCTAGAAGCCCAAATATTTTTTCAGAGGTAGATGCAGAAAAAAATATATTCAGTTTGCAACCTGATGGAGGTCAGTATAGATGGACTAATACAACAAGTCCCACACACAGCTAGAAGCCCAAATATTTTTTCAGAGGTACTGTAGATGCAGATACAAATTATTTTTAATTTGCAACCTGATGGAGGTCAGTATAGATGGACTAATACAACAAGTCCCACACACAGCTAGAAGCCCAAATATTTTTTCAGAGGTACTGTAGATGCAGATAAAAATTATTTTTAATTTGCAACCTGATGGAGGTCAGTATAGATGGACTAATAGAGAAAGTCCCACACACTGCTAGAAGGCCAAATATTTTTTCAGAGCTAGATGCAGAAAAAAATTATATTCAGTTTGCAACCTGATGGAGGTCAGTATAGATGGATTAATAGAACAAGACCCACACACAGCTAGAAGCCCAAATATTTTTTCAGAGGTAGATGCAGAAAAAAATATATTCAGTTTGCAACCTGATGGAGGTCAGTATAGATGGACTAATACAACAAGTCCCACACACAGCTAGAAGCCCAAATATTTTTTCAGAGGTACTGTAGATGCAGATAAAAATTTGTTTTAATTTGCAACCTGATGGAGGTCAGTATAGATGGACTAATAGAATGATGCTATGCCCAAAAGATTTTACTTCACTAGGTGCAGTAAAAAAATTGGTATTCTATACACAGGTGGTATATCTTGCAGCACAGATAGGCTACTCCACTGACTAACACACTCTGCAATAGGCCAAAAAGGATTAGCTTTGCTAGATTCAGCCAAATGCTGTGAAAAAAACTTGCACAGAACTGGCACAGACCTGCCTGGCAAAAACTGATAGGAACTGATGTAACCTAGTCCTGAAAAGGACTCCAATTACAATTAGTCTTTACTCCCACAACCTATCTATTTAAGAGCACAGACCTCCCTGATAAAAGTCGTAGGAAATGCTGTAACCTAGTCCTTAAAAGGACTGCAATCACAACTATTCCCTACTCCCAAGCTATCTGTATATTTGTGCGAAAATTGGCTTGAAATTAACAAGGTATAGCGCACACAGCAACAGCGGTGCCGTCTAACACGCAGCTGCAGCAGTGAGAAAATGGTGGCGACGGGGAAAATGGCTTGGTCTTATAGGGCAAGGACATGTGACATACACTGCCAATGACACATGCCCTTGCTTGTGTGAAAAAAAGCACTTCGCTCCGTGTGTGCGCTGCTGATAGGCTGACAGATTGCACCTCCCCACTGCAAATGCGGGAAAGAGAAAAAAAAATGGAGATCTTCATTGTTCCTGCAGAGATCCATCCCCTGCCCCTCCCCCCACCCCGCTGTACACTCAAACTGCGTATTAACATTAATTTTCATCATTACTGAGAAAAAATCCAGTTATGATTTTGGTGCACGAACAGTTATCGAACATAACCTCGAACAGCCGAATTTTTATCAAATTGTTCGTGTTCGCCGAACGGCTCGAACACCGCCCAAAACAGCTCGAATTTGAGATTGGCGAACAGTTCGAGTAGAACAACGCTCATCTCTACCAATAAGTGCCCAAAACGATAGTGACAGTGCTCAAATGACATGGGGACAGCATGGGGATCGCCCCAGGAAGCATTTCTGACCCCCAGGTCACTGCTGTCAACAACGTGGTCAGAGGTATTAAGCCACTTTTACAGGCTCACAATAAAACGAAAGTGAAACTTTTTTCCTGTGAAATATGTTAAGGAGCATCCTTTCCAGGGAAAAGACTTGTGTATAAGTTAAAATAAATGACCAAAAACAAAAATACTCCTCCACACCTTTGGCTATGTTCACAAGTAGCATTTTTTATGCGTTTTTGCACTTTTGTATTGCTTTCAACTATGACAAGTGCATTCACCGGGAAATGTCTTTTTAACATTTTACAACCTTATCTGGCCATGTGCTGTGTGACACATGCATAAAGTGCTGAAAAGACATGGGAACAGCATGGGGAAGACCCCTGGAAGCATCTCTGACTCCCAGGTCACTGTCTAAAAGTGTGCCCATCATAAGTGATCCTTGCCACATCAGTAGATGCAGACTTGCAACTATCCCCATGCAAGTTCTAGTCCCAGGGCAGTGTTCAATTGTACCTCCCCCATTCCTTGCAATACAAGCGCAAGTATGCAGCCTGCCACCCACCCACCCCCAGGCTGCAATACCATACTGCTTGCTTGCTTGAACTTGAAATTGGGCCTTTTAGGCATGTGGAGGCGGAATCTGGCCACCATGTCATGGCTGTTTTGGCGGCCTGGAATCCATACTCAGTCCCCAGCCGCCCGGCGGCCGGGTGTCCATACTCAGTCCCCATTTCTCCTTTGAACATCCCCCCACACACTTTTCTTAGCCCGGCCTGCTTTAGGCAGCATTGGACGAGCCCACCAGAGAACCAGACTCCTCTGGTGGGCCCTGACTTCTCCATCGGTGGAGTTGAGAGTGCCAAGGCGAGGAGCATGATGATGATGACAGAAGTTAGCATCTGCTATGTTTTCTTTTAATGCAAGTGTAAGTGTGCAGCCTGCCACCCACCCACCCCCAGACTGCAATTCATACTGCTAGCTTGCACTTGAAATGGGGCCTTTTAGTTTAGAGGAGGCCGAAGCTGGCCACTACCTCATGGCTGCTTCGGCAGCGAGGTATCCATACTCAGTCCCCAGCCGCCCCTATTTGTCCTGGTGTGCCTTATACATAAGATTAAGCGCGTATACCAAAACATTACCTGTGCCCTCCCCAGTGCATTTAGTGGGAAGGAGAGCCTATTCCGCTGTAGTGTGTGCATGCCAAACCCCTGTTCATGGTACATGCGAAGATGCCTCCCACCTTGCACCTGTCATTGCAGACTTGCAACTATCCCTATTCAAGTCCTTGTCCCAGGGCAGTGTTCAATTGTACCTCTCCCATTCTTTGCAATGCAAGCGCAAGTATGCAGCCTGCCACCCACCCACCCCCAGGCTGCAATACCATACTGCTTGCTTGCTTGCACTTTAAATTGGGCCTTTTAGGCATGTGGAGGGGGAATCTGGCCACCACGCCATGGCTGTGTCGGCGGCCTGGTATCCATACTCAGTCCCCAGCCGCCTGGTGGCCGGGTGTCCCCGCTTGCTCTCCAGCCTCAAAGGGGTGGCCGGGTGTCCATACTCGGTCCCCAGCCACCCCTATTTGTACCGGTAACCTTTCCCACACTTTTCTTAGCCTGGCCTGCTTTAGGGCAGCATTGGCCGAGCCCACCGGACTATCAGACTCCTCCGGTCGGCCCTGGCTTCTCCATCAGGGGAGTTGAGAGTGCCAAGGTGAGGAGCATGATGAGGATGATAGAAGTTAGCATCTGCTTTGTTTTGTTGTAATGCAAGCGCATGTATGTAGTAGCGGCTAGGCCTGAGGAGGTCAGCGTTTTGGCGCATATCTTACCTCCTCCGAGGATTGCTGGATGTTTTCCTGCTACTATCCAAGTTCGATGACTCCCGTTAAAACAAAGCTTCAGGTGATAAATGATGGATGAGGTAGTGGCAAAGGAGAAAGAGCAGGAGGAACAGGGACCATTCACATCAATATCAGGCCAGTCAACCAGATATGTCTTGAAGGATATGTTTCTGTAACAAAAGGAGCAGTTCGGCTACACAGTTATAGGGCATACAGTGAGTGCAATGCCTACCAAAAATTTTGAGGCACTCCAATGCCCCTTGGAAATGACATGGAGGTCAGAGGGCGTTAACTAAACCTTTTTTTCCATTTATAGCAACTGGGTCTCCCGTGCACTGTTGGCCTAACCAGTGAATGGAAGGCTTTCCAAAAATTATGAGGTACTGCAATGCCCCTTACAAGAGCCATGTGTGGCACCCCAGGGGTCTGGTCACCACAGTAATAGAGATTGCGTCGGAGAGCAAGTGGGAGGTTTCCTGGTCAGGATCCCTTAAACATGCAACATCCTCCTGTCCCAGTCCTGGGAGGGGAGAATTCTGCCCTTATAAACTGGATCTGAGGTGGGATTGAGTGAGTCAGAGAACAGAGAACAGTCAGAGTCAGAGTGAGAGCAAGAGAAAGTAACAGCAAGGAGCTCTGTAGGAGCTAGGAGCTAAAGACGAGGGGCTGGAAGCTGAGCAGAGCTCGCCCTGGCAGAAGACAATAGGAACCGGACACAGGAGTCCGAAGCTGTGAGGACTTATATATCCAGCAGCAGAAACCATCCGGCAGGGGATTTCAGGTCCTCTGGCCATAGAAGCCCGGAGGCTCAGTCACAAGCAAGGGACCAGCACCGCCGTCGTGGAGCGGAAGCTAACAGAAGGCCCCAAGTCACCAGTCATACGGGTGAGCACTACATGGTACACTCAGGGACGTGGGCTACTTCTACCCGCTTACAGCAAGGTAGCCAGGAAGAGTGCAGACAGACGGGGAGGCCTACAACTCCACCTGGCCAGGAGAACTCCTGCTTGCTCACAGACTGACCAGGCCTCTTATGCTAGCCAGTACTCCCGGGAGGGTCTACCTTATAATCATCAGTAAAGACCCTGAACTGCACTGCAAAGACTCTGAGTCATTCCTGCTGCGCTTGTGCACCATCACCTCCATCATCCACACTCACTGCCCTGAGGCTATACTTCTCCCGTGGGGAGTTATCCCATTCTCTGCTGTGCACACAACACCAGCCTCAGCGGTCTGCCTCGCAGCGGTGGTACTCCCTGACCGCAATCCACGGGTGGCGCAGTCGGACAATTAACCTCAAAACCTAAGAAAGATTGCCAGTGGTTTGACCAGCCTGAGCCACGGGACCGGGTCACCACCACGGAGACTACAGACCCCAGAGACCCGGCACCGGGTATCCCACACACGTGTACACACGGCCCAGGGGGCGCATCACATGCAGTTCAGCATATTACAAACATAAGTCCCATTATTGGGGAGTGGGTGTCCCATAGTATTTGCTTATGCCTTGCAAGCAAAAGCTGCCAAAAATTAGGACGGAGCAACTTGCAATGCCCCTTACAAGAGCCATGCAGTACAGCATATTACAAACATAAGTCCCATTATTGGGGAGTGGGTCTCCCATAGTATTTGCTTATGCTTTCCCAGCAAAAGCTGCCAAAAATTAGGACGGAGCAACTTGCAATGCCCCTTACAAGAGCCATGCAGTACAGCATATTACAAACATAAGTCCCATTATTGGGGAGTGGGTCTCCCATAGTATTTGGTTATGCTTTCCCAGCAAAAGCTGCCAAAAATTAGGACGGAGCAACTTGCAATGCCCCTTACAAGAGCCATGCAGTACAGCATATTACAAACATAAGTCCCATTATTGGGGAGTGGGTGTCCCATGGTATTTGCTTATGCTTTCCCAGCAAAAGCTGCCAAAAATTAGGACGGAGGAACTTGCAATGCTGGCACCCTGGTGGTATAGTGGTGGTGGAGGCTGAGGATAAGGAGAAGAAGATTAAACAGCCGAAACAAGGAAGCGTATACCCATGTGTGGGTGTGAAGCGGTGCATGTGAATACACCTTCCGAAATAACACAATGGATTTGACTTTATGTTACTCTGCTGTCATTTGGTGGTGATGAGAAGTCTGGCCCAATCCAGCCCTTGTTCATTTTGATAAGGGTCAGCTTGTCAGCATTGTCAGTTGACAGGCGAGTGCGCTTATCAGTTATAATTCCCCCAGCGGCACTAAAAACACGCTCCGATAACACGCTAGCGGCAGGGCAGGCCAGGACCTCCAAGGCGTACAGAGCGAGTTCATTCCAAGTGTCCAGCTTTGATACCCAATAATTAAAAGGCACAGAGGAATCACGGAGGATGCTGGTACGATCGGCAAGGTACTCCCTCACCATCTTTTGAAACTTTCCACTCCTTGTGAGAGTACCCCGCGACTCAGGGCCTGTAAGCTGGGCGGGTGTCAGAAAACTGTCCCAGAATGTTGACAGTGTTCCCCTGCCTCTGCTGGATTGGAGTTGCATCTCTCTCGCCTGTACGCCTTGGTTGGGCAACGAACTGTGACCTCTACCACTAGCGTGTTCAGATGGGAATTTTTTTAAGAGTTCTGCAGCAAGGGCCTTCTGGTATTGCCCCATTTTTGTAGACCTCTCCACCTCAGGAATAAGAGAGTGAAAGTTTTCCTTGTAGCGGGGGTCTACAAGTGTCACCAACCAGTAATGACTGTCACCCAACATTTTGACAACGCGAGGGTCACGGTTAAAGCAGCGTAACATAAAGTCAGCCATGCGTGCCAGACTGGTAACGGGCAAGATTTCCGTGTCCTCACTAAGATGACGACTGACCATGCTGTCCTCCTCCTCCTCTTCCTCCTCCCCCCTGTCCTCAGGCCACCCACGCTGAACCGACGGTATGACACTTGTACAGGTACTACCGTCTACAAGGCATGATAGCAGCTCCTGTTCTTCCTCCTCCTAATCCTCCTCTCCCTCATTGTCCCCCAATGCACGTTGGGATGAGATGAGGCTGGGCTGTGTGTAATCGCCCGCTACGGCTTCTTGATCCATCTCATCATACTCTGGCTGCAATGCCTCCTCTTTAATTCTCTGCAGAGAGCGTTGCAAAAGATAGACAAGTGGGATGCTGACACTAATGATGGCGTCATCGCCACTCACCATCTTGGTGGCCTCCTCAAAGTTTGTCAGGATGGTACATATGTCAGACATCCAGGTCCACTCCTGAGGTCTTATGTGTGGAGTCTGACCTGAATATTTACGGCCTTGTTGCAGCTGGTACTCCACAACTGCTCTCTTCTGCTCACAAATCCTTTGCAACATGTGGAGGGTAGAGTTCCAACGTGTGGGGACATCACACACCAGTCGGTGTGCCGGAAGCTGCAAACGCTGCTGCAACACAGCAAGGGTGGCGGAAGCTGTAGCCGACTTGTGAAAATGAGCTGACAGGCGGCGTACTTTCACGAGCAGATCTGGCAACTCGGGGTAGGATTTAAGAAACCGTTGAACCACGAAGTTAAGCACATGAGCCAGGCATGGTACGTGTGTGATCTCACCTCGCCTCAGAGCCGCCACCAGGTTACGGCCATTGTCACACGCGACCATGCCGGGATGTAGGTTCAGCGGTCTCAGCCACAGATCTGCCTGCTCTTTCACAGCTGTCCACAACTCACAAGCAGTGTGAGGTTTATCACCTAAGCTTATGAGTTTCAGCACAGCCTGTTGCCGCTTGGCGGAGGCAGTACTGCAATGCTTCCAGCTTGTAACTGATGTGGTGATATCTGAGATGGAGGCTGAACATGAGGAGGAGGAGGAGGAGGAGGATGCGCAGGAGCTGTACACTGTGGGGGCAACTATGACTGACATAGGGCCCGCAATCCTCGGTGTGGGGAGGATGTGTTCCGTCCCAAGGTCCGACTGGGTCCCGGCTTCCACTATGTTTACCCAGTGTGCCGTCAGAGAGATGTACCGTCCCTGGCCACAAGCACTTGTCCACGTGTCCGTGGACAAAATAGTGTCGGCTGGGGACTGAGTACCGAGGGACGGCCACCGCCATAAGATTGCGGAAGGATTCCGTCTCCACCAGCCTAAAAGGCAGCATTTCCAATGCAAGCAGTCGTGAAATGTGCGAATTTAGGACTGTGGCCTGTGGGGCGTTAGCTGCGAATCTCTGCTTTCGTTCAAAGGTCTGGGATATGGACAATTGAACGCTGCGGTGGGATTTGGACGTGGACGTTGATGCTGTTTCTTGAGAAACTGCCATAACAAGTGAAGACTGAGAGGAGGGGGCATCTTTACATGCAGTATGGACAGGGGATTGCCTTGCACACACAACAGGGGGTTCTATTGCACGCACAACAGTGGAAGAAGCAGTGGTGACACCCGCTGACACTGGTCGTGGACCCCGGGTTTCGCCCCACAAAGTCGGGTGCTTTGCTGCCATGTGCCTGATCATGCTGGTGGTGGTCAGGCTCGTAGTTTTGTCACCCCTGCTGATGCTGGCATGGCAGGTGGAACATATGGCCTTTTTGGGGTTATCAGCAGAGTCTTTAAAAAAATTCCAGACTCTGGAAGACCTACCGCTTGTACTGGCAACGTCCCTCGTGTTTGTGTTACTGGGAACGGTTGCCTGCCTTCTGTCTGCGGCCACCACACTGCTTCTTCCTGCCTGTTGGGGTACTCTGCCTCCCTCCCCCTGTGTGCTGCTGGCCTCACTCTGCATGTCCTCCTTCCACGTTGTGTCAGTTACTAGATCATCCACCACCTCCTCCTCTTCCACTTGCGCACCACGATCCTCCTCCTCACTTCCTGGCAATTGTGTCTCGTCATCGTCCACCTCTTGTGACATATTGCCAACGTCGACTTCCTGTGGCCGTGGCTGTTCAAATATTTGGGCATCGCAACATGGGATCTCCTCTTCCACCACTTCAAGCGTATCAGGCGAGGGGCCCAAATATGGAAATGGACCAGTGAACAGCTCTTCAGAGTGTCCAAGTGTGGGATGGGATCACTTGCTGTCTGACGACACTAGGCATGGTGGGAGGAAGGAGCATCAGGGTGAGGAGGAGTATGCGGTCGAGACTCACGGCTACTAAGAGTTGACCGTGTGGAAGACAGACCGGAGGTGGTGGTGCCCAGGTAACTGGAAGTATTGTCTGCTATCCAATTAATAACCTGTTCACACTGATCAGTTCTCAATACTGGTGTTGTTCTGTGCTTCCCTAGTAATTCGGTCAAGAAGTGGGAGCGAGAAGATGTGGCTGTTGGTTGTGGCACATTTTCACCTTGGCCACGGCCCCGTCCTCTGCACGAACCATCACCAGAACGTCCACTTCCACGTCCCTTGCCACGCGCCTTGCCCATTGTAAATGAAGTAAAATAGCTTACACTTGCACTATCAATGGAAAAAGGGTAATAAAGAGTAGATTAGAACCGTGGAAGAGGAAAACCACAGTTATTGTTTACTGGGGTATACCACACTTTTTTAAATAGAGATATTTGCGGCTGAACAGTGAGCGACACACTCAAACTGCTTTTTTTTTAGATACCAAAGGTCCAAAACTGGATAGTACAGCGATTTGACCCGTGGAACTGCGAAACCACACTGGGATGTCGGGCCTACACAAGACTATTTTCAACAGATATATTTTTGTGTCACAACAGTCAGGAGACACTACTGTTTTTCTTTACGGAAAAAACTACCAAAACCTGAATAATAGAGATTTTTTACCGTGGAACAGCAAAACCACAGTTATAATTTACTGGTGTATACCAGGCTTTTTAAAATATATATATATTTGCGGCTGAACAGTGAGCGACACACTCAAACTGTTTTTTTTAGATACAAATGGCCCAAAAGTGTATAATACAGAGGTTTGTACCGTGGAACTGTAAAACCACACTTGTATTTCTCGGGCCTAAACCAGACTATTTTCAACAGATATATTTGTGTCTGAAAAATCAGGGAGACACTATTTTTTTTTTTTTTTAAAAGCAAAAAATGCAAAAAGCAGGATAATAGAGATTTTTTACCGTGGAACAGCAAAAGCACACTTCTGTCTCTCTGGCCTACACCAGACTATTTTCAACAGATATATTTGTGTCTGAAAAATCAGGGAGACACTTATTATTTTTATACAGCAAAAAATGCCAAAAACAGGATAATAGAGATGTTTTACCGTGGCACATCAAAACTACAGTAATAATTTACTGGTGTATACCAGGCTTTTTAAAATATATATATATATTTGCGGCTGAACAGTGAGCGACACACTCAAACTGTTTTTTTTAGATACAAATGGCCCATAGAACTGCAAAACCACACTTCTATTTCTCTGGCCTACACCAGACTATTTTCAACAGATATATTTGTGTCTGAAAAATCAGAGGCACACTTTTTTTTTTGGGGGGGGGGGGGGGCACCAAAAGGTTAATAAGATGGGTATTTGTACATTGTGAAGGAGGAAAAAAAAAAGAGGATTTAGATAAGAAAAAAGGATTTTTCCTGGCCCCCGGGACCTGGAGCTAAGTCCAGCAATTTCAGCAACAGGAGCAGCACACAGGACTGTAATGCAGCGTTTACTGGTATAACCACTGCGTCTCCTATACAGCCTGCCTGATATACCTGGGATAGATATTAGTCCTGAGAAGGACAGTTTGTTTGATCTGGCAGCCTTTACAGACCCTACACTAACTATTTTGCAGGATACATCTCTCCCTAAATCAGCAGCGCTGTCCCTACACTGTCTGATCCGGAGCGACTGTGTCCAAGATGGCGGCGCCCGGTTTTAAATACTCGAGGTGACGCTGTGCGGCCAGCCAATCACTGTAATGCCCACAAACAACATGGCTGCGGCAATACAGTGACTGGCTGGCAATCCCTGCATGTTCATTGGCTCTGTAAAGAGCGCCAAACATGCAGGGCGGAAACCCGAGCTCCCGCCCGAGTAACCCGGAAATGCTCGGTGCTCGCCGAACATCCCGAGTAGCGTGATGCTCGGGCGAGTACCGAGCAGTGTCGAGCATGTTTGCTCAACACTATTCTTTATTAAAATGAAAAGGTTTAAAACTCTGCTGTGCATAATAATTTGGAACATGCATTTTGAGTGCAGTTTGAGTTTTTTATTTTTTTAAAAATATGCTGTTATCATAGGCAGTTTGTGCAAAAAACTTTCAATTGTACTCTAATAGTTATTTGACTGGACAATTACAATGACTGCAATTCATATAGGTAATTTGGGAAAATCTGAGAAAATATTATTTGTATAATAATTTGGAACACAGTGTATGGAATGCTTTCTCAGCATCCAACGAGAGTATCTAATTACAAATTTTTAACTGCATCTAGCCCAGGCAATACTTTGGGCCTAGTAGCAGTGTCTGCTAGTCAGCGGAGTAGCCACCGCCTGTAGATCTAATTACAAATTTTTAACTGCATCTAGCCCAGGAAATACTTTGGACCTAGTAGCAGTGTCTGCTAGTCAGCGGATTATCCCACCTGTTAAGCAAGCTACACCACCTGTAGTTTGGACACTTAATTTTTTCAAAGTAAATGGTTTGGGCCCCCGGGACACTCAGTGAAGAGCATCGTGGAGGCACCCCAAGGCACAGCGGCTGAGACTGGCGGTAGGACGCCTTGCGGTGGACCGCCAAGCTCGATCCTTATAAAAGCTTTTTAACTGCAGCAGCTTTAGTGGACGCTACTGGAGCTGGAATTCCCGTGGCTGCTGGCATCAGACTTGCCCTCCAATAGATCCTTGTAAAAGGATTTAAAGTGTACTCATTCAAAATTACTGAGACAATTTAAATTAAAAAGCTTAGACCTGCCTCCACCGCAGGGTGGCTCGCTCGACCCACCAGCGGACAGACACCAGTATTGGGAGAGGGGGGCTGGCCGTCATGGTCCACCGCAGCTCTGGCACAAACCTGGCAACACGGAGGTCACACAGGCAGGAACGGACTGGCCGTGTCAGCTTCGCACTTTTTTGGTTTTAGAAGGGCATGACATGCCTATATCTGTGTCTCCCCCTCCTTTTACTCCTCCACCTCTTTTCTTTTCGCATGACTATATGTACTTGTCACTTTTCCATGTGTTAGTTGTGTCTTCTGAGCAGTTTGTCAGCTTTTGGACACCTTTGAAGGTGTTTTCTATGTGTTTCTATGTGTTTTTGTTTGCCTGCCATTGGTTTTAATGGTGTTCGACGGTGTTCGACGAACAGTTCGATGAACATACGGGTGTTCGACGAACCGAACCGAACTCGAACACTACGGAGGTGGCTCAACTCTAGTACTGACGCTGCGCAAGGTCCAGGAAGGAGCCGAACTGACGCCGACGTCACCAGTGTGCGACGCAAGGTCCTCGACCCCGATGATCGCCTGCGGAGCCGCGGCCTACGGAGAAGAAGCAACGGAAGGTAGGCCATGGTTAACTAGGGGGGAGGAAGACACCAGGAATGGAGGGAGCTCCCACCGCCAGCGCGGCTGCTGCCGCAGTGATGCCGTTCACGATGCCGTATATCCCCGGAGCGGCATGGTTACCCCAGTACTCAGGGGAGTCGCATACCCTGAGCGACTTTAAAGAAAGACTGTATAGCCTATTCAAAGTATACCCCCTGTCCGAGGAACAAAAAGTGAGCATCCTGATAGGCCAGTTAATTGGAGCAGCCCAAAGAGAAGTGAAGTCCTGGTCAGCCAGGGAAAAGGGGACTGTAAAGGAAATACTGGCCCGTCTAAAGGACACTTTTGATATCTGCACCTCATCAGAGATCAAGCTAAGATTTTATGGGTGCAAACAGCGGGCACAAGACAGTATACGGGACTATGCTTTGAATCTGCAGGAGGCCCTGAGAGCCATTAAGCAGGCAGACCCTGACAGCGTGCGGAATGAGGACAAGCTGTTGACTGAACAGTTCATTGAGGGTCTACAGTCCAGCGCCCACCGAACCCAGTTGCGTGTAATGGCCTTGCAGAACCATGATTTGGACCTTGCGCAGTTTAAAGACAGGGCCATCCGGGTGCTCCAAGAACCGGCACCAGGTGGCGCTGTAACCCACAGACGCCCTGCTATTACCTATCACCAGGAGGCGGCGCCCTTGTCTGCAGAGCCTGTGGGAGCTGATGCACAGGCTTTGGATAAAGCCGTGGCTGCAGACCTGCTCCATCAGGTCCAAGAGCTGACCAAAAGCATTGCCGTGCTAACCAGAACTGTGCAGTCTTTACAGGTGTCCCCCCTAGGAATGATCCAGCAGGCTTCCAGTCCAGAGGACGTCCCTTGGCGCTGACAGAGGAGGATCCCATCGTCCAGAGGAAGGCCCAGCGACCGCTACGACCAGGACGGACAACCCGTCTGCCGCCGCTGCAACCAACAGGACATATGGCAAGGTACTGTCATTTAAACGGGCCCAACCTGGGGCAGAGGGCCGACCCCCAGGCATAAGACCATCAGGCCCATCGAGCTGGCATGATAAGTACGTAGGGGGACGACCAGTCTTGCCTGTGGTGCTGGATGGCATTCCTATGAGTGCACTACTGGACACCGGCTCACAGGTAACCAGCATCCCCTATGTGCTTTTTAAGCTGTACTGGAATGACTCAAATATTACCCGCTACCCAGATGACGATTTGAGCATCATCGCCAGCAATGGTCAGCCCGTACCGCAGGTGGGATTCAAGGAGGTGACCATTAAAATTGGTAAAGTTGAACTGCCAGCGCAAGGACTGATTATTGTGGACATTGACCGTCGTGAAAGCCACCCTAAGATAACCTTGGGTACTAATGTTATTGAAAATTGTCTTGCAGAGATAATTGTCATATTACAGCAGGTTGCAGTGAACGCCAGCTCCAGCCAGCAGCGTGTCCTACAAAAAGAGATTGCCTTGATGAAAAGGCAACAGGTAGAACTGTCTGGTGGTGAGATTGGTAGTGTTAGGATGAGTGACCCGTTCCCTATCGCCATGCCCCCAAAAAGTGAGATAATGATCTGGTGCCGGACTGCAATCGGGTTAAGAGGAAGGGACTACCAAGTCATGGTAGAACCCATCTACTCAGACAGTAGGCCCACCATTTTGACAGCACGGGGGGTGGTCGATGTACGCCATGAGAGGGTACCCGTCCGCATCCTAAACATTGGGGAAAGAGAAGTATACTTGCCCCGGTATGCCACTCTAGCCAAATTGTTCACTGTTAACCAAAACTCTGTAAAGGCTGTGTAACCTTTGCCTCCATCTCAACCAGAGGAGGGTAATGGCTCCAAGAAACAAATGGAGGACTGGTGTCAGAAGCTGCATGTGGGCACCGCCTCCACTCCCTCACACCAAAAACAGGGAGTCTACCGAGTGGTGCAGGAGTACGAAAGTGTCTTTAGCAAACACCCGCCAGACTTTGTGCAAATAAAGGGGGTAGAACACCATATCCCCACAGGAGACCATCCACCCATAAAGGAAAGATACCGACCTGTACCCCCTGCACACTATCAGAATGCCAAGGGAATGTTGCGAGAAATGAAGGAGGCTGGGATAATCAGGGACAGCTGTAGCCCCTGGGCAGCTCCCCTAGTTCTTGTGAAAAAGAAAGATGGCACCATGAGAATGTGTGTAGATTACAGAAAGGTCAACGGTATCACACACAAAGATGCATTCCCGTTATCTAGGATAGAGGAATCTTTAGCTGCATTAAATTCTGCTAACTTCTTCTCCACTTTGGATCTTACTAGCGGGTACTGGCAGGTTCCTGTAGCAGAGGCAGACAAGGAGAAGACCGCGTTCACCACCCCGATGGGTCTTAGCGAATTCAACTGTATGCCGTTCGGGCTCTGCAACGCACCAGGAACCTTTCAGCGGTTGATGGAGTGCTGCCTGGGGCACAGGAATTTCGAGACAGTCCTGCTATACCTGGACGATGTCATTGTGTATTCCAAAACATATGAGGACCATCTTAAACACCTGGCAGAGATGTTTGACGCCCTGGCAGGATACGGCCTAAAGGTGAAACCCTCAAAGTGTCATCTACTGAAACCAAAGGTACAGTACCTGGGACACGTGGTGAGTGCTGACGGAGTAGCTCCAGACCCTGATAAGATCACAGTGATTAAGGACTGGCCCAGACCCTCCAGCATAAAGGAAGTGCGGCAGTTCCTCGGGTTGGTAGGCTACTACCGAAGATTCATCTCCGGGTTCACCAAAATGGCAGCCCCTATGCAAGATCTCCTCTTGGGTCAGTCAAAGACCAAGAATCAGAAGCCGCCCTTCAGGTGGGACAAGCTGTAAGAGGAGTCTTTCCGCCAGCTGAAGATGGCCCTCATGGGGGATGAGGTCCTGGCTTACCCTGATTACGGCCAGGCTTTCATCCTCCACACAGACACCAGTAACGTGGGGATAGGAGCCGTACTATCCCAGATCCAGCAGGGCAGAGAGCGGGTAATTGCTTGCGCCAGCCGAAAACTACGGCCCACAGAGAGAAACTCTGAGAATTATAGCTCCTTCAAGCTAGAGTTCCTGGCAGTGGTGTGGGTAGTGACGGAACGTTTCAAACATTACCTTGCCTCTGCCAAGTTCAATGTGTACATGGACAACAACCCGTTGACACACCTGGACACTGCAAGACTTGGTGCCCTGGAGCAAAGATGGATGGCCCGGCTGTCCAACTATGAGTTCACCATCAAATACCGGGCGGGACGCACAAATGCCAACGCAGATGCCCTGTCCAGGATGCCGAACTTGCCGGACGGAGGGGAAGATCCAGAAGAACTGGAAGAGATTGAACTCCCTGTCATGGGATTACCCAGTGTTCCCACTGTGTAAGGGACAAGCACTCTGCCACGTTCAATCCCTTACCCCACTACAGCTAGGCGGAGACGCAAGACAGTGACCCAGCCATCCGCCTGGTAAAAGAGATGCTGTCACAGGCTGATGCCCTCCTTGATCCAGACGCTCCGGAAGAGACCAAACAGCTGTGGAAGGAGAAGAGTAAACTGTCTCTCTACAAAGGGAAGCTGTGCCAGAGAATTGTCAACTCCCGGACCCATGAGCTGACCTGGCAGGTAGTGGTCCCGAGATGAGACGCGGCTATGGTCCTGGAGGCATACCACAACGGAGCAGGGCACTTTGGATGGAAGAAGTTGGAGTTCCTGTTGCGTGAACGGTTCTTCTGGGTAGGCATAAGAGGGGCCATTGAGAGATGGTGCAGAGACTGCGGCCCGTGCAACCTGAGAAGAAAGGACTGTGCCAGCCAGAAGACTCCCCTGCAGCCCATCATCACCAAGCAGCCTCTAGAACTGGTAGCCCTGGACCATGTGAAGCTGGCTTCAAGTAGGTCCGGGTACATCTACGCCTTCAACATCGTAGACCACTTCTCCCGGTTCCTGGTGGTGGTCCCTGTCAAGGACTTAACGGCTCAGACAGCAGCTAGAGCCTTACAGCAGCACTTCAGCCGTCCACACGGGTATCCGGAGCAAGTGTTGACTGACCAAGGTCCAGCCTTCGAAGCGGAGGTCTTTCAGGAGTTCTGCAACCTGTATGGCTGCAAGAAGATAAGGACAACGCCCTATCACCCCCAAACCAATGGATTATGCGAGAAGATGAAGCAGGTGGTGATAGACTTGCCGGAAGAACGCAGTCTGTGGCC
Organism: Phyllobates terribilis; assembly: GCF_046119375.1. Classification (NCBI taxonomy): domain Eukaryota; kingdom Metazoa; phylum Chordata; class Amphibia; order Anura; family Dendrobatidae; genus Phyllobates; species Phyllobates terribilis. The sequence continues at coordinate 122,717,372 of NW_027362762.1, read as the reverse complement.
TGAAAAACTGCCTGATCTGGTGGACTTGTATAACCACATCCCAGTAAATTCCACCAACTGCACCCCGGCTTACCTAATGAGAGCAATTGACCTGGATATGGGAGTCCTGACACCCGAGGACACCTCGCCAGAGGCAGACTGGGATACAGAACGGCCGCAGCAGTACCGGAAAGTGCAGGAGAGTGTTGAGAGAAGTCTGTCTCAAGCAAGAGAAAGGCGAGAGAGGACTTACAACCAGCATGCTCCCACTGTTCCCCTGGCACCTGGAGAGAAGGTCTTGAAGAGGAAGAGGCGGCTCCATAAGTTGGATGACCAGTGGGAGAAAGAACCGTACACAGTACTGCCCTCAAGCCATGAAAATCCGAAAGTATGCGTTATCAGTAAGGATGGAGGAGAGACCACAGCCACTGTCTCCAGAAACCACCTGAAGAAGTGTCCCGAGCAGCTGCAAAGCACTGATGAAGACCAAGATAGCCCTCAACCCGCAGAGGAAAGGGAAGAAATGGTCAGTACAGTACTCGGAGAATTTCCCCGGTCCTGGACACAAATTAACAACGCTATTGTGGTACCCGTCCTTACCTTTCTCCAGCCAGCCCCTCAAGGGCCTACAGAAGAGCAAGTAGTGTTGGGAGAGCCACCGGCTTCGGAGGCAGAAGATTCCATACCAGCAGCCCAGGAGAATCAACCCTCTGCTAGTAGTGAGCCTGCAGTGCCCGTGGTAAGCCAAAGAGTACGCAGAAAGCTGCCCAGTCTACCCGTAACATCTCCAAACTCCTGTAGTGCAGACACTAGCGAGCCCACTACACAAGGGGTGGAGACAGGGGACCCAGAAAGAACACCACCAGATAGTGTGTTACGTAGGTCCACCAGTAGCACTAGAGGTCAGAAGCCCGCTCGCTGGAGATTTTAAATGTGATATATATACCTGTATATTGCAAATTGTTGAAATATTTTAAGTTCGTACCTGAATACTAATTATGTTTCTCTAGTTACCTGACAGGGTTTATGGACTGACAGGTTATGGACAATGAATAATCGGAACTGTACCTTGTAAATAGTTGCACTTGTTAAGTGCCCCTTTTGTGCCAGACCACAGAACAAAAACCCATGGAGGTGGCTGAAGACGTGGTCCAACGCCGGATCATCGATGCCCTGTAGCCACCCCAGGGCCTACGTGGAGGGTTTGGGACGGGTCCCTCAAAATACATCTTGGGTCACATGGACACCTGGTTACGGAAGCGCCGTGAACTATAAAGACTGAACTCCTTGTGTATATGTTGCTGTGTTATATCTTATACCCTGTTATGTATGTTTTCAAAAAATGTGTTTAGTCCTGGAGTACTAAAATTTTCCAGGGGGGAATGTGGCACCCCAGGGGGTCTGGTTGCCACAGTGGTAGAAATACCATGTCTGAGAGTGAGCATAGGGTTTCCTGGTCTGGAGCACTATTACATGCAACGCCTCCTGCCCCAGTCCAGGGAGGGGAGGAACCTGCCCTTTATAAACTGGATCTGGGGCGGGGTTAGTTAGTTAGTTCCAGAGGAAGGGACAGAGGAGCAGCAAGAAGCTCTGTAGGAGAAAGGAGCTGAAAGCCAGGGATTGGAGCTGATAGAGCTCATCCTGGCAGAAGACGCAGAGAACCGGACACCGGAGTCCGAGGCTGTGAGGATATCCACATCCAGCAGCAGAAACCACCTGGCAGGGGATTTCAGGTCCTCTGGCTATAGAAAGCCCGGAGGCTCAGTCACACATAAGGGACCGGCACCGCCATCGAGAAGCGGAAGACACCAAAGGCCCCAAGTCACCAGCCATACGGGTGAGCACCACACGGTACACTCAGCGACGTGGGCTACTACACGACTACAGCAGGGTAGCCAGGAAGAGTGCAGTCAGACGGGAAGGCCTACACCTCCACCTGGCCAGGGGGACTCTTGTTCGCTCACAGACTGACCAGGTCTCTAATGTTAGCCAGTACTCCTGGCAGGGCCTTCTTCATTACCAACAGTAAAGACCCTGAACTGCACGGCACGGACTCTGAGTCATTTCTGCTGTGCCCATGCACCACAACCCTCACCATTTACACATGCTGCCCTGAGGCTATACTCCTCCTGTGGGGAGTTATACTACCCTCTGCTGCGCACACAACATCAGCCTCAGCGGTCTGCCCTGCAGCGGCGGTTCTCAGTGACCGCAATCCACGGGTGGCGTAGTCGGACATTTCAACACTAAAAACCAAGTAAACAGATCCGCCACTGGTTTGACCACCCTGAGCCACGGGACCGGGTCGTCGACACGGAGACTACAACCCCTGACATTACACAGAGACCCGGCTCCGGGTATTCCCCCACACACGGCCCAGGGGGCGCGTCATATCAACTTTCTTTTCTAATGGATCTTTTACAGATCCTAAATCCTCAAAAGGGCCACATTTTTAGGAACCCTGGCAATGACAACAACAATTTTTGGGGATTTTTCCCAAATATCACTCAGATCTTCCTCAAATGGGTATGTCCTTTTAAGGGTACTAGGAATCAAAACCCTCTTAACTGGTCGCTTCCATTCTTTTTTGATCAGGGAAAGTTAATTTTTATGAACTGGAAACACCCGATGTTTGCCCTTTTCCAGGTTACTAAAGAAGGAATCTTGCACGGATCCACGCTCTTTCCCATAGCAGACCTAATCATTTTTAGTAGTTTCCCTGTTTCTTCCACCAAAAAACATGATTGACCATATTCACTATAAGATGATGATGATTCTGAACTGTCTGAGTCAATCAATTCCCCGTATTCCTCTTTTACTTCCTCTGAGCTAACCTCTGACGGTGTATGCTGCAAGCCTAAGGAGGTGGAAGGGACTCGGGTATGGCAAATTTCCCTTTTTACCGTACTCTTAACCTTGTCTTTAATCAATGTTTTAATTTCCTAAATAGGAAAGAAGATTCGTTCATTACCATTTTTTTTAAACACGGACGGCAACATTTTTCAGCAAAGGATTTTGGCAATGCTTCCCTGCACAAGGCAGATTCCTTGCTTTCTGTATTAGTCATTGCTTTCTTGGGCCTATCCTAAATCAGGTAATAATTTGTGATGAGCGAACGTGCTCGCCACTGCTCGGTACTCGCCCGAGCACCACTGTGCTGGACAAACTCGGCGAGTTTTTCCGGGTTGCTAGGGCGGGAACTCGGGTCCCCTCCCTGCATGTTTGGAGCTCTTTATAGAGCCAATCAACATGCAGGAATAGCCTGCCACGCACTGTAATGCCGTAGCCATGTTGGTTGTGGGCATTACAGTGATTGGCTAGCCGCACAGCGTCATCAGGTCTATATAAGACCTGGCGCCGCTATGCTCGTCACAGTGTACCTCGGAATCAGGCAGAGTAGGGAGAGGTGCTGCTGCATTGGGAACAGATTTGCTTCTTTATAGTTAGTATACGTATTCCACAACATATATATATATCCAACTGAACTAACAGTCCTTCTGAGGATTAATCCAGCTGTATATATTCAGTGGTGATAGCAGGAGTTAGGCAGGCAGTCAGGGCATGTGGCAAACTGCAGTGCATGATACAGCACAAGAGGGTTCATTGAACGTCCTGTTAGTATAGATATTCCACAACATATATATTTATATATATATATATCCATCTGAACTAACAGTCCTTCTGAGGACTAATCCAGCTGCATATAATCAGTGCTAGTCAGGCAGGCAGTGTATGTGGCAGACTGCAGAGTATGATACAGCACAAAGGGCGATTGAACATCCTGTCTGCTGCTAATGTAGTAATTACAGATATTTGTTGACATAGCCCCAGAAATTAGGGGCCAGGGAAATTTTTTTTCATCTTAATCATGGTTATTTGCTTAAAAAGCAGTCCAGACTACACCATTTTTCTGCTCCATTTGCTTGTTCTCACTGCAGAATAAAGCCATATCTGTTCCATTTTTCAGCGATAAAAATCCAGAAATTTAAACTGAACGTGGAAAATATTGGCCTCCTTTTCCATTCTGATGCACTGTGTCGGTCAAGCTATTCACACTAGGTGTTTGTGAAGGATAGTATTAGCAAATTACAGGCCTGCTATTTAAAACCGTGGTTCTCTGTCAGACATAACACCTATAAGAGTGTTCCAAAATCAGCCATTTCTTCCATTTTCATTTTGTTGCAGTGTGTCGGTCAAGCTATTCACACTAAGTCTCTGTGTAGAATAGTATTAGTAAATTACAAGCCTGCTATTTAAAACCGTGGTTCTAAGTCAGACATATCACCTATAAGAGTGTTCCAAAATCAGCCATTTCTTCCATTTTCATTTTGTTGCAGTGTGTCGGTCAAGCTATTCACACTAAGTCTCTGTGTAGAATAGTATTAGTAAATTACAAGCCTGCTATTTAAAACTGTGGTTCTAAGTCAGACATATCACCTATAAGACTGTTCAAAAATCAGTCATTTCTTCCATTTCCATTCTGTTGCAGTGTGTCGGTCAAGCTATTCACACTAGGTCTCTGTGTAGAATAATATTAGTAAATTACAGGCCTGATATTTAAAATTGTGGTTCTCTGTTACACGTATCACATACAACTGCATTCCAAAATCAGCCATTTCTTGTGAACGTGGAAAATATTGTCATCCATTAAAAATGGGCAAGGTGCGTGGCAAGGAACAGGGAAGTGAACGTGATGATGATGGTGCATGCAGAGGCAGATGCCGAGGACATAGCCGTGGGCAAGCTGAAATTGCGCCACAACAAACACCCACATCTTCTCGCTCGACCTTCCTGTCCCATTAACTAGGGGACCGCTTTACACCACTATTGAACCAAGAGCAGTGTTAAAAGGTTGTTGGTTGGATAGTAATGTTTCTAGTCACTTTGCCACCACCACCACCACCCTGTCTTCCACACGGTCAAGTCTCAGTAGTTGTGAGTCTGGACAGCATATTCCTCACCCTGATCCTCCTTCCTCCCACCATGCCGAGTGCCTGGAGACAACTGATCCCATACTTGGACACTCAGAAGAGCTGTCCACTTTTCCATTTGTAGATTCGGGCTTCTCGCCCGGCCAGCTTCAAGCGAGTCAAGAGGAGAAAGCATGTAGTGATGCCCAAATATTGGAGCAGCCACGGCGATGATGAGAAAGTGCAATTACTGTCGCAAGAGGTAGATGATGATGATGAGACACAATTGCCAGAAAGTCAGGAGGAGGACCAGAGTGTGGAATTGCAAGATGAGGTGGTGGATGATATTGCTACAACAGGGGTAGCAAAACTAGCAGCCTGACCACCACCAGCATGATCAGGCACATGGCAGCAAAGCATCCGACTAAGTGGACCAAAACCCAGGGTCCAGCAACAGTTTCTGTGAGTGACTCCACTGCTTGTTCTGCTGTTGTGCGTGCACTCCAATCCCCTGTCCATGGCCCATGTCAAGATGCCTCCCGCCCTCCACCTGTCGTTGAACACTCTCAACTAACACCATCAGCCAGCACGTCCAAGTCCTTGTCCCAGCGAAGCGTTCAGTTGTCCTTACCCCTGTCCTTGGAAAGCAAGCGCAAATACGCAGTCAACGCCCTACAGGCCACACTACTATATTCACACATTTCGCAAATGCTTGCGCTCAAAATGTTGCCTTTTAGGCTTGTGGAGACGGAAGCTTTCTGCAACCTGATGGTGGCAGCCATCCCTCAGTACTCAGTCCCAGCTGCCACTATTTCTCCTGATGTGCCATCCCCACATTAGACGAGCATGTGTCCCACAATATTAGACGTGCCCTCAACAACACAGTTACTGGGAAAGTCCACCTAATCAGGGACACTTGGACAAGTGCTTGTGGGCAGGAACGGTACATCTCACTAACAGCACACTGGGTTAATATAGTGGAAGCCAGGACCCAGTCGGACCTTAGGATAGAAAACATCCTCCCAACACTGAGGCCCTCAATCAGGGTTGCCCCCACATTCTACAGCTCCTGCACCTCCACCTCTTCAGCCTCCATCTCCGAAATTACGACATCAGTCGCAAGCTGGAAGCACTGCCTCGGCCAAGTGGCAACAGGCAGTGCTGAAGCTAATATGCTTAGATGACAAACCTTTCAACGCTGAAGAGTTATGGACAGCTCTGAAACAGCAGGCAGATCTGTGGCTGACACCGCTGACCTTACAGCCAGGAATGGTCATGTGTGACAATGGCCGGAAGCTGATGGCGGCTCTGAGGCAAGTTGAGCTCACACACGTACCATGCCTGGCCCATGTGCTTAACCTTGTGGTTCAGCAATTTCTCAAAACCTACCCGGATCTGCCAGATCTGCTAGTCAAAGTACGCCGCATGTGTGCCCATTTTAGAAAGTCAGCTACAGCTTGCGTCGCCCTTGACGTGCTTCTGCAGGATTTGCAGATTCCAGCTCACTGACTGATCTGCGATGTCCCCACACATTGAAACTCTAGATTGCAGATGTTGGGAAGGATTTGTGAGCAGAAGAGGGCAGTTGTTGACTACCAGCATCAACAAGGCTGTCGGTATTCAGGTCAGACTTCACACATAAAACCTCAGGAGTGGACATGGATGTCAGACATATGTACCATCCTCCAAAACTTTGAGGACTCCACCAAGATGGTGAGCGGCGATGATACCATAATTAGCATCACCATCCCGCTTCTCTGTCTTCTGAAACGCTCTCTGCTCACAATTAAAGAGGATGCATTGCAGGCGCAGCACGATGAGATGGAGCAAGGAACCATACAGGGTGATTCCACACAGCCCAGCCTCATCTCATTCCAACTTGGATTGGGTGACAATGATGAAGTAGAGGAGGAGGAGGAATAACATGAGCTAGTTTCCTGCGCTATAGATGGTACTACCTGCACAACTGTCATACCGTCTGTTTAGCATGGATGGCCTGAGGACAAGGAGGGGGAGGATGAGGAGGAGAGTATGGTCAGTCATCCTCTTGGTGAGGACAAGGAAGTCTTGCCTCTTTGCAGTCTGGCACACATGGCTGAGTTTGTTACGCTGCCTTTCCTGTGACCCTCGCGTTGTCCAAATTTTGGGTTACAGTCATTATTGGTTGCTGAGAATTCTAGACCCACGCTACAAGGAGAACTTTATGTCTCTTATTCCCATGCAGTACAGGCCTAATAAAATGGGGCAGTACAAGAAGGCCCTTGTTGCGGAATTATTAAAAAAATTCCCATCTGAAAAAGCTGGCGACAGAGGTCACAGTTCTTTGGACAACCAAGGAGTACAGCCGAGAGAGACACAACTTCAATCCAGCAGAGGCAGAGGAACACTGTCAAAGTTCTGGGACAGTTTTCTCACACCCTCCCATCTCGCAGACCTTTATGCGCGGGGTACTCTCCCAAGAAGGGAAAAGTTGAGAAAGATGCTGAAGGACTACCTTGCCGACCGTACCAACATGCTCTGTGATTCTTCTGTGCCTTATAATTATTGGGTATCCAAGCTGGACAGGTGGCATGAACTGGCTCTCTACACCTTGGAGGTCCTGGCCTGCCCTGCTGCTAGCGTTTTGTCAGAGCGGGTTTTTAGTGCAGCTGGTGGAATTATAACCGATAGGCGCATCTGCATGTCAAATAAAAATGCTGACAGGCTGACTCTTATAAAAATGAACAAGGGCTGGATTGGGGCAGATTTCTCAACACCACCGAATGATAGCAGCGTAACATAAACTCAAATACAGTGTCTTTTTTTAGGAGATCTAACTCTATTTCCATGCACCTCTGTCTTCACACCCAGACATGGGTATACACTTCCTGATTTTGTCTATTTGCTCTTGTCCCCCTCCTTCTCCTCATCCTCCACCACAATATCACCACCATATGTACCATATCAACATATCTAAGTCTCTTGCAAGGGGGATTGGAGTTCCCCCAAATTTTTGGAAGCCATTACTTCACTGCATAGGCAAACAGTATGGGAACATTGTTTTCCGGAGGCCCTCTGACCTCTACGTCTCTTGAAAGGGGCATTGGAGTGCCTCCAAATTTTTGACAACCATTGCAGTCACTGCATAGGCAAACAGTATGGGAGACCCTCTCTTTTCTATTGTTAGTGCGGTTTTTTCTAAATTTTGGCAGCCGTTGGACTCACTGCATACCCTTTAACTGTATAGCAGAAAATCTCTTTTCTAATGGGAACATGTCATTTCTGTGGCCCAGCTCTGTGTCTTTAAATTATTAGTAGGGTTTTTCCTAATTTTTGGCAGCCGTTGCACTCACTGCATACCCCATAACTGAATAGCAGACCCTCTTCTTTCTAATGGGAGCATGTCATACTCGATACTGTGGCACAGCTGCATGTGTCTTTAAATTGTTAGTGGGGTTGTCCTAAATTTTGGCAGCCGTTGGACACTCTGCATACCCTATAACTGAATAGCAGACCCTATCCTTTCTAATGGGAACATGTCATTACTGTGGCCCAGCTCTTCGTGTCTTTAAATTGTTAGTGGAGTTTTTCCTAAATTTTGGCAGCCGTTGGACTCACTGTATACCCTATAACTGAATAGCAGACCCTCTCCTTACTAATGAGAACATGTTGTACTCGATACTGTGGTATTTCTGCATGTGTCTTTAAATTGTTAGTGGGCTTTTTCCTAAATTTTGGCAGCCATTGGACTCACTGCATACCCTTTAACTGTATAGCAGACCCTCTCCTTTCTAATGGGAACATATCGTTACTGTGGCCTAGCTCTATGTGTTTTTAAATTGTTAGTGGGGTTTTTCCCAAATTTTGGCAGCCCTTGCAGTCACAGAATGGGCATTACCACTATAGTAGACCCGCTCCTTTATAATGGAATTTTTTTTTTACTGAGACCCTCCTTTAAGTCTCTTCAAAGAGGTATTGGGTTGCGTCCAAATTTTTGGCAGCCCTTGCAGTGACTGCATACGTAATAACAGTATAGGAGACCCACTCGTTAATAATGAGAGCAACAAAGCATAACCGGCTGATTGTTCTCTAACAATAGCGAGGGCCGACTGGTGGCCCTTTAAGAATAGTAAAGGCCACCTGATGGCCCTATAAAAATAGGCTTTGTGAGTTTCAGAGTCCCTCCATCATAAATGAAACAGGATGTGTCTGATGATGTGTCACACACCACATGGCCAGATAAGGTTGTCAAATGTTAAAATTACATTTCCTGGTGAATGCATTTGTCTTGGTTTAAAGCAATGCAAAAGTGCAAAAACGCATCAAAAATGCTACATGTGAACATAGCCCAAGGTGTGGAGGAGCATTGTTGTATATTTATTTTGCCTGATATACAAGTAATTACCCTGGAAAGGATGTTCCTTAACATATTTCCCAGGAAAATCCATTTTGGTTTTGCTTTTGTATGTTTTATTGTGAGTCCGTAAAAGTGAAGTAATACCTCTGAGAATGTTGTTTACAGCAGTGACCTGGGAGTCAGAAATGCTTCCAGGGGTCTTCTCCATGCTGTTCCCATGTCATTTGTGCACTGTTCTCATCGATATGGGCAATTTTTAGGCCCTCTGCAGACCGTCGGGGGAGCCGCCTGAAAAATGCTCAAGTTTCCTATAGACTTACATTGGACTCGTTACTGGAACCAAGCACTCGAGTATTGCAATTTGCTTGACTCGAACAACGAGTACCCGAGCATTTTAGTGCTCGCTCATCACTAGTAATAATACTAATCAGCATATGTTTAAAAGAAATAACTCACCCCATCCTAGGCCCCGGAAGTACTGCGCCAGGAGTAGGTTTCGTATCATCTTCACCAGAGAAGCTTGGATTCTCCATGTTGCACTCACAAGGCACACCTTGAGTATCCACTTGCAAAGAAGCCACACCTTCTACTCCATTTTATATGAGGAGGTGTGGGAGGAGCTTTGGCTGCCTGTTTTTTTTTTTAGATTCTCAGTGCTTTTCACCGGTCCCATCTTCCAAACCCGGAAGTGGCAGGTGAATTTGTAGCGCCCCGTACGCTCGGTCGCTACAGAGGTATTGCACCTCTGCCAGAGGTGTGATATTCCACTCCTGGGTAAGGATGGAGTATGGACCAGGGCTCAGGTAGCTGCATGCAGCACACACACCCCATTTCCGGGGGACAGCTCAACGGTGCTCCCATTTAAATATTAATGCAGGCACGACAGACCATGTCCCTGGCTGGAGTGGGGAGGGAGGAGGAAAACCCGGTGATGTAGGAGCAGGAGGGGACGGTTCCTGAGCGTAGGTAGGAGCTCATTGGTTGCTGGTCACCTGGTCTCAAGTTCTAGAGGGAAGTATGAAAGGTGGACACCATCTTAGATCGAGGTTCAGTTGAGTTCGAGTTCAGTCTGTTCGGTGGAGAATGCAGAAGAGAAGACAGGGAGCAGAGGCTCTGTCGGAGCTCTACTCAGAGGCAGGTCTAGAGAAAAGGCCGGGGCCTGAGAGGAGAAGGAACAGAGGAGAAGAGAAGGAACAGGAAAGGGAAAGAAGTGGCCAAGAAACAGAAGGGCTCAGGAACAAGAAGGTGGAAGGGACCCTAAGGACCAACGTGAATCGGGTGACGGGTCAGGCAAGAAGAGGGTACCGGATCCCAATTTGGTGGAAGCTAATAATCTTCAGCCAAGAACCGGAGGTCGCGACCATCACTTGGTGCGACCCCTTGCTAAACCTTGCTAGGAAGGCATACCATATAGGGTAGCGGGAAACGGTGCCCACGTTTGCCTGCATAGACCCGCGGGAGCTGGACAGAAGCTTGGTCACTGGCGGGGCATGAGCCGAAGGAAGGATAGGAAGGAGCTCTGAACCATACTCCTGAAGTGCCTGGGGGTTGACCGAGTCCCTCACCTGGTGGACACCGCACGGCTTGGGTGGTCACTGCTTGCGCCGAAGTGACCCGGAGCATATGAACTGTGAGTAAAAGACTTTGGACTGCAGTACGTTGTCTGTGTACTCCTTGCTCCTCCAGCACTAACGGCACTGGGACTCTCTGCACCATCACCCCCACCATCCTCTACACTGCCCTGGGGCTACACTCTTCCCGTGGGGAGTAACACTACCTCAGCTGCAAACACCATCAGCCTCAGCGGTCTGCCTTGCAGCGGCGGTTCATAATAGCCGCAATCCACGGGTGGCGTAGTCGGACATTACCTACAGCACATAGCAGACTACCACTGGTCTGACCACCCTGAGCCACGGGACCGGGTCGCCACCACTACTCCCAGCATTGCCCTGAAGCCCGGTCCCGAGTGCCCCACGGCCCAGGGGGCAAGTCAAATTCATGGGTTGGCACTAGGCATCTGACGTCACGCCTCACCTCCGACCCGGAAGCAGCTGGGCCCACGCATGTGCCATCGATCAATCTGGTGCCATTTTTAAATTTGGGCATGCAGTGAACCCAGAAGCAACCTGCCGGTATCAGAACAGGTGCTCCGGGTGGAGAGATCCTCCAGAGATTAGTGCACCCAACTATTGGACAGCCCTTTGGCCGCCAGGACCTCACAGGGTCTGCACTATTACCAGGAGAAATCTCCCCAGGTACCTTCTTTCTCCTGGACTATAGGTATCCTCTTCCAGGAACAGTAAACCACACTGGGGAAGTGGAGAGGTACCGACCCTTTTATTCTGGTAGGTTTCCTGTTCCTGGGGGTGGATACTCTCGGTACGGTGCTGTTATGGTGAAGGGAAAATAGCAATGTCATCCAGCAAGGATTTCTATTTAGACAGCATTGGATCCTATTAAAAATATAGCTATACATGGTGTTGTCATATGAGGATACTGGAGCCAAAAGGCCCATAGCATCCCTCTGTTCCATATAAATAGATAAGAACTGTAAATTACTTGATTCCGCATCTTATTAGAGTGATATGTAAATGTCAAAGTAATTAAAAAATGCAATAATTTTTATGATCACTTGTATAACCTTTCTATCATTGAAGATAAATATAAAAGAAATCACAGTCCCTTAAAATTTCTAAGGAAAAAATATTTGTGGCGATTGGAAAAATAAAGCTTTTCTCTGTATGGTATTCATCAATGCAAACCATACAATATCAGTGAGACAGAATATAGTGAACTGTTTTATTCCAAAGGGTTTTCAAAGGGCGTTCAAGGCCGCATGAGTAATAGCTGAACATGCTTCAATCTAAGATTTAGGCTTTGTTTTTGAACTATTGTCTTGGATTTTAGCCTAATTGACCTTTATTCATTTCTTTCTGAGCGCAGAGTTCTTGCCTGCCAGAAAAAACATACAGTAGATTATTCTGACTTAATGATCACTGTCACAATGTTGGTCTTAAGTTGCGATTAGGTTTTAAGTTGATAGTAGATCCCAGGTTGGCTCTGGTCATACACAGTACAATACAGTTAAAGGGGTTATCCGGTCTAAAATGAAAAGTCTGCAGTCACTCTGTGTGATTGCAGACTCTTGAATCTACCCAGCACGTGCGCTGCGAGGATTTGCCAGATCACCGAAATTCCCAACTCAAAAGCCAACAATTCCTAGCAGCGCACAGTGCGCATGCTGTGGGGATACAAAAGTCTATAGTCCATCACAGTGACAGCAGACTTTTCATTTTAGACCGGACAACCCCTTTAATACAAAGACATAGGCCCCAATTCATTATAGCTTTTATGCCAGAATTCTGGTGTAAAAAGAGTTGAAAAGGTGCAAAATTTTAGAGCAATGCAAGGCTGTGCTAAGATTTTGCAACCTTTGGTGGTTTTACGCCATTTTCACCCAGCTCCAACAAAGTGGGTGGAGCTGGGGCGAGAAGGGGGCATGGCAATCCCCGCTTGTCAAATTCATGACAAGTGACAGTGCTCCTTATGCTGAAAATCTTACTCCAGTGACTGATTGGAGTGAGATTAGTGGTGAGATACACACAGAGTCACATGCCAATTTCAGACTCGTCAGATTCATTTAGAGGTGTGTGCCTCCTAGCAGGGTCGGACTGGGGTGCCTAGGGCCCACCAGGGGAACTGACTCTAGGGGCCCACACTACAGCCCACCATAAACGGTTTTATTACTTGTTATGTTTTTCTATAATGTACTATAGTTACATGATTGGCTGCGCTGTGAAGCACTGAGTGGCAGGACTTTGTTCGAACAGTCATTCCGTACTGCCAGAGTCCCTTAATGGTAACTTGTCACCTGGAAAAACGCTATTTATCTGCAGATATAGGGGTAATCTGCAGGTAAATAGAGTTTAAAGCTTGGTTAGACAGCTTAATGGAAAAGCATTGGCTACACGGAGAAAATTACGTTTCATTCTCCCTGCCGCCACTCGCTTCCTGTTATTGGGTCGGTGCAAGGAGGGAGACATTACAGTCACCGCGAACTACAAAGTGAGGGTGCTGCAATAACGTCCGGCACCTTTATTGTGACACTTCCATGGAGCCCAACCTCAGGCTGAGCTTCATTGAACGACTAACATGGCAGCAGCACCTGGCAACTAGTGCTGAGCGAGCGTGGTCGGATAAGGTGTGATCCCAGCATGCTCGGGTGTTATCCAGGTATCTTGTAGTGCTCTGCTAATATGCTCGAGTCCCCAGGGTAGCATGTTTTGCGGCGGTAGGCAGACACAACACATGCAGGAATTGCCTGTTTGTTAGGTAATCCCTGCATGTGTTGCTTCTGTCTACCGCCGCAAAACATGTTACCGCAGGGACTCGAGAATATTAGCAGAGCACTACAAGATACCCGAGCATGCTGAAATAACACCTTGTCCGACCACGCTCACTCAGCACTACTGGCAACCCATCAGCAACCTGCAACTGCGTCACAGGGGGCTGAAGGGAACAGGTGACTGCATGCACCAGCCATCGTGCTATCTAAATGCCGCTGTCAGTGATTGACAAGGGCACTTAAATACTCAAAACAGCAGCAATCAAGGCGAGCTCTGATCACTGCTGTTACAGGCAGACGCCGGCTATGTAACACAGCCGACATCTGCCCAGTATGGAGCAGGCTCAGCTCCTGAACCCGCTTCATACAAGCACATCCCAATGGTGACAGTTATGACAAGGTTAGCAAATTTCACTTGTCTGTTCCTAAATGTGGAAAGACAAATGGAATTCCCTAACACATGTGAGCAAGTCCTAATAGATTTAGTAAAGGTGCCTCAAGCATATGAATGTTATTACACCACAATGGACTCTTACATACACACATCTTACAAAAATACATATTATTCCAGATACGTAAACACATACAAACACGCAGACGCGCACAAACACATCAGTACATGAATACATCATCTGAACCACCATCATTTGTAATGTCAGGTCAGCCCCATATATCTTTGTATCACATAAACCTACAACTCCCAGTATGTAATTAACAATAGAGATACTGGGAGTTATCAGTCATCATCAGACTGCGGACCATACAGGAACCACAGTACTGATGAGACACAGGCAGGATCACAAATGAACATTTACATCCAGGTATCTTACCTGAGACGGCTTCTCTGATTAGAGTCGTTCTCTTTCTTTTCTTCCTCTTGTCCAGACCCCTTGATGACTTTTCTCATCCACAGCTCGTCTCTGCAGACTTCCATCTTCTCCGGTCTTCTGCAGCACATCCCGACACGATGCCCTTAAAGATACAGTGTCATTATAATGCTCCTGAATAAAAATATCTACACTGAGCCCCTGAATAAACCTAACTCTTACAATGCTTCCTGCACACAACATGACATACACTCTACCCCTCTTATGGTACCTGCTATCCACACTGTCCTCTCCTTACCATACTGGGCCCCCTCTTCACACTGTCCTCTCACACTGTGTCCCCCCTATACTGCCCAGTCTCTATACTGTGCCCCTTCATCACACTCCCCCTCCTCAGCATACTGTTCCCTCCTTTCTGTGCCCTCACGCTGTTCCCCCCATACTGCGGCATCACTATACCTTCCCCTACACTACCTAGTCTCTGTGCTGTGTCACCTTACACTTTTCTCCCTCCATACTGTCTCCTCACACTATTCCCCCACTCTCCATACTGTCTCATACATCCCTTCCCCATTCTGTTCCCGCACCCATTCCCACCCCTCCCCTAGTTCACCATACTGTTTCTTCACACATCTCCCCATTCTGTCTCCTAAAATTTCTCTCCCATCTCTCTCCAAATATAATAAATCTTCGGAAGAGCACACAGACATGCAGAAGCACGCTTACACACACGAAAACAAGCGCACACAGACACATACTAAGGGCTCCTCCACACGTCAGTACATGCGGTGACCGTTTCCACACGTACCAGAGACACTGACACACGTAGACCCATTCACATGAATGCTTATGTGCACATGTCAGTATGTTTCCACTTTCCACAGACCATGTGGTGTCCGTGGGCAAAACACGCTGACATGTCTGTTTTTTACCTGCTGTCCAGACCGCAAAATGTCCCGCACACTGATGACAGTTAGCACCCGGTGCTTGGGTAGAGCGCTGAGTGCTGCCCTCATCATAGATCCCTGCAGGCGCTGCGTTCAGCACCAGCAGGGTCAATGATGAGAGTAATAGTTGATACCCGCTGTGTCCAACTGTAAAAAGAATAAAATAAAAAAATCCTTATACTAACCTCTACTAAGTGTCACCCGCTGTAATCCGTGCGAGCGCTCTCGCCGAGGAGAATGTCTCCTGCAGCGAGTGGGCTCCGGAGTTGCGCTCAACAAGCGGTGCCCTGTCATTCACTAAGCGCAGTTCTAGAGCAAGCTCGCTGCAGGAGTCATTCTCCTCGGCGTGAGCGCTCGCACGGATTACAGCAGGTGACACTTAGGAGAGGTGAGTATAAGGATTTTTTTATTTTATTCTTATTTTTACAGTTGGACACGGACACGGTGGGAGTAGACTACTACTCTCATCATTGACCCCGCTGCTGCTGATCACAGCGCCTGTAGGGATCTATGATGAGGGCAGCGCTCAGCACCCGGCTCTTGGGAACAGCGCTAACTGTATACTGATTCCCAAGCGCCAGTATGTGTCACTTGGATGACACACAGGTGGACACGGATATCTCCAGTCCCGTAAATATCAGGACATGTGAAAGAGCCCTAATATACACACACAGACACACATACTCACAGAAATGGGGACACGTACACACACAGGCAAGCACACGCAGAAATGCACAGACACACTCAGACAATCACACACACAAAAATGCAGACACGCAGGGAAGCACACACACACACGTGTGAAGACACATAAACACACAGGCATACACAATGTAAACACACAGGCATATACACACACACAGGCATATATACACACACACACAGGAGTATACAGGCATATATATACACACACAGGCATATACACACACACACACAGGCATATATACACACACACATACCTGCACGCACAGGCATATACACACACAGGCATATACACACACATAGGCATATACACACACACACAGGCATATATACACACACACAGGCATATAAACACACACACAGGCATATAAACACACACACACAGGCATATAAACACACACTGTACACACACACTGGCACACACAGGCATATACACACACACAGGCATATACACACACACTGTACACACACACACTGTACACACACAGGCATATATACACACACACACAGGCATATAAACACACACACACAGGCATATAAACACACACTGTACACACACACTGTACACACACACTGGCACACACAGGCATATACACACACACAGGCATATACACACACACTGTACACACACACACTGTACACACACAGGCATATATACACACACACACAGGCATATAAACACACACACACAGGCATATAAACACACACTGTACACACACACTGTACACACACACTGGCACACACAGGCATATACACACACACAGGCATATACACACACACAGGCATATACACACACACTGTACACACACACACTGTACACACACAGGCATATACACACACAGGCATATACACACACTGTACACACAGGCATATACACACACTGTACACACACAGGCATATACACACACACAGGCATATACACACACACTGTACACACACACACTGTACACACACACAGTCATATACACACACACAGGCATATACACACACTGTACACACAGGCATATACACACACTGTACACACACAGGCATATGCACACACTGTACATACAGGCATATACACACAGGCATATACACACACTGTACACACACAGGCATATACACACACAGGCATATACACACACTGTACACACACAGGCATATACACACACATGCAGGCATATACACACAGGCATATACACACACTGTACACATACACACATGCAGGCAGCATATACATAAAAATCCATACAAACACACAAATATTACAGTACCTTGGCTTGTCTTCAGCCCATACAGTGTACAGACACGCTTCTAATGTGGGAGACTGCAGTGCAGGGCGCGCTGTGACGTCACTTTTAGCAGACGTGTGGCCCTGTCTGCTGAGTGTGACGCTGCAGTGCAGCCCCTGCTCTCCTGCTCCCAGGACCCTCCCGCTACTGTCCTGGGCATCGCGTCAGTGAAAGTGTGTGCGCGCGCCCTTAAAGGGCCCACGACCACTTTACTTTTTTTTTTTTTTTTAAATTCAACTGTTCCCTCTGCAAGGGGCCCGGGGCCCACCGGGAGGTTTCCCGGCGCCCCGCCAGGCCAGACCGAGCCTGCCTCCTAGTAAATCAGGAGCGTCTGACTCCAATCTGCCCCCTCATCAAGATCAACGTGAAAAACACAGATCTTGATGAATCGGATCCATAGATTGGTCCATTGCAAGTGAACTTTTTAAATGGCATTTAGTATTTCTCTATTTTCTCTGATAACCTGTTTTAGGGGTTCTCAGAGAGCCACTTGGAACATGAAGCCACAAGGTTTTTAGCTCCGAATAGAACAGTTTATTTCCACTGGTTGCACAGTACCAAAAACAAAATCATAAACATAAAATCCCTATCCTTGTCCAGGTGCTAACTAAACAATATAGACCCTGGCTACTCAGACACGGCTGAGCTAGCCTCAGTTTGGACACACAAAACAGCTATTGTCCATAGCAGCCAGTGATACTTGAAGTTTGGTGCACACGGCCTGTGCAATGTCCTTTCAGAGAGATTCTGTTTTGTCTTTCTCATGCTTCAACGCAACCCTCTCAGGTCAGCTTCCCTCGGCTGACTGACCAATGAACACATGGCCTGGTTCTAGTCATAGCTATCCAAGTGCACTTAATCAGAATCTGCAGTACTAGGGTTTAACCCTAGCCTACCCCCTACCGCCCAAAGCCAGGGGCTGCAAATCATCTGCCAACTCACATTGACTTGAGAGGGCCAGGCCTGTATTGCTTCTTCTGAGACTATCTCCAGGTGGGCCTCGGGAATCCTACAGGATTTTAAAGTGACCCAAGCATGAGGCTCATGCTTGATGACCAGAGGGTAACCTAGTAACTCTGAGATCCTGCCCCTATTTTTGGGTACCTGTGAGTATGTGCCCAATTACTAAAGACTATGAGACTTTCCCAACACGGAGCACCGATTCCGTCGATATTATTATCATAGTTTATTAGTTATTTGCTAGTTATGTTTTATACAGTTCTGCTTGCTTTTTGGCCATTTACTTGGAATTGCTACATTACCATGGATGTGATTAATAAAATATTGTTGCATCGTTAACCTGCCTAGGTGATGATTAAAATCCACAACCGCACATCTTTACAGTACCATTTTCTGGCCATATTTTTTTTGGAAAAGCGACGTTTCTGCCACTTTTACACCCGCAATGTTGGCTTCTGACTGGGACTACCTGTATATTGTTACAGTCAGGATTGGAGATTGAATGTACTATGCGACTACTGGATTAACAATGGCAAACCTGGGGATGGCTAGGTGCAGGTCAAATCGCTAGAGTTGTTCCTTAAAGCAACTGGCTGGCTGGCAGATGGTATATCCGAAGTGAAGTACCAAAATGATTAAACATAATGAAGGTACTACAAATCTGAGGATAGGGCTGGCAGAGACCATGAAACTCAAGAAGATAGATACAGATCAGGCCATAGAGCAATGTCAAAGGCAGGATCAGAAAACAGGCCAGATCACATCCACAATGGCTATTAGCAAAACCTTCACAAGTGAAGAGGATCTCAAGAATCTTGTCACTTAGTCACTGTTTCAAGTCATGTCAATTTCTCTTGCATGTATATTGAATTTTCTGTGCAGATTTTCCTCATAGACTTACGTGCAGAAAATCCGCATGTAAAAACATACACGCGTTTTTAGCGCATCAAAAACGCATGTAATCTGCACCTAAGTATATCAATAAAGTTTTGTCAAAGCCAGATACCAAGAAGTATCAAAAATAAAGCAGGTTTATTTAAAGCACAACACACCAACAAGAGACAAAAAATACAGAGTGAAAAACGCAATAAAAATACAAATTAAAAGAATGCACACAAAAACACAAAGTGAAACTGCAAGTAACCGAACTTAATAGATGCAGAAATGGTGCAGAAAATCTGCAACATCAAAAACTCACCAACAGCTCATCATGGGAATGTAGCCTTACAGTTCCAGCAAAGTAGATTTAAAAAATCTCATACCCACTGTTGTTTTTTTTTTTTTTTTACGCTGTGTAAACTGACCTGTAGTGTATGTTTTAAATCTGCAACATTTCAATTTCTCATGCAGTTACGCTGAGTTTTCTGTGCAGATTTTCCCCATAGACTAATATTAGGTGTGAAAATTCCACAGGTAAAAAATGAAGATGTGTTTTCAGTGCGTTTCAGTGGCGGAAATTACGCGCCCCCAGAGCCGTGGGGTACTCGGCAGCTGGGCCTCTGGCTGCTGGTGTGGGGTATCACGGTGGCTGACCCGGTCCGTGGCCCAGTGCGGTCAACAAAAAGGGTATTTCTATTTATAGAGGATTTGTAAAGTTTTTCGTGACACCACCTGTGGAATGCGGCTAAAGGGTGCCGCCGCTGCGGAGCAGTCCTCTGGAGCTGGTGTTACGGCAGCAGGGATGGTGTGGCTCTCCACAGGTAGAGCTAGCTCCAGGGCAGTGTAGGTAGTGTAAGTTCCGCTGGGCGTTGTAGTGCCGGGAGGCAAGAGGGCGCAGATGAAAGAATGGACGGAGGCAGTACGGTGCAGTCATCCGAGTTTTTACTCACAGTTCTTATGACAGTTCCGCTGGTGCACTGTACGGGTGCCAGTCTCCCACGTCGCGCTGCGTTCACCAGGCAGGGGTTCAGCTCTTCCTCAGGCAGATTAGGAGCACCTGACGGAACCCCACTTTCTCGTGTTCCTAGCTAGACCGTCTTCACGCTGGGTCTTCTCCCTCCTGCCCTGCGCTTACCCACTTTCAATCCCGCTCGGGTGCTCTGAAGTCCCTCCTGTGCGTCGGAGTTCCCAGACCTGCTTGACCCTCACGGGGATTAGAATGAGGCTGCGGCAACTGGTCTATGAAAGCCAGAAGCCTCCGGTTTTTCCAGCCGAGACTAGAAGTAACACGACTGGTCCAAGGGTCGGTCCCCTTCTTGCGGCCTACGATCCCTCTGTCTTCAGACAGATTCGGGGCGTACGGGTGCCGCCCTGCACTCGCCGTACTCCCTGGGATCCCTTCTTTAGATCGGAGCCTACTCCTCTGCTCCCCTCCTGGGCCTCTAGGACTGGGCCCTACTTGTGGAGTAGAGCTCCTAAAGAGACTCTGCTCCCTGTCTTACTAACACTCTCTCCTCAACAGTTCTGACCTGCCATCCTAAGATTGCCTCCCTTTAAATACCTACTAATCTATAGTGCTCCCCTAAACTGTTTCCTCCACCCACACCCACTACTGGTTCCCCCTACCTTTGGGTTCCCCCTACTCCAGCCAGGGACAGGGCTCAGCAGAAAACATACATTGCGTCTTGCCCTTCCAGCCGGCCTGGAGCAGTGTAGTGTTGGATGCAGGTGTTGGGGTTCCGGGCAGCACTCCCTCCTTACCTGAGAGAAGGAGATACCACACCTCTGGATGAGATGCAGTACCTCTGTGGCGACTGAATCCTCAGGGGCGCCACAGAAACACATCAAAAACAAATGTAATCTGCACCGAAATATGTCAAGAAATTTTTGTTAAAGCCAAATGCCAGGAAGTATCAAAAACAAAGCAGCTTTATTTAAAGCATCACATAGTAACTAGAGACAAAAAACGCAGCATCAAAAACGTGATAGAAAAGCAAGAAAACTGCGCACAAGCGCAATAAGAAAGCACAAGTAACCTAATTTAAATAATAGGTGCAGAAATGATGTAGAAATTCTGCAACATCAAAAACTCAACAAAAGCTCATCGGACATGTAAAACTGACCTTAGACAGGGGACTGTCCTGATGAACACTAGACACTTTAAAGAATGCTCATGAACATTTGCAATGTGACTGAAATCACAAACGTTTTTTAAATTTTATTACTTTATTACAAGGCACTTTTTAAATATCTAGATTAGTGTTGAGCCACCCCCGTAGTGTTCGGGTTCGGTTCGGTTCGTCGAACACCGGGATGTTCGAGGAACTGTTCGTCGAACTGTTCGTCGAACACCTTAGAACACCGTCGAACACCGTTAAAACCAATGGCAGGCAAACAAAAACACATAGAAACACAAAGAAAACACCTTCAAAGGTGTCCAAAAGCTGACAAACTGCTCAGAAGACGCTCTCTTTAAAAAAGCCGGCTGGCAATTCAGCAGCGGCATACACCGGTACCCGACAATTTAGACAAGAAGGAATAGAGCTTCACACATAGATTAGATAGATAGAAACATGTCAGTCACACATATAAGAAGCACAGTGACAGTGTTGCTTACTGTACTTGTCATTTAGTGTAAAGGATTTATTTAAAAAAATAATAGTGTTTTCATGCACCATCTCTTTGAAAAAGCCGGCCGGCAATTGAGCAGCGGTACCCGACAATTTATAACAGAAAGAATAGAGCATCACACATAGATAGATATAAACATGCCAATCACATATATAATAAGTACAGTGATAGTGTTGGTTACTGTACTTGTCATTTAGTGTAAAGGATTTATTAAAAAAAATAATAGTGTTTTCATGCACTGTCTCTTTAAAAAAGCCGGCCGGCAATTCAGCATCTGTACCCGACAATTTAGAACAGAAAGATAGAGCATCACACATAGATTAGATAGATAGAAACATGTCAGTCACATATATAATAAGTACAGTGATAGTGTTGATTACTGTACTTGTCATTTAGTGTTAAAATAAAGGGTTTATTAAAAAAAAAATTGGCGTGGGGGTCCCCGTAATTTTAGTCTCCAGCGGAGGTTAAGCAGACGGCTGGGGCAGATGTTTGAAGCCTGGGAAGGGGGTAATACCCACGGAGCTTCCCAGGCTACTAATATCAGCCCCCAGCTGAATACCTAGCCTTTACTAGCTATTAAAATGGGGGACCCCCCCCAAAAAATGACTTGGGGTCCCCCCTATTTTAATAGCTAGCAAAGGCTAGGCAGACAGCTGGGGGCTGATATTAATAGCCCAGGAAGGGTACCATGAATATTGGCCCCCTCCCAGGCTAGAAACACCAGCCGTCAGCCGCCCCAGAAATGGCGCATCCATAGGATGCGCCAATTCTGGCACTTAGCCTCGCTCTTCCACGCTGCCCTTGTGCGGTGGCAGGGGGTAATAGGGCTGGGGTTGATGTCAGCTTATAATGCCAGCTGACATCAAGCCCAGGTTAGTAATGGAGAGGCGTCTATAAGACACTCCCATTACTAACCCCATAGTCAAAGTTAAAAAAAACCCACAAACACCCAGAATAAAGTCCTTTAATTGAAATAAACACACAATTCTTTATTGTTCTAAATTAAACTCTACTTACCATCACGCCCATTCCAGCTGAAGCCAACGATCTCCTGCAATAAAAGAAAAATAATAAACCAAACTCATCCTTACCTTTCCATGGTTCCCACGACAGCTTCAGCTCTGCTACATCGAGATGACAGGCTGGACCGCAGCAGAAAGCTGCCATCCAGCCTGTCATCCCGCAGACACTGAGAAGCGCAGGCATGCTTCCGCTCCTCAGTGTCTCTCTGTGACGGCATAAAGATGAGCCGAGGTCATGTCCAATGAACTCAGCTCACCTCATGTACGTCACTGACAGCGTGGGAGAATTCTCACGCTGAAGCGCTGAGTGCAGGAGAATTTTCCCACGCTGTCAGTGACGTGCATGAGGCTGATATTTAAATTTGGCGCACAAATCGGTGATTGGTCGCGGGCAGCGTCCGCGACCAATCAGCACGGTAGTGTTTAACTTTGGCTGCAAGATCAGTGATTGGTCGCGCGCCAAGACCGCGACCAATCACCGATTTGGGCGCCACATTTAAATATCGGCCGCGACCAATCAGCACAGCGTTGTTTAAATGTGGATCCAAGATCGGTGATTGGTCGCGGCCGATATTTAAATTTGGCACACAAATCTGTGATTGGTCGCGGGCAGCGTCCGCGACCAATTAGCACAGTAGTGTTTAACTTTGGCGGCAAGATCAGTGATTGGTCGCGGTCAAGACGACGACCAATCACCGATTTGTGCTGCACATTTAAATAGCGGCCGCGACCAATTGGATGTCAGCGCCGCTCCCCGGTCCTCCCTTCACACCCTAGCCGCATGGATGTCAGCGGCGCTGCCTGTGCGGATACTTCCGCTGCGAGAACCCGGGACATGAGCAGGCACTCGCAGCAGAAGTATCCCGACCCGCAGCGCCGCTCCCCGGTCCTCCCTTCACACCCTAGCCGCTGATGTCCCCACAGTATCCGCATGGTGTTACAAAGGTCCGGACATTTGTGTTAAAAATCGCTGATTGGTCGCTGGCGCTGCCCGCGACCAATCACCAATTTGGGCGCCAAATTTAAATATCAGCCGCGACCAATCACCGATTTGGGCGCCAAATTTAAATATCCTCCGCGACCAATCACCCAACTTGGCTCCACATTTAAACACCGCTGTACTGATTGGTCTCGGACGCTATTTAAATGTGGCGCCAAAATCGGTGATTGGTCGCGCCCAGCGTCGGCGACCAATCAGCACAGCGGTGTTTAAATGTGGAGCCAAGATTGGTGATTGGTTGCGGCCGATATTTAAATTTGGCGCCCAAATCGGTGATTGGTCGCGGGCAGCGCCCGCGACCAATCAGCGATTTTTAACACAAATGTCCGGATCTTTGTAAAACCATGCGGATACTGTGGGGACATCAGCTGCTAGGGTGTCAAGGGAGGACCGGGGAGCGGCGCTGCGGGTCGGGATACTTCTGCTGCGAGCAGTCGCTCATCTCCCGGCTTCTCGCAACGGAAGTATCCGACCAGGCAGCGGCGCTCCCCGGTCCTCACCAATACGATTAGCTGATTGGTCGCGCTCTCCGCACGCGACCAATCAGTGATCTTGGCGCTAAAGTTAAACACCGCTCTGCTGATTGGTCGCGGACGCTGCCCGCGACCAATCACCAATTTGGGCGCCACATTTAAATAGCGGCCGCGACCAATCAGCGAGCTTGGCGCCAAATTTAAACAACGCACTGCTGATTGGTCGCGGACGCCAGACGCGTCCAATCAGTGAGATTGGCGCCAAATTTAAACAACGCTCTGCTGATTGGTCGCGGACTCCAGCCGCGACCAATCAGCGAGATTGGCGCCAAATTTAAACCCCGCTCTGCTAATTAGTCGCGGATGCCGGCCGCGACTAATCAGCATTATTGGCGCCAAATTTAAACACCGCTCTGCTGATTGATCGCGGTCGCCGTCCACGACCAATCAGTAGTATTGGCGCCAAATTTAAACCCTGCTCGGCTGATTGGTCACGGTTGCCGGCCGCGACCAATCAGCAGTATTGGCGCCAAATTTAAACCCCGCTCTGCTGATTGGTCACAGTTGCCTTCCGCGACCAATCAGCGATTTTGATGACAAATTTAAACACCGCTCTGCTGATTGGTTGCGGCCGGCGATTGCGACCAATCAGCATTATTGGCGCAAAATTTAAACCCCGCTCTGCTGATTAGTCGCGACCGCCGGCCCGACTAATCAACATTGTTGCCTCCAAATTTAAACACCGCTCTGCTGAATGGTCAAGGTCGTGACCAATCACCATTATTGGCGCCAAATTTAAACACCGCTTTGCTGATTGGTCGCGACCACAACCTATCAGCATTATTGGCGCAAAATTTAAACCCCGCTCTGCTGATTAGTCGCGACCGCCGGCCGTGACCAATCAGTGATATAGTCGCCAAATTTCAACACCGCTTTGCTGATTGGTCGCGGTTGCTGGCCGCGACCAGTCAGTGATTTTGGCGCCAAATTTAAACACCGCTCTGCTGATTGCGCCGGGTCTGCCGCATACATATTCTAGAATACCCGATGCGTTAGAATCGGGCCACCATCTAGTTTCATGAAATAATTTTAAAAAAAATTGACGTGGGGCTTCGCACTATATTTGTGTCCAGCCAGGTACAGCAGGCAGGAACGGGCTGCCCCCAACCACCAGCTGCCTATTTGTACCTGGCCGGACACAACAATATAGGGAAGCCCTTTTTTTCTTAATTATTTCATGAATTTCATGAAATAATTAAAAAAAAAAATACGTGGGGCTTCGCCCTATTTTTGTGTCCAGCCAGGTACAACTAGGCAGCTGGGGGCTGGAATCTGCAGCGCAGGGAGGCCCAAGCTTTCTGGGTCCCCCCCAGCTGCAAATTGCAGTCCGCAGCCACCCCAGAAAATGGCGCGTTCATAGAAGCGCCATCTTCTGGCGCTGTACCCAACTCATCCAGGGCCCTGGTGCGGTGGCTCACTGGGTAATAAAGGGGTTAGGGCCAGCTTGGCATTATCAGCTGGCCCTAAGCCCGAAATTCATGGGGTCACGCCAATATTAGACATGACCACCATGAATTTCTAGTAAAGTATTTAAAAAAAACACAACACCCAGAAAAAAGTCCTTTAATTGAAATAAACACACAATTCTTTATTGTTCTAAATTAAACCATACTTACCGTCACGCCCATTCCAGCTGAAGCCAACGATCTCCTGCAATAAAAGTAAAATAATAAAGCAACCTCATCCTTACCTTTCCATGGTTCCCATACAGCTTCAGCTCTGCTACATCGAGATGACAGGCTGGACCGCAGCAGAACGCTGCCATCCAGCCTGTCATCCCGCAGACACTGAGAAGCACAGGCATGCTTGCGCTCCTCAGTGTCTCGCTGTGACGGCATCCAGATGAGCCGAGGTCATGTCCAATGAACTCAGCTCACCTCATGTACGTCACTGACAGCGTGGAAGAATTCTCCTGCACTCAGCGCTTCAGTGTGAGAATGCTCCCACGCTGTCAGTGACGTACATGAGGTCAGCTGAGTTCAATGGACATGAATGAGCTCACCTCATGCACGTCACTGACAGCGTGGGAAAATTCTCCTGCACTCAGCGCTTCAGCGTGAGAATTTTCCCACGCTGTCAGTGACGTGCATGAGGTGAGCTCATTCATGTCCAATGAACTCGGCTCCCCTCATTCACGTCACTGACAGCGTGGGAAAATTCTCACGCTGAAGCGCTGAGTGCAGGAGAATTCTCCCACGCTGTCAGTGACGTGCATGAGGTGAGCCGAGTTCATTGTCGGCTCATCTTTATGCCGTCACAGCCAGACACTGAGGAGTGCAAGTATGCCTGCGCTTCTCAGTGTCTGGGGGATGACAGGCTGGATGGCAGCGTTCTGCTGCGGTCCAGCCTGTCATCTCAATGTAGCAGAGCTGAAGCTGTCCTGGGAACCATGGAAAGGTAAGGATGAGTTTGCTTTATTATTTTACTTTTATTGCAGGAGATCGTTGGCTTCAGCTGGAATGGGCGTGATGGTAAGTAGAGTTTAATTTAGAACAATAAAGAATTGTGTCTTTATTTCAATTAAAGGACTTTATTCTGGGTGTTTGTGTTTTCTTTTAACTTTGACTATGGGGTTAGTAATGGGGGTGTCATATAGACGCCTCTCCATTACTAACCTGGGCTTGATGTCAGCTGGCATTATAAGCTGACATCAACCCCAGCCCTATTACCCCACTGCCACCGCTACAGGGCAGTGGGAAGAGCGAGGCTAAGTGCCAGAATTGGCGCATCCTATGGATGCGCCATTTCTGGGGCGGCTGACGGCTGGTGTTTCTAGCCTGGGAGGGGGCCAATATTCATGGCACCCCTCCTGGGCTATTAATATCAGCCCCCAGCTGTCTGCCTAGCCTTTGCTAGCTATTAAAATAGGGGGGACCCCACGTCATTTTTTTGGGGGGGTCCCCCATTTTAATAGCTAGTAAAGGCTAGGTATTCCGCTGGGGGCTGATATTAGTAGCCTGGGAAGCTCCGTGGGTATTACCCCCTTCCCAGGCTTCATACATCTGCCCCAGCGGTCTGCTTAACCTCCGCTAGAGACTAAAATTACGGGGAGCCCCACTCCAAATTTTTTTTAAATAAATCCTTTATTTTAACACTAAATGACAAGTACAGTAATCAACACTATCACTGTACTTCTTATATATGTGACTGACATGTTTCTATCTATCTAATCTATGTGTGATGCTCTATTCCTTCTATTCTAAATTGTCAGGTACAGATGCTGAAATGCCGGCCGGCTTTTTTAAAGAGACAGTGCATGAAAACACTATTATTTTTTTTAATAAATCCTTTACACTAAATGACAAGTACAGTAAGCAACACTGTCACTGTACTTCATATATATGTGACTGACATGTTTCAATCTATCTAATCTATGTGTGATGCTCTATTCTTTCTGTTATAAATTGTCGGGTACAGATGCTGAATTGCCGGCCGGCTTTTTTAAAGAGACAGTGCATGAAAACACTATTATTTTTTTTTAATAAATCCTTTACACTAAATGACAAGTACAGTAAGCAACACTGTCACTGTACTTCATATATATGTGACTGACATGTTTCTATCTATCTAATCTATGTGTGATTCTCTATTCATTCTATTCCAAATTGTCGGGTACCGCTGCTGAATTGCCGGCCGGCTTTTTTAAAGAGACGGTGCATGAAAACACTATTATTTTTTTTTAATAAATCCTTTACACTAAATGACAAGTACAGTAAGCAACACTGTCACTGTACTTCATATATATGTGACTGACATGTTTCAATCTATCTAATCTATGTGTGATGCTCTATTCTTTCTGTTATAAATTGTCGGGTACAGATGCTGAATTGCCGGCCGGCTTTTTTAAAGAGACAGTGCATGAAAACACTATTATTTTTTTTTAATAAATCCTTTACACTAAATGACAAGTACAGTAAGCAACACTGTCACTGTACTTCATATATATGTGACTGACATGTTTCTATGCATCTAATGTATGTGTGATACTCTATTCTTTCGGTTCTAAATTGTCGGGTACCGGTGTATGCCGCTGCTGAATTGCCGGCTTTTCATGTTTCACTGTTGGCACTGTTCCCATCGATTTGGGCAATCACTGTAATGCCACAACCACCATGGCTGTGGCATTACAGTGAGTGGCAGACAATCCCTGCATGATTGGTGCTCTAAATAGCGCCAGACATGCAGGACACGCTTTTGGTGCACGAACAGTTATCGAACATAACCTCGAACAGCCGAATTTTTTGCAAATCGTTCGGGTTCGTCGAACAACTCGAACACCGCCCAAAACAGCTCGAATTTGAGATTGGCGAACAGTTCTAGTCGAACACCGCTCATCTCTAATTACGATCCAAATTTCACAATAAGATTTATACAACTCATCTGGACTGGATCAAGCAGCAAAGAAGTTGCAATCTGTAGCCAGGTTTTTATGTTTTCTGCATGTGATGTGACTCTGAGTTACGTAACCTATTCTTTTATATTTCCAAATAAAAAACACCTTGTTGGAAAATCAAAAATGTTATGAAATGACAAAGATTAAACCATAACTAAAGTGATCAACTGGAGCATAACAAAAGACCATTGAAGCCTAATACAAAACTGAGTTCCCAAGATATGCATAAATCAGTCAGTGCAGCAGCTTTTGTGAGAAACGTCCAATCCAGTATTTTCCAGTATGCCACAACGAACTTAAGGCTATGTTTACATGCTGCGTTTTCGCAGTTTTGTTTTTTTTTTTGCAATTTTTTTTTTTTTATGAAAATGAGAAGCTGCTGATTACAGAATTCAAAACTCTCATGCACATGCCTTTTTTCCTGTCTGAATTTGAGAGCTGCAGCATTTTGGAATCTGCTGCATATCAATTCTTTCAGCGTTTCTTCAATATTTTGTCACTCACAGAAAGCAATGAGAAAGTGCAAAACTGCTGCAGAAAAGCATTTTTGCACCATTTTTTGCTGCGTTTTTGGTGAATAAAACTAATTTCATTAAACAAGTTCTGTAATCAAATCACACATGTAATCCGTACAAAAAACACTGCAAAAGCACACCAAAAAAGCAGCAAAACCTGCATTTTGAATGCAGAGTTTTTACTGACAACAGAGCTTTTTAGCTTCAGAAAAAAACGCTTTAGGCTATGCTAACATGTTTTGTTGCTATTTTAATTTTATGGTAAATGTTATTATTGCACATACCCAGACAGACACCTATTCTAAGATCTAATATTGACTGTGGCTAAATGATGTTTTTAATTGTAGTGAAGTTCAAAGGTGCTGTTCAGAATTAGAAAAGCATGGCCACTTTCCAAAAACATTTGCACACTTGGTCTGTTATTCCTCCTAAGGCCACGTGCACATGTTCAGTATTTGGTCAGTATTTTACATCCGTATTTGTAATGAGGAGTGGAACAATCGGAGGAAAAGTATAAGAGAAACACGTCACCAATTCTGCATTTTTCACCCACTCCTGGTTTTGGCTTACAAATACTGATGTGAGATACTGACCAAAATACTGAACATGTGAACGTGGCCTCAGTCTTATTATGGTAAATGGAACTAAACTGCAGTACCACACAGCACCTGTGGACCAGTAAGGTGAAGAAGAAATCAGACATGTTTAATACACCTTTAAATGCTTATTAAACTTAATAAACTTTTGGCATAGAAGGAGCAATTATTAGGATTCTTCTTTATTCTATCTCGTGTTGATTGCTCAGGTTGAAAGGAGTAATCACCAGTTCACAGGATTCTAGATCAGTGAGTCTCTGAGAATTGACATCTCCACCGATTAACAGAACAGGGCATTTTTGTTCCCCATCTGAATGGAGTTGCAGCATGCATGTTGTCAGTAGTTTTTACTATGTAATCAGACAGCAGCATGATGTAGGGACAGAGACCTTTATTCCAGTGACTCATCACTTAGTTTACTGGGTGCAGAAGTTGATAGAATCAGTTTTTAGGTGCAGATCTAGCAGAGCTTGGAATGCTGAGCTGTGTATAACCCCTCTCACACCACTGATTGGCAGCTTTCTATGTACAATGTATTAAAGCTGCTAATCAGTGGTGGGTAGTGGATTGATCAGGAGGCACAAGGCACCCAGTCATCTAGTGATAATCACTGACTTTATTGAAACAGCAAAACATACTCTAGTAAGTGACACATCAGTAGAATCATGGTCTTTACCTCTACATCATGCTGCTTTCAGATTACATAACAAAGTCCTGCTGAAAAATTCCCTTTAAACAATGTTCCATCAAATCTATATGGGACTACCAAAGAGAGTCAAGCCTCTGGGATTCTTTAAAATTCTGCATTCTCTAATTTTAGTGCATGTTACTTTAATGGCTAAATCTTATATGTTGCTGGAGTATTGCAATTATTTTGCTGCATTTGTTTGGTTAACAATACACTTCACTTATTCTTGCAGCTTAAAATAATGGACATTTGCTTTTCGGTTGAATTAAAGAACAATTAACCTTTTAATATTTGTGGTCTTTCCCTCTTTTTCTTACTGTCTATTCAAAAACATCAGATTTTCCTAATGAATGGTGATGGGCAGTTCTAAAACCTGAGCCAAAAGTATAATGAAAATATAAAGAAAGACATAATTTAGACAAGGAAAATTTAATTTGCATGTTGAAGGTTTGAGTTATTTGGTGCATTTCTATTGTTTCCCTACCCTCAACGAAACAGCAAAAAAAAGAAAACTTTTATTTTATAGTAAAATCTGTCAGTGAGCTCTTGTGACAGCAAAGTTTGTAAGCCTTATGGTATGTACACACTATGTCATTTTCAGGCTGGTCCGCTCGAAAACACACCTTAAAAAACACCCAGAAAATGCTAAAAAGAGTGAACTTAAGCATTTCTATATAAAAAAGACTTGCTTTGCAAATGTTCAGTCTTTTGAACATCTTTTAATCGCTTCAGGTGCCCAATGACGATAAATAGTTAAAAGAAATTATATGTCCATTCTTTAGGTGTCTTTCATTCTGAAGGCATTCTGTACTTTAAAATACAAGTCAACTGAAAGGCTTAAAAGATGCCCAGGCAACATTTCGAGCATTTTTATATAAAAACTACTAACGATTTCTAAATTGTTGAATAAAGTTCTACAAAAACTTAGTAAAATGGCAGTAAGAAAAAGACAGCGTAAAAATGCTTTAAAAATGTTCAAAAAAATCTTCCGACAATCACAAACATCGAAAAAGTGCTTAGGAAACATTAAAAAAAAACTTTAAAAAATACTCCTCCTAAAGCCTCTGTCTCTGGAAAAATTTGTCAGGTATTCCTGCCTGAAAAATATGTTATGTGCATATACTCTTACTTCTCTTCTAAGCTTATTTATAACCACATAAAAGTTGTGCTTTTGCAACTGAATATGTTTGAGTAAATTGAACTTTAATACATCAGCTCACTGTATGCTAATCAACAATGACTAGTTCGGTTGAGGCATTTACTAACTGAGGCTAATCTACGATTATGTTCCACATCTGTCCCAGGTCTGGCCTATGCTCGCTTCAACTTGGTCCGCTAAACTCACTTGTGCTCCATGTCGGACTTTGCAAGTAGCCCGGCAAACTCTCATGGGATCATCTACCTAGGCCTATATAAGACTTACCAAGACACACATCTGTGTCTCGGTATTTAAACTATTAGTTAGTCCATGCACCACGACCTGTTCAGTATCTGTCTACACTATCCAGGACCTCTGCTACCTGTCTGTGGTCTTCATGACCTCTGTTACCTGTCTGGAGTCTCCTGGACTTCTGCTACCTGTCTCTGGACTCCTGACTGTCTGCAGTCTGCCATACCCATGCTACCTTTTTCCCGCATGTCTCATCTGCCTGCTGCACCAACCTCCATGGCCTGTGTGCCCACCCGGACGTAGGGTTTGAGGATCCACCTTACCTCGTGAGCCTAACAAACAGTAGCTGCAGTCATGTCCCCTATATGTGATTAACAGTCTCTCCACTGTCGAGTGTTATGATCTGCTACAAGCACTAAGGAAAGACAGGAGATCTGTCCCCACAATAGAACCAAACTGGATCCCTACGATGCAACGGGGAACCTGATCCTGCGATCAGACCCGCTAAAGTCCTCGGCTAGTCTGTACGAAGACCCATAGATGCAAGGGAGGGATCCCTACAAGAACCAGGGACTGGGACAAAGTTGGACACCTCCCAGCAGAAATTGTAGCAGTCAAAGACTAACACACAACAAAGAACATAGAGGTCCGAAGACCTAGCAAAACTAACAGAGAACGGTAACAGAGCACCAAGCTAGCTCAAGAGTAGTAAATACAATGAAGTCCAGCAAGGCCAGGAGGGCGGAGCCGGATTAAATAGGCAAAAATGGTCATGTGACCAGCAAACTAGAAAAAACCTAACAGGAGAGTTCTAACAGTACCCCCTCTTCTAAGAGGATCCTCCAGATCCCCTAGGACCGGTCTTATCAGGAAACCTCCTGTGAAACGCTCTGACAAGTCTGGAAGCAGAAACATCATCCGCCCTCACCCATGAGTTATCCTCGGGTCCGAAACCCTTCCAAGCGACGAGATACTGCAAACTCCCTCTATACCGTCT
The DNA here is from genome assembly GCF_046119375.1 of Phyllobates terribilis. Lineage (NCBI taxonomy): Eukaryota > Metazoa > Chordata > Amphibia > Anura > Dendrobatidae > Phyllobates > Phyllobates terribilis. Next base: position 122,684,448 of record NW_027362762.1, on the reverse strand, counting down.
AGAATTTAGGATGCGGGAAATTTCATATTCCCCGTCCTCCACCACCGGAGGAACAGTGGCAGAGGCGTCACCAACCGACACATCAGCTTTTTTCATCAGAGAAACATGAAACACCGGATTAATCTTCCAGGAGGTAGGAACCTCCAACCTAACAGCAGATTGGTTAACTATCTGAAGCACCTTTAAGGGCCCTACAAACTTGGGACCCAATTTTTTAGAAGGAATCCTCAATCGCAGATTCTTAGAGGACAATCAAACCATGTCACCAATAGCAAACAAAACCTCTTGCCGTTTTCTATCAGAGTACCTCTTAGATTTTTTGTTAGCCTCCTGAAGATTACCACGCACATCCGTCCAAACTCTGTCCAAATCACCGGAAAAACTCTCCTCCTCCGGCACAGCCGATACCAATTTGGAGAATGACCCAAAAGACGGATGTCTCCCAGTACAACAAAAAAAAGGCGAACACCCAGCAGAAGAGGATGTATGGTTGTTAAGAGCTAATTCAGCAAGTGGCAGAAACTCAGACCACCCCTCTTGATTGTCTGCCACAAAGCAACGCAGGAACTGCTCAACATCCTGGTTCTTTCTTTCTGTCTGGCCATTAGACTCAGGATGATATCCAGATGAAAACGACAAATGAACTCCCAACCTGTCACAAAAGGCACGCCAAAAATGAGCCACGAACTGAGGTCCCCTATCAGAAACAATGTCAGTAGGAACGCCATGTAGTCTGACAATTTCCTTGACAAAGGCCTTAGCGAGTGTCTTAGCGCAAGGCAGTTTGATAAGGGAACCAAGTGACACATCTTGCTAAAACGGTCCACGACCACCCAGATGACCGTGAAACCTTCAGAGGGGGGAAGGTCAGTAATAAAGTCCATAGCCAGATGTGTCCAAGGTGCACTAGGAACCTCCAGAGGGCAAAGCAACCTTGCAGCAGGAGCATGCGAAGACTTAGATCTAGCACACACAGTACATTGACGCGCCCACTTAATGACTTCCTTCTGCCATCCAGGCCACCAAAAACTGCGACCCACAAGTCTCTTGGTGTCAGAAATTCCTGGATGACCTGCCAACCGAGACTCATGACACTCAACAAACAAATCTCTCCTAAAGGTCCTAGGCACAAACAACCTCCCATGGGGAGTGTTAGATGGGGCATTCTCCTGTGCTTTAAGAATCTCATCTTCCAAAACGGAGTCCAATGCAGCAATCACAACACCTTCTTGTAAAATGCTCTCCTCCTCCTCCTCAGCACTGACCATGGGAGAAAAGCTGCGAGACAAAGCATCCGCTTTAACATTCTTGGTACCCGGGATGTAAGTAATGGAAAAATTAAACCGCGAGAAAAAAAGTGCCCACCTAGCCTGACGGGCATTCAAGCGCTTGGCAGCATCAAGATAGATCAGATTTTTATGATCAGTGAAAACCTGAATGGGAAATTCAGCACCTTCCAAGAGATGACGCCAGTGTTCAAATGCGAGTTTAATAGCCAGCAATTCCCGATTACCAATATCGTAATTAAGTTCAGTCTCAGAAAAATTTTTTGAAAAAAAGGCACAGGGATGTACTCCATCCTTGCTTTCCTGAGACAACACCGCACCAACCCCCACAGAAGAAGCATCAACCTCAACCAAAAACGGCTTAGTCACATCAGGCTGCATAAGGATGGGAGCAGAGCTGAACCTCTCCTTTAGAAACACAAAAGCTTCAATGGCCTCAGAAGTCCACTGAACCCCATTAGCACCTTTCCTAGTGAGATCGGTCAGCGGTTTGACAATAATAGAAAATTTTTTTATGAATTTTCTGTAATAATTGGCGAAACCCAAAAACCTCTGTATCGATTTCAAACCAATAGGCCTAGGCCATTCCTGCACAGCTTGAACTTTAACCGGGTCCATCTCAAAACCTTCACTGGAGATAATGTAACCCAAAAAACTAATTCTCTGTACAGCGAACTCACATTTCTCCAGCTTAGCAAAAAGCAAATTGTCCATTAATAACTGTAAAACCTCACGTACGCTCCGCCAATGAGACTTCAGATCAGGCGAATAAATCAGAATGTCATCCAAATACACAACCACATTTTTGCCGATCAATGGTCTAAGGATGTCATTAATAAGATTCTGAAAAAATGCTGGAGCATTGGTAAGACCAAAAGGCATAACCAGATTCTCAAAATGACCCACAGGAGTGTTAAAAGCAGTCTTCCATTCATCGCCCTCCTTCATGCGCAACAAATTGTATGCCCCCCGGAGATCAATTTTAGAGAACCACTTGGCCCCCACTAACTGGTTAAACAAATCAGGAATCAATGGCAGTGGGTAAGGATTGCGTACAGTTATTTTATTAATCTCACGAAAGTCCAGACAAGGACGTAAACCGCCATCGTTTTTTTTAACGAAAAAAAATCCAACAGCCACAGGAGACTTGGATGGCCTAATGTGACCGGCGGCCAAGCTTGTCTGTATGTATTCCTTCAAAGCCTTTCTCTCAGGAATAGTAAGATTAAATAAACGACTTTTAGGAAGAGTCGCTCCAGGGACAAATTCAATGGTACAATCATAGTCTCTATGGGGAGGCAAAATTTGTGACTCCTCCTCAGAAAAAACTCTCCAAAAATCCTGAATAGGTACAGGTAATTCCCCTTTTTCCTCCGCAGCAATACGTCCGTTACAACACTTGTCATAACATTTAGGGCTCCAGGACTTAATTTCATTGGTAGACCAATCCAGTACAGGATTATGCAATTTTAACCAGGGCAACCCCAATATTATTGGAGAAGGCAAATTATTCAATACTACCAAATCCAAATTCTCTTGATGAACACAATTAATAGTGAGGGGAAATTCACAGACCTTGTGAGTAACACTCTTCAAGGGAGAGCCATCAACAGAAACCACAGCAATAGGGGATGACAAAGGTTTAGGTTTTAATGTAAGTTTTTCCAAGAATCCCCCATCAATCACATTTAGAGTAGAACCACAATCCACAAATACCCGAAATTCAATTAATTCTTCCTGAGCAGCGGTAGTAGCAGATAGGAATACTCCCTTTGTATTTAAACTGGATATACGTGCATAACTGACCATTTTTTTCTTTGTTCATACGAAGCACACAGTTCTTAATAAAATGACCAGCATTTCCGCAATAGAAGCACAAACCTTCAGAAAGCCTGCGGTCTTTTTCCTGAGAGCGGGGTGTCATTGCCCCAATCTCCATCGGCTCTCCTTTGTCAGCACAGACCCTCTCAGGACTTGGAGCTGACATAGCAGAGGATTTGCTCTAATTAACCCTTGCACGCAGTCTCCTGTCCACCCGTATAGCTAATTGCATTGCCTCCTGCAAGTTTCCAGGTGTGGGATAAGCAATCAGCAAATCCTTAACCCTTTCACCTAGCCCTGCAAGAAACAAGCTTTTCAAAGCTGAATCGTTCCACCCCACCTGGGCAGACCACCGACGGAAGTGATAACAATACTTTTCCACATTACCTGATCCCTGCCTCAAACGTCTCAATTCAGACTCAGCAGATGAGACACGATCAGGATCATCGTACAACAAACCGAAAGCAGAAAAAAAACTATCCACTGATCTAAAGCACGGATCACTAGGTTGGAGAGAAAAAGCCCATCCCTGAGGATCCTTGCGCAAAAGTGACAATATGAACCCTATGCGCTGCGATTCATCACCAGTGGATCCGGGTCTTAAACGAAAATACAATAAACAAGCATTTTTAAAAGAAAAAAAATCTTGTTGTTCACCAAAAAATAGATCAGGCACGTACCTTTGGCTCTACCAAATGTGCTCCAGAACAGCTACTCACGTGTTGTTGGAGCTCGGCCACCTCCAGAGAGAGTCCCTGCAAGTGTTGAGCCAAATCTTGAACCGAGACCATGATGGAAACTGGAGGTCTTTCCTTAGAGAAATTTTTTGGGCTGGACTTACTGTTATGATCTGCTACAAGCACTAAGGAAAGATAGGAGATCTGTCCCCACAATAGAACCAAACTGGATCCCTACGATGCAACGGGGAACCTGATCCTGCGATCAGACCCGCTAAAGTCCTCGGCTAGTCTGTACGAAGACCCATAGATGCAAGGGAGGGATCCCTACAAGAACCAGGGACTGGGACAAAGTTGGACACCTCCCAGCAGAAATTGTAGCAGTCAAAGACTAACACACAACAAAGAACATAGAGGTCCGAAGACCTAGCAAAACTAACAGAGAACGGTAACAGAGCACCAAGCTAGCTCAAGAGTATTAAATACAATGAAGTCCAGCAAGGCCAGGAGGGCGGAGCCGGATTAAATAGGCAAAAATGGTCATGTGACCAGCAAACGAGAAAAAACCTAACAGGAGAGTTCTAACATCGAGTCTTCATAGTTCAACCTCCTCCCGGCATCTCAGTTTCCCTGTCACAGCTCTGTTTTGCAATAGGCTATTACCAGAGCTTTAAAGGGGATCAGAGGTGCCAGAAGGAGCCAAAACTGTGAACACGCCTGCAGTGAGTAGACTGGCGATCACATCCGAGGGGGTGACTGCAACTACTGAACTCAATTTTGCCTTAGTTTGTGATGACGGTGGGTGTGGAACCACTGCACCACGGGTCAAGCTTACCCTAAAGGGACATAATTAAGTGACTACCTGGTTTTCACTAGTCTCCGGTGGTGAAGATAGGCTTGGGCCGCATTTACCCCTCTGAGGCAGTCCCCGGACCTGCAGCAGCTGACCCACGGGTCAAAGCAGGAGGGTGAAAACAAAAGAGTAGTCAGGCAGTCCAAGGTCACGGCAGGCAGAACAGGTTCACATTACAAAGCCGGGTTCAGGAGCGGAGATGTCAAACAGAGCAGGTAAACGAGTCGAGTCAAAAACTGGAGAGATGAGACAAAAACACTAGACTAAATGCTGGAGATGGACAGAAAAATAAGTTCAGGCAGGGACCAGGAGGAGGAACAATTTACTATATCCCCTGCTGGCAGAGGATAGACTGATGAAACTAAACCCTGCAGGGCACAACAGGGTAAAATTCCTGCAGGATCTGGCCTCACCTACCTATAGCTAGATGGAGACATCAGGAATATGCAGTAGAGTTAGAAGTGCTGTATGAGGTATTTGACGCGCCCCCTGGGCCGTGGGGTACTAGGCAGCTGGGCCTCTGGTTGCTGGGCGATATCACGGTAGCCGGCCCGGTCCGTGACCCAGGGCGGTCAGTAAAAGGGGGAATAGTTTATAGGGGATTTGGGAAAGTGTTTGTGACGCCACCTGTGGATTGCGGCTAGAGGGAGCCGCCGCTGCGGAGCAGTCCTCTGGAGCTGGTGTTACGGCAGCAGGGATGGTGTAGCTCTCCACAGGTAGAGCTAGCTCCAGGGCAGCGTGGGGTGTAATGGATGGTGGTGCAGGGGAGAGACGGCAGGACCGTCCCAGAGGAAAGACGGACACTCACACGGGGATAAGCTTCAGTACCTTTACTGGTGATGTTGCAGGCACGGTCCAGGGTACTCCAGGCGAAGGGCACACTTTTGGACTCTCCCCAGTGATCGGGTATAGGGCCTCCTGATCCGTTGCTTTATTCTCTAAGCTTCTGACCTGCCTGGAGCTAGGCCTAGCGTGGTTACTGTCTCTCTTTGCACCTGCTGGCCAGGTGGTAGCGCCTTCTCTTTGGAGATCACTCTCCCTGGACGCTGGGACCTCCGTGACTCCTAGCCCTGGTACTGTAGTCAGCGTTTGGCAAACCTGGGACCTGTAGTCCTCCAGGGGTTCCGGTGGTTCCTACTGGGTATAAAGGGTCCCTGTAGGCGCGGACCCGGTGTCCGGTTTATATATCGGGGTGAGCCTGGTATGCTCTTCTGCCCCCTCGCTACTTATTCCTTCTCCTCTCGCCTTCGGCCCACTCAGGGCTCTCACTAGGCCTTCACACGTGCTGTAGGCCTCGGCTCGCCTAAGCACAGAAGCCAGCTCGCTGCCTCTTCGCTGCTCTCTGAGCGTCAGCACGCTCTCTGCTCAACTCTGAGCTCTGTCCCTCTCTGTCTCAAGCATGAACTAATCTCAGCTGCCTGGCTCCACCCTCCCTATATATATGTCCCTGTCAGGGCTCCCTCTGCTGGTCTGAGGTGGTAGGGTGGAGGTGTGTGAATGTAGTGAGGGCCTCTTGTGGAGAAGTCCATCCATGCACCCTTCTGGGTTCTGTGGCACCAATGCGCAGCAGGGTGCCACATATTCAGCAGGGTGGCCTGACACAGGAAGGAGCCAAGCAGCGAACACAGTGAGAAGCAAAATGCTGGGAATCCATGCGAATTACCACCGTGACTGCACTCCTCTTTATAACCCTCCCTTACTTGGCCATACTGATGGAGAAACCTTTCCAAGATGACAGGAGCACAGATGTTCTCTGCAGGCTCCCAGAATCTCTCCTTGGGACCAAAGCCTTTCCAGTCCACCAGATAGAAGGTCATTCCCCGAACCTTCTTAGAATCCAGGTGTCTCTAACCTCAAACACGTCCAAGGAACAGAGGTAGCAGAAGTACAATGGGACTTTGACAAGTGATTTAGGACAACCGTCTTTAAGAGCGAAACATGAAAGAAGTTTAGGATCCGTCGATTCATCAGGAGTTGAAAACAGCAGGTCACTGGATTGATATAAATACATATATGTTCTAGAAGTACATTCCTAGTTTTATTTTCAAAAAAGGGAAAGTGCCCTATATTGTACCTGTACAACTCATAATAAACTTCAGAAAAGAGAACGCTGAGATAAAGCTGATATAAAAAACTATTTTTATTGAATCAATTAATAAAATATTGCATACATAATATTAGCACAAATCATGAGGTGAAGTCGTAGAGAAACCCAGTGTAAGGCTGGAGCACCAACCCACTAGACACAAAAATATAGCTGAAATCAGCTTGATCAAGGGGGAACAATGAAGGGGGGGGCAGAGTGTGTACAGGAGTGCATAAACTGCCCAATATTAGATGGACCAAGAATAGTTAGTTACGGAACAAGTGGTGGCATAGTTGTACCATAATTATTGCACAGTGTCAAATATGAAATTTATGTCCATCACCGGTCCTATAGTCCCCTAAGAATCAAATCACCATAGATATAACTATAAGACATCCACATAGATCCGTGGGTGTCAGAGGAACACACATAGTAAAAGAAGATCGCTCTATTAATAGTACAAATCAAATGAAATGAAGAGGCAATTCATACCCATGGTGTAGTGCTGTGACAGGTCTCTAGCCCGAACCCCAAACGCGTGCTTTCGCCGTAAAGCTTATTTAGGGGGCGTGGTTAGGCAAACATCCTGTGCCGTGTTTTATCTGCAAAGACCTTCCAAACACATGATCAGAATGGTCCAATAGTAGCAAAGCATATGGCGCATGCGCCCACGTCACCAGCGAGTGCGGCCGTCCCACCACTCGTCACTCACCAAGGTCATCACGTGGGCCAGCCGCGCCAGGCCAGGACCACGAAGTGTGAGGGTAAGATACAGACAGGGAGTGGGACGCCGCAAATCTCGGCCGGGAGGGCGCATGTGCACTACCCACGGTAAAGATCATGCTCAGATGGATGTATGGATCGCTTACTAATAATTCTGCCATAAGAATATCACATAGAAAGGGAGGTCATAATTGACCCAATAGAAAGTGCAACCGTGCAGTAAAGTGATAACGTGCGCAGTCAGCCCAAAAAGCATGTATGTCACCAACAGAGCATGTCAAAATTCAGCTGTCGGTGCCCCTTATAGAGTATAGGGTGCTCCCATGGGGCCAAAAGGCTATATTGAGAAAACTAAAATCAGAGGCATAGACATAAAGTGCCGAAGTGCAAAAAGATTGCAATATAGGAATACAATATTGGAGATACTTTTAACATGATTAATCAATTATCACTAATAAATACAAAAATACACAGGTCATTTAAATCAAAATCGTGACTCATTAGCGATCTCGCTAGCGATCTCGTTATGTGTGACGGGGCCTTTACGCACAGAGCAGATAAAAGGAGAAAATAATTTGAAGTCCAATTTGAATATATTTCAATTCCTAGGTAATAGAGTTGGAACATTTGGTAGTCCATTAGATTCATCCCGAGCAATAGGATTATCCCAGCAACGTGGAAAGAAGGGATACAACAAATGGTAGCATAATCATATGAAAACTTGGTCCTTACAGAACGCGGATATTGACTTCAGTCACAATACAAGATTATCTTAGAAAGATAGAAAAAAATAGTTATCCAGAATGCAATAAGACCTATGGTTAAAAAAGAATAAAAACGACACAAAGAAACTGACATATAGATTAAAAGTTCCGTGGAGACTGAGGGAAGGGGGGAGGCAGAGACACAATGGTTGCAAGTATGAAGCAAAACCCAAAGACTCGTTCAGGCCCTGCGGCACCATGGTTCCCAGAAGTATAATTCAACGGCATTTCTTTTGTGCCAAGAGGCGTTTTATATTGCCCCCTGTAATACCACACTGTATATTTTCTATACCATGAATCATAAAACATTTGGAGTTGCACTGATGGAATTTTTTATAGTGACGTGGTATCGTTTTCAATTGGCAAGGGTCTATTGCAGTTTCGGCCAAAATTATATCCCGCACATGTTCCCGTGTGCGTATTTTAAGTTGGCGTGATGTTAGTCCGACGTATATCTTAGGACAGCTACATGTAGCATAATATATTACTTGTGTAGTAGAACACGTAATATGTTGCTTAATTCTGTATGTCTTGTCGTCATCCGCCGACACGAAACTCGTTGTTCTGACTATATTTTTGCATGCGACACAGTCACCGCATGGAAAACATCCAAGTGGAGGTCCCCGGGTTCCAAACGGATTCAATTTAATGGGAATATAATGGCTTTGTGTCAACAGGTCCTTTAAATTGGGGCTTCTTCTTGGCGTCATTAGGGGGTGGTCTGAAATATATTGGGACAAAGCGGGCTCAGTTTTTAAAACATTCCAATGTTTCCTCAGACATTCCCTCATAGTATCCCACTCCCCATTATATGTCGAAATAAACCGTACCGTTTCCTGTGTTACCTGGTTTTTGGGAGAGGAGCGTAATAAACTATCCTTTCCCCTTCTTTTTGCCTTTGTGTACCCATTCTTGATACATCTGTTACTGTATCCACTGGCCCTAAATCTTTCCCGCATATCATTAGATTGGGCCTCGAAGCGTGACTCAGAGAAGCAGATACGTCTGATTCTTGTGAATTGGCCCACTGGGATACCCTTAATGGTGAAGTATGGGTGACCTGAATTTGAGTGCAGCAGCGAATTTACAGAAGTGGACTTACGGTGTACTTCAGTCTGCAGATGGAGAAGAGGGTCCACATGTATCCTAGTATCTAGGAAATCCACCTGTGTCTTACTACTGAAGTGAGTTAATTTAATGTTAAATCTATTTACGTTGAGTTGTGTCATGAATTCCTGGAATTGGAATTCAGTGCCTTGCCAGACGATTAGTACATCATCGATGTATCATAGCCAACACTGCACATGGTCAGCGGCCCGCGCCCCCTCCCCGCCAAAAACATCCCTCTCCCAGTACCCCAGGAAGAGGTTGACATAGGAAGGAGCACAGGCCGCCCCCATTGCAGTGCCGCACCGCTGCAGGTAAAATGTGTCTTTGAGCACAAAAAAATTGTGTGTCAAAATATAAGCCAATAGCTCCAGAATTAAGTCACAGGTCTGGACATCCCAGTTACTGTTTTGTAGGTAAAATCTGCATGCCTCAAGGCCGTCCTGGTGCCGTATGCTAGTGTAGAGCGATTTGATGTCAACGGTGGCCAGCATCATATCACCCTCTAGGCTCATCCCAGGATGTCCGTCGTGTACCGTGCATAGGAGGGCAAGGTTTCGACCAATGGTTTTAAATATAAATTTATGAATTTACATATTGGTTCGCAAAGCCCCCCCCATGCCGGACACGATCGGGCATCCTGGAGGCTCCACTGGGTTCTTGTGGACTTTGTGTAGAAAGTAGATGGTAGCGATTTTAGGAACTTAGTAATGAGGCCCTCGAAGACCTTTTTCGGGATAATACCTTTGTCAAAGGCCTGAAATAGTATATCCTCCAATTCTGCCAAATAAGTTGTCATTGGACTATGCTCCAATTTATGGTAAGTTGTTTTATCTCTAAGGTGCCTAAAGGCCTCCCTCTCGTACATAGTCTTTGGCCATAGGACTATGTTCCCCCCGTTGTCAGCCGGCTTGATAACTATCTTACCCTCGCACTCCATGGTCCTGGCCTGGCGCCGGCCGGACCACGTGAGTGACGGGTGGTGGGACGGCCGCACTCGCGGGTGACGCGGGCGCATGCGCCATATGCTTTGCTACTATTGGACCATTCTGATTATGTGGTCGGAAGGTCCTTGCAGATAAAACACGGCACAGGATGTTTGCCTAACCACGCCCCCTGAGGAAGCTTTATGGCGAAAGCACGCTTTTGGGGTTCGGGCTGGAGACCTGTTACAGCACTACACCATGGGTATGAATTGCCTCTTCATTTCATTTGATTTGCACTATTAATAGAGCAATCTTCCTTTACTATGTGTGTTCCTCTGATACCCACGGATCTGTGTGGATGTCTTATAGCTATATCTATGGTGATTTGATTCTGAGGGGACTATAGGACCTGTGATGGACATAAATTTCATATTTGACACTGTGCAATAATTATGGTACAACTATGCCACCACTTGTTCCGTAACTAACTATTCTTGGTCCATCTTATTTTGGGCAGTTTATGCACTCCTGTGCACACTCTGCCCCCCCCCCCCCCCCCCCTTCATTGTTCCAACATGATCAAGCTGATTTCAGTGCTCCAACCTTACACTGGGTTTCGACTTCACCTCATGATTTGTGCTAATATTATGTATGCAATATTTTATTAATTGATTCAATAAAAATTGTTTTTTATATCAGCTTTAACTCAGCGTTCTCCTCTTTTCTGAGGTCACTGGATTGAGTTGCTTGAAGATTTTGTATGGACTAAGGAGGTCGAACTTGTAGGTAAGCACCTTTAGGCGAATATTCCGGGATGACAGTCAGACATTATCTCCAGGCTGATACTAAGGCGTCAAACCTCTCTTCTTGTCTGTATGAGTCTTCATCTGAGACATGGCCTTAAGAAGGGAGGCTTGAGTCTGCTGCTAGATCTGGAGGAAGTCACCATTAGAATAATCAGCTGCTGGTACCCTGGAGGAAGCCGACATAGGAGAGTGCACTTGAGGATGCTGGGGGTACACAACAAAGAATGGAGATGCCTAGGGGAGTAGATGAACCTAGTCATCCTGATTGTTATGATCTGCAACAAGTACTAAGTAGAGATGAGCGTTGTTCGACTCGAACTGTTCGCCAATCTCAAATTCGAGCTGCTTTGGGCAGTGTTCGAGCCGTTCGGCGAACACGAACGATTTGAGAAAAATTCGGCTGTTCGAGGTTATGTTCGATAACTGTTCGTGCACCAAAATCATAACTGGATTTTTTCTCAGTAATGATGAAAATTAATGTTAATACGCAGTTTGAGTGTACAGCGGGGTGGGGGGAGGGGCAGGGGATGGATCTCTGCAGGAATAATGAAGATCTCCATTTTTTTTTCTCTTTCCCGCATTTACAGTGGGGAGGTGCAATCTGTCAGCCTATCAGCAGCGCATACACGGAGCGAAGTGCTTTTTTTCACACAAGCAAGGGCATGTGTCATTGGCAGTGTATGTCACATGTCCTTGCCCTATAAGACCAAGCCATTTTCCCCATCGCCACCATTTTCTCACTGCTGCAGCTGTGTGTTAGACGGCACCGCTGTTGCTGTGTGCGCTATACCTTGTTAATTTCAAGCCAATTTTCGCACAAATCTACAGATAGCTTGGGAGTAGGGAATAGTTGTGATTGCAGTCCTTTTAAGGACTAGGTTACAGCATTTCCTACGACTTTTATCAGGCAGGTCTGTGCTCTTAAATAGATAGATTGTGGGAGTAAAGACTAATTGTAATTGCAGTCCTTTTCAGGACTAGGTTACATCAGTTCCTATCAGTTTTTGCCAGGCAGGTCTGTGCCAGTGCTGTGCAAGTTTTTTTCACAGCATTTGGCTGAAAAAAATATTTGGCCTTCTAGCAGTGTGTGGGACTGTCTCTATTAGTCCATCTATACTGACCTCCATCAGGTTGCAAATTAAAAATAATTTTTATCTGCATCTAGCTCTGAAAAAATATTTGGCCTTCTATCAGTGTGTGGGACTTTCTCTATTAGTCCATCTATACTGACTTCCATCAGGTTGCAAATTCAAAATAATTTTTTGTCTGCATCTAGCTCTGAAAAAATATTTGGCCTTCTAGCAGTGTGTGGGACTTTCTCTATTAGTCCATCTATACTGACCTACATCAGGTTGCAAATTCAAAATATTTTTTTGTCTGCATCTAGCTCTGAAAAAATATTTGGCCTTCTAGCAGTGTGTCGGACTTTCTCTATTAGTCCATCTATACTGACCTCCATCAGGCTGCAAATTAAAAATAATTTTTATCTGCATCTACCTCTGAAAAAATATTTGGCCTTCTAGCTGTGTGTGGGACTTGTTCTATTAGTCCATCTATACTGACCTCCATCAGGTTGCAAACTGAATATAATTTTTTTCTGCATCTAGCTCTGAAAAAATATTTGGCCTTCTAGCAGTGTGTGGGACTTTCTCTATTAGTCCATCTATACTGACCTCCATCAGGTTGCAAATTAAAAATAATTTTTTGTCTGCATCTAGCTCTGAAAAAATATTTGGCCTTCTAGCAGTGTGTGGGACTTTCTCTATTAGTCCATCTATACTGACCTCCATCAGGTTGCAAACTGAATATATATTTTTTCTGCATCTACCTCTGAAAAAATATTTGGGCTTCTAGCTGTGTGTAGGACTTGTTCTATTAGTCCATCTATACTGACCTCCATCAGGTTGCAAACTGAATACAATTTTTTTCTGCATCTACCTCTGAAAAAATTATTTGGGCTTCTAGCTGTGTGTGGGACTTGTTCTATTAGTCCATCTATACTGACCTCCATCAGGTTGCAAATTGAATATAATTTTTTTATGCATCTAACCCAGCCAATAGTTTTGGCCTAATACCACAGTTTGGCCACTCAGCTCTGCTCGGTTCCCATCCATTGTTTTTTTGTGCAAACAACTCCAGAGTTGTGAATTAGTTAACCACCAAAATGAGTGGAAAAAGGCCTCCTGCTGGTGGAAAGGGGAATAGGCGTGTTGAGAAGGGGAAAAAAGGTTGTGTCCGTGGGGTAGGTGTTAAAGCAACAGTAACATCTGCAGAAGAAAGACCATCTTCCAGCCAAACTAAAATGTCTACTTCTTTTAGCGGACAATGTGATAAGATCCCTTTCTTACGGCCACGCCAATCGCTACAAATTCCAGATGAGGCACAAAAACAGCAGGTGCTTCAACGGATATCAAGTGCTCCTTTAAGTGGGCTCTCCTCCACATCAACTTCAACATCACAAATACTCCAGTCCTCAAAGGTGTCACCCCAATCGCACTTGCTTCCTCACAGCTCCCAAATCTCCAGCTGCCCGTCTGAGTATGAGGTAGAACAGATGGTTGAGTCTGCAGAGCTGTTTACTCATACTATAGCCTGGGAATCAGAGGTCGACTCCAGCGCTTCTGTGAATCCAGACGAGGAAATGATCTGCACTGATGCCCAGAATCTTTATGAGTCGGATCCAGGACCAGACGCAGAAGGTTCTGACCATAATGTAGACCCTCATTCCCAAACTGTAACTCCTGTTGGTGGAGACAATGAGGAAGACGATGATGAGACTCAAATACCTGATTGGAGCGACAACTTTAGTTTTTTGTCAGGGCAGGAACAGGTTGGCTCTGAGGACGACGGGTGTGATAACGCACAGGGTGATGATGATGAGGTTGGAGATCCCACTTACTGTCAACCCACAGTCAGCCAAGAGATGAGGTCAGCAGAGGAGGTGGAGGAAGATGCTAGTGACGACGAGGTCAGGTTGCACCTTCCTGGACAGAGACGTAGTACTGGAAGCACGTCAACAACTGCATCCTCAAACACAACTCTGCCTCTCACCACAAGTCGTGGTGGCTCTTCAGGTCGCATGGGTGCTAAGCCTTGCATAGCCTGGGCATTTTTTCAGATCGATAAAGATGACCCAACTCGTGTTATCTGTAACATTTGTCAGCAAAAGCTAAGTAGAGGCCAAAAAATACATAGTTTGAGTACTTCATGCATGAACCGGCACATGGACATGAAGCATAAGTTGCAGTGGGAAGCTCAGTGTGCTACAATGCGGCCTAGCCGGCCGGGCCAACCACCGTCTGCCATATCTTGTGCATCCGCGGCCTCTTCATCCTCTGTGACTGGGGGGACAGCAGTCACACCTGTTTTGGGGCGCAGACCTGCCACCTCTTTACCCGCAACAGCCAGCGTGATCGGCAGGTCATCATTTTCTCTGGAGGTGGTAACACCAGCTGGTGTTGAGCGCTGTCCGACATCGATAGCACCACCTTTGGATCAAGGCAACCTAACATGTCCGCCTGCTTCTTCCTCACAGACTGGCAGTTTGCCGGGGACACCCTTATCAACCCCGTCTAAGCACAATAGCCAGCCCTCGGTCCCTCAGATGTGGACAAGTAAAAGACCATTTTCTCCTAGCCATGAGAAAGCTAAGAGGTTGAATTTCACCATCTGCAAGCTCTTGGCTACAGAAATGCTGCCTTTCCGCCTGGTGGACACAGAGGATTTTCGAGACCTTATGTCCGTCGCAGTGCCCCAGTACCAGATGCCCAGTCGGCACTACTTCTCAAAGAAAGGTGTGCCTGCGCTCCACCAGCATGTCGCACACAACATCACCGCTTCTTTGAGAAACTCTGTGTGTGATAGGGTGCATTTCACCACAGACACTTGGACGAGTAGGCATGGACAGGGGCGTTACATGTCGCTGACTGGGCACTGGGTAACTATGGTGACAGCAGGACAAGGGGCTGCTGTCCAAGTCTTGCCGTCCCCACGAGTTGTGCGTCAATCCTCTTTATGTCAAAGTTCCTCCACTGCTTCTGCCTCCTCAACCTCCTCTCGGTGTTCCACCTACACCCAAAGCCTGTCTGGTCATGCCACAAGCTTTCTAACTGCGCAGAAGGGATCCTGCACACCTCCTTACTATGCTGGCAGTTTTTACTTTGAAATGTCTGGGAAATGTGAGTCACACAGCTATGGAGTTGTGGTCAGCTCTGGAGAACCAATTTCATGAATGGTTGTCTCCACTGGACCTGAAACCAGGGAAGGCCGTGTGCGACAATGCTGCAAACCTGGGTGCGGCCCTTCGCCGGGGCAATGTCACACACGTGCCTTGTATGGCTCACGTGTTGAACCTGGTTGTCCAGCAATTTTTAGCCCACTATCCCAGACTAGATGGCCTTCTGCAGAGGGCACGGTCGCTGTGTGCTCACTTCCGCCGTTCGCATCCCGCAGCTCAGCGACTTACATCTCTACAGAAGTCGTTGGGCCTGCCACTTCACCGGCTAAAATGCGATGTGCCTACCCGGTGGAATTCAATTCTGCACATGTTGCAGCGACTGTGGCAGCACCGACAAGCCCTGGTGCAATATGTTCTGACGTATAGCCTTGGCCAACGAGATCCAGAGGTGGGGCCAATCACGCTGGAGGAGTGGTCTCAGATCAGGGACCTATGCACCCTTCTGCACAGTTTTGAAATGGCGACGAAGATGTTTAGTGCTGACGATGCCATTATCAGCATGACTATTCCGGTGATTTACATGCTGGAGCACATGTTAAACAGAATTCGGAGTCAGGTGGTGGCACAAGAGGAGGTGGAGGAAGTAGAGGAGGAGGAGTTGTATGCGGAAGGGCTAACATCTGCAAGGTCCAGACGGTCGGCAGCACCAAGGCGGCAGGCATGTGAGGGTGGGGGAGATGGTTTTACCAGGGCGCATGGTAGCAGCCAAACTAGTGAGGAAGGTGCAGGAGCCCAGGAAGAAGTGGAGGACGAACTGATGGAAGACTCATCAGATGAGGGAGACCTTGATCACATTTCTGTTGTGCGAGGTTGGGGGGAGAGGACAGAGGAAGGAAGCATGATTGTTACCTCGCCACCAACACAACAGGGACTTGGTGCTCCTGGATGCGCAACACACATGAGTGCCTTCTTGCTGCACTACCTGCAACATGACCCTCGAATTGTGAGATTTAGAAATAATCCTGACTACTGGGTTGCCACACTGTTAGATCCCCGGTACAAAAGTAAATTTGCAGAAATTTTTCCTGCCATAGAAAGGGATGCACGCATGCAGGAGTATCAGCAGAGACTGTTGCAGAATCTTACATGTGCTTTTCCACAAAACACCAGTGGTGCACGTAGTGAATCTCACAGTTCCAACTTGCCAACCGTGGGACCGTCAAGTGTTCAGCACTCAAACCGTAACAGAACCACAGTATCTGCTTGTAACATCAATTTTGCGGAATCATTTCACCACTTTTTTAGCCCATCCTTTGCAAGGCCACAGGAGACAAGAAGTCTGACACATAGTCAACGCCTAGAGACGATGGTACAGGAGTATCTCCAAGTAAACATTGAAGCCATGACTGTGTCACTGGACCCTTGCTCTTTTTGGGCTTCCAATCTGGATAAATGGCCGTAGCTAGCCACTTACGCCTTGGAGATCTTGTCATGCCCCGCAGCCAGCGTTCTGTCTGAACGTGTGTTCAGCGCTGCTGGCGGTGTGGTGACAGATAAGCGCACGCGGCTCTCCACTGATAATGTAGACAGATTCACGTTCATAAAGATGAACAAATCATGGATCCGAAATGACTTTTCTACCCCTGTGTCATCCTGGGGAGAGTAAAAGCTTGATGATTGGTTAAAATCACCCTACCAACCGTTTTAAGCTTTCAAATTACTAATCATGTTTATCTGTATCTTGGCTGGAAAATAATTTGGGCTTTGTAGCAGTGTGCAGCACTGATTCTATTAGGCCATCTATAATAAGCTCCACCAGATTTAAAATTACTAATCATGTTTATCTGTATCTTGACTGGAAAATAATTTGGGCTTTGTAGCAGTGTGCAGCACTGATCCTATTATGCCATCGATACTAAGCTCCACCAGATTTAAAATTAATAATAATTTTTAGCTGCATCTAGCCCGGAAAATAATTTTGGTGCTCCGAGATGCGCAAGACACATAAGTGCCTTCTTGCTGCACTACCTGCAACATGACCCTCATATTGTCAGAATTCGAAGTAATCATGACTACTGGGTTGCCACACTCTTAGATCCCCCAAACTTTTCGATCAACCTTTTCATTTTAATAAAGACCAAAAAAATGGTCATTTTTGAAATTATAAGCATTAGCAGGTTATTAGAAACTGAAATCAAACAGTTTTCAACTCAAAACTTTATTCTAGGTGATGTTACATTTTCACATAGGACCCCTTGTGCGAAAGGAGCTTCTGAACTCTCTCGTCCATTGAATTTGTCAGGTTTTGGATGGTTTCTGCTTCAATTGTTTTGCATGAGGACAGAATACCCTCCCAGAGCTGTTGCTTAGATGTGAACTGCCTCCCGCCATCATAGACACTCCTTTTGATGATGCTCCAGAGGTTCTGAATGGGGTAGAGGTCAGGGGAGCATGGGGGTCACACCATAAGTTTTACCCCTTTTATGCCCATATCAGCCAGAGATGCAGATGTTTTATGTGCAGCATGAGATGGTGCATTATCATGCAAAAAAATGATCTTGCTGTGAAATACATGCTTCTTCTTCTTGAACCATGGCAGGAAGTGCTGTTTGAGAAAATCCACATACATTATGGAGTTCATCTTTAGCACCTTCAGGGATCCTAAAGGGGCCGACAATCTCTCTCCCCATGATTCCAGCCCAAAACATTACTCCACCTCCTCCTTGTTGGCGCTGTAGCCGTGTTTGCGTGGGGTGTCCATCAACCAGCCATCCTCCACTCCATCCATCTGGACCATCGAGCGCTGCACGGCACTCATCCGTGAACAAAACAGTTTTGAAATCAGTCTTCATGTAATGTTTGGCCCACTGGAGCCGTTTCTGCTTGTGTGAAGTGGATAGAGGAGGTCGACAGGATGGCGTATGCACAGCTGCAAACCTCTGAAGGATCCTGCATCTTGTTGTTCGGGGGACGTTGGAGGCACCAGCAGCTTCAAAAACTTGTCTGCTGCTATGACAAGGCTTTTTTGCCGCTGCTCTTATAACCTGACGTAATTGCCTGTAGGAAAGAGTCCTCAATTTGCCCTTATCAGCACGCACACGTGTGTACTGTGAATCAGCTACATACTTCTTGATTGCCAAGACACTTCATCCTGATCATCGCACAGTGTTGATTGTAGTCATGCCTTGACCTAAACACTCCACAATTTGTTGCTTCTCAGCAGCCGACACATCCTTTTTCTTTCCCATTTTGGCAGAAAATGTAGGCTGCTTAATAATGTGAGACAGCCTTCTTAAGTAGTCTTGCCTTTCATTGGACACACCTGCCAAACTAATTAGCACAGGTGTCTGCAATTGCTTACAGTGATATAAAGAGCCCTGACACACATCACCATCAATGAGTTTAACTGACAAACAAACAAATTCTTCCCTTATCACTCCTAAACACTTTTTGCATAATAATTTGGAACACAGTGTACATGTGCTTTTCCACAAAACACCAGTGGTTCACGTAGTGAATCTTACAGTTCTAACTTGCCAACCGTGGTCTGTATGGAGTTGTTCAATAAAGGGCCCAAAATTAAGATAACATAGATGGGAGAGGTCTCTATGAATAGGAATTCCTAAGTATTTGATACCCTGTGAGGGCCAGGCAAAGGGAAAGTTGGACTGGAT
The DNA here is from genome assembly GCF_046119375.1 of Phyllobates terribilis. Lineage (NCBI taxonomy): Eukaryota > Metazoa > Chordata > Amphibia > Anura > Dendrobatidae > Phyllobates > Phyllobates terribilis. Next base: position 122,665,548 of record NW_027362762.1, on the reverse strand, counting down.
GGAATCCTATATGGATTTGGGGAGGGAGACATCGAGGGCCTCAGACTTCGCTGCATTGATTTTAAAATTTGACCATGTAACAAAGTGATCTATTTCAGCCATAACAGCATGGATGGATATATGTGATTGAGTGATATATACTAGGACATCATCAGCAAATAGAGAGCACTTGTACTCGGTGCCTCCCACCTCAATCCACCTAATATTGGGGTTATGGCGAATTGATGAGAGCAGGTGCTCCGTCACTAGGATGTATAAGAGAGGGGAGAGAGGACATCCCTGCCTTGTCCCATTGGTGATTGTGAAAGGTGATGAAAATGTTCTGATGCACCCCCTGGGCCTTGGGACAACCGGAGCCAGACCCTTTTTGGTGGATGCTGGTGGTTGTAGTCTTCGTGGCGGCGACCCGGTTCCGTGGCTCAGGGTGGTCAAACCAGTGGCGGAACTATTTATGTGGTTTTGATGTTTAAATGTCCGACTACGCCACCTGTGGATTGCGGTCAGAGTGAACCGCCGCTGCAGGGCAGACCGCTGAGGCTGGTGTTGTGGGTGCAGCAGAGCGTAGCATAACTCCCCACGGGAGGAGTATAGCCTCAGGGCAGTATATGCGGAGGATGGGGGTGATGGTGCAGGGCAGCAGCAGTAACGACACGGAGTCAGTGATGCAGTCCAGGGCCTTTACTCACAGTTCTTATTATCCAGACCACGTCTGCAGGTAACGGCTGCCCACGTCGTACTGTGCTCACCGGGTGAGGGGATCAGACAACTCCCAGATAACTTTGGAGTGCTTCACAGGACCCCCTTTGTGTGTCCTTTGTCTGGCCTTTCTTACCAACCCTTCTGTCCGGCTGCCTCGGGCCTCCTCTTGGTAAACTTGGCGCCAGTTTCCCTGACCCTATGTGGTGCCTTCCTAGCGGGTGTAGTGAGGGGCTGCGCCACATAAAATGTCACAGCCTCCGGTTTCTAGCTGAGGGTCGTTTCCTGCCTCCACTAGTTTCGGGGACCGGTCTCCCCCTTTGGCCTGACCCCTCCACGCAGGTGGATTCGGGCGTGCGGTGGCGACTCTCCCGTCCGCACCCCTGGGATCCCTTCATTCCTCGTTCCTGGAGCCTTCTCCGCTCCTCTTCCTTCCTTCTCCCTCTTCCAGGCCTGGGCCTCTGTTACTAGGCCCGCCTCCGGAGCAGAGCTCATGCAGAGCCCCTGCTCCCTGCCACTTCTACTCAGACTTCTCTGCACTGAACTAAGATGGTGCCCACCTTTTATACTCCCTTCTCAATGCACCCAGGAACTGCTTCCTCCCTGCTCCTGCACTACAGGGTTCCCCTTCCTCAGTGTTCCCTCCCCCCACTCCAGCCAGGGACAGGGACTGTCGTGCCCATCTCAGAGGCATATTGGTCGCCCTGCCCCACGGCAATGTGGTGTAATGCATGCAGGTGTCGGGTCCTGATCCACACTCCATCCTTACCTGAGAGTGAGATATCACACCTCTGGGTGAGGTGCAATACCTCTGTAGCAACCGAGCCCTCAGGGTGCTACAGTTCCATTTATCTTCAGCCTAGGTAACGTATTGTGATACAGGGCCGTGATTTTGGCTATAAAAGGGTCCCCTAGACCCCTACCCCAAGCTTTTTAAGAGAATCATATATGGCGTGCCAGGAGACTCTATGGAATGCTTTCTCAGCATCCAACGAGAGTATCTAATTACAAATTTTAACTGCATCTAGCCCAGGAAATACTTTGTGCCTAGTAGCAGTGTCTGCTAGTCAGCGGATTATCCCGGCTGTTAAGCAAGCTACACCACCTGTAGTTTGGACACTTAATTTTTTCAAAGGAAGTGCTTCGGGACCACGGGATACTCAGTGAAGAGCATCAGGAGGCACCCCAAGGCATAGGGGCTGGGACTGGCAGTAGGATGCCTTGCGGTGGACAGCCGAGCTCGATCCTTCTAAAAGCTTTTTAACTGCAGCAGCTTTAGTAGATGCTACTGGAGCTGGAATTACGCGGCTGCTGGCATGAGACTTGCCCTCCAATAGATCCTTGTAAATGGATTTAAAGTGTATTCATTCAAATTAGAGAGACAATTTAAATTAAAAAGCTTAGAGCTGCCTCCACCACAGGGGGGCTCGCTCGACTCACCAGCGGACAGGCACCAGTATTGGGAGAGGGGGGCTGGCAGTCAGGGTTCACCGCGGCTCTGGCACAAACCCGGCGACACGAAGGTGGCACGGGCAGGAGCGGACTGAACGTGTCGGCTTCTCACTTTTTGGATTTTAGAAGGGCATGACATGCCTATATCTGTGTCTCCCCCTCCTTTAACTCCTCCACCTCTTTTCTTTTCGCATGACTATATGTACTTGTCACTTTTCCATGTGTTAGTTGTGTCTTCTGAGCAGTTTGTCAGCTTTTGGACACCTTTGAAGGTGTTTTCTATGTGTTTCTATGTGTTTTTGTTTGCCTGCCATTGGTTTTAACGGTGTTCGAAGGTGTTCGACGAACAGTTCGACGAACACACGGGTGTTCGACGAACCGAACCGAACTCGAACACTACGGGGGTGGCTCAACACTAGTACTAAGGAAAGAAGGGGAAAGCTTTCCCTACAGTAAGACTAAGCTGAATCCCTACGATGTAGCGGGCTGCCTGTTCCTAGTGAATGGACTCGCCTTAGTCCTAGGCTAGTCTGGATGAAGACCTATAGAATAAAGGGAAGGGGTCCCTAAAAGAACTAAGGACTGGAACAAAAGTGGGACACCTCCTGAACAGAGAAAGTTGTTGCAGAACACAAAAAGATAAACTGACAAAACGGTACTAGAGATCCCAAAGGACCAAGCAAACTGACAGAGATAGGCACAGAAGCACCTGGCTAGAAAAACAGTCAAACAACACTAAAGTCCAGCACAGCCAAAAAGGCGGAGTTGGAATATAAAGGCAGATGGTCACGTGACCGCAAAACACGAGATGGATAAAACAAACAGGAGGGTTCTAACACTGATCAGCAGAAATGAAGTGACGAAGGTAGTTCTCGAGGATCTGATTAACCCATTCCATTTACCCATTGGTCTGCACATAGCATGTGGAGGAAAAATCCAGATGGATATTCAGCAGCTTGCAAATAGCTCTGCATAATTTCAAAATGAACTGGACTCCATGATCAGAGACAATATGAAGAGAAAGACTGTGGAGATGTTGGAAGAATTGTGTGGCAAGAAGACTGGACAGAGGAATGAATTGATCCATCTTAGACAATTGATCCACTATGACCCAGATGGTGTCATAACCCTCGGAGAGGGGCTGATCTGTGATAAAGTCCATAGCAATATGTTGCCAATGTGCAGAAAGAACCAGCAGAGGCAGAAGGAGACCAGCAGGCTTGTTTCTGGGGGACTTGTTTCTGGCGCACTGTTGATAAGAGAATTATGAAATCCTGAACATCTGTAGCCAGCGAGGGTCACCAGTAGCGACAAGCAATCAACTCAGTAGATTTGTGTATGCCCACATGGCCGGCTAGCTTGGCTTTGCATCCCCACAACAGAATTCTCCTCCTCCGGCAGTGGAAAAAAAGTCTTACCCAGGGAAATGTCTTTCAGGAAAACCAGGGCTGCTTCAACATTCCTGGCCGGGTCGATGATATGCTGTGACATCTCCATGGAATCAGTCACATAAAAGGATTGAGACAGGGTGTTAGGCGTCGGGCTGTTGCTGCATTTGAAATGGGGCCAGGACCTTCTGTGGTCTCCCATTCCAGTCCAGCCAGGGATGATGCTGCTCAGCATTGTCGTCAGCCCCAACGCCTAGCTGGTCCACGAGATGTACAGATTGTCTCTTGGGTATTTGTGCCTAGCAATGTTAAGCATAGGTTTCGGAGGGAGACAGGGCTGTTGGAGCCTAAGTCCAGGATTCTCCGCACTGAGCATGTCCATGACCTGGCGGACCGTGATTGGTGGTTTGGCCACCACCTGATCCGGTGACCTGGCACCGCCTGATTGGTGTCACCACCAATAGTGCGAAGGTGGGCAGGGCTTAGTCTTTAAAAGACCCGCCCACAAACATGGCGGCGCACTCTGATCATTGAGCAGTGATGCTGATGTGTGGATGACTGTGTTCCACGTAGTTTCTATAGGCAGGTGTAGTGGAAATAGGCAGGCTAGTGGAAATAGGCAGGTAGCTTCGTCTAGCAGTCTGGCTCTGCCAAAGGGGTCGCCTAACACCCCGAGCCGCCTGCAGACGTCCTATCCACGGCTATCGCCTGTCAGCTACGTGGAGTAGTACCCTTCAGTCCGGTAGCACGCCGGCTGGAGGCACGTGTACCCGTCGGCGTAGTCACACACGCATCCTAGCACCGCCAGTGTAGTCCCTGTGTAGTTAACAGGGCTACAGCTACTTCCCCGGACGCGCATCTCCCGTGCAGTTAACGGAGATAGAGCGAACAGCTATACCTGTTCCTGTGTGCAGTTACCTGGAAGGGTTTATCATTTAAGTTGGTTGCTTTTCTTTTCACCCGGAAAGTGTTCGGCAGCAGTCCACCAGGCTGCATCGCGGACCCCGGGGTCGGTTGCGTTCCATTATAATAAAGTTGTCTGCAACCGCCCCCCTAACACGGGGCATATGCTTTGGCATTCTTCTCCACAAGACAGAGGTGCAACTCAAAGTCAAAACTAGCAAAGAAGAGTGCCCACCTGACTTGATGATGATTTAACCATTAGGTGGACTGTAGATAGGTCAAATTCTTATGGTCCGTGTATGTTATTACCTGAGAGCTGGTGCCTTCCAATAGATGTCACCATTCCATCAGCGCCATCTTAATGATCAAAAGCTGATGATCCCAAATAGTATAGTTTCGCTCAGTGGGCGAAAAAAGTTTAGAGAAAAAACCCCGAAGAAGTTCTTTGCAGGAGAATGGCCCCAGCACCGATAGAGGAGGCATCTACATCCAAGAAAAACTGGTTGTTAGGATCGAGGTGATGCAGCACTGGAGCTCTCGTGAAGGCCTCTTTCAAATGCTGGAAGGCTGACACAGCCAAATCAGGCCAGACTTTGGCATTAGCCTCCTTCTTGGTTAAGGCGGAGATAGGTGCTGTGAGGGATAAGAAGTACAGAATATATTGTCTGTAAAAGTTGGCAAAACCCATAAACTGCTGGATGGCCTGCAAGTCTTTGGACAAGGCCAGGAGAGGACAGCAGAAACCTTTTCAGGATCTACAGTATTTTGAGACCCTGGCTAGAAACAATGTAACTGAGGAAAGGCAAGGAGGGTTTTCTAAAGACACATTTGGATAATTTGGCAAACAAATTGTTCTCCCATAGAAGGGTTTATCATTTAAGTTGGTTGCAGAACCTAATGGAGGTGCCTTCTATGGGTAGGTAGATCAAGAGAGAAAATCAAGATGTTATCCTAATACATGGCCACGGAAACGTAAAGGGGATCCCGGATGATGTTGTTAACGAATTCTTGACACTTCGGGCACATGCCACAATCCAAACTGCATGACGAGATACTCATAGTAACCGTCATGGGTGTTAAAGGCCATTTTCCATTCATTGCCCTTATGGATACGAATCAAGTTGTAAGCCACTTCCAGATCCAATTTAGTCAAGACCTTTGCTCCACAGATTCTGTCCTACTACTATCCTAACTACTATGACTAAATAGGACAAAAAGAAGCAGTAATAGTTGCGATTTCCTATACACATTTGGCAGAATCGGGTGACAATCCCATATAATAAGTAGCCTCTTATTTGTTGTCACAATACTGTATGAATTTTTTTTAAAAATGACCATGGAAAACTGCAACCAGATTTATATATTTTTATTTTTTAAAAACCTTATATTACAGAAGCAGCATAGAAACTGATACGTAAAATAAATTTCCATTTAATAAATGTCATAACCAAACAGTAGCTTAACTTAACTGTAAAAGAACATTTCTTCTAAAATCTGCAAAGGACCATTAAATCATTTTAAGTACGATCTTGACACTTACAGCACAGCGATAATATTTAAGATACTAAAGTAAAGTACATTTTATGCACATCATAAAAATATATGATCGAGTCCATCACGTTCTGCTCTGTGCCGACAGTATTTATGTTAATTTTTCAAAAGAGCAAAGCTGATGGCTCAGCGATTTCTATATAGCGGGTCTCTTAGAAAGCGGATGTCAAAAAAAAAGAATTTAGTAAGAGAATCATAGCTCTACTTTTCCTTAAAAAAATTTGCAATGTTTTATGCTAGCCAAAATCAGTCTAATATAATCATACAAATTTGCGAAATGTGTACAATATCAAGCAGCTGTGTCACAAAGGGTCTGTTTTATACCACATGTAGCAAGTTCTGCTATTATTTACAACAATTGGGAAATAGTCCATTACGTATTGTTTATTGCTTTCATGGGGATTTGCTAGTCTTTAAAATCAACAGTTAGAGATGTAAACCATTTAAAAGTGTAATGATAATTCTGTAATTTGTAGAAAAAAATCTTGTCAGCATAAATCTTAGAATTAAAACTTCACCCAATATTCCCATGTGTTAAAGACACTGATCTGGTTCCATGGCTCATTATAAGCTTTATCAGTGATTGTTGTGTGATGTTACAGGCTCGGCTGTGAGTAAGATTTTATTTATGATTAAGGGATTCAAAAACAAAAAAGTTTTCACATATGTTGCTTTCACACACATACCACTAAATGCCAACACACTTGATGGAATAATAACCACAGTCTTCCCTATAAAGTGAATAAATGACATCACCATATAGTGTAGGTAGAGTATGCTGCCATCTTACAAACTAATGACCCCATACGGTACACGTAAATAACTCTGCCATGCTGTGCAAATATATTCTAAATGTTACACAAAAATTTCTCTCACATATAATGAAAACCAGAATTCCACAGTTAGCAGAACCATTTACATGCCTTATTAAAGGGGATGTTCCATAAACAATATTTATTACCTATCCACAGGGTAGGTGATAAATGTAGAATTGTTGTCCGTCTGGATGCTGAGACATTCACTGACCCTGAAAATAAGGGGTCTAGACTCTTCTCTGCAATGAAGTATTGTTGAGCATATTACCCTTAACTCGTACACATGGCCAGGATAGCTACACTGCGAAACATTGCAACATCTATCTTTTACCATTCTTCAAGAACGACCTCTTTTAGAGCCTGAATGCTGGATGGAGAGTGATGCTCAACTTGTCTCGAACCAAACCCTTTTTTAAATCAAACCACAGATCTGTCATTTGATTTGAAATAGGACTTGGTTCAAGCGTGAAATGCGTAATAAAAGTATTTGAATCTACCTGGAGTGTGGAACCTCTCATGTCTTACAGCAGCACAGTCACCTTCAAAAGCCTATCCTCTAATCTACAGTACAGACCAAAAGTTTGGACACACCTTCTCATTTAAAGATTTTTATGTATTTTTATGACTATGAAAATTGTACATTCACACTGAAGGCATCAAAACTATGAATTAACACATGTGGAATTATATACTTAACAAAAAAGTGTGAAACAACTGAAAATATGTCTTATATTCTAGGTTCTTCAAATTAGCCACTTTTTGTTTTGATGACTGCTTTGCACACTCTTGGCAATCTTTAAATGAGAAGGTGTGTCCAAACTTTTGGTCTGTACGGTATATCCACAACCTGGCATTTTAGTCATAACCACTACCCACAGGTACCCAAAGCCCCCTTTATACACTCCTTTACTCTCCTGGACAGGTGAGCACCTAAAGCCCACAAGTACTTTCACAGAATTTTATAGCGTTGAGCCATGAAAATGAAAAATTACATTTTTCCGCAAAAATGTTTCTTCATCACAAAATTTTTCCTTTTCACAAGGGTAACAGGAGAAAATGGTCCATACAATTTGTTGTGCGATTTCTCCTGAGTGAGCAGATACCCCTCATGTGGTGGAAAACTACTGTTTGAGCACATGGCAGGGCTCGGAAGTGAAGGAGCACCAATTCGATTCAGGAGACAATTTTGTCTGGAATAGATTGAGGACGCTATGTCACATTTGAAGAGCCCCTGACATGCCAAAACAGCAGAAATCCCCACAAGCGACCCATTTTAGAAACTACATCTTTTGAGGAATTTGCAGCATCGGCGTCTCTGCCTCCTGCCGGGCAGAGACGCCGTTCCCCTCACCACCGCAATCTGAGTCTGGCGTCTTCCCGCTCCCCTGCTGCTGTGGCACGCATCGCGCGCAGCTTCCCAGGCACTGTGCTTAGGGCGCGCGCGCTCCCTCCCTCTTAAAGGGACCACGTGCGCCGTCCTATAGAGTCCCCGGCCAATGGCCGGAGGACTTCCGCTATATAAGACACCTCCTCCAAAATGGAGGTGCCTGTGCAAGGTTGTTGTTCTGTGTGCTAAACACTTGCTCCAGCCCTCAGGTCCCGTTGCCTGTCAGTCCTGCCTGCCAGTTTGTCTGTCAGTCCATCCCGCAAGCCTGTCTAACAGTTCTGTCCTCCAGTCTGTCTACAGTTGTACCTGCCAGCCTGCTTACCTGGAGCACCTGTCTGTAACTTGCCATGCCCGCCAGTCTGCCTACCTGGAGCACCTGCCTGTTACCTGTCGTGCCCACCCGCCAGCCTACCTGGAGCACCTGCCTGTTACATGTCATGCCCGCCAGCCAGTCTATCCGGAGCACCTTCCAGTTACCTTCTGTGCCCTCCTCCTCGCCCACCCGGAGCACCCGTCTGGCTATCTGCCGAACCAGCCTGCTTGTCTACCAGGTCCACCCATCAGCCTTCCTGCCGTGCTCATCCGCTGTACCAGTCAGTTCCTGACATTTGACCCGTGGGAGTCACCTGCTCTCACACAAGGTCAGTCCCAGAGTGGCACCTGGTTCACGGAGTTGACTAAGCCGCAGTGTGACCTTGGTCAGGCTGTGTAGGCACTTAGTCACGCCCCTCTGGTCCCTCCTTGCACCAAAGCACAGAGGTTCCACCACCCAGACTCGTAACAGTTTGCACAGGCCATGGAACCCAGTGGCCCCCTGTCTCCTTTGCTCTCTGATCTATATCAAGAGGTCTCACGTCAGAGATCTCAACAGGAAACTATCCTGTCCTACCTGCGGACTGTCAAATCCAGCCTGGACACGCTGTCCACCCCGTCTGTGTCCGTCTCTAGCTGAGCGGCACCTCAACCCACTGGCGCTGTGGCACTCGGCTCCAGTCCTCGGCTCTCTGCGCCTCCACGTTTTGGTGTTGACCCCGTCTTATGTCGGGGCTTCTTAAATAAGTGCACGCTGCACTTTGAACTCCTGGCACATCAGTTCGCCTCCGAACGGGCCAAAGTGGCGTTCATCATGTCTCACCTCACCGGGGAGGCATTGGCATGGCTAAACCCTCTGTGGGAGAGAGGGGATCCCCTGGTGTCCGATCTTCTGGCTTTCCTCACTGCCTTCCGGAAGGTCTTCAATGAGCCCGGGTGAAAATCTTCTACTGCCTCCTCACTTCTCCATCTCTGCCAAGAGAGTCTCTCCGTGGGCCAGTATGCCATGCGTTTCCGAACCCTCGCATCTGGGCTTGCCTGGAACAGCGAGGCCCTAGTGTCCACCTTCTGGGAGGGTCTTTCTGGACTGATCAAGGATAAGCTAGCCGGTCGTGGCATCCCTTCCACCTGGTGTCATTAGCTACCTGGATTGACATCCGCTTTCTGGAACGTGCTAAGGAGACTACCCCGGAGAGAAGATTTCCGTGTCTCGCTCCTGTATTCCAAAAGCCAGCCTCGCAACCAGAAATTCCCCGGGCATGTTTGCCTGAACCCATGCAAATTGACCAAACCAAGATGGTCAAGTCTCGCCAGGAGATGCGTCAAGCCGAGGGGACTTGCTTCTACTGTGGCAGTAAAGAGCATCTGATCCATTCCTGCCCGGTGAGGCCGGGAAACTCCAGTGTCTAGGAATGTTTGGAGAGGTCGTCCTAGGCAAGATTAAATCCTCTCCGTCCTTGACTCTGTCTGTTTCTATTTCCAGTGGTGAGAACCGCTTCTTTGAGATTGCCCATCTGGATTCCGGAGCCGCTGCGAATCTCATTTAACAGGCTGTTGTGGAGAGGTATCAGATTCCTACTGTACGTCTGGCTGAACCATTGGTGATTGCCTCCATGGATGGGAGACTTCTTCCGGAGACCTTCTTGCTCGTCACAGAGCCTGTAACCCTTCAGGTGGGAATGCTGCACTCAGAGAATACTCCTTTCATGTGTTGTCTGGTCTCTCTCACCCCCTCTTGCTTGGTCTACCCTGGTTACAAAGACATGAGCCCGTCCTGAATTGGAGATCTGGTGAAGTGCTCCGTTGGGGTCAGGAATGTCATGAGTCCTGTCTGGTTCCAGTTAGTCCAGCTCTACCCCTGTCTACTCCGGCTAATCTACCTGGTCTGCCGGCAACCCTGCTGGTCCTATGCGGACGTCTTCAACAAAAAGGAAGGATAGACACTACCACCTCATAGGCTGTATGATTGCCCCATCGACCTGGTACATGGTGTTTCTCCTCCCTGTGGGCGTATCTACCCTTTGTTGCTGGCTGAGACCTGTGCCATGTCTGAGTACATAGAGGAGAATCTTGCTAGGGGACTTATCCAGAAATCTACCTCTCCGGCTGGGGCAGGATTCTTCTTCATCAAGAAGAAAGATGGCTCTCTACATCCCTGAATCGATTACAGGGGTCTTAACCAGATTACCATAAAAAATAAGTACCCCCTGCCTCTCATCTCGGAGCTGTTCGACCGCCTTAAAGGCAAGAAGATCTTCACCAAGCTCGATCTTCGTGGGGCGTACAATTTGGTCCGGATCCGCCAGGGAGACGAGTGGAAGATGACATTCAACACCTGGGATGGTCACTACGAATACCGCGTAATGCCCTTTGGTCTCTGTAATGCTCCAGCTGTCTTCCCGGAGCTGGTTAATGACATCTTCCGTGATCTCCTGTATTCTTGCGTGGTGGTGTATCTGGACGATATCTTGGACGTTTCTCCAGATCTGCCCTCTCACCGGAGGGATGTTTGTCAGGTTCTGCTAAGGCTCCGGCAGAATCGCCTATACGCTAAATTTGAGAAATGCCTCTTTGAGCAGACCTCTCTACTGTTCCTGGGCTAAATTATCTCCAAGACTGGTCTGCGGATGGATCCTGAGAAGGTCTCTGCCGTCTTAAATTGTCCCCGTTCGGAGGCGTTGAAGGCGATTCAGCAATTCTTGGGCTTCGCAAATTATTACCGCCTCTTCATTCTTCATTTCTCCCAGACTGCTCCCATCTCCGCGCTCACCCGTAAAGGAGCAAATCCCAGGGAATGGACTTCCGAAGCGGAGGAGGCCTTCGTCTGCCTAAAACAAGCCTTCTCCTTCGCTCCTGTGCTACACCGTCCGGATTGCAACAAGCAGTTCTTCCTCAAGGTTGATGCATCCTCCTCCGAAGCCAGAGCAGTGCTCACCCAGAAATCCTCGTCCGGGAGAATGGTAAACTGCGGCTTCTTCTCCAAGCTCTTCTCCTCGTCCTAGCGCAACAACTCCATAGGAGATCGTGAGCTGCCGGCCATCAAATTAACACTGGAGGAGTGGCGCTACTTGTTGGAGGGGGCTCCGCACCCGGTGGTCATCTACACTGACCACAAAAACCTCACTTATTTGCAGAACGCCCAAAGATTAAATCCGTGTCAGGCCAGGTGGTCTCTATTCCTTGCTCGATTCTGCTTCACTCTGCATTACCGCCCGGCCGACAAGAACATTATAGCTGATGCTCTATCCCGCTCATTCCTGTCTTCCGACCAAGAGGAGGAACCTCTACATATCATTGACCCCTCCAAAGTAATGACTGTGGCTCCGTTTGACCTGTCTCATCTTCTACCCGGTAAAACCTTTGTAGCGGTTCCAGATCGTAAGAAGGTTCTACTCTGGGGCCATTCATCCAAACTAGCCAGTCATGCTGGCCAGAGAATGATGATCTAGTAACTGACCCAACATGGCAGGAGGACATGCAGAGTGAGCCCAGCAGCACACAGGGTGAGGGAGGCAGAGTACCCCAACAAGCAGGAAGAAGCTGTGTGGTGGCCGCACACAGAAGGCGGGCAACAGTTCCCCGTAACACCAACACGAGGGACGTTGCCAGTACAACAGAGTCTGGAATTTTTTTAAAGACTCTGCTGACAACCCCAAAAAGGCCATTTTCACCACCTGCCATGCCAGCATCAGCAGGGGTGACAAAACTACCAGCCTGACCACCACCAGCATGATGATCAGGCACATGGCAGCAAAGTACCCGACTTTGTGGGGCGAACCCCAGGGTCCACGACCAGTGTCAGTGGGTGTCACCACTGCTTCTTCCGCTGTTGTGCGTGCAATAGAACCCCCTGTTGTGTGTGCAAGGCAATCCCCTGTCCATACTGCATGCAAAGATGCCCCCTCCTCTCAGTCTTCACTTGTTATGGCAGTTTCTCAAGAAACAGCATCAACGTCCACGTCCACGTCCCACCGCAGCGTTCAATTGTCCATATCCCAGACCTTTGAACGAAAGCGGAAATTCACAGCTAACGCCCCGCAGGCCACAGTCCTAAATTCGCACATTTCACAACTGCTTGCGTTGGAAATGCTGCCTTTTAGGCTGGTGGAGACGGAATCCTTCCGCAACCTTATGGCGGTGGATGTCCCTCGGTACTCGGTACCCAGCCGACACTATTTTGCACGGTGTGCCATCCCCACACTACACAAGCACGTGTCCCAAAACATCTGCCGAGCCCTCAACAACGCAGCTACTGGGAGAGCCCACCTGACAACGGACACATGAACAAGTGCTTGTGGCCAGGGACGGTACATCTCCCTGACGGCACACTGGGTAAAAATAGTGGAAGCCGGGACCCAGTCGGACCTTGGGACGGAACACATCCTCCCCACACCGAGGATTGCGGGCCCTATGTCAGTCAGAGTTGCCCCCACAGTGTGCATCATCCTCCTCCTCCTCCTCATGTTCAGCCTCCATCTCAGATATCACCACATCAGTTACAAGCTGTAAGCACTGCAGTACTGCCTCCGCCAAGCGGCAACAGGCTGTGCTGAAACTCATAAGCTTAGGTGAGAAACCTCACAATGCTTGTGAGTTGTGGACAGCTGTGAAAGAGCAGGCAGATCTGTGGCTGAGACGGCTGAACCTACATCCAGGCATGGTCGTGTGTGACAATGGCCGTAACCTGGTGGCGGCTCTGAGGCGAGGCGAGATCACACACATACCATGCCTGGCTCATGTGCTTAACCTCATGGTTCAGCAGTTTCTTAAATCGTACCCTGAGTTGTCAGATCTGCTCGTCAAAGTACGCCGCCTGTCAGCTCATTTTCGCAAGTCGGCTACAGCTTCCGCCGCCCTTGCTGTGTTGCCGCAGCGTTTTCAGCTTCCGTCACACCGACTGGTGTGTGATGTCCCCACATGTTGGAACTCTACCCTCCACATGTTGCAAAGGATTTGTGAGCAGAAGAGAGCAGTTGTGGAGTACCAGCTGCAACAAGGCCGTCGATATTCAGGTCAGACTCCACACATAAGAGCTCAGGAGTGGACCTGGATGTCTGACATATGTACCATCTTGACAAACTTTGAGGAGTCCACCAAGATGGTGAGTGACGATGACGCCATCATTAGCGTCAGCATTCCACTTGTCTGTCTTTTGCAAAGCTCTCTGCAGAGAATTAAAGAGGAGGCATTGCAGCCAGAGTATGATGAGATGGATCAAGAAGCCGTAGCGGTCGATTACACACACCCCAGCCTCATCTCATCCCAATGTGCATTGGAGGGCAATGAGGGAGATGAGGAGGAGGAGGAGGTAGAACAGGAGCTTGTATCATGCGCTGTAGACGGTAGTACCTGTACAACTGACATATCGTCGGTTCAGCGTGGGTGGCCTGAGGACAGGGGGGAGGAGGAGGATGAGGAGGAGAGCATGGTCAGTCGTCATCTTGGTGAGAACACGGAAGTCTTGCCCGTTACCAGTCTGGCACACATGGCTGACTTTATGTTACTCTGCCTTAACCATGACCCTCGCGTTGTCAAAATGTTGGGTGACAGTCATTACTGGTTGGTGACACTTTTAGACAACCGCTACAAGGAGAACTTTGACTCTCTTATTCCTGAGGTGCAGAGGTCTATAAAACTGGGGCACTACCAGAAGGCCCTTGCTGCAGAACTGTTAAAAAAATTCCCATCTGAACACGCTAGCGGCAGAGGTCACAGTTCGTTGGCCAACCAAGGCGTACAAGCGAGAGAGAGGCAACTCCAATCCAGCAGAGGCAGGGGAACACTGTCAACGTTCTGGGACAGTTTTCAGAGACCCGCCCAGCTTACAGGCCCTGAGGCGTGGGGTACTCTCACAAGGAGTGGAAAGTTTCAAAAGATGGTGAGGGAGAACCTTGCCGACCGTACCAGCGTCCTCCGTGATTCCTCTGTGCCTTTTAATTATTGGGTATCCAAGCTGGACACTTGGAATGAACTCGCTCTGTATGCCATGGAGGTCCTGGCCTGCCCTGCCACTAGCGTATTATTGGAGCATGTTTTTAGTGCCGCTGGGGGAATTATAACTGATAAGCGCACTCGCCTGTCAACTGACAATGCTGACAAGCTGACCCTTATCAAAATAAACAAGGGCTGGATTGGGCCAGACTTCTCATCACCACCAAATGACAGCAGAGTAACATAAACTCAAATCCACTGTGTTATTTCGGGAGGTGTATTCACATGCACCGCTTCACACCCACACATGGGTATACGCTTCCTCATTTCGGCTGTTTTATGTTCTTCTCCTTATCCTCAGCCTCCACCACCACTATACCACCAGGGTGACCGTGGTCCGTGTTGCCATTATTGAGAGTTCCACTGTCCTTATTTTTGTCAGCTTTTGCTTGGAAGGCATAAGCAAAGACTGTGGGAGACCCACTCCCCAATAATAGGAATAATATTTTTAAGATGCTGTACTGTATGGCTCTTGTAAGGGGCATTAAAAGCATCTTGTTAAGCTACTGCGACCTCCACCACTTTTCCTAGGGGCATTAAAACCGTCTTGTTAAGCTACTGTGACCTCCACCACTTTTCTGAGGCGCATTAAAAGCGTCTTGTTAAGCTACTGGGACCTCCACGTCTCTTCTGAGGGGCATTAAAAGGGTCTTGTTAAGCTACTGTGACCTCCACCACTTTTCCGAGGGGCATTAAAACCATCTTGTTAAGCTATTGGGACCTCCACCACTTTTCTGAGGGGCATTAAAACCGTCTTGTTAAGCTACTGGGACCTCCACGTCTCTTCTGAGGGGCATTAAAAGCGTCTTTTTAAACCACTCTGAACTCCACAGCTCTTCCAAGGGACATTGAAATGTTGTTTTTAATTAACTCTAACCTCCACAACTCTTCGAACAGGCATTGCATTTCCTCCTAATTTTTGTCAGCTTATGCTTGGAAGGCATAAGCAAATACTATGGGAGACCCACTCCCCAATAATGGGAATAATGTTTGTAATATGCTGTACTGCATGGCTCTTGTAAGGGGCATTGCAAGTTCCTCCGTCCTAATTTTTGGCAGCTTTTGCTTGGAAGGCCTAAGCAAAGACTATGGGAGACACACTCCCCAATAATGGGAATAATGTTTGTAATATGCTGTACTGCAAGGCTCTTGTAAGGGGCATTGCAAGTTCCTCTGTCCTAATTTTTGGCAGCTTTTGCTTGGAAGGCCTAAGCAAAGACTATGGGAGACCCACTTCCCAACAATGGGAATAATGTTTGTAATATGCTGTACTGCATGGCTCTTGTAAGGGGCATTACAAGTTCCTCCGTCCTAATTTTTGACAGCTTTTGCTTGGAAGGCATAAGCAAAGACTATGGGAGACACACTCCCCAATAATGGGAATAATGTTCGTAATATGCTGTACTCCATGGCTCTTGTAAGGGGCATTGGAAGTTCCTCCATTCTAATTTTTGGCAGTTTTTGCTTGGAAGGCATAAGCAAAGACTATGGGAGACACACTCCCCAATAATGGGAATAATGTTTATAATATGCTGTACTGCATGGCTCTTGTAAGGTTCATTGCAAGTTCCTCCGTCCTAATTATTGGCAGCTTTTGCTTGGAAGGCATAAGCAAAGACTATGGGAGACACACTCCCCAATAATGGGAATAATGTTTGTAATATGCTGTACTGCATGGCTCTTGTAAGGGGCATTGCAAGTTCCTCCGTCCTAATTTTTGGCAGCTTTTGCTTGGAAGGCATAAGCAAAGACTATGGGAGACACACTCCCCAATAATGGGAATAATGTTTGTAATATGCTGTACTGCATGGCTCTTGTAAGGGCCATTGCAAGTTCCTCCGTCCTAATTTTTGACAGCTTTTGCTTGGAAGGCATAAGCAAAGACTATGGGAGACACACTCCCCAATAATGGGAATAATATTTGTAATATGCTGTACTGCATGGCTCTTGTAAGGGGCATTGCAAGTTCCTCCATCCTAATTTTTGGCAGCTTTTGCTTGGAAGGCATAAGCAAAGACTGTGGGAGACACACTCCCCAATAATGGGAATAATGTTTGTAATATGCTGTACTGCATGGCTCTTGTAAGGGGCATTGCAAGTTCCTCCGTCCTAATTTTTGGCAGCTTTTGCTTGGAAGGCATAAGCAAAGACTATGGGAGACACACTCCCCAATAATGGGAATAATGTTTGTAATATGCTGTACTGCATGGCTCTTGTAAGGGCCATTGCAAGTTCCTCCGTCCTAATTTCTGACAGCTTTTGCTTGGAAGGCATAAGCAAAGACTCTGGGAGACACACTCCCCAATTATGGGAATAATATTTGTAATATGCTGTACTGCATGGCTCTTGTAAGGGGCATTGGAAGTTCCTCCATTCTAATTTTTGGCAGTTTTTGCTTGGAAGGCATAAGCAAAGACTATGGGAGACACACTCCCCAATAATGGGAATAATGTTTGCAATATGCTGTACTGCATGGCTCTTGTAAGGTTCATTGCAAGTTCCTCCGTCCTAATTTTTGGCAGCTTTTGCTTGGAAGGCATAAGCAAAGACTATGGGAGACACACTCCCCAATAATGGGAATAATGTTTGTAATATGCTGTACTGCATGGCTCTTGTAAGGGGCATTGCAAGTTCCTCCGTCCTAATTTTTGGCAGCTTTTGCTTGGAAGGCATAAGCAAATACTATGGGAGACCCACTCCTCAATAATGGGAATAATGTTTGTAATATGCTGTACTGCATGGCTCTTGTAAGGGGCATTAAATCCGTCTTGTTAAGCTACTGGGACCTCCACGTCTTTTCCAAGGGGCATTAAAACCGTCTTGTTAAGCTACTGTGACCTCCACGTCTCTTCAAAGGGGCATTAAAAGCGTCTTCTTAAGCCACTCTGAACTCCACAGCTCTTCCAAGGGGCATTGAAATGTTGTTTTTAATTACCTCTAACCTCCACGACTCTTCCAACGGGCATTGCATTTCCTCCTAATTTTAGTCAGCTTTTGCTTTTCAATGCAAAGGCGAAAACTAAGGGAGACCCACTCCCCAATAATGGGTAGAAGGTTTTTAGTATGCTGTAATCCACATCTGTTTCAAGGGGCATTGCAGTTCCTCATAATTTTTGGAAAGCCTTCCATTCACTGCTTAGGCCAACAGTGTACAGGGGACCCAGTTGCTATAAATGGAAAAAACGGTTTAGTTAAGGCCCTCTGACCTCCATGTCATTTCCAAAGGGCATTGGAGTGCCTCAAAATTTTTGGTAGGCATTGCACTCACTGTATGCCCTAAAACTGTGTAGCCGAACCGCTCCTTTTGTTACAGAAACATATCCTACAAGACATATGTGGTTGACGGGCCTGATATTGATGTGAATGGTCCCTGTTCCTCCTGCTTTTCTCCTTTGCCAGTACCTCATCCATCATTTATCACTACCTCATCCATCATTTATCACCTGAAGCTTTGTTTTAACGGGAGTCATAGTAGCAGGAAAACATCCAGCAATCCTCGGAGGAGGTAGGATATGCGCCAAAACGCTGACCACCTCAGGCCTGGCCGCTACTACATACATGCATTGCATTCCAAGAAAACAAAGCAGACGCTAACTTCTATCATCATCATCATGGTCCTCACCTTGCCACTCTCAACTCCCCTGATGGAGAAGCCAGGGCCCACCGGAGGAGTCTGGTTCTCTGGTGGGCTCGTCCAATGCTGCCCTAAAGCAGGCCAGGCTAAGAAAAGTGTGTGGGGGGATGTTGACAGGAGAAATAGGGGCGGCTGGGGACTGTTTATGGACACCCGGCAGCCCCCAGGCGGCTGGGGACCGTGTGTGGACACCAGGCCGCAGGGCGGCTGGGGACCGAGTATGGACACCCGGCCGCCCCCTGGCGACTTGCGACCGAGTGTGGACACCCGGCCGCCGGGTGGCTGGGGCTGAGTATGGATACCAGGCCGCCAACTCAGCAAAGACGTGGTGGCCAGATTCCGCCTCCACATGCCTAAAAGGCCCAATTTCAAGTGCAAGCAAGCAAGCAGTATGGAATTGCAACCTTTTGGCAGGCTGTATACTTGCACTTGCATTGCAAGGAATGGGAGAGGTACAATTGAACACTGCCCTGGGACAAGGACTTGAACTGGGATAGTTGCAAGTCTGCAACGACAGGTGCAGGTTGGGAGGCATCTTCGCATGTACCATGAACAGGGGTTTGGCATGCACACACTACAGCGGAATAGGCTGTCCTTCCCACTAAATGCACTGGGGAGGGCACAGGTAATGTTTTGGTATGCGCGCTTAATCTTAAGTATAAGGCACACCGGGACAAATAGGGGCGGCTGGGGACTGAGTATGGATTCCAGGCCGCCAATGCAGCCATGACGTGGTGGCCCGATTCTGCCTTCACATGCCTAAAAGGCCCAATTTCAAGTGCAAGCATGCAAGCAGTATGGTATTGCAGCCTGGGGGTGGGTGGGTGGCAGGCTGCACACTTACGCTTGCATTCCAAGAAAACAAAGCAGATGCTAACTTCTATCATCATCATCATGGTCTTCACTTTTGCACTCTCAACTCCCCTGATGGAGAAGCTAGGGCCCACCGGAAGAGTCTGGTTCTCTGGTGGGCTCGTCCAATGCTGCCCTAAAGCAGGCCGGGCTAAGAAAAGTGTGTGAGGGGAAGTTGACAGGAGAAACACCCGGCCGCTGGGCGGCTGGGGACCAAGTATGGACACCCAGCCGCCCCCAGGCGGCTGGGGACCGAGTGTGGACACCCGGCCGCCGGGCGGCTGGGGACTGAGTATGGATTACAGGCCGCCAACGCAGCCATGACGTGGTGGCCAGATTCCACCTCCACATGCCTGAAAGGCCCAATTTCAAGTGCCAGCAAGCAGTATGGTATTGCAGCCTGGGGGTGGGTGGGTGGTTGGCTGCATATTTGCGCTTGCATTGCAAGGAATGGGGGAGGTACAATTGAACAGTGCCCTGGGACAAGAACTTGCAGGGGGATAGTTGCAAGTCTGCATCTTCTGATGCGTCAAGGATGACTTCTGAAGGGCACACTTTTAGGCAGTGACCTGGGTGTCAGAGATACTTCCAGGCGTCTTCCCCATACTGTTCCTATGTCTTTTCAGCACTGTATGCATGTGTCACACAGCACATGGCCAGATAAGGTTGTAAAATGTTAAAATGACATTTCCCGGTGAATGCATTTGTCACGGTTGAAAGCAATACAAAAGTGCAAAAACGCATAAAAAAGGCTACTTGTGAACATAGCCCAAGGTGTGGAGAAGTATTTTTTTTTGGGTTATTGATTTTACCTTATATACAAGTCTTTACCCTGGAAAGGAACTTCCTTAACATATTTCACAGAAAAGCAGTTTCAGCTTCGTTTTTGAACGTTTTTTTGTGAGCCCTTAAAAGTGGCTTAATACCTCTGACCACGTTGTTGACAGCAGTGACCTGGGGGTCAGAAATGCTTCCTGGGGCGATCCCCATGCTGTCCCCATGTCATTTGAGCACTGTCACTATCGTTTTGGGCACTTGTTAGGCTTTTAAAAGACTGCCGGGGGTGCCGCCGCAAAAATGCTCGGGTCTCCCATAGACTAACATTGGGCTCGTTGCTCGGGTCATGCACCCGAGTATCACGGCGAGCTCGGCCAGAGCTTCGAGCACACGAGCATTTTAGTGCTCGCTCAACACTAGTTTTTACCACAAAAAATTTATCTTAGCCTCAGATCTTACATTTTCAATTCGGAAAATGTCCGCACCAAACTGCACAATAACAATCTTTTCTGATTATTGCTGCATTTTTTAGACCTTTTCCCCCTTATTTGTTGCATTTTTTGTGTATATGTGAAGATGTGTTTTTAAGTACTTTTTATAATACAGAAAAGTTTTGACTCTGCACTTAATAAAGTATCTGCAGTTTTTTACATGTATTTTTCTAGGCTCCACATAGAAGCCTCTAGAGAAAAAAAGCACCAAAACCGCACTGCTCAGTTGTGTGTTTAGACCACAGGGGGCGCAGTTCTCATGAAATCACATCCACTTTGCTTGGACAGTTAAACAGCAGAATTTCTGTGCAAAAAAAACAGAATTAACCAGCATTTACGCTACATGTGAACACGGTTTAAATGTCTGAATCATGTTATTTCATGAAATCTCCGTCCTCTGCGTGTCTAAAGATGCTGCTGAACTCTGCAGTTTTGTTGCAATTTTTTCTTTATACGCTTCTATGTGGAGCCTGAAAAAAACACAAGGAAAAATATGGGGGGAAACGCATAAAAGAAACACAGCAAACATGCAATAATCAGAGAAGATTTTTATTGCGTTGTGTTGTACGGACACCTGCATAAAAAAAGCAGTAGAAAAAAGCAGCATTTACGCTACATGTGAACACGGCCTCAGCGTTACATTTTTATAACATTTTTTATAGGTTTAATAAAGAAAAAATATCAATCAAGCCATTTTTTTACGCCATTTCCCGATTCTCGCAAATAATGTGATCGCTGTGTTGTGCGGGTCGTTATGATTACAGGATGAAAAATATGTTTGTTATTTGCTGATTTTAAGTGTTTATTATTTTATAATAAAGCTAATTAAAACTGACATTGTTTTAGTTGTTTTTCATTATATCTTAGTAATTTTATAGGAAGAAAAAAAATCTTTTACTGCTATGTAGAAATACACTGCTATGTACAATGTTCCTGTGGAGTAGGAGCCTGCAATACAGATCAAGTATACAAAATTCTCACTGAGAATACTGTAGCTCAGTATGTTTAGCTCCTGCCTGTAATGTAAAGATGTGAGTTCATTGACCTGGGTAGACTCACAAAAAAAGGGTAAATTACAATTTTGTAATTGCTTTTTATTTTATTTAGAAGTTTTATAGCAGAAAAAGATTGACTTTTTCTTCACCTCAGTATACAAGTACAAAGAAATACACTGCTCTATACAATATACATGTGCAATCTGCTTCTGGCCTGACTGCCTGCAATGCATCTCAAGACTATCAAATTTTTCTATATTTATCATTGCGGGCTGTGGCTCCTAGCTACAGTGGGGGAAATAAGTATTTGATCCCTCTGGCAAACACTTAATACTTGGTGCAAAACCCTTGTTGGCATGCACAGCAGTCAGAAATTTTTTGTAGTTGATGATGAGGTTTGTGCACATGTCGGGAGGAATTTTGGTCCACTCCTCTTTGCAGATCATCATTAAATCATTAAGGTTTTGAGGCTGTCGCTTGGCAACTCGGAGCTTCAACTCCCTCCATAAGTTTTCTATGGGATTAAGGTCTGGAGACTGGCTTGGCCACTCCATGACCTTACTGTGCTTCTTTTTGAGCCACTCCTTTGTTGCCATGGCCGTATGTTTTGGGTCATTGTCTTGCTGGAAGACCCAGCCACGACCCATCTTCAATGCTCTTACTGAGGGAAGGAGGTTGTTGGCCAAAATCTCGCAATACATGACCCCATCCATCTTCCCTTCAGTACGGTGCAGTCGTCATGTCCCCTCTGCAGAAAAGCACTCCCAAAGTATAATGTTTCCCCCACCATGCTTCACTGTTGGGACGATGTTCTTAGGGTTGTACTCATCCTTCTTCTTCCTCCAAACACGGCGAGTTGAGTTAATGCCAAAGAGCTCAATTTTTGTCTCATCTGACCGCAGCACCTTCTCCCAATAACTCACAGAATCATCCAGGTGTTCATTGGAAAACTTCAGACGGGCCTGCACATGTGCCTTCTTGAGAAGGGGGACCTTGCAGGCACTGCAGGCACTGCAGTATTTTAAACCTTTAAAGGAGTAATGTGTTACCAATGGTTTTCTTAGTGACTGTGGTCTCAGCTACCTGGAGATCATTAAGAAGTTCCCCCAGTGTAGTTTTAGGCTGATCTCTCAACTTTCTCATGATCAAGGATACCCCACAAGGTGAGATTTTGCATGGTGCCCCAGATTGATGTCGATTGAGAGTCATTTTGTATTTGTTCCATTTTCTTACTATTGCACAAACAGTTGTCTCCTTCTCACCCAGCACCTTACTTTTGGTTTTGTAGCCTATTCCAGCTTTGTGCGGGTCTATGATCTTGACATCCTTAGAAAGCTATTTGGTCTTGCCCATATTGTAGAGGTTAGAGTCTAACTGATTAATTGAGTCTGTGGACAGGAGTCTGTTATACAGGTGACTATGTAAGACAGCTGTCTTTAATGAAGGTAACAAGTTGATTAGGAGCATCTAACTGGCAGGAGCCAGAACTCATAATGGTTTGTAGGAGATCAAATACTTATTTCTCACTGAAAAATGCAAAAAAATGTATCTAATTTATACAATGTGATTTTCTTGATTTTTTGGGGGGATATCCTATCTCTCAGTGTTAAAATTAACCTACCCTTAAAATTATAGACTGTTCATGTCTTTGTCAGTGGGCAAACTTACAAAAACAGCAAGGGATAAAATACTTATTTCCCCCACTGTATAGCTGCTACCAAAGAACATTTAAGACACAAGTTTAAGTCGTAGGAAGACCTGATCACAGGAGAAGAAAAAGGATGAATATATAATTTAATTTATGCACTGAGAAGAGAGATGCAGCCCCCCCCCCCCATGGAGAAGGAACTAAAGAGTGATGAAAACATTGGATGAATATTAAAAACCGGGACAAAAGCCCTGACATGTTGGGATCATGGGACTGAGCCCACAAATCGGGACAGTTGGAAGCTATGCTTCTACTTATTTAGACTTAGGCACGGATTCATTGGGGGCAGAGTGGAGTGCGAGACACCTGATTCATTAAGAGCACTTCCCTGTGCACCTTGCCACGAATGCTTACTTCAGTAGGTTTGTGGCATAAGGAACGCCACCGCTCATCATGAATTTCACAATTAGCTATGCCCCGTCACGCCCCCGCCTCATTTTGTCAGAGCTGGGTGATTTTTTTTTGCGTCAAAACTCACAATACTTTTTGCACTGCCTCATACTGCGCAACATATTTTGCAACTTTTTAAAGGTTTAAGTTAAGTGTAGGATTGGCACCAGCAGAGAATTGTAACGAGCAAGGCAGCATAGAGCCAGGGATAGCATACTGCTTGCTGTAGCTCTGTGAAAGGAGTAGACGAGCTTATGTTTGTTCCATACTGTGGTTTTCATTGTGTATGTGTTCTACATTCTTATAGCGTCTATCATGCCAGTATACATTGGTATTTAACTCTTCTATGGAGTAGAGCGAACAGCATACATCTGCCGTGTTCTATAAAGATGTAACCAAAGAAAAATCCTTTAACACTCAATGGCGCATGACAGGTTTGCAATGTTTGGGTTTGAGTGGGCGAGGGCTCGAACAATTTGCTCAAAGTCACAGAAAAAAAAACCTCAAACTCAAAACAAGGATATGTAAATCACTCAGAACATAGGCAATACTTACACAGTGGAACCATTGACAACACAATATATAAAGTAACTAAATTGCCTTAACAATAAATAATTCCCAAATCGAAGTGTAAAAACATGCTCCGTGTTAAAGGGGTTTTCAGAGAAATGTAATTAAGTAAGTAAATAGCATGCATTTAAATATTGAACACTTTCTAAACTTTATTTAACAAAAAAGTATGCTTTATCTAGCACACTCTATGTCGGGACTTTAAAGATGGCCGCCGCCACCTATTTTTGTGTGCAACTGGTCCCAGAACTCGCAGTAGTTGCGTGAAGAACATCTGCTTGATACAGACATCACATCATAGTAGGCTCCTGTTATGAATCGTGAACACACATACCTGTATTCAGTAGTCATCCTGACAGGACAAGGAGCAGACTAAAGGAGAAAATAAACATTCATCTCAGTCAGCCTGATAGTTTTAGTACAAGGCACAAAGGAAACGGAGGATGGTATGGTGCAGACTGAGCAAACAATACAAACTGTCTTCAGCTGGCTGGGAATTTCTGTTCAGAAGTTGTTCAGTGTATATAAAAGTGTAAATATTTCTGTTTAGTAGTCAGTATTATATATATATATATATATATATATATATATATATATATATATATATAAATATATATATATACATGCTGTGTATATATGTATACAGTACATATACATACACACTCATATACATTTATCAATCTCTCTTTTTTAATTTAATTACATTTCTTCAAGAACTCCTTTCAGGGGTTATTTCCATCTTCAAAATGGGTATTGCAGGATAATGCTTGTAAATACAAGTACATTTGCAATTTACTTCTTATTAACACTCTTCTTTTGTTTACAGCTCATTGCCTTGGAAATTGATCACCACTGCCAGACAGCAGAACGTGCGCAGTGCTCACAAGGTTTTTTATTGAGCTTGTAAGCACTGTTTTGAAGTTGGATAACTGGAGCTTGCTGTCACCTCCTAATCCCGATTAGCTTCAGCGTAGTACCTACAAAGTACATAGCAGCAGTGGTTGGTCTCCTAGCCAACGAGTGTTAAACAAAAGAAAAGTAATAATATCTCAAAAATGTCTGCAAATTTGAATAAGTAAATTGCAAAACAGCTTTACAATCACTATCCAACTATATCCATCTATGAAGATGGGAATAATCATTTAAGCTGTTCCCAAAACCATACCCCTTTTTAACATTGGCTGGTATTTTAAGGGTAAAATAGATGGGAAAACGAATGACTTTTGTTACAGGGGTTATCTATTAAATACAAACATTTTACAGCTGAACCTTGCCTTAGAAATTGCAGTGGCTACTATGCAATTCATTATGGGCTTTGCCAGTTCTTGATAGTGGCTCTATGATCTGACTCACAAATGGGGTCCTGAGCAATGGAGCCTCCACACCGCACCCCCTACTCAGGGTGAATGTTCAGACCCTCTGTTCACATTTCCTTTTTGCCTTTCGTCAAAAATATTTGGTGGCAAACATCAGCCATGGAATCACACTTAAAAAAAATGTAGACTCAGTTGGAAAAAAATCCCTAAGACCATATAATAAAAAAAGATTTGTTAACACACACTAATCCATCATTTGCCAAAAAAGAGCACATAACTTAGTGTACAAGTATAGTGCAAGAAAAATCCTTTTAAAATACATGCAGTTGTCCTAAAATAAGTGTGCAAGAAGACAGCTAGGTTCAAGGGTCTAAATAAGACAATGAAAATTTTGGTTGCAGTAGAAGTCGGAAGCTGAAGACTTTCAGTCGGCGGTGTGCCAGTACAGCACATGAATGTTTTGTGTTTTGGCCATTAGTATAAAACATCTCAGAAATGTTCTAAAGAACTTTCTCATTATAACAAGATGTTACTGGTTTCAATTTGGTTATGAACATGGCAATAAAAAAAGAATTCAGCAAAAAAAAAAAAAAAGTTTTATAAAAGTTTATTTCACAATACAGTTTTCTAAGCATGTGTTTCAATACTTGGATGATGCTTAATACTTCACAGCCCTGTTGAAAACAAGATAAGATGGTGAAACGGACACTAGAGTGCACAGAGTGGATCCATTGTGTTGATATTAGGTTTGGCTTAGAGTTAAATTGCTTGACTGGAATATATGGGATTGTTCTTATTCCAAAAAATGATACTCCTGGTAATATGGAAGGCCGGAGTTGTATCATCAAAGTAGTCCATAAAAGCAACAGCTTATTTGTAGTAGCTTTTAATTTCTAAAATAGGATGCCACAATCAATAAGCACAAGATAGTAGACGTACAAGGTCAAGGTTGTTAGATTCTCTACAATACAATACTATTCACATATGCAATAAACCTAGCGTTATATACAATTTAATTAGGAGTTTCATTCATGGATACCTCTTCATTACTACTATTCCTATTCTGATAGTTCCAGAAGTTAAGGCATCCATTCAATTTACAGAGCTTGTCCAGCCAATAGCTATCTCTCACGACACAATAGTAAGTCGCTTCTCTTCTTGAAGAGGCTTATCGCCAGGACAAATAAGAGAATTGGGGGTTTAAAAATGTAGCCGCAATTTTTCCTTTTTTTCAGGGAAATTTACAAACAATTTTTTTGGGACCTATTCAGTTTTTAATTGACTTAGGGGGAACTTCATATTTGAAAACCCCCAGAAGTTATACTATTTTAAAAACAGCACGCCTCAACATGTTCCAAAACTACTGTCAGGTAGTTTATTAACCCTTCAGGTGCTTTTAGGAATTAATATGAAGTGGCAAGACAGGAATGAAAAATTTTATTTTTACCACTGTAGGGTTTCTACTCACTCAGCTGTGGTAGCGGTAGGCACAGGAAGCGGTTTCAGTAAAATGTACAGGCTGGTTTATTAAAACTTCATAAACCGCTCAGCATAACCAAACAAAAAGACAGCCTTTTTCGGCACAGAGTGAAAACATAACGTAAATAGTCCATACAGTAGTGTGGGTTTGCCCGCTTAGGTTTGTGTCCAGCTCAAGTCCTTTAGCAAACACAAGCAATACTGGAGGTCTACACACCTCCAGACATAGACACTGAATGAGGCAACTGGTCTCCTTTTTATCTGCCACACCACGCCCCTGGGGTGAGGATATGTGAGCAGCCAGTCCCACCCATTGTTTTGACTGCTCGTAAACCTGGCCCTGTTAACACTTTCAGTATTATATATGTTGAAGCCTGCTTTCACTGGCTTACATCTCTGAGGCTACCAACCTCGATGATACATATCTCCCCTCAAGGACCTGTCCGGTGGCCATCTTTCACCACTGAAATGTTGCTAACTTCTGAAAAGGTCACTATAGCTGGCAGACTCTAAGGCTTTTAATTAGCTGTGAAATGCCAAGGCAACCATCAGGACCACACAATCATGATCACAGTGTGCCTATGGGGTTAATGAGGGAGCCATCACACTGTTAAAAATCTAGATTCCACAGTCACTATTGACAACAGCATCTAAGGGGTTAAATGCTCATGGTAGGTGCCAACACCAATTGTGACTGATGCAGCAGAGTGTCAGCTATAGTGTACAGCTGACAGCTGCTACATTTTTTTCCGTCAAGGGTATGCTATTCTCTTATATCTCAGATCAGAAAAAAAAACTTATTAGTGGTCACTTAGGGCTGAAGTGAAACAATGGCTCCAAAGGAGGAAAATCCTTTACGGAATAGGAGAAACATGCTGAGCTACAGTGAGTTATTGTCTGTGTTCGGTTTCCAAACTTTCACACTCATTTAGACTAGGTAGCTTGATGACATTTTGGAATAAATGATTTAAAGGGGTTTGCCACATTCTCTGGTTAGTGCAGATTTCCTCACAAACTGACCAATACTTCTGTCCATACAATGGCTGCAGATGGAGAACCATGTGACCAGACCAGTCCATCAGCCTCCTCAAATTAGAGCATCCTCTAATCACATGCTTCTCCATCAGCAGACACTTTATGGTCCAAAGTGTTAGTCAGTGTCGTAGAGAAAAATTAAAATCCATAAAGACTAGTGATGGGTGAGCACTAAAATGCTCGGGTGCTCGATGCTCGGGTTGAGCAAATTGGAATACTCGGGTGCTCGACCCGAGCAACGCTCCCAATGTAAGTCTGTGGGAAACTCTAGCATTTTTCAGGCGGCTCCCCCTGGCAGTCTGCAGAGGGCCTAAAAATTGCCCAAATCGATGGAAACAGTGCTCAAATGACATGGGAACAGCATGGGGAAGACCCATGGAAGCATTTCTGACTCCCAGGTCACTACTGTCAACAACGTTGTCAGTGTATTACGCCACTTTTACGGACTCACAATAAAACATACAAAAACTAATCCAAAATGGATTTTCCTGGGAAATATGTTAAGGAACATCCTTTCCAGGGTAATGACTTGTATATAAAGCAAAATAAATAACCAAAAACAAAAATACTCCTCCACATCTTGGGCTATGTTCACACGTAATGTTTTTTGGGAATTGGATGTTTCACCCCGAGCAATTCGCCCCCGGGTACATTTCGCCCCCGCACATTTCGTCCCCAGCATTTGGCCCCCAGGATGTTTTGCCCCCGCACATATCGCCCCCAGTTCTCCCCGGTCCGGGGGCAAAACGGGCGGGGGCGAAATGTGAGGGGGCTAATCTTCCTGGGGGCGAAATGATTGGGGCGAAATGTGCGGAGGCGAAATGTACCTGGGGGCGAACTGCTGGGGACAAATTGCTGGGGGCAAACTGCTGGGGGCGAAACTTCTTATAACTAGCGTTTTTGATGCGTTTTTGCACTTTTGCATTGCTTTCTATCTGGCCATGTGGTGTGTGACACATCATCAGACACATGCATATAGTGCTGAAAAGACATGGGAACAGCATGGGGAAGACCCCTGGAAGCATCTCTGACTCCCAGGTCACTGCCTAAAAGTGTGCCCATCATAAGTGATCCTTGGCGCATACGAAGATGGCTCCCGCCATGCACCTGTCATTGCAGACTTGCAACCATCACCGTCCACGTCCTTGTCCCAGTGCAGCGTTCAGTCCCTACACACACCATTCCTTGGAATGCAAGCGCAAGTATGCAGCCAGCCACCCACAGGCTGCAATACTATACTGCCAAATTTTTGACAGCTGCTTGCACTTGAAATGTGGCCTTTTAGGCGGAAGCTGTCCACAATTTTATGGCCGCGGCGACCGGGTATCCATAATCGGTTCCTAGCGGCCACTATTTGTCCCGATGTCGTCTTTGCCTTCCACAAGCATGGGTCCTACAACATTACCCGTGCCCTCCCCAATGAACTTACGTGGAAGGACCACTTACCCACAAACAAGTGGCCAAGTGAATGTGGCCAGGCACAGTACGGAGCCAGTCCATAGCTTTTTTTGCTGAGAGTTGTATTTCACCACAGCCATATTCTTGAGCTTAGTGAAAGGACTTGGGAAACCATATCTACCCAGCTGTCTTTTCTTCTAGGAAGTCCTCCTAAGCTGCTTTCACTTGAAATGTGGCCTTTTAGGCTCGTGGAGACAGAAGCTTTTCACAACCTCATGCCGGTGGCCGGGTGTCCATACTCGGTCCCCAGCCGCCACTATTTCTCCCTGTATCGTCTCCGCCTTCCACAAGCACGGGTCCCACAATATTACCCGTGCCCTCCCCAGTGCACTTACTGGGATGGACCGCCTAACCACAAACACGTGGACAGGTGAATGTGGCCAGGGACGATACGGAGCCAGTCTACAGCTTTTTTTGCTGCTGAGAGTTGTATTTCACCACAGCCATATTTTTAAGCTCGGTGAATGGACTGGCATAGAGGGAAACCGTATCTACTCTGGGTGTCACTTCTAACAGTGTTAGAACTCTCCTGTTAGGTTTTTTTTAGTTTGCTGGTCACATGACCATTTTTGCCTATTTAATCCGGCTCCGCCCTCCTGGTCTTGCTGGACTTCATTGTATTTACTACTCTTGAGCTAGCTGGGGCTCTGTTGCCGTTCTCTGTTAGTTTTGCTAGGTCTTCTGTCCTCTATGCTTTTTGTTGTGTGTTTGTCTTTGACTGCTACTATTTCTGCTAGGAGGTGTCCAACTTATCCCAGTCCCTAGTTCTTGTAGGGATCCCTCCCTCACATCTATAGGTCTTCGTTCAGACTAGCCGAGGACTTTAGCGGGTCTGATCGCAGGATCAGGTTCCCCGTTACATCGTAGGGATCTAGTTTAGTTCTATTGTAGGGACAGTTCTCCTGTCTTTCCTTAGTCCCTGTAGCATATCATAACAGTAAGTCCAGCCCTAAAAGAAAAAAAAAAAAAATTCTCTAAGGAAAGACCTCCAGTTTTCCATCATGGTCTCGGTTCAAGATTTGGCTCAACGCTTGCAGGGACTCTCTCTGGAGGTGGCCAAGCTCCAACAACACGTGAGTAGCTGTTCTGGAGCACATTTTGTGGAACCAAAGGTACGTCTGCCTGATTTATTTTTTGGCGAACAACAAGATTTTTTTTCTTTTAAAAATGCTTGTTTATTGTATTTTCGTTTGAGACCCGGATCCTCTGGTGATGAATCACAGCGCATAGGGTTCATAATGTCACTTTTGCGCAAAGATCCTCAGGGATGGGCCATCTCTCTCCAACCTAGTGATCCGTGCTTTAGATCAGTGGATAGTTTTTTTTCTGCTTTGGGTTTGTTGTATGATGATCCTGATCGTGTCTCATCTGCTGAGTCTGAATTGAGACGTTTGAGGCAGGGATCAGGTAATGTGGAAAAATATTGTTCTCACTTCCGTCGGTGGTCTGCCCAGGTGGGGTGGAACGATTCAGCTTTGAAAAGCTTGTTTCTTGCAGGGCTAGGTGAAAGGGTTAAGGATTTACTGATTGCTTATTCCACATCTGGAAACTTGCAGGAGGCAATGCAATTAGCTATACGGGTGGACAGGAGACTGCGTGCAAGGGTTAATGAGAGCAAATCCTCTGCAATGTCAGCTCCGAGTCTTGAGAGGGTCTGTGCTGACAATGGAGAGCCGATGGAGATTGGGGCGATGACACCCCGCTCTCAGGAAAAAGATCACAGGCTTTCTGAAGGCTTGTGCTTCTATTGCGGAAATTCTGGTCATTTTATTAAGAACTGTGTGCTTCGTTTGAAGAAAGAAAAAAAAATGGTCAGTTATGCCCGTATTGCCTGTTTAAATTCTAAGGGAGTATTCCTATCTGCCACTACTGCTGCTCAGGATGAATTAATTGAATTTCGGGTATTTGTGGATTGTGGTTCTACTCTGAATGTGATTGATGGGGGATTCTTGGAAAAACTTAGATTAGAACCTAAAACTTTGTCATCCCCTATTGCTGTGGTTTCTGTTGATGGCTCTCCCTTGAAGAGTTACTCATAAGGTCTGTGAATTTCCCCTCACTATTAATGGTATTCACCAAGAAAATTTGGATTTGGTGGTATTGGATAATTTGCCTTCTCCAGTAATATTGGGGTTACCCTGGTTAAAATTGCACAATCCTGTACTGGATTGGTCTACCAATGAAATTAAGTACTGGAGCCCTAAGTGTTATGACAAGTGTTGTAACGGACGTATTGCTGCTGTGGATAAAGGGGGATTGCCTGTACCTATTCAGGATTTTTGGAGAGTTTTTTCTGAGGAGGAGTCACAAATTTTGCCTCCCCATAGAGACTATGATTGTACCATTGAATTTGTCCCTGGAGCGACTCTTCCTAAAAGTCGTTTATTTAATCTTACTATTCCTGAGAGAAAGGCTTTGGAGGAATACATACAGACAAGCTTGGCCGCCGGTCACATTAGGCCTTCCAAGTCTCCTGTGGCTGTTGGATTTTTTTTTGTAAAAAAAAAAGATGGCAGTTTACGTCCTTGTCTGGACTTTCGTGAGATTAATAAAATTACTGTACGCAATCCTTACCCACTGCCATTGATTCCTGATTTATTTAACCAGTTAGTGGGGGCCAAGTGGTTCTCTAAAATTGATCTCCGGGGGGCATACAATTTGTTGCGCATGAAGGAGGGTGATGAATGGAAGACTGCTTTTAACACTCCTGTGGGTCATTTTGAGAATCTGGTTATGCCTTTTGGTCTTACCAATGCTCCAGCATTTTTTCAGAATCTTATTAATGACATCCTTAGACCTTTAATCGGCAAAAATGTGGTTGTGTATTTGGATGACATTCTGATTTATTCGCCTGATCTGGAGTCTCATTGGCGGAGCGTATGTGAGGTATTACAGTTATTAATGGACAATTCGCTTTTTGCTAAGCTGGAGAAATGTGAGTTCGCTGTACAGAGAATTAGTTTTTTGGGCTACATTATCTCCAGTGAAGGTTTTGAGATGGACCCGGTTAAAGTTCAAGCTGTGCAGAAATGGCCTAGGCCTATTGGTTTGAAATCGATACAGAGGTTTTTGGGTTTCGCCAATTATTACAGAAAATTCATAAAAAATTTTTCTATTATTGTCAAACCGCTGACCGATCTCACCAGGAAAGGTGCTAATGCTGTTCAGTGGACTTCTGAGGCCATTGAAGCTTTTGTGTTTCTAAAGGAGATGTTCACCTCTGCTCCCATCCTTATGCAGCCTGATGTGACTAAGCCGTTTTTGGTTGAGGTTGATGCTTCTTCGGTGGGGGTCGGTGCGGTGTTGTCTCAGGAAAACAAGGATGGAGTACATCCCTGTGCCTTTTTTTCAAAAAAATTTTCTGAGACTGAACTTAATTACGATATTGGTAATCGGGAATTGCTGGCGATTAAACTCGCATTTGAACACTGGCGTCACCTCTTGGAAGGTGCTGAATTTCCCATTCAGGTTTTCACTGATCATAAAAATCTGATCTATCTTGATGCTGCCAAGCGCTTGAATGCCCGTCAGGCTAGGTGGGCACTTTTTTTGCCGCGGTTTAATTTTTCCGTTACTTACATCCCGGGTACCAAGAATGTTAAAGCGGATGCTTTGTCTCGCAGCTTTTCTCCCATGGTCGGTGTTGAGGAGGAAGAGGAGAGCATTTTACAAGAAGGTGTTGTGATTGCTGCTTTGGACTCCGTTTTGGAGGATGAGATTCTTAAAGCTCAGGAGAATGCCCCATCTAACACTCCCCATGGGAGGTTGTTTGTGCCTAGGACCTTTAGGAGAGATTTGTTTGTTGAGTGTCATGAGTCTCAGTTGGCAGGTCATCCAGGAATTTCTGAGACCAAGAGACTTGTGGGTCGCAGTTTTTGGTGGCCTGGATGGCAGAAGGAAGTCATTAAGTGGGTGCGCCAATGTACTGTGTGTGCTAGATCCAAGTCTTCGCATGCTCCTGCTGCGGGGTTGCTTTGCCCTCTGGAGGTTCCTAGTGCACCTTGGACACATCTGGCTATGGACTTTATTACTGACCTTCCCCCCTCTGAAGGTTTCACGGTCATCTGGGTGGTCGTGGACCGTTTTAGCAAGATGTGTCACTTGGTTCCCTTCATCAAACTGCCTTGCGCTAAAACACTCGCTAAGGCGTTTGTCAAGGAAATTGTCAGACTACATGGTGTTCCTACTGACATTGTTTCTGATAGGGGACCTCAGTTCGTGGCTTGTTTTTGGCATGCCTTTTGTGACAGGTTGGGAGTTCATTTGTCGTTTTCATCTGGATATCATCCTGAGTCTAATGGCCAGACAGAAAGGAAGAACCAGGATGTTGAGCAGTTCTTGCGTTGTTTTGTGGCAGACAATCAAGAGGGGTGGTCTGAGTTTCTGCCACTTGCTGAATTTGCTCTTAACAACCATACATCCTCTTCTGCTGGGTGTTCGCCTTTTTTTTGTTGTTCTGGGAGACATCCGTCTTTTGGGTCATTGTCCAAATTGGTTTCGGCTGTGCCTGAGGAGGAGAGTTTTTCGGGTGATTTGGAGAGAGTTTGGACGGATGTGCGTGGTAATCTTCAGGAGGCTAACAAAAAATCTAAGAGGTACTTTGATAGGAAACGGCAAGAGGTTTTGTTTGCTGTTGGTGACATGGTTTGGTTGTCCTCTAAGAATCTGCGATTGAGGATTCCTTCTAAAAAATTGGGTCCCAAGTTCTTAGGACCCTTTAAGGTGCTTCAGATAGTTAACCAATCTGCTGTTAGGTTGGAGGTTCCTACGTCCTGGAAGATTAACCCGGTGTTTCATGTTTCTCCGTTGAAAAAAGCTGAAGTGTCTGATGGTGACGCCTCTGCCACTGTTCCTCCTGTGGTGTAGGACGGGGAATATGAAATTTCCCGCATCCTAAATTCTAGACGGTATAGAGGGAGTTTGCAGTATCTCGTCGCTTGGAAGGGTTTCGGACCTGAGGATAACTCATGGGTGAGGGCGGATGATGTTTCTGCTTCCAGACTTGTCAGAGCGTTTCACAGGAGGTTTCCTGGTAGGCCTGGGCCTAGGGGATCCGGAGGATCCTCTTAGAAGAGGGGGTACTGTTAGAACTCTCCTGTTAGGTTTTTTTTAGTTTGCTGGTCACATGACCATTTTTGCCTATTTAATCCGGCTCCGCCCTCCTGGTCTTGCTGGACTTCATTGTATTTACTACTCTTGAGCTAGCTGGGGCTCTGTTGCCGTTCTCTGATAGTTTTGCTAGGTCTTCTGACCTCTATGCTTTTTGTTGTGTGTTTGTCTTTGACTGCTACTATTTCTGCTAGGAGGTGTCCAACTTATCCCAGTCCCTAGTTCTTGTAGGGATCCCTCCCTCACATCTATAGGTCTTCGTTCAGACTAGCCGAGGACTTTAGCGGGTCTGATCGCAGGATCAGGTTCCCCGTTACATCGTAGGGATCTAGTTTAGTTCTATTGTAGGGACAGTTCTCCTGTCTTTCCTTAGTCCCTGTAGCAGATCATAACAAACAGGAAGTTCTCTAATGCAGCTTGTTGCAGAAACAATGGCAGCCCGTCCAACATCAGCTCGCACTTGGTGGTGCTTCGACACACAAACATCTTCCTTTGTGCCTTTAATTTCATGTCTACAGAGTTGGGCAATGGCCTGATCTGCAATGCGGTTTGAGAAATAACATGCATAAGCAAGTCCAATCCACATTAAAAAAGCAGCTATAGAGTGTCCGGGAACCTTCCCCCACACTTTTCTTAGCCAGGGCTGCTTCTTGGCAGGGTTGGACGGGCCCACCAGAGAAACGGAGACTCCTCCGGTGGGCCCTGTCTTCTCCTTCAGGAGAGTTCATAGTGCCGAGGTGAGGCCATGATAATGATAGAGGCCACCATCTGCTTAGTTTTCTGTTACTTGGAATGCAAGCGCAAGTATGCAGCCAGCCATCCACCCACCAACTGACAGGCCGCAATACTAAACTGCCAGATTTCTGGGCAGCTGCTTGCACTTGAAATGTGGCCTTTTAGGCTCGTGGAGGCGGAAGCTGTCCACAACCTCATGGCGGCGGCTGGGTGTCCATACTCGCTCCCAGCCGCCACTATTTCTCCCGGTGTCGTCTCCGCCATCCACAAGCACGGGCTCCACAACATTACCGGTGCCCTCCCCAGTGGACTTAAGTGGGAAGGACCACCTAACCACAAACATGTGGACAGGTGAATGTGGCCAGGGATGGTATGGAGCTAGTCCACAGCAAAAATGCATCCATAGAGTGTCCAGGAACCTTCCCACACACTTTTCTTAGCCAGGGCTGCTTCTAGGCAAGTTTGGACGGGCCCACCAGAGAATCCTCAGGTTGGCCCTGGCTTCTCCATCAGGAGAGTTCATGATAGGCGCAAACTTTGCAGCTGCTATGGGGCTCTTGAGCGAGGGAGAAAGGTGGGCCCTCACAATCAAATCCTCTGGTGGGTCCAATGTTTTTCAGTCGGACATTGCTTCTCAGTGAGAGTTGTATTTCACCACAGCCATATTCTTTAGCTCGGTGAAAGGACTGGCATACAGGGAAACTGTATCTACTCCAGGTGTCATTTCTCCCAGAAAGTCCTCTAATGCAGCTTGTTGCATAAGCAATGGCAGCCCGTCCAACATCAGCTCGCACTTGTCGGTGGTGCTTCGACACACAAACATCTTTCTTTGCGCCTTTAATTCCATGACTACAGAGTTGGGCCATGGCCTGATCTGCAATGCGGTTTGAGAAATAACATGCATAAGCTCGTCCAATTCACATTAAAAAAGCAGCCATAGAGTGTCCGGGAACCTTCCCCCACACTTTTTTTTAGCCAGTTGCTGCTTCTCAGCAGGGTTGGACGGGCCAACCAGAGAACCGGAGACTCCTCCGGTGGGCCCTGGCTTCTCCTTCAGGAGAGTTCATAATGCAGAGGTCGTGGTGATGATAGAGGTCATGGTGATGATAGAGGCCACCATCTCCTTATGTTGCTGCAGGTACTTTTCTATGGGAATCAGCTTGGCTCCAACCAGCCTCGAATATTTCCAGTGAAATATGGCACGACGCCATGGTATTAGCAGTGCCCCCTGTGCCAATAGCAAAGCCCTCCACAATTTCCTTCTCTGGAATTTTATTTGGTAGACTGAGTGGCTGCACAAATACATTAGTTTCTCACAAAGTAGTTGAAGATACTGAGTGACAGTAGTTGCAAGTTTCTCCAGCATGTTAGATATCAGAGGAAGAACAGAGAGGACAACATCTGCAACGATTTTGTATGTTCTCCCTGTGTTTGCATGAGTTTCCACCTCAGTAAAAAAGCAGCCATAGAGTATCCGGGAACCTTCCCACACTATTTTCTTAGCCAGGACTGCTTCTCGGCAGGGTTGGACGGTCCTTCGAGAGAATCCTCGGGTGGGCCCTGGCTTCCCCATCAGGAGAGCTCATGATAGCGCAAACTTTGCAGCTGGTATGGAGCTCTTGAGGGGAGAGAATGGTGAGCCCACAGAATCAAATCCTCTGGTGGGCCCAATGTTTTTCAGTCTGAAACTGCTTCTCAGCGGGAGTTGTATTTAACCACAGCCATATTCTTTAGCTTGGTGAAAGGACTGGCATAGAGGGAAACCGTATCTACTCCGGCTGTCATTTCTCCGCCACCAGGTTCCGCCCATTGTCACACATGACCATGCCTGGCTGTAGGGTCAGCGGTGTCAGCCACAGATCTGCCTGCTCTTTCAGAGCTGTCCACAACTCTTCAGCATGTGTGGTTTGCCACCTAAGCATAATATCTTCAGCACAGCCTGTTGTCGCTTGACGGAGACAGTGCTGCAGTGCTTCTAGCTTGTGACTGATGTCGTCATTTTGGAGATGGATGCTGAAGAGGAGGATGAGGAAGAGAAGGTGAAGGAGCTGTAGAATGTGTGGGCAACCCTGATTGACCCAGGGCCCGCAATCATCGGCATCGGGAGGACGTGTTCCATCCCAAGGTCCGACTGGGTTCCGGCTTCCACTATATTAACCAAGTGTGCGGTCAGCGAGATGGTCCATCCCTCCCACAAGCACTTGTCCACGTGTCCATGGTTGGGTGGACTTTCCCAGTAACTGCGTTGTTGAACGGACATCTAATATTGTAGGACATGTGCTCATGTATTGTGGGGGCAGCACACCAGGAGAAGTAGTGGCGGCTGGGGACCGAGTACCAAGGGACGGCCGCCGCTATCAGGTTGCAGAAAGCTTCCGTGTCCACGAGCTTAAAAGACAGCATTTCGAGCGCAAGCATTCGCGAAATGTGTGAATTTAGTAGTGAAGCCTGTGGTGCGTTGGCTGCGTATTTTCGCTTGGGTCCCAAGGACTGGGGTAGGACAGCTGCGCTGGGAAAAGGACGTGGACCTGCTTGCTGATGGTGCTACTTGAGAGTGTGCAACTACAGGTGCAGGGTGGCAGTCATCTTCACATGCGCCATGGACAGGGGATTGGCATGCATGCACAACAGCAGAAGAAGTAGTGGTGTCACCCGCAAACACTGTTGCTGGACCCTGGGGTTCGGCCCACTTTGTCGAGTTCTTTGCTGCAATGTGCCTGATTATGCTGGTGGTGGTCAGGCTGCTTGTTTTGCTACCCCTGCTGATGCTGGCCTGGCAGGTTGTGCAAATGGCCTTTTTGGGGTTAACTGCCGAGTCTTTAAAAAATAACCAGACTCTGGAAGACCTAACAGTTGTACTGGCAACTTCCGTCTTGTTGACGTTATGAGGAACACTTTCCCACCTTGTGTCTGTGACCACCACACTGCTTCTTCCTGCCTGTTGTGGTGCTATGCCTCCCTCCCCTTGTGTGCTGCTGTCTTCACTCTGTATGTCCCCCTGCCAGGTTGGATCAGTTACTATATCATCCACCACCTCGTCTTCCACTTCCGCACCCTGGTCCTCCTTTTGACTTTCTGGCAATTGTGTCTCATCATCATCATCCACCTCTTGCAACAGTAATTGCACTTTCCCACCATTGCCTACTTGTGACCTTGGCTGCTCCAATATTTGGGCATCGATACACGCGTTCTCCTCTTGACTCACTTGAAGCTGGCCGGGCGAGAGGCCCGAATCTACAAATGGAAAAGTGAACAGCTCTTCTGAATGTCCAAGTGTGGGATCAGTTGTTTCCGGGCACTCAGCATGGTGGGTGGAAGGAGGATCAGGATGAGGAATATGCGGTCCATATTTATGGCTGCTGAGACTTGATCTTGTGGAAGACAGGGTGGAGGTGGTGGTGGCAAAGTGATTGGAAGCATTATCTGCTACTGCTATCCAACCAACAACCTTTTGACACTGCTCTATGTTCAATAGTGGTGTTTTGCGGTCCCCTAGTAATTGGGACAGGAAGGTCGAGCACCAAGATGTGGGTGTTTGTTGTGGCACAATTTCACCTTGCCCACGGCCACATCCTCGGCCTATGCATGCACCATCACGTCCACTTCCCCGTCCCTTGCCACTCACCTTGCCCATTTTAAATGGAGGACAATATTTTCCACGTTCATGAGAAATGGCTGATTTTGGAACGCAGTTATGTGTGATACGTCTGAAAGAGAACCTCAATTTTAAATAGAAGGCCTATAAGTTACTAATATTATTCTACACAGAAGCCTAGTGTGAATAGCTTAACCGACACACTGCAACGGAATGAAAATGGAACAAATGTCTGATTTTGGAACTGTCTTATAGGTGATATGTCTGACAGAGAACCACGGTTTTAAATAGCAGGCCTGTAGTTTACTAATATTATTCTACACAGGGACATAGTGTGAATAGCTTCACCAACACACTGCAACAGAATGAAAATGGAAGAAATGTATGATTTTTGAACAGTCTTATAGGTGATATGTCTGACAGAGAACCACGGTTTTAAATAGCAGGCATGTAATTTACTAATATTATTCTATACGGAGACCTAGTGTGAATAGTTTCACCGACACGCTGCAACGGAATGAAAATGGAACAAATGTATGATTTTTGAACAGTCTTATAGGTGATATGTCTGACAGAGAACCATGGTTTTAAATAGTAGACTTGTAATTTACTAATATTATTCTACACAGAGACCTAGTGTGAATTGCTTCACCAACACACTGCAACGGAATGGAAATGGAAAAAATGTCTGATTTTTGAACATTCTTATAGGTGATATGTCTGACAGAGAACCCCAGTTTTAAATAGTAGGCCTGTAATCTACTAATATTATTCTACACGGAGACCTAGTGTGAATAGCTTTACCGACACACTGCAACGGAATGAAAATGGAAGAAATATATGATTTTTGAACAGTCTTACAGGTGATATGTCTGACAGAGAACCACAGTTTTAAATAGTAGGCCTGTAATTTACTAATACTATTATTATTACATGGAGACCTAGTGTGAATAGTTTCACCAACACACTGCAACAGAATCGAAAAGGAGGCCAATATTTTCCACATTCAGTTCAAATTTCTGGATTTTTTTCGCTGAAATATGCAACAGATCTAGCTTTATTCTGCAATGAGAACAAGCAAATGGAGCAGAAAAATGGTGTACTCTGGATTGATTTTAAACAAATAACCAGAATTAAGATGAAAAAAAAATTTTCC
Source organism: Phyllobates terribilis (assembly GCF_046119375.1). Classification (NCBI taxonomy): domain Eukaryota; kingdom Metazoa; phylum Chordata; class Amphibia; order Anura; family Dendrobatidae; genus Phyllobates; species Phyllobates terribilis. Next base: position 122,625,753 of record NW_027362762.1, on the reverse strand, counting down.
CTGATATCTGGGGTTATGTCTAGAAATATCTGTAATTTTCACAGCAGCAGCAGACAGGACGTTCAATGGACCCTCTTGTGCTGTATCATACACTGCAGCCTGCCACATAAACTCCCTGCCTAGGACTGATTATATGCAGCTGGATTAGTACTCAGAAGGACTGTTAGTTCAGATGGATATATTTATATATATATGTTGTGGAATACCTATACTAACAGGACGTTCAATGGACCCACTTGTGGTGTATCATGCACTGTCACATACCCTGCCTGCCTAACTCCTGCTATCACCACTGAATATATGCAGCTGGATTAGTCCTCAGAAGGACTGTTAGTTCAGATGGATATATATATATATATATATATATATATATATATATATATATATATGTTGTGGAATACCTATACTAACAAGCAAATCTTTCCCTGATGCAGCAGCAGCTCTCCCTACTCTGCCTGGTTCCGGAGTAGACTGTGACGAGCATGGTGGCGCCCGGTCTTATATACACTATATATATTCAGTTTTTGTCAGTTTTCTGACGTTCTAGGGTGGTAAAAAAAATGCACGTAAATATAATATTATTATAAAATCTTCTTCATTATATGATTGCCATTAACTACATATATTTTTTCTTACATTTTGCTTTCTAAATTGTCTAATTGGTTGTGACTCCTTTTCTAAGGATAATGGCGTTTGATTTTGAGGCCAGGGAAGCTGCTTGGAGCAAACAGAGTTTGACTGCTTTTCCTTCCCCTACATTGGCGGAGGACAATGATTTTAACCGTCTTGCACGGGATTTGACAGATCTGCACAAGTCGGTCACACGAGTCTGTTGGAATATATCTAGCCTTGAGGAATATCAGAGACTCTCTATCTATCCACGTTGACTGAGAGTCCAGATATTTCCAGCCTGGGAACCAACCTCAGAATTTAAGGCTACATGGGAATCAGGTTTATCACAGTGTTCCAATATCCTAGTCAATATGCTAATTCAACATGACAGGGATCTTTTTCAGACATTGAAAATTCGTATCAAATCATTGGAAACACAGATGTCCAAATATGATTACAATAAATTTATAGTGCCCTTTCAAACTGATCTGAGGGACACCATTGATCGTCTTGACAAGGACACCATGGAGAGGAAAAGAGCCAAGTTGAACCGGGATAAGGCTGATTATGACAGGAGCCAAGCCTACAAATGGAAGCATAGGGGCAACCTGCATAAACTTTCATCTGTAAAACATACAGAAGGGGGATCCTTGTCAAGTATAGGCCACAGTGACCATTTTTTAAGCTCACAAACTAGCGATATCGACGGCGGACGAGACGGGGTAAACGCAAGCCACGGCAGCAAAAAAACAGGACCAAATTCCGTGAGGACCATGGCCACCAGGACATACAAGAAGAGGAACAGATTTTGAGTCAGAGTTCTGACCAACTTCAGATCATCAACCTTTCTACATATACATTAAATGATGTTGAAAGGTCTGTATTACAGAAGGGTCTTTCTTTTTCTCCCATGGTGCCGGTTGATAAATTTATCTTGCTAAAAGATTTGTATCTTTTTTGTAGGAGAATCATTCTTAAGGTCATCTACACTAAATCTGACTTACTACCAGATCTCTCTTCCCCAACTGATAAACAGGTCTTCTGTGACCTACTTGAACTCCTAGAGGACAACCAGGCATACCAAGGTAGGAAAAAGTTTCCGCATCGACTACACTCTAATATTTTACCGTCCCTGTCTATGGTCCCAGCAGTTTCTATATTTTTCGAGGTTATGAAAGATGAGATCAGGAGATTACCTGTTAATAACATATCTCATCAAAATTTAACCATTATGGAAAGGTGTGCCCTCCTTTGTCTGCAGAAAAAACAGGAATTCTTGATTAAGGAAGTAGACAAAGGGGGTAACATCGTTCTATGGCCTCGTGGCATGTATACTGCTGAAGTACACAGACAGCTTAATAACACCAGATTTTACTTGAGGCTTCCTTCAGACCCCACACAGGTCTTTTCGGCCAAGCTTGAACGGCTACTTTTGAAGGCTCTCTCTATGGCGACCATTAACAAACAAGAGAGGGAATTCATGATAGTGAGGAAACCTACAATACCTATGTTCTATGTCTTGCCTAAAGTCCATAAAAATTTGGACTGTCCACAGGGTCGACCTATCGTGTCAGGCATAGGAAGTATTTGTGAAAAGGCATGTATTTACATAGATTTTTTCTTGCAGCCCCTTGTTACCAGTTTATCCTCTTATCTCAGAGATTCATCTCATCTGATATGGATTCTCAACTCTCTTTGTTTGCCTGACCAGTTCCTACTCATCACTGTTGATGTTGAATCGTTATATTCAAATATAGCCCACAAAGATGGTATAGCAGCGGTCCTATATTTTTTGAATGCTACAAGTGGAGGTAATCGCCTACATGACTCTTTTATTGTGGATCTTTTGAACTTCATTCTTACCCACAATTATTTTGTGTTTGATCATATCTTCTATCGGCAAGTTTCTGGGACCGCCATGGGTGCACGGTGTGGGCCCTCCTTTGCCAACCTCTTTCTGGGTTGGTGGGAGGACACACACGTGTACCCCTCACAGGAATACAATCGGGGGGTTTTCAAGTGGCTTCGCTTCATAGATAATATTTTGATTATCTGGACGGGCATGGAAGCGGAGGCACTTGCCTTTGTTGATAGGTTGAACGTTAATGACTTTAACATTCATCTTACCCACTGTATATCTTCCTCTGCAGTTAATTTCCTGGATCTGGAGATCAGGAAAGTGGGTGGTTCACTCATATCCAAATTACACAGGAAATCGACTACCACAAACATCCCAGAAACTTGAGAGACAGTATACCGGTGGGACAATTCTCAAGGGCCAAAAGGAACTGTACAATACAGGAGGACTACAAAACCGAGGCCAGCAATTTAACCTCACACTTTCGGGAACGTGGATATCCGAAATCAATAATCTCCAAGGCTCAACAGAAGGTTTTGGTTAAACCACGGGAGATTTTGCTACAATCACGTGTTAATATTGAGGATACACAGATTAGATTTATCACCAGGTTTAATAATCAATGGAATGAAGTGGGTAGTCTATTTCAGAAACATTGGAGTATACTAAAGACGGACAGCTGTCTTTCTAGCATATTACCAGAGAGACCGTTGTTGACGGCCAGACGCGCCCCAAATCTAAGGGACAAACTTATGCATAGTCATTACACACGCCCTAGGTATAATACCTCGGGCGGTAGTAAATTTAAGGGCTCATTCCCTTGTGGTGATTGTTCTGCTTGTCCGTTTTTCTCATCTGGAAAAACTTTCACCAATCCGACTGACAACCATCAATACCCTCTGAGGGATTTTATCAACTGTAGGTCCACTAACGTTGTATATGCATTGACTTCTCCCTGCCCGAAGGTTTATGTTGGTCAAACATCGCAGGAACTCCGCAGACGGGTACAGCAACATGTTTCCAACATTCATCTTGCTGAACAGGACATGAAGAAGGGCAGGGCCATCTCCTCGGTGGCCCTGCACTTCCTCCAATGACATTCTGGTAGCCCTAATAAATTACGAGTTATGGGCCTCCAGAAAATGAGGGCCAATCCACGCAGTTCGGATCACACCAAGGATCTATTGAGATCTGGATCTAGGTGGATCTTCGTTCTTGACACAGTGGCCCCTAGGGGCATAAATGAGGATTTCTCATTCACTGGTTACTTGGCCTAAACTCCCATGGTGTCCTTGCAATTGGAACCCTGTCTTAGATTGAGGGCTCCCTGGTTTATTTTTTCTCCCCACTTCTTCCTCCTCCTTTTCATCTTTTCTCGTGTGGCTGGCTGATGCATTTCTGGTATCTCATAATAAGTCAATTTCCAGCATTTGAATTACTTTAAGTGGCAAGTTTTGTGTTCATATCTGTATTTGCACCCATATACATTGCCATTAGGCTCTATTAGCCACCTTTGTAGTGGCTTTTAAATTTTACATGTTTGTTGTTTGTTTTATGTTTGTTTGTGGGTGGTTTGTCCAGTAAGGCTATGTCCCCACGATGCAGAAATGAAGCAGAAAATTTCTGCAGCATTTCTGCATCTCCCTGGCAGAAAAAACGCATGCAGATTGTGCATGCGTTTTTCCTGCAGAATACATGCGGAATACATGCGGATTCACATGCTTTTCCGCATGCAGATTGACAAGTGCTTTCCAGGCGATTAGCATCACTTGGAAAGTGCTTGACAACTAGGTCACACTATATAAATCCATGCAAACAGCATGGATTTATATAGTGTGACCGTAAAACAATGCTTAAAATAAAGCTATACTCACCCCCGATGCCCCGGCGTGTGCTGCAGTGCTCGTTCCTGTCTGGTTCCCGGCTGCCGGCATATCGCGAGACACAGCGGTGAAGGGCCTGCGGTCACATGACTGTGACATCACCGAAGGTCCTTCAGCGCTGCCGGCATGCCGAGACAAGCCGTTGGACAGGTGAGTATAAACTTTATTTTTTATTTTATTCTTTTTTTTTACAGGTACAATGGTACCCAGGTCTGGATGAGAGTCTTCTCTCCTCCAGAACTGGGTACCATCCGCACATAGAGACGCATAGAATCCGCTTGTACAAATGTACAGACGCGCATTCTATGCGTATCAATGCAAGTCAATGGCGGCGCTTCCGCTGCGCTTCCGCAAAATTAATGAACATGCTGCGGCTTTATGAGCGCTGCAGAAACGCTGCGGAAAAACGCGGAATTACCATGCGTTTTTGATGCGTTTCCGATGCGGAAATTCCGCAGCATAAACACATGAAAAACGCATCGTGTGCACGCAGCCTAAGTCTTTTATGTTTGTATTGTGCCACTGGTTACATTCTTATGCACATTTGGTGACTTTTTGACTCCAATCACATCTTGCTCTTAGCCTGGCCAGGTATTTACTTTAATCAATGCTAGCTCTTTCTTTTTCCTTTTAAACCGGTAATTTTTTTAGCGGACGAGCTACTTCCAGGGGTATTTTGCATTCCATCCTCCCCTGGAACGCAAGCTTCTTCACTACTGTGGCCGCGCCAAGGGACTATATCCCTCATGACTTCTGAGGGGGCGGTTCTCAAACCAGATATGACCCTTTATCTAGTTCCGGCTGCGTTCCACCATAGCGTCTGGGTGGAACGCATCAGAGACAGGAAGGGGGGCGGCTCTCCAACCGGATATGATGTTTCATCTAGTTCCGGTTGCGTTCCACCATAGCGTCTGGGTGGAACGCATTAGAGACAGGAAGTGGCCATTTGACTTGCCATGACGCTGGAGAGACTTAGTGAGAGCATGGATCCTCACCTGAAGGGAGTCATACTAAATTGGATAGATTATTTAACGTATACATGTGTCCACTGACAACATACCCCTGACGAAGCTGCGGTCCAGCAGCGTAACTCGTAGGGTCTCTGGTGCCAGCAGGTAATTATGCCATTTTATTTGTTTTGATTTATCCCTTGACCACTTAGGAGTGCCCGTTCTGCCACACATGATTGAACTTGTAATTCCATGTCGCATACGACGTCGGGTGACACGCTTTGGTAAATACTGACATTGTACGGTCCTCCAGTGCTAGCAGGTTACTACTCCCACTCATTCCTTGATCTATTATGATTTATGGTCTGACCACTTGGGAGTGCCTGGTTCATCACCCATGTTTGGTCTAGTTGTGCTGTGCTATTCTTAACCAGGGTGACATAGCTTGGTCAAAATCGATGACACAAACTATACCTGTGGCTTAAGGGGGATTTAAAGCTTTGGAATATTGTTATTGTTCTTCCCCCATGAACATTGTAATGCCTTATCTGTTTTTAAATGCTTTTATTTTTTCTTGTGTTGTCAGTGTGTAATCATGTAATTAAGATTTTTTCACTTTTCTAATATTGGGTGTGCACGGTTGTATATCCTGAGTCTTTTTTTCTTCTAAACTATATTATACAATTATATCAGGGTACTGTAGCACCCCGTTACATTCACAATTCTATAGCAGTGCCCACCTTCTTGCAATGGATATTCGGTCTTATATACACCGGATGATGCATTGTGTCCAGCCAATCACTGTAATGCCTCAAGAAACATGGCTACGGCATTACAGTGCATGGCAGGCAATCCCTGCATGTTCATTGGCTCTCTAAAGAATGCCAAACATGCAGGGAGGGGATCCTAGTTCCTGCCCGATCAACCTGGAAATGCTTGCTGAGGGCCGAGTTTGTCGAGTATAGTGATGCTCGGGCGAGTACCGAGCAGTGGCAAACACGTTCACTCATCTCTATTCATAAGGCACAATTGACTAAAGTTCCCCAGTTTCAGCTGCCGGTAAACAGCTCCAAAACAATGTGGAAAACAAAAGTATTAGGTTTGCACCAATTATACCTTTTGGAGTTATGTCCAAAAAGTTCAGTGTTGGTCTCATCAGATCATAACACATTTTACTACATGATGTTGGAAGACTTTATGTAAGGTTTGGCAAAACATAGCCGAGAACACAAGTTTTTCTTTGTAAGAAAAAGCTTCCATCTTGTCAACCTACCCTACAGGCCAGACTTGAAGATTGTTGTCACATGCAGTACACAACCAGCACTTGCCATAAATTTCTGCAGTTCCTTTCATATTGCTGTATGCCTCTTGGAAACCTCCTGGACCAATTGTCTTCTTGTCTTTTCATAAATTTTTGAAGGGCATTCAGTTCTAGGTAATGTCACTGTTATACCAAATTCAGGAAACTACCTGATGACTATCCTCATAGTGTTCCTTGGTATATTTAATGCCTTGGAAATTGTTTTGTACTCTTCTCCTGACTAATAACTTTCAACAATGAGATCCCTTTGCTGTGTTGTAAGCTGTTTAAGAACCATGGCTTTTACTATATAATGTCAGGAAAATCCTACTAGAACAACTACACTTTTTATGGGGTTAATTAGAATCACTTTAAATGTCAGCTGTGTACTTGACTACTATTTAATATAAGTTTCAATTTCCGGACACAACCACATCGCCAATTATAAGAGAATGTTCAGACTTATGCAACCACGTTATTTTAGTTTTGTTATTTTTATTTACCCCCACACAATTATTTCACTTTATTTTTTAATGAATTTGTACAGATTATGGGTGACATTAAATTTGTAAAAGTTCTGAAATGATTCTTCTTGGTATGACTTTTTTTTGCATGTCAGAAATCTGGCATTTTAACAGGGGGTTTGTAGACTTTTTATATCCACTGTGCTTATTCATCGTGCAATATCATACAGTAATAGAGATGAACGGATTTGTCAAACAGTGAATTCACCCAATCGCACGTAATCTGACAGGAAATTTGTTTGCGACAAAGTTATTATCTCTAAATTGAATGTCTCTCCAGATCCCAGAGCACAATAAATGTACAATGTAAAAAAAAAATATTAGTATTCACCACTCACCTGTTTAGCCCCTCTGCTTCCCACTGTCCAATCCTCAGACTCGCCTCTTCTTTTCCTGGTCGCAAACCGCATCTCCCAGTCTGTTCACTCTAGGTCATGGTTTCCAGCTGCTATTGGGCTTCGCTGATCACTGTGTTTCACATGTTATCACATCATGGACATATGACACGCAGTGACCCTTGAGGCCTGGTTTGCACAGCAAAGCAGCTACCCCAAGGACTAGAAAGCAGATGGCAAGCAGAACTTCCAGAAGTTTAGTTTTCTTCTTTCCGCTCTTGTATCTTTGATCTGTTCACTCGCGACCAAGCCTCTGTGGTCACTGGCCACATCACTGGGCGAGGAATAAAGATGGAGTAACTGAGGTTTCAGATATATGTACAGTACAATAGCTCTTTAGCTTCATTTGCATATCAATTCAAACACAAATTTCTGTGTAATGGAGGAATGGTCTAACCATCAGGCATATAAATGTATTGCTGAACTTGTCTTTAAAAGGACTACATTTGCAAAAAAAATAGTTTGGGGGATGAAAACCTGCTGACAGATTCCCTTTATGTATAACTGCAGTAAGAAGCACATTCAGAGGTAACTAATCCCTGTCTATAAAAGGCTTCTTGTTACTTCCAGGGCAGACAGCTCCCATAGCCAGGTAGAGGATTGTCTACAAACCACAAGCAGAGCATGGTTCCACATAAATACTGTATATCAGCAGATTCAATGTGAAGCTATTCATTCCGAGACTGAATCTTGTGGCCAAAGTTCTCAGCATGGACTAACCTGACTATTATGGATAATTTTCCTCTGGCATAATGTTCTTTTCTGTAGAAGTTCTTAAATATTCTATTCAGATAGTTTCATTAGATACCCATGAGTCTTGCACAGGTAAAGTTGCTGGGTGAGAACAATTAATGACAACCAATACAGTGTACAGAGGTGTTGTCTCCATTTTCTAGACAATTAACTACTATAGAAATAATGTTTCATTGCTATTGCACTAGTTTAGAGATTGGTCCTTTTAAATACAACCTGTACCAGATGCCACATAGGAGAGATAGGTGGAGACAGAGGTAAACAAGGAAAGGTAACCCCATTGTTGAATATGTTCAACTAATTAGGTATTTGTTAGGCTCACTAGGTGAGGTGGATCCACCAAGCACAAGGTCTGAATGGGCACAGGCATCAGTGCAGCCGCTAGGTGGGGCACGCGGTACACGTACAGCCGAGGGACAAGAGACCAGACAGGTAGGCAGGATGTAAGAAATCATAGGCAGACAGAGGGTCCAGGAGACCACATACAAGCAATAGGGAGATGTCAGGAAACCTCAGGCAGGCGGAGGATGTCAGAAGACCACAGGCAGGCGGAGGACGTCAGAAGACCCTTGGCAGACAGAGTGTAGGAAACCACAGGCAGGAAGAGGACATCAGGAAACCACAGGCAGGCAGATTGCAGAAAACAAAGGTCCAGCAACACAGAAGTCTTAATGCGATATCAATACACAAGGGTGTGTCTCAGTGAGCCTTATATAGGCCCGGGTTGGTGTTCACATGGGAGCATGCCATACCATCTGCAAAGCCCGAAGTGGAGGACCACAAAGTTTAGCGGACCAAAGTGAGGGAAGAAAAACACGGATTCGGGACAGGTGCATAACAGTATTAAAATATGATTAATTTCAGAATATATCCGTACAAGAGTTGATGCCCCATTGGAAGCTATTTGATTACTTTCAGGTAACCTTATCTTCTTACTATGCTCTATTGTGTTGCCCCATACCCCATACCCCATAGGGCAAGTACAATCTGTGGCTGCTAAAAGATTTCCTGGCAATATTATAAAATCAGCAGCAGCCAGACCTGGACCAGCAGCAGTTAGTTTCTCAGTAGAGCAGTGTTATAAAAGAAGTGATTTTCTATGTTGAATAGCTACTTTTCACTACATTGGAGAGAAAAAAAATAGGCATGGACACATGAACCCACCAGCTTCAACTTAAATCAATAAATAAATAAAAGCAGAAAAAGCACAAAGAAGTCATCTACAAGTCATATAAATCACGTAGTGAACTTAGTGTAGAAGTAATAATTATACCAGTCATTGTATACAAAAGAGAAGGACACAAAAAGCAAAAAACCCGGCTGGGAAATTATTGTTGAAGTCATGCTTTATGTTACATGGAGAACAGGAAATCAGAATTATTACTGAATTTAGGTCTGTAGCAGATTAGTAATATGTCTTTGAACTTTGTACTATAGGAAGGGCATAGACTTCAAGACCGAGTGGCAAATGCCCAAGAATAGCCTACACTTTCTTCCTGAGTTTCACGCATCAGAGAAGTTATTATACTGTCTAGACAACAACTGCCTTATTGTGTTTTTTTGCATAATCTGATTTTATATTTAACTATTGAACTACTAAAAGGATATGAGATGAGCATTTCCATTAATTTCCAAACATGCCTTAGACTGAGTGATAGTATTTACTACTTGTAATGTTCACGTACTTAGAATATGGGTTTTTAATGCAAAATTGCACATTTCCTGAATCCGAGAAGACCAAAAAGTATTAATATTTAAAGATTACCAAATAATAAAAAAAAGTTAAATGGAGTCTGATAGCACAAAATGATTGCTAAAACCAAGAAGATCTACTCTGTGCACCCTATCCATGGCCAAACAGTTGAGCCACCTACCTCTTTTGCATAGATTTCCACTCTTCTGTAAAACTAGTACTGTCAATCAAGGAAGAGGAGGGTGGAGTTGAATGGGGAACAAATAAAAGGGAAGATGGAAGGGCTGCCTGTGCTTGGGTTTGAACAGTCCTTTTGTACTGACAGTCTCCCTTTAAAGTTCTGTTCACTTCATATCTGTCATGTGCATTTTTATTGCAGGAACTTTATTTAGCAGTAAATTCTGTAATGACTATAGTGCTCTATTATTATCCAAACATTTATGGTTTGCATAGTTTTGGAATCATTCATGTTACAGGGTTAGCAGTCCGAAACAAGAAAGACTCATATTCTCTGCATGCTTTTTTTTGGTAGATGTCAAAAAACACCCTCCTGAGAGGCTAACAAGTGAATCATTTGGAATTTGAATATTAAAAGCTACATGTATACCTCCAGTCAATATTTACTGCTCCAGCGACTTTTGGATACAAAGTAAAGCAACTTTTCATATTACACTACACTACTTTATATTACCCCCCCAATGTATCCCCCCGGAGCCCATAAGACTTTTTGTAAATACCTTATGTTGCAGATAATGCCTGTGAGTGGCGCTATCACTGGCCACTCACAGGAATCACGTGACCCCCGGCTGCAGCCGGTTCTAACATCCGCTGATGTCACGACAGTGCTGGCAACAGCCGGGGGTCTTTGTCTTCCGCGTTCCAGGTGGATGCCATGCTGTGGGTGGGGTTACCCCCGGTTCACACCCGGCATCCACAGTGCACTCTGTCTCTCCCCATTCATTGGGAAAGCGCGCGGTGGATGCTGGGTGTGACGTGGGGGGTAACCCCGTCCACAACGCAGCAGCCACCGTGGGGACCCCAGCGCTGAGTCACGCCTCACTTGTCGTGACGTCGGCGCTGGGGCCACGTGATGCGTGTGAGCGGCCACCAATAGCGCCTCTCACAGGCATTATCAACAGCAGAAGGTATTTACAAAAAGTCTTAGGGGTCCCGGGGGCATACATTGGGGGGTACTTTAAAGTAATGGACAACTTCTTTAAGGAAAAGTTATCATTAGAAAATTACCAATTGTTTAAAACAAGTTTTTGGGTTGAATGTATTTAAAAAAAATGAGCAATGTTTCAATATCACAATCATTATTAAAATTAGAAATCTTATAATTTTCACACTGGACTCTGGTTTTTTTTTGGACTCTACTTTTTTAATATTTTAGGAAAACCATCTGTACATTAGCAGCAATGAACAGATTCTGACCCTCTCTTTTGTGCTGGAGCAGGTAATGAGCATGTGCAAAGGGTCAGCTGTGACATCCCCTATTGTGCAAGGTGAATCCTGTTATCAGCTGTGTATAGAGGTGTCATTGTCAACCTGCCTCTAAGGATAAGGAGCCTACTGAAAAGTCTTCTGGGAAGGACAGGAATATTGACTCTAAAAAAGGCCTAGTGGCCAGTGTGAAAATTGCAACATTACTAATTTTTGTTTTTTAATAAATATTGTGATATGAAATAAAATTGCCAACAGGTTAGTCATTGACTGCAGAATTTAAGTAAGGGTAGTTGGAACATTATCGCTTCAGGATAGCTGCAGAAGACCAATGTGACAACCGCGAAGGTGGTGCTTAACTGTTAGCGGGAATTACCAGTTGAGTGTAAACTATTTTATTCCAAGGCATCATCTGGTTTGTGGCCATTTTTCAAACATCTTAAGACCAGCCACTTAGATATATACATTTTTTCCTAGTGCTAGTATAATACTTTATCTTGGATGTACAATGTGAACTGACGTTTTATGTTTTATGTTCACAGTGTGTCTTTGAAACTTTTTAAATAAAGTAAATTAAGGTCTACTATTGGACTAAATACAAACCTTCCAAACAATGAGAACTGTAAGTACAATGGTTTACCTCATAGGATATTACTCAGAGGATGTCTCATACACCCAGACATACAACTGATTGAAAATGAAGAAGTACATATAGTACACACGGAAGTAATGATGAGGTGTTCTCATGCAGAAGTCAAGTAAGGATAAGTCATAAAAAGTCTTATGTTTTTGGAAAGGGAAAACATACTTTGTTCAAATCTTGTGGTCAGTTCCTCCGTATAAAATAATCCAAAACATTCAATTAAAATTAAGTACATTCACTGACATGCTTTTCCAATTTTGCAATTTTTTGCTGATGATATATTTTCTACAGTTCTAAAATGTTTTTAACTAACAAAAAGCAGAAATTTCTCTTCAAATATTTTCTTGTAGCATAAGCACATGCTAATATTTTGGTAATATATTTTAATCATCTCATTTAAAACGAATTATGGAAACTCATCTATAGACAATATTTGAAGTTTAACGCAACTCTACTGAAGTCATTAAGTGCACAACATAGAATTGGTATTATATAGGTTGGATGAATGTACTAAACAGTGTGTATGTGCAATATAAAACCATTTTAAAACATCTGTTGGGGAATTCTTAGCTAAAAATAAATGGTATTTCCCTAGAGATGAGCAGATCTATCTAAGGAGGATCAAGATAGAGTAGACTTTCCTGAAATTTGTGGTTTCATGCAAATTCGAACATGTAAGATTCGATTAACGATTTGCAAAAAAAAACCTGCCTGGCACCATTTCCCACAGTACTGATGCATCAGATAGCGGGCTAACATTGTTTTGCATTGTTGTTTGGGCCTCTACATAATGCCCTGCAACTATAACATTTTACAGATTACAGTGGGTACGGAAAGTATTCAGACCCTTTTAAATTTTTCACTCTTTGTTTCATTGCAGCCATTTGGTAAATTCTAAAAAGTTAATTTTTTTTCTCATTAAAGTACACTCTGCACCCCATTTTGACTGAGAAAAACAGAAATGTAGAAATTTTCGCAAATTTATTAAAAAAGAAAAACTGAAATATCACATGGTCATAAGTATTCAGACCCTTTGCTCAGTATTGAGTAGAAGCACCCTTTTGAGCTAGTACAGCCATGAGTCTTCTTGGGATTGATGCAACAAGTTTATCAAACTTGAATTTGGGGATCCTCTGCCATTCTTCCTTGCAGATCGTCTCCAGTTCCGTCAGGTTGGATGGTGAATGTTGGTGGACAGCCATTTTCAGGTCTCTCCAGAGATGCTCAATTGGATTTAGGTCAGGGCTCTGGCTGGGCCAGTCAAGAATTGTCACAGAGTTGTTCTGAAGCCACTCCTTTGTTACTTTAGCTGTGTGCTTAGGGTCATTGTCTTGTTGGAAGGTAAACCTTCGGCCAAGTCTGAGGTCCAGAGCACTCTTGAAGAGGTTTTCATCCGGGATATCTCTGTACTTGGCCGCATTCATGTTTCCTTCAATTGCAACCAGTCATCCTGTCCCTGCAGCTGAAAAACACCCCCATAGCATGATGCTGCAACCATCATGTTTCACTATTTGGATTGTATTGGTCAGGTGATGAGCAGTGCCTGGTTTTCTCCACCCATACCGCTTAGAATTATCACCAAAAAGTTCTATTTTTATCTCATCAGAACAGAGAATCTTATTTCTCATAGTCTGGGTGTCCTTCATGTGTTTTTGAGCAAACTCTATGCGGGCTTTCATATATCTTGTACTGAGGAGAAGCTTCCGTCGGGCAACTCTGCCAGTGAAGGGCTGCAGCGATAGTTGACTTTGTGTAACTTTCTCCCATTTCCTACTGCATCTCTGGAGCTCAGCCACAGTGATCTTGGGGTTCTTCTTTACCTCTCCACCAAGGCTCCTCTCCCACAATTGCTCAGTTTGGCTGGGCGGCCAGGTCTAGGAAGACTTCTGGTGGTCCCAAACTGGTAGACAAGTGAACTGGTAAAGAAGAACTTGTGATCCCACTCACTCATTTTAAGAAATCTTCTGTGGCACTTGATAGAAGTGCAGCTAAGCATCTTACAAGTGTATTGCGACCATGAATCTTTTTAACAGCAGCTATGTAGATTCATAAAGGAATTTGCATAGGTTGTGCTTCAGAAACTGCTTAGCCTTGTGCTGTTCTTTTTTTTAGTCCAAAACATCTGAAGTCATGATTAGTTTTTGCTTGATACAACTTCCTGTTAGGCTATAATAAAAAAAAAGAGATGTGATCAGCTCACCCATCCACGAGTGCACAGGATCCCAAATTCAAGGAAAGGCAGTCTACAAAAAGAAGGGACTTGATCCAGCACTTCAGGAAAATGCAAACTTTATTCCATTAGCATTCCATCAATAAAAACATAATTCAAAGGAAAATCCACATCTTTAGAATAGATGAATGTATCATCCGAGGAGAATGTGCCAAGGGAAATATTTCAAAGTCCTGGTTGACGAGTTTCGAAGTGATACTTCTTATTCATAACCAGGTTAGCCTATGTTTACATGTTGCATTTTTGCAGCGTTTTTTTGCTGCTTTTATTTATGCAAATTTTAAGTTGCATTTTACAGTAGCAGCAAAGTCCATGAGATTTCATAAATCTCATGCACACACCTTGTTTTTTTCTGACTGATTTGGCAAGCTGCTCTTCTTTTGCAAAATGCAGCATATCACTTCTTTCAGCGTTTTTGCAGCGTTTTTCATCCATAAAAAGCAATGGGTAGTGCAAAATCGCAGCAAAAAATGCAGGTATCAAGTTTCTCTGCGTTTTTGGTGCAAAAGGAAGTTGAATCATGTTCTTTTTTTATGCAGTAAACTTTATCAGCATGCAGAAGAGACAAATGTACCCTGACAAAAACGCAGCAAAAAAAAACAGCAAAAACTCAGCAAAACCTTCGTTTTTGACACTTCTTCTTTACTTCCAAGAGAGCAGGTTTTGCCTGTGTGTCCAACTTAAGCTTGAAATTTTGTTACAGATAAGATCTGAAATATCTTCTTTGTTTTATATACCTTTGAAAATTGTAGAAGTCTGAGACTTGATGGTTTTTAGGAAAAGCCACACATTTGTCTTCATCTAGAGACTTCAAAATCTTACCCAGCCATAGCCCAGAGAATGTCTAGTTAAAAGGGCAAGGAGCAAAAATAACATACATTTATATTTTTTTTAATGGCGTATCCCTGGACAAATGCTTACTCCAAGTGGGTAATTGTCAGAATTTAAAAAGGGAACCTGCCAGCAGGATACAGCCACCACCATTCAATAATGCTGTATATAAACCCCAGATCCAGCCAGCAACAAAAGAAAACACATTTTATTATGCTCACCTGGGGGGCGGTCCGGTCCATGGGCCGTAGCTGGTCTTGGTCCGGCGCCTCCCTTCTTCTTTCGATGCCATCCTCTTTCTTGCTTTGTGTGGATGATGCATCTCTAAGTCACAGTCTCCCCGGCATCGCGATCCTGCGCAGGCGCACTTCTCTGCTCTGACCAGGGCAGAATAAAGTACTGCAGTGCACAGGCGCTGGGACTCTTTGACCTTTCCCGGTGCTTGCGCACTGCAATACTTATCTCTGCCCTCAACAGGGACGAGAAGTACGCCTGTACATGAGCGCCATACCGGGGAACGCTGTGTGGATGACTTAGAGAAGCGTGATCCACACGAAGCAAGAAGGAGGACGGCATCGCAAGAAGAAGGGAAGCGCTGGACCAAGACTAGCGATGCCCCTCGAACCCAACTGCCCCATAGGTGAGCATAGTAAAAGGTGTTTTTCTTTTGTTGCGAATCGGGGGCATATTCACAGCATATTAGTATGAAAGGTGGTGGCCGTATCTCATATGGGACAAACCTGGTGACAGGTTCGCTTGCAAAGAAAAATGAAGAGTCAGGAAGGGCATTACCCAAAAAATCAACAGCTAGTGTCAAAGTATATATATGCTTTTTCTTCAGTAGTTTCTTTTGGCATAGCATTAATGTCTTAAATAAACTGCCTTAGCCAAATTTTAATACCCTTGCTGCAGAAAAAGAAGACAGGAAAACCTTGCTCACTTTGGCTTAAGTTACATAACTTTTCTTTAACAAGGAGTTATCTGTGTGATTTCTGGAGTCTTTCATTGCTAAAAAAGATTGGTTTCATGGAGAGCTAAGCAACAGGTAGATAGATACACTTCAGGAGGTGAAGCCTGATTAGCAACTTCCTCAGGGTTGAACCTGTTTTCATTTATTTTTTTATCTCACTTACAGAGTAACCATTTCAAGAAACTTTTCAAAATAAGTTTGTATACATGAGCAATAACACAATTTCTGGCCATTATATGACTGGTTTCCTGCATTTTTATTTACCAGCTTTCCTCTCTGCAGGGTCTATCTCTTAATTTGCAAGTGTATTTTCAGCATATACTGTCCTGTGTATGTGCATGAGAAATAAGACTATAGCTGGTCATTATATGACTTGTATACTGCATTTTTACCAGCTTTTCTCTCTGCAGACTATATTAACTAGCAATTGACTTTGAACTAGAGGAAGGAGACTAGCTGATAGGATAGGATATACAGTACAGCACAAAGAGATGTATTCCTGCTCTTCTTTTTAACACAGAGAGAGAAACATTGAGAAATGTACACTGCTCAAAAAAATAAAGGGAGCACTCAAATAACACATCCTAGACCTGAATGAATGAAATATTCTCACTGAATACTTTGTTCTGTACAAAGTTGAATGTGCTGACAAAAAAATCACACAAAAATCATCAATGGAAATAAAATTTATTAACCAATGGAGGCCTGGATTTGGAGTCACCCCCAAAATTAAAGTGGAAAAACAAACTACAGGCTGATCCAACTTTGATGTAATGTCCTTAAAACAAGTCATGAGGCTCAGTATTGTGTGTGGCCTCCACATGCCTGTATGACCTCCCTACAACACCTGGGCATGCTCCTGATGAGGTTGCGGATGGTCTCCTGTGGGATCTCCTCCCAGATCTGGACTAAAGCATCCGCCAACTCCTGGACAGTCTGTGGTGCAACGTGACGTTGGTGGATGGAGCGAGACATGATGTCCCAGATGTGCTAATTCCGATTCAGGTCTGGGGAATGGGCGGGCCAGTCCATAGCTTCAATGCCTTCATCTTGCAGGAACTGCTGACACACTCCAGCCACATGAGGTCTGGCATTGTCCTGCATTAGGAGGAACCCAGGGCCAACCGCACCAGCATAAGGTCTCACAAGGGGTCTGAGGATCTCATCTCGGTACCTAATGGCAGTCAGGCTACCTCTGGCGAGCACATGGAGGGCTCTGCGGCCCCCCAAAGAAATGCCACCCCACACCATTACTGACCCACTGCCAAACCGGTCATGCTGAAGGATGTTGCAGGCAGCAGATTGCTCTCCATGGCGTCTCCAGACTCTGTCACGTCTGTCACATGTCCTCAGTGTGAACCTGCTTTCATCCGTGAAGAGCACAGGGCGCCAGTGGCGACTTTGCCAATCCTGGTGTTCTGTGGCAAATGCCAAGCGTCCTGCATGGTGTTGGGCTGTGAGCACAACCCCCATATGTGGACATCGGGCCCTCATATCACCCTCATGGAGTCGGTTTCTAACAGCTTGTGCAGATATATGCACATTTGTGGCCTGCTGGAGGTCATTTTGCAGGGCTCTGGCAGTGCTCCTCTTGTTCTTCCTTGCACAAAGGAGGAGGTAGCGGTCCTGCTGCTGGGTTTTTGCCCTCCTATGGCCCCCTCCATATCTCCTGGTGTACTGGCCTGTCTCCTGGTAGTTTCCATCTATTGTCTATTCCATTTGCACAACAGCATGTGAAATTGATTGTCAATCAGTGTTGCTTCCTAAGTGGACAGTTTGATTTCACAGAAGTTTGATTTACTTGGAGTTATATTCTGTTGTTTAAGTGTTCCCTTTATTTTTTTGAGCAGTGTATTTCAGTCTTGAGTTGTCTGGATGTGACTCAAGCTCTGATCTATCTTTTCCCCCTCGGTTATCTCCATAGATAATATATCTGGAGTATAATGGTCTGTGTAGCATGATACCAATGTTAGCCAGCAGTCCATCTTGTCTGGGTTTCAGAGTAAATGATAAGTTCAGGAGGCAAGAGGGAAAAGACGTTGCTGGTAAGGCTATGTTGACACATCTAGTAGTGATCAGTTAGAACATATCCAGCAGCAATCCATTAGCAAAAAAGTTGTGCAGACTTAAAGGATCCAGTAAGCAAAAACCGGATCTGTTACAAATGAAAGAAAAATGAATGGCTTTTTAACGGATCTATTTTCCATTGGCTTCAATGGTAAAAAAAAAAATGGATCCAGCAGAGATCAGTTATTTAAAAACGGACTAAAAAGTTGTGTCTGCACAAATTTTTGCCAACTGATTGCTGCTGGATCCGTTCTTTTAACTGATCACTACTGGACATGTAAACATAGCCTAAGTTGGGAAAGAAGTCAATTTCCCTGATTAGATATATTAGAAAGTTTCTTATATTCAACTGTACTATTGAGTTATGCAAGGTTTTTTGAAAGTATAGTTCCCATTTAATCAAATCTTTAAGAGTTCAGATAAGATCAACAAGAGCTTTTCATTCTAGAAAAAAAAATAAAACAAAATTTGGACAGATGGCGCTGATGTATTCATGATTAAAGGATAACAATGCTCAGAATTAGCGCTAGATTTTTTGACAAAATTTCCCCTCCCAACATGTGAAATGTGCCGACGATGCAGAAATGCTCAGGAATTTTCCTGAGCGTTTCTGCATCTCCCTGGCAGAAAACGGCATGGATTTATATAGTGTGACCGTAAAGAATAGTAAAAAATAAAAAAATAAATCTATACTTACCTTCTGATGGCCCCGGGTGTCTTGCTTTGCTCTGTTCTGGCTTGCCGGCAGCTCGCGGTACACTGAAGGACCTGCCGTCACATGACTATGACGTCAGCGCAGGTCCTTCAGTCCACCGTGAGCTGCCGGCAAGAAAAGACAAGCGCACTGCGGGCCATCAGAAGGTAAGTATAATATTTATTTTATTCTTTTTTTTACAGATTCTATGGTACCCGGGTCCGGAGGAGAGTCTCCTCTCCCCCAGACCCGGGTACCATCCGCACATTGAACGCTTGGATTCCACATGTACAGATCCAGTGATGCGTAATCCATGCATTCCAATGAAAGTCAATGGCGGCGAAAACGCCGCGCTTCCACATAATAATTGGTAGTGCTGCGTTTTTTTCCGCAATGATAACCCGCAGCGGAAATTTCCGCAGCATGTGCACAGCACATGTGGATTATAATTGGGGAACATGGCAGGCCTTCTACCATGTGTTTTTTAAGCATTTCTGCAGTGTTTTTGCCGCTGTGGGAACGCTTAAAAACCGCATCGTGGGCACACAGCCTAAGACTGGCTTCACATGAGTGTATATTATCTCCTACGAGAGAATTGGATCAATTATGGTAATGACACTGCAATCAAACTCTGACCCAAGTTTATCAGAGTGTCAGCTTAATGTAATCTGATTCACTCGGAGAAGAGAATCATAGGACAGGTGTGGAGAAGATGAAGAACTAGAAGCAAGAAGGAGGGCATCGTAAGAAGGGAAGCGCTGAACCAAGACCAGCAACGATGTCTCCATCTTCTCCATTCTGTGAGTCTGCGGAAATCAGACTACACTCAGATGTCATTTCAGTGCTGTCCAATGTTTTCCACTTACCCGTAGACATGGATAGGTGAGTGGCATACGATTTGAGCTTGAAATCACAGCATACTGTGATTTTTTTTCTCCTGCCAAATCGGTACGAGAAGAAAAACGCAGATCTGCACTGCACGATAGAATAACATTGGACCGAGTGCTATTCTATAAAACATCAGATAGCACTTGTCTGATGTATGCGCTCATGTGAGTGAGCCCTAAGAGAACAATACGTAACAGAAGTCACATCTGTATTCTAGTTTTTCTATCTTCCTTGTCTTCCTAGAAGACAACGACAGTTCCCGACATATTTGAGTCAATTAAGTATTGATATTGAACCAATAGCAGAAATTGTTTTACTTCAGATTTTGACGTAGTCTCTTCTTCTCTAAACAGGCAGGCTTAGGAACCTGGTGTCAAGGATAAATCATAGACATGTCCCCACCGCCCTCCAGCAGCACTCTTATCTCCCAAAGACTATGGAATTCTTGCAGATTTGCAGATATCTCAAAACCCTACAAAAAAAGAGTAACATGTCACATGCATAAGGCTGCGTGCCCACTATGCGCTTTTCAAGCGTTTCTGCCGCGGAATTTCCGCAGCGAAAATGCTTAAAAAATGCTTGGTAATACGTGCCCCATGGTCCCCAATGATAATCTGCATGTGCTGTGCACATGCTGCGGAAATTTCCGCTGCGGATTATCATTGCGTAAAAATATGCAGCATGGCCATTAATTTTGCGGACACGCAGCGTAATCCCCGCCATTGACTTGCATTGGACCGCGTGACATCCGCATCACTGCATCTGCACAAGCGGATATCACACGGTTCAATGTGCGGATTGTACCCAGGTCTGGAGGAGAGGAGACTCTCATCCAGACCTGGGTACCATAGAAACTGTGAAAAAAAGATTATACTTACCTTCCGATGTCTCCCAGCCTCCTCAGCGATGCGTTCGATGTGTGGGGTGGCTCGCGGTGGTGTGAGGACCTGACATGACGTCATTGAGCATTTCTGCATCGTGGGCACATAGCCAAAGACAAATGCTTAATTGGGTAGAAGAGACATCCTCTGCATAAGTGCACAGAGGGCTTATAAAACCTGAAATGTACCATGACCAAGCAGCAGCACCACAAAGAAATACCAAGCACAGAAAAGCCAGTAGGAAGACATAAAAATAAAAATACTTTATCCAATACTTAGCTCCTTTACCTGAGCAACAGAGGCAGTAAAGTTCCAGGAATTTATGACTAACCCAGTGACGCGCCCAGAGAATGGGGACGACTCGGTGCCCGGGCCTTTGCCTGGTTTGGGGATGTCGCGATGGTTGGCTCCCGGGCCCGTACCCTGGGGACACTCTTGAAAAAGGGGATTGTAACTTGGATAGAGATAAAAATAAATAGTTTGTGACGCCACCTGTGGTACCTGGTAAGGTTTACCAGCGCTGCTGCAGACCTCTGGGGGGTGATGGGATGGCAGCTGAGGTGTTTCTGCTCCCCACAGGTGGAGCGGGCCCCCGGGGCAGTGTGGAGTTTGATGGTGGGTGGTGATGCTGAGACTTGTAGTGTAGAGGGAGAGATGGCGCAGCTGAAATAATTGACGGAGGCAGTGCAGTGCAGTCATCCGAGTTTTTACTCACAGTTCTTATGTAAGTTACAGGTATACAATCTCTGCTTGCTGTATCTGTCATCTGCTGAACCCTCATCTTGAAACAATTTCTATGGTATAATGTGTCTGTCATTTGATGCATTGTATTCAGTATTCACTGTCTGTCCTGCCATCATTGTAGGCTTTATCTGATGGTGAAAGGTGTTATACTGTGTCAGGCATAGTAGTGTTAGGCCTGGGTCTTTGATCAGGCCTCCACTCCCCTGGTGAGCTGGGCAGCTGGCAATTTAGTCACAAGCAGCTCCCACAATCCCTCTCACCTGATGCTATAGTCCTTCCTATAAATCTAGATGCATTGTAAGGGGTGCACGTGGTGTGGGGTGCATGCACATGTCCTTATTCAGCAAAGTGTCCTATTCGACAAGTGTCTCTGACAGTCATTTCAATGGCAGTCATTCAGGGCAGGAGTCAGGTACCCCACACTTTTTACTCTTTGCTATCTATGTATTTTATTCCTGCGTCCTTATTTCTATGTGCTTTTTTCATCCACATTCACCGCCCTATCCCCCCTCCATCACCACTCATCCACATCTGCCCCTCTCTCCTTCCCTCTCCTATGTACAGCTCCCATGCTCTTTTGAGCTTCCGGGAAAATCTCACTCTGTCCCATCCTAAGGTATTGCACAAGAAACCATATCACAAATCCAAAAACTATCTGCTCTTTCTCTTTTTACTGCTACTACTCATTTCAGGGGATATCTCTCCTAACCCCGGACCACCCTCCACCAACCTCAACCTCTCCCCCACCTCACATCGAAACCCAGCTAACCTAATTAACATCAGCTGTACTCCTTCATCTCCCTCCTTCAACTGCGCACTGTGGAATCCACGGTCTGTATGCAACAAGCTTCCTTTACTGCACAATTACTTTCTGTCCAACTCTCTCAATCTGCTGGCCCTCACAGAAACCTGGATCCAGGACTCTGACACAGTCTCCCCTGCCGCTATTTCTCATGGCGTCTTGCATTTTTCCCATTCCCCAAGACCTGTGAACAGACTTGGTGGTGGAGTCGGCTTACTCCTGTCTCCACAATGCACCTTCCAGGTCATCCCCCCAGTACCCTCACTCTCATTCCCTTCTTTTGAGGTACATACCATCAGGCTCTTCCATCCCCTCTCCCTCAGAGTAGCGGTCGTATACCGTCCTCCAGGCTCACCCACCCAGTTCCTTGACTATTTTTCTACCTGGCTGCCGCACTTCATGTCCTCAGATTTACTAACCCTTATCCTGGGAGACTTCAACATGCCCATAAACAGCCCCACCTCCTCATCCACATCCCAGCTTCTATCTTTAACCACTTCTCTCGGCCTCTCACAGCTTTCAACCTCTGAGACACACAAAGATGGAAACACCCTTGATCTGGTCTTTGTCCGGCTTAGTTCAATCCCCCACCTAAATAACTCCCCTCTTCCCCTCTCTGATCATAACATTCTCTCCTTCACACTCACAAATCCTCGCCCGCCCCAGCACACTCCTACCTATCACACATTCAGAAATCTACAAGCCATTAACCCTCATACACTTACAAACTCCCTTCACTCATCACTGTCCCCAATCTCCTCCTTTTCCTGTCCTGATCTGACTGTAAACCACTACAATGACACTCTCAGAAGCATGCTGGACCAATTAGCGCCCCTCACCCTCAGAACCTCTAAACACAGAGTAAAACAGCCCTGGCTCACACCGCAAACCCGATTTCTCTGCCCTTCACCTCGCCAAACAGACCTACTTCACCACCCTGATCTCCTCACTATCCAACAACCCCCAAAAACTCTTCGATACCTTTCACTCCCTCCTCAGTCCTAAAGCGCAGGCCCCCACCACGGACATTTGTGCTGAGGACCTGGCCTCCTACTTCACAGAGAAAATAGACACCATCCGTCAGAAAATAAGCTCCCAGCCACAAAGTGCCGTGACTCCTATCCCCCCCACATCCCCTCTGGATCCCTCTCCACATTTGACCCAGTCACAGAAGACAAAGTCTCCAGGCTCCTCTCTTCTTCTCATCACACCACATGCACCACTGACCCCATCCCCTCACATCTACTCCAGTCTCTTTCTTCAGTCGTCACTACTCACCTAACTAAAATCTTCAACCTCTCCCTCTCTTCTGGTATCTTCCCCTCCTCCTTCAAACACTCCATAATCACTCCATTATTAAAAAAGCCCTCTCTTGACCCTTCCTGCACAAACAACTACAGACCAGTCTCCAATCTTCCCTTCATCTCTAAACTCTTGGAGCGCCTGGTCTACTCCTGCCTTACCAGCTACCTCTCCACTCACTCTCTTCTAGACCCATCACAGTCCGGCTTCCGCCCTCTACATTCTACAGAAACTGCACTCATCAAAGTAACCAATGACCTTCTGACAGCAAAACGTAATGGTGACCACTCTTTGCTCATTCTTCTTGACCTCTCTGCAGCCTTTGACACCATTGACCACCACCTCCTGCTCTCTATGCTCCACTCAATCGGCATAAAGGACACTGCTCTCTCCTGGTTCTCCTCCTACCTATCTGACCGCTCTTTCAGTGTATCGTTCGCTGGCTCCACTTCTTCCCCTCTTCCTCTCACTATTGGGGTTCCTCAGGGTTCAGTCCTTGGCCCTCTTCTCTTCTCTCTCTACACAGCCCCAATTGGACAGACAATCAGCAAATTTGGTTTGCAGTATTATCTTTATGCTGATGACACACAACTATACACCTCATCCCCTGACCTTACCCCCGCTGTACTACAGAACACCAGTTACTGTCTGGCCGCAATTTCTAAAATCATGTCCACTCTCTATCTGAAACTCAACCTCTCAAAAACTGAACTTCTTCTGTTCCCGTCGTCTACTCACCTCTCCAAATCTGACATCTCTCTCTCCGTGTGTGGCACCACAATAATGCCGAGCAAGCAGGCGCGTTGCCTGGGCGTTGTGTTTGACACCAATCTCTCCTTTACCTTTCACATACAATCTCTTGCCCGCTCTTGTCGCTTGCACCTGAAGAACATCTCTAGAATCCGCCCCTTTCTCACCTTGGAAACAACAAAAACCCTCACTGTTGCCCTGATCCACTCCCGCCTTGACTACTGTAACTCTCTCTTAATTGGCCTCCCCCTCACTCGACTTTCCCCCCTCCAGTCCATCCTTAATGCTGCAGCCAGGGTCATCTATCTGGCTAATCAATATTCAGACGCTTCCGCTCTGTGCCAGTCATTTCACTGGCTGCCCATGAATTATAGGATCCGATTTAAATTGCTTGTTCTCACCCACAAAGCTCTCCACAGTGTGGCACCCCCCTACATCTCTTCCCTCATCTCTGTTTATCGGCCTACCTGTTTTCTACGCTCTGCAAGCGACTTTCGACTAACATCCGCAGTAATCCGTACCTCCCACTCCCGGCTTCAAGACTTCTCCCGAGCTGCACCTATTCTTTGGAATGCTCTACCCCAAGAAATTAGGATGAACCACAACTTACACAGTTTTAGGCGCTCGCTAAAAACACATCTGTTTAGGGCGGCCTATCACGTTCCCTAATCAAAGTCCTTTTATATTCTTATAGCCCATTCCTTATTTCTCCAAACATAAGTCTCCACTGAACCAAAAAGCACTACATGTTAGAACCTTGCTCTTAGGTTTTTTTTCCTTTGCTGGTCACATGACCTTGTTGGCCTATTTAATCCTGCTCCGCCCTTCTGGCTTTGCTGGACTTCATTGTATAACTACTTTCTAGCTAGCCTGTGCTCTGTATCTAACTCTGTTAGTTTGCTTGGTCTACGGACCTCAGTGTTCTATATATTTTGTTTGTTTGTCTGTCTGCTACTATTTCTGTTAGGAGGTGTCCCATTTTCCTCCCAGTCCTTAGTACTTGTAGGGATTCCTTCCCCACATCTATAGGTCTCCGTACAGACTAGCTTAGGACTTTAGCAGGTCTGATCGCAGGATCAGGTCCCCTGTTACATCGTAGGGATTAAGCTGAGTTCTATCGTAGGGACAGATCTCCTCTCTTTCCTTAGCTCTGGTAGCAGAACATAACAGTAAGTCCAGCCTGCAAATTCTCTAAGGAAAGATTTTTCTGTTCCATCATGGTGTCGGTTCAGGATTTGGCTCATCGCCTGCAGGGACTCTCTCTGGAGGTGGCCGAGCTCCGTCAGCACGTGAGTAACTGTCCTGGAGCACATTTCTTGGAGCCTAAGGTATGTTTGCCGGATTTATTTTTTGGTGAACACCGAGAATTTTTTTCATTTAAAAATGCTTGCTTATTGTATTTTCATTTGAGACCCAAGTCCTCTGGGGATGAATCCCAGCGCATAGGGTTCATAATGTCACTTTTGCGCAAAGAGCCTCAGGAGTGGGCCTTTTCTTTGCAACCTAGTGATACATGCTTCAGATCAGTGGATAGTTTTTTTTCTGCTTTGGGGCTATTATATGATGATCCTGACCGTGTCGCATCAGCTGAGACTGAGTTGAGACGTTTGAAACAGGGATCAGGTAATGTGGAAAAATATTGTACTCATTTCCGTCGTTGGTCTACTCAAACAGGGTGGAACGATTCTGCTCTGAAAAGTCTATTTCTTGCTGGGCTCAATGAAAGGGTTAAAGACCTGCTAATTGCTTATCCTACACCTGAAGATTTGCAACAGGCTATGCAATTAGCTATACGGGTGGATAGGAGACTGCGTGCAAGGGTTAATGAGAGCAAATCCTCTGCTATGTCAGTTTCTGGTTATGAGAATGTGTGTACTAACAGTGGTGAACCGATGGAGATTGGATCGGTGGCACCTCGCTCTCAAGAAAAAGATCGCAGATTCTCTGAAGGCTTGTGTTTCTATTGCGGAAAATCTGGTCATTTGATTAAAGGCTGTGAGCTTCGTATGAAGAAAAAAAAAAAAATGGTCAGTCATGCCCGTATTGCCTGTTTAAATTCCAAGGGTGTATTTTTAGCTGCTTCCACGATTGCTCAGGAAAAATTATTGGAATTTCGGGTGTTTGTTGATTGTGGGTCTACTCTGAATGTAATTGATGGGGGATTCTTGGAAAGACTCAGTTTAAAACCCGAACCTTTATCATCCCCCATTGCTGTGGTTTCTGTGGATGGTTCCCCTTTGAAGAATATTACTCTCAAGGTCTGTGAATTTCCTCTCACTATTAATGGTGTTCACCATGAGAAATTGGATTTGGTAATTTTGAATAACTTGCCTTCTCCAGTAATATTGGGATTGCCCTGGTTAAAATTTCACAATCCTGTACTGGATTGGTCTACCAGTGAAGTTAAATCCTGGAGCCATAAATGTTATGACAAGTGTTGTAACGGGCGTATTGCAGCTTTGGATAGGGGAGAATTGCCTGTTCCTATTCAGGATTTTTGGAGAGTTTTTTCTGAGAAGGAATCGCAGGTTTTGCCTCCCCATAGAGACTATGATTGTTCTATTGAATTTGTCCCTGGAGCGACTCTTCCTAAAAGTCGTTTATTTAACCTTACTATTCCTGAGAGGAAAGCTTTGGATGAATACACACAGACAAGTTTGGCCGCCGGTCACATTAGGCCCTCTAAGTCTCCTGTGGCGGTTGGATTTTTTTTTGTAAAAAAAAAGGACGGCGGTTTACGTCCTTGTCAGGATTTTCGTGAGATTAACAAAATTACTGTACGCAATCCTTACCCACTGCCATTGATTCCTGATCTGTTTAACCAGTTAATGGGGGCCAAGTGGTTCTCTAATATTGACCTTAAGGGGGCATACAATCTGTTGCGCATGAAGGAGGGTGACGAATGGAAGACTGCTTTTAACACTCCTGTGGGTCATTTTGAGAATCTGGTCATGCCTTTTGGTCTTACTAATGCTCCTGCATTTTTTCAGAATCTTATTAATGACATCCTTAGACCTTTGATCGGCAAAAATGTGGTTGTGTATTTGGATGACATTTTGATTTATTCGCCGGATCTGGAGTCTCATTGGCGGAGCGTACGTGAGGTATTACAGTTGTTAATGGACAATTCGCTTTTTGCTAAGCTGGAGAAATGTGAGTTCGCTGTACAGAGAATTAGTTTTTTGGGTTACATTATCTCCAGCGAAGGTTTTGAGATGGACCCGGTTAAAGTTCAAGCTGTACAGGAATGGCCTAGGCCTATTGGTTTGAAATCGATACAAAGGTTTTTAGGTTTCGCCAATTATTACAGAAAATTCATAAAAAAATTTTCTAGTATTGTCAAACCTCTGACCGATCTCACCAGGAAAGGTGCTGATGCGGTTCAGTGGTCTTCTGAGGCCATTGAAGCTTTTGTGTATCTCAAGGAGAGGTTCACCTCTGCTCCCATCCTTATGCAGCCTGATGTGACTAAGCCGTTTTTGGTTGAGGTTGATGCTTCCTCTGTGGGGGTTGGCGCAGTATTGTCTCAGGATAACGGGGATGGATTACATCCCTGTGCCTTTTTTTCAAAAAAATTTTCGGAGACTGAACTGAATTACGATATTGGTAATCGGGAATTATTGGCTATTAAACTCGCATTTGAACACTGGCTCCACTTCTTGGAAGGTGCGGAATTTCCCGTTCAGGTTCTTACGGATCATAAAAATCTGATTTATCTTGATGCTGCCAAGCGCCTGAATGCCCATCAGGCTAGGTGGGCACTGTTTTTCTCGCGGTTTAATTTCTCCGTTACTGACATCCCTGGTACTAAGAATGTTAAGGCGGATGCCTTGTCTCGCAGTTTTTCTCCCATAGTCGGTGCTGAGAAAGAGGAGAACATTTTACAAGAAGGTGTTGTGATAGCTGCTTTGGACTCCGTTTTGGAAGATGAGATTCTTAAAGCACAGGAGAATGCCCCATCTAACACTCCTCATGGGAGGTTGTTTGTGCCTGGGACCTTTAGGAGAGATTTGTTTCTTGAGTGTCACGAATCTCGGTTGGCAGGTCATCCCGGAATCTCTGAGACCAAGAGACTGGTGGGTCGCAGTTTTTGGTGGCCTGGATGGCAGAAGGAAGTCATTAAGTGGGTGCGTCAATGTACTATATGTGCTAGATCTAAGTCCTCACATACTCCTGCTGCGGGGTTGCTTTGTCCTTTGGAGGTTCCCAGTGCTCCTTGGACACATTTGGCTATGGACTTTATAACTGACCTTCCCCCCTCTGAGGGTTTTACTGTCATCTGGGTGGTCGTGGACCGTTTTAGCAAGATGTGTCACTTGGTTCCCTTCGTCAAACTGCCCTGCGCTAAAACTCTCGCTAAGGCCTTGGTCAAGGAAATTGTCAGACTTCATGGCGTTCCTACTGACATTGTTTCTGATAGGGGTCCTCAGTTCGTGGCTCGTTTTTGGCGTGCCTTTTGTGACAGGTTGGGAGTTCATTTGTCGTTCTCGTCCGGATATCATCCTGAATCTAATGGCCAGACAGAAAGGAAAAACCAGGATGTTGAGCAGTTCTTGCGTTGTTTTGTGGCAGACAATCAAGAGGGGTGGTCTGAGTTTCTGCCACTTGCTGAATTTGCTCTGAACAATCATACATCTTCTTCTGCTGGTTGTTCGCCTTTTTTTTGTTGTTCTGGGAGACATCCGTCGTTTGGGTCGTTCTCCAAGTTGGGATCTGCCGTGCCTGAGGAGGAGAATTTTTCCGGTGATTTGGAGAGAGTTTGGACGGATGTGCGTGGTAATCTTCAGGAGGCCAACAGAAAATCTAAAGACTACTTTGATAGGAAACGACAGGAGGTTTTGTTCGCTGTTGGTGACATGGTTTGGTTGTCCTCTAGGAATCTGCGGTTGAGGATTCCTTCTAAGAAATTGGGTCCCAAGTTTGTAGGGCCCTTTAAGGTGCTTCAGGTTGTCAACCAATCTGCTGTTAGGTTGGAGGTTCCTACCTCCTGGAGAATTAATCCGGTATTTCATGTCTCTCTGTTAAAAAAAGCTGTTGTGTCGGATGGTGACGCATCTGCCTCTGTTCCTCCGGTGGTGGAGGACGGGGAATATGAAATTTCTCGCATCCTTAACTCTAGACGGTATAGAGGTAGTTTGCAGTATCTTGTGGCCTGGAAAGGTTTCGGACCCAAGGATAACTCTTGGGTGAGGTCAGATGATGTTTCCGCGTCCAGACTTATCAGAGCGTTTCACAGGAGATTTCCTGATAAGCCTGGTCCTAGGGGATCCGGAGGATCCTCTTAGAAGGGGGGGTACTGTTAGAACCTTGCTCTTAGGTTTTTTTTTTCCTTTGCTGGTCACATGACCTTGTTGGCCTATTTAATCCTGCTCCGCCCTTCTGGCTTTGCTGGACTTCATTGTATAACTACTTTCTAGCTAGCCTGTGCTCTGTATCTAACTCTGTTAGTTTGCTTGGTCTACGGACCTCAGTGTTCTATATATTTTGTTTGTTTGTCTGTCTGCTACTATTTCTGTTAGGAGGTGTCCCATTTTCCTCCCAGTCCTTAGTACTTGTAGGGATTCCTTCCCCACATCTATAGGTCTCCGTACAGACTAGCTTAGGACTTTAGCAGGTCTGATCGCAGGATCAGGTCCCCTGTTACATCGTAGGGATTAAGCTGAGTTCTATCGTAGGGACAGATCTCCTCTCTTTCCTTAGCTCTGGTAGCAGAACAATACACTACAGATACTGGCTGGTGATAAGCTCATGCAGCCTTTATCTATCCCTCATCCCCTCAAGATGGCTGGACCATCCTTGTAAATAAGCCATTGTACTTTGTGTCACCCCCACCTCATTTTAGATTGTAAGCTCTTAGGAGCAGGGTCGTCGTTATTTTTGCTGTAATTATTGTATTATCTTTAGCTATGTTACTTATGACTGTTGTACATGAACCTTTGAATTGTTAAGCGCTGCGGAATATGTTGGCGCTATATAAATAAAGATTATTATCATTATTATTAAGTTCCACAGGTACACTGTATGGGTGTCAGCCTCCCATGTCGCGCTGCGTTCAACTCTTCCTCAGATGTGTCAGGCGTGCTTGACGGAACCCCGCTTTCCTTATGTTTCTTGCTAGATCGACTTCTCACGCTTGGTCTTCTCCTTCCTGCCCTGCGCTTCCCCACTCACAGTCCCGATCGGATGCTCTGAAGTCCCTCTGGGCAACCTGGAGTTCCCGGACCTACTTGACCCTCACGGTGACTAAGATAAGGCTGTGGCAACTGCACTATAAAAGTCAGAAGCCTCCGTTTTTTCTAGCCGAGACCTGGAGTAACATGGCTGGTCCAGGGGCCGGTCCCCTTCTTGCGGCCTGATCCCTCTGACACCTGGCAGATTCAGGGCGTATGGGTGCCGCCCTGCACTCGCCGTACCCCCTGGGATCCCTTCTATAGAACGGAGCCTTCCTCGTCTGCTCCCCTCCTGGGCCTCTATCACTAGACCCACTTGTGGAGCAGAGCTGCTAAAGAGACTCTGCTCCCTGACTGTTCTCACTCACTTCTTCACTGACTGCTCTGCCACCCTAAGATGGTTTCCCTTTATATACCTCCTATGATGGTGCTCCCCTACTCTACTTCCTCCACCCACACCCACTACTGGTTCTCCCTACCTTTGGTTCCCCCCACTCCAGCCAGGGACAGGGCTCAGCAGAAACACAGTGCATCTTACCCTTTCAGCCGGCCTGGAGCAGTGTAGTGTTGAATGTGGGAGTTGGGGTTCCGGGCAGCACTCCCTCCTTACCTGAGAGAAGGAGACACCACACCTCTGGGTGAGGTGCAGTACCTCTGTGGTGACTGAACCCTCAGGGGCGCCACACCAGCTCTGCTACATGGTTGGCTAACTCCGCTGTACAGTTGGTCAGTTTGTCCCTGGACATTGTGACTTATTCATCTCTGCTTCCTCACAGGATTACTTTGCTATACTGCACTGGCCAGTTTGCATTGAATTCTGTGAAAAACTCAGCTCTGCCATACCGCTGCTAGCTCCGCATTGGACTTTTTGACAAATTCTGCTCTCCTGTATTGTTGTGCAATTCATCTCTGCCCCTCAAGTTCCTCAACAATGAGGCTCCTCTGCTTACTTGTGTAAAGTGCCCCAGCGAGGTAGTCGTGGGCGAGCTGTAGCCCCCTCTCGCTCTGGCACCCTACAGACAATTTGTTTCCTCCCTCTGATGTGTGGCTGTGTATGTGGGACTCTCCACTTACTTCAAACCATCTGATCGCGGCTGTCTCCAGGCATTTCTCTTCTAGGACCAGGGCAGCAATAAATTCAGAGGACACGAGGTTCTTAACCATAACTTGGACTTTACTTTGGGAAGAGGAATATGTGCAGTATTTACAGGCAGATATAATGGATAAGGCCCGACAGGTTATTATCTCCCTCACAGGCGCTGGCAACATCTTCAGCCCTGGTTCCCTCTTTAAGTGAAGCATCTCTGTGACTCTAATCTCTAGGCCAAGAGACTCTTCTGCAATACCAACAGTGTTCCGGATCCAATATCTCCCCCATGTCTTAGCCTGGAGTCCTATTTATCTTCCTCTGCTTCCGGCAGACTAGAAGTGCCCCGGGTCCTCAATACCTCTGTTGAGTTTCTCCGGCCGGCTAACAGGACTCTTGCGTAGGGAGACTTTTACACTGGTGGTCCCACTGTCTGAGGGTATGGAGCTCCCGCCTACCCTAGCAGCCACCATATAGTCAGGCTGCCCGTACAGTTCACTGTCATATCTCTTACTACTCATCACTTCCTGCTTCTGGAAACTAAGCAGAGATTTTCCTATTGTGCCAACCCTCTGTGGACTGTCATCACACAGCATTAACCCCATCACTGTCTGTAACGCTGCTAGCAGACCCAACCTAACATCTGCACCCAGGACAGTGGCATCTTGTGGCTGATTACAGGTACTGCAGGCCACAAGGAATTATGCCAAAAACAAGCTCTATAAACACTCAAGGCTTGATCAGGGCACTAAGTTCCCCCTCTACTCTACTGCCTGGAACACTGAAGCTAACCCCTTAGCT
This sequence comes from Phyllobates terribilis, assembly GCF_046119375.1. Lineage (NCBI taxonomy): Eukaryota > Metazoa > Chordata > Amphibia > Anura > Dendrobatidae > Phyllobates > Phyllobates terribilis. Next base: position 122,593,482 of record NW_027362762.1, on the reverse strand, counting down.
TGGCCTTCCGACAGTCCAGAGAGATTTAACTATGGGAACACTATCTTTAACTACTTAAGTGCCAAAGGAAGGCTACGTCCTTCCCCACTATTACATTCCCCCAAACTTTAATGTTGGTCGTCCCCGACCACACTAAACAATCAATACAGATCAGCATTTATGACATCATATCACATTACTACATCACTAAAACATTTTAGTACAAGACTGGTCCTGAAGTCTTCTTCTTGGGTAATAGACCGGCCCTTTTCGGTTAAGGGCCCCGGAACTGCAATTCAGGACAGTCCATTGCCAAAACATTTGACTCTGCTCAACAATACCGGTCCTTCTTGGTAAGGACCCTGGAAACACAGTGTCCATGTCCATATTTTTATGACAGGTCACACACCAATAGCCCTCAATCTCCTTTGAAGGCTACATTCTGAGGCACACGGTTACAGGGAACACCCCATGAGTCTCTTTCTTCTTGGCCCTAGTGGGGGTCACCGGTTGTTCCCGCTAGGCCGCAAGTCTCTTAGGTTTGTAGGATATCCATCCTCAAGGTGTGCCTCAGCGCTGCAAATTCCAGCAGTAAAAGTTGCAAACCAACCTTCAGCTGTCTGCAGCTACTACAGGCCCACCTGGCCTCGAGGATATCTCAAACAGTCCCTTTGATTCCTTTTCAGGAAGAGAAAAACACACAGGCCTTCTGGCCATGAAGGTATCAACAGTCCTTCCTAGAATAACAAAGACGAGGAGCCTTAAACTTTGTTTCCTGAAACTCGACTGGTATTCAGCCTTTTAATAGGGGTTCCTTGGAACTCGACCCCTCAAAATAGCCTACTGGACGAATCGAGTAACTGCAATTGCCCAGAGGGCACCTTGGTCACTGCTCAGGTGTCTCCTGGAATTTCTCCATCTGCTTCCAGACTCCTCTCAGTCAGAACCAAGCCACTTCCAGCTGAAGTTATCACTGGAACTACCTCCACATCTGCATCAGGCTCCCAGAGTGAAGTCAAGGCCCAAAGTCCTTCCTGAAGCTCCTCTACCATCTTCCTCCCCTCGGCATACCACAGCTCTATGCTTCTGAGGAATTCACTGCAGCTTCTTTGGGTTGGCAACTGAGCAGCATGCAATAGTTGCTGGCCTGCGTCCGGCCTTACTGAACGGGATGGAGCTGAGGCTTGCATAACTTCTGCAGTGGGCTCCACCTCTTCTTGGTAGTCTAGAGCGGTCACGGACTCTCCAGTCCCCGGAGCGGTGTACACTGAGTACCTCCCTTCAGGCTGAGCCACAATAACTGGGGATGGTAGTATCTCTGGAACTACTTGATCGCGGTGATCAGGTCCCCAGGGCAGACAAAAGACTCCAAGTCCCCGCCAGTACTCGTCCACTGCATACGGGTCCCCATATTGACTCTCACCGCTCATGTCTTCCATCTCTTCATCATCACCGCCAATGTTCATTCTCAATACAGGCTGGGCTCTTGCCTCGTGATCACGGTGTGTCATCACAACTGATATCTTCCCCAGCTCCTTACCTCTCATGTGCTGGGACGAAAATGGCGCTGGTCGCTCTTTGACTACGTGCTTCCTGCATGTCTGGCTCTGCCTCTTCCTAGGCCGAGTTTCTGACACGACCGCCGCGTCACGCAGCACTCTCAGTGGCTCCGCCTTCAGCCGCGCCTCCTTCCTTGGTGCACTGATACTCACTGGACTGGACATCACTCTGTGCCGCGCCCTCTTCTTCACCGTACCTCCCATCCTGGGACGAATCTTCACCGCTGGGCCCATCCTCCTCTGGGATGGAACTCGTAGGGGCTGGACATCTTTTCGCGCTCTCCGGCGCCGTCCACTCCCTCGATAGGCGGTTCTTCTCCTAGACTTTACCGCCACTGTCACCATCTTGGAATCCATGCTTCGGGCCGCCATCTTGGGCCGCATGTCTTCCAACACTTTCTCCTCAGTGTTCTGCGTCGACTCTTCCCCGTTTTCTTCATGCGAGGAGCTTGCATCCTGCCGACTACCCGAAATGTAAGGTGCCCCAGCGAGGTAGTCATGGGCGAGCTGTAGCCCCCTCTTGCTCTGGCACCCTGCAGACAATTTGTGTCCTCCCTCTGATGTGTGGCTGTGTATGTGGGGCTCTCCACTTATTTCAAACCATCCGATTGCGGCTGTCTCCAGGCATTTCTCTTCTGGGACCAGGGCAGCAATAAATTCAGAGGACAGGAGGTTCTTAACCATAACTTGGACTTTACTCGGGGAAGAGGAATATGTACAGTATTTACAGGCAGATATAATGGATAAGGCTTATTATCTCCCTCACAGGCGCTGGCAACATCTTCAGCCCTGGTTCCCTATTTAAGTGAAGCATCTCTGTGACTCTAATCTCTAGGCCAAGAGACTCTTCTGCAATACCAACAGTGTTCAAGATCCAATATCTCCCCCACGTCTTAGCCTGGAGTCCTATTTATCTTCCTCTGCTTCCTGCAGACTAGAAGTGCCCCGGGTCCTCAATACCTCTGTTGAGTTTCTCCGGCCGGCTAACAGGACTCTTGCGTAGGGAGACTTTTACACTGGTGATCCCACTGTCTGAGGGTATGGAGCTCCCGCCTACCCTAGCAGCCACCATATAGTCAGGCTGCCCGTACAGTTCACTGTCCTATCTCTTACTACTCATCACTTCCTGCTTCTGGAAACTAAGCAGAGATTTTCCTATTGTGCCCACCCTCTGTGGACTGTCATCACGCAGCATTAACCCCATCACTGTCTGTAACGCTGCTAGCAGACCCAACCTAACATCTGCACCCAGGACAGTGGCATCTTGTGGCTGATTACAGGTACTGCAGCCCACAAGGAATTATGCCAAGAACAAGCTCTATAAACACTCAAGGCTTGATCAGGGCACTAAGTTCCCCCTCTACTCTACTGCCTGGACCACTGAAGCTAGGCCCTTAGCTTGGCCTTCCGACAGTCCAGAGAGGTTTAACTACGGAAACACTTTCTTTAGCTACTTAAGTGCCAAAGGAAGGCTACGTCCTTCCCCACTATTACACTTGTGCATCACAAATCTATTATGCCTGGTAATCCTAACTGTGTTTCATCAGTCTTTCCCTTTTTCTCCTCCTGTGGCTCTTCTGCCACAACAGCTTTCATTGCATCATCTTGATCTCTCTGATGCACCAATGTTATCTGACTGGAGCCACCTCACCAGAAGAACACTTTGGTATTGTTTTCTTCTTAATCGATTAAGAATCTTTATACTGATCTAATAAGAAAAAACAACTCTGTCACATAAAAGCTGGTATTCACCAGATCATCTTGATCAACAGAGACACCACCATTACAGCAGATATAGAAAACACAGTAAGGCCTCATTCAGTGTCTCCAGTATGCGTGGTGACAGTTTTCACACTTACTGCAGACACTTACCCGCATAGACCGATTCAAATGAATGGGTCTACGCACTTGTCAATATGTTTCCACGGACCGTGTGACATTGGGCAAAACACGCTGAAATGTGCGTTTTTTTACCTGCAACATGGACCGCAAAACATCTCACACACGTGCACACTGATGACACACAGATAACATCCATATGTCATCAGTGTGACATGTACCAGCACCTGGGAAACAGCGGTGTCAAGGTAAAATATATATATTATAGAAAATCAATTAGTTTCTTTTAATAGATTACCTAATCAGTGTGAATCAATATAGAGATGATGGAATAATCTATGTGTATGTATGTATGCAAATGTGTATATGCACATGAATTATGTTAATAGTTAATGAATATATAACTAACAGCTTCTGTTCTAATTTGTAGACATGAACAACTAAGTGATTTCCTGGGAATGACGTATGCATGTGCATGGCTGATAGAGAGATTCATGTCGAGTTGGCAAAGATGGCACTGAGAGACGAACTCACCCCCTTCCATCGGAATTCCTAAGGCGTTACTCAGAACAAGAGATACATAGATGAACAAATTACAGTGTGCACAGTTATCAGAAAAGAGCAATACATTTTACTAATCCCACCTAGAAAGAGAATACTATTTAACCCCATGTCTATGTAATAAAGTATGCCATTTGCGTGGTTCAGTTTCTGAGTGAAGTTTTTCAACCAGATTAGCAGATTTGGTTAATTAGCTTCTCTGCATGCACTCTGACATCTTTAATTTGGAGGAGAGCAGTTACCTAGTGTATCTTAAATTGGTGAAACCTTCACAAATGGTACCGTAACTCGGATCACACTCGAGGGGAACTCTAGGTCTCGGGGTGCCCATCACCGGACCACCTATGGACGAGCCGGGACTGCTCAAAATGAGAGCCTGATCAACTCTCATCACTGAATACGGTAAGTCTGCAGATTTCATGAATCCGTAGTACTTACTCATATTTTGAGTGGTCTCTGGTGAGTTTGTGTTGTCTAGATTGGCCCTTAGGGACAACCCCGTGCGACTGGGCGGGTCCCCGCTGTGTGATTCCAAGAACTCTGGTATGTAGTCACTCCTGGCTATCTGCTGCTCTGTGGTATATCAGGGGTCCCGTCCCATTAGAACGATCTTTGTACGCAGAGGCGTACACGTATACACTTGAGAATTTAGGAAAATTTCTTTGTTTATAACGCGGGCACGCGGGGAGTGACGTTGTTGCTGATAAGTCGTGTATTAAGTCGTCATTACGACACGGGCATGCGGGACAGACCAATCCTCTATTAAGTTGTGTATTAAGTTGTGGGACACGCGGGGAGTGAAGTTACTGATAAGTCGTGTATTAAGACGTCATTAGGATGCAGGCACGCGGGGTTAACCAATCCTCTATTAAGACGTGGAATACGCGGGGAGACAACTGCATCGTTAAGTTGTATATTAAGACTTCACTAGGACGTGGGTGCGCGGGGTGTACAGTGCTTCATTAAGTCGTAAAAGAATCAATTCAGTGCTTGTTAGGGAGTGTAGGGACTTGTTACAATTCTACTTGCATATCAGCTGCCTGGTCTGATCATAAGTCTAAGAGGATGGAACGCTTGGAGCCAAAATCACGAAAAAACTATAGACATTGCTTGTGTCGCAGGGGTCGCTCGATCAGGAACGACAGGACCCCAAAGATATAGTTGCTAGAAGAGAAGGAAGGAAATATATAGAGAAAACCAAAAAAGTAATGTCATTGTGTGGGTTGTACCCGGGGTGGGTAGATTACAGTATGAGATGTTGAATGCAGCAATTTGCGAAAACGGGAAAACTGGAAGATAATGGGTCATTGCAAAGTGAATACATGTGGAAAAAGGCTGCGCTGAGTTTATCGAAAGAAGGTAAAAAGTATGTGCAGAAACTTAAACAGTTAACTAAAATATGCGAGCTACCAGATAAGGGCCGTTTACAGCCGCTAGAATGGCAGAAGAAAAAGGGCAACCTAAAAGATAAAGGATTGTTACAAACAGCCTTGGTTTGGCATAGAACAGCAGAGAATTTGTCAAAAGAAGGGTGGGTGGAGGAAGAAAATACAGACAATAAAGGAAAGATGCTATGTTATGTGAATTACAAAGATACTGCTCTCCAGCCACCGCCTGATAATGGCGGACTGGGGGGATGGACCTGTACAAATTGCAGTCAGCAGAATCCTGATAATAGAGATACTTGTCTTGCATGCGGGGCACCACGTCCCAGACCTCACACTGTTCCTCCCCTCCCCACTATGCCTCCGCCACTGCCCTATAATGGCGGCGCAATGAATTGTTGGGGGTGTTCTAATTGTGGCCAGCAGAATCCATTGTCAGCAGGTTATTGTGTTGCATGTCACATGCCCCGTCCAGGAGGCCCACCCCTTGCTTCTATCCAAGCCACTTCTAGTGCCCCATACTCATCTGTTATACCTATGTCCGCCCAAAGTTCCAACCCTTCCTGCAGCGGCCATGTTGCTACACCCATTGCATCACCTCCGGCCTCTGACCAGATGTCCCTTTCGGTGGAGGCCATCTTGGCGCACCCTTCCTGTAGTGTGCTTCCTTCCAGTGGCGGCCATCTTGGCACACCCGGAATACAGGTCGCAATACACACTACACCCAGAATGTGTATGATGAAGATCATCATGATCAGTGTGTGTCACAACTTAGAGCTACAATCAACAATATTATGAAATATTCTGGAACAAGGAACCTAACTTCTATTGCACTTCCTGCTTTAAATTCTGGAATGTATGGATTTCCTATGCAAGCCTGTGCCCAAGCGATAGTCCAAGCTATACGGGAGTATAGATGACTAACTACATTGGAGGAGATAAGACTAATCAGCAATGACTATCATAAATCTCAAATTCTCACAGAGCTGTGGAAAGTGTCACAGCTAGATCAGACCCACTCAGCCGCCAGATGACCTCAGAAGATAACCCAAATGAACTATTTCCTAGACAAACAAGCCCACCTCCTGTTGCTATGTTGCCAGTATCTCCCTCAACATCTTCTCAGTCAGAATCTCCAGTGCCAGATTACCATCATAGATGCAGCTCACAGACTCATCTACCAGTGTATCGGACTGTACATAAGAATCAGGGGAGAATGTCAAAAAAATTTACACCAGGATCTATACTTTGTTCAAGGATCAAGGGTTTGATGAAGGTCAGAGGATCCAACAGAATCTGCTAGTCACTTAATTTGTTAGGGGACTTAGAGAGGAAATCTCAGTGAAACTTACAGACTCCAGGCCAGAATACGTGGACATGTCCCCGAGAAAGGCACTCCTCATTGCTAAAGCTATGGAGAAACAATTGAATGCTGTATCAAGGCCTGCTCCAGAGCCTACACCAGCACCGAGACCGACTACTGTTCCTGCTCCTACTCCAGCTGCTCTAGCAGTCTATCAACCTGCAGATAATCAACAAGAACAGTTGCCATATCCCCCAGGATACCCACAAATAGTGTTGAGCCACCCCCGTAGTGTTCGGGTTCGGTTCGGTTCGTCGAACACCGGGATGTTCGAGGAACTGTTCGTCGAACTGTTCGTCGAACACCTTAGAACACCGTCGAACACCGTTAAAACCAATGGCAGGCAAATAAAAACACATAGAAACACATAGAAAACACCTTCAAAGGTGTCCAAAAGCTGACAAACTGCTCAGAAGACGCTTTCTTTAAAAAAGCCGGCCGGCAATTCAGCAGCGGCATACACCGGTACCCGACAATTTAGACAAGAAGGAATAGAGCTTCACACATAGATTAGATAGATATAAACATGTCAGCCACATATATATGAAGTACAGTGACAGTGTTGCTTACTGTACTTGTCATTTAGTGTAAAGGATTTATTAAAAAATATAATAGTGTTTTCATGCACTGTCTCTTTAAAAAAGCCGGCCGGCAATTCAGCATCTGTACCCGACAATTTATAACAGACAGAATAGAGCTTCACACATAGATTAGATAGATAGAAACATGTCAGTCACATATATATGAAGTACAGTGACAGTGTTGGTTACTGTACTTGTCATTTAGTATTAAAATAAAGGATTTATTATTAAAAAAAATTGGCGTGGGGTTCCCCTTAATTTTAGTCTCTAGCGGAGGTTAAGCAGACAGCTGGGGCAGATGTTTGAAGCCTGGGAAGGGGGTAATACCCACGGAGCTTCCCAGGCTACTAATATGAGCCCCCAGCTGAATACATAGCCTTTACTAGCTATTAAAATGGGGGACCCCCCAAAAAAAATGACGTGGGGTCCCCCCTAATTTAATAGCTAGCAAAGGCTAGGCAGACAGCTGGGGGCTGATATTAATAGCCCAGGAAGGGAGCCATGAATATTGGCCCCCTCCCAGGCTAGAAACACCAGCCGTCAGCCGCCCCAGAAATGGCGCATTCATAGGATGCGCCAATTCTGGCACTTAGCCTCGCTCTTCCACGCTGCCCTGTAGCGGTGGCAGGGGGTAATAGGGCTGGGGTTGATGTCAGCTTATAATGCCAGCTGACATCAAGCCCAGGTTAGTAATGGAGAGGCGTCTATAAGACACCCCCATTACTAACCCCATAGTCAAAGTTAAAAGAAAACACAAACACCCAGAATAAAGTCCTTTAATTGAAATAAAGACACAATCCTTTATTGTTCTAAATTAAACCATTCTTACCATCACGCCCATTCCAGCTGAAGCCAACGATCTCCTGCAATAAAAGAAAAATAATAAAGCAACATCATCCTTACCTTTCCATGGTTCCCACGACAGCTTCAGCTCTGCTACATCGAGATGACAGGCTGGACCGCAGCAGAACGCTGCCATCCAGCCTGTCATCCCGCAGACACTGAGAAGCGCAGGCATGCTTGCGCTCTGCAGTGTCTGGCTGTGACGGCATAAAGATGAGACGAGTTCATGTCCAATGAACTCGGCGCACCTCATGCACGTCACTGACAGCGTGGGAAAATTCTCACGCTGAAGCGCTTAGTGCAGGAGAATTCTCCCACGCTGTCAGTGACGTGCATAAGGTGAGCTCATGTCCAATGAACTCAGCTCACCTCCTGCACGTCACTGACAGCGTGGGAGAATTCTCCTGCACTCAGCGCTTCAGCGTGAGAATTCTCCCACGCTGAAGCGCTGAGTGCAGGAGAATTTTCCCACACTGTCAGTGACGTGCATAAGGTGAGCTCATGTCCAATGAACTCAGCTCACCTCCTGCACGTCACTGACAGCGTGGGAGAATTCTCCTGCACTCAGCGCTTCAGTGTGAGAATTCTCCCACGCTGAAGCGCTGAGTGCAGGAGAATTTTCCCACGCTGTCAGTGACGTGCATGAGGTGAGCCGAGTTCATTGGACATGAACTCGGCTCATCTGGATGCCCTCACAGAGAGACACTGTGGAGCGCAAGCAAGCCTGCGCTTCTCAGTGTCTGCGGGATGACAGGCTGGATGGCAGCGTTCTGCTGCGGTCCAGCCTGTCATCTCGATGTAGCAGAGCTGAAGCTGTCATGGGAACCATGGAAAGGTAAGGATGATGTTGCTTTATTATTTTTCTTTTATTTCAGGAGATCGTTGGCTTCAGCTGGAATGGGCGTGACGGTAAGTATTGTTTAATTTAGAACAATAAAGAATTGTGTGTTTATTTCAATTAAAGGACTTTTTTCCTGTTGTTGTGTTTTTTTTAAATACTTTACTAGAAATTCATGGTGGTCATGTCTAATATTGGCGTGACCCCATGAATTTTGGGCTTAGGGCCAGCTGATAATGCCAAGCTGGCCCTAACCCCTTTATTACCCAGTGAGCCACCGCATCAGGGCCCTGGATGAGTTGGGTACAGCGCCAGAAGATGGCGCTTCTATGAACGCGCCATTTTCCGGGGTGGCTGCGGACTGCAATTTGCAGCGGGGGTGGCCCAGAAAGCTTGGGCCTCCCTGCTCTGCGGATTCCAGCCCCCAGCTGCATAGTTGTACCTGGCTGGACACAAAAACAGGGCGAAGCCCCACGTCAATTTTCTTTAAATTATTTCATGAAGTAATTAAGAAAAAAAGGGCTTCCCTATATTGTTGTGTCCGGCCAGGTACAAATAGGCAGCTGGTGGTTGGGGGCAGCCCGTTCCTGCCTGCTGCACCTGACTGGACACAAATATAGTGCGAAGCCCCACGTCAATTTTTTTTAAATTATTTCATGAAATAATTAAAAAAAAAATACGTGGGGCTTCGCCCTATTTTTGTGTCCAGCCAGGTACAACTAGGCAGCTGGGGGCTGGAATCTGCAGCGCAGGGAGGCCCAAGCTTTCTGGGCCCCCCCCCCCCGCTGCAAATTGCAGTCCGCAGCCACCCTGGAAAATGGCGCGTTCATAGAAGCGCCATCTTCTGGCGCTGTACCCAACTCATCCAGGGCCCTGGTGCGGTGGCTCACTGGGTAATAAAGGGGTTAAGGCCAGCTTGGTATTATCAGCTGGCCCCAAGCCCAAAATTCATGGGGTCACGCCAGTATTAGACATGACCGCCATGAATTTCTAGTAAAGTATTTAAAAAAAACACAACACCCAGAATAAAGTCCTTTAATTGAAATAAACACACAATTCTTTATTGTTCTAAATTAAACTATACTTACCATCACGCCCATTCCAGCTGAAGCCAACGATCTCCTGCAATAAAAGAAAAATAATAAACCAACCTCATCCTTACCTTTCCATGGTTCCCACGACAGCTTCAGCTCTGCTACATCGAGATGACAGGCTGGACCGCAGCAGAACGCTGCCATCCAGCTTGCCATGCCGCAGACACTGAGAAGAGCAGGCATGCTTGCGCTCCTCAGTGTCTCGCTGTGACGGCATCCAGATGAGCCGAGGTCATGTCCAATGAACTCGGCTCACCTCATGCACGTCACTGACAGCGTGGGAAAATTCTCACGCTGAAGTGCTGAGTGCAGGAGAATTCTCCCACGCTGTCAGTGACGTGCATGAGGTGAGCTCATGTCCAATGAACTCAGCTCACCTCATGCACCTCACTGACAGCGTGGGAAAATTCTCCTGCACTCAGCGCTTCAGCGTGAGAATTCTCCCACGCTGTAAGTGACGTGCATGAGGTGAGCCGAGTTCATTGGACATGACCTCGGCTCATCTGGATGCCGTCACAGAGAGAAAATGTGGAGCGCAAGCATGCCTGCGCTTCTCAGTGTCTGCGGGATGACAGGCTGGATGGCAGCGTTCTGCTGCGGTCCAGCCTGTCATCTCGATGTAGCAGAGCTGAAGCTGTCGTGGGAACCATGGAAAGGTAAGGATGAGGTTGCTTTATTATTTTTATTTTATTGCAGGAGATCGTTGGCTTCAGCTGGAATGGGCGTGATGGTAAGTATGGTTTAATTTAGAACAATAAAGAATTGTGTCTTTATTTCAATTAAAGGACTTTATTCTGGGTGCTTGTGTTTTTTTTAACTTTGACTATGGGGTTAGTAATGGGGGTGTCTTATAGACGCCTCTCCATTACTAACCTGGGCTTGATGTCAGCTGGCATTATAAGCTGACATCAACCCCAGCCCTATTACCCCCTGCCACCGCACCAGGGCAGCGTGGAAGAGCGAGGCTAAGTGCCAGAATTGGCGCATCCTATGAATGCGCCATTTCTGGGGCGGCTGACGGCTGGTGTTTCTAGCCTGGGAGGGGGCCAATATTCATGGCTCCCTTCCTGGGCTATTAATATCAGCCCCCAGCTGTCTGCCTAGCCTTAGCTAGCTATTAAATTAGGGGGGACCCCACGTCATTTTTTGGGGGGGGTTCCCCATTTTAATAGCTAGTAAAGGCTATGTATTCAGCTGGGGGCTGATATTAGTAGCCTGGGAAGCTCCGTGGGTATTACCCCCTTCCCAGGCTTCAAACATCTGCCCCAGCTGTCTGCTTAACCTCCGCTAGAGCCTAAAATTAAGGGGAACCCCACGCCAATTTTTTTAATAATAAATCCTTTATTTTAATACTAAATGACAAGTACAGTAACCAACACTATCACTGTACTTCATATATATGTGACTGACATGTTTCTATCTATCTAATCTATGTGTGAAGCTCTATTCTGTCTGTTATAAATTGTCGGGTACCGCTGCTGAATTGCCGGCCGGCTTTCTTAAAGAGACGGTGCATGAAAACACTATTATTTTTTTTAATAAATCCTTTACACTAAATGACAAGTACAGTAAGCAACACTGTCACTGTACTTCATATATATGTGACTGACATGTTTCTATCTATCTAATCTATGTGTGATTCTCTATTCCTTCTATTCTAAATTGTTGGGTACAGATGCTGAATTGCCGGCCGGCTTTTTTAAAGAGACGGTGCATGAAAACACTATTATTTTTTTTGATAAATCCTTTACACTAAATGACAAGTACAGTAAGCAACACTGTCACTGTACTTCATATATATGTGACTGACATGTTTCTATCTATCTAATCTATGTGTGATTCTCTATTCCTTCTATTCTAAATTGTCGGGTACCGATGCTGAATTGCCGGCCGGCTTTTTTAAAGAGACGGTGCATGAAAACACTATTATTTTTTTTGATAAATCCTTTACGCTAAATGACAAGTACAGTAAGCAGCACTTTCACTGTACTTCGTATATATGTGGCTGACATGTTTATATCTATCTAATCTATGTGTGAAGCTCTATTCTTTCGGTTCTAAATTGTCGGGTACCGGTGTATGCCGCTGCTGAATTGCCGGCTTTTCGTGTTTCACTGTGAGCACAGTTCCCATCGATTTGGGCAATCACTGTAATGCCACAACCACCATAGCTGTGACATTGCAGTGAGTGGCAGGCAATCCCTGCATGATGTGAAAAAATCCAGTTACGCTTTTGGTGCACGAACAGTTATCGAACATAACCTCGAACAGCCGAATTTTTTGCAAATCGTTCGGGTTCGTCGAACAACTCGAACACCGCCCAAAACAGCTCGAATTTGCGATTGGTGAACAGTTCTAGTCGAACACCGCTCATCTCTACCCACAACAACTATACCGCTCAACCGCACAATGGACAGGTCCTCCACAAATGTACAGGACCGAGTTTAAGACTATGGGAACCAATCTGTCACCGTTGTAATCAACCAGGGCATTTCAGAAGAGGATGTCCGGAGAATAGAGGGGATCCTTTCTATGGCTCAATGCCACTCTCTTACAACCTGCAGTTTGAAAGAAGAGATTCTCCACGCTACTAAGGGAATCCACGGTACTCCTGCCAAGAGTATAGACAGCCATCACGGCAGCCACCACAGAGAGAGTATGAGACAATGCCAAGAGAACCTGTGCACAATTACAGAAACCAGCCACTGCAACAGATGTACCAAAATGACAGGGACCCACCACGCCGGTTTCCGGGGGAAGACCAGAATTACCCCGCATAGGGCAGTGGCAAACCGGTGCTCACCTTGACCTCAGTTGAAAACTCCCCCACTAAATCTGGACTGATTTCTACTGTCAAAATTGATATAGCGGACAGAACTTTACCTTTCCTAGTAGACACGGGTGCAGCCAGATCAGTAATACGGTCAAGAGATTTTCCCTATGAATTGCTTATATCTGATGATTTCCTTTCATGTGTGGGAGTGGATGGAAAACCACACTCATCCCGACTAACATTTCCATTGCCTATTGGGAAAGAACAGAAGCTGCTGGCCAGATTGCTCGTTTCAGACACCTGCCCGCTTAATTTTTTGGGAGCAGATCTACTCCAGAAGTTAAATGCTCAGATATCATATGATGAGAATGGAATGCATCTAGATGTCTCTACTCCATTATCATTAGAGGAACAAACAAAGGTAAATGCCCTCCCATTGTGTGTCATCCAATTTGCGACAACCGCCATACTACAGCATTATCTTGACGTCATACCACCTGAACTCTAGTCTCAAGGTCCTGATGATATAGGCCGACTGCCTGTTCCGCCAGTCCAAGTTTTCCTGAAAGAAGGTGCACAGATTCCCAGACTCCCACAGTACCCACTGAAAGCAGCCCAAGAAGTGTCATTAGATGCCCAGATCCAAGAATTACTCAAGAAAGGAGCACTAATTCCCTGTGGGTCTCCTGCTAATACTCCATTGTTTCCAGTGAAGAAGAAAACTGCAAGAGGAGAACCGGATACATTCAGGATGATGCAAGATCTGAGAGCTGTGAATGCAGTTACAATCCTGGAGACCCCAGTGGTGTCAAATCCACATACAGTACAGACCAAAAGTTTGAACACACCTTCTCATTTAAAGATTTTTCTGTATTTTCATGACTATGAAAATTGTACATTCACACTGAAGGCATCAAAACTATGAATTAACACATGTGGAATTATATACTTAACAAAAAAGTGTGAAACACCTGAAAATATGTCTTATATTCTCGGTTCTTCAAAGTAGCCACCTTTTGCTTTGATGACTGCTTTGCACACTCTTGGCATTCTCTTGATGAACTTCAAGTGGTAGTCACCGGAAATGGTCTTCCAACAATCTTGAAGGAGTTCCCAGAGATGCTTGGCACTTGTTGGCCCTTTTTCCTTCACTCTGCGGTCCAGCTCAGCCAAAACCATGTCGATTGGGTTCAGGTCTGGTGACTGTGGAGGCCAGGTCATCTGGCGTAGCACCCCATCACTCTCCTTCTTGGTCAAATAGCGTTTACACAGCCTGGAGCTGTGTTTGGGGTCATTGTCCTGTTGAAAAATAAATGATGGTCCAACTAAACGCAAACCGGATGGAATAGCATGCCGCTGCAAGATGCTGTGGTAGCCATGCTGGTTCAGTATGCCTTCAATTTTGAATAAATCCCCAACAGTGTCACCAGCAAAGCACCCCCACACCATCACACCTCCTCCTCCATGCTTCACAGTGGGAACCAGGCATGTAGAGTCCATCCGTTCACCTTTTCTGCGTCGCACAAAGACACGGTGGTTGGAACCAAAGATCTCAAATTTGGACTCATCAGACCAAAGCACAGATTTCCACTGGTCTAATGTCCATTCCTTGTGTTCTTTAGCCCAAACACGTCTCTTCTGCTTGTTGCCTGTCCTTAGCAGTGGTTTCCTAGCAGCTATTTTACCATGAAGGCCTGCGGCACAAAGTCTCCTCTTAACAGTTGTTGAAGAGATGTGTCTGCTGCTAGAACTCTGTGTGGCATTGACCTGGTCTCTAATCTGAGCCGCTGTTAACCTGCGATTTCTGAGGCTGGTGACTCGGATAAACTTATCCTCAGAAGCAGAGGTGAGTCTTGGTCTTCCTTTCCTGGGGTGGTCCTCATGTGAGCCAGTTTCTTTGTAGCACTTGATGGTTTTTGCAACTGCACTTGGGGACACTTTCAAAGTTTTCCCAATTTTTCGCACTGACTGACCTTCATTTCTTAAAGTAATGATGGCCACTCGTTTTTCTTTATTTATCTGCTTTTTTCTTGCCATAATACAAATTCTAACAGTCTATTCAGTAGGACTATCAGCTGTGTATTCACCAGACTTCTGCACAACACAACTGATGGTCCCAACCCCATTTATAAGGCAAGAAATCCCACTTATTAAACCTGACAGGGCACACCTGTGAAGTGAAAACCATTTCCGGTGACTACCACTTGAAGCTCATCAAGAGAATGCCAAGAGTGTGTAAAACAGTCATCAAAGCAAAAGGTGGCTCCTTTGAAGAACCTAGAATATAAGACATATTTTCAGTTGTTTCACGCTTTTTTGTTAAGTATATAATTCCACATGTGTTAATTCATAGTTTTGATGCCTTCAGTGTGAATGTACAATTTTCATAGTGATGAAAATACAGAAAAATGTTTAAATGAAAAGGTGTGTCCAAACTTTTGGTCTGTACTGTACATTACTCAGTGAAATCCCCCCCGAGGCAACGCATTTTACAGCAATCGACTTGGCAAACGCCTTCTTCAGTGTGCCTCTGCATCCAGACGAGGAGTATCTTTTTGCTTTTTCACACAGAGGAGTACAGTACACCTGGACCGTTATGCCTCAAGGAGCTCAGAACTCTCTTCATCACTTCACACTGGCCTTAACTACCTGTCTCCATCCCTGGAAGAGTGAGAACCCTCAAGTCACATTGATACAATACATCGATGATCTACTCCTCTGTTGTCCCGACGACCAAACTTGCCACAGGTTCAGCTATTCTTTGCTCCAATTTCTGGCCACCATTGGATGCAAAGTTACTCTGCGAAAGCTACAATGGTGTTGTACCAAAGTTGTGTTTTTGGGTCATTGCATATCTCAAGGTACCAAGCATCTCACTGAAGAGCGGAAAATTGCCATCCGTGACATCCCGTACCCGAGAACTGTCAAACAACTCCAAGCTTTCCTGGCAATGGTCTCATACTGCAGGCAGTGGATCCCTAACGCGTCATCTCTCATGCAACCTCTATATGACGGGTCCACTCTTCTGAGTTTGACCTGCATTTTGACCAAGAAGCTGAAGATGCAATGGACCAGTTGAAAGAATTCATCATTTCAGCCCCTGCACTGGGGATTCCCAACTATGAATTTCCATTCTTTCTGTTTGTCTCTGAAGCGTGTGGCCATGCCTCAGGAGTTCTGGCACAAAAACATGAAGGCCACATGAGACCCATCGGATATTATTCCAGTAAATTGGATCCAGTGGCGCAAACGGCTCCAACATGTCTCAAAGCAGTGCAGGCAGCTAGAGAACTCCTCCACAGAGCAGCAAATGTTGTACTTGACCATCCTGCAACTATACTGGCCCCTCATGATTTGAAAGCTATCCTTGCACAAACCCAGCACAACCATCTGTCTATGCAACGTCGTGTCAGAATCCAATGTAAGCTCCTTTTACCAGAAAATATAGCTCTTCGGCGATGTACTGTCTTGAACCCCTCCACTCTGCTTCCTCTGTCAAGGGGGGACTGCTCTGAAGATATAGGGGGGTCCTCAGAAGACCATGAATTCCCTGATTCGAGTGACCATGATTGCCTTGAGGTCATGAAGGCAGAACCCTCTCACCTACCTACTGTCTCTGAGCAACCATTGCCTGAAGCGGATCTGATACTGTATACTGACAGGTCCAGATACGCAGATGAATATGGAACTTACCATACCGGATATGCGGTGGTGTTCCCACCAACGGTTGTTTCTGCTGGACCACTGCCATCTTATATATTAGCTCAAGAGGCCGAGCTGTATGCTCTGACTGAAGTCTGCAAGTGCGCTGAGAGTCGAGTGGCCAATATCTACATGGACTCGAGGTACGGATTCGGGATTGCCTACTACTTTGGCCTGATATGGGCCCTGAGGGGCTGCAAGATAGCCAGTGGAGCTCCAATCTGGAATGCAGCGGCAGTGAGAAGTCTGCTATAAGCTCTAAAGTTACCTAGGCAAGTGGCTGTGATCAAAATTAAGGCTCATGGAAAACTGAATTCAGAGGAAGCCAAGGGCTGACATTACAGCAAAAGCAGCAGCTATGGAACCAATATTTCCAGAGGAAGCAGAGGTGTCAGGGGGTACGGAGGTGTTTGTGCTCACCAGAAGTCTGAGACAACGAGGGGATGAGGAAGAAAGGGGAGTGAGAAATTTGGAGTTGGAAGAAGAAGAGAAGGAAGATGAAGAGGAGCAAAGACTGGAAGAGAATCCGGCACACAGGACTTTAGTGGACCGGCAGAATGCGGTAACAGAAGAAGAAAAACAAGGATGGATCGGACGGGGAGGAATGTTTTGTAAGGACGGAATCTGGAGAGTGGGAAGAAGAATATGTCTGCCAAGAGCACTGTATCCTGCAGTGGTTCAGTGGGCTCATGGAAAGGTACATAGAGGGAAGAATCAGATGATTTCAGCTGTCAATAAACTCTATATTGCACCCGAGATCTCAGCTCTTGCTACAAACTATACTAGGAGCTGTGAGATTTGTAACACTTGTAATCCCGGAAGAACAGAACATGTGCCAAAGAAGAAACTGGCAAAGTCACATTATCCTTTCCAGAGAATCCAAATTGATCATATGCAATTACCCAAGAGTGGAAGATATGAATATGTTCTGATGGTGGTGGATATGTTTTCCGGCTGAACAGAAGCATACCTAGTAGCCAACATGACTGCTAGAACTACAGTGAAAAGGCTTCTGGCAGAACTTATCTGCAGATTCAGGATTCCAGAAGTGATTGAAAGTGATCAAGGACCCGCCTTCACTGCAGAAGTTACCAAATCAATCTGGGAGATGATTGGGGTGGATTTGGACCTGCATACTCCTTATCATCCTCAAAGTAGTGGCAAAGTTGAAAGGATGAATGGCACTTTAAAAAATGAAATTCTAAAGGCAGTAAAGAATTGTCACTTCCATGGCTGGAGGTGCTACCTATTTCCCTATATTCAGTCCGAAATACCTTGAGACAACCCATAGGGCTCACACCATATGAGATCTTATTTGGGGGGCCACCTAGATAGGGTCGATATTACCTAGAGCAGCTTAGTTCAGGGAATGATAAGCTTGTGAATTTTGTTGTCGGACTTGCAAAAGAGTTAAAACTAACACATGCTACAGTGTACTCTTCTATTCCAGACTCAGATCTTGAACCAGGTACTCACAGCATCCAGCCTGGAGATTTTGTCTAGATAAAGAATCACGTGCGAGACACACTGAATGCCAGATTTGAAGGGCCCTACCAATTGTTGCTTACATCACCTACGGCTGTGAAGGTGGAAGGCCAAAGATCATGGGTCCACACATCCCATTGCAAGAAGGTGGTCTCAGACCCACAACCCTGATGTTCCTTGGTCTGATGACAGTAGGTGGGGGGGAAGCCTTTGTTACAGTAACACGTGCAATCCAAGCAATTATTACTAAAGAGAATGATATTCCAGTTTTCTGGTGCAACACTATCTTAATGTGGTGACATGAACATTAGGATTAGATTGTAGGGCAAATGGACTGGGGAATGTGCCTTAACTAAAGCAATAATGTCTTTTTACCTTATATCTGAGTCCCAGGAATTCAAAAAGGAAATAAAGGCTGCGTTTGCAGGTACATACAGGGTCAAGAGAGAAGTTAACCCCAAAGGCAATTTTGACCCACATATATATGTGGCACCCCAGGGGGTCTGGTTGCCACAGTGGTAGAAATACCATGTCTGAGAGCGAGCATGGGTTTTCCTGGTCAGGAGTACTATTGCATGCAAAGCCTCCTGCCCCAGTCCAGGGAGGGGAGTAACCTGCACTTTATAAACTGGATCTGGGGCGGGTTTAGCAGAGTAGAGTAGAGTAGAGCAGAGTCGAGTTCTAGTCCGTAGGAAGGGACAGAGGAGCAGCAAGGAGCTCTGTAGGAGACAGGAGCTGAATGCCAGGGACTGGAGCTAGCAGAGCTCGTCCTGGCCGAAGACGCAGAGAACCGGACACCGGAGTCCGAGGCTGTGAGGATATCCACATCCATCAGCAGAAACCATCTGGCAGGGGATTTCAGGTCCTCTGGCCATAGAAAGCCCAGAGGCTCAGTCACACGCAAGGGACTGGCACCGCCATCGAGGAGCGGAAGGTACCAAAGGCCCCAAGTCACCAGCCATACGGGTGAGCACCACACGGTACACTCAGGAACGTGGGCTACTACACGACTACAGCAGGGTAGCCAGGAAGAGTGCAGTCAGACAGGAAGGCCTACACCTCCACCTGGCCAGGGAGACTCTTGTCCGCTCACAGACTGACCAGGCCTCTAATGTTAGCCAGTACTCCCGGCAGGGCCTTCTTCATTACCAACAGTAAAGACCATGAACTGCACTGCACGAACTCTGAGTCATTTCTGCTGCGCCCATGCACCACAACCCTCACCATCTACACACGCTGCCCTGAGGCTATACTCCTCCCATGGGGAGTTATACTACCCTCTGCTGCGCACACAACATCAGCCTCAGCGGTCTGCCCCGCAGCGGCGGTTCTCAGTGACTGCAATCCACGGGTGGCGTAGTCGGACATTTCAACATTAAAAACCAAGTAAACAGAGCCGCCACTGGTTTGACCACCCTGAGCCACAGGACCGGGTCGCCGCCACGGAGACTACAACCCCTGATATTACACAGAGACCCGGCTCCGGGTATTCCCCCACACACGGTCCAGGGGGTGCGTCAACTTTGGCGTAGTCGGCAGGATTTTGTGCCCGCAACCACCGGGTACTGTGTGCCTGAAGAAAGACTGTGATACTTACCGTGGTGACGTTTCCTGCCATCCACAGCCGTTTTCCCACCATCCACAGCTAGTTTCCCGCCATTGGGTGCCATATTTGGGATGCCGCGCGGGAAGAAGAGGGGCGTGGACGCCAAAAGCGCGCGAGAGCTGAAGCCCCGCCTTACGCAATGACGCTGCGCAAGGTCCTGGAAGGAGCCCAGCGGACGCCGACGTCACCAGGGCGCGACGCAAGGTCTTCGACCCCGACGATCGCCTGCAGAGCCGCGGCCTACGGAGAAGAAGCAACGGAAGGTAGGCCACGGTTAACTAGGGGAGAGGAAGACACCAGGAATGGATGGAGCTCCCACCGCCAGCACGGCTGCTGCCGCAGTGATGCTGTTCATGATGCTGTATATCCCCGGAGCGGCATGGTTACCCCAGTACTCAGGGGAGTCGCATACTCTGAGCGACTTTAAAGAAAGACTGAATAGCCTATTCAAAGTATACCCCCTGTCCGAGGAACAAAAAGTGAGCATCCTGATAGGTCAGTTAATCGGAGCAGCCCAAAGAGAAGTGAAGTCCTGGTCAGCAAGGGAAAAGGGGACTGTAAAGGAAATACTGGCCCGTCTAAAGGACACTTTTGATACCCACACCTCAGCAGAGATCAAGCTAAAATTTTATGGATGCAAACAGCGGGCACAAGACAGTATACGGGACTATGCTTTGAATTTGCAGGAGGCCCTGAGAGCCATTAAGCAGGCAGACTCTGACAGCGTGCGGAATGAGGATAAGCTGTTGACTGAACAGTTCATTGAGGGTCTACAGTCCAGCGTCCACCGAACCCAGTTGCGTGTAATGGCCTTGCAGAACCCTGATTTGGACTTTGCGCAGTTTAAAAACAGGGCCATCAGGGTGCTCCGAGAATCGGCACCAGGTGGCGCTGTAACCCACAGGTGCCATGCTATCACCTATCACCGGGAGGCGGCGCCCTTGTCTGCAGAGCCTGTGGAAGCTGATGTACAGGCTTTGGACAAAGCCCCGGCTGCAGACCTGCACCATCAGGTCAAAGAGCTGACCAAAAGCATTGCCGCACTATCCAGAACTGTGCAGTCTTTACAGGTGTCCCCCCCAGGAAATATCCAGCTGGCTTCCAGTCCGGAGGACGTCCCTTGGCACCGACAGAGGAGGATCCCATCATCCAGAGGAAGGCCCAGCGACCGCTACGACCTAGACGGACAGCCCATCTGCCGCCGCTGCAACCAACCAGGACATATGGCAAGGTACTGTTATTTAAACGGGCCCAACCTGGGGCAGAGGGCCGACCCCCAGGCATAAGACCATCAGGCCCATCGAGCTGGCGTGATAAGTACGTAGGGAGACGACCGTTCTTGCCTGTGGTGCTGGATGGCATTCCTATGAGTGCACTACTGGACACCGGGTCACAGGTAACCACCATCCCCTATGTACTTTTTAAGCGGTACTGGAATGACTCAGATATTACCCGCTACCCAGATAACGATTTGAGCATCATCGCCAGCAATGGTCAGCCCGTACCGCAGGTGGGATTCAAGGACGTGACCATCAAAATTGGTAAAGTTGAACTGCCCGCGCAAGGACTGATTATTGTGGACATTGACCGTCATGAAAGCCACCCTAAGATAACCTTGGGTACTAATATTATTGAAAATTGTCTTGCAGAGATAATTGTCATATTACAGCAGGTTGCGGTGAATGCCAGCTCCAGCCAGCAGTGTGTCCTACAAAAAGAGATCAGAGCCCTGATGAAAAGGCAACAGGTAGAACTGTCTGGTGGTGAGATTGGTAGTGTTAGGATGAGTGACCCGTTCCCTATCGCCATGCCCCCAAAAAGTGAGATGATGATCTGGTGCCGGACCGCAATCGGGTTAAGAGAAAGGGACTACCAAGCCATGGTAGAACCTGTCTACTCAGACAGTAGGCCCACCATTTTGACAGCACGGGGGGTGGTCGATGTACGCCATGGGAGGGTACCCATCCGCATCCTAAACATTGGGGAAAGAGAAGTATACTTGCCCCGGTATGCCATTCTAGCCAAATTGTTCACCGTTAACCAAAACTCTGTAAAGGCCGTGGAACCCTTGCCTCCATCTCAACCAGAGGAGGGTAACGGCTCCAAGAAACAAATGGAGGACTGGTGTCAGAAGCTGCATGTGGGCACCGACTCCACTCCCTCACACCAAAAACAGGGAGTCTACCGGGTGGTGCAGGAGTACGAAAGAGACTTTAGCAAACACCCGCTAGACTTTGGGCAAGTAAAGGGGGTAGAACACCACATCCCCACAGGAGATCATCCACCCATAAAGGAAAGATACCGACCTGTACCCCCTGCACACTATCAGAATACCAAGGGAATGTTGCGAGAAATGAAGGAGGCTGGGGTAATCAGGGAGAGCTGTAGCCCCTGTGCAGCTCCACTAGTTCTTGTGAAAAAGAAAGATGGCACCATGAGAATGTGTGTAGATTACAGAAAGGTCAACCGTATCACACACAAAGATGCGTACCCGTTACCTAGGATAGAGGAATCTTTAGCTGCATTAAAGTCTGCTAACTTCTTCTTGGGATCTCACTAGCAGGTACTGGCAGGTTCCTGTAGCAGAGGCAGACAAGGAGAAGACCGCGTTCACCACCCCGATAGGTCTCAGCGAATTCAACTGTATGCCGTTCGGGCTCTGCAACGCACCAGGAACCTTCCAGCGGTTGATGGAGTGCTGCCTGGGGCACAGGAATTTCAAGACGGTCCTGCTATACCTGGACGATGTCATTGTGTATTCCAAAACATATGAGGACGATCTGAAACACCTGGCAGAGGTGTTTGATGCCCTGGCAGACTACGGCCTAAAGGTGAAACCCTCCAAGTGTCATCTACTGAAACCAAAGGTACAGTACCTGGGACACGTGGTGAGTGCTGACGGAGTAGCTCCAGACCCTGATAAGATCACAGTGATTAAGGACTGGCCAAGACCCTCCAGCATAAAGGAAGTGTGGCAGTTCCTCGGGTTGGTAGGCTACTACCGAAGATTCATCCCCGGGTTCAACAAAATGGCAGCCCCTATGCAAGACCTCCTGTTAGGTCAGTCAAAGACCAAGAATCAGAAGCCACCCTTCAGTTGGGACAAGCTGGAAGAGGAGTCTTTCCGCCAGCTTATGGCCCTCACGGGGGGTGAGATCCTGGCTTACCCTGATTACGGCCAGCCTTTCATCCTCCACACAGACGCCAGTAACGTGGGGCTGGGAGCCGTACTATCCCAGATTCAGCAGGGCAGAGAGCGGGTAATTGCTGACGCCAGCCGAAAACTACGGCCCACAGAGAGAAACCCTGAGAATTATAGCTCCTTCAAGCTAGAGTTCCTGGCAGTGATGTGGGCAGTAACGGAACGTTTCAAACATTACCTTGCCTCTGCCAAGTTCACTGTGTACACGGACAACAACCTGTTGACACACCTGGACACTGCAAGACTTGGTGCCCTGGAGCAAAGATGGATGGCCCGGCTGTCCAACTATGAGTTCACCATCAAATACCGGGCAGGACGCACAAATGCCAACGCAGCCGCCCTGTCCAGGATGCCAAACTTGCCGGAAGGAGGGGAAGATCCAGAAGAACAGGAAGAGATTGAACTCCCTGCGTTCCACCGTCGTGGGATTACCCAGTGTTCCTACTGTGTAAGGGACAAGCACTCTGCCATGTTCAATCCCTTACCCCACTACAGCTGGGCGGAGACGCAAGACAGTGACCCAGCCATCCGCCTGGTAAAAGAGATGCTGACACAGGCTGATGCCCGCCTTGACCCAGACGCTTCGGAAGAGACCAAACAGCTGTGGAAGGAGAAGAGTAAACTGTTTCTCTACAAGGGGAAGCTGTGCCGGAGAATTGTCAACTCCCGGACACATGAGCTGACCTGGCAGGTAGTGGTCCCGAGACGAGACGCGGCTATGGTCCTGGAGGCATACCATGATGGAGCAGGGCACTTTGGATGGAAGAAGTTGGAGTTCCTGCTGCGTGAACGGTTCTTCTGGGTAAGCATGGAGAGGGGCTATTGAGAGATGGTGCAGAGACTGCGGCCTGTGCAGCCTGCGAAGAAAGGACCGTGCCAGCCAGAAGACTCCCCTGCAGCCCATCATCACTAAGCAGCCACTAGAACTGGTAGCCCTGGACCATGTGAAGCTGGCTCCAAGTAGGTCCGGGTACGTCTACGCCCTCACCATCATAGACCACTACTCCCGGTTCCTGGTGGTGGTCCCTGTCAAGGACTTAACAGCTCAGACAGCAGTAGAGCCTTCCTGCAGCACTTCTGCCATCCACATGGGTATCCGGAGCAAGTGTTGACTGACCAAGGTCCAGCCTTCGAAGCGGAGGTCTTCCAGGAGTTCTGCAACCTGTATGGCTTCAAGAAGATAAGGACAACGCCCTATCACCCCCAAACCAATGTATTGTGCGAGAAGATGAACCAGGTGGTGAAAGACTTGCTGAAAACATTGCCCCTGGAAGAATGCAGTCTGTGGCCTGAAAAACTGCCTGATCTGGTGGACTTGTATAACCACATCCCAGTAAATTCCACCAACTGCACCCCGGCTTATCTAATGAGAGCAAGACCTGGTAAGCTGCCTATTGACCTGGATATGGGAGTCCTGACACCCGAGGACACCTCTCCAGAGGCAGACTGGGATACAGAACGGCAGCAGCAGTACCGGAAAGTGCAGGAGAGTGTTGAGAGAAGTCTGTCTCAAGCAAGAGAAAGGCAAGAGAGGACTTACAACCAACATGCTCCCGCTGTTCCCCTGGCCCCTGGAGAGCAGGTCTTGAAGAGGAAGAGGCGGCTCCATAAGTTGGATGACCAGTGGGAGAATTGAGTGTATTGCCCTCAAGTCATGAAAATCCGAAAATATGCATTATCAGTAAGGATGGAGGAGAGACCACAGCCAATGTCTCCAGAGACCACCTGAAGAAGTGTCCCGAGAAGCTGCAAAGCACTGATGGAGACCAAGATAGCCCTCAACCCGCAGAGGAAAGGGAAGAAATGGTCAGTACAGTACTCAGAGAATTTCCCCGGTCCTGGATACAAATTAACAATGCTATTGTGGTACCCGTCCTTACCTTTCTCCAGCCAGCCCCTCAAGGGCCTACAGAAGAGCAAGTAGTGTTGGGAAAGCAACCAGCCCCGGAGGCAGAAGATTCCATACCAGCAGCCCAGGAGAATCAACCCTCTGCTAGTAGTGAGCCTGCTGTGCCCGTGGTAAGCAAGAGAGTACGCAGAAATCTGCCTAACATACCCGTAACATCTCAAAACACCTGAAGTGCAGACACTAGCGAGCCCACTACACAAGGGGTGGAAACAGGGGACCCAGAAAGAACACCACCAGATAGTGTATTACGTAGGTCCACCAGGAGCACTAGAGGTCAGAAGCCTGCTCACTGGAGAATCTAAAAAAAAAAAAAAGATATATACCTGTATATTGCAAATGTTGAAATGTTTTATGTTTGTTGCATGAATAATAATTATGTTTCTCAAGTTACCTGACAGTGTTTATGGACTGACAGGTTATGGACAATGAATAACGGGAACTGTACCTTGTAAATAGTTGCACCTGTTAAGTGCCCCTTTTGTGTCAGACCACAGAACAAAAACCCGTGGAGGTGGCTGAAGACGTGGTCCAACGCCGGATCATCGATGCCCTGTAGCCACCCCAGGGCCTACATGGAGGGTTTGGGATGGGTCCCTCAAAATACATCTTGGATGATATGGACACCTGGTTACGGAAGTGCCGTGACCTATAAAGACTGAACTCCTTGTACATATGCTGATGTGTTATTGCTTATACTCTGTTACTAAATGTGTTTAGTACCGGAGTACTAAAATTTACCAGGGGGGAATATGGCACCCCAGGGGGTCTGGTTGCCACAGTGGTAGAAATACCATGTCTGAGAGCGAGCATGGGTTTTCCTGGTCAGGAGTACTATTGCATGCAACGACTCCTGCCCCAATCCAGGGAGGGGAGGAACCTGCCCTTTATAAACTGGATCTGGAGCTGGGTCAGCAGAGTAGAGTAGAGTAGAGCAGAGTCGAGTTCTAGTCCGGAGGAAGCAACAGAGGAGCAGCAAGGAGCTCTGTAGGAGACAGGAGCTGAAGGCCAGGGACTGGAGCTAGCAGAGCTCGACCTGGCCGAAGACGCAGAGAGCCGAACACCGGAGTCCGAGGCTGTGTGGATATCCACATCCATCAGCAGAAACAATCTGGCAGGGGATTTCAGGTCCTCTGGCCATAGAAAGCCCGGAAGCTCAGTCACACGCAAGGGACCGGCACCGCCATCGAGGAGCGGAACGTACCAAAGGCCCCAAGTCACCAGCCATACGGGTGAGCACCACATGGTACACTCAGGGACGTGGGCTACTACACGACTACAGCAGGGTAGCCAGGAAGAGTGCAGTCAGACAGGAAGGCCTACACCTCCACCTGGCCAGAGGGACTCTTGTCCGCTCACAGACTGACCAGGCCTCTAATGTTTGCCAGTACTCCCGGCAAGGCCTTCTTCATTACCAACAGTAAAGACCCTGAACTGCACTGCACGGACACTGAGTCATTTCTGCTGCTAGCCATGCACCACAACCCTCACCATCTACACACGCTGCCCTGAGGCTATACTCCTCCCGTGGGGAGTTATACTACCCTCTGCTGCGCACACAACATCAGCCTCAGTGGTCTGCCCCGCAGCGGCGGTTCTCAGTGACCGCAATCCACGGGTGGCGTAGTCGGATATTTCAACATTAAAAACCAAGTAAACAGATCCGCCACTGGTTTGACCACCCTGAGCCACGGGACCGGGTCGCCGCCACGGAGACTACAACCCCTGACATTACACAGAGACCCAGCTCCAGGTATTCCCCCACACACGGCCCAGACGGTGCGTCATGTATATTAATGTTCTCGGAGTGCTTAGGGGGGTGCCAGACGAATTCAAGGTCTGAGACCAAGTGAAGGCGGGATTTGAGTACATAATAATACATAATAACCATTAACAAGAATGTAGATTGGATAAATTACATATATTATAACCAACAAAGATTTATCAATTACACCAAAGGTGCTTTACAAAGGATAGCTGACCAACTAGCACCCTCATCTACCATGGCCTTCCATAACAGAATAGCTCTGGATATGTTACTTGCAGAGAAGGAGGGGTATGCAAAATGATAGGTGAGCATTGTTGTACGTATATCCCAGAAAATACCGGCCCCACAGGGAAAGTTACTAAGGCTCTCAAAATCTATGAACAAACAGTTCCCCTTAGAACAAAAGTGTTGTACCAGAGAGATTACCGGAAGTAAATAAGTTTGTAAAGTTAATATCCATATTTCTGTGTTAGGGGTGGCCCTCGATTACCCAGTCACTAGATCTTTTAGGGTCTCCATCCCTTTCCTGTAGGTCTTCGTATGAGTTAGATTTAGGAACGTCGGTGGGTCCGTATAAAAGGGACGGGGCGCCTGTCACATCGTAAGGTTCCAGAATAGCCTTAACATAGGGTCAATTCTTCTCCCCCTCTGATTTTTAGCATATGGATATTAAAAGTAATTGATTTTAGGGGGGTTTGTCAAGGTAAAATATATATATTATAGAAAATCAATTAGTTTCTTTTAATAGATTACCTAATCAGTGTGAATCAATATAGAGATGATGGAATAATCTATGTGTATGTATGTATGTGTGGTACCCCGGGGTCTGGTTGCCACAGTGGCAGTCATGTCATGTCTGAGAGCAGGTGGGAGGTTCCCTGGTTGGGGACAATTAGCATGCAGCACCTCCTGCCTCAGTCCAGGGAGGGGAGAAGCCTGCCCTTTATAAACTGGGTCTGGGGCGGGGTTAGAGAGACCAGCCAGAGACAAGTTCCAGACAAGTCGGAGATAGGGACAGGTCAGCAGCAGGCTGAGGAGTCCCTGTAAGCAGAGGAGGAACATGAGGCCAGGAGGGGAACTAGCAGAGTTCGTCCTGGCCAGAGACTTACTAGCCGGACACTGGAGTCCGAGGCTGTGAGGGTTATAAGCCCAGCAGCAGAAAACCACCAAGCAGGGGACTTCAAGTCCTCTGGCCCAAGGAAGCTTGGAGGCTCAGCCACACTAGAGGGACCACTACTGCCCTGGAGGGGTGAGAAGCACAGAAGGCCCGAGTCGCCAGTCATACGGGTGAGAACAACACGGTACACTCAGGGATGTGGGCTACCACTACACTACAGCAGGATAGCCAAAAAAGAGTGAAGTCAGCACGGTAGGCCTACAAACTCCCCCTGACCAGCAGGATTTCCCAGTTGCTCTCAGACTGACCAGGCCTCCGTTGTTAACCTGTATTCCGGATGGGTCCTTTAATACCACCAACAGTAAAAACCCTGACTTGCATGACAGACTCCGTGTGGTTACTGCTGCTCCTGCGCACCATCACCCCCATCCTCTGCATACACTGCCCTGAGGCTACACTCCTCCCGTGGGGAGTTGTACTACACTCTGCTGCACCCACAACACCAGCCTCAGCGGTCTGCGCTGCAGCGGCGGTTCATCCTGACTGCAATCCACGGGTGGCGTAGTCGGACATTAGTATATAGACTGCCATTTAGTTTGACCACCCTGAGCCATGGACCGGGTCACTGCCACGCGGAGACTGCAACCCTCAGCATCCCACAAAAGGCCCGGTTCCGAGTTCCCCACACATGCGCGGCCCAGGGGGCGCGTCATATGCAAATGGGTATATGCACATGGATTTTGTTAATAGTTAATGAATATATAACTAACAGCTTCTGTTCTAAGTTATAGACATGAACATGATTTCCTGGGAATGACGTATGCATGTGCATGGCTGATAACAGAGAGATTCATGTCGAGTTGGCAAAGATGGCGCTGAGAGACGAACTCACCCCCTTCCATCGGAATTCCTAAGGCGTTACTCAGAACAAGAGATACATAGATGAACAAATTACAGTGTGCACAGTTATCAGAAAAGAGCAATACGTTTTACTAATCCCACCTAGAAAGAGAATACTATTTAACCCCATGTCTACGTAATAAAGTATGCCATTTGCGTGGTTCAGTTTCTGAGTGAAGTTTTTCAACCAGATTAGCAGATTTGGTTAATTAGCTTCTCTGCATGGACTCGGACATCTTTAATTTGGAGGAGAGCAGTTACCTAGTGTATCTTAAATTGGTGAAACCTTCACAGCGGTACACTTCACGCTGTCCCCAGGTGTCGGGTGCTGGAGACAAGTCTTATCATTTTCCCCTGCTTGTATTGAGATCAGCGCAAGCAGGGGACAATGTTGAGAGTGGTATTTAGCCCCCACTGTCTCCAAGTGTAAAATTAAGAATAAAATAAAAAACAACAATATACCTCACCAGTCCGAAGTTGAAAGAATCCATAGTGTCCCACATTGTAATCCATCTGTGTAACATTTGTTCATCACCATGAGCGGAGGCTTGAGGCGACGGCTCATGCTGAAGAACAAAGGAGAATGACTCGATGCAGCGAGAGCTGGCCCCTGAACTGCGGTGACCTCAGTGAGTGAGGTATAGTGTTGATTTTTATTATATTCTTAATTTTACACTTGATATATTCAGAGGGGGCTTAATACAACTCTCAACATTGTCCCAGGCTCGCTCTGATCTCAACACAAGCAGGGGACAATGGTGAGACTTGCCTCCAGCACCCGACACCTGGGAACAGCGCAAACTGTACCTTTTTTCCAGGACACAGAGGATGGAGGGCCCAGCACAAGATGAAGGTATCCTCCTCTCTCGTGGCATCCTCCACCATCATGAAAGAGCCCCAGAGTGTTTAAGTCCCAGCCCTGTCTTCCGTCACCAGAGGATGAGCGCGCAGGCCGATGACGACAGGAGGCAGCAGGAGGTGCACGCTATTAGACACAGTGCCTGGCAGGAGTGGCATCCAAATCAAACTCCGGTGGGCGATGCTGCATAAATGGAGACAGACAGCACAAAAGAACATCAGGTCAGCGCAAGGCCTGGGGTGGCAGGTATGGAGGAGAGAAGAACCTGGAGTTTTAAAGGAACAGCAACACATATTATGTCTCAGCATAGAGAAAGGTTTAGTGATGGTGGGGAAGAAGATAGCACAGAAGTATTAAGGTGGGAGGGGCTAGAGGTGCTGACAGATGTGGATAGATGGATTCAAAGGAGCTCAGTCGCACCAGGGATGGAACAGCCAACCTTTATTTAGCTTTGACAGTAGTGTGCCGGAACTGAACTTAGAAAGGAATGTTCCTGAAACAGACTTGGGGTATAGCATGCCAGTGATTGGTGAAGAAAGTATGGTGGATGGAAGGGGACTTCAACAGTGTTTTGGTGATTGCTGGGTTGGCCGCACTCACAACATCATGGATGAATGTCGGAGAGCAGATTCGTCTTCAGAACTTTCTTTCCCAGGTTCTTATAAAACCTTTTATGGACAAGAGAAGGAAGGCTCAGAAGGGGAGTGACCAGCATGATGATCACAGGTCTAGCAGGGTGCAGTGGTTAAGGAGAAGTTCTTCAAAAGCTTGCAGTGGCTCGTCAACTGATACGGTCACTTCAGCTTTCTCGAAGGCAAGGATGAGTCACAAGCGGCACAGGCTCTTCCATCATCAGGGTCGAGATCGCTCGGCCTCATCGGGAGCCAGGAGTTCTGCAAGGCTGGCATGCTGGGTTCCCAATCATTTATCCGAACAAGTAGAACCTGCAGCACCAGCCGGAGCAACAGCTAGGATAGAGGTCGGAGTCATCCGGTGGGTGAGTGTCCACACCACTTCCCACACACAACACGAACAGGGATTTTGTTTCGGTCCTTAAAAATGTTTTAAACAGTTTGGAAACCAAAAGTGGGTATAATAATTCACAGTTAATACCAGGCAGGGGGACATCTTCTCACCTAGTGGCTATTCCGGTATCACAGGGTTTGGTTTAAAGAGGCTTGGTCTTTTGTGGGGTAGCTCCTCTAGGTACTCACTGCGACATGGAGACAAGGAACAGGATTAAGCACGGTGATTACATCGACATCTGGTCCCTCGTTTCCACTGACTAGGTGAGCATCGACAAGGAGCATTCTTTTGAGAGAGGGGATAAAAAAACAAAAGTAGCAAAGACATTTGGAAATTGGCTGTAGCCCTTCTTAATGTTAGCTCACGAGATTTGTTGTGGGCAACCAGAGAAGGGCCCAGAGTTAATAGTGCATATATACACTGTGTTCCAAATTATTATGCAAAAAGTGTTTAGGAGTGATAAGGTAAGAATTTTTTTGTTTGTCAGTTAAACTCATTGATGGTGATGTGTGTCAGGGCTCTTCATATCACTGTAAGCAATTGCAGACACCTGTGCTAGATAGTTTGGCAGGTGTGTCCAATGAACGGCAAGACTACTTAAGAAGGCTGTCCCACATTATTACATGTGCCAAAATGGGAAAGAAAAAGGATGTGTCGGCTGCTGAGAAGCAACAAATTGTGGAGTGTTTAGATTAAGGCATGACTACAATCAACATTGCCAAGACACTTCATCGTGATCATCACACAATCAAGAAGTATGTAGCTGATTCACAGTACACACGTGTGCGTGCTGATAAGGGAAAATTGAGGACTCTTTCCTACAGGCAATTACGTCAGGTTAAGAGAGCAGCGGGAAAAAAAACCTTGTCATAGCAGCAGACAAGTTTTTGAAGCTGCTGGTGCCTCCAACGTACAGATAAACATGATTATTAATAACACTGGTGTACAAAAAAAAAAAATTTCTGGCATGGACTTTAAGAACAGTTTTAGACTAATTTGAGGGTGCTGAATTCAAATCTGATCTTATAATTTCTCTATCACATCACATTTTTGCGCTATAGGTATATAGCCCATTTTCAATAATTCCAAGAAAAATATAAGTAGTGTATGAAAAGTGCCGGTTTATACGGTTCACTAAGGTAAATTTAGTTTTCATTTAGTCTCCCAATAAATGTGAGAATATCTTTCTTTTCTTTGAACATGCATAATTCCCATTTGTTATGATAAGAAAGTAAAAACACAGTTTTCAAACACCCTTGTTTTCTGTGCTACTGGGACAGTAGAGCTACACAGAGCATTGGGTGAAAACTGAATGGCCTCAGCAACAGAGTTTGGCATCTGGCGATAAGAATGTCATCCATGATCCTCTAGTGCAGGGTTCCCCAACTCCAGTCCTCAAGGCCCACCAACAGGTCATGTTTTCAGGATTTCCTTAGTATTGCACAGGTGATAATTCCATCATCAGCACAGGCAATAGTTACATCACCTGTGCAATACTAAGGAAATCCTGAAAACATGACCTGTTGGTGGGCCTTGAGGACTGGAGTTGGGGAACCCTGCTCTAGTGGATAGGAAGAACATTGTCTTTCCTCCCTTGCACATAAAACTTGGATTGATGAAGCAGTTCGTCAAAGCTCTCAATCAGAGTGGAGAATGCTTTATATATGTTCAACTTTTCCTGGTCTTAGTGAAGAGAAGAAAAAGGCTGGAATATTTGATGTACCTCAAATAAGAACACTTATGAGAGACCCAAAATTTATCACATCAATGAATGAGACAAAAGAAAGAGCTTGGAATGCATTTTGCATTTGCAGAATTTTCTAGGGAATAAGAAACGAGACAACTATGAAGAGATTGTGGAAGAGCTACTAATGAGTCTGTAAAATCTTGGATGTGGAATGAGTATCAAAATTCACTATTTACACAGCCATTTGGACTTTTTTCCAGAGAACCTTGGGGATGTGAGCGAGGAACAAGGGGAGCGTTTTCATCAGGACATTAAAACAATGGAATAACGGAATCAAGGCCGGTGGGACTCACATATGATGGCTGACTATTGCTGGAGCTTGATGAGAGACAACCCAGAAGCTGTACATCACAGATCAGCCAAGAAAAGAAAGTTCAAATAACTGCCATTTGCCATTCATCTGTGTGCCATATATATGTGTTTTTATATTTTGTAGTTTAATTTTGTAAGTATATTTGATTTGCTGTACACAGACTTTGTAATTTTCGTTATTCCTTGATTAAAAATATACAAAATGTAATAAAGAAAATCATGAGGTTTTTATCAAAAAACATTCGATAGGAGTAATTTCCATCAAAAATATCTCAAAATCCTGATGTGATAGCCAAAAACGGAGTTCGTATTAGCAATCAGCAGCCAAAATTAACTTAAAATATGTTTTAAAACCTTTTGACAGAAAAATTGCGTTGACCAGTGTAATTTTAAATCTGGTGGAGCTTAGTATAGATGGCCTAATAGAATGAGTACTGCAAACTGCTACAAGGCCATAATTATTTTCCAGCCAAGATACAGATAAACATGATAAGTAATTTTAAATCTGGTGGAGTTTAGTATAGATGGCCTAATAGAATCAGTACTGCAAACTGCTACAAGGCCCAAATTATTTTCCAGCCAAGATACAGATAAACATGATTAGTAATTTTAAATCTGGTGGAGTTTAGTATAGATGGCCTAATAGAATCAGTACTGCACACTGCTACAAGGCCCAAATTATTTTCCAGCCAAGATACAGATAAACATGATTAGTAATTTTAAATCTGGTGGAGTTTAGTATAGATGGCCTAATAGAATCAGTACTGCACAGTGCTGCAAGGCCAAAATTATTATACAGGCAAGATACAGATAAACATGATTAGTAATTTGAAAGCTTAAAATGGTTGGTGAGGTGATTTTAACAAATTATCAAGCTTTTACTCTCCCCCGGATGACACAGGGGTAGCAAAGTCCTTTCGGATCCATGAGTTGTTCATCTTTATGAACGTGAGTCTGTCTACATTATCAGTGGAGAGCCGCGTGCGCTTATCTGTCAGCACACCACCAGCAGCGCTGAACACACGTTCAGACAGAACGCTGGCTGCGGGGCATGACAAGATCTCCAAGGCGTAAGTGGTGAGCTCCGGCCATTTATCCAGATTGGAAGCCCAAAAAGAGCAAGGGTCCAGTGACACAGTCATGGCTTCATGTTTACTTGGAGATACTCCTGTACCATCGTCTCTAGGCGTTGACTATGTGTCAGACTTCTTGTCTCCTGTGGCCTTGCAAAGGATGGGCTAAAAAAGTGGTGAAATGATTCCGCAAAATTGATGTTACTAGCAGATACTGTGTTTCTGTTACGTTTTGAGTGCTGAACACTCGACTGTCCCATGGTTGGCAAGTTGGAACTGTGAGATTCACTACATGCACCACTGGTGTTTTGTGGAAAAGCACATTTAAGATTCTGCAACAGTCTCTGCTGATACTCCTGCATGCGTGCATCCCTTTCTATGGCTGGAATAATTTCTGCAAATTTACTTTTGTACCGGGGATCTAACAGTGTGGCAACCCAGTTGTCAGGATTATTTCTAAATCTCACAATTCAAGGGTCATGTTGCAGGTAGTGCAGCAAGAAGGCACTCATGTGTCGTGCGCATCCAGGAGCACCAAGTCCCTGTTGTGTTGGTGGCGAGGTAACAATCATGTTTCCTTCCTCTGCCCTCTCCCCCCAACCTCGCACAACAGAAATGTGATCAAGGTCTCCCTCATCTGATGAGTCTTCCATCAGTTCGTCCTCCACTTCTTCCTGGGCTCCTGCACCTTCCTCACTAATTTGGCGGCTACCATGAGCCCTGGTAAAACCATCTCCCCTATCCTCACATGCCTGCCGCCTTGGTGTTGCCGACCGTCTGGACCTTGCAGATGTTATCCCTTCCACATACAACTCCTCCTCCTCTACTTCCTCCACCTCCTCTTGTGCCACCACCTGACTCCGAATTCTGTTTAACATGTGCTCCTGCATGTAAATCACCGGAATAGTCATGCTGATAATGGCATCGTCAGCACTAAACATCTTCGTCACCATTTCAAAACTGTGCAGAAGGGTGCATAGGTCCCTGATCTGAGACCACTCCTCCAGTGTGATTTGCCCCACCTCTGGATCTCGTTGGCTCAGGCTATACGTCAGAACATATTGCACCAGGGCTTGTCGGTGCTGCCACAGTCGCTGCAATATGTGCAGAGTTGAATTCCACCGGGTAGGATCATCGCATTTTAGCCGGTGAAGTGGCAGGCCCAACGACTTCTGTAGAGATGTAAGTCACTGAGCTGCGGGATGCGAACGGCAGAAGTGAGCACACAGCGACTGTGCCCTCTGCAGAAGGCCATCTAGTACGGGATAGTGGCCTAAAAATTGCTGGACAACCAGGTTCAACACGTGAGCCATACAAGGCACGTGTGTGACATTGCCCCGGAGAAGGGCCGCACCGAGGTTTGCAGCATTGTCGCACACGGCCTTCCCTGGTTTCAGGTCCAGTGGAGACTACGATTCATGAAACTGGTTCTCCAGAGCTGACCACAACTCCTCAGCTGTGTGACTCACATTTCCCAGACATTTCAAAGTAAAAACCGCCTGATGACGTTGAGCCCTGCTGCCAGCATAGTAAGGAGGTGTGCAGGATCCCTTCTGCGCAGTTAGAAAGATTGTGGCATGACCAAACAGGCTTTGGGTGCAGGTGGAGGACCGAGATGAGGTTGAGGAGGCAGAAGCAGTGGAGGAACTTCGAGATAAAGAGGATTGACGCACAACTCGTGGGGACGGCAAGACTTGGACTGCAGCCCCTTATCCTGCTGTCACCATAGTTACCCAGTGCCCAGTCAGCGACATATAACGCCCCTGTCCATGCCTACTCATCCAAGTGTCTGTGGTGAAATGCACCCTGTCACACACAGAGTTTGTCAAAGAAGCGGTGATGTTGTGTGCGACATGCTGGTGGAGCGCAGGCACACCTTTCTTTGAGAAGTAGTGCCGACTGGGCATCTGGTACTGGGGCACTGCGATGGACATAAGGTCTCGAAAATCCTCTGTGTCCACCAGGCGGAAAGGCAGCATTTCTGTAGCCAAGAGGTTGCAGATGGTGAAATTCAACCTCTTAGCTTTCTCATGGCTAGGAGGAAATGGTCTTTTACTTGTCCACATCTGAGGGACCGAGGGCTGGCTGTTGTGCTTAGACGGGGTTGAGAAGGGTGTCCCTGGCAAACTGCCGGTCTGTGAGGAAGATGCAGGCGGACTTGTTAGGTTGCCTTGATCCAAACGTGGTGCTATCGATGTCTGAGAGCGCTCAACAAAAGCTGGTGTTTCCACCTCCAAAGAAAATGATGACCTGGTAATCATGCTGGCTGTTGCCGTTAAAGAGGTGGCAGGTCTGCATCCCAAAACAGGTTTGACTGCTGTCCTCCCAGTCACAGAGGATGAAGAGGCCGTGGATGCCCAAGATGTGCAAACGGTGGTCGGCCCGGCCGGCTAGGCCGCATTGTAGCACAGTGAGCTTCCCACTGCAACTTATGCTTCATATCCATGTGCTGGTTCATGCATGAAGTACTCAAACTATGTATTTTTTGGCCTCTACTTAGCTTTTGCTGACAAATGTTACAGATAACATGAGTTGGGTCATCCTTATCGATCTGAAAAAATGCCCAGGCTATGCAAGGCTTAGCACACATGCAACCTGAAGAGCCACCACGACTTGTGGTCAGAGGCAGAGTTATGTTTGAGGATGCAGTTGTTGATGTGCTTCCAGTACTACGTCTCTGTCCAGGAAGGCGCAACCTGACCTCGTCGTCACTAGCATCACCCTCCACCTGTTCTGCTGACCTCATCGACTGGCTGACTGTGGGTTGACAGTAAGTGGGATCTCCAACCTCGTCATCATCACCCTGTGTGTTATCACCCCCGTCGTCCTCAGAGCCAACCTCTTCCTGCCCTGACAAAAAACTCAAGTTGTCGCTCCAATCAGGTATTTGAGTCTCATCATCGTCTTCTTCATTGTCTCCACCAACAGGAGTTACAGTTTGGGAACGAGGGTCTACATTATGGTCAGAACCTTCTGCGTCTGTTCCTGGATCTGACTCATAAAGATTCTGGGCATCAGTGCAGATCATTTCCTCGTCTGGATTCACAGAAGCTCTGGAGCCGACCTCTGATTCCCAGGCTATAGTAAGAGTAAACAGCTCTGCAGACTCAACCATCTGTTCTACCCCATACTCAGACGGGCAGCTGGAGACTTGGGAGCTGTGAGGAAGCAAGTGCGATTGGGGTGACACCTCTGAGGACTGGAGTATTTGTGATGTTGAAGTTGAGGTGGAGGAGAGCCAACTTAAAGGAGCACTTGATATCCGTTGAAGCACCTGCTGTTTTTGTGCCTCATCTGGAATCTGTAGCGATTGGCGTGGCCGTAAGAAAGGGATCTTATCACATTGTCCGCTAAAAGAAGTAGACATCTTAGTTTGGCTGGAAGATGGTCTTTCTTCTGCAGATGTTACTGTTGCTTTAACACCTACCCCTCGGACACAAACATTTTTCCCTTCCCAACGCGCCTATTCCCCTTTCCACCAGCAGCAGGCCTTTTTCCACTCATTTTGGTGGTTAACTAATTGACAACTCTGGAGTTGTTTGCACAAAAAACAATGGATGGGAACCGAGCAGAGCTGAGTGGCCAAACTGTGGTAGTAGCCCAAAAGCATTGGCTGGGTTAGATGCAGTAAAACAATTTTATTACATACAGTCATGGCCAAAAGTATTGAGAATGAGACAAATAGTAATTTTTCCAAAGTTTACTGGTTCATTTTTTGTAATGGCAATTTGCATATACTCCTGAATGTCAAAGAGTGATCAGCTTTTCAGCAATTACTGTACTTGCAAAGTCAATATTTGCCAAGAAAATGAACTTTAACCCCCAAAACACATTTCAACATAATTGCAGTCCTGCCTTAAAAGGAGCAGCTAACATCGTTTTAGTGATTGATCCATTAACACAGGTGTGGGTGTTGATGAGGACAGGGCTGGCGATCAATCAGTCATGATTAAGTAAGAATGACATCACTGGACACTTTAAAAGGAGGCTGGTTCTTGGTATCATTGTTTCTCTTCAGTTAACCATGGTTATCTCTAAAGAAATACGTGCAGCCATCATTGCACTGCACAAAAATGGCCTAACAGGGAAGAGTATCGCAGCTACAAAGATTGCACCTCAGTCAACAATCTATCGCATCATCAAGAACTTCAAGGAGAGAGCTTCCATTGTTGTCAAAAAGGCTCCAGGGCGCCCAAGAAAGACCAGCAAGCGCCAGGACCGTATCTTAAAACTGTTTCAGCTGCGGGATCGGACTACCAGCAGTGCCGAGCTTGCTCAGGAATGGCAGCAGGCTGGTGTGAGTGCTTCTGCATGCACTGTGAGGCGGAGACTCTTTGAGCAAGGGCTGGTTTCAAGGAGGGCAGCAAAGAAGCCACTTCTCTCCAGAAAAAACATCAGGGACCGACTGATATTCTGCAAAAGGTACAGGGAGTGGACTGCTGAGGACTGGGGCAAAGTCATTTTCTCTGATGAATCCCCTTTTCGATTGTTTGGGACATCTGGAAAACAGCTTATTCGGGAAGAAGAAGTGAGCGCTACCACCAGTCTTGTCTCATGCCAACTGTAAAGCATCCTGAAACCATTCATGTGTGGGGTTGCTTCTCAGCCAAGGGAATCGGCTCACTCACAGTCTTGCCTAAAAACACAGCCATGAATAAAGAATGGTACCAGAATGTCCTCCAAGAGCAACTTCTCCCAACCGTCCAAGAGCAGTTTGGCGCCCAACAATGCCTTTTCCAGCATGATGGAGCACCTTGCCATAAAGCAAAGGTGATAACTAAATGGCTCATGGAACAAAACATAGAGATTTTGGGTCCTTGGCCTGGAAACTCCCCAGATCTTAATCCCATTGAGAACTTGTGGTCAATCATCAAGAGACGGGTGGACAAACAAAAACCAACAAATTCTGGCAAAATGCAAGCATTGATTATGCAAGAATGGACTGCTATCAGTCAAGATTTGGTCCAAAAGTTGATTGAGAGCATGCCAGGGAGAATTACAGAGGTCTTGAAGAAGAAGGGGCAACACTGCAAATATTGACTTGCTGCATTAACTCATTCTAACTGTCAATATAACCTATTGGTACTCATAATATGATTGCAATTATATTTCTGTATGTGATATAAACATCAGACAAACACTAATAAAAACCAGAGGCCAGCAGATCATGTGAAAATATAATTTTGGTGTCATTCTCAAAACTTTTGGCCATGACTGTACACAGGTGGTGGAGCTTAGTATAGCTGGACTAATAGAACAAGTCC
Organism: Phyllobates terribilis; assembly: GCF_046119375.1. Classification (NCBI taxonomy): domain Eukaryota; kingdom Metazoa; phylum Chordata; class Amphibia; order Anura; family Dendrobatidae; genus Phyllobates; species Phyllobates terribilis. The sequence continues at coordinate 122,554,700 of NW_027362762.1, read as the reverse complement.
CACGCACTGCTACAAGCCCAAATTTTTTTTCAGAGCTAGATGCAGATAAAAATTATTTTGAATTTGCAACCTGGTGGAGGTTAGTATAGATGGACTAATAGAACAAGTCCCACACACTGCTACAAGCCCAATTTTTTTTTCAGAGCTAGATGCATAAAAAAAATATTTTTAATTTGCAACCTGGTGGAGGTTAGTATAGATGGACTAATAGAACAAGTCCCACACACTGCTACAAGCCCAAAAAAATTTTCAGAGCTAGATGCAGATAAAAATTATATTTAATTTGCAACCTGGTGGAGGTTAGTATAGATGGACTAATAGAAAAAGTCCCACACACTGCTACAAGTCCAAATTTTTTTTCAGAGCTAGATGCAGATAAAAATTGTTTTTAATTTGCAACCTGGTGGAGGTTAGTATAGATGGACTAATAGAATGATGCTATGCCCAAAAGGTTTTACTTGGCTAAGTGCAGTAAAAAAAATTGTATTCTATACACAGATGGTGTAGCTTGCAACACAGATAGGCTACTCCACTGACTAACACACACTGCAAGAGGCCAAAAAGGATTTGCTTAGCTAGATTTAGCCAAATGCTGTGAAAAAAACTTGCACAGCACTGGCACAGACCTTCCTGGCAAAAAAGTCCTAGGAAATGCTGTAACCTAGTCCTGAAAAAGACTGCAATTACAAGTAGACCCTACTCCCAACCTATCTATTTAAGAGCACAGACATGCCTGATAAAAGTCATAGGAAATTATGTAACCTAGTCCTCAAAAGGACTGCAATCACAACTATTCCCTACTCGAAAGTATCTGTAGATTTGTGCAAAAATTGGCTTGAAATGAATGCTCAAAGTATAGCACACACACGTCTAACACACAGCTGCAGCAGTGAGAAAATGGTGGCGACGGGGAAAATGGCTTGGTCTTATAGGGCAAGGACATGTGACATACACTGCCAAAGACACATGCCCTTGCTTGTGTGAAAAAAAGCAGTTCGCTCCATGTGTGCGCTGCTGATAGGCTGACAGATTGCACCTCCCCACTGTAAATGCGGGAAAGAGAAAAAAAAATGGAGATCTTCATTATTTATGCAGAGATCCATCCCCTGCCCCTCCCCCCGCCCCGCTGTACAGTCAAACTGCTTATTAACATTAATTTTCAGCATTACTGAGAAAATATCCAGTTATGATTTTGGTGCACGAACAGTTATCGAACATAACCTCGAACAGTCGGATTTTTTTTCAAATCGTTCGTGTTCGCCGAACGGCTCGAACACCGCTCAAAACAGCTCGAATTTGAGATTGGCGAACAGTTCGAGTCGAACACCGCTCATCTCTAATGTTCAGGCCTTGGGTGTTATAGTTGTACGGCAAAGAGAATTGGAAGGAGACAACACCAATTCACTTTTAAGAGATGGTGTGCATTTAAACGAAATTGGGACATACATTTTTCTTTTCTGGGTTACAAGATGGGCTGAAGAAAGCTTTGATTCTTTCGGGTGGGATTGGTCGTAATACAACGTAGGGGTACGTTGTTATCCTGCAAGGCCTTTTTTCTCATCGATACCCAATTATGTTTATTCAGCAAGGTCTGCTGAATGACAGCGTTTGGCCTTTGGGGGTTAAAAGAGGAGATCACTGAAAAGAAAGGAAATGGGCATGGATGAAATTTGTTGGAGTAGTCTAATTTTAATAAAGCTGTGGCCAGCCCACTTAACCCACATAAGTCTCAGTGTTTCATTGCTGGTAAGATGTAAGTTATATAAAGCAGCCCAGGTTTGTAGAAGGCTGGTGCATCACACTTCTTGCAGCCTTGATTAGTCAGAGCCATGGTCTGCAAAAAAACACAGAAATTTAAACAGAACCATTTACTATAATAGGTAGATGTTTTAGCCTTGAAAACCCCGTAGAACTTACAAGAAAAATCCATGTCTGAATGAGGTCAAGTTTTGACGATGAGTTTTTGGTGACTTTTTGACTCTGTGTATTTTTCCTGCGTCAAAAATGCAATGTCTTACAGTTCCAGCAAAGTAGATGGGATTTATAGAAATCTCATGCCCATTTGTGCTTCTTTTTTATGCAGCGTAAATTGACCAGCAGTGTGTGTTTCAAATCTACAACAATTTTTTTTGCAGGTACACTGAATTTTCTGTGCATATTTCCCCCATAGACTTCCAATTGATGTGGTCAATGCACAGGTACAAAATTCATGTACATTACTGATGAGTGAGCGTATTCAGACATCATGTTATCCAAGCATGCTCGGGTGTTATCCGAGTATCTCGGGCGTGCTTGAGAAATATGTTTGAGTCTGCAACTGCATGATTCGTGGCTGTTAGACAGTCGCTATACATGCTTGGATTGTCTGTTTGTTAGGCAATCCCCGCATGTGATACGGCTTTCTAAAAGCCGCGAAATATGCAGCCGCGGGGACTCGAACATATTACTCGAGCACGCCTGAGATACTCAGATAACACCCCAGCATGCTCAGATAACATGATGTCTGAACACGCTCGCTCATCACTAATGTAAGTTTTTAGTACGTTTCTGCTGTGGAAACATGCTAATAAACGCATGTAAACCACACATGAGTGTATCAATAAAGCAGCTTTGTTCAAAACATAATAAAAATACATGTAAAAAGATAGGTGCAGAAATGTTCAAGATGTTGTAGATTACATATGGTACGTATGACTTTGTTACAATTTTGCATTGTGACCCAGGAGCTTCTAGATACTCCTCTATATATATTTGTTCCATGTAAGTAACGTAGATTAGTAAATTTTTTTATTTTCCCAATGAAACTGAACTATTCTTATTAATTTAAATCTGTGGGAAGAATTGCAGTTTACTCCCACCATATAAAAAAGCCTAACTCATGTTCTAGTAATGCAAGATCCACAGTAATCCAAAACTAACATCTTGTACAGTACACCGAGTGGATGGAAATAAGAGATGTTCAGGTAGAGGGGGAAGTGTCAGTTTTGCTCACAGTCTGGAAAATTGGCAGCAGTAATGTTGTCTTTTTAACTCACGACCCTGGAGTTTCCTGGCAAACAATAAAAGGGAGAAAATGTAAGGCAATATTTTCCAAAGGAGCAGGGAAGTCCCAAAACCCTACAGCGAAATCTGCTAAGAAAATTATCTGAAGGAGAAATATGCTTATACTGCCAACAAAATCCCTATACAGGTCTGTACATACAGAGTAAAGTAGGCGGCAGTACCCTTATAGTAATATTCAGTATATTCTCGAGGAAAAGTCTCAGGGTACTGAACTCAGGTCATAACACTAAGCACATTTACAGTAATTTCACTTAGTACAGCTGCCTGCCAAGTTTCTTTAGACTCACAATCCTAGAGAGTGACATATTAAATGACACTATGCTCTAAATTGTAGCTTAAATAATGGACGTAGCTCATATTCCATTAACACGTTGTAGGGTATTGCAGACAGGCAAAGGATTTCGTTCCAGGTTTGTGGTTGACCCATGGAACATGCATAACATTTATCTAAGCACTGTACACTTCAGCTGGAAATGAGAAAAAAGAGCTTTTTAGTTTAGAAAATTTGTAGTTTGAGTATGGAAAAAATGTCTGCAGACAAGTCTCTAGGATGGAAAGAAAGATTAAAGGGGTTGTCTCCTTTCAGAAGGGTTTTTCCTATAAGATCCATTAGCTTTAAAAAAAAATAAACTGCTGTGAGTCATATTGGACATCCGGAGCAGCACCGGACCCAGGTAGGGTGAGTAAAGTGCAGTTTATTGGTTTTTTTACTACTAATGGAGATTATAGGAAAGCATTTTCTGAAAAGGGACAGCTCTTTTAAGGGAGTTTGTCAGCATAAAATGACTGCTTAAACCAATCACAGCACATTTTTGGGGACATAACCCTGATAAAAATCATACCTTTAGTCCCCGATTCATCATTTCACCAGGTTTCTGGCATAAATTGTTTTAAAAAGTTGAAAAAATGTTTGTGCCATACAGGGTGGCACAAACATTTTGAGAATTTTGGAATTTTTGCACAAGTTTTGTTCGCCAAAATACACGGAGTGGAGCACGCCCCTGATGCCACAGTTCATCTAATTCATGAAGAGCTATGGCATACCTTACTCCAGAAATCTTACTTCAGCCCATGACTGGAAGAAGATACTCTATGTGTTGAGGCCTCTTAATGAATCAGCGTGAATAATGCTGGGCTTGATGAATCAGGGTCTTAGTGTCTAAATGGTTTGCATTGTTGCATTGTGCAGGCTCTGAAACTTTTGTAGTATGCAGTCTCTGTAGGAGGCAATTAAGTTGAGGGCGTAACGGTGCAAATAAAGTAGTAACTATGGCTCTTCACTAGCAGATGAAGTGTCATCATTTACTTATGTGGAAAACAAAGCTGCCAAGAAATCTGAGCAAGGTTCAATCTATCCTCCAATCCATTTATCTCAAGTTTGTCTTTGTTAGCCAAGCCGCATCCTCAGGCTGGTGTCATTATTATCATCGTCTCCAACTCCTCCTCCGTTGCACTGTCAGATACCTGAATGTATAGCCAGGAAAAAAAATATTTGCTTTTGTGCCAAACCAACTCCCACCTGGTCAAATTGTTGGTAGTGGAATACCATTTAGTGGATTTCACTAACTTTTTGAGAAATGATGGTGTGTGCTCAGCCCAGCTGGAATTATTTTCCACAGAAAAGGGTGCCCACTCTGTGTTTTCATGCACAGGAGAACATGAGCCTCTCTCTAGAATTGTCATTGAACTCAAAAATCAACTATCCACTATCAATATGTGGAGCAGCAATTATGGACAGGTACGGTACATTAGGGTGACACTTTTTGAGTACATTTTTAGGTGTCACCCATGGGAATAATTCCCTTTGGTGTGATTGTAACATACACAAAGTTTCTTAACATTGCAACATTGTTTATTGGTGGCTCAATATTCACAAAACTAACAATTATTTGCAGCAAAGTGTTACAGATTCGGGTGGTGGAACCTCTGTGCTGCGGTGCAAGGAGGGACCAGAGGGGCGTCACTAAGTATCAACTCGGACTGACCAAGGTCGCACGTGAACCAGGGAAGGACCGAGCAGAGGGACCAGGTGGTACTCTGGACCAGTCCTTGTATGAGAGCAGGTGACTCCCATGGGTAAGACCGGTATAGCAGATGAGCATGGCAGGCAGGCTGACGGGTGATCCGGGGAGACGGACTAGCAGACACCACGGGTAACTGGCAGGAGCTTCCAGGTAGGCTGGTTGGTAGGAACGGCAGGTAACTGGTACATTCTCCGGGTAGGCAGGCAAGCCTGGCCCATAGACAGACTGGCGGTTTAGGGCCATAGGCAGACCGTCGGGCTGGAGAGTGTACTTTGCAGGCGGACACAGGTAGACAGGCTGGCGGACTGGACTGGTAGTCAGTCTGAGCGGACTGGACTGGTAGTCAGGCTGGCGGACTGGACTGGTAGTCAGGCTGGCGGACTCGACTGGTAGTCAGGCTGGCGGACTGGACTGGTAGTCAGGCTAGTGACTCGACCCCTGGGCCGTGGGGCACTCGAGACCGGACTTCAGGGCAATGCTGGGAGTAGTAGTGGCGACCCGGTCCCATGGCTCAGGGTGGTCAGACCAGTGGTAGTCTATGATGTGTTTTAGGTAATGTCCGACTATGCCACCCGTGGGTTGCGGTCACGGAGGACCGCCGCTGCAAGGCAGACCGCTGAGGCTGGTGTTGGGGATGCAGCAGGGAATAGTACAACTCCCCACGGGAGGAGTGTAGCCTCAGGGCAGTGTGATAGGATGCTGGGGGTGATGGTGCAGGCGCAGCAGTAACCGCACAGAGTCCAATAATGCAGTCCAGGGTCTTTTACTGATCTTATCATAGACCCAACAGGAGTACAGGGTAGGAATAGACCTGGGTGTCTGAGGGCATTCGGGCAAGCTCCGCTGGTCAGGGTGAGTGGGTAGGCCTACTGTTCTCTTTCTGCCCTTGCTGACTATCTCCCCCATTAGTGGTATGATAGCCCACGTCCCTGAGCTTGCCGTGTACTGCGCCTGTATGGCTTGCGACTCGGGCCTTTGGTACCTGTAGCTTCTCCGTGCTGTACCGGTCCCTCTGTGTGGCGGAACCTCCAGGCTTCTTGGCCAAGGGACCTAAAATCCCTTGCAGGTAGATGATCTGCTGCAGAACTTGCAATCCTGACAGCCTCGGACCCCAGTGTCCGGTATGCGGTTTCCTCTCTGCCAGGACCGGCTCTCGTCGCCTCTGTCCCTGGCTTGGTGTTCCTCCTATGCCTCCTGGACTCCTCAGCTGTGGCTGACCTGTCCCTCTGCTTCTGGGAACCCTTCTGGATACTTCAGAAGCGGGTCCTGGTCTCTCTAACCCTGCCCTCAGTACCAGTTTTTATAGGGGCAGCCTGCTTCCCCTACTGGCCTGGGACAGGAGGTGCGGCATGCAAATGGTCCATGACCAGAGAACCTCCCTCCTGCTCTCAGACACAGCCTTGCAAGTTTGTGGCCTCCAGGCCTGGGGTGACACATTCCCCCCTAGGAAAGCTTAGTACTCCGGGACTAAACAAGAAACACGATACAGGGTAGAAATTATAACAAAAACATAACTGAGAAGAAAACAACAAACAACACCACATATTGAGTTCTTTAGGTCACAGTATGTCCTGTGACCGGGTGTCCATTTCACCCACACAACGGGAGCCTTAACCAGGTGGGGGTCTGTCCTTGCCCCGAGTCCTTGACAGTCTTTATTCTTTCCTTTGGTTAGGCTCCAAACATATTTACAAGGAAGTCCCGGTTACTCAAAGTTCATAACCTTTTAGTCCATTTGTCACTAGGAAAAACTGGAAAACAGTATTAATAACCAGGGATCAAACATAACACATTAGATATATACATTATGCATTTAGATCTTCCAGCGAGCTGGCATTTGACCCCTAGTGCTCCTGGTTCACCTCCTTAACCCACTGTCTGATGGTGGACCAACCTGGCTTTCCTCACTATTATTGAGGGTACAGCTACTAGCTGGGTGTACAGGTAGGGCAGGTAGCTGTCTGCGGGTCCTTTGGCTTACCGCAGGCATGGCAAGCTCACTGTCAGCAGAGGGTTGACTCTCCTGGGCTGCTGGCGTGGGTTCTTCCGCTTCTGGGGCCGCTTGCTCTTCTTGTTCTTCCTGTCCTCCTGTAGGCTCCTGCTGGGTAGGCTGAAGGAAGTGTAGGACGGATACCACTATTGTGCCATTTATCTGAGTCTAGGTCCAGGGGAGCTCTCCAAGAACTGTGCTGATCATCTCTTCCATGTCCTCTGCGGGTTCAAGGTCATCTTGATCTTCACTTGGACTCTGTAGTTGCTCGGGGCACCGTTTTAGGTGGTCTCTGGAGACGGTGCTAGTGGTTTCTCCTCCATCCTTGGTAATCACACATACCTTCGGGTTGTCGTGGTCGGACTGCAGTACTGTGTACGGGTCTCTCTCCCACTGGTCGTCAAGCTTGTGAAGCCTTCTCTTCCGCTTCAGGACCTGCTCACCAGGTTCCAGGGGACCAGCAGGGGCGTGTTGGTTGAAGAGCCTCTCTTGCTTTTCTCTCGCTTGAGCCAGACTCCTCTCCACACTCTCCTGTACCTTCTTGTACTGTAGCCGCCGTTCCGTATCCCAGTCCGCATCTGGGGAGGTGTCCTCAGGTGTCAGGACTCCCATCTCCAGGTCAACTGGCAGCTTACCTGGTCTTGCTCGCATCAGGTAAGCCGGGGTGCAATTTGTAGCATTCACCGGGATGTGGTTGTACAAGTCAATCAGATCTGGCAGCTTCTCCTGGCCACAGGCTGCGTTCTTCCAGGGGTAACGTCTTGAGATCGATGACGATATTGTTCATTTTCTCACACAGCCCGTTGGTTTGCGGGTGGTAAGGCGTTGTCCGAATTTTCCTACAGCCGTAGAGGTTGCAGAACTCCTGGAATACTTCAGCCTCAAGCGCTGGACCTTGATCTGTCAAGACCTGTTCTGGATACCCATGTGGACGACAGAAGTGTTGCTGGAAGGCTCTGGCCGCAGTTTGGGCTGTCAGGTCTTTAACAGGAACCACTACCAGGAACCGGGAGTAATGGTCCACAATTGTCAGGGCATAGACGTAGCCCGACCGGCTTGGAGCCAATTTCACATGGTCCAGAGCTACCAGCTCAAGAGGCTGCCTGGTGACGATGGGCCTCAAGGGTGTCTGCTGGCTGGTACGGTCCTTCCTTCTGAGGTGACATGGGCCGCAGTCCCTGCTCCACTTCTCGATGGCCCTTCTCATGCCGACCCAGTAGAACCGCTCCCTCAGTAGGAACTCCAGTTTCTTCCACCCAAATTGTCCCGCTCTGTCATGGTAGGCCTCCAGGACCATTGCTGCATCTCGCCTTGGGACCACTATCAGCCAGGTTAGCTCGTGCGTCCGGTGATTGACAAGCCTTCTGCACAGCTTACCCTCGTAGAGGAATAGCCTGCTTTTCTCCTTCCATATCTGCTTGGCTTCCTCTGGAGCGTCCGGGCCAGGGCTAGCGTCTTCCTGGGTTAACATGTCTTTCACCAGGCGTATTGCAGGGTCGCTATCTTGCGTTTCAGCCCAGTCGTGGTGGGGTAAGGGGTTGAACATGACGGTGGTTAAGTCTTTGTTTCTTACCCTGTGAGAAAGCTGAGTGGCCCCATACCGGTGGAAAGCAGGGAGCTCTATTTCCTCCAGCTCTTCCGAGTCGTCTTCTCCTTCAGGTAGGTGGGGCATTCTTGATAGGGCATCTGCGTTGGCGTTGGTTCTGCCTGACCAGTATTTGATTGTGAAGTCATAATTGGATAGCCGGGCCATCCACCGCTGTTCTAGGGCACCTAATCTTGCATTGTCCAGATGTGTCAACGGGTTGTTGTCCGTGTACACGGTGAACTTTGCAGAGGCCAGGTAATGCTTAAACCGTTCGGTGACGGCCCACACCACTGCCAAGAAATCTAGCTTGAAGGAGCTGTAGTTCTCCGGGTTTCTTTCAGTGGGCCTCAGCTTCCGGCTGGCATACGCGATCACCCTTTCTCTGCCCTGTTGGTTCTGTGACAGTACGGCTCCCAGCCCCACATTACTGGCATCTGTGTGGAGGATAAAAGGCTGAACATAATCGGGGTAGGCCAGGATCTCATCCCCCGTGAGGGCCATCTTCAACTGGCGGAAGGACTCCTCTTCCGGCTTGTCCCACTTGAAGGGTGGCTTGTGACTTCTGGATTTAGATTGCCCTATCAGGAGGTCCTGCATAGGGGCTGCCATCTTAGTGAACCCAGGGATGAACCTTCGGTAGTAGCCTACCAACCAGAGGAATTGCCTCACTTGCTTGATGTTAGAGGAGCTTGGCCAGCTCTTGATGGTTGTAACTTTGTCGGGGGCTACTCCCTCTGCACTCACCACGTGTCCTAGGTATTGGACCTTCGGTTTTAACAGGTGGCACTTTGAAGGCTTCACTTTCAGGCCGTAGCCTGCCAGGGCTTCGAACACCTCGGCCAGGTGCTTTAGATGATCCTCGTAAGTCTTTGAATAGACGATCACGTCGTCCAGGTAAAGGAGGACCGTCTCGAAGTTTCGGTGCCCTAGACAGCATTCCATCAGCCTCTGGAAGGTCCCTGGTGCATTGCAGAGCCCGAAGGGCATACAGTTGAACTCGCTCAGTCCCATCGGGGTGGTGAAGGCGGTCTTCTCCTTGTCAGCCTCTGCCACAGGAGCCTGCCAGTACCCGCTAGTAAGGTCCAAAGTAGAGAAGAAATTAGCTGATTTTAGAGCTGCTAAAGACTCCTCTATCCTAGGTAACGGATACGCATCTTTATGGGTGATATGATTGATTTGTCTATAGTCCACGCACATTCTCATGGTACCTTCTTTCTTTTTTACCAAAACTAAGGGAGCTGCCCAGGGGCTACAGCTATCTCTAATGACCCCAGCTTCTTTCATTTCTTTCAGCATACCCTTGGCGTTCTGATAATGTGCTGGGGGTACTGGCCTGTGTCTCTCTTTTATTGGTGGGTGGCTCCCCGTGGGAATATGGTGTTCTATCCCTTTTACTCTGCCGAAGTCTAGCGGGTGCTTACTAAAGATCCTTTCGTACTCCAGAACCACCCGGTAGACTCCTTGTTTTTGGTGCAGGGGAGTGGAATCAGCACCCACATGGAGTTTCTGGCACCAGTCCTCCTTTTGTTTCTGGGAGCCATTACCCTCCGCCTGTGGAGATGGAGGCAACGGTTCCACGGCCCTGATAGCATTGTGTTGGACGGCAAACAATTTGGCAAGTGTAGCGTACCTGGGTAAGTGTACCTCCCTCTCCCCAATGTTGAGAATGCGAACGGGCACCCTCCCATGACGGACATCAACCACCTCCCGGGCTGTCAAAATGGTGGGCCTGCTGTCTGAGTACACGGGTTCTACCATGGCTTGGTAGTCTCTGCCTCTCAACCCGATTGCAATCCGACACCAGATCATCATTTCACTTTTGGGAGGCATGGAAATGGGGAATAGGTCACTCATTCTTACGCTACCGATCTCACCACCAGACAGTTCTACCTGCTGCCGTCTCATCAGGGCTCTTATCTCTTTCTGGAATGACCCTCTTTTGGCTGGAGCTCGCATTCAACGCCACCTGCTGTAAAATCACAATTACTTCTGAGAGACAGTTTTCAATTACGTTAGTACCCACAGTTATTTTAGGGTGACTTTCACGACCATCAATGTCCACAATGATCACTCCCTGTGCCGGCAGTTCCACCTTACCAATCGTGATGGTCATCTCTCTGAACCCCACCTGCGGCACGGGTTGGCCATTGCTGGCAATGATGCTTAAGTCATCGTCCGGGTAGCGGGTTATGTCAGCGTCACTCCAGTACCGCTTGAAAAGTACGTAGGGGATGGTAGTCACTTGAGACCCAGTGTCTAGCAGTGCACTCATGGGGATACCGTCCAGCACTACGGGTAAGACCGGGCGTCCTCCCACGTACTTATCACGCCAGTTAGACGGGCCTGATGACCTTATGCCTGGGGGTTGGTCCTCTGCCCCAGGTCGGACCCATTTAAAGTACAGTACCTTGCTATGTGTCCTGGCTGACTGCAACGGCGGCAAATCGGCTGTCCATCCTCAGCGTAGCGGTTGGCGGGCCTCCCTCGGAACGGCGGAATCCTCCTCTGTCGACGCCACGGGACATCCTCCGGACTGGAAGCCAGCTCGATTGGTCTTGACGGTTCCACCTGCAATGACTGTACGGTCCTGGTTAATGCAGCCACACTCTTTGTCAGCTCCTGGACCTGATGGTGCAGGTCTGCAGGCTGGGATGGATTTAGGGCCTGTGCATCAGCCCCCACAAGGTCTGCAGGGTAGGGCGCTGCCCGCTGGTGGTAAGTGATGGCAGGGCGCCGGGAAGCTACAGCGCCACCTGCTGCGGGTTCTCTGATCACTTGGATGGCCCGATCCTTGAACTGCGCAAAAGTCAAATCGGGGTTCTGTAGGGCCATGAGGCGCAGCTGGGTTCTGTGGGAGCTGGACAGCAGAACTTCTATGAACTGGTCAGTCAACAGTTTATCAGAGTCCTGCACGCTACCAGGGTCAGCTTGTTTGATAGCTCTCAGGGCTTCTTGCAGGTTCAAGGCATAGTCTCTGATACTATCCTGGGCCCGCTGCTTACAGCCATAGAACCGCATTTTTATTTATGCTGAAGTACGGGTATCAAAGGTACTCCACAGCCGGTTCAGAATGTCCTTTACTGTCTTTTTCTCTTCATCTGACCATGATTTCACTTCCCGCTGGGCTGCACCGGTGAGCTGCCCAGTTAGAATGCTCACTTTCTGTTCTTCCATCAGGGGATAAACTTTGAACAAACTGTGCAGTCTTTCCCTAAAGTCAGTTAAGGTATGGGGGTCCCCTGAGTATTGGGGCAGCTAGGCCGCTCCAGGGATGTAGGGCATAGAGAACGGCATCACCGCTGCTGCAGCCCCGCTGGTTGTAGAAGGCCCCTCCGTGTCCGTCATCTTCCTCCCCCCTAGTTAAGCGTGGCCTACCTTCCGACGATCCTCTTCTGTAGGCCGCGGCTCCCCTGGTGCTGCTCCGGACGAGGACCTTGCCTCGCGTCCTGGTGACGTCAGCGTCGCTCTCTCTCTCTTCCAGGACCTTGCACAGCGTCAGTGCGTGGGGCGGAGCTTCGGGTCTCGCGCGGTTTGGACGTCCACGCCCCCCTTCTTCTCGCGCGGCGTCCCGAAGATGGCGTCCGATGGCGGGAAAACGGCTGAAGATGGCGGGAACAGACGGGAGATGGCGGGAGACGGCTGAAAATGGCGGGAAACGGCTCCGGATGGCGGGAAACCTCTTCTTCAGGTACATGTACAGTCTTTTTCAGGCACGCAATACCCGTTTGTGGCGGGTTGGTTACTATCCTGCCGACTAAGCCAAAGCTGACTCGCCCCCTGGGCCGTGGGGCACTCGAGACCGGACTTCAGGGCAATGCTGGGAGTAGTAGTGGCGACCCAGCCCGTGGCTCAGGGTGGTCTGACCAGTGGTAGTCTATGATGTGTTTTAGGTAATGTCCGACTACGCCACCAGTGGGTTGCGGTCACGGAGGACCGCCGCTGCAAGGCAGACCTCTGAGGCTGGTGTTGGGGATGCAGCAAGGAATAGTACAACTCCCCACGGGAGGAGTGTAGCCTCAGGGCAGTGTGATAGGATGCTGGGGGTGATGGTGCAGGCGCAGCAGTAACCACACAGAGTCCAATAATGTAGTCCAGGGTCTTTTACTGATCTTATCATAGACCCAACAGGAGTACAGGGTAGGAATAGACCTGGGTGTCTGAGGGCATTCGGGCAAGCTCCGCTGGTCAGGGTGAATGGGTAGGCCTACTGTTCTCTTTCAGCCCTTGCTGACTATCTCCCCCTTTAGTGGTATGATAGCCCATGTCCCTGAGCTTGCCGTGTACTACGCTTCTCCGTGCTGTACCGGTCCCTCTGTGTGGCGGAACCTCCAGGCTTCTTGGCCAAGGGACCAAAAATCCCTCGCAGGTAGATGATCTGCTGCAGAACTTGCAATCCTGACAGCCTCGGACCCCAGTGTCCGGTATGCGGTTTCCTCTCTGCCAGGACCGGCTCTAGTCGCCTCTGTCCCTGGCTTAGTGTTCCTCCTATGCCTCCTGGACTCCTCAGCTGCGGCTGACCTGTCCCTCTGCTTCTGGGAACCCTTCTGAATACTTCAGAAGCGGGTCCTGGTCTCTCTAACCCTGCCCTCAGTACCAGTTTTATAGGGGCAGCCTGCTCCTACTGGCCTGGGACAGGAGGTGCGGCATGCAAATGGTCCATGACCAGAGAACCTCCCTCCTGCTCTCAGACACAGCCTTACAAGTTTGTGGCCTCCAGGCCTGGGGTGACACACTAGCAGCGGGACCTGAGGGCTGAAGCAGAGTTTAGAACACAGAGCTACAACCTTGCACGGACACCTTCATTTTGGAGGAGGTGTTTTTTATATGAGAGGTCCTCCGACCATTGGCCGGGGACTCCTTAGGACAGCGCGAGCAGCCCCTTTAAGAGGGAGGGAGTGCGCGCCCTAAGCACAGTGCTTTGGAAGCTGCGCGTGCCTGCAGCAGCAGCAGAAGGGCCGGAGGATGCCGGGCCCGGAGTGCGGCGGTAAGGGGGACGGTGTCTCTGCCTGTTAGGGGGCAGAGACGCCGATGCTACAGTACCCCCACTTTATGCCCCCTCTTCTTTAGGTACGAAAAAAATTTTTTAAGAAGAAGTGGGGTGTGGATGTTCTCCCTGGGTTCCCAAGTTCTCTCCTCTGGGCCAAACCCCTTCCAATCCATCAGAAAAAAAGGTTTTTCCTCTTACCCTCTTGGTGGCCAGAATGTTCTCTACCTCATAGACGTCCTCAGCGGAGACCAGAGCTGGGGAGGTACCTGGATCGTCGGAAAAAGAATTAAGAACAACCGGTTTGAGGAGACATACGTGGAAGGAGTAGGGAATCCGTAAGGTGGCCGGGAGTATTAACTTGTAGGCCACAGGATTGATTTGCTTGAGGACTTTCAAATGGACCGATGAACCGTGGACCCAACTTATAGGAAGGTATTTTGAGACGAACATGTTTGGAGGAGAGCCAAACCTTCTCTCCAGGACGGAATTGAGGCGGATCCAGACGTCTCTTATCAGTATGTCCCTTCATCCGCTCAGAGGATTGAAGAAGTGTGGATCTAGTGTCCTCCCAAATGGTGGAAAACTCGCTGACCAGAGACTCCGTGGCAGGATTGTCCACTGAAGCGGAGACGGGAAACGGAATCCGGAGGTGTTGACCATAGACCACAAAGAACGGGGACTTATAAGAAGATTCGCTCTCATGGTTATTATAGGAGAAATCGGCCCATGGTAGGAGCTCTACCCAATCTGTATGGTGAGCATTGATAAAATGCTGGAGGAAGCTGGTAAGGATCTGGTTGATATGTTCCACTTGGCCATTGGACTGAGGATGATAAGCAGAGGAGAAATCCAGAGAGACATCCAGCAGCTTACACGTAGCTTTCCAGAAGCGCAGAGTGAACTGGACCCCTCGATCAGACACAATGTGGAGAGGTAGGCCGTGGAGACGAAAGATGTGATGGATGAAGTCCTTAGCCAGCACAGATGCAGATGGGAGACTAGGCAGAGGGATAAAGTGGTCCATTTTAGAAAAGCGGTCAGCGACCACCTAAATGACAGTACAACCGGGAGAAACAGGGAGATCAGTAATAAAGTCCATAGCAATGTGTTGCCATGGGGCAGCAGGTACGAGAAGAGGCAGGAGACGGCCGCCTGGAAGACGTCTGGGAACCTTGTTGTGGGCACAGGATGAACAAGCCGTGATGGAGTCTACAACATCCTTGCGCAGGGAAGGCCACCAGTAATGCCGGGTAAGGAGCAGGAAGGTCCTCCGCTGGCCAGCATGGCCGGCTAGTTTAGATGAATGACCCCAGTGAAGAACCTTCTTACGATCCGGAACCGCTACAAACGTCTTACCGGGTGGGAGATGAGACAGGTCCAAGGAAGCCCCATTCATCACTTTGGAGGGATTGAAGACATGCATAGGCTCCTCCTTTTGATCGGAAGACAGGAAAGATCGAGACAAAGCGTCGGCTTTAACTTTCTTGTCCGCAGGCGGTAATGTAGGGTAAAGTTAAAACGGGCGAAGAACAAAGACCACCGGGCCTGATGCGGATTGAGTCTTTAGGTATTTTGTAGATATGCCAGGTTTTGTGGTCAGTATAGATGACCACTGGGTGCAGAGCCCCCTCTAGCAGGTAACGCCACTCCTCCAGCACCAATTTGATGGCTAGCAGTTCTCGGTCTCCTATGGAATAGTTGCGCTCGGACGAGTAAAAGAGCTTGGAGAAGAAGCCGCAGGTTACCATTCTCCCGGACGGAGATTTCTGGGTGAGCACCGCTCCGGCTCCATAAGAGGAAGCATCAACCTCCAGAAAGAACAGTTTGTTGCAATCTGGATGGTGCAGCACGGGGGTAGAAGATAAGGCTTGTTTTAAGGAGAGGAAGGCCTCCTCTGCTTCGGACGTCCATTCCTTAAGATTAGCACCCTTATGGGTGAGCGCAGAGATGGGTGCAGTCCGGGAACAGAAATGCGGGATGAAGAGGGGGTAATAGTTAGTGAAGCCCAGGAATCTCTGAATTGCCTTCAACCCCTCCAGTCGGAGCCACTTTAAGCCGGAAGAGACCTTCTCAGGGTCCAACCGTAGACCAGTCTTAGAGATAATATAGCCCAGGAACGGAAGAGAGGACTGCTCGAAGAGGCATTTCTCAAATTTTGCATATAGGTGATTCTTCCTGAGCCTAAGCAGGACATGATGAACATCCCTCCGGTGTGTGGGTAGATCCGGAGAGAAGACCAAGATGACGTCCAGGTACACCACCACGCATGAATGTAAGAGGTCACGGAAGATGTCGTTAACTAGTTCTTGGAAGATGGCTGGAGCATTACAGAGGCCGAAGGGCATCACACGGTATTCATAGTGGCCGTCCCGGGTATTGAATGCCGTCTTTCACTCGTCTCCTTGGCGAATCCGGACCAAGTTATACGCCCCACAAAGATTGAGCTTGGAGAAGATCTTCGCACCTTTAAGGCGGTCGAACAGCTCTGGATGATTGGCAGGGGGTATTTATTTTTGTTAGCAATCTGGTTAAGTCCCCTATAATCGATACAGGGGCGTAGTGAGCCGTCTTTCTTTTTTGCAAAGAAGAATCCAGCTGCAGCCGAGGAGGTAGATTTCTGGATGAATCCCCTAGCCAGATTTTCTTCAATGTACTCCGACATGGCCCGGGTTTTGGCCAGCGACAAGGGGTAGATACATCCACGGGGTGGAGTGGCAGCGGGTACCAGGTCGATAGGGCAATCATATGGCCTATGAGGTGGCAGTGTCTCTGCCTACTTCTTGTCGAAGACATCTGCATAGGACCAGTAAGGTGCCGGTAGACGTAGGTCGAACCGGGCGAACCGGAACCAGGCAGGTCTCATGGCAATCCTGCCCCCAACGGAACACCTCAGAGGATCGTCAATTCAGAACGGGTTCATGTCTCTGTAGCCAGGGTAGACCTAGCAAAAGGGAGTGAGAGAGTCCGGATAGCACATGGAAGGAGATCCTCTCTGAGTGCAGCATTCCCACCTGAAGGGTTACAGGCTCTGTGACGAGCAAGATGGTCACCGGAAGGAGTCTTCTATCCACAGAAATGACTGCCAATGGTTCAGCCAGAGGTTTGGTGGGAATCTGATACTTCTCTACAAGGGACTGAGAAATGAGACTCCCGGGGGCTCCGGAATTCAGGTGGGCGGTTTCGAAGAAGCGGTTCTCTCCACAGGAAATAGAAACGGATAGAGTCAAGAAAGGAGAGGATTTACTCTTGCCTAGGATGACCTCTCCGAGTGGTCCTACACACTGGAGTTTCCCGGCTTCTCTGGGCAGGAACGGATCAGATGCTCCTTACTACCACAGTAGAAACAGCTTCACTCGGCACGGCGTGTTTCTTGGCGAGACTTGACCATCTTGGTCTGGTCGATCTGCATGGGTTCGGGCGAGCATGCCCGGGGAGTTGCAGGTTGGGAGGCAGGTTTCTGGAAAACAGGAGCAAGATGAGGAAATCTTCTCTCCCGGGTAGTCTCCTTAGCTCGTTCCAGGAAACGGATGTCAATCCGGGTAGCTAGTGACACCAGGTCATCCAGGGTGGTAGGAATGTCTCGGCCGGCTAGCTCGTCCTTGATCCATCTGGAAAGACCCTCCCAGAAGGTGGACACCAGGGCCTCGTTGTTCCAGGCAAGCTCAGAAGCGAGGGTACGGAACTGTATGGCATACTGGCCCACGGTGAGACTTCCTTGGCAGAGTCGGAGTAATGAGGAGGCAGTAGAAGTCCTTCGTCCGGGCTCATCGAAGACCTTCCGGAAGGCAGTGAGGAAAGCCGGAAGATCGGACACCAGGGGATCCCCTCTCTCCAATAGAGGGTTTAGCCATGCCAATGCTTCCCCGGTGAGGTGAGACATAATGAACGCCACCTTGGCCCGGTCAGAGGGAAACTGATGTGCCAGTAGTTCAAAGTGCAGCATGCACTGGTTCAGAAAACCCCGACATAAGATGGGGTCACCCCCAAAATGAGGAGGCACAGAGAGCTGGGGTGGCAGTGGTAGGCAGAGGTGCCACCGGAGCTGGTGTCGCACGGTTCGAGGCGGACACTGGTGGGACGGACAGCATGTCCAGGTGAGAGTTGACAGACCGCAGGTAGGTCAGGATGGTTTTCTGTTGGGATCTCTGACGAGAAACCTCCTGGTACAGGTTAGCAAGCGAAGGAGCCTGGGGGCCACCGGCTTCCTTGGCCCGTGCAAACTGTTACGGATCCGGGTGGTGGAACCTCTAGGCTGCGGTGCAAGGGGGGACCAGAGGGGCCTAACTAAGTATTAACTCGGACTGATTAAGGTCGCACGGCGGCTCAATCGACTCCGTGAACTAGGGAAGGACCGAGCAGAGGGACCAGGTGGTACTCTGAACCAGTCCTTGTATGACAGCAGGTGACTCCCACGGGTCAGAAGGCAGGGACTGACCGGTATAGCAGATGAGCACGGCAGGCAGGCTGATGGGTGATCCGGGAAGACGGACAAGCAGACACCACGGCAGGAGCCTGCAGGTAGGCTGGCTGGTGGGCATGGTAGGTAACTGGTACATTCTCCGGGTAGGCAGGCAAGCCTGGCCCATAGACAGACTGGCGAGTTAGGAATGTATGCAAACCGTCGGGCTGGAGAGTGTACTTGGCTGGCAGACACAGGTAGTCAGGCTGGTGGACTGGACTGGTAGCTGTTATGATCTGCAAAATGTACTAAGGAAAGATAGGGGAAAGCTGTCCCTACAGTAAGACTAAGCTGAATCCCTACGATGTAGTGGGCTGCCTGTTCCTAGTGAACAGACCCGCCTTAGTCCTCGGCTAGTCTGAATGAAGACCTATAGAATTAAGGGAGGGGTCCCTAAAAGAACTAAGGACTGGGACAAAAATGGGACACCTCCTAAACAGAGAAGTTGTTGCAGAACACAAAAAGACAAACTGACAAAAATGTACTAGAGGTCCCAGAGGACGAAGAGAACTTGACAGAGAAAGGCACCGAAGCCCAAGGCTAGAGAAACAGTCAAACACTGAAGTCCAGCACAGCCACAAGGGCGGAGCTGGAATGTAAAGGCAGATGGTCACGTGACCGCAAAACACAAGATGGAAAAAACTAACAGGAGGGTTCTAACAGTACCCCCTCTTTTATGAGGATCCTCCGGATCCTCCAGGCCCAGGCCTATCCGGAAACATCCTGTGGAACGCTTTAACAAGCCTAGGAGCAGAGACATCATCCGTCCTTACCCAGGAGTTGTCTTCGGGACCGAAACCCTTCCAGGAGACAAGATACTGTAATGTCCCTCTATGCCATCTAGAATTCAAGATACGAGAAATTTCATATTCTCCGTCTTCCACAACAGGATGAACTGTGACAGTGGCGTCCCTATCAGATACATCAGCCTTTTTCAACAAGGAAACATGAAACACAGGATTAATCTTCCAGGAAGTAGGGACATCTAACCTAACAGCAGACGGGCTAACAACCTGAAGCACTTTAAATGGACCCACAAACTAAGGACCCAGTTTTTAGAGGGAATCCTCAACCGCAGGTTCTTCGAGGACAAGCAAACCATGTCACCCACAGTAAACAAAACCTCCTTACGTTTCCTGTCAAAATACTTCTTGGACTTCTTGTTAGCCTCTTGAAGGTTGCAACGTACATTAGTCCAAACTCTCTCCAAATCACCGGAAAAATTCTCCTCCTCCTGCACCGCCGACCCCAATTTGGTGAACGAACCAAAAGATGGATGTCTCCCAGTAGAACAAAAAAGAGAACACCCAGCAGAGGAGGATGCATGATTGTTAAGAGCAAATTCTGCGAGAGGCAGAAACTCAGACCATACCTCTTGATTGTCCGCCACAAAACAACGCAAAAACTGTTCAACATCCTGGTTATTTCTTTCAGTCTGTCCATTAGACTCAGGATGATAACCAGACGAAAATGACAAATGGACTCCCAACCTGTCACAAAAAGCGCACCAAAAGCGAGCCACAAACTGAGGTCCTCTATCAGAAACAATATCCGAGGGAACGCCATGGAGCTTGACAATCTCCTTAACAAACGCCTTAGCGAGTGTCTTGGCGCAGGGCAACTTAATGAATGGAACCAAATGACACATCTTACTAAAACGGTTCACGACCACCCAGATGACAGTAAAACTCTCGGACACAGGAAGATCAGTAATAAAATCCATTGTGAGATGCGTCCAAGGTGCACTAGGAACCTCCAGAGGGCAAAGCAACCCCGCAGCAGGAGTATGTGAAGCCTTTGACCTAGCACACACAGTACACTGACGCACCCACTAGATGACTTCCTTCTGCCATCCAGGCCACCAAAAACTGCGACTGATAAGTCTCTTAGTCTCCGAAATTCCGGGATAACCTGCCAACTGAGACTCATGACACTCCACAAACAAATCTCTCCTAAAGGCTCTAGGCACGAACAACCTCCCATGGGGAGTGTTAGATGGAGCATCATCTTGAGCTTTCAGAATCCCATTCTCCAAAACGGAGTCCAATGCCGCCACCACAACTCCTTTCTGTAAAATGCTCTCCTCCTCCTCGGCACCGACCGTAGGAGAGAAGCTGCGAGATAAAGCATTGGCTTTAACATTCTTAGTATCAGGGATAAAAAATGAAAAAAAAAAGGAAAAATGAAACCGAGAAAAAAAAATTGCCCACCTAGTTTGACGGGCATTCAAGCGCTTGGCAGCATCCAGATAGATTAAATTCTTATGATCTGTGAAAATCTGAATCGGAAATCTAGCGCCTTCCAAAAAATGAAACCAATGTTCAAACGCAAGTTTAATAGCCAGCAACTCCCGATTTCCAACATCATAATTCAGTTCGGTTTCAGAATTTTTTTTCGAAAAGAAGGCACAAGGATGTACTCAACCCTTGTTCTCCTGAGACAAAACTGCTCTGACCCCCACCAATGAAGCATCGACCTCGACCAAAAAAGGCTTGGTCTCATCAGGCTGCATAAGGATAGGGGCAGAACTGAACCTCTCTTTGAGATACTCAAACGCTTCAATGGCCTCAGTAGTCCACTAGGCCATATTCACACCTTTCCTGGTGAGATTGGTTAGAGGTTTAACAATTACAGAAAAATTCTTAATGAATTTCCTGTAATAATTGGCAAAACCCAAAAATCTCTGTATAGATTTCAAACCAATAGGCCTAGGTCATTCCTGCACAGCCTGAACCTTCACAGAGTCCATCTCAAAGCCCTCGCTGGAGACAATGTAGCCCAAAAAACTAATTTTCTGCACAGTGAACTCACATTTCTCCAGCTTAGCAAAGAGTGAATTATCAATCAATAACTGCAAAACTTCACATACACTCTGCCAATGGGACTCTAGATCTGGTGAGTAAATCAAAATGTCATCCAAATACACAACCACATTCTTACCAATCAAAGGTCTCAGGATGTCATTAATAAGGTTCTGAAAAAATGCAGGTGCATTGGTAAGACCAAAAGGCATCACCAGATTCTCAAAATAACCTACCGGAGTGTTAAAAGCAGTTTTCCAAATATCACCCTCCTTCACTCGTAACAAATTGTATGGCCCCCGGAGATCAATCTTAGAGAACCACTTGCCCCACTAACTGGTTAAACAAGTCAGGAATTAACGGCAATGGGTAGGAATTGCGTACGGTAATCTTATTAATTTCACGAAAATCCAGACATGGACGCAAACCGCCGTCCTTTTTTTTAACAAAGAAAAATCCAACTGCCACAGGCGACTTAGAAGGTCTAATGTGACCAGCAGCCAGGCTAGTCTGTATGTACTCCTCCAAGGCCTTTCTTTCAGGGATAGTCAGATTAAACAAGCGACTCTTGGGAAGAGTAGCTCCTGGAACAAACTCAATGGCGCAATCATAATCCCTATGTGGAGGTAAAACTTGCAACTCCTCCTCCGAAAAAACCCTCCAAAAATCTTTAATAGGTATTGGTAATTCCCCTTTTTCCACAGCCGCAATGCGACCATTACAACATTTATCATAGCACTTCGGACTCCAAGACTTAATCACATTAGTAGACCAGTCCAATAAAGGATTGTGCAGTTTTAACCAAGGCAATCCTAGAACAACTGGAGAGGATAAATTATCTAAAACAATCAAGTCCACAATTTCTTGGTGAACTCCATTGATAGTGAGGGAAAATGCAGCAGTATTGTGAGTAATATATTTCAAAGGAGTGTTGTCAATTGCAATCACAGCAATAGGTGGTGACAAAGGTTTGGATTTCAATTTAAGATTTTCCAAAAACCCTTTATCAATCACATTAAGTGTTTAACCACAATCCACAAATACCTGAAATTCAATCAAATCTCCCTGCAGAGTAGTACTCCCAGAAAGAAATACTCCCGCAGAGCGTAAACAAGCTATACGGGCGTAAATGACTTTTTTTTTTCTTTACTTAAATGACGCTCACAATACTTAATCAAATGGTCAGCTTTACCACAATAAAGACACAATCCCTTGGTAAACCTCCGGTCTCTTTCCTGACAGCAGAGTGACATCGCCCCAACCTCCATTGGTTTTCCGCCGTCTGAGCAGATTTTCTGGGGACTAGGACCGAGCATTACAGGAGTTTTTACCTCAGTCTCCTGTCTATACGAACAGCTAACTGCATAGCATCCTAATAAAATAGAAAAAAGGGAAATGAAGTGTTAACGGTTGGTACAAAAATATAACAACTTTATTGATACAGAAAATACACATTTAAAAGTCTGCAAGTCCAAGGGATGTGTGTATAAAAGAATGGCAGTACAGAAAAGCAGCAAGGACACATAGAGGTAGAGAATCAATCAATCTTGCGCTTATCAGAATGAATGGGACTAGATAGGGATAAAAGGAGAGGAACAGTAGTATATCACAAGAGATAAATATATAAACAATATGGTAAAGCTTAGTGCTCTATCTCCTGCATGATATAGTGCAATCATGTAGGCAGTGATGCTCGTCTCCTAGAGCCTACAGCTCAATGATGTAGCTGTGCCTTATCATAACCAATCCCCCTAAGTACCCCATAAACATCCATGTATATCAACAAAATCATTACCTCAAAGTATAAAAATGTGCCCCACCAGGTGGTAAGAAGGACTAGTGCCTCTCCCTCCCAACACGTCCAGTTTCCCTTTTTATATGAGAGGTCTTCCGGCCATTGGCCGGGGACTCCTTAGGACGGCGCGCACGGCCCCTTTAAGAGGGAGGGAGCGCGCGCGCGCACGCCCTAAGCACAGTGCTCAGGAAGCTGCGCGCGCCGGCAGCAGCAGCAGGAGGCCCGGAGGACACCGGGCCCGGAGCGCGGCGGTAAGGGGAATGGCGTCTCTGCCTATTAGGGGGCAGAGACGCCGATGCTACACAAAGTAACTGTACAATTTTATAATAGTATCACTTTTTTTAATGAAGCTCTCTTTATTTGGCTCAGGATAGTGTAAGGTTGCTAACGGACACATAGTTGAGGGAGGTATGTATCACGGAGATGGCTGTCCTCTGTGATGTGACCTGGATTGCTGCTCTAGTGTACGTAAGCACTAAGAGGACTGTTTGGTGCACCTGGGGCCGGGTTGCGGGTAGTTGGAGAGATGGGCGGGTCTAGCTACCCACATACCTCACCTATGGGTGTAGTTAAGGTTTAAAATGGAGGCCGTTGTTTGGCACATGGGCTGTGTGTTTGGAGGGAGAAGGTCTCTATGTGAACTGGATGCTATCCAGCCTGTGTGCCCTCAGGACTGGCTAACCAGAAACTTTGCCTTAAGGACTCTTTACTTTGTTTTTACCTGAACTAAAGGCTGTTTATATTACTTTTGCTTGTCCCTGGTTTATGACATAATAATCAGACATGGACATTTAAAGGAACATGCTTCCTGTTTGCCTCTCAACACACCCAAGTGAGTAAAAACCCCACAATAGTCATGGTGATGCTTCTCCACATACTGAAGAATAAACAGTTTCCTGTCTTCTTGAGTACTCAATGACAAATTGAATGTACTCATGAGTGCAATGGAGCATTTGGCGGCATCACTCACAATTTTCAATCCGACGACTTTTGAGGATGCATCAATGTAACTTGAATTAGTGTGCCACAGACTAGGATCTTGATGAAGAAAATCTTGGTTTATTGCCAGTGTAACAAACAGTTTTTTTTGTGCTGGACTACATGAAGTGATAAAGATTCCTGTGTGACACAAGGTCTTCAGCAAGCTGCTTGCAAGTTGAGCAGACATCGTTGCCTTCCTTCTGCAGTGCCAGTACCATCTCAACCTTTTCTGCGTTTGGACCCTCACTGTCAAAAAAAGAAAGACCCACCATAATCTCGCTGAGGTACCACAGGTGTCTGTTGAAAGTTTTTATTGCTGCCTCAGCAACAGGCGTGTTGATTTCTTTGTATGCTACAAGTTCTTGCAGTCATTTTGCAGTGATGTTGCTGAGATCTGACAGAGGAACCAAGCCTTCAAATATAAGTGTACTGCAAAAGTGCAAAATTGATGGAGATTTTAAAACTCTGTCAAAGTTAAATGAAATTGTTAATGAAACATTAAGATCTTCTGAGCGTATATCAATTTGGCCATCCATCGGGCCTGATGATAGGTAGATGCCTGAAGTGTTGATTTGTATGTCTGGGTTTGCCGGGGAACAAAAGAGCAGGAGTGGCAGTGTTAACAATTCCTTGTAATCATCTCTTGGATGGCATTTTGCAAGCTGGTTGGTGCAAAATTCAACTAGACACTCCTTAAGTGGACCTAGCTCAGTTGAAATTATATTACCTCCCATTACAGATGAAAACTTGGTTTTATCCAGTTGATTTCAGGCAGCCGAAAATCTCTCAAACAACTTTATATTTGGACCTGTTGATGCCAGCCACAATTTATTAAAGGGAACCTGTCATGTCTTATCTACAATGTGCATCACTAACATACTTTTTTTTCATTAAAATTGGCGCAAATATAATGAGTATATAACATTTTCTAGACTGATATCATACATGTTCATTTAGTCATAGGGGTGTGATCCTTGCATTCAGTCAGGGCTGACACCACCCACGTATTTGAATTTTGCTCCTTTCAAGTGCTGAAGTCAGTGTGGGGCACTTGCGCAATATGAGATGGCCAGGCAGTAAAGCTTGCAGAGCTGGTAGCCGCATGCGCTGTGACAAGCAGCTCCTCGCGCGTGCGCAGTGAAGTTCCCAGTTTCGGGCTCAACACTTCTTATTCCTTGTTTCCTTAGCACAGTTAGTTTTTAGCATTACTATCCTTTCCTCCTGGACTATCCCTATAGTAACTGTTCCTGTCAGCCCCAGGGATTTCCTGCCCAGTCCGGCCATGCACCCGTGATCTGTTAACTTCCCTTAATGTGGTTTCACGTCCAACTTCCTCTGTATGTGACGCCTCTTCTCGGAAGCCCTTTTCTTTACCCTGGGAGATGGGGGACTCGGAGTCGGGTCCTAAGATGGAGAGATGGGGTGCAGCCGTGGCCCGGACACGCTCCGTGCCCAGGGCCGTCACATTAAAACGGATGGTGTGGGCTTATCCGGGTTGAGTGGCTGAATTACGACTACGCCACCTGTGGCACCTGGGGAAGGCCACCAGCGCTGCCGCAGTCCGCTGAGGCCTGGTGTTATGGCAGCCTACGATGTTACTTCTCCCCACAGGCGGAGCAAGGCCTCAGGGCAGAGAGTCAGGATGGAGGGGGCAGTAGTAGAGGAGAC
Source organism: Phyllobates terribilis (assembly GCF_046119375.1). Classification (NCBI taxonomy): domain Eukaryota; kingdom Metazoa; phylum Chordata; class Amphibia; order Anura; family Dendrobatidae; genus Phyllobates; species Phyllobates terribilis. The sequence continues at coordinate 122,529,344 of NW_027362762.1, read as the reverse complement.
CGGTTGCTGCGTCGTGCGGTGTAGCGCAGAATAAAGAGTCCGGAGGCCATAGGGGTGAACTTCCAAGGCTTTACTCACATATGGCAGAAGGAAGGCGACTCCCTGCTCCCTGCGGGGCTCTGCGGTCACCGAGAACGGGGGTCCGACAACCTCCGAGTAAGTCCAGCATTAGATCAGGACCCCGCACCAGAGTGTTCCTGAACTACAGACCGTATCCTTTCCTGTCTGTGTGTGTAGATAGGCCGGGTCTCCCTCTGAACTCCTCTCAGAAAAAGGGCACAGGTGGCAGCTCTGCTCCTTCCGATACCCGGTGGGATCCTCAGGGCCTACTGGGCTTTCCCGACCAGGACATGGAGTAGCAAGGTTGGGTGTCGGGGGCCGGTACCCCTCTTGCAGCCGGACTCCCTCTGAATATATCAGGTTGGCGAGGACAGGTGGCGCACACCGCTCCGTCTGGATCCTCCCTGGGATCCATTTGATGTGGAGCTACACTCTTAAGCTCCGGGCCTTCTTGGCCATGGTCCTGGACCGGGTTGAGATATCCATTATCTGCAACCTGCCCCTCAACCCAAGGCTGAGGTACGAGGGCCGTGTCTCCATCCACTGCAGGTCCACACAGGATCCACGTTCAGGATGGGAGATCACAGTAGAACAGTCAAAAAGAACCAAGAACCAAGATGGCTTTTTATTAAATATGAAATTTAAAGTGTCACTAAAATGTGAGTCCTCCACCCTCACCCACTAACTGGTTCCCCTAGCTCTTGGTTCCCCAGTTTCCCTGTAACCAGGAGGGCAGCACCTAGTGCATTCTAGCCCCCTCTGGTGGAGAAATGTGGTGTTGGATGTAAAGGTTGGGTCCTGATCATCACACTGTTCTTACCTTAGAGGAGGAACACTACACTCCATTAGAGAAGTGCAGCATCCCTGTGGCGGTCGAACCCTCAGGGGTGCCACATGTACACTATAGGATAAGGCACTCTCCTAAGTACCTGACCCGAGCCCTAGGCTCCGGATGTTGCAGGAATGTCTGCAAGAGATTCTAGTAAGTTTTCCCACTGCCTTGAATGATAGCTGACTACCCATTGCAACTTGAACTTGACCTTGGTTACTGTGCTTCCCTATCTGACCAACTATCAGGAAGTAGTCTTCTTTCTCTGGGGCTTTCCCCTCCCACAGTGGGTTAGTCCCAACTCTTAACTCTCACTTACCCTGCTGTCTGTAGCTGGACAGAACATCTCTATCAAAACACTATACTAACAGTACTTGTACTATACCCTACTTTATCACATCCTATACTATAAACTATGCATATTACACTTTAAATGTTTATCACACATTACATATATCACAATATATAAAAGAAGCATAACATTAGTCACACTGTTATAACACCCTTGGTGGCTTCAGGGGTAGGGAAATACAGTACAGTCTCCCACTGACAGTACAGTGGCAGTACAGTCCACCACTCTTTCATGTGCACATATGCGATTTTCTTCCTCGCATTGAGCTAGCCTGAGTGAAAAAAATGGCAGCATTGCCAGAGTTGGATCAGATTATCGGATCCCTTTTGGCCGTGCAAGTCAATGAATCCATGAAATACATCAGCCTGCACTTGGGTGACATCTGAGAGCAGTTTAATTTCCACGGACTGACAGAGTGGAGAAGTTGGAGACATTTTTTCCTATCTCCTCATCCGAGAGAATCGGAGCACAATATGATCACACTCTGATCAAACTCTGATCAGAGTTTGATTAGAGCATTATTTGCATATAATTGACCTGATTCTTTCAGATGAGAGAATATACGCTCGATTGACCCTAGTCTAAAAAGTGGTCATCAATATCAGATTGGTATGGGTCGGATGTAAATAGTGAATGATGTGAGCTGCGAGAGTTGATCAGGTATTTCAGAAGTTAATTGTTTAGGACAGATCTGTTATTAGCATAACAGGACATATCAAGAGATATTTTTCTTAATTGGGTTATAATGGCACATTTGAAAGAGGAAGGGAAAATATCAGAAATGTGACAACTGGCAAAAGGGATTGGAGGGGCTGTATGGTGCAGGCTGTAGGGCATGAAGAAGAATGGAGCCGGGAGACTTCATCAGTGAAAGTCAAGGTCAAAGGTGAAAAAGTAAACTACATGAAGTGCTGGTGGAGGGGCGCAGGCAGGACAAGGTATTTTAGTACCCTTGGCAAATGATGTGCCCCTTCCTGAATGAATTGCACACGATTTTTCCTTGCACGTCCTATCCCTGGGGATGGGGATTGTTGCTATTAGGGTATGGGGAGATAATTTTCTGTTGGATATTATTAGTTTCATACATATGTAAGTATATGAGAAGGGATACTTAAGTGATAAAACATTGCTGATCATTCATAATTATATGAGCTCATGCATATTGAAAAAAACCCTAATAACAATGAATACGTGTCAACAATATAATATCACAAAAACATTTCTAAGAAGTTTGTGACTCAATTTGTGTAAGAATTAGTAGAAAATTACCAAATCGCAATAAAACTATATCACAGAATTCAAATTTATAATAAAGTAACCTACAATTATATACTGTAAAAGAAGAATGAACACAATGTCAATACTAGTTAACGTATTATTAGAAGGTAAGTCTATAGTGTCCAGGTGGTCATATTGTGGCCTATGATTCATTTTTTTCGTCTTCAGGCTGCCATAAAAGATTTTAGGATTAACTGATTCCTGGCATAGCCCTAGGCTGCACCTCCACTATAATTTAATTTGGCTTTTCTTTTTCACTGCTGGCCTTTGATTCCATAGAGTAATGCCTACTCGCATGCCAACTCCTGTTAAAGGAATAGAAAGCCGTGTAGGACATAATGAGAGAAGTGTGGCATCATAGGGGCGCAGTGGCTGGCACATTTGTATGTACAATGCGCTGACTGACATATTTGTATAAGGAGGGACATTTGTATTTTTGTTGTAGTAGGGATTCCTCTACAAGGTATCTAAAACCAACCTCTTACCTTCCTTTTTCCTATAAGAAGCAAATGTCAATGCTTTCTATGATATGGAAGGTCCAAAAAGTGCCAATGAGAACAGCTCAGTAACTAGTAAACAGCCATGTAAACTATGTATGCATTTAGCTGATTTATATGTGCACAGGCCAAGAATCCACTTTAAGCACAGTGAAGAGGGTCCTGGGACCCCCTCTAGACTCTCCAATGAGAAAAATCCCATCACCCCAATGTCTATACCCATTCTATTTTAAATACTATTTTTATTTGACCAAGGTCAGTGTGTGAGTCATCATCGGCTATGGTTAAAATGCTGGTCTCTGAAATGTTTGAATGCACTGTGTATGAAAAGAGACACATAATAATTAATATACAAGAAAAATATCTGTGTTGGCTAGAATATGGTGACTGCTGGTTTAATCATGAGCATTTTTTACTAAGAAGGAATAGTAATTTCTGCACATAATAAATAATGGAAAAGGAGCTGTCCATGTGAATAGAATGATACAATAAGAAAACATATAGTGTGGAGTGCATGGACGCACGTGTCCTCTTCAGCAAAGTGTCCTATTTGACAAGTGTCTGACAGTCATTTCAATAGCAGTCATTCAGGGCAGGAGTCAGGTACCCCACACTTTGTACTCTCTTCTAACTATGTACTTTATTCCTGCATCCATATTCCTGTGTGCTTATTTCATCCACATTCACAGCCCCATCCCCCCTCCATCACTTGTCATCCATATCTGCCCCTCTCTCCTTCCCTCTCTCATATACAGCTCCCATGCTCTTCTGAACTTCCTGAAAAATCTCACTCTATCTTATCCAAAGGTATTGCACAAAGGTATTGCACAAGAAACCATGTCACAAATCCAAAAACTATCTGCTCATTCTCTTTTTACTGCTACTACTCATCTCAGGGGATATCTTTCCTAACCCTGGTCCACCCTCCGCCAACCTCAACCTCTCCCCCACCTCACATCGAAACTCTGCTAACCTTATTAACATCAGCTGTACTCCTTCATCTCCCTCCTTCAATTGTGCATTGAGGAATCCACGGTCTGTACGCAACAAGCTTCCTTTCCTGTACAATTACTTTCTGACCAACTCTCTCAATCTGCTGGCCCTCACTGAAGCTTTAATCCAGGATTCTGACACTGTCTCCCCTGCCACTATTTCTCATGGCGGCTTGCATTTTTTCCATTCACCAAGACCTGCGAACAGACTTGGTGGTGGAGTCGGCATACTCCTGTCCCCACAATGCACCTTCCAGGTCATCCCCCCAGTTCCATCACTCTCATTCCCTTCTTTCGAGGTCCACACCATCAGGCTCTTCCATCCCCTCTCCCTCAGAGTAGCGGTCATATACCATCCCCCAGGCTCACCCACCCAGTTCCTTGACCATTCTTCTGCCTAGTTGCCGCACTTCATGTCCTCAGATTTACTAACCCTTATCCTGGGAGACTTCAACATACCCATAAACAGCCCACCTCCTCATCCGCATCCCAGCTTCTATCTTTAACCACTTCTCTTGGCCTCTCACAGCTTTCAACATTAATAATTTGAAGGATAAGGATAAGCTATACACTTGATAAAGTGGATGGGACGTCCACCAAACGCGTCTGATTTAAGCTTTGTTAAGAATAAATCCACAATGCAAGAACTGGATTCTGTATCATATTTACAAACGGAGGAGCACGGAACTACCGACACCTTTAAATCTCTTTATTACTGCTTTCAACATCTGAGACACACAAAGACGGAAGCACCCTTGATCTGGTCTTTGTCCGGCTTTGTTCAATCCCCCACCTAGATAACTCCCCTCTTCCCATCTCTGATCATAACATTCTCTCCTTCATGCTCACAAATCCCCGCCCACCAAAGCACACTCCTACCTATCACACATTCAGAAACCTACAAGCCATTAACCCTCATACACTTACAGACTCCCTTCACTCATCACTGTCTCCAATCTCCTCTCTGTCATGTCCTGATCTGGCTGTAAACCATTACAATGACACTCTCAGAAGCACGTTGGACCAAGTAGCGCCCCTCACCCACAGAACCTCTAAACACAGAGTAAAACAGCCCTGGCTCACACCGCAAACCCGATTTTTCCAGCGATGCTCTAGAAGTGCTGAACGCACATGGAGGAAAACTCGCACACTAGAAAACTTTATCCACTATAAATTTCTGTTAAAAACATATAACTCTGCCCTTCACCTCACCGAACAGACCTACTTAACCACCCTGATCTCCTCACTATCCAACAACCCCAAAAACTCTTCGACACCTTTCACTCCCTCCTCAGTCCTAAAGCCCAGGCCCCCATCACGGACATTTGTGCTGAGGACTTGGCCTCCTACTTCACAGAGAAAATAGACACCATCCATCAGGAAATCAGCTCCCAGCCACCAAGTGCCATGACTCCCATCCCTCCCCACATCCCATCTGGATCATTCTCCACATTTGACCCAGTCACAGAAGAAGAAGTCTCCAGGCTCCTCTCTTCTTCTCATCTCACCACATGCACCAGTGACCCCATCCCCTCACATCTACTCCAATCTCTTTCATCCGTCGTCACTACTCACCTAACTAAAATCTTCAACCTCTCTCTCTCTTCTGTTATCTTCCCCTCCTCCTTCAAACACTCCATCATTACTCCATTATTAAAAAAAACCTTCTTTGACCCTTCTTGCACAACAACTACAGACCAGTTTCCAATCTTCCCTTCATCTCTAAACTCTTGGAGCGCCTGGTCTACTCCCGCCTTACCAGTTACCTCTCCACTCACTCTCTTCTAGACCCATCACAGTCCAGCTTCCACCCCCTACATTCTACAGAAACTGCACTCATCAAAGTAACCAATGACCTTCTGACAGCAAAACGTAATGGTGACTACTCTCTGCTCATTCTTCTTGACATCTCTGCAGCTTTTGACACCATTGACCACCACCTCCTACTCTCCATGGTCCACTCTGTCGGCATAAAGGACACTGCTCTCTCCTGGTTCTTCTCCTACCTATCTGACCACTCTTTCAGTGTATCGTTCACTGTCTACACTTCTTCCCCTTTTCTTCTCACTATTGGGGTTCCTCGGGGTTCATTCCTTGGCTTCTTCTCTTCTCTCTCTACACAGCCCCAATTGGACAGACCATTAGTGATGAAAAGCATACTCGCTACTGCTCGGTGCTCGCCCAAGCATCTCACTGCTCAAGATGCTCGGCGCTCACCGAATATTTCAGGGGTTGCTCGGCGGGAGCTTGGGTCTCCTCCCTGCATGTTTGGCACTCTTTACAGAGCCAATGAACATGCAGGGATTGCCTGAGACTCACTGTAATGCCATAGCCATGTTGGTTGTTGCATTACAGTGATTGGATGGCCGCACAGCATCATCAGGTCTATACCAGACCTGGTGCCGCCATGCTCATCACAGTCACTCCGGAATCAGACAGTATAGGGAGAGGTGCTGCTGAGCTAGGGAGAGATTTGCTTGTTTCTAGTTAGTGTAGGTGCACCAAACTATATTAGAGACACATATCCATCTCAACAAACAGTCCTTCTGAGGACTAATCCATCTGCAGAGATATCAGGCAGGCAGTGTATATAGGCAGGCAGTCAGTGTATATAGCAGACTGCAGTGCACATAGCACAAGAGGCTCCATTCCAGTTTTGTCTGCTAGAAATAGGCCCAGGTCTCAGGGGCCAGGAATAATTTTTTTTGGATCTTAATCCTCACTATTTGCTTAAAAAGCAATCCAGTGAACACCGTTGTTCTGCGTCATTTGCTTGTTGGCACTGCAGAATACAGCCAGGTCCTTTCCATATTACAGCACTCAAAATCCAGCTATTTAAAACTGTGTTTTCTCCGTCACACGGATCACATATAAGTTTTCAGAAAATACTGCCATTTCTGGCCTCCATTAAAAAAAAATTTCAGTGTGTCAGCAAAGTTTTTGACATTGGTTTGCTGTTCAAAACAGTTACCTACAGGCCAGGTATTTAAAACTGTGCTTTCTCCGTCACACGGATTACATATACGTTTTCAGAAAATACTGCCATTTCTGGCCTCCATTAAAAAAAAATTTCAGTGTGTCAGTGAAGCAATTGACAACAGTTTGCTGTTCAAAATAGTTACCTACGGCCAGGTATTTAAAACTGTATTTTCTCCGTCACACGGATCACATATACGTTTTCAGAAAATACTGCCATTTCTGACCTACCTTAAAAATTAGTTTCAGTGTGTCAGTGAAGCAATTGACACTAGTTTGCTGTTCAAAATAGTTACCTACAGGCGAGGTATTTAAAACTGTGCTTTCTCCGTCACACGGATCACATATACGTTTTCAGAAAATACTGCCATTTTTGGCCTCCATTAAAAATTTGTTTCAGTGTGTCAGTGAAGCAATTGACACCAGTTTGGTGCTCAAAATAGTTAACTACAGGCCAGGTTTTCAAAACTGTGTCTTCTCCGTCACACGGATCACATATAAGTTTTCAGAAAATACTGCCATTTCTGGCCTCCATTAATTTTTTTTTCAATGTGTCAGCAATGTTTTTGACACCAGATTGCTGTTTAAAATAGTTACCTACAGGCCAGGTATTTAAAGCTGTGGTTTCTCCGTCACACAGATTACATATAACTTCGCTCCAAATTCAGCCATTTGTAGTGAGCGTGGAAGATATTGTCCTCCATTTAAAATGGGCAAAGTGCGTGGCAAAGGACAGGGAACTGGATGTGATGGTGATGGTGCATGCAGAGGCCGAGGCCGTGGGCAAGCTGAAATTGTGCCACAACAAACACCCACATCTTCTCGCCTGACCTTCCTGTCCCATTTCCTAGGGGACCGCAGCACACCACTATTGAACCCAGAGCACTGTCAAAAGGTTGTTGGTTGGATAGCGAATAATGCTTCCAGTCACTTAGCCACCACCACCACCACCCTGTCTTCCACACGGTCAAGTCTCAGTACCTGTGAGTCTGGACTGCATATTCCTCACCCGGATTCTCCTTCCTCCCACCATGCCGAGTGCCTGGAGACAACTGACACCCACACTTGGACACTCCGAAGATCTGTTCACCTTTCCATTTATAGATTCGGGCCTCTTGACCGGTCCACTTGAAGCGGGGCAAGAGGAGAATGCATGCAGCGATGCCCAAATATTTAAGCAGCCACGGTCACATGAAGGCGACGGTGGGAAAGTGTCACAAGAGGTTGACGATGATGAGACACAATTGCCGGAAAGTCAGGAGGAGGACCTGGGTGCGGAAGTGGAAGACGAGGTGGTGGATGATATAGTAACTGACCCAACCTGACAGAAGGAAATGCAGAGCGAGGACAGAAGCACACAAGGGGAGGGAGGCAGAGCACCCCAACAGGCAGGAAGAAGCAGTGTGGTGGCCGCAGACCGAAAGCAGGCAACCGTTCACCGTAACACCAACATGAAGGAAGTTGCCAGTACAACTGTTAGGTCTTCCCGAGTCTGGTTGTTTTTTAAAGACTCTGCCTATAACCCCCAAAAGGCCATTTGCACCACCTGCCAGGCCAGCATCAGCAGGGGTGGCAAAACGACCAGCCTGACCACCGCCAGCATGATCAGGCACATGGCAGCAAAGCACCGGACTTTGTGGGCTGAACCCCAGGGTCCAGGAACAGTGTCCGCGGGTGGCACCACTGCTTCTTCCGCTGTTGTGCATGCAAGCCAATCCCCTGTCCATGGTGCATGCGATGATGTCTCCTGCCCTGCATCTTTCCTTGCACGTTCTCAAGTAGCAGCATCAAGAAGCACATCCACATCCTTGTCCCAGTACAGCGTTCAGTTGTCCAAACCCCAGTCCTTGGAACACAAGCGCAAATACGCAGCCAATGCTCCACAGGTCACACTACTAAATTTCCACATTTCACGACTGCTTGCGCTCGAAATGTTGCCTTTTAGGCTCGTGAAGACGGAAGCATTCCACAACCTGATGGCGGCGGCCGTCCCTCGGTACTCAGTCCCCAGCCGCCATTATTTCTCCCGATGTGCCATTCCCGCATTACACAAGCACATGTCACAAAACATTAGCCGTGTTCTCAACAACGCAGTTACCGGGAAAGTCCACCTAACCAAGGACACATGGACAAGTGCTTGTGGGCAGGGACGGTACATCTCACTGACGGCACACTGGTTTAACATAGTGGAAGCCAGGACCCGGTCGGACCTTGGGATGGAACCCGTCCTCCCGACGCCAAGGCTTGCGGGCCCTAGGTCAATCAGGGTTGCCCCCACAGTCTACAGCTCCTGCACCTCATCCTCCTCAGCCTCCTCCTCCTCTTCAGCCTCCATCTCCAAAATGACAACACCAGTCACAAGCTGGAAGCACTGCAGCACTGCCTCGGCCAAGCGGCAACAGGCTGTGCTGAAGCTAATATGCTTAGGTGACTAACCGCACAAGGCTGAAGAGTTGTGGACAGCTCTGAAAGAGCAGGCAGATCTGTGGCTCACACCGCTGAACCTAGAGCCAGGCATGGTCATGTGTGACAATGGCTGGAACCTGGTGGCGGCTTTGAGGCGAGGCAAGCTCACACACGTACCATGCCTCGCCCATGTGCTTAACCTCATAGTTCAGCGGTTTCTCAAATCCTGCCCGGAGCTGCCAGATCTGCTTGTTAAAGTACGCCGCCTGTGTGCCTATTTTAGAAAGTCACCTACAGCTTCCGCCGCCCTTGCCGTGTTTCAGCAGCGTTTGCAGGTTCTGGCTCACAGACTGGTGTGTGATGTCTCCACGCATTGGAACTATACACTGCAGATGTTGGGAACGATTTGTGAGCTGAAGAGGGCAGTTGTTGAGTACCAGCATAAACAAGGCTGTCGGTATTCAGTTCAGACTCCAAACATAAGACCTCAGGAGTGGACATGGATGTCAGACATATGTACCATCTTCCAAAACTTTGAGGACTCCACCAAGATGATGAGCGGCGATGACGCCATTATTAGCGTCACCATCCTGCTTCTCTGTCTTTTGAAATGCCCTCTGCTCACAATCAAAGAGGATGCATTGCAGGCGGAGCACGATGAGATGGAGCAAGGAACCATACAGGGTGATTACACACAGTCTCATCTCATCTCAATGTGGATTGGGTGACAATGAGGAAAAGGAGGAAGAGGAAGAACAGGAGCTGTTTCATGCCCTACAGACGGTACTACCGGCACAACTGTCATACCGTCTGTTCAGTGTGGATGGCCAGAGGACAGAGAGGAGGAAGAGGAGGAGGAGAGCATGGTCAGTCATCATCTTGGTGAGGACACGGAAGTCTTGCCTGTTAGCAGTCTGGTACGTATGGCTGAGTTTATGTTACGCTGCCTTTCCCATGACCCTCGCGTTCTCAAAATTTTGGGTGTCAGTCATTACTGGTTGGTGACACTTCTAGACCCATGCTACAAGGAGAACTTTATATCTCTTATTACTGAGGTGGACAGGTCTACAAAAATGGGGCAGTACCAGAAGGCCCTTGTTGCAGAACTATTAAAAAAATTCCCATCTGAAAACGCTGGCGGCAGAGGGCACAGTTTGTTGGACAACCAAGGAGTACAGGCGAGAGAGACACAACTTCAATCGAGCAGAGGCAGGGGAACACTGTCAAAGTTCTGGGAGAATGTTCTCAGCACCTCCCATTGCACAGGCCCTGAGGTGCAAGGAGTGAAGAGTTTGGGAAGATGCTGAGGGGGTACCTTGCCGACCGTACCAACATCCTCCGTGATTCCTCTGTGCCTTATAATTAGTGGGTATCCAAGCTGGATACGTGGAATGAACCGGCTCTCTACACCTTGGAGGTCCTGGCCTGCCTTGGTGGAATTATAACTGATAAGTGCATCCGCCTGTCAACTGAAAATGCTGACAGGCTGACTCTTATAAAAATGAACAAGGGCTGGATTGGGCCAGACTTCTCAACACCACCGAATGATAGCAGCGTAACATAAACTCAAATCCAGTGTCTTTTTTTGGGAGGTGTATTCCCATGCACCTCTTCACACCCACACATGGGTATACGCTTCCTGATTTTGGCTATTTGCTCTTGTCCTCCTCCTTCTCCTCATCCTCATCCTCCACCACCATATCACCAGGGTGATCGTGGTCCGTGATGCAACACCCACATAATTTTTTTAAAGGGTGTTTATGATGCACATAAAAAAAAATTTTATACTGTATGTTTATGTATACCTCCCAGGGGTAAATGTTTTTCAGCCCATACACTTAATGCATGGGCATTACAAGTATAGGAGACCCGCTCCTTTCTAATGGGAACATTTTTTATGAGGCCCTCCTCCACGTCTCTTCCAAGGGGAATTGTAGTGCCCCCACTTTTTGGCAGCCCTTGCATTCACTGCATAGGTAAACACAATGGTAGACCCACTTCCTAATAATGTGAACATTTTTTTTCAGGAGGCCCTCCTCTATGTCTCTTCCAAGGGGCATTGGAGTGCCTCCAAATTTTTGGCAACCCTTGCATTCACTGCATAGGCAAACACAATGGGAGACTCACTTCCTAATAATGTGAACATTGTTCTCAGGAGGCCCTCTGACCTCCACGTTTCTTCCAAGGGGCATTGGAGTGCCTCCAAATTTTTGGCAACCCTTGCATTCACTGTATAGGCAAACACAATGGGAGACCTACTTCCTAATAATGGGAACATTGTTTTCAGGAGGCCCTCCTCTAAGCCTCTTCAAAGGGGTATTGGGGTGAATCCAAATTTTCAAAGGGGTATTGGGGTGCGTCCATATTTTGGGCAGCCACTCCCTGCATACGCAATAACAGTATTGGAGACCCACTCTTTAGTATGGGAACAATAAAACATAGCCGGCTGATGGCTCTCTATTAAATAGTGAGGGCCGACTTCTGGCCCTTTAAGAATAGTAAAGGCCACCTTATGACCCTATAAAAATAGGCTTTGTGACTTTCAGAGTTCCTCCTTCATAAATGAAACACGATGTGTCTGATGATGTCTTAGACACCACATGGCCAGATAAGGTTGTAAAATGTTAAAATGACATTTCCTAGTGAATGCATTTGTCAGGGTTTAAAGCAGTGCAAAAACGCATCAAAAACGCTAAGGCTATGTGCCCACGTTGCGGACCTGAAGCATATTTTTTACGCTTCTACCTGGCGGGAAAATCGCATGCGGATATTACATGCGGTTTTCCCGCCAGGTAGAAGCGTTTGTGAGGCGCCTTTGCATGCATTTCCGCATGCGGGTTATCAAGCACTTCTCCAAGCATCACTTGGAAAAGTGCTTGACAACTTGTTCAGAATGGTAAAAAATAAAAAAATAAACTTTATACTCACCTTCCGATGCATTCTCTGCCCCGTCCGGAGTCTTGAGCGGCTCACGCTGTTGTGTGCAGGACCTGCGGTGACGTCATTGAGTCATGTGGTGGGTCACATGACTCAATGACGTGGCAGGTCCTTCAGACAACAGCGCGACGGAGGGAAAACATCAGAAGATAAGTATAAACTTTATTTTATTCTTTTTTTTACAGGTTCTTTGGTACCCAGGTCTGGATGAGAGTCTCCTCTCCTCCAGACTTGGGTACCATCCGCACATTGATTCCGCAGCGCTTCCGCAAAATTAATGAACATGCTGCGGATTTTTGACTGCAGCATATACGCTGCGGAAAAATCCGCAGCATGGGCATTGACATTGCGGAATGCCATTGGGGACCATGGGGTGCGGATCTACATGCGTTTTTCAAGCGTTTACGCTGCGGAAATTCCGCAGCATATACGCTTGAAAAATGCTACGTGGGCACACAGCCTAAGTGTTTACATAGCCCAAGGTGTGGAGGAGCATTTTTGGTTTTGGTTATTTATTTTGCTTTATATACAAGTCATTACCCTGGAAAGGATGTTCCTAAACATATTTCCCAGGAAAATCCATTTTTTGTTTAGTTTTTGTATGTTTTATTGTGAGTCCGTAAAAGTAGTGTAATACCTCTGACAACGTTATTGACAGAAATGACCTGGGAGTCAGAAATGCTTCAAGGGGTCTTCTACATGCTGTTCCCATGTCATTTGAACACTGTTCCCATCTATTTGGGCAATTTTTAGGCCCTCTGCAGACCGCCGGGGGGAGCCGTCTGAAAAATGCTCTAGTTTCCCATAGACTTACATTGGGCTCGTTGCTCGGGTCGAGCACCCGAGTATTCTAATGTGCTCGACCCAAGCATCGAGCACCCGAGCATTTTAGTGCTCACCCATCACCACAGACCATCAGCAAATTTGGTTTTCAGTACTATCTTTATGCTGATGACACACAACTATACACCTCATCCCCTGACCTTACCCCCACTGTACTACAGAACACCAGTGACTGTCTGTCCGCAGTTTCTAACATCAAGTCCGCTCTCTATCTTAAACTCAACCTTTCCAAAACTGAACTTCTTCTGCTCCCACCGTTTACTCACCTCCCTAAATCTGACATCTATCTCTCTGTATGTGGCACCACAATAACACCTAGACAGCAGGCGCTCTGTCTGGGTGTTGTGTTTGACACCAATCTTTCCTTCACCTACCATATACAATATTTTGTACGCTCTTGTCACTTGTACCTGAAGAACATCTCTAGAATTCACCCCTTCTCACCTTGGAAACAACAAAAACCTTCACTGTTGCCCTGATCTACTCCCGCCCTGACTACTGTAACTCTCTATTAATTGGCCTCCCCCTCACTTGACATTCCCCTCTCCAGTCCATCCTTAATGCTGCAGCTAGGGTCATCTATTTGGCTAACCGTTACTCAGACTCCTCCGCTCTGTGCTAGTTATTGCACTGGCCGCCCATGAATTATAGGATCCAATTTAAATTGCTTGTTTTCACCCACAAAGCTCTCCACAGTGTGGCACCCCCCTACATCTCTTCCCTCATTTCTGTTTATCGGCCTACCCGCACTCTATGGTCCGCAAGCGACTTTCGACTAACATCCGCAATAATCTGTACCTCCCACTCACTTCAAGACTTCTCCCGAGCTGCACCTATTCTTTAGAATGCTCTACCCCAAGAAATTAGGACGATTCACAACTTACACAGTTTTAGGCGCTCCCTAAAAACACACCTGTTTAGGGTGGCCTATCACATTCCCTAATCAAAGTCCTTTTATATTCCTATAGCCCATCCCTTATTTCTCCAAACATGGAGAAACTGGATCTCAATCAGTGGGCACCGGAGGGAGTGGTGGTGCTGTGACAGGTGAGTATTATGTATGTTTGTTTATTTTGCCCTTTTTTCCGGCCCTCTATATTTCAACAAAATGGTGACCACAGCTGATCTCCATTTTGCTGAGTTTGCATGGTGAAAATTCCCAAAAAATCCATATTCCGGAGAATATGGATTTTTATAAAATTCAAGTAGAGTTCAATTCCACTTGAATAAATTCGCTTATCTCTAGAATATGTGCATAATGTATAACATCTCCTCAAGAGGAGAATGTATAACATATTGATGTTAGGAAAATAATAAATGGTATTCTGGGTTATAAATAATCTAGCAGTAGAGAATGTACAACTGGTGGAGAAAGGTTGAACTTGCTGGACCTGTGTCACTCTGTAATTTGTACAAAACTAGGAAATAGGGAAATATTTTTTCTGTACACTCTGCCTGACCTTTCTCAGCAATCCATGATGTACTGTAAATAAGCATCTATCTCTTGACATCCTTAACTGGAACATGTATGTTTTTCATGTTATTCTTTCCTCCGTAAACTATGTCTTCGACAGCGGTTGGTACGGAATAAACTGTTTTAAAGCCATGTTGCTATGTGTTACCTCATGAGAACTTTATGTGACCTCTAAGTCCTGTACACAGCCATGGGCTATAAAGTGAGAGCCTGGTGATTATGTGTCTCATTTAACAGTTTGAGCATCATACAAGCTGGAGATGTCAGATTTTTTATTATTGGCTACTTCAGAAATCAGTCATGGGAACATGGCACCTGTCTGCATTTATTCTACAGCTCACGTGTTTTCTAATCCAGCTCACAAATCAGATAGGTTATTCAGCAAACATGTCTTTATAGCCTCATAATAAGCCAGCTGTTAACTTTTTTATTAATACATACTTTCATTCCTCCTTTTGCGAAGGGATTGCTTCAGCGTTAGAGAGAAGTCCTTTTAGGCTAGGGTCATGAGACCATAATTTCTCTCTTTCGAGAAAATCAGAGTTTGACCAGAGTATGATCACAGTGTGCTCCGATTTTCTCCGTTGTGGAGAAGAAAGAAAAAAAAAAGTCTCCATCATCTCCATACTGTCTGTCCGTGAAAATCAGATTGCACTCGGATGTTATCCGAGTGCGGTACAATTTTTTTATGGATCCATTGACTTGCATGGCTGAGTGCGATCCAATTTACAGATACAAATGGTGCATGCTGCGATTTATTCCATGGACAGACAGGGTCCGAGGAAAAAATCAGACATGTGCATAGTGCAATAGAATAACATGCGGATGGGTGTGACCAAAAATATGAGCCATTAGGCTGTGTTCACACAGCTTTTTTTTCCTGACATTTGTAATATTTTTTTTAAAAGCATACAAAAAAAATGAATTGAAGTTTATGGAAGAAACGTCAAATAACAAAATCATAGATGTTTGTAGACAGCCGTACACATTCCTATAGACTAACAGCAAACATCTGGCCGGAACAGGTACTGAAACAAACGCGATAATCCAAAGTTAAAAGGATTTTTTTTTCGTAATGAAAGTCATTTATCATCTACACACAGGATAGGTGATATACAGTATATCTGACTGGACAATCCAGACAGTAACAAGTTATATAATTACACATATTTTTTTAACTTTTAATGTAATAGAAAGCAGAAGCAAGACAGCACAATAGAAGAAGGCGTGCTTGCCTGTATGGAGGAGTGGGCCAAAATCCCTGCTGCAGTGTGTGCAAACTTGGTCAAGAACTACAGGAATCATCAAAGTATAAAAAGTGTTTTTTGCAATAAATACTGGGACGTTTTGCTTGAGAAAAATGTGTTAGTGATGCAATGTGCAAATGCATCACTAAGTAGGCAGTTTAATAGCAAAAAAAGATCTTTACATCAGGACAGAGCTAGATTTGTCATTTATCAAAAGTCTGTACCTATTGGAAACCTGCAGAAAAATTAGCACATGTTCCTAAAGGTAAGGGTCAATTCTAGATTATAGTGGGAGTTGGTGCAGTGGTCTATGTTTAGTATTTATATATATAAAATATAATATTAGCAAGCACTAATAAGAGAATACTTAGTTGTCTTGCACTCTGCCACCTCCATGGAAAGCTTGAGTTATGCAAAACAGGCTAGCAATGTTATCTGTCCAGAGATGCACCTAATTTATTAGGAGCTATGTGCCTCTTAAAAAAATTGAGCGCACCGGACTCCAGCAAGCTTTTTATTAAGATTATTTTATCAAATACTGGCTTAATAAATTTCTTTGTAGGATTTTGATTTTTTGCCATCTTTAGGATCAGTAATGTTTTTTTTTTTAAATGCAACATGCTCTGATAAAGCTTTTTTTATGGATTTTATCCCAAAGGAATGTTTATAGGAATCCAAAAGTATCACAAAAAAATGTATTTTCACTTTTTTTTTTTCTACAAGGATTTAGAAATGCTTGGAAGGAAAAAAAACAATGTGAATGATTCATAATACTGGAGACTTCCTACAGGCTCTTGAGAGATCAATCCTATGCTGCTAAAAGAACCTGTCAATATGGAGTAAATAGTGTTAAGTGCAAAATGTGAAAGAAACACAAAAAGTCTTTTTTGGAAAAAAAAAGAATTAATTGAACTGTGTCATCTTATGAGCCTGGGGTATGTACATATACATATCATATCTTAAATTCTCTGTAGCTTTGCTACCCATTAACAAACTATTAAAGTGCCTAAAGAAAGACTTCCAGATACTGACACTATATAAGAAAACTGGAGTTTATTCACCTCAGATGGATTCAAATGCAAAGGTTGCAGTTCTCCTTATTTGTCTAGGAAAGCAGGTTAATATATTGCCCTTAAGACACCCATAAAGGGGTTATCATGATCCCGAATCAAACACCTAACTTTTTAGGGGAAGCCCTATCTGTCAAAACATTTTCCATCTCAAGGCTGCCAGAGTTGGATACTCCCGTGGAGAGCAGTTTTCCTTTCCATACTTTATAACATCCTTACTGTATGCCATAAGAGAAAAACCCTTTAATAAATAAGGACATAATTTACATTTCTATGTATTTAAATGAACATAACAATATTAAAGTGAAATATACTCATATAATTACACAAACACAAGATGGCCCTGATTCGCCAAGCTCGGCATGTAGGAGTCAAACTCTCCTGATTCATTAAAGAAGCACTTCCATCCAAGATTTTAAGTGTTTATTCTCTTAATATATTGCAATCATCATATTATATAGCACTATGTACTTACAATTGCTCATTTTGCCCTTCTACCCAGTTACTTCTTTTCTTTTAGGTCTATGAAATCACGTGATTAAACACTGACTAGGTGAATCCTTCTAAGCTCTATGTACAATAGTAACAGGAAGTCTCTTTTCCTTTCATGAGTCATCTTCCTCTTCAACTCCTGACCCAGCTGGCCCCTGCCAGGGACTTTTATAGTGATGACTCATACAGCGAAAAGAGACCTCCTGTTACTATGTAGAGCGTAGAAGAATTCACCTAGTCTGTGTTTAATCACGTGATGTCATAGACCTAAAAGAAAAGCAGTAACTTAGTAGAAGGGCAAAATGAGCAATTGTAAGTACACAGTGCTATATAATATGCTGATTGCAATATATTAAGAGGCTAAAAATTTGGATGAGAGTGCTTCTTTAAGAGTCACACGCCTCCTAATAAATCAGGAGAGTGGCTTGTGCCTCGATGCACCATACTAGAAAATCTTACTGCAGGCTTTGACTGTAATAAGATTTCAGGTGTAGGGAGTGCCACATCTAATCATGAATCAGAAGGGCTGTGGCATTAGCCCCCCACCATTTTCCGTCATGCCCCTGTCCCATCCCAGCTCCGCTCATTTTGGCAAAGCTAGGAGAAACTGGCGTGAAAATGCCAAAAGTCACAATATTCTGGCGTATCTCCCACTTGCGCCAAAATTTTTCAACTTTTCAAAACAATTCATGCTAGAAGTCTGGCAAAATTGCTTTGTTGAATTGTGACATTGTATGGGTTACATTTATCAAAACTGGAGCAAAGGAAAAGTGGAGCGGTTGCACATTGCAGCCAATCAGGTTGCTCCTTTTACTGTTAACGCGCCCCTGGGCCTGCTGTGTCGCGCAGCGTCTCGCGCACGGGGCTTACCCGGAACCGGATCAGGTGAGGGTTGTAGTCTCCGAGTGGCGGGGACCCGGTCCGTGCCCAGGGAGTCAAACTCAGTGTGTGGCAGTCTTGATAGATGTTATTTGAGTGTCGACTACGCCACCCGTTGATTTGCAGCTATGGAGCTGCCGCTGCAGGGCAGACCGCTGAGGCCGGTGTAGAATTGTGCAGCGTGATAGTATAACCCCCAACGGGAGGGGTATGGCCTCAGGGCAGCCGACGTGGAAGATGGGGGTAGCAGGAACCACTCAGAGACGGTGCGGTGTAATTCAGGGTCTTTACTGGTAACAACGATAGACCCTCCCGGAGTACTTGCTAGCGAACGGGGCCTGGTCAGTCCTTGAGCAGATGGGATCTCCCCTGGCCAGGCGGAGTTGTAGGCCTCCCAAACTGACTGTACTCTTCTGGCTACCTTGCTAGAAGCGGATATAAGTAGCCCACGTCCCTGAGTGTACCGTGTGGTGCTCACCCGTATGGCCGGTGACTCGGAGCCTTCTAATGGCTTCCGCTCCACGATGGCGGTGCTGGTCCCACGCGTGTGACCGTGCCTTCGGGTTTCTGGGCCTGAGGACCTGAAATCCCCTGCCGGTCGGCTTCTGCTGCTGGGTAAGAGTTAGTCCCCACAGCCTCGGACGCCGGGTCCGGTAAGAAAGCTTCTCAGTCAGGGCGAGCTCTGCAGCTGCCAGCCCCTGACTCGTAGTAGTATTGCTCCCACTGAGCTTCTGCTGTTTCTTCCTATGACTGTTTCTTGTCTCTACTCTCCTTGACTGACTAACCCTGCTTCAGCCCCGGGTTTTTATAGGGGAAGTTCTTCCCCTCCCAAGACTGGGCAGGAGGTGTGGCATGCACAGGATCCCTGACCAAAGGACCTCCCACCTGCTCTCAGACATAACATTACATTACTGTGGAAACCAGACCCCTGGGGTGCCACATTCCCCCCTAGTAAAATTTAGTACTCCGGGACTAAACACATTTTTGTAAACATAACAGAGTACAACCAAAACATTATAATAAAGAGACACATAACAATGGTCACGGCGTGTCCGCAACCGGGTGCAGTCTTTGAGGGAAAGCAAGGTGTCCATTTCACCAAAACAGGGAGACGTAACCAGGTAGGGGTCTGTCCTACCCCGAGTCCTTAACAGTCTCTAGTCCATCCTGGGTTACGCTCCAACTATGTACAAGGGATTCCCGGTAAATCCACCAAGGACTCCTACAAATAACTAGAAACACAAAATTATACACAAGCAACAATACACAGGTAAACATAAATAAAACAATTTATACACTTCAAATCCTCCAATGTGCGGGTAACTGGCCTCTAGTGGCCCTAGTGGACCTACGGAGCTGACTGTCTAGCCCTGAACTACAGGGTGTAGGAGCTGTCAAGGGTAAACTGGGCAGCTGTCTACCGGCTCTTTGGCTCACTAGGGATATGGCAGGCTCACTGCAAGCAGAGGGTTGATCCTCCTGGTCTGCTGGTGTGGGGTCTTCTGCCTCCTGGACCGGCTGTTCTTCCAGCTCTACCTGTTGCTCCGTAGGTGCTTGGGATGCTGGTTGGAGGAAGGTGAGTACGGGTACCACAACTGCACCATTGACTTGAGTCCAAGACCGAGGGAAGTCCCCGAGCACAGTACTAACCATATCTTCCCTTTCCTCTACGGGTCGATGGTCTTCTTGTTCCTCTTCAGGGTTCCTCAGTTGTTCGGGACACTTTTTCAGGTGGTCCCGGGATACAATGGCTGTGGTTTCCCCTCCGTCATTACTGATGGTACAAACCTTCGGGTTCTCGTGGCTTGAGGGCAGTACGGTGTACGGGT
This sequence comes from Phyllobates terribilis, assembly GCF_046119375.1. Classification (NCBI taxonomy): domain Eukaryota; kingdom Metazoa; phylum Chordata; class Amphibia; order Anura; family Dendrobatidae; genus Phyllobates; species Phyllobates terribilis. The sequence goes on along the minus strand of NW_027362762.1, from coordinate 122,509,183 downwards.
CCTTCTCCCACTGGTCGTCCAACTTGTGGAGCCGTCTCTTCCTCTTCAAGACCTGCTCTCCGGGTACCAGGGGAACAGCGGGAGCATACTGGTTGTAAGTTTTCTCTTGTCTTTCCCTAGCCTGACAGAGACTTCGCTCCACGCTCTCCTGTACTCTCCGGTACTGCTGCTGCCTCTCTGTGTCCCAGTCTGCTTCTGTTGAAGTGTCCTCGGGTGTCAGGACTCCCATTTCCAGGTCAACAGGTAACTTACCAGGTCTTGCCCTCATTAGGTAAGCCGGGGTACAGTTGGTGGAACCTACCGGGATGTGGTTGTATAGGTCCACAAGATCGGGCAGCTTCTCAGGCCACAGACTGCGTTCTTCCAGGGGCAACGTTTTCAGGAGATCCATTACCACCTGGTTCATTTTCTCACAAAGTCCATTAGTTTGCGGATGATAGGGTGTCGTCCTTATCTTCCGGCAGCCATACAGAGTGCAGAATTCTTGGAAGACCTCTGCTTCAAAGGCAGGTCCCTGGTCTGTTAACACTTGGTCCGGGTACCCGTGTGGATGGCAGAAATGCTGCTGGAAGGCTCTCGCTGCTGTTCGAGCTGTTAAGTCCTTGATGGGGACGACAACCAAGAACCGGGAGTAGTGATCCACGATGGTTAGTGCGTAGACGTAGCCACTTCTGCTTGGGGTCAGTTTTACATGATCCAAGGCTACCAGTTCCAACGGCTGCCGGGTGACGATGGACTGCAGGGGAGTCTTCTGGCTGGCACGGTCCTTCCTTCTTAGGTTGCACGGGCCACAGTCTCTGCACCACTTCTCAATGGTTCCCCTCATGCCTACCCAGTGGAATCGCTCGCGCAGCAGGAACTCCAGCTTCTTCCACCCGAAGTGTCCAGCTCCGTCGTGGTATGCCTCCATCACCATGGCTGCGTCTCTTCGTGGCACCACTACTTGCCAGAGTAGTTCATGCGTCCGGGAGTTAACCATTCTGCGGCACAACTTCCCCTTGTAAAGGAACAGTCGACTCCTCTCTGCCCATAGTTGTTTGGCTTCCTCCGGAGCGTCTGGTTCAAGGCAAGCCTCCGGGCGAGTCAGCATCTCCTTCACCAGTCGGACGGCAGGGTCGCTGTCTTGCGTTTCCGCCCAGTTGTAGTGAGGTAAGGGGTTCAACGTAGCAGCCTGCTTACTCCTTACCCGGTGGGAATACTGGATAGTCCCATGACGGTGGAACGCAGGGAGTTCAACTTCTTCCAGTCCCTCCGGATCTTCTCCTTCGTCCGGCAGGTTGGGCATCCTGGACAGGGCGTCCGCGTTGGTATTGGAGCGTCCGGCCCGGTATTTGATTGTGAACTCGTAGTTGGACAGACGGGCCATCCACCTCTGCTCCAGGGCACCGATTCTTGCCGTGTCCAGGTGTGTCAACGGGTTGTTATCCGTGTACACGGTGAACCGGGAAGAAGCGAGGTAATGCTTAAAGCGCTCGGTGACTGCCCATACTACGGCCAGGAACTCTAGCTTAAATGAGCTGTAATTCTCGGGGTTCCTTTCGGTGGGTCGCAGCTTTCGGCTGGCGTAGGCGATTACTCGTTCCTTCCCCTGCTGGATCTGGGACAGTATGGCTCCTAGCCCGATGTTACTGGCGTCGGTGTAGAGGATAAAGGGCTGGCTATAATCCGGGTACGCCAGGATTTCGTCCCCCGTGAGGGCCATCTTCAGCTGGCGGAAGGACTCTTCTTCCAGCTCCTCCCATTTGAAGGGCGGCTTCTGGTTCTTGGCCTTCCGGGACTGGCCTATCAGGAGGTCCTGCATAGGTGCTGCCTTTTTGGTGAAACCGGGAATAAACCTTCGGTAGTAGCCTACCAACCCGAGGAACTGCCGCACTTCTTTTACGCTGGAGGGGCTTGGCCATTCCTTAATTGCGGTGATCTTATCAGGGTCGGGAGCCACTCCGTCAGCGCTCACCACGTGTCCCAGGTACTGCACCTTTGGTTTCAGGAGGTGACACTTGGAGGGTTTCACCTTTAGGCCGTAACTCGCCAGAGCTTCGAACACTTCCGCCAGGTGTTTCAGGTGGTCCTCATACGTCTTGGAATATACGATGACATCGTCCAGGTACAACAGGACCGTCTCGAAGTTTCTGTGGCCCAGACAACACTCCATTAGTCGTTGGAAGGTTCCTGGTGCGTTGCAGAGTCCGAACGGCATGCAGGTGAACTCGCTAAGTCCCATCGGGGTGGTGAATGCGGTCTTCTCCCGGTCCGCCTCTGCTACAGGAACCTGCCAGTACCCGCTAGTGAGATCCAAGGTAGAGAAGAAGTTAGCAGATCTTAAAGCAGCCAATGACTCCTCTATCCTTGGTAAGGGGTACGCATCCTTGTGTGTGATACGGTTGATTTTCCGGTAATCTACACACATCCTCATGGTGTTGTCTTTTTTTCTGACTAAAAAAACCAGACAATGTGAACTGAGGTCTAAGATGGCAGACATACAAGAAACAGAGGCATGTTCACACTAGCAAAAAAGAAGCAAGACAAAAATATATCTCATACCCTACCATAATTATATATAAATGTAAAGCAAAATTGCATAATAAATATAGGGTACTTAGTGAACTATTTTTGATCAAAAAAAGTATACAAGCCGTCCCACCAGCGGCAAGGTGACCCTAAATTGGGACGGTACCTATACTGCCTATATTAAAAACCTTACTGTATATCAAAGTTGAAGTAATGCATATAAAAGGGTAGACAAATAGGACCGGGTCCCAACTCCAGACCACCTAGGCCCGTGGTAAGCTACATATATACCAATCAGCTCAACAAAGGGCATGCCACACCCTTAAATTGCACAGAATGCAAACAAGTCAAAAAACCAGACAATGTGAACTGAGGTCTAAGATGGCAGACATACAAGAAACAGAGGCATGTTCACACTAGCAAAAAAGAAGCAAGACAAAAATATATCTCATACCCTACCATAATTATATATAAATGTAAAGCAAAATTGCATAATAAATATAGGGTACTTAGTGAACTATTTTTGATCAAAAAAAGTATACAAGCCGTCCCACCAGCGGCAAGGTGACCCTAAATTGGGACGGTACCTATACTGCCTATATTAAAAACCTTACTGTATATCAAAGTTGAAGTAATGCATATAAAAGGGTAGACAAATAGGACCGGGTCCCAACTCCAGACCACCTAGGCCCGTGGTAAGCTACATATATACCAATCAGCTCAACAAAGGGCATGCCACACCCTTAAATTGCACAGAATGCAAACAAGTCAAAAAACCAGACAATGTGAACTGAGGTCTAAGATGGCAGACATACAAGAAACAGAGGCATGTTCACACTAGCAAAAAAGAAGCAAGACAAAAATATATCTCATACCCTACCATAATTATATATAAATGTAAAGCAAAATTGCATAATAAATATAGGGTACTTAGTGAACTATTTTTGATCAAAAAAAGTATACAAGCCGTCCCACCAGCGGCAAGGTGACCCTAAATTGGGACGGTACCTATACTGCCTATATTAAAATTATGGTAGGGTATGAGATATATTTTTGTCTTGCTTCTTTTTTTCTGACTAAGACTAGTGGAGCTGCCCAGGGGCTACAGCTATCCCTGATCACCCCAGCCTCCTTCATGTCTCTAAGCATCCCCTTGGCGTGTTGGTAGTGTGCAGGGGGTACGGGTCGATACCTCTCTTTTATGGGAGGATGGTCTCCCGTGGGGATGTGGTGTTCTACCCCCTTGACTCGCCTGAAGTCTAACGGGTGTTTACTAAACACTCTCTCGTACTCTTGAACCACCCGATAGACTCCCTGTTTCTGATGTGAGGGAGTGGAGTCAGTACCCAAATGTAGTTGCTGACACCAGTCCTCCATTGTTTTCTTAGAGCCGTTACCTTCCTCCGGGTGAGATGGAGGCAAGGGTTCCACAGATTGTATAGCATTTTGGTTAATGGTATATAATTTGGCTAGCGTGGCATACCGGGGCAGGTACACTTCCCTCTTCCCGATATTGATTATGCGAACGGGCACCCTCCCATGGCGTACATTAACCACCCCCCGTGCTGTCAAGATGGTGGGCCTACTGTCTGAGTAAACTGGTTCTACCATTGCCTGGTAATCTCTACCTCTCAGACCAATAGCTGCCCGGCACCAAATCATCATTTCACTTTTTGGGGGCATGGCAATAGGAAAAGGGTCACACATTCTTACGCTACCAATCTCACCGCCGGAGAGTTCCACCTGTTGCCGTCGCATCAGTGCCCGGATCTCTTTCTGGAGCACCCGCTGCTCGCCGGAGCTGGCGTTCTTGGCAACCTGCTGTAAAAGGAAAATCACCTCTGCAAGACAATTTTCAATTACATTAGTTCCTAGCGTTATCTTTGGGTGACTGTCGTGTTTGTCAATGTCTACAATAATCAGTCCCTGTGCTGCTAGTTCGACTCTACCAATTTTAATGGTCGCCTCTTTAAATCCGATCTGTGGCACGGGCTGACCATTGCTGGCGATGATACTCAAGTCGTCGTCAGGGTAGCGGGTAATATCCGAGTCATTCCAGTACTGCTTGAAGAGCACGTACGGGATGGTGGTGACCTGTGACCCGGTGTCCAGTAGGGCACTCATAGGGATGCCATCCAGTACCACAGGCAAGACTGGACGTCCTCCGACATATTTGTCGCGCCAGTTCGATGGGCCTGGTGATCTTTTTCCTGGGGGTTGGCCCTCTACCCCCAGGTTGTGCCAGTTTAAAGGACAGTACCTTGCCATATGTCCGGGTTGATTACAGCGGCGGCAGATGGGTCGTCCGTCCTCGTTGTACCGGTCACTGGGTCTTCCTCTGGCCGGTGGGGTCCTCCTTGGTCGACGCCACGGGATGTTCTCCGGTCCGGATGCCAGCTGGATCTTCCCTGGAGTGGAAGCCTGTAAAGACTGCACAGTTCGGGTTAACGCAGCAATGCTTTTAGCTAGCTCTTGGACCTGATGGTGCAGGTCTGGAGCCGGGTCACTGTTCAAAGCCTGCGCATCAGCCCCTACAGGCCCTGCCGACAAGGGCGCCGCCTCCTGGTGGTAAGTGATAGCTGGGCGCCTGTGGGTCACAACGCCATCCGGTGCCGGTTCTCGGAGCACCCGGATGGCTCTGTCCTTGAACTGTGCAAATCCCAGATGAGGGTCCTGTAGGGCCATTGCCCGCAACTGGGTTCGGTGGACATTGCAATATAAACCCTCTATAAATTGTTCAGTCAACAGCCTGTCCTCGTCTCCCACGCCATCAGGGTCGGTCTGCTTAACGGCTCTCAGGGCCTCTTGTAGGTTCAGGGCATAGTCCCTTATACTCTCATGGGCCCGCTGTTTACACCCGTAGAATCTAAGCTTGATCTCGGCTGAGGTGCGGGTATCAAAGGTGTCCCTCAGCCGGGTTAGTATCCCTGCGACAGTCCTCCCCCCAGGTGGCCAGGACTTTACCTCCCTTCGGGCTGCTCCGGTTAATTGGGCCACCAGGATGCTCACTTTTTGCTCCTCTGTGAGGGGGTACACCTGGAAGAGGCTATCCAGCCTTTCTCTAAAGTCCTGCAGGGTATGTGACTCCCCTGAGTACTGGGGTAGCCAGGCTGCCCCCGGGATATAGGGCATGGTGAAAGGCATGACCGCGACAGCGGTGGCGCTGGCGGGGGTTGAAGCGGTGAAGCTCTCCTCCGTATCCGACATCCTTCTCCCCCCTAGTGGACCGTGGCCTACCTTGCGATGATCCTCTTCCGTAGGCCGCGGCTCCGCAGTGGATCGTCAGGGTTGAGGACCTTCCGTCGCGCTCCGGTGACGTCGGCGTCTGCTGGGCTCCTTCCAGGACCTTACGCAACGTCCGGACGTGAGGCGGGGCTTCAGTTCTCGCGGGCTTTTCGGAGTCCACGCCCCTCTTCTTCCCGCGCGGCGTCCTCAAGATGGCGTCCAACGGCGGGAAAACTCCACGGATGGCGGGAAGAAGGCTGAAGATGGCGCCGGATGGCGGGAATCTTCACCGATGGCGGGAAAACTTCACGGATGGTGAGTTTTAAAAGTCTCTTTTTCAGGCACGCAGTACCCGGTGGTTGCGGGCACGAAATCCTGCCGACTACGCCAAAGTTGACGCGCCCCTGGGCTTGCTGTGTCGCGCAGCGTCTCGCGCACGGGGCTTACCCGGAACCGGATCAGGTGAGGGTTGTAGTCTCCGAGTGGCGGGGACCCGGTCCGTGCCCAGGGAGTCAAACTCAGTGTGTGGCAGTCTTGATAGATGTTATTTGAGTGTCGACTACGCCACCCGTTGATTTGCAGCTATGGAGCTGCCGCTGCAGGGCAGACCGCTGAGGCCGGTGTAGAATTGTGCAGCGTGATAGTATAACCCCCAACGGGAGGGGTATGGCCTCAGGGCAGCCGACGTGGAAGATGGGGGTAGCAGGAACCACTCAGAGACGGTGCGGTGTAATTCAGGGTCTTTACTGGTAACAACGATAGACCCTCCCGGAGTACTTGCTAGCGAACGGGGCCTGGTCAGTCCTTGAGCAGATGGGATCTCCCCTGGCCAGGCGGAGTTGTAGGCCTCCCAAACTGACTGTACTCTTCTGGCTACCTTGCTAGAAGCGGATTTAAGTAGCCCACGTCACTGAGTGTACCGCGTGGTGCTCACCCGTATGGCCGGTGACTCGGGGCCTTCTAATGGCTTCCGCTCCACGATGGCGGTGCTGGTCCCACGCGTGTGACCGTGCCTTCGGGTTTCTGGGCCTGAGGACCTGAAATCCCCTGCCGGTCGGCTTCTGCTGCTGGGTAAGAGTTAGTCCCCACAGCCTCGGACGCCGGGTCCGGTAAGAAAGCTTCTCAGTCAGGGCGAGCTCTGCAGCTGCCAGCCCCTGACTCGTAGTAGTATTGCTCCCACTGAGCTTCTGCTGTTTCTTCCTATGACTGTTTCTTGTCTCTACTCTCCTTGACTGACTAACCCTGCTTCAGCCCCGGGTTTTTATAGGGGAAGTTCTTCCCCTCCCAAGACTGGGCAGGAGGTGTGGCATGCACAGGATCCCTGACCAAAGGACCTCCCACCTGCTCTCAGACATAACATTACATTACTGTGGAAACCAGACCCCTGGGGTGTCACACTGTCCTAAGGTCTTTCGGACAAAAAAAGAGAGATATATTCTCATTGCTTGCTAGCAAACTACTCCATTTTTTCTTGGCTTTTGATAAATCTTTGTTTTTAGCAATATATTTCTTAATATTAATCTACTGTCTACATTATGCTGAAAGACTTTGACATTACACTAAATCACCAAGGATTAAAATTACACCATTTTTCCTCCATCCATAACAGTACTGACGAGACAATGTTTTTAACCTCTTGTAGGTTGCAGTGAGTTAAATGCTTTTATTGGTTTGGCATGCTGCTTAGTCGTGATATATAGTTTGTGCTATTTAACATGCCTTGCTCTGCTATAGGTGAAACAACTGCAGCTGTTATTATAGTTTAGTAACACTGTACAGCTGTTGCTTAACAGGCTTGAGAAATACATGACAAACGAGGGCTGCCGGGCTGCAAGGGGCTTGATGGAAGGCAAGTCAAACATTGTAAGCCATGCAGCAAATACTCAGAGAGGGCATATTCTTATTGTGTATTGTATTTCTGCCTCATTAAAAACTGTGAATTATGTAATCACGTGTCCCATTACTATGTGATGTTAAGTTAACCCATAGATTTTTCTATGACCCATAGTGTTCAAATATTTATCTTTTTTCTATTTATCTGCAAATGAAATAAAAACATGTCTTCAGACCTTACTCCACAAAGATGTACAATGGACAAACGTACTTCTAACTACAACGTTATAATCCTAGGTTATGTGTAGATAACGCCTCTAATCCGAGGTTTTCTTCGATTTTCCTAGGCAAAGCTGCGTCAATAAAAAGCCGGTGATTTTTCCCTGAAGCGGTGTCGCTGGTGGATCCGCCGTCAGCATCTTTTCACTATATTTTCAACTACTGTGTAAAGAGTAGGTGACTTGCAAACTAAGCTACCTGTAAAATAAACATATTATATAGTACTACACGTCACTCCGTCAGGGTATCGGTGCCCGAGTAGGGATCTAGTGTGTAAAATATACAGAGGAAAAACTGAGCACTTAAAGGTTGAGCAGTAGAATTTTATTGCTCAGCCCCTAAGTGCCGAGTTTTTCTCTGTACATTTTAATGTAGAATAAACGTGTTACGTCTTATAACTGCTTTTCTGAAAGCTAAGCGGTGAAGAAGAAGTAAAAAAAAGGCTGAACATGTGTACCGCAACATTATTCGGCCTTTGACTATGCATTATTTTTATTTTTGCGCTGGTTTTCCCGTGCTTTTTCAGGTGGGTTTCAAGTGAAATCTGTCTCAAAAAGACGTTGCGTGCACAACCCTTACGTTGTCTTCAGTAGGCTTAGAATTTCCCTTAGCATAGCTAACACTCATTCTCAATAACAAGAAGTTAAAATAACAGAGCTTGTTATTTATTTCCAATTTTGCTGCATGGTAGGCTCTGCACATTGTCTTTGGGTTGCATGTTTGATGTACATTACAGAATGTCCTGTTGTATATGCCAAATGCACCAGTAAGGCTCCATTCATGAGGACACTCTTTTAGCTTTTCATCTTCTGCCAGGCCAATATGCATCAGCATAATTTTTTTGCAGCTGTAAAGGAAATCAAGGCAGACTGTTCTTTTCTACACCAAGGGCCACTGCAAAACCCAGGTAGTGTCAGAAAGTGAGCAGCAGTAAATTGGTAATTATGGCTTTAAGCCTTTTCCAGCTTTCGAGGGAAAAAATTAACATCCCAAACCACCAATCTAACTACAAATGATCAATGATTATTCGTCATTATTTTGGGTCAAACTTGGCTTCTAGCAGCAATAGAATGTAGGTAGGAGTGAATTGACTAGAGATGAGCGTTGTTCTACTCGAACTGTTCGCCAATCTCAAATTCGAGCTGTTTTGGGCGGTGTTCGAGCCGTTCGGCGAACACGAACAATTTGAGAAAAATTCGGCTGTTCGAGGTTATGTTCGATAACTGTTCGTGCACCAAAATCATAACTGGATTTTTTCTCAGTAATGGTGAAAATTAATGTTAATACGCAGTTTGAGTGTACAGCGGGGTGGGGGGAGGGGCAGGGGATGGATCTCTGCAGGAACAATGAAGATCTCCATTTTTTTTTCTCTTTCCCGCATTTACAGTGGGGAGGTGCAATCTGTCAGCCTATCAGCAGCGCACACACGGAGCGAAGTGCTTTTTTTCACACAAGCAAGGGCATGTGTCATTGGCAGTGTATGTCACATGTCCTTGCCCTATAAGACCAAGCCATTTTCCCCGTCGCCACCATTTTCTCACTGCTGCAGCTGCGTGTTAGACGGCACCGCTGTTGCTGTGTGCGCTATACCTTGTTAATTTCAAGCCAATTTTCGCACAAATATACAGATAGCTTGGGAGTAGGGAATAGTTGTGATTGCAGTCCTTTTAAGGACTAGGTTACAGCATTTCCTACGACTTTTATCAGGGAGGTCTGTGCTCTTAAATAGATTGGTTGTGGGAGTAAAGACTAATTGTAATTGCAGTCCTTTTCAGGACTAGGTTACATGAGTTCCTATCAGTTTTTGCCAGGCAGGTCTGTGCCAGTGCTGTGCAAGTTTTTTTCACAGCATTTGGCTGAATCTAGCAAAGCTAATCCTTTTTGGCCTATTGCAGAGTGTGTTAGTCAGTGGAGTAGCCTATCTGTGTTGCAAGATATACCACCTGTGTATAGAATACCAATTTTTTTACTGCACCTAGTGAAGTAAAATCTTTTGGGCATAGCATCATTCTATTAATCCATCTATACTGACCTCCATCAGGTTGCAAATTAAAACTAATTTTTATCTGCATCTACAGTACCTCTGAAAAAATATTTGGGCTTCTAGCAGTGTGTGGGACTTGTTCTATTAGTCCATCTATACTGACCTCCATCAGGTTGCAAACTGAATATATTTTTTTCTGCATCTACCTCTGAAAAAATATTGGGCTTCTAGCTGTGTGTGGGTCTTGTTCTATTAATCCATCTATACTGACCTCCATCAGGTTGCAAACTGAATATATTTTTTTCTGCATCTACCTCTGAAAAAATATTTGGCCTTCTAGTAGTGTGTCGGACTTTCTCTATTAGTCCATCTATACTGACCTCCATCAGGTTGCAAATTAAAACTAATTTTTATCTGCATCTACAGTACCTCTGAAAAAATATTTGGGCTTCTAGCAGTGTGTGGGACTTGTTCTATTAGTCCATCTATACTGACCTCCATCAGGTTGCAAACTGAATATATTTTTTTCTGCATCTACCTCTGAAAAAATATTGGGCTTCTAGCTGTGTGTGGGTCTTGTTCTATTAATCCATCTATACTGACCTCCATCAGGTTGCAAACTGAATATATTTTTTTCTGCATCTACCTCTGAAAAAATATTTGGCCTTCTAGTAGTGTGTCGGACTTTCTCTATTAGTCCATCTATACTGACCTCCATCAGGTTGCAAATTAAAACTAATTTTTATCTGCATCTACAGTACCTCTGAAAAAATATTTGGGCTTCTAGCAGTGTGTGGGACTTGTTCTATTAGTCCATCTATACTGACCTCCATCAGGTTGCAAACTGAATATAGTTTTTTCTGCATCTACCTCTGAAAAAATATTGGGCTTCTAGCTGTGTGTGGGTCTTGTTCTATTAATCCATCTATACTGACCTCCATCAGGTTGCAAACTGAATATATTTTTTTCTGCATCTACCTCTGAAAAAATATTTGGCCTTCTAGTAGTGCGTCGGACTTTCTCTATTAGTCCATCTATACTGACCTCCATCAGGTTGCAAACTGAATATAATTTTTTTCTGCATCTAGCTCTGAAAAAATATTTGGCCTTCTAGTAGTGTGTCGGACTTTCTCTATTAGTCCATCTATACTGACCTCCATCAGGTTGCAAATTAAAACTAATTTTTATCTGCATCTACAGTACCTCTGAAAAAATATTTGGGCTTCTAGCAGTGTGTGGGACTTGTTCTATTAGTCCATCTATACTGACCTCCATCAGGTTGCAAACTGAATATATTTTTTTCTGCATCTACCTCTGAAAAAATATTGGGCTTCTAGCTGTGTGTGGGTCTTGTTCTATTAATCCATCTATACTGACCTCCATCAGGTTGCAAACTGAATATAATTTTTTTCTGCATCTAGCTCTGAAAAAATATTTGGCCTTCTAGTAGTGTGTCGGACTTTCTCTATTAGTCCATCTATACTGACCTCCATCAGGTTGCAAATTAAAACTAATTTTTATCTGCATCTACAGTACCTCTGAAAAAATATTTGGGCTTCTAGCTGTGTGTGGGACTTGTTGTATTAGTCCATCTATACTGACCTCCATCAGGTTGCAAACTGAATATATTTTTTTCTGCATCTACCTCTGAAAAAATATTTGGCCTTCTAGTAGTGTGTCGGACTTTCTCTATTAGTCCATCTATACTGACCTCCATCAGGTTGCAAATTAAAACTAATTTTTATCTGCATCTACAGTACCTCTGAAAAAATATTTGGGCTTCTAGCAGTGTGTGGGACTTGTTCTATTAGTCCATCTATACTGACCTCCATCAGGTTGCAAACTGAATATATTTTTTTCTGCATCTACCTCTGAAAAAATATTGGGCTTCTAGCTGTGTGTGGGTCTTGTTCTATTAATCCATCTATACTGACCTCCATCAGGTTGCAAACTGAATATATTTTTTTCTGCATCTACCTCTGAAAAAATATTTGGCCTTCTAGTAGTGTGTCGGACTTTCTCTATTAGTCCATCTATACTGACCTCCATCAGGTTGCAAATTAAAAATAATTTTTATCTGCATCTACAGTACCTCTGAAAAAATATTTGGGCTTCTAGCTGTGTGCGGGACTTGTTGTATTAGTCCATCTATACTGACCTCCATCAGGTTGCAAACTGAATATATTTTTTTCTGCATCTACCTCTGAAAAAATATTTGGCCTTCTAGTAGTGTGTCGGACTTTCTCTATTAGTCCATCTATACTGACCTCCATCAGGTTGCAAATTAAAACTAATTTTTATCTGCATCTACAGTACCTCTGAAAAAATATTTGGGCTTCTAGCAGTGTGTGGGACTTGTTCTATTAGTCCATCTATACTGACCTCCATCAGGTTGCAAACTGAATATATTTTTTTCTGCATCTACCTCTGAAAAAATATTGGGCTTCTAGCTGTGTGTGGGTCTTGTTCTATTAATCCATCTATACTGACCTCCATCAGGTTGCAAACTGAATATATTTTTTTCTGCATCTACCTCTGAAAAAATATTTGGCCTTCTAGTAGTGTGTCGGACTTTCTCTATTAGTCCATCTATACTGACCTCCATCAGGTTGCAAATTAAAAATAATTTTTATCTGCATCTACAGTACCTCTGAAAAAATATTTGGGCTTCTAGCTGTGTGCGGGACTTGTTGTATTAGTCCATCTATACTGACCTCCATCAGGTTGCAAACTGAATATATTTTTTTCTGCATCTACCTCTGAAAAAATATTTGGCCTTCTAGTAGTGTGTCGGACTTTCTCTATTAGTCCATCTATACTGACCTCCATCAGGTTGCAAATTAAAACTAATTTTTATCTGCATCTACAGTACCTCTGAAAAAATATTTGGGCTTCTAGCAGTGTGTGGGACTTGTTCTATTAGTCCATCTATACTGACCTCCATCAGGTTGCGAACTGAATATATTTTTTTCTGCATCTACCTCTGAAAAAATATTGGGCTTCTAGCTGTGTGTGGGTCTTGTTCTATTAATCCATCTATACTGACCTCCATCAGGTTGCAAACTGAATATATTTTTTTCTGCATCTACCTCTGAAAAAATATTTGGCCTTCTAGTAGTGTGTCGGACTTTCTCTATTAGTCCATCTATACTGACCTCCATCAGGTTGCAAATTCAAAATAATTTTTTTCTGCATCTAACCCAGCCAATAGTTTTGGCCTAATACCACAGTTTGGCCACTCAGCTCTGCTCGGTTACCATCCATTGTTTTTTTGTGCAAACAACTCCAGAGTTGTGAATTAGTTAACCACCAAAATGAGTGGAAAAAGGCCTGCTGCTGGTGGAAAGGGGAATAGGCGTTTTGGGAAGGGGAAAAAAGGTTGTGTCCGTGGGGTAGGTGTTAAAGCAACAGTAACATCTGCAGAAGAAAGACCATCTTCCAGCCAAACTAAAATGACTACTTCTTTTAGCGGACAATGTGATAAGATCCCTTTCTTACGGCCACGCCAATCGCTACAAATTCCAGATGAGGCACAAAAACAGCAGGTGCTTCAACGGATATCAAGTGCTCCTTTAAGTGGGCTCTCCTCCACATCAACTTCAACATCACAAATACTCCAGTCCTCAAAGGTGTCACCCAAATCGCACTTGCTTCCTCACAGCTCCCAAATCTCCAGCTGCCCGTCTGAGTATGAGGTAGAACAGATGGTTGAGTCTGCAGAGCTGTTTACTCATACTATAGCCTGGGAATCAGAGGTCGACTCCAGCGCTTCTGTGAATCCAGACGAGGAAATGATCTGCACTGATGCCCAGAATCTTTATGAGTCGGATCCAGGACCAGACGCAGAAGGTTCTGACCATAATGTAGACCCTCATTCCCAAACTGTAACTCCTGTTGGTGGAGACAATGAGGAAGACGATGATAAGACTCAAATACCTGATTGGAGCGACAACTTTAGTTTTTTGTCAGGGCAGGAACAGGTTGGCTCTGAGGACGACGGGTGTGATAACGCACAGGGTGATGATGATGAGGTTGGAGATCCCACTTACTGTCAACCCACAGTCAGCCAAGAGATGAGGTCAGCAGAGGAGGTGGAGGAAGATGCTAGTGACGACTAGGTCAGGTTGCGCCTTCCTGGACAGAGACGTAGTACTGGAAGCACGTCAACAACTGCATCCTCAAACACAACTCTGCCTCTGACCACAAGTCGTGGTGGCTCTTCAGGTCGCATGGGTGCTAAGCCTTGCATAGCCTGGGCATTTTTTCAGATCGATAAAGATGACCCAACTCGTGTTATCTGTAACATTTGTCAGCAAAAGCTAAGTAGAGGCCAAAAAATACATAGTTTGAGTACTTCATGCATGAACCGGCACATGGACATGAAGCATAAGTTGCAGTGGGAAGCTCAGTGTGCTACAATGCGGCCTAGCCGGCCGGGCCAACCGCCGTCTGCCATATCTTGTGCATCCGCGGCCTCTTCATCCTCTGTGACTGGGGGGACAGCCGTCACAACTGTTTTGGGGCGCAGACCTGCCACCTCTTTACCCGCAACAGCCAGCGTGATTGGCAGGTCATCATTTTCTTTGGAGGTGGTAACACCAGCTGGTGTTGAGCGCTGTCCGACATCGATAGCACCACCTTTGGATGAAGGCAACCTAACATGTCCGCCTGCATCTTCCTCACAGACCGGCAGTTTGCCGGGGACACCCTTATCAACCCCGTCTAAGCACAATAGCCAGCCCTCGGTCCCTCAGATGTGGACAAGTAAAAGACCATTTCCTCCTAGCCATGAGAAAGCTAAGAGGTTGAATTTCACCATCTGCAAGCTCTTGGCTACAGAAATGCTGCCTTTCCGCCTGGTGGACACAGAGGATTTTCGAGACCTTATGTCCGTCGCAGTGCCCCAGTACCAGATGCCCAGTCGGCACTACTTCTCAAAGAAAGGTGTGCCTGCGCTCCACCAGCATGTCGCACACAACATCACCGCTTCTTTGAGAAACTCTGTGTGTGACAGGGTGCATTTCACCACAGACACTTGGACGAGTAGGCATGGACAGGGGCGTTACATGTCGCTGACTGGGCACTGGGTAACTATGGTGACAGCAGGACAAGGGGCTGCTGTCCAAGTCTTGCCGTCCCCACGAGTTGTGCGTCAATCCTCTTTATGTCAAAGTTCCTCCACTGCTTCTGCCTCCTCAACCTCCTCTCGGTCTTCCACCTGCACCCAAAGCCTGTCTGGTCATGCCACAAGCTTTCTAACTGCGCAGAAGGGATCCTGCACACCTCCTTACTATGCTGGCAGTAGGGCTCAACGTCATCAGGCGGTTTTTACATTGAAATGTCTGGGAAATGTGAGTCACACAGCTGAGGAGTTGTGGTCAGCTCTGGAGAACCAATTTCATGAATGGTTGTCTCCACTGGACCTGAAACCAGGGAAGGCCGTGTGCGACAATGCTGCAAACCTGGGTGCGGCCCTTCGCCGGGGCAATGTCACACACGTGCCTTGTATGGCTCACGTGTTGAACCTGGTTGTCCAGCAATTTTTAGCCCACTATCCCAGACTAGATGGCCTTCTGCAGAGGGCACGGTCGCTGTGTGCTCACTTCCGCCGTTCGCATCCCGCAGCTCAGCGACTTACATCTCTACAGAAGTCGTTGGGCCTGCCACTTCACCGGCTAAAATGCGATGTGCCTACCCGGTGGAATTCAACTCTGCACATGTTGCAGCGACTGTGGCAGCACCGACAAGCCCTGGTGTAATACGTTCTGACGTATAGCCTGGGCCAACGAGATTCAGAGGTGGGGCAAATCACGCTGGAGGAGTGGTCTCAGATCAGGGACCTATGCACCCTTCTGCACAGTTTTGAAATGGCGACGAAGATGTTTAGTGCTGACGATGCCATTATCAGCATGACTATTCCGGTGATTTATATGCTGGAGCACATGTTAAACAGAATTCGGAGTCTGGTGGTGGCACAAGAGGAGGTGGAGGAAGTAGAGGAGGAGGAGTTGTATGCGGAAGGGCTAACATCTGCAAGGTCCAGAAGGTCGGCAGCACCAAGGCGGCAGGCATGTGAGGGTGGGGGAGATGGTTTTACCAGGGCGCATGGTAGCAGCCAAACTAGTGAGGAAGGTGCAGGAGCCCAGGAAGAAGTGGAGGACGAACTGATGGAAGACTCATCAGATGAGGGAGACCTTGATCACATTTCTGTTGTGCGAGGTTGGGGGGAGAGGACAGAGGAAGGAAGCATGATTGTTACCTCGCCACCAACACAACAGGGACTTGGTGCTCCTGGATGCGCAATACACATGAGTGCCTTCTTGCTGCACTACCTGCAACATGACCCTCGAATTGTGAGAATTAGAAATAATCCTGACTACTGGGTTGCCACACTGTTAGATCCCCGGTACAAAAGTAAATTTGCAGAAATTATTCCTGCCATAGAAAGGGATGCACGCATGCAGGAGTATCAGCAGAGACTGTTGCAGAATCTTACATGTGCTTTTCCACAAAATACCAGTGGTGCACGTAGTGAATCTCACAGTTCCAACTTGCCAACCGTGGGACCGTCAAGTGTTCAGCACTCAAACCGTAACAGAACCACAGTATCTGCTGGTAACATCAATTTTGCGGAATCATTTCACCACTTTTTTAGCCCATCCTTTGCAAGGCCACAGGAGACAAGAAGTCTGACACATAGTCAACGCCTAGAGACGATGGTACAGGAGTATCTCCAAGTAAACATTGAAGCCACGACTGTGTCACTGGACCCTTGCTCTTTTTGGGCTTCCAATCTGGATAAATGGCCGGAGCTAGCCACTTACGCCTTGGAGATCTTGTCATGCCCTGCAGCCAGCGTTCTGTCTGAACGTGTGTTCAGCGCTGCTGGTGGTGTGCTGACAGATAAGCGCACGCGGCTCTCCACTGATAATGTAGACAGACTCACGTTCATAAAGATGAACAAATCATGGATCCGAAACGACTTTTCTACCCCTGTGTCATCCTGGGGAGAGTAAAAGCTTGATGATTGGTTAAAATCACCCTACCAAACGTTTTAAGCTTTCAAATTACTAATCATGTTTATCTGTATCTTGACTGGAAAATAATTTGGGCTTTGTAGCAGTGTGCAGCACTGATCCTATTAGGCCATCTATAATAAGCTCCACCAGATTTAAAATTAAAAATAATTTTTAGCTGCATCTAGCCCGGAAAATAATTTTGGGGCTCCGAGATGCGCAAGACACATAAGTGCCTTCTTGCTGCACTACCTGCAGCATGACCCTCATATTGTCAGAATTCGAAGTAATCATGACTACTGGGTTGCCACACTCTTAGATCCCCCAAACTTTTCGATCAACCTTTTCATTTTAATAAAGACCAAAAAAATGGTCATTTTTGAAATTATAAGCATTAGCAGGTTGTTAGAAACTGAAATCAAACAGTTTTCAACTCAAAACTTTATTCTAGGTGATGTTACATTTTCACATAGGACCCCTTGTTCGAAAGGAGCTTCTGAACTCTCTCGTCCATTGAATTTGTCAGGTTTTGGATGGTTTCTGCTTCAATTGTTTTGCATGAGGACAGAATACCCTCCCAGAGCTGTTGCTTAGATGTGAACTGCCTCCCGCCATCATAGACACTCCTTTTAATGATGCTCCAAAGGTTCTGAATGGGGTAGAGGTCAGGGGAGCATGGGGGTCACACCATAAGTTTGTCCCCTTTTATGCCCATATCAGCCAGAGATGCAGATGTTTTATGTGCAGCATGAGATGGTGCATTATCATGCAGAAAAATGATCTTGCTGTGAAATACACGGTTCTTCTTCTTGAACCATGGCAAGAAGTGCTGTTTGAGAAAATCAACATACATTATGGAGTTCATCTTTAGCGCCTTCAGGGATCCTAAAGGGGCCGACAATCTCTCTCCCCATGATTCCAGCCCAAAACATTACTCCACCTCCTCCTTGTTGGCGCTGTAGCTGTGTTTGCGTGGGGTGTCCATCAACCAGCCATCCTCCACTCCATCCATCTGAACCATCGAGCGCTGCACGGCACTCATCCGTGAACAAAACAGTTTTGAAATCAGTCTTCATGTAATGTTTGGCCCACTGGAGCCGTTTCTGCTTGTGTGAAGTGGATAGAGGAGGTCGACAGGATGGCGTATGCACAGCTGCAAACCTCTGAAGGACCCTGCATCTTGTTGTTCGGGGGACGTTGGAGGCACAAGCAGCTTCAAAAACTTGTCTGCTGCTATGACAAGGCTTTTTTGCCGCTGCTCTTTCAGCCTGACGTAATTGCCTGTAGGAAAGAGTCCTCAATTTGCCCTTATCAGCACGCACACGTGTGTACTGTGAATCAGCTACATACTTCTTGATTGCCAAGACACTTCATCCTGATCATCGCACAATGTTGATTGTAGTCATGCCTTGACCTAAACACTCCACAATTTGTTGCTTCTCAGCAGCCGACACATCCTTTTTCTTTCCCATTTTGGCAGAAAATGTAGGCTGCTTAATAATGTGAGAGAGCCTTCTTAAGTAGTCTTGCCTTTCATTGGACACACCTGCCAAACTAATTAGCACAGGTGTCTGCAATTGCTTACAGTGATATAAAGAGCCCTGACACACATCACCATCAATGAGTTTAACTGACAAACAAACAAATTCTTCCCTTATCACTCCTAAACACTTTTTGCATAATAATTTGGAACGCGGTGTACATGTGCTTTTCCACAAAACACCAGCGGTTCACGTAGTGAATCTTACAGTTCTAACTTGCCAACCGTGGTCTGTATGGAATTGTTCAATAAAGGGCCCAAAATTAAGATAACATAGATGGGAGAGATCTCTATGAATAGGAATTCCTAAGTATTTGATACCCTGTGAGGGCCAGGCAAAGGGAAAGTTGGACTGGATGGAATCCTATATGGATTTGGGGAGGGAGACATCGAGGGCCTCAGACTTCGCTGCATTGATTTTAAAATTTTACCATGTAACAAAGTGATCTATTTCAGCCATAACAGCATGGATGGATATATGTGATTGAGTGATATATACTAGGACATCATCAGCAAATAGAGAGCACTTGTACTCGGTGCCTCCCACCTCAATCCACCTAATATTGGGGTTATGGCGAATTGATGAGAGCAGGTGCTCCGTCACTAGGATGTATAAGAGAGGGGACAGAGGACATCCCTGCCTTGTCCCATTGGTGATTGTGAAAGGTGATGAAAATGTTCTGACGCACCCCCTGGGCCTTGGGACACCCGGAGCCGGACCCTTTTTGGTGGATGCTGGTGGTTGTAGTCTTCGTGGCGGCGACCCGGTTCCGTGGCTCAGGGCGGTCAAACCAGTGGCGGAACTATTTATGTGGTTTTGATGTTTAAATGTCCGACTACGCCACCCGTGGATTGCGGTCAGAGTGAACCGCCGCTACAGGGCAGACCGCTGAGGCTGGTGTTGTGGGTGCAGCAGAGCGTAGCATAACTCCCCACGGGAGGAGTATAGCCTCAGGGCAGTGTATGCGGAGGATGGGGGTGATGGTGCAGGGCAGCAGCAGTAACGACACGGAGTCAGTGATGCAGTCCAGGGCCTTTACTCACAGTTCTTATTATCCAGACCACGTCTGCAGGTAACGGCTGCCCACGTCGTACTGTGCTCACCAGGTGAGGGGCTCAGACAACTCCAAGATAACTTTGGAGCACTTCACAGGACCCCCTTTGTGTGTCCTTTGTCTGGCCTTTCTTACCAACACTTCTGTCCGGCTGCCTCGGGCCTCCTCTTGGTAAACTTGGCGCCAGTTTCCCTGACCCTATGTGGTGCCTTCCTAGCGGGTGTAGCGAGGGGCTGCGCCACATAAAATGTCAGAGCCTCCGGTTTCTAGCTGAGGGTCGTTTCCTGCCTCCACTATTTCGGGGACCGGTCTCCCCCTTTGGCCTGACCCCTCCACGCAGGTGGATTCGGGCGTGCGGTGGCAACTCGCCCGTCCGCACCCCTGGGATCCCTTCATTCCTCGTTCCTGGAGCCTTCTCCGCTCCTCTTCCTTCCTTCTCCCTCTTCCAGGCCTGGGCCTCTGTTACTAGGCCCGCCTCCGGAGCAGAGCTCATGCAGAGCCCCTGCTCCCTGCCACTTCTGCTCAGACTTCTCTGCACTGAACTAAGATGGTGCCCACCTTTTATACTCCCTTCTCAATGCACCCAGGAACTGCTTCCTCCCTGCTCCTGCACTACAGGGTTCCCCTTCCTCAGTGTTCCCTCCCCCCACTCCAGCCAGGGACAGGGACTGTCGTGCCCATCTCAGGGGCATATTGGTCGCCCTGCCCCACGGCAATGTGGTGTAATGCATGCAGGTGTCGGGTCCTGATCCACACTCCATCCTTACCTGAGAGTGAGATATCACACCTCTGGGTGAGGTGCAATACGTCTGTAGCAACCGAGCCCTCAGGGTGCTACAGTTCCATTTATCTTCAGCCTAGGTGACGTATTGCGATACAGGGCCGTGATTTTGGCTATAAAAGGGTCCCCTAGACCCCTACCCCAAGCTTTTTAAGAGGATCATATATGGCGTGCCAGGAGACTCTATGGAATGCTTTCTCAGCATCCAACGAGAGTATCTAATTACAAATTTTTAACTGCATCTAGCCCAGGAAATACTTTGTGCCTAGTAGCAGTGTCTGCTAGTCAGCGGATTATCCCGGCTGTTAAGCAAGCTACACCACCTGTAGTTTGGACACTTAATTTTTTCAAAGGAAATGCTTCGGGACCATGGGATACTCAGTGAAGAGCATCAGGAGGCACCCCAAGGCATAGGGGCTGGGACTGGCAGTAGGATGCCTTGCGGTGGACAGCCGAGCTCGATCCTTATAAAAGCTTTTTAACTGCAGCAGCTTTAGTGGACGCTACTGGAGCTGGAATTACGCGGCTGCTGGCATGAGACTTGCCCTCCAATAGATCCTTGTAAATGGATTTAAAGTGTATTCATTCAAATTAGAGAGACAATTTAAATTAAAAAGCTTAGAGCTGCCTCCACCACAGGGGGGCTCGCTCGACCCACCAGCGGACAGGCACCAGTATTGGGAGAGGGGGGCTGGCCATCAGGGTTCACCGCGGCTCTGGCACAAACCCGGCGACACGGAGGTGGCACGGGCAGGAGCGGACTGGCCGTGTCGGCTTCTCACTTTTTGGATTTTAGAAGGGCATGACATGCCTATATCTGTGTCTCCCTCTCCTTTTACTCCTCCACCTCTTTTCTTTTCGCATGACTATATGTACTTGTCACTTTTCCATGTGTTAGTTGTGTCTTCTGAGCAGTTTGTCAGCTTTTGGACACCTTTGAAGGTGTTTTCTATGTGTTTCTATGTGTTTTTGTTTGCCTGCCATTGGTTTTAACGGTGTTCGAAGGTGTTCGACGAACAGTTCGACGAACAGTTCGGCGAACACACGGGTGTTCGACGAACCGAACCGAACTCGAACACTACGGGGGTGGCTCCACACTAGAATTGACCACTCATACAACAGCACAATGCCCTTGGGTTTATGGCCAGAAGAGGTCCACTGCCCAAGAGTCGCACAGACGCATTAAGTGAGATAAGTGCTAATAGCTTTTTTTGATAACTGGATTTAAAGAGGTTCTCCTGGTTTAATGTATTGATTATCTATGCTTAGGAAAGGTTGTCAATATAGGATCAATAGGGGTCCAATACTCGCAACTGCCACCGATCATCTGTTAATTGCTTTAGTAGAGGCCAGATGTAAAGATCAAATGGTGCGGGACTAACCAGTTCCTTTAAATGTGTAGCGACCTCTGCTAAGCATTACAGATTGTCTTGAATAGAAGTTGGTCTTGAGTACTCAGCAGTGGCCACTACATGTTGAAAGGAGCTGTACAGTGCAGGTAAGTTCATTATTACTCACATCCAGCCACCGCAGCAGCTAATAACAGCTGATTGATGTTGGACCCCCATCAATTCAATACTGATGACCTATTCTAAGGATAGACCACCAATATCATATGTCCGAACAACCCCATTAAATATATCATAATTATGCTTTCTAGTACAAGGAATGATGATGTGACATGCAGACGTAGTGCTGTTGCTTTAAAAGCATTCAGCAACTATTAGAAGTAACACAATCACAGGAGACAGGAAGTGTTGTGCTCCAGAAGCATCCAGCAACTAGAGGGGTTAACACAGTCACAGGAAAAGGGGAGTGTTTTAGCAGAGCCCCAGGGTGATTGTGGGGAAGTTGTTTACTGTCTGGCTGGAGCCTAAAAGAAATGTGGTGTGTGTGTTCTGTATCTCACAGAAGCATCCCTGCAAGTGAAAAGGATTCAAATCAGGAGTGAAGCTAAGCACAGGTCAGGTAGAGTTCCTGAACTAACAGTGCAGTGTATTGTCAGACAGAAAGATAAGGACTGGAAGAAATGGTGTCGAAGGGATCATCTCCCTCAGCAAACCTTCCCCCCTCCTCCATCTCACTGTGCTGTAACGAATGCTGTGTTCATTAATGTGCCTTTGCATTAGAACTGTGCTGTCCTGTACTACTGGGAAGACTGTGAACTGCTGTGCTGCTAAGGAAACTGTACTGTTTGTCACTGGAGCCTGTTGCTCATAAGACTTAACTTGCACTGGCTGTGCGGTTTCTTATTAAATGCTACTGTTCTACTGTTTATGAGGACTCTTGTCAAGTGTGTCTGGTCAGCAAGTGAAACAACCTACGTGTCTGTGCCTGAGGGTCAATAGCCCTGTGTGCCTGAGAGAAGCTGCAGCACATGGTCTATGGTCGCCCTGAGTAACGGTTCCCCCAGGATTCCAAAGAATTCATGTAACCTGTCTCTCTCCTATCTGAACCTAGTGTAACAATCACTATTATTGCCTTTGGTCACAGATCACTTTTAGTCCGTCCCTGAAATAAGGTGTAAAGATTTTACTTGTTAATATTTATTCTCATGGTCTAAATATTAATATTTCAGATATCTATATCCACATCAGCTTTTTCGTCCAAGCTCTATTGGTACCCCACACAATGTAACACTAGGACCTCCAAGGCCAAGAGAGTCTATTTACTGAGTCTGTAGGATAGCAATGTTATATACATAATATGATGTAACATGAAGAAATAACTTTTTTTTTCTAGAAACCATAATCCTTTACCACATACTGTATATCCAGTGCATTCATTTCTCTGTCAGCTTTGTTTATGTACAGAATATTAGTTTTCATTGCATAATGTCTTTGAAGTGTTAATTCATGGAACAGCTGTGCGTCCATAATTTTCCCATAGAGCTTTTCCTAACAATAATAACGTAGTTTCTTCCGCCATTTGGTAGAATATTGCAGACAGACAATAATATTAAAGTATAACATAAGGCTATCAAAAACGAGAGAAGCAGTAGGAGCAGATGTTTCATTCCCATCGGTGACCACATGGTTCCATTTATGAATATGTAATAAAACTCATTTATCTTCAGGTTATGGATACTAACCGAACATTCCATACGGTGGAATGAGACAGAACTACTGGCCACGAACAAAGAATTGTGTAAAATTACTGTGAAAGCTATGCAATTACTGTATACTGTGCCGTACATGAATTTTCCGATACACTCACTTCTGGGAAAAGAGTTTTGGGAAAAACAGCTTTCATTATTTTGAAAAATAAATAAACAGATGAAGGGTATATATAGTTCCCTGAGGCAGACCATGTAGCTGCTATGGGACCCTTGGAGAGAGGGATCTGAGTATCCACTTTGCTGCTAGGTGGCAAGAACCTGTTGCCCAATGGTCATGAAAAGGCCAAGGAATGAAAACAGCAATTTCAGGTTTTACTACGGAGCTCGCTTTGACAGTGATCCAGTGTGGGCTGCCAGTGTCTAGGGCAAGGCAGGTATTTCACTCCCTAACCCAGTAGTAATGCTCCATGGTGCCACCTAAAAAGAAATAATACCCTTGAGTGTGCCCTTAAAGGGGTTTTCCAACTAACAAAGTACCTTTTAAGCAATAGATCTTGGAATAAAAATAAGTTCCACAATTGGGTATGCTAAAATATTGTTCCTGTGCTGAGAAAATTTTATAAATGTGCCCCTGCTAAGTCCTGTGTATGATCAACCATTACACAGTACACAGCAGAGGCACATTTATAAGATTATCTCAGCACAGGAACATTTTTTTAACACATCCAATTATTATTCCAAGATCGAATTATTAAAATGAACTTTGTTTGTGGGACAGCCCTTTTAAAATAAATAATGCCCCATTAGTGCAGCCTTTAGAAGGTATTAAAGCACCCTTAAAAAAGTAATAATGACCTTTAACCCCTTCACGACATGCGACGTACAGGTAATGCCTATGTTGTGTCTCCCCCATATGTCGTGTCTCCTCAGCGCCGGAGCCCACACCTTTCCAGGCACATGACAGATAATCTGTACACCTGACATGTGCCCGCAACAGCCGCGGGTGGAATCGCGATCCACCTCTGACAGCGGCATTTAACATAATCGCACCAGAAGCGAGTCATTAGCTCTGCCCATCGGCCACCCTGTCACATGATCGCGGGTCGCCGATAGGTTGGCATGACAACCCGGGGTCTGCAGGAGACCCCTGTAGTTGTCCTAGTTGATCTGCTATAAGCGAAGTCTAGCGGTCTGCGCTCATAGCAGATAAGCACTTTTGTTACACATAGCAGGGCTGAAGCCATGCTATGTGTAACACAGGCGATCAGCAGATCGCAGCTTCTAGTAAAAGTAGAAAAAAAATGTTTTTAAAAATATATATAAAAGTTCAAATCACCCCCCTTTTGCCCCATTCAAAATAAAACAATAAAAAAAAATCAAATATACACATATTTGGTACCGCCGCTTTCAGAATCTCCCGATCTATCAATATAAAAAAGAATTAATCCAATCAGTAAACGGCGTAACGAGAAAAAAATCTAAACATCAGAATTACGCTTTTTTTGGTTTCCTCAACATTGCGATAAGATGCAATAACAGGAAATCAAAAGATAGTATCTACACCAAAATGGTATTAATAAAAACGTCAGCTTGGTGCACAAAAAGTAGGCCCTCACCTGGCCCCAGATCCCAAAAAATGCAGACGCTACGGGTCTCGGAAAATGGTGCCATTTTTGGGGGGGATTTTTTTTTTCACCACTCAAATAAAAAAGAACATATACGTATATGTTTGGAATATACGAACTCGTAATAACCTGGGAAATCATAATAGAAGGTCAGCTTTAGCATTTAGTGAATATGGTAAAAAAAAAAATTGTGGAATTGCACTTTTTTTGCAATTTCACCGTATTTGGATTTTTTTCCCCCATTTTACAGTACATAATATGGTAAAACCAATGGTTTTGTTCAAAAGTACAACTCGTCCTGCAAAAAACAAGCCCTCAAGTGGCCATATTGACAGAAAAATAGAAAAGTTATGGCTCTGGGAAGAAGGGGAACAAAAAATAAAAGCACAAAAATGGAAAAGGACTGCGGCTTGAAGGGGTTAAGTACCCCTTACAAAAGTAATAATGTCACCCTCCACAACATAAAAAGTTTATACACAGTTGTTCAGAGTGACCAAATCCTTTTTAAATCTGCACACAGAGTGGGCTGACAAAGGTGGAGCAATGCAGTGACATCATTATACAGCATGCACCATGGATTCTGACATATTTTAGTCTCTCAGGGGTTGTTTGCATGTATAAATTTCGAGAGAATCATTGCATAACCTATAAGTCTCCTTATGCTGACTTGCTAAAACTATACCCCTTAGACTCCTGCCAGAGGCCTCTCACTCAGGCAGTTCAGTTCTCTTGCTTTGTACTGATGAGGGGAAAATTCCCCAAAGAGTGTATGCAAATAGAGTTTCTCATCTTTCCTAAGTCATGGGGCGAGGCTGAAATTGACTTTTAGGATAGCTGCATCCAATAGATGGTGAGGTAGAGTTCCTGTCCCCTTCCTCTCTGATACAGGACCAAAATCCACTTTTATTTAAAAAAAAATGTAATTTGATATACACGTGTGTGTGTTTACTTGTTTTAGATAGATACTGATTTTCACAGCAGTTAGTGTCTGTCTAAAACCTTTTATTTATTTACCTCGTTCTCAATGGAGGATGACACAGCTTCTCATTGATCCATCTGCACCACACATGCATGTGTAGGAAGATAGGAAGAGAGACATAGTGTTACTTTATCATAAAAGTTTTTTCCAGACTGTCTGCAGCTTCCTTATCTATCATTATCACACTGGTCTCTGTTTTGATAGAAGTGTGAATGAAGTGGCACCCTCCTGGTAGGGTATGCAAATGACTCTACCTAGCAAATTTATAATTACTTATATTTAGAAAAAGTTTTTATCTTAATTTGTAATATGTTAGAATTATAAAAAATGAGCGAT
This sequence comes from Phyllobates terribilis, assembly GCF_046119375.1. NCBI lineage: Eukaryota > Metazoa > Chordata > Amphibia > Anura > Dendrobatidae > Phyllobates > Phyllobates terribilis. The sequence goes on along the minus strand of NW_027362762.1, from coordinate 122,482,964 downwards.
TTTTGATATTTACTCTTTAAGCTAAATTGGTACTCTCTGCAATGAGAAACTTAACCCCTTAGACTCACCATTAGAGGCATCTCACCTAGTCAAATTAGTTATTTTGCTTTGCACTGATGAGGAGGAAACTTCTCGAACATGTGTATGCAAATAGAGTTTTATGGCTCTATTTTTAGAGGGAGATAAGGTGACAAAATACTGCAATTCTGTTTTATTTTTTATTTTTACTGCATTTTCTGTATTAGTTGAAGGGGACCTGTCAAAAGGTCCAGGTCAAAAAATGACCAGTTTTTGCTGTTACTTTATTCCCACTGCTCACCTGATTATTACATTTTTTTGTTTGTTTCTTGCTTTTTAAATCCACTACATGGTTCCAGAGATGTTGGTCTTTTTATTCAGTGCTAATTTTTATTGTCTCCACCAAGTGGGTGTAGCTCACAGGGTAATATTACAGCGATCAAAGTTAGTTCTGGAAATTCCATTTCCTACTTGAGCGCAACACATGAGAGAGTCTCCTTTTTTTTCACGTTTATGCATCAATCGTGATAGATAAGGGACTGATTTAGCTATTGAAATAAATGGTCCGCCAGTCCTGTTTAGAAACCGCACAGGTCATGTGGTAGCTCAAGAAGTTCTTTCTAGTGTTTAACTCAAGCAGCAAGTGGAGATGAGACGATTCAGAATCAAATCCAATATCTAAAATCCTTTAATCGTTTCCACTCAATGGACGTATCTGTACATCTGTATGGCAGGTAGTTTACTTCAATCCGCCACACAGTTACAATACAGACCAAAAGTTTGGACACACCTTCTCATTTAAAGATTTTTCTGTATTTTCATTACTTTGAAAATTGTACATTCATACTGAAGGCATCAAAACTATGAATTAACACATGTGGAATTATATACTTATCAAAAAAGTGTGAAACAACTGAAAATATGTCTTATATTCTAGGTTCTTCAAAGTACCACCTTTTCCTTTGATGACTGCTTTGCACACTCTTGGCATTCTCTTGATGAGCTTCAAGAGATAGCCACCGGAAATGGTTTTCACTTCACCGGTGTGCCCTGTCAGGTTTAATAAGTGGGATTTCTTGCCTTATAAATGGGGTTGGGACCATCAGTTGTATTGTGCAGAAGTCAGGTGGATACACAGCTGATAGTCCTACTGAATAGACTGTTAGAATTTGTATTATGGCAAGAAAAAAGCAGCTAAGTAAAGAAAAACGAATGGCCATCATTACTTTAAGAAATGAAGGTCAGTCAGTCCGAAAAATTGGGAAAACTTTGAAAGTGTCCCCAAGTGCAGTTGCAAAAACCATCAAGCGCTACAAAGAAACTGGCTCACATGAGGACCGCCCCAGGAAAAGAAGATCAAGAGTCACCTCTGCTTCTGAGGATAAGTTTATCCAGGTCACCAGCCTCAGAAATCGCAGGTTAACAGCAGCTCAGATTAGAGACCAGGTCAATGCCACACAGAGTTCTAGCAGCAGACACATCTCTACAACAACTGTTAAGAGGAGACTTTGTGCAGCAGGCCTTCATGGTAAAATAGCTGCTAGGAAACCACTGCTAAGGACAGGCAAAAAGCAGAAGAGACTCGTTTGAGCTAAGGAACACAAGGAATGGACATTAGACCAGTGGAAATCTGTGCTTTGGTCTGATGAGTCCAAATTTGAGATCTTTGGTTCCAACCACCGTGTCTTTGTGCGACGCAGAAAAGGTGAACGGATGGACTCTACATGCCTGATTCCCACCGTGGAGCATGGAGGAGGAGGTGTGATGGTGTGGGGGTGCTTTGTTGGTGACACTGTTGGGGATTTATTCAAAATTGAAGACATACTGAACCAGCATGGCTACCACAGCATCTTGCAGCGGCATGCTATTACATCCCGTTTGCGTTTAGTTGGACCATCATTTATTTTTCAATAGGACAATGACCCCAAACACACCTCCAGGCTGTGTAAGGGCTATTTGACCAAGAAGGAGAGTGATGGGGTGCTACGCTAGATGACCTGGCCTCCACAGTCACCAGACCTGAACCCAATCGAGATGGTTTGGGGTGAGCTGGACCGCAGAGTGAAGGCAAAAGGGCCAACAAGTGCTAAGCATCTCTGGGAACTCCTTCAAGATTGTTGGAAGACCATTTCCGGTGACTACCTCTTGAAGCTCATCAAGAGAATGCCAAGAGTGTGCAAAGCAGTCATCAAAGCAAAAGGTGGCTACTTTGAAGAACCTAGAATATAAGACATTTTTTCAGTTGTTTCACATTTTTTGTTAAGTATATAATTCCACATGTGTTAATTCATAGTTTTGATGCCTTCAGTGTGAATGTACAATTTTCCTAGTCATGAAAATACAGAAAAATCTTTAAATGAGGTGTGTCCAAATTTTTGGTCTGTACTGTATGTCTCGGGAATGGGACAGGCAAAAGAGTTGCTAGCTCTGAGCTATCTCCTATCACAGCACTTTAACCTCCTTGCATGCCGCTGTCAATAGTGACAACGGCATGCGAAGAGTTTGACAGAGGAAGACCTCTCACTCTGTCATCCCATCAACACCTCTGCAGGGCAATTTCTCCCCTAAAAAAAATAATAAAAGTTTGTTTACAAGTTATATGTAATCCAAAATAGTGACACTAACAAATACAGGTCATTCAGTCATTTTGACATGTAATTTTATGAAAGCGGCACTCTTTATATCTGGCTCAGTAGATGAGGGTCTTGAATGGGGGGGTCGCTCTTATTAGAATACCCTAATAAGATATTTCAAAATTATTTTTCCAAACCAGACAATCCCTTTAAACTTGCCTAGACTGTTCTGCACTCCAGAATGCACAGCATAAGGTAAGACTAAGGTATAAACGAGGCTCTATATCATAATGATTTAAGGGAACTATGACAAAAGAACTGCATTTTACGCACTGGTATACTAATAAAACAGTTTTGTAGTTGACTCATTGTATTTATGATACACATTACATATGTTATACTATATATTATAAAGAAGCCTTGTGAGCATTGCAAGCCGTGATCAAACGCTGATGTTACCAAAAAGAGGAGATGTCAGACACATTGCGGGGAATAATCTGCACTGTCTCGGTTATGCAGTATGTCTTTGTGTTTGAATTAGTGATAAATTCATTTAGAATGTGTAGAAGCAGTTAAAATGTATTTGCAGATTTATTTCTTTCCTGTCTATAAATCAATGCAATCCTGTATGCCATATGGTGAAAAAGAAATACTGTAGCGTTCAACGAAGCGACATATGTAAAATATGGAACCTGATTTTACTGTGAGACACATGGGCAGTAGGAATCTGCATTCCTGACTACTGCACACTTATTAATGACACTTGAAGGCTTTCATATATCAAGCATGTCCACAAAGGAGATAAAAGAGACTAGCAATATTTAAAACTGATGCAAAATTCTCATTTTTTTTTTCTAATGATTGGATGCAGAGCTCTATTTTTCCAGCATGGGCATACAGTTACATTAAAAACATTTTGACTGCCTACAGCCACCACTAGGGGGCACTTTAAAGCTTACTACAAGCACTTAAATTGTTGCAACCACAGCCTATGACTAGAGGTCTGTTAGGATCACCTGGTGAGGTGGATCCTTCAAGCCAAAAGTCCAGCTGAGCACATGGGCCACGGGAATCGGTACAGCTGATGGGTGAGACATGCATTTCACAGATAGCAGAGGTACTGGAAGCCACAGACAGATAGCAGAGGTACTGGAATCTGCAGACAGATACTGAGGTACTGGAAGCCACAGGCAGACAGACAGCTGAGGAACTGGAAGCCGCAGGCAGGTAGCTGAGGTACTGGAAGCCACAGGCAGGTAGTGAAGTATTGAAACCACAGGTAACTGAGGTACTGGAAGCCACAGACACGTAGCTGTGGTACTGGAAGCTGCAGGCAGGTAGTGAGGTACTGGAAGCCACAGACAGGTAGCTGAGGTACTGGAAGCATCATGCAGGTAGTGAGGTACTGGAAGCTGCAGACAGGTAGTTGAGGAACTGGAAGCCTCAGGCAGACAGGTAGCTGTCCACAGAAAAACTAAAAGTCTTTAAGGGAACCTGTCAGGTCCCCCGTGCCCCCAGAACCACCGGCAGTTGTGGCTACATATCTAAATACCCTGCCTAGTAGTCCCTGTATTACATTACTCACAAAAAGAGATCTTTAGAAAAAGTATTTCTATAGTCCGTTTATCATATGTAAATGAAGCCTTGACTAGTCGAGGGGGCATTAGTGTCCCCAGACTAGTCAGCCCACTTAGCATGTTATCACGCCTCTGTGGAGTGATGCCATAACTTACAAGCGCTGGCATCATCACCAGCGCTATACAAACCTTGTGCATGCATGCGGCTTCTTTCCCTCACTACATTGAGCCTCTGAAGCCGAGTGTATGCATGCTGGCTTCAGAGAGGCACACTGCACTTGATCTGAAGTCTTCTGCACTTCCAATGAACATGGTAAATATAAAAACCCAAAAAATAATTGCGGAATTGCACCTTTTTTGCAATTTCAGCAACATTTTTTTCCAGTTTACTAGTGCACTATGTGGTAGAATGAATGGTGTCATTCAAAAGTACAACTTGTCCTGCAAAAAAAACAAGCCCTCATACACTCATACTCTTATTGATGGAAATATAAAAAAAAGTTATGCCTCTTAGAAGAAAGGGAGGAAAAAAACGGAATATCGCTGGGTAGTGAAGGGATTAAAGCTATGACGACTTTCTGTGTAAATTGTGGTGCTAGTCGTGGTCAGTCATTCCATACAGATTAGACGTCTTTTTCTGCTAGCTTGGAAATCATAGAGGCAGATGTTAGTGTGATGTACGTATGTATCTTGTTGGCTTCCAAAAAACATCTGTGTGCATATGCTATACATACTGTATAAATGTCTGAATATATTTTCCAATGTCAATGCATACACAATGGGTGGTCTCCATCAGTTCATACTGTTCTCTATAGGTAGATTATGTAAAAATGAATATCCCATACATCATAAATACAAGTAAGGGCTGTATGTGTCCTTACTTTAAGTGTCAATGTGCAGCTGGGAATTTTATTTTCTCGAGCCTTTAATGAATTTTATATTTTAACTGTTAATTTTTGGCCAAAGCTAATTTCTATTATTAAGCCGTTACTGGTTATTTATATAGTCAATAAACAAGAACGTGCCAAAAATATAAAAGTAAGGAGGCTTATTCGTTGTGCAATGCTCCTCTGGGAAATTTAATATGCAAATTGCCTCTTCAGAGAAAAAGAGGACTTGAACTCTATAGTGCCACCTATTGGAAGCAGCAATCCTACAAGTCACAATCAATCATTTAACGAGTCGTGCAATATCACTTAGGATAAAAGCCAAATCAGAATCTCAATTTGCAGACATGGTGTTTCGGGCTCTTGGCCCTCGTCAGTGCAAAGTATGAGAACTGATTTGGCTAGGTGAGAGGCTCTGAACTGAGGTCTAAGGAGTAACGTTTCTCCTTGTGGAGAGTGACACCCCGGCCCTGGCATGCCAGAGCCGGTACAGTATGTCACTCTCCACAAGGAGAAACGTTACCCCTAAGACCTCTATACTATTTTGGATTTTTTAAGACAGTATTACGAAGCTGATTTACATAGTGTGATCTTCTAGTGGCAGATATTACATCCTATGGTAAGTCCCTATTTAATTCTCAGGTTTTTGAAAATTTACCTAATGCCATCACCTATCGGTATCAGCTAAAAGTGTAATCCATCCTGTCTATGGCTATTACTCTTTCTTTTTCACACTTTTCCATTTACATTATTCTTCCTTTCCCTAACAACAAATATACTCAGTGTTTCTCATGTACTTGATATATCATAGCTGTCAGACCAGAGCTACTTTTCCTGACTTGGCCAAGCACACATGCTTATTTCAGAAGAGAGAAGGTAATAAGTTGATTATCAGCTTATGTCCTCTTGAAAAAAAAACTCTGACATGTTGTCCAATTTCACCACAATTTATCAGCTCACACGGCATTTGATGCTTCTGGAAAGCCATATTCCCTTTCACCAACACAATTGAGAAATGTTTACTTTTAGATCTGTAAATTCTTTATTCTTTTTGGCTAAGAGCAAGTGCATTGTCTGGTTTCATTGGCTGCTGATATAGAGCATTTTCAATAATGTACAGGCAGTGGAAACTTCTCGGCGTATGCAGGTTGGCCTGTATTTACCTATAGATTGACCCAGACTGTTACGTCTGTCAGAGGCCACACTCTCAAAATGCTACCTCTAACAGACTTGGCACAAACCATCCAGTCTGGAAGAATCCAGAGAAACCCGACCCCCTTTACCCCCATACAGGGATCTAGTTTTACAACATAATCCAGTGGATTGCTACCACTAAAGAGCTGCCGTCAAGAGGCAGGAATGGTCACCAAGCAGGGTTAAGCCAAGATGTTGCATCAAGGACAAAATCAGGAGGCATGTGGGTAGTCAAAATACAAGCCAGAGTCAGAACTAGTGTTGAGCCACCCCCGTAGTGTTCGAGTTCGGTTCGGTTCGTCGAACACCCGTGTGTTCGCCGAACTGTTCGTCGAACTGTTCGTCGAACACCTTCGAACACCGTTAAAACCAATGGCAGGCAAACAAAAACACATAGAAACACATAGAAAACACCTTCAAAGGTGTCCAAAAGCTGACAAACTGCTCAGAAGACACAACTAACACATGGAAAAGTGACAAGTACATATAGTCATGCGAAAAGAAAAGAGGTGGAGGAGTAAAAGGAGGGGGAGACACAGATATAGGCATGTCATGCCCTTCTAAAATCCAAAAAGTGAGAAGCCGAGACGGCCAGTCCGCTCCTGCCCGTGCCACCTCCGTGTCGCCGGGTTTGTGCCAGAGCCGCGGTGAACCCTGACGGCCAGCCCCCCTCTCCCAATACTGGTGCCTGTCCGCTGGTGGGTCGAGAGAGCCCCCCTGTGGTGGAGGCAGCTCTAAGCTTTTTAATTTAAATTGTCCCTCTAATTTGAATGAATACACTTTAAATCCATTTACAAGGATCTATTGGAGGGCAAGTCTCATGCCAGCAGCCGCGTAATTCCAGCTCCAGTAGCGTCCACTAAAGCTGCTGCAGTTAAAAAGCTTTTATAAGGATCGAGCTCGGCTGTCCACCGCAAGGCATCCTAGTGCCAGTCCCAGCCCCTATGCCTTGGGGTGCCTCCTGATGCTCTTCACTAAGTATCCCGTGGTCCCGAAGCATTTCCTTTGAAAAAATTAAGTGTCCAAACTACAGGTGGTGTAGCTTGCTTAACAGCCGGGATAATCCGCTGACTAGCAGACACTGCTACTAGGCACAAAGTATTTCCTGGGCTAGATGCAGTTAAAAATTTGTAAGTAGATACTCTCGTTGGATGCTGAGAAAGCATTCCATAGAGTCTCCTGGCACGCCATATATGATTCTCTTAAAAAGCTTGGGGTAGGGGTCTAGGGGACCCTTTTATAGCCAAAATCACGGCCCTGTATCACAATACGTCACCTAGGCTGAAGATAAATGGAACTGTAGCACCGAGGGCTCGGTTGCTACAGACGTATTGCACCTCACCCAGAGGTGTGATATCTCACTCTCAGATAAGGATGGAGTGTGGATCAGGACCCGACACCTGCATGCATTACACCACATTGCCGTGGGGCAGGGCGACTAATATGCCCCTGAGATGGGCACGACAGTCCCTGTCCCTGGCTGGAGTGGGGGGAGGGAACACTGAGGAAGGGGAACCCTGCAGTGCAGGAGCAGGGAGGAAGCAGTTCCTGGGTGCATTGAGAAGGGAGTATAAAAGGTGGGCACCATCTTAGTTCAGTGCAGAGAAGTCTGAGCAGAAGTGGCAGGGAGCAGGGGCTCTGCATGAGCTCTGCTCCGGAGGCGGGCCTAGTAACAGAGGCCCAGGTCTGCAAGAGGGAGAAGGAAGGAAGAGGAGCGGAGAAGGCTCCAGGAACGAGGAATGAAGGGATCCCAGGGGTGCGGACGGGCGAGTCGCCACCGCACGCCCGAATCCACCTGCGTGGAGGGGTCAGGCCAAAGGGGGAGACCGGTCCCCGAACTAGTGGAGGCAGGAAACGACCCTCAGCTAGAAACCGGAGGCTCTGACATTTTATGTGGCGCAGCCCCTTGCTCCACCCGCTAGGAAGGCACCACATAGGGTCAGGGAAACTGGCGCCAAGTTTACCAAGAGGAGGCCCGAGGCAGCCGGACAGAAGTGTTGGTAAGAAAGGCCAGACAAAGGACACACAAAGGGGGTCCTGTGAAGCGCTCCAAAGTTATCTGGGAGTTGTCTGAGCCCCTCACCTGGTGAGCACAGTACGACGTGGGCAGCCGTTACCTGCAGACGTGGTCTGGATAATAAGAACTGTGAGTAAAGGCCCTGAACTGCATCACTGACTCCGTGTCGTTACTGCTGCTGCCCTGCACCATCACCCCCATCCTCCGCATACACTGCCCTGAGGCTATACTCCTCCCGTGGGGAGTTATGCTACGCTCTGCTGCACCCACAACACCAGCCTTAGCGGTCTGCCCTGTAGCGGCGGTTCACTCTGACCGCAATCCACGAGTGGCGTAGTCGGACATTTAAACATCAAAACCACATAAATAGTTCCGCCACTGGTTTGACCGCCCTGAGCCACGGAACCGGATCGCCGCCACGAAGACTACAACCACCAGCATCCACCAAAAAGGGTCCGGCTCCGGGTGTCCCAAGGCCCAGGGGGTGCGTCAGAACATTTTCATCACCTTTCACAATCACCAATGGGACAAGGCAGGGATGTCCTCTGTCCCCTCTCTTATACATCCTAGTGACGGAGCACCTGCTCTCATCAATTCGCCATAACCCCAATATTAGGTGGATTGAGGTGGGAGGCACCGAGTACAAGTGCTCTCTATTTGCTGATGATGTCCTAGTATATATCACTCAATCACATATATCCATCCCTGCTGTTATGGCTGAAATAGATCACTTTGTTACATGGTAAAATTTTAAAATCAATGCAGCGAAGTCTGAGGCCCTCGATGTCTCCCTCCCTAAATCCATATAGGATTCCATCCAGTCCAACTTTCCCTTTGCCTGGCCCTCACAGGGTATCAAATACTTAGGAATTCCTATTCATAGAGACCTCTCCCATCTATGTTATCTTAATTTTGGGCCCTTTATTGAACAATTCCATACAGACCACGGTTGGCAAGTTAGAACTGTGAGATTCACTAAGTGAACCACTGGTGTTTTGTGGAAAAGCACATGTACACCGCGTTCCAAATTATTATGCAAAAAGTGTTTAGGAGTGATAAGGGAAGAATTTGTTTGTTTGTCAGTTAAACTCATTGATGGTGATGTGTGTCAGGGCTCTTTATATCACTGTAAGCAATTGCAGACACCTGTGCTAATTAGTTTGGCAGGTGTGTCCAATGAAAGGCAAGACTACTTAAGAAGGCTCTCTCACATTATTAAGCAGCCTACATTTTCTGCCAAAATGGGAAAGAAAAAGGATGTGTCGGCTGCTGAGAAGCAACAAATTGTGGAGTGTTTAGGTCAAGGCATGACTACAATCAACATTGTGCGATGATCAGGATGAAGTGTCTTGGCAATCAAGAAGTATGTAGCTGATTCACAGTACACACGTGTGCGTGCTGATAAGGGCAAATTGAGGACTCTTTCCTACAGGCAATTACGTCAGGTTGAAACAGCAGCGGCAAAAAAGCCTTGTCATAGCAGCAGACAAGTTTTTGAAGCTGCTTGTGCCTCCAACGTCCCCCGAACAACAAGATGCAGGGTCCTTCAGAGGTTTGCAGCTGTGCATATGCCATCCTGTCGACCTCCTCTATCCACTTCACACAAGCAGAAACGGCTCCAGTGGGCCAAACATTACATGAAGACTGATTTCAAAACTGTTTTGTTCACGGATGAGTGCCGTGCAGTGCTCGATGGTCCAGATGAATGGAGTGGAGGATGGCTGGTTGATGGACACCCCACGCAAACACGGCTACAGCGCCAACAAGGAGGAGGTGGAGTAATGTTTTGGGCTGGAATCATGGGGAGAGAGATTGTCGGCCCCTTTAGGATCCCTGAAGGCGCTAAAGATGAACTCCATAATGTATGTGGATTTTCTCAAACAGCACTTCCTGCCATGGTTCAAGAAGAAGAACCGTGTATTTCACAGCAAGATCATTTTTCTGCATGATAATGCACCATCTCATGCTGCACATAAAACATCTGCATCTCTGGCTGATATGGGCATAAAAGGGGACAAACTTATGGTGTGACCCCCATGCTCCCCTGACCTCTACCCCATTCAGAACCTTTGGAGCATCATTAAAAGGAGTGTCTATGATGGCGGGAGGCAGTTCACATCTAAGCAACAGCTCTGGGAGGGTATTCTGTCCTCATGCAAAACAATTGAAGCAGAAACCATCCAAAACCTGACAAATTCAATGGACGAGAGAGTTCAGAAGCTCCTTTCGAACAAGGGGTCCTATGTGAAAATGTAACATCACCTAGAATAAAGTTTTGAGTTGAAAACTGTTTGATTTCAGTTTCTAACAACCTGCTAATGCTTATAATTTCAAAAATGACCATTTTTTTGGTCTTTATTAAAATGAAAAGGTTGATCGAAAAGTTTGGGGGATCTAAGAGTGTGGCAACCCAGTAGTCATGATTACTTCGAATTCTGACAATATGAGGGTCATGCTGCAGGTAGTGCAGCAAGAAGGCACTTATGTGTCTTGCGCATCTCGGAGCCCCAAAATTATTTTCCGGGCTAGATGCAGCTAAAAATTATTTTTAATTTTAAATCTGGTGGAGCTTATTATAGATGGCCTAATAGGATCAGTGCTGCACACTGCTACAAAGCCCAAATTATTTTCCAGTCAAGATACAGATAAACATGATTAGTAATTTGAAAGCTTAAAACGTTTGGTAGGGTGATTTTAACCAATCATCAAGCTTTTACTCTCCCCAGGATGACACAGGGGTAGAAAAGTCGTTTCGGATCCATGATTTGTTCATCTTTATGAACGTGAGTCTGTCTACATTATCAGTGGAGAGCCGCGTGCGCTTATCTGTCAGCACACCACCAGCAGCGCTGAACACATGTTCAGACAGAACGCTGGCTGCGGGGCATGACAAGATCTCCAAGGCGTAAGTGGCTAGCTCCGGCCATTTATCCAGATTGGAAGCCCAAAAAGAGCAAGGGTCCAGTGACACAGTCGTGGCTTCAATGTTTACTTGGAGATACTCCTGTACCATCGTCTCTAGGCGTTGACTATGTGTCAGACTTCTTGTCTCCTGTGGCCTTGCAAAGGATGGGCTAAAAAAGTGGTGAAATGATTCCGCAAAATTGATGTTACCAGCAGATACTGTGGTTCTGTTACGGTTTGAGTGCTGAACACTTGACGGTCCCACGGTTGGCAAGTTGGAACTGTGAGATTCACTACGTGCACCACTGGTATTTTGTGGAAAAGCACATGTAAGATTCTGCAACAGTCTCTGCTGATACTCCTGCATGCGTGCATCCCTTTCTATGGCAAGAATAATTTCTGCAAATTTACTTTTGTACCGGGGATCTAACAGTGTGGCAACCCAGTAGTCAGGATGATTTCTAATTCTCACAATTCGAGGGTCATGTTGCAGGTAGTGCAGCAAGAAGGCACTCATGTGTGTTGCGCATCCAGGAGCACCAAGTCCCTGTTGTGTTGGTGGCGAGGTAGCAATCATGCTTCCTTCCTCTGTCCTCTCCCCCCAACCTCGCACAACAGAAATGTGATCAAGGTCTCCCTCATCTGATGAGTCTTCCATCAGTTCGTCCTCCACTTCTTCCTGGGCTCCTGCACCTTCCTCACTAGTTTGGCTGCTACCATGCGCCCTGGTAAAATCATCTCCCCCACCCTCACATGCCTGCCGCCTTGGTGCTGCCGACCGTCTGGACCTTGCAGATGTTAGCCCTTCCGCATACAACTCCTCCTCCTCTACTTCCTCCACCTCCTCTTGTGCCACCACCTGACTCCGAATTCTGTTTAACATGTGCTCCAGCATGTAAATCACCGGAATAGTCATGCTGATAATGGCATCGTCAGCACTAAACATCTTCGTCGCCATTTCAAAACTGTGCAGAAGGGTGCATAGGTCCCTGATCTGAGACCACTCCTCCAGCGTGATTTGCCCCACCTCTGAATCTCGTTGGCCCAGGCTATACGTCAGAACGTATTGCACCAGGGCTTGTCGGTGCTGCCACAGTCGCTGCAACATGTGCAGAGTTGAATTCCACCGGGTAGGCACATCGCATTTTAGCCGGTGAAGTGGCAGGCCCAACGACTTCTGTAGAGATGTAAGTCGCTGAGCTGCGGGATGCGAACGGCGGAAGTGAGCACACAGCGACCGTGCCCTCTGCAGAAGGCCATCTAGTCTGGGATAGTGGGCTAAAAATTGCTGGACAACCAGGTTCAACACGTGAGCCATACAAGGCACGTGTGTGACATTGCCCCGGCGAAGGGCCGCACCCAGGTTTGCAGCATTGTCGCACACGGCCTTCCCTGGTTTCAGGTCCAGTGGAGACAACCATTCATGAAATTGGTTCTCCAGAGCTGACCACAACTCCTCAGCTGTGTGACTCACATTTCCCAGACATTTCAATGTAAAAACCGCCTGATGACGTTGAGCCCTACTGCCAGCATAGTAAGGAGGTGTGCAGGATCCCTTCTGCGCAGTTAGAAAGCTTGTGGCATGACCAGACAGGCTTTGGGTGCAGGTGGAAGACCGAGAGGAGGTTGAGGAGGCAGAAGCAGTGGAGGAAAAATGACATAAAGAGGATTGACGCACAACTCGTGGGGACGGCAAGACTTGGACAGCAGCCCCTTGTCCTGCTGTCACCATAGTTACCCAGTGCCCAGTCAGCGACATGTAATGCCCCTGTCCATGCCTACTCGTCCAAGTGTCTGTGGTGAAATGCACCCTGTCACACACAGAGTTTCTCAAAGAAGCGGTGATGTTGTGTGCGACATGCTGGTGGAGCGCAGGCACACCTTTCTTTGAGAAGTAGTGCCGACTGGGCGTCTGGTACTGGGGCACTGTGACGGACATAAGGTCTCGAAAATCCTCTGTGTCCACCAGACGGAAAGGCAGCATTTCTGTAGCCAAGAGCTTGCAGATGGTGAAATTCAACCTCTTAGCTTTCTCATGGCTAGGAGGAAATGGTCTTTTACTTGTCCACATCTGAGGGACCGAGGGCTGGCTATTGTGCTTAGACGGGGTTGATAAGGGTGTCCCCGGCAAACTGCCGGTCTGTGAGGAAGATGCAGGCGGACATGTTAGGTTGCCTTGATCCAAAGGTGGTGCTATCGATGACGGACAGCGCTCAAGACCAGCTGGTGTTACCACCTCCAAAGAAAATGATGACCTGCCAATCACGCTGGCTGTTGCGGGTAAAGAGGTGGCAGGTCTGCGCCCCAAAACAGGTGTGACTGCTGTCCCCCCAGTCACAGAGGATGAAGAGGCCGCAGATGGACAAGATATGGCAGACGGTGGTTGGCCCGGCCGGCTAGACCGCATTGTAGCACACTGAGCTTCCCACTGCAACTTATGCTTCATGTCCATGTGCCGGTTCATGCATGAAGTACTCAAACTATGTATTTTTTGGCCTCTACTTAACTTTTGCTGACAAATGTTACAGATAACACGAGTTGGGTCATCTTTATCGATCTGAAAAAATGCCCAGGCTATGCAAGGCTTAGCACCCATGCGACCTGAAGAGCCACCACGACTTGTGGTGAGAGGCAGAGTTGTGTTTGAGGATGCAGTTGTTGACGTGCTTCCAGTACTACGTCTCTGTCCAGGAAGGCGCAACCTGACCTCGTCGTCACTAGCATCTTCCTCCACCTCCTCTGCTGACCTCATCTCTTGGCTGACTGTGGGTTGACAGTAAGTGGGATCTCCGACCTCATCATCATCACCCTGTGCGTTATCACACCTGTCGTCCTCAGAGCCAACCTGTTCCTGCCCTGACAAAAAACTAAAGTTGTCGCTCCAATCAGGTATTTGAGTCTTATCATCGTCTTCCTCATTGTCTCCACCAACAGGAGTTACAGTTTGGGAATGAGGGTCTACATTATGGTCAGAACCTTCTGCGTCTGGTCCTGGATCCGACTCATAAAGATTCTGGGCATCAGTGCAGATCATTTCCTCGTCTGGATTCACAGAAGCGCTGGAGTCGACCTCTGATTCCCAGGCTATAGTATGAGTAAACAGCTCTGCAGACTCAACCATCTGTTCTACCTCATACTCAGACGGGCAGCTGGAGATTTGGGAGCTGTGAGGAAGTAAGTGCGATTTGGGTGACACCTTTGAGGACTGGAGTATTTGTGATGTTGAAGTTGATGTGGAGGAGAGCCCACTTAAAGGAGCACTTGATATCCGTTGAAGCACCTGCTGTTTTTGTGCCTCATCTGGAATTTGTAGCGATTGGCGTGGCCGTAAGAAAGGGATCTTATCACATTGTCCGCTAAAAGAAGTAGACATTTTAGTTTGGCTGGAAGATGGTCTTTCTTCTGCACCTACCCCACGGACACAACCTTTTTTCCCCTTCCCAACACGCCTATTCCCCTTTCCACCAGCAGCAGGCCTTTTTCCACTCATTTTGGTGGTTAACTAATTCACAACTCTGGAGTTGTTTGCACAAAAAAACAATGGATGGTAACCGAGCAGAGCTGAGTGGCCAAACTGTGGTATTAGGCCAAAACTATTGGCTGGTTTAGATGCAGAAAAAAATTATTTTTAATTTGCAACCTGATGGAGGTCAGTATAGATGGACTAATAGACCAAGTCCCACACACCGCTAGAAGCCCAAATATTTTTTCAGAGCTAGATGCAGAAAAAAATTATTTTTAATTTGCAACCTGATGGAGGTCAGTATAGATGGACTAATAGACCAAGTCCCACACACCGCTAGAAGCCCAAATATTTTTTCAGAGCTAGATGCAGAAAAAAATTATATTCAATTTGCAACCTGCTGGAGGTCAGTATAGAAGGACTAATAGAACAAGTCCCACACACTGCTAGAAGCCCAAATATTTTTTCAGAGCTAAATGAAGAAAAAAATTATTTTTAATTTGCAACCTGATGGAGGTCAGTATAGATGGACTAATAGACCAAGTCCCACACACTGCTAGAAGCCCAAATATTTTTTCAGAGCTAGATGCAGAAAAAAATTATTTTTAATTTGCAACCTGATGGAGGTCAGTATAGATGGACTAATAGACCAAGTCCCACACACTGCTAGAAGCCCAAATATTTTTTCAGAGCTAGATGCAGAAAAAAATTATTTTTAATTTGCAACCTGATGGAGGTCAGTATAGATGGACTAATAGACCAAGTCCCACACACCGCTAGAAGCCCAAATATTTTTTCAGAGCTAGATGCAGAAAAAAATTATATTCAATTTGCAACCTGCTGGACGTCAGTATAGAAGGACTAATAGAACAAGTCCCACACACTGCTAGAAGCCCAAATATTTTTTCAGAGCTAAATGAAGAAAAAAATTATTTTTAATTTGCAACCTGATGGAGGTCAGTATAGATGGACTAATAGACCAAGTCCCACACACCGCTAGAAGCCCAAATATTTTTTCAGAGCTAGATGCAGAAAAAAATTATATTCAATTTGCAACCTGCTGGAGGTCAGTATAGAAGGACTAATAGAACAAGTCCCACACACTGCTAGAAGCCCAAATATTTTTTCAGAGCTAAATGAAGAAAAAAATTATTTTTAATTTGCAACCTGATGGAGGTCAGTATAGATGGACTAATAGACCAAGTCCCACACACTGCTAGAAGCCCAAATATTTTTTCAGAGCTAGATGCAGAAAAAAATTATATTCAGTTTGCAACCTGATGGAGGTCAGTATAGATGGACTAATAGAATGATGCTATGCCCAAAAGATTTTACTTCACTAGGTGCAGTAAAAAAATTGGTATTCTATACACAGGTGGTATATCTTGCAACACAGATAGGCTACTCCACTGACTAACACACTCTGCAATAGGCCAAAAAGGATTAGCTTTGCTAGATTCAGCCAAATGCTGTGAAAAAAACTTGCACAGCACTGGCACAGACCTGCCTGGCAAAAACTGATAGGAACTGATGTAACCTAGTCCTGAAAAGGACTCCAATTACAATTAGTCTTTACTCCCACAATCTATCTATTTAAGAGCACAGACCTGCCTGATAAAAGTCGTAGGAAATGCTGTAACCTAGTCCTTAAAAGGACTGCAATCACAACTATTCCCTACTCCCAAGCTATCTGTATATTTGTGCGAAAATTGGCTTGAAATTAACAAGGTATAGCGCACACAGCAACAGCGGTGCCGTCTAACACGCAGCTGCAGCAGTGAGAAAATGGTGGCGACGGGGAAAATGGCTTGGTCTTATAGGGCAAGGACATGTGACATACACTGCCAATCACACATGCCCTTGCTTGTGTGAAAAAAAGCACTTCGCTCCGTGTGTGCGCTGCTGATAGGCTGACAGATTGCACCTCCCTACTGCAAATGCGGGAAAGAGAAAAAAAAATGGAGATCTTCATTGTTCCTGCAGAGATCCATCCCCTGCCCCTCCCCCCGCCCCGCTGTACACTCAAACTGCGTATTAACATTAATTTTCATCATTACTGAGAAAAAATCCAGTTATGATTTTGGTGCACGAACAGTTATCGAACATAACCTCGAACAGCCGAATTTTTCTCAAATTGTTCGTGTTCGCCGACCGGCTCGAACACCGCCCAAAACAGCTCGAATTTGAGATTGGCGAACAGTTCGAGTAGAACAACGCTCATCTCTAGTCAGAACACAGATAACCTGTAGCATCGGCGTCTCTGCCCCCTCCTAGGCAGAGACGCCGTTCCCCTCACCTCTCTGCTCCGTGCTCGGCGTCCTCCTCCCGCGCTGCTGGCAGCACGCGCTGCTTCCCAGGCACTGTACTTAGGGCGCACACGCGCGCTCCCTCTCTCTTAAAGGTCCCGCTGCTAGCCTGACTTCTCATCCTGCCTGCCAGCCTGTTATCCGCCAGTTACCTGCCTGTTACTTGCCTTGCCTGTCAGACCGCTCACCTGGGAGCGTCCACCAGTTACCTACCTGTCACCTGCCTCGTCTGTCAGACCGATCACCTGGGAGCGTCTACCAGTTACCTGCCTCTTACCTGCTGTCTCCGTCAGCCCGCTCACCTGGGAGCGCCCGCCAGTTACCTGTCAGGTATCCGCCTCGTCTGTCTGTCCGCTCTCCTGGGAGCACCTGCTTGCTTTCTGCCAGCCTGCCTGGAGACCCTGCCGTCACTTGCCGTGACCTACTGCCTGTCTACCCAGAGACTGTCCCCGTCACTTGCCTTGACCACCTGCCTGTCTACCCAGAGACTGTCCCCGTCACTTGCCGTGACCACCTGCCTGTCTACCCAGAGACTGTCCCCGTCACTTGCCGTGACCACCTGCCTGTCTACCCAGAGACCGTCCCCGTCACTTGCCGTGACCACCTGCCTGTCTACCCAGAGACTGTCCCCGTCACTTGCCGTGACCACCTGCCTCCTTACCCAGAGACTGTCCCCGTCACTTGCTGTGGCTACCTGCTTGCCTTCCCTGGGAGTCACCCGCTTCCTTACAAGGACTTCCCCTTTGTATTGCAGCTCAGAGGTTCCACCTACCGGCCCCGTTACAGTTTGCTCGGGCCATGGAACCCGGTGGCACCCAAGCTCCCTCACTCTCGGACCTATGCCATGAACTATCCCGTCAGAGGTCCCAACATGAGTCCATCCTGAGTCACCTGCGTAGTGTTAACTCCCGCCTGGACACACTGACTGCCTCATCGGGAGCTGCTTCCACTCGCACAACTACTACCCCGACAGCGTCGCTGCCCATCAATACCATGGCATCCCTTCCCGATCCCCGCCATTCCGCCCCGCCTCGTTTTGGTGGAGACCCCGGCCTGGCATGGGGCTTCATTAACCAGTGCACCCTGCACTTCGAACTTTTGGCACACCAGTTCACCACCGACCGGGCCAAGGTGGCCTTCATCATGTCCCATCTCACTGGGGAGGCACTGGCCTGGCTAAATCCTCTATGGGAGAGAGGAGACCCCCTGGTGTCCAACTTGCCAGCCTTTCTCACGGCTTTCCGGAAAGTCTTCGACGAACCCGGACGAAAGACCTCTTCTGCCTCCTCTCTGCTATGCCTCCGCCAATGGAGTCTCACAGTGGGCCAATATGCCATACGGTTCCGTACCCTTGCTTCCGAGCTCGCCTGGGATAACGAGGCCCTGGTGTCCGTCTTCTGGGAGGGCCTATCCGGCCGGATTAAAGATGAACTTGCCGGTCGGGACATTCCAACCACCCTGGATGACTTGGTGACACTTGCCACCCGGATTGACATCCAGTTCCAGGAGCGTACCAAAGAGGTCACCCGTGAGAGGAAGTTTCCCCGCCTTGCTCCTACTTTCCAGAGACCCGTCTCTTCATCTGTAACTCCCCGGGCGCACTCGCCAGAGCCCATGCAGGTCGACCAGACCAAGATGGTCAAAACCCATCAAGAGTCATGCCATGCCGAGGGGAGCTGTTTCTACTGTGGCAGCAAGGAGCACCGGATCCGTTCCTGCCCAGAGGGGCCGGGAAACGCCTGTGTCTAGGATCGCTCAGAGAGGTCGTCCTAGACAAGAGTAAACCCTCTCCATCTCTGATGCTGTCGGTCTCTATCATCTGCGGGGAGAACAGTTACTTTGAACTAGCTCAACTTGATTCTGGAGCTGCCAGAAATCTCATTTCTCAGTCCCTGGTAGAGAAATACCGCATTCCCACTAAACCTTTGGCTGAACCCTTATCTGTCGCCTCCGTGGATGGGGGCCTCTTACCGCAAACCATCCAACTCATCACCGAACCCATAACTCTGCAGGTGGGAATGCTGCACTCTGAGAGCATCTTCTTCCATGTTCTACCTGGACTCTCTCACGCCCTTTTGTTAGGCCTACCTTGGCTCCAGAGACATGCACCCGTGTTGAATTGGCAGACCGGAGAAGTCCTATTCCGGGGGCAGGACTGCCATAAGACTTGTTTAGTTCCTCTTCGTCCTGCTCGTCCTTTTCCTTCTCCAGCCAATCTACCCGGCCTACCGGTCCCTTATTGGTCTTATGCTGATGTTTTCAATAAGAAAGAAGCAGAGACATTACCCCCTCATAGACCATACAATTGCCCAATCGACCTGGTACCCGGCGCTACTCCACCCCGTGGGCGTATTTACCCGTTGTCCGCTGCCGAGACCCGGGCCATGTCTGAATATATCGAGGAAAATCTGGCCCGGGGATTTATCCGGAAATCTACATCCCTGGCGGGAGCAGGCTTCATCTTCTTTAAAAAAAAGGATGGTTCACTCCGTCCCTGTATTGACTATAGAGGTCTTAACCAGCTCACGGTGAAGAATAAATACCCCCT
Organism: Phyllobates terribilis; assembly: GCF_046119375.1. NCBI lineage: Eukaryota > Metazoa > Chordata > Amphibia > Anura > Dendrobatidae > Phyllobates > Phyllobates terribilis. The sequence continues at coordinate 122,463,477 of NW_027362762.1, read as the reverse complement.
TCCGCTCATTCCTGAATTATTTGACCGTCTGAGGGGTGCCAGAATCTTCACCAAGCTGGATCTCCATGGGGCGTATAACCTGGTCCGTATCCGTCGGGGGGATGAATGGAAGACGGCATTCAACACCCGGGACGGCCACTATGAATACCTCGTAATGCCCTTCGGCCTCTGTAATGCTGCCGCCGTCTTTCAAGAGTTGGTCAATTACATCTTCTGTGACCTTCTCTACTCCTGCGTGGTGGTGTACCTGGACGACATCTTGATCTTCTCTCTGGATCTTCCCACACACCGGAGGGATGTTCGTCAAGTCCTGCTCAGGCTCAGGCAAAACCACCTCTGCGCAAAATTTGAGAAGTGCCTCTTTGAGCAGACCTCGCTTCCATTTCTGGGCTACGTCATCTCCCAGACTGGCCTATGAATGGATCCTGAGAAACTTTCTGCCATCCTGAAGTGGCCCCGACCGGAGGGGTTGAAGGCTATTCAGCAGTTCCTGGGCTTCGCCAACTACTACCGCCTCTTCATTCCGCACTTCTCTTCCCGGACTGCCCCTATCTCCGCGCTCAGCCGTAAGGGCGCTAGTCCCAAAGAATGGCCGCCCGAGGCAGAGGAGGCCTTCCTTTCTTTGAAACAAGCTTTCTCCTCCGCTTCTGTGCTGCACCGTCCGGACTGCAACAAACAATTCTTCTTAGAAGTAGATGCTTCCTCCTCCGGAGCCGGAGCGGTACTCACCCAAAAGTCGTCATCCGGGAGAATGGTAACCTGCGGCTTCTTCTCCAAACTCTTCTCCTCGTCTGAGCCCAATTATTCTATAGGAGACCGAGAATTGTTAGCTGTTAAGTTAGCACTGGAGGAGTGGCGTTACTTGCTCGAGGGGGCTCTTCATCCGGTAATAATTTATACGGACCACAAAAACTTGGCTTACCTCCAGAGTGCCCAAAGACTTAACCCGCGCCAGGCCCGGTGGTCCTTGTTCTTCGCCCGCTTTGATTTCATTCTTCATTTCCGCCCGGCAGACAAAAATATCAAAGCCGATACCTTGTCCCGATCCTTTCTGTCCTCCGATCTTGAGGATGAGCCAAAGCACATCATCGACCCCGCCAAGGTAATGCCGGTGGCCCCCGTGGATCTGAATCGTCTTCCACCCGGTAAGACATTCGTGACAGTACCTGATCGTGAGAAGGTTCTGCACTGGGGACATTCGTCTAAGCTAGCCGGCCATGCTGGCCAAAAGAAGACCCTCCAGCTTATTACCCGGCATTACTGGTGGCCTACCCTGCGCAAGGAGGTAACAGACTTTGTCTCGGCCTGTGCGTCCTGCGCTCGCAACAAGGCTCCTAGACATCTGCCAGCCGGCCGCCTTCTCCCTCTTCCCGTACCTGCTGCCCCATGGCAGCATATAGCCATGGACTTTATAATGGATCTCCCTGTCTCTGCTGGTTGTACGGTCATTTGGGTGGTCGCTGACCGCTTCTCTAAGATGGCTCACTTCATTCCCCTGCCGGGTCTTCCGTCTGCATCTGAGTTGGCTAAGGACTTTATTCATCATATTTTCCGTCTCCATGGTCTTCCTCTCCACATCGTGTCCGATCGAGGGGTCCAGTTCACCTCTCGGTTCTGGAGAGCCACGTGTAAACTGCTGGGGGTCACCTTGGACTTCTCTTCTGCTTATCACCCACAGTCCAATGGTCAAGTAGAGCGGATCCACCAAATTTTAACCAGTTACCTCCGGCACTTTGTTAATGCCCACCATTCCGACTGGGTGGATCTTTTACCGTGGGCCGAATTCTCCTATAATAATCACGAGAGTGAATCTTCTTCCAAATCCCCGTTTTTTACAGTCTACGGTCAAAATCCCCGGATCCCGTTTCCCGTCTCCACCTCCGTGGACAACCCGGCCGCGGAGTCTCTTGTTAGCAAATTCTCCTCCATTTGGGAGAGTACCAGATCCGCACTTATTCAGTCCTCCGAGCGGATGAAGAAACAGGCTGACAAAAGACGTCTGGATCCGCCCCAATTCCGTCCTGGAGATAAAGTCTGGCTCTCGTCCAAATATGTCCGGCTCAAGATTCCTTCCTACAAGTTAGGGCCCCGGTTCATCGGCCCACTGGAAGTTATCAAGCAAATCAACCCGGTGGCCTATAAATTGAAACTCCTGGCCAACTTGCGGATCCCCAACTCCTTCCATGTATCTCTCCTCAAACCCGTGGTACTTAACTCTTTTTCGAAGTCTACAGTTACGCCTCCTGCTCCGGTCTCCGCTGAAGACGAGTTTGAGGTAGAGAGCTTTCTGGCCATCAAGAGGGTAAGAGGAAAGACCTTTTTTCTAGTGGATTGGAAGGGGTTTGGTCCTGAGGAGAGAACATGGGAGCCCCGGGAGAACATCCATGCCCCGCTCATCCTTGACAAATTTCTCTCTGGCCTAAGAAAGGGGGGGCCTAAAGGGGGGGGGTACTGTAGCATCGGCGTCTCTGCCCCCTGCTAGGCAGAGACGCCGTTCCCCTCACCTCTCTGCTCCGCGCTCGGCGTCCTCCTCCCGCGCTGCTGGCAACGCGCGCTGCTTCCCAGGCACTGTGCTTAGGGCGCGCGCGCTCCCTCTCTCTTAAAGGGGCCACGCGCGCTGTCCTAAGGAGTCCCCGGCCAATTGCCGGAGGATCTCCCATATATAAGGCACCTCCTCCAAAATGGAGGTGCCCGAGCAAAGTTGTTTGCACTGTCTTCCTGTGCTTCAGTCCTCAGGTCCCGCTGCTAGCCTGACTTCTCGTCCTGCCTGCCAGCCTGTTATCCGCCAGTTACCTGCCTGTTACTTGCCTTGTCTGTCAGACCGCTCACCTGGGAGCGTCCACCAGTTACCTACCTGTCACCTGCCTCGTCTGTCAGACCGCTCACCTGGGAGCGTCCACCAGTTACCTGCCTGTTACCTGCTGTCTCCGTCAGCCCGCTCACCTGGGAGCGCCCGCCAGTTACCTGTCAGGTATCCGCCTCGTCTGTCTGCCCGCTCTCCTGTGAGCACCTGCTTGCTTTCTGCCAGCCTGCCTGGAGACCCTGCCGTCACTTGCCGTGACCTCCTGCCTGTCTACCCAGAGACTGTCCCCGTCACTTGCCGTGACCACCTGCCTGTCTACCCAGAGACTGTCCCCATCACTTGCCATGACCACCTGCCTGTCTACCCAGATACTGTCCCCGTCACTTGCCGTGACCACCTGCCTGTCTACCCGGAGACATTCCCCGTCACTTGCTGTGACCACCTGCCTGTCTACCCAGAGACTGTCCCCGTCACTTGCCATGACCACCTGCCTGCCTACCCAGAGACTGTCCCCATCACTTGCTGTGGCTACCTGCTTGCCTTCCCTGGGAGTCACCCGCTTCCTTACAAGGACTTCCCCTTTGTATTGCAGCTCAGAGGTTCCACCTCCCGGCCCCGTTACATAACCAAAGCCAAGTCAGAACAATGTCAGAGCTGAACGCAATCTAATAACTGTCAGCTTGAATTAGTCTGCTATGGTTTATATAGAAGCAAATCACATCAATGGCCCTCAGCCATGAGCTACCTACCAGCTCACTGCAACAAAACACAAGTTAAAAACAAAGAGTAAATGATCTCAGCAATCAAACACTTTAACACTAACTTGCTGCGAGCGTCCAGCAGTAACAACAGTGTTAGCATAGGCGGATTATAATGAGGGCAATCTGGGCTACCGCACAGGGCCCGGGGCTCCGGGGGACCCATGGCCAGATTGCCCTCATTATAATATGTGCGGCGCCAATGCGGCACACACCGGCAGGCAGAGGCAGGGTGGCCCAAGACCGCTCCCCCAGCAGCTGCGCAGTGCCCCTGCTTTTTCTTCGGCCGGGCCAGCACTGCACCTGTTAACTTCCCCGTGTGCTTGTGCTGGCCCAGCCACGTCACAGCTAGGAGACACGGCCCTGTCCACGGCCGTGTCTGCTAGTATGACATCATGCAGTGTGCGCCCTGCACTGCTACTTACCACCGGAGAGCTGGACGACTAGAGCCGAGCCGGGGGATGGTGAGTGACGTGTGTGTGTCACAGTGCGTCTGTGTGTGCAGATATCATTGTGTGATGTCTGTTTATATGTATTTTTGTGTTTGAAATTTGTTTATGCATGTATGTATATGTGTTATGCACACGCCCGAACTGACTGGCGTGTGCGTGTTTATGTAGTGATTCCACTGTGCCATGAACCGGAGAGTGCCTGGAGGGGCGTAACTAAGTATCTGCTCGATCTGACCAAGGTCGCACGACGGCATACGACGCCAGTGCACCAGGGAGGAACCGAGCAGAGGAACCAGGGTCTACTCCAGGTCAGACTCCGGACACGGCTGTTGACCCACACCGGGGAAAACAGGAACAGGCAGACTAGAGCGCAGGCTGGGTAGGGTCCAGTACAGACTGGGAGACAAAATCAAAACCGCAGATGCGGTGGACAGGGCCGAGCAAAGCGAAACCGCAGACGCGGCGGACAGAGCTGAGCAAAGCGAAAACCGCAGATGCGGCGGACAGAGCTGAGCAAAGCGAAAACCGCAGACGCGGCGGACAGAGCTGAGCAAAGCGAAAACCGCAGACGCGACGGACAGAGCTGAGCAAAGCGAAAACCGCAGACGCGGCGGACAGAGCTGAGCAAAGCGAAAACCGCAGACGCGGCGGACAGAGCTGAGCAAACCGAAAAACCGCAGACGCGGCAGACAGAGCTGAGCAAAGCGAAAAACCGCAGACGCGGCGGACAGAGCTGAGCAAAGCGAAAACCGCAGATGCGGCGGACAGAGCTGAGCAAAGCGAAAACCGCAGACGCGGCGGACAGAGCTGAGCAAAGCGAAAACCGCAGACGCAGCGGACAGAGCTGAGCAAACCGAAAAACCGCAGACACGGCAGACAGAGCTGAGCAAAGCGAAAAACCGCAGACGCGGCGGACAGAGCTGAGCAAAGCGAAAACCGCAGATGCGGCGGACAGAGCTGAGCAAAGCGAAAACCGCAGACGCGGCGGACAGAGCTGAGCAAAGCGAAAACCGCAGACGCGGCGGACAGAGCTGAGCAAGGCGAAAACCGCAGACGCGGTGGACAGAGCTGAGCAAATCGAAAAACCGCAGACGCGGCGGACAGAGCTGAGCAAAGTGAAAAACCGCAGACGCGGCGGACAGAGCTGAGCAAAGCGAAAACCGCAGACGCGGCGGACAGAGCTGAGCAAAGCGAAAACCGCAGACGCGGCGGACACAGCTGAGCAAAGCGAAAACCGCAGACGCGGCGGACAGAGCTGAGCAAAGCGAAAAACCGCAGACGCGGCGGACAGAGCTGAGCAAAGCGAAAACCGCAGACGCGGCGGACAGAGCTGAGCAAAGCGAAAACCGCAGACGCGGCGGACAAAGCTGAGCAAAGCGAAAACCGCAGACGCGGTGGACAGAGCTGAGCAAAGCGAAGACCGCAGACGCGGTGGACAGAGCTGAGCAAAGCGAAAACCGCAGACGCGGTGGACAGAGCTGAGCAAAGCGAAAACCGCAGACGCGGCGGACAGGGCTCTGTTCACACGGAACAGACTAGAAGGGAAAGGCAGAACCAGATACCCACAGGGTACTTGCAGAGAAGTAGCGAGTGGACCACAAACTCACAAACGGAAGTACAGTGACAACGAGCAGGAGTTAGATACGAGTTCAGACTCTGCAGAAAAAGGAAAGGAACGGACAAAGAGAAAAAACAGGTAAAAGATAGGAGAGAGTTCAGACTGGAACTGAGTGTACGGAGAGACCGACACTGCAGCGGGATACAGGAGCAGGTCTGGGAATACGGCCCCCAGAGAGGCGGGACGAACAGGCAAGGAGCGTGTTCAGACTGGCCTGGAAATACAGCCTCCAGGAAGGCAGAACGAACAGGCAAGGAACGAGTACAGACTGCAGGTTAAGGTACACAGATAGGACACAGTACAGACATGGGAACAGATGCTGCAAGACAGGTAACATAGACAGGACCTGGCATGTCAGAGACAAAAGCCAACTGACAGGGCAAGATGCACAGGCATGGGTTAATTGGAGCAGCTGGTTTAAATACCAGGTGACAGACAGCAATAGGCTGAGGACGCACAAGGGGTGTGCCTGCAGCAGGTACAAAAAGCAGGAAGTGATTGGGCGCCGCCCTAAAAGCAGCAGATACAGAGGCAAACAGACAGCATGGAGGGAAGCCAAAGAGACATTCTGGACTGGAGATCAAGTGCGCGCTCTTGCACAGTGGGAGATGGACCACTATGAAAGGACGCCGCCAGGTATGTTACAATATGTCTGTATATGTTTGTGTGTGTGTGACTGTGTGCAGCCTCCTCCCGCTTTATCTGGGTGGGCACCGTGCAGCCTCCTCCTGCTGTATCTGGGGGGGCGCCATGCGGCCTCCTCCCGCTGCATCTGGAGGGCGCCATGCGGCCTCCTCCCACTGTATCTGGGGGGCGCCGTGCGGCCACCTCCCGCTGTATCTGGGCGGCGCCATGTGGCCTCCTCCCGCTGTATCTGGAGGGCACCGTGCGGCCTCTTCCCACTGTATCTGTGGGGCACCGTGCGGCCTCCTCCCGCTGTATCTGGGGGGCGCCATGCGGCCTCCTCCCACTGTATCTGGGGGGAGCCGTGCGGCCTCCTCCCGCTGTATCTGGGGGGCGCCATGTGGCCTCCTCCCGATGTATCTGGGGGGCACCGTGCGGCCTTCTCCCACTGTATCTGGGGGGCGCTGTGCGGCCTCCTCCCGCTGTATCTGGGGGGCGCCGTGTGGCCTCCTCCTGCTGTATCTGGGGGGCACTGTGCGGCCTCCCACTGTGTATAGATGGCTACATGCGGCCTTCCGCTGTGTATAGATGGCTATGTGCGGCCCCCTGCTGTGTATATATGGCTACGTGCGACCTCCTGCTGTGTATACATGGCTACTTGCGGAATCCTGCTGTGTATAGATGGCTATGTGCGGCCTCCCTCTGGGTATAGATGGTTACGTGCGGCCTCCCGCTGTGTATAGATGGCTACATGCGGCCTCCTGCTGTGTATAGATGGCTACGTGCGGCCTCCTGCTGTGTATAGCAGGATTATGTGGCAGCTCATATTTTATGTAGGGTCTCATACTGTATATAGGGGATGTCAGCATTCTTAATTGTGCTCAATATTAAGTCATATAATTGTTTTTTTACATTAATTGTAATATATTAATATTGTGCCAAATTAATTTCACGTGAACTATCACATGATCTATCAAAGGGGATCATGTGACGTGATACATCAGGTGTGTGTGTGTGTGGGGTGGCCTTCTCCTTCTAAACTGCCCGGGGCCCTTGCTACTTTTAATCCACCCCTGAGTGTTAGGCAGGGGTTACAGCAGCATGTTCAGACATAGATGTGACAAGGCCTTCTAGACCGAAACCATGATCTAGGTTTTATTAGTATTTATTATTCTGAGGTATAGAAGTGAATGACCCTTTGATGTACTAATTCATTGGGTTTGAAAACCCGATAGCTCTTTTGAGAACACTTATATTTGCCTTCTTGCATTGGCTAATATGTATAATTGCAGGTAAACATCCTGGTTTACAAACGTATTTATGTATTTAATACATGACTGTGTGTTCACATTTTTTCTGGGATGTTCCTCCTGGAGGTCTGGGGGGTTGTATAGCCATAGATTTCTCACTCACATGCAGTCCTGTTTCTCCTTGGTTCCCCCTTTAGAGATCAAGATCAAGATGAATTATCTCTTGGTGGACACTGGTCTGGTAGCCCAGGTGGAAGCTGGAATTAAAATATGTTGCCCTTATGCTTCGATGAAGGAAGGCTACTAATCCCTGACTCTTGCTGTGGCTTTCTGGTCTGGAAAGTTGGAGAAGATCTGTTAAAACCCGTTTTCTTACCAGAGAGGACTTGCAATAGGCTACATTATTAAGCACTTTTTTGTGGGGCATGCTGCACTTTTCATTGACTTTGGTGAAGAAAGTCACATTCTTGTGATTTCAGTCAAAAATTCATAATCAAAGCAATTGCACCAAAAGCCTAATTGCATGAGTCTTTGTTCACATTACTCTGATCCTAGATCCTGTTGACCTGTAATGGGATATGTCAGGTGTCTGTCACGTGTCTAGCATTTTTGACAGCAATAATGCTGCTTTAGTCTATAATATGCTAATTTTTTAATATAGGAACCCTCAGCAAAATAAAAAAAGATTACTTTGAAAAGCGCCTTTGATACGCTTTCTCTTTCAAAAATACTGTTTAGAACAAACAAGGAATTTTAAGAGATGTTTATAGTGGAGAGGATATTTCTATAAGAAGCACATTTTTTGTGAAATATATTTGGAAGCAATATCTTTATGCAAACCTCGCTTACTGGTCATGATATTGCCGAGTGTGGAAGAGTCTTCATTCATGATTTTTAGCTTAGTATTAGGAGTGTTCCACAATTTGTTATAAAAATTGAACACTGTGCTGATGGACTATCTACTACTACTAATAATAATATAGTAATAGTTTTTATTTTTATAGCGCCCACATATTCCGCAGCACTTTACAAATTTTAGGGGGGACATATACAGACAATACAGAATAAGCATATCTCATTTCGAAAGGAGTGAGGGCCCTGCTCGCGAGCTTACAGTCTATGAGGAAGTGGGGGAGACACAAAAGGTAAAAAATACATATATTGTATAATGCAGCCTTGATATACTGAATAGGATAAATAATAATACATGGACTGGTCGCCAGCCAGTATGTGTGCAGTCCTGACAGAGGCTATTATGTGCATGGTTGGTATGAACCCGAAGTTGAATTAGATTTTAATATGGGGGAAAACTGGGACGGACAGAGTGTGTTTAGGTGATACGCCAGTCTAAAGAAATGTGTTTTTAGGGTTCGCTTGAAACTGTGGGTATTGAGAATTAATCGAACTGTCCTGGGTAGTGCATTCCAAAGAATTGGCGCAGCACGCGAGAAATCTTGGAGACGGGAGTGGGAAGTTCGGATTATGGAGGATTTTAGTTTTAAGTCATTTGCAGAGCGGAGGGCACGTGTAGGGTGGTAGACTGAGACAAGGGAGGAGATGTAGGGAGGTACTGAAGCATGGATCGCTTTGTGGGTAAGCGTGATAAGTTTAAATTGAATTCTGTATTGGATGGGTAACCAATGCAATGACTGGCACAGGGAAGAGGCATCGGAGTAGCGGTTGGCGAGGAATATGATCCTGGCTGCTGCGTTCAGGACGGATTGGAGAGGGGAGAGTTTAGTAAGAGGGAGACCGATTAGAAGAGCGTTGCAATAGTCAAGACGAGAATGAATAAGAGCTACAGTAAGAGTTTTTGCTGAGTCAAAGGTGAGAAAAGTCCTGATTCTTGAGATGTTTTTGAGGTGTAAATGACATGAACGAGCGAGTGATTTGATGTGAGGAGTGAAAGAAAGATCTGAATCAAAAATGACCCCAAGACAGCGGGCTTGTTGCTGGGGAGTAATGGTTGAGCCACAAACGGAAATGGCAATATCGGGCACAGGTAGGTTAGTGGAGGGAGGAAAGACGAGTAGTTCAGTTTTTGACAGATTCAGTTTTAGGCAGAGGGAGGACATGATGTTAGACACAGCAGAAAGACAATCACTGGTCTTTTGTAGTAATGCAGGGGTGATGTCCAGAGCAGAGGTGTATAATTGGGTGTCATCAGCATAGAGATGGTACTGAAAACCGAATCTACTGATTGTTTGTCTAATAGGAGCGGTGTATAAGGAGAAAAGAAGGGGGCCTAGGACTGATCCTTGAGGAACCCCAACAGTAAGAGGAAGTAGGGAGGAGGAGGAGCCAGCAAAAGACACAGAGAAGGAGCGGTCAGAGAGATAAGAGGAGAACCAGGAGAGAACAGTGTCCTTGAGGCCAATAGTGCAGAGCATAGTGAGGAGGAGCTGGTGATCAACAGTGTCGAATGCTGCAGAGAGATCCAGGAGAATCAGCAGGGAGCAGTGACCATTAGATTTAGCTTTTAGTAAATCATTAGAGACTTTAGTGAGGGCAGTTTCAGTAGAATGTAAAGAGCGGAAACCAGATTGTAAAGGGTCAAGAAGAGAGTTGTCTGAGAGATAGCGGATTAGACAGGAATGAACCAAGCGTTCCAGGAGTTTAGAGATAAAGGGAAGATTGGAAACAGGTCTGTAGTTGGCCGTGCAGTTCTGGTCGAGGGATGTTTTTTTAAGTAATGGTTGTATGCTGGCGCGTTTAAAAGAAGAGGGAAAGATACCAGATGAGAGGGAAAGGTTGAAAATTTTAGTTAGGTGAGTGGTGACAGCTGGAGCAAGGGACTGAAGGAGATGTGAGGGAATAGGGTCACTGGTGCAGGTGGTAGGGCGAGCAGATGCAAGGAGCCTGATCACTTCATCTTCCGTGACTGGTTCGAAGTCAGAAAACGAGCAAGATACAATGTGGTGGGGGAGAGCATGCATAACATTTGGGGATTGGGAGAAAATTTCCTGTCGGATATGGTAAATTTTTTCTTTGAAATAATTGGCCAGATCGTCAGCGCTGAGGTCGGTGGTCGGGGCCTGTGTTGTTTGATTGAGGAGAGAATGAAACGTGTCAAAGAGTCGTTTAGGATTATTGGAAAGTGAGATTATGAGGTTGTTAAAGTAGGTTTGTTTGGAGAGGTGAAGGGCAGAGTTATATGTTTTCAGCATAAATTTATAGTGGAGGAAATCTTCGGGCAGATTTGATTTTCTCCACAGCCGTTCAGCGCACCTGGAGTACCTCTGGAGAAGACGTGTTTGAGGCGTGTGCCAGGGTTGTCGCCGTCTATGCCGAATTTTTCTTTGTGTAGGAGGTGCGGCTTCATCCAGGGCGCATAGCATTATTTTGTTATAATGCTTCAATGCAGAGTCGGGACATGAGAGGGAGGAGATTGGGGCCAATGATGATTGCAACCTTTTTATAAATTTCTGGGTGTTAATGGTGCGTAAATTTCTATAAGTGTTGACGGTGGGAGTGTCTTGAGTAGAGTCACAGTTCTTGACAGAGAATGAAAGAAGATTATGGTCAGAGAGTGGAAGGGGAGAGTTAGTAAAGTCATGTACTGAGCAAAGCCGGGAGAAGATCAGGTCCAATGTGTTCCCGTCCTCATGTGTAGGAGAATTAACAAGCTGTGAAAGGCCGAAGGAGGAGGTTAGTGATAAAAGATGCGTGGCAGATGGGGAAAGAGGATCGCCAATTGGGATGTTAAAGTCTCCCATGATTATCGTGGGGATGTCGCAGGATAGAAAATTTGGAAGCCAGGCAGCAAAGTGATCCAGGAATTGACGGGGGGACCTGCAGGGCGATAGACAACCGCCACTCGCAGGGAGAAGGGCCGGTAGAGTCTGACTGTGTGGGCCTCAAAAGAAGGGAAGATAAGGGAGGGTACTGGGGGGATAACCTGAAAAGTACATTTTGCTGAAAGAAGCAGACCAACACCTCCACCTGATCTGTTGTCAGGTCGCGGAGTATGAGAGAAATGTAGGCCACCATAGGAGAGAGCTGCAGCGGCGGTGGTGTCCGACTGCTGGATCCAGGTTTCAGTGAGAGCCAGAAGGTTGAGGGAATTAGAGAGGAAAAAGTCATGGATGTAAGAGAGTTTATTACATGCTGAGCGTGCATTCCAAAGGGCACAGTTGAATGAGACAGAAGATATGCAGGGAATATTAATGAGATTAGCAGGGTTTCTGAATGCAACAGGGAAAGAGTTAGTGTTATTATTACTGTAGGGTCCTTGGTTGGGAGAAATATCACCTGCGACTAATAGAAGGAAGATACAGAGAGTGAGCAGATGATTGAGTGATTTGTGAGAGCGTTTCCTGTGTTGTACGGTGGGAATGAATGGATCTGCGTGGTATAACATTGTGAACAGAGCATGACAACTGTACATAGGAGAAGAGAGGAGTGAGGGATTAATATGGATGAAGTGTGCCGCATTTGTGGGAGAACGGTGAATGTGGATGATTGTAGCAACCAGAGTATAAAGGGCACAGATACAAATGGTTAATACTGTTTGCCAAAAAGATGACCTGGAAGCAAGTTTGTTTAATTGTCTTGCATGTTTTACCTGTCTCCTGCCCTGTCCAACTGCCATTTTCTAACTGCCAGGGCACTTTGATAAATTATGGCACTTCGATAAAGTATGCATAAATGCTATATGCATAAATGCCCCCGCATAAATGCTGCCCCTTAACTAAGTCTCAATATATAGGGACGTATCTGCTTAGATCTACACAGATTTAACTCATTAACAATCAATCACTAGCTTAAAAGACAACAGGAGACCATAAAGTGCAGGGAAAAAAAAAAAAAGCAGACTAGCAAACTCGGCATGGATCATAAACTCTTAAAGTAAGTGTGATGACCTTTAAGTATCATGGATTGCAAAACGTAGAGGAGTGAAAAATATATACCAGAGATTGATAGGCTGCAGAGCATTGCATGGAGATACAATTCAGGAGAGGTCACACAAGCAGTGAAAAATATATACCAGAGATTGATAGGCTGCAGAGCATTGCATGGAGATACAATTTAGGAGAGGTCACACAAGCAGTGAAAAATATATACCTGTAAGAAGAGAAGAAAGATGAATATTAGCAATGCCATTTTCTAACTGCCAGGGCACTTTGATAAATTATGGCACTTCGATAAAGTATGCATAAATGCTATATGCATAAATGCCCAAGCATACTACTAGGTATACGCTCTTGCAGCAGAAAATATAACACACACATCACCTACAAAAACACTCTTTACCTATAAATATAGGGCTAATCTGCAGGTAAATAGCATTTCAATCTTGTTTATCACTGTAACTGGAACAGAGACTACAGGGAAAAAATGAAGTTGTACTCTCCATGTGGCCACTCATATTCAGTAATCGGGGAGCAGCGCTGGTTTTAGATAAAGTAGGGCCCTAGGCAGAAGTTTAAAGTGGGGCCCCAGATGCTGACATATTGCCCTATCACACAGGAACATTTTGGTTGTATTTACATGCGCTGAGTTCAGGCAGTTAAACGAGCGTGATCGATCATATTGAAGTCATTCGGCGCTTGTTTCCCGGCTTCTACACCGACAGAGGAAGAATGATGGGGACAGAACGATCACTAGTAGATCAATCTGTCCCCATACAGTATCATGTTATCAGCAACACATCTGCAGTGTACTCCGGGCGATGTGCTGCTGAGAACAATGATTTTTATTCCAGCATAAACAATCCAATCAGTTGAATAGGCAGCATTTTGCTTGTTTAGTATATTACACCTCATAGTCCTCCATATTGTATAATGTATACCATATTGTCCTCCATATAGTATAATGTTCCCCATAGTCCTCCATATAGTAAAATACTTGTTTAGTATAATGCACCCTATGGTTGTCCACATAGTATAATGCACCCCATGGTCCTCCACATAGTATAATGCACACCCCATTGTCCTCCCAATAGTATAATGCACACCCCATAGTCCTCCCAATAGTATAATGCACACGCCATAGTCCTTCATATAGTATAATGCACTTCCCATAGTCCTTTATATAGTATAATTTACTCCCCATAGTCATTGATAAAGTATAATGCAGCCCCCATATAGTATAATCCACCTCATAGTCCTCTACAGAGTGTAATACAGCCCCTCAGAGTATAATGCAGCCCCCCCAGAGTATAATGCAGCCCCCCCAGAGTATAATGCAACTACCTCATAGAGTATAATGCAGCCACCCCATTGAGTATAATGCAGCCCCCCAATAGAGTATAAGGTAGCCACCCCATAGGATAATGCAGCCCCCCAGAATACAATGCAGACCCCCCATAGAGTATAATGTAGGCCCCCTATAGAGTATAATTCAGGCCACCCAAAGTATAATACAGCACCCCCATAGAGTATAATGCAGCTTCCCCAAAGAGTATAATGCAGCCCCCCAAATAGTATAAAGCAGACCCCCATATAGTATAATACAGTCCGGCAGTATTATGGTGACCACATGCTCACTCAGTTACAAAAAAAAATGAATACAATACTTACCTCTCCTCGTTCCCCCACTGCCCCGGTGTCCAAAGCGCGTCCAGTAGCTCCACTGCCCTGCACAACTTGGCGCAAGATGAAATCACGTCATCGCACCTGCTGCATTGGAGGCAGAGGGGGAATGATGGGAGAGGGAGCATCACATTATGCTCTCTCCTCCATTATTGCTTTCAACTCTATTGGCATCATAGATACCAATATAATTGAATGCGCAATTCAGAAGGGTGGGAGGCCGGCGCTGGCATTGGGCACCCCTGACTTACGGGCAATGCCACTGGCTGGGGATCTTTGGGCGAATGGGGGCCCTAGGCAGATGCCTAGTCTGCCTACCCCTAATGCCGACCCTGACGGGGAGATGCAGGTATAAGGGGGAAGACCGGGGTGTAAGTAATTTCAGAACAAGGGCCGTTCCTCTTGTTGCGAGGGGAAGACAGATTGCGAGCACAGGAGTCAGGTGACCTGGAAGGTGGGGGCGTGTCCAGGGGGATAGCTGAGGAGTCAGGTGACTGGGGAGCTGGTGTCGTGTCTAGTGTAATGCAGCGGCTTGCGGCATTGCTGTAATGGTCCAGGGTGTGTTCTGGCTGACCATGTACCTCTCCCTCAGAAGGACTGAGTACATGACTGTGACATCATTTCAGGTCCTGTGTGCACTGAAGGATATAAATCCTGGTGCTTTTGAAACAGGGTGTGAAAGGCATGAGGCCTGTTCCATGTGTGTGGGACACCGTTAGCCTGAAGAGACTTAGTGAGGCCTAGAGAGGCCTGGTGAAGTCTGAAAGGCAGAGGCTGGATCCTTGTGTGTAAGAGATGCCAGTAGCCTTGGAGGGCAAGAGGCTTGGAAGACAAGAGTCCTGAAAGGCAGAGGCTGGATCCCTGTGTGTGTAAGAGATGCCAGTAGCCTTGGAAGGTACGAGGGCTAGAGACCCCCATCTGGGAAGCCGTAAAGCCACAGCTGTGGCAGAAAAAATCTGATGGAAACCGCTAGACCCGGCAACAGGTAAAAGCGGTGCGTTATATGAACATTGATATAGTTACTTTGCTGAAGGCTGTAACTGAAGCCAAGTGGGCCTGTCTGCCACTTGAAAGGCTCTTGGATGTTATGTGTGTAAACATGCCGGTGAGCCACTGAGATGGACTGTGTGATAAGCAGTTATGAAGTGTAATAAACTGCTGGATTTTGAAATACCGGAAAGACGTTGCATGTGTGCTTTAATTGACCCGGTGAAGCGAGTGTCCCCCAGCATGATGACTAGCGCTGCCTTACATCTGGTTGGAGAATGTGGGCAACTGCAGCCTCGTTGCTAGGGGCAACTGCAGCCTGGTTGCTAGGGGCAACTGCAGCCTGGTTGCTAGGGGTAACGGCACAGGACGATGATTGTGGATGCAAGCATCTTGCTGTGACTCGGCGGGGTCACGAAGATTAAAGCATCTTGCTGTAACTCGGCAGGGTTACGAAAATTGTCGTTGCACTCAAACCTGGTTTGCTGTGGCTCTGCGGGGTCATGAAAATTAAAGCATCTTGCTGTAACTCGGCGGGGTTACGAAAATTGTCGTCGCACTCAAACCTGGTTTGCTGTGGCTCGGTGGGGCCACGAAAATTTTTCCAGGGAGAGCGGTGTGAAGTGTCTAGTGTGAACAGTGTATCGCGATGGCCATGAATGGTGCAGCATCTCCAGATGGAATGGAGAAGGGGTTTGATGACCGGCTGCAAATGGTCTGCAGGGAAATGGAGTGTCCTGAAGAAATGCAGGAACAGATAAAGATGGCTGTGAAGGGAGCAGCAAATGAGACTGAAGCTATTGAGCGATTAAAGTGCCTGTTAAAATCGCAGCAGCAGGCATTTGAGAAATGACAACAGGTCATGGTGCAGGAAGGGCAGGAGCTGTTGGCCCTTTACAGAAAGGCGACAGCGGACCATTATGTGAGTTCTCCTGGGACGTCAGTATTGTCCCAGAGTGCCCGGGGAGGTGGTAAGAGATGTTGTGAACTGGGTCCTAAGACTATTGCTGATTTTTTTTGCAAAAATCCCCCTACAGGTGTGGGTGTCCAAAAGGGGGCGGAGTCTCAAAAGGGGGCGGATTTTCAAAAGAGCATGGAGTATAGAAAACCAAAATTTGTTACTGGTTGTGGTTTGGTACCACCTAAAAATGACAATTTGACCCTTGATAACGGGGTAGCTCCAGTAGAAGGGGTTGGCTTCAAGGTGGGAGGTGACTTGTTGGTCCACGACACCATGAAAGTAGAAAGAGAGTTCAGTCAGGAGGGGCTAGACAAGGGGAGAGAGTCCCCCTCTCGTCGTCAACGGCGCAAGGGCCCCAAAAAAGTTGCTCCTTTTTTAGAAGAAGAGGAGGTGATGTTGCCAGTAGCAACCTCCGATACAGTACTGAGACAGAAGGATCAGGATCTGACAGCCCTGAAAGAGGAGGCGGCCAGTCATGACCAAGAGCTGAAGCCTATCAGGCAGCAGTATCAGAGTGACGTGCACCAACGAAGGGAAAACCTGGAGAATGTGTCCTCAGACCAGCTGAGCCTGGAGTCTGAACGACAGAAAATAAACCAGGTTGTAAGGAACTTGCAGCGAGAACTGGAAGAAAGCAGTGAGGAAATCAACAAATGGAAAGAATGGTTCCAGAGAAATAAAGTTACCTCCTACTTCCCTTGTTGTCCCCATATTTCCCCTGTTACTCCCTGCGTGGAGATTGACCCTGTTATAATAAATCCCCCCGTTCATTAACCTTGTACTGGCTGCTCTGTGTTTCTGTGTCACAGCATCTAAAGTACCTGTGTTACACAGGGACATCTTATTCTCACCACTCACTATACAGTGAGTGTGCTGTAACCACCCCCTGGCTCTGTGACTGAGGTCAGCAGAGCAGGATGTCAGTCAAATAGCAGGTGGAGTTATTAAAGCTCAATTACCTCAATTACTGGAAATGAACAGCTGCAAGGAGACACTAACTTCCCTTTCTCCATGTAGCTGGTTTCCCAATTGCACCAAAAAGTAAGATTATAACCCTAATTTCCTGCACATTTCCACTATGTCGCAGGGAAACATCACTTTTGAAGGTGACAGGTTCCCTTTAATGTTTAGATGTTGAGGAATTTTAGGGTGTACCCAACCTGATAAACAAAGTTTGCAACCAGAGAGACAGTATCCCTGCCTGGTCTAAGGGAACATTTTCACATGGAAACTGCAGCCGGTAAAGTCCACCGAACAGCTACATGCAAGCCCCTTTGGTGGTTCTTAAAGACTAGTGTTGAGCGAACATGCTCGACACTGCTCGGTACTCGCCCAAGCATCACGCTACTCGGGATGTTCGGCGAGCACCGAGCATTTCCGGGTTACTCGGGCGGGAGCTCGGGTCTCTGCCCTGCATGTTTGGCGCTCTTTACAGAGCCAATGAACATGCAGGGATTGCCAGCCAGTCACTGTAATGCCGCAGCCATGTGGGTTGTGGGCATTACAGCGATTGGCTGGCCGCACAGCGTCACCTCGAGTATTTAAAACCGGGCGCCGCCATCTTGGACACAGTCACTCCGGATCAGACAGTGTATTGACAGGGCTGCTGATTTAGGGAGAGATATAAACCTCGAAATAGTTAGTGTAGGGTCTGTAAAGGCTGCCAGATCAAACAAACAGTCCTTCTCAGGACTAATATCCATCCCAGATATCAGGCAGGCAGGCAGGCTGTATAGGAGACGCAGTGGTTAAACCAGCAAACGCTGCATTACAGTCCTGTGTGCTGCTCCTGTTGCTGAAATTGCTGGACTTAGCTCCAGGTCTCAGGGGACAGGAAAAATCCTTTTTTTTTCATCTAAATCCTCTTTTTTTTTCCTCCTTCACACTGTACAAATACCACTCTTATTAACCTTTTGGTGTCCCCCCCCCCCCAAAAAAAAGCGTGTCTCTGATTTTTCAGACACAAATATATCTGTTGAAAATAGTCAGGTGTAGGCTAGAGAAACAGAAGTGTTGTTTTGCACTTCCACGGTTCAAACCTCTGTATTATCCACTTTTGGGCCATTTGTATCTAAAATAACACAGTTTGAGTGTGTCGTTCACTGTTCAGCCGCAATTATATCTATTTAAAAAAGTCTGGTATACCCCAGTAAACAATAACTGAGGTTTTGCCATCCCACGGTAAAAAAATCTCTATTATTCAGGTTTTGGTATATTTTCCGTAAAGAAAAACAGTAGTGTCTCCTGACTGTTGTGACACAAAAATATATCTGTTGAAAATAGTCTGGTGTAGGCCCGACAAATCCCAGTGTGGTGTTGCAGTTCCACGGGTCAAATCTCTGTACTATCCAGTTTTGGGCCTTTGGTATCTAAAAAAACACAGTTTGAGTGTGTCGCTCAATGTTCAGCCGCAATTATATCTATTTAAAAAAATCTGGTATACCCCAGTAAACAATAACTGTGGTTTTGTCATCCCACGGTAAAAAATCTCTATTATTCAGGTTTTGGTATATTTTCCGTAAAGAAAAACAGTAGTGTCTCCTGACTGTTGTGACACAAAAATATATCTGTTGAAAATAGTCTGGTGTAGGCCCGACAAATCCCAATGTGGTTTTGCAGTTCCACGGGTCAAATCTCTGTACTATCCAGTTTTGGGCCTTTGGTATCTAAAAAAACACAGTTTGAGTGTGTCGCTCACTGTTCAGCCGCAATTATATCTATTTAAAAAAGTCTGGTATACCCCAGTAAACAATAACTGTGGTTTTGCCATCCCACGGTAAAAAATCTCTATTATTCAGGTTTTGGTATATTTTCCGTAAAGAAAAACAGTAGTGTCTCCTGACTGTTGTGACACAAAAATATATCTGTTGAAAATAGTCTGGTGTAGGCCTGACAAATTCAAGTGTGGTTTTGCAGTTCCACGGGTCAAATCTCTGTACTATCCAGTTTTGGGCCTTTGGTATCTAAAAAAACACAGTTTGAGTGTGTCGCTCACTGTTCAGCCGCAATTATATCTATTTAAAAAAGTCTGGTATACCCCAGTAAACAATAACTGTGGTTTTTGCCATCCCACGGTAAAAAATCTCTATTATTCTGGTTTTGGTATATTTTCCGTAAAGAAAAACAGTAGTATCTCCCGACTGTTGTGACACAAAAATATATCTGTTGAAAATAGTCTGGTGTAGGCCCGACAAATCCCAGTGGAGTTTTGCAGTTCCACGGGTCAAATCTCTGTACTATCCAGTTTTGGGCCTTTGGTATCTAAAAAAAAACACAGTTTGAGTGTGTCGCTCACTGTTCAGCCGCAATTATATCTATTTAAAAAGTCTGGTATAGCCCAGTAAACAATAACTGTGGTTTTGCCATCCCACGGTAAAAAATCTCTATTATTCAGGTTTTGGTATTTTTTGCGTAAAGAAAAACAGTAGTGTCTCCTGACTGTTGTGACACAAAAATATATCTGTTGAAAATAGTCTGGTGTAGGCCCGACAAATCCCAGTGTGGTTTTGCAGTTCCACGGGTCAAATCTCTGTACTATCCAGTTTTGGGCCTTTGGTATCTAAAAAAACACAGTTTGAGTGTGTCGCTCACTGTTCAGCCGCAATTATATCTATTTAAAAAAGTCTGGTATACCCCAGTAAACAATAACTGTGGTTTTTGCCATCCCACAGTAAAAAATCTCTATTATTCAGGTTTTGGTATATTTTCCGTAAAGAAAAACAGTAGTGTCTCCTGACTGTTGTGACACAAAAATATATCTGTTGAAAATAGTCTGGTGTAGGCCCGACAAATCCCAGTGTGGTTTTGCAGTTCCATGGGTCAAATCTCTGTACTTTCCAGTTTTGGGCCTTTGGTATCTAAAAAAACAGTTTAAGTGTGTCGCTGACTGTTCAGCCGCAATTATATCTATTTTAAAAAGTCTGGTATACCCCAGTAAACAATAACTGTGGTTTTGCCACCCCACGGTAAAAAATCTCTATTATTCAGGTTTTGGTATTTTTTACGTAAAGAAAAACAGTAGTGTCTCCTGACTGTTGTGACACAAAAATATATCTGTTGAAAATAGTCTGGTGTAGGCCCGACAAATCCCAGTGTGGTGTTGCAGTTCCACGGGTCAAATCTCTGTACTATCCAGTTTTGGGCCTTTGGTATCTAAAAAAACACAGTTTGAGTGTGTCGCTCAATGTTCAGCCACAATTATATCTATTTAAAAAAGTCTGGTATACACCAGTAAACAGTAACTGTGGTTTTTGCCAACCCACGGTAAAAAATCTCTATTCTTCAGGTTTTGGTATATTTTCCGTAAAGAAAAACAGTAGTGTCTCCTGACTGTTGTGACACAAAAATATATCTGTTGAAAATAGTCTGGTGTAGGCCTGACAAATTCAAGTGTGGTTTTGCAGTTCCACGGGTCAAATCTCTGTACTATCCAGTTTTGGGCCTTTGGTATCTAAAAAAACACAGTTTGAGTGTGTCGCTCACTGTTCAGCCGCAATTATATCTATTTCAAAAAGTCTGGTATACCCCAGTAAACAATAACTGTGGTTTTTGCCATCCCACGGTAAAAAATCTCTATTATTCTGGTTTTGGTATATTTTCCGTAAAGAAAAACAGTAGTATCTCCCGACTGTTGTGACACAAAAATATATCTGTTGAAAATAGTCTGGTGTAGGCCCGACAAATCCCAGTGGAGTTTTGCAGTTCCACGGGTCAAATCTCTGTACTATCCAGTTTTGGGCCTTTGGTATCTAAAAAAAAACACAGTTTGAG
Source organism: Phyllobates terribilis (assembly GCF_046119375.1). Classification (NCBI taxonomy): domain Eukaryota; kingdom Metazoa; phylum Chordata; class Amphibia; order Anura; family Dendrobatidae; genus Phyllobates; species Phyllobates terribilis. The sequence continues at coordinate 122,442,721 of NW_027362762.1, read as the reverse complement.
TGTGTCGCTCACTGTTCAGCTGCAATTATATCTATTTAAAAAGTCTGGTATAGCCCAGTAAACAATAACTGTGGTTTTGCCATCCCACGGTAAAAAATCTCTATTATTCAGGTTTTGGTATTTTTTGCGTAAAGAAAAACAGTAGTGTCTCCTGGCTGTTGTGACACAAAAATATATCTGTTGAAAATAGTCTGGTGTAGGCCCGACAAATCCCAGTGTGGGTTTGCAGTTCCACGGGTCAAATCTCTGTACTATCCAGTTTTGCGCCTTTGGTATCTAAAAAAACACAGTTTGAGTGTGTCGCTCACTGTTCAGCCGCAATTATATCTATTTAAAAAAGTCTGGTATACCCCAGTAAACAATAACTGTGGTTTTTGCCATCCCACGGTAAAAAATCTCTATTATTCAGGTTTTGGTATATTTTCCGTAAAGAAAAACAGTAGTGTCTCCTGACTGTTGTGACACAAAAATATATCTGTTGAAAATAGTCTGGTGTAGGCCCGACAAATCCCAGTGTGGTTTTGCAGTTCCATGGGTCAAATCTCTGTACTTTCCAGTTTTGGGCCTTTGGTATCTAAAAAAACAGTTTAAGTGTGTCGCTGACTGTTCAGCCGCAATTATATCTATTTTAAAAAGTCTGGTATACCCCAGTAAACAATAACTGTGGTTTTGCCACCCCACGGTAAAAAATCTCTATTATTCAGGTTTTGGTATTTTTTACGTAAAGAAAAACAGTAGTGTCTCCTGACTGTTGTGACACAAAAATATATCTGTTGAAAATAGTCTGGTGTAGGCCCGACAAATCCCAGTGTGGTGTTGCAGTTCCATGGGTCAAATCTCTGAACTATCCAGTTTTGGGCCTTTGGTATCTAAAAAAACACAGTTTGAGTGTGTCGCTCAATGTTCAGCCACAATTATATCTATTTAAAAAAGTCTGGTATACACCAGTAAACAGTAACTGTGGTTTTTGCCAACCCACGGTAAAAAATCTCTATTCTTCAGGTTTTGGTATATTTTCCGTAAAGAAAAACAGTAGTGTCTCCTGACTGTTGTGACACAAAAATATATCTGTTGAAAATAGTCTGGTGTAGGCCCGACAAATCCCAGTGTGGTTTTGCAGTTCCACGGGTCAAATCTCTGTACTATCCTGTTTTGGGCCTTTGGTATCTAAAAAACACAGTTTGAGTGTGTCGCTCACTGTTCAGCTGCAATTATATCTATTTAAAAAAGTCTGGTATTCCCCAGTAAACAATAACTGTGGTTTTGCCATCCCACGGTAAAAAATCTCTATTCTTCAGGTTTTGGTATATTTTCCGTAAAGAAAAACAGTAGAGTCTCCTGACTGTTGTGACACAAAAATATATCTGTTGAAAATAGTCTGGTGTAGGCCCGACAAATCGCAGTGTGGTTTTGCAGTTCCACGGGGTCAAATCTCTGTACTATCCAGTTTTGTGCCTTTGGTATCTAAACAAACACAATTTGTGTGTGTCGCTCACTGTTCAGCCGCAATTATATCTATTTAAAAAAGTCTGGTATACCCCAGTAAACAATAACTGTGGTTTTTGCCATCCCACGGTAAAAAATCTCGATTATTCAGGTTTTGGTATTTTTTACGTAAAGAAAAACAGTAATAGTTTCTCCCTGATTGTTCAGATTGTTTAAAAGAGTCGGGTGTAGGCCAGAGAAATAGAACTGTGGTTTTCCTCTTCCACGGTTCTAATCTACTTTTTATTACCCTTTTTCCATTGATAGTGCAAGTGTAAGCTATTTTACTTCCTTTACAATGGTCAAGGCGCGTGGCAAGGGACGTGGAAGTGGACATTCTGGTGATGGTTCGTGCAGAGGACGGGGCCGTGGCCAAGGTGAAAATGTGCCACAACCAACAGCCACATCTTCTCGCTCCCACTTCTTGACCGAATTACTAGGGAAGCACAGAACAACACCAGTATTGAAAACTGATCAGTGTGAACAGGTTATTAATTGGATAGCAGATAATACTTCCAGTTACCTGGGCACCACCACCTCTGGTCTGTCTTCCACACGGTCAACTCTTAGTAGCCGTGAGTCTCGACCGCATACTCCTCTTCACCCTGATGCTCCTTCCTCCCACCATGCCGAGTGTCGTCAGACAGCAAATGATCCCACACTTGGACACTCTGAAGAGCTGTTCACTGGTCCATTTCCATATTTGTGCCCCTCGCCTGATACGCTTGAAGTGGTGGAAGAGGAGATCCCATGTAGCGATGCCCAAATATTTGAACAGCCACGGCCACAGGAAGTCGACGATAGCAATTTGTCACAAGAGGTGGACGATGACGAGACTCAATTTCCAGGAAGTGAGGAGTAGCATCGTGGTGCACAAGTGGAAGAGGAGGAGGTGGTGGATGATCTAGTAACTGACCCAACGTGGCAGGAGGACATGCAGAGTGAGGCCAGCAGCACACAGGGGGAGGGAGGCACAGTACCCCAACAGGCAGGAAGAAGCAGTGTGGTGGCCGCAGACAGAAGGCGGGCAACCATTCCCCGTAACACCAACGCGAGGGACGTTGCCAGTACAAGCGGTAGGTCATCCAGAGTCTGGAATTTTTTTAAAGACTCTGCTGATAACCCCAAAAAGGCCATATGTTCCACCTGCCATGCCAGCATCAGCAGGGGTGACAAAACTACCAGCCTGACCACCACCAGCATGATGAGGCACATGGCAGCAAAGCACCCGACTTTGTGGGGCGAAACCCCGGGTCCAAGACCAATGTCAGCGGGTGTCACCACTGCTTCTTCCACTGTTGTGCGTGCAATAGAACCCCCTGTTGTGTGTGCAATGCAATCCCCTGTCCATACTGCATGTAAAGATGCCCCCTCCTCTCAGTTTTCACTTATTATGGCAGTTTCTCAAGAAACAGCATCAACGTCCACGTCCACATCCCACCGCAGCGTTCAATTGTCCATATCCCAGACCTTTGAACGAAAGCGGAAATTCGCAGCTAACGCCCTACAGGCCACAGTCCTAAATTCGCACATTTAACGACTGCTTGCGTTGGAAATGCTGCCTTTTAGGCTGGTGGAGACGGAATCCTTCCGCAATCTTATGGCGGTGGCCGTCCCTCGGTACTCGGTCCCCAGCCAACACTATTTTGCCCGGTGTGCCATCCCCGCACTACACAAGCATGTGTCCCAAAGCATCTGCCGTGCCCTCAACAACGCAGTTACTGGGAGAGTCCACCTTACAACGGACAGGTGGACAAGTGCTTGTGGCCAGGGACGGTACATCTCTCTGACGGCACACTGGGTAAACATAGTGGAAACCGGGACCCAGTCGGACCTTGGGACGGAACACGTCCTCCCCACACCGAGGATTGCGGGCCCTATGTCAGTCATAGTTTCCCCCACAGTGTATAGCTCCTGCGCATCATCCTCCTCCTCCTCCTCATGTTCAGCCTCCATCTCAGATATCACCACATCAGTTACAAGCTGGAAGCACTGCAGTACTGCCTCCGCCAAGCGGCAACAGGCTGTGCTGAAACTCATAAGCTTAGGTGATAAACCTCACACTGCTTGTGAGTTGTGGACAGCTGTGAAAGAGCAGGCAGATCTGTGTCTGAGACCGCTGAACCTACATCCCGGCATGGTCGTGTGTGACAATGGCCGTAACCTGGTGGCGGCTCTGAGGCGAGGTGAGATCACACACGTACCATGCCTGGCTCATGTGCTTAACCTCGTGGTTCAGCGGTTTCTTAAATTGCACCCCGAGTTGCCAGATCTGCTCGTGAAAGTACTCCGCCTGTCAGCTCATTTTCGCAAGTCGGCTACAGCTTCCGCCTCCCTTGCTGTGTTGCAGCAGTGTTTGCAGCTTCCGGCACACCGACTGGTGTGTGATGTCCCCACACATTGGAACTCTACCCTCCACATGTTGCAAAGGATTTGTGAGCAGAAGAGAGCAGTTGTGGAGTACCAGATGCAACAAGGCCATCGATATTCAGGTCAGATTCCACACATAAGACCTCAGGAGTGGACCTGGATGTCTGACATATGTACCATCCTGACAAACTTTGAGGAGGCCACCAAGATGGTGAGTGGCGATGACGCCATCATTAGTGTCAGCATCCCACTTGTCTGTCTTTTGCAACGCTCTCTGCAGAGAATTAAAGAGGAGGCATTGCAGCCAGAGTATGATGAGATGGATCAAGAAGCCGTAGTGGGCGATTACACACAGCCCAGCCTCATCTCATCCCAACATGCATTGGGGGACAATGAGGGAGAGGAGGAGGAGGAGGAGGAAGAACAGGAGCTGCTATCATGCGCTGTAGACGGTAGTACCTGTACAAGTGTCATACCGTCGGTTCAGCGTGGGTGGCCTGAGTACACGGGGGAGGAGGAGGAGGAGGAGGAGGAGAGCATGGTCAGTCGTCATCTTGGTGAGGACACGGAAATCTTGCCCATTACCAGTCTGGCACGCATGGCTGACTTTATGTTACGCTGCCTTAACCGTGACCCTCGCGTTGTCAAAATGTTGGGTGACAGTCATTACTGGTTGGTGACACTTTTAGACCCCCGCTACAAGGAGAACTTTCACTCTCTTATTCCTGAGGTGGAGAGGTCTACAAAAATGGGGCAGTACCAGAAGGCCCTTGCTGCAGAACGCTTAAAAAAATTCCCATCTGAACACGCTAGCGGCAGAGGTCACAGTTCGTTGCCCAACCAAGGCGTACAGGCAAGAGAGATGCAACTCCAATCCAGCAGAGGCAGGGGAACACTGTCAACATTCTGGGACAGATTTCTGACACCCGCCCAGCTTACAGGCCCTGAGGCGTGGGGTACTCTCACAAGGAGTGGAAAGTTTCAAAAGATGGTGAGGGAGTACCTTGCCGACTGTACCAGCGTCCTCCGTGATTCCTCTGTGCCTTTTAATTATTGGGTACCAAGCTGGACACTTGGAATGAACTCGCTCTATACGCCTTGGAGGTCCTGGCCTGCTCTGCCGCTACCATGTTATTGGAGCGTGTTTTTAGTGCCGCTGGGGGAATTATAACTGATAAGCGCACTCGCCTGTCAACTGACAATGCTGACAAGCTGACCCTTATCAAAATGAACAAGGGCTGGATTGGGCCAGACTTCTCATCACCACCAAATGACAGCAGAGTAACATAAAGTCAAATCCACTGTGTTATTTCGGGAGGTGTATTCACATGCACCGCTTCACACCCACACATGGGTATGCACTTCCTCATTTCGGCTGTTTTATGTTCTTCTCCTTATCCTCAGCCTCTACCACCACTATACCACCAGGGTGCCAGCATTGCAAGTTCCTCCGTCCGTATTTTTGGAAGCTTTTGCTTGGAAGGCATAAGCAAATCCTATGGGAGACCCACTCCCCAATAATGGGACTTATGTTTGTAATATGCTGTACTGCATGGCTCTTGTAAGGGGCATTGCAAGTTGCTCCGTCCTAATTTTCGGAAGCTTTTGCTTGGAAGGCATAAGCAAATCCTATGGGAGACCCACTCCCCAATAATGGGACTTATGTTTGTAATATGCTGTACTGCATGGTTCTTGTAAGGGGCATTGCAAGTTGCTCCGTCCTAATTTTTGGAAGCTTTTACTTGGAAGGCATAAGCAAATCCTATGGGAGACCCACTCCCCAATAATGGGACTTATGTTTGTAATATGCTGTACTGCATGGTTCTTGTAAGGGGCATTGCAAGTTGCTCCGTCCTAATTTTTGAAAGCTTCAGCTTGGAAGGCATAAGCAAATCCTAAGGGTAGACCCACTCCCCAATAATGGGACTTATGTTTGTAATATGCTGTACTGCATGGTTCTTGTAAGGGGCATTGCAAGTTGCTCCGTCCTAATTTTTGGAAGCTTTTACTTGGAAGGCATAAGCAAATCCTATGGGAGACCCACTCCCCAATAATGGGACTTATGTTTGTAATATGCTGTACTGCATGGTTCTTGTAAGGGGCATTGCAAGTTGCTCCGTCCTAATTTTTGGAAGCTTTTGCTTGGAAGGCATAAGCAAATACTATGGGAGACCCACTCCCCAATAATGGGACTTATGTTTGTAATATGCTGTACTGCATGGCTCTTGTAAGGGGCATTGCAAGTTGCTCCGTCCTAATTTTTGGAAGATTGTGCTTGGAAGGCATAAGCAAATCCTATGGGAGACCCACTCCCCAAAAATGGGACTTATGTTTGTAATATGCTGTACTGCATGGCTCTTGTAAGGAGCATTGCAGTTCCTCATAATTTTTGGAAAGCCTTCCATTCACTGCTTAGGCCAACAGTGCATAGGAGACCCAGTTGCTATAAATGGAAAAAAAGGTTTAGTTAAGGCCCTCTGACCTCCATGTCATTTCCAAGGGGCATTGGAGTGCCTCGAAATTTTTGGCAGGCATTGCACTCACTGTATGCCCTATAACTGTGTAGCCGAACCGCTCATTTTGTTACAGAAACATATCCTACAAGACATATCTGGTTGACTGGCCTGATATTGATGTGAATGGTCCCTGCTCCTCCTGCTCTTTCTCCTTTGCCACTACCTCATCCATCATTTATCACCTGAAGCTTTGTTTTAACGGGAGTCATAGAACTTGGATAGTATCAGGAAAACATCCAGCAATCCTTGGAGGAGGTAGGATATGCGCCAAAACGCTGAACACCTCAGGCCTAGCCGCTACTACATACATGCGCTTGCATTTCAACAAAACAAAGCAGATGCTAACTTCTATCATCCTCATCATGCTACTCACCTTGGCACTCTCAACTCCCCTGATGGAGAAGCCAGGGCCCACCGGAGGAGTCTGGTTGTCTGGTGGGCTCGGCCAATGCTGCCCTAAAGCAGGCCAGGCTAAGAAAAGTGTGGGAAAGGTTACCGGGACAAATAGGGGTGGCTGGGGACCGAGTATGGACACCCGGTCGCCCCCTGGAGGCTGGGGAGCAAGCGGGGACATCCGGCCACCGGGCGGCTGGGGACTGAGTATGGATACCAGGCCGCCGACGCTGCCATGGCGTGGTGGCCAGATTCCACCTCCACATGCCTTAAAGGCCCAATTTAAAGAGCAAGCAAGCAAGCAGTATGGTATTGCAGCCTGGGGGTGGGTGGGTGGCAGGCTGCATACTTGTGCTTGCATTGAAAGGAATGGGAGAGGTACAATTGAACACTGCCCTGGGACAAGGACTTGAACGGGGATAGTTGCAAGTCTGCAACGACAGGTGCAGGGTGGGAGGCATCTTCGCATGTTCCATGAACAGGGGTTTGGCATGCACACACTACAGCGGAATAGGCTCTCCTTCCCACTAAATGCACTGGGGAGGGCACAGGTAATGTTTTGGTATACGCGCTTAATCTTATGTATAAGGCACACCAGGACAAATAGGGGCGGCTGGGGACTGAGCATGGATACCTCGCTGCCGAAGCAGCCATGAGGTAGTGGCCAGCTTCGGCCTCCTCCAAACTAAAAGGCCCCATTTCAAGTGCAAGCTAGCAGTATGGCATTGCAGTCTGGGGGTGGGTGGGTGGCAGGCTGCACACTTACACTTGCATTAAAAGAAAACAAAGCAGATGCTAACTTCTGTCATCATCATCATGCTCCTCACCTTGGCACTCTCAACTCCCCTGATGGAGAAGCCAGGGCCCACCTGAGGAGTCTGGTTCTCTGGTGGGCTCGTCCAATGCTGCCCTAAAGCAGGCTGGGCTAAGAAAAGTGTGTGGGGGGATGATCCAAGGAGAAATAGGGGCGGCTGGGGACCGTTTATGGACACCCGGCTGCCCCCAGGCGGCTGGGAACCGTATGTGGACACCCGGCCGCGGGGCGACTGGGGACCGAGCATGGACACCCGGCCGCCAGGCGGCTGGGGACTGAGTATGGATTCCAGGCCGCCAACGCAGCCATGACGTGGTGGCCAGATTCCGCCTCCACATGCCTAAAAGGCCCAATTTCAAGTGCAATCAAGCAGTATAGTATTGCAGCCTGGGGGTGGGTGGGTAGCAGGCTGCATACTTGCGCTTGTATTGCAAGGAATGGGGGAGGTACAATTGAACACGGCCCTGGGACTAGAACTTGCACGGGGATAGTTGCAAGTCTGCATCTTCTGATGCGGCAAGGATCCCTTATGATGGGCACACTTTTAGACAGTGACCTGGGTGTCAGAGATGCTTCCAGGGGTCTTCCCCATGCTGTTCCCATGTCTTTTCAGCACTTTATGCATGTGTCACACAGCACATGGCCAGATAAGGTTGTAAAATGTTAAAATGACATTTCCCTGTGAATGCATTTGTCACAGTTGAAAGCAATACAAATGTGCAAAAACGCATAAAAAATGCTACTTGTGAACATAGCCCAACGTGTGGAGGAGTATTTTTGTTTTTGGTTATTTATTTTACCTTATACACAAGTCTTTACCCTGGAAAAGTAATTCCTTAACATATTTCACAGGAAAACTTTTTTCAGTTTCAGTTTCGTTTTTGAATGTTTTATTGTGAGCCCGTAAAAGTGGCTTAATACCTCTGACCACGTTGTTGACAGCAGTGACCTGGGGGTCAGAAATGCTTCCTGGGGTGATCCCCATGCTGTCCCCATGTCATTTGAGCACTGTCACTATCGTTTTGGGCACTTGTTAGGCTTTTAAAAGACTGCCGGGGGTGCCACCGCAAAAATGCTCGGGTCTCCCATAGACTAACATTGGGCTCGTTGCTCAGGTCGAGCACCCGAGTATCACGGCGAGCTCGGCCCAAGCTTCGAGCACCCGAGCATTTTAGTGCTCGATCAACACTATTAAAGACCTGTTTACACCGTCCAACAAACGTTCAAGAACAGAGCACCTTTATTAATATGACCAGGAATACAAAAACTGACCAGTACCTCCTAGCTAGTGTGAACAAGTGCCAACTAAGAAAACAGTTCTAAAAAATATATAGGGATACTCTAGGTTGCTAGAATGGTAAATTTAGACAATTGGAAATACATTACTGCCTTGAAAAATAGATAAGTGCTACATTATATACAGTACATATTAGTGTTGAGCGAGCATGCTCGACACTGCTCGGTACTCGCTCGAGCATCTCAGTACTCGGGATGTTCGGCGAGCACCGAGCATTTCCGGGTTACTAGGGCGGGAGCTCGGGTCTCCGCCCTGCACGTTTGGCGCTCTTTACAGAGCCAATGAACATGTAGGGATTTCCAGACAGTCACTGGAATGCCGCAGCCATGTTGTTTGTGGGCATTACAGTGATTGGCTGGCCGCACAGCATCACCTCGAGTATTTAAAACCGGGCGCCGCCATCTTGGAGATAGTCGCTCCGGATCAGACAGTGTAGGGAGAGTGCTGCTGAGTTAGGGAGAGATATATAGTGCGAAATAGGTAGTGTAGGGTCTCTAAAGCCTGCCAAATCAAACAAAAAGTCCTTCTCAGGACTAATATCCATCCCAGATATCAGGCAGGCAGGCAGGCTGTATAGGAGACGCAGTGGTTGTACCAGCAAACACTGCATTACAGTCCTGTGTGCTCCTGTTTGTCAAATTGCTAGACTTATCCCCCGGTCTCAGTGGCCAGGATAAATTCTTTTTTTTTTTCATCTAAATCCTGTATTTTTTCCCCTCAGTCAGACTGTAGAAATACACGTCTTATTAACCTTTTTGGTATCCCCCCCCCCCAAAAAAAAAAAAAAATGAGTGTGTCTGTGACTGTTCAGACACCAATATATCTATTTAAAAGAGTCTGGTGTAGGCCAGAGAAATAGAACTGTGGTTTTGCAGTTCCACAGGTCAAATCTCTGTATTATCCTGCTTTTGGCATTTTTTGCCGTAAAAAAAAACTGTAATAGTGTCTCCCTGACTGGTCAGACACCAATATATATGTTTAAAAGAGTCTGGTGTAGACCAGAGAAATAGAACTGTGGTTTTGCAGTTCCACGGGTCAAATCTCTGTATTATCCTGCTTTTGGCATTTTTTGCCGTAAAAAAAAACTGTAATAGTGTCTCCCTGACTGGTCAGACACCAATATATCTGTTTAAAAGAGTCTGGTGTAGGCCAGAGAAATAGAACTGTGGTTTTGCAGTTCCACTGGTCAAATCTCTGTATTATCCTGCTTTTGGCATTTTTTGCCGTAAAAAAAAAACTGTAATAGTGTCTCCCTGACTGGTCAGACACCAATATGTTATGCACACGCCCGGACTGACTGGCGTGTGCGGGTGTTGTGGTTCCACTGGACCATGGACCGGAGAGTGCCTGGAGGGGCGTGACTAAGTATCTGGCCGATCCGACCAAGGTGGCACGACGGCATACGACGCCAGTGCACCAGGGAGAAACCGGGCAGAGGGACCAGGTGCTACTCCAGGTCAAACTCCGGACACGGGGGTTGACCCACACTAGGATTACTGGAACAGGCAGGTTTGGCTGGCACAGACTGGTGGATGTAAGCAAACACGGCAGGTATGCAGATGGGTGGATACAGGCGAGTATGCAGGCAGAGAGGTACTGGCCGAAAGGACGGGCTGGAGCACAGAGAGGTTAAGACCCAGTACAGACTGGGTCACAGAACCGCAGATGCGGTAGACAACCACAGCAGAGAGGGAACGCCCGAAGCGGTGGGCAAGAACAGAGCAGGACGGGGCTGCAGGAGCAGCGAGCACAAGCAGGGCAGGACAGGACTGCCGGAGCAGCGGGCAGAAGCAGGGCAGGGCGGAAACCGCAGAAGCAGTAAGCAAGATAAGAGCAGAGCAGAAACCGCAGGAGCGGCAAGCAAGGCAAGAGCAGAGTGAAAACCGCAGGAGCGGCAAGCTAAGCAGGAGCAGAGCGGACACTGCAGATCGGTAAACAAGGCAGGAGCAGAGCAGAAACCGCAAGAGCGGCAAGCTAAGCAGGAGCAGAGCGGACACCGCAGAGCGGTAAACAAGGCAGGAGCAGAGTAGAAACCGCAAGAGCGGCAAGCTAAGCAGGAGCAGAGCGGACACCGCAGAGCGGTAAACAAGGCAGGAGCAGAGCAGAAACCGCAAGAGCGGCAAGCTAAGCAGGAGCAGAGCGGACACCGCAGAGCGGTAAACAAGGCAGGAGCAGAGCAGAAACCGCAAGAGCGGCAAGCTAAGCAGGAGCAGAGCGGACACTGCAGAGCGGTAAACAAGGCAGGAGCAGAGCAGAAACCACAAGAGCGGCAAGCTAAGCAGGAGCAGAGCGGACACCGCAGAGCGGTAAACAAGGCAGGAGCAGAGCAGAAACCGCAAGAGCGGCAAGCTAAGCAGGAGCAGAGCGGACACCGCAGAGCGGTAAACAAGGCAGGAGCAGAGCAGAAACCGCAAGAGCGGCAAGCTAAGCAGGAGCAGAGCGGACACCGCAGAGCGGTAAACAAGGCAAGGGGATAGGACTCTGTTCACAAAGAACAGACGGAGAAGGAAAGGCAGAACCAGAAGCACGCACAGTACTTACATAGAAGTAGCGAGCGTACACTAAATTCACAACAGAGGTACAGAGACGACGAGAAGGAATTTAGGAGCGGGTTCAGACTCTGCAGAAAGACGCAGAAAACAGACATAGAGGGAAAAGGGAGACAAGGTTAAAGTAGAAACGAGGCACAGACAACAGGGAACAGAGGAACGGGAACAGAGACAGCAAGGCAGGGACACAAACAGGACTCTGTTCAGACGGGAACAGATACCGCAAGGCACAGACAGGCAGATCTAGGAATACGGCCCCTAGAAGGCGAAAGAACAGGCAAGAGGCGTGTTCACAAGAACAGACCACAGTTCAGACACAGAACTGGAAAACAGGCAGGAAAACAGGATAGGACCTGGCATGTCAGAGACAAAAAAGCCAACTGACAAGAAACAATGCTCAGGCGCCATCTTGAGGAAGAAGGTGGTATAAATACCCAAAGATGGACAGCAATAGGCTGAAGGTGCAACAGGGGCGTGTCCGCAGCAGGTACAAGAAACAGGAAGTTCAGCGGGCGTCGCCCTATGCAGCCAAAGTGGAGCAGAGCAGAGCACAAGGAAAGAAGCCAGACCAGGAAGCTGGGCGGGAGATGAAGTTTGCGATCTTGCATGATGAGAGATGGAACACCATGCAAGAACGCCGCCAGGTATGCTACACAATATATCTGTTTAAAAGAGTCTGGTGAAGGCCAGAGAAATAGAACTGTAGTTTTGCAGTTCCACGGGTCAAATCTCTATATTATCCTGCTTTTGGCATTTTTTGCCGTAAAAAAAAACTGTAATAGTGTCTCCCTGACTGGTCAGACACCATTGTATCTGTTTAAAAGATTCTGGTGTAGGCCAGAGAAATAGAACTGTGGTTTTCCTCTTCCACGGTTCTAATCTCCTTTTTGTTAAACCCTTTTTTTATTGATAGTGTGAGTGTAATCTATTTTACTTCATTTACAATGGGCAAGGCACGTGGCAGGGGATGTGGAACTGGACATTCTGTTGATGGTGCGTGTAGAGGACGGGGCCGTGGCCAAAGTGAAAATGTGCCACAACCAACAGCCACATCTTCTCGCTCCCACTTCTTGACCGAATTACTAGGGAAGCACATTACAACACCAGTATTGCGAACTGATTAGTGTGAACAGGTTATTAATTGGATAACAGATAATACTTCCAGTTACATGGGCACCACCACCTCTGGTCTGTCTTCCACACGGTCAAGTTTTAGCAGCCGTGAGTCTTGACCGCATACTCCTCCTCACCCTGATGCTCCTTCCTCCCACCATGCCGAGTGTCGTCAGACAGCAACAGATCCCACCTTTGGACACTCTGAAGAGCTGTTCACTGGTCCATTTTCATATTTGTGCCCCTCGCCTGCTCCGCTTGAAGTGGTGGAAGAAGAGATCCCATGTAGCGATGCCAAAATATTTGAACAGCCATGGCCACAGGAAGTCGACACTGGCAATTTGTCACAAGAGGTGGACGATCACGAAACACAATTGCCACGAAGTGAACAGGAGGATCGTGGTGCGCAAGTGGAAGAGGAGGAGGTTGTGGATGATCTAGTAACTGACCCAACATGGCAGGAGGACACGCAGAGCGAGGCCAGCAGCACACAGAGGGAGGGAGGCAAAGTACCCCAACAGGCAAGAAGAAGCAGTGTGGTGGCCGCACACAGGAGGCAGGCAACAGTTCCCCGTAACACCAACACGAGGGACGTTGCCAGTACAACTGGTAGGTCTTCCAGAGTCTGGAATTTTTTTTAAAGACTCTGCTGATAACCCCAAAAAGGCCATTTGTACCACCTGTCATGCCAGCATCAGCAGGGGTGACAAAACTACCAGCCTGACCACCACCAGCATGATCAGGCACATGTCAGCAAAGAACCCGACTTTGTTGAGCGAACCCCAGGGTCCACGACCAGTGTCAGCGGGTGTCACCACTGCTTCTTCCGCTGTTGTGCATGTAAGAGAATCCCCTGTTGTGCGTGCAAGGCAATCCCCTGTCCATACTGCATGCAAAGATGCCCCCTCCTCTCAGTCTTCACTTGTTATGGCAATTTCTCAAGAAACAGCATCAACGTCCACGTCCACGTCCCACCGCAGTGTTCAATTGTCCATATCCCAGAGCTTTGAACGAAAGAGCAAATTTGCAGCCAACGCCCCACAGGCCACAGTCCTAAATTTGCACATTTCACGACTGCTTGCTTTGGAAATGCTGCCTTTTAGGTTGGTGGAGACCGAATCCTTCCGCAACCTTATGGCGGTGGCCGTCCCTCGGTACTCTCTCCCCAGCCCATACTATTTTGCCCGGTGTGCCATCCCCGCACTACACAAGCACATGTCCCAAAACATCTGCCGTGCCCTCAACAACGCAGTTACTGGGAGAATCCACCTGACAACGGACACGTGGACAAGTGCTTGTGGCCAGGGACAATACATCTCCCTGAAGGGCACACTGGATAAACATAGTGGAAGCCGGGACCCTGTCGGACCTTGGGACGGAACATGTCCTCTCCACACCAAGGATTGTGGGCCCTATGTCAGTCAGAGTTGCCCCCACAGTGTACAGCTCCTGCGCATCATCCTCCTCCTCCTCCCCATGTTCAGCCTCCATCTCAGATATCACCACATCAGTTACAAGCTGGAATCACTGCAGTACTGCCTCAGCCAAGCGGCAACAGGCTGTGCTGAAACTCATAAGCTTAGGTGATAAACCTCACACTGCTTGTGAGTTGTGGACAGCTGTGAAAGAGCAGGCAGATCTGTAGCTGAGACCGCTGAACCTACATCCAGGCATGGTAATGTGTGACAATGGCCGTAACCTGGTGGCGGCTCTGAGGCGAGGCGAGATCACACACGAACCATGCCTGGCTCATGTGCTTTACCTCGTGGTTCAGCAGTTTTTTAAATCGTACCCCGAATTGCCTGATCTGCTCGTCAAAGTACGCCGTGTTAGAACCTTGCTCTTAGGTTTTTTCCTTTGCTGGTCACATGACCTTGTTGGCCTATTTAATCCTGCTCCGCCCTTCTGGCTTTGCTGGACTTCATTGTATAACTACTTTCTAGCTAGCCTGTGCTCTGTATCTAACTCTGTTAGTTTGCTTGGTCTACTGACCTCTATGTTCTATATATTTTGTTTGTTCGTCTGTCTGCTACTATTTGTGTTAGGAGGTGTCCCATTTTCCTCCCAGTCCTTAGTACTTGTAGGGATTCCTTCCCCACATCTATAGGTCTCCGTACAGACTAGCTTAGGACTTTAGCAGGTCTGATCGCAGGATCAGGTTCCCTGTTACATCGTAGGGATAAAGCTGAGTTCTATCATAGGGACAGATCTCCTCTCTTTCCTTAGCTCTGGTAGCAGAACATAACAGTAAGTCCAGCCTGCAAATTCTCTAAGGAAAGATTTTTCTGTTCCATCATGGTGTCGGTTCAGGATTTGGCTAAACACCTGCAGGGACTCTCTCTGGAGGTGGCCGAGCTCCGTCAGCACGTGAGTAACTGTCCTGGAGCACATTTCTTGGAGCCTAAGGTATGTTTGCCGGATTTATTTTTTGGTGAACACCGAGAATTTTTTTCATTTAAAAATGCTTGCTTATTGTATTTTCGTTTGAGACCCAAGTCCTCTGGGGATGAATCCCAGCGCATAGGGTTCATAATGTCACCTTTGCGCAAAGAGCCTCAGGAGTGGGCCTTTTCTTTGCAACCTAGTGATACATGCTTCAGATCAGTGGATAGTTTTTTTTCTGCTTTGGGACTATTATATGATGATCCTGACCGTGTCGCATCAGCTGAGACTGAGTTGAGACGTTTGAAACAGGGATCAGGTAATGTGGAAAAATATTGTACTCATTTCCGTCGATGGTCTACTCAAACAGGGTGGAACGATTCTGCTCTGAAAAGTCTATTTCTTGCTGGGCTCAATGAAAGGGTTAAAGACCTGTTAATTGCTTATCCTACACCTGAAGATTTGCAACAGGCTATGCAATTAGCTATACGGGTGGATAGGAGACTGCGTGCAAGGGTTAATGAGAGCAAATCCTCTGCTATGTCAGTTTCTGGTTATGAAAATGTGTGTACTAACAGTGGTGAATCGATGGAGATTGGATCGGTGGCACCTCGCTCTCAAGAAAAAGACGGTCGATTTTCTGAAGGCTTGTGTTTCTATTGCGGAAAATCTGGTCATTTGATTAAAGGCTGTGAGCTTCGTATGAAGAAAGAAAAAAAAATGGTCAGTCATGCCCGTATTGCCTGTTTAAATTCCAAGGGTGTATTTTTAGCTGCTTCCACGATTGCTCAGGAAAAATTAATGGAATTTCGGGTGTTTGTTGATTGTGGGTCTACTCTGAATGTAATTGATGGGGGATTCTTGGAAACACTCAATTTAAAACCCGAACCTTTATCATCCCCCATTGCTGTGGTTTCTGTGGATGGTTCCCCTTTGAAGAATATTACTCTCAAGGTCTGTGAATTTCCTCTCACTATTAATGGTGTTCACCATGAGAAATTGGATTTGGTAGTTTTGAATAACTTGCCTTCTCCAGTAATATTGGGATTGCCCTGGTTAAAATTTCACAATCCTGTACTGGATTGGTCTACCAGTGAAATTAAATCCTGGAGCCATAAATGTTATGACAAGTGTTGTAACGGGCGTATTGCAGCTTTGGATAGGGGAGAATTGCCTGTTCCTATTCAGGATTTTTGGAGAGTTTTTTCTGAGAAGGAATCGCAGGTTTTGCCTCCCCATAGAGACTATGATTGTTCTATTGAATTTGTCCCTGGAGCGACTCTTCCTAAAAGTCGTTTATTTAACCTTACTATTCCTGAGAGGAAGGCTTTGGAGGAATACATACAGACAAGTTTGGCCGCCGGTCACATTAGGCCCTCTAAGTCTCCTGTGGCGGTTGGATTTTTTTTTGTAAAAAAAAAGGACGGCGGTTTACGTCCTTGTCTGGATTTTCGTGAGATTAACAAAATTACTGTACGCAATCCTTACCCACTGCCATTGATTCCTGATCTGTTTAACCAGTTAATGGGGGCCGAGTGGTTCTCTAAAATTGACCTTAAGGGGGCATACAATCTGTTGCGCATGAAGGAGGGTGATGAATGGAAGACTGCTTTTAACACTCCTGTGGGTCATTTTGAGAATCTGGTTATGCCTTTTGGTCTTACTAATGCTCCTGCATTTTTTCAGAATCTTATTAATGACATCCTTTGACCTTTGATCGGCAAAAATGTGGTTGTGTATTTGGATGACATTTTGATTTATTCGCCGGATCTGGAGTCTCATTGGCGGAGCGTACGTGAGTTATTACAGTTATTAATGGACAATTCGCTTTTTGCTAAGCTGGAGAAATGTGAGTTCGCTGTACAGAGAATTAGTTTTTTGGGTTACATTATCTCCAGCGAAGGTTTTGAGATGGACCCGGTTAAAGTTCAAGCTGTACAGGAATGGCCTAGGCCTATTGGTTTGAAATCGATACAGAGGTTTTTGGGTTTCGCCAATTATTACAGAAAATTCATAAAAAAATTTTCTAGTATTGTCAAACCTCTGACCGATCTCACCAGGAAAGGTGCTGATGCGGTTCAGTGGTCTTCTGAGGCCATTGAAGCTTTTGTGTATCTCAAGGAGAGGTTCACCTCTGCTCCCATCCTTATGCAGCCTGATGTGACTAAGCCGTTTTTGGTTGAGGTTGATGCTTCCTCTGTGGGGGTTGGCGCAGTATTGTCTCAGGATAACGGGGATGGATTACATCCCTGTGCCTTTTTTTCAAAAAAAATTTCGGAGACTGAACTGAATTACGATATTGGTAATCGGGAATTATTGGCTATTAAACTCGCATTTGAACACTGGCGCCACTTCTTGGAAGGTGCGGAATTTCCCGTTCAGGTTCTTACGGATCATAAAAATCTGATATATCTTGATGCTGCCAAGCGCCTGAATGCCCGTCAGGCTAGGTGGGCACTGTTTTTCTCGCGGTTTAATTTCTCCGTTACTTACATCCCTGGTACTAAGAATGTTAAGGCGGATGCCTTGTCTCGCAGTTTTTCTCCCATAGTCGGTGCTGAGAAAGAGGAGAACATTTTACAAGAAGGTGTTGTGATAGCTGCTTTGGACTCCGTTTTGGAAGATGAGATTCTTAAAGCACAGGAGAATGCCCCATCTAACACTCCTCATGGGAGGTTGTTTGTGCCTGGGACCTTTAGGAGAGATTTGTTTGTTGAGTGTCACGAATCTCGGTTGGCAGGTCATCCCGGAATCTCTGAGACCAAGAGACTGGTGGGTCGCAGTTTTTGGTGGCCTGGATGGCAGAAGGAAGTCATTAAGTGGGTGCGTCAATGTACTATATGTGCTAGATCTAAGTCCTCACATACTCCTGCTGCGGGGTTGCTTTGTCCTTTGGAGGTTCCCAGTGCTCCTTGGACACATTTGGCTATGGACTTTATAACTGACCTTCCCCCCTCTGAGGGTTTTACTGTCATCTGGGTGGTCGTGGACCGTTTTAGCAAGATGTGTCACTTGGTTCCCTTCGTCAAACTGCCCTGCGCTAAAACTCTCGCTAAGGCCTTTGTCAAGGAAATTGTCAGACTTCATGGCGTTCCTACTGACATTGTTTCTGATAGGGGTCCTCAGTTCGTGGCTCGTTTTTGGCGTGCCTTTTGTGACAGGTTTGGAGTTCATTTGTCGTTCTCGTCCGGATATCATCCTGAATCTAATGGCCAGACAGAAAGGAAAAACCAGGATGTTGAGAAGTTCTTGCGTTGTTTTGTGGCAGACAATCAAGAGGGGTGGTCTGAGTTTCTGCCACTTGCTGAATTTGCTCTGAACAATCATACATCTTCTTCTGCTGGTTGTTCGCCTTTTTTTTGTTGTTCTGGGAGACATCCGTCGTTTGGGTCGTTCTCCAAGTTGGGATCTGCCGTGCCGGAGGAGGAGAATTTTTCCGGTGATTTGGAGAGAGTTTGGACGGATGTGCGTGGTAATCTTCAGGAGGCCAACAGAAAATCTAAAGACTACTTTGATAGGAAACGACAGGAGGTTTTGTTCGCTGTTGGTGACATGGATTGGTTGTCCTCTAGGAATCTGCGGTTGAGGATTCCTTCTAAGAAATTGGGTCCCAAGTTTGTAGGGCCCTTTAAGGTGCTCCAGGTTGTCAACCAATCTGCTGTTAGGTTGGAGGTTCCTACCTCCTGGAGAATTAATCCGGTATTTCATGTCTCTCTGTTAAAAAAAGCTGTTGTGTCGGATGGTGACGCCTCTGCCTCTGTTCCTCCGGTGGTGGAGGACGGGGAATATGAAATTTCTCGCATCCTTAACTCTAGACGGTATAGAGGTAGTTTGCAGTATCTTGTGGCCTGGAAAGGTTTCGGACCCGAGGATAACTCTTGGGTGAGGTCAGATGATGTTTCCGCGTCCAGACTTATCAGAGCGTTTCACAGGAGATTTCCTGATAAGCCTGGTCCTAGGGGATCCGGAGGATCCTCTTAGAAGGGGGTGTACTGTTAGAACCTTGCTCTTAGGTTTTTTCCTTTGCTGGTCACATGACCTTGTTGGCCTATTTAATCCTGCTCCGCCCTTCTGGCTTTGCTGGACTTCATTGTATAACTACTTTCTAGCTAGCCTGTGCTCTGTATCTAACTCTGTTAGTTTGCTTGGTCTACTGACCTCTATGTTCTATATATTTTGTTTGTTCGTCTGTCTGCTACTATTTCTGTTAGGAGGTGTCCCATTTTCCTCCCAGTCCTTAGTACTTGTAGGGATTCCTTCCCCACATCTATAGGTCTCCGTACAGACTAGCTTAGGACTTTAGCAGGTCTGATCGCAGGATCAGGTTCCCTGTTACATCGTAGGGATAAAGCTGAGTTCTATCGTAGGGACAGATCTCCTCTCTTTCTTAGCTCTGGTAGCAGAACATAACACGCCGCCTGTCAGCTCATTTTTGGAAGTTGGCTACAGCTTCCGCCGCCCTTGCTGTGTTGCAGCAGCGTTTGCAGCTTTCGCCACACCGACTGGTGTGTGATGTCCCCACACATTGGAACTCTACCCTCCACATGTTGCAAACGATTTGTGAGCAGAAGAAAGCAGTTGTGGAGTACCAGCTGCAACAAGGCTGTCGATATTCAGGTCAGACTCCACACATAAGAGCTCAGGAGTGGACCTGGATGTCTGACATATGTACCATCCTGACAAACTTTGAGGAGTCCACCAATATGCCATCATTAGCGTCAGCATCCCACTTGTCTGTCTTTTGCAACGCTCTCTGCAGAGAATTAAAGCGGAGGCATTGCAGCCAGAGTATGATGAGATGGATCAAGAAGCCTTAATAGGAGATTACACACAGCCCAGCCTCATCTCATCCCATTGTGCATTGGGGGACAATGAGGGAGAGGAGGAGGAGGAGGAAGAACAGGAGCTGGTATCATGCGCTGTAGACGGTAGTACCTGTACAACCGTCATACAGTCGCTTCAGCGTGGGTGGCCTGAGGACAGGGGGGAGGCGGAGGAGGAGGAGAGCATGGTCAGTCATCATCTTGGTGAGAACACGGAAGTCTTGCCCGTTACCAGTCTGGCACACATGGCTGACTTTGTTACGCTGCCTTAACCGTGACCCTCGCTTTGTCAAAATGTTGGGTGACAGTCATTACTGGTTGGTGACACTTTTAGACCCCCGCTACAAGGAGAACTTTCACTCTCTTATTCCTGAGGTGGAGAGGTCTACAAAAATTTGGCAGTACCAGAAGGCCCTTGCTGCAGAACTGTTAAAAAAAAACCCATCTGAACACGCTAGCGGCAGAGGTCACAGTTCGTTGACCAACCAAGGCGTACAGGCGAGAGAGACACAACTCCAATCCAGCAGAGGCAGGGGAACACTGTCAACATTCTGGGACAGTTTTCTGAGCACTTGGAATGAACTTGCTCTGTACACCTTGGAGGTCCTGGCCTGCCCTGCCGCTAGCGTGTTATCGGAGTGTGTTTTTAGTGCCGCTGGTGGAATTATAACTGATAAGCGCACTCGCCTGTCAACTGACAATGCTGATAAGCTGACCATTATCAAAATGAACAAGGGCTGGATTGGCCCAGACGTCTCATCACCACCAAATGACAGCAGAGTAACATAAAGTCAAATCCACTGTGTTATTTCGGGAGGTGTATTCCCATGCACTGCTTCACACCCACACATGGGTATACGCTTCTTCATTTCGGCTGTATTTTGCTCTTCTCCTTATCCTCAGCCTCCACCACCACTATACCACCAGGGTGACCGTGGTCCGTGTTGCCAGCATTGCACGTTCCTCCGTCCTAATTTTTGGCAGCTTTTGCTTTGAAGGTATAAGCTAAGACTATGGGAGACCCACTCCCCAATAATGGGAATAATGTTTTTAATATGTTGTACTGCATGGCTCTTGTAAGGGGCATGAAAACCATCTTGATAAGCTACTGCGACCTCCACCACTTTTCCAAGGGGCATTGATATTGTCCTTTTGTTCCACTGCGACCTCCACCATTCTTCCAAGGGGCATTAAAACCGTCTTGTTAAGCTACTGCGACCTCCACCATTCTTCCAAGGGGCATTAAAACCATCTTGTTAAGCTACTGCAACCTCCACGTCTCTTCCAAGGGGCATTAAAACCATCTTGTTAAGCTACTGCAACCTGCATGTCTCTTCCAAGGGGCATTAAAACCATCTTGTTAAGCTACTGCGACCTCCACATCTCTTCCAAGGTGCATTAAAACCGTCTTGTTAAGCTACTGCTACCTCCACCACTTTTCCAAGGGGCATTGATATTGTATTTTTATTCCACCGCAAACTCCACCATTCTTCCAAGGGGAATTAAAACAGTCTTGTTAAGCTACTGCGACCTCCACCATTCTTCCAAGGGGCATTAAAAACATCTAGTTAAGCTACTGCGACCTCCACCATTCTTCCAAGGGGCATTAAAAACGTCTTGTTGAGCTACTGCGACCTCCACGTCTCTTCCAAGGGGCATTAAAACCGTCTTGTTAAGCTACTGCGACCTCCACGTCTCTTCCAAGGGGCATTAAAAACGTCTTGTTAAGCTACTGCGACCTCCACTACTTTTACCAGGGGTCATTGACAGCTTTTGCTTTGAAGGCATAGGCAAAGACTATGGGAGACCCACTCCCCAAAAATGGGAATAATGTTTTTAATATACTGTACTGCATGGCTCTTGTAAGGGGCATGAAAACCATCTTGTTAAGCTACTGCGACCTCCACCATTCTTCCAAAGGGCATTAAAAACGTCTTGTTAAGCTACTGCGACCTCCACGTCTCTTCTAAGGGGCATTAAAACCGTCTTGTTAAGCTACTGCGACCTCCACGTCTCTTCCAAGGGGCATTAAAACCGTATTGTTAAGCTACTGCTACCTCCACCACTTTTCCCAGGGGTCATTGACAGCTTTTGCTTTGAAGGCATAGGCAAAGACTATGGGAGACCCACTCCCCAATAATGGGAATAATGTTTTTAATATGCTGTACTGCATGGCTCTTGTAAGGGGCATGAAAACCATCTTGTTAAGCTACTGCGACCTCGACCACTTTTCCAAGGGGCATTGATATTGTCCTTTTGTTCCACTGCGACCTCCAACATTCTTCCAAGGGGTATTAAAACCGTCTTGTTAAGCTACTGCGACCTCTACCATTCTTCCAAGGGGCATTAAAACCGTCTTGTTAAGCTACTGCGACCTCCACCACTTTTCCAAGGGGCATTGATATTGTCCTTTTGTTCCACTGCGACCTCCACCATTCTTCCAAGGGGCATTAAAACCGTCTTGTTAAGCTCCTGTGACCTCCACCATTCTTCCAATGGGCATTGCATTTCCTCCTAATTTTAGTCAGCTTTTGCCTTTCAATGCATAGGCAAACATTAAGAGAGACCCACTCCCCAATAATGGGTAGAAGGTTTTTAGTATGCTGTAATCCACGTCTGTTTCAAGGGGCATTGCAGTTCCTCATCATTTTTTGAAAGCCTTCCATTCACTGCTTAGGCCAAAAGTGCACAGGAGACCCAGTTGCTATAAATGGAAAAAACGGTTTAGTTAAGGCCCTCTGACCCCCATGTCACTTCCAAGGGGCATTGGAGTGCCTTGAAATTTTTGGTAGGCATTGCACTCACTGCATGCCCTTTAACTGTGTAGCTGAACTGCTCCTTTTGGTACAGAAACATATCCTACAAGACATGTGTGGTTGACTGGCCTGATATTGATGTGAATGGTCCCTGTACCTCCTGCTCTTTCTCCTTTGCCACCACCTCATCCATCATTCATCACCTGAAGCTTTGTTTTAACGGGAATCATAGAACTGGGATAGTAGCAGGAAAACATCCAGCAATCCTCGGAGGAGGTAGGATATGCGCCAAAACGCTGACAACCTCAGGCCTAGCCGCTACTACATACATGCGCTTGCATTCCAACAAAACAAAGCAGATGCTAACTTCTATCATCATCATCATGCTCTCAAATCCCCTGATGGAGAAGTCTGGGCCCACTGGAGGAGTCTTGTTCTCTGGTGGGCTCATCCAATGCTGCCCTAAAGCAGGCCAGGCTAAGAAAAGTGTGGGGGAAGTTGACAGGAGAAATAGGGGCAGCTGGGGACCATGTGTGGACACCTGGCCGCGGGGCGGCTGGGGACCGAGTATGGACACCCGGCTGCCGAAGCAGCCATGAGGTAGTGGCCTTCTTCAGCCTCCTCCAAACTAAAAGGTCCCATTTCAAGTGCAAGCTAGCAGTATGATATTGCAGCCTGGGGGTGGGTGGGTGGCAGGTTGCACACTTACGCTTGCATTCCGAGGAAACAAAGCAGATGCTAACTTCTATCATCATCATCATGCTCCTCACCTTGGCACTCTCAACTCCCCTGATGGAGAAGCTAGGGCCCAACGGAGGAGTCTGGTTCTCTGGTGGGCTCGTCCAATGCTGTCCTAAAGCAGGCCAGGCTAATAAAAGTGTGGGGGAAGTTGACAGGTGAAATAGGGGCGGCTGGGGACCATTTATGGACACCTGGCCGCCCCCAAGCGGCTAGGACCATGTGCGGACACCTGGCTGCGGGGCGGCTGGGGACCAAATATGGACACCCGGCCGCCCCCTGTCGGCTGGGGACCGAGTGTAGACACCCGGCCGCCGGGCGGCTGGGGACTGAGTATGGATACCTCGCTGCCGAAGCAGCCATGAGGTAGTGGCCAGCTTCGGCCTCCTCCAAACTAAAAGGCCCCATTTCAAGTGCAAGCTAGCAGTATGGTATTGCAGCCTGGGGGTGGGTGGGTGGCAGGTTGCACACTTACGCTTGCATTCCAAGAAAACAAAGCAGATGCTAACTTCTATCATCATCATGCTCCTCACCTTGGCACTCTCAACTCCCCTGATGGAGAAGCCAGGGCCCACCTGAGGAGTCTGGTTCTCTGGTGGGCTCGTCCAATGCTGCCCTAAAGCAGGCCAGGCTAAGAAAAGTGTGGGGGAAGTTGACAGGAGAAATAGGGGCGGCTGGGGACCGTTTATGGACACCTGGCCGCCCCCTGGCGGCTGGGGACCTTGTGTGGACACCCAGCCGCGGGGCGGCTGGGGACCGAGAATGGACACCCGGCCGCCGGGCATCTGGGGACTGAGTATGGATACCTCGCCGCTGACGCAGCCATGACATGGCGGCCGGCGTCTGCCTCCACATGCCTAAAAGGCCCAATTTCAAGTGCAAGCAAGCTAGCAGTATGGTATTACAGCCTGGGGGTGGGTGAGTGGCAGGTTGCACAGTTACGCTTGCATTGCAAGGAATGGGGGAGGTACAATTGAACACTGCCTTGGGACAAGGACTTGCACGGGGATAGTTGCAAGTCTGCATCTTCTGATGCGGCAAGGATCACTTCTGATGGGCACACTTTTAGGCAGTGACCTGGGTGTCAGAGATGCTTCCAGGGGTCTTCCCCATGCTGTTCCCATGTCTTTTCAGCACTGTATGCATGTGTCACACAGCACATGGCCAGATAAGGTTGTAAAATGTTAAAATGACATTTCCCGGTGAATGCATTTTTCACGGTTGAAAGCAATATAAAAGTGCAAAAACGCATAAAAAAAATGCTACTTGTGAACAAAGCCCAAGGTGTGGAGGAGTATTTTTGTTTTTGGTTATTTATTTTACCTTATACACAAGTCTTTACCCTGGAAAGGAAGTTCCTTAACATATTTCACAGGAAAACCGCTTCAGTTTAGGTTTTGAACGTTTTATTGTGAGCCCTTGAAAGTGGCTTAATACCTCTGACCACGTTGTTGACAACAGTGACCTGGGGGTCAGAAATGCTTCCTGGGGCGATGCCCATGCTGTCCCCATGTATTTTGAGCACTGTCACTATCGTTTTGGGCACTTTTTAGGCTTTCTACAGACTGCCGGGGGTGCCGCCGCAAAAATGCTCAGGTCTCCCATAGACTAACATTGGGCTCGTTGCTCAGTTCGAGCACCCGAGTATCACGGTGAGCTCGGCCCTAGCTTCGAGCACCCGAGCATTTAGTGCTCGCTCAACACTAGTACATACGCACATATTAATATGACCGTTCTGTGTGCATAGAACATAATTTTATCGTCAGCATATCCAATCTACAAAGGACGAAGCGCTGCTACTAACTACTTAAAAATCATTCCCCCCAAAGAAAGAGTGTTTTCCTCATTCATCATATGATTTTCAGACTGTTAAAATGGGCTTTGGGTACGAAAGGGATTTATATTGCTTTTTGTACTGTAACTGTGAGAGTAATACACAGGAGTTTGCAGAGTGCAGCAATCTACAGAAGCACATTGCTCTCAAGGATTGGCCAAGATAGGGGCTGATACAAACGCTAAGGCTATGTGCACACGATGCAGAAATGCTCAGGATTTTTTCCTGAGCATTTCTGCATCTCCCTGGCAGGAAAAAACGCATGGGGATTGTACATGCGGTTTCCTGTCAGGGACATGCGGAAATGAAGCGGTCTTCACTTTCATTTCCGCATGCGGGTTGACAAGCGCTTCCCAAGCGATTTTAGCATCACTTGGAAAGTGCTTGTCAACTTCACACTATATAAATCCATGCAGCCGGCATGGATTTATATAGTGTGTGAATGTCAAAAAATAAAAAATAAATATATACTTTACCCTCTGATGGCCCCCGGTGTCTTGCTTCGCTCGGTCCCGGCTACCGGCAGTGAAGACTGAAGGACCTGCCGACGTCAGCGTCACGTGACCCGTCACATGACTCTGATGTCAGCGAAGGTCCTTCTTCATTCAACCGCGAAGTGCGGGGAACCAAGCAGGAGCGCTGCGCCTGCCGTCAGAAGGTGAGTATGTATATATTTTTTATTTTATTCTTTTTTTTTTAATGGTACCTGGGTCTGGATGAGAGTCCTCTCATCCATACCCGGGTACCATCCGCACATTAGACCGCATGAAAAGCGCATCAACATATACAGTGATGCGGATTCCATGCGGTCTAATGCAAGTCAATGGCGCCAACGAAGTAGCGTTTCCGCAAAATTAATTGACATGCTGCGGATTTTTGAGCGCAGCATTTAAACTGCGGAAAAATCAGCATCATGGGCACAGCACATGCGGATTTCAATTGGGGAACATTGCTGCCCTTCTACCATGCGTTTTTCATGCGTTTCCACGGCGTTTACGCAACTGCAAAAACGCCACGGAAACGCATGAAAAACGCATCGTGTGAACTCAGCCTAAGTCTACGTTCCCATGAAGAGTATTTAGTGAGTTTTTGATGTTGCAGATTTTCTGCTCCTATTAGATAAATTAGATTGCCAACAGGCTGTATAAAGTGTAGCATGTGCATGCCCACTGTTGTTTTATGTACCTACTATCTACAATAGCAATGTTCAAGCCTTGGCCTTTTATGAGATTGTTTGTAACCATCAAGTTTGTTGCCTACTTGTGAGTAAAGATGTTTCTGAGCTGTTTCCTGTGTGCCTCTCCCTTACTTCTGCCATTCATGAGTGGAGACCCGCTCTACCACCTAGAGCCACTATATCCTACATTTCATAAGGGGCTCACCACCACCCAACCACCCATTATAGAAGTAATCCATGTGGTCAGGCTTCATTACAAGTCTATTTTACCTATTCTATAACACTGATTGTCACCATGTGGTGTCAGCTAATTTTTTTGTACTGTGAAGTATATGTGGGAACTAATAAGGTATGATACAGTTTTTATCTAAGGAACATAGGTCATGTTATATAAATTTTTAGTTCTATGCAAGATCATAAGAACACATTTTAAAGTACATTGTATCAATTATACAGAAATTAGATGGAGTTTTCTGTGAAACAGTTTTGTTTATTTGGCCTCTCCTATCTTCTCTTAGAATAAAGACTTCCTAATTACTAAAGCTTGTGGTTGTGGGAAAGAATATGGATTTCCTTAGAAATTATACATGATATCATAGCAAAAAAATGAGCTGGATCTTCATAGTAATGTTTGCATGATAATCCAATTGCAGTAAGTATCTATGGAAAGAAAATTCATTACTCATTGTTTTTCTGTTGAACATTATGTCATTCTGAGCACTCTTAATATGTCTTGATACTTTAAATATATATAATCATAAGGAAATTATATATAATTGAAACATTGTATCTCTCAGCATTGTAGGTTATAAATGTTAAAATGTAACTTGAAGCACATTGGAAAGGTAAGAAAGAATTCTTCAGTTTACCACCCTTGTCATATGATTTATGTTGTAATCTACTTTTCTACTTATAATAACTAAAATGTTTTATGCATTGGCGCTAAATAAAGCATGAAGTCAGTCGTCAAATCCAACAAAGTTGTCAAATGAACATTTTTTAAGTATTTGTTCACTATTTCAAACCATTGGGATAATCAAGAATTGAGAAGTTAGGATTGCCCAAAACAGAAATTTATAAGGCATCTCAGAAAAGATCATAGTGTAACTGGCCTAGATATAAAGCTTTTTAAATGCTATAACAAAGGAAAAATGTGATAAAAGCTGTGGGGGAAAGAGCACACAAAATAGGGTGACCCTATTAGAGGAGAATAAATAGAAAAAATTATGGTAGGACTCACATAGGGGATAGCATGATAGCCCCTGAATTCAAAGGTCCAACTGCTGCTGCCTCGTGGCTGGAGAGACACCCCACCACCCCAGGTAAAATTCACAAAAGGAAAAAAAAACACTTTAAAAAAGGCTACGCGGCTGTAAGAACGTCTCTTGCTGCAAAAATGATAGATAAAGGTTCTTTTATTGGATAATGCCTTTCTATGCCATACTAGCTTCTTTTTATAACCTGTATGACCTCAAAAGAAAATTTTATTGTAAAATAAAAAAAAACTTCATCTATTATTTTTGCAGCAAGAGACATTCTTCCAGCCATGCAGCATATTTTAAAGTGTTTTTTTTCCTTGTGTATTTTTATACCAAAACTTGACCTTTAATCATAACTTATTCTTAAAAGGAATAATCTGGTTTAGAAAATAAAATTTGATATACTGTATTGAGGCAAGTAATAGACTATCAATTATTTGGATGGGGAGTCATGGGGGAAGTGCTTGATCTCCTTAAAGAGACTATCTGAGTATGAAGTCTTACAGGTAATGCTCCATGGGAGAAAAGTATGCAAACTACTATGCATCTCTCAAAGAGGTAGCTTTCCCATAAGTCAATGTAGGACCCTGTAATGAGCAAAATGACCTACTGGTCTGTATAAAAGGAAGCTGTCATTTGAAAAAAATGTATTGTTTAAATGGGATTTTTGTGCTTTAATGTTTTTTATCAACTTTTTTTAGGTCACAATCTCTTTTAAAAACTACTGTTTTTTTAGACTTTAACTTTCTATTGTTTCAGGAAACAACATACAGTGATGAACAAAGGGGTAATAATGTTTTGAATTAATAAATATATAAATTTAACTTGCAACTATTTAGCATATGATTAGTTATGCAGATTCTTGTCATGTCACTGCATTGTTACTGTTTTGTTAGTAAAAATCTAAATTTAAAGTTTTTATTATTTTGTAAATTCACCTTTGGCTTTCAACACTGCCTGAATCCTTCTGGGCATGCTCTTGATCAGATTCAAGCATGTCCGGACAGAAATCTGATTCCAGGTCTCTTCTACACGTTCTCAAAGTTAGTGCATACTGGTCGACTCACTTAGGTACAGTACAGACCAGAAGTTTGGACACACCTTCTCATTTAAAGATTTTTCTGTATTTTCATGACTATGAAAATTGTACATTCACACTGAAGGCATCAAAACTATGAAATAACATATGTGGAATTATATACTTAACAAAAAAGTGTGAAACAACTGAAAATATGCCTTATATTCTAGGTTCTTTAAAGTAGCCACCTTTCGCTTTGATGACTGCTTTGCACACTCTTGGCATTCTCTTGATGAGCTTCAAGAGGTAGTCACCGGAAATGGTCTTCCAACAATCTTGAAGGAGTTCCCAGAGATGCTTAGCACTTGTTGGCCCTTTTGCCTTAACTCTGCGGTCCAGCTCACCACAAACTATCTCGATTGGGTTCAGGTCTGGTGACTGTGGAGGCCAGGTCATCTGGCGTAGCACCCCATCACTTTCCTTCTTGGTCAAATAGCCCTTACACAGCCTGGAGGTGTATTTGGGGTCATTGTCTGTAGGCTTTTGAATGGATGGACGGACTTCATTTCATATTCTTCCAACTGTCATGGCACTCATATGATGCAGTTTGGCAATTTTCTTGGCCGAGAGACCACTATGGATGTGCTGAATGATGCTCTTTTCCTCTTCATGGCTGTTCCTCGATTTGAACCAGTGACCTTTTGCCTAATAATACACTGATCTATTGTGAATGTGAGAATAGGTTATATTTTGTAGTATACTGGAAGAAAATGATTTTTCCACTGCCAGGAGCAAAACGGTAACAATGCAGTGACATGACAAGAATCTGTATAACGAATCATATGCTAAATAGTTGCAAGTCAAATTTATGTATGAGATAGCCAAGATGATTTTTTATAAAATGATGGTAGTCTCACGTTCAAAGCAGTAGTGGATGGTGAGATATGCAGCCTGAAAGTCAAAAGTTCAAAACATAAATAAATTTGGCTTGCAACTATTTAGGATATGATTAGTTATGCAGATTCTTGTCATGTTACTGCATAGTTACTGTTTTGCTCCTGGTGGTGGAAAAATCTCTTACTTCCTGTATACTACAAAATATAACTTATACTCACATTCACAATAGTTCAGTGTATTATTAAGTTGATTCCCAAGTGAAAGGTCACTGGTTCAAATCGAGGAGGAGCCATGAAGAAGATTTTCCAATAAAAGAGGATCAGCATCATCTAGCTCATCGATAGTGGTTTCTCGGCCAAGAAAATTGCCAAACTGCATCATGTGAGTACAATGACAGTTGGAAGAATATGAAATAAAGTCCATCCATCCATTCAAAAGCCAAGAGGTTGACGTCCATGCAAAATATCAGAATCAATAAATCTGCTCATCTCAAGGTCTATCATTTCTGGCTTGATAAACATGGCAGTGGAGGTGACTCGTATGCTTTGCAATAGCGAAATCACAGATGTCCATTCAAGCACCACGCGATGCACGTTACACAAGTCCAGAATGGTGGCCCGAAAAAAGGTGAAGAAGCCTCGATTTCAATATCGTCATAAGAAACGTTGGCTCGAGTTTGCGAAAATGTACGAAAAATGGACAGTAGAAGATTGGAAATGGGTGATTTGGAGTGATGAGACGAAAGTCAATGAACGAGACTCTGATGGGTGCAAATAGGTCTGGAAGAAACAAGGGGAAAAGGGGCTAATGGATAGAGAAATTGAAGGAACTGTCAAGTTCTGTGGAGGAAGCCTGATGATATTGGGTTGCTTCGCAGCCAAAGGCGTGGGATACTTGACCAGGATCAATGGTGCTCTCAATGCTGAGCTATATGTGAGTATCCTACAAGACAAGTTACTTCATACACTCAAGAACAATGGGTATGAAAAGAATGACATATTTTTCCAGCGACCCCAACGACCCTAAGGATACATCAAGATTGGTGAAGAAATAGTTAAATGACAATAAAGTAGAGGTGCTGAATTGGTCCCTACAGTCCCCAGACCTTAACCCAATCGAACACTTGTGGGTAGAGTTGAAGAAAAAACTATATACATACCTAAGTGAATCAACCAGTATACACTAACTTTACGAATGTGTAGAAGAGACTTGGGATCAGATTTCTGTTGGGACATGCTTGAATCTGATCAATAGCATGCCCAGAAGAATTCAAGCATTGTTGAAAGCCAAAGGTGGATTTACAAAATACTAACAAAATAATAAAGATTTAAATTTAGATTTTCAGGAGCAAAACGGTAACAATGCAGTGACATGACAAGAATCTGCATAACTAATCATGTGCAAAATAGTTACAAGTCAAATTTATGTATGAGATAGCCAAGATGATTGTCTATAAAATAATGGTAGTCTCAAGTTCAAAGCAGTAGTGGATGGTGAAATATGGAGGCTGAAAATCAGAAGTTCAAAACATTGTTACTCTTTTGCTCATCACTGAACATTCATGCTTTGGTGATTTTATTTTTACGCCAGGATAGATTCGCAGCTCCCCTTCTCTCCTTGACCAGCTCTAAACAGGTTTACCTACGAAAACAAAGGCTGGACGTTGAGAACATAATCTGATTAACCTTGCCAAAGTAAAAATAAAATTAACAAAGCATAAACGTGTCATTTATCTATTTTTGCTGTGAACATAGAAGTCTAGTTCTGGAATATATGGCACATTGCTCTTCTCAGCCACAACAGGACGATGTTACCTCTGACAGTGACACCGTCAGAATTAGTCAGTGCTGGTTACTGCCAGGTTACCCTCTGCTTCCATGGTGATATCACTTTGACATTACTAAGACTGTAACTGCATTAAAAAGATTGAAAGGGGTTGGATAGAGTTGAATAAGAGACCTCAGACTGTTAAACACATCTTTTATGGGATAATTGGAGTACCTGAGGTTTGCAGCAAATTTATTAGCAAATCTCGTTTTTTTTTTAAGTGACTAAACCTGGCGAATTTTGAAATTGAAAAGATTTGATCATGTGTAGCAGCAATCTTTCCTAAAGGATATCATGTCAGATAGGCTCTTTTGTTTTGATTGTGGGAGGGGAAGAAGCAGCTATAAAAAGCATCTCACTTTGGGAACTTTGTTGACTTCAATATGCACTATGTAATGCTTCAGTTACCCTGGAGCTGCTGTAGAATTCCCCTGGTGATTGTAAATAATCACTGGATGTCAAAGTGGTGGGACATCTTGTTATTAGCTTATTTTTGGAGAATTGCTGAGAAAAACAAAGCAGAACATTACGGACTATTTTGAAGACAATTAGCAACCACAGTGGACTTGGTCTTCTCTGTCTTTAAGTGTTCATCTCTGCGGTGAGATCAGAACTAACACAGTAAAGCAAAACATTGGCAGATACAGACAGAAGAGGGCACCTGTGCAAGAACAGTATATGGGCCCTTTGCCATTCAATGGCTCATCATTCTGCACAATTAAACCTGCTTTGGAGGTGGAAATTGGCCTCCTTGCCTCTTGTTTGGCTGCATAGTTTGCACCAATGAAATGTCCGCCTCGTCAACAGAGCCAACACAGTACAACAGAAGTGAACTTTTTCTCATTACAAACAAATTTGAAGTTTTCCTCTAACAGTGCTGTCCGCTCTGCTTTACCTGCCCCTAACCACCCCCCACAGACACACACACACACAGGCTGCCTGTGAGATAAAATCTGAAGCACTGTGAGAGGACAACTTCAAATGTGTTTGTTATATTTGTAATGAGACAAAGTTCAACTCTGCTGTACTGTGTTTGTTATAATCAGGCACAACTCTGCAGCAAAGCTTACAGTAACAGCACTATGAGAGGACAACTGTAGATGAAAATGTGTTTGGAATGATGCAAAGTTCATTTGTACTGTACTGTGTTAATGCTGATCTCACTGTGTGTAATTATGAGAGTAAAGTGTCAGCCATTACACACCACAAGTGTGTTAAGCTCTAGAGGCAGATTCTCAAGTAGATCTATGTTCGGCCCATAGATCTTAACAGCTAATTTACATATTTTAAAAAATTGATTTCTCTGGAATAAATCATTGGATTGCAGATACCTAGGTATCACTTTATTCGTCTTTCTATGACCTGCATGCCCATGAAGACTGCTTAGAAGGTTAGATCCTACTGACAGATGCACTTTAAAAGTTGTTAAAACTGTATGGGAAATTTTACAACTTTTATGAGAATGCAGTGTAATAGATTTGTCATAAATATGATATCCTTTGTAGCTGCTATTATGGAAAGTATCACGTGGCCACTGAGATATTATTTTAGAACTGCGGCCAGATTTGCAGTTTTACAGTCTTTTACCGTAGTGAATGAGGTATACTTTGCTGGAGTGAAATGGAAGGGCTTTATTCTTTGCAAGTTCAAAATCATGACAAAAACTCCAGTGATATATAAAGTGCTACTTTATGTCAGACAGGCTGGAGTCATGAGGAGTAAAGGCTTAGTGAATGAACCCCTCCTGGCACTCTTGTATACAAACATGCAAATCATATCGGAAACTTCTTTTATTGAGTGCTAAACTTGGTTCATAAAGAAAATAAAATTTTTACTGTATGCAATGCACAAGCAAGTAAAACTCAAATGACCCAACGCTAGAAATTCTCTAACTAATATGTATATTATTAAAATACAACATCCAATGGCTGAATCTGGCAACTGTATGGTGGGAATTGTAAGATTACATACTTGATATATGTACAGTAAAAGTTTGGACACACCTATTCCTGCAGTGGGTTTCCTTGTTCTTATTGGAATGTGCATATTGTAGATTCAGGTTGAAGGCAGCAAAACCATGAATGTAGACATATGTAAATAATGAGTAAAGTACACCCCTTTTACTTTGATGACAGTTTAATACCCCACCCCCACCACCATCCCCATGATATTCTCTCAAGCAGCTTCATCAGGCAGTTATGCAGAATGGCTTCCAATGACCAGGTGTGCCTTGTCACACCTGTTAAAAAGAGTTCGTTTGTGGAAGAACCAGCGTTCAGAAAGTGTTTGCAACTATTAGGTATGTTTTTAGAGGCAGTGGTAATACACATACAGGGATGAGGCATATGCCACAACTGTTCTAAACCAGAATATGACAAGAACATACAGTTAGGTCCATATATATTTGGACAGAGACAACATTTTTCTAATTTTGGTTCTAGACATTACCACAATGAATTTTAAACAAAAGAATTCAGATGCAGTTGAAGTTCAGACTTTCAGCTTTCATTTGAGGGTATCCACATTAAAAATGGATGAAGGGTTTAGGAATTTCAACTCCTTAACATGTGCCACCCTGTTTTTAAAGGGACCAAAAGTAATTGAACAATTGACTCCAAGACTATTTCATGGACAGATGTGGGCAATCCCTTCGTTATGTCATTCTCAATTAAGCAGATAAAAGGCCTGGAGTTGATTTGAGGTGTGGTGCTTGCATTTGGAAGGTTTTGCTGTGAAGTAAACATGCGGTCAAAGGAGCTCTCCATGCAGGTGAAACAAGCCATCCTTATGCTGCAAAAACAGAAAAAACCCATCTTAGAAATTGCTACAATATTAGGAGTGGCAAAAATCTACAGTTTGGTACATCCTGAGAAAGAAAGAAAGCACTGGTGAACTCATCAATGCAAAAAGACCTGGGCGCCCACGGAAGACAACAGTGGTGGATGATAGCAGAATAATCTCGATGGTGAAGAGAAACCCCTTCACAACAGCCAACCAAGTGAACAACACTCTCCAGGAGGTAGACGTATCAATATCCAAATCTACCATAAAGAGAAGACTGCATGAAAGTAAATACAGAGGGTTCACTGCATGGTGAAGCCACTCATAAGCATCAAGAATAAAAAGGCTAGACTGGACTTTGCTGAAAAACATCTAAAAAAGCCAGCACAGTTCTGGAAGAACATTCTTTGGACAGATGAAACCAAGATCAACCTCTACCAGAATGATGGAAAGAGAAAAGTATGGCGAAGGCATGGTACAGCTCATGATCCAAAGCATACCACATCATCTGTAAAACACAGCGGAGGCAGTGTGATGGCTTGGGCATGCATGGCTGCCAGAGGCACTGGGTCACTAGTGTTTATTGATGATGTGACACAGGACAGAATCTAAAATAGTATCTAGATACACACAAACAAACATAAATAGGGATATTATTCACCTAGTGGGGTGGACTAGTTCAGAAAATATAACAGGAGATATATGTTCCTTAATTTACTACAATAATGTTTACTCCTTAATAGTAGAGAGAGACTATCATATGCAAACAGTGGAAATTCATAAGTAGAAAGAAAAGGAACAATCTCACCGGTCCTGCAGCACGAATTTCTCCACAGAATAGCACAGAGTTAATCCAGCGGTCATCCACCTCTGACCCTATAATGCCCTGTTCTCATATGCTGTCCCTAGGACCCCAAAGCTCCCGCCCTGACAAGGGCAGTCCACAGCTGACCCTAAAGATCTGATCAGCCCTACATAGACCCTACAGAAGTTTCCCAACGCGTTTCCTCACCATCAAGTGATTCATCAGGGGAGTAACAGAAAAATTATTATCAATGGTCTAGGGTATACAAAGAGTGAGGATATGTACAGGGGTTTATAAACGATCTTAGATAGCATGGGATAAGAGGGCATAATCAGTACATTAGAAACGAATAAGTGGTGAAAAGGGGGGTGAAGATGGAGAGGAGGGGGGGACAAAAAAGCTCAACTCACAGGGAGAATATATAAGTAGATTTGCATATAGGGATTCAGAGCCATATCCCTGTTCACTCTATCTCATACACATATGAAAGAGAAAAGGTGTATTTATACATTGATGTCCAAGCAGGTTCAAAAGAAGGTTATGTAATATCTAGTTCCAAAGAGTAAAAGAAAGTCCAAGGCTAAGGAAGCCAGCAGTATCGGGAGAAAAATACAAGAGTTTACTCATCTATAAAGCAGTTGAATGTAAGTTGTTCATTCAGCCCCATAGGGGCCATAGTTTTAAGTCGGAAAATCCACCTTGTTTCCTTCTGTAGGATTACACGATCCCAGTTACCTCCCCTATGGGGTTTAGGGACCTTTTCTATCCCCATGAACAAAATGGCCTTCTTGTCCCCTCCATGAAACTCATTAACGTGTCTCGCAATGGGTGTTTCCCTATGATGTTCAATGTCCCCCAGATGCTCGCCTATCCTCCGTCTCAATTCACGTTTTGTTTTACCAACGTACTCAAGGCCGCATTTACAGGTACCTTTATAAACCACCCCTTGTGTACGGCAATTATTAAAGTCCAGCACCCGAAATTCCCTGTCAATGTTATTGCCTCGGAATGTTTTACCACACTGTATCGATGAGCAGACCACACATTTTCCATATTTATAGCATCCCTTAGTCAAAGAGCCAAGCCAATTATCCTGTCTAGGTGCAGAGTAGTGACTATGTACCAAACGGTCCCGGAGAGAGCGGCCTTTTTTATATGTAACATTGGGGAACCCCCCAAGGTATGGAGATATATCTCCATCCATTTCCAAGATAGGCCAATCTGATACAGGAGTTATAAATCTCTCATCGAGAACATTGAGATCCGTGGAATTAGCAGTACTTAATAAGGGTCTCTCATTTGTGCCCACCTCTGATTTTGATAACTTTGAATATATAAAGGACCTGCATCTCTTTGCGAGGAAATTGAGGTGGCGAAAATTCTTCGCAAGACAGGATCAAAAATCGTGTGAGGAGTTTGATATTCCTCTTGATATCTTGCCTGATGTGCGCCTCCTCAGTAACCTAGAAATCCCCGAACCTAATTCTAGGGGACTGGGACCTTTCTCTACCCTTAAGAAGAAGAGTACTAGGATGCCACCTGTACAGAGAGACGTGTCTTCAATTGACACGTTTCTGAATATGGTTACTAGAGAACTGTTGGCACTTGATAGAACAAACACATTCTATAAGTATAACTGTAGTAGAGATGAAATAATGGCTATTAGACATATTGAACAGGACCACCACATTGTTATCAAACCTTCAGATAAAGGGGGTAATGTGGTGGTCATGGACGTCGAAAAATACTGTAGGATGTGTTTGGATTTGTTAAAGGACAGGCAGGGGTATGCGATCCTTTCTGAAAACCCAATGTCGGCCTTTCTGGGTGAATTAACAGAGTTATTGAAAAAAGGCCTGAGAGATAAACTGATTGACAAAAATGAATTTGATTTTATGCTGCCTCAACATTCGGTGATGGCGACATTCTATTGCCTACCTAAAATACACAAAGGAATTAATCCCCTTAGAGGTAGGCCGATAGTATCGGGGGTGGGTGGTCTTTGTCAGAACCTAGGCATATACCTCGATCAGGTGCTACGCCCTTTTGTTCTTGCATTACCATCTTACACCAGAGATACAGCAGATTTGCTTCGTAAGTTTGATGGGGTGACACTGGGACCCGAGGTCATTTTGGCAAGTGTGGATGTAGAGGCACTGTATTCCTCCATACCACATGATATGGGTCTGAAGGCAGTACAGTACTACCTATCCACAAGGAGTATGCAGTGTCGGGCCCATAATGGGTTTCTGCTGAAAGCGCTTGAATTTTGTTTGACTAAAAATTTCTTTACTTTTGACCATAAGTACTTCCACCAGCTCAGGGGCACTGCGATGGGTAGCCCTTGTGCGCCTACCTATGCTAATCTGCTCCTGGGCTGGTGGGAGGAAACAATGGTCTTTGGGGAGGGAGTCTGCTCAGGCGTAGAGAGGATTGAAATGTGGGCACGGTATTTAGATGACGTATTTGTCATATATAGGGGCTCCGTTCAGGAATTTCAGCTCTTCGTTGAGGGGCTTAATAAAAATCCGATTGGCCTGAGATTTACGTGTGAAGCAGACTCTACTTGTCTTCCTTTTCTTGACGTTTTGATTCGCAAGGGTAGAGGTGGTCTTGTGGAAACGAGTACGTTTCGAAAACCTACAGCGACCAACTCGTTGCTTCGATGGGAAAGTCATCATCCTGTTCCCCTGAAGAAAGGTATCCCTACAGGCCAATATCTGCGAGTTCGCAGAAATTGTACCACCAATCTTCCTTTTGAGGAGCAGGCTGCCGACCTCCACAATAGATTCCATGAAAGGGGTTACCCTAGAGATGTGGTACATCAAGCATACCTCAAGAGTAGGTCCAGAAGAAGGTCCAGACTGTTGACTTCTTAACCTAAGGGTGATGATGGAGAAGTGATTAGGTTTATTACAACCTTTAGAAACGGAGCTAGGGAGGCGAAGGAGATCCTTAACAAGTATTGGCCTATCTTGGAAATGGATGGAGATATATCTCCATACCTTGGGGGGTTCCCCCATGTTACATATAAAAAAGGCCGCTCTCTCTGGGACCGTTTGGTACATAGTCACTACTCTGCACCTAGACAGGATAATTGGCTTGGCTCTTTGACTAAGGGATGCTATAAATGTGGAAAATGTGTGGTCTGCTCATCGATACAGTGTGGTAAAACATTCCGAGGCAATAACATTGACAGGGAATTTCGGGTGCTGGACTTTATTAACTGCCATACACAAGGGGTGGTTTATAAAGGTACCTGTAAATGCGGCCTTGAGTACGTTGGTAAAACAAAACGTGAAATGAGACGGAGGATAGGCGAGCATCTGGGGGACATTGAACATCATAGGGAAACACCCATTGCGAGACACGTTAATGAGTTTCATGGAGGGGACAAGAAGGCCATTTTGTTCATGGGGATAGAAAAGGTCCCTAAACCCCATAGGGGAGGTAACTGGGATCGTGTAATCCTACAGAAGGAAACAAGGTGGATTTTCCGACTTAAAACTATGGCCCCTATGGGGCTGAATGAACAACTTACATTCAACTGCTTTATAGATGAGTAAACTCTTGTATTTTTCTCCCGATACTGCTGGCTTCCTTAGCCTTGGACTTTCTTTTACTCTTTGGAACTAGATATTACATAACCTTCTTTTGAACCTGCTTGGACATCAATGTATAAATACACCTTTTCTCTTTCATATGTGTATGAGATAGAGTGAACAGGGATATGGCTCTGAATCCCTATATGCAAATCTACTTATATATTCTCCCTGTGAGTTGAGCTTTTTTGTCCCCCCCTCCTCTCCATCTTCACCCCCCTTTTCACCACTTATTCGTTTCTAATGTACTGATTATGCCCTCTTATCCCATGCTATCTAAGATCGTTTATAAACCCCTGTACATATCCTCACTCTTTGCATTTTTATCCTCCCACTGGAGGTTGTGTGGCTTTAAGCTTATGAGGTATATATATATATATATATATATAGGGGTTGTGTCTTATAGATCTTATGTATACGAGGCGTTTCCCCCCCCCCCTTTTTTGTCATTTGCACATTCCCTCTTTAGGGGCATTGTGCAGGCTTTATGACATAGTGGGGATGCTCTTTGTGGTCGGTCATTGTGCTATGCTTGCTGAGACCACTGATTTTCGGTCTGTGAGATGGCTATGGGGCGGTGGAGCGCAGACTTGCGTTCCACGAAACCGGAAATGACGGCGGTGGAGCGCAGGCTTGCGTTCCAAGAAACTGGAAGTGACGCCGCGGTGTGGATCACATGACCAGAAGTGACATCGGTGGAGCGCAAACAGCGTTCCACGGCGTGGGAATGGAGCATACTGCATGGGAAGTGTTAGATTGTCTCGTTTTCAGGGGGTCTTATAATGGATTTTTCTTTGTGGGGGTCTTAGATGTGTCTCCTCGGGGGGATCCTGCCTTGGGGGGTAGGGGATTCCTGTCTGCCCTTTATGGGGCATTTGTGGATCGCTGGGGCATGTATGTGTGGGTGGGTTTAGCTCCTGCAGGGGGCATTTGCATATACGAGCTTTAATTGGCTAAAGTTCGCTGCTATTTATGGTGTTATCCAATGAGACCAGATGTGTCTCAAGGTACACACATGGGAATTATTTGGATTAATTGTACCTGAACATACTTAAGGCAATCAACCTGTGGCCATTTTGCCACTGCCTTTTCTATATACCCGTATGGAGGGTTACCATACCCTAGACCATTGATAATAATTTTTCTGTTACTCCCCTGATGAATCACTTGATGGTGAGGAAACGCGTTGGGAAACTTCTGTAGGGTCTATGTAGGGCTGATCAGATCTTTAGGGTCAGCTGTGGACTGCCCTTGTCAGGGCGGGAGCTTTGGGGTCCTAGGGACAGCATATGAGAACAGGGCATTATAGGGTCAGAGGTGGATGACCGCTGGATTAACTCTGTGCTATTCTGTGGAGAAATTCGTGCTGCAGGACTGGTGAGATTGTTCCTTTTCTTTCTACTTATAAATTTCCACTGTTTGCATATGATAGTCTCTCTCTACTATTAAGGAGTAAACATTATTGTAGTAAATTAAGGAACATATATCTCCTGTTATATTTTCTGAACTAGTCCACCCCACTGGGTGAATAATATCCCTATTTATGTTTGTTTGTGTGTATCTAGATACTATTTTAGATTTTAATTATCCCATTAAAAGTTATATTTTAATTCTGCCATTTTTTGCTGTATATGTCCGATTCTTGTTGGCGGATTTTTTGTGGCCAGATGGCCTTTTTTTGAGATTTGTATGTATTTGCTGTTTATTGTATTGACACAGGACAGAAGCAGCCGAATGAATTCTGATGTATTCAGAGCCATACTATGTGCTCAGATCCAGCCAAATACAGCCAAACTGATTGGTCGTCGTTTCATACTACAGATGGAAAATGACCCAAAACATAAAGCCAAAGCAACCCAGGAGTTTATTAAAGCAAAGAAGTGGATTATTCTTGAATGGCCAAGTCAGTCACCTGATCTCAACCCAATTGAGCATGCATTTCACTGGTTAAAGACTAAACTTCAGACAGAAAGGCCCACAAACAAACAGCAACTGAAAACCACCGCAGTGAAGGCCTGGCAGAGCATCAAAAAGGAGGAAACACAGCGTCTGGTGATGTCCATGAGTTCAAGACTTCAGGCAGTCATTGCCAACAAAGGGTTTTCAACTAAGTACTAGAAAAGAACATTTTATTTACAATTATTTAATCTGTCCAATTACTTTTGGTCCCTTTAAAAACAGGGTGGCACATGTTAAGGAGCTGAAACTCCTAAACCCTTCATCCAATTTTAATGTGGATACCCTCAAATGAAAGCTGAAAGTCTGAACTTCAACTGCATCTGATTTGTGTTGTTTAAAATTCATTGTGGTAATGTCTAGAACCAAAATTAGAAAAATGTTGTCTCCGTCCAAATATATATGGACCTAACTGTATATAGTTACATAGGTTGAAAAGAGACTCAGGTCCATCAAGTTCAACCTTTCTTCACCAATTATATATTCTTTGTCAGAACCACAACTAAGTAGAGAGAAACAACAGTCTATATTTATTTTCAAATGTAAAAATCAGTGAATTCAGAATATTGCTGGAACCTTCAAGATACCCTCAAGCGCAGATATAAAAACCATCATGAAATTGACTCTCATGAGAAAAGCCTCAGTAAATGAGGACCATGAATTACCACTGTTGCAGAAGACAAGTTCATCAGTGTTATCAGTCTCAGAAAATGCAAGTCGATAGCACTAGTGATGATCGAGCATTAAAATGCCTAAATGCTCGGGCTCGAATTGAAGCTCCGCCATAGTCTACGTTCCTCGAATCTGTTTCCGGCATCTGTTAATGCTATTCACAGGCGCCAGGCAGTGACTATGATGGTCATCAGAGCCGCGGGGTCTCGCTGGACATGCTACACATGCACGGCACTAATTATATATCTAACGGATATCTATCTAGATATCTTCCTAGCTCATATCTATCTATCTATCTATCTATCTATATATTTGCACATCTAATACCATAGCAAAAATGTGGCAAAAACGCATTAAAAAAAGCAAGGATAAACGCAAGTGAGCTGAGGTGCAAGCTTAATGAGGAAATTCAGCTGTGTGAATGCCTGAACAAACACTGATCGTGGGAATGTACCCTAACAGCCACGAAACATGCGGGGCAGGGAATCGAGCATAGTGATCAAGCACCCGCGATACTCGGTTGAGTAACCAGTGTACCCGAGTACCCCAATGCTCAATCGAGTATAGAGCAGTGGCGAGCACGTTCACTCATCACTATACAGCACTTCAGATAAAAGCCCTTATAAATGACAGACATTAAGTAGAAGACATATCCTTCTCAACATCAAATTCAGAATAATTTAAAGTGCCCTCATAGTTTGAGGATGGGGGTTCAAGTAGACAGAAGTGGCTGTTTATGCTCACCTGATAAGGTGGATCCTCTAAACCTCAGGTAGGGTGAGCACACAGACCCTGGGCATTGGTGCAGCAAGAATTAAGTTACATAGGAAGTGAGGACTTGGCACACTAGTAATTTTGGGAGCAACAGGACAGCTGAAGTGAAACCCAGGTGAGGGACACCAAACAAAAGTCTTGAGTCTCAATCCTAAAACTCAGCTGTGTGTCCTAATGGGTCTTAAGTAGTATTAGAGAGATGAAGTCACTGAGATACGCCAGGCAGGCTGCAAAACTTGATGTGGTAGACAACAAAGGGCAGCGAACCGAGGTAACGGTAGCAGTGCCCGGGATACCTGGGAGAGGAATGTAACAGCTGGTCGCCTCAATTTAAGTATTCAAATGCACTGTACTCTCACAAGTTGATGCAAATGTGATGTGTTTTTTTTCTTACAATTAGTGTATCACACAGAGATACAGCGGGTGAAATAATTATTGAGCACGTCACCAATTTTCTAAATAAATATATTTTTAAAGGAGGAATTCACATGAAATTCTCACCCGATGTCAGTAACAACCCATCTAACCCACACAGGCAAAGAAATCAAACCATAGATGTCCATAAATTAAGTTATGTGTAATAATGAGAAACTATACAGGGAAAAAGTATTGAACATGCTTACTGAAATGTATTTAATACTTCGTACAAAAGCCTTTGTTGGTGATGACAGTTTCAAGACGCCTCCTGTATGGAGAAACTAGTCACATGCCTTGCTCAGATGTGATTTTGGCCCATTCTTCCACACAAACACTCTTCAAACCCTGAAGCTTCCGTGGGCTCCTTCTATGAACTTTGATCTTTAGTTCCTTTCAGAACTTTTCTATTGGATTCAGGTCAGGTGATTGGCTCAGCCATTCTAGCAACTATATTTTCTTTCTCTGAAACCAATTGAGAGTTTCCTTGGCTGTGTGTTTGGGACCATTGCCTTGCTGAAATGTCCATCCTCATTTCATCTTTATTATTCTGTTAGATGGCAGTAGATTTTTTCAAGAATGTCATATGCTGAAAAACAGCCACACACTATGATGTTCCCACCGCCAAACTTCACTGTTTGTATGGTGTTTTTGGGGTTGTGTGAAGTGCCTTTTGGCCTTCAAACATCCAAATGTTGTTGAGATTAAACATGCTTTTTGTTCAGCAATGGAGTCTTGCATAATGAGCATGCATACAGATCATGGATGTTGAGTGCATTACTTCTAGTTTTCTTTGAAACAATTGTACCTGCTGATTCCAGGTCTTTCTGTACCTCTCCACCGGTGGTCCTTGGCTCTTGGACAACTCTTCTGATAATTCTTTTCACTCCTCTTGTCTGAAATCTTGCGGGGGGCACCTGGTCATGGCCGGTTTATGGGGAAATTATGTACTTTCCATTTCCAGAATATGGCCCTAACAGCGCTCACATTAACCTTCACTAGTTTAGAAATATTTCTGTAATAGATACTCCAAACATGGGCCTTAATCAAACACTGTGTCAAAAAACATAAAAAAACATAATCAAACACAAAGAACCATAGAGATGCCAATCATGACATAATCTTTTGTATGTAAGCAAAAAAGATAAAATTTATTCCAGAATTACTCTCAATCAATTATAACTTTTGCCAGGAAAAAGGGAAATAAAGCATATACTGATCCGTCTATGGGTTATAGAGGATGATGGAACATGATTCCCAAAATTATATTTCTATCACACTGTAATTGCAGCCTGGTATATAAAACATATATGTAGTCTATTGACTAGTTAATCAAAAATAAATACAAATTTTATGTTTTCTGAAATGTATATGTCACGATTCCTCCCCTCAGTTAGTGACTGTTTTGCTGCCCTATCGAAACTGGGTCATGCTGAGTTGTCGGTGTTTTGATTGACAACTTAGCCTTCCAATCTTGTGATGGATGTGTTGAGATGTTAGTATTTTGATTGAAAGATAGACCATCCAATCTGTGACTGGGAGGTGCTGGGCTTTTCTCCAGGTGTTCTCTGTTCTGGAGATTGCCCTGTTACTTAACTGAGCTGTCTGCCTCTGATCCCTGCTAAACATAGTTTGTGCTATCTGGCGAATGTTTGCCGTATTCTTTTGTGCTGAGTTCTGATCTTCCACTGCCTGACCCTTCAAACTGTGTTCTGACTATCCTTTCAGCTTGTCCTTTTGCTTTGATCCATTATCTCCTACTATTTTGACCCCGGACCGTGACCTGACTTACACCTTTGTCTTTTCCCTTGGTTTTCTACCTGCTCTCTTGGTACTG
Source organism: Phyllobates terribilis (assembly GCF_046119375.1). Taxonomy (NCBI): domain Eukaryota; kingdom Metazoa; phylum Chordata; class Amphibia; order Anura; family Dendrobatidae; genus Phyllobates; species Phyllobates terribilis. Next base: position 122,398,632 of record NW_027362762.1, on the reverse strand, counting down.
ACCCCGGACTTTCTGACTTCCCTGCCTCACGGTCTGTCTGTGAGTAATGACTAGCGTCACAGTATAGTCATATAATTAAACAACCATGTTATTAAAGCAGATATCTTATAGTAGGTGAAGGCTGAAGCCTGACAGTGAGGGTCACCCATAGGGATTCACATATAGATAAATAACATAAATGACTGTTCTTTGTAAAATAAAAGGACAAATGGAAAGGCAAAAATCAAATAGAAGCAAGAAAAGAGGGATGGGCATTCTTGTCCAGAATAATCTATGATGAGACAATGTGAATCAAGCCCATTGGTATTTATCATCCACAGGAATGTACAGAGGTAAGAAACAAATGGTACTGGATTTCTGTAATAGAATAAACAGAGTTAAATGCTCACTGGATTTCTGATCGGATCACAGAATTTTATGAAAAACAGCGCTATGGAAAAGCAAGCGTTGCGTGGTGATGTATAACATGTGGAAGAGTGAAGTATTTAGGCTGTCATATACAGCAAGCAACGAAAATCTAGCATGTGAGGGGAGGGCGAGTATGTTTGGATGTTGTCCTGGAATCGACTTGTGAGCTATAAGGGGGGGTGAATGTAGTGACGTCTATTGAGCAGCATGTATGGCCAACGTCATGGAACCGGCGCATGCGCAGTGTAAGTTAGTGTGCAGGAGATCATTATTCCGGCATCCACAAGGTAGCACTGGTTGTTAGTAGATTGCAAGTTAGTATATACGAATTAGTGAAGTTAGGAAAAGTGTCAAAGAGGAAAAGGATGATAAGGTACAGAGAAAGGAAGAAAAATTATTTAGAAAAAAACCACATTTCCAATTCATTGTTACCACACAATAAAAGCTGTAACCCCCCCTCCCAAAAAAAGCAATGTTGTAATTGCACTTTTTTTCACCATTTTTTGCCATTTTTCAGTACATTGTATGGTATAAAGTGTTACGCACACACCCGGACTGACTGGCGCGAGCGTGGTTAGTGATCCCACTGGACCATGAACCGAGGAGTGCCTGGAGGGGCGTAACTAAGTATCAACTCGGTCCAAACAAGGTCGCACGGCGGCTCAGTCAACTCCGTGAACCAGAGAGGAACCGAGCAGAGGGACCAGGTGCTACTCCAGGTCAGACCCCAGTCACAGCTGTTGACCCACACCGGGGAATGCAGGAACAGGCCGGTTATGCTGGCATACAGACAGGTGGGTACTGGCAGGCACAGCTGGTATGCAGACAGGTGGGTACTGGCAGGCATGGCTGGTGTGCAAACAGGTGGGTACTTGCAGGTAGGAACGCAGGCAGGATAGGGACCACTACAGACTGGGTACAGGAACAGAGCCGCAGGTGCGGTAGACAAACAGAGCAGAGCAAAACCCGCAGGTGCGGTAGACAAGAAGAGCAGAGCAAAACCCGCAGGTGTGGTAGACAAGCAGAGCAGAGCAAAACCCGCAAGTGTGGTAGACAAGAAGAGCAGAGAAAAACCCATAGGTGCGGTAGACAAGCAGAGCAGAGCAAAACCCGCAGGTGCGGTAGACAAGCAGAGCAGAGCAAAACCCGCAGGTGCGGTAGACAAGCAGAGCAGAGAAAAACCCGCAAGTGCGGTAGACAGGCAGAGCGGAGCAAATACACATAAGGTACTTACAATGAAGTAGCGAGTGGACACTAAACTCACAAACAGAAGTACAGAGACAACGAGTTGGAGTTAGGTGCAGGTTCAGACACTGCAGGAAAAGGGAAGATATGGACATAGAGACAAACAAGAAACGGGCTAGGACACTGTTCAGACAGGAACTGAACCAGGAACAAGATACAGGAATGAGCCTGGGAACTCAGCCCCCAGGGTGGTGGAAACAGACTAGAAGTCACAGATACAGGTAACGGGCCTGGGTATACAGCCCCCAGGGTGGCGGAACAGACTAGAAGTCACAGATACAGGTAACAGGCCTGAGTATACAGCCCCCAGGGTGGCGGAAACAGACAAGGTACAGGAGAGGACCTGGCAACTCAGTTGCACAGAACACACTGAAAGAAAGTGTTGCTCAGGCATCTCCTATTGGGTGGAGGGGGTTTAAGTATCCAGTGACTCACAGCAATAGGCTGGGAACGCATTAGGACTGTGCACACAGTAACTATAAGAAACAGGCAGTAACCGCGCCGCCGCCCTAAGCAATCAGACAAGAGATATGCACACAGCAGGTACTGGAGCAAAGTGTGCAGCCTGGACTGATAGGTAAGATGGCGATCTTGCATGGTGGGAGGTGGTAAGCCATGCCAGCACACCGCCATGAATGTTACATAAAGAATGGTGCCACTCAAAACTACAACTCATCCTACAAAAAAACAGGCCTTCTTACTGGAAAATCAATGGAAAGATAAAAAAAGTTATGGCTCTTGAAAAATAGCAAGGAAAAAATGAAAGCGCAAAAAAGAAAACTTTACTAGTTCTTAAAGGGTTAATGTCCATATAACAAAGAGTACACAACCAATACTCACCAGAAATTCCTGCAGTTCTTTTAATATTGTTGTAGGCCTCTTAGCAGCATTCATGACCAATTTTCTTCATGTCTTTCATCAATTTTTGTCCAGTTCTAGGTAACATCAGTGTTGTGCCAAATTTAAGCCACTTCTTGATGACAATCTTCACAGTGTTCTATGGTATATCTTATGCCTTGGGGGGGAAAAATGTACCCTTTTGGACAATGCAACAAAGAAAATGTCTGGAAAATCCTACTAGAACAGCTAAACTTTATATGAGGTTAATCAGAATCCCTTTAAATGATGGCAGCATGAGTTTAAATGTGATTGGCTAATCCTGAACTAAAGAACATCCCCAACTATAAGAGGGATGCAACCACGTTAGTTTAGTTTTAATATTTGTATTTCCCTCCTCAAAATGATTTCTGTTTCTCAATGGGTTTGTACAGAATATGGGAGACATTAAAGGTGAAAAAAGTTCTGAAATGATTCTTTATATAATTTTTTTTTACATGAAAAAACCTGACATTTTTTTAAAGTGGCCAAGAGCGGTAATCATGACCTAGCTGCTGTCCCGTTACGCTCTGGCACTTTACAGGAAAACCATGTCCCAGTCCAAGTGTGCTGTCAGGTGTGGGGAGCATCACACCCACTTGTAGTCCTCCGCTGTCTCCAGGCCTCCATCTTCGGGAGCAATTGCACACAACTCAAGGGTCACCAAGTTCATTTCAAGAAACATTTACTGGACAGTTCAAATTCATCAGATGGTAACATGTGGGATAGGGCACAACACATCTTCAGCCCTACCATTCATTTCTCCTGGACTATCCCTATGCCCACTGGCTCCACCAGCCCCAAGGATTTCCTGTCCAGTTCCGCAGTGCACCCAGGATCTGCTACCTTCCCTTCACGTGGTTCAGCATCCATCTTCCCCTGTGCACCAGAGGACACGATGGACCCTTTAGCCCCCATGCCAGGCATTGAGCTCCTGACGTTTCTGGAATGTCCTCAAGGGATTCTAATATAGCCTCCCACTACTTTGAACGATAAGTACATGTTGGCCCTAGCAGCCCGCTGCACTTAAACTTGCACTTGTGACTGTACTTTCCTGTCTGAGTCACTACCAGGAAGTGCCAGCTTTTCACTAGCAACACCCCTTCCCACTATAGCTGTATGAGTAATTGCTTATGGAGGATCAATTATATTTGCCTATTGCAACATTTTAGGATACATGCAATATAATATCTAACTTTTATTAGAAGAAATGTAAAAAACAGCAATTTCACTATTGTTTTTTAACATTTTACACTTTTGATTTGCTGCACAAATGAAGTGTTAACTTTATTATGTGGGTCAGCACATTTATGGTGATACCAAATTTATGTTGTTTTAATCATATTTTTTACTTTTCTACATTATGTTCTTGTGTCGAAATAGTCTGAAACCAATAAGTTTGACACATGAAGGCTTATTTGTTGCGTGACAAAATGTTATTTTCAATATTCCATTTTGGAGTTAAAATTATTTTGATCACTTTTTAATCTGATTTCTTAGTAGAAGGAGTGTTTTCTAGTATTTTTTAGTTGATGTTCAGTGTGTGGGATAAATAAAGATACAGTTTTATAGTATGGGCCAATATGATTATAGTGATGCCCAATTTATAATGTTTTTATGTTATACTACTTTTGCACAAGAAAATCACTTTCTCATTAAATTTTAAATTATGTTCTAAGCACGACAACTTTTTTTTTCTACAAGTTATGTGAATGTTTGAGAGTTTTTTGTATAACAAGCTGTCACTTTTATTTATTCCCTTTTGGCATTAGTATGAGTATTTGATCATTTTTATTTTTCATCTTATGTGAGATGAAATGAGCAAAAATGGCAATTCTGGCATATATTTTCCTACCTTTTTTTCTTGTTGCGTTCACCATGCGGGATAAATAATAAATAAAGTTTTATAGCATTGGTCATTGCAGATACCAAATATGTGTCTATTTGGATAGTTGTTTTTTATAAGAGTAAATTACTTTTACTCAAAATATAGGATTTATTTTAATTTTTTTTAAAAACTTAAAAGCATATATTAGTTCCACAAGTATACTTGAACATATATGTATAGCAATACAATATCCAAACTGTCAGTTTAAACAGTATTAGACTTTTACTGTATTGTGCCATAACCACCATCGGCTCCCCACTACTGCATTGCAAGAAGTCGATGGAGTGACAGAGGGATCTGTCTCTCTCTGTCAAACACCTTACATGCTGCGGTTGTAAGTGTACTATATTTGCAGTGATTGTTGATGATACCTTTGTGAGACTCTAGAGTTCCTCCTAGCACTGTTCATTTTGTGTTCGAAGTATATAAACTTATTTTTCTTACTTTTTGTAACATCCCTGGCGGCGTGCTTGCATGGATTACCATCTCCCACCATGCAAGACCGCAATCTTACCTATCAGGCCAGGCTGCACACTTTGCTCCAGTACCTGCTGTTTGTATGTCTCTTGTCTGCTGGCTTAGAGTGGCGGCACTGTTGCTTCCTGATTCTTAAAGCTACAGTGTGCGCAGTCCTAATGCGTCCCCAGCCTATTGCTGTGAGTCACTGGATACTTAAACCCCCTCCACCCAGTAGGAGGTGCATGGGCAACACTTTCTTACAGTGTGTTCTGTGCAACTGTGAGTTGCCAGGTCCTGTCCTGAATCTAGTCTGTTTCCGCCACCCTGGGGGCTGTATACTCAGGCCTGTTACCTGTATCTGTGACTTCTAGTCTGTTCTGCCACCTTGGGGGCTGTATACCCAGGCCCGTTACCTGTATCTCTGACTTCTAGTCTGTTTCCGCCACCCTGGGGGCTGAGTTCCCAGGCTCATTCCTGTTTCTTGTTCCCAGTTCAGTTCCTGTCTGAACAGTGTCCTAGCCCGTTACCTGTTTGTCTCTATGTCCGAACCTTCCCTTTTCCTGCAGTGTCTGAACCTGCACCTCACTCCAACTTGTTGTCTCTGTACTTCTGTTTGTGAGTTTTGTGTCCATTCGCTACTTCATTGTAAGTACCTTGTGTGTATCTGGTTCTGCTTGACCCCTTTCCCTGCCTCTGTATCTACCTCCTGTGTTCTAACCATCTTCCTGTATTTTCCAGTCTGTTCCATGTGAACAGACCCCTGTCCTGCCTGCCTGCACCTTCTGCTCAGTTCTGCTCTGCTTGTTCACCGCACCTGCGGTTCTGCTCTGCTCTGCTTGTTCACCGCACCTGCGGTTCAGCTCTGCTCTACTTGTTCATCGCACCTGTGGTTCCGCTCCGCTCTGCTAGTTCACCGCACCTGCGGTTTTGCTCTGCTCTGCTTATTCACCGCACCTGCGGTTCCGCTCTGCTCTGCTTGTTCACCGCACCTGCGGTTCCCCTCTGCTCTGCTTGTTCTCCGCACCTGCGGTTCCACTCTGCTCTGCTTGTTCACCGCACCTGCGGTTCCACTCTGCTCTGCTTGTTCACCGCACCTGCGGTTCCGCTCCGCTCTGCTTGTTCACCGCACCTGCGGTTTTGCTCCACTCTGCTTGTTCACCGCACCTGCGGTATTGCTCAGCTCTGCTTGTTCACCGCACCTGTGGTTTTGCTCTGCTCTGCTTGTTCACCTCTCCGGCGGTTCTGCTCTGCTTGTTCACCGCATGTGCGGTTTCGCTCTGCTCTGCTGTCCACCGCACCTGCGGCTCCGTTCCTGTGTCCCAGTCTGTACTGGACCCTATCCTGCCTGCGTTCCTACCTGCCAGTACCCGCCTGTCTGCATGCCAACCGTGCCTGCCAGTGTCCACCTGTCTGCATTCCAGCCATGACTACCAATACCCACCTGTCTTCATACCAGTCGTGCCTGCCAGTACCCACCTGTCTGTACGCCAGCCTAACCTGCCTGTTCCTGCATTCCTCGGTAGGGGTCAACAGCTGTGACCGGGGTCTGACCTGGAGTAGCACCTGGTCCATCTGCTCGGTTCCTCCCTGGTTCACGGAGTTGACTGAGCCACCGTGTGACCTTGGTCGGACCGAGTTGATACTTAGTTACGCCCCTCCAGGCACTCCTCGGTTCATGGTCCAGTGGGATCACTAATCAAGCTCACGCCACTCAGTCCGGGCGTGTGCGTAACACTTTTGATCCAATCCATCGTGACTAACACTCAGTAGTATTAGAGATTAAATTACAATGAAACTGACCTGCCAAATCAAGTTACCAGGTAATTTTTGCCACACAATGGACACCTCTAAAAATTAAACCGGAATTGTATTTTTTCATAATTTTTTCTTGTTTTTCAGTACATAATATGGTAAAGAGAACAATGTAATTCAAAACTAAAAATTGTCATGCAAAAAAAGTCTTCATACAGCTATAACAATGAAATAAAAAGTATGGCCTTTCTAGGACGGAGAAGAAAAAAAAATGCAAAAAACAAAATTGGCCACACTTGTAAATGGTAAAAGAAGGAAAATGGATCTCTTTCAAATGCTCAACATAAATTAAATGGGTATAATATAAAAAAATACCATTATAATAGATGTGGATGCTATATTCTTTGTTAAGGTGAATGTAAGAATTATCGAGATACTGAAATTTACTTTTTTCTGTTACAGAGAATTCCTAGGTTTCTAGTGAATTACATGGCCACATAGGTCTCTATTAGTGTTGAGCGAGCATTAAAAAGCTCGGGGGCTCGAAGCTCGGACCGAGCTCTCCGTGACACTCGGGTGCTCGACCCGAGCAACGAGCCCAATGTTAGTCTATGGGAGACCCGAGCATTTTTGCTGCAGCACCCCCGGCAGTCTGTAGAAAGCCTAAAAAGTGCCCAAAACGATAGTGACAGTGCTCAAAAGACATGGGGACAGCATGGGCATCGCCCCAGGAAGCATTTCTGACCCCCAGGTCACTGCTGTCAACAACGTGGTCAGAGGTATTAAGCCACTTTAGCTTGCTCACAATAAAACGTTCAAAAATGAAACTGAAACGGTTTTCCTGTGAAATATGTTAAGGAACTTCCTTTCCAGGGTAAAGACTTGTGTATAAGGTAAAATAAATAACCAAAAACAAAAATACTCCTCCACACCTTGGGCTATGTTCACAAGTAGCATCTTTTATGCATTTTTGCACTTTTGTATTGCTTTCAACCGTGACAAATGCATTCACCGGGAAATGTTATTTTAACATTTTACAATCTTATCTGGCCATGTGCTGTGTGACACATGCATAAAGTGCTGAAAAGACATGGGAACAGCATGGGGAAGACCCCAGGTCACTGCCTAAAAGTGTGCCCATCAGAAGTGATCCTTTCCGCATCAGAAGATGCAGACTTGCAACTATCCCCGTGCAAGTCCTTGTCCCAGAGCAGTGTTCAATTGTACCTACCCCATTCCTTGCAATGCAAGTGCAAGTATGCAGCCTGCCACCCACCCACCCCCAGGCTGCAATACCATACTGCTAGCTTGCTTGCACTTGAAATGGGGCCTCTTAGTTTGGAGGAGGCCGAAGCTGGCCACTACCTCATGACTGCTTCGGCAGTGAGGTATCCATACTCAGTCCCCAGCCGCCCGGCGGCCGGGTGTCCGCGCTTGGTCCCCAGCTGCCCCGCGGCCGGGTGTCCACACACGGTCCCCAGCCACCTGGGGGCGGCCAGGTGTCCATAAACGGTCCCCAGCCACCCCTATTTCTCCTTGAAACTTCCCCCACACTTTTCTTAGCCTGGCCTGCTTTAGGGCAGCATTGGACGAGCCCACCAGAGAACCAGACTCCTCCGGTGGGCCCTGGCTTCTCTCTCAGGGGAGTTGAGAATGCCAAGATGAGGAGCGTGATGATGATGATAGAAGTTAGCGTCTGCTTTGTTTTCTTGGAATGCAAGCGCATGTATGTAGTAGCGGCTAGGCCTGAGGTGGTCAGCGTTTTGGCGCATATCCTACCTCCTCCGAGGATTGCTGGATGTTTTCCTGCTACTATCCCAGTTCTATGACTCCCGTTAAAACAAAGCTTCAGGTGATGAATGATGGATGAGGTGGTGACAAAGGGAAAAGAGCAGAAGGAACAGGGACCATTCACATCAATATCAGGCCATTCAACCACACATGTCTTGTAGGATATGTTTCTGTACCAAAAGGAGCGGTTCTGCTACACAGTTAAAGGGCATGCAGTGAGTGCAATGCCTAACAAAAAATTTGAGGCACTCCAATGCCCCTTGGAAATGATATGGAGGTCAGAGGGCCTTAACTAAACCGTTTTTTCCAATTATAGCAACTGGGTCTCCTGTACACTGTTGGCCTAAGCAGTGAATGGAAGGCTTTCTAAAAATTATGAGGAACTGCAATGCCCCTTGAAACAGATGTGGATTAAAGCATACTAAAAACCTTCTACCCATTATTGGGGAGTGGGTCTCCCTTATTGTTCACCTATGCATTGAAAAGCAAAAGCTGACTAAAATTAGGAGGAAATGCAATGCCCGTTGGAAGAATGGTGGAGGTCGCAGTGGAATAAAAAGTAGTGTTGAGCCACCCCCGTAGTGTTCGAGTTCGGTTCGGTTCGTCGAACACCCGTGTGTTCGCCGAACTGTTCGTCGAACTGTTCGTCGAACACCTTCGAACACCGTTAAAACCAATGGCAGGCAAACAAAAACACATAGAAACACATAGAAAACACCTTCAAAGGTGTCCAAAAGCTGACAAACTGCTCAGAAGACACAACTAACACATGGAAAAGTGACAAGTACATATAGTCATGCGAAAAGAAAAGAGGTGGAGGAGTAAAAGGAGGGGGAGACACAGATATAGGCATGTCATGCCCTTCTAAAATCCAAAAAGTGAGAAGCCGAGACGGCCAGTCCGCTCCTGCCCGTGCCACCTCCGTGTCGCCGGGTTTGTGCCAGAGCCGCGGTAAACCCTGACGGCCAGCCCCCCTCTCCCAATACTGGTGCCTGTCCGCTGGTGGGTCGAGAGAGCCCCCCTGTGGTGGAGGCAGCTCTAAGCTTTTTAATTTAAATTGTCCCTTTAATTTGAATGAATACACTTTAAATCCATTTACAAGGATCTATTGGAGGGCAAGTCTCATGCCAGCAGCCGCGTAATTCCAGCTCCAGTAGCGTCCACTAAAGCTGCTGCAGTTAAAAAGCTTTTATAAGGATCGAGCTCGGCTGTCCACCGCAAGGCATCCTAGTGCCAGTCCCAGCCCCTATGCCTTGGGGTGCCTCCTGATGCTCTTCACTAAGTATCCCGTGGTCCCGAAGCATTTCCTTTGAAAAAATTAAGTGTCCAAACTACAGGTGGTGTAGCTTGCTTAACAGCCGGGATAATCCGCTGACTAGCAGACACTGCTACTAGGCACAAAGTATTTCCTGGGCTAGATGCAGTTAAAAATTTGTAAGTAGATACTCTCGTTGGATGCTGAGAAAGCATTCCATAGAGTCTCCTGGCACGCCATATATGATTCTCTTAAAAAGCTTGGGGTAGGGGTCTAGGGGACCCTTTTATAGCCAAAATCACGGCCCTGTATCACAATACGTCACCTAGGCTGAAGATAAATGGAACTGTAGCACCGAGGGCTCGGTTGCTACAGACGTATTGCACCTCACCCAGAGGTGTGATATCTCACTCTCAGATAAGGATGGAGTGTGGATCAGGACCCGACACCTGCATGCATTACACCACATTGCCGTGGGGCAGGGCGACCAATATGCCCCTGAGATGGGCACGACAGTCCCTGTCCCTGGCTGGAGTGGGGGGAGGGAACACTGAGGAAGGGGAACCCTGCAGTGCAGGAGCAGGGAGGAAGCAGTTCCTGGGTGCATTGAGAAGGGAGTATAAAAGGTGGGCACCATCTTAGTTCAGTGCAGAGAAGTCTGAGCAGAAGTGGCAGGGAGCAGGGGCTCTGCATGAGCTCTGCTCCGGAGGCGGGCCTAGTAACAGAGGCCCAGGCCTGCAAGAGGGAGAAGGAAGGAAGAGGAGCGGAGAAGGCTCCAGGAACGAGGAATGAAGGGATCCCAGGGGTGCGGACGGGCGAGTCGCCACCGCACGCCCGAATCCACCTGCGTGGAGGGGTCAGGCCAAAGGGGGAGACCGGTCCCCGAACTAGTGGAGGCAGGAAACGACCCTCAGCTAGAAACCGGAGGCTCTGACATTTTATGTGGCGCAGCCCCTTGCTCCACCCGCTAGGAAGGCACCACATAGGGTCAGGGAAACTGGCGCCAAGTTTACCAAGAGGAGGCCCGAGGCAGCCGGACAGAAGTGTTGGTAAGAAAGGCCAGACAAAGGACACACAAAGGGGGTCCTGTGAAGCGCTCCAAAGTTATCTGGGAGTTGTCTGAGCCCCTCACCTGGTGAGCACAGTACGACGTGGGCAGCCGTTACCTGCAGACGTGGTCTGGATAATAAGAACTGTGAGTAAAGGCCCTGAACTGCATCACTGACTCCGTGTCGTTACTGCTGCTGCCCTGCACCATCACCCCCATCCTCCGCATACACTGCCCTGAGGCTATACTCCTCCCGTGGGGAGTTATGCTACGCTCTGCTGCACCCACAACACCAGCCTTAGCGGTCTGCCCTGTAGCGGCGGTTCACTCTGACCGCAATCCACGGGTGGCGTAGTCGGACATTTAAACATCAAAACCACATAAATAGTTCCGCCACTGGTTTGACCGCCCTGAGCCACGGAACCGGATCGCCGCCACGAAGACTACAACCACCAGCATCCACCAAAAAGGGTCCGGCTCCGGGTGTCCCAAGGCCCAGGGGGTGCGTCAGAACATTTTCATCACCTTTCACAATCACCAATGGGACAAGGCAGGGATGTCCTCTGTCCCCTCTCTTATACATCCTAGTGACGGAGCACCTGCTCTCAACAATTCGCCATAACCCCAATATTAGGTGGATTGAGGTGGGAGGCACCGAGTACAAGTGCTCTCTATTTGCTGATGATGTCCTAGTATATATCACTCAATCACATATATCCATCCCTGCTGTTATGGCTGAAATAGATCACTTTGTTACATGGTAAAATTTTAAAATCAATGCAGCGAAGTCTGAGGCCCTCGATGTCTCCCTCCCTAAATCCATATAGGATTCCATCCAGTCCAACTTTCCCTTTGCCTGGCCCTCACAGGGTATCAAATACTTAGGAATTCCTATTCATAGAGACCTCTCCCATCTATGTTATCTTAATTTTGGGCCCTTTATTGAACAATTCCATACAGACCACGGTTGGCAAGTTGGAACTGTGAGATTCACTACGTGCACCACTGGTATTTTGTGGAAAAGCACATGTAAGATTCTGCAACAGTCTCTGCTGATACTCCTGCATGCGTGCATCCCTTTCTATGGCAGGAATAATTTCTGCAAATTTACTTTTGTACCAGGGATCTAACAGTGTGGCAACCCAGTAGTCAGGATTATTTCTAATTCTCACAATTCGAGGGTCATGTTGCAGGTAGTGCAGCAAGAAGGCACTCATGTGTGTTGCGCATCCAGGAGCACCAAGTCCCTGTTGTGTTGGTGGCGAGGTAACAATCATGCTTCCTTCCTCTGTCCTCTCCCCCCAACCTCGCACAACAGAAATGTGATCAAGGTCTCCCTCATCTGATGAGTCTTCCATCAGTTCGTCCTCCACTTCTTCCTGGGCTCCTGCACCTTCCTCACTAGTTTGGCTGCTACCATGCGCCCTGGTAAAATCATCTCCCCCACCCTCACATGCCTGCCGCCCTGGTGCTGCCGACCGTCTGGACCTTGCAGATGTTAGCCCTTCCGCATACAACTCCTCCTCCTCTACTTCCTCCACCTCCTCTTGTGCCACCACCTGACTCCGAATTCTGTTTAACATGTGCTCCAGCATGTAAATCACCGGAATAGTCATGCTGATAATGGCATCGTCAGCACTAAACATCTTCGTCGCCATTTCAAAACTGTGCAGAAGGGTGCATAGGTCCCTGATCTGAGACCACTCCTCCAGCGTGATTTGCCCCACCTCTGAATCTCGTTGGCCCAGGCTATACGTCAGAACGTATTGCACCAGGGCTTGTCGGTGCTGCCACAGTCGCTGCAACATGTGCAGAGTTGAATTCCACCGGGTAGGCACATCGCATTTTAGCCGGTGAAGTGGCAGGCCCAACGACTTCTGTAGAGATGTAAGTCGCTGAGCTGCGGGATGCGAACGGCGGAAGTGAGCACACAGCGACCGTGCCCTCTGCAGAAGGCCATCTAGTCTGGGATAGTGGGCTAAAAATTGCTGGACAACCAGGTTCAACACGTGAGCCATACAAGGCACGTGTGTGACATTGCCCCGGCGAAGGGCCGCACCCAGGTTTGCAGCATTGTCGCACACGGCCTTCCCTGGTTTCAGGTCCAGTGGAGACAACCATTCATGAAATTGGTTCTCCAGAGCTGACCACAACTCCTCAGCTGTGTGACTCACATTTCCCAGACATTTCAATGTAAAAATCGCCTGATGACGTTGAGCCCTACTGCCAGCATAGTAAGGAGGTGTGCAGGATCCCTTCTGCGCAGTTAGAAAACTTGTGGCATGACCAGACAGGCTTTGGGTGCAGGTGGAAGACCGAGAGGAGGTTGGAGGTTGAGGAGGCAGAAGCAGTGGAGGAAAAATGACATAAAGAGGATTGACGCACAACTCGTGGGGACGGCAAGACTTGGACAGCAGCCCCTTGTCCTGCTGTCACCATAGTTACCCAGTGCCCAGTCAGCGACATGTAACGCCCCTGTCCATGCCTACTCGTCCAAGTGTCTGTGGTGAAATGCACCCTGTCACACACAGAGTTTCTCAAAGAAGCGGTGATGTTGTGTGCGACATGCTGGTGGAGCGCAGGCACACCTTTCTTTGAGAAGTAGTGCCGACTGGGCATCTGGTACTGGGGCACTGCGACGGACATAAGGTCTCGAAAATCCTCTGTGTCCACCAGGCGGAAAGGCAGCATTTCTGTAGCCAAGAGCTTGCAGATGGTGAAATTCAACCTCTTAGCTTTCTCATGGCTAGGAGGAAATGGTCTTTTACTTGTCCACATCTGAGGGACCGAGGGCTGGCTATTGTGCTTAGACGGGGTTGATAAGGGTGTCCCCGGCAAACTGCCGGTCTGTGAGGAAGATGCAGGCGGACATGTTAGGTTGCCTTGATCCAAAGGTGGTGCTATCGATGTCGGACAGCGCTCAAGACCAGCTGGTGTTACCACCTCCAAAGAAAATGATGACCTGCCAATCACGCTGGCTGTTGCGGGTAAAGAGGTGGCAGGTCTGCGCCCCAAAACAGGTGTGACTGCTGTCCCCCCAGTCACAGAGGATGAAGAGGCCGCGGATGCACAAGATATGGCAGACGGTGGTTGGCCCGGCCGGCTTGACCGCATTGTAGCACACTGAGCTTCCCACTGCAACTTATGCTTCATGTCCATGTGCCGGTTCATGCATGAAGTACTCAAACTATGTATTTTTTGGCCTCTACTTAGCTTTTGCTGACAAATGTTACAGATAACACGAGTTGGGTCATCTTTATCGATCTGAAAAAATGCCCAGGCTATGCAAGGCTTAGCACCCATGCGACCTGAAGAGCCACCACGACTTGTGGTGAGAGGCAGAGTTGTGTTTGAGGATGCAGTTGTTGACGTGCTTCCAGTACTACGTCTCTGTCCAGGAAGGCGCAACCTGACCTCGTCGTCACTAGCATCTTCCTCCACCTCCTCTGCTGACCTCATCTCTTGGCTGACTGTGGGTTGACAGTAAGTGGGATCTCCGACCTCATCATCATCACCCTGTGCGTTATCACACCCGTCGTCCTCAGAGCCAACCTGTTCCTGCCCTGACAAAAAACTAAAGTTGTCGCTCCAATCAGGTATTTGAGTCTTATCATCGTCTTCCTCATTGTCTCCACCAACAGGAGTTACAGTTTGGGAATGAGGGTCTACATTATGGTCAGAACCTTCTGCGTCTGGTCCTGGATCCGACTCATAAAGATTCTGGGCATCAGTGCAGATCATTTCCTCGTCTGGATTCACAGAAGCGCTGGAGTCGACCTCTGATTCCCAGGCTATAGTATGAGTAAACAGCTCTGCAGACTCAACCATCTGTTCTACCTCATACTCAGACGGGCAGCTGGAGATTTGGGAGCTGTGAGGAAGCAAGTGCGATTTGGGTGACACCTTTGAGGACTGGAGTATTTGTGATGTTGAAGTTGATGTGGAGGAGAGCCCACTTAAAGGAGCACTTGATATCCGTTGAAGCACCTGCTGTTTTTGTGCCTCATCTGGAATTTGTAGCGATTGGCGTGGCCGTAAGAAAGGGATCTTATCACATTGTCTGCTAAAAGAAGTAGACATTTTAGTTTGGCTGGAAGATGGTCTTTCTTCTGCACCTACCCCACGGACACAACCTTTTTTCCCCTTCCCAACACGCCTATTCCCCTTTCCACCAGCAGCAGTCCTTTTTCCACTCATTTTGGTGGTTAACTAATTCACAACTCTGGAGTTGTTTGCACAAAAAAACAATGGATGGTAACCGAGCAGAGCTGAGTGGCCAAACTGTGGTATTAGGCCAAAACTATTGGCTGGGTTAGATGCAGAAAAAAATTATTTTTAATTTGCAACCTGATGGAGGTCAGTATAGATGGACTAATAGACCAAGTCCCACACACCGCTAGAAGCCCAAATATTTTTTCAGAGCTAGATGCAGAAAATTTTTTTATTCAATTTGCAACCTGATGGAGGTCAGTATAGATGGACTAATAGACCAAGTCCCACACACTGCTAGAAGCCCAAATATTTTTTCAGAGCTAGATGCAGAAAAAAATTATTTTTAATTTGCAACCTGATGGAGGTCAGTATAGATGGACTAATAGACCAAGTCCCACACACTGCTAGAAGCCCAAATATTTTTTCAGAGCTAGATGCAGAAAAAAATTATTTTTAATTTGCAACCTGATGGAGGTCAGTATAGATGGACTAATAGAACAAGTCCCACACGCTGCTAGAAGCCCAAATATTTTTTCAGAGATAAATGAAGAAAAAAATTATTTTTAATTTGCAACCTGATGGAGGTCAGTATAGATGGACTAATAGACCAAGTCCCACACACTGCTAGAAGCCCAAATATTTTTTCAGAGCTAGATGCAGAAAAAAATTATTTTTAATTTGCAACCTGATGGAGGTCAGTATAGATGGACTAATAGACCAAGTCCCACACACCGCTAGAAGCCCAAATATTTTTTCAGAGCTAGATGCAGAAAAAAATTATATTCAATTTGCAACCTGCTGGAGGTCAGTATAGAAGGACTAATAGAACAAGTCCCACACACTGCTAGAAGCCCAAATATTTTTTCAGAGCTAAATGAAGAAAAAAATTATTTTTAATTTGCAACCTGATGGAGGTCAGTATAGATGGACTAATAGACCAAGTCCCACACACTGCTAGAAGCCCAAATATTTTTTCAGAGCTAGATGCAGAAAAAAATTATATTCAGTTTGCAACCTGATGGAGGTCAGTATAGATGGACTAATAGAATGATGCTATGCCCAAAAGATTTTACTTCACTAGGTGCAGTAAAAAAATTGGTATTCTATACACAGGTGGTATATCTTGCAACACAGATAGGCTACTCCACTGACTAACACACTCTGCAATAGGCCAAAAAGGATTAGCTTTGCTAGATTCAGCCAAATGCTGTGAAAAAAACTTGCACAGCACTGGCACAGACCTGCCTGGCAAAAACTGATAGGAACTGATGTAACCTAGTCCTGAAAAGGACTCCAATTACAATTAGTCTTTACTCCCACAATCTATCTATTTAAGAGCACAGACCTGCCTGATAAAAGTCGTAGGAAATGCTGTAACCTAGTCCTTAAAAGGACTGCAATCACAACTATTCCCTACTCCCAAGCTATCTGTATATTTGTGCGAAAATTGGCTTGAAATTAACAAGGTATAGCGCACACAGCAACAGCGGTGCCGTCTAACACGCAGCTGCAGCAGTGAGAAAATGGTGGCGACGGGGAAAATGGCTTGGTCTTATAGGGCAAGGACATGTGACATACACTGCCAATCACACATGCCCTTGCTTGTGTGAAAAAAAGCACTTCGCTCCGTGTGTGCGCTGCTGATAGGCTGACAGATTGCACCTCCCCACTGCAAATGCGGGAAAGAGAAAAAAAAATGGAGATCTTCATTGTTCCTGCAGAGATCCATCCCCTGCCCCTCCCCCCGCCCCGCTGTACACTCAAACTGCGTATTAACATTAATTTTCATCATTACTGAGAAAAAATCCAGTTATGATTTTGGTGCACGAACAGTTATCGAACATAACCTCGAACAGCCGAATTTTTCTCAAATTGTTCGTGTTCGCCGACCGGCTCGAACACCGCCCAAAACAGCTCGAATTTGAGATTGGCGAACAGTTCGAGTAGAACAACGCTCATCTCTAATAAAAAGACAATATCAATGCCCATTGGAAAAGTGGTGGAGGTCGCAGTAGCTTAACTAGACGGTTTTAATGCCCCTTGGAAGAATGGTGGAGGTCGCAGTAGCTTAACAAGATGGTTTTAATGCCCCAGGGGAAGGTGGTGGAGGTCGCAGTAGCTTAACAAGATGGTTTTAATGCCCCTTTGAAGAGATGTGGAGGTTGCAGTAGCTTAACAAGACTTTTTTTTTTGCCCCTTGGAAGAGATGTGGAGGTCGCAGTAGCTTAACAAGACAGTTTTAATGCCCCTTGGAAGAAACGTGCAGGTCGCAGTGGAATAAACAGACAACATCAATGCCCCTGGGAAAAGTGGTGGAGGTTGCGGTAGCTTAACAAGACGGTTTTAATACCCCTTGGAAGAGACATGGAGGTTGCAGTAGCTTAACAAGACGGTTTTAATGCCCCTTGGAAGAGACGTGGAGGTCGCAGTGGAATAAAAAGACAATATCAAGGCCCTTAGGAAAAGTGATGGAGGTTGCAGTAGCTTAACAAGACGGTTTTAATGCCCCTTGGAAGAATGGTGTAGGTCGCAGTGGAATAAAAAGACAATATCAGTGCCCCTGGGAAAAGTGGTGGAGGTCGCAGTAGCTTAACAAGACGGTTTTAATGCCCCTTGGAAGAATGGTGGAGGTCGCAGTGGAATAAAAAGACAATATCAATGCCCCTGGGAAAAGTGATGGAGGTCGCAGTAGCTTAACAAGACGGTTTTTATGCCCGTTGGAAGAGACGAGGAGGTCGCTGTAGCTTAATAAGACGGTTTTAATGCCCTTTGGAAGAGTCGTGGAGGTCGCAGTGGAATAAAAAGATAATATCAATGCCCCTGGGAAAAGTGGTGGAGGTCGCAGTAGCTTAACAAGACGGTTTTAATGCCCCTTGGAAGAGACGTGGAGGTTGCAGTAGCTTAACAAGACGGTTTTAATGCCCCTTGGAAGAGACGTGGAGGTTGCGGTAGCTTAACAAGACGGTTTTAATGCCCCTTGGAAGAGACATGGAGGTTGCAGTAGCTTAACAAGACGGTTTTAATGCCCCTTGGAAGAGACGTGGAGGTCGCAGTGGAATAAAAAGACAATATCAAGGCCCTTAGGAAAAGTGATGGAGGTTGCAGTAGCTTAACAAGACGGTTTTAATGCCCCTTGGAAGAGACGTGGAGGTTGCAGTAGCTTAACAAGACAGTTTTAATGCCCCTTGGAAGAATGGTGTAGGTCGCAGTGGAATAAAAAGACAATATCAGTGCCCCTGGGAAAAGTGGTAGAGGTCGCAGTAGCTTAACAAGACGGTTTTAATGCCCCTTGGAAGAGACGTGGAGGTTGCAGTAGCTTAACAAGACGGTTTAAATGCCCCTTGGAAGAGCCATGCAGTACAGCATCTTAAAAACATTATTCCCATTCTTGGGGAGTGGTCTCCCAAAGTCTTTGCCTATGCCTTCCAAGCAAAAGCTGCCAAAAATTAGGACGGAGGAACTTGCAATGCTGGCAAACAAGAGCCATGCAGTACAGCATCGTAAAAACATTATTCCCATTATTGGGGAGTGGGTCTCCCATAGTCTTTGACTATGCCTTCCAAGCAAAAGCTGCCAAAAATTAGGAAGGAAGAACGTGCAATGCTGGCAACACGGACCAAGGTCACCCTGGTGATATAGTGGTGGTGGAGGCTGAGGATAAGGAGAAGAGCAAAATACAGCTGAAATGAGGAAGCGTATACCCATGTGTGGGTGTGAAGAGGTGCATGTGAATACACCTCCCGAAATAACACAGTGGATTTGACTTTATGTTACTCTGCTGTCATTTGGTGGTGATGAGAAGTCTGGCCCAATCCAGCCCTTGTTCATTTTGATAAGGGTCAGCTTGTCAGCATTGTCAGTTGACAGGCGAGTGCGCTTTTCTGTTATTATTCCCCCAGCGGCACTAAAAACACGCTCCGATAGCACGCTAGCGTCAGGGCAGGCCAGGACCTCCAAGGCATACAGAGCGAGTTCATTCCAAGTGTCCAGCTTGGATACCCAATAATTAAAAGGCACAGAGGAATCACAGATGACGCTGGTACTCCCTCACCATCTTTTGAAATTTTCCACTCCTTGTGAAAGTACCCCGCGCCTCAGGGCCTGTAAGCTGGGCGGGTCTCAAAAAACTGTCCCAGAATGTTGACCGTGTTCCCCTGCCTCTGCTGGATTGGAGTTGCGTCTCTTTCGCCTGTACGCCTTGGTTGGGCAACGAACTGTGACCTCTGCTGCTAGCGTGTTCAGATGGGAATTTTTTTAACAGTTCTGCAGCAAGGGCCTTCTGGTACTGCCCCATTTTTGTAGATCTCTCCACCTCAGGAATAAGAGAGTGAAAGTTCTCCTTGTAGCGGGGGTCTAAAAGTGTCACCAACCAGTAATGACTGTCACCCAACATTTTGACAACGCGAGGGTCACGGTTAAGGCAGCGCAACATAAAGTCAGCCATGCGTGTCAGACTGGTAACGGGCAAGACTTCCGTGTTCTCACCAAGATGACGACTGACCATGCTCTCTTCCTCCCACTCCCCCCTGTCCTCAGGCCACCCACGCTGAACCGACGGTATGACAGTTGTACAGGTACTACCGTCTACAGCGCATGATACCAGCTCCTGTTCTTCCTCCTCCTCCACCTCTCCCTCATTGTCCCCCAATGCACGTTGGGATTAGATGAGGCTGGGCTGTGTGTAATCGCCCGCTTCGGCTTCTTGATCCATCTCATCATACTCTGGCTGCAATGCCTCCTCTTTAATTCTCTGCAGAGAGCGTTGCAAAAGACAGAAAAGTGGGATCCTGATTAGTGTTGAGCCACCCCCGTAGTGTTCGAGTTCGGTTCGGTTCGTCAAACACCCGTATGTTCGTCGAACACCTTCAAACACTGTTAAAACCAATAGCAGGCAAACAAAACCACATAGAAACACATAGAAAACACCTTCAAAGGTGTCCAAAAGCTGGCAAACTGCTCAGAAGACACAACTAACACATGGAAAAGTGACAAGTACATATAGTTATGCGAAAAGAAAAGAGGTGGAGGAGTAAAAGGAGGGGGAGACACAGATATAGGCATGTCATGCCCTTCTAAAACCAAAGAAGTGCGAAGCTGACACGGCAAGTCCATTCCTGTCCGCGTCGCCGGGTTTGTGCCAGAGCCGCGGTGGACCCTGACGGCCAGCCCCCCTCTCCCAATACTGGTGCCTGTCCGCTGGTGGGTCGAGCGAGCCCCCCTGCGGTGGAGGCAGGTCTAATCTTTTTAATTTAAATTGTCTCTCTAATTTGAATGAGTACACTTTAAATCCTTTTACAAGGATCTATTGGAGGGCAAGTCTCATGCCAGCAGCCGTGTAATTCCAGCTCTAGTAGCGTCCACTAAAGCTGCTGCAGTTAAAAAGCTTTTATAAGGATCGAGCTTGGCGGTCCACCACAAGGCATCCTACCGCCAGTCCCAGTCCCTGTGCCTTGGGGTGCCTCCCCGATGCTCTTCACTGAGTGTCCCGGGGGCCCGAACCATTTCCTTTGAAAAAATTAAGTGTCCAAACTACAGGTGGTGTAGCTTGCTTAACAGCTGGGATAATCCACTGACTAGCAGACACTGCTACTACTCACAAAGTATTTCCTGGACTAGATGCAGTTAAAAATTTGTAATTAGATACTCTCGTTGGATGCTGAGAAAGCACTCCAGAGAGTCTCCTGGCACGCCATATATTATTCACTTAAAAAGCTTGGGGTAGGGGTCTAGGGGACCCTTTTATAGGCAAAATCACGGCCCTGTATCGCAATACGTCACCTAGGCTGAAGATAAATGGAACATTTTCATCACCTTTCATAATCACCAATGGGACAAGGCAGGGATGTCCTCTGTCCCCTCTCTTATACATCCTAGTGACGGAGCACCTGCTCTCATCAATTCGCCATAACCCCAATATTAGGTGGATTGAGGTGGGAGTCACCGAGTACAAGTGCTCTGCATTTGCTGATGATGTCCTAGTATATATCACTCAATCACATATATCCATCCCTGCTGTTATGGCTGAAATAGATCACTTTGTTACATGTTCAAATTTTAAAATCAATGCAGCGAAGTCTGAGGCCCTCGATGTCTCCCTCCCCAAATCCATACAGGATTCCATCCAGTCCAACTTTCCCTTTGCCTGGCCCTCACAGGGTATCAAATACTTAGGAATTCATATTCATAGAGACCTCTCCCATCTACGTTATCTTAATTTTAGGCCCTTTATTGAACAACTCCATACAGACCACGGTTGGCAAGTTAGAACTGTAAGATTCACTACGTGAACCACTGGTGTTTTGTGGAAAAGCACATGTACACTGTGTTCCAAATTATTATGCAAAAAGTGTTTAGGAGTGATAAGGTAAGAATTTTTTTGTTTGTTAGTTAAACTCATTGATGGTGAAGTGTGTCAGGGGTCTTTATATCACTGTAAGCAATTGCAGACACCTGTGCTAATTAGTTTGGCAGGTGTGTCCAATGAAAGGCAAAACTACTTAAGAAGGCTGTCCCACATTATTAAGCAGCCTACATTTTCTGAATGACTTCAAAACTGTTTTGTTCACCGATGAGTGCCGTGCAACGCTCGATGGTCCAGATGGATGGAGTGGAGGATGGCTGGTTGATGGACACCCCATGCAAACACGGCTACGGCGCCAACTGTTAGAACCCTCCTGTTAGTTCTTTTTCTATTTTGTTGGTCACATGACTTTCTGCCTATATATCCAGCTCCGCCCTTCTGGCCTTGCTGGACTTCAGTATTATTTTACTCTTAAGCTAGCCAGGTGCCTTGTACCTAACTCTGTAGTTTGCTTGGTCTTTGGACCACTAGTACTTTTTGTTTGTTTGTCTTTTCTCTGCTACAATTTCTGCTAGGAGGTGTCCATCTATATCCCCGTCCTTAGTTCTTGTAGGGACCCCTCCCTTATATCTATAAGTCTGCGGTCAGACTAGCCGAGGACTTAGGCGGGTCTGTTCACAAGGAACAGGTCCCCCGCTGCATCATAGGGAATCAGCTTAGTCCTGTTGTAGGGACAGTTTGCCTATCTTACCTTAGTGCTTGCAGCAGTTTATAACAGTAAGTCCAGCCCAAAACAAAAATAAAACACTGAAAGAAATCCAGATATCACCATGGTGTCGGTTCAGGAGTTGGCTCATCGCCTAGAGGGACTGTCTATGGAGGTGGCCGAGCTCCAGCAACACGTGAGTACCTGTCCTGGAGCGCATTTTGTGGAACCGAAGGTAGGACTGCCAGATTTTTTTTATGGTAAACAGCAAGATTTTTTTCCCTTTAAAAACGCTTGTTTATTATATTTTTGTTTAAGACCCAGATCCTCTGGGAATGAATCATAGCGCATTGGGTTTATAATGTCACTTTTGCGCAAAGAACCACAGGGATGGGCCTTTTCTCTCCAACCTAATGATCCGTGTTTTAGATCAGTGGAAGATTTTTTTTCTGCTATGGTGTTGTTGTATGACGATCCTGATCGAGTCTCATCTGCTGAAACTGAATTAAGACGTTTGAAGCAGGGATCAGGTGATGTGGAAAATTATTGTACATACTTCAGAAGGTGGTCGGCCGAAGTGGAATGGAATGACTCGGCATTAAAATGTCTGTTTCTTGCTGGTCTACGTGAAAGGGTTAAGGATCTGCTGATTGCCTTCCCAACACCTGGAACCTTGCAGGAGGCAATGCAATTAGCTATACGTGTGGACAGGAGACTGCGTGCTAGGATTAATGAAGAGAAATCTACTGCTATGACAGCTCCTAGTTTTCAGAGGGTCTGCTCGGAAGGTGGAGAACCGATGGAGATTGGGGCGATGTCACCACATTCTCAGGAAAAAGACCGCAGGTTTGCTAAGGGATTATGTTTTTATTGCCGTAAATCTGACCACTTTATTAAGAACTGTGTGCTTCGTTTGAACAAAAAAAGAAAAAAAAGGTCAGTTACGCCCGTATAGCTTGTTTAAACACTAAGGGAGTATTTCTTTATGGGAGCAACTCATTTCAGGAGGAGCTGATTGAATTTGGGTTATTTGTGGATTGTGGTTCTACACTCAATGTGATTGATAAGGGATTTTTGGAAAAATTTAAATTAGAATCCAAACTTTTGTCATCTCCTATTTCTGTGGTTGCTGTTGATGGCTCTTCTTTGAAATGTATTACTCACAAGGTTTTTGAGTTTCCCCTCACCATTAATGGTATTCACCAAGAGAATCTGGATTTGGCGGTATTAAATAATTTGCCTTCTCCAGTGGTTTTGGGGTTACCTTGGTTAAAATTGCACAATCCTGTACTGGACAGGTCTACCCATGAAATTAAGTCTTGGAGTCCTAAGTGTCATGATAAATGTTGTAACGGTCGCATTGCTGCTGTGGAAAGAGGGTAATTAACTGTACCTATTCAGGATTTTTGGAAGGTTTTTTCTGAGGAGGAGTCGCAAGTTTTGCCTCCTCATAGGGACTATGATTGCACCATTGAGTTTGTCCCTGGAGCTACTCTTCCCAAGAGTCGCATATTTAATCTGACTATCCCTGAGAGAAAGGCCTTGGAGGAATACATACAGATAAGCTTGGCCGCCGGCCACATTAGACCTTCTAAGTCTCCTGTGGCTGTTGGATTTTTTTTTGTAACAAAAAAGGACGGCGGTTTACGTCCATGTCTGGACTTTCGTGAGAATAATAAAATTACCGTACGCAATTCCTACCCACTGCCATTAATTCCTGACTTGTTCAACCAGTTAGTGGGGGCCAAGTGGTTCTCTAAAATTGATCTCCGGGGGGCATACAATTTGTTACGAATGATGGAAGGTGATGAATGGAAAAGTGCTTTTAACACTCCGGTGGGTCATTTTGAGAATCTGGTTATGCCTTTTGGTCTTACCAGTGCACCAGCGTTTTTTCAGAACCTTATTAATGACATCCTAAGACCGTTGATTGGTAAGAATGTGGTGGTGTATTTGTGACGCTCAGCTGTGCTTGGTATCACAAATCCTAGAAGGGTGTATTGATGGATTCCTCCACAAGAGGCCCCCATAACCATTCACACGTCTCCACCTTCCATCTCAGACCACCAGAGGGAGCCCGTTGGGGATATAAAAGGGAAGGTGGAGCCAGGCAGTCATTAGTCTAGACTAGAGTTGACAGAAAGCAAACCTGTTGAGAGCATTCCTGCAGAGCAAAAGCCTGGGAGAGGTCAGTCTGCAGTGGAGCACGTTCTAGACTCAGTTGTAGCTCAGAGAGGTGAGCTTTAGGTCTGCCGGCGCCATAAGATCGGTGAAGCACGGCAAGCTGCCATTAGTGTGAGTAGCCTATTGAGGGCCCGAGTAGGCCGAAGGCGAAAGGAGAGTTAGTACATAGGGGGCAGAGGAGCTTAATTGGCTCACCCCAAAGCAGTTACCGGACACCGGGTCCGAAGCTTACCAGGATCTCCACGACCCAGTAAGATATAACCGGAATCCCTGGGGAACTACAAGTCCCAGGATCGCTAAAGTGCTGAAACGTAACAGAGCCAGGAGACACATAGGCCCCGTAAGTCGGGAGCGTGTAATCCAAGAAAAGGCCCTACCACAAGGTCAGCCAGCGCAGGACAGAGACAAAGTTAGGCCTAGCTCCAGGCAGGTCAGAAACTTACTACGCAGAGGCAAGAAACAGGAGGCCCAAAACCCGCTCATTGGGGAGGATCCGGACATACACACTTCACCCTACAGTGCTCCGGGGAGTGCCTGAATTTCCATCAGTAAAAGGTACTGAAGTGACTATCGTGTCTGTCCCTGTTCTTGTCCTGATCCGGCTGGGTCGCGTCTGTCCTGCATCTCCCGTCATACACTGCCCTGAGGCCTAGCTCCACCTGTGGGGAGCTATATCATCTAGCTGCCTTATCATCGGCCTCAGTGGACTGCGCAGCGCTGGTGATTCTCACCAGAAGCCACAGGTGGCGTCACAAACTCTTTCTTTTATAAAATACCAATTAGCCACCCTTTTTAAGGAGCGACCCCAGGGTACGGGCCCGGGAGCCGACCACCGTGACATCCCTGAAGGCCAGGCTAAAGGCCCGGGTACCGAGTTATCCCCATTCCCCTGGGCGAGTCATATTTGGATGACATTTTGATTTATTCACTGGATCTGGAGTCTCATTGGCAGAGCATACGTGAGGTATTGCAGTTGTTAAGTGACAATTCGCTTTTTGCTAAGCTGGAGAAATGTGAGTTCGCTGTGCAGAGAATTAGTTTTTTGGGCTACATTATCTCCAGCGAGGGCTTTGAGATGGACCCGGGTTCAGGCGGTGCAGGAATGGCCTAGGCCTATTGGTTTGAAATCGATACAGAGATTTTTGGGTTTCGCCAATTATTACAGAAAATTCATTAAGAATTTTTCTATAATTGTTAAGCCACTGACCGATCTCACCAGGAAAGGTGCGAATACGGTTCAGTGGACTACGGAGGCCATTGAAGCTTTTGTGTATCTCAAGGAGAGGTTCAGTCTGCCCCCATCCTTATGCAGCCTGATGAGACCAAGCCTTTTTTGGTCGAGGTTGATGCTTCTTCGGTGGGGGTCGGGGCTGTTTTGTCTCAGGAAAACAAGGATGGAGTACATCCCTGTGCTTTTTTTTCCCAAAAAATTTCTGAGAACGAACTTAATTACGATGTTGGTAATCAGGAATTGCTGGCTATTAAACTCGCATGTGAACATTGGCGTCATCTCTTGGAAGGTGCTAAATTTCCCATTCAGGTTTTCACTGATCATAAGAATCTGATCTATCTTGATGTTGACAAGCGCTTGAATGCCCGTCAGGCTAGGTGGGCACTTTTTTTTTCATGGTTTAATTTTTCTGTTACTTACATCCCGGGTACCAAGAATGTAAAAGCTGATGCTTTATCTCGCAGCTTTTCTCCCATGGTTGGTACCGAGGAGGAGGAAAGCATTTTACAGGAAGGTGTTGTGATAGCAGCATTGGACTCCGTTTTGGAAGATTGGATTCTGAAAGCCCAGGAGGATGCCCCATCTAACACTCCCCATGGGAGGCTGTTTGTGCCTAGGAACTTTAGGAGAGATTTGTTTGTGGAGTGTCATGAGTCTCGGTTGGCAGGTCATCCAGGAATTTCTGAGACTAAGAGACTTGTAGGTCGCAGTTTTTGGTGGCCTGGGTGGCAAAAGGAAGTCATTAAGTGAGTGCGTCAATGTACTGTGTGTGCTAGATCTAAGTCTGCACATGCTCCTGCTGCAGGGTTGCTTTGCCCTCTGGAGGTTCCTAGTGCACCTTGGACGCATCTTGCTATGGATTTTATTACTGACCTTCCTGCCTCTGAGGGTTTCACCGTCATCTGGGTGGTCGTGGACCGTTTTAGCAAGATGTGTCACTTGGTTCCTTTCATCACACTGCCCTGCGCTAAGACACTCGCTAAGGCTTTTGTTAAGGAAATTGTCAGACTCCATGGCGTTCCTACCGACATTGTTTCCGATAGGGGACCTCAGTTCGTGGCTCGTTTTTGGTGTGCCTTTTGTGACAGGTTGGGAGTTCATTTGTCATTTTCATCTGGATATCATCCTGAGTCTAATGGACAGACAGAAAGAAAGAACCAGGATGTTGAACAGTTTTTGCGTTGTTTTGTGGCTGACAATCAAGAGGGGTGGTCTGAGTTTCTGCCACTTGCTGAATTTACTCTTAATAACCTTACATCCTCTTCTGCTGGGTGTTCTCCTTTTTTTTGTTGTACTGGGAGACATCCGTCGTTTGGGTCATTCTCCAAATTGGTATCGGCTGTGCCAGAGGAGGAGAATTTTTCCGGTGATTTGGAGAGAGTTTGGACTGATGTACGTTGTAACCTTCAAGAGGCTAACGAAAAATCTAAGAGGTACTTTGACAGGAAACGTCAAGAGGTTTTGTTTACGGTTGGTGACATGGTTTGGTTGTCCTCTAAGAATCTGCGGTTGAGGATTCCTTCTAAGAAATTGGGCCCGAAATTTGTAGGACCGTTTAAGGTACTTCAGGTAGTTAACCAATCTGCTGTTAGGTTGGAGGTTCCCACCTCCTGGAAGATTAATCCGGTGTTTCATGTTTCCTTATTGAAAAAAGCTGAGGTTTTGGATAGGGACGCCACTGTCTCTGTTCCTCCGGTAGTGGAAGACGGTGAATATGAAATTTCTCGCATTCTTAATTCTAGATGGCATAGAGGGAGATTGCAGTATCTCGTCGCTTGGAAAGGTTTCGGTCCCGAGGATAACTCTTGGGTAAAGGCGGGTGATGTCTCTGCTCCTAGACTTGTTGGAGCGTTTCACAGAAGGTTACCTGATAGACCTGGGCCTGGAGGATCCGAAGGATCCTCATAGAAGAGGGGGTACGGTTAGAACCCTCCTGTTAGTTCCTTTTCTATTTTGTTGGTCACATGACTTTCTGCCTATATATCCAGCTCCGCCCTTCTGGCCTTGCTGGACAAACTTATGGTGTGACCCCCATGCTCCCCTGACCTCAACCCCATTGAGAACCTCTGGAGCATCATCAAAAGGAATGTCTATGATGGCGGGAGGCAGTTCACATCTAAGCAACAGCTCTGGGAGGGTATTCTGTCCTCATGCAAAACAATTGAAGCAGAAACCATCCAAAACCTGACAAATTCAATGGACGAGAGAGTTCAGAAGCTCCTTTCGAACAAGGGGTCCTATGTGCAAAGGTAACATCACCTAGAATAAAGTTTTGAGTTGAAAACTGTTTGATTTCAGTTTCTAATAACCTGCTAATGCTTATAATTTCAAAAATGACCATTTTTTTGTTCTTTATTAAAATGAAAAGGTTGATCGAAGAGTGTTGGGTACCTAAGAGTGTGGCAACCCAGTAGTCAGGATTATTTCGAATTCTGACAATCTGAAGGTCATGTTGCAGGTAGTGCAGCAAGAAGGCACTCATGTGTCTTGCGCATGTATGAGCCCCAAAATTATTTTCCGGGCTAGATGCAGCTAAAAGTTATTATTAATTTGAAAGCTGGTGGAGTTTAGTATAGATGGCCTAATAAAATCAGTGCTGCAAACTGCTACAAGGCCCAAATTATTTTCAAGCCAAGATACAGATAAACATGATTAGTAGTTTTAAATCTGGTGGAGTTTAGTATAGATGGCCTAATAGAATCAATACTGCACACTGCTACAAGGCCCAAATTATTTTCCAGCCAAGATACAGATAAACATGATTAGTAATTTGAAAGCTTAAAACGGTTGGTGAGGTGATTTTAACAAATCATCAAGATTTTACTCTCCCCAGGATGACACAGGGGTAGAAAAGTCATTTCGGATCAATGATTTGTTCATCTTTATGAACGTGAGTCTGTCTACATTATCAGTGGAGAGCCGCGAGCGCTTATCTGTCAGCACACCACCAGCAGCGCTAAACACACGTTCAGACAGAACGCTGGCTGCGGGGCATGACAAGATCTCCAAGGCGTAAGTGGCGAGCTCTGGCCATTTATCCAGATTGGAAGCCCAAAAAGAGCAAGGGTCCAGTGACACAGTCATGGCTTCAATGTTTACTTGGAGATACTCCTGTAGCATCGTCTCTAGGCGTTGACTATGTGTCAGACTTCTTGTCTCCTGTGGCATTGCAAAGGATGGGCTAAAAAAGTGGTGAAATGATTCCGCAAAATTGATGTTACCAGCAGATACTGTGTTTCTGTTACGTTTTGAGTGCTGAACACTCGACGGTCCCACGGTTGGCAAGTTGGAACTGTGAGATTCACTACGTGCACCACTAGTGTTTTGTGGAAAAGCACATGTAAGATTCTGCAACAGTCTCTGCTGATACTCCTGCATGCGTGCATCTCTTTCTATGGCAGGAATAAATTCTGCAAATTTACTTTTGTACCGGGGATCTAACAGTGTGGCATCCCAGTAGTCAGGATTATTTCTAATTCTCACAATTCGAGGGTCATGTTGCAGGTAGTGCAGCAAGAAAGCACTCATGTGTCTTGCGCATCCAGGAGCACCAAGTCCCTGTTGTGTTGGTGGCGAGGTAACAATCATGCTTCCTTCCTCTGCCCTCTCCCTCCAACCTCGCACAACAGAAATGTGATTAAGGTCTCCCTTATCTGATGAGTCTTCCATCAGTTCGTCCTCCACGTCTTCCTGGGCTCCTGCACCTTCCTCACTAGTTTGGCTGCTACCATGCACCCTGATAAAACCATCTCCCCCACCCTCACATGCCTGCCGCCTTGGTGCTGCCGACCGTCTGGACCTTGCAGATATTAGCCCTTCCGCACACAACTCCTCCTCCTCTACTTCCTCCACCTCCTCTTGTGCCACCACCTGACTCCGAATTCTGTTTAACATGTGCTCCAGCATGTAAATCACCGGAATAGTCATGCTGATAATGGCATCGTCAGCACTAAACATCTTCGTCGCCATTTCAAAACTGTGCAGAAGGGTGCATAGGTCCCTGATCTGAGACCACTCCTCCAGCGTGATTTGCCCCACCTCTGGAACTAGTTGGCCCAGGCTATACATCAGAATGTATTGCACCAGGGCTTGTCGTTGTTGCCACAGTCGCTGCAACATGTGCAGAGTTGAATTCCACCGGGTAGGCACATTGCATTTTAGCCGGTGAAGTGGCAGGCCCAACGACTTCTGTAGAGATGTAAGTCGCTGAGCTGCGGGATGCAAACGGAGGAAGTGAGCACACAGTGACCGTGTCCTCTGCAGAAGGCCATCTAGTCCGGGATAGTGGGCTAAAAAATGCTGGACAACCAGGTTCAACACGTGAGCCATACAAGGCACGTGTGTGACATTGCCCCGGCGAAGGGCCGCACCCAGGTTTGCAGCATTGTCGCACACGGCCTTCCCTGGTTTCAGGTCCAGTGGAGACAACCATTCATGAAATTGGTTCTCCAGAGCTGACCACAACTCCTCAGCTGTGTGACTCACATTTCCCAGACATTTCAATGTAAAAACTGCCTGATGACGTTGAGCCCTGCTACTAGCATAGTAAGGAGGTGTGCAGGATCCCTTCTGCGCAGTTAGAAAGCTTGTGGCATGACCAGACAGGCTTTGGGTGCAGGTGGAGGACCGAGAGGAGGTTGAGGAGGCAGAAGCAGTGGAGGAACTTCGAGATAAAGAGGACTGACGCACAACTCATGGGGACGACAAGACTTGGACAGCAGCCCCTTGTCCTGCTGTCACCATAGTTACCCAGTGCCCAGTTAGCGACATGTAACGCCACTGTCCATGCCTACTCGTCCAAGTGTCTGTGGTGAAATTCACCCTGTCACACACAGAGTTTCTCAAAGAAGCGGTGATGTTGTGTACGACATGCTGGTGGAGTGCAGGCACACCTTTCTTTGAGAAGTAGTGCCGACTGGGCATCTGGTACTGGGGCACTGCGACGGACATAAGGTCTCAAAAATCCTCTGTGTCCACCAGGCGGAAAAGCAGCATTTCTATAGCCAAGAGCTTGCAGATGGTGAAATTCAACCTCTTAGCTTTCTCATGGCTAGGAGGAAATGGTCTTTTACTTGTCCACATCTGAGGGACCGAGGGCTGGCTGTTGTGCTTAGACGGGGTTGAGAAGGGTGTCCCCGGCAAACTGCCGGTCTGTGAGGAAGATGCAGGCCGACATGTTAGGTTGCCTTGATCCATAGGTGGTGCTATTGATGTCGGACAACGCTGAACACCAGCTGGTGTTTCCACCTCCAAAGAAAATGATGACCTGCCAATCACGCTGGCTGTTGCGGGTAAAGAGGTGGCAGGTCTGCGTCCCAAAACAGGTGTGACTGCTGTCCCCCCAGTCACAGAGGATGAAGAGGCCGCGGATGCACAAGATGTGGCAGACGGTGGTTGGCCCAGCCGGCTAGGCCGCATTGTAGCACAGTGAGCTTCCCACTGCAACTTATGCTTCATATCCATGTGCCGGTTCATGCATGAAGTACTCAAACTACATATTTTTGGGCCTCTACTTATCTTTTGCTGACAAATGTTACAGATAACACAAGTTGGGTCATCCTTATCGATCTGAAAAAAGCCCAGTCTATGCAAGGCTTAGCACCCATGCGACCTGAAGAGCCACCACGACTTGTGGTCAGATTCAGAGTTGTGTTTGAGGATGCAGTTGTTGATGTGCTTCCAGTACTACGTCTCTGTCCAGGAAGGCGCAACCTGACCTCGTCGTCACTAGCATCCTCCTCTACCTCCTCTGCTGACCTCATCGACTGGCTGACTGTGGGTTGACAGTAAGTGGGATCTCCAACCTCGTCATCATCACCCTGTGTGTTATCACACCCGTCGTCCTCAGAGCAAACCTCTTCCTGCCCTGACAAAAAACTCTAGTTGTCGCTCCAATCAGATATTTGAGTCCCATCATCGTCTTCGTCATTGTCTCCACCAACAGGAGTTACAGTATGGGAACGAGGGTCTACATTATGGTCAGAACCTTCTGCGTCTGGTCCTGGATCCGACTCATAAAGATTCTGGGCATCAGTGCAGATCATTTCCTCGTCTGGATTCACAGAAGCTCTGGAGCCGACCTCTGATTCCCAGGCTATAGTATGAGTAAACAGCTCTGCAGACTCAACCATCTGTTCTTCCACATACTCAGACTGGCAGCTGGAGACTTGGGAGCAGTGAGGAAGCAAGTGCGATTGGGGTGACACCTCTGAGAACTGGAGTATTTGTGATGTTGAAGTTGAGGTGGAGGAGAGCCCACTTAAAGGAGCACTTGATATCCGTTGAAGCACCTGCTGTTTCGGTGCCTCATCTGGAATTTGTAGCAATTGGCGTAGCCGTAAGAAAGGGATCTTATCACATTGTCCGCTAAAAGAAGTAGACATCTTAGTTTGGCTGGAAGATGGTCTTTCTTCTGCCGATGTTACTGTTGCTTTAACACCTACCCCACGGACACAACCTTTTTTTCCCTTCCCAACATGCCTATTCCCCTTTCCACCAGCAGCAAGCCTTTTTCCACTCATTTTGGTGGTTAACTAATTGACAACTCTGGAGTTGTTTGCACAAAAAACAATGGATGGGAACCGAGCAGAGCTGAGTGGTCAAACTGTGGTATTAGCCCAAAAGTATTGGCTGGGTTAGATGCAGATAAAAATTATTTTGAATTTGAAACCTGGTGGAGGTTAGTGTAGATGGACTAATAGAACATGTCCCACACACTGCTACAAGCCGAAATATTTTTTCAGAACTAGATGCAGATAAAAATTATATTGAATTTGCAACCTGGTGGAGGTTAGTATAGATGGACTAATAGAACTAGTCCCACACACTGCTATAAGCCGAAGACCAAATATTTTTTCAGATCTAGATGCAGATAAAAATTATATTGAATTTGCAACCTGGTGGAGGTTAGTATAGGTGGACTAATAGAACATGTCCCACACACTGCTACAAGCCAAAATATTTTTTCAGAGCTAGATGCAGATAAAAATTATTTTGAATTTGAAACCTGGAGGAGGTTAGTTTAGATGGACTAATAGAAAAAGTCCCACAAACTGCTACAAGCCGAAGCCGAAATATTTTTTCAGAGCTAGATGCAGATAAAAATTATATTGAATTTGCAACATGGTGGAGGTTAGTATAGATGGACTAATAGAACAAGTCCCACACACTGCTACAAGCTGAAATATTTTTTCAGAGCTTGATGCAGATAAAATTATTTTGAATTTGCAACCTAGTGAAGGTTAATAGAGATGGACTAATAGAACAAGTCCCACACACTGCTACAAGCTGAAATATTTTTTCAGAGCTAGATGCAGATAAAAATTATATTGAATTTGCAATCTGGTGGAGGTTAGCATAGATGGACTAATAGAACAAGTCCCACACACTGCTACAAGCCGAAGCCCAAATATTTTTTCAGAGCTAGATGCAGATAAAAATTATGTTGAATTTGCAACCTGGTGGAGGTTACTATAGATGGACTAATAGAACAAGTCCCACACACTGCTACAAGCCAAAATATTTTTTCAGAGCTAGATGCATATAGAAATTATATTGAATTTGCAACCTGGTGGAGGTTAGTATAGATGGACTAATAGAACAAGTCCCACACACTGCTACAAGCCGAAAGATTTTTTCAGAGCTAGATGCAGATAAAAATTATATTGAATTTGCAACCTGGTGGAGGTTAGTATAGTTGGACTAATATAATGATGCTATGCCCAAAAGGTTTTACTTCACTAAGTGCAGTAAAAAAATTTGTATTCTGTACACAGGTGGTGTAGCTTGCAACACAGGTAGGCTACTCCACTGACTAACACACACTGCAAGAGGCCAAAAGGGATTTGCTTTGCTAGATTTAGCCAAATGCTGTGAAAAAAACTTGCACAGCACTGGCACAGACCTGCCTGGCAAAAAGTGATAGGAACTGATGTAACCTAGCCCTCAAAAGGACTGCAATTGCAATTAGTTTTTACTCCCAACCTATCTATTTAAGAGCACAGACCTGCCTGATAAAAGTGATAGGAACTGATGTAACCTAGCCCTCAAAAGGACTGCAACTACAATTAGTCTTTACTCCCAACCTATCTATTTAAGAGCACAGACCTGCCTGATAAAAGTCATAGGAAATTATGTAACCTAGTCCTCAAAAGGACTGCAATCACAACTATTCCCTACTCCCAAGCTATCTGTAGATTTTTGCGAAAATTGGCTTGAAATTAACACTGAAAGTATAGCGCACACAGCAACAGGGGTGCCGTCTAACATGCAGCTGCAGCAGTGAGAAAATGGTGGCGACGGGGAAAATGGCTGGGTCTTATAGGGCAAAGACATGTGACATACACTGCCAATGGCTTGTAGCAGTGTGTGGGACTTGTTCTATTAGTCCATCTATACTAACCTCCACCAGGTTGCAAATTCAGAATAATTTTATCTGCATGTGACCCAGCCAATACTTTTGGGCTAATGCCCAAGGTGTTAAAGCAACAGTAACATCTGCAGATGAAAGACCATCTTCCAGCCAAACTAAGATATCTACTTCTTTTAGTGGACAATGTGATAATATCCCTTTCTTACGGCCACGCCAATCGCTACAAATTCCAGATGAGGCACAAAAACAGCAGGTGCTACAACGGATATCAAGTGCTCCTTTAAGTGGGCTCTCCTCCACCTCAACTTCAACATCACAAATACTCCAGTCCTCAGAGGTGTCACCCCAATCGCACTTGCTTCCTCACAGCTCCCAAGTCTCCAGCTGCCCGTCTGAGTATGGGGTAGAACAGATGGTTGAGTCTGCAGAGCTGTTTACTCATACTATAGCCTGGGAATCAGAGATCGGCTCCAGAGCTTCTGTGAATCCAGACGAGGAAATGATCTGCACTGATGCCCAGAATCTTTTTGAGTCGGATCCAGGACCAGACGCAGAAGGTTCTGACCATAATGTAGACCCTCGTTCCCAAACTGTAACTCCTGTTGGTGGAGACAATGAGGAAGACGATGATGAGACTCAAATACCTGATTGGAGCGACAACTTGAGATTTTTGTCAGGGCAGGAAGAGTTTGGCTCTGAGGACGACGGGTGTGATAACACACAGGGTGATGATGACGAGGTTGTAGATCCCACTTACTGTCAACCCACAATCAGCCAGTCTATGAGGTCAGCAGCGGCAGTGGAGGAGGATGCTAGTGACTACGAGGTCAGGTTGCACCTTCCTGGACAGAGACGTAGTACTGGAAGCACGTCAACAACTGCATCCTCAAACACAACTCTGCCTCTGACCACAAGTCGTGGTGGCTCTTCGGGTCGCATGGGTGCTAAGCCTTGCATAGCCTGGGCATTTTTTC
Source organism: Phyllobates terribilis (assembly GCF_046119375.1). Classification (NCBI taxonomy): domain Eukaryota; kingdom Metazoa; phylum Chordata; class Amphibia; order Anura; family Dendrobatidae; genus Phyllobates; species Phyllobates terribilis. The sequence continues at coordinate 122,363,931 of NW_027362762.1, read as the reverse complement.
AGATCGATAAGGATGACCCAACTCGAGTTATCTGTAACATTTGTCAGCAAAAGCTAAGTAGAGGCCAAAAAGTATATAGTTTGAGTACTTCATGCCTGAACCGGCACATGGATATGAAGCATAAGTTGCAGTGGGAAGCTCACTGTGCTACAATGCGGCCTAGCCGGCCGGGCCAACCACCGTCTGCCACATCTTGTGCATCCGCGGCCTCCTCATCCTCTGTGACTGGGGGGACAGCAGTCACACCTGTTTTGGGACGCAGACCTGACACCTCTTTACCCGCAACAGCCAGCGTGATTGGCAGGTCATCATTTTCTTTGGAGGTGGAAACACCAGCTTGTGTTCAGCGCTGTCCGACATCGATAGCGCCACCTTTGGATCAAGGCAACCTAACATGTCCGCCTGCATCTTCCTCACAGACCGGCAGTTTGCCGGGGACACCCTTCTCAACCCCGTCTAAGCACAACAGCCAGCCCTCGGTCCCTCAGATGTGGACAAGTAAAAGACCATTTCCACCTAGCCATGAGAAAGCTAAGAGGTTGAATTTCACCATCTGCAAGCTCTTGGCTACAGAAATGCTGCCTTTCCGCCTGGTGGACACAGAGAATTTTCGAGACCTTATGTTCGTCGCAGTGCCCCAGTAACAGATGCCCAGTCGGCACTACTTCTCAAAGAAAGGTGTGCCTGCGCTGCACCATCATGTCGCAGACAACATCACCGCTTCTTTGAGAAACTCTGTGTGTGACAGGGTGCATTTCACCACAGACACTTGGACGAGTAGGCATGGACAGGGGCGTTACATGTCGCTGACTGGGCACTGGGTAACTATGGTGACAGCAGGACAAGGGGCTGCTGTCCAAGACTTGCCGTCCCCATGAGTTGTGCGTCAATCCTCTTTATCTCGAAGTTCCTCCACTGCTTCTGCCTCCTCAACCTCCTCTCGGTCCTCCACCTGCACCCAAAGCCTGTCTGGTCATGCCACAAGCTTTCTAACTGCGCAGAAGGGATCCTGAACACCTCCTTACTATGCTGGCTGCAGGTCTCAACGTCATCAGGCAGTTTTTACTTTGAAATGTCTGGGAAATGTGAGTCACACAGCTGAGGAGTTGTGGTCAGCTCTGGAGAACCAGTTTCATGAATGGTTGTCTCCACTGGACCTGCAACCAGGGAAGGCCGTGTGCGACAATGCTGAAAACCTGGGTGCGGCCCTTCGCCTGGGCAATGTCACACACGTGCCTTGTATGGCTCACGTGTTGAACCTGGTTGTCCAGCAATTTTTAGCCCACTATCCCGGACTAGATGGCCTTCTGCAGAGGGCACGGTCGCTGTGTGCTCACTTCCGCCATTCGCATCCCGCAACTCAGCGACTTACATCTCTACAGAAGTCGTTGGGCCTGCCACTTCACCGGCTAAAATGTGATGTGCCTACCCGGTGGAATTCAACTCTGCACATGTTGCAGCGACTGTGGCAGCATCGACAAGCCCTGGTGCAATACGTTCTGACGTATAGCCTGGGCCAACGAGATCCAGAGGTGGGGCAAATCACGCTGGAGGAGTGGTCTCAGATCAGGGACCTATGCACCCTTCTGCACAGTTTTGAAATGGCGATGAAGATGTTTAGTGCTGACGATGCCATTATCAGCATGACTATTCTAGTGATTTACATGCTGGAGTACATGTTAAACAGAATTCCGAGTCAGGTGGTGGCACAAGAGGAGGTGGAGGAAGTAGAGGAGAAGGAGTTGTATGCGGAAGGGCTAACATCTGCAAGGTCCAGACGGTTGGCAGCACCAAGGCGGCAGGCATGTGAGGGTGGGGGAGATGATTTTACCAGGGCGCATGGTAGCAGCCAAACTAGTGAGGAAGGTGCAGGAGCCCAGGAAGAAGTGGAGGACGAACTGATGGAAGACTCATCAGATGAAGGAGACCTTGATCACATTTCTGTTGTGCGAGGTTGGGGGGAGAGGGCAGAGGAAGGAAGCATGATTGTTACCTCGCCACCAACACAACAGGGACTTGGTGCTCCTGGATGCGCAAGACACATGAGTGCTTTCTTGCTGCACTACCTGCAACATGACCCTCGAATTGTGAGAATTAGAAATAATCCTGACTACTGGGTTGCCACACTGTTAGATCCCCGGTACAAAAGTAAATTTTCAGAAATTATTCCTGCCATAGAAAGAGATGCACGCATGCAGGAGTATCAGCAGAGAGTGTTGCAGAATCTTACATGTGCTTTTCCACAAAACACTAGTGGTGCACGTAGTGAATCTCATAGTTCCAACTTGCCAACCGTGGGACCGTCGAGTGTTCAGCACTCAAAACGTAACAGAAACACAGTATCTGCTGGTAACATCAATTTTGCGGAATCATTTCACCACTTTTTTAGCCCATCCTTTGCAATGCCACAGGAGACAAGAAGTCTGACACATAGTCAACGCCTAGAGACGATGGTACAGTAGTATCTACAAGTAAACATTGATGCCATGACTGTGTCACTGGACCCTTGCTCTTTTTGGGCTTCAAATCTGTATGAATGGCCGGAGCTCGCCACTTACGCCTTGGAGATCTTGTCTTGCCCCGCAGCTAGCATTCTGTCTGAACGTGTGTTCATCGCTGCTGGTGGTGTGCTGACGGATAAGAGCACGCGGCTCTCCACTGATAATGTAGATAGACTCACGTTCATAAAGATGAACAAATCATGGATTCGAAACGACTTTTCTACCCCTGTGTCATCCTGGGGAGAGTAAAAGCTTGATGATTTGTTAAAATCACCTCACCAACCATTTTAAGCTTTCAAATTACTAATCATGTTTATCTGTATCTTGGCTGGAAAATAATTTGGGCCTTGTAGCAGTGTGCAGTACTGATTCTATTAGGCCATTTATACTAAACTCCACCAGATTTAAAATTACTAATCATGTTTATCTGTATCTTGCCTGGAAAATAATTTGGGCCTTGTAGCAGTTTGCAGTACTGATTCTATTAGGCCATCTATACTAAACTCCACCAGATTTAAAATTACTAATAATGTTTATCTGTATCTTGGCTGGAAAATAATTTGGGCCTTGTAGCAGTGTGCAGTATTGATTCTATTAGGCCATCTATACTAAACTCCACCAAATTTAAAATTATTAATCATGTTTATCTGTTTCCTGGCTGGAAAATAATTTGGGCCTTGTAGCAGTTTGCAGTACTGATTCTATTAGGCAATCTATACTAAGCTCCACCAGCTTTCAAATTAATAATAATTTTTAGCTGCATCTAACCCGGAAAATAATTTTGTGGCTCCTAGATGCTCAAGACACATGAGTGCCTTCTTGCTGCACTACTTGCAACATGACCCTCAGATTGTCAGAATTCGAAATAATCCTGACTACTGGGTTGCCACACTCTTAGATATCCCACACTCTTCGATCAACCTTTTCAGTTTAATAAAGAACAAAAAAATGGTCATTTTTTAAATTATAAGCATTAGCAGGTTATTAGAAACTGAAATCAAACAGTTTTCAACTCAAAACTTTATTCTAGGTGATGTTACATTTGCACATAGGACCCCTTGTTCGAAAGGAGCTTCTGAACTCTCTCGTCCATTGAATTTGTCAGGTTTTGGATGGTTTCTGCTTCAATTGTTTTGCATGAGGACAGAATACCCTCCCAGAGCTGTTGCTTAGATGTGAACTGCCTCCCGCCATCATAGACACTCCTTTTGATGATGCTCCAGAGGTTCTCAATGGGGTTGAGGTCAGGGGAGCATGGGGATCACACCATAAGTTTGTCCCCTTTTATACCCATATCAGCCAGAGATGCAGTTGTGTTATGTGCAGCATGAGATGGTGCATTTTCATGCATGAAAATGATCTTGCTGCGGAATACACGGTTCTTCTTCTTGAACCATGGCAGGAAGTGCTGTTTGACTAACTCCACATACATTATGGAGTTCATCTTTACCCCTTCAGGGATCCTAAAGGGGCCGACAATCTCTCTCCCCATGATTCCAGCCCAAAACATTACTCCACCTCCTCCTTGTTGGCACCGTAGCTGTGTTTGCATGGGGTGTCCATCAACCAGCCAACCTCCACTTCATCCATCTGGACCATTGAGCGTTGCACGGCACTCATCGGTGAACAAAACAGTTTTGAAGTCAGTCTTCATGTATTGTGTGGCCTACTGGAGCCATTTCTGCTTGTGTACAGTGGATAGAGGAGGTCGACAGGATGGCTTACGCACAGCTACAAACCTCTGAAGGACCCTGTATCTTGCTGTTCAGGGGACGTTGGAGGCACCAGCAGCTTCAAAAACTTGTCTGCTGCTATGACAAGGCTTTTTTGCCGCTGCTCTTTTAACCTGACGTAATTGCCTGTAGGAAAGAGTCCTCAATTTTCCCTTATCAGCACGCACACGTGTGTACTGTGAATCAGCTACATACTTCTTGATTGTGCGATGATCAGGATGAAGTGTCTTGGCAATGTTGATTGTAGTCATGCCTTAACCTAAACACTCCACAATTTGTTGCTTCAAAGCAGCCGGCACATCCTTTTTCTTTCCCATTTTGGCAGAAAATGTAGGCTGCTTAATAATGTGGGACAGCCTTCTTAAGTAGTCTTGACTTTCATTGGACACACCTGCCAAACTAATTAGCACAAGTGTCTGCAATTGCTTACAGTGATATAAAGAGCCCTGACACACATCACCATCAATGAGTTTAACTGACAAACAAAAAAATTCTTACCTTATCACTCCTAAACACTTTTTGCATAATAATTTGGAACACAGTGTACATGTGCTTTTCCACAAAACACCAGTGGTTCACGTAGTGAATCTTACAGTTCTAACTTGCCTACCGTGGTCTGTATGGAGTTGTTCAATAAAGGGCCCAAAATTAAGACAACATAGACGGGAGAGGTCTCTATAAATACGAATTCCTAAGTATTTGATACCCTGTGAGGGCCAGGCAAAGGGAAAGTTGGACTGGATGGAATCCTGTATGGATTTGGGGAGGGAGACATCGAGGGCCTCAGACTTCGCTGCATAGATTTTAAAATTTGACCATGTAACAAAGTGATCTATTTCAGCCATAACAGCAGGGATGGATATATGTGATTGAGTGATATATACTAGGACATCATCAGCAAATGCAGAGCACTTGTACTCGGTGCCTCCCACCTCAATCCACCTAATATTGGGGTTATGGAAAATTGATGAGAGCAGGTGCTCCATCACTAGGATGTATAAGAGAGGGGACAGAGGACATCCCTGCCTTGTCCCATTGGTGATTATGAAAGTTGATGAAAATGTTCCATTTATCTTCAGCCTAGGTGATGTATTGCGATACAGGGCCGTGATTTTGCCTATAAAAGGGTCCCCTAGACCCCTACCCCAAGCTTTTCAAGAGAATAATATATGGCGTGCCAGGAGACTCTATGGAATGCTTTCTCAGCATCCAACGAGAGTATCTAATTACAAATTTTTAACTGCATCTAGCCCAGGAAATACTTTGTGCCTAGTAGCAATGTCTGCTAGTCAGCGGATTATCCCAGCTGTTATGCAAGCTACACCACCTGTAGTTTGGACACTTAATTTTTTCAAAGGAAATGGTTCGGGCCCCCGTGACACTCTGTGAAGAGCATCAGGGAGGCACCCCAAGGGGCTGCGACTGGTGGTAGGACGCCTTGCGGTGGACCGCCAAGCTCGATCCTTATAAAAGCTTTTTAACTGCAGCAGCTTTAGTGGACGCTACTGGAGCTTGAATTACCGCGGCTGCTGGCATGAGTTTTGCCCTCCAATAGATCCTTGTAAAAGGATTTTAAGTGTACTCATTCAAATTAAAGAGACAATTTAAATTAAAAAGATAAGACCTGCCTCCACTGCAGGGGGGCTCGCTCGACCCACCAGCGGAAAGGCACCAGTATTGGGAGAGGGGGGCTGGCCATCAGGGTCCACCGCAGCTCTGGCACAAACCCGGCAACACGGAGGTCGCACGGGCAGGAACGGACTGGCCGCGTCGGCTTCTCACTTTTTTGGTTTTAGAAGGGCATGACATGCCTAAATCTGTGTCTCCCCCTCCTTTTACTCCTCCACCTCTTTTCTTTTCGCATGACTATATGTACTTGTCACTTTACCATGTGTTAGTTGTGCCTTCTGAGCAGTTTGTCTGCTTTTGGACACCTTTGAAGGTGTTTTCTATGTGTTTCTATGTGTTTTTTGTTTGCCTGCCATTGGTTTTAACGGTGTTCGAAGGTGTTCGACGAACAGTTCGGCGAACATACGGGTGTTCGACGAACCGAACCGAACTCGAACACTACGGGGGTGGCTCAACATTAGTGATATCTGAGATGGAGGATGAACATGAGGAGGAGGATGATGCGCTGGAGCTGTACACTGTGGGGGCAACTCTGACTGACATAGGGCCCGCAATCCTCGGTGTGGGGAGGATGTGTTCCTTCCCAAGGTCCGACTGGGTCCCGGCTTCCACTATGTTTACCCAGTGTGGCATCAGGGAGATGTACAGTCCGTGGCCACAAGCACTTGTCCACGTGTCCGTTATCAGGTAGACTCTCCCAGTAACTGCATTGTTGAGGGCACGGCAGATGTTTAGGGACACGTGCTTGTGTAGTGCGGGGATGGCACACCGGGCAAAATAGTGTCGGCTGGGGACCGAGTACCGAGGGACGGCCACCGCCATAAGGTTGCGGGAGGATACCATCTCCACCAGCCTAAGAGGCAGCATTTCCAAAGCAAGCAGTCGTGAAATGTGCGAATTTAGGACTGTGGCCTGTGGGGCGTTGGCTGCGAATTTGTGCTTTCGTTCAAAGCTCTGGGATATGGACAATTGAATGCTGCGGTGGGACGTGGACGTGGACGTTGATGCTGTTTCTTGAGAAACTGCCATAACAAGTGAAGACTGAGATGAGGGGGCATCTTTGCATGCATTATGGACAGGGTATTGCCTTGCACGCACAACAGGGCGTTCTATCACACGCACAACAGCGGAAGAAGCAGTGGTGACACCCGCTGACACTGGTCGTGGACCCTGGGATTCACCCCACAAAGTCGGGTGCTTTGCTGCCATGTGCCTGATCATGCTGGTGGTGGTCAGGCTGGTAGTTTTGTCACCCCTGCTGATGCTGGCATGGCAGGTGGTACAAATGGCCTTTTTGGTGTTATCAGCAGAGTCTTTAAAAAAATTCCAGACTCTGGAAAACCTACCGGTTGTACTGGCAACGTCCCTCGTGTTGGTGTTACGGGAAACTGTTGCCCGCCTTCTGTGTGCAGCCACCACACTGCTTCTTCCTGCCTGTTGGGGTACTCTGCCTCCCTCCCCCTGTGTGCTGCTGGCCTTGCTCTGTGTGTCCTCCTGCCACGTTGGGTCAGTTACTAGATCATCCACCACCTCCTCCTCTTCCACTTGCGCACCACGATCCTCCTCCTCACTTCGTGGCAATTGTGTTTTGTCATCGTCCACCTCTTGTGACAAATTGCCAGCGTCGACTTCCTGTGGCCGTGGCTGTTCAAATATTTGGGCATCGCTACATGGGATCTCCTCTTTCACCACTTCAAGCGGTGCAGGTGAGGGGCACAAATCTGGAAATGGACCAGTGAACAGCTCTTCAGAGTGTCCAAGTGTGGGATCAGTTGCTGTCTGACGACACTCGGCATGGTGGGAGGAAGGAGCATCAGGGTGAGGAGGAGTATGCGGTCGAGACTCACGACTACTAAAACTTGACCGTGTGGAAGACAGACCGGAGGTGGTGGTGCCCAGGTAACTGGAAGTATTATCTGCTATCCAATTAATAACCTGTTCACACTGATCAGTTCGCAATACTGGTGTTGTAGTGTGCTTCCCTAGTAATTCAGTCAAGAAGTGGGAGCGAGAAGATGTGGCTGTTGGTTGTGGCACATTTTCACCTTGGCCACGCCCCCGTCCTCTACACGCACAATCACCAGAACGTCCAGTTCCACGTCCCTTGCCACGCGCCTTGCCCATTGTAAATGAAGTAAAATAGTTAACACTCGCACTATCAATGAAAAAAGGGTAACAAAAAGTAGATTAGAACCGTGGAAGAGGAAAACCACAATTCTATTTGTCTGGCCTAAACCAGAATCTTTCAAACAGATATATTTGTGTCTGAACAGTCAGGGAGACACTATTACAGTTTTTTTTATGGCAAAAAATGCCAAAAGCAGAATAATACAGAGATTTGACCCGTGGAACTGCAAAACCACAGTTCTATTTTTCTGGCCTAAACCAGACTCTTTTAAATAGATATATTGGTGTCTGAACAGTCAGGGAGACACTATTACAGTTTTTTTTTTTACGGCAAAAATGCCAAAAACAGGATAATACAGAGATTTGACCCGTGGAACTGCAAAACCACAGTTCTATTTTTCTGGCCTACACCAGACTCTTTTAAACAGATATATTGGTGTCTGAACAGTCAGGGAGACACTAATACAGTTTTTTTTTTTACGGCAAAAATGCCAAAAACAGGATAATACAGAGATTTGTCCCGTGGAACTGCAAAACCACAGTTATAGTTATGTGGCGTACACCAGACTCTTTTAAACAGATATATTGGTGTCTGACCCGTCAGGGAGACACTATTACAGTTTTTTTATGGGAAAAAATTCCAAAAGCAGGATAATACAGAGATTTGACCCGTAGAACTGCAAAACCACAGTTTTATTTTTCCGGCCTACACCAGACTTTTTTAAACAGGACAGTCACAGACACACTCAATTTTTTTTTGCGGGGGTGGTGGTGGAATACCAAAAGGTTAATAAGATGCGTATTTGGACAGTCTGACTGAGGAAAAAAAAAATACAGGATTTAGATGAAAAAAAAAATTTTTTCCTGGCCCCTGAGACCGGGGTGATAAGTCTAGCAATTTGACCAACAGAAGCACACAGGACTGTAATGCAGCGTTTGCTGGTATAACCACTGGGTCTCCAATACAGCCTGCCTACCTGCCTGATATCTGGGATGGATATTAGTCCTGAGAAGGACTGTTTGTTTGATTTGGCAGGCTTTAGAGACCCTACACTACCTATTTCGCACTATATATCTCTCCCTAACTCAGCAGCACTGACCCTACACTGGCTGATCCAGAGCGACTGTGTCCAAGATGGCGGTGCCTGGTTTTAAATACTCGAGGTGACGCTGTGCGGCCAGCCAATCACTGTAATGCCCACAAACAACATGGCTGCGGCAATACAGTGACTGGCTGGTAATCCCTGCATGTTCATTGGCTCTGTAAAGAGAGCCAAACGTGGAGGGCGGAGACCCGAGCTCCCACCCGAGTAACCCGGAAATGCTCGGTGCTCGCCGAACATCCCGAGTAGCGTGATGCTCGGGTGAGTAATGAGCAGTGTCGAGCATGCTCGCTCAACACTAGTCTCTATGCAATGATTGTTCAGGTGCTTCTTCCAAGTGTTAGGTGTAGACTCCAGAAGAGTGTTCACCACATTTCTGGACAGAATTATCAGTCCATGAAGTTACCAGATGCTCCTTGCAGCAAAGCCAGATGTCTGAGGAAGTTCTGTGCTAGGAAAACCAGTTAGAAAGACACTTCCATAACTAATTTTCTGGAGTAAGCAGATGTACAAGGATATTTAATAAATTAAAAAATGCACAATTGGTATAGTCAAGGGGTTTCCAAACTTTATAATTCCAAATTTTTTGTTAGCTATTAATGTTATGTTGCAAATGTGGGGCAACTTAACTAACCTATTGGAAAACCACTGCCATGAAGACAATGTTGATGTTAGTGAATGGAGCCTAGTATTGTTCATATTGAGATGGTGAAAACTTGTCCTGATAGCGAACTACTTCTGATCTTTGGGCTGCTCACACATTTGAGAGTTCATTATAACAGAGGGCTCTGATACACTCTCACAAGATTCTAACACATGAACAGCATATGGTCAAGACAAGTTTTCTGCTTGTAAATAAAAACAAAACATGTTTAGTTTCATTGCAGACAGCCATCTCTCTCCTCTCTCTCATACAAACAAACACTAGGATTGTCTGCCGAATGTTCCCAGGATTCCAATACAGCAAAGGGAGGATTACATGTTAGAGGTCCCTGGCAGTGATTGAGTATGGCAGAAGAAGAAACACTGCCTGAAGATGGTTTATTGATGTGATACACTGAATTCATGTATTTTTTATGTGTTAATGCTTGATAACACTATTAATGTATGATTAAAGCCAGTTGGCATAACCAGAGTCCAATGGGCCCAAGTGCAAAATTTGGACCAGGCCCCCCCATCCTGATTGATATATATATATATATATATATATATATATATATATATATATATATATATATATATACACTGCTCAAAAAAATAAAGGGAACACTCAAATAACACATCCTAGATCTGAATGAATGAAATATTCTCATTGAATACTTTGTTCTGTACAAAGTTGAATGTGCTGACAACAAAATCACACAAAAATCATCAATGAAAATCAAATTTATTAACCAATGGAGGCCTGGATTTGGAGTCACCCCCAAAATTAAAGTGGAAAAACACAATACAGGCTGATCCAACTTTGATGTGATGTCCTTAAAACAAGTCAAAATGAGGCTCAGTATTGTGTGTGGCCTCCACGTGCCTGTATGACCTCCCTACAACACCTGAGCATGCTCCTGATGAGGTTGCGGATGAGGTCTCCTGTGGGATTTCCTCCCAGACCTGGACTGAAGCATCCACCAACTCCTGGACAGTCTGTGGTGCAACGTGATGTTGGTGGATGGAGCGAGACATGATGTCCCAAATGTGCTCAATCGTATTCAGGTCTGGGGAATTGGCTGTCGAGTCCATAGATTCAATGCCTTCATCTTGCAGAAAATGCTGACACACTCCAGCCACATGAGGTCTGGCATTATCCTGCATTAGGTGGAACCCAGGGTCAACTGCACCAGCATATGGTCTCTCAAGGGGTCTGAGGATCTCATATCGGTACCTAATGGCAGTCAGACCATATGCTGGTGCAGTTGGCCCTGGGTTCCTCCTAAATAGTGTTGAGCCACCTCCGTAGTGTTCGGGTTCGGTTCGGTTTGTCGAACACCTTAGAACACCGTCGAACACCGTTAAAACCAATGGCAGGCAAACAAAAACACATAGAAAACACCTTCAAAGGTGTCCAAAAGCTGACAAACTGCTCAGAAGACACACTCTTTAAAAAAGCCGGCCGTCAATTCAGCATCGGTACCCGACAATTTAGAACAGAAAGAATAGAGCATCACACATAGATTAGATAGATAGAAACATGTCAGTCACATATATAAGTAGTACAGTGATAGTGATGATTACTTTACTTGTCATTTAGTGTTAAAATAAAGGATTTATTTAAAAAAAAATTGGTGTGGGGTTCCCCGTAATTTTAGTCTCTAGCGGAGGTTAAGCAGATGGCTGGGGCAGATTTTTGAAGCCTGGGAAGGGGGTAATACCCACGGAGCTTCCTAGGCTACTAATATCAGCCCCCAGCTGAATACCTAGCATTTACTAGCTATTAAAATGGGGGACCCAAAAAAAAAATGACGTGGGGTCCCCCCTATTTTAATAGCTAGCAAAGGCTAGGCAGACAGCTGGGGGCTGATATTAATAGCCCAGGAAAGGTGCCATGAATATTGGCCCCCTCCCAGGCTAGAAACACCAGCCGTCAGCCGCCCCAGAAATGGCGCATCCATAGGATGCGCCAATTCCGGCACTTAGCCTCGCTCTTCCCACTGCCCTGTAGCGGTGGCAGTGGGGTAATAGGGCTGGGGTTGATGTCAGCTTATAATGCCAGCTGACATCAAGCCCAGGTTAGTAATGGAGAGGCGTCTATAAGACACCCCCATTACTAACCCCATAGTCTAAGTTAAAAAAAACACAAACACCCAGAATAAAGTCCTTTAATTGAAATAAACACACAATTCTTTAATGTTCTAAATTAAACCATACTTACCGTCATGCCCATTCCAGCTGAAGCCAATGTCTTCTGCAATAAAAGTAAAATAATAAACCAACCTCATCCTTACCTTTCCATGGTTCCCATGACGGCTTCAGCTCTGCTACATTCACATGACAGGCTGGATCGCAGCCGAAAGCTGCCATCCAGCTTGCCATGCCGCAGACACTGAGAAGCGCTGGCATGCTTGCGCTCTGCAGTGTCTCTGAAGGATGACAAGCTGGATGACAGCGCTCAGCTGCGATCCAGCCTGTCATCTCAATGCCATCCCAGCATGGGAGAATTCTCCTGCTTAAGCGCTGAGCGCAGGAGAGTTCTCCCACGCTGTCAATGACATGCATGAGGTGAGCTGAGATCATTGGACATGAACTCGGCTCATCTGGATGCCGTCACAGCGAGACACTGAGGAGCGCAAGCATGCCTGCCCTTCTCAGTGTCTGTGGCATGGCAAGCTGGATGGCAGCTTTCTGCTGCGATCCAGCCTGTCATGTCAATGTAGCAGAGCTGAAGCTGTCCTGGAAACCATGGAAAGGTAAGGATGAGATTGGTTTATTATTTTACTTTTATTGCAGAAGACATTGGCTTCAGCTGGAATGGGCGTGACAGTAAGTATGGTTTAATTTAGAACATTAAAGGAATGTGTGTTTATTTCAATTAAAGGACTTTATTCTGGGTGTTGTGTTTTCTTAAATACTTTACTAGAAATTCATGGCGGTCATGTCTAATATTGGCGTGACCCCATGAATTTCGGGCTTAGGGCAGCTGATAATACCAAGCTGGCCCTAACCCCTTTATTACCCAGTGAGCCACCGCACCAGGGCCCTGGATGAGTTGGGTACAGCGCCAGAAGAAGGCGCTTCAATGAACGCGCCATTCTCTGGGGTGGCTGCGGACTGCAATTTGCATCGAGGGGGGCCCAGAAAGCTTGGGTCTCCCAGCGCTGCGGATTCCAGCCCCCAGCTGCCTTGTACCTGGCTGGACGCAAAAATAGGGCAAAGCCCCACGTATTTTATTTTTAAATTATTTCATGAAATTCATGAAATCATAAAAAAAAGGGCTTCCCTATATTGTTGTGTCCGGCCAGGTACAAATAGGCAGCTGGTGTTTGGGGGCAGCCCGTTCCTGGATGCTGTACCTGGTTGGCATACAAAAATATGGCAAAGCCCACATGAAAATTTTTGGGAAAAATTAATTAAAAAATAATAAAAAATATTAATATTTTAGGGACTGCATCTTTATTAACCCCTCAAATGGAGGGGTTAATAAAGATGCAGTCTCTAAATGTGTTTTTTTTTTAAAAAATTTAATGAATTTTTCACCAAAAATTTGATGTGGCCTTCGCCATATTTTTGTGCCCAGCCAGGTACAGCAGGCAGGAACGGGCTGCCTCCAACCCCCAGATGCCTATTTGTACCTGGCTGGAAACAAAAATACAGGGAAGCCCTTTTTTTAATTATTTCATGAATTTCATGAAATAATTTAAAAAAAATTGACGTGGGGCTTCGCCTTATTTTTGTGTCCAGCCAGGTACAACTAAGCAGCTGGGGGCTGGAATCCGCAGCACAGGGAGGCCCAAGCTTTCTGCCCCCCCGATGCAAATTGCAGTCCGCAGCCACCCCAGAAAATGGCGCGTTCATAGAAGCGCCATCTTCTGGCGCTGTACCCAACTCATCCAGGGCCCTGGTGTGGTGGCTCACTGGGTAATAAAGGGGTTAGGGCCAGCTTGGTATTATCAGCTGGCCCTAAGCCCGAAATTCATGGGGTCACGCCAATATTAGACATGACCGCCTTGAATTTCTAGTAAAGTATTTAAAAAAAACACAACACCCAGAATAAAGTCCTTTAATTGAAATAAACACACATTCCTTTAATGTTCTAAATTAAACCATACTTACCGTCACGCCCATTCCAGCTGAAGCCCATGTCTTCTGCAATAAAAGTAAAATAATAAACCAACCTCATCCTTACTTTTCCATGGTTCCCAGGACAGCTTCAGCTCTGCTACATTGACATGACAAGCTGGAGCGCAGCATCCAGCTTGCCATGCCGCAGACACTGATAAGCGCAGGCATGCTTGCGCTCCTCACTGTCTCGCTGTGACGGCATCCAGATGAGCCGAGTTCATGTCCAATGAACTCAGCTCACCTCATACACGTCACTGACAGCGTGGGAGAATTCTCCTGCGCTCAGCGCTTGAGCAGGAGAATTCTCCCACGCTGGGATGGCATTGAGATGACAGGCTGGATCGCAGCTGAGCACTGCCATCCAACTTGTCATCCTTCAGAGACACTGCAGAGCGCAAGCATGCCTGCGCTTCTCAGTGTCTGCGGCATGGCAAGCTGGATGGCAGCTTTCGGCTGCAATCCAGCCTGTCATGTGAATGTAGCAGAACTGAAGCCGTCATGGGAACCATGGAAAGGTAAGGATGAGGTTGGTTTATTATTTTACTTTTATTGCAGAAGACATTGGCTTCAGCTGGAATGGGCATGACGGTAAGTATGGTTTAATTTAGAACATTAAAGAATTGTGTGTTTATTTCAATTAAAGGACTTTATTCTGGGTGTTTTTTTTAACTTAGACTATGGGGTTAGTAATGGGGGTGTCTTATAGACGCCTCTCCATTACTAACCTGGGCTTGATGTCAGCTGGCATATAAGCTGACATCAACCCCAGCCCTATTACCCCACTGCCACCACTACAGGGCAGTGGGAAGAGCGAGGCTAAGTGCCAGAATTGGTGAATCCTATGGATGCGCCATTTCTGGGGCGGCTGACGGCTGGTGTTTCTAGCCTGGGAGGGGGCCAATATTCATGGCACCCTTCCTGGGTTATTCATATCAGCCCCCAGCTGTCTGCCTAGCCTTTGCTAGCTATTAAAATAGGGGGGACCCCACATCATATTTTTGGGGGTCCCCCATTTTAATAGCTAGTAAAGGCTAGGTATTCAGCTGGGGGCTGATATTAGTAGCCTGGGAAGTTCCGTGGGTATTACCCCCTTCCCAGGCTTCAAACATCTGCCCCAGCCGTCTGCTTAACCTCCGCTAGAGACTCAAATTACGGGGAACCCCACGCCAATTTTTTTTTAATAAATCCTTTATTTTAACACTAAATGACAAGTACAGTAACCAACACTGTTACTGTACTTATTATAAATGTGACTGACATGTTTCTATCTATCTAATCTATGTGTGATGCTCTATTCTTTCTGTTCTAAATTGTCGGGTACCGATGCTGAATTACCGGCCGGCTTTTTTAAAGAGACAGGTGCATGAAAACACTATTATTTTTTTCTAATAAATCCTTGAACACTAAATGATAAGTACAGTAACCAACACTGTCACTGTAATTCTTATATATGTGACTGACATGTTTCTATCTATCTAATCTATGTGTAATGCTCTATTCTTTCTGTTCTAAATTGTCGGGTACCGGTGTATACCGCTGCTGAATTGCCGGCTTTTCTTGTTTCACTGTGAGCACTGTTCCCATCGATTGGGCAACCACTGTAATGCCACAACCACCATGGCTGTGGCATTACAATGAGTGGCAGACATTCCGTGCATGATGTGAAAAAATCCAGTTACGCTTTTGGTGCACGAACAGTTATCGAACATAACCTCGAACAGCCGAATTTTTTGCAAATCGTTCGCGTTCGTTGAACGACTCGGACACCGCCCAAAACAGCTCAAATTTGAGATTGGCAAACAGTTCAATTCGAAAACCACTCATCTCTACTCCTAATGCAGGACAATGTCAGACCTCATGTGGCTGGAGTGTGTCAGCAGTTCCTGCAAGATGAAGGCATTGAAGCTATAGACTGGCCCGCCCGTTCCCCAGACCTGAATTCGATTGAGCACATTTGGGACATTATGTCTCGCTCCATCCACCAACATCTCGTTGCACCACAGACTGTCCAGTAGTTGGCGGATGCTTTAGTCCAGGTCTGGGAGGAGATCCCTCAGGAGACCATACGCAACCTCATCAGGAGCATGCCCAGGCGTTGTAGGGAGGTCATACAGGCATGTGAAGGCCACACACAATACTGAGCCTCATTTTGACTTTTTTTAAGGACATTACATTAAAGTTGGATCAGCCTGTAGTGTGTTTTTCCACTTTAATTTTGGGGGTGACTCCAAATCCTGGCCTCCATTGGCTGATAAATTTGATTTCCATTGATGATTTATTTTTGAGTGATTTTGTTGTCAGCACATTCAACTTTGTACAGAACAAAGTATCAATGAGAATATTTCATTCTTTCAGATCTAGGATTTGTTGGAATTTCTAGAATTACTCTTTATTTTTAATTTTGCAGGTGGCCTATGGGGTTACAGGGATAGCCTAACCGCTTACATGCCTTGGTTGCTAATGCTATTCCATCTAAGGGGTTAAATAGCCAAAATCAGAAGTTTATTTGATACAGGCTCTTAAAGGCATTCCATGACATGCTTGTACATCATTATGCCTTATAGAGGTCTCATTTGTCTATTATTAAAACTGGTCTTCTTTCATGTAGTAACCAATCACAGTGTAGCTTTCATTTTCTCCAGAGCAGTTGTTTGAGATGGGCGATAAGGTGAGTTTTTGATAAATGAGGCTCACAGTCGCTGTTTGTTGGAAAAAATATATTTATTAATGATTATTATTATAATTATTATTATTATTTTTCCCTCTTTGTTAAGCATTACCAGAGAAAACATTATTCATAAATTTCTGAAGAACGTTGAATAAAAATTTCTGAATGAAAATACAGATGGCTTCTGTAGACATAAATGCAAGATCACTTTTGGCAGCGGTTACTGGACACCAACCACAACAGGCGAATAAGAGTAATGCTGAATCACATTCATGAGAAATGGTTTTCAATCATTTTGGTTTTCCGTCGAGGTGCACACTAATCTGAATAAGAGAAATCAATGTGCTGTAAATGTATTATAATGTGGCATGTTCTGTACTGCCAAACTGGAAATTTGTAGACTACTGGACATTAAAAAATAACTTTCAGTGTTGTACTTTGGGACCCAAGAGATTCTACGCAAAATCTGAAAATGGGGATCTAAACTATCTCTGGTCAGTATAGTATTTTTTGTGTCCTTACTAGAGATGAGCGTTGTTCTACTCGAACTGTTCGCCAATCTCAAATTCGAGCTGTTTTGGGCGGTGTTCGAGCCGGTCGGCGAACACGAACAATTTGAGAAAAATTTGGCTGTTCGAGGTTATGTTCGATAACTGTTCGTGCACCAAAATCATAACTGGATTTTTTCTCAGTAATGATGAAAATTAATGTTAATACGCAGTTTGAGTGTACAGCGGGGCGGGGGGAGGGGCAGGGGATGGATCTCTGCAGGAACAATGAAGATCTCCATTTTTTTTTCTCTTTCCCGCATTTGCAGTGGGGAGGTGCAATCTGTCAGCCTATCAGCAGCGCACACACGGAGCAAAGTGCTTTTTTTCACACAAGCAAGGGCATGTGTGATTGGCAGTGTATGTCACATGTCCTTGCCCTATAAGACCAAGCCATTTTCCCCGTCGCCACCATTTTCTCACTGCTGCAGCTGCGTGTTAGACGGCACCGCTGTTGCTGTGTGCGCTATACCTTGTTAATTTCAAGCCAATTTTCGCACAAATATACAGATAGCTTGGGAGTAGGGAATAGTTGTGATTGCAGTCCTTTTAAGGACTAGGTTACAGCATTTCCTACGACTTTTATCAAGCAGGTCTGTGCTCTTAAATAGATAGATTGTGGGAGTAAAGACTAATTGTAATTGGAGTCCTTTTCAGGACTAGGTTACATCAGTTCCTATCAGTTTTTGCCAGGCAGGTCTGTGCCAGTGCTGTGCAAGTTTTTTTCACAGCATTTGGCTGAATCTAGCAAAGCTAATCCTTTTTGGCCTATTGCAGAGTGTGTTAGTCAGTGGAGTAGCCTATCTGTGTTGCAAGATATACCACCTGTGTATAGAATACCAATTTTTTTACTGCACCTAGTGATGTAAAATCTTTTGGGCATAGCATCATTCTATTAGTCCATCTATACTGACCTCCATCAGGTTGCAAATTAAAAATAATTTTTTTCTGCATCTAGCTCTGAAAAAATATTTGGGCTTCTAGCAGTGTGTGGGACTTGGTCTATTAGTCCATATATACTGACCTCCATCAGGTTGCAAATTAAAAATAATTTTTTTCTTCATTTATCTCTGAAAAAATATTTGGGCTTCTAGCAGCGTGTGGGACTTGTTCTATTAGTCCATCTATACTGACCTCCATCAGGTGGCAAATTAAAAATAATTTTTTTCTGCATCTAGCTCTGAAAAAATATTTGGGCTTCTAGCAGTGTGTGGGACTTGGTCTATTAGTCCATCTATACTGACCTCCATCAGGTTGCAAATTAAAAATAATTTTTTTCTGCATCTAGCTCTGAAAAAATATTTGGGCTTCTAGCAGTGTGTGGGACTTGGTCTATTAGTCCATCTATACTGACCTCCATCAGGTTGCAAATTGAATAAAAAAAATTTCTGCATCTAGCTCTGAAAAAATATTTGGGCTTCTAGCGGTGTGTGGGACTTGGTCTATTAGTCCATCTATACTGACCTCCATCAGGTTGCAAATTAAAAATAATTTTTTTCTGCATCTAGCTCTGAAAAAATATTTGGGCTTCTAGCAGTGTGTGGGACTTGGTCTATTAGTCCATCTATACTGACCTCCATCAGGTTGCAAATTAAAAATAATTTTTTTCTTCATTTAGCTCTGAAAAAATATTTGGGCTTCTAGCAGTGTGTGGGACTTGTTCTATTAGTCCTTCTATACTGACCTCCAGCAGGTTGCAAATTGAATATAATTTTTTTCTGCATCTAGCTCTGAAAAAATATTTGGGCTTCTAGCGGTGTGTGGGACTTGGTCTATTAGTCCATCTATACTGACCTCCATCAGGTTGCAAATTAAAAATAATTTTTTTCTGCATCTAGCTCTGAAAAAATATTTGGGCTTCTAGCAGTGTGTGGGACTTGGTCTATTAGTCCATATATACTGACCTCCATCAGGTTGCAAATTAAAAATAATTTTTTTCTTCATTTTTCTCTGAAAAAATATTTGGGCTTCTAGCAGCGTGTGGGACTTGTTCTATTAGTCCATCTATACTGACCTCCATCAGGTTGCAAATTAAAAATAATTTTTTTCTGCATCTAGCTCTGAAAAAATATTTGGGCTTCTAGCAGTGTGTGGGACTTTGTCTATTAGTCGATCTATACTGACCTCCATCAGGTTGCAAATTAAAAATAATTTTTTTCTGCATCTAGCTCTGAAAAAATATTTGGGCTTCTAGCAGTGTGTGGGACTTGGTCTATTAGTCCATCTATACTGACCTCCATCAGGTTGCAAATTGAATAAAAAAAATTTCTGCATTTAGCTCTGAAAAAATATTTGGGCTTCTAGCGGTGTGTGGGACTTGGTCTATTAGTCCATCTATACTGACCTCCATCAGGTTGCAAATTAAAAATAATTTTTTTCTGCATCTAGCTCTGAAAAAATATTTGGGCTTCTAGCAGTGTGTGGGACTTGGTCTATTAGTCCATCTATACTGACCTCCATCAGGTTGCAAATTAAAAATAATTTTTTTCTTCATTTAGCTCTGAAAAAATATTTGGGCTTCTAGCAGTGTGTGGGACTTGTTCTATTAGTCCTTCTATACTGACCTCCAGCAGGTTGCAAATTGAATATAATTTTTTTCTGCATCTAGCTCTGAAAAAATATTTGGGCTTCTAGCGGTGTGTGGGACTTGGTCTATTAGTCCATCTATACTGACCTCCATCAGGTTGCAAATTAAAAATAATTTTTTTCTGCATCTAGCTCTGAAAAAATATTTGGGCTTCTAGCAGTGTGTGGGACTTGGTCTATTAGTCCATCTATACTGACCTCCATCAGGTTGCAAATTAAAAATAATTTTTTTCTTCATTTATCTCTGAAAAAATATTTGGGCTTCTAGCAGCGTGTGGGACTTGTTCTATTAGTCCATCTATACTGACCTCCATCA
This sequence comes from Phyllobates terribilis, assembly GCF_046119375.1. Lineage (NCBI taxonomy): Eukaryota > Metazoa > Chordata > Amphibia > Anura > Dendrobatidae > Phyllobates > Phyllobates terribilis. The sequence goes on along the minus strand of NW_027362762.1, from coordinate 122,343,947 downwards.
GGTTGCAAATTAAAAATAATTTTTTTCTGCATCTAGCTCTGAAAAAATATTTGGGCTTCTAGCAGTGTGTGGGACTTGGTCTATTAGTCCATCTATACTGACCTCCATCAGGTTGCAAATTAAAAATAATTTTTTTCTTCATTTAGCTCTGAAAAAATATTTGGGCTTCTAGCAGTGTGTGGGACTTGTTCTATTAGTCTTTCTATACTGACCTCCAGCAGGTTGCAAATTGAATATAATTTTTTTCTGCATCTAGCTCTGAAAAAATATTTGGGCTTCTAGCGGTGTGTGGGACTTGGTCTATTAGTCCATCTATACTGACCTCCATCAGGTTGCAAATTAAAAATAATTTTTTTCTGCATCTAGCTCTGAAAAAATATTTGGGCTTCTAGCAGTGTGTGGGACTTGGTCTATTAGTCCATCTATACTGACCTCCATCAGGTTGCAAATTGAATAAAAAAAATTTCTGCATCTAGCTCTGAAAAAATATTTGGGCTTCTAGCGGTGTGTGGGACTTGGTCTATTAGTCCATCTATACTGACCTCCATCAGGTTGCAAATTAAAAATAATTTTTTTCTGCATCTAACCCAGCCAATAGTTTTGGCCTAATACCACAGTTTGGCCACTCAGCTCTGCTCGGTTACCATCCATTGTTTTTTTGTGCAAACAACTCCAGAGTTGTGAATTAGTTAACCACCAAAATGAGTGGAAAAAGGCCTGCTGCTGGTGGAAAGGGGAATAGGCGTGTTGGGAAGGGGAAAAAAGGTTGTGTCCGTGGGGTAGGTGCAGAAGAAAGACCATCTTCCAGCCAAACTAAAATGTCTACTTCTTTTAGCGGACAATGTGATAAGATCCCTTTCTTACGGCCACGCCAATCGCTACAAATTCCAGATGAGGCACAAAAACAGCAGGTGCTTCAACGGATATCAAGTGCTCCTTTAAGTGGGCTCTCCTCCACATCAACTTCAACATCACAAATACTCCAGTCCTCAAAGGTGTCACCCAAATCGCACTTGCTTCCTCACAGCTCCCAAATCTCCAGCTGCCCGTCTGAGTATGAGGTAGAACAGATGGTTGAGTCTGCAGAGCTGTTTACTCATACTATAGCCTGGGAATCAGAGGTCGACTCCAGCGCTTCTGTGAATCCAGACGAGGAAATGATCTGCACTGATGCCCAGAATCTTTATGAGTCGGATCCAGGACCAGACGCAGAAGGTTCTGACCATAATGTAGACCCTCATTCCCAAACTGTAACTCCTGTTGGTGGAGACAATGAGGAAGACGATGATAAGACTCAAATACCTGATTGGAGCGACAACTTTAGTTTTTTGTCAGGGCAGGAACAGGTTGGCTCTGAGGACGACGGGTGTGATAACGCACAGGGTGATGATGATGAGGTCGGAGATCCCACTTACTGTCAACCCACAGTCAGCCAAGAGATGAGGTCAGCAGAGGAGGTGGAGGAAGATGCTAGTGACGACGAGGTCAGGTTGCGCCTTCCTGGACAGAGACGTAGTACTGGAAGCACGTCAACAACTGCATCCTCAAACACAACTCTGCCTCTCACCACAAGTCGTGGTGGCTCTTCAGGTCGCATGGGTGCTAAGCCTTGCATAGCCTGGGCATTTTTTCAGATCGATAAAGATGACCCAACTCGTGTTATCTGTAACATTTGTCAGCAAAAGCTAAGTAGAGGCCAAAAAGTACATAGTTTGAGTACTTCATGCATGAACCGGCACATGGACATGAAGCATAAGTTGCAGTGGGAAGCTCAGTGTGCTACAATGCGGCCTAGCCGGCCGGGCCAACCACCGTCTGCCATATCTTGTGCATCCGCGGCCTCTTCATCCTCTGTGACTGGGGGGACAGCAGTCACACCTGTTTTGGGACGCAGACCTGCCACCTCTTTACCCGCAACAGCCAGCGTGATTGGCAGGTCATCATTTTCTTTGGAGGTGGTAACACCAGCTGGTCTTGAGCGCTGTCCGACATCGATAGCACCACCTTTGGATCAAGGCAACCTAACATGTCCGCCTGCATCTTCCTCACAGACCGGAAGTTTGCCGGGGACACCCTTATCAACCCCGTCTAAGCACAATAGCCAGCCCTCGGTCCCTCAGATGTGGACAAGTAAAAGACCATTTCCTCCTAGCCATGAGAAAGCTAAGAGGTTGAATTTCACCATCTGCAAGCTCTTGGCTACAGAAATGCTGCCTTTCCGCCTGGTGGACACAGAGGATTTTCGAGACCTTATGTCAGTCGCAGTGCCCCAGTACCAGATGCCCAGTCGGCACTACTTCTCAAAGAAAGGTGTGCCTGCACTCCACCAGCATGTCGCACACAACATCACCGCTTCTTTGAGAAACTCTGTGTGTGACAGGGTGCATTTCACCACAGACACTTGGACGAGTAGGCATGGACAGGGGCGTTACATGTCGCTGACTGGGCACTGGGTAACTATGGTGACAGCAGGACAAGGGGCTGCTGTCCAAGTCTTGCCGTCCCCACGAGTTGTGCGTCAATCCTCTTTATGTCAAAGTTCCTCCACTGCTTCTGCCTCCTCAACCTCCTCTCGGTCTTCCACCTGCACCCAAAGCCTGTCTGGTCATGCCACAAGCTTTCTAACTGCGCAGAAGGGATCCTGCACACCTCCTTACTATGCTGGCAGTAGGGCTCAACGTCATCAGGCGGTTTTTACATTGAAATGTCTGGGAAATGTGAGTCACACAGCTGAGGAGTTGTGGTCAGCTATGGAGAACCAATTTCATGAATGGTTGTCTCCACTGGACCTGAAACCAGGGAAGGCCGTGTGCGACAATGCTGCAAACCTGGGTGCGGCCCTTCGCCGGGGCAATGTCACACACGTGCCTTGTATGGCTCACGTGTTGAACCTGGTTGTCCAGCAATTTTTAGCCCACTATCCCAGACTAGATGGCCTTCTGCAGAGGGCACGGTCGCTGTGTGCTCACTTCCGCCGTTCGCATCCCGCAGCTCAGCGACTTACATCTCTACAGAAGTCGTTGAGCCTGCCACTTCACCGGCTAAAATGCGATGTGCCTACCCGGTGGAATTCAACTATGCACATGTTGCAGCGACTGTGGCAGCACCGACAAGCCCTGGTGCAATACGTTCTGACGTATAGCCTGGGCCAACGAGATTCAGAGGTGGGGCAAATCACGCTGGAGGAGTGGTCTCAGATCAGGGACCTATGCACCCTTCTGCACAGTTTTGAAATGGCGACGAAGATGTTTAGTGCTGACGATGCCATTATCAGCATGACTATTCCGGTGATTTACATGCTGGAGCACATGTTAAACAGAATTCGGAGTCAGGTGGTGGCACAAGAGGAGGTGGAGGAAGTAGAGGAGGAGGAGTTGTATGCGGAAGGGCTAACATCTGCAAGGTCCAGACGGTCGGCAGCACCAAGGAGGCAGGCATGTGAGGGTGGGGGAGATGATTTTACCAGGGCGCATGGTAGCAGCCAAACTAGTGAGGAAGGTGCAGGAGCCCAGGAAGAAGTGGAGGATGAACTGATGGAAGACTCATCAGATGAGGGAGACCTTGATCACATTTCTGTTGTGCGAGGTTGGGGGGAGAGGACAGAGGAAGGAAGCATGATTGTTACCTCGCCACCAACACAACAGGGACTTGGTGCTCCTGGATGCGCAACACACATGAGTGCCTTCTTGCTGCACTACCTGCAACATGACCCTCGAATTGTGAGAATTAGAAATAATCCTGACTACTGGGTTGCCACACTGTTAGATCCCCGGTACAAAAGTAAATTTGCAGAAATTATTCCTGCCATAGAAAGGGATGCACGCATGCAGGAGTATCAGCAGAGACTGTTGCAGAATCTTACATGTGCTTTTCCACAAAATACCAGTGGTGCACGTAGTGAATCTCACAGTTCCAACGTGCCAACCGTGGGACCGTCAAGTGTTCAGCACTCAAACCGTAACAGAACCACAGTATCTGCTGGTAACATCAATTTTGCGGAATCATTTCACCACTTTTTTAGCCCATCCTTTGCAAGGCCACAGGAGACAAGAAGTCTGACACATAGTCAACGCCTAGAGACGATGGTACAGGAGTATCTCCAAGTAAACATTGAAGCCACGACTGTGTCACTGGACCCTTGCTCTTTTTGGGCTTCCAATCTGGATAAATGGCCGGAGCTAGCCACTTACGCCTTGGAGATCTTGTCATGCCCCGCAGCCAGCGTTCTGTCTGAACGTGTGTTCAGCGCTGCTGGTGGTGTGCTGACAGATAAGCGCACGCGGCTCTCCACTGATAATGTAGACAGACTCACATTCATAAAGATGAACAAATCATGGATCCGAAACGACTTTTCTACCCCTGTGTCATCCTGGGGAGAGTAAAAGCTTGATGATTGGTTAAAATCACCCTACCAACCGTTTTAAGCTTTCAAATTACTAATCATGTTTATCTGTATCTTGACTGGAAAATAATTTGGGCTTTGTAGCAGTGTGCAGCACTGATCCTATTAGGCCATCTATAATAAGCTTCACCAGATTTAAAATTAAAAATAATTTTTAGCTGCATCTAGCCCGGAAAATAATTTTGGGGCTCCGAGATGCGCAAGACACATAAGTGCCTTCTTGCTGCACTACCTGCAGCATGACCCTCATATTGTCAGAATTCGAAGTAATCATGACTACTGGGTTGCCACACTCTTAGATCCCCCAAACTTTTCGATCAACCTTTTCATTTTAATAAAGACCAAAAAAATGGTCATTTTTGAAATTATAAGCATTAGCAGGTTGTTAGAAACTGAAATCAAACAGTTTTCAACTCAAAACTTTATTCTAGGTGATGTTACATTTTCACATAGGACCCCTTGTTCGAAAGGAGCTTCTGAACTCTCTCGTCCATTGAATTTGTCAGGTTTTGGATGGTTTCTGCTTCAATTGTTTTGCATGAGGACAGAATACCCTCCCAGAGCTGTTGCTTAGATGTGAACTGCCTCCCGCCATCATAGACACTCCTTTTAATGATGCTCCAAAGGTTCTGAATGGGGTAGAGGTCAGGGGAGCATGGGGGTCACACCATAAGTTTGTCCCCTTTTATGCCCATATCAGCCAGAGATGCAGATGTTTTATGTGCAGCATGAGATGGTGCATTATCATGCAGAAAAATGATCTTGCTGTGAAATACACGGTTCTTCTTCTTGAACCATGGCAGGAAGTGCTGTTTGAGAAAATCCACATACATTATGGAGTTCATCTTTAGCGCCTTCAGGGATCCTAAAGGGGCCGACAATCTCTCTCCCCATGATTCCAGCCCAAAACATTACTCCACCTCCTCCTTGTTGGCGCTGTAGCCGTGTTTGCGTGGGGTGTCCATCAACCAGCCATCCTCCACTCCATTCATCTGGACCATCGAGCGCTGCACGGCACTCATCCGTGAACAAAACAGTTTTGAAATCAGTCTTCATGTAATGTTTGGCCCACTGGAGCCGTTTCTGCTTGTGTGAAGTGGATAGAGGAGGTCGACAGGATGGCGTATGCACAGCTGCAAACCTCTGAAGGACCCTGCATCTTGTTGTTCGGGGGACGTTGGAGGCACAAGCAGCTTCAAAAACTTGTCTGCTGCTATGACAAGGCTTTTTTGCCGCTGCTCTTTCAACCTGACGTAATTGCCTGTAGGAAAGAGTCCTCAATTTGCCCTTATCAGCACGCACACGTGTGTACTGTGAATCAGCTACATACTTCTTGATTGCCAAGACACTTCATCCTGATCATCGCACAATGTTGATTGTAGTCATGCCTTGACCTAAACACTCCACAATTTGTTGCTTCTCAGCAGCCGACACATCCTTTTTCTTTCCCATTTTGGCAGAAAATGTAGGCTGCTTAATAATGTGAGAGAGCCTTCTTAAGTAGTCTTGCCTTTCATTGGACACACCTGCCAAACTAATTAGCACAGGTGTCTGCAATTGCTTACAGTGATATAAAGAGCCCTGACACACATCACCATCAATGAGTTTAACTGACAAACAAACAAATTCTTCCCTTATCACTCCTAAACACTTTTTGCATAATAATTTGGAACGCGGTGTACATGTGCTTTTCCACAAAACACCAGTGGTTCACGTAGTGAATCTTACAGTTCTAACTTGCCAACCGTGGTCTGTATGGAATTGTTCAATAAAGGGCCCAAAATTAAGATAACATAGATGGGAGAGGTCTCTATGAATAGGAATTCCTAAGTATTTGATACCCTGTGAGGGCCAGGCAAAGGGAAAGTTGGACTGGATGGAATCCTATATGGATTTAGGGAGGGAGACATCGAGGGCCTCAGACTTCGCTGCATTGATTTTAAAATTTTACCATGTAACAAAGTGATCTATTTCAGCCATAACAGCAGGGATGGATATATGTGATTGAGTGATATATACTAGGACATCATCAGCAAATAGAGAGCACTTGTACTCGGTGCCTCCCACCTCAATCCACCTAATATTGGGGTTATGGCGAATTGATGAGAGCAGGTGCTCCGTCACTAGGATGTATAAGAGAGGGGACAGAGGACATCCCTGCCTTGTCCCATTGGTGATTGTGAAAGGTGATGAAAATGTTCTGACGCACCCCCTGGGCCTTGGGACACCCGGAGCCGGACCCTTTTTGGTGGATGCTTGTGGTTGTAGTCTTCGTGGCGGCGATCCAGTTCCGTGGCTCAGGGCGGTCAAACCAGTGGCGGAACTATTTATGTGGTTTTGATGTTTAAATGTCCGACTACGCCACCCGTGGATTGCGGTCAGAGTGAACCGCCGCTACAGGGCAGACCGCTAAGGCTGGTGTTGTGGGTGCAGCAGAGCGTAGCATAACTCCCCACGGGAGGAGTATAGCCTCAGGGCAGTGTATGCGGAGGATGGGGGTGATGGTGCAGGGCAGCAGCAGTAACGACACGGAGTCAGTGATGCAGTTCAGGGCCTTTACTCACAGTTCTTATTATCCAGACCACGTCTGCAGGTAACGGCTGCCCACGTCGTACTGTGCTCACCAGGTGAGGGGCTCAGACAACTCCCAGATAACTTTGGAGCGCTTCACAGGACCCCCTTTGTGTGTCCTTTGTCTGGCCTTTCTTACCAACACTTCTGTCCGGCTGCCTCGGGCCTCCTCTTGGTAAACTTGGCGCCAGTTTCCCTGACACTATGTGGTGCCTTCCTAGCGGGTGGAGCAAGGGGCTGCGCCACATAAAATGTCAGAGCCTCCGGTTTCTAGCTGAGGGTCGTTTCCTGCCTCCACTAGTTCGGGGACCGGTCTCCCCCTTTGGCCTGACCCCTCCACGCAAGTGGATTCGGGCGTGCGGTGGCGACTCGCCCGTCCGCACCCCTGGGATCCCTTCATTCCTCGTTCCTGGAGCCTTCTCAGCTCCTCTTCCTTCCTTCTCCCTCTTGCAGGCCTGGGCCTCTGTTACTAGGCCCGCCTCCGGAGCAGAGCTCATGCAGAGCCCCTGCTCCCTGCCACTTCTGCTCAGACTTCTCTGCACTGAACTAAGATGGTGCCCACCTTTTATACTCCCTTCTCAATGCACCCAGGAACTGCTTCCTCCCTGCTCCTGCACTGCAGGGTTCCCCTTCCTCAGTGTTCCCTCCCCCCACTCCAGCCAGGGACAGGGACTGTCGTGCCCATCTCAGGGGCATATTGGTCGCCCTGCCCCACGGCAATGTGGTGTAATGCATGCAGGTGTCGGGTCCTGATCCACACTCCATCCTTATCTGAGAGTGAGATATCACACCTCTGGGTGAGGTGCAATACGTCTGTAGCAACCGAGCCCTCGGTGCTACAGTTCCATTTATCTTCAGCCTAGGTGACGTATTGTGATACAGGGCCGTGATTTTGGCTATAAAAGGGTCCCCTAGACCCCTACCCCAAGCTTTTTAAGAGAATCATATATGGCGTGCCAGGAGACTCTATGGAATGCTTTCTCAGCATCCAACGAGAGTATCTACTTACAAATTTTTAACTGCATCTAGCCCAGGAAATACTTTGTGCCTAGTAGCAGTGTCTGCTAGTCAGCGGATTATCCCGGCTGTTAAGCAAGCTACACCACCTGTAGTTTGGACACTTAATTTTTTCAAAGTAAATGCTTCGGGACCACGGGATACTCAGTGAAGAGCATCAGGAGGCACCCCAAGGCATAGGGGCTGGGACTGGCACTAGGATGCCTTGCGGTGGACGGCCGAGCTCGATCCTTATAAAAGCTTTTTAACTGCAGCAGCTTTAGTGGACGCTACTGGAGCTGGAATTACGCGGCTGCTGGCATGAGACTTGCCCTCCAATAGATCCATGTAAATGGATTTAAAGTGTATTCATTCAAATTAGAGGGACAATTTAAATTAAAAAGCTTAGAGCTGCCTCCACCACAGGGGGGCTCTCTCGACCCACCAGCGGACAGGCACCAGTATTGGGAGAGGGGGGCTGGCCGTCAGGGTTCACCGCGGCTCTGGCACAAACCCGGCGACACGGAGGTGGCACGGGCAGGAGCGGACTGGCCGTCTCGGCTTCTCACTTTTTGGATTTTAGAAGGGCATGACATGCCTATATCTGTGTCTCCCCCTCCTTTTACTCCTCCACCTCTTTTCTTTTCGCATGACTATATGTACTTGTCACTTTTCCATGTGTTAGTTGTGTCTTCTGAGCAGTTTGTCAGCTTTTGGACACCTTTGAAGGTGTTTTCTATGTGTTTCTATGTGTTTTTGTTTGCCTGCCATTGGTTTTAACGGTGTTCGAAGGTGTTCGACGAACAGTTCGACGAACAGTTCGGCGAACACACGGGTGTTCGACGAACCGAACCGAACTCGAACACTACGGCGGTGGCTCAACACTAGTCCTTACATGTATGTATAGTACATCTCTCCTGATATCTCTATTTTTGGAAATAATTTATTAACCTCATAAAATAACAATTGGAAGGTACTCGCATAACAAGAGCTTCAAAGAACTAAAGAAATTTTTCAGGACATTGCAAAAACTAGCAGAAGGCTTTTCCTTAATAAAAACGACTATTACAATTAGTGACGGTAAGAATAGGGATACCGGTAAGAAGGGTCAAAAGATGAAAAAGATATGGGGGACATAATGAAAGAAAACTGATTTGGGTCATGTATGACTCAAACTTTGCATTAAAATGACCAGGATCATCACCTGCCCCTCAGGAATTATATTCAAAAATATAATTTATGCTCTCCTCCTTCTGAAAAGTTTATTGTATACATTCAAGTAGTAAAATGAGCTGAGAAAATCTTTGTTTTTTTCACAACATAAGCACGATGTGAATTAAAAATCTGCAGGGAGCTCATATTTTTCCACTATGTTTGGTGGAGGATTTGCAATATCTATCCCCATGCGTTCATGTATTTTACTGCATATTGCTGCAGATAAACAGGGTCGAATCTGCAAATCCACAACAAATCTACCTAAAGATTGTGTGGTCTGATCTTTGCAGGATAAACACTTATGTGTGTACATGAGGAATTCCACTTTTTCTGACTGTTAGAGGACTTGTGTCCTGCACGTTTCAATGTTTTTCTTTGAGTTCCTCTCTGTCTTTGATCCTTTACACATTCTGTACTACAGGTTTTATAGGTAACAAAGCTCACTCTTGCTATGGACCCTGCACCTGAATGAGCAGGATAAGGTCAAGATGTACAGTGGCATGCGAAAGTATTCACCCAAAAACAAGAAATAGGACAAAATTACTGAAAACTTCAGTGTGCATAACTATTCACCCCCCAAAAAATCAGTACTTTGTAGAGCCTTCTTTTGTGGCAATTACAGCTGCAAGTCACTTTGGACAAGTCTCTATGAGCTTTTCACATTTTGCCACTGGAATTTTTGCTCATTCCTCAAAGTAAAACTGCTCCAGCTTCTTCTAGTTAGATGGTTTCCTCTGGTGTGAATAGCAATCTTCAAGTCTAACCACAAATTTTTAATTGGATTAAAGTCTGGGCTTTGACTAGGCCACTCCAAAACATTATCCATTTGTAGAAGCCATCCTCTTTTCAACTTCAACTTTTTTACAGATGGTGTTATGTTTACATCAAGAATTTGCTGACATTTCATTGAATCCATTCTTCCCTCTATCCATTAGAAGTTCCCTGTGCCATTGGCTGCAATACAACCCCAAAGCATGATTGACCCCCCCCATGCTTAATGGTTTGTGAGATGTTCTTTTCCTGAAATTCTGTGCCTTTTTTCTCCACACATAGCTTTGATCATTGATCATAAAAGAGTTCTATTTTAATCTCATTGGCCAACAGGACTTGTTTTGAAAATGCATCAGACTTGTTTAGATGTTCTTTTGCAATACTGATGTTGAATTTTATGGTTAGGACGCAGGAGAGGTTTTCTTCTGATTACCCTTCCATGAAGGCCATATTTGTGCATGTGTCTTTGAACAGTAGAACAATGTACAATAACTCCATAGTCTGTTAAATCTTTCTGGAGGTCTTTTGAAGACCTTTCTAAAGGTCTGTTGCCCTTCTAGCAATCCTACGAGCAACTGTCACTGAAATTTGCTTGGCCTTCCAGACCTTATCTTGACCTCCACTGTCCCTGTTAACTGCCATTTCTTAATTACATTTCAAACAGAAGAAAGGGCAACTTGAAAACGCTTTGCTATTTTCTTTTTGATTCTCCTGCTTTGTCGGTCTCCATGCTTTTCATGCTGCTTTTTGGCACAAGGTTAGAGGAGACTGGGTTTTATAAAACTGGGAAATTTGTATCACCTGGCCTAGTGTACAAGCCATAACCCTAACAAGCTAATTATGGTCTGAAACATTGGTCAAAGTTATCTAAGCACACTAATTGTTAGATCTCTCCTGTTAGGTTTTTTCTATCTTGCTGGTCACATGACCTTTTTTGCCTATTTAATCCTGCTCCGCCCTCCTGGCCTTGCTGGACTTCATTGTAATTTCTACTCTTAAGTTAGCCTGGTGCTTAGTTACCTTTCTCAGTCAGTTTAGCTAGGTCTTCGGACCTTTATGTTCTATGTTGTGTGTTTGTCTTTTACTGCTACAATTTCTGCTAGGAGGTGTCCAATTTTATCCCAGTCCCTAGTTCTTGTAGGGATCCCTCCCTTGCATCTATAGGTCTTCGTACAGACTAGCCGAGGACTTTAGCGGGTCTGATCGCAGGATCAGGTTCCCCGTTACATCGTAGGGATCTAGCTTAGTTCTATTGTAGGGACAGATCTCCTTTCTTTCCTTAGTGCTTGTAGCAGATCATAAAACTAATCTCCAAGGGTGCCCAAACTTTTGCATTTTCCTTTTTGTAATTTTTAAAATGAAAAAAAATGACTATATTTTTTTTTTGCCTAACATACAAAGGAAATGTGTCATCCTTAACGTTAGGCCTTTTAAAGATAATTTCATCTTCAACTTGCCTAACTGTTCACAATAACACATCACACACAAATCGGATTACAAAATTATTTACACACAAGTTGTAATGCAACAAAATAGGTAAAAAGCCATGGGGGTGAATTCTTCCACAAGCCTCTGTTAACCATGATTCCATTCATTGAGAGGAAGCCGTGATCTTGCAAACAATGACAATTTTAAATTTCAGTGTACAAGTGGAAAACCCTTTAAAGAAGCACTCCCATCAAAGTTTTTATCTTCTTATTATACTGCAATCATCATATTATACAGCACTGTTGTAGCGTCGGCGTCCCTGCCTCCTGCTAGGCAGGGACGCTGTTCCCCTCACCTCTCCGCTCTGTGCCCGGCGTCTTCCTCCCGCTCTGCTGGCAGCGAGCGCTGCTTCCCGGCCACTGTGCTTAGGGCGCGCACGCGCGCGCTCCCCCTCTCTTGAAGGGGCCGCGCGCGCCGTCCTAAGGAGTCCCCCGCCAATGGCCGGAGGACCTCACCATATATAAGGCACCTCCTCCAAAATGGAGGTGCCCGAGCAATGTTGTTGCATAGCCTATCACTCTGCTTCAGCCCTCAGGTCCCGTTACCAGATACCTGCCAGTTACCTGCCAGATTCCTGCTTGATACCTGCCTGATACTTGTCTATCTGCTTGCATTCCTGTGGTCCGACAGTCTGCCTACCAGCTCTGCCAGTCTGTCTATGGATCTGATTGCCCGCTCACCTGGGAGCGCTCATCTGCTACCTGCCTGCTAGCCTACCTGGAGGCTCTGCCGTCACATGCTGTGACCACCTGCCTGTCCAGAGACTCTTACCCGCTCACCTGGGAGCGTCCGCCTGCTACCTGCCTGCTAGCCTACCTGGAGGCTCTGCCGTCACCTGCTGTGACCACCTTCCTGTCCAGAGACTCTTACCCGCTCACCTGGGAGCATCTGTCTGCTACCTGCCTGCTAGCCTACCTGGAGGCTCTGCCGTCACCTGCTTTGACCACCTGCCTGTCCAGAGACTCTTGCCCGCTCACCTGGGAGCGTCCACCTGCTACCTGCCTGCTAGTCTACCTGGAGGCTTAGCCATCACTTGCTGTGACCACCTGCCTGTCCAGAGACTCTTGCCCGCTCACCTGGGAGCGTCCACCTGCTACCCGCCTGCTAGCCTATCTGGAGGCTTAGCCGTCACTTGCCGTGACCACCCGCCTGTCAAGAGACTGTTCCCGTCACTTGCCGTGACCTCCTGCCCTTCTACCCAGAGACTGTCCCCGTCACTTGCCGTGACCTCCTGCCCTTCTACCCTGAGACTGTCCCCGTCACTTGCCGTGACCTCCTGCCCTTCTACCCAGAGACTGTCCCCGTCACTTGCCGTGACCTCCTGCCCTTTCTACCCAGAGACTGTCCCCGTCACTTGCCGTGACTACCTGCCCGCCTACCCTGGGAGCCACCCGCTTCCTTACAAGGACTGCCCCTTTGTATCGTTGCTCAGAGGTTCCACCTCCCAGACCCGTTACAACTGTGTACTGACAATTGCTTGTTTTTCCTTTCTACCCAGTAAATTCTTCTATATTCTCTGCGATATGTAGAAACAGGAAGTCTTTTTTCTCTTCATTTATCATTCCCCTCTTCAATTCCTTAACAAGCTGCTCCCTCTTCCCCCCTTTCAGGGAATTGTGCAGTGACTCATGAGTCATGCAGTGAAAATAGACTTCATGTTTCCACATAGAGCTTAGAAGGATTCAGCTAGTCCATTTTTAATCGTGATGTCATGGACCTAATGGAAAAAAGAAGAATTAACTGGGTAGAATGGCAAAATGAGCAGCTGTAAGTACACAATGCTATATAATATGATAGCTACAATATATTAAGAGGATAAAAACTTTGATGGGAGGAGTGCTTCTTTAAAGGCTCTTAATAGTAAATGCTTCACATTTTATTGGTATTTAATCTCAATAAAAAATATTTATCCAAATTCTGTAGACGAAAGCAAGCGACAATACATGATTTAGATGAAGGAATTGAAGGTAAACTGATTAAATTTGATGATGACACGAAGCTAGGAGGGATAGCTAATGTTCCTCGTATGCCGCTAGGTTCAGATAGGGGCGAGACAGGTTACATGAATTCTTTGGAATCCTGAGGGAACCGTTACTCGGGGCGACCATAAGCCAAGTGATGCAGCTTCTCTCAGGCACACAGGGGTTTTGACCCTCAGGCACAGACACGTAGGTTGTTTCACTTGCTGACCAGACACCCTTGACAAGAGTCCTCATAAACAGTAGAACAGTAGCATTTAATAAGTAGCCGCACAGCCAGTGCAAGTTAAGTCTTATGAGCAACAGGCTCCAGTGACAAACAGTATGGTTTCCTTAGCAGCATAGCAGTTCACAGTCTTCCCAGTAGTACAGGAAAGCACAGTTCTAATGCAAAGGCACATTAATGAACACAGCATTCTTTACAGCACAGTGAGATGGAGGAGTGGGGGAGGGTTTGCTGAGGGAGATGATCCCTGTGACACCATTTCTTACAGTCCTTATTACACTGTGTTCCAAATTATTATGCAAATAATATTTTCTCAGATTTTCCCAAATTACCTATATGAATTGCAGTCATTGTAATTTTCCAGTCAAATAACTATTAGAGTACAATTGAAAGGTTTTTGTACAAACTGCCTATGATAACAGTATATTTTTAAAAAAATAAAAAACTTAAACTGCACTCAAAATGCATGTTCCAAATTATTATGCACAGCAGAGTTTTCAACCTTTTCATTTTAATAAAGAACAAAAAAATGGTCATTTTTGAAATTATAAGCATTAGCAGGTTATTACAAACTGAAATCAAACAGTTTTCAACTCAAAACTTTATTCTAGGTGATGTTACATTTGCACATAGGACCGCTTGTTCGAAAGGAGCTTCTGAACACTCTCGTCCATTGAATTTGTCAGGTTTTGGATGGTTTCTGCTTCCAATTGTTTTACATGAGGACAGAATACCCTCCCATAGCTGTTGCTTAGATGTGAACTGCCTCCCGCCATCATAGACACTCCTTTTGATGATGCTCCAGAGCTTCTCAATAGGGTTGAGGTCAGGGGAGCATGGGTGCCACACCATAAGTTTGTCCCCTTTTATGCCCATAGCAGCCAGAGATGCAGATGTGTTATGTGCAGCATGAGACGGGGCATTATCATGCATGAAATGATCTCGATGGTCCAGATGGATGGAGTGGAGGATGGCTGGTTGAAGGACACCCCATGCAAACACGGCTACGGCACTAACAAGGAGGAGGTGGAGTAATGTTTTGGGCTGGAATCATGGGGAGAGAGATTGTCGGCCCTTTTAGGATCCCTGAAGGGGTAAAGATGAACTCCATAATGTATGTTGAGTTTCTCAAACGGCACTTCCTTCCATGGTTCAAGAAGAAGAACAGTGCATTCCGCAGCAAGATCATTTTCATGCATGATAATGCCCCGTCTCATGCTGCACATAACACATCTGCTTCTCTGGCTGCTATGGGCATAAAAGGGGACAAACTTATGGTGTGGCACCCATGCTCCCCTGACCTCAACCCCATTGAGAACCTCTGGAGCATCATCAAAAGGAGTGTCTATGATGGCGGGAGGCAGTTCACATCTAAGCAACAGCTCTGGGAGGGTATTCTGTCCTCATGCAAAACAATTGGAAGCAGAAACCATCCAAAACCTGACAAATTCAATGGATGAGAGAGTTCAGAAGCTCCTTTCGAACAAGCGGTCCTATGTGCAAGTGTAACATCACCTAGAATAAAGTTTTAAGTTGAAAACTGTTTGTTTTCAGTTTGTAATAACCTGCTAATGATTATAATTTCAAAAATGACCATTTTTTGTTCTTTATTACAATGAAAAGGTTGAAAACTCTGCTGTGCATAATAATTTGGAACATGCATTTTGAGTGCAGTTTGAGATTTTTATTTTTTTAAAAATATACTGTTATCATAGGCAATTTGTGCAAAAACCTTTCAATTGTACTCTAATAGTTATTTGACTGGAAAATTACAATGACTGCAATTCATATAGGTAATTTGGGAAAATCTGAGAAAATATTATTTGCATAATAATTTGGAACACAGTGTAGTGATGAGCGAGCATACTCGCAAGTACTCGGTACTCGCCTGAGTATCTCAGTACTCGGAGCTCGCCGAGTACTTGTGAGATGCTCTGGCTGATGCTCGGGTCCCCTCCCTGCATGTTTGGCGCTCTTTAGAGCACCGATCAACATGCAGGGATTGCCTGCCACTCATTGTAGTGCAGCAGCCATGGTGG
The DNA here is from genome assembly GCF_046119375.1 of Phyllobates terribilis. Lineage (NCBI taxonomy): Eukaryota > Metazoa > Chordata > Amphibia > Anura > Dendrobatidae > Phyllobates > Phyllobates terribilis. The sequence continues at coordinate 122,328,260 of NW_027362762.1, read as the reverse complement.
TTGTGGCATTCCAGTGATTGGCTGGCCGCACAACGTCATCAGGTCTATATCAGACCTGGCCCCGCCATGCTCGTCACAGTCACTCTGGAATCAGGCAGAGTAGGGAGAGGTGCTGCTGAGCTAGGGAGAGATTTGCTTGTGTATTAGGTAGTGTAGGGAGAAAAACCGTACATTACACATATCCATCTTAACAAGCAGTCCTTCAGAGGACTAATCCATCTGCAGAGATATCAGGCAGGCAGTGTATATATAAACAGGCAGTGTATATAGCAGACTGCAGTGCATATAGCACAAGAGGCTTCATTCCAATTCTGCCTTCTGCTGCTGTTAGATATTTCTAGATAAATGTCCAGGTCTCAGGGGCCAGGAATACTTTTTTTTTATCTTGATCCCCATTATTTGCTTGAAAAGCAATCCAGAGAACACCGTTTTTCTGCGCCATTTGCTTGTTGGCACTGCAGAATACAGCCAGGTACTTTCCATATTACAGCGCTAAAAATCCAGCTATTTAAAACTGTTTTCTCCATCACATGGATCACATATATGTTTTCAGAAAATACTGCCATTTCTGGCATCCATTAAAAATTTGTTTCAGAGTGTCAGTGAAGCAATTGACAGCAGTTTGCTGTTCAAAACAGTTACCTACAGGCCAGGTAATTAAAACTGTGGTTTCTCCGTCACACGGATCACATATAAGTTCGCTCCAAATTCAGTCATTTGTAGTGAGCGTGGAAGACACTGTCCTCTATTTAAAATGGGCAAGGCACGTGGCAAGGGACGGGGAACTGGACGTGATGGTGATGGTGCATGCAGAGGCCGAGGACAAGGCCGTGGGCAAGCTGAAATTGTGCCACAACAAACACCGACATCTTCTCGCCCGACCTTCCTGTCCCAATTCATAGGGGACCGCAGCACACCACTATTGAACCCAGAGCAGTGTGAAAAGATTGTTGGCTGGATAGCGGATAATGCTTCCAGTCACTTAACCACCACCACCACCCTGTCCTCCACACGGTCAAGTCTCAGTAGCCGTAAGTCTGGACCACATATTCCTCACCCTGACCCTCCTTCCTCCCTCCATGCCGAGTGCCCGGAGACAACTGATCCCACACTTGGACACTCTGAAGAGCTGTTCACTTTTCCATTTATAGATTCAGGCCTCTCTCCCGGTCCACTTGAAGCGGGGCAAGAGGAGATTGCATGTAGCGATGCCCAAATATTTGAGCAGCCATGGTGGGAAAGTGTCACAGGAGGTGGACGATGATGAGACGCAATTGCCAGAAAGTCAGGAGGAGGACCAGGGGGTGGAAGTGGAAGATGAGGAGGTGGATGATATAGTAACTGACCCAACCTGGCAGGAGGACATGCAGAGCGAGGACAGCAGCACACAGAGGGAGGGAAGCAGAGCACCTCAACAGGCCAGAAGAAGCAGTGTGGTGGCCGAAGACAGAAGGCAGGCAGCCGTTCCCCGTAACACCAACATGAAAGAAGTTGCCAGTAAAACTGTTAGGTCTTCCCAAGTCTGGTTGTTTTCTAAAGACTCTGCCGATAACCCCAAAAAGGCCATTTGTACCACCTGCCAGGCCAGCATCAGCAGGGGTGGCAAAACTAGCAGCCTGACCACCACCAGCATGATCAGGCACATGGCAGCAAAGCACCTGACTTTGTGGGCCGAAACCCCAGGGTCCAGGAACAGTGTCTGCGGGTGGCACCATTGCTTCTTCCGCTGTTGTGCATGCAAGCCAATTCCCTGTCCATGGCGCATGCGAAGATGCCTCCTGCCCTGCACCTGTCATTGCACACTCTCAAGTAGCAGCATCAGGAAGCACGTCCACGTCCTTGTCCCAGCTCAGCGTTCAGATGTCCATACCCCAGTCCTTGGAAAGCAAGTGCAAATACACAGCCAACGCCCCACAGGCCACACTTCTAAATTCTCACATTTCACAACTGCTTGCGCTCGAAATGTTGCCTTTTAGGCTCGTGGAGACAGAAGCATTCCACAACCTGATGGCGGTGGCCGTCCCTCGGTACTCGGTCCCCAGGCCGCCACTATTTCTCCCGGTGTGCCGTCCCTTCATTACACAAGCACGTGTCCCAAAACATTAGCCATGCCCTCAACAATGCAGTTACTGGGAAAGTCCACCTAACCATGGACACGTGGACAAGTGCTTGTGGGCAGGGACGGCACATCTCACTGACGGCATACTGGGTTAACATAGTGGAAGCTGGGACTCAGTCGGACCTTGGGATGGAACACATCCTCCCAAAGCTAAGAATTGCGGGCCCTCGGTCAATCAGGGTTGCCCCCACGGTCTACAGCTCCTACACCTCATCCTCCTCAGCCTCCTTCACCTCTTCAGCCTCCATCTCCGAAATGACAACATCAGTCACAAGCTGGAAGCACTGCAGCACTGCCTCGGCCAAGCGGCAACAGGCTGTGCTGAAGCTAATATGCTTAGGTGACAAACCGCTCAATGCTGAAGAGTTGTGGACAGCTCTGAAAGAGCAGGCAGATCTGTGGCTCACACCGCTGAACCTACAGCCAGGCATGGTCATGTGTGACAATGGCTGGAACCTGGAGGCGGCTCTGAGGCGAGGAGAGCTCACACATGTACTATGCCTGGCCCAAATCCTACCCGGAGCTACCAGATCTGCTTGTTAAAGTACGCCGCCTGTGTGCCCATTTTAGAAAGTCACCTACAGCTTCCGCTGTCCTTGACGTGTTTCAGCAGCGTTTGCAGTTTCCAGCTCAAAGACTGGTGTGTGATGTCCCAACGCGTTAGAACTCTACACTGAGGATTTGTGAGCAGAAGAGGGCAGTTGTTGAGCAGCAGCAATAACAAGGCCATCGGTATTCAGTTCAGACTCCACACATTAGACCTCAGGAGTGGACATGGATGTCAGACATATGTACCATCCTCCAAAACTTTGAGGACTCCACCAAGATGGTGAGCGGCGATGACGCCATAATTAGCGTCACCATCACTCTTCTCTGTCTTCTGAAACGTTCTCTGTTCACACTCAAAGAGGATGCATTGCAGGCGGAGCACGATGAGATGGAGCAAGGAACCATACAGGGTGATTACACACAGCCCAGCCTCATCTCATCCCAACGTGGATTGGGTGACAATGAGGAAGAGGAGGAGGAGGAAGAACAGGAGCTAGTTTCATGCGCTATAGATTGTACTACCTGCACAACTGTCATACCATCTGTTCAGCGTGGATGGCCAGAGGACAGAGAGGAGGAGGAGAGCATGGTCAGTCATCCTCTTGGTGAGGACTAGTGTTGAGCCACCCCCGTAGTGTTCGGGTTCGGTTCGGTTCGTCGAACACCGGGATGTTCGAGGAACTGTTCGTCGTACTGTTCGTCGAACACCTTAGAACACCGTCGAACACCGTTAAAACCAATGGCAGGCAAACAAAAACACATAGAAACACATAGAAAACACCTGCAAAGGTGTCCAAAAGCTGACAAACTGCTCAGAAGACACTCTCTTTAAAAAAGCCGGCCGGCAAATTCAGCAGCGGCATACACCGGTACCCGACAATTTAGACAAGAAGGAATAGAGCATCACACATAGATTAGATAGATAGAAACATGTCAGTCACACATATAAGAAGCACAGTGACAGTGTTGGTTACTGCACTTGTCATTTAGTGTAAAGGATTTATTAAAAAAAATATTAGTGTTTTCATGCACCGTCTCTTTAAAAAAGCCGGCCGCCAATTCAGCATCTGTACCCGACAATTTAGAACAGAAAGAATAGAGCTTCACACATAGATTAGATAGATAGAAACATGTCAGTCACATATATAATAAGTACAGTGATAGTGTTGCTTACTGTACTTGTCATTTAGTGTAAAGGATTTATTTAAAAAAATAATAGTGTTTTCATGCACTGTCTCTTTAAAAAAGCCGGCCGGCAATTCAGCAGCGGTACCCGACAATTTAGAACAGAAAGATAGAGCATCACACATAGATTAGATAGATAGAAACATGTCAGTCACATATATATGAAGTACAGTGATAGTGTTGGTTACTGTACTTGTCATTTAGTATTAAAATAAAGGATTTATTATTAAAAAAATTGGCGTGGGGTTCCCCTTAATTTTAGGCTCTAGCGGAGGTTAAGCAGACGGCTGGGGCAGATGTTTGAAGCCTGGGAAGGGGGTAATACCCACGGAGCTTCCCAGGCTACTAATATCAGCCCCCAGCTGAATACATAGCCTTTACTAGCTATTAAAATGGGGGACCCCCCAAAAAAAATGACGTGGGGTCCCCCCTAATTTAATAGCTAGCAAAGGCTAGGCAGACAGCTGGGGGCTGATATTAATAGCCCAGGAAGGGAGCCATGAATATTGGCCCCCTCCCAGGCTAGAAACACCAGCCGTCAGCCGCCCCAGAAATGGCGCATTCATAGGATGCGCCAATTCTGGCACTTAGCCTCGCTCTTCCACGCTGCCCTGGTGCGGTGGCAGGGGGTAATAGGGTTGGGGTTGATGTCAGCTTATAATGCCAGCTGACATCAAGCCCAGGTTAGTAATGGAGAGGCGTCTCTAAGACACCCCCATTACTAACCCCATAGTCAAAGTTAAAAAAAACACAAACACCCAGAATAAAGTCCTTTAATTGAAATAAAGACACAATCCTTTATTGTTCTAAATTAAACCATACTTACCATCACGCCCATTCCAGCTGAAGCCAACGATCTCCTGCAATAAAAGAAAAATAATAAAGCAACATCATCCTTACCTTTCCATGGTTCCCACGACAGCTTCAGCAATGCTACATCGAGATGACAGGCTGGACCGCAGCAGAACGCTGCCATCCAGCCTCTCATCCCGCAGACACTGAGAAGCGCAGGCTTGCTTGCGCTGCTCAGCGTCTCTCTGTGACGACATCCAGATGAGCCGAGTTCATGTCCAATGAACTCGGCTCACCTCATGCACGTCACTGACAGCGTGGGAAAATTCTCACGCTGAAGTGCTGAGTGCAGGAGAATTCTCCCACGCTGTCAGTGATGTGCATGAGGTGAGCTCATGTCCAATGAACTCAGCTCACCTCCTGCACGTCACTGACAGCGTGGGAAAATTCTCCTGCACTCAGCGCTTCAGCGTGGGAGAATTCTCACGCTGAAGCGCTGAGTGCAGGAGAATTCTCCCACGCTGTCAGTGACGTGCAGGAGGTGAGCTGAGTTCATTGGACATGAGCTCACCTTATGCACGTCACTGACAGCGTGGGAGAATTCTCCTGCACTCACCGCTTCAGCGTGAGAATTTTCCCACGCTGTCAGTGACGTGCATGAGGTGAGCCGAGTTCATTGGACATGAACTCGGCTCATCTGGATGTCGTCACAGAGAGACGCTGAGCAGCGCAAGCAAGCCTGCGCTTCTCAGTGTCTGCGGGATGAGAGGCTGGATGGCAGCGTTCTGCTGCGGTCCAGCCTGTCATCTCGATGTAGCAGAGCTGAAGCTGTCGTGGGAACCATGGAAAGGTAAGGATGAGGTTGCTTTATTATTTTTCTTTTATTGCAGGAGATCGTTGGCTTCAGCTGGAATGGGCGTGACGGTAAGTATGGTTTAATTTAGAACAATAAAGGATTGTGTCTTTATTTCAATTAAAGGACTTTATTCTGGGTGTTTGTGTTTTTTTTAACTTTGACTATGGGGTTAGTAATGGGGGTGTCTTATAGACGCCTCTCCATTACTAACCTGGGCTTGATGTCAGCTGGCATTATAAGCTGACATCAACCCCAACCCTATTACCCCCTGCCACCGCACCAGGGCAGCGTGGAAGAGCGAGGCTAAGTGCCAGAATTGGCGCATCCTATGAATGCGCCATTTCTGGGGCGGCTGACGGCTGGTGTTTCTAGCCTGGGAGGGGGCCAATATTCATGGCTCCCTTCCTGGGCTATTAATATCAGCCCCCAGCTGTCTGCCTAGCCTTTGCTAGCTATTAAATTAGGGGGGACCCCATGTCATTTTTTTGGGGGGGTCCCCCATTTTAATAGCTAGTAAAGGCTATGTATTCAGCTGGGGGCTGATATTAGTAGCCTGGGAAGCTCCGTGGGTATTACCCCCTTCCCAGGCTTCAAACATCTGCCCCAGCCGTCTGCTTAACCTCCGCTAGAGCCTAAAATTAAGGGGAACCCCACGCCAATTTTTTTAATAATAAATCCTTTATTTTAATACTAAATGACAAGTACAGTAACCAACACTATCACTGTACTTCATATATATGTGACTGACATGTTTCTATCTATCTAATCTATGTGTGAAGCTCTATTCTGTCTGTTATAAATTGTCGGGTACCGCTGCTGAATTGCCGGCCGGCTTTTTTAAAGAGACGGTGCATGAAAACACTATTATTTTTTTTGATAAATCTTTTACGCTAAATGACAAGTACAGTAAGCAGCACTTTCACTGTACTTCGTATATATGTGGCTGACATGTTTATATCTATCTAATCTATGTGTGAAGCTCTATTCTTTCGGTTCTAAATTGTCGGGTACAGGTGTATGCCGCTGCTGAATTGCCGGCTTTTCATGTTTCACTGTTGGCACTGTTCCCATCGATTTGGGCAATCACTGTAATGCCACAACCACCATGGCTGTGGCATTACAGTGAGTGGCAGACAATCCCTGCATGATTGGTGCTCTAAATAGCGCCAGACATGCAGGACACGCTTTTGGTGCACGAACAGTTATCGAACATAACCTCGAACAGCCGAATTTTTTGCAAATCGTTCGGGTTCGTCGAACAACTCGAACACAGCCCAAAACAGCTCGAATTTGAGATTGGCGAACAGTTCTAGTCGAACACCGCTCATCTCTAGTGAGGACACGGAAGTCTTGCCTGTTAGTAGTCTAGCACGCATGGCTGAGTTTATGTTACGCTGCCTTTCCCATGACCCTCGCATTCTCAAAACTTTGGTCAAACTTGTTGGTGACACTTCTAGACCCACGCTACAAGAAGAACTTTATATCTCTTATTCCTGAGGCGGACAGGTCTACAAAAATGGGGCTGTACCAGAAGGCCCTTGTTGCGGAAGTATTAAAAAAATTCCCATCTGAAAACGCTGGCGGCAGAGGGCACACTTCGTTGGACAACCAAGGAGTACAGGTGAGAGAGACACAACTTTAATCCAGCAGAGGCAGGGGAACACTATCAAAGTTCTGGGACAATTTTCTCAGACCTTCCCATCGCACAAGCCGTGAGGCACGGGGTACTCTCACAAGGAGTGCAGTTTGGGAAGATTCTGAGGGAGTACCTTGCCGACTGTACCAAGGTCCTCCATGATTCCTCTGTGCCTTATAATTATTGAGTATCCAAGCTGGATACGTGGAATGAACTGGCTTTCTACGCCTTCGAGGTCCTGGCCTGCCCTGCCGCCAGCATATTATCAGAGCGGGTTTTTAGTGCCGCTGGTGGAATTATAACTGATAAGCGCATCTGCCTGTCAACTGAAAATGCTGACAGTTTGACTCTTCTAAAAATGAACAAGGGCTGGATTGGGCCAGACTTCTCAACACAACCGAATGATAGCAGCGTAACATAAACTCAAATCCAGTGTCTTTTCTTGGGAGGTGTATTCCCATGCACCTTTTCACACCCAGACATGGGTATATGCTTCCTGATTTTGGCTATTTGCTTTTGTCCTCCTCCTTCTCCTCATCCTCCACCACCATGTCACCAGGGTGACCATGGTCTGTGATGCAACACCCACATATTTTTTTAAAGGGTGTTTATGATGCCAGTAAAAAGAAATTTTCATACAGTATGTTCATGTATACTCCCCAGGTGTAAATGTTTGTCAGCACATACACTTAGTGCATGGGCATTACAAGTATAGGAGGCCCACTCCTTTCTAATGGGAACATTTTTTTATGAGGCCCTCCTCCACGTCTCTTCCAAGGGGCATTGGATTGCCTCACAATTTTTGGCAACCCTTGCATTCACTGCATAGGCAAACACAATGGGAGACCCACTTCTTAATAATGGGAACATTGTTTTGAAGAGGCCCTCTGACCTCCATGTCTCTTCCAAGGGGCATTGAAGTGCCTCCAAATATTTGGCAACCTTTGCATTCACTGCATAGGTCAACACTATGGGAGACCCACTTCCTAATAATGGGAACATTTTTTCATGAGGCCCTCTACGTCTCTTCCAAGGGGCATTGGAGTGCCTCCAAATTTTTGGCAACCCTTGCATTCACTGCATAGGCACACACAATGGGAGACCCACTTCCTAATAATGGGAACATTGTTTTCAGGAGGCCCTCTGACCTCCATGTCTATTCCAAGGGGCATTGGAGTGCCTCCAAATTTTTGGCAACCCTTGCATTCACTGCATAGGCCAGCACTATGGGAGACCCACTTCCTAAAAATGGGAACATTGTTTGAGGAGGCCTTCTGACCTCCATTTCTCTTCCAAGGGGCATTGAAGTGCCTCCAAATTTTTGGCAACCCTTGCATTCACTGCATAGGTCAACACTATGGGAGATCCACTTCCTAATAATAGGAACATTTTTTCATGAGGCCCTCTATGTCTCTTTCAAGGGGCATTGGAGTGCCTCCAAATTTTTGGCAACCCTTGCATTCACTGCATAGGCAAACACAATGGGAGACCCACTTCCTAATAATGGGAACATTGTTTTCAGGAGGCCCTCTGACCTCCATGTCTCTTCCAAGGGGCATTGGAGTGCCTCCAAATTTTTGGCAACCCTTGCATTCACTGCATAGGCCAGCACTATGGGAGACCCACTTCCTAAAAATGGGAACATTGTTTGAGGAGGCCTTCTGACCTCCATTTCTCTTCCAAGGGGCATTGAAGTGCCTCCAAATTTTTGGCAACCCTTGCATTCACTGCATAGGTCAACACTATGGGAGATCCACTTCCTAATAATAGGAACATTTTTTCATGAGGCCCTCTATGTCTCTTTCAAGGGGCATTGGAGTGCCTCCAAATTTTTGGCAACCCTTGCATTCACTGCATAGGTCAACACGATGGGAGACCCACTTCCTAATAATGGGAACATTTTATTACGAGGCCCTCCTCCACGTCTCTTCCAAGGGGCATTGGAGTGCCTCCCAATTTTCGTCAACCCTTGCATTCACTGCATAGGCAAACACAATGGGAGACCCACTTCCTAATAATGGGAACATTTTATTATGAGGCCTTCCTCCACATCTCTTCCAATAGGCATTGGAGTGCCTCCCAATTTTTGGCAGCCCTTGCACTCACGGCATAGCCAATCACAATGGGAGACCCACTTCCTAATAATGGGAACATTGTTTTCAGGAGGCCCTCCTCTAAGTCTCTTCAAAGGGGGCCTGATGGCCCTATAAAAATAGGCTTTGTGACTTTCAGAGTTCCTCCTTCATAAATGAAACACAATGTGTCTTATGATATCTCACGCACCACATGGCCAGATAAGGTTGTAAAATGTTAAAATGACATTTGCTGGTAAATGCATTTGTCAGGGTTGAAAGCAATGCAAAAGTGAAAAAACGCATCAAAAAAGCTACATGTGAACATAGCCCAAGGTGTGGCGGAGCATTTTTGTTTTTGGTTATTTATTTTGCTTTATATACAAGTCATTACCCTGGAAAGGATGTTCCTTAACATATTTCCCAGGAAAATCCATTTTGGTTTCGTTTTGGTATGTTTTATTGTGAGTCCGTAAAAGTGGCGTAATACCTCTGACAACGTTGTTGACAGAAGTGACCTGGGAGTCAGAAATGTTTCCAGGGGTCTTCCCCATGCTGTCCCCAAGTCATTTGAGCACTGTTCCCATCGATTTGGGCAATTTTTAGGCCCTCTGCAGACCTCCGGGGGGGATCTGCCTGAAAAATGCTCTAGTTTCCCATAGACTTACATTGGGCTCGTTGCTTGGGTCGAGCACCCGAGTATTCCAATGTGCTCGACCCGAGCATCGACACCCGAGCATTTTAGTGCTCGCTAATCACTAGTCATTATCTTTATGCCTGAAAATACTCTGCACTGCTAGTTCAGGAACTCTACCTGACCTGTGCTTAGCTTCACTCCTGATTTGAATCCTTTTCACTTGCAGGGGCTCTTCTGTCAGATGCAGATCACACACACCACCTTTCTCTTCGGCTCCAGCTAGATAGTAAACAACTTCCCCACAATTCCCCTGGGGCCCTGCTAAAACACTCCCCTTTTCCTGTGTCTGTGTTAACCCCTCTAGTTGCTGGATGCTTCTGGAGCACAACACTTCCTGTCTCATGTGCTTGTCTTACTGCAAATAGTTGATGCATGCTTTTAAAGCAACAGTGCTACTTCTGCATTTCATACTCTGCAACAGCACTACTTCTGCATGTCACACTCTACCTTCCTTTTTGAATGTTGTCCTCGACATTCGTCTTAATTGGTCAATCTGACCAATTCTGAGACAGTGGTGAAAGTTGGATGGCTTTATATGCAAATTGGCATTGACAAACTGCTATAACGTTCATAAACATTGATAACAACCTATTCTTATGACCTTTTTCTTGTAGGACCCCTGTAAGAAATAAACAATTAACACAATTAAAACAATCAGCATCTTTTCAGCTGGAGCTTTTCGTACGTCTGCACCCAGCTTTCTCTATCTATGCTTTAACAGTTCTTTGTTTCTATAAAGTCTTTTAAGAAAAATCAAAGCATGAAAACAAGTCTTTCCAGTAGGCAACATCTTCCATACTGCCTCTCGGTGGTGAATGCCACTCAAGTGGGCTTACCTGGTCCGCAGGCAGAGATAACTGTTTCTAGTTGATAGCCCTTGGCACTTGACTCGGTTCACTAAGTGTCTCATACATCAGCATCACGGGCCTCCTCACTTCTCAAGTCGACATCCTCCTGGTGGGTTGTTCCTCAGATACCACGGGATCTTTGGTCGCAGGAGTTTCTTCCGCCGCACTCATTTCCCGTGCTTCCTCAGATGCTCTTGAAGCTGCCTCTGTAAGTTCCTGTACTTCTCCTGAGTCGCTTGTTTCCGCATGGTCTGGCAATTCTGCTCCTCCTGAGTGTCGATCGGTCTCTTTAGGGGCCGGTGTTCCATCATCAGATCTGAATTGGACTTCATCTGTTATGACCACATACACCTTATCTTCGCAATACGAACAAAGTTTTCTTGGACCGCTTTTCTCACGTACGTTCTTGACTAGCACTCGGCTTCCCGGTGCCAATTCTGCTCCATAACATTTTCGATCATAGTACTCCTTACTTATCGCTCTTTGTACAGTTATAGGCAAGTACCACTTTTGACAGAGAACTTTTCCAGTCTTTCTTCTCATCAGCTGTTAAAGTGCGCAACATCGACAATAATGTCCGATTAAAATGTTCCACTTGTCCATTACCATCTGGGTGATAGGGCATTGTGTGGGATCTCTGAATTCTACAGTACTTTCCTAGCTTGGCAAAGAGCTGGTTCTCAAATTCTCTTCCTTAGTCATGGTATAACCTCGTAGGGAACCCAAACCTCAAAGCAAAATCATTGAAGATCTTCTCTGCAATGGTTCGACCTGATTTATTGGCGGTGGCATATGCTTGAGCAAATCGAGTGAAATGGTCCATCACCACCAAGATGTATTCGCAACCACCCTTGCACGTCTCGAGATGCAGAAAGTCTATTGAGACCATCTCAAATGGATACGTAGTTTGGATGTTGCCCATAGGTGCCTGGGTTGATGTATTGGGACGTTTATCTTTCAGACACCCACATTCCCTGGCCACGTACCTCTCAATATCTCTATGCATGTATGGCCAGAAGAAAGGTACACGGATCAAATTGGTTGTCCATTCCACTCCCAGGTGTCCCATGTTTTCATGGAGTTCTTTGAAGACCAACCTACAGAATACTCTGGGTAGTACCAGCTGCCGGTTTTGTCCTCCTTTACGATACAGGATATCGTCTTCACTGAGGTAGAGCTTCGTCAATTCTTTAATTAAAACAGATATTGCTGGTGACTCATTGTCTCTCTCTCGTTTACTTGGAAACCGATTTTGACCCACATAAATGTAATGCACACGCCCGGGATGAGCAGCGTGTGCGTGTGATTCCACTGGACCGTGCCGGAGAGTGAATGCCTGGAGGGGCGTAACTAGGTATTCACCCGATCCGACCAGGGTCGCACGACGGCATACGACGCCAGTGCACCAAGGAGGAACCGAGCAGAGGGACCAGGTGCTACTCCAGGACAGACCCCGGACACGGCTGTTGACCCACACAGGGGAATACAGGAACAGACAGGTTAGGCTGGCACACAGACTGGTGGGTATAGGCAGGCACGACTGGTAAGCAGGCAAGGGGGTACAGGCAAGCACGGCTAGAGTGCAGACAGGGAGGCGCTAGCAGGAAGGAACACAGGCGGGATAAGACCCAGTACACACTGGGACTCAGGAACAGAACCACAGATGTGGCGGACAAATACAGCAGAGTGAGGCCACCCAGAGAGGCGGGCGAGAGCAGGGCAGGACAAGACCGCCTAGAGCGGCGAGCGAGAGCAGAGCAGGACGATGCCGCCCGGAGCGGCGAGCAAGAGCAGAGCAGGACGAGGCCACCCGGAGCGGCGAGCAAGAGCAGAGCAGGACAAGGCTGCCCGGAGTGGTGAGCAAAGGCAGAGCAGGCTAAAACCGCCAGAGCGGTGAGCAAAGGCAGAGCAGGCTAAAACCGCCGGAGCGGTGAGCAAAGGCAGAGCAGGCTAGAACCGCCGGAGCGGTGAGCAAAAGCAGAGCAGGCTAGAACCGCCGGAGCGGTGAGCAAAGGCAGAGCAGGCTAGAACCGCCGGAGCGGCGAGCAAAGGCAGAGCAGGCTAGAACCGCCGGAGAGGTGAGCAAAGGTAGAGCAGGTTAGAACCGCCGGAGCGGTGAGCAAAGGCAGAGCAGGCTAGAACCGCCGGAGCGGTGAGCAAAGGCAGAGCAGGCTAGAACCGCCGGAGCGGTGAGCAAAGGCAGAGCAGGCTAGAACCGCCGGAGCGGTGAGCAAAGGCAGAGCAGGCTAGAACCGCCGGAGCGGTGAGCAAAGCAGAGCAGGGGGGACAGGGCTCTGTTCACACGGAACAGACCGGAAGGGAAAGGCAGAACCAGATACCCACAGGGTACTTGCAGTGAAGTAGCGAGTGGACCACAAACTCACAAACGGGAGTACAGTGACAACGAGCAGGAGTTAGGTAAGAGTTCAGACTCTGCAGAAAAAGGAAAGGTACAGACATAGAGAAACACGGGAAAACAGGCTAGAAGAGTATACAGACAAGAACAGACACAGTAGCAAGATACAGGAGCGGGTCTAGGAATGCAGCCCCTAGAAGGTGGGAGGAACAGGCCAGGAGCGTGTTCAGACAGGACAGACTAGATACAGGAGCGGGTCTAGGAATGCAGCCCCTAGAAGGCGGGAGGAACAGGCTAGGAGCGTGTTCAGACAGGACAGACAAGATACAGGAGCGGGTCTAGGTATGCGGCCCCTAGAAGGCGAGACGAACAGGCAAGGAGCGTGTTCAGACAGGCATGGAAATACAGCCTCCAGGATAGGCAGACAAGAGAACACAGAAGGGGACCTGGCACATTCAGAGTGAAAGACCACACTGAATGAAACACAATGCTCAGGCATGGGTTAATTGGAGCAGCTGGTTTAAATACCAGGTGACATACAGCAATAGGCTGAGGACGCACAAGGGGTGTGCCTGCAGCAGGTACAAACAGCAGGAAGTGATCGGGCGCCGCCGTTAAGCAGCAGACACAGAGGCAAACAGACAGCATGAAGGGAAGCAAGAGAGACATTCTGGATTGGAGATCAAGTGCGCGCTCTTGCACAGTGGGAGATGGACCACTATGCAAGGACGCCGCCAGGTATGTTACAGTACCCCCCCTTACGCCCCCTCTTCTTCAGGCCTGCCAGAATGTTCCGCAGGGAATTCGAAGGCCAATCCTTCACTACAAGGAGATCACTTCCATTGTCCACCGGAAAAACTGGTATCCTCTGGGTAGCTAGGATGCTACCTCCTATCCAGCCATCCTCAGCAACAGACGAAATGGGTGGAGTACCAGGAACAGCACACAAGGAAGTCTCTCTCCATATATTTTCAGGTGGCACCCCAGAGGGTACAGGAGACAACTGGAAGTCCTCCACCGGGTTGGAGGGGTGCAGAGACTTGGTGGTAATCTCTGCTTCGAGGTACATCTTGTCAAACTCACAGGAAGAAATAGACGGATTATCAGGTACAGGGTGAGAAAAAGTCACTGTCTCTTTGTTATCTGATGGTACCCCGGAGGATTCAGGAAACAAATGGAGGTCCTCCACCGGGTCAGAAGAGTGCAGAGGCTCGGGGAAAACATCTGCTTCAGAGTACACTAGGTCGGACTCACTGGACGAAGCAGGCGAGGTATCGGGTGCCGAGTATAGGAAAGTCTCTGTCCATTCACCACCAGGTGGCAGACCGAAGGGTTCTGGAGACAACTGGAGGTCCTCCGCCTGGTCAGAGGGGTGTAGAGACTCATAGGTAACCTCTGCTTCAGAGTACACTAGATCGGACTCACTGGACGAAGCAAGCGAGGTATCAGATCCAGGATATAGGAAAGTCTCTGTCCATTCACCACCAGGTGGCACCCTGAAGGGTTCAGTAGACAACTGGAGGTCCTCCGCCTGGTCGGAGGGGTGTAGAGACTCGGGAGTAACCTCTGCTTCGGAGTACACTAGGTTGAACTCACTGGACGAAGTGAGCGAGGTATCAGGTACAGAGTATAGGAGAGTCTCTGTCCTTTCGCTACCAGGTAGCACCCTGAAGGGTTCTGGAGACAACTGGAGGTCCTCCGCCTGGTCGGAGGCGTGTAGAGACTCGGGAGTAACTACCACTTTGGGGTACCCATTGTCAGGCTCACAGGACGGAGCAGACAAAGTATCGAGTACCGGGTGTAGAGAAGTCTCTCTCCATTTGTCATCGAGTGGTATCCTGGAGGATTCAGGAGGCCACAGGGGGCCCTCCGCCAGGTAGTAGAGGTGCACAGACTCGGAGGTAATCACAGCTTCGGAGCATCCTTGGACATGCACACTGGTTAAAGTGGGTGAAGTATCTGATGCCGGGTGCAGGAAGTTCTCCTGTGTGGAGTCTGGATGGACAGTATTCTCTTCGGGCTGGAGAACTGGTACACTACCCACGCACATTACCCGTTGGGGCTTCTCCGGGATACAGGGAGATGAAGTTTCAGTAGGGACTTCAAGGTTGGGGTCAGGAGGTCTCAGGGAGGACAGACCCTGGCGTGACGGCTTGCCTCTACGTCTAGCACGTCTGGACTGCCTCTTGAGGTTGGGAGAAGTATTCAGGAGAGCGTAGTCACCCTGTGAGGATTCTGGGTGGGCAGTAGTGTCATTGGGCTGGAGAACTACTGCGCTACCCACACACATTACCCATCGGGGCTGCTCCGGGATATTGGGAAGTGAAGCTTCAGCAGGAGCCTCCGGGTTAGGATCATCGAAGACCATTAGAAAGGCCACCAGGAAGGCCTGAAGGTCCAGGAGGATAGGATCCTGTGCTTCCCATAGGGGGTTGATCCATTCCAAGGCATCACCCATTAGGTAAGACATCATGAATCCCACCTTAACCCGATCGGTGGGAAAACAAAGAGGGTAGAACTTGAAGTGTAGCAAGCATTGCTCCACAAATGCACGACTCTGTCTTGGATCCCCATAGTACCGTGGCGGATCCGCAGGAACGAGTGCAGAAAGATCCATCTGGACGGGTGCGTAATTTGCCTGGAACTCAGCTGAAGAAAAAAAAAAAAATATATATATATATATATATATATATATATATATATATTTTTTTTTTTTAAATTTATTTTTAATGCACGTATTCGCTGGAAAAACGTCTCAGAGAGCGAAGGCCGTGGGGCTCAACGGGAACCATGGCCTGAGCATGCTGTAATGCACACGCCCGGGCTGAGCGGCGTGTGCGTGTGATTCCACTGGACCGTGCTGGAGAGTGAATGCCTGGAGGGGCGTAACTAGGTATTCACCCGATCCGACCAGGGTCGCACGACGGCATACGACGCCAGTGCACCAAGGAGGAACCGAGCAGAGGGACCAGGTGCTACTCCAGGACAGACCCCGGACACGGCTGTTGACCCAGACAGGGGAATACAGGAACAGACAGGTTAGGCTGGCACACAGACTGGTGGGTATAGGCAGGCACGACTGGTATGCAAGCAGGCAGGTATGCAGGCAGGGGGGTACAGGCAAGCACGGCTAGAGTGCAGACAGGGAGGCGCTAGCAGGAAGGAACACAGGCGGGATAGGACCCAGTACACACTGGGACTCAGGAACAGAACCACAGATGTGGCGGACAAACACAGCAGAGTGAGGCCGCCCAGAGAGGCGGGCGAGAGCAGGGCAGGACGAGACCGCCTAGAGCGGCGAGCGAGAGCAGAGCAGGACGATGCCGCCCGGAGCGGGGAGCAAGAGCAGAGCAGGACGAGGCCACCCGGAGCGGCGAGCAAGAGCAGAGCAGGACAAGGCCGCCCGGAGAGGCGAGCAAGAGTAGAGCAGGACAAGGCCGCCTGGAGCGGTGAGCAAAGGCAGAGCAGGCTAGAACCGCCGGAGCAGTGAGCAAAGGCAGAGCAGGCTAGAACCGCCGGAGCGGTGAGCAATGGCAGAGCAGGCTAGAACCGCCGGAGCTGTGAGCAAAGGCAGAGCAGGCTAGAACCGCCGGAGCGGTGAGCAAAGCAGAGCAGGCTAGAACCGCTGGAGCGGTGAGCAAAGCAGAGCAGGGGGGACAGGGCTCTGTTCACACGGAACAGACAGGAAGGGAAAGGCAGAACCAGATACCCACAGGGTACTTGCAGTGAAGTAGCGAGTGGACCACAAACTCACAAACGGGAGTACAGTGACAACGAGCATGAGTTAGGTACGAGTTCAGACTCTGCAGTAAAAGGAAAGGTACGGACATAGAGAAACACGGGAATACAGGCTAGACGAGTAAACAGACAAGAACAGACATAGTAGCAAGATACAGGAGCGGGTCTAGGAATGCAGCCACTAGAAGGCGGGAGGAACAGGCCAGGAGCGTGTTCAGACAGGACAGACTAGATACAGGAGCGGGTCTAGGAATGCAGCCCCTAGAAGGCGGGAGGAACAGGCTAGGAGCGTGTTCAGACAGGACAGACAAGATACAGGAGCGGGTCTAGGTATGCGGCCCCTAGAAGGCGAGACGAACAGGCAAGGAGCGTGTTCAGACAGGCCTGGAAATACAGCCTCCAGGATAGGCAGACAAGAGAACACAGAAGGGGACCTGGCACATTCAGAGTGAAAGACCACACTGAATGAAACACAATGCTCAGGCATGGGTTAATTGGAGCAGCTGGTTTAAATACCAGGTGACAGACAGCAATAGGCTGAGGACGCACAAGGGGTGTGCCTGCAGCAGGTACAAACAGCAGTAAGTGATCGGGCGCCGCCCTTAAGCAGCAGACACAGAGGCAAACAGACAGAATGGAGGGAAGCCAGAGAGACATTCTGGATTGGAGATCAAGTGCGCGCTCTTGCACAGTGGGAGATGGACCACTATGCAAGGACGCCGCCAGGTATGTTACAGTAAAGTAGTATTCTACCAATTTGCTGATCTTTCCGTTGTGCTCTTCGGATTTTCCCTTTTGGTAGTTGTTGAATAGACTGGGGGTGGTCTTGTTCCCTCGCTTTTATGGTGGTTTCCACCGTCAACGGACACCACAATGATGTGTCTTCCTCCTGATAAGCTTGTACTGTTTGGGTAGTGCTCTCAATTGTTTCCAGACTGACTTCCTCCAAGAATTCTTGTATGAACTCCTCTGGCTCTAGTGGCATTCTTGACAATCCGTCAGCATCCGCATTGCATTTTCCTGGCCTGTACTTGATGCTGAAATTGAAGGCCGCTGTAGTAAGTTTGGCTGTAGTAAGGACATAGGTCAAAGGGTTGTTGTCAGTGTACACCTCAAACTCTTTGCTGTAGTAGAGATAATCTCTAAATCGATCATTTCAGTGCCAGGAACTCCAATTTTCCAGAATGTAGATGGTAATTCTTCTCGGCATCTGTCAATCTTCTAGAACTGTAACTGATGACTCTCAATTTTCCATCTCGATGCTGATACAGGGCAGCTCCCAGTCCAACTTGAGAAGCATCACAATGAAGAACAAATGTTAAATTGAAATCAGGATATCCCAAGATGGGTGGTTTTACCAGGTAGTCTACTAGTTCTTCCAATACCTCCTTGTGGTCTGCTGTCCAGAAAATGGGCTGTTGGGAAGAAACGGCGTTGTTTCTTTTAAGCCCGGTCCTACCAGCATTCTTCTTTTTCTCCATGGGTGTTGTTGACTCAGTCGTCCCTCCCAAGAGGAGGTATAGTGGGGTGGCAATCCTGGAGAAGTTCCGAATGTAAGTACGATAGTAGGAGAGGAATCCTAAGATCTGCCTCAACTCTCCGACGGTAGAGAGACGCTTGTCTTTTAAGGCCGTACCGGAGTGATTTCTGCTGGGTCCATGGTATATCCTTCTCTGGACACAATTTTCCCTAGAAATCAGACTTGCCTTTTGAACAGTTCACACTTCTTTGGGGTCAACTTAACTACGTGTTGTTGTTACCGGTGTAATACGGTCCTCACGTGTTCAACATGCTCCCGGAAGGTTTTGCTGTGTCCCATATTGTCATCCAAGTACGGCGGGCAAATATCGTCCCTCAATCCTTCTAAACATGTGTCCATGCTCCTCTGGAATTCTGCTGTAGCTGAACTGAGCCCAAACGGTATCCAGATCCACTCATATAATCCCCATGGTGTGATGAATGCTGTCAAGGGTCTACTGGACTCTTCGACAAACCCTTGGTGGTATGCCTTACACTGATCGAGGACAGAGAACCAGGTACTTCCTGATAGGCTATCCAGCATATCTTGGATCTTTGGTATTGGGTGCCGATCAGGGGTTAGTTCCCGGTAATCACAGCAGAGTCTCTACGTACCGTCCTTCTTCCTAACACAAACAATAGGAGAGGAATAAGACGACTTCGACTTTTGGACTCAACCTCTGTTGAATTAGGTCTTGTAAATACTCTTTCACTTCACAGTGTAATGGTTTTGGCACAGACATGTAACTTCTGGTTACTGGGGTCATGTCTTTCAAATTGATTTTCAACTGCAACAATGGGATACAGCCTATATTAGAGTCATCTTTGGAGAATGCATGACACTCTTCTCTCAGCTTCTGTTTTGCTCCCGCTCGATCTTCAGCACACAAGTGTTCCAGTGGTACAGGGGGATCCCAGGTTGGTAGTACTATTTCTTCCCCTGGGAAACTCCTGTTCCTTGGTGGGGAGACTGAATTCACTGTAGACCCCTGGGCGGGTTTCACACTGGCTGGATATACCATTTTAATTGTTTCAATGTAACCTAACACAGTCTTTGGATTCAGTCTAATTTCGTATCTCTTAGTATTCATCACCGGTATTGTCATTTGGGCAAACCCCCCAGAAGGAATCATAATCACAGTCTCACCATGAACTAGGCCTTCCGGAAGTTCTGAGGAGTCTTTTGGCATGAACAGTCTTTTCTGGACTTTTCTTCCTGGTTCTACCCGGACTCCACACCTCATCCCCGCCATTTGGTTTGCAGGGATGATGGTTGGGCGCCAGCCTACCTTGACTTCTTTTAGGTCCATTGTATTCTGTGCTTTCTTTACTCTATGAATCAGGTTTTCTGCCATGGCGTTGGGTATGGCAAGCGATGTGGCAATTGCATCCACCACCAGTGTCCCTGACTTGTGTTTCCTGATGACCTCACTGATTACATTATAACCCAGAATAGGATCCTCTGTCAGGTTCACTGGTCACTAGAAAAGGTACCAAGAGCTCAATGGTGTTACTGTTCTTCGTGGCCCTGAGTTGGAAAGTCACTTCCACCCAGCCTATGAAAGGGATGTCAGTCTGGTTGATGGCTTTGCCGTGGAGTTCCACTGGTCCCAAGAGTTCTTTTAGTGACCGAAGGCAAGCGTATGGCAGGTAGCGCCTTCTCCATTCTTCATTTAAAAGGCTTGCTTGGGCTCCTGTGTCCCATAGTGCTTTTACTAGGAGTCCATCTAGCTGGCATTGTATAAAGCACCTTTCACCAATTAGGCTGATGAGGATATCTTTACTGACTGAGGAACTCTCCTCCCAGGAGTACATCGTTTCACCTCCGCACTGGGCATTAAGTACCTGATGCCCCTGTCTCCCTTGCAGCTGTTGTAGACGGGAACACACTTGGGGATAGTACTGACGCAGGTGTTTTACCTCTTGCGCTGTTCTGGGGTTTGATGAGATTTGGATTTGCTTCTGGGGCATCCTCTGGGTCGCGGTTACCAGTTGCCCCACACTGGCAACCTCCTGTCTTTTAACCCAAACGACCGTGACCATTTTCACTCCTTGGCATAATGTCCTTCCTCACCACATCTTAGACAGTGGACACATACCGTACTCTAATTTGATGAACGGCACGCTTCACAAGCTGGGTATCTTCTGTTTTAGAACCCACTCCTGGGTCTGAGGGATACAGGTTCTGGCCTGGAATGAATCAACTTTTTCACCTCAATCAACTCGGCTTGCAGTTCTCCTATTACTTCCTCCCATTCAACACTGTCAGGCCTCTCTTTTGTCGGTGATTTAAGGTTCCCACTCGGAAGTGGGACTGGAGGGTCTCTATGATGATCTCCGGACTAGCCACCGGGGATCTCCAACTTCAGCTGACTCATTTTGGTGATTTTAGGAGCAGAGCCTTTCTTTAACTTCTGTTTGCTCTCCGACTCCAAACTAGCGGCCTCATTCATTTTTTCAATTAGGGCTTCGTCCAAAATGCCAGGATCCTCTAGGTAGTGTTTCAGCTGCAACTTGATATCTTTGCTGATTAAACCCATTCCTATTGATCTCAAGAACTTCTTCTGGACTAGTCCAGCATCAAACTTCTCTTCCGCTTCTACATATCTGGACGCAAACAACAGTCTATCCTTCAGTTCAATTGCTCTGAACAAGAAACTTTGGGGTGATTCATTATTTTTCTGTGAGAGGTTAATGAGTCGGTGGAACAATTCTGAAGTACTCTCTTCTTTATAGTGCCCTTTTAAAATCATCTTCAGCTGTGGCAAGGTCAGTTGACTCTTCATTTCTAGCATACTACGGATGTTCAGTCCTGGGCTGATTCACACTCTCCAATCTGTCCCAGGATCTTGAATTCATTCCTCATGGTGATTTGTGGTGTTAGATTGGACTGTCTCCCTGATTTATCTAACCCGAACAGGTTAAAAGTCCCGTCTGAGTCTATCACCCGTTCAGAGGTTTTGGTCGATTCCTGCAGGGCTGTTGTTAGGGCTTTGAATTGTTCTTTAAATTCCTGTAGTTCAATCTGTTGATGGAGATTCCCGCTTTTGGTAATTGGTGCCGCCCCTCCATCCTCCAACTCCAACCTGGTTAGAAACTGTGTTAGTTCCTGGAGGAACGTCACCATGACGTCTTCAGCTTCTTTCTCCCCCAGCTCATCCATTTTTGCAATAATGGCAGCTAACAGTTGCCTCCGGTTGTGTGCTTTAGAAATCTGTTCTTCTGACATCTTTATATGTTCTGCAACTGTTCTCAATTCTTCACAGGTTAACTGAAAAAGCAGCTCACTAATTCTGTCCATTTGCATTTCCACATCCATTGCTGCTAGTGAGTATTCTTTAGGGCTGGTCCCATTTAACTGCTGTAGCCGAGTTTAGTTGAGGTGCTGTGCTGCTGTGTTTTTCCACACACTTTTTCTCTTCTCCCTCTATGCCGCTACTTCCTGCTCAGGACTCCCCGTAAGGGCAACCAATGTTACTCGTACGCCGCTAGGTTCATATAGGGGCGAGACAGGTTACATGAATTCTTTGGAATCCTGGGGAAACCGTTACTCAAAGCGACCATAAACCATGAGCTGCAGCTTCTCTCAGGCACACAGGGGTATTGACCCTCAGGCACAGACACGTAGGTTGTTTCACTTGCTGACCAGACACACTTGACAAGAGTCCTCATAAACGGTAGAACACTTGCATTTAATAAGAAGCCGCAAAGTTACTTCTTATGAGCAACAGGATCCAGTGACAAACAGTACAGATTCCTTAACAGAACAGCAGTTCACAGTCTTCCCAGTAGTACATTACAGCTCAGTTCTAATGCAAAGGCACATTAATGAACACAGCATTCTTTACAGCACAGTGAGACGGAGGAGGGGGGAGGGTTTGCTGAGGGAGATGATCCCTGTGAGACCATTTCTTACAGTCTTTATCTTTTTGCCTGACAATACACTGCACTGCTAGTTCCGGAACTCTACCTGACCTGTGCTTAGCTTCACTCCTGACTTGAATCCTTTTCACTTTCAGGGGCGCTTCTGTCAGATGCAGATCACACACACCACCTTTCTCTTTGGCTCCAGCCAGACAGTAAACAACTTCCCCACAATCACCCTGGGGCGCTGCTAAAACACTCCCCTTCTCCTGTGTCTGTGTTAACCCCTCTATTTGCTGGATGCTTCTGGAGCACAACAGTTCCTGTCTCATGTGCTTGTGTTACTGCTAATAGTTGCTGGATGCTTTTAAAGCAACAGCACTACTTCTGCATGTCACACTCTGCAACAGCACTACTAATACTAGAAAAGAGAGAGAGGATTCATAAAGGTCAAAACAAACTGGAACTGTGGGCAGAAACTTACAGAATTGTTTTTAACAGTGAAAAATGCAAAGTCCTACATCTGTTCAAGAAAAATTAAAAAAGCATATACAGAATGGGAGTAATAGGGATAAGCAACAGCACATGTGAAAAAGACTTGGGTATACTAATAGATCACATACTCAACATGAGTCAACAGTGTGATGCAGCAGCAAAAAAGGCAAACACAATTCTGGGTTGCATTAACAGAAGCATAGAGTCTAGATCACGTGAAGTAATTATCCCCCTCTACTCTTCTTTGGTCAGACCGCATTCTGGAATACTGTGTCTAGTTCTGGGCACCACATTTTAAAAAAGACATCGAAAAAATGGAGCAAGTTCAGAGAAGAGCTACCAGGATGGTGACCGCTCTGCAAACAATATCCTATGAGGAACAGTTGGAGGATTTGGGAATGTTTAGCTTGCAAAAGAGAAGACTGAGAGGAGACTTAATAGCTGTCTACAAATATCTGAAGGGATGTCACACTGTAGAGGGATCAGCTTAGAAGCAATGGGATGAAACTGAATCCGAGAAGATACAGATTAGATATTAGAAAAAACTTTTTGACAGTGAGGGTGATCAATGAGTTGAACAGGCTTCCATGAAAGGTGATGAGTTCTCCTTCAATGGAAGTCTTCAAACAGAGGCTGGAGAGACATCTGTCTGAGATGGTTTAGTGAATCCTGCATTGAGCAGGGAGTTGGACATGATGACCTTGGAGGTTCCTTCCAACTCTAACATTCTATGTAATATATGTATCTGGAGCACAGCCAGGGGCCACATATAGCCAGTGGCACCCTTTTGTGCATCCCTCACCCATCTGTATAGTGTCCGGTCACATATATTTTCATGTCATGTCACTGGTAATTATGAATAGTGTGCTGTGTGGTTATTTCTGGGGGAGACATATTTTGACAGAATTGGTGAGTCCTGACTCCTATAGCACAAAAAGGAGTAGATGAGATGAAGAGTGGCAGTACATGAGTGCCGCTATATTCATTGTTCTTTATGGGAAAAAGGAAACACTTGACTGTGTCAGCATCTAACATATTCTACAATGTAGAGAGCTGAATGCATTGTCTCTTCCTTTCTGGGCTGAAAAGGGTTCATTACCTTCCTGATAGGTGGGAGCACTATAAATGGGACCAGCACCTATTCTATATTTATAGCCCATTATTTCAATGTGCTGTAAATGTCTCAGAAGTTAATACTTTGGTAATATTGTGGTCCATAAAGGTGTTTTGATCTGACTATGTGGCCCTCAGCTCTAAAAAAGTTGTTCACCTCCAATCTATGTGATATCAATAGTATAGACTGTAGGGATCATACTCACTTGGGTGCGAAGAGAGGCAAACAGGAGGCATGTTCCTTTAAATGTCCATAACGGTTTATTGGCTTCATAAACAGGTCAAAAGCAAAATACAAACAAACAGCCTTTAGTGCAGGCAAAAACAAAAAAAACAGTCCTTTTAGCAAAGTCTCTGGTTAGCCAGCGCTGTGGTCACATAGGCTGGTAGGCATCCAGTACTCGGCCCAGTCTGGAGACAACCACACACAGGAGGCCTTCTCCCTCTAGACACACAAACCATGTGCCAAACAACAGCCTCCATTATATAGGCTGTTAACCACACAGAGGTGAGGTATGTGGATAGCTAGACCCGCCCAACTCTCTAAACTACCCGTAACCTGGTCCCAGGTGCACCAAACGATTCTCTTAGTTCTTATGTGCACTAGAGAAACACTCCGGGTTACATCACAGAGACCAGCCATCTCTGTGACACATACCTCCCATCGACTATGCGACCTTTAGCCACCTTACAAGACATAATATTAGTCTACCCTAAAGACTGACTTTTAAAAGAGAGAGAATGTATCACTCAAAAAATAGTTGCCAAAATAAAGGCAATAAAATATTTGAAGCATAATCTGGAAGTGTTCCCCGCAGGCATGTTGTAAACTTGATACGTACATCGATACTTTGCATGCACTCATGAGACTGTAATCTTAGCTTTCATCATAGGCTACGTGCTCCTTTTTATCACAGATATAAAATAAAGACTATGACCATAATTCTAAGCCTGAGTCAGATTTTTATCTGTTGATTGGGTTATGGGGGGAAAGGGGTCATCTAAGACTGAATCAGGACTTTAGCTTTGATTTGAATTTGATATGCCCTGACCTCTGCTATTTATAGAGAAGGAGCAACAGATTCCCAGTAACAAAATGTCATAATTCTAGCACTCATCTTTAAATATCCCAAAGACACGTCTAAACAAGATGCAGAACAGAGCGCCAGTAATTTCCATGTTAAGAATCTGTGATCTTGAGCTATTCTTATTATGAAGCCTGAAGACGAGCTCCAGGCAGGTAGACAAGAACACATTATGTTCATATACAGTGTTATCGGAAATCAGGTCATTATCATGTCTGTTCAAGTACTACCAGTAATATCAGTGATGTGATACAGAGACACGGAGATGACAGTAAGAAAAATTAATGTTGTGATGTTGTTACTTCTTACTCCAATAATGGATACCTCATACATTTTCTACTATGACATGCGATATATCACATCTTCCATATCTTACCAAGACAAGAACTAATCTATAACTACTGTACGCAGCATTGATGTGTCAGTAATTATTATTTATTTGTGAAACGTACGTCACGTGACTTACCCAGTATACATGTTTTCAGCGCTGTTCATCTTCCGTCTTTCCTGTCGGTCCCAAGGGAGCAGGTGGTGATCGTATTTGGAGACATTCGCTGTTCTGCGATAGCAGCCCTTTTGCCTTGAAGTGGGTTTCATTAGGGAGCTAATTGTTCAGGAATGTTTAGAATGCAATAAAAAGAGAAAAAAAAGTTTTGCAAAAGTTTTCTGGCAAGTAGATTCATTATAAAGTATTGCATATTACATACAATGTAATTTTTAGCCTTTTAGATTTTATATAAAAAAGTATTCATGTTTTCAGAATAAATAAAATATATTGGATATATTTTGATAAGTTGTGAGATCTGTCACTGAGACTAGGCAGTCTGTCAGGAGGTGAGAGTGCAAAACTTTAAATGAAGCCCCCTTCTAGTACTGGTTAAATGGGTTATCCAACTTTTACAGTTATTTTATAAAACAGCAGCAAATGTTAGAACAAAATGAAATAATCCATATTCATTTCTTCTTTGCCTCACACATCTAATGTTAGTGCTCCAGTTGTCTCATCGGTTTTAGTTTACTAGAGGCAGGCATGCTCTAATTAGTGGCCATAAAAGTCACATGCCACACTACTGGAATCAGTGTTCAGTGGTGGGAGTCAAGATACCAACAGATCTCCACATGATCGCTGTGGTCACTGATTGGCTGCAGTGGTTACAAGCAAGCCACTTGTAAACAAAGACCATGAGGACCACCAGAGTGGGATGAGGTTACTTGCTGATCACTTGTAAGTAGTGTTGAGCATTCCGATATTGAAATATCGGGTATAGGCCGATAATCGCGGTATCGGAATTCCGATACTTAATTCCGATACTTTTAGAATATCATATACCGGAATCGGAAGTTCCCATAATGCAATGAGCCAGTTTCAATTTATTCAGCCAATGAGGATCCTAAGAAGTGTGGGCACATCCTGTTAGGCATGTAGGCATCTTAACTAATGGCATGGCTGTGATTGGCTGCTGAAATGATGTCATGATGCACTATAAAAGCCTCCGCCGCCATTTTGAGCTCACTCTGCTGTGAATTCAGTTAGGGATAGGACGCTGTTTTTCTGAGGGACAGTTTTAGCTACCTATTTGCTCTATTCTGCTTTACCCAAGCTACTTTATAAATCGCTGTGCCTTGCAGCGCTAGTGCACAGTTCTCTGTGCTGTTCACCGCTGTCTACAAGGTCTCTGTGTGTGAGTGCAGCTCACTCTGTAGTGTCTGCTTCAGCCAAGTCTGGTTGTAGTGCGCTCAGCGTGCGTCACTGCCTCATACATTGTCCTTTTTTGCTAATTGATAATTTTTCCTGATTTCTCCTATTAGTGTGGTTGTTCCATCCGTATTCAGCTAAATTGGTTCCAAACACACTATATAGGAGTAGAAAGAGAATTTTTTTTTTGTCTTGCAGCGCTAGTGCACAGTGCTCTGCATCTGCACTGCTCACGCCTGTCTGCAAGGTCTCTGTGTGTGAGTGCAGCTCACAATGTAGTGTGTGCTTCAGCCACGTCTGGTTGTAGTGCACTCAGCGTGCGTCACTGCCTCATACATTGCCCTATTTTGCTAATTGATAATTTTTCCTGATTTCTCCTATTAGTGTGGTGGTTCCATCCCTATTCAGCTAAATTGGTTCCAAACACACTATATAGGAGTAGATAGAGAATTTTTTTTTTTGTCTTGCAGCGCTAGTGCACAGTGCTCTGCATCTGCACTGTTCACGCCTGTCTGCAAGGTCTCTGTGTGTGAGTGCAGCTCATGCTATAGTGTGTGCTTTAGCCACGTCTGGTTGTAGTGCACTCTGCGTGCGTCACTGCCTCATACATTGTCCTTTTTTGCTAATTGATAATTTTTCCTGATTTCTCCTATTAGTGTGGTGGTTCCATCCGTATTCAGCTAAATTGGTTCCAAACACACTATATAGGAGTAGATAGAGAATTTTTTTTTGTCTTGCAGCGCTAGTGCACAGTGCTATGCATCTGCACTGTTCACGCCTGTCTGCAAGGTCTCTGTGTGTGAGTTCAGCTCACGCTGTAGTGTGTGCTTCAGCCACGTCTGGTTGTAGTGCGCTCAGCGCGCGTCACTTCCTCATACATTGTCCTTTTTTGCTAATTGATAATTTTTCCTGATTTCTCCTATTAGTGTGGTTGTTCCATCCGTATTCAGCTAAATTGGTTCCAAACACACTATATAGGAGTAGAAAGAGAATTTTTTTTTTGTCTTGCAGCGCTAGTGCACAGTGCTCTGCATCTGCACTGCTCACGCCTGTCTGCAAGGTCTCTGTGTGTGAGTGCAGCTCACAATGTAGTGTGTGCTTCAGCCACGTCTGGTTGTAGTGCACTCAGCGTGCGTCACTGCCTCATACATTGCCCTATTTTGCTAATTGATAATTTTTCCTGATTTCTCCTATTAGTGTGGTGGTTCCATCCCTATTCAGCTAAATTGGTTCCAAACACACTATATAGGAGTAGATAGAGAATTTTTTTTTTTGTCTTGCAGCGCTAGTGCACAGTGCTCTGCATCTGCACTGTTCACGCCTGTCTGCAAGGTCTCTGTGTGTGAGTGCAGCTCATGCTATAGTGTGTGCTTTAGCCACGTCTGGTTGTAGTGCACTCTGCGTGCGTCACTGCCTCATACATTGTCCTTTTTTGCTAATTGATAATTTTTCCTGATTTCTCCTATTAGTGTGGTGGTTCCATCCGTATTCAGCTAAATTGGTTCCAAACACACTATATAGGAGTAGATAGAGAATTTTTTTTTGTCTTGCAGCGCTAGTGCACAGTGCTATGCATCTGCACTGTTCACGCCTGTCTGCAAGGTCTCTGTGTGTGAGTTCAGCTCACGCTGTAGTGTGTGCTTCAGCCACGTCTGGTTGTAGTGCGCTCAGCGCGCGTCACTTCCTCATACATTGTCCTTTTTTGCTAATTGATAATTTTTCCTGATTTCTCCTATTAGTGTGGTGGTTCCATCCGTATTCAGCTACATTGGTTCCAAACACACTATATAGGAGTAGATAGAGGAGCCTTTCTACAGCATTGTGCCCTGCAGCCCCAGCCAGATTAGTATTAGCCTATTTTTTGTAGCCTCAACTATTGCATTGTAGGTTACCTTCCTTCATTGCAATAGCTACAAAAAGTTTGTGATACTATCGGTATTACATCTTTGGGCACATCCAGTGTCTTTTTGTGACAAAAAAAAACTAAATAAAGTTCACCAAACACTCCACTTTACAGTTGTGTAGGCCACATTAGCTCATATTAAAGTCGAGTCCACACTTTTTAAGATTAGTGTTTCTTATACCTGTTAGCAGCTGTTCAGGAATAAGCACACTAAGCCCTTAGTACTTTTCTGCCTATCTTTATCAGACTACCAAGATGAAGAAGGCTGGGAGTAAGGCATGTGGTCATGGTCGTGGGCGTGGGCGTGGAGTTTCTGCAGGGAGAGGACGTGAGGATTCTGTGCCTGCAGGGAGAGAACGTGGGGATTCTGTGCCTGCTGCGGGCACCAGTGACTCAGCATCCCCCAGTTTTACCAGGGAACAGTCCTTTATGCGCAGCTTTGTAGGAGCTAGCCGTACCCCACTGCTGCGTGAGGACCAAATTGAAGCCGTTGTCGGATGGATGGCAGCTAACGCATTGACTTCAATTAGTTCCAGATCCTCTCAGGTCCTGAGCACTGAAGAGCACCCATCTGTCTCTTCACCACCTGCCAAATTGCCCAGGCAGTCAGAGAGCCCTGGACAGGAGCCATCTCTACTTCTGTTCTCTGAATCTCTTGCCTTGGAAAGAGGGGGCCAGCCAAGCATAATTTGAGAATTTGAAGAAGAGGTAGTATGCAAGGATGCGCAACCGTTTTGTCTCTCTGAATCTGAAGAGTCGGGTGGGCCAGTGCCTATGGTCAGCAGCACACCTCAGTACGCATCTGATGATGAGACTCAGGTGCCACTTTCTGGTGCGTACTGTGCTGTCGAGACTACCCAGGAGAAGCAGTTGCTTGAAGAGGGTGGTGTAGATGATGAGGTCCTTGACCCATCATGGCGTGAGGGACAGGAAGGTGGTGGGAGCAGCTCTGAGGAAGAGATTCCCCGAACGGCCCAAAAAGGAGGGAGAGGGAGGGGGCAGACTTGGCTGCCTGTAGCCTCCACTTCGGCACCCATTAGGAGCATGGCTCTTCCAAAATCCAAAGCGGGCGCTCCCAAGACTTGCAGTGCCTGGTCCTTTTTTGACACAGTTGCAGATGACATTTGCTTTGTCAAATGCAAGCTATGTAATCAGAAGGTGAAAAGAGGGAAAAGTGTCAGCAGCCTCAATACCACAAATATGTGGAAACATGTGCGGACCAAGCACTTGGTGGAGTTAAAAAGACACACTGAAGACCTAGGCCAACCTACAGCGCCACCTACCACCTCTTCAGCTCATGTTGTAGCCTCTTCCTCCAGCTCACACACAGCTGGTTCGGCTTCCTCACAGGATTGCCATGGAAGAACCTCTGGCACTGTTGTACAGAGACACAGTGTAATTCCACCCACAGCACCACTTTCCCTGTCATCCTCACACTCCCAGGCCAGTCTACAGCCATCGTTAGCACAGGCATGGGAGAAAAGGCGCCCATACTCGGCAAACCACCCCCGAGCACAGGCTCTGAATGCTGGCATTGCAAAACTACTGGCCCTTGAAATGCTATCATTCAGGCTGGTGGAGACTGACACCTTCCGTAACTTTATGGCATTGGCAGTCCCACAATACAACGTGCCCAGCCGCTTTTATTTCAGCAGGCAAGCCGTCCCTGCCCTGCAACAGCATGTGGAGGGAAAAATTAAACATGCGCTACAAAACGACATCAATAGCAAGGTCCACCTGACCACCGATGCATTGACCAATAAGCACGGACAGGGACGATACCTTTCCCTCACTGCCCATTGGGTAAATGTTGTGGAGCTGGGTACAGATCTTGAGAGTGGCGCTGTACGTGTTCTGCCAACTCCAAGGATTGCAGGAATCCAGTCTGTACACATTGACTCCTCCTCATACTCCAGTTCCTCTGAATCAGCGCTGCAGGAGCCGTCACAGTCTACCTCGACATCGACCCATGAACGGTTACCTGTTATGATGACCGATATGAGCACAGCCATGGCAAAATGTCAACAGGCCGTATTAAAATTAATTTTTGAGGGGAATCGAAGCCACACAGCGCAGGAGCTCTGGAATGCCATCAAGCAGCAGAGCAACGTGTGGTTTGTGCCAGCGAATCTCCAGCCAGGCATGGTAGTGTGTGACAATGGCCGAAATCTGGTGGCAGCTCTGGGCCTAGGCAACCTCACTCACATCCCATGTCTGGCACATGTGCTCAACTTGGTCGTGCAGAGTTTTTTGAGGGACTATCCGGATCTTGATGCACTGCTTCACAAGGTGCGCATTGCAGCTCTGCAGCGCCGATTACATCTTCCGGAACATCGCATCATATGTGACCTACCCACCAGGTGTAATTCAACGTTACATATGTTGGAGAGGTTGTGTGAGCAGCAGGCAGCAGTAATGGAGTACCAGCTGCAGCAGGCACAAACAAGTCGCAGTGCGCGCCGTTCACACTTCACCACCACTGAGTGGGCCTCTATGAAGGACATTTGCCACATTTTGCGTGCCTTCGATTATTACACGCGGATGGCGAGTGCAGATGATGCACTAGTCAGCATGACTATCCCCCTTATCTGCCTGCTTGAAAAAACACTGCAAGCACTAAGGGAGGAGGTTTTGGAAGAGGTGGAGGATGAGGAGTCACAAATGCCATCTGCTTCTGTACAGTCTGCGCAACGTGGTTCCTCACAAAGGCCAAGGCAGGGGACACTTTGTGAGGAGGATGAGGAGGAGTCAATGGAGGAGGAAGACATCTGTCCAGAGGAGGGAGGTACACGATGCTCTAGTAGTCAGAATCTAGAGCGAGGGTGGGGTGATGCAGAGCAGGCAGAGATCACGCCTCAAGCAGGGGACAGCGTTTCTTGGCCAGTTGGCAGTCTGCAGCACATGGTTGATTTCATGCTGCAGTGCCTGAGAAACGACCGCCGCATCGCCCACATTCTCAACACCGTTGATTATTGGGTGTCCACCCTCCTAGAGACTCGCTACCGGGACAACTTACAAAGCCTCATAACACCGTTGAACCGGGAGCGTAAAATGCGGGAGTACCAAGACGCACTGGTGCATTCCATCATGTTCTCCATTCCAACCGAGAGCAGTGCTGATAGTGCTTTACAAAGCAGCTCAGTGCGTCGAGGCAGTGGAGGAAGCTCTGCACAAAGAGGGAGCAGAAGCAGCGCCTCAGCACAAGGCAAGACCAGTATGGCTCAAATGTGGCAAAGTTTTGTGTCCCCGCCGCCACAAATGTCTACACCATCACAGACGGCTCCAGTCAGCAGGAGGCAACGTTTCCGTCAGATGGTGACAGACTACATATCTTGCCCTCTCACTGTACTCCCAGACGGCTCTTCCCCCTTCAAGTTTTGGGTCTCTAAGCAGGATACATGGCCAGAGCTTAGCCAGTATGCATTGGAGGTGCTGGCTTGCCCTGCTGCTAGTGTATTATCGGAATGCGTCTTTAGTGCCGCAGGTGGTGTACTACCAGACTGTCGCATGCGTCTATCCTCCGATAACATTGTCCGGCTTACTTTGCTGAAAATGAACAAGGCCTGGATCTCGCATGAATTTGCCAGTCCTCTTTCAGAATAAATAATTGGTTGGCAACAGTATCCAGGTCTCCTGTTGTGTTCATGTTTCTACCACCTGAACTGTAATCCCTGAGCTCCAACACCACCAGTTGCTGCTCAGAAGTGCCGTCTGCACAGTCAACGCTTCCTCCAGTGTTATTGGGGTTCAGTAACGTCAGCTGATCCCCACCTGTGTGTCCGGCAAATTCTCCTGCTCTATCCACATCCACTGTACTACTAATTTAAAACTTGCTCCAATTACGCCTCTGGCTCCTCTGTTTTTAGTATTTACCCTGGGCTCCAACACCGCTCGTTGCTGCTCAGAAGTGCCATCTGCACAGTCAACGCTTGCTCCAGTGTTATTGGGGTTCAGTAACGTCAGCTAATCCCCAGCCGTGTGTCCGGCAAATTCTCCTGCTCTATCCACATCCACTGTACTACTAATTTAAAACTTGCTCCAATTACACCTCTGGCTCCTCTGTTTTTAGTATTTATCCTGGGCTCCAACACCGCTAGTTGCTGCTCAGAAGTGCCATCTGCATAGTCAACACTTGCTGCCGTGTTATTGTGGTTCAGTAACGTCAGCTGTTCCCCTGCTGTGCGTATGGCAATTTCTCCTGCTCTGTCCACATTCACACTACTACAGATTTTAAAGTTGCTCCAATTACGCCTCTGGCTCCTCTGTTTTCAGTATTATCCCTGAGCTCCAACACCGCCAGTTGGCACTCAGAAGTGCCGTCTGCACAGTCAACACTTGCTGTGTTATTGGGGTTCAGTAATGTCAGCTGTTCCCCTGCTGTGCGTACGGCAATTTCTCCTGCTCTGTCCACATTCACACTACTACAGATTTTAAAGTTGCTCCAATTACGCCTCTGGCTCCTCTGTTTTTAGTATTATCCCTGAGCTCCAACACCACCAGTTGGCGCTCAGAAGTGCCGTCTGCACATTCAACACTTGCTGCCGTGTTATTGTGGTTCAGTAACGTCAGCTGTTCCCCAGCTGTGTGTACGGCAATTTCTCCTGCTCTGTCCACATTCACACTACTACAGATTTTAAAGTTGCTCCAATTACGCCTCTGGCTCCTCTGTTTTCAGTATTATCCCTGAGCTCCAACACCGCCAGTTGGCACTCAGAAGTGCCGTCTGCACAGTCAACACTTGCTCCAGTGTTATTGGGGTTCAGTAACGTCAGCTGTTCCCCTGCTGTGCGTACGGCAATTTCTCCTGCTCTGTCCACATTCACACTACTACAGATTTTAAAGTTGCTCCAATTACGCCTCTGGCTCCTCTGTTTTTAGTATTATCCCTGAGCTCCAACACCACCAGTTGGCGCTCAGAAGTGCCGTCTGCACATTCAACACTTGCTGCCGTGTTATTGTGGTTCAGTAACGTCAGCTGTTCCCCAGCTGTGTGTACGGCAATTTCTCCTGCTCTGTCCACATTCACACTACTACAGATTTTAAAGTTACTCAAATTACGCCTCTGGCTCCTCTGTTTTCAGTATTATCCCTGAGCTCCAACACCCCCAGTTGGCGCTCAGAAGTGCCGTCTGCACAGTCAACACTTGCTCCAGTGTTATTGGGGTTCAGTAACGTCAGCTGTTCCCCTGCTGTGCGTACGGCAATTTCTCCTGCTCTGTCCACATTCACACTACTACAGATTTTAAAGTTGCTCCAATTACGCCTCTGGCTCCTCTGTTTTCAGTATTATCCCTGAGCTCCAACACCGCCAGTTGGCGCTCAGAAGTGCCGTCTGCACAGTCAACACTTGCTCCAGTGTTATTGGGGTTCAGTAACGTCAGCTGTTCCCCTGCTGTGCGTACGGCAATTTCTCCTGCTCTGTCCACATTCACACTACTACAGATTTTAAAGTTGCTCCAATTACGCCTCTGGCTCCTCTGTTTTCAGTATTATCCCTGAGCTCCTACACCGCCAGTTGGCGCTCAGAAGTGCTGTCTGCACAGTCAACACTTGCTGCTGTGTTTTTGGGGTTCAGTAACGTCAGCTGTTCCCCTGCTGTGCGTACGGCAATTTCTCCTGCTCTGTCCACATTCACACTACTACAGATTTTAAAGTTGCTCCAATTATGCCTCTGGCTCCTCTGTTTTCAGTATTATCCCTGAGCTCCAACACCACCAGTTGGCGCTCAGAAGTGCCGTCTGCACAGTCAACACTTGCTGCCGTGTTATTGGGGTTCAGTAACGTCAGCTGTTCCCCTGCTGTGTGTAGGGCAATTTCTCCTGCTCTGTCCACATTCACACTACTAGTCTACTACTGATTTTAAAGTTGCTCCAATTAGGCCTCTGACTCCACTCTGTTTTTAGTATTTACCCTGGGTTCCAGCACTGCCAGCTGTTTCCCAGCAGTGTCTTTGGCACGGGTACTCCCTCCTACCCAGCCTGGTTCCAGCACGCCAGCTATTTCCGGGTAGTGTCAACGTCACTTTGCCTCCAATGCATTGTCCTGTCATGTTGCGGTCGGGTTAGCCGACTCTATGGTGCCTGCAGTTTAGGTGACTCCTATGTGGGCTGCGGGATCTGGCAATGAAGGCTGGTTCCATAGTGCCAATAGGACAAGCACCCCCTGTAGGACTGTGGGTTTCGGTAACTGCGGCCAGCTCGCGGCCTGGAAACTTTTTTTTTCATGGGTACCTCTGTTACCCATCCGAGTTCCAGTACCGTCAGCTGGTTCTCACCAGTGCCTTTGGCTTAGGTGCCTCCTTCTCGGTATCCAAGTTCCACAAACGTCTGCTGGTCCTTGGTAGTGCATTCTGGCACAGGTACCTCCTGCTTAGTAACCGGGTTCCAGTACCGTCAGCTGGTCCTCGGTTGTTCCATTGGCTCTTGTACTTTCTGCTATCCATCCGGGTTCCAGTACCGTCAGCTGGTTCTCGGCAGTGCCTTTGGCTTAGGTGCCTCCTTCTTGGTATCCAAGTTCCACCAACGTCTGCTGGTCCTTGGTAGTGCTTACTGGCACAGGTACCTCTTGCTTAGTAACCGAGTTCCAGTACCATCAGCTGGTCCTCGGTAGTTCCATTGGCTCTTGTACCTTCTGCTACCCATCCGAGTTCCAGTACCGTCAGCTGTTTCTCGGCAGTGTCTTTGGCACAGGTACTCCCTCCTGCCCAGCCTGGTTCCAGCACGCCAGCTGTTTCCGGGTAGTGTCAACGACACTTTGCCTCCAATGTGTTGTCCTGTCGTGTTGCGGTCGGGTTAGCCGACTCTATGGTGCCTGCAGTTTAGGTGACTCCTATGTGGGCTGCGGGATCTGGCAATGAAGGCTGGTTCCATAGTGCCAATAAGACAAGCACCCCCTGTAGGACTGTGGGTTTTGGTAACTGTGGCCGGCCCGCGGCCTGGAAACTTTTTTTTTCATGGGTACCTTCTGTTACCCATCCGAGTTCCAGTACCATCAGCTGGCTCTCAGCAGTGCCTTTGGCTTAGGTGCCTCCTTCTCAGTATCCAAGTTCCACCAACATCTGCTGGTCCTTGGTAGTGCTTTCTGGCACAAGTACCTCCTGCTTAGTAATCGGGTTCCAGTACCGTCAGATGGTCCTCGGTAGTTCCATTGGTTCTTGTACCTTCTGCTACCCATCCGGGTTCCAGTATCATCAGCTGGTTCTCGGCAGTTCCTCAGCCTTCTTGTACCTTCTGCTACATTTCCAAGTTCAAGCTTTTTGAAATGGTTCTTGGTAATCAGTCTGGATCTCCCTGATGAGGACCCTGAAGACGAGGACCCTGAAGACCACCCTGAAGAAGAGGACCCCGAAGACGAGGACCCTGAAGATGAGGACCCTGAAGACCACCCTGAAGAAGACGAGGGCCCCGAAGATGAGGACCCTGAAGACGAGGACCCTGAAGACCACCCCGAAGAAGACGAGGACCCCGAAGACCATGACCCTGAAGACGAGTACCCTGAAGACCACCCCGAAGAAGAGGACCCCGAAGACGACCCTGAAGACGACGACCCTGAAGACCACCCCGAAGAAGACGAGGACCCCGAAGACGACGACCCTGAAGACGAGGACCCTGAAGACCACCCCGAAGAAGAGGACCCCGAAGACGACCCTGAAGATGAGGACCCTGAAGACCACCCCGAAGAAGACGAGGACCCCGAAGATGACGACCCTGAAGACGAGGACCCTGAAGACCACCCCGAAGAAGAGGACCGCGAAGACGACAACCCTGAAGATGAGGACCCTGAAGACCACCCCGAAGAAGACGAGGACCCCGAAGATGATGACCCTGAAGATGACCCTGAAGACCTCCCCGAAGAAGACCAAGATGATGACCCAGAAGAAGATGACCAAGAGGACAAAGAACAAGAAGACAACCACCAAGATACAGAAGAACAAGAGACAGAAAACCAAGAAGCAGAAGTACAAGAAGCTGCAGAACAAAAAGCGGAAGAACATTAAGCATAAGACTAAAAATCAGAGCAAAAGATATTATCTAAATTATAAGCAGAAAAGACTAAGCAGTGTATGGGGGTGAGTCCGTTCCTCCTCGTGGTGCCCCTGGAAAAGACCTGCTGCTGCAGGCCAAACTGAACGCGGACAAATCCTGTTGTAAATCTTTTGTGATGGGCAGAACGAAACCTTTTATAGATGACAACTACAGGAATGCCTGTCACAAATAAGAATATGATGGAGAAGAAGAATATGAAGAAGATGAAGAAGTAGAATATGAAGAAGAATAATAGTTGAAGAATATGAAGAATGTAAAAAAAAAGAATAATACGAAGAAGGTGAAGAAGAAGAAGATGAAGAAGGTGAAGAAGATGTTGATGAAAAAGATGCTGATGCTGAGGATGATGAAGGAGAAAGTGTGGGAGAAGTAAAAAAGAAGGTGAAGAGCATGGAAGTAGTGAAACATAAATATCTGACAAAATATAAAAAAACTTAACATAGTCAATATTTCCGTAACTCAGAACGTCTTAAAAAAAATATTAATTCCTGCTATTCCATTTGATTGGGCTAAACCTCTATGCCTTTATTGTCTCCCCCACCTCCCCCAATACATTCTACATTATTCTTAGTTGTTTTCCTTCATGTAGAATTAACCTACAAGGAAAGAAAGGGTTTATTTTCATTCCGATATTTGTGTCCCATTGACTTGCATTGGTTTCCGGTATCGGAATCGGCGATATCCGATATTTTTTGGGTATCGGTCCGATACAATCCGATCTGATATTTCTCGATATCGGAAGGTATCGCTCAACACTACTTGTAAGTAAAGACCATGAGAACTACTAGTATGAAGGGAGTTGGCTCTGATGAAGAAGAGGTGAGTATAGTTACTTTACAGCTATTATAGAATTAAAAAATGGTTGGATGACCCCTTAACACTATCAGACTCTTAACCACCTTGGGTTGGGGGGTATCGTTCGAAAAAATCCTTCAACCATATGCCCCAGAAATAAGCAACTCTATGTTATTGCGTGTGGACAGGGAATCTTTTTTATATTCTCCTCACCCATTAAAAAGGAATGCAGTAAAAGAGTTATTCTCAACTCAACCCAGTCTGACAATGGCTTATTCCCGTCTTCCTATAGAAAGTACATCTAAACTCAGCTGAGGAGAGGGTTTATGGTGCAGTTGGGACAAATACAGTAGCTGACTTTATGTGTTGGGAAGTATGCCTTGTGAGTTGTTTTAGCTCTAAGGACTGGGCGGATGAAATGGGGTGGTATAAGTTGCACATTGATTAGTTGATGAGCCTTCTAAGAATAGTACAGCTGCCAGAATCTAATACAAATGTCCAGCAAATATATAACCCAGACTAATGTTGGACTGGGGTGCCAGGGGCCCACCAGTAACCAACACCAGGGCCCCACTTTTTCAGCTACATACAAATGTGACATTATCCTCAATCACAAATTTGTATAACAATGAACTGGGTAGATTGGTAAATGAATAAGATGCTGCCTTTGTACATAGTGATTCAAGTATATTGTGCCAAGAGCTGCTCATATAAGAGTGGGGTGGCCAACTCTTGCACGGGGGCACACAGAAGGATTCTCCTGTACTTCTGTGGGCCAGTCCAAACCTTACCCAGACGTATATAACTACTAGTGATGAGCGAGCATGCTCGCTACTGCTCAGTGCTCGCTCAAGCATCTCACTGCTCGAGATGCTCAGCGCTCGCCGAGTATTTCCGGGGTTGCTCGGCGGGAGCTCGGGTCCCCTCCCTGCATGTTTGGTGCTTTTTACAGAGCCAATGAACATGCAGGAATTGTCTGCCACTCATTGTAATGCCGCAGCCTTATAGAATCATAGAATCATAGAATCATAGAATGGTAGAGTTGGAAGGGACCTCCTGGGTCATCTGGTCCAACCCCCTGCTCAAAGCAGGATTCACTAAATCATCTCAGACAGATGTCTGTCCAGCCTCTGTTTGAAGACGTCCAGTGAAGGGGAACTCACCACCTCTCGTGGCAGCCTGTTCCACTCATTAATCACCCTAACTGTCAAAAAGTTTTTTCTAATATCTAATCTGTGTCTCCTCCCATTTAGTTTCATCCCATTGCTTCTAGTCTTTCCTTGTGCAAATGAGAATAAAGATGATCCTTCTACAATGTGACAGCCCTTGACATATTTGTAGACAGCTATTAAGTCTCCTCTCAGTCTTCTTTTTTGCAAGCTAAACATTCCCAAATCCTGCAACCGTTCCTCATAGGACATAGTTTGCAGACCAATCACCATTCTGGTCGCTCTTCTCTGAACTTGCTCCAGTTTGTCTATGTCTTTTTTAAAATGTGGTGCCCAAAACTGTACACAGTATTCCAGATGAGGTCTGACCAAAGAGGAGTAAAGACCGATAATGACTTCACATGATCTAGACTGTATGCTTCTGTTAATTAGAGATGAGCGTTGTTCTACTCGAACTGTTCGCCAATCTCAAATTCGAGCTGTTTTGGGCGGTGTTCGAGCCGGTCGGCGAACACGAACAATTTGAGAAAAATTCGGCTGTTCGAGGTTATGTTCGATAACTGTTCGTGCACCAAAATCATAACTGGATTTTTTCTCAGTAATGATGAAAATTAATGTTAATACGCAGTTTGAGTGTACAGCGGGGTGGGGGGAGGGGCAGGGGATGGATCTCTGCAGGAACAATGAAGATCTCCATTTTTTTTTCTCTTTCCCGCATTTGCAGTGGGGAGGTGCAATCTGTCAGCCTATCAGCAGCGCACACACGGAGCGAAGTGCTTTTTTTCACACAAGCAAGGGCATGTGTGATTGGCAGTGTATGTCACATGTCCTTGCCGTATAAGACCAAGCCATTTTCCCCGTCGCCACCATTTTCTCACTGCTGCAGCTGCGTGTTAGACGGCACCGCTGTTGCTGTGTGCGCTATACCTTGTTAATTTCAAGCCAATTTTCGCACAAATATACAGATAGCTTGGGAGTAGGGAATAGTTGTGATTGCAGTCCTTTTAAGGACTAGGTTACAGCATTTCCTACGACTTTTATCAGGCAGGTCTGTGCTCTTAAATAGATAGATTGTGGGAGTAAAGACTAATTGTAATTGGAGTCCTTTTCAGGACTAGGTTACATCAGTTCCTATCAGTTTTTGCCAGGCAGGTCTGTGCCAGTGCTGTGCAAGTTTTTTTCACAGCATTTGGCTGAATCTAGCAAAGCTAATCCTTTTTGGCCTATTGCAGAGTGTGTTAGTCAGTGGAGTAGCCTATCTGTGTTGCAAGATATACCACCTGTGTATAGAATACCAATTTTTTTACTGCACCTAGTGAAGTAAAATCTTTTGGGCATAGCATCATTCTATTAGTCCATCTATACTGACCTCCATCAGGTTGCAAACTGAATATAATTTTTTTCTGCATCTAGCTCTGAAAAAATATTTGGGCTTCTAGCGGTGTGTGGGACTTGGTCTATTAGTCCATCTATACTGACCTCCATCAGGTTGCAAATTAAAAATAATTTTTTTCTTCATTTATCTCTGAAAAAATATTTGGGCTTCTAGCAGCGTGTGGGACTTGTTCTATTAGTCCATCTATACTGACCTCCATCAGGTTGCAAATTAAAAATAATTTTTTTCTTCATTTATCTCTGAAAAAATATTTGGGCTTCTAGCAGCGTGTGGGACTTGTTCTATTAGTCCATCTATACTGACCTCCATCAGGTTGCAAATTAAAAATAATTTTTTTCTGCATCTAGCTCTGAAAAAATATTTGGGCTTCTAGCAGTGTGTGGGACTTGGTCTATTAGTCCATCTATACTGACCTCCATCAGGTTGCAAATTAAAAATAATTTTTTTCTACATCTAGCTCTGAAAAAATATTTGGGCTTCTAGCAGTGTGTGGGACTTGGTCTATTAGTCCATCTATACTGACCTCCATCAGGTTGCAAATTAAAAATAATTTTTTTCTTCATTTATCTCTGAAAAAATATTTGGGCTTCTAGCAGCGTGTGGGACTTGTTCTATTAGTCCATCTATACTGACCTCCATCAGGTTGCAAATTAAAAATAATTTTTTTCTGCATGTAGCTTTGAAAAAATATTTGGGCTTCTAGCAGTGTGTGGGACTTGGTCTATTAGTCCATCTATACTGACCTCCATCAGGTTGCAAATTAAAAATAATTTTTTTCTGCATCTAGCTCTGAAAAAATATTTGGGCTTCTAGCAGTGTGTGGGACTTGGTCTATTAGTCCATCTATACTGACCTCCATCAGGTTGCAAATTGAATAAAAAAAATTTCTGCATCTAGCTCTGAAAAAATATTTGGGCTTCTAGCAGTGTGTGGGACTTGGTCTATTAGTCCATCTATACTGACCTCCATCAGGTTGCAAATTGAATAAAAAAAATTTCTGCATCTAGCTCTGAAAAAATATTTGGGCTTCTAGCGGTGTGTGGGACTTGGTCTATTAGTCCATCTATACTGACCTCCATCAGGTTGCAAATTAAAAATAATTTTTTTCTGCATCTAGCTCTGAAAAAATATTTGGGCTTCTAGCAGTGTGTGGGACTTGGTCTATTAGTCCATCTATACTGACCTCCATCAGATTGCAAATTAAAAATAATTTTTTTCTGCATCTAGCTCTGAAAAAATATTTGGGCTTCTAGCAGTGTGTGGGACTTGGTCTATTAGTCCATCTATACTGACCTCCATCAGGTTGCAAATTAAAAATAATTTTTTTCTTCATTTATCTCTGAAAAAATATTTGGGCTTCTAGCAGCGTGTGGGACTTGTTCTATTAGTCCATCTATACTGACCTCCATCAGGTTGCAAATTAAAAATAATTTTTTTCTGCATGTAGCTCTGAAAAAATATTTGGGCTTCTAGCAGTGTGTGGGACTTGGTCTATTAGTCCATCTATACTGACCTCCATCAGGTTGCAAATTAAAAATAATTTTTTTCTGCATCTAGCTCTGAAAAAATATTTGGGTTTCTAGCAGTGTGTGGGACTTGGTCTATTAGTCCATCTATACTGACCTCCATCAGGTTGCAAATTGAATAAAAAAAAATTCTGCATCTAGCTCTGAAAAAATATTTGGGCTTCTAGCAGTGTGTGGGACTTGGTCTATTAGTCCATCTATACTGACCTCCATCAGGTTGCAAATTGAATAAAAAAAATTTCTGCATCTAGCTCTGAAAAAATATTTGGGCTTCTAGCGGTGTGTGGGACTTGGTCTATTAGTCCATCTATACTGACCTCCATCAGGTTGCAAATTAAAAATAATTTTTTTCTGCATCTAGCTCTGAAAAAATATTTGGGCTTCTAGCAGTGTGTGGGACTTGGTCTATTAGTCCATCTATACTGACCTCCATCAGATTGCAAATTAAAAATAATTTTTTTCTGCATCTAGCTCTGAAAAAATATTTGGGCTTCTAGCAGTGTGTGGGACTTGGTCTATTAGTCCATCTATACTGACCTCCATCAGGTTGCAAATTAAAAATAATTTTTTTCTTCATTTATCTCTGAAAAAATATTTGGGCTTCTAGCAGCGTGTGGGACTTGTTCTATTAGTCCATCTATACTGACCTCCATCAGGTTGCAAATTAAAAATAATTTTTTTCTGCATCTAGCTCTGAAAAATTATTTGGGCTTCTAGCAGTGTGTGGGACTTGGTCTATTAGTCCATCTATACTGACCTCCATCAGGTTGCAAATTAAAAATAATTTTTTTCTGCATCTAGCTCTGAAAAAATATTTGGCCTTCTAGCAGTGTGTGGGACTTGGTCTATTAGTCCATCTATACTGACCTCAATCAGGTTGCAAATTAAAAATAATTTTTTTCTTCATTTATCTCTGAAAAAATATTTGGGCTTCTAGCA
This sequence comes from Phyllobates terribilis, assembly GCF_046119375.1. Classification (NCBI taxonomy): domain Eukaryota; kingdom Metazoa; phylum Chordata; class Amphibia; order Anura; family Dendrobatidae; genus Phyllobates; species Phyllobates terribilis. The sequence goes on along the minus strand of NW_027362762.1, from coordinate 122,285,868 downwards.
GCGTGTGGGACTTGTTCTATTAGTCCATCTATACTGACCTCCATCAGGTTGCAAATTAAAAATAATTTTTTTCTGCATGTAGCTCTGAAAAAATATTTGGGCTTCTAGCAGTGTGTGGGACTTGGTCTATTAGTCGATCTATACTGACCTCCATCAGGTTGCAAATTAAAAATAATTTTTTTCTGCATCTAGCTCTGAAAAAATATTTGGGCTTCTAGCAGTGTGTGGGACTTGGTCTATTAGTCCATCTATACTGACCTCCATCAGGTTGCAAATTAAAAATAATTTTTTTCTTCATTTATCTCTGAAAAAATATTTGGGCTTCTAGCAGCGTGTGGGACTTGTTCTATTAGTCCATCTATACTGACCTCCATCAGGTTGCAAATTAAAAATAATTTTTTTCTGCATCTAGCTCTGAAAAAATATTTGGGCTTCTAGCAGTGTGTGGGACTTGGTCTATTAGTCCATCTATACTGACCTCCATCAGGTTGCAAATTAAAAATAATTTTTTTCTGCATCTAGCTCTGAAAAAATATTTGGGCTTCTAGCGGTGTGTGGGACTTGGTCTATTAGTCCATCTATACTGACCTCCATCAGGTTGCAAATTAAAAATAATTTTTTTCTGCATCTAGCTCTGAAAAAATATTTGGGCTTCTAGCAGTGTGTGGGACTTGGTCTATTAGTCCATCTATACTGACCTCCATCAGGTTGCAAATTAAAAATAATTTTTTTCTGCATCTAGCTCTGAAAAAATATTTGGGCTTCTAGCAGTGTGTGGGACTTGGTCTATTAGTCCATCTATACTGACCTCCATCAGGTTGCAAATTAAAAATAATTTTTTTCTTCATTTATCTCTGAAAAAATATTTGGGCTTCTAGCAGCGTGTGGGACTTGTTCTATTAGTCCATCTATACTGACCTCCATCAGGTTGCAAATTAAAAATAATTTTTTTCTGCATCTAGCCCAGCCAATAGTTTTGGCCTAATACCACAGTTTGGCCACTCAGCTCTGCTCGGTTACCATCCATTGTTTTTTTGTGCAAACAACTCCAGAGTTGTGAATTAGTTAACCACCAAAATGAGTGGAAAAAGGCCTGCTGCTGGTGGAAAGGGGAATAGGCGTGTTGGGAAGGGGAAAAAAGGTTGTGTCCGTGGGGTAGGTGCAGAAGAAAGACCATCTTCCAGCCAAACTAAAATGTCTACTTCTTTTAGCGGACAATGTGATAAGATCCCTTTCTTACGGCCACGCCAATCGCTACAAATTCCAGATGAGGCACAAAAACAGCAGGTGCTTCAACGGATATCAAGTGCTCCTTTAAGTGGGCTCTCCTCCACATCAACTTCAACATCACAAATACTCCAGTCCTCAAAGGTGTCACCCAAATCGCACTTGCTTCCTCACAGCTCCCAAATCTCCAGCTGCCCGTCTGAGTATGAGGTAGAACAGATGGTTGAGTCTGCAGAGCTGTTTACTCATACTATAGCCTGGGAATCAGAGGTCGACTCCAGCGCTTCTGTGAATCCAGACGAGGAAATGATCTGCACTGATGCCCAGAATCTTTATGAGTCGGATCCAGGACCAGACGCAGAAGGTTCTGACCATAATGTAGACCCTCATTCCCAAACTGTAACTCCTGTTGGTGGAGACAATGAGGAAGACGATGATAAGACTCAAATACCTGATTGGAGCGACAACTTTAGTTTTTTGTCAGGGCAGGAACAGGTTGGCTCTGAGGACGACGGATGTGATAACGCACAGGGTGATGATGATGAGGTCGGAGATCCCACTTACTGTCAACCCACAGTCAGCCAAGAGATGAGGTCAGCAGAGGAGGTGGAGGAAGATGCTAGTGACGAGGTCAGGTTGCGCCTTCCTGGACAGAGACGTAGTACTGGAAGCACGTCAACAACTGCATCCTCAAACACAACTCTGCCTCTCACCACAAGTCGTGGTGGCTCTTCAGGTCGCATGGGTGCTAAGCCTTGAATAGCCTGGGCATTTTTTCAGATCGATAAAGATGACCCAACTCGTGTTATCTGTAACATTTGTCAGCAAAAGCTAAGTAGAGGCCAAAAAATACATAGTTTGAGTACTTCATGCATGAACCGGCACATGGACATGAAGCATAAGTTGCAGTGGAAAGCTCAGTGTGCTACAATGTGGCCTAGCCGGCCGGGCCAATCACCGTCTGCCTTATCTTGTGCATCCGCGGCCTCTTCATCCTCTGTGACTGGGGGACAGCAGTCACACCTGTTTTGGGGCGCAGACCTGCCACCTCTTTACCCGCAACAGCCAGCGTGATTGGCAGGTCATCATTTTCTTTGGAGGTGGTAACACCAGCTGGTGTTGAGCGCTGTCCGACATCGATAGCACCACCTTTGGATCAAGGCAACCTAACATGTCCGCCTGCATCTTCCTCACAGACCGGCAGTTTGCCGGGGACACCCTTATCAACCCCGTCTAAGCACAATAGCCAGCCCTCGGTCCCTCAGATGTGGACAAGTAAAAGACCATTTCCTCCTAGCCATGAGAAAGCTAAGAGGTTGAATTTCACCATCTGCAAGCTCTTGGCTACAGAAATGCTGCCTTTCCGCCTGGTGGACACAGAGGATTTTTGAGACCTTATGTCCGTCGCAGTGCCCCAGTACCAGATGCCCAGTCGGCACTACTTCTCAAAGAAAGGTGTGCCTGCGCTCCACCAGCATGTCGCACACAACATCACCGCTTCTTTGAGAAACTCTGTGTGTGACAGGGTGCATTTCACCACAGACACTTGGACGAGTAGGCATGGACAGGGGCGTTACATGTCGCTGACTGGGCACTGGGTAACTATGGTGACAGCAGTACAAGGGGCTGCTCTCCAAGTCTTGCCGTCCCCACGAGTTGTGCGTCAATCCTCTTTATGTCAAAGTTCCTCCACTGCTTCTGCCTCCTCAACCTCCTCTCGGTCTTCCACCTGCACCCAAAGCCTGTCTGGTCATGCCACAAGCTTTCTAACTGCGCAGAAGGGATCCTGCACACCTCCTTACTATGCTGGCAGTAGGGCTCAACGTCATCAGGCGGTTTTTACATTGAAATGTCTGGGAAATGTGAGTCACACAGCTGAGGAGTTGTGGTCAGCTCTGGAGAACCAATTTCATGAATGGTTGTCTCCACTGGACCTGAAACCAGGGAAGGCCGTGTGCGACAATGCTGCAAACCTGGGTGCGGCCCTTCGCCGGGGCAATGTCACACACGTGCCTTGTATGGCTCACGTGTTGAACCTGGTTGTCCAGGAATTTTTAGCCCACTATCCCAGATTAGATGGCCTTCTGCAGAGGGCACGGTCGCTGTGTGCTCACTTCCGCCGTTCGCATCCCGCAGCTCAGCGACTTACATCTCTACAGAAGTCGTTGGGCCTGCCACTTCACCGGCTAAAATGCGATGTGCCTACCCGGTGGAATTCAACTCTGCACATGTTGCAGCGACTGTGGCAGCACCGACAAGCCCTGGTGCAATACGTTCTGACGTATAGCCTGGGCCAACGAGATTCAGAGGTGGGGCAAATCACGCTGGAGGAGTGGTCTCAGATCAGGAACCTATGCACCCTTCTGCACAGTTTTGAAATGGCGACGAAGATGTTTAGTGCTGACGATGCCATTATCAGCATGACTATTCCGGTGATTTACATGCTGGAGCACATGTTAAACAGAATTCGGAGTCAGGTGGTGGCACAAGAGGAGGTGGAGGAAGTAGAGGAGGAGGAGTTGTATGCGGAAGGGCTAACATCTGCAAGGTCCAGACGGTCGGCAGCACCAAGGCGGCAGGCATGTGAGGGTGGGGGAGATGGTTTTACCAGGGCGCATGGTAGCATCCAAACTAGTGAGGAAGGTGCAGGAGCCCAGGAAGAAGTGGAGGACGAACTGATGGAAGACTCATCAGATGAGGGAGACCTTGATCACATTTCTGTTGTGCGAGGTTGGGGGGAGAGGACAGAGGAAGGAAGCATGATTGTTACCTCGCCACCAACACAACAGGGACTTGGTGCTCCTGGATGCGCAACACACATGAGTGCCTTCTTGCTTCACTACCTGCAACATGACCCTCGAATTGTGAGAATTAGAAATAATCCTGACTACTGGGTTGCCACACTGTTAGATCCCCGGTACAAAAGTAAATTTGCAGAAATTATTCCTGCCATAGAAAGGGATGCACGCATGCAGGAGTATCAGCAGAGACTGTTGCAGAATCTTACATGTGCTTTTCCACAAAATACCAGTGGTGCACGTAGTGAATCTCACAGTTCCAACTTGCCAACCGTGGGACCGTCAAGTGTTCAGCACTCAAACCGTAACAGAACCACAGTATCTGCTGGTAACATCAATTTTGCGGAATCATTTCACCACTTTTTTAGCCCATCCTTTGCAAGGCCACAGGAGACAAGAAGTCTGACACATAGTCAACGCCTAGAGACGATGGTACAGGAGTATCTCCAAGTAAACATTGAAGCCACGACTGTGTCACTGGACCCTTGCTCTTTTTGGGCTTCCAATCTGGATAAATGGCCGGAGCTAGCCACTTACGCCTTGGAGATCTTGTCATGCCCCGCAGCCAGCGTTCTGTCTGAACGTGTGTTCAGCGCTGCTGGTGGTGTGCTGACAGATAAGCGCACGCGGCTCTCCACTGATAATGTAGACAGACTCACGTTCATAAAGATGAACAAATCATGGATCCGAAACGACTTTTCTACCCCTGTGTCATCCTGGGGAGAGTAAAAGCTTGATGATTGGTTAAAATCACCCTACCAACCGTTTTAAGCTTTCAAATTACTAATCATGTTTATCTGTATCTTGACTGGAAAATAATTTGGGCTTTGTAGCAGTGTGCAGCACTGATCCTATTAGGCCATCTATAATAAGCTTCACCAGATTTAAAATTAAAAATAATTTTTAGCTGCATCTAGCCCGGAAAATAATTTTGGGGCTCCGAGATGCGCAAGACACATAAGTGCCTTCTTGCTGCACTACCTGCAGCATGACCCTCATATTGTCAGAATTCGAAGTAATCATGACTACTGGGTTGCCACACTCTTAGATCCCCCAAACTTTTCGATCAACCTTTTCATTTTAATAAAGACCAAAAAAATGGTCATTTTTGAAATTATAAGCATTAGCAGGTTGTTAGAAACTGAAATCAAACAGTTTTCAACTCAAAACTTTATTCTAGGTGATGTTACATTTTCACATAGGACCCCTTGTTCGAAAGGAGCTTCTGAACTCTCTCGTCCATTGAATTTGTCAGGTTTTGGATGGTTTCTGCTTCAATTGTTTTGCATGAGGACAGAATGCCCTCCCAGAGCTGTTGCTTAGATGTGAACTGCCTCCCGCCATCATAGACACTCCTTTTAATGATGCTCCAAAGGTTCTGAATGGGGTAGAGGTCAGGGGAGCATGGGGGTCACACCATAAGTTTGTCCCCTTTTATGCCCATATCAGCCAGAGATGCAGATGTTTTATGTGCAGCATGAGATGGTGCATTATCATGCAGAAAAATGATCTTGCTGTGAAATACACGGTTCTTCTTCTTGAACCATGGCAGGAAGTGCTGTTTGAGAAAATCCACATACATTATGGAGTTCATCTTTAGCGCCTTCAGGGATCCTAAAGGGGCCGACAATCTCTCTCCCCATGATTCCAGCCCAAAACATTACTCCACCTCCTCCTTGTTGGCGCTGTAGCCGTGTTTGCGTGGGGTGTCCATCAACCAGCCATCCTCCACTCCATTCATCTGGACCATCGAGCGCTGCACGGCACTCATCCGTGAACAAAACAGTTTTGAAATCAGTCTTCATGTAATGTTTGGCCCACTGGAGCCGTTTCTGCTTGTGTGAAGTGGATAGAGGAGGTCGACAGGATGGCATATGCACAGCTGCAAACCTCTGAAGGACCCTGCATCTTGTTGTTCGGGGGACGTTGGAGGCACAAGCAGCTTCAAAAACTTGTCTGCTGCTATGACAAGGCTTTTTTGCCGCTGCTGTTTCAACCTGACGTAATTGCCTGTAGGAAAGAGTCCTCAATTTGCCCTTATCAGCACGCACACGTGTGTACTGTGAATCAGCTACATACTTCTTGATTGCCAAGACACTTCATCCTGATCATCGCACAATGTTGATTGTAGTCATGCCTTGACCTAAACACTCCACAATTTGTTGCTTCTCAGCAGCCGACACATCCTTTTTCTTTCCCATTTTGGCAGAAAATGTAGGCTGCTTAATAATGTGAGAGAGCCTTCTTAAGTAGTCTTGCCTTTCATTGGACACACCTGCCAAACTAATTAGCACAGGTGTCTGCAATTGCTTACAGTGATATAAAGAGCCCTGACACACATCACCATCAATGAGTTTAACTGACAAACAAACAAATTCTTCCCTTATCACTCCTAAACACTTTTTGCATAATAATTTGGAACGCGGTGTACATGTGCTTTTCCACAAAACACCAGTGGTTCACGTAGTGAATCTTACAGTTCTAACTTGCCAACCGTGGTCTGTATGGAATTGTTCAATAAAGGGCCCAAAATTAAGATAACATAGATGGGAGAGGTCTCTATGAATAGGAATTCCTAAGTATTTGATACCCTGTGAGGGCCAGGCAAAGGGAAAGTTGGACTGGATGGAATCCTATATGGATTTAGGGAGGGAGACATCGAGGGCCTCAGACTTCGCTGCATTGATTTTAAAATTTTACCATGTAACAAAGTGATCTATTTCAGCCATAACAGCAGGGATGGATATATGTGATTGAGTGATATATACTAGGACATCATCAGCAAATAGAGAGCACTTGTACTCGGTGCCTCCCACCTCAATCCACCTAATATTGGGGTTATGGCGAATTGATGAGAGCAGGTGCTCCGTCACTAGGATGTATAAGAGAGGGGACAGAGGACATCCCTGCCTTGTCCCATTGGTGATTGTGAAAGGTGATGAAAATGTTCTGACGCACCCCCTGGGCCTTGGGACACCCGGAGCCGGACCCTTTTTGGTGGATGCTGGTGGTTGTAGTCTTCGTGGCGGCGATCCGGTTCCGTGGCTCAGGGCGGTCAAACCAGTGGCGGAACTATTTATGTGGTTTTGATGTTTAAATGTCCGACTACGCCACCCGTGGATTGCGGTCAGAGTGAACCGCCGCTACAGGGCAGACCGCTAAGGCTGGTGTTGTGGGTGCAGCAGAGCGTAGCATAACTCCCCACGGGAGGAGTATAGCCTCAGGGCAGTGTATGCGGAGGATGGGGGTGATGGTGCAGGGCAGCAGCAGTAATGACACGGAGTCAGTGATGCAGTTCAGGGCCTTTACTCACAGTTCTTATTATCCAGACCACGTCTGCAGGTAATGGCTGCCCACGTCGTACTGTGCTCACCAGGTGAGGGGCTCAGACAACTCCCAGATAACTTTGGAGTGCTTCACAGGACCCCCTTTGTGTGTCCTTTGTCTGGCCTTTCTTACCAACACTTCTGTCCGGCTGCCTCAGGCCTCCTCTTGGTAAACTTGGCGCCAGTTTCCCTGACCCTATGTGGTGCCTTCCTAGCGGGTGGAGCAAGGGGCTGCGCCACATAAAATGTCAGAGCCTCCGGTTTCCAGCTGAGGGTCGTTTCCTGCCTCCACTAGTTCGGGGACCGGTCTCCCCCTTTGGCCTGACCCCTCCACGCAGGTGGATTCGGGCGTGCGGTGGCGACTCGCCCGTCCGCACCCCTGGGATCCCTTCATTCCTCGTTCCTGGAGCCTTCTCCGCTCCTCTTCCTTCCTTCTCCCTCTTGCAGGCCTGGGCCTCTGTTACTAGGCCCGCCTCCGGAGCAGAGCTCATGCAGAGCCCCTGCTCCCTGCCACTTCTGCTCAGACTTCTCTGCACTGAACTAAGATGGTGCCCACCTTTTATACTCCCTTCTCAATGCACCCAGGAACTGCTTCCTCCCTGCTCCTGCACTGCAGGGTTCCCCTTCCTCAGTGTTCCCTGCCCCCACTCCAGCCAGGGACAGGGACTGTCGTGCCCATCTCAGGGGCATATTGGTCACCCTGCCCCACGGCAATGTGGTGTAATGCATGCAGGTGTCGGGTCCTGATCCACACTCCATCCTTATCTGAGAGTGAGATATCACACCTCTGGGTGAGGTGCAATACGTCTGTAGCAACCGAGCCCTCGGTGCTACAGTTCCATTTATCTTCAGCCTAGGTGACGTATTGTGATACAGGGCCGTGATTTTGGCTATAAAAGGGTCCCCTAGACCCCTACCCCAAGCTTTTTAAGAGAATCATATATGGCGTGCCAGGGGACTCTATGGAATGCTTTCTCAGCATCCAACGAGAGTATCTACTTACAAATTTTTAACTGCATCTAGCCCAGGAAATACTTTGTGCCTAGTAGCAGTGTCTGCTAGTCAGCGGATTATCCCGGCTGTTAAGCAAGCTACACCACCTGTAGTTTGGACACTTAATTTTTTCAAAGGAAATGCTTCGGGACCACGGGATACTTAGTGAAGAGCATCAGGAGGCACCCCAAGGCATAGGGGCTGGGACTGGCACTAGGATGCCTTGCGGTGGACAGCCGAGCTCGATCCTTATAAAAGCTTTTTAACTGCAGCAGCTTTAGTGGACGCTACTGGAGCTGGAATTACGCGGCTGCTGGCATGAGACTTGCCCTCCAATAGATCCTTGTAAATGGATTTAAAGTGTATTCATTCAAATTAGAGGGACAATTTAAATTAAAAAGCTTAGAGCTGCCTCCACCACAGGGGGGCTCTCTCGACCCACCAGCGGACAGGCACCAGTATTGGGAGAGGGGGGCTGGCCGTCAGGGTTCACCGCGGCTCTGGCACAAACCCGGCGACACGGAGGTGGCACGGGCAGGAGCGGACTGGCCGTCTCGGCTTCTCACTTTTTGGATTTTAGAAGGGCATGACATGCCTATATCTGTGTCTCCCCCTCCTTTTACTCCTCCACCTCTTTTCTTTTCGCATGACTATATGTACTTGTCACTTTTCCATGTGTTAGTTGTGTCTTCTGAGCAGTTTGTCAGCTTTTGGACACCTTTGAAGGTGTTTTCTATGTGTTTCTATGTGTTTTTGTTTGCCTGCCATTGGTTTTAACGGTGTTCGAAGGTGTTCGACGAACAGTTCGACGAACAGTTCGGCGAACACACGGGTGTTCGACGAACCGAACCGAACTCGAACACTACGGGGGTGGCTCAACACTACTGTTAATACATCCCAGAATTGTATTTGCCTTTTTTGCTGCTGCATCACACTGTTGACTCATGTTCAGTCTATGATCTATTAGTATACCTAAGTCTTTTTCACATGTACTGTTGCTTAGCTCTATTCCTCCCATTCTGTATATGCTTTTTTCATTTTTATTGCCCAGATATAGTACTTTGCATTTTTCCCTGTTAAAAATCATTCTGTTGTTTGCTGCCCACTGCTCCAGTTTATTTAGGTCTTTTTGAATCCTCTCTCTCTCTTCTCTAGTATTAGCTATCCCTCCTAGCTTTGTGTCATCAGCAAATTTAATCAGTTTACCCTCAATTCCTTCATCTAAATCATTGATAAAGATGTTGAACAATACAGGTCCCAGGACGGAGCCCTGTGGTACCCCACTTGAGACATTCATCCAGCTGGATGTGAAGCCATTTACAACCACCCTTTGAGTCCGATCACTAAGCCAGTTATGAATCCACCTAACAGTTGCCTGGTCCATTGCATACTTGGTCATTTTTTCAATAAGGATGGTGTGAGATACTTTGTTAAATGCTTTGCTGAAGTCAAGATATACTATATCTACAGCATTTCCCTGATCCACCCAGTCAGTGATTCTGTCATAGAAGGAAATTAAGTTAGTCTGACATGACTTGTTAGTTACAAACCAATGCTGACTCTGGTTAATCACTTCATTCTTCTCCATGTACTTACCTTGTTGGTTGTGGCATTACAGTGATTGGCTGGCCGCACAGCGTCATCAGGTCTATATCAGACCTGGCGCCGCCATGCTCGTCACAGTCACTCCGGAATCAGACAGAGTAGGGAGAGGTGCTGCTGAGCTAGGGAGAGATTTGCTTGTTTCTAGTTAGTGTAGGTGTACCAAACTATATTAGAGACACATATCCATCTCAACAAACAGTCCTTCTGAGGACTAATCCATCTGTAGAGATATCAGGCAGGCAGTGTATATAGGCAGGCAAGCAGTGTATATAGCAGACTGCAGTGCACATACAACCCCTGGCAAAAATTATGGAATCACCGGGCTTGGAGGATGTTCATTCAGTTGTTTAATGTTGTTGAGAAAAAGCAGATCACAGACATGGCACAAAACTAAAGTCATTTGAAATGGCAACTTTAGGGCTTTAAGAAACACTAAAAGAAATCAAGATTAAAAATGTGGTACTCAGTAAGGGTAATTTTTTTCAGACCAAGCAAAGGGAAAAAATTATGGAATCACTCAATTCTGAGGAAAAAATTATGGAATGACCCTGTAAATTTTCATTTCCAAAACTAACACCTGCATCAAATTTGATCTGCTCGTTAGTCTGCATCTAAAAAGGAGTGATCACACCTTGGAGAGCTGTTGCACCATGTGGACTGACATGAATCATGGCTCCAACACGAGAGATGTCAATTGAAACAAAGGAGAGGATTATCAAACTCTTAAAAGAAGGTAAATCATCACACATTGTTGCAAAAGATGTTGGTTGTTCACAGTCAGCTGTGTCTAAAATCCGGACCAAATACAAACAACATGGGAAGGTTGCTAGAGGCAAACATACTGGTAGACCAAGGAAGACATCAAAGCGTCAAGACCGGAAACTTAAAGCAATATGTCTCCAAAACAGGAAATGCACAACAAAACAAATGAGGAACGAATAGGAGGAAACTGGAGTCAATGTCTGACCGAACTGTAAGAAACCGCCTAAAAGAAATGGGATTTACATACAGAAAAGCTAAACATAAGCCATCATTAACACCTAAACAGAAAAAAACAAGGTTACAATGGGCTAAGGAAAAGCAATCGTGGACTGTGGATGACTAGATGAAAGTCATATTCAGTGATGAATCGCGAATCTGCATTGGGCAAGGTAATAATGCTGGAACTTTTGTTTTGTGCAGTTCCAATGAGATTTATAAAGATGACTGCATGAAGAGAACATGCAAATTTCCACAGTCATTGATGATATGGGGCTCCATGTCAGGTAAAGACACTGGGGAGATGGCTGTCATTACATCTTCAATAAATGCCCAAGTTTACATTGATATTTTGGACAGTTTTCTTATCCCATCAATTGAAAGGATGTTTGGGGATGATGACATCATTTTTCAAGATGATAATGCATCCTGCCATAGAGAAAAAACTGTGAAAACATTCCTTGAAAGAAGGCACATAAGGTCAATGTCATGGCCTGCAAATAGTCCGGATCTCAATCCAATTGAAAATCTTTGGTGGAAGTTGAAGAAAATGGTCCATGACAAGCCTCCAACCTGCAAAGCTGATCTGGCAACAGCAATCAGAGAAAGTTGGAGCCATATTGATGAAGAGTACTGTTTGTTACTCATTAAGTCCATGCCTCAGAGACTGCAAACTGTTATTAAAGCCAGAGGTGGTGCTACAAAATACTAGTGATGTATTGGAGAGTTTTTTTGTGTGTTCGTTTTTCATGATTCCATAATTTTTTCCTCAGAATTGAGTGACTCCATAATTTTTTCCTTCTGCTTGGTCTGAAAAAAATTACCCTTACTGAGTACCACATTTTTTATCTTGGTTTCTTTTAGTGTTTCTTAAAGCCCTAAAGTTGCCATTTGAAATTACTAGTTTTGTGCCATGTCTGTGATCTGCTTTTTTTCAACATTAAACAACTGAATGAACATTCTCCGAGTCCGATGATTCCATAATTTTTGCCAGGGGTTGTAGCACAAGAGGCTCCATTCCAGTTTTGTCTGCTGCTGTTAGATATTTCTAGAAATAGGCCCAGGTCTCAGGGGCCAGGAATAATTTTTTTTTGGATCTTAATCCTCATTATTTTCTTAAAAAGCAATCCAGAGAACACCGTTTTTCTGTGCCATTTGCTTGATGGCACTGCAGAATACAGCAAGGTCCTTTCCATATTACAGCGCTAAAAATACAGCTATTTAAAAGTGTGGTTTGTCCATCACACGGACCACATATAATTGCACTGAAAATACTGCCATTTCTGGCTTCCATTAAAAATTTGTTTCAGTGAGTCAGTGAAGCAATTGACATCAATTTGCTGTTCAAAATAGTTACCTACAGGCCAAGTATTTAAAACTGTGGTTTGTCCATCATACGGATCACATATACGTTTTCAGAAAATACTGCCATTTCTGACCTCCATTAAAAATTTGTTTCAGCGTGTCAGTGAAGCTATTGACACCAGTTTGCTGTTCAAAATAGTTACCTACAGGCCAGCTATTTAAAACTGTGTTTTCTCCATCACATGGATCACATATAAGTTCGCTCCAAATTCAGTCATTTGTAGTGAGCATGGAAGATATTGTCCTCGTTTCAGAAAATGCTGCCATTTCTGGCCTCCACAAAAAAAAAAATTCAGTGTGTCAGTGAAGCTATTGACACCAGGTAGCTATTCAAAATAGTTACCTACAGGCCAGGTATTTAACATTGTGGTTTCTACGTCACACGGATCACATATAAGTTCGCTCCAAATTCAGTCATTTGTAGTGAGCATGGAAGATATTGTCCTCCATTTAAAATGGGCAAGGCAAGTGGCATGGGACAGGGAACTGGACGTGATGGTGATGGTGTATGCAGAGGCCTAGGCCGTGGGCAAGCTGAAATTGTGCCACAACAAACACCCACATCTTCTCGCTCGACCTTCCTGTCCCAATTAATAGGGGACCGCAGAACACCACTATTGAACACAGAGCAGTGTGAAAAGGTCATTGGTTGGACAGCAAATAATGCTTCCAGTCACTTAGCCACCACCACCTTGTCTTCCACACAGTCAAGTCTCAGTAGCTGTGAGTCAGGACCGCATATTTCTCAGCCTGAACCTTCTTCCTCCCACCATGCCGAGTGCCCAGAGAAAACTGATCCCACACTTGGACACTCCGAAAAGCTGTTCACTTTTCCATTTATAGATTCGGGCCTCTTACCCAGGCCACTTGAAGCGGGGCAAGAGGAGATTGCATGTAGCGATGCCCAAATATTTGAGCAACCATGGTCACATGAAGGCGACAGTGGGAAAGTGTCACAAAATGTGGACGATGATGAGACACAATTGCTAGAAAATTAGGAGGAGGACCAGAGTGCGGAAATGGAAGACGAGGTGGTGGATGATATAGTAACTGACCCAACCTGGCAGGAGGACATGCAGAGCGAGGAGAGCAGCACACAGGGGGAGGGAGGCAGAGCATCCCAACAGGCAGGAAGAAGCAGTATGGTGGCTGGAGAAAGAAGGCAGGCAACCGTTCCCCGTAACACCAACACGAAGGAAGTTGCCAGTGCAACTGTTAGGTCTTCCCGAGTCTGGTTGTTTTTTAAAGATTCTGCCGATAACCCCAAAAAGGCCATTTGTACCACCTGCCAGGCCAGCATCAGCAGGGATGGCAAAGCGACCAGCCTGACCACCACCATTATGATCAGGCACATAGCAGCAAAGCACCCAACTTTGTGTGCTGAACCCCAGGGTCCAGGAACAGTGTCTGCGGGTGGAACCACTGGTTCTTCTGCTGTTGTGCATGCAAGCCAATCCCCTGTCCATATCGCATGCAAAGATGGTTCCTGCCCTGCACCTGTCACTACACACTCTCAAGTAGCAGCATCAGGAAGCATGTCCACATCCTTGTCCCAGCGCAGCGTTCAGTTGTCCATACTCCAGTCCTTGGAATGCAAGTGCAAATACGCAGCCAATGCCTCACAGGCCACACTACTGCTTGTGCTAGAAGTGTTGCCTTTTAGCCTCGTGGAGACTTAAGCATTCCGCAGCCTAATGGCAGCTGCCGATTCTCGGTACTCCCCAGCCGCCACTATTTCTCCCTGAGTGCCGTCCCCGCATTACAGAAGTACGTGTCCCAAAACATTAGCCGTGCCCTCAACAACGCAGTTACCAGAAAAGTCCACCTAACCACAGTGTCCTGTCCTGACAATAAAGCCAGGCTATTAAAATACATGTTTATGTTCATTACACATTCTTATGTATTGAACTTTGTTTGTTTGGTAACAGCACCATCTGCTGACCATTTAATGTAAACGTTTTAGTTTCAGTTTGCAATGTATTTTGGGAGTTTCTGAGGCATTCTGGGAATATTGCAATGCATTGTGGACTTGATATTATAACACTGCAGAAACACCAGCAGCCATTTCCTGCATTCTCTTGAAGAGGTATCAGACCACTCATCTCCTGTCTTATGCTCCTCAAACAGCCTGTCCTAAGCATAGTTGGTAAGTTACTATCTAAGTGTTAGTATGCAGTGCAAGAGGTACAATGCACATTAGAAGTATGTTGATGTATTAAATAGGTGTCATCAGTTTGTATTACCTCATGTTACACTGTATTGCAGATTACCTGTATCTGTGTATTGTACAGTATATGTTCTGAATACCTTGTTATTTCATCCTATAGTTTCACCCTTTCCTGTCAAATCTACAATCAATAAAAGAAGATTACCTGTTCACAGCCTCTCTTTTTCTTAAAGAAGACAGCGGGTTTAGCTATATGTCTCACTGCACACCGTGCTATCGTGTGAGGACAGAATAAAGAAACAACTGCTAAGAATAAGCTCGGATGATCTGACTATATGAAGCCCGCCATTATCCACGTGGAGCCCGCAACGGATATCGCAGCTGTCTACTAACGGTCACATCATGTCTGAAGGACGAGCATCCTCTACCAAGATGAGATCATGAGTTGGTTCCTCAAAGGCATCATCCGTCAGCAATGCCGCCACCATCGCCCGCGCAAAAGCAGTAGCAACGAAAGCACAAGCCGCCTTTGCTGAGGAAGAGATCCAACTGAAACTACAGCGAGTATCCCTGGATGCAGAAAAGGCACGCTTAGAAGCAACGTTAGAGAGGCATGCCATCGAGAAAGAAACAGCAGAAGCTATAGCAGAAGCTGTAGCGTTAGAGGATGCCATATCTTTTGACAGCGAGCACAGCGGATGCAGCAGTGTATTAGGTCCACAGCAAGACCCTCACGATTCATTGCAGCGCACTTCAGAGTACTTCCAGCAACATTCCAAAGCAGACGGCCACCCAAACCTAAAGCCGGAGGGAGTACATTTTGTCAACAAGACAAGCCAACCCGATTATCCGGACCGCCAGAAAGCCAGCTATCAGTTGCCCTGCCATGGATAAGAGAGTACATATAGGGGTAAGACTGAATACAATAATCTTTCTCCAGAGCAGAGGATCCAGAATCGGCCCCAACTTAGAGAGACTCCCTTTGCCTCAGAAAGGTACTATACCAGTTGGACTAAACCAGAGATGTCTAACAGGTATGACCGCACAGCACACATGCACTCTTACAACACACCATCAACTGGTATCAACGCCAACCGATCTACAATAGACTGTGCCAAGTTCCTTGCTTGACGTGATTTAAGGGGCTTGTAAAGTTCAGTGATCACGCTGAAAATTACAGAGCATGGCGAGCCTCCTTCCAAAACGCCATCAGAGACATAGGTCTATCAAGTAGCGAAGAAATGGATCTCCTGGTAAAATGGCTAGGAAGTGAGTCTGCCGAGCACGCAAAGAGAATCAGAGACATTGATGTAAATTGTCCAGATGTCGGACTCAAAAGAATTTGGAATAGACTTGATGAATGCTATGGCTCCGTAGAGGTTATAGAAAGTGCCTTGTTTAAGAGAGTAGAAGACTTTCCTAAAATAGCTAGCAAGGACTATTCAAAGCTTAGAGAGTTAACTGACTTGCTAATGGAGTTGTATGTAGCCAAAACACAAGGGGATCTTATGGGGTTGACATTTCTTGACACTGCTAGAGGTGTGAACCCCATAGTTCGAAAGCTCCCAGACAACTTGCAAGACAAGTGGCTTATGCATGGTTCTAGGTATAAACAAATTAACAATGTACCATTTCCTCCATTCGATGTGTCTTAGATTTTGTCTCTGAACAAGCAAGAATTAGGAATGATCCTAGCTTTGATTTCATGCTGTCATGTACCGGTACCTCTGTAAGTAAACCTCGTAGAGCAACTATAGAGGTCCACAAAACTAACGATTCCTCCACAGGTTCTGTTCACAAAGAGTTCAGTTCCCGTCAAGGAGAAGATAAATCCATGGACCCAAGCAGACAGTGTCCCCTACACAAGAAGCCACATTCCTTACTTAAGTGCAGAACTTTCAGAGAAAAGCCATTGGAAGAACGGAAGGCCTTCCTGAAGGAGAACCACATCTGCTACAAATGCTGTTCTTCAACATCCCACTTCGCCAGGGACTGTGAGGTTAGTGCAAAGTGTGTCGAATGTGACGGCGCTGGACATAACACAGCTCTACACCCTGGACCACCAACGGGGACTCTGCCCCAAGTCCAAGAGCATAGCGGGCAGCAAAAGGAAACGAATACCGATGCTCCAGCAATTACTTCTAAGTGTACAGAAGTTTGCGGAAACCTTAAAGGAGGCAAGTCCTGCTCTAAAATTTCCTTAGTGAGAGTTTACCCAGCAAACAGAAAAGACAAAGCCATCAAAGTATACACGATTTTAGACGATCAGAGTAACAAGTCGTTAGCAAAGTCTGCCTTCTTTGATAGCTTTAACGTCAGAGGACCCAGTGCCCCCTACTCTCTGAAGACTTGTGCCGGTATTGTAGAGACAGCTGGTAGAAGAGCAACAGGTTACGTAGTCGAGTCTTTAGATGGCAAAATGTGTCTGACCTTGCCAACTATACTGGAATGTAATCAGATTCCCGAAAACAGGTCTGAAATACCTACGCCTCAAGTAGCATCGCATCATCCTCATCTGAAGCGTATAGAACGCCTGATCCCCAACCTTGATTCAGAGGCTAAGATAGTCTTACTCCTTGGGAGAGATATCCTACAAATCCACAAGGTTAGACAACAGATCAATGGCCCTCACAACGCTCCATATGCCCAGAGACTTGACCTAGGATGGGTCATCGTAGGAGAAGTCTGTTTAGGAGGTGCACACAAACCAACAACGATCAACAGCATGCTTACCAGTACGCTTGAGAATGGACATCCATCTCTCCTTCAACCGTGTGAAAATCGCTTCTTCATAAAAGAACTACCGCAAGGCACTTCAGCACCTAGTATCCTAGCAAGTCGTGCCTATAATGATTGCATTTGGGATGGCGACCAAGATCACCTTGGGTGTACAGTCTTCCGCAAAACGAAAGAAGACAATCGTACAGCAATGTCATTTGAAGATAGACTGTTCCTAGAGATGATGGAGCAAGGAATGGTGCAGGACGAAAATAAGTGCTGGATTGCACCCCTACCCTTCAAGCCTCGAAGACAACGCATGCCTAACAACAGAGAACAAGTTTATAAATTATTTATCTCCCTCAGGCACAGCTTCTGTAATAAACCAGAAATGACGGACCATTTTTTTACCTTCATGGAGAAGATATTTAAGAACTGTCATGCTGAATTAGCACCTACACTTCAAGACTCCGAAGAGCGCTGGTACCTGCATTTGTTTGGAGTGTTTCACCCGAAGAAGCCAGGTCAGATCCGGATAGTATTTGATTCGAGTGCCAAGCATGAAGGTGTCTCATTGAATGATGTCTTGCTATCAGGCCCGGACCTAAACAACAAGCTCCTGGGAGTGCTTCTCTGTTTCCGTAGAGACTCTATCGCATTCACAGCAGACATTCAACAGATGTTCCATTGCTTCTTTGTAAAAGAAGAACACAGAAATTTCTTGAGGTTCCTGTGGTTCAAAGATAATGATCCTTCCAAAGAGGTTACAGAATATCGTATGAAAGTACATATTTTTGGTAACAGTCCTTCTCCTGCAGTGGCCGTCTACGGTTTGAGACGCGCCGCTCAAGAGGTAGAAGCAAAGTACGGGACAGATGCCAGACTCTTTGTAGAGAAGGATTTCTACATGGATGATTGCTTGAAATCGATGCCCACAAATGAGACCGCGATTAGTCTTCTTAAAAGAGCTCAGGACATGCTCGCTCTATCTAACCTGAGGTTACACAAGATCGCTTCTAACAGCAAAGAATTGATGGAAGCCTTTCCTCCTGAAGATCGCTCAAATGACTTGAAAAATTTAGATCTAGGCATAGACTCCCCACCAATGCAACGGAGCATCGGCCTATTATGGGACATAAAAGTGGATACTTTCACTTTCCAGGTTAGCAGAGAAGATAAACCCTTTACTAGCAGAGGAGTGCTATCGACCATAATTAGTTTATATGACCCACTGGGGTTTGCGGCTCCTGTAACCATCGAGGGCAAGGCTATGTTAAGAGACCTCACCAAAGAGGTGTCAAACTGGGATACTCCTCTTCCCACGAAAGAGAAAACCAAGTGGATAGCTTGGAGGAACTCCCTCACAGCCTTATCAAGTCTTCGCATAGCACGCTCATATGTATCTGTACCTACTACCAAGATAAAGACACAAACACTTTGTGTGTACTCCGATGCTTTGATCAAAGCAATTGCTGCGATAGCTTATTTAAAGACGATAGACACCAGTGGGCAATGCTTTGTAGGGTTCGTCATGAGCAAAGCAAAACTAACACCGCTCCGTGAACACACCGTACCATGCCTAGAACTTTGTGCTGCAGTGTTAGCAGTCGAGTTGGCTTAACTCGTCACCATGGAAATTAACTTGGAGATTAAAAATGTCGAGTTCTACACTGATAGCAAGATAATGTTAGGGTACATCCATAATGAAGTGAGACGCTTCTATGTCTATGTCAACAACCGAGTGCTCAGAATCAGAAGGTCTACTTCACCCGAACAATGGAAATATGTACCTACACATCTCAACCCTGCGGACCAGGCAACCAGATTCGTTGCTGCTAATCGCCTCAAGACATAATTTGGTTTACAGGCCCCGACCTTTTGTATAGACCATTGGCCAGCATGTCAGAAACAACCTTGTTTGAACTAGTAGATCCAGGGGCGGAACTACTGCCCGTGCAGCCCGTTCCAGCAGGGCCGCCATCAGGGCATGACTGCCCTGACTCCAGTATGGAGTCAGTATGCCCTCTTGTGCGTCTCTCTCCTCATGGGGCCCCCTGCCCCATGCTAAGCGCCGGGTCCGGGACATCTCAGCGCTGCGCTGCGCTGCTGCGGCAGCGCCTTCATGATTCCCCTGACTTCCGGTCATGTGACGGCGCCGTCACATGGCCGGAAGTCAGGAGAACCTGGTGTCAGCGATTTGGACGAGCGCCAGGATTCTGCAGGGATCGCATGGGGGTAAGTATAACAAGTTTTATTTTTTTTTAAATACAATTAACTAGGAGTGGGGGGAGATGAGAGATGCACATGTGGGGGGGGGGATGAGAGATGCACATGTGGGGGGGGGAGATGAGAGATGCACATGTGGGGGGGGAGATGAGAGATGCACATGTGGGGGGGGAGATGAGAGATGCACATGTGGGGGGGGAGATGAGAGATGCACATGTGGGGGGGGAGATGAGAGATGCACATGTGTGGGGGGGAAATGAGAGATGCACATGTGTGGGGGGGGGATGAGAGATGCACATGTGGGGGGGTGAGAGATGCACATGTGTGGGGGGGGAGATGAGAGATGCACATGTGTGGGGGGGGAGATGAGAGATGCACATGTGTGGGGGGGGAGATGAGAGATGCACATGTGTGGGGGGGGAGATGAGAGATGCACATGTGTGGGGGGGGAGATGAGAGATGCACATGTGTGGGGGGGGAGATGAGAGATGCACATGTGTGGGGGGGGAGATGAGAGATGCACATGTGGGGGGTGAGAGATGCACATGTGGGGGAGATGAGAGATGCACATGTGGGGGGGTGAGAGATGCACATGTGGGGGGGGGTGAGAGATGCACATGTGGGGGGGGGTGAGAGATGCACATGTGGGGGGGATGAGAGATGCACATGTGGGGGGGGGTGAGAGATGCACATGTGGGGGGGATGAGAGATGCACATGTGGGGGGGTGAGAGATGCACATGTGATGGGGGGGATGAGAGATGCACATGTGATGGGGGGATGAGAGATGCACATGTGGTAGGGGGGGATGAGAGAGGTGCACATGTGGGGGGGATGAGAGAGGTGCACATGTGGTGGAGGGGCATGAGAGAGGTGCACATGTGGGGGAGGGGGATGAGAGAGGTGCACACGTGGGGGAGGGGGATGAGAGAGGTGCACATGTGGGGGAGGGGGATGAGAGAGGTGCACACGTGGGGGAGGGGGATGAGAGATGTGCACATGTGGGGGAGGGGGATGAGAGATGTGCACATGTGGGGGAGGGGGATGAGAGATGTGTGCACATGGGGGGGATGAGAGATGTGCACATGGGGGGGGATGAGAGATGTGCACATGGGGGGATGAGAGATGTGCACATGGGGGGGATGAGAGATGTGCACATGGGGGGATGAGAGAGGTGCACATGTGGGGGAGGGGGATGAGTGATGTGCACATGGGGGATGAGAGATATGCACATGGGGGGATGAGAGATGTGCACATGGGGGGATGAGAGATGTGCACATGGGGGGATGAGAGATGTGCACATGGGGGGATGAGAGATGTGCACATGGGGGGATGAGAGATGTGCACATGGGGGGATGAGAGATGTGCACATGGGGGGATGAGAGAGGTGCACATGTGGGGGAGGGGGATGAGTGATGTGCACACGGGGGGATGAGAGATATGCACATGGGGGGATGAGAGATGTGCACATGGGGGGATGAGAGATGTGCACATGGGGGGATGAGAGATGTGCACATGGGGGGATGAGAGATGTGCACATGGGGGGGTTTGAGAGCCGCACATGGGGGGGGGTTTGAGAGCGGCACATGGGGGGGGTTTGAGAGCGGCACATGGGGGGTTTGAGAGCTGCACATGGGGGGGTTTGAGAGCTGCACATGGAGGGGTTTGAGAGCTGCACATGGGGGATGTGAGAACTGCACATGGGGGGGTTTGAGAGCTGCACATGGGGGGGTTTGAGAGCTGCACATGGGGGGGTTTGAGAGCTGCACATGGGGGGGTTTGAGAGCTGCACATGGGGGGGGTTTGAGAGCTGCACATGGGGGGGGTTTGAGAGCTGCACATGGGGGGGTTTGAGAGCTGCACATGGGGGGGTTTGAGAGCTGCACATGGGGGGGTTTGAGAGCTGCACATGGGGGGGTTGAGAGCTGCACATGGGGGGGGTTGAGAGCTGCACATGGGGGGGTTGAGAGCTGCACATGGGGGGGGTTGAGAGCTGCACATGGGGGGATGAGAGCTGCACATGGGGGGGATGAGAGCTGCACATGGGGGGGTGAGAGCTGCACATGGGGGGGATGAGAGCTGCACATGGGGGGGATGAGAGCTGTACATGGGGGGGGTGAGAGCTGCACATGGGGGGATGAGAGCTGCACATGGGGGAATTGGGAGTAGGGGGATAATGAGCTGCACATAATGAATGTGGGGTGGGGGAGAGTAAATGATGATGGGGTGGGGAGAGCACGGACATGATATAATGAATTGGGGCAGGGGGTGCATGTAAATAATGAATGCGGGGAGCAGGAAGTATAGAGTAAGGGGCGTTGCGGATGCAGGAGTGTAACTGGTAACAAATTGGCGGAAAGAGTAGAGGTTCTAATTAAATTATATATTAAGTGCCTAATTACAGTTAATGGGGGCACCGTGGTGGATTACAATTTATATTTGGAATGGTAGGTAGTATAATAACTAACCATATATTGATGGTGGATGCACGTCTGTATTCAGCTGCGTAATGTAGAAGTTGGGGAATGTGCTCTAGATAACTGTGTTATTTTATGCAGAGACGAGTCCTGGCTGGAAGACGTGATGGCGGTCTGTGCTGGATGAAGGAGAAAAGCGTAGCTGAAGGACTTCACCTAGAGACGTCACCAGTGAGTCAGTGTATTACATGTACACTTACACTATATACTATGTACCGGGCTCCTGTGTATAATGTCACTGGTGATCACTGTATTACCTGTACACTATATACAGAGCTCCTGTGTATAATGTCACTGGTGATCACTGTATTACCTGTACACTATATACAGAGCTCCTGTGTATAATGCCACTGGTGATCACTAGATTACCTGGACACTTACATTATACATACCATGTATAGAGCTCCCGTGTATAATGACACTTATGGTAATATTAGTAATGTGGTAATATTAGTAATGTGGTGGTAATATGTGGTCTGGTCATGGTGTGGCAGTTTTTCTCCCTTCTGTGTGGCATTATTCGGTCACTATATTGTGGTAATATGTGGTCTGGTCATGGTGTGGCGGTATTCCCTGTATGTGGTATTATTGGTCATTTTAAAAAAAAAATGTATATGACACATTCCCTCAAAGAAAACTAAATAAAAATATATCTAAAAAGAGTATTGGATATTTTAAGAAAATTTTAATAGGTTAGAGTAGGGCCCGGCCAGAAGAGTCTACCTTATCGTGGTGGCGGCTTTAAAAATCTTTTGGCCAAAACAAAAGCTGCTGGCTATGCATGTGGCGCCGTCACATGGCCGAACGTCAGGAGAACCTGGTGGCAGCGACGTGGACGAGCGCCAGGATTCTGCAGGGATCGCATGGGGGTAAGTATAACAAGTTTTATTTTTTTTAAATACAATTAATTAACTAGGAGTGTGGGGAATCAGAGATGCACAGGGGGGGATGAGAGATGCACAGGGGGGGGATGAGAGATGCACAGGGGGGGGGTGAGAGATGCACAGGGGGGATGAGAGATGCACAGGGGGGGATGAGAGATGCACATGGGGGGATGAGAGATGCACATGGGGGGTGAGAGATGCACATGGGGGGATGAGAGATGCACATGGGGGGATGAGAGATGCACATGGGGGGGTGAGAGATGCACATGGGGGGTGAGAGATGCACATGGGGGGGTGAGAGATGCACATGGGGGGGTGAGAGATGCACATGGGGGGGTGAGAGATGCACATGGGGGGATGAGAGATGCACATGGGGGGGTGAGAGATGCACATGGGGGGGTGAGAGATGCACATGGGGGGGATGAGAGATGCACATGGGGGGGATGAGAGATGCACATGGGGGAGATGAGAGACGCACATGGGGGGGATGAGAGATGCACATGGGGGGATGAGAGATGCACATGGGTGGGATGAGAGATGCACATGGGGGGGATGAGAGATGCACATGGGGGGGTGAGATATGCACATGGGGGGGATGAGAGATGCACATGGGGGGGATGAGAGATGCACATGGGGGGATGAGAGATGCACATGGGGGGGATGAGAGATGCACATGGGGGGGATGAGAGATGCACATGGGGGGTTTGAGAGATGCACATGGGGGGATGAGAGATGCACATGGGGGGATGAGAGATGCACATGGGGGGGATGAGAGATGCACATGGGGGGGATGAGCGATGCACATGGGGGGGATGAGAGATGCACATGGGGGGGATGAGAGGTGCACATGGGGGGGATGAGAGGTGCACATGGGGGGGATGAGAGGTGCACGGGGGG
Organism: Phyllobates terribilis; assembly: GCF_046119375.1. Classification (NCBI taxonomy): domain Eukaryota; kingdom Metazoa; phylum Chordata; class Amphibia; order Anura; family Dendrobatidae; genus Phyllobates; species Phyllobates terribilis. Next base: position 122,262,209 of record NW_027362762.1, on the reverse strand, counting down.
GTGAGAGATGCACGGGGGGGTGAGCTGCACATGGGGGGATGAGAGCTGCACATGGGGGGGTGAGAGATGCACATGGGGGGGTTATGTTGCCTTATGAAAGGCAGGGGGGGGCCCCAAAAAATTTCTTGCACAGGGGCCCACTACAGTCTGTGTCCGCCCCTGAGTAGATCCACATGCTGATATAGAAATACGCCCTCAAGTGTCTGCCTTGCATACAGAGACTTTGAACCACTGCCTGGAATCCCAGCGATTCAGTAGGTTCTCTACCTGGAGTTCACTCATTCGTGCCATCGCCTGCCTGACCCACATAGCTCAGTCATACAGGAAAACCTCATCAGCAAAAAGGAGAAACTGCTCAGGTTGGCACCATTGTAAACTCGTTCACACAGCTCTTGATCTAGAGCAGTCAAAAAATGTAATTATCCGAGCTGTACAACATGAAAACTACACCAAAGAAATTGACTGTGTAAACCGCCAAAGACCAATGCCAAACGATAGCTCTCTGAGGAAACTCAACCCAGTTCTTGACTGCAATGGTCTCTTGAGAATAGGAGGACGGCTTAAAGAGGCAAAAATAGATTCCGCGGAGAAACATCCCGTGATTGTTCCTGGACAACACCACATAGCTACTCTGCTTGTTCAACATTACCATGAGCGGACGAAGCACCAAGGTCGTACGTTCACAGAGGGAGCCATACGAGTAGCTGGATTGTGGATAGTTGGAGCCAAGAGATGTGTGTGCAGATTCATCTTTAACTGTGTTACTTGCAAGAAACTTCGTGGAATGGCACAAGTTCCAAAGATGGCAGATCTTCTGTGCGACCGACTTAGTATGGATTCGCCTTTCACCATCGTCGGCCTAGATGTGTTTGGTCCTTGGTCTGTGGTTGTCAGACAAACCAGAGGAATCCACGCCAGCGGGAAACGATGGGCGATTATGTTCACTTGTCTATCCATTAGAGCCGTCCACATAGAGGTAATCGAATCTATGGATACTTCATGCTTCATAAACGCTCTCCGGCGTTTCATTGCCATCAGAGGACCTGTCAAACATATTCGTTCTGACCGAGGCACAAACTTTGTCGGAGCAGTAAGAGAACTGCAACTCTCTTCCAACTTGGATGTGAATGACGTGGAAAGATACCTAAGTGTACAAGGGTGTACTTGGACTTTCAACCCACCGCATTCTTCACACATGGGAGGTATGTGGGAGAGAATGATAGTTGTCGCAAGGAGAATCCTCGACTCGATCTTCTTGCAAGAGGGATCTACAAGACTGACGCACGAAAGCTTGACAACTTTCATGGCAGAAGTGTCGGCCATCATAAATGCCAGACCATTAACTCTGATGTCCAATGATCCTGATGACCCCACTGTTCTCACCCCAGCCATGTTGCTTACCCAAAAGACCGAACCTAATTGCTCTCCACCCGGAGAATTTAATGTTAAAGACCGTTACAAGAGTCAATGGAGACAAGTACAGAATCTCTCCAACACCTTTTGGAAAAAGTGGAGGAAACAGTACCTTCCTACTCTGCAACCGAGGAGAAAGTGGCAAACCAGCAAGCCTAACCTCCAGCCCGGCGATGTAGTACTAATGAAGGACTGTCAGTCTCGAAGAAACGAATGGCCGTTAGGTCTCATTACCCAAGTAAAGACGGACTTGTACGTAAAGTTGAAGTTAAAACAGGGAAACAAGGCGAGGCAAAATTGTTCCTCAGGCCAGTAGGGGAACTCATCCTCTTGTTCTCATCTGATAAACTCAATAGTGACGTCGGTTGACGTCAAAGGGGGAGTGTCCTGTCCTGACAATAAAGCCAGGCTATTAAAATACATGTTTATGTTCATTACACATTCTTATGTATTGAACTTTGTTTGTTTGGTAACAGCACCATCTGCTGACCATTTAATGAAAACATTTTAGTTTCAGTTTGCAATGTATTTTGGGAGCTTCTGAGGCATTCTGGGAATATTGCAATGCATTGTGGACTTGATATTATGACACTGCAGAAACACCAGCAGCCATTTCCTGCATTCTCTTGAAGAGGTATCAGACCACTCATCTCCTGTCTTATGCTCCTCAAACAGCCTGTCCTAAGCATAGTTGGTAAGTTACTATCTATGTGTTAGTATGCAGTGCAAGACGTACAATGCACATTAGAAGTATGTTGATGTATTAAATAGGTGTCATCAGTTTGTATTACACTGTATTGCAGATTTCCTGTATCTGTGTATTGTACAGTATATGTTCTGAATACATTGTTATTACATCCTATAGTTTCACCCTTTCCTGTCAAATCTACAATCAATAAAAGAAGGTTACAAGTTCACAGCCTCTCTTTTTCTTAAAGAAGACAAGGGGTTTAGCTAAATGTCTCACTGCACACCGTGCTATCGTGTGAGGACAGAAAAGTGAAACAACTGCTAAGAATAAGCTCGGATGATCTGACTATATGAAGCCCGCCGTTATCCACGTGGAGCCCGCAACGGATATCGCAGCTGTCTACTAACGGTCACATCATGTCTGAAGGACGAGCATCCTCTACCAAGATGAGATCATGAGTTGGTTCCTCAAAGGCATCATCCGTCAGCAATGCCGCCGCCATCGCCCGCGCAAAAGCAGAAGCAACGAAAGCACAAGCCGCCTTTGCTGAGGAAGAGATCCAACTGAAACTACAGCGAGTATCCCTGGATGCAGAAAAGGCACGCTTAGAAGCAACGTTAGAGAGGTTTGCCATCGAGAAAGAAACAGCAGAAGCTATAGCAGAAGCTGAAGCGTTAGAGAATGCCATATCTTTTGACAGCGAGCACAGCGGATGCAGCAGTGTATTAGGTCCACAGCAAGACCCTCACGATTCATTGCAGCGCACTTCAGAGTACGTCCAGCAACATTCCAAAGCAGACGGCCACCCAGACCTAAAGCCGGAGGGAGTACATTTTGTCAACAAGACAAGCCAGCCCGATTATCCGGACCGCCAGAAAGCCAGCTATCAGTTGCCCTGCCATGGATAAGAGAGTACATATAGGGGTAAGACTGAATACAATAATCTTTCTCCAGAGCAGAGGATCCAGAATCGGCCGCAACTTAGAGAGACTCCCTTTGCCTCAGAAAGGTACTATACCAGTTGGACTAAACCAGAGACGTCTAACAGGTATGACCGCACAGCACACATGCACTCTGACAACACACCATCAACTGGTATCAACGCCAACCGATCTACAATAGACTTTGCCAAGTTCCTTGCTCGACGTGATTTAAGGGACTTGTAAAGTTCAGTGATCGCGCTGAAAATTACAGAGCGTGGCGAGCCTCCTTCCAAAACGCCATCAGAGACATAAGTCTATCAAGTAGCGAAGAAATGGATCTCCTGGTAAAATGGCTAGGAAGTGAGTCTGCCGAGCACGCAAAGAGAATCAGAGACATTGATGTAAATTGTCCAGATGTCGGACTCAAAAGAATTTGGAATAGACTTGATGAATGCTACGGCTCCGTAGAGGTTATAGAAAGTGCCTTGTTTAAGAGAGTAGAAGACTTTCCTAAAATAGCTAGCAAGGACTATTCAAAGCTTAGAGAGTTAACTGACTTGCTAATGGAGTTGTATGTAGCAAAAACACAAGGGGATCTTATGGGGTTGACATTTCTTGACACTGCTAGAGGTGTGAACCCCATAGTTCGAAAGCTCCCAGACAACTTGCAAGACAAGTGACTTATGCATGGTTCTAGGTATAAACAAATTAACAATGTACCATTTCCTCCATTCGATGTGTTTGTAGATTTTGTCTCTGAACAAGCAAGAATTAGGAATGATCCTAGCTTTGATTTCATGCTGTCATGTACCGGTACCTCTGTAAGTAAACCTCGTAGAGCAACTATAGAGGTCCACAAAACTAATGATTCCTCCACAGGTTCTGTTCACAAAGAGTTCAGTTCCCGTCAAGGAGAAGATAAATCCATGGACCCAAGCAGACAGTGTCCCCTACACAAGAAGCCACATTCCTTACTTAAGTGCAGAACTTTCAGAGAAAAGCCATTGGAAGAACGGAAGGCCTTCCTGAAGGAGAACCACATCTGCTACAAATGCTGTTCTTCAACATCCCACTTCGCCAGGGACTGTGAGGTTAGTGCAAAGTGTGTCGAATGTGACGGCGCTAGACATAACACAGCTCTACACCCTGGACCACCAACGGGGACTCTGCCCCAAGTCCAAGAGCATAGCGGGGAGCAAAAGGAAACGAATACCGATGCTCCAGCAATTACTTCTAAGTGTACAGAAGTTTGCGGAAACCTTAAAGGAGGCAAGTCCTGCTCTAAAATTTCCTTAGTGAGAGTTTACCCAGAAAACAGAAAAGACAAAGCCGTCAAAGTATACACGATTTTAGACGATCAGAGTAACAAGTCGTTAGCAAAGTCTGCCTTCTTTGATAGCTTTAACGTTAGAGGACCCAGTGCCCCCTACTCTCTGAAGACTTGTGCCGGTATTGTAGAGACAGCTGGTAGAAGAGCAACAGGTTACGTAGTCGAGTCTTTAGATGGCAAAATGTGTCTGACCTTGCCAACCATACTGGAATGTAATCAGATTCCCGACAACAGGTCTGAAATACCTACGCCTCAAGTAGCATCGCATCATCCTCATCTGAAGCGTATAGAACGCCTGATCCCCAACCTTAATTCAGAGGCTCAGATAGTCTTACTCCTTGGGAGAGATATCCTACAAATCCACAAGGTTAGACAACAGATCAATGACCCTCACAACGCTCCATATGCCCAGAGACTTGACCTAGGATGGGTCATCGTAGGAGAAGTCTGTTTAGGAGGTGCACACAAACCAACAATGATCAACAGCATGCTTACCAGTACGCTTGAGAATGGACATCCATCTCTCCTTCAACCGTGTGAAAATCGCTTCTTCATAAAAGAACTACCGCAAGGCACTTCAGCACCTAGTATCCTAGCAAGTCGTGCCTATAATGATTGCATTTGGGATGGCGACCAAGATCACCTTGGGTGTACAGTCTTCCGCAAAACGAAAGAAGACAATCGTACAGCAATGTCATTTGAAGATAGACTGTTCCTAGGGATGATGGAGCAAGGAATGGTGCAGGACGAAAATAAGTGCTGGATTGCACCCCTACCCTTCAAGCCTCGAAGACAACGCATGCCTAACAACAGAGAACAAGTTTATAAATGATTTATCGCCCTTAGGCACAGCTTCCGTAATAAACCAGAGATGACGGACCATTTTTTTACCTTCATGGAGAAGATATTTAAGAACTGTCATGCTGAATTAGCACCTACACTTCAAGACTCCGAAGAGCGCTGGTACCTGCATTTGTTTGGAGTGTTTCACCCGAAGAAGCCAGGTCAGATCCGGGTAGTATTTGATTCGAGTGCCAAGCATGAAGGTGTCTCATTGAATGATGTCTTGCTATCAGGCCCGGACCTAAACAACAATCTCCTGGGAGTGCTTCTCTGTTTCCGTAGAGACTCTATCGCATTCACAGCAGACATTCAACAGATGTTCCATTGCTTCTTTGTAAAAGAAGAGCACAGAAATTTCTTGAGGTTCCTGTGGTTCAAAGATAATGATCCTTCCAAAGAGGTTACAGAATATCGTATGAAAGTACATATTTTTGGTAACAGTCCTTCTCCTGCAGTGGCCGTCTACGGTTTGAGACGCGCCGCTCAAGAGGTAGAAGCAAAGTACGGGACAGATGCCAGACTCTTTGTAGAGAAGGATTTCTACATGGATGATTGCTTGAAATCGATGCCCACAAATGAGACCGTGATTAGTCTTCTTAAAAGAGCTCAGGACATGCTCGCTGTCTAACCTGAGGTTACACAAGATCGCTTCTAACAGCAAAGAATTGATGGAAGCCTTTCCTCCTGAAGATCGCTCAAATGACTTGAAAAATTTAGATCTAGGCATAGACTCCCCACCAATGCAACGGAGCATCGGCCTATTATGGGACATAAAAGTGGATACTTTCACTTTCCAGGTTAGCAGAGAAGATAAACCCTTTACTAGCAGAGGAGTGCTATCGACCATAAGCAGTTTATATGACCCACTGGGGTTTGCGGCTCCTGTAACCATCGAGGGCAAGGCCATGTTAAGAGACCTCACCAAAGAGGTGTCAAACTGGGATACTCCTCTTCCCACGAAAGAGAAAACCAAGTGGATAGCTTGGAGGAACTCCCTCACAGCCTTATCAAGTCTTCGCATAGCACGCTCATATGTATCTGTACCTACTACCAAGATAAAGACACAAACACTTTGTGTGTACTCCGATGCTTCGATCAAAGCAATTGCTGCGATAGCTTATTTAAAGACGATAGACACCAGTGGGCAATGCTTTGTAGGGCTCGTCATGAGCAAAGCAAAACTAACACCGCTCCGTGAACACACCGTACCACGCCTAGAACTTTGTGCTGCAGTGTTAGCAGTCGAGTTGGCTTAACTCGTCACCATGGAAATTAACTTGGAGATTAAAAATGTCGAGTTCTACACTGATAGCAAGATAATGTTAGGGTACATCCATAATGAAGTGAGACGCTTCTATGTCTATGTCAACAACCGAGTGCTCAGAATCAGAAGGTCTACTTCATCCGAACAATGGAAATATGTACCTACACATCTCAACCCTGCGGACCAGGCAACCAGATTCGTTGCTGCTAATCGCCTCAAGACATAATTTGGTTTACAGGCCCCGACCTTTTGTATAGACCATTGGCCAGCATTTCAGAAACAACCTTGTTTGAACTAGTAGACCCACATGCTGATATAGAAATACGCCCTCAAGTGTCTGCCTTGCATACAGAGACTTTGAACCACTGCCTGGAATCCCAGCGATTCAGTAGGTTCTCTACCTGGAGTTCACTCATTCGTGCCATCGCCTGCCTGACCCACATAGCTCAGTCATACAAGAAAACCTCATCAGCAAAAAGGAGAAACTGCTCAGGTTGGCACCATTGTAAACTCGTTCACACAGCTCTTGATCTAGAGCAGTCAAAAAATGTAATTATCCGAGCTGTACAACATGAAAACCACACCAAAGAAATTGACTGTGTAAACCACCAAAGACCAATGCCAAACGATAGCTCTCTGAGGAAACTCAACCCAGTCGTTGACTGCAATGGTCTCTTGAGAATAGGAGGACGGCTTAAAGAGGCAAAAATAGATTCTGCGGAGAAACATCCCGTGATTGTTCCTGGACAACACCACATAGCTACTCTGCTTGTTCAACATTACCATGAGCGGACGAAGCACCAAGGTCGTACGTTCACAGAGGGAGCCATACGAGTAGCTGGATTGTGGATAGTTGGAGCCAAGAGATGTGTGTGCAGATTCATCTTTAACTGTGTTACTTGCAAGAAACTTCGTGGAATGGCACAAGTTCCAAAGATGGCAGATCTTCTGTGCGACCAACTTAGTATGGATCCGCCTTTCACCAACGTCGGCCTAGATGTGTTTGGTCCTTGGTCTGTGGTTGTCAGACAAACCAGAGGAATCCACGCCAGCGGGAAACGATGGGCGATTATGTTCACTTGTCTATCCATTAGAGCCGTCCACTTAGAGGTAATCGAATCTATGGATACTTCATGCTTCATAAACGCTCTCCGGCATTTCATTGCCATCAGAGGACCTGTCAAACATATTCGTTCTGACCGAGGCACAAACTTTGTCGGAGCAGTAAGAGAACTGCAACTCTCTTCCAACTTGGATGTGAATGACGTGGAAAGATACCTAAGTGTACAAGGGTGTACTTGGACTTTCAACCCACCGCATTCTTCACACATGGGAGGTATGTGGGAGAGAATGATAGGTGTCGCAAGGAGAATCCTTGACTCGATCTTCTTGCAAGAGGGATCTACAAGACTGACGCACGAAAGCTTGACAACTTTCATGGCAGAAGTGTCGGCCATCATAAATGCCAGACCATTAACTCTGATGTCCAATGATCCTGATGACCCAACTGTTCTCACCCCAGCCATGTTGCTTACCCAAAAGACCGAACCTAATTGCTCTCCACCCGGAGAATTTAATGTTAAAGACTGTTACAAGAGTCAATGGAGACAAGTACAGAATCTCTCCAACGCCTTTTGGATAAAGTGGAGGAAACAGGACCTTCCTACTCTGCAACCGAGGAGAAAGTGGCAAACCAGCAATCCTAACCTCCAGCCCGGCGATGTAGTACTAATGAAGGACTGTCAGTCTCGAAGAAACGAATGGCCGTTAGGTCTCATTACCCAAGTAAAGACGGACTTGTACGTAAAGTTGAAGTTAAAACAGGGAAACAAGGCGAGGCAAAATTGTTCCTCAGGCCAGTAGGGGAACTCATCCTCTTGTTCTCATCTGATAAACTCAATAGTGACGTCGGTTGACGTCAAACGGGGAGTGTCCTGTCCTGACAATAAAGCCAGGCTATTAAAATACATGTTTATGTTCATTACACATTCTCATGTATTGAACTTTGTTTGTTTGGTAACAGCACCATCTGCTGACCATTTAATGAAAACGTTTTAGTTTCAGTTTGCAATGTATTTTGGGAGCTTCTGAGGCATTCTGGGAATATTGCAATGCATTGTGGACTTGATATTATGACACTGCAGAAACACCAGCAGCCATTTCCTGCATTCTCTTGAAGAGGTATCAGACCACTCATCTCCTGTCTTATGCTCCTCAAACAGCCTGTCCTAAGCATAGTTGGTAAGTTACTATCTATGTGTTAGTATGCAGTGCAAGACGTACAATGCACATTAGAAGTATGTTGATGTATTAAATAGGTGTCATCAGTTTGTATTACACTGTATTGCAGATTTCCTGTATCTGTGTATTGTACAGTATATGTTCTGAATACATTGTTATTACATCCTATAGTTTCACCCTTTCCTGTCAAATCTACAATCAATAAAAGAAGGTTACAAGTTCACAGCCTCTCTTTTTCTTAAAGAAGACAAGGGGTTTAGCTATATGTCTCACTGCTCACCGTGCTTTCGTGTGAGGACAGAATACACGGACACATGGACAAGTGATTGTGGACGCTGACGGCGAAATGCTCTCTGCTCACAATCAAAGAGGATGATGAGATGGAGCAAGGAACCATACAGGGTGATTCCACACAGCCCAGCCTCATCTCATCCCAACGTGGATTAGGTGACAATGAGGAAGAGGAGGAGGAAGAACAGGAGCTAGCTTCATGGTCTATAGACGGTACTACCTGCACAACTGTTGTACCGTCTTTTCTGCATGGATGGCCTGAGGACAGAGAGGAGGAGGAGAGCATGGTCACTCGTCCTCTTGGTGAGGACACAGAAGTCTTGCCTGTTAGCAGTCTGGCACGCATGGCTGAGTTTATGTTACACTGCCTTTCCCTTGACCCTCGCGTTCTCAAAATTTTGGATGATAGCCATTACTGGTTGGTGACACTTCTAGACCCACGCTACAAGGAGAACTTTATATCTCTTTTTCCTGCTGCGGGTAGGTCTGCAAAAATGGGGCAGTACCAGAAGGCCTGTGTTGCAGAACTATTAAAAAAATTCCCATCTGAAAACGCTGGAGGCAGAGGTCATAGTTCGTTGGACAACCCAGGACTACAGGTGAGAGAGACACATCTCCAATCCAGCAGAGGCAGGGGAACACTGTCAAAGTTCTGGGAGAATTTTCTCAGCCCCTCCCATCACACAAGCCTTGAGGCGCAGGGTACTCTCACAAGGAATGCAAAGTTTGGGAAAATGCTGAGGGAGTACCTTGCCGACCATACCAATGTCCTCCGTGATTCCTCTGTGCCTTATATTTATTGGGTATCCAAGGTGGATACATGGAATGATTTGGCTCTCTATGCCTTGGAAGTCCTGGCCTGCCCTGCTGCTAGCATTTTATCAGAGCGGGTTTTTAGTGCCGCTGGTGAATTTATAACTGATAAGCGCATCCACCTGTCAACTGAAAGTGCTGACAAGCTGACTCTTATAAAAATGATCAAGGGCTGGATTGGGCCAGACTTCTCAACACCACCGAATGATAACAGCATAACATAAACTCAAATCCAGTGTCTCTTTTGGGAGGTGTATTCCCATGCACCTTTTCACACCCACACATGGGTATATGCTTCCTTATTTTGGCTATTGCTCCTGTCCTCCTCCTTCTCCTCATCCTCATCCTCCACCACCATATCACCAGGGTGACCATGGTCCGTGATGCAACACCCACAGAATTTTTTTAAAGGGTGTTTATGATGCCTGCAAAAAATTTTTTTTATACAGTATGTTCATGTATACCCCCCAGGGGTAAATGTTTGTCAGCCCATACACTTAGTGCATGGGCATTACAAGTATAGGAGACCAGCTCCTTTCTAATGGGAACATTTTTTTATGAGGCCCTCTAAATCTCTTCCAAGGGGCATTGGAGTGCCTCTCAATTTTTTTTTCAGCCCTTGCATTCACTGCATACACCAATACTATGGGAGACCCACTTCCTAATAATGGAAACATTTTTTCATGAGGCCCTCTATGTCTCTTCCAAGGGGCATCGGAGTGCCTCCCAATTTTTGGCAGCCCTTGCATTCACTGCATAGGCCAACACTATGGGAGTCCCTCTCCTTTCAAATGGGAATTTGTCATTACTGTGGCCCTACTCTATGTGTCTTTAAATTGTTAGTGGGGTTTTTCCTAAATTTGATCAGCCGATGGACTCATTGCATACCCTATAACTGTATAGCAGACCCTCTCCTTTCTAATGAGAATATGTCTTACTCTTTACTGTGGCCCTGCTCTATGTGTCTTTAAATTCTTAGGGGGGTTTTCCTAAATTTGGTCAGCCGTTGGACTCACTGCATACCCTATAACTGTATAGCAGACCCTCTCCTTTCTAATGAGAACATGTCTTACTCTTTACTGTGGCCCTGCTCTATGTGTCTTTAAACTCTTAGTGGGGTTTTTACTAAATTTGGTCAACCATTGGAATCACTGCATACCCTATAACTGTATAGCAGACCCTCTCCTTTCTAATGGAAACATGTCGCACTCGTTACTGTGGCCCTGCTCTATGTGTCTTTAAATTGTTAGTGGGGTTTTTCCAAATTTTGGCAGCCCTTGTAGTCACAGCATGGGCATTACCACTATAGGAGACCCGCTCCTTTATAATGGGAACATTTTTTTGCTGAGACCCTCCTCTATGTCTCTTCAAAGGGATATTGGGTTGCGTCAGAATTTTTGGCAGCCCTTGAAGTCACTGCATACGCAATAACAGTATAGGAGACCCACTCGTTAATAATGGGAACAACAAAGCATAACCGGCTGATTGCTCTCTAACAATAGCAAGGGCCAAATGCTGGCCTTTTAAGAATAGTAAGGGCCGCCTGATGGCCCTATAAAAATAGGCTTTGTGACTTTCAGAATCCCTCCATTATAAATGAAACAGGATGTGTCTGATGATGTGTCACACACCACATTGCCAGGTAAGGTTGTAAAATGTTAAAATGACATTTCCCAGTGAATGCATTTGTCTTAAAAAATAACTTAAGAAAAAATAACAGTAGGATCTTTCTTTAGTATAAAAAACAGAGTCGCCAATGTAACCTCAATGTAATCATATTGTTCAGCTCCTGCACCTCCTCCTCCATCTCCGAAATGACCACACCAGTCACAAGCTGAAAGCACTGCAGCACTGCCTTGGCCAAGCGGCAACAGGCTGTGCTAAAGATAACATGCTTAATGCTTAGGTGACAAACCGCCCAGCGCTGCAGAGTTGTTGAAAGCTTATACTTCCCTTGAGAAAGCAACGCACAGGCAACGCGAAACGCATGTTGTGAAGACGCTAATCCACCCTAGTCACCAGTCTGAGGGTCCTTGGGATACTACAGTTTAGGATAAGGGGTCATAAGCTTTTTGATCCAGTATTCTGATACTTATACATTTGCTGATGGTGGCCCTGGGAGTTCGTACTTTAGTGGCACATTGTGTGTCTATACTCTTACTACTTGCCCTATATACTGTAGATTACCTGGGTCAACCAGTTACCACTAGCCTAAAAACACTCAATTTTTCCTGGCCTATACCTTGCATAGAGTTACATACTATCTCTGACTGGCTTTCCCCTGGGGCGGGGGGGTTCTGACACTGGCCCTTATGCACACCCTTATCTATATTGTCTTTTTACTAATATGTATACATGTGTATTTAATAAAGATTTTGTCATATTTTTACATAAGAAACTCCTAGTTCCTCTGTTTTTTTTCATACTTTTGGAGTTGCATGGGCACACTCTTACTTATGCATGTTGATGTGCCCTAGCTTAATATGATTTGGGGAAACTTTTATATAAGAGTTGTTGAAAGCTGTAACACAGCAACCTGATCTGTGGCTATCACCGCTGAACATAAAGCCAGGCATGGTCATGTGTGACAATGGGGGAACCTGGTGATGGAGAAATGCCAGAGTAGATACGGTTTCCCTCTATGCCAGTCCTTTCACCGAGCAAAGTAATATGACTGTGGTGAAATATAACTCCCACTGAGAAGCTGTTTCAGATTGAAAAACATTGTGCTCACCAGAGGATTTGATTCTGAGGGTTCACCTTTCTCCCCCACTCAAGAGCCCCATAGCAGCTTCAAAATTAGAGCTGTCGTGAGCTCTCCTAATGTAGAAGTCAGGGCACACCAGAGGATTCTCTGATGGGACCGTCCAACTCTGCCAAGAAGCAGTCCTGGCTAAGAAAGTGTGTGGAAAGGTTCCCGGACACTCTATGGCTGCTTTTTTACTGAGGTGGAAACCCATGCAAACACGGGGAGAACATACAAAATCCTTGCAGATGTTGTCTTTGCTGGGATTTGAACCCAGGATCCCAGCGCTGCAAGGCTTCAGTGCTAACCACTGATCCAATGTGCTGCCGTTCACCCTCTGATATCTAACAGGCTGGAGAAACTTGCACCTACTGCCGCTCTTTCTTCAGCTCCTTTGTGAGAAACTAATGTATTTGGGCAGCCACTCAGTCTACCAAATAAAATTCCTGAGAAGGAAATTGGGGATGGCTTTGCTACATCGTACTGCCGGCAGTGCTAATACCATGGCTTTGTACCATAGTTTACTGGAAATATTCCAGGCTGTTGGGAGGCAAGCAGATTCCCACAGAAAAGTACCAGCAGTAATATTCAGGGACCCGCGCTTGTAGAAGGCGGAGACGATACCGGGAGAAAGAGTGGGAGCTGGGGACCGAGTATGAACACCCGGCCGCCACTGGCATGACGTTGTGAAAAGATTCCACCTCCACAAGCCTAAAAGGCCACATTTCAAGTGCAAGCAGCTTTAGAGGACTTCCTGGGAGAAATGACAGGTGGAGTAGATGCGGTTTCCTTCTATGCCAGTCCTTTTACTGAGCTAAAGAATATGGCTGTGGTGAAATACAACTCTCAGCAAAAAAAGCTGTGGACTGGTTCTGTACCGTCCCTGGCCACATTCACCTGTCCATGTGTTTGTGGTTAGGCGGTCCTTCCCAGTAAGTGCACTGGGGAGGGCACGGGTAATGTTCTGGGACCCGTGCTTGTGGAAGGCGGAGACAATACCTGGAGAAATAGTGGCGGGTGGGGACCGAGTATGGAACCCGGCAGCTGCCACCATGAGGTTGTGAAAATCTTCCGCCTCCACGAGCGTAAAAGGCCACATTTCAAGTAAAAGCAGGTTTAGAGGACTTCCTGGGAGAAATGACATCTAGAGTAGATATGGTTTCCCAAGTACTTTCACCAAGCTAAAGAATATGGCTGTGGTGAAATACAACTCTCAGCAAAAAAAGCTGTGGACTGGCTCCATACCGTCCCTGGCCACATTCACATGTCCACGTGTTTGCGGTTAGGCGGCCCTTCCCAGTAAGTGCACTGGGGAGGACACGGATAATGTTGTGGGCCCCATGCTTGTGGAAGCCGAAGATGATACCAGGAGAAATAGTGGAGGCTGGGGACCGCGTATGGACACCCAGCCGCCACTGGCATGAGGTTCTGAAAAGCTTCCGCTACCACGAGCCTAAAAGGCCGCATTTCAAGTGAAAGCAGCTTTAGAGGACTTCCTGAGAGAAATGAGAGCTGAAGTAGATATGGTTTCCCAAGTCCTTTCACCAAGCTAAAGAATATGGCTGTGGTGAAATACAACTCTCAGCAAAAAAAGCTGCGGACTGGCTCCATACCATCCGTAGCCACATTCACCTGTCCATGTGTTTGTGGATAGGCGATCCTTCCCAGTAAGTTCTCTGGGGAGGGCACGGGTAATGTTGTAGAACCCGTGCTTGTGGAAGGCGGAAACGACACCGGGACAATTAGTGGCGGCTGGGGACTGAGTATGGATACCCGGTCACTGCCGCAATAAGATTGTGGACAGCTTCTGCCTCCACGAGCCTAAAAGGCCACATTTCAAGTGCAAGCAGCTTGTCAAAAATTTGGCAGCATAGTATTGCAGCCTGTGGGTGGGTGGGTGGGTGGCTAGCTGCATACTTGCGCTTGCATTGCAAGGAATGGGGTAGGGACAACTGAACGCTGCACTGGGACAAGGACGTGGACGGTGATTGTTGCAAGTCTGCAACGACAGGTGCATGGCGGGAGGCATCTTCGCATGCACCAACGATCACTTATGATGGGCACACTTTTAGGCATTGACCTGGGAGTCAGAGATGCTTCCAGGGGTCTTCCCCATGCTATTCCCATGTATTTTCAGCACTATATGCATGTGTCTGATGATGTGTCACACACCACTTGGCCAGATAAGGTTGTAAAATGTTAAAATTACATTTCCCAGTGAATGTATTTGTCCTGGTTGAAAGCAATGCAAAAGTGCAAAAATGCATCAAAAACGCTACGTATGAACATAGCCCAAGGTGTGGAGGACTATTTTTGGTTTTGGTTATTTATTTTGCCTTATATACAAGTCATTAACCTGGAAAGGATGTTCCTTAACATATTTCCCAGGAAAATCCATTTTGGATTCCTTTTTGTATGTTTTATTGTGAGTCCGTAAAAGTGGCGTAATACCTCTGACAACATTGTTGACAGCAGTAACCTGGGAGTCAGAAATGCTTCCAGGGGTCTTCCCCATGCTGTTCCCATGTCATTTGAGCACTGTTCCCATCGATTTGGGCAATTTTTAGGCCCTCTGCAGACCGCCGGGGAGAGCCGCCTGAAAAATGCTCAAGTTTCCCATAGACTTGCATTGGGCTCATTGCTCGGGTCAAGCACCCGAGCATTCCAATTTGCTCAACCCGAGGATCAAGCACCCAAGCATTTTAGTGCTCGCCCTTCACTTTCTAACTACATACCTATTCAGTTCCATACATCTGCGCATAACCTTATTGCCTATAAAAAAGTGTTTGCAGCTTTTTCTTTCAACTAAGTTTGCACTAATGTGTTCACCAACATATATCATTCAAATGTTTGCCACTGCACTGGCATATTCTTAACTAATGTAAATTGCATCTGCCATCCTATTAACATACATGCCGAGAAAAGCACCTAATATATAGAATGCACATTACAGAAATTACTATTCGCAATGGTGACTTTACATATTTGGCAAATTGGGCAGTTCCCCAGCCCTCATTAGTTTGATCAGGAATGAACAAACTTTTGTGGTCCAAGGACCACATTATCAAACTTAACCACTCCCATAGGGGGGGAGCAAAAAAAAGGGATATTAACATTTAAAAAATTTATTTTTTATTTATTATGCTGACATATATAGCACCATCATATTCCGCAGCGCTTTACAGACATTATCATCACTGTCCACATTGGGGCTCACAATCTAAATTCCCTATCAGTATGTCTTTGGAGTGTGCAAGGAAACTGTAGAACCTGGAGGAAACCCACAGGGAGAACATACAAGCTCCTTACAGATGTTATATCAAGATATCAAAAGTATATTCCATAAATATCTGATAGGTGAGAGTCAGTGAAATCCTCAAATATGAAGAAAATGTGGTCCCATTTTTTTGCAGATGCCAGTCGAGAGAGGAGGAGACAGAGAACATGCATGTACGTAGCTATGTTTAATGTAGGATATCACAACTGCAGAAACTGATTAGCATTCCCAAATAGCCGGGGGTCACAAAAATATATTGCGGCCTTGACTTGCACATCCTGCCCAAAGTCCCAAAAATGTGACCCCTAGAAGTAACCTAAGGTTAGAGCATGTATCTGTTTGGAATTACAGGGACTTTCACATTACCTCTTTTCACTTTTATAAACCACCAAGGACTTTATTATTAACCCCTTCACTATAATACTTTTTCTAATCATTTTTGGCACTCATTCATGCCCATAATTAACACAATTAAACAATTATTTTCACATGTAACAAATGGATTCATCTAATAAGATACATTTTTAATGAGTAAGAAAATAAATTTGATGTACAAACAACACTTCAAAAGGTAATGACAAATAAAAATCTCAAAAACTTCGGAAATGCCTAGTTTACAGTAAAGTTCACCTAAAAACAAGAAAAATTAGCATTTTATAAATTTAAAGGAAGAAGGGGAATGTGCCACCAGGACCTCAACCGCACAGTCCCACTAAACAACAAAAAAAGAAGAATGGCGACATTCTACAATGAAAAAACGTGTTCTTTTATTCCCATTATTGTGACATTTTGCCTCCAACTGGAGTCTTGAGTAGTGTTGAGCCACCCCCGTAGTGTTCGAGTTCGGTTCGGTTCGTCGAACACCCGTGTGTTCGCCGAACTGTTCGTCGAACTGTTCGTCGAACACCTTCGAACACCGTTAAAACCAATGGCAGGCAAACAAAAACACATAGAAACACATACGAAACACCTTCAAAGGTGTCCAAAAGCTGACAAACTGCTCAGAAGACACAACTAACACATGGAAAAGTGACAAGTACATATAGTCATGCGAAAAGAAAAGAGGTGGAGGAGTAAAAGGAGGGGGAGACACAGATATAGGCATGTCATGCCCTTCTAAAATCCAAAAAGTGAGAAGCCGAGACGGCCAGTCTGCTCCTGCCCGTGCCACCTCCGTGTCGCCGGGTTTGTGCCAGAGCCGCGGTGAACCCTGACGGCCAGCCCCCCTCTCCCAATACTGGTGCCTGTCCGCTGGTGGGTCGAGAGAGCCCCCCTGTGGTGGAGGCAGCTCTAAGCTTTTTAATTTAAATTGTCCCTCTAATTTGAATGAATACACTTTAAATCCATTTACAAGGATCTATTGGAGGGCAAGTCTCATGCCAGCAGCCGCGTAATTCCAGCTCCAGTAGCGTCCACTAAAGCTGCTGCAGTTAAAAAGCTTTTATAAGGATCGAGCTCGGCTGTCCACCGCAAGGAATCCTAGTGCCAGTCCCAGCCCCTATGCCTTGGGGTGCCTCCTGATGCTCTTCACTAAGTATCCCGTGGTCCCGAAGCATTGAAAAAATTAAGTGTCCAAACTACAGGTGGTGTAGCTTGCTTAACAGCCGGGATAATCCGCTGACTAGCAGACACTGCTACTAGGCACAAAGTATTTCCTGGGCTAGATGCAGTTAAAAATTTGTAAGTAGATACTCTCGTTGGATGCTGAGAAAGCATTCCATAGAGTCTCCTGGCACGCCATATATGATTCTCTTAAAAAGCTTGGGGTAGGGGTCTAGGGGACCCTTTTATAGCCAAAATCACGGCCCTGTATCACAATACGTCACCTAGGCTGAAGATAAATGGAACTGTAGCACCGAGGGCTCGGTTGCTACAGACGTATTGCACCTCACCCAGAGGTGTGATATCTCACTCTCAGATAAGGATGGAGTGTGGATCAGGACCCGACACCTGCATGCATTACACCACATTGCCGTGGGGCAGGGCGACCAATATGCCCCTGAGATGGGCACGACAGTCCCTGTCCCTGGCTGGAGTGGGGGGAGGGAACACTGAGGAAGGGGAACCCTGCAGTGCAGGAGCAGGGAGGAAGCAGTTCCTGGGTGCATTGAGAAGGGAGTATAAAAGGTGGGCACCATCTTAGTTCAGTGCAGAGAAGTCTGAGCAGAAGTGGCAGGGAGCAGGGGCTCTGCATGAGCTCTGCTCCGGAGGCGGGCCTAGTAACAGAGGCCCAGGCCTGCAAGAGGGAGAAGGAAGGAAGAGGAGCGGAGAAGGCTCCAGGAACGAGGAATGAAGGGATCCCAGGGGTGCGGACGGGCGAGTCGCCACCGCACGCCCGAATCCACCTGCGTGGAGGGGTCAGGCCAAAGGGGGAGACCGGTCCCCGAACTAGTGGAGGCAGGAAACGACCCTCAGCTAGAAACCGGAGGCTCTGACATTTTATGTGGCGCAGACCCTTGCTCCACCCGCTAGGAAGGCACCACATAGGGTCAGAGAAACTGGCGCCAAGTTTACCAAGAGGAGGCCCGAGGCAGCCGGACAGAAGTGTTGGTAAGAAAGGCCAGACAAAGGACACACAAAGGGGGTCCTGTGAAGCGCTCCAAAGTTATCTGGGAGTTGTCTGAGCCCCTCACCTGGTGAGCACAGTACGACGTGGGCAGCCGTTACCTGCAGACGTGGTCTGGATAATAAGAACTGTGAGTAAAGGCCCTGAACTGCATCACTGACTCCGTGTCGTTACTGCTGCTGCCCTGCACCATCACCCCCATCCTCCGCATACACTGCCCTGAGGCTATACTCCTCCCGTGGGGAGTTATGCTACGCTCTGCTGCACCCACAACACCAGCCTTAGCGGTCTGCCCTGTAGCGGCGGTTCACTCTGACCGCAATCCACGGGTGGCGTAGTCGGACATTTAAACATCAAAACCACATAAATAGTTCCGCCACTGGTTTAACCGCCCTGAGCCACGGAACCGGATCGCCGCCACGAAGACTACAACCACCAGCATCCACCAAAAAGGGTCCGGCTCCGGGTGTCCCAAGGCCCAGGGGGTGCGTCAGAACATTTTCATCACCTTTCACAATCACCAATGGGACAAGGCAGGGATGTCCTCTGTCCCCTCTCTTATACATCCTAGTGACGGAGCACCTGCTCTCATCAATTCGCCATAACCCCAATATTAGGTGGATTGAGGTGGGAGGCACCGAGTACAAGTGCTCTCTATTTGCTGATGATGTCCTAGTATATATCACTCAATCACATATATCCATCCCTGCTGTTATGGCTGAAATAGATCACTTTGTTACATGGTAAAATTTTAAAATCAATGCAGCGAAGTCTGAGGCCCTCGATGTCTCCCTCCCTAAATCCATATAGGATTCCATCCAGTCCAACTTTCCCTTTGCCTGGCCCTCACAGGGTATCAAATACTTAGGAATTCCTATTCATAGAGACCTCTCCCATCTATGTTATCTTAATTTTGGGCCCTTTATTGAACAATTCCATACAGACCACGGTTGGCAAGTTAGAACTGTAAGATTCACTACGTGAACCACTGGTGTTTTGTGGAAAAGCACATGTACACCGCGTTCCAAATTATTATGCAAAAAGTGTTTAGGAGTGATAAGGGAAGAATTTGTTTGTTTGTCAGTTAAACTCATTGATGGTGATGTGTGTCAGGGCTCTTTATATCACTGTAAGCAATTGCAGACACCTGTGCTAATTAGTTTGGCAGGTGTGTCCAATGAAAGGCAAGACTACTTAAGAAGGCGCTCTCACATTATTAAGCAGCCTACATTTTCTGCCAAAATGGGAAAGAAAAAGGATGTGTCGGCTGCTGAGAAGCAACAAATTGTGGAGTGTTTAGGTCAAGGCATGACTACAATCAACATTGTGCGATGATCAGGATGAAGTGTCTTGGCAATCAAGAAGTATGTAGCTGATTCACAGTACACACGTGTGCGTGCTGATAAGGGCAAATTGAGGACTCTTTCCTACAGGCAATTACGTCAGGTTGAAAGAGCAGCGGCAAAAAAGCCTTGTCATAGCAGCAGACAAGTTTTTGAAGCTGCTTGTGCCTCCAACGTCCCCCGAACAACAAGATGCAGGGTCCTTCAGAGGTTTGCAGCTGTGCATACGCCATCCTGTCGACCTCCTCTATCCACTTCACACAAGCAGAAACGGCTCCAGTGGGCCAAACATTACATGAAGACTGATTTCAAAACTGTTTTGTTCACGGATGAGTGCCGTGCAGCGCTCGATGGTCCAGATGAATGGAGTGGAGGATGGCTGGTTGATGGACACCCCACGCAAACACGGCTACAGCGCCAACAAGGAGGAGGTGGAGTAATGTTTTGGGCTGGAATCATGGGGAGAGAGATTGTCGGCCCCTTTAGGATCCCTGAAGGCGCTAAAGATGAACTCCATAATGTATGTGGATTTTCTCAAACAGCACTTCCTGCCATGGTTCAAGAAGAAGAACCGTGTATTTCACAGCAAGATCATTTTTCTGCATGATAATGCACCATCTCATGCTGCACATAAAACATCTGCATCTCTGGCTGATATGGGCATAAAAGGGGACAAACTTATGGTGTGACCCCCATGCTCCCCTGACCTCTACCCCATTCAGAACCTTTGGAGCATCATTAAAAGGAGTGTCTATGATGGCGGGAGGCAGTTCACATCTAAGCAACAGCTCTGGGAGGGTATTCTGTCCTCATGCAAAACAATTGAAGCAGAAACCATCCAAAACCTGACAAATTCAATGGACGAGAGAGTTCAGAAGCTCCTTTCGAACAAGGGGTCCTATGTGAAAATGTAACATCACCTAGAATAAAGTTTTGAGTTGAAAACTGTTTGATTTCAGTTTCTAACAACCTGCTAATGCTTATAATTTCAAAAATGACCATTTTTTTGGTCTTTATTAAAATGAAAAGGTTGATCGAAAAGTTTGGGGGATCTAAGAGTGTGGCAACCCAGTAGTCATGATTACTTCGAATTCTGACAATATGAGGGTCATGCTGCAGGTAGTGCAGCAAGAAGGCACTTATGTGTCTTGCGCATCTCGGAGCCCCAAAATTATTTTCCGGGCTAGATGCAGCTAAAAATTATTTTTAATTTTAAATCTGGTGAAGCTTATTATAGATGGCCTAATAGGATCAGTGCTGCACACTGCTACAAAGCCCAAATTATTTTCCAGTCAAGATACAGATAAACATGATTAGTAATTTGAAAGCTTAAAACGGTTGGTAGGGTGATTTTAACCAATCATCAAGCTTTTACTCTCCCCAGGATGACACAGGGGTAGAAAAGTCGTTTCGGATCCATGATTTGTTCATCTTTATGAACGTGAGTCTGTCTACATTATCAGTGGAGAGCCGCGTGCGCTTATCTGTCAGCACACCACCAGCAGCGCTGAACACACGTTCAGACAGAACGTTGGCTGCAGGGCATGACAAGATCTCCAAGGCGTAAGTGGCTAGCTCCGGCCATTTATCCAGATTGGAAGCCCAAAAAGAGCAAGGGTCCAGTGACACAGTCGTGGCTTCAATGTTTACTTGGAGATACTCCTGTACCATCGTCTCTAGGCGTTGACTATGTGTCAGACTTCTTGTCTCCTGTGGCCTTGCAAAGGATGGGCTAAAAAAGTGGTGAAATGATTCCGCAAAATTGATGTTACCAGCAGATACTGTGGTTCTGTTACGGTTTGAGTGCTGAACACTTGACGGTCCCACGGTTGGCAAGTTGTAACTGTGAGATTCACTACGTGCACCACTGGTATTTTGTGGAAAAGCACATGTAAGATTCTGCAACAGTCTCTGCTGATACTCCTGCATGCGTGCATCCCTTTCTATGGCAGGAATAATTTCTGCAAATTTACTTTTGTACCGGGGATCTAACAGTGTGGCAACCCAGTAGTCAGGATTATTTCTAATTCTCACAATTCGAGGGTCATGTTGCAGGTAGTGCAGCAAGAAGGCACTCATGTGTGTTGCGCATCCAGGAGCACCAAGTCCCTGTTGTGTTGGTGGCGAGGTAACAATCATGCTTCCTTCCTCTGTCCTCTCCCCCCAACCTCGCACAACAGAAATGTGATCAAGGTCTCCCTCATCTGATGAGTCTTCCATCAGTTCGTCCTCCACTTCTTCCTGGGCTCCTGCACCTTCCTCACTAGTTTGGCTGCTACCATGCGCCCTGGTAAAATCATCTCCCCCACCCTCACATGCCTGCCGCCCTGGTGCTGCCGACCGTCTGGACCTTGCAGATGTTAGCCCTTCCGCATACAACTCCTCCTCCTCTACTTCCTCCACCTCCTCTTGTGCCACCACCTGACTCCGAATTCTGTTTAACATGTGCTCCAGCATGTAAATCACCGGAATAGTCATGCTGATAATGGCATCGTCAGCACTAAACATCTTCGTCGCCATTTCAAAACTGTGCAGAAGGGTGCATAGGTCCCTGATCTGAGACCACTCCTCCAGCGTGATTTGCCCCACCTCTGAATCTCGTTGGCCCAAGCTATACGTCAGAACGTATTGCACCAGGGCTTGTCGGTGCTGCCACAGTCGCTGCAACATGTGCAGAGTTGAATTCCACCGGGTAGGCACATCGCATTTTAGCCGGTGAAGTGGCAGGCCCAACGACTTCTGTAGAGATGTAAGTCGCTGAGCTGCGGGATGCGAACGGCGGAAGTGAGCACACAGCGACCGTGCCCTCTGCAGAAGGCCATCTAGTCTGGGATAGTGGGCTAAAAATTGCTGGACAACCAGGTTCAACACGTGAGCCATACAAGGCACGTGTGTGACATTGCCCCGGCGAAGGGCCGCACCCAGGTTTGCAGCATTGTCGCACACGGCCTTCCCTGGTTTCAGGTCCAGTGGAGACAACCATTCATGAAATTGGTTCTCCAGAGCTGACCACAACTCCTCAGCTGTGTGACTCACATTTCCCAGACATTTCAATGTAAAAACCGCCTGATGACGTTGAGCCCTACTGCCAGCATAGTAAGGAGGTGTGCAGGATCCCTTCTGCGCAGTTAGAAAGCTTGTGGCATGACCAGACAGGCTTTGGGTGCAGGTGGAAGACCGAGAGGAGGTTGAGGAGGCAGAAGCAGTGGAGGAAAAATGACATAAAGAGGATTGACGCACAACTCGTGGGGACGGCAAGACTTGGACAGCAGCCCCTTGTCCTGCTGTCACCATAGTTACCCAGTGCCCAGTCAGCGACATGTAACGCCCCTGTCCATGCCTACTCGTCCAAGTGTCTGTGGTGAAATGCACCCTGTCACACACAGAGTTTCTCAAAGAAGCGGTGATGTTGTGTGCGACATGCTGGTGGAGCGCAGGCACACCTTTCTTTGAGAAGTAGTGCCGACTGGGCATCTGGTACTGGGGCACTGCGACGGACATAAGGTCTCGAAAATCCTCTGTGTCCACCAGGCGGAAAGGCAGCATTTCTGTAGCCAAGAGCTTGCAGATGGTGAAATTCAACCTCTTAGCTTTCTCATGGCTAGGAGGAAATGGTCTTTTACTTGTCCACATCTGAGGGACCGAGGGCTGGCTATTGTGCTTAGACGGGGTTGATAAGGGTGTCCCCGGCAAACTGCCGGTCTGTGAGGAAGATGCAGGCGGACATGTTAGGTTGCCTTGATCCAAAGGTGGTGCTATCGATGTCGGACAGCGCTCAACACCAGCTGGTGTTACCACCTCCAAAGAAAACGATGACCTGCCAATCACGCTGGCTGTTGCGGGTAAAGAGGTGGCAGGTCTGCGCCCCAAAACAGGTGTGACTGCTGTCCCCCCAGTCACAGAGGATGAAGAGGCCGCGGATGCACAAGATATGGCAGACGGTGGTTGGCCCGGCCGGCTAGACCGCATTGTAGCACACTGAGCTTCCCACTGCAACTTATGCTTCATGTCCATGTGCCGGTTCATGCATGAAGTACTCAAACTATGTATTTTTTGGCCTCTACTTAGCTTTTGCTGACAAATGTTACAGATAACACGAGTTGGGTCATCTTTATCGATCTGAAAAAATGCCCAGGCTATGCAAGGCTTAGCACCCATGCGACCTGAAGAGCCCCCACGACTTGTGGTGAGAGGCAGAGTTGTGTTTGAGGATGCAGTTGTTGACGTGCTTCCAGTACTACGTCTCTGTCCAGGAAGGCGCAACCTGACCTCGTCGTCACTAGCATCTTCCTCCACCTCCTCTGCTGACCTCATCTCTTGGCTGACTGTGGGTTGACAGTAAGTGGGATCTCCGACCTCATCATCATCACCCTGTGCGTTATCACACCCGTCGTCCTCAGAGCCAACCTGTTCCTGCCCTGACAAAAAACTAAAGTTGTCGCTCCAATCAGGTATTTAAGTCTTATCATCGTCTTCCTCATTGTCTCCACCAACAGGAGTTACAGTTTGGGAATGAGGGTCTACATTATGGTCAGAACCTTCTGCGTCTGGTCCTGGATCCGACTCATAAAGATTCTGGGCATCAGTGCAGATCATTTCCTCGTCTGGATTCACAGAAGCGCTGGAGTCGACCTCTGATTCCCAGGCTATAGTATGAGTAAACAGCTCTGCAGACTCAACCATCTGTTCTACCTCATACTCAGACGGGCAGCTGGAGATTTGGGAGCTGTGAGGAAGCAAGTGCGATTTGGGTGACACCTTTGAGGACTGGAGTATTTGTGATGTTGAAGTTGATGTGGAGGAGAGCCCACTTAAAGGAGCACTTGATATCCGTTGAAGCACCTGCTGTTTTTGTGCCTCATCTGGAATTTGTAGCGATTGGCGTGGCCGTAAGAAAGGGATCTTATCACATTGTCCGCTAAAAGAAGTAGACATTTTAGTTTGGCTGGAAGATGGTCTTTCTTCTGCACCTACCCCACGGACACAACCTTTTTTCCCCTTCCCAACACGCCTATTCCCCTTTCCACCAGCAGCAGGCCTTTTTCCACTCATTTTGGTGGTTAACTAATTCACAACTCTGGAGTTGTTTGCACAAAAAAACAATGGATGGTAATCGAGCAGAGCTGAGTGGCCAAACTGTGGTATTAGGCCAAAACTATTGGCTGGGTTAGATGCAGAAAAAAACTATTTTTAATTTGCAACCTGATGGAGGTCAGTATAGATGGACTAATAGACCAAGTCCCACACACCGCTAGAAGCCCAAATATTTTTTCAGAGCTAGATGCAGAAAATTTTTTTATTCAATTTGCAACCTGATGGAGGTCAGTATAGATGGACTAATAGACCAAGTCCCACACACTGCTAGAAGCCCAAATATTTTTTCAGAGCTAGATGCAGAAAAAAATTATTTTTAATTTGCAACCTGATGGAGGTCAGTATAGATGGACTAATAGACCAAGTGCCACACACCGCTAGAAGCCCAAATATTTTTTCAGAGCTAGATGCAGAAAAAAATTATTTTTAATTTGCAACCTGATGGAGGTAAGTATAGATGGACTAATAGACCAAGTCCCACACACCGCTAGAAGCCCAAATATTTTTTCAGAGCTAGATGCAGAAAAAAAATTTATTCAATTTGCAACCTGCTGGAGGTCAGTATAGAAGGACTAATAGAACAAGTCCCACACACTGCTAGAAGCCCAAATATTTTTTCAGAGCTAAATGAAGAAAAAAATTATTTTTAATTTGCAACCTGATGGAGGTCAGTATAGATGGACTAATAGACCAAGTCCCACACACTGCTAGAAGCCCAAATATTTTTTCAGAGCTAGATGCAGAAAAAAATTATTTTTAATTTGCAACCTGATGGAGGTCAGTATAGATGGACTAATAGACCAAGTCCCACACACTGCTAGAAGCCCAAATATTTTTTCAGAGCTAGATGCAGAAAAAAATTATTTTTAATTTGCAACCTGATGGAGGTCAGTATAGATGGACTAATAGACCAAGTCCCACACACCGCTAGAAGCCCAAATATTTTTTCAGAGCTAGATGCAGAAAAAAATTATATTCAATTTGCAACCTGCTGGACGTCAGTATAGAAGGACTAATAGAACAAGTCCCACACACTGCTAGAAGCCCAAATATTTTTTCAGAGCTAAATGAAGAAAAAAAATATTTTTAATTTGCAACCTGATGGAGGTCAGTATAGATGGACTAATAGACCAAGTCCCACACACTGCTAGAAGCCCAAATATTTTTTCAGAGCTAGATGCAGAAAAAAAATATTTTTAATTTGCAACCTGATGGAGGTCAGTATAGATGGACTAATAGACCAAGTCCCACACACCGCTAGAAGCCCAAATATTTTTTCAGAGCTAGATGCAGAAAATTTTTTTATTCAATTTGCAACCTGATGGAGGTCAGTATAGATGGACTAATAGACCAAGTCCCACACACTGCTAGAAGCCCAAATATTTTTTCAGAGCTAGATGCAGAAAAAAATTATTTTAAATTTGCAACCTGATGGAGGTCAGTATAGATGGACTAATAGACCAAGTCCCACACACTGCTAGAAGCCCAAATATTTTTTCAGAGCTAGATGCAGAAAAAAATTATTTTTAATTTGCAACCTGATGGAGGTCAGTATAGATGGACTAATAGAACAAGTCCCACACGCTGCTAGAAGCCCAAATATTTTTTCAGAGATAAATGAAGAAAAAAATTATTTTTAATTTGCAACCTGATGGAGGTCAGTATAGATGGACTAATAGACCAAGTCCCACACACTGCTAGAAGCCCAAATATTTTTTCAGAGCTAGATGCAGAAAAAAATTATTTTTAATTTGCAACCTGATGGAGGTCAGTATAGATGGACTAATAGACCAAGTCCCACACACTGCTAGAAGCCCAAATATTTTTTCAGAGCTAGATGCAGAAAAAAATTATATTCAATTTGCAACCTGCTGGAGGTCAGTATAGAAGGACTAATAGAACAAGTCCCACACACTGCTAGAAGCCCAAATATTTTTTCAGAGCTAAATGAAGAAAAAATTATTTTTAATTTGCAACCTGATGGAGGTCAGTATAGATGGACTAATAGACCAAGTCCCACACACTGCTAGAAGCCCAAATATTTTTTCAGAGCTAGATGCAGAAAAAAATTATATTCAGTTTTCAACCTGATGGAGGTCAGTATAGATGGACTAATAGAATGATGCTATGCCCAAAAGATTTTACTTCACTAGGTGCAGTAAAAAAATTGGTATTCTATACACAGGTGGTATATCTTGCAACACAGATAGGCTACTCCACTGACTAACACACTCTGCAATAGGCCAAAAAGGATTAGCTTTGCTAGATTCAGCCAAATGCTGTGAAAAAAACTTGCACAGCACTGGCACAGACCTGCCTGGCAAAAACTGATAGGAACTGATGTAACCTAGTCCTGAAAAGGACTCCAATTACAATTAGTCTTTACTCCCACAATCTATCTATTTAAGAGCACAGACCTGCCTGATAAAAGTCGTAGGAAATGCTGTAACCTAGTCCTTAAAAGGACTGCAATCACAACTATTCCCTACTCCCAAGCTATCTGTATATTTGTGCGAAAATTGGCTTGAAATTAACAAGGTATAGCGCACACAGCAACAGCGGTGCCGTCTAACACGCAGCTGCAGCAGTGAGAAAATGGTGGCGACGGGGAAAATGGCTTGGTCTTATAGGGCAAGGACATGTGACATACACTGCCAATCACACATGCCCTTGCTTGTGTGAAAAAAAGCACTTCGCTCCGTGTGTGCGCTGCTGATAGGCTGACAGATTGCACCTCCCCACTGCAAATGCGGGAAAGAGAAAAAAAAATGGAGATCTTCATTGTTCCTGCAGAGATCCATCCCCTGCCCCTCCCCCCGCCCCGCTGTACACTCAAACTGCGTATTAACATTAATTTTCATCATTGCTGAGAAAAAATCCAGTTATGATTTTGGTGCACGAACAGTTATCGAACATAACCTCGAACAGCCGAATTTTTCTCAAATTGTTCGTGTTCGCCGACCGGCTCGAACACCGCCCAAAACAGCTCGAATTTGAGATTGGCGAACAGTTCGAGTAGAACAACGCTCATCTCTAGTCTTGAGAAAGTTGAAACTTCTTAATAATGGGAATAAAGGTTCACTTTCTTTCTACATTGGTGTACTGCCATTCTTTACTTGTTTACATTTTTGCTGCAAAGTTCACAGTTTCTTTGGATGCATCCAACTAGATGATTAATTGCACTGGGTTATAATCAAGTGAAGGTTGCTGGGCACGTTATTGGCATTTTATGGAGCACATCTCTATCAACATGTCATGAACAACCAAAATTTATGGAACAATTAATAATTTAAATCTTTATCTCATATGTGTGCCATCTTCAGCTATACAGTCAATCATCTTTTAAAGGCCTTGGCAGACGTTTTAAATCCCATAAATTGACAGAGCAGCTATCGGTTTTTATTTGGATGTTTCTGACATTTACTGTAAAATATTGGTAATCTGAGATTATTTCTGTGACTCACAACAAGTGCTGCTGATTGCTCCAAATACCATCCTCCAAATTAGTTTGCAACTACACCATAGTGAAAAAAAGAACTTTAATGAGTGAATTCTAATTTAATTCCTCAATCTTTGACAATCCTTTTTTGGTACAAGTGTCCCCTGAAGAAATCCCCTACAAGCGTTACATTTTCCCTTTGGAGATGAATAGGCTGATGGGTTGTTTGTGTTGGGCAATGACTTGTCTGTTTCTTTAGAGAGAGAGCTTCTTTGTACCCGCTCTCTACTCCATGTAATTGTTGGAGGTCCAGAATAAGGCACCCCTCTATTGAAGACAAATACCATATTAAGACCCCCATTAATCACTACACAATATTATATCCTAGTGATGTGCCATCACTTCTTATTATGTGAAAATCCCTTTAACAAGTGTTGGTCTGCTGTAAGAATATGTCCAGACTACTGTAGAGATTAGCGAACCTGGACTTAAAAGTTCACGGTTCGCACCATACAGTTAGTGTCCGGTGCTAAACGCCGAACACGGATTTCTCCCTGTAGTCCGTTGCAATGTTTGAAGTTCTAGGAAAAGTCCTGGAGGAGAGAGAGAGAATTTTCCAGCTCAAAAGTTTGGGTCCCCCACCGTATGGCCTTCTTCGGAATGTTTAAGATGTCATGTTTTATATGCGGATTTTTGGCACATGATATGGTCATGTCCAATTATTACCTCCTTTTGGTAAAGCATAGTCACATTCCTGCCTTCTTTCATATTTATTCCGATTCCCCTAGATTCGACGATGATGTGTTTATTTGGGTTACTCGAGGAAGAAGAGTGGAACAACCACATTAAAATTTTTCTTAGGGAAACTTTAGTTCTTGCCAGCAAATTGATAGCCAGGAGATGGATGGGGAATTCTCTTCCAACACTAAGATCATGGATTGAGTCAGTAAACACAATGATCACATATGAGACAACAGTGTGTCATCATAGGGGTTGCCCTCAGAAGTTCGGCACGGTATGGGATATTTGGAGCTCTTCGGAGGCTACGATCTTTTACAATTGAGGTACATTATATGAATTATTTGCAACAGTCATGAACAGATCGAACAGATGAGTACTTTATAGATGGCAGCAAAAAAGTTTTTTTTTTGTTATTGCAGGTTTATATGTTTTTCAACTTCTGAACTTGTATTTTGGAAATACTACTGGTAGTGGAGCAGAAAAAATGCATTCATGTTACCTCACTGCAGATATAATTTCATATACACTGCTCAAAAAAATAAAGGGAACACTCAAATAACACATCCTATATCTGAATGAGTGAAATATTCTCATTGAATACTTTGTTCTGTACAAAGTTGAATGTGCTGACAACAAAATCACACAAAAATCATCAATGGAAATAAAATTTATTAACCAATGGAGGCCTGAATTTCGAGTCACCCCAAGATTAAAGTGGAAAAAGACACTACAGGCTGATCCAACTTTGATGTAATGTTCTTAAAACAAGTCAAAATTAGGCTCAGTGTTGTGTGTGGCTTCCACGTGCCTGTAGGACCTCCCTACAATGCCTGGGCATGCTCCTGATGAGGTTGCGGATGGTCTCCTGTGGGATCTCCTCCCAGACCTGGACAAAAGCATCCGTCAACTCCTGGAAGTCTGTGGTGCAACGTGACATTGGTAGATGGAGCAAGACATGATGTCCCTGATGTGCTCAATCGGATTCAGGTCTGGGGAACGGGTGGGCCAGTCCATAACTTCAATGCTTTCATCTTGCAGGAACTGCTGACACACTCCAGCCACATGAGGTCTGGCATTGTGCAGCATTAGGAGGAACCCAGGGCCAACTGCACAAGCATATGGTCTCACAAGGGGTCAGAGGATCTCATCTCAGTACCTAATGGCAGTCAGGCTACCTCTGGTGAGCACATGGAGGGCTGTGCGACCCTCCAAAGAAATACAACCCCACACCATTACTGACCCACTGCCAAACCGGTCATGCTGAAGGATGTTGCAGGCAGCAGATTGCTCCCCACCGCGTCTCCAGACTCTGTCTCGTCTGTCACATGTGCTCAGTGTGAACCTGCTTTCATCTGTGAAGAGCACAGAGCACCAGTGGCGACTTTGCCAATCCTGGTGTTCTGTGGCAAATGCCAAGAATCCTGCACGGTGTTGGGCTGTGAGCACAACCCCCATCTGTGGACGTCGGGCCCTCATACCACCCTCATGGAGTCAGTTTCTAACCGTTTGTGCAGACACATGCACATTTGTGGCCTGCTGTAGGTCATTTTGCAGGGCTCTGGCAGTGCTCCTCTTGTTCCTCCTTGCACAAAGGCGGAGGCAGCGTTCCTGCTGCTGGGTTGTTGCCCTCCTACGGCCCCCTCCACGTCTACTGATGTAGTGGCCTGTCTCCTGGTAGCGCCTCCAGCCTCTGGACACTACGCTGACAGACACAGCAAACCTTCTTGCCACAGCTCGCATTGATGTTCCATCCTGGGTGAGCTGCACTACCTGAGCAACTTCTGTGGGTTGTAGACTCCGTCTCAAGCTAACACGAGTGTGAAAGCACAACCAACATTCAAAAGTGACCAAAACATCAGCCAGAAAGCATTGGTACTGAGATGTTGTCTGTGGTCCCCACCTGCAGAAACACTCCTTTATTGAGGGTGTCTTGATAATTGGCAATAATTTCCATTTATTGTCTATTCCATTTGCACAACAGCATGGGAAATTGATTGTCAATCAGTGTTGCTTCCTAAGTGGACAGTTTGATTTCACAAAAGTTTGATTTACTTGGAGTTATATTCTGTTGTTTAAGTGTTCCCTTTATTTTTTTGAGCAGGGTATTTTATAGTAATATAGCTACACTGTGTTTTGTGTATGAAGGAAGATCATTTATCTGTACCTACTTGAGGAATGCTGTATATACATGAATACAGATTTTAAGCATATGCGAAAGTCTTGTGGAAATGTACGTAAAATTGCTGTGTTTCAGTTTCCAATAAAAACATTTTTTTATAAAGTTCGGGTCCCCATTGTTTACAAAGGGTTTATGCTTCTGGTTCCCGATCTGAACTTTGAATCAAAGTTCAGATCGGGTACCAGAGCCCAAACTTCCACGGGGTCGGTCCCCCCAAGTCCAGACATAATGGATTTTGTTTTTGCAGCTTTCATCTTGAATCCATATACAAACAAAACAAAAAGTCCAACATATCTAGATGAGGCCTTAAACTGTTTTTTCCAGACAACAATATTCATGTTCTGACTTTTTGATTCTATACTCCCATGTTCTGACTTTAGAATAATCTACTATTTT
Organism: Phyllobates terribilis; assembly: GCF_046119375.1. NCBI lineage: Eukaryota > Metazoa > Chordata > Amphibia > Anura > Dendrobatidae > Phyllobates > Phyllobates terribilis. The sequence goes on along the minus strand of NW_027362762.1, from coordinate 122,230,619 downwards.
CAGGTTGGTGTGGGTCTAATTTTTGACACTCCTGCTAATCAACTGGTTTTTGGGATGCCAGGATTCAGACTGCTACTAACCTGATATTAATGACCTGTCTATCAATATTCTAGTTCTCTAAAATCTTTTATTATTCAGAAACCTTCTCAGTCACCCAAAAATACTCCTGAATTTAAAACAGTAAATACAAAAGAGGAAAGCTCATACTTGCTGCAGTCAGAACATTGTCAGTTCTGACATCAAATGAGTAACCCCTTCACCCCCGGGCCATTTTTCCCTTTTGTTTTTTGCTCCCCTTCTTTCCAGAGCCATCATTTTTTTAGTTTTGGATCAATCCTGCCAAGGACAAGCGGATGTGAAGCGTTCTTCACATGCATTTCCACATGCGGGTTGACAAGCGCTTTCCAAGCGATTTTAGCATCACTTGGAAAGTGCTTGACAACTTGGTCACACTATATACAGTACAGACCAAAAGTTTGGACACACCTTTTCATTTAAAGATTTTTCTGTATTTTCATGACTATGAAAATTGTACATTCACACTGAAGGCATCAAAACTATGAATTAACACATGTGGAATTATATACTTAACCAAAGTGTGAAACAACTGAAAATATGTCTTATATTCTAGGTTCCTCAAAGTAGCCACCTTTTGCTTTGATGACTGCTTTGCACACTCTCGGCATTCTCTTGATGAGCTTCAAGAAGTAGTCACCGGAAATGGTCTTCCAACAATCTCAAAGGAGTTCCCAGAGATGCTTAGCACTTGGCCATTTTGCCTTCACTCTGCGGTCCAGCTCACTCCAAACCATCTCGATTGGGTTCAGGTCTGGTGACTGTGGAGGCCAGGTCATCTGGCTTAGCACCCCATCACTCTCCTTCTTGGTCAAATAGCCTTTAGTGTGAATGTACAATTTTCATAGTCATGAAAATACAGAAAAATCTTTCAATGAGAAGGCGTGTCCAAACTTTTTGTCTGTACTGTAAATCCATGCAAACGGCATAGATTTATATAGTGTGACCGAAAGAATGGTAAAAAATAAAAAATAAATATTATACTTACCTTCTGATGGCCCCCGGTGCCCTTATCTTGGCTTGCCAGCAGCTCGCGGTAGATTAAAGGACCTGCCAACGTCAGCGATCGCATGGCCCGTCACATGACTAAATGACGTCACCGCAGGTCCTTTCAGTCTACTGCGAGCTGCTGGCAAACCGAGACAAGGACTCCGGGGGCCATCAGAAGGTAAGTATAATATTTATTTTTTATTTTATTCTTTTTTTAAACAGGTACTATGGTACCCGGGTCCGGAGGAGAGTCTCCTCTTCTCCAAACCCGGGTACCATCCGCACAAACGCATGGAATCCGCATGTACAGATCCAGTGATGCGGATGTCATGCGGTCCAATGCAAGTCAATGGTGGCGAAAACGCAGCGCTTCTGCAAAATAATTGGTAGTGCTGTGGATTTTTCCGCAATGATAATCCGCAGCGGAAATTTCCGCAGCATGTGCACAGCACATGCGGATTATCATTGGGGAACATGGCAGACCTTCTACCAAGCGTTTTTGAAGTGTTTCTGCAGCGGAATTGCCGCTGTGGAAACGCTTAAAAAATGCATAGTGGGCACACAGCCTTACACTAGCTTCAATAGTCTCCATGGGAGACTAGAAGCTGCGATCATCTGATTGCCTGTGCGACACACAGGCGATCATCACATCACCTATATGTAGCAGAAATGCTCACTGGCATTGACAACCGCAGGGGTCTCCTGCAGACTCCAGGTTGTCATGCCAACCCATCATCGACCCACAGTCAGGTGACACAGGTGCCGATGGGCAGAACTAATGACGTCCTTCCGATGTGGCCATATTAAATGCATTTGATAGAGATTGACAGCGGCACTTAACATGTTAACAGCCACGGGTGGATTGTAATTCCACCCACGGTTGTTAGGGGCACATGACAGCTGATCACATCACTGGAAAGGTGCTGGCTCATCACCGGAGCCTGCAAAAAAAGGGAGAGACCCGACATATGCTGTACATATAAAGAGGTTAAAGAAGGATATAAAAATTTAACCTCTACTGTAGGCAAAATCTTTGAGTGTTTACTAAGATATGCTATCCTGGAGTAGTTCAATAAGAATAACCTCATGACCAAGTATCATTGTGGGCATATGAAGAATCGGTCTTGTCAATCTAATCTAATAAGCTTATATGAGGAGATAAGTTCCAGACTGGTCCAGGGTAAGGTTGTGGATGTCCTCTATCTGGACTTTTCAAAGGGGCTTGATATGATGGCACATAAAGTGTTGACACATAAAATGAGGGCAATTAAACTAGGGGAAAATATGTGTAACTGGGTTAACAACTGGCTCAGTGGTAGGAAACAGAGGGTGGTTATTAATGGAACACTCTCGGATTGGGTCACAGTTAACAGTGGGGTACCACAGAGGTCAGTATTCTATTTAACATTTATTAATGACCTTGTAGAGGGCATACAGAGTAGATTATGATTTTTTGCAGATGATACTAAACTCTGCAAAGTAATCAACACAAAAGTAGATAATTTAATATTACAGAGGGATTTATGTAAGCTTTAGGCTTGGGCTGAGAAATGGTCAATTAAAAGTGGCTTATTAAAGGGTTATATCATCTTCTAAGTTTAGTATATTTGCATAGTGCTTGCAAAAACAAGCAATATTGCAGTTTACTTAGTATTAAAATTTGTCCCCGTTCTACTTACCGAGGGGACCATCCTCCGTCACTGAGGCTGGTTGAGTTCACTGAAGCACGATGTTAACTCCTGGCCCAGGCCAGCTTTAGTTTAACTATGCCTCTGATGTTGCAGAGGCAAAGTTGCCACATTTAATAGCTTAGGGAGTGTACAGTATGGGTGAGTAGTAGAGTTGGTGAGAATCAATTTGCACAACCCAGTCTATAGACCACAACAGTAATCTTTGGCTGCTGGAGCCATGAGAACTGCCCCTGACTGACGGAATCCACTGTCCTGTTTTAAATTAGCTGGCCTGGCACAATGTCATTGTTATGGCGTGATGCAAATGTGATGGTACACCAGGCCAGCTAATCAAAAGAAGAACCGTAGATACCATCAGGTAGGAGAAGGTCTTTAGGGCTCCTGTCCAGCAGCCACAGATTATTCTCATGACCGTTGGTCTAGGTCCTGCAAATCAGTGCACTTCTGAAAAAAGAACCTAGGAAAGGATTTTTCCCAAAATATCAAGTTGTCCCTTACCCATAGTATGGGAGATAATTTACTGATTCCTGTTGATCTCACCGCCAGGATCCCTGGAAATCTCCAAAATACCAAAAGTTATAGCCAAGTGCAGTGCTCAGTTATTTCAGGCAATCCCATAGACAATGAACAGAGCCAAGGCAGAGTATATGCACCTTGGCTCCATTCAAGAAAAGTCTGTAGAGCCCTGGTCTCGGGGTCCCAGAGCTCCAATCTCAAGAATGCTGAGAGTCCCAACGGCTGGATGAGAAAGTTATCCCTTTATTGCATAGATGGGGGATAATTAAATTTTTGTTCTTACTTAAAGGGTTATTCACAAAAAATCCAAAGTACACCTAATTCATACTGCTGCATCCATAATCATCCATACTGTAATATGAATGCATTATGTATTCCACAAGATGAATGACATAAAAATAACATAATCATAATATCTGAATTGCTATTTTTTGATCACCTCGTCTCCAGAAAGAACAAATAAAAAAACTTTGAATGTACCTCAAAATGTGACCAATAAAAGTATAGCTCGCTCTAAAAAAAAGTAATGTTTCTCAAAATATGGCAACACAAATTTTTTTTTTCTGAAAACAATTTTGTATTGTACGAAAGTAGTGAAATGTAAAAATAAAAAAAAAACAATTTTGCTATTGCCATAATCATACAGTCTCATAGATTAAAGATAATAAACAATTTCTACTTTTTATTTCCCCAAAAAAAGGTAGAATAAAGGTAAATCAATAATGTGTATTCCAAAATAGTGGCGTGAAAATTAAAATCAGTGGAGATATTAAACCTTTATGACTTTTACAATACGATAATCATAACGAAAATATTAAAAGAAAAACAACCCCCTGTGTCCTTAAGTCCCCTAGTGTATCCGCTAAGTTATGCCAGAGGAAGAAAAAACGCTTCTGTCTTATTTTAGTCCAGACGCATATTTTTCTTGTGTCATTTTGTTAGCTTTTTCCTTTTTTTCTCTTTTGGGACATTTCCATAAAAATTATTGATTAGAAGAATGGTCAGGTCACTTCTTTTAGCCTTTTTTTTAGTCACTTCTTTATTTTCACTTTTTTTAACATATTTTAAGTTCTTTTTCAGGCAGATTTTAGGCAGAATCAGTCTGAAAAAAATCATTGTGTGCATATACCTTAAAGTTTCATTTTTATCTCAGTATTTTCCTAGTATGAGAAAAACAGGCCGATTATTCTGATCAGACATTGATCAGAGTGTGGTGCGAATGTCATCAGGTTTTCTCGCACGTGGAGACTGCACTCAGATGTCATAGACTTGCATTGCCGATTTTGATCCCACCCTTGGACCAAATCCGACATGTCTCCAATATTTTCCGTGGACCACTCGGCAAGAGGAAAAAAAATCGGACATGTGCATGGCCCTATAGAATATAATAGGTAAGATGCTATTCATGAAAATTGGATGTGTGAACAAACAATAAGGGGTAAACGCTGCAGCAATTTTTATTTTGCCTTTATTGCATAAGTCTGTTCCATAATGTAACATCAAAATAAATAGCTACAATTGTTTGCTTTTCATTAAAAACATTTCATGGTCTGTTTTGCATTAAAAAAAACATCAATATGTTTCCTTATACAAATTAGAAAGCAATATGGCGGCCCTCTGTCCAGTCTGGTTCCTGCAATTAGTGTATCTGCACTTTACTGCTAATCTATTACAATTATATAATGCAATACAGGTGGCATAATGATGCAAAATAATCAGAAACACAACTAAAAAAGATTTGTCTAAAGGGAACATCTAAGTATATAAATTTTAGGTAAATACTAAGAGAAATAAAATCGAAATATGTGTTTACGTCTAAGAGCCATGAGTTAAAATGATATAATTGACACATTCACTTTCATGTACTGTCGCCAGGTTTAGAAGTGTCTCCTGGCTGATGTTGAGTCTTGGGGGTCAATGAGATCAGCGTTGGCTTCTGTAATAGTCATATTTGCTTCCAAATGAACATAAAACATATAAGTTTTATTGCCAAGAATTCAGCCAGTTTATTATAAATTTGTTAGAAAACAAATGGAGAAATGAACACACATGTGCTTCCAACATGTCTTTCCATTGTAAACTACTAGTTGAGAAATACATTCTTAAAACCCTTAGTTTTACTTGTGAAACACAATGAAAGCTTATCATGGAGTTAGCTGTAAAACAAAAAAACTTGCATCTATAAAGATTATATACAGATGTTAGGATTTGCTTAATTTCTGGCAGGGCTTGGTAAGACATCAGTAATTTGAAAATATACTGCAATACTAAAGTATTGCAGTGTATTGTACAAACAATCACAGGTTCTAGTGTTAAAAAGTTGTAAAAGAAATAAATACAATAAGTAAAAAAAAAAAAAGCATATTTGGGAATGTTGTGCCCATAAAAGTCTGATCAAAATATAAAATTATTAGACCCATACAGTAAAGAATGTATAGAGAAAAAATGTCAGAAATGTGTTGCTTGTATTTTTTTCTTCATCATGCCTCCCCAATCAAAAAATATAATTAAAAGCTACCAAAAAGTTTTCTACAACTCCATACTGACCATGAGAATTAACTTACCACTCACTGACGCGCCCCCTGCGCTGTGGGGTACTCAGTAGCCGGGCCGGTCGATGCTGGGGGATGTCACGGTGGCAGTGGCCCGGTCCGTGACCCAGGGCGGTCAATTAAAGGGAAGGGTAAAAGGGGAATAAAGTTCTTAGAGATAATGTTCGTGACGCCACCTGTGGTATGCGGCTATATGGGGCCGCCACTGCGGTGCAGATCCTCTGGAGCTGATAGTGACGCAGCAGAGTTGATTCAGCTCTCCACAGGAAGAGCTTAGCTCCAGGGCAGTAGATGGTGATTTTATGAGGTAGATGTTGTTGGTGCGGTGTAATGCAGGTAATGGCGCAGATAATGAGTCAAGGACACAGTGGGGTGCAGTCTTCAGGCTTTACTCACAGTTCAAAGCAGTTCCAGGAAGGCAGGCAGGAATGACCGCCCACGTCGTCCTGTGTCCTCCGGGGTAGGGATCCAGCAATCTCTCAGGTACCTCAGGAGCACTTAAACGGGACCCCGTTCTATGTACCTTTCGCTGCGCTGGCTCTCACCCTCCTGCTCTGCGCCTCATAATCAGTGTCCCAAGCCAGTGGCCTCGGGTCTTGTCGGGCGACCTGCAGTCCCCTGGACCATATGCGGCCACCTTTTCGGCGATGTAATTATGGATGTTGGCTGCAGCACCTTGAAAATGCAGCAGCCTCCGGTTGGCTAGCTGAGCCTGGTTGTTCTCCACTTGTTTTGGGCCCGGTCCCCTTCTGCGGCCTGATCCCTCCACGTCCGTGTGAATTCGGGCGCATAGGTGGCTTCCTGCACTCACCGTGCCCCTGGGATCCCCTCTGTCTCTGGAGCCTTTCCTTCTGCTCCCGTATTCTCTCACTCTCCTCCTGGGCCTCTCGCACTAGGCCTGGCTCTTCTCTCTCCTGAGCAGAGCTCCTTCTGAGCTCCCACTCCCAACTGTCTCCTCTCTGTACTGGACTGCACTCCTTCTGGATGGTTCCCCTTCTTCTTATACTCTTTCTGTCGGTGCCCCCATGACCTACTTCCTCCACCCACCTCCTCTACCTAGTTCCACCCTCCAGCTAGGGACCAGGGACTGTGCTCTCCCTTAGGAGCAATCTTGCCCTTCCCTACTGAAGTGGAGTGTATTGGATGTTGGTGTGTGGTTCCCGGGTAGTACTCCATCCTTACCTGAGAGTGGGGTACCACACCTCTGGGTGAGATGTAGTATCTCTGTGGCAACTGGACCCGCAGGGGCGCCACATCACCACTCCAATAGTAATTGGTTTTACAGTTTCTCAGTACATTTTATGGTAAAGTGAATGGTGTCATTTGAAATAACAACGTGCCCACCAAAAAAATTCAATTATTAATAGAGCAAGGCTACATTTCCACAATGACCTTTTGGTGAGTTTTTTATGCTGCTTACTTTCAAAAAAATGCAAGTAACCTATTTTACTTAATGGGTGCAGAAATGGTGCAGAAAATCTGCAACATCAAGAAGTCACCAAAAGCTCATTGTGGGAATGTAGCCTATATCTACTTAAAGGGGTTGTCCAGTACTTTATATTACACCCCCAATGAATCCCCCGGGACCCTTAAAGATTTTTGTAATTACCTTATGTTGCAGATACTGCCTGTGAGCGGCGCTATCACTGGCCGCTCACAGGCATCATGTGACTCCCAGCTGCAGCCGTCTCTGACATCCACTGATCTTACGACAAGTGCTGGCAGCTGCCAGGGGTCTTTGTCTTCCGCGTTCCAGGTCGATGCCAGGCTGTGGACGGGGTTTCCACCCCGTGTCACACCTGGCATCCACCGCGCGCTCTGCCTCTCCCCATTCATTGGGAAAGCGCCGGTGGATGCTGGATGTGATGTGGGGGCTAACCCCGCCAACACAACCCAGTAGCCACCGTGGGTTCCTCAGCGCTGAGTCATGCCTCACTTGTCGTGACATCAGCGCGGGGTCATGTGATGCCTGTGAGCGGCCACCGATAGCGTCGCTCACAGGCATTATCAGCAACGTAAGGTAATTACAAAAAGTCTTAGAGGCCCCGGGGGGATACTTTGGTGGGGTATTATAAAGTACTGTACAATTTCTTTAAAGCGAACCTGTCAGCAGGATTTAGTCCTATAAAGTAAAGGCTTGGCTATAATGACGCTGTGATGCTGATTAATATACTTGTTGTGAAGGGATCCGCTCAGTAGCTGCTGAATACTCAACTTAGGCTGTGTGCCCACGATGTAAAAACGCTGCAGAAATGCTTAAAAAACGCATGGTAGAAGGCCTGCCATGTTCCCCAATGATAATCCGCATGTGCTGTGCACATGCTGCAGAAATTTCCGCTGCGGATTATCATTGCGGAAAAAAACACAGCACTACCAATTATTTTGTGGAAGTGCTGCATTTTCGCCGCCATTGACTTGCATTAGAGCGCATGGATTATGCATCACTGTATATGTAGATGCGCATTCCATGCGTTTTAATGTGCGGATGGTACCCAGGTCTAGAAAAGAGGAGACTCTCCTCCGGACTCGGGTACCATAGAAAACTGTAAAAAAAAAAAGAATAAAATAAAAAATAAATATATACTTACCTTCTGGCGGCCCCCGATGCGCTCCTCCTCTAATGTCGGCAGTTCGCGATGGACTGAAGGACCTGCGCTGACATCATAGTCATGTGACGGGTCACGCGACGCTGATGTCGGCAGGTCCTTCAGTGTAACGCGATCTGCCGGCAGCCTGGGCGGTGAAGCAAGACGCCGGGGCCATCGGAAGGTAAGTATATATTTATTTTTTATTTTTTGACATTCTCTCGGGTCACACTATATAAATCCATGCCAGTTGCATGGATTTATATAGTGTGACCAAGTTGTCAAGCACTTTCGAAGTGATGCTAAAATCGCTTGGAAAGTGCTTGACAACCCGCATGTGGAAATGCAAGTGAAGAACGCTTCACATCCGCATGTCGCTGGCAGGAAAAACGCATGTACAATCCGAATGTACAATCCGCATGCGTTTTTTCTGCCAGGGGAGATACAGAAACGCTCAGGAAAAATCCGGAGCATTCCTGCATCGTGGTCACATAGCCTTATGAAGTTTTCAGAAATTTACATCTTGTGTGCTTCTGGGCGGGACGTGGGGGCAGGGTCTTCTTCTGGTTCTCTGCCCCTCCCCCCACCAACCTCCTCTGTTTCTTGTTCAGGTCACCGATTATTCAGTGACCTGCCTCCTATTTATAATTCAGAGCCACCGCCATCATTGTGTGGGCGGCACGTGCTCAATGGGAGCTGTGCTATATGCAGGACTTGAATAAAATGGCGGGGCATGCGCAGATCGACATCTCGGCTCTGTTCAGTGACTGATGTCACCGCTGTTCAGAGTCGCCGTGTCTCGCGCTGCGCAGTGGGACCCGAAAGTGGCTGTAGGCAAAGGCTGTGGAGCTTCAAAACGAGCCTCCATAGCCTTTGTTTATCAGAATTGCTAGACTAGGTCGGATTTGGTGGACTACGGCGGACCTGCGTGGAATTTTTATCATTTTTTAATAGTGTTGTACAATGGAAAGTGTGGGGTAGTGTTTATTTCATTAAAGTATTTTTTTGTATGTTGATGTTTTTTGTTATTACTGGTTTAGTAATAGGGATGTTTGATAGACATCTCTCCATTATTAACACCAGAGCTTGATGCCAGCTGTGTTTTTGGACACTACACAGCTGAAATAAACCCCAACTACCATTACCCCGATTGCCAAAGCACCAGGTCAATCTGGAAAAGATGAGGTAGCACGCAAGACTTGGAGCATCTCATATGATGCTCCACTTCTGGGGTGGCTGCGGGCTGGTATTTTTAGGATGGGAAGGACCCAATAACCATGGACATTCCCAGTCTGAGAATGTAAGCCCACAGCTGTCTGCTTAACCTTCGTTGGTTTAAAAAAATAGGGGGGACCCCAGCATCATTTTTTTTTATTTAATTATTTATTTATTTGGCTTAATAGATAGCTCTACAAGCAATCTAACTATCTATCTATTATCTATTTATCTATTATCTTTGCACATCTTTAACACTTAAAAATTAGTAAGTTCTTGAAAGCATTATATTGCGGTACATGTTACACAGATGCCTCACATGTACACACGAATTTAAAAAAACATACACAAGGATGCTGATAAAAAATCGTGCGGATGGTCAAAAAGGAACGCCCCACACCGACGTGTTTTGATGCGCACGTGTGAAGGGGGCCTAATGGTTATTTTAGAAAACCGGTAAACCGGTAAGAGCAGCATTAAGGGAGCATTCACTCATCAGATTTTAGCATTCATATTTATTTTTTTATGGATTGTTGTGTCCTTTCCTTTACACTGTGAGCATGCCCTATTTTGATCAATTTGCGGATCAAACACAGCCATTCATTGTACTAAGCTCCATTAAAAAAATGATGGTAGGCAGATGCCATTTTTTTTGCCTACAAAAATGGACACCACATGTGGATGTAACCTATAATACTCGTGTAAGAAAAAGAAAAAAATTGGGTGCAACTAATACTGTAGGAAAGTCTTTAAATTAGATTTAGTAGTTCTCATTGCCATACAAATACAAAAGAATAACTTTTCTTAGAAAAATTAATTTGTCAGTTTTTCTACATATTTTTTTTCTCCTGGGAGTAGCTCAAAGAATGTGTAATTGAACAGAAGCACCACTTACATCAAACATTTGGTATTCAATAGGGTAACAGCTTTGCGTCCTTATAAAGGTTTTCTCCGTTATATTGAAACCATGCCTAGGAGATGTCTTGGGATTGTGCAGAAGAGACACACATTTATTTTTTTGCTGGAGGAAATTCAAATTGCGAAATGTTTTCAAACCTCCTAGATGAGCGTGAATCTGGGGGTCATAAATATTTGCAGCTGCTCCTACTTGTGAGTCATGATATTTTGAAATTCTATCTATGTTCTGTTAACAGTAATACAAGAGATAGAACAGTTTAGGTTTTAATGATAATAAGCGTACATTATTGTGAAGTATGGATATGGTCTTGTCGACATCTTTCTACAAGAATTTTGATTATTCTTGACCAACATATTTTCTATTCTATAAGGAATACGGTATTATAAATGTTAGGATAAACGAAGCCTCAACAATTATATAATGTAGATTGCATGACATGTCTGATACAGATGGTCTGGCATCTGTAAATACCTTGAAACAAAGTCAAACATTTAATTCCGAATTGATTTACCGTATTTAGTTTTAATTTTTGGCTGACCATCAAGAAGATTGAGTGAAGAGTATGTTCACATTATTGGTAAGAAGCCATATGAAGTAGTGCTGAAGTATTCTGAAGACTTTCAATCTCTAACATTCATACTTTACAATTTTAAAGGGAAAGTCAATTTTTGCAACTATTTTTTTTTCAATGCACCTAATAAATAAAATAAATTAACCTTTTACATTAGGTTAAGTTTGCAAAATTAGTTTTTGGTAAGTTTTTGACGCTGAGCAAAAACTGCAGCATTTTACAGTGGCAGCAAAGTGAATAGGATTTATAGAAATCTCATACCCACTGTGCTTTTTTTAAGGTGCATTTCCACGATGAGCTTTTGGTGATTTTTTTACGCTGCATATTTTCAAAAAAATGCCAGTAACCTATTTTACTTAATGGGTGAAGAAATTGTACAGAAAATCTGCAACACCGAAAACTCATGAGAAGCTCATCGTGTGAACGTAAACTCACGCTACCTAAACTAACCTGTGGTGCATGTTTGAGATGCACAACATGACAATTTCTATTGCAGGTACATTGAGTTTTAGGCCTCATTCACACATGCGTATTGGACGTATGTGTATCTTTTTTTCACATTCATTGATAAAACATGCACCCCTTATAATCTATAGTGTTATTTACATGTCCGTGTTTTCACAGACTGTGTCCACAGAACATGTGTCTGTGCAGAACTCAAGGAGACCTGTCCTTTTTTTTCTGGTATACCTAACAAATAAAGTTGCACTCTGTAGTATGCAAACATGAAATATATGAAATTTGAATTGAATTGCATTACTACTCTAAAAAAAATAGAAAAAAAACTAGAATACTTAGCGCATAAATTGGCCAATTCATGCATACCCAGCGGACACGATAAGGCGATTCTCTTTGCTGGGACCTAACCTAATGAGATTCCTCTCCTGGGCTGATAGCCTACATTTATCCTTGTGGAACAGGAAACTTGTGCGCAGGTGCCAGTGAGTCACTCTGCCTTCTCGATCGCTGCTCCACAAGGCTACACAGACAGTAGGAAAAAGAGCGCCTTCTGTACAGGGTAAACTGTTCCCAGCAGGGATCCGGCTGGGAACTGCACGTCACAAAGCACTGTGACGTGCAGGGGAGGGGAGGTATATGGAAATGAAGCTAGCTAGCGAGGATTTCTTTGTGTCCCCCGGATGCAAAGCTTGCCAAAGCAAATTTAATAAAAAGCTATTACAAAGCGAGCAGACTTCTAATATGGGACATACAGGTAGTGTTGAGCCACCCCCGTAGTGTTCGGGTTCTGTTCGTCGAACAACGGCATGTTCACCGAACGGTTCGTCAAACACCGTTAAAACCAATGGCAGGCAAACAAAAACACATAGAAACACATAGAAAACACATAGAAAACACCTTCAAAGGTGTCCAAAAGCTGACAAACTGCTCAGAAGACACAACTAACACATGGAAAAGTGACAAGTACATATAGACATGCGAAAAGAAAAGAGGTGGCGGAGTAAAAGGAGGAGGAGACACAGATATAGGCATGTCATGCCCTTCTAAAATCAAGAAAGGCTGGAGTAAAAATCTAAAATCAGCCTACCAACACCCAGACGTCATGACAAGAAAATTAAAAAAAGAAATATCTTTAGGTAGAATGGCGGTTCCATTCAGAACACTTTCCTTACAAGACGTAGTGGTATCCCCGTTGGGAGTCGTGCCAAAAACGGAACCCAATACATTCGGACTAATCCACCATTTGTCATATCCAAGGGGCAGGTCAGTAAACGACAACATCGACGCGGAACCAAGTACAGTAGTATATACTGTACCTCCTTTGACAAGGCAATCAGGCGGGTCAAGAAGTTGGGAAGGGGCACCCTAATGGCCAAAACAGACATTGAGGGGGCTTTCCGGTTACTTACTACCTGTGCCTCCGAATAGTGTCCGCCTATTGGGCTGCTTCTGGGAAGGAGCATACTAAATAGATTGCTGTTTGCCAATGGAGTGGTCCATATCCTGCTCACTATTTGAGGCGTTTAGTTGCTTCCTTGAATGGGTCATCATGGACGTTTCTAAGGGGTCACATATTTTCCATTACCTCGATGACTTCTTATGCCTGGGCCCAAAAGATTCGCCACAGTGTGAATACACGTGGTAGTCCACCTGTGAGAAGGAGAGAGCTGGAGGGAGAGCGGACACCACACAGCCGAGGGGTTAGATGGAGAACGGAAGAAGGAAAGAGGACGAGGGAGGTAAGGAAGTATGGTGGAAGGCCGACCTGAGCTTCCCCACGTTCCTGCTGGGTGGGGAACAGCCCTGGGAAGAAAAGCCGCTTGCGCATCCCTTTGAGGTTACGGGCGAGAGCGGGCAGAGGGACTACGCTGGAGTGCGAAGCCGACACGGCCAGGCCGTTCCTGCCCGTGCGACCTCCGTGTCGCCGGGTTTGTGCCAGAGCCGCGGTGGACCCCGACGGCCAGTCCCCCTCTCCCAATACTGGTGCCTGTCCGCTGGTGGGTCGAGACCCCCCGCGGTTGAGGCATGTCTAAGCTCTGTAATTTGAATGAGTACACTTTAAATCCTTTTACATGGATCTATTGGAGGGCAAGTCTGGTGCCAGCAGCCGCAGTAATTCCAGCTCCAGTAGCGTCCACTAAAGCTGCTGCAGTTAAAAAGCTTTTATAAGGATCGAGCTTGGTGGTCCGCCGCAAGGCGTGCTACCGCCAGTCCCAGCCCCTTTGCCTTGGGGCGCTTCCCCGATGCTCTTGACTGAGTGTCCCGGGGGCCCGAACCATTTCCTTTGAAAAAATTAAGTGTCCAAAGCACAGGTGGTATAGCTTGCTTAACAACTGGGCTACTCCGCTGACTAACAGACAGTGCTACTAGGCCCAAAGTATTGCCTGGGCTAGATGCAGTTAAAAATTTGCAATTACTTCTACAGGCGGAGTAGCTTGCTTAACAGCTGGGATACTCCGCTGACTAGCAGACACTGCTACTAGGCCCAAAGTTTTGCCTGGGCTAGATGCAGTTAAAAATTTGCAATTAGATCTACAGGCGGTGTAGCTTGCTTAACAGCTGAGCTACTCCGCTGACTAGCAGACACTGCTACTAGGCCCAAAGTATTGCCTGGGCTAGATGCAGTTAAAAATTGTTATAAGATACAAAGGCGGTGTAGTTTGCTTCAGATGGGCTACTCCGCTGACTACGAGACACTGCTACTAGCCCAAAAGGATTTCCTGGGTTAGATGCAGTAAAAAATTGTTATTAGATACACAGATGGTGTAGCTTGCTTCAGATGGGCTACTCCGCTGACTACGAGACACTGCTACTAGCCCAAAATGATTGGCTAGGTTAGATGCAGTAAAAAATTGTTATTAGATACACAGGCAGTGTAGCTTTCTTCGCAGCTGGGCTACTACGCTGACTAGCAGACACTGAAGCTTTGGAGCATAACTCTGATTCCCAGGCAATAGTATGAGTAAACAGCTCTGCAGACTCAACCATCTGTGTTACCACAAGCCATAGTGTATGTAGTTTCTTACTGTTAAAAGGGGGGGGGTGACCCGACCCACCTGTAATTGACGATGCCAACGTCATGTAAAACACAGCAAGGGGACTCCAAAAAGAGTCTCCATTTTTTTTGTGGCACAGCATCAATTGCCTCAGAGTTGCATAAAATGGTTGGTGAGGTGATTTTCCAAAATCCTCAAGCTTTTAGTGTCCCCAGGATGACCCAGGGGTAGAAAAGTCCTTGCGGATCCATGATTTGTTCACCTTTATGAACGTGAGTCTGTCTACATTCTTAGTGGACAGCCGCGTGCACTTATCTGTCAGCACACCACCAGCAGCCCTGAACACACGTTCAGAGAGAACGCTGGCTGCAGGGCACAACAAGATCTCCAAGGCGTGAGTGACGAGCTCAGGCCATTTTCCCAGATTGCAAGCCCAAAATGAGCTAGGGTCCAGTGACACAGTCATGGCTTCGATGTTCACTTGGAGATACTCCTGTACCATCCTCTCTAGGCGTTGACTATGAGTCAGACTTCTTGTCTCCTGTGGCCTTGCAAAGGATGGTCTAAAAAATTGGTGAAACGATTCCACAAAATTGTTGTTACCAGCAGAGACGGTGTTACTGTTGCGGTTTGAGTGATGAAAACTCGACAGTCCCACGGTTGGCAAGTTAGAACTGTGAGATTCACTATGTGCACCACTGGTGTTTTGTGGAAAAGCAGATGTAAGATTCTGTAACAGCCTCTGCTGATACTCCTGCATGTGTGAATCCCTTTCTATGGCAGGAATTATTTCGGCAAATTTACTTTTGTACCGGGGATCTAAGAGTGTGGCAACCCAGTAGTCGGGATTACTTTGAATTCTGACAATCCGAGGGTCATGTTGCAGGTAGTGCAGCAAGAAGGCACTCATGTGTCTTGCGCATCCAGGAGGACCAAGTCCTTGTTGTGTTGGTGGCGAGGTAAGAATCAAGCTTCCTTCCTCTGCCCTCTCCCCCCAACCTTGCACAACAGAAATGTGATCAAGGTCTCCCTCATCAGATGAGTCTTCCATGCCCATCGCCAGTTCGTCCTTCACTTCTTCCTCAGCTCCTGCACCTTCCTCAACAGTTTGGCTGCTACCATGTGCCCTCGTTAATCACTCTCCCCCACCCTCCCATGCCTGCCGCCTTGGTGCTGCCGACCGTCTGGACCTTGGAGATGTTATGCCTTCCGCATATGACTCCTCCTGTACTTCCTCCCCCTCCTCTTGTCCCACCACCTGACTCCGAATACTGTTTAAAGTGTGCTCCAGCATGTAAATGACCGGAATAGTCATGCTGATAATGGCATCGTCAGTACTAAATATCTTCTTCGCCATTTCAAAACTGTGCAGAAGGGTGCATAGGTCCCTGATCTGAGACCACTCCTGCAGCGTGATTTGCCCCACCTCTGGATCTCGTTGGCCCAGGCTATACATCATAACGTATTGCACCAGGGCTCGTCGGTGCTGCCACAGTCGCTGCAACATGTGCAGAGTTGAATTCCATCGTGTCGGCACATCGCATTTCAGCCGGTGAACTGGCAGGCCCAACGACTTCTGTAGACATGTAAGTCGTTGAGCCGCGGAATGCGAATGGCGGAAGTGAGCACACAGCCACCATGCCCTCTGCAGAAGGCCATCAAGACCGGAATAGTGGGCTAAAAATTGCTGGACAACCAGGTTCAACACGTGAGCCATACAAGGCACGTGTGTGACATTGCCCCGGCTGAGGGCCGCACCCAGGTTTGCAGCTTTGTCGCACACAGCCTTCCCTGGCTGCAGGTTCAGTGGAGACAACCATTCATGAAACTCGGTCTCCAGAGCTGACCACAACTCCTCAGCTGTGTGACTCACATTTCCCAGACATTTCAAAGTAAACACCGCCTGATGCCGTTGAGCCCCTCTGCCAGCATAGTAAGGAGGTGTACAGGACTCCTTCTGCGCAGTTAGAACGCGGGTGGCATTACAAGACAGGCTTTGGGTGCAGGTGGAGGACCGAGAGGAGGTTGAGGAGGCAGAAGCAGTGGAGGAACTTCTAGATAAAGAGGATTGATGCACAACTCGTGGGGACGGCAAGACTTGGACAGCAGCCCTTTGTCCTGCTGTCACCATAGTTACCCAGTGCCCAGTCAGCAACATGTAACGCCCCTGTCCATGCCTACTCGTTCAAGTGTCTGTGGTGAAATGCACCCTGTCAAACACAGAGTTTCTCAAGGAAGCGGTGATGTTGTGTGCGACATGCTGGTGTAGCGCACGCACAGCTTTCTTTGAGAAGTAGTGCCGACTGGGCATTTGGAACTGGGGCACTGCGACGGACATAAGGTCTCAAAAATCCTCTGTGTCCACGAGGTGGAAAGGCAGCATTTCTGTAGCCAACAGCTTGCAGATGGTGAAATTCAACCTCTTAGCTTTGTCATGGCTAGGAGGAAATGGTCTTTTACTTGTCCATATCTGATGGACAGAGGGCTGGCTGTTGTGCTTAGACAGGGTTGAGTAGGGTGTCCCCGGCAAACTGCCGGTCTGTGAGGAAGATGCAGGCAGACATGTTGATCCAAAGGTGGTGCTCTCGATGTCGGAGAGCGATCAACACCAGCAGGTGTTTCCACTTCCAAATGAACTGACGACCTGCCAATCACACTGGCTGTTGCGGGTAAAGAGGTGGCAGGTCTGCGTCCAAAAACATGTGTGACTGCTGTCCCCCCAGTCACAGAGGATGAAGAGGCCGCGGATGCACAAGATGGGGCAGACGGTGGTTGGCTCGGCCCGCTAGGCCGCATTGTAGCACAGTGAGCTTCCCACTGCAACTTATGCTTCATATCCATGTGACGGTTCATGCATGAAGTACTCAAACTATGGATTTTTTGGCCTCTACTTAGCTTTTGGTGAAAAATGTTACAGATAACATGAGTTGGGTCATCCTTTGCGATCTCAAAAAATGCCCAGGCTATGCAAGGCTTAGAGCCCATGCGACCTGAAGAGCCAACGCGACTTGTGGTCAGAGGCAGAGTTGTGGTTGAGGATGCAGTTGTTGACGTGCTTCCAGTACTCCGTCTCTGTCCATGAAGGCGCAACCTAACCTTGTCGTCACTCCTCCACCTCCTCTGCTGACCTCATCGACTGGCTGACTGTGGGTTGACAGTAAGTGGGATCTCCAACCTTGTCATCATCACCCTGTGTGTTCTCACACCCATCGTCCTCAGAGCCAACCTCTTCCTGCCCTGACCGAAAAGTCAAGTTGTCGCTCCAATCATGTATCTGAGTCTCATCATCGTCTTCCTCACTGTCTCCACCAACAGGAGTTACAATTTGGGAATGAGGGTCTACATTATGCTCAGGACCTTCTTCATCTGTTTCTGGATCTGACTCATTAACATTCTGGGCATCAGTGCAGATCATTTCCTCGTCTGGATTCACAGAAGCTCTGGAGCAGACCTCTAATTCCCAGGCTATAGTATGAGTAAACAGCTCTGCAGACTCAACCATCTGTGTTACCCCATACTCAGACGGGCAGCTGGAGACTTGGGAGCTGTGAGGAAGCAAGTGTGATTGGGGTGACACCTCTGAGGACTGGAGTATTTGTGATGTTGAAGTTGAGGTGGAGGAGAGCCCACTTGAAGGAGCACTTGATATCCGTTGAAGCACCTGCTGTTTTTGTGCCTCATATGGAATTTGTAACGATGGGCGTGTCATATCACATTGTCCACGAAAAGAAGTAGACATCTTTGTTTGGCTGGAAGATGGTCTTTCTTCTGCAGATGTTACTGTTGCTTTACCACCTACCCCACGGACACAACCTTTTTTTCCCTTTCTAACATGCCTATTCCCCTTTCCACCAGCAACAGGCCTTTTGCCACTCATTTTGGTGGTTAGCTAATTGGCAACTCTGTAGTTGTTTGCACAAAAAACTATGGATGGAAACCGAGAAGAGCTGAGTGGCCAAACTGTGTTACTAGCCCAAAAGGATTGGCTGGGTTAGATGCAGTAAAACAATTTTATTAGATACACAGGCGGTGTAGCTTGCTTCACAGCTGGGCTACTCCAATGACTATGAGACAATGCTACTAGGCCCAAAAGGATTTTCTGGGCTAGATGCAATAAAAATTTAGAATTAGATACACAGGCGGTGTAGCTTCCTTCACAGGTGGGCTACTTCGCTGACTACGAGACACTGCTACTAGGCCCAAAAGGATTTACTGGGTTAGATGCAGTAAAAAATTGTTATTACATACACAGGTGGTGTAGCTTGCTTCAGATGAGCTACTCCACTAACTACCAGACACTGCTACTAGGCCCAAAAGGATTTCCTGGGTTAGATGCAGTAAAAAATTAGAATTAGATACACAGGCGGTGTAGCTTCCTTCACAGGTGGGCTACTCCGCTGACTACCACACACTGCTACCAGGCCCAAAAGGATTTCTTGGGTTAGATGCCGTAAAAAATTTGAATTAGATACACAGGCGGTTTAGCTTCCTTCTCAGGTGGGCTACTCCAATGACTACGAGACACTGCTACTAGGCCCAAAAGGATTTCCTGGGTTAGATGCAGTAAAAAATTAGAATTAGATACACAGGTGGTGTAGCTTCCTTCACAGGTGGGCTACTCCGCTGACTATGAGACACTGCTACTCTGCCGAAAATGATTTACTGGGTTAGATGCAGTAAAAAATTGTTATTAGATACACAGGTGGTGTAGCTTGCTTCAGATGGGCTACTCCACTGACTACCAGACACTGCTACAGGCCCAAAAGGATTGGCTGGCTTAGATGCAGTAAAAAATTGGTATTAGATACACAGGTGGTGTAGCTTGCAAAACAGATAGGCTACTCCAATGACTAACAGACAGGGCTACAGGCCCAAAAGGGTTGGCTGAGCTACATTTCGCCAATTGCTGTGAAAAACACTTGCACAGCACTGACACAGACCTGCCTGGCAAAAAGTGCTATGAACTGCTGTAACCTAGCCCTCAAAAGGGCTGCAATTAGAACTAGTCCCTACTCCCTAAACCTATCTCTCTATGTAACTGGAAATTCGCTCACAATTCCCACAGTTATACTGTATAGCGCCCACAGCAGCAGCGGTGCTGTCTAACACTCAGCTGCAGCAGTGAGAAAATGGTGTGGTGGCGACGGGGAAAATGGCTGGGTCTTATAGGGCAAGGACATGTGACATACACAACCAATGACACATGCCCTTGCATGTGTGAAAAAAAAGCACTTCGCTGCGTGTGTGCGCTGCTGATAGGCTGACAGACTGCACCGCCCCACTGTAAATGCGGGAAAGAAAAAAAATGGAGATCGGCATTATTTCTGCAGAGATCCATCCCCTGCCCCTCCCCCCGCCCACTCTACACTGAAACTGTCTATTGACATTGATTAACAGTATTACTGTGAAAAAATCCAGTTACGCTTTTGGTGCACGAACAGTTATCGAACATAACCTCGAACAGCCAAATTTTTTGTAAATCGTTCGAGTTCATCGAATGACTCGAACACCGCCCAAAACAGCTCGAATTTGAGATTAGCGAACAGTTCGAGTCGAACACCGCTCATCTCTACATACAGGTAAGTATAGATTCACATTTCTATCACCAGTATGCCCTTTTTAGAGGTCTGATAGGTCCCAAGGGGTTGACATATTCCCTTTAAATGGATAGGTAGGATCCTGCTGTGATTAAAACCGCTAGAAGCTGATAGGGAATATAGATTGTGAGCCCCAATGGGGACATTGCCGATAATGTCTGTAAATTGTCTGAATTGTAAAGCGCTGAGGAATATGTTGGCGCTATATAAATAAAAATAATATTATATTATTATTATGGGCGGACTGCTCAGTTAGAGATCCTATGTATACAACTAACAAAAGACTGACCGTCAGTTCCTGACAGAAAACTTGTGTGTACAGGTGCAAACTAAGAGTAGCCATCTCCATGTATAACTAATAGTGTTGAGCGAGCACTAAAATGCTCGGGTGCTTGAAGCTCGGGCCGAGCTCGCCGTGATACTCGGGTGCTCGACCCGAGCAACGAGCCCAATGTTAGTCTATGGGAGACTCGAGCATTTTTGCGGTGGCACCTCCGGCAGTCTTTTAAAAGCCTAACAAGTGCCCAAAACGATAGTGACAGTGCTCAAATGACATGGGGACAGCATGGGGATCGCCCCAGGAAGCATTTCTGACCCCCACGTCACTGCTGTCAACAACGTGGTCAGAGGTATTAAGCCACTTTTACAGGCTCACAATAAAACGTTCAAAAACGAAAGTGAAACTTTTTTCCTGTGAAATATGTTAAGGAACATCCTTTCCAGGGTAAAGACTTGTGTATAAGTTAAAATAAATGACCAAAAACAAAAATACTCCTCCACACCTTCGGCTATGTTCACAAGTAGCATTTTTTATGCGTTTTTGCACTTTTGTATTGCTTTCAACTATGACAAATGCATTCACCGTGAAATGTCATTTTAACATTTTACAACCTTATCTGGCCATGTGCTGTGTGACACATGCATAAAGTGCTGAAAAGACAAGGGAACAGCATGGGGAAGACCCCTGGAAGCATCTGTGACTCCCAGGTCACTGTCTAAAAGTGTGCCCATCATAAGTGATCCTTACCGCATCAGAAGATGCAGACTTGCAACTATCCCCATGCAAGTTCTAGTCCCAGGGCAGTGTTCAATTGTACCTCCCCCATTCCTTGCAATGCAAGCTCAAGTATGCAGCCTGCCACCCACCCACCCCCAGGCTGCAATACCATACTGCTTGCTTGCTTGAACTTGAAATTGGGCCTTTTAGGCATGTGGAGGCGGAATCTGGCCACCACGTCATGGCTGTGTTGGCAGCCTGGAATCCATACTCAGTCCCCAGCCGCCCGGCGGCCGGGTGTCCATACTCGGTCCCCAGCCCCGCGGCCGGGTGTCCACACACGGTCCCCAGCCGCCTGGGGGCAGCCGGGTGTCCATAAACGGTCCTCAGCCGCCCCTATTTCTCCTTGGAACATCCCCCCACACACTTTTCTTAGCCCGGCCTGCTTTAGGCAGCATTGGACGAGCCCACCAGAGAACCAGACTCCTCCGGTGGGCCCTGACTTCTCCATCGGTGGAGTTGAGAGTGCCAAGGTGAGGAGCATGATGATGATGACAGAAGTTAGCATCTGCTATGTTTTCTTTAATGCAAGTGTAAGTGTGCAGCCTGCCACCCACCCACCCCCAGACTGCAATTCCATACTGCAAGCTTGCACTTGAAATGGGACCTTTTAGTTTGGAGGAGGCCGAAGCTGGCCACTACCTCATGGCTGCTTCGGCAGCGAGGTATCCATACTCTGTCCCCAGCCGCCCATATTTGTCCTGGTGTGCCTTATGCATAAGATTAAGCGCGTATACCAAAACATTACCTGTGCCCTCCCCAGTGCATTTAGTGGGAAGGAGAGCCTATTCCGCTGTAGTGTGTGCATGCCAAACCCCTGTTCATGGTACATGCGAAGATGCCTCCCACCTTGCACCTGTCGTTGCAGACTTGCAACTATCCCCATTCAAGTCCTTGTCCCAGGGCAGTGTTCAATTGTACCTCTCCCATTCCTTGCAATGCAAGCACAAGTATGCAGCCTGCCACCCACCCACCCCCAGGCTGCAATACCATACTGTTTGCTTGCACTTTAAATTGGGCCTTTTAGGCATGTGGAGGCGGAATCTGGCCACCACGCCAAGGCTGTGTCGGCGGCCTGGTATCCATACTCAGTCCCCAGCCGCCTGGTGGCCGGGTGTCCCCGCTTGCTCCCCAGCCTCCAGGGGGTGGCCGGGTGTCCATACTCAGTCCCCAGCCACCCCTATTTGTCCCGGTAACCTTTCCCACACTTTTCTTAGCCTGGCCTGCTTTAGAGCAGCATTGGCCAAGCCCACCGGACTATCAGACTCCTCCGGTCGGCCCTGGCTTCTCCATCAGGGGAGTTGAGAGTGCCAAGGTGAGGAGCATGATGAGGATGATAGAAGTTAGCATCTGCTTTGTTTTGTTGTAATGCAAGCGCATGTATGTAGTAGCGGCTAGGCCTGAGGTGGTCCTCCGAGGATTGCTGGATGTTTTCTTGCTACTATCCAAGTTCTATGACTGCCGTTAAAACAAAGCTTCAGGTGATAAATGATGGATGAGGTAGTGCCAAAGGAGAAAGAGCAGGAGGAACAGGGACCATTCACATCAATATCAGGCCAGTCAACCAGATATGTCTTGTAGGATATGTTTCTGTAACAAAAGGAGTGGTTCGGCTACACAGTTATAGGGCATACAGTGAGTGCAATGCCTACCAAAAATTTCGAGCCACTCCAATGCCCCTTGGAAATGACATGGAGGTCAGAGGGCGTTAACTAAACCTTTTTTTCCATTTATAGCAACTGGGTCTCCCGTGCACTGTTGGCCTAAGCAGTGAATGGAAGGCTTTCCAAAAATTATGAGAAACTGCAATGCCCCTTACAAGAGCCATGTGTGGCACACCAGGGGTCTGGTCACCACAGTAATAGAGATATTACGTCGGAGAGCAAGTGGGAGGTTTCCTGGTCTGGATCCCTTAAACATGCAACATCCTCCTGCGCCAATCCTGGGAGGGGAGAATTCTGCCCTTATAAACTGGATCTGGGGCGGGGTTGAGTGAGTCAGAGAACAGTCAGAGTCAGAGTGAGAGCAAGGGAAAGTAACAGCAAGGAGCTCTGTAGGAGCTAGGAGCTAAAGACCAGGGGCTGGAAGCTGAGCAGAGCTTGCCCTGGCAGAAGACAATAGGAACTGGACACAGGAGTCCGAAGCTGTGAGGACTTATATATCCAGCAGCAGAAACCAGCCGGCAGGGGATTTCAGGTCCTCTGGCCATAGAAGCCCGGAGGCTCAGTCACAAGCAAGGGACCAGCACCGCCGTCGTGGAGCGGAGGCTAACAGAAGGCCCCAAGTCACCAGCCATACCGGTGAGCACTACACGGTACACTCAGGGACGTGGGCTACTTCTACCCGCTTACAGCAAGGTAGCCAGGAAGAGTGCAGACAGACGGGGAGGCCTACAACTCCACCTGGCCAGGGGAACTCCTGCTTGCTCACAGACTGACCAGGCCTCTTATGCTAGCCAGTACTCCCGGGAGGGTCTACCTTATAATCATCAGTAAAGACCCTGAACTGCACTGCAAAGACTCTGAGTCATTCCTGCTGCACTCGTGCACCATCACCCCCATCATCCACACTCACTGCCCTGAGGCTATACTCCTCCCGAGGGGAGTTATCCCATTCTATGCTGCGCACACAACACCAGCCTCAGCGGTCTGCCTCGCAGCGGTGGTACTCCCTGACCGCAATCCACGGGTGGCGCAGTCGGACAATTAACCTCAAAAGCTAAGAAAGACTGCCACTGGTTTGACCAGCCTGAGCCACGGGACCGGGTCACCGCCACGGAGACTACAGACCCCAGAGACCCGGCACCGGGTATCCCACACACGTGTACACACGGCCCAGGGGGCCCATCACATGCAGTACAGCATATTACAAACATAAGTCCCATTATTGGGGAGTGGGTGTCCCATGGTATTTGCTTATGCTTTCCAAGCAAAAGCTGACAAAAATTAGGACGAAGCAACTTGCAATGCCCCTTACAAGAGCCATGCAGTACAGCATATTACAAACATAAGTCCCATTATTGGGGAGTGGGTGTCCCATAGTATTTGCTTATGCTTTCCCAGCAAAAGCTGCCAAAAATTAGGATGGAGCACCTTGCAATGCCCCTTACAAGAGCCATGCAGTACAGCATATTACAAACATAAGTCCCATTATTGGGGAGTGGGTGTCCCATAGTATTTGCTTATGCTTTCCCAGCAAAAGCTGCCAAAAATTAGGACGGAGCAACTTGCAATGCCCCTTACAAGAGCCATGCAGTACAGCATATTACAAACATAAGTCCCATTATTGGGGAGTGGGTGTCCCATAGTATTTGCTTATGCTTTCCCAGCAAAAGCTGCCAAAAATTAGGACGGAGCAACTTGCAATGCCCCTTACAAGAGCCATGCAGTACAGCATATTACAAATATAAGTCCCATTATTGGGGAGTGGGTGTCCCATAGTATTTGCTTATGCTTTCGCAGCAAAAGCTGCCAAAAATTAGGACGGAGCACCTTGCAATGCCCCTTACAAGAGCCATGCAGTACAGCATATTACAAACATAAGTCCCATTATTGGGGAGTGGGTGTCCCATGGTATTTGCTTATGCTTTCCCAGCAAAAGCTGCCAAAAATTAGGACGGAGCAACTTGCAATGCCCCTTACAAGAGCCATGCAGTACAGCATATTACAAACATAAGTCCCATTATTGGGGAGTGGGTGTCCCATGGTATTTGCTTATGCCTTGCAAGCAAAAGCTGCCAAAAATAAGGACGGAGGAACTTGCAATGCTGGCACCCTGGTGGTATAATGGTGGTGGAGGCTGAGGATACGGAGAAGAAGATTAAACAGCCGAAACGAGGAAGCGTATACCCATGTGTGGGTGTGAAGCGGTGCATGTGAATACACCTCCCGAAATAACACAGTGGATTTGACTTTATGTTACTCTGCTGTCATTTGGTGATGATGAGAAGTCTGGCCCAATCCAGCCCTTGTTCATTTTGATAAGGGTCAGCTTGTCAGCATTGTCAGTTGACAGTCGAGTGCGCTTATCAGTTATAATTCCCCCAGTGGCACTAAAAACACGCTCCGATAACAAGCTAGCGGCAGGGCAGGCCAGGACCTCCAAGGTGTACAGAGCGAGTTCATTCCAAGTGTCCAGCTTGGATACCCAATAATTAAAAGTCACAGAGGAATCACGGAGGACGCTGGTACGATCGGCAAGGTACTCCCTCACCATCTTTTGAAACTTTCCACTCCTTGTGAGAGTACCCCGCGCCTCAGGGCCTGTAAGCTGGGCGGGTGTCAGAAAACTGTCCCAGAATGTTGACAGTGTTCCCCTGCCTCTGCTGGATTGGAGTTGCATCTCTCTCGCCTGTACGCCTTGGTTGGGCAGCGAACTGTGACCTCTGCCGCTAGCGTGTTCAGATGGGAATTTTTTAAGAGTTCTGCAGCAAGGGCCCTCTGGTATTGCCCCATTTTTGTAGAACTCTCCACCTCAGTAATAAGAGAGTGAAAGTTCTCCTTGTAGTGGGGGTCTACAAGTGTCACCAACCAGTAATGACTGTCACCCAACATTTTGACAACGCGAGGGTCACGGTTAAGGCAGCGTAACATAAAGTCAGCCATGCGTGCCAGACTGGTAACGGGCAAGATTTCCGTGTCCTCACCAAGATGATGACTGACCATTCCCTCCTCCTCCTCCTCCACTTCCTCCTCCCCCCTGCCCTCAGGCCACCCACGCTGAACCGACGGTATGACACTTGTACAGGTACTACCGTCTACAACACATGATAGCAGCTCTTGTTCTTCCTCCTCCTCCTCCTCTCCCTCATTGTCCCCCAATGCACATTGGGATGAGATGAGGCTGGGCTGTGTATAATCGCCCGCTATGGCTTCTTGATTCATCTCATCATACTCTGGCTGCAATGCCTCCTCTTTAATTCTCTGCAGAGAGCGTTGCAAAAGACAGACAAGTGAGATGCTGACACTAATGATGGCGTCATCGCTACTCACCATCTTGGTGGCCTCCTCAAAGTTTGTCAGGATGGTACATATGTCAGACATCCAGGTCCACTCCTGAGGTCTTATGTGTGGAGTCTGACCTGAATATCGACGGCCTTGTTGCAGCTGGTACTCCACAACTGCTCTCTTCTGCTCACAAATCCTTTGCAACATGTGGAGGGTAGAGTTCCAACGTGTGGGGACATCACACACCAGTCGGTGTGCCGGAAGCTGCAAACGCTGCTGCAACAAAGCAAGGGCGGTGGAAGCTGTAGCCGACTTGCGAATATGAGCTGACAGGCGGCGTACTTTCACGAGCAGATCTGGCAATTCGGGGTACGATTTAAGAAACCGCTGAACCACGAGGTTAAGCACATGAGCCAGGCATGGTACGTGTGTGATCTCACCTCGCCTCAGAGCCGCCACCAGGTTACGGCCATTGTCACACACGACCATGCCGGGATGTAGGTTCAGCGGTCTCAGCCACAGATCTGCCTGCTCTTTCACAGCTGTCCACAACTCACAAGCAGTGTGAGGTTTATCACCTAAGCTTATGAGTTTCAGCACAGCCTGTTGCCGCTTGGCGAAGGCAGTACTGCAATGCTTCCAGCTTGTAACTGATCTGGTGATATCTGAGATGGAGGCTGAACATGAGGAGGAGGAGGAGGATGCGCAGGAGCTGTACACTGTGGGGGCAACTCTGACTGACATAGGGCCCGCAATCCTCGGTGTGGGGAGGATGTGTTCCGTCCCAAGGTCCGAGTGGGTCCCGGCTTCCACTATGTTTACCCGGTGTGCCGTCAGAGAGATGTACCGTCCCTGGCCACAAGCACTTGTCCACGTGTCTCCCTCCCCTGTGTGCTGCTGGCCTCACTCTGCATGTCCTCCTTCCACGTTGGGTCAGTTACTAGATCATCCACCACCTCCTCCTCTTCCACTTGCGCGCCACGTTCCTCCTCCTCACTTCCTGGCAATTATGTCTCGTCATCGTCCACTTTTGTGACAGATTGCCAACGTCGACTTCCTGTGGCCGTGGCTGTTCAAATATTTGGGCATCGCAACATGGGATCTCCTCTTCCACCACTTCAAGCGTATCAGGCGAGGGGCCCAAATATGGAAATGGACCAGTGAACAGCTCTTCAGAGTGTCCAAGTGTGGGATCACTTGCTGTCTGACGACACTCGGCATGGTGGGAGGAAGGAGCATCAGGGTGAGGAGGAGTATGCGGTCGAGACTCACGGCTACTAAGAGTTGACCGTGTGGAAGACAGACCGGAGGTGGTGGTGCCCAGGTAACTGGAAGTATTATCTGCTATCCAATTAATAACCTGTTCACACTGATCAGTTCTCAATACTGGTGTTGTTCTGTGCTTCCCTAGTAATTCGGTCAAGAAGTGGGAGCGAGAATATGTGGCTGTTGGTTGTGGCACATTTTCACCTTGGCCACGGCCCCGTCCTCTGCACGAACCATCACCAGAACGTCCACTTCCACGTCCCTTGCCACGCGCCTTGCCCATTGTAAATTAAGTAAAATAGCTTACACTTGCACTATCAATGGAAAAGGGTAATAAAGAGTAGATTAGAACCGTGGAAGAGGAAAACCACAGTTATTGTTTACTGGGGTATACCACACTTTTTTAATTAGAGATATTTGCGGCTGAACAGTGAGCGACACACTCAAACTGCTTTTTTTTTAGATACCAAAGGCCCAAAACTGGATAGTACAGCGATTTGACCCGTGGAACTGCGAAACCACACTGGGATGTCGGGCCTACACAAGACTATTTTCAACAGATATATTTTTGTGTCACAACAGTCAGGAGACACTACTATTTTTCTTTACGGAAAAAACTACCAAAAGCTGAATAATAGAGATTTTTTACCGTGGGATGGCAAAACCACAGCTACTGTTTACTGGGGTATACCACACTTTTTTAAATAGAGATATTTGCGGCTGAACAGTGAGCGACACACTCAAACTGTTTTTTTTTAAGATACCAAAGGCCCAAAACTGGATATTACAGCGATTTGACCGGTGGGACTGCGAAACCACACTGGCATGTCAGGCCTACACAAGACTATTTTCAACAGATATATTTTTGTGTCACAACAGTCAGGAGACACTACTGTTTTTCTTTATGGAAAAAACTACCAAAACCTGAATAATAGAGATTTTTTACCGTGGGATGGCCAAACCACAGTTATTCTTTACTGGGGTATACCACACTTTTTTAAATAGAGATATTTGCAGCTGAACAGTGAGCGACACACTCAAACTGCTTTTTTTTTAGATACCAAAGGCCCAAAACTGGATAGTACAGCGATTTGACCAGTGGAACTGCGAAACCACACTGGGATGTCGGGCCTACACAAGACTATTTTCAAGAGATATATTTTTGTGTCACAACAGTCAGGAGACACTACTGTTTTTCTTTACGGAAAAAACTACCAAAAGCTGAATAATAGAGATTTTTTACCGTGGGATGGCAAAACCACAGTTATTGTTTACTGGGGTATACCACACTTTTTAAAATAGAGATATTTGCGGCTGAACAGTGAGCGACACACTCAAACTGCTTTTTTTTTAGATACCAAAGGCCCAAAACTGGATAGTACAGCGATTTGACCCGTGGAACTGTGAAACCACACTGGGATGTCGGGCCTACACAAGACTATTTTCAACAGATATATTTTTGTGTCACAACAGTCAGGAGACACTACTGTTTTTCTTTACGGAAAAAACTACCAAAAGCTGAATAATAGAGATTTTTTACCGTGGGATGGCAAAACCACAGTTATTGTTTACTGGGGTATACCACACTTTTTTAAATAGAGATATTTGTGGCTGAACAGTGAGCGACACACTCAAACTGCTTTTTTAGATACCAAAGGCCCAAAACTGGATAGTACAGCGATTTGACCTGTGGAACTGCGAAACCACACTGGGATGTCGGGCCTACACAAGACTATTTTCAACAGATATATTTTTGTGTCACAACAGTCAGGAGACACTACTGTTTTTCTTTACGGAAAAAACTACCAAAAGCTGAATAATAGAGATTTTTTTACCATGGGATGGCCAAACCACAGTTATTGTTTACTGGGGTATACCACACTTTATTAAATAGAGATATTTGCGGCTGAACAGTGAGCGACACACTCAAACTGCTTTTTTTTTAGATACCAAAGGCCCAAAACTGGATAGTACAGCGATTTGACCCGTGGAACTGCGAAACCACACTGGGATGTCGGGCCTACACAAGACTATTTTCAACAGAAATATTTTTGTGTCACAACAGTCAGGAGACACTACTGTTTTTCTTTACGGAAAAAACTACCAAAAGCTAAATAATAGAGATTTTTTACCGTGGGATGGCAAAACCACAGTTATTGTTTACTGGGGTATACCACACTTTTTTAAATAGAGATATTTGCGGCTGAACAGTGAGCGACACACTCAAACTGCTTTTTTTTTAGATACCAAAGGCCCAAAACTGGATAGTACAGCGATTTGACCAGTGGAACTGCGAAACCACACTGGGATGTCGGGCCTACACAAGACTATTTTCAAGAGATATATTTTTGTGTCACAACAGTCAGGAGACACTACTGTTTTTCTTTACGGAAAAAACTACCAAAAGCTGAATAATAGAGATTTTTTACCGTGGGATGGCAAAACCACAGTTATTGTTTACTGGGGTATACCACACTTTTTTAAATAGAGATATTTGCGGCTGAACAGTGAGCGACACACTCAAACTGCTTTTTTTTTAGATACCAAAGGCCCAAAACTGGATAGTACAGCGATTTGACCCGTGGAACTGTGAAACCACACTGGGATGTCGGGCCTACACAAGACTATTTTCAACAGATATATTTTTGTGTCACAACAGTCAGGAGACACTACTGTTTTTCTTTACGGAAAAAACTACCAAAAGCTGAATAATAGAGATTTTTTACCGTGGGATGGCAAAACCACAGTTATTGTTTACTGGGGTATACCACACTTTTTTAAATAGAGATATTTGCGGCTGAACAGTGAGCGACACACTCAAACTGCTTTTTTTTTTAGATAAAAAGGCCCAAAACTGGATAGTACAGCGATTTGACCCGTGGAGCTGCGAAACCACACTGGGATGTCGGGCCTACACAAGACTATTTTCAACAGATATATTTTTGTGTCACAACAGTCAGGAGACACTACTGTTTTTCTTTACGGAAAAAACTACCAAAAGCTGAATAATAGAGATTTTTTTACCGTGGGATGGCCAAACCACAGTTATTGTTTACTGGGGTATACCACACTTTTTTAAATAGAGATATTTGCGGCTGAACAGTGAGCGACACACTCAAACTGCTTTTTTTTTAGATACCAAAGGCCCAAAACTGGATAGTACAGCGATTTGACCCATGGAACTGCGAAACCACACTGGGATGTCGGGCCTACACAAGACTATTTTCAACAGAAATATTTTTGTGTCACAACAGTCAGGAGACACTACTGTTTTTCTTTACGGAAAAAACTACCAAAAGCTGAATAATAGAGATTTTTTACCGTGGGATGGCAAAACCACAGTTATTGTTTACTGGGGTATACCACACTTTTTTAAATAGAGATATTTGCGGCTGAACAGTGAGCGACACACTCAAACTGCTTTTTTTTTAGATACCAAAGGCCCAAAACTGGATAGTACAGCGATTTGACCAGTGGAACTGCGAAACCACACTGGGATGTCGGGCCTACACAAGACTATTTTCAAGAGATATATTTTTGTGTCACAACAGTCAGGAGACACTACTGTTTTTCTTTACGGAAAAAACTACCAAAAGCTGAATAATAGAGATTTTTTACCGTGGGATGGCAAAACCACAGTTATTGTTTACTGGGGTATACCACACTTTTTTAAATAGAGATATTTGCGGCTGAACAGTGAGCGACACACTCAAACTGCTTTTTTTTTAGATACCAAAGGCCCAAAACTGGATAGTACAGCGATTTGACCCGTGGAACTGTGAAACCACACTAGGATGTCGGGCCTACACAAGACTATTTTCAACAGATATATTTTTGTGTCACAACAGTCAGGAGACACTACTGTTTTTCTTTACGGAAAAAACTACCAAAAGCTGAATAATAGAGATTTTTTACCGTGGGATGGCAAAACCACAGTTATTGTTTACTGGGGTATACCACACTTTTTTAAATAGAGATATTTGTGGCTGAACAGTGAGCGACACACTCAAACTGCTTTTTTTTTAGATACCAAAGGCCCAAAACTGGATAGTACAGCGATTTGACCCGTGGAACTGCGAAACCACACTGGGATGTCGGGCCTACACAAGACTATTTTCAACAGATATATTTTTGTGTCACAACAGTCAGGAGACACTACTGTTTTTCTTTACGGAAAAAACTACCAAAAGCTGAATAATAGAGATTTTTTACCGTGGGATGGCCAAACCACAGTTATTGTTTACTGGGGTATACCACACTTTTTTAAATAGAGATATTTGCGGCTGAACAGTGAGCGACACACTCAAACTGCTTTTTTTTTAGATACCAAAGGCCCAAAACTGGATAGTACAGCGATTTGACCCGTGGAACTGCGAAACCACACTGGGATGTCGGGCCTACACAAGACTATTTTCAACAGAAATATTTTTGTGTCACAACAGTCAGGAGACACTACTGTTTTTCTTTACGGAAAAAACTACCAAAAGCTGAATAATAGAGATTTTTTACCGTGGGATGGCAAAACCACAGTTATTGTTTACTGGGGTATACCACACTTTTTTAAATAGAGATATTTGTGGCTGAACAGTGAGCGACACACTCAAACTGCTTTTTTTTTTAGATAAAAAGGCCCAAAACTGGATAGTACAGCGATTTGACCCGTGGAACTGCGAAACCACACTGGGATGTCGGGCCTACACAAGACTATTTTCAACAGATATATTTTTGTGTCACAACAGTCAGGAGACACTACTGTTTTTCTTTACGGAAAAAACTACCAAAAGCTGAATAATAGAGATTTTTTACCGTGGGATGGCCAAACCACAGTTATTGTTTACTGGGGTATACCACACTTTTTTAAATAGAGATATTTGCGGCTGAACAGTGAGCGACACACTCAAACTGCTTTTTTTTCAGATACCAAAGGCCCAAAACTGGATAGTACAGCGATTTGACCCGTGGAACTGCGAAACCACACTGGGATGTCGGGCCTACACAAGACTATTTTCAACAGAAATATTTTTGTGTCACAACAGTCAGGAGACACTACTGTTTTTCTTTACGGAAAAAACTACCAAAAGCTGAATAATAGAGATTTTTTACCGTGGGATGGCAAAACCACAGTTATTGTTTACTGGGGTATACCACACTTTTTTAAATAGAGATATTTGCGGCTGAACAGTGAGCGACACACTCAAACTGCTTTTTTTTTAGATACCAAAGGCCCAAAACTGGATAGTACAGCGATTTGACCAGTGGAACTGCGAAACCACACTGGGATGTCGGGCCTACACAAGACTATTTTCAAGAGATATATTTTTGTGTCACAACAGTCAGGAGACACTACTGTTTTTCTTTACGGAAAAAACTACCAAAAGCTGAATAATAGAGATTTTTTACCGTGGGATGGCAAAACCACAGTTATTGTTTACTGGGGTATACCACACTTTTTTAAATAGAGATATTTGTGGCTGAACAGTGAGCGACACACTCAAACTGCTTTTTTTTTAGATACCAAAGGCCCAAAACTGGATAGTACAGCGATTTGACCAGTGGAACTGCGAAACCACACTGGGATGTCGGGCCTACACAAGACTATTTTCAACAGATATATTTTTGTGTCACAACAGTCAGGAGACACTACTGTTTTTCTTTACGGAAAAAACTACCAAAAGCTGAATAATAGAGATTTTTTACCGTGGGATGGCCAAACCACAGTTATTGTTTACTGGGGTATACCACACTTTTTTAAATAGAGATATTTGCGGCTGAACAGTGAGCGACACACTCAAACTGCTTTTTTTTTAGATACCAAAGGCCCAAAACTGGATAGTACAGCGATTTGACCCGTGGAACTGCGAAACCACACTGGGATGTCGGGCCTACACAAGACTATTTTCAACAGAAATATTTTTGTGTCACAACAGTCAGGAGACACTACTGTTTTTCTTTACGGAAAAAACTACCAAAAGCTGAATAATAGAGATTTTTTACCGTGGGATGGCAAAACCACAGTTATTGTTTACTGGGGTATACCACACTTTTTTAAATAGAGATATTTGTGGCTGAACAGTGAGCGACACACTCAAACTGCTTTTTTTTTTAGATAAAAAGGCCCAAAACTGGATAGTACAGCGATTTGACCCGTGGAACTGCGAAACCACACTGGGATGTCGGGCCTACACAAGACTATTTTCAACAGATATATTTTTGTGTCACAACAGTCAGGAGACACTACTGTTTTTCTTTACGGAAAAAACTACCAAAAGCTGAATAATAGAGATTTTTTACCGTGGGATGGCCAAACCACAGTTATTGTTTACTGGGGTATACCACACTTTTTTAAATAGAGATATTTGCGGCTGAACAGTGAGCGACACACTCAAACTGCTTTTTTTTCAGATACCAAAGGCCCAAAACTGGATAGTACAGCGATTTGACCCGTGGAACTGCGAAACCACACTGGGATGTCGGGCCTACACAAGACTATTTTCAACAGAAATATTTTTGTGTCACAACAGTCAGGAGACACTACTGTTTTTCTTTACGGAAAAAACTACCAAAAGCTGAATAATAGAGATTTTTTACCGTGGGATGGCAAAACCACAGTTATTGTTTACTGGGGTATACCACACTTTTTTAAATAGAGATATTTGCGGCTGAACAGTGAGCGACACACTCAAACTGCTTTTTTTTTAGATACCAAAGGCCCAAAACTGGATAGTACAGCGATTTGACCAGTGGAACTGCGAAACCACACTGGGATGTCGGGCCTACACAAGACTATTTTCAAGAGATATATTTTTGTGTCACAACAGTCAGGAGACACTACTGTTTTTCTTTACGGAAAAAACTACCAAAAGCTGAATAATAGAGATTTTTTACCGTGGGATGGCAAAACCACAGTTATTGTTTACTGGGGTATACCACACTTTTTTAAATAGAGATATTTGCGGCTGAACAGTGAGCGACACACTCAAACTGCTTTTTTTTTAGATACCAAAGGCCCAAAACTGGATAGTACAGCGATTTGACCCGTGGAACTGTGAAACCACACTGGGATGTCGGGCCTACACAAGACTATTTTCAACAGATATATTTTTGTGTCACAACAGTCAGGAGACACTACTGTTTTTCTTTACGGAAAAAACTACCAAAAGCTGAATAATAGAGATTTTTTACCGTGGGATGGCAAAACCACAGTTATTGTTTACTGGGGTATACCACACTTTTTTAAATAGAGATATTTGTGGCTGAACAGTGAGCGACACACTCAAACTGCTTTTTTTTTAGATACCAAAGGCCCAAAACTGGATAGTACAGCGATTTGACCCGTGGAACTGCGAAACCACACTGGGATGTCGGGCCTACACAAGACTATTTTCAACAGATATATTTTTGTGTCACAACAGTCAGGAGACACTACTGTTTTTCTTTACGGAAAAAACTACCAAAAGCTGAATAATAGAGATTTTTTACCGTGGGATGGCCAAACCACAGTTATTGTTTACTGGGGTATACCACACTTTTTTAAATAGAGATATTTGCGGCTGAACAGTGAGCGACACACTCAAACTGCTTTTTTTTAAGATACCAAAGGCCCAAAACTGGATAGTACAGCGATTTGACCCGTGGAACTGCGAAACCACACTGGGATGTCGGGCCTACACAAGACTATTTTCAACAGAAATATTTTTGTGTCACAACAGTCAGGAGACACTACTGTTTTTCTTTACGGAAAAAACTACCAAAAGCTGAATAATAGAGATTTTTTACCGTGGGATGGCAAAACCACAGTTATTGTTTACTGGGGTATACCACACTTTTTTAAATAGAGATATTTGCGGCTGAACAGTGAGCGACACACTCAAACTGCTTTTTTTTTTAGATAAAAAGGCCCAAAACTGGATAGTACAGCGATTTGACCCGTGGAACTGCGAAACCACACTGGGATGTCGGGCCTACACAAGACTATTTTCAAGAGATATATTTTTGTGTCACAACAGTCAGGAGACACTACTGTTTTTCTTTACGGAAAAAACTACCAAAAGCTGAATAATAGATATTTTTT
The DNA here is from genome assembly GCF_046119375.1 of Phyllobates terribilis. Lineage (NCBI taxonomy): Eukaryota > Metazoa > Chordata > Amphibia > Anura > Dendrobatidae > Phyllobates > Phyllobates terribilis. Next base: position 122,195,113 of record NW_027362762.1, on the reverse strand, counting down.
ACCGTGGGATGGCCAAACCACAGTTATTGTTTACTGGGGTATACCACACTTTTTTAAATAGAGTTATTTGCGGCTGAACAGTGAGCGACACACTCAAACTGCTTTTTTTTTAGATACCAAAGGCCCAAAACTGGATAGTACAGCGATTTGACCCGTGGAACTGCGAAACCACACTGGGATGTCGGGCCTACACAAGACTATTTTCAACAGATATATTTTTGTGTCACAACAGTCAGGAGACACTACTGTTTTTCTTTACGGAAAAAACTACCAAAAGCTGATTAATAGAGATTTTTTACCGTGGGATGGCAAAACCACAGTTTTTGTTTACTGGGGTATACCACACTTTTTTAAATAGAGATATTTGCGGCTGAACAGTGAGCGACACAATCAAGGTGCTCGCCGAAAATCCCGAGTAGCGTGATGCTCGGGCGAGTACCGAGCAGTGTCGAGCATGTTCGCTCAACACTAATAACTAACAAACAAAGTTGCACTCTGTAGCGCTATAGCATGCAAACATGAAATGTATGAAATTGAAGTGCGTTACTGCTCTAGAAAATAGAAAAAATTAGAATACTTGGCAAATTCATGTACACCCAGCATGGATAAAAAGTGCCAATGCAAGTCTATGGGTCCATGAAAAATATACGTACAGTTCATGGATGGCATCCATGTGCCATCCATGTGCTGTCTATATTTAACATTGCAAAGGAAAAGCTATTTTCCTGAAGCGGATTCACTTGAGAAAACTCAGCCACTGCATCGGCATCTAACAGATGTTGTATGTACATTCCCTAAAAGCGCATGTTATCCACACATGACTGTATCAATAAATGTTTTGTTAAAGGCAGGCAGCATAAAAAAATGTGCTTTGCTTAAAACATGACATATCAAAAAGAGACAAAAATGATATCCTTAAACCGCTATTCTGTGCATGCAACTACTATGCTGAGCTCTTCACTGGAAAGGACAACAAATCCAAAAAACATCACTGATCAGTGTGAATTTAGAATACTTGGTAACCACCTCCCCTATGAATAGTAGGTGTGAGTGATGTTTTATCAGTATTTTGCACCTGTGCTTTTATCATGGGGTGGCAGCACCGTGCAGTGCATTAGTATTGTGACCAAATACTGGTAAGAAAGGCTGCTTTTTTTGCTGATTTTTGGATTTGATGTCCAAATCAGTGATTTCCTCTTATCTTTAGAGCAGTGACTCGCCCCAAACCTGTTTTCACCTTCATGACCAGGCCAAATTGCTGTTGCTTTATGAGGTAATAACTCTGGAACATTTCAAAGGATCCCACTGATTCTGAGACTGTTTTTTTGCGACATATTGTACTTCATGATAGTGATAAATATTGTTCAATATGAATTGCACTTATTTGTGAGAAAAAATGGAAATTTGACAAAAATATTGAAAATGTAAGCAATTTTCAAAATTTAATTTTCATGCCCTTAAATATGTCACACAAAATAGTTCATAATAAATAATATTTACCACATCTCTACTTTACATCAGCACAATTTTTGAAACATAATTGTTTTTGTTAGGAAGTTATAAGGGTAGAAGTTGACCAGCGATTTCTTATTTTTCCAACAAAATTTACAAAACCATTTTTTTAGGGACCACATCACATTTGAAGTTACTTTGAGGGATCTATATGACAGAAAATACCCAAAAGTGATGCCATTCTAAAAACTGCATCCCTCAAGGTTCTCAAATCTACATTCAAGAAGTTTATTAACCCTTCAGGTGCTTCAGAGGAATTAATGGAATGTGGAAGGAAAAAATAAACATTTAACTTTTTTTCACAAAAATGTTACTTTAGACTCAATGCTTTTTACTTTCAAGGGTAACAGGAGTAAATGAAAATAAAAAAAATCAAATTTTTCAAAAAAATGTTTTTTAACCCCAAATTTTGCAATTTTACCAGGGTAACCGGAGAAATTGTACCATACAATTTGTTGTGCAATTTCTCCTGAGTATGCCGATACCCCATATGTGGGGGAAAACTGTTGTTTGGCCACAAGGCATGGCTCAGAAAGGAAGGAGCTCCATTTGACCTTTTGAATGTAAAATTTGCTGAAATAATTAGCAGACGCCATGTCGCGTTTGAAGATCCCCTAATGTGGTTAAACAGTGGAAACCCCCACAAGTGACACCATTCTAGAATCTAGACCCTCATGGAACTTATCTAGATGTAAAGTGAGCATCTTGAACCCCCAGTTGCTTCATAGAAGTTTATAACGTTGGCTCATGAAAATAAAGAAATTACATTTTTCCACAAAAATGTTTTTTTATCCCAAAATTTTGCATTTTCACTATGGTATCAAGAAAAATTGCACCATACAATTTGTTGTGCAATTTCTCCTGAGTACGCAGATACCCAACATGTGGAGAAAAACTACTGTTTGGGTGCACAGCAGGGTTTGGAAGGGAAGGTGTGCCATTTGATCTTTTTAATGCTTAATTTGCTGGAATAATTAGCGGACACCGTGTCGCATTTGAAGAGCCCCTGATATGCCTAAACAGCAAAAATCCCCACTAGTGACAACATTTTGGAAACTAGAACCCTCAGGGAACTTATCTAGATGTATGGTGAGCACCTTGAACCCCCAGGTGCTTCACAGAAGCTTGTAACATTGAGCTGTGAAAATAAAAAAAAATCAAATTTTTTCCACAAAAATGTTTTTATCCCCAATTTTTTTATTTTCACATGGGTAACAGGAGAAAATGGACCCCAAAATTTGTTGTGCAATTTCTCCTGAGCATGTGGATACCCCATATCTAGGGGAAAACTACTGTTTGGGCGCACTGCAGGGCTCATAAAGTAAGAAATGACGTTTTGGAATGCAGACTTTGATGGAATGGTCTGCGGGTGTGATGTCATGTTTGGAGAGCCCCTGTTGTACCTAAACAGTGGAAAACCCCCACAAGTGACCCCATTTTGGAAACTAGACCCCTCAAGGAATTTATCTAGACATGTGGTGAGCACCTTGAACCCACAGGTGCTTCACAGAATTTTACAACGTTGATCAATGAAAATGAAAAAAATATATTTTTCCAACAAAAATGTTGTTTTAGCCCCATTTTTTTAAATTTTCATGAGGATAGCTGGAGAAAATGGACCCCAAAAGTTGTTTTTCAATTTCTCCTGAGTACGCTGATACCCCACATGTGGTCGAAAACTACTTTTGAGGCACAGTGCAAAGTTCAGAAGAGAAGGAGCGCCATATTGGAGTTCAGATTCTGCTGAACTGGTTTGAGGTTGCCATGTCACATTGGCCGAGCCCCTGAGGTGCCAGAACTGCAGAACCCACCATAAGAGACTCCATTTTACAAACTAAACCTCTCAATGAATTCATCTAGGGGTGCAGTGATCATATTGACACTACAGGTGGGTCACAGAATTTTATACCATTGGGCAGAGAAGAAAAAATAATTACATTTTTACCACCAAAATTTAGTTTTAGCCCCAGATTTTTCATTTTCATACTGGGAAATGGGTAAAAATGGTTCTTGAACTGATTGCCTTTTCTTGGGGTCAAGAAGGAATTTTTTCCCTGTAACAAACGTTGGCTGAAAGTGTCCATTTTTTTTGCCTTCTTCTGGATCATTGGCTTTAGGTAGAGGTAGATATTGTATTTAATAAAGTATGCACCAAAATAGTCCCACAATTTCCGCTGATTGTAGAAATATACCATCTATGGCTGTAGAGTACTGCTTAGCCACGCGGCGAGACTTGGGAGGGACAGAGCGCTATTTGCCTCCTGGAGCGCAGATTTTTCTAGAATAGTTTGCAGACTCCATATACAGAGCCCCTAAGTGCTAGAAGGGCAGAATTCCCCCTCAAGTGACCCCATTCTGGAAATTATACCCCTTTGGGAATTTATCTACTGGTGTAGTGATGATTTTGACTCCATGGGTGTTTTCCAGAAACAAGCAGCATTGGATGTTGCTGAGTGAAAATTGCAAACTGCCGTTGTAGTGACCAGTATGTTGTAGTGACCAATACGTTGTAGTGCCTGTACATTGTGCCCAACTCATGCTTCTGGAGACATGCACTGGTAAATTACGTGAGCTCTCATTGCTACAGAAATGCTAAACATGTGGATGCTAGCTGCAGTTTAGGCACACTGTGGATTTGGGAGCGCATAATTTGCTGGATTTCTTTTGGGGGACAAGGAGCCATTTCGCTTTTACAAAGCCTTTGTACTACCAGTTAACCCCCTTATATTTCTGATAACAGATGACGGGCCTGAGTAGGGGCTTTTTTTGTGGATTGATTTGAAGCTTTTGTTGGGAACATTTTATATAACATTTTGGATCACATTTATCCTGCTCTCTACACTGAGTACTTACATTGGGATTTCCATCTAAATCTCCGAATGACAAGATTCAGATGAAACCCTCAAGGGATTCATTCACTATAATGAGTCAGCAGAGTCACTCTGGACTCTGTCTGGCCTCTGTTCAGTGGTGTCCTTTTTTTCAGAGGTGCACAAAACTGTAGCCGACAGCACTTTTATGCCCGTCTAAAAAGACAGACATCGCCAGATCACAGGTCAGACAGCATCCACCGAGCCTCCATCTGCCTCATTATAGGAAATCTTCCGCTGTAGGTTCTGTCTGAATCACGTATTTCAGAGATTTACATTGAAACCCCGGTGTAAGCGCTTAGCGTAGAGCGCAAGATAAATGTGCATCGAGCCTTACTGTGATCTTTGGGAGGTAGAATGAACAAATCAACAGCAGGTGAAGAATTTTTTATTATTATTTTTTATGCCATTCCTCGTGCGGTATAAGTGATTAGACAACTTTATTCTTCTGGTCGATGCGATTGCAGCGATACCAGATTTATATTGTGTTTTTATGTTTGGCTGCTGTCACACACTAAAAGACGTTTTTGTTTGCAAAAACTAGGCATCGCTATATTTTTCTATATTTCAGCTGACAGAGTCATGTGAGGGCTGTTTTTTTTATATTTTTATTGGCAGATGACTTTTTTTGATTGCTTTCTATTCCGATTTTTTGCAGGCAGAATGAACAAAAAAACAGCAATTCAGTAATTGTTGTTTTTTTATGTCATTTCGCGTGTGGTAAAATTGATAAGACAGCTTTATTCTTTGGGTCAATACATTTACAGAGAAACCACATTTATATCGCGTTTTGTCGCTTTTACACAATAAAAACTATTTTATAGAAAAAATAATTATTTTTGCATCGCTTTATTCTGAGAGATATAACCTTTTTATTTTTCCACTGATGGAGCTGCATGGTGGGTTTTTTTTTGCGGGAATAGATGACATTTTCAGTGGTACCATTTTCTTCACAATAGTCTTTTTAATCGCATTTTATTCCACTTTTTGTTTATGTTACGCCAGGTGTGGGAAAGACTTAGTGCAACACAAAGGGAAAAGGGAAAGGGAGCCCAGACATTAGGGAAAGAGGGAAGGGAAGACCTCCTAGTCTGGTCTAGTGTCACCCTGTCTCAACTACCATCCCTATATTGGTTCTTCACCAATCGCCGCACACATGCCTCGCCCTGACTTTCCCTAGCACATGACTAAGTCTAGGAACAGGAGAGAAAGAGCACTAGTCGATCTACACTAAACTCTACAGACAACAAGGGTAGACAAACAGGGGGGAATTGCTTAGCTTTAGATGACCCCAGACAAATGCGCACACGGCCTCAAGCTCCAGAGAGGACGAAGTACTGCTCTTGCTAAAGCCTCACAAGTAGTAATGAATATCGCTGGCACCTCCCTCTCAGATACACCAGGTATTTATATACCCAGGCCAGGGAGCTAATTAGCCAGAGGGAGGTAGTCTCTCGGTCCTAGAGACAGCCAGCCTCTAAGAAGATGTCTGTAATGCTAAATGTAGAGATCTCCTGCAATCAAATGCAGGGCGACTGTCTGTCACCTCTGACACACCCGTGACAGTTTGGCAGTATGATGATAAAGCATCGTTTTTTGCCTCATTTCTATTTATTACCAAATATGTGTATTCTATTTATTACCAATATAGCAAATATGTGTACTTTTTTTGTTTATATTTTTTTCATAAAATTGCAGTACAATATATTTTTATTTTTTTACAAAAAAAATCACTTTTTTTACTTTTTTACTTTGTCCTACTATGGAACTTTCACTTTTTGCAGCCTGAACGCTTGTATAGTATAGGAATGCAGGAGCATTCCTATGCTATACAAACTGTCAGCGCTACACTGACAGACAAGACTTGTTAGATCATGCACTGAGCATGATCTACCAAACTTGCTAGCTCTGGTGACTCGGATGTCTTCATGTCAGCTGACAACCCACGGCGATCAAGTGCACACAGCCTCTGTGAGCGCAAAATAGCCTGGACGTATCCGTACGTCCAAGGTCGGTAAGTACCTACCGACCTGGACCTATGGATACATCCAAGGTCGTGAAGGGGGTAAAGAAAGGCCCATTATTTGAAACTCAGTTCCATGTGGTTCATTTTCTCTTAGAGCAAGCAAAATACTATTTAAAATCTGCTGAACAAAAATAAACTTCTAAGAACAAATTCTTGTCACATTAAAAGGCTGCATCCCCTTTCATCTTCAAAGACCACCAAAAGTATGGCTTTAAGACTAAGTACATTTAATTGAATGCAGTACATTTCAGTGCAGTCTAGGAAATACAAATACAGATGTACCAGTGTTAAATTCATCAAGTAACTTAATTTTGTATCACATGACAGGTCAATGAGTTTTGATTACAATGAAACTGGTTTACTTACTAAAAGACTTGTGTTGTACCTAATAATTAATAATGTCAATCTCAGCTCTGATGCATCAGTTTATCAAAAGCAAAAATAAGTGACACATCCTTCAAAATATAAACAGTTGTTGAATCCAGAACTTTTTATAAAAGAGAATTTGTTATACTGATGTAAGAAGATGGAAGTTTTGCCCACATTTCCTCTGAAAGACACATGTATTGTTGCAATGTATTTTATGTGCGACATGTTTAATAATGTGTGTTATTAGTGATAGGTAGTGTTGAGCCACCCCCGTAGTGTTTGAGTTCGGTTCGGTTCGTCGAACACCTGTATGTTCGTCGAACTGTTCGTCGAACTGTTCGTCGAACACCTTCGAACAACGTTAAAACCAATGGCAGGCAAACAAAAACAAATAGAAATAAATAGAAAACACCTTCAAAGGTGTCCAAAAGCTGACAAACTGGTCAGAAGACACAACTAACACATGGAAAAGTGACAAGTACATATAGTCATGCGAAAAGAAAAGAGGTGGAGGAGTAAAAGGAGGGGGAGACACAGATATAGGCATGTCATGCCCTTCTAAAACCAAAAAAGTGCGAAGCCGACACGGCCAGTCCGTTCCTGCCCGTGAGACCTCCGTGTCGCCGGGTTTGTGCCAGAGCTGCGGTGGACCCTGACGGCCAGCCCCCATCTCCCAATACTGGTGCCTGTCCGCTGGTGGGTCGAGCGAGCCCCCCTGTGGTGCAGGCAGGTCTAATCTTTTTAATTTAAATTGTCTCTCTAATTTGAATGAATACACTTTAAATCCTTTTACAAGGATCTATTGGAGGGCAAGTCTCATGCCAGCAGCCGCGTAATTCCAGCTCCAGTAGCGTCCACTAAAGCTGCTGCAGTTAAAAAGCTTTTATAAGGATCGAGCTCGGCGGTCCACCACAAGGCGTCCTACCGCCAGTCCCAGCCCGTATGCCTTGGAGTGTCTCCCCGATGCTCTTCACTGAGTGTCCCAGGGGCCCGAACCATTTCCTTTGAAAAAATTAAGTGTCCAAACTACAGGTGGTGTAGCTTGCTTAACAGCTGGGATAATCCGCTGACTAGCAGACACTGCTACTAGGCACAAAGTATTTCCAGGGCTAGATGCAGTTAAAAATTTGTAATTAGATACTCTCGTTGGATGCTGAGAAAGCATTCCATAGAGTCTCCTGGCACGCTATATATTATTCCCTTAGAAATCTTGGGGTAGGGGTCTAGGGGACCCTTTTATAGGCAAAATCACGGCCCTGTATCGCAACACGTCACCAAGGCTGAAGATAAATGGAACATTTTCATCACCTTTCATAATCACCAATGGGACAAGGCAGGGATGTCCTTTGTCCCCTCTCTTATACATCCTAGTGTCGGAGCACCTGCTCTCATCAATTCGCCATAACCCCAATATTAGGTGGATTGAGGTGGGAGGCACCGAGTACAAGGGCTCTGCTTTTGCGGATGATGTCCTAGTATATATCACTCAATCACATATATCCATCCCTGCTGTTATGGCTGAAATAGATCACTTTGTTACATGGTCAAATTTTAAAATCAATGCAGCGAAGTCTGAGGCCCTCGATGTCTCCCTCCCCAAATTCATACAGGATTCCATCCAGTCCAACTTTCCCTTTGCCTGGCCCTCACAGGGTATCAAATACTTTGGAATTCCTATTCATAGAGACCTCTCCCGTCTATGTTATCTTAATTTTGGGCCCTTTATTGAACAACTCCATACAGACCACGGTTGGCAAGTTAGAACTGTAAGATTCACTACGTGAACCACTGGTGTTTTGTGGAAAAGCACATGTACACTGTGTTCCAAATTATTATGCAAAAAGTGTTTAGGAGTGATAAGGGAAGAATTTGTTTGTTTGTCAGTTAAACTCATTCATGGTGATGTGTGTCAGTGCTCTTTATATCACTGTAAGCAATTGCAGACACCTGTGCTAATTAGTTTGGCAGGTGTGTCCAATGAAAGGCAAGACTACTTAAGAAGGTTGTCCCACATTATTAAGCAGCCTACATTTTCTGCCAAAATGGGAAAGAAAAAGGATGTGTCGGCTGCTGAGAAGCAACAAATTGTGGAGTGTTTAGGTCAAGGCATGACTACAATCAACATTGCCAAGACACTTCATCCTGATCATCACACAATCAAGAAGTATGTAGCTGATTCACAGTACACACGTGTGTGTGCTGATAAGGGAAAATTGAGGACTCTTTCCTCCAGGCAATTACGTCAGGTTAAAAGAGCAGCGGCAAAAAAGCCTTGTCATAGCAGCAGACAAGTTTTTGAAGCTGCTGGTGCCTCCAACGTCCCCTAAACAACAAGATGCAGAGTACTTCAGAGGTTTGCAGCTGTGCGTAAGCCATCCTGTCGACCTCCTCTATCCACTGCACACAAGCAGAAACGGCTCCAGTGGGCCAAACAATACATGAAGACTGACTTCAAAACTGTTTTGTTCACCGATGAGTGCCGTGCAATGCTCGATGGTCCAGATGGATGGAGTGGAGGATGGCTGGTTGATGGACACCCCACGCAAACACTGCTACAGCGCCACCAAGGAGGAGGTGGAGTAATGTTTTGGGCTGGAATCATGGGGAGAGAGATTGTCGGCCCCTTTAGGGTCCCTGAAGGGGTAAAGATGAACTCCATAATGTATGTGGAGTTTCTCAAACAGCACTTCCTGCCATGATTCAGGAAGAAGAACCGTGTATTCCGCAGCAAGATCATTTTCATGCATGATAATGCACCGTCTCATGCTGCACATAACACATCTGCATCTCTGGCTGATATGGTCATAAAAGGGGACAAACTTATGGTGTGACCCCCATGCTCCCCTGACCTCAACCCCATTCAGAACCTCTGGACCATCATCAAAAGGAGTGTCTATGATGGCGGGAGGCAGTTCACATCTAAGCAACAGCTCTGGGAGGGTATTCTGTCCTCATGCAAAACAATTGAAGCAGAAACCATCCAAAACCTGACAAATTCAATGGACGAGAGAGTTCAGAAGCTCCTTTCGAACAAGGGGTCCTATGTGCAAATGTAACATCACCTAGAATAAAGTTTTGAGTTGAAAACTGTTTGATTTCAGTTTCTAATAACCTGCTAATGCTTATAATTTCAAAAATGACCATTTTTTTGTTCTTTATTAAAATGAAAAGGTTGATTGAAGAGTGTGGGGGATCTAAGAGTGTGGCAACCCAGTAGTCAGGATTACTTCGAATTCTGACAATCTGAGGGTCATGTTGCAGGTAGTGCAGCAAGAAGGCACTCATGTCTCTTGCGCATCTAGGTGACCCAAAATTATTTTCCGGGCTAGATGCAGCTAAAAATTATTATTAATTTGAAAGCTGGTGGAGCTTAGTATAGATGGCCTAATAGAATCAGTACTGCAAACTGCTACAAAGCCCAAATTATTTTCCAGCCAAGATACAGATAAACATGATTCGTAATTTTAAATCTGGTGGAGCTTAGTATAGATGGCCTAATAGAATCAGTACTGCACACTGCTACAAAGCCCAAATTATTTTCCAGCCAAGATACAGATAAACATGATTAGTAATTTTAAAGCTTAAAACGGTTGGTAAGGTGATTTTAACAAATCATCAAGCTTTTACTCTCCCCAGGATGACACAGGTGTAGAAAAGTCGTTTCGAATCCATGATTTGTTCATCTTTATGAACGTGAGTCTGTCTACATTATCAGTGGAGAGCCGCGTGCGCTTATCTGTCAGCACACCACCAGCAGCGCTGAACACACGTTCAGACAGAACGCTGGCTGCAGGGCATGACAAGATCTCCAAGGCGTAAGTGGCGAGCTCCGGCCATTTATCCAGATTGGAAGCCCAAAAAGAGCAAGGGTCCAGTGACTCAGTCATGGCTTCAATGTTTACTTGGAGATACTCCTGTAGCATCGTCTCTAGGCGTTGACTATGTGTCAGACTTCTTGTCTCCTGTGGCCTTGCAAAGGATGGGCTAAAAAAGTGGTGAAATGATTCCGCAAAATTGATGTTACCAGCAGATACTGTGTTTCTGTTACGGTTTGAGTGCTGAACACTCGACGGTCCCATGGTTGGCAAGTTGGAACTGTGAGATGCACCACTGGTGTTTTGAGGAAAAGCACATGTAAGATTCTGCAACAGTCTCTGCTGATACTCCTGCATGCGTGCATCCCTTTCTATGGCAGGAATAATTTCTGCAAAATTACTTTTGTACCGGGGATCTAACAGTGTGGCAACCCAGTAGTCAGGATTATTTCTAATTCTCACAATTCGAGGGTCATGTTGCAGGTAGTGCAGAAAGAAGGCACTCATGTGTCTTGCGCATCCAGGAGCACCAAGTCCCTGTTGTGTTGGTGGCGAGGTAACAATCATGCTTCCTTCCTCTGTCCTCTCCCCGCAACCACGCACAACAGAAATGTGATCAAGGTCTCCCTCATCTGATGAGTCTTCCATCAGTTCGTCCTCCACTTCTTCCTGGGCTCCTGCACCTTCCTCACTATTTTGGCTGCTACCATGCGCCCTGGTAAAACCATCTCCCCCACTCTCACATGCCTGCCGCCTTGGTGCTGCCGACTGTCTGGACCTTGCAGATGTTAGCCCTTCCGCATACAACTCCTCCTCCTCTACTTCCTCCACCTCCTCTTGTGCCACCACCTGACTCCGAATTCTGTTTAACATGTGCTCCAGCATGTAAATCACCGGAATAGTCATGCTGATAATGGCATCGTCAGCACTAAACATCTTCGTCGCCATTTCAAAACTGTGCAGAAGGGTGCATAGGTCCCTGAACTGAGACCACTCCTCCAGCGTGATTTGTCCCACCTCTGGATCTCGTTGGCCCAGGCTATACATCAGAACGTATTGCACCAGCGCTTGTCGGTGCTGCCACAGTCACTGTAACATGTGCAGAGTTGAATTCCACCGGGTAGGCACATCGCATTTTAGCCGGTGAAGTGGCAGGCCCAACGAGTTCTGTAGAGATGTAAGTCGCTGAGCTGCGGGATGCGAACAGCGGAAGTGAGCACACAGCGACTGTGCCCTCTGCAGAAGGCCATCTAGTCCGGGATAGTGGGCTAAAAATTGCTGGACAACCAGGTTCAACACGTGAGCCATACAAGGCACGTGTGTGACATTGCCCCGGCGAAGGGCCGCACCCAGGTTTGCAGCATTGTCGCACACGGCCTTCCCTGGTTTCAGGTCCAGTGGAGACAACCATTCATGAAACTGGTTCTCCAGAGCTGACCACAACTCCTCAGCTGTGTAACTCACATTTCCCAGACATTTCAAAGTAAAAACCGCCTGATGACGTAGAGCCCTGCTGCCAGCATAGTAAGGAGGTATGCAGGATCCCTTCTGCACAGTTAGAAAGCTTGTGGCATGACCAGACAGGCTTTGGGTCCTGGTGGAGGACCGAGAGGAGGTTGAGGAGGCAGAAGCAGTGGAGGAACTTTGACATAAAGAGGATTGACGCACAACTCGTGGGGACGGCAAGACTTGGACAGCAGCCCCTTGTCCTGCTGTCACCATAGTTACCCAGTGCCCAGTCAGCGACATGTAACGCCCCTGTCCATGCCTACTCGTCCAAGTGTCTGTGGTGAAATGCACCCTGTCACACACAGAGTTTCTCAAAGAAGCGGTGATGTTGTGTGCGACATGCTGGTGGAGCGCAGGCACACCTTTCTTTGAGAAGTAGTGCCGACTGGGCATCTGGTACTGGGGCACTGCGACGGACATAAGGTCTCGAAAATCCTCTGTGTCCACCAGGCGGAAAGGCAGCATTTCTGTAGCCAAGAGCTTGCAGATGGTGAAATTCAACCTCTTAGCTTTCTCATGGCTAGGAGGAAATGGTCTTTTACTTGTCCACATCTGAGGGACCGGGGGCTGGCTGTTGTGCTTAGACGGGGTTGAGAAGGGTGTGCCCGGCAAGCTGCTCGTCTGTGAGGAAGATGCAGGCAGACCTGTTAGGTTGCCTTGATCCAAAGGTGGTGCTATCGATGTCGGACAGCGCTGAACACCAGCTGGTGTATCCACCTCCAAAGAAAATGATGACGTGCCAATCACGCTGGCTGTTGCGGGTAAATAGGTGGCAGGTGTGACTGCTGTCCCCCCAGTCAAAGAGGATGAAGAGGCCGTGGATGCACAAGATGTGGTAGACGGTGGTTGGCCCGGCCGGCTAGGCCGCATTGTAGCACAGTGAGCTTCCCACTGCAACTTATGCTTCATATCCATGTGCCAGTTCATGCATGAAGTACTCAAACTATGTATTTTTTGGCCTCTACTTAGTTTTTGCTGACAAATGTTACAGATAACACGAGTTGGGTCATCTTTATCGATCTGAAAAAATGCCCAAGCTATGCAAGGCTTAGCACCCATGCGACCTGAAGAGCCACCACGACTTGTGGTCAGAGGCAGAGTTGTGTTTGAGGATGCAGTTGTTGACGTGCCTCCAGTACTACGTCTCTGTCCAGGAAGGCGCAACCTGACCTCGTTGTCACTAGCATCCTCCTCCACCTCCTCTGCTGACCTCATCTCTTGGCTGACTGTGGGTTGACAGTAAGTGGGATCTCCAACCTCATCATCATCACCCTGTGTGTTATCACACCCGTCGTCTTCAGAGCCAACCTGTTCCTGCCCTGACAAAAGACTAAAGTTGTCGCTCCAATCAGGTATTTGAGTCTCATCATCGTCTTCCTCATTGTCTCCACCAACAGGAGTTACAGTTTGGGAACGAGGGTCTACATTATGGTCAGAACCTTCTGCATCTGGTCCTGGATCCGACTCATAAAGATTCTGGGCATCAGTGCAGATCACTTCCTCGTCTGGATTCACAGAAGCTCTGGAGCCGACCTTTGATTCCCAGGCTATAGTATGAGTAAACAGCTCTGCAGACTCAACCATCTGTTCTACCCCATACTCAGACGGGCAGCTGGAGACTTGGGAGCTGTGAGGAAGCAAGTGCGGTTGGGGTGACACCTCTGAGTACTGGAGTATTTGTGATGTTGAAGTTGAGGTGGAGGAGAGCCCACTTAAAGGAGCACTTGATATCCGTTGAAGCACCTGCTGTTTTTGTGCCTCATCTGGAATTTGTAGCAATTGGCGTGGCCGTAAGAAAGGGATCTTATCACATTGTCCGCTAAAAGAAGTAGACATCTTAGTTTGGCTGGAAGATGGTCTTTTTTCTGCAGATGTTACTGTTGCTTTAACACCTACCCTACAGACACAACCTTTTTTTCCCTTCCCAACATGTCTATTCCCCTTTCCACCAGCGGCAGGCCTTTTTCCACTCATTTTGGTGGTTAACTAATTCACAACTCTGGAGTTGTTTGCACAAAAAACAATGGATGGGAACCGAGCAGAGCTGAGTGGCCAAACTGTGGTATTAGCCCAAAAGTATTGGCTGGGTTAGATGCAGATAAAAATTATATTGAATTTGCAACCTGATGGAGGTCAGTATAGATGGACTAATAGAACAAGTCCCACACATTGCTAGAATCCGAAATATTTTTTCAGAGCTAGATGCAGAAAAAAATTATATTGAATTTGCAACCTGATGGAGGTCAGTATAGATGGACTAATAGAACAAGTCCCACACACTGCTACAAGCTGAAATATTTTTTCAGAGCTAGATGCAGAAAAAAATTATATTGAATTTGCAACCTGATGGAGGTCAGTATAGATGGACTAATAGAACAAGTCCCACACACTGCTAGAAGCCTAAATATTTTTTCAGAGCTAGATGCAGAAAAAAATTATATTGAATTTGCAACCTGATGGAGGTCAGTATAGATGGACTAATAGACCAAGTCCCACACACTGCTAGAAGCCCAAATATTTTTTCAGAGCTAGATGCAGAAAAAAATTATATTGAATTTGCAACCTGATGGAGGTTAGTATAGATGGACTAATAGAACAAGTCCCACACACTGCTAGAAGCCTAAATATTTTTTCAGAGCTAGATGCAGAAAAAAATTATATTGAATTTGCAACCTGATGGAGGTTAGTATAGATGGACTAATAGAACAAGTCCCACACATTGCTCAAAGCCTAAATATTTTTTCAGAGCTCGATGCAGGAAAAAATTATATTGAATTTGCAACCTGGTAGAGGTTAGTATAGATAGACTAATAGAATGATGCTATGCCCAAAAGGTTTTACTTCACTAGGTGCAGTAAAAAAATTTGTATTCTATACACAGGTGGTGAAGCTTGCAACACAGATAGGCTACTCCACTGACTAACACACTCGGCAATAGGCCAAATAGGATTTGCTTTGCTAGATTTAGCCAAATGCTGTGAAAAAAACTTGCACAGCACTGGCACAAACCTGCCTGGCAAAAAGTGATAGGAACTGATGTAACCTAGCCCTGAAAAGGACTGCAATTACAATTAGTCTTTACTCCCAACCTATCTATTTAAGAGCACAGACCTGCCTGATAAAAGTCATAGGAAATGATGTAACCTAGTCCTTAAAAGGATTGCAATCACAACTCTTCCCTACTCCCAAGCTATCTGTAGATTTGTGCAAAAATTGGCTTGAAATTAACAAAGTATAGCGCACACAGCAACAGCGGTGCCGTCTAACATGCAGCTGCAGCAGTGAGAAAATGGTGGCGACGGGGAAAATTGCTGGGTCCTATAGGGCAAGGACATGTGACATACACTGCCAATGACACATGCCCTTGCTTGTGCGAAAAAAAGCAGTTCGCTCCGTGTGTGCGCTGCTGATAGGCTGACAGATTGCACCTCCCCACTGTAAATGCGGGAAAGAGAAAAAAAAATGGAGATCTTCATTATTTCTGCAGAGATCCATCCCCTGCCCCTCCCCCCACCCCTCTGTACACTCAAACTGCGTATTAACATTAATTTTCAGCATTACTGAGAAAAAATCCAGTTATGATTTTGGTGCACGAACAGTTATCGAACATAACCTCGAACAGTCAAATTTTTTTCAAATCGTTCGTGTTCGCAGAACGGCTCGAACACCACCCAAAACAGCTCGAATTTGAGATTGGCGAACAGTTCGAGTCGAACACCGCTCATCTCTAGTGATAGGTTGTGTTCTGCCCAGCAGCTGGGAGTTGATAGGGACAGTTAGCGTTAATAGTTGGAACTAGCTCAGATTGAGAGGGTCTAAAGTGAAGGGACAGAGACAGTTTCCTATCAGAAACGGAGACAAGGCCCAGTGTGCAGTAGAAGCAGACCTATGGTCTGAACAGCGAGCAGAGTCGCATGAAGTTGGTGTCCCTGAAGTGAGAGAAGACCGACGCAACAGATAGCGTGATCCAGTGTAGTGAAGAGGAAAACAGATAGGAGTGAGTGATTCTCCAGAGACGCAATCTGGGGCAGGAGGCCTAGCGGGACGGTCCCAAGTTCGCAAGCCAAAGAGGTAATGGGACGAATCGGAGCAGAGAATGTGAGATGGAGAGAGTACCCTATGTGGTAGTTCCGAGGAGTCGGCAAGAAGAGAAAGTAAGTATAGGCCATAGTACAGGCAAAAGTAGCTCTCCTAAGGGAAAAGGGACATGGAACCGCGGGTTGAGAATTAGGACTCTCGCTTACTGAACTGTAGTGTCGTTATTGGGGACAAGAGAAACTCCTGAAGTACTGTGCTAGGTTGTGGTGCAGGTAGAGTAACTAACTGAGGCAGAATTGTGTGAATTTAGGAAGTAAAGAAAGTGTATAAAAATGCTCCGTGTGTTAAGAGAAATGGCCCATTAAGATTTGCACTCGCTAATCACTGTACATACTCCTCCCCACATTATGGATCAGCAAAAGATAAGTGGCGGTCTCCCTCACTGAACTGTACCTTCTGACTGAGCACTCCACCTCTAAGTCACAGGCTGTTTTAATTACAGCAGGTTCTTACCTTCCCATGCACATGCAGACTTTAGTCTCTAAGAAAGGATTCACATTGGCATGTTCCTGGCAACGAGAAACGCCTTACCGTGGCTGCCAGGTATACATGAATTGGCCAATTTATGTGCTAAGATTTCTCAATTATTTCTATTTTCTTGAGCATTAATGCTATTCAAATTTCATATATTTCATGTTTGCATATTTAGCTCTACAGAGTGCTACTTTATTTATTAGTTATATATGGAGATAAATACTCTTAGTAAGCACCTGTACACACCAGTTTTCTGTATTGGAAGTGACGGTTAGTCTTTTTCGTTTATGTGTCATTGTCCAGTGGCCTGCCTTCTCCAAACTGAAAGTTTCTCTCTTATGCCTGTCTGACAGAGTGACAAAGACCACCCACCATTTCCGGTAATTTGTCTTGGCACACCTGCTGGATTACACTTGATAACAATCAATGGACAGTAAATTAGTCTCTGTTCTCATTGACATTTTTATTCCAATAAACAGGAGAGATGGAATGACATTATATGCTTGACACCTGCATAGGCAGTGCCCAATAGAATCCGATGACTATAATTGGGGTCTGTCTTGTTTCTGTTATGGGGCCTGGCATTTTACCTAAAAAAAATAGTGCAACATACTATGTCCTGTTCTTTTAGCCATACCTGTGACGAAACAGCAATATGTAGGCACTGGAACATTAAAAATTGGATATATTTGCATGATCTAGCAGAATAAATGAATGGGACACCGAGAAACACCAGCACTACATTAAATACAAAAGGATACTGTGCCATACATCCTAAATATCATATAGCGAGGAAAGAAAAATGATGTAAAGGCACCAGACACCCTAATATCAAAAAAATAACTGAAATAGAGACAAAAAATAATGTAATACAAAATAGTTTTTATTCATTGAAAAAACACACGTATTAAAAACCATTAAAAAAAATATGGAAAAAATTCCCCTTACAGCATGATGTAATAATAATGACAGATTTATGATGTGGCTACTGAGTCTATATAATATAGAAACCCTATGCACAATAATTCCTAGTAAATAAATATACAATTAATACAAAGCAAGGGGAGTTGGTTAAATACAGAGATATATAGCCACTTAGAATATGAATTCATACACACCTCAAACTAAACTACTGACAACATGTCTCCGAAATTCAAAGCTAAAAAATTTTGTATTTATTTGCAGCAAATGAAAAGTGTCAAAATAGTAAAAAAGAAACAGCACTTTCAGACCTCAAATTACTCATATTTTAACTCAGGAACAGTTCAGAAATCAATATTTGGTGACTAACCATGATGTTTAATCACAGCTTTCATGCTTCTTGTCATGCTTTCCACCAGTCTTTCCATGCTTTCCAATAGAAAACTGTTCAGTGGTCTCTTAATTTTTGCCAGAGCTGTATATATAGGAATAGTTCAGGTGCAATTAATCATGAAGTGGGACAAAAGAGCTCAGCCGTATGGCCCATATAGTGCACCCATGTGTTCCCTGTATTAAGGGTTCATAAGTGCACCTGACACTAGCGGCGTGCACTCCAGCCTGGAAAGCACCGCAGGAAGTGACGCGTGCAAATGCCCCACCCGACCGGAAGTGATGTAGGTGGAAGAAGATCAGTAACCCCGGCGTCCGTCTCATCATGGAGTGCACCGCCGGATGTGACACTAAGCGATGAATATCGCTACGTTGCCAGCCTCTAAACGGTAACTAAACAGTAAGCGGGGCATGACAAATAAGCCAATGGATAGGCTTTATAACTGGCCACTCAGATGTTAAATAGATGAGGGGAGGGACAAAACAACTAAACCAGTACATGGACCATAAAGAGAATTAGATTAAGGGGCAAACTGTGCATAAAAGATAATGAACATCCCCCCATCGATTGTTGTAATCAGAGATCACTCGGATAATGGGATCATCAATTTTCAATCTGGGTCGTAAGAGGCCTGCGCGATCCTCTTGCCTCGCAAGTTCAAGGGCATTACCAAGAATATTTTTGGGGTAGCCTTCCACATATAAGTTAGCACAATGTCTGTTACTATCTTACCCCTGAGGAAGCAACAGCAGTGTCTGGGTCAGGGTCTGGTGTCCCTTCCAGACTCTATTTTAAGATTGGAGACAAGGTTTTGAGTGGCTATATATCTCTGTATTTAACCAACTCCCCTTGCTTTGTATTAATTGTATATTTATTTACTAGGAATTATTGTGCATAGGGTTTCTATATTATGTAGACTCAGTAGCCGCCACACGCCGTTACCTATAACTTCTGTCTGTCTCCATACTAACAGGACTTCTGGAGGGGTTCCCCATTTATAGTTATTTATATCATAAATCTGTCATTATTATTACATCATGCTGTAAGGGGAATTTTTTCCACATGTTTTTTTTAATAGTTTTTAATACGTGTGCTTTTTCAATGAATAAAAACTATTTTGTATTACATTATTTTTTGTCTCTATTTCAGTTATTTTTTTGATATTAGGGTGTCTGGTGCCTTTGTATCATTTTTCTTTACTCACTATAGAATAAATGAATGCTTATCAGCAGTGGTGTTCCAATGGCGGCAGACCATGTGACTGCTATGGTGACCGTGAGCTGGGGGGGGCCCCATAGCAGTCCAGGGGCGGACATACCACCGCCAGTGCAGCTTCTCCCTGCTGGCAGCGGGCAGGGAGCGATACCTGCAGCTCCGCTGCTGACAGTAGAGAATGGCAGCAGAGCTGGAGGAATCTGTCCTCTGCTTCCTGCCCACCTCTTCCTCCCTCAAACAGGCATGCTCTGCTTGATGACATCATCATGCAGCGCAGGCCTGTGTGAGGGAGGAAGTTGCAGACAACAAGGATGCTGCGGCCTGTGGGGGAACGGTCAGAAAGGTAAGTGTTGTTTTTTTTAATTTTACTGAAACACTGGGGAGGGGAGGTGGGGGAGAGCTATGATTGGGCTGGGGAGAGCAATGATGAGGCTGGGGAGAGCAGTAATGGGGCTGATGGGACTGGGGAGAGCAAAGATGGGGCTGATGGGGCTGGGGAGAGCAATAATGGGGCTGATGGGGCTGCAGAGAGCAATGATGGGGCTCGGGAAAGCAATGGTGGGTCTGGGGAGAGCAATGATGGGGCTAATGGGACTGGGGAGAGCAATGGTGGGGCTGGGGAGAAAAATGATAGGGATGGTGGGGCTGGGAAGAGCAATGATGGGGCTGAAGAGAGCAATGATGGGGATGGTGGTGCTGGGGAGAGCAATTATGGGGCTTCGGAGAGCAATGATGAAGATGATGGGGCTGGGGAGAGCAATGATGGGGATGATGGAGCTGGGGAGAGCAATCATGGGGCAGATGGGGCTTGGGAGAGCAATGATGGGGCTGGGGAGACCAATGATGGAGATGATGGGGCTGGGGAGAGCATTGATGGGGATGATGGAGCTGGGGAGAGCAATGATGGGGCTGGGGAGAGCAATGATTGGGATGGTGGGGATGGGGAAAGCAATGATGGGACTGGGGAGAGCAATGATGGGGATGGGGAGAGCAATGATGGGGAGAGCAATGATGTGGATGGTGGCGATGGGGAGAGCAATTATGGGGCTGAAGAGAGGAATGATGGGGCTAATGGTGCTGAGGAGAGCAATGATGGGGATGGTGGGGCTGGGGAGAGCAATTATGGGGATGATGGGGCTGGGGAGAGTAGTGATGGGGCTGGGGAGAGCAATTATGGGGATGTTGGGATGGGGAGAGCAATGATGGGGCTGGGGAGAGCAATGATGGGGATGGTGGGGCTGGAGAGAGCAATGATGGGGATGGTGGGGCTGGGGAGAGCAATTATGGGGATGGTGGGGCTGAGGAGAGCAGTGATGGGGCTGGGGAGAGTCATGATGGGGATGGTGGGGATGGGAGAGCAATGATGGGGATGGGGAGAGCAATGATGAGGATGGTGGGGATGGGGAGAGCAATGATGAGAATGGTGGGGCTGGGGAGAGCAATGATGGGGATGAGGAGAGCAATGATGATGATGGTGGGGCTGGGGAGAGCAATGATGAGGATGGTAGGGCTAGAGAGAGCAATGATGGGAATGGTGGGGATGGGGAGAGCAATGATGAGGATGGTGGGGCTGGGGAAAGCAATGATGGGGATGGTGAGGCTGGGGAGAGCAACAATTGGTTGCTCAGAGAGAGCAATGATGGGAGTGCTGGGAGAGAGCAATGATGGGGGTGCTGGGAGAGAGCAATGATGGGGTGATGGGAGAGAGCAATGATGGGGGTGATGGGAGAGAGAAATGATGGGGGTGCTGGGAGAGCAATGACGGGGTTGCTGGGTGAGAGCAATGATGGGGGTGCAGGGAGAAAGCAATGATGGGAGTGCTGGGAGAGAGCAATGGCGGGGGTGCTGGGAGAGAGCAATGAAGGGGGTGCTAAGAGAGAGCAATGACGGAGGTGCTGAGACAGAGCAATGATGGGGGTGCTGGGAGAGAGCAATGATGGGGGTGCTGGGAGAGCGCAATGATGGGGATATCACTTTGCTTGTACTGTAAAGCCTTGTATATTTTCCGTGTGCAAACAGCCTTTCAGTTAATTGGGGAGAGTAACAGAGACTGAATAATTTATATTATTGGCCGGTGGAGATTATTGGTAATGTGGGGCACAGTGCTTCTTATTGACGCGCCCCCTGGGCCGTGGGGAACTCGGTAGCCGGGCCAGTTGGTGCAGGGGATGTCACGGTAGCATTGACCCGGTCCGTGACCCAGGGCAGTCAATTAAAGATTAAAGAAAAGGGGAATAAAGTTTTTAGAGATAATGTTCGTGATGCCACCTGTGGTATGCTGCTATATGGGGCTGCCGCTGCGGTGCAGATCCACTGGAGCTGATGGTGACGCAGCAGAGTTGATTCAGCTCTCCACCGGCAGAGCTTAGCTCCAGGGCAGGATATAGAGATTTTATGAGGTAGATGTTGTTGGTGCGGTGTAGTGCAGGGCTGGTGATGGCGCAGCAATTATTCAAGGACACAGTGGGGTGCAGTCTTCAGGTTTTACTCACAGTTGTTCAAGACTCCAGGTTACAGTTACCGGTGTGTAACCGCCCACGTCGTCCTGTGTCCTCCGGGGTAGAGATCCAGGAATCTCTCCGGTATCTCAGGAGCACTTGTACCTTTCCCGGTTGTCTCACTGCGCTGGCTCTCACCCTCCTGCCCTGCGCCTCACAATCAGTGTCCTAAGCCAGTGGCCTTCGGCCATGTCGGGCGACGTGCAGTCCCTTGGACCCTATGTGGCCACCTTTTCAGCGATGTAATTGTGGGTTTTGGCTGCAACCTCTGGTTGGCTAGCTGAGCCTGGTTGTTCTCCACTAGTTTTGGGGCCGGTCTCCTTCTGCGGCCTGATCCCTCCATGTCAGCGTGAATTCGGGCGCCCGGGTGGCCTCTGCACTCGCCGTGCCCCTGGGATCCTCTCTGTCTTCCTCTGGAACCCTCCTCACTGCTCCTCTCTCCACTCTCCTCCTGAGCCTCTCTCACTAGGCCCGAATCTTCTCTCCACTCCTCTGAGCAGAGCTCCTCCTGAGCTCCTGCTCCTAACTTGACTCTGAACTCTGAACACTTCCAGAACCTTCCACCCTCTCTTTTATACTCCTACCCTCTGTGCTCCACTGAACTTCTTCCTCCACCCACCTCCCCTACCTAGTTCCACCCTCCAGCTATGGACCAGGGACTGTGCTCTCCCTTAAGAGCAATCTCACGCTTCCCTACTGAAGTGGAGTGTAGTGGATGTGGGTGTGTGGGTCCCGGGTAGTACTCGCTCCTTACCTGAAAGTGGGGTACTGTTAGAACCCTCCTGTTTGTTTTTTCCATCTTGTGTTTTGCGGTCACGTGACCATCTGCCTTTATATTCCAGCTCTGCCCTTCTGGCTGTGCTGGACTTCAGTGTTTGACTGTTGCTCTAGCCTGGTGCTTCGGTGCCTTTCTCTGTCAGTTCGTTTGGTCCTTCTGGACCTCTTGTACCTTTCTGTCAGTTTGTCTTTTTGTGTTCTGCAACAACTTCTCTGTTTAGGAGGTGTCCCATTTTTGTCCCAGTCCTTAGTTCTTTTAGGGACGTCTCCCTTAATGCTATAGGTCTTCGTTTAGACTAGCCGAGGACTAAGGCGGGTCTGTTCGCTAGGAACAGGCAGCCCGCTACATCGTAGGGATTCAGCTTAGTCTTACTGTAGGTACAGCTTTCCCCTATATTTCCTTAGTACATGTTGCAGATCATAACAGGTACCACACCTCTGGGTGAGATGCAGTACCTCTGTGGCAACTGGACCCGCAGGGGCGCCACAATCCCCCCCTGTTAAACACAGCATGTCCGCGGGCTGGAACAGAGTAAAAACACAGGTATTTAAGACATACAATAATTTTTAGAATGCATTTACATAGAAGAACAACCAGAACTTTTCTTCCCTTTATGGGAGGCACTTTTCTTGAACGTTTCAGAGAACTACTTAATATTTTAATCAATATAAAATCACTTTAAATGACTTTTTATTAAACGTAAAACATTCTTCAGCAGGCTGCAGTGAGATCCTTAACCGGGTGTCCATTTCACTGGTGAGGATGCAAAGTGGGGGGACCCATCCACAACAAACCCCCAACGTAGGCCCTGGGCGTGACTGCAGGGCATAGCTGATCCATTTGTTGGACCTTGTCTTCGGCCACGCCAAACGGGTTTTTGTTCAGTGGTCTTTATAAAACTAACAAGAAGCACATTAAGAAGCACTAACTATGTACAATTTAAAGTTTTTGGCTGTTCAGCGTCCACAACCTATAAGTCTTTGTACCTTAACCCGGTACACTAAATAAACAAACTTTTCAAACTCAGATTATATGATTATTAATACCCTTCCAGGAAACTATATACAGTTCTTAATTTTTAACTAAGCAGTTCAGTTTTAATAGTGGTGCCCCCTCCGGGGGAGTGATTCACCACTAGATGGCCCAGCCGGGTCATCAGCTCTTGATGGCAGGGGCATGCTCTCCTCCTCCACCACTCTATGAACATGGAGGGCGTACCACCCACGTTCTCCGCGGTGATGGGTATAAGTAACTCTGTCTCCGGGGTTCTTAGCTGCAGCCGGAGCAGAAGCTGCTTGTGGACGGCCAGGGTCAGCGACACCAGAAGTCAGGGGCATGTCCTCCGCGCTCACCTTCCGCACATCAAGTGCTCTCTCCTGAGT
Organism: Phyllobates terribilis; assembly: GCF_046119375.1. Classification (NCBI taxonomy): domain Eukaryota; kingdom Metazoa; phylum Chordata; class Amphibia; order Anura; family Dendrobatidae; genus Phyllobates; species Phyllobates terribilis. Next base: position 122,171,255 of record NW_027362762.1, on the reverse strand, counting down.
ATTGTGGTAACCAGGCTGCTCCTGGGATGTATGGCATAGACAGTGGAATTATGGGGGCTGCGGCAGCCCCTGCTGTTGGAGCTTCACCTAAGTTGGGCATCTTTCTTCCCCCTTAGCTCACCCTTGCCGGGGTAGGACTCACCGCTCCGGATGCTTATGTTGTCGCTCCTTACACAGCCAGTAACCGAGACTGCTCTGCTTGTCACTGTACAGCTGCACTCTTGCAGCACAGCTTCTCACACTTGTGTTGTATTCACAGAGCTGCAGAAGCTGGATGGCTGGGATCACACAGCACAGAGCTGCAGCAGCTGGGATGGATGGGATGGATGGGATCACTCTGCCCTCTGCAGGGGAGGCAACAATCTCCCCCCTCAGTCCTATGCAAAGGGGAAGGCTGGCACCTTTCAGCCTGAGTGACAGACAACTCTGGTACAGTCTATGCAAGTACGAGATGGTGCCGTTTCCGAGGCTCCGCCCACGATGGGACACCCCACATATTATTAACTCCGTATGTGCTACAGTAATGGCTGCGGTTTATATAGTTATACACAGTCTTTGTGGCACACAAGACCCGGTTAATGGGTCTTTTTATCCTGTTTGAAACGCCAATTACGACGCGCCCCCTGGGCTGGGCCGAACGATGCTGGGGGATGTTACGGTGGTGGAGACCCGGTCCGTGACCCAGGGCGGTCAATTAAAGGGAAAGTAAAAGGGGAATAAAGTTTTTAGAGACAATGTTCGTGACGCCATCTGTGGTATGCGGCTATATGGGGCAGCCGCTGTGGTGCAGATCCTCTGGAGCTGATGGTGACGCAGCATAGTTGGTTCAGCTCTCCACAGGCAGAGCTAAGCTCCAGGGCAGTATATGTAGAATGGTGGAGGTAGATGTTGTTGGTGCGGTGTAATGCAGGTGATGGCGCAGATAATGACCAGTCCACAGCTTAATGGCGGTTTCCTCTTATCTTTACTTGCGGTTTGTTAAGCAGACCGGGGCATGGGTACTAGCTGGTAGTAGAGGTCCGGGCGGCCTGAAAGCAAGTTGGGGATCCACCTCGCCAGGTGAAGTTGTAAGCCTTCCCTCTGCACTAATATCTTTGGCCCTGCTGCTTGAGGCTATGCTGCGGCCCTCGTCCCTGAGTAAAACGTATTTTTCCTCACCCGTATGGCAGGCAGCTCAGGCCTTCCTTAAGTGTCGCTCCCACGTGGCGGTGCTGGGCCCCATGGTGCTGCTGTGCCGCTGGGCGTCTGGTGGGGCCAGGAGACCTGCAGTCTCCTGCCCTGCGGATTCAGCTGCTGGGCCTTCAGTGCCCCACAACCACAGACTTCGGTGTCCGGTTCCTTTGCTCTTCCCTCTGGGGTGAGCTTATCCACAGCTCCCTTACCCAGGTCCTTCCTCGTCGTCCTCCTGTCTCCAACTCCTCTCCTCTCCTCTCAACTCACTCAATCTTACTAACCCCGCCTCCAGATTCCAGTGTGAAGGGGAGGAGCTCCCCTTTCTGGTCTGGAGCCAGGAAAGTGTTGTATGCTGGTAAACCTGATTAGGGGACCACTCTTTGCTTCCAGGCATGACATCACCCCTTGTGAGGGAGGCAATGCCACTGAGGCAACCGGACCTCTGGGGTGACACACTTATCACTTTATATTTTGATTACTAAGTGGCTAATAGTATATTAATGGTGGAGGTACATATCTGTATTCAGAGGCGCAGTGTGGGGGAGACACATGTGTATTTATACAATATATGTGACCTTGTTATTTTCTAGGCTGGAGATCATTGTGACAAGTCGTGGCTAGAAGATGTTGACATGTAGGTATGACCGATGGAGAAGAAGCAGCAGAAACCGACTCTGATCAGAAGAGACCAGTAAGTGCCTGGATGTAAATATTTTTCTGTATCTGCACTGTGTAACTTGGAGTGATAATGTTGTCTGTAAAATCCCTTAGGCTGTATTCTCACATTTGTGTGAAATGTCCGGGTGCTGTCAGATTTTTTTATCGTAAGGTCCACGGCCTCGTAAAGTTTTATAGATCCATTCACACATCCATCAAAATAATGGATCTGAGAATGAGATCTGTGAGGGTCAGAGAATGTCCTGTTCTGATCCGATTTTGAGGATTAGAATAGGACATGCTCAATGCGCCTGTAAAACAGGGCAGCACATCGACACTGCACACAGATACAGGAATGTAGCCTTATTATGTATAGCACAGTCTCTTAGTATATAGTGTGCTCACTTATTATGTATAGCACTGTCCTTAGTTATATAGTTTCATCTTTTATTATGTATAACACCCTCCTTTACGTTCCATCCTCTCCAGCTCTAGGGCTCACAGTTGGGGGATCATACTGTGTTGGGGTCAGCATACTTTGCACTGGCAGTTAAGGTGTGGTACAGTAGGGTCATTATACTGGGCATGTGGAGGAATTCACCATGGGGGGATCATACTGTGTTTGGGGGACATTTTTTTTTATTAGCATCATACTTTATGGAGCAATGAAAGAGGATTCTAGGACTTCAGCAGGAGGAAAATTACTATGTAAAGGCTGGAAAGTTGTGAGATCTGCTCTTCTGTGACCCTTACAATTATTTACATTTTTTTGGGGGGGAGGGGGTACAATTAGAACTTCTGCTATGGGGCCCAATGATTCCTATGTACGCCCCTGCTTATCAGTATGACAAGCCTTTGACTGTGCAGGACATATGCTTGAAAATAAAAAGATTATATTTTCTAAATATTACGTACATGTCAGGGGAATCTGCAAGCAGGTTTATGTTATGTCATTTGAAGGTAGTATAAGGTATTTTTTTTTCTTATTTATTAGCGCCAATAATTCCACAGCGTTTACCATACATTATTGGCACTGTCCCCTTTGGGGCTCACAATCAAGATTCCTTATCAGTATGTCTTTAGGAGTGTAGGAGAAAACCGGAGAACCCAGTGAGAACATACAAACTCCTTGCAGATGTTGTCCTTGGTGGGATTTGAACCCAGGACCCCAGTGCTGCAAAGCAACAGTGCTGCTAACCACTGATCTAAAAGATACCTGGACTCGTAGAAGGGTTGGTGCAACGCAAAATGGCCATCATCCTCCATGCTCCCTCCTTCCCCCTTGCTTACCACTTTATGTCCCGTGATATGGAATAAATGACTATTTCATGGAATGGTGAGTGCTAACCACTGAACCACCATGCTGCCCGAGATAGGGGCTGAGACGCTGATTTCAGCGATGTGTCACATATTAGGCTGTGTTCTACTGTTTCAATACAATAAGTGTTTTATCAGCAGGAGATTAACACTGCCAGGACTACAGCTCACGTGCATCCTGGTACTGATTAGCAGCTGTCAATAAACAATGTGCACAGAAAACTGCTAATCAGGGGTGTTGGTGGGGTTAGCTGTCTGAGCTCTACTACATGCTACATCTTAACACTTTGCTTGTATCACAACTGCTGCACTCAGTAAACTAAGTGATACATTGCTGGAATTAGGGTCTCTTTCTCTACATTATGCTGCTCTCAAATGAGGAAGAAAAACCTGGAAAAAAACATATTCCCTTTAATAAATAATTATCTAATTTAGAAAATTATCACTCTATCCCAAGTGCACAACAGTGAATATAAATGAGTGTGCAGCTACAGTTTCTCAATATATAGGTAAAATAGTTTTAGGGGAAGCAAGAGGAAAAATACATCTGACTTCGTCTCTGACCACAGAGCACAGTTCTTCATCACATCGGGACAAATCTGCCCATTCTGCAAGCATGGAGAAATAAAATTGCATTCACATAAACCAAAAGATAAATGGAAAAAATTCAGATGAAACACAATATTTTTGGCTACTCTACATTTAATACAGAGGTGCACTTTCTATAAAAAAATGTGTACAGATGTACTACATACTAATATAGCATTAATTATTTCAAAGTCTGAAGGTTCTTGGTTAGAATTCAAACCTATAATAATACACTGTATGCTGGTACATTGTTACATATTCCTTTTTATGGTTTCATTGGTTTTCCAGTATAGGTCATAGTAAGAAAAAATGCCATTATATTACATCAACTCTCCCAGAAAGTGAATAAAATGAAAAGCTCCAATTTAATATGAATAGTTAGAAAAGTAATAAAATGCAGCAAAATTCGTAATTCAACAAACCACAAAATAAGAAAGAACATAAAAAGGTAGCAGTATCCTCTTGTGGTTGCCATGCTCCTCATCCTGATGCCGCACATCGCATGGAAATGTCAGTTTTTGCACAATAGAAAACCAAACTTTGAAGCTACAGTAGTTTAGGCAAAATTCAGAATTTGCATGTATTTTATTCCTTAGTTTTAGATTTGTGCCAATTTGAGGCTCGTAAGAGGAGTATATAAATTTTTCCACTTCCGTGAACCTGACTTTTGGATAACTAAAAATGACCATACACCTTAGATGGCCATCGGTTGAGCGTTCAGAATTTTCAATGAGAAGAAGGAGGCACCTCTGATAGCAGCTCATCTTCCAGGAGAGACAAAAAGATTGAGTGTTGACACTTAACAAGTCCAATCCTTTTAACATGTATGGGAAGATCACAACTTATCCCCAAAAGATTGTCAGGGGAGAATTGTGAGGCCCCCTTACACACTAGAGGGACCAATGGTCATCTTGAATTTGGCCAGTTCAATCAAGTGTATGGGCTCCTTAAGGATAATGTATTAACAATGAGTGTACAAGTGAGCTAAAGGACCATTCAAGAGTGAACAGCAATCCTTGGTTGGTCTCTTCCCTGCTAAGGAACAAACACCAGTTTTATCCTGGGTAGCAGTAAGAGCACCGTAATGCTGATGTCTGCTTGGACTTTGCTATGTGACCCCCATACAACCACAATCCCCTCCCCCTCACACCCTCCCTGCTATTATACACACTCCAGCTACCAAGGATATCTACAGATTTGCAGCCATTTTTATACCATTTATACCATGTTGAAAATGGTAACTAAAAAAAAAATTGTTGGTGTACAGCTTTGATACGAATCTATATGTCACCATGGTTACAGACTACAAAGAAAGCCATGTAGTCAGACCCTGCAGTAAAACTCTCTGTCATATAGTTTTTACTATCTACAGGTTAGCACGAAGAAGAAATAGATAGAAGGCATTATTACTGCTGGATCAGACTACACAGGATTTGTTTGTAGTTCATCTGCAAAGGAGGAGTACACAGAAAAAAAATCAATTCTGCTTTCTTATATCAGGTGTTTAAAAACCATTGAAGGTTCCAATAAACTTGTAATGAAAACACAAAATAACAAAGTACAATAAGCACATTTTTTGGATAAAATGCTTTTTACCACATGTATTCATTGAATTAAATTGAAATTTTAAAATTGGAAACAGCGTACAGTATGTGAGAAAATTATTAGGAATTTCACACTTTTTTATGATTGCACATTGTAGACAGACATCATAGTGGAAAACATTGCTAAACCTCCTAATGTTGTAATTCTCTTGAACTGGTTTCTGAAAAATATCATTTTTCACACTAAAACTTGTATCATTATACAGTAAAAAGACATACTACTGGCAATTTTTTCTTGTCTAAATGTGGAGCTATACACAGTCGATGAATTGCAATTGCCTTTGTTAAATGAAAATATGTATGATATCATAGTATATTCTATCTTTAGTTTGTAAAATAAATGCTGTAGTCTATAATAAACTTACCTTGCAATGTCCTCACATCCTGTTCCATCCAGATGTGTCCGTATCCCAGAATTCCAAGCAGCGGAAGTTTGTTGACCGCCATATTGGGACACCCAAGTGATGGGTGTCTCAATATGGAAACAGCTGGTGGTATCAGCCTCTTGCCCGGTACCATCAGGAGAACACTGTCGTGAACGTACACGCCGCCACTGGGATCAGCCGAATGATTCACTGACCGCCGCCATCTTTGTACAGGAGGAGTGCATGCGCAGTTTTAATGTGACCGCCGCTATCTGCCTGCACAAAGATGGCGGCGGTCTGATTTACCGCACGGTGAGACAGCTCAAACGAGAGAACACATGAGGGAAGAAGACAGCACAGGTGTGGAGAGAGAGCAGACAAGGGGGAGAGCACATGGGGTACACAGGTCAAAGAAGAGATCACATGAGAGAAGAAGACAGCAGATGGGGAGAGAGAAAGCGCACAGGGGGGAGAGAGACAGAGCACAGGGGGGAGACAGCTCAAGCGAGAGAACACATGAGGGAAGAAGACAGCACAGGAAGGAGAGAGAGAGCAGACAAGGGGGAGAGCACATGGGGTACACAGGTCAAAGAAGAGATCACATGAGAGGAGAAGATAGCAGATGGGGGAAGAGAGAAAGTGCACAGAGGGGAGAGAGACAGAGCACAGGGGGAGACAGCTCAAACGAGAGAACACATGAGGGAAGAAGACAGCACAGGAAGGAGAGAGAGAGCAGACAAGGGGGAGAGCACATGGGATACACAGGTCAAAGAAGAGATCACATGAGAGGAGAAGACAGCAGATGGGGGAGAGAGACAGAGCACAGGGGGGAGAGAGACAGAGCACAGGGGGGAGACAGCTCAAACGGGACAGCACATGAGGTGAGAACACAGCACAGGAAGGAGAGAGACAGCAGACAAGGGGGATGGCACATGGAGTAGACAGATCAAAGAAGAGAGCAGAGACGGGAGAAGTCAGCACATGGGGGAAAGAGAGAGTGGATAGGTGGGTGAGCACATGGGGGGAGAGATTCTCAACGCTGCAAAGCCTGCCCCCATCGTGACATTACCACCCTCCCGATGCGATAACATCAGACCTCCATCTAGTTAGTAGAATGACTAGAATAAAAAGAATATTCTGTTTGCTACTTCATAGCTTTGAAAAGGAATTCTGTTCACCATAATTTGCATCAGTGACTCAAATTTTCCTGGGGTAGGAGTGTACCAGCTATAGCGGCATCCCAAGTGGACACTGTCATCACAATTTCACTGGTATTCTCATTCTCAGGACGTGGGCACAGTTGAATAGAATGGTGGATCAGGGAGTCGAACAGCCTACTCCTGTGAGTCTGAGAGTCCATGAATTGCAGGTGAGATGATGTCACTATATCGTCCCTGTGTGATGAAGCCTCCATAATCACACTGCACAGAGCAGAGCGACGGTGGAACGGGGTGAGGTGGGTAGTGCTTTTAGTTGTTTTCTTTCATGTCAGTAATTGTGGGGGCTATAATCCTGAATGGTGGGCTGGTAGTGGCCAATCACACCAAGTGCGCCATTGTACTGAGTGGACGAATTTTAGGAGCCATAATACTCTGTGGGGGGGCTATGGGGGACTGTGATGACCACGATATTGAGTTGGGGACTGTGAGAACCCCCTTACTGAGTTGGGGACTGTGAGAGCCCCCATACTAAGATGAGGACTAAATTCTGTGTGGGGGCTGTGGGAGATCTCATTTTGCATGGTGGCTGTGGGGGTTCTAAATCTGTGTAAGGGCAATGGTGGCCCTAATACCGTGTGAGGGGCTGTAGGGGCCATCATACTGAATGAGTAGTTTGGGGGAAATTATACTGTGTGAAGGGCTGTGGGGGGGTCATTATACTGAGTGAAGGACTCCCATACTTAGTGGTGGCTTCCATACTGAGTGGGGGGCTGCAGGGGCCCTTATTCTGTGTGGAGGGTTGTGGGGATCCTCATACTGTAAGGATTTAGGGGGCCCTTATGCTGAGTAGGGTTCTGTGGAGGCCCTCTTACTGAGTAGGAGGCTGAGTGGGGGCATCATACTGACAGGCCAATATACTGTGTGGGGGGACTATAAATATATCATACAATAGTGGGGCACTTCAGGGGCATCATGCTGTGGGGATATTATACTGTGTTGGTGGCACTGTGGAGTCATCCTGTACTAAATTATATGTGTTGGTTATGGAATAAAACTGTGGGGGGGATTCACAGTGGTGATACCATACTCAGTGTGTGTGTGGGTGGAGGCATTTTTGGGAGCATCATATTCAAAAATGGCTATAAAAGGAGTATTGATGGTGAGAACACGAAAAAAGTCCTCAACAGGGACATAATAACTGTATGCGTGTCACAATTCAAATAAAATGATCCAGCTCACCCTTTCCAAAATGTTAGTGGTGGAATCCTGGAAAGCACACCACTGCATAGTGTTTTAGGTAGATATGTCCAAGAAAGGTAAAGAATCCAGCTTCCAGTATATATAAAACATCTAATTTTATTTAATCCATTAAAAAAGTGAAAAAATATACATACTTTTGAAGTGAATACCCTTCATAAAAAAACAATGCTTTTCGAATGCTGTAGCGTTCTTAGTCCTTGTACATGAGTGCTACAATACATGCTTTTCTCCTAGTTTAAAAAAATTAGGAGATATGACTCCATCAAATTGGAATTTTATTTTTGGGGTTTCCAAATTATAAATTTTGGTCTGGGGCATTGTGATTTCTATGTACGCTAATGCCCTGGAGTGTAGTCCATCCAAGTATTCTAAAAGATGCCTCATATTCTATAAGTATAAACAAACATTCAGTTATACTGCAATTAAAAGGGATATCCGGGACTTAAAAAAAGGCATGTAATTGCTAACAGAGGCAAATACCTGTCTGTTGTACCCGGTGCTGTTCATTGACCATTCCTGCCAGAGATTCAGCTACTCCCTGCCAACAGAACAGCAGATTCTCTTCCTGTTGACAGGACGGAACTGCTGGTGTCATGTGATGCTGATTGACAGATATCTCTCTGCTTCCTAATTGTGGGAAGCTGGCTTTCAATCAGCATGATGCCAGTAGTCCCGCCCTGTCAACAGGAAGAGAAACTGCTGCTGTATTGACAAGGAATAGCTGAATCTCTGACACAAGCGGTCAGTGACCAGCGCTGGGTACAATAGGCAGGTGTTTGCCTCTGTTAGCAACTACACACGTGGTCAAAATTGTTGGTACCCCTCGTTTAATGACAGAAAAACCCACAATGGTCACAGAAATAACTTGAATCTGACAAAAGTAATAATAACATAAAAATCTATGAAAATGAACCAATGAAAGTCAGACATTGCTTTTCAACCCTGTTTCCACAGAATTTAAAAAAAAATTAACTCATGAAATAGGCCTGGACAGAAATGTTGGTACCCCTGAAAATAATGTGACAAAAGGGACATGTTTAATCAAGTTGTGTCCACTAATTAGCATCACAGGGGTCTACAATCTTATAATCAGTCAGTGAGCCTGTATATAGGGCTACAGATACTCACTGTGCTGTTTGCTGACATGGTGTGTACCATACTCAACATGGACCAAAGGAAGCAAAGGAAAGAGTTGTCTCAGGAGATTAGAAAGAAAATTATAGACAAGCATGTTAAAGGTAAAGGTTATAAGACCATCTCCAAGGAGCTTGATGTTCCTGTGACTACAGTTGCACATATTATTCAGAAATTTAAGATCCATGAGACTGTAGCCAACCTCCTTGGACGTGGCCGCAGGAGGAAAATTGATAACAAATCAAAGAGACAGATAATACGAATGGTAACAAAAGAGCCCAGGATAACTTCTAAAGATATTAAAGGTGAACTTCAAGCTCAAGGAACATCAGTGTCAGATCGCACCATTCATCGTTGTTTGATCCAAAGTGGACTTCATGGGAGATGACCAAGGAGAACACCATTGTTGAAAAAAAATCATAAAAAAGCCAGACTGGAATTTGCCAAACTACATGTTGACAAGCCACAAAGCTTCTGGGAGAATGTTCTATGGACAGATGAGACAAAAATGAAAGTTTTTGGCAAGGCACATTCAGCTTTATGTTCACAGATGGGAAAATGAAGCATATCAAGAAAAGAACACTGACCCCACTATGAAACATGGAGGAGGCTCTGTTATGTTCTGGGGCTCCATCTTGCACAGGGTGTCTTGAATCTGTGCAGGGTACAATGAAATCTCAAGACTATCAAGGGATTCTAGAGAGAAATGTGCTGCCCCGTGTCAGAAAGCTTGGTCTTAGTCGCATGTCATGGGTCTTGCAAAAGGATAATGACCCAAAACACACAGCTAAAAACACCAAAGAATAGCTAAGAGGAAAACATTGGACTATTCTGAAGTGGCCTTCTGAGCCCTGACCTAAATCCTTTTGAACATCTTTGGAAAGAGCTGAAACATGTCGTCTGGAAAAGGCAACCTTCAAACACGAGACAACTGGAGCAGTTTGCTCATGAGGAGTGGGCCAAATTACCTGTCGAGAGGTGCAGAAGTCTCATTGACAGTTACAGGAATCGTTTGATTGCAGTGACTGCTTCAAAAGGTTGTTCAACAAAATATTAAGTTAAGAGTACCATCATTTCTGTCCAGGCCTATTTCATGATTTTAATTTATTTAAAAATTCTGTGGAAGCAGGGTTGAAAAGCAATGTCTGACTTTCATTTGTTTATTTTCATAGATTTTTAATTTATTATTACTTTTGTCAGATTCAAGTTATTTCTGTGACCATTGTGGGTTTTTCTTTCATTAAACGAGGGGTACCAACAATTTTGACCACGTGTGTACATGCCTTTTTTTTAAAGTCCTGGAAGCTAACTAGCATTTTTTGATCACAGAGCGCAAAAGTCATCCAACCATGTCAAAGTGTACTTTTTAATATGGATGGTCCCTAACCACTAAATGTCCTACCTCTCCATGTGGCAAACCACATTCAGATGAGGCATAGTGTGGCTAGGGACCGTTCATTTTAAAAGGTACACTTTTACGTGGTTGGATGGCTTTTGCGCTCTATGATCAAAACACGCTAACTAAGCACCATACGTTTTTAACGTTTACAGCAATGTTAAAGTTCATGTAAACATTCATCGCAGTGTGCTGATGCATCGTATATATATATACAGTGGCTTGCGAAAGTATTTACCCCGTGGCATTTTTGGTGTTTTGCTACCTTACAACCAGGAATTTCACAGTTTTTTTGAGGGTTTTGCATCAGTTCATGTTCATGTCTCAGTCTCAAATCACTGACAGAATGAAACAGGTTTTGCTAACTCGGACCATTTTTCCCATCCCTGCTGCCGAAAAACATCCCCATAGCATGATGCTGCCACCACCATGTTTCACTGTTCTTGGGGTTATGAGCCGTGTTGGTTTGGCGCTAGACAAAGCGTTTAACTTGGTAGCCAAAATGTTCAATTTTGGTCTCATCTGACCACAGCACCTTCCTCCATACATTTGGGGAGTTTATCATATGTCTTTTAGCAAACTCAAAATGAGACTTACAATTTTTGTGTTTAAGTAAAGTCTTTTTACATAGATTTATATAGTGTGACCAAGTTGTCAAGCAGTTTTCCAAGTGATGCTAAAATCGCTTGGAAAAGCGCTTGATAACCCGCATGCAGAAATGCATGCAAAAACGCTTAACAAACGCTTCTACCTGGCAGGAAAACGCATGTAAAATCCGCATGCGTTTTTCCTGCCAGTGAGAAGCGGAAAAAATATGCAGCATTTCTGCATCGTGGGCACTTAGCCTTGTGGTCATATGGATAGATACTCCAGTCTCTGCTTGGGAACTTCAGGGTTATTTTTGATCTCTGTGCTGCCACTCTAATTAAAGCCTTCCTTGTCCCGGCTGAGAGTTTTAGTGGGCAGCCCTCTCTTGGCAGGTTTGTTGTGTTACCATGTTCTTTTCATTTGATGATAATGAATTTGATGGTGCTCCGTGGGATCATCAGAGATTGGGATATTTTTTAATAACTCAACCCTGACTTCTCAACAACTTTGGCCCTGACTTGTTTGAAGATCTCTTTGGTCTTCATGGTGTTGTTTGGTTAGTGGTGCCTCTTGCTTAATAGTCTTGCAGCCTCTGTGGCCTTTCTGAAAAGGTAAAGTGTATATACTGACAGACCATGTGACACTTAGCTTGCACACAGGTGACTTATGAAGGTAGGTGCTTGCACCAAAATTTTAGGGGCTTCATAGCAAAAGGGGTGAATACCTTTAGGCCTTTTAGAGATCATTTAATCTTCAACTTGCTTAACTGTTCAGAATGACAGTCATTTTCACCAGTGGTGCCCAAACTTTTACATGCCACTGTAGGTCATTCATTTTTCATGGATATATTGCAATTATAAACATAGGAATCTGTATTTGACCTTTATTATTTATTAAATTGTTCATGTAAAAAATAGTTGCTATACGGTGGAACAAAATGAACATACGGAATGCTTATAGACATAAAAATACAGACACATGAATGGCATATGGATGACAATACGAATGAAAAATCATCGATTTTGTGTGAATCCAGCCATATGGTGTAGCTGGCATCTGTCCTGTTGCATTTGAAATACAATTACACATTTTGTTTCCTTTATACTTCACGCACTAAAAAGCAGAAGCAATGCAGCACAATAGTTTTTACTGAAAAAAAGATGGTGTCAGGTGGTGCATTTGCTTGTATTTACTGAGCTTTTGTAATTTTTGTGCAATTGTTTGTTTTTTGGCACATCTGTTTTACCAGTGAAATTTTACATCCATACAAGCCACACTAAATAACGCAGTTCACAGGTGCTGGCTTTTTGGACATGTACCTACCTAGCATGTCTGATTGTTATTATGTCATATTTGAGAAGGTGGTTGAATTTTGTTGATAAACAAATAATAATAATGAAAAAAATGTAAACATTTTACTGAATAGGATTAATCGGTGTGATCTTGTTGACACAGGAGTGTGATGACATCAGCTGCTGCTTCAGAAAACGTTATTAACGCTACTGGAATATTATCACATATTATCACATCCAGGTGCATTGTTGTTTGACAGTAGGTTTCTCGCAGCAACTACTTCGTCTTTCAGGATGTTCGGCTCTCTATAATTTCCAGTCTCAGTTTCTTCTCATATCACTGAGTCTTTCTTGTAGAGGTGCTTTGTCTACTCTTTCCATCTCTAATTGATCTGTTTTGGCTGTTAGTTTGTTCCCATTGATGACTTTCAACATGCCCACTCTTCAATCATGACCACTCTGGTCTTGCCCCGCAGATGTTCGCTTTCTACTTTATATCTCTGTTCATACTGTATCTTTTGGTAATAAAGTTCTTTGTCTGCTTGAATGGTTCTCTTTAGTCTTTTACTGATGTTGTCTGCTTCCTGCTTGATACCTTTTGCTTTTGCCATTCATATTTCTTTGTTATTTAAGGTCTTTTCTGTTAACCATGGCTGGGGTGGGCTCTTCTGCCTCTTGTTTATTGTCTTACTGGCTTCTTCAGTAATAATAGTCTTTATATGTGTCCATAATTCCTCAGGCTTTTTTTCCTCCATGTCCAATGATGTAATTCGGTTGTGCAGACCATTCCAAAAAACTGATATGTTGGTCAAATCGAAGTGGAGGCGGTCTGTTGTCTAGTCCATTCGTGCAGCTTGACTCTAATCTTTGCTGTCAAAAATTAATCATCAGTTCCACTGTCAGCCCCTGGCAATAAATATATATTTTACTGTGCATGTCTGTTTTTGCACACCTGTTTAACTAGTCTAATTTGATACCTGTACTAGCCACACCAATACTTTAGCATGCTACCACTTTTTGCTTTTTGTACATGTACCTACCTACATAGAATTATTTATTAAATTATTTTAGGCAAGGGTTGATTAATTGGGGATAAAAAGATTGTTAAAAATTAATTGTAGTATTTTACCAAATGTATGGTAAATGAAAAAGTGACAATGGAAATGATTGGGATAGTATAAAAAAAAAACAACTCATACCACAGGTAAGAAGGTGAAAGCTGCTAGCAGCAACAGAAGCACAATCACTGGCACTAGCCATCTCGACAGAAGTACTATCAAACAGAGGCCAGAATGTGCCTCCTTTGCATATGACAAGCAAATTGTAACATACCTGGCGGCGTCCTTGCATGGTGGTCCATTTCCCACTGTGCAGGAGCGCGCACTTGATCTCCTGTCCAGAATGTCTCTCTGGCTTCCCTCCATGCTGTCTGTTTGTGTCTGTCTCTGCTGCCTAAGGGCGGCGCCCGATCACTTCCTGCTTTTTGTACCTGCTGTGGGTCACACCCCTTGTGCGTCCTCAGCCTATTGCTGTCTGACACTTGGTATATAGCTCAGCAGCTCCCTTCTATCCCTGCCTGAGCATAGTGTTTCCTTCAGTGTGTGCTTGCACTCTGAAGGTGCCAGGTCCCGTCTTTGTTTCCTTGTCTGCCTTTCCTGGAGGCTGTATTTCCAGGCCTGTCTGAACTTAGTCCTGTATGTCTCCTGCTTTGCGGTATCAGCTCCCGTGTCTGAACTGTGTCCTGTATGTCTCCTGCTTTGCGGTATCAGCTCCCGTGTCTGAACTGTGTCCTGTATGTCTCCTGCTTTGCGGTATCAGCTCCCGTGTCTGAACTGAGTCCTGTATGTCTCCTGCTTTGCGGTATTAGTTCCCGTGTCTGAACTGAGTCCTTTCTGTGTATCTTGTCTGTCCTGTCTGAACACGCTCCTAGCCTGTTCCTCCCGCCTTCTAGGGGCCGATTACCTAGACCCGCTCCTGTATCTTGTCTGTCCTGTCTGAACACGCTCCTTGCCTGTTCGTCCCGCCTCTCTGGGGGCAGTATTCCCAGACCCGCTCCTGTATCCCGCTGCAGTGTCGGTCTCCTCCGTACACTCAGTTCCAGTCTGAACTCTCTCCTATCCTTTACCTGTTTTGCCTCTATGTCCGTTCCCTTCCTTTTTCTGCAGAGTCTGAACTCGTACCTAACTCCTGCCTGTTGTCTCTGTACTCCCGTTTGTGAGTTTGTGGTCCACTCGCTACTTCACTGCAAGTACCCTGTGGGTGTCTGGCTCTGTCTTTCCCTTCCTGTCTGTTCCGTGTGAACAGAGTCCTGTCCTGCCCTGCTTCTGCCCGCTGCTCCGGCAGTCCTGTCCTGCCCTGCTTCTGCCCGCTGCTCCGGCAGTCCTGTCCTGCCCTGCTTCTGCCCGCTGCTCCGGCAGTCCTGTTCTGCCCGCTGCTCCGGCAGTCCTGTCCTGCCCTGCCTGTACCCCTCTGCCTGTAATGTTCCTGAGTCCCAGTGTGTACTGGGCCCTATCCCGCCTGTGTTCCTACCTGCTAGTGCCTCCCTGTCTGCACTCTAGCTGTGCTTGCCTGTACCCCCCCTGCCTGCTTACCCGCCTGCCTGCATACCAGTCGTGCCTGCCTATACCCACCAGTCTGTGTGCCAGCCTACCAGTCTGTTCCTGTATTCCCCTGTGTGGGTCAACAGCCGTGTCCGGGGTCTGTCCTGGAGTAGCACCTGGTCCCTCTGCTCGGTTCCTCCTTGGTGCACTGGCGTCGTATGCCGTCGTGCGACCCTGGTCGGATCGGGTGAATACCTAGTTACGCCCCTCCAGGCATTCACTCTCCGGCACGGTCCAGTGGAATCACTACCAATCACACGCACACGCCGCTTAGCCCGGGCGTGTGCATAACAGCATGCTCAGGCCATGGTTCCCGTTGAGCCCCACGGCCTTCGCTCTTTGAGAAGTTTTTCCAGCGAATACATGCATTAAAATAAAATAAATAAATTTTTTTCCCCCTTTAGCTGAGTTCCAGGCGAAATTACGCACCGTCCAGATGGATCTATCAGCTCTCGTTCCTGCGGATCCGCCACGTTACTATGGGGATCCAAGACAGTGTCGTGCATTTGTGGAGCAATGCATGCTACACTTTAAGGCCTACCCTCTCTATTTTCCTTCCGATTGGGCTAAAGTGGCCTTTATTATGTCTTACCTGGCGGGTGATGCCTTGGAATGGATCAACCCCCTATATGAAACACAGGATCCGATCCTCCGGGACCTAATGGCCTTCCTGGTGGCCTTTCTAATGGTCTTCGATGATCCTAACCCGGAGGCTCCTGCTGAAGCTTCACCTCCCAATATCCCGGAGCAGCCCCGATGGGTAATGTGTGTGGGTAGCGCAATAGTCCTCCAGCCCAATGAGACTACTGCCCACCCAGAATCCTCACAGGGTGACTACGCTTTCCGGAATACTTCTCTCAACCTCAAGAGGCAGTCCAGACGTGCTAGACTTAGAGGCAAGCCGTCACGCCAGGGTCTGTCCTCCCTGAGACCTCCTGACCCCAACCTTGAAGTCCCTACTGAAGCTTCATCTCCCTGTATCCCGGAGAAACCCCAATGGGTAATGTGCGTGGGTAGTGCACCAGTTCTCCTGCCCGAAGAGACTTCTGCCCATCCAGACTCCACACAGGAGAACTTCCTGCACCCGGCATCAGATGCTTCTCTCTCTTTAACCGGTGTGCATGTCCAAGGATGCTCCAAAGCTGTGGTTACCTCTGAGTCTGTGCACCTCTACTACCTGGCGGAGGATCCCCTGTTGCCTCCTGAATCCTCCGGGATACCACTCGATGACAAATGGAGAGAGACTTCTCTACACCCGGTACTCAATACTTTGTCCGCTTCGTCCTGTGAGCCTGACAATGGGTACCCCAAAGTGGTAGTTACTCCCGAGTCTCTACACCCCTCCGACCAGGCGGAGGACCTCCAGTTGTGTTCAGAACCCTTCGGGGTGCCACCTGGTGGTGAATGGACAGAGACTTTCCTATTCTCGGTACCCGATACCTCGCCTGCTTCCTCCAGTGAGTCCAACCTAGTGTACTCCGAAGCAGAGGTTACTCCCGAGTCTCTACACCCCTCCGACCAGGCGGAGGACCTCCAGTTGTGTTCAGAACCCTTCGGGGTGCTACCTGGTAGCGAAAGGACAGAGACTCTCCTATACTCTGTACCTGATACCTCGCTCGCTTCGTCCAGTGAGCCCAACCTAGTGTACTCCGAAGCAGAGGTTACTCCTGAGTCTCTACACCCCTCCGACCAGGCGGAGGACCTCCAGTTGTGTTCAGAACCCTTCGGGGTGCCACCTGGTGGTGAATGGACAGAGACTTTCCTATACTCTGTACCTGATACCTCGCTCGCTTCGTCCAGTGAGTCCAACCTAGTGTACTCCGAAGCAGAGGTTACTCCTGAGTCTCTACACCCCTCCGACCAGGCGGAGGACCTCCAGTTGTGTTCAGAATCCTTCGGGGTGCCACCTGGTGGTGAATGGACAGAGACTTTCCTATATCCTGGATCTGATACCTCGCCTGCTTCCTCCAGTGAGTCCGACCTAGTGTACTCTGAAGCAGTTGTTTTCTCTGAGCCTCTGCACTCTTCTGACCCGGCGGAGGACCTCCAGTTGTTTCCTGAATCCTCCGGGATACCACCAGATAACAAAGAGACAGTGACTTTTCCTCATTATGTACCTGATAACCCGTCTATTTTTTCCTGTGAGCTTGACAAGATGTACCTCGAAGCAGAGATTACCCTCAAGTCTCTGTCCCCCTCCAACCCAGTGAACGACTGGTCCTCGAATTCCCTGCGGAAGATTCTGGCAGGCCTGAAGAAGAGGGGGCGTAAGGGGGGAGGTACTGTAACATACCTGGCGGCGTCCTTGCATGGTGGTCCATTTCCCACTGTGCAGGAGCGCGCACTTGATCTCCTGTCCAGAATGTCTCTCTGGCTTCCCTCCATGCTGTCTGTTTGTGTCTGTCTCTGCTGCCTAAGGGCGGCGCCCGATCACTTCCTGCTCTTTGTACCTGCTGTGGGTCACACCCCTTGTGCGTCCTCAGCCTATTGCTGTCTGACACTTGGTATATAGCTCAGCAGCTCCCTTCTATCCCTGCCTGAGCATAGTGTTTCCTTCAGTGTGTGCTTGCACTCTGAAGGTGCCAGGTCCCGTCTTTGTTTCCTTGTCTGCCTTTCCTGGAGGCTGTATTTCCAGGCCTGTCTGAACTTAGTCCTGTATGTCTCCTGCTTTGCGGTATCAGCTCCCGTGTCTGAACTGTGTCCTGTATGTCTCCTGCTTTGCGGTATCAGCTCCCGTGTCTGAACTGTGTCCTGTATGTCTCCTGCTTTGCGGTATCAGCTCCCATGTCTGAACTGAGTCCTGTATGTCTCCTGCTTTGCGGTATTAGTTCCCGTGTCTGAACTGAGTCCTTTCTGTGTATCTTGTCTGTCCTGTCTGAACACGCTCCTAGCCTGTTCCTCCCGCCTTCTAGGGGCCGATTACCTAGACCCGCTCCTGTATCTTGTCTGTCCTGTCTGAACACGCTCCTTGCCTGTTCGTCCCGCCTCTCTGGGGGCAGTATTCCCAGACCCGCTCCTGTATCCCGCTGCAGTGTCGGTCTCCTCCGTACACTCAGTTCCAGTCTGAACTCTCTCCTATCCTTTACCTGTTTTGCCTCTATGTCCGTTCCCTTCCTTTTTCTGCAGAGTCTGAACTCGTACCTAACTCCTGCCTGTTGTCTCTGTACTCCCGTTTGTGAGTTTGTGGTCCACTCGCTACTTCACTGCAAGTACCCTGTGGGTGTCTGGCTCTGTCTTTCCCTTCCTGTCTGTTCCGTGTGAACAGAGTCCTGTCCTGCCCTGCTTCTGCCCGCTGCTCCGGCAGTCCTGTCCTGCCCTGCTTCTGCCCGCTGCTCCGGCAGTCCTGTCCTGCCCTGCTTCTGCCCGCTGCTCCGGCAGTCCTGTTCTGCCCGCTGCTCCGGCAGTCCTGTCCTGCCCTGCCTGTACCCCTCTGCCTGTAATGTTCCTGAGTCCCAGTGTGTACTGGGCCCTATCCCGCCTGTGTTCCTACCTGCTAGTGCCTCCCTGTCTGCACTCTAGCTGTGCTTGCCTGTACCCCCCCTGCCTGCTTACCCGCCTGCCTGCATACCAGTCGTGCCTGCCTATACCCACCAGTCTGTGTGCCAGCCTACCAGTCTGTTCCTGTATTCCCCTGTGTGGGTCAACAGCCGTGTCCGGGGTCTGTCCTGGAGTAGCACCTGGTCCCTCTGCTCGGTTCCTCCTTGGTGCACTGGCGTCGTATGCCGTCGTGCGACCCTGGTCGGATCGGGTGAATACCTAGTTACGCCCCTCCAGGCATTCACTCTCCGGCACGGTCCAGTGGAATCACTACCAATCACACGCACACGCCGCTTAGCCCGGGCGTGTGCATAACACAAATTAGTGGGCAGAAAGTCAGTATTCTGCACAGAATGATCCTTCTGATCACAAATGACTAAAAGGGATAATTGTTGTACTTTTTTCTTATTCTAAAAAGCATGAAAAGCCTGTCAGTGCTCTGTGTTATTAAACAGGCTATGGTTTACTATTTTTTCCACGGTGAGGTCATATCACATTGACATTACTAAGGCTGTGTTTGCATTAAGGAGATTGAAAGGGATTGGGTACAGTCCTAGGAGACCTCAAAGTGTTATATACAACTTTTCAGGGCAAGGGCAATTGGAGTACCTTTGATTCTTGACAAACTTATTCGCCACAATTCACATTTTTGGGAAAATTGCAGAATCTGCCTAATTTAAATGTAAAAATGATTAATATCTCAAAGAGAAACTAAACTTCTCCTTAATGTTTCATATTTAGCAGGCTCTTGAATTGTCTGTAGATCAGGGTCTCATTCATGAGAAGAAGATACAAGTTCATCAAGTTCAACCTATAACATAACTTGTTAATCTAGAGAAAGTCAAAACCCTGCTGAGGCTGATACTGATTGCCCCATATTAGGGGGAACATTCCTTCCTGACTGATTCCTTGGGTTCAAAGTCCCATCTCTGGAATTTAATACTCATAGCCTGTAATATTACCTTTTTCAAGAAAGGCATTCAAAGCCTTGAATTTTTTTAGTGACTCAACAATTACAACATAATGTGGCTGAGCATTCTATAATCTCAATACGCTTACAGTAAAGAATAGCCATCTGTAGATCCATCATAGATGAACCCTCCTTGTTTTGGTTACAGGCCTAGAAGTAAAAAGATCATTATGCAGATCTTTATACTATTCCCTCATATATTTGTATATTGTAGTAAGATCGCCCTTAAGTCTTCATTTTTCCTAACTGAATAACCCCAAGTTTGATTATCCGTCTTGGTACAGCAGTTCACCCATTCTCTTAATAATCTTGGTCACTCTTCTCTGCACCCGCTCTAGTTCTGCTGTTGGCACTGAGACTATAAATAAAGAAGCATGAACCACTCATCCAGCCCGAATCTGAGTCAACATTGATATAAAGGGCAGAGTGATATGCAAGAGGGGAGCTAGTTGAGGAAAGTGTGACATGGAATTGCTAGTGTCCAGGTCAGGCTGTTTATTGCTACTGTGCTGTGATTTGGACCGCCTTAATTAAGTGAATTTTCAAGGCATGATTAAAACTGAGAATGTTTGGAACATGTCTAATGCTCCAAGGCAGCGAGTTCTGCAGAACAAGTGCAGCACAAGAGAAGTCCTTGTGACCTATAAGTTGAAGCAACAGTAAAAATCCCCAAAAATGTAACATTGTACAATGTTTTTAGTGCAGTATCAAAAATTTGAGGGTCACAATGTAACCTCATGTACTTACATTATGCTGCGATTTGAGAGCAGCATATTCTGAGTTTGGCCAACATGTTGCAATCAAAATCACTGTGTAGCCCAAGCCATACAGAGGCTGGCCACTACTTTTTTATTGATGGTCTATCCTTAGGATAGGCCATCTATATATGAAGTTTGGAGATGCAACACCGGACACCCTCACCGATCAGCTGTTATCGGCAAGTTCACAGATGCTGCCAGAACACAGCAGCTCTGTCAAAACTATAGTGACTATAGTTCAGTTGAATAGGGTGTGCATCTGTAGTTCTCAATTGCAGCCACTATAGAAATGGTTTGGTAAATTCCAATATAATTAAGGTCATAGATAGGATATGTCCTTACATTTTACAAGCACTGTTTTAGTAATCATCTTAACATTTATCTCATTGAGTTATACCCATGAGAATGAACCAGTCAGCACAACTAGTCCCAAAAAACAGTAGTCATTTCAGCCCACAGCTTCCTCTAAAACCACAGCTATGTAGTCATTATATAACATACATAGTATGAACCTACTGTGGATTGAGTCAAATTTCACAGAAGATTTTTAAGTAATAATCACATCATCTGGTGTAAGCTCAGCTGGTTGAATTGCAATGCTCTGGAGAATATATTACTAAGTAATAGCGGCCACCAAGAAGTGAGCATCCAGCTGTTAATAAAAGTAAAAAATCAGTGTTGAATTTAAAATTTTTAGAAAGATTGACATGTCCACAAATGGTTCATAGATGGGAAAGTTATACTATGACTTACTGGTTAGTTACACTAAGTAAACTGCATGCCAAAAAAGTAGAAATATCATGTGTTAGAATCTGTGTGTTTTGATCATTTCAATTTTTAAGTTGAGCTTTAAGGGTTAGTTCATTATTATCTGGTCCTCCAACAATAAGGCTATCTGTTTGAACCCTCCTGTTTGTTTTTCTTCCATCTTGTCTTTTGCGGTCACGTGACCATCTTCCTTTATATTCCAGCTCTGCCCTTTTGGCTGTGCTGGACTTCAGTGTTTGACTGTTTCTCTAGCCAGGTGCTCCGGTGCCTTTCTCTGTCAGTTCGCTTGGTCCTTCTGGACCTCTAGTACATTTTGTCAGTTTGTCTTTTTGTGTTCTGCAACAACTTCTCTTTTTAGGAGGTGTCTCTTTTTTGTCCCAGTCCTTAGTTCTTTTAGGGACCCCTCCCCTTATGATATAGGTCTTCGTTCAGAATAGACGAGGACAAAGGCGGGTCTGTTCGCTAGGAACAGGCAGCCTGCTACATCGTAGGGATTCAGCTTAGTCTTACTGTAGGAACAGCTTTCCCCTATCTTTCCTTAGTAATTGTTGTAGATTATAACAGTAAGTCCAGCCCAAAAAACTAAAAGGAAAGAAATTCAGGGATCAGTATGGTTTCCGTCCAGGATTTGGCTCAATGCTTGCAGGGATTGTCTCTGGAGGTGGCCGAGCTACAGCAACACGTGAGTAGCTGTTCTGAAGCGCATTTTGTGGAACCCAAGGTACGACTGCCTGATGTTTTTTATGGTAAACAGCAAGATTTTTTTTCCTTTAAAAATGCTTGTTTGTTATATTTTTGTTTCAGACCAAGGTCCTCTGGGAATGAATCACAGCGCATTGGTTTTATTATGTCACTTTTGCGCAATGAACCACAGGGGTGGGCCTTTTCTCTCCAACCTAATGATCCATGCTTAAAGTCTGTAGAAGAATTTTTTTCTGCTATGGGTCTATTATATGACGATCCTGATAGAATCTCATCTGCTGAGGCAGAACTCAGGCGTTTGAATCAGGGGTCAGGTGATGTTGAAAATTATTGCACACACTTCAGAAGATTGGCTTCAGAAGTCTTATGGAATGATCCTGCTCTGAAATGTTTATTTCTTGCTGGTCTGAGTGAAAGGGTTAAGGATCTAGTAATTGCATTCCCTGCACCTGAGACTCTGCAGGATGCCATGCAATTAGCTGTTCATGTGGACAGGAGGCTGAGGTTCAGGCTGAATGAGGTAAAGACTCCTGTAATGTCAGGTCCTAGTCCCCAGAAAATCTGCTCAGATGGCAGAGAACTGATGGAGATTGGGGCGATGTCACTGCGCTCTCAGGAAAGAGACCGGAGGTTCGCTGAGGTATTGTGTCTTTATTGTGGTAAAACTGACCATTTGATTAAGTATTGTGAGCTTCATTTAAGTAAAGAAAAAAAAAGGTCACGTACGCCCGTATTGCTTGTTTACGCTCTGCAGGAGTATTTCTTTCTGGGAGTACTACATTGCAGGGAGATTTGATTGAATTTCAGGTATTTGTGGATTGTGGTTCAACACTTAATGTGATTGATAAAAGGTTTTTGTAAAAACTTAACTTGAAATCCAAACCTTTATCATCACCTATTTCTGTGATTGCAATTGATAACACTCCCTTGAAATGTATTACTCACAAGGTTGCTGCATTTCCCCTCACTATCAATGGAGTTCACCAAGAAATTTTGGACTTGGTTGTATTAGATAATTTACCCTCTCCGGTCATTCTAGGATCGCCTTGGTTAAAACTGCACAATCCTTTACTGGACTGGTCTACTAATGTGATTAAGTCTTGGAGTCCGAAGTGCAATGATAAATATTGTAATGGTCGCATTGCGGCTGTGGAAAAAGGGGAATTACCGGTACCTAGTCAAGATTTTTGGAGGGTTTTTTCAGAGGAGGAGTCGCAAATTTTACTTCCTCATAGGGATTATGATTGCGCCATTGAGTTTGTTCCGGGAGCTACTCTTCCCAAGAGTCGCTTGTTTAATATGACTATCCCTGAAAGAAATGCCTCGGAGGAATACATACAGTCTAGCCTGGCTGCTGGTCACATTAGACCTTCTAAGTCGCCTGTGGCAGTTGGATTTTTCTTTGTTCAAAAAAAGGACGGGGGTTTACGTCCATGTCTGGATTTTCGTGAAATTAATAAGATTACCGTACGCAATTCCTACCCATTGATGTTAATTCTTGACTAATTTAACCAGTTAGTGGGGGCCAAGTGGTCCTCTAAAATTGATCTTCGGGGGGCATACAATTTGTTACGAGTGAAGGAGGGTAATGAATGGAAAACTGCTTTTAACTCTCCAGTAGGTCATTTTGAGAATCTGGTGATGCCTTTTGGTCTTAGCAATGCACCTGCATTTTTTCAGAACCTTATTAATGACATCCTGAGACCTTTGATTGGTAAGAATGTGGTTGTGTATTTGGATGACATTTTGATTTATTCACCAGATCTAGAATCCCATTGGCAGAGTGTACGTGAAGTTTTGCAGTTATTGAGTGATAATACACTCTTTGCTGAGCTGGAGAAATGTGAGTTCGCTGTGCAGAAATTTAGTTTTTGGGCTACATTGTTTCCAGCGAGGGCTTTGAGATGGACCCTGTGAAGGTTCAGGCTGTGCAGGAATGGCCTAGGCCTATTGGTTTGAAATCTATACAGAATTTTTTGGGTTTTGCCAATTATTACAGGAAATTCATTAACAATTTTTCTGTAATTGTTAAACCTCTAACCGATTTCACCAGGAAAGGTGCGAATACGGTCCAGTGGACTACTGAGGCCATTGAAGCGTTTAAGTATCTCAAAGAGAGGTTCAGTTCTGCCCCTATCCTTATGCAGCCTGATGAGACCAAGCCTTTTTTGGTTGAGGTCGATGCTTCATCGGTGGGGGTCGGAGCAGTTTTGTCTCAGAAGAACAGAGATGGAGTACATCCTTGTGCCTTCTTTTCGAAAAAAAATTCGGAAACCGAACTGAATTATGATGTTGGAAATCGGGAGTTGCTGGCTATTAAACTCGCGTTTGAACATTGGCGTAATTTTTTGGAAGGCGCTAGATTTCCTATTCAGGTTTTCACAGATAATAAGAATTTGATCTATTTGGATGCTGCCAAGCGCTTGAATGCCCGTCAAGCTAGGTGGGCAATTTTTTTTTCTCGGTTTCATTTTTCTGTTACCTATATCCCTGGTACTAAGAATGTTAAAGCCGATGCTTTATCTTGCAGCTTCTCTCCTACTGTCGGTGCCAAGGAGGAGAGCATTTTACAGAAAGGAGTTGTGGTGGCGGCATTGGACTCCATTTTGGAGGATGGGATTCTGAAAGCTTAAGATGATGCCCCATCTAACACTCCCCATGGGAGGTTGTTCGTACCTAGAACTTTTAGGAGAGATTTGTTTGTGGAGAGTCATGAGTCTCAGTTGGCAGGTCATCCAGGAATTTCTGAGGCTAAGAGATTTATCAGTGGCAGTTTTTGGTGGCCTGGATGGCAGAAATAAGTCATCAAGTGGGTGCGTCAATGTACTGTGTGGCATAGGACAAACGCTTCACATACTCCTGTTGCGGGGTTCCTTTGCACTCTGGAGGTTCCTAGTGCGCCTTGGACGCATCTCACAATGGATTTTATTACTGATCTTCCTGTGTCCGAGAGTTTTACAGTCATCTGGGTGGTCGTGGACCGTTTAGTAAGATGTGTCATTTGGTTACATTCATTAAGTTGCCCTGCGCGAAGACACTCGCTAAGGCATTTGATGAGATTGTCAAGCTTCATGGCGTTCCCACGGATATTGTTTCTGATAGAGGACCTCAGTTTGTGGCTCGCTTTTGGCTTGCTTTTTGTGACAGGTTGGGAGTCCATTTGT
This sequence comes from Phyllobates terribilis, assembly GCF_046119375.1. Lineage (NCBI taxonomy): Eukaryota > Metazoa > Chordata > Amphibia > Anura > Dendrobatidae > Phyllobates > Phyllobates terribilis. The sequence goes on along the minus strand of NW_027362762.1, from coordinate 122,146,222 downwards.
CATTTTCGTCTGGGTATCATCCTGAGTCTAATGGACAGACTGAAAGAAAGAACCAGGATGTAGAACAGTTTTTGCGTTGTTTTGTGGCGGACAATCAAGAGGTGTGGTCTGAGTTTCTGCCTCTCGTGGAATTTGCTCTTAACAATCATACATTCTCCTTTGCCGGGTGTTCTCCTTTTTTTTGTTGTACTGGGAGACATCCGTCTTTTGGTTCGTTCTCCAAATTAGGGTCGGCGGTGCCGGAGGAGGAGAATTTTTCCGGTGATTTGGAGAGAGTTTGGACTAATGTACGTTGCAACCTTCAAGAGGCTAACAAGAAGTCGAAGAAGTATTTTGACAGAAAACATAAGGAGGTTTTGTTTACTGTGAGTGACATGGTTTGGTTGTCCTCGAAGAATCTGCGGTTGAGGATTCCCTCTAAAAATCTGGGTCTTAAGTTTGTGGGTCCATTTAAAGTGCTTCAGGTTGTTAACCCATCTGATGTTAGGTTGGATGTCCCTACTTCCTGGAAGATTAATCCTGTGTTTCATGTTTCCTTTTTGAAAAAGGCTGATGTGTCAGATAGGGACGCCACTGTCACAGTTCCTCCTGTGGTGGAAGACGGCGAATATGAAATTTCTCGTATCTTGAATTCTTGATGACATAGAGGGAGATTACAGTATCTTGTCTCTTGGAAGGGTTTTGGTCCCAAAGACAACTCCTGGGTAAGGATGGATGATGTCTCCTAGGCTTGTTAAAGCTTTCCACAAGAGGTTTCCGGATAGGCCTGGGCCTGGAGGATGCAGAGGATCCTCATAAAAGAGGGGGTACTGTTAGAACCCTCTTGTTTGTTTTTTTTCCATCTTGTGTTTTGCGGTCACGTGACCATCTGCTTTTATACTCCAGCTCTGCCCTTTTGGCTGCGCTGGACTTCAGTGTTTGACTGTTTCTCTAGCCAGGTGCTTCGGTGCCTTTCTCTGTCAGTTCGCTTGGTCCTTCTGGACCTCTAGTACCTTTTGTCAGTTTGTCTTTTTGTATTCTGCAACAACTTCTCTGTTTAGGAGGTGTCCCTTTTTGTCCCAGTCCTTAGTTCTTTTAGGGACCCCTCCCCTTATGCTATAGGTCTTCGTTCAGACTAGCTGAGGACAAAGGCGGGTCTGTTCACTAGGAACAGGCAGCCCGCTACATCATAGGGATTCAGCTTAGTCTTACTGTAGGGACAGCTTTCCCCTATCTTTCCTTAGTACTTGTTGCAGATCATAACACTATCACAGACTATTACAAGAGACCAGATGTACAGTAATACAAAGCAGAAGACAGCAGTATGTGCACAATTTCTCTGCAGCACCACTGAAGGTTAAATTAAGTATTACACAATTTATGGTCTGTATATTTGAAAGATCTGCAGGGTTTTCTATAATCAATCATTATATCCATATGACTACTAAGTGAGGATCCTGTGAGGATACCTTCCATTAATTCAGAGTTCTCTAATAGGTTTATTTTAGTTTTATTAAGGTAACAGCCCCTCTAACCCTCAACCACCTGTTAGCTTTTAAAGACAAACTTTTACTGCTTTTTTTACTTTAAAGGGAACCTGTCACCAGAAATAATGCTGTTAACTTGCAGATATGCAGTTAATCTGTGGGTTAACAGTGTTATTATACTACCCGGCGCCTGCGCGCAGTCGAATGCAGCGGCGAGAAAATTAACTTTATTCTTCCCACAAGCATTCGGCATTCAGCCATGAGGGCGGGTGAGGCGCCGGTTTAGTTCCACTTTAGGTTTACAGAGTATAGGTTTACAGAGTATACAGAGCGGCGGCTGTAACCGCGCCCCTAGCATTTTCTCCCTACTGCATTTGGCTGCGTGCAGGCACCGGGCAGCATAAAACGCTGTTAACCTGCAGATTAACAGTGTTATTTCTGGTGACAGGTTCACTTTAAACTGAGTACCTCCTATACTTGCTGCTGTTCCACTGATTCTGGAACAGTTTTTATTTTTCTTCTGTGTCTCTCCGTGCCAAAGATATACCAAATTTTCTTTTCAGACAACTAGTTGTATACCACAGAACTTCTCTGTGAGCGCAGCCCTGTTTTGACTGGTCTGCAGAGTAGAAAAAGCTAATGCCCACAGAGAAGGTCTGTGGAATACGCTGAGCTCGTAAAATATTTGAATCGTTATTACTGGGCCATAACTTTGGAATGGAGGGGCTCATAAAAATTAAAGTTGTTCCATAATCAGTAGACCAGTGAATGGTCTTATTTAAAGGGAACCAGTGACCAGCAAAAATGTTATTAACCTGCAGATATGGGCTTAATCTGTAGGTTAATAGCATTGCTAACCGGCACGACACCTGCACTCAGCAAAACACTGCAGGGGAGAAAATTAACTTTATTCTCCCCGGCAGCATTCGGTTTCAGTCACATGGGCGGGGGCGATGCTGGTTCAGTCACCGCTTTGAGTATACAGAGCGGCAGCTGTAACCGCGCTCCCGGCACTGACTGACACTTGGCTGTGTCTTATAATCCGGTGCGCCTTATAATCCACAAAATACAGAATATGAAAATTGTTTTTTTAACGAACTAAGTACAGCGAGATATATACAGGGTGGGCCATTTATATGGATACACCTAAATTAAATGGGAATGGTTGGTGATATCAACTTCCTGTTTGTGGCACATTAGTATATGGGAGGGGGAAAACTTTTCCAGATGGGTGGTGGCCATTTTGAAGTTGAACATTTTGGATCCAACTTTATATTTTTCAATGGGAAGAGGGTCATGTGACACATCAAACTTATTGAAAATTTCATAAGAGAAACAATGGTGTGCTTGGTTTTAACGTAACTTTATTCTTCCACGAGTTTTTTACAAGTTTATGACCACTTATAAAATGTGTTCAAAGTGCTGCCCATTGTGCTGGATTGTCAATGCAACCCTCTTCTCCCACTCTTGACACACTGATAGCAACACCGCAGAAGAAATGTTAACACAGGCTTCCAGTATCCGTTGTTTCACATGCTGCACATCTCTTTAAAGGGGTCTGAATACTTTCTGTACCCACTGTATATATTTTTATTTTATTTATGGATGGTTTATGAAGTTTATGAAGCATCAATAAGCCAACATAGACGTTTAAATGGAAGCACTTCCTCTTTTGCCTCCCGACGCACTCAACTGAGTAGCATTCCCTACAATACATGCAATATATGCATATAATACATATAAAAAATCTCCAATTTATAAAAATTAATGTATTTGTGTTCATTAAATAAAATGTAAAAAATATACAAGTATTTCTTTTTTTTCATATTTTTCCACAATATTAACAATAAATAAAATATAAGAATATAAAAAATCCATAAAATAAGAAAAAAATATTTAAATTACCCGAAAGAAAAAAAGATGGTAAAATAAGGGTATTCTCAAATTTAAAAATGATAAATTATCCCCTATCTGTGGGGATGACTTCCTAATTGCTGGAGGTCTGACTGCAGAAATGATCTTCGGAACTCCCATTAGAATGAATGGATCGACTGCAATTTCACTCAGAGCCCCAGTTATCGAGATTGGTGGGGTTTCCAGCAGTCAGATCTTCAGCAATTTGGAAGTTTTCCCCTATCGCATGAATACTAAACTGCTTGTGCATGCCCTCATCATCTCCCGCCTCGACTACTGCAACCTCCTCCTCTGTGGTCTACCTGCTAACACTCTTGCACCTCTCCAGTCCATCCTTAACTCTGCTGCACGACTAATTCACCTCTCTCCTCGCTATTCCTCTGCTACCCCTCTTTGCAAATCCCGTCACTGGCTCCCAATTGCCCAGCGTATCCAGTTTAAACTACTAACACTGACCTACAAAGCCATCCATAACATTTCTCCTCCATGCATCTCTGAATTTATCTCCCAATATATTCCCTTACGTAATCTCCGGTCATCCCAAGACCTCTTTCTCTCCTTCACACTTATTTGTTCCTAACCCAATCACCTCCAAGACTTCTCCCGAATATCCCCCATCCTCTGGAATTCTGTGCCTCAACACGTCCGATTAGCCACCACATTCAGATCCTTCAGACGGCGTCTGAAAACCCATCTCTTCAAAAAAGCATACAACCTGCCATGACCTCGCTGCAACCTCAACACCACCAGAGCTACTGCAACCCCCCCAACCTACTGTCTCCTTCCCCACCATCCTGCAGAATGTAAGCCCCCAAGAGCAGGGTCCTCTTCCCTCTGTACCAGTCTATCATTGTTAGTTGATTTACTGTAAGTGATATCTGTACTTTGTATGTAAACTCTAATCATGTACAGCACCATGGCATCAATGGCGCTATATAAATAAATAATAATAATAATAATAAATAGGGGATTGTTTTGCCATGTATTTGAAGGGCTCGGATACGGCTTTAAAGAAAGCGATTCATTTTTATTATAATAAAATGATTAGAGAAAATAGGAAAAAGTGCGTACACTTTTGCATAATATAAATCACAATGGTAAAGTACTTACAGCGCACACTATACAGGAAAAACTTCACCAAGAGCAACATACATCATCTGTCCGAGAAACATCAGCCGTGAGAAGCAAAACAGTGAAGACAGAGAAAAGTCCTGGGATGAATCCACACTGTGACGTCAGGGCATCCCCTTTTAGTCCACAGGTCAACAGGCTTCTGTCTTAGCTGAAAACTTCACTAGCTTATATCTTGTTTAAAAACTAATGCTTGCGTAACCAAATGTTACACAAATTCTGACAGGTTCTATTTGTTCAATATAGTATCTTTCTTCTGAGTGGCCAGCAAATCAGATGTCAATTAACACCAACAAATATATCAAATATATCACCGGAGATGAAACATGCCAAAGGCTACTGGTACCAGATGTTTTACCATTCTATAAACACAGCATATTCTCACCAAATATCGCTAACGAATATAAACATGCATCGTTCTCACTAAACATTGATAAAAAAGCTATGCAGTCCAGGTTTTGGGAAAATTACAAAAAGTACAAGGCTAACATGAGCTGAACTGTTACTGTGAAATATCTTAAAGGATTCTTTAAATGCAGTCTACCAATATGGATTCCTGATGGCCATTAACATCTTGGCACTACAGGGATTATTTCAAACTTGAGAATTCCCCTTTAAACCGATAAAGAGTCGACTCTCACAAATATTTCATAACATAATCTCTTGGCAGATTTGGAAAATGTAGTGTTTAAGGAAATGTTAAAAGACAAGAATAAATTATAGATTTTAGTAACAGCAACAGAGCTGCGTAAGAAATGTTTTATTGCTTGTAATAGAATCATAAACGTACGTACATTTATAAAATCTGGAGGAAGAGGACAAGATATGACATTGATACTTTCTCTGCGTGTTCTGTTCAAAGACATCAAGCTCTTCTTCACAGTGACAATTAAGCATACAAGTCTGGAATACTATGTTCAAACTCTTGTTCTTGGCAGAAGTGGGGGATTTTCTACAAAGGACATAAGTTATTCAGCAGTTACAGCCTTGAATGTAATGTAGATAAAGGAAATGATACAGATTTGTTCTTGGGAGCTGAAGTGGGAGGAATTCTGCGTCATTATATTAAAACTATGTATGAAGACACTGGGACATTTCACTACACTGCAAAACGTCACAATAGAAACATTGCATTCCAAAGTTTAATATTTTGTGGATTAGCACGCACATAGCAATTTAATAACAACAAAAAAAGATTACTCACTGTACCTTGGATACAGTACATAAAGACGGAACAGTTATTTATTTTAGATCACTTTGAACCCTGTGCATCATGTACAGTAGGAAACTGTATAGCAAAAGATGGTAATTCTGCACCTAAATAAACAAGTAACACCTACAGATTTTGCTGGAGATCCACAACAAAATCCACAATAGAACTTGCATTGTACTTTTTTTCTGTCACCTGTGAACATAACCTCCCTTTTATTGAATAGAAGAATGTAAAATACAATTTGTAATAATGTAATGTATGCAAAAAAAAGAAAATATATACATATGTATGTGTATATGTAGATATAGATATATAACAAAATAAAATGTAATAATATATACATCTTGCTAATATACCGAAATTAAAAGTTGTGGTCTGCCCTAACCTCTGTGATATGTCAATCACAATTTTTTGAATGACTAATAAAAGTGAAGTTTTATTTCACCTTTTCATCACTGGAGCATTCCTGTTTTTCTTATTTCTCAAGATTAGGGCACCTTCGCTGACTGTTTGTTAACTTTGTTATTGAAGATATTACTTACTTTTATATTTTAATATTTTAAACACATCTAAAAATAGGTTTTTCAAGTCGGACAACCATGTTCACCAACGACAACTACAGTTAACTGATTACTAATGAAATCTTGCGCATGCGCAGACTGAGTCGTTGGTTCATTAAAGTAATTTATAGGTTTCAGATAGAGGAGGCAGGTCACTAAAAAAAGTATTAACCTATTATACAAAGGCAAAAGGCAGGCAGAGGGGCTGAGGAATAGTCAGACTCGCAGGAGAAGACCAAGTATAACGTCCATCCCTAGTTCCCCTGCATTTCATTAACTTATAACTTCAACAGGTGGTTGCTGAACAAAGACTACACGGAATTCTTTATAAAGGCATCATTTTAATCTGAGTCAAAGTGCCATTATTGCCATCTCTTTACATTCTAAAATCATACTGACAGGTCCTCTTTAATGGATACTTTATATATCTTTATTTTGGCTGAATTAAATATATATTTTTTCAATGTGGCCAAAATTCCTCCACAGTCATGGGAATAACTGTTCCCTGTTTATCAAAATCATTTAATTATAATTGTTGCTGGTAAACATACAAGAACAAGGTATTAAAGGGTCTGTCTTAGACTGGGGAGGTCATTGAGGGTAATATTTTGACTAATTTAAAGGGTTTTTAACACTTAATAAAAATTGGTTTCATAAAAGAAGAATAAAAGCTAAAATTACCCAGGGAATCCATTCCCTGGGATAACATTGCGGCTCTGACAGTCTCTGCTAGAAGTGAAGTGATGAAGCCTTGACCACTAGACTCCTGATCCTGCAGCCAATCAGTGACCACAGCTGTCAGGTGACTGGAACTGGGAATTGGTTCTCTGGGTTAGTGTAGCTTTTTTATTCTAATATCAGTATTGCTCCTTATTGAGTTTTCTTTTAAGGCAGGAACCTACTAGCTCTCCAATAAATATATTTATTTTTCCATACATTTAATATGATCTTTGTATTGCGTTGCTTGTATGAACCATTTAGCACACTTTTGATGCAGTTTTTGAAGCCAAAAATAGAAGTGGATTAAAAAAAAATAAGAAGTAGCATATGTCTTTTTACCATTATTACTTTCTCTTCCTTTATAATGCTGTAAAAACTGCATGAAAAACCTTAAGGTTCCCACAATGAGTATTTGGTGAGTTTTTGACGCTGTATAAGTTTGCTGCCCTAAAATTACCCAACTTTCCCAGTAACCGCGTTGTTGAGGGCATGGCTAATGTTGTGGGACACATGCTCGGGGACAGCACACAGGGAGAAATAGTGGTTGCTGGGGACCGAGTACAGAGGGACGGCTGCCACCATCAGGTTGCGGAAAGCTTCCATCTACACGAGTCTAAAAGGCAACATTTTGAGCGCAAGCATTCGCGAAATGTGTGAATTTAGTATTGTGGCCTGTGGGATGTTGGCAGCGTATTTGCTCATGCGTTCCAAATACATGTCCAAATAGTCCGTGTCCAGGACTGGGGTAGGGACAACTGAATGCTGCGCTGGGACGTGGACGTGCTTGCTGATGGTGCTAGTTGAGAGTGTGCAACTACACAAGCAGGGTGGGAGGCATCTTCGCATGGGCCATTGTCAGGGAAATCTTGAGAAATATTGAAAATATTAACCATTTCTCCCACCCCTTCTTCACCCCTCCTTTATCCCCCATTTGTCACAAGAAGAGAGCTGACAGCCCAGCATCTGTCTCTCTGCAAATTATCACCCACAGCTGACGTAGCTTAAACAAACGCTGGCACACAAGAGGTGCCACCAACCTACTTAAAATGCGAGTGTGTTTTCACTGATAGAGGCAGTGGATGATTAGATGCAGGCTTGCAACAATTTACATGTGGCTGAGGAAGTTTCATTCCCAGGACTTCAAAGGGAATTTAATCAAAGTCCCCAGACTTTTGGGCTCTGATACGAAATATAGAATATTGGAAATTCCATAATTCTGATAATGATGGGACCCATACTTTTAGTAGCAGGGTCAGCCAAGTAACAAGATGCTTATTTTTTCATAGCCGTGAGCTCCTTCGGGGGAATGTGATGCAAAAGTAACAAAATAGCAGATCACAACTACACCATGTGTGGTCTCTAAATGAAGGTAAAATCATAGCAGAAAATATGGTATCACTTTTGGGCTTCTGGGTTCAACAAGCGATAAGCTATCCAAAAAAGCAGATCTCTTAATAAAAATGTGCAGGCTAGAGTTCATCCCAAGTGATGTCAGCACAGGATGTGTGTGGGCAGGTCTCCCCTTAGGTAAAAGAGAATCCACAGAGGATAGAAGAGCATTCTTTGCGGGAGTTATATTTATTATATAGATAAAGCACTGATAGGGGGCGCTATTGGACTCTCGACCTTGACCTGCAGCTGATACTCACAGTGAACCAAAAAGGCTGCCTAGGTAAATAAAAACAGAGATGGGGTATCTGCACTGGTCTAGGTGATTTAAAATCGCTAAGGAAATTTGACTGTGAACAGATAATTAAAATGTGGATATTTATTAATTCATAGTTAAAAAGGTATAAGTACAAGGCATAAAAACTGATATTGATTTAGATAGAACTGTGGGGGTGGCTGGCCCCCTAAAAACAATATAAGAACACAGTAAACTATTCCTAAGCATCATCTTTTACTGTGTTCTTATATTGTTTTTAGGGGGCCAGCCACCCCCACAGTTCTATCTAAATCAATATCAGTTTTTATGCCTTGTACTTATACCTTTTTAACTATGAATTAATAAATATCCACATTTTAATTATCTGTTCACAGTCAAATTTTCTTAGCGATTTTAAATCACCTAGACCAGCGCAGATACCCCATCTCTGTTTATATTTATTATATGCAACAGATCCTGTTTGATAACAGTCAAATCAGAGGAGAGCTCCCCTCCAACTATATTGAATCGTCCCAGCGATCATATAGTAAGTTTCTGCTTTAATCCTTATTAATTTATGTAACTGCATATGTATTGTAAATGTCTCCTTTGTAAAATCTTGTATATTTTTCTTAAACACTGCCCCCCTTTTGGATTAAAACTAAAATGTAATAGTCCTGTTTCTTTTATTCTGTAATCGCTCCCTCTCCCGAAACCATATACACTACCAGAAAGCAGGCGTCCGGCCAGGACTGTATTATAGTTCAAACGCGGTCGGTGGTGGCAGCAAATAGTAATAATTGGGTTATCGTGAAGCTGACAGTGACCGTACGGCGGGCGCACACACTTATTCCATGCATTGGAATCCGGAGGTGTGAAGCCATATGCTCACTGGTCGCTTGCCGATAGCTACGTAGTGAGTAGTTGGGATCGCGTGCTTGCGTATCCCTGATGAAATTCAGACAGACTGATGGCAATAGTGAGATATTGTGTGATCTGCCTGGTGTCGTCACTGTGGAACCCTGACAGCCATGGACAGGGGATTGGCGTGCACGCACAACAGCGGAAGAAGCAGTGGTGTCACCCGCAGACACTGTTTCTGGACCCTGGGGTTTGGCCCACTTAGTAGGGTACTTTTCTGCCATGTGCCTGATCATGCTGGTGGTGGTCAGGCTGCTAGTTTTGCTACCCGTGCTGATGCTGGCCTTGCAGGTGGTGCAAATGGCCTTTTTGGGGTTATCTGCAGAGTCTTTAAAAAACAACCAGACTCAGGAAGACCTAACAATTGTACTGGCAACTTCCGTTGTGTTAGTGTTTGGGTATGTGCCCACAATGCGCAAATGAAGCAGAAATTTGCGCTTCATTTCTGCATGTCATTTTCCCGGAAAAACGCATGCGGAATTTGGTATGCATTTTTCGCGCGTAATTCGCGCGTTTTGCACATGTGGAATTGCCTTGCGTTTTATACTGCATTGTAGATGGCAATTCCGCATGCGTAAACACACAAAGAATTGACATGCTGCGGAATTTTCCGCACATCAAAAACAATGCGGAAAATTCCACAGAATGGGCATTACAATTGCGGAATTACATAGAGGACCATGGTAGAGGGCTTAACATGCTTTTATCATGCGTTTACGCTGCGGAAATTTCCGCACAAAATACGCATGAAATACACATCGTGGGCACATACCCTTATGGGGAACGATTTGCGTCTGCGGCCACCAAACAGCTTCTTTCTGCCTGTTGTGGTGCTACGCCACACTCCCTCTGTATGCTGCTACCCTCGCTCTGCATGTCCCTCTTCCATTCTACAAATGGAAAAGTGAACAGCTCTTCTGAGTGTCCAAGTGTGGGATCAGTTGTCTTCGGGCATTTGGCATAGTGGGAGGAAGGAGGATCAGGGTGAGGAATATGCTGTCCAGACTCACGGCTACTGAGACTTGACTATGTGGAAGACAGGGTGTTGGTGGTGGTGGCAAAGTAACTGGAAGCATTATCTGCTATCCAACCAACAACCTTTTGACACTGCTCTGGGTTCAATAGTGGTGTACTGCAGTCCCCTAGTAATTGGGACAAGAAGGTCGAGCTACAAGATGTGGGTGTTTGTTGTGGCACAATTTCAGCTTGCCCACGCCACCTCCTCGGCCTCGGCCTCTGCATGCACCATCACCATCACGTCCACTTCCCCATCCCTTGCCATGCACCTTGCCCATTTTAAATGGAGGACAATATTTTCCACGTTCATGAGAAATAGCTGATTTTGGAACGCAGTTATATGTGATACATCTGACAAAGAACCACGGTTTTAAATAGCAGACATGTAATTTACTATTATTATTCTACACAGAGACCTAGTGTGAATAGCTTGACCAACACACTGCAACGAAATGGAGGCAAAAAAGGCTGATTTTGGAACACTGTTCTAGGTGATATGTCTGACAGAGAACCACGATTTTAAATAGTAGACCTGTAATTTACTAATATTATTTTACATAGAGACCTAGTGTGAATAGCTTGACCGACACACTGCAACAGAATGGAAAAGGAGGCAAATATTTTTCAGATTCAGTTCAAATTTCTGGATTTTTATAGCTGAAATATGGAACAGATATGGCTGTATTCTGCAGTGCTAACAAGCAAATGGGCAGAAAAATGGTGTACTCTGGATTGCTTTTTAAGCAAATAACCAGGATTAAGATAAAAGAAAGATTGCCCTGGCCCCTGATATATGGGGCCATGTCTACAAATATCTGTAATTACAGCAGCAGCAGACAGGACGTTCAATGGACCCGCTTGCATTATATGCCCTGCAGTCTGCCACATGCCCTGCCTGCCTGCCTAACTCCTGCTATCACCACTGAATATACGCAGCTGGATTAGTCCTCAGAAGGACTGTTAGTTCAGATGGTTATTTATATATATATATATACATATATATATATATATATATATATGTTGTGGAATTCCTATACTAACTATAAACAAGCAAATCTCTCCCTGACTCAGCAGTACCTCTCCCTACTCTGCCTGTTTCCGGGGTAGACTGTGATGAGCATAGCGGCACCAGTTCTTATATAGACCTGATGATGCTGTGTGGCCAGCCAATCAACATGGCTATGGCCAGTGTGTGGCAGGCAATCCCTGCATTTTCATTGGCTCTCTAAACATGCAGGGCGGGGACTCGAGTTCCCGCCCGAGCAAGCCGGAAATACTCGCCGAGCTTGTCGAGCACCGTGATGCTTAGGTGAGTACCGAGCAGTTGCGAGCACGTTCGCTCATCACTAGTCAACAGCAGTCAGTCACTGAGATCCAGATCATACAATCTGGATCGGCAGAGCTACTGAGCTCAGTGATTGACTGCAGCACTATAAAGTGAATGTCAGCAATCCAGTAAAACAATAGCAACTGGAGCAGCGCCAGAGACAGAGAGTGACTGCAGGAGAATGGAGCAGAGCAGCACCATTGAGTTTGATCAGAGTGTGATCATAGTGTGCACCGAGTCTCTCAAATGAGGAGAAGATAGTAACATAGTTTTTTTAAGGTTGAAGGAAGACTAAGTCCATCTAGTTCAACCCATAGCCTAACTTGTTGATCCAGAGGAAGGCAAAAAAAAAACATGTGGCAAACACTAAGCTCCACATTGGGGAAAAAAATTCCTTCCCGACTCCATACGACAATCAGACTAGTTCCCTGGATCAACGCCCTATCAAGGAATCTAGTATTTATAACCTGCAATATTATACTTTTCAAGAAAGGCATCCATGCCCTTCTTAAATTTTAACAGTGAATCATTCATTACAACATCATGCGGCAGAGAGTTCCATAGTCTCACTGCTCTTACAGTACAGAATCCCCGTCTGTGATTATGATTAAACCTTCTTTCCTACAGACGTAGAAGATGCCCCCTTGTCCCCGTCTCAGGCCTCAGAATAAAAAGATCAGTAGAAAGTTCTTTGTACTGTCCCCTCATATACTTGTACATAGTAATAAGATCACCCCTAAGCCTTAGTTTTTCCAAAGTAAATAACCACAAGTGTAATAGCCTGTCTTGGTATTGCAGACCCCCCAGTCCTCAAATAACCTTGGTCGCTCTTCTCTGCACCTGCTCTAGTTCAGCTATGTCTTTCTTATACACCGGAGACCAGAACTGTACAGAGTATTCTAAGTGTGGTCGCACTAATGACTGGTATAGAGGTAAAATTATGTTCTCCTCATGAGCATCTATGCCTCTTTTAATGCATCCCATTATTTTATTTGCCTTTGCAGCAGCTGCCTGACACTGGCCACTAAACGTGAGCTTGTTGTCCACCAATACACCCAGGTCTTTTTCAGTTACAGTTTTGCCCAGTATTTTACAATTAAGTATATAATTATACATTTTGTTTCCTCTGCCCAAGTGCATTACCTTACATTTATCCCCATTAAAGCTCATTTGCCATTTATCAGCCCAAGCTTCTAGTTTACATAGATCCTCCTGTAATATAAAATTGTCCTCCTCTGTATTGATTACCCTGCAGAGTTTAGTGTCATCTGCAAATATTGAAATATTACTCTGTATGCCCCCTACAAGGTCATTAATAATTATGTTAAAAAGAAGGGGGCCCAATACTGACCCCTGTGGTACCCCACTGTTAATTGAGACCCAGTCTGAGTGTTTTCCATTAATAACCAGCCTTTGTTTCCTATCACTGAGCCAATTCTTAACCCACATACATATATTTTCCCCTATCCCCAAGGTTCTCATTTTATGTATCAACCTTTTGTGTGGAACCGTATCAAAAGCTTTTGAAAAGTCCATATACACAACATCCACTGCATTTCCTTGGTCCAGTCCAGAACTTGCCTCCTCATAAAAACTGATCAGATTAGTTTGACAGGAACGGTCCCTCGTAAACCCATGTTGATATTGGGTTATGAGGTTATTCTTCTTCAGATACTCTAGTATAGCATCTCTTAGGAAACCCTCCAGGATTTTACCCACAGTAGAGGTTAAGCTTACTGGCCTATAATTTCCAAGTTCAGTTTTTGTCCCCTTTTTGAATATTGGCACCACAATTGCTATACGCCAGTCCTGTGGCACAGACCCTGTTATTAATGGTCTATCTATGACATTACTTAATTCCTGCAGTACTCGTGGGTGTATCCCATCCGGGCCCGGGGATTTGTCAACTTTAGTGTTGAGCGAGCACTAAAATGCTCGGGTGCTCGAAGCTCAGGCCCAGCTCACTGTGATACTCGGGTGCTCGACCCGAGCAATGAGCCCAATGTTAGTCTATGGGAGACCCGAACATTTTTGCGGCGGCTCCCCCGGCAATCTGTAGAAAGCCTAAAAAGTGCCCAAAACGATAGTGACAGTGCTCAAATGACATGGGGACAGCATGGGGATCGCCCCTGGAAGCATTTCTGACCCCAGGTCACTGCTGTCAACAACGTGGTCAGAGGTATTAAGCCACTTTTACAGGCTCACAATAAAATGTTCAAAAATGAAAGTGAAAGTGCTTTCCTGTGAAATATGTTAACCCCTTAACGACCATGGGTCTTTCTGTTTTTGTGTTTTCCTTTTTTGCTCCCCTTCTTCCCAGAGCCAGAACTTTTTTAATTTTCGTTCAATATGGCCATGTGAGGGCTTATTTTTTGCGGGACGAGTTGTACTTTTAAAGACCATCACTGGTTTTACCATATCGTGTGCTGGAAAATGGGAAAAAAATTCCAAGTGCAGTGAAACTGCAAAAAAAATGCAATTCCACAGTTGTTTTTTGGGTCCTTTTCTTACCACGTTCACAGATTGCTAAAACTGACCTGCCATAATTATTTTCCAGGTCGTTACGAGTTCATAGACACCAAACATGTATAGGTTCTTTTTTATTTAAGTGGTGAAAAAAAATCCAAAGCTTGCAAAAAAAAAAAAAAAAAATTACGCCATTTTCCGAGACCGTTAGCTTCTCCATTTTTCGGGATCTGGGGCCAGGTGAGGGCTTATTTTTTGCGTGCCGGGCTGACGTTTTTATTGATACCATTTTGGGTAGATCCGATGTTTTGATCGCCCGTTATTGCATTTTATTGCAAAGTTGTAGCGACCAAAAAAACTTAATTCTGGCGTTTAAAATTTTTTTCTCGTTACGCCGTTTACTGATTGTATTAATTCTTCTTTTATATTGATAGATCGGGCGATTCTGAACGCGGCGATACCAAATATGTGTATGTGTTTTTTTTTTATATATATATATATTTTATTTTGAATGGGGCGAAAGGGGGGTGACTTAAACTTTTATATATTTTTTATTTTTTTTATTTTTTTAAAAACTTTTTTTTTACACTTTCTGCTTGCTTCTATAGTCTCCAGAGGAGACTAGAAGCAGCAGTTGTCTGATTGCTTCTACTGCATACAAGCGATGAGCAGATCGCTTGTATGCAGGAGAAATGCTCACTTGCTATGAGCGCTGACCACTAGGTGGCGCTCATAGCAATTGAGACATGACAACCACAGGCGTCTGCTGCAGACCCTGAGTTGTCATGCCCACCCATTGGTGACCCGCGATCACGTGACGGGGTCACTGATGGGCGGGGCTTAGGACTCCCGGAAGCGCGAGTTAAATGCCACTGTCAGAGATTTAACATGTTAACAGCCGCGGGTGGATGTGCTCGCTTCAGGGCGGGCTCACCGCCGTAGCCCCCGCTGAACCGGCCTTCCCGACCTGGTGCGTACTATTACTGACCAGGTCGGAAAGGGGTTAAGGAACATCTTTTCCAGGGTAAAGACTTGTGTATAAGGTAAAATAAATAACCAAAAACAAAAATACTCCTCCACACCTTGGGCTATGTTCACAAGTAGCATTTTTTATGCGTTTTTGCACGTTTGTATTGCTTTCAACCGTGACAAATGCATTCACCTGGAAATGTCATTTTAACATTTTACAACCTTATCTGGCCATGTGCTGTGTGACACATGCATACAGTGCTAAAAAGACATGGGAACAGCATGGGGAAGACCCCTGGAAGCATCTCTGACACCCAGGTCACTGACTAAAAGTGTGCCCATCAGAAGTGATCCTTGCCGCATCAGAAGATGCAGACTTGCAACTATCCCCGTGCAAGTCCTTGTCCCAGGGCAGTGTTCAATTGTACCTCCCCCATAACTTGCAATACAAGCGCAAGTATGCAGCCTGCCACCCACCCACCCGCAGGCTGCAATACCATACTGCTAGCTTGCTTGCACTTGAAATTGGGCCTTTTAGGCATGTGGAGGTGGAATCTGGCCACCACGTCATGGCTGCGTCGGTAGCCTGGTATTGATACTCAGTCCCCAGCCGCCCGGCGGCCGGGTGTCCACGCTTGGTCCCCAGCCGCCAGGGGGCGGTCGGGTGTCCATACTCAGTCCCCAGCCGCCCCACGGCCGGGTGCCCACACACAGTCCCCAGCCGCGTGGGGGTGGCCGGGTGTCCATAAACGGTCCCCAGCAGCCCCTATTTGTCCCGGTGCGCCTTATACACAAGCGTGCATACCAAAACATTACCTGTGCCCTCCCCAGTGCATTTAGTGGGAAGGACAGCCTAACCACAAACACGTGGACAAGTGAATGTGGCCAGGAATGGTCCATCTCACTGACGCCTTCACACTGGGTTAATATTGTGGAAGCCGGGACACAGTTGGACACTGGGATGCAACACGTCCTCCAGACATAGAGGATTGCGGGTCCTGGGTCAATCAGGCTTCAACACAAAGTTCAGAAGGTAGACAGCAGCAGTGGTCGGCCTCCTACACAACGAGTAAATTATTCATGATCATGAGGCCATCCACCTCTTAGCTTTCTGTTCCTTGGAATGCAAGCGCATGTATGTAGTAGCAGCTAGGCCTGAGGTGGTCAGTGTTTTGGCGCATATTCTACCTCCTTCGAGGATTGCTGGATGTTTTCCTGCTACTATCCCAGTTCTATGACTCCCGTTAAAACAAAGCTTCAGGTGATGAATGATGGATGAGGTGGTGGCAAAGGAGAAAGAGCAGGAGGAACAGGGACCATTCACATCAATATCAGGCCAGCCAACCACACATGTCTTGTAGGATATGTTTCTGTACCAAAAGGAGCTGTTCAGCTACACAGTTATAAGGCATACAGTGAATGCAATGCCTACCAAAAATTTCGAGGCACTCCAATGCCCCTTGGAAGTGACATGGAGGTCAGAGGGCCTTAACTAAACCGTTTTTTCCATTTATAGCAACTGGGTCTCCTGTACACTGTTGGCCTAAGCAGGGAATGGAAGGCTTTCCAAAAATTATTAGGCACTGCAATGCCCCTGGAAACAGACGTGGATTACAGCGTATTAAAAACCTTCTACCCATTATTGGGGAGTGGGTCTCCCTTAGTGTTCGCCTATGCATTGAAAAGCAAAAGCTGACAAAAATTAGGAGGAAATGCAATGCCCGTTGCAAGAGTCATGGAGGTTAGAGGTAATTAAAAACAACATGTCAATGCCCCTTGGAAGAGCTGTGGAGTTCAGAGTGGTTTAACAAGACGGTTTTAATGCCCCTTAGAAGAGACGTGGAGTTCAGAGTGGTTTAACAAGACAGTTTTAATGCCCCTTGGAAGAGATGTGGAGGTGACAGTAGCTTAACAAGATGGTTTTAATGCCCCTTGGAAGAGTGGTGGAGGTTACAGTGGAATAAAAAGACAATATCAATGCCCCGTGGAAGAGACGTGGAGGTCACAGTAGCTTAACAAGACGGTTTTAATGCCCCTTGGAAGAGTGGTGGAGGTCGCAGTGGAATAAAAAGACAATATCAATGCCCCTTGGAAGAGTGGTGGAGGTTACAGTGGAATAAAAAGACAATATCAACGCCCTGTGGAAGAGACGTGGAGGTCACAGTAGCTTAACAAGATGCTTTTAATGCCCCTTGGAAGAGTGGTGGAGGTCACAGTGGAATAAAAAGACAATATTAACGACCCTTGGAAGAGACGTGGAGGTCACAGTAGCTTAACAAGACGATTTTAATGCCCCTTACAAGAGCCATGCAGTACAGCATATTAAAAACATTATTCCCATTATTGGGGAGTGGGTCTCCCATAGTCTTTGCCTATGCCTTCCCAGCAAAAGCTGCCAAAAATTAGGAAGGGGGAACTTGCAATGTCCCTTACAAGACCCATGCAGTACAGCATATTAAAAACATTATTCCCATTATTGGGGAGTGGGTCTCCCATAGTCTTTGCCTATGCCTTCCAAGCAAAAGCTGCCAAAAATTAGGACAGAGGAACTTGCAATGCTGGCAACATGGACCACGGTCACCCTGGTGGTATAGTGGTCGTGGAGGCTGAGGATAAGGAGAAGTGCAAAAAACAGCCGAAATGAGGAAGCGTATACCCATGTGTGGGTGTGAAGCGATGCATGAGAATGCACCTCCCGAAATAACACAGTGGATTTGACTTTATGTTACTCTGCTGTCATTTGGTGGTGATGAGAAGTCTGGCTCAATCCAGCCCTTGTTCAATTTGATAAGGGTCAGCTTGTCAGCATTGTCAGTTGACAGGCGAGTGCGCTTATCAGTTATAATTCCCCCAGCGGCACTAAAAACACGCTCCGATAACACGCTAGCGGCAGGGCAGGCCAGGACCTCCAAGGCATACAGAGTGAGTTCATTCCAAGTGTCCAGCTTGGATACCCAATAATTAAAAGGCACAGAGGAATCACGGAGGACGCTGGTACTCCCTCGCCATCTTTTGAAACTTTCCACTCCTTGTGAGAGTACCCTGCGCCTCAGGGCCTGTAAGCTGGGCAGGTCTCAGAAAACTGTCCTAGAACATTGACAGTGTTCCCCTGCCTCTGCTGGATTGGAGTTGCGTCTCTCTCGCCTGTATGCCTTTGTTGGGCAGCGAACTGTGACCTCTGCCACTACCGTGTTCAGATGGGAATTTTTTTAATAGTTCTGCAGCAAGGGCCTTCTGGTACTGCCCCATTTTTGTAGACCTCTCCAACTCAGGAATAAGAGAGTGAAAGTTCTCCTTGTAGAGGGGGTCTAAAAGTGTCATCAACCAGTAATGACTGTCACCCAACATTTTGACAATGCGAGGGTCACGGTTAAGGCAGCGTAACATAAAGTCAGACATGGGTGCCAGACTGGTAACGGGCAAGACTTCCGTGTCCTCACCAAGATGACGACTGATAGTGTTGAGCGATCACTAAAATGCTCGGGTGCTCGAAGCTCGGGCCGAGCTTACCGTGATACTCGGGTGCTCGACCCGAGCAACGAGCCCAATGTTAGTCTATGAGAGACCCGAGCATTTTTGCGGCAGCACCCCCGGCAGTCTGTAGAAAGCCTAAAAAGTGCCCAAAACGATAGTGACAGTGCTCAAAAGACATGGGGGCAGCATGGGGATCGCCCCTGGAAGCATTTCTGACCCCCAGGTCACTGCTGTCAACAACGTGGTCAGAGGTATTAAGCCACTTTTGCGGGCTCACAATAAAACGTTCAAAAACGAAACTGAAACGGTTTTCCTGTGAAATATGTTAAGGAATTTCCTTTCCAGGGTAAAAACTTGTGTATAAGGTAAAAACAAAAATACTCCTCCACACCTTGGGCTATGTTCACAAGTAGCATTTTTCATGCGTTTTTGCACTTTTGTATTGCTTTCAACCGTGACAAATGCGTTCACTGGGAAATGGTTTTTTAACATTTTACAACCTTATCTGGCCATGTGCTGTGTGACACATGCATACAGTGCTGAAAAGACAAGGGATCAGCATGGGGAAGACCCCTGGAAGCATCTCTGACCCCCAGATCACTGTCTAAAAGTGTGCCCATCAGAAGTGATCCTTGCCGCATCAGAAGATGCAGACTTGCAACTATCCCCGTGCAAGTCCTTGTCCCAGGGCAGTGTTCAATTGTACCTCCCCCATTCCTTGCAATGCAAGCGAAAATATGCAGCCAACCACCCACCCACCCGCAGGCTGCAATACCATACTGCTAGCTTTCACTTAAAATGGAGCCTTTTAGTTTGGAGGAGGCCGAAGCTGGCCACTACCTCATGGCCGCTTCGGCAGCGAGGTATCCATACTCTGTCCCCAGCCGCCCGGCGGCCGGGTGTCCACGCTCGGTCCCCAGCCGCCAGGTGGCGGCCAGGTGTCCATACTCGGTCCCCAGCCGCCCTGATTTCTCCTGTCACCTTCCCCCACACTTTTCTTAGCCGGGCCTGCTTTAGGGCAGCATTGGACGAGCCCACCAGAGAACCAGACTCCTCCGGTGGGCCCTGGCTTCTCCATCAGGGGAGTTGAGAGTGCCTAGGTGAGGAGCATGATGATGATGATAGAAGTTAGCATCTGCTTTGTTTTCTTGGAATGCAAGCGCATGTATGTAGTAGCGGCTAGGCCTGAGGTGGTCCTCGTTTTGGCGCATATCCTACCTCCTCCGAGGATTGCTGGATGCTTTCCTGCTACTATCCCAGTTCTATGACTCCCGTTAAAACAAAGCTTCAGGTGATAAATGATGGATGAGGTGGTGGCAAAGGAGAAAGAGCAGGAGGAACAGGGACCATTCACATCAATATCAGGCCAGTCAACCAGATATGTCTTGTAGGATATGTTTCTGTAACAAAAGGAGTGGTTCGGCTACACAGTTATAGGGCATACAGTGAGTGCAATGCCTACCAAAAATTTCGAGCCACTCCAATGCCCCATGGAAATGACATGGTGGTCAGAGGGCGTTAACTAAACCTTTATTTCGATTTATAGCAACTGGGTCTCCCGTGCACTGTTGGCCTAAGCAGTGAATGGAAGGCTTTCCAAAAATTATGAGGAACTGCAATGCCCCTTACAAGAGCCATGTGTGGCACCCCAGGGGTCTGGTCACCACAGTAATAGAGATATTATGTCGGAGAGCAAGTGGGAGGTTTCCTGGTCAGGATCCCTTAAACATGCAACATCCTCCTGCGCCAATCCTGGGAGGGGAGAATTCTGCCCTTATAAACTGGATCTGGGGCGGGGTTGAGTGAGTCAGAGAACAGTCAGAGTCAGAGTGAGAGCAAGGGAAAGTAACAGCAAGGAGCTCTGTAGGAGCTAGGAGCTAAAGACCAGGGTCTGGAAGCTGAGCAGAGCTCGCCCTGGCAGAAGACAATAGGAACCGGACACAGGAGTCCGAAGCTGTGAGGACTTATATATCCAGCAGCAGAAACCAGCCGGCAGGGGATTTCAGGTCCTCTGGCCATAGAAGCCCGGAGGCTCAGTCACAAGCAAGGGACCAGCACCGCCGTCGTGGAGCGGAGGCTAACAGAAGGCCCCAAGTCACCAGCCATACGGGTGAGCACTACACGGTACACTCAGGGACGTGGGCTACTTCTACCCGCTTACAGCAAGGTAGCCAGGAAGAGTGCAGACAGACGGGGAGGCCTACAACTCCACCTGGCCAGGGGAACTCCTGCTTGCTCACAGACTGACCAGGCCTCTTATGCTAGCCAGTACTCCCGGGAGTGTCTACCTTATAATCATCAGTAAAGACCCTGAACTGCACTGCAAAGACTCTGAGTCGTTCCTGCTGCGCTCGTGCACCATCACCCCCATCATCCACACTCACTGCCCTGAGGCTATACTCCTCCCGAGGGGAGTTATCCCATTCTATGCTGCGCGCACAACACCAGCCTCAGCGGTCTGCCTCGCAGCGGTGGTACTCCCTGACCGCAATCCACGGGTGGCGCAGTCGGACAATTAACCTCAAAACCTAAGAAATACTGCCACTGGTTTGACCAGCCTGAGCCACGGGACTGGGTCACCGCCACGGAGACTACAGACCCCAGAGACCCGGCACCGGGTATCCCACACACATGTACACACGGCCCAGGGGGCGCGTCACATGCAGTACAGCATATTACAAACATAAGTCCCATTATTGTGGAGTGAGTGTCCCATAGTATTTGCTTATGCCTTGCAAGCAAAAGCTGCCAAAAATTAGGACGGAGCAACTTGCAATGCCCCTTACAAGAGCCATGCAGTACAGCATATTACAAACATAAGTCCCATTATTGGGGAGTGGGTGTCCCATAGTATTTGCTTATGCCTTGCAAGCAAAAGCTGCCAAAAATTAGGACGGAGCAACATGCAATGTCCCTTACAAGAGCCATGCAGTACAGCATATTACAAACATAAGTCCCATTATTGGGGAGTGGGTCTCCCATAGTATTTGCTTATGCTTTCCCAGCAAAAGCTGCCAAAAATTAGGACGGAGCAACTTGCAAAGCACCTTACAAGAGCCATGCAGTACAGCATATTACAAACATAAGTCCCATTATTGGGGAGTGGGTGTCCCATGGTATTTGCTTATGCTTTCCCAGCAAAAGCTGCCAAAAATTAGGATGGAGCAACTTGCAATGCCCCTTACAAGAGCCATGCAGTACAGCATATTACAAACATAAGTCCCATTATTGGGGAGTGGGTCTCCCATAGTATTTGCTTATGCTTTCCCAGCAAAAGCTGCCAAAAATTAGGACGGAGCAACTTGCAATGCCCCTTACAAGAGCCATGCAGTACAGAATATTACAAACATAAGTCCTATTATTGGGGAGTGGGTCTCCCATAATATTTACTTATGCTTTCCCAGCAAAAGCTGCCAAAAATTAGGACAGAGCAACTTGCAATGCCCCTTACAAGAGCCATGCAGTACAGCATATTACAAACATAAGTCCCATTATTGGGGAGTGGGTGTCCCATGGTATTTGCTTATGCTTTCCCAGCAAAAGCTGCCAAAAATTAGGACGGAGCAACTTGCAATGCCCCTTACAAGAGCCATGCAGTACAGCATATTACAAACATAAGTCCCATTATTGGGGAGTGGGTTTCCCATAGTATTTGCTTATGCTTTCCCAGCAAAAGCTGCCAAAAATTAGGACGGAGCAACTTGCAATGCCCCTTACAAGAGCCATGCAGTACAGCATATTACAAACATAAGTCCCATTATTGGGGAGTGGGTGTCCCATGGTATTTGCTTATGCTTTCCCAGCAACAGCTGCCAAAAATTAGGACGGAGCAACTTGCAATGCCCCTTACAAGAGCCATGCAGTACAGCATATTACAAACATAAGTCCCATTATTGGGGAGTGGGTTTCCCATAGTATTTGCTTATGCTTTCCCAGCAAAAGCTGCCAAAAATTAGGACGGAGCAACTTGCAATGCCCCTTACAAGAGCCATGCAGTACAGCATATTACAAACATAAGTCCCATTATTGGGGAGTGGGTGTCCCATGGTATTTGCTTATGCTTTCCCAGCAAAAGCTGCCAAAAATTAGGACGGAGGAACTAGCAATGCTGGCACCCTGGTGGTATAGTGGTGGTGGAGGCTGAGGATAAGGAGAAGAAGATTAAACAGCCGAAACGAGGAAGCGTATACCCATGTGTGGGTGTGAAGCGGTGCATGTGAATACACCCCCCGAAATAACACAGTGGATTTGACTTTATGTTACTCTGTTGTCATTTGGTGGTGATGAGAAGTCTGGCCCAATCCAGCCCTTGTTCATTTTGATAAGGGTCAGCTTGTCAGCATTGTCAGTTGACAGGCGAGTGCGCTTATCAGTTAGAATTCCCCCAGCGGCACTAAAAACACGCTCCGATAACACGCTAGCGGCAGGGCAGGCCAGGACCTCCAAGGCGTACAGAGCGAGTTCATTCCAAGTGTCCAGCTTGGATACCCAATAACTAAAAGGCACAGAGGAATCACGGAGGACGCTGGTACGATCGGCAAGGTACTCCCTCACCATCTTTTGAAACTTTCCACTCCTTGTGAGAGTACCCCGCGCCTCAGGGCCTGTAAGCTGGGCGGGTGTCAGAAACTGTCCCAGAATGTTGACAGTGTTCCCCTGCCTCTGCTGGATTGGAGTTGCATCTCTCTCGCCTGTACGCCTTGGTTGGGCAACAAACTGTGACCTCTGCCGCTAGCGTGTGCAGATGGGAATTTTTTTAAGAGTTCTGCAGCAAGGGCCTTCTGGTATTGCCCCATTTTTGTAGACCTCTCCACCTCAGGAATAAGAGAGTGAAAGTTCTCCTTGTAGCGGGGGTCTACAAGTGTCACCAACCAGTAATGACTGTCACCCAACATTTTGACAACGCGAGGGTCACGGTTAAGGCAGCGTAACATAAAGTCAGCCATGCGTGCCAGACTGGTAACGGGCAAGATTTCCGTGTCCTCACCAAGATGACGACTGACCATGCTCTCCTCCTCCTCCTCCTCCTCTTCCTCCTCCCCCCTGTCCTCAGGCCACCCACGCTGAACCGACGGTGTGACACTTGTACAGGTACTTCCGTCTACAATGTATGATAGCAGCTCCTGTTCTTCCTCCTCCTCCTCCACCTCCTCCTCTCCCTCATTGTCCCACAAGGCACGTTAAGATGAGATGAGGCTGGGCTGTGTGTAATCGCCCGCTACGGCTTCTTGATCCATCTCATCATACTCTGGCTGCAATGCCTCCTCTTTAATTCTCTGCAGAGAGCATTGCAAAAGACAGACAAGTGGGATGCTGACACTAATGATGGCGTCATCGCCACTCACCATCTTGGTGGCCTCCTCAAAGTTTGTCAGGATGGTACATATGTCAGACATCCAGGTCCACTCCTGAGGTCTTATGTGTGGAGTCTGACCTGAATATCGACGGCCTTGTTGCAGCTGGTACTCCACAACTGCTCTCTTCTGCTCACAAATCCTTTGCAACATGTCGAGGGTAGAGTTCCAACGTGTGGGGACATCACACACCAGTCGGTGTGCCGGAAGCTGCAAACGCTGCTGCAACACAGCAAGGGCGGCGGAAGCTGTAGCCGACTTGCGAAAATGAGCTGACAGGCGGCGTACTTTCACGAGCATATCTGGCAACTCGGGGTACGATTTAAGAAACCGCTGAACCACGAGGTTAAGCACATGAGCCAGGCATGGTACGTGTGTGATCTCACCTCGCCTCAGAGCCGCCACCAGGTTACGGCCATTGTCACACACGACCATGCCGGGATGTAGGTTCAGCGGTCTCAGCCACAGATCTGCCTGCTCTTTCACAGCTGTCCACAACTCACAAGCAGTGTGAGGTTTATCACCTAAGCTTATGAGTTTCAGCACAGCCTGTTGCCGCTTGTCGGAGGCAGTACTGCAATGCTTCCAGCTTGTAACTGATGTGGTGATATCTGAAATGGAGGCTGAACATGAGGAGGAGGAGGAGGATGCGCAGGAGCTGTATACTGTGGGGGCAACTCTGACTGACATAGGGCCCGCAATCCTCGGTGTGGGGAGGATGTGTTCCGTCCCAAGGTCCGACTGGGTCCCGGCTTCCACTATGTTTACCCAGTGTGCCGTCAGAGAGATGTACCGTCCCTGGCCATAAGCACTTGTCCACGTGTCCGTTGTCAGGTGGACTCTCCCAGTAACTGCGTTGTTGAGGGCACGGCAGATGCTTTGGGACTTGTGCTTGTGTAGTGCGGGGATGGCACACCGGGCAAAATAGTGTCGGCTGGGGATCGAGTACCGAGGGATGGCCACCGCCATAAGATTGCGGAAGGATTCCGTCTCCACCAGCCTAAAAGGCAGCATTTCCAATGCAAGCAGTCGTGAAATGTGCGAATTTAGGACTGTGGCCTGTGGGGCGTTAGCTGCGAATTTCCGCTTTCGTTCAAAGGTCTGGGATATGGACAATTGAACGCTGCGGTGGGACGTGGATATGGACGTTGATGCTGTTTCTTGAGAAACTGCCATAACAAGTGAAGACTGAGAGGAGGGGGCATCTTTACATGCAGTATGGACAGGGGATTGCCTTGCACACACAACAGGGGGTTCTATTGCACGCACAACAGTGGAAGAAGCAGTGGTGACACCCGCTGACACTGGTCGTGGACCCTGGGTTCCGCCCCACAAAGTCGGGTGCTTTGCTGCCATGTGCCTGATCATGCTGGTGGTGGTCAGGCTGGTAGTTGTGTCACCCCTGCTGATGCTGGCATGGCAGGTGGAACATATGGCCTTTTTGGGGTTATCAGCAGAGTCTTTAAAAAAATTCCAGACTCTGGAAGACCTACCGCTTGTACTGGCAACGTCCCTCGTGTTGGTGTTACGGGGAACGGTTGCCTGCCTTCTGTCTGCGGCCACCACACTGCTTCTTCCTGCCTGTTGGGGTACTCTGCCTCCCTCCCCCTGTGTGCTGCTGGCCTCACTCTGCATGTTCTCCTTCCACGTTGGGTCAGTTACTAGATCATCCACCACCTCCTCCTCTTCCACTTGCGCACCACGATCCTCCTCCTCACTTCCTGGCAATTGTGTCTCGTCATCGTCCACCTCTTGTGACAGATTGCCAACGTCGACTTCCTGTGGCCGTGGCTGTTCAAATATTTGGGCATCGCAACATGGGATCTCCTCTTCCACCACTTCAAGCGTATCAGGCGAGGGGCCCAAATATGGAAATGGACCAGTGAACAGCTCTTCAGAGTGTCCAAGTGTGGGATCACTTGCTGTCTGACGACACTCGGCATGGTGGGAGGAAGGAGCATCAGGGTGAGGAGGAGTATGCGGTCGAGACTCACGGCTACTAAGAGTTGACCGTGTGGAAGACAGACCGGAGGTGGTGGTGCCCAGGTAACTGGAAGTATTGTCTGCTATCCAATTAATAACCTGTTCACACTGATCAGTTCTCAATACTGGTGTTGTTCTGTGCTTCCCTAGTAATTCGGTCAAGAAGTGTGAGCGAGAAGATGTGGCTGTTGGTTGTGGCACATTTTCACCTTGGCCACGGCCCCGTCCTCTGCACGAACCATCACCAGAACGTCCACTTCCACGTCCCTTGCCACGCGCCTTGCCCATTGTAAATGAAGTAAAATAGCTTACACTTGCACTATCAATGGAAAAAGGGTAATAAAGAGTAGATTAGAACCGTGGAAGAGGAAAACCACAGTTATTGTTTACTGGGGTATGCCACACTTTTTTAAATAGAGATATTTGCGGCTGAACAGTGAGATACACACTCAAACTGCTTTTTTTTTAGATACCAAAAGCCCAAAACTGGATAGTACAGCGATTTGACCCGTGGAACTGCGAAACCACACTGGGATGTCGGGCCTACACAACACTATTTTCAACAGATATATTTTTGTGTCACAACAGTCAGGAGACACTACTGTTTTTCTTTACGGAAAAAACTACCAAAACCTGAATAATAGAGATTTTTTACCGTGGAACAGCAAAACCACAGTTATAATTTACTGGTGTATACCAGGCTTTTTAAAATATATATATATTTGCGGCTGAACAGTGAGCGACACACTCAAACTGTTTTTTTTAGATACAAATGGCCCAAAAGTGGATAATACAGAGGTTTGTACCGTGGAACTGCAAAACCACACTTGTATTTCTCGGGCCTACACCAGACTATTTTCAACAGATATATTTGTGTCTGAAAAATCAGGGAGACACTATTTTTTTTTTTACAGCAAAAAATGCAAAAAGCAGGATAATAGAGATTTTTTACCGTGGAACAGCAAAAGCACACTTCTGTGTCTCTGGCCTACACCAGACTATTTTCAACAGATATATTTGTGTCTGAAAAATCAGGGAGACACTTATTATTTTTATATAGCAAAAAATGTCAAAAACAGGATAATAGAGATGTTTTACCGTGGAACATCAAAACCACAGTAATAATTTACTGGTGTATACCAGGCTTTTTAAAATATATATATATTTGCGGCTGAACAGTGAGTGACACACTCAAACTGTTTTTTTTAGATACAAATGGCCCATAGAACTGCAAAACCACACTTCTATTTCTCTGGCCTACACCAGACTATTTTCAACAGATATATTTGTGTCTGAAAAATCAGAGGCACACTTTTTTTTTGGGGGGGGGGGGGGGCACCAAAAGGTTAATAAGATGGGTATTTGTACATTGTGAAGGAGGAAAAAAAAAGAGGATTTAGATTAAAAAAAGGATTTTTCCTGGCCCCCGGGACCTGGAGCTAAGTCCAGCAATTTCAGCAACAGGAGCAGCACACAGGACTGTAATGCAGCGTTTGCTGGTATAACCACTGCGTCTCCTATACAGCCTGCCTGCCTGCCTGCCTGATATACCTGGGATGGATATTAGTCCTGAGAAGGACTGTTTGTTTGATCTGGCAGCCTTTACAGACCTTACACTAACTATTTTGCAGGATATATCTCTCCCTAAATCAGCAGCGCTGTCCCTACACTGTCTGATCCGGAGCGACTGTGTCCAAGATGGCGGCGCCCGGTTTTAAATACTCGAGGTGACGCTGTGCGGCCAGCCAATCACTGTAATGCCCACAAACAACATGGCTGCGGCATTACAGTGACTGGCTGGCAATCCCTGCATGTTCATTGGCTCTGTAAAGAGCGCCAAACATGCAGGGCGGAGACCCGAGCTCCCGCCCGAGTAACCCGGAAATGCTCGGTGCTCGCCGAACATCCCGAGTAGCGTGATGCTCGGGCGAGTACCGAGCAGTGTCGAGCATGTTCGCTCAACACTAGTCAACTTTAGTGATTTTTAGACGCCGCCGTACTTCCTGCTGGGTTAAGTAAGTGACATTTACTGGAGAATTTTTGTTATCACTAATCATGTTTTCTGTCATGCGATTTTCTTGTGTAAATACGGTTGAAAAAAAATCATTTAGCATATTGGCTTTTTCCTCATCCTCATCCACCATTTCACCCAGACTATTTTTGAGGAGGCCAACACTATCATTTTTTAGTTTTTTACTATTTATGTAGTTAAAGAATAATTTGGGGTTATTTTTACTTTCTCTGGCAATGATTCTCTCTGCCTCAATCTTTGCTGCCTTGATTTGTTTTTTACATAGTTTATTTAATTTTCTATATTTATTTAATGCCTCATCACTACCTACTTGCTTTAGTTCTCTAAATGCTTTCTTTTTGTCACTCTCCATCTTCTCCATTGTGTCAGTCTGAGGAAATCGGACTGCACTCAGATATCATCCAAGTGCAGTCCGATGTTTCCCACGCACTCATTGACTTGAATGGCCGAGTGTGATTCGAATATTGGATCAAACTCGGGTATGCAGCGATTTTGCTTCTTGAAAGACTTTATCAGAGGAAAAAATCGAACATGTGCACGGCCCTATAGAATAACATTGATTCTAGTACAATCCGATGTTTCATCGGATCACACTTGGACCGATAATACAGTCGCCTGCACGAGCCATAAACCTTAGAGATCAATGATAGAATTAAAAAGAGATAAACTTACAAAGTTTATCTTTCAAAGAACACAAGGTCTAATTTACTTCTGACTTTTTCCATGTTCAAAAAGACTCAAATGGTGAAAAAACATACACTCTATGGCTGGTATGTAGCGGACTTTTTATGGGAATACAGATCTAAGAGGTCTGAACTGAATTACATTATAATGGGGTATTAGGTTTCTCCAAGGGTGGCGTGAGAGTTGAGATAAATTAGGTAACTAAAAAAAAATAGATATACTGTATGTGTATGAAAATATTGTATGTGTATGAAAAATAAAAGAGGAATTTTAACAGGAAGGGATTATTTTCATTTGCAGTAGTTACTAATGTTCATTTGCCAAGTAAGTTTCCTAATTACAATGATCAGGCGGTCGTTAGCTTAAACTTTTGCTCTCAGGATCATGCGAAAAATACTTCTCAGGGAAGTTTGACCTTACTACTGCAAGATATTATGCAGAATGCGGAATTAATGACATCCACAAACGTCTTCCTATCATAAAGGGTAGCCATATAAGAAGAGGCAATGCAGGGTTCTCGGGTGGAAGCTTCCAATTCTAAATAAGTCACTCAGTCAACTATTTTATGAATGTTCTGTTAGCTACTATGTAAAAAATACTAAACTTCAGGAAGACTCATTTTTATTGACTAAGAGATAAATATCATAAATTGGGACAAAGTCCATAAAAATAGAAGTACACTTGTTAAATGGGACATTTTTTAAAGAATCTTAAATAGATTCTGGGAAAAATATTTACTTTTTGGAGAAAAAGAGTACATAACAGCAAGAAAACCAATTTGGTTAAATAAAACTCAGAAGAGCCGGTAAATTATAAAATGAAAATGCTTAAAATACTAAAGCAGGAAGGCAGTGACAAAGCATTAAAAAGGAAAAACAGAATGCATTGTCTAAAATACAAATAAAAGCTGAAAATATTAAAATACAGAGGAGTTTTGACAAGTAAAATAAAATAATCCAAAAATATGTTTGTTTGACTACATAAATAAGAAATTGAAAACAGAAAGTTATGGCCCTCTCAGAAATTTTTTTAGTATAGCAGCAGAAGAGGATGAAAAAAGCCCAATCTGTTAAATTTCTTTACTACTGTATTTACACAGTTAAATCCAATGATGGATGACATGATTAGGAATAAAATAAAGTACCCTTTAAACTTAATGGGTTATTAGTGTTGAGCGAATTTGTTTGGCATTTCAAATTCGGGTTCATATTCGGGGTTCGGGATGTTACCTGCGTGACAGCGTGGCAAATCAAGGATGTTCGTGGGCGGTGCCGATTTTTTGGCACGAACAAGCTGGAACCCCGAACACGAACCCGAATTTGAAATGCCAAACAAATTCGCTCAACACTAGTTGTTATGACTCTGCATTTTGTTTTGCATCTGTGTATTTTACCAGCAATATCTTTTTTCACTGTTAAACTGACAAGACCATATGAGGTTTTGCTTTACATGTGCAGGGCAGCATTTTAATATTTCTTTGTGCTGTCAGGTGAACACACGAGCTAAAGGTGATGCATTGGGCAGGACTTGCCAGATTGCCTATGGAACAGCGAGGATCAGGACCACAACGTAAGCTGGACAAGCAGGTGAGGACACACTAAAAGACACAGAGTTTAGAGTTTAGTTGTGCTTACAAAAGATGAAGGGTTAATCAGAAAACAAATGAATCCCCAACAGTGTCACCAGCAAAGCACCCCCATACCATCACACCTCCTCCTCCATGCTTCACGTTGGGAACCAGGCATGTAGAGTCCATCCGTTCACCTTTTCTGCGTCGCATAAAGACATGCTGGTTGGAACCAAAGATCTCAAATTTGGACTCATAGACCAAAGCACAGATTTCCACTGGTCTAATGTCCATTCCTTGTGTTCTTTAGCCCAAACAAGTCTCTTCTGCTTGTTGCCTGTCCTTAGCAGTGGTTTCCTAGCAGCTATTTTACCATGAAGGCCTGCTGCACAAAGTCTCCTCTTAACAGTTGTTGAAGAGATGTGTCTGCTGCTAGAACTCTGTGTTGCATTGACCTAGTCTCTAATCTGAGCTGCTGTTAACCTGCGATTTCTGAGGCTGGTGACTCGGATAAACTTATCCTCAGAAGCAGAGGTGACTCTTGGTCTTCCTTTCCTGGGGCGGTCCTCATGTGAGCCAGTTTCTTTGTAGCGCTTGATGGTTTTTGCAATTGCACTTGGGAACACTTTCAAAGTTTTCCCAATTTTTCGGACTGACTGACCTTCATTTCTTAAAGTAATGATGGCCTCTCGTTTTTCTTTACTTAGCTGCTTTTTTCTTGCCATGATACAAATTCTAACAGTCTATTCAGTAGGACTATCAGCTGTGTATCCACCAGACTTCTGCACAACACAACTGATGGTCCAAACCCCATTTATAAGGCAAGAAATCCCACTTATTAAACCTGACAGGGCACACCTGTGAAGTGAAAACCATTTCCGGTGACTACCTCTTGAAGCTCATCAAGAGAATGCCAAGAGTGTGCAAAGCAGTCATCAAAGCAAAAGGTGGCTACTTTGAAGAGCCTAGAATATAAGACATATTTTCAGTTGTTTCACACTTTTTTGTTAAGTATATAATTCTACATGTGTTAATTCATAGTTTTGATGCCTTCAGTGTGAATGTACAATTTTCATAGTCATGAAAATACAGAAAAATCTTTAAATGAGAAGGTGTGTCCAAACCTTTGGTCTGTACTGTACATTTATTAATAAAATAGATACATTGTGATGTAGTTGCATTTGAAGTGTGAACAAATCCAGATAACAGTTCATCATTAGGGATGAGCGGACCAGAACTTAAAAGTTCTAAACACCGAACACAGACTTTCCCCAGAAGTCTGTTGCAATGTTATAGAGAGAGAGAGAGAATTTTCCTGTTAAAAAGTTTGGGTCCCCATTGTTTTCAATGGGGTTCGGGTTCTGATTCAAGTTTGGGTACAGTTCTGGTACCCGAACCGAACTTTGGAATAAAGTTTGAGTGGGGTACCAGAACCAAAACTTCCACATGTCCACTCATCCCTATTCATTATGCTTACAGCAGAAGAAGGCTTAATTGGTAGGTCCAAGCCAAAAAGTAGATGTCTGTTGTAGAAACCACAGGAGTTTGCGGAGATGATTGCAGCTGAGAGAACTGGATGGTGGCAAACTTCAAAGCAAATGGTAAATGAACACAAAACTTAATCAATACTCAGACATACATGAGTGTCTAAGTCAGACTTAAAAGGCCTTGATTGATGTCAAAGAAGTTTGTCAGGCAACTTTTGAAACCCAATAAAGAACACAGGTAAAGGCAGCAGCAATAAGGGGAGGAAGCACAGCCTGGCTATAGAGCTGAGACAGTTGTGTAACACATATAAAATACTATATAATTTAAATAACTTTTGGGCACAAAAATAGAAAATTACTTTTTGATATTTTTTACACTGTCATATTGTTTCACATTAAATATCACGTCAAGCTATTTCTTAATGTTATAAAAGTCACGTGGATACCTGTTAACTATCATTTTTTGTTTTTAGGTATGTTTGAATGTGAATTTTTTGCATCTTTTTTTTTTATATAATCTAGTTTTTAACTGTAGCTGAGATATCCACATGATCTCCATTTACAGGGAAAACAGTCCCCAGCCATCAAAAGTCAATAGCTGAGCAGATCTGGGTTGGCTGTGCCATAGCAATGCCTAATGATCATCTGATCACCAAGTCCATTCAGCACTACTGTTTATCCTTCTATTTACTACATAGCTCATACTTTTTGAGACTTCCAGTGACCCAACCTACTCACTAGCAGATTAACTGCCAGCGGTCTCCAGAAAAATGGCGCCGGTGGCTGCGCATGCGCTGATTGGCATCTCGGCTCAATGGCCACCATACTGGTGCTATTTTGCTGATGACAACAAGGTTAATCTAAGCATGCGCTGCCTCCGGCGCCACTTTGTTGGGGATCACTGGAGGTTAATTAGAACATGCGCCGCCTCTGGCGCCATTTTGCTGGAGAACTCTGGGATATGAATGTGCGCAAGCACTTGCCCATGACAAGGGAGGCTCATACAAATGCACAGGGGCCACGGCAGAGCCGAAGACCCTATCCACGGTCCCGCCCCACAGTGCCCTCCCCAAGCATGAAAAGGCTATTACACCAAAACTTCTAAGGTGAATTAAACAAGAACCAGGCTACAGATTTTTTCACTACAGGTATCAATTAAATCAGTATAACAGGGCAACTATGAACATACCTTTTACTTTAACAGGTTGAATAGTAATGACAGGTTCTCTTTAAAGGAAATCTGTCAGCAGGAATTCATCTCCCAAATTATTTATATGAACATGTACTGTAGATCTTTCAAAGACAAGTCCAGCAATATTTTTACATGGCCATTTGATTCCTCCATTACAGAGAAATCAGCATTTGAAATTGATATGCAAGTGAGCCTGTAGATTTAAAACCTCTGTCACTCCGACTCTATTTCCCACTCAGTTCCTCCTGACTATATTTCTACAGAACCCCTGATTGTGTTCAAGTGTACCTAGAAGAACTGATACTGTTTTAAAGGCATAGGGCAGTCACACTAAATATTAATTTGATTTAGATTTCTCTTTTTTACTTCAGTTTGCATTTTGTTAATTGATAAAAATTAACTATAAACATTTCTATTTTTTAAAGCATTCTTACTTTGCAATATTTTTTGCATAGTACTTTAATACAAGTTGCATTATTTTTCCACTATTTTTAATATTTTTATTGTTCTTATTATTTTGTATTATTTTTAACAACAGGCTATTTATTATATAAGGAGTCAGTGATAGAAATTGTACAGCGATTCCAGTGTTTCACAGCTGAGATGTTTCCATTCTATGATAAAATTACTCCTCATGTGCGTGTCAGATCTGGAAAAGAATATTTTATTATGCAATCATTTAAGTAGCTAGAAATTTCAAGGCTTCAATCCAGTTGACCTTGTGTGGCCCAGAAGGCACTTGAGCTTGAAGTGATTATTCAGAACTGGAAAAATTCATAAAATTGTTAAGTGATTTTAACAGACATGACATTACATTCATTAAATTTAAACAACTTACGGTAATATTGTATTTCACAAAATAAGGTTAAAAGCAAATTGTAAATTAAAATAAACTAAATTCCTTGAAATATAGTATCATTCAAACTCAAACCTGAACTTTGCCAAAGTGTCTTCATCAGTGGCATCAGTGGTTTTGATCTTCATCGGAGTATCAGTAGTGTCTTCAGAATATGGTCCAATTTTCATCTGGTTTTCTCAGATGTGAAAAGTAAAAAATGTCACTCAAGCTTCTCCTATAAAACAGTCTGTGAAAAAGGACAACATATGGATGGCATCTGGGTGCAGTTCAATTTTTTCACGGACCCATCATCTTTCATGTGCAATTTTGATCAGACACTCAGATCAATATCGGATACTTCTCCATGATTTTGCATGGACCACTTGGTCTGACAAATTTTTTTTTAGATGTGAACAGCCCTATAGACCATCATAGGTATGATTGCTATCCATGATAAATATAGATAGTACTCGTACATGAAAAAGTGAAGTCTGAATGACTTCCATGGAGTGCAAATTTGACCCACTTCTTAATAATTTCTCTGTTTTAATGGAAAAATTTGGGTACATGGAAATTGTAAAAGTGCAGGATGCATAGCTGATTTCTGATATGTCAGAGGCATGTGCAGAAAGCTGTAAGGTGTGCAATAATATCACAAAGCTATAGTGCAGTGCAGAGGTTCCCAACTTTTCTGAGAGCCACATTCAGTTATTAGAGAGGGTCACAAGCCACATTCAGCTTGGAGAGAGAGTTGCGAGCCACATCCATCTCCTGCCCCACTCACAGTAGTGACACCCAGAGCCCCCTATTATGATGACAGTCAAAGCTTTTCCACTGAAATCACACCAAGACAGTATGCTAAGCTCCAGGGTTTCCTACCTTACCCCCATTCAGATGCTCTTCTGTGCAGGGCTAATGCACCAAGCTGGCAGACAGCCACGAGCCACACAACAAGGGCCCACGAGCCACATATAGTTCTCGAGCTACAGGTTGGGGAGCTATCGAGCCCAGGCTTCAGAATTTCTGCTTTATTCTCCAGCTCTGTAATGCATTGAGAGAGCCACACTCAGCACAATGGGTCATAAAACGTATAATACTGTAACTATATGTAGCTAGTAATTGCTTTAATGCACAAGATGCACAACTAGTAGTCATTGTATGTGCCATCAAATGGCGCATTGTGCAGCAGAATATTATTGTGCGTCTATAGGCTGCATGGTAATCGAACCAGTGCAGCAGTGGGATCAAACCCAGATGAGATAGTAGTTCTTGTTGGAACTAACTTTACAATTAGCACAATGCAGTCAGGCAGGTAATGCTTCATGGTATTCGACAAACTGAGACTCTTCCATCAGATGCCAGATTAGAAACATGATTCATCACTCCCGAAAACAATTGTTTTTGTACCTTCTCACAAATTCTACATATGTGATACCAACTTTTTTGTAATGACCCAAACTCTGAAATGATCACACTATTTATCCCATCTAATGAACAATATATAAAAAAGGTCAGAATCTATGTTGTTATGTCACAGTGTTCAACAAAAGATGGAATTAAAAATCATCAAAAAGTCATATATATCCCAAAATGCTACCAATAAAAACTACATTTCATCCTTCAAATAATAAGTTCTCATACAGCTCCATTAACAGAAAAATAAACAGGTTATGCATCTCAGAATACGGTAAGACAAAAATAAATTTGTTTTTTAAAACGTTGTTTTATTGAGCAAATTTAAGAAAACATAAATAAACCCATATAAATTTGGTAAATCGTAAGAACCTGTACAATACAGTAAACAGATTATTTACAGTGATCGGTAAATGACATACAAAATTCCATGATTGATTTTTCTCTCCATTAAATCTATAATAAATTTAATAAAAATGTAACTCTAAGGAAGTATTAACATGTAGCGTAAATGCTGCATTTTTTCTACTGCTTTTTATCTGCAAGTTTCGGCACGACAATACACAATAACAAAAAAAATGCACCAAAACTGCACAGTTTAACAACATATTTAGATGTACAGTAGGCAGGAGTTTTTATAAAAACACATCAATCTTTGCTTAGATAGTTAGGCTATGTTTACCTGTAGCGTAAATGCTGCTTTTTTTTTTACTGTTTTTTTTTACCCTGTGTTTAACTGTCCAAACAAAGTTATGGCTGTTACAACTGTGAGTGAATGAACAAAAAATAAATCCATAGGTCCCTTCTGTCCCAAACACAGTGGGACAGTCCTGGATTTAGGTTTATGCCCTGTTATCCGGGCCGGTCTGCAGAATGTGCCACCATGCCCCATCTGACATCGCCTTGTGCCTTGTAGAGAGAAATGGTAAATAGGTGTGACTATGGGATGAGGCTAGCGGTGTGGCTAAAAACTGTCACCCCCACACTGCACAAACTGCCTAATTAGTCCCTCTTCTTTCCTGTAAAAGTTGGGAGGTATGTGTTTGTGACAAACACAACTAGTTAAGAAAACACTTTTTTACTTTTGGGCATGGCCTCTCTGATTCTCAATCCCCTTATTATTTCTGTAAGATGACTGTCGGCCTCTTAGGCTAATTTATACAATATGCTCTGGTAGTCTGAGACACCGCAGCTGGTCCATCTAAGAAAATTGTCTAAGACTACCAACGCGCACTGTGCATAGAAAAGTCTCATAAATTGCAGCCATTTTACAAAAATGAAGAAGGAACTGAGAATCAGATGGGCCATGTCCGAAAGATCAAAAAGAAGGGCACCAGGTATGCTAAACTGAATTAAGCAATCATGAAATTTGTATTGCAAACTGGAGCTTTGCTTTAAACAGGTAATTTTTAGGGTTGAGCGAGTATGTTCTGTCCGAGTATGCTCGGGCCGAGCTTCGAGTATTTACAGCTGCTCGGTGATAAGGTTAAATCGCTCCTGTGTGCATGATTTGCAACTGTTTGACAGTTTTATTACATGTGAGGAATGTGTAAGAAATAGACATTCCTCACATGTAATAAAACTGTCAAACAGTTGCAAATAATGCACACGGAGCGATTTAACCATATCACCGAGCAGCTGTAAATACTCGGAGCTCGGCCCGAGCATACTCGGCGAAAGGGTTAATAGAACATACTCGCTCAACACTAGTAATTTTCTAATTGCACAATCCCTTTTCAGTGTCTCCCTAATTTTACAAAACATTATCTAGCAGCCTTCTCCTTATCCCTTAATGTGGGTCCTCCCATTCCCACAGCAATGTGAGTACATATTTATATAGTTATTGCACTTTCAACAAACTTAGGCTAAATCAATATCACAAGCAAATATAAGAAACTTTGCAATATATCTTTTTAGAGAAATATGCTTCGTTCTCCACTTATGCTCAAGACAAGATGGACTGCCAGCACAGTGATGTGTCAGGAGAGGGAAGATTGAGGAGCAGAGTGAGAAAACAGGGCAGAACAGAAATATTGTGCTGCTTTCTAACAAAGGCCTCGACCCAGAGCTGGATTCACATCTACACTGCTGTATAATTGTCTCTATGCTGCTGCTGCTTCTCTGTGTCTATTAGGAGTGAAGAGCATGAATTTGTCTGGGTGTTCTTTGTTCTGTATGGGAGACATTATAGCAGCTAGTACCCTGCCATGAGCTCAGAGTCATTTGCAAATTAAGATATAGAACCTATAGATTAAAAAAACTGGTAAAAATGCAGGATATAAATTATATAAGAGCCAGAAATATTGATATGAACACAACAGTGTATTCTGAAAAAAAAAACTAACTTTTGACACAATTCTCCTGAGTTTTGAATGCCTTAGTACAAGTGGACACATGGGTGAGCACACTTGTTCTTCTCTTTTAAAGGAGCTGTCTAAGAAAAAATATTTTCCAAACAGCTCAAAATTATATACAAAAAAAAGCCCCTGTGTTTGGTTGTCATGCAGCACTGGATCAAGAGCAGCCAGGGATTGCATTGAGTTTTGTAAAACATTCTAATATTTTTTAAAAACATTTTTTGCCTCCATTATTGCATTTACTACAAGCTTACAATGACGTAATTAGTTGACAATCTCACATTCTTCAGACTGTCCAACATCTCGTGAACACAAGGTGACTGTTGTACTCATTGTGCCTTTTAATGCCGACTTCATGTAATATATTCCATTTCTTCCTCTGTCGTCACATTTTCCATTAGTTTATCGAATGGATTGCATCCACTAATATAGTTTATGTTTGGTATTATCAATACCACATTTTGAACTTACTGCACACTTTTAACCAATTTATGATTGCTTCCAAAGAAAATCACACTTTTCAAAAGAATTTTTCCAGCCTTTCCAGTTCTAGACGCTATTGCCTCTGTTTCCATTTTTTTCTTTTTTATGTTGGATCTCTTCCATATCCATTTTTTCCTATCCCCCTAGTATTGTTTTCATCATAATGAATTCCAGTTTATGTTCAACATTCTTAGCTTGACTTTCATTGTCTTTGTATCTTTCATTTTCCATTTTTGCAAAAGTGTTGGAGAAATAGAGAAAATGAATTCACACAAATTAGAGATAAAGCTGATAGGAATCTGAAAGTAATAATACATGATTTGTGGGGCTAATAACAATAAAGCAGATTTTCTAATTTAAATTCCATTCACCTTAGCGTGTTTTTTTGGCATCTTAATAAACAAGTGGTTTATATAATTAAGATGTGAACACAGCTGTGAGCTGTGACCAGGGGCATAATGATCGCAAACTTCAACTGGATGTGTGTCCTCAGACACAAAGTTAGCTGAAGTGTATTGCGGTGTAGAGACTCGCCGGGTCACTGCACTGCAATACATGCTGCTGGTCAATCAGAGGCCAGCAACTGACTTTGGCGTGCATGTGACTGAGGGTGCATGGCAGTAATGTCATTCGATCCCGTCGCTTGCACGCTGAAGTCAACTGCCGGCTTCAGAGGAGGACACCACGCAGTGGGGGAGTAGAGGGCAGGCAAGTAAAATCATTTATTTTTTTCTATATATTAAAAAACAGTTGCAGAATAAGGGGCATATACAAGGATGGGGGATATATATGTCAGGATGGGGAACATACCTACCAGGATGGGGGATATATATACCAGGATAAGGGACATATATACCAGTATGGGGATATACATACCAGAATGGGGCCCAGGATAAGGGTTATATACCAGGATAAGGGACACATATACCAGGATGGGGGATATATATACCAAGATGAGGAAAGGATGGGAACATATATACCAGGATGGGGCCAGGATTAGGGACATATATACCTGGATGGTGGACATATATACTAAGATGGGCCCAGGATAGGGGACATATATACCAGGAATGAGCCCAAGATGGTAGACATTACTACATAATGGGGAGAGGGTGCAACTATGTCCTTAGAAGATTTAGATAGTTACAAAGGCCCATAGGCCCATACATCTGACCAATATGGGGGGAGAGGT
The DNA here is from genome assembly GCF_046119375.1 of Phyllobates terribilis. Lineage (NCBI taxonomy): Eukaryota > Metazoa > Chordata > Amphibia > Anura > Dendrobatidae > Phyllobates > Phyllobates terribilis. The sequence continues at coordinate 122,106,817 of NW_027362762.1, read as the reverse complement.
CCAAATTTTGCTCCAGGGTCCATTGGACTCTAGTTATGCCACTGGCTGTGACGTAATCTCACTATCCAGATTCATCACAAAATGTCTGTTGCGTCTGCTTTTATACATGCTATGATAGCGCCGCCTTGTTGGCTGTGCTACACAATGTGATGTGATAACTGTATTCATTAAGGGGAAACTGTGAGATATATATCATGAGGTCATTCTAAATATACTCAAAATGAAAAAAACAGAACACAAAGAGGATAAAGAAGGACAAGCATTGCAAATTGTAATATAAGAGAATTACATGGCTGGAGACATTTACTTCTATAGATATAATGAAATATCTACATGTATTTTTACAGTTCCTATCAATAGTCATAAGATGACTACACAATAAGTATATCAGTAGTTTACTGTCAAAAAGAACAACATCTGAAAGGAGTTTGTATGTTCTCCCCGTGTTTATGTGGGTTTCCTCTGGGTTCTCCGGTTTCCTCCCACACTCCAATAGACATACTGATAGGGAATTTAGATTGTGAGCCCTAATGGGGACAGTGCCAATATTGTCTGTGAAGCGCTGTGGAATTAATGGAGCTATATAAGAGTAAAATAAATAAAACTATATAAATAAAAATGTAAATGTTCGTTTGTTCAAAATCTTAAATCTCCGAAAGTTCTTCACCGATTGCTTTGAAATTTTGACACATTCAAATACATGCATGTTTTTATATACCTACTATGTTTTTATATACCAGCTGTTGTACGTAAAAGCAACAGCGAGAGAGGGGTGTTACTAGCTCAGTCCCAGGCTGACTCTCCCCGGCCTTCTCCACCCCAAACCTTAGTGACATCTCATACATAAACCCTTCTCCCTCTCCTTCATTTGCCCCAGCCACTGCCTGTGCTCTGCTCCTTTTGTGTCCCCCATGGAGGTTCTGGGGAAGGGGAATGACAAGACCGTCTGTTCGAGGCCGAAAGACGCTGATGCTCATCACAACCACCACCTGAGAGGTGGCCACCTCTGTTCTCAGGCACCGCTGCTATGGCTTCTTCTTCTCCGGCAGGTGAGTCTTATTTCCAACTGCACAACAACAAGCGGGAGAGGGAGAGAAGGAGAGTGGGAAGCTGCACGGAGAGGCACAGGCCACAGCCTCCACTCTGGGCGCCGAGCTGGGCCCCAGCATTGCAGCACTGGGCGGAAAGCTAGCGAGTGCAAATTCCACTGTGCCACTGGTGGTGCTGTGATCTGGCCGGTACCGGCCCAGGACATGTCAAGCAAATTATTCCCTCCTCCTCTGCCGCCTGCCTTCATCTCTCCTCATGTCACATTCCCTCTGTACATGGGAATTGAATAATTTCAACAAACAAACTTTTACATTTTTATTTATATAGATGATCTATATAAATAAGAATGAACATTGCATTCAAATACACTCATGTTTTTATATACCTACTATGTTTTTATATACCATCTGTTGGACATAAAAGCAACACATGCTATACCCATCTGTTGGACGTAAAAGCAACACACGCTATACACATCTGTTGGACCTAAAAGCAACACACGCTATACTAAATATTTTACAATAGAATTTCAATGTTTCCAATTTACGATCCATTTACGATTTATAAATTTCCAATTTTACGATTCCATTTCAATGTTTCCGATTGCATTGTTAAATTTAATTTTCATACAAGTTGCGAAATGTCAACCAGCCAAAGCTTTGCAACGGCATGTGGCTTGCAGTAAACCAATTAATGAGCAACTTCGTTGAAGCAACAATCTTGACAGGACCTTTCAAAGGTGAAGATGTCCTCATTCCTTGAATTCCTATGATTCCAATGGATGTGCCATTTCAATTTAAGAGATTGCAATTCCCAATTCGATTGGCATTTGCAATCATCATGATCAACAAAGCTCAGGGCCAGTCTTTAGAATTGTGTGGTTTAAATCTAGACACGGATTGCTTCTCATATGGACAATTATATGCAGTGTGTTTTAGAGTTGGCAAACCAGACAATCTCTATATCTACACCGACAATGGAACAACAAAAAATATTGCATACCCACAAGCATTGTGAAATTAAATATTTTAGAAACGTGTGCTTTCTCTTTTCTTTCTTTTCCATTTAACTAGATTGAGCCACAGCAACGCGTGGCCGGGTGCAGCTAGTAAATAAATAAAAAGGTCCACTACTTGGAAAATCCTTCTTAAATGAAACAGTTAAAAATAGAATATACTTACCTCCAGGACATGCATCTTTACAGCTATGTCGGAGTAGCATCTATGGGCAGAGTTATGTCAGAAACTTTCATACAAGGGAAATGTAAGTGCTGCAGCCCATCAGTGGCCACTGATTGTTATGTGACATGAATGTTAGAGTCAATGTCATACGATTGCCAGCAGAGATAGCACTGACAAAGCTGGAACGCTGCAGGCTGTATCAGTATATGCCATTTCAGTTTACAGGGGGTTCTGTTTTGAGTAATGGACAAACTCTTAAGGTAGTAGCCCCTTCTTCTACTCTAAACAAACAAAGTAAGTGACATAGTCATCTCCATTTTCAAAAACCACCAGGGAAGTTTTATTTAGTAGTAAATAATTTTTCCTTATTTTCTAATGTCTAAACTTGGTCCATTATTTGGTTAAAAAAATATGGTAGGTTGTAACTCTCATGTCTGATTTTGTCTTTACATGTACCATATGAAATGTAAACTGTGGAATAAGCTGACTATATATAAATATAGATTATTAATAATAGGCTTGCCTGCATGCGGCTACCTGCCTTGCCCATAGCTCAAATAGTTGGAAATGTGAATATCAAAACAAGCAACACTAGATTCATCTGGTTAAAGTTAAATCTATTAGTATACACAAATAGCCTGACTGAAGGATAAAGGATAAATAAATTGGTTCTACAGTCACGTTCAGAAGTTGTGAGACTGATGCATATTTTGGTTTTCGCAGTTTGCTGTTACTGAGTTTTTGGATCTTTTAGTCGGATGTTTCTATGTAGAGATGAGCAATTGTATTCCAGTGGAATTGCATTCTACAGTCCCTGACAGAAGTTATGTCTCTTATCCATGTTATGTAAATAAAAGCTTATAACCTGACGTTAAATTCATCCATTGGTTTTATAAATTACTATTTTGAAAGCTGAAACGCTCCCAAATTTGGTTTAAGTTACGAAAATAAATTGGCATCAATGCTGAAATATTGATCATTTAATGAACACAGAATGGTCAGATTTTGGCAAGACAAAAGTTTTGTCGCCTGGTCATATAATGCACACAATCCTAGTTTACATCCTCACCAGTGCTCAGTAAATGATCGATTAATTAGTGGGTGTGTATAGAAAGAAACCCAGCATCCCAGACCTTCGCTTGAAGTGCAACTTGAGCTCTGACAACATGCCAAAAATCCACCCTGCGACCAAAGCCTTGATTATCAAGAGGCTGAAGACCAGATCCACTGCAGAGGTGGCTGGTACCTTTAATGTGTCTCAGCGTTGAGTACAAAGAATTAAAAAAAGATTTGAAGAGACTGGAGATGTGTTTGACAAGTCCAGGTCTGGCAGACCCCGCAAGACAACTGCTCAGGAGGAACGTTTGTTGGTTAGAAAATTCAAAGAAAGCCCCTCTTCCACTGCAGTAGAGCTCCAACAGGCCCGGTCACCTCAAGTCCCTGTGTCAACTAGAACAGTTTGTAGGATTCTGTCTCAAAATGGCCTCCATGGTCGAATCAGTGCCCAGAAGCCAGCACTAAACAAAAGGCAAATAAAAAACCGTGTGGCATTTGCAAAGTCCCACAGCCTGCTAAACAGATGGATGCTGGAAAAGTGGCAGAAGGTGGATTTCTCTGATGAATCATCAGTAGAATTACACCACAGCCACCGCAAATACTACAGGAGACCTAACTGGAGCCCGTATGGAACCAGAATTCACCCAGAAAACAGTTACATTTGGTGGTGGAAAGATAATGGTCTGGGTTACATTCAGTATGGTGGTGTGTGAAACATTTGCAAGGTGGAAGGCAATATCAATAGCCTAAAATATCAAGAAGTATTAGCTACCTCTTACATTCCAAATCATAAAATGAGTCAAATTCTGCAGCAGGATGGTGCTCCATCTCATCCATCCATCTCTACAACAAAGTTCCTCCAGGCAAAAAAGATGAAGGTGCTCAAGGACTGGCCAGCACAGTCACCAGACATGAACATCATTGAGCATGTTTGGGGTAGGATGAAAGAGGAAACTTGGAAGACAAAACCAAAGAATCTAAATGAACTCTGGGAGGCATGTAAGACTGCATTGTTTGCTATTTCTGATGACTTCATTAATAAATTGTGAGAATCATTGTTGAACCGCATGGATGCGGTCCTTCAAGCTCATGGAAGTCATACAAAATATTAAATATGACTCTAATAGCACCACAACTTCATTCACCAATGTTATGCAACATATATTTGTATTTTAAGATAATTATTTGTTTGAATATCACATTACTTTCTGTGGGCGACAAAACTTTTGTCTTGCCAAAATCTGACCATTCTCTGTTCATTAAATGAACAATATTTCAGCATTGATGCCAATTTATTTTATTAACCTAAACCAAATTTGGGAAGGTTTCAGCTTTCAAAAGAGTAATTTATAAAACCAAATAATGAATTTAACATCAGGTTATAAGCTTTTATTTACATAACATGGATAAGCGACATAACTTCTGTCAGGAAGTGTAGTGCAGGAAACTAGCTCCTGTCCTTCCTCCTCCTCCTTTTCCTCATTGTCACCCAATCCACGTTGGAATGAGATGAGCCTTTGCTGTGTGTAATCACCCTGTATGGTTCCTTGCTTCATTTCATCGTGCTCCACCTGCAATGCATCCTCTTTGATTGTAAGCAGAGAGCGTTTCAGAAGACAGAGAAGCGGGATGGTGACGCTAATTATGGCGTCATCGCCGCTCACCATCTTGGTGGAGTCCTCAAAGTTTTGGAGGATGGTACATATGTCTGACATCCATGTCCACTCCTGAGGTCTTATGTGTGGAGTCTGAATTGAATACCGACAGCCTTGTTGATGCTGGTACTCAACAACTGCCCTCTTCTGCTCACAAATCCTTCCCAACATCTGCAGTGTAGAGATCCAACGCGTGGGGACATCACACACCAGTCTGTGAGCCGGAAGCTGCAAATGCTGCTGAAGCACGGCAAGGGCGGCAGAAGCTGTAGCTGACTTTCTAAAATGGGCACACAGGTGACGTACTTTAACAAGCAGATCCGGCAGCTCCGGGTAGGATTTGAAAAACCGCTGAACCACGAGGTTAAGCACATGGGCCAGGCATGGTACATGTGTGAGCTCGCCTCGCCTCAGAGCCGCCACCAGGTTCCGGCCATTGTCACACAGGACCATGTTTGGCTGTAAGTTCAGCGGTGTGAGCAACATATCTGCCTGCTCTTTCAGAGCTCTCCACAACTATTCAGCATTGTGCGGTTTTTCAGCTAAGCATATTAGCTTCAGCACAGCTGTTGCCGCTTGGCCGAGGCAGTGCTGCAGTGCTTCCAGCTTGTGACTGATGTGGTCATTTTGGAGATGGAGGCTGAAGAGGAGGAGGCTGAGGAGGATGAGGTGCAGGAGCTGTTGACCGTGGGGGCAGCCCTGATTGACCTAGGGTCCGCAATCCTTGGCATCGGGAGGACGTGTTCCATCCCAAGGTCCGACTGGGTCTCGGCTTTGACTATGTTAACCCAGTGTGCTGTCAGCGAGATGTACCGTCCCTGCCCACAAGCACTTGTCCATGTGTCCGTGTGTCCATGGTTAGGTGGACTTTACCGGTAACTGCACTGTAGAGAGCACGGCTAATGTTTTGGGACACGTGCTTGTGTAATGCGAGGACGGCATACCGGGAGAAATAGTAGCGGCTGGGGACCGAGGGACTCCCGCCGCCATCAGGTTGCGGAATGCTTCCGTCTCCACGAGCCTAAGAGGCAACATTTCGAGCACAAGCAGCCGCGAAATGTGAGAATTTAGTTGTGTGGCCTGTGGGGTGTTGGCTGCATATTTGCGCTTGCGTTCAAAACGACTTGGGTATGGACAACTGAACGCTGCGCTGGGACAAGGATGTGGACGTGCTTCCTGATGCTGCTGCTTGAGAGTGTGCAATGACAAGTGCAGGGCAGAAGGCGTCTTCGCATGCACCATGGACAGGGGATTGGCTTGTATGCACAACAGCCGAAGATGCAATGGTGCCATCCACAGACACTGTTTCTGGATCCTGGGGTTTGGCCCACAAAGTCGGTTGCCTGATCATGCTGGTGGTGGTCAGGCTGGTCGTTTTGCCACCCCTACTGATGCTGGCCTGGCTGGTGGTGCAAATGTTCTTTTTTGGGTTATTGGCAGAGTCTTTAAAAAACAACCAGACTCGGGAAGACCTAACAGTTGTACCGGCAACTTCCTTCGTGTTGGTGTTACGAGGAACGGTTGCCTGCCTTCTGTCTGCGGCCATCACACTGCTTCTTCCTGCCTGTTGGGGTGCTCTGCCTTCCTCCCCCTGTGTGCTGCTGTCCTTGCTCTGCATGTCCTCCTGCCAGGTTGGGTCAGTTACTATATGATCCACTACCTCGTCTTCCACTTCCGCACCCTGGTCCTCCTCCTGACTTTCGGGCAATTGTGTCTCATCATCGTCCACCTCTTGTGACACTTTCCCACTGTCACCTTCGTGTGACCGTGGCTGCTCAAATATTTGGGCATCGCTACACGCGATCTCCTCTTGCCCCGCTTCAAGTGGACCGGGCGAAAGGCCCGAATCTATAAATGGGAAAGTGAACAGCTCTTCACAGTGTCCAAGTGTGGGATCAGTTGTCTCTGAGTACTCGGGATGGTGGGAGAAAGGAGGATCAGGGTGAGGAATATGCGGTTCAGACTCACGGCTACTGAGACTTGAACGTGTGGAAGACAGGGTGGTGGTGGTGGCTAAATGACTGGAAGTATTATCCACTATCCAACCCACAACCTTTTGACACTGCTCTGGGTTCAATAGTGGTGTGCTGCGGTCCCCTAGAAATTGGGACAGGAAGGTCAGGCGAGAAGATGTGGGTGTTTGTTGTGGCACAATTTCGGCTTGCCCACAGCCTTGTCCTCGGCCTCTGCATGCACCATTACCATCACGTCCAGTTCCCCGTCCCTTGCCACATGCCTTGCCCATTTTAAATGGATGACAGTATCTTCCACGCTCACTACAAATGACTGAGTTTGGAGCGAACTTATATGTGATCCATTTGATGGAGAAAACAGAGTTTAAATACCTGGCCTGTAGGTAAGTAGTTTGAACAGCAAACTGCAGTGAATAGCTTCCATGACACACTTAAGGAAATTTTTAATGTAGGCCAGAAATGGCAGTATTTTATGACAATGTGTATGTGATCCATTTGATGGAGAAAACAGAGTTTTACATACCTGGCCTGTAGGTAAGTAGTTTGAACAGCAAACTGCGGTGAATTGTTTCAATGACACACTAAAGGAAATTTTTAATGGAGGCCAGAAATGGCAGTATTTTCTGACAACGTATATGTGATCCGTTTGATGGAGAAAACAGAGTTTTAAATACCTGGCCTGTATGTAAATAGTTTGAACAGCAAACTGCAGTGAATTGCTACAATGACACACTAAAGGAAATTTTTAATGGAGGCCAGAAATGGCAGTATTTTCTGACAACGTATATGTGATCCTTTTGACGGAGAAAACACAGTTTTAAATAGCTGGATTTCTAGCGCTCTAATATGGAAAGGACCTGGCTGTATTCTGCAGTGCCAACAAGCAAATGGCGCAGAAAAAATGGTGTTCTCTGGATTGGTTTTTAAGCAAATAATGAGGATTAAGATCCAAAGAAAAGTATTCCTGGCCCCTGAGACCTGGGCCTTTGTATAGAAATATCTAACAGCAGCAGAAGGCAGAATTGGAATGGAGCCTCTTGTGCTATATGCACTGCAGTCTACTATACACACTGTTCGCCTATACACCCTGCCTGCCTGATATCTCTGCAGATGGATTAGTCCTCAGAAGGACTGTTTGTTAAGATGGATATGTGTAATGTACGTTTTTTCTCCCTACACTACCTAATGCACAAGCAAATCTGTCTCTGACACAGTAGCACCTCTCCCTACACAAGCAAATGGCGCAGAAAAACTGTGTTCTTTGGATTGTTTTTTAAGCAAATAATGAGGATTATGATCCAAAGAAAAGTATTCCTGGCCCCTGAGACCTGGGCCTTTGTATAGAAATATTTAACAGCAGCAGAAGGCAGAATTGTAATGGAGCCTCTTGTGCTATATGCACTGCAGTCTGCTATATACACTGCCTGCCTATACACCAAGCCTGCCTGCCTGATATTTCTGCAGATGGATTAGTCCTCAGAAGGACTGTTTCTTAAGATGGATATGTGTAATGTACAGTTTTTCTCCCTACTCTACCTAATACACAATCAAATCTGTCCCTGACGCAGCAGCAGCTCTCCCTACACTGTCTGATCCGGAGTGACTGTGACGATCATGGCGGCGCCAGGTCTGATATAGACCTGATGATGCTGTGCGGCCAGCCAATCACTGTAATGCCCACAACCAACATGGCTACGGCATTACAGTGCATGGCAGGCAATCCCTGCATGTTCATTGGCTCTCTAAAGAGCGTCAAACATGCAGGGAGGGGACCCGAGTTCCCACCCGAGCAACCCGGAAATACTCGGCGAGCTCCGAGCATCTCGAGCAGTGAGATGCTCGGGCGAGCACCGAGCAGTAGCAAGCATGCTCGCTCATCACTAGTAATGACTTGTATATATAAGGCAAAAAAAATAGCCAAAAACAAAAATGCTCCTCCACACCTTGGGCTATGTTCACACGTAGTGTTTTGATGCATTTTTGTACTTTTGCATTGCTTTCAACAGTGAAAAATACATTCACCGGTAAATGTAATTTTAACATTTTACTACCTTATCTTGCCATGTGGTGTGTGAGACATGATCAGACACGTCCTGTTTCATGTATGCAGGAGGGACTCTGAAAATCACAAAGACTATTTTTGTAGGGCCATCAGACAATTCTTAAAGGGCCAGCAGTTTGCTATGATTTGTTGTTCCCATTATTAAAGAGTAGATCTCCTATACTGTTATTGCTTATGCAGTGACTGCAAGGGCTGCCATAAATTTTAATGCACCCCAATACCCCTTTGAAGAGACATAGAGGAGGGCCTCAGTAAAAAAAAATATTCCCATTATAAAGGAGTGGGTCTCCTATAGTGGTAATGCCCATGCAGTGAGTACAACAGCTGCCAAAATTTGGGAAAAACCCCAATAACAATTTAAAGACACATAGAGGTGGGCCACAGTAACAACATGTTCCTATTAGAAAGGAGTGGGTCTGCTATACATTTATAGGGTATGCAGTGAGTACAACGGCTGTCAAAATTTAGGAAAAACCCCAATAACAATTTGAAGACACATAGAGGAGGGGCTCAGTAATGACATGTTCCCATTAGAAAGGAACGGGTCTCCCATACTGTTTGCCTATGCAGTGAATGCAACCGCTGCAAAAAATTTGGAGGAACTCCAATGCCCCTTGCAAGAGACATAGATATGGTGATATGGTAGATATGGTGGTGAACGATGAGGATGAGGAGAAGGAGGAGGAAAAGATCAAATAGACAAAATCAGGAAGCGTATACCCATGTCTGGGAGTGAAGACAGAGGTGCATGGGAATAGAGTTAGACCTCCCAAAAAAAAGACACTGTATTTGAGTTTATGTTACACTGCTATCATTCGGTGGTGTTGAGAAGTCTGGCCCAATCCAGTCCTTGTTCATTTTTATAAGAGTCAGCCTATCGGTTATAATTCCACCAGCGGCACTAAAAGCCCACTCTGACAAAACGCTAGCGGCAGGGCAGGCCAGGACCTCCAAGGCATAGAGAGCCAGTTCATGCCACGTGTCCAGCTTGGATACCCTATAATTATAAGGCACAGGGCTTGTGCGATGGAAGGGCCTGAGAAAACTGTCCCAGAACTTTGACAGTGTTCCCCTGCCTCTGCTGGGGAACTCTATCGCCTGTACTCCTTGGCTGTCCAACAAACTGTGACCTCTGCCGCCAACATTTTCAGATGGGAATTTTTAAATAATTCCGCAACAAGGGCATCCTGGTACTGCCCCATTTTATTAGGCTTGTCCTGCAAGGGAAGAAGAGACAGAAAGTTCTCCTTGTAACGTGGGTCTAGAAGTGTCACCAAGCAGTAATGACTGTCACCCAAATTTGGACAACGCGAGGGTCAAGGGAAAGGCAGCGTAGCATAATCTCAGTCATGTGTGTCAGACTGCTAACAGGCAAGACTTCCGTGTCCTCACCAAGATGACAACTGACCATGCTCTCCTCCTCATCCTCCTTCTCCTTCCCTCCCTGTCCTCAGGCCACCCACGCTGAACAGACGGTATGACAGTTGTACAGGTTGTACCATCTATAGTGCAGGAAACTAGCTCCTGTTCTTCCTGCTCCTCCTCCTCTTCCTCATTGTCACCAAATCCACATTGGGATGAGATGAGACTGGGCTTCGTGTAATCACCCTGTATGATTCCTTGCTCCATCTCTTCGTGCTCCGCCTGCAATGCATCCTCTTTAATTGTGAGCACAGAGCGTTTCAGAAGACAGAGAAGCAGGATGGTGATTATAATTATGGCATTATCACCGCTCACCATTTTGGTGGAGTCCTCAAAGTTTTGGAAGATGGTACAGATGTCTGACATCCATGTCCACTCCTGAGGTCTTATGTGTGGAGTCTGACCTGAATACCGACAGCCTTGTTGATGCTGCTAGTCAATAACTGCCCTCTTCTGCTCACAAATCCTTCTCAACATCTGCAATGTAGAGTTCCAACGTATGGGGACATCACACACCAGTCGGTGAGCTGGAAGCTGCAAATGCTGCTAAAGCACGGCAAGGGCGACGGAAGCTGTAGCTGACTTTCTAAAATGGGCACACACGCGGCGTACATTGACAAGCAGATAATAATGATCTCTATTTATATAGCGCCAACATATTCTCCAGCGCTTTACAATTCAGAGGGTCATATACAACAGTCATAAGTAATGTGGCACCCCGAGGGTTGGGTTGCCACAGGGGTATTGCACCTTAACCAGAGGTGTGATATTCCACTCCCAGGTAAGGATGGAGCGTGGACCAGGGCTCAGTTAGCTGCACACATACATACACACACTCCTCATTTCTGGGGGACAGCTCGTCGGTGCTCCCATTTATATATATGCAGGCACAACTGACCATGTCCCTCGCTGGAGTGGGGAGGGGGGGAGAGAACTCAGTGATGTAGGAGCAGAAGGGGATGGTTTCTGGAGCATAGGAAGGAGCTCTTTGGTTGCAGGTCACCTGAGCTCAGACACAGTAAAGTAGATAAAAGGTGGGAGCCATCTTGAGTGAGGAGTCAGTCGTTCAGAGAAGAAGTTCAGCCAGAGAGGGCTGACAGGGAGCTGAGGCTCAGTCTGAGCTCAGCTCCACGAGACAGGCCTAGGGTGAAGGCCGGAGCCAGAAAGGAGAAGAGGAGAAGGAAGGAAGAAAGGTGGAGAGAAAGAGGAGTAGAAGGGCTCCAGAAGCAAGAAGGCAGAAGGGACCCTAAGAACCCACGAGATATCGGGTGAAGGGTCAGGCAGAATAAGGGTACCGGATTCCCAAGTTGGTGGAGGTAAATTATCCCTCAGCCAAAGACCGGAGGTCGTGATCATCTATTGGTGCGACGCCCTGCTACATCCACTAGGAAGGCACCATGTAGGGTCAGGGAAACTGATGACAGGTTTCACCAAGAGAAGGCCCGAGGCAGCTGGACAGAAGTGTAGTCACTGGTGGGGCACGAGAGGCCAGAGAAAGGATAGAAGGTGGTCCTGTGCCATACTCCTGAATGAATTGCCTGGGGGCTGACCGAGCTCCTCACCTGGTGGACGCAGCACGGCTTGGGCAGTCATTGCTGGCAGAAGTGACTCGGATAACATCTGTGAGTAAAAGACCCTGGACTGCATCACTGACTCTGTGTGATTTATGCTGCGCCTGCACCATCACCCCCAGCATCCTACTACACTGCCCTGGGGCTACACTCTTCCCGTGGGGAGTTATACTATCTCAGCTGCACACACCATCAGCCTCAGTGGACTGCCTTGCAGCGGCGGTTCATAATAGCCGCAATCCACAGGTGGCGTAGTCGGACATTAACCTAAAACATATAAAAGACTGCCACTGGTTTGATCACCCTGAGCCACGGGACCGGGTTGCCGCCACGGAGACTACAACCCCCAGCATCCTACAAGAGACCCGGCTCCGGGTAACCCACGCACGTGCACACAAGGCCCAGGGGGCGCGTCAGTAACATAGCTAAAGATAATACAATAATTAAAGCAAAAATAATGACTACCCTGCTCGTAAGAGCTTACAATCTACAATGAGTTGGGGGTGACACAAAGTGCAGGGGCTTATTGCTGAACCACGAGGTTAAGCACATGGGCCAGGCATAGTACATGTGTGAGCTCGCCCCTCTTCAGAGCCGCCACCAGGTTCCGCCCATTGTCACACACGACCATGCCTGGCTGTAGGTTCAGCGGTGTAAGCCACATATCTGCCTGCTCATTCAGAGCTGTCCACAACTCTTCAGTATTGTGCGGTTTGTCACCTAAGCATATTAGCTTCAGCACAGCCTCCTGCCGCTTGGCCGAAGCAGTGATGCAGTGCTTTCAGCTTGTGACAGATGTGTTCATTTCGGAGATGGAGGCTAAAGAGGAGGAGGTGCAGGAGCTGTAGAATGTGCGGGCAACTCTGATTGACCCAGGGCCGCCATCCTCGGCGTCGGGAGGAAGTGTTCTGTCCCAAGGTCCGACTGGGTCCCTGCTTCCACTATATTAATCCAGTGTGCCATCAGCGAGATGTACCGTTCCTGCTCACAAGCACTTGTCCACATGTCCGTGGTTTGGTGGACTTTCCCAGTAACAGCGTTGTTGAGAGCACAGCTAATGTTGTGGGACACGTGCTCGTGTAATGAGGGGATGGCACACCGGGAAAAATAGTGGCAGCTGGGGACCGAGTCCCAGGGGACAGCCGCCATCAGGTTGCAGAAAGCTTCAGCCTCCACGAGCCTAAAAGCAACATTTCGAGTGAAAACATTTGCGAAATGTGTGACTTTAGTAGTGTGACCTGTGGGGCGTTGGCTGCGTATTTGCACTTGCGTTCCAAGCACTGGGGTAGGAACAACTGAACGTGATGCTGGGAATAGGACATTGGCATGCTTGCTGATGGTGCTAGTTGAGAGTGTGCAATGACAGATGCAGGGCGGGAGGCATCTTCGCATGCACCATGGACAGGGGATTGGCATGCACGCACAACAGCGGAAGAAGCAGTGGTGTCACCCGCAGACACTGTTTCTGGAGTGCGGCTCACTTAGTCGAGTGCTTTGCTGTCATGTGCCTGATCATGCTGGTGGTGGTCAGGCTGCTAGTTTTGCTACCCCTGCTGATGCTGGCCTGGCAGGTGGTGCAAATGGCCTTTTTTGGGGTTATCTGCAGAGTCTTTAACAAACAGCCAGACTCGGGAAGACCTAACAGTTGTACTAGCTACTTTCATCATGTTGGCATTATGGGGAACACTTTCCCGCCTTGTGTCTGCGGCCACCAAACTGCTTCTTCCTGCCTGTAGCGGTGCTACCGCTCCCTCCCCCTGTGTGCTGCTGTCTTCGCTCTTCATGTCTTTCTGCCAGGTTGGGTCAGTTATAATAATAATAATAATAATTTTTATTTTTATAGTGTCAACATATTCCGCAGCACTTTACAAATTTTAGGGGGGACTTGTACAAACAATTCATTATAAACATAACTCATATCGAAAGGAGTGAGGGCCCTGCTCGCAATCTTACAGTCTATGAGGAAATGGGGGAGACACAAAAGGTAGAATGTACATATATTGTAAAAATGAAGCCTTGATATACTAAATAGGATAAATAATACATGGACTGGTCGCCTGCCAGTATGTGTGCAGTCCTGACCGAGGCTATTATGTGCATGGTTGGTATGAACCTGAAATTGAAGAAGATTTTAATATGAGGGAAAACTGGGACGGACAACTGGGATGGACAGACAGTGTGTGGAGGCGATACGCCAGTCTAAAGAAATGGGTTTTTAGGGTCCGCTTGAAACTGTGGGTATTGGGAATTAATCGAACTGTCCTGGGTAATGCATTCCAAAGAATTGGCGCAGCACGTGAGAAATCTTGGAGACGGGAGTGGGAAGTTCGGATTATGGAGGATTTAAGTTTTAAGTCACTGGCAGAATGGAGGGCACGTGTAGGGTGGTAGACTGAGACAAGGGAGGAGATGTAGGGGGGTACTGAAGCATGAAGCGCTTTGTGGGTAAGCGTGATAAGTTTAAATTGAACTCTATATTGGAGGGGTAACCAATGCAATTTCTGGCACAGGGAAGAGTAGCGGTTGGCGAGGAATATGATCCTGGCTGCTGCATTAAGGACAGATTGGAGAGGGGAGAGTTTAGTAAGAGGGAGCCCGATAAGTAGAGAGTTGCAGTAGTCCAGACGAGAATGAATAAGAGCGACAGTAAGAGTTTTTGCCGAGTCAAAGGTGAGAAAAGTCCTGATTCTTGAGTTGTTTTTGAGGTGTAGATGACATGAATGAGCGAGTGATATGATGTGAGGAGTGAAGGAAAGATCTGAGTCAAAAATTACCCCAAGACAGCGGGCTTGTTGCTGGGGAGTAATCGTTGAGCCACAAACGGAAATGGCAATATCGGGCACAGGTAGGTTAGTGGAGGGAGGAAATACGAGTAGTTCAGTTTTTGACAGATTCAGTTTTAGACAGAGGGAAGACATACTTTATCATCTACCACTTTGTCTTCCACTTCCGCACCCTGGTCCTCTTCCTTACTTTCTGGCAATTGTGTCTCATCATCATCCACCTTTTGCGACAGTAATTGCACTTTCCCACCGTTGCCTTCATGTGATTGTGGCTGCTTAAATATTTGGGCATCGCTACACGCGTTCTCCTCTTTACCCGTTTGAAGCTGGCCGGGCGAGAGGCCCGAATCTATAAATGGAAAAGTGAACAGCTCTTCTGAGTGTCCAAATGTGGTATCAGTTGTCTCCGGGCACTCGGCATGGTGGGAGGAAGGAGGATCAGGGTGAGGAATATGCGGTCCAGACTCACAGCTACTGAGACAAGATAGTGGTGGTTTTCGCAAAGTGACTGGAAGCATTATCTGCTATCCAACCAACAACCTTTGGACACTGCTCTGTGTTAGATAGTGGTGTTCTGCGGTCCCCTAGTAATTGGGACAGGAAGGTCAAGCGACAAGATGTGGGTGTTTGTTGTGGCACAATTTCAGCTTGCCCATGACCACGGCCTTGGCCGCTGCATCCACCATCACCATCACATCAACTTTCCCGTCCCTTGCCACGCACCTTACCCATTTTAAATGGAGGACAATATTTTCCACGTTCACTACAAATGGTTGGATTTGAACCGCAGTTATATGTGATACGTCTGACGGAGAACCACGGTTTTAAATAACGGGCCTGTAGTTTACTAATACTATTCTTCACAGTGACCTCGTGTGAATAGCTTGACCGACACACTGCAACAAAATGGAAGTGGAAGCCAGAAATGGCTGATTTTGGAACGCAGTTATATGTGATATGTCTGACAGAGAACCACGGTTTTAAATAGCAGGCCTGTAGTTTACTAATACTATTCCTAACAGCGACCTCGTATGAATAGCTTGACCGACACACTGCAATAAAATGGAAATGGAAGCCAGAAATGGCTGATTTTGGAACGCAGTTATATGTTATACATCTGACAGAGAACCATAGTTTTAAATAGCAGGTCTGTATTTTGCTAATACTATTCTTTACAGTGACCTCGTGTGAATAGTTTGACTGACACACTGCAACAAAATTGAAATGGAAGCCAGAGATGGCTGATTTTGGAATGCAGTTATATGTGATACGTCTGTTAGAGAAACACGGTTTTAAATAGTGGGCCTGTAGTTTACTAATACCATTCTTCACAGCGACCTTGTGTGAATAGCTTGACCGACACACTGCAACAAAATGGAAATGGAAGCCAGAATTGACTGATTTTGAAACCCAGTTATATGTGATACGTCTGATAGAGAACCACGGTTTTAAATGGCAGGCCTGTAGTTTACTAATACTATTCTTTAGAGCAACCTTGTGTGAATAGCCTGATCTACATACTGCCACAAAATTGAAATGGAAGCCAGAAATAGCTGATTTTGGAATGCAGTTATATGTGATATATCTGACAAAGAACCATGGTTTTAAATAACAGGCTTGTAGTTTACTAATACTATTCTTCACATCGACCTCATATGAATAGCTTCACCGACACACTGCAGCAAAATAAAAATGGAAGCCAATATTTTCCACGTTCAGTTCAAATTTCTGGATTTTTATCGCTGTAATATGGAAAATATCTGGCTGTATTCTGCAGTGCTAACAAGCCAATGGAGCAGAAAAATGGTGTACTCTGTATTTGTTTTTAAGCAAATAATCAGGATTAAGATAAAAAAAAATTAGCCCTGCTCCCTGATACCTGGGACTATGTCTACAAATATCTATAATAGCAGAATCAGTCAGAACGTGCAATGGACCCTCTTGAGCTGTATCATGCACTCCAGTCTGTCACATACCCTGCCTGCCTGGCTAACTCCTGCTATCACCATTGAATATATGCAGCTGGATTAATCCTCAGAAGGACTGTTAGTTCAGATGGATATATAAAATATATTGTGGAATACCTATGCTAACTATAAGCAAGCAAATCTCTCCCTGACACAGCAGCAGCTCTCCCTACTCTGCCTGTTTCCGTGGAAGACTGTGATGAGCATAGCGGCACCAGGTCTTATATAGACCTGATGATGCTGTGAGGCCAGCCAATCACTGTAATGCATGCAACCAACATGGCTACGGCATTACAGTGAGTGGCAAGCAATCCTTGCATGTTCGTTGGCTCTCTAAAGAGTGTCAAACATGCAGGGTGGGGATCCGAGCTCCCGCCCGAGCAACCCAGAAATACCCGCCAAACTTGTCGACAACCGTGATGCTCAGGCGAGTACCGAGTAGTGGCGAGCACGTTCGCTCATCACTAATGACAACCCATTCTCGCCTAATCATTGCTTGGACTTTATTAGAATTTCTGTGTTTTTGTTTGTCTACCCACTCTTTTAGGATTGACCAGTGGATCTCAAATGGACTGAGATCTGGGGAGTTTCCTGGGCATGGAGCCAAAATTTGAACTTTTTGGTCACCGAGTCACTTAGCTATCAGTTTTGCCTTGTGACATGGTGCTCCATCGTTCTAGAAAAAGCAATATTCATCACCAAATGAGTCCTGGATGATTAGGAGAAGGTGCCCTTGGGGAATGATTGGATCCAATTCTTTATTTATGGCAGTGTTCTTCGGCAAAATTGTGAGTGCCCACTGCCTGGATAAAAAATCAACACAACACATGAATGGCCCCAGAATGCTTTACTGTTGGCATGACATAGGATTCATGGTAGCACTCACCTTTTCTTCTCAGGACAATCATTCTTCCAGATGACCCAGACTCAAGGGGACTTAATCAGAGACAATAACTTTAACCTAGTTGTCTGAAGTAGTCTGAAGACTATATGTTCCGCGTGGTGGTTGATGGCTTGGTGGTTAGCACTGTTGTTTTCTAGTGCTGAGGTCCTGAGTCAAATCCCTCCAAGTACAACATCTGCAAGGCTCTATATGTCCTTCCCTTGTTTTTTTCGTGTGCTGTGGGTTTCCTCCGGGTTCTCCAGTTTCCTCCCACACGCCAATGATATACTGGTAGGGAATTTCGATTGTGAGCCCCAGTGGGCATAGTGACGGTGATGTCTGTAAAGCGCTATGGAATTAGTGGCACCATATAAGTGAGTAAAATAAATAAATGTAAATATACGGCATTTTTATTCGGCGACAGTTGTGCTCAAAGTATGGTGGTTTTTTTTGGTATCCTTTTTTTTCTACATAGAGACTTATACAAAATGTAAAGCCAACTAAAAAAATTATGTTAAAATGACATAAAGCTGACCAGCATGGGTTTTTCTCATACATTTTAAAATGCTGAAAAAGAACATCACCATGTGCAGGAGTCCTAATTGGAATGGGAATCTATGGGAATGTAAAAGAAAGAATTAACAGATCTTTGAATAATAATAATTTCCACAATTGTATGTGTCTAAATAAAATGTCCCCGTGCCAAGATAATCTTATAAATGTGTAATATCTGTATACTCTTTTACTTCCTCCCCTCCCCAGGAGATGTGGTATGATCAGACCATGTTCCGTACACAGTCAGACACAGCCATTACACAGTACACAGCAGGGAAACATTTATAAGATTATCTCAGCACAGGAACATTTTATTTAAACACATTCAATTGTGAAAGTTGTTATTATTCCAAGATCTATTGATTGAAATCAACTTTAAAATTAACTCTGTTTGTGGGAAAACCCCTTTAACTTACAAATGTCCAGACATGTTTTAGTATTTTTATTTTTACAATGTTTAATATAAGAAGTTAAAGAGAGAGAAAAATGTGAAAGATAAAACTTGTTCTGTTCCTGAATACGTTTGTGGCATTCATAAAACTGGACACTGAGAAAAAAAAATATCCTGTTGGTCATAAAAAAAAATAAACTGACTGATACAAAAATTGTTTGGCCTTGGTCATTCCAGAAATTCCAAGGAATTCACATTCTCATTGCTCTGGCAGCCTTCTTCACTTCTGGATTCTTGGCTGCCATTGCTGCAGCTTATTGTACAGGTGAATGTGATATATTAATGAATAAAAACATTAGGTGAAAAGAAAATTTCCCACAAAACCGTTAATCCATTCGATATTAGAAAGCAAACATTTGAGCGATTACAGAGAGTTAATCAAACTGTCATTTTAGAAAGGTGCAATAAACATACCTATGAAAATGGCCACAATAGCCAGAATTTTAATACTTAATGGTTCTTACAATTAATTTCCCTGATGTGTAAGATTTGGCAGCTGAAATAACCACTGAGGCTAACCGCTTATTTATCATTATTACAGATGCTTATTACTAGGCCGCCCGCCAAATAGCAACCGGATGTCCAACTTAACATCTAAAAATAAATCAGAATGAATTTACTTGTGTTATTAGAATATTTAATACTAATATCAAATTGAACCTGTGACTATACATCACATATAGGTTAAAGGGAATCTGTCAACAGGTTTTTGCCACCAAATCTGAGAGCAGCATGATGAAGAATTGTGATTCGAGGGTTGTGTCACTTACTGAACTGCTTGCTATAGTTTTGATAATCTCATGAAGATAACAATGATTTTTATCATTACAGGACTAGTAAACCTGCTGTCATGAAGTCCTCCATATTTATGCGCCCTGTATAAACCCCACCAACATGGATTGGCAGTTTTCTGCCTATGCACTGGGTAAACAGAAAGCTGTCAATCAGTGGTGTGGGTGGGGCTATACAGAGATCAGCATCCAGAGAAATGGTAGATCTGCAGCAGATAAAGCAGTGATTTAATCATAACTGCAATAAAGCAAGTGACACGTCACTGGAATCAGGGTCTCTGTCCATATATCATGCTGTTGGGTAGTAAAAACCGGATAAAAGATTCCATTTATGGCCATTTAGTTAACAGAGTATGTAAAACTGTCATTAGCGTAAAATTTAGAAAAATCTACGGTTTAATATATACTCTGGTTTGTTTTCTACGTGTTCCTTTACTCCTTATTTCCATATGGTGGCTTTGCTGCTTTCAGTCTGAATCTGCAATGCGCACATTTCAATAAGAACAAGGAAAACCACTGCATGAACAGTGGTGTCCAAACTTTTGACTGGTCCTGTATAGTTTGAGGAAAAAAGGCCCTGAATGACCTATGTATCATATGTTTTAGTTCAATATCCAGTATATACATATATTTGGTTCATTATATACAGTATACTGTATATACAGTGTTCAGCATAATCGAGTACACCCCGTTTGAAAAGTAAATTTTAATCAATATCTCGCTGAACGCAAGAACAATTTCCAAAATTTGGACAAAACTGAGTTTCATAGAACATTTTTCCAACCCGTAACATGAAAGTAAAGCAAATAATATAACTTTCAATACAAAATCTTAATTTTTACTAAAATTAGTTGATGCAAAAATTATTCTACTCCACATCAAAAACTACCACATCTAGCATTTTGTATGACCACCATGATTTTAAGAGCAGCACCAAGTCTACTAGGCATGGGATGAACTGTCGACATATTGTAACATTTATCTTTTTCCATTCTTCAAGAATGACCTCTTTTAGAGCCTGGATCCTGGTTGGAGAGTGATGACAACTTGTTTCTTCAGAATTCCCCATAAATGTTTGTTTGGGTTCAGATCAGGAGACACTTGGCCTGTGAATCACTTTCACCCTGTTCTTCTTTAGAAATTCAACATATGTGTGTGTTTTAGATCATTGTCATGTTGGAAAAGTGGACATCTACCAAAGCATCAAGGAATTCATGGTACCATCAATGAAATGTAGCTCACGGACACCAGAAGCGCTCTTGTAGCCCCACATAAGGTCATGGCCATGCTTCACTGTTGGCATCATGTATTTAGAAAAATTAATTTAGAAATATGCACAGCATTTAGGTAGCATGGAGCCAGCTGTCAATCAGCATGGCATCGGCAGTCACTTCCATCCACAGTGCAGAGCGGAAGAGAAGAAGCTGTTCTGTCAACATGATGTCACCTGAAGTCACAGAATTTATGGCAGGAGCGGTATGTGACCACTCTGAGGTAGTAGAGATTGTCACCAGTCAGAACAGGCAGGTAGTTAGCAACTACCTGTCAGTAAATTCTTAGCCCATAGGGAATAATAAGAAAAGTTCTGGATAACCCTTTTAAGTATTGCAACGCCTTATTGGAATATATTTTTAGAATCCCATTTAGGCCTCAAACTGACATCCATTATTCCCAGTCTATAAATGCTTTTCATGAATAGAACACGTACCCATCATACTCTATGGATCTGTTCACATGTCTGTGTTTTTTGGGGAGCCATGTGTCCACAAAAAAAAAATTGGAGGCATATTTGTATTTGAGTCATGGATCAAAATCTTCCACAAAAGTCTATGGTTTCATGAAAATTATGGGCAGCACATGGATGCCATCTGTGTGCAATACATGTGATATCTGTTTTTTTAACATTGCAATGGGTAGGAGAAGTTTTGCAATTCGTATTTACTTTTCTGGCATACAAGAAAATCACTAATAATAAAAATGGACAAACTGACTAAGCAATGATGAAAATTATATCCACCACACTGATGAAAATAGCCTGTTTATTTCCATTACAAGAAAAATAAGGACGTTTGAGTAAGGCCTTAAAAACTTCTCTAGAGGGGAAACAGGTTGGGAATATAATCTGTTCTCACTGATTATTGATGGGGAGAAGCAAATGGGGTAAGAAGGAAGGAAACCATTTTCCTCTTATCCCAGATCGAATAAAAAACATATAAACTTTCGCTAACCTCCTTTACGGTGATTTACTGGAACTAATGTCCATAATGGGAGTTGGTGCTTGGCATTAGTAGTAATGCTGCAGATTACCCCAAGCCTCTGTTATCCCCTTGATAAAGAAAGATGCTGGACTGTATATATGTTAATGTTAACTTGGCAAACACTAGACCTACATTCCAATATCATGGAACGTGTGCACAGTCCACCATCCAAGTGATTTTTTTTATACTTTATTGGAAAATATTCTTTAGTGGCTGAACTTCTCATAGGAAACAAGCATTTGGAATTCAAAGACACATAAGGACTGAACAACTGTAGAAAAAGGATCAATGATCCCAAGAGTTTAGAGAAATTAAACAAATGTTTCAGATACTCCATGGTAATGTAATTGACATGTCAAGAGCAATATAAATCAAGGATAGTTTTTGTATCTTTCCATTTTCTCCTGTTTTAAATGCAGCTGCTGTACTGACTGAGATTTATTCTAGTTAAAGTGTACATATTGTCCCCTTGTCTCTCCCTTTCTACCTTTAGCCCCCATGAAGGCAGCACTCAATTTCTCCCAGGTACTGAGTCCCTTTTAGCTTTCCATACATGGATCACAGCGGGAATCACCAGACTTCATCACCTGTTTAATGTAGATGGTGGTATTCTGTCTCCATTTCTCCAGGAAAAATACAAATTTCCTTCTGGAGAGATATTCCACTACTTACAGCTCAAACATGTCATCAATTCGCTGTAAAAAAAACTTCAATCCACCTTCCTCATTTACTCCATTTGAACAAAGTCCTCATGGCTAAGGTACTATGTCACTTCTTTACTCACATAAACACAACCTAACCTACACCTGGGAATCAGACATTGGTACCACCTTAACTGACTCAGATTGGACTCAAATCTGGTCCTCCACCACGAGTGTTATTCTCAATACCTCGATGTTAGAAACATACTATAAAGTCATAATGCGAAGGTTACTGACCTCAGCCAGAGTTGCCAAAGCAGTCCCCAACTACTCAGCCCAGTGATTCAGTGGCTGCCAATCCATTGGTGACATATACCACATATGGTGGCTCTGCCGCAAAGTACGTATACTCTGGATCAGGGTTTACTTTTTCATCCTGTCACAGACCATAATCTTAAGAAAGTTCTCTGGGAAGATTTGATCAACAAACATATCTATAATATTTCCAAACATTAACGCACCCTTATTGCATTCATATTCTTAGCAACCAATCAAACGATAGCCTTGCATGGAAAAAACAGCACAAGATGTCTCTGAAGTCAAAAGACGAATTTCTTGGTATATGACTTACGAAAAACTATTAGCTATTCTTACCGACAAGGTACACAAATTCAAGCAAATCTGGTCACCTTTGTCAGAATACACTAACCACACCTCCTTTGCCTCACCACCACTATGACTACAGGCTTCCACGAATTCTGATTTCTCGTAATAAACTTTAATTCAAAAATTAAATCTGATCTCCCCCTCAGGCATCCACCTCCCTCTCTTTCCCACCCTCATCTTACCTTACCCCATCACCCTCCCCCCATTGTTCCTGCTTTATGTTTTTATTCAACTGTTTGTATTGCTTCAACAAATTTTATATTCACTTTAAGTGTTCTTAAATCTTCAATAAAATTTACAGTTCAAAAAGTGTCCTTATTGTTAATGTCTTTTTTTAGAAATCAGCAGCAGCATGATTTTTTTTTTAGTATATTCTATTGGATGGTCCTCGGGAATCACTATTTAACTGGACATAAAGTATTAATCTGCAGGTAAATGGCATTACAATGCTGCCTGGCCGCCTTACTGAAAGTGTGGCTCTTGGGAGAAAATCAACTTCTTTAATCTTGAAGCCACCAGCTTTCATTCATAATGTTCAGTCATAATCATTTAGAGGTACAAAAAAATATCAACCCTGAGCTCTAACTGCTCCACCTCTGACGCGCGTTTCACTGTTGCTTCTTCTAAGGGATGGATACTGGAAGTAAGTGTAACCATGGTTTATATAGTGAGAGCCAATTACCTTTAATGTATTGGACTCCTCCCATATAAAAGAACATGTGACAGCAAATCACGTGTCTGCCGAATGAAAAAATACACCATTTGACTATGTGTGTGATGAATGGAGAATGCAAGGCAGACTATTACAATAGAGATGTGGCATTCTGACAGCTTCCAGCCAGGATGACATGCATGGCTGGAATGCAGTGCCATCCAGTCAGAAGAAGTCAGTGTGCCATCAATTTAGGCATTATGTCATGTAACTTGAGCATGTTGTTCCACTTGTAGAAGGAACCAAAGTGAATATGACGCGCCCCCTGGGCCGTGGGGATACCCGGAGCCGGTCCTTGTAGATGCTGGGGGTTGTAGTCACCGTGGCGGAGACCCGGTCCATGACCCAGGGCGGTCAAACCAAGGGGGTAGTCTATGTGTACAAATGTTAATGTCCGACTACGCCACCTGTGGAATGCGGTTATTGGTGGTATGTGCAGCAAGGTGATGTGACTCCCCACAGGAGGAGTGTAGCTTCAGGGCATCGTGACTGGATGATGGTGGTGATTGTGCAGGGCGTTCTAGTGCTGCGAGTGCTGGCGCCGCAAGGAACACAGAGTCAAGATAGTGCAGTCCCAGGGTCTTTACTCACTGTTGTTGTAGTTCAGAGTACAGTTACCAAGCAATCTTCCCCCGTCGTGCTGTGCGTACTCAGTGAGGGGTTCAGTCCACCCTCAGGTATTTCCAGAGCACTTATCAGGACCCCGTTCTGGATACCTTTCTCTGGCCTCTTCCTGCACCTCACACCCAGCGCCACTTCTATCCGGTACCCTCGGGCCTTGGCGGGCGATGTATATTCCGTCCCCTGGGTCCTATGTGGCTACCTTCTTAGTGCGGCTGGTGTGGACTTGTGGTTACAGCACTTGAAACACTGCAGCCTCCGGTTCCTAGTTAAGCATTTGCGGTTTCTATACTAGTTGAGGGACCCGGTTCCCTGTTCTGGCCTGACCCCTCTACCTCCTGGTAGCAACGGGCGTACGGGTGGCCTTCTGCATGGCCCGTACCCCTAGGGTCCCTTCACTCCTCATTCCTGGAGCATTCCTGCTCCCTCTCCTCTCTCTCAGGCTCAGGCCTCCTGACTTGGCCCACCTGTGGAGCAGAGCTCATACAGAGCCTCTGCTCCCTGACTTCTCCTCAGTCTGTATGACTGGAACTCTACCTCTCACTGATTGACTGAACTAAGATGGTGTCTTGTTTTCATAGCTCCTACACATGTGCTCCCAGGATCTACGTCCTCCACCCAATCCACTACATAGTTCCCCCTCTCTAGGTGTTTCCCCCCACTCCAGCCAGGGATCAGGGACTGTGCTCTCCCTGTAGGAGCAATCTCGCTCTGTCCCCCGGAAATGTGGTGTAATGAATGCAGGTGTTAGGGTCCTGAGCTGTACTCCTTCCTTACCTGAGAGTGAGATACCACACATCTGGGTGAGATTGCAATACCTCTGTGGTGACCGAACCCTCAGGGGTGCCAGAAATAAACATGCAAAGAAGGGGTAAAGGAGGGGAAGACTAATGGTCAGACAGAAAACTACTATAAGCAAAAATAAGCAAACAAAAATTCCACCGTCAATCCAAATCACTGTTGTTAGCCCCAAGTTATTATTAGAGATGAGCGTTGTTCTACTCGAACTGTTCGCCAATCTCAAATTCGAGCTGTTTTGGGCGGTGTTCGAGCCGTTCGGCGAACACCAACAATTTGAGAAAAATTCGGCTGTTCGAGGTTATGTTCGATAACTGTTCGTGCACCAAAATCATAACTGGATTTTTTCTCAGTAATGATGAAAATTAATGTTAATACGCAGTTTGAGTGTACAGCGGGGTGGGGGGAGGGGCAGGGGATGGATCTCTGCAGGAACAATGAAGATCTCCATTTTTTTTTCTCTTTCTCGCGTTTACAGTGGGGAGGTGCAATCTGTCAGCCTATCAGCAGCGCACACACGGAGCGAAGTGCTTTTTTTTCACACAAGCAAGGGCATGTGTCATTGGCAGTGTATGTTACATGTCCTTGCCCTATAAGACCAAGCCATTTTCCCCGTCGCCACCATTTTCTCACTGCTGCAGCTGCGTGTTAGACGGCACCGCTGTTGCTGTGTGCGCTATACCTTGTTAATTTCAAGCCAATTTTCGCACAAATCTACAGATAGCTTGGGAGTAGGGAATAGTTGTGATTGCAGTCCTTTTAAGGACTAGGTTACAGCATTTCCTACGACTTTTATCAGGCAGGTGTGTGCTCTTAAATAGATAGATTGTGGGAGTAAAGACTAATTGTAATTGGAGTACTTTTCAGGACTAGGTTACATCAGTTCCTATCAGTTTTTGCCAGGCAGGTCTGTGCCAGTGCTGTGCAAGTTTTTTTCACAGCATTTGGCTGAATCTAGCAAAGCTAATCCTTTTTGGCCTATTGCAGAGTGTGTTAGTCAGTGGAGTAGCCTATCTGTGTTGCAAGATATACCACCTGTGTATAGAATACCAATTTTTTTACTGCACCTAGTGAAGTAAAATCTTTTGGGCATACCATCATTCTATTAGTCCATCTATACTGACCTCCATCAGGTTGCAAATTGAATATAATTTTTTTCTGCATCTAGCTCTGAAAAAATATTGGGCTTCTAGCTGTGTGTGGGACTTGTTGTATTAGTCCATCTATACTGACCTCCATCAGGTTGCAAACTGCATATATTTTTTTCTTCATCTACCTTTGAAAAAATATTGGGCTTATAGCTGTGTGTGGGACTTGTTCTATTAATCCATCTATACAGACCTCCATCAGGTTGCAAACTGAATATATTTTTTTCTGCATCTAGCTCTGAAAAAATATTTGGCCTTCTAGCAGTGTGTGGGACTTTCTCTATTAGTCCATCTATACTGACCTCCATCAGGTTGCAAATTGAATATAATTTTTTTCTGCATCTAACCCAGCCAATAGTTTTGGCCTAATACCACAGTTTGGCCACTCAGCTCTGCTCGGTTCCCATCCATTGTTTTTTTGTGCAAACAACTCCAGAGTTGTTAATTAGTTAACCACCAAAATGAGTGGAAAAAGGCCTGCTGCTGGTGGAAAGGGGAATAGGCGTGTTGGGAAGGGGAAAAAAGGTTGTGTCCGTGGGGTAGGTGTTAAAGCAACAGTAACAGCTGCAGAAGAAAGACCATCTTCCAGCCAAACTAAAATGTCTACTTCTTTTAGCGGACAATGTGATAAGATCCCTTTCTTACGGCCACGCCAATCGCTACAAATTCCAGATGAGGCACAAAAACAGCAGGTGCTTCAACGGATATCAAGTGCTCCTTTAAGTGGGCTCTCCTCCACATCAACTTCAACATCACAAATACTCCAGTCCTCAAAGGTGTCACCCCAATCGCACTTGCTTCCTCACAGCTCCCAAATCTCCAGCTGCCCGTCTGAGTATGAGGTAGAACAGATGGTTGAGTCTGCAGAGCTGTTTACTCATACTATAGCCTGGGAATCAGAGGTCGACTCCAGCGCTTCTGTGAATCCAGACGAGGAAATGATCTGCACTGATGCCCAGAATCTTTATGAGTCGGATCCAGGACCAGACGCAGAAGGTTCTGACCATAATGTAGACCCTCATTCCCAAACTGTAACTCCTGTTGGTGGAGACAATGAGGAAGACGATGATAAGACTCAAATACCTGATTGGAGCGACAACTTTAGTTTTTTGTCAGGGCAGGAACAGGTTGGCTCTGAGGACGACGGGTGTGATAACGCACAGGGTGATGATGATGAGGTTGGAGATCCCACTTACTGTCAACCCACAGTCAGCCAAGAGATGAGGTCAGCAGAGGAGGTGGAGGAAGATGCTAGTGACGACGAGGTCAGGTTGCGCCTTCCTGGACAGAGACGTAGTACTGGAAGCACGTCAACAACTGCATCCTCAAACACAACTCTGCCTCTCACCACAAGTCGTGGTGGCTCTTCAGGTCGCATGGGTGCTAAGCCTTGCATAGCCTGGGCATTTTTTCAGATCGATAAAGATGACCCAACTCGTGTTATCTGTAACATTTGTCAGCAAAAGCTAAGTAGTGGCCAAAAAATACATAGTTTGAGTACTTCATGCATGAACAGGCACATGGACATGAAGCATAAGTTGCAGTGGGAAGCTCAGTGTGCTACAATGCGGCCTAGCCGGCCGGGCCAATCACCGTCTGCCATATCTTGTGCATCCGCGGCCTCTTCATCCTCTGTGACTGGGGGGACAGCAGTCACACCTGTTTTGGGGCGCAGACCTGCCACCTCTTTACCCGCAACAGCCAGCGTGATTGGCAGGTCATCATTTTCTTTGGAGGTGGTAACACCAGCTGGTGTTGAGCGCTGTCCGACATCGATAGCACCACCTTTGGATCAAGGCAACCTAACATGTCCGCCTGCATCTTCCTCACAGACCGGCAGTTTGCCGGGGACACCCTTATCAACCCCGTCTAAGCACAATAGCCAGCCCTCGGTCCCTAAGATGTGGACAAGTAAAAGACCATTTCCTCCTAGCCATGAGAAAGCTAAGAGGTTGAATTTCACCATCTGCAAGTTCTTGGCTACAGAAATGCTGCCTTTCCGCCTGGCGGACACAGAGGATTTTCGAGACCTTATGTCCGTCACAGTGCCCCAGTACCAGATGCCCAGTCGGCACTACTTCTCAAAGAAAGGTGTGCCTGCGCTCCACCAGCATGTCGCACACAACATCACCGCTTCTTTGAGAAACTCTGTGTGTGACAGGGTGCATTTCACCACAGACACTTGGACGAGTAGGCATGGACAGGGGCGTTACATGTCGCTGACTGGGCACTGGGTAACTATGGTGACAGCAGGACAAGGGGCTGCTGTCCAAGTCTTGCCGTCCCCACGAGTTGTGCGTCAATCCTCTTTATGTCAAAGTTCCTCCACTGCTTCTGCCTCCTCAACCTCCTCTCGGTCTTCCACCTGCACCCAAAGCCTGTCTGGTCATGCCACAAGCTTTCTAACTGCGCAGAAGGGATCCTGCACACCTCCTTACTATGCTGGCAGAAGGGCTCAACGTCATCAGGCGGTTTTTACATTGAAATGTCTGGGAAATGTGAGTCACACAGCTGAGGAGTTGTGGTCAGCTCTGGAGAACCAATTTCATGAATGGTTGTCTCCACTGGACCTGAAACCAGGGAAGGCCGTGTGCGACAATGCTGCAAACCTGGGTGCGGCCCTTCGCCGGGGCAATGTCACACACGTGCCTTGTATGGCTCACGTGTTGAACCTGGTTGTCCAGCAATTTTTAGCCCACTATCCCAGACTAGATGGCCTTCTGCAGAGGGCACGGTCGCTGTGTGCTCACTTTCGCAGTTCGCATCCCGCAGCTCAGCAACTTACATCTCTACAGAAGTCGTTGGGCCTGCCACTTCACCGGCTAAAATGCGATGTGCCTACCCGGTGGAATTCAACTCTGCACATGTTGCAGCGACTGTGGCAGCACCGACAAGCCCTGGTGCAATACGTTCTGACGTATAGCCTGGGCCAACGAGATCCAGAGGTGGGGCAAATCACGCTGGAGGAGTGGTCTCAGATCAGGGACCTATGCACCCTTCTGCACAGTTTTGAAATGGCGACGAAGATGTTTAGTGCTGACGATGCCATTATCAGCATGACTATTCCAGTGATTTACATGCTGGAGCACATGTTAAACAGAATTCGGAGTCAGGTGGTGGCACAAGAGGAGGTGGAGGAAGTAGAGGAGGAGGAGTTGTATGCGGAAGGGCTAACATCTGCAAGGTCCAGACGGTCGGCAGCACCAAGGCGGCAGGCATGTGAGGGTGGGGGAGATGGTTTTACCAGGGTGCATGGTAGCAGCCAAACTAGTGAGGAAGGTGCAGGAGCCCAGGAAGAAGTGGAGGACGAACTGATGGAAGACTCATCAGATGAGGGAGACCTTGATCACATTTCTGTTGTGCGAGGTTGGGGGGAGAGGACAGAGGAAGGAAGCATGATTGTTACCTCGCCACCAACACAACAGGGACTTGGTGCTCCTGGATGCGCAACACACATGAGTGCCTTCTTGCTGCACTACCTGCAACATGACCCTCGAATTGTGAGAATTAGAAATAATCCTGACTACTGGGTTGCCACACTGTTAGATCCCCGGTACAAAAGTTAATTTGCAGAAATTATTCCTGCCATAGAAAGGGATGCACGCATGCAGGAGTATCAGCAGAGACTGTTGCAGAATCTTACATGTGCTTTTCCACAAAATACCAGTGGTGCACGTAGTGAATCTCACAGTTCCAACTTGCCAACCGTGGGACCGTCAAGTGTTCAGCACTCAAACCGTAACAGAACCACAGTATCTGCTGGTAACATCAATTTTGCGGAATCATTTCACCACTTTTTTAGCCCATCCTTTGCAAGGCCACAGGAGACAAGAAGTCTGACACATAGTCAACGCCTAGAGACAATGGTACAGGAGTATCTCCAAGTAAACATTGAAGCCACGACTGTGTCACTGGACCCTTGCTCTTTTTGGGCTTCCAATCTGGATAAATGGCCGGAGCTAGCCACTTACGCCTTGGAGATCTTGTCATGCCCCGCAGCCAGCGTTCTGTCTGAACGTGTGTTCAGCGCTGCTGGTGGTGTGCTGACAGATAAGCGCACGCAGCTCTCCACTGATAATGTAGACAGACTCACGTTCATAAAGATGAACAAATCATGGATCCGAAACGACTTTTCTACCCCTGTGTCATCCTGGGGAGAGTAAAAGCTTGATGATTGGTTAAAATCATCCTACCAACCGTTTTAAGCTTTCAAATTACTAATCATGTTTATCTGTATCTTGGCTGGAAAATAATTTGGGCTTTGTAGCAGTGTGCAGCACTGATTCTATTAGGCCATCTATAATAAGCTCCACCAGATTTAAAATTACTAATCATGTTTATCTGTATCTTGACTGGAAAATAATTTGGGCTTTGTAGCAGTGTGCAGCACTGATCCTATTAGGCCATCTATACTAAAGCTTCACCAGATTTAAAATTAATAATAATTTTTAGCTGCATCTAGCCCGGAAAATAATTTTGGGGCTCCGAGATGCGCAAGACACATAAGTGCCTTCTTGCTGCACTACCTGCAGCATGACCCTCATATTGTCAGAATTCGAAGTAATCATGACTACTGGGTTGCCACACTCTTAGATCCCCCAAACTTTTCGATCAACCTTTTCATTTTAATAAATACCAAAAAAATGGTCATTTTTGAAATTATAAGCATTAGCAGGTTGTTAGAAACTGAAATCAAACAGTTTTCAACTCAAAACTTTATTCTAGGTGATGTTACATTTTCACATAGGACCCCTTGTTCGAAAGGAGCTTCTGAACTCTCTCGTCCATTGAATTTGTCAGGTTTTGGATGGTTTCTGCTTCAATTGTTTTGCATGAGGACAGAATACCCTCCCAGAGCTGTTGCTTAGATGTGAACTGCCTCCCGCCATCATAGACACTCCTTTTAATGATGCTCCAAAGGTTCTGAATGGGGTAGAGGTCAGGGGAGCATGGGGGTCACACCATAAGTTTGTCCCCTTTTATGCCCATATCAGCCAGAGATGCAGATGTTTTATGTGCAGCATGAGATGGTGCATTATCATGCAGAAAAATGATCTTGCTGTGAAATACACGGTTCTTCTTCTTGAACCATGGCAGGAAGTGCTGTTTGAGAAAATCCACATACATTATGGAGTTCATCTTTAGCGCCTTCAGGGATCCTAAAGGGGCCGACAATCTCTCTCCCCATGATTCCAGCCCAAAACATTACTCCACCTCCTCCTTGTTGGCGCTGTAGCCGTGTTTGCGTGGGGTGTCCATCAACCAGCCATCCTCCACTCCATCCATCTGGACCATCGAGCGCTGCACGGCACTCATCCGTGAACAAAACAGTTTTGAAATCAGTCTTCATGTAATGTTTGGCCCACTGGAGCCGTTTCTGCTTGTGTGAAGTGGATAGAGGAGGTCGACAGGATGGCGTATGCACAGCTGCAAACCTCTGAAGGACCCTGCATCTTGTTGTTCGGGGGACGTTGGAGGCACAAGCAGCTTCAAAAACTTGTCTGCTGCTATGACAAGGCTTTTTTGCCGCTGCTCTTTCAACCTGACGTAATTGCCTGTAGGAAAGAGTCCTCAATTTGCCCTTATCAGCACGCACACGTGTGTACTGTGAATCAGCTACATACTTCTTGATTGCCAAGACACTTCATCCTGATCATCGCATAATGTTGATTGTAGTCATGCCTTGACCTAAACACTCCACAATTTGTTGCTTCTCAGCAGCCGACACATCCTTTTTCTTTCCCATTTTGGCAGAAAATGTAGGCTGCTTAATAATGTGAGACAGCCTTCTTAAGTAGTCTTGCCTTTCATTGGACACACCTGCCAAACTAATTAGCACAGGTGTCTGCAATTGATTACAGTGATATAAAGAGCCCTGACACACATCACCATCAATGAGTTTAACTGACAAACAAACAAATTCTTCCCTTATCACTCCTAAACACTTTTTGCATAATAATTTGTAACACAGTGTACATGTGCTTTTCCACAAAACACCAGTGGTTCACGTAGTGAATCTTACAGTTCTAACTTGCCAACCGTGGTCTGTATGGAGTTGTTCAATAAAGGGACCAAAATTAAGATAACATAGATGGGAGAGGTCTCTATGAATAGGAATTCCTAAGTATTTGATACCCTGTGAGGGCCAGGCAAAGGGAAAGTTGGACTGGATGGAATCCTATATGGATTTGGGGAGGGAGACATCGAGGGCCTCAGACTTCGCTGCATTGATTTTAAAATTTGACCATGTAACAAAGTGATCTATTTCAGCCATAACAGCATGGATGGATATATGTGATAGAGTGATATATACTAGGACATCATCAGCAAATAGAGAGCACTTGTACTCGGTGCCTCCCACCTCAATCCACCTAATATTGGGGTTATGGCGAATTGATGAGAGCAGGTGCTCCGTCACTAGGATGTATAAGAGAGGGGACAGAGAACATCCCTGCCTTGTCCCATTGGTGATTGTGAAAGGTGATGAAAATGTTCTGACGCGCCCCCTGGGCCTTGGGACACCCGGAGCCGGACCCTTTTTGGTGGATGCTGGTGGTTGTAGTCTCCGTGGCGGCAACCCGGTTCCGTGGCTCAGGGCGGTCAAACCAGTGGCGGAACTATTTATGTGGTTTTGATGTTTAAATGTCCGACTACGCTACCCATGGATTGTGGTCAGAGTGAACCGCCGCTCCAGGGCAGACCGCTGAGGCTGGTGTTGTGGGTGCAGCAGAGCGTAGCATAACTCCCCACGGGAGGAGTATAGCCTCAGGGCAGTGTATGCGGAGGATGGGGGTGATGGTGCAGGGCAGCAGCAGTAATGACAAGCAGTCAGTGATGCAGTCCAGGGCCTTTACTCACAGTTCTTATTATCCAGACCACGTCTGCAGGTAACGGCTGCCCACGTCGTACTGTGCTCACCAGGTGAGGGGCTCAGACAACTCCCAGATAACTTTGGAGTGCTTCACAGGACCCCCTTGGTGTGTCCTTTGTCTGGCCTTTCTTACCAACCCTTCTGTCCGGCTGCCTCGGGCCTCCTCTTGGTAAACTTGGCGCCAGTTTCCCTGACCCTATGTGGTGCCTTCCTAGCGGGTGTAGCGAGGGGCTGCGCCACATAAAATGTCACAGCCTCCTGTTTCTAGCTGAGGGTCGTTTCCTGCCTCCACTAGTTCGGGGACCGGTCTCCCCCTTTGGCCTGACCCCTCCACGCAGGTGGATTCGGGCGTGCGGTGGCGACTCGCCCGTCCGCACCCCTGAGATCCCTTCGTTCCTCGTTCCTGGAGCCTTCTCCGCTCCTCTTCCTTCCTTCTCCCTCTTCCAGGCCTGGGCCTCTGTTACTAGGCCCGCCTCCGGAGCAGAGCTCATGCAGAGCCCCTGCTCCCTGCCACTTCTGCTCAGACTTCTCTGCACTGAACTAAGATGGTTCCCACCTTTTATACTCCCTTCTCAATGCACCCAGGAACTGCTTCCTCCCTGCTCCTGCACTACAGGGTTCCCCTTCCTCAGTGTTCCCTCCCCCCACTCCAGCCAGGGACAGGGACTGTCGTGCCCATCTCAGGGGCATATTGGTCGCCCTGCCCCACGGCAATGTGGTGTAATGCATGCAGGTGTCGGGTCCTGATCCACACTACATCCTTACCTGAGAGTGAGATATCACACCTCTGGGTGAGGTGCAATACCTCTGTAGCAACCGAGCCCTCAGGGTGCTACAGTTCCATTTATCTTCAGCCTAGGTGACGTATTGCGATACAGGGCCGTGATTTTGGCTATAAAAGGGTCCCCTAGACCCCTACCCCAAGCTTTTTAAGAGAATCATATATGGCGTGCCAGGAGACTCTATGGAATGCTTTCTCAGCATCCAACGAGAGTATCTAATTACAAATTTTTAACTGCATCTAGCCCAGGAAATACTTTGTGCCTAGTAGCAGTGTCTGCTAGTCAGCGGATTATCCCGGCTGTTAAGCAAGCTACACCACCTGTAGTTTGGACACTTCATTTTTTCAAAGGAAATGCTCCGGGACCACGGGATACTCAGTGAAGAGCATCAGGAGGCACCCCAAGGCATAGGGGCTCGGACTGGCAGTAGGATGCCTTGCGGTGGACAGCCGAGCTCGATCCTTATAAAAGCTTTTTAACTGCAGCAGCTTTAGTGGACGCTACTGGAGCTGGAATTACGCGGCTGCTGGCATGAGACTTGCCCTCCAATAGATCTTTGTAAATGGATTTAAAGTGTATTTATTCAAATTAGAGAGACAATTTAAATTAAAAAGCTTAGAGCTGCCTCCACCACAGGGGGGCTCGCTCGACCCACCAGCGGACAGGCACCAGTATTGGGAGAGGGGGGCTGGCCGTCAGGGTTCACCGCGGCTCTGGCACAAACCCGGCGACACGGAGGTGGCACGGGCAGGAGCGGACTGAACGTGTCGGCTTCTCACTTTTTGGATTTTAAAAGGGCATGACATGCCTATATCTGTGTCTCCCCCTCCTTTTACTCCTCCACCTCTTTTCTTTTCGCATGACTATATGTACTTGTCACTTTTCCATGTGTTAGTTGTGTCTTCTGAGCAGTTTGTCAGCTTTTGGACACCTTTGAAGGTGTTTTCTATGTGTTTCTATGTGTTTTTGTTTGCCTGCCATTGGTTTTAACGGTGTTCGAAGGTGTTCGACGAACAGTTCGACGAACAGTTCGGCGAACACACGGGTGTTCGACGAACCGAACCGAACTCGAACACTACGGGGGTGGCTCAACACTAGTTATTATACCAAGTTAAGCTATTGTATATTTTGCATAAAACTACATTCACGATAAATAAAGAATAACAGAAATTTGTTTATTTTATAATGGCCCTTTAATAAACCATTCAGCAAGTTAGTGGCTTGCAGCATATGTCTACTGTTGACATGAAGGTTGGCTGAATCAAGGGCACATGTGCAAAATGTAAGTGCAGCTATGCACAGACCGTGGAGGCTATATTATAAAGGGAGACACCGACAATGCCTTATGGACAGACATTAGTCAGTCAGTGAGTGGCACAGTGATCTGGTAGATGCTTAAACTTAGGTAAACGCTCGCTGTGTCTGTGTGTGACACTGCACAATCCTTGACTGGGGCACTCTGTCAACACTGTCAACACTGCTATATCTAGGGCAGGTATATCAACATAGAATCAATGATAAAATCAGTCTTCAAAAGATCTAACACACAAATTAAAAATAAATCAATGCATAAGAGAACAATAACTCATAAGGTAATTGTTACACATCTGTCCTGAGTCTGGGCTCTGCTCCCTACATCCCTGTCCGCTAAACTTTCTTGTGCTCCACATCGAGCTTTTCATGTAACCCATCGTGCTACCATGTGTTGAGCTTCCTAGGCCTATATAAGGCCTACCAAGATACACACCTGTGTCTTGGTTTTAAGACTTTTATTTTGTCTGTGCACAGTTCCCTGTCTGTGGTCTCCAGGACATCTTCTGGCTGTCAGCATCTTCCAGTTCCCCAGTTACCTGTCTGACTGTGGCAGCATTCAGTATCTCTGCAAACTGTCTACAGTCTTCAGGACATCTCCTGTATACTTGCAGCTTCCAGTTCCTCAGTTACCTGTCTGCCTGCGATCTTCAGTGTCTCTGTAACCTGCCTGTGGTCTCCTGGACATCTCCTGGCTGCCTGCAGCTTACAGTTCCACAGTTACCTATCTGCCTGCTGTTAGAATCTATTTTGTTTGACTATCGGCCATCTTGTTGTGATTTGCAGGCTTCTAGTCTTTTCCTCTGGTGCTGGGTTTCTTGGTTATGTGATCTCTGCACTCTTTATTACACAGCACCAGGCACCCATTCCCCGCTGGACATCAGTGTTATTACGCTTGTGCTCTGGCTAAGTAGCCTTGTTTAGTTCTTTGTGCTTTGGACAATTGTTATCCTGGGACTTCTTGTTCCACCAGTTTTGTTTCCTTTAATCTTCGTTTCTGCAACTAACTTTTCTGTTGGGAGGTCTCCTGCTTTTGCTCCCAGTCCTTAGATCTTTTAGGGACCCCTTTCCCCTTCCTACAGGTCTTCGTTTGAGTTCAGTGCAGGAGTTTCGGTGGGGCTGTTCATAAGGAATGGGTCACCCACCCCACCACGTAGGTTTAAGCTGAGTCTCAGTGCAGGGACAGCTTTTCCCTCCTATTCCTTAGTTCTAAATTGCAGAACATAACACCTGTGGATTTCATTACCTCTGCTAATAGTTTCCTGTCTGCTGTCTTGGTCCTTCATGCCTGACCCGTCTGCTGCACCGACACCCATGGCTTGTGTGCCCACCTGGACCTTGGGCTTAGAGGATCCTGGTCACCTAGTGAACCTTTGACAGTAATCAATGGTACATGGACAAACTCCAAAAAGAAATACAGTAAACCCCTAAAAAAATACAGATGCCCCTAGTTCAACCCACTAGACCGATTATTCGTATAACGGAACTATTGAGCTATAGAAATGTCTAGTGCACTATCCATATATACAAGACATTAATCCTCAACACAAAAGTAGATACCAACAATTACTGTACACATGTCAACGCAGCTATGGAACAAGCTGTACAAACACCACAACACACGTTTTGCTACATCGTTAATGAAGTGACATAACAGAAGAGCCAGAATTCCTAAAAAGTCCATTGATACATTGATAACTAGGTGTGCCAATAAATTGCAGAATTGGAAATCTAACTCCCTTCCTCCATCTACGTTGCGAGGCAAACTAACATCAGAGGAGATGGAATCCCACGATTCAAACATCTGCCCTCATTGTGACAGCATCTGGTCCAGCCTGGATTACTACTGTACATGTGCGCTATACTCCACATGCAAAATTAGAGTATGAAACTAATAACAATAAACAGTAGCATGACATAACTATTAATCAAATGGAAAAGCAAACTTAGTTTATGACCTCAAATATGAAAAGTAAAGAAATTATAAAATCATCAACCAAAATACAGAAATCCAAAAGATTTATATCTGACAGACTGTATTTATGTGTGTCTCACAATATACTACTTATCATTAAGATAATTCAACAATCTGGACAGCTCATAACCCTGTCAAATAAATAATATTTCTAAACTGATACCATGATATTATGGATGATTCATATTTTTTTGATTTGTTGGATTTGCATAAGAGAGGGCACACATGGCCTCCATCATAGTTCCTCTATGTAGTAAATAGAACAAGGACAGATTTCTATTTACAACATGGAGGAACTGCAATGGGGGCCACATGTGCCCGCTCTTGCATAAATCTGAGTCCAACATGAATGAATCAATTATAATATCCTGGTGTCGGTTTATAGATGACAAATTATTTATTTGACAGGAACCCATAACTGATCTGTCAAAATTTCTGGATTACCTTAGTGATAATGAGTATAATATGAGACTCACAAGTAAATATTATCGGTCTGATATTCATTTTTCAGATTTGTGGAATTCAGTCGATAAGTCTCGTTTGATTACTTTTGGTTTCTTACTTTAAGTAACTTTGATAAATTCATGTTTGTCAGTAGACTCATCAACCGTCCACATGTCATTGGGGCTAGCCCCCGTGGCCAGTTTTTGAGGGCCTGGAGAACATGCTCAAATGATATTTTTAAGAAGCAGTCTAAGGAACTTTGTTCTAGGTTTAGACAATAGGAATATGGTGAATCTGTCATTGCAGGGGAGTATACTAATGCTAAAGGAAAGGACAATACTC
This sequence comes from Phyllobates terribilis, assembly GCF_046119375.1. Taxonomy (NCBI): domain Eukaryota; kingdom Metazoa; phylum Chordata; class Amphibia; order Anura; family Dendrobatidae; genus Phyllobates; species Phyllobates terribilis. The sequence goes on along the minus strand of NW_027362762.1, from coordinate 122,068,848 downwards.
CATAGACCATCATTGAAAACTAAAATTGACTTTGGATGCTCTGTCAATATAACAAGCAGTGGCCTGCTATGCTGGATATCTTTTGGAAACATTGACCCATTTTGAGGACCAACAAATATTTTGAAAAACAATCTCATTTATCCTATTATCACCAGTCAGAATAGCCTCAATATAAGGGATATGATCAGAAGGAGCCATTATGCACCACCATCTACTAGGCAAATTTTTTTGTACTCCAAGGTTTGCACACTATGTGTTAGATGCAGCGACTGCTAGCTAATTGTGGGATCTGATAGAGTGACTGATATTACTGATGTTGCGGAATATAAAAGTGTTCACACCATAAATTTTACAACTACTATTGTGATCTATTACATTGCATATTGCCTTTGCATGAAGATTTACATAAGAATGATTTTATGAAAATGAAAGGTAAGTATATTAGAACTCATCTGTGACATACAGGGTACCTTTAGGTTAGTGGAACCCACTTCACAGACTTTGCAGGGGAAATGTTTCGCAAGACTCTTACTGTATGAGACTTACATTCAGGGGATTGACTGAAGAGTAAAGGGTATAGGATATTGCATCCATGTTGGTATGAAATGAGAAACTAAGTGGATAATATCTCTGGATGTAATGTTTCTTTAGGTGCCTAAATTAAGCTTCAGGATTTGCATCTTACCTGTAAGTGTTGGGATATATTGTAAATGAGAGGAAAAATAGAGGAAACCTCTGAAGTCAGCTCACATAAGAAAATTCCACTGCACGGACACTGCAGTATGTCAGGAATAGTAGAAAATTGGATGTCCAACAGCCTAATCACCCATAAATATTCATAGTTTATGCCATAAATGAACCATGGATGATTTGGCTGCTGGACTTCCAATTGTCTCCTATTCCTGTTTGGATATATGTTACATACATATCTATATTATTATTATTAATTTATATAGCGCCAATGATTGCTTGGTGCTGTACATTAGAAGGGGTTACATACAAAATACAGATATCACTTACAGTCAGGGCCGGCCCGAGAGATTACGGCGCCCTAGGCGAAACTATTTTGTTGCGCCCCTACTATTCTTGGCAGTAGATGAAAACTTGGGATATAAATTTAGGAGCAAAATAAACCACAACAACAATGATTAATTAACTCTCTCCTAACTCTTTAATCTTCTGAGAAGTTGTATAGGACAAATATATACAAAGTAATCAATAACACAAAACAAAAACGACCATAGGTAATTAAAATTTTTGTTTCCTTGCCTTTTTTTTTTAAAAGGATGACACTAAGTCACCGAGATTAATTTGTTTAGCAACTTCAGATTCTATCGAAATTGTTGCCAACCCAACCAACCTCTCTTGCGTCATATTTGCCCTTAAATATGTTTTAATTAGCTTTAGTTTTGAGAAGCTTCTCTCTCCTGAGGCCACGGACACTGGCAGAGTCAAAAGAATTCTTAGAGCCACCACCAGGTTGGGGACACTTTCTTTCAAGTCAGATTTAAGCAAAAGTTCAAGAACGTCTTTTGGTGATGAATCTTCTGGAACACGTCTTCACATTGCCTGCAGTTCACCACATAGCTCTATGGCATCGATGTCTTTTACTTCGTTGTGTGTAAGAGACTTTTCTAGAGCTTTACACTTATACAGAACAAATTGGCTTGGTTTTCCCTCAAGTGAACGGATGTGGTGCAAAAATCCAAATTTCAATTCCATTTCTTTCAGCTGAGTGAGCCGCTCATCAACTGAATTTATAGCAGTATCTAAGATCGCAAAGTAAAGGTTAATTTTGAAACTCTGTTTCTCATCTCTTATGGGCTCATCTTTCCCTTCATAAGAGAACTGTCTGGTTTTTTTCTTTAAACGTTTTGGAGCAGAACTTGACTCAAAATTAGCTGGTATGCCAAGCTCTTCTGCGATTTCCCTCGCATCAACTAACAGCTTCTCAAACTCTTCATCGCTTCTTAATGATTGCAGATATTTCTTTGTTTTGTCAAGGTGTTGAGAAGCAGCAGCTAAATCGAATTCTTGTGACTGAAGTAACTTACTTGTCAAATTGATTTCATACAAAATGTTGAACCATACTAGAACAGATGTAACAAAAGAAAAGGTTCCAACTTGTTTAGCAAGACCTTGACCTTCTAGCCGGGAGACATTTCCAGAGCTTCCTGTGAGACTAATATTTTCTGCTATGTCCATTAGGGAATCATGGACTTCGCTCAATTGGTAATGGAGGGGGGCCAGAGCATCAATTCTACTTTCCCACCTTGTTTCGCTTAGAGGTTTTAGAGTCAGAGATGGCAAATGACGCACGAGTACTTCCCAACGCTGAGTTGACGAAGAGAAAAATACGTAGAGATTTTGAACTAACAGGAAAAAAGTTGTCGCTCCAAAACAACATTTAGTAGCATCATTGATGACTAAGTTTAGAGAATGGGAGCTGCAAGGCACAAAGAATGCACGTGGGTTTATGTCCAAAATTCGTCTTTGTAGTCCAATGTTTTTTCCCTTCATGTTGCTCCCATTGTCGTAGCCTTGCCCTCATAAGTTGTCCACAGAGAGTGACAGTTCTTCAAATGTGTTCAAGACAGCGGCTGTCAAACCACCTCCAGTTGTATCAGAAACAGGAATGAATCCCAAGAAGTGCTCTTTAATTTCAAACTTTTTGTCTTCTGATGTGGAAACAAACCGAACAATGATAGTCATTTGTTCAACATGAGACACGTCAGAAGTACAATCCAGCACTACAGAAAAGTATTTTGAAGTTTTGACATCGTCAAGAATCTTTTCCTGAATACCATTACTTAGCAGTTGAATCATCTCATTCTGTATTGTTTTTCCCAAATAATGTGCATGAATCTCTTTGTCCCGGATTTTCCGAATGTGCTCACACATGACGGGATCGAACATAGCCAAATACTCCACAAATTTCAAAAAGTTCCCATTATTAGATGCAAACAATGCATCATTTGATCCACGGAATGCTAAGTTTTTGCATACTAGTACCCTCACTAGAGCTATCAACCTTTCTAAAATTTGATGCCAGTATTTTTCTTGCTCTTCAATTTTGCGGAAGTGTTCTTCGTCAATGGTCTTGTTCATCTTAAGTCTATTTTCGAGTTCCTTTCATTTTTGAAAGCTAATCATGTGATCTTTGCTTTTTTTGTGGCTGGCTAAAATAGAAGATATGTTTTTCCAGTCATTTACACCATCAGTACCTAAGGCTGAGCGTTTGATGATTCCTAGTTGAAGTGATGAGTCTGGAAACAACGTGCAGCAAAAACAAAAAACTGAATTTTTCTGAATAGAATACGTTAGCCAATTGCGTTCAAGACTTTCACCATTGACAAGACGACGTTTATAGTGAACACAAGAAAATTTTCTACGATTAGTGTCCAAAGGAAAATCGAAATCTTTAACTTGTGTGGGGCCGAGTTTTACTACATCTAGGCGTAAGTCATCATTGATTACGGTCCACGTAGCGGGATCGTCCGAATTGTCTTTGCGTAGTATTTCTATAGATGTACCAGCCTCCATGTCAGTACTGGTACTTTGATCAGATCTACCACCAGATATTGATGGTTGTAGTTCACTATTTTCAGCATGAGAAACAAATTCTATTTCCACATTCGATATTTCCGAGGCAACAGAAGCCTGTTGTTCCAACGTTTGGAATTCCGCGTCTTCATTTCTATTGCTTAGATATTTTAAAAATGACCCTTTGATTTTTGAAAGTGATTTCTCCTCCTCAGCTTTTCTTTTACGGTTCTGAAACCCCAAAAGTTTTTTCTTCTTATCAGCCATGACTCGTTACAACACACAGCATTTACCTAAAAGTTAATGCGACAATTAAAATTGTTATCTGAACATTATATAATACGATTTTACTTTTAAGACAAAAAACACAAATTTCTTTAACAATTTCCAATGTTTCCAATATTTTTGAATATCAAAACAATATACCTACCTCGCAGCGCCTAACACTTTAGAACCTAGGCCAAAAATTTACTAAAAACCTCCTATTTTCTATTTGCATTCATGAAACCTCATGGAACAATGAATCTAATGAATATACAAAATAACAGCAATGGCTCACATGATAAAGCATGCAAACAGTAGAGACATACCTCGAAAATATTATAATTGCGCGCGCCAATATGCAAAAAATGTAGATACTATCTCCCTTGCCTTAGCTGGCCTGACTGGCAGTCCAGGCAGTCTACGCCAATGCGTCTAAACAGACTCCTCCCACTAGGCACATCGACTGCTGATGACATCTATCAATATAATCGCCAACTAGTACCTAGTACCTAAAGTCCAAACTACGTATAAATAGGCCATATGGTACACCTACCTTTTAAGTATACGTATTTTTTTTCTCTCGGGCGCCCCCTTAGTGTAGTGTGTGCATTTTTGGGTGTTTGCTTTGCCAACATTTGAAAACTTAGGAGCAAAATAAACGCGCAGGATCAAGCACCTGTCAGCAGACGATGCAAACGACTCACGTCCGTAGTTTAGCGCCTACTTTCCGTGCGTAAATTGAAGCTCAACGGTTTTTCTTTTAAATTTATGGTAAAAAAATTTATGTACACTTTTCTTTCCATCCCTAAAACTTTTTGCCTTTTGAAAAGATTTTTTATAATTTTTTCTATTTTTTCTCTGGCGCCCCCTTAGGGTCGGCGCCCAAGGCGGCCACCTAGTTCGCCTATATGTTCGGGCCGGCCCTGCGGCCCCAGTATCAGTATTTGTTCAGTATTCTGTCAGTATTTTTTCACAGGAGTGGGGGCCGTGGTCTTATGGTCATGTGCCGACGAGCTGCTCTTCATAATTCCCTCAATGTTCAGTGAAAACCTGCAGCCCCTACTTCACTCAGAGAGGCAGGAAGAGAAGCTAGTGACTAGAGATGAGCGAACCTGAGCTGTAAAGTTTGGGGTACGTACCGGACCTGAACTCCTAACACTGACTTCTCCTGGAAGTCTATTTTACAACTCGGGAGCTTGAGAAAGAGACCGCGGTTGCGGGCGAAACAAGTCACTTTTTTTCTCTTATCTCCAGCTTGTTAACCAGCCAAGTGTCATGCTATTTTAGCTTGTTTCTATAAAATTTAGCTAATTTTTAAATCGGGAGCTGGATCTATTTTTTCCTTTTTCTACCATTCGTCCACGATGGGATCAGAATGGAGTTCCATGCACCTGAATCAACCCATGAGTGGTGAGCTGACTTCTCTTTATAACTTTATTTACATGGCCCTGTAATCTCACAAGTTATGGATTATTATATGTGTACAGGATCAGAACAAATAACAGTATTGTGAGAGCAGGAGTTACTTTATCTATCCTGACTCCATTTTTATTTTTGCACGTGTATCTTCTGCTTACCAGAATGGAGTTTGACTCAGTATGTGTGTGAGATAAGGAGTCTTTGGAATGTCTTTGTCTAGCGACTCAGAGAAAATATAAGGAAGAAACGGAACTAGAAAGTGAGAGATTCCTAAAATCCAAAACTGGGGTATAGACAGAATTACCCTTAGCCAATGAGATGTATGTATGCTAATGCCAGCACATATGTAGAGATAAGCTGAGCCAATTATATTGTTACCATGTATAACAAACTATAAAACCTTGACCGATGATGTAATAAAAACAGATCTGCCCTGATGCTCAATGTATCAGATATGGTTCTTCTGTGCACATATTTGAATTTTACAAATTAATTTGAAACAGACACAACGTCTCAGAACGTCTCACATTATGTAGCGATGACAAGCACATTTATACATTACCAGAACTACAATCAGTGCAGAAATGCATCACCAGAACTACCAGCAGTACAGAAATACAATACAGACCAAAAGTTTGGACACACCTTCTCATTTAAAGATTTTTCTGTATTTTCATGACTTTGAAAATTGTACATTCACACTGAAGGCATCAAAACTATGAATTAGCACATGTGGAATTATATACTTAACAAAAAGGTGTGAAACAACTGAAAATATGTCTTATATTCTAGGTTCTTCAAAGTAGCCACCTTTTGCTTTGATGACTGCTTTGCACACTCTTGGCATTATCTTGATGAGCTTCAAGAGGTAGTCACCAGAAATGGTTTTCACATCACAGGTGTGCCCTGTCAGGTTTAATAAGTGGGATTTCTTGCCTTATAAATGGGGTTGGGACCATCAGTTGTGTTGTGCAGAAGTCGGGTGGATACACAGCTGATAGTCCTACTGAATAGACTGTTAGAATTTGTATTATGGCAAAAAAAAGCAGCTAAGTAAAGAAAAACAAGTGGCCATCATTACTTTAAGAAATGATTGTTAAGAGGAGACTTTGTGCAGCAGGCCTTCATGGTAAAATAGCTGCTAGGAAACCACTGCTAAGGACAGGCAACAAGCAGAAGAGACTTGTTTCGGCTAAAGAACACAAGGAATGGACATTAGACCAGTGGAAATCTGTGCTTTGGTCTGATGAGTCCAAATTTGAGATCTTTGGTTCCAACCATCGTGTCTTTGTGCGATGCAGAAAAGGTGAACGGATGGACTCTACATGCCTGGTTCCCACCGTTAAGCATGGAGGAGGAGCAGGTGTGATGGTGTGGCGGTGCTTTGCTGGTGACACTGTTGGGGATTTATTCAAAATTGAAGGCATACTGAACCAGCATGGCTACCACAACATGTTGCAGCGGCATGCTATTCCATCCGGTTTGCATTTAGTTGGACCATCATTTATTTTTCAACAGGACAATGACCCTAAACACACCTCCAGGCTGTGTAAGGGCTATTTGACCAAGTAGGAGAGTGATGGGGTGCTACGCCAGATGACCTGGCCTCCACAGTCACCAGACCTGAACCCAATCAAAATGGTTTGGGGTGAGCTGGACCTCAGAGTGAAGGCAAAAGGGCCAGCAAGTGCTAAGCATCTCTGGGAACTCCTTCATGATTGTTGGAAGACCATTTCCGGTGACTACCTCTTGAAGCTCATCAAGAGAATGCCAAAAATGTGCAAAGCAGTCATCAAAGCAAAAGGTGGCTACTATGAAGAACCTAGAATATAAGACATATTTTCATTTGTTTCACACTTTTTTGTTAAGTATATAATTCCACATGTGTTAATTCATAGTTTTGATGCCTTCAGTGTGAATGTACAATTTTCATAGTCATGAAAATACAGAAAAATCTTTAAATGAGAAGGTGTGTCCAAACTTTTGGTCTGTACTGTACATCAATAAAACCCTTAACTGTACTGGACTACATCACCAGAAGCCCCATCAGTACAGGACTACATCACCAAAAGCCCCATCAATACAGGACTACATCACCAAAAGCCCCATCAATACAGGACTACATCACCAAAAGCCCCATCAGTGCAGGACTACATCACCAAAAGCCCCATCAGTACATGACTACATCACCAAAGGCCGCATCAGTACAGAACTAAATCACTAAACGCCCCATCAGTACAGGACTACATACCAAAAGCCTCATCAGTACAGGACTACAGCACCAGAACCACCGTCAGTGCAGGAATACAGCACCAGAACCACCATCGGTACAGGAATACAGCACCAAGTTTCTACAGCATTCAATTGTAATGTCAGCCTCATATACAATTTTATCACATGAACCTACAATTTCCATTATGTCCTTAACATGAAAAACTAGGGCTTACCATGTTTATACCATGTTTATAATCCTAAAAAACCCAAGACAGAAACAAAAAAAACATACACCCTGCTGTAAGTAAATAAATAAAAGCAACAGTGCATATAAATAACATAGAGTACTTAGTAAACACCATTTTTGATTAAAAAAGTGTAAGGCTATGTGCACACTGTGCATTTTTGGTGCGTTTTCGCAGCTTTTTGTTCCGCTCGGAAATGGGCCAAAAACGCTAGGGAATCATTGTGCCAGCTATTGCAATGACAATCCTGAAGTCCTGTGCACATAATCAGGAATTTTCCTACTGGATTGTAGTTGCGTTTAAATCTGCAGCATGTCAATTCTTTGTGCGTTTTTGCAGCATTTTTCACCCATTGACTTCAATTGAGTCAGTCAAATTAGCAGCAAAAATGCAGGTATAAAAATATTTGCGGTTTTGCTGGGATTTTTGCTTCATATTTGACTAACTCAATTCAAGTCAATGAGTCAACCTTCAGACAGGCAGAGTAGGGAGAGGTGCTGCTGTTTGAGGGACATAACTGGCGGTGTAATAGTTAGATAGAATCATAGAATGGTAGAGTTGGAGGGGACCTCCTGGGTCATCTGGTCCAACCCCCTGCTCAAAGCAGGATTCACTAAATCATCTCAGACAGATGTCTGTCCAGCCTCTGTTTGAAGACGTCCATTGAAGGAGAACTCGCCACCTCTCGTGGCAGCCTATTACACTCATTGATCACCCTAAATGTCAAAAAGTTTTTTCTAATATCTAATCTGTGTCTCCTTCCATTCAGTTTCATCCCATTGCTTCTAGTCTTTCCTTGTGCAAATGAGAATAAATATGATCCTTCTACAATGTGACAGCCCTTGAGATATTTGTAAACAGCTATTAAGTCTCCTCTCAGTCTTCTTTTTTGCAAGCTAAACATTCCCAAATCCTGTAACCGTTCCTCATAGGACATGGTTTGCAGACCAGTCACCATTCTGGTCGCTCTTCTCTGAACTTGCTCCAGTTTGTCAATGTATTTTTTAAAATACATTGACAAAGCCATTTACGACCACTCTTTGAGTCCGATCACTAAGCCAGTTATGAATCCACCTAACAGATGCCTTGTCCATTCCATACTTGGTCATTTTTTCAATAAGGATGGTGTGAGATACTTTGTCAAATGCTTTGCTGTAGTCAAGATATACTATATCTACAGCATTTCCCTGAGCCACCCAGTCAGTGATTCTGTCATAGTAGGAAATTAAGTTAGTCTGACTTGTTAGTTACAAACCCATGCTGACTCTGGTTAATCACTTCATTCTTATCCAGGTACTTACATACATGTTGTTTAATAATTTGTTCAAAGATCTTTCCTGGTATAGAAGTCAGACTCACCGCCCTATAGTGCCCTGGGTCCACCTTCTTCCCCCTTTTGAAGATAGGAACAACATTTGCTCTTCTCCAGTCTTCAGGGACTTCTCCTGTTCTCCAAGAATTTTCAAAGATTATGGAGAGTGGTTCTAAAATTTCTTCTATGATCTCCTTCAGTACTCTGGGGTGTAATTCATCTGGACCTGGAGACTTGAACTCATTTATGTTAGCTAAATATTCCCTCACAGTCTTTCTGTTTACAGATAACCTGGATTCTTCTATTCCTTTAATAGGACAGTGAAGATCAGTTGATCCATTTGATAAACATTTATTTTTTTCTTTTTAGCATGTGTTTAAGTTCCGTGTTCATCCATCCTGGTTTCCTTAAATGCTTCCCATTCTTCCTACTTTTCGGGATTGTTAACGATTGTGCTTTGAGAATCTCATTTTTAAAAATTTCCCATCCTTCCTGGACATTTTTGTCCTTAAGGACATCCAGCCATTGGATCACTCCTATTCTCTTTCTGAGTCGCTTAAAATCTGCCTTTCTGAAATCTAACCTTGAAGTTTGAGTCTTCACATGTCTTCCTTCTCTAGTTATCCAAAATTCTATAATAGCGTGATCGCTGCCTCCTAGGGTCCCAGTCACTTGTACCTCCTCAACCATTTCCTCCCTGTTTATAAGGATTAGATCCAAAGCAGCAGATCCCCTTGTTTTCTCCCCTACCTTTTGGAAGATAAAGTTGTCAGCAAGAGAGGATAAGAATTTGCTTTCTCCATCCAGGAGGATTCTGAGGGCTTACAAGGTTATTCATTGTGGGCAAAGTCTTATCTAGCTGTATTTCTTCATGGTTCTCCTGCGTGAGAGCCTGGTACTGGTCTGAGCAGTATGGGTGCTGACTGCCTCTCGATCCTCCTGCTTCTCTGAGTCACATGCTTCCATTCCTCTGTTTTGTCAGGTGCAGTTCTAATTTCTTCTTTTTCTGTATCATGAAGAGATAATTCTGCTCTGTCTAAGAACTCTTCACCTTCCTTAATGATTTTCAAGGTAGTCAACCTCTCTTCTAGATATCGCAACTTTTCCTCCAACAGGGACACAAGCTTGCATTTCTGGCATGTGAAGTTTGGCTTTTCCACTGGCAAGTCTGTGAACATGTAGCAGGATATGCAGCTCACCAAATGGCTCTTGGACTCTTCCATGTTCTTTATTGTTAATGAAAACAGTGAAAAGCGCTCCAAAATATATAGATATAGGAACTCCAGTATACAGTGCATTGTGAAAGTATTTGGCCCCCTTGAACTTTTCTACCCTTTGCCACATTTCTGGATTCAAACATAAAGATATAAAATTCTAATTTTTTTGGGAAGAATCAACAACAAGTGGGACACAATCGTGAAGTGGAATGAAATTTATTGGATATTTTACTTTTTTTTTTAACAAATTAAAAACTGAAAAATGGGGCATGCAATATTATTCAGCCCCTTTACTTTCAGTGCAGCAAACTGACTCCAGAAATTCAGCGAGCATCTCTGAATCATCCAATGTTGTCCTAAATGACTGGTAATGATAAATAGATTCCACCTGTGTGTAATCAAGTCTCCGACAAATGCACCTGCTCTGTGATAGTCTCAGGTTTCTATTTCATGTGCAGAGAGCATCATGAAGACCAAAGAACACACCAGGCAGGTCAGAGATACTGTTGTGGTGAAATTTAAAGCCGGATTTGGATGCAAAAAGATTTCCCAAGTTTTAAACATCTCAAGGAGCACTGTGCAAGCGATCATATTGAAATCGAAGGAGTATCAGACCACTGCAAATCTACCAAGACCCGGCCGTCCCTCTAAACTTTCATCTCGAACAAGGAGAAGACTGATCAGAGATGCAGCCAAAAGGCCCATGATCACTCTGGATGAACTGCAGAGATCTACAGCTGAGGTGGGAAAGTCCGTCCATAGGACAACAATCAGTCGTACACTGCAAAAATCTGGTCTTTATGAAAGAGTGGCAGGAAGAAAGCCATTTCTCAAAGATATCCATAAAAAGTCTGGTTTGAAGTTTGCCACAAGCAACCTGGGAGACACACCAAACATGTGGACTAAGGTGCTCTGGTCAGATGAAACCAAAATCGAACTTTTTGGCCACAATGCAAAACGATATGTTTGGCGTAAAAGCAACACAGCTCATCACCCTCAAAACACCATCCGCACTGTCAAACATGGTGGTGGCAGCATCATGGTTTGGGCCTGTTTTTCTTCAGCAGGGACAGGGAAGATGGTTAAAATTGATGGAAAGATGGATTCAGCCAAATACAGGATCATTCTGGAAGAAAATTTGTTGGAGTCTGCAAAAGACCTGAGACTGGGACGGACATTTATCTTCCAACAAGACAATGATCCCACACATAAAGCAAAATCTACAATGGAATGGTTCAAAAATAAACGTATCCAGGTGTTAGAATGGCCAAGTCAAAGTCCAGACCTGAATCCAATAGAGAATCTGAGGAAAGAGCTGAAAACTGCTGTTCACAAACGCACTCCATCCAACCTCAATGAGCTCGAGCTGTTTTGCAAGGAAGAATGGGCAAGAATTTCAGCCTCTCGATGTGCAAAACTGATAGAGACATTGTCACGCTGTCTCTGTATACTGGAGGTAGGGGGCCTAAGCTGACCCTAAGCTGGGGCCCTGACTAATCCCTCAACCTGGAGGTACTGTTAAAGGTACAGAGGTCCAGGCCGCCAGCGTAACCCCTACCTCCTGAGGATCCCTGCACCTAAGTAATCTAGTCCTGAGAAGGACCCCGATCACAACAAAAGAGGACTAGTAATAATATGCCCACACACAGTACTTAGACGAACGAGACAGTACAAGGGAAAAACCAAAACCACCTTGCATACAAAAACTACACAACTACAACAGAGGGAACACCAACGGGAAAGGAGATAAATGATAAAGCGAGGAAGGGAAAAAACACTCCAAATACACTTATCTCAGAAACTCCAAATACCACGATCCGCTCTGTAAGTCTGAATGAAATGCTGCGAGAAGTCAGGCTGTGTAATCGTGACGATCTTCGTGGCGACACACCCGTGACAGTACCCCCCCTTCTACGAGGGGCCTCCGGACCCTCAGGGCCAGGTTTATCCGGGTGAGTCGTGTGGAAGGCCCGAACTAATCGGTCTGCGTTAATATCCGACGCAGGAACCCACATCCTCTCCTCAGGACCATACCCTTTCCAATGAACCAGGTACTGAAGGGACCGGCGATTAAAACGTGAATCGATGACCCTTGATACCTGGAACTCCAAGTTACCATTGACCACCACTGGAGGGGGAGGTAAAGGTGATGGTACCACCGGCGCCACATACCTCTTAAGCAACGATCTGTGGAACACGTTGTGAATTTTAAACGTAGGGGGGAGGTCAAGACGGAATGCCACCGGATTAATAATAGAACTGATTCTGTACGGCCCGATGAACCTGGGACCCAGTTTCCAGGAGGGAACCTTAAGTTTAATATTCCTGGTAGACAACCATACCCGATCGTTCACACTTAGGTCCGGACCAGACACTCTCCCCCTATCAGCCATACGTTTGTATCGGTTCCCCATAGTATTCAGATTCTTCAGCACCCCTCTCCATACTGAAGCGAGTGATGAGGAAAATCGTTCCTCCTCAGGAACCCCCGAAGAGCCCCCCCTACTGAAAGCACAAAACTGGGGGTGAAAACCATATGCCCCAAAAAACGGGGACTTACCAGTGGACTCGCTCCGCCTATTATTAAGAGCAAACTCTGCCAGAGGTAAGAAAGAAGCCCAGTCCTCCTGGTTCTCTGACACAAAACACCGGAGATATGTCTCCAAGCTCTGGTTCATACGTTCCGTCTGACCATTGGTCTGAGGGTGAAAAGCCGATGAGAATGACAAATGCATCCCCCGCTGTGCACAAAACGCCTTCCAGAACTTGGACACAAACTGAGACCCCCGATCAGACACCACATCGGAGGGTACCCCGTGAAGCCTCACAATCTCCCCAATGAACACCTGCGCAAGAGTTTTAGCATTAGGGAGAGCCGGAAGAGCGATAAAATGTGCCATCTTGCTGAACCTGTCCACTACAACGAGTATGACCGTTTTACCCGAAGACGGAAGGAGGTCCGTAATAAAGTCCATAGACAGATGAGTCCAAGGACGCTCCGGGATCTTCAAAGGTAAGAGGGCCCCAGACGGACGGGTATGTGAGGTCTTAGAGCGCGCACAAACCCCACAGGACGCGACAAAAGTTACCACCTCCTTATGTAAGTTAGGCCACCAAAACCGACGCGAGAGGAGATCCACAGTTGCTTTACTCCCCGGGTGTCCTGCCAAAACTGAGTTATGGTGTGCCTCGATCACCTTTTGTCGCAACTGATCTGGAACAAACAGTCTCCCCGGAGGTCCAACAGGGGCGTCCCCCTGAGCCTCCAATACCTCCTCCTCCAGCTCAGAGCATACTGCCGAAACCACCACCCCCTCCTGAAGGATAGGAATCGGGTCGTCCGTATTCCCGGCCCCAGGGAAACTACGAGATAAGGCATCCGCCTTTACATTTTTTGACCCAGGACGATATGTAACGACAAAATTAAACCTGGTAAAAAACAATGACCACCTAGCTTGTCTGGGATTCAGACGTTTCGCGGACTCCAGATATAGCAGGTTCTTGTGATCGGTGATGACGGTGACCGGATGGACTGCCCCCTCCAAAAAATGGCGCCACTCCTCAAAAGCTAACTTAATGGCCAAGAGTTCCCTATTGCCGACATCGTAATTCCTCTCAGCGGACGACAATTTTTTAGAGAAAAAGGCGCACGGATGCCACTTACCAGGGGACGAACCCTGTGACAATACTGCTCCCACCCCTACCTCGGAAGCTTCTACCTCTACAATGAATGGCTGTGACGCATCAGGTTGAATGAGTATGGGTGCCGAGGCAAAACATTTTTTCAAGGAGGAGAATGCTTGACAAGCCTTGTCAGACCACCTAGAAAAATCCGTCCCCTTTTTAGTCATGTCTGTGAGAGGCTTAACCATGGACGAGAAATTACGAATGAACTTCCGGTAATAATTAGCAAACCCCAGGAAACGTTGTAGTGCCTTAAGATTCTCTGGCCGATCCCACTCAAGAACTGCCCGCACTTTCCCAGGGTCCATACGAAAACCGGACGCTGAAACCAGGAAGCCTAAAAACTGGAGTTCCTGTACGGCGAACACACACTTTTCCCATTTGGCATACAGTTTATTATCCCGCAAGATCTGTAACACCTGCCTAACGTGCTCCTGATGAGACACCAGATCCGGCGAGTAAATTAAGATATCATCCAGATATATGACAACAAACTGTCCCACCAGGCGGCGAAAAATGTCATTAACAAAGTGTTGGAACACCGCCGGGGCATTAGTCAGACCGAATGGCATGACAAGGTTCTCATAATGCCCCTCCGGAGTGTTAAACGCCGTCTTCCACTCATCCCCCTCCTTCATCCTAATCAGATTGTACGCCCCCCTGAGATCCAACTTAGAGAACCATTTGGCGCCCACGATCTGATTAAAGAGATCGGGAATAAGTGGGAGTGGATACGGATCTCGGACCGTAATCCGATTAAGTTCACGCAAATCCAGGCAAGGGCGTAGGCCTCCATCTTTCTTCTTAACAAAGAAGAACCCCGCAGCCACCGGTGAAGATGAAGGTCTAATATGCCTCTTAGCCAGACTTTCTGAAATATAATCCTTCATGGCCTGCCTCTCAGGACCAGAAAGGTTATACAACCTAGCTTTAGGTAACTTGGCCTCAGGGAGCAGTTTTACAGAACAGTCATACTCGCGATGAGGAGGTAGTTCCTGACACCCTTTCTCCGAGAATACATCCTCAAAGTCCGCCAGAAATGGAGGTAAGACCCAAGGAGTAACCGCACCGATGACCGTGTTCATGCAGTTTTTATTACAGAATTTACTCCATTGGCTTATCTCTCTGGTTTGCCAATTAATAACCGGGTTATGCTTAGTTAACCAAGGAAGGCCCAACACTATAGGAGTGGGAAGACCCTCCAACACGTAGCAAGACAACAGTTCTTTATGTATCGCCCCCACTTGAAGTTTTACGTCATGCACAGCTTGCAAAAAACTTCCCTGACCGAGAGGCCTGGCATCGATCGAGAATATGGGGATGGGTTTAGCCAACTCACTCAATCGCATACCTTGAACCCGGGCAAACCGAGCATCAACCAGATTAGCCCCGGCCCCACTATCCAGAAGAACAGATATCCTCTCAGTTCTCGTACCCACCACCACCTCCGCCGGTACGAGAAACTGAGACGAACCTAGGGACGAAATACCTACTCCCAGATTGCCGTCCACCACACAACCTGGGATCAACAGTTTTCCGACGACTCTTCACTCTGCAAGGGACGGGATGGACACCCCCCAATAAAATGTCCCTTTCTCCCGCAGAAGAAACACCTTCCTGTCTTATGGCGCACCACCGGTCCCCTCCCCCGAAATGATGTCCCTCCTAATTGCATAGGCTCCTCTGGACTGACCAGGGGAACCACCATATGAGGGGACCTTGTAGGAGGTGGAGTCATCACAGGGGGTCGAGTTATCCCGCACCTCTCCCGAAGCCGTCTGTCAACGCGAATAGCCAGGGCCATAGCGGCTTCCAGTGACGCGGGAGAGTCATACTGTGCCAACACATCCTGTAATTTGTCGGATAAACCTTGACAAAACTGGCTCCTAAGAGCCGGGTCATTCCACTGGGTGTCCGTGGCCCACCTACGGAACTCCGAACAGAATTCCTCCGCCGGACGATCTCCCTGCTGGATCCTACGTAACTTAGACTCAGCAAGGGAGATCCGATCTGGGTCATCATATACGAGTCCCAGAGCAGCGAAAAACCGATCCACTGACTGGAGAGCCGGGGAGCCCGGGGGAAGAGAGAACGCCCAAGATTGTGGGTCCCCTTGTAGGAGCGAGATGACAATTCCCACCCTTTGTTCTTCACTCCCCGATGACCGAGGCCGCAGCCGAAAGTACAATTTGCATGCCTCCCGGAAAACAAAAAACTTGTCCCGCCCCCCAGTGAACCTGTCTGGGAGAGCTACTTTAGGTTCTGGTCCGGCTTGCTCCTGAGGATGCAAAACCCTGGACCTAACGTCCGCCAGCTCCATGGACAAACTCTGCAACTGCCGAGCTAGACCGGCTACTGGATCCATGGTAGTTGGAGAAAAACTAAGTGGGTCGGTGAAAATGTCACGCTGTCTCTGTATACTGGAGGTAGGGGGCCTAAGCTGACCCTAAGCTGGGGCCCTGACTAATCCCTCAACCTGGAGGTACTGTTAAAGGTACAGAGGTCCAGGCCGCCAGCGTAACCCCTACCTCCTGAGGATCCCTGCACCTAAGTAATCTAGTCCTGAGAAGGACCCCGATCACAACAAAAGAGGACTAGTAATAATATGCCCACACACAGTACTTAGACGAACGAGACAGTACAAGGGAAAAACCAAAACCACCTTGCATACAAAAACTACACAACTACGACAGAGGGAACACCAACGGGAAAGGAGATAAATGATAAAGCGAGGAAGGGAAAAAACACTCCAAATACACTTATCTCAGAAACTCCAAATACCACGATCCGCTCTGTAAGTCTGAATGAAATGCTGCGAGAAGTCAGGCTGTGTAATCGTGACGATCTTCGTGGCGACACACCCGTGACAGACATACCCCAAGCGACTTGCAGCTGTAATCACAGCAAAAGGTGGCGCTACAAAATATTAACTCAAGGGGGCCGAATAATATTGCATGCCCTGCTTTTCAGTTTTTAATTTGTTATAAAAGTTTAAAATAGCCAATAAATTTCGTTCCACTTCACGATTGTGTCCCACTTGTTGTTGATTCTTCCCAAAAAAATAGAATTTTATATCTTTATGTTTGAAGCCAGAAATGTGGCAAAAGGTAGAAAAGTTCAAGGGGGCCAAATACTTTCACAATGCACTGTATATATATATATCCATCTGAACTAACATGCCTTCTGAGGACTAATTCAGCTGCATATATTCAGTGGTGATAGCAGGAGTTAGGCAGGCAGGGATTGTGACAGTGTATACAGCACAAGAGGGTCCATTGAACGTTCTGTCTGCTCCTGCTGATACAGATATCTATAGACATAGCCCCAGATATCAGGGGCAAGGGCTAATTTTTTTTGTCTTAATCCTGATTATTTTCTAAAAAAGTAATAGTGTCCAACATTTTACTGCTCCATTTGCATGTTAGCACTGCAGAATATAGCCAGATCTTTTCCATCATCAGACGTGATCCCATATTACAGCAATAAAAATTCAGAAATTTGTAGTGAACGTGGAAAATATTATTCTTCATTTACAATTTGTAGCAGTGTGTCAGTAAAGTCATTCACACGTGGTCACTGTGAATAATAGGAAACTACAAGCCCGCTATTTAAAATCGTGGTTGTCCGTCAGACGTATCAAATATAACTGCGGTACAAATCCAGCCATTTATAGTGACTGTGGAAAATATTGTCCTCCATTTACAGTTTGTAGCAGTGTGTCAGTGAAGCTATTTACACGTGGTCGCTGTGAATAATAGGAAACTACAAGCCCGCTATTTAAAACTGTGGGCGTCCGTCAGACGTATCACATATAACTGCGGTACAAATCCAGCCATTTGTAGCGACCGTGGAAAATATTGTCCTCCAGTTACAGTTTGCAGCAGTGTGTATTATCCTCCATTTAAAATAGGCAAGGCGCGTGGCAAGGGACGGGGAAAGGGATGTGATGGTGATGGTGCATGCAGAGGTCAAGGCCGAAGCAATAGGCAAGCTGAAATTGTGCCACAACAAACACCCACATCTTGTCGACTGACCCTACTGTCCCAATTACTAGGGGACCGCAGCACACCACTATTGAAACCAGAGCAGTGTCAAAAGGTTGTTGGTTGGATAGCAGACAATGCTTCCAGTTACTATGCCACCACCGCCACCACCCTGCCTTCCACACTGTCAAGTCTCAGTAGCTGTTAATCTGGACTGCATATTCCTCACCCTGATCCTCCTTCCTCCCACCATGCCGAGTGCCCGGAGACAACTGATCCCACACTTGGACACTTCGAAGAACTGTTAACTTTTCCATTTATAGATTCTTCGAGCCTCTCGCCTGGCCAGCTTGAAGCGGGGCAAGAGGAGATCGCATGTAGCGATGCCCAAATATTTGAGCAGCCACGGTCACACGGGGGGAGGGAGGCCTAGCACCACAACAGAAAGGAACAAGCAGTGTGGTGCCCACAGACACCAGGTGGGAAACCGTTCCCCGGAACACCAACACAATGGAAGTTGCGACTACACCTGTTAGGTCTTCCCGAGTCTGGTTCTTTTTTATAGACTCTGCAGATAACCCCAAAAAGGCCATTTGCACCATCTGGCAGGCCAGCATCAGCAGGGGTAGCAAAACTAGCAGCCTGACCACCACCAGCATGCTCAGGCACATAATAGCAAAGCTCCCGACTAGGTGGGCCGAACGCCAGGGTCCAAAAACAGTGTCTGTGGGTGACACCACTGCTTGCTCTGCTGTTGTACGTGCACGCCAATCACCTGTTCATGGCTCATGCAAAGATGCAAAGATGAGCTGCACCTGTCATTGCACACTCGCAGCCACCACCATCAGCATCCACGTCCACGTCCTTGTCCCAGCGCAGCGTTCAGTTCTCCCTACTCCAGTCCCTGGAGCGCAAGCACAAATACGCAGCAAACGCCCCAGAGGCCACAATATTAAACTCACATTTCGCGAATGCTTGGGCTCAAAATGTTGCCTTTTAGGCTTGTGGAGACGGAAGCTTTCCCCAATCTGATGGCGGAAGCCGTCCCTCAGTACTCGATCCCCAGCCGCCACTATTTCTCCCGATGTGCCGTCCCTGCATTACACAAGCACGTGTGCCAGAACATTACCCATGCCCTCAACAACGCAGTTACTGGGAAAGTCCATCTAACCACGGACACGTGGACAAGTGCTTGTGGTCAGGAACGGTGCATCTCGCTGACGGCACACTGGGTTAACATAGTGGAGGCCAGGACCCAGTCGGACCTTGGGATGGCACACGTCCTCCCGACGCTGAGCATTTGGGATCCTGGGTCAATCGGGGTTGCCCCCACATTCTATAGTTCCTGCACCTCCTCTTCTTCAGCCTTCATCTCCGAAATGACCACATCAATCG
Source organism: Phyllobates terribilis (assembly GCF_046119375.1). Lineage (NCBI taxonomy): Eukaryota > Metazoa > Chordata > Amphibia > Anura > Dendrobatidae > Phyllobates > Phyllobates terribilis. The sequence goes on along the minus strand of NW_027362762.1, from coordinate 122,049,572 downwards.
GAAGCTGTAACCACTGCAGCACTGCCTCGGCCAAGCATCAACAGGCTGTGCTGAAGCTAATATGCTTAGGTGACAAACCGCACACCGCTGAAGAGTTGTGGACTGCTCTGAAAGAGCAGGCAGATCTGAACCTACAGCCAAGCATAGTGGTGTGTGACAATGGCCGGAACCTGTTGGCAGCTCTGAAGCGAGGCGAGCTCACACACGTACCATGCCTGGCCCATGAGCTCAACCTCGTGGTTAAGCGGCTTCTCAAAACCTACCTGGATCTGCTGGATTTGCTTGTCAAAGTACACCACGTGTGTGCCCATTTTAGAAAGTCAGCTACAACTTCTGCCGCCCTTGCCGTGCTTCAGCAACGTTTGCAGTTTCCAGCTCACAGACTGGTGTACGATGTCCCCATGTCTTGGAACTTAATGTTGCATATGTTGGGAAGGATTTGTGAGCTGCACATAAGACAAGACCTCAGGAGTGGGCATGGATGTCGGACATCTGTGCCGTCCTCCAAAACTTTGAGGACTCCACCAAGATGGTGTGCGGCGTTGATGCCATAATTAGCATCACCATCCCGCTTCTCTGCCTTCTGAAATGATCGCTGCTCACAATTAAAGAGGAGGCATTGCAGGCGGAGCATGATGAGATGGAGCAAGGAACCATACAGGGTGATTCCCCATGGCCCAGCCTCATCTCTTCCCAACATGGATTGGGTGACAATGAGGAGGAGGAGGAGGAAGAATAGGAACTAGTTTTCTGCGCTATAGGCGGTACTACCCACACAACTGTCATACCGTCTGTTCAGCTTGGATGGTCTGTGGAGAGGGAAGAGGGAGATTAGGAGGAGAGCATGTTCAGTCATCCTCTTGGTGATGACACGAAAGTCTTGCCATGTCTAGCACACATGGCTGAGTTTATGTTACGCTGCCTTTCCCGTGACCATCGTGTTCTCCAAATTTTGGGTGACAGTCATTACTGGTTGGTGACACTTCTAGACTCACGCTAATGAAGACCTTTCTATCTCTTATTCCCGTGGCGGACAGGTCTAATAAAATGGGGCAGTAACAGAAGGCCCTTGTTGCGGAATTATTAAAAAATTCTCATATGAAAACGCTGGAGGCAGAGGTCACAGTTCCTTGGACCACCAAGGAATACAGGCGAGTGAGACACAAATACAATCCAGCAGAGGCAGGGGAACACTGTCAAAGGTCTGGGACAGTTTTCTCAGACCCTCCCATCGCACAGCCCCTGATGAGCGGGATTTTCTCACAAGGAGGGATAATTTTACGAAGATGCTGAAAGAGTACCCTGCCGACCGTGCCAACGTCCTACGTGATTCCTCTGTGCCTTATAATTGTTAGGTATCCAAGCTGGACATGTGGCATGAACTGGCTCTCTATGCCTTGAAGGTCCTGCCCTGCCGCTAACGTTTTGTCAGAGCAGGTTTTTAGTGCCGCTGGGGGAATTATAACTGATAGGCGCATCCGCCTGTCAACTAAAAATGATAATAGGCTGACTCATAAAAATGAACAAGGGCTGGATTGGGCCAGACTTCTCAACACCACCGAATGATAGCAGAGGAACATAAACTCAAATCCAGTGTCTTTTTTTTGGGAGGTCTATTCCCATGCACCTCTTCACACCCAGACATGGGTATACGCTTCCTGATTTTGTCTATTTGCTGTTGTCTTCCTCCTTCTCCTCATCCTCATCCTCCACCACCATATCACCTGGGTGACCGTGATGCAACACCCACATAATTTTTTTTAAGGTTGTTTATGATGCCCGTAGGAAATGTTTGTTATACACTATGTTCATGTATACCCCCCAGGGGTAAATGTTTTTCAGCCCATGCACTTAGTGCATGGCCATTACAAGTATGGGAGACCGGCTCCTTTAAAATGGGAATTTTTTTTAATGAGGCCCTCCTCTACGTCTCTTCCAAGGGGCATTGGAGTGCGTCCAAATTTTCGGCAGACCTTGCAGTCACTGCATACGCAAGAACAATATAGGAGGCCACCTCCTTTACAATGGGAAGATTTTTTTATGAGGCCCTCCTCTACGTCTCTTCCAAGGGGCATTGGAGTGCGTCCAAGTTTTTGTCAGCTCTTAGTCACTGCATATGTAAGAACAGTATAGTAGATTCGCTCCTTTATAATGGGAACATTTTTTTTAATGAGGCCCTCCTCTACTTCTCTTCCAAGGGACATTGGAGTGCGTCTAAGTTTTTGGCAGCCCTTGCAGTCACTGCATACACAATAACTGTATAGAAATTCTGCTCCTTTCTAATGAGAACATGTTGTTACAGAGGCCCTCCTCTATGTGTCTTTAAATTGGTATTGAGGTTTTTCCTACATTTAGGCAGCCGTTGCAGTCACTGCATACGCAATAACTGTATAGTAGAACCCCTCCTTTCTAATTGGAACATGTCATTACTGAGGCCCACCTCTATGTGTCTTCAAATTTGTATTAGGGTATTTCACAAATTTAGGCAGCCCTTGCAGTCACTGCATGGGCATTACCACTATAGGAGACCCACTCCCTTATAATGGGAATTTTTTTTTTTCTGAGGCCCTCATCTATGTCTCTTCAAAGGGGTATTGGGGTGCGTCCAAATTTTTGGCAGCCCTTGCAGTCACTGCATATGCAATAACAGTATAGGAGACCCACTCTTTAATAATGAAAACAACAAAGCATAGCCGGCTGATAGCCCTCTAACGATAGTGAGGGCCGACAGCTGGCCCTTTAAAAATAGTAAGGGCCGCCTGATGACCTTATGAAAATAGGCTTTGTGACTTTTCCTTCATAAATGAAACAGGATGTGTCTGATCATGTCTCACACACCACATGGGAAGATAAGGCAGTAAAATGTTAAAATGATATTTACTGGTAAATGTATTTTTTACCTTTGAAAGCAATGCAAAAGTGTAAAAACGCATAAAAAATGCTACGTGTGAACAAAGCCCAAGGTGTGGAGGATCATTTTTGTTTTTAGTTATTTATTTTCCCTTAAGTACAAGTCATTACCCTGGAAAGGATGTTTCTTAACATTTTTCTCAGGAAAATCCATTTTGGTTTCGTTTTTGTATGTATATTTTATTGTGAGCCCGTATAAGTGGGGTAATACTCTGACAAAATTGTTCACAGCAGTGACCAGGAAGTCAGAGATGCTTCCAGGGGTCTTCACCATGCTTAGGCCCCCTGCAGACCTCCGGGGGCCGCCGTAAAAATGCTTGAGTTTCCCATAGACTTACATTGGGCTCGTTGCTCGGGTTGAGCACTCGAGTATTCCAATTTGCTTGACTCGAGCAACGAGTACCCGAGCATTTTAGTGCTCGCTTATGACTATATAACACTGTTATCCATGGCCCCTTCCCTGGCTATAAATATCAGCCTGCAGCTGTCTGCCTAGCCTTTGCTGGTTAGATTTTATAAGGGGACCCTACGTCAATTTTTTTCTGGGGTCCCACTGTATTCTAGCTTTTAAAGACTAAGCAAACAGCTGTTGGCTGTGATTAATAGCCAGGGAACATTTTTGGCTAATGGCCCCTTCTCTGGCTAGTAATATCAGTCCCCAGTGGTTGGCTTTCCCTCTGCTGGTTATGAAAATGACATGGAAGCCCACCCCATTTTTTTAAATTAAGGGTATGTGCCCACGATCCGGATGTAGCAGCACTTTGGACACAGCATATTTTTTCTGCATCCAAAACACTGCGTTCTATCGAACGCAGGTAAATCCGCATGTGTTCACTGAACCATGCTGATTTACCGCATTCAATACATTCTAATAATCAAATTTCTGTTGCGGAGACTAGCGACTCTGCAAGAGAAATTGACATGCTGGGGTCCTGAAAGATGTGCTGCATGTCAATGTCCGTGGGTGATCTGCAGCTTCAGATGCATGCTTAGTGGCCTCCACTATCTAGTATCCGCTGCAGATTTTGACCGAGAATAAAACACTGAGAATAAAACACTTTATTTGAAATAAAACAGACACATTCTTTAATCATTTAAATTAACCAATATGCTCACCCCAGGTCAGATGGTAATCCAGGGGTTAAAGCGATATCCCACGTTCTTTTTTCAAATATCTTTATTTAGCTCCAAAAAGCATTCATTGCTGTACAAAAATGCCTAAAAAACGCATAAAAAGATTGCATCAAAAACGCTCCAAAATCGCGTCAAAACGCACGTTTTTGCCACAGTGTTTTTGCTGCCAAGAGCTGCAGAAACCTTGCAGAAATTTCTGCAGTCAAATACTGAACGTGCACACATAGCCTTAAAGCCATCCCACCAGCGTTAAAGTGTAACATAATCGGGATGGTCCTAACCTCTAGTATTAAAAACGTACTACCCGACAAATGGGAAGCTATATAAATGTTATCTCCTGCTCAAAGAAAGGGAGGCCAAACCCTTACCTGCACTAAATGAGGAAACCTGAAACATCCGAAAAAAATTAACTGTAGTATAAGTTGGTATGCACACAAAATAGGAGCAAAATAATCGCAGATCTGAGCTGCCCAATAGAATAACACTGGTCTCAGTACTATGAGATGTTTTATAGCACTCAGCCGTGTTATACGGTCCTGTGTGCGAACCCTAATAGTGTAGAAGCAGGACACAGAAAAGTTAAAGCAGTATTCCCTTCTCTAAGAACCTATCCCAATATGTAGAAGGTGTAGTAGTAATATTAGCAAATACCTCCAATTAGAAATGTAGTAAAGTTCTTCTGATTCACTATGTCACTTACCTCATGTGCAAGGCATTGCAGTAGAGTTATCCATTGTTATGACCTCTCATGTAGTGACAGTTAATTGTTAGTGGTCAAAACCATGAATACTGAAACTACTGAAATGTCCTGCACATGGAGTAAGAGACATAGCTTATCAGAAAAACTATACTACATTTGTAACTGGAGGCATTTGCTAATATTATTATGGAAGATGGGAATACCTCTTTAACAGTTAGGTGGGAGTGTTTGGGAGTAAGAGAGAGTTAGTTCCTGGATACAGTGAGTCAGTAGGCCGCATAGTAATAAGTGTGTGAAAGGAAGAAGCAGAACAGTATATGGGGCCCATTATTCTTTATACAGCATTATATGGGGCTCATTATTCTTTATGGAGCATTATATGGGTTCCATTATTCTGCATAGAGCATTATATGGGGCTCATTATACTGTATGGAGCAATATATGGGGCTCATTATACTGTATGAAGCAGTATATAGGGCTCATTATTTTGTATGAAGCAGTAGTTGGGGCTCATTATACTGTATGGAGCATTATATGGGTCTCATTATACTGTATGGAGGACTATGTGGTGCCCATAATACTGTATGGAGGACTGTGTGGTGCCCATAATACTGTATCGAGGACTATACTGTCTGGTCTGCACTATGAGCTGTGAGGATTCGCTGGTTTCTGAGCTATTGTAGAATTTACAATAGATATCACTCATGTAATGGAAGAAGTAAGTGAAATCTTTGGCATTGTACTATATATATATTCTCTGCTGTATCTGTACATCATGAATCGTGGTATGTATTAAAGGGGCCCACTGAGACTATTTTGCCAAAATGAAAATCTGGAGCCGGCCCTGACAGGTGTGGCATATCAAGATGCTGATTAGACAACATGATTATGGCACAGGTGTGTCTTAGGCTGGCCACAATAAAAGGCTACTGTATAATATATATATTTATCGATTTATAAAATAAAAATTAAAACTATGGTTACTCTTTAACTATTGCTGGCAACTTCCTTTTAAGGTGAGATGACCAGTTAAGATTCCATCGCAATATTCCATCATGACATCACAGCTATTGTGACATCATAATTCCCCACCTCTACTTGTACTAGTGTTTACACCCCTAGAGTCACTTTGATACCCCGGTGTCATTGTTTTCAGTGTTTAGCTATTTAATTAGTGATATACTGACTGCGCATTTGATTGCAATGTCTGGAATTCCTCCAGACAAACTTGAGATGTTGGCACAACTCCAGGGTATTTTTACCACCTATAGCCCTGACATTGTGCTACCACTACCCGATGGCGTCCTCAGCTTCACTTACCGGCTGGTGAGGGAACTAGTAAAGGACTGCCTGACCAAATATCACCAAGGTCGTATTACTTCTGAATACCTTCAGCATTTACAGCAGAACATCAGGACATTAGTACAACAGGTAAATAGCAGGCAATCTGCACAAATTATTATTATTATTACTAGTATAATATCATTATTGGTATTATTATTATTATTATTATTATTATTATTATTATTATTATTAAAATGCCTAGTTGGTTACACTAACATAGTGGTATGATTGATATTAATACTTAGTACCAATAATTAATTTAGATTTTCTCCAATGTCAGGCATGGTCATATTTGTAATTGAGATCCCTATATTTGGAAGTCGGTGTAGGGATGTAGCATGTGCTGGCGTGATTCAGATGTCGGGGCTGGATCTCATTCCCAGTCTGGCTCTGGTCCTTCAGTAAAGATACTTTTTTAGCACCTGAATTCAGATTTCTTATAAATACATAATTAGGATTTTTATTGTGCATAATATATATTAATAATTTATCTTAGAGCATAAAAATTCCCCATTGACCAGTAGAGCAAAGTATCCATAGCTCTTTCTTATGTTCCAGTATCTGATGATCAGCCTATGGAATTGCCACCTTAACTATTGTTAGGTAATTTCCTTTTAATGTGAGATGTCACGCTAAGATTTCATCATGGAATCACTGCTATTATGACATCACCACAACCACTTACATACAAGTGTTTACACCCCTAGTGTCACAGTAATACCCCGGTGTCATTGTTTTCATTGTTTAACTATGTAATTAGTGATAAACTGAATTACTTCTGAATATCTTGAGCATTTACAGCAGAATATCAGAATATTAGTACAGTAGATAAATAGCAGGCAATCTTTACAGACAGTATAAAAATAGTAATAATAATCTATAATAATAATGTAACAAAAGTTTGTTTACATTAAAATAGTTTTTTAGGTAGATTCCAATATAATATATACCCAAATACCTGGATATGTAGTATTTGTAGCTGCAGATAGGAGTAAAATGGTGACCCAAATGACGACCTCCGTTCTGCACTTTCCCTCATGATTTTCCTTTTCTATTTATTTCCATTTCTATAGGCTGAAGAAAAATCCTTAAGCGGAGAATTGGCCTTTTTTAAACAACTGGCCAAAGAAGTCCTGCATGTATTGGATCTTCCGGCCCACTCACTGGAGCGCCTGGTAAGGATCCACCATCTTCTATATCTCGTGTCCCTGTTGTCTGATCTTCTCCAGATTACCAGTCATATAGGAGAAGCTCAGATTTATGATGACAGAGGCCTCCCTGTCAGCTCCAGGCGGGCACAGGATATTTTATGACAGCCTGTCCCTGTGGCTCCATCCTCTGTGATGACAGTCTGTACTCAGCGATAGAGGGTTTTTTCTGAGTATGTCTTTCTTGATTATCACAATCTTCCTTCTTCTAAATGCTGCAAATCTGACAATAGAAGTTATTAGAGAACAGTTGTGTTTACAAGTCCTTTATATATGAATGTGGATTTACTGCAGGGATCGGCTGTGGATAGTCCGCTCAATACTGAAATTATCCAGCAAGTCCTACCTGCCCCTTATGTATGTATTAATTTAGTATTTGTGAAATGTTATACTAATAGTGCATATTATATCCATCAGGAAACATCAGAAGGTGACTCCAAAGAGGGGCAAGACCTATCTATCCCTGACCCTAATACCAGTCAGAGGGGGCTAAACCCTAATCTGATAGGAGGTAAGCCGATCATCTTTATTTTTTATATTCAAATATCGAGATATTTTTGAGAATGTCAGAGAATATGCAAATTTACTCTCCATCCTCTGCATGAGGCTCTTTAACCCCCTATAGACTATAATGGAGAGGGTGCATGTAATTCTGCTTCTCTCCTCTGGGCTCTTCTCAGCTCCAAAATGTAGAAAGAGTCTCATAGGTGTTCAGTTACGGAATTGTTTAAGATTTAATCAGATCCTGAACAATCCCACATTCATGGACCAGTATATCTATCTATGGATGTGCCATAAATGTATGTGCAGAACACCATATACCTAGTATTATATCATTTATAGAGGTCTTGTCATTTCCTTCATTATATGGATGTGTTATATAATAAGTACTGATATAGACTCTTGATGATTTTATCTTTATTTTAGAAACAACTGTTCCGGCAATTACTGATGGTGGAATATGTGAGACACCAGAGACCCACGAATCTACCAGTGTAAGTATCAGAGGAGACGTCTATGTATCATCAGATAACAGGGTATGAATTACACATGTAATATTATACCCCATATGACAATGTTCTTATGTAGATCAGACTTATTATATGTGTGATGACATTATTATTCCTGTCTCCTCTGCGTGATGTCCCTTATCATCTCCTGCAGTATATGTCTGTTTATGGAGGATATCCATAATGTCTGTGGAGGGTCCGGCTTGTATCACGTCTTCTACATCTGCTGCAGTGCGATCAGCAGGGACATAATACAGAGGAGAAACTTTTATTTTCCCACAGTTTCTATGTCTTAACATAATTTTTTATTATTTCTAGGCCGTGATCGGATCATTGAACTCGGGGAGAGATCCTTGTAAGTTCGACTATACACTAATCAAACTGATCAGCAGTGGATCTTTTGGGTGAGGTTTTTTTGGCATAATGTACATTTTTCCTAGGGCTCCTTATGAAAATGCCTCTATCTCTTTACCCTACTTGTACAATATTATCATAGAAAAATTATGAGTCAGCATCACTGTCCACATCTAATTGTGGCTATTCAGGTCAGTTAGGATATGACGGTTATCCATGATGTGACATGGACATGTGACATGGATCCATGAAATAACACTACGTAAATGATCACCTATGGGAGGTTCTTCTACCATCGGTGATCATTTACGTAGTGTTATTTCATGGATTCCTAGTGTTGGCCATACATTTAGCTTTAACCACTAATACAGAAGACTATTTGATGAGGTTTATAGACACTTTCTTATAAATCTTGTAAGTTATAGATTTTCTTCTTCTCCAGAGCCGTCCACTTAGTGCGTCACAGAGAGACAAACCAGACATTCGCTATGAAGAAACTGGACAAGCGGACTGTGAGTGATCCAGTAGTTATGGAAGCGGCCTTTCTAGAGAGGGACATCCTAACATTCTCCGATTGTCCCTTTGTGGCCTCCATGTTTTGCTCCTTTCCAACTAAACGTCATCTGTGCATGGTCATGGAATATGCACCAGGTAGGTCATATCCATCGTATCTATATCCAGCCCTGGTCTGGAGCACTTTCACAGAGAAATAAATAAGAGGCTTTGCAGATGAGGCCTGGCTCTGTCTTCTCGTATAGGGTCACTCTGCAGTATACAGTGTATGCTTTACATTGTACAGTATATCTCAAAAGTTTCCGCCTAATTCTCATTCACACTCATCAAGTGTAATTTACATTGTAACAAACCCTCTCCCTTTGCTTTCTGCTGTAGGAGGAGACTGTGGCAGTCTTATCAACAAACAAGGGCCTTTACCTGTCGCCTTGGCCCGTTTATACATTGCCGAAACAGTTCTCGCGGTGGAATACCTTCATAGCTATGGTGTGGTGCACAGAGACCTGAAGCCTGACAAGTAAGTGACCCTTGTAGTATAAAAAAGGAGAATACAATTAGAGATTGTCATAAAGTCCATAGGTTATTACTAGTGGCTAACACCATCTTTTTTTTTCACAGCCTCCTGATAACGGCAACTGGTCATATTAAAGTTAGCGATTTTGGCCTTTCCAAACTTGGCCTCATGAGACCAACATCAGAGATCTACAAGGCCCCAACTGAGGACATCACCAGGGAGTTCCGTAATAAAGAGGTTGGCTTTACTTCCAGGAACTTATTCTTTACTGATCTCATCTATTTCTCCTCTATTTTCTGATCTAGAAAACGTTCCAACTGATGTTATTTGTCACAACTATTTTCATTGATTATCAACTTATTCTTCTTTTGCTTTCCAGATTGCTGGCACCCCTTATTACATGGCCCCAGAAGTCATCTTACAGAATGGATATGGAAGGCCTGCTGACTGGTGGTCAGTTGGAGTCACCCTATATAAATTTCTTCTAGGATATGTACCATTTAATGGGAATTCCATATATGACACTTACTGCATTATTGTCCGTGGTAAGTAAAATAATCTAAATTCTATGTGATGTCATTGTTATTTGGTTAAATTGGTAAAAGGTTTTTTATAATTTTCTCTAATATTTGCTTTTTATATAACAGATGATGTAATTTGGGATTTTAATAATTCCGCTCCTCCACCTGAAGCTCGGGACCTCATCACTGAGTTGCTTAGAAAAAATCCAACATATAGACTTGGGACAGGTAATGTATATAATAGTATTAATAATGACTTATTACACCCCTGTGACCAAACAAACCATTAAGTTCATAACGATCAGCACTGAGGTTCTCTACTCTATCAGCTTGCTCATTCCCCATTCTTCATGCTATGTCTTTCAGTATGTTTCCTTCACTTTGGCTCTGTAACATCTTCATTTCAGATTAACATAAACTTTTCCGATATGGAGCCGGCTATCTGACAATGTCTATAACTCTATTTATTGTCTTCTTTTTCCAGGAGGAGCAAATGAGATTAAGATGCATCCATTCCTGCATGACTTAGACTTTGACAATCTTCTAAGTCAGAAGGCGCTGTTCGTTCCTGATCTTGAATCTGTAGAGGACACCAAATACTTTGAGAGTAAGTGGAATGAGACATCATCTGCAGAATACTGCTGTTTTCACGTAAAATGAAAGACAAGACAATTAGTTTCCATAATTATTAGGAATAAAATGGCGACTGTCTGTGTTATACTAATGATCTTTGACAACACTTGTATTTTGTAGCTCGTACTTGGAGACACAAACATTCGGATTCATATAGGTGGGACATGATTACGGACATTGACTGGCCAGAAGGCAAAAACTTTGTTTCAACCTCCCAGAAGTTTTCTAAAGTAAGTTTGTGACAGATAAGATCCATAAAACCTATTATCAAAGATAACAGCCGGGGGAGTGAGAGGGGTTCACACAGATCCATAGATCGTTTGTCAGGCATAATAGCTGGGGAAGGTGGAGGGGTCACAAATATCCCACCGCGCATACCAGTTTTTTCACAGATGACACCGGAGAAATCACACAGATCCCACCGCTGCCACTAGTTTGTCAGGGAGACGTAACCTCGCTGCCTCCAATCGTCAGGGCAATTGCACAATTGACTGACGAGTGAAGGCCAAGGCCGCGATTGCTTCCTCTACTAGGCCAGTTATTGGTGAACTCACAGTAAGCATATGGTATATACACCTCCGATTCCTACAAATAGAATATATATATATGCCTGGGTACGGTCACTGTCAACTCCAGAATAACAAAGGGAACTACTGGTTGCCACCACCAATCATACAGGCCAATTTTATGGAGGGAAGCACTCCAATTGGGAAAAGGGAACACTCTGACAGTGAACTATGTCTTCCAGAATGACAATGACAGACACCCCAATTCTGCTTTATATTAGATCAAGGTTACGCCCATATACCTCCCCTTGGTGAACTCATGTGGGGACTGGTTGTGGGATGTGCTAGGTCTTTCAGAATTTTATGAGATCCCTAACTTACTGGATATCTTCACCCCTGGAAGGTACCATTCAGTAGATATTGTCGTCATGCTTGTTATCGCGATTTTACGTGCCTACACAGATGAAACATGACATGGATGGCACCATCCATCAGGCTGATATTAAGTTGGAGGGGTTAGAATAGAATCACGGTGATGTGAGTGAATGCATTAAGTTTGTTCCTTTGATACAATGTGGAAAATATGTCTCCCATAAATACCGGATCAATGCAAACCCCATTATTCTTCACTGACTACTCTCTCCAAAATGTCTCAGAACCGTGCTTTGATCAAAGGAATCTCTAGCCTGGAAAGGATACTTCTCCACCTCTCTGTAAACAAATCTCAATCTTTGTGTCTTTTTTACAGATTAAACCTCATATTGCAATTACCTGGTCAGTGCAGGAGGTCCATACTTCAATGGAGGTTGAAGTGTCAGCTCTCTCACTTCCCCAATTATAATTTGTTTCTCTCTTCCCCAGCTATAATTAATCCTATATCTTCAACTTGGGGGGGATAACATTCTCTATTTGGAGATGTCTTTAGGGACTTTAATTTTTCTCTGACACCTATAATTAAAAGCTGTTTTATAATTAAATACATTTTATAGTTTTTTTCTGTGTATTTTAGTTCTGTTCTACCAATACGAGGATGATAAACAATGAGGAACCCAAGTCACCTCCAGAGTATTCCCGAGACAGTGCAAAACACTCAGACATGTAAGTAGATTACACTAGTGAAATGGGTCACTAGATGGCACAGCAAACCGGGAATCAGCATTTTAGTATGGAATGAAGCACACTAGGATGTAAAAATGAACTGTTAATTGCTTGAAAAGATTAAATGTATATACAGCAGGTAATATGGTAGTTGTCCTCCAGAAGTTCTGCTTTACATGGAGGTACACACTTTACATTCACGACTGCAGGCACATGTCTTGTGAGAAACGTTACAGTGATACAGCAAGTAGGAATGGGGCCCTCCATTTTTAGCTACCTTTCGCCCTCAGCTCACTTCCATGCACAAGTTGTGCCCAAGCCTTGCAAGCCAGGTATCTCTTTACTAATGTACCTGGGTCTAGCCTACACGCAGCCTCTGTCCATTTAAAACTCCAGTGCTGTCTCAGGGTTCCAACTAACCAAGGATATACCTTTGAACCTCCAGTCCTCTAGAAGCTAAGTCTCCAGTCTGCAGTTTCCATCCTTAACTTTCAAGGCACCCAGACTTGCCTGTGACATCCAACTACCACCTATGCATTCTTGAGCACGGCATCCCCTCCATGTTATCCAAATGTGCAGGTGTCCTTCCCTTTTGTATGGTTTTTACTTGTAATTTATGTTTTTCTTCCACCAAACAGGCAGAAAGAATCTTCTTCTAAATCTGATAGTGACAAGAAATGTTGCACTGCTAAAAACAGCACGTCAGAAGCGGGAGAACGTAGAAGAGGTAAGTGTGAACATAAGCTCCATGTTGTATGATGTCAGTCCATGGAAAGAAGTCATATGGAGCAGATGTTCTCTGTCCGTAGTGGGATTGTCACATGTATAATGACTGACAATGACCCCATAGCTCTGTATGGAAAAGATTCTTCTACTGTCCTCTCACAGTGACACTATAGTAGTATTCTCTAATATTGAGTCCCATTATTTACATTAGTTATGTCTCCTCTCATAGGTTCCATCTTCCGCCGTCTGATATCATCCTGCCGGCGTGGATTTTCCAGGGCTGCCCGCACCATCAGACAAAGCTGCATATTTGCAGGCTGTCAACAGGGCACCATAAACATCGCAAGGGCAGAAAAACACCACGTGTAGTGCCCTGAAGAGAGTGCAGCATGTCCACCATCAAAGCTGCACCTGTGTGGAAGGACTTCTGACCAGAAAGAAACATCTGCAGAACAAGAAGGCCTCTCTAAGAACATCTCTTCATCCTTCCATGCAATTCTTAATTAAAAAAAATTCAAATTGATTAATATCCCTTTGCATTTAATGGAATGTTATTGACATTTATGGCATACGAGTGCTATACATCATATATGTCTGATGGGTGGGGTTACATACAGAAGAGTATTGCTTTCACGTTTGCCATTAAATGATCTAAACCTGGGCTAAAAGTGGAGGAGAGGACTAGTAATTCTGTGACATTTACAGAGTAACCGTCGTTTTGATTTTCTTTTCATTAATCAATAGTTCACATGAGAAAATAAAACATTTTGTTATTTATGTTATCAGAGAAATCTGTTTCATTCTCCACCTGGACTGATAATTCATTCTCAAAATTCTCAATTGACAGGTAAAAATTTGTCTTCAGTGAAGACAGACTTTCCCATTACTGAGATAGGAGATGACAGTTGGTGCTCATGAAGTTCTATGGAGAACTGTAACTGTGATTTCAGGAGAACTGGCATTAGATCTAGCTTCAGTCCCCTCCCCTTTTCATAGAATTTTAAAAGCACCAACTGTCATCTCCTGTGTAAGTAATGTGTCCTCACTTAGATTTTACCAATGAATTGAAAGTGAAAGATCAATTTCTCTGATAAGGCATATAACAGGTTTGCTTAATTTTATATGTACTATTGATTCATGAAATAAAGAGTAACTGTCGTAACCAGGTCCGTGGAGTCAATAAGCCAAACTTCCAAGTATAATAATTACTAATAAAAAATTTACTGCAACAAATAATAAATATTCAGCAATTTATGCATAAAAATAATTAATATTATACAATATAGAATGAGTTGTTTTCAGGTATGGAGGACGCTATACATTACTTAAATTGCATAAATTGCTGTAAACTGCTGCATTTAGGGAGGGGAGAAGGGTAGGGGGGATTTTCTATTTTTGAGTATTCATGTAAAGCTTTGATGTGAAATGTTTGTACTCATGCTTTATCCAAATGTTAAAACCTTTAATAAAAATGATTGTTCAAAAAAAAAAAGAATGAATTGTATTTTTTGTAGGCGACATTTCAGTACATACATAGAATTGTCTATATTATAATTTTAATTATGCAGAAAAGAAAGAATTTTGCTGCAGTTTCTATATACTGTATACCAATACATAGTTTAATCATAAAATATGCTATAAATTTATAGCTGTCAGGCCTTTACTGAAGCATTGGCACCAGACAGGTGTATATATTTTTATCCTGAAATTGCAGCAGTGCAGCTACAAAAAAGCAGCTTCATGTCACAAAGTAACCAAAGAAAAAAGTTGAAAAAAATATGGCCTTTAGTATTAATTAATGTACAGGTAGACAGATAGGCTATGTGGACAGTATAGAAATATAAATATCAGAGGCGGCTCTAGGTTTTCCAGCATATGGGGCAAGAATTCAGTTTGGCTCCTTCCCATACACAGCTTAAACGGTTTGAGTAGTCCTCGTGTGTCCACTCATATGCTGTTTGCACACTTAGGCCACGGCCCCACAGGGCCGGCCCGAGAGATTACGGCGCCCTGGGCGAAACTATTTTGTTGCGCCCCTACTATTCTTGGCAGTAGATGAAAACTTGGGATATAAATTTAGGAGCAAAATAAACCACAACAACAATGATTAATTAACTCTCTCCTAACTCTTTAATCTTCTGAGAAGTTGTATAGGACAAATATATACAAAGTAATCAATAACACAAAACAAAACGACCATAGGTAATTAAAATTTTTGTTTCCTTGCCTTTTTTTTTTTAAAAGGATGACACTAAGTCACCGAGATTAATTTGTTTAGCAACTTCAGATTCCATCGAAATTGTTGCCAACCCAACCAACCTCTCTTGCATCATATTTGCCCTTAAATATGTTTTAATTAGCTTTAGTTTTGAGAAGCTTCTCTCTCCTGAGGCCACGGACACAGGCAGAGTCAAAAGAATTCTTAGAGCCACCACCAGGTTGGGGACACTTTCTTTCAAGTCAGATTTAAGCAAAAGTTCAAGAACGTCTTTTGGTGATGAATCTTCTGGAACACGTCTTGACATTGCCTGCAGTTCACCACATAGCTCTATGGCATCGATGTCTTTTACTTCATTGTGTGTAAGAGACTTTTCCAGAGCTTTACACTTATACAGAACAAATTTGCTTGGTTTTCCCTCAAGTGAACGGATGTGGTACAAAAATCCAAATTTCAATTCCATTTCTTTCAGCTGAGTGAACCGCTCATCAACTGAATTTATAGCAGTATCTAAGATCGCAAAGTAAAGGTTAATTTTGAAACTCTGTTTCTCATCTCTTATGGGCTCATCTTTCCCTTCATAAGAGAACTGTCTGTTTTTTTTCGTTAAACGTTTTGGCGCAGAACTTGACTCAAAATTAGCTGGTATGCCAAGCTCTTCTGCGATTTCCCTCGCATCAACTAACAGCTTCTCAAACTCTTCATCGCTTCTTAATGATTGCAGATATTTCTTTGTTTTGTCAAGGTGTTGAGAAGCTGCAGCTAAATCGAATTCTTGTGATTGAAGTAACTTACTTGTCAAATTGATTTCGTACAAAATGTTGAACCATACTAGAACAGATGTAACAAAAGAAAAGGTTCCAACTTGTTTAGCAAGACCTTGACCTTCTAGCCGGGAGACATTTCCAGAGCTTCCTGTGAGACTAATATTTTCTGCTATGTCCATTAGGGAATCATGGACTTCGCTCAATTGGTAACGGAGGGGGGCCAGAGCATCAATTCTACTTTCCCACCTTGTTTCGCTTAGAGGTTTTAGAGTCAGAGATGGCAAATGACGCACGAGTACTTCCCAACGCTGAGTTGACGAAGAGAAAAATACGTAGAGATTTTGAACTAACAGGAAAAAAGTTGTCGCTCCAAAACAACATTTAGTAGCATCGTTGACGACTAAGTTTAGAGAATGGGAGCTGCAAGGCACAAAGAATGCACGTGGGTTTATGTCCAAAATTCGTCTTTGTAGTCCAATGTTTTTTCCCTTCATGTTGCTCCCATTGTCGTAGCCTTGCCCTCATAAGTTGTCCACAGAGAGTGACAGTTCTTCAAATGTGTTCAAGACAGCGGCTGTCAAACCACCTCCAGTTGTATCAGAAACAGGAATGAATCCCAAGAAGTGCTCTTTAATTTCAAACTTTTTGTCATCTGATGTGGAAACAAACCGAACAATGATAGTCATTTGTTCAACATGAGACACGTCAGAAGTACAATCCAGCACTACAGAAAAGTATTTTGCAGTTTTGACATCGTCAAGAATCTTTTCCTGAATACCATTACTTAGCAGTTGAATCATCTCATTCTGTATTGTTTTTCCCAAATAATGTGCATGAATCTCTTTGTCCCGGATTTTCCGAATGTGCTCACACATGACGGGATCGAACATAGCCAAATACTCCACAAATTTCAAAAAGTTCCCATTATTAGATGCAAACAATGCATCATTTGATCCACGGAATGCTAAGTTTTTGCGTACCTAGTACCCTCACTAGAGCTATCAACCTTTCTAAAATTTGATGCCAGTATTTTTCTTGCTCTTCAATTTTGCGGAAGTGTTCTTCGTCAATGGTCTTGTTCATCTTAAGTCTATTTTCGAGTTCCTTCCATTTTTGAAAGCTAATCATGTGATCTTTGCTTTTTTTGTGGCTGGCTAAAATAGAAGATATGTTTTTCCAGTCATTTACACCATCAGTACCTAAGGCTGAGCGTTTGATGATTCCTAGTTGAAGTGATGAGTCTGGAAACAACGTGCAGCAAAAACAAAAAACTGAATTTTTCCGAATAGAATACGTTAGCCAATTGCGTTCAAGACTTTCACCATTGACAAGACGACGTTTATAGTGAACACAAGAAAATTTTCTACGATTAGTGTCCAAAGGAAAATCGAAATCTTTAACTTGTGTGGGGCCGACTTTTACTACATCTAGGCGTAAGTCATCATTGATTACGGTCCACGTAGCGGGATCGTCCGAATTGTCTTTGCGTAGTATTTCTATAGATGTACCAGCCTCCATGTCAGTACTGGTACTTTGATCAGATCTACCACCAGATATTGATGGTTGTAGTTCACTATTTTCAGCATGAGAAACAAATTCTATTTCCACATTCGATATTTCCGAGGCAACAGAAGCCTGTTGTTCCAACGTTTGGAATTCCGCGTCTTCATTTCTATTGCTTAGATATTTTAAAAATGACCCTTTGATTTTTGAAAGTGATTTCTCCTCCTCAGCTTTTCTTTTACGGTTCTGAAACCCCAAAAGTTTTTTCTTCTTATCAGCCATGACTCGTTACAACACACAGCATTTACCTAAAAGTTAACGCGACGATTAAAATTGTTATCTGAACATTATATAATACGATTTTACTTTTAAGACAAAAACCACAAATTTCTTTAACAATTTCCAATGTTTCCAATATTTTTGAATATCAAAACAATATACCTACCTCGCAGCGCCTAACACTTTAGAACCTAGGCCAAAAATTTACTAAAAACCTCCTATTTTCTATTTGCATTCATGAAACCTCATGGAACAATGAATCTAATGAATATACAAAATAACAGCAATGGCTCACATGATAAAGCATGCAAACAGTAGAGACATACCTCGAAAATATTATAATTGCGCGCGCCAATATGCAAAAAATGTAGATACTATCTCCCTTGCCTTAGCTGGCCTGACTGGCAGTCCAGGCAGTCTACGCCAATGCGTCTAAACAGACTCCTCCCACTAGCCACATCGACTGCTGATGACATCTATCAATATAATCGCCAACTAGTACCTAGTACCTAAAGTCCAAACTACGTATAAATAGGCCATATGGTACACCTACCTTTTAAGTATACGTATTTTTTTTCTCTCGGGCGCCCCCTTAGTGTAGTGTGTGCATTTTTGGGTGTTTGCTTTGCCAACATTTGAAAACTTAGGAGCAAAATAAACGCGCAGGATCAAACACCTGTCAGCAGACGATGCAAACGACTCACGTCCGTAGTTTAGCGCCTACTTTCCGTGCGTAAATTGAAGCTCAATGGTTTTTCTTTTAAATTTATGGTAAAAAAATTTATGTACACTTTTCTTTCCATCCCTAAAACTTTTTGCCTTTTGAAAAGATTTTTTATAATTTTTTCTATTTTTTCTCTGGCGCCCCCTTAGGGTCGGCGCCCAGGGCGGCCACCTAGTTCGCCTATATGTTCGGTCCGGCCCTGCGGCCCCAGTATCAGTATTTGTTCAGTATTCTGTCAGTATTTTTTCACAGGAGTGGGGACCGTGGTCTTATGGTCATGTGCCGACGAGCTGCTCTTCATAATTCCCTCAATGTTCAGTGAAAACCTGCAGCCCCTACTTCACTCAGAGAGGCAGGAAGAGAAGCTAGTGACTAGAGATGAGCGAACCTGAGCTGTAAAGTTTGGGGTACGTACCGGACCTGAACTCCTAACACTGACTTCTCCTGGAAGTCTATTTTACAACTCGGGAGCTTGAGAAAGAGACCGCGGTTGCGGGCGAAACAAGTCACTTTTTTTCTCTTATCTCCAGCTTGTTAACCAGCCAAGTGTCATGCTATTTTAGCTTGTTTCTATAAAATTTAGCTAATTTTTAAATCGGGAGCTGGATCTATTTTTTCCTTTTTCTACCATTCGTCCACGATGGGATCAGAATGGAGTTCCATGCACCTGAATCAACCCATGAGTGGTGAGCTGACTTCTCTTTATAACTTTATTTACATGGCCCTGTAATCTCACAAGTTATGGATTATTATATGTGTACAGGATCAGAACAAATAACAGTATTGTGAGAGCAGGAGTTACTTTATCTATCCTGACTCCATTTTTATTTTTGCACGTGTATCTTCTGCTTACCAGAATGGAGTTTGACTCAGTATGTGTGTGAGATAAGGAGTCTTTGGAATGTCTTTGTCTAGCGACTCAGAGAAAATATAAGGAAGAAACGGAACTAGAAAGTGAGAGATTCCTAAAATCCAAAACTGGGGTATAGACAGAATTACCCTTAGCCAATGAGATGTATGTATGCTAATGCCAGCACATATGTAGAGATAAGCTGAGCCAATTATATTGTTACCATGTATGACTATTAACAAACTATAAAACCTTGACCGATGATGTAATAAAAACAGATCTGCCCTGATGCTCAATGTATCAGATATGGTTCTTCTGTGCACATATTTGAATTTTACAAATTAATTTGAAACAGACACAACGTCTCAGAACGTCTCACATTATGTAGCGATGACAAGCACATTTATACATTACCAGAACTACAATCAGTGCAGAAATGCATCACCAGAACTACCAGCAGTACAGAAATACAATACAGACCAAAAGTTTGGACACACCTTCTCATTTAAAGATTTTTCTGTATTTTCATGACTTTGAAAATTGTACATTCACACTGAAGGCATCAAAACTATGAATTAGCACATGTGGAATTATATACTTAACAAAAAGGTGTGAAACAACTGAAAATATGTCTTATATTCTAGGTTCTTCAAAGTAGCCACCTTTTGCTTTGATGACTGCTTTGCACACTCTTGGCATTATCTTGATGAGCTTCAAGAGGTAGTCACCAGAAATGGTTTTCACATCACAGGTGTGCCCTGTCAGGTTTAATAAGTGGGATTTCTTGCCTTATAAATGGGGTTGGGACCATCAGTTGTGTTGTGCAGAAGTCGGGTGGATACACAGCTGATAGTCCTACTGAATAGACTGTTAGAATTTGTATTATGGCAAAAAAAAAGCAGCTAAGTAAAGAAAAACAAGTGGCCATCATTACTTTAAGAAATGATTGTTAAGAGGAGACTTTGTGCAGCAGGCCTTCATGGTAAAATAGCTGCTAGGAAACCACTGCTAAGGACAGGCAACAAGCAGAAGAGACTTGTTTCGGCTAAAGAACACAAGGAATGGACATTAGACCAGTGGAAATCTGTGCTTTGGTCTGATGAGTCCAAATTTGAGATCTTTGGTTCCAACCATTGTGTCTTTGTGCGATGCAGAAAAGGTGAACGGATGGACTCTACATGCCTGGTTCCGACCGTTAAGCATGGAGGAGGAGGAGGTGTGATGGTGTGGGGGTGCTTTGCTGGTGACACTGTTGGGGATTTATTCAAAATTGAAGGCATACTGAACCAGCATGGCTACCACAACATGTTGCAGCGGCATGCTATTCCATCCGGTTTGCGTTTAGTTGGACCATCATTTATTTTTCAACAGGACAATGACCCTAAACACACCTCCAGGCTGTGTAAGGGCTATTTGACCAAGGAGGAGAGTGATGGGGTGCTACGCCAGATGACCTGGCCTCCACAGTCACCAGACCTGAACCCAATCAAAATGGTTTGGGGTGAACTGGACCTCAGAGTGAAGGCAAAAGGGCCAGCAAGTGCTAAGCATCTCTGGGACCTCCTTCATGATTGTTGGAAGACCATTTCCGGTGACTACCTCTTGAAGCTCATCAAGAGAATGCCAAAAATGTGCAAAGCAGTCATCAAAGCAAAAGGTGGCTACTTTGAAGAACCTAGAATATAAGACATATTTTCAGTTGTTTCACACTTTTTTGTTAAGTATATAATTCCACATGTGTTAATTCATAGTTTTGATGCCTTCAGTGTGAATGTACAATTTTCATAGTCATGAAAATACAGAAAAATCTTTAAATGAGAAGGTGTGTCCAAACTTTTGGTCTGTACTGTACATCAATAAAACCCTTAACTGTACTGGACTACATCACCAGAAGCCCCATCAGTACAGGACTACATCACCAAAAGCCCCATCAATACAGGACTACATCACCAAAAGCCCCATCAATACAGGACTACATCACCAAAAGCCCCATCAGTGCAGGACTACATCACCAAAAGCCCCATCAGTACATGACTACATCACCAAAGGCCGCATCAGTACAGAACTAAATCACTAAACGCCCCATCAGTACAGGACTACATACCAAAAGCCTCATCAGTACAGGACTACAGCACCAGAACCACCGTCAGTGCAGGAATACAGCACCAGAACCACCATCGGTACAGGAATACAGCACCAAGTTTCTACAGCATTCAATTGTAATGTCAGCCTCATATACAATTTTATCACATGAACCTACAATTTCCATTATGTCCTTAACATGAAAAACTAGGGTTTACCATGTTTATACCATGTTTATAATCCTAAAAAACCCAAGACAGAAACAAAAAAAACATATACCCTGCTGTAAGTAAATAAATAAAAGCAACAGTGCATATAAATAACATAGGGTACTTAGTAAACACCATTTTTGATTAAAAAAGTGTAAGGCTATGTGCACACTGTGCATTTTTGGTGCATTTTCGCAGCTTTTTGTTCCGCTCGGAAATGGGCCAAAAACGCTAGGGAATCATTGTGCCAGCTATTGCAATGACAATCCTGAAGTGCTGTGCACATAATCAGGAATTTTCCTACTGGATTGTAGTTGCGTTTAAATCTGCAGCATGTCAATTCTTTGTGCGTTTTTGCAGCATTTTTCACCCATTGACTTCAATTGAGTCATTTAGCAGCAAAAATGCAGGTATAAAAATATTTGCGGATTTGCTGGGATTTTTGCTTCATAGTTGACTAACTCAATTCAAGTCAATGAATCAACCTTCAGACAGGCAGAGTAGGGAGAGGTGCTGCTGTTTGAGGGACATAACTGGCGGTGTAATAGTTAGATAGAATCATAGAATGGTAGAGTTGGAGGGGACCTCCTGGGTCATCTGGTCCAACCCCCTGCTCAAAGCAGGATTCACTAAATCATCTCAGACAGATGTCTGTCCAGCCTCTGTTTGAAGACGTCCATTGAAGGAGAACTCACCACCTCTCGTGGCAGCCTGTTACACTCATTGATCACCCTAACTGTCAAAAAGTTTTTTCTAATATCTAATCTGTGTCTCCTCCCATTCAGTTTCATCCCATTGCTTCTAGTCTTTCCTTGTGCAAATGAGAATAAATATGATCCTTCTACAATGTGACAGCCCTTGAGATATTTGTAAACAGCTATTAAGTCTCCTCTCAGTCTTCTTTTTTGCAAGCTAAACATTCCCAAATCCTGTAACCGTTCCTCATAGGACATGGTTTGCAGACCAGTCACCATTCTGGTCGCTCTTCTCTGAACTTGCTCCAGTTTGTCAATGTATTTTTTAAAATACATGGACAAAGCCATTTACGACCAATCTTTGAGTCCGATCACTAAGCCAGTTATGAATCCACCTAACAGATGCCTTGTCCATTCCATACTTGGTCATTTTTTCAATAAGGATGGTGTGAGATACTTTGTCAAATGCTTTGCTGTAGTCAAGATATACTATATCTACAGCATTTCCCTGAGCCACCCAGTCAGTGATTCTGTCATAGTAGGAAATTAAGTTAGTCTGACTTGTTAGTTACAAACCCATGCTGACTCTGGTTAATCACTTCATTCTTATCCAGGTACTTACATACATGTTGTTTAATAATTTGTTCAAAGATCTTTCCTGGTATAGAAGTCAGACTCACCGCCCTATAGTGCCCTGGGTCCACCTTCTTCCCCCTTTTGAAGATAGGAACAACATTTGCTCTTCTCCAGTCTTCAGGGACTTCTCCTGTTCTCCAAGAATTTTCAAAGATTATGGAGAGTGGTTCTAAAATTTCTTCTATGATCTCCTTCAGTACTCTGGGGTGTAATTCATCTGGACCTGGAGACTTGAACTCATTTATGTTAGCTAAATATTCCCTCACAGTCTTTCTGTTTACAGATAACCTGGATTCTTCTATTCCTTTAATAGGACAGTGAAGATCAGTTGATCCATTTGATAAACATTTATTTTTTTCTTTTTAGCATGTGTTTAAGTTCCGTGTTCATCCATCCTGGTTTCCTTAAATGCTTCCCATTCTTCCTACTTTTCGGGATTGTTAACGATTGTGCTTTGAGAATCTCATTTTTAAAAATTTCCCATCCTTCCTGGACATTTTTGTCCTTAAGGACATCCAGCCATTGGATCACTCCTATTCTCTTTCTGAGTCGCTTAAAATCTGCCTTTCTGAAATCTAACCTTGAAGTTTGAGTCTTCACATGTCTTCCTTCTCTAGTTATCCAAAATTCTATAATAGCGTGATCGCTGCCTCCTAGTGTCCCAGACACTTGTACCTCCTCAACCATTTCCTCCCTGTTTATAAGGATTAGATCCAAAGCAGCAGATCCCCTTGTTTTCTCCCCTACCTTTTGGAAGATAAAGTTTTCAGCAAGAGAGGATAAGAATTTGCTTTCTCCATCCAGGAGGATTCTGAGGGCTTACAAGGTTATTCATTGTGGGCAAAGTCTTATCTAGCTGTATTTCTTCATGGTTCTCCTGCGTGAGAGCCTGGTACTGGTCTGAGCAGTATGGGTGCTGACTGCCTCTCGATCCTCCTGCTTCTGTGGGTCACATGCTTCCATTCCTCTGTTTTGTCAGGTGCAGCTCGAATTTCTTCTCTTTCTGTATCATGAAGAGATAATTCTGCTCTGTCTAAGAACTCTTCACCTTCCTTAATGATTTTCAAGGTAGTTAACCTCTCTTCTAGATATCGCAACTTTTCCTCCAACAGGGACACAAGCTTGCATTTCTGGCATGTGAAGTTTGGCTTTTCCACTGGCAAGTCTGTGAACATGTAGCAGGATATGCAGCTCACCAAATGGCTCCTGGACTCTTCCATGTTCTTTATTGTTAATGAAAACAGTGAAAAGCGCTCCAAAATATATAGATATAGGAACTCCAGTATACAGTGCATTGTGAAAGTATTTGGCCCCCTTGAACTTTTCTACCCTTTGCCACATTTCTGGCTTCAAACATAAAGATATAAAATTCTAATTTTTTGGGGAAGAATCAACAACAAGTGGGACACAATCGTGAAGTGGAATGAAATTTATTGGATATTTTACATTTTTTTAACAAATTAAAAACTGAAAAATGGGGCATGCAATATTATTCAGCCCCTTTACTTTCAGTGCAGCAAACTGACTCCAGAAATTCAGCGAGCATCTCTGAATCATCCAATGTTGTCCTAAATGACTGGTAATGATAAATAGAATCCACCTGTGTGTAATCAAGTCTCCGACAAATGCACCTGCTCTGTGATAGTCTCAGGTTTCTATTTCATGTGCAGAGAGCATCATGAAGACCAAAGAACACACCAGGCAGGTCAGAGATACTGTTGTGGTGAAGTTTAAAGCCGGATTTGGATACAAAAAGATTTCCCAAGTTTTAAACATCTCAAGGAGCACTGTGCAAGCGATCATATTGAAATGGAAGGAGTATCAGACCACTGCAAATCTACCAAGACCCGGCCGTCCCTCTAAACTTTCATCTCGAACAAGGAGAAGACTGATCAGAGATGCAGCCAAAAGGCCCATGATCACTCTGGATGAACTGCAGAGATCTACAGCTGAGGTGGGAAAGTCCGTCCATAGGACAACAATCAGTCGTACACTGCAAAAATCTGGTCTTTATGAAAGAGTGGCAGGAATAAAGCCATTTCTCAAAGATATCCATAAAAAGTCTGGTTTGAAGTTTGCCACAAGCAACCTGGGAGACACACCAAACATGTGGAATAAGGTGCTCTGGTCAGATGAAACCAAAATCGAACTTTTTGGCCACAATGCAAAACGATATGTTTGGCGTAAAAGCAACACAGCTCATCACCCTCAAAACACCATCCGCACTGTCAAACATGGTGGTGGCAGCATCATGGTTTGGGCCTGTTTTTCTTCAGCAGGGACAGGGAAGATGGTTAAAATTGATGGAAAGATGGATTCAGCCAAATACAGTATCATTCTGGAAGAAAATTTGTTGGAGTCTGCAAAAGACCTGAGACTGGGACGGACATTTATCTTCCAACAAGACAATGATCCCACACATAAAGCAAAATCTACAATGGAATGGTTCAAAAATAAACGTATCCAGGTGTTAGAATGGCCAAGTCAAAGTCCAGACCTGAATCCAATAGAGAATCTGAGGAAAGAGCTGAAAACTGCTGTTCACAAACGCACTCCATCCAACCTCAATGAGCTCGAGCTGTTTGCAAGGAAGAATGGGCAAGAATTTCAGCCTCTCGATGTGCAAAACTGATAGAGACATACCCCAAGCGACTTGCAGCTGTAATCATAGCAAAAGGTGGCGCTACAAAATATTAACTCAAGGGGGCCGAATAATATTGCATGCCCTGCTTTTCAGTTTTTAATTTGTTATAAAAGTTTAAAATAGCCAATAAATTTTGTTCCACTTCACGATTGTGTCCCACTTGTTGTTGATTCTTCCCAAAAAAATAGAATTTTATATCTTTATGTTTGAAGCCAGAAATGTGGCAAAAGGTAGAAAAGTTCAAGGGGGACAAATACTTTCACAATGCACTGTATATATATATATATCCATCTGAACTAACATGCCTTCTGAGGACTAATTCAGCTGCATATATTCAGTGGTGATAGCAGGAGTTAGGCAGGCAGGGATTGTGACAGTGTATACAGCACAAGAGGGTCCATTGAACGTTCTGTCTGCTCCTGCTGATACAGATATCTATAGACATAGCCCCAGATATCAGGGGCAAGGGCTAATTTTTTTTGTCTTAATCCTGATTATTTTCTAAAAAAAGTAATAGTGTCCAACATTTTACTGCTCCATTTGCATGTTAGCACTGCAGAATATAGCCAGATCTTTTCCATCATCAGACGTGATCCCATATTACAGCAATAAAAATTCAGAAATTTGTAGTGAACGTGGAAAATATTATTCTTCATTTACAATTTGTAGCAGTGTGTCAGTAAAGTCATTCACACGTGGTCACTGTGAATAATAGGAAACTACAAGCCCGCTATTTAAAATCGTGGTTGTCCGTCAGATGTATCAAATATAACTGCGGTACAAATCCAGCCATTTATAGTGACTGTGGAAAATATTGTCCTCCATTTACAGTTTGTAGCAGTGTGTCAGTGAAGCTATTTACACGTGGTCGCTGTGAATAATAGGAAACTACAAGCCCGCTATTTAAAACTGTGGGCGTCCATCAGACGTATCACATATAACTGCGATACAAATCCAGCCATTTGTAGCAACCGTGGAAAATATTGTCCTCCAGTTACAGTTTGCAGCAGTGTGTATTATCCTCCATTTAAAATAGGCAAGGCGCGTGGCAAGGGACGGGGAAAGGGATGTGATGGTGATGGTGCATGCAGAGGTCAAGGCCGAAGCAATAGGCAAGCTGAAATTGTGCCACAACAAACACCCACATCTTGTCGACTGACCCTACTGTCCCAATTACTAGGGGAGCGCAGCACACCACTATTGAAACCAGAGCAGTGTCAAAAGGTTGTTGGTTGGATAGCAGACAATGCTTCCAGTTACTATGCCACCACCGCCACCACCCTGCCTTCCACACTGTCAAGTCTCAGTAGCTGTGAATCTGGACTGCATATTCCTCACCCTGATCCTCCTTCCTCCCACCATGCCGAGTGCCCGGAGACAACTGATCCCACACTTGGACACTTCGAAGAACTGTTAACTTTTCCATTTATAGATTCTTCGAGCCTCTCGCCTGGCCAGCTTGAAGCGGGGCAAGAGGAGATCGCATGTAGCGATGCCCAAATATTTGAGCAGCCACGGTCACACGGGGGGAGGGAGGCCTAGCACCACAACAGAAAGGAACAAGCAGTGTGGTGCCCACAGACACCAGGTGGGAAACCGTTCCCCGGAACACCAACACAATGGAAGTTGCGACTACACCTGTTAGGTCTTCCCGAGTCTGGTTCTTTTTTATAGACTCTGCAGATAACCCCAAAAAGGCCATTTGCACCATCTGGCAGGCCAACATCAGCAGGGGTAGCAAAACTAGCAGCCTGACCACCAACAGCATGCTCAGGCACATGATAGCAAAGCTCCCGACTAGGTGGGCAGAACGCCAGGGTCCAAAAACAGTGTCTGCGGGTGACACCACTGCTTGCTCTGCTGTTGTACGTGCACGCCAATCACCTGTTCATGGCTCATGCAAAGATGCAAAGATGAGCTGCACCTGTCATTGCACACTCGCAGCCACCACCATCAGCATCCACGTCCACGTCCTTGTCCCAGCGCAGCGTTCAGTTCTCCCTACTCCAGTCCCTGGAGCGCAAGCACAAATACGCAGCGAACGCCCCAGAGGCCACAATATTAAACTCACATTTCGCGAATGCTTGGGCTCAAAATGTTGCCTTTTAGGCTTGTGGAGAAGGAAGCTTTCCCCAATCTGATGGCGGAAGCCGTCCCTCAGTACTCGATCCCCAGCCACCACTATTTCTCCCGATGTGCCGTCCCTGCATTACACAAGCACGTGTCCCAGAACATTACCCATGCCCTCAACAACGCAGTTACTGGGAAAGTCCATCTAACCACGGACACGTGGACAAGTGCTTGTGGTCAGGGACGGTGCATCTCGCTGACGGCACACTGGGTTAACATAGTGGAAGCCAGGACCCAGTCGGACCTTGGGATGGCACACGTCCTCCCGACGCCGAGGATTTGGGATCCTGGGTCAATCGGGGTTGCCCCCACATTCTATAGTTCCTGCACCTCCTCTTCTTCAGCCTTCATCTCCGAAATGACCACATCAATCGGAAGCTGTAACCACTGCAGCACTGCCTCGGCCAAGCATCAACAGGCTGTGCTGAAGCTAATATGCTTAGGTGACAAACCGCACACCGCTGAAGAGTTGTGGACAGCTCTGAAAGAGCAGGCAGATCTGAACCTACAGCCAAGCATAGTGGTGTGTGACAATGGCCGGAACCTGTTGGCAGCTCTGAAGCGAGGCGAGCTCACACACGTACCATGCCTGGCCCATGAGCTCAAACTCGTGGTTAAGCGGCTTCTCAAAACCTACCTGGATCTGCTGGATTTGCTTGTCAAAGTACACCACGTGTGTGCCCATTTTAGAAAGTCAGCTACAACTTCTGCCACCCTTGCCGTGCTTCAGCAACGTTTGCAGTTTCCAGCTCACAGACTGGTGTACGATGTCCCCATGTCTTGGAACTTAATGTTGCATATGTTGGGAAGGATTTGTGAGCTGCACATAAGACAAGACCTCAGGAGTGGGCATGGATGTCAGACATCTGTGCCGTCCTCCAAAACTTTGAGGACTCCACCAAGATGGTGTGCGGCGTTGATGCCATAATTAGCATCACCATCCCGCTTTTCTGCCTTCTGAAATGATCGCTGCTCACAATTAAAGAGGAGGCATTGCAGGCGGAGCATGATGAGATGGAGCAAGGAACCATACAGGGTGATTCCCCATGGCCCAGCCTCATCTCTTCCCAACATGGATTGGGTGACAATGAGGAAGAGGAGGAGGAAGAATAGGAACTAGTTTTCTGCGCTATAGGCGGTACTACCCACACAACTGTCATACCGTCTGTTCAGCTTGGATGGTCTGTGGAGAGGGAAGAGGGAGATTAGGAGGAGAGCATGTTCAGTCATCCTCTTGGTGATGACACGAAAGTCTTGCCATGTCTAGCACACATGGCTGAGTTTATGTTACGCTGCCTTTCCCGTGACCATCGTGTTCTCCAAATTTGGGTGACAGTCATTACTGGTTGGTGACACTTCTAGACTCACGCTAATGAAGACCTTTCTATCTCTTATTCCCGCGGCGGACAGGTCTAATAAAATGGGGCAGTACCAGAAGGCCCTTGTTGCGGAATTATTAAAAAATTCTCATATGAAAACGCTGGAGGCAGAGGTCACAGTTCCTTGGACCACCAAGGAATACAGGCGAGTGAGACACAAATACAATCCAGCAGAGGCAGGGGAACACTGTCAAAGGTCTGGGACAGTTTTCTCAGACCCTCCCATCGCACAGCCCCTGATGAGCGGGATTTTCTCACAAGGAGGGATAATTTTACGAAGATGCTGAAAGAGTACCCTGCCGACCGTGCCAACGTCCTACGTGATTCCTCTGTGCCTTATAATTGTTAGGTATCCAAGCTGGACATGTGGCATGAACTGGCTCTCTATGCCTTGAAGGTCCTGCCCTGCCGCTAACGTTTTGTCAGAGCAGGTTTTTAGTGCCGCTGGGGGAATTATAACTGATAGGCGCATCCGCCTGTCAACTAAAAATGATAATAGGCTGACTCATAAAAATGAACAAGGGCTGGATTGGGCCAGACTTCTCAACACCACCGAATGATAGCAGAGGAACATAAACTCAAATCCAGTGTCTTTTTTTTGGGAGGTCTATTCCCATGCACCTCTTCACACCCAGACATGGGTATACGCTTCCTGATTTTGTCTATTTGCTGTTGTCTTCCTCCTTCTCCTCATCCTCATCCTCCACCACCATATCACCTGGGTGACCGTGATGCAACACCCACATAATTTTTTTTAAGGTTGTTTATGATGCCCGTAGGAAATGTTTGTTATACACTATGTTCATGTATACCCCCCAGGGGTAAATGTTTTTCAGCCCATGCACTTAGTGCATGGCCATTACAAGTATGGGAGACCGGCTCCTTTAAAATGGGAATTTTTTTTAATGAGGCCCTCCTCTACGTCTCTTCCAAGGGGCATTGGAGTGCGTCCAAATTTTCGGCAGACCTTGCAGTCACTACATATGCAAGAACAATATAGGAGGCCAGCTCCTTTACAATGGGAAGATTTTTTTATGAGGCCCTCCTCTACGTCTCTTCCAAGGGGCATTGGAGTGCGTCCAAGTTTTTGGCAGCTCTTAGTCACTGCATATGTAAGAACAGTATAGTAGATTCGCTCCTTTATAATGGGAACATTTTTTTTAATGAGGCCCTCCTCTACTTCTCTTCCAAGGGACATTGGAGTGCGTCTAAGTTTTTGGCAGCCCTTGCAGTCACTGCATACACAATAACTGTATAGAAATTCTGCTCCTTTCTAATGAGAACATGTTGTTACAGAGGCCCTCCTCTATGTGTCTTTAAATTGGTATTGAGGTTTTTCCTACATTTAGGCAGCCGTTGCAGTCACTGCATACGCAATAACTGTATAGTAGAACCCCTCCTTTCTAATTGGAACATGTCATTACTGAGGCCCACCTCTATGTGTCTTCAAATTTGTATTAGGGTATTTCACAAATTTAGGCAGCCCTTGCAGTCACTGCATGGGCATTACCACTATAGGAGACCCACTCCCTTATAATGGGAATTTTTTTTTTTCTGAGGCCCTCATCTATGTCTCTTCAAAGGGGTATTGGGGTGCGTCCAAATTTTTGGCAGCCCTTGCAGTCACTACATATGCAATAACAGTATAGGAGACCCACTCTTTAATAATGAAAACAACAAAGCATAGCCGGCTGATAGCCCTCTAACGATAGTGAGGGCCGACAGCTGGCCCTTTAAAAATAGTAAGGGCCGCCTGATGACCTTATGAAAATAGGCTTTGTGACTTTTCCTTCATAAATGAAACAGGATGTGTCTGATCATGTCTCACACACCACATGGGAAGATAAGGCAGTAAAATGTTAAAATGATATTTACTGGTAAATGTATTTTTTACCTTTGAAAGCAATGCAAAAGTGTAAAAACGCATAAAAAATGCTACGTGTGAACAAAGCCCAAGGTGTGGAGGATCATTTTTGTTTTTAGTTATTTATTTTCCCTTAAGTACAAGTCATTACCCTGGAAAGGATGTTTCTTAACATTTTTCTCAGGAAAATCCATTTTGGTTTCGTTTTTGTATGTATATTTTATTGTGAGCCCGTATAAGTGGGGTAATACTCTGACAAAATTGTTCACAGCAGTGACCAGGAAGTCAGAGATGCTTCCAGGGGTCTTCACCATGCTTAGGCCCCCTGCAGACCTCCGGGGGCCGCCGTAAAAATGCTTGAGTTTCCCATAGACTTACATTGGGCTCGTTGCTCGGGTTGAGCACTCGAGTATTCCAATTTGCTTGACTCGAGCAACGAGTACCCGAGCATTTTAGTGCTCGCTTATGACTATATAACACTGTTATCCATGGCCCCTTCCCTGGCTATAAATATCAGCCTGCAGCTGTCTGCCTAGCCTTTGCTGGTTAGATTTTATAAGGGGACCCTACTTCAATTTTTTTCTGGGGTCCCCCTGTATTCTAGCTTTTAAAGACTAAGCAAACAGCTCTTGGCTGTGATTAATAGCCAGGGAACATTTTTGGCTAATGGCCCCTTCTCTGGCTAGTAATATCAGTCCCCAGTGGTTGGCTTTCCCTCTGCTGGTTATGAAAATGACATGGAAGCCCACCCCATTTTTTTAAATTAAGGGTATGTGCCCACGATCCGGATGTAGCAGCACTTTGGACACAGCATATTTTTTCTGCATCCAAAACACTGCGTTCTATCGAACGCAGGTAAATCCGCATGTGTTCACTGAACCATGCTGATTTACCGCATTCAATACATTCTAATAATCAAATTTCTGTTGCGGAGACTAGCGACTCTGCAAGAGAAATTGACATGCTGGGGTCCTGAAAGATGTGCTGCATGTCAATGTCCGTGGGTGATCTGCAGCTTCAGATGCATGCTTAGTGGCCTCCACTATCTAGTATCCGCTGCAGATTTTGACCGAGAATAAAACACTGAGAATAAAACACTTTATTTGAAATAAAACAGACACATTCTTTAATCATTTAAATTAACCAATATACTCACCCCAGGTCCGATGGTAATCCAGGGGTTAAAGCGATATCCCACGTTCTTTTTTCAAATATCTTTATTTAGCTCCAAAAAGCATTCATTGCTGTACAAAAATGCCTAAAAAACGCATAAAAAGATTGCATCAAAAACGCTCCAAAATCGCGTCAAAACGCACGTTTTTGCCACAGTGTTTTTGCTGCCAAGAGCTGCAGAAACCTTGCAGAAATTTCTGCAGTCAAATACTGAACGTGCACACATAGCCTTAAAGCCATCCCACCAGCGTTAAAGTGTAACATAATCGGGATGGTCCTAACCTCTAGTATTAAAAACGTACTACCCGACAAATGGGAAGCTATATAAATGTTATCTCCTGCTCAAAGAAAGGGAGGCCAAACCCTTACCTGCACTAAATGAGGAAACCTGAAACATCCGAAAAAAATTAACTGTAGTATAAGTTGGTATGCACACAAAATAGGAGCAAAATAATCGCAGATCTGAGCTGCCCAATAGAATAACACTGGTCTCAGTACTATGAGATGTTTTATAGCACTCAGCCGTGTTATACGGTCCTGTGTGCGAACCCTAATAGTGTAGAAGCAGGACACAGAAAAGTTAAAGCAGTATTCCCTTCTCTAAGAACCTATCCCAATATGTAGAAGGTGTAGTAGTAATATTAGCAAATACCTCCAATTAGAAATGTAGTAAAGTTCTTCTGATTCACTATGTCACTTACCTCATGTGCAAGGCATTGCAGTAGAGTTATCCATTGTTATGACCTCTCATGTAGTGACAGTTAATTGTTAGTGGTCAAAACCATGAATACTGAAACTACTGAAATGTCCTGCACATGGAGTAAGAGACATAGCTTATCAGAAAAACTATACTACATTTGTAACTGGAGGCATTTGCTAATATTATTATGGAAGATGGGAATACCTCTTTAACAGTTAGGTGGGAGTGTTTGGGAGTAAGAGAGAGTTAGTTCCTGGATACAGTGAGTCAGTAGGCCGCATAGTAATAAGTGTGTGAAAGGAAGAAGCAGAACAGTATATGGGGCCCATTATTCTTTATACAGCATTATATGGGGCTCATTATTCTTTATGGAGCATTATATGGGTTCCATTATTCTGCATAGAGCATTATATGGGGCTCATTATACTGTATGGAGCAATATATGGGGCTCATTATACTGTATGAAGCAGTATATAGGGCTCATTATTTTGTATGAAGCAGTAGTTGGGGCTCATTATACTGTATGGAGCATTATATGGGTCTCATTATACTGTATGGAGGACTATGTGGTGCCCATAATACTGTATGGAGGACTGTGTGGTGCCCATAATACTGTATCGAGGACTATACTGTCTGGTCTGCACTATGAGCTGTGAGGATTCGCTGGTTTCTGAGCTATTGTAGAATTTACAATAGATATCACTCATGTAATGGAAGAAGTAAGTGAAATCTTTGGCATTGTACTATATATATATTCTCTGCTGTATCTGTACATCATGAATCGTGGTATGTGTTAAAGGGGCCCACTGAGACTATTTTGCCAAAATGAAAATCTGGAGCCGGCCCTGACAGGTGTGGCATATCAAGATGCTGATTAGACAACATGATTATGGCACAGGTGTGTCTTAGGCTGGCCACAATAAAAGGCTACTGTATAATATATATATATATCGATTTATAAAATAAAAATTAAAACTATGGTTACTCTTTAACTATTGCTGGCAACTTCCTTTTAAGGTGAGAAGACCAGTTAAGATTCCATCGCAATATTCCATCATGACATCACAGCTATTGTGACATCATAATTCCCCACCTCTACTTGTACTAGTGTTTACACCCCTAGAGTCACTTTGATACCCCGGTGTCATTGTTTTCAGTGTTTAGCTATTTAATTAGTGATATACTGACTGCGCATTTGATTGCAATGTCTGGAATTCCTCCAGACAAACTTGAGATGTTGGCACAACTCCAGGGTATTTTTACCACCTATAGCCCTGACATTGTGCTACCACTACCCGATGGCGTCCTCAGCTTCACTTACCGGCTGGTGAGGGAACTAGTAAAGGACTGCCTGACCAAATATCACCAAGGTCGTATTACTTCTGAATACCTTCAGCATTTACAGCAGAACATCAGGACATTAGTACAACAGGTAAATAGCAGGCAATCTGCACAAATTATTATTATTATTACTAGTATAATATCATTATTGGTATTATTATTATTATTATTATTATTATTATTATTATTAAAATGCCTAGTTGGTTACACTAACATAGTGGTATGATTGATATTAATACTTAGTACCAATAATTAATTTAGATTTTCTCCAATGTCAGGCATGGTCATATTTGTAATTGAGATCCCTATATTTGGAAGTGGGTGTAGGGATGTAGCATGTGCTGGCGTGATTCAGATGTCGGGGCTGGATCTCATTCCCAGTCTGGCTCTGGTCCTTCAGTAAAGATACTTTTTTAGCACCTGAATTCAGATTTCTTATAAATACATAATTAGGATTTTTATTGTGCATAATATATATTAATAATTTATCTTAGAGCATAAAAATTCCCCATTGACCAGTAGAGCAAAGTATCCATAGCTCTTTTTTATGTTCCAGTATCTGATGATCAGCCTATGGAATTGCCACCTTAACTATTGCTAGGTAATTTCCTTTTAATGTGAGATGTCACGCTAAGATTTCATCATGGAATCACTGCTATTATGACATCACCACAACCACTTACATACAAGTGTTTACACCCCTAGTGTCACAGTAATACCCCGGTGTCATTGTTTTCATTGTTTAGCTATGTAATTAGTGATAAACTGAATTACTTCTGAATATCTTGAGCATTTACAGCAGAATATCAGAATATTAGTACAGTAGATAAATAGCAGGCAATCTTTACAGACAGTATAAAAATAGTAATAATAATCTATAATAATAATGTAACAAAAGTTTGTTTACATTAAAATAGTTTTTTAGGTAGATTCCAATATAATATATACCCAAATACCTGGATATGTAGTATTTGTAGCTGCAGATAGGAGTAAAATGGTGACCCAAATGACGACCTCCGTTCTGCACTTTCCCTCATGATTTTCCTTTTCTATTTATTTCCATTTCTATAGGCTGAAGAAAAATCCTTAAGCGGAGAATTGGCCTTTTTTAAACAACTGGCCAAAGAAGTCCTGCATGTATTGGATCTTCCGGCCCACTCACTGGAGCGCCTGGTAAGGATCCACCATCTTCTATATCTCGTGTCCCTGTTGTCTGATCTTCTCCAGATTACCAGTCATATAGGAGAAGCTCAGATTTATGATGACAGAGGCCTCCCTGTCAGCTCCAGGCGGGCACAGGATATTTTATGACAGCCTGTCCCTGTGGCTCCATCCTCTGTGATGACAGTCTGTACTCAGCGATAGAGGGTTTTTTCTGAGTATGTCTTTCTTGATTATCACAATCTTCCTTCTTCTAAATGCTGCAAATCTGACAATAGAAGTTATTAGAGAACAGTTGTGTTTACAAGTCCTTTATATATGAATGTGGATTTACTGCAGGGATCGGCTGTGGATAGTCCGCTCAATACTGAAATTATCCAGCAAGTCCTACCTGCCCCTTATGTATGTATTAATTTAGTATTTGTGAAATGTTACACTAATAGTGCATATTATATCCATCAGGAAACATCAGAAGGTGACTCCAAAGAGGGGCAAGACCTATCTATCCCTGACCCTAATACCAGTCAGAGGGGGCTAAACCCTAATCTGATAGGAGGTAAGCCGATCATCTTTATTTTTTATATTCAAATATCGAGATATTTTTGAGAATGTCAGAGAATATGCAAATTTACTCTCCATCCTCTGCATGAGGCTCTTTAACCCCCTATAGACTATAATGGAGAGGGTGCATGTAATTCTGCTTCTCTCCTCTGGGCTCTTCTCAGCTCCAAAATGTAGAAAGAGTCTCATAGGTGTTCAGTTACGGAATTGTTTAAGATTTAATCAGATCCTGAATAATCCCACATTCATGGACCAGTATATCTATCTATGGATGTGCCATAAATGTATGTGCAGAACACCATATACCTAGTATTATATCATTTATAGAGGTCTTGTCATTTCCTTCATTATATGGATGTGTTATATAATAAGTACTGATATAGACTCTTGATGATTTTATCTTTATTTTAGAAACAACTGTTCCGGCAATTACTGATGGTGGAATATGTGAGACACCAGAGACCCACGAATCTACCAGTGTAAGTATCAGAGGAGACGTCTATGTATCATCAGATAACGGGGTATGAATTACACATGTAATATTATACCCCATATGACAATGTTCTTATGTAGATCAGACTTATTATATGTTTGATGACATTATTATTCCTGTCTCCTCTGTGTGATGTCCCTTATCATCTCCTGCAGTATATGTCTGTTTATGGAGGATATCCATAATGTCTGTGGAGGGTCCGGCTTGTATCACGTCTTCTACATCTGCTGCAGTGCGATCAGCAGGGACATAATACAGAGGAGAAACTTTTATTTTCCCACAGTTTCTATGTCTTAACATAATTTTTTATTATTTCTAGGCCGTGATCGGATCATTGAACTCGGGGAGAGATCCTTGTAAGTTCGACTATACACCAATCAAACTGATCAGCAGTGGATCTTTTGGGTGAGGTTTTTTTTGGCATAATGTACATTTTTCCTAGGGCTCCTTATGAAAATGCCTCTATCTCTTTACCCTACTTGTACAATATTATCATAGAAAAATTATGAGTCAGCATCACTGTCCACATCTAATTGTGGCTATTCAGGTCAGTTAGGATATGACGGTTATCCATGATGTGACATGGACATGTGACATGGATCCATGAAATAACACTACGTAAATGATCACCTATGGGAGGTTCTTCTACCATCGGTGATCATTTACGTAGTGTTATTTCATGGATTCCTAGTGTTGGCCGTACATTTAGCTTTAACCACTAATACAGAAGACTATTTGATGAGGTTTATAGACACTTTCTTATAAATCTTATAAGTTATGGATTTTCTTCTTCTCCAGAGCCGTCCACTTAGTGCGTCACAGAGAGACAAACCAGACATTCGCTATGAAGAAACTGGACAAGCGGACTGTGAGTGATCCAGTAGTTATGGAAGCGGCCTTTCTAGAGAGGGACATCCTAACATTCTCCGATTGTCCCTTTGTGGCCTCCATGTTTTGCTCCTTTCCAACTAAACGTCATCTGTGCATGGTCATGGAATATGCACCAGGTAGGTCATATCCATCGTATCTATATCCAGCCCTGGTCTGGAGCACTTTCACAGAGAAATAAATAAGAGGCTTTGCAGATGAGGCCTGGCTCTGTCTTCTCGTATAGGGTCACTCTGCAGTATACAGTGTATGCTTTACATTGTACAGTATATCTCAAAAGTTTCCGCCTAATTCTCATTCACACTCATCAAGTGTAATTTACATTGTAACAAACCCTCTCCCTTTGCTTTCTGCTGTAGGAGGAGACTGTGGCAGTCTTATCAACAAACAAGGGCCTTTACCTGTCCCCTTGGCCCGTTTATACATTGCCGAAACAGTTCTCGCGGTGGAATACCTTCATAGCTATGGTGTGGTGCACAGAGACCTGAAGCCTGACAAGTAAGTGACCCTTGTAGTATAAAAAAGGAGAATACAATTAGAGATTGTCATAAAGTCCATAGGTTATTACTAGTGGCTAACACCATCTTTTTTTTTCACAGCCTCCTGATAACGGCAACTGGTCATATTAAAGTTAGCGATTTTGGCCTTTCCAAACTTGGCCTCATGAGACCAACATCAGAGATCTACAAGGCCCCAACTGAGGACATCACCAGGGAGTTTCGTAATAAAGAGGTTGGCTTTACTTCCAGGAACTTATTCTTTACTGATCTCATCTATTTCTCCTCTATTTTCTGATCTAGAAAACGTTCCAACTGATGTTATTTGTCACAACTATTTTCATTGATTATCAACTTATTCTTCTTTTGCTTTCCAGATTGCTGGCACCCCTTATTACATGGCCCCAGAAGTCATCTTACAGAATGGATATGGAAGGCCTGCTGACTGGTGGTCAGTTGGAGTCACCCTATATAAATTCCTTCTAGGATATGTACCATTTAATGGGAATTCCATATATGACACTTACTGCATTATTGTCCGTGGTAAGTAAAATAATCTAAATTCTATGTGATGTCATTGTTATTTGGTTAAATTGGTAAAAGGTTTTTTATAATTTTCTCTAATATTTGCTTTTTATATAACAGATGATGTAATTTGGGATTTTAATAATTCCGCTCCTCCACCTGAAGCTCGGGACCTCATCACTGAGTTGCTTAGAAAAAATCCAACATATAGACTTGGGACAGGTAATGTATATAATAGTATTAATAATGACTTATTACACCCCTGTGACCAAACAAACCATTAAGTTCATAACAATCAGCACTGAGGTTCTCTACTCTATCAGCTTGCTCATTCCCCATTCTTCATGCTATGTCTTTCAGTATGTTTCCTTCACTTTGGCTCTGTAACATCTTCATTTCAGATTAACATAAACTTTTCCGATATGGAGCCGGCTATCTGACAATGTCTATAACTCTATTTATTGTCTTCTTTTTCCAGGAGGAGCAAATGAGATTAAGATGCATCCATTCCTGCATGACTTAGACTTTGACAATCTTCTAAGTCAGAAGGCGCTGTTCGTTCCTGATCTTGAATCTGTAGAGGACACCAAATACTTTGAGAGTAAGTGGAATGAGACATCATCTGCAGAATACTGCTGTTTTCACGTAAAATGAAAGACAAGACAATTAGTTTCCATAATTATTAGGAATAAAATGGCGACTGTCTGTGTTATACTAATGATCTTTGACAACACTTGTATTTTGTAGCTCGTACTTGGAGACACAAACATTCGGATTCATATAGGTGGGACATGATTACGGACATTGACTGGCCAGAAGGCAAAAACTTTGTTTCAACCTCCCAGAAGTTTTCTAAAGTAAGTTTGTGACAGATAAGATCCATAAAACCTATTATCAAAGATAACAGCCGGGGGAGTGAGAGGGGTTCACACAGATCCATAGATCGTTTGTCAGGCATAATAGCTGGGGAAGGTGGAGGGGTCACAAATATCCCACCGCGCATACCAGTTTTTTCACAGATGACACCGGAGAAATCACACAGATCCCACCGCTGCCACTAGTTTGTCAGGGAGACGTAACCTCGCTGCCTCCAATCGTCAGGGCAATTGCACAATTGACTGACGAGTGAAGGCCAAGGCCGCGATTGCTTCCTCTACTAGGCCAGTTATTGGTGAACTCACAGTAAGCATATGGTATATACACCTCCGATTCCTACAAATAGAATATATATATATGCCTGGGTACGGTCACTGTCAACTCCAGAATAACAAAGGGAACTACTGGTTGCCACCACCAATCATACAGGCCAATTTTATGGAGGGAAGCACTCCAATTGGGAAAAGGGAACACTCTGACAGTGAACTATGTCTTCCAGAATGACAATGACAGACACCCCAATTCTGCTTTATATTAGATCAAGGTTACGCCCATATACCTCCCCTTGGTGAACTCATGTGGGGACTGGTTGTGGGATGTGCTAGGTCTTTCAGAATTTTATGAGATCCCTAACTTACTGGATATCTTCACCCCTGGAAGGTACCATTCAGTAGATATTGTCGTCATGCTTGTTATCGCGATTTTACGTGCCTACACAGATGAAACATGACATGGATGGCACCATCCATCAGGCTGATATTAAGTTGGAGGGGTTAGAATAGAATCACGGTGATGTGAGTGAATGCATTAAGTTTGTTCCTTTGATACAATGTGGAAAATATGTCTCCCATAAATACCGGATCAATGCAAACCCCATTATTCTTCACTGACTACTCTCTCCAAAATGTCTCAGAACCGTGCTTTGATCAAAGGAATCTCTAGCCTGGAAAGGATACTTCTCCACCTCTCTGTAAACAAATCTCAATCTTTGTGTCTTTTTTACAGATTAAACCTCATATTGCAATTACCTGGTCAGTGCAGGAAGTCCATACTTCAATGGAGGTTGAAGTGTCAGCTCTCTCACTTCCCCAATTATAATTTGTTTCTCTCTTCCAGAGCTATAATTAATCCTATATCTTCAACTTGGGGGGGATAACATTCTCTATTTGGAGATGTCTTTAGGGACTTTAATTTTTCTCTGACACCTATAATTAAAAGCTGTTTTATAATTAAATACATTTTATATTTTTTTTCTGTGTATTTTAGTTCTGTTCTACCAATACAAGGATGATAAACAATGAGGAACCCAAGTCACCTCCAGAGTATTCCCGAGACAGTGCAAAACACTCAGACATGTAAG
This sequence comes from Phyllobates terribilis, assembly GCF_046119375.1. Taxonomy (NCBI): domain Eukaryota; kingdom Metazoa; phylum Chordata; class Amphibia; order Anura; family Dendrobatidae; genus Phyllobates; species Phyllobates terribilis. Next base: position 122,008,846 of record NW_027362762.1, on the reverse strand, counting down.
TAGATTACACTAGTGAAATGGGTCACTAGATGGCACAGCAAACCGGGAATCAGCATTTTAGTATGGAATGAAGCACACTAGGATGTAAAAATGAACTGTTAATTGCTTGAAAAGATTAAATGTATATACAGCAGGTAATATGGTAGTTGTCCTCCAGAAGTTCTGCTTTTCATGGAGGTACACACTTTACATTCACGACTGCAGGCACATGTCTTGTGAGAAACGTTACAGTGATACAGCAAGTAGGAATGGGGCCCTCCATTTTAACTACCTTTCGCCCTCAGCTCACTTCCATGCACAAGTTGTGCCCAAGCCTTGCAAGCCAGGTATCTCTTTACTAATGTACCTGGGTCTAGCCTACACGCAGCCTCTGTCCATTTAAAACTCCAGTGCTGTCTCAGGGTTCCAACTAACCAAGGATATACCTTTGAACCTCCAGTCCTCTAGAAGCTAAGTCTCCAGTCTGCAGTTTCCATCCTTAACTTTCAAGGCACCCAGACTTGCCTGTGACATCCAACTACCACCTATGCATTCTTGAGCACGGCATCCCCTCCATGTTATCCAAATGTGCAGGTGTCCTTCCCTTTTGTATGGTTTTTACTTGTAATTTATGTTTTTCTTCCACCAAACAGGCAGAAAGAATCTTCTTCTAAATCTGATAGTGACAAGAAATGTTGCACTGCTAAAAACAGCACGTCAGAAGCGGGAGAACGTAGAAGAGGTAAGTGTGAACATAAGCTCCATGTTGTATGATGTCAGTCCATGGAAAGAAGTCATATGGAGCAGATGTTCTCTGTCCGTAGTGGGATTGTCACATGTATAATGACTGACAATGACCCCATAGCTCTGTATGGAAAAGATTCTTCTACTGTCCTCTCACAGTGACACTATAGTAGTATTCTCTAATATTGAGTCCCATTATTTACATTAGTTATGTCTCCTCTCATAGGTTCCATCTTCCGCCGTCTGATATCATCCTGCCGGCGTGGATTTTCCAGGGCTGCCCGCACCATCAGACAAAGCTGCATATTTGCAGGCTGTCAACAGGGCACCATAAACATCGCAAGGGCAGAAAAACACCACGTGTAGTGCCCTGAAGAGAGTGCAGCATGTCCACCATCAAAGCTGCACCTGTGTGGAAGGACTTCTTCTGACCAGGAAGAAACATCTGCAGAACAAGAAGGCCTCTCTAAGAACATCTCTTCATCCTTCCATGCAATTCTTAATTAAAAAAAATTCAAATTGATTAATATCCCTTTGCATTTAATGGAATGTTATTGACATTTATGGCATACGAGTGCTATACATCATATATGTCTGATGGGTGCGGTTACATACAGAAGAGTATTGCTTTCACGTTTGCCATTAATTGATCTAAACCTGGGCTAAAAGTGGAGGAGAGGACTAGTAATTCTGTGACATTTACAGAGTAACCGTCGTTTTGATTTTCTTTTCATTAATCAATAGTTCACATGAAAAAATAAAACATTTTGTTATTTATGTTATCAGAGAAATCTGTTTCATTCTCCACCTGGACTGATAATTCATTCTCAAAATTCTCAATTCACAGGTAAAAATTTGTCTTCAGTGAAGACAGACTTTCCCATTACTGAGATAGGAGATGACAGTTGGTGCTCATGAAGTTCTATGGAGAACTGTAACTGTGATTTCAGGAGAACTGGCATTAGATCTAGCTTCAGTCCCCTCCCCTTTTCATAGAATTTTAAAAGCACCAACTGTCATCTCCTGTGTAAGTAATGTGTCCTCACTTAGATTTTACCAATGAATTGAAAGTGAAAGATCAATTTCTCTGATAAGGCATATAACAGGTTTGCTTAATTTTATATGTACTTTTGATTCATGAAATAAAGAGTAACTGTCGTAACCAGGTCCGTGGAGTCAATAAGCCAAACTTCCAAGTATAATAATTACTAATAAAAAATTTACTGCAACAAATAATAAATATTCAGCAATTTATGCATAAAAATAATTAATATTATACAATATAGAATGAGTTGTTTTCAGGTATGGAGGACGTTATACATTACTTAAATTGCATAAATTGCTGTAAACTGCTGCATTTTGGGAGGGGAGAAGGGTAGGGGGGATTTTCTATTTTTGAGTATTCATGTAAAGCTTTGATGTGAAATGTTTGTACTCATGCTTTATCCAAATGTTAAAACCTTTAATAAAAATGATTGTTCAAAAAAAAAAAGAATGAATTGTATTTTTTGTAGGCGACATTTCAGTACATACATAGAATTGTCTATATTATAATTTTAATTATGCAGAAAAGAAAGAATTTTGCTGCAGTTTCTATATACTGTATACCAATACATAGTTTAATCATAAAATATGCTATAAATTTATAGCTGTCAGGCCTTTACTGAAGCATTGGCACCAGACAGGTGTATATATTTTTATCCTGAAATTGCAGCAGTGCAGCTACAAAAAAGCAGCTTCATGTCACAAAGTAACCAAAGAAAAAAGTTGAAAAAAATATGGCCTTTAGTATTAATTAATGTACAGGTAGACAGATAGGCTATGTGGACAGTATAGAAATATAAATATCAGAGGCGGCTCTAGGTTTTCCAGCATATGGGGCAAGAATTCAGTTTGGCTCCTTCCCATACACAGCTTAAACGGTTTGAGTAGTCCTCGTGTGTCCACTCATATGCTGTTTGCACACTTAGGCCACGGCCCCACAGGGCCGGCCCGAGAGATTACGGCGCCCTGGGCGAAACTATTTTGTTGCGCCCCTACTATTCTTGGCAGTAGATGAAAACTTGGGATATAAATTTAGGAGCAAAATAAACCACAACAACAATGATTAATTAACTCTCTCCTAACTCTTTAATCTTCTGAGAAGTTGTATAGGACAAATATATACAAAGTAATCAATAACACAAAACAAAAACGACCATAGGTAATTAAAATTTTTGTTTCCTTGCCTTTTTTTTTTAAAAGGATGACACTAAGTCACCGAGATTAATTTGTTTAGCAACTTCAGATTCTATCGAAATTGTTGCCAACCCAACCAACCTCTCTTGCATCATATTTGCCCTTAAATATGTTTTAATTAGCTTTAGTTTTGAGAAGCTTCTCTCTCCTGAGGCCACGGACACAGGCAGAGTCAAAAGAATTCTTAGAGCCACCACCAGGTTGGGGACACTTTCTTTCAAGTCAGATTTAAGCAAAAGTTCAAGAACGTCTTTTGGTGATGAATCTTCTGGAACACGTCTTGACATTGCCTGCAGTTCACCACATAGCTCTATGGCATCGATGTCTTTTACTTCATTGTGTGTAAGAGACTTTTCCAGAGCTTTACACTTATACAGAACAAATTTGCTTGGTTTTCCCTCAAGTGAACGGATGTGGTACAAAAATCCAAATTTCAATTCCATTTCTTTCAGCTGAGTGAACCGCTCATCTACTGAATTTATAGCAGTATCTAAGATCGCAAAGTAAAGGTTAATTTTGAAACTCTGTTTCTCATCTCTTATGGGCTCATCTTTCCCTTCATAAGAGAACTGTCTGTTTTTTTTCGTTAAACGTTTTGGCGCAGAACTTGACTCAAAATTAGCTGGTATGCCAAGCTCTTCTGCGATTTCCCTCGCATCAACTAACAGCTTCTCAAACTCTTCATCGCTTCTTAATGATTGCAGATATTTCTTTGTTTTGTCAAGGTGTTGAGAAGCTGCAGCTAAATCGAATTCTTGTGATTGAAGTAACTTACTTGTCAAATTGATTTCGTACAAAATGTTGAACCATACTAGAACAGATGTAACAAAAGAAAAGGTTCCAACTTGTTTAGCAAGACCTTGACCTTCTAGCCGGGAGACATTTCCAGAGCTTCCTGTGAGACTAATATTTTCTGCTATGTCCATTAGGGAATCATGGACTTCGCTCAATTGGTAACGGAGGGGGGCCAGAGCATCAATTCTACTTTCCCACCTTGTTTCGCTTAGAGGTTTTAGAGTCAGAGATGGCAAATGACGCACGAGTACTTCCCAACGCTGAGTTGACGAAGAGAAAAATACGTAGAGATTTTGAACTAACAGGAAAAAAGTTGTCGCTCCAAAACAACATTTAGTAGCATCGTTGACGACTAAGTTTAGAGAATGGGAGCTGCAAGGCACAAAGAATGCACGTGGGTTTATGTCCAAAATTCGTCTTTGTAGTCCAATGTTTTTTCCCTTCATGTTGCTCCCATTGTCGTAGCCTTGCCCTCATAAGTTGTCCACAGAGAGTGACAGTTCTTCAAATGTGTTCAAGACAGCGGCTGTCAAACCTCCTCCAGTTGTATCAGAAACAGGAATGAATCCCAAGAAGTGCTCTTTAATTTCAAACTTTTTGTCATCTGATGTGGAAACAAACCGAACAATGATAGTCATTTGTTCAACATGAGACACGTCAGAAGTACAATCCAGCTCTACAGAAAAGTATTTTGCAGTTTTGACATCGTCAAGAATCTTTTCCTGAATACCATTACTTAGCAGTTGAATCATCTCATTCTGTATTGTTTTTCCCAAATAATGTGCATGAATCTCTTTGTCCCGGATTTTCCGAATGTGCTCACACATGACGGGATCGAACATAGCCAAATACTCCACAAATTTCAAAAAGTTCCCATTATTAGATGCAAACAATGCATCATTTGATCCACGGAATGCTAAGTTTTTGCGTACCTAGTACCCTCACTAGAGCTATCAACCTTTCTAAAATTTGATGCCAGTATTTTTCTTGCTCTTCAATTTTGCGGAAGTGTTCTTCGTCAATGGTCTTGTTCATCTTAAGTCTATTTTCGAGTTCCTTCCATTTTTGAAAGCTAATCATGTGATCTTTGCTTTTTTTGTGGCTGGCTAAAATAGAAGATATGTTTTTCCAGTCATTTACACCATCAGTACCTAAGGCTGAGCGTTTGATGATTCCTAGTTGAAGTGATGAGTCTGGAAACAACGTGCAGCAAAAACAAAAAACTGAATTTTTCCGAATAGAATACGTTAGCCAATTGCGTTCAAGACTTTCACCATTGACAAGACGACGTTTATAGTGAACACAAGAAAATTTTCTACGATTAGTGTCCAAAGGAAAATCGAAATCTTTAACTTGTGTGGGGCCGAGTTTTACTACATCTAGGCGTAAGTCATCATTGATTACGGTCCACGTAGCGGGATCGTCCGAATTGTCTTTGCGTAGTATTTCTATAGATGTACCAGCCTCCATGTCAGTACTGGTACTTTGATCAGATCTACCACCAGATATTGATGGTTGTAGTTCACTATTTTCAGCATGAGAAACAAATTCTATTTCCACATTCGATATTTCCGAGGCAACAGAAGCCTGTTGTTCCAACGTTTGGAATTCCGCGTCTTCATTTCTATTGCTTAGATATTTTAAAAATGACCCTTTGATTTTTGAAAGTGATTTCTCCTCCTCAGCTTTTCTTTTACGGTTCTGAAACCCCAAAAGTTTTTTCTTCTTATCAGCCATGACTCGTTACAACACACAGCATTTACCTAAAAGTTAACGCGACGATTAAAATTGTTATCTGAACATTATATAATACGATTTTACTTTTAAGACAAAAACCACAAATTTCTTTAACAATTTCCAATGTTTCCAATATTTTTGAATATCAAAACAATATACCTACCTCGCAGCGCCTAACACTTTAGAACCTAGGCCAAAAATTTACTAAAAACCTCCTATTTTCTATTTGCATTCATGAAACCTCATGGAACAATGAATCTAATGAATATACAAAATAACAGCAATGGCTCACATGATAAAGCATGCAAACAGTAGAGACATACCTCGAAAATATTATAATTGCGCGCGCCAATATGCAAAAAATGTAGATACTATCTCCCTTGCCTTAGCTGGCCTGACTGGCAGTCCAGGCAGTCTACGCCAATGCGTCTAAACAGACTCCTCCCACTAGCCACATCGACTGCTGATGACATCTATCAATATAATCGCCAACTAGTACCTAGTACCTAAAGTCCAAACTACGTATAAATAGGCCATATGGTACACCTACCTTTTAAGTATACGTATTTTTTTTCTCTCGGGCGCCCCCTTAGTGTAGTGTGTGCATTTTTGGGTGTTTGCTTTGCCAACATTTGAAAACTTAGGAGCAAAATAAACGCGCAGGATCAAACACCTGTCAGCAGACGATGCAAACGACTCACGTCCGTAGTTTAGCGCCTACTTTCCGTGCGTAAATTGAAGCTCAATGGTTTTTCTTTTAAATTTATGGTAAAAAAATTTATGTACACTTTTCTTTCCATCCCTAAAACTTTTTGCCTTTTGAAAAGATTTTTTATAATTTTTCTATTTTTTCTCTGGCGCCCCCTTAGGGTCGGCGCCCAAGGCGGCCACCTAGTTCGCCTATATGTTCGGGCCGGCCCTGCGGCCCCAGTATCAGTATTTGTTCAGTATTCTGTCAGTATTTTTTCACAGGAGTGGGGGCCGTGGTCTTATGGTCATGTGCCGACGAGCTGCTCTTCATAATTCCCTCAATGTTCAGTGAAAACCTGCAGCCCCTACTTCACTCAGAGAGGCAGGAAGAGAAGCTAGTGACTAGACATGAGCGAACCTGAGCTGTAAAGTTGGGGTACGTACCGGACCTGAACTCCTAACACTGACTTCTCCTGGAAGTCTATTTTACAACTCGGGAGCTTGAGAAAGAGACCGCGGTTGCGGGCGAAACAAGTCACTTTTTTTCTCTTATCTCCAGCTTGTTAACCAGCCAAGTGTCATGCTATTTTAGCTTGTTTCTATAAAATTTAGCTAATTTTTAAATCGGGAGCTGGATCTATTTTTTCCTTTTTCTACCATTCGTCCACGATGGGATCAGAATGGAGTTCCATGCACCTGAATCAACCCATGAGTGGTGAGCTGACTTCTCTTTATAACTTTATTTACATGGCCCTGTAATCTCACAAGTTATGGATTATTATATGTGTACAGGATCAGAACAAATAACAGTATTGTGAGAGCAGGAGTTACTTTATCTATCCTGACTCCATTTTTATTTTTGCACGTGTATCTTCTGCTTACCAGAATGGAGTTTGACTCAGTATGTGTGTGAGATAAGGAGTCTTTGGAATGTCTTTGTCTAGCGACTCAGAGAAAATATAAGGAAGAAACGGAACTAGAAAGTGAGAGATTCCTAAAATCCAAAACTGGGGTATAGACAGAATTAACCTTAGCCAATGAGATGTATGTATGCTAATGCCAGCACATATGTAGAGATAAGCTGAGACAATTATATTGTTACCATGTATGACTATTAACAAACTATAAAACCTTGACCGATGATGTAATAAAAACAGATCTGCCCTGATGCTCAATGTATCAGATATGGTTCTTCTGTGCACATATTTGAATTTTACAAATTAATTTGAAACAGACACAACGTCTCAGAACGTCTCACATTATGTAGCGATGACAAGCACATTTATACATTACCAGAACTACAATCAGTGCAGAAATGCATCACCAGAACTACCAGCAGTACAGAAATACAATACAGACCAAAAGTTTGGACACACCTTCTCATTTAAAGATTTTTCTGTATTTTCATGACTTTGAAAATTGTACATTCACACTGAAGGCATCAAAACTATGAATTAGCACATGTGGAATTATATACTTAACAAAAAGGTGTGAAACAACTGAAAATATGTCTTATATTCTAGGTTCTTCAAAGTAGCCACCTTTTGCTTTGATGACTGCTTTGCACACTCTTGGCATTATCTTGATGAGCTTCAAGAGGTAGTCACCAGAAATGGTTTTCACATCACAGGTGTGCCCTGTCAGGTTTAATAAGTGGGATTTCTTGCCTTATAAATGGGGTTGGGACCATCAGTTGTGTTGTGCAGAAGTCGGGTGGATACACAGCTGATAGTCCTACTGAATAGACTGTTAGAATTTGTATTATGGCAAAAAAAAGCAGCTAAGTAAAGAAAAACAAGTGGCCATCATTACTTTAAGAAATGATTGTTAAGAGGAGACTTTGTGCAGCAGGCCTTCATGGTAAAATAGCTGCTAGGAAACCACTGCTAAGGACAGGCAACAAGCAGAAGAGACTTGTTTCGGCTAAAGAACACAAGGAATGGACATTAGACCAGTGGAAATCTGTGCTTTGGTCTGATGAGTCCAAATTTGAGATCTTTGGTTCCAACCATCGTGTCTTTGTGCGATGCAGAAAAGGTGAACGGATGGACTCTACATGCCTGGTTCCCACCGTTAAGCATGGAGGAGGAGGAGGTGTGATGGTGTGGGGGTGCTTTGCTGGTGACACTGTTGGGGATTTATTCAAAATTGAAGGCATACTGAACCAGCATGGCTACCACAACATGTTGCAGCGGCATGCTATTCCATCCGGTTTGCGTTTAGTTGGACCATCATTTATTTTTCAACAGGACAATGACCCTTAACACACCTCCAGGCTGTGTAAGGGCTATTTGACCAAGGAGGAGAGTGATGGGGTGCTACGCCAGATGACCTGGCCTCCACAGTCACCAGACCTGAACCCAATCAAAATGGTTTGGGGTGAGCTGGACCTCAGAGTGAAGGCAAAAGGGCCAGCAAGTGCTAAGCATCTCTGGGAACTCCTTCATGATTGTTGGAAGACCATTTCCGGTGACTACCTCTTGAAGCTCATCAAGAGAATGCCAAAAATGTGCAAAGCAGTCATCAAAGCAAAAGGTGGCTACTTTGAAGAACCTAGAATATAAGACATATTTTCAGTTGTTTCACACTTTTTTGTTAAGTATATAATTCCACATGTGTTAATTCATAGTTTTGATGCCTTCAGTGTGAATGTACAATTTTCATAGTCATGAAAATACAGAAAAATCTTTAAATGAGAAGGTGTGTCCAAACTTTTGGTCTGTACTGTACATCAATAAAACCCTTAACTGTACTGGACTACATCACCAGAAGCCCCATCAGTACAGGACTACATCACCAAAAGCCCCATCAATACAGGACTACATCACCAAAAGCCCCATCAATACAGGACTACATCACCAAAAGCCCCATCAGTGCAGGACTACATCACCAAAAGCCCCATCAGTACATGACTACATCACCAAAGGCCGCATCAGTACAGAACTAAATCACTAAACGCCCCATCAGTACAGGACTACATACCAAAAGCCTCATCAGTACAGGACTACAGCACCAGAACCACCGTCAGTGCAGGAATACAGCACCAGAACCACCATCGGTACAGGAATACAGCACCAAGTTTCTACAGCATTCAATTGTAATGTCAGCCTCATATACAATTTTATCACATGAACCTACAATTTCCATTATGTCCTTAACATGAAAAACTAGGGCTTACCATATTTATACCATGTTTATAATCCTAAAAAACCCAAGACAGAAACAAAAAAAACATATACCCTGCTGTAAGTAAATAAATAAAAGCAACAGTGCATATAAATAACATAGGGTACTTAGTAAACACCATTTTTGATTAAAAAAGTGTAAGGCTATGTGCACACTGTGCATTTTTGGTGCGTTTTCGCAGCTTTTTGTTCCGCTCGGAAATGGGCCAAAAACGCTAGGGAATCATTGTGCCAGCTATTGCAATGACAATCCTGAAGTGCTGTGCACATAATCAGGAATTTTCCTACTGGATTGTAGTTGCGTTTAAATCTGCAGCATGTCAATTCTTTGTGCGTTTTTGCAGCATTTTTCACCCATTGACTTCAATTGAGTCAGTCAAATTAGCAGCAAAAATGCAGGTATAAAAATATTTGCGGATTTGCTGGGATTTTTGCTTCATATTTGACTAACTCAATTCAAGTCAATGAGTCAACCTTCAGACAGGCAGAGTAGGGAGAGGTGCTGCTGTTTGAGGGACATAACTGGCGGTGTAATAGTTAGATAGAATCATAGAATGGTAGAGTTGGAGGGGACCTCCTGGGTCATCTGGTCCAACCCCCTGCTCAAAGCAGGATTCACTAAATCATCTCAGACAGATGTCTGTCCAGCCTCTGTTTGAAGACGTCCATTGAAGGAGAACTCACCACCTCTCGTGGCAGCCTGTTACACTCATTGATCACCCTAACTGTCAAAAAGTTTTTTCTAATATCTAATTTGTGTCTCCTCCCATTCAGTTTCATCCCATTGCTTCTAGTCTTTCCTTGTGCAAATGAGAATAAATATGATCCTTCTACAATGTGACAGCCCTTGAGATATTTGTAAACAGCTATTAAGTCTCCTCTCAGTCTTCTTTTTTGCAAGCTAAACATTCCCAAATCCTGTAACCGTTCCTCATAGGACATGGTTTGCAGACCAGTCACCATTCTGGTCGCTCTTCTCTGAACTTGCTCCAGTTTGTCAATGTATTTTTTAAAATACATTGACAAAGCCATTTACGACCACTCTTTGAGTCCGATCACTAAGCCAGTTATGAATCCACCTAACAGATGCCTTGTCCATTCCATACTTGGTCATTTTTTCAATAAGGATGGTGTGAGATACTTTGTCAAATGCTTTGCTGTAGTCAAGATATACTATATCTACAGCATTTCCCTGAGCCACCCAGTCAGTGATTCTGTCATAGTAGGAAATTAAGTTAGTCTGACTTGTTAGTTACAAACCCATGCTGACTCTGGTTAATCACTTCATTCTTATCCAGGTACTTACATACATGTTGTTTAATAATTTGTTCAAAGATCTTTCCTGGTATAGAAGTCAGACTCACCGCCCTATAGTGCCCTGGGTCCACCTTCTTCCACCTTTTGAAGATAGGAACAACATTTGCTCTTCTCCAGTCTTCAGGGACTTCTCCTGTTCTCCAAGAATTTTCAAAGATTATGGAGAGTGGTTCTAAAATTTCTTCTATGATCTCCTTCAGTACTCTGGGGTGTAATTCATCTGGACCTGGAGACTTGAACTCATTTATGTTAGCTAAATATTCCCTCACAGTCTTTCTGTTTACAGATAACCTGGATTCTTCTATTCCTTTAATAGGACAGTGAAGATCAGTTGATCCATTTGATAAACATTTATTTTTTTCTTTTTAGCATGTGTTTAAGTTCCGTGTTCATCCATCCTGGTTTCCTTAAATGCTTCCCATTCTTCCTACTTTTCGGGATTGTTAACGATTGTGCTTTGAGAATCTCATTTTTAAAAATTTCCCATCCTTCCTGGACATTTTTGTCCTTAAGGACATCCAGCCATTGGATCACTCCTATTCTCTTTCTGAGTCGCTTAAAATCTGCCTTTCTGAAATCTAACCTTGAAGTTTGAGTCTTCACATGTCTTCCTTCTCTAGTTATCCAAAATTCTATAATAGCGTGATCGCTGCCTCCTAGGGTCCCAGCCACTTGTACTTCCTCAACCATTTCCTCCCTGTTTATAAGGATTAGATCCAAAGCAGCAGATCCCCTTGTTTTCTCCCCTACCTTTTGGAAGATAAAGTTGTCAGCAAGAGAAGATAAGAATTTGCTTTCTCCATCCAGGAGGATTCTGAGGGCTTACAAGGTTATTCATTGTGGGCAAAGTCTTATCTAGCTGTATTTCTTCATGGTTCTCCTGCGTGAGAGCCTGGTACTGGTTCCTGAGCAGTATGGGTGCTGACTGCCTCTCGATCCTCCTGCTTCTCTGAGTCACATGCTTCCATTCCTCTGTTTTGTCAGGTGCAGTTCGAATTTCTTCTCTTTCTGTATCATGAAGAGATAATTCTGCTCTGTCTAAGAACTCTTCACCTTCCTTAATGATTTTCAAGGTAGTTAACCTCTCTTCTAGATATCGCATCTTTTCCTCCAACAGGGACACAAGCTTGCATTTCTGGCATGTGAAGTTTGGCTTTTCCACTGGCAAGTCTGTGAACATGTAGCTGGATATGCAGCTCACCAAATGGCTCCTGGACTCTTCCATGTTCTTTATTGTTAATGAAAACAGTGAAAAGCGCTCCAAAATATATAGATATAGGAACTCCAGTATACAGTGCATTGTGAAAGTATTTGGCCCCCTTGAACTTTTCTACCCTTTGCCACATTTCTGGCTTCAAACATAAAGATATAAAATTCTAATTTTTTTGGGAAGAATCAACAACAAGTGGGACACAATCGTGAAGTGGAATGAAATTTATTGGATATTTAAAATTTTTTTAACAAATTAAAAACTGAAAAATGGGGCATGCAATATTATTCAGCCCCTTTACTTTCAGTGCAGCAAACTGACTCCAGAAATTCAGCGAGCATCTCTGAATCATCCAATGTTGTCCTAAATGACTGGTAATGATAAATAGAATCCACCTGTGTGTAATCAAGTCTCCGACAAATGCACCTGCTCTGTGATAGTCTCAGGTTTCTATTTCATGTGCAGAGAGCATCATGAAGACCAAAGAACACACCAGGCAGGTCAGAGATACTGTTGTGGTGAAGTTTAAAGCCGGATTCGGATGCAAAAAGATTTCCCAAGTTTTAAACATCTCAAGGAGCACTGTGCAAGCGATCATATTGAAATGGAAGGAGTATCAGACCACTGCAAATCTTCCAAGACCGGCCGTCCCTCTAAACTTTCATCTCGAACAAGGAGAAGACTGATCAGAGATGCAGCCAAAAGGCCCATGATCACTCTGGATGAACTGCAGAGATCTACAGCTGAGGTGGGAAAGTCCGTCCATAGGACAACAATCAGTCGTACACTGCAAAAATCTGGTCTTTATGAAAGAGTGGCAGGAAGAAAGCCATTTCTCAAAGATATCCATAAAAAGTCTGGTTTGAAGTTTGCCACAAGCAACCTGGGAGACACACCAAACATGTGGAATAAGGTGCTCTGGTCAGATGAAACCAAAATCGAACTTTTTGGCCACAATGCAAAACGATATGTTTGGCGTAAAAGCAACACAGCTCATCACCCTCAAAACACCATCCGCACTGTCAAACATGGTGGTGGCAGCATCATGGTTTGGGCCTGTTTTTCTTCAGCAGGGACAGGGAAGATGGTTAAAATTGATGGAAAGATGGATTCAGCCAAATACAGGATCATTCTGGAAGAAAATTTGTTGGAGTCTGCAAAAGACCTGAGACTGGGACGGACATTTATCTTCCAACAAGACAATGATCCCACACATAAAGCAAAATCTACAATGGAATGGTTCAAAAATAAACGTATCCAGGTGTTAGAATGGCCAAGTCAAAGTCCAGACCTGAATCCAATAGAGAATCTGAGGAAAGAGCTGAAAACTGCTGTTCACAAACGCACTCCATCCAACCTCAATGAGCTCGAGCTGTTTTGCAAGGAAGAATGGGCAAGAATTTCAGCCTCTCGATGTGCAAAACTGATAGAGACATACCCCAAGCGACTTGCAGCTGTAATCACAGCAAAAGGTGGCGCTACAAAATATTAACTCAAGGGGGCCGAATAATATTGCATGCCCTGCTTTTCAGTTTTTAATTTGTTATAAAAGTTTAAAATAGCCAATAAATTTCGTTCCACTTCACGATTGTGTCCCACTTGTTGTTGATTCTTCCCAAAAAAATAGAATTTTATATCTTTATGTTTGAAGCCAGAAATGTGGCAAAAGGTAGAAAAGTTCAAGGGGGCCAAATACTTTCACAATGCACTGTATATATATATATCCATCTGAACTAACATGCCTTCTGAGGACTAATTCAGCTGCATATATTCAGTGGTGATAGCAGGAGTTAGGCAGGCAGGGATTGTGACAGTGTATACAGCACAAGAGGGTCCATTGAACGTTCTGTCTGCTCCTGCTGATACAGATATCTATAGACATAGCCCCAGATATCAGGGGCAAGGGCTAATATTTTTTGTCTTAATCCTGATTATTTTCTAAAAAAGTAATAGTGTCCAACATTTTACTGCTCCATTTGCATGTTAGCACTGCAGAATATAGCCAGATCTTTTCCATCATCAGACGTGATCCCATATTACAGCAATAAAAATTCAGAAATTTGTAGTGAACGTGGAAAATATTATTCTTCATTTACAATTTGTAGCAGTGTGTCAGTAAAGTCATTCACACGTGGTCACTGTGAATAATAGGAAACTACAAGCCCGCTATTTAAAATCATGGTTGTCCGTCAGACGTATCAAATATAACTGCGGTACAAATCCAGCCATTTATAGTGACTGTGGAAAATATTGTCCTCCATTTACAGTTTGTAGCAGTGTGTCAGTGAAGCTATTTACACGTGGTCGCTGTGAATAATAGGAAACTACAAGCCCGCTATTTAAAACTGTGGGCGTCCGTCAGACGTATCACATATAACTGCGGTACAAATCCAGCCATTTGTAGCGACCGTGGAAAATATTGTCCTCCAGTTACAGTTTGCAGCAGTGTGTATTATCCTCCATTTAAAATAGGCAAGGCGCGTGGCAAGGGACGGGGAAAGGGATGTGATGGTGATGGTGCATGCAGAGGTCAAGGCCGAAGCAATAGGCAAGCTGAAATTGTGCCACAACAAACACCCACATCTTGTCGACTGACCCTACTGTCCCAATTACTAGGGGACCGCAGCACACCACTATTGAAACCAGAGCAGTGTCAAAAGGTTGTTGGTTGGATAGCAGACAATGCTTCCAGTTACTATGCCACCACCGCCACCACCCTGCCTTCCACACTGTCAAGTCTCAGTAGCTGTGAATCTGGACTGCATATTCCTCACCCTGATCCTCCTTCCTCCCACCATGCCGAGTGCCCGGAGACAACTGATCCCACACTTGGACACTTCGAAGAACTGTTAACTTATCCATTTATAGATCCTTCGAGCCTCTCGCCTGGCCAGCTTGAAGCGGGGCAAGAGGAGATCGCATGTAGCGATGCCCAAATATTTGAGCAGCCACGGTCACACGGGGGGAGGGAGGCCTAGCACCACAACAGAAAGGAACAAGCAGTGTGGTGCCCACAAACACCAGGTGGGAAACCGTTCCCCGGAACACCAACACATTGGAAGTTGCGACTACACCTGTTAGGTCTTCCTGAGTCTGGTTCTTTTTTATAGACTCTGCAGATAACCCCAAAAAGGTCATTTGCACCATCTGGCAGGCCAACATCAGCAGGGGTAGCAAAACTAGCAGCCTGACCACCAACAGCATGCTCAGGCACATGATAGCAAAGCTCCCGACTAGGTGGGCCGAATGCCAGGGTCCAAAAACAGTGTCTGCGGGTGACACCACTGCTTGCTCTGCTGTTGTACGTGCACGCCAATCACCTGTTCATGGCTCATGCAAAGATGCAAAGATGAGCTGCACCTGTCATTGCACACTCGCAGCCACCACCATCAGCATCCACGTCCACGTCCTTGTCCCAGCGCAGCGTTCAGTTCTCCCTACTCCAGTCCCTGGAGCGCAAGCACAAATACGCAGCGAACGCCCCAGAGGCCACAATATTAAACTCACATTTCGCGAATGCTTGGGCTCAAAATGTTGCCTTTTAGGCTTGTGGAGACGGAAGCTTTCCCCAATCTGATGGCGGAAGCCGTCCCTCAGTACTCGATCCCCAGCCGCCACTATTTCTCCCGATGTGCCGTCCCTGCATTACACAAGCACGTGTCCCAGAACATTACCCATGCCCTCAACAACGCAGTTACTGGGAAAGTCCATCTAACCACGGACACGTGGACAAGTGCTTGTGGTCAGGGACGGTGCATCTCGCTGACGGCACACTGGGTTAACATAGTGGAAGCCAGGACCAAGTCGGACCTTGGGATGGCACACGTCCTCCCGACGCCGAGGATTTGGGATCCTGGGTCAATCGGGGTTGCCCCCACATTCTATAGTTCCTGCACCTCCTCTTCTTCAGCCTTCATCTCCGAAATGACCACATCAATCGGAAGCTGTAACCACTGCAGCACTGCCTCGGCCAAGCATCAACAGGCTGTGCTGAAGCTAATATGCTTAGGTGACAAACCGCACACCGCTGAAGAGTTGTGGACAGCTCTGAAAGAGCAGGCAGATCTGAACCTACAGCCAAGCATAGTGGTGTGTGACAATGGCCGGAACCTGTTGGCAGCTCTGAAGCGAGGCGAGCTCACACACGTACCATGCCTGGCCCATGAGCTCAACCTCGTGGTTAAGCGGCTTCTCAAAACCTACCTGGATCTGCTGGATTTGCTTGTCAAAGTACACCACGTGTGTGCCCATTTTAGAAAGTCAGCTACAACTTCTGCCGCCCTTGCCGTGCTTCAGCAACGTTTGCAGTTTCCAGCTCACAGACTGGTGTACGATGTCCCCATGTCTTGGAACTTAATGTTGCATATGTTGGGAAGGATTTGTGAGCTGCACATAAGACAAGACCTCAGGAGTGGGCATGGATGTCAGACATCTGTGCCGTCCTCCAAAACTTTGAGGACTCCACCAAGATGGTGTGCGGCGTTGATACCATAATTAGCATCACCATTCCGCTTCTCTGCCTTCTGAAATTATCGCTGCTCACAATTAAAGAGGAGGCATTGCAGGCGGAGCATGATGAGATGGAGCAAGGAACCATACAGGGTGATTCCCCATGGCCCAGCCTCATCTCTTCCCAACATGGATTGGGTGACAATGAGGAGGAGGAGGAGGAAGAATAGGAACTAGTTTTCTGCGCTATAGGAGGTACTACCCACACAACTGTCATACCGTCTGTTCAGCTTAGATGGTCTGTGGAGAGGGAAGAGGGAGATTAGGAGGAGAGCATGTTCAGTCATCCTCTTGGTGATGACACGAAAGTCTTGCCATGTCTAGCACACATGGCTGAGTTTATGTTACGCTGCCTTTCCCGTGACCATCGTGTTCTCCAAATTTTGGGTGACAGTCATTACTGGTTGGTGACACTTCTAGACTCACGCTAATGAAGACCTTTCTATCTCTTATTCCCGCGGCGGACAGGTCTAATAAAATGGGGCAGTACCAGAAGGCCCTTGTTGCGGAATTATTAAAAAATTCTCATATGAAAACGCTGGAGGCAGAGGTCACAGTTCCTTGGACCACCAAGGAATACAGGCGAGTGAGACACAAATACAATCCAGCAGAGGCAGGGGAACACTGTCAAAGGTCTGGGACAGTTTTCTCAGACCCTCCCATCACACAGCCCCTGATGAGCGGGATTTTCTCACAAGGAGGGATAATTTTACGAAGATGCTGAAAGAGTACCCTGCCGACCGTGCCAACGTCCTACGTGATTCCTCTGTGCCTTATAATTGTTAGGTATCCAAGCTGGACATGTGGCATGAACTGGCTCTCTATGCCTTGAAGGTCCTGCCCTGCCGCTAACATTTTGTCAGAGCAGGTTTTTAGTGCCACTGGGGGAATTATAACTGATAGGCGCATCCGCCTGTCAACTAAAAATGATAATAGGCTGACTCATAAAAATGAACAAGGGCTGGATTGGGCCAGACTTCTCAACACCACCGAATGATAGCAGAGGAACATAAACTCAAATCCAGTGTCTTTTTTTTGGGAGGTCTATTCCCATGCACCTCTTCACACCCAGACATGGGTATACGCTTCCTGATTTTGTCTATTTGCTGTTGTCTTCCTCCTTCTCCTCATCCTCATCCTCCACCACCATATCACCTGGGTGACCGTGATGCAACACCCACATAATTTTTTTTAAGGTTGTTTATGATGCCCGTAGGAAATGTTTGTTATACACTATGTTCATGTATACCCCCCAGGGGTAAATGTTTTTCAGCCCATGCACTTAGTGCATGGCCATTACAAGTATGGGAGACCGGCTCCTTTAAAATGGGAATTTTTTTAATGAGGCCCTCCTCTACGTCTCTTCCAAGGGGCATTGGAGTGCGTCCAAATTTTCGGCAGACCTTGCAGTCACTGCATACGCAAGAACAATATAGGAGGCCAGCTCCTTTACAATGGGAAGATTTTTTTATGAGGCCCTCCTCTACGTCTCTTCCAAGGGGCATTGGAGTGCGTCCAAGTTTTTGGCAGCTCTTGCAGTCACTGCATACACAATAACTGTATAGAAATTCTGCTCCTTTCTAATGAGAACATGTTGTTACAGAGGCCCTCCTCTATGTGTCTTTAAATTGGTATTGAATATGTAAGAACAGTATAGTAGATTCGCTCCTTTATAATGGGAACATTTTTTTTAATGAGGCCCTCCTCTACTTCTCTTCCAAGGGACATTGGAGTGCGTCTAAGTTTTTGGCAGCCCTTGCAGTCACTGCATACACAATAACTGTATAGAAATTCTGCTCCTTTCTAATGAGAACATGTTGTTACAGAGGCCCTCCTCTATGTGTCTTTAAATTGGTATTGAGGTTTTTCCTACATTTAGGCAGCCGTTGCAGTCACTGCATACGCAATAACTGTATAGTAGAACCCCTCCTTTCTAATTGGAACATGTCATTACTGAGGCCCACCTCTATGTGTCTTCAAATTTGTATTAGGGTATTTCACAAATTTAGGCAGCCCTTGCAGTCACTGCATGGGCATTACCACTATAGGAGACCCACTCCCTTATAATGGGAATTTTTTTTTTTCTGAGGCCCTCATCTATGTCTCTTCAAAGGGGTATTGGGGTGCGTCCAAATTTTTGGCAGCCCTTGCAGTCACTGCATATGCAATAACAGTATAGGAGACCCACTCTTTAATAATGAAAACAACAAAGCATAGCCGGCTGATAGCCCTCTAACGATAGTGAGGGCCGACAGCTGGCCCTTTAAAAATAGTAAGGGCCGCCTGATGACCTTATGAAAATAGGCTTTGTGACTTTTCCTTCATAAATGAAACAGGATGTGTCTGATCATGTCTCACACACCACATGGGAAGATAAGGCAGTAAAATGTTAAAATGATATTTACTGGTAAATGTATTTTTTACCTTTGAAAGCAATGCAAAAGTGTAAAAACGCATAAAAAATGCTACGTGTGAACAAAGCCCAAGGTGTGGAGGATCATTTTTGTTTTTAGTTATTTATTTTCCCTTAAGTACAAGTCATTACCCTGGAAAGGATGTTTCTTAACATTTTTCTCAGGAAAATCCATTTTGGTTTCGTTTTTGTATGTATATTTTATTGTGAGCCCGTATAAGTGGGGTAATACTCTGACAAAATTGTTCACAGCAGTGACCAGGAAGTCAGAGATGCTTCCAGGGGTCTTCACCATGCTTAGGCCCCCTGCAGACCTCCGGGGGCCGCCGTAAAAATGCTTGAGTTTCCCATAGACTTACATTGGGCTCGTTGCTCGGGTTGAGCACTCGAGTATTCCAATTTGCTTGACTCGAGCAACGAGTACCCGAGCATTTTAGTGCTCGCTTATGACTATATAACACTGTTATCCATGGCCCCTTCCCTGGCTATAAATATCAGCCTGCAGCTGTCTGCCTAGCCTTTGCTGGTTAGATTTTATAAGGGGACCCTACGTCAATTTTTTTCTGGGGTCCCCCTGTATTCTAGCTTTTAAAGACTAAGCAAACAGCTGTTGGCTGTGATTAATAGCCAGGGAACATTTTTGGCTAATGGCCCCTTCTCTGGCTAGTAATATCAGTCCCCAGTGGTTGGCTTTCCCTCTGCTGGTTATGAAAATGACATGGAAGCCCACCCCATTTTTTTAAATTAAGGGTATGTGCCCACGATCCGGATGTAGCAGCACTTTGGACACAGCATATTTTTTCTGCATCCAAAACACTGCGTTCTATCGAACGCAGGTAAATCCGCATGTGTTCACTGAACCATGCTGATTTACCGCATTCAATACATTCTAATAATCAAATTTCTGTTGCGGAAACTAGCGACTCTGCAAGAGAAATTGACATGCTGGGGTCCTGAAAGATGTGCTGCATGTCAATGTCCGTGGGTGATCTGCAGCTTCAGATGCATGCTTAGTGGCCTCCACTATCTAGTATCTGCTGCAGATTTTGACCGAGAATAAAACACTGAGAATAAAACACTTTATTTGAAATAAAACAGACACATTCTTTAATCATTTAAATTAACCAATATACTCACCCCAGGTCCGATGGTAATCCAGGGGTTAAAGCGATATCCCACGTTCTTTTTTCAAATATCTTTATTTAGCTCCAAAAAGCATTCATTGCTGTACAAAAATGCCTAAAAAACGCATAAAAAGATTGCATCAAAAACGCTCCAAAATCGCGTCAAAACGCACGTTTTTGCCACAGTGTTTTTGCTGCCAAGAGCTGCAGAAACCTTGCAGAAATTTCTGCAGTCAAATACTGAACGTGCACACATAGCCTTAAAGCCATCCCACCAGCGTTAAAGTGTAACATAATCGGGATGGTCCTAACCTCTAGTATTAAAAACGTACTACCCGACAAATGGGAAGCTATATAAATGTTATCTCCTGCTCAAAGAAAGGGAGGCCAAACCCTAACCTGCACTAAATGAGGAAACCTGAAACATCCGAAAAAAATTAACTGTAGTATAAGTTGGTATGCACACAAAATAGGAGCAAAATAATCGCAGATCTGAGCTGCCCAATAGAATAACACTGGTCTCAGTACTATGAGATGTTTTAAAGCACTCAGCCGTGTTATACGGTCCTGTGTGCGAACCCTAATAGTGTAGAAGCAGGACACAGAAAAGTTAAAGCAGTATTCCCTTCTCTAAGAACCTATCCCAATATGTAGAAGGTGTAGTAGTAATATTAGCAAATACCTCCAATTAGAAATGTAGTAAAGTTCTTCTGATTCACTATGTCACTTACCTCATGTGCAAGGCATTGCAGTAGAGTTATCCATTGTTATGACCTCTCATGTAGTGACAGTTAATTGTTAGTGGTCAAAACCATGAATACTGAAACTACTGAAATGTCCTGCACATCGAGTAAGAGACATAGCTTATCAGAAAAACTATACTACATTTGTAACTGGAGGCATTTGCTAATATTATTATGGAAGATGGGAATACCTCTTTAACAGTTAGGTGGGAGTGTTTGGGAGTAAGAGAGAGTTAGTTCCTGGATACAGTGAGTCAGTAGGCCGCATAGTAATAAGTGTGTGAAAGGAAGAAGCAGAACAGTATATGGGGCCCATTATTCTTTATACAGCATTATATGGGGCTCATTATTCTTTATGGAGCATTATATGGGTTCCATTATTCTGCATAGAGCATTATATGGGGCTCATTATACTGTATGGAGCAATATATGGGGCTCATTATACTGTATGAAGCAGTATATAGGGCTCATTATTTTGTATGAAGCAGTAGTTGGGGCTCATTATACTGTATGAAGCATTATATGGGTCTCATTATACTGTATGGAGGACTATGTGGTGCCCATAATACTGTATGGAGGACTGTGTGGTGCCCATAATACTGTATCGAGGACTATACTGTCTGGTCTGCACTATGAGCTGTGAGGATTCGCTGGTTTCTGAGCTATTGTAGAATTTACAATAGATATCACTCATGTAATGGAAGAAGTAAGTGAAATCTTTGGCATTGTACTATATATATATTCTCTGCTGTATCTGTACATCATGAATCGTGGTATGTGTTAAAGGGGCCCACTGAGACTATTTTGCCAAAATGAAAATCTGGAGCCGGCCCTGACAGGTGTGGCATATCAAGATGCTGATTAGACAACATGATTATGGCACAGGTGTGTCTTAGGCTGGCCACAATAAAAGGCTACTGTATAATATATATATATATCGATTTATAAAATAAAAATTAAAACTATGGTTACTCTTTAACTATTGCTGGCAACTTCCTTTTAAGGTGAGATGACCAGTTAAGATTCCATCGCAATATTCCATCATGACATCACAGCTATTGTGACATCATAATTCCCCACCTCTACTTGTACTAGTGTTTACACCCCTAGAGTCACTTTGATACCCCGGTGTCATTGTTTTCAGTGTTTAGCTATTTAATTAGTGATATACTGACTGCGCATTTGATTGCAATGTCTGGAATTCCTCCAGACAAACTTGAGATGTTGGCACAACTCCAGGGTATTTTTACCACCTATAGCCCTGACATTGTGCTACCACTACCCGATGGCGTCCTCAGCTTCACTTACCGGCTGGTGAGGGAACTAGTAAAGGACTGCCTGACCAAATATCACCAACGTCGTATTACTTCTGAATACCTTCAGCACTTACAGCAGAACATCAGGACATTAGTACAACAGGTAAATAGCAGGCAATCTGCACAAATTATTATTATTATTACTAGTATAATATCATTATTGGTATTATTATTATTATTATTATTATTATTATTATTATTAAAATGCCTAGTTGGTTACACTAAAATAGTGGTATGATTGATATTAATACTTAGTACCAATAATTAATTTAGATTTTCTCCAATGTCAGGCATGGTCATATTTGTAATTGAGATCCCTATATTTGGAAGTGGGTGTAGGGATGTAGCATGTGCTGGCGTGATTCAGATGTCGGGGCTGGATCTCATTCCCAGTCTGGCTCTGGTCCTTCAGTAAAGATACTTTTTTAGCACCTGAATTCAGATTTCTTATAAATACATAATTAGGATTTTTATTGTGCATAATATATATTAATAATTTATCTTAGAGCATAAAAATTCCCCATTGACCAGTAGAGCAAAGTATCCATAACTCTTTCTTATGTTCCAGTATCTGATGATCAGCCTATGGAATTGCCACCTTAACTATTGCTAGGTAATTTCCTTTTAATGTGAGATGTCACGCTAAGATTTCATCATGGAATCACTGCTATTATGACATCACCACAACCACTTACATACAAGTGTTTACACCCCTAGTGTCACAGTAATACCCCGGTGTCATTGTTTTCATTGTTTAGCTATGTAATTAGTGATAAACTGAATTACTTCTGAATATCTTGAGCATTTACAGCAGAATATCAGAATATTAGTACAGTAGATAAATAGCAGGCAATCTTTACAGACAGTATAAAAATAGTAATAATAATCTATAATAATAATGTAACAAAAGTTTGTTTACATTAAAATAGTTTTTTAGGTAGATTCCAATATAATATATACCCAAATACCTGGATATGTAGTATTTGTAGCTGCAGATAGGAGTAAAATGGTGACCCAAATGACGACCTCCGTTCTGCACTTTCCCTCATGATTTTCCTTTTCTATTTATTTCCATTTCTATAGGCTGAAGAAAAATCCTTAAGCGGAGAATTGGCCTTTTTTAAACAACTGGCCAAAGAAGTCCTGCATGTATTGGATCTTCCGGCCCACTCACTGGAGCGCCTGGTAAGGATCCACCATCTTCTATATCTCGTGTCCCTGTTGTCTGATCTTCTCCAGATTACCAGTCATATAGGAGAAGCTCAGATTTATGATGACAGAGGCCTCCCTGTCAGCTCCAGGCGGGCACAGGATATTTTATGACAGCCTGTCCCTGTGGCTCCATCCTCTGTGATGACAGTCTGTACTCAGCGATAGAGGGTTTTTTCTGAGTATGTCTTTCTTGATTATCACAATCTTCCTTCTTCTAAATGCTGCAAATCTGACAATAGAAGTTATTAGAGAACAGTTGTGTTTACAAGTCCTTTATATATGAATGTGGATTTACTGCAGGGATCGGCTGTGGATAGTCCGCTCAATACTGAAATTATCCAGCAAGTCCTACCTGCCCCTTATGTATGTATTAATTTAGTATTTGTGAAATGTTATACTAATAGTGCATATTATATCCATCAGGAAACATCAGAAGGTGACTCCAAAGAGGGGCAAGACCTATCTATCCCTGACCCTAATACCAGTCAGAGGGGGCTAAACCCTAATCTGATAGGAGGTAAGCCAATCATCTTTATTTTTTATATTCAAATATCGAGATATTTTTGAGAATGTCAGAGAATATGCAAATTTACTCTCCATCCTCTGCATGAGGCTCTTTAACCCCCTATAGACTATAATGGAGAGGGTGCATGTAATTCTGCTTCTCTCCTCTGGGCTCTTCTCAGCTCCAAAATGTAGAAAGAGTCTCATAGGTGTTCAGTTACGGAATTGTTTAAGATTTAATCAGATCCTGAACAATCCCACATTCATGGACCAGTATATCTATCTATGGATGTGCCATAAATGTATGTGCAGAACACCATATACCTAGTATTATATCATTTATAGAGGTCTTGTCATTTCCTTCATTATATGGATGTGTTATATAATAAGTACTGATATAGACTCTTGATGATTTTATCTTTATTTTAGAAACAACTGTTCCGGCAATTACTGATGGTGGAATATGTGAGACACCAGAGACCCACGAATCTACCAGTGTAAGTATCAGAGGAGACGTCTATGTATCATCAGATAACGGGGTATGAATTACACATGTAATATTATACCCCATATGACAATGTTCTTATGTAGATCAGACTTATTATATGTGTGATGACATTATTATTCCTGTCTCCTCTGTGTGATGTCCCTTATCATCTCCTGCAGTATATGTCTGTTTATGGAGGATATCCATAATGTCTGTGGAGGGTCCGGCTTGTATCACGTCTTCTACATCTGCTGCAGTGCGATCAGCAGGGACATAATACAGAGGAGAAACTTTTATTTTCCCACAGTTTCTATGTCTTAACATAATTTTTTATTATTTCTAGGCCGTGATCGGATCATTGAACTCGGGGAGAGATCCTTGTAAGTTCGACTATACACCAATCAAACTGATCAGCAGTGGATCTTTTGGGTGAGGTTTTTTTGGCATAATGTACATTTTTCCTAGGGCTCCTTATGAAAATGCCTCTATCTCTTTACCCTACTTGTACAATATTATCATAGAAAAATTATGAGTCAGCATCACTGTCCACATCTAATTGTGGCTATTCAGGTCAGTTAGGATATGACGGTTATCCATGATGTGACATGGACATGTGACATGGATCCATGAAATAACACTACGTAAATGATCACCTATGGGAGGTTCTTCTACCATCGGTGATCATTTACGTAGTGTTATTTCATGGATTCCTAGTGTTGGCCGTACATTTAGCTTTAACCACTAATACAGAAGACTATTTGATGAGGTTTATAGACACTTTCTTATAAATCTTATAAGTTATGGATTTTCTTCTTCTCCAGAGCCGTCCACTTAGTGCGTCACAGAGAGACAAACCAGACATTCGCTATGAAGAAACTGGACAAGCGGACTGTGAGTGATCCAGTAGTTATGGAAGCGGCCTTTCTAGAGAGGGACATCCTAACATTCTCCGATTGTCCCTTTGTGGCCTCCATGTTTTGCTCCTTTCCAACTAAACGTCATCTGTGCATGGTCATGGAATATGCACCAGGTAGGTCATATCCATCGTATCTATATCCAGCCCTGGTCTGGAGCACTTTCACAGAGAAATAAATAAGAGGCTTTGCAGATGAGGCCTGGCTCTGTCTTCTCGTATAGGGTCACTCTGCAGTATACAGTGTATGCTTTACATTGTACAGTATACCTCAAAAGTTTCCGCCTAATTCTCATTCACACTCATCAAGTGTAATTTACATTGTAACAAACCCTCTCCCTTTGCTTTCTGCTGCAGGAGGAGACTGTGGCAGTCTTATCAACAAACAAGGGCCTTTACCTGTCCCCTTGGCCCGTTTATACATTGCCGAAACAGTTCTCGCGGTGGAATACCTTCATAGCTATGGTGTGGTGCACAGAGACCTGAAGCCTGACAAGTAAGTGACCCTTGTAGTATAAAAAAGGAGAATACAATTAGAGATTGTCATAAAGTCCATAGGTTATTACTAGTGGCTAACACCATCTTTTTTTTTCACAGCCTCCTGATAACGGCAACTGGTCATATTAAAGTTAGCGATTTTGGCCTTTCCAAACTTGGCCTCATGAGACCAACATCAGAGATCTACAAGGCCCCAACTGAGGACATCACCAGGGAGTTCCGTAATAAAGAGGTTGGCTTTACTTCCAGGAACTTATTCTTTACTGATCTCATCTATTTCTCCTCTATTTTCTGATCTAGAAAACGTTCCAACTGATGTCATTTGTCACAACTATTTTCATTGATTATCAACTTATTCTTCTTTTGCTTTCCAGATTGCTGGCACCCCTTATTACATGGCCCCAGAAGTCATCTTACAAAATGGATATGGAAGGCCTGCTGACTGGTGGTCAGTTGGAGTCACCCTATATAAATTTCTTCTAGGATATGTACCATTTAATGGGAATTCCATATATGACACTTACTGCATTATTGTCCGTGGTAAGTAAAATAATCTAAATTCTATGTGATGTCATTGTTATTTGGTTAAATTGGTAAAAGGTTTTTTATAATTTTCTCTAATATTTGCTTTTTATATAACAGATGATGTAATTTGGGATTTTAATAATTCCGCTCCTCCACCTGAAGCTCGGGACCTCATCACTGAGTTGCTTAGAAAAAATCCAACATATAGACTTGGGACAGGTAATGTATATAATAGTATTAATAATGACTTATTACACCCCTGTGACCAAACAAACCATTAAGTTCATAACGATCAGCACTGAGGTTCTCTACTCTATCAGCTTGCTCATTCCCCATTCTTCATGCTATGTCTTTCAGTATGTTTCCTTCACTTTGGCTCTGTAACATCTTCATTTCAGATTAACATAAACTTTTCCGATATGGAGCCGGCTATCTGACAATGTCTATAACTCTATTTATTGTCTTCTTTTTCCAGGAGGAGCAAATGAGATTAAGATGCATCCATTCCTGCATGACTTAGACTTTGACAATCTTCTAAGTCAGAAGGCGCTGTTCGTTCCTGATCTTGAATCTGTAGAGGACACCAAATACTTTGAGAGTAAGTGGAATGAGACATCATCTGCAGAATACTGCTGTTTTCACGTAAAATGAAAGACAAGACAATTAGTTTCCATAATTATTAGGAAAAAAATGGCGACTGTCTGTGTTATACTAATGATCTTTGACAACACTTGTATTTTGTAGCTCGTACTTGGAGACACAAACATTCGGATTCATATAGGTGGGACATGATTACGGACATTGACTGGCCAGAAGGCAAAAACTTTGTTTCAACCTCCCAGAAGTTTTCTAAAGTAAGTTTGTGACAGATAAGATCCATAAAACCTATTATCAAAGATAACAGCCGGGGGAGTGAGAGGGGTTCACACAGATCCATAGATCGTTTGTCAGGCATAATAGCTGGGGAAGGTGGAGGGGTCACAAATATCCCACCGCGCATACCAGTTTTTTCACAGATGACACCGGAGAAATCACACAGATCCCACCGCTGCCACTAGTTTGTCAGGGAGACGTAACCTCGCTGCCTCCAATCGTCAGGGCAATTGCACAATTGACTGACGAGTGAAGGCCAAGGCCGCGATTGCTTCCTCTACTAGGCCAGTTATTGGTGAACTCACAGTAAGCATATGGTATATACACCTCCGATTCCTACAAATAGAATATATATATATGCCTGGGTACGGTCACTGTCAACTCCAGAATAACAAAGGGAACTACTGGTTGCCACCACCAATCATACAGGCCAATTTTATGGAGGGAAGCACTCCAATTGGGAAAAGGGAACACTCTGACAGTGAACTATGTCTTCCAGAATGACAATGACAGACACCCCAATTCTGCTTTATATTAGATCAAGGTTACGCCCATATACCTCCCCTTGGTGAACTCATGTGGGGACTGGTTGTGGGATGTGCTAGGTCTTTCAGAATTTTATGAGATCCCTAACTTACTGGATATCTTCACCCCTGGAAGGTACCATTCAGTAGATATTGTCGTCATGCTTGTTATCGCGATTTTACGTGCCTACACAGATGAAACATGACATGGATGGCACCATCCATCAGGCTGATATTAAGTTGGAGGGGTTAGAATAGAATCACGGTGATGTGAGTGAATGCATTAAGTTTGTTCCTTTGATACAATGTGGAAAATATGTCTCCCATAAATACCGGATCAATGCAAACCCCATTATTCTTCACTGACTACTCTCTCCAAAATGTCTCAGAACCGTGCTTTGATCAAAGGAATCTCTAGCCTGGAAAGGATACTTCTCCACCTCTCTGTAAACAAATCTCAATCTTTGTGTCTTTTTTACAGATTAAACCTCATATTGCAATTACCTGGTCAGTGCAGGAGGTCCATACTTCAATGGAGTTGAAGTGTCAGCTCTCTCACTTCCCCAATTATAATTTGTTTCTCTCTTCCCCAGCTATAATTAATCCTATATCTTCAACTTGGGGGGGATAACATTCTCTATTTGGAGATGTCTTTAGGGACTTTAATTTTTC
The DNA here is from genome assembly GCF_046119375.1 of Phyllobates terribilis. Classification (NCBI taxonomy): domain Eukaryota; kingdom Metazoa; phylum Chordata; class Amphibia; order Anura; family Dendrobatidae; genus Phyllobates; species Phyllobates terribilis. The sequence goes on along the minus strand of NW_027362762.1, from coordinate 121,980,638 downwards.
TCTGACACCTATAATTAAAAGCTGTTTTATAATTAAATACATTTTATATTTTTTTTCTGTGTATTTTAGTTCTGTTCTACCAATACGAGGATGATAAACAATGAGGAACCCAAGTCACCTCCAGAGTATTCCCGAGACAGTGCAAAACACTCAGACATGTAAGTAGATTACACTAGTGAAATGGGTCACTAGATGGCACAGCAAACCGGGAATCAGCATTTTAGTATGGAATGAAGCACACTAGGATGTAAAAATGAACTGTTAATTGCTTGAAAAGATTAAATGTATATACAGCAGGTAATATGGTAGTTGTCCTCCAGAAGTTCTGCTTTACATGGAGGTACACACTTTACATTCACGACTGCAGGCACATGTCTTGTGAGAAACGTTACAGTGATACAGCAAGTAGGAATGGGGCCCTCCATTTTTAGCTACCTTTTGCCCTCAGCTCACTTCCATGCACAAGTTGTGCCCAAGCCTTGCAAGCCAGGTATCTCTTTACTAATGTACCTGGGTCTAGCCTACACGCAGCCTCTGTCCATTTAAAACTCCAGTGCTGTCTCAGGGTTCCAACTAACCAAGGATATACCTTTGAACCTCCAGTCCTCTAGAAGCTAAGTCTCCAGTCTGCAGTTTCCATCCTTAACTTTCAAGGCACCCAGACTTGCCTGTGACATCCAACTACCACCTATGCATTCTTGAGCACGGCATCCCCTCCATGTTATCCAAATGTGCAGGTGTCCTTCCCTTTTGTATGGTTTTTACTTGTAATTTATGTTTTTCTTCCACCAAACAGGCAGAAAGAATCTTCTTCTAAATCTGATAGTGACAAGAAATGTTGCACTGCTAAAAACAGCACGACAGAAGCGGGAGAACGTAGAAGAGGTAAGTGTGAACATAAGCTCCATGTTGTATGATGTCAGTCCATGGAAAGAAGTCATATGGAGCAGATGTTCTCTGTCCGTAGTGGGATTGTCACATGTATAATGACTGACAATGACCCCATAGCTCTGTATGGAAAAGATTCTTCTACTGTCCTCTCACAGTGACACTATAGTAGTATTCTCTAATATTGAGTCCCATTATTTACATTAGTTATGTCTCCTCTCATAGGTTCCATCTTCCGCCGTCTGATATCATCCTGCCAGCGTGGATTTTCCAGGGCTGCCCGCACCATCAGACAAAGCTGCATATTTGCAGGCTGTCAACAGGGCACCATAAACATCGCAAGGGCAGAAAAACACCACGTGTAGTGCCCTGAAGAGAGTGCAGCATGTCCACCATCAAAGCTGCACCTGTGTGGAAGGACTTCTTCTGACCAGAAAGAAACATCTGCAGAACAAGAAGGCCTCTCTAAGAACATCTCTTCATCCTTCCATGCAATTCTTAATTAAAAAAAATTCAAATTGATTAATATCCCTTTGCATTTAATGGAATGTTATTGACATTTATGGCATACGAGTGCTATACATCATATATGTCTGATGGGTGGGGTTACATACAGAAGAGTATTGCTTTCACGTTTGCCATTAAATGATCTAAACCTGGGCTAAAAGTGGAGGAGAGGACTAGTAATTCTGTGACATTTACAGAGTAACCGTCGTTTTGATTTTCTTTTCATTAATCAATAGTTCACATGAGAAAATAAAACATTTTGTTATTTATGTTATCAGAGAAATCTGTTTCATTCTCCACCTGGACTGATAATTCATTCTCAAAATTCTCAATTCACAGGTAAAAATTTGTCTTCAGTGAAGACAGACTTTCCCATTACTGAGATAGGAGATGACAGTTGGTGCTCATGAAGTTCTATGGAGAACTGTAACTGTGATTTCAGGAGAACTGGCATTAGATCTAGCTTCAGTCCCCTCCCCTTTTCATAGAATTTTAAAAGCACCAACTGTCATCTCCTGTGTAAGTAATGTGTCCTCACTTAGATTTTACCAATGAATTGAAAGTGAAAGATCAATTTCTCTGATAAGGCATATAACAGGTTTGCTTAATTTTATATGTACTATTGATTCATGAAATAAAGAGTAACTGTCGTAACCAGGTCCGTGGAGTCAATAAGCCAAACTTCCAAGTATAATAATTACTAATAAAAAATTTACTGCAACAAATAATAAATATTCAGCAATTTATGCATAAAAATAATTAATATTATACAATATAGAATGAGTTGTTTTCAGGTATGGAGGACGTTATACATTACTTAAATTGCATAAATTGCTGTAAACTGCTGCATTTTGGGAGGGGAGAAGGGTAGGGGGGATTTTCTATTTTTGAGTATTCATGTAAAGCTTTGATGTGAAATGTTTGTACTCATGCTTTATCCAAATGTTAAAACCTTTAATAAAAATGATTGTTCAAAAAAAAAAAGAATGAATTGTATTTTTTGTAGGCGACATTTCAGTACATACATAGAATTGTCTATATTATAATTTTAATTATGCAGAAAAGAAAGAATTTTGCTGCAGTTTCTATATACTGTATACCAATACATAGTTTAATCATAAAATATGCTATAAATTTATAGCTGTCAGGCCTTTACTGAAGCATTGGCATCAGACAGGTGTATATATTTTTATCCTGAAATTGCAGCAGTGCAGCTACAAAAAAGCAGCTTCATGTCACAAAGTAACCAAAGAAAAAAGTTGAAAAAAATATGGCCTTTAGTATTAATTAATGTACAGGTAGACAGATAGGCTATGTGGACAGTATAGAAATATAAATATCAGAGGCGGCTCTAGGTTTTCCAGCATATGGGGCAAGAATTCAGTTTGGCTCCTTCCCATACACAGCTTAAACGGTTTGAGTAGTCCTCGTGTGTCCACTCATATGCTTTTTGCACACTTAGGCCACGGCCCCACAGGGCCGGCCCGAGAGATTACGGCGCCCTGGGCGAAACTATTTTGTTGCGCCCCTACTATTCTTGGCAGTAGATGAAAACTTGGGATATAAATTTAGGAGCAAAATAAACCACAACAAAAATGATTAATTAACTCTCTCCTAACTCTTTAATCTTCTGAGAAGTTGTATAGGACAAATATATACAAAGTAATCAATAACACAAAACAAAAACGACCATAGGTAATTAAAATTTTTGTTTCCTTGCCTTTTTTTTTTTAAAGGATGACACTAAGTCACCGAGATTAATTTGTTTAGCAACTTCAGATTCTATCGAAATTGTTGCCAACCCAACCAACCTCTCTTGCATCATATTTGCCCTTAAATATGTTTTAATTAGCTTTAGTTTTGAGAAGCTTCTCTCTCCTGAGGCCACAGACACAGGCAGAGTCAAAAGAATTCTTAGAGCCACCACCAGGTTGGGGACACTTTCTTTCAAGTCAGATTTAAGCAAAAGTTCAAGAACGTCTTTTGGTGATGAATCTTCTGGAACACGTCTTGACATTGCCTGCAGTTCACCACATAGCTCTATGGCATCGATGTCTTTTACTTCATTGTGTGTAAGAGACTTTTCCAGAGCTTTACACTTATACAGAACAAATTTGCTTGGTTTTCCCTCAAGTGAACGGATGTGGTACAAAAATCCAAATTTCAATTCCATTTCTTTCAGCTGAGTGAACCGCTCATCAACTGAATTTATAGCAGTATCTAAGATCGCAAAGTAAAGGTTAATTTTGAAACTCTGTTTCTCATCTCTTATGGGCTCATCTTTCCCTTCATAAGAGAACTGTCTGTTTTTTTTCGTTAAACGTTTTGGCGCAGAACTTGACTCAAAATTAGCTGGTATGCCAAGCTCTTCTGCGATTTCCCTCGCATCAACTAACAGCTTCTCAAACTCTTCATCGCTTCTTAATGATTGCAGATATTTCTTTGTTTTGTCAAGGTGTTGAGAAGCTGCAGCTAAATCGAATTCTTGTGATTGAAGTAACTTACTTGTCAAATTGATTTCGTACAAAATGTTGAACCATACTAGAACAGATGTAACAAAAGAAAAGGTTCCAACTTGTTTAGCAAGACCTTGACTTTCTAGCCGGGAGACATTTCCAGAGCTTCCTGTGAGACTAATATCTTCTGCTATGTCCATTAGGGAATCATGGACTTCGCTCAATTGGTAACGTAGGGGGGCCAGAGCATCAATTCTACTTTCCCACCTTGTTTCGCTTAGAGGTTTTAGAGTCAGAGATGGCAAATGACGCACGAGTACTTCCCAACGCTGAGTTGACGAAGAGAAAAATACGTAGAGATTTTGAACTAACAGGAAAAAAGTTGTCACTCCAAAACAACATTTAGTAGCATCGTTGACGACTAAGTTTAGAGAATGGGAGCTGCAAGGCACAAAGAATGCACGTGGGTTTATGTCCAAAATTCGTCTTTGTAGTCCAATGTTTTTTCCCTTCATGTTGCTCCCATTGTCGTAGCCTTGCCCTCATAAGTTGTCCACAGAGAGTGACAGTTCTTCAAATGTGTCAAGACAGCGGCTGTCAAGCCACCTCCAGTTGTATCAGAAACAGGAATGAATCCCAAGAAGTGCTCTTTAATTTCAAACTTTTTGTCATCTGATGTGGAAACAAACCGAACAATGATAGTCATTTGTTCAACATGAGACACGTCAGAAGTACAATCCAGCACTACAGAAAAGTATTTTGCAGTTTTGACATCGTCAAGAATCTTTTCCTGAATACCATTACTTAGCAGTTGAATCATCTCATTCTGTATTGTTTTTCCCAAATAATGTGCATGAATCTCTTTGTCCCGGATTTTCCGAATGTGCTCACACATGACGGGATCGAACATAGCCAAATACTCCACAAATTTCAAAAAGTTCCCATTATTAGATGCAAACAATGCATCATTTGATCCACGGAATGCTAAGTTTTTGCGTACCTAGTACCCTCACTAGAGCTATCAACCTTTCTAAAATTTGATGCCAGTATTTTTCTTGCTCTTCAATTTTGCGGAAGTGTTCTTCGTCAATGGTCTTGTTCATCTTAAGTCTATTTTCGAGTTCCTTCCATTTTTGAAAGCTAATCATGTGATCTTTGCTTTTTTTGTGGCTGGCTAAAATAGAAGATATGTTTTTCCAGTCATTTACACCATCAGTACCTAAGGCTGAGCGTTTTATGATTCCTAGTTGAAGTGATGAGTCTAGAAACAACATGCAGCAAAAACAAAAAACTGAATTTTTCTGAATAGAATACGTTAGCCAATTGCGTTCAAGACTTTCACCATTGACAAGACGACGTTTATAGTGAACACAAGAAAATTTTCTACGATTAGTGTCCAAAGGAAAATCGAAATCTTTAACTTGTGTGGGGCCGAGTTTTACTACATCTAGGCGTAAGTCATCATTGATTACGGTCCACGTAGCGGGATCGTCCGAATTGTCTTTGCGTAGTATATCTATAGATGTACCAGCCTCCATGTCAGTACTGGTACTTTGATCAGATCTACCACCAGATATTGATGTTTGTAGTTCACTATTTTCAGCATGAGAAACAAATTCTATTTCCACATTCGATATTTCCGAGGCAACAGAAGCCTGTTGTTCCAACGTTTGGAATTCCGCGTCTTCATTTCTATTGCTTAGATATTTTAAAAATGACCCTTTGATTTTTGAAAGTGATTTCTCCTCCTCAGTTTTTCTTTTACGGTTCTGAAACCCCAAAAGTTTTTTCTTCTTATCAGCCATGACTCGTTACAACACACAGCATTTACCTAAAAGTTAACGCGACGATTAAAATTGTTATCTGAACATTATATAATACGATTTTACTTTTAAGACAAAAACCACAAATTTCTTTAACAATTTCCAATGTTTCCAATATTTTTGAATATCAAAACAATATACCTACCTCGCAGCGCCTAACACTTTAGAACCTAGGCCAAAAATTTACTAAAAACCTCCTATTTTCTATTTGCATTCATGAAACCTCATGGAACAATGAATCTAATGAATATACAAAATAACAGCAATGGCTCACATGATAAAGCATGCAAACAGTAGAGACATACCTCGAAAATATTATAATCGCGCGCGCCAATATGCAACAAATGTAGATACTATCTCCCTTGCCTTAGCTGGCCTGACTGGCAGTCCAGACAGTCTACGCCAATGCGTCTAAACAGACTCCTCCCACTAGCCACATCGACTGCTGATGACATCTATCAATATAATCGCCAACTAGTACCTAGTACCTAAAGTCCAAACTACGTATAAATAGGCCATATGGTACACCTACCTTTTAAGTATACGTATTTTTTTTCTCTCGGGCGCCCCCTTAGTGTAGTGTGTGCATTTTTGGGTGTTTGCTTTGCCAACATTTGAAAACTTAGGAGCAAAATAAACGCGCAGGATCAAACACCTGTCAGCAGACGATGCAAACGACTCACGTCCGTAGTTTAGCGCCTACTTTCCGTGCGTAAATTGAAGCTCAACGGTTTTTCTTTTAAATTTATGGTAAAAAAATTTATGTACACTTTTCTTTCCATCCCTAAAACTTTTTGCCTTTTGAAAAGATTTTTTATAATTTTTTCTATTTTTTCTCTGGCGCCCCCTTAGGGTCGGCGCCCAAGGCGGCCACCTAGTTCGCCTATATGTTCGGGCCGGCCCTGCGGCCCCAGTATCAGTATTTGTTCAGTATTCTGTCAGTATTTTTTCACAGGAGTGGGGGCCGTGGTCTTATGGTCATGTGCCGACGAGCTGCTCTTCATAATTCCCTCAATGTTCAGTGAAAACCTGCAGCCCCTACTTCACTCAGAGAGGCAGGAAGAGAAGCTAGTGACTAGAGATGAGCGAACCTGAGCTGTAAAGTTTGGGGTACGTACCGGACCTGAACTCCTAACACTGACTTCTCCTGGAAGTCTATTTTACAACTCGGGAGCTTGAGAAAGAGACCGCGGTTGCGGGCGAAACAAGTCACTTTTTTTCTCTTATCTCCAGCTTGTTAACCAGCCAAGTGTCATGCTATTTTAGCTTGTTTCTATAAAATTTAGCTAATTTTTAAATCGGGAGCTGGATCTATTTTTTCCTTTTTCTACCATTCGTCCACGATGGGATCAGAATGGAGTTCCATGCACCTGAATCAACCCATGAGTGGTGAGCTGACTTCTCTTTATAACTTTATTTACATGGCCCTGTAATCTCACAAGTTATGGATTATTATATGTGTACAGGATCAGAACAAATAACAGTATTGTGAGAGCAGGAGTTACTTTATCTATCCTGACTCCATTTTTATTTTTGCACGTGTATCTTCTGCTTACCAGAATGGAGTTTGACTCAGTATGTGTGTGAGATAAGGAGTCTTTGGAATGTCTTTGTCTAGCGACTCAGAGAAAATATAAGGAAGAAACGGAACTAGAAAGTGAGAGATTCCTAAAATCCAAAACTGGGGTATAGACAGAATTACCCTTAGCCAATGAGATGTATGTATGCTAATGCCAGCACATATGTAGAGATAAGCTGAGCCAATTATATTGTTACCATGTATGACTATTAACAAACTATAAAACCTTGACCGATGATGTAATAAAAAATGATCTGCCCTGATGCTCAATGTATCAGATATGGTTCTTCTGTGCACATATTTGAATTTTACAAATTAATTTGAAACAGACACAACGTCTCAGAACGTCTCACATTATGTAGCGATGACAAGCACATTTATACATTACCAGAACTACAATCAGTGCAGAAATGCATCACCAGAACTACCAGCAGTACAGAAATACAATACAGACCAAAAGTTTGGACACACCTTCTCATTTAAAGATTTTTCTGTATTTTCATGACTTTGAAAATTGTACATTCACACTGAAGGCATCAAAACTATGAATTAGCACATGTGGAATTATATACTTAACAAAAAGGTGTGAAACAACTGAAAATATGTCTTATATTCTAGGTTCTTCAAAGTAGCCACCTTTTGCTTTGATGACTTCTTTGCACACTCTTGGCATTATCTTGATGAGCTTCAAGAGGTAGTCACCAGAAATGGTTTTCACATCACAGGTGTGCCCTGTCAGGTTTAATAAGTGGGATTTCTTGCCTTATAAATGGGGTTGGGACCATCAGTTGTGTTGTGCAGAAGTCGGGTGGATACACAGCTGATAGTCCTACTGAATAGACTGTTAGAATTTGTATTATGGCAAAAAAAAAGCAGCTAAGTAAAGAAAAACAAGTGGCCATCATTACTTTAAGAAATGATTGTTAAGAGGAGACTTTGTGCAGCAGGCCTTCATGGTAAAATAGCTGCTAGGAAACCACTGCTAAGGACAGGCAACAAGCAGAAGAGACTTGTTTCGGCTAAAGAACACAAGGAATGGACATTAGACCAGTGGAAATCTGTGCTTTGGTCTGATGAGTCCAAATTTGAGATCTTTGGTTCCAACCATTGTGTCTTTGTGCGATGCAGAAAAGGTGAACGGATGGACTCTACATGCCTGGTTCCGACCGTTAAGCATGGAGGAGGAGGAGGTGTGATGGTGTGGGGGTGCTTTGCTGGTGACACTGTTGGGGATTTATTCAAAATTGAAGGCATACTGAACCAGCATGGCTACCACAACATGTTGCAGCGGCGTGCTATTCCATCCGGTTTGCGTTTAGTTGGACCATCATTTATTTTTCAACAGGACAATGACCCTAAACACACCTCCAGGCTGTGTAAGGGCTATTTGACCAAGGAGGAGAGTGATGGGGTGCTACGCCAGATGACCTGGCCTCCACAGTCACCAGACCTGAACCCAATCAAAATGGTTTGGGGTGAGCTGGACCTCAGAGTGAAGGCAAAAGGGCCAGCAAGTGCTAAGCATCTCTGGGAACTCCTTCATGATTGTTGGAAGACCATTTCCGGTGACTACCTCTTGAAGCTCATCAAGAGAATGCCAAAAATGTGCAAAGCAGTCATCAAAGCAAAAGGTGGCTACTTTGAAGAACCTAGAATATAAGACATATTTTCAGTTGTTTCACACTTTTTTTGTTAAGTATATAATTCCACATGTGTTAATTCATAGTTTTGATGCCTTCAGTGTGAATGTACAATTTTCATAGTCATGAAAATACAGAAAAATCTTTAAATGAGAAGGTGTGTCCAAACTTTTGGTCTGTACTGTACATCAATAAAACCCTTAACTGTACTGGACTACATCACCAGAAGCCCCATCAGTACAGGACTACATCACCAAAAGCCCCATCAATACAGGACTACATCACCAAAAGCCCCATCAATACAGGACTACATCACCAAAAGCCCCATCAGTGCAGGACTACATCACCAAAAGCCCCATCAGTACATGACTACATCACCAAAGGCCGCATCAGTACAGAACTAAATCACTAAACGCCCCATCAGTACAGGACTACATACCAAAAGCCTCATCAGTACAGGACTACAGCACCAGAACCACCATCAGTGCAGGAATACAGCACCAGAACCACCATCGGTACAGGAATACAGCACCAAGTTTCTACAGCATTCAATTGTAATGTCAGCCTCATATACAATTTTATCACATGAACCTACAATTTCCATTATGTCCTTAACATGAAAAACTAGGGCTTACCAGGTTTATACCATGTTTATAATCCTAAAAAACCCAAGACAGAAACAAAAAAAACATATGCCCTGCTGTAAGTAAATAAATAAAAGCAACAGTGCATATAAATAACATAGGGTACTTAGTAAACACCATTTTTGATTAAAAAAGTGTAAGGCTATGTGCACACTGTGCATTTTTGGTGCGTTTTCGCAGCTTTTTGTTCCGCTCGGAAATGGGCCAAAAACGCTAGGGAATCATTGTGCCAGCTATTGCAATGACAATCCTGAAGTGCTGTGCACATAATCAGGAATTTTCCTACTGGATTGTAGTTGCGTTTAAATCTGCAGCATGTCAATTCTTTGTGCGTTTTTGCAGCATTTTTCACCCATTGACTTCAATTGAGTCAGTCAAATTAGCAGCAAAAATGCAGGTATAAAAATATTTGCGGATTTGCTGGGATTTTTGCTTCATATTTGACTAACTCAATTCAAGTCAATGAGTCAACCTTCAGACAGGCAGAGTAGGGAGAGGTGCTGCTGTTTGAGGGACATAACTGGCGGTGTAATAGTTAGATAGAATCATAGAATGGTAGAGTTGGAGGGGACCTCCTGGGTCATCTGGTCCAACCCCCTGCTCAAAGCAGGATTCACTAAATCATCTCAGACAGATGTCTGTCCAGCCTCTGTTTGAAGACGTCCATTGAAGGAGAACTCACCACCTCTCGTGGCAGCCTGTTACACTCATTGATCACCCTAACTGTCAAAAAGTTTTTTCTAATATCTAATCTGTGTCTCCTCCCATTCAGTTTCATCCCATTGCTTCTAGTCTTTTCTTGTGCAAATGAGAATAAATATGATCCTTCTACAATGTGACAGCCCTTGAGATATTTGTAAACAGCTATTAAGTCTCCTCTCAGTCTTCTTTTTTGCAAGCTAAACATTCCCAAATCCTGTAACCGTTCCTCATAGGACATGGTTTGCAGACCAGTCACCATTCTGGTCGCTCTTCTCTGAACTTGCTCCAGTTTGTCAATGTATTTTTTAAAATACATTGACAAAGCCATTTACGACCAGTCTTTGAGTCCGATCACTAAGCCAGTTATGAATCCACCTAACAGATGCCTTGTCCATTCCATACTTGGTCATTTTTTCAATAAGGATGGTGTGAGATACTTTGTCAAATGCTTTGCTGTAGTCAAGATATACTATATCTACAGCATTTCCCTGAGCCACCCAGTCAGTGATTCTGTCATAGTAGGAAATTAAGTTAGTCTGACTTGTTAGTTACAAACCCATGCTGACTCTGGTTAATCACTTCATTCTTATCCAGGTACTTACATACATGTTGTTTAATAATTTGTTCAAAGATCTTTCCTGGTATAGAAGTCAGACTCACCGCCCTATAGTGCCCTGGGTCCACCTTCTTCCCCCTTTTGAAGATAGGAACAACATTTGCTCTTCTCCAGTCTTCAGGGACTTCTCCTGTTCTCCAAGAATTTTCAAAGATTATGGAGAGTGGTTCTAAAATTTCTTCTATGATCTCCTTCAGTACTCTGGGGTGTAATTCATCTGGACCTGGAGACTTGAACTCATTTATGTTAGCTAAATATTCCCTCACAGTCTTTCTGTTTACAGATAACCTGGATTCTTCTATTCCTTTAATAGGACAGTGAAGATCAGTTGATCCATTTGATAAACATTTATTTTTTTCTTTTTAGCATGTGTTTAAGTTCCGTGTTCATCCATCCTGGTTTCCTTAAATGCTTCCCATTCTTCCTACTTTTCGGGATTGTTAACGATTGTGCTTTGAGAATCTCATTTTTAAAAATTTCCCATCCTTCCTGGACATTTTTGTCCTTAAGGACATCCAGCCATTGGATCACTCCTATTCTCTTTCTGAGTCGCTTAAAATCTGCCTTTCTGAAATCTAACCTTGAAGTTTGAGTCTTCACATGTCTTCCTTCTCTAGTTATCCAAAATTCTATAATAGCGTGATCGCTGCCTCCTAGGGTCCCAGCCACTTGTACCTCCTCAACCATTTCCTCCCTGTTTATAAAGATTAGATCCAAAGCAGCAGATCCCCTTGTTTTCTCCCCTACCTTTTGGAAGATAAAGTTGTCAGCAAGAGAGGATAAGAATTTGCTTTCTCCATCCAGGAGGATTCTGAGGGCTTACAAGGTTATTCATTGTGGGCAAAGTCTTATCTAGCTGTATTTCTTCATGGTTCTCCTGCGTGAGAGCCTGGTACTGGTCTGAGCAGTATGGGTGCTGACTGCCTCTCGATCCTCCTGCTTCTCTGAGTCACATGCTTCCATTCCTCTGTTTTGTCAGGTGCAGTTCGAATTTCTTCTCTTTCTGTATCATGAAGAGATAATTCTGCTCTGTCTAAGAACTCTTCACCTTCCTTAATGATTTTCAAGGTAGTTAACCTCTCTTCTAGATATCGCAACTTTTCCTCCAACAGGGACACAAGCTTGCATTTCTGGCATGTGAAGTTTGGCTTTTCCACTGGCAAGTCTGTGAACATGTAGCAGGATATGCAGCTCACCAAATGGCTCCTGGACTCTTCCATGTTCTTTATTGTTAATGAAAACAGTGAAAAGCGCTCCAAAATATATAGATATAGGAACTCCAGTATACAGTGCATTGTGAAAGTATTTGGCCCCCTTGAACTTTTCTACCCTTTGCCACATTTCTGGCTTCAAACATAAAGATATAAAATTCTAATTTTTTTGGGAAGAATCAACAACAAGTGGGACACAATCGTGAAGTGGAATGAAATTTATTGGATATTTTAAATTTTTTTAACAAATTAAAAACTGAAAAATGGGGCATGCAATATTATTCAGCCCCTTTACTTTCAGTGCAGCAAACTGACTCCAGAAATTCAGCGAGCATCTCTGAATCATTCAATGTTGTCCTAAATGACTGGTTATGATAAATAGAATCCACCTGTGTGTAATCAAGTCTCCGACAAATGCACCTGCTCTGTGATAGTCTCAGGTTTCTATTTCATGTGCAGAGAGCATCATGAAGACCAAAGAACACACCAGGCAGGTCAGAGATACTGTTGTGGTGAAGTTTAAAGCCGGATTTGGATGCAAAAAGATTTCCCAAGTTTTAAACATCTCAAGGAGCACTGTGCAAGCGATCATATTGAAATGGAAGGAGTATCAGACCACTGCAAATCTACCAAGACCCGGCCGTCCCTCTAAACTTTCATCTCGAACAAGGAGAAGACTGATCAGAGATGCAGCCAAAAGGCCCATGATCACTCTGGATGAACTGCAGAGATCTACAGCTGAGGTGGGAAAGTCCGTCCATAGGACAACAATCAGTCGTACACTGCAAAAATCTGGTCTTTATGAAAGAGTGGCAGGAATAAAGCCATTTCTCAAAGATATCCATAAAAAGTCTGGTTTGAAGTTTGCCACAAGCAACCTGGGAGACACACCAAACATGTGGAATAAGGTGCTCTGGTCAGATGAAACCAAAATCGAACTTTTTGGCCACAATGCAAAACGATATGTTTGGCGTAAAAGCAACACAGCTCATCACCCTCAAAACACCATCCGCACTGTCAAACATGGTGGTGGCAGCATCATGGTTTGGGCCTGTTTTTCTTCAGCAGGGACAGGGAAGATGGTTAAAATTGATGGAAAGATGGATTCAGCCAAATACAGTATCATTCTGGAAGAAAATTTGTTGGAGTCTGCAAAAGACCTGAGACTGGGACGGACATTTATCTTCCAACAAGACAATGATCCCACACATAAAGCAAAATCTACAATGGAATGGTTCAAAAATAAACGTATCCAGGTGTTAGAATGGCCAAGTCAAAGTCCAGACCTGAATCCAATAGAGAATCTGAGGAAAGAGCTGAAAACTGCTGTTCACAAACGCACTCCATCCAACCTCAATGAGCTCGAGCTGTTTGCAAGGAAGAATGGGCAAGAATTTCAGCCTCTCGATGTGCAAAACTGATAGAGACATACCCCAAGCGACTTGCAGCTGTAATCATAGCAAAAGGTGGCGCTACAAAATATTAACTCAAGGGGGCCGAATAATATTGCATGCCCTGCTTTTCAGTTTTTAATTTGTTATAAAAGTTTAAAATAGCCAATAAATTTTGTTCCACTTCACGATTGTGTCCCACTTGTTGTTGATTCTTCCCAAAAAAATAGAATTTTATATCTTTATGTTTGAAGCCAGAAATGTGGCAAAAGGTAGAAAAGTTCAAGGGGGACAAATACTTTCACAATGCACTGTATATATATATATATATCCATCTGAACTAACATGCCTTCTGAGGACTAATTCAGCTGCATATATTCAGTGGTGATAGCAGGAGTTAGGCAGGCAGGGATTGTGACAGTGTATACAGCACAAGAGGGTCCATTGAACGTTCTGTCTGCTCGTGCTGATACAGATATCTATAGACATAGCCCCAGATATCAGGGGCAAGGGCTAATTTTTTTTGTCTTAATCCTGATTATTTTCTAAAAAAAGTAATAGTGTCCAACATTTTACTGCTCCATTTGCATGTTAGCACTGCAGAATATAGCCAGATCTTTTCCATCATCAGACGTGATCCCATATTACAGCAATAAAAATTCAGAAATTTGTAGTGAACGTGGAAAATATTATTCTTCATTTACAATTTGTAACAGTGTGTCAGTAAAGTCATTCACACGTGGTCACTGTGAATAATAGGAAACTACAAGCCCGCTATTTAAAATCGTGGTTGTCCGTCAGACGTATCAAATATAACTGCGGTACAAATCCAGCCATTTATAGTGACTGTGGAAAATATTGTCCTCCATTTACAGTTTGTAGCAGTGTGTCAGTGAAGCTATTTACACGTGGTCGCTGTGAATAATAGGAAACTACAAGCCCGCTATTTAAAACTGTGGGCGTCCGTCAGACGTATCACATATAACTGCGATACAAATCCAGCCATTTGTAGCAACCGTGGAAAATATTGTCCTCCAGTTACAGTTTGCAGCAGTGTGTATTATCCTCCATTTAAAATAGGCAAGGCGCGTGGCAAGGGACGGGGAAAGGGATGTGATGGTGATGGTGCATGCAGAGGTCAAGGCCGAAGCAATAGGCAAGCTGAAATTGTGCCACAACAAACACCCACATCTTGTCGACTGACCCTACTGTCCCAATTACTAGGGGACCGCAGCACACCACTATTGAAACCAGAGCAGTGTCAAAAGGTTGTTGGTTGGATAGCAGACAATGCTTCCAGTTACTATGCCACCACCGCCACCACCCTGCCTTCCACACTGTCAAGTCTCAGTAGCTGTGAATCTGGACTGCATATTCCTCACACTGATCCTCCTTCCTCCCACCATGCCGAGTGCCCGGAGACAACTGATCCCACACTTGGACACTTCGAAGAACTGTTAACTTTTCCATTTATAGATTCTTCGAGCCTCTCGCCTGGCCAGCTTGAAGCGGGGCAAGAGGAGATCGCATGTAGCGATGCCCAAATATTTGAGCAGCCACGGTCACACGGGGGGAGGGAGGCCTAGCACCACAACAGAAAGGAACAAGCAGTGTGGTGCCCACAGACACCAGGTGGGAAACCGTTCACCGGAACACCAACACAATGGAAGTTGCGACTACACCTGTTAGGTCTTCCCGAGTCTGGTTCTTTTTTATAGACTCTGCAGATAACCCCAAAAAGGCCATTTGCACCATCTGGCAGGCCAACATCAGCAGGGGTAGCAAAACTAGCAGCCTGACCACCAACAGCATGCTCAGGCACATGATAGCAAAGCTCCCGACTAGGTGGGCCGAACGCCAGGGTCCAAAAACAGTGTCTGCGGGTGACACCACTGCTTGCTCTGCTGTTGTACGTGCACGCCAATCACCTGTTCATGGCTCATGCAAAGATGCAAAGATGAGCTGCACCTGTCATTGCACACTCGCAGCCACCACCATCAGCATCCACGTCCACGTCCTTGTCCCAGCGCAGCGTTCAGTTCTCCCTACTCCAGTCCCTGGAGCGCAAGCACAAATACGCAGCGAACGCCCCAGAGGCCACAATATTAAACTCACATTTCGCGAATGCTTGGGCTCAAAATGTTGCCTTTTAGGCTTGTGGAGACGGAAGCTTTCCCCAATCTGATGGCGGAAGCCGTCCCTCAGTACTCGATCCCCAGCCGCCACTATTTCTCCCGATGTGCCGTCCCTGCATTACACAAGCACGTGTCCCAGAACATTACCCATGCCCTCAACAACGCAGTTACTGGGAAAGTCCATCTAACCACGGACACGTGGACAAGTGCTTGTGGTCAGGGATGGTGCATCTCGCTGACGGCACACTGGGTTAACATAGTGGAAGCCAGGACCCAGTCGGACCTTGGGATGGCACACGTCCTCCCGACGCCGAGGATTTGGGATCCTGGGTCAATCGGGGTTGCCCCCACATTCTATAGTTCCTGCACCTCCTCTTCTTCAGCCTTCATCTCCGAAATGACCACATCAATCGGAAGCTGTAACCACTGCAGCACTGCCTCGGCCAAGCATCAACAGGCTGTGCTGAAGCTAATATGCTTAGGTGACAAACCGCACACCGCTGAAGAGTTGTGGACAGCTCTGAAAGAGCAGGCAGATCTGAACCTACAGCCAAGCATAGTGGTGTGTGACAATGGCCAGAACCTGTTGGCAGCTCTGAAGCGAGGCGAGCTCACACACGTACCATGCCTGGCCCATGAGCTCAACCTCGTGGTTAAGCGGCTTCTCAAAACCTACCTGGATCTGCTGGATTTGCTTGTCAAAGTACACCACGTGTGTGCCCATTTTAGAAAGTCAGCTACAACTTCTGCCACCCTTGCCGTGCTTCAGCAACGTTTGCAGTTTCCAGCTCACAGACTGGTGTACGATGTCCCCATGTCTTGGAACTTAATGTTGCATATGTTGGGAAGGATTTGTGAGCTGCACATAAGACAAGACCTCAGGAGTGGGCATGGATGTCAGACATCTGTGCCGTCCTCCAAAACTTTGAGGACTCCACCAAGATGGTGTGCGGCGTTGATGCCATAATTAGCATCACCATCCCGCTTTTCTGCCTTCTGAAATGATCGCTGCTCAGAATTAAAGAGGAGGCATTGCAGGCGGAGCATGATGAGATGGAGCAAGGAACCATACAGGGTGATTCCCCATGGCCCAGCCTCATCTCTTCCCAACATGGATTGGGTGACAATGAGGAAGAGGAGGAGGAAGAATAGGAACTAGTTTTCTGCGCTATAGGCGGTACTACCCACACAACTGTCATACCGTCTGTTCAGCTTGGATGGTCTGTGGAGAGGGAAGAGGGAGATTAGGAGGAGAGCATGTTCAGTCATCCTCTTGGTGATGACACGAAAGTCTTGCCATGTCTAGCACACATGGCTGAGTTTATGTTACGCTGCCTTTCCCGTGACCATCGTGTTCTCCAAATTTGGGTGACAGTCATTACTGGTTGGTGACACTTCTAGACTCACGCTAATGAAGACCTTTCTATCTCTTATTCCCGCGGCGGACAGGTCTAATAAAATGGGGCAGTACCAGAAGGCCCTTGTTGCGGAATTATTAAAAAATTCTCATATGAAAACGCTGGAGGCAGAGGTCACAGTTCCTTGGACCACCAAGGAATACAGGCGAGTGAGACACAAATACAATCCAGCAGAGGCAGGGGAACACTGTCAAAGGTCTGGGACAGTTTTCTCAGACCCTCCCATCGCACAGCCCCTGATGAGCGGGATTTTCTCACAAGGAGGGATAATTTTACGAAGATGCTGAAAGAGTACCCTGCCGACCGTGCCAACGTCCTACGTGATTCCTCTGTGCCTTATAATTGTTAGGTATCCAAGCTGGACATGTGGCATGAACTGGCTCTCTATGCCTTGAAGGTCCTGCCCTGCCGCTAACGTTTTGTCAGAGCAGGTTTTTAGTGCCGCTGGGGGAATTATAACTGATAGGCGCATCCGCCTGTCAACTAAAAATGATAATAGGCTGACTCATAAAAATGAACAAGGGCTGGATTGGGCCAGACTTCTCAACACCACCGAATGATAGCAGAGGAACATAAACTCAAATCCAGTGTCTTTTTTTTTGGAGGTCTATTCCCATGCACCTCTTCACACCCAGACATGGGTATACGCTTCCTGATTTTGTCTATTTGCTGTTGTCTTCCTCCTTCTCCTCATCCTCATCCTCCACCACCATATCACCTGGGTGACCGTGATGCAACACCCACATAATTTTTTTTAAGGTTGTTTATGATGCCCGTAGGAAATGTTTGTTATACACTATGTTCATGTATACCCCCCAGGGGTAAATGTTTTTCAGCCCATGCACTTAGTGCATGGCCATTACAAGTATGGGAGACCGGCTCCTTTAAAATGGGAATTTTTTTTAATGAGGCCCTCCTCTACGTCTCTTCCAAGGGGCATTGGAGTGCGTCCAAATTTTCGGCAGACCTTGCAGTCACTGCATACGCAAGAACAATATAGGAGGCCAGCTCCTTTACAATGGGAAGATTTTTTTATGAGGCCCTCCTCTACGTCTCTTCCAAGGGGCATTGGAGTGCGTCCAAGTTTTTGGCAGCTCTTAGTCACTGCATATGTAAGAACAGTATAGTAGATTCGCTCCTTTATAATGGGAACATTTTTTTTAATGAGGCCCTCCTCTACTTCTCTTCCAAGGGACATTGGAGTGCGTCTAAGTTTTTGGCAGCCCTTGCAGTCACTGCATACACAATAACTGTATAGAAATTCTGCTCCTTTCTAATGAGAACATGTTGTTACAGAGGCCCTCCTCTATGTGTCTTTAAATTGGTATTGAGGTTTTTCCTACATTTAGGCAGCCGTTGCAGTCACTGCATACGCAATAACTGTATAGTAGAACCCCTCCTTTCTAATTGGAACATGTCATTACTGAGGCCCACCTCTATGTGTCTTCAAATTTGTATTTACGGTATTTCACAAATTTAGGCAGCCCTTGCAGTCACTGCATGGGCATTACCACTATAGGAGACCCACTCCCTTATAATGGGAATTTTTTTTTTTCTGAGGCCCTCATCTATGTCTCTTCAAAGGGGTATTGGGGTGCGTCCAAATTTTTGGCAGCCCTTGCAGTCACTGCATATGCAATAACAGTATAGGAGACCCACTCTTTAATAATGAAAACAACAAAGCATAGCCGGCTGATAGCCCTCTAACGATAGTGAGGGCCGACAGCTGGCCCTTTAAAAATAGTAAGGGCCGCCTGATGACCTTATGAAAATAGGCTTTGTGACTTTTCCTTCATAAATGAAACAGGATGTGTCTGATCATGTCTCACACACCACATGGGAAGATAAGGCAGTAAAATGTTAAAATGATATTTACTGGTAAATGTATTTTTTACCTTTGAAAGCAATGCAAAAGTGTAAAAACGCATAAAAAATGCTACGTGTGAACAAAGCCTAAGGTGTGGAGGATCATTTTTGTTTTTAGTTATTTATTTTCCCTTAAGTACAAGTCATTACCCTGGAAAGGATGTTTCTTAACATTTTTCTCAGGAAAATCCATTTTGGTTTCGTTTTTGTATGTATATTTTATTGTGAGCCCGTATAAGTGGGGTAATACTCTGACAAAATTGTTCACAGCAGTGACCAGGAAGTCAGAGATGCTTCCAGGGGTCTTCACCATGCTTAGGCCCCCTGCAGACCTCCGGGGGCCGCCGTAAAAATGCTTGAGTTTCCCATAGACTTACATTGGGCTCGTTGCTCGGGTTGAGCACTCGAGTATTCCAATTTGCTTGACTCGAGCAACGAGTACCCGAGCATTTTAGTGCTCGTTTATGACTATATAACACTGTTATCCATGGCCCCTTCCCTGGCTATAAATATCAGCCTGCAGCTGTCTGCCTAGCCTTTGCTGGTTAGATTTTATAAGGGGACCCTACTTCAATTTTTTTCTGGGGTCCCCCTGTATTCTAGCTTTTAAAGACTAAGCAAACAGCTGTTGGCTGTGATTAATAGCCAGGGAACATTTTTGGCTAATGGCCCCTTCTCTGGCTATTAATATCAGTCCCCAGTGGTTGGCTTTCCCTCTGCTGGTTATGAAAATGACATGGAAGCCCACCCCATTTTTTTAAATTAAGGGTATGTGCCCACGATCCGGATGTAGCAGCACTTTGGACACAGCATATTTTTTCTGCATCCAAAACACTGCGTTCTATCGAACGCAGGTAAATCCGCATGTGTTCACTGAACCATGCTGATTTACCGCATTCAATACATTCTAATAATCAAATTTCTGTTGCGGAGACTAGCGACTCTGCAAGAGAAATTGACATGCTGGGGTCCTGAAAGATGTGCTGCATGTCAATGTCCGTGGGTGATCTGCAGCTTCAGATGCATGCTTAGTGGCCTCCACTATCTAGTATCCGCTGCAGATTTTGACCGAGAATAAAACACTGAGAATAAAACACTTTATTTGAAATAAAACAGACACATTCTTTAATCATTTAAATTAACCAATATACTCACCCCAGGTCCGATGGTAATCCAGGGGTTAAAGCGATATCCCACGTTCTTTTTTCAAATATCTTTATTTAGCTCCAAAAAGCATTCATTGCTGTACAAAAATGCCTAAAAAACGCATAAAAAGATTGCATCAAAAACGCTCCAAAATCGCGTCAAAACGCACGTTTTTGTCACAGTGTTTTTGCTGCCAAGAGCTGCAGAAACCTTGCAGAAATTTCTGCAGTCAAATACTGAACGTGCACACATAGCCTTAAAGCCATCCCACCAGCGTTAAAGTGTAACATAATCGGGATGGTCCTAACCTCTAGTATTAAAAACGTACTACCCGACAAATGGGAAGCTATATAAATGTTATCTCCTGCTCGAAGAAAGGGAGGCCAAACCCTTACCTGCACTAAATGAGGAAACCTGAAACATCCGAAAAAAATTAACTGTAGTATAAGTTGGTATGCACACAAAATAGGAGCAAAATAATTGCAGATCTGAGCTGCCCAATAGAATAACACTGGTCTCAGTACTATGAGATGTTTTATAGCACTCAGCCGTGTTATACGGTCCTGTGTGCGAACCCTAATAGTGTAGAAGCAGGACACAGAAAAGTTAAAGCAGTATTCCCTTCTCTAAGAACCTATCCCAATATGTAGAAGGTGTAGTAGTATTATTAGCAAATACCTCCAATTAGAAATGTAGTAAAGTTCTTCTGATTCACTATGTCACTTACCTCATGTGCAAGGCATTGCAGTAGAGTTATCCATTGTTATGACCTCTCATGTAGTGACAGTTAATTGTTAGTGGTCAAAACCATGAATACTGAAACTACTGAAATGTCCTGCACATGGAGTAAGAGACATAGCTTATCAGAAAAACTATACTACATTTGTAACTGGAGGCATTTGCTAATATTATTATGGAAGATGGGAATACCTCTTTAACAGTTAGGTGGGAGTGTGTGGGAGTAAGAGAGAGTTAGTTCCTGGATACAGTGAGTCAGTAGGCCGCATAGTAATAAGTGTGTGAAAGGAAGAAGCAGAACAGTATATGGGGCCCATTATTCTTTATACAGCATTATATGGGGCTCATTATTCTTTATGGAGCATTATATGGGTTCCATTATTCTGCATAGAGCATTATATGGGGCTCATTATACTGTATGGAGCAATATATGGGGCTCATTATACTGTATGAAGCAGTATATAGGGCTCATTATTTTGTATGAAGCAGTAGTTGGGGCTCATTATACTGTATGGAGCATTATATGGGTCTCATTATACTGTATGGAGGACTATGTGGTGCCCATAATACTGTATGGAGGACTGTGTGGTGCCCATAATACTGTATCGAGGACTATACTGTCTGGTCTGCACTATGAGCTGTGAGGATTCGCTGGTTTCTGAGCTATTGTAGAATTTACAATAGATATCACTCATGTAATGGAAGAAGTAAGTGAAATCTTTGGCATTGTACTATATATATATTCTCTGCTGTATCTGTACATCATGAATCGTGGTATGTGTTAAAGGGGCCCACTGAGACTATTTTGCCAAAATGAAAATCTGGAGCCGGCCCTGACAGGTGTGGCATATCAAGATGGTGATTAGACAACATGATTATGGCACAGGTGTGTCTTAGGCTGGCCACAATAAAAGGCTACTGTATAATATATATATATATCGATTTATAAAATAAAAATTAAAACTATGGTTACTCTTTAACTATTGCTGGCAACTTCCTTTTAAGGTGAGATGACCAGTTAAGATTCCATCGCAATATTCCATCATGACATCACAGCTATTGTGACATCATAATTCCCCACCTCTACTTGTACTAGTGTTTACACCCCTAGAGTCACTTTGATACCCCGGTGTCATTGTTTTCAGTGTTTAGCTATTTAATTAGTGATATACTGACTGCGCATTTGATTGCAATGTCTGGAATTCCTCCAGACAAACTTGAGATGTTGGCACAACTCCAGGGTATTTTTACCACCTATAGCCCTGACATTGTGCTACCACTACCCGATGGCGTCCTCAGCTTCACTTACCGGCTGGTGAGGGAACTAGTAAAGGACTGCCTGACCAAATATCACCAAGGTCGTATTACTTCTGAATACCTTCAGCATTTACAGCAGAACATCAGGACATTAGTACAACAGGTAAATAGCAGGCAATCTGCACAAATTATTATTATTATTACTAGTATAATATCATTATTGGTATTATTATTATTATTATTATTATTATTATTATTATTATTATTATTAAAATGCCTAGTTGGTTACACTAACATAGTGGTATGATTGATATTAATACTTAGTACCAATAATTAATTTAGATTTTCTCCAATGTCAGGCATGGTCATATTTGTAATTGAGATCCCTATATTTGGAAGTGGGTGTAGGGATGTAGCATGTGCTGGCGTGATTCAGATGTCGGGGCTGGATCTCATTCCCAGTCTGGCTCTGGTCCTTCAGTAAAGATACTTTTTTAGCACCTGAATTCAGATTTCTTATAAATACATAATTAGGATTTTTATTGTGCATAATATATATTAATAATTTATCTTAGAGCATAAAAATTCCCCATTGACCAGTAGAGCAAAGTATCCATAGCTCTTTCTTATGTTCCAGTATCTGATGATCAGCCTATGGAATTGCCACCTTAACTATTGCTAGGTAATTTCCTTTTAATGTGAGATGTCACGCTAAGATTTCATCATGGAATCACTGCTATTATGACATCACCACAACCACTTACATACAAGTGTTTACACCCCTAGTGTCACAGTAATACCCCGGTGTCATTGTTTTCATTGTTTAACTATGTAATTAGTGATAAACTGAATTACTTCTGAATATCTTGAGCATTTACAGCAGAATATCAGAATATTAGTACAGTAGATAAATAGCAGGCAATCTTTACAGACAGTATAAAAATAGTAATAATAATCTATAATAATAATGTAACAAAAGTTTGTTTACATTAAAATAGTTTTTTAGGTAGATTCCAATATAATATATACCCAAATACCTGGATATGTAGTATTTGTAGCTGCAGATAGGAGTAAAATGGTGACCCAAATGATGACCTCCGTTCTGCACTTTCCCTCATGATTTTCCTTTTCTATTTATTTCCATTTCTATAGGCTGAAGAAAAATCCTTAAGCGGAGAATTGGCCTTTTTTAAACAACTGGCTAAAGAAGTCCTGCATGTATTGGATCTTCCGGCCCACTCACTGGAGCGCCTGGTAAGGATCCACCATCTTCTATATCTCGTGTCCCTGTTGTCTGATCTTCTCCAGATTACCAGTCATATAGGAGAAGCTCAGATTTATGATGACAGAGGCCTCCCTGTCAGCTCCAGGCGGGCACAGGATATTTTATGACAGCCTGTCCCTGTGGCTCCATCCTCTGTGATGACAGTCTGTACTCAGCGATAGAGGGTTTTTTCTGAGTATGTCTTTCTTGATTATCACAATCTTCCTTCTTCTAAATGCTGCAAATCTGACAATAGAAGTTATTAGAGAACAGTTGTGTTTACAAGTCCTTTATATATGAATGTGGATTTACTGCAGGGATCGGCTGTGGATAGTCCGCTCAATACTGAAATTATCCAGCAAGTCCTACCTGCCCCTTATGTATGTATTAATTTAGTATTTGTGAAATGTTATACTAATAGTGCATATTATATCCATCAGGAAACATCAGAAGGTGACTCCAAAGAGGGGCAAGACCTATCTATCCCTGACCCTAATACCAGTCAGAGGGGGCTAAACCCTAATCTGATAGGAGGTAAGCCGATCATCTTTATTTTTTATATTCAAATATCGAGATATTTTTGAGAATGTCAGAGAATATGCAAATTTACTCTCCATCCTCTGCATGAGGCTCTTTAACCCCCTATAGACTATAATGGAGAGGGTGCATGTAATTCTGCTTCTCTCCTCTGGGCTCTTCTCAGCTCCAAAATGTAGAAAGAGTCTCATAGGTGTTCAGTTACGGAATTGTTTAAGATTTAATCAGATCCTGAACAATCCCACATTCATGGACCAGTATATCTATCTATGGATGTGCCATAAATGTATGTGCAGAACACCATATACCTAGTATTATATCATTTATAGAGGTCTTGTCATTTCCTTCATTATATGGATGTGTTATATAATAAGTACTGATATAGACTCTTGATGATTTTATCTTTATTTTAGAAACAACTGTTCCGGCAATTACTGATGGTGGAATATGTGAGACACCAGAGACCCACGAATCTACCAGTGTAAGTATCAGAGGAGACGTCTATGTATCATCAGATAACGGGGTATGAATTACACATGTAATATTATACCCCATATGACAATGTTCTTATGTAGATCAGACTTATTATATGTGTGATGACATTATTATTCCTGTCTCCTCTGTGTGATGTCCCTTATCATCTCCTGCAGTATATGTCTGTTTATGGAGGATATCCATAATGTCTGTGGAGGGTCCGGCTTGTATCACGTCTTCTACATCTGCTGCAGTGCGATCAGCAGGGACATAATACAGAGGAGAAACTTTTATTTTCCCACAGTTTCTATGTCTTAACATAATTTTTTATTATTTCTAGGCCGTGATCGGATCATTGAACTCGGGGAGAGATCCTTGTAAGTTCGACTATACACCAATCAAACTGATCAGCAGTGGATCTTTTGGGTGAGTTTTTTTTGGCATAATGTACATTTTTCCTAGGGCTCCTTATGAAAATGCCTCTATCTCTTTACCCTACTTGTACAATATTATCATAGAAAAATTATGAGTCAGCATCACTGTCCACATCTAATTGTGGCTATTCAGGTCAGTTAGGATATGACGGTTATCCATGATGTGACATGGACATGTGACATGGATCCATGAAATAACACTACGTAAATGATCACCTATGGGAGGTTCTTCTACCATCGGTGATCATTTACGTAGTGTTATTTCATGGATTCCTAGTGTTGGCCGTACATTTAGCTTTAACCACTAATACAGAAGACTATTTGATGAGGTTTATAGACACTTTCTTATAAATCTTATAAGTTATGGATTTTCTTCTTCTCCAGAGCCGTCCACTTAGTGCGTCACAGAGAGACAAACCAGACATTCGCTATGAAGAAACTGGACAAGCGGACTGTGAGTGATCCAGTAGTTATGGAAGCGGCCTTTCTAGAGAGGGACATCCTAACATTCTCCGATTGTCCCTTTGTGGCCTCCATGTTTTGCTCCTTTCCAACTAAACGTCATCTGTGCATGGTCATGGAATATGCACCAGGTAGGTCATATCCATCGTATCTATATCCAGCCCTGGTCTGGAGCACTTTCACAGAGAAATAAATAAGAGGCTTTGCAGATGAGGCCTGGCTCTGTCTTCTCGTATAGGGTCACTCTGCAGTATACAGTGTATGCTTTACATTGTACAGTATATCTCAAAAGTTTCCGCCTAATTCTCATTCACACTCATCAAGTGTAATTTACATTGTAACAAACCCTCTCCCTTTGCTTTCTGCTGTAGGAGGAGACTGTGGCAGTCTTATCAACAAACAAGGGCCTTTACCTGTCCCCTTGGCCCGTTTATACATTGCCGAAACAGTTCTCGCGGTGGAATACCTTCATAGCTATGGTGTGGTGCACAGAGACCTGAAGCCTGACAAGTAAGTGACCCTTGTAGTATAAAAAAGGAGAATACAATTAGAGATTGTCATAAAGTCCATAGGTTATTACTAGTGGCTAACACCATCTTTTTTTTTCACAGCCTCCTGATAACGGCAACTGGTCATATTAAAGTTAGCGATTTTGGCCTTTCCAAACTTGGCCTCATGAGACCAACATCAGAGATCTACAAGGCCCCAACTGAGGACATCACCAGGGAGTTCCGTAATAAAGAGGTTGGCTTTACTTCCAGGAACTTATTCTTTACTGATCTCATCTATTTCTCCTCTATTTTCTGATCTAGAAAACGTTCCAACTGATGTTATTTGTCACAACTATTTTCATTGATTATCAACTTATTCTTCTTTTGCTTTCCAGATTGCTGGCACCCCTTATTACATGGCCCCAGAAGTCATCTTAGAGAATGGATATGGAAGGCCTGCTGACTGGTGGTCAGTTGGAGTCACCCTATATAAATTTCTTCTAGGATATGTACCATTTAATGGGAATTCCATATATGACACTTACTGCATTATTGTCCGTGGTAAGTAAAATAATCTAAATTCTATGTGATGTCATTGTTATTTGGTTAAATTGGTAAAAGGTTTTTTATAATTTTCTCTAATATTTGCTTTTTATATAACAGATGATGTAATTTGGGATTTTAATAATTCCGCTCCTCCACCTGAAGCTCGGGACCTCATCACTGAGTTGCTTAGAAAAAATCCAACATATAGACTTGGGACAGGTAATGTATATAATAGTATTAATAATGACTTATTACACCCCTGTGACCAAACAAACCATTAAGTTCATAACGATCAGCACTGAGGTTCTCTACTCTATCAGCTTGCTCATTCCCCATTCTTCATGCTATGTCTTTCAGTATGTTTCCTTCACTTTGGCTCTGTAACATCTTCATTTCAGATTAACATAAACTTTTCCGATATGGAGCCGGCTATCTGACAATGTCTATAACTCTATTTATTGTCTTCTTTTTCCAGGAGGAGCAAATGAGATTAAGATGCATCCATTCCTGCATGACTTAGACTTTGACAATCTTCTAAGTCAGAAGGCGCTGTTCGTTCCTGATCTTGAATCTGTAGAGGACACCAAATACTTTGAGAGTAAGTGGAATGAGACATCATCTGCAGAATACTGCTGTTTTCACGTAAAATGAAAGACAAGACAATTAGTTTCCATAATTATTAGGAATAAAATGGCGACTGTCTGTGTTATACTAATGATCTTTGACAACACTTGTATTTTGTAGCTCGTACTTGGAGACACAAACATTCGGATTCATATAGGTGGGACATGATTACGGACATTGACTGGCCAGAAGGCAAAAACTTTGTTTCAACCTCCCAGAAGTTTTCTAAAGTAAGTTTGTGACAGATAAGATCCATAAAACCTATTATCAAAGATAACAGCCGGGGGAGTGAGAGGGGTTCACACAGATCCATAGATCATTTGTCAGGCATAATAGCTGGGGAAGGTGGAGGGGTCACAAATATCCCACCGCGCATACCAGTTTTTTCACAGATGACACCGGAGAAATCACACAGATCCCACCGCTGCCACTAGTTTGTCAGGGAGACGTAACCTCGCTGCCTCCAATCGTCAGGGCAATTGCACAATTGACTGACGAGTGAAGGCCAAGGCCGCGATTGCTTCCTCTACTAGGCCAGTTATTGGTGAACTCACAGTAAGCATATGGTATATACACCTCCGATTCCTACAAATAGAATATATATATATGCCTGGGTACGGTCACTGTCAACTCCAGAATTACAAAGGGAACTACTGGTTGCCACAACCAATCATACAGGCCAATTTTATGGAGGGAAGCACTCCAATTGGGAAAAGGGAACACTCTGACAGTGAACTATGTCTTCCAGAATGACAATGACAGACACCCCAATTCTGCTTTATATTAGATCAAGGTTACGCCCATATACCTCCCCTTGGTGAACTCATGTGGGGACTGGTTGTGGGATGTGCTAGGTCTTTCAGAATTTTATGAGATCCCTAACTTACTGGATATCTTCACCCCTGGAAGGTACCATTCAGTAGATATTGTCGTCATGCTTGTTATCGCGATTTTACGTGCCTACACAGATGAAACATGACATGGATGGCACCATCCATCAGGCTGATATTAAGTTGGAGGGGTTAGAATAGAATCACGGTGATGTGAGTGAATGCATTAAGTTTGTTCCTTTGATACAATGTGGAAAATATGTCTCCCATAAATACCGGATCAATGCAAACCCCATTATTCTTCACTGACTACTCTCTCCAAAATGTCTCAGAACCGTGCTTTGATCAAAGGAATCTCTAGCCTGGAAAGGATACTTCTCCACCTCTCTGTAAACAAATCTCAATCTTTGTGTCTTTTTTACAGATTAAACCTCATATTGCAATTACCTGGTCAGTGCAGGAAGTCCATACTTCAATGGAGGTTGAAGTGTCAGCTCTCTCACTTCCCCAATTATAATTTGTTTCTCTCTTCCCCAGCTATAATTAATCCTATATCTTCAACTTGGGGGGGATAACATTCTCTATTTGGAGATGTCTTTAGGGACTTTAATTTTTCTCTGACACCTATAATTAAAAGCTGTTTTATAATTAAATACATTTTATATTTTTTTTCTGTGTATTTTAGTTCTGTTCTACCAATACAAGGATGATAAACAATGAGGAACCCAAGTCACCTCCAGAGTATTCCCGAGACAGTGCAAAACACTCAGACATGTAAGTAGATTACACTAGTGAAATGGGTCACTAGATGGCACAGCAAACCGGGAATCAGCATTTTAGTATGGAATGAAGCACACTAGGATGTAAAAATGAACTGTTAATTGCTTGAAAAGATTAAATGTATATACAGCAGGTAATATGGTAGTTGTCCTCCAGAAGTTCTGCTTTACATGGAGGTACACACTTTACATTCACGACTGCAGGCACATGTCTTGTGAGAAACGTTACAGTGATACAGCAAGTAGGAATGGGGCCCTCCATTTTAACTACCTTTCGCCCTCAGCTCACTTCCATGCACAAGTTGTGCCCAAGCCTTGCAAGCCAGGTATCTCTTTACTAATGTACCTGGGTCTAGCCTACACGCAGCCTCTGTCCATTTAAAACTCCAGTGCTGTCTCAGGGTTCCAACTAACCAAGGATATACCTTTGAACCTCCAGTCCTCTAGAAGCTAAGTCTCCAGTCTGCAGTTTCCATCCTTAACTTTCAAGGCACCCAGACTTGCCTGTGACATCCAACTACCACCTATGCATTCTTGAGCACGGCATCCCCTCCATGTTATCCAAATGTGCAGGTGTCCTTCCCTTTTGTATGGTTTTTACTTGTAATTTATGTTTTTCTTCCACCAAACAGGCAGAAAGAATCTTCTTCTAAATCTGATAGTGACAAGAAATGTTGCACTGCTAAAAACAGCACGTCAGAAGCGGGAGAACGTAGAAGAGGTAAGTGTGAACATAAGCTCCATGTTGTATGATGTCAGTCCATGGAAAGAAGTCATATGGAGCAGATGTTCTCTGTCCATAGTGGGATTGTCACATGTATAATGACTGACAATGACCCCATAGCTCTGTATGGAAAAGATTCTTCTACTGTCCTCTCACAGTGACACTATAGTAGTATTCTCTAATATTGAGTCCCATTATTTACATTAGTTATGTCTCCTCTCATAGGTTCCATCTTCCGCCGTCTGATATCATCCTGCCGGCGTGGATTTTCCAGGGCTGCCCGCACCATCAGACAAAGCTGCATATTTGCAGGCTGTCAACAGGGCACCATAAACATCGCAAAGGCAGAAAAACACCACGTGTAGTGCCCTGAAGAGAGTGCAGCATGTCCACCATCAAAGCTGCACCTGTGTGGAAGGACTTCTTCTGACCAGGAAGAAACATCTGCAGAACAAGAAGGCCTCTCTAAGAACATCTCTTCATCCTTCCATGCAATTCTTAATTAAAAAAAATTCAAATTGATTAATATCCCTTTGCATTTAATGGAATGTTATTGACATTTATGGCATACGAGTGCTATACATCATATATGTCTGATGGGTGGGGTTACATACAGAAGAGTATTGCTTTCACGTTTGCCATTAAATGATCTAAACCTGGGCTAAAAGTGGAGGAGAGGACTAGTAATTCTGTGACATTTACAGAGTAACCGTCGTTTTGATTTTCTTTTCATTAATCAATAGTTCACATGAGAAAATAAAACATTTTGTTATTTATGTTATCAGAGAAATCTGTTTCATTCTCCACCTGGACTGATAATTCATTCTCAAAATTCTCAATTCACAGGTAAAAATTTGTCTTCAGTGAAGACAGACTTTCCCATTACTGAGATAGGAGATGACAGTTGGTGCTCATGAAGTTCTATGGAGAACTGTAACTGTGATTTCAGGAGAACTGGCATTAGATCTAGCTTCAGTCCCCTCCCCTTTTCATAGAATTTTAAAAGCACCAACTGTCATCTCCTGTGTAAGTAATGTGTCCTCACTTAGATTTTACCAATGAATTGAAAGTGAAAGATCAATTTCTCTGATAAGGCATATAACAGGTTTGCTTAATTTTATATGTACTATTGATTCATGAAATAAAGAGTAACTGTCGTAACCAGGTCCGTGGAGTCAATAAGCCAAACTTCCAAGTATAATAATTACTAATAAAAAATTTACTGCAACAAATAATAAATATTCAGCAATTTATGCATAAAAATAATTAATATTATACAATATAGAATGAGTTGTTTTCAGGTATGGAGGACGTTATACATTACTTAAATTGCATAAATTGCTGTAAACTGCTGCATTTTGGGAGGGGAGAAGGGTAGGGGGGATTTTCTATTTTTGAGTATTCATGTAAAGCTTTGATGTGAAATGTTTGTACTCATGCTTTATCCAAATGTTAAAACCTTTAATAAAAATGATTGTTCAAAAAAAAAAAGAATGAATTGTATTTTTTGTAGGCGACATTTCAGTACATACATAGAATTGTCTATATTATAATTTTAATTATGCAGAAAAGAAAGAATTTTGCTGCAGTTTCTATATACTGTATACCAATACATAGTTTAATCATAAAATATGCTATAAATTTATAGCTGTCAGGCCTTTACTGAAGCATTGGCATCAGACAGGTGTATATATTTTTATCCTGAAATTGCAGCAGTGCAGCTACAAAAAAGCAGCTTCATGTCACAAAGTAACCAAAGAAAAAAGTTGAAAAAAATATGGCCTTTAGTATTAATTAATGTACAGGTAGACAGATAGGCTATGTGGACAGTATAGAAATATAAATATCAGAGGCGGCTCTAGGTTTTCCAGCATATGGGGCAAGAATTCAGTTTGGCTCCTTCCCATACACAGCTTAAACGGTTTGAGTAGTCCTCGTGTGTCCACTCATATGCTGTTTGCACACTTAGGCCACGGCCCCACAGGGCCGGCCCGAGAGATTACGGCGCCCTGGGCGAAACTATTTTGTTGCGCCCCTACTATTCTTGGCAGTAGATGAAAACTTGGGATATAAATTTAGGAGCAAAATAAACCACAACAACAATGATTAATTAACTCTCTCCTAAATCTTTAATCTTCTGAGAAGTTGTATAGGACAAATATATACAAAGTAATCAATAACACAAAACAAAAACGACCATAGGTAATTAAAATTTTTGTTTCCTTGCCTTTTTTTTTAAAAGGATGACACTAAGTCACCAAGATTAATTTGTTTAGCAACTTCAGATTCTATCGAAATTGTTGCCAACCCAACCAACCTCTCTTGCATCATATTTGCCCTTAAATATGTTTTAATTAGCTTTGGTTTTGAGAAGCTTCTCTCTCCTGAGGCCACGGACACAGGCAGAGTCAAAAGAATTCTTAGAGCCACCACCAGGTTGGGGACACTTTCTTTCAAGTCAGATTTAAGCAAAAGTTCAAGAACGTCTTTTGGTGATGAATCTTCTGGAACACGTCTTGACATTGCCTGCAGTTCACCACATAGCTCTATGGCATCGATGTCTTTTACTTCATTGTGTGTAAGAGACTTTTCCAGAGCTTTACACTTATACAGAACAAATTTGCTTGGTTTTCCCTCAAGTGAACGGATGTGGTACAAAAATCCAAATTTCAATTCCATTTCTTTCAGCTGAGTGAACCGCTCATCAACTGAATTTATAGCAGTATCTAAGATCGCAAAGTAAAGGTTAATTTTGAAACTCTGTTTCTCATCTCTTATGGGCTCATCTTTCCCTTCATAAGAGAACTGTCTGTTTTTTTTCGTTAAACGTTTTGGCGCAGAACTTGACTCAAAATTAGCTGGTATGCCAAGCTCTTCTGCGATTTCCCTCGCATCAACTAACAGCTTCTCAAACTCTTCATCGCTTCTTAATGATTGCAGATATTTCTTTGTTTTGTCAAGGTGTTGAGAAGCTGCAGCTAAATCGAATTCTTGTGATTGAAGTAACTTACTTGTCAAATTGATTTCGTACAAAATGTTGAACCATACTAGAACAGATGTAACAAAAGAAAAGGTTCCAACTTGTTTAGCAAGACCTTGACCTTCTAGCCGGGAGACATTTCCAGAGCTTCCTGTGAGACTAATATTTTCTGCTATGTCCATTAGGGAATCATGGACTTCGCTCAATTGGTAACGGAGGGGGGCCAGAGCATCAATTCTACTTTCCCACCTTGTTTCGCTTAGAGGTTTTAGAGTCAGAGATGGCAAATGACGCACGAGTACTTCCCAACGCTGAGTTGACGAAGAGAAAAATACGTAGAGATTTTGAACTAACAGGAAAAAAGTTGTCGCTCCAAAACAACATTTAGTAGCATCGTTGACGACTAAGTTTAGAGAATGGGAGCTGCAAGGCACAAAGAATGCACGTGGGTTTATGTCCAAAATTCGTCTTTGTAGTCCAATGTTTTTTCCCTTCATGTTGCTCCCATTGTCGTAGCCTTGCCCTCATAAGTTGTCCACAGAGAGCGACAGTTCTTCAAATGTGTTCAAGACAGCGGCTGTCAAACCTCCTCCAGTTGTATCAGAAACAGGAATGAATCCCAAGAAGTGCTCTTTAATTTCAAACTTTTTGTCATCTGATGTGGAAACAAACCGAACAATGATAGTCATTTGTTCAACATGAGACACGTCAGAAGTACAATCCAGCACTACAGAAAAGTATTTTGCAGTTTTGACATCGTCAAGAATCTTTTCCTGAATACCATTACTTAGCAGTTGAATCATCTCATTCTGTATTGTTTTTCCCAAATAATGTGCATGAATCTCTTTGTCCCGGATTTTCCGAATGTGCTCACACATGACGGGATCGAACATAGCCAAATACTCCACAAATTTCAAAAAGTTCCCATTATTAGATGCAAACAATGCATCATTTGATCCACGGAATGCTAAGTTTTTGCGTACCTAGTACCCTCACTAGAGCTATCAACCTTTCTAAAATTTGATGCCAGTATTTTTCTTGCTTTTCAATTTTGCGGAAGTGTTCTTCGTCAATGGTCTTGTTCATCTTAAGTCTATTTTCGAGTTCCTTCCATTTTTGAAAGCTAATCATGTGATCTTTGCTTTTTTTGTGGCTGGCTAAAATAGAAGATATGTTTTTCCAGTCATTTACACCATCAGTACCTAAGGCTGAGCGTTTGATGATTCCTAGTTGAAGTGATGAGTCTGGAAACAACGTGCAGCAAAAACAAAAAACTGAATTTTTCCGAATAGAATACGTTAGCCAATTGCGTTCAAGACTTTCACCATTGACAAGACGACGTTTATAGTGAACACAAGAAAATTTTCTACGATTAGTGTCCAAAGGAAAATCGAAATCTTTAACTTGTGTGGGGCCGAGTTTTACTACATCTAGGCGTAAGTCATCATTGATTACGGTCCACGTAGCGGGATCGTCCGAATTGTCTTTGCGTAGTATTTCTATAGATGTACCAGCCTCCATGTTAGTACTGGTACTTTGATCAAATCTACCACCAGATATTGATGGTTGTAGTTCACTATTTTCAGCATGAGAAACAAATTCTATTTCCACATTCGATATTTCCGAGGCAACAGACGCCTGTTGTTCCAACGTTTGGAATTCCGCGTCTTCATTTCTATTGCTTAGATATTTTAAAAATGACCCTTTGATTTTTGAAAGTGATTTCTCCTCCTCAGCTTTTCTTTTACGGTTCTGAAACCCCAAAAGTTTTTTCTTCTTATCAGCCATGACTCGTTACAACACACAGCATTTACCTAAAAGTTAACGCGACGATTAAAATTGTTATCTGAACATTATATAATACGATTTTACTTTTAAGACAAAAACCACAAATTTCTTTAACAATTTCCAATGTTTCCAATATTTTTGAATATCAAAACAATATACCTACCTCGCAGCGCCTAACACTTTAGAACCTAGGCCAAAAATTTACTAAAAACCTCCTATTTTCTATTTGCATTCATGAAACCTCATGGAACAATGAATCTAATGAATATACAAAATAACAGCAATGGCTCACATGATAAAGCATGCAAACAGTAGAGACATACCTCGAAAATATTATAATTGCGCGCGCCAATATGCAAAAAATGTAGATACTATCTCCCTTGCCTTAGCTGGCCTGACTGGCAGTCCAGGCAGTCTACGCCAATGCGTCTAAACAGACTCCTCCCACTAGCCACATCGACTGCTGATGACATCTATCAATATAATCGCCAACTAGTACCTAGTACCTAAAGTCCAAACTACGTATAAATAGGCCATATGGTACACCTACCTTTTAAGTATACGTATTTTTTTTCTCTCGGGCGCCCCCTTAGTGTAGTGTGTGCATTTTTGGGTGTTTGCTTTGCCAACATTTGAAAACTTAGGAGCAAAATAAACGCGCAGGATCAAACACCTGTCAGCAGACGATGCAAACGACTCACGTCCGTAGTTTAGCGCCTACTTTCCGTGCGTAAATTGAAGCTCAATGGTTTTTCTTTTAAATTTATGGTAAAAAAATTTATGTACACTTTTCTTTCCATCCCTAAAACTTTTTGCCTTTTGAAAAGATTTTTTATAATTTTTTCTATTTTTTCTCTGGCGCCCCCTTAGGGTCGGCGCCCAAGGCGGCCACCTAGTTCGCCTATATGTTCGGGCCGGCCCTGCGGCCCCAGTATCAGTATTTGTTCAGTATTCTGTCAGTATTTTTTCACAGGAGTGGGGGCCGTGGTCTTATGGTCATGTGCCGACGAGCTGCTCTTCATAATTCCCTCAATGTTCAGTGAAAACCTGCAGCCCCTACTTCACTCAGAGAGGCAGGAAGAGAAGCTAGTGACTAGAGATGAGCGAACCTGAGCTGTAAAGTTTGGGGTACGTACCGGACCTGAACTCCTAACACTGACTTCTCCTGGAAGTCTATTTTACAACTCGGGAGCTTGAGAAAGAGACCGCGGTTGCGGGCGAAACAAGTCACTTTTTTTCTCTTATCTCCAGCTTGTTAACCAGCCAAGTGTCATGCTATTTTAGCTTGTTTCTATAAAATTTAGCTAATTTTTAAATCGGGAGCTGGATCTATTTTTTCCTTTTTCTACCATTCGTCCACGATGGGATCAGAATGGAGTTCCATGCACCTGAATCAACCCATGAGTGGTGAGCTGACTTCTCTTTATAACTTTATTTACATGGCCCTGTAATCTCACAAGTTATGGATTATTATATGTGTACAGGATCAGAACAAATAACAGTATTGTGAGAGCAGGAGTTACTTTATCTATCCTGACTCCATTTTTATTTTTGCACGTGTATCTTCTGCTTACCAGAATGGAGTTTGACTCAGTATGTGTGTGAGATAAGGAGTCTTTGGAATGTCTTTGTCTAGCGACTCAGAGAAAATATAAGGAAGAAACGGAACTAGAAAGTGAGAGATTCCTAAAATCCAAAACTGGGGTATAGACAGAATTACCCTTAGCCAATGAGATGTATGTATGCTAATGCCAGCACATATGTAGAGATAAGCTGAGCCAATTATATTGTTACCATGTATGACTATTAACAAACTATAAAACCTTGACCGATGATGTAATAAAAACAGATCTGCCCTGATGCTCAATGTATCAGATATGGTTCTTCTGTGCACATATTTGAATTTTACAAATTAATTTGAAACAGACACAACGTCTCAGAACCTCTCACATTATGTAGCGATGACAAGCACATTTATACATTACCAGAACTACAATCAGTGCAGAAATGCATCACCAGAACTACCAGCAGTACAGAAATACAATACAGACCAAAAGTTTGGACACACCTTCTCATTTAAAGATTTTTCTGTATTTTCATGACTTTGAAAATTGTACATTCACACTGAAGGCATCAAAACTATGAATTAGCACATGTGGAATTATATACTTAACAAAAAGGTGTGAAACAACTGAAAATATGTCTTATATTCTAGGTTATTCAAAGTAGCCACCTTTTGCTTTGATGACTGCTTTGCACACTCTTGGCATTATCTTGATGAGCTTCAAGAGGTAGTCACCAGAAATGGTTTTCACATCACAGGTGTGCCCTGTCAGGTTTAATAAGTGGGATTTCTTGCCTTATAAATGGGGTTGGGACCATCAGTTGTGTTGTGCAGAAGTCGGGTGGATACACAGCTGATAGTCCTACTGAATAGACTGTTAGAATTTGTATTATGGCAAAAAAAAAGCAGCTAAGTAAAGAAAAACAAGTGGCCATCATTACTTTAAGAAATGATTGTTAAGAGGAGACTTTGTGCAGCAGGCCTTCATGGTAAAATAGCTGCTAGGAAACCCCTGCTAAGGACAGGCAACAAGCAGAAGAGACTTGTTTCGGCTAAAGAACACAAGGAATGGACATTAGACCAGTGGAAATCTGTGCTTTGGTCTGATGAGTCCAAATTTGAGATCTTTGGTTCCAACCATTGTGTCTTTGTGCGATGCAGAAAAGGTGAACGGATGGACTCTACATGCCTGGTTCCGACCGTTAAGCATGGAGGAGGAGGAGGTGTGATGGTGTGGGGGTGCTTTGCTGGTGACACTGTTGGGGATTTATTCAAAATTGAAGGCATACTGAACCAGCATGGCTACCACAACATGTTGCAGCGGCGTGCTATTCCATCCGGTTTGCGTTTAGTTGGACCATCATTTATTTTTCAACAGGACAATGACCCTAAACACACCTCCAGGCTGTGTAAGGGCTATTTGACCAAGGAGGAGAGTGATGGGGTGCTACGCCAGATGACCTGGCCTCCACAGTCACCAGACCTGAACCCAATCAAAATGGTTTGGGGTGAGCTGGACCTCAGAGTGAAGGCAAAAGGGCCAGCAAGTGCTAAGCATCTCTGGGAACTCCTTCATGATTGTTGGAAGACCATTTCCGGTGACTACCTCTTGAAGCTCATCAAGAGAATGCCAAAAATGTGCAAAGCAGTCATCAAAGCAAAAGGTGGCTACTTTGAAGAACCTAGAATATAAGACATATTTTCAGTTGTTTCACACTTTTTTGTTAAGTATATAATTCCACATGTGTTAATTCATAGTTTTGATGCCTTCAGTGTGAATGTACAATTTTCATAGTCATGAAAATACAGAAAAATCTTTAAATGAGAAGGTGTGTCCAAACTTTTGGTCTGTACTGTACATCAATAAAACCCTTAACTGTACTGGACTACATCACCAGAAGCCCCATCAGTACAGGACTACATCACCAAAAGCCCCATCAATACAGGACTACATCACCAAAAGCCCCATCAATACAGGACTACATCACCAAAAGCCCCATCAGTGCAGGACTACATCACCAAAAGCCCCATCAGTACATGACTACATCACCAAAGGCCGCATCAGTACAGAACTAAATCACTAAACGCCCCATCAGTACAGGACTACATACCAAAAGCCTCATCAGTACAGGACTACAGCACCAGAACCACCGTCAGTGCAGGAATACAGCACCAGAACCACCATCGGTACAGGAATACAGCACCAAGTTTCTACAGCATTCAATTGTAATGTCAGCCTCATATACAATTTTATCACATGAACCTACAATTTCCATTATGTCCTTAACATGAAAAACTAGGGCTTACCATGTTTATACCATGTTTATAATCCTAAAAAACCCAAGACAGAAACAAAAAAAACATATACCCTGCTGTAAGTAAATAAATAAAAGCAACAGTGCATATAAATAACATAGGGTACTTAGTAAACACCATTTTTGATTAAAAAAGTGTAAGGCTATGTGCACACTGTGCATTTTTGGTGCGTTTTCGCAGCTTTTTGTTCCGCTCGGAAATGGGCCAAAAACGCTAGGGAATCATTGTGCCAGCTATTGCAATGACAATCCTGAAGTGCTGTGCACATAATCAGGAATTTTCCTACTGGATTGTAGTTGCGTTTAAATCTGCAGCATGTCAATTCTTTGTGCGTTTTTGCAGCATTTTTCACCCATTGACTTCAATTGAGTCAGTCAAATTAGCAGCAAAAATGCAGGTATAAAAATATTTGCGGATTTGCTGGGATTTTTGCTTCATATTTGACTAACTCAATTCAAGTCAATGAGTCAACCTTCAGACAGGCAGAGTAGGGAGAGGTGCTGCTGTTTGAGGGACATAACTGGCGGTGTAATAGTTAGATAGAATCATAGAATGGTAGAGTTGGAGGGGACCTCCTGGGTCATCTGGTCCAACCCCCTGCTCAAAGCAGGATTCACTAAATCATCTCAGACAGATGTCTGTCCAGCCTCTGTTTGAAGACGTCCATTGAAGGAGAACTCACCACCTCTCGTGGCAGCCTGTTACACTCATTGATCACCCTAACTGTCAAAAAGTTTTTTCTAATATCTAATCTGTGTCTCCTCCCATTCAGTTTCATCCCATTGCTTCTAGTCTTTCCTTGTGCAAATGAGAATAAATATGATCCTTCTACAATGTGACAGCCCTTGAGATATTTGTAAACAGCTATTAAGTCTCCTCTCAGTCTTCTTTTTTGCAAGCTAAACATTCCCAAATCCTGTAACCGTTCCTCATAGGACATGGTTTGCAGACCAGTCACCATTCTGGTCGCTCTTCTCTGAACTTGCTCCAGTTTGTCAATGTATTTTTTAAAATACATTGACAAAGCCATTTACGACCAGTCTTTGAGTCCGATCACTAAGCCAGTTATGAATCCACCTAACAGATGCCTTGTCCATTCCATACTTGGTCATTTTTTCAATAAGGATGGTGTGAGATACTTTGTCATATGCTTTGCTGTAGTCAAGATATACTATATCTACAGCATTTCCCTGAGCCACCCAGTCAGTGATTCTGTCATAGTAGGAAATTAAGTTAGTCTGACTTGTTAGTTACAAACCCATGCTGACTCTGGTTAATCACTTCATTCTTATCCAGGTACTTACATACATGCTATTTAATAATTTGTTCAAAGATCTTTCCTGGTATAGAAGTCAGACTCACCGCCCTATAGTGCCCTGGGTCCACCTTCTTCCCCCTTTTGAAGATAGGAACAACATTTGCTCTTCTCCAGTCTTCAGGGACTTCTGTTCTCCAAGAATTTTCAAAGATTATGGAGAGTGGTTCTAAAATTTCTTCTATGATCTCCTTCAGTACTCTGGGGTGTAATTCATCTGGACCTGGAGACTTGAACTCATTTATGTTAGCTAAATATTCCCTCACAGTCTTTCTGTTTACAGATAACCTGGATTCTTCTATTCCTTTAATAGGACAGTGAAGATCAGTTGATCCATTTGATAAACATTTATTTTTTTCTTTTTAGCATGTGTTTAAGTTCCGTGTTCATCCATCCTGGTTTCCTTAAATGCTTCCCATTCTTCCTACTTTTCGGGATTGTTAACGATTGTGCTTTGAGAATCTCATTTTTAAAAATTTCCCATCCTTCCTGGACATTTTTGTCCTTAAGGACATCCAGCCATTGGATCACTCCTATTCTCTTTCTGAGTCGCTTAAAATCTGCCTTTCTGAAATCTAACCTTGAAGTTTGAGTCTTCACATGTCTTCCTTCTCTAGTTATCCAAAATTCTATAATAGCGTGATCGCTGCCTCCTAGTGTCCCAGCCACTTGTACCTCCTCAACCATTTCCTCCCTGTTTATAAGGATTAGATCCAAAGCAGCAGATCCACTTGTTTTCTCCCCTACCTTTTGGAAGATAAAGTTGTCAGCAAGAGAGGATAAGAATTTGCTTTCTCCATCCAGGAGGATTCTGAGGGCTTACAAGGTTATTCATTGTGGGCAAAGTCTTATTTAGCTGTATTTCTTCATGGTTCTCCTGCGTGAGAGCCTGGTACTGGTCTGAGCAGTATGGGTGCTGACTGCCTCTCGATCCTCCTGCTTCTCTGAGTCACATGCTTCCATTCCTCTGTTTTGTCAGGTGCAGCTCGAATTTCTTCTCTTTCTGTATCATGAAGAGATAATTCTGCTCTGTCTAAGAACTCTTCACCTTCCTTAATGATTTTCAAGGTAGTTAACCTCTCTTCTAGATATCGCAACTTTTCCTCCAACAGGGACACAAGCTTGCATTTCTGGCATGTGAAGTTTGGCTTTTCCACTGGCAAGTCTGTGAACATGTAGCAGGATATGCAGCTCACCAAATGGTCACAAGCTTGTGACGCGCCCCTGGGCCTGTGTCGCGCTGCTTTGCGCACGCGGGAGCCTACCCGGAGCCGGATCAGTGGAGGGTTGTAGTCTCGTGGCGGTGACCCGGTCCGTGCCCAGGGAGTCAAACTAGACGGCAGTCTATTAGTAGTAAATAGTTGATGACTACGCCACCCGTTGAGTGCAGCCAGGAAGCTGCTGCTGCAGGGCAGACCGCTGAGACCGGTGGTAGGATTGTGCAGCGTGATAGTATAACCCCCAACGGGAGGGGTATGGCCTCAGGGCAGCCGACGTGGATGATGGGGGTAGCAGGAACCACTCAGAGACGGTACGGTGTAGTTCAGGGTCTTTACTGGTAACAACGACAGACCCTCCCGGAGTACTTGCTAGCAAACGGGGCCTGGTCAGTCTTTGAGCAGATGGGATCTCCCCTGGCCAGGCGTAGTTGTAGGCCTCCCAAACTGACTGTACTCTTCTGGCTACCTTGCTAGAAGCTGATGTAAGTAGCCCACGTCCCTGAGTGTACCGTGTGGTGCTCACCCGTATGGCCGGTGACTCGGGGCCTTCTAATGGCTTCCGCTCCACGATGGCGGTGCTGGTCCCACGCGTGTGACCGTGCCTTCGGGCTTCTGGGCCAGAGGACCTGAAATCCCCTGCCTGACGGATTCTGCTGCTGGGTAGGAGTTAGTCCCCACAGCCTCGGACTCCGGGTCCGGTAAAGAATCTTCTTAGTCAGGGCGAGCTCTGCAGCTGCCAGCCCCTGACTCCTTGTAACTCTGCTGTTTCCTATGCTGCTTCTTGTCTCCACTCTCCTTGTCTCCTCACCCTGCCTCAGCCCCGGGTTTATACAGGGGAAGTTCTTCCCCTCCCAAGACTGGGCAGGAGGTGTGGCATGCACAGGATCCCTGACCAAAGGACCTCCCACCTGCTCTCAGACATAACATTACATTACTGTGGAAAACCAGACCCCTGGGGTGCCACATTCCCCCCTAGTGAAATTTAGTACTCCGGGACTAAACACATTTAGAAAAACATAACAAAGTATAACAATAACAATACTATAAGAAAAACACATAAGATGGTTACGGCGTGTCCGCAACCGGATGCAGTCTTTGAAGAAAAGCAAAGGTGTCCATTTCACCAACACAGGGAGACGTAACCAGGTAGGGGTCTGTCCTACCCCGAGTCCTTAACAGTCTCTAGTCCATCCTGGGTTACGCTCCAACTATATACAAGGATTCCCGGTAAATCCACCAAGGTTTCCTAAAAACAACTGGAAACACAAAATTATACACAAGCAACAATACACAGATAAACATAAATAAAACTATTTTTACACTTCAAATTCTCCAGCGTGCGGGTAACTGGCCTCTAGTGGCCCTAGTGGACCTACGGAGCTGACTGTCTGGCCCTGAACTACAGGGTGTAGGAGCTGTCAAGGGTAAACTGGGCAGCTGTCTACCGGCTCTTTGTCTCACTAGGGGTACGGCAGGCTCACTATAAGCAGAGGGTTGATTCTCCTGTTCTACTCGTGTGGAGTCTTCTGCCTCCTGGACCGGCTGTTCTTCCAGCTCTACCCGTTGCTCCGTAGGTTCTTGGGATGATGGTTGGAGGAAGGTGAGTACGGGTACCACAACTGCACCATTGACTTGAGTCCAAGACCGAGGGAAGTCCCCGAGCACGGTACTAACCATATCTTCCCTTTCTCCCACGGGTCGATGGTCTTCTTGTTCCTCTTCAGGGTTCCTCAGTTGTTCGGGACACTTCTTCAGGTGGTCCCGGGATACAATGGCTGTGGTTTCCCCTCCGTCTTTACTGATGGTACAGACCTTCGGGTTCTCGTGGCTTGAGGGCAGTACGGTGTACGGGTCCTTCTCCCACTGGTCATCCAACTTGTGGAGCCGTCTTTTCCTCTTCAAGACCTGCTCTCCGGGTACCAGGGGAACAGCGGGAGCATACTGGTTGTAAGTCTTCTCTTGTCTTTCCCTAGCCTGACAGAGACTTCGCTCCACGCTCTCTTGTACTCTCCGGTACTGCTGCTGCCTCTCTGTGTCCCAGTCTGTTTCTGGTGAAGTGTCCTCAGGTGTCAGGACTCCCATTTCCAGGTCAACAGGTAACTTACCAGGTCTCGCCCTCATTAGGTAAGCCGGGGTACAGTTGGTGGAACCTACCGGGATGTGGTTGTATAGGTCCACCAGATCGGGCAACTTCTCAGGCCACAGACTGCGTTCTTCCAGGGGCAATGTTTTTAGGAGATCCATTACCACCTGGTTCATTTTTTCACAAAGTCCATTAGTTTGCGGATGGTAGGGTGTCGTCCTTATCTTCCGGCAGCCATACAGATTGCAGAATTCCTGGAAGACCTCCGCTTCAAAGGCAGGTCCCTGGTCCGTCAGCACTTGGTCCGGGTACCCGTGTGGACGGCAGAAGTGCTGCTGGAAGGCTCTAGCTGCTGTTTGAGCCGTTAAGTCCTTGACGGGGACGACAACCAAGAACCGGGAGTAATGATCCACGATGGTTAACGCGTAGACGTAGCCACTTCTGCTTGGGGTCAGTTTTACATGATCCAAGGCTACCAGTTCCAACGGTTGCCGGGTGACGATGGACTGCAGGGGAGTCTTCTGGCTGGCCCGGTCCTTCCTTCTCAGATTGCACGGGCCACAGTCTCTGCACCACTTCTCGATGGTTCCCCTCATGCCTACCCAGTGGAACCGCTCGCGCAGCAGGAACTCCAGCTTTTTCCACCCGAAGTGTCCAGCTCCGTCGTGGTATGCCTCCATCACCATGGCTGCGTCTCTTCGTGGCACCACTACTTGCCAGAGTAGTTCATGCGTCCGGGAGTTGACCATTCTGCGGCACAACTTCCCCTTGTAAAGGAATAGTCGACTCTTCTCCGCCCATAGTTGTTTGGCTTCCTCCGGAGCGTCTGGTTCAAGGCGAGCCTCCGGCCGAGTCAGCATCTCCTTCACCAGTCGGACGGCAGGGTCGCTGTCTTGCGTTTCCGCCCAGTTGTAGTGGGGTAAGGGGTTCAACGTAGCAGCCTTCTTACCCCTTACCCGGTGGGAATACTGGATAGTCCCATGACGGTGGAACGCAGGGAGTTCAACTTCTTCCAGTCCCTCCGGATCTTCTCCTTCGTCCGGCAGGTTGGGCATCCTGGACAGGGCATCCGCGTTAGTGTTGGAGCGTCCTGCCCGGTATTTGATTGTGAACTCGTAGTTGGACAGACGGGCCATCCACCTCTGCTCCAGGGCACCGAGTCTTGCCGTGTCCAGGTGTGTCAACGGGTTGTTATCCGTGTATACGGTGAACCGGGAAGAAGCGAGGTAATGCCTAAAGCGCTCGGTGACTGCCCATACCACGGCCAGGAACTCTAGCTTAAATGAGCTGTAATTCTCGGGGTTCCTTTCGGTGGGTCGCAGTTTTCGGCTGGCATAGGAGATTACTCGTTCTCTCCCCTGCTGAATCTGGGACAGTACGGCTCCTAGCCCGATGTTACTGGCGTCGGTGCAGAGGATGAAGGGCTGGCTATAGTCCGGGTACGCCAAGATTTCATCCCCCGTGAGGGCCATCTTCAGCTGGCGGAAGGACTCTTCTTCTAGCTCTTCCCATTTGAAGGGCGGCTTCTGGTTCTTGGCCTTTCGGGACTGGCCTATCAGGAGGTCCTGCATAGGCGCTGCCTTTTTGGTGAAACCGGGAATAAACCTTCGGTAGTAGCCTACCAACCCTAGGAACTGCCGCACTTCTTTTACGCTGGAGGGGCTTGGCCATCCCTTAATTGCGGTGATCTTATCGGGGTCGGGAGCCACTCCGTCAGCGCTCACCACGTGTCCCAGGTATTGCACCTTTGGTTTCAGGAGGTGACACTTGGAGGGTTTCACCTTTAGGCCGTAACTCGCCAGAGCTTCGAACACCTCCGCCAGGTGTTTCAGGTGGTCCTCATAAGTTTTGGAGTATACGATGACATCGTCCAGGTACAACAGGACCGTCTC
The DNA here is from genome assembly GCF_046119375.1 of Phyllobates terribilis. Classification (NCBI taxonomy): domain Eukaryota; kingdom Metazoa; phylum Chordata; class Amphibia; order Anura; family Dendrobatidae; genus Phyllobates; species Phyllobates terribilis. The sequence continues at coordinate 121,936,298 of NW_027362762.1, read as the reverse complement.
GAAGTTTCTGTGGCCCAGACAGCACTCCATTAATCGTTGGAAGGTTCCTGGGGCGTTGCAGAGTCCGAACGGCATGCAGGTGAACTCGCTAAGTCCCATCGGGGTGGTGAATGCGGTCTTCTCCCGGTCCGCCTCTGCTACAGGAACCTGCCAGTACCCGCTAGTGAGATCCAAGGTAGAGAAGAAGTTAGCAGATCTTAAAGCAGCCAATGACTCCTCTATCCTTGGTAAGGGGTACGCATCCTTGTGTGTGATACGGTTGATTTTCCGGTAATCTACACACATCCTCATGGTGTTGTCTTTCTTTTTGACTAAAACTAGTGGGGCTGCCCAGGGGCTACAGCTATCCCGGATTACCCCAGCCTCCTTCATGTCTCTAAGCATCCCCTTGGCGTGTTGGTAATGTGCAGGGGGTACGGGTCGATACCTCTCTTTTATGGGAGGATGATCTCCCGTGGGGATGCGGTGTTCTACCCCCTTGACTCGCCCGAAGTCTAACGGGTGTTTACTAAACACTCTCTCATACTCTTGAACCACCCGATAGACTCCTTGTTTCTGATGTGAGGGAGTGGAATCAGTACCCAAATGTAGTTGCTGACACCAGTCCTCCATGTCTTTCTTAGAGCCGTTACCTTCCTCCGGGTGAGATGGAGGCAAGGGTTCCACAGATTGTATAGAATTTTGATTAGTGGTATATAATTTGGCTAGCGTGGCATACCGGGGCAGGTACACTTCCCTCTCCCCGATATTTATTATGCGAATGGGCACCCTCCCATGGCGTACATTGACCACCCCCCGTGCTGTCAAAATGGTGGGCCTACTGTCTGAGTAAACTGGTTCTACCATTGCCTGGTAATCTCTACCTCTCAGACCAATAGCTGCCCGGCACCAAATCATCATTTCACTTTTTGGGGGCATGGCAATAGGAAAAGGGTCACACATTCTTACGCTACCAATCTCACCGCCGGAGAGTTCCACTTGTTGCCGTTGCATCAGTGCCCGGATCTCTTTCTGGAGCACCCGCTGCTCGCCGGAGCTGGCGTTCTTGGCAACCTGCTGTAAAAGGAAAATCACCTCTGCAAGACAATTTTCAATTACGTTAGTTCCTAGAGTTATTTTTGGGTGACTCTCATGTTTATCAATATCTACAATGATCAGTCCCTGTGCGGCCCGTTCGACTCTACCGATTTTGAGGGTCACCTCTTTAAATCCGATCTGTGGCACGGGCTGGCCATTGCTGGCGATGATACTCAAGTCGTCGTCAGGGTAGCGGGTAATATCCGAGTCATTCCAGTACTGCTTGAAGAGCACGTACGGGATGGTGGTGACCTGTGACCCGGTATCCAGTAGGGCACTCATGGGAATGCCATCCAGTACCACAGGCAAGACTGGACGTCCTCCCACATATCTGTCGTGCCAGTTCGATGGGCCTGGTGATCTTTTTCCTGGGGGTTGGCCCTCTACCCCAGGTTGTGCCCGTTTAAAGAACAGTACCTTGCCATATGTCCGGGTTGATTGCAGCGGCGGCAGATGGGTCGTCCGTCCTCGCTGTATCGGTCACTGGGTCTTCCTCTGGCCGGTGGGGTCCTCCTTGGTCGACGCCACGGGATATCCTCCGGTCCGGATGCCAGCTGGATCTTCCCTGGGGTGGAAACCTGTAAAGACTGCACAGTTCGGGTTAGCGCAGCAACGCTCTTAGCTATCTCTTGGACCTGATGGTGTAGGTCTGGAGCCGGGTCATTGTCCAAAGCCTGCGCATCAGCTCCCACAGGCCCTGCCGACATGGGCGCCGCCTCCTGGTGGTAAGTGATAGCTGGGCGCCTGTGGGTAACAACGCCACCCGGTGCTGGTTCTCGGAGCACCCGGATAGCTCTATCCTTGAACTGTGCAAAGTCCAGATGGGGATCCTGTAAGGCCATTGCCCGCAACTGGGTTCGGTGGGCATTGCAATATAAACCCTCTATAAATTGTTCAGTCAATAGCCTGTCCTCGTTTCCCACCCCATCAGGGTCGGTCTGCTTTATGGCCCTCAGGGCCTCTTGTAGGTTTAGTGCATAGTCCCTTATACTCTCATGCGCTCGCTGCTTGCACCCGTAGAATCTAAGCTTAATCTCGGCTGAGGTGCGGGTATCAAAGGTGTCCTTCAGCCGGGTTAGTATCCCTGCGACAGTCTTCCTCCCAGGTGGCCAGGATTTTACTTCCCTTTTGGCTGCCCCGGTTAGTTGGGCCACCAGGATGCTCACTTTTTGCTCTTCTGTGAGGGGGTACACCTGGAAGAGGCTATCCAGCTTTTCTCTAAAGTCATGCAGGGTATGTGACTCCCCTGAGTACTGGGGTAGCCAAGCTGCTCCCGGGATATAGGGCATGGTGAAGGGCATAACTGCAGCAGCGGTGGCGCTGGCGGGGGTTGAGGCAGTGAAGCTCTCCTCAGTATCCGACATCTTCCTCCCCCCTAGTGGACCGTGGCCTACCTTGCGATGATCGTGTTCCGTAGGCCGCGGCTCCGCAGTGGATCGTCAGGGTTGAGGACCTTCCGTCGCGCTCCGGTGACGTCGGCGTCTGCTGGGCTCCTTCCAGGACCTTACGCAACGTCCGGACGTGAGGCGGGGCTTCAGTTCTCGCGCGCTTTCGGAGTCCACGCCCCTCTTCTTCCCGCGCGGCGTCCTCAAGATGGCGTCCAATGGCGGGAAAACTCCACGGATGGCGGGAAGAAGGTCGAAGATGGCGCCGGATGGCGGGAAAACTTCGCGGATGGCGGGAAGAAGGTAGAAGATGGCGCCGGATGGCGGGAAACCTCCACGGATAGCGGGAATCTTCACCACTGGTAAGTTTGAACAGTCTTTGCTTTTCAGGCACGCAGTACCCGGTGGTTGCGGGCACGAGATCCTGCCGACTACGCCAAAGTTGACGCGCCCCTGGGCCTGTGTCGCGCTGCGTTGCGCATGCGGGAGCCTACCCGGAGCCGGATCAGTGGAGGGTTGTAGTCTCGTGGCGGTGACCCGGTCCGTGCCCAGGGAGTCAAACTAGACGGCAGTCTATTAGTAGTAAATAGTTGATGACTACGCCACCCGTTGAGTGCAGCCAGGAAGCTGCTGCTGCAGGGCAGACCGCTGAGGCCGGTGGTAGGATTGTGCAGCGTGATAGTATAACCCCCAACGGGAGGGGTATGGCCTCAGGGCAGCCGACGTGGATGATGGGGGTAGCAGGAACCACTCAGAGACGGTACGGTGTAGTTCAGGGTCTTTACTGGTAACAACGACAGACCCTCCCGGAGTACTTGCTAGCAAACGGGGCCTGGTCAGTCTTTGAGCAGATGGGATCTCCCCTGGCCAGGCGTAGTTGTAGGCCTCCCAAACTGACTGTACTCTTCTGGCTACCTTGCTAGAAGCTGATGTAAGTAGCCCACGTCCCTGAGTGTACCGTGTGGTGCTCACCCGTATGGCCGGTGACTCGGGGCCTTCTAATGGCTTCCGCTCCACGATGGCGGTGCTGGTCCCACGCGTGTGACCGTGCCTTCGGGCTTCTGGGCCAGAGGACCTGAAATCCCCTGCCTGACGGATTCTGCTGCTGGGTAGGAGTTAGTCCCCACAGCCTCGGACTCCGGGTCCGGTAAAGAATCTTCTTAGTCAGGGCGAGCTCTGCAGCTGCCAGCCCCTGACTCCTTGTAACTCTGCTGTTTCCTATGCTGCTTCTTGTCTCCACTCTCCTTGTCTCCTCACCCTGCCTCAGCCCTGGGTTTATACAGGGGAAGTTCTTCCCCTCCCAAGACTGGGCAGGAGGTGTGGCATGCACAGGATCCCTGACCAAAGGACCTCCCACCTGCTCTCAGACATAACATTACATTACTGTGGAAAACCAGACCCCTGGGGTGCCACACTTGCATTTCTGGCATGTGAAGTTTGGCTTTTCCACTGGCAAGTCTGTGAACATGTAGCAGGATATGCAGCTCACCAAATGGCTCCTGGACTCTTCCATGTTCTTTATTGTTAATGAAAACAGTGAAAAGCGCTCCAAAATATATAGATATAGGAACTCCAGTATACAGTGCATTGTGAAAGTATTTGGCCCCCTTGAACTTTTCTACCCTTTGCCACATTTCTGGCTTCAAACATAAAGATATAAAATTCTAATTTTTTGGGGAAGAATCAACAACAAGTGGGACACAATCGTGAAGTGGAATGAAATTTATTGGATATTTTACATTTTTTTAACAAATTAAAAACTGAAAAATGGGGCATGCAATATTATTCAGCCCCTTTACTTTCAGTGCAGCAAACTGACTCCAGAAATTCAGCGAGCATCTCTGAATCATCCAATGTTGTCCTAAATGACTGGTAATGATAAATAGAATCCACCTGTGTGTAATCAAGTCTCCGACAAATGCACCTGCTCTGTGATAGTCTCAGGTTTCTATTTCATGTGCAGAGAGCATCATGAAGACCAAAGAACACACCAGGCAGGTCAGAGATACTGTTGTGGTGAAGTTTAAAGCCGGATTTGGATGCAAAAAGATTTCCCAAGTTTTAAACATCTCAAGGAGCACTGTGCAAGCGATCATATTGAAATGGAAGGAGTATCAGACCACTGCAAATCTACCAAGACCCGGCCGTCCCTCTAAACTTTCATCTCGAACAAGGAGAAGACTGATCAGAGATGCAGCCAAAAGGCCCATGATCACTCTGGATGAACTGCAGAGATCTACAGCTGAGGTGGGAAAGTCCGTCCATAGGACAACAATCAGTCGTACACTGCAAAAATCTGGTCTTTATGAAAGAGTGGCAGGAAAAAAGCCATTTCTCAAAGATATCCATAAAAAGTCTGGTTTGAAGTTTGCCACAAGCAACCTGGGAGACACACCAAACATGTGGAATAAGGTGCTCTGGTCAGATGAAACCAAAATCGAACTTTTTGGCCACAATGCAAAACGATATGTTTGGCGTAAAAGCAACACAGCTCATCACCCTCAAAACACCATCCGCACTGTCAAACATGGTGGTGGCAGCATCATGGTTTGGGCCTGTTTTTCTTCAGCAGGGACAGGGAAGATGGTTAAAATTGATGGAAAGATGGATTCAGCCAAATACAGGATCATTCTGGAAGAAAATTTGTTGGAGTCTGCAAAAGACCTGAGACTGGGACGGACATTTATCTTCCAACAAGACAATGATCCCACACATAAAGCAAAATCTACAATGGAATGGTTCAAAAATAAACGTATCCAGGTGTTAGAATGGCCAAGTCACAGTCCAGACCTGAATCCAATAGAGAATCTGAGGAAAGAGCTGAAAACTGCTGTTCACAAACGCACTCCATCCAACCACAATGAGCTCGAGCTGTTTTGCAAGGAAGAATGGGCAAGAATTTCAGCCTCTCGATGTGCAAAACTGATAGAGACATACCCCAAGCGACTTGCAGCTGTAATCATAGCAAAAGGTGGCGCTACAAAATATTAACTCAAGGGGGCCGAATAATATTGCATGCCCTGCTTTTCAGTTTTTAATTTGTTATAAAAGTTTAAAATAGCCAATAAATTTCGTTCCACTTCACGATTGTGTCCCACTTGTTGTTGATTCTTCCCAAAAAAATAGAATTTTATATCTTTATGTTTGAAGCCAGAAATGTGGCAAAAGGTAGAAAAGTTCAAGGGGGCCAAATACTTTCACAATGCACTGTATATATATATATCCATCTGAACTAACATGCGTTCTGAGGACTAATTCAGCTGCATATATTCAGTGGTGATAGCAGGAGTTAGGCAGGCAGGGATTGTGACAGTGTATACAGCACAAGAGGGTCCATTGAACATTCTGTCTGCTCCTGCTGATACAGATATCTATAGACATAGCCCCAGATATCAGGGGCAAGGGCTAATTTTTTTTGTCTTAATCCTGATTATTTTCTAAAAAAGTAATAGTGTCCAACATTTTACTGCTCCATTTGCATGTTAGCACTGCAGAATATAGCCAGATCTTTTCCATCATCAGACGTGATCCCATATTACAGCAATAAAAATTCAGAAATTTGTAGTGAACGTGGAAAATATTATTCTTCATTTACAATTTGTAGCAGTGTGTCAGTAAAGTCTTTCACACGTGGTCACTGTGAATAATAGGAAACTACAAGCCCGCTATTTAAAATCGTGGTTGTCCGTCAGACGTATCAAATATAACTGCGGTACAAATCCAGCCATTTATAGTGACTGTGGAAAATATTGTCCTCCATTTACAGTTTGTAGCAGTGTGTCAGTGAAGCTATTTACACGTGGTCGCTGTGAATAATAGGAAACTACAAGCCCGCTATTTAAAACTGTGGGCGTCCGTCAGACGTATCACATATAACTGCGATACAAATCCAGCCATTTGTAGCAACCGTGGAAAATATTGTCCTCCAGTTACAGTTTGCAGCAGTGTGTATTATCCTCCATTTAAAATAGGCAAGGCGCGTGGCAAGGGACGGGGAAAGGGATGTGATGGTGATGGTGCATGCAGAGGTCAAGGCCGAAGCAATAGGCAAGCTGAAATTGTGCCACAACAAACACCCACATCTTGTCGACTGACCCTACTGTCCCAATTACTAGGGGACCGCAGCACACCACTATTGAAACCAGAGCAGTGTCAAAAGGTTGTTGGTTGGATAGCAGACAATGCTTCCAGTTACTATGCCACCACCGCCACCACCCTGCCTTCCACACTGTCAAGTCTCAGTAGCTGTGAATCTGGACTGCATATTCCTCACCCTGATCCTCCTTCCTCCCACCATGCCGAGTGCCCGGAGACAACTGATCCCACACTTGGACACTTCGAAGAACTGTTAACTTTTCCATTTATAGATTCTTCGAGCCTCTCGCCTGGCCAGCTTGAAGCGGGGCAAGAGGAGATCGCATGTAGCGATGCCCAAATATTTGAGCAGCCACGGTCAAACGGGGGGAGGGAGGCCTAGCACCACAACAGAAAGGAACAAGCAGTGTGGTGCCCACAGACACCAGGTGGGAAACCGTTCCCCGGAACACCAACACAATGGAAGTTGCGACTACACCTGTTAGGTCTTCCCGAGTCTGGTTCTTTTTTATAGACCCTGCAGATAACCCCAAAAAGGCCATTTGCACCATCTGGCAGGCCAACATCAGCAGGGGTAGCAAAACTAGCAGCCTGACCACCAACAGCATGCTCAGGCACATGATAGCAAAGCTCCCGACTAGGTGGGCCGAACGCCAGGGTCCAAAAACAGTGTCTGCGGGTGACACCACTGCTTGCTCTGCTGTTGTACGTGCACGCCAATCACCTGTTCATGGCTCATGCAAAGATGCAAAGATGAGCTGCACCTGTCATTGCACACTCGCAGCCACCGCCATCAGCATCCACGTCCACGTCCTTGTCCCAGCGCAGCGTTCAGTTCTCCCTACTCCAGTCCCTGGAGCGCAAGCACAAATACGCAGCGAACGCCCCAGAGGCCACAATATTAAACTCACATTTCGCGAATGCTTAGGCTCAAAATGTTGCCTTTTAGGCTTGTGGAGACGGAAGCTTTCCCCAATCTGATGGCGGAAGCCGTCCCTCAGTACTCGATCCCCAGCCGCCACTATTTCTCCCGATGTGCCGTCCCTGCATTACACAAGCACGTGTCCCAGAACATTACCCATGCCCTCAACAACGCAGTTACTGGGAAAGTCCATCTAACCACGGACACGTGGACAAGTGCTTGTGGTCAGGGACGGTGCATCTCGAAGACGGCACACTGGGTTAACATAGTGGAAGCCAGGACCCAGTCGGACCTTGGGATGGCACACGTCCTCCCGACGCCGAGGATTTGGGATCCTGGGTCAATCGGGGTTGCCCCCACATTCTATAGTTCCTGCACCTCCTCTTCTTCAGCCTTCATCTCCGAAATGACCACATCAATCGGAAGCTGTAACCACTGCAGCACTGCCTCGGCCAAGCATCAACAGGCTGTGCTGAAGCTAATATGCTTAGGTGACAAACCGCACACCGCTGAAGAGTTGTGGACAGCTCTGAAAGAGCAGGCAGATCTGAACCTACAGCCAAGCATAGTGGTGTGTGACAATGGCCGGAACCTGTTGGCAGCTCTGAAGCGAGGCGAGCTCACACACGTACCATGCCTGGCCCATGAGCTCAACCTCGTGGTTAAGCGGCTTCTCAAAACCTACCTGGATCTGCTGGATTTGCTTGTCAAAGTACACCACGTGTGTGCCCATTTTAGAAAGTCAGCTACAACTTCTGCCGCCCTTGCCGTGCTTCAGCAACGTTTGCAGTTTCCAGCTCACAGACTGGTGTACGATGTCCCCATGTCTTGGAACTTAATGTTGCATATGTTGGGAAGGATTTGTGAGCTGCACATAAGACAAGACCTCAGGAGTGGGCATGGATGTCAGACATCTGTGCCGTCCTCCAAAACTTTGAGGACTCCACCAAGATGGTGTGCGGCGTTGATGCCATAATTAGCATCACCATCCCGCTTCTCTGCCTTCTGAAATGATCGCTGCTCACAATTAAAGAGGAGGCATTGCAGGCGGAGCATGATGAGATGGAGCAAGGAACCATACAGGGTGATTCCCCATGGCCCAGCCTCATCTCTTCCCAACATGGATTGGGTGACAATGAGGAAGAGGAGGAGGAAGAATAGGAACTAGTTTTCTGCGCTATAGGCGGTACTACCCACACAACTGTCATACCGTCTGTTCAGCTTGGATGGTCTGTGGAGAGGGAAGAGGTAGATTAGGAGGAGAGCATGTTCAGTCATCCTCTTGGTGATGACACGAAAGTCTTGCCATGTCTAGCACACATGGCTGAGTTTATGTTACGCTGCCTTTCCCGTGACCATCGTGGTCTCCAAATTTGGGTGACAGTCATTACTGGTTGGTGACACTTCTAGACTCACGCTAATGAAGACCTTTCTATCTCTTATTCCCGCGGCGGACAGGTCTAATAAAATGGGGCAGTACCAGAAGGCCCTTGTTGCGGAATTATTAAAAAATTCTCATATAAAAACGCTGGAGGCAGAGGTCACAGTTCCTTGGACCACCAAGGAATACAGGCGAGTGAGACACAAATACAATCCAGCAGAGGCAGGGGAACACTGTCAAAGGTCTGGGACAGTTTTCTCAGACCCTCCCATCGCACAGCCCCTGATGAGCGGGATTTTCTCACAAGGAGGGATAATTTTACGAAGATGCTGAAAGAGTACCCTGCCGACCGTGCCAACGTCCTACGTGATTCCTCTGTGCCTTATAATTGTTAGGTATCCAAGCTGGACATGTGGCATGAACTGGCTCTCTATGCCTTGAAGGTCCTGCTATGCCGCTAACGTTTTGTCAGAGCAGGTTTTTAGTGCCGCTGGGGGAATTATAACTGATAGGCGCATCCGCCTGTCAACTAAAAATGATAATAGGCTGACTCATAAAAATGAACAAGGGCTGGATTGGGCCAGACTTCTCAACACCACCGAATGATAGCAGAGGAACATAAACTCAAATCCAGTGTCTTTTTTTTGGGAGGTCTATTCCCATGCACCTCTTCACACCCAGACATGGGTATACGCTTCCTGATTTTGTCTATTTGCTGTTGTCTTCCTCCTTATCCTCATCCTCATCCTCCACCACCATATCACCTGGGTGACCGTGATGCAACACCCACATAATTTTTTTTAAGGTTGTTTATGATGCCCGTAGGAAATGTTTGTTATACACTATGTTCATGTATACCCCCCAGGGGTAAATGTTTTTCAGCCCATGCACTTAGTGCATGGCCATTACAAGTATGGGAGACCGGCTCCTTTAAAATGGGAATTTTTTTTAATGAGGCCCTCCTCTACGTCTCTTCCAAGGGGCATTGGAGTGCGTCCAAATTTTCGGCAGACCTTGCAGTCACTGCATACGCAAGAACAATATAGGAGGCCAGCTCCTTTACAATGGGAAGATTTTTTTATGAGGCCCTCCTCTACGTCTCTTCCAAGGGGCATTGGAGTGCGTCCAAGTTTTTGGCAGCTCTTAGTCACTGCATATGTAAGAACAGTATAGTAGATTCGCTCCTTTATAATGGGAACATTTTTTTTAATGAGGCCCTCCTCTACTTCTCTTCCAAGGGACATTGGAGTGCGTCTAAGTTTTTGGCAGCCCTTGCAGTCACTGCATACACAATAACTGTATAGAAATTCTGCTCCTTTCTAATGAGAACATGTTGTTACAGAGGCCCTCCTCTATGTGTCTTTAAATTGGTATTGAGGTTTTTCCTACATTTAGGCAGCCGTTGCAGTCACTGCATACGCAATAACTGTATAGTAGAACCCCTCCTTTCTAATTGGAACATGTCATTACTGAGGCCCACCTCTATGTGCCTTCAAATTTGTATTAGGGTATTTCACAAATTTAGGCAGCCCTTGCAGTCACTGCATGGGCATTACCACTATAGGAGACCCACTCCCTTATAATGGGAATTTTTTTTTTTCTGAGGCCCTCATCTATGTCTCTTCAAAGGGGTATTGGGGTGCGTCCAAATTTTTGGCAGCCCTTGCAGTCACTGCATATGCAATAACAGTATAGGAGACCCACTCTTTAATAATGAAAACAACAAAGCATAGCCGGCTGATAGCCCTCTAACGATAGTGAGGGCCGACAGCTGGCCCTTTAAAAATAGTAAGGGCCGCCTGATGACCTTATGAAAATAGGCTTTGTGACTTTTCCTTCATAAATGAAACAGGATGTGTCTGATCATGTCTCACACACCACATGGGAAGATAAGGCAGTAAAATGTTAAAATGATATTTACTGGTAAATGTATTTTTACCTTTGAAAGCAATGCAAAAGTGTAAAAACGCATAAAAAATGCTACGTGTGAACAAAGCCCAAGGTGTGGAGGATCATTTTTGTTTTTAGTTATTTATTTTCCCTTAAGTACAAGTCATTACCCTGGAAAGGATGTTTCTTGACATTTTTCTCAGGAAAATCCATTTTGGTTTCGTTTTTGTATGTATATTTTATTGTGAGCCCGTATAAGTGGGGTAATACTCTGACAAAATTGTTCACAGCAGTGACCAGGAAGTCAGAGATGCTTCCAGGGGTCTTCACCATGCTTAGGCCCCCTGCAGACCTCCGGGGGCCGCCGTAAAAATGCTTGAGTTTCCCATAGACTTACATTGGGCTCGTTGCTCGGGTTGAGCACTCGAGTATTCCAATTTGCTTGACTCGAGCAACGAGTACCCGAGCATTTTAGTGCTCGTTTATGACTATATAACACTGTTATCCATGGCCCCTTCCCTGGCTATAAATATCAGCCTGCAGCTGTCTGCCTAGCCTTTGCTGGTTAGATTTTATAAGGGGACCCTACGTCAATTTTTTTCTGGGGTCCCCCTGTATTCTAGCTTTTAAAGACTAAGCAAACAGCTGTTGGCTGTGATTAATAGCCAGGGAACATTTTTGGCTAATGGCCCCTTCTCTGGCTAGTAATATCAGTCCCCAGTGGTTGGCTTTCCCTCTGCTGGTTATGAAAATGACATGGAAGCCCACCCCATTTTTTTAAATTAAGGGTATGTGCCCACGATCCGGATGTAGCAGCACTTTGGACACAGCATAATTTTTCTGCATCCAAAACACTGCGTTCTATCGAACGCAGGTAAATCCGCATGTGTTCACTGAACCATGCTGATTTACCGCATTCAATACATTCTAATAATCAAATTTCTGTTGCGGAGACTAGCGACTCTGCAAGAGAAATTGACATGCTGGGGTCCTGAAAGATGTGCTGCATGTCAATGTCCGTGGGTGATCTGCAGCTTCAGATGCATGCTTAGTGGCCTCCACTATCTAGTATCCGCTGCAGATTTTGACCGAGAATAAAACACTGAGAATAAAACACTTTATTTGAAATAAAACAGACACATTCTTTAATCATTTAAATTAACCAATATACTCACCCCAGGTCCGATGGTAATCCAGGGGTTAAAGCGATATCCCACGTTCTTTTTTCAAATATCTTTATTTAGCTCCAAAAAGCATTCATTGCTGTACAAAAATGCCTAAAAAACGCATAAAAAGATTGCATCAAAAACGCTCCAAAATCGCGTCAAAACGCACGTTTTTGCCACAGTGTTTTTGCTGCCAAGAGCTGCAGAAACCTTGCAGAAATTTCTGCAGTCAAATACTGAACGTGCACACATAGCCTTAAAGCCATCCCACCAGCGTTAAAGTGTAACATAATCGGGATGGTCCTAACCTCTAGTATTAAAAACGTACTACCCGACAAATGGGAAGCTATATAAATGTTATCTCCTGCTCAAAGAAAGGGAGGCCAAACCCTTACCTGCACTAAATGAGGAAACCTGAAACATCCGAAAAAAATTAACTGTAGTATAAGTTGGTATGCACACAAAATAGGAGCAAAATAATCGCAGATCTGAGCTGCCCAATAGAATAACACTGGTCTCAGTACTATGAGATGTTTTATAGCACTCAGCCGTGTTATACGGTCCTGTGTGCGAACCCTAATAGTGTAGAAGCAGGACACAGAAAAGTTAAAGCAGTATTCCCTTCTCTAAGAACCTATCCCAATATGTAGAAGGTGTAGTAGTAATATTAGCAAATACCTCCAATTAGAAATGTAGTAAAGTTCTTCTGATTCACTATGTCACTTACCTCATGTGCAAGGCATTGCAGTAGAGTTATCCATTGTTATGACCTCTCATGTAGTGACAGTTAATTGTTAGTGGTCAAAACCATGAATACTGAAACTACTGAAATGTCCTGCACATCGAGTAAGAGACATAGCTTATCAGAAAAACTATACTACATTTGTAACTGGAGGCATTTGCTAATATTATTATGGAAGATGGGAATACCTCTTTAACAGTTAGGTGGGAGTGTTTGGGAGTAAGAGAGAGTTAGTTCCTGGATACAGTGAGTCAGTAGGCCGCATAGTAATAAGTGTGTGAAAGGAAGAAGCAGAACAGTATATGGGGCCCATTATTCTTTATACAGCATTATATGGGGCTCATTATTCTTTATGGAGCATTATATGGGTTCCATTATTCTGCATAGAGCATTATATGGGGCTCATTATACTGTATGGAGCAATATATGGGGCTCATTATACTGTATGAAGCAGTATATAGGGCTCATTATTTTGTATGAAGCAGTAGTTGGGGCTCATTATACTGTATGGAGCATTATATGGGTCTCATTATACTGTATGGAGGACTATGTGGTGCCCATAATACTGTATGGAGGACTGTGTGGTGCCCATAATACTGTATCGAGGACTATACTGTCTGGTCTGCACTATGAGCTGTGAGGATTCGCTGGTTTCTGAGCTATTGTAGAATTTACAATAGATATCACTCATGTAATGGAAGAAGTAAGTGAAATCTTTGGCATTGTACTATATATATATTCTCTGCTGTATCTGTACATCATGAATCGTGGTATGTGTTAAAGGGGCCCACTGAGACTATTTTGCCAAAATGAAAATCTGGAGCCGGCCCTGACAGGTGTGGCATATCAAGATGCTGATTAGACAACATGATTATGGCACAGGTGTGTCTTAGGCTGGCCACAATAAAAGGCTACTGTATAATATATATATATATCGATTTATAAAATAAAAATTAAAACTATGGTTACTCTTTAACTATTGCTGGCAACTTCCTTTTAAGGTGAGATGACCAGTTAAGATTCCATCGCAATATTCCATCATGACATCACAGCTATTGTGACATCATAATTCCCCACCTCTACTTGTACTAGTGTTTACACCCCTAGAGTCACTTTGATACCCCGGTGTCATTGTTTTCAGTGTTTAGCTATTTAATTAGTGATATACTGACTGCGCATTTGATTGCAATGTCTGGAATTCCTCCAGACAAACTTGAGATGTTGGCACAACTCCAGGGTATTTTTACCACCTATAGCCCTGACATTGTGCTACCACTACCCGATGGCGTCCTCAGCTTCACTTACCGGCTGGTGAGGGAACTAGTAAAGGACTGCCTGACCAAATATCACCAAGGTCGTATTACTTCTGAATACCTTCAGCATTTACAGCAGAACATCAGGACATTAGTACAACAGGTAAATAGCAGGCAATCTGCACAAATTATTATTATTATTACTAGTATAATATCATTATTGGTATTATTATTATTATTATTATTATTATTATTATTATTAAAATGCCTAGTTGGTTACACTAACATAGTGGTATGATTGATATTAATACTTAGTACCAATAATTAATTTAGATTTTCTCCAATGTCAGGCATGGTCATATTTGTAATTGAGATCCCTATATTTGGAAGTGGGTGTAGGGATGTAGCATGTGCTGGCGTGATTCAGATGTCGGGGCTGGATCTCATTCCCAGTCTGGCTCTGGTCCTTCAGTAAAGATACTTTTTTAGCACCTGAATTCAGATTTCTTATAAATACATAATTAGGATTTTTATTGTGCATAATATATATTAATAATTTATCTTAGAGCATAAAAATTCCCCATTGACCAGTAGAGCAAAGTATCCATAGCTCTTTCTTATGTTCCAGTATCTGATGATCAGCCTATGGAATTGCCACCTTAACTATTGCTAGGTAATTTCCTTTTAATGTGAGATGTCACGCTAAGATTTCATCATGGAATCACTGCTATTATGACATCACCACAATCACTTACATACAAGTGTTTACACCCCTAGTGTCACAGTAATACCCCGGTGTCATTGTTTTCATTGTTTAGCTATGTAATTAGTGATAAACTGAATTACTTCTGAATATCTTGAGCATTTACAGCAGAATATCAGAATATTAGTACAGTAGATAAATAGCAGGCAATCTTTACAGACAGTATAAAAATAGTAATAATAATCTATAATAATAATGTAACAAAAGTTTGTTTACATTAAAATAGTTTTTTAGGTAGATTCCAATATAATATATACCCAAATACCTGGATATGTAGTATTTGTAGCTGCAGATAGGAGTAAAATGGTGACCCAAATGACGACCTCCGTTCTGCACTTTCCCTCATGATTTTCCTTTTCTATTTATTTCCATTTCTATAGGCTGAAGAAAAATCCTTAAGCGGAGAATTGGCCTTTTTTAAACAACTGGCCAAAGAAGTCCTGCATGTATTGGATCTTCCGGCCCACTCACTGGAGCGCCTGGTAAGGATCCACCATCTTCTATATCTCGTGTCCCTGTTGTCTGATCTTCTCCAGATTACCAGTCATATAGGAGAAGCTCAGATTTATGATGACAGAGGCCTCCCTGTCAGCTCCAGGCGGGCACAGGATATTTTATGACAGCCTGTCCCTGTGGCTCCATCCTCTGTGATGACAGTCTGTACTCAGCGATAGAGGGTTTTTTCTGAGTATGTCTTTCTTGATTATCACAATCTTCCTTCTTCTAAATGCTGCAAATCTGACAATAGAAGTTATTAGAGAACAGTTGTGTTTACAAGTCCTTTATATATGAATGTGGATTTACTGCAGGGATCGGCTGTGGATAGTCCGCTCAATACTGAAATTATCCAGCAAGTCCTACCTGCCCCTTATGTATGTATTAATTTAGTATTTGTGAAATGTTATACTAATAGTGCATATTATATCCATCAGGAAACATCAGAAGGTGACTCCAAAGAGGGGCAAGACCTATCTATCCCTGACCCTAATACCAGTCAGAGGGGGCTAAACCCTAATCTGATAGGAGGTAAGCCAATCATCTTTATTTTTTATATTCAAATATCGAGATATTTTTGAGAATGTCAGAGAATATGCAAATTTACTCTCCATCCTCTGCATGAGGCTCTTTAACCCCCTATAGACTATAATGGAGAGGGTGCATGTAATTCTGCTTCTCTCCTCTGGGCTCTTCTCAGCTCCAAAATGTAGAAAGAGTCTCATAGGTGTTCAGTTACGGAATTGTTTAAGATTTAATCAGATCCTGAACAATCCCACATTCATGGACCAGTATATCTATCTATGGATGTGCCATAAATGTATGTGCAGTACACCATATACCTAGTATTATATCATTTATAGAGGTCTTGTCATTTCCTTCATTATATGGATGTGTTATATAATAAGTACTGATATAGACTCTTGATGATTTTATCTTTATTTTAGAAACAACTGTTCCGGCAATTACTGATGGTGGAATATGTGAGACACCAGAGACCCACGAATCTACCAGTGTAAGTATCAGAGGAGACGTCTATGTATCATCAGATAACGGGGTATGAATTACACATGTAATATTATACCCCATATGACAATGTTCTTATGTAGATCAGACTTATTATATGTGTGATGACATTATTATTCCTGTCTCCTCTGTGTGATGTCCCTTATCATCTCCTGCAGTATATGTCTGTTTATGGAGGATATCCATAATGTCTGTGAAGGGTCCGGCTTGTATCACGTCTTCTACATCTGCTGCAGTGCGATCAGCAGGGACATAATACAGAGGAGAAACTTTTATTTTCCCACAGTTTCTATGTCTTAACATAATTTTTTATTATTTCTAGGCCGTGATCGGATCATTGAACTCGGGGAGAGATCCTTGTAAGTTCGACTATACACCAATCAAACTGATCAGCAGTGGATCTTTTGGGTGAGTTTTTTTTGGCATAATGTACATTTTTCCTAGGGCTCCTTATGAAAATGCCTCTATCTCTTTACCCTACTTGTACAATATTATCATAGAAAAATTATGAGTCAGCATCACTGTCCACATCTAATTGTGGCTATTCAGGTCAGTTAGGATATGACGGTTATCCATGATGTGACATGGACATGTGACATGGATCCATGAAATAACACTACGTAAATGATCACCTATGGGAGGTTCTTCTACCATCGGTGATCATTTACGTAGTGTTATTTCATGGATTCCTAGTGTTGGCCGTACATTTAGCTTTAACCACTAATACAGAAGACTATTTGATGAGGTTTATAGACACTTTCTTATAAATCTTATAAGTTATGGATTTTCTTCTTCTCCAGAGCCGTCCACTTAGTGCGTCACAGAGAGACAAACCAGACATTCGCTATGAAGAAACTGGACAAGCGGACTGTGAGTGATCCAGTAGTTATGGAAGCGGCCTTTCTAGAGAGGGACATCCTAACATTCTCCGATTGTCCCTTTGTGGCCTCCATGTTTTGCTCCTTTCCAACTAAACGTCATCTGTGCATGGTCATGGAATATGCACCAGGTAGGTCATATCCATCGTATCTATATCCAGCCCTGGTCTGGAGCACTTTCACAGAGAAATAAATAAGAGGCTTTGCAGATGAGGCCTGGCTCTGTCTTCTCGTATAGGGTCACTCTGCAGTATACAGTGTATGCTTTACATTGTACAGTATATCTCAAAAGTTTCCGCCTAATTCTCATTCACACTCATCAAGTGTAATTTACATTGTAACAAACCCTCTCCCTTTGCTTTCTGCTGTAGGAGGAGACTGTGGCAGTCTTATCAACAAACAAGGGCCTTTACCTGTCGCCTTGGCCCGTTTATACATTGCCGAAACAGTTCTCGCGGTGGAATACCTTCATAGCTATGGTGTGGTGCACAGAGACCTGAAGCCTGACAAGTAAGTGACCCTTGTAGTATAAAAAAGGAGAATACAATTAGAGATTGTCATAAAGTCCATAGGTTATTACTAGTGGCTAACACCATCTTTTTTTTTCACAGCCTCCTGATAACGGCAACTGGTCATATTAAAGTTAGCGATTTTGGCCTTTCCAAACTTGGCCTCATGAGACCAACATCAGAGATCTACAAGGCCCCAACTGAGGACATCACCAGGGAGTTCCGTAATAAAGAGGTTGGCTTTACTTCCAGGAACTTATTCTTTACTGATCTCATCTATTTCTCCTCTATTTTCTGATCTAGAAAACGTTCCAACTGATGTTATTTGTCACAACTATTTTCATTGATTATCAACTTATTCTTCTTTTGCTTTCCAGATTGCTGGCACCCCTTATTACATGGCCCCAGAAGTCATCTTACAGAATGGATATGGAAGACCTGCTGACTGGTGGTCAGTTGGAGTCACCCTATATAAATTTCTTCTAGGATATGTACCATTTAATGGGAATTCCATATATGACACTTACTGCATTATTGTCCGTGGTAAGTAAAATAATCTAAATTCTATGTGATGTCATTGTTATTTGGTTGAATTGGTAAAAGGTTTTTTATAATTTTCTCTAATATTTGCTTTTTATATAACAGATGATGTAATTTGGGATTTTAATAATTCCGCTCCTCCACCTGAAGCTCGGGACCTCATCACTGAGTTGCTTAGAAAAAATCCAACATATAGACTTGGGACAGGTAATGTATATAATAGTATTAATAATGACTTATTACACCCCTGTGACCAAACAAACCATTAAGTTCATAACGATCAGCACTGAGGTTCTCTACTCTATCAGCTTGCTCATTCCCCATTCTTCATGCTATGTCTTTCAGTATGTTTCCTTCACTTTGGCTCTGTAACATCTTCATTTCAGATTAACATAAACTTTTCCGATATGGAGCCGGCTATCTGACAATGTCTATAACTCTATTTATTGTCTTCTTTTTCCAGGAGGAGCAAATGAGATTAAGATGCATCCATTCCTGCATGACTTAGACTTTGACAATCTTCTAAGTCAGAAGGCGCTGTTCGTTCCTGATCTTGAATCTGTAGAGGACACCAAATACTTTGAGAGTAAGTGGAATGAGACATCATCTGCAGAATACTGCTGTTTTCACGTAAAATGAAAGACAAGACAATTAGTTTCCATAATTATTAGGAATAAAATGGCGACTGTCTGTGTTATACTAATGATCTTTGACAACACTTGTATTTTGTAGCTCGTACTTGGAGACACAAACATTCGGATTCATATAGGTGGGACATGATTACGGACATTGACTGGCCAGAAGGCAAAAACTTTGTTTCAACCTCCCAGAAGTTTTCTAAAGTAAGTTTGTGACAGATAAGATCCATAAAACCTATTATCAAAGATAACAGCCGGGGGAGTGAGAGGGGTTCACACAGATCCATAGGTCGTTTGTCAGGCATAATAGCTGGGGAAGGTGGAGGGGTCACAAATATCCCACCGCGCATACCAGTTTTTTCACAGATGACACCGGAGAAATCACACAGATCCCACCGCTGCCACTAGTTTGTCAGGGAGACGTAACCTCGCTGCCTCCAATCGTCAGGGCAATTGCACAATTGACTGACGAGTGAAGGCCAAGGCCGCGATTGCTTCCTCTACTAGGCCAGTTATTGGTGAACTCACAGTAAGCATATGGTATATACACCTCCGATTCCTACAAATAGAATATATATATGCCTGGGTACGGTCACTGTCAACTCCAGAATAACAAAGGGAACTACTGGTTGCCACCACCAATCATACAGGCCAATTTATGAAGGGAAGCACTCCAATTGGGAAAAGGGAACACTCTGACAGTGAACTATGTCTTCCAGAATGACAATGACAGACACCCCAATTCTGCTTTATATTAGATCAAGGTTACGCCCATATACCTCCCCTTGGTGAACTCATGTGGGGACTGGTTGTGGGATGTGCTAGGTCTTTCAGAATTTTATGAGATCCCTAACTTACTGGATATCTTCACCCCTGGAAGGTACCATTCAGTAGATATTGTCGTCATGCTTGTTATCGCGATTTTACATGCCTACACAGATGAAACATGACATGGATGGCACCATCCATCAGGCTGATATTAAGTTGGAGGGGTTAGAATAGAATCACGGTGATGTGAGTGAATGCATTAAGTTTGTTCCTTTGATACAATGTGGAAAATATGTCTCCCATAAATACCGGATCAATGCAAACCCCATTATTCTTCACTGACTACTCTCTCCAAAATGTCTCAGAACCGTGCTTTGATCAAAGGAATCTCTAGCCTGGAAAGGATACTTCTCCACCTCTCTGTAAACAAATCTCAATCTTTGTGTCTTTTTTACAGATTAAACCTCATATTGCAATTACCTGGTCAGTGCAGGAGGTCCATACTTCAATGGAGTTGAAGTGTCAGCTCTCTCACTTCCCCAATTATAATTTGTTTCTCTCTTCCCCAGCTATAATTAATCCTATATCTTCAACTTGGGGGGGATAACATTCTCTATTTGGAGATGTCTTTAGGGACTTTAATTTTTCTCTGACACCTATAATTAAAAGCTGTTTTATAATTAAATACATTTTATATTTTTTTTCTGTGTATTTTAGTTCTGTTCTACCAATACGAGGATGATAAACAATGAGGAACCCAAGTCACCTCCAGAGTATTCCCGAGACAGTGCAAAACACTCAGACATGTAAGTAGATTACACTAGTGAAATGGGTCACTAGATGGCACAGCAAACCGGGAATCAGCATTTTAGTATGGAATGAAGCACACTAGGATGTAAAAATGAACTGTTAATTGCTTGAAAAGATTAAATGTATATACAGCAGGTAATATGGTAGTTGTCCTCCAGAAGTTCTGCTTTACATGGAGGTACACACTTTACATTCACGACTGCAGGCACATGTCTTGTGAGAAACGTTACAGTGATACAGCAAGTAGGAATGGGGCCCTCCATTTTTAGCTACCTTTCGCCCTCAGCTCACTTCCATGCACAAGTTGTGCCCAAGCCTTGCAAGCCAGGTATCTCTTTACTAATGTACCTGGGTCTAGCCTACACGCAGCCTCTGTCCATTTAAAACTCCAGTGCTGTCTCAGGGTTCCAACTAACCAAGGATATACCTTTGAACCTCCAGTCCTCTAGAAGCTAAGTCTCCAGTCTGCAGTTTCCATCCTTAACTTTCAAGGCACCCAGACTTGCCTGTGACATCCAACTACCACCTATGCATTCTTGAGCACGGCATCCCCTCCATGTTATCCAAATGTGCAGGTGTCCTTCCCTTTTGTATGGTTTTTACTTGTAATTTATGTTTTTCTTCCTCCAAACAGGCAGAAAGAATCTTCTTCTAAATCTGATAGTGACAAGAAATGTTGCACTGCTAAAAACAGCACGTCAGAAGCGGGAGAACGTAGAAGAGGTAAGTGTGAACATAAGCTCCATGTTGTATGATGTCAGTCCATGGAAAGAAGTCATATGGAGCAGATGTTCTCTGTCCGTAGTGGGATTGTCACATGTATAATGACTGACAATGACCCCATAGCTCTGTATGGAAAAGATTCTTCTACTGTCCTCTCACAGTGACACTATAGTAGTATTGTTATGCACACGCCCGGGCTGAGCGGCGTGTGCGTGTGATTGTAGTGATTCCACTGGACCATGAACCGGAGAGTGCCTGGAGGGGCGTGACTAAGTATCTGGCCGATCCGACCAAGATGGCACGACGGCATACGACGCCAGTGCACCAGGGAGAAACCGGGCAGAGGGACCAGGTGCTACTCCAGGTCAAACTCCGGACACGGGGGTTGACCCACACAGGGATTACTGGATCAGGCTGGTTAGGCTGGCGCACAGGCTGGAGGGTATAGGCAGGCACGACTGGTATGCAGGCAGGCGGGTAAAGGCAAGCGCAGCTAGAGTGCAGACAGGGAGGCACTAGCAGGTAGGAACACAGGCGGGATAGGACCCAGTACACACTGGGACTCAGGAACAATACAGGTAGAGGGGTACAGGCAAGCACAGCTAGAGTGCAGACAGGGAGGCACTAGCAGGTAGGAACACAGGCGGGATAGGACCCAGTACACACTGGGACTCAGGAACAGGCAGGTTAGGCTGGCACAGACTGGTGGATATAAGCAAACACGGCAGGTATGCAGATGGGTGGATACAGGCGAGTATGCAGGCAGGGAGGTACTGGCCGAAAGGACGGGCTGGAGCACAGAAAGGTTAAGACCCAGTACAGACTGGGTCACAGAACCGCAGATGCGGTAGACAACCACAGCAGAGAGGGAACGCCCGAAGCGGTGGGCAAGAACAGAGCAGGACAGGGCTGCAGGAGCAGCGAGCACAAGCAGGGCAGGACAGGACTGCCGGAGCAGCGGGCAGAAGCAGGGCAGGACAGGACTGCCGGAGCAGCGGACAGAAGCAGGGCAGGACAGGACTGCCGGAGCAGCGGACAGAAGCAGGGCAGGACAGGACTGCCGGAGCAGCGGACAGAAGCAGGGCAGGACAGGACTACCGGAGCAGCGGGCAGAAGCAGGGCAGGACAGGACTGCCGGAGCAGCGGGCAGAAGCAGGGCAGGACAGGACTGCCGGAGCAGCGGGCAGAAGCAGGGCAGGACAGGACTGCCGGAGCAGCGGGCAGAAGCAGGGCAGGACAGGACTGCCGGAGCAGCGGGCAGAAGCAGGGCAGGACAGGACTGCCGGAGCAGCGGGCAAAGGAGTCAGAGCAGGCTAGGCTGAGTAGGGAGGACAGGGCTCTGTTCACACGGAACAGACAGGAAGGGAAAGGCAGAGCCAGACACCCACAGGGTACTTGCAGTGAAGTAGCGAGTGGACCACAAACTCACAAACGGGAGTACAGAGACAACAAGCAGGAGTTAGGTACGAGTTCAGACTCTGCAGAAAAAGGAAGGGAACGGACATAGAGGCAAAACAGGTAAAGGATAGGAGAGAGTTCAGACTGGAACTGAGTGTACGGAGGAGACCGACACTGCAGAGGGATACAGGAGCGGGTCTGGGAATATGGCCCCCAGAGAGGCAGGACGAACAGGCAAGGAGCGTGTTCAGACAGGACAGACAAGATACAGAAGCGGGTCTAGGAAATCAGCCCCTAGAAGGCGAGAGGAACAGGCTAGGAGCGTGTTCAGACAGGTCAGACAAGATACAGGAACAGGTCTAGGTAATCGGCCCCTAGAAGGCAGGAGGAACAGGCTAGGAGCGTGTTCAGACAGGTCAGACAAGATACAGGAACAGGTCTAGGTAATCGGCCCCTAGAAGGCAGGAGGAACAGGCTAGGAGCGTGTTCAGACAGGTCAGACAAGATACAGGAACAGGTCTAGGTAATCGGCCCTTAGAAGGCAGGAGGAACAGGCTAGGAGCGTGTTCAGACAGGCCTGGAAATACAGCCTCCAGGATAGGCAGAAAAGAGAACACAGAACGGGACCTGGCACCTTCAGAGTGCAAGCACACACTGAAAGAAACACTATGCTCAGGCAGGGATAGATGGGCGCAGCTGAGCTATATACCAGGTGACAGACAGCAATAGGCTGAGGACGCACAAGGGGTGTGACCCACAGCAGGTACAAAAAGCAGGAAGTGATCGGGCGCCGCCCTTAAGCAGCAGAAACAGACACAAACAGACAGCATGGAGGGAAGCCAGAGAGACATTCTGGACAGGAGATCAAGTGCGCGCTCTTGCACAGTGGGAGATGGACCACTATGCAAGGACGCCGCCAGGTATGTTACAGTACCCCCCCCCTTACGCCCCCTCTTCTTCAGGCCTGCCAGAATCTTCCGCAGGGAATTCGAGGGCCAATTCTTCACTTCGAAGAGATCACTTCCACTGTCCACCGGAAAAACTGGTCTCCTCTGGGTAGCTAGGATGCTACCTCCCATCCAGCCACCCATAGCAACAGACGAAACGGGTGGAGTACCAGGAACAGCACACAAGGAAGTCTCTCTCCACATATTTTCAGGTGGCACCCCAGAGGGTACAGGAGACAACTGGAAGTCCTCCACCGGGTTGGAGGGGGACAGAGACTTGGGGGTAATCTCTGCTTCGAGGTACATCTTGACAAGCTCACAGGAAGAAATAGACGGGTTATCAGGTACATAATGAGGAAAAGTCACTGTCTCTTTGTTTTCTGGTGGTACCCCGGAGGATTCAGGAAACAACTGGAGGTCCTCCGCCGGGTCAGAAGAGTGCAGAGGCTCAGAGAAAACATCTGCTTCAGAGTACACTAGGTCGGACTCACTGGACGAAGCAGGCGAGGTATCGGGTACCGAGTATAGGAAAGTCTCTGTCCATTCTCCACCAGGTGGCACCCCGAAGGGTTCTGGAGACAACTGGCGGTCCTCCGCCTGGTCAGAGGGGTGTAGAGACTCACGGGTAACCTCTGCTTCAGAGTACACTAGGTCGGACTCACTGGACGAAGCAAGCGAGGTATCAGATCCAGGATATAGGAAAGTCTCTGTCCATTTACCACCAGGTGGCACCCCGAAGGGTTCTGGAGACAACTGGAGGTCCTCCGCCTGGTCAGAGGAGTGTAGAGACTCGGGAGTAACCACTGCTTCAGAGTACACTAGGTTGGACTCACTGGACGAAGCGAGCGAGGTATCAGGTACAGAGTATAGGAGAGTCTCTGTCCTTTCGCTACCAGGTAGCACCCCGAAGGGTTCAGGAGACAACTGGAGGTCCTCCGCCTGGTCGGAGGGGTGTAGAGACTCGGGGGTAACTACCACTTTGGGGTACCCATTGTCAGGCTCACAGGACGAAGCGGACAAAGTATCGAGTACCGGGTGTAGAGAATTCTCTCTCCATTTGTCATCGAGTGGTATCCCGGAGGATTCAGGAGGCAACAGGGGGTCCTCCGCCAGGTAGTAGAGGTGCACAGACTCTGAGGTAACCACAGCTTTGGAGCATCCTTGGACATGCACACCGGTTAAAGTGGGTGAAGCATCTGATGCCGGGTGCAGGAAGTTCTCCTGTGTGGAGTCTGGATGGGCAGAAGTCTCTTCGGGCAGGAGAACTGGTGCACTACCCACGCACATTACCCGTTGGGGCTTCTCCGGCATACAGGGAGATGAAGCTTCAGTAGGGACTTCAAGGTTGGGGTCAGGAGGTCTCAGGGAGGACAGACCCTGGCGTGATGGCTTGCCTCTACGTCTAGCACGTCTGGACTGCCTCTTGAGGTTGGGAGAAGTATTCCGGAAAGCGTAGTCACCCTGTGAGGATTCTGGGTGGGCAGTAGTCTCATTGGGCTGGAGGACTATTGCGCTACCCACACACATTACCCATTGGGGCTGCTCCGGGATATAGGGAAGTGAAGCTTCAGCAGGAGCCTCCGGGTTAGGATCATCGAAGACCATTAGAAAGGCCACCAGGAAGGCCATTAGGTCCAGGAGGATCGGATCCTGTGTTTCATATAGGGGGTTGATCCATTCCAAGGCATCACCCGCCAGGTAAGACATAATGAATGCCACCTTAACCCGATCGGTGGGAAAACATAGAGGGTAGAACTTGAAGTGTAGCATGCATTGCTCCACAAATGCACGACTTTGTCTAGGATCCCCATAATAACGTAGCGGATCCGCGGGAACAAGAGCAGATAGATCCATCTGGACGGGTGCGTAATTCGCCTGGAACTCAGCTAAAGGAAAAAAAAAAAAATATTTATTTATTTATTTTAATGCATGTATTCGCTGGAAAACTTCTCAGAGAGCGAAGGCCGTGGGGCTCAACGGGAACCATGGCCTGAGCATGCTGTTATGCACACGCCCGGGCTGAGCGGCGTGTGCGTGTGATTGTAGTGATTCCACTGGACCATGAACCGGAGAGTGCCTGGAGGGGCGTGACTAAGTATCTGGCCGATCCGACCAAGATGGCACGACGGCATACGACGCCAGTGCACCAGGGAGAAACCGGGCAGAGGGACCAGGTGCTACTCCAGGTCAAACTCCGGACACGGGGGTTGACCCACACAGGGATTACTGGATCAGGCTGGTTAGGCTGGCGCACAGGCTGGAGGGTATAGGCAGGCACGACTGGTATGCAGGCAGGCGGGTAAAGGCAAGCGCAGCTAGAGTGCAGACAGGGAGGCACTAGCAGGTAGGAACACAGGCGGGATAGGACCCAGTACACACTGGGACTCAGGAACAATACAGGTAGAGGGGTACAGGCAAGCACAGCTAGAGTGCAGACAGGGAGGCACTAGCAGGTAGGAACACAGGCGGGATAGGACCCAGTACACACTGGGACTCAGGAACAGGCAGGTTAGGCTGGCACAGACTGGTGGATATAAGCAAACACGGCAGGTATGCAGATGGGTGGATACAGGCGAGTATGCAGGCAGGGAGGTACTGGCCGAAAGGACGGGCTGGAGCACAGAAAGGTTAAGACCCAGTACAGACTGGGTCACAGAACCGCAGATGCGGTAGACAACCACAGCAGAGAGGGAACGCCCGAAGCGGTGGGCAAGAACAGAGCAGGACAGGGCTGCAGGAGCAGCGAGCACAAGCAGGGCAGGACAGGACTGCCGGAGCAGCGGGCAGAAGCAGGGCAGGACAGGACTGCCGGAGCAGCGGACAGAAGCAGGGCAGGACAGGACTGCCGGAGCAGCGGACAGAAGCAGGGCAGGACAGGACTGCCGGAGCAGCGGACAGAAGCAGGGCAGGACAGGACTGCCGGAGCAGCGGGCAGAAGCAGGGCAGGACAGGACTGCCGGAGCAGCGGGCAGAAGCAGGGCAGGACAGGACTGCCGGAGCAGCGGGCAGAAGCAGGGCAGGACAGGACTGCCGGAGCAGCGGGCAGAAGCAGGGCAGGACAGGACTGCCGGAGCAGCGGGCAGAAGCAGGGCAGGACAGGACTGCCGGAGCAGCGGGCAAAGGAGTCAGAGCAGGCTAGGCTGAGTAGGGGGGACAGGGCTCTGTTCACACGGAACAGACAGGAAGGGAAAGGCAGAGCCAGACACCCACAGGGTACTTGCAGTGAAGTAGCGAGTGGACCACAAACTCACAAACGGGAGTACAGAGACAACAAGCAGGAGTTAGGTACGAGTTCAGACTCTGCAGAAAAAGGAAGGGAACGGACATAGAGGCAAAACAGGTAAAGGATAGGAGAGAGTTCAGACTGGAACTGAGTGTACGGAGGAGACCGACACTGCAGAGGGATACAGGAGCGGGTCTGGGAATACGGCCCCCAGAGAGGCAGGACGAACAGGCAAGGAGCGTGTTCAGACAGGACAGACAAGATACAGAAGCGGGTCTAGGAAATCAGCCCCTAGAAGGCGAGAGGAACAGGCTAGGAGCGTGTTCAGACAGGTCAGACAAGATACAGGAACAGGTCTAGGTAATCGGCCCCTAGAAGGCAGGAGGAACAGGCTAGGAGCGTGTTCAGACAGGTCAGACAAGATACAGGAACAGGTCTAGGTAATCGGCCCCTAGAAGGCAGGAGGAACAGGCTAGGAGCGTGTTCAGACAGGTCAGACAAGATACAGGAACAGGTCTAGGTAATCGGCCCTTAGAAGGCAGGAGGAACAGGCTAGGAGCGTGTTCAGACAGGCCTGGAAATACAGCCTCCAGGATAGGCAGAAAAGAGAACACAGAACGGGACCTGGCACCTTCAGAGTGCAAGCACACACTGAAAGAAACACTATGCTCAGGCAGGGATAGATGGGCGCAGCTGAGCTATATACCAGGTGACAGACAGCAATAGGCTGAGGACGCACAAGGGGTGTGACCCACAGCAGGTACAAAAAGCAGGAAGTGATCGGGCGCCGCCCTTAAGCAGCAGAAACAGACACAAACAGACAGCATGGAGGGAAGCCAGAGAGACATTCTGGACAGGAGATCAAGTGCGCGCTCTTGCACAGTGGGAGATGGACCACTATGCAAGGACGCCGCCAGGTATGTTACAAGTATTCTCTAATATTGAGTCCCATTATTTACATTAGTTATGTCTCCTCTCATAGGTTTCATCTTCTGCCGTCTGATATCATCCTGCCGGCGTGGATTTTCCAGGGCTGCCCGCACCATCAGACAAAGCTGCATATTTGCAGGCTGTCAACAGGGCACCATAAACATCGCAAGGGCAGAAAAACACCACGTGTAGTGCCCTGAAGAGAGTGCAGCATGTCCACCATCAAAGCTGCACCTGTGTGGAAGGACTTCTTCTGACCAGAAAGAAACATCTGCAGAACAAGAAGGCCTCTCTAAGAACATCTCTTCATCCTTACATGCAATTCTTAATTAAAAAAAATTCAAATTGATTAATATCCCTTTGCATTTAATGGAATGTTATTGACATTTATGGCATATGAGTGCTATACATCATATATGTCTGATGGGTGGGGTTACATACAGAAGAGTATTGCTTTCACGTTTGCCATTAAATGATCTAAACCTGGGCTAAAAGTGGAGGAGAGGACTAGTAATTCTGTGACATTTACAGAGTAACCGTCGTTTTGATTTTCTTTTCATTAATCAATAGTTCACATGAGAAAATAAAACATTTTGTTATTTATGTTATCAGAGAAATCTGTTTCATTCTCCACCTGGACTGATAATTCATTCTCAAAATTCTCAATTCACAGGTAAAAATTTGTCTTCAGTGAAGACAGACTTTCCCATTACTGAGATAGGAGATGACAGTTGGTGCTCATGAAGTTCTATGGAGAACTGTAACTGTGATTTCAGGAGAACTGGCATTAGATCTAGCTTCAGTCCCCTCCCCTTTTCATAGAATTTTAAAAGCACCAACTGTCATCTCCTGTGTAAGTAATGTGTCCTCACTTAGATTTTACCAATGAATTGAAAGTGAAAGATCAATTTCTCTGATAAGGCATATAACAGGTTTGCTTAATTTTATATGTACTTTTGATTCATGAAATAAAGAGTAACTGTCGTAACCAGGTCCGTGGAGTCAATAAGCCAAACTTCCAAGCATAATAATTACTAATAAAAAATTTACTGCAACAAATAATAAATATTCAGCAATTTATGCATAAAAATAATTAATATTATACAATATAGAATGAGTTGTTTTCAGGTATGGAGGACGTTATACATTACTTAAATTGCATAAATTGCTGTAAACTGCTGCATTTTGGGAGGGGAGAAGGGTAGGGGGGATTTTCTATCTTTGAGTATTCATGTAAAGCTTTGATGTGAAATGTTTGTACTCATGCTTTATCCAAATGTTAAAACCTTTAATAAAAATGATTGTTCAAAAAAAAAAAGAATGAATTGTATTTTTTGTAGGCGACATTTCAGTACATACATAGAATTGTCTATATTATAATTTTAATTATGCAGAAAAGAAAGAATTTTGCTGCAGTTTCTATATACTGTATACCAATACATAGTTTAATCATAAAATATGCTATAAATTTATAGCTGTCAGGCCTTTACTGAAGCATTGGCACCAGACAGGTGTATATATTTTTATCCTGAAATTGCAGCAGTGCAGCTACAAAAAAGCAGCTTCATGTCACAAAGTAACCAAAGAAAAAAGTTGAAAAAAATATGGCCTTTAGTATTAATTAATGTACAGGTAGACAGATAGGCTATGTGGACAGTATAGAAATATAAATATCAGAGGCGGCTCTAGGTTTTCCAGCATATGGGGCAAGAATTCAGTTTGGCTCCTTCCCATACACAGCTTAAACAGTTTGAGTAGTCCTCGTGTGTCCACTCATATGCTGTTTGCACACTTAGGCCACGGCCCCACAGGGCCGGCCCGAGAGATTACGGCGCCCTGGGCGAAACTATTTTGTTGCGCCCCTACTATTCTTGGCAGTAGATGAAAACTTGGGATATAAATTTAGGAGCAAAATAAACCACAACAACAATGATTAATTAACTCTCTCCTAACTCTTTACTCTTCTGAGAAGTTGTATAGGACAAATATATACAAAGTAATCAATAACACAAAACAAAAACGACCATAGGTAATTAAAATTTTTGTTTCCTTGCCTTTTTTTTTTAAAAGGATGACACTAAGTCACCGAGATTAATTTGTTTAGCAACTTCAGATTCTATCGAAATTGTTGCCAACCCAACCAACCTCTCTTGCATCATATTTGCCCTTAAATATGTTTTAATTAGCTTTAGTTTTGAGAAGCTTCTCTCTCCTGAGGCCACGGACACAGGCAGAGTCAAAAGAATTCTTAGAGCCACCACCAGGTTGGGGACACTTTCTTTCAAGTCAGATTTAAGCAAAAGTTCAAGAACGTCTTTTGGTGATGAATCTTCTGGAGCACGTCTTGACTAGTGTTGAGCCACCCCCGTAGTGTTCGGGTTCGGTTCGGTTCGTCGAACACCGGGATGTTCGAGGAACTGTTCGTCGAACTGTTCGTCGAACACCTTAGAACACCGTCGAACACCGTTAAAACCAATGGCAGGCAAACAAAAACACATAGGAACACATAGAAAACACCTTCAAAGGTGTCCAAAAGCTGACAAACTGCTCAGAAGACGCTTTCTTTAAAAAAAACAGCCGGCAATTCAGCAGCGGCATACACCGGTACCCGACAATTTAGACATGAAGGAATAGAGCATCACACATAGATTAGATAGATAGAAACATGTCAGTCACATATATATGAAGTACAGTGACAGTGTTGCTTACTGTACTTGTCATTTAGTGTAAAGGATTTATTAAAAAATATAATAGTGTTTTCGTGCACCGTCTCTTTAAAAAAGCCGGCCGGCAATTCAGCAGCGGTACCCGACAATTTATAACAGACAGAATAGAGCTTCACACATAGATTAGATAGATAGAAACATGTCAGTCACATATATATGAAGTACTGTGACAGTGTTGCTTACTGTACTTGTCATTTACTGCAAAGAATTTATTTAAAAAAATAATAGTGTTTTCATGCACCGTCTCTTTAAAAAAGCCGGCTGGCAATTCAGCATCTGTACCAGACAATTTAGAATAGAAGGAATAGAGAATCACACATAGATTAGATAGATAGAAACATGTCAGCCACATATATACGAAGTACAGTGACAGTGTTGCTTACTGTACTTGTCATTTAGTGTAAAGGATTTATTAAAAAATATAATAGTGTTTTCGTGCACCGTCTCTTTAAAAAAGCCGGCCGGCAATTCAGCAGCGGTACCCGACAATTTATAACAGACAGAATAGAGCTTCACACATAGATTAGATAGATAGAAATATGTCAGTCACATATATATGAAGTACTGTGACAGTGTTGCTTACTGTACTTGTCATTTACTGCAAAGGATTTATTAAAAAAAATAATAGTGTTTTCATGCACCGTCTCTTTAAAAAAGCCGGCCGGCAATTCAGCATCTGTACCCGACAATTTATAACAGACAGAATAGAGCTTCACACATAGATTAGATAGATAGAAACATGTCAGTCACATATATAATAAGTACAGTGACAGTGTTGGTTACTGTACTTGTCATTTAGTATTAAAATAAAGGATTTATTATTAAAAAAAATTGGCGTGGGGTTCCCCGTAATTTTAGTCTCTAGCGGAGGTTAAGCAGACAGCTGGGGCAGATGTTTGAAGCCTGGGAAGGGGGTAATACCCACGGAGCTTCCCAGGCTACTAATTTCAGCCCCCAGCTGAATACCTAGCCTTTACTAGCTATTAAAATGGAGGACCCCCCCAAAAAAATGACGTGGGGTCCCCCCTAATTTAATAGCTAGCAAAGGCTAGGCAGACAGCTGGGGGCTGATATTAATAGCCCAGGAAGGGAGCCATGAATATTGGCCCCCTCCCAGGCTAGAAACACCAGCCCTCAGCCGCCCCAGAAATGGCGCATCCATAGGATGCGCCAATTCTGGCACTTAGCCTCGCTCTTCCACGCTGCCCTGGTGCGGTGGCAGGGGGTAATAGGGTTGGGGTTGATGTCAGCTTATAATGCCAGCTGACATCAAGCCCAGGTTAGTAATGGAGAGGCGTCTATAAGACACCCCCATTACTAACCCCATAGTCAAAGTTAAAAAAAAAACACAAACACCCAGAATAAAGTCCTTTAATTGAAATAAAGACACAATTCTTTATTGTTCTAAATTAAACCATACTTACCATCACGCCCATTCCAGCTGAAGCCAACGATCTCCTGCAATAAAAGAAAAATAATAAAGCAACCTCATCCTTACCTTTCCATGGTTCCCAGGACAGCTCCAGCTCTGCTACATCGAGATGACAGGCTGGACCGCAGCAGAACGCTGCCATCCAGCTTGCCATGCCGCACACACTGAGAAGCGCAGGCATGCTTGCGCTCCTCAGTGTCTGACTGTGACGGCATCCAGATGAGCCGACAATGAACTCGGCTCACCTCATGTACGTCACTGACAGCGTGGGAAAATTCTCCTGCACTCAGCGCTTCAGCGTGAGAATTTTCCCACGCTGTCAGTGACGTGCATGAGGTGAGCCGAGTTCATTGGACATGACCTCGGCTCATCTGGATGCCGTCACAGCCAGACACTGAGTAGCGCAAGCATGCCTGCGCTTCTCAGTGTCTGCGGGATGACAGGCTGGATGGCAGCGTTCTGCTGCGGTCCAGCCTGTCATCTCGATGTAGCAGAGCTGAAGCTGTCGTGGGAGCCATGGAAAGGTAAGGATGATGTTGCTTTATTATTTTTCTTTTATTTCAGGAGATCGTTGGCTTCAGCTGGAATGGGCGTGATGGTAAGTATGGTTTAATTTAGAACAATAAAGAATTGTGTGTTTATTTCAATTAAAGGACTTTTTTCTGGGTGTTGTGTTTTTTTTAAATACTTTACTAGAAATTCATGGTGGTCATGTCTAATATTGGCGTGACCCCATGAATTTCGGGCTTAGGGCCAGCTGATAATGCCAAGCTGGCCTTAACCCCTTTATTACCCAGTGAGCCACCGCACCAGGGCCCTGGATGAGTTGGGTACAGCGCCAGAAGATGGCGCTTCTATGAACGCGCCATTTTCCGGGGCGGCTGCGGACTGCAATTTGCAGCGGGTGGGGCCCAGAAAGCTTGGGCCTCCCTGCGCTGCAGATTCCAGCCCCCAGCTGCCTAGTTGTACCTGGCTGGACACAAAAATAGGGCGAAGCTCCACGTATTTTTTTTTTAAATTCATGAAATTCATGGAATAATTAAGAAAAAAAGGGCTTCCCTATATTGTTGTGTCCGGCTAGGTACAAATAGGCAGCTGGTGGTTGGGAGCAGCCCGTTCCTGCCTGCTGTACCTGACTGGACACAAATATAGGGCGAAGCCCCACATCAATTTTTTTTTCATTATTTCATGAATTTCCTGAAATAATTTAAAAAAAATTGACGTGGGGCTTCGCCCTATATTTGTGTCCAGTCAGGTACAGCAGGCAGGAACGGGCTGCCCCCAACCACCAGCTGCCTATTTGTACCTGGCCAGACACAACAATATAGGGAAGCCCTTTTTTTTAAAAATTATTTCATGAAATAATTAAAAAAAAATTGACGTGGGGCTTCGCACTATATTTGTGTCCAGCCAGGTACAGCAGGCAGGGACGGGCTGCCCCCAACCACCAGCTGCCTATTTGTACCTGGTTGGACACAACAATATAGGGAAGCCCTTTTTTTCTTAATTATTCCATGAATTTCATGAAATAATTTTAAAAAAAAATGCGTGGGGCTTCGCCCTATTTTTGTGCCCAGCCAGGTACAACTAGGCAGCTGGGGGCTGGAATCTGCAGCGCAGGGAGGCCCAAGCTTTCTGGACCCCACCCGCTGCATATTGCAGTCCGCAGCCGCCCCGGAAAATGGCGCGTTCATAGAAGCGCCATCTTCTGGCGCTGTACCCAACTCATCCAGGGCCCTGGTGCGGTGGCTCACTGGGTAATAAAGGGGTTAAGGCCAGCTTGGCATTATCAGCTGGCCCTAAGCCCGAAATTCATGGGGTCACGCCAATATTAGACATGACCACCATGAATTTCTAGTAAAGTATTTAAAAAAACACAACACCCAGAATAAAGTCCTTTAATTGAAATAAACACACAATTCTTTATTGTTCTAAATTAAACCATACTTACCGTCACGCCCATTCCAGCTGAAGCCAATGTCTTCTGCAATAAAAGTAAAATAATAAAGCAACCTCATCCTTACCTTTCCATGGTTCCCACGACAGCTTCAGCTCTGCTACATCGAGATGACAGGCTGGACCGCAGCAGAACGCTGCCATCCAGCCTGTCATCCCGCGGACACTCAGAAGCGCAGGCATGCTTGCGCTCCTCAGTGTCTCGCTGTGACGGCATAAAGATGAGACAAGCTCATGTCCAATGAACTCGGCGCACCTCATGCACGTCACTGGCAGCGTGGGAGAATTCTCCTGCACTCAGCACTTCAGCGTGAAAATTCTCCCACGCTGTCAGTGACGTACATGAGGTCAGCTGAGTTCATTGGACATGAATGAGCTCACCTCATGCACTTCACTGACAGCGTGGGAAAATTCTCACGCTGAAGCGCTGAGTGCAGGAGAATTTTCCCACGCTGTCAGTGACGTGCATGAGGTGAGCTCATTCATGTCCAATGATCTCAGCTCACCTCATGCACGTCACTGACAGCGTGGGAAAATTCTCCTGCACTCAGCGCTACAGCGTGAGAATTCTCCCACGCTGTCAGTGACGTGCATGAGGTGAGCTCATTCATGTCCAATGAACTCAGCTGACCTCATGCACGTCACTGACAGCGTGGGAGAATTCTCACGCTGAAGTGCTGAGTGCAGGAGAATTCTCCCACGCTGTCAGTGACGTGCATGAGGTGCGCCGAGTTCATTGGACATGAACTCGTCTCATCTTTATGCCGTCACAGCCAGACACTGCAGAGCGCAAGCATGCCTGCGCTTCTCAGTGTCTGCGGGATGACAGGCTGGATGGCAGCGTTCTGCTGCGGTCCAGCCTGTTATCTCGATGTAGCAGAGCTGAAGCTGTCGTGGGAACCGTGGAAAGGTAAGGATGAGGTTGCTTTATTATTTTTCTTTTATTGCAGGAGATCGTTGGCTTCAGCTGGAATGGGCGTGACGGTAAGTATGGTTTAATTTAGAACAATAAAGGAATGTGTCTTTATTTCAATTAAAGGACTTTATTCTGGGTGTTTGTGTTTTCTTTTAACTTTGACTATGGGGTTAGTAATGGGGGTGTCTTATAGACGCCTCTCCATTACTAACCTGGGCTTGATGTCAGCTGGCATTATAAGCTGACATCAACCCCAACCCTATTACCCCCTGCCACCGCACCAGGGCAGCGTGGAAGAGCGAGGCTAAGTGCCAGAATTGGCGCATCCTATGGATGCGCCATTTCTGGGGCGGCTGACGGCTGGTGTTTCTAGCCTGGGAGGGGGCCAATATTCATGGTTCCCTTCCTGGGCTATTAATATCAGCCCCCAGCTGTCTGCCTAGCCTTTGCTAGCTATTAAATTAGGGGGGACCCCACGTCATTTTTTTGGGGGGTCCCCCATTTTAATAGCTAGTAAAGGCTAGGTATTCAGCTGGGGGCTGATATTAGTAGTTTGGGAAGCTCCGTGGGTATTACCCCCTTCCCAGGCTTCAAACATCTGCCCCAGCTGTCTGCTTAACCTCCGCTAGAGACTAAAATTACGGGGAACCCCACGCCAATTTTTTTTAATAATAAATCCTTTATTTTAATACTAAATGACAAGTACAGTAACCAACACTGTCACTGTACTTATTATATATGTGACTGACATGTTTCTATCTATCTAATCTATGTGTGAAGCTCTATTCTGTCTGTTATAAATTGTCGGGTATAGATGCTGAATTGCCGGCCGGCTTTTTTAAAGAGACGGTGCATGAAAACACTATTATTTTTTTTAATAAATCCTTTGCAGTAAATGACAAGTACAGTAAGCAACACTGTCACAGTACTTCATATATATGTGACTGACATGTTTCTATCTATCTAATCTATGTGTGAAGCTCTATTCTGTCTGTTATAAATTGTCGGGTACCGCTGCTGAATTGCCGGCCGGCTTTTTTAAAGAGACGGTGCACGAAAACACTATTATATTTTTTAATAAATCCTTTACACTAAATGACAAGTACAGTAAGCAACACTGTCACTGTACTTCGTATATATGTGGCTGACATGTTTCTATCTATCTAATCTATGTGTGATTCTCTATTCCTTCTATTCTAAATTGTCGGGTACCGCTGCTGAATTGCCGGCCGGCTTTTTTAAAGAGACGGTGCACGAAAACACTATTATATTTTTTAATAAATCCTTTACACTAAATGACAAGTACAGTAAGCAACACTGTCACTGTACTTCTTATATATGTGGCTGACATGTTTCTATCTATCTAATCTATGTGTGATGCTCTATTCTTTCTATTATAAATTGTCGGGTACAGATGCTGAATTGCTGGCCGGCTTTTTTAAAGAGACGGTGCATGAAAACACTATTATTTTTTTTGATAAATCCTTTACACTAAATGACAAGTACAGTAAGCAACACTGTCACTGTGCTTCTTATATGTGTGACTGACATGTTTCTATCTATCTAATCTATGTGTGATTCTCTATTCTTTCTGTTCTAAATTGTCGGGTACCGGTGTATGCCGCTGCTGAATTGCCGGCTTTTCATGTTTCACTGTGAGCACTGTTCCCATCGATTTGGGCAATCACTGTAATGCCACAACCACCATGGCTGTGGCATTACAGTGAGTGGCAGACAATCCCTGCATGATTGGTGCTCTAAATAGCGCCAGACATGCAGGACACGCTTTTGGTGCACGAACAGTTATCGAACATAACCTCGAACAGCCGGATTTTTTGCAAATCGTTCGGGTTCGTCGAACAACTCGAACACCGCCCAAAACAGCTCGAATTTGAGATTGGCGAACAGTTCTAGTCGAACACCGCTCATCTCTAGTCTTGACATTGCCTGCAGTTCACCACATAGCTCTATGGCATCGATGTCTTTTACTTCATTGTGTGTAAGAGACTTTTCCAGAGCTTTACACTTATACAGAACAAATTTGCTTGGTTTTCCCTCAAGTGAACGGATGTGGTACAAAAATCCAAATTTCAATTCCATTTCTTTCAGCTGAGTGAACCGCTCATCAACTGAATTTATAGCAGTATCTAAGATCGCAAAGTAAAGGTTAATTTTGAAACTCTGTTTCTCATCTCTTATGGGCTCATCTTTCCCTTCATAAGAGAACTGTCTGTTTTTTTTCGTTAAACGTTTTGGCGCAGAACTTGACTCAAAATTAGCTGGTATGCCAAGCTCTTCTGCGATTTCCCTCGCATCAACTAACAGCTTCTCAAACTCTTCATCGCTTCTTAATGATTGCAGATATTTCTTTGTTTTGTCAAGGTGTTGAGAAGCTGCAGCTAAATCGAATTCTTGTGATTGAAGTAACTTACTTGTCAAATTGATTTCGTACAAAATGTTGAACCATACTAGAACAGATGTAACAAAAGGTTCCAACTTGTTTAGCAAGACCTTGACTTTCTAGCCGGGAGACATTTCCAGAGCTTCCTGTGAGACTAATATTTTCTGCTATGTCCATTAGGGAATCATGGACTTCGCTCAATTGGTAACGGAGGGGGGCCAGAGCATCAATTCTACTTTCCCACCTTGTTTCGCTTAGAGGTTTTAGAGTCAGAGATGGCAAATGACGCACGAGTACTTCCCAACGCTGAGTTGACGAAGAGAAAAATACGTAGAGATTTTGAACTAACAGGAAAAAAGTTGTCGCTCCAAAACAACATTTAGTAGCATCGTTGACGACTAAGTTTAGAGAATGGGAGCTGCAAGGCACAAAGAATGCACGTGGGTTTATGTCCAAAATTCGTCTTTGTAGTCCAATGTTTTTTCCCTTCATGTTGCTCCCATTGTCGTAGCCTTGCCCTCATAAGTTGTCCACAGAGAGTGACAGTTCTTCAAATGTGTTCAAGACAGCGGCTGTCAAACCACCTCCAGTTGTATCAGAAACAGGAATGAATCCCAAGAAGTGCTCTTTAATTTCAAACTTTTTTCATCTGATGTGGAAACAAACCGAACAATGATAGTCATTTGTTCAACATGAGACACGTCAGAAGTACAATCCAGCACTACAGAAAAGTATTTTGCAGTTTTGACATCGTCAAGAATCTTTTCCTGAATACCATTACTTAGCAGTTGAATCATCTCATTCTGTATTGTTTTTCCCAAATAATGTGCATGAATCTCTTTGTCCCGGATTTTCCGAATGTGCTCACACATGACGGGATCGAACATAGCCAAATACTCCACAAATTTCAAAAAGTTCCCATTATTAGATGCAAACAATGCATCATTTGATCCACGGAATGCTAAGTTTTTGCGTACCTAGTACCCTCACTAGAGCTATCAACCTTTCTAAAATTTGATGCCAGTATTTTTCTTGCTCTTCAATTTTGCGGAAGTGTTCTTCGTCAATGGTCTTGTTCATCTTAAGTCTATTTTCGAGTTCCTTCCATTTTTGAAAGCTAATCATGTGATCTTTGCTTTTTTTGTGGCTGGCTAAAATAGAAGATATGTTTTTCCAGTCATTTACACCATCAGTACCTAAGGCTGAGCGTTTGATGATTCCTAGTTGAAGTGATGAGTCTAGAAACAACATGCAGCAAAAACAAAAAACTGAATTTTTCTGAATAGAATACGTTAGCCAATTGCGTTCAAGACTTTCACCATTGACAAGACGACGTTTATAGTGAACACAAGAAAATTTTCTACGATTAGTGTCCAAAGGAAAATCGAAATCTTTAACTTGTGTGGGGCCGAGTTTTACTACATCTAGGCGTAAGTCATCATTGATTACGGTCCACGTAGCGGGATCGTCCGAATTGTCTTTGCGTAGTATTTCTATAGATGTACCAGCCTCCATGTCAGTACTGGTACTTTGATCAGATCTACCACCAGATATTGATGGTTGTAGTTCACTATTTTCAGCATGAGAAACAAATTCTATTTCCACATTCGATATTTCCGAGGCAACAGAAGCCTGTTGTTCCAACGTTTGGAATTCCGCGTCTTCATTTCTATTGCTTAGATATTTTAAAAATGACCCTTTGATTTTTGAAAGTGATTTCTCCTCCTCAGTTTTTCTTTTACGGTTCTGAAACCCCAAAAGTTTTTTCTTCTTATCAGCCATGACTCGTTACAACACACAGCATTTACCTAAAAGTTAATGCGACGATTAAAATTGTTATCTGAACATTATATAATACGATTTTACTTTTAAGACAAAA
Source organism: Phyllobates terribilis (assembly GCF_046119375.1). Classification (NCBI taxonomy): domain Eukaryota; kingdom Metazoa; phylum Chordata; class Amphibia; order Anura; family Dendrobatidae; genus Phyllobates; species Phyllobates terribilis. Next base: position 121,897,429 of record NW_027362762.1, on the reverse strand, counting down.
ACCACAAATTTCTTTAACAATTTCCAATGTTTCCAATATTTTTGAATATCAAAACAATATACCTACCTCGCAGCGCCTAACACTTTAGAACCTAGGCCAAAAATTTACTAAAAACCTCCTATTTTCTATTTGCATTCATGAAACCTCATGGAACAATGAATCTAATGAATATACAAAATAACAGCAATGGCTCACATGATAAAGCATGCAAACAGTAGAGACATACCTCGAAAATATTATAATCGCGCGCGCCAATATGCAAAAAATGTAGATACTATCTCCCTTGCCTTAGCTGGCCTGACTGGCAGTCCAGACAGTCTACGCCAATGCGTCTAAACAGACTCCTCCCACTAGCCACATCGACTGCTGATGACATCTATCAATATAATCGCCAACTAGTACCTAGTACCTAAAGTCCAAACTACGTATAAATAGGCCATATGGTACACCTACCTTTTAAGTATACGTATTTTTTTTCTCTCGGGCGCCCCCTTAGTGTAGTGTGTGCATTTTTGGGTGTTTGCTTTGCCAACATTTGAAAACTTAGGAGCAAAATAAACGCGCAGGATCAAACACCTGTCAGCAGACGATGCAAACGACTCACGTCCGTAGTTTAGCGCCTACTTTCCGTGCGTAAATTGAAGCTCAACGGTTTTTCTTTTAAATTTATGGTAAAAAAATTTATGTACACTTTTCTTTCCATCCCTAAAACTTTTTGCCTTTTGAAAAGATTTTTTATAATTTTTTCTATTTTTTCTCTGGCGCCCCCTTAGGGTCGGCGCCCAAGGCGGCCACCTAGTTCGCCTATATGTTCGGGCCGGCCCTGCGGCCCCAGTATCAGTATTTGTTCAGTATTCTGTCAGTATTTTTTCACAGGAGTGGGGGCCGTGGTCTTATGGTCATGTGCCGACGAGCTGCTCTTCATAATTCCCTCAATGTTCAGTGAAAACCTGCAGCCCCTACTTCACTCAGAGAGGCAGGAAGAGAAGCTAGTGACTAGAGATGAGCGAACCTGAGCTGTAAAGTTTGGGGTACGTACCGGACCTGAACTCCTAACACTGACTTCTCCTGGAAGTCTATTTTACAACTCGGGAGCTTGAGAAAGAGACCGCGGTTGCGGGCGAAACAAGTCACTTTTTTTCTCTTATCTCCAGCTTGTTAACCAGCCAAGTGTCATGCTATTTTAGCTTGTTTCTATAAAATTTAGCTAATTTTTAAATCGGGAGCTGGATCTATTTTTTCCTTTTTCTACCATTCGTCCACGATGGGATCAGAATGGAGTTCCATGCACCTGAATCAACCCATGAGTGGTGAGCTGACTTCTCTTTATAACTTTATTTACATGGCCCTGTAATCTCACAAGTTATGGATTATTATATGTGTACAGGATCAGAACAAATAACAGTATTGTGAGAGCAGGAGTTACTTTATCTATCCTGACTCCATTTTTATTTTTGCACGTGTATCTTCTGCTTACCAGAATGGAGTTTGACTCAGTATGTGTGTGAGATAAGGAGTCTTTGGAATGTCTTTGTCTAGCGACTCCTAAAATCCAAAACTGGGGTATAGACAGAATTACTCTTAGCCAATGAGATGTATGTATGCTAATGCCAGCACATATGTAGAGATAAGCTGAGCCAATTATATTGTTACCATGTATGACTATTAACAAACTATAAAACCTTGACCGATGATGTAATAAAAACAGATCTGCCCTGATGCTCAATGTATCAGATATGGTTCTTCTGTGCACATATTTGAATTTTACAAATTAATTTGAAACAGACACAACGTCTCAGAACGTCTCACATTATGTAGCGATGACAAGCACATTTATACATTACCAGAACTACAATCAGTGCAGAAATGCATCACCAGAACTACCAGCAGTACAGAAATACAATACAGACCAAAAGTTTGGACACACCTTCTCATTTAAAGATTTTTCTGTATTTTCATGACTTTGAAAATTGTACATTCACACTGAAGGCATCAAAACTATGAATTAGCACATGTGGAATTATATACTTAACAAAAAGGTGTGAAACAACTGAAAATATGTCTTATATTCTAGGTTCTTCAAAGTAGCCACCTTTTGCTTTGATGACTGCTTTGCACACTCTTGGCATTATCTTGATGAGCTTCAAGAGGTAGTCACCAGAAATGGTTTTCACATCACAGGTGTGCCCTGTCAGGTTTAATAAGTGGGATTTCTTGCCTTATAAATGGGGTTGGGACCATCAGTTGTGTTGTGCAGAAGTCGGGTGGATACACAGCTGATAGTCCTACTGAATAGACTGTTAGAATTTGTATTATGGCAAAAAAAAAGCAGCTAAGTAAAGAAAAACAAGTGGCCATCATTACTTTAAGAAATGATTGTTAAGAGGAGACTTTGTGCAGCAGGCCTTCATGGTAAAATAGCTGCTAGGAAACCACTGCTAAGGACAGGCAACAAGCAGAAGAGACTTGTTTCGGCTAAAGAACACAAGGAATGGACATTAGACCAGTGGAAATCTGTGCTTTGGTCTGATGAGTCCAAATTTGAGATCTTTGGTTCCAACCATTGTGTCTTTGTGCGATGCAGAAAAGGTGAACGGATGGACTCTACATGCCTGGTTCCGACCGTTAAGCATGGAGGAGGAGGAGGTGTGATGGTGTGGGGGTGCTTTGCTGGTGACACTGTTGGGGATTTATTCAAAATTGAAGGCATACTGAACCAGCATGGCTACCACAACATGTTGCAGCGGCATGCTATTCCATCCGGTTTGCGTTTAGCTGGACCATCATTTATTTTTCAACAGGACAATGACCCTAAACACACCTCCAGGCTGTGTAAGGGCTATTTGACCAAGGAGTAGAGTGATGGGGTGCTACGCCAGATGACCTGGCCTCCACAGTCACCAGACCTGAACCCAATCAAAATGGTTTGGGGTGAGCTGGACCTCAGAGTGAAGGCAAAAGGGCCAGCAAGTGCTAAGCATCTCTGGGAACTCCTTCATGATTGTTGGAAGACCATTTCCGGTGACTACCTCTTGAAGCTCATCAAGAGAATGCCAAAAATGTGCAAAGCAGTCATCAAAGCAAAAGGTGGCTACTTTGAAGAACCTAGAATATAAGACATATTTTCAGTTGTTTCACACTTTTTTGTTAAGTATATAATTCCACATGTGTTAATTCATAGTTTTGATGCCTTCAGTGTGAATGTACAATTTTCATAGTCATGAAAATACAGAAAAATCTTTAAATGAGAAGGTGTGTCCAAACTTTTGGTCTGTACTGTACATCAATAAAACCCTTAACTGTACTGGACTACATCACCAGAAGCCCCATCAGTACAGGACTACATCACCAAAAGCCCCATCAATACAGGACTACATCACCAAAAGCCCCATCAATACAGGACTACATCACCAAAAGCCCCATCAGTGCAGGACTACATCACCAAAAGCCCCATCAGTACATGACTACATCACCAAAGGCCGCATCAGTACAGAACTAAATCACTAAACGCCCCATCAGTACAGGACTACATACCAAAAGCCTCATCAGTACAGGACTACAGCACCAGAACCACCGTCAGTGCAGGAATACAGCACCAGAACCACCATCGGTACAGGAATACAGCACCAAGTTTCTACAGCATTCAAATTGTAATGTCAGCCTCATATACAATTTTATCACATGAACCTACAATTTCCATTATGTCCTTAACATGAAAAACTAGGGCTTACCATGTTTATACCATGTTTATAATCCTAAAAAACCCAAGACAGAAACAAAAAAAACATATACCCTGCTGTAAGTAAATAAATAAAAGCAACAGTGCATATAAATAACATAGGGTACTTAGTAAACACCATTTTTGATTAAAAAAGTGTAAGGCTATGTGCACACTGTGCATTTTTGGTGCATTTTCGCAGCTTTTTGTTCCGCTCGGAAATGGGCCAAAAACGCTAGGGAATCATTGTGCCAGCTATTGCAATGACAATCCTGAAGTGCTGTGCACATAATCAGGAATTTTCCTACTGGATTGTAGTTGCGTTTAAATCTGCAGCATGTCAATTCTTTGTGCGTTTTTGCAGCATTTTTCACCCATTGACTTCAATTGAGTCAGTCAAATTAGCAGCAAAAATGCAGGTATAAAAATATTTGCGGATTTGCTGGGATTTTTGCTTCATATTTGACTAACTCAATTCAAGTCAATGAGTCAACCTTCAGACAGGCAGAGTAGGGAGAGGTGCTGCTGTTTGAGGGACATAACTGGCGGTGTAATAGTTAGATAGAATCATAGAATGGTAGAGTTGGAGGGGACCTCCTGGGTCATCTGGTCCAACCCCCTGCTCAAAGCAGGATTCACTAAATCATCTCAGACAGATGTCTGTCCAGCCTCTGTTTGAAGACGTCCATTGAAGGAGAACTCACCACCTCTCGTGGCAGCCTGTTACACTCATTGATCACCCTAACTGTCAAAAAGTTTTTTCTAATATCTAATCTGTGTCTCCTCCCATTCAGTTTCATCCCATTGCTTCTAGTCTTTCCTTGTGCAAATGAGAATAAATATGATCCTTCTACAATGTGACAGCCCTTGAGATATTTGTAAACAGCTATTAAGTCTCCTCTCAGTCTTCTTTTTTGCAAGCTAAACATTCCCAAATCCTGTAACCGTTCCTCATAGGACATGGTTTGCAGACCAGTCACCATTCTGGTCGCTCTTCTCTGAACTTGCTCCAGTTTGTCAATGTATTTTTTAAAATACATTGACAAAGCCATTTACGACCAGTCTTTGAGTCCGATCACTAAGCCAGTTATGAATCCACCTAACAGATGCCTTGTCCATTCCATACTTGGTCATTTTTTCAATAAGGATGGTGTGAGATACTTTGTCAAATGCTTTGCTGTAGTCAAGATATACTATATCTACAGCATTTCCCTGAGCCACCCAGTCAGTGATTCTGTCATAGTAGGAAATTAAGTTAGTCTGACTTGTTAGTTACAAACCCATGCTGACTCTGGTTAATCACTTCATTCTTATCCAGGTACTTACATACATGTTGTTTAATAATTTGTTCAAAGATCTTTCCTGGTATAGAAGTCAGACTCACCGCCCTATAGTGCCCTGGGTCCACCTTCTTCCCCCTTTTGAAGATAGGAACAACATTTGCTCTTCTCCAGTCTTCAGGGACTTCTCCTGTTCTCCAAGAATTTTCAAAGATTATGGAGAGTGGTTCTAAAATTTCTTCTATGATCTCCTTCAGTACTCTGGGGTGTAATTCATCTGGACCTGGAGACTTGAACTCATTTATGTTAGCTAAATATTCCCTCACAGTCTTTCTGTTTACAGATAACCTGGATTCTTCTATTCCTTTAATAGGACAGTGAAGATCAGTTGATCCATTTGTTTTTTTCTTTTTAGCATGTGTTTAAGTTCCGTGTTCATCCATCCTGGTTTCCTTAAATGCTTCCCATTCTTCCTACTTTTCGGGATTGTTAACGATTGTGCTTTGAGAATCTCATTTTTAAAAATTTCCCATCCTTCCTGGACATTTTTGTCCTTAAGGACATCCAGCCATTGGATCACTCCTATTCTCTTTCTGAGTCGCTTAAAATCTGCCTTTCTGAAATCTAACCTTGAAGTTTGAGTCTTCACATGTCTTCCTTCTCTAGTTATCCAAAATTCTATAATAGCGTGATCGCTGCCTCCTAGGGTCCCAGCCACTTGTACCTCCTCAACCATTTCCTCCCTGTTTATAAGGATTAGATCCAAAGCAGCAGATCCCCTTGTTTTCTCCCCTACCTTTTGGAAGATAAAGTTGTCAGCAAGAGAGGATAAGAATTTGCTTTCTCCATCCAGGAGGATTCTGAGGGCTTACAAGGTTATTCATTGTGGGCAAAGTCTTATCTAGCTGTATTTCTTCATGGTTCTCCTGCGTGAGAGCCTGGTACTGGTCTGAGCAGTATGGGTGCTGACTGCCTCTCGATCCTCCTGCTTCTCTGAGTCACATGCTTCCATTCCTCTGTTTTGTCAGGTGCAGTTCGAATTTCTTCTCTTTCTGTATCATGAAGAGATAATTCTGCTCTGTCTAAGAACTCTTCACCTTCCTTAATGATTTTCAAGGTAGTTAACCTCTCTTCTAGATATCGCAACTTTTCCTCCAACAGGGACACAAGCTTGCATTTCTGGCATGTGAAGTTTGGCTTTTCCACTGGCAAGTCTGTGAACATGTAGCAGGATATGCAGCTCACCAAATGGCTCCTGGACTCTTCCATGTTCTTTATTGTTAATGAAAACAGTGAAAAGCGCTCCAAAATATATAGATATAGGAACTCCAGTATACAGTGCATTGTGAAAGTATTTGGCCCCCTTGAACTTTTCTACCCTTTGCCACATTTCTGGCTTCAAACATAAAGATATAAAATTCTAATTTTTTTGGGAAGAATCAACAACAAGTGGGACACAATCGTGAAGTGGAATGAAATTTATTGGATATTTTAAATTTTTTTAACAAATTAAAAACTGAAAAATGGGGCATGCAATATTATTCAGCCCCTTTACTTTCAGTGCAGCAAACTGACTCCAGAAATTCAGCGAGCATCTCTGAATCATCCAATGTTGTCCTAAATGACTGGTTATGATAAATAGAATCCACCTGTGTGTAATCAAGTCTCCGACAAATGCACCTGCTCTGTGATAGTCTCAGGTTTCTATTTCATGTGCAGAGAGCATCATGAAGACCAAAGAACACACCAGGCAGGTCAGAGATACTGTTGTGGTGAAGTTTAAAGCCGGATTTGGATGCAAAAAGATTTCCCAAGTTTTAAACATCTCAAGGAGCACTGTGCAAGCGATCATATTGAAATGGAAGGAGTATCAGACCACTGCAAATCTACCAAGACCCGGCCGTCCCTCTAAACTTTCATCTCGAACAAGGAGAAGACTGATCAGAGATGCAGCCAAAAGGCCCATGATCACTCTGGATGAACTGCAGAGATCTACAGCTGAGGTGGGAAAGTCCGTCCATAGGACAACAATCAGTCGTACACTGCAAAAATCTGGTCTTTATGAAAGAGTGGCAGGAATAAAGCCATTTCTCAAAGATATCCATAAAAAGTCTGGTTTGAAGTTTGCCACAAGCAACCTGGGAGACACACCAAACATGTGGAATAAGGTGCTCTGGTCAGATGAAACCAAAATCGAACTTTTTGGCCACAATGCAAAACGATATGTTTGGCGTAAAAGCAACACAGCTCATCACCCTCAAAACACCATCCGCACTGTCAAACATGGTGGTGGCAGCATCATGGTTTGGGCCTGTTTTTCTTCAGCAGGGACAGGGAAGATGGTTAAAATTGATGGAAAGATGGATTCAGCCAAATACAGGATCATTCTGGAAGAAAATTTGTTGGAGTCTGCAAAAGACCTGAGACTGGGACGGACATTTATCTTCCAACAAGACAATGATCCCACACATAAAGCAAAATCTACAATGGAATGGTTCAAAAATAAACGTATCCAGGTGTTAGAATGGCCAAGTCAAAGTCCAGACCTGAATCCAATAGAGAATCTGAGGAAAGAGCTGAAAACTGCTGTTCACAAACGCACTCCATCCAACCTCAATGAGCTCGAGCTGTTTTGCAAGGAAGAATGGGCAAGAATATCAGCCTCTCGATGTGCAAAACTGATAGAGACATACCCCAAGCGACTTGCAGCTGTAATCATAGCAAAAGGTGGCGCTACAAAATATTAACTCAAGGGGGCCGAATAATATTGCATGCCCTGCTTTTCAGTTTTTAATTTGTTATAAAAGATTAAAATAGCCAATAAATTTTGTTCCACTTCACGATTGTGTCCCACTTGTTGTTGATTCTTCCCAAAAAAATAGAATTTTATATCTTTATGTTTGAAGCCAGAAATGTGGCAAAAGGTAGAAAAGTTCAAGGGGGCCAAATACTTTCACAATGCACTGTATATATATATATCCATCTGAACTAACATGCCTTATGAGGACTAATTCAGCTGCATATATTCAGTGGTGATAGCAGGAGTTAGGCAGGCAGGGATTGTGACAGTGTATACAGCACAAGAGGGTCCATTGAACGTTCTGTCTGCTCCTGCTGATACAGATATCTATAGACATAGCCCCAGATATCAGGGGCAAGGGCTAATTTTTTTGTCTTAATCCTGATTATTTTCTAAAAAAGTAATAGTGTCCAACATTTTACTGCTCCATTTGCATGTTAGCACTGCAGAATATAGCCAGATCTTTTCCATCATCAGACGTGATCCCATATTACAGCAATAAAAATTCAGAAATTTGTAGTGAACGTGGAAAATATTATTCTTCATTTACAATTTGTAGCAGTGTGTCAGTAAAGTCATTCACACGTGGTCACTGTGAATAATAGGAAACTACAAGCCCGCTATTTAAAATCGTGGTTGTCCGTCAGACGTATCAAATATAACTGCGGTACAAATCCAGCCATTTATAGTGACTGTGGAAAATATTGTCCTCCATTTACAGTTTGTAGCAGTGTGTCAGTGAAGCTATTTACACGTGGTCGCTGTGAATAATAGGAAACTACAAGCCCGCTATTTAAAACTGTGGGCGTCCATCAGACGTATCACATATAACTGCGGTACAAATCCAGCCATTTGTAGCAACCGTGGAAAATATTGTCCTCCAGTTACAGTTTGCAGCAGTGTGTATTATCCTCCATTTAAAATAGGCAAGGCGCGTGGCAAGGGACGGGGAAAGGGATGTGATGGTGATGGTGCATGCAGAGGTCAAGGCCGAAGCAATAGGCAAGCTGAAATTGTGCCACAACAAACACCCACATCTTGTCGACTGCCCCTACTGTCCCAATTACTAGGGGACGGCAGCACACCACTATTGAAACCAGAGCAGTGTCAAAAGGTTGTTGGTTGGATAGCAGACAATGCTTCCAGTTACTATGCCACCACCGCCACCACCCTGCCTTCCACACTGTCAAGTCTCAGTAGCTGTGAATCTGGACTGCATATTCCTCACCCTGATCCTCCTTCCTCCCACCATGCCGAGTGCCCGGAGACAACTGATCCCACACTTGGACACTTCGAAGAACTGTTAACTTTTCCATTTATAGATTCTTCGAGCCTCTCGCCTGGCCAGCTTGAAGCGGGGCAAGAGGAGATCGCATGTAGCGATGCCCAAATATTTGAGCAGCCACGGTCACATGGGGGGAGGGAGGCCTAGCACCACAACAGAAAGGAACAAGCAGTGTGGTGCCCACAGACACCAGGTGGGAAACCGTTCCCCGGAACACCAACACAATGGAAGTTGCGACTACACCTGTTAGGTCTTCCCGAGTCTGGTTCTTTTTTATAGACTCTGCAGATAACCCCAAAAAGGCCATTTGCACCATCTGGCAGGCCAACATCAGCAGGGGTAGCAAAACTAGCAGCCTGACCACCAACAGCATGCTCAGGCACATGATAGCAAAGCTCCCGACTAGGTGGGCCGAACGCCAGGGTCCAAAAACAGTGTCTGCGGGTGACACCACTGCTTGCTCTGCTGTTGTACGTGCACGCCAATCACCTGTTCATGGCTCATGCAAAGATGCAAAGATGAGCTGCACCTGTCATTGCACACTCGCAGCCACCACCATCAGCATCCACGTCCACGTCCTTGTCCCAGCGCAGCGTTCAGTTCTCCCTACTCCAGTCCCTGGAGCGCAAGCACAAATACGCAGCGAACGCCCCGGAGGCCACAATATTAAACTCACATTTCGCGAATGCTTGGGCTCAAAATGTTGCCTTTTAGGCTTGTGGAGACGGAAGCTTTCCCCAATCTGATGGCGGAAGCCGTCCCTCAGTACTCGATCCCCAGCCGCCACTATTTCTCCCGATGTGCCGTCCCTGCATTACACAAGCACGTGTCCCAGAACATTACCCATGCCCTCAACAACGCAGTTACTGGGAAAGTCCATCTAACCACGGACACGTGGACAAGTGCTTGTGGTCAGGGACGGTGCATCTCGCTGACGGCACACTGGGTTAACATAGTGGAAGCCAGGACCCAGTCGGACCTTGGGATGGCACACGTCCTCCCGACGCCGAGGATTTGGGATCCTGGGTCAATCGGGGTTGCCCCCACATTCTATAGTTCCTGCACCTCCTCTTCTTCAGCCTTCATCTCCGAAATGACCACATCAATCGGAAGCTGTAACCATTGCAGCACTGCCTCGGCCAAGCATCAACAGGCTGTGCTGAAGCTAATATGCTTAGGTGACAAACCGCACACCGCTGAAGAGTTGTGGACAGCTCTGAAAGAGCAGGCAGATCTGAACCTACAGCCAAGCATAGTGGTGTGTGACAATGGCCGGAACCTGTTGGCAGCTCTGAAGCGAGGCGAGCTCACACACGTACCATGCCTGGCCCATGAGCTCAACCTCGTGGTTAAGCGGCTTCTCAAAACCTACCTGGATCTGCTGGATTTGCTTGTCAAAGTACACCACGTGTGTGCCCATTTTAGAAAGTCAGCTACAACTTCTGCCGCCCTTGCCGTGCTTCAGCAACGTTTGCAGTTTCCAGCTCACAGACTGGTGTACGATGTCCCCATGTCTTGGAACTTAATGTTGCATATGTTGGGAAGGATTTGTGAGCTTTCTCATAAGACAAGACCTCAGGAGTGGGCATGGATGTCAGACATCTGTGCCGTCCTCCAAAACTTTGAGGACTCCACCAAGATGGTGTGCGGCGTTGATGCCATAATTAGCATCACCATCCCGCTTTTCTGCCTTCTGAAATGATCGCTGCTCACAATTAAAGAGGAGGCATTGCAGGCGGAGCATGATGAGATGGAGCAAGGAACCATACAGGGTGATTCCCCATGGCCCAGCCTCATCTCTTCCCAACATGGATTGGGTGACAATGAGGAAGAGGAGGAGGAAGAATAGGAACTAGTTTTCTGCGCTATAGGCGGTACTACCCACACAACTGTCATACCGTCTGTTCAGCTTGGATGGTCTGTGGAGAGGGAAGAGGGAGATTAGGAGGAGAGCATGTTCAGTCATCCTCTTGGTGATGACACGAAAGTCTTGCCATGTCTAGCACACATGGCTGAGTTTATGTTACGCTGCCTTTGCCGTGACCACCGTGTTCTCCAAATTTGGGTGACAGTCATTACTGGTTGGTGACACTTCTAGACTCACGCTAATGAAGACCTTTCTATCTCTTATTCCCGCGGCGGACAGGTCTAATAAAATGGGGCAGTACCAGAAGGCCCTTGTTGCGGAATTATTAAAAAATTCTCATATGAAAACGCTGGAGGCAGAGGTCACAGTTCCTTGGACCACCAAGGAATACAGGCGAGTGAGACACAAATACAATCCAGCAGAGGCAGGGGAACACTGTCAAAGGTCTGGGACAGTTTTCTCAGACCCTCCCATCGCACAGCCCCTGATGAGCGGGATTTTCTCACAAGGAGGGATAATTTTACGAAGATGCTGAAAGAGTACCCTGCCGACCGTGCCAACGTCCTACGTGATTCCTCTGTGCCTTATAATTGTTAGGTATCCAAGCTGGACATGTGGCATGAACTGGCTCTCTATGCCTTGAAGGTCCTGCTATGCCGCTAACGTTTTGTCAGAGCAGGTTTTTAGTGCCGCTGGGGGAATTATAACTGATAGGCGCATCCGCCTGTCAACTAAAAATGATAATAGGCTGACTCATAAAAATGAACAAGGGCTGGATTGGGCCAGACTTCTCAACACCACCGAATGATAGCAGAGGAACATAAACTCAAATCCAGTGTCTTTTTTTTGGGAGGTCTATTCCCATGCACCTCTTCACACCCAGACATGGGTATACGCTTCCTGATTTTGTCTATTTGCTGTTGTCTTCCTCCTTCTCCTCATCCTCATCCTCCACCACCATATCACCTGGGTGACCGTGATGCAACACCCACATAATTTTTTTTAAGGTTGTTTATGATGCCCGTAGGAAATGTTTGTTATACACTATGTTCATGTATACCCCCCAGGGGTAAATGTTTTTCAGCCCATGCACTTAGTGCATGGCCATTACAAGTATGGGAGAACGGCTCCTTTAAAATGGGAATTTTTTTTAATGAGGCCCTCCTCTACGTCTCTTCCAAGGGGCATTGGAGTGCGTCCAAATTTTCGGCAGACCTTGCAGTCACTGCATACGCAAGAACAATATAGGAGGCCAGCTCCTTTACAATGGGAAGATTTTTTTATGAGGCCCTCCTCTACGTCTCTTCCAAGGGGCATTGGAGTGCGTCCAAGTTTTTGGCAGCTCTTAGTCACTGCATATGTAAGAACAGTATAGTAGATTCGCTCCTTTATAATGGGAACATTTTTTTTAATGAGGCCCTCCTCTACTTCTCTTCCAAGGGACATTGGAGTGCGTCTAAGTTTTTGGCAGCCCTTGCAGTCACTGCATACACAATAACTGTATAGAAATTCTGCTCCTTTCTAATGAGAACATGTTGTTACAGAGGCCCTCCTCTATGTGTCTTTAAATTGGTATTGAGGTTTTTCCTACATTTAGGCAGCCGTTGCAGTCACTGCATACGCAATAACTGTATAGTAGAAACCCTCCTTTCTAATTGGAACATGTCATTACTGAGGCCCACCTCTATGTGTCTTCAAATTTGTATTAGGGTATTTCACAAATTTAGGCAGCCCTTGCAGTCACTGCATGGGCATTACCACTATAGGAGACCCACTCCCTTATAATGGGAATTTTTTTTTTTCTGAGGCCCTCATCTATGTCTCTTCAAAGGGGTATTGGGGTGCGTCCAAATTTTTGGCAGCCCTTGCAGTCACTGCATATGCAATAACAGTATAGGAGACCCACTCTTTAATAATGAAAACAACAAAGCATAGCCGGCTGATAGCCCTCTAACGATAGTGAGGGCCGACAGCTGGCCCTTTAAAAATAGTAAGGGCCGCCTGATGACCTTATGAAAATAGGCTTTGTGACTTTTCCTTCATAAATGAAACAGGATGTGTCTGATCATGTCTCACACACCACATGGGAAGATAAGGCAGTAAAATGTTAAAATGATATTTACTGGTAAATGTATTTTTTACCTTTGAAAGCAATGCAAAAGTGTAAAAACGCATAAAAAATGCTACGTGTGAACAAAGCCCAAGGTGTGGAGGATCATTTTTGTTTTTAGTTATTTATTTTCCCTTAAGTACAAGTCATTACCCTGGAAAGGATGTTTCTTAACATTTTTCTCAGGAAAATCCATTTTGGTTTCGTTTTTGTATGTATATTTTATTGTGAGCCCGTATAAGTGGGGTAATACTCTGACAAAATTGTTCACAGCAGTGACCAGGAAGTCAGAGATGCTTCCAGGGGTCTTCACCATGCTTAGGCCTCCTGCAGACCTCCGGGGGCCGCCGTAAAAATGCTTGAGTTTCCCATAGACTTACATTGGGCTCGTTGCTCGGGTTGAGCACTCGAGTATTCCAATTTGCTTGACTCGAGCAACGAGTACCCGAGCATTTTAGTGCTCGCTTATGACTATATAACACTGTTATCCATGGCCCCTTCCCTGGCTATAAATATCAGCCTGCAGCTGTCTGCCTAGCCTTTGCTAGTTAGATTTTATAAGGGGACCCTACTTCAATTTTTTTCTGGGGTCCCCCTGTATTCTAGCTTTTAAAGACTAAGCAAACAGCTGTTGGCTGTGATTAATAGCCAGGGAACATTTTTGGCTAATGGCCCCTTCTCTGGCTAGTAATATCAGTCCCCAGTGGTTGGCTTTCCCTCTGCTGGTTATGAAAATGACATGGAAGCCCACCCCATTTTTTTAAATTAAGGGTATGTGCCCACGATCCGGATGTAGCAGCACTTTGGACACAGCATATTTTTCCTGCATCCAAAACACTGCGTTCTATCGAACGCAGGTAAATCCGCATGTGTTCACTGAACCATGCTGATTTACCGCATTCAATACATTCTAATAATCAAATTTCTGTTGCGGAGACTAGCGACTCTGCAAGAGAAATTGACATGCTGGGGTCCTGAAAGATGTGCTGCATGTCAATGTCCGTGGGTGATCTGCAGCTTCAGATGCATGCTTAGTGGCCTCCACTATCTAGTATCCGCTGCAGATTTTGACCGAGAATAAAACACTGAGAATAAAACACTTTATTTGAAATAAAACAGACACATTCTTTAATCATTTAAATTAACCAATATACTCACCCAAGGTCCGATGGTAATCCAGGGGTTAAAGCGATATCCCACGTTCTTTTTTCAAATATCTTTATTGAGCTCCAAAATGCATTCATTGCTGTACAAAACTGCCTAAAAAACGCATAAAAAGATTGCATCAAAAACGCTCCAAAATCGCGTCAAAACGCACGTTTTTGCCACAGTGTTTTTGCTGCCAAGAGCTGCAGAAACCTTGCAGAAATTTCTGCAGTCAAATACTGAACGTGCACACATAGCCTTAAAGCCATCCCACCAGCGTTAAAGTGTAACATAATCGGGATGGTCCTAACCTCTAGTATTAAAAACGTACTACCCGACAAATGGGAAGCTATATAAATGTTATCTCCTGCTCGAAGAAAGGGAGGCCAAACCCTTACCTGCACTAAATGAGGAAACCTGAAACATCCGAAAAAAATTAACTGTAGTATAAGTTGGTATGCACACAAAATAGGAGCAAAATAATCGCAGATCTGAGCTGCCCAATAGAATAACACTGGTCTCAGTACTATGAGATGTTTTATAGCACTCAGCAGTGTTATACGGTCCTGTGTGCGAACCCTAATAGTGTAGAAGCAGGACACAGAAAAGTTAGAGCAGTATTCCCTTCTCTAAGAACCTATCCCAATATGTAGAAGGTGTAGTAGTAATATTAGCAAATACCTCCAATTAGAAATGTAGTAAAGTTCTTCTGATTCACTATGTCACTTACCTCATGTGCAAGGCATTGCAGTAGAGTTATCCATTGTTATGACCTCTCATGTAGTGACAGTTAATTGTTAGTGGTCAAAACCATGAATACTGAAACTACTGAAATGTCCTGCACATGGAGTAAGAGACATAGCTTATCAGAAAAACTATACTACATTTGTAACTGGAGGCATTTGCTAATATTATTATGGAAGATGGGAATACCTCTTTAACAGTTAGGTGGGAGTGTTAGGGAGTAAGAGAGAGTTAGTTCCTGGATACAGTGAGTCAGTAGGCCGCATAGTAATAAGTGTGTGAAAGGAAGAAGCAGAACAGTATATGGGGCCCATTATTCTTTATACAGCATTATATGGGGCTCATTATTCTTTATGGAGCATTATATGGGTTCCATTATTCTGCATAGAGCATTATATGGGGCTCATTATACTGTATGGAGCAATATATGGGGCTCATTATACTGTATGAAGCAGTATATAGGGCTCATTATTTTGTATGAAGCAGTAGTTGGGGCTCATTATACTGTATGGAGCATTATATGGGTCTCATTATACTGTATGGAGGACTATGTGGTGCCCATAATACTGTATGGAGGACTGTGTGGTGCCCATAATACTGTATCGAGGACTATACTGTCTGGTCTGCACTATGAGCTGTGAGGATTCGCTGGTTTCTGAGCTATTGTAGAATTTACAATAGATATCACTCATGTAATGGAAGAAGTAAGTGAAATCTTTGGCATTGTACTATATATATATTCTCTGCTGTATCTGTACATCATGAATCGTGGTATGTGTTAAAGGGGCCCACTGAGACTATTTTGCCAAAATGAAAATCTGGAGCCGGCCCTGACAGGTGTGGCATATCAAGATGCTGATTAGACAACATGATTATGGCACAGGTGTGTCTTAGGCTGGCCACAATAAAAGGCTACTGTATAATATATATATATATCGATTTATAAAATAAAAATTAAAACTATGGTTACTCTTTAACTATTGCTGGCAACTTCCTTTTAAGGTGAGATGACCAGTTAAGATTCCATCGCAATATTCCATCATGACATCACAGCTATTGTGACATCATAATTCCCCACCTCTACTTGTACTAGTGTTTACACCCCTAGAGTCACTTTGATACCCCGGTGTCATTGTTTTCAGTGTTTAGCTATTTAATTAGTGATATACTGACTGCGCATTTGATTGCAATGTCTGGAATTCCTCCAGACAAACTTGAGATGTTGGCACAACTCCAGGGTATTTTTACCACCTATAGCCCTGACATTGTGCTACCACTACCCGATGGCGTCCTCAGCTTCACTTACCGGCTGGTGAGGGAACTAGTAAA
Source organism: Phyllobates terribilis (assembly GCF_046119375.1). Classification (NCBI taxonomy): domain Eukaryota; kingdom Metazoa; phylum Chordata; class Amphibia; order Anura; family Dendrobatidae; genus Phyllobates; species Phyllobates terribilis. The sequence continues at coordinate 121,881,150 of NW_027362762.1, read as the reverse complement.
GGACTGCCTGACCAAATATCACCAAGGTCGTATTACTTCTGAATACCTTCAGCATTTACAGCAGAACATCAGGACATTAGTACAACAGGTAAATAGCAGGCAATCTGCACAAATTATTATTATTATTACTAGTATAATATCATTATTGGTATTATTATTATTATTATTATTATTATTATTATTATTAAAATGCCTAGTTGGTTACACTAACATAGTGGTATGATTGATATTAATACTTAGTACCAATAATTAATTTAGATTTTCTCCAATGTCAGGCATGGTCATATTTGTAATTGAGATCCCTATATTTGGAAGTGGGTGTAGGGATGTAGCATGTGCTGGCGTGATTCAGATGTCGGGGCTGGATCTCATTCCCAGTCTGGCTCTGGTCCTTCAGTAAAGATACTTTTTTAGCACCTGAATTCAGATTTCTTATAAATACATAATTAGGATTTTTATTGTGCATAATATATATTAATAATTTATCTTAGAGCATAAAAATTCCCCATTGACCAGTAGAGCAAAGTATCCATAGCTCTTTCTTATGTTCCAGTATCTGATGATCAGCCTATGGAATTGCCACCTTAACTATTGCTAGGTAATTTCCTTTTAATGTGAGATGTCACGCTAAGATTTCATCATGGAATCACTGCTATTATGACATCACCACAACCACTTACATACAAGTGTTTACACCCCTAGTGTCACAGTAATACCCCGGTGTCATTGTTTTCATTGTTTAGCTATGTAATTAGTGATAAACTGAATTACTTCTGAATATCTTGAGCATTTACAGCAGAATATCAGAATATTAGTACAGTAGATAAATAGCAGGCAATCTTTACAGACATAATAATAGGAGAAACAGAGTACATATGGGCATAAAAACAGTATAGCTTTATTAGATATCAAATATAAAAAGGGCCACGACAAGTGGCGACATGAAGTAGTAATAGATTACAAAGTGCAGCACATAGTCATATGAATACAGGATATATATACTTTGAAAAAAATTTCCTCAGGAAAAAAGAGGAAAAGGGGGCAAGCACCAAAGGAAATAAGACACACCATGCAAATGCACCGCTCCATACAAGTGTACGGGTAAGTATGCAGTGTCAATGTAAATATCAGATGTCGCTTACCAAACGCAATAATAGATAAAAGTAAGAGACAAGCCAAGGACCAGGAGAGACAGAGATACCAGGTGGCCCTAATTGGAGCCTCGACGCGCGTTTCGCCCCTGGATAGAGGGCTTTCTCAAGAGACATAGATGGGTAAAAGATCAGGACCTTTTTAAAGGTTGGTAACAGGTCACGTGACCGCATCGTAGGCCACGTGACCGGAAGTCCGGAAGTGATCAGCGCCGAGCGGTGCATGCGCCGGACGCCAGGCATCGTCGGCTCGGGCAGCGTCCGTCACCTGGCAACGCACATAGCGGAAGCACCTGGTATGTGCCCCGGAAGTACGTGGCGAGGAGCAAGACGGCCGTGCCCGGGCCGAGAACGGCGTGCCTCCGGCGCATGCGCACCGCAAACTGAGCACAAAAATGGAGATTGCCACTAGCAAAGAGAAAGCGAACCACGGGAAATAAACAGGGACCAGAGCAGAAGGGGAGAGGCATCATACATCACGAGTATAGTGCAACAAAATACAACATGAAATGATTCAATCCAATGTAGAAGTTGTATTAGAACAAACAGTGCTGTCACATATATGGCAGGCATCCAAATTCCGATGCATAACATCAGTCCCATAAGATCCAGCTTGGTCAACACGTGGGTCACAAATTTTTTTCTTTTATGGATTGTATCTTGGCGAAAATAAAAATAAGAAGAAAATAAAGTAAATAGGGTGAAAAGCACACACCAAGTGATGTTAAAAGCAAAAAACAACAATTATTAGAAACAAAGAAAAGGAGGGCCACAAAAATAATAATAAAATAAAGTATAATAGCATAACATCTGAGGCGGAGAACGATCCATAGAAAATTCATATCACAAAAAAGGAGCGAAACTGAGTGTCTCGTTAAGACCTAAAGGAGACATGGTTTTCAGACGTATAATCCATTTAGTTTCTTTTTGGCCAAGGATTTTAGTCCAATCACCGCCACGAGAGCCGAGGTGTAGAACATCAATTCCACGCACCTTCAAAGATTTAGGGTCACAATTATGTTTTTGATGAAAGTGACGTGGGATAGTTTTTAATTCCCGTAGATTGGCCACCGTCTTAGCGGCACCAATGTCGCGCACATGTTCCCGTATCCTCACCCGTAGCTCCCTCGTAGTGAGTCCAATATAAATTAAATTGCAAGCACAAGTTGCGTAATAGATTACTTTAGTTGAAGCACAAGATATAAAGTGACGGATTTGGTAGTCACGGGAGCCATCGGATGAGGAGAAGGAAACAGAGCGCACGGCATTGGCGCAGGCCAGACAGCGGCCGCAGGGAAAAAAAACAAGTCTAGGTCCACGGGACCCGAATGGATTAGTTGGTGGGGGAATGTAATGACTCCGTGTCAACATGTCACCAAGGTTATTGGCTTTCCTGGGTGTCATGAGTGGATATTCCCCCAGAAGATTGCGTAGGGAGGGCTCCGCACCAAGAACACCCCAATGTTTGGAGAGGATCCGCCGCATCTCCCCCCACTCATGATTGAAGGTGGAAATGTAGCGGATCCTCCCCGTGTCTCTCTTCCTACCAAGGGAAGCTGAATACAGTAATTGATTGCGAGAGGTGACCCTCGCCCTCCTATAGCCACGGCGGATGCATCTATTACTGTATCCCCGTTCTTGAAACCGTCGAGTGAGATCAGCTGACTGAATCTCAAATTGAGAGTCAGTCGAGCATATGCGCCTCATCCTCAGGAATTGTCCCACCGGGACGGCACCAATGGTAGAGGCAGAATGAGCAGAGGACGCATGGATGAGGGAATTTGTGGATGTCGATAATCTTTACAGACAGTATAAAAATAGTAATAATAATCTATAATAATAATGTAACAAAAGTTTGTTTACATTAAAATAGTTTTTTAGGTAGATTCCAATATAATATATACCCAAATACCTGGATATGTAGTATTTGTAGCTGCAGATAGGAGTAAAATGGTGACCCAAATGACGACCTCCGTTCTGCACTTTCCCTCATGATTTTCCTTTTCTATTTATTTCCATTTCTATAGGCTGAAGAAAAATCCTTAAGCGGAGAATTGGCCTTTTTTAAACAACTGGCCAAAGAAGTCCTGCATGTATTGGATCTTCCGGCCCACTCACTGGAGCGCCTGGTAAGGATCCACCATCTTCTATATCTCGTGTCCCTGTTGTCTGATCTTCTCCAGATTACCAGTCATATAGGAGAAGCTCAGATTTATGATGACAGAGGCCTCCCTGTCAGCTCCAGGCGGGCACAGGATATTTTATGACAGCCTGTCCCTGTGGCTCCATCCTCTGTGATGACAGTCTGTACTCAGCGATAGAGGGTTTTTTCTGAGTATGTCTTTCTTGATTATCACAATCTTCCTTCTTCTAAATGCTGCAAATCTGACAATAGAAGTTATTAGAGAACAGTTGTGTTTACAAGTCCTTTATATATGAATGTGGATTTACTGCAGGGATCGGCTGTGGATAGTCCGCTCAATACTGAAATTATCCAGCAAGTCCTACCTGCCCCTTATGTATGTATTAATTTAGTATTTGTGAAATGTTATACTAATAGTGCATATTATATCCATCAGGAAACATCAGAAGGTGTCTCCAAAGAGGGGCAAGACCTATCTATCCCTGACCCTAATACCAGTCAGAGGGGGCTAAACCCTAATCTGATAGGAGGTAAGCCAATCATCTTTATTTTTTATATTCAAATATCGAGATATTTTTGAGAATGTCAGAGAATATGCAAATTTACTCTCCATCCTCTGCATGAGGCTCTTTAACCCCCTATAGACTATAATGGAGAGGGTGCATGTAATTCTGCTTCTCTCCTCTGGGCTCTTCTCAGCTCCAAAATGTAGAAAGAGTCTCATAGGTGTTCAGTTACGGAATTGTTTAAGATTTAATCAGATCCTGAACAATCCCACATTCATGGACCAGTATATCTATCTATGGATGTGCCATAAATGTATGTGCAGTACACCATATACCTAGTATTATATCATTTATAGAGGTCTTGTCATTTCCTTCATTATATGGATGTGTTATATAATAAGTACTGATATAGACTCTTGATGATTTTATCTTTATTTTAGAAACAACTGTTCCGGCAATTACTGATGGTGGAATATGTGAGACACCAGAGACCCACGAATCTACCAGTGTAAGTATCAGAGGAGACGTCTATGTATCATCAGATAACGGGGTATGAATTACACATGTAATATTATACCCCATATGACAATGTTCTTATGTAGATCAGACTTATTATATGTGTGATGACATTATTATTCCTGTCTCCTCTGTGTGATGTCCCTTATCATCTCCTGCAGTATATGTCTCTTTATGGAGGATATCCATAATGTCTGTGGAGGGTCCGGCTTGTATCACGTCTTCTACATCTGCTGCAGTGCGATCAGCAGGGACATAATACAGAGGAGAAACTTTTATTTTCCCACAATTTCTATGTCTTAACATAATTTTTTATTATTTCTAGGCCGTGATCGGATCATTGAACTCGGGGAGAGATCCTTGTAAGTTCGACTATACACCAATCAAACTGATCAGCAGTGGATCTTTTGGGTGAGGTTTTTTTGGCATAATGTACATTTTTCCTAGGGCTCCTTATGAAAATGCCTCTATCTCTTTACCCTACTTGTACAATATTATCATAGAAAAATTATGAGTCAGCATCACTGTCCACATCTAATTGTGGCTATTCAGGTCAGTTAGGATATGACGGTTATCCATGATGTGACATGGACATGTGACATGGATCCATGAAATAACACTACGTAAATGATCACCTATGGGAGGTTCTTCTACCATCGGTGATCATTTACGTAGTGTTATTTCATGGATTCCTAGTGTTGGCCGTACATTTAGCTTTAACCACTAATACAGAAGACTATTTGATGAGGTTTATAGACACTTTCTTATAAATCTTATAAGTTATGGATTTTCTTCTTCTCCAGAGCCGTCCACTTAGTGCGTCACAGAGAGACAAACCAGACATTCGCTATGAAGAAACTGGACAAGCGGACTGTGAGTGATCCAGTAGTTATGGAAGCGGCCTTTCTAGAGAGGGACATCCTAACTTTCTCCGATTGTCCCTTTGTGGCCTCCATGTTTTGCTCCTTTCCAACTAAACGTCATCTGTGCATGGTCATGGAATATGCACCAGGTAGGTCATATCCATCGTATCTATATCCAGCCCTGGTCTGGAGCACTTTCACAGAGAAATAAATAAGAGGCTTTGCAGATGAGGCCTGGCTCTGTCTTCTCGTATAGGGTCACTCTGCAGTATACAGTGTATGCTTTACATTGTACAGTATACCTCAAAAGTTTCCGCCTAATTCTCATTCACACTCATCAAGTGTAATTTACATTGTAACAAACCCTCTCCCTTTGCTTTCTGCTGTAGGAGGAGACTGTGGCAGTCTTATCAACAAACAAGGGCCTTTACCTGTCCCCTTGGCCCGTTTATACATTGCCGAAACAGTTCTCGCGGTGGAATACCTTCATAGCTATGGTGTGGTGCACAGAGACCTGAAGCCTGACAAGTAAGTGACCCTTGTAGTATAAAAAAGGAGAATACAATTAGAGATTGTCATAAAGTCCATAGGTTATTACTAGTGGCTAACACCATCTTTTTTTTTCACAGCCTCCTGATAACGGCAACTGGTCATATTAAAGTTAGCGATTTTGGCCTTTCCAAACTTGGCCTCATGAGACCAACATCAGAGATCTACAAGGCCCCAACTGAGGACATCACCAGGGAGTTCCGTAATAAAGAGGTTGGCTTTACTTCCAGGAACTTATTCTTTACTGATCTCATCTATTTCTCCTCTATTTTCTGATCTAGAAAACGTTCCAACTGATGTTATTTGTCACAACTATTTTCATTGATTATCAACTTATTCTTCTTTTGCTTTCCAGATTGCTGGCACCCCTTATTACATGGCCCCAGAAGTCATCTTACAGAATGGATATGGAAGGCCTGCTGACTGGTGGTCAGTTGGAGTCACCCTATATAAATTTCTTCTAGGATATGTACCATTTAATGGGAATTCCATATATGACACTTACTGCATTATTGTCCGTGGTAAGTAAAATAATCTAAATTCTATGTGATGTCATTGTTATTTGGTTGAATTGGTAAAAGGTTTTTTATAATTTTCTCTAATATTTGCTTTTTATATAACAGATGATGTAATTTGGGATTTTAATAATTCCGCTCCTCCACCTGAAGCTCGGGACCTCATCACTGAGTTGCTTAGAAAAAATCCAACATATAGACTTGGGACAGGTAATGTATATAATAGTATTAATAATGACTTATTACACCCCTGTGACCAAACAAACCATTAAGTTCATAACGATCAGCACTGAGGTTCTCTACTCTATCAGCTTGCTCATTCCCCATTCTTCATGCTATGTCTTTCAGTATGTTTCCTTCACTTTGGCTCTGTAACATCTTCATTTCAGATTAACATAAACTTTTCCGATATGGAGCCGGCTATCTGACAATGTCTATAACTCTATTTATTGTCTTCTTTTTCCAGGAGGAGCAAATGAGATTAAGATGCATCCATTCCTGCAGACTTAGACTTTGACAATCTTCTAAGTCAGAAGGCGCTGTTCGTTCCTGATCTTGAATCTGTAGAGGACACCAAATACTTTGAGAGTAAGTGGAATGAGACATCATCTGCAGAATACTGCTGTTTTCACATAAAATGAAAGACAAGACAATTAGTTTCCATAATTATTAGGAATAAAATGGCGACTGTCTGTGTTATACTAATGATCTTTGACAACACTTGTATTTTGTAGCTCGTATTTGGAGACACAAACATTCGGATTCATATAGGTGGGACATGATTACGGACATTGACTGGCCAGAAGGCAAAAACTTTGTTTCAACCTCCCAGAAGTTTTCTAAAGTAAGTTTGTGACAGATAAGATCCATAAAACCTATTATCAAAGATAACAGCCGGGGGAGTGAGAGGGGTTCACACAGATCCATAGATCATTTGTCAGGCATAATAGCTGGGGAAGGTGGAGGGGTCACAAATATCCCACCGCGCATACCAGTTTTTTCACAGATGACACCGGAGAAATCACACAGATCCCACCGCTGCCACTAGTTTGTCAGGGAGACGTAACCTCGCTGCCTCCAATCGTCAGGGCAATTGCACAATTGACTGACGAGTGAAGGCCAAAGTCGCGATTGCTTCCTCTACTAGGCCAGTTATTGGTGAACTCACAGTAAGCATATGGTATATACACCTCCGATTCCTACAAATAGAATATATATATATGCCTGGGTACGGTCACTGTCAACTCCAGAATAACAAAGGGAACTACTGGTTGCCACCACCAATCATACAGGCCAATTTTATGGAGGGAAGCACTCCAATTGGGAAAAGGGAACACTCTGACAGTGAACTATGTCTTCCAGAATGACAATGACAGACACCCCAATTCTGCTTTATATTAGATCAAGGTTACGCCCATATACCTCCCCTTGGTGAACTCATGTGGGGACTGGTTGTGGGATGTGGGTTAGAATAGAATCACGGTGATGTGAGTGAATGCATTAAGTTTGTTCCTTTGATACAATGTGGAAAATATGTCTCCCATAAATACCGGATCAATGCAAACCCCATTATTCTTGACTGACTACTCTCTCCAAAATGTCTCAGAACCGTGCTTTGATCAAAGGAATCTCTAGCCTGGAAAGGATACTTCTCCACCTCTCTGTAAACAAATCTCAATCTTTGTGTCTTTTTTACAGATTAAACCTCATATTGCAATTACCTGGTCAGTGCAGGAGGTCCATACTTCAATGGAGGTTGAAGTGTCAGCTCTCTCACTTCCCCAATTATAATTTGTTTCTCTCTTCCCCAGCTATAATTAATCCTATATCTTCAACTTGGGGGGGATAACATTCTCTATTTGGAGATGTCTTTAGGGACTTTAATTTTTCTCTGACACCTATAATTAAAAGCTGTTTTATAATTAAATACATTTTATATTTTTTTTCTGTGTATTTTAGTTCTGTTCTACCAATACGAGGATGATAAACAATGAGGAACCCAAGTCACCTCCAGAGTATTCCCGAGACAGTGCAAAACACTCAGACATGTAAGTAGATTACACTAGTGAAATGGGTCACTAGATGGCACAGCAAACCGGGAATCAGCATTTTAGTATGGAATGAAGCACACTAGGATGTAAAAATGAACTGTTAATTGCTTGAAAAAGATTAAATGTATATACAGCAGGTAATATGGTAGTTGTCCTCCAGAAGTTCTGCTTTACATGGAGGTACACACTTTACATTCACGACTGCAGGCACATGTCTTGTGAGAAACGTTACAGTGATACAGCAAGTAGGAATGGGGCCCTCCATTTTTAGCTACCTTTCGCCCTCAGCTCACTTCCATGCACAAGTTGTGCCCAAGCCTTGCAAGCCAGGTATCTCTTTACTAATGTACCTGGGTCTAGCCTACACGCAGCCTCTGTCCATTTAAAACTCCAGTGCTGTCTCAGGGTTCCAACTAACCAAGGATATACCCTTGAACCTCCAGTCCTCTAGAAGCTAAGTCTCCAGTCTGCAGTTTCCATCCTTAACTTTCAAGGCACCCAGACTTGCCTGTGACATCCAACTACCACCTATGCATTCTTGAGCACGGCATCCCCTCCATGTTATCCAAATGTGCAGGTGTCCTTCCCTTTTGTATGGTTTTTACTTGTAATTTATGTTTTTCTTCCACCAAACAGGCAGAAAGAATCTTCTTCTAAATCTGATAGTGACAAGAAATGTTGCACTGCTAAAAACAGCACGTCAGAAGCGGGAGAACGTAGAAGAGGTAAGTGTGAACATAAGCTCCATGTTGTATGATGTCAGTCCATGGAAAGAAGTCATATGGAGCAGATGTTCTCTGTCCGTAGTGGGATTGTCACATGTATAATGACTGACAATGACCCCATAGCTCTGTATGGAAAAGATTCTTCTACTGTCCTCTCACAGTGACACTATAGTAGTATTCTCTAATATTGAGTCCCATTATTTACATTAGTTATGTCTCCTCTCATAGGTTCCATCTTCCGCCGTCTGATATCATCCTGCCGGCGTGGATTTTCCAGGGCTGCCCGCACCATCAGACAAAGCTGCATATTTGCAGGCTGTCAACAGGGCACCATAAACATCGCAAGGGCAGAAAAACACCACGTGTAGTGCCCTGAAGAGAGTGCAGCATGTCCACCATCAAAGCTGCACCTGTGTGGAAGGACTTCTTCTGACCAGAAAGAAACATCTGCAGAACAAGAAGGCCTCTCTAAGAACATCTCTTCATCCTTCCATGCAATTCTTAATTAAAAAAAATTCAAATTGATTAATATCCCTTTGCATTTAATGGAATGTTATTGACATTTATGGCATACGAGTGCTATACATCATATATGTCTGATGGGTGGGGTTACATACAGAAGAGTATTGCTTTCACGTTTGCCATTAAATGATCTAAACCTGGGCTAAAAGTGGAGGAGAGGACTAGTAATTCTGTGACATTTACAGAGTAACCGTCGTTTTGATTTTCTTTTCATTAATCAATAGTTCACATGAGAAAATAAAACATTTTGTTATTTATGTTATCAGAGAAATCTGTTTCATTCTCCACCTGGACTGATAATTCATTCTCAAAATTCTCAATTCACAGGTAAAAATTTGTCTTCAGTGAAGACAGACTTTCCCATTACTGAGATAGGAGATGACAGTTGGTGCTCATGAAGTTCTATGGAGAACTGTAACTGTGATTTCAGGAGAACTGGCATTAGATCTAGCTTCAGTCCCCTCCCCTTTTCATAGAATTTTAAAAGCACCAACTGTCATCTCCTGTGTAAGTAATGTGTCCTCACTTAGATTTTACCAATGAATTGAAAGTGAAAGATCAATTTCTCTGATAAGGCATATAACAGGTTTGCTTAATTTTATATGTACTATTGATTCATGAAATAAAGAGTAACTGTCGTAACCAGGTCCGTGGAGTCAATAAGCCAAACTTCCAAGTATAATAATTACTAATAAAAAATTTACTGCAACAAATAATAAATATTCAGCAATTTATGCATAAAAATAATTAATATTATACAATATAGAATGAGTTGTTTTCAGGTATGGAGGACGTTATACATTACTTAAATTGCATAAATTGCTGTAAACTGCTGCATTTTGGGAGGGGAGAAGGGTAAGGGGGATTTTCTATTTTTGAGTATTCATGTAAAGCTTTGATGTGAAATGTTTGTACTCATGCTTTATCCAAATGTTAAAACCTTTAATAAAAATGATTGTTCAAAAAAAAAAAGAATGAATTGTATTTTTTGTAGGCGACATTTCAGTACATACATAGAATTGTCTATATTATAATTTTAATTATGCAGAAAAGAAAGAATTTTGCTGCAGTTTCTATATACTGTATACCAATACATAGTTTAATCATAAAATATGCTATAAATTTATAGCTGTCAGGCCTTTACTGAAGCATTGGCACCAGACAGGTGTATATATTTTTATCCTGAAATTGCAGCAGTGCAGCTACAAAAAAGCAGCTTCATGTCACAAAGTAACCAAAGAAAAAAGTTGAAAAAAATATGGCCTTTAGTATTAATTAATGTACAGGTAGACAGATAGGCTATGTGGACAGTATAGAAATATAAATATCAGAGGCGGCTCTAGGTTTTCCAGCATATGGGGCAAGAATTCAGTTTGGCTCCTTCCCATACACAGCTTAAACGGTTTGAGTAGTCCTCGTGTGTCCACTCATATGCTGTTTGCACACTTAGGCCACGGCCCCACAGGGCCGGCCCGAGAGATTACGGCGCCCTGGGCGAAACTATTTTGTTGCGCCCCTACTATTCTTGGCAGTAGATGAAAACTTGGGATATAAATTTAGGAGCAAAATAAACCACAACAACAATGATTAATTAACTCTCTCCTAACTCTTTACTCTTCTGAGAAGTTGTATAGGACAAATATATACAAAGTAATCAATAACACAAAACAAAAACGACCATAGGTAATTAAAATTTTTGTTTCCTTGCCTTTTTTTTTTAAAAGGATGACACTAAGTCACCGAGATTAATTTGTTTAGCAACTTCAGATTCTATCGAAATTGTTGCCAACCCAACCAACCTCTCTTGCATCATATTTGCCCTTAAATATGTTTTAATTAGCTTTAGTTTTGAGAAGCTTCTCTCTCCTGAGGCCACGGACACAGGCAGAGTCAAAAGAATTCTTAGAGCCACCACCAGGTTGGGTACACTTTCTTTCAAGTCAGATTTAAGCAAAAGTTCAAGAACGTCTTTTGGTGATGAATCTTCTGGAACACGTCTTGACATTGCCTGCAGTTCACCACATATCTCTATGGCATCGATGTCTTTTACTTCATTGTGTGTAAGAGACTTTTCCAGAGCTTTACACTTATGCAGAACAAATTTGCTTGGTTTTCCCTCAAGTGAACGGATGTGGTACAAAAATCCAAATTTCAATTCCATTTCTTTCAGCTGAGTGAACCGCTCATCAACTAAATTTATAGCAGTATCTAAGATCGCAAAGTAAAGGTTAATTTTGAAACTCTGTTTCTCATCTCTTATGGGCTCATCTTTCCCTTCATAAGAGAACTGTCTGTTTTTTTTCGTTAAACGTTTTGGCGCAGAACTTGACTCAAAATTAACTGGTATGCCAAGCTCTTCTGCGATTTCCCTCGCATCAACTAACAGCTTCTCAAACTCTTCATCGCTTCTTAATGATTGCAGATATTTCTTTGTTTTGTCAAGGTGTTGAGAAGCTGCAGCTAAATCGAATTCTTGTGATTGAAGTAACTTACTTGTCAAATTGATTTCGTACAAAATGTTGAACCATACTAGAACAGATGTAACAAAAGAAAAGGTTCCAACTTGTTTAGCAAGACCTTGACTTTCTAGCCGGGAGACATTTCCAGAGCTTCCTGTGAGACTAATATTTTCTGCTATGTCCATTAGGGAATCATGGACTTCGCTCAATTGGTAACGGAGGGGGGCCAGAGCATCAATTCTACTTTCCCACCTTGTTTCGCTTAGAGGTTTTAGAGTCAGAGATGGCAAATGACGCACGAGTACTTCCCAACGCTGAGTTGACGAAGAGAAAAATACGTAGAGATTTTGAACTAACAGGAAAAAAGTTGTCGCTCCAAAACAACATTTAGTAGCATCGTTGACGACTAAGTTTAGAGTATGGGAGCTGCAAGGCACAAAGAATGCACGTGGGTTTATGTCCAAAATTCGTCTTTGTAGTCCAATGTTTTTTCCCTTCATGTTGCTCCCATTGTCGTAGCCTTGCCCTCATAAGTTGTCCACAGAGAGTGACAGTTCTTCAAATGTGTTCAAGACAGCGGCTGTCAAACCACCTCCAGTTGTATCAGAAACAAGAATGAATCCCAAGAAGTGCTCTTTAATTTCAAACTTTTTGTCTTCTGATGTGGAAACAAACCGAACAATGATAGTCATTTGTTCAACATGAGACACGTCAGAAGTACAATCCAGCACTACAGAAAAGTATTTTGCAGTTTTGACATCGTCAAGAATCTTTTCCTGAATACCATTACTTAGCAGTTGAATCATCTCATTCTGTATTGTTTTTCCCAAATAATGTGCATGAATCTCTTTGTCCCGGATTTTCCGAATGTGCTCACACATGACGGGATCGAACATAGCCAAATACTCCACAAATTTCAAAAAGTTCCCATTATTAGATGCAAACAATGCATCATTTGATCCACGGAATGCTAAGTTTTTGCGTACCTAGTACCCTCACTAGAGCTATCAACCTTTCTAAAATTTGATGCCAGTATTTTTCTTGCTCTTCAATTTTGCGGAAGTGTTCTTCATCAATGGTCTTGTTCATCTTAAGTCTATTTTCGAGTTCCTTCCATTTTTGAAAGCTAATCATGTGATCTTTGCTTTTTTTGTGGCTGGCTAAAATAGAAGATATGTTTTTCCAGTCATTTACACCATCAGTACCTAAGGCTGAGCGTTTGATGATTCCTAGTTGAAGTGATGAGTCTAGAAACAACATGCAGCAAAAACAAAAAACTGAATTTTTCTAAATAGAATACGTTAGCCAATTGCGTTCAAGACTTTCACCATTGACAAGACGACGTTTATAGTGAACACAAGAAAATTTTCTACGATTAGTGTCCAAAGGAAAATCGAAATCTTTAACTTGTGTGGGGCCGAGTTTTACTACATCTAGGCGTAAGTCATCATTGATTACGGTCCACGTAGCGGGATCGTCCGAATTGTCCTTGCGTAGTATATCTATAGATGTACCAGCCTCCATGTCAGTACTGGTACTTTGATCAGATCTACCACCAGATATTGATGGTTGTAGTTCACTATTTTCAGCATGAGAAACAAATTCTATTTCCACATTCGATATTTCCGAGGCAACAGAAGCCTGTTGTTCCAACGTTTGAAATTCCACGTCTTCATTTCTATTGCTTAGATATTTTAAAAATGACCCTTTGATTTTTGAAAGTGATTTCTCCTCCTCAGTTTTTCTTTTACGGTTCTGAAACCCCAAAAGTTTTTTCTTCTTATCAGCCATGACTCGTTACAACACACAGCATTTACCTAAAAGTTAACGCGACGATTAAAATTGTTATCTGAACATTATATAATACGATTTTACTTTTAAGACAAAAACCACAAATTTCTTTAACAATTTCCAATGTTTCCAATATTTTTGAATATCAAAACAATATACCTACCTCGCAGCGCCTAACACTTTAGAACCTAGGCCAAAAATTTACTAAAAACCTCCTATTTTCTATTTGCATTCATGAAACCTCATGGAACAATGAATCTAATGAATATACAAAATAACAGCAATGGCTCACATGATAAAGCATGCAAACAGTAGAGACATACCTCGAAAATATTATAATCGCGCGCGCCAATATGCAAAAAATGTAGATACTATCTCCCTTGCCTTAGCTGGCCTAACTGGCAGTCCAGACAGTCTACGCCAATGCGTCTAAACAGACTCCTCCCACTAGCCACATCGACTGCTGATGACATCTATCAATATAATCGCCAACTAGTACCTAGTACCTAAAGTCCAAACTACGTATAAATAGGCCATATGGTACACCTACCTTTTAAGTATACGTATTTTTTTTCTCTCGGGCGCCCCCTTAGTGTAGTGTGTGCATTTTTGGGTGTTTGCTTTGCCAACATTTGAAAACTTAGGAGCAAAATAAACGCGCAGGATCAAACACCTGTCAGCAGACGATGCAAACGACTCACGTCCGTAGTTTAGCGCCTACTTTCCGTGCGTAAATTGAAGCTCAACGGTTTTTCTTTTAAATTTATGGTAAAAAAATTTATGTACACTTTTCTTTCCATCCCTAAAACTTTTTGCCTTTTGAAAAGATTTTTTATAATTTTTTCTATTTTTTCTCTGGCGCCCCCTTAGGGTCAGCGCCCAAGGCGGCCACCTAGTTCGCCTATATGTTCGGGCCGGCCCTGCGGCCCCAGTATCAGTATTTGTTCAGTATTCTGTCAGTATTTTTTCACAGGAGTGGGGGCCGTGGTCTTATGGTCATGTGCCGACGAGCTGCTCTTCATAATTCCCTCAATGTTCAGTGAAAACCTGCAGCCCCTACTTCACTCAGAGAGGCAGGAAGAGAAGCTAGTGACTAGAGATGAGCGAACCTGAGCTGTAAAGTTTGGGGTACGTACCGGACCTGAACTCCTAACACTGACTTCTCCTGGAAGTCTATTTTACAACTCGGGAGCTTGAGAAAGAGACCGCGGTTGCGGGCGAAACAAGTCACTTTTTTTCTCTTATCTCCAGCTTGTTAACCAGCCAAGTGTCATGCTATTTTAGCTTGTTTCTATAAAATTTAGCTAATTTTTAAATCGGGAGCTGGATCTATTTTTTCCTTTTTCTACCATTCGTCCACGATGGGATCAGAATGGAGTTCCATGCACCTGAATCAACCCATGAGTGGTGAGCTGACTTCTCTTTATAACTTTATTTACATGGCCCTGTAATCTCACAAGTTATGGATTATTATATGTGTACAGGATCAGAACAAATAACAGTATTGTGAGAGCAGGAGTTACTTTATCTATCCTGACTCCATTTTTATTTTTGCACGTGTATCTTCTGCTTACTAGAATGGAGTTTGACTCAGTATGTGTGTGAGATAAGGAGTCTTTGGAATGTCTTTGTCTAGCGACTCAGAGAAAATATAAGGAAGAAACGGAACTAGAAAGTGAGAGATTCCTAAAATCCAAAACTGGGGTATAGACAGAATTACCCTTAGCCAATGAGATGTATGTATGCTAATGCCAGCACATATGTAGAGATAAGCTGAGCCAATTATATTGTTACAATGTATGACTATTAACAAACTATAAAACCTTGACCGATGATGTAATAAAAACAGATCTGCCCTGATGCTCAATGTATCAGATATGGTTCTTCTGTGCACATATTTGAATTTTACAAATTAATTTGAAACAGACACAACGTCTCAGAACGTCTCACATTATGTAGCGATGACAAGCACATTTATACATTACCAGAACTACAATCAGTGCAGAAATGCATCACCAGAACTACCAGCAGTACAGAAATACAATACAGACCAAAAGTTTGGACACACCTTCTCATTTAAAGATTTTTCTGTATTTTCATGACTTTGAAAATTGTACATTCACACTGAAGGCATCAAAACTATGAATTAGCACATGTGGAATTATATACTTAACAAAAAGGTGTGAAACAACTGAAAATATGTCTTATATTCTAGGTTCTTCAAAGTAGCCACCTTTTGCTTTGATGACTGCTTTGCACACTCTTGGCATTATCTTGATGAGCTTCAAGAGGTAGTCACCAGAAATGGTTTTCACATCACAGGTGTGCCCTGTCAGGTTTAATAAGTGGGATTTCTTGCCTTATAAATGGGGTTGGGACCATGAGTTGTGTTGTGCAGAAGTCGGGTGGATACACAGCTGATAGTCCTACTGAATAGACTGTTAGAATTTGTATTATGGCAAAAAAAAAGCAGCTAAGTAAAGAAAAACAAGTGGCCATCATTACTTTAAGAAATGATTGTTAAGAGGAGACTTTGTGCAGCAGGACTTCATGGTAAAATAGCTGCTAGGAAACCACTGCTAAGGACAGGCAACAAGCAGAAGAGACTTGTTTCGGCTAAAGAACACAAGGAATGGACATTAGACCAGTGGAAATCTGTGCTTTGGTCTGATGAGTCCAAATTTGAGATCTTTGGTTCCAACCATTGTGTCTTTGTGCGATGCAGAAAAGGTGAACGGATGGACTCTACATGCCTGGTTCCGACCGTTAAGCATGGAGGAGGAGGAGGTGTGATGGTGTGGGGGTGCTTTGCTGGTGACACTGTTGGGGATTTATTCAAAATTGAAGGCATACTGAACCAGCATGGCTACCACAACATGTTGCAGCGGCATGCTATTCCATCCGGTTTGCGTTTAGTTGGACCATCATTTATTTTTCAACAGGACAATGACCCTAAACACACCTCCAGGCTGTGTAAGGGCTATTTGACCAAGGAGTAGAGTGATGGGGTGCTACGCCAGATGACCTGGCCTCCACAGTCACCAGACCTGAACCCAATCAAAATGGTTTGGGGTGAGCTGGACCTCAGAGTGAAGGGAAAAGGGCCAGCAAGTGCTAAGCATCTCTGGGAACTCCTTCATGATTGTTGGAAGACCATTTCAGGTGACTACCTCTTGAAGCTCATCAAGAGAATGCCAAAAATGTGCAAAGCAGTCATCAAAGCAAAAGGTGGCTACTTTGAAGAACCTAGAATATAAGACATATTTTCAGTTGTTTCACACTTTTTTGTTAAGTATATAATTCCACATGTGTTAATTCATAGTTTTGATGCCTTCAGTGTGAATGTACAATTTTCATAGTCATGAAAATACAGAAAAATCTTTAAATGAGAAGGTGTGTCCAAACTTTTGGTCTGTACTGTACATCAATAAAACCCTTAACTGTACTGGACTACATCACCAGAAGCCCCATCAGTACAGGACTACATCACCAAAAGCCCCATCAATACAGGACTACATCACCAAAAGCCCCATCAATACAGGACTACATCACCAAAAGCCCCATCAGTGCAGGACTACATCACCAAAAGCCCCATCAGTACATGACTACATCACCAAAGGCCGCATCAGTACAGAACTAAATCACTAAACGCCCCATCAGTACAGGACTACATACCAAAAGCCTCATCAGTACAGGACTACAGCACCAGAACCACCGTCAGTGCAGGAATACAGCACCAGAACCACCATCGGTACAGGAATACAGCACCAAGTTTCTACAGCATTCAATTGTAATGTCAGCCTCATATACAATTTTATCACATGAACCTACAATTTCCATTATGTCCTTAACATGAAAAACTAGGGCTTACCATGTTTATACCATGTTTATAATCCTAAAAAACCCAAGACAGAAACAAAAAAAACATATGCCCTGCTGTAAGTAAATAAATAAAAGCAACAGTGCATATAAATAACATAGGGTACTTAGTAAACACCATTTTTGATTAAAAAAGTGTAAGGCTATGTGCACACTGTGCATTTTTGGTGCATTTTCGCAGCTTTTTGTTCCGCTCGGAAATGGGCCAAAAACGCTAGGGAATCATTGTGCCAGCTATTGCAATGACAATCCTGAAGTGCTGTGCACATAATCAGGAATTTTCCTACTGGATTGTAGTTGCGTTTAAATCTGCAGCATGTCAATTCTTTGTGCGTTTTTGCAGCATTTTTCACCCATTGACTTCAATTGAGTCAGTCAAATTAGCAGCAAAAATGCAGGTATAAAAATATTTGCGGATTTGCTGGGATTTTTGCTTCATATTTGACTAACTCAATTCAAGTCAATGAGTCAACCTTCAGACAGGCAGAGTAGGGAGAGGTGCTGCTGTTTGAGGGACATAACTGGCGGTGTAATAGTTAGATAGAATCATAGAATGGTAGAGTTGGAGGGGACCTCCTGGGTCATCTGGTCCAACCCCCTGCTCAAAGCAGGATTCACTAAATCATCTCAGACAGATGTCTGTCCAGCCTCTGTTTGAAGACGTCCATTGAAGGAGAACTCACCACCTCTCGTGGCAGCCTGTTACACTCATTGATCACCCTAACTGTCAAAAAGTTTTTTCTAATATCTAATCTGTGTCTCCTCCCATTCAGTTTCATCCCATTGCTTCTAGTCTTTCCTTGTGCAAATGAGAATAAATATGATCCTTCTACAATGTGACAGCCCTTGAGATATTTGTAAACAGCTATTAAGTCTCCTCTCAGTCTTCTTTTTTGCAAGCTAAACATTCCCAAATCCTGTAACCGTTCCTCATAGGACATGGTTTGCAGACCAGTCACCATTCTGGTCGCTCTTCTCTGAACTTGCTCCAGTTTGTCAATGTATTTTTTAAAATACATTGACAAAGCCATTTACGACCAGTCTTTGAGTCCGATCACTAAGCCAGTTATGAATCCACCTAACAGATGCCTTGTCCATTCCATACTTGGTCATTTTTTCAATAAGGATGGTGTGAGATACTTTGTCAAATGCTTTGCTGTAGTCAAGATATACTATATCTACAGCATTTCCCTGAGCCACCCAGTCAGTGATTCTGTCATAGTAGGAAATTAAGTTAGTCTGACTTGTTAGTTACAAACAAATGCTGACTCTGGTTAATCACTTCATTCTTATCCAGGTACTTACATACATGTTGTTTAATAATTTGTTCAAAGATCTTTCCTGGTATAGAAGTCAGACTCACCGCCCTATAGTGCCCTGGGTCCACCTTCTTCCCCCTTTTGAAGATAGGAACAACATTTGCTCTTCTCCAGTCTTCAGGGACTTCTCATGTTCTCCAAGAATTTTCAAAGATTATGGAGAGTGGTTCTAAAATTTCTTCTATGATCTCCTTCAGTACTCTGGGGTGTAATTCATCTGGACCTGGAGACTTGAACTCATTTATGTTAGCTAAATATTCCCTCACAGTCTTTCTGTTTACAGATAACCTGGATTCTTCTATTCCTTTAATAGGACAGTGAAGATCAGTTGATCCATTTGATAAACATTTATTTTTTTCTTTTTAGCATGTGTTTAAGTTCCGTGTTCATCCATCCTGGTTTCCTTAAATGCTTCCCATTCTTCCTACTTTTCGGGATTGTTAACGATTGTGCTTTGAGAATCTCATTTTTAAAAATTTCCCATCCTTCCTGGACATTTTTGTCCTTAAGGACATCCAGCCATTGGATCACTCCTATTCTCTTTCTGAGTCGCTTAAAATCTGCCTTTCTGAAATCTAACCTTGAAGTTTGAGTCTTCACATGTCTTCCTTCTCTAGTTATCCAAAATTCTATAATAGCGTGATCGCTGCCTCCTAGGGTCCCAGCCACTTGTACCTCCTCAACCATTTCCTCCCTGTTTATAAGGATTAGATCCAAAGCAGCAGATCCCCTTGTTTTCTCCCCTACCTTTTGGAAGATAAAGTTGTCAGCAAGAGAGGATAAGAATTTGCTTTCTCCATCCAGGAGGATTCTGAGGGCTTACAAGGTTATTCATTGTGGGCAAAGTCTTATCTAGCTGTATTTCTTCATGGTTCTCCTGCGTGAGAGCCTGGTACTGGTCTGAGCAGTATGGGTGCTGACTGCCTCTCGATCCTCCCGCTTCTCTGAGTCACATGCTTCCATTCCTCTGTTTTGTCAGGTGCAGTTCGAATTTCTTCTCTTTCTGTATCATGAAGAGATAATTCTGCTCTGTCTAAGAACTCTTCACCTTCCTTAATGATTTTCAAGGTAGTTAACCTCTCTTCTAGATATCGCAACTTTTCCTCCAACAGGGACACAAGCTTGCATTTCTGGCATGTGAAGTTTGGCTTTTCCACTGGCAAGTCTGTGAACATGTAGCAGGATATGCAGCTCACCAAATGGCTCCTGGACTCTTCCATGTTCTTTATTGTTAATGAAAAGAGTGAAAAGCGTTCCAAAATATATAGATATAGGAACTCCAGTATACAGTGCATTGTGAAAGTATTTGGCCCCCTTGAACTTTTCTACCCTTTGCCACATTTCTGGCTTCAAACATAAAGATATAAAATTCTAATTTTTTTGGGAAGAATCAACAACAAGTGGGACACAATCGTGAAGTGGAATGAAATTTATTGGATATTTTAAATTTTTTTAACAAATTAAAAACTGAAAAATGGGGCAGGCAATATTATTCAGCCCCTTTACTTTCAGTGCAGCAAACTGACTCCAGAAATTCAGCGAGCATCTCTGAATCATCCAATGTTGTCCTAAATGACTGGTTATGATAAATAGAATCCACCTGTGTGTAATCAAGTCTCCGACAAATGCACCTGCTCTGTGATAGTCTCAGGTTTCTATTTCATGTGCAGAGAGCATCATGAAGACCAAAGAACACACCAGGCAGGTCAGAGATACTGTTGTGGTGAAGTTTAAAGCCGGATTTGGATGCAAAAAGATTTCCCAAGTTTTAAAAATCTCAAGGAGCACTGTGCAAGCGATCATATTGAAATGGAAGGAGTATCAGACCACTGCAAATCTACCAAGACCCGGCCGTCCCTCTAAACTTTCATCTCGAACAAGGAGAAGACTGATCAGAGATGCAGCCAAAAGGCCCATGATCACTCTGGATGAACTGCAGAGATCTACAGCTGAGGTGGGAAAGTCCGTCCATAGGACAACAATCAGTCGTACACTGCAAAAATCTGGTCTTTATGAAAGAGTGGCAGGAATAAAGCCATTTCTCAAAGATATCCATAAAAAGTCTGGTTTGAAGTTTGCCACAAGCAACCTGGGAGACACACCAAACATGTGGAATAAGGTGCTCTGGTCAGATGAAACCAAAATCGAACTTTTTGGCCACAATGCAAAACGATATGTTTGGCGTAAAAGCAACACAGCTCATCACCCTCAAAACACCATCCGCACTGTCAAACATGGTGGTGGCAGCATCATGGTTTGGGCCTGTTTTTCTTCAGCAGGGACAGGGAAGATGGTTAAAATTGATGGAAAGATGGATTCAGCCAAATACAGG
Source organism: Phyllobates terribilis (assembly GCF_046119375.1). Classification (NCBI taxonomy): domain Eukaryota; kingdom Metazoa; phylum Chordata; class Amphibia; order Anura; family Dendrobatidae; genus Phyllobates; species Phyllobates terribilis. Next base: position 121,859,829 of record NW_027362762.1, on the reverse strand, counting down.
ATCATTCTGGAAGAAAATTTGTTGGAGTCTGCAAAAGACCTGAGACTGGGACGGACATTTATCTTCCAACAAGACAATGATCCCACACATAAAGCAAAATCTACAATGGAATGGTTCAAAAATAAACGTATCCAGGTGTTAGAATGGCCAAGTCAAAGTCCAGACCTGAATCCAATAGAGAATCTGAGGAAAGAGCTGAAAACTGCTGTTCACAAACGCACTCCATCCAACCTCAATGAGCTCGAGCTGTTTTGCAAGGAAGAATGGGCAAGAATTTCAGCCTCTCGATGTGCAAAACTGATAGAGACATACCCCAAGCGACTTGCAGCTGTAATCATAGCAAAAGGTGGCGCTACAAAATATTAACTCAAGGGGGCCGAATAATATTGCATGCCCTGCTTTTCAGTTTTTAATTTTTTATAAAAGTTTAAAATAGCCAATAAATTTTGTTCCACTTCACGATTGTGTCCCACTTGTTGTTGATTCTTCCCAAAAAAATAGAATTTTATATCTTTATGTTTGAAGCCAGAAATGTGGCAAAAGGTAGAAAAGTTCAAGGGGGCCAAATACTTTCACAATGCACTGTATATATATATATCCATCTGAACTAACATGCCTTCTGAGGACTAATTCAGCTGCATATATTCAGTGGTGATAGCAGGAGTTAGGCAGGCAGGGATTGTGACAGTGTATACAGCACAAGAGGGTCCATTGAACGTTCTGTCTGCTCCTGCTGATACAGATATCTATAGACATAGCCCCAGATATCAGGGGCAAGGGCTAATTTTTTTTGTCTTAATCCTGATTATTTTCTAAAAAAGTAATAGTGTCCAACATTTTACTGCTCCATTTGCATGTTAGCACTGCAGAATATAGCCAGATCTTTTCCATCATCAGACGTGATCCCATATTACAGCAATAAAAATTCAGAAATTTGTAGTGAACGTGGAAAATATTATTCTTCATTTACAATTTGTAGCAGTGTGTCAGTAAAGTCATTCACACGTGGTCACTGTGAATAATAGGAAACTACAAGCCCGCTATTTAAAATTGTGGTTGTCCGTCAGACGTATCAAATAAAACTGCGGTACAAATCCAGCCATTTATAGTGACTGTGGAAAATATTGTCCTCCATTTACAGTTTGTAGCAGTGTGTCAGTGAAGCTATTTACACGTGGTCGCTGTGAATAATAGGAAACTACAAGCCCGCTATTTAAAACTGTGGGCGTCCGTCAGACGTATCACATATAACTGCGGTACAAATCCAGCCATTTGTAGCAACCGTGGAAAATATTGTCCTCCAGTTACAGTTTGCAGCAGTGTGTATTATCCTCCATTTAAAATAGGCAAGGCGCGTGGCAAGGGACGGGGAAAGGGATGTGATGGTGATGGTGCATGCAGAGGTCAAGGCCGAAGCAATAGGCAAGCTGAAATTGTGCCACAACAAACACCCACATCTTGTCGACTGACCCTACTGTCCCAATTACTAGGGGACCGCAGCACACCACTATTGAAACCAGAGCAGTGTCAAAAGGTTGTTGGTTGGATAGCAGACAATGCTTCCAGTTACTATGCCACCACCGCCACCACCCTGCCTTCCACACTGTCAAGTCTCAGTAGCTGTGAATCTGGACTGCCTATTCCTCACCCTGATCCTCCTTCCTCCCACCATGCCGAGTGCCCGGAGACAACTGATCCCACACTTGGACACTTCGAAGAACTGTTAACTTTTCCATTTATAGATTCTTCGAGCCTCTCGCCTGGCCAGCTTGAAGCGGGGCAAGAGGAGATCGCATGTAGCGATGCCCAAATATTTGAGCAGCCACGGTCACACGGGGGGAGGGAGGCCTAGCACCACAACAGAAAGGAACAAGCAGTGTGGTGCCCACAGACACCAGGTGGGAAACCGTTCCCCGGAACACCAACACAATGGAAGTTGCGACTACACCTGTTAGGTCTTCCCGAGTCTGGTTCTTTTTTATAGACTCTGCAGATAACCCCAAAAAGGCCATTTGCACCATCTGGCAGGCCAACATCAGCAGGGGTAGCAAAACTAGCAGCCTGACCACCAACAGCATGCTCAGGCACATGATAGCAAAGCTCCCGACCTAGGTGGGCCGAACGCCAGGGTCCAAAAACAGTGTCTGCGGGTGACACCACTGCTTGCTCTGCTGTTGTACGTGCACGCCAATCACCTGTTCATGGCTCATGCAAAGATGCAAAGATGAGCTGCACCTGTCATTGCACACTCGCAGCCACCACCATCAGCATCCACGTCCACGTCCTTGTCCCAGCGCAGCGTTCAGTTCTCCCTACTCCAGTCCCTGGAGCGCAAGCACAAATACGCAGCGAACGCCCCAGAGGCCACAATATTAAACTCACATTTCGCGAATGCTTGGGCTCAAAATGTTGCCTTTTAGGCTTGTGGAGACGGAAGCTTTCCCCAATCTGATGGCGGAAGCCGTCCCTCAGTACTCGATCCCCAGCCGCCACTATTTCTCCCGATGTGCCGTCCCTGCATTACACAAGCACGTGTCCCAGAACATTACCCATGCCCTCAACAACGCAGTTACTGGGAAAGTCCATCTAACCACGGACACGTGGACAAGTGCTTGTGGTCAGGGACGGTGCATCTCGCTGACGGCACACTGGGTTAACATAGTGGAAGCCAGGACCCAGTCGGACCTTGGGATGGCACACGTCCTCCCGACGCCGAGGATTTGGGATCCTGGGTCAATCGGGGTTGCCCCCACATTCTATAGTTCCTGCACCTCCTCTTCTTCAGCCTTCATCTCCGAAATGACCACATCAATCGGAAGCTATAACCACTGCAGCACTGCCTCGGCCAAGCATCAACAGGCTGTGCTGAAGCTAATATGCTTAGGTGACAAACCGCACACCGCTGAAGAGTTGTGGACAGCTCTGAAAGAGCAGGCAGATCTGAACCTACAGCCAAGCATAGTGGTGTGTGACAATGGCCGGAACCTGTTGGCAGCTCTGAAGCGAGGCGAGCTCACACACGTACCATGCCTGGCCCATGAGCTCAACCTCGTGGTTAAGCGGCTTCTCAAAACCTACCTGGATCTGCTGGATTTGCTTGTCAAAGTACACCACGTGTGTGCCCATTTTAGAAAGTCAGCTACAACTTCTGCCGCCCTTGCCGTGCTTCAGCAACGTTTGCAGTTTCCAGCTCACAGACTGGTGTACGATGTCCCCATGTCTTGGAACTTAATGTTGCATATGTTGGGAAGGATTTGTGAGCTGCACATAAGACAAGACCTCAGGAGTGGGCATGGATGTCAGACATCTGTGCCGTCCTCCAAAACTTTGAGGACTCCACCAAGATGGTGTGCGGCGTTGATGCCATAATTAGCATCACCATCCCGCTTTTCTGCCTTCTGAAATGATCGCTGCTCACAATTAAAGAGGAGGCATTGCAGGCGGAGCATGATGAGATGGAGCAAGGAACCATACAGGGTGATTCCCCATGGCCCAGCCTCATCTCTTCCCAACATGGATTGGGTGACAATGAGGAAGAGGAGGAGGAAGAATAGGAACTAGTTTTCTGCGCTATAGGCGGTACTACCCACACAACTGTCATACCGTCTGTTCAGCTTGGATGGTCTGTGGAGAGGGAAGAGGGAGATTAGGAGGAGAGCATGTTCAGTCATCCTCTTGGTGATGACACGAAAGTCTTGCCATGTCTAGCACACATGGCTGAGTTTATGTTATGCTGCCTTTCCCGTGACCATCGTGTTCTCCAAATTTGGGTGACAGTCATTACTGGTTGGTGACACTTCTAGACTCACGCTAATGAAGACCTTTCTATCTCTTATTCCCGCGGCGGACAGGTCTAATAAAATTGGGCAGTACCAGAAGGCCCTTGTTGCGGAATTATTAAAAAATTCTCATATGAAAACGCTGGAGGCAGAGGTCACAGTTCCTTGGACCACCAAGGAATACAGGTGAGTGAGACACAAATACAATCCAGCAGAGGCAGGGGAACACTGTCAAAGGTCTGGGACAGTTTTCTCAGACCCTCCCATCGCACAGCCCCTGATGAGCGGGATTTTCTCACAAGGAGGGATAATTTTACGAAGATGCTGAAAGAGTACCCTGCCGACCGTGCCAACGTCCTACGTGATTCCTCTGTGCCTTATAATTGTTAGGTATCCAAGCTGGACATGTGGCATGAACTGGCTCTCTATGCCTTGAAGGTCCTGCCCTGCCGCTAACGTTTTGTCAGAGCAGGTTTTTAGTGCCGCTGGGGGAATTATAACTGATAGGCGCATCCGCCTGTCAACTAAAAATGATAATAGGCTGACTCATAAAAATGAACAAGGGCTGGATTGAGCCAGACTTCTCAACACCACCGAATGATAGCAGAGGAACATAAACTCAAATCCAGTGTCTTTTTTTTGGGAGGTCTATTCCCATGCACCTCTTCACACCCAGACATGGGTATACGCTTCCTGATTTTGTCTATTTGCTGTTGTCTTCCTCCTTCTCCTCATCCTCATCCTCCACCACCATATCACCTGGGTGACCGTGATGCAACACCCACATAATTTTTTTTAAGGTTGTTTATGATGCCCGTAGGAAATGTTTGTTATACACTATGTTCATGTATACCCCCCAGGGGTAAATGTTTTTCAGCCCATGCACTTAGTGCATGGCCATTACAAGTATGGGAGACCGGCTCCTTTAAAATGGGAATTTTTTTTAATGAGGCCCTCCTCTACGTCTCTTCCAAGGGGCATTGGAGTGCGTCCAAATTTTCGGCAGACCTTGCAGTCACTGCATACGCAAGAACAATATAGGAGGCCAGCTCCTTTACAATGGGAAGATTTTTTTATGAGGCCCTCCTCTACGTCTCTTCCAAGGGGCATTGGAGTGCGTCCAAGTTTTTGGCAGCTCTTAGTCACTGCATATGTAAGAACAGTATAGTAGATTCGCTCCTTTATAATGGGAACATTTTTTTTAATGAGGCCCTCCTCTACTTCTCTTCCAAGGGACATTGGAGTGCGTCTAAGTTTTTGGCAGCCCTTGCAGTCACTGCATACACAATAACTGTATAGAAATTCTGCTCCTTTCTAATGAGAACATGTTGTTACAGAGGCCCTCCTCTATGTGTCTTTAAATTGGTATTGAGGTTTTTCCTACATTTAGGCAGCCGTTGCAGTCACTGCATACGCAATAACTGTATAGTAGAACCCCTCCTTTCTAATTGGAACATGTCATTACTGAGGCCCACCTCTATGTGTCTTCAAATTTGTATTAGGGTATTTCACAAATTTAGGCAGCCCTTGCAGTCACTGCATGGGCATTACCACTATAGGAGACCCACTCCCTTATAATGGGAATTTTTTTTTTCTGAGGCCCTCATCTATGTCTCTTCAAAGGGGTATTGGGGTGCGTCCAAATTTTTGGCAGCCCTTGCAGTCACTGCATATGCAATAACAGTATAGGAGACCCACTCTTTAATAATGAAAACAACAAAGCATAGCCGGCTGATAGCCCTCTAACGATAGTGAGGGCCGACAGCTGGCCCTTTAAAAATAGTAAGGGCCGCCTGATGACCTTATGAAAATAGGCTTTGTGACTTTTCCTTCATAAATGAAACAGGATGTGTCTGATCATGTCTCACACACCACATGGGAAGATAAGGCAGTAAAATGTTAAAATGATATTTACTGGTAAATGTATTTTTTACCTTTGAAAGCAATGCAAAAGTGTAAAAACGCATAAAAAATGCTACGTGTGAACAAAGCCCAAGGTGTGGAGGATCATTTTTGTTTTTAGTTATTTATTTTCCCTTAAGTACAAGTCATTACCCTGGAAAGGATGTTTCTTAACATTTTTCTCAGGAAAATCCATTTTGGTTTCGTTTTTGTATGTATATTTTATTGTGAGCCCGTATAAGTGGGGTAATACTCTGACAAAATTGTTCACAGCAGTGACCAGGAAGTCAGAGATGCTTCCAGGGGTCTTCACCATGCTTAGGCCTCCTGCAGACCTCCGGGGGCTGCCGTAAAAATGCTTGAGTTTCCCATAGACTTACATTGGGCTCGTTGCTCGGGTTGAGCACTCGAGTATTCCAATTTGCTTGACTCGAGCAACGAGTACCCGAGCATTTTAGTGCTCGCTTATGACTATATAACACTGTTATCCATGGCCCCTTCCCTGGCTATAAATATCAGCCTGCAGCTGTCTGCCTAGCCTTTGCTGGTTAGATTTTATAAGGGGACCCTACTTCAATTTTTTTCTGGGGTCCCCCTGTATTCTAGCTTTTAAAGACTAAGCAAACAGCTGTTGGCTGTGATTAATAGCCAGGGAACATTTTTGGCTAATGGCCCCTTCTCTGGCTAGTAATATCAGTCCCCAGTGGTTGGCTTTCCCTCTGCTGGTTATGAAAATGACATGGAAGCCCACCCCATTTTTTTAAATTAAGGGTATGTGCCCACGATCCGGATGTAGCAGCACTTTGGACACAGCATATTTTTTCTGCATCCAAAACACTGCGTTCTATCGAACGCAGGTAAATCCGCATGTGTTCACTGAACCATGCTGATTTACCGCATTCAATACATTCTAATAATCAAATTTCTGTTGCGGAGACTAGCGACTCTGCAAGAGAAATTGACATGCTGGGGTCCTGAAAGATGTGCTGCATGTCAATGTCCGTGGGTGATCTGCAGCTTCAGATGCATGCTTAGTGGCCTCCACTATCTAGTATCCGCTGCAGATTTTGACCGAGAATAAAACACTGAGAATAAAACACTTTATTTGAAATAAAACAGACACATTCTTTAATCATTTAAATTAACCAATATACTCACCCCAGGTCCGATGGTAATCCAGGGGTTAAAGCGATATCCCACGTTCTTTTTTCAAATATCTTTATTGAGCTCCAAAAAGCATTCATTGCTGTACAAAAATGCCTAAAAAACGCATAAAAAGATTGCATCAAAAACGCTCCAAAATCGCGTCAAAACGCACGTTTTTGCCACAGTGTTTTTGCTGCCAAGAGCTGCAGAAACCTTGCAGAAATTTCTGCAGTCAAATACTGAACGTGCACACATAGCCTTAAAGCCATCCCACCAGCGTTAAAGTGTAACATAATCGGGATGGTCCTAACCTCTAGTATTAAAAACGTACTACCCGACAAATGGGAAGCTATATAAATGTTATCTCCTGCTCGAAGAAAGGGAGGCCAAACCCTTACCTGCACTAAATGAGGAAACCTGAAACATCCGAAAAAAATTAACTGTAGTATAAGTTGGTATGCACACAAAATAGGAGCAAAATAATCGCAGATCTGAGCTGCCCAATAGAATAACACTGGTCTCAGTACTATGAGATGTTTTATAGCACTCAGCAGTGTTATACGGTCCTGTGTGCGAACCCTAATAGTGTAGAAGCAGGACACAGAAAAGTTAAAGCAGTATTCCCTTCTCTAAGAACCTATCCCAATATGTAGAAGGTGTAGTAGTAATATTAGCAAATACCTCCAATTAGAAATGTAGTAAAGTTCTTCTGATTCACTATGTCACTTACCTCATGTGCAAGGCATTGCAGTAGAGTTATCCATTGTTATGACCTCTCATGTAGTGACAGTTAATTGTTAGTGGTCAAAACCATGAATACTGAAACTACTGAAATGTCCTGCACATGGAGTAAGAGACATAGCTTATCAGAAAAACTATACTACATTTGTAACTGGAGGCATTTGCTAATATTATTATGGAAGATGGGAATACCTCTTTAACAGTTAGGTGGGAGTGTTTGGGAGTAAGAGAGAGTTAGTTCCTGGATACAGTGAGTCAGTAGGCCGCATAGTAATAAGTGTGTGAAAGGAAGAAGCAGAACAGTATATGGGGCCCATTATTCTTTATACAGCATTATATGGGGCTCATTATTCTTTATGGAGCATTATATGGGTTCCATTATTCTGCATAGAGCATTATATGGGGCTCATTATACTGTATGGAGCAATATATGGGGCTCATTATACTGTATGAAGCAGTATATAGGGCTCATTATTTTGTATGAAGCAGTAGTTGGGGCTCATTATACTGTATGGAGCATTATATGGGTCTCATTATACTGTATGGAGGACTATGTGGTGCCCATAATACTGTATGGAGGACTGTGTGGTGCCCATAATACTGTATCGAGGACTATACTGTCTGGTCTGCACTATGAGCTGTGAGGATTCGCTGGTTTCTGAGCTATTGTAGAATTTACAATAGATATCACTCATGTAATGGAAGAAGTAAGTGAAATCTTTGGCATTGTACTATATATATATTCTCTGCTGTATCTGTACATCATGAATCGTGGTATGTGTTAAAGGGGCCCACTGAGACTATTTTGCCAAAATGAAAATCTGGAGCCGGCCCTGACAGGTGTGGCATATCAAGATGCTGATTAGACAACATGATTATGGCACAGGTGTGTCTTAGGCTGGCCACAATAAAAGGCTACTGTATAATATATATATATATCGATTTATAAAATAAAAATTAAAACTATGGTTACTCTTTAACTATTGCTGGCAACTTCCTTTTAAGGTGAGGTGACCAGTTAAGATTCCATCGCAATATTCCATCATGACATCACAGCTATTGTGACATCATAATTCCCCACCTCTACTTGTACTAGTGTTGACACCCCTAGAGTCACTTTGATACCCCGGTGTCATTGTTTTCAGTGTTTAGCTATTTAATTAGTGATATACTGACTGTGCATTTGATTGCAATGTCTGGAATTCCTCCAGACAAACTTGAGATGTTGGCACAACTCCAGGGTATTTTTACCACCTATAGCCCTGACATTGTGCTACCACTACCCGATGGCGTCCTCAGCTTCACTTACCGGCTGGTGAGGGAACTAGTAAAGGACTGCCTGACCAAATATCACCAAGGTCGTATTACTTCTGAATACCTTCAGCATTTACAGCAGAACATCAGGACATTAGTACAACAGGTAAATAGCAGGCAATCTGAACAAATTATTATTATTATTACTAGTATAATATCATTATTGGTATTATTATTATTATTATTATTATTATTATTATTAAAATGCCTAGTTGGTTACACTAACATAGTGGTATGATTGATATTAATACTTAGTACCAATAATTAATTTAGATTTTCTCCAATGTCAGGCATGGTCATATTTGTAATTGAGATCCCTATATTTGGAAGTGGGTGTAGGGATGTAGCATGTGCTGGCGTGATTCAGATGTCGGGGCTGGATCTCATTCCCAGTCTGGCTCTGGTCCTTCAGTAAAGATACTTTTTTAGCACCTGAATTCAGATTTCTTATAAATACATAATTAGGATTTTTATTGTGCATAATATATATTAATAATTTATCTTAGAGCATAAAAATTCCCCATTGACCAGTAGAGCAAAGTATCCATAGCTCTTTCTTATGTTCCAGTATCTGATGATCAGCCTATGGAATTGCCACCTTAACTATTGCTAGGTAATTTCCTTTTAATGCGAGATGTCACGCTAAGATTTCATCATGGAATCACTGCTATTATGACATCACCACAACCACTTACATACAAGTGTTTACACCCCTAGTGTCACAGTAATACCCCGGTGTCATTGTTTTCATTGTTTAGCTATGTAATTAGTGATAAACTGAATTACTTCTGAATATCTTGAGCATTTACAGCAGAATATCAGAATATTAGTACAGTAGATAAATAGCAGGCAATCTTTACAGACATAATAATAGGAGAAACAGAGTACATATGGGCATAAAAACAGTATAGCTTTATTAGATATCAAATATAAAAAGGGCCACGACAAGTGGCGACATGAAGTAGTAATAGATTACAAAGTGCAGCACATAGTCATATGAATACAGGATATATATACTTTGAAAAAAATTTCCTCAGGAAAAAAGAGGAAAAGGGGGCAAGCACCAAAGGAAATAAGACACACCATGCAAATGCACCGCTCCATACAAGTGTACGGGTAAGTATGCAGTGTCAATGTAAATATCAGATGTCGCTTACCAAACGCAATAATAGATAAAAGTAAGAGACAGGCCAAGGACCAGGAGAGACAGAGATACCAGGTGGCCCTAATTGGAGCCTCGACGCGCGTTTCGCCCCTGGATAGAGGGCTTTCTCAAGAGGCATAGATGGGTAAAAGATCAGGACCTTTTTAAAGGTTGGTAACAGGTCACGTGACCGCATCGTAGGCCACGTGACCGGAAGTCCGGAAGTGATCAGCGCCGAGCGGCGCATGCGCCGGACGCCAGGCATCGTCGGCTCGGGCAGCGTCCGTCACCTGGCAACGCACATAGCGGAAGCACCTGGTATGTGCCCCGGAAGTACGTGGCGAGGAGCAAGACGGCCGTGCCCGGGCCGAGAACGTCGTGCCTCCGGCGCATGCGCACCGCAAACTGAGCACAAAAATGGAGATTGCCACTAGCAAAGAGAAAGCGAACCACGGGAAATAAACAGGGACCAGAGCAGAAGGGGAGAGGCATCATACATCACGAGTATAGTGCAACAAAATACAACATGAAATGATTCAATCCAATGTAGAAGTTGTATTAGAACAAACAGTGCTGTCACATATATGGCAGGCATCCAAATTCCGATGCATAACATCAGTCCCATAAGATCCAGCTTGGTCAACACGTGGGTCACAAATTGTTTTCTTTTATGGATTGTATCTTGGCGAAAATAAAAATAAGAAGAAAATAAAGTAAATAGGGTGAAAAGCACACACCAAGTGATGTTAAAAGCAAAAAACAACAATTATTAGAAACAAAGAAAAGGAGGGCCACAAAAATAATAATAAAATAAAGTATAATAGCATAACATCTGAGGCGGAGAACGATCCATAGAAAATTCATATCACAAAAAAGGAGCGAAACTGAGTGTCTCGTTAAGACCTAAAGGAGACATGGTTTTCAGACGTATAATCCATTTAGTTTCTTTTTGGCCAAGGATTTTAGTCCAATCACCGCCACGAGAGCCGAGGTGTAGAACATCAATTCCACGCACCTTCAAAGATTTAGGGTCACAATTATGTTTTTGATGAAAGTGACGTGGGATAGTTTTTAATTCCCGTAGATCGGCCACCGTCTTAGTGGCACCAATGTCGCGCACATGTTCCCGTATCCTCACCCGTAGCTCCCTCGTAGTGAGTCCAATATAAATTAAATTGCAAGCACAAGTTGCGTAATAGATTACTTTAGTTGAAGCACAAGATATAAAGTGACGGATTTGGTAGTCACGGGAGCCATCGGATGAGGAGAAGGAAACAGAGCGCACGGCATTGGCGCAGGCCAGACAGCGGCCGCAGGGAAAAAAACCAAGTCTAGGTCCACGGGACCCGAATGGATTAGTTGGTGGGGGAATGTAATGACTCCGTGTCAACATGTCACCAAGGTTATTGGCTTTCCTGGGTGTCATGAGTGGATATTCCCCCAGAAGATTGCGTAGGGAGGGCTCCGCACCAAGAACACCCCAATGTTTGGAGAGGATCCGCCGCATCTCCCCCCACTCATGATTGAAGGTGGAAATGTAGCGGATCCTCCCCGTGTCTCTCTTCCTACCAAGGGAAGCTGAATACAGTAATTGATTGCGAGAGGTGACCCTCGCCCTCCTATAGCCACGGCGGATGCATCTATTACTGTATCCCCGTTCTTGAAACCGTCGAGTGAGATCAGCTGACTGAATCTCAAATTGAGAGTCAGTCGAGCATATGCGCCTCATCCTCAGGAATTGTCCCACCGGGACGGCACCAATGGTAGAGGCAGAATGAGCAGAGGACGCATGGATGAGGGAATTTGTGGATGTCGATAATCTTTACAGACAGTATAAAAATAGTAATAATAATCTATAATAATAATGTAACAAAAGTTTGTTTACATTAAAATAGTTTTTTAGGTAGATTCCAATATAATATATACCCAAATACCTGGATATGTAGTATTTGTAGCTGCAGATAGGAGTAAAATGGTGACCCAAATGACGACCTCCGTTCTGCACTTTCCCTCATGATTTTCCTTTTCTATTTATTTCCATTTCTATAGGCTGAAGAAAAATCCTTAAGCGGAGAATTGGCCTTTTTTAAACAACTGGCCAAAGAAGTCCTGCATGTATTGGATCTTCCGGCCCACTCACTGGAGCGCCTGGTAAGGATCCACCATCTTCTATATCTCGTGTCCCTGTTGTCTGATCTTCTCCAGATTACCAGTCATATAGGAGAAGCTCAGATTTATGATGACAGAGGCCTCCCTGTCAGCTCCAGGCGGGCACAGGATATTTTATGACAGCCTGTCCCTGTGGCTCCATCCTCTGTGATGACAGTCTGTACTCAGCGATAGAGGGTTTTTTCTGAGTATGTCTTTCTTGATTATCACAATCTTCCTTCTTCTAAATGCTGCAAATCTGACAATAGAAGTTATTAGAGAACAGTTGTGTTTACAAGTCCTTTATATATGAATGTGGATTTACTGCAGGGATCGGCTGTGGATAGTCCGCTCAATACTGAAATTATCCAGCAAGTCCTACCTGCCCCTTATGTATGTATTAATTTAGTATTTGTGAAATGTTATACTAATAGTGCATATTATATCCATCAGGAAACATCAGAAGGTGACTCCAAAGAGGGGCAAGACCTATCTATCCCTGACCCTAATACCAGTCAGAGGGGGCTAAACCCTAATCTGATAGGAGGTAAGCCGATCATCTTTATTTTTTATATTCAAATATCGAGATATTTTTGAGAATGTCAGAGAATATGCAAATTTACTCTCCATCCTCTGCATGAGGCTCTTTAACCCCCTATAGACTATAATGGAGAGGGTGCATGTAATTCTGCTTCTCTCCTCTGGGCTCTTCTCAGCTCCAAAATGTAGAAAGAGTCTCATAGGTGTTCAGTTACGGAATTGTTTAAGATTTAATCAGATCCTGAACAATCCCACATTCATGGACCAGTATATCTATCTATGGATGTGCCATAAATGTATGTGCAGTACACCATATACCTAGTATTATATCATTTATAGAGGTCTTGTCATTTCCTTCATTATATGGATGTGTTATATAATAAGTACTGATATAGACTCTTGATGATTTTATCTTTATTTTAGAAACAACTGTTCCGGCAATTACTGATGGTGGAATATGTGAGACACCAGAGACCCACGAATCTACCAGTGTAAGTATCAGAGGAGACGTCTATGTATCATCAGATAACGGGGTATGAATTACACATGTAATATTATACCCCATATGACAATGTTCTTATGTAGATCAGACTTATTATATGTGTGATGACATTATTATTCCTGTCTCCTCTGTGTGATGTCCCTTATCATCTCCTGCAGTATATGTCTGTTTATGGAGGATATCCATAATGTCTGTGGAGGGTCCGGCTTGTATCACGTCTTCTACATCTGCTGCAGTGCGATCAGCAGGGACATAATACAGAGGAGAAACTTTTATTTTCCCACAGTTTCTATGTCTTAACATAATTTTTTATTATTTCTAGGCCGTGATCGGATCATTGAACTCGGGGAGAGATCCTTGTAAGTTCGACTATACACCAATCAAACTGATCAGCAGTGGATCTTTTGGGTGAGGTTTTTTTGGCATAATGTACATTTTTCCTAGGGCTCCTTATGAAAATGCCTCTATCTCTTTACCCTACTTGTACAATATTATCATAGAAAAATTATGAGTCAGCATCACTGTCCACATCTAATTGTGGCTATTCAGGTCAGTTAGGATATGACGGTTATCCATGATGTGACATGGACATGTGACATGGATCCATGAAATAACACTACGTAAATGATCACCTATGGGAGGTTCTTCTACCATCGGTGATCATTTACGTAGTGTTATTTCATGGATTCCTAGTGTTGGCCGTACATTTAGCTTTAACCACTAATACAGAAGACTATTTGATGAGGTTTATAGACACTTTCTTATAAATCTTATAAGTTATGGATTTTCTTCTTCTCCAGAGCCGTCCACTTAGTGCGTCACAGAGAGACAAACCAGACATTCGCTATGAAGAAACTGGACAAGCGGACTGTGAGTGATCCAGTAGTTATGGAAGCGGCCTTTCTAGAGAGGGACATCCTAACATTCTCCGATTGTCCCTTTGTGGCCTCCATGTTTTGCTCCTTTCCAACTAAACGTCATCTGTGCATGGTCATGGAATATGCACCAGGTAGGTCATATCCATCGTATCTATATCCAGCCCTGGTCTGGAGCACTTTCACAGAGAAATAAATAAGAGGCTTTGCAGATGAGGCCTGGCTCTGTCTTCTCGTATAGGGTCACTCTGCAGTATACAGTGTATGCTTTACATTGTACAGTATATCTCAAAAGTTTCCGCCTAATTCTCATTCACACTCATCAAGTGTAATTTACATTGTAACAAACCCTCTCCCTTTGCTTTCTGCTGTAGGAGGAGACTGTGGCAGTCTTATCAACAAACAAGGGCCTTTACCTGTCCCCTTGGCCCGTTTATACATTGCCGAAACAGTTCTCGCGGTGGAATACCTTCATAGCTATGGTGTGGTGCACAGAGACCTGAAGCCTGACAAGTAAGTGACCCTTGTAGTATAAAAAAGGAGAATACAATTAGAGATTGTCATAAAGTCCATAGGTTATTACTAGTGGCTAACACCATCTTTTTTTTTCACAGCCTCCTGATAACGGCAACTGGTCATATTAAAGTTAGCGATTTTGGCCTTTCCAAACTTGGCCTCATGAGACCAACATCAGAGATCTACAAGGCCCCAACTGAGGACATCACCAGGGAGTTCCGTAATAAAGAGGTTGGCTTTACTTCCAGGAACTTATTCTTTACTGATCTCATCTATTTCTCCTCTATTTTCTGATCTAGAAAACGTTCCAACTGATGTTATTTGTCACAACTATTTTCATTGATTATCAACTTATTCTTCTTTTGCTTTCCAGATTGCTGGCACCCCTTATTACATGGCCCCAGAAGTCATCTTACAGAATGGATATGGAAGGCCTGCTGACTGGTGGTCAGTTGGAGTCACCCTATATAAATTTCTTCTAGGATATGTACCATTTAATGGGAATTCCATATATGACACTTACTGCATTATTGTCCGTGGTAAGTAAAATAATCTAAATTCTATGTGATGTCATTGTTATTTGGTTAAATTGGTAAAAGGTTTTTTATAATTTTCTCTAATATTTGCTTTTTATATAACAGATGATGTAATTTGGGATTTTAATAATTCCGCTCCTCCACCTGAAGCTCGGGACCTCATCACTGAGTTGCTTAGAAAAAATCCAACATATAGACTTGGGACAGGTAATGTATATAATAGTATTAATAATGACTTATTACACCCCTGTGACCAAACAAACCATTAAGTTCATAACGATCAGCACTGAGGTTCTCTACTCTATCAGCTTGCTCATTCCCCATTCTTCATGCTATGTCTTTCAGTATGTTTCCTTCACTTTGGCTCTGTAACATCTTCATTTCAGATTAACATAAACTTTTCCGATATGGAGCCGGCTATCTGACAATGTCTATAACTCTATTTATTGTCTTCTTTTTCCAGGAGGAGCAAATGAGATTAAGATGCATCCATTCCTGCATGACTTAGACTTTGACAATCTTCTAAGTCAGAAGGCGCTGTTCGTTCCTGATCTTGAATCTGTAGAGGACACCAAATACTTTGAGAGTAAGTGGAATGAGACATCATCTGCAGAATACTGCTGTTTTCACATAAAATGAAAGACAAGACAATTAGTTTCCATAATTATTAGGAATAAAATGGCGACTGTCTGTGTTATACTAATGATCTTTGACAACACTTGTATTTTGTAGCTCGTACTTGGAGACACAAACATTCGGATTCATATAGGTGGGACATGATTACGGACATTGACTGGCCAGAAGGCAAAAACTTTGTTTCAACCTCCCAGAAGTTTTCTAAAGTAAGTTTGTGACAGATAAGATCCATAAAACCTATTATCAAAGATAACAGCCGGGGGAGTGAGAGGGGTTCACACAGATCCATAGATCATTTGTCAGGCATAATAGCTGGGGAAGGTGGAGGGGTCACAAATATCCCACCGCGCATACCAGTTTTTTCACAGATGACACCGGAGAAATCACACAGATCCCACCGCTGCCACTAGTTTGTCAGGGAGACGTAACCTCACTGCCTCCAATCGTCAGGGCAATTGCACAATTGACTGACGAGTGAAGGCCAAGGCCGCGATTGCTTCCTCTACTAGGCAAGTTATTGGTGAACTCACAGTAAGCATATGGTATATACACCTCCGATTCCTACAAATAGAATATATATATATGCCTGGGTACGGTCACTGTCAACTCCAGAATAACAAAGGGAACTACTGGTTGCCACCACCAATCATACAGGCCAATTTTATGGAGGGAAGCACTCCAATTGGGAAAAGGGAACACTCTGACAGTGAACTATGTCTTCCAGAATGACAATGACAGACACACCAATTCTGCTTTATATTAGATCAAGGTTACGCCCATATACCTCCCCTTGGTGAACTCATGTGGGGACTGGTTGTGGGATGTGCTAGGTCTTTCAGAATTTTATGAGATCCCTAACTTACTGGATATCTTCACCCCTGGAAGGTACCATTCAGTAGATATTGTCGTCATGCTTGTTATCGCGATTTTACGTGCCTACACAGATGAAACATGACATGGATGGCACCATCCATCAGGCTGATATTAAGTTGGAGGGGTTAGAATAGAATCACGGTGATGTGAGTGAATGCATTAAGTTTGTTCCTTTGATACAATGTGGAAAATATGTCTCCCATAAATACCGGATCAATGCAAACCCCATTATTCTTCACTGACTACTCTCTCCAAAATGTCTCAGAACCGTGCTTTGATCAAAGGAATCTCTAGCCTGGAAAGGATACTTCTCCACCTCTCTGTAAACAAATCTCAATCTTTGTGTCTTTTTTACAGATTAAACCTCATATTGCAATTACCTGGTCAGTGCAGGAGGTCCATACTTCAATGGAGGTTGAAGTGTCAGCTCTCTCACTTCCCCAATTATAATTTGTTTCTCTCTTCCCCAGCTATAATTAATCCTATATCTTCAACTTGGGGGGGATAACATTCTCTATTTGGAGATGTCTTTAGGGACTTTAATTTTTCTCTGACACCTATAATTAAAAGCTGTTTTATAATTAAATACATTTTATATTTTTTTCTGTGTATTTTAGTTCTGTTCTACCAATACGAGGATGATAAACAATGAGGAACCCAAGTCACCTCCAGAGTATTCCCGAGACAGTGCAAAACACTCAGACATGTAAGTAGATTACACTAGTGAAATGGGTCACTAGATGGCACAGCAAACCGGGAATCAGCATTTTAGTATGGAATGAAGCACACTAGGATGTAAAAATGAACTGTTAATTGCTTGAAAAGATTAAATGTATATACAGCAGGTAATATGGTAGTTGTCCTCCAGAAGTTCTGCTTTACATGGAGGTACACACTTTACATTCACGACTGCAGGCACATGTCTTGTGAGAAACGTTACAGTGATACAGCAAGTAGGAATGGGGCCCTCCATTTTTAGCTACCTTTCGCCCTCAGCTCACTTCCATGCACAAGTTGTGCCCAAGCCTTGCAAGCCAGGTATCTCTTTACTAATGTACCTGGGTCTAGCCTACACGCAGCCTCTGTCCATTTAAAACTCCAGTGCTGTCTCAGGGTTCCAACTAACCAAGGATATACCCTTGAACCTCCAGTCCTCTAGAAGCTAAGTCTCCAGTCTGCAGTTTCCATCCTTAACTTTCAAGGCACCCAGACTTGCCTGTGACATCCAACTACCACCTATGCATTCTTGAGCACGGCATCCCCTCCATGTTATCCAAATGTGCAGGTGTCCTTCCCTTTTGTATGGTTTTTACTTGTAATTTATGTTTTTCTTCCACCAAACAGGCAGAAAGAATCTTCTTCTAAATCTGATAGTGACAAGAAATGTTGCACTGCTAAAAACAGCACGACAGAAGCGGGAGAACGTAGAAGAGGTAAGTGTGAACATAAGCTCCATGTTGTATGATGTCAGTCCATGGAAAGAAGTCATATGGAGCAGATGTTCTCTGTCCGTAGTGGGATTGTCACTGACAATGACCCCATAGCTCTGTATGGAAAAGATTCTTCTACTGTCCTCTCACAGTGACACTATAGTAGTATTCTCTAATATTGAGTCCCATTATTTACATTAGTTATGTCTCCTCTCATAGGTTCCATCTTACGCCGTCTGATATCATCCTGCCGGCGTGGATTTTCCAGGGCTGCCCGCACCATCAGACAAAGCTGCATATTTGCAGGCTGTCAACAGGGCACCATAAACATCGCAAGGGCAGAAAAACACCACGTGTAGTGCCCTGAAGAGAGTGCAGCATGTCCACCATCAAAGCTGCACCTGTGTGGAAGGACTTCTTCTGACCAGAAAGAAACATCTGCAGAACAAGAAGGCCTCTCTAAGAACATCTCTTCATCCTTCCATGCAATTCTTAATTAAAAAAAATTCAAATTGATTAATATCCCTTTGCATTTAATGGAATGTTATTGACATTTATGGCATATGAGTGCTATACATCATGTATGTCTGATGGGTGGGGTTACATACAGAAGAGTATTGCTTTCACGTTTGCCATTAAATGATCTAAACCTGGGCTAAAAGTGGAGGAGAGGACTAGTAATTCTGTGACATTTACAGAGTAACCGTCGTTTTGATTTTCTTTTCATTAATCAATAGTTCACATGAGAAAATAAAACATTTTGTTATTTATGTTATCAGAGAAATCTGTTTCATTCTCCACCTGGACTGATAATTCATTCTCAAAATTCTCAATTCACAGGTAAAAATTTGTCTTCAGTGAAGACAGACTTTCCCATTACTGAGATAGGAGATGACAGTTGGTGCTCAAGAAGTTCTATGGAGAACTGTAACTGTGATTTCAGGAGAACTGGCATTAGATCTAGCTTCAGTCCCCTCCCCTTTTCATAGAATTTTAAAAGCACCAACTGTCATCTCCTGTGTAAGTAATGTGTCCTCACTTAGATTTTACCAATGAATTGAAAGTGAAAGATCAATTTCTCTGATAAGGCATATAACAGGTTTGCTTAATTTTATATGTACTATTGATTCATGAAATAAAGAGTAACTGTCGTAACCAGGTCCGTGGAGTCAGTAAGCCAAACTTCCAAGTATAATAATTACTAATAAAAAATTTACTGCAACAAATAATAAATATTCAGCAATTTATGCATAAAAATAATTAATATTATACAATATAGAATGAGTTGTTTTCAGGTATGGAGGACGTTATACATTACTTAAATTGCATAAATTGCTGTAAACTGCTGCATTTTGGGAGGGGAGAAGGGTAGGGGGGATTTTCTATTTTTGTGTATTCATGTAAAGCTTTGATGTGAAATGTTTGTACTCATGCTTTATCCAAATGTTAAAACCTTTAATAAAAATGATTGTTCAAAAAAAAAAAGAATGAGTTGTATTTTTTGTAGGCGACATTTCAGTACATACATAGAATTGTCTATATTATAATTTTAATTATGCAGAAAAGAAAGAATTTTGCTGCAGTTTCTATATACTGTATACCAATACATAGTTTAATCATAAAATATGCTATAAATTTATAGCTGTCAGGCCTTTACTGAAGCATTGGCACCAGACAGGTGTATATATTTTTATCCTGAAATTGCAGCAGTGCAGCTACAAAAAAGCAGCTTCATGTCACAAAGTAACCAAAGAAAAAAGTTGAAAAAAATATGGCCTTTAGTATTAATTAATGTACAGGTAGACAGATAGGCTATGTGGACAGTATAGAAATATAAATATCAGAGGCGGCTCTAGGTTTTCCAGCATATGGGGCAAGAATTCAGTTTGGCTCCTTCCCATACACAGCTTAAACGGTTTGAGTAGTCCTCGTGTGTCCACTCATATGCTGTTTGCACACTTAGGCCACGGCCCCACAGGGCCGGCCCGAGAGATTACGGCGCCCTGGGCGAAACTATTTTGTTGCGCCCCTACTATTCTTGGCAGTAGATGAAAACTTGGGATATAAATTTAGGAGCAAAATAAACCACAACAACAATGATTAATTAACTCTCTCCTAACTCTTTAATCTTCTGAGAAGTTGTATAGGACAAATATATACAAAGTAATCAATAACACAAAACAAAAACGACCATAGGTAATTAAAATTTTTGTTTCCTTGCCTTTTTTTTTTTAAAGGATGACACTAAGTCACCGAGATTAATTTGTTTAGCAACTTCAGATTCTATCGAAATTGTTGCCAACCCAACCAACCTCTCTTGCATCATATTTGCCCTTAAATATGTTTTAATTAGCTTTAGTTTTGAGAAGCTTCTCTCTCCTGAGGCCACGGACACAGGCAGAGTCAAAAGAATTCTTAGAGCCACCACCAGGTTGGGGACACTTTCTTTCAAGTCAGATTTAAGCAAAAGTTCAAGAACGTCTTTTGGTGATGAATCTTCTGGAACACGTCTTGACATTGCCTGCAGTTCACCACATAGCTCTATGGCATCGATGTCTTTTACTTCATTGTGTGTAAGAGACTTTTCCAGAGCTTTACACTTATACAGAACAAATTTGCTTGGTTTTCCCTCAAGTGAACGGATGTGGTACAAAAATCCAAATTTCAATTCCATTTCTTTCAGCTGAGTGAACCGCTCATCAACTGAATTTATAGCAGTATCTAAGATCGCAAAGTAAAGGTTAATTTTGAAACTCTGTTTCTCATCTCTTATGGGCTCATCTTTCCCTTCATAAGAGAACTGTCTGTTTTTTTTTGTTAAACGTTTTGGCGCAGAACTTGACTCAAAATTAGCTGGTATGCCAAGCTCTTCTGCGATTTCCCTCGCATCAACTAACAGCTTCTCAAACTCTTCATCGCTTCTTAATGATTGCAGATATTTCTTTGTTTTGTCAAGGTGTTGAGAAGCTGCAGCTAAATCGAATTCTTGTGATTGAAGTAACTTACTTGTCAAATTGATTTCGTACAAAATGTTGAACCATACTAGAACAGATGTAACAAAAGAAAAGGTTCCAACTTGTTTAGAAAGACCTTGACCTTCTAGCCGGGAGACATTTCCAGAGCTTCCTGTGAGACTAATATTTTCTGCTATGTCCATTAGGGAATCATGGACTTCGCTCAATTGGTAACGGAGGGGGGCCAGAGCATCAATTCTACTTTCCCACCTTGTTTCGCTTAGAGGTTTTAGAGTCAGAGATGGCAAATGACGCACGAGTACTTCCCAACGCTGAGTTGACAAAGAGAAAAATACGTAGAGATTTTGAACTAACAGGAAAAAAGTTGTCGCTCCAAAACAACATTTAGTAGCATCGTTGACGACTAAGTTTAGAGAATGGGAGCTGCAAGGCACAAAGAATGCACGTGGGTTTATGTCCAAAATTCGTCTTTGTAGTCCAATGTTTTTTCCCTTCATGTTGCTCCCATTGTCGTAGCCTTGCCCTCATAAGTTGTCCACAGAGAGTGACAGTTCTTCAAATGTGTTCAAGACAGCGGCTGTCAAACCACCTCCAGTTGTATCAGAAACAGGAATGAATCCCAAGAAGTGCTCTTTAATTTCAAACTTTTTGTCTTCTGATGTGGAAACAAACCGAACAATGATAGTCATTTGTTCAACATGAGACACGTCAGAAGTACAATCCAGCACTACAGAAAAGTATTTTGCAGTTTTGAAATCGTCAAGAATCTTTTCCTGAATACCATTACTTAGCAGTTGAATCATCTCATTCTGTATTGTTTTTCCCAAATAATGTGCATGAATCTCTTTGTCCCGGATTTTCCGAATGTGCTCACACATGACGGGATCGAACATAGCCAAATACTCCACAAATTTCAAAAAGTTCCCATTATTAGATGCAAACAATGCATCATTTGATCCACGGAATGCTAAGTTTTTGCGTACCTAGTACCCTCACTAGAGCTATCAACCTTTCTAAAATTTGATGCCAGTATTTTTCTTGCTCTTCAATTTTGCGGAAGTGTTCTTCGTCAATGGTCTTGTTCATCTTAAGTCTATTTTCGAGTTCCTTCCATTTTTGAAAGCTAATCATGTGATCTTTGCTTTTTTTGTGGCTGGCTAAAATAGAAGATATGTTTTTCCAGTCATTTACACCATCAGTACCTAAGGCTGAGCGTTTGATGATTCCTAGTTGAAGTGATGAGTCTGGAAACAACATGCAGCAAAAACAAAAAACTGAATTTTTCTAAATAGAATACGTTAGCCAATTGCGTTCAAGACTTTCACCATTGACAAGACGACGTTTATAGTGAACACAAGAAAATTTTCTACGATTAGTGTCCAAAGGAAAATCGAAATCTTTAACTTGTGTGGGGCCGAGTTTTACTACATCTAGGCGTAAGTCATCATTGATTACGGTCCACGTAGCGGGATCGTCCGAATTGTCTTTGCGTAGTATTTCTATAGATGTACCAGCCTCCATGTCAGTACTGGTACTTAGATCAGATCTACCACCAGATATTGATGGTTGTAGTTCACTATTTTCAGCATGAGAAACAAATTCTATTTCCACATTCGATATTTCCGAGGCAACAGAAGCCTGTTGTTCCAACGTTTGGAATTCCGCGTCTTCATTTCTATTGCTTAGATATTTTAAAAATGACCCTTTGATTTTTGAAAGTGATTTCTCCTCCTCAGCTTTTCTTTTACGGTTCTGAAACCCCAAAAGTTTTTTCTTCTTATCAGCCATGACTCGTTACAACACACAGTATTTACCTAAAAGTTAACGCGACGATTAAAATTGTTATCTGAACATTATATAATACGATTTTACTTTTAAGACAAAAACCACAAATTTCTTTAACAATTTCCAATGTTTCCAATATTTTTGAATATCAAAACAATATACCTACCTCGCAGCACCTAACACTTTAGAACCTAGGCCAAAAATTTACTAAAAACTAGAGATGAGCGTTGTTCTACTCGAACTGTTCGCCAATCTCAAATTCGAGCTGTTTTGGGCGGTGTTCGAGCCGGTCGGCGAACACGAACAATTTGAGAAAAATTCGGCTGTTCGAGGTTATGTTCGATAACTGTTCGTGCACCAAAATCATAACTGGATTTTTTCTCAGTAATGATGAAAATTAATGTTAATACACAGTTTGAATGTACAGCGGGGCGGGGGGAGGGGCAGGGGATGGATCTCTGCAGGAACAATGAAGATCTCCATTTTTTTTTCTCTTTCCCGCATTTGCAGTGGGGAGGTGCAATCTGTCAGCCTATCAGCAGCGCACACACGGAGCGAAGTGCTTTTTTTCACACAAGCAAGGGCATGTGTGATTGGCAGTGTATGTCACATGTCCTTGCCCTATAAGACCAAGCCATTTTCCCCGTCGCCACCATTTTCTCACTGCTGCAGCTGCGTGTTAGACGGCACCGCTGTTGCTGTGTGCGCTATACCTTGTTAATTTCAAGCCAATTTTCGCACAAATATACAGATAGCTTGGGAGTAGGGAATAGTTGTGATTGCAGTCCTTTTAAGGACTAGGTTACAGCATTTCCTACGACTTTTATCAGGCAGGTCTGTGCTCTTAAATAGATAGATTGTGGGAGTAAAGACTAATTGTAATTGGAGTCCTTTTCAGGACTAGGTTACATCAGTTCCTATCAGTTTTTGCCAGGCAGGTCTGTGCCAGTGCTGTGCAAGTTTTTTTCACAGCATTTGGCTGAATCTAGCAAAGCTAATCCTTTTTGGCCTATTGCAGAGTGTGTTAGTCAGTGGAGTAGCCTATCTGTGTTGCAAGATATACCACCTGTGTATAGAATACCAATTTTTTTACTGCACCTAGTGAAGTAAAATCTTTTGGGCATAGCATCATTCTATTAGTCCATCTATACTGACCTCCATCAGGTTGCAAACTGAATATAATTTTTTTCTGCATCTAGCTCTGAAAAAATATTTGGGTTTCTAGCAGTGTGTGGGACTTGGTCTATTAGTCCATCTATACTGACCTCCATCAGGTTGCAAATTAAAAATAATTTTTTTCTTCATTTAGCTCTGAAAAAATATTTGGGCTTCTAGCAGTGTGTGGGACTTGTTCTATTAGTCCTTCTATACTGACCTCCAGCAGGTTGCAAATTGAATATAATTTTTTTCTGCATCTAGCTCTGAAAAAATATTTGGGCTTCTAGCGGTGTGTGGGACTTGGTCTATTAGTCCATCTATACTGACCTCCATCAGGTTGCAAATTAAAAATAATTTTTTTCTGCATCTAGCTCTGAAAAAATATTTGGGCTTCTAGCAGTGTGTGGGACTTGGTCTATTAGTCCATCTATACTGACCTCCATCAGGTTGCAAATTAAAAATAATTTTTTTCTTCATTTATCTCTGAAAAAATATTTGGGCTTCTAGCAGCGTGTGGGACTTGTTCTATTAGTCCATCTATACTGACCTCCATCGGGTTGCAAATTAAAAATAATTTTTTTCTTCATTTAGCTCTGAAAAAATATTTGGGCTTCTAGCAGTGTGTGGGACTTGTTCTATTAGTCCTTCTATACTGACCTCCAGCAGGTTGCAAATTGAATATAATTTTTTTCTG
Source organism: Phyllobates terribilis (assembly GCF_046119375.1). NCBI lineage: Eukaryota > Metazoa > Chordata > Amphibia > Anura > Dendrobatidae > Phyllobates > Phyllobates terribilis. The sequence goes on along the minus strand of NW_027362762.1, from coordinate 121,835,135 downwards.
CATCTAGCTCTGAAAAAATATTTGGGCTTCTAGCGGTGTGTGGGACTTGGTCTATTAGTCCATCTATACTGACCTCCATCAGGTTGCAAATTAAAAATAATTTTTTTCTGCATCTAGCTCTGAAAAAATATTTGGGCTTCTAGCGGTGTGTGGGACTTGGTCTATTAGTCCATCTATACTGACCTCCATCCGGTTGCAAATTAAAAATAATTTTTTTCTGCATCTAGCTCTGAAAAAATATTTGGGCTTCTAGCAGTGTGTGGGACTTGGTCTATTAGTCCATCTATACTGACCTCCATCAGGTTGCAAATTGAATAAAAAAATTTTCTGCATCTAGCTCTGAAAAAATATTTGTGCTTCTAGCGGTGTGTGGGACTTGGTCTATTAGTCCATCTATACTGACCTCCATCAGGTTGCAAATTAAAAATAATTTTTTTCTGCATCTAACCCAGCCAATAGTTTTGGCCTAATACCACAGTTTGGCCACTCAGCTCTGCTCGGTTCCCATCCATTGTTTTTTTGTGCAAACAACTCCAGAGTTGTGAATTAGTTAACCACCAAAATGAGTGGAAAAAGGCCTGCTGCTGGTGGAAAGGGGAATAGGCGTGTTGGGAAGGGGAAAAAAGGTTGTGTCCGTGGGGTAGGTGCAGAAGAAAGACCATCTTCCAGCCAAACTAAAATGTGTACTTCTTTTAGCGGACAATGTGATAAGATCCCTTTCTTACGGCCACGCCAATCGCTACAAATTCCAGATGAGGCACAAAAACAGCAGGTGCTTCAACGGATATCAAGTGCTCCTTTAAGTGGGCTCTCCTCCACATCAACTTCAACATCACAAATACTCCAGTCCTCAAAGGTGTCACCCAAATCGCACTTGCTTCCTCACAGCTCCCAAATCTCCAGCTGCCCGTCTGAGTATGAGGTAGAACAGATGGTTGAGTCTGCAGAGCTGTTTACTCATACTATAGCCTGGGAATCAGAGGTCGACTCCAGCGCTTCTGTGAATCCAGACGAGGAAATGATCTGCACTGATGCCCAGAATCTTTATGAGTCGGATCCAGGACCAGACGCAGAAGGTTCTGACCATAATGTAGACCCTCATTCCCAAACTGTAACTCCTGTTGGTGGAGACAATGAGGAAGACGATGATAAGACTCAAATACCTGATTGGAGCGACAACTTTAGTTTTTTGTCAGGGCAGGAACAGGTTGGCTCTGAGGACGACGGGTGTGATAACGCACAGGGTGATGATGATGAGGTCGGAGATCCCACTTACTGTCAACCCACAGTCAGCCAAGAGATGAGGTCAGCAGAGGAGGTGGAGGAAGATGCTAGTGACGACGAGGTCAGGTTGCGCCTTCCTGGACAGAGACGTAGTACTGGAAGCACGTCAACAACTGCATCCTCAAACACAACTCTGCCTCTCACCACAAGTCGTGGTGGCTCTTCAGGTCGCATGGGTGCTAAGCCTTGCATAGCCTGGGCATTTTTTCAGATCGATAAAGATGACCCAACTCGTGTTATCTGTAACATTTGTCAGCAAAAGCTAAGTAGAGGCCAAAAAATACATAGTTTGAGTACTTCATGCATGAACCGGCACATGGACATGAAGCATAAGTTGCAGTGGGAAGCTCAGTGTGCTACAATGCAGTCTAGCCGGCCGGGCCAACCACCGTCTGCCATATCTTGTGCATCCGCGGCCTCTTCATCCTCTGTGACTGGGGGGACAGCAGTCACACCTGTTTTGGGGCCCAGACCTGCCACCTCTTTACCCGCAACAGCCAGCGTGATTGGCAGGTCATCATTTTCTTTGGAGGTGGTAACACCAGCTGGTCTTGAGCGCTGTCCGACATCGATAGCACCACCTTTGGATCAAGGCAACCTAACATGTCCGCCTGCATCTTCCTCACAGACCGGCAGTTTGCCGGGGACACCCTTATCAACCCCGTCTAAGCACAATAGCCAGCCCTCGGTCCCTCAGATGTGGACAAGTAAAAGACCATTTCCTCCTAGCCATGAGAAAGCTAAGAGGTTGAATTTCACCATCTGCAAGCTCTTGGCTACAGAAATGCTGCCTTTCCGCCTGGTGGACACAGAGGATTTTCGAGACCTTATGTCGGTCGCAGTGCCCCAGTACCAGATGCCCAGTCGGCACTACTTCTCAAAGAAAGGTGTGCCTGCGCTCCACCAGCATGTCGCACACAACATCACCGCTTCTTTGAGAAACTCTGTGTGTGACAGGGTGCATTTCACCACAGACACTTGGACGAGTAGGCATGGACAGGGGCGTTACATGTCGCTGACTGGGCACTGGGTAACTATGGTGACAGCAGGACAAGGGGCTGCTGTCCAAGTCTTGCCGTCCCCACGAGTTGTGCGTCAATCCTCTTTATGTCATTTTTCCTCCACTGCTTCTGCCTCCTCAACCTCCTCTCGGTCTTCCACCTGCACCCAAAGCCTGTCTGGTCATGCCACAAGCTTTCTAACTGCGCAGAAGGGATCCTGCACACCTCCTTACTATGCTGGCAGTAGGGCTCAACGTCATCAGGCGGTTTTTACATTGAAATGTCTGGGAAATGTGAGTCACACAGCTGAGGAGTTGTGGTCAGCTCTGGAGAACCAATTTCATGAATGGTTGTCTCCACTGGACCTGAAACCAGGGAAGGCCGTGTGCGACAATGCTGCAAACCTGGGTGCGGCCCTTCGCCGGGGCAATGTCACACACGTGCCTTGTATGGCTCACGTGTTGAACCTGGTTGTCCAGCAATTTTTAGCCCACTATCCCAGACTAGATGGCCTTCTGCAGAGGGCACGGTCGCTGTGTGCTCACTTCCGCCGTTCGCATCCCGCAGCTCAGCGACTTACATCTCTACAGAAGTCGTTGGGCCTGCCACTTCACCGGCTAAAATGCGATGTGCCTACCCGGTGGAATTCAACTCTGCACATGTTGCAGCGACTGTGGCAGCACCGACAAGCCCTGGTGCAATACGTTCTGACGTATAGCCTGGGCCAACGAGATTCAGAGGTGGGGCAAATCACGCTGGAGGAGTGGTCTCAGATCAGGGACCTATGCACCCTTCTGCACAGTTTTGAAATGGCGACGAAGATGTTTAGTGCTGACGATGCCATTATCAGCATGACTATTCCGGTGATTTACATGCTGGAGCACATGTTAAACAGAATTCGGAGTCAGGTGGTGGCACAAGAGGAGGTGGAGGAAGTAGAGGAGGAGGAGTTGTATGCGGAAGGGCTAACATCTGCAAGGTCCAGACGGTCGGCAGCACCAGGGCGGCAGGCATGTGAGGGTGGGGGAGATGATTTTACCAGGGCGCATGGTAGCAGCCAAACTAGTGAGGAAGGTGCAGGAGCCCAGGAAGAAGTGGAGGACGAACTGATGGAAGACTCATCAGATGAGGGAGACCTTGATCACATTTCTGTTGTGCGAGGTTGGGGGGAGAGGACAGAGGAAGGAAGCATGATTGTTACCTCGCCACCAACACAACAGGGACTTGGTGCTCCTGGATGCGCAACACACATGAGTGCCTTCTTGCTGCACTACCTGCAACATGACCCTCGAATTGTGAGAATTAGAAATAATCCTGACTACTGGGTTGCCACACTGTTAGATCCCCGGTACAAAAGTAAATTTGCAGAAATTATTCCTGCCATAGAAAGGGATGCACGCATGCAGGAGTATCAGCAGAGACTGTTGCAGAATCTTACATGTGCTTTTCCACAAAATACCAGTGGTGCACGTAGTGAATCTCACAGTTCCAACTTGCCAACCGTGGGACCGTCAAGTGTTCAGCACTCAAACCGTAACAGAACCACAGTATCTGCTGGTAACATCAATTTTGCGGAATCATTTCACCACTTTTTTAGCCCATCCTTTGCAAGGCCACAGGAGACAAGAAGTCTGACACATAGTCAACGCCTAGAGACGATGGTACAGGAGTATCTCCAAGTAAACATTGAAGCCACGACTGTGTCACTGGACCCTTGCTCTTTTTGGGCTTCCAATCTGGATAAATGGCCGGAGCTAGCCACTTACGCCTTGGAGATCTTGTCATGCCCCGCAGCCAGCGTTCTGTCTGAACGTGTGTTCAGCGCTGCTGGTGGTGTGCTGACAGATAAGCGCACGCGGCTCTCCACTGATAATGTAGACAGACTCACGTTCATAAAGATGAACAAATCATGGATCCGAAACGACTTTTCTACCCCTGTGTCATCCTGGGGAGAGTAAAAGCTTGATGATTGGTTAAAATCACCCTACCAACCGTTTTAAGCTTTCAAATTACTAATCATGTTTATCTGTATCTTGACTGGAAAATAATTTGGGCTTTGTAGCAGTGTGCAGCACTGATCCTATTAGGCCATCTATAATAAGCTTCACCAGATTTAAAATTAAAAATAATTTTTAGCTGCATCTAGCCCGGAAAATAATTTTGGGGCTCCGAGATGCGCAAGACACATAAGTGCCTTCTTGCTGCACTACCTGCAGCATGACCCTCATATTGTCAGAATTCGAAGTAATCATGACTACTGGGTTGCCACACTCTTAGATCCCCCAAACTTTTCGATCAACCTTTTCATTTTAATAAAGACCAAAAAAATGGTCATTTTTGAAATTATAAGCATTAGCAGGTTGTTAGAAACTGAAATCAAACAGTTTTCAACTCAAAACTTTATTCTAGGTGATGTTACATTTTCACATAGGACCCCTTGTTCGAAAGGAGCTTCTGAACTCTCTCGTCCATTGAATTTGTCAGGTTTTGGATGGTTTCTGCTTCAATTGTTTTGCATGAGGACAGAATACCCTCCCAGAGCTGTTGCTTAGATGTGAACTGCCTCCCGCCATCATAGACACTCCTTTTAATGATGCTCCAAAGGTTCTGAATGGGGTAGAGGTCAGGGGAGCATGGGGGTCACACCATAAGTTTGTCCCCTTTTATGCCCATATCAGCCAGAGATGCAGATGTTTTATGTGCAGCATGAGATGGTGCATTATCATGCAGAAAAATGATCTTGCTGTGAAATACACGGTTCTTCTTCTTGAACCATGGCAGGAAGTGCTGTTTGAGAAAATCCACATACATTATGGAGTTCATCTTTAGCGCCTTCAGGGATCCTAAAGGGGCCGACAATCTCTCTCCCCATGATTCCAGCCCAAAACATTACTCCACCTCCTCCTTGTTGGCGCTGTAGCCGTGTTTGCGTGGGGTGTCCATCAACCAGCCATCCTCCACTCCATTCATCTGGACCATCGAGCGCTGCACGGCACTCATCCGTGAACAAAACAGTTTTGAAATCAGTCTTCATGTAATGTTTGGCCCACTGGAGCCGTTTCTGCTTGTGTGAAGTGGATAGAGGAGGTCGACAGGATGGCGTATGCACAGCTGCAAACCTCTGAAGGACCCTGCATCTTGTTGTTCGGGGGACGTTGGAGGCACAAGCAGCTTCAAAAACTTGTCTGCTGCTATGACAAGGCTTTTTTGCCACTGCTCTTTCAACCTGACGTAATTGCCTGTAGGAAAGAGTCCTCAATTTGCCCTTATCAGCACGCACACGTGTGTACTGTGAATCAGCTACATACTTCTTGATTGCCAAGACACTTCATCCTGATCATCGCACAATGTTGATTGTAGTCATGCCTTGACCTAAACACTCCACAATTTGTTGCTTCTCAGCAGCCGACACATCCTTTTTCTTTCCCATTTTGGCAGAAAATGTAGGCTGCTTAATAATGTGAGAGAGCCTTCTTAAGTAGTCTTGCCTTTCATTGGACACACCTGCCAAACTAATTAGCACAGGTGTCTGCAATTGCTTACAGTGATATAAAGAGCCCTGACACACATCACCATCAATGAGTTTAACTGACAAACAAAAAAATTCTTCCCTTATCACTCCTAAACACTTTTTGCATAATAATTTGGAACGCGGTGTACATGTGCTTTTCCACAAAACACCAGTGGTTCACGTAGTGAATCTTACAGTTCTAACTTGCCAACCGTGGTCTGTATGGAATTGTTCAATAAAGGACCCAAAATTAAGATAACATAGATGGGAGAGGTCTCTATGAATAGGAATTCCTAAGTATTTGATACCCTGTGAGGGCCAGGCAAAGGGAAAGTTGGACTGGATGGAATCCTATATGGATTTAGGGAGGGAGACATCGAGGGCCTCAGACTTCGCTGCATTGATTTTAAAATTTTACCATGTAACAAAGTGATCTATTTCAGCCATAACAGCAGGGATGGATATATGTGATTGAGTGATATATACTAGGACATCATCAGCAAATAGAGAGCACTTGTACTCGGTGCCTCCCACCTCAATCCACCTAATATTGGGGTTATGGCGAATTGATGAGAGCAGGTGCTCCGTCACTAGGATGTATAAGAGAGGGGACAGAGGACATCCCTGCCTTGTCCCATTGGTGATTGTGAAAGGTGATGAAAATGTTCTGACGCACCCCCTGGGCCTTGGGACACCCGGAGCCGGACCCTTTTTGGTGGATGCTGGTGGTTGTAGTCTTCGTGGCGGCGATCCGGTTCCGTGGCTCAGGGCGGTCAAACCAGTGGCGGAACTATTTATGTGGTTTTGATGTTTAAATGTCCGACTACGCCACCCGTGGATTGCGGTCAGAGTGAACCGCCGCTACAGGGCAGACCGCTAAGGCTGGTGTTGTGGGTGCAGCAGAGCGTAGCATAACTCCCCACGGGAGGAGTATAGCCTCAGGGCAGTGTATGCGGAGGATGGGGGTGATGGTGCAGGGCAGCAGCAGTAACGACACGGAGTCAGTGATGCAGTTCAGGTCCTTTACTCACAGTTCTTATTATCCAGACCACGTCTGCAGGTAACGGCTGCCCACGTCGTACTGTGCTCACCAGGTGAGGGGCTCAGACAACTCCCAGATAACTTTGGAGCGCTTCACAGGACCCCCTTTGTGTGTCCTTTGTCTGGCCTTTCTTACCAACACTTCTGTCCGGCTGCCTCGGGCCTCCTCTTGGTAAACTTGGCGCCAGTTTCCCTGACCCTATGTGGTGCCTTCCTAGCGGGTGGAGCAAGGGGCTGCGCCACATAAAATGTCAGAGCCTCCGGTTTCTAGCTGAGGGTCGTTTCCTGCCTCCACTAGTTCGGGGACCGGTCTCCCCCTTTGGCCTGACCCCTCCACGCAGGTGGATTCGGGCGTGCGGTGGCGACTCGCCCGTCCGCACCCCTGGGATCCCTTCATTCCTCGTTCCTGGAGCCTTCTCCGCTCCTCTTCCTTCCTTCTCCCTCTTGCAGGCCTGGGCCTCTGTTACTAGGCCCGCCTCCGGAGCAGAGCTCATGCAGAGCCCCTGCTCCCTGCCACTTCTGCTCAGACTTCTCTGCACTGAACTAAGATGGTGCCCACCTTTTATACTCCCTTCTCAATGCACCCAGGAACTGCTTCCTCCCTGCTCCTGCACTGCAGGGTTCCCCTTCCTCAGTGTTCCCTCCCCCCACTCCAGCCAGGGACAGGGACTGTCGTGCCCATCTCAGGGGCATATTGGTCGCCCTGCCCCACGGCAATGTGGTGTAATGCATGCAGGTGTCGGGTCCTGATCCACACTCCATCCTTATCTGAGAGTGAGATATCACACCTCTGGGTGAGGTGCAATACGTCTGTAGCAACCGAGCCCTCGGTGCTACAGTTCCATTTATCTTCAGCCTAGGTGACGTATTGTGATACAGGGCCGTGATTTTGGCTATAAAAGGGTCCCCTAGACCCCTACCCCAAGCTTTTTAAGAGAATCATATATGGCGTGCCAGGAGACTCTATGGAATGCTTTCTCAGCATCCAACGAGAGTATCTACTTACAAATTTTTAACTGCATCTAGCCCAGGAAATACTTTGTGCCTAGTAGCAGTGTCTGCTAGTCAGCGGATTATCCCGGCTGTTAAGCAAGCTACACCACCTGTAGTTTGGACACTTAATTTTTTCAAAGGAAATGCTTCGGGACCACGGGATACTTAGTGAAGAGCATCAGGAGGCACCCCAAGGCATAGGGGCTGGGACTGGCACTAGGATGCCTTGCGGTGGACAGCCGAGCTCGATCCTTATAAAAGCTTTTTAACTGCAGCAGCTTTAGTGGACGCTACTGGAGCTGGAATTACGCGGCTGCTGGCATGAGACTTGCCCTCCAATAGATCCTTGTAAATGGATTTAAAGTGTATTCATTCAAATTAGAGGGACAATTTAAATTAAAAAGCTTAGAGCTGCCTCCACCACAGGGGGGCTCTCTCGACCCACCAGCGGACAGGCACCAGTATTGGGAGAGGGGGGCTGGCCGTCAGGGTTCACCGCGGCTCTGGCACAAACCCGGCGACACGGAGGTGGCACGGGCAGGAGCGGACTGGCCGTCTCGGCTTCTCACTTTTTGGATTTTAGAAGGGCATGACATGCCTATATCTGTGTCTCCCCCTCCTTTTACTCCTCCACCTCTTTTCTTTTCGCATGACTATATGTACTTGTCACTTTTCCATGTGTTAGTTGTGTCTTCTGAGCAGTTTGTCAGCTTTTGGACACCTTTGAAGGTGTTTTCTATGTGTTTCTATGTGTTTTTGTTTGCCTGCCATTGGTTTTAACGGTGTTCGAAGGTGTTCGACGAACAGTTCGACGAACAGTTCGGCGAACACACGGGTGTTCGACGAACCGAACCGAACTCGAACACTACGGGGGTGGCTCAACACTACTAAAAACCTCCTATTTTCTATTTGCATTCATGAAACCTGATGGAACAATGAATCTAATGAATATACAAAATAACAGCAATGGCTCACATGATAAAGCATGCAAACAGTAGAGACATACCTCGAAAATATTATAATCGCGCGCGCCAATATGCAAAAAATGTAGATACTATCTCCCTTGCCTTAGCTGGCCTGACTGGCAGTCCAGACAGTCTACGCCAATGCGTCTAAACAGACTCCTCCCACTAGCCACATCGACTGCTGATGACATCTATCAATATAATCGCCAACTAGTACCTAGTACCTAAAGTCCAAACTACGTATAAATAGGCCATATGGTACACCTACCTTTTAAGTATACGTATTTTTTTTCTCTCGGGCGCCCCGTTAGTGTAGTGTGTGCATTTTTGGGTGTTTGCTTTGCCAACATTTGAAAACTTAGGAGCAAAATAAACGCGCAGGATCAAACACCTGTCAGCAGACGATGCAAACGACTCACGTCCGTAGTTTAGCGCCTACTTTCCGTGCGTAAATTGAAGCTCAACGGTTTTTCTTTTAAATTTATGGTAAAAAAATTTATGTACACTTTTCTTTCCATCCCTAAAACTTTTTGCCTTTTGAAAAGATTTTTTATAATTTTTTCTATTTTTTCTCTGGCGCCCCCTTAGGGTCGGCGCCCAAGGCGGCCACCTAGTTCGCCTATATGTTCGGGCCGGCCCTGCGGCCCCAGTATCAGTATTTGTTCAGTATTCTGTCAGTATTTTTTCACAGGAGTGGGGGTCGTGGTCTTATGGTCATGTGCCGACGAGCTGCTCTTCATAATTCCCTCAATGTTCAGTGAAAACCTGCAGCCCCTACTTCACTCAGAGAGGCAGGAAGAGAAGCTAGTGACTAGAGATGAGCGAACCTGAGCTGTAAAGTTTGGGGTACGTACCGGACCTGAACTCCTAACACTGACTTCTCCTGGAAGTCTATTTTACAACTCGGGAGCTTGAGAAAGAGACCGCGGTTGCGGGCGAAACAAGTCACTTTTTTTCTCTTATCTCCAGCTTGTTAACCAGCCAAGTGTCATGCTATTTTAGCTTGTTTCTATAAAATTTAGCTAATTTTTAAATCGGGAGCTGGATCTATTTTTTCCTTTTTCTACCATTCGTCCACGATGGGATCAGAATGGAGTTCCATGCACCTGAATCAACCCATGAGTGGTGAGCTGACTTCTCTTTATAACTTTATTTACATGGCCCTGTAATCTCACAAGTTATGGATTATTATATGTGTACAGGATCAGAACAAATAACAGTATTGTGAGAGCAGGAGTTACTTTATCTATCCTGACTCCATTTTTATTTTTGCACGTGTATCTTCTGCTTACCAGAATGGAGTTTGACTCAGTATGTGTGTGAGATAAGGAGTCTTTGGAATGTCTTTGTCTAGCGACTCAGAGAAAATATAAGGAAGAAACGGAACTAGAAAGTGAGAGATTCCTAAAATCCAAAACTGGGGTATAGACAGAATTACCCTTAGCCAATGAGATGTATGTATGCTAATGCCAGCACATATGTAGAGATAAGCTGAGCCAATTATATTGTTACCATGTATGACTATTAACAAACTATAAAACCTTGACCGATGATGTAATAAAAACAGATCTGCCCTGATGCTCAATGTATCAGATATGGTTCTTCTGTGCACATATTTGAATTTTACAAATTAATTTGAAACAGACACAACGTCTCAGAACGTCTCACATTATGTAGCGATGACAAGCACATTTATACATTACCAGAACTACAATCAGTGCAGAAATGCATCACCAGATCTACCAGCAGTACAGAAATACAATACAGACCAAAAGTTTGGACACACCTTCTCATTTAAAGATTTTTCTGTATTTTCATGACTTTGAAAATTGTACATTCACACTGAAGGCATCAAAACTATGAATTAGCACATGTGGAATTATATACTTAACAAAAAGGTGTGAAACAACTGAAAATATGTCTTATATTCTAGGTTCTTCAAAGTAGCCACCTTTTGCTTTGATGACTGCTTTGCACACTCTTGGCATTATCTTGATGAGCTTCAAGAGGTAGTCACCAGAAATGGTTTTCACATCACAGGTGTGCCCTGTCAGGTTTAATAAGTGGGATTTCTTGCCTTATAAATGGGGTTGGGACCATCAGTTGTGTTGTGCAGAAGTCGGGTGGATACACAGCTGATAGTCCTACTGAATAGACTGTTATAATTTGTATTATGGCAAAAAAAATCAGCTAAGTAAAGAAAAACAAGTGGCCATCATTACTTTAAGAAATGATTGTTAAGAGGAGACTTTGTGCAGCAGGCCTTCATGGTAAAATAGCTGCTAGGAAACCACTGCTAAGGACAGGCAACAAGCAGAAGAGACTTGTTTCGGCTAAAGAACACAAGGAATGGACATTAGACCAGTGGAAATCTGTGCTTTGGTCTGATGAGTCCAAATTTGAGATCTTTGGTTCCAACCATTGTGTCTTTGTGCGATGCAGAAAAGGTGAACGGATGGACTCTACATGCCTGGTTCCGACCGTTAAGCATGGAGGAGGAGGAGGTGTGATGGTGTGGGGGTGCTTTGCTGGTGACACTGTTGGGGATTTATTCAAAATTGAAGGCATACTGAACCAGCATGGCTACCACAACATGTTGCAGCGGCATGCTATTCCATCCGGTTTGCGTTTAGTTGGACCATCATTTATTTTTCAACAGGACAATGACCCTAAACACACCTCCAGGCTGTGTAAGGGCTATTTGACCAAGGAGGAGAGTGATAGGGTGCTACGCCAGATGACCTGGCCTCCACAGTCACCAGACCTGAACCCAATCAAAATGGTTTGGGGTGAGCTGGACCTCAGAGTGAAGGGAAAAGGGCCAGCAAGTGCTAAGCATCTCTGGGAACTCCTTCATGATTGTTGGAAGACCATTTCCGGTGACTACCTCTTGAAGCTCATCAAGAGAATGCCAAAAATGTGCAAAGCAGTCATCAAAGCAAAAGGTGGCTACTTTGAAGAACCTAGAATATAAGACATATTTTCAGTTGTTTCACACTTTTTTGTTAAGTATATAATTCCACATGTGTTAATTCATAGTTTTGATGCCTTCAGTGTGAATGTACAATTTTCATAGTCATGAAAATACAGAAAAATCTTTAAATGAGAAGGTGTGTCCAAACTTTTGGTCTGTACTGTACATCAATAAAACCCTTAACTGTACTGGACTACATCACCAGAAGCCCCATCAGTACAGGACTACATCACCAAAAGCCCCATCAATACAGGACTACATCACCAAAAGCCCCATCAATACAGGACTACATCACCAAAAGCCCCATCAGTACATGACTACATCACCAAAGGCCGCATCAGTACAGAACTAAATCACTAAACGCCCCATCAGTACAGGACTACATACCAAAAGCCTCATCAGTACAGGACTACAGCACCAGAACCACCGTCAGTGCAGGAATACAGCACCAGAACCACCATCGGTACAGGAATACAGCACCAAGTTTCTACAGCATTCAATTGTAATGTCAGCCTCATATACAATTTTATCACATGAACCTACAATTTCCATTATGTCCTTAACATGAGAAACTAGGGCTTACCATGTTTATACCATGTTTATAATCCTAAAAAACCCAAGACAGAAACAAAAAAAACATATACCCTGCTGTAAGTAAATAAATAAAAGCAACAGTGCATATAAATAACATAGGGTACTTAGTAAACACCATTTTTGATTAAAAAAGTGTAAGGCTATGTGCACACTGTGCATTTTTGGTGCGTTTTCGCAGCTTTTTGTTCCGCTCGGAAATGGGCCAAAAACGCTAGGGAATCATTGTGCCAGCTATTGCAATGACAATCCTGAAGTGCTGTGCACATAATCAGGAATTTTCCTACTGGATTGTAGTTGCGTTTAAATCTGCAGCATGTCAATTCTTTGTGCGTTTTTGCAGCATTTTTCACCCATTGACTTCAATTGAGTCAGTCAAATTAGCAGCAAAAATGCAGGTATAAAAATATTTGCGGATTTGCTGGGATTTTTGCTTCATATTTGACTAACTCAATTCAAGTCAATGAGTCAACCTTCAGACAGGCAGAGTAGGGAGAGGTGCTGCTGTTTGAGGGACATAACTGGCGGTGTAATAGTTAGATAGAATCATAGAATGGTAGAGTTGGAGGGGACCTCCTGGGTCATCTGGTCCAACCCCCTGCTCAAAGCAGGATTCACTAAATCATCTCAGACAGATGTCTGTCCAGCCTCTGTTTGAAGACGTCCATTGAAGGAGAACTCACCACCTCTCGTGGCAGCCTGTTACACTCATTGATCACCCTAACTGTCAAAAAGTTTTTTCTAATATCTAATCTGTGTCTCCTTCCATTCAGTTTCATCCCATTGCTTCTAGTCTTTCCTTGTGCAAATGAGAATAAATATGATCCTTCTACAATGTGACAGCCCTTGAGATATTTGTAAACAGCTATTAAGTCTCCTCTCAGTCTTCTTTTTTGCAAACTAAACATTCCCAAATCCTGTAACCGTTCCTCATAGGACATGGTTTGCAGACCAGTCACCATTCTGGTCGCTCTTCTCTGAACTTGCTCCAGTTTGTCAATGTATTTTTTAAAATACATTGACAAAGCCATTTACGACCAGTCTTTGAGTCCGATCACTAAGCCAGTTATGAATCCACCTAACAGATGCCTTGTCCATTCCATACTTGGTCATTTTTTCAATAAGGATGGTGTGAGATACTTTGTCAAATGCTTTGCTGTAGTCAAGATATACTATATCTACAGCATTTCCCTGAGCCACCCAGTCAGTGATTCTGTCATAGTAGGAAATTAAGTTAGTCTGACTTGTTAGTTACAAACCCATGCTGACTCTGGTTAATCACTTCATTCTTATCCAGGTACTTACATACATGTTGTTTAATAATTTGTTCAAAGATCTTTCCTGGTATAGAAGTCAGACTCACCGCCCTATAGTGCCCTGGGTCCACCTTCTTCCCCCTTTTGAAGATAGGAACAACATTTGCTCTTCTCCAGTCTTCAGGGACTTCTCCTGTTCTCCAAGAATTTTCAAAGATTATGGAGAGTGGTTCTAAAATTTCTTCTATGATCTCCTTCAGTACTCTGGGGTGTAATTCATCTGGACCTGGAGACTTGAACTCATTTATGTTAGCTAAATATTTCCTCACAGTCTTTCTGTTTACAGATAACCTGGATTCTTCTATTCCTTTAATAGGACAGTGAAGATCAGTTGATCCATTTGATAAACATTTATTTTTTTCTTTTTAGCATGTGTTTAAGTTCCGTGTTCATCCATCCTGGTTTCCTTAAATGCTTCCCATTCTTCCTACTTTTCGGGATTGTTAACGATTGTGCTTTGAGAATCTCATTTTTAAAAATTTCCCATCCTTCCTGGACATTTTTGTCCTTAAGGACATCCAGCCATTGGATCACTCCTATTCTCTTTCTGAGTCGCTTAAAATCTGCCTTTCTGAAATCTAACCTTGAAGTTTGAGTCTTCACATGTCTTCCTTCTCTAGTTATCCAAAATTCTATAATAGCGTGATCGCTGCCTCCTAGGGTCCCAGCCACTTGTACCTCCTCAACCATTTCCTCCCTGTTTATAAGGATTAGATCCAAAGCAGCAGATCCCCTTGTTTTCTCCCCTACCTTTTGGAAGATAAAGTTGTCAGCAAGAGAGGATAAGAATTTGCTTTCTCCATCCAGGAGGATTCTGAGGGCTTACAAGGTTATTCATTGTGGGCAAAGTCTTATCTAGCTGTATTTCTGCATGATTCTTCTGCGTGAGAGCCTGGTACTGGTCTGAGCAGTATGGGTGCTGACTGCCTCTCGATCCTCCTGCTTCTCTGAGTCACATGCTTCCATTCCTCTGTTTTGTCAGGTGCAGTTCGAATTTCTTCTCTTTCTGTATCATGAAGAGATAATTCTGCTCTGTCTAAGAACTCTTCACCTTCCTTAATGATTTTCAAGGTAGTTAACCTCTCTTCTAGATATCGCAACTTTTCCTCCAACAGGGACACAAGCTTGCATTTCTGGCATGTGAAGTTTGGCTTTTCCACTGGCAAGTCTGTGAACATGTAGCAGGATATGCAGCTCACCAAATGGCTCCTGGACTCTTCCATGTTCTTTATTGTTAATGAAAACAGTGAAAAGCGCTCCAAAATATATAGATATAGGAACTCCAGTATACAGTGCATTGTGAAAGTATTTGGCCCCCTTGAACTTTTCTACCCTTTGCCACATTTCTGGCTTCAAACATAAAGATATAAAATTCTAATTTTTTTGGGAAGAATCAACAACAAGTGGGACACAATCGTGAAGTGGAATGAAATTTATTGGATATTTAAAAATTTTTTAACAAATTAAAAACTGAAAAATGGGGCATGCAATATTATTCAGCCCCTTTACTTTCAGTGCAGCAAACTGACTCCAGAAATTCAGCGAGCATCTCTGAATCATCCAATGTTGTCCTAAATAACTGGTAATGATAAATAGAATCCACCTGTGTGTAATCAAGTCTCCGACAAATGCACCTGCTCTGTGATAGTCTCAGGTTTCTATTTCATGTGCAGAGAGCATCATGAAGACCAAAGAACACACCAGGCAGGTCAGAGATACTGTTGTGGTGAAGTTTAAAGCCGGATTTGGATGCAAAAAGATTTCCCAAGTTTTAAACATCTCAAGGAGCACTGTGCAAGCGATCATATTGAAATGGAAGGAGTATCAGACCACTGCAAATCTACCAAGACCCGGCCGTCCCTCTAAACTTTCATCTCGAACAAGGAGAAGACTGATCAGAGATGCAGCCAAAAGGCCCATGATCACTCTGGATGAACTGCAGAGATCTACAGCTGAGGTGGGAAAGTCCGTCCATAGCACAACAATCAGTCGTACACTGCAAAAATCTGGTCTTTATGAAAGAGTGGCAGGAATAAAGCCATTTCTCAAAGATATTCATAAAAAGTCTGGTTTGAAGTTTGCCACAAGCAACCTGGGAGACACACCAAACATGTGGAATAAGGTGCTCTGGTCAGATGAAACCAAAATCGAACTTTTTGGCCACAATGCAAAACGATATGTTTGGCGTAAAAGCAACACAGCTCATCACCCTCAAAACACCATCCGCACTGTCAAACATGGTGGTGGCAGCATCATGGTTTGGGCCTGTTTTTATTCAGCAGGGACAGGGAAGATGGTTAAAATTGATGGAAAGATGGATTCAGCCAAATACAGTATCATTCTGGAAGAAAATTTGTTGGAGTCTGCAAAAGACCTGAGACTGGGACGGACATTTATCTTCCAACAAGACAATGATCCCACACATAAAGCAAAATCTACAATGGAATGGTTCAAAAATAAACGTATCCAGGTGTTAGAATGGCCAAGTCAAAGTCCAGACCTGAATCCAATAGAGAATCTGAGGAAAGAGCTGAAAACTGCTGTTCACAAACACACTCCATCCAACCTCAATGAGCTCGAGCTGTTTGCAAGGAAGAATGGGCAAGAATTTCAGCCTCTCGATGTGCAAAACTGATAGAGACATACCCCAAGCGACTTGCAGCTGTAATCATAGCAAAAGGTGGCGCTACAAAATATTAACTCAAGGGGGCCGAATAATATTGCATGCCCTGCTTTTCAGTTTTTAATTTGTTATAAAAGTTTAAAATAGCCAATAAATTTTGTTCCACTTCACGATTGTGTCCCACTTGTTGTTGATTCTTCCCAAAAAAATAGAATTTTATATCTTTATGTTTGAAGCCAGAAATGTGGCAAAAGGTAGAAAAGTTCAAGGGGGACAAATACTTTCACAATGCACTGTATATATATATATATATCCATCTGAACTAACATGCCTTCTGAGGACTAATTCAGCTGCATATATTCAGTGGTGATAGCAGGAGTTAGGCAGGCAGGGATTGTGACAGTGTATACAGCACAAGAGGGTCCATTGAACGTTCTGTCTGCTCCTGCTGATACAGATATCTATAGACATAGCCCCAGATATCAGGGGCAAGGGCTAATTTTTTTGTCTTAATCCTGATTATTTTCTAAAAAAAGTAATAGTGTCCAACATTTTACTGCTCCATTTGCATGTTAGCACTGCAGAATATAGCCAGATCTTTTCCATCATCAGACGTGATCCCATATTACAGCAATAAAAATTCAGAAATTTGTAGTGAACGTGGAAAATATTATTCTTCATTTACAATTTGTAGCAGTATGTCAGTAAAGTCATTCACACGTGGTCACTGTGAATAATAGGAAACTACAAGCCCGCTATTTAAAATCGTGGTTGTCCGTCAGACGTATCAAATATAACTGCGGTACAAATCCAGCCATTTATAGTGACTGTGGAAAATATTGTCCTCCATTTACAGTTTGTAGCAGTGTGTCAGTGAAGCTATTTACACGTGGTCGCTGTGAATAATAGGAAACTACAAGCCCGCTATTTAAAACTGTGGGCGTCCATCAGACGTATCACATATAACTGCGGTACAAATCCAGCCATTTGTAGCAACCGTGGAAAATATTGTCCTCCAGTTACAGTTTGCAGCAGTGTGTATTATCCTCCATTTAAAATAGGCAAGGCGCGTGGCAAGGGACGGGGAAAGGGATGTGATGGTGATGGTGCATGCAGAGGTCAAGGCTGAAGCAATAGGCAAGCTGAAATTGTGCCACAACAAACACCCACATCTTGTCGACTGACCCTACTGTCCCAATTACTAGGGGACCGCAGCACACCACTATTGAAACCAGAGCAGTGTCAAAAGGTTGTTGGTTGGATAGCAGACAATGCTTCCAGTTACTATGCCACCACCGCCACCACCCTGCCTTCCACACTGTCAAGTCTCAGTAGCTGTGAATCTGGACTGCATATTCCTCACCCTGATCCTCCTTCCTCCCACCATGCCGAGTGCCCGGAGACAACTGATCCCACACTTGGACACTTCGAAGAACTGTTAACTTTTCCATTTATAGATTCTTCGAGCCTCTCGCCTGGCCAGCTTGAAGCGGGGCAAGAGGAGATCGCATGTAGCGATGCCCAAATATTTGAGCAGCCACGGTCACACGGGGGGAGGGAGGCCTAGCACCACAACAGAAAGGAACAAGCAGTGTGGTGCCCACAGACACCAGGTGGGAAACCGTTCCCCGGAACACCAACACAATGGAAGTTGCGACTACACCTGTTAGGTCTTCCCGAGTCTGGTTCTTTTTTATAGACTCTGCAGATAACCCCAAAAAGGCCATTTGCACCATCTGGCAGGCCAACATCAGCAGGGGTAGCAAAACTAGCAGCCTGACCACCAACAGCATGCTCAGGCACATGATAGCAAAGCTCCCGACTAGGTGGGCCGAACGCCAGGGTCCAAAAACAGTGTCTGCGGGTGACACCACTGCTTGCTCTGCTGTTGTACGTGCACGCCAATCACCTGTTCATGGCTCATGCAAAGATGCAAAGATGAGCTGCACCTGTCATTGCACACTCGCAGCCACCACCATCAGCATCCACGTCCACGTCCTTGTCCCAGCGCAGCGTTCAGTTCTCCCTACTCCAGTCCCTGGAGCGCAAGCACAAATACGCAGCGAACGCCCCAGAGGCCACAATATTAAACTCACATTTCGCGAATGCTTGGGCTCAAAATGTTGCCTTTTAGGCTTGTGAAGACGGAAGCTTTCCCCAATCTGATGGCGGAAGCCATCCCTCAGTACTCGATCCCCAGCCGCCACTATTTCTCCCGATGTGCCGTCCCTGCATTACACAAGCACGTGTCCCAGAACATTACCCATGCCCTCAACAACGCAGTTACTGGGAAAGTCCATCTAACCACGGACACGTGGACAAGTGCTTGTGGTCAGGGTCGGTGCATCTCGCTGACGGCACACTGGGTTAACATAGTGGAAGCCAGGACCCAGTCGGACCTTGGGATGGCACACGTCCTCCCGACGCCGAGGATTTGGGATCCTGGGTCAATCGGGGTTGCCCCCACATTCTATAGTTCCTGCACCTCCTCTTCTTCAGCCTTCATCTCCGAAATGACCACATCAATCGGAAGCTGTAACCACTGCAGCACTGCCTCGGCCAAGCATCAACAGGCTGTGCTGAAGCTAATATGCTTAGGTGACAAACCGCACACCGCTGAAGAGTTGTGGACAGCTCTGAAAGAGCAGGCAGATCTGAACCTACAGCCAAGCATAGTGGTGTGTGACAATGGCCGGAACCTGTTGGCAGCTCTGAAGCGAGGCGAGCTCACACACGTACCATGCCTGGCCCATGAGCTCAACCTCGTGGTTAAGCGGCTTCTCAAAACCTACCTGGATCTGCTGGATTTGCTTGTCAAAGTACACCACGTGTGTGCCCATTTTAGAAAGTCAGCTACAACTTCTGCCACCCTTGCCGTGCTTCAGCAACGTTTGCAGTTTCCAGCTCACAGACTGGTGTACGATGTCCCCATGTCTTGGAACTTAATGTTGCATATGTTGGGAAGGATTTGTGAGCTGCACATAAGACAAGACCTCAGGAGTGGGCATGGATGTCAGACATCTGTGCCGTCCTCCAAAACTTTGAGGACTCCACCAAGATGGTGTGCGGCGTTGATGCCATAATTAGCATCACCATCCCGCTTTTCTGCCTTCTGAAATGATCGCTGCTCACAATTAAAGAGGAGGCATTGCAGGCGGAGCATGATGAGATGGAGCAAGGAACCATACAGGGTGATTCCCCATGGCCCAGCCTCATCTCTTCCCAACATGGATTGGGTGACAATGAGGAAGAGGAGGAGGAAGAATAGGAACTAGTTTTCTGCGCTATAGGCGGTACTACCCACACAACTGTCATACCGTCTGTTCAGCTTGGATGGTCTGTGGAGAGGGAAGAGGGAGATTAGGAGGAGAGCATGTTCAGTCATCCTCTTGGTGATGACACGAAAGTCTTGCCATGTCTAGCACACATGGCTGAGTTTATGTTACGCTGCCTTTCCCGTGACCATCGTGTTCTCCAAATTTGGGTGACAGTCATTACTGGTTGGTGACACTTCTAGACTCACGCTAATGAAGACCTTTCTATCTCTTATTCCCGCGGCGGACAGGTCTAATAAAATGGGGCAGTACCAGAAGGCCCTTGTTGCGGAATTATTAAAAAATTCTCATATGAAAACACTGGAGGCAGAGGTCACAGTTCCTTGGACCACCAAGGAATACAGGCGAGTGAGACACAAATACAATCCAGCAGAGGCAGGGGAACACTGTCAAAGGTCTGGGACAGTTTTCTCAGACCCTCCCATCGCACAGCCCCTGATGAGCGGGATTTTCTCACAAGGAGGGATAATTTTACGAAGATGCTGAAAGAGTACCCTGCCGACCGTGCCAACGTCCTACGTGATTCCTCTGTGCCTTATAATTGTTAGGTATCCAAGCTGGACATGTGGCATGAACTGGCTCTCTATGCCTTGAAGGTCCTGCCCTGCCGCTAACGTTTTGTCAGAGCAGGTTTTTAGTGCCGCTGGGGGAATTATAACTGATAGGAGCATCCGCCTGTCAACTAAAAATGATAATAGGCTGACTCATAAAAATGAACAAGGGCTGGATTGGGCCAGACTTCTCAACACCACCGAATGATAGCAGAGGAACATAAACTCAAATCCAGTGTCTTTTTTTTGGGAGGTCTATTCCCATGCACCTCTTCACACCCAGACATGGGTATACGCTTCCTGATTTTGTCTATTTGCTGTTGTCTTCCTCCTTCTCCTCATCCTCATCCTCCACCACCATATCACCTGGGTGACCGTGATGCAACACCCACATAATTTTTTTTAAGGTTGTTTATGATGCCCGTAGGAAATGTTTGTTATACACTATGTTCATGTATACCCCCCAGGGGTAAATGTTTTTCAGCCCATGCACTTAGTGCATGGCCATTACAAGTATGGGAGACCGGCTCCTTTAAAATGGGAATTTTTTTTAATGAGGCCCTCCTCTACGTCTCTTCCAAGGGGCATTGGAGTGCGTCCAAATTTTCGGCAGACCTTGCAGTCACTGCATACGCAAGAACAATATAGGAGGCCAGCTCCTTTACAATGGGAAGATTTTTTTATGAGGCCCTCCTCTACGTCTCTTCCAAGGGGCATTGGAGTGCGTCCAAGTTTTTGGCAGCTCTTAGTCACTGCATATGTAAGAACAGTATAGTAGATTCGCTCCTTTATAATGGGAACATTTTTTTTAATGAGGCCCTCCTCTACTTCTCTTCCAAGGGACATTGGAGTGCGTCTAAGTTTTTGGCAGCCCTTGCAGTCACTGCATACACAATAACTGTATAGAAATTCTGCTCCTTTCTAATGAGAACATGTTGTTACAGAGGCCCTCCTCTATGTGTCTTTAAATTGGTATTGAGGTTTTTCCTACATTTAGGCAGCCGTTGCAGTCACTGCATACGCAATAACTGTATAGTAGAACCCCTCCTTTCTAATTGGAACATGTCATTACTGAGGCCCACCTCTATGTGTCTTCAAATTTGTATTAGGGTATTTCACAAATTTAGGCAGCCCTTGCAGTCACTGCATGGGCATTACCACTATAGGAGACCCACTCCCTTATAATGGGAATTTTTTTTTTCTGAGGCCCTCATCTATGTCTCTTCAAAGGGGTATTGGGGTGCATCCAAATATTTGGCAGCCCTTGCAGTCACTGCATATGCAATAACAGTATAGGAGACCCACTCTTTAATAATGAAAACAACAAAGCATAGCCGGCTGATAGCCCTCTAACGATAGTGAGGGCCGACAGCTGGCCCTTTAAAAATAGTAAGGGCCGCCTGATGACCTTATGAAAATAGGCTTTGTGACTTTTCCTTCATAAATGAAACAGGATGTGTCTGATCATGTCTCACACACCACATGGGAAGATAAGGCAGTAAAATGTTAAAATGATATTTACTGGTAAATGTATTTTTTACCTTTGAAAGCAATGCAAAAGTGTAAAAACGCATAAAAAATGCTACGTGTGAACAAAGCCCAAGGTGTGGAGGATCATTTTTGTTTTTAGTTACTTATTTTCCCTTAAGTACAAGTCATTACCCTGGAAAGGATGTTTCTTAACATTTTTCTCAGGAAAATCCATTTTGGTTTCGTTTTTGTATGTATATTTTATTGTGAGCCCGTATAAGTGGGGTAATACTCTGACAAAATTGTTCACAGCAGTGACCAGGAAGTCAGAGATGCTTCCAGGGGTCTTCACCATGCTTAGGCCCCCTGCAGACCTCCGGGGGCCGCCGTAAAAATGCTTGAGTTTCCCATAGACTTACATTGGGCTCGTTGCTCGGGTTGAGCACTCGAGTATTCCAATTTGCTTGACTCGAGCAACGAGTACCCGAGCATTCTAGTGCTCGCTTATGACTATATAACACTGTTATCCATGGCCCCTTCCCTGGCTATAAATATCAGCCTGCAGCTGTCTGCCTAGCCTTTCCTGGTTAGATTTTATAAGGGGACCCTACTTCAATTTTTTTCTGGGGTCCCCCTGTATTCTAGCTTTTAAAGACTAAGCAAACAGCTGTTGGCTGTGATTAATAGCCAGGGAACATTTTTGGCTAATGGCCCCTTCTCTGGCTAGTAATATCAGTCCCCAGTGGTTGGCTTTCCCTCTGCTGGTTATGAAAATGACATGGAAGCCCACCCCATTTTTTTAAATTAAGGGTATGTGCCCACGATCCGGATGTAGCAGCACTTTGGACACAGCATATTTTTTCTGCATCCAAAACACTGCGTTCTATCGAACGCAGGTAAATCCGCATGTGTTCACTGAACCATGCTGATTTACCGCATTCAATACATTCTAATAATCAAATTTCTGTTGCGGAGACTAGCGACTCTGCAAGAGAAATTGACATGCTGGGGTCCTGAAAGATGTGCTGCATGTCAATGTCCGTGGGTGATCTGCAGCTTCAGATGCATGCTTAGTGGCCTCCACTATATAGTATCCGCTGCAGATTTTGACCGAGAATAAAACACTGAGAATAAAACACTTTATTTGAAATAAAACAGACACATTCTTTAATCATTTAAATTAACCAATATACTCACCCCAGGTCCGATGGTAATCCAGGGGTTAAAGCGATATCCCACGTTCTTTTTTCAAATATCTTTATTTAGCTCCAAAAAGCATTCATTGCTGTACAAAAATGCCTAAAAAACGCATAAAAAGATTGCATCAAAAACGCTCCAAAATCGCGTCAAAACGCACGTTTTTGCCACAGTGTTTTTGCTGCCAAGAGCTGCAGAAACCTTGCAGAAATTTCTGCAGTCAAATACTGAACGTGCACACATAGCCTTAAAGCCATCCCACCAGCGTTAAAGTGTAACATAATCGGGATGGTCCTAACCTCTAGTATTAAAAACGTACTACCCGACAAATGGGAAGCTATATAAATGTTATCTCCTGCTCGAAGAAAGGGAGGCCAAACCCTTACCTGCACTAAATGAGGAAACCTGAAACATCCGAAAAAAATTAACTGTAGTATAAGTTGGTATGCACACAAAATAGGAGCAAAATAATCGCAGATCTGAGCTGCCCAATAGAATAACACTGGTCTCAGTACTATGAGATGTTTTATAGCACTCAGCCGTGTTATACGGTCCTGTGTGCGAACCCTAATAGTGTAGAAGCAGGACACAGAAAAGTTAAAGCAGTATTCCCTTCTCTAAGAACCTATCCCAATATGTAGAAGGTGTAGTAGTAATATTAGCAAATACCTCCAATTAGAAATGTAGTAAAGTTCTTCTGATTCACTATGTCACTTACCTCATGTGCAAGGCATTGCAGTAGAGTTATCCATTGTTATGACCTCTCATGTAGTGACAGTTAATTGTTAGTGGTCAAAACCATGAATACTGAAACTACTGAAATGTCCTGCACATGGAGTAAGAGACATAGCTTATCAGAAAAACTATACTACATTTGTAACTGGAGGCATTTGCTAATATTATTATGGAAGATGGGAATACCTCTTTAACAGTTAGGTGGGAGTGTTTGGGAGTAAGAGAGAGTTAGTTCCTGGATACAGTGAGTCAGTAGGCCGCATAGTAATAAGTGTGTGAAAGGAAGAAGCAGAACAGTATATGGGGCCCATTATTCTTTATACAGCATTATATGGGGCTCATTATTCTTTATGGAGCATTATATGGGTTCCATTATTCTGCATAGAGCATTATATGGGGCTCATTATACTGTATGGAGCAATATATGGGGCTCATTATACTGTATGAAGCAGTATATAGGGCTCATTATTTTGTATGAAGCAGTAGTTGGGGCTCATTATACTGTATGGAGCATTATATGGGTCTCATTATACTGTATGGAGGACTATGTGGTGCCCATAATACTGTATGGAGGACTGTGTGGTGCCCATAATACTGTATCGAGGACTATACTGTCTGGTCTGCACTATGAGCTGTGAGGATTCGCTGGTTTCTGAGCTATTGTAGAATTTACAATAGATATCACTCATGTAATGGAAGAAGTAAGTGAAATCTTTGGCATTGTACTATATATATATTCTCTGCTGTATCTGTACATCATGAATCGTGGTATGTGTTAAAGGGGCCCACTGAGACTATTTTGCCAAAATGAAAATCTGGAGCCGGCCCTGACAGGTGTGGCATATCAAGATGCTGATTAGACAACATGATTATGGCACAGGTGTGTCTTAGGCTGGCCACAATAAAAGGCTACTGTATAATATATATATATATCGATTTATAAAATAAAAATTAAAACTATGGTTACTCTTTAACTATTGCTGGCAACTTCCTTTTAAGGTGAGATGACCAGTTAAGATTCCATCGCAATATTCCATCATGACATCACAGCTATTGTGACATCATAATTCCCCACCTCTACTTGTACTAGTGTTTACACCCCTAGAGTCACTTTGATACCCCGGTGTCATTGTTTTCAGTGTTTAGCTATTTAATTAGTGATATACTGACTGCGCATTTGATTGCAATGTCTGGAATTCCTCCAGACAAACTTGAGATGTTGGCACAACTCCAGGGTATTTTTACCACCTATAGCCCTGACATTGTGCTACCACTACCCGATGGCGTCCTCAGCTTCACTTACCGGCTGGTGAGGGAACTAGTAAAGGACTGCCTGACCAAATATCACCAAGGTCGTATTACTTCTGAATACCTTCAGCATTTACAGCAGAACATCAGGACATTAGTACAACAGGTAAATAGCAGGCAATCTGCACAAATTATTATTATTATTACTAGTATAATATCATTATTGGTATTATTATTATTATTATTATTATTATTATTAAAATGCCTAGTTGGTTACACTAACATAGTGGTATGATTGATATTAATACTTAGTACCAATAATTAATTTAGATTTTCTCCAATGTCAGGCATGGTCATATTTGTAATTGAGATCCCTATATTTGGAAGTGGGTGTAGGGATGTAGCATGTGCTGGCGTGATTCAGATGTCGGGGCTGGATCTCATTCCCAGTCTGGCTCTGGTCCTTCAGTAAAGATACTTTTTTAGCACCTGAATTCAGATTTCTTATAAATACATAATTAGGATTTTTATTGTGCATAATATATATTAATAATTTATCTTAGAGCATAAAAATTCCCCATTGACCAGTAGAGCAAAGTATCCATAGCTCTTTCTTATGTTCCAGTATCTGATGATCAGCCTATGGAATTGCCACCTTAACTATTGTTAGGTAATTTCCTTTTAATGTGAGATGTCACGCTAAGATTTCATCATGGAATCACTGCTATTATGACATCACCACAACCACTTACATACAAGTGTTTACACCCCTAGTGTCACAGTAATACCCCGGTGTCATTGTTTTCATTGTTTAGCTATGTAATTAGTGATAAACTGAATTACTTCTGAATATCTTGAGCATTTACAGCAGAATATCAGAATATTAGTACAGTAGATAAATAGCAGGCAATCTTTACAGACAGTATAAAAATAGTAATAATAATCTATAATAATAATGTAACAAAAGTTTGTTTACATTAAAATAGTTTTTTAGGTAGATTCCAATATAATATATACCCAAATACCTGGATATGTAGTATTTGTAGCTGCAGATAGGAGTAAAATGGTGACCCAAATGACGACCTCCGTTCTGCACTTTCCCTCATGATTTTCCTTTTCTATTTATTTCCATTTCTATAGGCTGAAGAAAAATCCTTAAGCGGAGAATTGGCCTTTTTTAAACAACTGGCCAAAGAAGTCCTGCATGTATTGGATCTTCCGGCCCACTCACTGGAGCGCCTGGTAAGGATCCACCATCTTCTATATCTCGTGTCCCTGTTGTCTGATCTTCTCCAGATTACCAGTCATATAGGAGAAGCTCAGATTTATGATGACAGAGGCCTCCCTGTCAGCTCCAGGCGGGCACAGGATATTTTATGACAGCCTGTCCCTGTGGCTCCATCCTCTGTGATGACAGTCTGTACTCAGCGATAGAGGGTTTTTTCTGAGTATGTCTTTCTTGATTATCACAATCTTCCTTCTTCTAAATGCTGCAAATCTGACAATAGAAGTTATTAGAGAACAGTTGTGTTTACAAGTCCTTTATATATGAATGTGGATTTACTGCAGGGATCGGCTGTGGATAGTCCGCTCAATACTGAAATTATCCAGCAAGTCCTACCTGCCCCTTATGTATGTATTAATTTAGTATTTGTGAAATGTTATACTAATAGTGCATATTATATCCATCAGGAAACATCAGAAGGTGACTCCAAAGAGGGGCAAGACCTATCTATCCCTGACCCTAATACCAGTCAGAGGGGGCTAAACCCTAATCTGATAGGAGGTAAGCCAATCATCTTTATTTTTTATATTCAAATATCGAGATATTTTTGAGAATGTCAGAGAATATGCAAATTTACTCTCCATCCTCTGCATGAGGCTCTTTAACCCCCTATAGACTATAATGGAGAGGGTGCATGTAATTCTGCTTCTCTCCTCTGGGCTCTTCTCAGCTCCAAAATGTAGAAAGAGTCTCATAGGTGTTCAGTTACGGAATTGTTTAAGATTTAATCAGATCCTGAACAATCCCACATTCATGGACCAGTATATCTATCTATGGATGTGCCATAAATGTATGTGCAGTACACCATATACCTAGTATTATATCATTTATAGAGGTCTTGTCATTTCCTTCATTATATGGATGTGTTATATAATAAGTACTGATATAGACTCTTGATGATTTTATCTTTATTTTAGAAACAACTGTTCCGGCAATTACTGATGGTGGAATATGTGAGACACCAGAGACCCACGAATCTACCAGTGTAAGTATCAGAGGAGACGTCTATGTATCATCAGATAACGGGGTATGAATTACACATGTAATATTATACCCCATATGACAATGTTCTTATGTAGATCAGACTTATTATATGTGTGATGACATTATTATTCCTGTCTCCTCTGTGTGATGTCCCTTATCATCTCCTGCAGTATATGTCTGTTTATGGAGGATATCCATAATGTCTGTGGAGGGTCCGGCTTGTATCACGTCTTCTACATCTGCTGCAGTGCGATCAGCAGGGACATAATACAGAGGAGAAACTTTTATTTTCCCACAGTTTCTATGTCTTAACATAATTTTTTATTATTTCTAGGCCGTGATCGGATCATTGAACTCGGGGAGAGATCCTTGTAAGTTCGACTATACACCAATCAAACTGATCAGCAGTGGATCTTTTGGGTGAGTTTTTTTTGGCATAATGTACATTTTTCCTAGGGCTCCTTATGAAAATGCCTCTATCTCTTTACCCTACTTGTACAATATTATCATAGAAAAATTATGAGTCAGCATCACTGTCCACATCTAATTGTGGCTATTCAGGTCAGTTAGGATATGACGGTTATCCATGATGTGACATGGACATGTGACATGGATCCATGAAATAACACTACGTAAATGATCACCTATGGGAGGTTCTTCTACCATCGGTGATCATTTACGTAGTGTTATTTCATGGATTCCTAGTGTTGGCCGTACATTTAGCTTTAACCACTAATACAGAAGACTATTTGATGAGGTTTATAGACACTTTCTTATAAATCTTATAAGTTATGGATTTTCTTCTTCTCCAGAGCCGTCCACTTAGTGCGTCACAGAGAGACAAACCAGACATTCGCTATGAAGAAACTGGACAAGCGGACTGTGAGTGATCCAGTAGTTATGGAAGCGGCCTTTCTAGAGAGGGACATCCTAACATTCTCCGATTGTCCCTTTGTGGCCTCCATGTTTTGCTCCTTTCCAACTAAACGTCATCTGTGCATGGTCATGGAATATGCACCAGGTAGGTCATATCCATCGTATCTATATCCAGCCCTGGTCTGGAGCACTTTCACAGAGAAATAAATAAGAGGCTTTGCAGATGAGGCCTGGCTCTGTCTTCTCGTATAGGGTCACTCTGCAGTATACAGTGTATGCTTTACATTGTACAGTATATCTCAAAAGTTTCCGCCTAATTCTCATTCACACTCATCAAGTGTAATTTACATTGTAACAAACCCTCTCCCTTTGCTTTCTGCTGTAGAAGGAGACTGTGGCAGTCTTATCAACAAACAAGGGCCTTTACCTGTCCCCTTGGCCCGTTTATACATTGCCGAAACAGTTCTCGCGGTGGAATACCTTCATAGCTATGGTGTGGTGCACAGAGACCTGAAGCCTGACAAGTAAGTGACCCTTGTAGTATAAAAAAGGAGAATACAATTAGAGATTGTCATAAAGTCCATAGGTTATTACTAGTGGCTAACACCATCTTTTTTTTTCACAGCCTCCTGATAACGGCAACTGGTCATATTAAAGTTAGCGATTTTGGCCTTTCCAAACTTGGCCTCATGAGACCAACATCAGAGATCTACAAGGCCCCAACTGGGGACATCACCAGGGAGTTCCGTAATAAAGAGGTTGGCTTTACTTCCAGGAACTTATTCTTTACTGATCTCATCTATTTCTCCTCTATTTTCTGATCTAGAAAACGTTCCAACTGATGTTATTTGTCACAACTATTTTCATTGATTATCAACTTATTCTTCTTTTGCTTTCCAGATTGCTGGCACCCCTTATTACATGGCCCCAGAAGTCATCTTACAGAATGGATATGGAAGGCCTGCTGACTGGTGGTCAGTTGGAGTCACCCTATATAAATTTCTTCTAGGATATGTACCATTTAATGGGAATTCCATATATGACACTTACTGCATTATTGTCCGTGGTAAGTAAAATAATCTAAATTCTATGTGATGTCATTGTTATTTGGTTAAATTGGTAAAAGGTTTTTTATAATTTTCTCTAATATTTGCTTTTTATATAACAGATGATGTAATTTGGGATTTTAATAATTCCGCTCCTCCACCTGAAGCTCGGGACCTCATCACTGAGTTGCTTAGAAAAAATCCAACATATAGACTTGGGACAGGTAATGTATATAATAGTATTAATAATGACTTATTACACCCCTGTGACCAAACAAACCATTAAGTTCATAACGATCAGCACTGAGGTTCTCTACTCTATCAGCTTGCTCATTCCCCATTCTTCATGCTATGTCTTTCAGTATGTTTCCTTCACTTTGGCTCTGTAACATCTTCATTTCAGATTAACATAAACTTTTCCGATATGGAGCCGGCTATCTGACAATGTCTATAACTCTATTTATTGTCTTCTTTTTCCAGGAGGAGCAAATGAGATTAAGATGCATCCATTCCTGCATGACTTAGACTTTGACAATCTTCTAAGTCAGAAGGCGCTGTTCGTTCCTGATCTTGAATCTGTAGAGGACACCAAATACTTTGAGAGTAAGTGGAATGAGACATCATCTGCAGAATACTGCTGTTTTCACATAAAATGAAAGACAAGACAATTAGTTTCCATAATTATTAGGAATAAAATGGCGACTGTCTGTGTTATACTAATGATCTTTGACAACACTTGTATTTTGTAGCTCGTACTTGGAGACACAAACATTCGGATTCATATAGGTGGGACATGATTACGGACATTGACTGGCCAGAAGGCAAAAACTTTGTTTCAACCTCCCAGAAGTTTTCTAAAGTAAGTTTGTGACAGATAAGATCCATAAAACCTATTATCAAAGATAACAGCCGGGGGAGTGAGAGGGGTTCACACAGATCCATAGATCATTTGTCAGGCATAATAGCTGGGGAAGGTGGAGGGGTCACAAATATCCCACCGCGCATACCAGTTTTTTCACAGATGACACCGGAGAAATCACACAGATCCCACCGCTGCCACTAGTTTGTCAGGGAGACGTAACCTCGCTGCCTCCAATCGTCAGGGCAATTGCACAATTGACTGACGAGTGAAGGCCAAGGCCGCGATTGCTTCCTCTACTAGGCCAGTTATTGGTGAACTCACAGTAAGCATATGGTATATACACCTCCGATTCCTACAAATAGAATATATATATATGCCTGGGTACGGTCACTGTCAACTCCAGAATAACAAAGGGAACTACTGGTTGCCACCACCAATCATACAGGCCAATTTTATGGAGGGAAGCACTCCAATTGGGAAAAGGGAACACTCTGACAGTGAACTATGTCTTCCAGAATGACAATGACAGACACCCCAATTCTGCTTTATATTAGATCAAGGTTACGCCCATATACCTCCCCTTGGTGAACTCATGTGGGGACTGGTTGTGGGATGTGCTAGGTCTTTCAGAATTTTATGAGATCCCTAACTTACTGGATATCTTCACCCCTGGAAGGTACCATTCAGTAGATATTGTCGTCATGCTTGTTATCGCGATTTTACGTGCCTACACAGATGAAACATGACATGGATGGCACCATCCATCAGGCTGATATTAAGTTGGAGGGGTTAGAATAGAATCACGGTGATGTGAGTGAATGCATTAAGTTTGTTCCTTTGATACAATGTGGAAAATATGTCTCCCATAAATACCGGATCAATGCAAACCCCATTATTCTTCACTGACTACTCTCTCCAAAATATCTCAGAACCGTGCTTTGATCAAAGGAATCTCTAGCCTGGAAAGGATACTTCTCCACCTCTCTGTAAACAAATCTCAATCTTTGTGTCTTTTTTACAGATTAAACCTCATATTGCAATTACCTGGTCAGTGCAGGAAGTCCATACTTCAATGGAGGTTGAAGTGTCAGCTCTCTCACTTCCCCAATTATAATTTGTTTCTCTCTTCCCCAGCTATAATTAATCCTATATCTTCAACTTGGGGGGGGATAACATTCTCTATTTGGAGATGTCTTTAGGGACTTTAATTTTTCTCTGACACCTATAATTAAAAGCTGTTTTATAATTAAATACATTTTATATTTTTTTTCTGTGTATTTTAGTTCTGTTCTACCAATACGAGGATGATAAACAATGAGGAACCCAAGTCACCTCCAGAGTATTCCCGAGACAGTGCAAAACACTCAGACATGTAAGTAGATTACACTAGTGAAATGGGTCACTAGATGGCACAGCAAACCGGGAATCAGCATTTTAGTATGGAATGAAGCACACTAGGATGTAAAAATGAACTGTTAATTGCTTGAAAAGATTAAATGTATATACAGCAGGTAATATGGTAGTTGTCCTCCAGAAGTTCTGCTTTACATGGAGGTACACACTTTGCATTCACGACTGCAGGCACATGTCTTGTGAGAAACGTTACAGTGATACAGCAAGTAGGAATGGGGCCCTCCATTTTTAGCTACCTTTCGCCCTCAGCTCACTTCCATGCACAAGTTGTGCCCAAGCCTTGCAAGCCAGGTATCTCTTTACTAATGTACCTGGGTCTAGCCTACACGCAGCCTCTGTCCATTTAAAACTCCAGTGCTGTCTCAGGGTTCCAACTAACCAAGGATATACCTTTGAACCTCCAGTCCTCTAGAAGCTAAGTCTCCAGTCTGCAGTTTCCATCCTTAACTTTCAAGGCACCCAGACTTGCCTGTGACATCCAACTACCACCTATGCATTCTTGAGCACGGCATCCCCTCCATGTTATCCAAATGTGCAGGTGTCCTTCCCTTTTGTATGGTTTTTACTTGTAATTTATGTTTTTCTTCCACCAAACAGGCAGAAAGAATCTTCTTCTAAATCTGATAGTGACAAGAAATGTTGCACTGCTAAAAACAGCACGTCAGAAGCGGGAGAACGTAGAAGAGGTAAGTGTGAACATAAGCTCCATGTTGTATGATGTCAGTCCATGGAAAGAAGTCATATGGAGCAGATGTTCTCTGTCCGTAGTGGGATTGTCACATGTATAATGACTGACAATGACCCCATAGCTCTGTATGGAAAAGATTCTTCTACTGTCCTCTCACAGTGACACTATAGTAGTATTCTCTAATATTGAGTCCCATTATTTACATTAGTTATGTCTCCTCTCATAGGTTCCATCTTCCGCCGTCTGATATCATCCTGCCGGCGTGGATTTTCCAGGGCTGCCCGCACCATCAGACAAAGCTGCATATTTGCAGGCTGTCAACAGGGCACCATAAACATCGCAAGGGCAGAAAAACACCACGTGTAGTGCCCTGAAGAGAGTGCAGCATGTCCACCATCAAAGCTGCACCTGTGTGGAAGGACTTCTTCTGACCAGAAAGAAACATCTGCAGAACAAGAAGGCCTCTCTAAGAACATCTCTTCATCCTTCCATGCAATTCTTAATTAAAAAAAATTCAAATTGATTAATATCCCTTTGCATTTAATGGAATGTTATTGACATTTATGGCATACGAGTGCTATACATCATATATGTCTGATGGGTGGGGTTACATACAGAAGAGTATTGCTTTCACGTTTGCCATTAAATGATCTAAACCTGGGCTAAAAGTGGAGGAGAGGACTAGTAATTCTGTGACATTTACAGAGTAACCGTCGTTTTGATTTTCTTTTCATTAATCAATAGTTCACATGAGAAAATAAAACATTTTGTTATTTATGTTATCAGAGAAATCTGTTTCATTCTCCACCTGGACTGATAATTCATTCTCAAAATTCTCAATTCACAGGTAAAAATTTGTCTTCAGTGAAGACAGACTTTCCCATTACTGAGATAGGAGATGACAGTTGGTGCTCATGAAGTTCTATGGAGAACTGTAACTGTGATTTCAGGAGAACTGGCATTAGATCTAGCTTCAGTCCCCTCCCCTTTTCATAGAATTTTAAAAGCACCAACTGTCATCTCCTGTGTAAGTAATGTGTCCTCACTTAGATTTTACCAATGAATTGAAAGTGAAAGATCAATTTCTCTGATAAGGCATATAACAGGTTTGCTTAATTTTATATGTACTATTGATTCATGAAATAAAGAGTAACTGTCGTAACCAGGTCCGTGGAGTCAATAAGCCAAACTTCCAAGTATAATAATTACTAATAAAAAATTTACTGCAACAAATAATAAATATTCAGCAATTTATGCATAAAAATAATTAATATTATACAATATAGAATGAGTTGTTTTCAGGTATGGAGGACGTTATACATTACTTAAATTGCATAAATTGCTGTAAACTGCTGCATTTTGGGAGGGGAGAAGGGTAGGGGGGATTTTCTATTTTTGAGTATTCATGTAAAGCTTTGATGTGAAATGTTTGTACTCATGCTTTATCCAAATGTTAAAACCTTTAATAAAAATGATTGTTCAAAAAAAGAAAGAATGAATTGTATTTTTTGTAGGCGACATTTCAGTACATACATAGAATTTTAATTATGCAGAAAAGAAAGAATTTTGCTGCAGTTTCTATATACTGTATACCAATACATAGTTTAATCATAAAATATGCTATAAATTTATAGCTGTCAGGCCTTTACTGAAGCATTGGCATCAGACAGGTGTATATATTTTTATCCTGAAATTGCAGCAGTGCAGCTACAAAAAAGCAGCTTCATGTCACAAAGTAACCAAAGAATAAAGTTGAAAAAAATATGGCCTTTAGTATTAATTAATGTACAGGTAGACAGATAGGCTATGTGGACAGTATAGAAATATAAATATCAGAGGCGGCTCTAGGTTTTCCAGCATATGGGGCAAGAATTCAGTTTGGCTCCTTCCCATACACAGCTTAAACGGTTTGAGTAGTCCTCGTGTGTCCACTCATATGCTGTTTGCACACTTAGGCCACGGCCCCACAGGGCCGGCCCGAGAGATTACGGCGCCCTGGGCGAAACTATTTTGTTGCGCCCCTACTATTCTTGGCAGTAGATGAAAACTTGGGATATAAATTTAGGAGCAAAATAAACCACAACAACAATGATTAATTAACTCTCTCCTAACTCTTTAATCTTCTGAGAAGTTGTATAGGACAAATATATACAAAGTAATCAATAACACAAAACAAAAACGACCATAGGTAATTAAAATTTTTGTTTCCTTGCCTTTTTTTTTTAAAAGGATGACACTAAGTCACCGAGATTAATTTGTTTAGCAACTTCAGATTCTATCGAAATTGTTGCCAACCCAACCAACCTCTCTTGCATCATATTTGCCCTTAAATATGTTTTAATTAGCTTTAGTTTTGAGAAGCTTCTCTCTCCTGAGGCCACGGACACTGGCAGAGTCAAAAGAATTCTTAGAGCCACCACCAGGTTGGGGACACTTTCTTTCAAGTCAGATTTAAGCAAAAGTTCAAGAACGTCTTTTGGTGATGAATCTTCTGGAACACGTCTTGACATTGCCTGCAGTTCACCACATAGCTCTATGGCATCGATGTCTTTTACTTCATTGTGTGTAAGAGACTTTTCCAGAGCTTTACACTTATACAGAACAAATTTGCTTGGTTTTCCCTCAAGTGAACGGATGTGGTACAAAAATCCAAATTTCAATTCCATTTCTTTCAGCTGAGTGAACTGCTCATCAACTGAATTTATAGTAGTATCTAAGATCGCAAAATAAAGGTTAATTTTGAAACTCTGTTTCTCATCTCTTATGGGCTCATCTTTCCCTTCATAAGAGAACTGTCTGTTTTTTTTCGTTAAACGTTTTGGCGCAGAACTTGACTCAAAATTAGCTGGTATGCCAAGCTCTTCTGCGATTTCCCTCGCATCAACTAACAGCTTCTCAAACTCTTCATCGCTTCTTAATGATTGCAGATATTTCTTTGTTTTGTCAAGGTGTTGAGAAGCTGCAGCTAAATCGAATTCTTGTGATTGAAGTAACTTACTTGTCAAATTGATTTCGTACAAAATGTTGAACCATACTAGAACAGATGTAACAAAAGAAAAGGTTCCAACTTGTTTAGCAAGACCTTGAGCTTCTAGCCGGGAGACATTTCCAGAGCTTCCTGTGAGACTAATATTTTCTGCTATGTCCATTAGGGAATCATGGACTTCGCTCAATTGGTAACTGAGGGGGGCCAGAGCATCAATTCTACTTTCCCACCTTGTTTCACTTAGAGGTTTTAGAGTCAGAGATGGCAAATGACGCACGAGTACTTCCCAACGCTGAGTTGACGAAGAGAAAAATACGTAGAGATTTTGAACTAACAGGAAAAAAGTTGTCGCTCCAAAACAACATTTAGTAGCATCGTTGACGACTAAGTTTAGAGAATGGGAGCTGCAAGGCACAAAGAATGCACGTGGGTTTATGTCCAAAATTCGTCTTTGTAGTCCAATGTTTTTTCCCTTCATGTTGCTCCCATTGTTGTAGCCTTGCCCTCATAAGTTGTCCACAGAGAGTGACAGTTCTTCAAATGTGTCAAGACAGCGGCTGTCAAACCACCTCCAGTTGTATCAGAAACAGGAATGAATCCCAAGAAGTGCTCTTTAATTTCAAACTTTTTGTCATCTGATGTGGAAACAAACCGAACAATGATAGTCATTTGTTCAACATGAGACACGTCAGAAGTACAATCCAGCACTACAGAAAAGTATTTTGCAGTTTTGACATCGTCAAGAATCTTTTCCTGAATACCATTACTTAGCAGTTGAATCATCTCATTCTGTATTGTTTTTCCCAAATAATGTGCATGAATCTCTTTGTCCCGGATTTTCCGAATGTGCTCACACATGACGGGATCGAACATAGCCAAATACTCCACAAATTTCAAAAAGTTCCCATTATTAGATGCAAACAATGCATCATTTGATCCACGGAATGCTAAGTTTTTGCGTTCCTAGTACCCTCACTAGAGCTATCAACCTTTCTAAAATTTGATGCCAGTATTTTTCTTGCTCTTCAATTTTGCGGAAGTGTTCTTCGTCAATGGTCTTGTTCATCTTAAGTCTATTTTCGAGTTCCTTCCATTTTTGAAAGCTAATCATGTGATCTTTGCTTTTTTGTGGCTGGCTAAAATAGAAGATATGTTTTTCCAGTCATTTACACCATCAGTACCTAAGGCTGAGCGTTTTATGATTCCTAGTTGAAGTGATGAGTCTAGAAACAACATGCAGCAAAAACAAAAAACTGAATTTTTCTGAATAGAATACGTTAGCCAATTGCGTTCAAGACTTTCACCATTGACAAGACGACGTTTATAGTGAACACAAGAAAATTTTCTACGATTAGTGTCCAAAGGAAAATCGAAATCTTTAACTTGTGTGGGGCCGAGTTTTACTACATCTAGGCGTAAGTCATCATTGATTACGGTCCACGTAGCGGGATCGTCCGAATTGTCTTTGCGTAGTATTTCTATAGATGTACCAGCCTCCATGTCAGTACTGGTACTTTGATCAGATCTACCACCAGATATTGATGTTTGTAGTTCACTATTTTCAGCATGAGAAACAAATTCTATTTCCACATTCGATATTTCCGAGGCAACAGAAGCCTGTTGTTCCAACGTTTGGAATTCCGCGTCTTCATTTCTATTGCTTAGATATTTTAAAAATGACCCTTTGATTTTTGAAAGTGATTTCTCCTCCTCAGTTTTTCTTTTACGGTTCTGAAACCCCAAAAGTTTTTTCTTCTTATCAGCCATGACTCGTTACAACACACAGCATTTACCTAAAAGTTAACGCGACGATTAAAATTGTTATCTGAACATTATATAATACGATTTTACTTTTAAGACAAAAACCACAAATTTCTTTAACAATTTCCAATGTTTCCAATATTTTTGAATATCAAAACAATATACCTACCTCGCAGCGCCTAACACTTTAGAACCTAGGCCAAAAATTTACTAAAAACCTCCTATTTTCTATTTGCATTCATGAAACCTCATGGAACAATGAATCTAATGAATATACAAAATAACAGCAATGGCTCACATGATAAACCATGCAAACAGTAGAGACATACCTCGAAAATATTATAATCGCGCGCGCCAATATGCAACAAATGTAGATACTATCTCCCTTGCCTTAGCTGGCCTGACTGGCAGTCCAGACAGTCTACGCCAATGCGTCTAAACAGACTCCTCCCACTAGCCACATCGACTGCTGATGACATCTATAAATATAATCGCCAACTAGTACCTAGTACCTAAAGTCCAAACTACGTATAAATAGGCCATATGGTACACCTACCTTTTAAGTATACGTATTTTTTTTCTCTCGGGCGCCCCCTTAGTGTAGTGTGTGCATTTTTGGGTGTTTGCTTTGCCAACATTTGAAAACTTAGGAGCAAAATAAACGCGCAGGATCAAACACCTGTCAGCAGACGATGCAAACGACTCACGTCCGTAGTTTAGCGCCTACTTTCCGTGCGTAAATTGAAGCTCAACGGTTTTTCTTTTAAATTTATGGTAAAAAAATTTATGTACACTTTTCTTTCCATCCCTAAAACTTTTTGCCTTTTGAAAAGATTTTTTATAATTTTTTCTATTTTTTCTCTGGCGCCCCCTTAGGGTCGGCGCCCAAGGCGGCCACCTAGTTCGCCTATATGTTCGGGCCGGCCCTGCGGCCCCAGTATCAGTATTTGTTCAGTATTCTGTCAGTATTTTTTCACAGGAGTGGGGGCCGTGGTGTTATGGTCATGTGCCGACGAGCTGCTCTTCATAATTCCCTCAATGTTCAGTGAAAACCTGCAGCCCCTACTTCACTCAGAGAGGCAGGAAGAGAAGCTAGTGACTAGAGATGAGCGAACCTGAGCTGTAAAGTTTGGGGTACGTACCGGACCTGAACTCCTAACACTGACTTCTCCTGGAAGTCTATTTTACAACTCGGGAGCTTGAGAAAGAGACCGCGGTTGCGGGCGAAACAAGTCACTTTTTTTCTCTTATCTCCAGCTTGTTAACCAGCCAAGTGTCATGCTATTTTAGCTTGTTTCTATAAAATTTAGCTAATTTTTAAATCGGGAGCTGGATCTATTTTTTCCTTTTTCTACCATTCGTCCACGATGGGATCAGAATGGAGTTCCATGCACCTGAATCAACCCATGAGTGGTGAGCTGACTTCTCTTTATAACTTTATTTACATGGCCCTGTAATCTCACAAGTTATGGATTATTATATGTGTACAGGATCAGAACAAATAACAGTATTGTGAGAGCAGGAGTTACTTTATCTATCCTGACTCCATTTTTATTTTTGCACGTGTATCTTCTGCTTACCAGAATGGAGTTTGACTCAGTATGTGTGTGAGATAAGGAGTCTTTGGAATGTCTTTGTCTAGCGACTCAGAGAAAATATAAGGAAGAAACGGAACTAGAAAGTGAGAGATTCCTAAAATCCAAAACTGGGGTATAGACAGAATTACCCTTAGCCAATGAGATGTATGTATGCTAATGCCAGCACATATGTAGAGATAAGCTGAGCCAATTATATTGTTACCATGTATGACTATTAACAAACTATAAAACCTTGACCGATGATGTAATAAAAAATGATCTGCCCTGATGCTCAATGTATCAGATATGGTTCTTCTGTGCACATATTTGAATTTTACAAATTAATTTGAAACAGACACAACGTCTCAGAACGTCTCACATTATGTAGCGATGACAAGCACATTTATACATTACCAGAACTACAATCAGTGCAGAAATGCATCACCAGAACTACCAGCAGTACAGAAATACAATACAGACCAAAAGTTTGGACACACCTTCTCATTTAAAGATTTTTCTGTATTTTCATGACTTTGAAAATTGTACATTCACACTGAAGGCATCAAAACTATGAATTAGCACATGTGGAATTATATACTTAACAAAAAGGTGTGAAACAACTGAAAATATGTCTTATAT
Organism: Phyllobates terribilis; assembly: GCF_046119375.1. Taxonomy (NCBI): domain Eukaryota; kingdom Metazoa; phylum Chordata; class Amphibia; order Anura; family Dendrobatidae; genus Phyllobates; species Phyllobates terribilis. The sequence goes on along the minus strand of NW_027362762.1, from coordinate 121,796,183 downwards.
TCTAGGTTCTTCAAAGTAGCCACCTTTTGCTTTGATGACTTCTTTGCACACTCTTGGCATTATCTTGATGAGCTTCAAGAGGTAGTCACCAGAAATGGTTTTCACATCACAGGTGTGCCCTGTCAGGTTTAATAAGTGGGATTTCTTGCCTTATAAATGGGGTTGGGACCATCAGTTGTGTTGTGCAGAAGTCGGGTGGATACACAGCTGATAGTCCTACTGAATAGACTGTTAGAATTTGTATTATGGCAAAAAAAAAGCAGCTAAGTAAAGAAAAACAAGTGGCCATCATTACTTTAAGAAATGATTGTTAAGAGGAGACTTTGTGCAGCAGGCCTTCATGGTAAAATAGCTGCTAGGAAACCACTGCTAAGGACAGGCAACAAGCAGAAGAGACTTGTTTCGGCTAAAGAACACAAGGAATGGACATTAGACCAGTGGAAATCTGTGCTTTGGTCTGATGAGTCCAAATTTGAGATCTTTGGTTCCAACCATTGTGTCTTTGTGCGATGCAGAAAAGGTGAACGGATGGACTCTACATGCCTGGTTCCGACCGTTAAGCATGGAGGAGGAGGAGGTGTGATGGTGTGGGGGTGCTTTGCTGGTGACACTGTTGGGGATTTATTCAAAATTGAAGGCATACTGAACCAGCATGGCTACCACAACATGTTGCAGCGGCGTGCTATTCCATCCGGTTTGCGCTTAGTTGGACCATAATTTATTTTTCAACAGGACAATGACCCTAAACACACCTCCAGGCTGTGTAAGGGCTATTTGACCAAGGAGGAGAGTGATGGGGTGCTACGCCAGATGACCTGGCCTCCACAGTCACCAGACCTGAACCCAATCAAAATGGTTTGGGGTGAGCTGGACCTCAGAGTGAAGGCAAAAGGGCCAGCAAGTGCTAAGCATCTCTGGGAACTCCTTCATGATTGTTGGAAGACCATTTCCGGTGACTACCTCTTGAAGCTCATCAAGAGAATGCCAAAAATGTGCAAAGCAGTCATCAAAGCAAAAGGTGGCTACTTTGAAGAACCTAGAATATAAGACATATTTTCAGTTGTTTCACACTTTTTTGTTAAGTATATAATTCCACATGTGTTAATTCATAGTTTTGATGCCTTCAGTGTGAATGTACAATTTTCATAGTCATGAAAATACAGAAAAATCTTTAAATGAGAAGGTGTGTCCAAACTTTTGGTCTGTACTGTACATCAATAAAACCCTTAACTGTACTGGACTACATCACCAGAAGCCCCATCAGTACAGGACTACATCACCAAAAGCCCCATCAATACAGGACTACATCACCAAAAGCCCCATCAATACAGGACTACATCACCAAAAGCCCCATCAGTGCAGGACTACATCACCAAAAGCCCCATCAGTACATGACTACATCACCAAAGGCCGCATCAGTACAGAACTAAATCACTAAACGCCCCATCAGTACAGGACTACATACCAAAAGCCTCATCAGTACAGGACTACAGCACCAGAACCACCATCAGTGCAGGAATACAGCACCAGAACCACCATCGGTACAGGAATACAGCACCAAGTTTCTACAGCATTCAATTGTAATGTCAGCCTCATATACAATTTTATCACATGAACCTACAATTTCCATTATGTCCTTAACATGAAAAACTAGGGCTTACCAGGTTTATACCATGTTTATAATCCTAAAAAACCCAAGACAGAAACAAAAAAAACATATGCCCTGCTGTAAGTAAATAAATAAAAGCAACAGTGCATATAAATAACATAGGGTACTTAGTAAACACCATTTTTGATTAAAAAAGTGTAAGGCTATGTGCACACTGTGCATTTTTGGTGCGTTTTCGCAGCTTTTTGTTCCGCTCGGAAATGGGCCAAAAACGCTAGGGAATCATTGTGCCAGCTATTGCAATGACAATCCTGAAGTGCTGTGCACATAATCAGGAATTTTCCTACTGGATTGTAGTTGCGTTTAAATCTGCAGCATGTCAATTCTTTGTGCGTTTTTGCAGCATTTTTCACCCATTGACTTCAATTGAGTCAGTCAAATTAGCAGCAAAAATGCAGGTATAAAAATATTTGCGGATTTGCTGGGATTTTTGCTTCATATTTGACTAACTCAATTCAAGTCAATGAGTCAACCTTCAGACAGGCAGAGTAGGGAGAGGTGCTGCTGTTTGAGGGACATAACTGGCGGTGTAATAGTTAGATAGAATCATAGAATGGTAGAGTTGGAGGGGACCTCCTGGGTCATCTGGTCCAACCCCCTGCTCAAAGCAGGATTCACTAAATCATCTCAGACAGATGTCTGTCCAGCCTCTGTTTGAAGACGTCCATTGAAGGAGAACTCACCACCTCTCGTGGCAGCCTGTTACACTCATTGATCACCCTAACTGTCAAAAAGTTTTTTCTAATATCTAATCTGTGTCTCCTCCCATTCAGTTTCATCCCATTGCTTCTAGTCTTTCCTTGTGCAAATGAGAATAAATATGATCCTTCTACAATGTGACAGCCCTTGAGATATTTGTAAACAGCTATTAAGTCTCCTCTCAGTCTTCTTTTTTGCAAGCTAAACATTCCCAAATCCTGTAACCGTTCCTCATAGGACATGGTTTGCAGACCAGTCACCATTCTGGTCGCTCTTCTCTGAACTTGCTCCAGTTTGTCAATGTATTTTTTAAAATACATTGACAAAGCCATTTACGACCAGTCTTTGAGTCCGATCACTAAGCCAGTTATGAATCCACCTAACAGATGCCTTGTCCATTCCATACTTGGTCATTTTTTCAATAAGGATGGTGTGAGATACTTTGTCAAATGCTTTGCTGTAGTCAAGATATACTATATCTACAGCATTTCCCTGAGCCACCCAGTCAGTGATTCTGTCATAGTAGGAAATTAAGTTAGTCTGACTTGTTAGTTACAAACCCATGCTGACTCTGGTTAATCACTTCATTCTTATCCAGGTACTTACATACATGTTGTTTAATAATTTGTTCAAAGATCTTTCCTGGTATAGAAGTCAGACTCACCGCCCTATAGTGCCCTGGGTCCACCTTCTTCCCCCTTTTGAAGATAGGAACAACATTTGCTCTTCTCCAGTCTTCAGGGACTTCTCCTGTTCTCCAAGAATTTTCAAAGATTATGGAGAGTGGTTCTAAAATTTCTTCTATGATCTCCTTCAGTACTGGAGACTTGAACTCATTTATGTTAGCTAAATATTCCCTCACAGTCTTTCTGTTTACAGATAACCTGGATTCTTCTATTCCTTTAATAGGACAGTGAAGATCAGTTGATCCATTTGATAAACATTTATTTTTTTCTTTTTAGCATGTGTTTAAGTTCCGTGTTCATCCATCCTGGTTTCCTTAAATGCTTCCCATTCTTCCTACTTTTCGGGATTGTTAACGATTGTGCTTTGAGAATCTCATTTTTAAAAATTTCCCATCCTTCCTGGACATTTTTGTCCTTAAGGACATCCAGCCATTGGATCACTCCTATTCTCTTTCTGAGTCGCTTAAAATCTGCCTTTCTGAAATCTAACCTTGAAGTTTGAGTCTTCACATGTCTTCCTTCTCTAGTTATCCAAAATTCTATAATAGCGTGATCGCTGCCTCCTAGGGTCCCAGCCACTTGTACCTCCTCAACCATTTCCTCCCTGTTTATAAGGATTAGATCCAAAGCAGCAGATCCCCTTGTTTTCTCCCCTACCTTTTGGAAGATAAAGTTGTCAGCAAGAGAGGATAAGAATTTGCTTTCTCCATCCAGGAGGATTCTAAGGGCTTACAAGGTTATTCATTGTGGGCAAAGTCTTATCTAGCTGTATTTCTTCATGGTTCTCCTGCGTGAGAGCCTGGTACTGGTCTGAGCAGTATGGGTGCTGACTGCCTCTCGATCCTCCTGCTTCTCTGAGTCACATGCTTCCATTCCTCTGTTTTGTCAGGTGCAGTTCGAATTTCTTCTCTTTCTGTATCATGAAGAGATAATTCTGCTCTGTCTAAGAACTCTTCACCTTCCTTAATGATTTTCAAGGTAGTTAACCTCTCTTCTAGATATCGCAACTTTTCCTCCAACAGGGACACAAGCTTGCATTTCTGGCATGTGAAGTTTGGCTTTTCCACTGGCAAGTCTGTGAACATGTAGCAGGATATGCAGCTCACCAAATGGCTCCTGGACTCTTCCATGTTCTTTATTGTTAATGAAAACAGTGAAAAGCGCTCCAAAATATATAGATATAGGAACTCCAGTATACAGTGCATTGTGAAAGTATTTGGCCCCCTTGAACTTTTCTACCCTTTGCCACATTTCTGGCTTCAAACATAAAGATATAAAATTCTAATTTTTTTGGGAAGAATCAACAACAAGTGGGACACAATCGTGAAGTGGAATGAAATTTATTGGATATTTTAATTTTTTTTTAACAAATTAAAAACTGAAAAATGGGGCATGCAATATTATTCAGCCCCTTTACTTTCAGTGCAGCAAACTGACTCCAGAAATTCAGCGAGCATCTCTGAATCATTCAATGTTGTCCTAAATGACTGGTTATGATAAATAGAATCCACCTGTGTGTAATCAAGTCTCCGACAAATGCACCTGCTCTGTGATAGTCTCAGGTTTCTATTTCATGTGCAGAGAGCATCATGAAGACCAAAGAACACACCAGGCAGGTCAGAGATACTGTTGTGGTGAAGTTTAAAGCCGGATTCGGATGCAAAAAGATTTCCCAAGTTTTAAACATCTCAAGGAGCACTGTGCAAGCGATCATATTGAAATGGAAGGAGTATCAGACCACTGCAAATCTACCAAGACCCGGCCGTCCCTCTAAACTTTCATCTCGAACAAGGAGAAGACTGATCAGAGATGCAGCCAAAAGGCCCATGATCACTCTGGATGAACTGCAGAGATCTACAGCTGAGGTGGGAAAGTCCGTCCATAGGACAACAATCAGTCGTACACTGCAAAAATCTGGTCTTTATGAAAGAGTGGCAGGAATAAAGCCATTTCTCAAAGATATCCATAAAAAGTCTGGTTTGAAGTTTGCCACAAGCAACCTGGGAGACACACCAAACATGTGGAATAAGGTGCTCTGGTCAGATGAAACCAAAATCGAACTTTTTGGCCACAATGCAAAACGATATGTTTGGCGTAAAAGCAACACAGCTCATCACCCTCAAAACACCATCCGCACTGTCAAACATGGTGGTGGCAGCATCATGGTTTGGGCCTGTTTTTCTTCAGCAGGGACAGGGAAGATGGTTAAAATTGATGGAAAGATGGATTCAGCCAAATACAGTATCATTCTGGAAGAAAATTTGTTGGAGTCTGCAAAAGACCTGAGACTGGGACGGACATTTATCTTCCAACAAGACAATGATCCCACACATAAAGCAAAATCTACAATGGAATGGTTCAAAAATAAACGTATCCAGGTGTTAGAATGGCCAAGTCAAAGTCCAGACCTGAATCCAATAGAGAATCTGAGGAAAGAGCTGAAAACTGCTGTTCACAAACGCACTCCATCCAACCTCAATGAGCTCGAGCTGTTTGCAAGGAAGAATGGGCAAGAATTTCAGCCTCTCGATGTGCAAAACTGATAGAGACATACCCCAAGCGACTTGCAGCTGTAATCATAGCAAAAGGTGGCGCTACAAAATATTAACTCAAGGGGGCCGAATAATATTGCATGCCCTGCTTTTCAGTTTTTAATTTGTTATAAAAGTTTAAAATAGCCAATAAATTTTGTTCCACTTCACGATTGTGTCCCACTTGTTGTTGATTCTTCCCAAAAAAATAGAATTTTATATCTTTATGTTTGAAGCCAGAAATGTGGCAAAAGGTAGAAAAGTTCAAGGGGGACAAATACTTTCACAGTGCACTGTATATATATATATATCCATCTGAACTAACATGCCTTCTGAGGACTAATTCAGCTGCATATATTCAGTGGTGATAGCAGGAGTTAGGCAGGCAGGGATTGTGACAGTGTATACAGCACAAGAGGGTCCATTGAACGTTCTGTCTGCTCCTGCTGATACAGATATCTATAGACATAGCCCCAGATATCAGGGGCAAGGGCTAATTTTTTTTGTCTTAATCCTGATTATTTTCTAAAAAAAGTAGTAGTGTCCAACATTTTACTGCTCCATTTGCATGTTAGCACTGCAGAATATAGCCAGATCTTTTCCATCATCAGACGTGATCCCATATTACAGCAATAAAAATTCAGAAATTTGTAGTGAACGTGGAAAATATTATTCTTCATTTACAATTTGTAGCAGTGTGTCAGTAAAGTCATTCACACGTGGTCACTGTGAATAATAGGAAACTACAAGCCCGCTATTTAAAATCGTGGTTGTCCGTCAGACGTATCAAATATAACTGCGGTACAAATCCAGCCATTTATAGTGACTGTGGAAAATATTGTCCTCCATTTACAGTTTGTAGCAGTGTGTCAGTGAAGCTATTTACACGTGGTCGCTGTGAATAATAGGAAACTACAAGCCCGCTATTTAAAACTGTGGGCGTCCGTCAGACGTATCACATATAACTGCGATACAAATCCAGCCATTTGTAGCAACCGTGGAAAATATTGTCCTCCAGTTACAGTTTGCAGCAGTGTGTATTATCCTCCATTTAAAATAGGCAAGGCGCGTGGCAAGGGACGGGGAAAGGGATGTGATGGTGATGGTGCATGCAGAGGTCAAGGCCGAAGCAATAGGCAAGCTGAAATTGTGCCACAACAAACACCCACATCTTGTCGACTGACCCTACTGTCCCAATTACTAGGGGACCGCAGCACACCACTATTGAAACCAGAGCAGTGTCAAAAGGTTGTTGGTTGGATAGCAGACAATGCTTCCAGTTACTATGCCACCACCGCCACCACCCTGCCTTCCACACTGTCAAGTCTCAGTAGCTGTGAATCTGGACTGCATATTCCTCACCCTGATCCTCCTTCCTCCCACCATGCCGAGTGCCCGGAGACAACTGATCCCACACTTGGACACTTCGAAGAACTGTTAACTTTTCCATTTATAGATTCTTCGAGCCTCTCGCCTGGCCAGCTTGAAGCGGGGCAAGAGGAGATCGCATGTAGCGATGCCCAAATATTTGAGCAGCCACGGTCACACGGGGGGAGGGAGGCCTAGCACCACAACAGAAAGGAACAAGCAGTGTGGTGCCCACAGACACCAGGTGGGAAACCGTTCCCCGGAACACCAACACAATGGAAGTTGCGACTACACCTGTTAGGTCTTCCCGAGTCTGGTTCTTTTTTATAGACTCTGCAGATAACCCCAAAAAGGCCATTTGCACCATCTGGCAGGCCAACATCAGCAGGGGTAGCAAAACTAGCAGCCTGACCACCAACAGCATGCTCAGGCACATGATAGCAAAGCTCCCGACTAGGTGGGCCGAACGCCAGGGTCCAAAAACAGTGTCTGCGGGTGACACCACTGCTTGCTCTGCTGTTGTACGTGCACGCCAATCACCTGTTCATGGCTCATGCAAAGATGCAAAGATGAGCTGCACCTGTCATTGCACACTCGCAGCCACCACCATCAGCATCCACGTCCACGTCCTTGTCCCAGCGCAGCGTTCAGTTCTCCCTACTCCAGTCCCTGGAGCGCAAGCACAAATACGCAGCGAACGCCCCAGAGGCCACAATATTAAACTCACATTTCGCGAATGCTTGGGCTCAAAATGTTGCCTTTTAGGCTTGTGGAGACGGAAGCTTTCCCCAATCTGATGGCGGAAGCCGTCCCTCAGTACTCGATCCCCAGCCGCCACTATTTCTCCCGATGTGCCGTCCCTGCATTACACAAGCACGTGTCCCAGAACATTACCCATGCCCTCAACAACGCAGTTACTGGGAAAGTCCATCTAACCACGGACACGTGGACAAGTGCTTGTGGTCAGGGACGGTGCATCTCGCTGACGGCACACTGGGTTAACATAGTGGAAGCCAGGACCCAGTCGGACCTTGGGATGGCACACGTCCTCCCGACGCCGAGGATTTGGGATCCTGGGTCAATCGGGGTTGCCCCCACATTCTATAGTTCCTGCACCTCCTCTTCTTCAGCCTTCATCTCCGAAATGACCACATCAATCGGAAGCTGTAACCACTGCAGCACTGCCTCGGCCAAGCATCAACAGGCTGTGCTGAAGCTAATATGCTTAGGTGACAAACCGCACACCGCTGAAGAGTTGTGGACAGCTCTGAAAGAGCAGGCAGATCTGAACCTACAGCCAAGCATAGTGGTGTGTGACAATGGCCAGAACCTGTTGGCAGCTCTGAAGCGAGGCGAGCTCACACACGTACCATGCCTGGCCCATGAGCTCAACCTCGTGGTTAAGCGGCTTCTCAAAACCTACCTGGATCTGCTGGATTTGCTTGTCAAAGTACACCACGTGTGTGCCCATTTTAGAAAGTCAGCTACAACTTCTGCCGCCCTTGCCGTGCTTCAGCAACGTTTGCAGTTTCCAGCTCACAGACTGGTGTACGATGTCCCCATGTCTTGGAACTTAATGTTGCATATGTTGGGAAGGATTTGTGAGCTGCACATAAGACAAGACCTCAGGAGTGGGCATGGATGTCAGACATCTGTGCCGTCCTCCAAAACTTTGAGGACTCCACCAAGATGGTGTGCGGCGTTGATGCCATAATTAGCATCACCATCCCGCTTTTCTGCCTTCTGAAATGATCGCTGCTCACAATTAAAGAGGAGGCATTGCAGGCGGAGCATGATGAGATGGAGCAAGGAACCATACAGGGTGATTCCCCATGGCCCAGCCTCATCTCTTCCCAACATGGATTGGGTGACAATGAGGAAGAGGAGGAGGAAGAATAGGAACTAGTTTTCTGCGCTATAGGCGGTACTACCCACACAACTGTCATACCGTCTGTTCAGCTTGGATGGTCTGTGGAGAGGGAAGAGGGAGATTAGGAGGAGAGCATGTTCAGTCATCCTCTTGGTGATGACACGAAAGTCTTGCCATGTCTAGCACACATGGCTGAGTTTATGTTACGCTGCCTTTCCCGTGACCATCGTGTTCTCCAAATTTGGGTGACAGTCATTACTGGTTGGTGACACTTCTAGACTCACGCTAATGAAGACCTTTCTATCTCTTATTCCCGCGGCGGACAGGTCTAATAAAATGGGGCAGTACCAGAAGGCCCTTGTTGCGGAATTATTAAAAAATTCTCATATGAAAACGCTGGAGGCAGAGGTCACAGTTCCTTGGACCACCAAGGAATACAGGCGAGTGAGACACAAATACAATCCAGCAGAGGCAGGGGAACACTGTCAAAGGTCTGGGACAGTTTTCTCAGACCCTCCCATCGCACAGCCCCTGATGAGCGGGATTTTCTCACAAGGAGGGATAATTTTACGAAGATGCTGAAAGAGTACCCTGCCGACCGTGCCAACGTCCTACGTGATTCCTCTGTGCCTTATAATTGTTAGGTATCCAAGCTGGACATGTGGCATGAACTGGCTCTCTATGCCTTGAAGGTCCTGCCCTGCCGCTAACGTTTTGTCAGAGCAGGTTTTTAGTGCCGCTCGGGGAATTATAACTGATAGGCGCATCCGCCTGTCAACTAAAAATGATAATAGGCTGACTCATAAAAATGAACAAGGGCTGGATTGGGCCAGACTTCTCAACACCACCGAATGATAGCAGAGGAACATAAACTCAAATCCAGTGTCTTTTTTTTGGGAGGTCTATTCCCATGCACCTCTTCACACCCAGACATGGGTATACGCTTCCTGATTTTGTCTATTTGCTGTTGTCTTCCTCCTTATCCTCATCCTCATCCTCCACCACCATATCACCTGGGTGACCGTGATGCAACACCCACATAATTTTTTTTAAGGTTGTTTATGATGCCCGTAGGAAATGTTTGTTATACACTATGTTCATGTATACCCCCCAGGGGTAAATGTTTTTCAGCCCATGCACTTAGTGCATGGCCATTACAAGTATGGGAGACCGGCTCCTTTAAAATGGGAATTTTTTTTAATGAGGCCCTCCTCTACGTCTCTTCCAAGGGGCATTGGAGTGCGTCCAAATTTTCGGCAGACCTTGCAGTCACTGCATACGCAAGAACAATATAGGAGGCCAGCTCCTTTACAATGGGAAGATTTTTTTATGAGGCCCTCCTCTACGTCTCTTCCAAGGGGCATTGGAGTGCGTCCAAGTTTTTGGCAGCTCTTAGTCACTGCATATGTAAGAACAGTATAGTAGATTCGCTCCTTTATAATGGGAACATTTTTTTTAATGAGGCCCTCCTCTACTTCTCTTCCAAGGGACATTGGAGTGCGTCTAAGTTTTTGGCAGCCCTTGCAGTCACTGCATACACAATAACTGTATAGAAATTCTGCTCCTTTCTAATGAGAACATGTTGTTACAGAGGCCCTCCTCTATGTGTCTTTAAATTGGTATTGAGGTTTTTCCTACATTTAGGCAGCCGTTGCAGTCACTGCATACGCAATAACTGTATAGTAGAACCCCTCCTTTCTAATTGGAACATGTCATTACTGAGGCCCACCTCTATGTGTCTTCAAATTTGTATTAGGGTATTTCACAAATTTAGGCAGCCCTTGCAGTCACTGCATGGGCATTACCACTATAGGAGACCCACTCCCTTATAATGGGAATTTTTTTTTTTCTGAGGCCCTCATCTATGTCTCTTCAAAGGGGTATTGGGGTGCGTCCAAATTTTTTGCAGCCCTTGCAGTCACTGCATATGCAATAACAGTATAGGAGACCCACTCTTTAATAATGAAAACAACAAAGCATAGCCGGCTGATAGCCCTCTAACGATAGTGAGGGCCGACAGCTGGCCCTTTAAAAATAGTAAGGGCCGCCTGATGACCTTATGAAAATAGGCTTTGTGACTTTTCCTTCATAAATGAAACAGGATGTGTCTGATCATGTCTCACACACCACATGGGAAGATAAGGCAGTAAAATGTTAAAATGATATTTACTGGTAAATGTATTTTTTACCTTTGAAAGCAATGCAAAAGTGTAAAAACGCATAAAAAATGCTACGTGTGAACAAAGCCCAAGGTGTGGAGGATCATTTTTGTTTTTAGTTATTTATTTTCCCTTAAGTACAAGTCATTACCCTGGAAAGGATGTTTCTTAACATTTTTCTCAGGAAAATCCATTTTGGTTTCGTTTTTGTATGTATATTTTATTGTGAGCCCGTATAAGTGGGGTAATACTCTGACAAAATTGTTCACAGCAGTGACCAGGAAGTCAGAGATGCTTCCAGGGGTCTTCACCATGCTTAGGCCCCCTGCAGACCTCCGGGGGCCGCCGTAAAAATGCTTGAGTTTCCCATAGACTTACATTGGGCTCGTTGCTCGGGTTGAGCACTCGAGTATTCCAATTTGCTTGACTCGAGCAACGAGTACCCGAGCATTTTAGTGCTCGCTTATGACTATATAACACTGTTATCCATGGCCCCTTCCCTGGCTATAAATATCAGCCTGCAGCTGTCTGCCTAGCCTTTGCTGGTTAGATTTTATAAGGGGACCCTACTTCAATTTTTTTCTGGGGTCCCCCTGTATTCTAGCTTTTAAAGACTAAGCAAACAGCTGTTGGCTGTGATTAATAGCCAGGGAACATTTCTGGCTAAAGGCCCCTTCTCTGGCTAGTAATATCAGTCCCCAGTGGTTGGCTTTCCCTCTGCTGGTTATGAAAATGACATGGAAGCCCACCCCATTTTTTTAAATTAAGGGTATGTGCCCACGATCCGGATGTAGCAGCACTTTGGACACAGCATATTTTTTCTGCATCCAAAACACTGCGTTCTATTGAACGCAGGTAAATCCGCATGTGTTCACTGAACCATGCTGATTTACCGCATTCAATACATTCTAATAATCAAATTTCTGTTGCGGAGACTAGCGACTCTGCAAGAGAAATTGACATGCTGGGGTCCTGAAAGATGTGCTGCATGTCAATGTCCGTGGGTGATCTGCAGCTTCAGATGCATGCTTAGTGACCTCCACTATCTAGTATCCGCTGCAGATTTTGACCGAGAATAAAACACTGAGAATAAAACACTTTATTTGAAATAAAACAGACACATTCTTTAATCATTTAAATTAACCAATATACTCACCCCAGGTCCGATGGTAATCCAGGGGTTAAAGCGATATCCCACGTTCTTTTTTCAAATATCTTTATTTAGCTCCAAAAAGCATTCATTGCTGTACAAAAATGCCTAAAAAACGCATAAAAAGATTGCATCAAAAACGCTCCAAAATCGCGTCAAAACGCACGTTTTTGTCACAGTGTTTTTGCTGCCAAGAGCTGCAGAAACCTTGCAGAAATTTCTGCAGTCAAATACTGAACGTGCACACATAGCCTTAAAGCCATCCCACCAGCGTTAAAGTGTAACATAATCGGGATGGTCCTAACCTCTAGTATTAAAAACGTACTACCCGACAAATGGGAAGCTATATAAATGTTATCTCCTGCTCGAAGAAAGGGAGGCCAAACCCTTACCTGCACTAAATGAGGAAACCTGAAACATCCGAAAAAAATTAACTGTAGTATAAGTTGGTATGCACACAAAATAGGAGCAAAATAATCGCAGATCTGAGCTGCCCAATAGAATAACACTGGTCTCAGTACTATGAGATGTTTTATAGCACTCAGCCGTGTTATACGGTCCTGTGTGCGAACCCTAATAGTGTAGAAGCAGGACACAGAAAAGTTAAAGCAGTATTCCCTTCTCTAAGAACCTATCCCAATATGTAGAAGGTGTAGTAGTAATATTAGCAAATACCTCCAATTAGAAATGTAGTAAAGTTCTTCTGATTCACTATGTCACTTACCTCATGTGCAAGGCATTGCAGTAGAGTTATCCATTGTTATGACCTCTCATGTAGTGACAGTTAATTGTTAGTGGTCAAAACCATGAATACTGAAACTACTGAAATGTCCTGCACATGGAGTAAGAGACATAGCTTATCAGAAAAACTATACTACATTTGTAACTGGAGGCATTTGCTAATATTATTATGGAAGATGGGAATACCTCTTTAACAGTTAGGTGGGAGTGTTTGGGAGTAAGAGAGAGTTAGTTCCTGGATACAGTGAGTCAGTAGGCCGCATAGTAATAAGTGTGTGAAAGGAAGAAGCAGAACAGTATATGGGGCCCATTATTCTTTATACATCATTATATGGGGCTCATTATTCTTTATGGAGCATTATATGGGTTCCATTATTCTGCATAGAGCATTATATGGGGCTCATTATACTGTATGGAGCAATATATGGGGCTCATTATACTGTATGAAGCAGTATATAGGGCTCATTATTTTGTATGAAGCAGTAGTTGGGGCTCATTATACTGTATGGAGCATTATATGGGTCTCATTATACTGTATGGAGGACTATGTGGTGCCCATAATACTGTATGGAGGACTGTGTGGTGCCCATAATACTGTATCGAGGACTATACTGTCTGGTCTGCACTATGAGCTGTGAGGATTCGCTGGTTTCTGAGCTATTGTAGAATTTACAATAGATATCACTCATGTAATGGAAGAAGTAAGTGAAATCTTTGGCATTGTACTATATATATATTCTCTGCTGTATCTGTACATCATGAATCGTGGTATGTGTTAAAGGGGCCCACTGAGACTATTTTGCCAAAATGAAAATCTGGAGCCGGCCCTGACAGGTGTGGCATATCAAGATGCTGATTAGACAACATGATTATGGCACAGGTGTGTCTTAGGCTGGCCACAATAAAAGGCTACTGTATAATATATATATATATCGATTTATAAAATAAAAATTAAAACTATGGTTACTCTTTAACTATTGCTGGCAACTTCCTTTTAAGGTGAGATGACCAGTTAAGATTCCATCGCAATATTCCATCATGACATCACAGCTATTGTGACATCATAATTCCCCACCTCTACTTGTACTAGTGTTTACACCCCTAGAGTCACTTTGATACCCCGGTGTCATTGTTTTCAGTGTTTAGCTATTTAATTAGTGATATACTGACTGCGCATTTGATTGCAATGTCTGGAATTCCTCCAGACAAACTTGAGATGTTGGCACAACTCCAGGGTATTTTTACCACCTATAGCCCTGACATTGTGCTACCACTACCCGATGGCGTCCTCAGCTTCACTTACCGGCTGGTGAGGGAACTAGTAAAGGACTGCCTGACCAAATATCACCAAGGTCGTATTACTTCTGAATACCTTCAGCACTTACAGCAGAACATCAGGACATTAGTACAACAGGTAAATAGCAGGCAATCTGCACAAATTATTATTATTATTACTAGTATAATATCATTATTGGTATTATTATTATTATTATTATTATTATTAAAATGCCTAGTTGGTTACACTAACATAGTGGTATGATTGATATTAATACTTAGTACCAATAATTAATTTAGATTTTCTCCAATGTCAGGCATGGTCATATTTGTAATTGAGATCCCTATATTTGGAAGTGGGTGTAGGGATGTAGCATGTGCTGGCGTGATTCAGATGTCGGGGCTGGATCTCATTCCCAGTCTGGCTCTGGTCCTTCAGTAAAGATACTTTTTTAGCACCTGAATTCAGATTTCTTATAAATACATAATTAGGATTTTTATTGTGCATAATATATATTAATAATTTATCTTAGAGCATAAAAATTCCCCATTGACCAGTAGAGCAAAGTATCCATAGCTCTTTCTTATGTTCCAGTATCTGATGATCAGCCTATGGAATTGCCACCTTAACTATTGCTAGGTAATTTCCTTTTAATGTGAGATGTCACGCTAAGATTTCATCATGGAATCACTGCTATTATGACATCACCACAACCACTTACATACAAGTGTTTACACCCCTAGTGTCACAGTAATACCCCGGTGTCATTGTTTTCATTGTTTAGCTATGTAATTAGTGATAAACTGAATTACTTCTGAATATCTTGAGCATTTACAGCAGAATATCAGAATATTAGTACAGTAGATAAATAGCAGGCAATCTTTACAGACAGTATAAAAATAGTAATAATAATCTATAATAATAATGTAACAAAAGTTTGTTTACATTAAAATAGTTTTTTAGGTAGATTCCAATATAATATATACCCAAATACCTGGATATGTAGTATTTGTAGCTGCAGATAGGAGTAAAATGGTGACCCAAATGACGACCTCCGTTCTGCACTTTCCCTCATGATTTTCCTTTTCTATTTATTTCCATTTCTATAGGCTGAAGAAAAATCCTTAAGCGGAGAATTGGCCTTTTTTAAACAACTGGCCAAAGAAGTCCTGCATGTATTGGATCTTCCGGCCCACTCACTGGAGCGCCTGGTAAGGATCCACCATCTTCTATATCTCGTGTCCCTGTTGTCTGATCTTCTCCAGATTACCAGTCATATAGGAGAAGCTCAGATTTATGATGACAGAGGCCTCCCTGTCAGCTCCAGGCGGGCACAGGATATTTTATGACAGCCTGTCCCTGTGGCTCCATCCTCTGTGATGACAGTCTGTACTCAGCGATAGAGGGTTTTTTCTGAGTATGTCTTTCTTGATTATCACAATCTTCCTTCTTCTAAATGCTGCAAATCTGACAATAGAAGTTATTAGAGAACAGTTGTGTTTACAAGTCCTTTATATATGAATGTGGATTTACTGCAGGGATCGGCTGTGGATAGTCCGCTCAATACTGAAATTATCCAGCAAGTCCTACCTGCCCCTTATGTATGTATTAATTTAGTATTTGTGAAATGTTATACTAATAGTGCATATTATATCCATCAGGAAACATCAGAAGGTGACTCCAAAGAGGGGCAAGACCTATCTATCCCTGACCCTAATACCAGTCAGAGGGGGCTAAACCCTAATCTGATAGGAGGTAAGCCAATCATCTTTATTTTTTATATTCAAATATCGAGATATTTTTGAGAATGTCAGAGAATATGCAAATTTACTCTCCATCCTCTGCATGAGGCTCTTTAACCCCCTATAGACTATAATGGAGAGGGTGCATGTAATTCTGCTTCTCTCCTCTGGGCTCTTCTCAGCTCCAAAATGTAGAAAGAGTCTCATAGGTGTTCAGTTACGGAATTGTTTAAGATTTAATCAGATCCTGAACAATCCCACATTCATGGACCAGTATTATGGATGTGCCATAAATGTATGTGCAGAACACCATATACCTAGTATTATATCATTTATAGAGGTCTTGTCATTTCCTTCATTATATGGATGTGTTATATAATAAGTACTGATATAGACTCTTGATGATTTTATCTTTATTTTAGAAACAACTGTTCCGGCAATTACTGATGGTGGAATATGTGAGACACCAGAGACCCACGAATCTACCAGTGTAAGTATCAGAGGAGACGTCTATGTATCATCAGATAACGGGGTATGAATTACACATGTAATATTATACCCCATATGACAATGTTCTTATGTAGATCAGACTTATTATATGTGTGATGACATTATTATTCCTGTCTCCTCTGTGTGATGTCCCTTATCATCTCCTGCAGTATATGTCTGTTTATGGAGGATATCCATAATGTCTGTGGAGGGTCCGGCTTGTATCACGTCTTCTACATCTGCTGCAGTGCGATCAGCAGGGACATAATACAGAGGAGAAACTTTTATTTTCCCACAGTTTCTATGTCTTAACATAATTTTTTATTATTTCTAGGCCGTGATCGGATCATTGAACTCGGGGAGAGATCCTTGTAAGTTCGACTATACACCAATCAAACTGATCAGCAGTGGATCTTTTGGGTGAGGTTTTTTTGGCATAATGTACATTTTTCCTAGGGCTCCTTATGAAAATGCCTCTATCTCTTTACCCTACTTGTACAATATTATCATAGAAAAATTATGAGTCAGCATCACTGTCCACATCTAATTGTGGCTATTCAGGTCAGTTAGGATATGACGGTTATCCATGATGTGACATGGACATGTGACATGGATCCATGAAATAACACTACGTAAATGATCACCTATGGGAGGTTCTTCTACCATCGGTGATCATTTACGTAGTGTTATTTCATGGATTCCTAGTGTTGGCCGTACATTTAGCTTTAACCACTAATACAGAAGACTATTTGATGAGGTTTATAGACACTTTCTTATAAATCTTATAAGTTATGGATTTTCTTCTTCTCCAGAGCCGTCCACTTAGTGCGTCACAGAGAGACAAACCAGACATTCGCTATGAAGAAACTGGACAAGCGGACTGTGAGTGATCCAGTAGTTATGGAAGCGGCCTTTCTAGAGAGGGACATCCTAACATTCTCCGATTGTCCCTTTGTGGCCTCCATGTTTTGCTCCTTTCCAACTAAACGTCATCTGTGCATGGTCATGGAATATGCACCAGGTAGGTCATATCCATCGTATCTATATCCAGCCCTGGTCTGGAGCACTTTCACAGAGAAATAAATAAGAGGCTTTGCAGATGAGGCCTGGCTCTGTCTTCTCGTATAGGGTCACTCTGCAGTATACAGTGTATGCTTTACATTGTACAGTATATCTCAAAAGTTTCCGCCTAATTCTCATTCACACTCATCAAGTGTAATTTACATTGTAACAAACCCTCTCCCTTTGCTTTCTGCTGTAGGAGGAGACTGTGGCAGTCTTATCAACAAACAAGGGCCTTTACCTGTCCCCTTGGCCCGTTTATACATTGCCGAAACAGTTCTCGCGGTGGAATACCTTCATAGCTATGGTGTGGTGCACAGAGACCTGAAGCCTGACAAGTAAGTGACCCTTGTAGTATAAAAAAGGAGAATACAATTAGAGATTGTCATAAAGTCCATAGGTTATTACTAGTGGCTAACACCATCTTTTTTTTTCACAGCCTCCTGATAACGGCAACTGGTCATATTAAAGTTAGCGATTTTGGCCTTTCCAAACTTGGCCTCATGAGACCAACATCAGAGATCTACAAGGCCCCAACTGAGGACATCACCAGGGAGTTCCGTAATAAAGAGGTTGGCTTTACTTCCAGGAACTTATTCTTTACTGATCTCATCTATTTCTCCTCTATTTTCTGATCTAGAAAACGTTCCAACTGATGTTATTTGTCACAACTATTTTCATTGATTATCAACTTATTCTTCTTTTGCTTTCCAGATTGCTGGCACCCCTTATTACATGGCCCCAGAAGTCATCTTACAGAATGGATATGGAAGGCCTGCTGACTGGTGGTCAGTTGGAGTCACCCTATATAAATTTCTTCTAGGATATGTACCATTTAATGGGAATTCCATATATGACACTTACTGCATTATTGTCCGTGGTAAGTAAAATAATCTAAATTCTATGTGATGTCATTGTTATTTGGTTAAATTGGTAAAAGGTTTTTTATAATTTTCTCTAATATTTGCTTTTTATATAACAGATGATGTAATTTGGGATTTTAATAATTCCGCTCCTCCACCTGAAGCTCGGGACCTCATCACTGAGTTGCTTAGAAAAAATCCAACATATAGACTTGGGACAGGTAATGTATATAATAGTATTAATAATGACTTATTACACCCCTGTGACCAAACAAACCATTAAGTTCATAACGATCAGCACTGAGGTTCTCTACTCTATCAGCTTGCTCATTCCCCATT
Source organism: Phyllobates terribilis (assembly GCF_046119375.1). Taxonomy (NCBI): domain Eukaryota; kingdom Metazoa; phylum Chordata; class Amphibia; order Anura; family Dendrobatidae; genus Phyllobates; species Phyllobates terribilis. The sequence continues at coordinate 121,777,539 of NW_027362762.1, read as the reverse complement.
CTTCATGCTATGTCTTTCAGTATGTTTCCTTCACTTTGGCTCTGTAACATCTTCATTTCAGATTAACATAAACTTTTCCGATATGGAGCCGGCTATCTGACAATGTCTATAACTCTATTTATTGTCTTCTTTTTCCAGGAGGAGCAAATGAGATTAAGATGCATCCATTCCTGCATGACTTAGACTTTGACAATCTTCTAAGTCAGAAGGCGCTGTTCGTTCCTGATCTTGAATCTGTAGAGGACACCAAATACTTTGAGAGTAAGTGGAATGAGACATCATCTGCAGAATACTGCTGTTTTCACGTAAAATGAAAGACAAGACAATTAGTTTCCATAATTATTAGGAATAAAATGGCGACTGTCTGTGTTATACTAATGATCTTTGACAACACTTGTATTTTGTAGCTCGTACTTGGAGACACAAACATTCGGATTCATATAGGTGGGACATGATTACGGACATTGACTGGCCAGAAGGCAAAAACTTTGTTTCAACCTCCCAGAAGTTTTCTAAAGTAAGTTTGTGACAGATAAGATCCATAAAACCTATTATCAAAGATAACAGCCGGGGGAGTGAGAGGGGTTCACACAGATCCATAGATCATTTGTCAGGCATAATAGCTGGGGAAGGTGGAGGGGTCACAAATATCCCACCGCGCATACCAGTTTTTTCACAGATGACACCGGAGAAATCACACAGATCCCACCGCTGCCACTAGTTTGTCAGGGAGACGTAACCTCGCTGCCTCCAATCGTCAGGGCAATTGCACAATTGACTGACGAGTGAAGGCCAAGGCCGCGATTGCTTCCTCTACTAGGCCAGTTATTGGTGAACTCACAGTAAGCATATGGTATATACACCTCCGATTCCTACAAATAGAATATATATATATGCCTGGGTACGGTCACTGTCAACTCCAGAATTACAAAGGGAACTACTGGTTGCCACCACCAATCATACAGGCCAATTTTATGGAGGGAAGCACTCCAATTGGGAAAAGGGAACACTCTGACAGTGAACTATGTCTTCCAGAATGACAATGACAGACACCCCAATTCTGCTTTATATTAGATCAAGGTTACGCCCATATACCTCCCCTTGGTGAACTCATGTGGGGACTGGTTGTGGGATATGCTAGGTCTTTCAGAATTTTATGAGATCCCTAACTTACTGGATATCTTCACCCCTGGAAGGTACCATTCAGTAGATATTGTCGTCATGCTTGTTATCGCGATTTTAAGTGGCTACACAGATGAAACATGACATGGATGGCACCATCCATCAGGCTGATATTAAGTTGGAGGGGTTAGAATAGAATCACGGTGATGTGAGTGAATAAATTAAGTTTGTTCCTTTGATACAATGTGGAAAATATGTCTCCCATAAATACCGGATCAATGCAAACCCCATTATTCTTCACTGACTACTCTCTCCAAAATGTCTCAGAACCGTGCTTTGATCAAAGGAATCTCTAGCCTGGAAAGGATACTTCTCCACCTCTCTGTAAACAAATCTCAATCTTTGTGTCTTTTTTACAGATTAAACCTCATATTGCAATTACCTGGTCAGTGCAGGAAGTCCATACTTCAATGGAGGTTGAAGTGTCAGCTCTCTCACTTCCCGAATTAGAATTTGTTTCTCTCTTCCCCAGCTATAATTAATCCTATATCTTCAACTTGGGGGGGATAACATTCTCTATTTGGAGATGTCTTTAGGGACTTTAATTTTTCTCTGACACCTATAATTAAAAGCTGTTTTATAATTAAATACATTTTATATTTTTTTTCTGTGTATTTTAGTTCTGTTCTACCAATACGAGGATGATAAACAATGAGGAACCCAAGTCACCTCCAGAGTATTCCCGAGACAGTGCAAAACACTCAGACATGTAAGTAGATTACACTAGTGAAATGGGTCACTAGATGGCACAGCAAACCGGGAATCAGCATTTTAGTATGGAATGAAGCACACTAGGATGTAAAAATGAACTGTTAATTGCTTGAAAAGATTAAATGTATATACAGCAGGTAATATGGTAGTTGTCCTCCAGAAGTTCTGCTTTTCATGGAGGTACACACTTTACATTCACGACTGCAGGCACATGTCTTGTGAGAAACGTTACAGTGATACAGCAAGTAGGAATGGGGCCCTCCATTTTAACTACCTTTCGCCCTCAGCTCACTTCCATGCACAAGTTGTGCCCAAGCCTTGCAAGCCAGGTATCTCTTTACTAATGTACCTGGGTCTAGCCTACACGCAGCCTCTGTCCATTTAAAACTCCAGTGCTGTCTCAGGGTTCCAACTAACCAAGGATATACCCTTGAACCTCCAGTCCTCTAGAAGCTAAGTCTCCAGTCTGCAGTTTCCATCCTTAACTTTCAAGGCACCCAGACTTGCCTGTGACATCCAACTACCACCTATGCATTCTTGAGCACGGCATCCCCTCCATGTTATCCAAATGTGCAGGTGTCCTTCCCTTTTGTATGGTTTTTACTTGTAATTTATGTTTTTCTTCCACCAAACAGGCAGAAAGAATCTTCTTCTAAATCTGATAGTGACAAGAAATGTTGCACTGCTAAAAACAGCACGTCAGAAGCGGGAGAACGTAGAAGAGGTAAGTGTGAACATAAGCTCCATGTTGTATGATGTCAGTCCATGGAAAGAAGTCATATGGAGCAGATGTTCTCTGTCCGTAGTGGGATTGTCACATGTATAATGACTGACAATGACCCCATAGCTCTGTATGGAAAAGATTCTTCTACTGTCCTCTCACAGTGACACTATAGTAGTATTCTCTAATATTGAGTCCCATTATTTACATTAGTTATGTCTCCTCTCATAGGTTCCATCTTCCGCCGTCTGATATCATCCTGCCGGCGTGGATTTTCCAGGGCTGCCCGCACCATCAGACAAAGCTGCATATTTGCAGGCTGTCAACAGGGCACCATAAACATCGCAAGGGCAGAAAAACACCACGTGTAGTGCCCTGAAGAGAGTGCAGCATGTCCACCATCAAAGCTGCACCTGTGTGGAAGGACTTCTTCTGACCAGGAAGAAACATCTGCAGAACAAGAAGGCCTCTCTAAGAACATCTCTTCATCCTTCCATGCAATTCTTAATTAAAAAAAATTCAAATTGATTAATATCCCTTTGCATTTAATGGAATGTTATTGACATTTATGGCATACGAGTGCTATACATCATATATGTCTGATGGGTGCGGTTACATACAGAAGAGTATTGCTTTCACGTTTGCCATTAAATGATCTAAACCTGGGCTAAAAGTGGAGGAGAGGACAAGTAATTCTGTGACATTTACAGAGTAACCGTCGTTTTGATTTTCTTTTCATTAATCAATAGTTCACATGAAAAAATAAAACATTTTGTTATTTATGTTATCAGAGAAATCTGTTTCATTCTCCAACTGGACTGATAATTCATTCTCAAAATTCTCAATTCACAGGTAAAAATTTGTCTTCAGTGAAGACAGACTTTCCCATTACTGAGATAGGAGATGACAGTTGGTGCTCATGAAGTTCTATGGAGAACTGTAACTGTGATTTCAGGAGAACTGGCATTAGATCTAGCTTCAGTCCCCTCCCCTTTTCATAGAATTTTAAAAGCACCAACTGTCATCTCCTGTGTAAGTAATGTGTCCTCACTTAGATTTTACCAATGAATTGAAAGTGAAAGATCAATTTCTCTGATAAGGCATATAACAGGTTTGCTTAATTTTATATGTACTTTTGTTTTCAGGTATGGAGGACGTTATACATTACTTAAATTGCATAAATTGCTGTAAACTGCTGCATTTTGGGAGGGGAGAAGGGTAGGGGGGATTTTCTATTTTTGAGTATTCATGTAAAGCTTTGATGTGAAATGTTTGTACTCATGCTTTATCCAAATGTTAAAACCTTTAATAAAAATGATTGTTCAAAAAAAAAAAGAATGAATTGTATTTTTTGTAGGCGACATTTCAGTACATACATAGAATTGTCTATATTATAATTTTAATTATGCAGAAAAGAAAGAATTTTGCTGCAGTTTCTATATACTGTATACCAATACATAGTTTAATCATAAAATATGCTATAAATTTATAGCTGTCAGGCCTTTACTGAAGCATTGGCACCAGACAGGTGTATATATTTTTATCCTGAAATTGCAGCAGTGCAGCTACAAAAAAGCAGCTTCATGTCACAAAGTAACCAAAGAAAAAAGTTGAAAAAAATATGGCCTTTAGTATTAATTAATGTACAGGTAGACAGATAGGCTATGTGGACAGTATAGAAATATAAATATCAGAGGCGGCTCTAGGTTTTCCAGCATATGGGGCAAGAATTCAGTTTGGCTCCTTCCCATACACAGCTTAAACGGTTTGAGTAGTCCTCGTGTGTCCACTCATATGCTGTTTGCACACTTAGGCCACGGCCCCACAGGGCCGGCCCGAGAGATTACGGCGCCCTGGGCGAAACTATTTTGTTGCGCCCCTACTATTCTTGGCAGTAGATGAAAACTTGGGATATAAATTTAGGAGCAAAATAAACCACAACAACAATGATTAATTAACTCTCTCCTAACTCTTTAATCTTCTGAGAAGTTGTATAGGACAAATATATACAAAGTAATCAATAACACAAAACAAAAACGACCATAGGTAATTAAAATTTTTGTTTCCTTGCCTTTTTTTTTTAAAAGGATGACACTAAGTCACCAAGATTAATTTGTTTAGCAACTTCAGATTCTATCGAAATTGTTGCCAACCCAACCAACCTCTCTTGCATCATATTTGCCCTTAAATATGTTTTAATTAGCTTTAGTTTTGAGAAGCTTCTCTCTCCTGAGGCCACGGACACAGGCAGAGTCAAAAGAATTCTTAGAGCCACCACCAGGTTGGGGACACTTTCTTTCAAGTCAGATTTAAGCAAAAGTTCAAGAACGTCTTTTGGTGATGAATCTTCTGGAACACGTCTTGACATTGCCTGCAGTTCACCACATAGCTCTATGGCATCGATGTCTTTTACTTCATTGTGTGTAAGAGACTTTTCCAGAGCTTTACACTTATACAGAACAAATTTGCTTGGTTTTCCCTCAAGTGAACGGATGTGGTACAAAAATCCAAATTTCAATTCCATTTCTTTCAGCTGAGTGAACCGCTCATCTACTGAATTTATAGCAGTATCTAAGATCGCAAAGTAAAGGTTAATTTTGAAACTCTGTTTCTCATCTCTTATGGGCTCATCTTTCCCTTCATAAGAGAACTGTCTGTTTTTTTTCGTTAAACGTTTTGGCGCAGAACTTGACTCAAAATTAGCTGGTATGCCAAGCTCTTCTGCGATTTCCCTCGCATCAACTAACAGCTTCTCAAACTCTTCATCGCTTCTTAATGATTGCAGATATTTCTTTGTTTTGTCAAGGTGTTGAGAAGCTGCAGCTAAATCGAATTCTTGTGATTGAAGTAACTTACTTGTCAAATTGATTTCGTACAAAATGTTGAACCATACTAGAACAGATGTAACAAAAGAAAAGGTTCCAACTTGTTTAGCAAGACCTTGACCTTCTAGCCGGGAGACATTTCCAGAGCTTCCTGTGAGACTAATATTTTCTGCTATGTCCATTAGGGAATCATGGACTTCGCTCAATTGGTAACGGAGGGGGGCCAGAGCATCAATTCTACTTTCCCACCTTGTTTCGCTTAGAGGTTTTAGAGTCAGAGATGGCAAATGACGCACGAGTACTTCCCAACGCTGAGTTGACGAAGAGAAAAATACGTAGAGATTTTGAACTAACAGGAAAAAAGTTGTCGCTCCAAAACAACATTTAGTAGCATCGTTGACGACTAAGTTTAGAGAATGGGAGCTGCAAGGCACAAAGAATGCACGTGGGTTTATGTCCAAAATTCGTCTTTGTAGTCCAATGTTTTTTCCCTTCATGTTGCTCCCATTGTCGTAGCCTTGCCCTCATAAGTTGTCCACAGAGAGTGACAGTTCTTCAAATGTGTTCAAGACAGCGGCTGTCAAACCTCCTCCAGTTGTATCAGAAACAGGAATGAATCCCAAGAAGTGCTCTTTAATTTCAAACTTTTTGTCATCTGATGTGGAAACAAACCGAACAATGATAGTCATTTGTTCAACATGAGACACGTCAGAAGTACAATCCAGCACTACAGAAAAGTATTTTGCAGTTTTGACATCGTCAAGAATCTTTTCCTGAATACCATTACTTAGCAGTTGAATCATCTCATTCTGTATTGTTTTTCCCAAATAATGTGCATGAATCTCTTTGTCCCGGATTTTCCGAATGTGCTCACACATGACGGGATCGAACATAGCCAAATACTCCACAAATTTCAAAAAGTTCCCATTATTAGATGCAAACAATGCATCATTTGATTCACGGAATGCTAGGTTTTTGCGTACCTAGTACCCTCACTAGAGCTATCAACCTTTCTAAAATTTGATGCCAGTATTTTTCTTGCTCTTCAATTTTGCGGAAGTGTTCTTCGTCAATGGTCTTGTTCATCTTAAGTCTATTTTCGAGTTCCTTCCATTTTTGAAAGCTAATCATGTGATCTTTGCTTTTTTTGTGGCTGGCTAAAATAGAAGATATGTTTTTCCACTCATTTACACCATCAGTACCTAAGGCTGAGCGTTTGATGATTCCTAGTTGAAGTGATGAGTCTGGAAACAACGTGCAGCAAAAACAAAAAACTGAATTTTTCCGAATAGAATACGTTAGCCAATTGCGTTCAAGACTTTCACCATTGACAAGACGACGTTTATAGTGAACACAAGAAAATTTTCTACGATTAGTGTCCAAAGGAAAATCGAAATCTTTAACTTGTGTGGGGCCGAGTTTTACTACATCTAGGCGTAAGTCATCATTGATTACGGTCCACGTAGCGGGATCGTCCGAATTGTCTTTGCGTAGTATTTCTATAGATGTACCAGCCTCCATGTCAGTACTGGTACTTTGATCAAATCTACCACCAGATATTGATGGTTGTAGTTCACTATTTTCAGCATGAGAAACAAATTCTATTTCCACATTCGATATTTCCGAGGCAACAGACGCCTGTTGTTCCAACGTTTGGAATTCCGCGTCTTCATTTCTATTGCTTAGATATTTTAAAAATGACCCTTTGATTTTTGAAAGTGATTTCTCCTCCTCAGCTTTTCTTTTACGGTTCTGAAACCCCAAAAGTTTTTTCTTCTTATCAGCCATGACTCGTTACAACACACAGCATTTACCTAAAAGTTAACGCGACGATTAAAATTGTTATCTGAACATTATATAATACGATTTTACTTTTAAGACAAAAACCACAAATTTCTTTAACAATTTCCAATGTTTCCAATATTTTTGAATATCAAAACAATATACCTACCTCGCAGCGCCTAACACTTTAGAACCTAGGCCAAAAATTTACTAAAAACCTCCTATTTTCTATTTGCATTCATGAAACCTCATGGAACAATGAATCTAATGAATATACAAAATAACAGCAATGGCTCACATGATAAAGCATGCAAACAGTAGAGACATACCTCGAAAATATTATAATTGCGCGCGCCAATATGCAAAAAATGTAGATACTATCTCCCTTGCCTTAGCTGGCCTGACTGGCAGTCCAGGTAGTCTACGCCAATGCGTCTAAACAGACTCCTCCCACTAGCCACATCGACTGCTGATGACATCTATCAATATAATCTCCAACTAGTACCTAGTACCTAAAGTCCAAACTACGTATAAATAGCCCATATGGTACACCTACCTTTTAAGTATACGTATTTTTTTTCTCTCGGGCGCCCCCTTAGTGTAGTGTGTGCATTTTTGGGTGTTTGCTTTGCCAACATTTGAAAACTTAGGAGCAAAATAAACGCGCAGGATCAAACACCTGTCAGCAGACGATGCAAACGACTCACGTCCGTAGTTTAGCGCCTACTTTCCGTGCGTAAATTGAAGCTCAATGGTTTTTCTTTTAAATTTATGGTAAAAAAATTTATGTACACTTTTCTTTCCATCCCTAAAACTTTTTGCCTTTTAAAAAGATTTTTTATAATTTTTTCTATTTTTTCTCTGGCGCCCCCTTAGGGTCGGCGCCCAAGGCGGCCACCTAGTTCGCCTATATGTTCGGGCCGGCCCTGCGGCCCCAGTATCAGTATTTGTTCAGTATTCTGTCAGTATTTTTTCACAGGAGTGGGTGCCGTGGTCTTATGGTCATGTGCCGACGAGCTGCTCTTCATAATTCCCTCAATGTTCAGTGAAAACCTGCAGCCCCTACTTCACTCAGAGAGGCAGGAAGAGAAGCTAGTGACTAGAGATGAGCGAACCTGAGCTGTAAAGTTTGGGGTACGTACCGGACCTGAACTCCTAACACTGACTTCTCCTGGAAGTCTATTTTACAACTCGGGAGCTTGAGAAAGACACCGCGGTTGCGGGCGAAACAAGTCACTTTTTTTCTCTTATCTCCAGCTTGTTAACCAGCCAAGTGTCATGCTATTTTAGCTTGTTTCTATAAAATTTAGCTAATTTTTAAATCGGGAGCTGGATCTATTTTTTCCTTTTTCTACCATTCGTCCACGATAGGATCAGAATGGAGTTCCATGCACCTGAATCAACCCATGAGTGGTGAGCTGACTTCTCTTTATAACTTTATTTACATGGCCCTGTAATCTCACAAGTTATGGATTATTATATGTGTACAGGATCAGAACAAATAACAGTATTGTGAGAGCAGGAGTTACTTTATCTATCCTGACTCCATTTTTATTTTTGCACGTGTATCTTCTGCTTACCAGAATGGAGTTTGACTCAGTATGTGTGTGAGATAAGGAGTCTTTGGAATGTCTTTGTCTAGCGACTCAGAGAAAATATAAGGAAGAAACGGAACTAGAAAGTGAGAGATTCCTAAAATCCAAAACTGGGGTATAGACAGAATTACCCTTAGCCAATGAGATGTATGTATGCTAATGCCAGCACATATGTAGAGATAAGCTGAGCCAATTATATTGTTACCATGTATGACTATTAACAAACTATAAAACCTTGACCGATGATGTAATAAAAACAGATCTGCCCTGATGCTCAATGTATCAGATATGGTTCTTCTGTGCACATATTTGAATTTTACAAATTAATTTGAAACAGACACAACGTCTCAGAACGTCTCACATTATGTAGCGATGACAAGCACATTTATACATTACCAGAACTACAATCAGTGCAGAAATGCATCACCAGAACTACCAGCAGTACAGAAATACAATACAGACCAAAAGTTTGGACACACCTTCTCATTTAAAGATTTTTCTGTATTTTCATGACTTTGAAAATTGTACATTCACACTGAAGGCATCAAAACTATGAATTAACACATGTGGAATTATATACTTAACAAAAAGGTGTGAAACAACTGAAAATATGTCTTATATTCTAGGTTATTCAAAGTAGCCACCTTTTGCTTTGATGACTGCTTTGCACACTCTTGGCATTATCTTGATGAGCTTCAAGAGGTAGTCACCAGAAATGGTTTTCACATCACAGGTGTGCCCTGTCAGGTTTAATAAGTGGGATTTCTTGCCTTATAAATGGGGTTGGGACCATCAGTTGTGTTGTGCAGAAGTCGGGTGGATACACAGCTGATAGTCCTACTGAATAGACTGTTAGAATTTGTATTATGGCAAAAAAAAGCAGCTAAGTAAAGAAAAACAAGTGGCCATCATTACTTTAAGAAATGATTGTTAAGAGGAGACTTTGTGCAGCAGGCCTTCATGGTAAAATAGCTGCTAGGAAACCCCTGCTAAGGACAGGCAACAAGCAGAAGAGACTTGTTTCGGCTAAAGAACACAAGAAATGGACATTAGACCAGTGGAAATCAGTGCTTTGGTCTGATGAGTCCAAATTTGAGATCTTTGGTTCCAACCATTGTGTCTTTGTGCGATGCAGAAAAGGTGAACGGATGGACTCTACATGCCTGGTTCCGACCGTTAAGCATGGAGGAGGAGGAGGTGTGATGGTGTGGGGGTGCTTTGCTGGTGACACTGTTGGGGATTTATTCAAAATTGAAGGCATACTGAACCAGCATGGCTACCACAACATGTTGCAGCGGCATGCCATTCCATCCGGTTTGCGTTTAGTTGGACCATCATTTATTTTTCAACAGGACAATGACCCTAAACACACCTCCAGGCTGTGTAAGGGCTATTTGACCAAGGAGGAGAGTGATGGGGTGCTACGCCAGATGACCTGGCCTCCACAGTCACCAGACCTGAACCCAATCAAAATGGTTTGGGGTGAGCTGGACCTCAGAGTGAAGGCAAAAGGGCCAGCAAGTGCTAAGCATCTCTGGGAACTCCTTCATGATTGTTGGAAGACCATTTCCGGTGACTACCTCTTGAAGCTCATCAAGAGAATGCCAAAAATGTGCAAAGCAGTCATCAAAGCAAAAGGTGGCTACTTTGAAGAACCTAGAATATAAGACATATTTTCAGTTGTTTCACACTTTTTTGTTAAGTATATAATTCCACATGTGTTAATTCATAGTTTTGATGCCTTCAGTGTGAATGTACAATTTTCATAGTCATGAAAATACAGAAAAATCTTTAAATGAGAAGGTGTGTCCAAACTTTTGGTCTGTACTGTACATCAATAAAACCCTTAACTGTACTGGACTACATCACCAGAAGCCCCATCAGTACAGGACTACATCACCAAAAGCCCCATCAATACAGGACTACATCACCAAAAGCCCCATCAATACAGGACTACATCACCAAAAGCCCCATCAGTGCAGGACTACATCACCAAAAGCCCCATCAGTACATGACTACATCACCAAAGGCCGCATCAGTACAGAACTAAATCACTAAATGCCCCATCAGTACAGGACTACATACCAAAAGCCTCATCAGTACAGGACTACAGCACCAGAACCACCGTCAGTGCAGGAATACAGCACCAGAACCACCATCGGTACAGGAATACAGCACCAAGTTTCTACAGCATTCAATTGTAATGTCAGCCTCATATACAATTTTATCACATGAACCTACAATTTCCATTATGTCCTTAACATGAAAAACTAGGGCTTACCATGTTTATACCATGTTTATAATCCTAAAAAACCCAAGACAGAAACAAAAAAAACATATACCCTGCTGTAAGTAAATAAATAAAAGCAACAGTGCATATAAATAACATAGGGTACTTAGTAAACACCATTTTTGATTAAAAAAGTGTAAGGCTATGTGCACACTGTGCATTTTTGGTGCGTTTTCGCAGCTTTTTGTTCCGCTCGGAAATGGGCCAAAAACGCTAGGGAATCATTGTGCCAGCTATTGCAATGACAATCCTGAAGTGCTGTGCACATAATCAGGAATTTTCCTACTGGATTGTAGTTGCGTTTAAATCTGCAGCATGTCAATTCTTTGTGCGTTTTTGCAGCATTTTTCACCCATTGACTTCAATTGAGTCAGTCAAATTAGCAGCAAAAATGCAGGTATAAAAATATTTGCGGATTTGCTGGGATTTTTGCTTCATATTTGACTAACTCAATTCAAGTCAATGAGTCAACCTTCAGACAGGCAGAGTAGGGAGAGGTGCTGCTGTTTGAGGGACATAACTGGCGGTGTAATAGTTAGATAGAATCATAGAATGGTAGAGTTGGAGGGGACCTCCTGGGTCATCTGGTCCAACCCCCTGCTCAAAGCAGGATTCACTAAATCATCTCAGACAGATGTCTGTCCAGCCTCTGTTTGAAGACGTCCATTGAAGGGGAACTCACCACCTCTCGTGGCAGCCTGTTACACTCATTGATCACCCTAACTGTCAAAAAGTTTTTTCTAATATCTAATCTGTGTCTCCTCCCATTCAGTTTCATCCCATTGCTTCTAGTCTTTCCTTGTGCAAATGAGAATAAATATGATCCTTCTACAATGTGACAGCCCTTGAGATATTTGTAAACAGCTATTAAGTCTCCTCTCAGTCTTCTTTTTTGCAAGCTAAACATTCCCAAATCCTGTAACCGTTCCTCATAGGACATGGTTTGCAGACCAGTCACCATTCTGGTCGCTCTTCTCTGAACTTGCTCCAGTTTGTCAATGTATTTTTTAAAATACATTGACAAAGCCATTTACGACCAGTCTTTGAGTCCGATCACTAAGCCAGTTATGAATCCACCTAACAGATGCCTTGTCCATTCCATACTTGGTCATTTTTTCAATAAGGATGGTGTGAGATACTTTGTCAAATGCTTTGCTGTAGTCAAGATATACTATATCTACAGCATTTCCCTGAGCCACCCAGTCAGTGATTCTGTCATAGTAGGAAATTAAGTTAGTCTGACTTGTTAGTTACAAACCCATGCTGACTCTGGTTAATCACTTCATTCTTATCCAGGTACTTACATACATGTTGTTTAATAATTTGTTCAAAGATCTTTCCTGGTATAGAAGTCAGACTCACCGCCCTATAGTGCCCTGGGTCCACCTTCTTCCCCCTTTTGAAGATAGGAACAACATTTGCTCTTCTCCAGTCTTCAGGGACTTCTGTTCTCCAAGAATTTTCAAAGATTATGGAGAGTGGTTCTAAAATTTCTTCTATGATCTCCTTCAGTACTCTGGGGTGTAATTCATCTGGACCTGGAGACTTGAACTCATTTATGTTAGCTAAATATTCCCTCACAGTCTTTCTGTTTACAGATAACCTGGATTCTTCTATTCCTTTAATAGGACAGTGAAGATCAGTTGATCCATTTGATAAACATTTATTTTTTTCTTTTTAGCATGTGTTTAAGTTCCGTGTTCATCCATCCTGGTTTCCTTAAATGCTTCCCATTCTTCCTACTTTTCGGGATTGTTAACGATTGTGCTTTGAGAATCTCATTTTTAAAAATTTCCCATCCTTCCTGGACATTTTTGTCCTTAAGGACATCCAGCCATTGGATCACTCCTATTCTCTTTCTGAGTCGCTTAAAATCTGCCTTTCTGAAATCTAACCTTGAAGTTTGAGTCTTCACATGTCTTCCTTCTCTAGTTATCCAAAATTCTATAATAGCGTGATCGCTGCCTCCTAGTGTCCCAGCCACTTGTACCTCCTCAACCATTTCCTCCCTGTTTATAAGGATTAGATCCAAAGCAGCAGATCCCCTTGTTTTCTCCCCTACCTTTTGGAAGATAAAGTTGTCAGCAAGAGAGGATAAGAATTTGCTTTCTCCATCCAGGAGGATTCTGAGGGCTTACAAGGTTATTCATTGTGGGCAAAGTCTTATTTAGCTGTATTTCTTCATGGTTCTCCTGCGTGAGAGCCTGGTACTGGTCTGAGCAGTATGGGTGCTGACTGCCTCTCGATCCTCCTGCTTCTCTGAGTCACATGCTTCCATTCCTCTGTTTTGTCAGGTGCAGCTCGAATTTCTTCTCTTTCTGTATCATGAAGAGATAATTCTGCTCTGTCTAAGAACTCTTCACCTTCCTTAATGATTTTCAAGGTAGTTAACCTCTCTTCTAGATATCGCAACTTTTCCTCCAACAGGGACACAAGCTTGCATTTCTGGCATGTGAAGTTTGGCTTTTCCACTGGCAAGTCTGTGAACATGTAGCAGGATATGCAGCTCACCAAATGGCTCCTGGACTCTTCCATGTTCTTTATTGTTAATGAAAACAGTGAAAAGCGCTCCAAAATATATAGATATAGGAACTCCAGTATACAGTGCATTGTGAAAGTATTTGGCCCCCTTGAACTTTTCTACCCTTTGCCACATTTCTGGCTTCAAACATAAAGATATAAAATTCTAATATTTTGGGGAAGAATCAACAACAAGTGGGACACAATCGTGAAGTGGAATGAAATTTATTGGATATTTTACATTTTTTTAACAAATTAAAAACTGAAAAATGGGGCATGCAATATTATTCAGCCCCTTTACTTTCAGTGCAGCAAACTGACTCCAGAAATTCAGCGAGCATCTCTGAATCATCCAATGTTGTCCTAAATGACTGGTAATGATAAATAGAATCCACCTGTGTGTAATCAAGTCTCCGACAAATGCACCTGCTCTGTGATAGTCTCAGGTTTCTATTTCATGTGCAGAGAGCATCATGAAGACCAAAGAACACACCAGGCAGGTCAGAGATACTGTTGTGGTGAAGTTTAAAGCCGGATTTGGATGCAAAAAGATTTCCCAAGTTTTAAACATCTCAAGGAGCACTGTGCAAGCGATCATATTGAAATGGAAGGAGTATCAGACCACTGCAAATCTACCAAGACCCGGCCGTCCCTCTAAACTTTCATCTCGAACAAGGAGAAGACTGATCAGAGATGCAGCCAAAAGGCCCATGATCACTCTGGATGAACTGCAGAGATCTACAGCTGAGGTGGGAAAGTCCGTCCATAGGACAACAATCAGTCGTACACTGCAAAAATCTGGTCTTTATGAAAGAGTGGCAGGAAAAAAGCCACTTCTCAAAGATATCCATAAAAAGTCTGGTTTGAAGTTTGCCACAAGCAACCTGGGAGACACACCAAACATGTAGAATAAGGTGCTCTGGTCAGATGAAACCAAAATCGAACTTTTTGGCCACAATGCAAAACGATATGTTTGGCGTAAAAGCAACACAGCTCATCACCCTCAAAACACCATCCGCACTGTCAAACATGGTGGTGGCAGCATCATGGTTTGGGCCTGTTTTTCTTCAGCAGGGACAGGGAAGATGGTTAAAATTGATGGAAAGATGGATTCAGCCAAATACAGGATCATTCTGGAAGAAAATTTGTTGGAGTCTGCAAAAGACCTGAGACTGGGACGGACATTTATCTTCCAACAAGACAATGATCCCACACATAAAGCAAAATCTACAATGGAATGGTTCAAAAATAAACGTATCCAGGTGTTAGAATGGCCAAGTCAAAGTCCAGACCTGAATCCAATAGAGAATCTGAGGAAAGAGCTGAAAACTGCTGTTCACAAACGCACTCCATCCAACCACAATGAGCTCGAGCTGTTTTGCAAGGAAGAATGGGCAAGAATTTCAGCCTCTCGATGTGCAAAACTGATAGAGACATACCCCAAGCGACTTGCAGCTGTAATCATAGCAAAAGGTGGCGCTACAAAATATTAACTCAAGGGGGCCGAATAATATTGCATGCCCTGCTTTTCAGTTTTTAATTTGTTATAAAAGTTTAAAATAGCCAATAAATTTCGTTCCACTTCACGATTGTGTCCCACTTGTTGTTGATTCTTCCCAAAAAAATAGAATTTTATATCTTTATGTTTGAAGCCAGAAATGTGGCAAAAGGTAGAAAAGTTCAAGGGGGCCAAATACTTTCACAATGCACTGTATATATATATATCCATCTGAACTAACATGCGTTCTGAGGACTAATTCAGCTGCATATATTCAGTGGTGATAGCAGGAGTTAGGCAGGCAGGGATTGTGACAGTGTATACAGCACAAGAGGGTCCATTGAACATTCTGTCTGCTCCTGCTGATACAGATATCTATAGACATAGCCCCAGATATCAGGGGCAAGGGCTAATTTTTTTTGTCTTAATCCTGATTATTTTCTAAAAAAGTAATAGTGTCCAACATTTTACTGCTCCATTTGCATGTTAGCACTGCAGAATATAGCCAGATCTTTTCCATCATCAGACGTGATCCCATAATACAGCAATAAAAATTCAGAAATTTGTAGTGAACGTGGAAAATATTATTCTTCATTTACAATTTGTAGCAGTGTGTCAGTAAAGTCTTTCACACGTGGTCACTGTGAATAATAGGAAACTACAAGCCCGCTATTTAAAATCGTGGTTGTCCGTCAGACGTATCAAATATAACTGCGGTACAAATCCAGCCATTTATAGTGACTGTGGAAAATATTGTCCTCCATTTACAGTTTGTAGCAGTGTGTCAGTGAAGCTATTTACACGTGGTCGCTGTGAATAATAGGAAACTACAAGCCCGCTATTTAAAATTGTGGGCGTCCGTCAGACGTATCACATATAACTGCGATACAAATCCAGCCATTTGTAGCAACCGTGGAAAATATTGTCCTCCAGTTACAGTATGCAGCAGTGTGTATTATCCTCCATTTAAAATAGGCAAGGCGCGTGGCAAGGGACGGGGAAAGGGATGTGATGGTGATGGTGCATGCAGAGGTCAAGGCCGAAGCAATAGGCAAGCTGAAATTGTGCCACAACAAACACCCACATCTTGTCGACTGACCCTACTGTCCCAATTACTAGGGGACCGCAGCACACCACTATTGAAACCAGAGCAGTGTCAAAAGGTTGTTGGTTGGATAGCAGACAATGCTTCCAGTTACTATGCCACCACCGCCACCACCCTGCCTTCCACACTGTCAAGTCTCAGTAGCTGTGAATCTGGACTGCATATTCCTCACCCTGATCCTCCTTCCTCCCACCATGCCGAGTGCCCGGAGACAACTGATCCCACACTTGGACACTTCGAAGAACTGTTAACTTTTCCATTTATAGATTCTTCGAGCCTCTCGCCTGGCCAGCTTGAAGCGGGGCAAGAGGAGATCGCATGTAGCGATGCCCAAATATTTGAGCAGCCACAGTCAAACGGGGGGAGGGAGGCCTAGCACCACAACAGAAAGGAACAAGCAGTGTGGTGCCCACAGACACCAGGTGGGAAACCGTTCCCCGGAATACCAACACAATGGAAGTTGCGACTACACCTGTTAGGTCTTCCCGAGTCTGGTTCTTTTTTATAGACCCTGCAGATAACCCCAAAAAGGCCATTTG
Source organism: Phyllobates terribilis (assembly GCF_046119375.1). Taxonomy (NCBI): domain Eukaryota; kingdom Metazoa; phylum Chordata; class Amphibia; order Anura; family Dendrobatidae; genus Phyllobates; species Phyllobates terribilis. The sequence continues at coordinate 121,760,771 of NW_027362762.1, read as the reverse complement.
CACCATCTGGCAGGCCAACATCAGCAGGGGTAGCAAAACTAGCAGCCTGACCACCAACAGCATGCTCAGGCACATGATAGCAAAGCTCCCGACTAGGTGGGCCGAACGCCAGGGTCCAAAAACAGTGTCTGCGGGTGACACCACTGCTTGCTCTGCTGTTGTACGTGCACGCCAATCACCTGTTCATGGCTCATGCAAAGATGCAAAGATGAGCTGCACCTGTCATTGCACACTCGCAGCCACCACCATCAGCATCCACGTCCACGTCCTTGTCCCAGCGCAGCGTTCAGTTCTCCCTACTCCAGTCCCTGGAACGCAAGCACAAATACGCAGCGAACGCCCCAGAGGCCACAATATTAAACTCACATTTCGCGAATGCTTAGGCTCAAAATGTTGCCTTTTAGGCTTGTGGAGACGGAAGCTTTCCCCAATCTGATGGCGGAAGCCGTCCCTCAGTACTCGATCCCCAGCCGCCACTATTTCTCCCGATGTGCCGTCCCTGCATTACACAAGCACGTGTCCCAGAACATTACCCATGCCCTCAACAACGCAGTTACTGGGAAAGTCCATCTAACCACGGACACGTGGACAAGTGCTTGTGGTCAGGGACGGTGCATCTCGCTGACGGCACACTGGGTTAACATAGTGGAAGCCAGGACCAAGTCGGACCTTGGGATGGCACACGTCCTCCCGACGCCGAGGATTTGGGATCCTGGGTCAATCGGGGTTGCCCCCACATTCTATAGTTCCTGCACCTCCTCTTCTTCAGCCTTCATCTCCGAAATGACCACATCAATCGGAAGCTGTAACCACTGCAGCACTGCCTCGGCCAAGCATCAACAGGCTGTGCTGAAGCTAATATGCTTAGGTGACAAACCGCACACCGCTGAAGAGTTGTGGACAGCTCTGAAAGAGCAGGCAGATCTGAACCTACAGCCAAGCATAGTGGTGTGTGACAATGGCCGGAACCTGTTGGCAGCTCTGAAGCGAGGCGAGCTCACACACGTACCATGCCTGGCCCATGAGCTCAACCTCGTGGTTAAGCGGCTTCTCAAAACCTACCTGGATCTGCTGGATTTGCTTGTCAAAGTACACCACGTGTGTGCCCATTTTAGAAAGTCAGCTACAACTTCTGCCGCCCTTGCCGTGCTTCAGCAACGTTTGCAGTTTCCAGCTCACAGACTGGTGTACGATGTCCCCATGTCTTGGAACTTAATGTTGCATATGTTGGGAAGGATTTGTGAGCTGCACATAAGACAAGACCTCAGGAGTGGGCATGGATGTCAGACATCTGTGCCGTCCTCCAAAACTTTGAGGACTCCACCAAGATGGTGTGCGGCGTTGATGCCATAATTAGCATCACCATTCCGCTTCTCTGCCTTCTGAAATTATCGCTGCTCACAATTAAAGAGGAGGCATTGCAGGCGGAGCATGATGAGATGGAGCAAGGAACCATACAGGGTGATTCCCCATGGCCCAGCCTCATCTCTTCCCAACATGGATTGGGTGACAATGAGGAGGAGGAGGAGGAAGAATAGGAACTAGTTTTCTGCGCTATAGGCGGTACTACCCACACAACTGTCATACCATCTGTTCAGCTTAGATGGTCTGTGGAGAGGGAAGAGGGAGATTAGGAGGAGAGCATGTTCAGTCATCCTCTTGGTGATGACACGAAAGTCTTGCCATGTCTAGCACACATGGCTGAGTTTATGTTACGCTGCCTTTCCCGTGACCATCGTGTTCTCCAAATTTTGGGTGACAGTCATTACTGGTTGGTGACACTTCTAGACTCACGCTAATGAAGACCTTTCTATCTCTTATTCCCGCGGCGGACAGGTCTAATAAAATGGGGCAGTACCAGAAGGCCCTTGTTGCGGAATTATTAAAAAATTCTCATATGAAAACGCTGGAGGCAGAGGTCACAGTTCCTTGGACCACCAAGGAATACAGGCGAGTGAGACACAAATACAATCCAGCAGAGGCAGGGGAACACTGTCAAAGGTCTGGGACAGTTTTCTCAGACCCTCCCATCACACAGCCCCTGATGAGCGGGATTTTCTCACAAGGAGGGATAATTTTACGAAGATGCTGAAAGAGTACCCTGCCGACTGTGCCAACGTCCTACGTGATTCCTCTGTGCCTTATAATTGTTAGGTATCCAAGCTGGACATGTGGCATGAACTGGCTCTCTATGCCTTGAAGGTCCTGCCCTGCCGCTAACATTTTGTCAGAGCAGGTTTTTAGTGCCGCTGGGGGAATTATAACTGATAGGCGCATCCGCCTGTCAACTAAAAATGATAATAGGCTGACTCATAAAAATGAACAAGGGCTGGATTGGGCCAGACTTCTCAACACCACCGAATGATAGCAGAGGAACATAAACTCAAATCCAGTGTCTTTTTTTTGGGAGGTCTATTCCCATGCACCTCTTCACACCCAGACATGGGTATACGCTTCCTGATTTTGTCTATTTGCTGTTGTCTTCCTCCTTCTCCTCATCCTCATCCTCCACCACCATATCACCTGGGTGACCGTGATGCAACACCCACATAATTTTTTTTAAGGTTGTTTATGATGCCCGTAGGAAATGTTTGTTATACACTATGTTCATGTATACCCCCCAGGGGTAAATGTTTTTCAGCCCATGCACTTAGTGCATGGCCATTACAAGTATGGGAGACCGGCTCCTTTAAAATGGGAATTTTTTTAATGAGGCCCTCCTCTACGTCTCTTCCAAGGGGCATTGGAGTGCGTCCAAATTTTCGGCAGACCTTGCAGTCACTGCATACGCAAGAACAATATAGGAGGCCAGCTCCTTTACAATGGGAAGATTTTTTTATGAGGCCCTCCTCTACGTCTCTTCCAAGGGGCATTGGAGTGCGTCCAAGTTTTTGGCAGCTCTTGCAGTCACTGCATACACAATAACTGTATAGAAATTCTGCTCCTTTCTAATGAGAACATGTTGTTACAGAGGCCCTCCTCTATGTGTCTTTAAATTGGTATTGAATATGTAAGAACAGTATAGTAGATTCGCTCCTTTATAATGGGAACATTTTTTTTAATGAGGCCCTCCTCTACTTCTCTTCCAAGGGACATTGGAGTGCGTCTAAGTTTTTGGCAGCCCTTGCAGTCACTGCATACACAATAACTGTATAGAAATTCTGCTCCTTTCTAATGAGAACATGTTGTTACAGAGGCCCTCCTCTATGTGTCTTTAAATTGGTATTGAGGTTTTTCCTACATTTAGGCAGCCGTTGCAGTCACTGCATACGCAATAACTGTATAGTAGAACCCCTCCTTTCTAATTGGAACATGTCATTACTGAGGCCCACCTCTATGTGTCTTCAAATTTGTATTAGGGTATTTCACAAATTTAGGCAGCCCTTGCAGTCACTGCATGGGCATTACCACTATAGGAGACCCACTCCCTTATAATGGGAATTTTTTTTTTTCTGAGGCCCTCATCTATGTCTCTTCAAAGGGGTATTGGGGTGCGTCCAAATTTTTGGCAGCCCTTGCAGTCACTGCATATGCAATAACAGTATAGGAGACCCACTCTTTAATAATGAAAACAACAAAGCATAGCCGGCTGATAGCCCTCTAACGATAGTGAGGGCCGACAGCTGGCCCTTTAAAAATAGTAAGGGCCGCCTGATGACCTTATGAAAATAGGCTTTGTGACTTTTCCTTCATAAATGAAACAGGATGTGTCTGATCATGTCTCACACACCACATGGGAAGATAAGGCAGTAAAATGTTAAAATGATATTTACTGGTAAATGTATTTTTTACCTTTGAAAGCAATGCAAAAGTGTAAAAACGCATAAAAAATGCTACGTGTGAACAAAGCCCAAGGTGTGGAGGATCATTTTTGTTTTTAGTTATTTATTTTCCCTTAAGTACAAGTCATTACCCTGGAAAGGATGTTTCTTAACATTTTTCTCAGGAAAATCCATTTTGGTTTCGTTTTTGTATGTATATTTTATTGTGAGCCCGTATAAGTGGGGTAATACTCTGACAAAATTGTTCACAGCAGTGACCAGGAAGTCAGAGATGCTTCCAGGGGTCTTCACCATGCTTAGGCCCCCTGCAGACCTCCGGGGGCCGCCGTAAAAATGCTTGAGTTTCCCATAGACTTACATTGGGCTCGTTGCTCGGGTTGAGCACTCGAGTATTCCAATTTGCTTGACTCGAGCAACGAGTACCCGAGCATTTTAGTGCTCGCTTATGACTATATAACACTGTTATCCATGGCCCCTTCCCTGGCTATAAATATCAGCCTGCAGCTGTCTGCCTAGCCTTTGCTGGTTAGATTTTATAAGGGGACCCTACGTCAATTTTTTTCTGGGGTCCCCCTGTATTCTAGCTTTTAAAGACTAAGCAAACAGCTGTTGGCTGTGATTAATAGCCAGGGAACATTTTTGGCTAATGGCCCCTTCTCTGGCTAGTAATATCAGTCCCCAGTGGTTGGCTTTCCCTCTGCTGGTTATGAAAATGACATGGAAGCCCACCCCATTTTTTTAAATTAAGGGTATGTGCCCACGATCCGGATGTAGCAGCACTTTGGACACAGCATATTTTTTCTGCATCCAAAACACTGCGTTCTATCGAACGCAGGTAAATCCGCATGTGTTCACTGAACCATGCTGATTTACCGCATTCAATACATTCTAATAATCAAATTTCTGTTGCGGAAACTAGCGACTCTGCAAGAGAAATTGACATGCTGGGGTCCTGAAAGATGTGCTGCATGTCAATGTCCGTGGGTGATCTGCAGCTTCAGATGCATGCTTAGTGGCCTCCACTATCTAGTATCTGCTGCAGATTTTGACCGAGAATAAAACACTGAGAATAAAACACTTTATTTGAAATAAAACAGACACATTCTTTAATCATTTAAATTAACCAATATACTCACCCCAGGTCCGATGGTAATCCAGGGGTTAAAGCGATATCCCACATTCTTTTTTCAAATATCTTTATTTAGCTCCAAAAAGCATTCATTGCTGTACAAAAATGCCTAAAAAACGCATAAAAAGATTTCATCAAAACGCTCCAAAATCGCGTCAAAACGCACGTTTTTGCCACAGTGTTTTTGCTGCCAAGAGCTGCAGAAACCTTGCAGAAATTTCTGCAGTCAAATACTGAACATGCACACATAGCCTTAAAGCCATCCCACCAGCGTTAAAGTGTAACATAATCGGGATGGTCCTAACCTCTAGTATTAAAAACGTACTACCCGACAAATGGGAAGCTATATAAATGTTATCTCCTGCTCAAAGAAAGGGAGGCCAAACCCTAACCTGCACTAAATGAGGAAACCTGAAACATCCGAAAAAAATTAACTGTAGTATAAGTTGGTATGCACACAAAATAGGAGCAAAATAATCGCAGATCTGAGCTGCCCAATAGAATAACACTGGTCTCAGTACTATGAGATGTTTTATAGCACTCAGCCGTGTTATACGGTCCTGTGTGCGAACCCTAATAGTGTAGAAGCAGGACACAGAAAAGTTAAAGCAGTATTCCCTTCTCTAAGAACCTATCCCAATATGTAGAAGGTGTAGTAGTAATATTAGCAAATACCTCCAATTAGAAATGTAGTAAAGTTCTTCTGATTCACTATGTCACTTACCTCATGTGCAAGGCATTGCAGTAGAGTTATCCATTGTTATGACCTCTCATGTAGTGACAGTTAATTGTTAGTGGTCAAAACCATGAATACTGAAACTACTGAAATGTCCTGCACATGGAGTAAGAGACATAGCTTATCAGAAAAACTATACTACATTTGTAACTGGAGGCATTTGCTAATATTATTATGGAAGATGGGAATACCTCTTTAACAGTTAGGTGGGAGTGTTTGGGAGTAAGAGAGAGTTAGTTCCTGGATACAGTGAGTCAGTAGGCCGCATAGTAATAAGTGTGTGAAAGGAAGAAGCAGAACAGTATATGGGGCCCATTATTCTTTATACAGCATTATATGGGGCTCATTATTCTTTATGGAGCATTATATGGGTTCCATTATTCTGCATAGAGCATTATATGGGGCTCATTATACTGTATGGAGCAATATATGGGGCTCATTATACTGTATGAAGCAGTATATAGGGCTCATTATTTTGTATGAAGCAGTAGTTGGGGCTCATTATACTGTATGAAGCATTATATGGGTCTCATTATACTGTATGGAGGACTATGTGGTGCCCATAATACTGTATGGAGGACTGTGTGGTGCCCATAATACTGTATCGAGGACTATACTGTCTGGTCTGCACTATGAGCTGTGAGGATTCGCTGGTTTCTGAGCTATTGTAGAATTTACAATAGATATCACTCATGTAATGGAAGAAGTAAGTGAAATCTTTGGCATTGTACTATATATATATTCTCTGCTGTATCTGTACATCATGAATCGTGGTATGTGTTAAAGGGGCCCACTGAGACTATTTTGCCAAAATGAAAATCTGGAGCCGGCCCTGACAGGTGTGGCATATCAAGATGCTGATTAGACAACATGATTATGGCACAGGTGTGTCTTAGGCTGGCCACAATAAAAGGCTACTGTATAATATATATATATATCGATTTATAAAATAAAAATTAAAACTATGGTTACTCTTTAACTATTGCTGGCAACTTCCTTTTAAGGTGAGATGACCAGTTAAGATTCCATCGCAATATTCCATCATGACATCACAGCTATTGTGACATCATAATTCCCCACCTCTACTTGTACTAGTGTTTACACCCCTAGAGTCACTTTGATACCCCGGTGTCATTGTTTTCAGTGTTTAGCTATTTAATTAGTGATATACTGACTGCGCATTTGATTGCAATGTCTGGAATTCCTCCAGACAAACTTGAGATGTTGGCACAACTCCAGGGTATTTTTACCACCTATAGCCCTGACATTGTGCTACCACTACCCGATGGCGTCCTCAGCTTCACTTACCGGCTGGTGAGGGAACTAGTAAAGGACTGCCTGACCAAATATCACCAAGGTCGTATTACTTCTGAATACCTTCAGCACTTACAGCAGAACATCAGGACATTAGTACAACAGGTAAATAGCATGCAATCTGCACAAATTATTATTATTATTACTAGTATAATATCATTATTGGTATTATTATTATTATTATTATTATTATTATTATTATTATTATTAAAATGCCTAGTTGGTTACACTAACATAGTGGTATGATTGATATTAATACTTAGTACCAATAATTAATTTAGATTTTCTCCAATGTCAGGCATGGTCATATTTGTAATTGAGATCCCTATATTTGGAAGTGGGTGTAGGGATGTAGCATGTGCTGGCGTGATTCAGATGTCGGGGCTGGATCTCATTCCCAGTCTGGCTCTGGTCCTTCAGTAAAGATACTTTTTTAGCACCTGAATTCAGATTTCTTATAAATACATAATTAGGATTTTTATTGTGCATAATATATATTAATAATTTATCTTAGAGCATAAAAATTCCCCATTGACCAGTAGAGCAAAGTATCCATAGCTCTTTCTTATGTTCCAGTATCTGATGATCAGCCTATGGAATTGCCACCTTAACTATTGCTAGGTAATTTCCTTTTAATGTGAGATGTCACGCTAAGATTTCATCATGGAATCACTGCTATTATGACATCACCACAACCACTTACATACAAGTGTTTACACCCCTAGTGTCACAGTAATACCCCGGTGTCATTGTTTTCATTGTTTAACTATGTAATTAGTGATAAACTGAATTACTTCTGAATATCTTGAGCATTTACAGCAGAATATCAGAATATTAGTACAGTAGATAAATAGCAGGCAATCTTTACAGACAGTATAAAAATAGTAATAATAATCTATAATAATAATGTAACAAAAGTTTGTTTACATTATAATAGTTTTTTAGGTAGATTCCAATATAATATATACCCAAATACCTGGATATGTAGTATTTGTAGCTGCAGATAGGAGTAAAATGGTGACCCAAATGACGACCTCCGTTCTGCACTTTCCCTCATGATTTTCCTTTTCTATTTATTTCCATTTCTATAGGCTGAAGAAAAATCCTTAAGCGGAGAATTGGCCTTTTTTAAACAACTGGCCAAAGAAGTCCTGCATGTATTGGATCTTCCGGCCCACTCACTGGAGCGCCTGGTAAGGATCCACCATCTTCTATATCTCGTGTCCCTGTTGTCTGATCTTCTCCAGATTACCAGTCATATAGGAGAAGCTCAGATTTATGATGACAGAGGCCTCCCTGTCAGCTCCAGGCGGGCACAGGATATTTTATGACAGCCTGTCCCTGTGGCTCCATCCTCTGTGATGACAGTCTGTACTCAGCGATAGAGGGTTTTTTCTGAGTATGTCTTTCTTGATTATCACAATCTTCCTTCTTCTAAATGCTGCAAATCTGACAATAGAAGTTATTAGAGAACAGTTGTGTTTACAAGTCCTTTATATATGAATGTGGATTTACTGCAGGGATCGGCTGTGGATAGTCCGCTCAATACTGAAATTATCCAGCAAGTCCTACCTGCCCCTTATGTATGTATTAATTTAGTATTTGTGAAATGTTATACTAATAGTGCATATTATATCCATCAGGAAACATCAGAAGGTGACTCCAAAGAGGGGCAAGACCTATCTATCCCTGACCCTAATACCAGTCAGAGGGGGCTAAACCCTAATCTGATAGGAGGTAAGCCAATCATCTTTATTTTTTATATTCAAATATCGAGATATTTTTGAGAATGTCAGAGAATATGCAAATTTACTCTCCATCCTCTGCATGAGGCTCTTTAACCCCCTATAGACTATAATGGAGAGGGTGCATGTAATTCTGCTTCTCTCCTCTGGGCTCTTCTCAGCTCCAAAATGTAGAAAGAGTCTCATAGGTGTTCAGTTACGGAATTGTTTAAGGTTTAATCAGATCCTGAACAATCCCACATTCATGGACCAGTATATCTATCTATGGATGTGCCATAAATGTATGTGCAGTACACCATATACCTAGTATTATATCATTTATAGAGGTCTTGTCATTTCCTTCATTATAGGGATGTGTTATATAATAAGTACTGATATAGACTCTTGATGATTTTATCTTTATTTTAGAAACAACTGTTCCGGCAATTACTGATGGTGGAATATGTGAGACACCAGAGACCCACGAATCTACCAGTGTAAGTATCAGAGGAGACGTCTATGTATCATCAGATAACGGGGTATGAATTACACATGTAATATTATACCCCATATGACAATGTTCTTATGTAGATCAGACTTATTATATGTGTGATGACATTATTATTCCTGTCTCCTCTGTGTGATGTCCCTTATCATCTCCTGCAGTATATGTCTGTTTATGGAGGATATCCATAATGTCTGTGGAGGGTCCGGCTTGTATCACGTCTTCTACATCTGCTGCAGTGCGATCAGCAGGGACATAATACAGAGGAGAAACTTTTATTTTCCCACAGTTTCTATGTCTTAACATAATTTTTTATTATTTCTAGGCCGTGATCGGATCATTGAACTCGGGGAGAGATCCTTGTAAGTTCGACTATACACCAATCAAACTGATCAGCAGTGGATCTTTTGGGTGAGTTTTTTTTGGCATAATGTACATTTTTCCTAGGGCTCCTTATGAAAATGCCTCTATCTCTTTACCCTACTTGTACAATATTATCATAGAAAAATTATGAGTCAGCATCACTGTCCACATCTAATTGTGGCTATTCAGGTCAGTTAGGATATGACGGTTATCCATGATGTGACATGGACATGTGACATGGATCCATGAAATAACACTACGTAAATGATCACCTATGGGAGGTTCTTCTACCATCGGTGATCATTTACGTAGTGTTATTTCATGGATTCCTAGTGTTGGCCGTACATTTAGCTTTAACCACTAATACAGAAGACTATTTGATGAGGTTTATAGACACTTTCTTATAAATCTTATAAGTTATGGATTTTCTTCTTCTCCAGAGCCGTCCACTTAGTGCGTCACAGAGAGACAAACCAGACATTCGCTATGAAGAAACTGGACAAGTGGACTGTGAGTGATCCAGTAGTTATGGAAGCGGCCTTTCTAGAGAGGGACATCCTAACATTCTCCGATTGTCCCTTTGTGGCCTCCATGTTTTGCTCCTTTCCAACTAAACGTCATCTGTGCATGGTCATGGAATATGCACCAGGTAGGTCATATCCATGGTATCTATATCCAGCCCTGGTCTGGAGCACTTTCACAGAGAAATAAATAAGAGGCTTTGCAGATGAGGCCTGGCTCTGTCTTCTCATATAGGGTCACTCTGCAGTATACAGTGTATGCTTTACATTGTACAGTATATCTCAAAAGTTTCCGCCTAATTCTCATTCACACTCATCAAGTGTAATTTACATTGTAACAAACCCTCTCCCTTTGCTTTCTGCTGTAGGAGGAGACTGTGGCAGTCTTATCAACAAACAAGGGCCTTTACCTGTCCCCTTGGCCCGTTTATACATTGCCGAAACAGTTCTCGCGGTGGAATACCTTCATAGCTATGGTGTGGTGCACAGAGACCTGAAGCCTGACAAGTAAGTGACCCTTGTAGTATAAAAAAGGAGAATACAATTAGAGATTGTCATAAAGTCCATAGGTTATTACTAGTGGCTAACACCATCTTTTTTTTTCACAGCCTCCTGATAACGGCAACTGGTCATATTAAAGTTAGCGATTTTGGCCTTTCCAAACTTGGCCTCATGAGACCAACATCAGAGATCTACAAGGCCCCAACTGAGGACATCACCAGGGAGTTCCGTAATAAAGAGGTTGGCTTTACTTCCAGGAACTTATTCTTTACTGATCTCATCTATTTCTCCTCTATTTTCTGATCTAGAAAACGTTCCAACTGATGTTATTTGTCACAACTATTTTCATTGATTATCAACTTATTCTTCTTTTGCTTTCCAGATTGCTGGCACCCCTTATTACATGGCCCCAGAAGTCATCTTACAGAATGGATATGGAAGGCCTGCTGACTGGTGGTCAGTTGGAGTCACCCTATATAAATTTCTTCTAGGATATGTACCATTTAATGGGAATTCCATATATGACACTTACTGCATTATTGTCCGTGGTAAGTAAAATAATCTAAATTCTATGTGATGTCATTGTTATTTGGTTGAATTGGTGAAAGGTTTTTTATAATTTTCTCTAATATTTGCTTTTTATATAACAGATGATGTAATTTGGGATTTTAATAATTCCGCTCCTCCTCCTGAAGCTCGGGACCTCATCACTGAGTTGCTTAGAAAAAATCCAACATATAGACTTGGGACAGGTAATGTATATAATAGTATTAATAATGACTTATTACACCCCTGTGACCAAACAAACCATTAAGTTCATAACGATCAGCACTGAGGTTCTCTACTCTATCAGCTTGCTCATTCCCCATTCTTCATGCTATGTCTTTCAGTATGTTTCCTTCACTTTGGCTCTGTAACATCTTCATTTCAGATTAACATAAACTTTTCCGATATGGAGCCGGCTATCTGACAATGTCTATAACTCTATTTATTGTCTTCTTTTTCCAGGAGGAGCAAATGAGATTAAGATGCATCCATTCCTGCATGACTTAGACTTTGACAATCTTCTAAGTCAGAAGGCGCTGTTCGTTCCTGATCTTGAATCTGTAGAGGACACCAAATACTTTGAGAGTAAGTGGAATGAGACATCATCTGCAGAATACTGCTGTTTTCACGTAAAATGAAAGACAAGACAATTAGTTTCCATAATTATTAGGAATAAAATGGCGACTGTCTGTGTTATACTAATGATCTTTGACAACACTTGTATTTTGTAGCTCGTACTTGGAGACACAAACATTCGGATTCATATAGGTGGGACATGATTACGGACATTGACTGGCCAGAAGGCAAAAACTTTGTTTCAACCTCCCAGAAGTTTTCTAAAGTAAGTTTGTGACAGATAAGATCCATAAAACCTATTATCAAAGATAACAGCCGGGGGAGTGAGAGGGGTTCACACAGATCCATAGATCGTTTGTCAGGCATAATAGCTGGGGAAGGTGGAGGGGTCACAAATATCCCACCGCGCATACCAGTTTTTTCACAGATGACACCGGAGAAATCACACAGATCCCACCGCTGCCACTAGTTTGTCAGGGAGACGTAACCTCGCTGCCTCCAATCGTCAGGGCAATTGCACAATTGACTGACGAGTGAAGGCCAAGGCCGCGATTGCTTCCTCTACTAGGCCAGTTATTGGTGAACTCACAGTAAGCATATGGTATATACACCTCCGATTCCTACAAATAGAATATATATATGCCTGGGTACGGTCACTGTCAACTCCAGAATAACAAAGGGAACTACTGGTTGCCACCACCAATCATACAGGCCAATTTATGAAGGGAAGCACTCCAATTGGGAAAAGGGAACACTCTGACAGTGAACTATGTCTTCCAGAATGACAATGACAGACACCCCAATTCTGCTTTATATTAGATCAAGGTTACGCCCATATACCTCCCCTTGGTGAACTCATGTGGGGACTGGTTGTGGGATGTGCTAGGTCTTTCAGAATTTTATGAGATCCCTAACTTACTGGATATCTTCACCCCTGGAAGGTACCATTCAGTAGATATTGTCGTCATGCTTGTTATCGCGATTTTACGTGCCTACACAGATGAAACATGACATGGATGGCACCATCCATCAGGCTGATATTAAGTTGGAGGGGTTAGAATAGAATCACGGTGATGTGAGTGAATGCATTAAGTTTGTTCCTTTGATACAATGTGGAAAATATGTCTCCCATAAATACCGGATCAATGCAAACCCCATTATTCTTCACTGACTACTCTCTCCAAAATGTCTCAGAACCGTGCTTTGATCAAAGGAATCTCTAGCCTGGAAAGGATACTTCTCCACCTCTCTGTAAACAAATCTCAATCTTTGTGTCTTTTTTACAGATTAAACCTCATATTGCAATTACCTGGTCAGTGCAGGAGGTCCATACTTCAATGGAGTTGAAGTGTCAGCTCTCTCACTTCCCCAATTATAATTTGTTTCTCTCTTCCCCAGCTATAATTAATCCTATATCTTCAACTTGGGGGGGGATAACATTCTCTATTTGGAGATGTCTTTAGGGACTTTAATTTTTCTCTGACACCTATAATTAAAAGCTGTTTTATAATTAAATACATTTTATATTTTTTTTCTGTGTATTTTAGTTCTGTTCTACCAATACGAGGATGATAAACAATGAGGAACCCAAGTCACCTCCAGAGTATTCCCGAGACAGTGCAAAACACTCAGACATGTAAGTAGATTACACTAGTGAAATGGGTCACTAGATGGCACAGCAAACCGGGAATCAGCATTTTAGTATGGAATGAAGCACACTAGGATGTAAAAATGAACTGTTAATTGCTTGAAAAGATTAAATGTATATACAGCAGGTAATATGGTAGTTGTCCTCCAGAAGTTCTGCTTTACATGGAGGTACACACTTTACATTCACGACTGCAGGCACATGTCTTGTGAGAAACGTTACAGTGATACAGCAAGTAGGAATGGGGCCCTCCATTTTTAGCTACCTTTCGCCCTCAGCTCACTTCCATGCACAAGTTGTGCCCAAGCCTTGCAAGCCAGGTATCTCTTTACTAATGTACCTGGGTCTAGCCTACACGCAGCCTCTGTCCATTTAAAACTCCAGTGCTGTCTCAGGGTTCCAACTAACCAAGGATATACCTTTGAACCTCCAGTCCTCTAGAAGCTAAGTCTCCAGTCTGCAGTTTCCATCCTTAACTTTCAAGGCACCCAGACTTGCCTGTGACATCCAACTACCACCTATGCATTCTTGAGCACGGCATCCCCTCCATGCTATCCAAATGTGCAGGTGTCCTTCCCTTTTGTATGGTTTTTACTTGTAATTTATGTTTTTCTTCCACCAAACAGGCAGAAAGAATCTTCTTCTAAATCTGATAGTGACAAGAAATGTTGCACTGCTAAAAACAGCACGTCAGAAGCGGGAGAACGTAGAAGAGGTAAGTGTGAACATAAGCTCCATGTTGTATGATGTCAGTCCATGGAAAGAAGTCATATGGAGCAGATGTTCTCTGTCCGTAGTGGGATTGTCACATGTATAATGACTGACAATGACCCCATAGCTCTGTATGGAAAAGATTCTTCTACTGTCCTCTCACAGTGACACTATAGTAGTATTCTCTAATATTGAGTCCCATTATTTACATTAGTTATGTCTCCTCTCATAGGTTCCATCTTCCGCCGTCTGATATCATCCTGCCGGCGTGGATTTTCCAGGGCTGCCCGCACCATCAGACAAAGCTGCATATTTGCAGGCTGTCAACAGGGCACCATAAACATCGCAAGGGCAGAAAAACACCACGTGTAGTGCCCTGAAGAGAGTGCAGCATGTCCACCATCAAAGCTGCACCTGTGTGGAAGGACTTCTTCTGACCAGAAAGAAACATCTGCAGAACAAGAAGGCCTCTCTAAGAACATCTCTTCATCCTTCCATGCAATTCTTAATTAAAAAAAATTCAAATTGATTAATATCCCTTTGCATTTAATGGAATGTTATTGACATTTGTGGCATACGAGTGCTATACATCATATATGTCTGATGGGTGGGGTTACATACAGAAGAGTATTGCTTTCACGTTTGCCATTAAATGATCTAAACCTGGGCTAAAAGTGGAGGAGAGGACTAGTAATTCTGTGACATTTACAGAGTAACCGTCGTTTTGATTTTCTTTTCATTAATCAATAGTTCACATGAGAAAATAAAACATTTTGTTATTTATGTTATCAGAGAAATCTGTTTCATTCTCCACCTGGACTGATAATTCATTCTCAAAATTCTCAATTCACAGGTAAAAATTTGTCTTCAGTGAAGACAGACTTTCCCATTACTGAGATAGGAGATGACAGTTGGAGCTCATGAAGTTCTATGGAGAACTGTAACTGTGATTTCAGGAGAACTGGCATTAGATCTAGCTTCAGTCCCCTCCCCTTTTCATAGAATTTTAAAAGCACCAACTGTCATCTCCTGTGTAAGTAATGTGTCCTCACTTAGATTTTACCAATGAATTGAAAGTGAAAGATCAATTTCTCTGATAAGGCATATAACAGGTTTGCTTAATTTTATATGTACTTTTGATTCATGAAATAAAGAGTAACTGTCGTAACCAGGTCCGTGGAGTCAATAAGCCAAACTTCCAAGTATAATAATTACTAATAAAAAATTTACTGCAACAAATAATAAATATTCAGCAATTTATGCATAAAAATAATTAATATTATACAATATGGAATGAGTTGTTTTCAGGTATGGAGGACGTTATACATTACTTAAATTGCATAAATTGCTGTAAACTGCTGCATTTTGGGAGGGGAGAAGGGTAGGGGGGATTTTCTATCTTTGAGTATTCATGTAAAGCTTTGATGTGAAATGTTTGTACTCATGCTTTATCCAAATGTTAAAACCTTTAATAAAAATGATTGTTCAAAAAAAAAAAGAATGAATTGTATTTTTTGTAGGCGACATTTCAGTACATACATAGAATTGTCTATATTATAATTTTAATTATGCAGAAAAGAAAGAATTTTGCTGCAGTTTCTATATACTGTATACCAATACATAGTTTAATCATAAAATATGCTATAAATTTATAGCTGTCAGGCCTTTACTGAAGCATTGGCATCAGACAGGTGTATATATTTTTATCCTGAAATTGCAGCAGTGCAGCTACAAAAAAGCAGCTTCATGTCACAAAGTAACCAAAGAAAAAAGTTGAAAAAAATATGGCCTTTAGTATTAATTAATGTACAGGTAGACAGATAGGCTATGTGGACAGTATAGAAATATAAATATCAGAGGCGGCTCTAGGTTTTCCAGCATATGGGGCAAGAATTCAGTTTGGCTCCTTCCCATACACAGCTTAAACGGTTTGAGTAGTCCTCGTGTGTCCACTCATATGCTGTTTGCACACTTAGGCCACGGCCCCACAGGGCCGGCCCGAGAGATTACGGCGCCCTGGGCGAAACTATTTTGTTGCGCCCCTACTATTCTTGGCAGTAGATGAAAACTTGGGATATAAATTTAGGAGCAAAATAAACCACAACAAAAATGATTAATTAACTCTCTCCTAACTCTTTAATCTTCTGAGAAGTTGTATAGGACAAATATATACAAAGTAATCAATAACACAAAACAAAAACGACCATAGGTAATTAAAATTTTTGTTTCCTTGCCTTTTTTTTTTTAAAGGATGACACTAAGTCACCGAGATTAATTTGTTTAGCAACTTCAGATTCTATCGAAATTGTTGCCAACCCAACCAACCTCTCTTGCATCATATTTGCCCTTAAATATGTTTTAATTAGCTTTAGTTTTGAGAAGCTTCTCTCTCCTGAGGCCACAGACACAGGCAGAGTCAAAAGAATTCTTAGAGCCACCACCAGGTTGGGGACACTTTCTTTCAAGTCAGATTTAAGCAAAAGTTCAAGAACGTCTTTTGGTGATGAATCTTCTGGAACACGTCTTGACATTGCCTGCAGTTCACCACATAGCTCTATGGCATCGATGTCTTTTACTTCATTGTGTGTAAGAGACTTTTCCAGAGCTTTACACTTATACAGAACAAATTTGCTTGGTTTTCCCTCAAGTGAACGGATGTGGTACAAAAATCCAAATTTCAATTCCATTTCTTTCAGCTGAGTGAACCGCTCATCAACTGAATTTATAGCAGTATCTAAGATCGCAAAGTAAAGGTTAATTTTGAAACTCTGTTTCTCATCTCTTATGGGCTCATCTTTCCCTTCATAAGAGAACTGTCTGTTTTTTTTCGTTAAACGTTTTGGCGCAGAACTTGACTCAAAATTAGCTGGTATGCCAAGCTCTTCTGCGATTTCCCTCGCATCAACTAACAGCTTCTCAAACTCTTCATCGCTTCTTAATGATTGCAGATATTTCTTTGTTTTGTCAAGGTGTTGAGAAGCTGCAGCTAAATCGAATTCTTGTGATTGAAGTAACTTACTTGTCAAATTGATTTCGTACAAAATGTTGAACCATACTAGAACAGATGTAACAAAAGAAAAGGTTCCAACTTGTTTAGCAAGACCTTGACTTTCTAGCCGGGAGACATTTCCAGAGCTTCCTGTGAGACTAATATTTTCTGCTATGTCCATTAGGGAATCATGGACTTCGCTCAATTGGTAACGTAGGGGGGCCAGAGCATCAATTCTACTTTCCCACCTTGTTTCGCTTAGAGGTTTTAGAGTCAGAGATGGCAAATGACGCACGAGTACTTCCCAACGCTGAGTTGACGAAGAGAAAAATACGTAGAGATTTTGAACTAACAGGAAAAAAGTTGTCACTCCAAAACAACATTTAGTAGCATCGTTGACGACTAAGTTTAGAGAATGGGAGCTGCAAGGCACAAAGAATGCACGTGGGTTTATGTCCAAAATTCGTCTTTGTAGTCCAATGTTTTTTCCCTTCATGTTGCTCCCATTGTCGTAGCCTTGCCCTCATAAGTTGTCCACAGAGAGTGACAGTTCTTCAAATGTGTCAAGACAGCGGCTGTCAAGCCACCTCCAGTTGTATCAGAAACAGGAATGAATCCCAAGAAGTGCTCTTTAATTTCAAACTTTTTGTCATCTGATGTGGAAACAAACCGAACAATGATAGTCATTTGTTCAACATGAGACACGTCAGAAGTACAATCCAGCACTACAGAAAAGTATTTTGCAGTTTTGACATCGTCAAGAATCTTTTCCTGAATACCATTACTTAGCAGTTGAATCATCTCATTCTGTATTGTTTTTCCCAAATAATGTGCATGAATCTCTTTGTCCCGGATTTTCCGAATGTGCTCACACATGACGGGATCGAACATAGCCAAATACTCCACAAATTTCAAAAAGTTCCCATTATTAGATGCAAACAATGCATCATTTGATCCACGGAATGCTAAGTTTTTGCGTACCTAGTACCCTCACTAGAGCTATCAACCTTTCTAAAATTTGATGCCAGTATTTTTCTTGCTCTTCAATTTTGCGGAAGTGTTCTTCGTCAATGGTCTTGTTCATCTTAAGTCTATTTTCGAGTTCCTTCCATTTTTGAAAGCTAATCATGTGATCTTTGCTTTTTTTGTGGCTGGCTAAAATAGAAGATATGTTTTTCCAGTCATTTACACCATCAGTACCTAAGGCTGAGCGTTTTATGATTCCTAGTTGAAGTGATGAGTCTAGAAACAACATGCAGCAAAAACAAAAAACTGAATTTTTCTGAATAGAATACGTTAGCCAATTGCGTTCAAGACTTTCACCATTGACAAGACGACGTTTATAGTGAACACAAGAAAATTTTCTACGATTAGTGTCCAAAGGAAAATCGAAATCTTTAACTTGTGTGGGGCCGAGTTTTACTACATCTAGGCGTAAGTCATCATTGATTACGGTCCACGTAGCGGGATCGTCCGAATTGTCTTTGCGTAGTATATCTATAGATGTACCAGCCTCCATGTCAGTACTGGTACTTTGATCAGATCTACCACCAGATATTGATGTTTGTAGTTCACTATTTTCAGCATGAGAAACAAATTCTATTTCCACATTCGATATTTCCGAGGCAACAGAAGCCTGTTGTTCCAACGTTTGGAATTCCGCGTCTTCATTTCTATTGCTTAGATATTTTAAAAATGACCCTTTGATTTTTGAAAGTGATTTCTCCTCCTCAGTTTTTCTTTTACGGTTCTGAAACCCCAAAAGTTTTTTCTTCTTATCAGCCATGACTCGTTACAACACACAGCATTTACCTAAAAGTTAACGCGACGATTAAAATTGTTATCTGAACATTATATAATACGATTTTACTTTTAAGACAAAAACCACAAATTTCTTTAACAATTTCCAATGTTTCCAATATTTTTGAATATCAAAACAATATACCTACCTCGCAGCGCCTAACACTTTAGAACCTAGGCCAAAAATTTACTAAAAACCTCCTATTTTCTATTTGCATTCATGAAACCTCATGGAACAATGAATCTAATGAATATACAAAATAACAGCAATGGCTCACATGATAAAGCATGCAAACAGTAGAGACATACCTCGAAAATATTATAATCGCGCGCGCCAATATGCAACAAATGTAGATACTATCTCCCTTGCCTTAGCTGGCCTGACTGGCAGTCCAGACAGTCTACGCCAATGCGTCTAAACAGACTCCTCCCACTAGCCACATCGACTGCTGATGACATCTATCAATATAATCGCCAACTAGTACCTAGTACCTAAAGTCCAAACTACGTATAAATAGGCCATATGGTACACCTACCTTTTAAGTATACGTATTTTTTTTCTCTCGGGCGCCCCCTTAGTGTAGTGTGTGCATTTTTGGGTGTTTGCTTTGCCAACATTTGAAAACTTAGGAGCAAAATAAACGCGCAGGATCAAACACCTGTCAGCAGACGATGCAAACGACTCACGTCCGTAGTTTAGCGCCTACTTTCCGTGCGTAAATTGAAGCTCAACGGTTTTTCTTTTAAATTTATGGTAAAAAAATTTATGTACACTTTTCTTTCCATCCCTAAAACTTTTTGCCTTTTGAAAAGATTTTTTATAATTTTTTCTATTTTTTCTCTGGCGCCCCCTTAGGGTCGGCGCCCAAGGCGGCCACCTAGTTCGCCTATATGTTCGGGCCGGCCCTGCGGCCCCAGTATCAGTATTTGTTCAGTATTCTGTCAGTATTTTTTCACAGGAGTGGGGGCCGTGGTCTTATGGTCATGTGCCGACGAGCTGCTCTTCATAATTCCCTCAATGTTCAGTGAAAACCTGCAGCCCCTACTTCACTCAGAGAGGCAGGAAGAGAAGCTAGTGACTAGAGATTAGCGAACCTGAGCTGTAAAGTTTGGGGTACGTACCGGACCTGAACTCCTAACACTGACTTCTCCTGGAAGTCTATTTTACAACTCGGGAGCTTGAGAAAGAGACCGCGGTTGCGGGCGAAACAAGTCACTTTTTTTCTCTTATCTCCAGCTTGTTAACCAGCCAAGTGTCATGCTATTTTAGCTTGTTTCTATAAAATTTAGCTAATTTTTAAATCGGGAGCTGGATCTATTTTTTCCTTTTTCTACCATTCGTCCACGATGGGATCAGAATGGAGTTCCATGCACCTGAATCAACCCATGAGTGGTGAGCTGACTTCTCTTTATAACTTTATTTACATGGCCCTGTAATCTCACAAGTTATGGATTATTATATGTGTACAGGATCAGAACAAATAACAGTATTGTGAGAGCAGGAGTTACTTTATCTATCCTGACTCCATTTTTATTTTTGCACGTGTATCTTCTGCTTACCAGAATGGAGTTTGACTCAGTATGTGTGTGAGATAAGGAGTCTTTGGAATGTCTTTGTCTAGCGACTCAGAGAAAATATAAGGAAGAAACGGAACTAGAAAGTGAGAGATTCCTAAAATCCAAAACTGGGGTATAGACAGAATTACCCTTAGCCAATGAGATGTATGTATGCTAATGCCAGCACATATGTAGAGATAAGCTGAGCCAATTATATTGTTACCATGTATGACTATTAACAAACTATAAAACCTTGACCGATGATGTAATAAAAAATGATCTGCCCTGATGCTCAATGTATCAGATATGGTTCTTCTGTGCACATATTTGAATTTTACAAATTAATTTGAAACAGACACAACGTCTCAGAACGTCTCACATTATGTAGCGATGACAAGCACATTTATACATTACCAGAACTACAATCAGTGCAGAAATGCATCACCAGAACTACCAGCAGTACAGAAATACAATACAGACCAAAAGTTTGGACACACCTTCTCATTTAAAGATTTTTCTGTATTTTCATGACTTTGAAAATTGTACATTCACACTGAAGGCATCAAAACTATGAATTAGCACATGTGGAATTATATACTTAACAAAAAGGTGTGAAACAACTGAAAATATGTCTTATATTCTAGGTTCTTCAAAGTAGCCACCTTTTGCTTTGATGACTTCTTTGCACACTCTTGGCATTATCTTGATGAGCTTCAAGAGGTAGTCACCAGAAATGGTTTTCACATCACAGGTGTGCCCTGTCAGGTTTAATAAGTGGGATTTCTTGCCTTATAAATGGGGTTGGGACCATCAGTTGTGTTGTGCAGAAGTCGGGTGGATACACAGCTGATAGTCCTACTGAATAGACTGTTAGAATTTGTATTATGGCAAAAAAAAAGCAGCTAAGTAAAGAAAAACAAGTGGCCATCATTACTTTAAGAAATGATTGTTAAGAGGAGACTTTGTGCAGCAGGCCTTCATGGTAAAATAGCTGCTAGGAAACCACTGCTAAGGACAGGCAACAAGCAGAAGAGACTTGTTTCGGCTAAAGAACACAAGGAATGGACATTAGACCAGTGGAAATCTGTGCTTTGGTCTGATGAGTCCAAATTTGAGATCTTTGGTTCCAACCATTGTGTCTTTGTGCGATGCAGAAAAGGTGAACGGATGGACTCTACATGCCTGGTTCCGACCGTTAAGCATGGAGGAGGAGGAGGTGTGATGGTGTGGGGGTGCTTTGCTGGTGACACTGTTGGGGATTTATTCAAAATTGAAGGCATACTGAACCAGCATGGCTACCACAACATGTTGCAGCGGCGTGCTATTCCATCCGGTTTGCGCTTAGTTGGACCATCATTTATTTTTCAACAGGACAATGACCCTAAACACACCTCCAGGCTGTGTAAGGGCTATTTGACCAAGGAGGAGAGTGATGGGGTGCTACGCCAGATGACCTGGCCTCCACAGTCACCAGACCTGAACCCAATCAAAATGGTTTGGGGTGAGCTGGACCTCAGAGTGAAGGCAAAAGGGCCAGCAAGTGCTAAGCATCTCTGGGAACTCCTTCATGATTGTTGGAAGACCATTTCCGGTGACTACCTCTTAAAGCTCATCAAGAGAATGCCAAAAATGTGCAAAGCAGTCATCAAAGCAAAAGGTGGCTACTTTGAAGAACCTAGAATATAAGACATATTTTCAGTTGTTTCACACTTTTTTGTTAAGTATATAATTCCACATGTGTTAATTCATAGTTTTGATGCCTTCAGTGTGAATGTACAATTTTCATAGTCATGAAAATACAGAAAAATCTTTAAATGAGAAGGTGTGTCCAAACTTTTGGTCTGTACTGTACATCAATAAAACCCTTAACTGTACTGGACTACATCACCAGAAGCCCCATCAGTACAGGACTACATCACCAAAAGCCCCATCAATACAGGACTACATCACCAAAAGCCCCATCAATACAGGACTACATCACCAAAAGCCCCATCAGTGCAGGACTACATCACCAAAAGCCCCATCAGTACATGACTACATCACCAAAGGCCGCATCAGTACAGAACTAAATCACTAAACGCCCCATCAGTACAGGACTACATACCAAAAGCCTCATCAGTACAGGACTACAGCACCAGAACCACCATCAATGCAGGAATACAGCACCAGAACCACCATCGGTACAGGAATACAGCACCAAGTTTCTACAGCATTCAATTGTAATGTCAGCCTCATATACAATTTTATCACATGAACCTACAATTTCCATTATGTCCTTAACATGAAAAACTAGGGCTTACCAGGTTTATACCATGTTTATAATCCTAAAAAACCCAAGACAGAAACAAAAAAAACATATGCCCTGCTGTAAGTAAATAAATAAAAGCAACAGTGCATATAAATAACATAGGGTACTTAGTAAACACCATTTTTGATTAAAAAAGTGTAAGGCTATGTGCACACTGTGCATTTTTGGTGCGTTTTCGCAGCTTTTTGTTCCGCTCGGAAATGGGCCAAAAACGCTAGGGAATCATTGTGCCAGCTATTGCAATGACAATCCTGAAGTGCTGTGCACATAATCAGGAATTTTCCTACTGGATTGTAGTTGCGTTTAAATCTGCAGCATGTCAATTCTTTGTGCGTTTTTGCAGCATTTTTCACCCATTGACTTCAATTGAGTCAGTCAAATTAGCAGCAAAAATGCAGGTATAAAAATATTTGCGGATTTGCTGGGATTTTTGCTTCATATTTGACTAACTCAATTCAAGTCAATGAGTCAACCTTCAGACAGGCAGAGTAGGGAGAGGTGCTGCTGTTTGAGGGACATAACTGGCGGTGTAATAGTTAGATAGAATCATAGAATGGTAGAGTTGGAGGGGACCTCCTGGGTCATCTGGTCCAACCCCCTGCTCAAAGCAGGATTCACTAAATCATCTCAGACAGATGTCTGTCCAGCCTCTGTTTGAAGACGTCCATTGAAGGAGAACTCACCACCTCTCGTGGCAGCCTGTTACACTCATTGATCACCCTAACTGTCAAAAAGTTTTTTCTAATATCTAATCTGTGTCTCCTCCCATTCAGTTTCATCCCATTGCTTCTAGTCTTTTCTTGTGCAAATGAGAATAAATATGATCCTTCTACAATGTGACAGCCCTTGAGATATTTGTAAACAGCTATTAAGTCTCCTCTCAGTCTTCTTTTTTGCAAGCTAAACATTCCCAAATCCTGTAACCGTTCCTCATAGGACATGGTTTGCAGACCAGTCACCATTCTGGTCGCTCTTCTCTGAACTTGCTCCAGTTTGTCAATGTATTTTTTAAAATACATTGACAAAGCCATTTACGACCAGTCTTTGAGTCCGATCACTAAGCCAGTTATGAATCCACCTAACAGATGCCTTGTCCATTCCATACTTGGTCATTTTTTCAATAAGGATGGTGTGAGATACTTTGTCAAATGCTTTGCTGTAGTCAAGATATACTATATCTACAGCATTTCCCTGAGCCACCCAGTCAGTGATTCTGTCATAGTAGGAAATTAAGTTAGTCTGACTTGTTAGTTACAAACCCATGCTGACTCTGGTTAATCACTTCATTCTTATCCAGGTACTTACATACATGTTGTTTAATAATTTGTTCAAAGATCTTTCCTGGTATAGAAGTCAGACTCACCGCCCTATAGTGCCCTGGGTCCACCTTCTTCCCCCTTTTGAAGATAGGAACAACATTTGCTCTTCTCCAGTCTTCAGGGACTTCTCCTGTTCTCCAAGAATTTTCAAAGATTATGGAGAGTGGTTCTAAAATTTCTTCTATGATCTCCTTCAGTACTCTGGGGTGTAATTCATCTGGACCTGGAGACTTGAACTCATTTATGTTAGCTAAATATTCCCTCACAGTCTTTCTGTTTACAGATAACCTGGATTCTTCTATTCCTTTAATAGGACAGTGAAGATCAGTTGATCCATTTGATAAACATTTATTTTTTTCTTTTTAGCATGTGTTTAAGTTCCGTGTTCATCCATCCTGGTTTCCTTAAATGCTTCCCATTCTTCCTACTTTTCGGGATTGTTAACGATTGTGCTTTGAGAATCTCATTTTTAAAAATTTCCCATCCTTCCTGGACATTTTTGTCCTTAAGGACATCCAGCCATTGGATCACTCCTATTCTCTTTCTGAGTCGCTTAAAATCTGCCTTTCTGAAATCTAACCTTGAAGTTTGAGTCTTCACATGTCTTCCTTCTCTAGTTATCCAAAATTCTATAATAGCGTGATCGCTGCCTCCTAGGGTCCCAGCCACTTGTACCTCCTCAACCATTTCCTCCCTGTTTATAAAGATTAGATCCAAAGCAGCAGATCCCCTTGTTTTCTCCCCTACCTTTTGGAAGATAAAGTTGTCAGCAAGAGAGGATAAGAATTTGCTTTCTCCATCCAGGAGGATTCTGAGGGCTTACAAGGTTATTCATTGTGGGCAAAGTCTTATCTAGCTGTATTTCTTCATGGTTCTCCTGCGTGAGAGCCTGGTACTGGTCTGAGCAGTATGGGTGCTGACTGCCTCTCGATCCTCCTGCTTCTCTGAGTCACATGCTTCCATTCCTCTGTTTTGTCAGGTGCAGTTCGAATTTCTTCTCTTTCTGTATCATGAAGAGATAATTCTGCTCTGTCTAAGAACTCTTCACCTTCCTTAATGATTTTCAAGGTAGTTAACCTCTCTTCTAGATATCGCAACTTTTCCTCCAACAGGGACACAAGCTTGCATTTCTGGCATGTGAAGTTTGGCTTTTCCACTGGCAAGTCTGTGAACATGTAGCAGGATATGCAGCTCACCAAATGGCTCCTGGACTCTTCCATGTTCTTTATTGTTAATGAAAACAGTGAAAAGCGCTCCAAAATATATAGATATAGGAACTCCAGTATACAGTGCATTGTGAAAGTATTTGGCCCCCTTGAACTTTTCTACCCTTTGCCACATTTCTGGCTTCAAACATAAAGATATAAAATTCTAATTTTTTTGGGAAGAATCAACAACAAGTGGGACACAATCGTGAAGTGGAATGAAATTTATTGGATATTTTAAATTTTTTTAACAAATTAAAAACTGAAAAATGGGGCATGCAATATTATTCAGCCCCTTTACTTTCAGTGCAGCAAACTGACTCCAGAAATTCAGCGAGCATCTCTGAATCATCCAATGTTGTCCTAAATGACTGGTTATGATAAATAGAATCCACCTGTGTGTAATCAAGTCTCCGACAAATGCACCTGCTCTGTGATAGTCTCAGGTTTCTATTTCATGTGCAGAGAGCATCATGAAGACCAAAGAACACACCAGGCAGGTCAGAGATACTGTTGTGGTGAAGTTTAAAGCCGGATTCGGATGCAAAAAGATTTCCCAAGTTTTAAACATCTCAAGGAGCACTGTGCAAGCGATCATATTGAAATGGAAGGAGTATCAGACCACTGCAAATCTACCAAGACCCGGCCGTCCCTCTAAACTTTCATCTCGAACAAGGAGAAGACTGATCAGAGATGCAGCCAAAAGGCCCATGATCACTCTGGATGAACTGCAGAGATCTACAGCTGAGGTGGGAAAGTCCGTCCATAGGACAACAATCAGTCGTACACTGCAAAAATCTGGTCTTTATGAAAGAGTGGCAGGAATAAAGCCATTTCTCAAAGATATCCATAAAAAGTCTGGTTTGAAGTTTGCCACAAGCAACCTGGGAGACACACCAAACATGTGGAATAAGGTGCTCTGGTCAGATGAAACCAAAATCGAACTTTTTGGCCACAATGCAAAACGATATGTTTGGCGTAAAAGCAACACAGCTCATCACCCTCAAAACACCATCCGCACTGTCAAACATGGTGGTGGCAGCATCATGGTTTGGGCCTGTTTTTCTTCAGCAGGGACAGGGAAGATGGTTAAAATTGATGGAAAGATGGATTCAGCCAAATACAGTATCATTCTGGAAGAAAATTTGTTGGAGTCTGCAAAAGACCTGAGACTGGGACGGACATTTATCTTCCAACAAGACAATGATCCCACACATAAAGCAAAATCTACAATGGAATGGTTCAAAAATAAACGTATCCAGGTGTTAGAATGGCCAAGTCAAAGTCCAGACCTGAATCCAATAGAGAATCTGAGGAAAGAGCTGAAAACTGCTGTTCACAAACGCACTCCATCCAACCTCAATGAGCTCGAGCTGTTTGCAAGGAAGAATGGGCAAGAATTTCAGCCTCTCGATGTGCAAAACTGACAGAGACATACCCCAAGCGACTTGCAGCTGTAATCATAGCAAAAGGTGGCGCTACAAAATATTAACTCAAGGGGGCCGAATAATATTGCATGCCCTGCTTTTCAGTTTTTAATTTGTTATAAAAGTTTAAAATAGCCAATAAATTTTGTTCCACTTCACGATTGTGTCCCACTTGTTGTTGATTCTTCCCAAAAAAATAGAATTTTATATCTTTATGTTTGAAGCCAGAAATGTGGCAAAAGGTAGAAAAGTTCAAGGGGGACAAATACTTTCACAATGCACTGTATATATATATATATATCCATCTGAACTAACATGCCTTCTGAGGACTAATTCAGCTGCATATATTCAGTGGTGATAGCAGGAGTTAGGCAGGCAGGGATTGTGACAGTGTATACAGCACAAGAGGGTCCATTGAACGTTCTGTCTGCTCGTGCTGATACAGATATCTATAGACATAGCCCCAGATATCAGGGGCAAGGGCTAATTTTTTTTGTCTTAATCCTGATTATTTTCTAAAAAAAGTAATAGTGTCCAACATTTTACTGCTCCATTTGCATGTTAGCACTGCAGAATATAGCCAGATCTTTTCCATCATCAGACGTGATCCCATATTACAGCAATAAAAATTCAGAAATTTGTAGTGAACGTGGAAAATATTATTCTTCATTTACAATTTGTAGCAGTGTGTCAGTAAAGTCATTCACACGTGGTCACTGTGAATAATAGGAAACTACAAGCCCGCTATTTAAAATCGTGGTTGTCCGTCAGACGTATCAAATATAACTGCGGTACAAATCCAGCCATTTATAGTGACTGTGGAAAATATTGTCCTCCATTTACAGTTTGTAGCAGTGTGTCAGTGAAGCTATTTACACGTGGTCGCTGTGAATAATAGGAAACTACAAGCCCGCTATTTAAAACTGTGGGCGTCCGTCAGACGTATCACATATAACTGCGATACAAATCCAGCCATTTGTAGCAACCGTGGAAAATATTGTCCTCCAGTTACAGTTTGCAGCAGTGTGTATTATCCTCCATTTAAAATAGGCAAGGCGCGTGGCAAGGGACGGGGAAAGGGATGTGATGGTGATGGTGCATGCAGAGGTCAAGGCCGAAGCAATAGGCAAGCTGAAATTGTGCCACAACAAACACCCACATCTTGTCGACTGACCCTACTGTCCCAATTACTAGGGGACCGCAGCACACCACTATTGAAACCAGAGCAGTGTCAAAAGGTTGTTGGTTGGATAGCAGACAATGCTTCCAGTTACTATGCCACCACCGCCACCACCCTGCCTTCCACACTGTCAAGTCTCAGTAGCTGTGAATCTGGACTGCATATTCCTCACACTGATCCTCCTTCCTCCCACCATGCCGAGTGCCCGGAGACAACTGATCCCACACTTGGACACTTCGAAGAACTGTTAACTTTTCCATTTATAGATTCTTCGAGCCTCTCGCCTGGCCAGCTTGAAGCGGGGCAAGAGGAGATCGCATGTAGCGATGCCCAAATATTTGAGCAGCCACGGTCACACGGGGGGAGGGAGGCCTAGCACCACAACAGAAAGGAACAAGCAGTGTGGTGCCCACAGACACCAGGTGGGAAACCGTTCACCGGAACACCAACACAATGGAAGTTGCGACTACACCTGTTAGGTCTTCCCGAGTCTGGTTCTTTTTTATAGACTCTGCAGATAACCCCAAAAAGGCCATTTGCACCATCTGGCAGGCCAACATCAGCAGGGGTAGCAAAACTAGCAGCCTGACCACCAACAGCATGCTCAGGCACATGATAGCAAAGCTCCCGACTAGGTGGGCCGAACGCCAGGGTCCAAAAACAGTGTCTGCGGGTGACACCACTGCTTGCTCTGCTGTTGTACGTGCACGCCAATCACCTGTTCATGGCTCATGCAAAGATGCAAAGATGAGCTGCACCTGTCATTGCACACTCGCAGCCACCACCATCAGCATCCACGTCCACGTCCTTGTCCCAGCGCAGCGTTCAGTTCTCCCTACTCCAGTCCCTGGAGCGCAAGCACAAATACGCAGCGAACGCCCCAGAGGCCACAATATTAAACTCACATTTCGCGAATGCTTGGGCTCAAAATGTTGCCTTTTAGGCTTGTGGAGACGGAAGCTTTCCCCAATCTGATGGCGGAAGCCGTCCCTCAGTACTCGATCCCCAGCCGCCACTATTTCTCCCGATGTGCCGTCCCTGCATTACACAAGCACGTGTCCCAGAACATTACCCATGCCCTCAACAACGCAGTTACTGGGAAAGTCCATCTAACCACGGACACGTGGACAAGTGCTTGTGGTCAGGGATGGTGCATCTCGCTGACGGCACACTGGGTTAACATAGTGGAAGCCAGGACCCAGTCGGACCTTGGGATGGCACACGTCCTCCCGACGCCGAGGATTTGGGATCCTGGGTCAATCGGGGTTGCCCCCACATTCTATAGTTCCTGCACCTCCTCTTCTTCAGCCTTCATCTCCGAAATGACCACATCAATCGGAAGCTGTAACCACTGCAGCGCTGCCTCGGCCAAGCATCAACAGGCTGTGCTGAAGCTAATATGCTTAGGTGACAAACCGCACACCGCTGAAGAGTTGTGGACAGCTCTGAAAGAGCAGGCAGATCTGAACCTACAGCCAAGCATAGTGGTGTGTGACAATGGCCAGAACCTGTTGGCAGCTCTGAAGCGAGGCGAGCTCACACACGTACCATGCCTGGCCCATGAGCTCAACCTCGTGGTTAAGCGGCTTCTCAAAACCTACCTGGATCTGCTGGATTTGCTTGTCAAAGTACACCACGTGTGTGCCCATTTTAGAAAGTCAGCTACAACTTCTGCCACCCTTGCCGTGCTTCAGCAACGTTTGCAGTTTCCAGCTCACAGACTGGTGTACGATGTCCCCATGTCTTGGAACTTAATGTTGCATATGTTGGGAAGGATTTGTGAGCTGCACATAAGACAAGACCTCAGGAGTGGGCATGGATGTCAGACATCTGTGCCGTCCTCCAAAACTTTGAGGACTCCACCAAGATGGTGTGCGGCGTTGATGCCATAATTAGCATCACCATCCCGCTTTTCTGCCTTCTGAAATGATCGCTGCTCAGAATTAAAGAGGAGGCATTGCAGGCGGAGCATGATGAGATGGAGCAAGGAACCATACAGGGTGATTCCCCATGGCCCAGCCTCATCTCTTCCCAACATGGATTGGGTGACAATGAGGAAGAGGAGGAGGAAGAATAGGAACTAGTTTTCTGCGCTATAGGCAGTACTACCCACACAACTGTCATACCGTCTGTTCAGCTTGGATGGTCTGTGGAGAGGGAAGAGGGAGATTAGGAGGAGAGCATGTTCAGTCATCCTCTTGGTGATGACACGAAAGTCTTGCCATGTCTAGCACACATGGCTGAGTTTATGTTACGCTGCCTTTCCCGTGACCATCGTGTTCTCCAAATTTGGGTGACAGTCATTACTGGTTGGTGACACTTCTAGACTCACGCTAATGAAGACCTTTCTATCTCTTATTCCCGCGGCGGACAGGTCTAATAAAATGGGGCAGTACCAGAAGGCCCTTGTTGCGGAATTATTAAAAAATTCTCATATGAAAACGCTGGAGGCAGAGGTCACAGTTCCTTGGACCACCAAGGAATACAGGCGAGTGAGACACAAATACAATCCAGCAGAGGCAGGGGAACACTGTCAAAGGTCTGGGACAGTTTTCTCAGACCCTCCCATCGCACAGCCCCTGATGAGCGGGATTTTCTCACAAGGAGGGATAATTTTACGAAGATGCTGAAAGAGTACCCTGCCGACCGTGCCAACGTCCTACGTGATTCCTCTGTGCCTTATAATTGTTAGGTATCCAAGCTGGACATGTGGCATGAACTGGCTCTCTATGCCTTGAAGGTCCTGCCCTGCCGCTAACGTTTTGTCAGAGCAGGTTTTTAGTGCCGCTGGGGGAATTATAACTGATAGGCGCATCCGCCTGTCAACTAAAAATGATAATAGGCTGACTCATAAAAATGAACAAGGGCTGGATTGGGCCAGACTTCTCAACACCACCGAATGATAGCAGAGGAACATAAACTCAAATCCAGTGTCTTTTTTTTTGGAGGTCTATTCCCATGCACCTCTTCACACCCAGACATGGGTATACGCTTCCTGATTTTGTCTATTTGCTGTTGTCTTCCTCCTTCTCCTCATCCTCATCCTCCACCACCATATCACCTGGGTGACCGTGATGCAACACCCACATAATTTTTTTTAAGGTTGTTTATGATGCCCGTAGGAAATGTTTGTTATACACTATGTTCATGTATACCCCCCAGGGGTAAATGTTTTTCAGCCCATGCACTTAGTGCATGGCCATTACAAGTATGGGAGACCGGCTCCTTTAAAATGGGAATTTTTTTTAATGAGGCCCTCCTCTACGTCTCTTCCAAGGGGCATTGGAGTGCGTCCAAATTTTCGGCAGACCTTGCAGTCACTGCATACGCAAGAACAATATAGGAGGCCAGCTCCTTTACAATGGGAAGATTTTTTTATGAGGCCCTCCTCTACGTCTCTTCCAAGGGGCATTGGAGTGCGTCCAAGTTTTTGGCAGCTCTTAGTCACTGCATATGTAAGAACAGTATAGTAGATTCGCTCCTTTATAATGGGAACATTTTTTTTAATGAGGCCCTCCTCTACTTCTCTTCCAAGGGACATTGGAGTGCGTCTAAGTTTTTGGCAGCCCTTGCAGTCACTGCATACACAATAACTGTATAGAAATTCTGCTCCTTTCTAATGAGAACATGTTGTTACAGAGGCCCTCCTCTATGTGTCTTTAAATTGGTATTGAGGTTTTTCCTACATTTAGGCAGCCGTTGCAGTCACTGCATACGCAATAACTGTATAGTAGAACCCCTCCTTTCTAATTGGAACATGTCATTACTGAGGCCCACCTCTATGTGTCTTCAAATTTGTATTTACGGTATTTCACAAATTTAGGCAGCCCTTGCAGTCACTGCATGGGCATTACCACTATAGGAGACCCACTCCCTTATAATGGGAATTTTTTTTTTTCTGAGGCCCTCATCTATGTCTCTTCAAAGGGGTATTGGGGTGCGTCCAAATTTTTGGCAGCCCTTGCAGTCACTGCATATGCAATAACAGTATAGGAGACCCACTCTTTAATAATGAAAACAACAAAGCATAGCCGGCTGATAGCCCTCTAACGATAGTGAGGGCCGACAGCTGGCCCTTTAAAAATAGTAAGGGCCGCCTGATGACCTTATGAAAATAGGCTTTGTGACTTTTCCTTCATAAATGAAACAGGATGTGTCTGATCATGTCTCACACACCACATGGGAAGATAAGACAGTAAAATGTTAAAATGATATTTACTGGTAAATGTATTTTTTACCTTTGAAAGCAATGCAAAAGTGTAAAAACGCATAAAAAATGCTACGTGTGAACAAAGCCCAAGGTGTGGAGGATCATTTTTGTTTTTAGTTATTTATTTTCCCTTAAGTACAAGTCATTACCCTGGAAAGGATGTTTCTTAACATTTTTCTCAGGAAAATCCATTTTGGTTTCGTTTTTGTATGTATATTTTATTGTGAGCCCGTATAAGTGGGGTAATACTCTGACAAAATTGTTCACAGCAGTGACCAGGAAGTCAGAGATGCTTCCAGGGGTCTTCACCATGCTTAGGCCCCCTGCAGACCTCCGGGGGCCGCCGTAAAAATGCTTGAGTTTCCCATAGACTTACATTGGGCTCGTTGCTCGGGTTGAGCACTCGAGTATTCCAATTTGCTTGACTCGAGCAACGAGTACCCGAGCATTTTAGTGCTCGTTTATGACTATATAACACTGTTATCCATGGCCCCTTCCCTGGCTATAAATATCAGCCTGCAGCTGTCTGCCTAGCCTTTGCTGGTTAGATTTTATAAGGGGACCCTACTTCAATTTTTTTCTGGGGTCCCCCTGTATTCTAGCTTTTAAAGACTAAGCAAACAGCTGTTGGCTGTGATTAATAGCCAGGGAACATTTTTGGCTAATGGCCCCTTCTCTGGCTATTAATATCAGTCCCCAGTGGTTGGCTTTCCCTCTGCTGGTTATGAAAATGACATGGAAGCCCACCCCATTTTTTTAAATTAAGGGTATGTGCCCACGATCCGGATGTAGCAGCACTTTGGACACAGCATATTTTTTCTGCATCCAAAACACTGCGTTCTATCGAACGCAGGTAAATCCGCATGTGTTCACTGAACCATGCTGATTTACCGCATTCAATACATTCTAATAATCAAATTTCTGTTGCGGAGACTAGCGACTCTGCAAGAGAAATTGACATGCTGGGGTCCTGAAAGATGTGCTGCATGTCAATGTCCGTGGGTGATCTGCAGCTTCAGATGCATGCTTAGTGGCCTCCACTATCTAGTATCCGCTGCAGATTTTGACCGAGAATAAAACACTGAGAATAAAACACTTTATTTGAAATAAAACAGACACATTCTTTAATCATTTAAATTAACCAATATACTCACCCCAGGTCCGATGGTAATCCAGGGGTTAAAGCGATATCCCACGTTCTTTTTTCAAATATCTTTATTTAGCTCCAAAAAGCATTCATTGCTGTACAAAAATGCCTAAAAAACGCATAAAAAGATTGCATCAAAAACGCTCCAAAATCGCGTCAAAACGCACGTTTTTGTCACAGTGTTTTTGCTGCCAAGAGCTGCAGAAACCTTGCAGAAATTTCTGCAGTCAAATACTGAACGTGCACACATAGCCTTAAAGCCATCCCACCAGCGTTAAAGTGTAACATAATCGGGATGGTCCTAACCTCTAGTATTAAAAACGTACTACCCGACAAATGGGAAGCTATATAAATGTTATCTCCTGCTCGAAGAAAGGGAGGCCAAACCCTTACCTGCACTAAATGAGGAAACCTGAAACATCCGAAAAAAATTAACTGTAGTATAAGTTGGTATGCACACAAAATAGGAGCAAAATAATTGCAGATCTGAGCTGCCCAATAGAATAACACTGGTCTCAGTACTATGAGATGTTTTATAGCACTCAGCCGTGTTATACGGTCCTGTGTGCGAACCCTAATAGTGTAGAAGCAGGACACAGAAAAGTTAAAGCAGTATTCCCTTCTCTAAGAACCTATCCCAATATGTAGAAGGTGTAGTAGTATTATTAGCAAATACCTCCAATTAGAAATGTAGTAAAGTTCTTCTGATTCACTATGTCACTTACCTCATGTGCAAGGCATTGCAGTAGAGTTATCCATTGTTATGACCTCTCATGTAGTGACAGTTAATTGTTAGTGGTCAAAACCATGAATACTGAAACTACTGAAATGTCCTGCACATGGAGTAAGAGACATAGCTTATCAGAAAAACTATACTACATTTGTAACTGGAGGCATTTGCTAATATTATTATGGAAGATGGGAATACCTCTTTAACAGTTAGGTGGGAGTGTGTGGGAGTAAGAGAGAGTTAGTTCCTGGATACAGTGAGTCAGTAGGCCGCATAGTAATAAGTGTGTGAAAGGAAGAAGCAGAACAGTATATGGGGCCCATTATTCTTTATACAGCATTATATGGGGCTCATTATTCTTTATGGAGCATTATATGGGTTCCATTATTCTGCATAGAGCATTATATGGGGCTCATTATACTGTATGGAGCAATATCTGGGGCTCATTATACTGTATGAAGCAGTATATAGGGCTCATTATTTTGTATGAAGCAGTAGTTGGGGCTCATTATACTGTATGGAGCATTATATGGGTCTCATTATACTGTATGGAGGACTATGTGGTGCCCATAATACTGTATGGAGGACTGTGTGGTGCCCATAATACTGTATCGAGGACTATACTGTCTGGTCTGCACTATGAGCTGTGAGGATTCGCTGGTTTCTGAGCTATTGTAGAATTTACAATAGATATCACTCATGTAATGGAAGAAGTAAGTGAAATCTTTGGCATTGTACTATATATATATTCTCTGCTGTATCTGTACATCATGAATCGTGGTATGTGTTAAAGGGGCCCACTGAGACTATTTTGCCAAAATGAAAATCTGGAGCCGGCCCTGACAGGTGTGGCATATCAAGATGGTGATTAGACAACATGATTATGGCACAGGTGTGTCTTAGGCTGGCCACAATAAAAGGCTACTGTATAATATATATATATATCGATTTATAAAATAAAAATTAAAACTATGGTTACTCTTTAACTATTGCTGGCAACTTCCTTTTAAGGTGAGATGACCAGTTAAGATTCCATCGCAATATTCCATCATGACATCACAGCTATTGTGACATCATAATTCCCCACCTCTACTTGTACTAGTGTTTACACCCCTAGAGTCACTTTGATACCCCGGTGTCATTGTTTTCAGTGTTTAGCTATTTAATTAGTGATATACTGACTGCGCATTTGATTGCAATGTCTGGAAT
This sequence comes from Phyllobates terribilis, assembly GCF_046119375.1. NCBI lineage: Eukaryota > Metazoa > Chordata > Amphibia > Anura > Dendrobatidae > Phyllobates > Phyllobates terribilis. Next base: position 121,725,634 of record NW_027362762.1, on the reverse strand, counting down.
TCCTCCAGACAAACTTGAGATGTTGGCACAACTCCAGGGTATTTTTACCACCTATAGCCCTGACATTGTGCTACCACTACCCGATGGCGTCCTCAGCTTCACTTACCGGCTGGTGAGGGAACTAGTAAAGGACTGCCTGACCAAATATCACCAAGGTCGTATTACTTCTGAATACCTTCAGCATTTACAGCAGAACATCAGGACATTAGTACAACAGGTAAATAGCAGGCAATCTGCACAAATTATTATTATTATTACTAGTATAATATCATTATTGGTATTATTATTATTATTATTATTATTATTATTATTATTATTATTATTATTAAAATGCCTAGTTGGTTACACTAACATAGTGGTATGATTGATATTAATACTTAGTACCAATAATTAATTTAGATTTTCTCCAATGTCAGGCATGGTCATATTTGTAATTGAGATCCCTATATTTGGAAGTGGGTGTAGGGATGTAGCATGTGCTGGCGTGATTCAGATGTCGGGGCTGGATCTCATTCCCAGTCTGGCTCTGGTCCTTCAGTAAAGATACTTTTTTAGCACCTGAATTCAGATTTCTTATAAATACATAATTAGGATTTTTATTGTGCATAATATATATTAATAATTTATCTTAGAGCATAAAAATTCCCCATTGACCAGTAGAGCAAAGTATCCATAGCTCTTTCTTATGTTCCAGTATCTGATGATCAGCCTATGGAATTGCCACCTTAACTATTGCTAGGTAATTTCCTTTTAATGTGAGATGTCACGCTAAGATTTCATCATGGAATCACTGCTATTATGACATCACCACAACCACTTACATACAAGTGTTTACACCCCTAGTGTCACAGTAATACCCCGGTGTCATTGTTTTCATTGTTTAGCTATGTAATTAGTGATAAACTGAATTACTTCTGAATATCTTGAGCATTTACAGCAGAATATCAGAATATTAGTACAGTAGATAAATAGCAGGCAATCTTTACAGACAGTATAAAAATAGTAATAATAATCTATAATAATAATGTAACAAAAGTTTGTTTACATTAAAATAGTTTTTTAGGTAGATTCCAATATAATATATACCCAAATACCTGGATATGTAGTATTTGTAGCTGCAGATAGGAGTAAAATGGTGACCCAAATGATGACCTCCGTTCTGCACTTTCCCTCATGATTTTCCTTTTCTATTTATTTCCATTTCTATAGGCTGAAGAAAAATCCTTAAGCGGAGAATTGGCCTTTTTTAAACAACTGGCCAAAGAAGTCCTGCATGTATTGGATCTTCCGGCCCACTCACTGGAGCGCCTGGTAAGGATCCACCATCTTCTATATCTCGTGTCCCTGTTGTCTGATCTTCTCCAGATTACCAGTCATATAGGAGAAGCTCAGATTTATGATGACAGAGGCCTCCCTGTCAGCTCCAGGCGGGCACAGGATATTTTATGACAGCCTGTCCCTGTGGCTCCATCCTCTGTGATGACAGTCTGTACTCAGCGATAGAGGGTTTTTTCTGAGTATGTCTTTCTTGATTATCACAATCTTCCTTCTTCTAAATGCTGCAAATCTGACAATAGAAGTTATTAGAGAACAGTTGTGTTTACAAGTCCTTTATATATGAATGTGGATTTACTGCAGGGATCGGCTGTGGATAGTCCGCTCAATACTGAAATTATCCAGCAAGTCCTACCTGCCCCTTATGTATGTATTAATTTAGTATTTGTGAAATGTTATACTAATAGTGCATATTATATCCATCAGGAAACATCAGAAGGTGACTCCAAAGAGGGGCAAGACCTATCTATCCCTGACCCTAATACCAGTCAGAGGGGGCTAAACCCTAATCTGATAGGAGGTAAGCCGATCATCTTTATTTTTTATATTCAAATATCGAGATATTTTTGAGAATGTCAGAGAATATGCAAATTTACTCTCCATCCTCTGCATGAGGCTCTTTAACCCCCTATAGACTATAATGGAGAGGGTGCATGTAATTCTGCTTCTCTCCTCTGGGCTCTTCTCAGCTCCAAAATGTAGAAAGAGTCTCATAGGTGTTCAGTTACGGAATTGTTTAAGATTTAATCAGATCCTGAACAATCCCACATTCATGGACCAGTATATCTATCTATGGATGTGCCATAAATGTATGTGCAGAACACCATATACCTAGTATTATATCATTTATAGAGGTCTTGTCATTTCCTTCATTATATGGATGTGTTATATAATAAGTACTGATATAGACTCTTGATGATTTTATCTTTATTTTAGAAACAACTGTTCCGGCAATTACTGATGGTGGAATATGTGAGACACCAGAGACCCACGAATCTACCAGTGTAAGTATCAGAGGAGACGTCTATGTATCATCAGATAACGGGGTATGAATTACACATGTAATATTATACCCCATATGACAATGTTCTTATGTAGATCAGACTTATTATATGTGTGATGACATTATTATTCCTGTCTCCTCTGTGTGATGTCCCTTATCATCTCCTGCAGTATATGTCTGTTTATGGAGGATATCCATAATGTCTGTGGAGGGTCCGGCTTGTATCACGTCTTCTACATCTGCTGCAGTGCGATCAGCAGGGACATAATACAGAGGAGAAACTTTTATTTTCCCACAGTTTCTATGTCTTAACATAATTTTTTATTATTTCTAGGCCGTGATCGGATCATTGAACTCGGGGAGAGATCCTTGTAAGTTCGACTATACACCAATCAAACTGATCAGCAGTGGATCTTTTGGGTGAGTTTTTTTTGGCATAATGTACATTTTTCCTAGGGCTCCTTATGAAAATGCCTCTATCTCTTTACCCTACTTGTACAATATTATCATAGAAAAATTATGAGTCAGCATCACTGTCCACATCTAATTGTGGCTATTCAGGTCAGTTAGGATATGACGGTTATCCATGATGTGACATGGACATGTGACATGGATCCATGAAATAACACTACGTAAATGATCACCTATGGGAGGTTCTTCTACCATCGGTGATCATTTACGTAGTGTTATTTCATGGATTCCTAGTGTTGGCCGTACATTTAGCTTTAACCACTAATACAGAAGACTATTTGATGAGGTTTATAGACACTTTCTTATAAATCTTATAAGTTATGGATTTTCTTCTTCTCCAGAGCCGTCCACTTAGTGCGTCACAGAGAGACAAACCAGACATTCGCTATGAAGAAACTGGACAAGCGGACTGTGAGTGATCCAGTAGTTATGGAAGCGGCCTTTCTAGAGAGGGACATCCTAACATTCTCCGATTGTCCCTTTGTGGCCTCCATGTTTTGCTCCTTTCCAACTAAACGTCATCTGTGCATGGTCATGGAATATGCACCAGGTAGGTCATATCCATCGTATCTATATCCAGCCCTGGTCTGGAGCACTTTCACAGAGAAATAAATAAGAGGCTTTGCAGATGAGGCCTGGCTCTGTCTTCTCGTATAGGGTCACTCTGCAGTATACAGTGTATGCTTTACATTGTACAGTATATCTCAAAAGTTTCCGCCTAATTCTCATTCACACTCATCAAGTGTAATTTACATTGTAACAAACCCTCTCCCTTTGCTTTCTGCTGTAGGAGGAGACTGTGGCAGTCTTATCAACAAACAAGGGCCTTTACCTGTCCCCTTGGCCCGTTTATACATTGCCGAAACAGTTCTCGCGGTGGAATACCTTCATAGCTATGGTGTGGTGCACAGAGACCTGAAGCCTGACAAGTAAGTGACCCTTGTAGTATAAAAAAGGAGAATACAATTAGAGATTGTCATAAAGTCCATAGGTTATTACTAGTGGCTAACACCATCTTTTTTTTTCACAGCCTCCTGATAACGGCAACTGGTCATATTAAAGTTAGCGATTTTGGCCTTTCCAAACTTGGCCTCATGAGACCAACATCAGAGATCTACAAGGCCCCAACTGAGGACATCACCAGGGAGTTCCGTAATAAAGAGGTTGGCTTTACTTCCAGGAACTTATTCTTTACTGATCTCATCTATTTCTCCTCTATTTTCTGATCTAGAAAACGTTCCAACTGATGTTATTTGTCACAACTATTTTCATTGATTATCAACTTATTCTTCTTTTGCTTTCCAGATTGCTGGCACCCCTTATTACATGGCCCCAGAAGTCATCTTAGAGAATGGATATGGAAGGCCTGCTGACTGGTGGTCAGTTGGAGTCACCCTATATAAATTTCTTCTAGGATATGTACCATTTAATGGGAATTCCATATATGACACTTACTGCATTATTGTCCGTGGTAAGTAAAATAATCTAAATTCTATGTGATGTCATTGTTATTTGGTTAAATTGGTAAAAGGTTTTTTATAATTTTCTCTAATATTTGCTTTTTATATAACAGATGATGTAATTTGGGATTTTAATAATTCCGCTCCTCCACCTGAAGCTCGGGACCTCATCACTGAGTTGCTTAGAAAAAATCCAACATATAGACTTGGGACAGGTAATGTATATAATAGTATTAATAATGACTTATTACACCCCTGTGACCAAACAAACCATTAAGTTCATAACGATCAGCACTGAGGTTCTCTACTCTATCAGCTTGCTCATTCCCCATTCTTCATGCTATGTCTTTCAGTATGTTTCCTTCACTTTGGCTCTGTAACATCTTCATTTCAGATTAACATAAACTTTTCCGATATGGAGCCGGCTATCTGACAATGTCTATAACTCTATTTATTGTCTTCTTTTTCCAGGAGGAGCAAATGAGATTAAGATGCATCCATTCCTGCATGACTTAGACTTTGACAATCTTCTAAGTCAGAAGGCGCTGTTCGTTCCTGATCTTGAATCTGTAGAGGACACCAAATACTTTGAGAGTAAGTGGAATGAGACATCATCTGCAGAATACTGCTGTTTTCACGTAAAATGAAAGACAAGACAATTAGTTTCCATAATTATTAGGAATAAAATGGCGACTGTCTGTGTTATACTAATGATCTTTGACAACACTTGTATTTTGTAGCTCGTACTTGGAGACACAAACATTCGGATTCATATAGGTGGGACATGATTACGGACATTGACTGGCCAGAAGGCAAAAACTTTGTTTCAACCTCCCAGAAGTTTTCTAAAGTAAGTTTGTGACAGATAAGATCCATAAAACCTATTATCAAAGATAACAGCCGGGGGAGTGAGAGGGGTTCACACAGATCCATAGATCATTTGTCAGGCATAATAGCTGGGGAAGGTGGAGGGGTCACAAATATCCCACCGCGCATACCAGTTTTTTCACAGATGACACCGGAGAAATCACACAGATCCCACCGCTGCCACTAGTTTGTCAGGGAGACGTAACCTCGCTGCCTCCAATCGTCAGGGCAATTGCACAATTGACTGACGAGTGAAGGCCAAGGCCGCGATTGCTTCCTCTACTAGGCCAGTTATTGGTGAACTCACAGTAAGCATATGGTATATACACCTCCGATTCCTACAAATAGAATATATATATATGCCTGGGTACGGTCACTGTCAACTCCAGAATTACAAAGGGAACTACTGGTTGCCACAACCAATCATACAGGCCAATTTTATGGAGGGAAGCACTCCAATTGGGAAAAGGGAACACTCTGACAGTGAACTATGTCTTCCAGAATGACAATGACAGACACCCCAATTCTGCTTTATATTAGATCAAGGTTACGCCCATATACCTCCCCTTGGTGAACTCATGTGGGGACTGGTTGTGGGATGTGCTAGGTCTTTCAGAATTTTATGAGATCCCTAACTTACTGGATATCTTCACCCCTGGAAGGTACCATTCAGTAGATATTGTCGTCATGCTTGTTATCGCGATTTTACGTGCCTACACAGATGAAACATGACATGGATGGCACCATCCATCAGGCTGATATTAAGTTGGAGGGGTTAGAATAGAATCACGGTGATGTGAGTGAATGCATTAAGTTTGTTCCTTTGATACAATGTGGAAAATATGTCTCCCATAAATACCGGATCAATGCAAACCCCATTATTCTTCACTGACTACTCTCTCCAAAATGTCTCAGAACCGTGCTTTGATCAAAGGAATCTCTAGCCTGGAAAGGATACTTCTCCACCTCTCTGTAAACAAATCTCAATCTTTGTGTCTTTTTTACAGATTAAACCTCATATTGCAATTACCTGGTCAGTGCAGGAAGTCCATACTTCAATGGAGGTTGAAGTGTCAGCTCTCTCACTTCCCCAATTATAATTTGTTTCTCTCTTCCCCAGCTATAATTAATCCTATATCTTCAACTTGGGGGGGATAACATTCTCTATTTGGAGATGTCTTTAGGGACTTTAATTTTTCTCTGACACCTATAATTAAAAGCTGTTTTATAATTAAATACATTTTATATTTTTTTTCTGTGTATTTTAGTTCTGTTCTACCAATACAAGGATGATAAACAATGAGGAACCCAAGTCACCTCCAGAGTATTCCCGAGACAGTGCAAAACACTCAGACATGTAAGTAGATTACACTAGTGAAATGGGTCACTAGATGGCACAGCAAACCGGGAATCAGCATTTTAGTATGGAATGAAGCACACTAGGATGTAAAAATGAACTGTTAATTGCTTGAAAAGATTAAATGTATATACAGCAGGTAATATGGTAGTTGTCCTCCAGAAGTTCTGCTTTACATGGAGGTACACACTTTACATTCACGACTGCAGGCACATGTCTTGTGAGAAACGTTACAGTGATACAGCAAGTAGGAATGGGGCCCTCCATTTTAACTACCTTTCGCCCTCAGCTCACTTCCATGCACAAGTTGTGCCCAAGCCTTGCAAGCCAGGTATCTCTTTACTAATGTACCTGGGTCTAGCCTACACGCAGCCTCTGTCCATTTAAAACTCCAGTGCTGTCTCAGGGTTCCAACTAACCAAGGATATACCTTTGAACCTCCAGTCCTCTAGAAGCTAAGTCTCCAGTCTGCAGTTTCCATCCTTAACTTTCAAGGCACCCAGACTTGCCTGTGACATCCAACTACCACCTATGCATTCTTGAGCACGGCATCCCCTCCATGTTATCCAAATGTGCAGGTGTCCTTCCCTTTTGTATGGTTTTTACTTGTAATTTATGTTTTTCTTCCACCAAACAGGCAGAAAGAATCTTCTTCTAAATCTGATAGTGACAAGAAATGTTGCACTGCTAAAAACAGCACGTCAGAAGCGGGAGAACGTAGAAGAGGTAAGTGTGAACATAAGCTCCATGTTGTATGATGTCAGTCCATGGAAAGAAGTCATATGGAGCAGATGTTCTCTGTCCGTAGTGGGATTGTCACATGTATAATGACTGACAATGACCCCATAGCTCTGTATGGAAAAGATTCTTCTACTGTCCTCTCACAGTGACACTATAGTAGTATTCTCTAATATTGAGTCCCATTATTTACATTAGTTATGTCTCCTCTCATAGGTTCCATCTTACGCCGTCTGATATCATCCTGCCGGCGTGGATTTTCCAGGGCTGCCCGCACCATCAGACAAAGCTGCATATTTGCAGGCTGTCAACAGGGCACCATAAACATCGCAAAGGCAGAAAAACACCACGTGTAGTGCCCTGAAGAGAGTGCAGCATGTCCACCATCAAAGCTGCACCTGTGTGGAAGGACTTCTTCTGACCAGGAAGAAACATCTGCAGAACAAGAAGGCCTCTCTAAGAACATCTCTTCATCCTTCCATGCAATTCTTAATTAAAAAAAATTCAAATTGATTAATATCCCTTTGCATTTAATGGAATGTTATTGACATTTATGGCATACGAGTGCTATACATCATATATGTCTGATGGGTGGGGTTACATACAGAAGAGTATTGCTTTCACGTTTGCCATTAAATGATCTAAACCTGGGCTAAAAGTGGAGGAGAGGACTAGTAATTCTGTGACATTTACAGAGTAACCGTCGTTTTGATTTTCTTTTCATTAATCAATAGTTCACATGAGAAAATAAAACATTTTGTTATTTATGTTATCAGAGAAATCTGTTTCATTCTCCACCTGGACTGATAATTCATTCTCAAAATTCTCAATTCACAGGTAAAAATTTGTCTTCAGTGAAGACAGACTTTCCCATTACTGAGATAGGAGATGACAGTTGGTGCTCATGAAGTTCTATGGAGAACTGTAACTGTGATTTCAGGAGAACTGGCATTAGATCTAGCTTCAGTCCCCTCCCCTTTTCATAGAATTTTAAAAGCACCAACTGTCATCTCCTGTGTAAGTAATGTGTCCTCACTTAGATTTTACCAATGAATTGAAAGTGAAAGATCAATTTCTCTGATAAGGCATATAACAGGTTTGCTTAATTTTATATGTACTATTGATTCATGAAATAAAGAGTAACTGTCGTAACCAGGTCCGTGGAGTCAATAAGCCAAACTTCCAAGTATAATAATTACTAATAAAAAATTTACTGCAACAAATAATAAATATTCAGCAATTTATGCATAAAAATAATTAATATTATACAATATAGAATGAGTTGTTTTCAGGTATGGAGGACGTTATACATTACTTAAATTGCATAAATTGCTGTAAACTGCTGCATTTTGGGAGGGGAGAAGGGTAGGGGGGATTTTCTATTTTTGAGTATTCATGTAAAGCTTTGATGTGAAATGTTTGTACTCATGCTTTATCCAAATGTTAAAACCTTTAATAAAAATGATTGTTCAAAAAAAAAAAGAATGAATTGTATTTTTTGTAGGCGACATTTCAGTACATACATAGAATTGTCTATATTATAATTTTAATTATGCAGAAAAGAAAGAATTTTGCTGCAGTTTCTATATACTGTATACCAATACATAGTTTAATCATAAAATATGCTATAAATTTATAGCTGTCAGGCCTTTACTGAAGCATTGGCATCAGACAGGTGTATATATTTTTATCCTGAAATTGCAGCAGTGCAGCTACAAAAAAGCAGCTTCATGTCACAAAGTAACCAAAGAAAAAAGTTGAAAAAAATATGGCCTTTAGTATTAATTAATGTACAGGTAGACAGATAGGCTATGTGGACAGTATAGAAATATAAATATCAGAGGCGGCTCTAGGTTTTCCAGCATATGGGGCAAGAATTCAGTTTGGCTCCTTCCCATACACAGCTTAAACGGTTTGAGTAGTCCTCGTGTGTCCACTCATATGCTGTTTGCACACTTAGGCCACGGCCCCACAGGGCCGGCCCGAGAGATTACGGCGCCCTGGGCGAAACTATTTTGTTGCGCCCCTACTATTCTTGGCAGTAGATGAAAACTTGGGATATAAATTTAGGAGCAAAATAAACCACAACAACAATGATTAATTAACTCTCTCCTAAATCTTTAATCTTCTGAGAAGTTGTATAGGACAAATATATACAAAGTAATCAATAACACAAAACAAAAACGACCATAGGTAATTAAAATTTTTGTTTCCTTGCCTTTTTTTTTAAAAGGATGACACTAAGTCACCAAGATTAATTTGTTTAGCAACTTCAGATTCTATCGAAATTGTTGCCAACCCAACCAACCTCTCTTGCATCATATTTGCCCTTAAATATGTTTTAATTAGCTTTGGTTTTGAGAAGCTTCTCTCTCCTGAGGCCACGGACACAGGCAGAGTCAAAAGAATTCTTAGAGCCACCACCAGGTTGGGGACACTTTCTTTCAAGTCAGATTTAAGCAAAAGTTCAAGAACGTCTTTTGGTGATGAATCTTCTGGAACACGTCTTGACATTGCCTGCAGTTCACCACATAGCTCTATGGCATCGATGTCTTTTACTTCATTGTGTGTAAGAGACTTTTCCAGAGCTTTACACTTATACAGAACAAATTTGCTTGGTTTTCCCTCAAGTGAACGGATGTGGTACAAAAATCCAAATTTCAATTCCATTTCTTTCAGCTGAGTGAACCGCTCATCAACTGAATTTATAGCAGTATCTAAGATCGCAAAGTAAAGGTTAATTTTGAAACTCTGTTTCTCATCTCTTATGGGCTCATCTTTCCCTTCATAAGAGAACTGTCTGTTTTTTTTCGTTAAACGTTTTGGCGCAGAACTTGACTCAAAATTAGCTGGTATGCCAAGCTCTTCTGCGATTTCCCTCGCATCAACTAACAGCTTCTCAAACTCTTCATCGCTTCTTAATGATTGCAGATATTTCTTTGTTTTGTCAAGGTGTTGAGAAGCTGCAGCTAAATCGAATTCTTGTGATTGAAGTAACTTACTTGTCAAATTGATTTCGTACAAAATGTTGAACCATACTAGAACAGATGTAACAAAAGAAAAGGTTCCAACTTGTTTAGCAAGACCTTGACCTTCTAGCCGGGAGACATTTCCAGAGCTTCCTGTGAGACTAATATTTTCTGCTATGTCCATTAGGGAATCATGGACTTCGCTCAATTGGTAACGGAGGGGGGCCAGAGCATCAATTCTACTTTCCCACCTTGTTTCGCTTAGAGGTTTTAGAGTCAGAGATGGCAAATGACGCACGAGTACTTCCCAACGCTGAGTTGACGAAGAGAAAAATACGTAGAGATTTTGAACTAACAGGAAAAAAGTTGTCGCTCCAAAACAACATTTAGTAGCATCGTTGACGACTAAGTTTAGAGAATGGGAGCTGCAAGGCACAAAGAATGCACGTGGGTTTATGTCCAAAATTCGTCTTTGTAGTCCAATGTTTTTTCCCTTCATGTTGCTCCCATTGTCGTAGCCTTGCCCTCATAAGTTGTCCACAGAGAGCGACAGTTCTTCAAATGTGTTCAAGACAGCGGCTGTCAAACCTCCTCCAGTTGTATCAGAAACAGGAATGAATCCCAAGAAGTGCTCTTTAATTTCAAACTTTTTTCATCTGATGTGGAAACAAACCGAACAATGATAGTCATTTGTTCAACATGAGACACGTCAGAAGTACAATCCAGCACTACAGAAAAGTATTTTGCAGTTTTGACATCGTCAAGAATCTTTTCCTGAATACCATTACTTAGCAGTTGAATCATCTCATTCTGTATTGTTTTTCCCAAATAATGTGCATGAATCTCTTTGTCCCGGATTTTCCGAATGTGCTCACACATGACGGGATCGAACATAGCCAAATACTCCACAAATTTCAAAAAGTTCCCATTATTAGATGCAAACAATGCATCATTTGATCCACGGAATGCTAAGTTTTTGCGTACCTAGTACCCTCACTAGAGCTATCAACCTTTCTAAAATTTGATGCCAGTATTTTTCTTGCTTTTCAATTTTGCGGAAGTGTTCTTCGTCAATGGTCTTGTTCATCTTAAGTCTATTTTCGAGTTCCTTCCATTTTTGAAAGCTAATCATGTGATCTTTGCTTTTTTTGTGGCTGGCTAAAATAGAAGATATGTTTTTCCAGTCATTTACACCATCAGTACCTAAGGCTGAGCGTTTGATGATTCCTAGTTGAAGTGATGAGTCTGGAAACAACGTGCAGCAAAAACAAAAAACTGAATTTTTCCGAATAGAATACGTTAGCCAATTGCGTTCAAGACTTTCACCATTGACAAGACGACGTTTATAGTGAACACAAGAAAATTTTCTACGATTAGTGTCCAAAGGAAAATCGAAATCTTTAACTTGTGTGGGGCCGAGTTTTACTACATCTAGGCGTAAGTCATCATTGATTACGGTCCACGTAGCGGGATCGTCCGAATTGTCTTTGCGTAGTATTTCTATAGATGTACCAGCCTCCATGTCAGTACTGGTACTTTGATCAAATCTACCACCAGATATTGATGGTTGTAGTTCACTATTTTCAGCATGAGAAACAAATTCTATTTCCACATTCGATATTTCCGAGGCAACAGACGCCTGTTGTTCCAACGTTTGGAATTCCGCGTCTTCATTTCTATTGCTTAGATATTTTAAAAATGACCCTTTGATTTTTGAAAGTGATTTCTCCTCCTCAGCTTTTCTTTTACGGTTCTGAAACCCCAAAAGTTTTTTCTTCTTATCAGCCATGACTCGTTACAACACACAGCATTTACCTAAAAGTTAACGCGACGATTAAAATTGTTATCTGAACATTATATAATACGATTTTACTTTTAAGACAAAAACCACAAATTTCTTTAACAATTTCCAATGTTTCCAATATTTTTGAATATCAAAACAATATACCTACCTCGCAGCGCCTAACACTTTAGAACCTAGGCCAAAAATTTACTAAAAACCTCCTATTTTCTATTTGCATTCATGAAACCTCATGGAACAATGAATCTAATGAATATACAAAATAACAGCAATGGCTCAAATGATAAAGCATGCAAACAGTAGAGACATACCTCGAAAATATTATAATTGCGCGCGCCAATATGCAAAAAATGTAGATACTATCTCCCTTGCCTTAGCTGGCCTGACTGGCAGTCCAGGCAGTCTACGCCAATGCGTCTAAACAGACTCCTCCCACTAGCCACATCGACTGCTGATGACATCTATCAATATAATCGCCAACTAGTACCTAGTACCTAAAGTCCAAACTACGTATAAATAGGCCATATGGTACACCTACCTTTTAAGTATACGTATTTTTTTTCTCTCGGGCGCCCCCTTAGTGTAGTGTGTGCATTTTTGGGTGTTTGCTTTGCCAACATTTGAAAACTTAGGAGCAAAATAAACGCGCAGGATCAAACACCTGTCAGCAGACGATGCAAACGACTCACGTCCGTAGTTTAGCGCCTACTTTCCGTGCGTAAATTGAAGCTCAATGGTTTTTCTTTTAAATTTATGGTAAAAAAATTTATGTACACTTTTCTTTCCATCCCTAAAACTTTTTGCCTTTTGAAAAGATTTTTTATAATTTTTTCTATTTTTTCTCTGGCGCCCCCTTAGGGTCGGCGCCCAAGGCGGCCACCTAGTTCGCCTATATGTTCGGGCCGGCCCTGCGGCCCCAGTATCAGTATTTGTTCAGTATTCTGTCAGTATTTTTCACAGGAGTGGGGGCCGTGGTCTTATGGTCATGTGCCGACGAGCTGCTCTTCATAATTCCCTCAATGTTCAGTGAAAACCTGCAGCCCCTACTTCACTCAGAGAGGCAGGAAGAGAAGCTAGTGACTAGAGATGAGCGAACCTGAGCTGTAAAGTTTGGGGTACGTACCGGACCTGAACTCCTAACACTGACTTCTCCTGGAAGTCTATTTTACAACTCGGGAGCTTGAGAAAGAGACCGCGGTTGCGGGCGAAACAAGTCACTTTTTTTCTCTTATCTCCAGCTTGTTAACCAGCCAAGTGTCATGCTATTTTAGCTTGTTTCTATAAAATTTAGCTAATTTTTAAATCGGGAGCTGGATCTATTTTTTCCTTTTTCTACCATTCGTCCACGATGGGATCAGAATGGAGTTCCATGCACCTGAATCAACCCATGAGTGGTGAGCTGACTTCTCTTTATAACTTTATTTACATGGCCCTGTAATCTCACAAGTTATGGATTATTATATGTGTACAGGATCAGAACAAATAACAGTATTGTGAGAGCAGGAGTTACTTTATCTATCCTGACTCCATTTTTATTTTTGCACGTGTATCTTCTGCTTACCAGAATGGAGTTTGACTCAGTATGTGTGTGAGATAAGGAGTCTTTGGAATGTCTTTGTCTAGCGACTCAGAGAAAATATAAGGAAGAAACGGAACTAGAAAGTGAGAGATTCCTAAAATCCAAAACTGGGGTATAGACAGAATTACCCTTAGCCAATGAGATGTATGTATGCTAATGCCAGCACATATGTAGAGATAAGCTGAGCCAATTATATTGTTACCATGTATGACTATTAACAAACTATAAAACCTTGACCGATGATGTAATAAAAACAGATCTGCCCTGATGCTCAATGTATCAGATATGGTTCTTCTGTGCACATATTTGAATTTTACAAATTAATTTGAAACAGACACAACGTCTCAGAACCTCTCACATTATGTAGCGATGACAAGCACATTTATACATTACCAGAACTACAATCAGTGCAGAAATGCATCACCAGAACTACCAGCAGTACAGAAATACAATACAGACCAAAAGTTTGGACACACCTTCTCATTTAAAGATTTTTCTGTATTTTCATGACTTTGAAAATTGTACATTCACACTGAAGGCATCAAAACTATGAATTAGCACATGTGGAATTATATACTTAACAAAAAGGTGTGAAACAACTGAAAATATGTCTTATATTCTAGGTTATTCAAAGTAGCCACCTTTTGCTTTGATGACTGCTTTGCACACTCTTGGCATTATCTTGATGAGCTTCAAGAGGTAGTCACCAGAAATGGTTTTCACATCACAGGTGTGCCCTGTCAGGTTTAATAAGTGGGATTTCTTGCCTTATAAATGGGGTTGGGACCATCAGTTGTGTTGTGCAGAAGTCGGGTGGATACACAGCTGATAGTCCTACTGAATAGACTGTTAGAATTTGTATTATGGCAAAAAAAAAGCAGCTAAGTAAAGAAAAACAAGTGGCCATCATTACTTTAAGAAATGATTGTTAAGAGGAGACTTTGTGCAGCAGGCCTTCATGGTAAAATAGCTGCTAGGAAACCCCTGCTAAGGACAGGCAACAAGCAGAAGAGACTTGTTTCGGCTAAAGAACACAAGGAATGGACATTAGACCAGTGGAAATCTGTGCTTTGGTCTGATGAGTCCAAATTTGAGATCTTTGGTTCCAACCATTGTGTCTTTGTGCGATGCAGAAAAGGTGAACGGATGGACTCTACATGCCTGGTTCCGACCGTTAAGCATGGAGGAGGAGGAGGTGTGATGGTGTGGGGGTGCTTTGCTGGTGACACTGTTGGGGATTTATTCAAAATTGAAGGCATACTGAACCAGCATGGCTACCACAACATGTTGCAGCGGCATGCTATTCCATCCGGTTTGCGTTTAGTTGGACCATCATTTATTTTTCAACAGGACAATGACCCTAAACACACCTCCAGGCTGTGTAAGGGCTATTTGACCAAGGAGGAGAGTGATGGGGTGCTACGCCAGATGACCTGGCCTCCACAGTCACCAGACCTGAACCCAATCAAAATGGTTTGGGGTGAGCTGGACCTCAGAGTGAAGGCAAAAGGGCCAGCAAGTGCTAAGCATCTCTGGGAACTCCTTCATGATTGTTGGAAGACCATTTCCGGTGACTACCTCTTGAAGCTCATCAAGAGAATGCCAAAAATGTGCAAAGCAGTCATCAAAGCAAAAGGTGGCTACTTTGAAGAACCTAGAATATAAGACATATTTTCAGTTGTTTCACACTTTTTTGTTAAGTATATAATTCCACATGTGTTAATTCATAGTTTTGATGCCTTCAGTGTGAATGTACAATTTTCATAGTCATGAAAATACAGAAAAATCTTTAAATGAGAAGGTGTGTCCAAACTTTTGGTCTGTACTGTACATCAATAAAACCCTTAACTGTACTGGACTACATCACCAGAAGCCCCATCAGTACAGGACTACATCACCAAAAGCCCCATCAATACAGGACTACATCACCAAAAGCCCCATCAATACAGGACTACATCACCAAAAGCCCCATCAGTGCAGGACTACATCACCAAAAGCCCCATCAGTACATGACTACATCACCAAAGGCCGCATCAGTACAGAACTAAATCACTAAACGCCCCATCAGTACAGGACTACATACCAAAAGCCTCATCAGTACAGGACTACAGCACCAGAACCACCGTCAGTGCAGGAATACAGCACCAGAACCACCATCGGTACAGGAATACAGCACCAAGTTTCTACAGCATTCAATTGTAATGTCAGCCTCATATACAATTTTATCACATGAACCTACAATTTCCATTATGTCCTTAACATGAAAAACTAGGGCTTACCATGTTTATACCATGTTTATAATCCTAAAAAACCCAAGACAGAAACAAAAAAAACATATACCCTGCTGTAAGTAAATAAATAAAAGCAACAGTGCATATAAATAACATAGGGTACTTAGTAAACACCATTTTTGATTAAAAAAGTGTAAGGCTATGTGCACACTGTGCATTTTTGGTGCATTTTCGCAGCTTTTTGTTCCGCTCGGAAATGGGCCAAAAACGCTAGGGAATCATTGTGCCAGCTATTGCAATGACAATCCTGAAGTGCTGTGCACATAATCAGGAATTTTCCTACTGGATTGTAGTTGCGTTTAAATCTGCAGCATGTCAATTCTTTGTGCGTTTTTGCAGCATTTTTCACCCATTGACTTCAATTGAGTCAGTCAAATTAGCAGCAAAAATGCAGGTATAAAAATATTTGCGGATTTGCTGGGATTTTTGCTTCATATTTGACTAACTCAATTCAAGTCAATGAGTCAACCTTCAGACAGGCAGAGTAGGGAGAGGTGCTGCTGTTTGAGGGACATAACTGGCGGTGTAATAGTTAGATAGAATCATAGAATGGTAGAGTTGGAGGGGACCTCCTGGGTCATCTGGTCCAACCCCCTGCTCAAAGCAGGATTCACTAAATCATCTCAGACAGATGTCTGTCCAGCCTCTGTTTGAAGACGTCCATTGAAGGAGAACTCACCACCTCTCGTGGCAGCCTGTTACACTCATTGATCACCCTAACTGTCAAAAAGTTTTTTCTAATATCTAATCTGTGTCTCCTCCCATTCAGTTTCATCCCATTGCTTCTAGTCTTTCCTTGTGCAAATGAGAATAAATATGATCCTTCTACAATGTGACAGCCCTTGAGATATTTGTAAACAGCTATTAAGTCTCCTCTCAGTCTTCTTTTTTGCAAGCTAAACATTCCCAAATCCTGTAACCGTTCCTCATAGGACATGGTTTGCAGACCAGTCACCATTCTGGTCGCTCTTCTCTGAACTTGCTCCAGTTTGTCAATGTATTTTTTAAAATACATTGACAAAGCCATTTACGACCAGTCTTTGAGTCCGATCACTAAGCCAGTTATGAATCCACCTAACAGATGCCTTGTCCATTCCATACTTGGTCATTTTTTCAATAAGGATGGTGTGAGATACTTTGTCAAATGCTTTGCTGTAGTCAAGATATACTATATCTACAGCATTTCCCTGAGCCACCCAGTCAGTGATTCTGTCATAGTAGGAAATTAAGTTAGTCTGACTTGTTAGTTACAAACCCATGCTGACTCTGGTTAATCACTTCATTCTTATCCAGGTACTTACATACATGCTATTTAATAATTTGTTCAAAGATCTTTCCTGGTATAGAAGTCAGACTCACCGCCCTATAGTGCCCTGGGTCCACCTTCTTCCCCCTTTTGAAGATAGGAACAACATTTGCTCTTCTCCAGTCTTCAGGGACTTCTGTTCTCCAAGAATTTTCAAAGATTATGGAGAGTGGTTCTAAAATTTCTTCTATGATCTCCTTCAGTACTCTGGGGTGTAATTCATCTGGACCTGGAGACTTGAACTCATTTATGTTAGCTAAATATTCCCTCACAGTCTTTCTGTTTACAGATAACCTGGATTCTTCTATTCCTTTAATAGGACAGTGAAGATCAGTTGATCCATTTGATAAACATTTATTTTTTTCTTTTTAGCATGTGTTTAAGTTCCGTGTTCATCCATCCTGGTTTCCTTAAATGCTTCCCATTCTTCCTACTTTTCGGGATTGTTAACGATTGTGCTTTGAGAATCTCATTTTTAAAAATTTCCCATCCTTCCTGGACATTTTTGTCCTTAAGGACATCCAGCCATTGGATCACTCCTATTCTCTTTCTGAGTCGCTTAAAATCTGCCTTTCTGAAATCTAACCTTGAAGTTTGAGTCTTCACATGTCTTCCTTCTCTAGTTATCCAAAATTCTATAATAGCGTGATCGCTGCCTCCTAGTGTCCCAGCCACTTGTACCTCCTCAACCATTTCCTCCCTGTTTATAAGGATTAGATCCAAAGCAGCAGATCCACTTGTTTTCTCCCCTACCTTTTGGAAGATAAAGTTGTCAGCAAGAGAGGATAAGAATTTGCTTTCTCCATCCAGGAGGATTCTGAGGGCTTACAAGGTTATTCATTGTGGGCAAAGTCTTATTTAGCTGTATTTCTTCATGGTTCTCCTGCGTGAGAGCCTGGTACTGGTCTGAGCAGTATGGGTGCTGACTGCCTCTCGATCCTCCTGCTTCTCTGAGTCACATGCTTCCATTCCTCTGTTTTGTCAGGTGCAGCTCGAATTTCTTCTCTTTCTGTATCATGAAGAGATAATTCTGCTCTGTCTAAGAACTCTTCACCTTCCTTAATGATTTTCAAGGTAGTTAACCTCTCTTCTAGATATCGCAACTTTTCCTCCAACAGGGACACAAGCTTGCATTTCTGGCATGTGAAGTTTGGCTTTTCCACTGGCAAGTCTGTGAACATGTAGCAGGATATGCAGCTCACCAAATGGTCACAAGCTTGTGACGCGCCCCTGGGCCTGTGTCGCGCTGCGTTGCGCACGCGGGAGCCTACCCGGAGCCGGATCAGTGGAGGGTTGTAGTCTCGTGGCGGTGACCCGGTCCGTGCCCAGGGAGTCAAACTAGACGGCAGTCTATTAGTAGTAAATAGTTGATGACTACGCCACCCGTTGAGTGCAGCCAGGAAGCTGCTGCTGCAGGGCAGACCGCTGAGACCGGTGGTAGGATTGTGCAGCGTGATAGTATAACCCCCAACGGGAGGGGTATGGCCTCAGGGCAGCCGACGTGGATGATGGGGGTAGCAGGAACCACTCAGAGACGGTACGGTGTAGTTCAGGGTCTTTACTGGTAACAACGACAGACCCTCCCGGAGTACTTGCTAGCAAACGGGGCCTGGTCAGTCTTTGAGCAGATGGGATCTCCCCTGGCCAGGCGTAGTTGTAGGCCTCCCAAACTGACTGTACTCTTCTGGCTACCTTGCTAGAAGCTGATGTAAGTAGCCCACGTCCCTGAGTGTACCGTGTGGTGCTCACCCGTATGGCCGGTGACTCGGGGCCTTCTAATGGCTTCCGCTCCACGATGGCGGTGCTGGTCCCACGCGTGTGACCGTGCCTTCGGGCTTCTGGGCCAGAGGACCTGAAATCCCCTGCCTGACGGATTCTGCTGCTGGGTAGGAGTTAGTCCCCACAGCCTCGGACTCCGGGTCCGGTAAAGAATCTTCTTAGTCAGGGCGAGCTCTGCAGCTGCCAGCCCCTGACTCCTTGTAACTCTGCTGTTTCCTATGCTGCTTCTTGTCTCCACTCTCCTTGTCTCCTCACCCTGCCTCAGCCCTGGGTTTATACAGGGGAAGTTCTTCCCCTCCCAAGACTGGGCAGGAGGTGTGGCATGCACAGGATCCCTGACCAAAGGACCTCCCACCTGCTCTCAGACATAACATTACATTACTGTGGAAAACCAGACCCCTGGGGTGCCACACTTGCATTTCTGGCATGTGAAGTTTGGCTTTTCCACTGGCAAGTCTGTGAACATGTAGCAGGATATGCAGCTCACCAAATGGCTCCTGGACTCTTCCATGTTCTTTATTGTTAATGAAAACAGTGAAAAGCGCTCCAAAATATATAGATATAGGAACTCCAGTATACAGTGCATTGTGAAAGTATTTGGCCCCCTTGAACTTTTCTACCCTTTGCCACATTTCTGGCTTCAAACATAAAGATATAAAATTCTAATTTTTTGGGGAAGAATCAACAACAAGTGGGACACAATCGTGAAGTGGAATGAAATTTATTGGATATTTTACATTTTTTTAACAAATTAAAAACTGAAAAATGGGGCATGCAATATTATTCAGCCCCTTTACTTTCAGTGCAGCAAACTGACTCCAGAAATTCAGCGAGCATCTCTGAATCATCCAATGTTGTCCTAAATGACTGGTAATGATAAATAGAATCCACCTGTGTGTAATCAAGTCTCCGACAAATGCACCTGCTCTGTGATAGTCTCAGGTTTCTATTTCATGTGCAGAGAGCATCATGAAGACCAAAGAACACACCAGGCAGGTCAGAGATACTGTTGTGGTGAAGTTTAAAGCCGGATTTGGATGCAAAAAGATTTCCCAAGTTTTAAACATCTCAAGGAGCACTGTGCAAGCGATCATATTGAAATGGAAGGAGTATCAGACCACTGCAAATCTACCAAGACCCGGCCGTCCCTCTAAACTTTCATCTCGAACAAGGAGAAGACTGATCAGAGATGCAGCCAAAAGGCCCATGATCACTCTGGATGAACTGCAGAGATCTACAGCTGAGGTGGGAAAGTCCGTCCATAGGACAACAATCAGTCGTACACTGCAAAAATCTGGTCTTTATGAAAGAGTGGCAGGAAAAAAGCCATTTCTCAAAGATATCCATAAAAAGTCTGGTTTGAAGTTTGCCACAAGCAACCTGGGAGACACACCAAACATGTGGAATAAGGTGCTCTGGTCAGATGAAACCAAAATCGAACTTTTTGGCCACAATGCAAAACGATATGTTTGGCGTAAAAGCAACACAGCTCATCACCCTCAAAACACCATCCGCACTGTCAAACATGGTGGTGGCAGCATCATGGTTTGGGCCTGTTTTTCTTCAGCAGGGACAGGGAAGATGGTTAAAATTGATGGAAAGATGGATTCAGCCAAATACAGGATCATTCTGGAAGAAAATTTGTTGGAGTCTGCAAAAGACCTGAGACTGGGACGGACATTTATCTTCCAACAAGACAATGATCCCACACATAAAGCAAAATCTACAATGGAATGGTTCAAAAATAAACGTATCCAGGTGTTAGAATGGCCAAGTCACAGTCCAGACCTGAATCCAATAGAGAATCTGAGGAAAGAGCTGAAAACTGCTGTTCACAAACGCACTCCATCCAACCACAATGAGCTCGAGCTGTTTTGCAAGGAAGAATGGGCAAGAATTTCAGCCTCTCGATGTGCAAAACTGATAGAGACATACCCCAAGCGACTTGCAGCTGTAATCATAGCAAAAGGTGGCGCTACAAAATATTAACTCAAGGGGGCCGAATAATATTGCATGCCCTGCTTTTCAGTTTTTAATTTGTTATAAAAGTTTAAAATAGCCAATAAATTTCGTTCCACTTCACGATTGTGTCCCACTTGTTGTTGATTCTTCCCAAAAAAATAGAATTTTATATCTTTATGTTTGAAGCCAGAAATGTGGCAAAAGGTAGAAAAGTTCAAGGGGGCCAAATACTTTCACAATGCACTGTATATATATATATCCATCTGAACTAACATGCGTTCTGAGGACTAATTCAGCTGCATATATTCAGTGGTGATAGCAGGAGTTAGGCAGGCAGGGATTGTGACAGTGTATACAGCACAAGAGGGTCCATTGAACATTCTGTCTGCTCCTGCTGATACAGATATCTATAGACATAGCCCCAGATATCAGGGGCAAGGGCTAATTTTTTTTGTCTTAATCCTGATTATTTTCTAAAAAAGTAATAGTGTCCAACATTTTACTGCTCCATTTGCATGTTAGCACTGCAGAATATAGCCAGATCTTTTCCATCATCAGACGTGATCCCATATTACAGCAATAAAAATTCAGAAATTTGTAGTGAACGTGGAAAATATTATTCTTCATTTACAATTTGTAGCAGTGTGTCAGTAAAGTCTTTCACACGTGGTCACTGTGAATAATAGGAAACTACAAGCCCGCTATTTAAAATCGTGGTTGTCCGTCAGACGTATCAAATATAACTGCGGTACAAATCCAGCCATTTATAGTGACTGTGGAAAATATTGTCCTCCATTTACAGTTTGTAGCAGTGTGTCAGTGAAGCTATTTACACGTGGTCGCTGTGAATAATAGGAAACTACAAGCCCGCTATTTAAAACTGTGGGCGTCCGTCAGACGTATCACATATAACTGCGATACAAATCCAGCCATTTGTAGCAACCGTGGAAAATATTGTCCTCCAGTTACAGTTTGCAGCAGTGTGTATTATCCTCCATTTAAAATAGGCAAGGCGCGTGGCAAGGGACGGGGAAAGGGATGTGATGGTGATGGTGCATGCAGAGGTCAAGGCCGAAGCAATAGGCAAGCTGAAATTGTGCCACAACAAACACCCACATCTTGTCGACTGACCCTACTGTCCCAATTACTAGGGGACCGCAGCACACCACTATTGAAACCAGAGCAGTGTCAAAAGGTTGTTGGTTGGATAGCAGACAATGCTTCCAGTTACTATGCCACCACCGCCACCACCCTGCCTTCCACACTGTCAAGTCTCAGTAGCTGTGAATCTGGACTGCATATTCCTCACCCTGATCCTCCTTCCTCCCACCATGCCGAGTGCCCGGAGACAACTGATCCCACACTTGGACACTTCGAAGAACTGTTAACTTTTCCATTTATAGATTCTTCGAGCCTCTCGCCTGGCCAGCTTGAAGCGGGGCAAGAGGAGATCGCATGTAGCGATGCCCAAATATTTGAGCAGCCACGGTCAAACGGGGGGAGGGAGGCCTAGCACCACAACAGAAAGGAACAAGCAGTGTGGTGCCCACAGACACCAGGTGGGAAACCGTTCCCCGGAACACCAACACAATGGAAGTTGCGACTACACCTGTTAGGTCTTCCCGAGTCTGGTTCTTTTTTATAGACCCTGCAGATAACCCCAAAAAGGCCATTTGCACCATCTGGCAGGCCAACATCAGCAGGGGTAGCAAAACTAGCAGCCTGACCACCAACAGCATGCTCAGGCACATGATAGCAAAGCTCCCGACTAGGTGGGCCGAACGCCAGGGTCCAAAAACAGTGTCTGCGGGTGACACCACTGCTTGCTCTGCTGTTGTACGTGCACGCCAATCACCTGTTCATGGCTCATGCAAAGATGCAAAGATGAGCTGCACCTGTCATTGCACACTCGCAGCCACCACCATCAGCATCCACGTCCACGTCCTTGTCCCAGCGCAGCGTTCAGTTCTCCCTACTCCAGTCCCTGGAGCGCAAGCACAAATACGCAGCGAACGCCCCAGAGGCCACAATATTAAACTCACATTTCGCGAATGCTTAGGCTCAAAATGTTGCCTTTTAGGCTTGTGGAGACGGAAGCTTTCCCCAATCTGATGGCGGAAGCCGTCCCTCAGTACTCGATCCCCAGCCGCCACTATTTCTCCCGATGTGCCGTCCCTGCATTACACAAGCACGTGTCCCAGAACATTACCCATGCCCTCAACAACGCAGTTACTGGGAAAGTCCATCTAACCACGGACACGTGGACAAGTGCTTGTGGTCAGGGACGGTGCATCTCGAAGACGGCACACTGGGTTAACATAGTGGAAGCCAGGACCCAGTCGGACCTTGGGATGGCACACGTCCTCCCGACGCCGAGGATTTGGGATCCTGGGTCAATCGGGGTTGCCCCCACATTCTATAGTTCCTGCACCTCCTCTTCTTCAGCCTTCATCTCCGAAATGACCACATCAATCGGAAGCTGTAACCACTGCAGCACTGCCTCGGCCAAGCATCAACAGGCTGTGCTGAAGCTAATATGCTTAGGTGACAAACCGCACACCGCTGAAGAGTTGTGGACAGCTCTGAAAGAGCAGGCAGATCTGAACCTACAGCCAAGCATAGTGGTGTGTGACAATGGCCGGAACCTGTTGGCAGCTCTGAAGCGAGGCGAGCTCACACACGTACCATGCCTGGCCCATGAGCTCAACCTCGTGGTTAAGCGGCTTCTCAAAACCTACCTGGATCTGCTGGATTTGCTTGTCAAAGTACACCACGTGTGTGCCCATTTTAGAAAGTCAGCTACAACTTCTGCCGCCCTTGCCGTGCTTCAGCAACGTTTGCAGTTTCCAGCTCACAGACTGGTGTACGATGTCCCCATGTCTTGGAACTTAATGTTGCATATGTTGGGAAGGATTTGTGAGCTGCACATAAGACAAGACCTCAGGAGTGGGCATGGATGTCAGACATCTGTGCCGTCCTCCAAAACTTTGAGGACTCCACCAAGATGGTGTGCGGCGTTGATGCCATAATTAGCATCACCATCCCGCTTCTCTGCCTTCTGAAATGATCGCTGCTCACAATTAAAGAGGAGGCATTGCAGGCGGAGCATGATGAGATGGAGCAAGGAACCATACAGGGTGATTCCCCATGGCCCAGCCTCATCTCTTCCCAACATGGATTGGGTGACAATGAGGAAGAGGAGGAGGAAGAATAGGAACTAGTTTTCTGCGCTATAGGCGGTACTACCCACACAACTGTCATACCGTCTGTTCAGCTTGGATGGTCTGTGGAGAGGGAAGAGGTAGATTAGGAGGAGAGCATGTTCAGTCATCCTCTTGGTGATGACACGAAAGTCTTGCCATGTCTAGCACACATGGCTGAGTTTATGTTACGCTGCCTTTCCCGTGACCATCGTGGTCTCCAAATTTGGGTGACAGTCATTACTGGTTGGTGACACTTCTAGACTCACGCTAATGAAGACCTTTCTATCTCTTATTCCCGCGGCGGACAGGTCTAATAAAATGGGGCAGTACCAGAAGGCCCTTGTTGCGGAATTATTAAAAAATTCTCATATAAAAACGCTGGAGGCAGAGGTCACAGTTCCTTGGACCACCAAGGAATACAGGCGAGTGAGACACAAATACAATCCAGCAGAGGCAGGGGAACACTGTCAAAGGTCTGGGACAGTTTTCTCAGACCCTCCCATCGCACAGCCCCTGATGAGCGGGATTTTCTCACAAGGAGGGATAATTTTACGAAGATGCTGAAAGAGTACCCTGCCGACCGTGCCAACGTCCTACGTGATTCCTCTGTGCCTTATAATTGTTAGGTATCCAAGCTGGACATGTGGCATGAACTGGCTCTCTATGCCTTGAAGGTCCTGCTATGCCGCTAACGTTTTGTCAGAGCAGGTTTTTAGTGCCGCTGGGGGAATTATAACTGATAGGCGCATCCGCCTGTCAACTAAAAATGATAATAGGCTGACTCATAAAAATGAACAAGGGCTGGATTGGGCCAGACTTCTCAACACCACCGAATGATAGCAGAGGAACATAAACTCAAATCCAGTGTCTTTTTTTTGGGAGGTCTATTCCCATGCACCTCTTCACACCCAGACATGGGTATACGCTTCCTGATTTTGTCTATTTGCTGTTGTCTTCCTCCTTATCCTCATCCTCATCCTCCACCACCATATCACCTGGGTGACCGTGATGCAACACCCACATAATTTTTTTTAAGGTTGTTTATGATGCCCGTAGGAAATGTTTGTTATACACTATGTTCATGTATACCCCCCAGGGGTAAATGTTTTTCAGCCCATGCACTTAGTGCATGGCCATTACAAGTATGGGAGACCGGCTCCTTTAAAATGGGAATTTTTTTTAATGAGGCCCTCCTCTACGTCTCTTCCAAGGGGCATTGGAGTGCGTCCAAATTTTCGGCAGACCTTGCAGTCACTGCATACGCAAGAACAATATAGGAGGCCAGCTCCTTTACAATGGGAAGATTTTTTTATGAGGCCCTCCTCTACGTCTCTTCCAAGGGGCATTGGAGTGCGTCCAAGTTTTTGGCAGCTCTTAGTCACTGCATATGTAAGAACAGTATAGTAGATTCGCTCCTTTATAATGGGAACATTTTTTTTAATGAGGCCCTCCTCTACTTCTCTTCCAAGGGACATTGGAGTGCGTCTAAGTTTTTGGCAGCCCTTGCAGTCACTGCATACACAATAACTGTATAGAAATTCTGCTCCTTTCTAATGAGAACATGTTGTTACAGAGGCCCTCCTCTATGTGTCTTTAAATTGGTATTGAGGTTTTTCCTACATTTAGGCAGCCGTTGCAGTCACTGCATACGCAATAACTGTATAGTAGAACCCCTCCTTTCTAATTGGAACATGTCATTACTGAGGCCCACCTCTATGTGCCTTCAAATTTGTATTAGGGTATTTCACAAATTTAGGCAGCCCTTGCAGTCACTGCATGGGCATTACCACTATAGGAGACCCACTCCCTTATAATGGGAATTTTTTTTTTTCTGAGGCCCTCATCTATGTCTCTTCAAAGGGGTATTGGGGTGCGTCCAAATTTTTGGCAGCCCTTGCAGTCACTGCATATGCAATAACAGTATAGGAGACCCACTCTTTAATAATGAAAACAACAAAGCATAGCCGGCTGATAGCCCTCTAACGATAGTGAGGGCCGACAGCTGGCCCTTTAAAAATAGTAAGGGCCGCCTGATGACCTTATGAAAATAGGCTTTGTGACTTTTCCTTCATAAATGAAACAGGATGTGTCTGATCATGTCTCACACACCACATGGGAAGATAAGGCAGTAAAATGTTAAAATGATATTTACTGGTAAATGTATTTTTACCTTTGAAAGCAATGCAAAAGTGTAAAAACGCATAAAAAATGCTACGTGTGAACAAAGCCCAAGGTGTGGAGGATCATTTTTGTTTTTAGTTATTTATTTTCCCTTAAGTACAAGTCATTACCCTGGAAAGGATGTTTCTTGACATTTTTCTCAGGAAAATCCATTTTGGTTTCGTTTTTGTATGTATATTTTATTGTGAGCCCGTATAAGTGGGGTAATACTCTGACAAAATTGTTCACAGCAGTGACCAGGAAGTCAGAGATGCTTCCAGGGGTCTTCACCATGCTTAGGCCCCCTGCAGACCTCCGGGGGCCGCCGTAAAAATGCTTGAGTTTCCCATAGACTTACATTGGGCTCGTTGCTCGGGTTGAGCACTCGAGTATTCCAATTTGCTTGACTCGAGCAACGAGTACCCGAGCATTTTAGTGCTCGTTTATGACTATATAACACTGTTATCCATGCCCCCTTCCCTGGCTATAAATATCAGCCTGCAGCTGTCTGCCTAGCCTTTGCTGGTTAGATTTTATAAGGGGACCCTACGTCAATTTTTTTCTGGGGTCCCCCTGTATTCTAGCTTTTAAAGACTAAGCAAACAGCTGTTGGCTGTGATTAATAGCCAGGGAACATTTTTGGCTAATGGCCCCTTCTCTGGCTAGTAATATCAGTCCCCAGTGGTTGGCTTTCCCTCTGCTGGTTATGAAAATGACATGGAAGCCCACCCCATTTTTTTAAATTAAGGGTATGTGCCCACGATCCGGATGTAGCAGCACTTTGGACACAGCATAATTTTTCTGCATCCAAAACACTGCGTTCTATCGAACGCAGGTAAATCCGCATGTGTTCACTGAACCATGCTGATTTACCGCATTCAATACATTCTAATAATCAAATTTCTGTTGCGGAGACTAGCGACTCTGCAAGAGAAATTGACATGCTGGGGTCCTGAAAGATGTGCTGCATGTCAATGTCCGTGGGTGATCTGCAGCTTCAGATGCATGCTTAGTGGCCTCCACTATCTAGTATCCGCTGCAGATTTTGACCGAGAATAAAACACTGAGAATAAAACACTTTATTTGAAATAAAACAGACACATTCTTTAATCATTTAAATTAACCAATATACTCACCCCAGGTCCGATGGTAATCCAGGGGTTAAAGCGATATCCCACGTTCTTTTTTCAAATATCTTTATTTAGCTCCAAAAAGCATTCATTGCTGTACAAAAATGCCTAAAAAACGCATAAAAAGATTGCATCAAAAACGCTCCAAAATCGCGTCAAAACGCACGTTTTTGCCACAGTGTTTTTGCTGCCAAGAGCTGCAGAAACCTTGCAGAAATTTCTGCAGTCAAATACTGAACGTGCACACATAGCCTTAAAGCCATCCCACCAGCGTTAAAGTGTAACATAATCGGGATGGTCCTAACCTCTAGTATTAAAAACGTACTACCCGACAAATGGGAAGCTATATAAATGTTATCTCCTGCTCAAAGAAAGGGAGGCCAAACCCTTACCTGCACTAAATGAGGAAACCTGAAACATCCGAAAAAAATTAACTGTAGTATAAGTTGGTATGCACACAAAATAGGAGCAAAATAATCGCAGATCTGAGCTGCCCAATAGAATAACACTGGTCTCAGTACTATGAGATGTTTTATAGCACTCAGCCGTGTTATACGGTCCTGTGTGCGAACCCTAATAGTGTAGAAGCAGGACACAGAAAAGTTAAAGCAGTATTCCCTTCTCTAAGAACCTATCCCAATATGTAGAAGGTGTAGTAGTAATATTAGCAAATACCTCCAATTAGAAATGTAGTAAAGTTCTTCTGATTCACTATGTCACTTACCTCATGTGCAAGGCATTGCAGTAGAGTTATCCATTGTTATGACCTCTCATGTAGTGACAGTTAATTGTTAGTGGTCAAAACCATGAATACTGAAACTACTGAAATGTCCTGCACATCGAGTAAGAGACATAGCTTATCAGAAAAACTATACTACATTTGTAACTGGAGGCATTTGCTAATATTATTATGGAAGATGGGAATACCTCTTTAACAGTTAGGTGGGAGTGTTTGGGAGTAAGAGAGAGTTAGTTCCTGGATACAGTGAGTCAGTAGGCCGCATAGTAATAAGTGTGTGAAAGGAAGAAGCAGAACAGTATATGGGGCCCATTATTCTTTATACAGCATTATATGGGGCTCATTATTCTTTATGGAGCATTATATGGGTTCCATTATTCTGCATAGAGCATTATATGGGGCTCATTATACTGTATGGAGCAATATATGGGGCTCATTATACTGTATGAAGCAGTATATAGGGCTCATTATTTTGTATGAAGCAGTAGTTGGGGCTCATTATACTGTATGGAGCATTATATGGGTCTCATTATACTGTATGGAGGACTATGTGGTGCCCATAATACTGTATGGAGGACTGTGTGGTGCCCATAATACTGTATCGAGGACTATACTGTCTGGTCTGCACTATGAGCTGTGAGGATTCGCTGGTTTCTGAGCTATTGTAGAATTTACAATAGATATCACTCATGTAATGGAAGAAGTAAGTGAAATCTTTGGCATTGTACTATATATATATTCTCTGCTGTATCTGTACATCATGAATCGTGGTATGTGTTAAAGGGGCCCACTGAGACTATTTTGCCAAAATGAAAATCTGGAGCCGGCCCTGACAGGTGTGGCATATCAAGATGCTGATTAGACAACATGATTATGGCACAGGTGTGTCTTAGGCTGGCCACAATAAAAGGCTACTGTATAATATATATATATATCGATTTATAAAATAAAAATTAAAACTATGGTTACTCTTTAACTATTGCTGGCAACTTCCTTTTAAGGTGAGATGACCAGTTAAGATTCCATCGCAATATTCCATCATGACATCACAGCTATTGTGACATCATAATTCCCCACCTCTACTTGTACTAGTGTTTACACCCCTAGAGTCACTTTGATACCCCGGTGTCATTGTTTTCAGTGTTTAGCTATTTAATTAGTGATATACTGACTGCGCATTTGATTGCAATGTCTGGAATTCCTCCAGACAAACTTGAGATGTTGGCACAACTCCAGGGTATTTTTACCACCTATAGCCCTGACATTGTGCTACCACTACCCGATGGCGTCCTCAGCTTCACTTACCGGCTGGTGAGGGAACTAGTAAAGGACTGCCTGACCAAATATCACCAAGGTCGTATTACTTCTGAATACCTTCAGCATTTACAGCAGAACATCAGGACATTAGTACAACAGGTAAATAGCAGGCAATCTGCACAAATTATTATTATTATTACTAGTATAATATCATTATTGGTATTATTATTATTATTATTATTATTATTAAAATGCCTAGTTGGTTACACTAACATAGTGGTATGATTGATATTAATACTTAGTACCAATAATTAATTTAGATTTTCTCCAATGTCAGGCATGGTCATATTTGTAATTGAGATCCCTATATTTGGAAGTGGGTGTAGGGATGTAGCATGTGCTGGCGTGATTCAGATGTCGGGGCTGGATCTCATTCCCAGTCTGGCTCTGGTCCTTCAGTAAAGATACTTTTTTAGCACCTGAATTCAGATTTCTTATAAATACATAATTAGGATTTTTATTGTGCATAATATATATTAATAATTTATCTTAGAGCATAAAAATTCCCCATTGACCAGTAGAGCAAAGTATCCATAGCTCTTTCTTATGTTCCAGTATCTGATGATCAGCCTATGGAATTGCCACCTTAACTATTGCTAGGTAATTTCCTTTTAATGTGAGATGTCACGCTAAGATTTCATCATGGAATCACTGCTATTATGACATCACCACAACCACTTACATACAAGTGTTTACACCCCTAGTGTCACAGTAATACCCCGGTGTCATTGTTTTCATTGTTTAGCTATGTAATTAGTGATAAACTGAATTACTTCTGAATATCTTGAGCATTTACAGCAGAATATCAGAATATTAGTACAGTAGATAAATAGCAGGCAATCTTTACAGACAGTATAAAAATAGTAATAATAATCTATAATAATAATGTAACAAAAGTTTGTTTACATTAAAATAGTTTTTTAGGTAGATTCCAATATAATATATACCCAAATACCTGGATATGTAGTATTTGTAGCTGCAGATAGGAGTAAAATGGTGACCCAAATGACGACCTCCGTTCTGCACTTTCCCTCATGATTTTCCTTTTCTATTTATTTCCATTTCTATAGGCTGAAGAAAAATCCTTAAGCGGAGAATTGGCCTTTTTTAAACAACTGGCCAAAGAAGTCCTGCATGTATTGGATCTTCCGGCCCACTCACTGGAGCGCCTGGTAAGGATCCACCATCTTCTATATCTCGTGTCCCTGTTGTCTGATCTTCTCCAGATTACCAGTCATATAGGAGAAGCTCAGATTTATGATGACAGAGGCCTCCCTGTCAGCTCCAGGCGGGCACAGGATATTTTATGACAGCCTGTCCCTGTGGCTCCATCCTCTGTGATGACAGTCTGTACTCAGCGATAGAGGGTTTTTTCTGAGTATGTCTTTCTTGATTATCACAATCTTCCTTCTTCTAAATGCTGCAAATCTGACAATAGAAGTTATTAGAGAACAGTTGTGTTTACAAGTCCTTTATATATGAATGTGGATTTACTGCAGGGATCGGCTGTGGATAGTCCGCTCAATACTGAAATTATCCAGCAAGTCCTACCTGCCCCTTATGTATGTATTAATTTAGTATTTGTGAAATGTTATACTAATAGTGCATATTATATCCATCAGGAAACATCAGAAGGTGACTCCAAAGAGGGGCAAGACCTATCTATCCCTGACCCTAATACCAGTCAGAGGGGGCTAAACCCTAATCTGATAGGAGGTAAGCCAATCATCTTTATTTTTTATATTCAAATATCGAGATATTTTTGAGAATGTCAGAGAATATGCAAATTTACTCTCCATCCTCTGCATGAGGCTCTTTAACCCCCTATAGACTATAATGGAGAGGGTGCATGTAATTCTGCTTCTCTCCTCTGGGCTCTTCTCAGCTCCAAAATGTAGAAAGAGTCTCATAGGTGTTCAGTTACGGAATTGTTTAAGATTTAATCAGATCCTGAACAATCCCACATTCATGGACCAGTATATCTATCTATGGATGTGCCATAAATGTATGTGCAGTACACCATATACCTAGTATTATATCATTTATAGAGGTCTTGTCATTTCCTTCATTATATGGATGTGTTATATAATAAGTACTGATATAGACTCTTGATGATTTTATCTTTATTTTAGAAACAACTGTTCCGGCAATTACTGATGGTGGAATATGTGAGACACCAGAGACCCACGAATCTACCAGTGTAAGTATCAGAGGAGACGTCTATGTATCATCAGATAACGGGGTATGAATTACACATGTAATATTATACCCCATATGACAATGTTCTTATGTAGATCAGACTTATTATATGTGTGATGACATTATTATTCCTGTCTCCTCTGTGTGATGTCCCTTATCATCTCCTGCAGTATATGTCTGTTTATGGAGGATATCCATAATGTCTGTGAAGGGTCCGGCTTGTATCACGTCTTCTACATCTGCTGCAGTGCGATCAGCAGGGACATAATACAGAGGAGAAACTTTTATTTTCCCACAGTTTCTATGTCTTAACATAATTTTTTATTATTTCTAGGCCGTGATCGGATCATTGAACTCGGGGAGAGATCCTTGTAAGTTTGACTATACACCAATCAAACTGATCAGCAGTGGATCTTTTGGGTGAGTTTTTTTTGGCATAATGTACATTTTTCCTAGGGCTCCTTATGAAAATGCCTCTATCTCTTTACCCTACTTGTACAATATTATCATAGAAAAATTATGAGTCAGCATCACTGTCCACATCTAATTGTGGCTATTCAGGTCAGTTAGGATATGACGGTTATCCATGATGTGACATGGACATGTGACATGGATCCATGAAATAACACTACGTAAATGATCACCTATGGGAGGTTCTTCTACCATCGGTGATCATTTACGTAGTGTTATTTCATGGATTCCTAGTGTTGGCCGTACATTTAGCTTTAACCACTAATACAGAAGACTATTTGATGAGGTTTATAGACACTTTCTTATAAATCTTATAAGTTATGGATTTTCTTCTTCTCCAGAGCCGTCCACTTAGTGCGTCACAGAGAGACAAACCAGACATTCGCTATGAAGAAACTGGACAAGCGGACTGTGAGTGATCCAGTAGTTATGGAAGCGGCCTTTCTAGAGAGGGACATCCTAACATTCTCCGATTGTCCCTTTGTGGCCTCCATGTTTTGCTCCTTTCCAACTAAACGTCATCTGTGCATGGTCATGGAATATGCACCAGGTAGGTCATATCCATCGTATCTATATCCAGCCCTGGTCTGGAGCACTTTCACAGAGAAATAAATAAGAGGCTTTGCAGATGAGGCCTGGCTCTGTCTTCTCGTATAGGGTCACTCTGCAGTATACAGTGTATGCTTTACATTGTACAGTATATCTCAAAAGTTTCCGCCTAATTCTCATTCACACTCATCAAGTGTAATTTACATTGTAACAAACCCTCTCCCTTTGCTTTCTGCTGTAGGAGGAGACTGTGGCAGTCTTATCAACAAACAAGGGCCTTTACCTGTCGCCTTGGCCCGTTTATACATTGCCGAAACAGTTCTCGCGGTGGAATACCTTCATAGCTATGGTGTGGTGCACAGAGACCTGAAGCCTGACAAGTAAGTGACCCTTGTAGTATAAAAAAGGAGAATACAATTAGAGATTGTCATAAAGTCCATAGGTTATTACTAGTGGCTAACACCATCTTTTTTTTTCACAGCCTCCTGATAACGGCAACTGGTCATATTAAAGTTAGCGATTTTGGCCTTTCCAAACTTGGCCTCATGAGACCAACATCAGAGATCTACAAGGCCCCAACTGAGGACATCACCAGGGAGTTCCGTAATAAAGAGGTTGGCTTTACTTCCAGGAACTTATTCTTTACTGATCTCATCTATTTCTCCTCTATTTTCTGATCTAGAAAACGTTCCAACTGATGTTATTTGTCACAACTATTTTCATTGATTATCAACTTATTCTTCTTTTGCTTTCCAGATTGCTGGCACCCCTTATTACATGGCCCCAGAAGTCATCTTACAGAATGGATATGGAAGACCTGCTGACTGGTGGTCAGTTGGAGTCACCCTATATAAATTTCTTCTAGGATATGTACCATTTAATGGGAATTCCATATATGACACTTACTGCATTATTGTCCGTGGTAAGTAAAATAATCTAAATTCTATGTGATGTCATTGTTATTTGGTTGAATTGGTAAAAGGTTTTTTATAATTTTCTCTAATATTTGCTTTTTATATAACAGATGATGTAATTTGGGATTTTAATAATTCCGCTCCTCCACCTGAAGCTCGGGACCTCATCACTGAGTTGCTTAGAAAAAATCCAACATATAGACTTGGGACAGGTAATGTATATAATAGTATTAATAATGACTTATTACACCCCTGTGACCAAACAAACCATTAAGTTCATAACGATCAGCACTGAGGTTCTCTACTCTATCAGCTTGCTCATTCCCCATTCTTCATGCTATGTCTTTCAGTATGTTTCCTTCACTTTGGCTCTGTAACATCTTCATTTCAGATTAACATAAACTTTTCCGATATGGAGCCGGCTATCTGACAATGTCTATAACTCTATTTATTGTCTTCTTTTTCCAGGAGGAGCAAATGAGATTAAGATGCATCCATTCCTGCATGACTTAGACTTTGACAATCTTCTAAGTCAGAAGGCGCTGTTCGTTCCTGATCTTGAATCTGTAGAGGACACCAAATACTTTGAGAGTAAGTGGAATGAGACATCATCTGCAGAATACTGCTGTTTTCACGTAAAATGAAAGACAAGACAATTAGTTTCCATAATTATTAGGAATAAAATGGCGACTGTCTGTGTTATACTAATGATCTTTGACAACACTTGTATTTTGTAGCTCGTACTTGGAGACACAAACATTCGGATTCATATAGGTGGGACATGATTACGGACATTGACTGGCCAGAAGGCAAAAACTTTGTTTCAACCTCCCAGAAGTTTTCTAAAGTAAGTTTGTGACAGATAAGATCCATAAAACCTATTATCAAAGATAACAGCCGGGGGAGTGAGAGGGGTTCACACAGATCCATAGGTCGTTTGTCAGGCATAATAGCTGGGGAAGGTGGAGGGGTCACAAATATCCCACCGCGCATACCAGTTTTTTCACAGATGACACCGGAGAAATCACACAGATCCCACCGCTGCCACTAGTTTGTCAGGGAGACGTAACCTCGCTGCCTCCAATCGTCAGGGCAATTGCACAATTGACTGACGAGTGAAGGCCAAGGCCGCGATTGCTTCCTCTACTAGGCCAGTTATTGGTGAACTCACAGTAAGCATATGGTATATACACCTCCGATTCCTACAAATAGAATATATATATGCCTGGGTACGGTCACTGTCAACTCCAGAATAACAAAGGGAACTACTGGTTGCCACCACCAATCATACAGGCCAATTTATGAAGGGAAGCACTCCAATTGGGAAAAGGGAACACTCTGACAGTGAACTATGTCTTCCAGAATGACAATGACAGACACCCCAATTCTGCTTTATATTAGATCAAGGTTACGCCCATATACCTCCCCTTGGTGAACTCATGTGGGGACTGGTTGTGGGATGTGCTAGGTCTTTCAGAATTTTATGAGATCCCTAACTTACTGGATATCTTCACCCCTGGAAGGTACCATTCAGTAGATATTGTCGTCATGCTTGTTATCGCGATTTTACATGCCTACACAGATGAAACATGACATGGATGGCACCATCCATCAGGCTGATATTAAGTTGGAGGGGTTAGAATAGAATCACGGTGATGTGAGTGAATGCATTAAGTTTGTTCCTTTGATACAATGTGGAAAATATGTCTCCCATAAATACCGGATCAATGCAAACCCCATTATTCTTCACTGACTACTCTCTCCAAAATGTCTCAGAACCGTGCTTTGATCAAAGGAATCTCTAGCCTGGAAAGGATACTTCTCCACCTCTCTGTAAACAAATCTCAATCTTTGTGTCTTTTTTACAGATTAAACCTCATATTGCAATTACCTGGTCAGTGCAGGAGGTCCATACTTCAATGGAGTTGAAGTGTCAGCTCTCTCACTTCCCCAATTATAATTTGTTTCTCTCTTCCCCAGCTATAATTAATCCTATATCTTCAACTTGGGGGGGATAACATTCTCTATTTGGAGATGTCTTTAGGGACTTTAATTTTTCTCTGACACCTATAATTAAAAGCTGTTTTATAATTAAATACATTTTATATTTTTTTTCTGTGTATTTTAGTTCTGTTCTACCAATACGAGGATGATAAACAATGAGGAACCCAAGTCACCTCCAGAGTATTCCCGAGACAGTGCAAAACACTCAGACATGTAAGTAGATTACACTAGTGAAATGGGTCACTAGATGGCACAGCAAACCGGGAATCAGCATTTTAGTATGGAATGAAGCACACTAGGATGTAAAAATGAACTGTTAATTGCTTGAAAAGATTAAATGTATATACAGCAGGTAATATGGTAGTTGTCCTCCAGAAGTTCTGCTTTACATGGAGGTACACACTTTACATTCACGACTGCAGGCACATGTCTTGTGAGAAACGTTACAGTGATACAGCAAGTAGGAATGGGGCCCTCCATTTTTAGCTACCTTTCGCCCTCAGCTCACTTCCATGCACAAGTTGTGCCCAAGCCTTGCAAGCCAGGTATCTCTTTACTAATGTACCTGGGTCTAGCCTACACGCAGCCTCTGTCCATTTAAAACTCCAGTGCTGTCTCAGGGTTCCAACTAACCAAGGATATACCTTTGAACCTCCAGTCCTCTAGAAGCTAAGTCTCCAGTCTGCAGTTTCCATCCTTAACTTTCAAGGCACCCAGACTTGCCTGTGACATCCAACTACCACCTATGCATTCTTGAGCACGGCATCCCCTCCATGTTATCCAAATGTGCAGGTGTCCTTCCCTTTTGTATGGTTTTTACTTGTAATTTATGTTTTTCTTCCTCCAAACAGGCAGAAAGAATCTTCTTCTAAATCTGATAGTGACAAGAAATGTTGCACTGCTAAAAACAGCACGTCAGAAGCGGGAGAACGTAGAAGAGGTAAGTGTGAACATAAGCTCCATGTTGTATGATGTCAGTCCATGGAAAGAAGTCATATGGAGCAGAAGTTCTCTGTCCGTAGTGGGATTGTCACATGTATAATGACTGACAATGACCCCATAGCTCTGTATGGAAAAGATTCTTCTACTGTCCTCTCACAGTGACACTATAGTAGTATTGTTATGCACACGCCCGGGCTGAGCGGCGTGTGCGTGTGATTGTAGTGATTCCACTGGACCATGAACCGGAGAGTGCCTGGAGGGGCGTGACTAAGTATCTGGCCGATCCGACCAAGATGGCACGACGGCATACGACGCCAGTGCACCAGGGAGAAACCGGGCAGAGGGACCAGGTGCTACTCCAGGTCAAACTCCGGACACGGGGGTTGACCCACACAGGGATTACTGGATCAGGCTGGTTAGGCTGGCGCACAGGCTGGAGGGTATAGGCAGGCACGACTGGTATGCAGGCAGGCGGGTAAAGGCAAGCGCAGCTAGAGTGCAGACAGGGAGGCACTAGCAGGTAGGAACACAGGCGGGATAGGACCCAGTACACACTGGGACTCAGGAACAATACAGGTAGAGGGGTACAGGCAAGCACAGCTAGAGTGCAGACAGGGAGGCACTAGCAGGTAGGAACACAGGCGGGATAGGACCCAGTACACACTGGGACTCAGGAACAGGCAGGTTAGGCTGGCACAGACTGGTGGATATAAGCAAACACGGCAGGTATGCAGATGGGTGGATACAGGCGAGTATGCAGGCAGGGAGGTACTGGCCGAAAGGACGGGCTGGAGCACAGAAAGGTTAAGACCCAGTACAGACTGGGTCACAGAACCGCAGATGCGGTAGACAACCACAGCAGAGAGGGAACGCCCGAAGCGGTGGGCAAGAACAGAGCAGGACAGGGCTGCAGGAGCAGCGAGCACAAGCAGGGCAGGACAGGACTGCCGGAGCAGCGGGCAGAAGCAGGGCAGGACAGGACTGCCGGAGCAGCGGACAGAAGCAGGGCAGGACAGGACTGCCGGAGCAGCGGACAGAAGCAGGGCAGGACAGGACTGCCGGAGCAGCGGACAGAAGCAGGGCAGGACAGGACTGCCGGAGCAGCGGGCAGAAGCAGGGCAGGACAGGACTGCCGGAGCAGCGGGCAGAAGCAGGGCAGGACAGGACTGCCGGAGCAGCGGGCAGAAGCAGGGCAGGACAGGACTGCCGGAGCAGCGGGCAGAAGCAGGGCAGGACAGGACTGCCGGAGCAGCGGGCAGAAGCAGGGCAGGACAGGACTGCCGGAGCAGCGGGCAAAGGAGTCAGAGCAGGCTAGGCTG
Source organism: Phyllobates terribilis (assembly GCF_046119375.1). Lineage (NCBI taxonomy): Eukaryota > Metazoa > Chordata > Amphibia > Anura > Dendrobatidae > Phyllobates > Phyllobates terribilis. Next base: position 121,687,769 of record NW_027362762.1, on the reverse strand, counting down.
AGTAGGGGGGACAGGGCTCTGTTCACACGGAACAGACAGGAAGGGAAAGGCAGAGCCAGACACCCACAGGGTACTTGCAGTGAAGTAGCGAGTGGACCACAAACTCACAAACGGGAGTACAGAGACAACAAGCAGGAGTTAGGTACGAGTTCAGACTCTGCAGAAAAAGGAAGGGAACGGACATAGAGGCAAAACAGGTAAAGGATAGGAGAGAGTTCAGACTGGAACTGAGTGTACGGAGGAGACCGACACTGCAGAGGGATACAGGAGCGGGTCTGGGAATATGGCCCCCAGAGAGGCAGGACGAACAGGCAAGGAGCGTGTTCAGACAGGACAGACAAGATACAGAAGCGGGTCTAGGAAATCAGCCCCTAGAAGGCGAGAGGAACAGGCTAGGAGCGTGTTCAGACAGGTCAGACAAGATACAGGAACAGGTCTAGGTAATCGGCCCCTAGAAGGCAGGAGGAACAGGCTAGGAGCGTGTTCAGACAGGTCAGACAAGATACAGGAACAGGTCTAGGTAATCGGCCCCTAGAAGGCAGGAGGAACAGGCTAGGAGCGTGTTCAGACAGGTCAGACAAGATACAGGAACAGGTCTAGGTAATCGGCCCTTAGAAGGCAGGAGGAACAGGCTAGGAGCGTGTTCAGACAGGCCTGGAAATACAGCCTCCAGGATAGGCAGAAAAGAGAACACAGAACGGGACCTGGCACCTTCAGAGTGCAAGCACACACTGAAAGAAACACTATGCTCAGGCAGGGATAGATGGGCGCAGCTGAGCTATATACCAGGTGACAGACAGCAATAGGCTGAGGACGCACAAGGGGTGTGACCCACAGCAGGTACAAAAAGCAGGAAGTGATCGGGCGCCGCCCTTAAGCAGCAGAAACAGACACAAACAGACAGCATGGAGGGAAGCCAGAGAGACATTCTGGACAGGAGATCAAGTGCGCGCTCTTGCACAGTGGGAGATGGACCACTATGCAAGGACGCCGCCAGGTATGTTACAGTACCCCCCCCCTTACGCCCCCTCTTCTTCAGGCCTGCCAGAATCTTCCGCAGGGAATTCGAGGGCCAATTCTTCACTTCGAAGAGATCACTTCCACTGTCCACCGGAAAAACTGGTCTCCTCTGGGTAGCTAGGATGCTACCTCCCATCCAGCCACCCATAGCAACAGACGAAACGGGTGGAGTACCAGGAACAGCACACAAGGAAGTCTCTCTCCACATATTTTCAGGTGGCACCCCAGAGGGTACAGGAGACAACTGGAAGTCCTCCACCGGGTTGGAGGGGGACAGAGACTTGGGGGTAATCTCTGCTTCGAGGTACATCTTGACAAGCTCACAGGAAGAAATAGACGGGTTATCAGGTACATAATGAGGAAAAGTCACTGTCTCTTTGTTTTCTGGTGGTACCCCGGAGGATTCAGGAAACAACTGGAGGTCCTCCGCCGGGTCAGAAGAGTGCAGAGGCTCAGAGAAAACATCTGCTTCAGAGTACACTAGGTCGGACTCACTGGACGAAGCAGGCGAGGTATCGGGTACCGAGTATAGGAAAGTCTCTGTCCATTCTCCACCAGGTGGCACCCCGAAGGGTTCTGGAGACAACTGGCGGTCCTCCGCCTGGTCAGAGGGGTGTAGAGACTCACGGGTAACCTCTGCTTCAGAGTACACTAGGTCGGACTCACTGGACGAAGCAAGCGAGGTATCAGATCCAGGATATAGGAAAGTCTCTGTCCATTTACCACCAGGTGGCACCCCGAAGGGTTCTGGAGACAACTGGAGGTCCTCCGCCTGGTCAGAGGAGTGTAGAGACTCGGGAGTAACCACTGCTTCAGAGTACACTAGGTTGGACTCACTGGACGAAGCGAGCGAGGTATCAGGTACAGAGTATAGGAGAGTCTCTGTCCTTTCGCTACCAGGTAGCACCCCGAAGGGTTCAGGAGACAACTGGAGGTCCTCCGCCTGGTCGGAGGGGTGTAGAGACTCGGGGGTAACTACCACTTTGGGGTACCCATTGTCAGGCTCACAGGACGAAGCGGACAAAGTATCGAGTACCGGGTGTAGAGAATTCTCTCTCCATTTGTCATCGAGTGGTATCCCGGAGGATTCAGGAGGCAACAGGGGGTCCTCCGCCAGGTAGTAGAGGTGCACAGACTCTGAGGTAACCACAGCTTTGGAGCATCCTTGGACATGCACACCGGTTAAAGTGGGTGAAGCATCTGATGCCGGGTGCAGGAAGTTCTCCTGTGTGGAGTCTGGATGGGCAGAAGTCTCTTCGGGCAGGAGAACTGGTGCACTACCCACGCACATTACCCGTTGGGGCTTCTCCGGCATACAGGGAGATGAAGCTTCAGTAGGGACTTCAAGGTTGGGGTCAGGAGGTCTCAGGGAGGACAGACCCTGGCGTGATGGCTTGCCTCTACGTCTAGCACGTCTGGACTGCCTCTTGAGGTTGGGAGAAGTATTCCGGAAAGCGTAGTCACCCTGTGAGGATTCTGGGTGGGCAGTAGTCTCATTGGGCTGGAGGACTATTGCGCTACCCACACACATTACCCATTGGGGCTGCTCCGGGATATAGGGAAGTGAAGCTTCAGCAGGAGCCTCCGGGTTAGGATCATCGAAGACCATTAGAAAGGCCACCAGGAAGGCCATTAGGTCCAGGAGGATCGGATCCTGTGTTTCATATAGGGGGTTGATCCATTCCAAGGCATCACCCGCCAGGTAAGACATAATGAATGCCACCTTAACCCGATCGGTGGGAAAACATAGAGGGTAGAACTTGAAGTGTAGCATGCATTGCTCCACAAATGCACGACTTTGTCTAGGATCCCCATAATAACGTAGCGGATCCGCGGGAACGAGAGCAGATAGATCCATCTGGACGGGTGCGTAATTCGCCTGGAACTCAGCTAAAGGAAAAAAAAAATATATTTATTTATTTATTTTAATGCATGTATTCGCTGGAAAACTTCTCAGAGAGCGAAGGCCGTGGGGCTCAACGGGAACCATGGCCTGAGCATGCTGTTATGCACACGCCCGGGCTGAGCGGCGTGTGCGTGTGATTGTAGTGATTCCACTGGACCATGAACCGGAGAGTGCCTGGAGGGGCGTGACTAAGTATCTGGCCGATCCGACCAAGATGGCACGACGGCATACGACGCCAGTGCACCAGGGAGAAACCGGGCAGAGGGACCAGGTGCTACTCCAGGTCAAACTCCGGACACGGGGGTTGACCCACACAGGGATTACTGGATCAGGCTGGTTAGGCTGGCGCACAGGCTGGAGGGTATAGGCAGGCACGACTGGTATGCAGGCAGGCGGGTAAAGGCAAGCGCAGCTAGAGTGCAGACAGGGAGGCACTAGCAGGTAGGAACACAGGCGGGATAGGACCCAGTACACACTGGGACTCAGGAACAATACAGGTAGAGGGGTACAGGCAAGCACAGCTAGAGTGCAGACAGGGAGGCACTAGCAGGTAGGAACACAGGCGGGATAGGACCCAGTACACACTGGGACTCAGGAACAGGCAGGTTAGGCTGGCACAGACTGGTGGATATAAGCAAACACGGCAGGTATGCAGATGGGTGGATACAGGCGAGTATGCAGGCAGGGAGGTACTGGCCGAAAGGACGGGCTGGAGCACAGAAAGGTTAAGACCCAGTACAGACTGGGTCACAGAACCGCAGATGCGGTAGACAACCACAGCAGAGAGGGAACGCCCGAAGCGGTGGGCAAGAACAGAGCAGGACAGGGCTGCAGGAGCAGCGAGCACAAGCAGGGCAGGACAGGACTGCCGGAGCAGCGGGCAGAAGCAGGGCAGGACAGGACTGCCGGAGCAGCGGACAGAAGCAGGGCAGGACAGGACTGCCGGAGCAGCGGACAGAAGCAGGGCAGGACAGGACTGCCGGAGCAGCGGACAGAAGCAGGGCAGGACAGGACTGCCGGAGCAGCGGGCAGAAGCAGGGCAGGACAGGACTGCCGGAGCAGCGGGCAGAAGCAGGGCAGGACAGGACTGCCGGAGCAGCGGGCAGAAGCAGGGCAGGACAGGACTGCCGGAGCAGCGGGCAGAAGCAGGGCAGGACAGGACTGCCGGAGCAGCGGGCAGAAGCAGGGCAGGACAGGACTGCCGGAGCAGCGGGCAAAGGAGTCAGAGCAGGCTAGGCTGAGTAGGGGGGACAGGGCTCTGTTCACACGGAACAGACAGGAAGGGAAAGGCAGAGCCAGACACCCACAGGGTACTTGCAGTGAAGTAGCGAGTGGACCACAAACTCACAAACGGGAGTACAGAGACAACAAGCAGGAGTTAGGTACGAGTTCAGACTCTGCAGAAAAAGGAAGGGAACGGACATAGAGGCAAAACAGGTAAAGGATAGGAGAGAGTTCAGACTGGAACTGAGTGTACGGAGGAGACCGACACTGCAGAGGGATACAGGAGCGGGTCTGGGAATACGGCCCCCAGAGAGGCAGGACGAACAGGCAAGGAGCGTGTTCAGACAGGACAGACAAGATACAGAAGCGGGTCTAGGAAATCAGCCCCTAGAAGGCGAGAGGAACAGGCTAGGAGCGTGTTCAGACAGGTCAGACAAGATACAGGAACAGGTCTAGGTAATCGGCCCCTAGAAGGCAGGAGGAACAGGCTAGGAGCGTGTTCAGACAGGTCAGACAAGATACAGGAACAGGTCTAGGTAATCGGCCCCTAGAAGGCAGGAGGAACAGGCTAGGAGCGTGTTCAGACAGGTCAGACAAGATACAGGAACAGGTCTAGGTAATCGGCCCTTAGAAGGCAGGAGGAACAGGCTAGGAGCGTGTTCAGACAGGCCTGGAAATACAGCCTCCAGGATAGGCAGAAAAGAGAACACAGAACGGGACCTGGCACCTTCAGAGTGCAAGCACACACTGAAAGAAACACTATGCTCAGGCAGGGATAGATGGGCGCAGCTGAGCTATATACCAGGTGACAGACAGCAATAGGCTGAGGACGCACAAGGGGTGTGACCCACAGCAGGTACAAAAAGCAGGAAGTGATCGGGCGCCGCCCTTAAGCAGCAGAAACAGACACAAACAGACAGCATGGAGGGAAGCCAGAGAGACATTCTGGACAGGAGATCAAGTGCGCGCTCTTGCACAGTGGGAGATGGACCACTATGCAAGGACGCCGCCAGGTATGTTACAAGTATTCTCTAATATTGAGTCCCATTATTTACATTAGTTATGTCTCCTCTCATAGGTTCCATCTTCTGCCGTCTGATATCATCCTGCCGGCGTGGATTTTCCAGGGCTGCCCGCACCATCAGACAAAGCTGCATATTTGCAGGCTGTCAACAGGGCACCATAAACATCGCAAGGGCAGAAAAACACCACGTGTAGTGCCCTGAAGAGAGTGCAGCATGTCCACCATCAAAGCTGCACCTGTGTGGAAGGACTTCTTCTGACCAGAAAGAAACATCTGCAGAACAAGAAGGCCTCTCTAAGAACATCTCTTCATCCTTACATGCAATTCTTAATTAAAAAAAATTCAAATTGATTAATATCCCTTTGCATTTAATGGAATGTTATTGACATTTATGGCATATGAGTGTTATACATCATATATGTCTGATGGGTGGGGTTACATACAGAAGAGTATTGCTTTCACGTTTGCCATTAAATGATCTAAACCTGGGCTAAAAGTGGAGGAGAGGACTAGTAATTCTGTGACATTTACAGAGTAACCGTCGTTTTGATTTTCTTTTCATTAATCAATAGTTCACATGAGAAAATAAAACATTTTGTTATTTATGTTATCAGAGAAATCTGTTTCATTCTCCACCTGGACTGATAATTCATTCTCAAAATTCTCAATTCACAGGTAAAAATTTGTCTTCAGTGAAGACAGACTTTCCCATTACTGAGATAGGAGATGACAGTTGGTGCTCATGAAGTTCTATGGAGAACTGTAACTGTGATTTCAGGAGAACTGGCATTAGATCTAGCTTCAGTCCCCTCCCCTTTTCATAGAATTTTAAAAGCACCAACTGTCATCTCCTGTGTAAGTAATGTGTCCTCACTTAGATTTTACCAATGAATTGAAAGTGAAAGATCAATTTCTCTGATAAGGCATATAACAGGTTTGCTTAATTTTATATGTACTTTTGATTCATGAAATAAAGAGTAACTGTCGTAACCAGGTCCGTGGAGTCAATAAGCCAAACTTCCAAGCATAATAATTACTAATAAAAAATTTACTGCAACAAATAATAAATATTCAGCAATTTATGCATAAAAATAATTAATATTATACAATATAGAATGAGTTGTTTTCAGGTATGGAGGACGTTATACATTACTTAAATTGCATAAATTGCTGTAAACTGCTGCATTTTGGGAGGGGAGAAGGGTAGGGGGGATTTTCTATCTTTGAGTATTCATGTAAAGCTTTGATGTGAAATGTTTGTACTCATGCTTTATCCAAATGTTAAAACCTTTAATAAAAATGATTGTTCAAAAAAAAAAAGAATGAATTGTATTTTTTGTAGGCGACATTTCAGTACATACATAGAATTGTCTATATTATAATTTTAATTATGCAGAAAAGAAAGAATTTTGCTGCAGTTTCTATATACTGTATACCAATACATAGTTTAATCATAAAATATGCTATAAATTTATAGCTGTCAGGCCTTTACTGAAGCATTGGCACCAGACAGGTGTATATATTTTTATCCTGAAATTGCAGCAGTGCAGCTACAAAAAAGCAGCTTCATGTCACAAAGTAACCAAAGAAAAAAGTTGAAAAAAATATGGCCTTTAGTATTAATTAATGTACAGGTAGACAGATAGGCTATGTGGACAGTATAGAAATATAAATATCAGAGGCGGCTCTAGGTTTTCCAGCATATGGGGCAAGAATTCAGTTTGGCTCCTTCCCATACACAGCTTAAACAGTTTGAGTAGTCCTCGTGTGTCCACTCATATGCTGTTTGCACACTTAGGCCACGGCCCCACAGGGCCGGCCCGAGAGATTACGGCGCCCTGGGCGAAACTATTTTGTTGCGCCCCTACTATTCTTGGCAGTAGATGAAAACTTGGGATATAAATTTAGGAGCAAAATAAACCACAACAACAATGATTAATTAACTCTCTCCTAACTCTTTACTCTTCTGAGAAGTTGTATAGGACAAATATATACAAAGTAATCAATAACACAAAACAAAAACGACCATAGGTAATTAAAATTTTTGTTTCCTTGCCTTTTTTTTTTAAAAGGATGACACTAAGTCACCGAGATTAATTTGTTTAGCAACTTCAGATTCTATCGAAATTGTTGCCAACCCAACCAACCTCTCTTGCATCATATTTGCCCTTAAATATGTTTTAATTAGCTTTAGTTTTGAGAAGCTTCTCTCTCCTGAGGCCACGGACACAGGCAGAGTCAAAAGAATTCTTAGAGCCACCACCAGGTTGGGGACACTTTCTTTCAAGTCAGATTTAAGCAAAAGTTCAAGAACGTCTTTTGGTGATGAATCTTCTGGAGCACGTCTTGACTAGTGTTGAGCCACCCCCGTAGTGTTCGGGTTCGGTTCGGTTCGTCGAACACCGGGATGTTCGAGGAACTGTTCGTCGAACTGTTCGTCGAACACCTTAGAACACCGTCGAACACCGTTAAAACCAATGGCAGGCAAACAAAAACACATAGGAACACATAGAAAACACCTTCAAAGGTGTCCAAAAGCTGACAAACTGCTCAGAAGACGCTTTCTTTAAAAAAAACAGCCGGCAATTCAGCAGCGGCATACACCGGTACCCGACAATTTAGACATGAAGGAATAGAGCATCACACATAGATTAGATAGATAGAAACATGTCAGTCACATATATATGAAGTACAGTGACAGTGTTGCTTACTGTACTTGTCATTTAGTGTAAAGGATTTATTAAAAAATATAATAGTGTTTTCGTGCACCGTCTCTTTAAAAAAGCCGGCCGGCAATTCAGCAGCGGTACCCGACAATTTATAACAGACAGAATAGAGCTTCACACATAGATTAGATAGATAGAAACATGTCAGTCACATATATATGAAGTACTGTGACAGTGTTGCTTACTGTACTTGTCATTTACTGCAAAGAATTTATTTAAAAAAATAATAGTGTTTTCATGCACCGTCTCTTTAAAAAAGCCGGCTGGCAATTCAGCATCTGTACCAGACAATTTAGAATAGAAGGAATAGAGAATCACACATAGATTAGATAGATAGAAACATGTCAGCCACATATATACGAAGTACAGTGACAGTGTTGCTTACTGTACTTGTCATTTAGTGTAAAGGATTTATTAAAAAATATAATAGTGTTTTCGTGCACCGTCTCTTTAAAAAAGCCGGCCGGCAATTCAGCAGCGGTACCCGACAATTTATAACAGACAGAATAGAGCTTCACACATAGATTAGATAGATAGAAATATGTCAGTCACATATATATGAAGTACTGTGACAGTGTTGCTTACTGTACTTGTCATTTACTGCAAAGGATTTATTAAAAAAAATAATAGTGTTTTCATGCACCGTCTCTTTAAAAAAGCCGGCCGGCAATTCAGCATCTGTACCCGACAATTTATAACAGACAGAATAGAGCTTCACACATAGATTAGATAGATAGAAACATGTCAGTCACATATATAATAAGTACAGTGACAGTGTTGGTTACTGTACTTGTCATTTAGTATTAAAATAAAGGATTTATTATTAAAAAAAATTGGCGTGGGGTTCCCCGTAATTTTAGTCTCTAGCGGAGGTTAAGCAGACAGCTGGGGCAGATGTTTGAAGCCTGGGAAGGGGGTAATACCCACGGAGCTTCCCAGGCTACTAATTTCAGCCCCCAGCTGAATACCTAGCCTTTACTAGCTATTAAAATGGAGGACCCCCCCAAAAAAATGACGTGGGGTCCCCCCTAATTTAATAGCTAGCAAAGGCTAGGCAGACAGCTGGGGGCTGATATTAATAGCCCAGGAAGGGAGCCATGAATATTGGCCCCCTCCCAGGCTAGAAACACCAGCCCTCAGCCGCCCCAGAAATGGCGCATCCATAGGATGCGCCAATTCTGGCACTTAGCCTCGCTCTTCCACGCTGCCCTGGTGCGGTGGCAGGGGGTAATAGGGTTGGGGTTGATGTCAGCTTATAATGCCAGCTGACATCAAGCCCAGGTTAGTAATGGAGAGGCGTCTATAAGACACCCCCATTACTAACCCCATAGTCAAAGTTAAAAAAAAAACACAAACACCCAGAATAAAGTCCTTTAATTGAAATAAAGACACAATTCTTTATTGTTCTAAATTAAACCATACTTACCATCACGCCCATTCCAGCTGAAGCCAACGATCTCCTGCAATAAAAGAAAAATAATAAAGCAACCTCATCCTTACCTTTCCATGGTTCCCAGGACAGCTCCAGCTCTGCTACATCGAGATGACAGGCTGGACCGCAGCAGAACGCTGCCATCCAGCTTGCCATGCCGCACACACTGAGAAGCGCAGGCATGCTTGCGCTCCTCAGTGTCTGACTGTGACGGCATCCAGATGAGCCGACAATGAACTCGGCTCACCTCATGTACGTCACTGACAGCGTGGGAAAATTCTCCTGCACTCAGCGCTTCAGCGTGAGAATTTTCCCACGCTGTCAGTGACGTGCATGAGGTGAGCCGAGTTCATTGGACATGACCTCGGCTCATCTGGATGCCGTCACAGCCAGACACTGAGTAGCGCAAGCATGCCTGTGCTTCTCAGTGTCTGCGGGATGACAGGCTGGATGGCAGCGTTCTGCTGCGGTCCAGCCTGTCATCTCGATGTAGCAGAGCTGAAGCTGTCGTGGGAGCCATGGAAAGGTAAGGATGATGTTGCTTTATTATTTTTCTTTTATTTCAGGAGATCGTTGGCTTCAGCTGGAATGGGCGTGATGGTAAGTATGGTTTAATTTAGAACAATAAAGAATTGTGTGTTTATTTCAATTAAAGGACTTTTTTCTGGGTGTTGTGTTTTTTTTAAATACTTTACTAGAAATTCATGGTGGTCATGTCTAATATTGGCGTGACCCCATGAATTTCGGGCTTAGGGCCAGCTGATAATGCCAAGCTGGCCTTAACCCCTTTATTACCCAGTGAGCCACCGCACCAGGGCCCTGGATGAGTTGGGTACAGCGCCAGAAGATGGCGCTTCTATGAACGCGCCATTTTCCGGGGCGGCTGCGGACTGCAATTTGCAGCGGGTGGGGCCCAGAAAGCTTGGGCCTCCCTGCGCTGCAGATTCCAGCCCCCAGCTGCCTAGTTGTACCTGGCTGGACACAAAAATAGGGCGAAGCTCCACGTATTTTTTTTTTAAATTCATGAAATTCATGGAATAATTAAGAAAAAAAGGGCTTCCCTATATTGTTGTGTCCGGCTAGGTACAAATAGGCAGCTGGTGGTTGGGAGCAGCCCGTTCCTGCCTGCTGTACCTGACTGGACACAAATATAGGGCGAAGCCCCACATCAATTTTTTTTTCATTATTTCATGAATTTCCTGAAATAATTTAAAAAAAATTGACGTGGGGCTTCGCCCTATATTTGTGTCCAGTCAGGTACAGCAGGCAGGAACGGGCTGCCCCCAACCACCAGCTGCCTATTTGTACCTGGCCAGACACAACAATATAGGGAAGCCCTTTTTTTTAAAAATTATTTCATGAAATAATTAAAAAAAAATTGACGTGGGGCTTCGCACTATATTTGTGTCCAGCCAGGTACAGCAGGCAGGGACGGGCTGCCCCCAACCACCAGCTGCCTATTTGTACCTGGTTGGACACAACAATATAGGGAAGCCCTTTTTTTCTTAATTATTCCATGAATTTCATGAAATAATTTTAAAAAAAAATGCGTGGGGCTTCGCCCTATTTTTGTGCCCAGCCAGGTACAACTAGGCAGCTGGGGGCTGGAATCTGCAGCGCAGGGAGGCCCAAGCTTTCTGGACCCCACCCGCTGCATATTGCAGTCCGCAGCCGCCCCGGAAAATGGCGCGTTCATAGAAGCGCCATCTTCTGGCGCTGTACCCAACTCATCCAGGGCCCTGGTGCGGTGGCTCACTGGGTAATAAAGGGGTTAAGGCCAGCTTGGCATTATCAGCTGGCCCTAAGCCCGAAATTCATGGGGTCACGCCAATATTAGACATGACCACCATGAATTTCTAGTAAAGTATTTAAAAAAACACAACACCCAGAATAAAGTCCTTTAATTGAAATAAACACACAATTCTTTATTGTTCTAAATTAAACCATACTTACCGTCACGCCCATTCCAGCTGAAGCCAATGTCTTCTGCAATAAAAGTAAAATAATAAAGCAACCTCATCCTTACCTTTCCATGGTTCCCACGACAGCTTCAGCTCTGCTACATCGAGATGACAGGCTGGACCGCAGCAGAACGCTGCCATCCAGCCTGTCATCCCGCGGACACTCAGAAGCGCAGGCATGCTTGCGCTCCTCAGTGTCTCGCTGTGACGGCATAAAGATGAGACAAGCTCATGTCCAATGAACTCGGCGCACCTCATGCACGTCACTGGCAGCGTGGGAGAATTCTCCTGCACTCAGCACTTCAGCGTGAAAATTCTCCCACGCTGTCAGTGACGTACATGAGGTCAGCTGAGTTCATTGGACATGAATGAGCTCACCTCATGCACTTCACTGACAGCGTGGGAAAATTCTCACGCTGAAGCGCTGAGTGCAGGAGAATTTTCCCACGCTGTCAGTGACGTGCATGAGGTGAGCTCATTCATGTCCAATGATCTCAGCTCACCTCATGCACGTCACTGACAGCGTGGGAAAATTCTCCTGCACTCAGCGCTACAGCGTGAGAATTCTCCCACGCTGTCAGTGACGTGCATGAGGTGAGCTCATTCATGTCCAATGAACTCAGCTGACCTCATGCACGTCACTGACAGCGTGGGAGAATTCTCACGCTGAAGTGCTGAGTGCAGGAGAATTCTCCCACGCTGTCAGTGACGTGCATGAGGTGCGCCGAGTTCATTGGACATGAACTCGTCTCATCTTTATGCCGTCACAGCCAGACACTGCAGAGCGCAAGCATGCCTGCGCTTCTCAGTGTCTGCGGGATGACAGGCTGGATGGCAGCGTTCTGCTGCGGTCCAGCCTGTTATCTCGATGTAGCAGAGCTGAAGCTGTCGTGGGAACCGTGGAAAGGTAAGGATGAGGTTGCTTTATTATTTTTCTTTTATTGCAGGAGATCGTTGGCTTCAGCTGGAATGGGCGTGACGGTAAGTATGGTTTAATTTAGAACAATAAAGGAATGTGTCTTTATTTCAATTAAAGGACTTTATTCTGGGTGTTTGTGTTTTCTTTTAACTTTGACTATGGGGTTAGTAATGGGGGTGTCTTATAGACGCCTCTCCATTACTAACCTGGGCTTGATGTCAGCTGGCATTATAAGCTGACATCAACCCCAACCCTATTACCCCCTGCCACCGCACCAGGGCAGCGTGGAAGAGCGAGGCTAAGTGCCAGAATTGGCGCATCCTATGGATGCGCCATTTCTGGGGCGGCTGAGGGCTGGTGTTTCTAGCCTGGGAGGGGGCCAATATTCATGGTTCCCTTCCTGGGCTATTAATATCAGCCCCCAGCTGTCTGCCTAGCCTTTGCTAGCTATTAAATTAGGGGGGACCCCACGTCATTTTTTTGGGGGGTCCCCCATTTTAATAGCTAGTAAAGGCTAGGTATTCAGCTGGGGGCTGATATTAGTAGTTTGGGAAGCTCCGTGGGTATTACCCCCTTCCCAGGCTTCAAACATCTGCCCCAGCTGTCTGCTTAACCTCCGCTAGAGACTAAAATTACGGGGAACCCCACGCCAATTTTTTTTAATAATAAATCCTTTATTTTAATACTAAATGACAAGTACAGTAACCAACACTGTCACTGTACTTATTATATATGTGACTGACATGTTTCTATCTATCTAATCTATGTGTGAAGCTCTATTCTGTCTGTTATAAATTGTCGGGTATAGATGCTGAATTGCCGGCCGGCTTTTTTAAAGAGACGGTGCATGAAAACACTATTATTTTTTTTAATAAATCCTTTGCAGTAAATGACAAGTACAGTAAGCAACACTGTCACAGTACTTCATATATATGTGACTGACATGTTTCTATCTATCTAATCTATGTGTGAAGCTCTATTCTGTCTGTTATAAATTGTCGGGTACCGCTGCTGAATTGCCGGCCGGCTTTTTTAAAGAGACGGTGCACGAAAACACTATTATATTTTTTAATAAATCCTTTACACTAAATGACAAGTACAGTAAGCAACACTGTCACTGTACTTCGTATATATGTGGCTGACATGTTTCTATCTATCTAATCTATGTGTGATTCTCTATTCCTTCTATTCTAAATTGTCGGGTACCGCTGCTGAATTGCCGGCCGGCTTTTTTAAAGAGACGGTGCACGAAAACACTATTATATTTTTTAATAAATCCTTTACACTAAATGACAAGTACAGTAAGCAACACTGTCACTGTACTTCTTATATATGTGGCTGACATGTTTCTATCTATCTAATCTATGTGTGATGCTCTATTCTTTCTATTATAAATTGTCGGGTACAGATGCTGAATTGCCGGCCGGCTTTTTTAAAGAGACGGTGCATGAAAACACTATTATTTTTTTTGATAAATCCTTTACACTAAATGACAAGTACAGTAAGCAACACTGTCACTGTGCTTCTTATATGTGTGACTGACATGTTTCTATCTATCTAATCTATGTGTGATTCTCTATTCTTTCTGTTCTAAATTGTCGGGTACCGGTGTATGCCGCTGCTGAATTGCCGGCTTTTCATGTTTCACTGTGAGCACTGTTCCCATCGATTTGGGCAATCACTGTAATGCCACAACCACCATGGCTGTGGCATTACAGTGAGTGGCAGACAATCCCTGCATGATTGGTGCTCTAAATAGCGCCAGACATGCAGGACACGCTTTTGGTGCACGAACAGTTATCGAACATAACCTCGAACAGCCGGATTTTTTGCAAATCGTTCGGGTTCGTCGAACAACTCGAACACCGCCCAAAACAGCTCGAATTTGAGATTGGCGAACAGTTCTAGTCGAACACCGCTCATCTCTAGTCTTGACATTGCCTGCAGTTCACCACATAGCTCTATGGCATCGATGTCTTTTACTTCATTGTGTGTAAGAGACTTTTCCAGAGCTTTACACTTATACAGAACAAATTTGCTTGGTTTTCCCTCAAGTGAACGGATGTGGTACAAAAATCCAAATTTCAATTCCATTTCTTTCAGCTGAGTGAACCGCTCATCAACTGAATTTATAGCAGTATCTAAGATCGCAAAGTAAAGGTTAATTTTGAAACTCTGTTTCTCATCTCTTATGGGCTCATCTTTCCCTTCATAAGAGAACTGTCTGTTTTTTTTCGTTAAACGTTTTGGCGCAGAACTTGACTCAAAATTAGCTGGTATGCCAAGCTCTTCTGCGATTTCCCTCGCATCAACTAACAGCTTCTCAAACTCTTCATCGCTTCTTAATGATTGCAGATATTTCTTTGTTTTGTCAAGGTGTTGAGAAGCTGCAGCTAAATCGAATTCTTGTGATTGAAGTAACTTACTTGTCAAATTGATTTCGTACAAAATGTTGAACCATACTAGAACAGATGTAACAAAAGAAAAGGTTCCAACTTGTTTAGCAAGACCTTGACTTTCTAGCCGGGAGACATTTCCAGAGCTTCCTGTGAGACTAATATTTTCTGCTATGTCCATTAGGGAATCATGGACTTCGCTCAATTGGTAACGGAGGGGGGCCAGAGCATCAATTCTACTTTCCCACCTTGTTTCGCTTAGAGGTTTTAGAGTCAGAGATGGCAAATGACGCACGAGTACTTCCCAACGCTGAGTTGACGAAGAGAAAAATACGTAGAGATTTTGAACTAACAGGAAAAAAGTTGTCGCTCCAAAACAACATTTAGTAGCATCGTTGACGACTAAGTTTAGAGAATGGGAGCTGCAAGGCACAAAGAATGCACGTGGGTTTATGTCCAAAATTCGTCTTTGTAGTCCAATGTTTTTTCCCTTCATGTTGCTCCCATTGTCGTAGCCTTGCCCTCATAAGTTGTCCACAGAGAGTGACAGTTCTTCAAATGTGTTCAAGACAGCGGCTGTCAAACCACCTCCAGTTGTATCAGAAACAGGAATGAATCCCAAGAAGTGCTCTTTAATTTCAAACTTTTTTCATCTGATGTGGAAACAAACCGAACAATGATAGTCATTTGTTCAACATGAGACACGTCAGAAGTACAATCCAGCACTACAGAAAAGTATTTTGCAGTTTTGACATCGTCAAGAATCTTTTCCTGAATACCATTACTTAGCAGTTGAATCATCTCATTCTGTATTGTTTTTCCCAAATAATGTGCATGAATCTCTTTGTCCCGGATTTTCCGAATGTGCTCACACATGACGGGATCGAACATAGCCAAATACTCCACAAATTTCAAAAAGTTCCCATTATTAGATGCAAACAATGCATCATTTGATCCACGGAATGCTAAGTTTTTGCGTACCTAGTACCCTCACTAGAGCTATCAACCTTTCTAAAATTTGATGCCAGTATTTTTCTTGCTCTTCAATTTTGCGGAAGTGTTCTTCGTCAATGGTCTTGTTCATCTTAAGTCTATTTTCGAGTTCCTTCCATTTTTGAAAGCTAATCATGTGATCTTTGCTTTTTTTGTGGCTGGCTAAAATAGAAGATATGTTTTTCCAGTCATTTACACCATCAGTACCTAAGGCTGAGCGTTTGATGATTCCTAGTTGAAGTGATGAGTCTAGAAACAACATGCAGCAAAAACAAAAAACTGAATTTTTCTGAATAGAATACGTTAGCCAATTGCGTTCAAGACTTTCACCATTGACAAGACGACGTTTATAGTGAACACAAGAAAATTTTCTACGATTAGTGTCCAAAGGAAAATCGAAATCTTTAACTTGTGTGGGGCCGAGTTTTACTACATCTAGGCGTAAGTCATCATTGATTACGGTCCACGTAGCGGGATCGTCCGAATTGTCTTTGCGTAGTATTTCTATAGATGTACCAGCCTCCATGTCAGTACTGGTACTTTGATCAGATCTACCACCAGATATTGATGGTTGTAGTTCACTATTTTCAGCATGAGAAACAAATTCTATTTCCACATTCGATATTTCCGAGGCAACAGAAGCCTGTTGTTCCAACGTTTGGAATTCCGCGTCTTCATTTCTATTGCTTAGATATTTTAAAAATGACCCTTTGATTTTTGAAAGTGATTTCTCCTCCTCAGTTTTTCTTTTACGGTTCTGAAACCCCAAAAGTTTTTTCTTCTTATCAGCCATGACTCGTTACAACACACAGCATTTACCTAAAAGTTAATGCGACGATTAAAATTGTTATCTGAACATTATATAATACGATTTTACTTTTAAAACAAAAACCACAAATTTCTTTAACAATTTCCAATGTTTCCAATATTTTTGAATATCAAAACAATATACCTACCTCGCAGCGCCTAACACTTTAGAACCTAGGCCAAAAATTTACTAAAAACCTCCTATTTTCTATTTGCATTCATGAAACCTCATGGAACAATGAATCTAATGAATATACAAAATAACAGCAATGGCTCACATGATAAAGCATGCAAACAGTAGAGACATACCTCGAAAATATTATAATCGCGCGCGCCAATATGCAAAAAATGTAGATACTATCTCCCTTGCCTTAGCTGGCCTGACTGGCAGTCCAGACAGTCTACGCCAATGCGTCTAAACAGACTCCTCCCACTAGCCACATCGACTGCTGATGACATCTATCAATATAATCGCCAACTAGTACCTAGTACCTAAAGTCCAAACTACGTATAAATAGGCCATATGGTACACCTACCTTTTAAGTATACGTATTTTTTTTCTCTCGGGCGCCCCCTTAGTGTAGTGTGTGCATTTTTGGGTGTTTGCTTTGCCAACATTTGAAAACTTAGGAGCAAAATAAACGCGCAGGATCAAACACCTGTCAGCAGACGATGCAAACGACTCACGTCCGTAGTTTAGCGCCTACTTTCCGTGCGTAAATTGAAGCTCAACGGTTTTTCTTTTAAATTTATGGTAAAAAAATTTATGTACACTTTTCTTTCCATCCCTAAAACTTTTTGCCTTTTGAAAAGATTTTTTATAATTTTTTCTATTTTTTCTCTGGCGCCCCCTTAGGGTCGGCGCCCAAGGCGGCCACCTAGTTCGCCTATATGTTCGGGCCGGCCCTGCGGCCCCAGTATCAGTATTTGTTCAGTATTCTGTCAGTATTTTTTCACAGGAGTGGGGGCCGTGGTCTTATGGTCATGTGCCGACGAGCTGCTCTTCATAATTCCCTCAATGTTCAGTGAAAACCTGCAGCCCCTACTTCACTCAGAGAGGCAGGAAGAGAAGCTAGTGACTAGAGATGAGCGAACCTGAGCTGTAAAGTTTGGGGTACGTACCGGACCTGAACTCCTAACACTGACTTCTCCTGGAAGTCTATTTTACAACTCGGGAGCTTGAGAAAGAGACCGCGGTTGCGGGCGAAACAAATCACTTTTTTTCTCTTATCTCCAGCTTGTTAACCAGCCAAGTGTCATGCTATTTTAGCTTGTTTCTATAAAATTTAGCTAATTTTTAAATCGGGAGCTGGATCTATTTTTTCCTTTTTCTACCATTCGTCCACGATGGGATCAGAATGGAGTTCCATGCACCTGAATCAACCCATGAGTGGTGAGCTGACTTCTCTTTATAACTTTATTTACATGGCCCTGTAATCTCACAAGTTATGGATTATTATATGTGTACAGGATCAGAACAAATAACAGTATTGTGAGAGCAGGAGTTACTTTATCTATCCTGACTCCATTTTTATTTTTGCACGTGTATCTTCTGCTTACCAGAATGGAGTTTGACTCAGTATGTGTGTGAGATAAGGAGTCTTTGGAATGTCTTTGTCTAGCGACTCCTAAAATCCAAAACTGGGGTATAGACAGAATTACTCTTAGCCAATGAGATGTATGTATGCTAATGCCAGCACATATGTAGAGATAAGCTGAGCCAATTATATTGTTACCATGTATGACTATTAACAAACTATAAAACCTTGACCGATGATGTAATAAAAACAGATCTGCCCTGATGCTCAATGTATCAGATATGGTTCTTCTGTGCACATATTTGAATTTTACAAATTAATTTGAAACAGACACAACGTCTCAGAACGTCTCACATTATGTAGCGATGACAAGCACATTTATACATTACCAGAACTACAATCAGTGCAGAAATGCATCACCAGAACTACCAGCAGTACAGAAATACAATACAGACCAAAAGTTTGGACACACCTTCTCATTTAAAGATTTTTCTGTATTTTCATGACTTTGAAAATTGTACATTCACACTGAAGGCATCAAAACTATGAATTAGCACATGTGGAATTATATACTTAACAAAAAGGTGTGAAACAACTGAAAATATGTCTTATATTCTAGGTTCTTCAAAGTAGCCACCTTTTGCTTTGATGACTGCTTTGCACACTCTTGGCATTATCTTGATGAGCTTCAAGAGGTAGTCACCAGAAATGGTTTTCACATCACAGGTGTGCCCTGTCAGGTTTAATAAGTGGGATTTCTTGCCTTATAAATGGGGTTGGGACCATCAGTTGTGTTGTGCAGAAGTCGGGTGGATACACAGCTGATAGTCCTACTGAATAGACTGTTAGAATTTGTATTATGGCAAAAAAAAAGCAGCTAAGTAAAGAAAAACAAGTGGCCATCATTACTTTAAGAAATGATTGTTAAGAGGAGACTTTGTGCAGCAGGCCTTCATGGTAAAATAGCTGCTAGGAAACCACTGCTAAGGACAGGCAACAAGCAGAAGAGACTTGTTTCGGCTAAAGAACACAAGGAATGGACATTAGACCAGTGGAAATCTGTGCTTTGGTCTGATGAGTCCAAATTTGAGATCTTTGGTTCCAACCATTGTGTCTTTGTGCGATGCAGAAAAGGTGAACGGATGGACTCTACATGCCTGGTTCCGACCGTTAAGCATGGAGGAGGAGGAGGTGTGATGGTGTGGGGGTGCTTTGCTGGTGACACTGTTGGGGATTTATTCAAAATTGAAGGCATACTGAACCAGCATGGCTACCACAACATGTTGCAGCGGCATGCTATTCCATCCGGTTTGCGTTTAGCTGGACCATCATTTATTTTTCAACAGGACAATGACCCTAAACACACCTCCAGGCTGTGTAAGGGCTATTTGACCAAGGAGTAGAGTGATGGGGTGCTACGCCAGATGACCTGGCCTCCACAGTCACCAGACCTGAACCCAATCAAAATGGTTTGGGGTGAGCTGGACCTCAGAGTGAAGGCAAAAGGGCCAGCAAGTGCTAAGCATCTCTGGGAACTCCTTCATGATTGTTGGAAGACCATTTCCGGTGACTACCTCTTGAAGCTCATCAAGAGAATGCCAAAAATGTGCAAAGCAGTCATCAAAGCAAAAGGTGGCTACTTTGAAGAACCTAGAATATAAGACATATTTTCAGTTGTTTCACACTTTTTTGTTAAGTATATAATTCCACATGTGTTAATTCATAGTTTTGATGCCTTCAGTGTGAATGTACAATTTTCATAGTCATGAAAATACAGAAAAATCTTTAAATGAGAAGGTGTGTCCAAACTTTTGGTCTGTACTGTACATCAATAAAACCCTTAACTGTACTGGACTACATCACCAGAAGCCCCATCAGTACAGGACTACATCACCAAAAGCCCCATCAATACAGGACTACATCACCAAAAGCCCCATCAATACAGGACTACATCACCAAAAGCCCCATCAGTGCAGGACTACATCACCAAAAGCCCCATCAGTACATGACTACATCACCAAAGGCCGCATCAGTACAGAACTAAATCACTAAACGCCCCATCAGTACAGGACTACATACCAAAAGCCTCATCAGTACAGGACTACAGCACCAGAACCACCGTCAGTGCAGGAATACAGCACCAGAACCACCATCGGTACAGGAATACAGCACCAAGTTTCTACAGCATTCAATTGTAATGTCAGCCTCATATACAATTTTATCACATGAACCTACAATTTCCATTATGTCCTTAACATGAAAAACTAGGGCTTACCATGTTTATACCATGTTTATAATCCTAAAAAACCCAAGACAGAAACAAAAAAAACATATACCCTGCTGTAAGTAAATAAATAAAAGCAACAGTGCATATAAATAACATAGGGTACTTAGTAAACACCATTTTTGATTAAAAAAGTGTAAGGCTATGTGCACACTGTGCATTTTTGGTGCATTTTCGCAGCTTTTTGTTCCGCTCGGAAATGGGCCAAAAACGCTAGGGAATCATTGTGCCAGCTATTGCAATGACAATCCTGAAGTGCTGTGCACATAATCAGGAATTTTCCTACTGGATTGTAGTTGCGTTTAAATCTGCAGCATGTCAATTCTTTGTGCGTTTTTGCAGCATTTTTCACCCATTGACTTCAATTGAGTCAGTCAAATTAGCAGCAAAAATGCAGGTATAAAAATATTTGCGGATTTGCTGGGATTTTTGCTTCATATTTGACTAACTCAATTCAAGTCAATGAGTCAACCTTCAGACAGGCAGAGTAGGGAGAGGTGCTGCTGTTTGAGGGACATAACTGGCGGTGTAATAGTTAGATAGAATCATAGAATGGTAGAGTTGGAGGGGACCTCCTGGGTCATCTGGTCCAACCCCCTGCTCAAAGCAGGATTCACTAAATCATCTCAGACAGATGTCTGTCCAGCCTCTGTTTGAAGACGTCCATTGAAGGAGAACTCACCACCTCTCGTGGCAGCCTGTTACACTCATTGATCACCCTAACTGTCAAAAAGTTTTTTCTAATATCTAATCTGTGTCTCCTCCCATTCAGTTTCATCCCATTGCTTCT
The DNA here is from genome assembly GCF_046119375.1 of Phyllobates terribilis. NCBI lineage: Eukaryota > Metazoa > Chordata > Amphibia > Anura > Dendrobatidae > Phyllobates > Phyllobates terribilis. Next base: position 121,666,749 of record NW_027362762.1, on the reverse strand, counting down.
AGTCTTTCCTTGTGCAAATGAGAATAAATATGATCCTTCTACAATGTGACAGCCCTTGAGATATTTGTAAACAGCTATTAAGTCTCCTCTCAGTCTTCTTTTTTGCAAGCTAAACATTCCCAAATCCTGTAACCGTTCCTCATAGGACATGGTTTGCAGACCAGTCACCATTCTGGTCGCTCTTCTCTGAACTTGCTCCAGTTTGTCAATGTATTTTTTAAAATACATTGACAAAGCCATTTACGACCAGTCTTTGAGTCCGATCACTAAGCCAGTTATGAATCCACCTAACAGATGCCTTGTCCATTCCATACTTGGTCATTTTTTCAATAAGGATGGTGTGAGATACTTTGTCAAATGCTTTGCTGTAGTCAAGATATACTATATCTACAGCATTTCCCTGAGCCACCCAGTCAGTGATTCTGTCATAGTAGGAAATTAAGTTAGTCTGACTTGTTAGTTACAAACCCATGCTGACTCTGGTTAATCACTTCATTCTTATCCAGGTACTTACATACATGTTGTTTAATAATTTGTTCAAAGATCTTTCCTGGTATAGAAGTCAGACTCACCGCCCTATAGTGCCCTGGGTCCACCTTCTTCCCCCTTTTGAAGATAGGAACAACATTTGCTCTTCTCCAGTCTTCAGGGACTTCTCCTGTTCTCCAAGAATTTTCAAAGATTATGGAGAGTGGTTCTAAAATTTCTTCTATGATCTCCTTCAGTACTCTGGGGTGTAATTCATCTGGACCTGGAGACTTGAACTCATTTATGTTAGCTAAATATTCCCTCACAGTCTTTCTGTTTACAGATAACCTGGATTCTTCTATTCCTTTAATAGGACAGTGAAGATCAGTTGATCCATTTGTTTTTTTCTTTTTAGCATGTGTTTAAGTTCCGTGTTCATCCATCCTGGTTTCCTTAAATGCTTCCCATTCTTCCTACTTTTCGGGATTGTTAACGATTGTGCTTTGAGAATCTCATTTTTAAAAATTTCCCATCCTTCCTGGACATTTTTGTCCTTAAGGACATCCAGCCATTGGATCACTCCTATTCTCTTTCTGAGTCGCTTAAAATCTGCCTTTCTGAAATCTAACCTTGAAGTTTGAGTCTTCACATGTCTTCCTTCTCTAGTTATCCAAAATTCTATAATAGCGTGATCGCTGCCTCCTAGGGTCCCAGCCACTTGTACCTCCTCAACCATTTCCTCCCTGTTTATAAGGATTAGATCCAAAGCAGCAGATCCCCTTGTTTTCTCCCCTACCTTTTGGAAGATAAAGTTGTCAGCAAGAGAGGATAAGAATTTGCTTTCTCCATCCAGGAGGATTCTGAGGGCTTACAAGGTTATTCATTGTGGGCAAAGTCTTATCTAGCTGTATTTCTTCATGGTTCTCCTGCGTGAGAGCCTGGTACTGGTCTGAGCAGTATGGGTGCTGACTGCCTCTCGATCCTCCTGCTTCTCTGAGTCACATGCTTCCATTCCTCTGTTTTGTCAGGTGCAGTTCGAATTTCTTCTCTTTCTGTATCATGAAGAGATAATTCTGCTCTGTCTAAGAACTCTTCACCTTCCTTAATGATTTTCAAGGTAGTTAACCTCTCTTCTAGATATCGCAACTTTTCCTCCAACAGGGACACAAGCTTGCATTTCTGGCATGTGAAGTTTGGCTTTTCCACTGGCAAGTCTGTGAACATGTAGCAGGATATGCAGCTCACCAAATGGCTCCTGGACTCTTCCATGTTCTTTATTGTTAATGAAAACAGTGAAAAGCGCTCCAAAATATATAGATATAGGAACTCCAGTATACAGTGCATTGTGAAAGTATTTGGCCCCCTTGAACTTTTCTACCCTTTGCCACATTTCTGGCTTCAAACATAAAGATATAAAATTCTAATTTTTTTGGGAAGAATCAACAACAAGTGGGACACAATCGTGAAGTGGAATGAAATTTATTGGATATTTTAAATTTTTTTAACAAATTAAAAACTGAAAAATGGGGCATGCAATATTATTCAGCCCCTTTACTTTCAGTGCAGCAAACTGACTCCAGAAATTCAGCGAGCATCTCTGAATCATCCAATGTTGTCCTAAATGACTGGTTATGATAAATAGAATCCACCTGTGTGTAATCAAGTCTCCGACAAATGCACCTGCTCTGTGATAGTCTCAGGTTTCTATTTCATGTGCAGAGAGCATCATGAAGACCAAAGAACACACCAGGCAGGTCAGAGATACTGTTGTGGTGAAGTTTAAAGCCGGATTTGGATGCAAAAAGATTTCCCAAGTTTTAAACATCTCAAGGAGCACTGTGCAAGCGATCATATTGAAATGGAAGGAGTATCAGACCACTGCAAATCTACCAAGACCCGGCCGTCCCTCTAAACTTTCATCTCGAACAAGGAGAAGACTGATCAGAGATGCAGCCAAAAGGCCCATGATCACTCTGGATGAACTGCAGAGATCTACAGCTGAGGTGGGAAAGTCCGTCCATAGGACAACAATCAGTCGTACACTGCAAAAATCTGGTCTTTATGAAAGAGTGGCAGGAATAAAGCCATTTCTCAAAGATATCCATAAAAAGTCTGGTTTGAAGTTTGCCACAAGCAACCTGGGAGACACACCAAACATGTGGAATAAGGTGCTCTGGTCAGATGAAACCAAAATCGAACTTTTTGGCCACAATGCAAAACGATATGTTTGGCGTAAAAGCAACACAGCTCATCACCCTCAAAACACCATCCGCACTGTCAAACATGGTGGTGGCAGCATCATGGTTTGGGCCTGTTTTTCTTCAGCAGGGACAGGGAAGATGGTTAAAATTGATGGAAAGATGGATTCAGCCAAATACAGGATCATTCTGGAAGAAAATTTGTTGGAGTCTGCAAAAGACCTGAGACTGGGACGGACATTTATCTTCCAACAAGACAATGATCCCACACATAAAGCAAAATCTACAATGGAATGGTTCAAAAATAAACGTATCCAGGTGTTAGAATGGCCAAGTCAAAGTCCAGACCTGAATCCAATAGAAAATCTGAGGAAAGAGCTGAAAACTGCTGTTCACAAACGCACTCCATCCAACCTCAATGAGCTCGAGCTGTTTTGCAAGGAAGAATGGGCAAGAATATCAGCCTCTCGATGTGCAAAACTGATAGAGACATACCCCAAGCGACTTGCAGCTGTAATCATAGCAAAAGGTGGCGCTACAAAATATTAACTCAAGGGGGCCGAATAATATTGCATGCCCTGCTTTTCAGTTTTTAATTTGTTATAAAAGATTAAAATAGCCAATAAATTTTGTTCCACTTCACGATTGTGTCCCACTTGTTGTTGATTCTTCCCAAAAAAATAGAATTTTATATCTTTATGTTTGAAGCCAGAAATGTGGCAAAAGGTAGAAAAGTTCAAGGGGGCCAAATACTTTCACAATGCACTGTATATATATATATCCATCTGAACTAACATGCCTTATGAGGACTAATTCAGCTGCATATATTCAGTGGTGATAGCAGGAGTTAGGCAGGCAGGGATTGTGACAGTGTATACAGCACAAGAGGGTCCATTGAACGTTCTGTCTGCTCCTGCTGATACAGATATCTATAGACATAGCCCCAGATATCAGGGGCAAGGGCTAATTTTTTTGTCTTAATCCTGATTATTTTCTAAAAAAGTAATAGTGTCCAACATTTTACTGCTCCATTTGCATGTTAGCACTGCAGAATATAGCCAGATCTTTTCCATCATCAGACGTGATCCCATATTACAGCAATAAAAATTCAGAAATTTGTAGTGAACGTGGAAAATATTATTCTTCATTTACAATTTGTAGCAGTGTGTCAGTAAAGTCATTCACACGTGGTCACTGTGAATAATAGGAAACTACAAGCCCGCTATTTAAAATCGTGGTTGTCCGTCAGACGTATCAAATATAACTGCGGTACAAATCCAGCCATTTATAGTGACTGTGGAAAATATTGTCCTCCATTTACAGTTTGTAGCAGTGTGTCAGTGAAGCTATTTACACGTGGTCGCTGTGAATAATAGGAAACTACAAGCCCGCTATTTAAAACTGTGGGCGTCCATCAGACGTATCACATATAACTGCGGTACAAATCCAGCCATTTGTAGCAACCGTGGAAAATATTGTCCTCCAGTTACAGTTTGCAGCAGTGTGTATTATCCTCCATTTAAAATAGGCAAGGCGCGTGGCAAGGGACGGGGAAAGGGATGTGATGGTGATGGTGCATGCAGAGGTCAAGGCCGAAGCAATAGGCAAGCTGAAATTGTGCCACAACAAACACCCACATCTTGTCGACTGCCCCTACTGTCCCAATTACTAGGGGACGGCAGCACACCACTATTGAAACCAGAGCAGTGTCAAAAGGTTGTTGGTTGGATAGCAGACAATGCTTCCAGTTACTATGCCACCACCGCCACCACCCTGCCTTCCACACTGTCAAGTCTCAGTAGCTGTGAATCTGGACTGCATATTCCTCACCCTGATCCTCCTTCCTCCCACCATGCCGAGTGCCCGGAGACAACTGATCCCACACTTGGACACTTCGAAGAACTGTTAACTTTTCCATTTATAGATTCTTCGAGCCTCTCGCCTGGCCAGCTTGAAGCGGGGCAAGAGGAGATCGCATGTAGCGATGCCCAAATATTTGAGCAGCCACGGTCACATGGGGGGAGGGAGGCCTAGCACCACAACAGAAAGGAACAAGCAGTGTGGTGCCCACAGACACCAGGTGGGAAACCGTTCCCCGGAACACCAACACAATGGAAGTTGCGACTACACCTGTTAGGTCTTCCCGAGTCTGGTTCTTTTTTATAGACTCTGCAGATAACCCCAAAAAGGCCATTTGCACCATCTGGCAGGCCAACATCAGCAGGGGTAGCAAAACTAGCAGCCTGACCACCAACAGCATGCTCAGGCACATGATAGCAAAGCTCCCGACTAGGTGGGCCGAACGCCAGGGTCCAAAAACAGTGTCTGCGGGTGACACCACTGCTTGCTCTGCTGTTGTACGTGCACGCCAATCACCTGTTCATGGCTCATGCAAAGATGCAAAGATGAGCTGCACCTGTCATTGCACACTCGCAGCCACCACCATCAGCATCCACGTCCACGTCCTTGTCCCAGCGCAGCGTTCAGTTCTCCCTACTCCAGTCCCTGGAGCGCAAGCACAAATACGCAGCGAACGCCCCGGAGGCCACAATATTAAACTCACATTTCGCGAATGCTTGGGCTCAAAATGTTGCCTTTTAGGCTTGTGGAGACGGAAGCTTTCCCCAATCTGATGGCGGAAGCCGTCCCTCAGTACTCGATCCCCAGCCGCCACTATTTCTCCCGATGTGCCGTCCCTGCATTACACAAGCACGTGTCCCAGAACATTACCCATGCCCTCAACAACGCAGTTACTGGGAAAGTCCATCTAACCACGGACACGTGGACAAGTGCTTGTGGTCAGGGACGGTGCATCTCGCTGACGGCACACTGGGTTAACATAGTGGAAGCCAGGACCCAGTCGGACCTTGGGATGGCACACGTCCTCCCGACGCCGAGGATTTGGGATCCTGGGTCAATCGGGGTTGCCCCCACATTCTATAGTTCCTGCACCTCCTCTTCTTCAGCCTTCATCTCCGAAATGACCACATCAATCGGAAGCTGTAACCATTGCAGCACTGCCTCGGCCAAGCATCAACAGGCTGTGCTGAAGCTAATATGCTTAGGTGACAAACCGCACACCGCTGAAGAGTTGTGGACAGCTCTGAAAGAGCAGGCAGATCTGAACCTACAGCCAAGCATAGTGGTGTGTGACAATGGCCGGAACCTGTTGGCAGCTCTGAAGCGAGGCGAGCTCACACACGTACCATGCCTGGCCCATGAGCTCAACCTCGTGGTTAAGCGGCTTCTCAAAACCTACCTGGATCTGCTGGATTTGCTTGTCAAAGTACACCACGTGTGTGCCCATTTTAGAAAGTCAGCTACAACTTCTGCCGCCCTTGCCGTGCTTCAGCAACGTTTGCAGTTTCCAGCTCACAGACTGGTGTACGATGTCCCCATGTCTTGGAACTTAATGTTGCATATGTTGGGAAGGATTTGTGAGCTTTCTCATAAGACAAGACCTCAGGAGTGGGCATGGATGTCAGACATCTGTGCCGTCCTCCAAAACTTTGAGGACTCCACCAAGATGGTGTGCGGCGTTGATGCCATAATTAGCATCACCATCCCGCTTTTCTGCCTTCTGAAATGATCGCTGCTCACAATTAAAGAGGAGGCATTGCAGGCGGAGCATGATGAGATGGAGCAAGGAACCATACAGGGTGATTCCCCATGGCCCAGCCTCATCTCTTCCCAACATGGATTGGGTGACAATGAGGAAGAGGAGGAGGAAGAATAGGAACTAGTTTTCTGCGCTATAGGCGGTACTACCCACACAACTGTCATACCGTCTGTTCAGCTTGGATGGTCTGTGGAGAGGGAAGAGGGAGATTAGGAGGAGAGCATGTTCAGTCATCCTCTTGGTGATGACACGAAAGTCTTGCCATGTCTAGCACACATGGCTGAGTTTATGTTACGCTGCCTTTGCCGTGACCACCGTGTTCTCCAAATTTGGGTGACAGTCATTACTGGTTGGTGACACTTCTAGACTCACGCTAATGAAGACCTTTCTATCTCTTATTCCCGCGGCGGACAGGTCTAATAAAATGGGGCAGTACCAGAAGGCCCTTGTTGCGGAATTATTAAAAAATTCTCATATGAAAACGCTGGAGGCAGAGGTCACAGTTCCTTGGACCACCAAGGAATACAGGCGAGTGAGACACAAATACAATCCAGCAGAGGCAGGGGAACACTGTCAAAGGTCTGGGACAGTTTTCTCAGACCCTCCCATCGCACAGCCCCTGATGAGCGGGATTTTCTCACAAGGAGGGATAATTTTACGAAGATGCTGAAAGAGTACCCTGCCGACCGTGCCAACGTCCTACGTGATTCCTCTGTGCCTTATAATTGTTAGGTATCCAAGCTGGACATGTGGCATGAACTGGCTCTCTATGCCTTGAAGGTCCTGCCCTGCCGCTAACGTTTTGTCAGAGCAGGTTTTTAGTGCCGCTGGGGGAATTATAACTGATAGGCGCATCCGCCTGTCAACTAAAAATGATAATAGGCTGACTCATAAAAATGAACAAGGGCTGGATTGGGCCAGACTTCTCAACACCACCGAATGATAGCAGAGGAACATAAACTCAAATCCAGTGTCTTTTTTTTGGGAGGTCTATTCCCATGCACCTCTTCACACCCAGACATGGGTATACGCTTCCTGATTTTGTCTATTTGCTGTTGTCTTCCTCCTTCTCCTCATCCTCATCCTCCACCACCATATCACCTGGGTGACCGTGATGCAACACCCACATAATTTTTTTTAAGGTTGTTTATGATGCCCGTAGGAAATGTTTGTTATACACTATGTTCATGTATACCCCCCAGGGGTAAATGTTTTTCAGCCCATGCACTTAGTGCATGGCCATTACAAGTATGGGAGAACGGCTCCTTTAAAATGGGAATTTTTTTTAATGAGGCCCTCCTCTACGTCTCTTCCAAGGGGCATTGGAGTGCGTCCAAATTTTCGGCAGACCTTGCAGTCACTGCATACGCAAGAACAATATAGGAGGCCAGCTCCTTTACAATGGGAAGATTTTTTTATGAGGCCCTCCTCTACGTCTCTTCCAAGGGGCATTGGAGTGCGTCCAAGTTTTTGGCAGCTCTTAGTCACTGCATATGTAAGAACAGTATAGTAGATTCGCTCCTTTATAATGGGAACATTTTTTTTAATGAGGCCCTCCTCTACTTCTCTTCCAAGGGACATTGGAGTGCGTCTAAGTTTTTGGCAGCCCTTGCAGTCACTGCATACACAATAACTGTATAGAAATTCTGCTCCTTTCTAATGAGAACATGTTGTTACAGAGGCCCTCCTCTATGTGTCTTTAAATTGGTATTGAGGTTTTTCCTACATTTAGGCAGCCGTTGCAGTCACTGCATACGCAATAACTGTATAGTAGAAACCCTCCTTTCTAATTGGAACATGTCATTACTGAGGCCCACCTCTATGTGTCTTCAAATTTGTATTAGGGTATTTCACAAATTTAGGCAGCCCTTGCAGTCACTGCATGGGCATTACCACTATAGGAGACCCACTCCCTTATAATGGGAATTTTTTTTTTTCTGAGGCCCTCATCTATGTCTCTTCAAAGGGGTATTGGGGTGCGTCCAAATTTTTGGCAGCCCTTGCAGTCACTGCATATGCAATAACAGTATAGGAGACCCACTCTTTAATAATGAAAACAACAAAGCATAGCCGGCTGATAGCCCTCTAACGATAGTGAGGGCCGACAGCTGGCCCTTTAAAAATAGTAAGGGCCGCCTGATGACCTTATGAAAATAGGCTTTGTGACTTTTCCTTCATAAATGAAACAGGATGTGTCTGATCATGTCTCACACACCACATGGGAAGATAAGGCAGTAAAATGTTAAAATGATATTTACTGGTAAATGTATTTTTTACCTTTGAAAGCAATGCAAAAGTGTAAAAACGCATAAAAAATGCTACGTGTGAACAAAGCCCAAGGTGTGGAGGATCATTTTTGTTTTTAGTTATTTATTTTCCCTTAAGTACAAGTCATTACCCTGGAAAGGATGTTTCTTAACATTTTTCTCAGGAAAATCCATTTTGGTTTCGTTTTTGTATGTATATTTTATTGTGAGCCCGTATAAGTGGGGTAATACTCTGACAAAATTGTTCACAGCAGTGACCAGGAAGTCAGAGATGCTTCCAGGGGTCTTCACCATGCTTAGGCCTCCTGCAGACCTCCGGGGGCCGCCGTAAAAATGCTTGAGTTTCCCATAGACTTACATTGGGCTCGTTGCTCGGGTTGAGCACTCGAGTATTCCAATTTGCTTGACTCGAGCAACGAGTACCCGAGCATTTTAGTGCTCGCTTATGACTATATAACACTGTTATCCATGGCCCCTTCCCTGGCTATAAATATCAGCCTGCAGCTGTCTGCCTAGCCTTTGCTGGTTAGATTTTATAAGGGGACCCTACTTCAATTTTTTTCTGGGGTCCCCCTGTATTCTAGCTTTTAAAGACTAAGCAAACAGCTGTTGGCTGTGATTAATAGCCAGGGAACATTTTTGGCTAATGGCCCCTTCTCTGGCTAGTAATATCAGTCCCCAGTGGTTGGCTTTCCCTCTGCTGGTTATGAAAATGACATGGAAGCCCACCCCATTTTTTTAAATTAAGGGTATGTGCCCACGATCCGGATGTAGCAGCACTTTGGACACAGCATATTTTTCCTGCATCCAAAACACTGCGTTCTATCGAACGCAGGTAAATCCGCATGTGTTCACTGAACCATGCTGATTTACCGCATTCAATACATTCTAATAATCAAATTTCTGTTGCGGAGACTAGCGACTCTGCAAGAGAAATTGACATGCTGGGGTCCTGAAAGATGTGCTGCATGTCAATGTCCGTGGGTGATCTGCAGCTTCAGATGCATGCTTAGTGGCCTCCACTATCTAGTATCCGCTGCAGATTTTGACCGAGAATAAAACACTGAGAATAAAACACTTTATTTGAAATAAAACAGACACATTCTTTAATCATTTAAATTAACCAATATACTCACCCAAGGTCCGATGGTAATCCAGGGGTTAAAGCGATATCCCACGTTCTTTTTTCAAATATCTTTATTGAGCTCCAAAATGCATTCATTGCTGTACAAAACTGCCTAAAAAACGCATAAAAAGATTGCATCAAAAACGCTCCAAAATCGCGTCAAAACGCACGTTTTTGCCACAGTGTTTTTGCTGCCAAGAGCTGCAGAAACCTTGCAGAAATTTCTGCAGTCAAATACTGAACGTGCACACATAGCCTTAAAGCCATCCCACCAGCGTTAAAGTGTAACATAATCGGGATGGTCCTAACCTCTAGTATTAAAAACGTACTACCCGACAAATGGGAAGCTATATAAATGTTATCTCCTGCTCGAAGAAAGGGAGGCCAAACCCTTACCTGCACTAAATGAGGAAACCTGAAACATCCGAAAAAAATTAACTGTAGTATAAGTTGGTATGCACACAAAATAGGAGCAAAATAATCGCAGATCTGAGCTGCCCAATAGAATAACACTGGTCTCAGTACTATGAGATGTTTTATAGCACTCAGCAGTGTTATACGGTCCTGTGTGCGAACCCTAATAGTGTAGAAGCAGGACACAGAAAAGTTAGAGCAGTATTCCCTTCTCTAAGAACCTATCCCAATATGTAGAAGGTGTAGTAGTAATATTAGCAAATACCTCCAATTAGAAATGTAGTAAAGTTCTTCTGATTCACTATGTCACTTACCTCATGTGCAAGGCATTGCAGTAGAGTTATCCATTGTTATGACCTCTCATGTAGTGACAGTTAATTGTTAGTGGTCAAAACCATGAATACTGAAACTACTGAAATGTCCTGCACATGGAGTAAGAGACATAGCTTATCAGAAAAACTATACTACATTTGTAACTGGAGGCATTTGCTAATATTATTATGGAAGATGGGAATACCTCTTTAACAGTTAGGTGGGAGTGTTTGGGAGTAAGAGAGAGTTAGTTCCTGGATACAGTGAGTCAGTAGGCCGCATAGTAATAAGTGTGTGAAAGGAAGAAGCAGAACAGTATATGGGGCCCATTATTCTTTATACAGCATTATATGGGGCTCATTATTCTTTATGGAGCATTATATGGGTTCCATTATTCTGCATAGAGCATTATATGGGGCTCATTATACTGTATGGAGCAATATATGGGGCTCATTATACTGTATGAAGCAGTATATAGGGCTCATTATTTTGTATGAAGCAGTAGTTGGGGCTCATTATACTGTATGGAGCATTATATGGGTCTCATTATACTGTATGGAGGACTATGTGGTGCCCATAATACTGTATGGAGGACTGTGTGGTGCCCATAATACTGTATCGAGGACTATACTGTCTGGTCTGCACTATGAGCTGTGAGGATTCGCTGGTTTCTGAGCTATTGTAGAATTTACAATAGATATCACTCATGTAATGGAAGAAGTAAGTGAAATCTTTGGCATTGTACTATATATATATTCTCTGCTGTATCTGTACATCATGAATCGTGGTATGTGTTAAAGGGGCCCACTGAGACTATTTTGCCAAAATGAAAATCTGGAGCCGGCCCTGACAGGTGTGGCATATCAAGATGCTGATTAGACAACATGATTATGGCACAGGTGTGTCTTAGGCTGGCCACAATAAAAGGCTACTGTATAATATATATATATATCGATTTATAAAATAAAAATTAAAACTATGGTTACTCTTTAACTATTGCTGGCAACTTCCTTTTAAGGTGAGATGACCAGTTAAGATTCCATCGCAATATTCCATCATGACATCACAGCTATTGTGACATCATAATTCCCCACCTCTACTTGTACTAGTGTTTACACCCCTAGAGTCACTTTGATACCCCGGTGTCATTGTTTTCAGTGTTTAGCTATTTAATTAGTGATATACTGACTGCGCATTTGATTGCAATGTCTGGAATTCCTCCAGACAAACTTGAGATGTTGGCACAACTCCAGGGTATTTTTACCACCTATAGCCCTGACATTGTGCTACCACTACCCGATGGCGTCCTCAGCTTCACTTACCGGCTGGTGAGGGAACTAGTAAAGGACTGCCTGACCAAATATCACCAAGGTCGTATTACTTCTGAATACCTTCAGCATTTACAGCAGAACATCAGGACATTAGTACAACAGGTAAATAGCAGGCAATCTGCACAAATTATTATTATTATTACTAGTATAATATCATTATTGGTATTATTATTATTATTATTATTATTATTATTATTATTATTATTAAAATGCCTAGTTGGTTACACTAACATAGTGGTATGATTGATATTAATACTTAGTACCAATAATTAATTTAGATTTTCTCCAATGTCAGGCATGGTCATATTTGTAATTGAGATCCCTATATTTGGAAGTGGGTGTAGGGATGTAGCATGTGCTGGCGTGATTCAGATGTCGGGGCTGGATCTCATTCCCAGTCTGGCTCTGGTCCTTCAGTAAAGATACTTTTTTAGCACCTGAATTCAGATTTCTTATAAATACATAATTAGGATTTTTATTGTGCATAATATATATTAATAATTTATCTTAGAGCATAAAAATTCCCCATTGACCAGTAGAGCAAAGTATCCATAGCTCTTTCTTATGTTCCAGTATCTGATGATCAGCCTATGGAATTGCCACCTTAACTATTGCTAGGTAATTTCCTTTTAATGTGAGATGTCACGCTAAGATTTCATCATGGAATCACTGCTATTATGACATCACCACAACCACTTACATACAAGTGTTTACACCCCTAGTGTCACAGTAATACCCCGGTGTCATTGTTTTCATTGTTTAGCTATGTAATTAGTGATAAACTGAATTACTTCTGAATATCTTGAGCATTTACAGCAGAATATCAGAATATTAGTACAGTAGATAAATAGCAGGCAATCTTTACAGACATAATAATAGGAGAAACAGAGTACATATGGGCATAAAAACAGTATAGCTTTATTAGATATCAAATATAAAAAGGGCCACGACAAGTGGCGACATGAAGTAGTAATAGATTACAAAGTGCAGCACATAGTCATATGAATACAGGATATATATACTTTGAAAAAAATTTCCTCAGGAAAAAAGAGGAAAAGGGGGCAAGCACCAAAGGAAATAAGACACACCATGCAAATGCACCGCTCCATACAAGTGTACGGGTAAGTATGCAGTGTCAATGTAAATATCAGATGTCGCTTACCAAACGCAATAATAGATAAAAGTAAGAGACAGGCCAAGGACCAGGAGAGACAGAGATACCAGGTGGCCCTAATTGGAGCCTCGACGCGCGTTTCGCCCCTGGATAGAGGGCTTTCTCAAGAGACATAGATGGGTAAAAGATCAGGACCTTTTTAAAGGTTGGTAACAGGTCACGTGACCGCATCGTAGGCCACGTGACCGGAAGTCCGGAAGTGATCAGCGCCGAGCGGTGCATGCGCCGGACGCCAGGCATCGTCGGCTCGGGCAGCGTCCGTCACCTGGCAACGCACATAGCGGAAGCACCTGGTATGTGCCCCGGAAGTACGTGGCGAGGAGCAAGACGGCCGTGCCCGGGCCGAGAACGGCGTGCCTCCGGCGCATGCGCACCGCAAACTGAGCACAAAAATGGAGATTGCCACTAGCAAAGAGAAAGCGAACCACGGGAAATAAACAGGGACCAGAGCAGAAGGGGAGAGGCATCATACATCACGAGTATAGTGCAACAAAATACAACATGAAATGATTCAATCCAATGTAGAAGTTGTATTAGAACAAACAGTGCTGTCACATATATGGCAGGCATCCAAATTCCGATGCATAACATCAGTCCCATAAGATCCAGCTTGGTCAACACGTGGGTCACAAATTTTTTTCTTTTATGGATTGTATCTTGGCGAAAATAAAAATAAGAAGAAAATAAAGTAAATAGGGTGAAAAGCACACACCAAGTGATGTTAAAAGCAAAAAACAACAATTATTAGAAACAAAGAAAAGGAGGGCCACAAAAATAATAATAAAATAAAGTATAATAGCATAACATCTGAGGCGGAGAACGATCCATAGAAAATTCATATCACAAAAAAGGAGCGAAACTGAGTGTCTCGTTAAGACCTAAAGGAGACATGGTTTTCAGACGTATAATCCATTTAGTTTCTTTTTGGCCAAGGATTTTAGTCCAATCACCGCCACGAGAGCCGAGGTGTAGAACATCAATTCCACGCACCTTCAAAGATTTAGGGTCACAATTATGTTTTTGATGAAAGTGACGTGGGATAGTTTTTAATTCCCGTAGATTGGCCACCGTCTTAGCGGCACCAATGTCGCGCACATGTTCCCGTATCCTCACCCGTAGCTCCCTCGTAGTGAGTCCAATATAAATTAAATTGCAAGCACAAGTTGCGTAATAGATTACTTTAGTTGAAGCACAAGATATAAAGTGACGGATTTGGTAGTCACGGGAGCCATCGGATGAGGAGAAGGAAACAGAGCGCACGGCATTGGCGCAGGCCAGACAGCGGCCGCAGGGAAAAAAAACAAGTCTAGGTCCACGGGACCCGAATGGATTAGTTGGTGGGGGAATGTAATGACTCCGTGTCAACATGTCACCAAGGTTATTGGCTTTCCTGGGTGTCATGAGTGGATATTCCCCCAGAAGATTGCGTAGGGAGGGCTCCGCACCAAGAACACCCCAATGTTTGGAGAGGATCCGCCGCATCTCCCCCCACTCATGATTGAAGGTGGAAATGTAGCGGATCCTCCCCGTGTCTCTCTTCCTACCAAGGGAAGCTGAATACAGTAATTGATTGCGAGAGGTGACCCTCGCCCTCCTATAGCCACGGCGGATGCATCTATTACTGTATCCCCGTTCTTGAAACCGTCGAGTGAGATCAGCTGACTGAATCTCAAATTGAGAGTCAGTCGAGCATATGCGCCTCATCCTCAGGAATTGTCCCACCGGGACGGCACCAATGGTAGAGGCAGAATGAGCAGAGGACGCATGGATGAGGGAATTTGTGGATGTCGATAATCTTTACAGACAGTATAAAAATAGTAATAATAATCTATAATAATAATGTAACAAAAGTTTGTTTACATTAAAATAGTTTTTTAGGTAGTTTCCAATATAATATATACCCAAATACCTGGATATGTAGTATTTGTAGCTGCAGATAGGAGTAAAATGGTGACCCAAATGACGACCTCCGTTCTGCACTTTCCCTCATGATTTTCCTTTTCTATTTATTTCCATTTCTATAGGCTGAAGAAAAATCCTTAAGCGGAGAATTGGCCTTTTTTAAACAACTGGCCAAAGAAGTCCTGCATGTATTGGATCTTCCGGCCCACTCACTGGAGCGCCTGGTAAGGATCCACCATCTTCTATATCTCGTGTCCCTGTTGTCTGATCTTCTCCAGATTACCAGTCATATAGGAGAAGCTCAGATTTATGATGACAGAGGCCTCCCTGTCAGCTCCAGGCGGGCACAGGATATTTTATGACAGCCTGTCCCTGTGGCTCCATCCTCTGTGATGACAGTCTGTACTCAGCGATAGAGGGTTTTTTCTGAGTATGTCTTTCTTGATTATCACAATCTTCCTTCTTCTAAATGCTGCAAATCTGACAATAGAAGTTATTAGAGAACAGTTGTGTTTACAAGTCCTTTATATATGAATGTGGATTTACTGCAGGGATCGGCTGTGGATAGTCCGCTCAATACTGAAATTATCCAGCAAGTCCTACCTGCCCCTTATGTATGTATTAATTTAGTATTTGTGAAATGTTATACTAATAGTGCATATTATATCCATCAGGAAACATCAGAAGGTGTCTCCAAAGAGGGGCAAGACCTATCTATCCCTGACCCTAATACCAGTCAGAGGGGGCTAAACCCTAATCTGATAGGAGGTAAGCCAATCATCTTTATTTTTTATATTCAAATATCGAGATATTTTTGAGAATGTCAGAGAATATGCAAATTTACTCTCCATCCTCTGCATGAGGCTCTTTAACCCCCTATAGACTATAATGGAGAGGGTGCATGTAATTCTGCTTCTCTCCTCTGGGCTCTTCTCAGCTCCAAAATGTAGAAAGAGTCTCATAGGTGTTCAGTTACGGAATTGTTTAAGATTTAATCAGATCCTGAACAATCCCACATTCATGGACCAGTATATCTATCTATGGATGTGCCATAAATGTATGTGCAGTACACCATATACCTAGTATTATATCATTTATAGAGGTCTTGTCATTTCCTTCATTATATGGATGTGTTATATAATAAGTACTGATATAGACTCTTGATGATTTTATCTTTATTTTAGAAACAACTGTTCCGGCAATTACTGATGGTGGAATATGTGAGACACCAGAGACCCACGAATCTACCAGTGTAAGTATCAGAGGAGACGTCTATGTATCATCAGATAACGGGGTATGAATTACACATGTAATATTATACCCCATATGACAATGTTCTTATGTAGATCAGACTTATTATATGTGTGATGACATTATTATTCCTGTCTCCTCTGTGTGATGTCCCTTATCATCTCCTGCAGTATATGTCTCTTTATGGAGGATATCCATAATGTCTGTGGAGGGTCCGGCTTGTATCACGTCTTCTACATCTGCTGCAGTGCGATCAGCAGGGACATAATACAGAGGAGAAACTTTTATTTTCCCACAATTTCTATGTCTTAACATAATTTTTTATTATTTCTAGGCCGTGATCGGATCATTGAACTCGGGGAGAGATCCTTGTAAGTTCGACTATACACCAATCAAACTGATCAGCAGTGGATCTTTTGGGTGAGGTTTTTTTGGCATAATGTACATTTTTCCTAGGGCTCCTTATGAAAATGCCTCTATCTCTTTACCCTACTTGTACAATATTATCATAGAAAAATTATGAGTCAGCATCACTGTCCACATCTAATTGTGGCTATTCAGGTCAGTTAGGATATGACGGTTATCCATGATGTGACATGGACATGTGACATGGATCCATGAAATAACACTACGTAAATGATCACCTATGGGAGGTTCTTCTACCATCGGTGATCATTTACGTAGTGTTATTTCATGGATTCCTAGTGTTGGCCGTACATTTAGCTTTAACCACTAATACAGAAGACTATTTGATGAGGTTTATAGACACTTTCTTATAAATCTTATAAGTTATGGATTTTCTTCTTCTCCAGAGCCGTCCACTTAGTGCGTCACAGAGAGACAAACCAGACATTCGCTATGAAGAAACTGGACAAGCGGACTGTGAGTGATCCAGTAGTTATGGAAGCGGCCTTTCTAGAGAGGGACATCCTAACTTTCTCCGATTGTCCCTTTGTGGCCTCCATGTTTTGCTCCTTTCCAACTAAACGTCATCTGTGCATGGTCATGGAATATGCACCAGGTAGGTCATATCCATCGTATCTATATCCAGCCCTGGTCTGGAGCACTTTCACAGAGAAATAAATAAGAGGCTTTGCAGATGAGGCCTGGCTCTGTCTTCTCGTATAGGGTCACTCTGCAGTATACAGTGTATGCTTTACATTGTACAGTATACCTCAAAAGTTTCCGCCTAATTCTCATTCACACTCATCAAGTGTAATTTACATTGTAACAAACCCTCTCCCTTTGCTTTCTGCTGTAGGAGGAGACTGTGGCAGTCTTATCAACAAACAAGGGCCTTTACCTGTCCCCTTGGCCCGTTTATACATTGCCGAAACAGTTCTCGCGGTGGAATACCTTCATAGCTATGGTGTGGTGCACAGAGACCTGAAGCCTGACAAGTAAGTGACCCTTGTAGTATAAAAAAGGAGAATACAATTAGAGATTGTCATAAAGTCCATAGGTTATTACTAGTGGCTAACACCATCTTTTTTTTTCACAGCCTCCTGATAACGGCAACTGGTCATATTAAAGTTAGCGATTTTGGCCTTTCCAAACTTGGCCTCATGAGACCAACATCAGAGATCTACAAGGCCCCAACTGAGGACATCACCAGGGAGTTCCGTAATAAAGAGGTTGGCTTTACTTCCAGGAACTTATTCTTTACTGATCTCATCTATTTCTCCTCTATTTTCTGATCTAGAAAACGTTCCAACTGATGTTATTTGTCACAACTATTTTCATTGATTATCAACTTATTCTTCTTTTGCTTTCCAGATTGCTGGCACCCCTTATTACATGGCCCCAGAAGTCATCTTACAGAATGGATATGGAAGGCCTGCTGACTGGTGGTCAGTTGGAGTCACCCTATATAAATTTCTTCTAGGATATGTACCATTTAATGGGAATTCCATATATGACACTTACTGCATTATTGTCCGTGGTAAGTAAAATAATCTAAATTCTATGTGATGTCATTGTTATTTGGTTGAATTGGTAAAAGGTTTTTTATAATTTTCTCTAATATTTGCTTTTTATATAACAGATGATGTAATTTGGGATTTTAATAATTCCGCTCCTCCACCTGAAGCTCGGGACCTCATCACTGAGTTGCTTAGAAAAAATCCAACATATAGACTTGGGACAGGTAATGTATATAATAGTATTAATAATGACTTATTACACCCCTGTGACCAAACAAACCATTAAGTTCATAACGATCAGCACTGAGGTTCTCTACTCTATCAGCTTGCTCATTCCCCATTCTTCATGCTATGTCTTTCAGTATGTTTCCTTCACTTTGGCTCTGTAACATCTTCATTTCAGATTAACATAAACTTTTCCGATATGGAGCCGGCTATCTGACAATGTCTATAACTCTATTTATTGTCTTCTTTTTCCAGGAGGAGCAAATGAGATTAAGATGCATCCATTCCTGCAGACTTAGACTTTGACAATCTTCTAAGTCAGAAGGCGCTGTTCGTTCCTGATCTTGAATCTGTAGAGGACACCAAATACTTTGAGAGTAAGTGGAATGAGACATCATCTGCAGAATACTGCTGTTTTCACATAAAATGAAAGACAAGACAATTAGTTTCCATAATTATTAGGAATAAAATGGCGACTGTCTGTGTTATACTAATGATCTTTGACAACACTTGTATTTTGTAGCTCGTATTTGGAGACACAAACATTCGGATTCATATAGGTGGGACATGATTACGGACATTGACTGGCCAGAAGGCAAAAACTTTGTTTCAACCTCCCAGAAGTTTTCTAAAGTAAGTTTGTGACAGATAAGATCCATAAAACCTATTATCAAAGATAACAGCCGGGGGAGTGAGAGGGGTTCACACAGATCCATAGATCATTTGTCAGGCATAATAGCTGGGGAAGGTGGAGGGGTCACAAATATCCCACCGCGCATACCAGTTTTTTCACAGATGACACCGGAGAAATCACACAGATCCCACCGCTGCCACTAGTTTGTCAGGGAGACGTAACCTCGCTGCCTCCAATCGTCAGGGCAATTGCACAATTGACTGACGAGTGAAGGCCAAAGTCGCGATTGCTTCCTCTACTAGGCCAGTTATTGGTGAACTCACAGTAAGCATATGGTATATACACCTCCGATTCCTACAAATAGAATATATATATATGCCTGGGTACGGTCACTGTCAACTCCAGAATAACAAAGGGAACTACTGGTTGCCACCACCAATCATACAGGCCAATTTTATGGAGGGAAGCACTCCAATTGGGAAAAGGGAACACTCTGACAGTGAACTATGTCTTCCAGAATGACAATGACAGACACCCCAATTCTGCTTTATATTAGATCAAGGTTACGCCCATATACCTCCCCTTGGTGAACTCATGTGGGGACTGGTTGTGGGATGTGGGTTAGAATAGAATCACGGTGATGTGAGTGAATGCATTAAGTTTGTTCCTTTGATACAATGTGGAAAATATGTCTCCCATAAATACCGGATCAATGCAAACCCCATTATTCTTGACTGACTACTCTCTCCAAAATGTCTCAGAACCGTGCTTTGATCAAAGGAATCTCTAGCCTGGAAAGGATACTTCTCCACCTCTCTGTAAACAAATCTCAATCTTTGTGTCTTTTTTACAGATTAAACCTCATATTGCAATTACCTGGTCAGTGCAGGAGGTCCATACTTCAATGGAGGTTGAAGTGTCAGCTCTCTCACTTCCCCAATTATAATTTGTTTCTCTCTTCCCCAGCTATAATTAATCCTATATCTTCAACTTGGGGGGGATAACATTCTCTATTTGGAGATGTCTTTAGGGACTTTAATTTTTCTCTGACACCTATAATTAAAAGCTGTTTTATAATTAAATACATTTTATATTTTTTTTCTGTGTATTTTAGTTCTGTTCTACCAATACGAGGATGATAAACAATGAGGAACCCAAGTCACCTCCAGAGTATTCCCGAGACAGTGCAAAACACTCAGACATGTAAGTAGATTACACTAGTGAAATGGGTCACTAGATGGCACAGCAAACCGGGAATCAGCATTTTAGTATGGAATGAAGCACACTAGGATGTAAAAATGAACTGTTAATTGCTTGAAAAAGATTAAATGTATATACAGCAGGTAATATGGTAGTTGTCCTCCAGAAGTTCTGCTTTACATGGAGGTACACACTTTACATTCACGACTGCAGGCACATGTCTTGTGAGAAACGTTACAGTGATACAGCAAGTAGGAATGGGGCCCTCCATTTTTAGCTACCTTTCGCCCTCAGCTCACTTCCATGCACAAGTTGTGCCCAAGCCTTGCAAGCCAGGTATCTCTTTACTAATGTACCTGGGTCTAGCCTACACGCAGCCTCTGTCCATTTAAAACTCCAGTGCTGTCTCAGGGTTCCAACTAACCAAGGATATACCCTTGAACCTCCAGTCCTCTAGAAGCTAAGTCTCCAGTCTGCAGTTTCCATCCTTAACTTTCAAGGCACCCAGACTTGCCTGTGACATCCAACTACCACCTATGCATTCTTGAGCACGGCATCCCCTCCATGTTATCCAAATGTGCAGGTGTCCTTCCCTTTTGTATGGTTTTTACTTGTAATTTATGTTTTTCTTCCACCAAACAGGCAGAAAGAATCTTCTTCTAAATCTGATAGTGACAAGAAATGTTGCACTGCTAAAAACAGCACGTCAGAAGCGGGAGAACGTAGAAGAGGTAAGTGTGAACATAAGCTCCATGTTGTATGATGTCAGTCCATGGAAAGAAGTCATATGGAGCAGATGTTCTCTGTCCGTAGTGGGATTGTCACATGTATAATGACTGACAATGACCCCATAGCTCTGTATGGAAAAGATTCTTCTACTGTCCTCTCACAGTGACACTATAGTAGTATTCTCTAATATTGAGTCCCATTATTTACATTAGTTATGTCTCCTCTCATAGGTTCCATCTTCCGCCGTCTGATATCATCCTGCCGGCGTGGATTTTCCAGGGCTGCCCGCACCATCAGACAAAGCTGCATATTTGCAGGCTGTCAACAGGGCACCATAAACATCGCAAGGGCAGAAAAACACCACGTGTAGTGCCCTGAAGAGAGTGCAGCATGTCCACCATCAAAGCTGCACCTGTGTGGAAGGACTTCTTCTGACCAGAAAGAAACATCTGCAGAACAAGAAGGCCTCTCTAAGAACATCTCTTCATCCTTCCATGCAATTCTTAATTAAAAAAAATTCAAATTGATTAATATCCCTTTGCATTTAATGGAATGTTATTGACATTTATGGCATACGAGTGCTATACATCATATATGTCTGATGGGTGGGGTTACATACAGAAGAGTATTGCTTTCACGTTTGCCATTAAATGATCTAAACCTGGGCTAAAAGTGGAGGAGAGGACTAGTAATTCTGTGACATTTACAGAGTAACCGTCGTTTTGATTTTCTTTTCATTAATCAATAGTTCACATGAGAAAATAAAACATTTTGTTATTTATGTTATCAGAGAAATCTGTTTCATTCTCCACCTGGACTGATAATTCATTCTCAAAATTCTCAATTCACAGGTAAAAATTTGTCTTCAGTGAAGACAGACTTTCCCATTACTGAGATAGGAGATGACAGTTGGTGCTCATGAAGTTCTATGGAGAACTGTAACTGTGATTTCAGGAGAACTGGCATTAGATCTAGCTTCAGTCCCCTCCCCTTTTCATAGAATTTTAAAAGCACCAACTGTCATCTCCTGTGTAAGTAATGTGTCCTCACTTAGATTTTACCAATGAATTGAAAGTGAAAGATCAATTTCTCTGATAAGGCATATAACAGGTTTGCTTAATTTTATATGTACTATTGATTCATGAAATAAAGAGTAACTGTCGTAACCAGGTCCGTGGAGTCAATAAGCCAAACTTCCAAGTATAATAATTACTAATAAAAAATTTACTGCAACAAATAATAAATATTCAGCAATTTATGCATAAAAATAATTAATATTATACAATATAGAATGAGTTGTTTTCAGGTATGGAGGACGTTATACATTACTTAAATTGCATAAATTGCTGTAAACTGCTGCATTTTGGGAGGGGAGAAGGGTAAGGGGGATTTTCTATTTTTGAGTATTCATGTAAAGCTTTGATGTGAAATGTTTGTACTCATGCTTTATCCAAATGTTAAAACCTTTAATAAAAATGATTGTTCAAAAAAAAAAAGAATGAATTGTATTTTTTGTAGGCGACATTTCAGTACATACATAGAATTGTCTATATTATAATTTTAATTATGCAGAAAAGAAAGAATTTTGCTGCAGTTTCTATATACTGTATACCAATACATAGTTTAATCATAAAATATGCTATAAATTTATAGCTGTCAGGCCTTTACTGAAGCATTGGCACCAGACAGGTGTATATATTTTTATCCTGAAATTGCAGCAGTGCAGCTACAAAAAAGCAGCTTCATGTCACAAAGTAACCAAAGAAAAAAGTTGAAAAAAATATGGCCTTTAGTATTAATTAATGTACAGGTAGACAGATAGGCTATGTGGACAGTATAGAAATATAAATATCAGAGGCGGCTCTAGGTTTTCCAGCATATGGGGCAAGAATTCAGTTTGGCTCCTTCCCATACACAGCTTAAACGGTTTGAGTAGTCCTCGTGTGTCCACTCATATGCTGTTTGCACACTTAGGCCACGGCCCCACAGGGCCGGCCCGAGAGATTACGGCGCCCTGGGCGAAACTATTTTGTTGCGCCCCTACTATTCTTGGCAGTAGATGAAAACTTGGGATATAAATTTAGGAGCAAAATAAACCACAACAACAATGATTAATTAACTCTCTCCTAACTCTTTACTCTTCTGAGAAGTTGTATAGGACAAATATATACAAAGTAATCAATAACACAAAACAAAAACGACCATAGGTAATTAAAATTTTTGTTTCCTTGCCTTTTTTTTTTAAAAGGATGACACTAAGTCACCGAGATTAATTTGTTTAGCAACTTCAGATTCTATCGAAATTGTTGCCAACCCAACCAACCTCTCTTGCATCATATTTGCCCTTAAATATGTTTTAATTAGCTTTAGTTTTGAGAAGCTTCTCTCTCCTGAGGCCACGGACACAGGCAGAGTCAAAAGAATTCTTAGAGCCACCACCAGGTTGGGTACACTTTCTTTCAAGTCAGATTTAAGCAAAAGTTCAAGAACGTCTTTTGGTGATGAATCTTCTGGAACACGTCTTGACATTGCCTGCAGTTCACCACATATCTCTATGGCATCGATGTCTTTTACTTCATTGTGTGTAAGAGACTTTTCCAGAGCTTTACACTTATGCAGAACAAATTTGCTTGGTTTTCCCTCAAGTGAACGGATGTGGTACAAAAATCCAAATTTTAATTCCATTTCTTTCAGCTGAGTGAACCGCTCATCAACTGAATTTATAGCAGTATCTAAGATCGCAAAGTAAAGGTTAATTTTGAAACTCTGTTTCTCATCTCTTATGGGCTCATCTTTCCCTTCATAAGAGAACTGTCTGTTTTTTTTCGTTAAACGTTTTGGCGCAGAACTTGACTCAAAATTAACTGGTATGCCAAGCTCTTCTGCGATTTCCCTCGCATCAACTAACAGCTTCTCAAACTCTTCATCGCTTCTTAATGATTGCAGATATTTCTTTGTTTTGTCAAGGTGTTGAGAAGCTGCAGCTAAATCGAATTCTTGTGATTGAAGTAACTTACTTGTCAAATTGATTTCGTACAAAATGTTGAACCATACTAGAACAGATGTAACAAAAGAAAAGGTTCCAACTTGTTTAGCAAGACCTTGACTTTCTAGCCGGGAGACATTTCCAGAGCTTCCTGTGAGACTAATATTTTCTGCTATGTCCATTAGGGAATCATGGACTTCGCTCAATTGGTAACGGAGGGGGGCCAGAGCATCAATTCTACTTTCCCACCTTGTTTCGCTTAGAGGTTTTAGAGTCAGAGATGGCAAATGACGCACGAGTACTTCCCAACGCTGAGTTGACGAAGAGAAAAATACGTAGAGATTTTGAACTAACAGGAAAAAAGTTGTCGCTCCAAAACAACATTTAGTAGCATCGTTGACGACTAAGTTTAGAGTATGGGAGCTGCAAGGCACAAAGAATGCACGTGGGTTTATGTCCAAAATTCGTCTTTGTAGTCCAATGTTTTTTCCCTTCATGTTGCTCCCATTGTCGTAGCCTTGCCCTCATAAGTTGTCCACAGAGAGTGACAGTTCTTCAAATGTGTTCAAGACAGCGGCTGTCAAACCACCTCCAGTTGTATCAGAAACAGGAATGAATCCCAAGAAGTGCTCTTTAATTTCAAACTTTTTTCATCTGATGTGGAAACAAACCGAACAATGATAGTCATTTGTTCAACATGAGACACGTCAGAAGTACAATCCAGCACTACAGAAAAGTATTTTGCAGTTTTGACATCGTCAAGAATCTTTTCCTGAATACCATTACTTAGCAGTTGAATCATCTCATTCTGTATTGTTTTTCCCAAATAATGTGCATGAATCTCTTTGTCCCGGATTTTCCGAATGTGCTCACACATGACGGGATCGAACATAGCCAAATACTCCACAAATTTCAAAAAGTTCCCATTATTAGATGCAAACAATGCATCATTTGATCCACGGAATGCTAAGTTTTTGCGTACCTAGTACCCTCACTAGAGCTATCAACCTTTCTAAAATTTGATGCCAGTATTTTTCTTGCTCTTCAATTTTGCGGAAGTGTTCTTCATCAATGGTCTTGTTCATCTTAAGTCTATTTTCGAGTTCCTTCCATTTTTGAAAGCTAATCATGTGATCTTTGCTTTTTTTGTGGCTGGCTAAAATAGAAGATATGTTTTTCCAGTCATTTACACCATCAGTACCTAAGGCTGAGCGTTTGATGATTCCTAGTTGAAGTGATGAGTCTAGAAACAACATGCAGCAAAAACAAAAAACTGAATTTTTCTAAATAGAATACGTTAGCCAATTGCGTTCAAGACTTTCACCATTGACAAGACGACGTTTATAGTGAACACAAGAAAATTTTCTACGATTAGTGTCCAAAGGAAAATCGAAATCTTTAACTTGTGTGGGGCCGAGTTTTACTACATCTAGGCGTAAGTCATCATTGATTACGGTCCACGTAGCGGGATCGTCCGAATTGTCCTTGCGTAGTATATCTATAGATGTACCAGCCTCCATGTCAGTACTGGTACTTTGATCAGATCTACCACCAGATATTGATGGTTGTAGTTCACTATTTTCAGCATGAGAAACAAATTCTATTTCCACATTCGATATTTCCGAGGCAACAGAAGCCTGTTGTTCCAACGTTTGAAATTCCACGTCTTCATTTCTATTGCTTAGATATTTTAAAAATGACCCTTTGATTTTTGAAAGTGATTTCTCCTCCTCAGTTTTTCTTTTACGGTTCTGAAACCCCAAAAGTTTTTTCTTCTTATCAGCCATGACTCGTTACAACACACAGCATTTACCTAAAAGTTAACGCGACGATTAAAATTGTTATCTGAACATTATATAATACGATTTTACTTTTAAGACAAAAACCACAAATTTCTTTAACAATTTCCAATGTTTCCAATATTTTTGAATATCAAAACAATATACCTACCTCGCAGCGCCTAACACTTTAGAACCTAGGCCAAAAATTTACTAAAAACCTCCTATTTTCTATTTGCATTCATGAAACCTCATGGAACAATGAATCTAATGAATATACAAAATAACAGCAATGGCTCACATGATAAAGCATGCAAACAGTAGAGACATACCTCGAAAATATTATAATCGCGCGCGCCAATATGCAAAAAATGTAGATACTATCTCCCTTGCCTTAGCTGGCCTAACTGGCAGTCCAGACAGTCTACGCCAATGCGTCTAAACAGACTCCTCCCACTAGCCACATCGACTGCTGATGACATCTATCAATATAATCGCCAACTAGTACCTAGTACCTAAAGTCCAAACTACGTATAAATAGGCCATATGGTACACCTACCTTTTAAGTATACGTATTTTTTTTCTCTCGGGCGCCCCCTTAGTGTAGTGTGTGCATTTTTGGGTGTTTGCTTTGCCAACATTTGAAAACTTAGGAGCAAAATAAACGCGCAGGATCAAACACCTGTCAGCAGACGATGCAAACGACTCACGTCCGTAGTTTAGCGCCTACTTTCCGTGCGTAAATTGAAGCTCAACGGTTTTTCTTTTAAATTTATGGTAAAAAAATTTATGTACACTTTTCTTTCCATCCCTAAAACTTTTTGCCTTTTGAAAAGATTTTTTATAATTTTTTCTATTTTTTCTCTGGCGCCCCCTTAGGGTCAGCGCCCAAGGCGGCCACCTAGTTCGCCTATATGTTCGGGCCGGCCCTGCGGCCCCAGTATCAGTATTTGTTCAGTATTCTGTCAGTATTTTTTCACAGGAGTGGGGGCCGTGGTCTTATGGTCATGTGCCGACGAGCTGCTCTTCATAATTCCCTCAATGTTCAGTGAAAACCTGCAGCCCCTACTTCACTCAGAGAGGCAGGAAGAGAAGCTAGTGACTAGAGATGAGCGAACCTGAGCTGTAAAGTTTGGGGTACGTACCGGACCTGAACTCCTAACACTGACTTCTCCTGGAAGTCTATTTTACAACTCGGGAGCTTGAGAAAGAGACCGCGGTTGCGGGCGAAACAAGTCACTTTTTTTCTCTTATCTCCAGCTTGTTAACCAGCCAAGTGTCATGCTATTTTAGCTTGTTTCTATAAAATTTAGCTAATTTTTAAATCGGGAGCTGGATCTATTTTTTCCTTTTTCTACCATTCGTCCACGATGGGATCAGAATGGAGTTCCATGCACCTGAATCAACCCATGAGTGGTGAGCTGACTTCTCTTTATAACTTTATTTACATGGCCCTGTAATCTCACAAGTTATGGATTATTATATGTGTACAGGATCAGAACAAATAACAGTATTGTGAGAGCAGGAGTTACTTTATCTATCCTGACTCCATTTTTATTTTTGCACGTGTATCTTCTGCTTACTAGAATGGAGTTTGACTCAGTATGTGTGTGAGATAAGGAGTCTTTGGAATGTCTTTGTCTAGCGACTCAGAGAAAATATAAGGAAGAAACGGAACTAGAAAGTGAGAGATTCCTAAAATCCAAAACTGGGGTATAGACAGAATTACCCTTAGCCAATGAGATGTATGTATGCTAATGCCAGCACATATGTAGAGATAAGCTGAGCCAATTATATTGTTACCATGTATGACTATTAACAAACTATAAAACCTTGACCGATGATGTAATAAAAACAGATCTGCCCTGATGCTCAATGTATCAGATATGGTTCTTCTGTGCACATATTTGAATTTTACAAATTAATTTGAAACAGACACAACGTCTCAGAACGTCTCACATTATGTAGCGATGACAAGCACATTTATACATTACCAGAACTACAATCAGTGCAGAAATGCATCACCAGAACTACCAGCAGTACAGAAATACAATACAGACCAAAAGTTTGGACACACCTTCTCATTTAAAGATTTTTCTGTATTTTCATGACTTTGAAAATTGTACATTCACACTGAAGGCATCAAAACTATGAATTAGCACATGTGGAATTATATACTTAACAAAAAGGTGTGAAACAACTGAAAATATGTCTTATATTCTAGGTTCTTCAAAGTAGCCACCTTTTGCTTTGATGACTGCTTTGCACACTCTTGGCATTATCTTGATGAGCTTCAAGAGGTAGTCACCAGAAATGGTTTTCACATCACAGGTGTGCCCTGTCAGGTTTAATAAGTGGGATTTCTTGCCTTATAAATGGGGTTGGGACCATCAGTTGTGTTGTGCAGAAGTCGGGTGGATACACAGCTGATAGTCCTACTGAATAGACTGTTAGAATTTGTATTATGGCAAAAAAAAAGCAGCTAAGTAAAGAAAAACAAGTGGCCATCATTACTTTAAGAAATGATTGTTAAGAGGAGACTTTGTGCAGCAGGACTTCATGGTAAAATAGCTGCTAGGAAACCACTGCTAAGGACAGGCAACAAGCAGAAGAGACTTGTTTCGGCTAAAGAACACAAGGAATGGACATTAGACCAGTGGAAATCTGTGCTTTGGTCTGATGAGTCCAAATTTGAGATCTTTGGTTCCAACCATTGTGTCTTTGTGCGATGCAGAAAAGGTGAACGGATGGACTCTACATGCCTGGTTCCGACCGTTAAGCATGGAGGAGGAGGAGGTGTGATGGTGTGGGGGTGCTTTGCTGGTGACACTGTTGGGGATTTATTCAAAATTGAAGGCATACTGAACCAGCATGGCTACCACAACATGTTGCAGCGGCATGCTATTCCATCCGGTTTGCGTTTAGTTGGACCATCATTTATTTTTCAACAGGACAATGACCCTAAACACACCTCCAGGCTGTGTAAGGGCTATTTGACCAAGGAGTAGAGTGATGGGGTGCTACGCCAGATGACCTGGCCTCCACAGTCACCAGACCTGAACCCAATCAAAATGGTTTGGGGTGAGCTGGACCTCAGAGTGAAGGGAAAAGGGCCAGCAAGTGCTAAGCATCTCTGGGAACTCCTTCATGATTGTTGGAAGACCATTTCCGGTGACTACCTCTTGAAGCTCATCAAGAGAATGCCAAAAATGTGCAAAGCAGTCATCAAAGCAAAAGGTGGCTACTTTGAAGAACCTAGAATATAAGACATATTTTCAGTTGTTTCACACTTTTTTGTTAAGTATATAATTCCACATGTGTTAATTCATAGTTTTGATGCCTTCAGTGTGAATGTACAATTTTCATAGTCATGAAAATACAGAAAAATCTTTAAATGAGAAGGTGTGTCCAAACTTTTGGTCTGTACTGTACATCAATAAAACCCTTAACTGTACTGGACTACATCACCAGAAGCCCCATCAGTACAGGACTACATCACCAAAAGCCCCATCAATACAGGACTACATCACCAAAAGCCCCATCAATACAGGACTACATCACCAAAAGCCCCATCAGTGCAGGACTACATCACCAAAAGCCCCATCAGTACATGACTACATCACCAAAGGCCGCATCAGTACAGAACTAAATCACTAAACGCCCCATCAGTACAGGACTACATACCAAAAGCCTCATCAGTACAGGACTACAGCACCAGAACCACCGTCAGTGCAGGAATACTGCACCAGAACCACCATCGGTACAGGAATACAGCACCAAGTTTCTACAGCATTCAATTGTAATGTCAGCCTCATATACAATTTTATCACATGAACCTACAATTTCCATTATGTCCTTAACATGAAAAACTAGGGCTTACCATGTTTATACCATGTTTATAATCCTAAAAAACCCAAGACAGAAACAAAAAAAACATATGCCCTGCTGTAAGTAAATAAATAAAAGCAACAGTGCATATAAATAACATAGGGTACTTAGTAAACACCATTTTTGATTAAAAAAGTGTAAGGCTATGTGCACACTGTGCATTTTTGGTGCATTTTCGCAGCTTTTTGTTCCGCTCGGAAATGGGCCAAAAACGCTAGGGAATCATTGTGCCAGCTATTGCAATGACAATCCTGAAGTGCTGTGCACATAATCAGGAATTTTCCTACTGGATTGTAGTTGCGTTTAAATCTGCAGCATGTCAATTCTTTGTGCGTTTTTGCAGCATTTTTCACCCATTGACTTCAATTGAGTCAGTCAAATTAGCAGCAAAAATGCAGGTATAAAAATATTTGCGGATTTGCTGGGATTTTTGCTTCATATTTGACTAACTCAATTCAAGTCAATGAGTCAACCTTCAGACAGGCAGAGTAGGGAGAGGTGCTGCTGTTTGAGGGACATAACTGGCGGTGTAATAGTTAGATAGAATCATAGAATGGTAGAGTTGGAGGGGACCTCCTGGGTCATCTGGTCCAACCCCCTGCTCAAAGCAGGATTCACTAAATCATCTCAGACAGATGTCTGTCCAGCCTCTGTTTGAAGACGTCCATTGAAGGAGAACTCACCACCTCTCGTGGCAGCCTGTTACACTCATTGATCACCCTAACTGTCAAAAAGTTTTTTCTAATATCTAATCTGTGTCTCCTCCCATTCAGTTTCATCCCATTGCTTCTAGTCTTTCCTTGTGCAAATGAGAATAAATATGATCCTTCTACAATGTGACAGCCCTTGAGATATTTGTAAACAGCTATTAAGTCTCCTCTCAGTCTTCTTTTTTGCAAGCTAAACATTCCCAAATCCTGTAACCGTTCCTCATAGGACATGGTTTGCAGACCAGTCACCATTCTGGTCGCTCTTCTCTGAACTTGCTCCAGTTTGTCAATGTATTTTTTAAAATACATTGACAAAGCCATTTACGACCAGTCTTTGAGTCCGATCACTAAGCCAGTTATGAATCCACCTAACAGATGCCTTGTCCATTCCATACTTGGTCATTTTTTCAATAAGGATGGTGTGAGATACTTTGTCAAATGCTTTGCTGTAGTCAAGATATACTATATCTACAGCATTTCCCTGAGCCACCCAGTCAGTGATTCTGTCATAGTAGGAAATTAAGTTAGTCTGACTTGTTAGTTACAAACCCATGCTGACTCTGGTTAATCACTTCATTCTTATCCAGGTACTTACATACATGTTGTTTAATAATTTGTTCAAAGATCTTTCCTGGTATAGAAGTCAGACTCACCGCCCTATTGTGCCCTGGGTCCACCTTCTTCCCCCTTTTGAAGATAGGAACAACATTTGCTCTTCTCCAGTCTTCAGGGACTTCTCATGTTCTCCAAGAATTTTCAAAGATTATGGAGAGTGGTTCTAAAATTTCTTCTATGATCTCCTTCAGTACTCTGGGGTGTAATTCATCTGGACCTGGAGACTTGAACTCATTTATGTTAGCTAAATATTCCCTCACAGTCTTTCTGTTTACAGATAACCTGGATTCTTCTATTCCTTTAATAGGACAGTGAAGATCAGTTGATCCATTTGATAAACATTTATTTTTTTCTTTTTAGCATGTGTTTAAGTTCCGTGTTCATCCATCCTGGTTTCCTTAAATGCTTCCCATTCTTCCTACTTTTCGGGATTGTTAACGATTGTGCTTTGAGAATCTCATTTTTAAAAATTTCCCATCCTTCCTGGACATTTTTGTCCTTAAGGACATCCAGCCATTGGATCACTCCTATTCTCTTTCTGAGTCGCTTAAAATCTGCCTTTCTGAAATCTAACCTTGAAGTTTGAGTCTTCACATGTCTTCCTTCTCTAGTTATCCAAAATTCTATAATAGCGTGATCGCTGCCTCCTAGGGTCCCAGCCACTTGTACCTCCTCAACCATTTCCTCCCTGTTTATAAGGATTAGATCCAAAGCAGCAGATCCCCTTGTTTTCTCCCCTACCTTTTGGAAGATAAAGTTGTCAGCAAGAGAGGATAAGAATTTGCTTTCTCCATCCAGGAGGATTCTGAGGGCTTACAAGGTTATTCATTGTGGGCAAAGTCTTATCTAGCTGTATTTCTTCATGGTTCTCCTGCGTGAGAGCCTGGTACTGGTCTGAGCAGTATGGGTGCTGACTGCCTCTCGATCCTCCCGCTTCTCTGAGTCACATGCTTCCATTCCTCTGTTTTGTCAGGTGCAGTTCGAATTTCTTCTCTTTCTGTATCATGAAGAGATAATTCTGCTCTGTCTAAGAACTCTTCACCTTCCTTAATGATTTTCAAGGTAGTTAACCTCTCTTCTAGATATCGCAACTTTTCCTCCAACAGGGACACAAGCTTGCATTTCTGGCATGTGAAGTTTGGCTTTTCCACTGGCAAGTCTGTGAACATGTAGCAGGATATGCAGCTCACCAAATGGCTCCTGGACTCTTCCATGTTCTTTATTGTTAATGAAAAGAGTGAAAAGCGTTCCAAAATATATAGATATAGGAACTCCAGTATACAGTGCATTGTGAAAGTATTTGGCCCCCTTGAACTTTTCTACCCTTTGCCACATTTCTGGCTTCAAACATAAAGATATAAAATTCTAATTTTTTTGGGAAGAATCAACAACAAGTGGGACACAATCGTGAAGTGGAATGAAATTTATTGGATATTTTAAATTTTTTTAACAAATTAAAAACTGAAAAATGGGGCATGCAATATTATTCAGCCCCTTTACTTTCAGTGCAGCAAACTGACTCCAGAAATTCAGCGAGCATCTCTGAATCATCCAATGTTGTCCTAAATGACTGGTTATGATAAATAGAATCCACCTGTGTGTAATCAAGTCTCCGACAAATGCACCTGCTCTGTGATAGTCTCAGGTTTCTATTTCATGTGCAGAG
This sequence comes from Phyllobates terribilis, assembly GCF_046119375.1. Lineage (NCBI taxonomy): Eukaryota > Metazoa > Chordata > Amphibia > Anura > Dendrobatidae > Phyllobates > Phyllobates terribilis. The sequence goes on along the minus strand of NW_027362762.1, from coordinate 121,634,334 downwards.
AGCATCATGAAGACCAAAGAACACACCAGGCAGGTCAGAGATACTGTTGTGGTGAAGTTTAAAGCCGGATTTGGATGCAAAAAGATTTCCCAAGTTTTAAACATCTCAAGGAGCACTGTGCAAGCGATCATATTGAAATGGAAGGAGTATCAGACCACTGCAAATCTACCAAGACCCGGCCGTCCCTCTAAACTTTCATCTCGAACAAGGAGAAGACTGATCAGAGATGCAGCCAAAAGGCCCATGATCACTCTGGATGAACTGCAGAGATCTACAGCTGAGGTGGGAAAGTCCGTCCATAGGACAACAATCAGTCGTACACTGCAAAAATCTGGTCTTTATGAAAGAGTGGCAGGAATAAAGCCATTTCTCAAAGATATCCATAAAAAGTCTGGTTTGAAGTTTGCCACAAGCAACCTGGGAGACACACCAAACATGTGGAATAAGGTGCTCTGGTCAGATGAAACCAAAATCGAACTTTTTGGCCACAATGCAAAACGATATGTTTGGCGTAAAAGCAACACAGCTCATCACCCTCAAAACACCATCCGCACTGTCAAACATGGTGGTGGCAGCATCATGGTTTGGGCCTGTTTTTCTTCAGCAGGGACAGGGAAGATGGTTAAAATTGATGGAAAGATGGATTCAGCCAAATACAGGATCATTCTGGAAGAAAATTTGTTGGAGTCTGCAAAAGACCTGAGACTGGGACGGACATTTATCTTCCAACAAGACAATGATCCCACACATAAAGCAAAATCTACAATGGAATGGTTCAAAAATAAACGTATCCAGGTGTTAGAATGGCCAAGTCAAAGTCCAGACCTGAATCCAATAGAGAATCTGAGGAAAGAGCTGAAAACTGCTGTTCACAAACGCACTCCATCCAACCTCAATGAGCTCGAGCTGTTTTGCAAGGAAGAATGGGCAAGAATTTCAGCCTCTCGATGTGCAAAACTGATAGAGACATACCCCAAGCGACTTGCAGCTGTAATCATAGCAAAAGGTGGCGCTACAAAATATTAACTCAAGGGGGCCGAATAATATTGCATGCCCTGCTTTTCAGTTTTTAATTTGTTATAAAAGTTTAAAATAGCCAATAAATTTTGTTCCACTTCACGATTGTGTCCCACTTGTTGTTGATTCTTCCCAAAAAAATAGAATTTTATATCTTTATGTTTGAAGCCAGAAATGTGGCAAAAGGTAGAAAAGTTCAAGGGGGCCAAATACTTTCACAATGCACTGTATATATATATATCCATCTGAACTAACATGCCTTCTGAGGACTAATTCAGCTGCATATATTCAGTGGTGATAGCAGGAGTTAGGCAGGCAGGGATTGTGACAGTGTATACAGCACAAGAGGGTCCATTGAACGTTCTGTCTGCTCCTGCTGATACAGATATCTATAGACATAGCCCCAGATATCAGGGGCAAGGGCTAATTTTTTTTGTCTTAATCCTGATTATTTTCTAAAAAAGTAATAGTGTCCAACATTTTACTGCTCCATTTGCATGTTAGCACTGCAGAATATAGCCAGATCTTTTCCATCATCAGACGTGATCCCATATTACAGCAATAAAAATTCAGAAATTTGTAGTGAACGTGGAAAATATTATTCTTCATTTACAATTTGTAGCAGTGTGTCAGTAAAGTCATTCACACGTGGTCACTGTGAATAATAGGAAACTACAAGCCCGCTATTTAAAATTGTGGTTGTCCGTCAGACGTATCAAATATAACTGCGGTACAAATCCAGCCATTTATAGTGACTGTGGAAAATATTGTCCTCCATTTACAGTTTGTAGCAGTGTGTCAGTGAAGCTATTTACACGTGGTCGCTGTGAATAATAGGAAACTACAAGCCCGCTATTTAAAACTGTGGGCGTCCGTCAGACGTATCACATATAACTGCGGTACAAATCCAGCCATTTGTAGCAACCGTGGAAAATATTGTCCTCCAGTTACAGTTTGCAGCAGTGTGTATTATCCTCCATTTAAAATAGGCAAGGCGCGTGGCAAGGGACGGGGAAAGGGATGTGATGGTGATGGTGCATGCAGAGGTCAAGGCCGAAGCAATAGGCAAGCTGAAATTGTGCCACAACAAACACCCACATCTTGTCGACTGACCCTACTGTCCCAATTACTAGGGGACCGCAGCACACCACTATTGAAACCAGAGCAGTGTCAAAAGGTTGTTGGTTGGATAGCAGACAATGCTTCCAGTTACTATGCCACCACCGCCACCACCCTGCCTTCCACACTGTCAAGTCTCAGTAGCTGTGAATCTGGACTGCCTATTCCTCACCCTGATCCTCCTTCCTCCCACCATGCCGAGTGCCCGGAGACAACTGATCCCACACTTGGACACTTCGAAGAACTGTTAACTTTTCCATTTATAGATTCTTCGAGCCTCTCGCCTGGCCAGCTTGAAGCGGGGCAAGAGGAGATCGCATGTAGCGATGCCCAAATATTTGAGCAGCCACGGTCACACGGGGGGAGGGAGGCCTAGCACCACAACAGAAAGGAACAAGCAGTGTGGTGCCCACAGACACCAGGTGGGAAACCGTTCCCCGGAACACCAACACAATGGAAGTTGCGACTACACCTGTTAGGTCTTCCCGAGTCTGGTTCTTTTTTATAGACTCTGCAGATAACCCCAAAAAGGCCATTTGCACCATCTGGCAGGCCAACATCAGCAGGCCACTGAAAAATGGGGCATGCAATATTATTCAGCCCCTTTACTTTCAGTGCAGCAAACTGACTCCAGAAATTCAGCGAGCATTTCTGAATCATCCAATGTTGTCCTAAATGACTGGTTATGATAAATAGAATCCACCTGTGTGTAATCAAGTCTCCGACAAATGCACCTGCTCTGTGATAGTCTCAGGTTTCTATTTCATGTGCAGAGAGCATCATGAAGACCAAAGAACACACCAGGCAGGTCAGAGATACTGTTGTGGTGAAGTTTAAAGCCGGATTTGGATGCAAAAAGATTTCCCAAGTTTTAAACATCTCAAGGAGCACTGTGCAAGCGATCATATTGAAATGGAAGGAGTATCAGACCACTGCAAATCTACCAAGACCCGGCCGTCCCTCTAAACTTTCATCTCGAACAAGGAGAAGACTGATCAGAGATGCAGCCAAAAGGCCCATGATCACTCTGGATGAACTGCAGAGATCTACAGCTGAGGTGGGAAAGTCCGTCCATAGGACAACAATCAGTCGTACACTGCAAAAATCTGGTCTTTATGAAAGAGTGGCAGGAATAAAGCCATTTCTCAAAGATATCCATAAAAAGTCTGGTTTGAAGTTTGCCACAAGCAACCTGGGAGACACACCAAACATGTGGAATAAGGTGCTCTGGTCAGATGAAACCAAAATCGAACTTTTTGGCCACAATGCAAAACGATATGTTTGGCGTAAAAGCAACACAGCTCATCACCCTCAAAACACCATCCGCACTGTCAAACATGGTGGTGGCAGCATCATGGTTTGGGCCTGTTTTTCTTCAGCAGGGACAGGGAAGATGGTTAAAATTGATGGAAAGATGGATTCAGCCAAATACAGGATCATTCTGGAAGAAAATTTGTTGGAGTCTGCAAAAGACCTGAAACTGGGACGGACATTTATCTTCCAACAAGACAATGATCCCACACATAAAGCAAAATCTACAATGGAATGGTTCAAAAATAAACGTATCCAGGTGTTAGAATGGCCAAGTCAAAGTCCAGACCTGAATCCAATAGAGAATCTGAGGAAAGAGCTGAAAACTGCTGTTCACAAACGCACTCCATCCAACCTCAATGAGCTCGAGCTGTTTTGCAAGGAAGAATGGGCAAGAATTTCAGCCTCTCGATGTGAAAAACTGATAGAGACATACCCCAAGCGACTTGCAGCTGTAATCATAGCAAAAGGTGGCGCTACAAAATATTAACTCAAGGGGGCCGAATAATATTGCATGCCCTGCTTTTCAGTTTTTAATTTGTTATAAAAGTTTAAAATAGCCAATAAATTTTGTTCCACTTCACGATTGTGTCCCACTTGTTGTTGATTCTTCCCAAAAAAATAGAATTTTATATCTTTATGTTTGAAGCCAGAAATGTGGCAAAAGGTAGAAAAGTTCAAGGGGGCCAAATACTTTCACAATGCACTGTATATATATATATCCATCTGAACTAACATGCCTTCTGAGGACTAATTCAGCTGCATATATTCAGTGGTGATAGCAGGAGTTAGGCAGGCAGGGATTGTGACAGTGTATACAGCACAAGAGGGTCCATTGAACGTTCTGTCTGCTCCTGCTGATACAGATATCTATAGACATAGCCCCAGATATCAGGGGCAAGGGCTAATTTTTTTTGTCTTAATCCTGATTATTTTCTAAAAAAGTAATAGTGTCCAACATTTTACTGCTCCATTTGCATGTTAGCACTGCAGAATATAGCCAGATCTTTTCCATCATCAGACGTCATCCCATATTACAGCAATAAAAATTCAGAAATTTGTAGTGAACGTGGAAAATATTATTCTTCATTTACAATTTGTAGCAGTGTGTCAGTAAAGTCATTCACACGTGGTCACTGTGAATAATAGGAAACTACAAGCCCGCTATTTAAAATCGTGGTTGTCCGTCAGACGTATCAAATATAACTGCGGTACAAATCCAGCCATTTATAGTGACTGTGGAAAATATTGTCCTCCATTTACAGTTTGTAGCAGTGTGTCAGTGAAGCTATTTACACGTGGTCGCTGTGAATAATAGGAAACTACAAGCCCGCTATTTAAAACTGTGGGCGTCCGTCAGACGTATCACATATAACTGCGGTACAAATCCAGCCATTTGTAGCAACCGTGGAAAATATTGTCCTCCAGTTACAGTTTGCAGCAGTGTGTATTATCCTCCATTTAAAATAGGCAAGGCGTGTGGCAAGGGACGGGGAAAGGGATGTGATGGTGATGGTGCATGCAGAGGTCAAGGCCGAAGCAATAGGCAAGCTGAAATTGTGCCACAACAAACACCCACATCTTGTCGACTGACCCTACTGTCCCAATTACTAGGGGACCGCAGCACACCACTATTGAAACCAGAGCAGTGTCAAAAGGTTGTTGGTTGGATAGCAGACAATGCTTCCAGTTACTATGCCACCACCGCCACCACCCTGCCTTCCACACTGTCAAGTCTCAGTAGCTGTGAATCTGGACTGCATATTCCTCACCCTGATCCTCCTTCCTCCCACCATGCCGAGTGCCCGGAGACAACTGATCCCACACTTGGACACTTCGAAGAACTGTTAACTTTTCCATTTATAGATTCTTCGAGCCTCTCGCCTGGCCAGCTTGAAGCGGGGCAAGAGGAGATCGCATGTAGCGATGCCCAAATATTTGAGCAGCCACGGTCACACGGGGGGAGGGAGGCCTAGCACCACAACAGAAAGGAACAAGCAGTGTGGTGCCCACAGACACCAGGTGGGAAACCGTTCCCCGGAACACCAACACAATGGAAGTTGCGACTACACCTGTTAGGTCTTCCCGAGTCTGGTTCTTTTTTATAGACTCTGCAGATAACCCCAAAAAGGCCATTTGCACCATCTGGCAGGCCAACATCAGCAGGGGTAGCAAAACTAGCAGCCTGACCACCAACAGCATGCTCAGGCACATGATAGCAAAGCTCCCGACCTAGGTGGGCCGAACGCCAGGGTCCAAAAACAGTGTCTGCGGGTGACACCACTGCTTGCTCTGCTGTTGTACGTGCACGCCAATCACCTGTTCATGGCTCATGCAAAGATGCAAAGATGAGCTGCACCTGTCATTGCACACTCGCAGCCACCACCATCAGCATCCACGTCCACGTCCTTGTCCCAGCGCAGCGTTCAGTTCTCCCTACTCCAGTCCCTGGAGCGCAAGCACAAATACGCAGCGAACGCCCCAGAGGCCACAATATTAAACTCACATTTCGCGAATGCTTGGGCTCAAAATGTTGCCTTTTAGGCTTGTGGAGACGGAAGCTTTCCCCAATCTGATGGCGGAAGCCGTCCCTCAGTACTCGATCCCCAGCCGCCACTATTTCTCCCGATGTGCCGTCCCTGCATTACACAAGCACGTGTCCCAGAACATTACCCATGCCCTCAACAACGCAGTTACTGGGAAAGTCCATCTAACCACGGACACGTGGACAAGTGCTTGTGGTCAGGGACGGTGCATCTCGCTGACGGCACACTGGGTTAACATAGTGGAAGCCAGGACCCAGTCGGACCTTGGGATGGCACACGTCCTCCCGACGCCGAGGATTTGGGATCCTGGGTCAATCGGGGTTGCCCCCACATTCTATAGTTCCTGCACCTCCTCTTCTTCAGCCTTCATCTCCGAAATGACCACATCAATCGAAAGCTATAACCACTGCAGCACTGCCTCGGCCAAGCATCAACAGGCTGTGCTGAAGCTAATATGCTTAGGTGACAAACAGCACACCGCTGAAGAGTTGTGGACAGCTCTGAAAGAGCAGGCAGATCTGAACCTACAGCCAAGCATAGTGGTGTGTGACAATGGCCGGAACCTGTTGGCAGCTCTGAAGCGAGGCGAGCTCACACACGTACCATGCCTGGCCCATGAGCTCAACCTCGTGGTTAAGCGGCTTCTCAAAACCTACCTGGATCTGCTGGATTTGCTTGTCAAAGTACACCACGTGTGTGCCCATTTTAGAAAGTCAGCTACAACTTCTGCCGCCCTTGCCGTGCTTCAGCAACGTTTGCAGTTTCCAGCTCACAGACTGGTGTACGATGTCCCCATGTCTTGGAACTTAATGTTGCATATGTTGGGAAGGATTTGTGAGCTGCACATAAGACAAGACCTCAGGAGTGGGCATGGATGTCAGACATCTGTGCCGTCCTCCAAAACTTTGAGGACTCCACCAAGATGGTGTGCGGCGTTGATGCCATAATTAGCATCACCATCCCGCTTTTCTGCCTTCTGAAATGATCGCTGCTCACAATTAAAGAGGAGGCATTGCAGGCGGAGCATGATGAGATGGAGCAAGGAACCATACAGGGTGATTCCCCATGGCCCAGCCTCATCTCTTCCCAACATGGATTGGGTGACAATGAGGAAGAGGAGGAGGAAGAATAGGAACTAGTTTTCTGCGCTATAGGCGGTACTACCCACACAACTGTCATACCGTCTGTTCAGCTTGGATGGTCTGTGGAGAGGGAAGAGGGAGATTAGGAGGAGAGCATGTTCAGTCATCCTCTTGGTGATGACACGAAAGTCTTGCCATGTCTAGCACACATGGCTGAGTTTATGTTATGCTGCCTTTCCCGTGACCATCGTGTTCTCCAAATTTGGGTGACAGTCATTACTGGTTGGTGACACTTCTAGACTCACGCTAATGAAGACCTTTCTATCTCTTATTCCCGCGGCGGACAGGTCTAATAAAATTGGGCAGTACCAGAAGGCCCTTGTTGCGGAATTATTAAAAAATTCTCATATGAAAACGCTGGAGGCAGAGGTCACAGTTCCTTGGACCACCAAGGAATACAGGTGAGTGAGACACAAATACAATCCAGCAGAGGCAGGGGAACACTGTCAAAGGTCTGGGACAGTTTTCTCAGACCCTCCCATCGCACAGCCCCTGATGAGCGGGATTTTCTCACAAGGAGGGATAATTTTACGAAGATGCTGAAAGAGTACCCTGCCGACCGTGCCAACGTCCTACGTGATTCCTCTGTGCCTTATAATTGTTAGGTATCCAAGCTGGACATGTGGCATGAACTGGCTCTCTATGCCTTGAAGGTCCTGCCCTGCCGCTAACGTTTTGTCAGAGCAGGTTTTTAGTGCCGCTGGGGGAATTATAACTGATAGGCGCATCCGCCTGTCAACTAAAAATGATAATAGGCTGACTCATAAAAATGAACAAGGGCTGGATTGAGCCAGACTTCTCAACACCACCGAATGATAGCAGAGGAACATAAACTCAAATCCAGTGTCTTTTTTTTGGGAGGTCTATTCCCATGCACCTCTTCACACCCAGACATGGGTATACGCTTCCTGATTTTGTCTATTTGCTGTTGTCTTCCTCCTTCTCCTCATCCTCATCCTCCACCACCATATCACCTGGGTGACCGTGATGCAACACCCACATAATTTTTTTTAAGGTTGTTTATGATGCCCGTAGGAAATGTTTGTTATACACTATGTTCATGTATACCCCCCAGGGGTAAATGTTTTTCAGCCCATGCACTTAGTGCATGGCCATTACAAGTATGGGAGACCGGCTCCTTTAAAATGGGAATTTTTTTTAATGAGGCCCTCCTCTACGTCTCTTCCAAGGGGCATTGGAGTGCGTCCAAATTTTCGGCAGACCTTGCAGTCACTGCATACGCAAGAACAATATAGGAGGCCAGCTCCTTTACAATGGGAAGATTTTTTTATGAGGCCCTCCTCTACGTCTCTTCCAAGGGGCATTGGAGTGCGTCCAAGTTTTTGGCAGCTCTTAGTCACTGCATATGTAAGAACAGTATAGTAGATTCGCTCCTTTATAATGGGAACATTTTTTTTAATGAGGCCCTCCTCTACTTCTCTTCCAAGGGACATTGGAGTGCGTCTAAGTTTTTGGCAGCCCTTGCAGTCACTGCATACACAATAACTGTATAGAAATTCTGCTCCTTTCTAATGAGAACATGTTGTTACAGAGGCCCTCCTCTATGTGTCTTTAAATTGGTATTGAGGTTTTTCCTACATTTAGGCAGCCGTTGCAGTCACTGCATACGCAATAACTGTATAGTAGAACCCCTCCTTTCTAATTGGAACATGTCATTACTGAGGCCCACCTCTATGTGTCTTCAAATTTGTATTAGGGTATTTCACAAATTTAGGCAGCCCTTGCAGTCACTGCATGGGCATTACCACTATAGGAGACCCACTCCCTTATAATGGGAATTTTTTTTTTCTGAGGCCCTCATCTATGTCTCTTCAAAGGGGTATTGGGGTGCGTCCAAATTTTTGGCAGCCCTTGCAGTCACTGCATATGCAATAACAGTATAGGAGACCCACTCTTTAATAATGAAAACAACAAAGCATAGCCGGCTGATAGCCCTCTAACGATAGTGAGGGCCGACAGCTGGCCCTTTAAAAATAGTAAGGGCCGCCTGATGACCTTATGAAAATAGGCTTTGTGACTTTTCCTTCATAAATGAAACAGGATGTGTCTGATCATGTCTCACACACCACATGGGAAGATAAGGCAGTAAAATGTTAAAATGATATTTACTGGTAAATGTATTTTTTACCTTTGAAAGCAATGCAAAAGTGTAAAAACGCATAAAAAATGCTACGTGTGAACAAAGCCCAAGGTGTGGAGGATCATTTTTGTTTTTAGTTATTTATTTTCCCTTAAGTACAAGTCATTACCCTGGAAAGGATGTTTCTTAACATTTTTCTCAGGAAAATCCATTTTGGTTTCGTTTTTGTATGTATATTTTATTGTGAGCCCGTATAAGTGGGGTAATACTCTGACAAAATTGTTCACAGCAGTGACCAGGAAGTCAGAGATGCTTCCAGGGGTCTTCACCATGCTTAGGCCTCCTGCAGACCTCCGGGGGCTGCCGTAAAAATGCTTGAGTTTCCCATAGACTTACATTGGGCTCGTTGCTCGGGTTGAGCACTCGAGTATTCCAATTTGCTTGACTCGAGCAACGAGTACCCGAGCATTTTAGTGCTCGCTTATGACTATATAACACTGTTATCCATGGCCCCTTCCCTGGCTATAAATATCAGCCTGCAGCTGTCTGCCTAGCCTTTGCTGGTTAGATTTTATAAGGGGACCCTACTTCAATTTTTTTCTGGGGTCCCCCTGTATTCTAGCTTTTAAAGACTAAGCAAACAGCTGTTGGCTGTGATTAATAGCCAGGGAACATTTTTGGCTAATGGCCCCTTCTCTGGCTAGTAATATCAGTCCCCAGTGGTTGGCTTTCCCTCTGCTGGTTATGAAAATGACATGGAAGCCCACCCCATTTTTTTAAATTAAGGGTATGTGCCCACGATCCGGATGTAGCAGCACTTTGGACACAGCATATTTTTTCTGCATCCAAAACACTGCGTTCTATCGAACGCAGGTAAATCCGCATGTGTTCACTGAACCATGCTGATTTACCGCATTCAATACATTCTAATAATCAAATTTCTGTTGCGGAGACTAGCGACTCTGCAAGAGAAATTGACATGCTGGGGTCCTGAAAGATGTGCTGCATGTCAATGTCCGTGGGTGATCTGCAGCTTCAGATGCATGCTTAGTGGCCTCCACTATCTAGTATCCGCTGCAGATTTTGACCGAGAATAAAACACTGAGAATAAAACACTTTATTTGAAATAAAACAGACACATTCTTTAATCATTTAAATTAACCAATATACTCACCCCAGGTCCGATGGTAATCCAGGGGTTAAAGCGATATCCCACGTTCTTTTTTCAAATATCTTTATTGAGCTCCAAAAAGCATTCATTGCTGTACAAAAATGCCTAAAAAACGCATAAAAAGATTGCATCAAAAACGCTCCAAAATCGCGTCAAAACGCACGTTTTTGCCACAGTGTTTTTGCTGCCAAGAGCTGCAGAAACCTTGCAGAAATTTCTGCAGTCAAATACTGAACGTGCACACATAGCCTTAAAGCCATCCCACCAGCGTTAAAGTGTAACATAATCGGGATGGTCCTAACCTCTAGTATTAAAAACGTACTACCCGACAAATGGGAAGCTATATAAATGTTATCTCCTGCTCGAAGAAAGGGAGGCCAAACCCTTACCTGCACTAAATGAGGAAACCTGAAACATCCGAAAAAAATTAACTGTAGTATAAGTTGGTATGCACACAAAATAGGAGCAAAATAATCGCAGATCTGAGCTGCCCAATAGAATAACACTGGTCTCAGTACTATGAGATGTTTTATAGCACTCAGCAGTGTTATACGGTCCTGTGTGCGAACCCTAATAGTGTAGAAGCAGGACACAGAAAAGTTAAAGCAGTATTCCCTTCTCTAAGAACCTATCCCAATATGTAGAAGGTGTAGTAGTAATATTAGCAAATACCTCCAATTAGAAATGTAGTAAAGTTCTTCTGATTCACTATGTCACTTACCTCATGTGCAAGGCATTGCAGTAGAGTTATCCATTGTTATGACCTCTCATGTAGTGACAGTTAATTGTTAGTGGTCAAAACCATGAATACTGAAACTACTGAAATGTCCTGCACATGGAGTAAGAGACATAGCTTATCAGAAAAACTATACTACATTTGTAACTGGAGGCATTTGCTAATATTATTATGGAAGATGGGAATACCTCTTTAACAGTTAGGTGGGAGTGTTTGGGAGTAAGAGAGAGTTAGTTCCTGGATACAGTGAGTCAGTAGGCCGCATAGTAATAAGTGTGTGAAAGGAAGAAGCAGAACAGTATATGGGGCCCATTATTCTTTATACAGCATTATATGGGGCTCATTATTCTTTATGGAGCATTATATGGGTTCCATTATTCTGCATAGAGCATTATATGGGGCTCATTATACTGTATGGAGCAATATATGGGGCTCATTATACTGTATGAAGCAGTATATAGGGCTCATTATTTTGTATGAAGCAGTAGTTGGGGCTCATTATACTGTATGGAGCATTATATGGGTCTCATTATACTGTATGGAGGACTATGTGGTGCCCATAATACTGTATGGAGGACTGTGTGGTGCCCATAATACTGTATCGAGGACTATACTGTCTGGTCTGCACTATGAGCTGTGAGGATTCGCTGGTTTCTGAGCTATTGTAGAATTTACAATAGATATCACTCATGTAATGGAAGAAGTAAGTGAAATCTTTGGCATTGTACTATATATATATTCTCTGCTGTATCTGTACATCATGAATCGTGGTATGTGTTAAAGGGGCCCACTGAGACTATTTTGCCAAAATGAAAATCTGGAGCCGGCCCTGACAGGTGTGGCATATCAAGATGCTGATTAGACAACATGATTATGGCACAGGTGTGTCTTAGGCTGGCCACAATAAAAGGCTACTGTATAATATATATATATATCGATTTATAAAATAAAAATTAAAACTATGGTTACTCTTTAACTATTGCTGGCAACTTCCTTTTAAGGTGAGGTGACCAGTTAAGATTCCATCGCAATATTCCATCATGACATCACAGCTATTGTGACATCATAATTCCCCACCTCTACTTGTACTAGTGTTGACACCCCTAGAGTCACTTTGATACCCCGGTGTCATTGTTTTCAGTGTTTAGCTATTTAATTAGTGATATACTGACTGCGCATTTGATTGCAATGTCTGGAATTCCTCCAGACAAACTTGAGATGTTGGCACAACTCCAGGGTATTTTTACCACCTATAGCCCTGACATTGTGCTACCACTACCCGATGGCGTCCTCAGCTTCACTTACCGGCTGGTGAGGGAACTAGTAAAGGACTGCCTGACCAAATATCACCAAGGTCGTATTACTTCTGAATACCTTCAGCATTTACAGCAGAACATCAGGACATTAGTACAACAGGTAAATAGCAGGCAATCTGCACAAATTATTATTATTATTACTAGTATAATATCATTATTGGTATTATTATTATTATTATTATTATTATTATTATTAAAATGCCTAGTTGGTTACACTAACATAGTGGTATGATTGATATTAATACTTAGTACCAATAATTAATTTAGATTTTCTCCAATGTCAGGCATGGTCATATTTGTAATTGAGATCCCTATATTTGGAAGTGGGTGTAGGGATGTAGCATGTGCTGGCGTGATTCAGATGTCGGGGCTGGATCTCATTCCCAGTCTGGCTCTGGTCCTTCAGTAAAGATACTTTTTTAGCACCTGAATTCAGATTTCTTATAAATACATAATTAGGATTTTTATTGTGCATAATATATATTAATAATTTATCTTAGAGCATAAAAATTCCCCATTGACCAGTAGAGCAAAGTATCCATAGCTCTTTCTTATGTTCCAGTATCTGATGATCAGCCTATGGAATTGCCACCTTAACTATTGCTAGGTAATTTCCTTTTAATGCGAGATGTCACGCTAAGATTTCATCATGGAATCACTGCTATTATGACATCACCACAACCACTTACATACAAGTGTTTACACCCCTAGTGTCACAGTAATACCCCGGTGTCATTGTTTTCATTGTTTAGCTATGTAATTAGTGATAAACTGAATTACTTCTGAATATCTTGAGCATTTACAGCAGAATATCAGAATATTAGTACAGTAGATAAATAGCAGGCAATCTTTACAGACATAATAATAGGAGAAACAGAGTACATATGGGCATAAAAACAGTATAGCTTTATTAGATATCAAATATAAAAAGGGCCACGACAAGTGGCGACATGAAGTAGTAATAGATTACAAAGTGCAGCACATAGTCATATGAATACAGGATATATATACTTTGAAAAAAATTTCCTCAGGAAAAAAGAGGAAAAGGGGGCAAGCACCAAAGGAAATAAGACACACCATGCAAATGCACCGCTCCATACAAGTGTACGGGTAAGTATGCAGTGTCAATGTAAATATCAGATGTCGCTTACCAAACGCAATAATAGATAAAAGTAAGAGACAGGCCAAGGACCAGGAGAGACAGAGATACCAGGTGGCCCTAATTGGAGCCTCGACGCGCGTTTCGCCCCTGGATAGAGGGCTTTCTCAAGAGGCATAGATGGGTAAAAGATCAGGACCTTTTTAAAGGTTGGTAACAGGTCACGTGACCGCATCGTAGGCCACGTGACCGGAAGTCCGGAAGTGATCAGCGCCGAGCGGCGCATGCGCCGGACGCCAGGCATCGTCGGCTCGGGCAGCGTCCGTCACCTGGCAACGCACATAGCGGAAGCACCTGGTATGTGCCCCGGAAGTACGTGGCGAGGAGCAAGACGGCCGTGCCCGGGCCGAGAACGGCGTGCCTCCGGCGCATGCGCACCGCAAACTGAGCACAAAAATGGAGATTGCCACTAGCAAAGAGAAAGCGAACCACGGGAAATAAACAGGGACCAGAGCAGAAGGGGAGAGGCATCATACATCACGAGTATAGTGCAACAAAATACAACATGAAATGATTCAATCCAATGTAGAAGTTGTATTAGAACAAACAGTGCTGTCACATATATGGCAGGCATCCAAATTCCGATGCATAACATCAGTCCCATAAGATCCAGCTTGGTCAACACGTGGGTCACAAATTGTTTTCTTTTATGGATTGTATCTTGGCGAAAATAAAAATAAGAAGAAAATAAAGTAAATAGGGTGAAAAGCACACACCAAGTGATGTTAAAAGCAAAAAACAACAATTATTAGAAACAAAGAAAAGGAGGGCCACAAAAATAATAATAAAATAAAGTATAATAGCATAACATCTGAGGCGGAGAACGATCCATAGAAAATTCATATCACAAAAAAGGAGCGAAACTGAGTGTCTCGTTAAGACCTAAAGGAGACATGGTTTTCAGACGTATAATCCATTTAGTTTCTTTTTGGCCAAGGATTTTAGTCCAATCACCGCCACGAGAGCCGAGGTGTAGAACATCAATTCCACGCACCTTCAAAGATTTAGGGTCACAATTATGTTTTTGATGAAAGTGACGTGGGATAGTTTTTAATTCCCGTAGATCGGCCACCGTCTTAGTGGCACCAATGTCGCGCACATGTTCCCGTATCCTCACCCGTAGCTCCCTCGTAGTGAGTCCAATATAAATTAAATTGCAAGCACAAGTTGCGTAATAGATTACTTTAGTTGAAGCACAAGATATAAAGTGACGGATTTGGTAGTCACGGGAGCCATCGGATGAGGAGAAGGAAACAGAGCGCACGGCATTGGCGCAGGCCAGACAGCGGCCGCAGGGAAAAAAACCAAGTCTAGGTCCACGGGACCCGAATGGATTAGTTGGTGGGGGAATGTAATGACTCCGTGTCAACATGTCACCAAGGTTATTGGCTTTCCTGGGTGTCATGAGTGGATATTCCCCCAGAAGATTGCGTAGGGAGGGCTCCGCACCAAGAACACCCCAATGTTTGGAGAGGATCCGCCGCATCTCCCCCCACTCATGATTGAAGGTGGAAATGTAGCGGATCCTCCCCGTGTCTCTCTTCCTACCAAGGGAAGCTGAATACAGTAATTGATTGCGAGAGGTGACCCTCGCCCTCCTATAGCCACGGCGGATGCATCTATTACTGTATCCCCGTTCTTGAAACCGTCGAGTGAGATCAGCTGACTGAATCTCAAATTGAGAGTCAGTCGAGCATATGCGCCTCATCCTCAGGAATTGTCCCACCGGGACGGCACCAATGGTAGAGGCAGAATGAGCAGAGGACGCATGGATGAGGGAATTTGTGGATGTCGATAATCTTTACAGACAGTATAAAAATAGTAATAATAACCTATAATAATAATGTAACAAAAGTTTGTTTACATTAAAATAGTTTTTTAGGTAGATTCCAATATAATATATACCCAAATACCTGGATATGTAGTATTTGTAGCTGCAGATAGGAGTAAAATGGTGACCCAAATGACGACCTCCGTTCTGCACTTTCCCTCATGATTTTCCTTTTCTATTTATTTCCATTTCTATAGGCTGAAGAAAAATCCTTAAGCGGAGAATTGGCCTTTTTTAAACAACTGGCCAAAGAAGTCCTGCATGTATTGGATCTTCCGGCCCACTCACTGGAGCGCCTGGTAAGGATCCACCATCTTCTATATCTCGTGTCCCTGTTGTCTGATCTTCTCCAGATTACCAGTCATATAGGAGAAGCTCAGATTTATGATGACAGAGGCCTCCCTGTCAGCTCCAGGCGGGCACAGGATATTTTATGACAGCCTGTCCCTGTGGCTCCATCCTCTGTGATGACAGTCTGTACTCAGCGATAGAGGGTTTTTTCTGAGTATGTCTTTCTTGATTATCACAATCTTCCTTCTTCTAAATGCTGCAAATCTGACAATAGAAGTTATTAGAGAACAGTTGTGTTTACAAGTCCTTTATATATGAATGTGGATTTACTGCAGGGATCGGCTGTGGATAGTCCGCTCAATACTGAAATTATCCAGCAAGTCCTACCTGCCCCTTATGTATGTATTAATTTAGTATTTGTGAAATGTTATACTAATAGTGCATATTATATCCATCAGGAAACATCAGAAGGTGACTCCAAAGAGGGGCAAGACCTATCTATCCCTGACCCTAATACCAGTCAGAGGGGGCTAAACCCTAATCTGATAGGAGGTAAGCCGATCATCTTTATTTTTTATATTCAAATATCGAGATATTTTTGAGAATGTCAGAGAATATGCAAATTTACTCTCCATCCTCTGCATGAGGCTCTTTAACCCCCTATAGACTATAATGGAGAGGGTGCATGTAATTCTGCTTCTCTCCTCTGGGCTCTTCTCAGCTCCAAAATGTAGAAAGAGTCTCATAGGTGTTCAGTTACGGAATTGTTTAAGATTTAATCAGATCCTGAACAATCCCACATTCATGGACCAGTATATCTATCTATGGATGTGCCATAAATGTATGTGCAGTACACCATATACCTAGTATTATATCATTTATAGAGGTCTTGTCATTTCCTTCATTATATGGATGTGTTATATAATAAGTACTGATATAGACTCTTGATGATTTTATCTTTATTTTAGAAACAACTGTTCCGGCAATTACTGATGGTGGAATATGTGAGACACCAGAGACCCACGAATCTACCAGTGTAAGTATCAGAGGAGACGTCTATGTATCATCAGATAACGGGGTATGAATTACACATGTAATATTATACCCCATATGACAATGTTCTTATGTAGATCAGACTTATTATATGTGTGATGACATTATTATTCCTGTCTCCTCTGTGTGATGTCCCTTATCATCTCCTGCAGTATATGTCTGTTTATGGAGGATATCCATAATGTCTGTGGAGGGTCCGGCTTGTATCACGTCTTCTACATCTGCTGCAGTGCGATCAGCAGGGACATAATACAGAGGAGAAACTTTTATTTTCCCACAGTTTCTATGTCTTAACATAATTTTTTATTATTTCTAGGCCGTGATCGGATCATTGAACTCGGGGAGAGATCCTTGTAAGTTCGACTATACACCAATCAAACTGATCAGCAGTGGATCTTTTGGGTGAGGTTTTTTTGGCATAATGTACATTTTTCCTAGGGCTCCTTATGAAAATGCCTCTATCTCTTTACCCTACTTGTACAATATTATCATAGAAAAATTATGAGTCAGCATCACTGTCCACATCTAATTGTGGCTATTCAGGTCAGTTAGGATATGACGGTTATCCATGATGTGACATGGACATGTGACATGGATCCATGAAATAACACTACGTAAATGATCACCTATGGGAGGTTCTTCTACCATCGGTGATCATTTACGTAGTGTTATTTCATGGATTCCTAGTGTTGGCCGTACATTTAGCTTTAACCACTAATACAGAAGACTATTTGATGAGGTTTATAGACACTTTCTTATAAATCTTATAAGTTATGGATTTTCTTCTTCTCCAGAGCCGTCCACTTAGTGCGTCACAGAGAGACAAACCAGACATTCGCTATGAAGAAACTGGACAAGCGGACTGTGAGTGATCCAGTAGTTATGGAAGCGGCCTTTCTAGAGAGGGACATCCTAACATTCTCCGATTGTCCCTTTGTGGCCTCCATGTTTTGCTCCTTTCCAACTAAACGTCATCTGTGCATGGTCATGGAATATGCACCAGGTAGGTCATATCCATCGTATCTATATCCAGCCCTGGTCTGGAGCACTTTCACAGAGAAATAAATAAGAGGCTTTGCAGATGAGGCCTGGCTCTGTCTTCTCGTATAGGGTCACTCTGCAGTATACAGTGTATGCTTTACATTGTACAGTATATCTCAAAAGTTTCCGCCTAATTCTCATTCACACTCATCAAGTGTAATTTACATTGTAACAAACCCTCTCCCTTTGCTTTCTGCTGTAGGAGGAGACTGTGGCAGTCTTATCAACAAACAAGGGCCTTTACCTGTCGCCTTGGCCCGTTTATACATTGCCGAAACAGTTCTCGCGGTGGAATACCTTCATAGCTATGGTGTGGTGCACAGAGACCTGAAGCCTGACAAGTAAGTGACCCTTGTAGTATAAAAAAGGAGAATACAATTAGAGATTGTCATAAAGTCCATAGGTTATTACTAGTGGCTAACACCATCTTTTTTTTTCACAGCCTCCTGATAACGGCAACTGGTCATATTAAAGTTAGCGATTTTGGCCTTTCCAAACTTGGCCTCATGAGACCAACATCAGAGATCTTCAAGGCCCCAACTGAGGACATCACCAGGGAGTTCCGTAATAAAGAGGTTGGCTTTACTTCCAGGAACTTATTCTTTACTGATCTCATCTATTTCTCCTCTATTTTCTGATCTAGAAAACGTTCCAACTGATGTTATTTGTCACAACTATTTTCATTGATTATCAACTTATTCTTCTTTTGCTTTCCAGATTGCTGGCACCCCTTATTACATGGCCCCAGAAGTCATCTTACAGAATGGATATGGAAGGCCTGCTGACTGGTGGTCAGTTGGAGTCACCCTATATAAATTTCTTCTAGGATATGTACCATTTAATGGGAATTCCATATATGACACTTACTGCATTATTGTCCGTGGTAAGTAAAATAATCTAAATTCTATGTGATGTCATTGTTATTTGGTTAAATTGGTAAAAGGTTTTTTATAATTTTCTCTAATATTTGCTTTTTATATAACAGATGATGTAATTTGGGATTTTAATAATTCCGCTCCTCCACCTGAAGCTCGGGACCTCATCACTGAGTTGCTTAGAAAAAATCCAACATATAGACTTGGGACAGGTAATGTATATAATAGTATTAATAATGACTTATTACACCCCTGTGACCAAACAAACCATTAAGTTCATAACGATCAGCACTGAGGTTCTCTACTCTATCAGCTTGCTCATTCCCCATTCTTCATGCTATGTCTTTCAGTATGTTTCCTTCACTTTGGCTCTGTAACATCTTCATTTCAGATTAACATAAACTTTTCCGATATGGAGCCGGCTATCTGACAATGTCTATAACTCTATTTATTGTCTTCTTTTTCCAGGAGGAGCAAATGAGATTAAGATGCATCCATTCCTGCATGACTTAGACTTTGACAATCTTCTAAGTCAGAAGGCGCTGTTCGTTCCTGATCTTGAATCTGTAGAGGACACCAAATACTTTGAGAGTAAGTGGAATGAGACATCATCTGCAGAATACTGCTGTTTTCACATAAAATGAAAGACAAGACAATTAGTTTCCATAATTATTAGGAATAAAATGGCGACTGTCTGTGTTATACTAATGATCTTTGACAACACTTGTATTTTGTAGCTCGTACTTGGAGACACAAACATTCGGATTCATATAGGTGGGACATGATTACGGACATTGACTGGCCAGAAGGCAAAAACTTTGTTTCAACCTCCCAGAAGTTTTCTAAAGTAAGTTTGTGACAGATAAGATCCATAAAACCTATTATCAAAGATAACAGCCGGGGGAGTGAGAGGGGTTCACACAGATCCATAGATCATTTGTCAGGCATAATAGCTGGGGAAGGTGGAGGGGTCACAAATATCCCACCGCGCATACCAGTTTTTTCACAGATGACACCGGAGAAATCACACAGATCCCACCGCTGCCACTAGTTTGTCAGGGAGACGTAACCTCACTGCCTCCAATCGTCAGGGCAATTGCACAATTGACTGACGAGTGAAGGCCAAGGCCGCGATTGCTTCCTCTACTAGGCCAGTTATTGGTGAACTCACAGTAAGCATATGGTATATACACCTCCGATTCCTACAAATAGAATATATATATATGCCTGGGTACGGTCACTGTCAACTCCAGAATAACAAAGGGAACTACTGGTTGCCACCACCAATCATACAGGCCAATTTTATGGAGGGAAGCACTCCAATTGGGAAAAGGGAACACTCTGACAGTGAACTATGTCTTCCAGAATGACAATGACAGACACACCAATTCTGCTTTATATTAGATCAAGGTTACGCCCATATACCTCCCCTTGGTGAACTCATGTGGGGACTGGTTGTGGGATGTGCTAGGTCTTTCAGAATTTTATGAGATCCCTAACTTACTGGATATCTTCACCCCTGGAAGGTACCATTCAGTAGATATTGTCGTCATGCTTGTTATCGCGATTTTACGTGCCTACACAGATGAAACATGACATGGATGGCACCATCCATCAGGCTGATATTAAGTTGGAGGGGTTAGAATAGAATCACGGTGATGTGAGTGAATGCATTAAGTTTGTTCCTTTGATACAATGTGGAAAATATGTCTCCCATAAATACCGGATCAATGCAAACCCCATTATTCTTCACTGACTACTCTCTCCAAAATGTCTCAGAACCGTGCTTTGATCAAAGGAATCTCTAGCCTGGAAAGGATACTTCTCCACCTCTCTGTAAACAAATCTCAATCTTTGTGTCTTTTTTACAGATTAAACCTCATATTGCAATTACCTGGTCAGTGCAGGAGGTCCATACTTCAATGGAGGTTGAAGTGTCAGCTCTCTCACTTCCCCAATTATAATTTGTTTCTCTCTTCCCCAGCTATAATTAATCCTATATCTTCAACTTGGGGGGGATAACATTCTCTATTTGGAGATGTCTTTAGGGACTTTAATTTTTCTCTGACACCTATAATTAAAAGCTGTTTTATAATTAAATACATTTTATATTTTTTTCTGTGTATTTTAGTTCTGTTCTACCAATACGAGGATGATAAACAATGAGGAACCCAAGTCACCTCCAGAGTATTCCCGAGACAGTGCAAAACACTCAGACATGTAAGTAGATTACACTAGTGAAATGGGTCACTAGATGGCACAGCAAACCGGGAATCAGCATTTTAGTATGGAATGAAGCACACTAGGATGTAAAAATGAACTGTTAATTGCTTGAAAAGATTAAATGTATATACAGCAGGTAATATGGTAGTTGTCCTCCAGAAGTTCTGCTTTACATGGAGGTACACACTTTACATTCACGACTGCAGGCACATGTCTTGTGAGAAACGTTACAGTGATACAGCAAGTAGGAATGGGGCCCTCCATTTTTAGCTACCTTTCGCCCTCAGCTCACTTCCATGCACAAGTTGTGCCCAAGCCTTGCAAGCCAGGTATCTCTTTACTAATGTACCTGGGTCTAGCCTACACGCAGCCTCTGTCCATTTAAAACTCCAGTGCTGTCTCAGGGTTCCAACTAACCAAGGATATACCCTTGAACCTCCAGTCCTCTAGAAGCTAAGTCTCCAGTCTGCAGTTTCCATCCTTAACTTTCAAGGCACCCAGACTTGCCTGTGACATCCAACTACCACCTATGCATTCTTGAGCACGGCATCCCCTCCATGTTATCCAAATGTGCAGGTGTCCTTCCCTTTTGTATGGTTTTTACTTGTAATTTATGTTTTTCTTCCACCAAACAGGCAGAAAGAATCTTCTTCTAAATCTGATAGTGACAAGAAATGTTGCACTGCTAAAAACAGCACGTCAGAAGCGGGAGAACGTAGAAGAGGTAAGTGTGAACATAAGCTCCATGTTGTATGATGTCAGTCCATGGAAAGAAGTCATATGGAGCAGATGTTCTCTGTCCGTAGTGGGATTGTCACATGTATAATGACTGACAATGACCCCATAGCTCTGTATGGAAAAGATTCTTCTACTGTTCTCTCACAGTGACACTATAGTAGTATTCTCTAATATTGAGTCCCATTATTTACATTAGTTATGTCTCCTCTCATAGGTTCCATCTTCCGCCGTCTGATATCATCCTGCCGGCGTGGATTTTCCAGGGCTGCCCGCACCATCAGACAAAGCTGCATATTTGCAGGCTGTCAACAGGGCACCATAAACATCGCAAGGGCAGAAAAACACCACGTGTAGTGCCCTGAAGAGAGTGCAGCATGTCCACCATCAAAGCTGCACCTGTGTGGAAGGACTTCTTCTGACCAGAAAGAAACATCTGCAGAACAAGAAGGCCTCTCTAAGAACATCTCTTCATCCTTCCATGCAATTCTTAATTAAAAAAAATTCAAATTGATTAATATCCCTTTGCATTTAATGGAATGTTATTGACATTTATGGCATATGAGTGCTATACATCATATATGTCTGATGGGTGGGGTTACATACAGAAGAGTATTGCTTTCACGTTTGCCATTAAATGATCTAAACCTGGGCTAAAAGTGGAGGAGAGGACTAGTAATTCTGTGACATTTACAGAGTAACCGTCGTTTTGATTTTCTTTTCATTAATCAATAGTTCACATGAGAAAATAAAACATTTTGTTATTTATGTTATCAGAGAAATCTGTTTCATTCTCCACCTGGACTGATAATTCATTCTCAAAATTCTCAATTCACAGGTAAAAATTTGTCTTCAGTGAAGACAGACTTTCCCATTACTGAGATAGGAGATGACAGTTGGTGCTCATGAAGTTCTATGGAGAACTGTAACTGTGATTTCAGGAGAACTGGCATTAGATCTAGCTTCAGTCCCCTCCCCTTTTCATAGAATTTTAAAAGCACCAACTGTCATCTCCTGTGTAAGTAATGTGTCCTCACTTAGATTTTACCAATGAATTGAAAGTGAAAGATCAATTTCTCTGATAAGGCATATAACAGGTTTGCTTAATTTTATATGTACTATTGATTCATGAAATAAAGAGTAACTGTCGTAACCAGGTCCGTGGAGTCAGTAAGCCAAACTTCCAAGTATAATAATTACTAATAAAAAATTTACTGCAACAAATAATAAATATTCAGCAATTTATGCATAAAAATAATTAATATTATACAATATAGAATGAGTTGTTTTCAGGTATGGAGGACGTTATACATTACTTAAATTGCATAAATTGCTGTAAACTGCTGCATTTTGGGAGGGGAGAAGGGTAGGGGGGATTTTCTATTTTTGTGTATTCATGTAAAGCTTTGATGTGAAATGTTTGTACTCATGCTTTATCCAAATGTTAAAACCTTTAATAAAAATGATTGTTCAAAAAAAAAAAGAATGAATTGTATTTTTTGTAGGCGACATTTCAGTACATACATAGAATTGTCTATATTATAATTTTAATTATGCAGAAAAGAAAGAATTTTGCTGCAGTTTCTATATACTGTATACCAATACATAGTTTAATCATAAAATATGCTATAAATTTATAGCTGTCAGGCCTTTACTGAAGCATTGGCACCAGACAGGTGTATATATTTTTATCCTGAAATTGCAGCAGTGCAGCTACAAAAAAGCAGCTTCATGTCACAAAGTAACCAAAGAAAAAAGTTGAAAAAAATATGGCCTTTAGTATTAATTAATGTACAGGTAGACAGATAGGCTATGTGGACAGTATAGAAATATAAATATCAGAGGCGGCTCTAGGTTTTCCAGCATATGGGGCAAGAATTCAGTTTGGCTCCTTCCCATACACAGCTTAAACGGTTTGAGTAGTCCTCGTGTGTCCACTCATATGCTGTTTGCACACTTAGGCCACGGCCCCACAGGGCCGGCCCGAGAGATTACGGCGCCCTGGGCGAAACTATTTTGTTGCGCCCCTACTATTCTTGGCAGTAGATGAAAACTTGGGATATAAATTTAGGAGCAAAATAAACCACAACAACAATGATTAATTAACTCTCTCCTAACTCTTTAATCTTCTGAGAAGTTGTATAGGACAAATATATACAAAGTAATCAATAACACAAAACAAAAACGACCATAGGTAATTAAAATTTTTGTTTCCTTGCCTTTTTTTTTTTAAAGGATGACACTAAGTCACCGAGATTAATTTGTTTAGCAACTTCAGATTCTATCGAAATTGTTGCCAACCCAACCAACCTCTCTTGCATCATATTTGCCCTTAAATATGTTTTAATTAGCTTTAGTTTTGAGAAGCTTCTCTCTCCTGAGGCCACGGACACAGGCAGAGTCAAAAGAATTCTTAGAGCCACCACCAGGTTGGGGACACTTTCTTTCAAGTCAGATTTAAGCAAAAGTTCAAGAACGTCTTTTGGTGATGAATCTTCTGGAACACGTCTTGACATTGCCTGCAGTTCACCACATAGCTCTATGGCATCGATGTCTTTTACTTCATTGTGTGTAAGAGACTTTTCCAGAGCTTTACACTTATACAGAACAAATTTGCTTGGTTTTCCCTCAAGTGAACGGATGTGGTACAAAAATCCAAATTTCAATTCCATTTCTTTCAGCTGAGTGAACCGCTCATCAACTGAATTTATAGCAGTATCTAAGATCGCAAAGTAAAGGTTAATTTTGAAACTCTGTTTCTCATCTCTTATGGGCTCATCTTTCCCTTCATAAGAGAACTGTCTGTTTTTTTTTGTTAAACGTTTTGGCGCAGAACTTGACTCAAAATTAGCTGGTATGCCAAGCTCTTCTGCGATTTCCCTCGCATCAACTAACAGCTTCTCAAACTCTTCATCGCTTCTTAATGATTGCAGATATTTCTTTGTTTTGTCAAGGTGTTGAGAAGCTGCAGCTAAATCGAATTCTTGTGATTGAAGTAACTTACTTGTCAAATTGATTTCGTACAAAATGTTGAACCATACTAGAACAGATGTAACAAAAGAAAAGGTTCCAACTTGTTTAGAAAGACCTTGACCTTCTAGCCGGGAGACATTTCCAGAGCTTCCTGTGAGACTAATATTTTCTGCTATGTCCATTAGGGAATCATGGACTTCGCTCAATTGGTAACGGAGGGGGGCCAGAGCATCAATTCTACTTTCCCACCTTGTTTCGCTTAGAGGTTTTAGAGTCAGAGATGGCAAATGACGCACGAGTACTTCCCAACGCTGAGTTGACAAAGAGAAAAATACGTAGAGATTTTGAACTAACAGGAAAAAAGTTGTCGCTCCAAAACAACATTTAGTAGCATCGTTGACGACTAAGTTTAGAGAATGGGAGCTGCAAGGCACAAAGAATGCACGTGGGTTTATGTCCAAAATTCGTCTTTGTAGTCCAATGTTTTTTCCCTTCATGTTGCTCCCATTGTCGTAGCCTTGCCCTCATAAGTTGTCCACAGAGAGTGACAGTTCTTCAAATGTGTTCAAGACAGCGGCTGTCAAACCACCTCCAGTTGTATCAGAAACAGGAATGAATCCCAAGAAGTGCTCTTTAATTTCAAACTTTTTGTCTTCTGATGTGGAAACAAACCGAACAATGATAGTCATTTGTTCAACATGAGACACGTCAGAAGTACAATCCAGCACTACAGAAAAGTATTTTGCAGTTTTGAAATCGTCAAGAATCTTTTCCTGAATACCATTACTTAGCAGTTGAATCATCTCATTCTGTATTGTTTTTCCCAAATAATGTGCATGAATCTCTTTGTCCCGGATTTTCCGAATGTGCTCACACATGACGGGATCGAACATAGCCAAATACTCCACAAATTTCAAAAAGTTCCCATTATTAGATGCAAACAATGCATCATTTGATCCACGGAATGCTAAGTTTTTGCGTACCTAGTACCCTCACTAGAGCTATCAACCTTTCTAAAATTTGATGCCAGTATTTTTCTTGCTCTTCAATTTTGCGGAAGTGTTCTTCGTCAATGGTCTTGTTCATCTTAAGTCTATTTTCGAGTTCCTTCCATTTTTGAAAGCTAATCATGTGATCTTTGCTTTTTTTGTGGCTGGCTAAAATAGAAGATATGTTTTTCCAGTCATTTACACCATCAGTACCTAAGGCTGAGCGTTTGATGATTCCTAGTTGAAGTGATGAGTCTGGAAACAACATGCAGCAAAAACAAAAAACTGAATTTTTCTAAATAGAATACGTTAGCCAATTGCGTTCAAGACTTTCACCATTGACAAGACGACGTTTATAGTGAACACAAGAAAATTTTCTACGATTAGTGTCCAAAGGAAAATCGAAATCTTTAACTTGTGTGGGGCCGAGTTTTACTACATCTAGGCGTAAGTCATCATTGATTACGGTCCACGTAGCGGGATCGTCCGAATTGTCTTTGCGTAGTATTTCTATAGATGTACCAGCCTCCATGTCAGTACTGGTACTTAGATCAGATCTACCACCAGATATTGATGGTTGTAGTTCACTATTTTCAGCATGAGAAACAAATTCTATTTCCACATTCGATATTTCCGAGGCAACAGAAGCCTGTTGTTCCAACGTTTGGAATTCCGCGTCTTCATTTCTATTGCTTAGATATTTTAAAAATGACCCTTTGATTTTTGAAAGTGATTTCTCCTCCTCAGCTTTTCTTTTACGGTTCTGAAACCCCAAAAGTTTTTTCTTCTTATCAGCCATGACTCGTTACAACACACAGTATTTACCTAAAAGTTAACGCGACGATTAAAATTGTTATCTGAACATTATATAATACGATTTTACTTTTAAGACAAAAACCACAAATTTCTTTAACAATTTCCAATGTTTCCAATATTTTTGAATATCAAAACAATATACCTACCTCGCAGCACCTAACACTTTAGAACCTAGGCCAAAAATTTACTAAAAACTAGAGATGAGCGTTGTTCTACTCGAACTGTTCGCCAATCTCAAATTCGAGCTGTTTTGGGCGGTGTTCGAGCCGGTCGGCGAACACGAACAATTTGAGAAAAATTCGGCTGTTCGAGGTTATGTTCGATAACTGTTCGTGCACCAAAATCATAACTGGATTTTTTCTCAGTAATGATGAAAATTAATGTTAATACACAGTTTGAATGTACAGCGGGGCGGGGGGAGGGGCAGGGGATGGATCTCTGCAGGAACAATGAAGATCTCCATTTTTTTTTCTCTTTCCCGCATTTGCAGTGGGGAGGTGCAATCTGTCAGCCTATCAGCAGCGCACACACGGAGCGAAGTGCTTTTTTTCACACAAGCAAGGGCATGTGTGATTGGCAGTGTATGTCACATGTCCTTGCCCTATAAGACCAAGCCATTTTCCCCGTCGCCACCATTTTCTCACTGCTGCAGCTGCGTGTTAGACGGCACCGCTGTTGCTGTGTGCGCTATACCTTGTTAATTTCAAGCCAATTTTCGCACAAATATACAGATAGCTTGGGAGTAGGGAATAGTTGTGATTGCAGTCCTTTTAAGGACTAGGTTACAGCATTTCCTACGACTTTTATCAGGCAGGTCTGTGCTCTTAAATAGATAGATTGTGGGAGTAAAGACTAATTGTAATTGGAGTCCTTTTCAGGACTAGGTTACATCAGTTCCTATCAGTTTTTGCCAGGCAGGTCTGTGCCAGTGCTGTGCAAGTTTTTTTCACAGCATTTGGCTGAATCTAGCAAAGCTAATCCTTTTTGGCCTATTGCAGAGTGTGTTAGTCAGTGGAGTAGCCTATCTGTGTTGCAAGATATACCACCTGTGTATAGAATACCAATTTTTTTACTGCACCTAGTGAAGTAAAATCTTTTGGGCATAGCATCATTCTATTAGTCCATCTATACTGACCTCCATCAGGTTGCAAACTGAATATAATTTTTTTCTGCATCTAGCTCTGAAAAAATATTTGGGTTTCTAGCAGTGTGTGGGACTTGGTCTATTAGTCCATCTATACTGACCTCCATCAGGTTGCAAATTAAAAATAATTTTTTTCTTCATTTAGCTCTGAAAAAATATTTGGGCTTCTAGCAGTGTGTGGGACTTGTTCTATTAGTCCTTCTATACTGACCTCCAGCAGGTTGCAAATTGAATATAATTTTTTTCTGCATCTAGCTCTGAAAAAATATTTGGGCTTCTAGCGGTGTGTGGGACTTGGTCTATTAGTCCATCTATACTGACCTCCATCAGGTTGCAAATTAAAAATAATTTTTTTCTGCATCTAGCTCTGAAAAAATATTTGGGCTTCTAGCAGTGTGTGGGACTTGGTCTATTAGTCCATCTATACTGACCTCCATCAGGTTGCAAATTAAAAATAATTTTTTTCTTCATTTATCTCTGAAAAAATATTTGGGCTTCTAGCAGCGTGTGGGACTTGTTCTATTAGTCCATCTATACTGACCTCCATCGGGTTGCAAATTAAAAATAATTTTTTTCTTCATTTAGCTCTGAAAAAATATTTGGGCTTCTAGCAGTGTGTGGGACTTGTTCTATTAGTCCTTCTATACTGACCTCCAGCAGGTTGCAAATTGAATATAATTTTTTTCTGCATCTAGCTCTGAAAAAATATTTGGGCTTCTAGCGGTGTGTGGGACTTGGTCTATTAGTCCATCTATACTGACCTCCATCAGGTTGCAAATTAAAAATAATTTTTTTCTGCATCTAGCTCTGAAAAAATATTTGGGCTTCTAGCAGTGTGTGGGACTTGGTCTATTAGTCCATCTATACTGACCTCCATCAGGTTGCAAATTAAAAATAATTTTTTTCTTCATTTATCTCTGAAAAAATATTTGGGCTTCTAGCAGCGTGTGGGACTTGTTCTATTAGTCCATCTATACTGACCTCCATCGGGTTGCAAATTAAAAATAATTTTTTTCTTCATTTAGCTCTGAAAAAATATTTGGGCTTCTAGCAGTGTGTGGGACTTGTTCTATTAGTCCTTCTATACTGACCTCCAGCAGGTTGCAAATTGAATATAATTTTTTTCTGCATCTAGCTCTGAAAAAATATTTGGGCTTCTAGCGGTGTGTGGGACTTGGTCTATTAGTCCATCTATACTGACCTCCATCAGGTTGCAAATTAAAAATAATTTTTTTCTGCATCTAGCTCTGAAAAAATATTTGGGCTTCTAGCGGTGTGTGGGACTTGGTCTATTAGTCCATCTATACTGACCTCCATCCGGTTGCAAATTAAAAATAATTTTTTTCTGCATCTAGCTCTGAAAAAATATTTGGGCTTCTAGCAGTGTGTGGGACTTGGTCTATTAGTCCATCTATACTGACCTCCATCAGGTTGCAAATTGAATAAAAAAATTTTCTGCATCTAGCTCTGAAAAAATATTTGTGCTTCTAGCGGTGTGTGGGACTTGGTCTATTAGTCCATCTATACTGACCTCCATCAGGTTGCAAATTAAAAATAATTTTTTTCTGCATCTAACCCAGCCAATAGTTTTGGCCTAATACCACAGTTTGGCCACTCAGCTCTGCTCGGTTCCCATCCATTGTTTTTTTGTGCAAACAACTCCAGAGTTGTGAATTAGTTAACCACCAAAATGAGTGGAAAAAGGCCTGCTGCTGGTGGAAAGGGGAATAGGCGTGTTGGGAAGGGGAAAAAAGGTTGTGTCCGTGGGGTAGGTGCAGAAGAAAGACCATCTTCCAGCCAAACTAAAATGTGTACTTCTTTTAGCGGACAATGTGATAAGATCCCTTTCTTACGGCCACGCCAATCGCTACAAATTCCAGATGAGGCACAAAAACAGCAGGTGCTTCAACGGATATCAAGTGCTCCTTTAAGTGGGCTCTCCTCCACATCAACTTCAACATCACAAATACTCCAGTCCTCAAAGGTGTCACCCAAATCGCACTTGCTTCCTCACAGCTCCCAAATCTCCAGCTGCCCGTCTGAGTATGAGGTAGAACAGATGGTTGAGTCTGCAGAGCTGTTTACTCATACTATAGCCTGGGAATCAGAGGTCGACTCCAGCGCTTCTGTGAATCCAGACGAGGAAATGATCTGCACTGATGCCCAGAATCTTTATGAGTCGGATCCAGGACCAGACGCAGAAGGTTCTGACCATAATGTAGACCCTCATTCCCAAACTGTAACTCCTGTTGGTGGAGACAATGAGGAAGACGATGATAAGACTCAAATACCTGATTGGAGCGACAACTTTAGTTTTTTGTCAGGGCAGGAACAGGTTGGCTCTGAGGACGACGGGTGTGATAACGCACAGGGTGATGATGATGAGGTCGGAGATCCCACTTACTGTCAACCCACAGTCAGCCAAGAGATGAGGTCAGCAGAGGAGGTGGAGGAAGATGCTAGTGACGACGAGGTCAGGTTGCGCCTTCCTGGACAGAGACGTAGTACTGGAAGCACGTCAACAACTGCATCCTCAAACACAACTCTGCCTCTCACCACAAGTCGTGGTGGCTCTTCAGGTCGCATGGGTGCTAAGCCTTGCATAGCCTGGGCATTTTTTCAGATCGATAAAGATGACCCAACTCGTGTTATCTGTAACATTTGTCAGCAAAAGCTAAGTAGAGGCCAAAAAATACATAGTTTGAGTACTTCATGCATGAACCGGCACATGG
This sequence comes from Phyllobates terribilis, assembly GCF_046119375.1. Lineage (NCBI taxonomy): Eukaryota > Metazoa > Chordata > Amphibia > Anura > Dendrobatidae > Phyllobates > Phyllobates terribilis. The sequence continues at coordinate 121,604,013 of NW_027362762.1, read as the reverse complement.
ACATGAAGCATAAGTTGCAGTGGGAAGCTCAGTGTGCTACAATGCAGTCTAGCCGGCCGGGCCAACCACCGTCTGCCATATCTTGTGCATCCGCGGCCTCTTCATCCTCTGTGACTGGGGGGACAGCAGTCACACCTGTTTTGGGGCCCAGACCTGCCACCTCTTTACCCGCAACAGCCAGCGTGATTGGCAGGTCATCATTTTCTTTGGAGGTGGTAACACCAGCTGGTCTTGAGCGCTGTCCGACATCGATAGCACCACCTTTGGATCAAGGCAACCTAACATGTCCGCCTGCATCTTCCTCACAGACCGGCAGTTTGCCGGGGACACCCTTATCAACCCCGTCTAAGCACAATAGCCAGCCCTCGGTCCCTCAGATGTGGACAAGTAAAAGACCATTTCCTCCTAGCCATGAGAAAGCTAAGAGGTTGAATTTCACCATCTGCAAGCTCTTGGCTACAGAAATGCTGCCTTTCCGCCTGGTGGACACAGAGGATTTTCGAGACCTTATGTCGGTCGCAGTGCCCCAGTACCAGATGCCCAGTCGGCACTACTTCTCAAAGAAAGGTGTGCCTGCGCTCCACCAGCATGTCGCACACAACATCACCGCTTCTTTGAGAAACTCTGTGTGTGACAGGGTGCATTTCACCACAGACACTTGGACGAGTAGGCATGGACAGGGGCGTTACATGTCGCTGACTGGGCACTGGGTAACTATGGTGACAGCAGGACAAGGGGCTGCTGTCCAAGTCTTGCCGTCCCCACGAGTTGTGCGTCAATCCTCTTTATGTCATTTTTCCTCCACTGCTTCTGCCTCCTCAACCTCCTCTCGGTCTTCCACCTGCACCCAAAGCCTGTCTGGTCATGCCACAAGCTTTCTAACTGCGCAGAAGGGATCCTGCACACCTCCTTACTATGCTGGCAGTAGGGCTCAACGTCATCAGGCGGTTTTTACATTGAAATGTCTGGGAAATGTGAGTCACACAGCTGAGGAGTTGTGGTCAGCTCTGGAGAACCAATTTCATGAATGGTTGTCTCCACTGGACCTGAAACCAGGGAAGGCCGTGTGCGACAATGCTGCAAACCTGGGTGCGGCCCTTCGCCGGGGCAATGTCACACACGTGCCTTGTATGGCTCACGTGTTGAACCTGGTTGTCCAGCAATTTTTAGCCCACTATCCCAGACTAGATGGCCTTCTGCAGAGGGCACGGTCGCTGTGTGCTCACTTCCGCCGTTCGCATCCCGCAGCTCAGCGACTTACATCTCTACAGAAGTCGTTGGGCCTGCCACTTCACCGGCTAAAATGCGATGTGCCTACCCGGTGGAATTCAACTCTGCACATGTTGCAGCGACTGTGGCAGCACCGACAAGCCCTGGTGCAATACGTTCTGACGTATAGCCTGGGCCAACGAGATTCAGAGGTGGGGCAAATCACGCTGGAGGAGTGGTCTCAGATCAGGGACCTATGCACCCTTCTGCACAGTTTTGAAATGGCGACGAAGATGTTTAGTGCTGACGATGCCATTATCAGCATGACTATTCCGGTGATTTACATGCTGGAGCACATGTTAAACAGAATTCGGAGTCAGGTGGTGGCACAAGAGGAGGTGGAGGAAGTAGAGGAGGAGGAGTTGTATGCGGAAGGGCTAACATCTGCAAGGTCCAGACGGTCGGCAGCACCAGGGCGGCAGGCATGTGAGGGTGGGGGAGATGATTTTACCAGGGCGCATGGTAGCAGCCAAACTAGTGAGGAAGGTGCAGGAGCCCAGGAAGAAGTGGAGGACGAACTGATGGAAGACTCGTCAGATGAGGGAGACCTTGATCACATTTCTGTTGTGCGAGGTTGGGGGGAGAGGACAGAGGAAGGAAGCATGATTGTTACCTCGCCACCAACACAACAGGGACTTGGTGCTCCTGGATGCGCAACACACATGAGTGCCTTCTTGCTGCACTACCTGCAACATGACCCTCGAATTGTGAGAATTAGAAATAATCCTGACTACTGGGTTGCCACACTGTTAGATCCCCGGTACAAAAGTAAATTTGCAGAAATTATTCCTGCCATAGAAAGGGATGCACGCATGCAGGAGTATCAGCAGAGACTGTTGCAGAATCTTACATGTGCTTTTCCACAAAATACCAGTGGTGCACGTAGTGAATCTCACAGTTCCAACTTGCCAACCGTGGGACCGTCAAGTGTTCAGCACTCAAACCGTAACAGAACCACAGTATCTGCTGGTAACATCAATTTTGCGGAATCATTTCACCACTTTTTTAGCCCATCCTTTGCAAGGCCACAGGAGACAAGAAGTCTGACACATAGTCAACGCCTAGAGACGATGGTACAGGAGTATCTCCAAGTAAACATTGAAGCCACGACTGTGTCACTGGACCCTTGCTCTTTTTGGGCTTCCAATCTGGATAAATGGCCGGAGCTAGCCACTTACGCCTTGGAGATCTTGTCATGCCCCGCAGCCAGCGTTCTGTCTGAACGTGTGTTCAGCGCTGCTGGTGGTGTGCTGACAGATAAGCGCACGCGGCTCTCCACTGATAATGTAGACAGACTCACGTTCATAAAGATGAACAAATCATGGATCCGAAACGACTTTTCTACCCCTGTGTCATCCTGGGGAGAGTAAAAGCTTGATGATTGGTTAAAATCACCCTACCAACCGTTTTAAGCTTTCAAATTACTAATCATGTTTATCTGTATCTTGACTGGAAAATAATTTGGGCTTTGTAGCAGTGTGCAGCACTGATCCTATTAGGCCATCGATAATAAGCTTCACCAGATTTAAAATTAAAAATAATTTTTAGCTGCATCTAGCCCGGAAAATAATTTTGGGGCTCCGAGATGCGCAAGACACATAAGTGCCTTCTTGCTGCACTACCTGCAGCATGACCCTCATATTGTCAGAATTCGAAGTAATCATGACTACTGGGTTGCCACACTCTTAGATCCCCCAAACTTTTCGATCAACCTTTTCATTTTAATAAAGACCAAAAAAATGGTCATTTTTGAAATTATAAGCATTAGCAGGTTGTTAGAAACTGAAATCAAACAGTTTTCAACTCAAAACTTTATTCTAGGTGATGTTACATTTTCACATAGGACCCCTTGTTCGAAAGGAGCTTCTGAACTCTCTCGTCCATTGAATTTGTCAGGTTTTGGATGGTTTCTGCTTCAATTGTTTTGCATGAGGACAGAATACCCTCCCAGAGCTGTTGCTTAGATGTGAACTGCCTCCCGCCATCAAAGACACTACTTTTAATGATGCTCCAAAGGTTCTGAATGGGGTAGAGGTCAGGGGAGCATGGGGGTCACACCATAAGTTTGTCCCCTTTTATGCCCATATCAGCCAGAGATGCAGATGTTTTATGTGCAGCATGAGATGGTGCATTATCATGCAGAAAAATGATCTTGCTGTGAAATACACGGTTCTTCTTCTTGAACCATGGCAGGAAGTGCTGTTTGAGAAAATCCACATACATTATGGAGTTCATCTTTAGCGCCTTCAGGGATCCTAAAGGGGCCGACAATCTCTCTCCCCATGATTCCAGCCCAAAACATTACTCCACCTCCTCCTTGTTGGCGCTGTAGCCGTGTTTGCGTGGGGTGTCCATCAACCAGCCATCCTCCACTCCATTCATCTGGACCATCGAGCGCTGCACGGCACTCATCCGTGAACAAAACAGTTTTGAAATCAGTCTTCATGTAATGTTTGGCCCACTGGAGCCGTTTCTGCTTGTGTGAAGTGGATAGAGGAGGTCGACAGGATGGCGTATGCACAGCTGCAAACCTCTGAAGGACCCTGCATCTTGTTGTTCGGGGGACGTTGGAGGCACAAGCAGCTTCAAAAACTTGTCTGCTGCTATGACAAGGCTTTTTTGCCACTGCTCTTTCAACCTGACGTAATTGCCTGTAGGAAAGAGTCCTCAATTTGCCCTTATCAGCACGCACACGTGTGTACTGTGAATCAGCTACATACTTCTTGATTGCCAAGACACTTCATCCTGATCATCGCACAATGTTGATTGTAGTCATGCCTTGACCTAAACACTCCACAATTTGTTGCTTCTCAGCAGCCGACACATCCTTTTTCTTTCCCATTTTGGCAGAAAATGTAGGCTGCTTAATAATGTGAGAGAGCCTTCTTAAGTAGTCTTGCCTTTCATTGGACACACCTGCCAAACTAATTAGCACAGGTGTCTGCAATTGCTTACAGTGATATAAAGAGCCCTGACACACATCACCATCAATGAGTTTAACTGACAAACAAAAAAATTCTTCCCTTATCACTCCTAAACACTTTTTGCATAATAATTTGGAACGCGGTGTACATGTGCTTTTCCACAAAACACCAGTGGTTCACGTAGTGAATCTTACAGTTCTAACTTGCCAACCGTGGTCTGTATGGAATTGTTCAATAAAGGACCCAAAATTAAGATAACATAGATGGGAGAGGTCTCTATGAATAGGAATTCCTAAGTATTTGATACCCTGTGAGGGCCAGGCAAAGGGAAAGTTGGACTGGATGGAATCCTATATGGATTTAGGGAGGGAGACATCGAGGGCCTCAGACTTCGCTGCATTGATTTTAAAATTTTACCATGTAACAAAGTGATCTATTTCAGCCATAACAGCAGGGATGGATATATGTGATTGAGTGATATATACTAGGACATCATCAGCAAATAGAGAGCACTTGTACTCGGTGCCTCCCACCTCAATCCACCTAATATTGGGGTTATGGCGAATTGATGAGAGCAGGTGCTCCGTCACTAGGATGTATAAGAGAGGGGACAGAGGACATCCCTGCCTTGTCCCATTGGTGATTGTGAAAGGTGATGAAAATGTTCTGACGCACCCCCTGGGCCTTGGGACACCCGGAGCCGGACCCTTTTTGGTGGATGCTGGTGGTTGTAGTCTTCGTGGCGGCGATCCGGTTCCGTGGCTCAGGGCGGTCAAACCAGTGGCGGAACTATTTATGTGGTTTTGATGTTTAAATGTCCGACTACGCCACCCGTGGATTGCGGTCAGAGTGAACCGCCGCTACAGGGCAGACCGCTAAGGCTGGTGTTGTGGGTGCAGCAGAGCGTAGCATAACTCCCCACGGGAGGAGTATAGCCTCAGGGCAGTGTATGCGGAGGATGGGGGTGATGGTGCAGGGCAGCAGCAGTAACGACACGGAGTCAGTGATGCAGTTCAGGTCCTTTACTCACAGTTCTTATTATCCAGACCACGTCTGCAGGTAACGGCTGCCCACGTCGTACTGTGCTCACCAGGTGAGGGGCTCAGACAACTCCCAGATAACTTTGGAGCGCTTCACAGGACCCCCTTTGTGTGTCCTTTGTCTGGCCTTTCTTACCAACACTTCTGTCCGGCTGCCTCGGGCCTCCTCTTGGTAAACTTGGCGCCAGTTTCCCTGACCCTATGTGGTGCCTTCCTAGCGGGTGGAGCAAGGGGCTGCGCCACATAAAATGTCAGAGCCTCCGGTTTCTAGCTGAGGGTCGTTTCCTGCCTCCACTAGTTCGGGGACCGGTCTCCCCCTTTGGCCTGACCCCTCCACGCAGGTGGATTCGGGCGTGCGGTGGCGACTCGCCCGTCCGCACCCCTGGGATCCCTTCATTCCTCGTTCCTGGAGCCTTCTCCGCTCCTCTTCCTTCCTTCTCCCTCTTGCAGGCCTGGGCCTCTGTTACTAGGCCCGCCTCCGGAGCAGAGCTCATGCAGAGCCCCTGCTCCCTGCCACTTCTGCTCAGACTTCTCTGCACTGAACTAAGATGGTGCCCACCTTTTATACTCCCTTCTCAATGCACCCAGGAACTGCTTCCTCCCTGCTCCTGCACTGCAGGGTTCCCCTTCCTCAGTGTTCCCTCCCCCCACTCCAGCCAGGGACAGGGACTGTCGTGCCCATCTCAGGGGCATATTGGTCGCCCTGCCCCACGGCAATGTGGTGTAATGCATGCAGGTGTCGGGTCCTGATCCACACTCCATCCTTATCTGAGAGTGAGATATCACACCTCTGGGTGAGGTGCAATACGTCTGTAGCAACCGAGCCCTCGGTGCTACAGTTCCATTTATCTTCAGCCTAGGTGACGTATTGTGATACAGGGCCGTGATTTTGGCTATAAAAGGGTCCCCTAGACCCCTACCCCAAGCTTTTTAAGAGAATCATATATGGCGTGCCAGGAGACTCTATGGAATGCTTTCTCAGCATCCAACGAGAGTATCTACTTACAAATTTTTAACTGCATCTAGCCCAGGAAATACTTTGTGCCTAGTAGCAGTGTCTGCTAGTCAGCGGATTATCCCGGCTGTTAAGCAAGCTACACCACCTGTAGTTTGGACACTTAATTTTTTCAAAGGAAATGCTTCGGGACCACGGGATACTTAGTGAAGAGCATCAGGAGGCACCCCAAGGCATAGGGGCTGGGACTGGCACTAGGATGCCTTGCGGTGGACAGCCGAGCTCGATCCTTATAAAAGCTTTTTAACTGCAGCAGCTTTAGTGGACGCTACTGGAGCTGGAATTACGCGGCTGCTGGCATGAGACTTGCCCTCCAATAGATCCTTGTAAATGGATTTAAAGTGTATTCATTCAAATTAGAGGGACAATTTAAATTAAAAAGCTTAGAGCTGCCTCCACCACAGGGGGGCTCTCTCGACCCACCAGCGGACAGGCACCAGTATTGGGAGAGGGGGGCTGGCCGTCAGGGTTCACCGCGGCTCTGGCACAAACCCGGCGACACGGAGGTGGCACGGGCAGGAGCGGACTGGCCGTCTCGGCTTCTCACTTTTTGGATTTTAGAAGGGCATGACATGCCTATATCTGTGTCTCCCCCTCCTTTTACTCCTCCACCTCTTTTCTTTTCGCATGACTATATGTACTTGTCACTTTTCCATGTGTTAGTTGTGTCTTCTGAGCAGTTTGTCAGCTTTTGGACACCTTTGAAGGTGTTTTCTATGTGTTTCTATGTGTTTTTGTTTGCCTGCCATTGGTTTTAACGGTGTTCGAAGGTGTTCGACGAACAGTTCGACGAACAGTTCGGCGAACACACGGGTGTTCGACGAACCGAACCGAACTCGAACACTACGGGGGTGGCTCAACACTACTAAAAACCTCCTATTTTCTATTTGCATTCATGAAACCTGATGGAACAATGAATCTAATGAATATACAAAATAACAGCAATGGCTCACATGATAAAGCATGCAAACAGTAGAGACATACCTCGAAAATATTATAATCGCGCGCGCCAATATGCAAAAAATGTAGATACTATCTCCCTTGCCTTAGCTGGCCTGACTGGCAGTCCAGACAGTCTACGCCAATGCGTCTAAACAGACTCCTCCCACTAGCCACATCGACTGCTGATGACATCTATCAATATAATCGCCAACTAGTACCTAGTACCTAAAGTCCAAACTACGTATAAATAGGCCATATGGTACACCTACCTTTTAAGTATACGTATTTTTTTTCTCTCGGGCGCCCCGTTAGTGTAGTGTGTGCATTTTTGGGTGTTTGCTTTGCCAACATTTGAAAACTTAGGAGCAAAATAAACGCGCAGGATCAAACACCTGTCAGCAGACGATGCAAACGACTCACGTCCGTAGTTTAGCGCCTACTTTCCGTGCGTAAATTGAAGCTCAACGGTTTTTCTTTTAAATTTATGGTAAAAAAATTTATGTACACTTTTCTTTCCATCCCTAAAACTTTTTGCCTTTTGAAAAGATTTTTTATAATTTTTTCTATTTTTTCTCTGGCGCCCCCTTAGGGTCGGCGCCCAAGGCGGCCACCTAGTTCGCCTATATGTTCGGGCCGGCCCTGCGGCCCCAGTATCAGTATTTGTTCAGTATTCTGTCAGTATTTTTTCACAGGAGTGGGGGTCGTGGTCTTATGGTCATGTGCCGACGAGCTGCTCTTCATAATTCCCTCAATGTTCAGTGAAAACCTGCAGCCCCTACTTCACTCAGAGAGGCAGGAAGAGAAGCTAGTGACTAGAGATGAGCGAACCTGAGCTGTAAAGTTTGGGGTACGTACCGGACCTGAACTCCTAACACTGACTTCTCCTGGAAGTCTATTTTACAACTCGGGAGCTTGAGAAAGAGACCGCGGTTGCGGGCGAAACAAGTCACTTTTTTTCTCTTATCTCCAGCTTGTTAACCAGCCAAGTGTCATGCTATTTTAGCTTGTTTCTATAAAATTTAGCTAATTTTTAAATCGGGAGCTGGATCTATTTTTTCCTTTTTCTACCATTCGTCCACGATGGGATCAGAATGGAGTTCCATGCACCTGAATCAACCCATGAGTGGTGAGCTGACTTCTCTTTATAACTTTATTTACATGGCCCTGTAATCTCACAAGTTATGGATTATTATATGTGTACAGGATCAGAACAAATAACAGTATTGTGAGAGCAGGAGTTACTTTATCTATCCTGACTCCATTTTTATTTTTGCACGTGTATCTTCTGCTTACCAGAATGGAGTTTGACTCAGTATGTGTGTGAGATAAGGAGTCTTTGGAATGTCTTTGTCTAGCGACTCAGAGAAAATATAAGGAAGAAACGGAACTAGAAAGTGAGAGATTCCTAAAATCCAAAACTGGGGTATAGACAGAATTACCCTTAGCCAATGAGATGTATGTATGCTAATGCCAGCACATATGTAGAGATAAGCTGAGCCAATTATATTGTTACCATGTATGACTATTAACAAACTATAAAACCTTGACCGATGATGTAATAAAAACAGATCTGCCCTGATGCTCAATGTATCAGATATGGTTCTTCTGTGCACATATTTGAATTTTACAAATTAATTTGAAACAGACACAACGTCTCAGAACGTCTCACATTATGTAGCGATGACAAGCACATTTATACATTACCAGAACTACAATCAGTGCAGAAATGCATCACCAGATCTACCAGCAGTACAGAAATACAATACAGACCAAAAGTTTGGACACACCTTCTCATTTAAAGATTTTTCTGTATTTTCATGACTTTGAAAATTGTACATTCACACTGAAGGCATCAAAACTATGAATTAGCACATGTGGAATTATATACTTAACAAAAAGGTGTGAAACAACTGAAAATATGTCTTATATTCTAGGTTCTTCAAAGTAGCCACCTTTTGCTTTGATGACTGCTTTGCACACTCTTGGCATTATCTTGATGAGCTTCAAGAGGTAGTCACCAGAAATGGTTTTCACATCACAGGTGTGCCCTGTCAGGTTTAATAAGTGGGATTTCTTGCCTTATAAATGGGGTTGGGACCATCAGTTGTGTTGTGCAGAAGTCGGGTGGATACACAGCTGATAGTCCTACTGAATAGACTGTTATAATTTGTATTATGGCAAAAAAAATCAGCTAAGTAAAGAAAAACAAGTGGCCATCATTACTTTAAGAAATGATTGTTAAGAGGAGACTTTGTGCAGCAGGCCTTCATGGTAAAATAGCTGCTAGGAAACCACTGCTAAGGACAGGCAACAAGCAGAAGAGACTTGTTTCGGCTAAAGAACACAAGGAATGGACATTAGACCAGTGGAAATCTGTGCTTTGGTCTGATGAGTCCAAATTTGAGATCTTTGGTTCCAACCATTGTGTCTTTATGCGATGCAGAAAAGGTGAACGGATGGACTCTACATGCCTGGTTCCGACCGTTAAGCATGGAGGAGGAGGAGGTGTGATGGTGTGGGGGTGCTTTGCTGGTGACACTGTTGGGGATTTATTCAAAATTGAAGGCATACTGAACCAGCATGGCTACCACAACATGTTGCAGCGGCATGCTATTCCATCCGGTTTGCGTTTAGTTGGACCATCATTTATTTTTCAACAGGACAATGACCCTAAACACACCTCCAGGCTGTGTAAGGGCTATTTGACCAAGGAGGAGAGTGATAGGGTGCTACGCCAGATGACCTGGCCTCCACAGTCACCAGACCTGAACCCAATCAAAATGGTTTGGGGTGAGCTGGACCTCAGAGTGAAGGGAAAAGGGCCAGCAAGTGCTAAGCATCTCTGGGAACTCCTTCATGATTGTTGGAAGACCATTTCCGGTGACTACCTCTTGAAGCTCATCAAGAGAATGCCAAAAATGTGCAAAGCAGTCATCAAAGCAAAAGGTGGCTACTTTGAAGAACCTAGAATATAAGACATATTTTCAGTTGTTTCACACTTTTTTGTTAAGTATATAATTCCACATGTGTTAATTCATAGTTTTGATGCCTTCAGTGTGAATGTACAATTTTCATAGTCATGAAAATACAGAAAAATCTTTAAATGAGAAGGTGTGTCCAAACTTTTGGTCTGTACTGTACATCAATAAAACCCTTAACTGTACTGGACTACATCACCAGAAGCCCCATCAGTACAGGACTACATCACCAAAAGCCCCATCAATACAGGACTACATCACCAAAAGCCCCATCAATACAGGACTACATCACCAAAAGCCCCATCAGTACATGACTACATCACCAAAGGCCGCATCAGTACAGAACTAAATCACTAAACGCCCCATCAGTACAGGACTACATACCAAAAGCCTCATCAGTACAGGACTACAGCACCAGAACCACCGTCAGTGCAGGAATACAGCACCAGAACCACCATCGGTACAGGAATACAGCACCAAGTTTCTACAGCATTCAATTGTAATGTCAGCCTCATATACAATTTTATCACATGAACCTACAATTTCCATTATGTCCTTAACATGAGAAACTAGGGCTTACCATGTTTATACCATGTTTATAATCCTAAAAAACCCAAGACAGAAACAAAAAAAACATATACCCTGCTGTAAGTAAATAAATAAAAGCAACAGTGCATATAAATAACATAGGGTACTTAGTAAACACCATTTTTGATTAAAAAAGTGTAAGGCTATGTGCACACTGTGCATTTTTGGTGCGTTTTCGCAGCTTTTTGTTCCGCTCGGAAATGGGCCAAAAACGCTAGGGAATCATTGTGCCAGCTATTGCAATGACAATCCTGAAGTGCTGTGCACATAATCAGGAATTTTCCTACTGGATTGTAGTTGCGTTTAAATCTGCAGCATGTCAATTCTTTGTGCGTTTTTGCAGCATTTTTCACCCATTGACTTCAATTGAGTCAGTCAAATTAGCAGCAAAAATGCAGGTATAAAAATATTTGCGGATTTGCTGGGATTTTTGCTTCATATTTGACTAACTCAATTCAAGTCAATGAGTCAACCTTCAGACAGGCAGAGTAGGGAGAGGTGCTGCTGTTTGAGGGACATAACTGGCGGTGTAATAGTTAGATAGAATCATAGAATGGTAGAGTTGGAGGGGACCTCCTGGGTCATCTGGTCCAACCCCCTGCTCAAAGCAGGATTCACTAAATCATCTCAGACAGATGTCTGTCCAGCCTCTGTTTGAAGACGTCCATTGAAGGAGAACTCACCACCTCTCGTGGCAGCCTGTTACACTCATTGATCACCCTAACTGTCAAAAAGTTTTTTCTAATATCTAATCTGTGTCTCCTTCCATTCAGTTTCATCCCATTGCTTCTAGTCTTTCCTTGTGCAAATGAGAATAAATATGATCCTTCTACAATGTGACAGCCCTTGAGATATTTGTAAACAGCTATTAAGTCTCCTCTCAGTCTTCTTTTTTGCAAACTAAACATTCCCAAATCCTGTAACCGTTCCTCATAGGACATGGTTTGCAGACCAGTCACCATTCTGGTCGCTCTTCTCTGAACTTGCTCCAGTTTGTCAATGTATTTTTTAAAATACATTGACAAAGCCATTTACGACCAGTCTTTGAGTCCGATCACTAAGCCAGTTATGAATCCACCTAACAGATGCCTTGTCCATTCCATACTTGGTCATTTTTTCAATAAGGATGGTGTGAGATACTTTGTCAAATGCTTTGCTGTAGTCAAGATATACTATATCTACAGCATTTCCCTGAGCCACCCAGTCAGTGATTCTGTCATAGTAGGAAATTAAGTTAGTCTGACTTGTTAGTTACAAACCCATGCTGACTCTGGTTAATCACTTCATTCTTATCCAGGTACTTACATACATGTTGTTTAATAATTTGTTCAAAGATCTTTCCTGGTATAGAAGTCAGACTCACCGCCCTATAGTGCCCTGGGTCCACCTTCTTCCCCCTTTTGAAGATAGGAACAACATTTGCTCTTCTCCAGTCTTCAGGGACTTCTCCTGTTCTCCAAGAATTTTCAAAGATTATGGAGAGTGGTTCTAAAATTTCTTCTATGATCTCCTTCAGTACTCTGGGGTGTAATTCATCTGGACCTGGAGACTTGAACTCATTTATGTTAGCTAAATATTTCCTCACAGTCTTTCTGTTTACAGATAACCTGGATTCTTCTATTCCTTTAATAGGACAGTGAAGATCAGTTGATCCATTTGATAAACATTTATTTTTTTCTTTTTAGCATGTGTTTAAGTTCCGTGTTCATCCATCCTGGTTTCCTTAAATGCTTCCCATTCTTCCTACTTTTCGGGATTGTTAACGATTGTGCTTTGAGAATCTCATTTTTAAAAATTTCCCATCCTTCCTGGACATTTTTGTCCTTAAGGACATCCAGCCATTGGATCACTCCTATTCTCTTTCTGAGTCGCTTAAAATCTGCCTTTCTGAAATCTAACCTTGAAGTTTGAGTCTTCACATGTCTTCCTTCTCTAGTTATCCAAAATTCTATAATAGCGTGATCGCTGCCTCCTAGGGTCCCAGCCACTTGTACCTCCTCAACCATTTCCTCCCTGTTTATAAGGATTAGATCCAAAGCAGCAGATCCCCTTGTTTTCTCCCCTACCTTTTGGAAGATAAAGTTGTCAGCAAGAGAGGATAAGAATTTGCTTTCTCCATCCAGGAGGATTCTGAGGGCTTACAAGGTTATTCATTGTGGGCAAAGTCTTATCTAGCTGTATTTCTGCATGATTCTTCTGCGTGAGAGCCTGGTACTGGTCTGAGCAGTATGGGTGCTGACTGCCTCTCGATCCTCCTGCTTCTCTGAGTCACATGCTTCCATTCCTCTGTTTTGTCAGGTGCAGTTCGAATTTCTTCTCTTTCTGTATCATGAAGAGATAATTCTGCTCTGTCTAAGAACTCTTCACCTTCCTTAATGATTTTCAAGGTAGTTAACCTCTCTTCTAGATATCGCAACTTTTCCTCCAACAGGGACACAAGCTTGCATTTCTGGCATGTGAAGTTTGGCTTTTCCACTGGCAAGTCTGTGAACATGTAGCAGGATATGCAGCTCACCAAATGGCTCCTGGACTCTTCCATGTTCTTTATTGTTAATGAAAACAGTGAAAAGCGCTCCAAAATATATAGATATAGGAACTCCAGTATACAGTGCATTGTGAAAGTATTTGGCCCCCTTGAACTTTTCTACCCTTTGCCACATTTCTGGCTTCAAACATAAAGATATAAAATTCTAATTTTTTTGGGAAGAATCAACAACAAGTGGGACACAATCGTGAAGTGGAATGAAATTTATTGGATATTTAAAATTTTTTTAACAAATTAAAAACTGAAAAATGGGGCATGCAATATTATTCAGCCCCTTTACTTTCAGTGCAGCAAACTGACTCCAGAAATTCAGCGAGCATCTCTGAATCATCCAATGTTGTCCTAAATAACTGGTAATGATAAATAGAATCCACCTGTGTGTAATCAAGTCTCCGACAAATGCACCTGCTCTGTGATAGTCTCAGGTTTCTATTTCATGTGCAGAGAGCATCATGAAGACCAAAGAACACACCAGGCAGGTCAGAGATACTGTTGTGGTGAAGTTTAAAGCCGGATTTGGATGCAAAAAGATTTCCCAAGTTTTAAACATCTCAAGGAGCACTGTGCAAGCGATCATATTGAAATGGAAGGAGTATCAGACCACTGCAAATCTACCAAGACCCGGCCGTCCCTCTAAACTTTCATCTCGAACAAGGAGAAGACTGATCAGAGATGCAGCCAAAAGGCCCATGATCACTCTGGATGAACTGCAGAGATCTACAGCTGAGGTGGGAAAGTCCGTCCATAGCACAACAATCAGTCGTACACTGCAAAAATCTGGTCTTTATGAAAGAGTGGCAGGAATAAAGCCATTTCTCAAAGATATTCATAAAAAGTCTGGTTTGAAGTTTGCCACAAGCAACCTGGGAGACACACCAAACATGTGGAATAAGGTGCTCTGGTCAGATGAAACCAAAATCGAACTTTTTGGCCACAATGCAAAACGATATGTTTGGCGTAAAAGCAACACAGCTCATCACCCTCAAAACACCATCCGCACTGTCAAACATGGTGGTGGCAGCATCATGGTTTGGGCCTGTTTTTATTCAGCAGGGACAGGGAAGATGGTTAAAATTGATGGAAAGATGGATTCAGCCAAATACAGTATCATTCTGGAAGAAAATTTGTTGGAGTCTGCAAAAGACCTGAGACTGGGACGGACATTTATCTTCCAACAAGACAATGATCCCACACATAAAGCAAAATCTACAATGGAATGGTTCAAAAATAAACGTATCCAGGTGTTAGAATGGCCAAGTCAAAGTCCAGACCTGAATCCAATAGAGAATCTGAGGAAAGAGCTGAAAACTGCTGTTCACAAACACACTCCATCCAACCTCAATGAGCTCGAGCTGTTTGCAAGGAAGAATGGGCAAGAATTTCAGCCTCTCGATGTGCAAAACTGATAGAGACATACCCCAAGCGACTTGCAGCTGTAATCATAGCAAAAGGTGGCGCTACAAAATATTAACTCAAGGGGGCCGAATAATATTGCATGCCCTGCTTTTCAGTTTTTAATTTGTTATAAAAGTTTAAAATAGCCAATAAATTTTGTTCCACTTCACGATTGTGTCCCACTTGTTGTTGATTCTTCCCAAAAAAATAGAATTTTATATCTTTATGTTTGAAGCCAGAAATGTGGCAAAAGGTAGAAAAGTTCAAGGGGGACAAATACTTTCACAATGCACTGTATATATATATATATATCCATCTGAACTAACATGCCTTCTGAGGACTAATTCAGCTGCATATATTCAGTGGTGATAGCAGGAGTTAGGCAGGCAGGGATTGTGACAGTGTATACAGCACAAGAGGGTCCATTGAACGTTCTGTCTGCTCCTGCTGATACAGATATCTATAGACATAGCCCCAGATATCAGGGGCAAGGGCTAATTTTTTTGTCTTAATCCTGATTATTTTCTAAAAAAAGTAATAGTGTCCAACATTTTACTGCTCCATTTGCATGTTAGCACTGCAGAATATAGCCAGATCTTTTCCATCATCAGACGTGATCCCATATTACAGCAATAAAAATTCAGAAATTTGTAGTGAACGTGGAAAATATTATTCTTCATTTACAATTTGTAGCAGTATGTCAGTAAAGTCATTCACACGTGGTCACTGTGAATAATAGGAAACTACAAGCCCGCTATTTAAAATCGTGGTTGTCCGTCAGACGTATCAAATATAACTGCGGTACAAATCCAGCCATTTATAGTGACTGTGGAAAATATTGTCCTCCATTTACAGTTTGTAGCAGTGTGTCAGTGAAGCTATTTACACGTGGTCGCTGTGAATAATAGGAAACTACAAGCCCGCTATTTAAAACTGTGGGCGTCCATCAGACGTATCACATATAACTGCGGTACAAATCCAGCCATTTGTAGCAACCGTGGAAAATATTGTCCTCCAGTTACAGTTTGCAGCAGTGTGTATTATCCTCCATTTAAAATAGGCAAGGCGCGTGGCAAGGGACGGGGAAAGGGATGTGATGGTGATGGTGCATGCAGAGGTCAAGGCCGAAGCAATAGGCAAGCTGAAATTGTGCCACAACAAACACCCACATCTTGTCGACTGACCCTACTGTCCCAATTACTAGGGGACCGCAGCACACCACTATTGAAACCAGAGCAGTGTCAAAAGGTTGTTGGTTGGATAGCAGACAATGCTTCCAGTTACTATGCCACCACCGCCACCACCCTGCCTTCCACACTGTCAAGTCTCAGTAGCTGTGAATCTGGACTGCATATTCCTCACCCTGATCCTCCTTCCTCCCACCATGCCGAGTGCCCGGAGACAACTGATCCCACACTTGGACACTTCGAAGAACTGTTAACTTTTCCATTTATAGATTCTTCGAGCCTCTCGCCTGGCCAGCTTGAAGCGGGGCAAGAGGAGATCGCATGTAGCGATGCCCAAATATTTGAGCAGCCACGGTCACACGGGGGGAGGGAGGCCTAGCACCACAACAGAAAGGAACAAGCAGTGTGGTGCCCACAGACACCAGGTGGGAAACCGTTCCCCGGAACACCAACACAATGGAAGTTGCGACTACACCTGTTAGGTCTTCCCGAGTCTGGTTCTTTTTTATAGACTCTGCAGATAACCCCAAAAAGGCCATTTGCACCATCTGGCAGGCCAACATCAGCAGGGGTAGCAAAACTAGCAGCCTGACCACCAACAGCATGCTCAGGCACATGATAGCAAAGCTCCCGACTAGGTGGGCCGAACGCCAGGGTCCAAAAACAGTGTCTGCGGGTGACACCACTGCTTGCTCTGCTGTTGTACGTGCACGCCAATCACCTGTTCATGGCTCATGCAAAGATGCAAAGATGAGCTGCACCTGTCATTGCACACTCGCAGCCACCACCATCAGCATCCACGTCCACGTCCTTGTCCCAGCGCAGCGTTCAGTTCTCCCTACTCCAGTCCCTGGAGCGCAAGCACAAATACGCAGCGAACGCCCCAGAGGCCACAATATTAAACTCACATTTCGCGAATGCTTGGGCTCAAAATGTTGCCTTTTAGGCTTGTGAAGACGGAAGCTTTCCCCAATCTGATGGCGGAAGCCATCCCTCAGTACTCGATCCCCAGCCGCCACTATTTCTCCCGATGTGCCGTCCCTGCATTACACAAGCACGTGTCACAGAACATTACCCATGCCCTCAACAACGCAGTTACTGGGAAAGTCCATCTAACCACGGACACGTGGACAAGTGCTTGTGGTCAGGGTCGGTGCATCTCGCTGACGGCACACTGGGTTAACATAGTGGAAGCCAGGACCCAGTCGGACCTTGGGATGGCACACGTCCTCCCGACGCCGAGGATTTGGGATCCTGGGTCAATCGGGGTTGCCCCCACATTCTATAGTTCCTGCACCTCCTCTTCTTCAGCCTTCATCTCCGAAATGACCACATCAATCGGAAGCTGTAACCACTGCAGCACTGCCTCGGCCAAGCATCAACAGGCTGTGCTGAAGCTAATATGCTTAGGTGACAAACCGCACACCGCTGAAGAGTTGTGGACAGCTCTGAAAGAGCAGGCAGATCTGAACCTACAGCCAAGCATAGTGGTGTGTGACAATGGCCGGAACCTGTTGGCAGCTTTGAAGCGAGGCGAGCTCACACACGTACCATGCCTGGCCCATGAGCTCAACCTCGTGGTTAAGCGGCTTCTCAAAACCTACCTGGATCTGCTGGATTTGCTTGTCAAAGTACACCACGTGTGTGCCCATTTTAGAAAGTCAGCTACAACTTCTGCCACCCTTGCCGTGCTTCAGCAACGTTTGCAGTTTCCAGCTCACAGACTGGTGTACGATGTCCCCATGTCTTGGAACTTAATGTTGCATATGTTGGGAAGGATTTGTGAGCTGCACATAAGACAAGACCTCAGGAGTGGGCATGGATGTCAGACATCTGTGCCGTCCTCCAAAACTTTGAGGACTCCACCAAGATGGTGTGCGGCGTTGATGCCATAATTAGCATCACCATCCCGCTTTTCTGCCTTCTGAAATGATCGCTGCTCACAATTAAAGAGGAGGCATTGCAGGCGGAGCATGATGAGATGGAGCAAGGAACCATACAGGGTGATTCCCCATGGCCCAGCCTCATCTCTTCCCAACATGGATTGGGTGACAATGAGGAAGAGGAGGAGGAAGAATAGGAACTAGTTTTCTGCGCTATAGGCGGTACTACCCACACAACTGTCATACCGTCTGTTCAGCTTGGATGGTCTGTGGAGAGGGAAGAGGGAGATTAGGAGGAGAGCATGTTCAGTCATCCTCTTGGTGATGACACGAAAGTCTTGCCATGTCTAGCACACATGGCTGAGTTTATGTTACGCTGCCTTTCCCGTGACCATCGTGTTCTCCAAATTTGGGTGACAGTCATTACTGGTTGGTGACACTTCTAGACTCACGCTAATGAAGACCTTTCTATCTCTTATTCCCGCGGCGGACAGGTCTAATAAAATGGGGCAGTACCAGAAGGCCCTTGTTGCGGAATTATTAAAAAATTCTCATATGAAAACACTGGAGGCAGAGGTCACAGTTCCTTGGACCACCAAGGAATACAGGCGAGTGAGACACAAATACAATCCAGCAGAGGCAGGGGAACACTGTCAAAGGTCTGGGACAGTTTTCTCAGACCCTCCCATCGCACAGCCCCTGATGAGCGGGATTTTCTCACAAGGAGGGATAATTTTACGAAGATGCTGAAAGAGTACCCTGCCGACCGTGCCAACGTCCTACGTGATTCCTCTGTGCCTTATAATTGTTAGGTATCCAAGCTGGACATGTGGCATGAACTGGCTCTCTATGCCTTGAAGGTCCTGCCCTGCCGCTAACGTTTTGTCAGAGCAGGTTTTTAGTGCCGCTGGGGGAATTATAACTGATAGGAGCATCCGCCTGTCAACTAAAAATGATAATAGGCTGACTCATAAAAATGAACAAGGGCTGGATTGGGCCAGACTTCTCAACACCACCGAATGATAGCAGAGGAACATAAACTCAAATCCAGTGTCTTTTTTTTGGGAGGTCTATTCCCATGCACCTCTTCACACCCAGACATGGGTATACGCTTCCTGATTTTGTCTATTTGCTGTTGTCTTCCTCCTTCTCCTCATCCTCATCCTCCACCACCATATCACCTGGGTGACCGTGATGCAACACCCACATAATTTTTTTTAAGGTTGTTTATGATGCCCGTAGGAAATGTTTGTTATACACTATGTTCATGTATACCCCCCAGGGGTAAATGTTTTTCAGCCCATGCACTTAGTGCATGGCCATTACAAGTATGGGAGACCGGCTCCTTTAAAATGGGAATTTTTTTTAATGAGGCCCTCCTCTACGTCTCTTCCAAGGGGCATTGGAGTGCGTCCAAATTTTCGGCAGACCTTGCAGTCACTGCATACGCAAGAACAATATAGGAGGCCAGCTCCTTTACAATGGGAAGATTTTTTTATGAGGCCCTCCTCTACGTCTCTTCCAAGGGGCATTGGAGTGCGTCCAAGTTTTTGGCAGCTCTTAGTCACTGCATATGTAAGAACAGTATAGTAGATTCGCTCCTTTATAATGGGAACATTTTTTTTAATGAGGCCCTCCTCTACTTCTCTTCCAAGGGACATTGGAGTGCGTCTAAGTTTTTGGCAGCCCTTGCAGTCACTGCATACACAATAACTGTATAGAAATTCTGCTCCTTTCTAATGAGAACATGTTGTTACAGAGGCCCTCCTCTATGTGTCTTTAAATTGGTATTGAGGTTTTTCCTACATTTAGGCAGCCGTTGCAGTCACTGCATACGCAATAACTGTATAGTAGAACCCCTCCTTTCTAATTGGAACATGTCATTACTGAGGCCCACCTCTATGTGTCTTCAAATTTGTATTAGGGTATTTCACAAATTTAGGCAGCCCTTGCAGTCACTGCATGGGCATTACCACTATAGGAGACCCACTCCCTTATAATGGGAATTTTTTTTTTCTGAGGCCCTCATCTATGTCTCTTCAAAGGGGTATTGGGGTGCGTCCAAATATTTGGCAGCCCTTGCAGTCACTGCATATGCAATAACAGTATAGGAGACCCACTCTTTAATAATGAAAACAACAAAGCATAGCCGGCTGATAGCCCTCTAACGATAGTGAGGGCCGACAGCTGGCCCTTTAAAAATAGTAAGGGCCGCCTGATGACCTTATGAAAATAGGCTTTGTGACTTTTCCTTCATAAATGAAACAGGATGTGTCTGATCATGTCTCACACACCACATGGGAAGATAAGGCAGTAAAATGTTAAAATGATATTTACTGGTAAATGTATTTTTTACCTTTGAAAGCAATGCAAAAGTGTAAAAACGCATAAAAAATGCTACGTGTGAACAAAGCCCAAGGTGTGGAGGATCATTTTTGTTTTTAGTTACTTATTTTCCCTTAAGTACAAGTCATTACCCTGGAAAGGATGTTTCTTAACATTTTTCTCAGGAAAATCCATTTTGGTTTCGTTTTTGTATGTATATTTTATTGTGAGCCCGTATAAGTGGGGTAATACTCTGACAAAATTGTTCACAGCAGTGACCAGGAAGTCAGAGATGCTTCCAGGGGTCTTCACCATGCTTAGGCCCCCTGCAGACCTCCGGGGGCCGCCGTAAAAATGCTTGAGTTTCCCATAGACTTACATTGGGCTCGTTGCTCGGGTTGAGCACTCGAGTATTCCAATTTGCTTGACTCGAGCAACGAGTACCCGAGCATTCTAGTGCTCGCTTATGACTATATAACACTGTTATCCATGGCCCCTTCCCTGGCTATAAATATCAGCCTGCAGCTGTCTGCCTAGCCTTTCCTGGTTAGATTTTATAAGGGGACCCTACTTCAATTTTTTTCTGGGGTCCCCCTGTATTCTAGCTTTTAAAGACTAAGCAAACAGCTGTTGGCTGTGATTAATAGCCAGGGAACATTTTTGGCTAATGGCCCCTTCTCTGGCTAGTAATATCAGTCCCCAGTGGTTGGCTTTCCCTCTGCTGGTTATGAAAATGACATGGAAGCCCACCCCATTTTTTTAAATTAAGGGTATGTGCCCACGATCCGGATGTAGCAGCACTTTGGACACAGCATATTTTTTCTGCATCCAAAACACTGCGTTCTATCGAACGCAGGTAAATCCGCATGTGTTCACTGAACCATGCTGATTTACCGCATTCAATACATTCTAATAATCAAATTTCTGTTGCGGAGACTAGCGACTCTGCAAGAGAAATTGACATGCTGGGGTCCTGAAAGATGTGCTGCATGTCAATGTCCGTGGGTGATCTGCAGCTTCAGATGCATGCTTAGTGGCCTCCACTATATAGTATCCGCTGCAGATTTTGACCGAGAATAAAACACTGAGAATAAAACACTTTATTTGAAATAAAACAGACACATTCTTTAATCATTTAAATTAACCAATATACTCACCCCAGGTCCGATGGTAATCCAGGGGTTAAAGCGATATCCCACGTTCTTTTTTCAAATATCTTTATTTAGCTCCAAAAAGCATTCATTGCTGTACAAAAATGCCTAAAAAACGCATAAAAAGATTGCATCAAAAACGCTCCAAAATCGCGTCAAAACACACGTTTTTGCCACAGTGTTTTTGCTGCCAAGAGCTGCAGAAACCTTGCAGAAATTTCTGCAGTCAAATACTGAACGTGCACACATAGCCTTAAAGCCATCCCACCAGCGTTAAAGTGTAACATAATCGGGATGGTCCTAACCTCTAGTATTAAAAACGTACTACCCGACAAATGGGAAGCTATATAAATGTTATCTCCTGCTCGAAGAAAGGGAGGCCAAACCCTTACCTGCACTAAATGAGGAAACCTGAAACATCCGAAAAAAATTAACTGTAGTATAAGTTGGTATGCACACAAAATAGGAGCAAAATAATCGCAGATCTGAGCTGCCCAATAGAATAACACTGGTCTCAGTACTATGAGATGTTTTATAGCACTCAGCCGTGTTATACGGTCCTGTGTGCGAACCCTAATAGTGTAGAAGCAGGACACAGAAAAGTTAAAGCAGTATTCCCTTCTCTAAGAACCTATCCCAATATGTAGAAGGTGTAGTAGTAATATTAGCAAATACCTCCAATTAGAAATGTAGTAAAGTTCTTCTGATTCACTATGTCACTTACCTCATGTGCAAGGCATTGCAGTAGAGTTATCCATTGTTATGACCTCTCATGTAGTGACAGTTAATTGTTAGTGGTCAAAACCATGAATACTGAAACTACTGAAATGTCCTGCACATGGAGTAAGAGACATAGCTTATCAGAAAAACTATACTACATTTGTAACTGGAGGCATTTGCTAATATTATTATGGAAGATGGGAATACCTCTTTAACAGTTAGGTGGGAGTGTTTGGGAGTAAGAGAGAGTTAGTTCCTGGATACAGTGAGTCAGTAGGCCGCATAGTAATAAGTGTGTGAAAGGAAGAAGCAGAACAGTATATGGGGCCCATTATTCTTTATACAGCATTATATGGGGCTCATTATTCTTTATGGAGCATTATATGGGTTCCATTATTCTGCATAGAGCATTATATGGGGCTCATTATACTGTATGGAGCAATATATGGGGCTCATTATACTGTATGAAGCAGTATATAGGGCTCATTATTTTGTATGAAGCAGTAGTTGGGGCTCATTATACTGTATGGAGCATTATATGGGTCTCATTATACTGTATGGAGGACTATGTGGTGCCCATAATACTGTATGGAGGACTGTGTGGTGCCCATAATACTGTATCAAGGACTATACTGTCTGGTCTGCACTATGAGCTGTGAGGATTCGCTGGTTTCTGAGCTATTGTAGAATTTACAATAGATATCACTCATGTAATGGAAGAAGTAAGTGAAATCTTTGGCATTGTACTATATATATATTCTCTGCTGTATCTGTACATCATGAATCGTGGTATGTGTTAAAGGGGCCCACTGAGACTATTTTGCCAAAATGAAAATCTGGAGCCGGCCCTGACAGGTGTGGCATATCAAGATGCTGATTAGACAACATGATTATGGCACAGGTGTGTCTTAGGCTGGCCACAATAAAAGGCTACTGTATAATATATATATATATCGATTTATAAAATAAAAATTAAAACTATGGTTACTCTTTAACTATTGCTGGCAACTTCCTTTTAAGGTGAGATGACCAGTTAAGATTCCATCGCAATATTCCATCATGACATCACAGCTATTGTGACATCATAATTCCCCACCTCTACTTGTACTAGTGTTTACACCCCTAGAGTCACTTTGATACCCCGGTGTCATTGTTTTCAGTGTTTAGCTATTTAATTAGTGATATACTGACTGCGCATTTGATTGCAATGTCTGGAATTCCTCCAGACAAACTTGAGATGTTGGCACAACTCCAGGGTATTTTTACCACCTATAGCCCTGACATTGTGCTACCACTACCCGATGGCGTCCTCAGCTTCACTTACCGGCTGGTGAGGGAACTAGTAAAGGACTGCCTGACCAAATATCACCAAGGTCGTATTACTTCTGAATACCTTCAGCATTTACAGCAGAACATCAGGACATTAGTACAACAGGTAAATAGCAGGCAATCTGCACAAATTATTATTATTATTACTAGTATAATATCATTATTGGTATTATTATTATTATTATTATTATTATTATTAAAATGCCTAGTTGGTTACACTAACATAGTGGTATGATTGATATTAATACTTAGTACCAATAATTAATTTAGATTTTCTCCAATGTCAGGCATGGTCATATTTGTAATTGAGATCCCTATATTTGGAAGTGGGTGTAGGGATGTAGCATGTGCTGGCGTGATTCAGATGTCGGGGCTGGATCTCATTCCCAGTCTGGCTCTGGTCCTTCAGTAAAGATACTTTTTTAGCACCTGAATTCAGATTTCTTATAAATACATAATTAGGATTTTTATTGTGCATAATATATATTAATAATTTATCTTAGAGCATAAAAATTCCCCATTGACCAGTAGAGCAAAGTATCCATAGCTCTTTCTTATGTTCCAGTATCTGATGATCAGCCTATGGAATTGCCACCTTAACTATTGTTAGGTAATTTCCTTTTAATGTGAGATGTCACGCTAAGATTTCATCATGGAATCACTGCTATTATGACATCACCACAACCACTTACATACAAGTGTTTACACCCCTAGTGTCACAGTAATACCCCGGTGTCATTGTTTTCATTGTTTAGCTATGTAATTAGTGATAAACTGAATTACTTCTGAATATCTTGAGCATTTACAGCAGAATATCAGAATATTAGTACAGTAGATAAATAGCAGGCAATCTTTACAGACAGTATAAAAATAGTAATAATAATCTATAATAATAATGTAACAAAAGTTTGTTTACATTAAAATAGTTTTTTAGGTAGATTCCAATATAATATATACCCAAATACCTGGATATGTAGTATTTGTAGCTGCAGATAGGAGTAAAATGGTGACCCAAATGACGACCTCCGTTCTGCACTTTCCCTCATGATTTTCCTTTTCTATTTATTTCCATTTCTATAGGCTGAAGAAAAATCCTTAAGCGGAGAATTGGCCTTTTTTAAACAACTGGCCAAAGAAGTCCTGCATGTATTGGATCTTCCGGCCCACTCACTGGAGCGCCTGGTAAGGATCCACCATCTTCTATATCTCGTGTCCCTGTTGTCTGATCTTCTCCAGATTACCAGTCATATAGGAGAAGCTCAGATTTATGATGACAGAGGCCTCCCTGTCAGCTCCAGGCGGGCACAGGATATTTTATGACAGCCTGTCCCTGTGGCTCCATCCTCTGTGATGACAGTCTGTACTCAGCGATAGAGGGTTTTTTCTGAGTATGTCTTTCTTGATTATCACAATCTTCCTTCTTCTAAATGCTGCAAATCTGACAATAGAAGTTATTAGAGAACAGTTGTGTTTACAAGTCCTTTATATATGAATGTGGATTTACTGCAGGGATCGGCTGTGGATAGTCCGCTCAATACTGAAATTATCCAGCAAGTCCTACCTGCCCCTTATGTATGTATTAATTTAGTATTTGTGAAATGTTATACTAATAGTGCATATTATATCCATCAGGAAACATCAGAAGGTGACTCCAAAGAGGGGCAAGACCTATCTATCCCTGACCCTAATACCAGTCAGAGGGGGCTAAACCCTAATCTGATAGGAGGTAAGCCAATCATCTTGATTTTTTATATTCAAATATCGAGATATTTTTGAGAATGTCAGAGAATATGCAAATTTACTCTCCATCCTCTGCATGAGGCTCTTTAACCCCCTATAGACTATAATGGAGAGGGTGCATGTAATTCTGCTTCTCTCCTCTGGGCTCTTCTCAGCTCCAAAATGTAGAAAGAGTCTCATAGGTGTTCAGTTACGGAATTGTTTAAGATTTAATCAGATCCTGAACAATCCCACATTCATGGACCAGTATATCTATCTTTGGATGTGCCATAAATGTATGTGCAGTACACCATATACCTAGTATTATATCATTTATAGAGGTCTTGTCATTTCCTTCATTATATGGATGTGTTATATAATAAGTACTGATATAGACTCTTGATGATTTTATCTTTATTTTAGAAACAACTGTTCCGGCAATTACTGATGGTGGAATATGTGAGACACCAGAGACCCACGAATCTACCAGTGTAAGTATCAGAGGAGACGTCTATGTATCATCAGATAACGGGGTATGAATTACACATGTAATATTATACCCCATATGACAATGTTCTTATGTAGATCAGACTTATTATATGTGTGATGACATTATTATTCCTGTCTCCTCTGTGTGATGTCCCTTATCATCTCCTGCAGTATATGTCTGTTTATGGAGGATATCCATAATGTCTGTGGAGGGTCCGGCTTGTATCACGTCTTCTACATCTGCTGCAGTGCGATCAGCAGGGACATAATACAGAGGAGAAACTTTTATTTTCCCACAGTTTCTATGTCTTAACATAATTTTTTATTATTTCTAGGCCGTGATCGGATCATTGAACTCGGGGAGAGATCCTTGTAAGTTCGACTATACACCAATCAAACTGATCAGCAGTGGATCTTTTGGGTGAGTTTTTTTTGGCATAATGTACATTTTTCCTAGGGCTCCTTATGAAAATGCCTCTATCTCTTTACCCTACTTGTACAATATTATCATAGAAAAATTATGAGTCAGCATCACTGTCCACATCTAATTGTGGCTATTCAGGTCAGTTAGGATATGACGGTTATCCATGATGTGACATGGACATGTGACATGGATCCATGAAATAACACTACGTAAATGATCACCTATGGGAGGTTCTTCTACCATCGGTGATCATTTACGTAGTGTTATTTCATGGATTCCTAGTGTTGGCCGTACATTTAGCTTTAACCACTAATACAGAAGACTATTTGATGAGGTTTATAGACACTTTCTTATAAATCTTATAAG
This sequence comes from Phyllobates terribilis, assembly GCF_046119375.1. NCBI lineage: Eukaryota > Metazoa > Chordata > Amphibia > Anura > Dendrobatidae > Phyllobates > Phyllobates terribilis. Next base: position 121,577,724 of record NW_027362762.1, on the reverse strand, counting down.
TTATGGATTTTCTTCTTCTCCAGAGCCGTCCACTTAGTGCGTCACAGAGAGACAAACCAGACATTCGCTATGAAGAAACTGGACAAGCGGACTGTGAGTGATCCAGTAGTTATGGAAGCGGCCTTTCTAGAGAGGGACATCCTAACATTCTCCGATTGTCCCTTTGTGGCCTCCATGTTTTGCTCCTTTCCAACTAAACGTCATCTGTGCATGGTCATGGAATATGCACCAGGTAGGTCATATCCATCGTATCTATATCCAGCCCTGGTCTGGAGCACTTTCACAGAGAAATAAATAAGAGGCTTTGCAGATGAGGCCTGGCTCTGTCTTCTCGTATAGGGTCACTCTGCAGTATACAGTGTATGCTTTACATTGTACAGTATATCTCAAAAGTTTCCGCCTAATTCTCATTCACACTCATCAAGTGTAATTTACATTGTAACAAACCCTCTCCCTTTGCTTTCTGCTGTAGAAGGAGACTGTGGCAGTCTTATCAACAAACAAGGGCCTTTACCTGTCCCCTTGGCCCGTTTATACATTGCCGAAACAGTTCTCGCGGTGGAATACCTTCATAGCTATGGTGTGGTGCACAGAGACCTGAAGCCTGACAAGTAAGTGACCCTTGTAGTATAAAAAAGGAGAATACAATTAGAGATTGTCATAAAGTCCATAGGTTATTACTAGTGGCTAACACCATCTTTTTTTTTCACAGCCTCCTGATAACGGCAACTGGTCATATTAAAGTTAGCGATTTTGGCCTTTCCAAACTTGGCCTCATGAGACCAACATCAGAGATCTACAAGGCCCCAACTGGGGACATCACCAGGGAGTTCCGTAATAAAGAGGTTGGCTTTACTTCCAGGAACTTATTCTTTACTGATCTCATCTATTTCTCCTCTATTTTCTGATCTAGAAAACGTTCCAACTGATGTTATTTGTCACAACTATTTTCATTGATTATCAACTTATTCTTCTTTTGCTTTCCAGATTGCTGGCACCCCTTATTACATGTCCCCAGAAGTCATCTTACAGAATGGATATGGAAGGCCTGCTGACTGGTGGTCAGTTGGAGTCACCCTATATAAATTTCTTCTAGGATATGTACCATTTAATGGGAATTCCATATATGACACTTACTGCATTATTGTCCGTGGTAAGTAAAATAATCTAAATTCTATGTGATGTCATTGTTATTTGGTTAAATTGGTAAAAGGTTTTTTATAATTTTCTCTAATATTTGCTTTTTATATAACAGATGATGTAATTTGGGATTTTAATAATTCCGCTCCTCCACCTGAAGCTCGGGACCTCATCACTGAGTTGCTTAGAAAAAATCCAACATATAGACTTGGGACAGGTAATGTATATAATAGTATTAATAATGACTTATTACACCCCTGTGACCAAACAAACCATTAAGTTCATAACGATCAGCACTGAGGTTCTCTACTCTATCAGCTTGCTCATTCCCCATTCTTCATGCTATGTCTTTCAGTATGTTTCCTTCACTTTGGCTCTGTAACATCTTCATTTCAGATTAACATAAACTTTTCCGATATGGAGCCGGCTATCTGACAATGTCTATAACTCTATTTATTGTCTTCTTTTTCCAGGAGGAGCAAATGAGATTAAGATGCATCCATTCCTGCATGACTTAGACTTTGACAATCTTCTAAGTCAGAAGGCGCTGTTCGTTCCTGATCTTGAATCTGTAGAGGACACCAAATACTTTGAGAGTAAGTGGAATGAGACATCATCTGCAGAATACTGCTGTTTTCACATAAAATGAAAGACAAGACAATTAGTTTCCATAATTATTAGGAATAAAATGGCGACTGTCTGTGTTATACTAATGATCTTTGACAACACTTGTATTTTGTAGCTCGTACTTGGAGACACAAACATTCGGATTCATATAGGTGGGACATGATTACGGACATTGACTGGCCAGAAGGCAAAAACTTTGTTTCAACCTCCCAGAAGTTTTCTAAAGTAAGTTTGTGACAGATAAGATCCATAAAACCTATTATCAAAGATAACAGCCGGGGGAGTGAGAGGGGTTCACACAGATCCATAGATCATTTGTCAGGCATAATAGCTGGGGAAGGTGGAGGGGTCACAAATATCCCACCGCGCATACCAGTTTTTTCACAGATGACACCGGAGAAATCACACAGATCCCACCGCTGCCACTAGTTTGTCAGGGAGACGTAACCTCGCTGCCTCCAATCATCAGGGCAATTGCACAATTGACTGACGAGTGAAGGCCAAGGCCGCGATTGCTTCCTCTACTAGGCCAGTTATTGGTGAACTCACAGTAAGCATATGGTATATACACCTCCGATTCCTACAAATAGAATATATATATATGCCTGGGTACGGTCACTGTCAACTCCAGAATAACAAAGGGAACTACTGGTTGCCACCACCAATCATACAGGCCAATTTTATGGAGGGAAGCACTCCAATTGGGAAAAGGGAACACTCTGACAGTGAACTATGTCTTCCAGAATGACAATGACAGACACCCCAATTCTGCTTTATATTAGATCAAGGTTACGCCCATATACCTCCCCTTGGTGAACTCATGTGGGGACTGGTTGTGGGATGTGCTAGGTCTTTCAGAATTTTATGAGATCCCTAACTTACTGGATATCTTCACCCCTGGAAGGTACCATTCAGTAGATATTGTCGTCATGCTTGTTATCGCGATTTTACGTGCCTACACAGATGAAACATGACATGGATGGCACCATCCATCAGGCTGATATTAAGTTGGAGGGGTTAGAATAGAATCACGGTGATGTGAGTGAATGCATTAAGTTTGTTCCTTTGATACAATGTGGAAAATATGTCTCCCATAAATACCGGATCAATGCAAACCCCATTATTCTTCACTGACTACTCTCTCCAAAATGTCTCAGAACCGTGCTTTGATCAAAGGAATCTCTAGCCTGGAAAGGATACTTCTCCACCTCTCTGTAAACAAATCTCAATCTTTGTGTCTTTTTTACAGATTAAACCTCATATTGCAATTACCTGGTCAGTGCAGGAAGTCCATACTTCAATGGAGGTTGAAGTGTCAGCTCTCTCACTTCCCCAATTATAATTTGTTTCTCTCTTCCCCAGCTATAATTAATCCTATATCTTCAACTTGGGGGGGGATAACATTCTCTATTTGGAGATGTCTTTAGGGACTTTAATTTTTCTCTGACACCTATAATTAAAAGCTGTTTTATAATTAAATACATTTTATATTTTTTTTCTGTGTATTTTAGTTCTGTTCTACCAATACGAGGATGATAAACAATGAGGAACCCAAGTCACCTCCAGAGTATTCCCGAGACAGTGCAAAACACTCAGACATGTAAGTAGATTACACTAGTGAAATGGGTCACTAGATGGCACAGCAAACCGGGAATCAGCATTTTAGTATGGAATGAAGCACACTAGGATGTAAAAATGAACTGTTAATTGCTTGAAAAGATTAAATGTATATACAGCAGGTAATATGGTAGTTGTCCTCCAGAAGTTCTGCTTTACATGGAGGTACACACTTTGCATTCACGACTGCAGGCACATGTCTTGTGAGAAACGTTACAGTGATACAGCAAGTAGGAATGGGGCCCTCCATTTTTAGCTACCTTTCGCCCTCAGCTCACTTCCATGCACAAGTTGTGCCCAAGCCTTGCAAGCCAGGTATCTCTTTACTAATGTACCTGGGTCTAGCCTACACGCAGCCTCTGTCCATTTAAAACTCCAGTGCTGTCTCAGGGTTCCAACTAACCAAGGATATACCTTTGAACCTCCAGTCCTCTAGAAGCTAAGTCTCCAGTCTGCAGTTTCCATCCTTAACTTTCAAGGCACCCAGACTTGCCTGTGACATCCAACTACCACCTATGCATTCTTGAGCACGGCATCCCCTCCATGTTATCCAAATGTGCAGGTGTCCTTCCCTTTTGTATGGTTTTTACTTGTAATTTATGTTTTTCTTCCACCAAACAGGCAGAAAGAATCTTCTTCTAAATCTGATAGTGACAAGAAATGTTGCACTGCTAAAAACAGCACGTCAGAAGCGGGAGAACGTAGAAGAGGTAAGTGTGAACATAAGCTCCATGTTGTATGATGTCAGTCCATGGAAAGAAGTCATATGGAGCAGATGTTCTCTGTCCGTAGTGGGATTGTCACATGTATAATGACTGACAATGACCCCATAGCTCTGTATGGAAAAGATTCTTCTACTGTCCTCTCACAGTGACACTATAGTAGTATTCTCTAATATTGAGTCCCATTATTTACATTAGTTATGTCTCCTCTCATAGGTTCCATCTTCCGCCGTCTGATATCATCCTGCCGGCGTGGATTTTCCAGGGCTGCCCGCACCATCAGACAAAGCTGCATATTTGCAGGCTGTCAACAGGGCACCATAAACATCGCAAAGGCAGAAAAACACCACGTGTAGTGCCCTGAAGAGAGTGCAGCATGTCCACCATCAAAGCTGCACCTGTGTGGAAGGACTTCTTCTGACCAGAAAGAAACATCTGCAGAACAAGAAGGCCTCTCTAAGAACATCTCTTCATCCTTCCATGCAATTCTTAATTAAAAAAAATTCAAATTGATTAATATCCCTTTGCATTTAATGGAATGTTATTGACATTTATGGCATACGAGTGCTATACATCATATATGTCTGATGGGTGGGGTTACATACAGAAGAGTATTGCTTTCACGTTTGCCATTAAATGATCTAAACCTGGGCTAAAAGTGGAGGAGAGGACTAGTAATTCTGTGACATTTACAGAGTAACCGTCGTTTTGATTTTCTTTTCATTAATCAATAGTTCACATGAGAAAATAAAACATTTTGTTATTTATGTTATCAGAGAAATCTGTTTCATTCTCCACCTGGACTGATAATTCATTCTCAAAATTCTCAATTCACAGGTAAAAATTTGTCTTCAGTGAAGACAGACTTTCCCATTACTGAGATAGGAGATGACAGTTGGTGCTCATGAAGTTCTATGGAGAACTGTAACTGTGATTTCAGGAGAACTGGCATTAGATCTAGCTTCAGTCCCCTCCCCTTTTCATAGAATTTTAAAAGCACCAACTGTCATCTCCTGTGTAAGTAATGTGTCCTCACTTAGATTTTACCAATGAATTGAAAGTGAAAGATCAATTTCTCTGATAAGGCATATAACAGGTTTGCTTAATTTTATATGTACTATTGATTCATGAAATAAAGAGTAACTGTCGTAACCAGGTCCGTGGAGTCAATAAGCCAAACTTCCAAGTATAATAATTACTAATAAAAAATTTACTGCAACAAATAATAAATATTCAGCAATTTATGCATAAAAATAATTAATATTATACAATATAGAATGAGTTGTTTTCAGGTATGGAGGACGTTATACATTACTTAAATTGCATAAATTGCTGTAAACTGCTGCATTTTGGGAGGGGAGAAGGGTAGGGGGGATTTTCTATTTTTGAGTATTCATGTAAAGCTTTGATGTGAAATGTTTGTACTCATGCTTTATCCAAATGTTAAAACCTTTAATAAAAATGATTGTTCAAAAAAAGAAAGAATGAATTGTATTTTTTGTAGGCGACATTTCAGTACATACATAGAATTTTAATTATGCAGAAAAGAAAGAATTTTGCTGCAGTTTCTATATACTGTATACCAATACATAGTTTAATCATAAAATATGCTATAAATTTATAGCTGTCAGGCCTTTACTGAAGCATTGGCACCAGACAGGTGTATATATTTTTATCCTGAAATTGCAGCAGTGCAGCTACAAAAAAGCAGCTTCATGTCACAAAGTAACCAAAGAATAAAGTTGAAAAAAATATGGCCTTTAGTATTAATTAATGTACAGGTAGACAGATAGGCTATGTGGACAGTATAGAAATATAAATATCAGAGGCGGCTCTAGGTTTTCCAGCATATGGGGCAAGAATTCAGTTTGGCTCCTTCCCATACACAGCTTAAACGGTTTGAGTAGTCCTCGTGTGTCCACTCATATGCTGTTTGCACACTTAGGCCACGGCCCCACAGGGCCGGCCCGAGAGATTACGGCGCCCTGGGCGAAACTATTTTGTTGCGCCCCTACTATTCTTGGCAGTAGATGAAAACTTGGGATATAAATTTAGGAGCAAAATAAACCACAACAACAATGATTAATTAACTCTCTCCTAACTCTTTAATCTTCTGAGAAGTTGTATAGGACAAATATATACAAAGTAATCAATAACACAAAACAAAAACGACCATAGGTAATTAAAATTTTTGTTTCCTTGCCTTTTTTTTTTAAAAGGATGACACTAAGTCACCGAGATTAATTTGTTTAGCAACTTCAGATTCTATCGAAATTGTTGCCAACCCAACCAACCTCTCTTGCATCATATTTGCCCTTAAATATGTTTTAATTAGCTTTAGTTTTGAGAAGCTTCTCTCTCCTGAGGCCACGGACACTGGCAGAGTCAAAAGAATTCTTAGAGCCACCACCAGGTTGGGGACACTTTCTTTCAAGTCAGATTTAAGCAAAAGTTCAAGAACGTCTTTTGGTGATGAATCTTCTGGAACACGTCTTGACATTGCCTGCAGTTCACCACATAGCTCTATGGCATCGATGTCTTTTACTTCATTGTGTGTAAGAGACTTTTCCAGAGCTTTACACTTATACAGAACAAATTTGCTTGGTTTTCCCTCAAGTGAACGGATGTGGTACAAAAATCCAAATTTCAATTCCATTTCTTTCAGCTGAGTGAACTGCTCATCAACTGAATTTATAGTAGTATCTAAGATCGCAAAATAAAGGTTAATTTTGAAACTCTGTTTCTCATCTCTTATGGGCTCATCTTTCCCTTCATAAGAGAACTGTCTGTTTTTTTTCGTTAAACGTTTTGGCGCAGAACTTGACTCAAAATTAGCTGGTATGCCAAGCTCTTCTGCGATTTCCCTCGCATCAACTAACAGCTTCTCAAACTCTTCATCGCTTCTTAATGATTGCAGATATTTCTTTGTTTTGTCAAGGTGTTGAGAAGCTGCAGCTAAATCGAATTCTTGTGATTGAAGTAACTTACTTGTCAAATTGATTTCGTACAAAATGTTGAACCATACTAGAACAGATGTAACAAAAGAAAAGGTTCCAACTTGTTTAGAAAGACCTTGAGCTTCTAGCCGGGAGACATTTCCAGAGCTTCCTGTGAGACTAATATTTTCTGCTATGTCCATTAGGGAATCATGGACTTCGCTCAATTGGTAACTGAGGGGGGCCAGAGCATCAATTCTACTTTCCCACCTTGTTTCACTTAGAGGTTTTAGAGTCAGAGATGGCAAATGACGCACGAGTACTTCCCAACGCTGAGTTGATGAAGAGAAAAATACGTAGAGATTTTGAACTAACAGGAAAAAAGTTGTCGCTCCAAAACAACATTTAGCGGCATCGTTGACGACTAAGTTTAGAGAATGGGAGCTGCAAGGCACAAAGAATGCACGTGGGTTTATGTCCAAAATTCGTCTTTGTAGTCCAATGTTTTTTCCCTTCATGTTGCTCCCATTGTCGTAGCATTGCCCTCATAAGTTGTCCACAGAGAGCGACAGTTCTTCAAATTTGTTCAAGACAGCGGCTGTCAAACCACCTCCAGTTGTATCAGAAACAGGAATGAATCCCAAGAAGTGCTCTTTAATTTCAAACTTTTTGTCATCTGATGTGGAAACAAACCGAACAATGATAGTCATTTGTTCAACATGAGACACGTCAGAAGTACAATCCAGCACTACAGAAAAGTATTTTGCAGTTTTGACATCGTCAAGAATCTTTTCCTGAATACCATTACTTAGCAGTTGAATCATCTCATTCTGTATTGTTTTTCCCAAATAATGTGCATGAATCTCTTTGTCCCGGATTTTCCGAATGTGCTCACACATGACGGGATCGAACATAGCCAAATACTCCACAAATTTCAAAAAGTTCCCATTATTAGATGCAAACAATGCATCATTTGATCCACGGAATGCTAAGTTTTTGCGTACCTAGTACCCTCACTAGAGCTATCAACCTTTCTAAAATTTGATGCCAGTATTTTTCTTGCTCTTCAATTTTGCGTAAGTGTTCTTCGTCAATGGTCTTGTTCATCTTAAGTCTATTTTCGAGTTCCTTCCATTTTTGAAAGCTAATCATGTGATCTTTGCTTTTTTCGTGGCTGGTTAAAATAGCAGATATGTTTTTCCAGTCATTTACACCATCAGTACCTAAGGCTGAGCGTTTGATGATTCCTAGTTGAAGTGATGAGTCTGGAAACAACGTGCAGCAAAAACAAAAAACTGAATTTTTCTGAATAGAATACGTTAGCCAATTCGTTCAAGACTTTCACCATTGACAAGATGACGTTTATAGTGAACACAAGAAAATTTTCTACGATTAGTGTCCAAAGGAAAATCGAAATCTTTAACTTGTGTGGGGCCGAGTTTTACTACATCTAGGCGTAAGTCATCATTGATTACGGTCCACGTAGCGGGATCGTCCGAATTTTCTTTGCGTAGTATTTCTATAGATGTACCAGCCTCCATGTCAGTACTGGTACTTTGATCAGATCTACCACCAGATATTGATGGTTGTAGTTCACTATTTTCAGCATGAGAAACAAATTCTATTTCCACATTCGATATTTCCGAGGCAACAGAAGCCTGTTGTTCCAACGTTTGGAATTCCGCGTCTTCATTTCTATTGCTTAGATATTTTAAAAATGACCCTTTGATTTTTGAAAGTGATTTCTCCTCCTCAGCTTTTCTTTTACGGTTCTGAAACCCCAAAAGTTTTTTCTTCTTATCAGCCATGACTCGTTACAACACACAGCATTTACCTAAAAGTTAACGCGCCGATTAAAATTGTTATCTGAACATTATATAATACGATTTTACTTTTAAGACAAAAAACACAAATTTCTTTAACAATTTCCAATGTTTCCAATATTTTTGAATATCAAAACAATATACCTACCTCGCAGCGCCTAACACTTTAGAACCTAGGCCAAAAATTTACTAAAAACCTCCTATTTTCTATTTGCATTCATGAAACCTCATGGAACAATGAATCTAATGAACATACAAAATAACAGCAATGGCTCACATGATAAAGCATGCAAACAGTAGAGACATACCTCGAAAATATTATAATCGCGCCCGCCGATATGCAAAAAACGTAGATACTATCTCCCTTGCCTTAGCTGGCCTGACTGGCAGTCCAGGCAGTCTACGCCAATGCGTCAAAACAGACTCCTCCCACTAGCCACATTGACTGCTGATGACATCTATCAATATAATCGCCAACTAGTACCTAGTACCTAAAGTCCAAACTACGTATAAATAGGCCATATGGTACACCTACCTTTTAAGTATACGTATTTTTTTCTCTCGGGTGCCCCCTTAGTGTAGTGTGTGCATTTTTGGTTGTTTGCTTTGCCAACATTTGAAAACTTAGGAGCAAAATAAACGCGCGGGATCAAACACCTGTCAGCAGACGATGCAAACGATTCACGTCTGTAGTTTAGCACCTCCTTTCCGTGTGTAAATTGAAGCTCAACGGTTTTTCTTTTAAATTTATGGTAAAAAAATGTATGTACACTTTTCTTTCCATCCCTAAAAATTTTTGCCTTTTGAAAAGATTTTTTATAATTTTTTCTATTTTGTCTCTGGCGCCCCCTTAGGGTCAGCGCCCTAGGCGGCCGCCTAGTTCGCCTATACGTTCGGGCCGGCCCTGCTTACAGTAAAAAAAACTAACAATGATAGACTGGTACAGAGGGAAGAGGACCCTGCCCTTGGGGCTTACAATCTACAAGGGATGGGTGAGGATACAGTAGGTGGGGGTAGAGCTGGTCATGCAGCGGTATGGTGGAGCGAGGGTTACTGTAGGTTGTAGGTTTGTTGGAAGAGGTGAAACTTCAGGTTCCTTTTAAAGGTTTCCACAGGAAGGCGAGAGTCTGATATGTTGGGGTAGAGAGTTCCAGATGCACGGGAGAAATCTTGTATGTGATTGTGGGAAGAGGAGATAAGAGGGGAGTAGAGAAGGAGATCTTGTGAGGATCTGTTAAATATTAATTATGGATATTCATTTTATTCTGAATTCTGAATTCTGTACCATGCAGATTGCATCAGCCATCGTGTTAGGGTTTTTAGCTGACATGCGCTATTTGTGTGTGTATTTTTAGTTCACTACCATATGCGGATTGACAAGTGCTATAAAAGCCCATGTTAGATTAAGGGGGGGCAAGCTTGCCATTCCACAGGACACAGGACGAGGGGCTGTGTGTAAACCAGCTGCTGATGTAGGCCCAACAGACACATGGTGTCATCCTGACACATGTGCTGGACACAGACAGATGCAATCTACCAGTCAGAATCCCAGGAAAAGTTGGGTGAATCTCAACAATTAAGCTAATTATGGACAAATGGACAATCACTTTGTAACCAATTATTGTATGTACCTTCTGCAATCATTCTTTTTAATGGACAACCCGAGAATAAATCGATACATTTTTTATAAGAATATCGTGATATTGATACTTTGAGATGTCCTCGATAGAAAAGATATACAGAAAGAAGTATTTTTTTACATTGGCGAGCCTTAACCAGTCCTGATTTTTCGTGTTTTTAAGTGAATTTCCTTCTTGAACAAAGAGGGGAGAGAAGAGACGAGCTGAACAGCTGTTGTTCACGTGTCAGGAAATCCACTAACTTTGTCACAAGAATCAGAAAGAATCTACAGATTGAGGACTGATCTATTCTACAGATGGACTGACAGGCACCAGAGGTACTACAAGGATCAGATCAGACAAACTGAGGATAAGACGTGCTGATCATCAAAAGGTAAGAAATCTGAAGGTAAGCAAAATATGGATATAATTTCTTCTTTTGATAAACAAAGTTAGATTAACTTCAGAGTTAATGAAGGAAATGACTTAGATATTTTGTGGCTTAGTTTATATAGAGAATGTGAATTGCAGAATTTACAGTTAACTTCTAAATTGGTAAATAGAGACAAACACAAATTGAGGAATATTCTACATTTGATACATGTATTTCATCATCTGGTGCTTGAGAGGTCTAAGAAGGACAATAGGGTAGAAATAGTGTCAAATGGTGATACTGATTCTGACTGTAATGTGGAAATTGAGCAAGAAGTAAGACACATGTCTGTAACTGAAGGTGACCTTGGGTCTGACAAAGAGACAGACATGCAAAAAACTGACATGGGAGTGACATACGAGAAACTGACATATTATGTGATGTGGGCGGAGACATGAGTGACGTAGGAGGAGTTGACGTACAAGGGCCACTAAAAATAGCGGAAAATTTAGAAACTACTGAGGCCCAACTTCAAATTAAAGTGAGGAAAAATTTGCTAAAATTATACAAAATCATGCCAAAATATGATGTCAAAATCGATGTCTGTAGAAATTCAGAGATATTTGAGAGCTTTTCTGATAAGTTTAATCTATCCAATGAGGAGAGGAATCAATTATTTAAAATGTGGATTCCTGTGACATTTTCCAGATGCTTAAATTTAATGCCCTGTGAAAATGACTCTCCTAATGAATGGAAAAATGATTCGGACAGATTAAAATATTTGATTTATTGTGCCACAAAGGATTTCCTCAACATAGATGATTTGCAAAAATTAAGAATGGGTAGGAAAGAATGTACATATACATTCATGCCCATATTTGAACGGTTGTACAAAGCGCTCATCAAAAATGGAAAATTACAACAAATGATAACAACTTTTGTACAAAAATTCAAATTCTTAAATCCAGTATCTCGAGTTATTGCGTCACAAAAACAGTCTTTATTTGAATGTGCACAGTTTGTTAGAAAACATGAAAATAGTGAAAAGAAAATAAATCAAGCTAAATTTGTAAAACCAGAAAAGAAATCTTACGAAAAGCCAATGAGTCATCCTTGAAATGAAATCTATGAAATGCGCAGAAGATTTCATATAAGTCATATGAGATGATTCAAAAGTAAATTTCTTCACAGAAAGAGGTAACACTCAGTCAGAACTGTGAATCTCTAAAAAAGAAAATGGACAAAATTGACGGACAGAGGCAGGTGAGACGACCAGCTGAGAGTGACGTCATGGAATGTAGACTGAAAAACAGGCAGTTATCTGAGCTTTTGTAGGATAGAAAGCTGTCTTTTCTAAATAGAGCTTTTCTGGAGATTTTTGACAGAAACAGAAGATTTGGTTTAGGGAGTGGCTAAGAAAAAATTGTAATTATATGTTGCATCAAAGTGTTATACAGTGTATCATTAGTTATTTATAATCTTATACAGTAAAATTGTATAATTGCATAGTTTCTTTAGATTCATATATTATGCTTGTTTAAGTTGAGATTGTGTATGGCTGTATATATATATACAGTGTATGTATATGTGTATATATAAATATATGTATTTATAGTCATATAATTTTAAAAAATTAATTAATTGCTAAATTAGAACCTCATATATAAATTAAATAGCAACATTTTGAATTACATTAGAACAAATATATGTATAAGATATTTAAATAATTCTGTTTCTGTATGAATTTGATATTTAATTTTATTTTTTATATTTCCTTAGAGTTTTTATTCCAAAGTAGGATTTGATCAAACAACTCTAAAATGGATTTATTTCTTTATTCACACAGGAAGTTGGAAAAAATTGCATGGTTTATGTGTATAACATTTTAAAATAATAACAATATAACTAGTTGAACTATATTATGTGTAACACTTATTAATTAATTCTTCTGTGCATGAAATGTTTGAGCTTTATAACTAAAGTAGCTTTAGGGTATGTGCCCATGATGCAGAAATGAGGCAGAAAATTTCTGCCTCATTTCTGCATCTCTCTGGCAGAAAAAATGCATGCGGATTGTACATGCATTTTTCCTGCAGAATACATGCGGATTCACATGCGTTTCCACATGCGTTTCCGCATGCGGATTGACAAGCGCTTTCCAGGCGATTTTAGCATCACCTGGAAAGTGCTTGACAACTAGGTCACACTATATAAATCCATGCAACCGGCATGGATTTATATAGTGTGACCGTAAAAGAATGTTTAAAAATAAAAAAATAAAGCTATACTTACCCTCCGATGGCCCGGTGTGTGCTGCCGCGTTTGTTCCTGGCTTGTTCCTGGCTGCCGGAATATCGCGAGACACTGCGCTGAAGGGCCTGCGGTCACATGACTGTGACGTCACCGAAGGTCCTTCAGTCTTGCACGCAAGCAGAGGGAAGGAGACCGGGGGCCGTCGGAAGGTGAATATATCTTATTTTTTATTTTATTCTTGTTTTTACAGCTTTTTAATGGTACCTGGGTGTGGAGGAGACTCTCCTCTCCTCCACACCCGGGTACCATGCGCACATTAGAACGCGCCAATAACACAAGTACAAATGCAGTCTTGCGGTATTGGCGCGTTCTAATGCAAGTCAAGAATTAATGAACATGCTGCGGATGTTCATCCTGACACACGTGCTGGACACAGACAGATGCAATCTACCAGCCAGAATCCCAGGAAAAGATGGGTGAATCTAAACAATTAAGCTAATTATGGAATTATGGACAAATGGACAATCACTTTGTAACTAATTATTGTATGTACCTTCTGCAATCATTCTTTTTAATGGACAACCCGAGAATAAATCAATACATTTTTTATAAGAATATCGTGATATTGATACTTTGAGAAGTCCTCGATAGAAAAAATATACAGAAAGAAGTAGTTTTTTACAGGATCGGAGGTTGCATGTAGATATGCATAGGCGGATTATAATGAGGGCAATATGGGCTACCGCAGGGGCCTCGGGCCAGATTGCCCTCATTATATGTGCGACGCCATGGCACATACTGGCAGACAGTGGTGGGGGGGCCCCCGGACCGCTCCCCCAGCAGCGGCGCACGGACGCTGCTTCTTCTCTGGCCGGACAAGCACTGCAGCTGTTAACTTCCCTGTGCTGGTCCGGTCGCGTCACTGCTAGGAGACACAGCCCTGTGCGTGGCCGTGTCTCCTAACTGAGACATCACGCAGTGCGCGCCCGGCCTGCAGTGCTGCACCGAAGAGGAGCAGGAGGACTGCAGCCGAGCCGGGGGATGGTGAGTTTGTGTGTGTCAGTGTGTGTGTGTGAGAGAGTGTGTGTGTGTGAGAGAGTGTGTATGTGTGAGAGTGAGTGTGTGTATGTGTGATTGAGTGAGTGTGTGTGTGTGTGTGCAGGCTGATATCATTGTGTGATGTCTGTTTATATGTATTTTTGTGTTTCAAATGTGTGTATGTATATGTCTGTATATGTTTGTGTGTGCGTGACTGTGTGTGGCCTCCCGCTGTCTCTGGGGGGGCTGTGCGGCCTCCCGCTGTGTATAGATGGCGCCGTGCGGCCTCCTGCTGTGTATAGATGGCGCCGTGTGGCCTCCCACTGTGTGTAGATGGCGCCGTGTGGCCTCCCGCTGTGTATAGATGGCGCCGTGTGGCCTCCTGCTGTGTACAGATGGCTACGTGCGGCCCCCTGCTGTGTATTGATGGCTACGTGTGGCCTCCCGCTGTGTATATATGGCTACATGTGGTCTCCTGCTGTGTATAGATGGCTATGTGCGGCCTCCTGCTGTGTATTGATGGCGCCGTGCGGCCCCCCGCTGTGTATAGATGGCGCCGTGCGGCCTCCCTCCGTGTATAGATGGCTACGTGCGGCCTCCCGCTGTGTATAGATGGCGCCGTGTGGCCTCCCGCCGTGTATAGATGGCTACGTGTGGTCTCCTGCTGTGTATAGATGGCTATGTGCGGCCTCCTGCTGTGTATTGATGGCGCCGTGCGGCCCCCCGCTGTGTATAGATGGCACCGTGCGGCCTCCCTCCGTGTATAGATGGCTACGTGAGGCCTCCCGCTGTGTATAGATGGCGCCGTGCGGCCTCCCGCCGTGTGCTCAATATTGAGTCATACAATTAATGTAAGGCTATGTGCCCACGATGCAGAAATGCTCCGGATTTTTTTTGAGCATTTCTGCATCTCCCTGGCAGAAAAAACGCATGTGGATTGTACATGCGTTTTCCTGCCAGGGACAAGGGGAAGTGAAGCGTTCTTCACATGCATTTCCGCATGTGGGTTGTCAAGAGTTTTCCAAGCGATTTTAGCATCACTTGGAAAGTGCTTGACAACTTGGTCACACTATATAAATCCATGCAACCAACATGGATTTATATAGTGTGACCGTAAAAGAATAGTAAAAAATAAATATATAATTACCTTCTGATGGTCTGCCGACGTCAGCGGTCGCGTGACCCGTCACATGACTAATTGACATCACGGCAGGTCCTTTTCAGACCATCGTGAGCAGCCGGCAAGCCAGGACGCATCGGATAAAGACACCGGGGGCCATGAGAAGGTAAGTATGATATTTATTTTTTATTCTATTCTTTTTTTACAGGTTCTATGGTACCTGGGTCTGGAGGAGAGTCTCCTCTTCTCCAGACCCGGGTACCATCCGCACATTGAAACTCGTGAAATCCGCATGTACAGATGCAGTGATGCGGATTACATGGGTTCCAATGCAAGTCAATGGCAGCGAAAACGCCGAGCTTCCGCAAAATAATTGGTAATGCTGTGGATTTTTCCGCAATGATAATCCGCAGCGGAAATTTCCGCAGCATGTGCACAGCACATGCGGATTATCATTGGGGAACATGGCAGACCTTCTACCAAGAGTTTTTTAAGCGTTTCTGCAGCGGAATTGCTTAAACGCATAGTGGGCACACAGCCTAAAAGAAATTATTATAATTAATATTGTGGCAAATTTATTTCACGTGAACTATCACAGGATCTATCACAGGGGATCATGTGACATGTGATACATCAGGTGTGTGTGTGGGGGGCCGCACCTTCTAAACTGCCCGGGGCCCTTGCTACTCTTAATCCACCCCTGTAGGTATGTACCGGGAGACTAGGTCACAGATGTATGGGGAAGACACGTTGTGGATGGCTTTGTATGCCAGGGTTAGGGTCTTGAACTTGAGTCTCTGGGCGATGGGTAGCCCAGGGAATGGGGATATCTACAGGGATCTAATTCAATGTATTTATTTGTTGTTGTTTTTTATTTAATTAACTGTGTATATATATTTAATAATTATATTATCTGTCACTTGTATATTATATCACAGCCTTGATGATAGATGGACACATATAGCTTGGTTTGATTTTTGCATTTTACATTTTTTGTACTGTGGCTGTGTCTCCACTGTCAGGCCCTGGTCATTTCTGCTGTTTGTTTCATTTTTTTCTTTACTTTGGTGTCTTACACGTTTCACACTTATAGTGAGACAAGTTGACATGCTACAGATTCAATATCCACATCGCAGATTAGTGTCCAAGTGGGACATTTTCCTTGACTTTACATCTACTGTACTACACTGGTGATTTTACACCTACTAAAAAAATCTGAAATTTATACATTAGCGAAGCAGCACATTTTCATAATTAATAGCACATTTACCACGTAAATTTTCACATCTGAGTTGCAGCAGACAAGGGGGAGGTCATATACTTATAAGTACATAGGTAATGAATACCTGACAAGTTCTGCTTTTGCTCCTACAGGTGATTATTTATTTTGAACATGTGGCTTCCTCCCCTAGGATTCAATTATGGGTCAGTATATTTAGTCTGGCACATCGTACCATAGGGAAATATTTTCCTTCTGCACTAAATTTTGTCCAAGAAAATGGTAATTAAGTGAAAAACCATGAAAGGTTGCTTTCTATGGTCAATCAACTTTCACTCCATTTAAAAAAAAAAATGCAGCGAAATATTACGGCACGTTGTAAATATGTGACAAAAGTTTTGAGAATCTAAAAAACTCCAAGCAGTCGTGGAACATAATAATTAAAAACTGTAAAGCAAATGATGAAACATTTGGAAAAAATGTATTCTAGGAACAAAAATATAAGTTTTGAATAATTTTGGGGCTTTCCAGGCATGAGAGACCATGGTTGGTTATATGTATTAGTCTAGTACAGTACAGCAAAAGTGTAAACCAAATATCACTTTTTTTATTGAATGAAGAAAATTCATTTTAAAGCTGTATTCACACAATGCATTTGCAATGCAAAAATGTAAATATCAAAATGAGTCTATTTACAGCGATTCAGGAAAATTGTAGCAATAAAATAGAAATGAGCGGATCGATCCATGAGGATCATGTTTAATTTCCTGAAATTCGCAGTTTCACCTGAATTCGAACATTTTAAGATTCAATTCACAAAAAACTTGCCCACACTGCCCAAACTACTGAAGCATCAGAGATTGGGCTAATGTCATTTTGTGTTGCCATGCTGGCCTCCTTATAATGCCCTGCTGCTACGACATCCAACCGATTACTATTACTTTCATGTATTTCCAGTATGGCTGCATTCACACATATCTGGTTTGGTCTTGTGTAAAAAATGGTATAAGATTTTCTAATGGATCTCAAGGAAAGCTGAAAAAAAGAGTTCAAAATTAAACCTTTGAACACATTGCAATGTATTCCATTATTGTATTCAGCTCCGTATCTTTAAAATGAAAACCCAGAAGTCCAAAATTTCAGAAGCCATTCCATTTTACTATCTAACAGCCACTAATTTAAAAAGAAGCTGTCATCAGAAAATTACCTATTGTTTAAATCAAGTTTTTGTGTTGCATGTATTTTTTTTTTTTTTTTTTTTAAATGTCAGCAATTTTTTTTTTCAAAACTATCTTTTAAAGAAAATAAAATGATAAAATTATTAATCTTACAATTTTCACTTTATCCACTGGGGCTTTTTTAGACCCTAACTTCCTGTCCTTTCAGGAAGAGTTTATAGGATTTTTTTTATCAGTAGATGCTGGATTAGAATGACAGGTAACGTCTCTAACACAGGATTTACCAATCACAATAGGTGATGCCACAACTGACTTCCTTTCACAATGCCCTTTGTACATACACATAAGACACTTCAACAAACAATAGGGTCAGGATCCAACTAATATGGCTAATGTACATGTCTTATTTCCTAAAAGAAAACACAAAAACCTAATTTAACCCCTTCATCACCCCTGTGCCATTTTTTTTTTCGTTTTTGCGCTTTCATTTTTTGCTCCCCTTCTTTCCAGAGACATTTTTTATTTTTTGGTCAATATGGCCATGTAAGGGTTTATTTTTTGCGGGACAAGTCGTACTTTTGAACAACACCATTGACTTTACCATATAGTGTACTGGAAAACGGGAAAAAAATTCCAAGTGCAGTGAAATTGCAAAAAAAGTGTATAGGTCCTTTTTTATTTAAGTGGTGAAAAAAAAATCCAAAGTTTGTAAAAAAAAAAAAATTGCCATTTTCCAAGATCCGTGCCTTTTTTTTTCACTTTGCACTTGCTGTAATAGTCTCCATGGGAATATATAGATAATAACCACGCTCAGGGTAATTTGCAAAAAGTGGAACAGTTTATTCAAAATATTTTACATTCACCACACCGTAGAGAAAAAAAGGAGCTTAAAGCAATATGTCGTGACGTTTCGACCAGAAATGGTCTTTCTCAAACATCATTACAAGAAAAATATAAATACATTAGTCACATAAAAAAATCATACAGATGTGTGCTATACAGTATATTACATGAGATTAAATATACACATATTTACAGAGATGGCAATGATTACCAGAATATTAATGTAGCAAGTATATATTGGGGAGAGGGTAGAGTCAGAGGAGAGGTAGGAATATTCCCTAAAATACATGAAGGCATGTATAATAAATAGTGTGGGCTACAGACCTAAATTGGCTCCAAAATGTGGGGGTCATAGTATCATGACTACGGTGTGGTGAATGTAAAATATTTTGAATAAACTGTTCCACTTTTTGCAAATTACCCTGAGTGCGGTTGTTATCTATATATTTACCTGAGGAGAGTATCCCATTCAGCCAGCACCTTATCTACAGCTGAGTGCACATCTTCTTCTATTATAGTCTCCATGGGAGACTAGAAGTTGTGATCATCTGATCGCCTGTGTGTAGCAGCAATGTCCACTTGCTATGAGCGCCGACCGCTGGGGCGGTGCTCATAGCATCCTGGCAATGACAACCGCAGGGGTCTCCTGTTGATCCCGGGTTGTCATGCCAACCCATCGGTGACCCACGGTCATGTGACACGGGTGACGATGGGCGGGACTTGTGCTTGTGACGTCCTTCTGCCGTGGCCATGTTAAATGCCGCTGTCAGAGATTGACAGCAGCATTTAACATGTTAACAGCCGTGGGTGGATTGCGATTCAATCCACAGCTGTTAGGAGCACATGACAGCAGATCAGCTGTCATGTCCCCGGAAAGGTGCGGGCTCATAGCTGGAGCCTGCACCAAAGGGAGAGACACAACATGTGCGGTACAAGGACGGCACATGTCAGAAAGGGGTTAATCAATAGGTCATTTTGTGATGATAGTTTAAATTTTAGTCAACATGAACATACAGAAAGAGAATCCACAGTGCATCCCTCATTAATGAAAAAACCACTGGGATGAATACAATGCGGATGAACTAAACCAACAGACAGTACTCTATGCTATAAAAAAAACAAGCAATCCATTATCCAAAAGTTTATCACCAATTTATTAAAATAGTAACATCTACTTATTTGGACATGTGGCAGTATTCTTGAAATTTTGAAAATGTATTAGGGTGCTTGGGCTTGCTCATTACTCGGCCGAGTATCGGGGGTACTCGAACACAATGCTTGTGTCCCTGTCCCACATGTTTCACAGCTGTTAGACAGCCAATCAACATGGGGGGATTGCCTGCCATACAGTGTAATGCAGTTGCCAAGTTGGCTACTGACATTACTGTGATTGGCCGGCCACATCGCGTCATTGAGCCTATCTAAGACCCGGGGTCCCGATGCTCAGTCCACTGACTTCTGAAATCAGAGGATAAAATTACTATTCACTGCTTTTCTCCGCCAATCTCTCCACGCCAAGAGATGGGCGGGTGAAGCAGTAAATATTCATTAAGTATTTACATCTGCTTAACTGGCAGATGAATTATTTAAAAACAAATAAAGACACACAAAAGTCCTTTATTTAAAAAACAATCCCTGACAAATCCCCTTATTTACACATTTATTAGAAAGTAAAGGTCTCACGCAGGTCTGACGTAGTCCACGGCACCACGATCACCACTCCGATGTCCGCAGCATATGAAGCATCGTGCACAGAATAAAGCTGAAGCAGCCGCTACCAGTTCTCACACTGAGGGTAGTGAAAGAGCCTGCCACTGGGATAAGGGGTGATGTCACGAAGGTTACCGCTGGTCACAGATGTCAGTTCCTACGCTGCCCTCAGCATGACCGGTAACCTTCCTGACACAGCCGCTGGATCTAGCAGAATCGAGGATCATCATGGGACCTCGATTTGGATTACATCAGAGGACCTGCGGGGGAGTGATTTTTGGGTAATAAATTGGTGAAAGAGGAGATTTTTCTTGGAGTGTAATTTTTTTTTTTAAATAAAGGACTTTTCTCTGTGTGGGTTTTCTTTCTTTTTACTCACGAGGCTGGGAATGGGGGTGTCTGACTGATGCCTCCCCATTACTAACCCCTGAGCTTGGTATCAGTGGCAGCTGCTGACAACAACCCCAAAAAGAATTACCCCGATTGCCATCGCTCCAAGGCAATCGTAAAAAGCCGAGGCTAAGCTCTATGATTGGCACATCAAATATGATGCGCCATTTCTGGAGTGACTGCAGGTGTGTATTTTTAGGCTGGGGAGGGCCCAAAACTGTGGGCCTCCCCAGCCTGAAAATACAAGCCTGTAGCTGTCTGCTTTCCCTTAGCTGATTATTAACAATAGGGTGGAACCCACGCCTTTTTTTTAATATATTTATTTGTTCCTAGAAAGCTGCCTAATATCTGCCAGCTATTTCCCTATCTCTCTGTATCTATCTATCTATCTATCTATCTCTATAACTAAGCCTTTTTTCCTTTTTTTTCAACTAGATTTAAACAGCATTCATTGCTGTTCAAAAACGCAGGTAAAAAAAACGCAACATGTGCACACAGCAGGGAGGCTTTAAGGTTTCTGGAGTTCACAGCTGCTGGGACACCTGGAGGTTATGAACTAAGGTTACCAGAGTTCACAGCCTCCAGGTGTTGCAGCAGCTGGGAATTCCAGTAACCTTAAGGTTTCTGGGCCTCACAGCTGTCGGTAGACCTGGGGCCTGTGAACTCTGGTACCCTTTATGGCTATCTACTGCTAAAAGTGACAGGGAAATACAGTGAGAGATCATTACACAGGCAAGAATGTTTCTTAAAATCTTTTCCTGTAAAAGCCTTCGGCTTTGTATGTTTATTGTCAGTCCGTAAAAGTTGCGTAATACTTTGACAACATTGTTGACAGCAGTTACCTGGGAGTCAGATATGCATCCAGGGGTCTTCCCCATGCTGTTCCCATTCCATTTCAGCCATGTTTAAATCCATTTCAGTGATTTTATGGCCCCCTTCAGACCTCCTGGTAGGGTCTGCTGGAAAAATACTCACTTCCCATTGGCATCCATTATGCTCTTTACTTGAGTCGAGCACTCTAGCATTACGAAAATCTTGTTACAAGTAACGAACATTGGAGCATTTTAGTGCTTGCCCAGATTTTGAGGTTCAACCACCAATAAGAGTTCAAAACTAATCAAATAGTACAGTGTCTGGACAGAAAATCCTCTACACCTAAATAACTATTGTGCTAATGACTGTAAAACAGTACAGTGTTCAAGGTACTGATGATAGAGAGCAGTGGCAACAGTTTTTGAGGTCAAATATTTTAGGAAATATTTTTTCAGAAGAAAAGATCTAAAGGAGTAAAAATGTGATAGTATTGGACTGCACTAGAGATGAGCGTTGTTCTACTCGAACTGTTCGCCAATCTCAAATTCGAGCTGTTTTGGGCGGTGTTCGAGCCGTTCGGCGAACACGAACAATTTGAGAAAAATTCGGCTGTTCGAGGTTATGTTCGATAACTGTTCGTGCACCAAAATCATAACTGGATTTTTTCTCAGTAATGATGAAAATTAATGTTAATACGCAGTTTGAGTGTACAGCGGGGTGGGGGGAGGGGCAGGGGATGGATCTCTGCAGGAACAATGAAGATCTCCATTTTTTTTTCTCTTTCCCGCATTTGCAGTGGGGAGGTGCAATCTGTCAGCCTATCAGCAGCGCACACACGGAGCGAAGTGCTTTTTTTCACACAAGCAAGGGCATGTGTCATTGGCAGTGTATGTCACATGTCCTTGCCCTATAAGACCAAGCCATTTTCCCCGTCGCCACCATTTTCTCACTGCTGCAGCTGCATGTTAGACGGCACCGCTGTTGCTGTGTGCGCTATACCTTGTTAATTTCAAGCCAATTTTCGCACAAATCTACAGATAGCTTGGGAGTAGGGAATAGTTGTGATTGCAGTCCTTTTAAGGACTAGGTTACAGCATTTCCTACGACTTTTATCAGGCAGGTCTGTGCTCTTAAATAGATAGATTGTGGGAGTAAAGACTAATTGTAATTGGAGTCCTTTTCAGGACTAGGTTACATCAGTTCCTATCAGTTTTTGCCAGGCAGGTCTGTGCCAGTGCTGTGCAAGTTTTTTTCACAGCATTTGGCTGAATCTAGCAAAGCTAATCCTTTCTGGCCTATTGCAGAGTGTGTTAGTCAGTGGAGTAGCCTATCTGTGTTGCAAGATATACCACCTGTGTATAGAATACCAATTTTTTTACTGCACCTAGTGAAGTAAAATCTTTTGGGCATAGCATCATTCTATTAGTCCATCTATACTGACCTCCATCAGGTTGCAAATTGAATATAATTTTTTTCTGCATCTAGCTCTGAAAAAATATTGGACTTCTAGCTGTGTGTGGGACTTGTTCTATTAATCCATCTATACAGACCTCCATCAGGTTGCAAACTGAATATATTTTTTTCTGCATCTACCTCTGAAAAAATATTGGGCTTCTAGCTGTGTGTGGGACTTGTTGCATTAGTCCATCTATACTGACCTCCATCAGGTTGCAAACTGAATATATTTTTTTCTGCATCTACCTCTGAAAAAATATTGGGCTTCTAGCTGTGTGTGGGACTTGTTGTATTAGTCCATCTATACTGACCTCCATCAGGTTGCAAACTGAATATATTTTTTTCTGCATCTACCTCTGAAAAAATATTGGGCTTCTAGCTGTGTGTGGGACTTGTTCTATTAATCCATCTATACAGACCTCCATCAGGTTGCAAACTGAATATATTTTTTTCTGCATCTACCTCTGAAAAAATATTGGGCTTCTAGCTGTGTGTGGGACTTGTTCTATTAATCCATCTATACAGACCTCCATCAGGTTGCAAACTGAATATATTTTTTTCTGCATCTACCTCTGAAAAAATATTGGGCTTCTAGCTGTGTGTGGGACTTGTTCTATTAATCCATCTATACAGACCTCCATCAGGTTGCAAACTGAATATATTTTTTTCTGCATCTACCTCTGAAAAAATATTGGGCTTCTAGCTGTGTGTGGGACTTGTTCTATTAATCCATCTATACAGACCTCCATCAGGTTGCAAACTGAATATATTTTTTTCTGCATCTACCTCTGAAAAAATATTGGGCTTCTAGCTGTGTGTGGGACTTGTTCTATTAATCCATCTATACAGACCTCCATCAGGTTGCAAACTGAATATATTTTTTTCTGCATCTACCTCTGAAAAAATATTGGGCTTCTAGCTGTGTGTGGGACTTGTTCTATTAATCCATCTATACAGACCTCCATCAGGTTGCAAACTGAATATATTTTTTTCTGCATCTACCTCTGAAAAAATATTGGGCTTCTAGCTGTGTGTGGGACTTGTTCTATTAATCCATCTATACAGACCTCCATCAGGTTGCAAATTGAATATAATTTTTTCTGCATCTACCTCTGAAAAAATATTGGGCTTCTAGCTGTGTGTGGGACTTGTTCTATTAATCCATCTATACAGACCTCCATCAGGTTGCAAACTGAATATATTTTTTTCTGCATCTACCTCTGAAAAAATATTGGGCTTCTAGCTGTGTGTGGGACTTGTTCTATTAATCCATCTATACAGACCTCCATCAGGTTGCAAACTGAATATATTTTTTTCTGCATCTACCTCTGAAAAAATATTGGGCTTCTAGCTGTGTGTGGGAATTGTTCTATTAATCCATCTATACAGACCTCCATCAGGTTGCAAATTGAATATAATTTTTTTCTGCATCTAACCCAGCCAATAGTTTTGGCCTAATACCACAGTTTGGCCACTCAGCTCTGCTCGGTTCCCATCCATTGTTTTTTTGTGCAAACAACTCCAGAGTTGTGAATTAGTTAACCACCAAAATGAGTGGAAAAAGGCCTGCTGCTGGTGGAAAGGGGAATAGGCATGTTGGGAAGGGGAGAAAAGGTTGTGTCCGTGGGGTAGGTGTTAAAGCAACAGTAACACCTGCAGAAGAAAGACCATCTTCCAGCCAAACTAAAATGTCTACTTCTTTTAGCGGACAATGTGATAAGATCCCTTTCTTACGGCCACGCCAATCGCTACAAATTCCAGATGAGGCACAAAAACAGCAGGTGCTTCAACGGATATCAAGTGCTCCTTTAAGTGGGCTCTCCTCCACATCAACTTCAACATCACAAATACTCCAGTCCTCAAAGGTGTCACCCCAATCGCACTTGCTTCCTCACAGCTCCCAAATCTCCAGCTGCCCGTCTGAGTATGAGGTAGAACAGATGGTTGAGTCTGCAGAGCTGTTTACTCATACTATAGCCTGGGAATCAGAGGTCGACTCCAGTGCTTCTGTGAATCCAGACGAGGAAATGATCTGGACTGATGCCCAGAATCTTTATGAGTCGGATCCAGGACCAGACGCAGAAGGTTCTGACCATAATGTAGACCCTCATTCCCAAACTGTAACTCCTGTTGGTGGAAACAATGAGGAAGACGATGATAAGACTCAAATACCTGATTGGAGCGACAACTTTAGTTTTTTGTCAGGGCAGGAACAGGTTGGCTCTGAGGACGACGGGTGTGATAACGCACAGGGTGATGATGATGAGGTTGGAGATCCCACTTACTGTCAACCCACAGTCAGCCAAGAGATGAGGTCAGCAGAGGAGGTGGAGGAAGATGCTAGTGACGACGAGGTCAGGTTGCGCCTTCCTGGACAGAGACGTAGTACTGGAAGCACGTCAACAACTGCATCCTCAAACACAACTCTGCCTCTCACCACAAGTCGTGGTGGCTCTTCAGGTCGCATGGGTGCTAAGCCTTGCATAGCCTGGGCATTTTTTCAGATCGATAAAGATGACCCAACTTGTGTTATCTGTAACATTTGTCAGCAAAAGCTAAGTAGAGGCCAAAAAATACATAGTTTGAGTACTTCATGCATGAACCGGCACATGGACATGAAGCATAAGTTGCAGTGGGAAGCTCAGTGTGCTACAATGCGGCCTAGCCGGCCGGGCCAACCACCGTCTGCCATATCTTGTGCATCCGCGGCCTCTTCATCCTCTGTGACTGGGGGGACAGCAGTCACACCTGTTTTGGGGCGCAGACCTGCCACCTCTTTACCCGCAACAGCCAGCGTGATTGGCAGGTCATCATTTTCTTTGGAGGTGGTAACACCAGCTGGTGTTGAGCGCTGTCCGACATCGATAGCACCACCTTTGGATCAAGGCAACCTAACATGTCCGCCTGCATCTTCCTCACAGACCGGCAGTTTGCCGGGGACACCCTTATCAACCCCGTCTAAGCACAATAGCCAGCCCTCGGTCCCTCAGATGTGGACAAGTAAAAGACCATTTCCTCCTAGCCATGAGAAAGCTAAGAGGTTGAATTTCACCATCTGCAAGCTCTTGGCTACAGAAATGCTGCCTTTCCGCCTGGTGGACACAGAGGATTTTCGAGACCTTATGTCCGTCGCAGTGCCCCAGTACCAGATGCCCAGTCGGCACTACTTCTCAAAGAAAGTTGTGCCTGCGCTCCACCAGCATGTCGCACACAACATCACCGCTTCTTTGAGAAACTCTGTGTGTGACAGGGTGCATTTCACCACAGACACTTGGACGAGTAGGCATGGACAGGGGCGTTACATGTCGCTGACTGGGCACTGGGTAACTATGGTGACAGCAGGACAAGGGGCTGCTGTCCAAGTCTTGCCATCCCCACGAGTTGTGCGTCAATCCTCTTTATGTCAAAGTTCCTCCACTGCTTCTGCCTCCTCAACCTCCTCTCGGTCTTCCACCTGCACCCAAAGCCTGTCTGGTCATGCCACAAGCTTTCTAACTGCGCAGAAGGGATCCTGCACACCTCCTTACTATGCTGGCAGTAGGGCTCAACGTCATCAGGCGGTTTTTACATTGAAATGTCTGGGAAATGTGAGTCACACAGCTGAGGAGTTGTGGTCAGCTCTGGAGAACCAATTTCATGAATGGTTGTCTCCACTGGACCTGAAACCAGGGAAGGCCGTGTGCGACAATGCTGCAAACCTGGGTGCGGCCCTTCGCCGGGGCAATGTCACACACGTGCCTTGTATGGCTCAAGTGTTGAACCTGGTTGTCCAGCAATTTTTAGCCCACTATCCCAGACTAGATGGCCTTCTGCAGAGGGCACGGTCGCTGTGTGCTCACTTCCGCCATTCGCATCCCGCAGCTCAGCGACTTACATCTCTACAGAAGTCGTTGGGCCTGCCACTTCACCGGCTAAAATGCGATGTGCCTACCCGGTGGAATTCAACTCTGCACATGTTGCAGCGACTGTGGCAGCACCGACAAGCCCTGGTGCAATACGTTCTGACGTATAGCCTGGGCCAACGAGATTCAGAGGTGGGGCAAATCACGCTGGAGGAGTGGTCTCAGATCAGGGACCTATGCACCCTTCTGCACAGTTTTGAAATGGCGACGAAGATGTTTAGTGCTGACGATGCCATTATCAGCATGACTATTCCGGTGATTTACATGCTGGAGCACATGTTAAACAGAATTCGGAGTCAGGTGGTGGCACAAGAGGAGGTGGAGGAAGTAGAGGAGGAGGAGTTGTATGCGGAAGGGCTAACATCTGCAAGGTCCAGACGGTCGGCAGCACCAAGGCGGCAGGCATGTGAGGGTGGGGGAGATGGTTTTACCAGGGCGCATGGTAGCAGCCAAACTAGTGAGGAAGGTGCAGGAGCCCAGGAAGAAGTGGAGGACGAACTGATGGAAGACTCATCAGATGAGGGAGACCTTGATCACATTTCTGTTGTGCGAGGTTGGGGGGAGAGGACAGAGGAAGGAAGCATGATTGTTACCTCGCCACCAACACAACAGGGACTTGGTGCTCCTGGATGCGCAACACACATGAGTGCCTTCTTGCTGCACTACCTGCAACATGACCCTCGAATTGTGAGAATTAGAAATAATCCTGACTACTGGGTTGCCACACTGTTAGATCCCCGGTACAAAAGTAAATTTGCAGAAATTATTCCTGCCATAGAAAGGGATGCACGCATGCAGGAGTATCAGCAGAGACTGTTGCAGAATCTTACATGTGCTTTTCCACAAAATACCAGTGGTGCACGTAGTGAATCTCACAGTTCCAACTTGCCAACCGTGGGACCGTCAAGTGTTCAGCACTCAAACCGTAACAGAACCACAGTATCTGCTGGTAACATCAATTTTGCGGAATCATTTCACCACTTTTTTAGCCCATCCTTTGCAAGGCCACAGGAGACAAGAAATCTGACACATAGTCAACGCCTAGAGACGATGGTACAGGAGTATCTCCAAGTAAACATTGAAGCAACGACTGTGTCACTGGACCCTTGCTCTTTTTGGGCTTCCAATCTGGATAAATGGCCGGAGCTAGCCACTTACGCCTTGGAGATCTTGTCATGCCCCGCAGCCAGCGTTCTGTCTGAACGTGTGTTCAGCGCTGCTGGTGGTGTGCTGACAGATAAGCGCACGCGGCTCTCCACTGATAATGTAGACAGACTCACGTTCATAAAGATGAACAAATCATGGATCCGAAACGACTTTTCTACCCCTGTGTCATCCTGGGGAGAGTAAAAGCTTGATGATTGGTTAAAATCACCCTACCAACCGTTTTAAGCTTTCAAATTACTAATCATGTTTATCTGTATCTTGGCTGGAAAATAATTTGGGCTTTGTAGCAGTGTGCAGCACTGATTCTATTAGGCCATCTATAATAAGCTCCACCAGATTTAAAATTACTAATCATGTTTATCTGTATCTTGACTGGAAAATAATTTGGGCTTTGTAGCAGTGTGCAGCACTGATCCTATTAGGCCATCTATAGTAAAGCTTCACCAGATTTAAAATTAATAATAATTTTTAGCTGCATCTAGCCCGGAAAATAATTTTGGGGCTCCGAGATGCGCAAGACACATAAGTGCCTTCTTGCTGCACTACCTGCAGCATGACCCTCATATTGTCAGAATTCGAAGTAATCATGACTACTGGGTTGCCACACTCTTAGATCCCCCAAACTTTTCGATCAACCTTTTCATTTTAATAAAGACCAAAAAAATGGTCATTTTTGAAATTATAAGCATTAGCAGGTTGTTAGAAACTGAAATCAAACAGTTTTCAACTCAAAACTTTATTCTAGGTGATGTTACATTTTCACATAGGACCCCTTGTTCGAAAGGAGCTTCTGAACTCTCTCGTCCATTGAATTTGTCAGGTTTTGGATGGTTTCTGCTTCAATTGTTTTGCATGAGGACAGAATACCCTCCCAGAGCTGTTGCTTAGATGTGAACTGCCTCCCGCCATCATAGACACTCCTTTTAATGATGCTCCAAAGGTTCTGAATGGGGTACAGGTCAGGGGAGCATGGGGGTCACACCATAAGTTTGTCCCCTTTTATGCCCATATCAGCCAGAGATGCAGATGTTTTATGTGCAGCATGAGATGGTGCATTATCATGCAGAAAAATGATCTTGCTGTGAAATACACGGTTCTTCTTCTTGAACCATGGCAGGAACTGCTGTTTGAGAAAATCCACATACATTATGGAGTTCATCTTTAGCGCCTTCAGGGATCCTAAAGGGGCCGACAATCTCTCTCCCCATGATTCCAGCCCAAAACATTACTCCACCTCCTCCTTGTTGGCGCTGTAGCCGTGTTTGCGTGGGGTGTCCATCAACCAGCCATCCTCCACTCCATCCATCTGGACCATCGAGCGCTGCAAGGCACTCATCCGTGAACAAAACAGTTTTGAAATCAGTCTTCATGTAATGTTTGGCCCACTGGAGCCGTTTCTGCTTGTGTGAAGTGGATAGAGGAGGTCGACAGGATGGCGTATGCACAGCTGCAAACCTCTGAAGGAACCTGCATCTTGTTGTTCGGGGGACGTTGGTGGCACAAGCAGCTTCAAAAACTTGTCTGCTGCTATGACAAGGCTTTTTTGCCGCTGCTCTTTCAACCTGACGTAATTGCCTGTAGGAAAGAGTCCTCAATTTGCCCTTATCAGCACGCACACGTGTGTACTGTGAATCAGCTACATACTTCTTGATTGCCAAGACACTTCATCCTGATCATCGCACAATGTTGATTGTAGTCATGCCTTGACCTAAACACTCCACAATTTGTTGCTTCTCAGCAGCCGACACATCCTTTTTCTTTCCCATTTTGGCAGAAAATGTAGGCTGCTTAATAATGTGAGACAGCCTTCTTAAGTAGTCTTGCCTTTCATTGGACACACCTGCCAAACTAATTAGCACAGGTGTCTGCAATTGCTTACAGTGATATAAAAAGCCCTGACACACATCACCATCAATGAGTTTAACTGACAAACAAACAAATTCTTCCCTTATCACTCCTAAACACTTTTTGCATAATAATTTGGAACGCAGTGTACATGT
Source organism: Phyllobates terribilis (assembly GCF_046119375.1). Taxonomy (NCBI): domain Eukaryota; kingdom Metazoa; phylum Chordata; class Amphibia; order Anura; family Dendrobatidae; genus Phyllobates; species Phyllobates terribilis. Next base: position 121,547,779 of record NW_027362762.1, on the reverse strand, counting down.
GCTTTTCCACAAAACACCAGTGGTTCACGTAGTGAATCTTACAGTTCTAACTTGCCAACCGTGGTCTGTATGGAGTTGTTCAATAAAGGGCCCAAAATTAAGATAACATAGATGGGAGAGGTCTCTATGAATAGGAATTCCTAAGTATTTGATACCCTGTGAGGGCCAGGCAAAGGGAAAGTTGGACTGGATGGAATCCTATATGAATTTGGGGAGGGAGACATCGAGGGCCTCAGACTTCGCTGCATTGATTTTAAAATTTGACCATGTAACAAAGTGATCTATTTTAGCCATAACAGCATGGATGGATATTTGTGATTGAGTGATATATACTAGGACATCATCAGCAAATAGAGAGCACTTGTACTCGGTGCCTCCCACCTCAATCCACCTAATATTGGGGTTATGGCGAATTGATGAGAGCAGGTGCTCCGTCACTAGGATGTATAAGAGAGGGGACAGAGGACATCCCTGCCTTGTCCCATTGGTGATTGTGAAAGTTGATGAAAATGTTCTGATGCACCCCCTGGGCCTTGGGACACCCGGAGCCGGACCCTTTTTGGTGGATGCTGGTGGTTGTAGTCTTCGTGGCGGCGACCCGGTTCCGTGGCTCAGGGTGGTCAAACCAGTGGCGGAACTATTTATGTGGTTTTGATGTTTAAATGTCCGACTACGCCACCCGTGGATTGCGGTCAGAGTGAACCGCCGCTGCAGGGCAGACCGCTGAGGCTGGTGATGTGGGTGCAGCAGAGCGTAGCATAACTCCCCACGGGAGGAGTATAGCCTCAGGGCAGTGTATGCGGAGGATGGGGGTGATGGTGCAGGGCAGCAGCAGTAACGACACGGAGTCAGTGATGCAGTCCAGGGCCTTTACTCACAGTTCTTATTATCCAGACCACGTCTGCAGGTAACGGCTGCCCACGTCGTACTGTGCTCACCAGGTGAGGGGCTCAGACAACTCCCAGATAACTTTGGAGCGCTTCACAGGACCCCCTTTTTGTGTCCTTTGTCTGGCCTTTCTTACCAACCCTTCTGTCCGGCTGCCTCGGGCCTCCTCTTGGTAAACTTGGCGCCAGTTTCCCTGACCCTATGTGGTGCCTTCCTAGCGGGTGTAGCGAGTTGCTGCGCCACATAAAATGTCACAGCCTCCGGTTTCTAGCTGAGGGTCGTTTCCTGCCTCCACTAGTTTCGGGGACCGGTCTCCCCCTTTGGCCTGACCCCTCCACGCAGGTGGATTCGGGCGTGCGGTGGCGACTCGCCCGTCCGCACCCCTGGGATCCCTTCATTCCTCGTTCCTGTAGCCTTCTCCGCTCCTCTTCCTTCCTTCTCCCTCTTCCAGGCCTGGGCCTCTGTTACTAGGCCCGCCTCCGGAGCAGAGCTCATGCAGAGCCCCTGCTCCCTGCCACTTCTGCTCAGACTTCTCTGCACTGAACTAAGATGGTGCCCACCTTTTATACTCCCTTCTCAATGCACACAGGAACTGCTTCCTCCCTGCTCCTGCACTACAGGGTTCCCCTTCCTCAGTGTTCCCTCCCCCCACTCCAGCCAGGGACAGGGACTGTCGTGCCCATCTCAGAGGCATATTGGTCGCCCTGCCCCACGGCAATGTGGTGTAATGCATGCAGGTGTCGGGTCCTGATCCACACTCCATCCTTACCTGAGAGTGAGATATCACACCTCTGGGTGAGGTGCAATACCTCTGTAGCAACCGAGCCCTCAGGGTGCTACAGTTCCATTTATCTTCAGCCTAGGTGACGTATTGTGATACAGGGCCGTGATTTTGGCTATAAAAGGGTCCCCTAGACCCCTACCCCAAGCTTTTTAAGAGAATCATATATGGCGTGCCAGGAGACTCTATGGAATGCTTTCTCAGCATCCAACGAGAGTATCTAATTACAAATTTTTAACTGCATCTAGCCCAGGAAATACTTTGTGCCTAGTAGCAGTGTCTGCTAGTCAGCGGATTATCCCGGCTGTTAAGCAAGCTACACCACCTGTAGTTTAGACACTTAATTTTTTCAAAGGAAATGCTTCGGGACCATGGGATACTCAGTGAAGAGCATCAGGAGGCACCCCAAGGCATAGGGGCTGGGACTGGCAGTAGGATGCCTTGCGGTGGACAGCCGAGCTCGATCCTTATAAAAGCTTTTTAACTGCAGCAGCTTTAGTGGACGCTACTGGAGCTGGAATTACGCGGCTGCTGGCATGAGACTTGCCCTCCAATAGATCCTTGTAAATGGATTTAAAGTGTATTCATTCAAATTAGAGAGACAATTTAAATTAAAAAGCTTAGAGCTGCCTCCACCACAGGGGGGCTCGCTCGACCCACCAGCGGACAGGCACCAGTATTGGGAGAGGGGGGCTGGCCATCAGGGTTCACCGCGGCTCTGGCACAAACCCGGCGACACGGAGGTGGTACGGGCAGGAGCGGACTGGCCGTGTCGGCTTCTCACTTTTTGGATTTTAGAAGGGCATGACATGCCTATATCTGTGTCTCCCCCTCCTTTTACTCCTCCACCTCTTTTATTTTCGCATGACTATATGTACTTGTCACTTTTCCATGTGTTAGTTATGTCTTCTGAGCAGTTTGTCAGCTTTTGGACACCTTTGAAGGTGTTTTCTATGTGTTTCTATGTGTTTTTGTTTGCCTGCCATTGGTTTTAACGGTGTTCGAAGGTGTTCAACGAACAGTTCGACGAACAGTTCGGCGAACACACGGGTGTTCGACGAACCGAACCGAACTCGAACACTACGGGGGTGGCTCAACACTAGACTGCACTATAGAACTGTATAAACTAGCGCCTCATCCAAGTTATCCACATATTTAAGCAACGTTTCTCCTCCTCCTGCTTTCTCTCAGCTTTTCTCAGCACTTGTAAATAAATATTGGCAATCCATATTAGGAGTCATCCGCCAAGTATTGTGAGTTCCCATTTGGCAGTGAAACATCCCTTTGCTTAGATAAACAATGGATTAAGATGTTCAAAAAACAAACTTTAAACTTTTCAAGCTCAAGTATTTTTGTTGATTTTTGCTCTAAATAATATTTGTTTTGGGAAAGTAATTTACTGAACAGGTATTACAATGAGAAAATTATTCTATATGTCATTTTTGCTACTTTGATAAAATTCACACAAAAAAATATATATATAACTTTCAGCAATTTTTTTTTTTTTAAATGGAACCTTAGCATTCGTTCTTTATTATTACACATGATTCTTATATCTTTACTTGAATATTATTGATACAACTAATGTTATGCCACATTCACACATCCATGAAACACAGATTATAATACTGGGGCTGACTGCTGGGGGTATCCTGATCTCAGCTGACCCACCAGGCGGGCTGGGCATTGTAGTACAAACACAGTCCATATTTCACAGACTTGTGAGTTTAGCCTTTACAACCAGTTTAGCAAAGGACAATTATTTTCTCATCTCTCCAATAAATAAAGAATGGTTGGACTGAGCGTATTTTTTTTTTTATGGAGGTAATAGGTACCAGTATTATATCCAGTAGTATCTCTTCTTTTTAATTTTTCCCCATCTCGAGGATCCTCTTCAGCCTCTTCACTTCAGGCCAAGACATCCAGTATGACTAGGTCTCCGACGTCTCAGTGCGCCATGCCATTACTAGTGCAACACGCGTTGTAATGTTGTGTCGTCACAATGTGCACTTCGCCAGAACATCAGAGGCCTAGTCCTGCAAATAGTCTTAGCCTGGAATAAAGAGGCTGAAGAGAATCCATGATATAGGGAAGGAGAAAAAAAGAGAAAAAGAAGAGGCACAGAAGACAGAGCAGAAGGCTGCGGAAAAGATGGGACAGGTAAACGATATGGTGAGTATTATTATTTTTTTAAACTATTTGCCTGGTAGTCTATGATTCAGCGAAATAAAGGCCTCGACTTTCTGCCATGTTACTGAATTCACTCTGTGAAAAAAATGTGAAAAAATCCATATTCTAAGTGTTACGGATCCGGGTGGTGGAACCTCTGTTCTGCGGTGCAAGGAGGGGCCAGAGGGGCGTGACTAAGTATCAACTCGGTCCGACCAAGGTCGCATGGTGGCCCATCGACTCCGTGAACCAGGGAGGAACCGAGCAGAGGGACCAGGTGCCACTCTGGGACCGACCTTGTATGAGAGCAGATGACTCCCACGGGTCAGAAGGCAGGAACTGACCGGTACAGCAGATGAGCTTCGGCTGGCAGGCTGACGGGTGGTCCGGGTAGACAAGCAGGCTGATTAGGCAGATAGTCAGGTGAGTGTTCCGGGTAGGCAAGCTGGCGGCACAACAGGTAGCTGGCTGGTGCTTCCAGGTAAGCGGGCAGACAGGCATGGCAGGTAACAGGCAGGTGCTTCCAGGTAAGCGGCCTGGCAGGCACGGCAGGTAACAGGCAGGTGCTTCCAGGTTAGCGGGCTGGCAGGCACGACAGGTAACAGGCAGGTACTTCAGGTAAGTGGGCTGGCAGGCACGGCAGGTAACAGGCAGGAGCTCCCAGGTAAGCAGGCGGGCAGAGCCCATAGACAGAATGGCGGACTGGACTGTAGACAGACTGTAGGGCTGAAGACGAGAAGTCAGGCAAGCGGACTGAACAGAAGATCAGATTGGTGGACAGGACTGACTTGCAGAGGACCTGGCTAAAGCAAAGTAAGAATCACAAAGCAACAACCTTGCACGGGCACCTCCATATTGGAGGAGGTGCCTTTTATAGGGGAAGTCCTCCGGCCATTGGCCGGGGACTTTTTAGGACGGCGCGCGCGGTCCCTTTAAGAGGGAGAAAGCGCGCGCCCTAAGCACAGAGCCAGAGAAGCTGCGTGCACCAGCAGCAGCTGCAGGGAGGCCGGAAGATGCCGAGGCAGGACCGAGGCGGTAAGGGGGACAGCGTCTCTGCCGGGCAGGAGGCAGAGACGCCAATGCTACACTGAGAATCTGAATTTTTGTATACTTTGAGGAAAATAAAATTCCACTCACAAAAATTGGCTAATTTCAAGTGTTGATCCAAAAGAAGGCAAAAACCACTATGAGGTGAATGCTAACTGTCTCTTATTAGGGTAAAAAATCTTTCTGTACTTGAAATATGAATGAACCATCCCAATATCCTGTGGCAGACAATTCCTTAGTCTCACTGGTTTAGCAGTAAAGAATCACCATTTGTGGTGGTGATGATGATGTAACCCTTCTTTCTTTTAGATGTAGACAATTGTCCTTTGTCATCACTACAAGCCTAAATGTTAACAGATAATTACACAGATCTCTGTACTGTCCTTTCATACACTTGTACATAGTGATTAGTTCACCCAAAAGTCTTCGTTTTTTCCAAATTGAATAACCCGAAGTTTAATAACCTTCCTTAGTACTGCAATCCACCCAGTCCCTGAATAACCTTTCTCACCCTTCTTTGTACCCATTCTATTTCTACTTAGGGAAAACAATAGCAACAGACAGTCCAGAATCCAATTCAGCTGTAGTCATAAAATCTCGATTGCAGTAAAATGATATGTAAAACACATTGTTCGCTAATCGCTAGTAATAACCATATATCCAGGGCTGTATTTGGCATTCATGCTGCCCTAGGCACTTTAAGTGGTCATGCCCTCAACTGATCAGTCAGACTGGGGTATGAACACACAGCATCTTTTTCAGACAGATTCATTCCGTAACCCACCTGAAAAAGCACTAAGTAAGTGCTAAAAAGAATGAATTCATGCACTACAATGTAAAAACGACTTGCTGTTTATATGCTCAGTCTTTTGAGGGTTTTGTTAACGGCTTCAGGTTTTCTACTACAAAAAGCAGTTTAAAAATAAGTGACTGATCCATTATATGGGTGGCTCCTACTTGGAAGCCGCTTACTAGGAAAAAAATTACAAAAACTAAAAGATGCCAGAAAAAACGACCAAAAAGAAGAAAAAAGCATATTCTGTGTGAAAAACTCAAGGCATTCGCAGACGTCTAACAAACGTGCACATACCCTGAAGGTGCCCATACCCTTCAGATGGTAGTTAAGACCCCCATCCATACACATTACACTAAATTTGGCTAAACCTGCCAATATCAACAGGTTCTGCTGAAGTCTAATATGTATGGAGGCCTCTGCCTGATGATTTTTGGGGGAGATAAGGATCCAGCATGTCCGTTTTCAGACTGAAGGTGCTTTTCTTCTCTAAGTGATAAGCTGCTGCCAGAGATGTCTAGCAGCAGCTCACTTAGAAAACACAGGCGCGCTCAGCAGAATGAGCGCTTCTGCATATGGGAGAGCCAGACGAGATAGCTGCTGGCCAAATGAACAGACAGCTGTCTATAGTTTATGGGTGCTTTAGGCAATTAACTGTTCAGCTGACAGACATTCAGACAGCTGTATTTTTAGTCCAGCACACTTACCTTATAATGTTTTAGTATCAAGTCTGATAAACTAAAGATTACAACATCTACACAACTGCATCACCACAACCATCGTCAGTACAGTAATAGATCAACAGAACCACTATCAGTACAGTAATACATCACCAGACCCTCCATCAGTGCAGTAATACATCACCACAACCATCATTAGTACAGTAATACATCACCACAACTTCCACCAGTACAGTATTTCATCACCACAACTAATATCAGCACAGTAATACGACACTACAACCTCCATCAGTACAGTAATACATAACCATAGCCCCTGTCAGTACAGTAATACATCACCACAACCTCCATCAGTACAGTAATAAATCACCACAACCACTGTCAGCAGAGTAATACATCACCACAACCACCATCAGTAAAGTAAAACATCACCACAACCTCCATTAGTACAGTAATACATCACAAAAGCCACCGTCAGTACAGGAATACATCACCAGAACCACCATCAGTACAGTAATACATCACCAGAACCTCCATCAATACATGAATACATTGCCAAGCTTAGTACAGCAATCAAATGTAGTGTCAGGTCAGTCCCATATATAATTGTATCGCATTAACCTACAACTCCCAGAATGTCCTTAATAATGATAAGGAGATGCTTGAAGTTGCTGTTACCAGCCATCATCAGACTGCAGACTATACAGGAACCACAGTACTGCTTGGAACTAGGCAGTAGCTTTATTAAACATATTGTGGTGCAGCGGCATTGCTATAATGATCTAGTATGTTTGTTTAGGCTATTTCCTCCCCCTCAGCTGACTGGTCACATGACTGTGACATCACACAGGTCCTTTTTGCTCACAGAAGGTATGGACACGTGACTGTGAGATAAGCACAGGTCCTGTGGCTGTTTCTACAGGATATAAAAACCCTGGTGATTTGAGACAAGTGTGTAGAGGTGCAAGGGGTATGACAGGCGTGATTCCTGTTACCCGTGTGCGGACACCGTGTGAGAGACATGAGGCTGTTCCCTGTGTGTGAGGGAACACCGCTCGTGTGAGGCCTGGTGAGGCCTGGTGAAGCCTGGTGGACTCCTGGAGGGTGAAGCCTGGATCTGAGTGAGAGAGATGCCAGTAAGCCTTCGAGGGCCAGAGGCTAAGAGGACTCCTGGAGGGTGAAGCCTGGATCTGAGTGTAACTAGATGCCAGTAAGCCTTGGAGGGCCAGAAGGCTAGAAACCCCTATCGGGCGGAACCAAATGGACTGAAGCAGCCGTAAGCCAGCAAAGTTAATACTCTTGTGTTATGGACACTTACCTGGACATTGTGTTAGTATTACCTTGCGGAAGGCTGTAATTAGAGCCAAGTGGGCCGGTCTGCCACTTGAGCTCGTGGACATTATGCGTGTAATATGCCAGTGAGCACTAAGATGGGCTGTGTGATCAGCAGTTTATGATGAGACAATAAACTGTCGGACTGTGAAACACCGCAAAGTCGTGGCTGGTGTGCTTTTTTTGATGCGCTGCAGCGAGTATCCCCCAGGATGATGACAAGCGCTGCCTTACATGTGGTTTGAGAGTGCGGGCAACTGCAGTCCGGTGGCTAGAGGCAACGGGGCAGGACGACGAGTGTGGATAAAGCATCTGGCTGCAACTCGGCGGGGTTGCGAAGATTGGCGTCGCACTCAAACCTGGTTTGCTGTGGCTTGGCGGGGCTCACAAAGTTAAAGCATATGGCTGCAACTCGGCGGGGTTGCGAAGATCGGCGTCGCTCTCAAACTTGTTTTGCGGTGGCTCGGCGGGGCCACGAAAATTTTTCGGGGAGAGCGGTGAAGTTGAAGTGTGAACAGTGTACCGTGATGGCTGTGAGCAAAGCAGCAGATGTGTTTGGAGCTGTTGAGCGATTGAGGGACCGGTTGGGACTGGATCAGGTATTTGAGAGACTTTTGCAGGACATGGTGCGGGAATCGCAGGAGCTGGTGGCACCATGTGGAATGGCGGCAGTGGACCATTCTGTGAACTCTCCGGGGGCGCCAGTGTTGTCCCAAAGTGCCCGGGGAGGTGGTAAGAGCTGTGGTGAACTGAGTCCTAAGACTACTGTTAATTTTTCTTGTAAAAATTACCCTGCCGGTGTGGTTGTTAAAAAGGGGGCGGAGTCTAAAAAGGGGCGGATTTTCACAAGAGCGTAGAGTGTAGAAAACTGGAAATTGTTGATGATTGTGGGTTGGCACCTCCTAAAAATGACCATGTGACCGTTAATAACGGGGTGACTCCAGTGGAGGGGGTTGACGTCAAGGTGGGAGGTGACTTATTGGACCACGACACTATGGGGAGTGACACAGACCCCATAGCTGATGGTGACACTACGCAAGTAGAAGGAGAGGTCAGTCTGGAGGGGCTAGATGAGGGGAGAAAGTCCTCATCTCGTAGACGGCGCAAGGGCCACAAAAAGGTTGCTCCGGTAGTCTTGGCTGAAAATGAAAATAAAGGAGATGTAATGCTGTGTGCTGTTGTTACAAGGGTGGATCCTCCTTCAGAGGCAGAAGAGGAGGTGACAGACCTGGAGAACGTGTCCTCAGACCAGCGGAGCCTGGAGTCTGAACGGCAGAGGGTATACCAGGTTGTGAAGAACTTAGAGCAAGATCTAAAGGGAAGCAACGAGGAAGTTGTCCAGTGGAAGGAGATGTTCCATGCAATTAAGGAGGACCGCCGCAAAATCAAGGAAGAGGTTTTGCGAGGCGCGGCAGGATGGTGTTTCTGGACGTGATCAGGAGCTAGAACGACTGCGCGAACAGTTCAACCAGGAACTGTGTAAATCTAAAAAGGAGTATGATGAACTCATGAGGGAGCTGCAGCAGTTCCAGGACCAAGTAAAGCCTCTAATGCAAGGAGAAGGAGCGGCTGGAGGACTCTCTGTACCAGCGAGACCAGGAGCTATCCACCCTGAAAGAGGCAATAAAAATTGAAGTGTCTGCTCATGACCATGAGGCAGAAAAGAGGTATGGAAAGTTCAATGAGGAACTACAACGGATTAAGAGAGATTATGAGGATCTCCTCAAAGTTAAAGAAAAACTAGAGGAGGATAAGGCGGATGCAGAGCAAGAGCGCCAAGTGGTTGAGACCACTCTGCAAGATATCCATGAGGAGAATGATGATCTCCGGGGAAAGACCCTAGATCTGGAAGCTCAGGTGAAGGAGCTACAGATGTCCTGTGATACTCTCCAGAAGGCGGAGACGTACCTTAAGGAAACAGTCAGCAAGATGGAAGCTGAGCGAGAGAAGATGGAGGAGTCCATCGGAAAAGCCACAGACCAGGGCCAGGAGTTGACCGCTGGTGATGGGAGGTATGAAGCAGATACCTCCTCGAGTGATGTGGGCTCGGAGGATTCGGTGGATGTCGGAGCCGAGATCAAGGAGCTCAAGGAGTTGCTACAAGCCCAGTGAAAGCAAGAGAAGCTTGAGAGACTGGCTGTAGAGAGCCGAGTGGGCGCATTGTAGACAGAGAGGTCTGAGGGAACTCTACTGTTGAAGGAGCAGTTGAAGCAGGAAGAGCTTCAGAGACGGGCCGCTGAGAGGAGAGTGGCGGAACTAGAGGAAGAAGGTTCCGGGCTCAAAGGTCGCATGATAGAGTGTCACTCAGTGAACGAGGCCTCCTGGGAGAAGGAAAAAGGCAAACAAGGGACACTCACTCCCTTAGACCAGGAGAAGGTGGACCTGAGGAGAGTTAAGAGAGTGTCAACAAATGATTGTTTGGAGACCACTGGTGAGACCGAAACAGCTCGGTACAAATGCCTCATAGATGTACCTGAGGATTTGACGGAAGAATGCACCAGTGAGTCCGTGCATGACCAGTTTAAGAAGGCAGTGGGAGCCTGTAAGGTGTACTCGACCTCAGAAGCTAAACAGCTGGTGGCGATCCTAAGTGACATACATTGGCGATGTGTTCGCACGAAGCGGTTTCTCCGGTTGAAGACGGAACAAGCCACCAGACAACTGGAGCTGACGAGAAAAGCTCACAGTCTGCGGGAAGAGGTCATCCGGATGCCTCATGTTCTGGTGAGCAAGCTCGTTGGGAGAAATGGTCTAGCCATGCAGATGATGGTCAAGAAGTCTGGTGTGGTGAAAGTAAGCAGTCCACATGATCGTCAGGACTGGATACCGGATGAAGACGGCATGGTCTCATTCTATGCTATAGGAACGGAAGAAAGTCTTGCATATATGAGCATGCTGGTGGAGTACCGAGTGACCTACCTGCGAGAGGTGGAACAATTGAATCTCGCTAGACTGCGAGTAGATGGACAGCATCATCTGAGCAGTAGAGGATGGCAGCCGTCTGGAAATGGTGGGACCCGACAGAGTAGGGGGCCCCTAGATAACAGAACACCTGAAGTTAGGGACCCTTCAAGATGTCCTGAGCGTAGTGGGCGTGGGTTTAGAGGTAGTGAGACCTCCAGTAACTCAGGTTTGGGTGGCCCATACAAACGACCCAATAGAGGACTGGACAATATGGAGTCGAACCGGACCTTAGGTACAAGGACATGTGAGTCGCACTGCCGTATTGACCGCTGGGAGCGGGGGAGACCTGACAGGGTTTTGACTGACCGCTGGGAGCGGGGGAGACCTGACAGGGTTTCGACTGACCGCTGGGAGCGGGGGAGACCTGACAAGGTTACGACCCGGAAAGGTGACCTGACAAAGTCAGTGACATTGACAGATGGGAGGTCCCTAAGGAATGGGCTAATGTCAATGAATAATGTTCCAGGGGCTGGACAACGTAAGGGTCAAGTGCATGGTCTCTGTGTGAACTGTGGGTTATAAACTGTTGTGTATATTATGTGTTCAACCCCACAGGTTTGAACAGAGGGGGGGAATAAGTGGTGCAGCGGCATTGCTATAATGATCTAGTATGTCAGTTTAGGCTATTTCCTCCCCCTCAGCTGACTGGTCACATGACTGTGACATCACACAGGTCCTTTTTGCTCACAGAAGGTATGGACACGTGACTGTGAGATAAGCACAGGTCCTGTGGATGTTTCTACAGGATATAAAAACCCTGGTGATTTGAGACAAGTGTGTAGAGGTGCAAGGGGTGTGACAGGCGTGTTTCCTGTTACCCGTGTGCGGACACCGTGTGAGAGACATGAGGCTGTTTCCTGTGTGTGAGGGAACACCGCTCGTGTGAGGCCTGGTGAGGCCTGGTGAAGCCTGGTGGACTCCTGGAGGGTGAAGCCTGGATCTGAGTGAGAGAGATGCCAGTAAGCCTTGGAGGGCCAGAGGCTAAGAGGACTCCTGGAGGGTGAAGCCTGGATCTGAGTGTAACTAGATGCCAGTAAGCCTTGGAGGGCCAGAAGGCTAGAAACCCCTATCGGGCGGAACCAAATGGACTGAAGCAGCCGTAAACCAGCAAAGGTAATACTCTTGTGTTATGGACACTTACCTGGACATTGTGTTAGTATTACCTTGCGGAAGGCTGTAATTAGAGCCAAGTGGGCCGGTGTGCCACTTGGGCTTGTGGACATTATGCGTGTAATATGCCAGTGAGCACTAAGATGGGCTGTGTGATCAGCAGTTTATGATAAGACAATAAATTGTTGGACTGTGAAACACCGCAAAGTCGTGGCTGGTGTGCTTTTTTTGATGCGCTGCAGCGAGTATCCCCCAGGATGATGACAAGCGCTGCCTTACAATATAAAGAGTAACTTGAATTTTGGAAGATATTTTATATGTTTTAGGCCCATTTTTTCTAAGCAGATTGGTGTGAGTCTGAAAAGGGCTCAGTATGGAGAAGAGGCATCATGGGGTGGGACCTGAGACCCCTACCGATTGCTCTAAAGACCTCTCAGAAGTGCACAGCTCAGGAAACAGGACTATAACTTTCTACTCACTGCTCTCCTGTCTCCTGAGCAGCGGTCTTCTATGTGGTCTTTGCTTAGCAACTGGTGGGGGCCTCAGAACCGTGTGACCCAACGATCTACTCACATTAGGCATAAAACATATAAAAATATCCCAAAAGTTTAGATACTCTTTAAAGCTGATGTCTCTAGTTTGAAAGTTGTTCCCTATTCACAGGAAAGGGAATAATTTTCTTATTGCTGGGGGTCCGACCACCGTGATCCCCACCGATCTTGAGACGAGGGCTGAATGGAGAAGAGGTTGTTCATCTGCACTCCTGCTCCAAAAACAAGCAGCAATCAGGCATCAGAACTTGCCTGCAATCACATTGTGTGCGTGTCCACACTGACACTTGGAGCACGACCATGTTCCTCCAGTGTCAGGGCAAAAGCGCGGAAAGGCAAAGTGATTTTAGAAAGCATTTACTCTTATCAAAGGACCTCTGTCAAATAAAACAAGAGACTGGTTTTAATATGCAAATAGGATGGTGAAATGGTACACCAAGGGTGCACAAAAGTGCCCTCATTTGCATAAAAAAAAAATATTAAGTTAAAAATCTATATGCCTGGGCTACGTCCCCTATATAAATGTGTATGTGTGGCACCCCAGGGGTCTGGTTTTCCACAGTAACAGCAATGTTATGTCTGAGAGCAGGTGGGAGGTCTCTTGGTCAGGGATCCTATGCATGCCACACCTCCTGCCCAGTCCTGGGAGGGGAAGAACTTCCCCTATATAAACCTAGGGCTGAGGCAGGGTGAGTGAGTAGAGAAGAAGCAGAGAAAAGAAGCAAATATAGGAAGAAACAACAGGAGCTCTGTGGGAGCAGCGTTACAAGGAGTCAGGGGCTGGCAGCTGCAGAGCTCGCCCTGACTGAGAAGTTATCACCGGACCCGGAGTCCGAGGCTGTGGGGACTAACTCCTATCCAGCAGCAGAAACCGACCGGCAGGGGATTGCAGGTCCTCTGGCCCAGAAACCCGAAGGCCCCGAGTCACCGGCCATACGGGTGAGCACCACACGGTACACTCAGGGACGTGGGCTACTTATACCCGCCTCTAGCAAGGTAGCCAGAAGAGTATCGTTAGTTTGGGAGGCCTACAACTCCGCCTGGCCAGGGGAGATCCCATCTGCCCAAGGACTGACCAGGCCCCAATCGCTAGCCAGTACTCCGGGAGGGTCTATCTTTGTCACCAGTAAAGACCCTGAACTACACAGTACTGTCTCCGAGTGGTTCCTGCTACCCCCATCATCCACGTCGGCTGCCCTGAGGCCATACCCCTCCCGTTGGGGGTTATACTATCACGCTGCACAATCCTACCACCGGCCTCAGCGGTCTGCCCTGCAGCAGCAGCTCCCTGGCTGCACTCAACGGGTGGCGTAGTCGTCCAACATCTACCGCTAAAACAGCGCCACTTAGTCTGACTCCCTGGGCACGGACCGGATCACCGCCACGAGACTACAACCCTCAACAGATCCGGCTCCGGGTAAGCTCCCGCGTGTGCAACGCAGCGCGACACAGGCCCAGGGGCGCGTCAACTTTTGGCGTAGTCGGCAGGATCTCGTGCCCGCAACCACCGGGTACTGCGTGCCTGAAAAAGACTGTTAAAACTTACCCGTGGTGAAGATTCCCGCCATCCGACGCCATCTTCCGCTTTCTTCCCGCCATCGGTGGAGTTTTCCCGCCATCCGGCGCCATCTTCGGCCTTCTTCCCGCCATCCGTGGAGTTTTCCCGCCATTGGACGCCATCTTGAGGACGCCGCGCGGGAAGAAGAGGGGCGTGGACTCCGAAAATGCGCGAGAACTGAAGCCCCGCCTCACGTCCGGACGTTGCGTAAGGTCCTGGAAGGAGCCCAGCAGACGCCGACGTCACAGGAGCGCGACGGAAGGTACTCAACCCTGACGATCCACTGCGGAGCCTCGGCCTACGGAAGAGGATCATCGCAAGGTAGGCCACGGTCCACTAGGGGGGAGAAGGATGTCGGATACGGAGGAGAGCTTCACCGCTCCAACCCCCGCCAGCGCCACCGCTGTTGCGGTCATGCCTTTCACCATGCCCTATATCCCGGGGGCAGCCTGGCTACCCCAGTACTCAGGGGAGTCACATACCCCGCAGGACTTTAGAGAAAAACTGGATAGCCTCTTCCAGGTGTACCCCCTCACAGAAGAGCAAAAAGTAAGCATCCTGGTGGCCCAATTAACCGGGGCAGCCAAAAGGGAGGTAAAGTCCTGGCCACCTGGGGGGAGGACTGTCGCAGGGATACTAACCCGGCTGAGGGACACCTTTGATACCCGCACCTCAGCCGAGATCAAGCTTAGATTCTACGGGTGCAAACAGCGGGCACATGAGAGTATAAGGGACTATCCCCTGAACCTACAAGAGGCCCTGAGAGCCATTAAGCAGACCGACCCTGACGGCGTGGGAGATGAGGACAGGCTGTTAACTGAACAATTTATAGAGGGTTTATATTGCAATGCCCACCGAACCCAGTTGCGGGCAATGGCCTTACAGGACCCTCATCTGGGATTTGCACAGTTCAAGGACAGAGCCATCCGGGTGCTCCGAGAACCGGCACCAGGTGGCATTGTGACCCACAGACGCCCCACTACCACCTCCCACCAGGAGGCGGCGCCCTTGTCGGCAGGGCCTGTGGGAGCTGATGCGCAGGCTTTGAACAATGACTCGGCTCCAGACCTGCACCATCAGGTCCAAGAGCTAGCTAAAAGCGTTGCTGCGCTAACCCGAACTGTGCAGTCTTTACAGGTTTCCACTCCAGGGAAGATCCAGCTGGCATCCGGACCGGAGGACATCCCGTGGCGTCGACCAAGGAGGACCCCACCAGCCAGAGGAAGACCCAGCGACCGATACAACGAGGACGGACGACCCATCTGCCGCCGCTGTAATCAACCCGGACATATGGCAAGGTACTGTCCTTTAAACTGGCACAACCTAGGGTAGAGGGCCAACCCCTAGGAAAAAGATCATCAGGCCCATCGAACTGGCGCGACAAATATGTGGGAGGACGTCCAGTCTTGCCTGTGGTACTGGATGGCATTCCTATGAGTGCCCTACTGGACACCGGGTCACAGGTCACCACCATCCCGTACGTGCTCTTCAAGCAGTACTGGAATGACTCGGATATTACCCGCTACCCTGACGACGACTTGAGTATCATCGCCAGCAATGGTCAGCCCGTGCCACAGATCGGATTTAAAGAGGTGACCATTAAAATTGGTAGAGTTGAACTGGCAGCACAGGGACTGATCATTGTAGACATTGACAAACACGAGAGTCACCCAAAGATAACTCTAGGAACTAAAGTAATTGAAAATTGTCTTGCAGAGGTGATTTTCCTTTTACAGCAGGTTGCCAAGAACGCCAGCTCCGGCGAGCAGCGAGTGCTCCAAAAAGAGATCCGGGCACTGATGCGACGGCAACAGGTGGAACTCTCCGGCGGTGAGATTGGTAGCGTGAGAATGTGTGACCCTTTCCCTATTGCCATGCCCCCAAAAAGTGAAATGATGATTTGGTGCCGGGCAGCTATTGGTCTGAGAGGTAGAGATTACCAGGCAATGGTAGAACCAGTTTACTCAGACAGTAGGCCCACCATCTTGACAGCACGGGGGGTGGTTAATGTACGCCATGGGAGGGTGCCCGTTCGCATAATCAATATCGGGAAGAGGGAAGTGTACCTGCCCCGGTATGCCACGCTAGCCAAATTATATACCATTAACCAAAATGCTATACAATCTGTGGAACCCTTGCCTCCATCTCACCCGGAGGAAGGTAACGGCTCTAAGAAAACAATGGAGGACTGGTGTCAGCAACTACATTTGGGTACTGACTCCACTCCCTCACATCAGAAACAGGGAGTCTATCGGGTGGTTCAAGAGTACGAGAGAGTGTTTAGTAAACACCCGTTAGACTTCGGGCGAGTCAAGGGGGTAGAACACCACATCCCCACGGGAGACCATCCTCCCATAAAAGAGAGGTATCGACCCGTACCCCCTGCACACTACCAACACGCCAAGGGGATGCTTAGAGACATGAAGGAGGCTGGGGTGATCAGGGATAGCTGTAGCCCCTGGGCAGCTCCACTAGTCTTAGTCAAAAAGAAAGACAACACCATGAGGATGTGTGTAGATTACCGGAAAATCAACCGTATCACACACAAGGATGCGTACCCCTTACCAAGGATAGAGGAGTCTTTGGCTGCTTTAAGATCTGCTAACTTCTTCTCTACCTTGGATCTCACTAGTGGGTACTGGCAGGTTCCTGTAGCAGAGGCGGACCGGGAGAAGACCGCATTCACCACCCCGATGGGACTTAGCGAGTTTACCTGCATGCCGTTCGGACTCTGCAACGCACCAGGAACCTTCCAACGATTAATGGAGTGCTGTCTGGGCCATAGAAACTTCGAGACGGTCCTGTTGTACCTGGACGATGTCATCGTATATTCTAAGACTTATGAGGACCACCTGAAACACCTGGCGGAAGTGTTCGAAGCTCTGGCAAGCTACGGCCTAAAGGTGAAACCCTCCAAGTGTCACCTCCTGAAACCAAAGGTGCAGTACCTGGGACACGTGGTGAGCGCTGACGGAGTGGCTCCCGACCCTGATAAGATCACCGCAATTAAGGAATGGCCAAGTCCCTCCAGTGTAAAGGAAGTGCGGCAGTTCCTCGGGTTGGTAGGCTACTACCGCAGGTTCATCCCCGGTTTCACCAAAAAGGCAGCTCCTATGCAGGACCTCCTGATAGGCCAGTCCCGGAAGGCCAAGAACCAGAAGCCGCCCTTCAGATGGGAGAAGTTGGAAGAGGAGTCCTTCCGCCAGCTGAAGATGGCCCTCACGGGGGATGAAATCCTGGCGTACCCAGATTACAGCCAGCCCTTTATCCTCTACACCGACGCAAGTAACATCGGACTAGGAGCACGGGGATCCAGCAGGGGAAAGAACGAGTAATCGCTTACGCCAGCCAAAAACTGCGACCCACCGAGAGAAACCCTGAGAACTACAGCTCATTTAAGCTAGAGTTCCTGGCAGTGGTGTGGGCAGTCACCGAACGCTTTAAGCACTACCTCGCTTCTTCCCGGTTCGTCGTGTACACGGATAACAACCGGTTGACACACCTGGACACGGCAAGACTCGGTGCCCTAGAGCAGAGATGGATGGCCCGCCTGTCCAACTACGAGTTCACCATCAAATACCGGGCAGGACGCTCCAATATCAACGCGGACGCCCTGTCCAGGATGCCAAACCTACCGGATGTAGGAGAAGATCCAGAGGGACTGGAAGAAGTCGAACTCCCCGCTTTCCACCGGCATGGGACTATCCAGTATTCCCACTGGGTAAGGAGTAAGCAAGCCGCTACGTTTAACCCCTTGCCTCACTACAACTGGGAGGAAACGCAAGACAGTGACCCTGCCGTCCGACTGGTGAAGGAGATGCTGACTCGGCCAGAGGCTCGCCTTGACCCAGACGCTCCGGAGGAAGCCAAGCAACTGTGGGCTGAGAAGAGTCGACTGTTCCTTTACAAGGGGAAGTTGTGCCGCAGAATGGTTAACTCCCGGACGCATGAACTAATCTGGCAAGTAGTGGTGCCACGAAGAGACGCAGCCATGGTGATGGAGGCATACCACGACGGGGCTGGACACTTCGGATGGAAGAAGCTGGAGTTCCTGCTGCGCGAGCGGTTCCACTGGGTAGGCATGAGGGGAACCATCGAGAGGTGGTGCAGAGACTGTGGCCCGTGCAACCTAAGAAGGAAGGACCGTGCCAGCCAGAAGACTCCCCTGCAGTCCATCGTCACCCGGCAGCCGTTGGAACTGGTAGCCTTGGATCATGTAAAACTGACCCCAAGCAGAAGTGGCTACGTCTACGCACTAACCATCGTGGATCACTACTCCCGGTTCTTGGTTGTCGTCCCCGTCAAGGACTTAACAGCTCGAACAGCAGCTAGAGCCTTCCAGCAGCATTTCTGCCGTCCACACGGGTACCCGGACCAAGTGTTGACAGACCAGGGACCTGCCTTTGAAGCGGAGGTCTTCCAAGAATTCTGCACTCTGTATGGCTGCCGGAAGATAAGGACGACACCCTATCATCCGCAAACTAATGGACTTTGTGAGAAAATGAACCAGGTGGTAATGGATCTTCTGAAAACGTTGCCCCTGGAAGAACGCAGTCTGTGGCCTGAGAAGCTGCCCGATCTGGTGGACCTATACAACCACATCCCGGTAGGTTCCACCAACTGTACCCCGGCTTACCTAATGAGGGCGAGACCTGGTAAGTTACCTGTTGACCTGGAAATGGGAGTCCTGACACCCGAGGACACTTCACCAGAAGCAGACTGGGACACAGAGAGGCAGCAGCAGTACCGGAGAGTACAGGAGAGCGTGGAGCGAAGTCTCTGTCAGGCTAGGGAAAGACAAGAGAAAACTTACAACCAGTATGTGACGCGCCCCCTGGGCCATATTCTTTAGGGGAATACCCGGAGCCGGATCAGATGGGGGTTGTAGTCTTCCGAGTGGCTGTGACCCGGTCCGTGCCCAGGGTGTCAAACTCAGTTGTATGTGGCAGTCCTACAGATGTTATTAAGTTCTTAATGTCGACTACGCCACCCGTTGTATTGCGGTCACTATGGCCGCCGCTGCAGCAGGGTCCGCTGAGGCTGATGGTGTTGGTGCAGCTTTTGATGGTATAACCCCCAACGGGTGGGGTATAGCCTCAGGGGGTCAGGTGCAGAGGATGGGGGTTGTGGTGATGCAGCATAGATGTTAAATGAAGACCGAGTCGGGTTGTGCAGTTTAGGGTATTTACTCACTGCTGATGTTCCGGTCACTCCAGCTTCAAGTGACCACCCGAGCCGTGCTGCGTCCACCAGGTCCTGGATCCAGCCAACCCCCAAGCAAGTCCGGAGCGTGACCCTGAGCTCTCCTTCTGTCCTTTCCTCTGGCCGTCCCCACTAGTGATCCACCTAGGTCCAGCTCCCTCGGGCCTTCTGTTGGGAGACCCTTGGCCTTGGGTTCCCTGACCCTCCACGTGGTCTGCCTTCGGGGTGGATGTGGTGGGTGGCCGTGGCAGACGCTGCCCACGGCCTCCGGTCTCTGGCTAGGGTGTGCTTTTGCCCCCACCAGCTTGGGATCCGGTTCCCTATTGCCGACTCTTCACCCGGGGATTGAATTTGGGTTCTCAGAGTCCTTTCTTTTTCTCTGGGTCCTTCTGACTCTCCTCTCTCACTCTCTCTGGGGCTTGGAGCTGCTCTTCTGCTCTGCTCTGCTCTTCAGGTTATACTCTGACAGACTGACTGACTGACTGACTGACCGTGGCAATCTGACTCCTCTGCAAAGACTGACCCTGATCTTAGATGGTGCCCACCTTAAATACTCCCTCTATGTGTGAGCTCAGGTGACCAGCACCCAATGAGCTCCTAACTTTACCCAGGCTGCTCCCCCTATCTGCCCCTACACTACTTGGGATGTACCACCCCCCTCCCACTCCAGCCAGGAACAGACTCGGTCGTACCTGCACATTTCTAAGTGGGAGTACCGTTGGTCTGCTCCTCGGAAATGGGATGTGTGTAGTGCATGCAGCCTACCGAGCTCAGTTCCACACTCCATCCTTACCAGGGAGTGGAATATCACACCTCTGGGTTGAGGTGCAATACCCCTGTAGCAGCCGGATCCTCAGGGTGCTACATTCCCCCCTGGTAAATCACAGCACGTCCTCGGGCTGTAAGAACAAAACACCAAAACATACAATTTTTGCATAAACATCATAATAAAACATCATAGAAAACATTATATATATATATATATCAATAAAACTTTTTTATATAAAACATTCTTGTAGACTTTTCCTCGCTTCTTGCTCCTCCTCCGGTCACTGTGCAACGCGTGACCGGGTAAAGTGCGACAGTCTTTTCTTGAAAAAATGGTTTTCCTATAAAACCGGTAGGGGGGCGCTTTAGGACGCGCAACTATATACAAAAGGGAAGGTGGCCGCTCTCAGTCCTCGGCCAGGTATTAGGGAGGAATGACCGCTCTCAGTCCTCGGTCAGTGGGATTTAAGGGTTAAACGGGTAAACAGTTCAATTCTCTGGTCCCAACGGGGACTACATTAGCAACAGTTCACTGTGCCCCGACGGGCAACTATATACAGCTTCTACTCCGCTGTACTTAACGACGACGTCCTCCTGCTCTTTCTTTATGGTTTCCTTTAACTCTAGTTTCAGACCCGTCCGGGTCCTCTTGTTCTTCCTCCTCACACCGCAGCTCTTCCTCCGTCAGGCGATGCACATGGAGGGCGTAAGGTCCTTTGGCACACTTGTGCCGGGTGAAGGTGACCTCGTCCCCGATGTAAAGGTCACGACCTCTGTGTCCCTCCGGTAGGTGGGATTCAACGTCTCTCCTGGTTACAAAGACGTCACCTGGGGTGCGGTGGTCTCGGATGAAGCCCCACCCATGCTGCATGTTAAACTTAATCACAGTCCCGGTGGTGCGGGGACTATGCGCTGCACGGGGGTCTCTCCTGGCCCGGCTCTTCTGCTCCGCACTCCTTATTTGAGCTTGCTGTTCCCGGACCCGCCTCTCTCTCCGCTCCCTCTCGAAGACCTCGAGCTGTTGGCGGCAGCACTCAGCACGCTCCGCTGCAGCTGCCCGGGTCTCCTGAGTGAACCCCATGAGATCTTCTCCGGTGGGGTCCCACTCAAACTGCGCTTCTGCCAGCGGGGGCGAGATCCTCTTTACGGGCTTTGGAGCCGGGATCAGGGGTGCACACATGGCCCCAGCCTTCCTCTGCCGTTCCAGTTCATGATATTTCTGGGGCCAGATGAAAGGCTGCCCATCCGGGCACGTGTGTTGGGTGAACAGGTCCTCTCCCAGATGCGGCACTCTTGGTCTTATGGGCGCGGTGGTGTTAGCGCCCGGGTTGCCCGGGCCTTGCGGCCAGGCCTGGGGTATCTGGAAGGTGAAGGGCACCGTAAGGACGGCGGCGCCCTGGGCTACTTGGCCCTGCGACCAGGCCGGGGGCTCCGCGGAGGTAGGGGGCGCTGTTGGTATTGCGGCGCCCGGGGGTACTAGGCCTTGCGACCAGGCTGGTGGTACTTCCTGCTTGGTCACGCTCGGGGTCGAGGCGTGTGACGTCACAGGGGTCGCGGCTCCCGTTTGAGGCCTAGTCTGCGGCGGTGACGTTGCAGCGACGGGCACGGCAGGATAGACTTCGGGCTCTGCGACGGGGAGCTGGGGCAGGTACGCGGTTTCCCGGTTTGGGGTATAGACGTCCCCTTTACCTGCCTCTACTCGTTCGGCTCCCTTCTCGGCGCCGTCTCCGGCCTTCAATCCTCCCGCGCCATCCTCAGAGGCGGTCTGTCTCCTCGTCTTGGGTGGCGTGCTCCGCTGACAGGTCTCGGTCTGCTGGGCCATCTCACGGCTCCACTCCGCCAACGTCTCTCGCTGCACCCGGGCCATCCTCCTTGCGAGGCCCTCCAGAGCGGTCTGTGCACACTCCCGGTCTCGGGGAAGCTGTGCTAGGACCTCCACTAGGCCTAGTGGGGTCGTTGTTTCCAGCAGGCTCCTGACCAACGGGTCGGTGCTGCTCTGCTCTCCTTCCGTTGTCTCCAGCAGGCTCCTGGCCAGTGGGCCGGTGCTGCTCTGCTCTTCCTCCTCCGTTTCTAGCAGGCTCCTGGCCAACGGGCCGGTGCTGCTCTGCTTTCTCGCCATCTCCGGGTAAGCTCCTCCGATACTCTTCTCCAGGCTTCTTGCCTCCGGGTGCGCTCTCTCCAGACTCCTCCAAGCGACACCCATCTTTGCTCTCTCCTTTCGTCTCCTCCCCCCCCGAGGGCGGTCCCGGGGCCACTTGGTGACTGTCAGCTCCAGGGGCAGTTCTTTCACGCTGACAGACACCTCTAGCATCACAGTCTCTGTTGGTGGGGGCGGTTTCCACTTTTGGCGCCATTTTCGGTCCTGGCCCACGATGGGAGGCGGCCTCTCACCACCCTCTGGCACGCCCATAATGGCGTCCGCTCTTCCAAGGCGGGAAACCTTTGGAAATGGCGGGAACCGCTTCCCAGTGGCGGGAAACTCTGCAGATGGCGGGAAAAAGCTGTTAATGGCGGACAACCGGCGGGAATCGATCTGTGATGGAGTCCGATGGCGGGGACCCTCCGGAACCGGCAGGAGACTTCTTTTTGAGGTAAACTCGTTCTTCTCTTCAGGCACGCAGTACCCGGGTGTTGCGGGCACGTAATCCTGCCGACTACGCCAAAAGTTGACGCGCCCCCTGGGCCATATTCTTTAGGGGAATACCCGGAGCCGGATCAGATGGGGGTTGTAGTCTTCCGAGTGGCTGTGACCCGGTCCGTGCCCAGGGTGTCAAACTCAGTTGTATGTGGCAGTCCTACAGATGTTATTAAGTTCTTAATGTCGACTACGCCACCCGTTGTATTGCGGTCACTATGGCCGCCGCTGCAGCAGGGTCCGCTGAGGCTGATGGTGTTGGTGCAGCTTTTGATGGTATAACCCCCAACGGGTGGGGTATAGCCTCAGGGGGTCAGGTGCAGAGGATGGGGGTTGTGGTGGTGCAGCATAGATGTTAAATGAAGACCGAGTCGGGTTGTGCAGTTTAGGGTATTTACTCACTGCTGATGTTCCGGTCACTCCAGCTTCAAGTGACCACCCGAGCCGTGCTGCGTCCACCAGGTCTTGGATCCAGCCAACCCCCAAGCAAGTCCGGAGCGTGACCCTGAGCTCTCCTTCTGTCCTTTCCTCTGGCCGTCCCCACTAGTGATCCACCTAGGTCCAGCTCCCTCGGGCCTTCTGTTGGGAGACCCTTGGCCTTGGGTTCCCTGACCCTCCACGTGGTCTGCCTTCGGGGTGGATGTGGTGGGTGGCCGTGGCAGACGCTGCCCACGGCCTCCGGTCTCTGGCTAGGGTGTGCTTTTGCCCCCACCAGCTTGGGATCCGGTTCCCTATTGCCGACTCTTCACCCGGGGATTGAATTTGGGTTCTCAGAGTCCTTTCTTTTTCTCTGGGTCCTTCTGACTCTCCTCTCTCACTCTCTCTGGGGCTTGGAGCTGCTCTTCTGCTCTGCTCTGCTCTTCAGGTTATACTCTGACAGACTGACTGACTGACTGACTGACCGTGGCAATCTGACTCCTCTGCAAAGACTGACCCTGATCTTAGATGGTGCCCACCTTAAATACTCCCTCTATGTGTGAGCTCAGGTGACCAGCACCCAATGAGCTCCTAACTTTACCCAGGCTGCTCCCCCTATCTGCCCCTACACTACTTGGGATGTACCACCCCCCTCCCACTCCAGCCAGGAACAGACTCGGTCGTACCTGCACATTTCTAAGTGGGAGTACCGTTGGTCTGCTCCTCGGAAATGGGATGTGTGTAGTGCATGCAGCCTACCGAGCTCAGTTCCACACTCCATCCTTACCCGGGAGTGGAATATCACACCTCTGGGTTGAGGTGCAATACCCCTGTAGCAGCCAGATCCTCAGGGTGCTACATATGCTCCCGCTGTTCCCCTGGTACCCGGAGAGCAGGTCTTGAAGAGAAAAAGACGGCTCCACAAGTTGGACGACCAGTGGGAGAAGGACCCGTACACCGTACTGCCCTCAAGCCACGACAACCCGAAGGTCTGTACCATCAGTAAAGACGGAGGGGAGACCACAGCCATTGTATCCCGGGATCACCTGAAGAAGTGTCCTGAACAGTTACGGAACCCTGAAGAGGAACAAGAAGACCATCGACCCGTAGAGGAAAGGGAAGATATGGTTAGTACTGTGCTCGGAGACTTCCCTCAGTCTTGGACTCAAGTCAATGGTGCAGTTGTGGTACCCGTACTCACCTTCCTCCAACCAGCATCCCAAGCACCTACGGAGCAACAGGTAGAGCTGGAAGAACAGCCGGTCCAGGAGGCAGAAGACCCCACACCAGCAGACCAGGAGGATCAACCCTCTGCTTGCAGTGAGCCTGCCATATCCCTAGTGAGCCAAAGGGCCCGTAGACCGCTGCCCAGTTTACCCTTAACAGCTCCTACACCCTGTAGTTCAGGGCCAGACAGTCAGCTCCGTAGGTCCACTAGGGCCACTAGGGGCCAGTTACCCGCACGTTGGAGGATTTGAAGTGTATAAATTGTTTTATTTGTGGTTACCTGTTTATTGTTGCTTGTGTATAATTATGTGTTTCTAGTTATTTTTAGGAGTCCTTGGTGGATTTACCGGGAATCCTTTGTACATAGTTGGAGCGTAACCCAGGACGGACTAAAGACTGTTAAGGACTCGGGGCAGGACAGACCCCTACCTGGTTACGTCTCCCTGTTTTGGTGAAATGGACACCTTGCTTTCTTCAAAGACTGCACCCGGTTACGGACATGCCGTGACCACCTTTATGTGTTTCTTTATTGTTATTGTTATATCTTGTTATGTTTTTCTAAAATATGTTTAGTCCCGGAGTACTAAATTTCACTAGGGGGGAATGTGGCACCCCAGGGGTCTGGTTTTCCACAGTAACAGCAATGTTATGTCTGAGAGCAGGTGGGAGGTCTCTTGGTCAGGGATCCTATGCATGCCACACCTCCTGCCCAGTCCTGGGAGGGGAAGAACTTCCCCTATATAAACCTAGGGCTGAGGCAGGGTGAGTGAGTAGAGAAGAAGCAGAGAAAAGAAGCAAATATAGGAAGAAACAACAGGAGCTCTGTGGGAGCAGTGTTACAAGGAGTCAGGGGCTGGCAGCTGCAGAGCTCGCCCTGACTGAGAAGTTATCACCGGACCCGGAGTCCGAGGCTGTGGGGACTAACTCCTATCCAGCAGCAGAAACCGACCGGCAGGGGATTGCAGGTCCTCTGGCCCAGAAACCCGAAGGCCCCGAGTCACCGGCCATACGGGTGAGCACCACACGGTACACTCAGGGACGTGGGCTACTTATACCCGCCTCTAGCAAGGTAGCCAGAAGAGTATCGTTAGTTTGGGAGGCCTACAACTCCGCCTGGCCAGGGGAGATCCCATCTGCCCAAGGACTGACCAGGCCCCAATCGCTAGCCAGTACTCCGGGAGGGTCTATCTTTGTCACCAGTAAAGACCCTGAACTACACAGTACCGTCTCCGAGTGGTTCCTGCTACCCCCATCATCCACGTCGGCTGCCCTGAGGCCATACCCCTCCCGTTGGGGGTTATACTATCACGCTGCACAATCCTACCACCGGCCTCAGCGGTCTGCCCTGCAGCAGCAGCTCCCTGGCTGCACTCAACGGGTGGCGTAGTCGTCCAACATCTACCGCTAAAACAGCGCCACTTAGTCTGACTCCCTGGGCACGGACCGGATCACCGCCACGAGACTACAACCCTCAACAGATCCGGCTCCGGGTAAGCTCCCGCGTGCGCAACGCAGCGCGACACAGGCCCAGGGGCGCGTCATATGCAGATTAATTGCCATTTTGGGGGTGAAAATTGTTCTCAGCAACATATTGTCCTGTGTACACATATGTGGCTGAGAACAATGTTTTTCTATGTATACAGGATCATCATATTAACGATCATTCTGTGCACAGGAAAGTGAGGTCACATCCTGACTAAACAGGCTATTTAAGTGACTTCCGATTGGCTTCATAAAGCAGATCAGCAGTCATTTTAAGGCCGGTTCAGTCAGAGTCAGAGTCACTGGCTCATGTTGGGCTCAGCGAGACCTGGCGACTGTAAATAGCATTACTGCTATTCACAGTCGCTAGGGATGGATTCAAGAAACGTTGTGGGAATCACTCGACTACATCGGACCTGCGTAGGAACTTTTTTTTTATAAATTAATGAACCAGAGACAGTGTCTTGTTTTTATTCCTCTCTGTTTATGTTTTTCAGGTTTACATTTGTAGACTACATTGGATTCTCTAGACTACGTCAGATACCCAGGACTACGTTGGACCTGCATGTTTTTTTTTTTTATTAATAAATTGGTGAACCAGGGAAAGTGTGGGAAAATGTTTATTCAAATAAAGTACTGTATTTTTTTGTTTCTGTGGGTTTTTTTAGTACTAGGTTAATAATGGGGGAGTTTGATAGAGATTAGTGATGGGCGAGCACTAAAATGCTCGGGTGCTCGATGTTCGGGTCGAGCAAATTGGAATGCTCAGGTGCTCGACCCAAGCAACGAGCCCAATGTAAGTCTATGGGAAGCTCGAGCATTTTTCAGGCGGCTTCCCCCGGCGGTCTGCAGAGGGTCTAAAAATTCCCCAAATCGATGGGAACAGTGCTCAAATGACATGGGAACAGCATGGGGAAGACCCCTGGAAGCATTTCTGACTCCCAGGTTACTGCTGTCAACAACATTGTCAGAGTATTACACCACTTTTACGGACTCACAATAAAACATACAAAAACTAAACCAAAATGGATTTTCCTGGGAAATATGTTAAGGCACATCCTTTCCAGGGTAATGACTTGTATATAAGGCAAAATAAATATACAAAAACAAAAATGCTCCTCCATACCTTGGGCTATGTTCACACGTAGCGCTTTTGATGCGTTTTTGCACTTTTGCATTGCTTTCAACCAAGACAAATGCATTCACTGGGAAATGTCATTTTAACATTTTACAACCTTATCTGGCCATGTGGTGTGTGACACATCATCAGACACATGCATAGAGTCCTGTAAATACATGGGAACAGCATGGGGAAGACCCCTGGAAGCATCTCTGACTCCCAGGTCACTGTCGAAAAGTGTGCCCATCATAAGTGATCCTTGGCGCATGTGAAGATGCCTACCGCAATGCACCTGTCATTGCAAACTTACAACAATCACCGTCCACTTCCTTGTCCCAGTGCAGCGTTCAGTTGTCCCTACCCCATTCCTTGGAATGCAAGCGCAAGTATGCAGCCAGCCAGCCAGCCACCCACCCACAGGCTGCAATACTGTACTGCCAAATTTTTGATAGCTGCTTGCACTTGAAATGTGGCCTTTTAGGCTCATGGAGGAGGAAGCAGTCTACAACCTTATGGCGGCGGTGACCGGGTATCCATACTCGGCCCCCAGCCGCCACTATTTGTCCCAATGTCTTCTCCACCTTCCACAAGCACGGGTCCTACAACATTACCCGTGCCCTCCCCAGTTTACTTACTGGGAAGGACTGCCTAACCACAAACACATGGACAAGTGAATGTGGCCAGGGACAGTACGGAGCCAGTCTACATTAGAAATGCAGCCATGGAGTGTCCGGGAACCTTCCCACACACTTTTCTTAACCAAGGCTGCTTCTCAGCAGGGTTGGGTGGGCCCTGGCTTCTCCATCAGGAGAGTTCATGATAGGCACAAACTTTGCAGCTGCTATGGGGCTCTTGAGCGGGGGAGAAAGGTGGGCCCTCAGAATCAAATCATCTGGTGGGCCTAATGTTTTTCAGTCTGACACTGCTTCTCAGTGAGAGTTGTATTTCACCACAGCCATATTCTTTAGCTCGGTGAAAAGACTGGCATAGAGGGAAACTGTATTTACTCTGGGTGTCATTTCTCCCAGGAAGTCCTCTAATGCAGCTTGTTGCAGAAGCAATGGCAGCCTGTCCAACATCAGCTTGCACTTGTCGGTGGTGCTTCGACACACAAACATCTTTCTTTGCACCTTTAATTTCATGACTACAGAGTTGGGTAATGGCCTGATCTGCAATGCGGTTTGAGAAATAACATGCATAAGCACGTCCAATCCACATTAAAAAAGCAGCCATAGTGTGTCCGGGAACCTTCCCACACACTTTTCTTAGCCAGGGCTGCTTCTCGGCAGGGTTGGACGGGCCCACAAGAGAACTGGAGACTCCTCCGGTGGGCCCTGGCTTCTCCTTCAGGAGAGTCCATAGTGTCGAGGTGAGGCCATGATGATGATAGAGTCCACCATCTGCTTAGTTTTCTGTTACTTGGAATGCAAGCGCAAGTATGCAGCCACCCGCCGGCCACAATACTAAACTGCCAGATTTCTGGGCAGCTGCTTGCACTTGAAATGTGGCCTTTTAGGCTTGTGGAGGTGGAAGCTGTCCACAACCTCATGGCAGCGAGTCCATACTCGGTCTCCAGCTACCACTATTTCTCCTGGTATTGTCTTCGCCTTCTACAACCTTGGGTCTCTGAACATTACTGCTGGTACTTTTCTGTGGGAATCTGCTTGCCTCCCACTAGCCTGGAATATTTCCAGTAAACTATGGTACGACGCCATGGTATGAGCACTGCCCCCAGTACCAGTAGCAAAGCCACCCCCAATTTCCTTCTCAGGAATTTTATTTGGTAGACTGAGTGGCTGCCAAAATACATTAGTTTCTCACAAAGGAGCTGAAGATAGGTGCAAGTTTCTCCAGCCTGTTAGATATCAGACCGTGAACGGCAGCACATTGGATCAGCTGTTAGCACTGAAGCCTTGAAGCGCTGGGATCCTGGGTTCAAATACAACATCTGCAAGGATTTTGTATGTTCTCCCCGTGTTTGCGTGGGTTTCCACCTCACTGAAAAAGCAGCCATAGAGTGTCCGGGAACCTTTCCACACACTTTTCTTAGCCAGGACTGCTTCTTGGCAGGGTTGGACAGTCCCAACAGAGAATCCTCTGGTGTGCCCTGGCTTCTACATCAGAAGAGTTCATGATAGCGCAAACTTTGCAGCTGCTATGGGGCTCTTGAGCGGGGGAGAAAGGTGAGCCCTCAGAATCAAATCCTCTGGTGGGCACAATGTTTTTCAATCTGAAACAGCTTCTCAGTGGGAGTTGTATTTCACCACAGCCATATTCTTTAGCTCGGTGAAAGGACTGGCATAGAGGGAAACCGTATCTACTCTGGCTGTCATTTCTCCGTCACCAGGTTCCGCCCATTGTCACAACCGACCATGCCTGGCTGTATGTTCAGTGGTGATAGCCACAGATCAGACTGCTGTGTTACAGCTTTCCACAACTCTGCAGCGCTGTGTGGTTTGTCACCTAAACATTAAGCATGCTATCTTCAGCACAGCCTGTTGCCGCTTGGCCAAGGCAGTGCTGCAGTGCTTTCAGCTCGTGACTGATGTGGTCATTTCGGAGATGGAGGATGAGGTGCAGGAGCTGAACAATGTGATTACATTGAGGTTAAATTGGTGACTCTGTTTTTTATACTAAAGAAAGATCCTACTGTTTTTTATTTTTACGTTATTTTTTAAGACAAATGCATTCACTGGGAAATGTATTTTTAACATTTTACAACCTTATCTGGCCATGTGGTGTGTGACACATCATGAGACATATCCTGTTTCATTTATGATAGAGGGACTCTGAAAGTCACAAAGCCTATATTTATAGGGCCATCAGGAGGCCCTTACTATTTTTGAAGGGCAAGCAATCGGCCCTCGCTATTGTTAGAGAGTCATCAGCTGGCTATGCTTTGTTGTTCCCATTATTAGCGAATGGGTCTCCTATACTGTTATTGCGTATGCAGTGACTGCAAGGGCTGCCAAAAATTCGAACGCAACCCAATACCCCTTTGAAGAGACATTGAGGAGGGTCTCAGTAAAAAAATGTTCCCATTATAAAGGAGCGGGTCTCCTATAGTGGTAATGCTCATGCCGTGACTACAAGGGCTGCCAAAATTAGGGAAAAAGCCCAATAACAATTTAAAGACACATAGAGCAGGGCCACAGTAATGACATGATTCCATTACAAAGGAGCGGGTGTGCTATACAGTTATAATGTATGCAGTGAGTCCAACGGCTGACAAAATTTAGGAAAAATCCCACTAACAAATTAAAGACACATAGAGCAGGGCCACAGTAATGACAAATTCCCACTAGAAAAGAGAGGGTCTCCCATACTGTTTGCCTATGCAGTGAAGCAACGGCTGCCAAAAATTGTGAGGCACTCCAATTCCCCTTGGAATAGACGTAGAGGTCGGAGAGCCTCCTAAAAACAATTTTCTCATTATTAGGAAGTGGGTCTCCCATAGTGTTTGCCTATGCAGTGAATGCAAAAGCTGCCAAAAATTGCGAGGCACTCCAATGCCCCATGAAAGAGACGTAGAGGGCCTCATGAAAAAATGTTCATATTATTTGGAAATGGGTTTCCCATAGTGTTGGCCTATGCAGTGATTGCAAGGGCTGCCAAAAATTGGGAGGCACTCAAATGACTCTTGGAAGAGACGTGGGGGAGGGCATCATAAAAAATGTTCCCATTAGAAAGGAGCGGGTCTCCTATAC
Organism: Phyllobates terribilis; assembly: GCF_046119375.1. NCBI lineage: Eukaryota > Metazoa > Chordata > Amphibia > Anura > Dendrobatidae > Phyllobates > Phyllobates terribilis. The sequence goes on along the minus strand of NW_027362762.1, from coordinate 121,517,348 downwards.
TTGTAATGCCCATGCACTAAGTGTATGGTTTGACAAACATTTACCCCTGGTGGGTATACATGAACATACTGTATAAACATTTTTTTTTACGGGCATCATGAAGACCCTCTTAAAAAAATTATGTGGGTGTTGCATCACGGACCACAGTCACCCTGGAGATATGGTGGTGGAGGATGAGGAGCAGGAGGAGGACAAGAGAAAACATCCAAAATCAGGAAGCGTAAACCCATGTGTGGGTGTGAAAAAGTGCATGGAAATACACCTCCCAAAAAAGACACTGGATTTGAGCTTATGTTACGATTTGGTGGGGTTAAAAAGTCTGGTCCAATCCAGCCCTTGTTCATTTTTATAAGAGTCAGCCTGTCAGCATTTTCAGTTGACAGGCGGATGCGCTTATCAGTTATAATTCCATCAGTGACAATAAAAACCCGCTCTGATAAAACGCTAGCAGCAGGATAGGCCAGGACCTCCAAGGTGTAGAGAGCCAGTTCATTCCACGTATCCACCTTGGATACTTAATAATTATAAGGCACAGAGGAATCACGGAGGACGTTCGTACAGTCGGCAAGGTACTCCCTCAGCATCTTCCCAAACTTTGCACTCCTTATGAGAGTACAACGCGCCTCAGGCCTGTGTGATGGGAGGGGCTGAGAAAATTCTCAGAACTTTGACAGTGTTCCCCTGACTCGGCTGGACTGGAGTTGTGTCTCTCTCGCCTGTAGTCCTTAGTTGTCCAACGAACTATGACCTCTGCCGCCAGCGTTTTCCGATGGGAATTTTTTTAATAGTTGTGCAACAAGGGCCTTCTGGTACTGCCCCATTTTTGTAGACCTTCCCGCCTCAGGAATAAGAGATATAAAGTTCTCCTTGTAACGTGGGTCTAGAAGTGTCACCAACCAGTAGTGACTGTCACCCAAAATTTTGAGAACGCGAGAGTCATGGGAAAGGCAGCGTAACATAAACTCAGCCATGTGTGCAGTACTGCTAACAGGCAAGATTTCTGTGTCCTTACCAAGAGGACAAGTGACCATGCTCTCCTCTTCCTCCTCTCTGTCCTCAGGCCATCCACGCTGAACAGACGGTATGAGAGTTGTGCAGGTAGTACCGTCTATAGTGCATGAAACTAGCTCCTGTTCTTCCTCCTTCTCCTCCTCCTCTTCCTCATTCTCACTCAATCCACGTTAGGATGAGATGAGGCTGGGCTGTGTGTAATCACCCTGTATGGTTCCTTGCTCCATCTCTTCATGCTCCGCGTGCAATGCATCCTCTTTGATTGTGAGCAGAGAGCATTTCAGAAGACAGAGAAGTGGTATGGTGATGCTAATTATGGTGTCATCACCGCTCACCATCTTGGTGGAGTCCTCAAAGTTTTGGAGGATGGTACATATGTCTGACATCCATGTCCACTTCTGAGGTCTTATGTGTGGAGTCTGAACTGAATACTGACGGCCTTGTTGATGCTGGTACTCAAAAACTGCCATCTTCTGCTCACAAATCCTTCCCAACATCTGCAGTGTAGAGTTCCAACGCGTGGGGACATCACACACCAGTCTGTGAGACAGAAGCTGCAAACGCTGCTGAAACACAGCAAGGGCGGTGGAAGATGTAGGTGACTTTCTAAAATGGGGACACAGGCGGCGTACTTTAACAACATTGTCACACACGACCATGCCTGGCTGTAGGTTCAGTGGTGTGAGCCACAGGTCTGCCTGCTCTTTCAGTGCTGTCCACAACTCTTCAGCATTGTGTGGTTTGTCACCTAAGCATATTAGCTTCTGCACAGCCTGTTGCCGCTTGGCTGAGGCAGTACTGCAGTGCTTCCAGCTTGTAACTGATGTGGTGATATCTGAGACGGAGGCTGAAGAGGAGGAGGAGGCTGAGGAGGAGGAGGTGCAGGAGCTGTAGACTGTGGGGGTAACCCTGATTGACCTAGGGCCTGCTATCCTTGACGTCGGGAGGACATGTTCCGTCCCAAGATCCGACTGGGTCCTGGCTTCCACTATGTTAACCCAGTGTGCCGTCAGCAAGCTCTTCCGTCCCCACCCACAAGCACTTGTCCACGTGTCCGTGGTTAGGTGGACTTTCCCGGTAAATCCATTGTTGAAGGCACGGCTAATGTTTTGGGACACGTGCTTGTGTAATGCGAGGACGGCACACCGGGAGAAATAGTGGCGGCTAGGGACCGAGTACCGAGAAAAAGACGCCGTCATTAGGTTGCAGAATGCTTCTGTCTCCACCGGTCTAAAAGGCAACATTTCTAGTCAAGCAGTCGAGAAATGTGGGAATTTAGTAGTGTGGTCAGTGGGGAGTTGACTGCGTATTTGCGCTTGCGTTCCAAGGACTTGGGTATGGACAACTGAACGCTGCGCTGGGACAAGGACGTGGATGTGCTTCCTGATGCTGCTACTTGAGAGTGTGCAATGACAGGTGCAAGGCAGGAGGCATCTTTGCATACACCATGGACAGGGGATTGGCTTGCAGGCACAACAGAGGAAGAAGCAGTGGTGCCACCTGCAGACCCTGTTCCTTGACCCTGGGGTTCAGCCCACAAAGTCGGGTGCTTTGCTGCCATGTGCCTGATCATGCTGGTGGTCAGGCTGGTCGTTTTTCCACCCTTGCTGATGCTGGCCTGGCAGGTGGTGCAAATGGCATTTTTGGGGTTATCAGCAGAATCTTTAAAAGCAACCAGACTCGGGAAGACCTAACAGTTGTACTGGCAACTTCCTTCATGTTGGTGTTACGGGGAACGGTTGTCTGCCTTCTGTCTGCGGCCACCGCACTGCTTCTTCCTGCCTGTTAGGTTGCTCTGCCTCCCTCCCCCCTCTGCATGTTCTCCTGCCAGGTTGGGTCAGTTACTATATCATCCACCACCTGGTCTTCTACTTCCGCACCCTGGTCTTCCTCCTGACTTTCTAGCAATTGTGTCTCATCATCGTTCACCTCTTGTGACTAGTGTTGAGCGATACCTTCCGATATCAGGAAATATCGTATCGGATTGGATCGGACCGATACCCAAAAAGTATCGGATATCGCCGATTCCGATACCGGAAACCAATGCAAGTCAATGGGACACAAATATTGGAATGAAAATAAACCCTTTCTTTCCTTGTAGGTTAATTCTACATGAAGTAAAACAACTAAGAATAACGTAGAATGTATTACACGAAAAGCCGGCAATTCATCAGCGGCATACACCGGTACCCGACAATTTACAACAGAAAGAATAGAACATCACACATAGATTAGATAGATAGAAACATGTCAGTCACATATATATGAAGTACAGTGACAGTGTTGCTTACTGTACTTGTCATTTAGTGTAAAGGATTTATTAAAAAAAATAATAGTGTTTTCATGCACCGTCTCTTTAAAAAAGCCGGCCGGCAATTCAGCAGCGGTACCCGACAATTTATAACAGAATGAATAGAGCATCATACATAGATTAGATAGATAGAAACATGTCAGTCACATATATATGAAGTACAGTGACAGTGTTGATTACTGTACTTGTCATTTAGTGTTAAAATAAAGGATTTATTTAAAAAAAAATTGGCGTGGGGTTCCCCCTAATTTTAGTCTCTAGCGGAGGTTAAGCAGACAGCTGGGGCAGATGTTTGAAGCCTGGGAAGGGAGTAATACCCACGGAGCTTCCCAGGCTACTAATATCAGCCCCCAGCTGAATACCTAGCATTTACTAGCTATTAAAATGGGGGACCCCCCAAAAAAATGACGTGGGGTCCCCCCTAATTTAATAGCTAGCAAAGGCTAGGCAGACAGCTGGGGGCTGACATTAATAGCCCAGGAAGGGTGCCATGAATATTGGCCCCCTCCCAGGCTAGAAACACCAGCCGTCAGCTGCCCCAGAAATGGCGCATCCATAGGATGTGCCAATTCTGGCACTTAGCCTCGCTCTTCCCACTGCCCTGTAGCGGTGGCAGTGGGGTAATAGGGCTGGGGTTGATGTCAGCTTATAATGCCAGCTGACATCAAGCCCAGGTTAGTAATGGAGAGGCATCTATAAGACATCCCCATTACTAACCCCATAGTCAAAGTTAAAAAAATACACAAACACCCAGAATAAAGTCCTTTAATTGAAATAAACACACAATTCTTTATTGTTCTAAATTAAACCATACTTACCATCACGCCCATTCCAGCTGAAGCCAACGATCTCCTGCAATAAAAGAAAAATAATAAAGCAACATCATCCTTACCTTTCCATGGTTCCCAAGACAGCTTCAGCTCTGCTACATCGAGATGACAGGCTGGACCGCAGCAGAACGCTGCCATCCAGCCTGTCATCCCGCAGACACTGAGAAGCGCAGGCATGCTTGCGCTCCTCAGTGTCTGGCTGTGACGGCATCCAGATGAGCCGACAATGAACTCACCTCATGCACGTCACTGACAGCGTGGGAAAATTCTCCTGCACTCAGCGCTTCAGAGTGAGAATTTTCCCACGCTGTCAGTGACGTGCATGAGGTGAGTTCATGTCCAATGAACTCAGCTAACTTCATGCACGTCACTGACAGCGTGGGAGAATTCTCACGCTGAAGCGCTGAGTGCAGGAGAATTTTCCCACGCTGTCAGTGACGTGCATGAGGTGAGCCGAGTTCATTGGACATGACCTCGGCTCATCTGGATGCCATCACAGAGAGACACTGAGGAGCGCAAGCATGCCTGCGCTTCTCAGTCTGCGGGATGACAGGCTGAATGGCAGCGTTCTGCTGCGGTCCAGCCTGTCATCTCGATGTAGCAGAGCTGAAGCTGTCGTGGGAACCATGGAAAGGTAAGTATGATGTTGCTTTATTATTTTTCTTTTATTGCAGGAGATCGTTGGCTTCAGCTGGAATGGGCGTGATGGTAAGTATGGTTTAATTTAGAACAATAAAGAATTGTGTGTTTATTTCAATTAAAGGACTTTTTTCTGGGTGTTGTGTTTTTTTTAAATACTTTACTAGAAATTCATGGTGGTCATGTCTAATATTGGCGTGACCCCATGAATTTCGGGCTTAGGGCCAGCTGATAATGCCAAGCTAGCCATAACCCCTTTATTACCCAGTGAGCCACCACACCAGGGCCCTGGATGAGTTGGGTACAGCGCCAGAAGATGGCGCTTCTATGAACGCGCCATTTTCTGGGGTGGCTGCGGACTGCAATTTGCAGCGGGGGTGGCCCAGAAAGCTTGGGCCTCCCAGCGCTGCGGATTCCAGCCCCCAGCTGCCTAGTTGTACCTGGCTGGACACAAAAACAGGGCGAAGCCCCACGTCAATTTTTTTTTAATTATTTCATGAAATAATTAAAAAAAAAGGGCTTCCCTATATTGTTGTGTCCGGCCAGGTACAAATAGGCAGCTGGGGGTTGGGGGCAGCCCGTTCCTGGATGCTGTACCTGGCTGGCATACAAAAATATGGCAAAGACCACGTCAAAATTTTTGGGAAAAATTAATTAAAAAATAAATAATAATTTAGGGACTGCTTCTTTATTAACCCCTCAAGTGTCATTTAGTGTTAAAATAAAGGATTTATTAAAAATAAAATTGGCGTGGGATCCCCCATAATTTTAGTCTCTAGCGGAGGTTAAGCAGACGGCTGGGGCAGATGTTTGAAGCCTGGGAAGGGGGTAATACCCACGGAGATTCCCAGGCTACTAATATCAGCCCCCAGCTGAATACCTAGCCTTTACTAGCTATTAAAATGGGAGACCCCCCCAAAAAATGACGTGGGGTCCCCCCTATTTTAATTGCTAGCAAAGGCTAGACAGACAGCTGGGGGCTGATATTAATAGCCCAGGAAGGGTGCCATGAATATTGGCCCCCTCCCAGGCTAGAAACACCAGCCGTCAGCCGCCCCAGAAATGGCGCATCCATAGGATGCGCCAATTCTGGCACTTAGCCTCGCTCTTCCACGCTGCCCTGGTGCAGTGGCAGGGGGTAATAGTGGTGGGGTTCATGTCAGTGCCAGCTGCCATGAAGCCAAGGTTAGTAATGATGGGCGTCTATAAGACACCCCCATTACTAACCTACAAAGTGTTAAAAAGAAAAAACACACTACACCCAGAAAAAAATAATTTATTTGAAATAAAACACACAATTTTATTTAATTCTTAGTTTACTAAAAAAAAAATAGTTACCTGTCCATGTTCCTGTGCTGATCTCCCATGCACAGCTGTCACATCTGGAGATGTGACAGCTGTCATTGCTGCTGTAAGCTCACACTGCCGGGAACTCGTCCGCTCCCGGCAGCGGGAGCCCCTGACTGAGGTCACCGGAGTGCATTCAGTCAGCGCTGCTCCGGAGACCTCCTTTATGGCACTGCTGTACCGTGGGAATTTCTCACGGTACAGCAGGGCCGTAAAGCAGCTAACCGGAGCAGCGCTGCCTGAACTCCGGTGAACCCGCTTATGCAATGACGGAGCTGCTTTACGGCCCCGGCATTCTAGCGGCGGCGGCGGTTCAGAGCGGTCACATTCTATGTGGCTGCTCTAAACTGGAGATCTTCGTGGGACACTCGTGGACTACTACGGAGGGGTAAGGATAAGGTTGTGGTTTATTATTTTACATTTTATTACAGGAGATCGATGGCTTCGGGGAATTAGGTGTCTAGGTGAGTATAGGTGTAGTTTTTTATTTTTTACTGTATTTTAGGTGGCGATCGGCAGGGACAGGTAATGTATAAACTAATTTATTGTAGGTAACCACTGGCCACCAATGACATGTATTTAAAATTTATTGGGGACACAGTAGGGCAATTTAAATAGCATGATCAGGCTGATGGGAACTACTCCTCCGATCGAGCTGATCCTGCTGGCACGAGTGGACGGGGGACAGACATAGGCCGATGGGAGTAGTAGGGTCACATCGGCCTATGTTTGCCTGCACGCACACACCCCCAGACATCGCACAGACACCGCGCACACCCGCACACACCCGCACACATCGCACAGACACCGCGCACACCCGCACACATCGCACAGACACCGCGCACACCCGCACACATCACACAGACACCGCGCACACCCGCACACATCGCACAGACACCCACACACACCAATCATGATGGGTCTGATCATCTGGGAGGTGAGGCTGACCTGTGCGGCTGTGGGAAAGTTCATGTGAGTTCATGCAATGCAGTCAAGCATGAACTCACATGAACCCTCTGAGGGCACCGCGGCGACTTCAAATGAACAGCTGATCGGCATCACCTGATACCTCAGCTGTTCATTTGAAATAACCGGCGGGAAAGCACAGCACAGAACGGGAAATCCGGCGGTGAAGTCTTTTCACTGCCGGTTTCCCCACTCGGGTCCTTCGCTCCCCGCTCCTTAGTGCTGTGCTCCCCGCCCGGTCCTAACTTACGATCGGGATGGGAGGTGGCGAGGGGAGCGGAGGATCAGGGTGGGAGGCTGCGGGGAAGCAGTATGGGGCTGTGTGATTGTTTGAAAGCCGGCGGCTTTTTACCGCCCGCCGGCTTTTTGCCGCCCGCCGGCTTTTAAACAATCAGAAGAATTCTCTCACGCTGGGATGGCATTCTGATGACAGGCTGGATCGCAGCTGAGCGTTGCCATCCAGCTTGTCATCCTTCAGAGACACTGCAGAGCGCAGGCATTATGGGAACTTCCGATTCCGGTATTCGATATTGTAAAAGTATCGGAATTAAGTATCGGAATTCCGATACCGCGAATATCGGCGGATACCCGATATTTCAGTATCGGAATGCTCAACACTACTTGTGACACTTTCCCACCGTCGCCTTTGTGTGACCATGGCTGCTCAAATATTTGGGTATCGCTACATGCAATCTCCTCTTTCCCCGCTTCAACTGGACCGGGAGAGAGGCCCAAATCTATAAATGGAAAAGTGAACAGCTCTTCAGAGTGTCCAAGTGTGGAATCAGTTGTCTCTGAGCACTCTGCATGGTGGGTGGAAGGAGGTTCAGGGTGAGGAATATGCGGTCCAGACTCACGGCTACTGAGACTTGACCGTGTGGAAAACAGGGTGGTGGTGATGGCTAAGTGACTGGAAGCATTATCTGCTATTCAACCAATAACCATTTCACACTGCTCTGTGTTCATTAGTGGTGTTCTGCGGTCCCCTAATTATTGGGACAGGAAAGTCGAGCGAGAAGATGTGGGTATTTGTTGTGGCACAATTTCAGCTTGCCCACGGCCTCGGCCTCTGCATGCACCATCACCATCACCATCACGTCCAGTTCCCCATCCCTTGCCATGTGCTTTGCCCATTTTAAATGGAGAAGAATATCTTCCACGCTCACTGCAAATGGCTGAATTTTGAGCGAACTTATATGTGATCCGTATGACGGACAAACCACAGTTTTAAATAGCTGGAGTGTAGGTAACTATTTTGAACAGCAAACTGGTGTCAAGAGCTTCACTGACACACTGAAACAAATTTTTAATGGAGGCCAGAAATTGCAGTATTTTCTGAAAACGTATATGTGATCCGTGTGACGGAGAAAACAGTTTTAAATAGCTGGCCTGTAGGTAACTATTTTGAACAGAAAACTGGTGTCAATAGTTTCACTAACACACTGAAACAAATGTTTAATCGAGGTCAGTAACGGCAGTATTTCCTGAAAACGTATATGTGATCCGTGTGACGGAGAAAACACAGTTTTAAGTAGCTGGCCTGTAGGTAACTGTTTTGAACAGCAAACTGGTGTCAATTGCTTCACTGACACACTGAAACAAATTTTTAATGGAGGCCAGAAATGGCAGTATTTTCAGCGCAATTATATGTGATTCGTTTGACGGACAAACCACAGTTTTAAATAGCTGGATTTTTAGCGCTGTAATATGGAAAGGACCTGGCTGTATTCTGCAGTGCCAACAAGCAAATGGCGCAGAAAAATGGTGTTCTCTGGATTGCTTTTTAAGCAAATAATGAGGATTAAGATCCAAAAAAAATTATTCCTGGCCCCTGAGACCTGGGCCTATTTCTAGAAATATCTAACAGCAGCAGCAGACAAAACTGTAATGGAGCCTCTTGTACTATATGTACTGCAGTCTGCTATATACACTGCCAGCCTGCCTATATACACTGCCTGCCTGATATCTATGCAGATGGATTAGTCCTCAGAAGGACTGTTTGTTGAGATGGATATGTGACTCTAATCTAGTTTGGTATGCCTACACTAACTAGAAACAAGCAAATCTCTCCCTAGCTCAGCAGCATCTCTCCCTACACTGTCAGATTCCGGAGTAAATGTGACGAGTACGGCGGCACTAAGTCTGATATAGACCTGATGACGCTGTGCGGCCAGCCAATCACTGTAATGCCACAACCAACATGGATGCGGAATTACAGTGAGTGGAAGACAATCCCTGCATGTTCATTGGCTCTGTAAAGAGCACCAAACATGCAGGGAGGGGACCCGGGCTCCCGCCGAGCAACCCCGGAAATACTCGACAAGCGCTGAGCATCTTGAGCAGTGAGATCACTAATAGACATCTCTCCATTACTAATATAAGGGTAAGAGTTAATCATAGTTTACTGTATTGTTATAGATTTGTGATGTAATATATGATTTGGCTAGTAGAAGGCAGTTGGAGTGAGGCAAAGACTAAACCAGAGGCAAAAGGAAGTGCTGATCCTTGGGAAAAGTTTGGATAAAGCGAAGCGACTCGATCTGTTGTTGGTGACTCTGGGACGTGTTGTTTGGCTTCACATGAGCCGACTCAGTGAGGACAACCAAGTACACAGCATCTTGGGCTAGGCCACGGAGTTTCTGATCATTCGGGACACAACCTTCTGCGTGCGCATGTGTATATGTCTCCGGTACATATGAATATGGATGCCACACGTACCAGAAACACGGACAAGTGAAGAGGGCCTAAAATATAGTAGCAAACACCTGAAAAAAGAAACCATGCAGAGTTTGGCCTCTCATTTAAGGTGTACAGACACTGCATTATTATTAAAAAATATTATCATGAAAAAAACAAATAATTTCAAAGTAGCACTCACTTACTACTGTGCATTTTACTGGTACAAGGGCAGTGGAAATACAATTTCCAAGCAGGAAGATGTACTACAATGTACTATACTATCTGCACAGTTATAACAAAGCTTTTCGTCATCCAGGGAAATTGTTACTTGATTTTCACTTTACTATCTTAAGCCGGTATCTAAATACCTTTGTCAAGGCAATGTTTGTTGCCTCACTTGCCTCCCTTTCTCTGCTTCTTTATATAATGGTAGTAGCTCATTGGTGCAATATACTAATATACAGCCAATCACAGATCTACCATTGCAAGTGCTACATTACACTATATGTTTAGGTTCAGGTAGCATTGTGGCGCCCATCTGTGCTTGGAGCCACAGATCCTAGAGGGGTGCCTTAACGGATTCCTCCACAAGAGGCCCCCCACAGCATACACACACCTCCACCTTCCACGTCAGACCATCAGAGGAAGCCCGTTAGGGATATAAATAGGGACGGTGGAGCTAGGCAGTCAGTTCCTCTGGAGAGTTCAGCAAGTACAGACCTGAATACAGAGTCGAGCTCAGTCTAGTCTGGAGTCTACAGAGAGTCAAGTCTGAGAGAGGATAGCCTGCAGTGGAGCCCAGTCCAGACGCAGTTGTAGCTCAGTTAGAGCTCAAGGTGTGCCGGCGCCATAGGATCGGTGAAGCGCGGCAAGCTGCCGCTAGTGTGTATAGCCTAGTGAGGGCCCGAGCATGGCCGAAGGCGAGTGGAAAGTGAGTAGCATTGGGGGCAGAGGAGCTGTACAAGCTCACCCCAGAAAGCATATACCGGACACCGGGTCCGAGCTTACCGGGATCTCTAGGACCCAGTAGGACATAACAGGAATTCCTGGAAGACTTCAAGTCCCAGGATCACCTAAGAGCTGATAAGTATCAGAGCCAGGTGTCACGGAGGCCCCGCAAGCTGGGAGCGCGTGCTCCAACAGAAGGCCCTACCACAAAGTCAGCCAGTGCAGTACAGAAACCAGGTTAGGCCTAGCTCCAGGCAGGTCAGAAACTTACCACACAAAGACAAGAAACAGGAGGCCCTACACCGACTCACTGGGGAGGATCCTGATAGGCACCCTTCACCCTACAGTGCTCCGGGACGTGCCTGAATTTCCATCAGTAAAAGGTACTGAAGTGACTATCGTGTCTGTCCCTGTTCTTGCTCTGACCCGGCTGGGTCCCATCTGTCCTGCATCCTTAAATCCCCCTGCCCTGAGGCCTAGCTCCACCTGTGGGGAGCTATACCACGGAAGCTGCCTTAACACCGGCCTCAGTGGGCTGCCACAGCGCTGGTGATCCTCACCAGATACCACAGGTGGAGTCACGAACTTAATAATATAATCATCCACCCTTTTAAAAGAGAGGCCCAGGGTACGGCCCCGGGAGCCGACAACCGCGACATCCCCTAGGGTCAGGCCGTAACAAGGCCCGGGCGCCGAGTACTCCCCATTCCCCCCCTGGGCTCTACAGCATAACCTGAATCAAAAAGTTACGGTAAGGCTATGACTTTTCCTATTTTCATTACTTGAAGTTTTATTCATAATCATAACATATACATTTTTCTACTTCCATAATAAAGAGTGGTGTTTTCAATAGTAATAATTTCCGAAGAGTCGCTGATGCTTCTTGGATCTTCTGTTTTCCAAGAAGATGACAAAATATTTCTGGACCCAGGATTAGAAACACAAGTGACATTACCTGGGATTAAATATGAACGAATCTTTTGAAATACTAATTCCTCAAAAATTTGATTTGTGGCAAATAAATGTTGCCATAAGACCTTACACTGTATAGGAGAAAGAGAGGACCTTGATGACCATAAGAGCTTATATTCTACATGAGAGGGAGGACAACCCTGGCCATAAGAGCTTACACTCTACAGAAGAGAGAGATTTACCCAGTGCCTATTTTCATGAATTTATGGCTGAGTGCACCTAAGACTTTGGCTATTTGGAGCAATTCTTTGTCTCTAATCTTTAAAACACTCTCTTACCAGAACAGAATTTAGTCTGCCAAGTTCTGAACCTAGAAATCCATTGTATGTTGTATGGAAAATGAGGGTCTCTACTCCATACATGTTATATGCTTGTTCCATCCTTTCACTATATATTTTATTTTTGAGATGTTTTCTATTTGTATTCTCAATCATTGTGTCACCAACGAAAACCCCAGGTTTCCAGTATTTGATCAGTTCATACACTTGCCTACATGTGCCGAAGTGTAATGTATAATTACCTCCTGGTATGTATGTTCTTTTTTTTTCTTGTAGAAATATCAACTTATATCACGGCAGGAAGATTTTAGTTTTGTAGGAACAGCTTCTCTTTGATCTTCAACTTGGATATGGTTTAAATCTGATTAAAGGAATAATTGTATAAACTACCGTTTGCAGATGGTTATCACAATCGGTTCCGATTTCTTTGAAGCACCCCTTTTCCTACTTTAGTTTATTGATGAGGTTGTAGGTTTCATGGGAAAGTAGATCATTAAATGTAAAAAAAAAATTCCTGCACTCACACATAGATTATCCCATTGCTTTAGATTATTACATATCTTGAAAGCAGATTAGATTCTTTTGAGGTTTTGACTATATTTTTTAAAGTGTACAGAGGTGAGCCCAAGAGTGACTGACACTAGAGACTTTCCAACTCCTCAGGGGGAAATCACAGGAATACTATATTAAAAGCTATTAAAGCCCCACTCCAGCGGGTGGGGGGGGGGGTTCTCAGCGCTGGAGTGGCGCTTTAAATGTAAGCCCCTTATACCCATTCCCATACTCACCTACCGGCAGCTTCACCTTTTACCGATGACACTCCAGTCCTGCGGCACTATCTTGCACCCTTAACTTCTGACTCCCTGGAAGTCAGAATTTACATCACAAGAGCTCAGTACAAGTCTATGAGAGCCAGAATGAATCTCTCATAGAGATGAATTGAAAAGTGACCTCCAGAGACCTCGATGAAACACTGGAGCTGTTGACAGGTCACTTTTCGCCGGAGACCGACGGGAGCGATGCTGGAAGAGGATGAAGGCGGCAGCAGGTTAGTATGAAACAGGGGGCAGGGGAATTACATTTAAACAACCACTGCAGTGTCCAGTGGTGCAATAAAAAAAAACGCTGGAGTGGTGCTTTACATGTACATGAAAAAATATTTTTGTTATAGCTTTCGTTTCTTAAAGGCAACCTGTTACCTGATTTATGCTACCGAAAATGCGGACAGCATGAATCAGAGCGTGGCCGCAAGATTGCAGCCAGGTATATTTTTCTCTAAAATACTCCAGCGTTTCAGAGAAAATATTCTTTGAAGATCCGACCGTGGACCATAGGCAGAGATAAGACCAGTCCGGCTCCACCCATGGTCGGCATTTTCCAGTGCTGCTGCAGGTGATTGACAGGTTTTTTTGCTATGGGAGAGACCTCTTAATTACCTCTATCAGCACTGGGAAAATATGGTTGGGGGCGAAGCCGTACTAGTCTTGTGTTTGCCTATGGTCCCCAGACAGATCTTTAAGGTATATTTTCAGTTAAACAGTCAGGTGTTTATACATGGCTGCAATCGAGCAGTAAGGCTTTGAGTCATTCTCCCTGATGTTTGAGCAGCACAAATCAGGTGACAGGTTCCCTTTAAGTTCTCAATGTTATGAGCACACAAAAAATTATCATTATTATTATTATTTACTATTATAGCGCCATTTATTCCATTCCGCTTTACATGTGAAAAGGTGGTATACATAGCAAAAACAATTACAATAATCTTGAACAATACAAGTCAGCGACTGGTACAGGAGGAGAGGAGACCCTGTCCGCGAGGGCTCACAAAAAATGAGGTGCTGTAGGATTTATTGCACATTATAACTTAAGAACCACTGCGCTTGCATGGATGTTGGATCATTTAAAGAAGGGTATTTTTCATATACAACATACCCCAGCTATTTGAGAGATTTTGGATTAGACATTTCCCCGCCAAAAAAAAGAGTGTCATCCCATACTGTACATTCGAATGTGCCAAAAATGACACAATCTGCCATCAAACTGGTGTGTAACTTACTTTATGTTATAATGACAGATGGGAGTATAGATTCAATCTTCTTTATTTTTTGCAAATTGAATGTATTACATTTGTGAATTTCTTAAAAAAAAAAATTTTAAAGTTGATTTCTTTATTGTAAAGTTTAAAGAAGCACTCCTCCTCTCATCAAAATGTTTATCCTATTAGTATAGTGCAATCATCATATTATATTGCATTGTGTACTTGCAATTGCTCATTTTGCCTTTCTACCCAGCTAATTGTTCTCTTTTCCATTAGGTCTATAACATCACATGATTAAAACCGACTAGCTGAATCCTTCTAAGCTCTATGTAGTATCAGGATGTACATTTTTCTCTGTATGACTCATGAGTCACTGCAAAAGTTCCTGGCAAAGCTGGGTCAGGAGTTGAAGAGGGGAATGGAGGGACAAGAGACTTCCTGTTTCTACATAGTGCAGAGAAAATAGAAGAATTAGCTGGGTAGAAAGGCAAAATGAGCAACTGTAAGTGCACAGTGCTATATAATATGATGATTGCAATATATTAAGAGGATAAAAACTTTGATGGGAGGAGGAGTGCTTCTTTAATTGAAAAATAAGAATGAAATGATGAAAATTCCTTTCACCTTTAACATTTTTCCACTCATATACTGTACATGGGGTGTCTTCTTGTCCTGTGTTTTCTTTGGCTTGGCTATTCATTTAGGCTCTTGGTTGTATCCTCCTGGTTTCTTCATAAAGGTCCATACACATTAGAGCAAAGCAAGCCAAACCCATTGACTTTGGCTAGACAGACAGCTATTTTAAGTGCATGTGGGTGTGTCAACAATATTGGGGAGAAAGTGGATCATAGAATGACAGTGGAAAAAGCAGGATCATTTGTTCTTATAGGAGAAATTATCGTGTCAGAGGTGTCAATGGTGCTCCCCACAGAGTCGGTCGGGAAGAATAGATGTTGGCTAAGTGATTTTGCTTCAAGCGCTTGGTAAAATTAATGGCATCATCATTCTCTGATTCCAGTCTTAAATGTGCTACAGTTCTTAATTTATATTCTGGTTCTGATCCTGTCCATTGCCTGTTGTATGTGTCCTTACCAGGCTCTTTGTGTAGTTGACTTCAGTTGGATATAACTATTGGGACCATGACCTAGGCATTTTCATGCAGCAAGGTCTAAACGCCTAGTAAGGTGACTGAGTGCCACTACAAAACATGAAACCACCCCTCATTGAGCACCATCTTCTATGTTCAAGAAATGTAAAGTTATAGCTATATGATTTTCTTTTGGTCTATTCCGCCTTATCCTTCCATCATTATACTAGGAGTGATCTGCATACAATTTTCTACCACCTTTCCTTCTCTATTATGTACCTTCAACTTTGTTGATGTCCATTCAGCTGCTGTGCCTGCCACCCATCATAAGTACTAAATGAGTTTGCTGGCCTCCAAAATTTTTTACAACTAAATAGAGACTTCTGCTAAGAATGCTACATTTTCAACTGGTAAACAATATGAATTTATACAGTACAGAAACATTTAAACTTTTCCTGCGGAATTGTAGAGTATAGAAACAAGCGGATTACTAATCATAACATAGATTAGTGTGCGGTCTCTTCTTACTTCATTTTTGCAGCTGTTTTCTTTTGTAATTTTTGCATTGAGTATAAATAAAATATCAGAAATAATTTTCTGTAAACATAGTAGAACTGTAAACAAAATAACATTTTATAGAATGCTGTAGAGAAATTACAATATGAAATCTGATTAAGTCTCAAGTATTAAATCTAATTCTAAGAGCACACAGGGCCATTCTGTCTGTTTTATGAAAACCAATTCCTCAAGCTTGTGTTTCTTACAAAATATAACACATATTCTCCATGGTCAACTACCTTATTGTTCATGACAGGGCACGCAATGTCCTGCCAAACCAGTGTTTAGCAACCTAATGCAAGGTTCTGCTATATAGTTGACTTTAAATAATAATGGAAGAACCAGTTTCAAACTTTTTCATGGTCTGACAAATCTGAAATCCCTAATTTCAAGAGCAGGATAATATACTAAATTCTAGATCATTAAGCTTAGATAGCTTCCATTATCACTGAAGGAGTTATATCAGTGTAGAAATTGGTGACTTATTAGTAGGATATGCCACCAATCTGCAGTCATTAGGAGTCCAGCCACGGTAACCCCAGCCAACTACTAGAATAAAGTGGCAGTGACGCTAGGTTAGAGCCATTCCATTTTGTCTTGGTTTCCTCCAGGTCGGTGTATGGATGGCTCATGACTATAATAGTTGTCCATGTAACCTTCTGAGAAAGCCAGGTAGAGCCAACAGAAGAATTGTCAAGATACAGTTAGGTCCATATATATTTGGACAGAGAAAACATTTTTCTAATTTTGGTTCTAGACATTACCACAATGAATTTTAAACAAAACAATTCAGATGCAGTTGAAGTTCAGACTTTCAGCTTTCATTTGAGGGTATCCACATTAAAATTGGATGAAGGGTTTAGGAGTTTCAGCTCCTTAACATGTGCCACCCTGTTTTTAAAGGGACCAAAAGTAATTGGACAGATTAAATAATTGTAAATAAAATGTTCATTTCTAGTACTTGGTTGAAAACCCTTTGTTGGCAATAACTGCCTGAAGTCTTGAACTCATGGACATCACCAGACACTGTGTTTCCTTCTTTTTAATGCTCTGCCAGGCCTTCACTGCGGTGGTTTTCAGTTGCTGTTTGTTTGTGGGCCTTTCTGTATGAAGTTTAGTCTTTAACAAGTGAAATGCATGCTCAATTGGGTTGATATCAGGTGACTGACTTGGCCATTCAAGAATATTCCACTTCTTTGCTTTAATAAACTCCTGGGTTGGTTTGGCTTTATGTTTTGGGTCATTGTCCATCTGTAGTATGAAACGACGACCAATCAGTTTGGCTGCATTTGGCTGGATCAGAGCACACAGTATGGCTCTGAATACATTAGAATTCATTCGGCTGCTTCTGTCCTGTGTCACATCATCAATAAACACTAGTGACCCAGTGCCACTGGCAGCCATGCATGCCCAAGCCATCACACTGCCTCCGCCGTGTTTTACAGATGATGTGGTATGCTTTAGATCATGAGCTGTACCACGCCTTCGCCATACTTTTCTCTTTCCATCATTCTGGTAGAGGTTGATCTTGGTTTCATCTGTCCAAAGATTGTTCTTCCAGAACTGTGCTGGCTGTTTTTGATGTTTTTTTAGCAAAGTCCAGTCTAGCCTTTTTATTCCTGATGCCTATGAGTGGCTTGCACCGTGCAGTGAACCCTCTGTATTTACTTTCGTGCAGTCTTCTCTTTATGGTAGATTTGGATATTGATACGCCTACCTCCTGGAGAGTGTTGTTCACTTGGTTGGCTGTTGTGAAGGGGTTTCTCTTCACCATGGAGATTATTCTGCAATCATCCACCACTGTTGTCTTCCGTGGGCACCCAGGTCTTTTTGCATTGATGAGTTCACCAGTGCTTTCTTTCTTTCTCAGGATGTACCAAACTGTAGATTTTGCCACTCCTAATATTGTAGCAATTTCTCGGATGGGTTTTTTCTGTTTTTGCAGCTTAAGGATGACTTGTTTCACCTGCATGGAGAGCTCCTTTGACCGCATGTTTACTTAACGCAAAACCTTCCAAATGCAAGTACCACATCTCAAATCAACTCCAGGCCTTTTATCTGCTTAATTGAGAATGACATAACGAAGGGATTGCCCACACCTGTCCATGAAATAGTCTTGGAGTCAATTGTCCAATTACTTTTGGTCCCTTTAAAAACAGGGTGGCACATGTTAAGGAGCTGAAGCTCCTAAACCCTTCATCCAATTTTAATGTGGATACCCACAAATGAAAGCTGAAAGTCTGAACTTCAACTGCATCTGAATTGTTTTGTTTAAAATTCATTGTGGTAATGTCTAGAACCAAAATTAGAAAAATGTTGTCTCTGTCCAAATATATATGGACCTAACTGTACCTTCCTCAAACCATTCCTTCTTCAATTTAGCTAACAAAAGTGTTCTATCAATAGGCCACCAATATGTTAGGAATCCGTCTACTGATAAAGTCATCAATGGACAGTCTTGGAGCTTGTTATTTCACTTACAAAGTTCCAAGAGCTCCTTGGTATTTACCGACAAAATTAAAACCAGGTACATAGACAGGGGACAGCTAGGATCACGACTTGGAGGTCATGAAGTGAAGTAAGGCAAAGGCTGTAGTTAGAGAGTTCAGGATAACGTCCAGAATGAAATCTAAGGATTGCCCAGCAGATTAAATGTGAAATATACCCAGGTCAGATACCGGGGTCAAATAATAATAAGTACACCAGGATAATATTACAATGCAACACCAGGCAAATGTTCCCAAATTGACCACTAAGCCCATCCTGCTATTGATCTGCTGACCAGCCCCAGTGACTTGATAGGCAGCAGATTCATAATTTGCACATTTAACTATAGTAACCTTATTAGCTGGGCACTGGACATGCTGCCCAGAAGGACAGAAGTGAACTTCATCCCCAGAGGAGTTGTCAACTAAGTGTGATGGGCAGTGAACACACTGCCCAACACAAATCAACACACCGTCCCCTCAACTGTCAGTGCCTCCTAGAGGAACAAAGCAACAGCGTCGGACAGCAATGGTGATCACCGCAGGTGCATGAAAGTCTATGATAAAATAATCCACGTACAGTTAAAGGGAACCTATGACCTGAAAAAATTCTATTAAACTGCAGATGTGGGGTTAATCTGCAGGTTAATAGAATTGTGGGGCAACCCGGCGCCTGCACTTAAACCCACACTGCTGGCAGGAAATGAACTTTATTCCCCCCCCCGGCAGCATTCCAGTTTAAGTCACGGGGGTGGTGCCGGCGCGGGTTCAGTCACCTCTCTGTGTATAGATACCGGAGGCTGTAACCACGCCCCCAGCACTGAATGACAGTAGCTCAGTATAAGGGCCAGCTGTCAGTCAGTGCCAGGGGCACTATACACAGACCAGTCACTGAACCCGCCCGGCGCCGACCCAGTGACTGAAACCAAACGCTGCCAGGAGTAATAAATTTAATTTCCTCCCAGTAACGTGGGTCTAAGTGCAGGCTCCAGGCAGGTTCACAATGCTATTAATCTGCAGATTATCCCCATATCTGCAGGTTAATAGCGTTTTTATCAGGTGACAGGTTCCTTTTAATAATGTAACCAAACATTTCAGCTTGCTCGCATCAAGTCTATAAACACCATTTTTAGGCATTATCATCATAGTTTTGGGCAAGTTTATAGGCGCTTTGCAAACTTACAAATGTAAATTTTTGCATGGTCCTATAATTATTGAACTTTATTAGATTTTGATAGATGTTTACATCTACATTTTGGTTTACGAGCAAACATTATATGTAATGATATCAAGAATGGTCTCTAAATGAGTTTTTGGAAAAATAACACAGCATTTAATATAAATAATATTCATGTATTCAAGAAAAAATGCATGATTGGACTGCACAATAAGTTCTCAGATTTCGCAATGTAATGGTAAATCTGCCAAGGGAATGTCATATATGTTACATAAGTTCAATATGAATACTTACCAGAACTGATCCACATATGTTTGTAGTTTCATTATTAAATAAAGGGCACCAGATAGTCACGCACAAATAAATGGGAATTGGGTTACGTCTGCATATGATATATTCAACACAAGTAGATAAAAAGAGAAACACCAAACATGCAAGAAGTAATTGTGCATGAGTAATGTTTCCTCTCTTAAATACATTCAAGACCTTGTACCTCAATTAAAAAAAGTCAATTTGAAGTGCAAATTTATTTGACCATATTGGTAAAGACATGAAACTATTAAAGGGGACATATCATTAGAAAATAGCTTATTGTTTAATTTGAGCTTATATGTGCAACATATTTAAAAAATGTTTTCATCTTAACCGTCCATATTACTACACACACACACATATATATGTATATATATACACTACCGTTCAAAAGTTTGGGGTCACCCAGACAATTTTGTGTTTTCCATGAAAACCCAAACTTTTATTCATCAAATGAGTTGCAAAATGATTAGAAAATATAGTCCAGACATTGACAAGGTAATAATAATGATTTTTATTTGAAAGAATAATTTTCTCCTTCAAACTTTGCTTTCGTCACAGAATACTCCCTTTGCAGCAATTCCAGCATTGCAGACCTTTGGCTTCTAGCTGTTAATTTGCTGAGGTAATCTTGAGAAATTTCCCCCTATGCTTCCTGAAGCCCCTCGCACAAGTTGGATTGGCTTGATGGGCACTTTTTGCGTACCATACGGTCAAGCTGCTCCCACTACAGCTCAATGGGGTTGAGATCTGGTGACTGCGCTGGCCACTCCATTACAGATAGAATACCAGCTGCCTGCTTCTTTCCTAAATAGTTCATGCATAATTTGGAGGTGTGCTTTGGGTCATTGTCCTGTTGTAGGATGAAATTGGCTCCAATCAAGCGCTGTCCACAGGGTATGGCATGGCGTTGCAAAATGGAGTGATAGCCTTCCTTATTCAAAATCCCATTTACAGTACAGACCAAAAGTTTGGACACACCTTCTCATTTAAAGATCTTTCTGTATTTTCATGACTTTGAAAATTGTACATTCACACTGAAGGCATCAAAACTATGAATTAACACATGTGGAATTACAGTGGGTACAGAAAGTATTTAGACCCCTTTAAAATGTTCACTCTTTGTTTCATTGCAGCCATTTGGTAAATTCTAAAAAGTTCATTTTTTTCTCATGAAAGTACACTCTGCACCCCATCTTAACTGAAAAACAAACAGAAATTTAGACATTTTTGCATATTTATTAAAAAATAAAAACTGAAATATCACATGGTCATAAGTATTCAGACCCTTTGCTCAGTCACTCATATTTAAGTCACATGCTGTCCATTTCCTTGTGATCCTCCTTGAGATGGTTCTACTCCTTCATTGGAGTCCAGCTGTGTTTAAATAAACTGATAGGACTTGATTTGGAAAGGCACACACCTGTCTATATAAGACCTCACAGCTCACAGTGCATGTCACACCAAATGAGAATCATGAGCTCAAAGGAACTGCCCAATGAGCTCAGAGATAGAGATGAGCGTTGTTCTACTCGAACTGTTCGCCAATCTCAAATTCGAGCTGTTTTGGGCGGTGTTCGAGCCGTTCGGCGAACACGAACAATTTGAGAAAAATTCGGCTGTTCGAGGTTATGTTCGATAACTGTTCGTGCACCAAAATCATAACTGGATTTTTTCTCAGTAATGATGAAAATTAATGTTAATACGCAGTTTGAGTGTACAGCGGGGTGGGGGGAGGGGCAGGGGATGGATCTCTGCAGGAACAATGAAGATCTCCATTTTTTTTTTCTCTTTCCCGCATTTACAGTGGGGAGGTGCAATCTGTCAGCCTATCAGCAGCGCACACACGGAGCGAAGTGCTTTTTTTCACACAAGCAAGGGCATGTGTCATTGGCAGTGTATGTCACATGTCCTTGCCCTATATGACCAAGCCATTTTCCCCGTCGCCACCATTTTCTCACTGCTGCAGCTGCGTGTTAGACGGCACCGCTGTTGCTGTGTGCGCTATACCTTGTTAATTTCAAGCCAATTTTCGCACAAATCTACAGATAGCTTGGGAGTAGGGAATAGTTGTGATTGCAGTCCTTTTAAGGACTAGGTTACAGCATTTCCTACGACTTTTATCAGGCAGGTCTGTGCTCTTAAATAGATAGATTGTGGGAGTAAAGACTAATTGTAATTGGAGTCCTTTTCAGGACTAGGTTACATCAGTTCCTATCAGTTTTTGCCAGGCAGGTCTGTGCCAGTGCTGTGCAAGTTTTTTTCACAGCATTTGGCTGAATCTAGCAAAGCTAATCCTTTTTGGCCTATTGCAGAGTGTGTTAGTCAGTGGAGTAGCCTATCTGTGTTGCAAGATATACCACCTGTGTATAGAATACCAATTTTTTTACTGCACCTAGTGAAGTAAAATCTTTTGGGCATAGCATCATTCTATTAGTCCATCTATACTGACCTCCATCAGGTTGCAAATTGAATATAATTTTTTTCTGCATCTAGCTCTGAAAAAATATTGGGCTTCTAGCTGTGTGTGGGACTTGTTGTATTAGTCCATCTATACTGACCTCCATCAGGTTGCAAACTGAATATATTTTTTTCTGCATCTACCTCTGAAAAAATATTGGGCTTCTAGCTGTGTGTGGGACTTGTTCTATTAATCCATCTATACAGACCTCCATCAGGTTGCAAACTGAATATATTTTTTTCTGCATCTACCTCTGAAAAAATATTGGGCTTCTAGCTGTGTGTGGGACTTGTTGTATTAGTCCATCTATACTGACCTCCATCAGGTTGCAAACTGAATATATTTTTTTCTGCATCTACCTCTGAAAAAATATTGGGCTTCTAGCTGTGTGTGGGACTTGTTCTATTAATCCATCTATACAGACCTCCATCAGGTTGCAAACTGAATATATTTTTTTCTGCATCTACCTCTGAAAAAATATTGGGCTTCTAGCTGTGTGTGGGACTTGTTGTATTAGTCCATCTATACTGACCTCCATCAGGTTGCAAACTGAATATATTTTTTTCTGCATCTACCTCTGAAAAAATATTGGGCTTCTAGCTGTGCGTGGGACTTGTTCTATTAATCCATCTATGCAGACCTCCATCAGGTTGCAAACTGAATATATTTTTTTCTGCATCTACCTCTGAAAAAATATGTGGCCTTCTAGCAGTGTGTGGGACTTTCTCTATTAGTCCATCTATACTGACCTCCATCAGGTTGCAAACTGAATATAATTTTTTTCTGCATCTAGCTCTGAAAAAATATTTGGCCTTCTAGCAGTGTGTGGGACTTTCTCTATTAGTCCATCTATACTGACCTCCATCAGGTTGCAAATTAAAAATTATTTTTATCTGCATCTACAGTACCTCTGAAAAAATATTTGGGCTTCTAGCTGTGTGTGGGACTTGTTCTATTAGTCCATCTATACTGACCTCCATCAGGTTGCAAATTGAATATAATTTTTATCTGCATCTAGCTCTGAAAAAATATTTGGCCTTCTAGCAGTGTGTGGGACTTTCACTATTAGTCCATCTATACTGACCTCCATCAGGTTGCAAATTAAAAATAATTTTTATCTGCATCTACCTCTGAAAAAATATTTGGGCTTCTAGCTGTGTGTGGGACTTGTTCTATTAATCCATCTATACAGACCTCCATCAGGTTGCAAACTGAATATAATTTTTTTCTGCATCTAGCTCTGAAAAAATATTTGGCCTTCTAGCAGTGTGTGGGACATTTTCTATTAGTCCACCTATACTGACCTCCATCAGGTTGCAAATTCAAAATAATTTTTTGTCTGCATCTAGCTCTGAAAAAATATTTGGCCTTCTAGCAGTGTGTGGGACTTTCTCTATTAGTCCATCTATACTGACCTCCATCAGGTTGCAAACTGAATATATTTTTTTTCTGCATCTACCTCTGAAAAAATATTGGGCTTGTAGCTGTGTGTGTGACTTGTTCTATTAATCCATCTATACAGACCTCCATCAGGTTGCAAACTGAATAAAAAAAATTTCTGCATCTACCTCTGAAAAAATATTTGGGCTTCTAGCTGTGTGTGGGACTTGTTCTATTAGTCCATCTATACTGACCTCCATCAGGTTGCAAATTGAATATAATTTTTTTCTGCATCTAACCCAGCCAATAATTTTGGCCTAATACCACAGTTTGGCCACTCAGCTCTGCTCGGTTCCCATCCATTGTTTTTTTGTGCAAACAACTCCAGAGTTGTGAATTAGTTAACCACCAAAATGAGTGGAAAAAGGCCTGCTGCTGGTGGAAAGGGGAATAGGCGTGTTGGTAAGGGGAAAAAAGGTTGTGTCCGTGGGGTAGGTGTTAAAGCAACAGTAACATCTGCAGAAGAAAGACCATCTTCCAGCCAAACTAAAATGTCTACTTCTTTTAGCGGACAATGTGATAAGATCCCTTTCTTACGGCCACGCCAATCGCTACAAAATTCCAGATGAGGCACAAAAACAGCAGGTGCTTCAACGGATATCAAGTGCTCCTTTAAAGGGGCTCTCCTCCACATCAACTTCAACATCACAAATACTCCAGTCCTCAAAGGTGTCACCCCAATCGCTCTTGCTTCCTCACAGCTCTCAAATCTCCAGCTGCCCGTCTGAGTATGAGGTAAAACAGATGGTTGAGTCTGCAGAGCTGTTTACTCATACTATAGCCTGGGAATCAGAGGTCGACTCCAGCGCTTCTGTGAATCCAGACGAGGAAATGATCTGCACTGATGCCCAGAATCTTTATGAGTCGGATCCAGGACCAGACGCAGAAGGTTCTGACCATAATGTAGACCCTCATTCCCAAACTGTAACTCCTGTTGGTGGAGACAATGAGGAAGACGATGATGAGACTCAAATACCTGATTGCAGCGACAACTTTAGTTTTTTGTCAGGGCAGGAACAGGTTGGCTCTGAGGACGACGGGTGTGATAACGCACAGGGTGATGATGATGACAATGGAGATCCCACTTACTGTCAACCCACAGTCAGCCAAGAGATGAGGTCAGCAGAGGAGGTGGAGGAAGATGCTAGTGACGACGAGGTCAGGTTGCGCCTTCCTGGACAGAGACGTAGTACTGGAAGCACGTCAACAACTGCATCCTCAAACACAACTCTGCCTCTCACCACAAGTCGTGGTGGCTCTTCAGGTCGCATGGGTGCTAAGCCTTGCATAGCCTGGGCATTTTTTCAGATCGATAAAGATGACCCAACTCGTGTTATCTGTAACATTTGTCAGCAAAAGCTAAGTAGAGGCCAAAAAATACATAGTTTGAGTACTTCATGCATGAACCGGCACATGGACATGAAGCATAAGTTGCAATGGGAAGCTCAGTGTGCTACAATGCGGCCTAGCCGGCCGGGCCAACCACCGTCTGCCATATCTTGTGCATCCGAGGCCTCTTCATCCTCTGTGACTAGGGGGACAGCAGTCACACCTGTTTTGGGGCGCAGACCTGCCACCTCTTTACCCGCAACAGCCAGCGTGATTGGCAGGTCATCATTTTCTTTGGAGGTGGTAACACCAGCTGGTGTTGAGCGCTGTCCGACATCGATAGCACCACCTTTGGATCAAGGCAACCTAACATGTCCGCCTGCATCTTCCTCACAGACCGGCAGTTTGCCGGGGACACCCTTATCAACCCCGTCTAAGCACAATAGCCAGCCCTCGATCCCTCAGATGTGGACAAGTGAAAGACCATTTCCTCCTAGCCATGAGAAAGCTAAGAGGTTGAATTTCACCATCTGCAAGCTCTTGGCTACAGAAATGCTGCCTTTCCGCCTGGTGGACACAGAGGATTTTCGAGACCTTATGTCCGTCGCAGTGCCCCAGTACCAGATGCCCAGTCGGCACTACTTCTCAAAGAAAGGTGTGCCTGCGCTCCACCAGCATGTCGCACACAACATCACCGCTTCTTTGAGAAACTCTGTGTGTGACAGGGTGCATTTCACCACAGACACTTGGACGAGTAGGCATGGACAAGGGCGTTACATGTCGCTGACTGGGCACTGGGTAACTATGGTGACAGCAGGACAAGGGACTGCTGTCCAAGTCTTGCCGTCCCCACGAGTTGTGCGTCAATCCTCTTTATGTCAAAGTTCCTCCACTGCTTCTGCCTCCTCAACCTCCTCTCGGTCTTCCACCTGCACCCAAAGCCTGTCTGGTCATGCCACAAGCTTTCTAACTGCGCAGAAGGGATCCTGCACACCTCCTTACTATGCTGGCAGTAGGGCTCAACGTCATCAGGAGGTTTTTACATTGAAATGTCTGGGAAATGTGAGTCACAAAGCTGAGGAGTTGTGGTCAGCTCTGGAGAACCAATTTCATGAATGGTTGTCTCCACTGGACCTGAAACCAGGGAAGGCCGTGTGCGACAATGCTGCAAACCTGGGTGCGGCCCTTCGCCGGGGCAATGTCACACACGTGCCTTGTATGGCTCACGTGTTGAACCTGGTTGTCCAGCAATTTTTAGCCCACTATCCCAGACTAGATGGCCTTCTGCAGAGGGCACGGTCGCTGTGTGCTCACTTCCGCCGTTCGCATCCCGCAGCTCAGCGACTTACATCTCTACAGAAGTCTTTGGGCCTGCCACTTCACCGGCTAAAATGCGATGTGCCTACCCGGTGGAATTCAACTCTGCACATGTTGCAGCGACTGTGGCAGCACCGACAAGCCCTGGTGCAATACGTTCTGACGTATAGCCTGGGCCAACGAGATCCAGAGGTGGGGCAAATCACGCTGGAGGAGTGGTCTTAGATCAGGGACCTATGCACCCTTCTGCACAGTTTTGAAATGGCGACAAAGATGTTTAGTGCTGACAATGCCATTATCAGCATGACTATTCCGGTGATTTACATGCTGGAGCACATGTTAAACAGAATTCGGAGTCAGGTGGTGGCACAAGAGGAGGTGGAGGAAGTAGAGGAGGAGGAGTTGTATGCGGAAGGGCTAACATCTGCAAGGTCCAGACGGTCGGCAGCACCAAGGCGGCAGGCATGTGAGGGTGGGGGAGATGGTTTTACCAGGGCGCATGGTAGCAGCCAAACTAGTGAGGAAGGTGCAGGAGCCCAGGAAGAAGTGGAGGACGAACTGATGGAAGACTCATCAGATGAGGGAGACCTTGATCACATTTCTGTTGTGCGAGGTTGGGGGGAGAGGACAGAGGAAGGAAGCATGATTGTTACCTCGCCACCAACACAACAGGGACTTGGTGCTCCTGGATGCGCAACACACATGAGTGCCTTCTTGCTGCACTACCTGCAACATGACCCTCGAATTGTGAGAATTAGAAATAATCCTGACTACTGGGTTGCCACACTGTTAGATCCCCGGTACAAAAGTAAATTTGCAGAAATTATTCCTGCCATAGAAAGGGATGCACGCATGCAGGAGTATCAGCAGAGACTGTTGCAGAATCTTACATGTGCTGTTCCACAAAATACCAGTGGTGCACGTAGTGAATCTCACAGTTCCAACTTGCCAACCGTGGGACCGTCAAGTGTTCAGCACTCAAACCGTAACAGAACCACAGTATCTGCTGGTAACATCAATTTTGCGGAATCATTTCACCACTTTTTTAGCCCATCCTTTGCAAGGCCACAGGAGACAAGAAGTCTGACACATAGTCAACGCCTAGAGACAATGGTACAGGAGTATCTCCAAGTAAACATTGAAGCCCTGACGGTGTCACTGGACCCTTGCTCTTTTTGGGCTTCCAATCTGGATAAATGGCCGGAGCTAGCCACTTACGCCTTGGAGATCTTGTCATGCCCCGCAGCCAGCGTTCTGTCTGAACGTGTGTTCAGCGCTGCTGGTGGTGTGCTGACAAATAAGCGCACGCGGCTCTCCACTGATAATGTAGACAGACTCACGTTCATAAAGATGAACAAATCATGGATCCGAAACGACTTTTCTACCCCTGTGTCATCCTGGGGAGAGTAAAAGCTTGATGATTGGTTAAAATCACCCTACCAACCGTTTTAAGCTTTCAAATTACTAATCATGTTTATCTGTATCTTGGCTGGAAAATAATTTGGGCTTTGTAGCAGTGTGCAGCACTGATTCTATTAGGCCATCTATAATAAGCTCCACCAGATTTAAAATTACTAATCATGTTTATCTGTATCTTGACTGGAAAATAATTTGGGCTTTGTAGCAGTGTGCAGCACTGATCCTATTAGGCCATCTATACTAAAGCTTCACCAGATTTAAAATTAATAATAATTTTTAGCTGCATCTAGCCCGGAAAATAATTTTGGGGCTCCGAGATGCGCAAGACACATAAGTGCCTTCTTGCTGCACTACCTGCAGCATGACCCTCATATTGTCAGAATTCGAAGTAATCATGACTACTGGGTTGCCACACTCTTAGATCCCCCAAACTTTTCGATCAACCTTTTCATTTTAATAAAGACCAAAAAAATGGTCATTTTTGAAATTATAAGCATTAGCAGGTTGTTAGAAACTGAAATCAAACAGTTTTCAACTCAAAACTTTATTCTAGGTGATGTTACATTTTCACATAGGACCCCTTGTTCGAAAGGAGCTTCTGAACTCTCTCGTCCATTGAATTTGTCAGGTTTTGGATGGTTTCTGCTTCAATTGTTTTGCATGAGGACAGAATACCCTCCCAGAGCTGTTGCTTAGATGTGAACTGCCTCCCGCCATCATAGACACTCCTTTTAATGATGCTCCAAAGGTTCTGAATGGGGTAGAGGTCAGGGGAGCATGGGGGTCACACCATAAGTTTGTCCCCTTTTATGCCCATATCAGCCAGAGATGCAGATGTTTTATGTGCAGCATGAGATGGTGCATTATCATGCAAAAAAATGATCTTGCTGTGAAATACACGGTTCTTCTTCTTGAACCATGGCAGGAAGTGCTGTTTGAGAAAATCCACATACATTATGGAGTTCATCTTTAGCGCCTTCAGGGATCCTAAAGGGGCCGACAATCTCTCTCCCCATGATTCCAGCCCAAAACATTACTCCACCTCCTCCTTGTTGGCGCTGTAGCCGTGTTTGCGTGGGGTGTCCATCAACCAGCCATCCTCCACTCCATCCATCTGGACCATCGAGCGCTGCACGGCACTCATCCGTGAACAAAACAGTTTTGAAATCAGTCTTCATGTAATGTTTGGCCCACTGGAGCCGTTTCTGCTTGTGTGAAGTGGATAGAGGAGGTCGACAGGATGGCGTATGCACAGCTGCAAACCTCTGAAGGACCCTGCATCTTGTTGTTCGGGGGACGTTGGAGGCACCAGCAGCTTCAAAAACTTGTCTGCTGCTATAACAAGGCTTTTTTGCCGCTGCTCTTTCAACCTGACGTAATTGCCTGTAGGAAAGAGTCCTCAATTTGCCCTTATCAGCACGCACACGTGTGTACTGTGAATCAGCTACATACTTCTTGATTGCCAAGACACTTCATCCTGATCATCGCACAATGTTGATTGTAGTCATGCCTTGACCTAAACACTCCACAATTTGTTGCTTCTCAGCAGCCGACACATCCTTTTTCTTTCCCATTTTGGCAGAAAATGTAGGCTGCTTAATAATGTGAGAAAATGTTCTGACGCGCCCCCCGGGCCTTGGGACACCCGGAGCCGGACCCTTTTTGGTGGATGCTGGTGGTTGTAGTCTCCGTGGCGGCAACCCGGTTCCGTGGCTCAGGGCGGTCAAACCAGTGGCGGAACTATTTATGTGGTTTTGATGTTTAAATGTCCGACTACGCCACCCGTGGATTGCGGTCAGAGTGAACCGCCGCTCCAGGGCAGACCGCTGAGGCTGGTGTTGTGGGTGCAGCAGAGCGTAGCATAACTCCCCACGGGAGGAGTATAGCCTCAGGGCAGTGTATGCAGAGGATGGGGGTGATGGTGCAGGGCAGCAGCAGTAACGACACGGAGTCAGTGATGCAGTCGAGGGCCTTTACGCACAGTTCTTATTATCCAGACCACGTCTGCAGGTAACGGCTGCCCACGTCGTACTGTGCTCACCAGGTGAGGGGCTCAGACAACTCCCAGATAACTTTGGAGCGCTTCACAGGACCCCCTTTGTGTGTCCTTTGTCTGGCCTTTCTTACCAACCCTTCTGTCCGGCTGCCTCGGGCCTCCTCTTGGTAAACTTTGCGCCAGTTTCCCTGACCCTATGTGGTGCCTTCCTAGCGGGTGTAGCGAGGGGCTGCGCCACATAAAATGTCACAGCCTCCTGTTTCTAGCTGAGGGTCGTTTCCTGCCTCCACTAGTTTCGGGGACCGGTCTCCCCCTTTGGCCTGACCCCTCCACGCAGGTGGATTCGGGCGTGCGGTGGCGACTCGCCCGTCCGCACCTCTGGGATCCCTTCGTTCCTCGTTCCTGGAGCCTTCTCCGCTCCTCTTCCTTCCTTCTCCCTCTTCCAGGCCTGGGCCTCTGTTACTAGGCCCGCCTCCGGAGCAGAGCTCATGCAGAGCCCCTGCTCCCTGCCACTTCTGCTCAGACTTCTCTGCACTGAACTAAGATGGTGCCCACCTTTTATACTCCCTTCTCAATGCACCCAGGAACTGCTTCCTCCCTGCTCCTGCACTACAGGGTTCCCCTTCCTCAGTGTTCCCTCCCCCCACTCCAGCCAGGGACAGGGACTGTCGTGCCCATCTCAGGGGCATATTGGTCACCCTGCCCCACGGCAATGTGGTGTAATGCATGCAGGTGTCGGGTCCTGATCCACACTACATCCTTACCTGAGAGTGAGATATCACACCTCTGGGTGAGGTGCAATACCTCTGTAGCAACCGAGCCCTCAGGGTGCTACAGTTCCATTTATCTTCAGCCTAGGTGACGTATTGCGATACAGGGCCGTGATTTTGGCTATAAAAGGGTCCTCTAGACCCCTACCCCAAGCTTTTTAAGAGAATCATATATGGCGTGCCAGGAGACTCTATGGAATGCTTTCTCAGCATCCAACGAGAGTATCTAATTACAAATTTTTAACTGCATCTAGCCCAGGAAATACTTTGTGCCTAGTAGCAGTGTCTGCTAGTCAGCGAATTATCCCGGCTGTTAAGCAAGCTACACCACCTGTAGTTTGGACACTTAATTTTTTCAAAGGAAATGCTTCGGGACCACGGGATACTCAGTGAAGAGCATCAGGAGGCACCCCAAGGCATAGGGGCTGGGACTGGCAGTAGGATGCCTTGCGGTGGACAGCCGAGCTCGATCCTTATAAAAGCTTTTTAACTGCAGCAGCTTTAGTGGACGCTACTGGAGCTGGAATTACGCGGCTGCTGGCATGAGACTTGCCCTCCAATAGATCCTTGTAAATGGATTTAAAGTGTATTCATTCAAATTAGAGAGACAATTTAAATTAAAAAGCTTAGAGCTGCCTCCACCACAGGGGGGCTTGCTCGACCCACCAGCGGACATGCACCAGTATTGGGAGAGGGGGGCTGGCCGTCAGGGTTCACCGCGGCTCTGGCACAAACCCGGCGACGCGGAGGTGGCACGGGCAGGAGCGGACTGAACGTGTCGGCTTCTCACTTTTTGGATTTTAGAAGGGCATGACATGCCTATATCTGTGTCTCCCCCTCCTTTTACTCCTCCACCTCTTTTCTTTTCGCATGACTATATGTACTTGTCACTTTTCCATGTCTTCTGAGCAGTTTGTCAGCTTTTGGACACCTTTGAAGGTGTTTTCTATGTGTTTCTTTGTTTGCCTGCCATTGGTTTTAACGGTGTTCGAAGGTGTTCGACGAACAGTTCGAAGAACAGTTCGGCGAACACACGGGTGTTCGACGAACCGAACCGAACTCGAACACTACGGGGGTGGCTCAACACTACTCAGAGACAGAATTGTGGCAAGGCACAGATCTGGCCAAGGTTACAAAAGAATTTCTTCATTACTCAAGGTTCCTAAGAGCAGAGTGGCCTCCATAACCCTTAAATGGAAGAAGTTTGGGACCACCAGAAGTCTTCCTAGACCTGGCCGTCCAGCCAAATTGAGCAATCGTGGGAGAAGAGCCTTGGTGAGAGAGGTAAAGAAGAACTCCAAGATCACTGTGGCTGAGCTCCAGAGATGCAGAAGGGAGATGGGAGAAAGTTCCACAAAGTCAACTATCACTGAAGCCCTCCACCAGTCGGGCCTTTTTGGCAGAGTGGCCCGACAGAAGCCTCTCCTCAGTGCAAGTCATATGAAAGCCCGCATAGAGTTTGATCAAAAACACAAGAAGGACTCCCAGACTATGAGAAATAAGATTCTCTTGTCTGATGAGACGAAGATAGAACTTTTTGGTGATAATTCTAAGCGGTATGTGTGGATAAAACCAGGTACTGCTCATCACCTGCTCAATACAATCTCGACAGTGAAACATGGTGGTGGCAGCATCATGCTATGGGGGTGTTTTTCAGCTGCAGGGACAGGACGACTGGTTGCAATTGAAGGAAACATGAATGTGGCCAAGTGCAGAGATATCCTGGATGAAAACCTCTTCCAGAGTGCTCTGGACCTCAGACTTGGCCGAAGGTTCACCTTCCAACAAGACAATGACCTAAGCACACAGCTAAAATCACAAAGGAGTGGCTTCAGAACAACTCTGTGACTATTCTTGACTGGCCCAGCCAGAGCCCTGACCTAAACCCAATTGAGCATCTCTGGAGAGACCTGAAAATGGCTGTCCACCAACGTTCACCATCCAACCTGAGGGAACTGGAGAGGGTCTGAAAGGAAGAATGGCAGAGGATCCCCAAATCCAGGTGTGAAAAACTTGTTGCACCATTCCCAAGAAGACTCATGGCTGTACTAGCTCAAAAGGGTGCTTCTACTCAATACTGAGTGAAGGGTCTGAATACTTATGACCATGTGATATTTCAGTTTTTCTTTTTTAATAAATTTGCAAAAATGTCTACATTTTTGTTTTTTTTCAATCAAGATGGGGTGCAGAGTGTACTTTAATGAGAAAAAAAAGTGAACTTTTTAGAATTTACCAAATGGCTGCAATGAAACAAAGAGTGAAAAATTTAAAGGGGCTGAATACTCTCCGTACCCACTGTATATACTTAACAAAAAAGTGTGAAACAACTGAAAATATGTCTTATATTCTAGGTTCTTCAAAGTAGCCACCTTGTGCTTGATGACTGTTTTGCACACTCTTGGCATTCTCTTGATGAGTTTCAAGAGGTAGTCACCGGAAATGGTTTTCACTTCACAGTTTTAATAAGTGGGATTTCTTTCCTTATAAATGGGGTTGGGACCATCAGTTGTGTTGTGCAGAAGTCAGGTGGATACACAGCTGATAGTCCTACTGAATAGACTGTTAGAATTTGTATTATGGCAAGAAAAAAGCAGCTAAGTAAAGAAAAACAAGTGGCCATCATTACTTTAAGAAATGAAGGTCAGTCAGTCCAAAATATTGGGAAAACTTTGAAAGTGTCCCCAAGTGCAGTTGCAAAAACCATCAAGCTCTACAAAGAAACTGGCTCACATGAGGACCGCCTCAGGAAGGAAGACCAAGAGTCACCTCTGCTTCTGAGGATAAGTTTATCCGAGTCACCAGCCTCAGAAATCGCAGGTTAACAGCAGCTCAGATTAGAGACCAGGTCAATGCCACACAGAGTTCTAGCAGCAGACACATCTCTTCAACAACTGTTAAGAGGAGACTTTGTGCAGCAGGCCTTCATGGTAAAATAGCTGCTAGGAAACCACTGTTAAGGACAGGCAACAAGCAGAAGAGACTTGTTTGGGCTAAAGAACACAAGGAATGGACATTAGACCAGTGGAAATCTGTGCTTTGGTCTGATGAGTCCAAATTTGAGATCTTTGGTTCCAACCACCGTGTCTTTGTGCGACGCAGAAAAGGTGAACGGATGGACTCCACATGCCTGGTTCCCACCGTGAAGCATGGAGGAGGAGGTGTGATGGTGTGGGGGTGCTTTGCTGGTGACAAAGTTGGGGATTTATTCAAAATTTATTCAAAATTGAAGGCATACTGAACCAGCATGGCTACCACAGCATCTTGCAGCGGCATGCTTATTCCATCCGGTTTGCGTTTAGTTGGACCATCATTTATTTTTCAACAGGACAATGACCCCAAACACACCTCCAGGCTGTGTAAGGGCTATTTGACCAAGAGGTGCTACGCCAGATGACCTGGCCTCAATAGTCACCAGACCTGAACCCAATCGAGATGGTTTGGGGTGAGCTGGACCACAGAGTGAAGGCAAAAGGGCCAACAAGTGCTAAGCATCTCTGGGAACTCCATCTAGATTGTTGGAAGACCATTTCCGGTGTCTACCTCTTGAAGCTCATCAAGAGAATGCCAAGAGTGTGCAAAGCAGTCATCAAAGCAAAAGGTGGCTACTTTGAAGAACCTAGAATATAACACATATTTTCAGTTGATTGAGACACTTTTTTGTTAAGTATATAATTCCACATGTGTTAATTCATAGTTTTGATGCCTTCAGTTTGAATGTACAATTTTCCAAGTCATGAAAATACAGAAAAATCTTTAAATGAGAAGGTGTGTCCAAACTTTTGGTCTGTACTGTATGTGTCCTGTACATTAAGGACTGGTTATGGTGCTATATAAAGCAGGGAAGTGTCAAGTTAACCCTTGCTTTGCTGACCAAAGACGTCACATCTGTTCCAAAAGTGACACGAGACCAGTGCGGATGACACGGAGGATTCCAGAATTATCCAAAGACAATCCAACGTAAGTCCAGGTGACACTGCACAGATATTAAAGCTACATTTCATTCATGGACTTTATTTTCTTATAAATTGACACACATGATCTTTCTAATAAAGAGTACAGTTTATGGACTGAACAATAATGAATACAATTATGGACTGTACAATATCTATGTGATGCCCGGCTGCGCTTGGTATCACAGATCCTAGAAGAGTGCATTGATGGATTCCTCCACAAGAGGCCCCTATAAACATTCACACATCTCCACTTTCCACCTCAGACCAGCAGAGGGAGCCCGTTAGGGAAATAAATAGGGAAGGTGGAGCTAGGTAGTGGAGTCTAGTCAAGTCTAGCTTAGAGTATAGAGTGATTCAGCAGTTTCTCTGAAGAGTTACCTCAGAGGACAGAGCCTGTTCCAGCTCCTGCAGCTGCTATCCTGCAGTGGAGCTCATCCAGACTAAGACTCAGTTGTAGCTCAGAATAGTGAGCTTAAGGTGTGCCGGCGCCATAAGATCGGTGAAGCGCGGCAAGCTGCCGTTAGTGTGAGTAGCCTAGTGAGGGCCCGAGTGTGGCTGAAGGCGAGTGGAAAGTGAGTAGCAGTGGGGTCAGAGGAGCTTACCCAGCTCACCCCGAAACATATACCGGACACCGGGTCCGAGCTTACCGGGATCTCTACGACCCAGAAAGGCATAACCGGAATCCCTGGAAAACTACAGGTCCCAGGTTCACCAGAGAGCTGATACGTAACAGAGCTAGGAGACACATAGGCCCTGTAAGCTGGGAGCATGCACTCCAAGAGAAGGCCCTACCACAACGTCAGCCGATGCAGGACAGAGATAAAGTTAGGCCTAGCTAGGTCAGAAACTTACTACGCAGAGGCAAGAAACAGGAGGCCCTACACCCGCTCATTGGGGAGGATCCTGATATGCACCCTTCACCCTACAGTGCTCCGGGACGTGCCTGAATTTCCATCAGTAAAAGGTACTGAAGTGACTATTGTGTCTGTCCCTGTTCTTGCTCCGACCCGGCTGGGTCTTGCCTGTCCTGCATCCCCCTCTCTGTACGCTGCCCTGAGGCCTAGCTCCACCTGTGGGGAGCTATACCATCGAGCTGCCTTATCACCAGCCTCAGTGGACTGCCGCAGTGCTGGTGATTCTCACCAGAAACCACAGGTGGCGTCACAAACTTTCATAAAATTAACAAACAATCCCCTTTTAAAAGCTGACCCCAGGGTACGAGCCCGGGAGCCGAACACCGCGACATCCCCAAGGCCAGGCAAAGGCCCGGGTACCGAGTTATCCTCCATTCCCCTGGGCTAGTCATCTACACGCTATAATTTATTTCAAAGGAGTTTTCATCTAAATTATGTGTTTTAAATGAACCAAGAAGAAGACGAGACGAAGACCCGATGACATCAGATGATGACGATTGGACCCGTGATTACTTCAATTTAGATTTAGGGAAGTATAATTATACATGTTAAATGAATATTAGTCACGGCTTACCATAACATGAATTCACATCATTATATAACAATAATCCAATAGTGATATTATTATTATTATTATTATTATTATTATTATTACTAATATCATTATTAATATTATTATTATTATTATCATTATGGACATTAAATGATATTACCAAGGAAGAAGAAAAGAAAAAAATGATCCTGTTATCCTAATGATGAACCTATCTTCTTTGAGGATTTCAGTTGTCTGTCATCCTCAAAAAGGGGGAATTGTTAAATATTAATTATGGATATTCATTTTATTCTGAATTCTGAATTCTGTACCATACAGATTGCATCAGCCATCGTGTTAGGGTTTTTAGTTGACATGCGCTATTTGTGTATTTTTGGTTCAGCACCATAATTAGAAGAGTAGGTGCCATATGACCGGCCTATAAAAGCCCATGTTAGAGACAGGGGGGGTCTCGCTTGCCATTCCACAGGACACAGGACGAGGATCTGTGTGTAAGCCAGCTACTGATGTAGGCCCAACGGACATGGTGTCATCCTGACACATGTGCTGGACACATACAGACGCAATCTACCAGTCAGAATCCCAGGAAAAGATGGGTGAATCTCAACTATTAAGCTAATTATGGACAAATGGACAATCATTCTGTAACTATATAATTGTTTTATGTAACTATCACAATAATTCTTTTTAATGGACAATCCAAGAATAAATCGATACATTTTTATATAAGAATATCGTGATATTGATACTTTGAGAAGTCCTCGATAGAGAAAAAATACAGAAAGAAGTATTTATTTTACATCCACTCAACTTTCCATTAATATGCTTGGATACAGCACTCTGTGAACAGCCAGCTTCTTTAGCAATGACCTTTTGTTGCTTACTCTCCTTGTGGAGCGTGTCAATGACTGCCTTCTGGACATCTG
The DNA here is from genome assembly GCF_046119375.1 of Phyllobates terribilis. NCBI lineage: Eukaryota > Metazoa > Chordata > Amphibia > Anura > Dendrobatidae > Phyllobates > Phyllobates terribilis. Next base: position 121,480,631 of record NW_027362762.1, on the reverse strand, counting down.
TCAACTCAGCAGTCTTAGCCATGATTGTGGAGCCTACTGAAACAGACTAAGGGACCTTTTTAAATGCTTCGGAAGCCTTTGCAGGTGTTTTTTGTTAATTATTCTAATTTACTGAGATAATGAATTTTGTGTTTTCATTGGCTGTAAGCCATAATCATCAAGATTAACAGAAATAAACACTTGAAATGGATCACTCTGTTTGTAGTGACTCTACAGTCATGGCCAAAAGTTTTGAGAATGACACCAAAATTATATTTTCACATGATCTGCTGGCCTCTGGTTTTTATTAGTGTTTGTCTGATGTTTATATCACATACAGAAATATAATTGCAATCATATTATGAGTACCAATAGGTTATATTGACAGTTAGAATGAGTTAATGCAGCAAGTCAATATTTGCAGTGTTGCCCCTTCTTCTTCAAGACCTCTGTAATTCTCCCTGGCATGCTCTCAATCAACTTTTGGACCAAATCCTGACTGATAGCAGTCCATTCTTGCATAATCAATGCTTGCATTTTGCCAGAATTTGTTGGTTTTTGTTTGTCCACCCGTCTCTTGATGATTGACCACAAGTTCTCAATGGGATTAAGATCTGGGGAGTTTCCAGGCCATGGACCCAAAATCTCTATGTTTTGTTCCATGAGCCATTTAGTTATCACCTTTGCTTTATGGCAAGGTGCTCCATCATGCTGGAAAAGGCATTGTTGGGCGCCAAACTGCTCTTGGACGGTTGGGAGAAGTTGCTCTTGGAGGACATTCTGGTACCATTCTTTATTTATGGCTGTGTTTTTAGGCAAGACTGTGAGTGAGCCGATTCCCTTGGCTGAGGAGCAACCCAACACATGAATGGTTTCAGGATGCTTTACAGTTGGCATGAGACAAGACTGGTGGTAGCGCTCACCTCTTCTTCTCCGAATAAGCTGTATTTCAGATGTCCCAAACAATCGAAAAGGGGATTCATCAGAGAAAATTACTTTGCCCCAGTCCTCAGCAGTCCACTCCCTGTACCTTTTGCAGAATATCAGTCGGTCCCTGATGTTTTTTCTGGAGAGAAGTGGCTTCTTTGCTGCCCTCCTTGAAACCAGCCCTTGCTCAAAGAGTCTCCGCCTCACAGTGCGTGCAGAAGCACTCACACCAGCCTGCTGCCATTCCTGAGCAAGCTCGGCACTGCTGGTAGTCCGATCCCGTAGCTGAAACAGTTTTAAGATACGGTCCTGGCGCTTGCTGGTCTTTCTTGGGCGCCCTGGAGCCTTTTTGACAACAATGGAAGCTCTCTCCTTGAAGTTCTTGATGATGCGATAGATTGTTGACTGAGGTGCAATCTTTGTAGCTGCGATACTCTTCCCTGTTAGGCCATTTTTGTGAAGTGCAATGATGGCTGCACGTGTTTCTTTAGAGATAACCATGGTTAACTGAAGAGAAACAATGATACCAAGAACCAGCCTCCTTTTAAAGTGTCCAGTGATGTCATTCTTACTTAATCATGACTGATTGATCGCCAGCCCTGTCCTCATCAACACCCACACCTGTGTTAATGGATCAATCACTAAAACGATGTTAGCTGCTCCTTTTAAGGCAGGACTGCAATGATGTTGAAATGTGTTTTGGGGGTTAAAGTTCATTTTCTCGGCAAATATTGACTTTGCAAGTACAGTAATTGCTGTTAAGCTGATCACTCTTTGACATACAGGAGTATATGCAAATTGCCATTACAAAAAATGAAGCAGTAAACTTTGGAAAAATTACTATTTGTCTCATTCTCAATACTTTTGGCCATGACTGTATATAATATATGAGTTTCACTTTTTGAATTGAAGAACTGAAATAAATTAACTTTTTGATGATATTCTAATTTTGTGAGACGCACCTGTATCTATTACAATTTAACTATTACTTTATAGTATGGTATAGTGCAGAATTAAATTCAGTGGACAAATACAATATTCTGATGATGTTGCTGCTATAAGAATCAAAAGACAAAATACCAGACACGTGTCTGCAGACTAGACAGATGGTATCACTTTGAAGACATTATAGATCACTCTGTGAACCCATCCAATGTTCTGACTAGTTTCTCTCTGTGACATTTATGCAAATAAAAATGTCTTTGAACACATTGCTCCAAGTCTTCTGTTGACAGATTTGTCAAATCTAAGACACACGCATTCACAGTTTCTTCAGATGCTGAGCAAGAAATGTTCATTAACCACAAACTTTAAAGAACTGAGATGATGTGTATCCTGCATAAAGCCAGCAATGTCCAGATTTTCTGACTGCAGGAAAACCATATACCCTTCCTTTTCTTTCTAAAATGTATTGATACTTGTCAACTATGGTTGATGAGTGTTACCGATTTAAAGATAGAAATCTAGAGACTTTATGCAAATATCAGATTGATCTAACATTCAATTACGAAGATCAAAATTACACAACATTGGGATTTTTTGCACAAATATCAAAGAATTATTCAGCTGAGAATTTTATTAAAAGACTACATTTTGCACTGTGTAAAGGGGTTGTGGGGACATTATACTGTGTGGAAGGCTGTGGGGGCATTATACTGTGTGATGGCCATCATACTGTATGGAAGCTGTTGGGTCCATCCTACTGTAGGTGGAGGCTGTAAGTACATTATAGTGTGCTGGGGTTGTGGTGGTCATCATACTGTGTGGAGGACTATGGATCCATCATACTGAGTAGAAGACTGTGGGGCCATCCTTCTATGTGGAGGACTGTGGAGCCATAATACTATGTTGAAGTGGGGACCTCATACTGTGTGGTGGGATTGTGGAGTACTGTGGGGCTATCATAATGTTTGAGGAGTCTGTGAAACCAGGGTACTCTCTTGATGATTTTGGGGCCACCATACTATGTGGTGAACTGTGGGGGCCATAATACTGTGTGGGCGACTATGAGGGACATCATACTGAATGGATGACTGTGGGGGCCACCATAGTCTGTAGGGAGCTGTGAGGGTGATCAAAATATATGGGTAGATGTGGGGACATCATGTTGTATAGGGAGATTATGATGCTATCATCCTGTGTGGAGAGACTGTGGGGCCATCAAACTGTTTGGGGGACTGTGGAGGCATTATCCTGTGTGGAGGGACTGTGAGGGCATCATACTGTGTGCATTATATTTTGGGGGCTTGCTGTGGGATCACCATACTGTATGTGTGAGGTGGTACTGTGATGACAAATTGTCTTATAATATACTGCTGAGTTTAATAGCATAACTTATGCGATATATACAGTACAGACCAAAAGTATGGACACACCTTCTCATTTAAAGATTTTTCTGCATTTTCATGACTTTGAAAATTGTACATTCACACTGAAGGCATCAAAACTATGAATTAATACATGTGGAATTATATAGTTAACAAAAAAGTGTGAAACAACTGAAAATATGTCTCATATTCTAGGTTCTTCAAAGTAGCCACCTTTTGCTTTGATGGCTGCTTTGCACACTCTTGGCATTCTCTTGATGAGCTTCAAGAGGTAGTCACCGGATATGGTCTTCCAACAATCTTGGAGGCGTTCCCAGAGATGCTTAGCACTTGTTGCCTTCACTCTGCGGGCCAGCTCACCCCAAACAATCTCGATTGGGTTCAGGTTTGGTGACTGTGCAGGCCAGGTAATCTGGCGTAGCACCCCATCACTCTCCTTCTTGGTCAAATAGCCCTTACACAGCCTGGAGGTGTGTTTAGGGTCATTGTCCTGTTGAAAAATAAATGATGGTCCAACTAAACGCAAACCAGATGGAATAGCATGCCGCTGCAGGATGCTGTGGTAGCCATGCTGGTTCAGTATGCCTTCAATTTTGAATAAATCCCCAACAGTGTCACGAGCAAAGCACCCCCACACCATCACACCTCCTCCTCCATGCTTCACGGTGGGAACCAGGCATGTAGAGTCCATCCGTTCACCTTTTCTGCGTCGCACAAAGACACGGTGGTTGGAACCAAAGATCTCAAATTTGGACTCATCAGACCAAAGCACAGATTTCCACTGGTCTAATGTCCATTCCTTGCGTTCTTTAGCCCAAACAAGTCTCTTCTGCTTGTTGCCTGTCCTTAGCAGTGGTTTCCTAGCAGCTATTTTACCATGAAGGCCAGCTGCACAAAGTCTCCTCTTAACAGTTGTTGCAGAGATGTGTCTGCTGCTAGAACTCTGCGTGGCATTGACCTGGTCTCTAATCTGAGCTGCTGTTAACCTGCGATTTCTGAGGCTGGTGACTCGGATAAACTTATCCTCAGAAGCAGAGGTGACTCTTGGTCTTCCTTTCCTGAGGCGGTCCTCATGTGAGCCAGTTTCTTTGTAGCGCTTGATGGTTTTTGCAACTGCACTGGGGACACTTTCAAAGTTTTCCCAATTTTTCGGTCTGACTGACCTTCATTTCTTAAAGTAATGATGGCTACTTGTTTTTCTTTACTTAGAATTTGTATTATGGCAAGAAAAAAGCAGCTAGCAGTCTATTCAGTAGGACTATCAGCTGTGTATCCACCTGACTACTGCACAACACAACTGATGGTCCCAACCCCATTTATAAGGCAAGAAATCCCACTTATTAAACCTGACAGGGCACACCTGTGAATTGAAAACCATTTCTGGTGACTACCCCTTGAAGCTCATCAAGAGAATGCCAAGAGTGTGCAAAGCCGTCATCAAACACAAGTTGGCTACTTTGAAGAACCTAGAATATAAGACATATTTTCACTTGTTTTGCACATTTTTGTTTACTATATAATTCCACATGTGTTAATTCATAGTTTTGATGCCTTCAGTGTGAATGTACAATTTTCATAGTCATGAAAATACAGAAAAATCTTTAAATGAGAAGGTGTGTCTAAACTTTTGGTCTGTACTGTATATACACTGTATTTATATATAGATATATAGATAAATATATACACTGCTCAAAAAAATAAAGGGAACACTTAAACAACAGAATATAACTCCAAGTGAATCAAACTTCTGTGAAATCAAACTGTCCACTTAGGAAGCAACACTGATTGACAATCAATTTCACATGCTGTTGTGCAAATGGAATAGACAATAGATGGAAATTATTGGCAATTATCAAGACACCCTCAATAAAGGAGTGGTTCTGCAGGTGGGGACTGGGGACCACCGACCACATCTCAGTACCAATGCGTTCTGGCTAATGTTTTGGTCACTTTTGAATGTTGGTTGTGCTTTCACACTCATGGTAGCATGAAACGAACTCTACAACCCACAGAAGTTGCCAGGTAGTGCAGCTCATCCAGGATGGCACATCAATGCGAGCTGTGGCAAGAAGGTTTGGTGTGTCTGTCAGTGTAGCATCCAGAGGCTGGATGCGCTACCAGGACACAGGCCAGTACACCAGGAGACGTGGAGGGGGCCATAGGAGGGCAACAACCCAGCAGCAGGAACGCTACCTCCGCCTTTGAGCAAGGAGGAACAGGGGGAGCACTGCCAAAGCCCTGCAAAATGACCTCCGGCAGGCCACAAATGTGCATGTGTCTGCACAGACTGTTAGAAACCGACTCCATGAGGGTGGTATGAGGGCCCAACGTCCACAGATGGGGGTTGTGCTCACAGCCCAACACTGTGCAGGACACTTTGCATTTCCCACAGAACACCAGGATTGGCAAAGTCGCCACTGGCGCCCTGTGCTCTTCACAGATGAAAGCAGGTTGACACACATGTGACAGAGTCTGGAGACGCCGTGGAGAGTGATCTGCTGCCTGCAACATCCTTCAGCATGACCATTTTGGCAGTGGGTCAGTAATGGTGTGGGGTTGCATTTCTTTGGAGGGCCGCACAGCCCTCCATGTGCTCGCCAGAGGTAGCCTGACTGCCATTAGGTACCAAGATGAGATCCTCAGACCCCTTGTGAGACCATATGCTGGTGCGGTTGGCCCTGGGTTCCTCCTAATGCAGGACAATGCCAGACCTCATGTGGCTGGAGTGTGTCAGCAGTTCCTGCAAGATGTAGGCTTTGAAGCTATGGACTGGCCCGCCCGTTCCCCAGACCTGAATCCGATTGAGCACATCTGGGACATCATGTCTTGCTCCATCCACCAATGTCACGTTGCACAACAGACTGTCCAGGAGTTGGCGGATGCTTTAGTCCAGGTCTGGGAGGAGATCCCACAGGAGACCATCTGCAACCTCATCAGGAACATGCCCAGGCATTGTAGGGAGGTCATACAGGCATGTGGAGGCCACACACAATATTGAGCCTCATTTTGACTTGTCTTAAGGACATTACATCAAAGTTGGATCAGCCTGTAGTGCGTTTTACACTTTAATTTTGGGGGTGACTCCAAATCCAGGCCTCCATTGGTTAATAAATTTGATTTCCATTGATGATTTTTGTGTGATTTTGTTGATTTTGTTGTCAGCACATTCAACTTTGTACAGAACAAAATATTCAATGAGAATATTTCATTCATTCAGATCTAGGATGTGCTATTTGAGTGTTCCCTTTATTTTTTTGAGCAGTGTATATACTGTATATGTATATATATATATATATACAGTTGTGCTCAAAAGTTTACATACCCCGGCAGAATTTTTTCCATACCCTGGTGATTTTGGCCTGATAACATGCACAGAATTTGACACAAATGGGTTTGAATGGCTACTAAAGTTAACATCCTCACCTGTGATCTGTTTGCTTGTAATCAGTGTGTGTGCATAAAAGCTGAGTCAGTTTCTGGGATCCAGACAGACTCTTGCATCTCTCATCCAGCCACTGACGTTTCTGGATTGTGAGTCATGGGGAAAGCTTAAGAATTGTCAACGGATCTACGGGAAAAGGTAGTTGAACTGTATAGCACAGGAAAGGGATACAAAAATATCAAAGGAATTGATAATGCAAGTCAGCAGCATTCAAACTGTGATTAACAAATGGAAAATCAGGGGCTCTGTAAAAAACAAACCACGGTCAGGTAGACCAACAAAAATTTCAGCCACATCTGCCAGGAAAATTGTTCGGGATGCAAACAAAACACCACAAATAACATCAGCAGAAATTCAGGACTCTCTGAAAACTAGTGGTGTGGCTGTTTTAAGATGCACAATAAGGAGGCACTGAAAAAATGGGCTGCATGGTCGAGTCGCCAGAAGAAAGCCATTACTGCGCAAATGCCACAAAGTATCTCGCCTACAATATGCCAAACAGCACAGACAAGCCTCAAAACTTCTGGTACAAGGTAATTTGGAGTGATGAGACCAAAATTGAACTTTTTGGCCACAACCATAAACGTTACATTTGGAGTGAGGTCAACAAGGCCTATGATGAAAGGAACACCATTCCTACAGTAAAGAACGGAGGTTGATCGCTGATGTTTTGGGGATGTGTGAGCTACAAAAGCACAGCAAACTGGGTAAAAGTTGAAGGAAAGATGAATGGAGCACATTATCAACAAATACTGGAGGCAAATTTGCACTCATCAGCCCGGAAGCTACGCATGGGACGTACTTGGACGTTCCAACATGACAACGATCCAAAACACAAGGCCAAGTATACCTGTCATTGGCTGCAGCTGAACAAAGTGAAGGCTCTGGAGTGGCCATCTCAGTCTCCTGACCTCAATTTCATTGAGCCACTCTGGGGAGATCTCAAGTGCGCAGTTCATGCTAGATAGCCCAGGAATTTACAGGAACTGGAGGCTTTTTGCCAAGAAGAATGGGCAGCTTTACCATCTGAGAAATTAAAGAACCTCATCCACAACTACCACAAAAGACTTCAAGCTGTCAGTGATGTTAGAGGGGGCAATACACGGTATTAAGAACTGGGGAATATGAACTTTTGATCAGGGTCATTTGGATGTTTTTGGTTGTCATTAAGATTTAAAAAGAGAAAACACAGTAGTTTGACAATAAATGGCTTCACCCAGCCAATAACCATAAGTGGAGAAAAAGTTTTTTTGTTATCATTCATATTCTCTGAAACAAGGCCAAGAAAGGAAAAATTCTGCTAGGGTATGTAAACTTTTGAGCACAACTTGATATATAGTTGTTGTGGCGATGTTTCAGTCCAAGATTGTGGACCTTTCTCAAGCATTGGACCGAAACGTTGCCACATGGGCTATTAAACCTTATCACTTCATTCTATTCTGTGTGCAGCCTCTATATTTTTACATGGATACTTAAAGGACTGGTATGTACCTGGGGGGCTATTTTGCACCAAAAAATATTTTTTGTGCTGATTCCTGTTTTTCGTTTATATATATATATATATATATTTATTTATAATGCCATATACTGCATATATAATGTACATACATACCAAAAAGCATTTTTGCTGTATTACATGCACATACACATGTGGTCAAAATTGTTGGTACCCCTCGTTTAATGAAAGAAAAACCCACTACAAGAAATAATAAATTAAAAATCTATAAAAATGAACAAATGAAAGTCAGACATTGCGTTTCAACCCTTCTTCCACAGAATTTAAAAAAAATGAAACTCATGAAATAGGCCTGGACAGAAATGATGGTACTCTTAACTTAATATTTTGTTGAACAACCTTTTGAGGCAATCACTGCAATCAAATGATTCCTGTAACTGTCAATGAGACTTCTGCACCTCTTGACAGGTATTTTGGCCCGCTCCTCATGAGCAAACTGTTCCAGTTGTCTCGTGTTTAAAGGTTGCTTTTTCCAGACAACATGTTTCAGCCTAGCCTTTGCTAGCTATTAAAATAGGGTTGGACTCCACGTCATTTTTTTTTTGGATCCCCCATTTTAATAGCTAGTAAAGGCTAGGTATTCAGCTGGGGGCTGATATTAGTAGCCTGGGAAGCTCCGTGGGTATTACCCCCTTCCCAGGCTTCACGAACAGTTATCGAACATAATATCGAACAGCCGAATTTTTTGCAAATCGTTTGAGTTCATCAAACGACTCGAACACCGCCCAAAACAGCTCGAATTTGAGATTGGCGAACAGTTCGAGTCGAACACTGCTCATCTCCAAACATAACAGAGCCTCCTCCATGTTTCACAGTAGGGACTGTGTTCTTTTCTTGATATGCTTCATGTTTCCATCTGTGAACATAGACCTGATGTGCCTTGCCAAAAACTTCCCTTCTTGTCTCATCTGTCCATAGGACATTCTCCCAGAAGCTTTGTGGCTTGTCAACATGTAGTTTGGCAAATTCTAGTCTGGCTTTTTTATGATTTTTTTTCAACAATGGTGTTCTCCTTGGTTGTCTCCCATAAAGTCCACTTTGGATCAAACAATGACGGATGGTGCGATCTGACACTGATGTTCCTTGAGCTTGAAGTTCACCTTTAATCTCTTTAGAAGTTATCCTGGGCTCTTTTGTTATCATTCCTATTATCCGTCTCTTTGATTTGTCATCAATTTTCCTCCTGCGGCCACTTTCAGGGAGGTTGGCTACAGTCCCATGGATCTTAAATTTCTGAATAATATGTGCAACTGTATATGTGCAGGAACATCAAGCTGCTTGGAGATGGTCTTATATCCTTTACTTTTAACATACTTGTCTATAATTTTCTTTCTAATCTCAGCACAGTGAGTATCTGTAGCCCTGTGTACAGGCCCACTGACTGATTACAAGATTGTAGACCCCTGTGATGCTAATTAGTGGACACAACTTGATTAAACATGTCCCTTTTGTCACATTATTTTCAGGGGTACCATCATTTCTGTTCAGGCCTATTTCATGAGTTACATTTTTTTTTAAATTCTGTGGAAGCAGGGTTGAAAAGTAATGACTGACTTTCATTTGTTCATTTTCATAGATTTTTAATTTATTATTACTTTTGTCAGATTCAAGTTATTTCTGTGACCATTGTGGGTTTTTCTTTCATTAAACGAGGGGTACCAACAATTTTGACCATGGGTGTACTTTGGAGATCTTTCTTATGCTCAGGCTTGAACGTTTGTTAATAATATTGTGGTTTTTAAATTATATCAAGGGATAATTTCAAATTAGATACATTCAGAAAAGTTGGCTGTAATGCCTGTTATTGTGATTGGCCTAGTTTAACATGTAACTTATTCTTGCATTCTGATTTGTTGCCTATTGCTTTTAATTACTGTTACCATACCGAAGATAGCCATGACTAAGAGCAGCATTGCTCGAAAAGAGTAAATCCTCCCGCTATTGTCAACAGTATTTTTAAATCCGTATTAAATAAATAAGCAAAGACTGTCAATTGGACAGTAAAACCTGTGCTCCCACCCAGGTGTATGTACCACTGCTGCAACAAGAGGCAAGGGATCCGCCAAACCTATGCCTATTGGGATACAAAACTCATAAAATTGCAATGTGCCCTGTGGTCCTGCATTTTCCTATTTAGAGGTGGGACCACAGCACACGTATTAAATAAAGTTTTCGGATTTTAACTTCACTTCTAGCGCTGTATTTACAATGTTTAGATTCACATTTTAAAGGCTCTCTAGGATTTTTTCAGACGAAGCTCACTAGGATATTGCAGCTGAACCCCATTTATGTTAAGGAGACTAAGCTGCAATACCAGACTTCCTCCAGCTCCGAAGACCATTTCCAATACCATACATGGGTCAGTTTTGGAATAGAAAGACTTAGCAAAGAGCAGGCCACAAATGTACAATTCAACCGGTATAATGAGAAATGCAGAGTGAGAGTTTGATGACACTGAATCTACACAAGAGTGAACACATTTAGAAAACCCACGTTCACTGCTTGTCTGCCTAACAAGCTCTGAATTTGCTTAATACATATATAACTCTTAATTCCTACTGGTGTAGTACATTATAATCAACAGTGCAGTCAATATTAAAGTTATTTTTATTACTTATCAGGGTTATACAAGGAAATCATGGGGCCTAGTCCATATTAGGGCTCCCCAAAAATAAATAAAAATAAAGCAGAGTAGGTGCAGTCACAGCATAAAGATGCAGTCACAGAAGGGCATACCTCCCAAATTTTGGGACATGTATTGCTGCACATACACAGAATTGGTGCATCTATTGGAGCCCCTTAATATTCTCACCTAATATGATATCCCTTCAATAGCCCCATACAGTATGATAAATACCCCCAACACACAATATGATACCTCACAGTAAATTCTCCCCCACGCTTGTTTTTGTCACCTAATCTGAAGCAACATGACATAGTGACAGAGACCCTGATTCCAGCAATGTGTCACTTACTGGGCTGCTCACTGTAGTTTTGATAAAATCACTGTTTTATTAGCAGGAGATTATCACTAGAGGACTAGTAAACCTGCTGCCATGTAGTTCTACATATTCATGAGGTCTATTTAATCTCGCCCACACTACTGAATGGCAAATTTCTGCCTATGCACAGTGTACACAGAAAGCAACCAATCATTGGTGTGGGCGGGATTATACAGAGCTCAGCCTTCAGGGAACTGGTAGGTCTGCAGCAGATAAAACAGTCGATTTATCAAATGAAAGGAAGCAACCCAATTAGTGACACATAGCTGGATTCAAGGTCTCGGAGCCTACATCATGCTGCTCACATATAGAGTTGCAAAAACTGGTGACAGATTCCTTAAAAATGGACCTACAGATTGGTGGGTAGCTGGGTCTTGAGACTCCAAGCAATTGTTCAAAAAGATTTGTCAGAAGTGGAAGTGTGCTACTGTATAGGCAGAAGTCTATGAGTGAGTACAAAATTCTGAGTGCTTCTGCTACCTGAGAATTGTATTTTTTACAAGTCTTTTGAGCAATCAGTGGGAGTCCTTGGACATTAACCCCTACTCATTTGCAGAGTGTCTAGGCGCCTACCACATATTTAAAAAAATAAAAGTTAAAGTAATAAGATCACTTTAAGAATTTAACCACTTCGCGCCAGAGCCTGTTTTTGCCTTCGTGACCGGGCCAATTTTTTCAATTCTGACCACTGTCACTTTATGAGGTAATTACTCTGGAACGCTTCAACGTATTCCCCTGATTCTGAGACTGTTTTTTCATGACATATTGTACTTCATGATAGTGGTAAAATTTCTTCGATATAACTTGCATTTATTTGTGAAAAAATCGGAAATTTGGCAAAAATTTAGAAAATTTTGCAATTTTCAAACTTTGAATTTTCATGCCCTTAAATCAGAGAGATATGTCACACAAAATAGTTAATAAATAACATTTTCCACATGTCTACTTTACAACAGCACAATTTTGGAACCCAAATTTTTTTTTGTTAGGGAGCTATAAGGGTTAAAAGTTGACCAGCGATTTCTCATTTTTCCAACAAAATTTACAAAAACATTTTTTTAGGGACCACATCATATTTGAAGTCACTTTGAGGGGTCTTTATGACAGAAAATACCCAAAAGTGACACCATTCTAAAAACTGCACCCCTCAAGGTGCTCAAAACCACATACAAGAACTTTATTAACCCTTCAGGTGCTTCACAGGAATTTTTGGAATGTGGAAGAAAAAATTAACATTTAACTTTTTTCACAAAAATGTTACTTTAGACCCAATTTTTTTTATTTTCACAGGGGTAACAGGAAAAAATGGACCCCAAATTTTTTTGTGCAATTTCTCTTGAGCGCGCTGATACCCCATATGTGAGGGAAAACCACTGTTTGGGCGCACTGCAGGGTTCGGAAGGGAAGGAGCGCCATTAGACTTTTTGAATGTAAAATTTGTCTGAATAATTAGCTGATGCCATGTTGCGTTTGGAGAGCTCCTGATGTGCCTAAACAGTGGAAACCCCCCACAAGTGACACCATTTTGGAAACTAGACCCCTTAGGGAACATATCTAGATGTGTGATGAGCACCTTGAACCCCAAGGTGCTTCACAGAAGTTTAGAATATTGAGCTGTAAAAATAAAATTTTCACATTTTTCCCACAAAACCGTTTTTCATCCCTTAATTTTGCATTATCATAAGGGTAATAGGATAAATTGCACCATGAAATTTGTTGTGCAATTTCTCCTGAACACGCTGATACCCCATATGTGGAGGCAAATTACTGTTTGGGCGCATGGCAGGGTTTGAAAGGGAAGGAGCGCCATTTGACTTTTTGAATGTAAAATTTGTTTGAATAATTAGTGGACGCCATGTCACATTTGGGGAGCCCCTAATGTGCCTAAACAGTGGAAACCCCCCACAAGTGCCACCATTTTGGAAACTAGACCCCTTAGGGAACTTATCTAGATGTGTGGTGAGCACCTTGCACCCCCAGCTGCTTCACAGAAGTTTATAATATTGAGCTGTAAAAATAAAATTTTCACATTTTTCCCACAAAAAATGTTTTTTATTCCCTAATTTTGTATTATCATAAGGGTAGCAGGATAAATTGCACCATGAAGTTTGTTGTGCAATTTCTCCTGAACACGCCGATACCCCATATATGGAGGCAAATTACTGTTTGGGCACATGGCAGGGTTTGAAAGGGAAGGAGCGCCATTTGACTTTTTGAATGTAAAATTTGTTTGAATAATTAGCGGACGCCATGTCACATTTGGGGAGCCCCTAATGTGCCTAAACAGTGGAAACCCCCCACAAGTGCCACCATTTTGGAAACTAGACCCCTTAGGGAACTTATCTAGATGTGTGGTGAGCACCTTGCACCCCCAGCTGCTTCACAGAAGTTTATAATATTGAGCCGTGAAAATAAAATTTTCACATTTTTCCCATAAAAAATGTTTTTCATCCCCTAATTTTGCATTATCATAAGGATAACCGGAGAAATTGCACCATGAAATTTGTTGTACAATTTCTCCTGAGTACGCCGATACCCCATATGTGGGGGAAAACCACTGCTTTGGTGTACGGCAGGGTTCGGAAGAGAAAGGAGCGCTATGTTGGCTGGGATAGGCAGCAGACACCATGTCACATTTGAAGAGTCGCTGACATGCCAAAACAGCAGAAACCCCCACAAGTGACCCCATTTTGAAAACTATACCTCTCAAGGAATTCATCTAGGGAAGTAGTGAGTATTTTTTAATTTTTTAATTTATACCATTGGGCAGTGAAAAAAGCATAATTATATTTTTACCACAAAAAAATGTTTTACCCTCAGATTTTACATTTTCACACAGGGCAATGGGTAAAAATGGTGCCGAAATGTGTCACACAATTTCTTCTAAAAGTGTCAATACCCCATATGTGGCTGTATCGTACCGCTTAGCCATACGGTGAGATCTGGGGGGGACGGAGTGCTATTTGACAATTGGAGAACAAATTATTGTAGAATAGGCATTTGGATTTGGGAGCACAAAATTTTCTGAATTTCTTTTGGGGGGCAAGGGTCATTTCGCTTTTCCAGAGCCTTTCTGCTACCAGTAACTTGGAAGTCCCTTATATTTTTAACAGATGATGGACCTGAGTGGGGACTACCTTTTTTTGAGGACTGAGTTGAAGCTTTTATTGGGAACATTTTACGCAACATTTATTTATTTACATCTAAATTTCCAAGTGATGTAATTCAGATGAAACCCCTGCAGGATCCATTCACTGTAATGAGGCAGCAGAGTTACTCTGGACTCCGTCTGGCCTCTGTTTAGCGGTGTCCTTTTTTTCAGAAGTGCACAAAACTGTGGCCAACCGCACTTTTATGCACGCCTAAAACAAATGACACCGTGGGATCCCAGGCTAGACGGCGTCCACAGTGGCCTATATCTGCCTCATTACAGGGAATCTTCCGTCATGGGTTCCGGCTGAATCATGTATTTCAGAGATTTACACGGAAACTCTGGTGTAAGTGCTCAGCGCAGAGCACAGGATAAATGTGGGCAGAGCCTTACTGGGATCTTTGGGTCATAATAAACAAATCAGTAGCAGGTGAAGAATTGGTTTTATTTATTTTTTACGCCGTTCCTAGTGTGATATAACTGATTAGATGACTTTGTTCTTCGGGTCGGTGCGATTACAGAGATACCAGATTTATATCGGGTTTTTATGACTGACAGCTGTCACACACTAAAAGACGCTTTTTTTGCAAAATCTAGTTTTTGCATCACCATATTTTGAGAGCTATAATTTTTCCATATTTCGGCCAACAGAGTCTTGTGACCGCTTGTTTTTTGCGGGACGAGTTGACATTTTTATTGGTACCATTTTTGGGTAAGTGACATTTTTTGATCGCTTTCTATTCCGTTTTTTGGGAGGTAAAATTAACAAAAACAAACAATTCAGGAATTGTTTTTTGAGGTTTTTTTTATGCCGTTCTGCGTGTGGTAAAAGTTATCAGGCAGCGTTATTTTTCGGGTCAGTACGTTTACAGCGATACTACACTTACTGTATTTTTTTTTATGTTTTGGCACTTTTACACAATAAAACAATTTTATGGAAAAAAATATTTTTTTTGCATTGCTTTATTCTGAGCGCTATAACTTTTTTATTTTTCGGCTGATGGAGCTGTATGGCGGCTTTTTTTTGCATAACAAGATGACGTTTTCAGTGGTACCATTTTTATTTCTATTTTGTTTTTTGATCGCATTTTTTTCCACTTTTTGTTTGGCGATATGATGAAAAAGCATATTTTTTTGCTCCGTTTTTTATTTATTTTTATTACGGTGTGCACAGAAGGAGTTAATTAGTGTGATAGTTTTATAGCTCGGGTTGTTTCGGACGCGGCGATACCAAATATGTGTACTTTTTTTGGTTTTGTAAAAATATACGGATTTATTGGTTTAATATTTTATTTATTTATTTTCATTTATTTTGTGATTTTTTTTAATAGTTTAAAAACTTTTTTTTTACTTTTTTTTACATTTTTTCTTAGTCCCTGTATGGTACATTAATTTTTATTTTTCTGATCACTGATCTCATGTAATGTAATAGACATGTATTACATTACATTACGTGAGATCTTCCCTGACTGTTTCAGTCAGAGTCTCCTGTCTGGCTACAGCTGCAGCTGAGCCAGACAGGACACCATATATGGCAGAGCTGGAGGCGGTCATGTGACCTCCAGCTGCCATAGCAACCCCAGGTCCTGGAAGGACTCGGAGGTCTTCGGAGGTAAGTTGACGACCCCCTCTCCTCCTGCTGTCTCCTATATGCCGCGATCACTATAGATCGCAGCATATAGAAGACAGCTAAGGGTTAACATCACTGGGACCTGATCTAATCAGGTCCCGATGATGTTCCCTGTCAGAGCTAATGCTCTGCACCGGAATCGCAGAGCTTGCAGGACCCTGGGGTCCTGAGCGCTGCGAGACCACCCACCATTTTTAAACATCGGCGCTGCACAGAGCCCAGCAAGCGCCAACGTTTATCTACAGTGGGCGGTCGGGAACCGGTTAAAATATTTTATTTGAAAATGATATTGTAAAATTTTGGTAAGTAACTGCAATACTAACAACTAACAGCTGCTTATGAGCTTCTGAAAAAGCCACCAGAAAATGCACCTAGTCTTTAAGGGTTATTGGTAACTCAGCATTTTATAGCTGAATCTGGGCATCAGCCAAAGAGGGTGGGAGTACAAAAACATGGCAGAGGTAAAGTTATTAATTGGAGTTATGGAATTAGTGTAATACAGTCAAGATCTGCTATTTTTGTAGCTCTACCTTCTGTGGCAAGAATCATTGAAGTGGTTACTCCCATTTCAGCCATGGAAGGCTAAGGTTGAATATTCTCTTAAAACCCTGCTGTTCTGTTCGGGTCATAGTGACCCGTAGAGAATTTGTGAGGCCCTGTAGAAATTTTTCTATAAGTTTCTAAAACTTGAGGTTACTTGACTTTTTCTCATTTGGGGGGACCTATCTATGAGTATTTTTTTTTGTGTGTGTGTTTACTTTTTGCTACACGCCGATTTATACACTAGTTGTGTTCGGGTCATAGTGACCCGACATCATTTTTTACAGCAGTGAGGCCATATTTTCAGTGAAATAAAGGAGTTATAACCTCAGTTGGGCATATTTATTGCATCTACTATTGTATATCAATTTATTTATTTCCTAAATTATTTCAATGGGGTCGTACACGCGCTCTGCCGGGTGTATGCATTGAGATGTGCGCACCATAAAAATGGCTTTATATTGATCATTTTTGGTGCACAGTCTATACTAAAATGTAGAGCGCATCCAGAGAAATCACTAGGTGTGCACTACACGTGTATATTCTGCGCAGAACGGATTGCGCAGAACGCGCTGTGTAAGAGGGCCTTATTATGTAAAGCTGAGCTCTAAAGGCCTGCAAATGAATTGCAAATTTCTAGGGTATTCCGTTTTGACAATAAAATAGACCGAAATGAACGAAGAAGTAGAGATAAGCTTGCCAATATTAGAGACATTTGGGATAAATGGGTAGAAATTCTGCCAAAATTATACAATGTTGGTGATACAGTAACCGTTGATGAGCAACTAGTGTCATTTCGTGGTAGATGCCCATTTCGACAGTATATACCAAGCAAGCCGGCGAAGTTCGGTATAAAAATATGGGCATTATGTGACAGCACACGTTCTTACCTTTACAATGCACAGGTGTATACCGGAAAAACACCAGGACAAAGAGCAGAGAAAAATCAGGGGATGAGAGTTGTCCTTGATTTGACATATGGACTCAAAGAACAAAATGTCACATGTGATAATTTTTTTAACTTCCTACCAACTAGGGCAAATGTTACAAAAGCGACAACTTACCATGTTGGGTATGATCCGAAAAAACAAGCCTGAACTACCAGAAGGTATCTTGAGTAAAAGAAATGTACATAGTTCCATGTTCTACTTTACTGCAAATACAACAATTGTTGCGTATGTTCTAAAAAAAAATAAACAAGTAATACTAATGAGTACGAACCACCATGAAAATGCAGTAAGTACCCGGGAAGATAAAAAACCTAACATGATCTTGGACTATAATGCAACCAAAGGTGTTGTAGACACATTAGATCAGCTCATTAGTACATATACCTGCAAAAGAAAAACAAATCGGTGGCCTATGATTGTGTTTTACAACATTCTGGATTTGTCTGCATACAATGCTTTTGTGTTGTGGAGGGAAATCAACCAGAATTGGAATACAAACAAACTCCATAAACGAAGACTCTTTATTAGTGTTGAGCGATACCTTCCGATATTGGGAAATATCGGATCGGAGTGGATCGGACCGATACCCAAAAAATATCGGATATCGATTTCCTTGTAGGTTAATTCTACATGAAGGAAAACAACTAAGAATAATGTAGAATGTATTACATGAAAAGCCGGCAATTCAGCAGCGGCATACACCGGTACCCGACAATTTAGAACAGAAAGAATAAAGCATCACACATAGATTAGATAGATAGAAACATGTTATTAGAACTCTCCTGTTAGGTTTTTTCTTTCTTGCTGGTCACATGACCTTTTTTGCCTATTTAGTCCTGCTCCGCCCTCCTGGCCTTGCTGGACTTCATTGTAATTTCTACTCTTAAGCTAGCCTGGTGCTTAGTTACCTTTCTCTGTCAGTTTAGCTAGGTCTTCGGACCTTTTTGTTCTTTGTTGTGTGTTTGTCTTTTACTGCTACAATTTCTGCTAGGAGGTGTCCAACTTTATCCCAGTCCCTAGTTCTTGTAGGGATCCCTCCCTTGCATCTATAGGTCTTCGTACAGACTAGCCGAGGACTTTAGCGGGTCTGATTGCAGGATCAGGTTCCCCGTTACATCGTACAGATCTAGCTTAGTTCTATTGTAGGGACAGATCTCCTTTCTTTCCTTAGTGCTTGTAGCAGATCATGAGAGTAAGTCCAGCCCAAAAATATCTCTAAGGAAAGACTTCCAGTTTCCATCATGGTTTCGGTTCAGGATTTGGCTCAACGCCTGCAGGGACTCTCTCTGGAGGTGGCCGAGCTCCAACAACACGTGAGTAGCTGTTCTGGAGCACATTTTGTGGAGCCAAAGGTACGTTTGCCTGATTTATTTTTTGGTGATCAACAAGAATTTTTTTCCTTTAAAAATGCTTGTTTGTTGTATTTTCGTTTGAGACCCAGATCCTCTGGTGATGAATCACAGCGCATAGGGTTCATAATGTCACTTTTGCGCAAAGAACCTCAGGGATGGGCCTTTTCTCTCCAACCTAGTGATCCACGCTTTAGATCAGTGGATAGTTTTTTTTTCTGCTTTGGGGTTGTTGTATGACGATCCTGATCGAGTCTCATCTGCTGAGACAGAATTGAGACGTTTGAAGCAGGGGTCAGGTGATGTTGAAAATTATTGTACATACTTCAGAAGGTTGTCTTCTGAATTAGAATGGAATGATTCAGCGTTAAAATATTTGTTTCTAGCTGGTCTAAGTGAAAGGGTTAAGGATCTGCTGATTGCTTTCCCTGCACCTGGAACTTTACAAGAAGCCATGCAATTAGCTATACGTGTGGACAGGAGACTGCGTGCCAGGGTTAATGAGGAGAAAACTCCTGCTATGGCAGCTCCTAGTCATCAGAGGGTCGGCTTGGACGACGGGGAATCGATGGAGATTGGGGCGACGTCACTCCGCTCTCAGGAAAAAGACCGCAGGTTTTCCAAGGGATTGTGTTTTTATTGTGGTAAATCTGACCATTTTATTAAGAACTGTGAGCTTCGGTTAAACAAAGAAAAAAAAAAGGTCAGTTACGCCCGTATTGCTTGTTTAAACTCTAAGGGAGTATTTCTTTCAGGGAGTACCTCATTGCAGGAGGAGTTGATTGAATTTCAGGTATTTGTGGATTGTGGTTCAACACTGAATGTGATTGATAAGGAATTTTTGGAAAAACTTAAATTAGAATCCAAACCTTTGTCATCTCCTATTTCTGTGGTTGTTGTTAATAACACTCCTTTGAAATGTATTACTCACAAGGTTGCTGAATTTCCCCTCACAATTAATGGTATTCACCAAGAGAATTTGGATTTGGTGGTATTGGATAATTTACCTTCTCCAGTAGTTTTAGGTTTGCCTTGGTTAAAACTGCACAATCCTTTACTAGACTGGTCTACTAATGAGATTAAGTCTTGGAGTCCTAAGTGTTATGATAAATGTTGTAACGGTCGCATTGCGGCTGTGGAAAAAGGGGAATTACCTGTACCCATTCAGGATTTTTGGAAGGTTTTTTCAGAGGAGGAGTCGCAAATTTTACCTCCTCATAGGGATTATGATTGCACCATTGAGTTTATTCCGGGAGCTACTCTTCCCAAGAGTCGTTTATTTAATCTGACTATCTCTGAAAGAAAGGCCTGGAGGAATACATACAGGTGAGTTTGGCTCCTGGTCACATTAGACCTTCTAAGTCACCTGTGGCTGTTGGATTTTTTTTTGTAAAAAAAAAGACGACGGTTTACGTCCATGTCTGGACTTTCGCGAAATTAATAAAATTACCGTACGCAATTCCTACCCACTGCCGTTAATTCCTGACTTGTTTAACCAGTTAGTGGGGGCCAAGTGGTTCTCTAAAATTGATCTCCAGGGGGCATACAATTTGTTGCGAATGAATGAAGGAGGGTGATGAATGGAAAACTGCTTTTAACACTCCGGTGGGTCATTTTGAGAATCTGGTTATGCCTTTTGGTCTTACCAATGCACCAGCGTTTTTTTAGAACCTTATTAATGACATCCTGAGACCTTTGATTGGTAAGAATGTGGTTGTGTATTTGGATGACATTTTGATTTATTCGCCGGATCTGGAGTCTCATTGGCAGAGCGTACGTGAGGTATTGCAGTTATTAAGGGACAATTCACTTTTTGCTAAGCTGGAGAAATGCGAGTTCGCTGTGCAGAGGATTAGTTTTTTGGGCTACATTATCTCCAGCGAGGGCTTTGAGATGGACCCGGTCAAGGTTCAGGCTGTGCAGGAATGGCCTAGGCCTATTGGTTTGAAATCGATACAGAGATTTTTGGGTTTCGCCAATTATTACAGAAAATTCATTAAGAATTTTTCTATAATTGTTAAGCCACTGACCGATCTCACCAGGAAAGGTGCGAATACGGTCCAGTGGACTACTGAGGCCATTGAAGCTTTTGTGTATCTCAAGGAGAGGTTGAGTTCTGCTCCCATCCTTATGCAGCCTGATGATGACACCAAGCCTTTTTTGGTCAAGGTTGATGCTTCTTCGTTGGGGGTCGGTGCGGTTTTGTCTCAAGAGAACAAGGATGGAGTTCATCCCTGTGCCTTTTTTTCGAAAAAAATTTCTGAAACCGAACTTAATTACGATGTTGGTAATCGGGAATTGCTGGCTATTAAACTCGCATTTGAACATTGGCGTCATTTCTTGGAAGGTGCAAAATTTCCCATTCAGGTTTTCACTGAACATAAGAATCTGATCTATCTAGATGCTGCCAATCGCTTGAATGCCCGTCAGGCTAGGTGGGCACTTTTCTTTTCGCGGTTTAATTTTACTGTTACTTACATCCCGGGTACTAAGAATGTTAAAGCCGATGCTTTATCTCGCAGCTTTTCTCCCATGGTTGGTATCGAGGAGGAGGAAAGCATTTTACAGGAAGGAGTTGTGATAGCAGAACTGGACTCCGTTTTGGAAGATGGGATTCTGAAAGCCCAGGAGAATGCCCCATCTAACACTCCCCATGGGAGGTTGTTTGTGCCTAGAACCTTTAGGAGAGATTTGTTTGTTGAGTATCATGAGTAGTGTTGAGCCACCCCCGTAGTGTTCGAGTTCGGTTCAGTTCGTCGAACACCCGTGTGTTCGCCGAACTGTTCGTCGAACTGTTCGTCGAACACCTTCGAACACCGTTAAAACCAATGGCAGGCAAACAAAAACACATAGAAACACATAGAAAACACCTTCAAAGGTGTCCAAAAGCTGACAAACTGCTCAGAAGACACAACTAACACATGGAAAAGTGACAAGTACATATAGTCATGCGAAAAGAAAAGAGGTGGAGGAGTAAAAGGAGGGGGAGACACAGATATAGGCATGTCATGCCCTTCTAAAATCCAAAAAGTGAGAAGCCGAGACGGCCAGTCCGCTCCTGCCCGTGCCACCTCCGTGTCGCCGGGTTTATGCCAGAGCCGCGGTGAACCCTGACGGCCAGCCCCCCTCTCCCAATACTGGTGCCTGTCCGCTGGTGGGTCGAGAGAGCCCCCCTGTGGTGGAGGCAGCTCTAAGCTTTTTAATTTAAATTGTCCCTCTAATTTGAATGAATACACTTTAAATCCATTTACAAGGATCTATTGGAGGGCAAGTCTCATGCCAGCAGCCGCGTAATTCCAGCTCCAGTAGCGTCCACTAAAGCTGCTGCAGTTAAAAAGCTTTTATAAGGATTGAGCTCGGCTGTCCACCACAAGGCATCCTAGTGCCAGTCCCAGCCCCTATGCCTTGGGGTGCCTCCTGATGCTCTTCACTAAGTATCCCGTGGTCCCGAAGCATTTCCTTTGAAAAAATTAAGTGTCCAAACTACAGGTGGTGTAGCTTGCTTAACAGCCGGGATAATCCGCTGACTAGCAGACACTGCTACTAGGCACAAAGTATTTCCTGGGCTAGATGCAGTTAAAAATTTGTAAGTAGATACTCTCGTTGGATGCTGAGAAAGCATTCCATAGAGTCTCCTGGCACGCCATATATGATTCTCTTAAAAAGCTTGGGGTAGGGGTCTAGGGGACCCTTTTATAGCCAAAATCACGGCCCTGTATCACAATACGTCACCTAGGCTGAAGATAAATGGAACTGTAGCACCGAGGGCTCGGTTGCTACAGACGTATTGCACCTCACCCAGAGGTGTGATATCTCACTCTCAGATAAGGATGGAGTGTGGATCAGGACCCGACACCTGCATGCATTACACCACATTGCCGTGGGGCAGGGCGACCAATATGCCCCTGAGATGGGCACGACAGTCCCTGTCCCTGGCTGGAGTGGGGGGAGGGAACACTGAGGAAGGGGAACCCTGCAGTGCAGGAGCAGGGAGGAAGCAGTTCCTGGGTGCATTGAGAAGGGAGTATAAAAGGTGGGCACCATCTTAGTTCAGTGCAGAGAAGTCTGAGCAGAAGTGGCAGGGAGCAGGGGCTCTGCATGAGCTCTGCTCCGGAGGCGGGCCTAGTAACAGAGGCCCAGGCCTGCAAGAGGGAGAAGGAAGGAAGAGGAGCGGAGAAGGCTCCAGGAACGAGGAATGAAGGGATCCCAGGGGTGCGGACGGGCGAGTCGCCACCGCACGCCCGAATCCACCTGCGTGGAGGGGTCAGGCCAAAGGGGGAGACCGGTCCCCGAACTAGTGGAGGCAGGAAACGACCCTCAGCTAGAAACCGGAGGCTCTGACATTTTATGTGGCGCAGCCCCTTGCTCCACCCGCTAGGAAGGCACCACATAGGGTCAGGGAAACTGGCGCCAAGTTTACCAAGAGGAGGCCCGAGGCAGCCGGACAGAAGTGTTGGTAAGAAAGGCCAGACAAAGGACACACAAAGGGGGTCCTGTGAAGTGCTCCAAAGTTATCTGGGAGTTGTCTGAGCCCCTCACCTGGTGAGCACAGTACGACGTGGGCAGCCGTTACCTGCAGACGTGGTCTGGATAATAAGAACTGTGAGTAAAGGCCCTGAACTGCATCACTGACTCCGTGTCGTTACTGCTGCTGCCCTGCACCATCACCCCCATCCTCCTCATACACTGCCCTGAGGCTATACTCCTCCCGTGGGGAGTTATGCTACGCTCTGCTGCACCCACAACACCAGCCTTAGCGGTCTGCCCTGTAGCGGCGGTTCACTCTGACCGCAATCCACGGGTGGCGTAGTCGGACATTTAAACATCAAAACCACATAAATAGTTCCGCCACTGGTTTGACCGCCCTGAGCCACGGAACCGGATCGCCGCCACAAAGACTACAACCACCAGCATCCACCAAAAAGGGTCCGGCTCCGGGTGTCCCAAGGCCCAGGGGGTGCGTCAGAACATTTTCATCACCTTTCACAATCACCAATGGGACAAGGCAGGGATGTCCTCTGTCCCCTCTCTTATACATCCTAGTGACGGAGCACCTGCTCTCATCAATTCGCCATAACCCCAATATTAGGTGGATTGATGTGGGAGGCACCGAGTACAAGTGCTCTCTATTTGCTGATGATGTCCTAGTATATATCACTCAATCACATATATCCATCCCTGCTGTTATGGCTGAAATAGATCACTTTGTTACATGGTAAAATTTTAAAATCAATGCAGCGAAGTCTGAGGCCCTCGATGTCTCCCTCCCTAAATCCATATAGGATTCCATCCAGTCCAACTTTCCCTTTGCCTGGCCCTCACAGGGTATCAAATACTTAGGAATTCCTATTCATAGAGACCTCTCCCATCTATGTTATCTTAATTTTGGGCCCTTTATTGAACAATTCCATACAGACCACGGTTGGCAAGTTAGAACTGTAAGATTCACTACGTGAACCACTGGTGTTTTGTGGAAAAGCACATGTACACCGCGTTCCAAATTATTATGCAAAAAGTGTTTAGGAGTGATAAGGGAAGAATTTGTTTGTTTGTCAGTTAAACTCATTGATGGTGATGTGTGTCAGGGCTCTTTATATCACTGTAAGCAATTGCAGACACCTGTGCTAATTAGTTTGGCAGGTGTGTCCAATGAAAGGCAAGACTACTTAAGAAGGCTCTCTCACATTATTAAGCAGCCTACATTTTCTGCCAAAATGGGAAAGAAAAAGGATGTGTCGGCTGCTGAGAAGCAACAAATTGTGGAGTGTTTAGGTCAAGGCATGACTACAATCAACATTGTGCGATGATCAGGATGAAGTGTCTTGGCAATCAAGAAGTATGTAGCTGATTCACAGTACACACGTGTGCGTGCTGATAAGGGCAAATTGAGGACTCTTTCCTACAGGCAATTACGTCAGGTTGAAAGAACAGCGGCAAAAAAGCCTTGTCATAGCAGCAGACAAGTTTTTGAAGCTGCTTGTGCCTCCAACGTCCCCCGAACAACAAGATGCAGGGTCCTTCAGAGGTTTGCAGCTGTGCATACGCCATCCTGTCAACCTCCTCTATCCACTTCACACAAGCAGAAACGGCTCCAGTGGGCCAAACATTACATGAAGACTGATTTCAAAACTGTTTTGTTCACGGATGAGTGCCGTGCAGCGCTCGATGGTCCAGATGAATGGAGTGGAGGATGGCTGGTTGATGGACACCCCACGCAAACACGGCTACAGCGCCAACAAGGAGGAGGTGGAGTAATGTTTTGGGCTGGAATCATGGGGAGAGAGATTGTCGGCCCCTTTAGGATCCCTGAAGGCGCTAAAGATGAACTCCATAATGTATGTGGATTTTCTCAAACAGCACTTCCTGCCATGGTTCAAGAAGAAGAACCGTGTATTTCACAGCAAGATCATTTTTCTGCATGATAATGCACCATCTCATGCTGCACATAAAACATCTGCATCTCTGGCTGATATGGGCATAAAAGGGGACAAACTTATGGTGTGACCCCCATGCTCCCCTGACCTCTACCCCATTCAGAACCTTTGGAGCATCATTAAAAGGAGTGTCTA
Organism: Phyllobates terribilis; assembly: GCF_046119375.1. NCBI lineage: Eukaryota > Metazoa > Chordata > Amphibia > Anura > Dendrobatidae > Phyllobates > Phyllobates terribilis. The sequence continues at coordinate 121,455,249 of NW_027362762.1, read as the reverse complement.
TGATGGCGGGAGGCAGTTCACATCTAAGCAACAGCTCTGGGAGGGTATTCTGTCCTCATGCAAAACAATTGAAGCAGAAACCATCCAAAACCTGACAAATTCAATGGACGAGAGAGTTCAGAAGCTCCTTTCGAACAAGGGGTCCTATGTGAAAATGTAACATCACCTAGAATAAAGTTTTGAGTTGAAAACTGTTTGATTTCAGTTTCTAACAACCTGCTAATGCTTATAATTTCAAAAATGACCATTTTTTTGGTCTTTATTAAAATGAAAAGGTTGATCGAAAAGTTTGGGGGATCTAAGAGTGTGGCAACCCAGTAGTCATGATTACTTCGAATTCTGACAATATGAGGGTCATGCTGCAGGTAGTGCAGCAAGAAGGCACTTATGTGTCTTGCGCATCTCGGAGCCCCAAAATTATTTTCCGGGCTAGATGCAGCTAAAAATTATTTTTAATTTTAAATCTGGTGAAGCTTATTATAGATGGCCTAATAGGATCAGTGCTGCACACTGCTACTGACGCGCCCCTGGGCCTGTGTCGCGCTGCGTTGCGCACGCGGGAGCTTACCCGGAGCCGGATCTGTTTAGGGTTGTAGTCTCGTGGCGGTGACCCGGTCCGTGCCCAGGGAGTCAAACTGGACGGCAGTCTGTTAGCGGTAGAAAATGGTTGATGACTACGCCACCCGTTGAATGCAGCCAGGGGGCTGCTGCTGCAGGGCAGACCGCTGAGGCCGGTGGAAGGGTGGTGCAGCGTGATAGTATAACCCCCAACGGGAGGGGTATGGCCTCAGGGCAGCCGACGTGGATGATGGGGGTAGCAGGAACCACTCAGAGACGGTATGGTAGCGTTCAGGGTCTTTACTGGTAACAACGATAGACCCTCCCGGAGTACTTGCTAGCGAACGGGGCCTGGTCAGTCCTTGAGCAGATGGGATCTCCCCTGGCCAGGCGTAGTTGTAGGCCTCCCAAGCTGACTGTACTCTTCTGGCTACCTTGCTAGAAGCTGATGTAAGTAGCCCACGTCCCTGAGTGTACCGTGTGGTGCTCACCCGTATGGCCGGTGACTCGGGGCCTTCTAATGGCTTCCGCTCCACGATGGCGGTGCTGGTCCCACGCGTGTGACCGTGCCTTCGGGCTTCTGGGCCAGGGGACCTGAAATCCCCTGCCTGACGGATTCTGCTGCTGGGTAGAAGTTAGTCCCCACAGCCTCGGACTCCGGGTCCGGTAAAGAATCTTCTTAGTCAGGGCGAGCTCTTTAGCTGCCAGCCCCTGACTCCTTGTGACTCTGCTGCTTCCTATGCTGCTCTTGTCTCTACTCTTCCTGGACTCACTAACCCTGCCTCAGCCCCGGGTTTATACAGGGGAAGTTCTTCCCCTCCCAAGGCTGGGCAGGAGGTGTGGCATGCACAGGATCCCTGACCAAAGGACCTCCCACCTGCTCTCAGACGTAATATCTCTATCACTGTGACAACCAGACCCCTGGGGTGTCACACTCCCCCCTAGTGAAATTTAGTACTCCGGGACTAAACACTTTTTAGAAAAATATAACAAGGTATATCAAAGAACAATAAAATACAATAAGGAAACACAATAAGATGGTCACGGATGTCCGCAACCGGGTGCAGTCTTTGAAGAAAAGCAAAGGTGTCCATTTCACCAACACAGGGAGACGTAACCAGGTAGGGGTCTGTCCTACCCCGAGTCCTTAACAGTCTCTAGTCCATCCTGGGTTACGCTCCAACTATTTACAAAGGATTCCCGGTAAATCCACCGAAGACTCCTAAAAACAACTAGAAACACAAAATTACACACAAGCAACAATAAACAGGTAAACATTGTAAAACAACTTAAACATTTAGATCCTCCAACGTGCGGGTAACTGGCCTCTAGTGGCCCTAGTGGACCTACGGAGCTGACCGTCTGGCCCTGAACTACAGGGTGTAGGAGCTGTCAAGGGTAAACTGGGCAGCTGTCTACCGGCTCTTTGTCTCACTAGGGGTACGGCAGGCTCACTATAAGCAGAGGGTGGATTCTCCTGTTCCGCTTGGGTGGAGTCTTCTGCCTCCTGGACCGGCTGCTCTTCCAGCTCTACCCGTTGCTCCGTAGGTTCTTGGGATGATGGTTGGAGGAAGGTGAGTACGGGTACCACAACTGCACCATTGACTTGAGTCCAAGACCGAGGGAAGTCCCCGAGCACGGTACTAACCATATCTTCCCTTTCTTCCACGGGTCGATGGTCTTCCTGTTCCTCCTCAGGGTTCCTCAGTTGTTCGGGGCACTTCTTCAGGTGGTCCCGGGATACAATGGCTGTGGTTTCCCCTCCGTCTTTACTGATGGTACAGACCTTCGGGTTCTCGTGGCTTGAGGGCAGTACGGTGTACGGGTCCTTCTCCCACTGGTCGTCCAACTTGTGGAGCCGTCTCTTCCTCTTCAAGACCTGCTCTCCGGGTACCAGGGGAACAGCGGGAGCATACTGGTTGTAAGTCTTCTCTTGTCTTTCCCTAGCCTGACAGAGACTTCGCTCCACGCTCTCCTGTACTTTCCGGTACTGCTGCTGCCTCTCTGTGTCCCAGTCTGTTTCTGGTGAAGTGTCCTCGGGCGTCAGGACTCCCATTTCCAGGTCAACAGGTAACTTACCAGGTCTTGCCCTCATTAGGTAAGCCGGGGTACAGTTGGTGGAACCTACCGGGATGTGGTTGTATAGGTCCACCAGATCGGGCAACTTCTCAGGCCACAGACTGCGTTCTTCCAGGGGCAACGTTTTTAGAAGATCCATTACCACCTGGTTCATTTTCTCACAAAGTCCATTAGTTTGCGGATGGTAGGGTGTCGTCCTTATCTTCCGGCAGCCATACAGATTGCAGAATTCCTGGAAGACCTCCGCTTCAAAGGCAGGTCCCTGGTCCGTCAGCACTTGGTCCGGGTACCCGTGTGGACGGCAAAAGTGCTGCTGGAAGGCTCTAGCTGCTGTTCGAGCCGTTAAGTCCTTGACGGGGACGACAACCAGAAACCGGGAGTAATGATCCACGATGGTTAACGCGTAGACGTAGCCACTTCTGCTGGGGGTCAGTTTTACATGATCCAAGGCTACCAGTTCCAACGGTTGCCGGGTGACGATGGACTGCAGGGGAGTCTTCTGGCTGGCCCGGTCCTTCCTTCTCAGATTGCACGGGCCACAGTCTCTGCACCACTTCTCGATGGTTCCCCTCATGCCTACCCAGTGGAACCGCTCGCGCAGCAGGAACTCCAGCTTTTTCCACCCGAAGTGTCCAGCTCCGTCGTGGTATGCCTCCATCACCATGGCTGCGTCTCTTCGTGGCACCACTACTTGCCAGAGTAGTTCATGCGTCCTGGAGTTAACCATTCTGCGGCACAACTTCCCCTTGTAAAGGAACAGTCGACTCTTCTCTGCCCATAGTTGTTTGGCTTCCTCTGGAGCGTCTGATTCCAGGCTAGCCTCCGGGCGAGTCAGCATCTCCTTCACCAGTCGGACGGCAGGGTCGCTGTCTTGCGTTTCCGCCCAGTTGTAGTGAGGTAAGGGGTTCAACGTAGCAGCCTGCTTACTCCTTACCCGGTGGGAATACTGGATAGTCCCATGACGGTGGAACGCAGGGAGTTCAACTTCTTCCAGTCCCTCCGGATCTTCTCCTCCGTCCGGCAGGTTGGGCATCCTGGACAGGGCGTCCGCGTTGGTATTGGAGCGCCCTGCCCGGTATTTAATTGTGAACTCGTAGTTGGACAGACGGGCCATCCACCTCTGCTCCAGGGCACCGAGTCTTGCCGTGTCCAGGTGTGTCAGCGGGTTGTTATCCGTGTATACGGTGAACCGGGAAGAAGCGAGGTAATGCTTAAAGCGCTCGGTGACTGCCCATACCACGGCCAGGAACTCTAGCTTAAATGAGCTATAATTCTCGGGATTCCTTTCGGTGGGTCGCAGTTTTCGGCTGGCATAGGCGATTACTCGCTCTTTCCCCTGCTGAATCTGGGACAGTACGGCTCCTAGCCCGACGTTACTGGCGTCGGTGTAGAGGATGAAGGGCTGGCTATAGTCCGGATACGCCAAGATTTCATCCCCCGTGAGGGCCATCTTCAGCTGGCGGAAGGACTCTTCCTCTAGCTCTTCCCATTTGAAGGGCGGCTTCTGGTTCTTGGCCTTCCGGGACTGGCCTATCAGGAGGTCCTGCATAGGCGCCGCCTTTTTGGTGAAACCGGGAATAAACCTTCGGTAGTAGCCTACCAACCCTAGGAACTGCCGCACTTCTTTTACGCTGGAAGGGCTTGGCCATCCTTTGATTGCGGTGATCTTATCGGGGTCGGGAGCCACTCCGTCAGCGCTCACCACGTGTCCCAGGTATTGCACCTTTGGTTTCAGGAGGTGACACTTGGAGGGTTTCACCTTTAGGCCGTAACTCGCCAGAGCTTCGAACACCTCCGCCAGGTGTTTCAGGTGGTCCTCATAAGTTTTGGAGTATACGATGACATCGTCCAGGTACAACAGGACCGTCTCGAAGTTTCTGTGGCCCAGACAGCACTCCATTAATCGTTGGAAGGTTCCTGGGGCGTTGCAGAGTCCGAACGGCATGCAGGTGAACTCGCTAAGTCCCATCGGGGTGGTGAATGCGGTCTTCTCCCGGTCCGCCTCTGCTACAGGAACCTGCCAGTACCCGCTAGTGAGATCCAAGGTAGAGAAGAAGTTAGCAGATCTTAAAGCAGCCAATGACTCCTCTATCCTTGGTAAGGGGTACGCATCCTTGTGTGTGATACGGTTGATTTTCCGGTAATCTACACACATCCTCATGGTGTTGTCTTTCTTTTTGACTAAAACTAGTGGGGCTGCCCAGGGGCTACAGCTATCCCGGATTACCCCAGCCTCCTTCATGTCTCTAAGCATCCCCTTGGCGTGTTGGTAATGTGCAGGGGGTACGGGTCGATACCTCTCTTTTATGGGAGGATGATCTCCCGTGGGGATGCGGTGTTCTACCCCCTTGACTCGCCCGAAGTCTAACGGGTGTTTACTAAACACTCTCTCATACTCTTGAACCACCCGATAGACTCCTTGTTTCTGGTGTGAGGGAGTGGAGTCAGTACCCAGATGTAGTTGCTGACACCAGTCCTCCATGTCTTTCTTAGAGCCGTTACTTTCCTCCGGGTGAGATGGAGGCAAGGGTTCCACAGATTGTATAGAATTTTGATTAGTGGTATATAATTTGGCTAGCGTGGCATACCGGGGCAGGTACACTTCCCTCTCCCCGATATTTATTATGCGAACGGGCACCCTCCCATGGCGTACATTGACCACCCCCCGTGCTGTCAAAATGGTGGGCCTACTGTCTGAGTAAACTGGTTCTACCATTGCCTGGTAATCTCTACCTCTCAGACCAATAGCTGCCCGGCACCAAATCATCATTTCACTTTTTGGGGGCATGGCAATAGGAAAAGGGTCACACATTCTTACGCTACCAATCTCACCGCCGGAGAGTTCCACTTGTTGCCGTTGCATCAGTGCCCGGATCTCTTTCTGGAGCACCCGCTGCTCGCCGGAGCTGGCATTCTTGGCAACCTGCTGTAAAAGGAAAATCACCTCTGCAAGACAATTTTCAATTACATTAGTTCCTAGAGTTATTTTTGGGTGACTCTCATGTTTGTCAATATCTACAATGATCAGTCCCTGTGCGGCCAGTTCGACTCTACCAATTTTGATGGTCACCTCTTTAAATCCGATCTGTGGCACGGGCTGACCATTGCTGGCGATGATACTCAAGTCGTCGTCAGGGTAGCGGGTAATATCCGAGTCATTCCAGTACTGCTTGAAGAGCACGTACGGGATGGTGGTGACCTGTGACCCGGTGTCCAGTAGGGCACTCATGGGAATGCCATCCAGTACCACAGGCAAGACTGGACGTCCTCCCACATATCTGTCGCGCCAGTTCGATGGGCCTGGTGATCTTTTTCCTGGGGGTTGGCCCTCTACCCCAGGTTGTGCCCGTTTAAAGAACAGTACCTTTCCATATGTCCGGGTTGATTGCAGCGGCGGCAGATGGGTCGTCCGTCCTCGCTGTATCGGTCACTGGGTCTTCCTCTGGCCGGTGGGGTCCTCCTTGGTCGACGCCACGGGATGTCCTCCGGTCCGGATGCCAGCTGGATCTTCCCTGGAGTGGAAACCTGTAAAGACTGCACAGTTCGGGTTAGCGCAGCAACGCTTTTAGCTAGCTCTTGGACCTGATGGTGTAGGTCTGGAGCCGGGTCATTGTCCAAAGCCTGCGCATCAGCTCCCACAGGCCCTGCTGACAAGGGCGCCGCCTCCTGGTAGTAAGTGGTAGTGGGGCGTCTGTGGGTCACAATGCCACCTGGTGCCGGTTCTCGGAGCACCCGGATGGCTCTGTCCTTGAACTGTGCAAATTCTAGATGAGGGTCCTGTAAGGCCATTGCCCGCAACTGGGTGCGGTGGGCATTGCAATATAAACCCTCTATAAATTGTTCGGTCAACAGCCTGTCCTCGTTTCCCACTCCATTAGGGTCGGTCTGCTTAATGGCCCTCAGGGCCTCTTGTAGGTTGAGTGCATAGTCCCTTATACTCTCATGCGTTCGCTGCTTGCACCCGTAGAATCTAAGTTTAATCTCGGCTGAGGTGCGGGTATCAAAGGTGTCCTTCAGCCGGGTTAGTATCCCTGCGACAGTCTTCCTCCCAGGTGGCCAGGATTTTACTTCCCTTTTGGCTGCCCCAGTTAGTTGGGCCACCAGGATGCTCACTTTTTGCTCTTCTGTGAGGGGGTACACCTGGAAGAGGCTATCCAGCTTTTCTCTAAAGTCATGCAGGGTATGTGACTCCCCTGAGTACTGGGGTAGCCAAGCTGCTCCCGGGATATAGGGCATGGTAAAGGGCATAACTGCAACAGCGGTAGCGCTGGCGGGTGTTGAGGCAGTGGAGCTCTCCTCCGTATCCGACATCTTCCTCCCCCCTAGTGGACCGTGGCCTACCTTGCGATGATCCTGTTCCGTAGGCCGCGGCTCCGCAGTGGATCGTCAGGGTTGAGGACCTTCCGTCGCGCTCCTGTGATGTCGGCGTCTGCTGGGCTCCTTCCAGGACCTTACGCAACGTCCGGACGTGAGGCGGGGCTTCAGTTCTCGCGCGCTTTCGGAGTCCACGCCCCTCTTCTTCCCGCGCGGTGTCCTCAAGATGGCGTCCAATGGCGGGAAAACTCCACGGATGGCGGGAAGAAGGCTGAAGATGGCGCCGGATGGCGGGAAACTTCACCGATGGCGGGAAGAAGGCTGAAGATGGCGCCGGATGGCGGGAATCTTCACCGATGGCGGAAATCTTCACCACTGGTAAGTTTGAACAGTCTTTGCTTTTCAGGCACGCAGTACCCGGTGGTTGCGGGCACGTGATCCTGCCGACTACGCCAAAGTTGACGCGCCCCTGGGCCTGTGTCGCGCTGCGTTGCGCACGCGGGAGCTTACCCGGAGCCGGATCTGTTTAGGGTTGTAGTCTCGTGGCGGTGACCCGGTCCGTGCCCAGGGAGTCAAACTGGACGGCAGTCTGTTAGCGGTAGAAAATGGTTGATGACTACGCCACCCGTTGAATGCAGCCAGGGGGCTGCTGCTGCAGGGCAGACCGCTGAGGCCGGTGGAAGGGTGGTGCAGCGTGATAGTATAACCCCCAACGGGAGGGGTATGGCCTCAGGGCAGCCGACGTGGATGATGGGGGTAGCAGGAACCACTCAGAGACGGTATGGTAGCGTTCAGGGTCTTTACTGGTAACAACGATAGACCCTCCCGGAGTACTTGCTAGCGAACGGGGCCTGGTCAGTCCTTGAGCAGATGGGATCTCCCCTGGCCAGGCGTAGTTGTAGGCCTCCCAAGCTGACTGTACTCTTCTGGCTACCTTGCTAGAAGCTGATGTAAGTAGCCCACGTCCCTGAGTGTACCGTGTGGTGCTCACCCGTATGGCCGGTGACTCGGGGCCTTCTAATGGCTTCCGCTCCACGATGGCGGTGCTGGTCCCACGCGTGTGACCGTGCCTTCGGGCTTCTGGGCCAGGGGACCTGAAATCCCCTGCCTGACGGATTCTGCTGCTGGGTAGAAGTTAGTCCCCACAGCCTCGGACTCCGGGTCCGGTAAAGAATCTTCTTAGTCAGGGCGAGCTCTTTAGCTGCCAGCCCCTGACTCCTTGTGACTCTGCTGCTTCCTATGCTGCTCTTGTCTCTACTCTTCCTGGACTCACTAACCCTGCCTCAGCCCCGGGTTTATACAGGGGAAGTTCTTCCCCTCCCAAGGCTGGGCAGGAGGTGTGGCATGCACAGGATCCCTGACCAAAGGACCTCCCACCTGCTCTCAGACGTAATATCTCTATCACTGTGACAACCAGACCCCTGGGGTGTCACACTACAAAGCCCAAATTATTTTCCAGTCAAGATACAGATAAACATGATTAGTAATTTGAAAGCTTAAAACGGTTGGTAGGGTGATTTTAACCAATCATCAAGCTTTTACTCTCCCCAGGATGACACAGGGGTAGAAAAGTCGTTTCGGATCCATGATTTGTTCATCTTTATGAACGTGAGTCTGTCTACATTATCAGTGGAGAGCCGCGTGCGCTTATCTGTCAGCACACCACCAGCAGCGCTGAACACACGTTCAGACAGAACGCTGGCTGCGGGGCATGACAAGATCTCCAAGGCGTAAGTGGCTAGCTCCGGCCATTTATCCAGATTGGAAGCCCAAAAAGAGCAAGGGTCCAGTGACACAGTCGTGGCTTCAATGTTTACTTGGAGATACTCCTGTACCATCGTCTCTAGGCGTTGACTATGTGTCAGACTTCTTGTCTCCTGTGGCCTTGCAAAGGATGGGCTAAAAAAGTGGTGAAATGATTCCGCAAAATTGATGTTACCAGCAGATACTGTGGTTCTGTTACGGTTTGAGTGCTGAACACTTGACGGTCCCACGGTTGGCAAGTTGGAACTGTGAGATTGACTACGTGCACCACTGGTATTTTGTGGAAAAGCACATGTAAGATTCTGCAACAGTCTCTGCTGATACTCCTGCATGCGTGCATCCCTTTCTATGGCAGGAATAATTTCTGCAAATTTACTTTTGTACCGGGGATCTAACAGTGTGGCAACCCAGTAGTCAGGATTATTTCTAATTCTCACAATTCGAGGGTCATGTTGCAGGTAGTGCAGCAAGAAGGCACTCATGTGTGTTGCGCATCCAGGAGCACCAAGTCCCTGTTGTGTTGGTGGCGAGGTAACAATCATGCTTCCTTCCTCTGTCCTCTCCCCCCAACCTCGCACAACAGAAATGTGATCAAGGTCTCCCTCATCTGATGAGTCTTCCATCAGTTCGTCCTCCACTTCTTCCTGGGCTCCTGCACCTTCCTCACTAGTTTGGCTGCTACCATGCGCCCTGGTAAAATCATCTCCCCCACCCTCACATGCCTGCCGCCCTGGTGCTGCCGACCGTCTGGACCTTGCAGATGTTAGCCCTTCCGCATACAACTCCTCCTCCTCTACTTCCTCCACCTCCTCTTGTGCCACCACCTGACTCCGAATTCTGTTTAACATGTGCTCCAGCATGTAAATCACCGGAATAGTCATGCTGATAATGGCATCGTCAGCACTAAACATCTTCGTCGCCATTTCAAAACTGTGCAGAAGGGTGCATAGGTCCCTGATCTGAGACCACTCCTCCAGCGTGATTTGCCCCACCTCTGAATCTCGTTGGCCCAGGCTATACGTCAGAACGTATTGCACCAGGGCTTGTCGGTGCTGCCACAGTCGCTGCAACATGTGCAGAGTTGAATTCCACCGGGTAGGCACATCGCATTTTAGCCGGTGAAGTGGCAGGCCCAACGACTTCTGTAGAGATGTAAGTCGCTGAGCTGCGGGATGCGAACGGCGGAAGTGAGCACACAGCGACCGTGCCCTCTGCAGAAGGCCATCTAGTCTGGGATAGTGGGCTAAAAATTGCTGGACAACCAGGTTCAACACGTGAGCCATACAAGGCACGTGTGTGACATTGCCCCGGCGAAGGGCCGCACCCAGGTTTGCAGCATTGTCGCACACGGCCTTCCCTGGTTTCAGGTCCAGTGGAGACAACCATTCATGAAATTGGTTCTCCAGAGCTGACCACAACTCCTCAGCTGTGTGACTCACATTTCCCAGACATTTCAATGTAAAAACCGCCTGATGACGTTGAGCCCTACTGCCAGCATAGTAAGGAGGTGTGCAGGATCCCTTCTGCGCAGTTAGAAAGCTTGTGGCATGACCAGACAGGCTTTGGGTGCAGGTGGAAGACCGAGAGGAGGTTGAGGAGGCAGAAGCAGTGGAGGAAAAATGACATAAAGAGGATTGACGCACAACTCGTGGGGACGGCAAGACTTGGACAGCAGCCCCTTGTCCTGCTGTCACCATAGTTACCCAGTGCCCAGTCAGCGACATGTAACGCCCCTGTCCATGCCTACTTGTCCAAGTGTCTGTGGTGAAATGCACCCTGTCACACACAGAGTTTCTCAAAGAAGCGGTGATGTTGTGTGCGACATGCTGGTGGAGCGCAGGCACACCTTTCTTTGAGAAGTAGTGCCGACTGGGCATCTGGTACTGGGGCACTGCGACGGACATAAGGTCTCGAAAATCCTCTGTGTCCACCAGGCGGAAAGGCAGCATTTCTGTAGCCAAGAGCTTGTAGATGGTGAAATTCAACCTCTTAGCTTTCTCATGGCTAGGAGGAAATGGTCTTTTACTTGTCCACATCTGAGGGACCGAGGGCTGGCTATTGTGCTTAGACGGGGTTGATCAGGGTGTCCCCGGCAAACTGCCGGTCTGTGAGGAAGATGCAGGCGGACATGTTAGGTTGCCTTGATCCAAAGGTGGTGCTATCGATGTCGGACAGCGCTCAAGACCAGCTGGTGTTACCACCTCCAAAGAAAATGATGACCTGCCAATCACGCTGGCTGTTGCGGGTAAAGAGGTGGCAGGTCTGCGCCCCAAAACAGGTGTGACTGCTGTCCCCCCAGTCACAGAGGATGAAGAGGCCGCGGATGCACAAGATATGGCAGACGGTGGTTGGCCCGGCCGGCTAGACCGCATTGTAGCACACTGAGCTTCCCACTGCAACTTATGCTTCATGTCCATGTGCCGGTTCATGCATGAAGTACTCAAACTATGTATTTTTTGGCCTCTACTTAGCTTTTGCTGACAAATGTTACAGATAACACGAGTTGGGTCATCTTTATCGATCTGAAAAAATGCCCAGGCTATGCAAGGCTTAGCACCCATGCGACCTGAAGAGCCACCACGACTTGTGGTGAGAGGCAGAGTTGTGTTTGAGGATGCAGTTGTTGACGTGCTTCCAGTACTACGTCTCTGTCCAGGAAGGCGCAACCTGACCTCGTCGTCACTAGCATCTTCCTCCACCTCCTCTGCTGACCTCATTTCTTGGCTGACTGTGGGTTGACAGTAAGTGGGATCTCCGACCTCATCATCATCACCCTGTGCGTTATCACACCCGTCGTCCTCAGAGCCAACCTGTTCCTGCCCTGACAAAAAACTAAAGTTGTCGCTCCAATCAGGTATTTGAGTCTTATCATCGTCTTCCTCATTGTCTCCACCAACAGGAGTTACAGTTTAGGAATGAGGGTCTACATTATGGTCAGAACCTTCTGCGTCTGGTCCTGGATCCGACTCATAAAGATTCTGGGCATCAGTGCAGATCATTTCCTCGTCTGGATTCACAGAAGCGCTGGAGTCGACCTCTGATTCCCAGGCTATAGTATGAGTAAACAGCTCTGCAGACTCAACCATCTGTTCTACCTCATACTCAGACGGGCAGCTGGAGATTTGGGAGCTGTGAGGAAGCAAGTGCGATTTGGGTGACACCTTTGAGGACTGGAGTATTTGTGATGTTGAAGTTGATGTGGAGGAGAGCCCACTTAAAGGAGCACTTGATATCCGTTGAAGCACCTGCTGTTTTTGTGCCTCATCTGGAATTTGTAGCGATTGGCGTGGCCGTAAGAAAGGGATCTTATCACATTGTCCGCTAAAAGAAGTAGACATTTTAGTTTGGCTGGAAGATGGTCTTTCTTCTGCACCTACCCCACGGACACAACCTTTTTTCCCCTTCCCAACACGCCTATTCCCCTTTCCACCAGCAGCAGGCCTTTTTCCACTCATTTTGGTGGTTAACTAATTCACAACTCTGGAGTTGTTTGCACAAAAAAACAATGGATGGTAACCGAGCAGAGCTGAGTGGCCAAACTGTGGTATTAGGCCAAAACTATTGGCTGGGTTAGATGCAGAAAAAAATTATTTTTAATTTGCAACCTGATGGAGGTCAGTATAGATGGACTAATAGACCAAGTCCCACACACCGCTAGAAGCCCAAATATTTTTTCAGAGCTAGATGCAGAAATTTTTTTTATTCAATTTGCAACCTGATGGAGGTCAGTATAGATGGACTAATAGACCAAGTCCCACACACTGCTAGAAGCCCAAATATTTTTTCAGAGCTAGATGCAGAAAAAAAATATTTTTAATTTGCAACCTGATGGAGGTCAGTATAGATGGACTAATAGACCAAGTCCCACACACCGCTAGAAGCCCAAATATTTTTTCAGAGCTAGATGCAGAAAAAAATTATTTTTAATTTGCAACCTGATGGAGGTCAGTATAGATGGACTAATAGACCAAGTCCCACATACCGCTAGAAGCCCAAATATTTTTTCAGAGCTAGATGCAGAAAAAAATTATATTCAATTTGCAACCTGCTGGAGGTCATTATAGAAGGACTAATAGAACAAGTCCCACACACTGCTAGAAGCCCAAATATTTTTTCAGAGCTAAATGAAGAAAAAAATTATTTTTAATTTGCAACCTGATGGAGGTCAGTATAGATAGACTAATAGACCAAGTCCCACACACTGCTAGAAGCCCAAATATTTTTTCAGAGCTAGATGCAGAAAAAAATTATTTTTAATTTGCAACCTGATGGAGGTCAGTATAGATGGACTAATAGACCAAGTCCCACACACTGCTAGAAGCCCAAATATTTTTTCAGAGCTAGATGCAGAAAAAAATTATTTTTAATTTGCAACCTGATGGAGGTCAGTATAGATGGACTAATAGACCAAGTCCCACACACCGCTAGAAGCCCAAATATTTTTTCAGAGCTAGATGCAGAAAAAAATTATATTCAATTTGCAACCTGCTGGACGTCAGTATAGAAGGACTAATAGAACAAGTCCAACACACTGCTAGAAGCCCAAATATTTTTTCAGAGCTAAATGAAGAAAAAAATTATTTTTAATTTGCAACCTGATGGAGGTCAGTATAGATGGACTAATAGACCAAGTCCCACACACTGCTAGAAGCCCAAATATTTTTTCAGAGCTAGATGCAGAAAAAAATTATTTTTAATTTGCAACCTGATGGAGGTCAGTATAGATGGACTAATAGACCAAGTCCCACACACCGCTAGAAGCCCAAATATTTTTTCAGAGCTAGATGCAGAAATTTTTTTTATTCAATTTGCAACCTGATGGAGGTCAGTATAGATGGACTAATAGACCAAGTCCCACACACTGCTAGAAGCCCAAATATTTTTTCAGAGCTAGATGCAGAAAAAAATTATTTTTAATTTGCAACCTGATGGAGGTCAGTATAGATGGACTAATAGACCAAGTCCCACACACTGCTAGAAGCCCAAATATTTTTTCAGAGCTAGATGCAGAAAAAAATTATTTTTAATTTGCAACCTGATGGAGGTCAGTATAGATGGACTAATAGAACAAGTCCCACACGCTGCTAGAAGCCCAAATATTTTTTCAGAGATAAATGAAGAAAAAAATTATTTTTAATTTGCAACCTGATGGAGGTCAGTATAGATGGACTAATAGACCAAGTCCCACACACTGCTAGAAGCCCAAATATTTTTTCAGAGCTAGATGCAGAAAAAAATTATTTTTAATTTGCAACCTGATGGAGGTCAGTATAGATGGACTAATAGACCAAGTCCCACACACCGCTAGAAGCCCAAATATTTTTTCAGAGCTAGATGCAGAAAAAAATTATATTCAATTTGCAACCTGCTGGAGGTCAGTATAGAAGGACTAATAGAACAAGTCCCACACACTGCTAGAAGCCCAAATATTTTTTCAGAGCTAAATGAAGAAAAAAATTATTTTTAATTTGCAACCTGATGGAGGTCAGTATAGATGGACTAATAGACCAAGTCCCACACACTGCTAGAAGCCCAAATATTTTTTCAGAGCTAGATGCAGAAAAAAATTATATTCAGTTTGCAACCTGATGGAGGTCAGTATAGATGGACTAATAGAATGATGCTATGCCCAAAAGATTTTACTTCACTAGGTGCAGTAAAAAAATTGGTATTCTATACACAGGTGGTATATCTTGCAACACAGATAGGCTACTCCACTGACTAACACACTCTGCAATAGGCCAAAAAGGATTAGCTTTGCTAGATTCAGCCAAATGCTGTGAAAAAAACTTGCACAGCACTGGCACAGACCTGCCTGGCAAAAACTGATAGGAACTGATGTAACCTAGTCCTGAAAAGGACTCCAATTACAATTAGTCTTTACTCCCACAATCTATCTATTTAAGAGCACAGACCTGCCTGATAAAAGTCGTAGGAAATGCTGTAACCTAGTCCTTAAAAGGACTGCAATCACAACTATTCCCTACTCCCAAGCTATCTGTATATTTGTGCGAAAATTGGCTTGAAATTAACAAGGTATAGCGCACACAGCAACAGCGGTGCCGTCTAACACGCAGCTGCAGCAGTGAGAAAATGGTGGCGACGGGGAAAATGGCTTGGTCTTATAGGGCAAGGACATGTGACATACACTGCCAATCACACATGCCCTTGCTTGTGTGAAAAAAAGCACTTCGCTCCGTGTGTGCGCTGCTGATAGGCTGACAGATTGCACCTCCCCACTGCAAATGCGGGAAAGAGAAAAAAAAATGGAGATCTTCATTGTTCCTGCAGAGATCCATCCCCTGCCCCTCCCCCCGCCCCGCTGTACACTCAAACTGCGTATTAACATTAATTTTCATCATTACTGAGAAAAAATCCAGTTATGATTTTGGTGCACGAACAGTTATCGAACATAACCTCGAACAGCCGAATTTTTCTCAAATTGTTCGTGTTCGCCGACCGGCTCGAATACCGCCCAAAACAGCTCGAATTTGAGATTGGCGAACAGTTCGAGTAGAACAACGCTCATCTCTAATCATGAGTCTCGGTTGGCAGGTCATCCAGGAATTTCTGAGACTAAGAGACTTGTAGGTCGCAGTTTTTGGTGGCCTGGGTGGCAGAAGGAAGTCATTAAGTGGGTGCGTTAATGTACTGTGTGTGTTAGATCAAAGGCTTCACATGCTCCTGCTGCGGGGTTGCTTTGCCCTCTGGAGGTTCCTAGTGCAACTTGGACGCATCTTGCAATGGATTTTATTACTGACCTTCCTGTGTCCGAGGGTTTCACTGTCATCTGGGTGGTCATGGACCGTTTTAGCAAGATGTGTCACTTGATTCCTTTCATTAAACTACCCTGCGCTAAGACACTCGCTAAGGCTTTTGTTAAGGAAATTGTCAGGCTCCATGGCATTCCCACCGACATTGTTTCTGATAGGGGACCCCAGTTTGTGGCTCGCTTTTGGCATGCCTTTTGTGACAGGTTGGGAGTCCATTTGTCATTTTCGTCTGGTTATCATCCTGAGTCTAATGGACAGACAGAAAGAAGGAACCAGGATGTTGAACAGTTTTTGCGTTGTTTTGTGGCAGACAATCAAGAGGGGTGGTCTGAGTTTCTGCCACTTGCTGAATTTGCTCTTAACAACCATACATCCTCTTCTGCTGGGTGTTCTCCGTTTTTTTTGCTGTACTGGGAGACATCCGTCGTTTGGTTCGTTCTCCAAATTGGTGTCGGCCGTGCCGGAGGAGGAGAATTTTTCCGGTGATTTGGAGAGAGTTTGGACTGATGTACGTTGTAACCTTCTAGAGGCTAACAAAAAGTCTAAGAAGTATTTTAACAGGAAACGTCAAGAGGTTTTGTTTATGGTTGGTGACATGGTTTGTTTGTCCTCAAAGAATCTGCGGTTGAGGATTCCTTCTAAGAAATTGGGTCCGAAGTTTGTGGGACCATTTAAGGTGCTTCAGGTGGTGAACCAGTCTGCTGTTAGGTTGGAGGTTCCCACCTCCTGGAAGATTAATCCGGTGTTTCATGTTTCCTTGTTGAAAAAAGCTGATGTATCGGATAGGGATGCCACTGTCACAGTTCCTCCGGTGGTGGAAGACGGTGAATATGAAATTTCTCGTATCCTGAATTCCAGAAGGCATAGAGGGAGATTGCAGTATCTCGCCGCTTGGAAAGGTTTCGGTCCTGAGGATAACTACTGGGTAAGGGCGGATGATGTCTCTACTCCTAGACTTATCAGAGCGTTTCACAGGAGGTTTCCTGATAGGCCTGGGCCTGGAGGATCCGGAGGATCCTCATAGAAGAGGGGGTACTGTTAGAACCCTCCTGTTAGTTTTTTTCTATTTTGTGGTCACGTGACCTGCTGCCTATTTATTCCAGCTCCGCCCTCTTGGCTTTGCTGGACTTCAGTGTTACTTTGACTCTTAATCTAGCCAGGTGCTTTGTACCTATCTCTATAGTTTGCTTGGTCCTTGGACCTCTAAGTACTTTTTGTCTGTTTGTCTTTTTGCTCCGCTACAACTTCTGCTAGGAGGTGTCCAACTTTGTCCCAGTCCTTAGTACTTTTAGGGACCCCTCCCTTATATCTATAGGTCTGCGTTCAGACTAGCTGAGGACGAAGGCGGGTCTGTTCGCAAGGAACAGGTTGCCCGCTGCATCATAGGGAATCAGCTTAGTCCTATTGTAGGGACAGTTTTCCTTTCTTTCCTTAGTTGTAGCAGATCATAACACACACATAGATTAGATACATAGAAACATGTCAGTCACATATATAAGAAGTACAGTGATAGTGTTGATTACTGTACTTGTCATTTAGTGTTAAAATAAAGGATTTATTTAAAAAAAAAATGACGTGGGGTTCCCCGTAATTTTAGTCTCTAGCGGAGGTTAAGCAGATGGCTGGGGCAGATGTTTGAAGCCTGGGAAGGGGGTAATACCCACAGAGCTTCCCAGGCTACTAATATTAGCCCCCAGCTTAATACCTAGCCTTTACTAGCTATTAAAATGGGGGACAGCCAAAAAAAGGACGTGGGGTCCCCCTTATTTTAATAGCTAGCAAAGTCTAGGCAGACAGCTGGAGGCTAATATTAATAGCCCAGAAAGGGTGCCATGAATATTGGCCCCCTCCCAGGCTAGAAACACCAGCCGTCAGCCGCCCCAGAAATGGCGCATCCATAGGATGCGCCAATTCTGGCACTTAGCCTCGCTCTTCCCACTGCCCTGTAGCGGTGGCAGTGGGGTAATAGGGCTGGGGTTGATGTCAGCTTATAATGCCAGCTGACATCAAGCCCAGGTTAGTAATGGAGAGGCGTCTATAAGACACCCCCATTACTAACCCCATAGTCAAAGTTAAAAGAAAACACAAACAGCCAGAATAAAGTCCTTTAATTGAAATAAACACACAATTATTTATTGTTCTAAATTAAACCATACTTACCGTCATGCCCATTCCAGCTGAAGCCAATGTCTTCTGCAATAAAAGTAAAATAATAAAGCAACAACATCATCCTTACCTTTCCATGGTTCCCACAACAGCTTCAGCTCTGCTACATTCACATGACAGGCTGGATCGCAGCCGAAAGCTGCCATCCAGCTTGCCATGCCGCAGACACTGAGAAGCGCAGGCATGCTTGTCCTCCTCAGTGCCTCTCTGTGACGGCATAAAGATGAGCCCAGGTCATGTCCAATGAACTCAGCTCACCTCATGCACGTCACTGACAGCGTGGGAAAATTCTCTTGCGCTTGCAGTCAGCGTGAGAGAATTCTCCTGCTGAAGCGCTGAGCGTAGGAGAATTTTCCCACGCTGTCAGTGACGTGCATGAGGTGAGCTCATGTCCAATGAACTCAGTTCACCTCATGCACGTCACTGACAGCGTGGGAGAATTCTCCTGCGCTCAGCGCTTGAGCAGGAGAATTCTCCCATGCTGGGATGGCATTGAGATGACAGGCTGGATCACAGCTGAGCGCTGCCATCCAGCTTGTCATCCTTCAGAGACACTGCAGAGCGCAAGCATGCCTGCGCTCTGCAGTGTCTATGAAGGATGGCATGCTTGATGGCAGCGCTCAGCTGCCATCCAGCCTGTCATCTCAATGCCATCCCAGCGTGGGAGAATTCTCCTACTGAAGCGCTGAGCGCAGGAGAATATTCCCACTCTGTCAGTGACGTGCATGAGGTGAGCTGAGTTCATTGGACATGACCTCGGCTCATCTAGATGCCATCACAGCGAGACACTGAGGAGCGCAAGCATGCCTGTACTTCTCAGTGTCTGTGGCGTGGCAAGCTGGATGGCAGCTTTCGGCTGCGATCCAGCCTGTCATGTCAATGTAGCAGAGCTGAAGCTGTCGTGGGAACCATGGAAAGGTAAGGATGAGGTTGCTTTATTATTTCACTTTTATTGCAGGAGATCGTTGGCTTCAGCTGGAATGGGCGTGATGGTAAGTATGGTTTAATTTAGAACATTAAAAAATTGTGTGTTTATTTCAATTAAAGTACTTTATTTTGGGTGTTGTGTTTTTCTAAATACTTTACTAGAAATTCATGGCGGCCATGTCTAATATTGGCGTGACCCCATGAATTTCGGGCTTAGGGCCAGCTAATAATTCCAAGCTGGCCCTAATCCCTTTATTACCCAGTGAGCCACCGCACCAGGGCCCTGAATGAGTTGGGTACAGCACCAGAAGATGGCGCTTCTATGAACGTGCCATTTTCTGGGGTGGCTGCGGACTGCAATTTGCAGCTGGGGGGGCTCAGAAAGCTTGGGCCTCCCTGCGCTGTAGATTCCAGCCCCCAGCTGCCTAGATGTACCTGGATGGACACAAAAATAGGGCGAAGCCCCACGTATTTTTTTTTTATTTTTTCATGAAATTCATGAAGTAATTAAAAAAAAAAGGGCTTCCCTATATTGTTGTGTCCGGCCATGTACAAATAGACAGCTGGTGGTTGGGGGCAGCCCGTTTCTGCCTGCTGTGCCTGGCTGGACACAAAAATATGGCGAAGGCCACGTCATATTTTTCGTGAAAAATTCAATAAAAATGTTAAAAAAAAACACATTTAGGGACTGCATCTTTATTAACCCCTCCACGTGAGGGGTTAATAAAGATGCAGTCCCTAAATTATTATTTTTTTTAATTATTTTTTAATTAATTTTTCCCAAAAATTTTGACGTGGGCTTCACCATATTTTTGTATGCCAGCCAGGTACAGCATCCAGGAACGGGCTGCCCCCATCCACCAGCTGCCTATTTGTACCTGGCCGGACACAACAATATAGGTAACCCTTTTTTTTATTATTATTTCATGAATTTCATGAAATAATTAAAAAAAAAATACGCGGGGCTTCGCCCTATTTTTGTGTCCAGCCAGGTACAGCAGGCAGGAACGGGCTGCCCCCAACCACCAGCTGCCTATTTGTACCTGGCCGGACACAACAATATAGGGAAGCCCTTTTTTTTAAAATTATTTCATGAATTTCATGAAATAATTAAAAAAAAAAATAAGTGGGGCTTCGCCCTATTTTTGTGTCCAGCCAGGTACAACTAGGCAGCTGGGGGCTGGAATCCGCAGCACAGGGAGGCCCAAGCTTTCTGCAAATTGCAGTCCGCAGCCACCCCCAGAAAATGGCGCGTTCATAGAAGGGCCATCTTCTGGCGCTGTACCCAACTCATCCAGGGCCCTGGTGCGGTGGCTCATTGGGTAATAAAGGGGTTAAGGCCAGCTAGGCATTATTATTGTCATCTGCAATAAAAGTAAAATAATAAAGCAACCTCATCCTTACCTTTCCATGGTTCCCACGACGGCTCCAGCTCTGCTACATTCACATGACAGGCTGGATCGCAGCGGAAAGCTGCCATCCAGCTTGCCATGCCGCAGACACTGAGAAGCGCAGGCATGCTTGCGCTCCTCAGTGTCTGGCTGTGACGGCATCCAGATGAGCCAAGATCATGTCCAATGAACTCGGCTCACCTCATGCACGTCACTGACAGCGTGGGAAAATTCTCCTGCGCTCAGCGCTTGAGCAGGAGAATTCTCCCACGCTGGGATGGCATGGAGATGACAGGCTGGATGGAAGCTGAGCTCTGCCATCCAGCATGCCATCCTTCATAGACACTGCAGAGAGCAGGCATGCTTGCGCTCTGCAGTGTCTCTGAAGGATGACAAGCTGGATAGCAGAGCTCAGCTGTGATCCAGCCTGTCATCTCAATGCCATCCCAGCGTGGGAGAATTCTCCTGCTGAAGCGCAGAGCGCAGGAGAATTCTCCCACACTGTCAGTGACGTGCATGAGGTGAGCTGAGTTCATTGGACATGAGCTCACCTCATGCACGTCACTGACAGCGTGGGAAAATTCTCCTGCGCTCAGCGCTTCAGCAGGAAAATTCTCTCACGCTGACTGCAAGCGCAGGAGAATTTTCCCACGCTGTCAGTGACGTGCATGAGGCGATCTGAGTTCATTGGACATGACCTCGGCTCATCTTTATGCTGTCACAGCGAGACACTGAGGAGCGCAAGCATGCCTGCGTTTCTCAGAGTCTGCAGCATGGCAAGCTGGATGGCAGCTTTCGGCTGCGATCCAGCCTGTCATGTGAATGCAGCAGAGCTGGAGCCATCCTGGGAACCATGGAAAGGTAAGGATGATGTTGGTTTATTATTTTACTTTTATTGCAGGAGATCGTTGGCTTCAGCTGGAATGGGGGTGATGGTAAGTATGGTTTAATTTAGAACATTAAAGAATTGTGTGTTTATTTCAATTAAAGGACTTTATTCTGGGTGTTTGTGTTTTTTTTTTAACTTTGACTATGGGGTTAGTAATGGGGGTGTCTTATAGACGCCTCTCCATTACTAACCTGGGCTTGATGTCAGCTGGCATAATAAGCTGACATCAACCCCAGCCCTATTACCCCACTGCCACCGCTACAGGGCAGTGGGAAGAGTGAGGCTAAGTGCCAGAATTGGCGCATCCTATGGATGCGCCATTTCTGGGGCGGCTGACGGCTGGTGTTTCTAGCCTGGGATGGGGCCAATATTCATGGCACCCTTCCTGGGCTATTAATATCAGCCCCCAGCTGTCTGCCTAGCCTTTGCTAGCTATTAAAATAGGGGGGACCCCACGTCATTTTTTTGGGGTCCCCCATTTTAATAGCTGGTAAAGGCTAGGTATTCAGCTGGGGGCTGATATTAGTAGCCTGGGAAGCTCCGTGGGTATTACCCCCTTCCCAGGCTTCAAACATCTGCCCCAGCCATCTGCTTAACCTCCGCTAGAGGCTAAAATTACGGGGAACCCCACGCCAATTTTTTTTTAATAAATCCTTTATTTTAACAATAAATGACAAGTACAGTAATCAACACTATCACTGTACTTCTTATATATGTGACTGACATGTTTCTATGTATCTAATCTATGTGTGATGCTCTATTCTTTCTGTTATAAATTGTCGGGTACCGATGCTGAATTGCCAGCTGGCTTTTTTAAAGAGACGGTGCATGAAAACACTATTATTTTTTTTAATAAATCCTTTAACACTAAAATAGAAGTACAGTAAGCTGAGCGCTGCCATCCAGCTTGTCATCCTTCAGAGACACTACAGAGCGCAGGCAATATGGGAACTTCCGATTCCGGTATTCGATATTCTACCGTAAAAGTATCGGAACTCAGTATCGGAACTCAGATACCGCGAATATCGGTCGATACCCAATATTTCAGTATCGGAATGCTCAACACTACTCTTTATAGAAGAACTTGGAAAATCACTGGTTTGGCCGTATATTGAGGAATGAAAGGTAGCACCCAGAACGGAAGGAGCAGCAGGCCTTGTACAGAGCATCCAGCAACATGCTCCTGAAAGTGAAACCATGGCCTCCACAAGCACTTCTACCCCCATGGCCTCTACCAGCAATGCTTCCAGAATAAAAAGAAAAAGGTGCAGCTATTGCCCTTATTCTTGTGATAAGTATTACATGTTCTGGATGCAAAAAATTCTTATGCAAAGCCCATGTTTATTGTTCTTCATGCAAGAATACATAAACTAATATTACCATGTAAATATGTTCAAATTGAAGTGTTTATTATCGTTAATTTTTGATTTGCTTGTTTTAGTTTGTTTTTTTTACCACATATGTGTAGATGGCTATTTTTCGTTTTGCTTATTACTACGTTTTTTCGGAATAAAAAAAAAAAAATAAAGATTTCAATTTCATTTTTCTTTTTTTTTTTTTTCAAACATGTGCCCATACAGTCTAGTAAGCAAAAGTATAAAAATAATTGAGTTAGAGCAGTGGTCCCCAACCTTTTTTGCACCAGGGACCGGCTTGAAGCAAGATCATTTTTCCATGGCCCAGCAAGGAGGGGGTGGGGTGGGCGGGGTTTTGGTCATATGGGGGCGGGGTAATGGAGGGATTTGGAGTTTAGTGCATACTTATCATATAGTGTAGACCAGGTCCCCGCCAGGAGCTATGCCAGGAGCCCCACATAATGTGCTGTGCCAGGAGCCGCATCACTGAGGCCCCATCACGCCCTGCAGCAGGACAGGGCAGCTGTCCTGACAGCTGCTGTTCAGCTGCATTTACTTCATCCCAGGGGCGGACACAGACTGTAGTGGGCCCCTGTGCAAGAAATTTTTGGGGGCCCCCCCCGCCCTTCATAAGGCAACAAAGTTATGTAAACATAACCCCCCCATGTGCATCTCTCACCCCCCCATGTGCAGCTCACCCCCGTGCATCTCTCATCCCCCTCCGTGCATCTCTCATCCCCCTCCGTGCATCTCTCATCCCCCTCCGTGCATCTCTCATCCCCCTCCGTGCATCTCTCATCCCCCTCCGTGCATCTCTCATCCACCCCCCGTGCATCTCTCATCCACCCCCCGTGCATCTCTCATCCCCTCCGTGCATCTCTCATCCCCCCCCGTGCATCTCTCATCCCCCCCGTGCATCTCTCATCCACCCCCCGTGCATCTCTCATCCCCCCCGTGCATCTCTCACCCCCCCGTGCATCTCTCATCCCCCTCCGTGCATCTCTCACCCCCCTCCGTGCATCTCTCACCCCCCCGTGCATCTCTCATCCCCCCCGTGCATCTCTCATCCCCCCCGTGCATCTCTCATCCACCCCCCGTGCATCTCTCATCCCCCCGTGCATCTCTCACCCCCCCGTGCATCTCTCATCCCCCCCGTGCATCTCTCATCCCCCCCGTGCATCTCTCATCCACCCCCCGTGCATCTCTCACCCCCCCGTGCATCTCTCATCCACCCCCCGTGCATCTCTCATCCACCCCCCGTGCATCTCTCACCCCCCCGTGCATCTCTCATCCACCCCCCGTGCATCTCTCATCCCCCCGTGCATCTCTCACCCCCCCGTGCATCTCTCACCCCCCCGTGCATCTCTCATCTCTCCCCTCCCTCCCATGTGCATCTCTCATCTCTCCCCTCCCCCCATGTGCATCTCTCATCTCTCCCCTCCCCCCATGTGCATCTCTCATCTCTCCCCTCCCCCCATGTGGATCTCTCATCTCTCCCCTCCCCCATGTGCATCTCTCATCTCTCCCCTCCCCCCCATGTGGATCTCTCATCTCTCCCCTCCCCCATGTGCATCTCTCATCTCTCCCCCCCCCCATGTGGATCTCTCATCTCTCCCCTCCCCCATGTGCATCTCTCATCTCTCCCCTCCCCCCATGTGCATCTCCCATTCCCCCCACTCCTAGTTAATTGTATTTAAAAAAAAATAAAACTTGTTATACTTACCCCCATGCGATCCCTGCAGAATCCTGGCGCTCGTCCAAATCGCTGACACCAGGTTCTCCTGACTTCCAGCCATGTGACGGCGCCGTCACATGACCGGAAGTCAGGGGAATCATGAAGGTGCTGCCGCAGCAGCGCAGCGCTAATATGTCCCGGACCCGGCGCTTAGCATGCGGCCGGGGGCCCCATGAGGAGAGAGACGCACAAGAGGGGGGCTCCGAGGGGGCTCCTACCGGCCGGGCCCCATACTGGAGTCAGGGCAGTCATGCCCTGATGGCGGCCCTGCTGGAGGCTGGAGGGGCCCCCTCTCCCCGCGGACCAGCTGAAAAACCCCAACGGCCCGGTCCTGGTCCGCGGACCGGCGGTTGGGGACCTCTGAGTTAGAGTATCTAAAATCAAGATTTAATAAACCGAGTCATAGTGACGCAGGAGCAATACAAGTGTATAGTACATGGGAACAGAACAGCATTAACAAATATACTGTATATTATAAGCAGTGTGGCCACAATAGGGCTGAGAGGCTTCATGTTGCTCCAGAATTACCAGACAAACAAATGTAAAGGATCCACTGAGACAAACTTGGAGTGCTCCTAAGAGCAAAAATCTAAAAGTCGAACTAATCATCTCCAACATAGGAGATAATGGATAGAAATTCAGCAGACTCTCACAATGAGGAGTAAGTCGTTACCAATCCCAGAAAAAAAAAAATGGTTGTAAAGTTCACAAATCATCAATCAACGTATTATACCAAGCAGGTGATAATGATTTCCATACGTACTGTAGATAAAAACACAGTCAGCAATTGAAACAGAACCAGTTGTCAAGAAGCTTAAAATTAGGTGAGCAACTGTCAAATTCTGCTGGTAAGGTTGTGGAAGACAGTCTCATGTCACAGGTCACACACCATAGTAGGACGTAGCACAGCAACAAGATGCAAGGTAGTTAAATTGCATCAGCAAGGTCTCTCCAAAGCAAGGTTTCAGTGCAGACTGGGGTTTCAAAATGGGCTGTTCAAGCTCTTTTGAAAAAACCATCAAGAAATTGGCAAGTTGAGGACCGCAGACACAGGAAAGGAAACCTTGTGCAGCAGTTGAAAAACACATCATGCTTACTTTATTTATAATCAGAAGATGCCCAGCAGTGCCATCAGCTTAGAACTAGCAGCAACCAGTGGGAACCAGCTACACCCATCTACTGTCTGGAGTAATCTGGCTATAAGTGGTCTCCCATGACCTTTCCATGACCTTCAACATTGAAACAAGGCCAAGAGACTCAACTATGCAAAGGACCTAGGGTGCAGAAAATATCATTAGGTGCTCTGGACTGAATAGACAAAATTTGAAATATTTTGCTGTAACATAAGGCAGTTTGGCAAATTGCTGCAGAGCAGTACAATAATTATGGTGAAGCACGGTGGAGATTTCCTGCAAGCTTTGGGTTTCATTGCAATAAATTGAGTTGGGGATTTGGTCAGGATTAATGGTGTCCCCAATGCTGAGGAATACAGGCAGATGTTGAATCATTATTCAGTTTCATCAAGGAGGTGTCTGATTTACTCCAAATTTATTCTGCAGCATGTTCAATGACCCCAAACATACAGCTAATGTTATTAACAACTATCTTCAGAGTGAAAAAGAACAAGGTGTTCTGGAAGTGATGATATGGCCCGACAGAACCCTGATGTCAACATCATTAAGTCTGATTGGGATTACATGAATAGACAGAAGGATTTGCACAAGCGACATTCACTGAAGATCTGTGGTTAGTTCTCCATGATGTTTGGAACAACCTCCCTGACAAATTGCTTCAAAAACTGTGGAAATGTACCTATAAGAATGTATGCTGTTTTGAAGGCAAATGGGAGTCACACCAAATATTGATTTGATTTAGATTTCTCTTTTGTTCATTAGCTTGCATTTTAATTGATAACAATAAACTATTAACACTGCCTAAAACTTTTGCACAGCATGGTATACCTATAAGTGATGTATATTAAAATGGTATAAAAAAATTTAAATCTAACATTGTGATAAATAAAGCACACTATGTTATATTAATTAGTAGTAGAAATGGGGAAAAAGTCACTTTTTCCTATTTTCATAAATGACACCAAGGAAATGTAACATAATTTTGTTTGAGATTTTACATGAAATGCCTGTGTTAAACATCTTTTTGGTTGTGAACCATACAAGAGAAAACTCCTTTAGGCAAAATGTTACTCAAACACTCATTCTTCAGATTAAAAGAATTCACTTCAAACTCCCAACACCATAACAATCTGCTTGAAGTTAGAACTGTTTGTTCCAAATTGTTGAACTTCTTTTTTTCCATTGATCATAGAGGAGATTCCTCCAGAGGCTGACGTGTCAAAGGAAATTGCTTCATGGCTATGGACAGTTCAATGCCAAAATTGATTTAATCGAAATTCTGAACAAAAGTTATTTTATCCTTGTGTTTTACCAAGAGATGTACAAGCAGTTATTTAAAAAATCGTGATGTTCTCAAATTTAGATATTTGGTCCAAATGAAGAATTAAACTAAACCCAACTGTGGAGAATTGTGTCTTCCCAAATGAAATTAATTATCCTAATGCATTTTTACATCTGGACATATTTCTTACATTATTATAGCATCACCTCCATGAAGTATTTTTCTAAAACTACACATCAAAAATGTTTCAAAAATTTTATTATAAAGAAGGTCTTCATCCCTTCTATCGATCCACATAAGAAATCTGTTCAATATCATTCCTTGAATTCAGGCCTGAAGAAGCAGTCTAAAAAGCTGTATTTACTAGGGCAATATTACACTTTTTTACTTTCCGTTTTAGTTACACATATAATAAATTAGCTTTTTCAGCTGCTGCTTGACATTGAGTGCATCTACTTGGTTTTGTATTAACTAATAGATCTAGTTTAGGCCAAGACATTATATTTAATACTAATGTAGTTTTCCAGCCCATAAAATGTATCTGTAAAAAGGCTCAGAATGGTTAAAAATATTAGCAATCCCTCGCCTGTCCTGTTCTTTAGCTTATGAAAAGAAAATGAGAAAAGGCGATCAAAGTGTGTTATACCCAATAAAAGCAAATTGTCTCTTCAGAGAGTAAGAGGACAAGAACTCTAGTGCCAAATAGAGGAATTAGCAATCCTAAAAGTCAATATCGACTCTCTAATGAGCCTTGTCACATGACTTAGGATAAAAGCCCAAATCAAAACCTCAATTTGCAGACACTGTGTTTCGGGGTACTGTGCAAATATAAGACACACACAGTGAGCAAGGGATTGTATATGCTCACCTGACTGGGTAGATCTCTGTACTTGCAAGAATGAAGTGCTACTGCTCCGACCGCTGACCTACACTCTGGTGGGAAAAAACATATTCAAGCCAAATAGGATAAAGAGCGGTGATTCCTTGGCGCTGCCCCATAGTGACAAGTCAAGTTGAGTAACTCTGTGGCAGCATCCAGGAATCACCGCTCTTTTTCCTGTTTGGTTTGAATATGTTCTTTAGCTTAGACTACTATTGCTGGTCTGTGCTCCCTCCTGATCCCTTGTTCAAAGGAAATGTATGAAAATGGCCACTTAGCCAAACACTGGCTTAGGAAAGTTACCTCTGGCCAGTGATTGGCTGAGCATACCCATTTCTGCTGTGTTGAGGACAAGCCCAAATGAGTGGTGATGGGTACCATGTAAGCACATAACCTGCAGTGGATTGCTGGGGTGAGTATTGCTTTTCTATTATTATTTTTAACCACTCTCATCCCTTTAATGAATACATTTTATTGACTAAGGGGAGTCAGAGATTAGACACATATCATGGTCTTTGTACTGCCAGGTCCATCCAGATGCACGGTAGGGATTCATGCTCTCAGGTAGGTATTAGGTAGCGCTCACACAAGCAATGCAGTTTGATCCAAATGTGCAGTTTTATTGCTTTCATAAAACTCCAAGGGATTCAAAACCAAAAACCGCCTCTTCTGGGCACAAATGTATTACAGCAAATAAACAGTTCATTCAGCAGGCACACACATGTCAATGTGGTGTCATCCCAACAGATTACAGTCTTTTCTTCTGGAGAAAACTTTATACACAGAAGAAGTACGGTTCTACCAATCTCAGAATACTCTTCAGCTTGCGCTCCATCAGCTTCCAGCACCAAACAGAAGTGTTCATCTCCATGCACAGTTCACACTGAACAGGTTGCAGCTTCCGCATGTTACTCTGCAGCTCATACACACAGACTGCTCAGCTTTCCTAGCTGAGCCAAGTATTCTTCTTTCAGAGAGAGACTCTGACCTGTCTCTCCCAGCTACAGCTCGCATTTTGACTGGTCACTCACCAGCTTTAACATACTCTGCTCAACATTCAGCAGACTGACACAGAGTGAACCCATTTCCTGGTTCTCAGTCAGAGCTAGCCAGGTGCATCTAATTAAGACCCGCAGTGCTAAGATTTAACCCCAGCTTATCTGGCTTTGTTACAGCACCTATAACTAATGTGGTAATGTAGTTAGCGATTAATTACACAGACTAGCTCGGAACATGTGACCGCTGCAGCCAATCACTTATGGCAGAGGTCATATGTCCATCCATATAGAGCAGAAAGTACAGAAATCAGCAGGGAACTTGTGACACTTTGGAACAAAACCAATGCTTCACCACTGATGTCAATGATAAACTGCAGTAGCCACCTGTCTCTTTTTTTGAAGAAATTTTGGCCAGACAATCATTTTATTTATCTATTTATGTACCATATTCTTTAAACAATATAGCATAATATCAAGCATGGAATCTAAACTACTTGTCTAGATGCATTGTAATACTTGATACCTGTAGCGTCGGCGTCCCTGCCTCCTGCTAGGCAGGGATGCCGTTCCCCTCACGTTTCCGCTCCATGCCCGGCGGCTTCCTCCCGCTCTGCTGGCAGCGCGCGCTGCTTCCTGGGCTCTGTGCTTAGGGCGCACGTGCGCGCGCTCCCCCTCTCTTAAAGGGGCCGCTCGCGCCATCCTAAGGAGTCCCCGGACAATGACCGGAGGACCTCACCATATATAAGGCACCTCCTCCAAAATGGAGGTGCCCGAGCAATGTTGTTGCAAAGCCTTTCAACTCTGCTTCAGCCCTCAGGTCCCGTTACCAGATACCTGCCAGATACCTGCCAGATCTCTGCTTGATACCTACCTGATTCCTGTCCATCTGCTTGCATTCCTGCGGTCCGACAGTCTGCCTTCCAACACCTGTCAGTCTGTCTATGGATCTGCCTGCCCGCTCACCTGGGAGCGCTCACCTGCTACCTGCCTGCTAGCCTACCTGGAGGCTCTGGCGTCACTTGCCGTGACCACCTGCCTGTCCAGAGACTCTCGCCCGCTCACCTGGGAGCGCTCACCTGCTACCTGCCTGCTAGCCTACCTGGAGGCTCTGCCGTCACTTGCCGTGACCACCTGCCTGTCCAGAGACTCTTGCCCGCTCACCTGAGAGCGCTCACCTGCTACCTGCCTGCTAGCCTACCTGGAGGCTCTGCCGTCACTTACCGTGACCACCTACCTGTCCAGAGACTCTCGCCCGCTCACCTGGGAGCGCTCACCTGCTACCTGCCTGCTAGCCTACCTGGAGGCTCTGCCGTCACTTGCTGTGACCACCTGCCTGTCCAGAGACTCTTGCCCGCTCACCTGGGAGCGCTGACCTGCTACCTGCCTGCTAGCCTATCTAGAGACTCTTATCCTGCTGTCACTTGCCGTGACCATCCGCCTGTCAAGAGACTGTCCCCGTCACTTGCCGTGACCTCCTGCCCTTCTACCCAGAGACTGACCCCGTCACTTGCCGTGACCTCCTGCCCTTCTACCCAGAGACTGTCCCTGTCACTTGCCGTGACTACCTGCCCGCCTTCCCTGGGAGCCACCCGCTGCCTTACAAGGACTGCCCCTTTGTATAGTTGCTCAGAGGTTCCACCTCCCAGACCCGTTACAATACCTGATACTTTGTTAACTTGATAATTGACAATATACCAAATTTTCCAAATAATTTTTCAAAGATCATTCTTCCATTCTTATGTTGCTCATTACAACCCAGGAAGCTGCGGCTTAACCCCACAACACCTCATAGCAGATATATTCCGGAGGGGGTCGAGGTGTGTGGAGCAGGTCTGCCCTTCTGAACCCACCCGCCCCCCATTGCCGCCAACTTGGTCTTCAACTGAAGCTCAGCTGAGCTTTAATGGAGGCCGAGATTTTCACTATATGCTGCAATATTGTGGTATTACAGTATAGAGTATTAGTAATCAGACAATAGCTGGTTCAAGTCCCCTGAGGGGACTAAATAAAAAATAACAAAAAAAGGTTTTAAAAAAATATTACAAATGTAACCATTCAAGTCAACTTCATTTCCACCTTTCAAAATAAAGATATTTTAAAAATAAAAACAATAGACATATTTGGTATTGTTGCTTTAATAAAAGGCTGATCTATAAAAATATAACATTAGTCAATCTATACAGTAAACAATGAAAAAGAAAAAACTTCAGAATTTCATTTTTTCGGGTTCCATGCTTCCCTTAAAAGACACAAAACATAAGCCCGCTGACAGCTCCATAACTGGGAAAAAAAAATGTTTCAGGTCTCAGAAAACGACGACAGAAACCAATTATTTTTTTTTTACAACCTTCTGAATTTTTTTTTCACCACTTAAATAAAAAAAATAAAATAAAAATGAAGTTTGGTATTGCCGTAATTATATTGAACTGGAAAATTATGTTTCTAGGTCAATTTTACTGCACAATGAACATCATATAAACAAAACCAAAAACAACTGTGAAAAGAGAATTTTTTTTCACCATTTCTTCCCTTTTTTCAACAGATAATATGATAAGATGAATGTTATCATTTAAACCTATAACTCATCCAGCAAAGACTACATTTGAATCTTTTTTCCTAGAACCACATAATGTGACTATACAAGGAGACATATACATAAGGAAAACCTTTGCTTGCACAGCTAGTATTACTTTGTAACCAATTCACAATAATATTTTGCTTGAAAAGAAACATAAAGTACATAAATCAATGTCTTTATGGCTCACTTCATTTCTTCTAAGCTTCAGATATATTTATTTTGTTCTCTCCTTCATTTAAAGGATTTTTCCACAAAATGATTGAAATAAATTATTTAAAAAAATATTTATTATATTTTACATATTGACAGAAATTAACAATAACAACCATATTCACTAAAGTATAATATAATTACTATTTTTTATTGTATTTTTACCAGAATTCATTTTATTGAGAATTAAAGCAGTTAAACAGTGACTCCATAAGGCACGTAGTAAATGTTACCAAGGGAATACTTATCGTTTACTTTTTATACTTAACACTTTTTTTTACTTTCTAACATAAATAACTCAATCATAACCTTATGACCCGTGTCTTACAGCTATTTAGTGCATTTTACTATGGTAAGCTTAGAGAATTTGGAACTGTAATGTATATGGCTAGGCAAACAACATCAAGGTGACAAGTATCAAACAACATCAAGGTGACAAGCATGTGCCTCAGAATATAGCTATACTAGTAATGTGATAAGAAAACAAAGAGTACATAATAAATGTAAGAGATCAACTATTAATAAAACATAACATATACTTGAATAGGGCTTTCAGTTAATCAAAAAAGAATAAGTTAAATAGATTGTAAAAATCTCTGCGCTCATGGGTTCTGCTTCTCTTTTCCGTTTTGCACTGCGTCACTCCATTGCAGAGATATTCACTTTAGCTGCTATTGGAGTGCAGTATGTGAAATCTCAGCTTTGCTGTCCAACTAGGTATTTCTCCAGAGTCATCTTTGGGGGTGTGCTCTTATGGGCAGCACAGTGACTCAGTGATTAGCATTGTTATTTTGCAGCATTGGGGTCCTAGGTTCAAATTCCCTCAATGAGTTTGTAAGTTCTCCCTGTGTTTTTGTGGGTTTCCGCCAACATTCCAAAGACATACTGGTAGGGAATGTTGATTGTGAGCCCCAATGGGGACAGTGATGATGATGTCTGTAAAGTGCTATGGAATTAATGGCGCTATATAAACAAAGCATAATAAATACATTTATGCTCCTTCCTCTTAGATGCTGCCAATTACAGTTCATCAGTATCTACAACTGCTAGATCAGCTGATGAGCTATGATTGTCAGTCTCTGGGAAGGAGGGGTATAAGAAACTCTATAGAAATACCCAATTGAACTGCAAGCAGAGATTTCACATACTGTGCTGCAAACAAAAGGGAATATCTCTTTTTCATTTTGCATTGCATCATTTTCTGCAATGAAATGATGCAGTGCAAAATGCAAAAGAGCAACAAGATCAGGGTAGATCAGGGATTTTTTTCAAAGTATTTACCTTAATTTGCTTAAGCAAGTGAAAGGTCATCTTTAAAGAGGATTAAAAATGTTACACTGGGGAAAAAGGGACCAATGGCAAGAGTGAATATGCAACGAACGAAAAAAAGATAGATAGATACATTTATGCAACAGTTGGGAAAGTCTGTATATATATCATTGCATGTCAATAGATCTTTTGTAAACTTTGCCATACATAATAGATAACCGTTGAAAGTATGCAGACTACAGCCACGTCATGTGACTCCCACATGCTCAGCTTCCCCCAATTGAACATGTTTCCTTCTACTAGGAAAAAAAATCTTATTTCCCAAGGAGATCAAGCATTTTAAAAATCTAAATTCCCAACCTTGTAATCAGGATATCCTGCCACATTTATAGGGTTTGGACATTATTTATCTTATGTCTATGACCAGCTTGACGTTGTATTTGATTTATTTTCTAAATTTACATAATTGATTATTTGCATACTATACACAATTATCATCTGGTATTATTAAAGATTTACTTTTAGTTTTATATATTTTGCATAAAAGAATCACTGTATGAACAGAAAGAGAATTAAAGCAATGGGCAAATAGGAAGAAAATAAAGCAATTTTGGAGGTAGTGAGGATATCAGTTATAGCTCCCAATTTGTTGAAATCGTCTCATGCAGAAACATACACAATGTGAATGTTGCTGTTTGACACAAGAATCCTAAATTAAGCTACATGTCTATGTCTAAAGGCAGCTAACCCAAGAATCAAACAATGCCATGAGGCCACTGAGTCAGCCGATAGACTCCTCACAACAGTTTCTCGGTTTCCCTGTCATTCCTTATGACTAAAGTGCTAATGATAAGATATATGGGCTATGGGATCAACTTTGACATATTTCTTGGGGCAATTTTGTAAGAGGTCTGTAATGGAAGAAATGAAGAAGATGTGATCTGGAGGTCAGTAAATACTTAGGTAGGCATTATTCTGCCAGCTGTATCCACAATATCCCATGAACTCCATCTGAACCTTTGGTGGTCTTTTTATTTTGCAAAGGAGCTTTCTGGTAATATAGACAATAGGGCAAGTGACAACATGAAGGGGTCATGGGACTAAATCGACTAAATGCCACATAATCCTTATAGAATTAATGCATGAAGCTTCAGACTTTGCACAGAAATAAAGCTTCAGTTTTGCTTTGTCCCAATAATTAAACAATATAAAGTGAAGTATTTTCATCCTCAACCAATCCGAGAATGGAATATTTATTTTTCATTCTCTATGTGAACCTTAGAACAAGTATATAAAGAAATGCATATATTAATAATATTTTTATACTAATCGTATTAATTGAATAATTAAATTAATTGTCAGGTCACTAAAAAAAAAAAAAAAACTAAAAAAATGTTGTGAAGTAGTAAGTAAAGAGCAATGCTCACCTTACCAATCCCGTCCAAACTCCCATCAGTCACTGTACTTTCTGTTTGGCCAGGACAGACTTCTGACTGCTGTAGTCAATTACTGGCCAGTTATTGGTTGTAACAATCACACATCAGTCCCTTAAGGGCCAAGGTCAGACATTGCGGTATTATGTTACATGCAAATCTAACTGCAGATTTTGTTGCCGTTTGATGCAGATTTCACCCTGACATTACAAATCAACAAAATCCGCCTTAAAATGCAAAAAAAGTTTTATTACATTTAAACTCAAAATAAAGGGATCTGCTGGTCAGCGTCACATTCCATAAATGTGAAAGTAGAAACATGGAAAGTTAAAGAACACCTTGAAACCATTAATCATGAATTCTCTTGCATTGTATCAGACATATGGCAAAAATTGCAGTGTCACATAAACATCATCTCTCAGCTTGCTTCTCATAAACTACCACCAGAGGGAGTTCAAAGACAACTGTGTTCAGTTTATGAGATTTATACCAGAAAGGCTCACTAATATATTATATCACTGAAAAAGCTTAATACAAACGATTCTCTTAAGGAACTGCAAAGTTTCCAGAAACTTAATTCTGGGAGAGACTGCACAGTATGTGATATTAAGTTCAAGACAGAGGCAAGTGACGCGCCCCCTGGGCCATATTCAGGGGATACCCGGAGCCGGATCTGGATAGGGGTAGTAGTCCTTGTGGCGGTGACCCGGTCCGTGCCCAGGGTGTCAAACTAAGTGGCAGTCTATGGCAGTAGATGTTAACTTGATCGACTACGCCACCCGTTGAGTGCGGCTTTGAAGCCGCCGCTGCAGAACAGTCCACTGAGGCCAGGTGTATAAGGATGTGCAGCGTGGTGGTATAACCCCCAACGGGAGGGGTATGGCCTCAGGGCAGCAGGGATAGATGATGGGGGTGATGGTGGTACACGAGCGCAACAAAGACAACTCGGAGTCTTGGTGGTGCAGTTCAGGGTCTTTACTCACGGTTACTTGGTTACTGCTCCAGGCCACCGCTGCAGAGGTGGCCGCCTGCGTCGCGCTGTGCTCACCAGGTGAGGGGCTCGGTTAACTCCCTGGTCTTTCTGGAGTGCTTTGCAGGACCCCCTTTATGTCCCCTGTTTCTGGTCTTCAACCCCACTAGTGACCACGCTTATGTCCAGCTGCCTCGGACCTTCTTGGTGGGCAAACGTTGGCCTGCGTTTCCCAGGTCCTATGTGGTGCCTTTCTAGCGGGTGTGGCGAGGGGCTGCTCCACATGTAATGTCGCAGCCTCCGGTTCTTAGTTGAGGGTAGTTTCTCTCCTCCACTAATTTGGGATCCAGTTCCCATCTTCTTGACCTGACCCCCCTACTCAGGTAGCGGCGGGCGTGTGGTGGCTACCAGCCAGTCCACACCCCTGGGGTCCCCTCTGTCCTTCCTGGAGCCCAGTCTGCTCCTCTTCCTCCTTCTTCCCTCCTCCAGGCTCAGGCCTCCTGACAGGGCCTGCCTGTGGAGCAGAGCCCATAAAGCAGCTCTGCTCCCTGTCTTCTCCTCTCTCAACTCCCTCCCTTTCCAAGATGGTGCCTCCCTTTATACTCCTGTACAGAGTGCACCCAGGATCTACTTCCCCCACGCACACACTACCGGGTTCCCTTCTCTAGGTGTTCCCTCCCCCCACTCCAGCCAGGGACATGCTCACTCGTGCCTGCATAACTAATGGGAGCACCGTCGAGCTGTCCCCCGGAAATGTGGTGTAGTGCATGTGGGTGTTAGGGTCCTGAGCCACACTCCATCCTTACCTGGAAGTGAGATATCGCACATCTGGGTGAGATGCAATACCTCTGTAGCAACCGAACCCTCGGGGTGCTACACAAGAATGGTACAAATACCAGAGACATCATCTAGCATTTCTGGGTCCACCAAGCAGTCAAAACAATCATCTAAGTAACATTCTTCAAAATATTCAACTAAAGAACACGTGCAGAAGCTGGGGCTACTAAGATACAAGTCGCCTTTGTGCAAAAGAAAATTGAGAAGGAAGTAAATGCAGCAGCCTAAGCAACACATGAGAGGGCCGAAATAGAGGCTCTAGAGAAGGAATATGAGAATGCCACAGACATGGCAAGATTAAAGGTCCTGTAACAAGTTGTCAATGGGGGTCAAAGAGATAGCATCAACTTAAGTGAAATAAATGCAGAAGACCCTCTTAAGAGCGTAAGAGACTATGTACACTAAGCCAAAATAACGCATCCATTACTCTAACAAATGTTCCTGACAGCGCAGACATTTCTTCAAATCAACAGGATACAGATCTTTCCTCAACACTCTGCATTCAAAGTCAGTACAATGCGCTGCCAATCCCTCATCCTGAACCTCCTTCATGCATCAGAACATACCATGTACCTGCACTTCAGCAAACCCTATATACAGACAACCACGTGAAAGCCAATGTTTCAGCAAGTTATTACAATCTGAAGAACCACATAATTCCAGTTCCACATGTGGCAGAAACTATGCACATCAAATCAGTTACTGGACTAAACACCTATGTTGCACCATACTTTCCTGCGTTTCTAGGTCAAGACACTACAAACCATATGAATAACACTATTCAACCAGCAATTGTCTTCACAAAATCAGAGAAAACTGACATGTCTGACTTTGCGAGGTACATGGTTCTCCGTGAACTTACTAAGACCGGTCTCACAAGGTTCAATGTTTAACGTGAAAACTACAGAGATTGCAAATGTACCTTTAGAACTGTAGTTAGTGACCTCAGCATCACTGCTGCTGAAGAGCCAGATCTGCTGACCAGGTGGATTGGGCCACAATTCAACAGAGCAGGTCAAGAGACTCAGGTCTGTCCACATCAGCAATCCAGCGGCTGGTCTAATGGCTTCATGGGAGTGACTAGAACGAAGCTTTGGCAGTTCTGAAGCCATAGTGAATGCACTGTTCAAGCGAATACAAGATTTTCCAAAAATATCCAGTAAAGACAGTTTGAAATTGAAAGAGCTCAGTAACTTGCTCTTAGAAATCCAGCTGGCACTCACCTACCTGACCTCAGCTAACAGCTACCTGAACAGTGCTCGTGGGGTAAACTCAATAGTCTCTAAGCTGCCTTACTGTTATGGTAGTGTAGCAACTCACTCGGGAAAATAGGTAACACACTAAAAACTGCAACTGACCCTGCCGATTCCGATACAGACTAGAGATCCTGACCCCACAGTCCCTAGTGGTCCCTGCGTGAGTTGAAATAGCTCTAACCACAGACTAGACAATGGTAACTCGGGCCTATGCTGCCTGAAAGGCCTTCGAGCCCTTCACGTACCTCCTAGAGAACCGTAGGGCAGATCAGAGTTGAAATTACCTACAGAAGGGAGAGTGTGCTGAAATATGAATGGATCCCAGAGTCAGTAAAACAAACCACAAAATACAAAGGGATTAAGTACATACTGTTAGAAAATAAGCCGCCTGCTTCCCAACAAGAAACAGAAGATAGGTGCAGGATAAAGAACATAAACAGCAAAGACATAAATCCTAGCTGGTCTTTCACGGACTAGCTAACCACAGCAGTATGGCTGGACATCCAAAAGAGACTATCACCAGTAGGAAATTCCAGCAGGGGGAAAGTATCTAAAGCTGCGCCCGAAAGGTGATAGGGCAGAAAAATGAGTAAATGAAAACATGTTACCCTAAAAAGACTGCAGCAAGGAGAACAGAAACTAAGCACCCAGAGAAAAGCTGTATCTGCTGTAGCTCAGTAGACAGAGAAGCTGACCACAAAGCACAGGCTCAAGGGTTTGAACCCAGACATATGACACGTACAGTATACAAGAAAGGTGGGCCACAATTGGGTCAAGATATAAAAGAGAAAATCGAGTCTCTTTTCCTACTTCTGTCAGTTTATCAAGGATATTGCAGAGTATAAGACTGACCCAAGCTTTTGCTACAGTGAACTCAGCAGCCCTGATTCATCTCCTCCTAAGTATGAGAGTCCATGTTCATGCACCAGAAACTGCAGCATTCCAGTGTCAGTGAAAAAGGCTAACATTCTTACCATACCTACATCAGCTCCAGACAAGAACAACAAAGGTGAGAAGCCACATCCCCTGAAGAAGTGCATGGGCTTCAGAAAGAAATCGCTCCAGGAACACAGGGAGCTTGTAAGTTTGGGGTATGTTTCAGATGTTGTGCTTCTACTGAACACTTTGCTAAAGACTGTAAAATTAATATTAAGTGTTTGGAGTATGATAGTGAGGACTACGTTCAAGCGCTCCATCCATCCTACCCTAACTCTGCACAGCTTACACCTTCCCTGCCCACCACAAGCCATCGCGGGGAGGATGCAGAAAAAGCAGCAAGCCCTATCACAGTATCTTTTTCATGCACAGAAGTCTGCGGAGAAGGCCTCTGGGACAAGTCATGTGTGGACTTATGAATCGTGAACATATGTCCTAAGGGTTAACCGGAGAAAACCATAATGGTTTATGTCATCCTGGATGATCAGAGCAACCAATCACTTGCAAGGTCAGAACTCTTTGATCTGTTCAATTTAAAGAGAATTGCATACCCTTACACCTTAGGAACCTGCAGTGGTGTTACAGAGGTCTTTGGGAGAAGAGCCAGTGGTCTTATAGTGGCTTCTCTTGTGAACAATGTGGAGATATCCCTATCCACTCTCGTCGAG
The DNA here is from genome assembly GCF_046119375.1 of Phyllobates terribilis. Classification (NCBI taxonomy): domain Eukaryota; kingdom Metazoa; phylum Chordata; class Amphibia; order Anura; family Dendrobatidae; genus Phyllobates; species Phyllobates terribilis. The sequence continues at coordinate 121,416,848 of NW_027362762.1, read as the reverse complement.
TGAAACTAGATACCATCCAATAGAGAGGAGATCCCAACCCCAGTGGCTGCTCTTCATCACCCTCATCTAAAGACTATAGCCAACAAGATACCAGCCCTTGACAACAGTGCAGATATCCTGATGTCAGCAAATCTACAGACATATGATGCACCATTTGACCAACACTTTGATCTAGGCTGGCTTGTCACAGGCAATGTCTGCATAAATAAGATGACGAGGCCTACAAAGATTTCCTGATATAAGTCTCTTATCTTGACAAATGGTGGTAGCACTTATTTTCAGCCATGCCTACATCATTATAGGGTGATGGAGAAGTTGAGTGACTGTAAGTGACGACAAGAACCCTATGACAACATGAACATGTTCCTGTCCTGTGATAACAGCCTCAGGTCAACAGTGTTCAATTCTATAAGTGAAGACAACAAGTTAGCACCTGCAAGAAAGGACAAATAATTCATAAAGGTCATGGAAAATTAATTCACCTTGGATGATTGCAGCAACTGGGTAACACCTTTACCATTTTGTTCTCCAAGAACGAGGTTGCAAAACAATTTGGAGCAAGCAATGGCCAAGTTTCAATCTTCAAAATGCACATCAAAGAGGAAACCAGATTTGGAGAAACATTTCATCGACTTCATGCAGAATATCTTTTGACAGAGATCACGCAGAGCTTGCACCACCACTAAAGGAAGGAGAAGCATGCTGGTATCTTCCAGCCTTTGGTGTCTATCAGGGGCGTACATAGAAATCATAGGGCCCCATAGCAGAAATTCTAATTGCCCTCCCCCCTCAAAAAAAAATAATAATAATTGTCAGGGTCACAGAAGAGCATATCTCACAACTTCCCAGCCTTTACATAGTAATTTTCCTCCTGCTGGAGTCCCAGATTCTTCTTTCATTGCCCCCATAAAGTATTATGCAAACAAAAGTGCCCCCCAAAACACAGTATGATACCCCCAAGGTGAATTCCACCACATGTACAGTATAATGACCCTACTGTACTCCACCTCAACTCCCAAGGCAAAGTATGGTGACCCCAACACTTTATGATCCCCCAACTGTGACCCCCACACAGCTATGCACTATAATGGGCCTACATACAGGATAATGGCCCACACTAGCCCTCCAAACAGTATAATGGCCCACACACAGTATGAAGGACCCCACATAAACCTTCACACTGTATAATTGCTTGCATACAGTATAATGGACCCCCACATATTATAATTGCCCCACATAGCCTTCCATTTAGTATAATGCGCCCCCATAATCCTCCATATAGTATAATGCACTCCACATGGTCCTTCATAAATTATAGTGCACTCCCCATTGTCCTCAATAAAATATAGTGCACTCCCCATGGTCCTCCATATAATAAAATGCTCTCCCCATGGTCCTCCATATAATAAAATGCACCCCCATGGTCCTTCATTCAATAAAATGTACCCCTATCGTCCTCCATACAATATAATGCACCCCCTATTGTCCTGCATACAATATAATGGACACCCCATTGTCATCTATACAATATAATGTGCCCCCATGCTCCTCCATACAGTATAATGTTCCCCCATGGTCCTCCATACAGTATCATGCACCCCCATGGTCCCCCACACAATATAATGCACCCTCCATAATCCTCCATACAGTATAATGCATCCCATGGTCATACCTATAGTATAATGCAGCAGCCTGGGCCTCCACACAATAAAATGCACCCCCATGATCATCCATACAGTATAATGCACCTCCATGGTCCTCCATACAGTATAATGCACCCCCATGGTCCTCCATGCAGTATAATACACTCACATGGTCCTCTATACAGTATTAAGCACCCCCATGGTCCTCCATACAGTATAATGCACCCACATGGTCCTCCATACAGTATTATGCACCCCCATGGTCATCTATACAAGTATACTGTATTATGGCCACCTGCCTCTGGCCGTCAGCGTGAGCAATGATGATGGAGGAGGGAGCATCAGCAGATGCTTCCACCCCCATCATTCTGTGCAGGCGGGCGGCCGGGTGCTAACGGGCAGAGGCAGGGCCTGGTGCGGGGAGGGCCCAGTGCGGTGAGAGCCCGCTGCAGGCCCCCCCACTCACGGGCCCCATATCAGTGGTGTAGCCTGCCGCCATTGGCGGTATTCCAGTGGTGTCTATCACCCTCACAAATCTAACCAAATCAGAGTGGTGTTTGACTCAAGTACTCAGTATGAAGGAATCTTTCCCAATAACTTGCTCCTCACTGGGTGTAACCTAAACAACAGCATTATAGGAGTACCTTTTGCAGTAATGGCCGACATCCAGCTAATGTTTCATTGGTTTATCATGAGGGAAGACAATAGAAACTACCTCAGGTTCCTGTAACACAAGGACAATGACATCCACAACAATTTAATGACATCCTTTCCATTTATTGTCTATGTGCTCCACTCAACTATCTCCATCAGCCCCACAGAGAATGAATTAAGTTATGGCCGTGCAGCATTCACACTATTCCAATGGCACCCTTCAGAGCCCCATTTTAAGGATCAGTTGGGTCTTAGGTTGTGTGCCCACTATGCGTTTTTTAAGCGTTTCCGCAGAGGCAATTCCGCTGCAGAAACGCTTACAAAACGCTTGGTAGAAGGTCTGCCATGTTCCCCAATGATAATCCGCATGTGCTGTGCACATGCTGCGGAAATTTCCGCTGCAGATTGTCATTGCGGAAAAATCCGCAGCACTACCAATTATTTTGCGGAATCACAGCGTTTTCGCCGCCATTGACTTGCATTGAATCGCATAATATCCGCATCACTACATGTGCACATGCGGATATTATGCGATTCTATGTGCGGATGGTACCCGGGTTTGGAGAAGAGGAGACTCTCCTCCAGACCCGGGTACCATAGTACCTGTTAAAAAAAAGATTTAAACTAAAAAAAAATACATTATACTTACCTTCTGATGGCCCCCGGTCTCCATAGCGATCCGTCCTGGCTTGCCGGCAGCTCGCGATGGTCTAAAAGGACCTTCTATAATGTCATTTAGCCAAGTGATGGGTCACGCGACCGCTGCTGTAGGCATTCGCGTGACCTGTCACATGACTAAATGACGTCATGGAAGGTCCTTTCACACCACCGCGAGCCACCGAAGACACTGGACGCCAGACCGGACGCAGCGGAGAAAAGACCGCGGGCCATCAGAAGGTAAGTATAATGGGGTTTTTTTTTATTATTTTTTACCATTTTTAATCTTTTTGGTCACACTATATAAATCCATGCCGGTTGCATGGATTTATTAGTGTGACCAAGTTGTCAAGCACTTTCCAAGTGATGCTAAAATCGCTTGGAAAGCGTATGACAACCCGCATGCGGAAATGCATGTGAAGAACACTTCACTTACGCTTGTCCCTGGCAGGAAAAACGCATGTAAAATCCGCATGCGTTTTTTCTGCCAGGGAGATGCAGAAACGCTCAGGAAAAATCCGGAGCATTTCTGCATCGTGGGCACTTAGCCTTAGCATCCATCATCATTTAGCAAGTTATCACTGTGGCCTTTCTAAGTGGGAACAACCCCTTTAAACCAACTAGGCACACGTGTATTTTTCACCACAAATCAACATGCTGTATTGATTGTTCTTTACATGAACTGTGTCCGATGCCAAGCTGTTGTAAGCGATGTGGAATATGTGTCTGAAGTTCTACCAATGCTGAAAGATTCTCTCATTATTGGCTGGCTAGAAGTAATGAGTCACATCAGCATTACACTCACTGGGTTATTCTTTTCATTACAATTTCACAATCACAACAATAACATGGATCCAGAATCACAGATTGTATCATTGCGGCATTACAGTATTAGTCAGTGCAATACTTTCTGGAGTATGGAAATTCACTCAGTGCAGCCTACCCACATGGATAGGTTTACATAGTATAATATTCTGCAGACTTTATAAATTATTCTCCTTATTATTAAGTCAATCCCACAGGCAACATTTCTCCAGCAAGGGGCTGAGGTCGATATTTTACTGTTTCTGTCTTTTCCAAAAATATAACTAGTTTGATAAAAGCAGAACATTGCCTTGTATCATGCCATAAAGATATGATCTCTGGCCCTGATTATTTATTCTGTTGTTCTAGGCTTCTCTTGACATTTAATTTCCCTCCTTTCCACAAAATCTGAGTCACTGTATCCCTCAGAGATGGAGGAAGCCATGATGTCATCTCCTGTGAGTTTAGTTCTGATACCAGACAAAGGAAACAGAAGGCTTCCTTTTGGGGGAGGGTGACGGTCTCTTGGGTACAGCAGCTCTGGACATTGGTTATCCCTGTGAAATCGGTGGGAAAGGATAAAAGAGAGATAATATTTCAAGAGCTGACAAAGGAATTATATTGAAGGGGTTTTCCAGGTTTCCTTCTTTGTACAGAAGCTTGCATTGCTTAAATAACTAACAAATAAAGTTGCAATCTATAACGCTATATTATGCAAACATGAAATATATGAAATTGGAATTGCATTACTGTTCTAGAAAATAGGTTAAAATTATGATACTTTGCACATAAATTGGCCAATTCATGTGTGCCAAGCACCCACGACAAGGCAATCCTCTTTGCTGGGAACCTAACCTAAAGTGTTTCCTCTTCTGTGCTGATAGTATACATTTATATGGGTAGGTAGGATCCTGTTGTGGTTAAGACCGACATAGTGCTCAGTCAGAGAGTCTATGTATACAAATATCAAAGACTTACCGTCACTTCCAAACAGAGAACAGGTGTGAACAGGTGCATACTAAGAGTAGCCATCTCCATATATAACTAACAAATAAAGTTGCACTCTATAGCGCAATAGCATGCAAACATGAAATATATGAAATTGAAATTGGATTACTGCTCTAGAAAATAAGAAAAAAAACAAAGATACTTAACACATAAATTGGTCAATTCATGTATACCCAGCAGCCACAAGGTGATTCTCTTTGCTGGGAACCTAACCTAATGTGATTCCTCTCCTGGGCTGATAGCCTACATTTATATGCAGCTATATCCAACATTTGAGCTTAATGATCCAGCTCTGGTCAACAAGTGGGAGGTGGTAGCCTCCTCTTTCTCGCTTACCTTTATTGATATTATCAATGAAAGAAACCTAGCTACTAGAGGAACTGGATTGGGAAATTGGTGTCCTACAGACGCAAATGACACAAGAAATACAGGCGGAGCGATTGGAGAAATTTTATAAAGATTTAGAACTGGAGATGGAAAAATGGGAGCAGTAGATCAGTACTACTAAGAAAAAGAAATATGTAAGGGAAGTAAATGACTACGAACAGAGAAGGGTCTACAAATGGCAATATAAATTAAAGAATGGAGAGATTACTAGTGGCCAAAACCCATCAATCTCTTCGGCATCATCGGTATCTAGTATTTTGACCATTAACCCTGACCAGGAGCCAGGGAACTCTAATCAAATCAGGACCAGATATGGTGGAAAGAGGAAGTAATATGGCCCCATTAAAAAGAACAGTGGGAGGAGATGATATGAACAACCTAAGGTAATAAACCAGTCAGCACATATTCTTACAAAAGTACAAACAAATATTCTTGAGAAAAGCCTAACCTTTTCCCCTACTCAATCTATAGACACCTTTACGGCCATAAAAGACAAACACCTATATGCCAGAAAGCTAATCCTTAAGAGATTTCATGAAAAGAACAGCATGGGCTTAAACCTCGATACTGAAGAAGAAAAAGCAGAAATAGCTATTTTAGAATCTCTAGCTGAGGAATCGGGTCCTATTCTGGATGACGTTACTGTGGTAAGAGCATTTCCTATGCATTTATGTAATAAATAAAAAAAAATCCCTAGCATAGCTTCTTGTCCTTTGGTTGATACTTTTGTTAAGCTGGTCTCGGCTGATGTAGAGAAACTGGGCCAAAGAAGATTGGCAAAGAATGGTAGACAGGAAGAACAAGCTCTAAAAGAAGTGCAGTCTTGGAATGATGTTGTTTTCAAAATGGCGGATAAGGGAGGAAATTTGGTTATATGGCCTTGTGAGCTTCATGAAAAGCAAGATTATAGGCTATTCTTGGATTAGATCTGCTATGCTAGATTGCCTTACAATCCACTTCCCAGATATCAGCAGGAACTAATAGATATATTACAAAGAACCTTTGAAAACAACATCATTCCCAAAAGATTCTTGGACAAGATTATTACATTACCCACGTTCTATTTCATCCCTAAGCGTCACAAACACTTGACGGACCCCGCCGGATGCCCTATTGTGTCCGGAAATGGTGGTCTTTGTGAAACAGTACGCCAGATGATTGACTATTTTTTTAAACCGATTGTATCAACCTTGCCGTCATATATTCAGAACACTATGGCAGCATTGAGACGACTGGACCAGATCCACTTGGAGGAGGGAATAGTTTTAGTTGTAGCCGAAGTAGAAGCCCTATATACGTCAATGAAACATTCAGACGGGTTAAAGGCAGTGAACTGGTACCTTATTAACAGCAACTTAGATGCTCCCCTGAATGAGGTTATTATGGTCCTGTTGGAATTTGTTTTGAAGCACAACTGCTTCATATTTAACGATCAAATTTTCATTAAAACTCAAGGAACCGCTATGGGGGTGGAATGCGCCTCCTCATATGCGAACCTTTTTATGGCAGCATGGGAGAGGGAAGTCCTACAGTATGCTCCAGTTGTGGGCTCAGACAGAGCCCACAACTAGATACGATATATAGACGATATACTCTGTGTGTGGGAGGGCACATGTGAGTAGCTTAGGTAGTTCATGATGAACTTAAATAAAAATGATGCCAATGTGAAATTAACCTACTCAAGTGGATCACATGTGAATTTTCTTGATATCGATCTTCAGGTAACTGCAGATGGACTGATTATGATATTTTCCGGAAACCAACTTCAACTAATTATATCTTACATGCCAGCTCATACCATCTGCCCTCAACCATTCAGAGTATAGTACCTTTGACCTAAGAGGATTTGCTCCACGAAGGAAAGTTTTGAACATCAAGCCGTCGATTTATATACAAGATTTAGAGAAAGAGGGTATGAACATAGGGCCATCAGACGAGGGTACAATAGGGAAAAAAACAGTCCAAGAGACAAGGTGTTGTATAACAATAATCCAGAGAAGAAGAAAAAAAAACATCTGACCAGGCAAGATTAATTACTCCATTTAATAGCCAGTGGAAGGAATTTACCAACATTATCCACAGACACTGGAGAGTCCTACACACATACCCTATTTTGGGCCCAATAATTATGGATAAACCAAGTATTACTAAATCTAAAAACTTAAAAGATCTACTGGTTTGGAGTCATTATTCAAAAGAGAAGACTAAGGAGGACTCCTTTAGGAATCACATTAAAGGTTTCTGCCCTTGCGGACACTGCAAGGCGTGTCCAAATTTCATCAAAACCAAAAAATTCTCCAATTCGGATAAAACTGGAGAATTCACAATTAGTAGTTTCCTGACATGTTCCTCTAAATGGGTTGTTTACCTGGCGGAATGCTACTGCCTAAAATTGTATGTTGGTACGACCACCCAAGAACTTAGGTCCAGAGTGCGAGAGCACATAAGAGACATTGAAAAATCGAAGGTTTTAGAAGATGAGTGTGAATTGAAGACCATACCGAGACATTTCAAAAAATTTCATAACAGCGATGTAAAACTCTTGAAAATCAGAGAGATTGATCAGGTATCATTGGGTTCTAGAGGAGGAGACTTTCTCTCAGGTGGAGAGCCGCTGGATTTACAGACTCAAAACCATAACTCCGTTTGGGTTAAACGAAAATTTGGGGTTTAGCTCCTTCTTGTGATCTATGTGGTATACTTCCCTACTTTCTTTTATGGGTATTAAGGGTGTGGTTTTAATTATAGATGAGTGGTGTTCGACTCGAACTGTTCGCCAATCTCAAATTCGAGCTGTTTTGGGCGGTGTTCGAGCCGTTCGACGAACCCGAACGATTTGCAAAAAATCCGGCTGTTCGAGGTTATGTTCGATAACTGTTCGTGCACCAAAATCGTAACTGGATTTTTTCACAGTAATACTGTTAATCAATGTTAATAGACAGTTCCAGTGTAGAGTGGGCGGGGGGAAGGGCAGGGGATGGATCTCTGCAGAAATAATGCCGATCTCCATTTTTTTTTTTCTTTCCCGCATTTACAGTGGGGAGGTGCAGTCTGTCAGCCTATCAGCAGCACACACACGCAGCGAAGTGCTTTTTTTTCACACAAGCAAGGGCATGTGTCATTGGCTGTGTATGTCACATGTCCTTGCCCTATAAGACCCAGCCATTTTCCCCGTCGCCACCATTTTCTCACTGCTGCAGCTGAGTGTTAGATGGCACAGCTGCTGCTGTGGGCGCTATACTTTGTAACTGTGTGAATTGCAAGCAAATTTGCTCTTAAATAGACAGATAGGTTTAGGGAGTAGGGACTAGTTGGAATTGCTGCCCTTTTGAGGGCTAAGTTACAGCAGTTCCTAGCACTCTTTGCCAGGCAGGTCTGTGCCAGTGCTGTGCAAGTGTTTTTCACAGCATTTGGCTAAATATAGCTAAACCAATCCTTTTGGGCCTCTAGCAGTGTGTGTTAGTCAGTGGAGTAGCCTGTGGTGCAAGCTACACTACCTGTGTATCTAATACCAATTTTTTACTGCACCTAGCCAAGTAAAACCTTTTGGGCATAGTAGCAGTGTCTGTTACTCATTGGAGTAGCCCATCTGTACCAAGCTACACCACCTTTGTATTTAATAACAATTTTTTACTGCATATAGCCCAGTAAATACCTTTGGGCCTGTAGCAGTGTCTGTTACTCATTGTAGTAGCCCATCTGTACCAAGCTACACCACCTTTGCATTTAATAACAATTTTTTACTGCATCTAGCCCAGTAAATACTTTTGGGCCTGTAGCAGTATCTTTTACTCATTGTAGTAGCCCATCTGTACCAAGCTACACCACCTTTGTATTTAATAACAATTTTTTACTGCACCTAGCCAAGTAAAACCTTTTGGGCATAGTAGCAGTGTCTGTTACTCATTGGAGTAGCCCATCTGTACCAAGCTACACCACCTTTGTATTTAATAACAATTTTTTACTGCATCTAGCCCAGTAAATACTTTTGGGCCTGTAGCAGTGTCTGTTACTCATTGTAGTAGCCCAGCTGTACCAAGCTACACCACCTTTGTATTTAATAGCAATATTTTACTGCATCTAGCCCAGTAAATATTTTTGGGCCTGTAGCAGTGTCTGATACTCATTGTAGTAGCCCATCTGTACCAAGCTACACCACCTTTGTATTTAATAACAATTTTTTACTGCATCTAGCCAAGTAAAACCTTTTGGGCCTGTAGCAGTGTCTGTTACTCATTGGAGTAGCCCATCTGTACGGATATGCAGCGATACTAAATAACCAATGGTGCACAAGCTTATGGCTTCTGTATTGGGCAATACAAGTGCTGACAAAAAAACAGACACTCCTGGAACTCTTCCCAATAGTGGTAGCAATAGAAATATGGGGCGCACGCCTGGCTAACAAAAATATACGCTTCATAACAAAAAACACCAGCCTAGCGCACTGCATTAATAAGATGGCATCATTGTCTCTCCCAGTGCTAGGCCTACTACGCCGACTAGCATTCCTGTGCCTAAAATACAATGTATGGGTCTGCGCTAGCCACGATGCTGAGGGGTCTAACGCTGCTGCTAACGCTTTATCATAATTCAATTGGCAGATTTTTACAGAGCTCCTCACCAACGCCCACCCATCGGGCAACAGTTGCCCACCCTCCCTATGGGATCTAGTGGCGAATAGTTGATGCCATTAATCACAGCGTCAGTTGCCCCGTCGACGTGGCAAGCATACGGTAAAGCATGGGAAGAGTGGACACGACTAGTAGCAGGCAGACGGGTTGACCAATGTGAACAAGCCAGATTACAAGTCACCATAGAATTTCTCCACCAGCTAATGATGAGGGGCATATCAGGGGCATCAGCGCAGCAGTGTCTGCCAGGAGTAATGTAGCACCCTGAGGGCTCGGTTGCTACAGAGGTATTGCATCTCAGTTAGAGGTGTGGTATCTCACTTCCAGGTAAGGATGGAGTGTGGATCAGGACCCTGACAGCTGCATGCATTACACCACATTTCCGGGGGACAGCTCGACGGTGCTCCCAGCAGCGAGCACGACAGACCATGTCCCTGGCTGGAGTGGGAGGGAGGGAACACCCAGAACATGGGGAACCCAGTAGTGCAGGAGCAGAGAGGAAGCAGTTCCTGGATGCACAGAGAGAGGAGTACAAAAAGGTGGGGACCATCTTAGGAGGGAATTCTGTGAGAGGAGAAGGCAGGGAGCAGAGCTGCTGTATGGGCTCTGCTCCCTGGGCAGGCCTAGCACAGAGGCCGGAGCCTGAGGTAAGAAAGAAGGGGAGCAGGGAGGCTCCAGGAACACGGAGGAAGGAGGGACCCCAGGGGTGCAGAATGGTCAGTAACCACTGCACGCCCGAATTCACCTGAGTGGAGGGGTCAGGCCGCAGAAGGGGAACCGGATCCCTAAATCGGTGGAGGAGAAACTACACTCAGCCAAGAACCGGAGGTCGTGATCATTTATTGGTGCGACCCCTTGCTACACCCGCTAGGAAGGCACCACATAGGGTCAGGGAAACTGGCGCCAAGTTTCACCAGAGAAGGCCCGAGGCAGCCGGACAGAAGCGTGGTCACTGGTGGGGTATGAGAGGCCAGAGAAAGGACACATAAAGGGGGTCCTGTGAAGCGCTTCTAAATAACCTGGAGGTTGATCGGGCCCCTCACCTGGTGAGCGCAGCACGGCTCGGGCAGTCCTTGCTGACAGAAGTGACTTGGATAACAACTGTGAGTAAAAGGCCTGAACTGCACCATTGGACTCTGTGTGATTTATGCTGCGCCTGCACCATCACCCCCAGCATCCACCTACATTGCCCTGAGGCTACACTCTTCCCGTGGGGAGTTATCCTATCCCTGTGCTGCACACCAACACCAGCCTCAGCGGTCTGCCTTGCAGCGGCGGTCATCCCTGACCGCAATCCACGGGTGGCGTAGTCGGACATTCCAAAAACACTGATAAATAGACTGCCGCCATTTGGTCTGACCACCTTGAGCCACGGGATCAGATTGCCACTACTACCCCCATCAGCACCATACACCAGAAGGCCCAGTTCCGGGTACCCCACGGCCCAGGGGGCGAGTCACCTTTGGCGTAGTCGGCAGGATCGTGACCAACCCGCCACCAGCGGGTATTGTGTGCCTGAAGAAAGACTGTAATACTTACCTTGTGGAGTTTCCCGCGATCTGCAGCCGTTTCCCGCCATCCGCGGCCATTTTCCCGCCATCGGGCGCCATCTTTGGGACGCCGCGCAGGAAGAAGAGGGGCGTGGACGACGAAAGCGCGCGAGAGCCGAAGACCCGCCTTACCCACTGACGCCGTGCAGGGTCCGGAAGGAGCTCCAGCAGACGCCGACGTCACCAGCACGCGACGCCAGGTCCTCGCCCAGAGCATCGCCAGCGGAGCCGTGGCCTACAGACGAGGATCGCCGGAAGGTAGGCCACGGTTAGCCAAGGGGGGGGGGAGACATCAGGAATGGAGGGCAAGATGGCGGACCGGCAGCAGACTAAGCTGTCCAGCATCGGCAGTGCCCCAGCCGTCGCGGGTCCCGTCCAGCGCCAGGAGAAGACGCGTGACGCAGGAGCGGTCGCGGGAGCAGGTAAGAGGAGTCTCCCTGTCCCGGACGCTGCCAACGTCAGTCTGCTCCCGGGCCCCCTGGTGGAGCCGCCGATCCCGGGGGTCATCAACAGCGGCCCTCTCCAGGCCCCGCCGCAAGGTCTACTGCACCGCGGCGCAAGGGGCTGGTATGCCCTCAACATCCACCGGGTGGGCGCAGAGAGTCACACTGCTGAGGACCCGGACGGGTCTGAAGATGATTACCAGCAGGAACCACCAGAAGGACACCGCTACTGGGAAAGAGCACCACAGACTGCACATACTTACCCGTAAGGGTATGAGAAAAGTTTAATGTTTCCAGTTCTGCCCTGTTGGGAATTGTGCAAGTTTTGAGAAAGTTTACCCCGGATGGGGACTGTTGCCTGACTGTTGCCTGTATGTTGTTTGAATAGCCGGCTGAGGACTGGGAGCAGCCAACTCTTTGTTTATATCTGGCTGAGGACTGGGAGCAGCCACTTTTTATGAACTATCTGGCCGAGGACTGGGAGCGGTCAACTTTGTAAATAGTTGCACTTCTTAAAGTGCCCTCTACTGGTTTTATGTACACCTACCTCAAGAGATGCCTAAAGGTGTTTGTTGCACTTATAATTGCACCCTGTTACGGTGACATGGACGCCTGGTCGCAACGGGAGTCGTAACCTACTGGAGGACTCCGTCGTGAAAGTTGCTACTGAAATTTGTTTCATGTTGTATATCTGAAGAACTGTTTGCCATTGAAGTACAAAGAGTTATATTTAAAATGAAAATTATATGCATATAGTGAAAGTAAGGTTGATTATGTTGAGATAAGAAGGTTGTTTCCAATAAAGGGAAAGAAAAGTTGAATTGATTTTACATGTTTGCATTTAAAAAGTTTTTGCATGTCTTGAGGAAAAATGCTTTTTACTTTATTCCAGCCCGCGGACGTGCTGTGATTTACCAGGGGGGAATGTAGCACCCCGAGGGCTCGGTTGCTACAGAGGTATCGCATCTCAGTTAGAGGTGTGGTATCTCACTTCCAGGTAAGGATGGAGTGTAGTTAGACACCTAAACAAAATATCACATGAGGGGCCTAATAAATAGAGACAACCAGCAGGCACACAGCCCCCCTAAAAAATACCTTTTATTAATTATCTCTAAAAAGGACCCGAAAGTCCATCGACAAACAACAATAAAGCTCTTAATTGTAGGACACATAGACTAGGGTAATAAACCAACCGGGAGGGAATACAAGTTAAAGCTGTCCCTGTTCTGTCCCTAAATCCTCTCCCTACCTGACAGCAGAGGTTGGCACCCTAATTTGTACTTCGTGGCGCCCCCACTCAACGTCGGTATCCCTAATGTCCCTACAATGACCCTTATCTTAGATTAAACAAAACCACAATGGTGAGAAAGGGTAGAAAAAGTGAATGTATAAGTAAAGAAGCCGATAATGAATCAATGGTTATAGATGGCCAAATTCATTTGGTAGGGTATGCATAAATGCTCTAGAGTAGAAGAGCACAGTGTTCGTTTTGCCATAGCCAGATCAAATCAGATAGCAGCCAGAGCAATCAATCAATGTATAGGTACATGCTCCACTTTAATAATCCAGCTATGTACCCCAAAAGGGCTCCAAAAACCCACCCAGGTAAATGTCTCCCCATACATCAAATGGGATTTTGGTACTGGTATCTGAAAAAACATAACATCTATAACATAGTATCAGGTCCAGATTTTATCTATTATAGATGTACAAAATAGTAGACAGAAAAAACGCTTATCATTAATAGTCCCTATTCCTTTTCAAATGACTAGAGAATGGCAATCAGAATATAGATTTTCATTAGTAAGTAAACAGTAACACTTATTCTTAATGGTCGCTAGTCCCAGCAGTCAAAAAATAGATTATCATTAATAAGTAAAAAATGACACTTATCCTTAGTAGTCCCAACGCGTTTCCCCCTAGTTTCCACCAGGGTTCATCAGGGGACCTGGGGAGGACATCAATCCCTCACCCCAGATTGCCAGACAGTGCTGCGTGTATGAAGAATTCCTGCCCCTACACCTCCCTTATAAACACAACTCAGCCCCACAATTAGTATTAAACACAAAGGCATGTGTACTGCTGTCATCATGCACATGTCCGGCGTCCACCGCCAGATGCAGGTCCGTGGACCGCACATGGAGCGCACGCACCCGGAAGTGACGATATGCTGGTGATTCCCACCGGAAATGACGTCACCAGAGTGCATAAGGATATCTGAAGCGCACCTGGAACGCATGCACCCGAAAGTAACGGTGCGCACATAGCGTGCACCGGATATGATGTCATCCAAATGTGGCGGCGCATGGTTAAGAGGCAAAATCTGCACCCATACATAAAAACGTTTGTCAGGGGTTGTCATGGTGGCCAGCAAGAAGTAAACACCGTCCCAACAGTCACACCACACACCAGCATACCCCACATACTTAAAGCGCCATGGGCGGACAAAACGACAGCAGTGCTAAGATATCCAAAGTTATCCAGCGCAGAATAAATATATACGCTGTACATCAAGGGACAAAAGCATTCAGAGTTAATATATAAGAAACAGGAAGGTTAGAATCTGACTATTATATAATTAAAGTGTTAGCCACATATTTCAATATTATTTATCATTCACAGAGTATTTAAAGCTGTTAGAGTAGGGAAAAATAAGTCCCCAAAATATAGATACATAGTTAGCCACAATGGGTATATACATATGGTGATCATTAGACCAATATCATATAGGCTGGTTCTAATCGGCCCCTAATATCACATTCTTGGAATCAGATAAAACTCGAGAAGCTCAACTGTTCATTAATACCCCCAGGGGCCATTGACTCCATCCAAAAAATCCAACGGGCCTCCCGTTGGAGTATTTTTTTATTCCAGTCACCCTGCCACAACCTCCAAGACCCTAAAAGAAATACATCCCACGTCACCCCCATGTTTAGATATCACATGTCTGGCGAGTGGTGTATCTCTGCTATGTCTCACGTCTCCAAGGTGCTCGCCTATCCGGACGTGTAATTCACGTTTCGTTTTCCCGATATTATCCATTGGACACGTGCACGTGCAGAGGTACACCACTCCTGACGTTCTGCAGTTGGCAAAGTCTTTCATCTCGTATGTGCGTTTAGTCACTGCACTCACAAAACTCTTTGAAGGTGTAACAAATTTACAGAAGGAGCAGTGACAACACCTGAACGTACCATTAGATCTATTTCTCAACCATGTGACCTCCTTCGTCTGAGGCGTAAAGTGACTATGTACGACTGTATCCTTAACGGATCTCCCCCTCCTATATGTAACCGAGGGTGTTTTAGAGACCAAGTCCGCCACATCCGGATTCGCTCATAGGATCCCCCAGTATTTTTCAAGAATGCCCATTACTTTCCTTGACTGATCATCATAAGTACCTATCAGTCGTGTGATGGACTCAGAGTTGCATCTGTCTCTTGGAGTGAGGAGGGACGATCTATCTATTGTCCTTGCATGTTGATAAGCCTTATCTATTACCCCTTCAGGGTAACCCCTAGTTCGAAACCTATGGGATAAATCACATCACTCAGATTGAAAGTCATTCCACGAGGAACAGTTCCTCCGCACCCTAAGGAACTGTCCCTTGGGAATGCCTCTTTTTAGAGGCGGAGGATGGAAACTCCCCCACTCTAGAAGGCTATTGGTCGCAGAAGGTTTACGATACAGTGAAGTTTTTAAGGTGCCATCACCATTTCTTGAGATTTTTAAATCTAGGAAGGAGATCTCATCCACTCCCACCTCGCATGTGAAGGATAGTCCAATAGGGTTTGTATGCAGATGTGTCACGAACGTCTGAAAAGTTGCCTCATCCCCTGCCCACAGGACGAGGATGTCGTCAATATATCTGCTCCAGAAAAGTATCCGTGGGGCCCAGACGACATCCTCGTCCCTGAACACAACAGTATCCCCCCCCCAGCCCAGGAGCAAATTAGCGTAAGTAGGGGCACAAGGGCTCCCCATCGCTGTGCCCCTGAGTTGGTGGTAATACTTTCCATTGTATAGAAAAAAAATATGTCGTAATACAAAATCTAAGAGTTCCAGGAGAAATTTGTTATGTGGCCCCAGATGTGTCCCTCTACTTTTCAAATAGTATTCAATGGCTGTTAAGCCCACCTGGTGTCGAATGCTACTATACAGGGCCTCAACATTAATTGAGGCCACAATCGTATTAGAGTCAATGGACACACCTTCTAATTTGTTCAAAAGGTCCATCGTATCCCTCAGATATGATGGGAGGGCTAAGACAAATGGTCTCAGGACCTTATCCAAGTACACGCTCGAATTTTGGCACAGGGCATCAATCCCAGCCACAATAGGTCTTCCCTTGAGGGGACTGATGCCCTTGTGTATCTTGGGAAGTGCATAGAACGTCGCTGTTAC
The DNA here is from genome assembly GCF_046119375.1 of Phyllobates terribilis. Classification (NCBI taxonomy): domain Eukaryota; kingdom Metazoa; phylum Chordata; class Amphibia; order Anura; family Dendrobatidae; genus Phyllobates; species Phyllobates terribilis. The sequence continues at coordinate 121,400,667 of NW_027362762.1, read as the reverse complement.
AGGCCATTTTGGAAGGAGAAAGTCATTCATTTTTCGAGAGCAGATTCATTGTCAATGCACATGACAGAATCTTAGATAGTCCCACCATGTATTCACTGCTGGGATCCTTACGTAAGACTTCGTATGTGGACACATCTGATAGGAGACCCTGGCACATTTTAATGTACTGGGTATCGTCCAAGACAACAATGTTGCCGCCCTTATCAGAGGGCTTCAACACTACTGCATTATTAGCACCCAAGGATTCCAAAGCCCCTTTCTCCCCCCAGGGCAAATTAGAACGTGCTGGTTCATACCTTGGGTTAATATTGCGGATCTCTTCAGAAACCAATTTAAGGAAAATGTCGATGCCCCCTATGTCACCGACTGGGGGCATCCTACTGCTCCTAGGTTTCAGATCAGAGAAGGGTCCGAGGCCCAGACTCCTCTGTCCCTCCTCTGATAATTCTGATAATGTTAACACATCCGGGAGATCCTCCAAGGATATGCCCAATTGTTGGCACTTCAATCTGTCATTATGCAGAAAAAACTTTCTCCATTTTAATTTTCTGGTAAAGAGGTTAATATCTTTTATCCAAGAAAAAGGGTCAAATCTCGTTGTTGGAACAAATGTGAGGCCTTTCCGAAGAACAGACCTCTCACAATCAGACAAAACATAGAAAGATATATTGATTATCTGATTTTCACTCTCCTCTGGAAAATCATTTATCCTATAACCCACTATCTGTGTGTTTGGGGCCCAGTGCGTTCCCGCAGTTTGTAGGGAAGGAGGCCCCTTGTTTCTAAAAAAGACGACGAGGAAGAGGAGGACTGTGCAGGTGGAGATATAAGGCTGCCCCCTCTTTGTTCTAAAATTTGTCCCTGCCATCTCCTTGATTACCCCTCCTCCCTCGTCCCCTACCTCTATGGTTAACCTTACCACCGAGGTGCCTAGATCCCCCTTCAGCATCTGAAGACTCGAGGTCGGAGGAGGAGATATCTACAGGGAAATTGGCCCCCTCACTTAGGCCCGGATAAGCACGCTTTTCACGGAAGTCTGCACAGTCCCTCAAAAATCTCTTATGCTTTCTGTCTTTGATATTCAGTTGAAAACGTTCAACCGCGGTTTTTAAATTATCCTCCTTGTTAGAAAAATCAGGGTTAGTCCTATGTTTCAATGTTTCCTCAGTTAGCTCTTTCAGTCTCATAGAAGTTCTTTCTAATGTTATTTTTTCTTCATTCAATAGAATCTGCATAAACCTAACCGAGGAAGCTGTAGACTCCTCCTCCCACCTAGACAACAGACCCAGAGTTCTACACCTTGGTGCTGGTGCAATGTGTATTCTCAGGCCTCTTGGAACTATTTTTTGTTTAATATAGCTCTCAAGGGATTGTACCTCCCACCAAGATTTAATATTGTCTTTAAACGCACCCAGAAGCTCAATAAACACTGCTTTTAGGGTAGGAGTTGCTGAGGAGCTATTATCCAATTCAGCTTCAGAAAAAACCTCTCGAGCCTCATCCATCCATTTATTTGTATAAAAAGGGCCAGATAAAAAGCCAGCCATACTAGAAAATCAATTAGACACCTAAACAAAATATTACATGAGGGGCCTAATAAATAGAGACAACCAGCAGGCACACAGCCCCCCTAAAAAATACCTTTTATTAATTATCTCTAAAAAGGACCCGAAAGTCCATCGACAAACAACAATAAAACTCTTAATGGTAGGATATATAGACTAGGGTAATAAACCAACCGGGAGGCAATACAAGTTAAAGCTGTCCCTGTTCTGTCCCTAAATCCTCTCCCTACCAGACAGTGGTCACTGGTGGGGTATGAGAGGCCAGAGAAAGGACACATAAAGGGGGTCCTGTGAAGAGCTTCTAAATTACCTGGAAGTTGATCGGGCCCCTCACCTGGTGAGCGCAGCACGGCTCGGGCAGTCCTTGCTGACAGAAGTGACTTGGATAACAACTGTGAGTAAAAGGCCTGAACTGCACCATTGGACTCTGTGTGATTTATGCTGCGCCTGCACCATCACCCCCAGCATCCACCTACATTGCCCTGAGGCTACACTCTTCCCGTGGGGAGTTATCCTATCCCTGTGCTGCACACCAACACAAGCCTCAGCGGTCTGCCTTGCAGTGGCGGTCATCCCTGACCGCAATCCACGGGTGGCGTAGTCGGACATTCCAAAAACACTGATAAATAGACTGCCGCCATTTGGTCTGACCACCCTGAGCCACGGGATCGGGTTGCCACTACTACCCCCATCAGCACCGTACACCAGAAGGCCCGGTTCCGGGTACCCCATGGCCCAGGGGGCGAGTCAGCTTTGGCGTAGTCGGCAGGATCGTGACCAACCCGCCACCAGCGGGTATTGCGTGCCTGAAGAAAGACTGTAATACTTACCATGTGGAGTTTCCCGCCATCCGCAGCCGTTTCCCGCCATCCGCGGCCATTTTCCCGCCATCGGGCGCCATCTTTGGGACGCCGCGCGGGAAGAAGAGGGGCGTGGACGACGAAAGCGCGCGAGAGCAGAAGACCCGCCTTACGCACTGACGCCGCGCAGAGTCCTGGAAGGAGCTCCAGCAGACGCCGACGTCACCAGCACGCGACGCCAGGTCCTCGCCCAGAGCATCGCCAGCGGAGCCGTGGCCTACAGAAGAGGATCGCCGGAAGGTAGGCCACGGTTAACCAGGGGGGAGGAAGACATCAGGAGTGGAGGGCAAGATGGCGGACCGGCAGCAGACTAAGCTGTCCAGCATCGGCAGTGCCCCAGCCGTCGCGGGTCTCGACCAGCGCCAGGAGAAGACACGTGACGCAGGAGCGGTCGCGGGAGCAAGTAAGAGGAGTCTCCCTGTCCCAGACGCTGCCAGCGTCAGCCTGCTCCCGGGCCCCCTGGTGGAGCCGCCGATCCCGGGCGTCATCAACAGCGGCCCTCTCCAGGCCCCGCCGCAAGGCCTACTGCACCGCGGCGCAAGGGGCTGGTATGCCCTCAACATCCACCGGGTGGGCGCAGAGAGTCACACTGCTGAGGACCCGGACGGGTCTGAAGATGATTACCAGCAGGAACCACCAGGAGGACACCGCTACTGGGAAAGAGCACCAGAGACTGTACATACTTACCCGTAAGGGTATGAGAAAAGTTTAATGTTTCCAGTTCTGCCCCGTTGGGAATTGTGCAAGTTTTGAGAAAGTTTACCCCGGATGGGGACTGTTGCCTGACTGTTGCCTGTATGTTGTTTGAATAGCCGGCTGAGGACTGGGAGCAGCCAACTCTTTGTTTATATCTTGCTGATGACTGGGAGCAGCCACTTTTTATGAACTATCCGGCCGAGGACTGGGAGCGGTCAACTTTGTAAATAGTTGCACTTCTTAAAGTGCCCTCTACTGGTTTTATATACACCTACCTCAAGAGATGCCTAAAGGTGTTTGTTGCACTTATAATTGCACCCTGTTACGGTGACATGGACGCCTGGTCGCAATGGGAGCCGTAACCTACTGGAGGACTCCGTCGTGAAAGTTGCTACTGAAATTTGTTTCATGTTGTATATCTGAAGAACTGTTTGCCATTGACGTACCAAGAGTTATATTTAAAATGAAAATTATATGCATATAGAGAAAGTAAGGCTGATGATGTTGAGATAAGAAGGTTGTTTCCCATAAAGAGAAAGAAAAGTTGAATTGATTTTACATGTTTGCATTTAAAAAGTTTTTGCAAGTCTTGAGGAAAAATGCTTTTTACTTTAATCCAGCCCGCGGACGTGCTGTGATTTACCAGGGGGGAATGTAGCACCCCGAGGGCTCGGTTGCTACAGAGGTATCGCATCTCAGTTAGAGGTGTGGTATCTCACTTCCAGGTAAGGATGGAGTGTGGATCAGGACCCTGACAGCTGCATGCATTACACCACATTTCCGGGGGACAGCTCGACGGTGCTCCCAGCAGCGAGTACGACAGACCATGTCCCTGGCTGGAGTGGGAGGGAGGGAACACCCAGAACAGGGGGAACCCAGTAGTGCAGGAGCAGAGAGGAAGCAGTTCCTGGATGCACAGAGAGAGGAGATAAAAAGGTGGGGGCCATCTTAGGAGGGAGTTCTGTGAGAGGAGAAGGCAGGGAGCAGAGCTGCTGCATGGGCTCTGCTCCCTGGGCATGCCTAGCACAGAGGCCGGAGCCTGAGAGAAGAAAGAAGGGGAGCAGGGAGGCTCCAGGAACACGGAGGAAGGAGGGACCCCAGGGGTGCAGAACGGTCAGTAACCACTGCACGCCCAAATTCACCTGAGTGGAGGGGTCAGGCCGCAGAAGGGGAACGGGATCCCTAAATTTTTGGAGGAGAAACTACACTCAGCCAAGAACCGGAGGTCGTGATCATTTATTGGTGCGACCCCTTGCTACACCCGCTAGGAAGGCACCACATAGGGTCAGGAAACTGGCGCCAAGTTTCACCAGAGAAGGCCCAAGGCAGCCGGACAGAAGCGTGGTCACTGGTGGGGTATGAGAGGCCAGAGAAAGGACACATAAAGGGGGTCCTGTGAAGAGCTTCTAAATTACCTGGAGGTTGATCGGGCCCCTCACCTGGTGTGCACAGCACGGCTCGGGCAGTCCTTGCTGACAGAAGTGACTTGGATAACAACTGTGAGTAAAAGGCCTGAACTGCACCATTGGACTCTGTGTGATTTATGCTGCGCCTGCACCATCACCCCCAGCATCCACCTACATTGCCCTGAGGCTACACTCTTCCCGTGGGGAGTTATCCTATCCCTGTGCTGCACACCAACATCAGCCTCAGTGGTCTGCCTTGCAGCAGCGGTCATCCCTGACCGCAATCCACGGGTGGCGTAGTCGGACATTCCAAAAACACTGATAAATAGACTGCCGCCATTTGGTCTGACCACCCTGAGCCACGGGATCGGGTTGCCACTACTACCCCCATCAGCACCGTACACCAGAAGGCCCGGTTCCGGGTACCCCACGGCCCAGGGGGCGAGTCAGTAGCATTTCACTTCCAACTACTGAATTGGGGAGATGTGACAAAGAGATTCATCATCAGACAATCCATAAAAGGGTGGAAAAGGGGTCAGACAAGTCAGGAGTGTAGACGTCCCATCCAGTGTCACTAAAACTGTTTTCTCACATCATATCCCTAACACCATTAACATGACACTCACAATTTGAAGCAACACTACTGTCTACTGAATTTGCGATCGTCTTCTTCGGGGCGCTATGCATAAGCGAATTAGTCCCTCAATCCAAAATTACCACCAGTGGAGGCTTATTACACCAGGACGTAGTCATAGCCAATAATGCAATACGTCTACGCATACGCAAATCGAAAACGGTTCCAGCGGGCAGGGGCACTTGGGTTCTTCTACAACCCACAAACTGTACACTGAGTCGGGTAACAATAGTAAAAACATATATAACCATCAGATCACAAAGTAATTTCTTCCTATCACACATTGATGGAACACCATTATCAAGATACCAGTTCCAAGCTATATTTAATAAATGCCTAATATCAGCAGGGAACCACCCCAAAGATTACGGGACACACTCATTCCGCATAGGCGCGGCCACGGAAGCAGAAAGAGCAGGACTGTCAGAAACGGAAGTTCAGAGGATAGGGAGATGGCGATCCACGTGTTTGGCGAGATACATAAGACCGGACTTGTTATCCTAACGTGGTTTGTTTCTTTTACAGGTGACGCTAAGCACATGGGTGATAGGCCACTCGTATATATATTGGGCAGAAAAAAGGGCGAAAGTCCGCCCAGGCGGGAGAAAATTAGAGTTTCATAACACATATTTCAACTGGAGAGGTATTAGAGGCCTGCAATGGCCACAGGTACTAATGGAGGTAATCAAGGTAGGGAGAGAGGCAAGAGGTCCGGTCATCTTAGTTATACAGGCCGGGGGAAACAACCTAGGTCATCACAAGAGCGCATAACTAATGGCAATAATGAAACTAGACACTGAGCGCTTCAGAGAATTTTTCACAAAACTAACTATAGTATGGTCAGAGATTGTGCCGATAGCGGTATGGCAAGGTGCGCGAGACATCACGGCCATCGAACGGACAAGGCGGGTAATAAATATTCGGATGGCAAAATTTAGAAGAGACAGAGGCGGTGTAGTGATACGACACCGACAACTGGAAGGAGATAAAGCAGGCCTCATACGGCCCGACGGTGTTCACTTAATGGATATTGGACTGGACATATTCCTGTCAGGACTCCAGGACTGAGTGGAACAAGCGTTAAGAGTGATGAATGGGGGTCAGAGTCCTGCATACGAGTACGCAGGATCCTCCGTGGCCTGGAAATAGAAAGGACATGTTGGAGAGTTACACTTTTTGGCCAACTTGCCGGTGTGGAGACCCAGGGCATGCTGCAACAAGCTGAATTATTTTAGAAATAAAATGCCTTTCTAATGGAATGAGTATAAAGAGTTAATAAAGCTGTGACCGATCCTCACCCATCCAGTTGTAAGAGTTACATTATTGTGTTGTCAAGGAAAGGGGGGCAGTAGGGGGGCTGAGCGTCTGGGTTTGGTTGGGGGTCCCCACAGTCTGCCTAGGCTAGATGCAGTTAAAAATTCTTATTAGATACACAGGCGGTGCAGCCTGCTTCGCAGCTGGGCTACTACACCCAAAGTATTGCCTGGGCTTAATGCAGTTAAAAATTCTTATTAGATACACAGGCGGTGCAGCTTGCTTCACAGCTGGGCAACTACGCCCAAAGTATTGCCTAGGCTAGATGCAGTTAAAAATTCTTATTAGATACACAGGCGGTGTAGCTTGCTTCAGAGCTGGGCTACTACGCTGCCTAGCAGACACTGAAGCTTTGGAGCAGACCTCTGAGTAAACAGCTCTTCAGACTCAACCATCTGTGTTACCGCAAGCCATAGTGTATGTAGTTTCTTACGGTTAAAATGGGGGGGTGGGCGACCCAACCCACCTGGAATTGACGATGCCAACGTCACGTAAAACACAGCAAGGGGACTCCAAAAAGAATTTCCATTTTTTCCAAAAATTGTGGCACAGACACCACTTAAGTGGCATCAATTGCCCCAGAGTTGCTTAAAACGGTTGGTGAGGTGATTTTAACAAATCCTCAAGCTTTTAGTCTCCCCAGGATGACACAGGGGTAGAAAAGTCCTTGCGGATCCATGATTTGTTCATCTTTATGAACGTGAGTCTGTCTACATTGTCAGTGGACAGCCGCGTGCGCTTATCTGTCAGCACACCACAAGCAGCGCTGAACACACGTTCAGAGAGAACGCTGGCTGCAGGGCATGACAAGATCTCCAAGGCGTGAGTGGCGAGCTCCGGACATTTTTCCAGATTGGAAGCCCAAAATGAGCAAGGGTCCAGTGACACAGTCATGGCTTAGATGTTCACTTGGAGATACTCCTGTACCATCCTATCTAGGCGTTGACTATGTGTCAGACTTCTCCTGTGGCTTTGCAAAGGATGGTCTAAAAAAGTGGTGAAACGATTCCACAAAATTGCTGTGACCAGCAGATACTGTGTTACTGTTACGGTTTGAGTGATGAAGACTCGACAGTCCCACGGTTGGCAACGTAGAACTGTGAAATTCACTACGTGCACTACTGGTGTTTTGTGGAAAAGCACATGTAAGATTCTGCAACAGCCTCTGCTAATACTCCTGCATGCGTGAATCCCTTTCTATGGCAGGAATTATTTCGGCAAATTTACTTTTGTACTGGGGATCTAAGAGTGTGGCAACCCAGTAGTCGGGATTACTTCGAATTCTGACAATCCGAGGGTCATGTTGCAGGTAGTGCAGCAAGAAGGCACTCATGTGTCTTTCGCATCCAGGAGGACCAAGTCCTTGTTGTGTTCGTAGCGAGGTAAGAATCATGCTTCCTTCCTCTGCCCTCTCCCCCCAACCTCGCACAACAGAAATGTGATAAAGGTCTCCCTCATCTGATGAGTCTTCCATGCCCATCGCCAGTTCGTCCTCCACTTCTTCCTCGGCTCCTGCACCTTCCTCAACAGTTTGGTTGCTACCATGCGCCCTGGTTAATCCCTCTCCCCCACCCTCCCATGCCTGCCGCCTTGGTGCTGCCGACCGTCTGGACCTTGGAGATGTTATCCCTTCCGCATACGACTCCTCCTCTACTTCCTCCACCTCCTCTTGTCCCACCACCTGACTCCGAATTCTGTTTAACGTGTGCTCCAGCATGTAAATCACCGGAATAGTCATGCTGATAATGGCATCGTCAGCACTAAACATCTTCATCGCCATTTCAAAACTGTGCAGAAGGGTGCATAGTTCCCTGATCTGAGACCACTCCTGCAGCGTGATTTGCCCCACCTCTGGATCTCATTGGCCCAGGCTATACGTCAGAATGTATTGCACCAGGGCTTGTCGGTGCTGCCACAGTCGCTGCAACATGTGCAGAGTTGAATTCCACCGTGTCGGCACATCGCATTTCAGCCAGTGAACTGGCAGGCCCAATGACTTCTGTAGAGATGTAAGTCGTTGAGCTGCGGGATGCAAACGGCGGAAGTGAGCACACAGCGACTGTGCCCTCTGCAGAAGGCCATCTAGTCCGGGATAGTGGGCTAAAAATTGCTGGACAACCAGGTTCAACACGTGAGCCATACAAGGCACGTGTGTGACATTGCCCCGGCGAAGGGCAGCACCCAGGTTTGCAGCATTGTCGCACACGGCCTTCCCTGGTTGCAGGTCCAGTGGAGACAACCATTCATGAAACTGGGTCTCCAGAGCTGACCACAACTCGTCAGCTGTGTGACTCACATTTCCCAGACATTTCAAAGTAAACACCGCCTGATGCCGTTGAGCCCTGCTGCCAGCATAGTAAGGAGGTGTGCAGGATTCCTTCTGCGCAGTTAGAAAGCGGGTGGCATTACCAGACAGGCTTTGGGTGCAGGTGGAGGACCGAGAGGAGGTTGAGGAGGCAGAAGCAGTGGAGGAATTTCTAGATAAAGAGGATTGACGCACAACTCGTGGGGACGGCAAGACTTGGACAGCAGCCCCTTGTCCTGCTGTCACCATAGTTACCCAGTGCCCAGTCAGCGACATGTAACGCCCCTGTCCATGCCTACTCGTCCAAGTGTCTGTGGTGAAATGCACCCTGTTACACACAGAGTTTCTCAAAGAAGCGGTGATGTTGTGTGCGACATGCTGGTGTAGCGCAGGCACACCTTTCTTTGAAAAGTAGTGCCGACTGGGCATCTGGTACTGGGGCACTGCGACGGACATAAGGTCTCGAAAATCCTCTGTGTCCACCAGGCAGAAAGGCAGCATTTCTGTAGCCAACAGCTTGCAGATGGTGAAGTTCAACCTCTTAGCTTTGTCATGGCTAGGAGGAAATGGTCTTTTACTTGTCTACATCTGAGGGACCGAGGGCTGGCTGTTGTGCTTAGACAGGGTTGAGTAGGGTGTCCCCGGCAAACTGCCGGTCTGTGAGGAAGATGCAGGCGGAAAAGTTAGGTTGCCTTGATCCAAAGGTGGTGCTCTCGATGTCGGAGAGCGCTCAACACCAGCTGGTGTTTCCACTTCCAAATGAAATGATGACCTGCCAATCACACTGGCTGTTGCAGGTAAAGAGGTGGCAGGTCTGCGTCAAAAAACATGTGTGACTGCTGTCCCCCCAGTCACAGAGGATGAAGAGGCTGTGGATGCACAAAATGGGGCAGACGGTGGTTGGCCCGGCCCGCTAGGCCGCATTGTAGCACAGTGAGCTTCCCACTGCAACTTATGCTTCATATCCATGTGACGGTTCATGAAGTACTCAAACTATGGATTTTTTGGCCTCTACTTAGCTTTTGGTAACAAATATTACAGATAACACGAGTCATCCTTATCGATCTGAAAAAATGCCCAGGCTATGCAAGGCTTAGAGCACATGCGACCTGAAGAGCCACCACGACTTGTGGTCAGAGGCAGAGTTGAGGTTGAGGATGCAGTTGTTGACGTGCTTCCAGTACTCCGTCTCTGTCCAGGAAGGTGCAAGCTAACCTCGTCGTCAATAGCATCCTCCTCCACCTCCTCTTCTGACCTCATCGACTGGCTGACTGTGGGTTGACAGTAAGTGGGATCTCCAACCTCGTCATCATCACCCTGTGTGTTCTCACACCCGTCGTCCTCAAAGCCAACCTCTTCCTGCCCTGACCGAAAAGTCAAGTTGTCGCTCCAATCAGGTATTTGAGTCTCATCATCGTCTTCATCATTGTCTCCACCAACAGGAGTTACAGTTTGGGAACGAGGGTCTACATTATGCTCAGAACCTTCGACATCTGGTCCTGGATCCGACTCATAAAGATTCTGGGCATCAGTGCAGATCATTTCCTCGTCTGGATTAACAGAAGCTCTGGAGCAGTCCTCCAATTCCCAGGCTATAGTATGAGTAAACAGCTCTGCAGACTCAACCATCTGTGTTAGCCCATACTCAGACGGGCAGCTGGAGACTTGGGAGCTGTGAGGAAGCAAGTGCGATTGGAGTGACACCTCTGAGGACTGGAGTATTTGTGATGTTGAAGTTGAGGTGGAGGAGAGCCCACTTGAAGGAGCACTTGATATCCGTTGAAGCACCTGCTGTTTTTGTGCCTCGTCTGGAATTTGTAGCGATGGGCGTGTCCGTAAGAAAGGGATCGTATCACATTGTCCACGAAAAGAAGTAGACATCTTAGTTTGGCTGGAAGATGGTCTTTCTTTTGCAGATGTTACTCCCCCCCCACCGCGGGGGGGCTCGACCCACCAGCGGACAGGCACCAGTATTGGGAGAGGGGGGCTGGCCATCAGGGTCCACAGCGGCTCTGACACAAACCCAGCGACACGGAGGTCGCACGGGCAGGAACGGACTGGCCGTGTCGGCTTCTCACTTTTTGGATTTTAGAAGGGCATGACATGCCTATATCTGTGTCTCCCCCTCCTTTTACTCCTCCACCTCTTTTCTTTTCGCATGACTATATGTACTTGTCACTTTTCCATGTGTTAGTTGTGTCTTCTGAGCAGTTTGTCAGCTTTTGGACACCTTTGAAGGTGTTTTCTATGTGTTTCTATGTGTTTTTCTTTGCCTGCCATTGGTTTTAATGGTGTGTGACGGTGTTCGACGAACAGTTCGGCGAACACACCGGTGTTCGACGAACCGAACCCGAACACTACGGGGGTGGCTCAACTCTAGTTTTAATTCTATTTCTGGATTTTAAATTTCTGTTTTTTGTTTAGCTTTAGATATTGTTTGGCACACTGTCTTGTCGAAAATTTGACGCATGGCCCTGGATGCGGGTCTATTGATGACACCGACAGTGACATAGAACACTCACTTGGTTGGTCCTGGGTAGTCTGGTCAGTGGGGATCTCTCTTCTTCTGCGGCCAGGTGCCTGAGGTTCTTTGGCCCTGTGATGGTTGGTTGCTGGCACCATATTCCATCTGTGACGGGAAGGGGGAAAGAGATGTTTCTGTTGATGTTCATGTAGCACCCCGAGGGCTCGGCTGCTACAGAGGTATTGCACCTCAAACCAGAGGTGTGATATTCCACTCCCGGGTAAGGATGGAGTGTGGATCAGGACTCGTTTAGCTGCATGCACCACACACACCCCATTTCCGAGGGACAGGTCAACGGTGCTCCCACTAGACAGAAGTGCAGGCACGACAGCATCTGTCCCTGGCTGGAGTAGGGCAGGGGGTGGAATACCCAGTGGTGTAGGAGCAGATAGGGGTGGGTTTCTGGGCATAGGTAGGAGCCCATTGGTTGCTAGTCACCTGGGCTCGGGTGTTAGAAGGAGGTATATAAGGTGGGCACCATCTTAGGACAGTCAGTCAGTAGAGCCAGTTCAGAGAGGAGTTCAGCCAGAGAGGGCTGACAGGGAGCTGTGGCTCAGTCTGGGCCCAGCTCCGGAGGCAGGCCTGGAGTGGAGGCCAGAAACAGCAGAAAGAGAGAGGAGAAGGAACGGAAAGGAAAGTAAGAAAGGAACTGGAACAGAGGAGAAAGGAAGCAAGGAACACAGAGAAAGGCCCAGAGACACGAGGACAGAAGGAACCCCATATGCCCAGGAGATACAGGGTGAAGGGTTGGCAGAACAGGGTACCGGAACCCAAATTGGTGGAGGCAACAGATTCCTCAGCCAAAGACCGGAGGTTGTTACCACATCTTGGTGCGACCCCTCACTACATCCACCAGGAAAGCATACCGCATAGGGTCAGGGAAACCGGAGATAGGTTCCGCCAAGAGAAGGCCCGAGGGAGCTGGACAAAGGTGGGTCACTGGTGGGGACGGCCAGAGAAAGGAAAGGAAGGGAGCCCTGTGCCACGCTCTGGAATTGCCTGGGAGTTGGTCGAGTCCCTTGCCTGGTGAACGCAGCACGGCTCAGGCGGTCCCTCATGTGCACAAGTGACCAGAATAACAACTGTGAGTAAGGCATTGGAAACTGCAATTACAAGTCTCTGTGTTTCATCGCCGCACCAGCACCATCAGTACTGGGACGCTCACACCATCACTCCCAACATTCACTCTAGCTGCCCTGAGGCAATACTTCTCCCGTGGGGAGTCATCCCATTCCTGGCTGCGCATATAACATCAGCCTCAGCGGTCTGCAGCGCAGCGGCGGTCCCCACTGACCGCAATCCACGGGTGGCGTAGTCGGACAATTACAATACCAATAGACTGCCACTGGTTTGACCGCCCTGGGCACGGACCGGGTCACAGCCATGGAGGACTACAACCCCCAGCGATCCGGCTCCGGGTATCCCCTGCACAACACAGGCCCAGGGGGCGCGTCATTCACATTGACCATACATCTAATTAACCCTCCGGATCAAGAAGACCATTCGAGCTGTGGGGCTATAGTAATATTGTTATTTTATTAGGGTGGTCCCTTATATATTATAGGATTATGGTATATTGATGTGGGGGATGGGGTATCCTAGGTTGTTGGATTGGTCACATGATATCATGCACATGTGTGTCTCTCATGTCATACATGTGCATGATATCATTGTCCTTTATGTGAATATTGTCATGTATCTGCTGTTCCCGTTATATGAGTATTACTGTATGGGTGTAGGATATATTACCATGTGATTCTGATTACTAAATTCAATCTCAGTTTGGAGGATAGAGGACCCTTCAGTTCTAAACAATTTAATATATACCAGAAATACTCAGATTTTGTCCCCTTTAATCTGATATACCAACTGTATTACAATAATCTCCTTAAAATAGACCTTTTTATTATTCCTACCTGTCCAGCTCTGTTGCTCTATTTATCTGACGCTATCCAGTGCGCATGCATGCTGCCGTTGCTCCGGACCTTTCTCCCGCTGACTCAGTGTGCACCAGCGTGCATGTCGCTGCTATGCAGCAATAGCACGCTTGCGTTCCACCGTCGGTGGGTGGAAGTGTACCACAGGATGTGACGCGCGGTAGCGCATGCGCCGACAGTGATGTGCACTGTCATCACATCAGGCTCATTATACCGCACACCAGGATTGTTTATGAACCAGATAATGGCATTGGACGGTGTGCCTTGTATAAGGAAACGCCAAACCACCCTAGAACATGCCCCCCTGACGAGGCGATCGCTAAACGCGCATAGGGGCGCGAGGACACGTGTTCTGCTCCCACCTTCCACTGTAAGTATAGATAACCACTCACTAGGAGACTTTATTTATATTGGTTTCACTTAGGCAGACGTGAAGTGTGGGCTTGCTACTTATACTTTCCTCCATAGCCGTCCCACTAGGGACCTAGGCACAAACTGTTTTATATAGGACCACAAATTATTCCCCATATAGCCCTTTTAGGTATAATACCATTAGGATTTAATAATGAATTGATTCAATTTTGGCACAATGCATATGTTACAGTGGGATAATATAATTGTGGTCTTATGAAATTGTGACTTATCATGTATCTCAGTGGTGTCTGACTGTGATTAAGGAAGGAAAGCAGCAGACTGTGTCTTCGATGTGTAGCACTATGGTGTTTTAATTGTGTTATATATGCTCAATAAAGATATATTGTTGTTTGGAAAAAAACTCTGGTCACCTGGGCTTTCTTTTTTTAATACCCTTTCTTTTGTTATTTATTTGCCTTTTTTAAGTTAGACATGATATTTTCATTGGATACCTAATGAGTATAATGTTTTTTATATACGTAGATAGGATCCTGCATAGGCTGTCTGACCGAGCACTCCAGCCATCAGCCTATGGTAATTTTAATCATAGAGGGAATAATAGCAACAGCTGCAGGAATAAGAGATGGTAATGAGTGAACTGTTAGAGTTTGTCTATGCTGTACTGTATAATCTATTTGTCTTAAGTCTTGTGCTACTTCATTCCTGTAATCCTACATGGTGCAATGATGCAGATAATGGTTGCTCTATGTCCCAAGTAAAACAGTTAATTCTCCAATGATGAATGAGAGCTGATGAGTCTGGTGAAAGCTGAAATTTGCAACAGGCATGAGTGCTAAGCCTAGTGATTGGCTATTACACACCTGTCCCAGGTATCCGGGTCCCACTGCCCTCTGTTGTGCTCTACATTGGGTTTTGCAGGTTGCCCGGCCTGGATCAATGACATAATCTCCATAGACTTATTTAAGGCCCATTGACACACACACACCTGTGTCTTGGGATTGAGTATCTAGACCTCTATGTTTGGTGTGCTCCAACTTCTGTGTAAACTATTCATCTTTCTTCTCTTCTTGCAGGTATATACTTCTCACTCCTATGTGTGATCTATCCTGAAAACTGCCTTGTTCCTCCATGCAATGCTCAAAAGCCTTTCACTGGTATATACTTCTCACTCCTATGTGTGATCTATCCTGAAAACTGCCTTGTTCCTCCATGCAATGCTCAAAAGCCTTTCACTGGTATATACTTCTCACTCCTCTACATTGTTTAATCCATGATACTTTAAGGTCATCACACTTACTTTAAAATTTTATGATCCATGTAGAGTTGCCAGTCTGTTTTTTTTTCCTGCAGTTTATGGTCTCCTGTTGTCTTAACCTAGTGATTGATTGCTAACGAGTTAAATCTGTGTAGATCTAAGCGGATACATCCCTATATATTGAGCCATAGTCAAGGGGCAGCATTTATGCGGGGGCATTTATGCATATAGCATTTATGCATACTTTATCAAAGTGCCGCGGCAGTTAGAAGATGGCAGTTGGACAGGGCAGGAGACAAGTAAAACATGCAAGACAATTAAACAAACTTGCTTCCAGGTCATCTTTTTGGCAAACAGTATTAACCATTTGTATCTGTGCCATTTATATTCTGGCTGCTACAATCATCCACATTCACCGTTCTCCCACAAATTCGGCACACTTCATCCATATTAACCCCTCTCTCCTCTCTTCTCCTATGTACAGTCGTCATGCTCTCTTCACAACGTTATACCACTTAGATCCATTCATTCCCACCATACAACACAGGAAACGCTCTCACAAATCACTCAACCATCTGCTCACTCTCTGTATCTTCCTTCTATTAGTCGCAGGTGATATTTCTCCCAACCCAGGACCCTCCAGTAATAATAACACTAACTCTTTCCCTGTTACATTCAGAAACCCTGCTAATCTCATTAATATTCCCTGCATATCTTCTGTCTCATTCAACTGTGCACTTTGGAATGCGTGCTCAGCTTATAATAAACTCTCTTACATCCATGACTTTTTCCTCTCTAATTCCCTCAACCTTCTGGCTCTCACTGAAACCTGGATCCAGCAGTCGGACACCACCGCCGCAGCAGCTCTCTCCTATGGTGGCCTACATTTCTCTCATACCCCGCAACCTGACAACAGATCAGGGGGAGGTGTTGGTCTGCTTCTTTCAACAAAATGTACTTTTCAGGTTATCCCCCCTGTACCCTCCCTTATCTTCCCGTCTTTTGAGGCCCACAAAGTCAGACTCTACCGTCCCTTCGCCCTGCGAGTCGCGGTTGTCTATCGCCCTCCAGGTCCCCCCTGTCAATTCCTGGATCACTTTGCTGCCTGGCTTCCAAATTTTCTATCCTGCGACATCCCCACGATAATCATGGGAGATTTTAACATCCCAATTGGCGATCCTCTCTCCCCATCTGCCACGCATCTTTTATCACTAACCTCCTCCTTCGGCCTTTCACAGCTTGCTAATTCTCCTACACATGAGGACGGGAACACATTGGACCTGATCTTCTCCCGGCTTTGCTCAGTACATGACTTTACCAACTCTCCCCTTCCACTCTCTGACCATAATCTTCTTTCATTCTCTGTCAACAACTGTGACTCTACTCAAGACACTCCCACCATCCACACTTATAGAAATTTACGTGCCATTAACACCCAGAAATTTATAAAAAGGTTGCAATCATCATTGGCCCCAATCTCCTCCCTCTCATGTCCCGACTCTGCATTGAAGCATTATAACAAAATAATGCTATGCGCCCTAGATGAAGCCGCACCTCCTACACAAAGAAAAATTCAGCATAGACGGCGACAACCCTGGCACACGCCTAAAACACGTCTTCTCCAGAGGTACTCCAGGTGCGCTGAACGGCTGTGGAGAAAATCAAATCTGCCCGAAGATTTCCTCCATTATAAATTTATGCTGAAAACATATAACTCTGCCCTTCACCTCTCCAAACAAACCTACTTTAACAACCTCATCATCTTACTTTCCAATAATCCTAAACGACTCTTTGACACGTTTCATTCTCTCCTCAATCAAACAACACAGGCCCCAACCACCGACCTCAGCGCTGACGATCTGGCCAATTATTTCAAAGAAAAAATTGACCATATCCGACAGGAAATTTTCTCCCAATCCTCAAATGTTATGCATGCTCTCCCCCGCCACATTGTATCCTGCTCACTTTCTGACTTCGAACCAGTCACGGAAGATGAAGTGATCAGGCTCCTTGCATCTTGTCGCCCTACCACCTGCACCAGTGACCCTATTCCCTCACATCTCCTTCAGTCCCTTGCTCCAGCTGTCACCACTCACCTAACAAAAATTTTCAACCTTTCCCTCTCATCTGGTATCTTTCCCTCTTCTTTTAAACACGCTAGCATACAACCATTACTTAAAAACCATCCCTTGACCAGAACTGCACGGTCAACTACAGACCAGTTTCCAATCTTCCCTTTATCTCTAAACTCCTGGAATGCCTGGTCCACTCCCGTCTCATCCGCTATCTCTCAGACAACTCTCTTCTTGACCCTTTACAATCTGGTTTCCGCTCTTTACATTCTACTGAAACTGCCCTCACTAAAGTCTCTAATGATTTACTAACAGCTAAATCTAATGGTCACTACTCCCTGCTGATTCTCCTGGATCTCTCCGCAGCATTCGACACTGTGGATCACCAGTTCCTCCTCACTATGCTCCGCACTATTGGCCTCAAGGACACTGTTCTCTCCTGGTTCTCCTCCTATCTCTCTGACCGCTCCTTCTCTGTGTCTTTTGCCGCCTCCTCCTCCTCCCTACTTCCCCTTACTGTCGGGGTTCCTCAAGGATCAGTCCTAGGCCCACTTCTTTTCTCCTTATACACCGCTCCTATTGGACAAACAATCAGCAGATTCGGTTTTCAGTACCATCTCTATGCTGATGACACCCAATTATACACCTCTGCTCCGGACATCACCCCTGCATTACTACAAGAGACCAGTGATTGTCTTTCTGATGTGTCTAACATTATGTCCTCCGTCTACCTAAAACTGAATCTGTCAAAAACTGAACTACTCGTCTTTCCTCCCTCCACTAACCTACCTGTGCCCGATATTGCCATTTCTGTTTGTGGCTCAACCATTACTCCCCAGCAACAAGCCCACTGTCTTGGGGTCATTTTTTATTCAGATCTTTCTTTCACTCCTCACATCAAATCACTCGCTCGTTCATGTCATCTACACCTCAAAAACATCTCAAGAATCAGGACTTTGACTCGGCAAAAACTCTTACTGTTGCTCTTATTCATTCTCGTCTTGACTATTGCAGTGCTCTACTAATTGGTCTCCCTCTTACTAAACTCTCCCCTCTCCAATCCGTCCTTAACGCAGCAGCCAGGATCATATTCCTCGCCAACCGCTACACCGATGCCTCTTCCCTGTGCTAGTCATTGCATTGGTTGCCCATCCAATATAGAGTTCAATTTAAACTTATCACGCTTACCCACAAAGCACTCCATGCTTCAGTACCCCCCTACATCTCCTCTCTTGTCTCAGTCTACCACCCTACACGTGCCCCCCATTCTGCAAATGACTTAAAACTAAAATCCTCCATAGTCCGAACTTCCCACTCCCATCTCCAAGATTTCTCGCGTGCTGCGCCAAGTCTTTGGAATGCACTACCCAGGACAGTTCGATTAATTCCCAATACCCACAGTTTCAAGCAAACCCTAAAAACACATTTCTTTAGACTGGCGTATCGCCTAAACACACTCTGTCCGTCCCAGTTTTCCCCCATATTAAAATCTTCTTCAACTTCAGGTTCATACCAACCATGCACTTAATAGCCTCTGTCAGGACTGTACACAATACTGGCTGGCGACCAGTCCATGTATTATTATTTATCCTATTTAGTATATCAAGGCTGCATTATACAATATATGTACTTTTTACCTTTTGTGTCTCCCCCATTTCCTCATAGACTATAAGCTTGCGAGCAGGGCCCTCACTCCTTTCGATATGAGATATGCTTATTCTGTATTGTCTGTATATGTCCCCCCTAAAATTTGTAAAGTGCTGCGGAATATGTTGGCGCTATAAAAATAAAAACTATTATGATTATTATTATTATTTACTTGCTTCCATCCCAGCTGGGTTCCACTTCATCCTTCCTGCTGCTCCTGAGATTCCAGAGCATGTCAAGCCCTCACCACCCATGTGCTTTCTAATTTTCTGCATCAACACCCAGGGTCCATGTGCCCACCTGGACCTGGGGCTTAGAGGATCCACCTCACCTGGTGAACCTTGACATTGACTGCATCATGTGCCGTAGTTATGACAACACCACTGCCATATCTGGGGCAATTTTTTGGTGTACATTTTTTGGAAATTTATCAAAAAAGTGTGAGATGAAGCCTTACTCATACTTGACAATATATATTATTTCATAGATTAGTGGACACTTGTGGATGAGAACAAGAGGGAGCTAAAGGACTGTGTATTGTCCATCCGAAATCAATCAGAAAACAGTATTGTCCATCACGATAAAGACTATCGTATTAAAAAAAAAATAAAAAAACAGAAGTTGATCCCATTGCAAGGAGAAAACGTTTCTGCTCTGCTGATGAGACCCACGTTCATTTTTTATATGAAATACAAACTCTCCCATGTATAGTTAATGTGGCTGTAGAAATGTTAGTAAGTGATACTTATTGTACAATAATAATTTGTACATTTAGGCCCCGATTCATTAAAGCGCTCACATGTAAAGCGCCATGGAATAAATGGCGCTATAATAATAAGTCACCCCCTGGGATGTTTTTCCTATGGGCATACAGGTAACAGAATGATTAAACTAAACCTACCTGTATGCCTCATAGCTGTGATCTAGTTGTTGAGAAATACAATTTTAATCTTTTATATTTATGATTTCTTCCAGGCTCCGGGACGTGTGGTGCCTGGAAGAAATCTCTGCCGCCTGCCTTCATTCCCATACCACCCCCTTCCCCTGCACGTCACACTGCCCTGTGACGTGCAGTTGCGGCGCCGTTATCCCGTGCCTGTGCCCTGCTCTCGCGCAGTTGTGGGTACCTTATCCGCCCTGCTATGGGCAGTGTCTTCATCCTTCTTCTGCGCAGGTGCCAGCAAGTCCCTGTGCAGTAGCAGTGACTCGCTGGAGCCAGCACAGAAGAAGGATGAAGTGATCAGAAGGAGAAGGATCAATGCAGTCTGATGTTTCACATAGACTTGTATGGGTGTGCGTGATCTGATTATTGGATGCACTCGAAGCAAGCGAATTGGCATGAGAAAAAAAAGTGCTCCTCGGCACTGCCCCATAGTATAGCATAACATATAGCACTCAGCCATGTTATACGCTAGTGTGAGCGAGCCCTAGCAATAACCTTGCTACCCTGACTTTCTGCCTGTTGGACTTCAGACTGCATATATTCTTGGTACTGGGAATTGTTGTCATCAAAGATTGGGGAAAATATCTCTGTAATATGGAGCAGTTGGAGAAACCTCTTGATTACACACAGAGGTTGTGGAGATTCGCCATAAAACTTTATGGTCATTGGATCAGGACGATGAAAAAAAAAATTCAACTGTGATTTTTAGTTTCTTATTATAACCAAATGCTGATTGTGTCAATGTATATTCAACAAGCAATTAACTGTTCCGCTTTCCTACATGACTTTCAATCTTTTACTAGGACATATGAAGTATAGCACACGTAAAAAAGACAATGAAAAAGAAAATTTTGCCTCTATGAGGAAACATGTTTATGCAATTACTGTCAGGATTATCGACGAAAGTCTTCCATCTCGCCCTCTTCTTCATCATCCCACATCATATCCATTTCAGGATCTCACAGACACAGATTCCTTGTCTTTTATGCCAGGATATTATTCCAGTCACTGTTGAAAAAAAAGGAAAAACAAATGCACCCAGTAGGAGATCACAACCAGAATTTCAATAAAGCCAATATTAGTAGAGTAAAAAACTCCACAGCCATAAATTAGATCTGTACCTGTGAAAATGGTCATGGAGAATAATAGTTCACTAAAAAGTTGCACATATCTTAAGGCTACCAGCTGGATTTTACATGAATGTGTTGTGTCCCTCTAAGGCTATGTTCACACGTTATGTTTTTGCAGCATTATTTTTGCTGTGTTTTTTCTGCAAATTTTCAGCTGCATTTTTCCTAACTGTTTTGTTAAAGAGCTGTGTTTTTTGCAAAATGCAGCAAGTCACTTCTTTCAGCATTCTTGCAGCGTTTTTCACCCATAGAAAGGAATGGGTAGTGCAAAAATGCTGCAAAAACACATAAAAAAACACAGGTATCAGGTTTTACTGCGTTTTTGGTGCCAAAACCTGAGGAAGTTGAGTCAAGTTTTTTTTTTATGCACTAAAGTTTATCAGCATGCAAAAGAGACGAATGAACACTGACAAAAACGCAGCAAAAATACAGCAAAAAAACTCAGGAAAAACTCATCAAAACCTACTTTTTTGACGTTGCTTCTTTATGGTCAAGAGAGCATGTTTTTGCCTGCTGAAAAAAATGCAGCAGAATACAATATAGCCTAAATATGCGACTTAATACATTCACAAAGTTATATCTCTGCGGTCAGGTTCACACTAGTGTAAGCAAAATCATCAATTTTACGTCCAGAAAAAAATGATGATCTCATCTGTATTGTCATCCGTATGCCATGCATCCATCTTTTTACATCTATATGCAATCTGTATGTCCATTTTGTACATCCGTATGGCATCCATTTTATGCATGAACACTTTAATAAATAATGAAAGGTCAAATACAGTTTCCTATCTTTATACTTATAATGGAAGCATGAAAAACGTAGGACATACGGATAGCAACCCATATGTGATCTGTTTTTTATGCAACAATTAACTTATAATGGACGAGCCTGGTCCAGAATATGTCTCAAAGTAGTGCAGGCTCCAATTTTTTACATGCAGACCATGGGTCCACGTGTAAAAATGTTCATGTGAACTATCACATTGACGTATATTTAGTGTGCTGTCCGTTTGCTACCTGTTTTGCATACAGACAGCACACGTACAAGCCCCAACTCTGTGCGAATGCATGTGGTTCATTGGATGAATAAGTGCACAACTTTGCAGGTAGCATCTCAGTATGACCACCTGTTGAATTATCAATTGGGAGTGGTATTCCTGTTTGATTGGTAAATGGCTTTCAGTTAATGATTGTCCCCGACTGCACGTTATTATAAAGAAGCAAATACCTCACCTTCCCTGTGTTCACCAGCGAGTCTCCACCAGTGTCTGACATTGGTTGCGGCACTGATGTCACGTCGACAATGTGGCTGCCAATCAGTGATATCATCAGCTCTGCCCTTATATACAGAACACCCTACTCAGACCACTGAGCTTATGGATTGGCTGCCATGCTGTAGACGCAGCCAATGTCAATCATCAGGTGCAGCGGACATACTTGCCTGTGGACCCACTTGCCTGTGGTCACAGGAAAAGTGAGTACATTACGGTTTGACTCTTTATAATAATTTGTAGCTGTGCACCAACATGTATAAAAAGTGAACAAAGGGCCTGATTCATCAAAGCTTTTATTCTGGTGTGAAAACTTTGAAAAGTTGCATAATTTGGGGGCAATTGGAGGCTGCTCTAAAATTATGCAACTTTTGGTGATCTCACGACATTTTCGCCCTGCTCCAACAAAGTGAGCAAAGGTGGGGCAGAATGGGGACATTGCAACTGCCACTCTTCAAATTCATGATGAGCAGCGGCGTTCGCTACACCAAAAATTTTACTACAGCAGGGATTAGAGTAGGATTTATGCCGAGGCGAACCCTGAGGCTCATGCTACTTGTACGACACTCTTAATTCACTAAGCCTCTTCATGAATCAGGAATGTATGACTCCAGCACATCTCCTCATCAAGACCGGCCGTTCTTGATGAATCGGGACCTAAGTTTTTAATATCTCTTGACTATAATTATTTCACTTGATTTTAAATACCTTTGGGGTGGCCATGTAATGTTATACTTTATGCTATGCATATTGATGGTAGCTAATAGAGATTAGTTTTTCTAAAATATTCATTACACGGCAAATACTGCAAAGCCTCCAATTGCCCTGAAAAAAAGTGAACAGGTGATAAGTATTCTTCTCTGCTATCATATCTGTACACTTTCTTCGGTGTTTTATTGCTTTATCTCCCTTTCTCTAAAACTAAGCTATAAGCTGTGACTAATGTCCTCTCTTTATCCAGATTCACCACAAAATAGATGGTGCATTCCCTGCCTCAGTGTTATGCATCTGGGTTCGAACCTTTGTGCTTTGTGGTTGGCTTCTCTGTCCTCCGAGCCACTGCACATGCACATTTTCTTTGGGTGTTTAGTATCTGTTATCCTTTCTTCAGTCTTTTTAGGGTAACAGGTGTTGTCATTTACTCATTTGTTTGCCCTATCACATTTCGGTGGCACCTTTATATACTTTCTCCCTGCTGGTATTTCTTGCTGGTGATAGGAAAATAGAAATCGCCAGAGCACTAAGCAGAAGGGGACATGACTTTGGGAGGGGTGGACCTTTAACTCCTGCAGCTTTGTTTGTATAGCTGTGCAGACTCTAATCAAGTGTGATTCTGCTTTAAGAGTAGGATCACAGTATTGTCTGTGCCTGCTGTCTCACTGTGAGGAGGGTGGGGCTTACATAGAGGAGGTAACTCTCTGACTTGTCTTTCTCTCTTTTTCTCACCAGATGAACTGGAGGAAACATCACCCGCCCTCCTGCCCTGTTATAATCACTGTCCTAAAACGTTTTATTCAACCATTACTTGTATATCTTGTACCATGTCCAATTTTATCATGGCTATACAGAGTTAACATTAGCATTAATCTTCTAAGCCCAAGGGAAGGGCAATCCTTTAGCCATGGTTCCCTAAAGGTTTCCTCCACAGGGAGTTTTTTCCTCTCCTGAGTAGTGTTGAGCGAGCACTAAAATGCTCGGGTGCTCGAAGCTCGGGCCGAGCTCGCCGTGATACTCGGGTGCTCGACCCGAGCAACGAGCCCAATGTTAGTCTATGGGAGACTCAAGCATTTTTGCGGCGGCTCCCCCGGCAGTCTTTTAAAAGCCTAACAAGTGCCCAAAACGATAGTGACAGTGCTCAAATGACATGGGGACAGCATGGGGATCGCCCCAGGAAGCATTTCTGACCCCCAGGTCACTGCTGTCAACAACGTGGTCAGAGGTATTAAGCCACTTTTACAGGCTCAAAATAAAACGTTCAAAAGCGAAAGTGAAAGTGCTTTCCTGTGAAATATGTTAAGGATAGTGTTGAGCGATACCTTCCGATATCAGGAAATATCGTATCGGATTGGATCGGACCGATACCCAAAAAGTATCGGATATTGCCGATTCCGATACAGGAAACCAATGCAAGTCAATGGGACACAAATATCGGAATGAAAATAAACCCTTTCTTTCCTTGTAGGTTAATTCTACATGAAGTAAAACAACTAAGAATAATGTAGAATGTATTACGCGAAAAGCCGGCAATTCATCAGCGGCATACACCGGTACCCGACAATTTACAACAGAAAGAATAGAGCTTCACACATAGATTAGATAGATAGAAACATGTCAGTCACATATATATGAAGTACAGTGACAGTGTTGCTTACTGTACTTGTCATTTAGTGTAAAGGATTTATTTAAAAATATAATAGTGTTTTCATGCACCGTCTCTTTAAAAAAGCCGGCCGGCATTTCAGCATCTGTACCCGACAATTTAGAATAGAAGGAATAGAGAATCATACATAGATTAGATAGATAGAAACATGTCAGTCACATATATATGAAGTACAGTGACAGTGTTGATTACTGTACTTGTCATTTAGTGTTAAAATAAAGGATTTATTTAAAAAAAAATTGGCGTGGGGTTCCCCTTAATTTTAGTCTCTAGCGGAGGTTAAGCAGATGGCTGGGGCAGATGTTTGAAGCCTGGGAAGGGGGTAATACCCACGGAGCTTCCCAGGCTACTAATATCAGCCCCCAGCTGAATATCTAGCCTTTACTAGCTATTAAAATGGGGGACCCCCTCAAAAAAATGACGTGGGGTCCCCCCTAATTTAATAGCTAGCAAAGGCTAGGCAGACAGCTGGGGGCTGATATTAATAGCCCAGGAAGGGTGCCATGAATATTGGCCCCCTCCCAGGCTAGAAACACCAGCCGTCAGCCACCCCAGAAATGGCGCATCCATAGGATGCGCCAATTCTGGCACTTAGCCTCGCTCTTCCCACTGCCCTGTAGCGGTGGCAGTGGGGTAATAGGGCTGGGGTTGATGTCAGCTTATAATGCCAGCTGACATCAAGCCCAGGTTAGTAATGGAGAGGCGTCTATAAGACACCCCCATTACTAACCCCATAGTCAAAGTTAAAAAAAAAAACACAAACACCCAGAATAAAGTCCTTTTATATAAACACACAATTCTTTATTGTTCTAAATTAAACTCTACTTACCATCACGCCCATTCCAGCTGAAGCCAACGATCTCCTGCAATAAAAGAAAAATAATAAAGCAACCTCATCCTTACCTTTCCATGGTTCCCAGGACGGCTTCAGCTCTGCTACATCAAGATGACAGGCTGGACCGCAGCAGAACGCTGCCATCCAGCCTGCAGACACTGAGAAGCGCAGGCATGCTTGCGCTCCTCAGTGTCTCTCTGTGACGGCATCCAGATGAGCCGAGGTCATGTCCAATGAACTCAGCTCACCTCATGCACGTCACTGACAGCGTGGGAGAATTCTCCTGCACTCAGCGCTTCAGCGTGAGAATTTTCCCACGCTGTCAGTGACGTGCATGAGGTGAGCTGAGTTCATTGGACATGACCTCACCTCATTCACGTCACTGACAGTGTGGGAAAATTCTCACGCTGAAGCGCTGAGTGCAGGAGAATTTTCCCACGCTGTCAGTGACGTGCATGAGGTGAGCCGAGTTCATTGGACATGACCTCGGCTCATCTTTATGCTGTCACAGAGAGACACTGAGGAGCGCAAGCAAGCCTGCGCTTCTCAGTGTCTGCGGGATGACAGGCTGGATGGCAGCGTTCTGCTGCGGTCCAGCTTGTCATCTCGATGTAGCAGAGCTGAAGCTGTCGTGGGAACCATGGAAAGGTAAGGATGAGGTTGCTTTATTATTTTTCTTTTATTGCAGGAGATCGTTGGCTTCAGCTGGAATGGGTGTGATGGTAAGTATGGTTTAATTTAGAACAATAAAGAATTGTGTGTTTATTTCAATTAAAGGACTTTTTTCTGGGTGTTGTGTTTTTTTTAAATACTTTACTAGAAATTCATGGTGGTCATGTCTAACATTGGCGTGACCCCATGAATTTCGGGCTTAGGGCCAGCTGATAATGCCAAGCTGGCCTTAACCCCTTTATTACCCAGTGAGCCACCGCACCAGGGCCCTGGATGAGTTGGGTACAGCGCCAGAAGATGGCGCTTCTATGAACGCGCCATTTTCCGGGGTGGCTGCGGACTGCAATTTGCAGCGGGTGGGGCCCAGAAAGCTTGGGCCTCCCTGCGCTGCGGATTCCAGCCCCCAGCTGCCTAGTTGTACCTGGCTGGACACAAAAATAGGGCGAAGCCCCACGTATTTTTTTTTTAATTATTTCATGAAATTCATGAAATAATTAAGAAAAAAAGGGCTTCCCTATATTGTTGTGTCCAACAAGGTACAAATAGGCAGCTGGTGGTTGGGGGCAGCCCGTTCCTGCCTGCTGTACCTGGCTGGACACAAATATAGTGCGAAGTCCCACGTCAATTTTTTTAAAATTATTTCATGAAATAATTTTTTTAAAAAAGGGCTTCCCTATATTGTTGTCCGGCCAGGTACAAATAGGCAGCTGGTGGTTGGGCGCAGCCCGTTCCTGCCTGCTGTACCTGGCTGGACACAAATATAGGGCGAAGCCCACCATCAATTTTTTTGTAATTATTTCATGAATTTCCTGAAATAATTTTAAAAAAATTGACGTGGGGCTTCGCACTATATTTGTGTCCAGCCAGGTACAGCAGGCAGGAACGGGCTGCGCCCAACCACCAGCTGCCTATTTGTACCTGGCCGGACACAACAATATAGGGAAGCCCCTTTTTCTTTATTATTTCATGAATTTCATGAAATAATTTAAAAAAAAAATACGTGGGGCTTCTCCCTATTTGTGTGTCCAGCCGTTACAACTAGGCAGCTGGGGGATGGAATCTGCAGCGCAGGGAGGCCAAAGCTTTCTGCCCCCCCCGGTGCAAATTGCAGTCCGCAGCCACCCCGGAAAATGGCGCGTTCATAGAAGCTAGATGCTGTACCTGGCTGGCATACAAAAATATGGCAAAGCCCACGTCAACATTTTTGGGAAAAATTAATTAAAAAATAAATAATAATTTAGGGACTGCATCTTTATTAACTCCTCAAATGTCATTTAGTGTTAAAATAAAGGATTTATTTTAAAAAAAATTGGCGTGGGATCCCCCATAATTTTAGTCTCTACCGGAGGTTAAGCAGACGGCTGGGGCATATGTTTGAAGCCTGGGAAGGTGGTAATACCCACGGAGCTTCCCAGACTACTAATATCAGCCCCCAGCTGAATACCTAGCCTTTACTAGCTATTAAAATGGGGGACCCCCCAAAAAAAATGACGTGGGGTACCCCCTATTTAATAGCTAGCAAAGGCTAGGCAGACAGCTGGGGGCTGATATTAATAGCCCAGGAAGGGTGCCATGAATATTGGCCCCCTCCCAGGCTAGAAACACCAGCCGTCAGCCGCCCCAGAAATGGCGCATCCATAGGATGCGCCAACTCTGGCACTTAGCCTCGCTCTTCCACGCTGCCCTGGTGCGGTGGCAGGGGGTAATAGGGTTGGGGTTCATGTCAGCGCCAGCTGCCATGAAGCCCAGGTTAGTAATGATGGGCGTCTATAAGACACCCCCATTACTAACCTACAAAGTGTTAAAAAGAAAAAACACACTACACCCAGAAAAAAATAATTTATTTGAAATAAAACACACAATTTTATTTAATTCTTTTTTTACTAAAAAAAAATAGTTACCTTTCCACGTTCCTGCGCTGATCTCCCATGCACAGCTGTCACATCTGGAGATGGTGACAGCTGTGCATGGCTGCTGTAAGCTCACACTGCCGGGAACACGTCCGCCGGGAGCCCCTGACTGAGGTCACCGGAGTGCATTCAGTCAGCGCAGCTCCAGAGACCTCCTTTACGGCACTGCTGTACCGTGGGAATATCTCACGATACAGCAGGGCCGTAAAGGAGCTAACCGGAGCAGCGCTGCCTGAACTCCGGCGAACCCGCTTATGCAATGACGGGGCTGCTTTACGGTCCCATCATTCTAGCGGCGGCAGCGGTTCAGGGCGGTCACATTCTATGTGGCTGCTCTAAACTGGAGATCATCATGGGACACTCGTGGACTACTACGGAGGGGTAAGGATAAGGTTGTGGTTTATTATTTTATATTTTATTACAGGAGATCGATGGCTTCGGGGAATTAGGTGTCTAGGTGAGTATAGGTGTAGTTTTTTATTTTTTACTTTATTTTAGGTGGCAATCGGCGGGGACAGGTAATGTATGAACTAATTTATTGTAGGTAACCACTGGCCACCAATGACATGTATTTAAAATGTATTGGGGACACAGTAGGGCAATTTATATAGCAGGATCAGGCTGATGGGAACTACTGCTCCCATCGAGCTGATCCTGCTGGCACGAGTGGACGGGGGACAGACATAGGCCGATGGGAGTAGTAGTGTCACATCGGCCTATGTCTGCCTGCACGCACACACCCGCAGACATCGCACAGACACCGCACACACTCGCAGACATCGCACAGACACCGCACACACTCGCAGACATCGCACAGACACCGCACACACCCGCAGACATCGCACAGACACCGCACACACTCGCAGACATCGCACAGACACCGCAGACATCGCACAGACACCGCGCACACACCGCGCACACATCGCACAGACACCGCACACACCCGCAGACATCGCACACACTCGCATACACACCGCACACACTCGCAGACACACGCACAGACACCCACACACACCAATTATGACGGGCTGATTGTCTGGGAGGTGACGCTGTGCGGCCAGCCAATCACTGTAATGCCCACAAACAACATGGCTGCGGCATTACAGTGACTGACTGGCAATCCCTGCATGTTCATTGGCTCTGTAAAGAGCACCAAACATGCAGGGCGGAGACCCGAGCTCCCGCCCGAGTAACCCGGAAATGCTCGGTGCTCGCCGAACATCCCGAGTAGCGTGATGCTCGGGCGAGTACCGAGCAGTATCGAGCATGTTCGCTCAACACTACTCCTGAGCACTGTGGGATGACTCTTTGTGAGTCAGAGGTTTGTCAAGTTTGCCCTTTGCAGGGACATCTACTTTGTAAGTTTACCAAAGTGATTTATAGAATAAAAAACTAAAAGTGTCATACGTGGCTTGGAATTTATAATCCGTCACAGCTTTACGGTTTCGAAGTCAGATGAAAGTTTCAGACAAGTTAAGGTGGACTCATTTTAACTAATAGAGGATGTAAAACCTCATGGTGGTGAAGAGGCTCTTCTTTGATGGCCAGCCTGAAGGATGTTGTAATGGTAACATCAATCAAGGGCGGGCATGGTGGTTAAGCACAGGAGTGAGGATAATAGAGTCATTGGTGCCCTGAAAGTTTATTGGCTCTGCTTGAATGGCAAGCCAGTGCGTGCCGCCCCTTTATGGTTGTCTGTCCTGGTGCTGTATGTCAGACAGCTGGGGATATCACAGTACTGGTGAATCCCAATGTACTAGCACTTCACCTGACTCATAATGTGTTTGTTTTAATCCTGTAATTTAAATAAAGCTGTGGCTATTTTGACAACCAAAATAATGTGTTTTGTGTATTTATTCCATTGTTGAGGTTTACTGTAGTTATGGTTGTTTTAAGATGAAGTGGAGGTCCGTCCCATATCCAAAAGTCAAGTGTTTTTAGTGTGTTACTTATTTTCCCAAGTGAGTTGCTACACTATCATAATACTCAGCTTCTATACAGCCTATAATAGTCCCTCCTGATTGGCTGTGGTACACCATATGATGTGATGCCATGCCCAAGGTCATGTGTCTCTGACTGATGCAGTCTTCTGTGATGTGCAAAATGACGTTAGCCATTTTTGGCGATTTGTGCAATGTTAAAACGCAAACTATTTGAATTCGCTGGGTTGCTTGCATTCCTAAAAACTCACCATGAATAAAATTTGCATCAAATCGATTTGCTCATCCTTAATGATTAATATATTGAGGAAGATGATCATGGATGCCGAGAATGTTTTATTTGTTTTGGATTAAACATTGGAGGAGGCCATATTTTTTCATGGGCCTCCATTGGGATTTGGTGCAGTCTTGCACATAATTGAATTTAGGATATACGATCTTCGAACCTTAGCAATGTACTTATCAGGTACGCCTAACCTTTTGTGAAATCAAACTTCTGTAACATAATCCATAACCTGATTGTTAATTCGTACATTTGGGAATAGCATTCCTTTATACTGTATAATCTCTGTCGATTGAGAAACAAATAGTGACAGATTCTTTAAATCATCAGGAAATTTGACGAGCATTATACTGCGGGTTGTAACGAGAATATCCTTTTTCTTTTCAGTGCCTTGAACAGACGGTATAACTCAGCTGTAATCTTCATGTCATGCCTTAACCGTTGGGAATTTTTTCAATGCGAAATTCAATATGTTCAGCAGATCGAGCCAACTTTTCGTAAAATAAAAACTCAACCTATCCAATAAACAAGCACACCAAGGGCCTATTTTTTGTGTTTTCATTAAACATCACAGACTCTGCCACACAAAGAACAAGTATAATACTATGTTCCCACGATGAGCTTTTGGTGAGTTTTTGATGTTGCAGATTTGTTGCACCATTTGTCCACGAATTAAGTAAATTAGGTTACCTGTGCTTTTTTCATTGTGTTTTTGAGCACTTTTTTTACTTGTGTGTTTATTGCGTTTTTTGACGCTGCATTTGTTTGTGTGTGTGTCATGTTTTAAACAAAGCTGATTTGTTTTTGATATTTCCTGCACATGAAGCTCAGTATACCCGTAGGAGAAATTGACATTGTGCAGATTTCAAACCTGCACCACAGGTCAGTTTATGCTGAGTAAAAAAAAAAAAGCACAGTGGGCAGGAGATTTCTATAAACCCTATCCACAGACACAGCATTTTTAGACCCAGTGAAAATACACAGTGTCAAAAACTAAACAAAAACTCCCCATGGACACACAGCCTAAAGAAACAAGAAACAGCTTAAAAGAAAATAAAAAAAAAGAGTGCCACATAGGGTGATAACGTAAAGCAAATTGGTGATATGAATATAGGATCGATCCTCACTTTTTAGACAAAGTTCCCACGATGAGTATTTGGTGAGCTTTTGATGTTGCAGATTTTCTGTAGCATTTCTGCTTAAATTGGGTCACTTGCATTTTTTTTAAGGTGCATTCTTCTACGTTTGTTTTTATAAATTTTTTTCATCTGCGGTTCTTGGCATTTAATGTTTTCATCAAAACAGCTTTGTTTTGGAATCTTCCTGTTACTTGAAATGCACTAAAAACACCTAAGCAATTTTTTATCTGTCGATTTTCCTCATCTCAGTCTGGAAAATCCGCAAATAAAACGCATGGTTACTGCAAGAGAAATTGACATGTTGCAGATCTGCAGCTCAGTTTACATAGCATTAAAAAAAAAAAAAAAGTACAGGAGGCATGGGATTTCTATAAAACACTTTGCTGTAACTCTAAAATGCTGTGTTTTTTGGATTATATGCAACACAAAAAACACAGCAAATACTTAACTTCCAATATGTTTACACATTGCGTTTTTGTTGCTTTTTTTTCTGCAGGCAAAACCTGCTCTCTTGGAAGTAAAGAAGCTGCTTACAAAAAGCAAGTTTTGCTGCTTTTTTGCTGCGTTTTTATTGTCTCTTGTGCATGCTGATAAAGTTTAGTGCCCCCCAAAAAAACATGAAGCAACTTCCTTAGGTTTTTTTACCAAAAACGTAGCAAAACCTGATACCTGCGTTTTTTGCACTTACCCATTGCTTTCTATGGGTGAAAAACAACGCTGAAAGAAGTACCATGCTGCAGAAAAACAGCATCTATGTTTCAATTCAGTCAGGAAAAAAAGACAGTGTGTGCATGAGATTTTTGAAATCTCATAGCTTTTGCTGGTACTGTAAAATGCTGCTTAAAATTTTCGTAAACCAAAAAATGCAGCAAAAACACAATTTGTGGACATGGCTTTAGGGTATGTTCACGCACCTCGTTTTTTCCACATTTTTCCCTATGGGTTTTTGCTGCAATTAAGGCAGCATTTTACGGTCCCAGTAAAGTGAATGGGATTTCTGATTTGCTTATTTTCTTCCTTAACTCCTTCGCAACCCTGGGATTTTCCGTTTTTGCATTTTCATTTTTTGCTCCCCTTGTTCCCAGAGCCATAGCGTTTTTATTTTTTGGTCAATATGGCCGTGTGAGGGCTTATTTTTTGCGGGATGAGTCGTACTTTTCAACGCCATTACTAGTTTTACCATATCGTGTACGGGAAAAAAATTCCAAGTGAGGTGAAATTACAAAAAAAGTGTAATACCACAGTTGTTTTTCTTTTATTTTTTTACCACGTTCACGGAATGCTAAAACTGACCTGCCATTATTATTCTCCAGGTCATTACGAGTTTGTGGACACCAAACATGTATAGGTTCTTTTTTATTTAAGTGGTGAAAAAAAATTCCAAAGTTTGCTTAAAAAAAAAAAAAAAGCGCCATTTTCCAAGGCCCGTAGTTTCTCCATTTTTCGGGATCTGTGGCCGGGTGAGGGCTTATTTTTTGCGAACCGAGCTGAAGTTTTTATTGATACCATTTTGTGGTAGATCCAATGTTTTAATCACCCGTTATTGCAATGTTGTGGCAACCAAAAAACGTAATTCTGGTGTTTAGAATTTTTTTCTCGTTACGTCGTTTACCGATCGGATTAATTATTTTTTATATTGATAGATCGGGCAATTCTGAACGCGGCGATACCAATTATGTGTACGTGTTCTTTTGTTTTTTTTTAATTTTATTTTGAATGGGGCGAAAGGGGGGTGATTTAAAATTTTATATATATATATTTTTTTATATTTTTAAAAACATTTTTTTTCACTTTTTGCTTGCTTCTATAGTCTCCATAGGAGACTAGAAGCAGCACTTGTCTGATCGCCTCTGCTACACAGAGGTGATTAGCAGATCACCTCTGTGTAGCAGAAATGGTCCTGTGCTATGAGCGCGGACCACGAGGTGGCGCTCATAGCGATCAGCTCATGACCACCACTGGAGTCTGCTGCAGACCCAAGGGTTTTCATGCCCACGCATCGGTGACCCGCGATCACGTGACGGGGTCACCGATGGGCGGGGCAAGTGACGCTTTTCCGCCGTGGCGCTGTTAAATGCCGCTGTCAGAGATTGACAGTGGTATTTAACATGTTAACAGCCGCGGGTGGATCGCGATTCCACCCGAGGCTGTTGCAGGCACATGTCAGCTGTAAGAATCAGCTGACATGTGCCTGGTTCAGTGCGGGCTCAGCGCCGGAGCCCTCACTGAACCGGGGGTTACAGCCTTGTGCATACAAATATGGCACAGGCTGTAAAGGGGTTAAAGATTTGAAGCAGTTTCATATCTGCAGCATGTCAATTTTTTCAGAATTTTTGGAGCGTTTTTCACCCATTTTAATGAATCGGGAAAAAACGCATTAAATAAAATAACGCATCAAAAATGCACTCTTTTTATGCATTATTTTTCCTGCAGAGACACGTTTTTGATGTAGAAATATCTGTAGCAAATATGTAACGTATGCACTACTAAGTGACTTGAGTGAAACTGAACTGAACTGTATATAGTTACCCGGAAAGGTATAGCAGGAATGCTGCAAGTTTGAAAAGTTTTGTGTGTGGTTACTTAATTACCCGGTGAGGGTACCAGAACTTGTAGGCTGAGGACTGTGAGCAGCCAAAAACTTTTACTTGTACATAGTTTGCACTTCTTAAAGTGCCCCTTATTGGTTTTATATTAAAAGACCACTGAACAAAAACCTGTTTGGCATGGCCGAAGACGTGGTCCAACACCTGGATCACCTATGCCCTGCAGCCACGCCCAGGGCCTACGTTGAGGGTTTTCGGACTGGTCCCTCATGTTCACCAGATAGCACCTTGTTCAGTGGAATGGACACCTGGTTACAGATCACGCTGTAACCTGCTAAAAATGTTTTATCAGGAAAATGTTTTACATATATGAAGAAAGTTTTATAATGTTTGATAGAAAGTAATAAGAAATATGCAACGTTTAAGAAATGTGTCTCCCATAAAGGGAAGAAAAGTTGTCTATTTACTGTTTTATCTGCTTAAGCATTTAAAATTTTGTATGTCTAAAACTGTTTTTGCTCTGTTCCAGCCCGCGGACGTGCTGTGCTTTACCAGGGGGGGTATGTGGCACCCCTGCGGGTTTAGTCGCCACAGAGGTACTGCATCTTACCCAGAGGTGTGGTATCCCACTCTCAGGTAAGGATGGAGTACTGCCCAGGACCCACACACTTGCATCCATTACACTCCACTTCAGTGGGAAGGGTGAGATTGCTCCTAAGGGAGAGCACAGTCCCTGGTCCCTAGCTGGAGGGTGGAACCATGTAGTGGGTGGAGGAAGTAGTTTAGGAGAGCACTTCAGTAGGAGTATAAGAAAACAAGGAACCATCTAGAAGCAGTCAGTCCTGCTCAGGAGAGCAGTGGAGGAGGTCCAGGCTCCTGACTCCAGTGCTTGGAGCAGGAAGAGATTAGATAGATAGATAGATAGATAGATGCTCCAAGAGGAACAGAAGGGATCCTGGGGGCACGGGAAGTACGGATGCCACCCGTGAGCCCAAATCTGCTGGAACGTAGAGGGATCAGGCCGCAGAGGGGACCGGACCCTAAACTAGTGGAGAACTACAAGGTTCAGCTAGAAACCGGAGGCTTCTGTACTTTTAGGGTGCAGATGCCAACCACCACAAATACATCGCAGAAAAGGTGGCCACAGAGGGTCCAGGGGACTGCAGGTCGCCCGACAAGATCCGAGGCTACCGGCGCAGGAAGACGACCGAGGAAGGCACATAGAACGGGGTCCCGTTTAAGTACTCCTGAGTTACTTGAGAGATTGCTGAACCCCTTCCTTGGTGAACGCAGGACGACGTGGGAGGTTACTCTAATACTGATAACCTGGAGTTCAACAACTGTGAGTAAACCTTGAAGACTGCACCCCACTGTGTCCTAGCATTATTATCTGTGCCATCCCCTGCACTACACTGCACAGCAACATCTATCACATCACTGCACTGCCCTGGAGCTTGGCTCTACCTGTGGAGAGCTGAACCAACTCTGCTGCGTCACCATCAGCTCCAGAGGATCTGCACCGCAGCAACGGCTCCCTATAGCCGCATACCACAGGTGGCGTCATGAACATAAAACTATAAAAACTATAATCCCCTTTTTATTGACCGCCCTGGGTCACGGACCGGGTCACTGCCACTGTGACATCCCCTGCACCGACCGGCCCGGCACCGAGTACCCCATGGCCCAGGGGGCGCATCATCAATGGCCCCCTCATCCCAAATCCTAATATGCATGGCCCCCTCATCCCCAGTCCTAATATGCATGGCCCCCTCATCCCCAATCGTGGTATGCATGGCCCCATTACTGAGCACATGAAAAAAAATAAACAATTCTACTCACCTTCCTTTCCTCTGCTCCAGCCCTGCGTCCTTAATAGCGCGCACTGTCAGTCGCTGCTCAGCGATCCTGTGTGCCCACTAGTAAAGAGACCCAGAGCAGGAGCCGGCGGCTGCAATTGATAATGTGCGCTGTTAAGGAGAATGAGTATTCACTCCTCTCCACTCCCATGGGTGTGGAGAGGAGTGAACATTCATTCTCTTTAGTAGTGGGCACATGTGATCACTGCAGCAATCGGTTACCGCTACTGCCTGTGTCCCGCTCTTCTGCCGCCGCTCCCTCCCACCCCACCATCCACAGCCGGAATGTAAGTGGGACCCTCACTCGAGTATAAGCCGAGGGGGGGCTTTTTCAGCATAAAAATGTGCTGAAAAATTCGGCTTATACACAAGTATATACGGTACTTGTTTACTGTAAAGAATAAGTTTAGAATTAGTATAGAAATCAGATCGCTCTATAGCAAAATGAAAAGCGTTCCCTAGTTATCCTTAAATTGGCCTGAGCTGGAATACTAGACATAGTCTATGCATGCTGTTTCTAGAAAACAATAGACTGCAACCCAGGGGCGTACATAGAAATCACGGGGCACCTTAGCAGAAGTTCTAAATGTGCTCCCTTCGCAAAAAATAATAATAATAATAATACTATTCAGTGGGGTCATAGAAGAGCATATCTCATAACTTTGCAGTCCTTACAAAGTAATCTTGCTCCTCTTGTAGCCCTTTAGTGTTCTTACGCACTAAGATAGCCCTCTCATGGCCCCCATGAAGTATGACACCAACAAAAATGCCCTCAAACACAGTGATCTACCCATACAGTGACCCCAATACAGTATGATGGCTCGACACAGCCCTCCAAACTGTATGATGGCCCTCCATACAGTATACTGTAGTCAGACTATGATTAAGAACTACCTAGTTCGAAATGCGTCAGATCCACTGGAGTAACTGAGTACAGTCCCCAGGGAAAAATTTTTTCCTTTTTGCCTTTTAATGAATTTATAATAAAAAAAAATTGTTTTTAATTATGTTCTCCCATACCTGTTGCTGGATACTCACTTCTATTGTTTGTAGTTGCCTGACAGCTCTAAATATGGCTACCAAAAACAAATTTGGTGCTCTTGGCTGTTTACCAGATTTCAAGGGTTGCCCATGCATTCAACCTTTAAACCCTGTATAGGGATCTGGTCTTACACAGGGACCCCTGGACAGCTGTTCAGGGGTGCATGCTGGTAGGAATAGCCAGGTAACTGGGTCAGAATCCGGAGGACAGACAAGGTACAAAAACGTTAGGCAAGATATTTGTCAGTAAAAGATCTGAGGTCAGTGTTAGAACCCTCCTGTTTGTTTTTTCCATCTTGTGTTTTGCGGTCACGTGACCATCTGCCTTTATATTCCAGCTCCGCCCTTTTGGCTGTGCTAGACTTCAGTGTTTGACTGTTTCTCTAGCCAGGTGCCTTTCTCTGTCAGTTTGCTTGGTCCTTCTGGGACCTCTAGTACCTTTTAGTCAGTTTGTCTTTTTGTGTTCTGCAACAACTTCTCTGTTTAGGAGGTGTCCCATATTTGTCCCAGTCCTTAGTTCTTTTAGGGATCCCTCCCCTTATGCTATAAGTCTTCGTTCAGACTAGCCGAGGACTAAGGCAGGTCTGTTCGCCACATCATAGAGATTCAGCTTAGTCTTACTGTAGGGACAGCTTTCCCCTATCTTTCCTTTAGTACTTGTTGCAGATCATAACAGTCAGAAACAGGAAAAATCCACTAGAAAACAGGAGCTGAAAATCAGACTGTGTTAAACAAAAATCAGAACTATAGCTGGCAACTTCTAACGGGAACCTGGGAGCTTTTGTAGGGTGTGATGCTGTCCAATTTTACAAGGTAGGGAGCTGATTATTCCAGCTAACAGCACACACTCATACTGCCAGACTAGACGGCACTGTATGTCCAGCCACCCTTGTCACTGGCTGGACAGAGCCTACGCTACCCCAAATCCTGCGCCTTCCAATGTCTTCCCAATCACCAGCGTCACTAGCAGAATGAACATGGCGGCAGCTAGGAAAAGCTACAGACATTGTAGTAACAGATCTGGGTGGAGATGTGACAACATCCAGAGCTCTCACCCAGCCTAAATTACAAGAGCTAAATCTAAAGCTTGGATCAGAGTACAAGCTGTATATCAGGAGGCCTGAAAATGAATGAAGGAATTAAGATTGGAGTCTGAACCTTAATGCCATTTTTATAACTACAGGTAACTCTAACGTATGCAGAAATAATTTTTTCCATGTCCTAATGTGTCCTTAGCGTTAACTACGTTAAGGAGACTAAAAGGTCCCATTCATATTCAGCTTCTTGATGTGCAAAACTGATAGAGACATACCCCAAGCGACTTGCAACAAAAGGTGGCGCTACAAAGTATTAACTCAAGAGTGCCGAATAATATTGCACGCCCCACTTTTCAGTTTTTAATTTGTTAAAAAAGTTTAAAATATCCAATAAATTTTGTTCCACTTCACGATTGTGTCCCACTTGTTGTTGATTCTTCCCAATTCGAATTTTATATCTTTATGTTTGAAGCCAGAAATGTGGCAAAAGGTAGAAAAGTTCAAGGGGGCCAAATACTTTCACAATGCACTGTATATTGATGTAAAATACTGACCAAATACTGAACGTGTGAGTATGACCTAGAGCAACTTTTTTACTGCTAAATATGTGACATAATCCTCCCATTCTTTCACATCAAAATAAAGAAAATGGTTACATTTTGAAAAGAATTACAAACTTCAAATCAAGTGGCTAAATTTACTTATAGCACACCAAAATTTTACTTATTATAGAATCCAAAATAAAGCCAAATTTGCCCAGGATTGTTTCTCTTCAAAAACTCATTTAAATAAATTAGTTTCTATGATACTGTTACATTTTACATAACTTACTTGTATATTTTTTTCACTCTAAAGGCATATTACTGGTGTTTGTGCAATGTTTTGACAACCATAGGTTAACATAAAGTCAGTCTGTACTATATTTTTCTTATGTCAATATTGGCAGAGTGCCCTGACTTGGAGTTCTTTAGTGGATTCCAGCCAGTCCAGACTTGAACACAATACAGTACATAATAGTAGACAGTATATAAGATGCAATCAGTTCAAAACACCATATATACTAATTTACAAAGAAAAGGATGAAGTAATTTACAAGCTTTAATAGTAGTACAATTGGCAAAAACCTAGTCATCATGTAACTTGCAACAGCATTTTGTCACCAAAATAGAACTGGACCAGCATAATTGTATACTGTTTCACTTAAAGGGGTATTCTCAAGTTGTCTCTTGAGGAATTCAGAGAAATGCAATCTATAATATAACCGGGGATGCGTATCTCTGTCTGAAGCCTCGATAGACTGCGCATGCGCTACGCGCAGTCTGGCTCCAAACAGAGGACCGCATCCAGCCATTTCAGGTAAGAGGAGTGTGTATGGCGCCGGAGATCACAGTATGCATAGTCACTGAGCGCATATCGCTATCTCTGACGCCATACTTACCTGACCGGTAATAGCGTTGCCACGGCGCCTCTCTTCACCAAGACCGGGGCAGGAGTGAGGCGTTGGATTGGCGTATGCGCATAGCGCTATCCGGCGCCATTTTACTGAAGATACATTTGCAGTGAGTCTTCAGCAAAATGGCGCTGGGCAGCGCGGTGCTCCGGCGCCGCTCTCCTCCCCCGGCCTCCGGCAGAACAGGACGCAGCAGCGCTGGAGCACAGAAGAAAGGTGAGTATAACTGTTTATTTTTTTGTATGTGTGTACAGTATGAAAGGGATGAGGGGGCCACACATACCAGGATTGGGCATGAGGGGTGCCATGCATACCATGATTGGGCATGAGGGGTGCCATGCATACCATGATTGAGCATGAGGGGTGCCATGCATACCATGATTGGGCATGAGGGGTGCCATGCATACCATGATTGGGCATGAGAGATGGTGTACCATGCATACCATGATTGGGCATGAGAGATGGTGTACCATGCATACCAGGATTGGGCTTGAGAGATGGGGTACTATGCATACCAGGGTAGGGGATGAGGGGTGCCACACAAACCAGGATTGGGGATGAGAGATGGGGTGCCACACAAACCAGGATTGGGGATGAGGGATGGGGTGCCACGCATATCAGGATTGGGGATGAGGGGTGCCACGCATACCAGGATCAGGGATGAGGGGTGCCACGCATACCAGGATCGGGGATGAGGGGTGCCACGCATACCAGGATTGGGGATGAGGGGTGCCACGCATACCAGGATTGGGGATGAGGGGTGCCACGCATACCAGGATTGGGGATGAGGGGTGCCACGCATACCAGGATTGGGGATGAGGGGTGCCACGCATACCAGGATTGGGGATGAGGGGTGCCACGCATACCAGGATTGGGGATGAGGGGTGCCACGCATACCAGGATTGAGGGTGAGGGGTGCCACGCATACCAGGATTGAGGGTGAGGGGTGCCACGCATACCAGGATTGAGGGTGAGGGGTGCCATGCATACCAGGATAG
This sequence comes from Phyllobates terribilis, assembly GCF_046119375.1. NCBI lineage: Eukaryota > Metazoa > Chordata > Amphibia > Anura > Dendrobatidae > Phyllobates > Phyllobates terribilis. The sequence continues at coordinate 121,360,643 of NW_027362762.1, read as the reverse complement.
GGATGAGGGGTGCCATGCATACCAGGATAGGATGGTGGGGACAGGATGGGGGCAGCACAAATACCAGGAGCGGGGCAGCACATACCAGCATGGGAGACCATATACCAATAAAAATGCTCGCCACCCGGGCATAGAACGGGTTCAATAGCTAGTCTCCTTATATCCTGGTTTCTCGCAGAGTGAGCTCTGGTGAATAGAAATGTAGTATTAGTAGTAGAGATGAGCGTTGTTCTACTCGAACTGTTCGCCAATCTCAAATTCGAGCTGTTTTGGGCGGTGTTCGAGACGGTCGGCGAACACGAACAATTTGAGAAAAATTCGGCTGTTCGAGGTTATGTTCGATAACTGTTCGTGCACCAAAATCATAACTGGATTTTTTCTCAGTAATGATGAAAATTAATGTTAATACGCAGTTTGAGTGTACAGCGGGGCGGGGGGAGGGGCAGGGGATGGATCTCTGCAGGAACAATGAAGATCTCCATTTTTTTTTCTCTTTCCCGCATTTGCAGTGGGGAGGTGCAATCTGTCAGCCTATCAGCAGCGCACACACAGAGCGAAGTGCTTTTTTTCACACAAGCAAGGGCATGTGTGATTGGCAGTGTATGTCACATGTCCTTGCCCTATAAGACCAAGCCATTTTCCCCGTCGCCACCATTTTCTCACTGCTGCAGCTGCGTGTTAGACGGCACCGCTGTTGCTGTGTGCGCTATACCTTGTTAATTTCAAGCCAATTTTCGCACAAATATACAGATAGCTTGGGAGTAGGGAATAGTTGTGATTGCAGTCCTTTTAAGGACTAGGTTACAGCATTTCCTACGACTTTTATCAAGCAGGTCTGTGCTCTTAAATAGATAGATTGTGGGAGTAAAGACTAATTGTAATTGGAGTCCTTTTCAGGACTAGGTTACATCAGTTCCTATCAGTTTTTGCCAGGCAGGTCTGTGCCAGTGCTGTGCAAGTTTTTTTCACAGCATTTGGCTGAATCTAGCAAAGCTAATCCTTTTTGGCCTATTGCAGAGTGTGTTAGTCAGTGGAGTAGCCTATCTTTGTTGCAAGATATACCACCTGTGTATAGAATACCAATTTTTTTACTGCACCTAGTGAAGTAAAATCTTTTGGGCATAGCATCATTCTATTAGTCCATCTATACTGACCTCCATCAGGTTGCAAACTGAATATAATTTTTTTCTGCATCTAGCTCTGAAAAAATATTTGGGCTTCTAGCAGTGTGTGGGACTTGGTCTATTAGTCCATCTATACTGACCTCCATCAGGTTGCAAATTAAAAATAATTTTTTTCTTCATTTATCTCTGAAAAAATATTTGGGCTTCTAGCAGCGTGTGGGACTTGTTCTATTAGTCCATCTATACTGACCTCCATCAGGTTGCAAATTAAAAATAATTTTTTTCTGCATCTAGCTCTGAAAAAATATTTGGGCTTCTAGCAGTGTGTGGGACTTGGTCTATTAGTCCATCTATACTGACCTCCATCAGGTTGCAAATTAAAAATAATTTTTTTCTGCATCTAGCTCTGAAAAAATATTTGGGCTTCTAGCAGTGTGTGGGACTTGGTCTATTAGTCCATCTATACTGACCTCCATCAGGTTGCAAATTAAAAATAATTTTTTTCTTCATTTATCTCTGAAAAAATATTTGGGCTTCTAGCAGCGTGTGGGACTTGTTCTATTAGTCCATCTATACTGACCTCCATCAGGTTGCAAATTAAAAATAATTTTTTTCTGCATCTAGCTCTGAAAAAATATTTGGGCTTCTAGCAGTGTGTGGGACTTGGTCTATTAGTCCATCTATACTGACCTCCATCAGGTTGCAAATTAAAAATAATTTTTTTCTGCATCTAGCTCTGAAAAAATATTTGGGCTTCTAGCAGTGTGTGGGACTTGGTCTATTAGTCCATCTATACTGACCTCCATCAGGTTGCAAATTGAATAAAAAAAATTTCTGCATCTAGCTCTGAAAAAATATTTGGGCTTCTAGCGGTGTGTGGGACTTGGTCTATTAGTCCATCTATACTGACCTCCATCAGGTTGCAAATTAAAAATAATTTTTTTCTGCATCTAGCTCTGAAAAAATATTTGGGCTTCTAGCAGTGTGTGGGACTTGGTCTATTAGTCCATCTATACTGACCTCCATCAGGTTGCAAATTAAAAATAATTTTTTTCTTCATTTAGCTCTGAAAAAATATTTGGGCTTCTAGCAGTGTGTGGGACTTGTTCTATTAGTCCTTCTATACTGACCTCCAGCAGGTTGCAAATTGAATATAATTTTTTTCTGCATCTAGCTCTGAAAAAATATTTGGGCTTCTAGCGGTGTGTGGGACTTGGTCTATTAGTCCATCTATACTGACCTCCATCAGGTTGCAAATTAAAAATAATTTTTTTCTGCATCTAGCTCTGAAAAAATATTTGGGCTTCTAGCAGTGTGTGGGACTTGGTCTATTAGTCCATCTATACTGACCTCCATCAGGTTGCAAATTAAAAATAATTTTTTTCTGCATCTAGCTCTGAAAAAATATTTGGGCTTCTAGCAGTGTGTGGGACTTGGTCTATTAGTCCATCTATACTGACCTCCATCAGGTTGCAAATTGAATAAAAAAAATTTCTGCATCTAGCTCTGAAAAAATATTTGGGCTTCTAGCGGTGTGTGGGACTTGGTCTATTAGTCCATCTATACTGACCTCCATCAGGTTGCAAATTAAAAATAATTTTTTTCTGCATCTAGCTCTGAAAAAATATTTGGGCTTCTAGCAGTGTGTGGGACTTGGTCTATTAGTCCATCTATACTGACCTCCATCAGGTTGCAAATTAAAAATAATTTTTTTCTTCATTTAGCTCTGAAAAAATATTTGGGCTTCTAGCAGTGTGTGGGACTTGTTCTATTAGTCCTTCTATACTGACCTCCAGCAGGTTGAAAATTGAATATAATTTTTTTCTGCATCTAGCTCTGAAAAAATATTTGGGCTTCTAGCGGTGTGTGGGACTTGGTCTATTAGTCCATCTATACTGACCTCCATCAGGTTGCAAATTAAAAATAATTTTTTTCTGCATCTAGCTCTGAAAAAATATTTGGGCTTCTAGCAGTGTGTGGGACTTGGTCTATTAGTCCATCTATACTGACCTCCATCAGGTTGCAAATTGAATAAAAAAATTTTCTGCATCTAGCTCTGAAAAAATATTTGGGCTTCTAGCGGTGTGTGGGACTTGGTCTATTAGTCCATCTATACTGACCTCCATCAGGTTGCAAATTAAAAATAATTTTTTTCTGCATCTAACCCAGCCAATAGTTTTGGCCTAATACCACAGTTTGGCCACTCAGCTCTGCTCGGTTACCATCCATTGTTTTTTTGTGCAAACAACTCCAGAGTTGTGAATTAGTTAACCACCAAAATGAGTGGAAAAAGGCCTGCTGCTGGTGGAAAGGGGAATAGGCGTGTTGGGAAGGGGAAAAAAGGTTGTGTCCGTGGGGTAGGTGCAGAAGAAAGACCATCTTCCAGCCAAACTAAAATGTCTACTTCTTTTAGCGGACAATGTGATAAGATCCCTTTCTTACGGCCACGCCAATCGCTACAAATTCCAGATGAGGCACAAAAACAGCAGGTGCTTCAACGGATATCAAGTGCTCCTTTAAGTGGGCTCTCCTCCACATCAACTTCAACATCACAAATACTCCAGTCCTCAAAGGTGTCACCCAAATCGCACTTGCTTCCTCACAGCTCCCAAATCTCCAGCTGCCCGTCTGAGTATGAGGTAGAACAGATGGTTGAGTCTGCAGAGCTGTTTACTCATACTATAGCCTGGGAATCAGAGGTCGACTCCAGCGCTTCTGTGAATCCAGACGAGGAAATGATCTGCACTGATGCCCAGAATCTTTATGAGTCGGATCCAGGACCAGACGCAGAAGGTTCTGACCATAATGTAGACCCTCATTCCCAAACTGTAACTCCTGTTGGTGGAGACAATGAGGAAGACGATGATAAGACTCAAATACCTGATTGGAGCGACAACTTTAGTTTTTTGTCAGGGCAGGAACAGGTTGGCTCTGAGGACGACGGGTGTGATAACGCACAGGGTGATGATGATGAGGTCGGAGATCCCACTTACTGTCAACCCACAGTCAGCCAAGAGATGAGGTCAGCAGAGGAGGTGGAGGAAGATGCTAGTGACGACGAGGTCAGGTTGCGCCTTCCTGGACAGAGACGTAGTACTGGAAGCACGTCAACAACTGCATCCTCAAACACAACTCTGCCTCTCACCACAAGTCGTGGTGGCTCTTCAGGTCGCATGGGTGCTAAGCCTTGCATAGCCTGGGCATTTTTTCAGATCGATAAAGATGACCCAACTCGTGTTATCTGTAACATTTGTCAGCAAAAGCTAAGTAGAGGCCAAAAAATACATAGTTTGAGTATTTCATGCATGAACCGGCACATGGACATGAAGCATAAGTTGCAGTGGGAAGCTCAGTGTGCTACAATGCGGCCTAGCCGGCCGGGCCAACCACCGTCTGCCATATCTTGTGCATCCGCGGCCTCTTCATCCTCTGTGACTGGGGGGACAGCAGTCACACCTGTTTTGGGGCGCAGACCTGCCACCTCTTTACCCGCAAGAGCCAGCGTGATTGGCAGGTCATCATTTTCTTTGGAGGTGGTAACACCAGCTGGTCTTGAGCGCTGTCCGACATCGATAGCACCACCTTTGGATCAAGGCAACCTAACATGTCCGCCTGCATCTTCCTCACAGACCGGCAGTTTGCCGGGGACACCCTTATCAACCCCGTCTAAGCACAATAGCCAGCCCTCGGTACCTCAGATGTGGACAAGTAAAAGACCATTTCCTCCTAGCCATGAGAAAGCTAAGAGGTTGAATTTCACCATCTGCAAGCTCTTGGCTACAGAAATGCTGCCTTTCCGCCTGGTGGACACAGAGGATTTTCGAGACCTTATGTCCGTCGCAGTGCCCCAGTACCAGATGCCCAGTCGGCACTACTTCTCAAAGAAAGGTGTGCCTGCGCTCCACCAGCATGTCGCACACAACATCACCGCTTCTTTGAGAAACTCTGTGTGTGACAGGGTGCATTTCACCACAGACACTTGGACGAGTAGGCATGGACAGGGGCGTTACATGTCGCTGACTGGGCACTGGGTAACTATGGTGACAGCAGGACAAGGGGCTGCTGTCCAAGTCTTGCCGTCCCCACGAGTTGTGCGTCAATCCTCTTTATGTCAAAGTTCCTCCACTGCTTCTGCCTCCTCAACCTCCTCTCGGTCTTCCACCTGCACCCAAAGCCTGTCTGGTCATGCCACAAGCTTTCTAACTGCGCAGAAGGGATCCTGCACACCTCCTTACTATGCTGGCAGTAGGGCTCAACGTCATCAGGCGGTTTTTACATTGAAATGTCTGGGAAATGTGAGTCACACAGCTGAGGAGTTGTGGTCAGCTCTGGAGAACCAATTTCATGAATGGTTGTCTCCACTGGACCTGAAACCAGGGAAGGCCGTGTGCGACAATGCTGCAAACCTGGGTGCGGCCCTTCGCCGGGGCAATGTCACACACGTGCCTTGTATGGCTCACGTGTTGAACCTGGTTGTCCAGCAATTTTTATCCCACTATCCCAGACTAGATGGCCTTCTGCAGAGGGCACGGTCGCTGTGTGCTCACTTCCGCCGTTCGCATCCCGCAGCTCAGCGACTTACATCTCTACAGAAGTCGTTGGGCCTGCCACTTCACCGGCTAAAATGCGATGTGCCTACCCGGTGGAATTCAACTCTGCACATGTTGCAGCGACTGTGGCAGCACCGACAAGCCCTGGTGCAATACGTTCTGACGTATAGCCTGGGCCAACGAGATTCAGAGGTGGGGCAAATCACGCTGGAGGAGTGGTCTCAGATCAGGGACCTATGCACCCTTCTGCACAGTTTTGAAATGGCGACGAAGATGTTTAGTGTTGACGATGCCATTATCAGCATGACTATTCCGGTGATTTACATGCTGGAGCACATGTTAAACAGAATTCGGAGTCAGGTGGTGGCACAAGAGGAGGTGGAGGAAGTAGAGGAGGAGGAGTTGTATGCGGAAGGGCTAACATCTGCAAGGTCTAGACGGTCGACAGCACCAAGGCGGCAGGCATGTGAGGGTGGGGGAGATGATTTTACCAGGGCGCATGGTAGCAGCCAAACTAGTGAGGAAGGTGCAGGAGCCCAGGAAGAAGTGGAGGACGAACTGATGGAAGACTCATCAGATGAGGGAGACCTTGATCACATTTCTGTTGTGCGAGGTTGGGGGGAGAGGACAGAGGAAGGAAGCATGATTGTTACCTCGCCACCAACACAACAGGGACTTGGTGCTCCTGGATGCGCAACACACATGAGTGCCTTCTTGCTGCACTACCTGCAACATGACCCTCGAATTGTGAGAATTAGAAATAATCCTGACTACTGGGTTGCCACACTGTTAGATCCCCGGTACAAAAGTAAATTTGCAGAAATTATTCCTGCCATAGAAAGGGATGCACGCATGCAGGAGTATCAGCAGAGACTGTTGCAGAATCTTACATGTGCTTTTCCACAAAATACCAGTGGTGCACGTAGTCAATCTCACAGTTCCAACTTGCCAACCGTGGGACCGTCAAGTGTTCAGCACTCAAACCGTAACAGAACCACAGTATCTGCTGGTAACATCAATTTTGCGGAATCATTTCACCACTTTTTTAGCCCATCCTTTGCAAGGCCACAGGAGACAAGAAGTCTGACACATAGTCAACGCCTAGAGACGATGGTACAGGAGTATCTCCAAGTAAACATTGAAGCCACGACTGTGTCACTGGACCCTTGCTCTTTTTGGGCTTCCAATCTGGATAAATGGCCGGAGCTAGCCACTTACGCCTTGGAGATCTTGTCATGCCCCGCAGCCAGCGTTCTGTCTGAACGTGTGTTCAGCGCTGCTGGTGGTGTGCTGACAGATAAGCGCACGCGGCTCTCCACTGATAATGTAGACAGACTCACGTTCATAAAGATGAACAAATCATGGATCCGAAACGACTTTTCTACCCCTGTGTCATCCTGGGGAGAGTAAAAGCTTGATGATTGGTTAAAATCACCCTACCAACCGTTTTAAGCTTTCAAATTACTAATCATGTTTATCTGTATCTTGACTGGAAAATAATTTGGGCTTTGTAGCAGTGTGCAGCACTGATCCTATTAGGCCATCTATAATAAGCTTCACCAGATTTAAAATTAAAAATAATTTTTAGCTGCATCTAGCCCGGGAAATAATTTTGGGGCTCCGAGATGCGCAAGACACATAAGTGCCTTCTTGCTGCACTACCTGCAGCATGACCCTCATATTGTCAGAATTCGAAGTAATCATGACTACTGGGTTGCCACACTCTTAGATCCCCCAAACTTTTCGATCAACCTTTTCATTTTAATAAAGACCAAAAAAATGGTCATTTTTGAAATTATAAGCATTAGCAGGTTGTTAGAAACTGAAATCAAACAGTTTTCAACTCAAAACTTTATTCTAGGTGATGTTACATTTTCACATAGGACCCCTTGTTCGAAAGGAGCTTCTGAACTCTCTCGTCCATTGAATTTGTCAGGTTTTGGATGGTTTCTGCTTCAATTGTTTTGCATGAGGACAGAATACCCTCCCAGAGCTGTTGCTTAGATGTGAACTGCCTCCCGCCATCATAGACACTCCTTTTAATGATGCTCCAAAGGTTCTGAATGGGGTACAGGTCAGGGGAGCATGGGGGTCACACCATAAGTTTGTCCCCTTTTATGCCCATATCAGCCAGAGATGCAGATGTTTTATGTGCAGCATGAGATGGTGCATTATCATGCAGAAAAATGATCTTGCTGTGAAATACACGGTTCTTCTTCTTGAACCATGGCAGGAAGTGCTGTTTGAGAAAATCCACATACATTATGGAGTTCATCTTTAGCGCCTTCAGGGATCCTAAAGGGGCCGACAATCTCTCTCCCCATGATTCCAGCCCAAAACATTACTCCACCTCCTCCTTGTTGGCGCTGTAGCCGTGTTTGCGTGGGGTGTCCATCAACCAGCCATCCTCCACTCCATTCATCTGGACCATCGAGCGCTGCACGGCACTCATCCGTGAACAAAACAGTTTTGAAATCAGTCTTCATGTAATGTTTGGCCCACTGGAGCCGTTTCTGCTTGTGTGAAGTGGATAGAGGAGGTCGACAGGATGGCGTATGCACAGCTGCAAACCTCTGAAGGACCCTGCATCTTGTTGTTCGGGGGACGTTGGAGGCACAAGCAGCTTCAAAAACTTGTCTGCTGCTATGACAAGGCTTTTTTGCCGCTGCTCTTTCAACCTGACGTAATTGCCTGTAGGAAAGAGTCCTCAATTTGCCCTTATCAGCACGCACACGTGTGTACTGTGAATCAGCTACATACTTCTTGATTGCCAAGACACTTCATCCTGATCATCGCACAATGTTGATTGTAGTCATGCCTTGACCTAAACACTCCACAATTTGTTGCTTCTCAGCAGCCGACACATCCTTTTTCTTTCCCATTTTGGCAGAAAATGTAGGCTGCTTAATAATGTGAGAGAGCCTTCTTAAGTAGTCTTGCCTTTCATTGGACACACCTGCCAAACTAATTAGCACAGGTGTCTGCAATTGCTTACAGTGATATAAAGAGCCCTGACACACATCACCATCAATGAGTTTAACTGACAAACAAACAAATTCTTCCCTTATCACTCCTAAACACTTTTTGCATAATAATTTGGAACGCGGTGTACATGTGCTTTTCCACAAAACACCAGTGGTTCACGTAGTGAATCTTACAGTTCTAACTTGCCAACCGTGGTCTGTATGGAATTGTTCAATAAAGGGCCCAAAATTAAGATAACATAGATGGGAGAGGTCTCTATGAATAGGAATTCCTAAGTATTTGATACCCTGTGAGGGCCAGGCAAAGGGAAAGTTGGACTGGATGGAATCCTATATGGATTTAGGGAGGGAGACATCGAGGGCCTCAGACTTCGCTGCATTGATTTTAAAATTTTACCATGTAACAAAGTGATCTATTTCAGCCATAACAGCAGGGATGGATATATGTGATTGAGTGATATATACTAGGACATCATCAGCAAATAGAGAGCACTTGTACTCGGTGCCTCCCACCTCAATCCACCTAATATTGGGGTTATGGCGAATTGATGAGAGCAGGTGCTCCGTCACTAGGATGTATAAGAGAGGGGACAGAGGACATCCCTGCCTTGTCCCATTGGTGATTGTGAAAGGTGATGAAAATGTTCTGACGCGCCCCCTGGGCCTTGGGACACCCGGAGCCGGACCCTTTTTGGTGGATGCTAGTGGTTGTAGTCTTCGTGGCGGCGATCCGGTTCCGTGGCTCAGGGCGTCAAACCAGTGGCGGAACTATTTATGTGGTTTTGATGTTTAAATGTCCGACTACGCCACCCGTGGATTGCGGTCAGAGTGAACCGCCGCTACAGGGCAGACCGCTAAGGCTGGTGTTGTGGGTGCAGCAGAGCGTAGCATAACTCCCCACGGGAGGAGTATAGCCTCAGGGCAGTGTATGCGGAGGATGGGGGTGATGGTGCAGGGCAGCAGCAGTAACGACACGTAGTCAGTGATGCAGTTCAGGGCCTTTACTCACAGTTCTTATTATCCAGACCACGTCTGCAGGTAACGGCTGCCCACGTCGTACTGTGCTCACCAGGTGAGGGGCTCAGACAACTCCCAGATAACTTTGGAGCGCTTCACAGGACCCCCTTTGTGTGTCCTTTGTCTGGCCTTTCTTACCAACACTTCTGTCCGGCTGCCTCGGGCCTCCTCTTGGTAAACTTGGCGCCAGTTTCCCTGACCCTATGTGGTGCCTTCCTAGCGGGTGGAGCAAGGGGCTGCGCCACATAAAATGTCAGAGCCTCCGGTTTCTAGCTGAGGGTCGTTTCCTGCCTCCACTAGTTCGGGGACCGGTCTCCCCCTTTGGCCTGACCCCTCCACGCAGGTGGATTCGGGCGTGCGGTGGCGACTCGCCCGTCCGCACCCCTGGGATCCCTTCATTCCTCATTCCTGGAGCCTTCTCCGCTCCTCTTCCTTCCTTCTCCCTCTTGCAGGCCTGGGCCTCTGTTACTAGGCCCGCCTCCGGAGCAGAGCTCATGCAGAGCCCCTGCTCCCTGCCACTTCTGCTCAGACGTCTCTGCACTGAACTAAGATGGTGCCCACCTTTTATACTCCCTTCTCAATGCACCCAGAAACTGCTTCCTCCCTGCTCCTGCACTGCAGGGTTCCCCTTCCTCAGTGTTCCCTCCCCCCACTCCAGCCAGGGACAGGGACTGTCGTGCCCATCTCAGGGGCATATTGGTCGCCCTGCCCCACGGCAATGTGGTGTAATGCATGCAGGTGTCGGGTCCTGATCCACACTCCATCCTTATCTGAGAGTGAGATATCACACCTCTGGGTGAGGTGCAATACGTCTGTAGCAACCGAGCCCTCGGTGCTACAGTTCCATTTATCTTCAGCCTAGGTGACGTATTGTGATACAGGGCCGTGATTTTGGCTATAAAAGAGTCCCCTAGACCCCTACCCCAAGCTTTTTAAGAGAATCATATATGGCGTGCCAGGAGACTCTATGGAATGCTTTCTCAGCATCCAACGAGAGTATCTACTTACAAATTTTTAACTGCATCTAGCCCAGGAAATACTTTGTGCCTAGTAGCAGTGTCTGCTAGTCAGCGGATTATCCCGGCTGTTAAGCAAGCTACACCACCTGTAGTTTGGACACTTAATTTTTTCAAAGGAAATGCTTCGGGACCACGGGATACTCAGTGAAGAGCATCAGGAGGCACCCCAAGGCATAGGGGCTGGGACTGGCACTAGGATGCCTTGCGGTGGACAGCCGAGCTCGATCCTTATAAAAGCTTTTTAACTGCAGCAGCTTTAGTGGACGCTACTGGAGCTGGAATTACGCGGCTGCTGGCATGAGACTTGCCCTCCAATAGATCCTTGTAAATGGATTTAAAGTGTATTCATTCAAATTAGAGGGACAATTTAAATTAAAAAGCTTAGAGCTGCCTCCACCACAGGGGGGCTCTCTCGACCCACCAGCAGACAGGCACCAGTATTGGGAGAGGGGGGCTGGCCGTCAGGGTTCACCGCGGCTCTGGCACAAACCCGGCGACACGGAGGTGGCACGGGCAGGAGCGGACTGGCCGTCTCGGCTTCTCACTTTTTGGATTTTAGAAGGGCATGACATGCCTATATCTGTGTCTCCCCCTCCTTTTACTCCTCCACCTCTTTTCTTTTCGCATGACTATATGTACTTGTCACTTTTCCATGTGTTAGTTGTGTCTTCTGAGCAGTTTGTCAGCTTTTGGACACCTTTGAAGGTGTTTTCTATGTGTTTCTATGTGTTTTTGTTTGCCTGCCATTGGTTTTAACGGTGTTCGAAGGTGTTCGACGAACAGTTCGACGAACAGTTCGGCGAACACACGGGTGTTCGACGAACCGAACTCGAACACTACGGGGGTGGCTCAACACTAATTAGTAGAAATATCAAGCTCAGCACAAGTTCTGCTATAATACATTTAGCTATGGGTTGTTTCTTTGAGTCTACACTTTTATCCCCGTATTTACACAGAGATAATGGTATTTGAACAAGCATATAAGTCCTAGAGTGTATAGCAGAGAGATGTAGTTAGAAGATCAGCTGTGAAATCTGCTTGGCTGATTATTTATAACTACATCTATTCAGAAGATGAGAGGGACCAGGCAGGTGAGCAGTTAGCTGCTGTATAGAAATCAATGGACTGGAGAAAGCTGATTGTGATGTTAAAATTTAACCCCTCTGCTGGAATGTAGCTACTGTGCACTCTCAGCCAGGCATTAGAGGCTGGGCTACTTGGTGACTAGCTGTACGCTATATAAGAATGGCAGCAGATGGGGAAAAAAACAAGTCAATTGCAAACTAGCTTATTTTCATGCTAACTAATTAATGTAATTTAAAGCTTTCACTCATTTTTTTCTTAAGTGTATTTTACATTATTTTTACAAAAACATCAATTACCCATTTCAATCAATAATTGGATCCAGCACACTGGAAAAAACATGGACCACTTTGAGAACAAAAAAAGTTATTTGCGAAACTAGCCTTACAGCTGCCATTTTTTATTTAGAACTTGACTTTTTCAAGTTCCTTTTCTACAAAATTTTGAGCTGAAAAATCACAAGCTTTACCCACTGACTAAATACAGTGTGGGGTTACTATTGCACTAACAGTTGTCTCCTTCTCACCCAGCATTTTACTGTAGCCCATTCCAGCTTTGTGCAGGTCTTTGATCTTGTCCCTGACATCCTTCGAAAGCTCTTTGGTCTTGCCCGTGTTGTAGAGTTTAGAGTCTGACTGATTAATTGAGTCTGTGGACAGGACTCTTTTATACAGGTGACTATGTAAGACAGCTGTCTTTAATGCAGGTAACGAGTTGATTAGGAGCGTCTAACTGGTCTGTAGGAGCCAGAACTCATAATGGTTTGTAGGGGATCAAATACGTATTTCTCACTGCAAAATGCAAAAAAAATTCTCTAATTTATACTATGTGATTTTCTTGATTTTTTGGGATATTCTATCTCTCAATGTTAAAATTAACCTATCCTTAAAATTATAGACTGTTCATGTCTTTGTCAGTGGGCAAACTTACAAAAACAGCAAGGGATCAAATACTTATTTCCCTCACTGTATGCTCTCATTGTCAAATACATAGCCATAAGGCAGGGGTGCACAACTCCTTTCCTCAAGGGCCACCAACAGTGCACATTTTCAGGATTTCCTTAGTATTGCACAGGTAATAGTTTAATCAACTTCACAGGTAATTATTCCAAGACCTTGTGCAATGCTAAGCAAATCCTGAAAACAGGCACAACAGGAGTTGTGCATCTCTACAGTCATGGCCAAAAGTTTTGAGAATGACACCAAAATTATATTTTCACATGATCTGCTGGCCTCTGGTTTTTATTAGTGTTTGTCTGATGTTTATATCACATACAGAAATATAATTGCAATCATATTATGAGTACCAATAGGTTATATTGACAGTTAGAATGAGTTAATGCAGCAAGTCAATATTTGCAGTGTTGCCCCTTCTTCTTCAAGACCTCTGTAATTCTCCCTGGCATGCTCTCAATCAACTTTTGGACCAAATCCTGACTGATAGCAGTCCATTCTTGCATAATCAATGCTTGCATTTTGCCAGAATTTGTTGGTTTTTGTTTGTCCACCAGTCTCTTGATGATTGACCACGAGTTCTCAATGGGATTAAGATCTGGGGAGTTTCCAGGCCATGGACCCAAAATCTCTATGTTTTGTTCTATGAGCCATTTAGTTATCACCTTTGCTTTATGGCAAGGTGCTCCATCATGCTGGAAAAGGCATTGTTGGGCGCCAAACTGCTCTTGGACGGTTGGGAGAAGTTGCTCTTGGAGGACATTCTGGTACCATTCTTTATTCATGGCTGTGTTTTTAGGCAAGACTGTGAGTGAGCCGATTCCCTTGGCTGAGACGCAACCCCACACAAGAATGGTTTCAGGATGCTTTACAGTTGGCATGAGACAAGACTGGTGGTAGCACTCACCTCTTCTTCTCCGAATAAGCTGTTTTCCAGATGTCCCAAACAATCGAAAAGGGGATTCATCAGAGAAAATGACTTTGCCCCAGTCCTCAGCAGTCCACTCCCTGTACCTTTTGCAGAATATCAGTCGGTCCCTGATGTTTTTTCTGGAGAGAAGTGGCTTCTTTGCTGCCCTCCTTGAAACCAGCCCTTGCTCAAAGAGTCTCCGCCTCACAGTGCGTGCAGAAGCACTCACACCAGCCTGCTGCCATTCCTGAGCAAGCTCGGCACTGCTGGTAGTCCGATCCCACAGCTGAAACAGTTTTAAGATACGGTCCTGGCGCTTGCTGGTCTTTCTTGGGCGCACTGGAGCCTTTTTGACAACAATGGAAGCTCTCTCCTTGAAGTTCTTGATGATGCGATAGATTGTTGACTGAGGTGCAATCTTTGTAGCTGCAATACTCTTCCCTGTTAGGCCATTTTTGTGCAGGGCAATGATGGCTGCACGTGTTTCTTTAGAGATAACCATGGTTAACTGAAGAGAAACAATGATACCAAGAACCAGCCTCCTTTTAAAGTGTCCAGTGATGTCATTCTTACTTAATCATGACTGATTGATCGCCAGCCCTGTCTTCATCAACACCCACACCTGTGTTAATGGATCAATCACTAAAACGATGTTAGCTGCTCCTTTTAAGGCAGGACTGCAATGATGTTGAAATGTGTTTTGGGGGTTAAAGTTCATTTTCTGGGCAAATATTGACTTTGCAAGTACAGTAATTGCTGTTAAGCTGATCACTCTTTGACATTCAGGAGTATATGCAAATTGCCATTACAAAAAATGAAGCAGTAAACTTTGGAAAAATTACTATTTGTCTCATTCTCAATACTTTTGGCCATGACTGTACTATGAGGGTTGCAAATAGTGTGTAAGGGTCAAAAGATTTCTGGTCTATGTGAAGAGACCAGTTCTGAAAGATGCATGATTGAGTTTGTTAGAACTTACCATAAATGAAAACTGTCACACTTAAGCGGGAATGAACAACCTTAGGATTGCAAATCATTGTCTATATATACCAATGCATTTTTGCGCTGGACCGGCGCCTTTCTCAATGTAAAAACATTTTTTTACCTGTACCGGCACATAGGACCAGATGGTGATGAAGGGCAGCATGAATCAAGTTGCTCAACTATATTGATTTTTACAAAGTATTGTACAATGTGGAATTTCCATTCTAGCTTGTAAAGGAGGTTTTTCTAAAGAATGTAAAAGCCTCAAGTGAATGCATGAAACATCCAGTCAAGAAAGATGGGAAAATAAATTCAATGTATTTTATCTAATTTATTCACTTAAACCTATCATTGGGTATGCTCCTAACATACTCTCCAATTCTATATGTCCCAACTTTTGTAGAACAGAAAGAGGGAAAAATTGCAAATTTTGCCCATGCCCCCAGCCACACCCCAATCCACGCCCTTTTAACATTTCTTTATCCCCTGGCAGGAGGAGATGTCAGAGGGGTGGTGGCAGTGAGGGACATTCAGGAGATGCCCGAGACTGTAGGGCATAAACCCAAATCTGGGATTGTCCGCTGTATCCAGGACAGTTGGGACTAGAGATGAGCAGATCAATTCACGGGACTCCGGTCCAGCATGCAAGTCAGTGGTACCTGGCGGCTGGACTGGAGACACAAATCTCTAACCTTCCGACGTCCTCGACATGGCTTTTGATTAGCCAGAGCTGGCGCAATCTGTGCATCCTGCGTATCTCTAGTTGGGACCTATGGATTTACTTTTTTTTCATTCATTTACAGTCATTGCATCTAGAACTTTCTCACCTTTATGTAGCTTCGCTATACAATATGTTGCTTATTGGTGTTTGTAAGGCCGTGTTCACACATAGCATAAATACTGAGTCAGGTGTCTGCACCAAACTACGCAATAACAATCTTCTCTGATTATTGCATTCTTGCTGCATTTTTCATGCCTTTTCCCTCTTATTTGATACGCTTTTGGTGCAGATGTGAAGCCACATTTTTAAGTGTTTTTTTATAGTACAGAAAAGTTTTGATTCTGCACTTAAAGTAACCAGTTTTTTGCATGCTCGTTTTTTAGGCTCCACATAGAAGCCTCCAGTCTACAGAAAAATATGCACCAAAACCGCTCTGTTCAGCAGCATCTTTATACGCATGGCAGGTGCAGTTTTCATGAAATCACATCCTCTTTACATAGACAGTTAAACAGCAGAATTTCTATGCTAAAAAGAGCAGCAGAAAATATGCAGCATTTACTCTACATGTGAACATGGTCTAAATGTCCAAGCAAAGTGGATGTGATTTCATGAAAATTCCGCCCTCGGTGCACCTGAAGAAGCTGCTGAACTCTGCAGTTTTGGTGTTTTTTTTCTCCATAGGCTTCTTTGTGGTGCCGTAAAAAACGCAAGGGAAAAAAAAAACCACGTTGAATTTTTAAGCACAGAGTCAAAGCTTTTCTGTATTAAAAAAGCATTAAAACCGTGGATTCACATTTGCACCAAATAAGGGGAAAAATGCATAAAATTAACACAGCAAACATGCAATAATCAGAAGAGATTGTTATTGTTTTGTGTGGTGTGGACAACCTGCAGAAAAAAGGCAGCAGAGAAATCGGGTGAACACAGCCTCAGTGTTACATTTGTCATAATTTTTATGGCTTTAATAGAGAAAAAATATCAATAATGCCATTTACCCATCCCTGTAAATAATCTGTGTTGTGTGGGTCATTACAATTACAGGGACACCAAATATGCCCAGGGTATTTGCTGATTTCTGATGTTTATTTTTTTTTTTTTTAAAAAAAGCACATTAAAAATGAAATTATTATAAGTGTTTCTCATTATTTTTAGTGTATTTATGGGAAGAAAAAAATCTGTAGAATATGGAAACATAGAAATACATTGTTATATACAATGTATCAGTATGATCTGCCTGTAGGGACACTGCCTGTAATACAAATCAAGTATACAAAATTCTCTTAGGGATGTCAGCAGAGCATGTGGCTCAATAGCTTTAATTACTGCCTGCTATGTTGAAGGTTGTGGGTTAAAGTCCCAGGGAGATTCACAATAAAAGAGAAAAAGACATTATTGTGATCGTTTTTCAATATTTTTTAGTTATTTTATAGGAAGAAGAAAATCTCCTTTACTTTCCTTCTAGAATAAGGGGACATAAAAATGCAGTTATATACAATGTATCTCTATGTACTAGTATAATCTGCCTGTGGGGGTTAGTTGCTGCAATACAGATCAAGTATAAAAAATGATCCCAATGATGGCGGTGGAGCCTGTGGCTCAACAGCTTTATCTCCTGCCTGCACTTATAGAGTTTATGGGTTTAAGTCCCAGGGAATAACAGTTTAATTTATGTTAGAGCATAAAAATGCTTCACTGCCACCGAGAAGGAGGAGCCATGAAGTGATGACGACATAGGAGAGAGAAGTACTAGAAGTCGGGACAAAGTCCTGAAGTGGCGGGACTGAGCCCTCAAATCAGAACAGTCCTGCTGAATCTGGGATGGTTGGGAGCTATGCAATTCTTAGAAATTAATTTCTAGGAGAAAAAGGAGTGCAGCGTGCAGAGAGAGAGAGAGAGACCAGAACTCTAAAAGCATAAATATCCAACGATTGCCGCCAACACCCCTTTTCAAACACATTTTGTCTCTAGAAATGTACTAACATAGGTAACACCTCTTTCCATGCCCCTATTCTCTCCCCTAAATATGTCAGAGATGAATCTGTTGATGCTGTATCCAGTCCCACACTCTTGGTGAACTCTTTAGAGAGTTCCTTTTTTTCCAGGAACCTTCCAAGCATTCTTAGAGAGTTGGCAAGTACAGTTTATGCACAATATGGATATTTAGGAACCCCTCGGTGATAATGTACACATCATGTAGCAGAGGAAGCAGGATGATTTTTAAGTTACAAGGAGTATATCTAGGTGGACTGTTCAGCATGAGACCTAGGTCCTGGGTAATAGTAAAATATCCAATAGGATAATTTTAACCCCATGAGGAAGCCAGAACTTTTCAATACGCATGGGTATCTTCCTTATCCTCACAGAGATCTTTTTTATTTATCTTATCCTATATTTCATTCTTTTGGATTGGTGTGTATTTCTAACTGCCATTTTTTTCCATGTGAATTGTGATGCTGTAATATTTTCAGTAGACATATTTCTTTGTCAGATATTTTTCCATATTCCCTGTCTGTGAGGAGCTCTATTGACTGATTATTTTGAGCCTAGACTGTTCTTTTTTGTGGGCATATTTATTTTTTTGTGAATTTTAATTGGTTTTAATTTATATAAAATTGGTGTTTTTTGTATATCAATACTTTGGTATTTTTTCTTTCATGATTCTCAATAAAAAGTCATTAGTCATTCACAACTAGGGATGAATAAAACTAAAAGTTCACATTCCGCTTATTGTCATGAGTTCATAATGAATAAACAGACAAATACTGAAGCCTATTATGTCATAACTTTGGAACTATTAAAATTCTTAATATTACTGTTAATCAATATTCATGAACTAAATTATGAATTACATTTCATATCTTATAAAATAACTTCACATCCTTTTAGCTTGTCTTAAAGCTGGAAGAGAAGCTTTAGTTGTAATAGACAGGGATAATAAAGCTTTTCCAACAAATGTGTCCTGTTAATTCAAAATTCTGTTGTGTTCCTGAAAGAGTGCAAGCCCATAATGGCAAGCATCAAATGGGCTATTCCCTATGATGGTACCAGTTTTTGTGACTAGTATAGAAGAGGGCTCAGTTTTTATTTCCTCTCCACTCCCATTATATGATACTTGGCCCAATTTCCTTCCCTCTTTGACAACAATGCAGTCGATTCCTCTGTAAAGGGACATCTTGCACAGACTCTCTACCCATTAGCCACAGGTATTGGATCAACTAGTATTGGACTTTCTCTCTTCAAGTTCTTCGTAGTAGATACATGGTCTTCCTCTATGGTCCATATGTATACCCATATTTGTGCATTACCAATAATTGAATAAAATACAACATATTTGGAAACATAAGATATTCATGATGCTGCCAAAAACCGACATTCATTTTTTCCAAAGAACTGTCATAGACAACACAATTTGCTAAGTACATTTCTAGATGATAAAAGGAGTAAAAAGTGTTAAGAAGTGAAATAAACTTAACTTTCTTTTGATCTGTGAAACAATAAGGCCGTTATGCGTTCTGTCTCCATGGCATGGAATTAAGTTTTCCAGGAAGTTCTGACACATACTGCGTGAGTCATGAATGTTGGAAAGCAAAAAAAAAAAACATTTCAGTAACGGAGGGCTAGTTTTTTGTTTTATTGCAAAGAAAAGGAGTCTGCCAGCTTTATGTTCTGTCATTCTGTAATAGATGGAGAACAATCTTTCAGAGAATCAATGAGAGATGTATATAATAAGGATAAAGAGTGCCATCTGATGAGCATTTCAAGTTTGCACGCTGGACCTGGTCAGGTGACCTCCAGCAGAGGATTTCAAAATTTAACGGTCGAGTGCGCAGTGCCTGAGGTGATTTCGGCACCAGACACAGAGAGAGACATGACGCAGGCCGTATGCGCTGAAGGAACCAGCGAGAGAGACCGGGGTGAGAGACCCGTTAGGCAAGACGGTTGGCTGCCGGTGAAAGAGTGCGGGATTCAGCGCGGCTGTCCCTCGGGTGTCACGGCTACGGAAGAGGACCGGGACTTAGATACGTACAAGACCCTCCTACCCACGACGTGGTAAACCGCCCCGATTGACAGGACAAAGAGAGGATAGAAACGAGTCGCGCTGGAGAGATCTCGTCAGCAGAAGCCGACGAGTGTCATCACTGAACAGGGCTGTCATTTTAACTGCTCCCTCATGGTACCGGGAACAATCGGGTTTAGGGTATCAGTTTGGGAGGGGGACGGGTGAGGTGGAACAAGCCAAACGGGATCTAATTGACTTTGTCAGAAAAAGATTTAAAGGCCTAGCGGGAATAACCGGAGACCCCCGCTAGGGCCATTTGCAGAACCAATGGACTTCAGTGCTAATCCCATATTTGGGCTAGATACAGTATTTTAGAGAAGGATTTTATTGCTATTGTTATTGCTATTGTGATGTATTGTGTGTTATTGCTATTGTTATTGCTATTGTGATAGTGTTCTCATTATTAACCCCTGTTGCAATCCCTGTCAGCTTGTTTAATATATATACATATATAAATTGTTATTTATAGCTATTTGACTGCCCTCATTTTGTGACTCTGCGCGTTGCATTCTGACAACTGCATCACATTTCCACTATAAAACATATTGTAGAGATACTAAAATCATGAGCGCAGAATAGGAGCACAGGTTTTGTCTTAATTAACAAGTTTCTAGGAGTATTGAAATAAAGCTACACTACCAAGAAATAAAACTCCCTTTAACTAACTAATAGAGATGAGCGGTGTTCGACTAGAACTGTTCGCCAATCTCAAATTCGAGCTATTTTGGGCGGTGTTCGAGTTGTTCGACGAACCCGAACGATTTGCAAAAAATTCGGCTGTTCGAGGTTATGTTCGATAACTGTTCGTGCACCAAAAGCGTGTCCTGCATGTCTGGCGCTATTTAGAGCACCAATCATGCAGGGATTGTCTGCCACTCACTGTAATGCCACAGCCATGGTGGTTGTGGTATTACAGTGATTGCCCAAATCGATGGGAACAGTGCCAACAGTGAAACATGAAAAGCCGGCAATTCAGCAGCGGCATACACCTGTACCCGACAATTTAGAACCGAAAGAATAGAGCTTCACACATAGATTAGATAGATATAAACATGTCAGCCACATATATACGAAGTACAGTGAAAGTGCTGCTTACTGTACTTGTCATTTAGCGTAAAGGATTTATCAAAAAAAATAATAGTGTTTTCATGCACCGTCTCTTTAAAAAAGCCGGCCGGCAATTCAGCAGCGGTACCCGACAATTTATAACAGACAGAATAGAGCTTCACACATAGATTAGATAGATAGAAACATGTCAGCCACATATATACGAAGTACAGTGACAGTGTTGCTTACTGTACTTGTCATTTAGCGTAAAGGATTTATCAAAAAAAATAATAGTGTTTTCATGCACTGTCTCTTTAAAAAAGCCGGCCGGCAATTCAGCAGCGGTACCCGACAATTTATAACAGACAGAATAGAGCTTCACACATAGATTAGATAGATAGAAACATGTCAGTCACATATATATGAAGTACAGTGATAGTGTTGGTTACTGTACTTGTCATTTAGTATTAAAATAAAGGATTTATTATTAAAAAAATTGGCGTGGGGTTCCCCTTAATTTTAGGCTCTAGCGGAGGTTAAGCAGACGGCTGGGGCAGATGTTTGAAGCCTGGGAAGGGGGTAATACCCACGGAGCTTCCCAGGCTACTAATATCAGCCCCCAGCTGAATACATAGCCTTTACTAGCTATTAAAATGGGGGACCCCCCAAAAAAATGACGTGGGGTCCCCCCTAATTTAATAGCTAGCAAAGGCTAGGCAGACAGCTGGGGGCTGATATTAATAGCCCAGGAAGGGAGCCATGAATATTGGCCCCCTCCCAGGCTAGAAACACCAGCCGTCAGCCGCCCCAGAAATGGCGCATTCATAGGATGCGCCAATTCTGGCACTTAGCCTCGCTCTTCCACGCTGCCCTGGTGCGGTGGCAGGGGGTAATAGGGTTGGGGTTGATGTCAGCTTATAATGCCAGCTGACATCAAGCCCAGGTTAGTAATGGAGAGGCGTCTATAAGACACCCCCATTACTAACCCCATAGTCAAAGTTAAAAAAAACACAAACACCCAGAATAAAGTCCTTTAATTGAAATAAAGACACAATCCTTTATTGTTCTAAATTAAACCATACTTACCGTCACGCCCATTCCAGCTGAAGCCAACGATCTCCTGCAATAAAAGAAAAATAATAAAGCAACCTCATCCTTACCTTTCCATGGTTCCCACGACAGCTTCAGCTCTGCTACATCGAGATGACAGGCTGGACCGCAGCAGAACGCTGCCATCCAGCCTGTCATCCCGCAGACACTGAGAAGCGCAGGCTTGCTTGCGCTGCTCAGGGTCTCTCTGTGACGACATCCAGATGAGCCGAGTTCATGTCCAATGAACTCGGCTCACCTCATGCACGTCACTGACAGCGTGGGAAAATTCTCACGCTGAAGCGGTGAGTGCAGGAGAATTCTCCCACGCTGTCAGTGACGTGCATAAGGTGAGCTCATGTCCAATGAACTCAGCTCACCTCCTGCACGTCACTGACA
The DNA here is from genome assembly GCF_046119375.1 of Phyllobates terribilis. Classification (NCBI taxonomy): domain Eukaryota; kingdom Metazoa; phylum Chordata; class Amphibia; order Anura; family Dendrobatidae; genus Phyllobates; species Phyllobates terribilis. Next base: position 121,338,703 of record NW_027362762.1, on the reverse strand, counting down.
GCGTGGGAGAATTCTCCTGCACTCAGCGCTTCAGCGTGAGAATTCTCCCACGCTGAAGCGCTGAGTGCAGGAGAATTTTCCCACGCTGTCAGTGACGTGCATAAGGTGAGCTCATGTCCAATGAACTCAGATCACCTCCTGCACGTCACTGACAGCGTGGGAGAATTCTCCTGCACTCAGCGCTTCAGTGTGAGAATTCTCCCACGCTGAAGCGCTGAGTGCAGGAGAATTTTCCCACGCTGTCAGTGACGTGCATGAGGTGAGCCGAGTTCATTGGACATTAACTCGGCTCATCTGGATGCCCTCACAGAGAGACACTGTGGAGCGTAAGCAAGCCTGCGCTTCTCAGTGTCTGCGGGATGACAGGCTGGATGGCAGCGTTCTGCTGCGGTCCAGCCTGTCATCTCGATGTAGCAGAGCTGAAGCTGTCATGGGAACCATGGAAAGGTAAGGATGATGTTGCTTTATTATTTTTCTTTTATTTCAGGAGATCGTTGGCTTCAGCTGGAATGGGCGTGATGGTAAGTATGGTTTAATTTAGAACAATAAAGAATTGTGTGTTTATTTCAATTAAAGGACTTTTTTCTGGGTGTTGTGTTTTTTTTAAATACTTTACTAGAAATTCATGGTGGTCATGTCTAATACTGGCGTGACCCCATGAATTTCGGGCTTAGGGCCAGCTGATAATGCCAAGCTGGCCCTAACCCCTTTATTACCCAGTGAGCCACCGCATCAGGGCCCTGGATGAGTTGGGTACAGCGCCAGAAGATGGCGCTTCTATGAACGCGCCATTTTCCGGGGTGGCTGCGGACTGCAATTTGCAGCGGGGGTGGCCCAGAAAGCTTGGGCCTCCCTGCGCTGCGGATTCCAGCCCCCAGCTGCCTAGTTGTACCTGGCTGGACACAAAAATAGGGCGAAGCCCCACGTCAATTTTCTTTAAATTATTTCATGAAATAATTAAGAAAAAAAGGGCTTCCCTATATTGTTGTGTCCGGCCAGGTACAAATAGGCAGCTGGTGGTTGGGGGCAGCCCGTTCCTGCCTGCTGTACCTGGCTGGACACAAATATAGTGCGAAGCCCCATGTCAATTTTTTTTAAATTATTTCATGAATTTCCTGAAATAATTTAAAAAAATTGAAGTGGGGCTTCGCACTATATTTGTGTCCAGCCAGGTACAGCAGGCAGGAACGGGCTGCCCCCATCCACCAGCTGCCTATTTGTACCTGGCCGGACACAACAATATAGGGAAGCCCTTTTTTTCTTAATTATTTCATGAATTTCATGAAATAATTTAAAAAAAAGTACGTGGGGCTTCGCCCTATTTTTGTGTCCAGCCAGGTACAACTAGGCAGCTGGGGGCTGGAATCTGCAGCGCAGGGAGGCCCAAGCTTTCTGGGCCCCCCCCCCGCTACAAATTGCAGTCCGCAGCCACCCCGGAAAATGGCGCGTTCATAGAAGCGCCATCTTCTGGCGCTGTACCCAACTCATCCAGGGCCCTGGTGCGGTGGCTCACTGGGTAATAAAGGGGTTAGGGCCAGCTTGGTATTATCAGCTGGCCCCAAGCCCAAAATTCATGGGGTCACGCCAGTATTAGACATGACCGCCATGAATTTCTAGTAAAGTATTTAAAAAAAACACATGCTCATGTCCAATGAACTCAGCTCACCTCCTGCACGTCACTGACAGCGTGGGAAAATTCTCCTGCAATCAGCGCTTCAGCGTGAGAATTTTCCCACGCTGTCAGTGACGTGCATGAGGTGAGCCGAGTTCATTGAACATGAACTCGGCTCATCTGGATGTCGTCACAGAGAGACGCTGAGCAGCGCAAGCAAGCCTGCGCTTCTCAGTGTCTGCGGGATGACAGGCTGGATGGCAGCGTTCTGCTGCGGTCCAGCCTGTCATCTCGATGTAGCAGAGCTGAAGCTGTCGTGGGAACCATGGAAAGGTAAGGATGAGGTTGCTTTATTATTTTTCTTTTATTGCAGGAGATCGTTGGCTTCAGCTGGAATGGGCGTGATGGTAAGTATGGTTTAATTTAGAACAATAAAGGATTGTGTCTTTATTTCAATTAAAGGACTTTATTCTGGGTGTTTGTGTTTTTTTTAACTTTGACTATGGGGTTAGTAATGGGGGTGTCTTATAGACGCCTCTCCATTACTAACCTGGGCTTGATGTCAGCTGGCATTATAAGCTGACATCAACCCCAACCCTATTACCCCCTGCCACCGCACCAGGGCAGCGTGGAAGAGCGAGGCTAAGTGCCAGAATTGGCGCATCCTATGAATGCGCCATTTCTGGGGCGGCTGATGGCTGGTGTTTCTAGCCTGGGAGGGGGCCAATATTCATGGCTCCCTTCCTGGGCTATTAATATCAGCCCCCAGCTGTCTGCCTAGCCTTTGCTAGCTATTAAATTAGGGGGGACCCCACGTCATTTTTTTTGGGGGGTCCCCCATTTTAATAGCTAGTAAAGGCTATGTATTCAGCTGGGGGCTGATATTAGTAGCCTGGGAAGCTCCGTGGGTATTACCCCCTTCCCAGGCTTCAAACATCTGCCCCAGCCGTCTGCTTAACCTCCGCTAGAGCCTAAAATTAAGGGGAACCCCACGCCAATTTTTTTAATAATAAATCCTTTATTTTAATACTAAATGACAAGTACAGTAACCAACACTATCACTGTACTTCATATATATGTGACTGACATGTTTCTATCTATCTAATCTATGTGTGATGCTCTATCTTTCTGTTCTAAATTGTCGGGTACCGCTGCTGAATTGCCGGCCGGCTTTTTTAAAGAGAGTGTCTTCTGAGCAGTTTGTCAGCTTTTGGACACCTTTGCAGGTGTTTTCTATGTGTTTCTATGTGTTTTTGTTTGCCTGCCATTGGTTTTAACGGTGTTCTAAGGTGTTCGACGAACAGTTCGACGAACAGTTCCTCGAACATCCCGGTGTTCGACGAACCGAACCCGAACACTACGGGGGTGGCTCAACACTACTAACTAATACGGTCTAATTAAAACTAATTAAAAAATCATAAACGGGTTCATTTTTAATTGTAATAGTGCAGCAATAATAAAAGTGGTAATAATACTTTTGCAAGGCCTAGTGCCAGTAAGTTATTATGTTAGTGTAGGGAGTACAATTGAGGGAGAAAGGTTGAACTGGATGGACCTAGGTCTTTATTCAACCTACGTTACTATGTTACTATGTTACAATTTGGTTCATAGATGGGGTCAAACTGACCACTCAGGCATTTTAACACCCAAGTATCCATACCATAGGATACACAAAGCCATTTGGTCAGTTAGAGCTGTACTTTAAAGGGTGTCCAGGATTTCCTTATGAAAGGCCTTCTATGTCATATCAGTGGGGTTCAGTCTGTCGATACCCCTGACGATCAGCTGTATGAGGAACCACAATGGTAAGTTCATTGTTCACAATGCTCTAAACACTCAACACACCATACATTTAGCTATGACAGGGTTGGGTATATCATTGTTGCCTCAATTAAGGTACAATATCGTAGACAACCCATTAAAAGGGAGACAGTTAAGAGGTGGCATATTTCTCTCAGTGTGACGTTGATGCCTATGTGGTGGGCCACTGAGGAGGCGCCAGATGTTGCAGAAGGGCCAGCTGTGGTGAGTAGTCTCACTGGCAGCAGATAATGATTTCACGGTAGCTGAAGTGGGTCGCTGGACCCCTCAACACTTCCGTCGTGTCCACCACAATTTCAAAAGCGGGAGGTGGCACTTGAGGATGGCATAGGACCCCCCGGGGGCACTCCTGTAGCGGTGGTGTCTGGGTGCAGGTTTTGGAGTACCCGTGTTGTTTGTGCAATCTCAAGCAGCCAAACACGCAGGTGAACTTGTAAACATAACAATTTTACTGAAGGAGGTAACGAGGTACAGTCTCTCTTACAGGCAAAGTTCACAGTATATTGTGCATATGAAAGTAATGGTTTTCTCCTCATGAGACAAGCATTGTTATGGCCTCTCAGGGCGGCTGGAGCAGAGTTCTCTTCATTTGCTAGTACAGGAAATGCTATGCACAGTCCAGGAAATATTAAACTGATGGAGGGACCTTCACAGATTGGCTCTCTGTGGAAAACACACTAAAGTGTGGATGTACTCATAGTTTTTTTTAGCCCACCATTCCCTCTTGTAGGGGGTAGGTTTAAGCAAAGTCGTGGCATGGCAGCCACGTGGATCTGGTCATGGCTAGAAGCGATCAGGATAACCAGAGAGCAGCAGAGTCGATGGACAGCGTTCTCTCTCCTGACTGGATGACACTTCACTCTTTTATTGAAGGAGATTATGTTAGGAAAAATGTCCCCTCAGCGTAGACTGGCATTGAAAAACTCTTCTCTGAGAGAATAATGTCTCTCCTCAATCTTCCTGAGGCAGCAGTAACCGCCCATAACTGGTTTGTACCAGAGTTCAGTCAGAGTGTGGCCCGAGCTGGAAGGCTCTTCCCAGCCATTGCCATGGCCACTTGTTGTGTGGAGAATAATTGTTACTTCATATACACACACATTGGCCAGCAGATGGCAGGAAAGTACAATTTACAATGCAATTATTATATCCCCTAACTCAGTACACAAGAGAACGAATCTAATACAACACTACAGCTGTCTCATTTAGCAGCAGTAAAACGGGTACCAGGATGCCACACCTACATAAGTAATTATTCACTACCAACATACAATCCAAAGCCTTTCCTGACCATGACGCCTACATAAGTAATTATTCACTACCGACATACAATCCAAAGCCCTTCCTGACCATGAACAGTTGACATTAGTGGTCATCTGGAAATCCATATAAAAATCATCAATATAAAAATCCCAGACAACCTCTTTAACCCCTTTCTGACCTTGACAGTAATAGTACGTAGCTGTGCCCTGGGACTTATGGACCAGCTACCTATTATTACGCACGCTGCGATCGCGCCAGCACACAAGCAGTGCGGGTCGATTGCAGCTGGGTGTCAGCTGATTGTCACAGCTGACACCCGATGCTATGTGCTGGGAGCAGTCCCGCACCGCTCCCGGAACATTAACCCCCACAATGCTGCAATCAAAGTCGATTGCAGCATTGCAGTGGCAAGGGGGGAGGTGATCGTTGTACTCACCTCTCCTGCCGGCGTCCAATGATGTCTGCGGCGGCTTCCTGATGTTGCCATGATAACCCGATGTTGTCATGACAACATTCGGGTCACTTGGAGGCAGGACGTTACTTTGGTCATGCGCAGTGTGCGACCAAAGTAATGTCTCCCCTGTGTGCAGTGCTGACAGGCTGCATGGCATAGGGAGCTGCTTCTCTCTATACTATACAGCCGATCAGGCTGCAAAAAGTGAAAGTCCCATAGTGGAACAATGTGGAAAAGTAAAAAAAAAAAGTAGAAAAGTGAAAAAAAAAAATTTAAAAAAATTGTAAAAATATTAAAAAAAATTAAAAAAATAATCCCCCAAAAATAAAAATATATTGAACCCATAATATTTATTTATTATGAAAAAAAAATAAACCAATAAAAGTACACATATTTGGTATCGCCGTGTCCGGAACGACCTGACCTATAAAACTGTCTAGTTAACCCCTTTAGTGAACACTGTAAAAAAAACAAAAAAACAAAAAACAAAGCAAAAAACAATGCTTTATCATCATACTGCCTAACATAAAATGGAATAACACGCGATCAAAAAGATGAATGTAAATAATGATGGTACCGCTGAAAACGTCATCTTGTTCCGCAAAAGACAAGCTACTACACAGCTCCATCATCCGAAAAATAAAAAAGTTATAGCTCTCAGAATAAAGCAATACAAAAAAAATATTTTTTCTAGAAAATAGTTTTTATTGTGTAAAAGCGCCAAAACATATAAAAAAATATATAAATGCGGTACCGCTGTAAACATACTGACCCGAAGAATAACGCTGCCTTATCAATTTTACCACACGCGGAACGACATTGAAAAAAACGCAAAAAAACAATTCCTGAATTGTTGGTTTTTGTTTATTCTGCCTCCCAAAAATCAGAATCAAAAGCGATCAAAACATGTCATATGCCCAAAAATGGTACCAATAAAAACGTCAACTTGTCCCGCAAAAAACAAGCCATCACATAACTCTGTCGGCCAAAATATGGAAAAATTATAGCTCTCAAAATATGGTGATGCAAAAACTAGTCTTTGCAAAAAAAAGCGTCTTTTAGTGTGTGACAGCTGTCAATCATAAAAACCCAATATGAATCTGGTATCGCTGTAGTCGCACTGACCCGAAGAATAAAGTCGTCTAATCACTTATACCACACGAGGAATGGTGTAAAAAAATAAACTCTAGGGTTAGGGTTGTGCTAGGGTTAGGGTTTGGGTTAGGGTTGGGCTAGGGTTAATGGTTGTGGTTAGGGTTGGGGTTGGGGTTGGGCTAGGGCTAGGGTTGGGGTTGGGATAGGGCTAGGGTTGGGGTTAGGGTTAGGGTTGTATTAGAGTTGGGGTTGGGGTTGGGATTTTTTCAAAAGTAAAGAAAAAAAAATGATGACAATATGGCGACCAGTGTTGACCGCAAGTGCTCGCTATTTGAGTTTGCATCGGGTGCTCGAGTATTCACTAAGTATCGCGGGTGTTCGAGTGACTTGCTCGAGTCTCTGCCTCATATGCTTCGCGGCCAAAAAAAAACGTTGCTGGGATCGCCTGCCATGCAGGAGCGATCCCCGCATGTTTTTTTTGGGTGTCTAACAACCGTGAAACATGGGGGGCAGGGACTGGAGCATGTCACTCGAGCACCCGCGATACTTGGTGCATACCCGAGTACCCGATGCAAACTCAAGTAGCGAGCACTTGAGTTCAAGACTAATGAAAACTTATTCAATATGATGACCTAATGTTATCAAATTCTGTCATACTTTTGGGTTCAAAATGTACACTATACCCCTTGATAAAATCTTTGAGGGGTCTAGTTTCCAAAATGGAGTCAATTGTGGGGGGTTTCCACTATTTCTGCATATCAGGGGCTCCCGAAATGCGACATGGCGTCCACTCTTGATTCCAGCCAACTTTGCGTTAAAAAAGTCACACAGTGCTCCTTCCCTTCTGAACCCTGACGTGCGCCTAAACAGTGTATTTTCCCCACATATGGGGTATTGGTGTACTCAGGAGAAATTGCACAACAGTTTTTAGGTTCCATTTTCACCTCTTACCATGTGAAACTAAAAAATGTGGGGCAAAAATATCATTTTTGTGGAAAAAGTTAGATTTTTTTATTTTCAAGGCTTCATGTTCTAAACTTCTGTGAAGCACCTAGGTGTTAAGGGTGCTCACCACACATCTAGATAAGTTCCCTCAGGGGTCTAGTTTCCAAAATGGTGTCACTTGTGTGGGTTTTCCACTGTTTTGGCACATCAGGGGCACATCCGCTAATTATTCAAATTCTACATTCAAAAAGTCAAATGGCGCTCCTTCCCTTCCGAACCCCGCCGTGCGCCCAAACAGTGGTTTTCCCCCACATATGGGGTATTGGCTTACTCAGGAGAGATTGCACAACAAGTTGCATGGTGCAATTTCTCCTGTTATCCTTATGAAAATGCAAAACTGGGGGCTGAAAAACATTTTTGTGGGAAAAATGTGAAAATTTTATTTTCACGGCTCCATGTTATAAACTTCTGTGAAGCACCTGGGGGTTCAAGGTGCTAACTATACATCTAGATAAGTTCCCTGAGGGGTCTAGTTTCCAAAATTGTGTCACTTGTGGGGGGTTTCCACTGTTTAGGCACATCAGGGCTCTCCAAACGCAACATGGCGTCCACTAATTATTCCACCAAATTTTACATTCAAAAAGTCAAATGGTGCTCCTTCCCTTCTGAGCCCTGCTGTGTGCCCAAACAATGTTTTTTCCTCACGTATGGGGTATCTGCGTGCTCAGGGGAAATTGCAAAACAAATTTTGGGGTCCATTTTTTCCTGTTACCCCTGCAAAAATAAAAAAATTGGGGTCTAAATTAACATTTTTGTGAAAAAAGTTAAATGTGATTTTTTTTCTTCCCCATTCCAAAAATTCCTGTGAAGCACGTGAAGGGTTAATAAACTTCTTAAATGTGGTTTTGAGCACATTGAGGGGTGTAGTTTTTAGAATGGTGTCACTTTGGGGTATTTTCTGTCATAAAGGCACCTCAAAGTTACTTCAAATGTGATGTGGTCCCTAAAAAATGGTTTTGTAAATTTTGTTGGAAAAATGAGAAATCGCTGATCAACTTTTAACTTTTATTTCCTATTTTGCATCTGTTTTCTCTCAGAAAGAAAATGTAACATCAACTGATCTTCACTGTCCTATTAAAGGAATAGAAGAATCCAAGTTATCTGTAAACAGAGAGATTGTGAGGGAATATTTAGCTAACATAAATGAGTTCAAGTCTCCAGGTCCAGATGAATTACACCCCAGAGTACTGAAGGAGATCGTAGAAGAAATTTTAGAACCACTCTCCATAATCTTTGAAAATTCTTGGAGAACAGGAGAAGTCCCAGAAGACTGGAGAAGAGCAAATGTTGTTCCTATCTTCAAAAAGGGGAAGAAGGTGGACCCAGGGAACTATAAGCCGGTAAGTCTGACTTCTATACCAGGAAAGATCTTTGAACAAATTATTAAACAACATGATGTAAGTACCTGGATAAGAATGAAGTGATTAACCAGAGTCAGCATGGGTTTGTAACTAACAAGTCATGTCAGACTAACTTAATTTCCTTCTATGACAGAATCACTGACTGGGTGGATCAGGGAAATGCTGTAGATATAGTATATCTTGACTTTGGCAAAGCCTTTGACAAAGTATCTCACACCATCCTTATTGAAAAAATGACCAAGTATGGAATGGACAAGGCAACTGTTAGGTGGATTCATAACTGGCTTAGTGATCGGACTCAAAGAGTGGTCATAAATGGCTTCACATCCAGTTGGATGAATGTCTCAAGTGGGGTACCACAGGGCTCTGTCCTGGGACCTGTATTGTTCAACATCTTTATCAGTGATTTAGATGAAGGAATTGAGGGTAAACTGATTCAATTTGCTGATAACACAAAGCTAGGAGGGATAGCTAATACTAGAGAAGAGAGCGCGAGGATTCAAAAAGACCTAAATAAACTGGAGCAGTGGGCAGTAACTAACAGAATGGTTTTTAACAGGGAAAAATGCAAAGTACTACATATGGGCAATAAAAATGAAAAAGAATATACAAAATGGGAGGAATAGAGCTAAGCAACAGCACATGTGAAAAAGACTTAGGTATACTAATAGATCATAGACTGAACATGAGTCAACAGTGTGATGCAGCAGCAAAAAAGGCAAATATAGTTCTGGGATGTATTAACAGAAGCATACAGTCTAGATCACGTGAAGTCATTATCAGACTTTACTCCTCTTTGGTCAGACCTCATCTGGAATACTGCGTCCAGTTTTGGGGACCACATTTTAAAAACGACATTGACAAACTGGAGCAAGTTCAGAGAAGAGCGACCAGAATGGTGACCGGTCTGCAATCCATGTCCTATGAGGAACTGTTACAGGATTTGGGAATGTTTAGCTTGCAAAAAAGAAGACTGAGAGGAGACTTAATAGCGGTCTACAAATATCTCAAGGGCTGTCACATTGAAGAAGGATCATCTTTATTCTCATCTGCACAAGGAAAGACTAGAAGCAATGGGATGAAACTGAATGGGAAGAGACACAGATTAGATATTAGAAAAAACTTTTTGACAGTGAGGGTGATCAATGAGTGGAACAGGCTGCCACGAGAGGTGGTGATTTCCCCTTCAATGGACGTCTTCAAACAGAGGCTGGACAGACATCTGTCTGAGATGATTTAGTGAATCCTGCTTTGAGCAGGGGGTTAGACCAGATGACCCAGTAGGTCCCCTCCAACTCTACCATTCTATGATTCTATGATTCTTAACCTTTATAGCGCACTAATAAAAAAAAATTTGGGTTCCAAAGTTGTGCTGATGTAAAGTAGACATGTGGTAAATGTTATTTATTAACTATTTTGTGTAACATATCTCTCTGATTTAACGGAATAAAAATTAAAATTTTGAAAATTGTGAAATTTTCAACATTTTCGCCAAATTTCCAATTTTTTCACAAATAAACGCAAGTGATATTGAAGAAATTTTACCCTTGTCATGAAGTACAATATGTCACGAAAAAAAACTCTGAATCAGTGGGATCCGTTGAAGCGTTTCAGAGTAATTACCTCATAAAGTGACAGTGGTCAGAATTGTAAAAATTGGCCTGGTTATTAACGTGCAAACCACCCTGGGGGGGGTAAAGGGTTTAAAGTTTAAGTAGTGGGATCCAGATTACTATTATTCTGTCTCTGTTCCCTAATTAAGGGAATATTTTCTACGAACATTCAACTCATCTCATCCATCATAACCACACCTGTAAGAACTAATGGGCTAACAACACATCTGTAGGTGATGTCATCCATGTATCCTATTCTTTGCATCCAATGATTATATCGTCTGAGCTTATCAGACAATATTCACATAGGTGGACACCACCAAAGGTAGACAAGTATTTGGGAAAAGGGAAAAGAGGGGGGAAGGATGTGAATAAAAATTTACTTTTATTAATTATTAAGTAATAAAATTCATTAATAGCAATTGTACATACATCCCATTGGGGATGTATATTGGATCACAGTTGGTAAGTAAATACATATATTATTGGTAACTATGATCCACTGAAGTCCTGATAGAAACCAGACAGTAAGGATATAGTAAATTGTGGATCCGCAACTAGTGTCCCTATTTATATTAATAGTTGGGTAAATGTCCATATAGTAATTGCCATATGTATAATTATATCATCTAGATGATATCCAGAATATGATTATGCTGTGTCACAGGGTGCATTTTACCCAGATTACTAAAGTGGGCTGGAAGCTATTAAACATATGTCCACAGAACCAAAAGATGATACAGGATAGAAAGAAAAGGGTCTATTTAGCTTGAATAATACTAATCGCCATATTTCTCTACATAACAGGGCAATATACAATAGTCCTTAACAATAATATCATGAATTTAGCACTATAATAGGATAGTCTGCCACTTTTATGTGTACAGTGGTCATAACTATCAATGGCACGATGTCTCATAAAGCTCTGTGCTCGCTGCCGCCGGTACCCTCTCGCATTGTCCGCCCATGCGTTCATGCGGCCAGCAGGAGAGACCATATATGGAAGCCTCAGCTTTGCCCACAGTCTCTCTGGTGTACGAGAGACCCGATACGCGCCATTCACCGGTGTAGGTCTCCGGCTAAATATTAATCAACACACCACACTCTGCAGCATGCAATGAGTTATTATGGCAATCTGACTTTTACTGTCTGGTTAACTGTCAGGACGACGTCCCTGATGTGAGTTTCACCGGGGGTACCGGCTTTTTCTAAGGCCTAAGTACACATAAAAGCATATTCTGGATATCATCTAGGTGATATAATTATACATATGGCAATTACTATATGGACATAAACCTAACCATTAATTTAAGGAGGGACCCTGGTTGGGGATCCACAATTTACTATATCCTTACTGTCTGGTTTTGATCAGGACTTTAGTGGATCATGGTTACCAATAATATATTCACTTACCAACTGTGATCCAATATACATCCCCAATGGGATGTACAGTGGTGGCCAAAAGTATTGGCACCCCTGCAATTCTGTCAGATAATACTCAGTTTCTTCCTGAAAATGATTGCAATCGCAAATTCTTTGGTATTATTATCTTAATTTAATTTGTCTTCAATGAAAAAACACAAAAAGAATTGTCCTAAAGCCAAATTGGATACAATTCCACACCAAACCTAAAAAAGGGGGTGGACAAAAGTATTGGCAATGTTTGAAAAATCATGTGATGCTTCTCTAATTTGTGTAATTAACAGCACCTGTAACTTACCCGTGGCACCTAACAGGTGTTGGCAATAACTAAATCACACTTGCAGCCAGTTAACATGGATTAAAGTTGACTCAACCTCTGTCCTCTGTCCTTGTGTGGACCACATTGAGCATGGAGAAAAGAAAGAAGACCAAAGAACTGTCTGAGGACTTGAGAAACCAAATTGTGAGGAAGCATGAGCAATCTCAAGGCTACAAGTCCATCTCCAAAGACCTGAATGTTCCTGTGTCTTCTGTGCGCAGTGTCATCAAGAAGTTTAAAGCCCATGGCACTGTGGCTAACCTCCCTAGATGTGGACGGAAAAGAAAAATTTACGAGAGATTTCAACGCAAGATTGTGCGGATGGTGGATAAAGAACCTCTACTAACATCCAAACAAGTTCAAGCTGCCCTGCAGTCCGAGGGTACAACAGTGTCAACCTGTCCTATCCGTCGGCATTTGAATGAAAAGGGACTGTATGGTAGGATACCCAGGAAGACCCCACTTCTTACCCTGAGACATAAAAAAGCCAGGCTGGAGTTTGCCAAAACTTACCTGAGAAAGTCTAAAATGTTTTGGAAGAATGTTCTCTGGTCAGATGAGACAAAAGTAGAGCTTTTTGGGAAAAAACATTAACATAGAGTGTACAGGAAAAAAAAGAGGCATTCAAAGAAAAGAACACAGTCCCTACAGTCAAACATGGCGGAGGTTCCCTGATGTTTTGGGGTTGCTTTGCTGCCTCTGGCACTGGACTGCTTAACCGTGTGCATAGCATTATGAAGTCTGAAGACTACCAACAAATTTTGCAGCATAATGTAGGGCCCAGTGTGACAAAACTGGGTCTCCCTCAGAGGTCATGGGTCTTCCAGCAGGACAATGACCCAAAACACACTTCCAAAAGCACTATAAAATGGTTTGAGAGAAAGCACTGGAGACTTCTAAGGTGGCCAGCAATGAGTCCAGACCTGAATCCCATAGAACACATGTGGAGAGATCTCAAAATGGCAGTTTGGAGAAGGCACCCTTCAAATATCAGGGACCTGGAGCAGTTTGCCAAAGAAGAATGGTCTACAATTCCAGCAGAGCATTGTAAGAAACTCATTGATGGTTACCGGAAGCGGTTGTTCTCAGTTATTTTGGCTAAAGGTTGTGCAACCAAGTATTAGCCTGAGGGTGCCAATACTTTTGTCTGGCCCATTTTTGGAGTTTTGTGTGAAATGATCAATGATTTGATTTTTGCTTCATTCTCTTTTGTGTTTTTTCCTTGCAAGCAAATTAAATGAAGATAATAGTACCAAATAATTTGTGATTGCAATCATTTTCAGGAAGAAACTGAGTATTATCTGACAGAATTGCAGGGGTGCCAATACTTTTGGCCACCACTGTATGTACAGTTGCTACTAATGAATTTTATTACTTAATAATTAATAAAAGTTAATTTTTATTCACATCCTTCCCCCTCTTTTCCCTTTTCCCAAATACTCTTCTATTCTTTGCAGTTGTTGAAGGCTCGCCTAGTGAGGTGGATTCTCTAAGTCTAAGCCGTAGGCCTGAGTAAGCAGTATGGACTGAAGGCAAAGATGCAGGGGAGTGGGCCTTGACGAACAACACATTGATCAGCGAAGACCAGGACTGCATGCAATATATGCAGGACAGCAGACAAAAAAGCAGAGCAGGTAGCACCAGACGAAGCTGAGCCAGATGTGTGGATACACACGGGAGTAGTAACTGTATAAGAAACTGGAATCTTCCAGCAAGAATGCAGTTAATCACAAGAATAACAGAGAATTAAATGCAGTCTGGTGCCTTCCAGCAGGGTAATGCTTATAAGTAGAAGTCAGATGAGACCAATATTGAACTTTCTGGTCACCAAGGAAAACACTATATCTGGCACCAAGCCAGCACAGCTCATCACCCCAAGAACACCATCCCCAGAGTGAAACATGGGAGTGACACCATTATGCTGTGGGGATGTTTTCTGACAGCAGGGACAGGGAAAATTGTCCAAATCGAGGGGTAGATAGATGGTGCGAAATACAGGGATATTCTTGAGCAAAACCTGTTTCAGTCTGTCGGTGATTTGAGACTGGGACGGAGGTTCACCTTCCAACAACACAATGACCCAAAGCAACACTCGAATTGTTTAAGGGGAAACGTGTAAATGTTTTGGAGTAGCCTAGTGAAAGTCCAGACCTTAATTAACAAATGAAAAATAAAGACAGGAACTCACCAATAACAAAATATTTTAACATTTACTGTACTTGCAGTTATTTTATCCTTCATTAAAAAAATTTCAGTCGACACTAAATCAGACACTTTTTGTGATTCCCCAATGATTTTTGTTTTAAATTTTAAAAAAGGTTATTTTTTTTCAGAAAGGACATCACACTTGTCAATCTTCTGCGTCTAAATTGCAGCTAAACTCCATTCAAGTAAATTCCAGACACAGTAAATGGAAAAAGTTGTGCTATTTCTACAGAAAAGAAGAACTTTCTTCCTGGGACATCTATTTAAATATTTTCCTAATAGTTGAAACATCAAATGGGGAAAATACAAAGGAAAGAAATGCATTTCCTGGGAGAATTATTCATTGCTGTCACCTCTACCACAAAGCTCAGCAAGATGATCTATTGATCAGTGGTCTATAATATGTGTGAGAAGTTCATGCTTTGATATCCACATGTTTAGCATCAGATGCCATAAGGAGGACATGTTTGCTTCCAACAAAAGAGTCTCAGAGCCAAAGTCATTATCTGTTATTTAACTTTTGGGGTTTTTTAAGCGCTTAACCATCATGTACTCATTGTAGCATTTTCCTAATGCTCTTCTGCACAATTTCAGGAGGCAAATATGTCATTTTTGTATCCAAGTCCGTTCCAAATGTGTTCCTCACTTTGTTTTCGCTTTAAACAAGGTTCATTGCTTGCCCTCCTTCACATGACTATGTGAAGGAGGACACAGTGCATATAGTGCAACTATAGGGTCTGTGGAAGGTGGTGCCTTCAGCCAAGAATGGCTCCTCACACCTTAATAACTTTTTAAAGGGGTTGTCGAGTTTCAGTAGCTGGCTTTAGGTTGCTTTAAATGGAACCTGAAAGGTCCCTCTTGCCCCCCAAAGAACCAGCATTTGTATCTTCCTATACAACTTTCCTGCCTAACAGTCCCTTTATTACGCTTGACACATAATCAGATCTTTAGAATCAGTATTTCTGAAGTCCATTTATTATATGCAAAGGAACCCTTTGACTAATCGATAGGGCGTTTGTTTCCCCAGACTATTTGTCTCAATCAGCATGTTTTTACGTCCTTGTGGGTGTGATAACATGATCTGCAAGAGTCAGTGTCATCGCCAGCTCTATGCAAATCTCATCGATGTGCACAGCTTTCTTCACCCATGAGGATTCTCCAGTGCTGGTATCGGCAGTGCAATGCCTACTCCTGGCCACATTTCGACTAGATGGGTGGAAACAGTTTGGTTGGAATGTTGCCCGGAGTAGGCATATCACATACTTGCGGTCACATGACCTCCGTTCCCGGAACTGGAGAATCCTCACAGTGTGCAGTGCTCGCGATGTGAGGATTCACAAGTCCGCAATCACATAAAGTGACTGCAGACTTGTAGTTTAGGACCGGACAACACCTTTAACAATCTCTGTTACCATCAATATTCATCAGACCGTGTAAACAAACCAGTAAATGGATCATAGGACCCTGTTCAGACCAGCATCAAGACTTCCATTTCTAAGACAAGACAGGCTGCTCTATTATTGTCAAAAGAAATACCAAAAACCCTGAGATAACCTCCAAACCTCCAAACACAAATATGGACAGAATCCCCTGCCCCAAAAGAAAAAAATGAAGTATTTTGTTTTTGTTAGATCTGTGTTACTTATTTGAGGGTTGCAGTTGAATTCGCTTCCTGACTCCTCTTCTTGGTGTTTTTACAATACACTCTGGATATCTCATCAAGAGCCACATATGGTGTGATAATTTTAGCTCAAACGACAGCTATCTCTCCTGCTGTGCCCGACCATCAGACCTGTCTAAGAGCTGCGCATATTGTAGAGATTTTATTTTTACTGATGTGACCTAAAGCAACCTATTCAAAATTATCATAATTTTATAATTGTGACTATTTTTTAAAACAAAAACTTTCTCCTTTGCACCAGTTATTTTAGATTTATTTTATTCTTTCTCTCAAAACCCACTGTGACTTAACAACACATAATATATTAAATACCAAAAAATATGCCAAATTACATGTTAACAAGAGTGTTCGGATAAAAGCTATTAAATTGCTATGACCAGCCGAAATGTAAAGGTACTGTAATTTAGTATTAGGGCATTCTTAACTTCATGACCGTTTTTGCGTTTTCGTTTTCTGTTTTTGCATTTTCATTTTTTGCTCCCCTTCTTCCCAGAGGCATAACTTTTTTGGGTCAATATGGCCATGTGAGGGTTTATTTTTTGCAGGACGAGTTGTTCTTTTGAACAACACCATTGGTTTTACCATCTCATGTACTGGAAAAAGGGTAAAAAAATTCCGAGTGCAGTGAAATTGCAAAAAAGTGCAATTCCACAGTTGTTTTTTATCACGTTCACTGGATGCTAAAACTGACTTGTCATTATTATTCTCCATGTCATTACGAGTTTTTTCAGGATCTGGGGCCGGGTGATGGTTTATTTTTTGCGTGCCGAGCTGATGTTTTTATTGATACCATTTTGTGGTAGATACAATGTTTTGATCGCCCGTTATTGCATGTTATTGCACTGTTACGGCAACCAAAAATATGTAATTCTGGCGTTTAGAATTTTTTTTTCGTTACGCCTTTGACTGATCGGATAAACTTTTTTTTATATTGATAGATCGGGCGATTTTGAACGCAGTGATACCAAATATATGTATGTGTGGGGCAAAAGGAGGGTGATTTAAACTTTTATATTTTTTTTATATTTTTTAAAAAAAAAATTTTACACTTTTTGCATACTTCAATAGTCTCCATGGGAGACTAGTAGAAGTACTTGTCTGATTGCCTATGCTACACACAGGCGATGATCAGATCGCCTGTGTGTAGCAGAGTTGCTCACACATGTCTTCTGCATGACAGCGTGGCAAATCAGGGATGTTTGTGGGCGGAGACGATTTTTTTGGCGCAAACAAGCCGGAACCCCGAACATGAACCCGAATTTGAAATGCAGAACAAATTCTCTCAACACTACTCTTTAGCAACAGGCTTTCAATACAATTAAGATAGCTTCTTCAGTAAACACAGTTCATTGCACCCAGAGAAGTCCCTGTCCACAGTGCCACACTTTACCTTCTTTGCAGTGAAGTAGCGGGGTCGAACAGAAGGATGAATCCAGCCCTTAGACGTGGTGTTCCTTCCTTTTCCTCTGTTTAGAAATAGTTAGCTCCCGCTCCACTTTACTTCTTGAGTAGTTACTCCTAGTAACTAATGGGCAGTCGCAGTAAGAGAAGCTCAGGACCTCCATCAGCCAGGTGAAGAGGTTTGCATCCTTCCAGCTTGCTCTCCAACACAACACTGACTCTACCAATCCTTATTGGGGCAGGCCTGACCACTCCCCCTAGCTCCACCCTGTTAACCCTTATAGTTGCTGGATGCTTTTACAGGCATCTGTAGAGTACCTACCTGTCACATCATCATCTGTCTTTGTGATAGGTAATAACCTGTTTTCTGGCCTGGATCACGGCTTGTAAAAGTTAAAATATTCAATGTTAAAAATAATGACCATATGCACAGCAATGTCCAAATGTTTATTTATATCTTTTGGAACTTCTTTTAACTGCTTCAGACCTCGAAAGCTGTGAAGTGGCTAAAAGTACTGATCTGACCATTCTTCAGGCGGCTTGACTTCCTTTTGAAAGCCACTCTATAGTTTATATATAAAATAAATAAAAGAAATGTCAAAGGCGAAGCTTCTGCAAAAATGACAGGCAAGACGCTTCAGGAAAATCATCTTTGCCATTTTCCTGAAGTATCTTTTGATTTAAAAATTCTGTTATTGTACCTGCGTCTAAAGATACTGTGTGCTCATACACTTAGACAGAATTCTGCAAAACCACCGCTGGGCACAAGTTTTAGTAGTAGCCATCATAGTCTGGGCACAAATTGAAAGCACCATAGAGTCATATCAAGAAAAGTAATAATAATGATTTATTTCTATGAAGCACTCTGCATTAGACTTTGCCTATAATAAGTCAGTGAAGATAAAGCCATCCGATCAAAACCCCATTGTGTCGAAATTCCTTTGTGGCAGTTTCTTAACAGGAACTGAAATCACTCAATACAATCATTTATAACAATTAACATTGCTTTATTTTTAGATTATAAATCCCATAATCCTCTTCCAGATTGATATCAGAAACCATGCTTAATCATATTATGACTGAGATTCATCTTAATCTATCAAATAAAAAGTGTTTGTGGAGAATTACTGAACTTTGTCATTTGTCATATGAAGTTACACTTAAGTTTCTTCTGGCCTCAATAGTCATAACTCATGTCAGTGGTGACGCTGGCACTTGTGACACTTTTGGAGCTTTCTTCAGGTCTCTGTGTTTTTCTTCCTTAAAGGGGTTTTCCAGGACAATTTTTTTTTTTTTACTACGAGCCTAAGAACTAACAGGCAGGTAGTTGCTAACTACCTGCCTGTTCTGCCTGCTACCGATCTCTGCTTGCTCAGAGCAACTCCTGCCGCTGATTCTGCTGATGTCACGTTGACAGAGTAGTGTCTTCTCTTCCACTCTGCTCTGCTGATGGGGCATAGCTACCCACGTCATGCTGATGTCTGTCCAACTTCTGTTTGAAGACTTCCATTGAAGAACTCACCACCTCTCATGGCAGCCTGTTCCACTCATTGATCACCCTCACTGTCAAAAAGTTTTTTTTAATATCTAATCTGTATCTTCTCCCATTCAGTTTAATCTAATTGCTTCTAGTCTTTCTTTGTGCAAATGAGAATAAAACTGATCCCTCTACAGTGTGACAGCCATTCAGATATTTGTATACAGCTATTAAGTCCCCTCTCAGTCTTCTCTTTTGCAAGCTAAACATTCCAAAATCCTCTAACCGTTCCTCATAGGACATTCTTTGCAGACCGGTCACCATTTTGTTCGCTCTTCAATGAACTTACTCCACCAGAACTGGACACAGTATTCCAGATGAGGTCTGACCAAAGAGGAGTAGAGGGGGATAATTACTTCACGTGATCTAGACTGTATGCTTCTGTTAATGCAACCCAGAATTGTGTTTGTCCTTTTTGCTGCTGCGCCACACTGTTGACTTATGTTCAGTCTGTGATCTATTAGTATACCCAAGTCTTTTTCACATGTGCTGTTGCTTAGTCCTATTCCTCCCATTCTGTATATGCTTTTTTCATTTTTTTGTCCAGATGTAAGATTTTGCATTTCTCCCTGTTAAAAACCATTCTGTTAGTTGCTGCCCATAGTTCCAGTTTGGATCTTTTTGAATCCTCTCTCTCTTCTCTAGTATTAGCTATCCCTCCTAGCTTTGTGTCATCAGCAACTTTAATCAGTTTATAGTCCTGGACAACCCCTTTAACCACATTGGTCATCCTTTTATAATTTACTACACAGTCTAATGAAAGTAAAATGTGCAGGGTCTTTTTCAATGGCTAAGTTTACATGAGCATTAAATCATCCTTTTTCATCTAGAAAAGGGGACTTTTTTCTCTGAATTGGCATCCACGTGGCATGCGTTTTTATACATTTGAATTTTTTTAACAGTTAAACTTAGTTGAGCTGCCCCTTACCCTAGATCGACCTTATCTGAAAAGTATGAGCCATCTGCGCTCTGATCTCCCAGCACTTTCTAATCATGCAGGAAGTTAGACCAGGACATCAGAGCTGTATCCTTACATCTCACACACTGAGAAATCTAAGCCATTGTGGGGGGAGTTCTCTCTAGTATGTTGCTGCCTGCTTATGTGGCGCCCCTGAGGGTTCAGTCGCCACAGAGGTACTGCATCTCACCCAGAGGTGTGGTACCTCACTCTCAGGTAAGGATAGAGTGCTGCCCGGGACCCTAACACCTGCATCCAACACATCCACTTCAGTAGGGCAGTGCGAGATTGCTCTTAAGGGAGAGCACAGTCCCTGGTCCCTGGCTGGAGTGGAGGGTAACCAAGTAAGGGGGAACTATGTAGTGGGTGTGGGTGGAGGAAGTAGATTAGAGGAGCATGAAAGGAAGCTGTATGAAAAGGGGGAACCATCTTGGAGAGAGAGCTCAGTCCAGTCAGAGTGTTCAGTTGGAGGAGGAAAGTGAGGGGAGCAGGAACTCTGCACGAGCTCTGCTCCGGAGGCGGGCCTAGTGAGAGGCCCAGGACTGAGAGAGGAGAGGGAGCAGGAGGAAGGCTCCAGGAGCAGAAGGGATCCCAGGGGTACGGGAAGTGCTGGAGGCCACCCGTACACCCGAATCTGCCAGGCGGTGGAGGGATCGAGCCGCAGAGGGGACCGGCCCCTAAACTAGTGGAGAACTACAAGGCTCAGCTAGAAACAGGAGGCTGCTGTACTTGCAAGGTGCAGTGGCCACAACCACAATTATATCGCCGAGAAGTTGGCCACAGAGGGTCCAGGGGACTGCAGGTCGCCTGACAAGACCCGAGGCTACTGGATTGGGACACTGATTGTGAGGCGCAAGGCAGGAGGGCAAGCCAGCGCAGGAAGATGACTGAGGAAGGCACATAGAAAAGGGTCCTGTCAGGCACTCTTGAACCACCTGAGGGATTGCTGAACCCCTGCCTGGTTAACACAGCACGACGTGGGAGGTTGTAGTCCGGAACCTGTAACCTGAGGAACTTAATAACTGTGAGTAAACTCAGAAGACTGCACCCCACTGTCTCTGTGATTATTATCTGTGCCATCACCCTTGCACTACAACGCCCAGCATCACCTATACCATCTATAACATCTACATTGCCCTGGAGCTAAGCTCTACCTGTGGAGAGCCACACCAGCTTTGCTGCACTAACATCAGCTCCAGAGGACCTGCTCCGCAGCGGCAGCTCCCTTTAGCCGCATACCACAGTTGGCGTCACGAACTTTGTATATAAAAACTATAAAATCCCCTTTTTACTGACCGCCCAGGGTCACGGACCGGGTCATCGCCACTGTGACATCTCCCCTAGCAATGATCGGCCCGGCACCGAGTACCCCACGGCCCAGGTGGCGCGTCACTTATGATTCGGCATTTCCTACAAGCAAAGGTAGTACATTCCCCATGGAAAAACAGTCTAACACCCACTAGGACTTAAAAAAGTGAACTCATTAGGTGCCAATACTTTGATTGCTAATATCTCCACAACGGAGAGGCGATAAAAGAAACACATTTTATTCCGCTCTGCAGCTGCTATTACATTGTGTGTCTAGTTCAACATGGAACATTTGGTGGAAGGTCCTCTTACTTCAAAATATTGCATTTTGCTAATTGAGACAAAATGGAAATTAAACTTTAAGTTCCTTCAATTTAACACTGATAATTTCCATGAACTGAAGTCACCTCCTGCACAATGTGAAATAACACAGACTTGATAAAAGACTTCAGATGGGTCCTGAATGAATCAGCGGCTCTAGGGAGTCTACACTTTGTGTCTTACTGCAAATAAATAAATACATGTTTCATTGTATCAGGCCAGTATAGTTAGTATTGGTATTAATCAGAGTAATGAGTCAGGGAATGAGTAAACACATATTTGTTCTTAACAATTTAGAGCTTTGGGAATAGGTTTAAGATGTGGGTTTAATTAACAATGTTGGCAGCACAAACTATGATATCATAGGCAATTCTGGAAAATGGAAAGATATCACCACATGTGAGAAAATATTTAAGTATAAGTTTTTGCCTAATCTTTCTGCTCAATTCAGTGGTTGGGCCATACAGGGGTGGCAAAAAAACACTTTACTATTACTCTACTACTACAATATAAATCCTTGAGTAATATAATTTTTCCTTCTCTATTTTTAAAAGGTAAAGGTTGGCTTCTTGGTGCCCACCCAACAACATAGGGCTTTCGAGGCCCCATACACATTAGATTAATGTTGGCCAAACCCATGGGATACAGCAAGTGATGAAACAGATGATGTCAGAGGATTGTGCATGTTGAATTTTATTGGCAAATCCTTTTGTTCTGGAATAGTGGGAAGATGAGAAAGTCAGGAAGGATGGCTCATTGGGTCAATAATACCTAAGTTAGAGAAGCACCTTTACATCAGGCAAATTTTGCATGAACAATTATGCCCTGAGGCATAGCTTGGGGTTCAGCTCAGGGAGGGGTAAAATATCTGAGTGGGCCCCTAACCGGTAATCCTGATTACAACTATGGTGGTGAACCCTGATTATGGGTATAGAGAATCCTCAGGAGATGAACGCATCGAAAATGAATCTCTACACAAAGACCAACACTGATATTACCACCATATGGTGACCATATAATGGTAGATACCAGTGCTGCAGAACATACAAGTAATCACAGTATAGTTATATATAGTAAATTACAGCTGGTGTTCTTTCTGGTGGAGTCATTAATTTTACCGTTTTTTCCATCTGGCCCAGACCAACATGACAACTTGTCCAGCCAGGACTCATCTGCAGAGATTACAATGAAAACACATTTGACTTTTCACATTTCCAGCCCCTTCCTCATCTATTCCCAACCTGCACAACCTCCTCATCCTGCTGATAACCCAATACTGAGCCCCTGCTTTCGAATATGTCCCTATTACTGCACCTGCTGTGTGGTACAAAAACAGCTCCTCTTAGTGTCCCACATAGTAATGCCACCATTGTGCCCCTTGCAAAGTAATAATGCCTCCTTTGTGCTCTCTAGATGGTAAAAATGCTGCCTTGAAAATATTAGTGCACTGTGCAAATGCCCTAGAAAAATGTCCACATTTTGCCCCTTTGATAGTTACAATACTCTGAGTGCCCCTATAACAATAATGCTTAAGTTCCCACTTGACATCTAATAATGTTCACTGGGTCCCCCAATATACAGCTCCTCTATATACAGTATAGTGGACCCATAGCTCCCTTATACAGAGTATGATGTCCCCACAGCTCCCCTATATACAGTATGATGGGCTCATAGTTCCCTTATACACAATATAATGCTCTACAGCTTCCCTATACACAGTATGCTGGGCTCACAGCTACCATATACACAGAACCACCGTCAATACATGAATTCAGCACCAGAACCACTATTGGTAAATGAATGCAGTGCCAGAACCACCATGCGTAGATGAATACAGCACTAGAACCACACTTTTCGTCCTCTGCACACTGCCCACAAGATACTGTGCAATCACATTAACATCCTTTATATACAATAAAAGTCCATATAACCTTCAGCTCTATAAGGTGCTTAGCTTTCCCACTTCGGCAACAGGGTGACGGGGGCAGCAGGGTAGCGGCAGCAGCAGGGTGACGCCCACAGTAGGGAGCCAGTGGCAGAAAGGTGACCACCTCAGCAGGGTGACGACCTCTGATCAGTTATGGATTGGTACATTTGTACATGATCAGGACCATGGTCAGTACATGAATCCATTACCAGATGCACTGTAAGTACATGAATCCAACTTCCAAATACTGTGCCTTCACTTCTCCATATTGTCCCCAAAGCTCTCTCGTCTCCATACTGTCCTGCCATGCTTCCATCTCTACATACTGTTCCCCCACTTCTCAATAGTGTGCCCCCACTTCTACATATTGTCTCCCATGCTCTCAGCTCTCCATACTGTTCCCCCACACTCAAATCTCTACATACTGCTCCCCCACTTCTCCATATTGTCCCCCACGCTCTCAGCTCTCCATACTGTCCCCCACACTCAAATCTCTACATACTGTTCACCCACTTCTCCATATTGTCCCCCATGCTCTCAGCTCTCCATACTGTCCCCCCATGCTCCCATCTCTACATACTGTTTCCCTACTTCTCTATACAATCCCCTCTCACTCCCACTTCTCCATATGGACCCACATGTTCCCAATTCTCCATTCTGTACCCCCATTTCTCCATATTGTCCCCTACACTCCCATCTCTCTATACTGTCCCCCCACTTCTTCATATTGTACACCCATTTCTCCATACGGTCCACCCACGCTCCCATTCCTCCATACGGTCCCCCCACCTCTCTATAATGTCCCCCATTTCTCCATATGGTCCCCCCACTTCTCCATATTGTCCCCCACTTCTCCATATGGTCCCCCCACTCCTATCCCACCACACTCCCACTTCTCCATATGGCCCTCAGACGCTCCCAATTCTCCATCCTGTTCCCCCATATTGTCACCTATGCTCCCACCACTCCATACTGTCCCCCCACTTCTTCATATTGAGCACCCTTTTCTCCATACGACCCCCCCACATCTCCATAATGTCCCCCACTTCTCCAAATGGTCCCCCTACTCCTTCATATTGTTCCCATGCTTCCTCCTCTCCTTACTTTCCCAACACTTTTCTATATGGTCCTCCCCACTAGTGTTGAGCCACCCCCGTAGTGTTCGGGTTCGGTTCGGTTCGTCGAACACCGGGATGTTCGAGGAACTGTTCGTCGAACTGTTCGTCGAACACCTTAGAACACCGTCGAACACCGTTAAAACCAATGGCAGGCAAACAAAAACACATAGAAAACACCTGCAAAGGTGTCCAAAAGCTGACAAACTGCTCAGAAGACACTCTCTTTAAAAAAGCCGGCCGGCAAATTCAGCAGCGGCATACACCGGTACCCGACAATTTAGACAAGAAGGAATAGAGCATCACACATAGATTAGATAGATAGAAACATGTCAGTCACACATATAAGAAGCACAGTGACAGTGTTGGTTACTGCACTTGTCATTTAGTGTAAAGGATTTATTAAAAAAAAATATTAGTGTTTTCATGCACCGTCTCTTTAAAAAAGCCGGCCGGCAATTCAGCATCTGTACCCGACAATTTAGAACAGAAAGAATAGAGCTTCACACATAGATTAGATAGATAGAAACATGTCAGTCACATATATAATAAGTACAGTGATAGTGTTGCTTACTGTACTTGTCATTTAGTGTAAAGGATTTATTTAAAAAAATAATAGTGTTTTCATGCACTGTCTCTTTAAAAAAGCCGGCCGGCAATTCAGCAGCGGTACCCGACAATTTAGAACAGAAAGATAGAGCATCACACATAGATTAGATAGATAGAAACATGTCAGTCACATATATATGAAGTACAGTGATAGTGTTGGTTACTGTACTTGTCATTTAGTATTAAAATAAAGGATTTATTATTAAAAAAATTGGCGTGGGGTTCCCCTTAATTTTAGGCTCTAGCGGAGGTTAAGCAGACGGCTGGGGCAGATGTTTGAAGCCTGGGAAGGGGGTAATACCCACGGAGCTTCCCAGGCTACTAATATCAGCCCCCAGCTGAATACATAGCCTTTACTAGCTATTAAAATGGGGGACCCCCCAAAAAAAATGACGTGGGGTCCCCCCTAATTTAATAGCTAGCAAAGGCTAGGCAGACAGCTGGGGGCTGATATTAATAGCCCAGGAAGGGAGCCATGAATATTGGCCCCCTCCCAGGCTAGAAACACCAGCCGTCAGCCGCCCCAGAAATGGCGCATTCATAGGATGCGCCAATTCTGGCACTTAGCCTCGCTCTTCCACGCTGCCCTGGTGCGGTGGCAGGGGGTAATAGGGTTGGGGTTGATGTCAGCTTATAATGCCAGCTGACATCAAGCCCAGGTTAGTAATGGAGAGGCGTCTATAAGACACCCCCATTACTAACCCCATAGTCAAAGTTAAAAAAAACACAAACACCCAGAATAAAGTCCTTTAATTGAAATAAAGACACAATCCTTTATTGTTCTAAATTAAACCATACTTACCATCACGCCCATTCCAGTTGAAGCCAACGATCTCCTGCAATAAAAGAAAAATAATAAAGCAACCTCATCCTTACCTTTCCATGGTTCCCACGACAGCTTCAGCTCTGCTACATCGAGATGACAGGCTGGACCGCAGCAGAACGCTGCCATCCAGCCTGTCATCCCGCAGACACTGAGAAGCGCAGGCTTGCTTGCGCTGCTCAGCGTCTCTCTGTGACGACATCCAGATGAGCCGAGTTCATGTCCAATGAACTCGGCTCACCTCATGCACGTCACTGACAGCGTGGGAAAATTCTCACGCTGAAGCGCTGATTGCAGGAGAATTTTCCCACGCTGTCAGTGACGTGCAGGAGGTGAGCTGAGTTCATTGGACATGAGCTCACCTCATGCACATCACTGACAGCGTGGGAGAATTCTCCTGCACTCAGCACTTCAGCGTGAGAATTTTCCCACGCTGTCAGTGACGTGCATGAGGTGAGCCGAGTTCATTGGACATGACCTCGGCTCATCTGGATGCCGTCACAGCGAGACAGTGAGGAGCGCAAGCATGCCTGCGCTTCTCAGTGTCTGCGGGATGACAGACTGGATGGCAGCGTTCTGCTGCGGTCCAGCCAGTCATCTCGATGTAGCAGAGCTGAAGCCGTCGTGGGAACCATGGAAAGGTAAGGATGAGGTTGGTTTATTATTTTTCTTTTATTGCAGGAGATCGTTGGCTTCAGCTGGAATGGGTGTGATGGTAAGTATGGTTTAATTTAGAACAATAAAGAATTGTGTCTTTATTTCAATTAAAGGACTTTATTCTGGGTGTTGTGTTTTTTTTAAATACTTTACTAGAAATTCATGGCGGTCATGTCTAATACTGGCGTGACCCCATGAATTTTGGGCTTGGGGCCAGCTGATAATACCAAGCTGGCCCTAACCCCTTTATTACCCAGTGAGCCACCGCACCAGGGCCCTGGATGAGTTGGGTACAGCGCCAGAAGATGGCGCTTCTATGAACGCGCCATTTTCCGGGGTGGCTGCGGACTGCAATTTGTAGCGGGGGGGGGGGCCCAGAAAGCTTGGGCCTCCCTGCGCTGCAGATTCCAGCCCCCAGCTGCCTAGTTGTACCTGGCTGGACACAAAAATAGGGCGAAGCCCCACGTACTTTTTTTTTAATTATTTCATGAAATTCATGAAATAATTAAGAAAAAAAGGCCTTCCCTATATTGTTGTGTCCGGCCAGGTACAAATAGGCAGCTGGTGGTTGGGGGCAGCCCGTTCCTGCCTGCTGTACCTGGCTGGACACAAATATAGTGCGAAGCCCCACTTCAATTTTTTTTAATTATTTCATGAAATTCATGAAATAATTAAGAAAAAAAGGGCTTCCCTATATTGTTGTGTCCGGCCAGGTACAAATAGGCAGCTGGTGGATGGGGGCAGCCCGTTCCTGCCTGCTGTACCTGGCTGGACACAAATATAGTGCGAAGCCCCACTTCAATTTTTTTAAATTATTTCATGAAATTCATGAAATAATTAAGAAAAAAAGGGCTTCCCTATATTGTTGTGTCCGGCCAGGTACAAATAGGCAGCTGGTGGATGGGGGCAGCCCGTTCCTGCCTGCTGTACCTGGCTGGACACAAATATAGTGCGAAGCCCCACTTCAATTTTTTTAAATTATTTCAGGAAATTCATGACGTGGGGCTTCGCACTATATTTGTGTCCAGCCAGGTACAGCAGGCAGGAACGGGCTGCCCCCAACCACCAGCTGCCTATTTGTACCTGGCCGGACACAACAATATAGGGAAGCCCTTTTTTTCTTAATTATTTCATGAAATAATTTAAAGAAAATTGACGTGGGGCTTCGCCCTGTTTTTGTGTCCAGCCAGGTACAACTAGGCAGCTGGGGGCTGGAATCCGCAGCGCAGGGAGGCCCAAGCTTTCTGGGCCACCCCCGCTGCAAATTGCAGTCCGCAGCCACCCCGGAAAATGGCGCGTTCATAGAAGCGCCATCTTCTGGCGCTGTACCCAACTCATCCAGGGCCCTGATGCGGTGGCTCACTGGGTAATAAAGGGGTTAGGGCCAGCTTGGCATTATCAGCTGGCCCTAAGCCCGAAATTCATGGGGTCACGCCAATATTAGACATGACCACCATGAATTTCTAGTAAAGTATTTAAAAAAAACACAACACCCAGAAAAAAGTCCTTTAATTGAAATAAACACACAATTCTTTATTGTTCTAAATTAAACCATACTTACCATCACGCCCATTCCAGCTGAAGCCAACGATCTCCTGAAATAAAAGAAAAATAATAAAGCAACATCATCCTTACCTTTCCATGGTTCCCATGACAGCTTCAGCTCTGCTACATCGAGATGACAGGCTGGACCGCAGCAGAACGCTGCCATCCAGCCTGTCATCCCGCAGACACTGAGAAGCGCAGGCTTGCTTGCGCTCCACAGTGTCTCTCTGTGAGGGCATCCAGATGAGCCGAGTTAATGTCCAATGAACTCGGCTCACCTCATGCACGTCACTGACAGCGTGGGAAAATTCTCCTGCACTCAGCGCTTCAGCGTGGGAGAATTCTCACACTGAAGCGCTGAGTGCAGGAGAATTCTCCCACGCTGTCAGTGACGTGCAGGAGGTGAGCTGAGTTCATTGGACATGAGCTCACCTTATGCACGTCACTGACAGCGTGGGAGAATTCTCCTGCACTCACCGCTTCAGCGTGAGAATTTTCCCACGCTGTCAGTGACGTGCATGAGGTGAGCCGAGTTCATTGGACATGAACTCGGCTCATCTGGATGTCGTCACAGAGAGACGCTGAGCAGCGCAAGCAAGCCTGCGCTTCTCAGTGTCTGCGGGATGAGAGGCTGGATGGCAGCGTTCTGCTGCGGTCCAGCCTGTCATCTCGATGTAGCAGAGCTGAAGCTGTCGTGGGAACCATGGAAAGGTAAGGATGAGGTTGCTTTATTATTTTTCTTTTATTGCAGGAGATCATTGGCTTCAGCTGGAATAGGCGTGACGGTAAGTATGGTTTAATTTAGAACAATAAAGGATTGTGTCTTTATTTCAATTAAAGGACTTTATTCTGGGTGTTTGTGTTTTTTTTAACTTTGACTATGGGGTTAGTAATAGGGGTGTCTTATAGACGCCTCTCCATTACTAACCTGGGCTTGATGTCAGCTGGCATTATAAGCTGACATCAACCCCAACCCTATTACCCCCTGCCACCGCACCAGGGCAGCGTGGAAGAGCGAGGCTAAGTGCCAGAATTGGCGCATCCTATGAATGCGCCATTTCTGGGGCGGCTGACGGCTGGTGTTTCTAGCCTGGGAGGGGGCCAATATTCATGGCTCCCTTCCTGGGCTATTAATATCAGCCCCCAGCTGTCTGCCTAGCCTTTGCTAGCTATTAAATTAGGGGGGACCCCACGTCATTTTTTTGGGGGGGTCCCCCATTTTAATAGCTAGTAAAGGCTATGTATTCAGCTGGGGGCTGATATTAGTAGCCTGGGAAGCTCCGTGGGTATTACCCCCTTCCCAGGCTTCAAACATCTGCCCCAGCTGTCTGCTTAACCTCCGCTAGAGCCTAAAATTAAGGGGAACCCCACGCCAATTTTTTTAATAATAAATCCTTTATTTTAATACTAAATGACAAGTACAGTAACCAACACTATCACTGTACTTCATATATATGTGACTGACATGTTTCTATCTATCTAATCTATGTGTGAAGCTCTATTCTGTCTGTTATAAATTGTCGGGTACCGCTGCTGAATTGCCGGCCGGCTTTTTTAAAGAGACGGTGCATGAAAACACTATTATTTTTTTTGATAAATCCTTTACGCTAAATGACAAGTACAGTAAGCAACACTGTCACTGTACTTCGTATATATGTGGCTGACATGTTTATATCTATCTAATCTATGTGTGAAGCTCTATTCTTTCGGTTCTAAATTGTCGGGTACAGGTGTATGCCGCTGCTGAATTGCCGGCTTTTCATGTTTCACTGTTGGCACTGTTCCCATCGATTTGGGCAATCACTGTAATGCCACAACCACCATGGCTGTGGCATTACAGTGAGTGGCAGACAATCCCTGCATGATTGGTGCTCTAAATAGCGCCAGACATGCAGGACACGCTTTTGGTGCACGAACAGTTATCGAACATAACCTCGAACAGCCGAATTTTTTGCAAATCGTTCGGGTTCGTCGAACAACTCGAACACCGCCCACAACAGCTCGAATTTGAGATTGGCAAACAGTTCTAGTCGAACACCGCTCATCTCTACTCCCCACGTTGTTCACTCTCACAATTTTCCCCACTGCCCCATAATGTGCAAGCACAATGTGTCCTTTGCCGCTCTGCAGCTCAGTGATCACAGCAGCAGAGTGAGGAGATCAGCCATGTGCGACCTCTTCCCTCTCCTGCACACCGGGGCTGGAAGATGATGAGAACTCTGCAGTGTTGCTCAGACGCATTTATACAGCTGAGCACAGGGAAAAGGGAGCCAGTGGCGAGTCACTTGCTGTGCAGCCCTGGCTTAACTATATCCGAGCAATGTGCATTCCGATATAGTTAAGCCTAGCGTAGCTCGGGGTGGGCGCCCCATGGTGGGCCCCCCTGAGCACGGGGTCCACACCCTCTGTTTCCCCCGGTAGCTATGCTAGTGATTATACCCAAAGCTGTCTGGTGATATCTAAAGCTGACTAATAGATAAAAGTTGTCTGAACTGTCCGGTTTGGATGGAATTAATCGATAATCTCATGTCTATGGTGAGCTCAAGGCTTTCCCCTATGTCACATGTTGATGGAAAAAAGATAATGCATGTTGTACTTCAATATGCTTGATCAACTGTTTTCACATTATTTAAAAGTGTTGTCCAGTCTTAAGCTATGTGACTGCAGTTATGTGACAGCAGCTTGTGAAGCCTCACATCGCGTACTGCACCCTATCAGGATTCTCCAGTGCTGGGGCAAGGAATGGGCGCTTATGTGACCACAGGTATGTGATTTGCATACTCCCGGACACATTCCGACTAGACTTGTCCAGCCTCACTCAATACACCTGCATTAAATGAAGCCATGCCCATCTAGTCTACACGTGACCGCATGTATGCAAATCACATATTTATGGTCACACATTCTCCTGCTCCCGACACTGGAGAATCCTAACAGCGTGCAGTGTGCACAATGTGAGGATTCACAAATTTGCAGTCAAATAGAGTGACTTCAAACTTTTAGCTTAAGACTGGACAACTCCTTTAAACCTTTGCCATAGAGGTCTCTTTGTGACTCCTCATTGATGTAAACATGCACACTAGGTTTGGTGTTTGACAAGGACATGTTTTTTATGAACAGCTTAAAGGGGTTTTCTGGGGTTTTTTAAGTATGAAACGGTGATGGGGGCAGCTTAGAAAAGAAAGAAACAAGCCATACTTACCTCCCAAAGCTGCCTTCCACTCCAGTGGTCACTAGCAGTCCACAAGTGATGACGTCACGATTACTAGTGACTAGTGTTGAGCGAGCATGCTCAGCACTGCTCGGTACTCGCCCAAGCATCTCACTACTCGGGATGTTCGGTGAGCACAGAGCATTTCCGGGTTACTCGGGCGGGAGCATGTTTGGTGCTCTTTATAGAGTCAATGAACATGGAGGGATTGCCAGCCAGTCACTGTAATGCCGCAGCCATGTTGATTGTGGGCATTACAGTGAATGGCTGGCCGCACAGCGTCACCTCGAGTATTTAAAGCCGGGCGCCGCCATCTTGGACACAGTCGCTTCGGATCAGAAAGTGTAGCGAGAGTGCTGCTGAGCTAGGGAGAGATTTATACTGCGAAATAGGTAGTGTAGGGTCTCTAAAGCCTGCAAAATCAAACAAACAGTCCTTCTTAGGAATAATATCCATGCCAGATATCAGGCAGGCAGGCTGTATTGGAGACACAGTGGTTATACCAACAAACACTGCATTACAGTCCTGTGTGCTACTGCTGCTCAAATTGCTAGACTTAGCCCCAGGTCTCAGGGGCAAGGAAAAATCCTTTTTTTTTCAACTAAATCCTCTATTTTTTATTTTTTTTCCTCAGTCAGGCTGTACAAACACCCGTCTTATTAACATTTTGGTATTTTTTCACCCCCCCAAAAAAATTTAGTGTGTCTGTGAGTGTTTTGCAGTTCTACGGTTCAAATCTCTGTATGATCCACTTTTTTGCCTTTTATCCATAAAAAAAAACAGTTTGAGTGTCTCGCTGACTGTTCAGACACAAATATATCTATTTAAAAAAGTATAGTATACGCCAGGAAATTAGAACTGTGGTTTTCCTCTTCCACTGTTCAAATCTGGGTGTTATCCACCTTTTTGCCTTTTTTACATAAAAAAAAACAATTTGAGTGTCTCGCTGACTGTTCAGACACAAATATATCTGTTTAAAAGATTCTGGTGTAGGCCAGAGAGATAGAACTGTGGTTTCCCTCTTCCACGGATCAAATCTGGGTGTAATCTACCTTTTTGCCTTTTTTAAATAAAAAAAAACGTTTCAGTGTCTCGCTGACTGTTCAGACATAAATATATCTGTTGAAAAGATTCTGGTGTAGTCCAGAGAAATAGAACTGTGGTTTTCCTCTTACACAGTTCAAATCTGGGTGTAATCCACCTTTTTGCATAAAAAAAAAACGTTTCAGTGTCTCGCTGACTGTTCAGGCACAAATATATCTGTTTAAAAGATTCTGGTGTAGGCCAGAGAAATAGAACTGTGGTTTTCCTCTTTCACGGTTCAAATCTGGGTGTAATCCACCTTTTTGCCTTTTTTACATGAAAAAACCAGTTTGAGTGTCTCGCTGACTGTTCAGACACAAATATATCTGTTTAAAAGATTCTGGTGTAGGCCAGAGAACTAGAACTGTGGTTTTCCTCTTTCACGGTTCAAATCTGGGTGTAATCCTCCTTTTTGCTTAAAAAAAAAAAGTTTCAGTGTCTCGCTGACTGTTCAGACACAAATATATCTGTTTAAAAGATTCTGGTGTAGGCCAGAGAAATAGAACTGTGGTTTTTCTCTTCCACGGTTCAAATCTGGGTGTAATCCACCTTTTTGCCTTTTTTACATAAAAAAAAAAACATTTCAGTGTCTCGCTGACTGGTCAAACACAAATATATCTGTTTAAAAATTCTAGTATAGGCCAGAGAAATGAAACTGTGTTTTTTCTCTTCCATGGTTCAAATCTGGGTGTAATCCACCTTTTTGCCTTTTTTACATAAAAAAAAATGTTTCAGTGTCTCGCTGACTGTTCAGACACAAATATATCTGTTTAAAAGATTTTGGTGTAGGCCAGAGAAAGAGAACTGTGGTTTTCCTCTTCCATGGTTCAAATCTGGGTGTAATCCACTTTTTGCCTTTTTTACATAAAAAAAAAACATTTCAGTGTCTCGCTGACTGTTCAGACATAAATATATCTGTTTAAAAGATTCTGGTGTAGGCCAGAGAAATAGAACTGTGGTTTTCCTCTTCCACGGTTCAAATCTGGGTGTAATCCACCTTTTTGACTTTTTACATAAAAAAAAACAGTTTGAGTGTCTCGCGGACTGTTCAGACACAAATATATCTGTTTAAAAGATTCTGGTGTAGGCTAGAGAAATAGAACTGTGGTTTTCCTCTTCCACAGTTCAAATCTGGGTATAATCCATCTTTTTGCATAAAAAAAAATATTTCAGTGTCTCGCTGACTGTTCAGACACAAATATATCTGTTTAAAAGATTCTGGTGTAGGCCAGAGAAATAGAACAGTGATTATCTTCTTCCACGGTTCAAATCTGGGTGTAATCCATCTTTTTGACTTTTTTACATTAAAAAAAACAGTTTGAGTGTCTCACTGACTATTCAGACTCAAATATATCTGTTTAAAATATTCTGGTGTAGGCCAGAGAAATAGAACTGTGGTTTTCCTCTTCCACAGGTTCAAATCTGGGTGTAATCCACCTTTTTGCCTTTTTTACATAAAAAAAAACGTTTCAGTGTCTCGCTGACTGGTCAGACACAAATATTTCTGTTTAAAAGATTCTGGTGTAGGCCAAAGAAATAGAACTGTGGTTTTCCTCTTCCACGGTTCAAATCTGGGTGTAATCCACTTTTTGCCTTTTTTACATAAAAAAAAACATTTCAGTGTCTCGCTGACTGTTCAGACATAAATATATCTGTTTAAAAGATTCTGGTGTAGGCCAGAGAAATAGAACTGTGGTTTTTCTCTTCCACGGTTCAAATCTGGGTGTAATCCACCTTTATGACTTTTTACATTAAAAAAAACAGTTTGAGTGTCTCGCTGACTGTTCAGACACAAATATATCTGTTTAAAAGATTCTGGTGTAGGCTAGAGAAATAGAACTGTGGTTTTCCTCTTACACAGTTCAAATCTGGGTGTAATCCACCTTTTTGCATAAAAAAAAATGTTTCAGTGTCTCGCTGACTGTTCAGACACAAATATATCTGTTTAAAAGATTCTGGTGTGGGCCAGAGAAATAGAACTGTGGTTTTCCTCTTCCACGGTTCAAATCTGGGTGTAATCCACCTTTTTTACTTTTTACATTAAAAAAAAACAGTTTGAGTGTCTCGCTGACTGTTCAGACACAAATATATCTGTTTAAAAGATTCTGGTGTAGGCTAGAGAAATAGAACTGTGGTTTTCCTCTTCCACAGTTCAAATCTGGGTGTAATCCACCTTTTTGCATAAAAAAAAATGTTTCAGTGTCTCGCTGACTGTTCAGACACAAATATATCTGTTTAAAAGATTCTGGTGTAGGCCAGAGAAATAGAACAGTGGTTTTCCTCTTCACGGTTCAAATCTGGGTGTTATCAATCTTTTTGCATTTTTTGCATAAAAAAAAAACAGTTTGAGTGTCTCGCTGACTGTTCAGACACAAATATATCTGTTTAAAAGATTCTGGTGTAGGCCAGAGAACTAGAACTGTGGTTTTCCTCTTCCACGGTTCAAATCTGGGTGTAATCCACCCTTTTGCATAAAAAAAAAGTTTCAGTGTCTCGCTGACTGTTCAGACACAAATATATCTGTTTAAAAGATTCTGGTGTAGGCCAGAGAAATAGAACCGTGGTTTTCCTCTTCCACGGCTCAAATCTGGGTGTAATCCACTTTTTGCCTTTTTTACCTAAAAAAAAAAACATTTCAGTGTCTCGCTGACTGTTCAGACATAAATATATCTGTTTAAAAGATTCTGGTGTAGGCCAGAGAAATAGAACTGTGGTTTTTCTCTTCCACGGTTCAAATCTGGGTGTAATCCACCTTTTTGCATAAAAAAAACGTATCAATGTCTCGCTGACTGTTCAGACACAAATATATCTGCTTAAAAGATTCTGGTGTAGGCCAGAGAAATAGAACTGTGGTTTTCCTCTTCCACGGTTCAAATCTGGGTGTAATCCACCTTTTTGCCTTTTTTCATTAAAAAAAAACAGTTTGAGTGTCTCGCTGACTGTTCAGACACAAATATATCTGTTTAAAAGATTCTGGTGTCGGCCAGAGAACTAGAACTGTGGTTTTCCTCTTCCACAGTTCAAATCTGGGTGGAATCCACCTTATTGCCTTGTTTACATAAAAAAAATCGTTTCAGTGTCTCGCTGACTGGTCAGACTCAAATATATCTGTTTAAAAGATTCTGGTGTAGGCCAGAGAAATAGAACTGTGGTTTTTCTCTTCCACGGTTCAAATCTGGGTGGAATCCACCTTTTTGCCTTTTTTACATAAAAAAAAACGTTTCAGTGTCTCGCTGACTGGTCAGACACAAATATATCTGTTTTAAAGATTCTGGTGTAGACCAGAGAAATGAAACTGTGGTTTTTCTCTTCCACGGATCAAATCTGGGTGTAATCCACCTTTTTGCCTTTTTTACATAAAAAAAAATGTTTCAGTGTCTCGCTGACTGTTCAGACATAAATATATCTGTTTAAAAGATTCTGGTGTAGGCCAGAGAAATAGAACTGTGGTTTTTCTCTTCCACTGTTCAAATCTGGGTGTAATCCACCTTTTTGACTTTTTACATAAAAAAAAAACAGGTTGAGTGTCTCGCTGACTGTTCAGACACAAATATATCTGTTTAAAAGATTCTGGTGTAGGCCAGAGAAATAGAACTGTGGTTTTCCTCTTCCACGGTTAAATCTGGGTGTAATCCACCTTTTTGCATTAAAAAAAAAAACGTTTCAATGTCTCGCTGACTGTTCTGACACAAATATATCTGTTTAAAAGATTCTGGTGTAGGCCAGAGAAATAGAACTGTGGTTTTCCTCTTCCACGGTACAAATCTGGGTGTACTCCACCTTTTTGCCTTTTTTACATAAAAAAAAACAGTTTGAGTGGCTCGCTGACTGTTCAGACACAAATATATCTGTTTAAAAGATTCTGGTGTAGGCCAGAGAACTAGAACTGTGGTTTTCCTCTTCCACGGTTCAAATCTGGGTGTAATCCACCTTTTTGCATTAAAAAAAAACGTTTCAGTGTCTCACTGACTGTTCAGACACAAATATATCTGTTCAAAAGATTCTGGTGTAGGCCAGAGAAATAGAACTGGGGTTTTCCTCTTCCACAGTTCAAATCTGGGTGTAATCCACCTTTTTGCCTTTTTTACATTAAAAAAAAAACGTTTCAGTGTCTCACTGACTGGTCAGACACAAATATATCTGTTTTAAAGATTCTAGTGTAGGCCAGAGAAATGAAACTGTAGTTTTTCTCTTCCACGGTTCAAATCTGGGTGTAATCCACCTTTTTGCATAAAAAAAAATGTTTCAGTGTCTCGCTGACTGTTCAGACACAAATATATCTGTTTAAAAGATTCTGGTGTAGGCCAGAGAAATAGAACTGTGGTTTTCGTCTTCCACGGTTCAAATCTGGGTGTAATCCAACTTTTTGCCTTTTTTACATTAAAAAAAAAAAACGTTTGAGTGTCTCGCTGACTGTTCTGACACAAATATATCTGTTTAAAAGATTCTGGTGTAGGCTAGAGAAATAGAACTGTGGTTTTCCTCTTCCACGGTTCAAATCTGGGTGTAATCCACTTTTTGCCTTTGTTACATAAAAAAAAACATTTCAGTGTCTCGCTGACTGTTCAGACATAAATATATCTGTTTAAAAGATTCTGGTGTAGGCCAGAGAAATAGAACTGTGGTTTTTCTCTTCCACGGTTCAAATCTGGGTGTACTCCACCTTTTTGAAATTTACATAAAAAAAACAGTTTGAGTGTCTCGCTGACTGTTGAGACACAAATATATATGTTTAAAAGATTCTGGTGTAGGCTAGAGAAATAGAACTGTGGTTTTCCTGTTCCACTGTTCAAATCTGGGTGTAATCCACCTTTTTGCATAAAAAAAAACGTTTCAGTGTCTCGCTGACTGTTCAGTCACAAATTTATCTGTTTAAAAGATTCTGGTGTAGGCCAGAGAACTAGAACTGTGGTTTTCCTCTTCCACGGTTCAAATCTGGGTGTAATCCACCTTTTTGCCTTTTTTACATAAAAAAAAAAACATTTCAGTGTCTCGCTGACTGGTCAAACACAAATATATCTGTTTAAAAATTCTAGTATAGGCCAGAGAAATGAAACTGTGTTTTTTCTCTTCCATGGTTCAAATCTGGGTGTAATCCACCTTTTTGCCTTTTTTACATAAAAAAAAATGTTTCAGTGTCTCGCTGACTGTTCAGACACAAATATATCTGTTTAAAAGATTTTGGTGTAGGCCAGAGAAAGAGAACTGTGGTTTTCCTCTTCCATGGTTCAAATCTGGGTGTAATCCACTTTTTGCCTTTTTTACATAAAAAAAAACATTTCAGTGTCTCGCTGACTGTTCAGACATAAATATATCTGTTTAAAAGATTCTGGTGTAGGCCAGAGAAATAGAACTGTGGTTTTCCTCTTCCACGGTTCAAATCTGGGTGTAATCCACCTTTTTGACTTTTTACATAAAAAAAAACAGTTTGAGTGTCTCGCGGACTGTTCAGACACAAATATATCTGTTTAAAAGATTCTGGTGTAGGCTAGAGAAATAGAACTGTGGTTTTCCTCTTCCACAGTTCAAATCTGGGTATAATCCATCTTTTTGCATAAAAAAAAATATTTCAGTGTCTCGCTGACTGTTCAGACACAAATATATCTGTTTAAAAGATTCTGGTGTAGGCCAGAGAAATAGAACAGTGGTTATCTTCTTCCACGGTTCAAATCTGGGTGTAATCCATCTTTTTGACTTTTTTACATTAAAAAAAACAGTTTGAGTGTCTCACTGACTATTCAGACTCAAATATATCTGTTTAAAATATTCTGGTGTAGGCCAGAGAAATAGAACTGTGGTTTTCCTCTTCCACAGGTTCAAATCTGGGTGTAATCCACCTTTTTGCCTTTTTTACATAAAAAAAAACGTTTCAGTGTCTCGCTGACTGGTCAGACACAAATATTTCTGTTTAAAAGATTCTGGTGTAGGCCAAAGAAATAGAACTGTGGTTTTCCTCTTCCACGGTTCAAATCTGGGTGTAATCCACTTTTTGCCTTTTTTACATAAAAAAAAACATTTCAGTGTCTCGCTGACTGTTCAGACATAAATATATCTGTTTAAAAGATTCTGGTGTAGGCCAGAGAAATAGAACTGTGGTTTTCCTCTTCCACGGTTCAAATCTGGGTGTAATCCACCTTTTTGCCTTTTTTCATTAAAAAAAAACAGTTTGAGTGTCTTGCTGACTGTTCAGACACAAATATATCTGTTTAAAAGATTCTGGTGTCGGCCAGAGAACTAGAACTGTGGTTTTCCTCTTCCACAGTTCAAATCTGGGTGGAATCCACCTTATTGCCTTGTTTACATAAAAAAAATCGTTTCAGTGTCTCACTGACTGGTCAGACTCAAATATATCTGTTTAAAAGATTCTGGTGTAGGCCAGAGAAATAGAACTGTGGTTTTTCTCTTCCACGGTTCAAATCTGGGTGGAATCCACCTTTTTGCCTTTTTTACATAAAAAAAAAACGTTTCAGTGTCTCGCTGACTGGTCAGACACAAATATATCTGTTTTAAAGATTCTGGTGTAGACCAGAGAAATGAAACTGTGGTTTTTCTCTTCCACGGATCAAATCTGGGTGTAATCCACCTTTTTGCCTTTTTTACATAAAAAAAAATGTTTCAGTGTCTCGCTGACTGTTCAGACATAAATATATCTGTTTAAAAGATTCTGGTGTAGGCCAGAGAAATAGAACTGTGGTTTTTCTCTTCCACTGTTCAAATCTGGGTGTAATCCACCTTTTTGACTTTTTACATAAAAAAAAAACAGGTTGAGTGTCTCGCTGACTGTTCAGACACAAATATATCTGTTTAAAAGATTCTGGTGTAGGCCAGAGAAATAGAACTGTGGTTTTCCTCTTCCACGGTTAAATCTGGGTGTAATCCACCTTTTTGCATTAAAAAAAAAAAACGTTTCAATGTCTCGCTGACTGTTCTGACACAAATATATCTGTTTAAAAGATTCTGGTGTAGGCCAGAGAAATAGAACTGTGGTTCTCCTCTTCCACGGTACAAATCTGGGTGTAATCCACCTTTTTGCCTTTTTTACATAAAAAAAAACAGTTTGAGTGGCTCGCTGACTGTTCAGACACAAATATATCTGTTTAAACGATTCTGGTGTAGGCCAGAGAACTAGAACTGTGGTTTTCCTCTTCCACGGTTCAAATCTGGGTGTAATCCACCTTTTTGCATTAAAAAAAAACGTTTCAGTGTCTCACTGACTGTTCAGACACAAATATATCTGTTCAAAAGATTCTGGTGTAGGCCAGAGAAATAGAACTGGGGTTTTCCTCTTCCACAGTTCAAATCTGGGTGTAATCCACCTTTTTGCCTTTTTTACATTAAAAAAAAAACGTTTCAGTGTCTCACTGACTGGTCAGACACAAATATATCTGTTTTAAAGATTCTAGTGTAGGCCAGAGAAATGAAACTGTAGTTTTTCTCTTCCACGGTTCAAATCTGGGTGTAATCCACCTTTTTGCATAAAAAAAAACGTTTCAGTGTCTCGCTGACTGTTCAGACACAAATATATCTGTTTAAAAGATTCTGGTGTAGGCCAGAGAAATAGAACTGTGGTTTTCGTCTTCCACGGTTCAAATCTGGGTGTAATCCAACTTTTTGCCTTT
The DNA here is from genome assembly GCF_046119375.1 of Phyllobates terribilis. Lineage (NCBI taxonomy): Eukaryota > Metazoa > Chordata > Amphibia > Anura > Dendrobatidae > Phyllobates > Phyllobates terribilis. The sequence continues at coordinate 121,298,741 of NW_027362762.1, read as the reverse complement.
TTTACATTAAAAAAAAAAAAGGTTCAGTGTCTCGCTGACTGTTCTGACACAAATATATCTGTTTAAAAGATTCTGGTGTAGGCTAGAGAAATAGAACTGTGGTTTTCCTCTTCCACGGTTCAAATCTGGGTGTAATCCACTTTTTGCCTTTGTTACATAAAAAAAAACATTTCAGTGTCTCGCTGACTGTTCAGACATAAATATATCTGTTTAAAAGATTCTGGTGTAGGCCAGAGAAATAGAACTGTGGTTTTTCTCTTCCACGGTTCAAATCTGGGTGTACTCCACCTTTTTGAAATTTACATAAAAAAAACAGTTTGAGTGTCTCGCTGACTGTTGAGACACAAATATATATGTTTAAAAGATTCTGGTGTAGGCTAGAGAAATAGAACTGTGGTTTTCCTGTTCCACGGTTCAAATCTGGGTGTAATCCACCTTTTTGCATAAAAAAAAAAACGTTTCAGTGTCTCGCTGACTGTTCAGTCACAAATTTATCTGTTTAAAAGATTCTGGTGTAGGCCAGAGAAATAGAACTGTGGTTTTCCTCTTCCACGGTTCAAATCTGGGTGTAATCCACCTTTTTGCCTTTTTTACATTAAAAAAAACAGTTTGAGTGTCTCGCTGACTGTTCTGACACAAATATATCTGTTTAAAAGATTCTGGTGTAGGCCAGAGAACTAGAACTGTGGTTTTCCTCTTCCACGGTTCAAATCTGGGTGTAATCCACCTTTTTGCATAAAAAAAAAAAGTTTCAGTGTCTCGCTGACTGTTCAGACACAAATATATCTGTTTAAAAGATTCTGGTGTAGGCCAGAGAAATAGAACTGTGGTTTTCCTCTTCCACGGTTCAAATCTGGGTGGAATCCACCTTTTTGCCTTTTTTACATAAAAAAAAAACGTTTCAGTGTCTCGCTGACTGTTCAGACACAAATTTATCTGTTTAAAAGATTCTAGTGTAGGCCAGAGCAATGAAACTGTGGTTTTTCTCTTCCACGGTTCAAATCTGGGTGTAATCCACTTTTTGCCTTTTTTACATAAAAAACAAACATTTCAGTGTCTCGCTGACTGTTCAGACACAAATATATCTGTTTAAAAGATTCTGGTGTAGACCAGAGAAATAGAACTGTGGTTTTTCTCTTCCACGGTTCAAATCTGGGTGTAATCCACCTATTTGTCTTTTTTACATAAAAAAAAAAACGTTTCAGTGTCTCGCTGACTGGTCAGACACAAATAAATCTGTTTAAAAGATTCTAGTGTAGGCCAGAGAAATAAAACTATGGTTTTTCTCTTCCACGGTTCAAATCTGGGTGTAATCCACCTTTTTGCCTTTTTTACATAAAAAAAAATGTTTCAGTGTCTCGCTGACTGTTCAGACACAAATATATCTGTTTAAAAGATTCTAGTGTAGGCCAGAGAAATGAAACTGTGGTTTTTCTCTTCCACGGTTCAAATCTGGATGTGATCCACCTTTTTGCCTTTTTTGCATAAAAAAAAAATGTTTCAGTGTCTCGCTGACTGTTCAGACACAAATATATCTGTTTAAAAGATTCTGGTGTAGGCCAGAGAAATAGAAATGTGGTTTTCCTCTTCCACGGTTGAAATCTGGGTGTAATCCACCTTTTTGACTTTTTTACATAAAAAAAAACAGTTTGAGTGTCTCGCTGACTGTTCAGACACAAATATATCTGTTTAAAATATTCTGGTGTAGGCCAGAGAAATAGAACTGTGGTTTTCCTCTTCTATGGTTCAAATCAGGGTGTAATCCAGCCTTTTGCATAAAAAAAAACAGTTTCAGTGTCTTGCTGACTGTTCAGACACAAATATATATGTTTAAAAGATTCTGGTGTAGGCCAGAGAAATAGAACTGTGGATTTCCTCTTTCATGGTTCAAATCTCCTTTTTATTACCCTTTTGACATTGATAGTGCGAGTGTAAGCTACTTTACTTCATTTATAATGGGCAAGGCGCGTGGCAAGGGACGCGGAACTGGATGTTTTGTTGATGGTGCGTGCAGAGGATGGGGCCGTGGCCAAGGTTAAAATGTGCCACAACCAACAGCCACATCTTCTCGCTCCCAGTTATTGACCGAATTACTAGGGAAACACACAACAACACCTCTATTGCGAACTGATCAGTGTGAACAGGTTATTAATTGGATAGCAGATAATACTTCCAGTCACCTGGGCACCACCACCTCCGGTCTGTCTTCCACACGGTCAAGTGTTAGTAGCCATGAGTCTCAACCGTATACTCCTCCTCACCCTGATGCTCCTTCCTCCCACCATACTGAGTGTCGTCAGACAGCAACTGATCCCACAGTTGGACACTCTGAAGAGCTGTTCACTGGTTCATTTCCATATTTGGGCCCCTCGCTTGCTCCGCTTGAAGTGGTGGAAGAGGAGATCCCATGTAGCGATGGCCAAATATTTGAACAGCCACGGCCACAGAAATGCGATGCTGGCAATTTGTCACAAAAGGTGGACGATGATGAGACACAATTGCCATGAAGTGAGGAGGAGGACTGTGGTGCGCAAGTGGAAGAGGAGGAGTTGGTGGATGATCTAGTAACTGACCCAACGTGGCAGGAGGACACGCAGAGCGAGGCCAGTAGCACACAGGGGGAGGGAGGCAGAGTACCCCAACAGGCAGGAAGAAGCAGTGTGGTGGCCACAGACAGAAGGCGGGCAACCGTTCCCCGTAACACCAACACAAGGGACGTTGCCAGTACAACCGGTAGGTCTTCTAGAGTCTGGAATTTTTTTAAAGACTCTGCTGATAACCCCAAAAAGGCCATTTGTACCACCTGCCAGGCCAGCATCAGCAGGGGTGACAAAACTACCAGCCTGACCACCACCAGCATGATCAGGCACATGGCAGAAAAGCACCCGACTTTGTGGGGCGAACCCCAGGGTCCACGACCAGTGTCAGCGGGTGTCACCACTGCTTCTTCCGCTGTTGTGCGTGTAAGAGAACCCCCTGTTGTGCGTGCAAGGCAATCCCCTGTCCATACTGCATACAAAGATGCCCCCTCCTCTCAGTCTTCACTTGTTATAGCAGTTTCTCAAAAAACAGCATCAACGTACACCTTTGAACGAAAGCACAAATTCTCAGCCAACGCCCCACAGGCCACAGTCCTAAATTGGCACATTTCACGACTGCTTGCATTGGAAATGCTGCCTTTTAGGCTGGTGGAGACGGAATCCTTCCGCAACCTTATGGCGATGGCCATCCCTCGGTACTCGGTCCCCAGCCGACACTATTTTGCCCGGTGTGCCATCCCCGCACTACACACGCACGTGTCCCAAAACATCTGCCATGCCCTCAACAATGCAGTTACTGGGACAGTCCACTTGACAACGGACATGTGGACAACTGCTTGTGGCTAGAGACAGTACATCTCCCTGACGGCACATTGGGTAAACATAGTGGAAGCCGGGACCCAATCGGACCTTGGGACGGAACACATCCTCCCCACACCGAGGATTGCGGGCCCTATGTCAGTCAGAGTTTCCTCCACAGTGTACAGCTCCTGCGCATCATCCTCCTCCTCCTCCTCATGATCAGCCTCCATCTCAGATATCACCACATCAGTTACAAAGCTGGAAGCACTGCAGTACTGCCTCAGTCAAGCGGCAACAGGCTGTGCAAAAACTCATAAGCTTAGGTGATAAACCTCACACTGCTTGTGAGTTGTGGACAGCTGTAAAAGAGCAGGCAGATCTGTGGCTGAGACCGCTGAACCTATATCCAGGCATGGTCATGTATGACAATGGCCGTAACCTGGTGGCGGCTCTGAGGTGAGGCGAGATCACACACGTACCATGCCTGGCTCATGTGCTTAACCTCGTGGTTCAGCTGTTTCTTAAATCGTACCCCGAGTTGCCAGATCTGCTCGTCAAAGTACGCCGCCTGTCAGCTCATTTTCGCAAGTCGGCTACAGCTTCCGCCGCCCTTGCTGTGTTGCAGCAGCGTTTGCAGCTTCCGGCACACCGACTGGTGTGTGATGTCCCCACACATTGGAACTCTTCCCTCCACATGTTGCAAAGGATTTGTGAGCAGAAGAGAGCATTTATGGAGGACCAGCTGCAACAAGGCCATCGATATTCAGGTCAGACTCCACACATAAGACCTCAGGAGTGGACCTGGATGTCTGACATATGTACCATCCTGACAAACTTTGAGGAGTCCACCAAGATGGTGAGTGGCGATGATGCCATCATTAGTGCCAGCATACCACTTGTCTGTCTTTTGCAACGCTCTACGCAGAGAATTAAAGAGGAGGAATTGCAGTCAGAGTAGGATGAGATGGATCAAGAAGCCGTAGAGGGTGATTACACACAGCCCAGCCTCATCTCATCCCAACGTGCATTGGGGGACAATGAGGGAGAGGAGGAGGAGGAAGAACAGGAGCTGGTATCATGTGCTGTAGACGGTAGTACCTGTACAACTGTCATACCGTCGGTTCAGCGTGGGTGGCCTGAGGACAGGGGGGAGGAGGAGGAGAGCATGGTCAGTCGTCATCTTGGTGAGGACATGGAAGTCTTTCCCGTTACCAGTCTGGCACGCATGGCTGACTTTATGTTACACTGCCTTAACCGTGACCCTCGTGTTGTCAAAATGTTGGGTGACAGTCATTACTGGTTGGTGACACTTTTAGACCCCCCCTACAAAGAGAACTTTCACTCTCTTATTCCTGAGGTGGAGAGGTCTACAAAAATGGGGCAGTACCACAAGGCCCTTGCTGCAGAACTGTTAAAAAAATGCCCATCTGAAGACGCTAGCGGCAGAGGTCACAGTTCGTTGCCCAACCAAGGCGTACAGGCGAGAGAGACGCAACTCCAATCCAGCAGAGGCAGGGGAGCACTGTCAACATTCTGGGACAGTTTTCTGAGACCCGCCCAGCTTACAGGCCCTGAGGTGCGGGGTACTCTCGCAAGGAGTGGAAAGTTTCAATAGATGGTGAGGGAGTACCTTGCCAACCGTACCAGCGTCCTCCGTGATTCCTCTGTGCCTTTTAATTATTGGGTATCCAAGCTGGACACTTGGAATGAACTCGCTCTGTACGCCTTGGAGTTCCTGGCCTGCCTTGCCGCTAGCGTGTTATCAAAGCGTGTTTTTAGTGCCACTGGGGGAATTATAACTGATAAGCGCACTCGCCTGTCAACTGACAATGCTGACAAGCTGACCCTTATCAAAATGAACAAGGGCTGGATTGGGCCAGACTTCTCATCACCACCAAATGACAGCAGAGTAACATAAAGTCAAATCCACTGTGTTATTTCGGGAGGTGTATTCCCATGCACCGATTCACACCCACACATGGGTATACGCTTCCTCATTTCGGCTGTTTTTTGCTCTTCTCCTTATCCTCAGCCTCCACCACCACTATACCACCAGGGTGACTATGGTCCGTGTTGCCAGCATTGCAAGTTCTTCCATCCTAATTTTTGCCAGCTTTTGCTTGGAAGACATAGACAAAGAATATGGGAGACCCACTTCCCAATAATGGGAATAATGTTTTTAATATGCTGTACTGCATGGCTCTTGTAAGGGGCATTGCAAGTTCCTCCATCCTAATTTTTGGCACCTTTTGCTTGTAAGGCATAGGCAAAGACTATGGAAGACACACTCCCCAATAATGGGAATAATGTTTTTAATATGCTGTGCTGTATGGCTCTTGTAAGGGGCATTAAAACCGTCTTGTTAAGCTACTGCGACCTCCACCACTTTTCCGAGGGGCATTAAAACCGTCTTGTTAAGCTACTGTGACCTCCACGTCTCTTCAAAGGGGCATTAAAAGCATCTTCTTAAGCCACTCTGAACTCCACAGCTCTTCCACGGGGCATTGAAATGTTGTTTTTAATTACCTCTAACCTCCACGACTCTTCCAACGGGTATTGCATTTCCTCCTAATTTTAGTCAGCTTTTGCTTTTCAAGGCATAGGCGAACACTAAGGGAGACCCACTCCCCAATAATGGGTAGAAGGTTTTTAGTACGCTGTAATCCATGTCTGTTTCAAGGGGCATTGCAGTTCCTCATAATTTTTGGAAAGCCTTCCATTCACTGCTTAGGCCAACAGTGTACAGGAGACCCAGTTGCTATAAATGGAAAAAAAAGTTTAGTTAAGGCCCTCTGACCTCCATGTCACTTCCAAGGGGCATTGGAGTGGCACGAAATTTTTGGTAGGCATTGCACTCACTGTATGCCCTATAACTGTGTAGCCAAACCGCTCCTTTTGGTACCGAAACATATCCTACAAGACATGTGTGGTTGACTGGCCTGATATTGATGTGAATGGTCCCTGTTCCTCCTGCTCTTTCTCCTTTGCCACCACCTCATCCATCATTCATCACCTGAAGCTTTGTTTTAAAGGGAGTCATAGAACTGGGATAGTAGCAGGAAAACATCCAGCAATCCTCGGAGGAGGTAGGATATGTGCCAAAACGCTGACCACCTCAGGCCTAGCCGCTACTACATACATGCGCTTGCATTCCAAGGAACAGAAAGCTAAGGAGATGGATGGCCTCATGATCATGAATAATTTACTCGTTGTGTAGGAGGCCGACCACTGCTGCTGTCTACCTTCTGAACTTTGTGTTGAAGCCTGATTGACCCAGGACCCGCAATCCTCTATGTCTGGAGGACATGTTGCATCCCAGTGTCCAACTGTGTCCCAACTTCCACAATATTAACACAGTGTGAAGGCGTCAGTGAGATGGACCATCTCTGGCCACATTCACTTGTCCACGTGCTTGTTGTTAGGCTGTCCTTCCCACTAAATGCACTGGGGAGGGCACAGGTAATGTTTTGGTATGCGCGCTTGTGTATAAGACGCACTGGGACAAATAGGGGCGGCTGGGGACCGAGTATGGACACCCGGCCGCCCCCTGGCGGCTGGGGACCAAGCGTGGACACCCGGTCTCCCGGCGGCTGGGGACTGAGTATGGATACCAGGCCGCCGACGCAGCCATGACGTGGTGGCCAAATTCCGCCTCCACATGCCTAAAAGGCCCAATTTCAAGTGCAAGCATGCAGTATGGTATTGCAGCCTGGGGATGGGTTGGTGGCAGGCTGCATACTTGCGCTTGCATTGCAAGGAATGGGAGAGGTACAATTGAACACTGCCCTGGGACAAGGACTTGCACGGGGATAGTTGCAAATCTGCATCTTCTGATGCGGCAAGGATCACTTCTGATGGGCACACTTTTAGGCAGTGACCTGGGTGTCAGAGATGCTTCCAGGGGTCTTCCCCATGCTCTTCCCATGTCTTTTCAGCACTGTATGCATGTGTCACACAGCACATGGCCAGATAAGGTTGTAAAATGTTAAAATGACATTTCCCGGTGAATGCATTTGTCACAGGTGAAAGCAATACAAAAGTGTAAAAACGCATAAAAAATGCTACTTGTGAACATAGCCCAAGGTGTGGAGGAGTAACTTTGTTCTTGGTTATTTATTTTACCTTATACACAAGTCTTTACCCTGGAAAGGAAGTTCCTTAACATATTTCACAGGAAAGCAGTTTCAGTTTCGTTTTTGAACGTTTTCTTGTGAGCCCGTAAAAGTGGATTAATACCTAGGGGTCAGAAATGCTTCCTGGGGCGATCCCCATGCTGTCCCCATGTCATTTGAGCACTGTCACTATCCTTTTGGGCACTTTTTAGGCTTTCTACAGACTGCCGGGGGTGCCGCCGCAAAAATGCTCCGGTCTCCCATAGACTAACATTGGGCTCGTTGCTCGGGTCGAGCACCCGAGTATCACGGTGAGCTCGGCCCGAGCTTTGAGCACCCGAGCATTTTAGTGCTTGCTCAACACTACTAGTGACCTGACCACCACCGATCGGCTGCAGGTTCAGGTGACTGTTGGTCAGGACGTTTATCATTTCTGGTCCAACAGAGATTGTCATTGCTGCAGGGTTATAGCTGGGGGGGAGGGTAAATCACATGCCACCCTGGTCAACCCGCCACTCTTCAGCTAGTAATTTTATACAATATTGTAGTACAGTAGAACAATAGTAAATCTGTAGTGTGCTGTATTAGGACTTCTCCTCAGTCATTGCTCATTTTTCCTTATGTAAGAACAAATGAATCATACTTCCTTGCACTGACTTCGCTATATGAGCATGTGGAATTATACAACACATCTCATGAGCCGATGCTTTGGTGGTTTGGCTTGGCTCCCAAGTCAAAGGCTATGTCATACTTACTGAATTTAACTGTAAAGTCTGGCTACACACTACACTAGGGTGCACAGAAATAAAGCTAAACCATCTATCATTACAGTTTTAGTTGAGCAATCACAAATCAAGGAACACAGTGCAATAACTAAATAGTGTAATCCCTTTCTGATGCAATGTAGATGAGTGTCCCATCTCTACTCCAGTCCTGACGCTCATTCCTGATGCTTAAGAATTTCTTCTGCTATGTAATTCTGGAGTGTTCCTATGGTGTGTCTTTTTTCTATAGTCTATGATGCCAATTTAACTAGTTCATACTATACTTTCTTCAATTTTACCAGTCTGTAATAGATCATTGTAAGCTGCTAAGTATGTGCTATGGGTACTGGCTATCAGTGGGTCATCAGCAAGCCACTTTTACCTTGGCATGGTATTTAGATAAAGTTCTAGGGCAGTAAAGATAATACATGTACCAGGTAAAGAAAAGCCTAGGTAGTATTCCGGTACTTCTTCCTGTCATGACGGTGCTTAGATGATAATGAATCTTGATTGTAAGATTCGTGCAACATCTCTGCACCATTTAGGATTGCTCCAACCAGTGGTGTAATTTGAAGTTTTTGGCCCTCAATGCAAAATGTCCATCAAGAACACAACTCACACTGGTTATTGTTAGTACTGGTCTTCGCACTAGAGCAAAAGGGACCCGTTGGGTTCAGTGTCCAGGTGTGGTTGCAACCCTTATGACCTTGGCTCCAATCTAATGAAAGCACTCTTTAAGGATTAATTTACTAATCATGCAGTTGTGCATTTAGGGTGGATGGAGCGAGACATGATGTCCCAGATGTGCTCAATCGGATTCAGGTCTGGGGAACGGGCGGGCCAGTCCATAGCTTCAATGCCTTCATCTTGCAGGAACTGCTGACACACTCCAGCCACATGAGGTCTGGCATTGTCCTGCATTAGGAGGAACCCAGGGCCAACCGCGCCAGCATATGGTCTCACAAGGGGTCTGAGGATGTCATCTCGGTACCTAATGGCAGTCAGGCTACCTCTGGCGAGCACATGGAGGGCTGTGCGGCCCTCCAAAGAAATGCCACCCCACACCATTACTGACCCACTGCCAAACCGGTCATGCTGAAGGATGTTGCAGGCAGTAGATCGCACTCCACGGCATCTCCAGACTCTGTCACGTCTGTCAAGTGCTCATTGTGAACCTGCTTTCATCTGTGAAGAGCCCAGGGCGCCACTAGCGACTTTGCAAATCCTGGTGTTCTGTGGCAAATGGCAAGCGTCCTGCACGGTGTTTAGCTGTGAGCACAACCCCCATCTGTGGACGTCAGGCCCTCATACCACCCTCATGGAGTCAGTTTCTAACCGTTTGTGCAGACACATGCACATTTGTGGCCTGCTGGAGGTCATTTTGCAGGGCTCTGGCAGTGCTCCTCCTGTTCCTCCTTGCACAAAGGCGGAGGTAGCGGTCCTGCTGCTGGGTTGTTGCCCTCCTACAGCCCCCTCCGAGTCTCCTGGTGTACTTGCCTGTCTTCTGGTAGCGCCTCCAGCCTCTGGACACTACGCTGACAGACACAGCAAACCTTCTTGCCACAGCTCGCATAGATGTGCCATCCTGGATTAACTGCACTACCTGAGCAACTTCTGTGGGTTGTACAGTCTGTCTCATGCTACCACGAGTGTGAAAGCACAGCCAACATTCAAAAGTGACCAAAACATCAGCCAGAAAGCATTGATACTGAGATGTGGTCTGTGGTCCTCACCTGCAGAACCACTCTTTTATTGAGGGTGTCTTGATAATTGCCATAATTTCCATCTATTGTCTATTCCATTTGCACAACAGCAGGTGAAACTGATTGTCAATCAGTGTTGCTTCCTAAGTGGACAGTTTGATTTCACAGAAGTTTGATTTACTTGGAGTTATATTCTGTTGTGTAAGTGTTCCCTTTATTTTTTTGAGCAATGTAGTTAGGTACCATGAAAATAAGCAAGTTTGCAATTGACTTGCTTTTTCTAGCTGCTGACATTCTCCTGCAATGACAGCTTTTATCTTTTACAGTGTACTGCTGGTTTCCATGGAGCTTGGCATCCAGACCTTGCCTGAGAGTGAGCAGTAGCTACATTTCAGGAGAGGGCTTAACTCCTAACATACCAGTCACCTCCCTCCAGCCCTTAGATTTCTAGAAAGCAGTTAGCTGCTCACCTTCCTCCCCCTCCACCTCCCTCTCAGCTTCTGAACAGATTTGCTGTTATAAATATTTCAAAATCACCAGCCGACAGCTTTCAGAGCAAGTCTGGTAGTCACTGCTCTTGGTGTCTGGAGCTTTGTGTTTGTTCAAAAACCCTGTTACCTCTTTGTGTAAATACAGGAATAATAGTGTAGACTCAGAACAAACCACTGATGGATAAATGTGTTACAGCAGAACTTATGCTGAGCTTTATAGTTCTTCTAATACTACAGTTCTATTATTTACCACAGCTGTCAGTCAAGGAGGGGTGGCCGCCCTGCTAGAAACCAGGAAGTAAGGAGACTGAAAGAGACTGAGCTGCTCAAGAGACAACTTGAGAATAACCCTTTTAGGGCAGAAGAAACACATTTTTTATTTTATTAATTTCTGTTATGAAATATATTTTTTAAGAAAAACCTAATTTATTTTTAATTTATGTTACGGTTTATGCATGTATTTTGTATTGTAGTAGGGGACACTCGAGTATCTGAAGTGTATTTCAATGCAATAAAAAGCACAAAATCTGTCTTTGCATGATTTCAATGTACGGTGCAGGAGATAGGGCTTAGCAAGCACTGTATAGATGCACAAAATAGTAATGGCTTATTTTATGGTAATGTTGTTTTTAAATGTCATATACCCAACATTTATTGTTGATTTATCAAAGAAAGAAATACAAGATCGACAAACACATATGAGAAAGTTAGATACAAGATAGATAGATAGTCAGTTTTTTATGGGAGTGCTGCCTCAGAGTGATACAGAGGATCGAGATAGAGTTGAATTTCCTGATGTTCTCAGTTTCAAGCAAATTCAAACATTTTGATATTCAATTTTTGGTTCCCCAAAAATTACTTGCCACTACTGAAGCATCGGAGAGCGGGCTAACGTCATTTTCCATGTTCAAGTAGGCTTTCTCATAATGCCCTGCAGCTATGATATCTAGTGGATTCCTTGTACAGCGGTGGTCAGTACCTGGCCCATCACAGATCAGCGGTTCCCAGTGGAGCACAGTTTGTACTGTTATTTTCCATTTCAAGAATCAGTGAGTCTCTCTCTGCTCTAGAGTGTAAACCCTTATGGTCAACGGGGTCGTCTCTCTCTCTCCTGTAGAGAATAAACTATTATGATGAGTGGGGACCTCTCTCTCCTGTAGAGTGTAAGCTCTTATAGTCAGCAGAGTTCCCTTTCTCCTGTAGAGTGTAAGCTCTTATTATCAGCGGAGTCTTCTCTCTCTCCTGTAGAACGTAAGCTGTTATGGTCAGCAGGGTCATCTCTGTCTCCTGTAGAGTGTAAACTCTTATGATCAACAGAGTCCTCTCTCTTTCTCTCACCTGTACAGTGTTATCTCTTGGTGAGCAGGTTCTATTTCTCCTGTCCCCCACGTGTATTTTTCCGAGTAAATACAAGCTTTCCAGTATTGAGATTCTCACAAGTGTATTCAAATTTCAAAAGATCCACTCATCTCTGCTGCCTTATTTTTGACTATTTATTGCATGTCTTAGTGTACACAATATATCGCCAACAAGGAGCCTATCTCACATAAGTGTTTCTCATATTGTTGGACCTCAAACATAATATAATAAGGCATTGAATAAATAGTCATGGTTTTGTCAGGATTGCATTGGATCGCTGCCTTTCTTTTGTTTCTTTGTCTTTTTTGGGGTCTAATGGTCTGTTGGCCTGGCTCGCACTTTATTTGGATTAGAGCTACTTTATTTTTTTGCTCTTTCTATTTTTGTTATCTAAGTATGGATTGCTATTCCACTGTGAAATTATTTTTTTACAAATATTCTAACCTCTTGATGAAAAAGCCACGTGATCGATTAATATTGCAACCTTTATGAAAAACATATTTTATTAAAAAGATCTTCCACTTGATATGACTGTAACTTGACATGCCAAATATTTCAGTTGAATTAGATTTATGTCTAGTTGTGCCAGGAAAACTCCCAAGGGCTGACTTATCATCTCATCTGCTTTTATCTCTACTACAAAGGGTTCCCTGTTATGAAATTGGGTTGCATACAAGTAAACTTTACAGACTGGTGTGTAAATTGGTAGAACCTAAGCCACAGACTGGGTGCCTTGTCCTTGCAGCAATCAATGTAAGCTTCTGGAAGACACATTCCAGAAGTTATATGTAAAGCAAAGGTGCTTCTGAGACATTTTGAAAGCACAGTTCCATTATTGACTTAGCAAAGCAAAAAAACAGACATAGAAACTGCAGAAAGAAATTTGAAGAGCATGCTCCTGAGACACAGATGAGCCTTTATGAATCCACTGTCTAGATGAGGGATATACGAGAGTAGTACCTTTTCATAACTGGTTGAAGGTTGCACACATCTTGATCAAGATATAGTGGACTAGGGAGCCAATATCATGACAAAATATCACTGTGAAACCTAAGGGCCCAGAGAAAATTCTTAAAGGGGTTGTCCACTACTCAGACAACCCCTTCTGTATCCCTATGTTTTCACCCAGTAAAATAATAGCGGCTATTCTCACCTCCGTTGCCAGAGCTGTTCCAGTGGTATTATGTCACGAGATCCCTGTGGCCAATCACTGCAGGCTTCACTCTCCCCTGCTTCGGACAAATCAAGACATCCGGAGGAAGTGAAAGCCAGTGCTGCAGATGTCTATTGCATAGACGTGTCAGGCGAGCCCCGGGAGAGCCAATGCCGACACCGTTGGAATGGACGGGCACCAGATAGGAGTATAAGTGTTATTATTTTACTTGGAGGAAACAGGGATTCAGAGGGGGTTGTCCAAGTAGTGGACAACCCCTTTAAGGCCTCCATCTACACTAGAGTAGATGGGTTGCCAATTACATTTGATAATAGGTGCTTAAAAAAGTGGGTGACACTGGAACAAAATTGAGTGTGTTATGTTTGTTTTCTCTTTTTGTTGTTTTTTTTGTTTGTTTGTTTTTGGGTTTTTTTTTTAATCAACCTGAGCAATTGATACATTTTGTAGAAGTGATGGACAACTCCTTTTAAAGTTTATTGAAACCACCAATTTTGTTAGGACCGGCCAACCATCTGAGTACAAGGGTCTCCTGACTCTTCTCCGACACTCTGAATTGGGGAGTTTAAACTAAGATGCCCAATCCTTTTGTGATCAGGACAGACATCTCTACCAGAGGTTTTCTCCCCTCTCCCCATTGAAAAGACATGTGCATGTGGCAGTCAGGAGAGACAGCTATCTACAAAGGGAGAACATACAAATTGTGTACAAACTTCAGTACAATGGAGAACAAGTTATGGTCACAATAGATTCATTCAATAGATAAATGTACGTAATCCAATAATTAGGTGTAACACGCCAAATATCTTCGGTGAATTTGGGTCTCCTCACTCTCTCCCAATAGATGATGTGGAGGGTGGGAAGAATCTGGCCTGTTGACACAAGAGGTGCTGGGAGATGGCTTACTCTGCCCTCCCCACTGGAAACACATGCATGTGTGACGCCTCGACGTTCGAAAAGCCCTACCCTGGGAGATGGGGGACTCGGAGGCGGGTCCCGATGTTGTAGATTGGGTGCAGCCGTGGCCCGGACCCGCTCCGTGCCCAGGGCCGTCACATTAAAAAGGATGGTACGGGCTTATCCGGGTTGAGTGGCTGATCTCGACTATGCCACCTGTGGCACCTGGTGAAGGCCACCAGCGCTACTGCAGTCCACTGAGGCAGGGGTGTTATCGCAGCCGTCGTTGCTACTACTCCCCACAGGCGGAGCAGGGCCTCAGGGCAGAGGGACAGGATGGAGGGGGTAGTAGTCTAGGAGGTCTGGTGCTGCGTAGTGCGGTGTAGTGCAGAATAAATAGTCCGGAGGCCATAGGGGTGAACTTCCAGGGTTTTACTCATGATAGAGATGGCAGTAGGAAGGCGAATCCCTGCTCCTCGCAGAGTTCTGCGGTCACCAGAGATGAGGGGGTCCGACAACTAGTGTTGAGCCACCCCCGTAGTGTTCGGGTTCGGTTCGGTTCGTCGAACACCGGGATGTTCGAGGAACTGTTCGTCGAACACCTTAGAACACCGTCGAACACCGTTAAAACCAATGGCAGGCAAACAAAAACACATAGGAACACATAGAAAACACCTTCAAAGGTGTCCAAAAGCTGACAAACTGCTCAGAAGACGCTTTCTTTAAAAAAGCCGGCCGGCAATTCAGCAGCGGCATACACCGGTACCCGACAATTTAGACATGAAGGAATAGAGCATCACACATAGATTAGATAGATAGAAACATGTCAGTCACATATATATGAAGTACAGTGACAGTGTTGCTTACTGTACTTGTCATTTAGTGTAAAGGATTTATTAAAAAATATAATAGTGTTTTCGTGCACCGTCTCTTTAAAAAAGCCGGCTGGCAATTCAGCATCTGTACCCGACAATTTATAACAGACAGAATAGAGCTTCACACATAGATTAGATAGATAGAAACATGTCAGTGACATATATATGAAGTACTGTGACAGTGTTGCTTACTGTACTTGTCATTTACTGCAAAGGATTTATTAAAAAAAATAATAGTGTTTTCATGCACCGTCTCTTTAAAAAAGCCGGCTGGCAATTCAGCATCTGTACCTGACAATTTAGAATAGAAGGAATAGAGAATCACACATAGATTAGATAGATAGAAACATGTCAGCCACATGTATACGAAGTACAGTGACAGTGTTGCTTACTGTACTTGTCATTTAGTGTAAAGGATTTATTAAAAAATATATTAGTGTTTTCATGCACCGTCTCTTTAAAAAAGCCGGCCGGCAATTCAGCATCTGTACCCGACAATTTATAACAGACAGAATAGAGCTTCACACATAGATTAGATAGATAGAAACATGTCAGTCACATATATAATAAGTACAGTGACAGTGTTGGTTACTGTACTTGTCATTTAGTATTAAAATAAAGGATTTATTATTAAAAAAAATTGGCGTGGGGTTCCCCGTAATTTTAGTCTCTAGCGGAGGTTAAGCAGACAGCTGGGGCAGATGTTTGAAGCCTGGGAAGGGGGTAATACCCACGGAGCTTCCCAGGCTACTAATATCAGCCCCCAGCTGAATACCTAGCCTTTACTAGCTATTAAAATGGAGGACCCCCCCCAAAAAAATGACGTGGGGTCCCCCCTAATTTAATAGCTAGCAAAGGCTAGGCAGACAGCTGGGGGCTGATATTAATAGCCCAGGAAGGGAGCCATGAATATTGGCCCCCTCCCAGGCTAGAAACACCAGCCGTCAGCCGCCCCAGAAATGGCGCATCCATAGGATGCGCCAATTCTGGCACTTAGCCTCGCTCTTCCACGCTGCCCTGGTGCGGTGGCAGGGGGTAATAGGGTTGGGGTTGATGTCAGCTTATAATGCCAGCTGACATCAAGCCCAGGTTAGTAATGGAGAGGCGTCTATAAGACACCCCCATTACTAACCCCATAGTCAAAGTTAAAAAAAAAACACAAACACCCAGAATAAAGTCCTTTAATTGAAATAAAGACACAATTCTTTATTGTTCTAAATTAAACCATACTTACCATCACGCCCATTCCAGCTGAAGCCAACGATCTCCTGCAATAAAAGAAAAATAATAAAGCAACCTCATCCTTACCTTTCCATGGTTCCCAGGACAGCTTCAGCTCTGCTACATCGAGATGACTGGCTGGACCGCAGCAGAACGCTGCCATCCAGCCTGTCATCCCGCAGACACTGAGAAGCGCAGGCATGCTTGCGCTCCTCAGTGTCTGACTGTGACGGCATCCAGATGAGCCGACAATGAACTCGGCTCACCTCATGTACGTCACTGACAGCGTGGGAAAATTCTCCTGCACTCAGCGCTTCAGCGTGAGAATTTTCCCACGCTGTCAGTGACGTGCATGAGGTGAGCCGAGTTCATTGGACATGACCTCGGCTCATCTGGATGCCGTCACAGCCAGACACTGAGTAGCGCAAGCAAGCCTGCGCTTCTCAGTGTCTGCGGGATGACAGGCTGGATGGCAGCGTTCTGCTGCGGTCCAGCCTGTCATCTCGATGTAGCAGAGCTGAAGCTGTCGTGGGAGCCATGGAAAGGTAAGGATGATGTTGCTTTATTATTTTACTTTTATTGCAGGAGATCATTGGCTTCAGCTGGAATGGGCGTGGCGGTAAGTATGGTTTAATTTAGAACAATAAAGAATTGTGTGTTTATTTCAATTAAAGGACTTTTTTCTGGGTGTTGTGTTTTTTTTAAATACTTTACTAGAAATTCATGGTGGTCATGTCTAATATTGGCGTGACCCCATGAATTTCGGGCTTAGGGCCAGCTGATAATGCCAAGCTGGCCTTAACCCCTTTATTACCCAGTGAGCCACCGCACCAGGGCCCTGGATGAGTTGGGTACAGCGCCAGAAGATGGCGCTTCTATGAACGCGCCATTTTCCGGGGCGGCTGCGGACTGCAATTTGCAGCGGGTGGGGCCCAGAAAGCTTGGGTCTCCCTGCGCTGCAGATTCCAGCCCCCAGCTGCCTAGTTGTACCTGGCTGGACACAAAAATAGGGCGAAGCTCCACGTATTTTTTTTTTAAATTCATGAAATTCATGGAATAATTAAGAAAAAAAGGGCTTCCCTATATTGTTGTGTCCGGCTAGGTACAAATAGGCAGCTGGTGGTTGGGAGCAGCCCGTTCCTGCCTGCTGTACCTGACTGGACACAAATATAGGGCGAAGCCCCACATCAATTTTTTTTTCATTATTTCATGAATTTCCTGAAATAATTTAAAAAAAATTGACGTGGGGCTTCGCCCTATATTTGTGTCCAGCCAGGTACAGCAGGCAGGGACGGGCTGCCCCCAACCACCAGCTGCCTATTTGTACCTGGCCAGACACAACAATACAGGGAAGCCCTTTTTTAAAAAAATTATTTCATGAAATAATTTAAAAAAAATTGACGTGGGGCTTCGCACTATATTTGTGTCCAGCCAGGTACAGCAGGCAGGGACGGGCTGCCCCCAACCACCAGCTGCCTATTTGTACCTGGTTGGACACAACAATATAGGGAAGCCCTTTTTTTCTTAATTATTCCATGAAATAATTTAAAAAAAAAATGCGTGGGGCTTCGCCCTATTTTTGTGACCAGCCAGGTACAACTAGGCAGCTGGGAGCTGGAATCCGCAGCGCAGGGAGGCCCAAGCTTTCTGGGCCCCACCCGCTGCAAATTGCAGTCCGCAGCCGCCCCAGAAAATGGCGCGTTCATAGAAGCGCCATCTTCTGGCGCTGTACCCAACTCATCCAGGGTCCTGGTGCGGTGGCTCACTGGGTAATAAAGGGGTTAAGGCCAGCTTGGCATTATCAGCTGGCCCTAAGCCCGAAATTCATGGGGTCACGCCAATATTAGACATGACCACCATGAATTTCTAGTAAAGTATTTAAAAAAACACAACACCCAGAATAAAGTCCTTTAATTGAAATAAACACACAATTCTTTATTGTTCTAAATTAAACCATACTTACCGTCACGCCCATTCCAGCTGAAGCCAATGTCTTCTGCAATAAAAGTAAAATAATTAAGCAACCTCATCCTTACCTTTCCATGGTTCCCACGACAGCTTCAGCTCTGCTACATCGAGATGACAGGCTGGACCGCAGCAGAAAGCTGCCATCCAGCCTGTCATCCCGCGGACACTCAGAAGCGCAGGCATGCTTGCGCTCCTCAGTGTCTCGCTGTGACGGCATAAAGATGAGACAAGCTCATGTCCAATGAACTCGGCGCACCTCATGCACGTCACTGACAGCGTGGGAGAATTCTCCTGCACTCAGCACTTCAGCGTGAAAATTCTCCCACGCTGTTAGTGACGTACATGAGGTCAGCTGAGTTCATTGGACTTGAATGAGCTCACCTCATGCACGTCACTGGCAGCGTGGGAAAATTCTCACGCTGAAGCGCTGAGTGCAGGAGAATTTTCCCACGCTGTCAGTGACGTGCATGAGGTGAGCTCATTCATGTCCAATGATCTCAGCTCACCTCATGCACGTCACTGACAGCGTGGGAGAATTCTCACGCTGAAGTGCTGAGTGCAGGAGAATTCTCCCACGCTGTCGGTGACGTGCATGAGGTGCGCCGAGTTCATTGGACATGAACTCGTCTCATCTTTATGCCGTCACAGCCAGACACTGCAGAGCGCAAGCATGCCTGCGTTTCTCAGTGTCTGCGGGATGACAGGCTGGATGGCAGCGTTCTGCTGCGGTCCAGCCTGTTATCTCGATGTAGCAGAGCTGAAGCTGTCGTGGGAACCATGGAAAGGTAAGGATGAGGTTGCTTTATTATTTTTCTTTTATTGCAGGAGATCATTGGCTTCAGCTGGAATGGGCGTGACGGTAAATATGGTTTAATTTAGAACAATAAAGAATTGTGTCTTTATTTCAATTAAAGGACTTTATTCTGGGTGTTTGTGTTTTCTTTTAACTTTGACTATGGGGTTAGTAATGGGGGTGTCTTATAGACGCCTCTCCATTACTAACCTGGGCTTGATGTCAGCTGGCATTATAAGCTGACATCAACCCCAACCCTATTACCCCCTGCCACCGCACCAGGGCAGCGTGGAAGAGCGAGGCTAAGTGCCAGAATTGGCGCATCCTATGGATGCGCCATTTCTGGGGCGGCTGACGGCTGGTGTTTCTAGCCTGGGAGGGGGCCAATATTCATGGCTCCCTTCCTGGGCTATTAATATCAGCCCCCAGCTGTCTGCCTAGCCTTTGCTAGCTATCAAATTAGGGGGGACCCCACGTCATTTTTTTGGGGGGGTCCTCCATTTTAATAGCTAGTAAAGGCTAGGTATTCAGCTGGGGGCTGATATTAGTAGCCTGGGAAGCTCCGTGGGTATTACCCCCTTCCCAGGCTTCAAACATCTGCCCCAGCTGTCTGCTTAACCTCCGCTAGAGACTAAAATTACGGGGAACCCCACGCCAATTTTTTTTAATAATAAATCCTTTATTTTAATACTAAATGACAAGTACAGTAACCAACACTGTCACTGTACTTCATATATATGTGACTGACATGTTTCTATCTATCTAATCTATGTGTGAAGCTCTATTCTGTCTGTTATAAATTGTCGGGTACAGATGCTGAATTGCCGGCCGGCTTTTTTAAAGAGACGGTGCATGAAAACACTATTATTTTTTTTAATAAATCCTTTGCAGTAAATGACAAGTACAGTAAGCAACACTGTCACAGTACTTCATATATATGTGACTGACATGTTTCTATCTACCTAATCTATGTGTGATTCTCTATTCTTTCTGTTATAAATTGTCGGGTACAGATGCTGAATTGCCGGCCGGCTTTTTTAAAGAGACGGTGCATGAAAACACTACTATTTTTTTTAATAAATCCTTTGCAGTAAATGACAAGTACAGTAAGCAACACTGTCACAGTACTTCATATATATGTGACTGACATGTTTCTATCTATCTAATCTATGTGTGAAGCTCTATTCTGTCTGTTATAAATTGTCGGGTACCGCTGCTGAATTGCCGGCTGGCTTTTTTAAAGAGACGGTGCACGAAAACACTATTATATTTTTTAATAAATCCTTTACACTAAATGACAAGTATAGTAATCAACACTGTCACTGTACTTCGTATATATGTGGCTGACATGTTTCTATCTATCTAATCTATGTGTGATTCTCTATTCCTTCTATTCTAAATTGTCGGGTACAGATGCTGAATTGCCGGCCGGCTTTTTTAAAGAGACGGTGCATGAAAACACTATTATTTTTTTTGATAAATCCTTTACACTAAATGACAAGTACAGTAAGCAACACTGTCACTATGCTTCTTATATGTGTGACTGACATGTTTCTATCTATCTAATCTATGTGTGAAGCTCTATTCTTTCGGTTCTAAATTGTCGGGTACCGGTGTATGCCGCTGCTGAATTGCCGGCTTTTCATGTTTCACTGTGAGCACTGTTCCCATCGATTTGGGCAATCACTGTAATGCCACAACCACCATGGCTGTGGCATTACAGTGAGTGGCAGACAATCCCTGCATGATTGGTGCTCTAAATAGCGCCAGACATGCAGGACAAGCTTTTGGTGCACGAACAGTTATCAAACATAACCTCGAACAGCCGAATTTTTTGCAAATCGTTCGGGTTCGTCGAACAACTCGAACACCACCCAAAACAGCTCGAATTTGAGATTGGCGAACAGTTCTAGTCGAACACCGCTCATCTCTACCGACAACCTCCGAGTAAGTCCAGCGTTAAATCAGGACCCCGCACCAGAGTGTTCCTAGACATTAGACCTAGTCCTTTCCTGTCCGTGTGTGTGTGAATAGGCCGGGTCTCCCTCTGAACTTCACTCAGGAAAAGGGTACGGGTGGCAGCGCCATTCCTTCCGTTACCCTACCGGGCTTCCCTGACCAGGACGTAGAGTAGCAAGGTC
This sequence comes from Phyllobates terribilis, assembly GCF_046119375.1. Taxonomy (NCBI): domain Eukaryota; kingdom Metazoa; phylum Chordata; class Amphibia; order Anura; family Dendrobatidae; genus Phyllobates; species Phyllobates terribilis. Next base: position 121,277,905 of record NW_027362762.1, on the reverse strand, counting down.
AGGTGTCGGGGGCCGGTACCCCTCTTGCAGCCCGGAATCCCTCTGAATAGATCAGGTAGGCGAGGACAGGTGGCGTACACCGCTCCTTCTGCATCCTCCCTGGGACCCATTTGCGGTGGAGCTACACTCTTAAGCTCCGGGCCTTCTTGGTCATGGTCCTTGACCGTTCTGAGACATTCCTTATCTCCAGCCTGCCCCTCATCCCAAGGCCAGGGGACGAGGGCCGTGTCTCCATCCTCTGCAGGTCCACCCAGGATCCACGCTCAGGGAGGGAGATCACGATACAAGAGACCCAGAACCAAGATGGCAGTGTATTAAATATGAAATTTAAGGTGTCACTATAATGTGAGTCCTCCACCCTCACTCACTAACTGGTTCCTATCTCTTTTGGGTTCCCCAGTCTCCCGAATGCCAGTAGGGGCAGCACCTGGTGCCTATTAGCCCCCTCTGGTGGGAGGAGTGTGGTGTTTGATGTGGAGGTAGGGTCCTGACCATCACACTGTTCTTACCTCAGAGGAGGAACACTACACTCCATTGGAGAAGTGCAGCATCCCTGTGGCGGTCGAACCCTCAGGGGTGCCACACATGCACAGCGAAACTGAGCATGTATATGTATAGCTGTTGACTGAAAGACTGCTCCTTATAATTTATGAGGATGTTAAATCTAAATGACACAGTAAGAATACTAAGGAGTACAAAAGAGAGACATCTGATGACTCAGTCCTCCATTGCATAAATAGGTCATTTCCATTGACATTATCTACTTACATGCAGAATCAACATTTTTTTCGTTTTTTTTTCTTACCAAGATCCTTGTGTAACAATTATCTTACATAAAGAAAAAGGAATGCAGGATGTTTAATGTATTTAAAGCCAAAGGCAAGAAGTAGCACAATCTATTTCTGAAAAAGTAGCACCATCTCAGTGTCTACAAGTCCTAATATTGGAAAAAGAAGCTAATGTGAAAATATGCTGCTATGCAGAAGGATGCCTCCAGGCAAGAGCATCACATAACTCACTTGTATTAAGCACAAAGTCCTGTGCAAACCTGTATGTCTGAGAAATATTTTACCTGAATTGAGGTTTATGAGAGAAAAACTGTGTAAACATGGTACGAGTGCACATATGATCAAATGGGATCCATGGAAGTGGTCACAATATGAAATTCTGATTTTGGAATTGGGAAAATAATATTTAAAGGGAAACTGTCAGCAGGTTTGTGCTTCCAAATCTGCCATATCTGAGGGTAGCATAAAATAGGAACAGAGAGCCTGATTCCAGCACTGGGTCACTCACTGTCTTATTTGCTGCAGCTCAGCTAATCCTTTAATGATGAGCTCAGTCTCTGTCCACCTGTACCATTAACTTGACAGCTCTCACTGTCCATAGGCAGAATGCTGCCAGTCAATAGTGAGTGGTGGGGATTAGTGATGAGCAAACGCGCTCGCCACTGCTCAGTACTCGGCCGAGCATCACCGTGCTCGACAAGTTTGACGAGTATTTCCGGGTTGCTCGAGCGGGAACTCGGGTCCCCTCCCTGCATGTTTGGTGCTCTTTAGAGAGACAATGAACATGCAGGGATTGCCTGCCATGCACTGTAATGCCGTAGCCATGTTGATTGTGGGCATTACAGTGATTGGCTGGCCGCACAGCGTCATCAGGTATATATAAGACAGGGCGCCGCCATGCTCGTCACATTCTACTCCGGAACCAGGCAGAGTAGGGAGAGGTGCTGCTGCGTCAGGGAGAGATTTGCTTGTTTATAGTTAGTGTAGGCATTCCACAACATATATCTATATCCATCTGAACTAACAGTCCTTCGGAGGACTAATCCAGCTGCATATAATCAGTTCTAAACAGGCATGCAGTGTATGTGGCAGACTGCAGTGTATGATACAGCACAAGAGGGTCCATTGAACGTCCTGTCCGCTGCTGCTGTAATAATTACAGAAATTTGTACACATAGCCCCAGATATCAAGGGCCAGGGAAAAAAAATGTTGATATTAATTCTGGTTATTTGCTTAAAAAGCAATCCAGAGCACACCATTTTTCTGCTACATTTGCTTGTTCTCACTGCAGAATAAAGCCAGATCTGTTCCATATTTCAGCGATAAAAATCCAGAAATTTAAACTGAACGTGGAAAATGTTGTCCTCCTTTTCCATTCTGTTGCAGTGTGTCAGTCAAGCTATTCACACTAGATGTCTGTGAAGAATAGTATTAGCAAATTACAGGCCTGCTATTTAAATTTCTGGTTCTCTGTCCGACTTATCACATATAACTGCGTTCCAAAATCAGCCATTTCTCGTGAACGTGGAAAATATTGTCCTCCATTAAAAATGGGCAAGGTGCATGGCAAGGGACGGGGAAGTGGATGTGATGGTGATGGTGCATGCAGAGACCGAGGACGTGGTCGTAGGCAAGCTAAAATTGTGCCGCAACAAACATCCACATCTTGTCGCTCGACCTTCCTGTCCCAATTACTAGGGGACCACAGAACACCATTATTGAACACAGAGCAGTGTCAAAAGGTTGTTGGTTAGATAGCATATAATACTTCCAGTCACTTAGCCACCACCACCACCCTGTCTTCCACACGTTCAAGTCTCAGTAGCCATCAGTCTGGACCGCATATTCCTCACCCTGATCCTCCTTCCTCCCACCATGCCGAGTGCCCGGAGACAACTGATCCCACACTTGGACACTCAGAAGAGCTGTTCACTTTTTCATTTGTAGATCCGGGCCTCTCGCCCGGCCAGCTTCAAGCTAGTCAAGAGGATAACACGTGGAGTGATGCCCAAATATTGGAGCAGCCATGGTCACACGAAGGCAACGGTGGGAAAGTGCAATTACTGTTGCAAGAGGTGGATGATGATGAGACACAATTGCCAGAAAGTCAGGAGGAGGACCAGGGTGAGGAAGTGGAAGATGAGGTGGTGGATGATATAGTAACTGACCCAACCTGGCAGGGGGACATACAGAGCGAGGACAGCAGCACATGAGGGAGGGAGAAGTAGTGAGGTGGCCGCAGGCACAAGGCGGGAAAGCGTTCCTCGTAACGCCAGCATGACGGAAGTTGCCAGTACAACTGTTAGGTCTTCCCGAGTCTGGTTATTTTTTAAAGACTCTGCGGATAACTCCAAAATGGCCATTTCCACCACCTGCCAGGCCAGCATCAGCAGGGGTAGCAAAACTAGCAGCCTGACCACCACCAGCATGATCAGGCACATGGCAGCAAAGCACCCGACTAAGTGGGCCGAACCCCAGGGTCCAGCAACAGTGTCTGTGGGTGACACCACTGCTTGTTCCGCTGTTGTGCGTGCATGCCAATCCCCTGTCCATGGTGCATGCCAAGATGCATCCCGCTATGCACCTGTCGTTGAACACTCTCAACTAGCACCATCAGCAAGCACGTCCACGTCCTTGTCCCAGCGCAGCGTTCAGATGTCCATACCCCAGTCCTTGGAGCGCAAGCGTAAATAAGCAGCAAACGCCCCCCAAAGATCACACTACTAAATTCACACATTTCGAGAATGCTTGCGCTCGAAATGTTGCTTTTAGGCTCGTGAAGACGGAAGCTTTCCGCAACCTACAGTATATATATATAAAATTATATATAAACCTGCGCTAGTCTCAAAGTTTGCAACGTATAAGAATAAAAGAGGAGATGTTGGCTGTATAAAATACGAATTTATTTAGAACAATAATCGGATAAAAAATATTTTAATAAGAGCAAAGGATAAATAGCGTTATAGGTAAATCGTGATGATCCTAAGTAAAGTTTGTATTGCTTCTTAATTTTGTAGTGGTTGGTTCCACATGGAGATAATATCCTATGGGAGGAAAGAAAGATAATAAATAAAAGTATTCTAGTGGGTGGCCTAATTGGGGGTGAAATTATAAGAAGAGTTTTACCTAAGTTTAAGTTCTACCTATTAGCACCACCACTTCCCTTTTCTGAGGATTGCGGGCCTTGGGTCATTCCGGGTTGCCCCCACATTCTACAGCTCCTGCACCTCCTCCTCCTCCTTCAGCCTCCATCTCCAAAATGACCACATCAGTCGCAAGCTGGAAGCACTGCAGAACTGCCTCGGCCAAACGGCAACAGGCTGTGCTGAAGCTAATATGCTTAGATGACAAACCGCACAACGCTGAAGAGTTGTGGACAGCTCTGAAAGAGAAGGCAGATCTCTGGCTGACACCGCTGACCCTACAGCCAGACATGGTAATGTGGTGGCTCTGAGGCCATGCCTGGCCCATGTGCTTAACCTCGTGGTTCATCGGTTTCTCAAAACCTACCTGGATCTGTCGGATCTGCTTGTCAAAGTACGCCACCTGTGTGCCCATTTTAGAAAGTCAGCTACCCCTTCCGCCGCCCTTGCCGTGCTTCAGCAGCATTTGCAGCTTCCAGCTCACCGACTGATCTACAATGTCCCCACGCGTTGGAATTGTACATTGCAGATTTTCGGAATGATTTGTGAGCAGAAGAGGGCAGTTGTTGACTACCAGCATCAACAATGCTGTCGGTATTCAGGTCAGACTCCACACATAAAATTTCAGGAGTGGACATTGATGTCAGACATTTGTATCATCCTCCAAAACTTTGAGGACTCCACCAAAATGACGCCATAATTAGCATCACCATCCCGCTTCTCACAATTAAAGATTGCAGGCAGAGCACGATGAGATGGAGCAAGGAACCATACAGGGTGATTACACAGAGCCCAGCCTCATCTCATCCCAACGTGGATTGGGTGACAATGAGGAAGAGGAGGAGGAAGAACAGGAGCTAGTTTCCTGCGCTATAGATGGTACTACCTGCACAACTGTCATACCGTCTGTTCTGTGTGGATGGCCTAAGGACAGGGAGGAGGAGGAAGAGGAGGAGGATGAGGAGGAGAGCATGGTCAGTCGTCCTCTTGGTTAAGACACGGAAGTCTTGCCTCTTGCAGTCTGGCACACATGGCTGAGTTTATGTTATGCTGCCTTTCCCGTGACCCTCGCGTTGTCCAAATTTTGGATGACAGTCATTATTGGTTGGTGACACTTCTAGACCCATGCCACAAGGAGAACTTTCTGTCTCTTATTCACATGCAGGACAGGTTATTATTGGGTATCCAAGCTGGACACGTGGCATGAACTGGCCTTGGAGGTCGTGGCCTGCCCTGCCCCTTGCGTTTTGTCAGAGGGGGTTTTTAGTGCCGCTGGTGGAATTATAACCGATAGGCGCATCCGCCTGTCAACTGAAAATGCTGACAGGCTGACTCTTATAAAAATGAACAAGGGCTGGATTGGGCCAAACTTCTCAACAACACCGAATGATAGCAGCGTAACATAAACTCAAATACAGTGTCTTTTTTTTTGGGAGGGCTAACTCTATTCCCATGCACATCTGTCTTCACTCCCAGACATGGTTATACGCTTCCTGATTTTGTCTATTTGCTCTTGTCCTCCCCCTTCTCCGCATCCTCATCCTCCACCACCATATCACCACCATATTTACCATATCAACATATCTACATCTCTTGCAAGGAACATTGGAGTTCCTCCAAATTTTTGGCAGCCGTTGCTTCACTGCATAGGCAAACAGTATCAGAGACTCACTTCCTAATAATGGGAACATTGTTTTCAGGAGGCTCTCTAATCTCTATGTCTCTTGCAAGGGGCATTGGAGTTAATCCAAATTTTTGGCAGCCGTTGCTTCACTGCATAGGCAAACAGTATGGGAGACACACTTCCTAATAATGGGAACATTGTTGTCAGGAGGCCCTCCGACCTCTAAGTCTCTAGCAAGGGGCAGTGGAGTTCCTCCAAATATTTGGCAGCTGTTGCTTCACTGCATAGGCAAACACTATGGGAGACCCACTTCCTAATAATGGGAACAATGTTTTCAGGAGGCTCTCTGACCTTTACATCTCTTGCAAGGGGCATTGGAGTTCTTCCAAATTTTTGGCAGCCATTGCTTCACTGCATAGGCAAACAGTATGGGAGACCCACTTCCTAATAATGGGAGCATTTTTTTCAGGAGGCCCTCCGACCTCTACGTCTCTTGCAAGGGGCATTAGAGTGCCTCCATTTTTGGGAGCCATTGCAGTCACTGCATAGGCAAACAGTATGGGAGACCCTCTCCTTTCAAATGGAAATATGCCATTACAGAGGCCCACCTCTATGTGTTTTTAAATTGTCAGTGGGGTTTTTCCTAAATTTTGGCAGCCGTTGGACTCACTGCATACCCTATAACTGAATAGCAGACCCTCTCCTCTCTAATGGGAGAATGTCAATACTGTGGCCCAGCTGTACGCGTCTTTAAATTGTTGGTGGGGTTTTTCCTAAATTTTTGCAGCCGTTGTACTCACTGCATACCCTACAACTGAATAGCAGACCCTCTCCTTTCTAATGGGAACATGTCGTACTCGTTACTGTGGCCCAGCTGTATGTGTCTTTAAATTGTTGGTGGGGGTTTTTCCCAAATTTTGGCAGCCCTTGCAATCACAGCATGGGCATTACCACAATAGGAGATCCGCTCCTTTATAATGGGAACATTTTTTTACTGAGACCTCCTCTATGTCTCTTCAAAGGGGTATTGGGTTGCATCCACATTTTTGGCAGCCCTTGCAGTCACTGCATATGCAATAACAGTATAGGAGACCCACTCGTTAATAATGGGAACAACAAAGCATAGCAGACTGTTGGCCCTTTAAGAATAGTAAGGGCCGCCTGACGGCCCTATAAAAATAGTCTTTGTGATGTTCAGAGTCCCTCCATCATAAATGAAAATGATGATGTGTCACACACCAAATGGCCAGATAAGGTTGTAAAATGTTAAAATGACATTTCCCGGTGTATGCATTTGTCTTGGTTGAAAGCAATGCAAAAACGCATCAAAAAAGCTATATGTTAACATAGCCCAAGGTGTGGAGGAGCATTTCTGTTTTTGGTTATTTATTTTGCCTTATATACAAGTCATTACCCTGGAAAGAATGTTTCTTAACATATTTCCCAGGAAAATCCATTTCGGTTTTTGTATGTGTTATTGTGAGTCCGTAAAAGTGGCGTAATACAGTGGGGAAAAAAAGTATTTAGTCAGCCACCAATTGTACAAGTTCTCCCACTTAAAAAGATGAGAGAGGCCTGTAATTGACATCATAGGTACACCTCAACTATGAGATACAAAATGAGAAAACAAATCCTGAAAATCACATTGTCTGATTTGGAAAGAAATTTTTTTCAAATTTTGGTGGAAAATAAGTATTTGGTCAATTGCAAAAGTTCATCTCAATACTTTGCTATATATCCTTTGTTGGCAATGACAGAGGTCAAACATTTTCTGTAAGTCTTCACAAGGTTGGCACACAGTGTTTCTGGTATCTTGGCTCATTCCTCCATGCAGATCTCCTTTAGAACAGTGATGTTTTGGAGCTGTCACTGGGCAATACGGACTTTCAACTCCCGCCAAAGGTTTTCTATAGGGTTTAGATCTGGAGACTGGCTAGGCCACTCCAGGACCTTGAAATGCTTCTTACGAAGTCACTCTTCGTTGCCCTGGCGGTGTGCTTGGGATCATTGTCATGCTGAAAGACCCAGCCACATTTCATCTTCAATGCCCTTGCTGATGGAAGGAGGTTTGCACACAAAATCTCACGATACATGGCCCCATTCATTCTTTCATGTACACGGGTCAGTCATCCTGGTCCCTTGGCAGAGAAACAGCCCCAAAGCATGATGTTGCCACCCCCATGCTTCACAGTAGGTATGGTGTTCTTTGGATGCAACTCAGCATTCTTTCTCCTCCAAACACGCCGAGTTGTGTTTCTACCAAACAGTTCTACTTTGGTTTCATCTGACCATATGACATTCTCCCAATACTCTTCTAGATCATCCAAATGCTCTCTATAAAACTTCAGACGGGCCCGGACAAGTAATGGCTTAAGCAGGGGGACACGTCTGGCACTGCAGGATCTGAGTCCTTGGCGGCGTAGTGTGTTACTGATGGTAGCCTGTCTAACGTTGGTCCCAGCTCTCTGCAGATCATTCACTAGGTCCTCCCGTGTGGTTCTGGGATTTTTGCTCACCGTTCTTGAGATCATTTTGACCCCACTTGGTGAAATCTTCTGTGGAGCCCCAGATCGAGGGAGATTATCAGTGGTCTTGTATGTCTTCCATTTTCTAATTATTGCTACCACAGTTGATTTCTTCACACCAAGCTGCTTGCCTATTGCAGATTCAGTCTTCCCTGCCTGTTGCAGGGCTACAATTTTGTTTCTGGTGTCCTTCTACAGCTCTTTGGTCTTCACCACAGTGGAGATTGGAGTGTGACTCTTTGAGGTTGCGGTCAGGTGTCTTTTATACTGATAACAAGTTCAAACAGATGCCAGTACTACAGGTAATGAGTGGAGGACAGAGGAGCCTCTTAAAGAAGAAGTTACAGGTCTGTGAGAGCCAGAAATCTTGCTTGTTTGTAATTGACCAAATACTTATTTTCCACCAAAATTTGAAAAAAAAATTCTTTCCAAATCAGACAATGTGATTGTTAGGATTTGTTTTCTCATTTTGTCTCTCATAGTTGAGGTCTACCTATGATTTACAGGCCTCTCTCATCTTTTTAAGTGGGAGAACTTGCACAATTGGTGGCTGACTAAATACTTTTTTTTCCCCACTATAACTACTCATCATTGAGGTACGTCCTGCCTCGTGCTGATTTCTTCAAGTGTTAACAAGAGGACCTGAGCCTGTACACAGGATCTGCCATTGTTTTCTGCATTTTGATTTAGCAAATGATCTGATAGGTTGTGCGGCGTTATGATGGCTAAAAATGCAGAGAAGTGTATCCTAGATGAGCAGGTTGAGTCAGCGGTCCTCCTCGCCTTAGGAGCCGGCAGCAGGTCAGAGAAGTAAGTCTCTCCGCGTGATAGTGAATGTGAGACCCAGGGTTGCCAACTTGACTTTTTAATTTTTCCGGACAGCTTATCAAAAAATCACGGACAGACAATATTTATTACGGACACATTGTAAAACCATAATAAATACAGTAATTATGAGTATAAGGCCTCCTCCACACGTTCATATAAAACACGTACGTGAAAAACCGGTACTGTTTTCAGTGTTTTCCATCAGTGTGTCATCCATGTGTCAGTTTTTAACATCATTGTGTCATCAGTGTTCTTCACGGATGGATAGAGAAAGAAATTACAAAGCTTCTCCTATACTTTGCAATGTTAAACACAGACAGCACTCGGATGGCACACAGATGGCACACGGATGCCATTCCGTGTGCTTTTTGTGTTTTTCACGAACCCATAGAACCCTTATTGCCTCTTGGCATTCGTGCTGCCTGAAAAAATGGACATGTACATAGCACCATAGATTATAATGAGTACATGTTGTATCTGTGAAAAAAACGGATACCGCATGTACTGGAAACACAGACATGTGAAGGAGTCCTAAGTGATACAGATCTACAGCCCATAATTCTGATATGAAGACATCAGCTGCATTTACTGTGAATTGTAAAATGATGATAATTACAGTCAAAATAATTTGTATAAGTTTCTTCAGTTTTCAAAAAAAATTTTTATTAACAGGGTAAAAAAGTACCCTATTTTACAGACTGTCCTGGAATTTCTGGATGGTTGACAACCCTGGTGAGACTTGAAAGAGAAATTCAGAAAAAAAACTAAGGGTGTGTTCACATTGCGTTCTGTGTCCTCATTGGGGCATATGTCCGAAATCCCCCGCAAAACGGGGTCCAGACATATGCGTCGATGGAGCCATAGACTGTAATGATGCAGACAGAGAGAACGTGTGCTCTGACGTGCATCATTTTGGGAAGTATACGCCTACTGGAGTCGGACACTCAGACGTAATAAACTGCGTCTAGTGGACCGACACTCCCGAATATGATGCATGTCAAGGCGCACGTTCACTCTGTCTGCATCATTATAGTCTATGGCCCTGTTGACGCATATGTCTGGACCCTGTTTTGCGGGAGATTTTGGATATAGGCCTCGATGGGGACGCAAAACGCAATGTGAAAACACCCTATGAGATATTGAGAGAAAATGTATCTGAGATCTACCTTAATCCCAGAGAACTGCAAGAAAGCCAGGTAGATATAAGATCTTGTTACAGACAGAGGCAAATCATATTATTAAATGTAATGCATTAGGCCCATTGGGGTTAAATGATAAATGTGATTTGCCATCCTTCCTGTAATACTAAATAATTGGATAGGAAGAGTTAACAATTTAGAAATAGCTATACTGCACTATTATAATAATTTTAACACAACTAGAGTGGCAAAAAATCCATAAAAGCAGTTTTTATTGGGAAAATGTACTATGTGTTTTTTTGTTTATATACAGTATACATTAAAATGAGTGAATATATTCAAATGGCATTAAATTCTACTCTAATTTTTACAAAAATGCAGATTTTTTTTTAATAATTTGCCTCCGGAGACTCCAGGGCAAAATATAATGGGACATTAAATTCTTGAAGAATCGAATTTCCCAGTAAAATCCATGCAATCTGTTTTACCTGGTCTGATTATTTTGAATATATATATATTTTCAAATGGATTAAAAATGTAATTTTTATAATTAATGAATAATTTGTGTATTTAAGGCAGAGGAATGTGTGACTCCCATGAGACCTGGAAAAACCATGTATGCACTCAAAACAGCATTGACAAAGTGGGAGCTCCGGTCCTCCTGTTTTACCCGCTTATGATGTCTTAAATAAAGATTTGAAAAATTTGATAAGAGCCGTTGCAGTATATTCTGATCAGTGAAAAACATTTTGTTTTTTGCTATGGGGTCCCCTCTTTTCCACGTACACTTTTGGGCACACGTATAGGAGGTGGATGATAAATCACAACAATAACATAATGTGACAATATCAATTTTAGCTCCTATTTAATTGTATTCTTTAGTTTTGGAATCATGGCTTGTGAAAAAATAAATAATTTGGAAACATTTTAGTATTGACAAATATAAATATGACCACTTTCTGAGATAGCAGAATACAAATCAGATATCTGAAACAATTATATTATTAGATCCGGAGACACAAATCTGTCAGGATCATGAAGTCTGGTTTAGAAATGAAATGACACGTTTTATAAATACTCTAACAGAGCAAACCGAAAAAAAAAAAGACTTAACGCTACCTATCAATTATATCTTTGTTGTTAATAACAGATTTGTCTGTGCCAACAGATGTTTAACATATGAACAGTTCCATTAATTATTTGCATTGCAATCCTGTCACCTAGAGGTGGAAAATGGAACTAGCAAACAATCCAGTTAAAACTGATATTCTTGCAGTTATAGTTTTTTAACATAATGTTGCGATACATTTGGGGAAACACTATATAGAGAGGTTATATTGCTGTATTTGTGGATTTCCCTTCCTTTTACAGTGAGGCAATAAGTTTTGATCACAACACTGAAAGGAGTAAATGCAAGGATCATATTTCTTCAATCCTGACGGGTTATTTGAAAGGCATTTCCCAATTTATGTTCCATTATATCTTGTATTAAAATCCCAGAATCAGCATGTGGTCTGTAGATAAGTATTTTAAAAAGTAGTGAAATGTTTGTAGCATTTTCATACTTGTTACTTTTTATGTATCGCAAACTCCATATGCAGCCGACTTGGTGGTTTTCAAACAAAATTGTAAAGGCTGTACTTAGTAAAGGCAGACAATTACACTTCGGATGAAGGTGACATATGGAATTTTTTTCCCTTATTTCTTTATATTCCCTTGTGTATAACAATTAAAAATTAACTAAACTAAATTAAATGTAAATATTGATTGTCTTTGAGAAGGTATGAATTTTTGAAATATTCTTCATGACCTTATTTTTCCTCCTTCTCTCCCAAACACTATGCTTCAGTGCTGTTTTAGCTGCCGAGTTCAAACTCCTGGAAAATCTGCTTTCAATTCCTGCTTAGCAATATGTGACATGCAGAAGTAGTGCTGTTGCAGAGTGTGACATGCAGAAGTAGTGCTGTTGCTTTAAAAGAATTCAGCAACTATTAGAAGTAATACAAGCACATGAGACAGGAAGTGTTGTGCTCAAGAAGCATCCAGCAACTAGAGGGGTTAACACAGTCACAGTAGAAGGGGAGTGTTTTAGCAGAGCCCCAGGGGGGAAGTTGTCTACTGTCTGGCTGGAGCCGAAGAGAAAGGTGATGTGTGTGTTCTGCATCTGACAGAAGTGCTCCTGCAACTGAAAAGGATTCAAGTCAGGAATAAAGCTAAGCACAGGTCAGGTAGAGTTCCTGAACTAGCAGTGCAGAGTATTGTCAGGCAGAAAGATAAGGACTGGAAGAAATGGTGTCACAGAGATCATCTCCCTCAGCAAACCCTCCTCTATCTCACTGTGCTGTAAAGAATGCTGTGTTCACTAATGTGCCTTTGCATTAGAACTGTGCTGTCCTGTACTACTGGGAAGACTGTGAACTGCTATGCTGCTAAGGAAACTGTACTGTTTGTCACTGGAGCCTGTTGCTCATAAAACTTAACTTGCACTGGCTGTGCAGCTTCTTATTAAATGCTACTGTTCTACCGTTTATGAGGACTCTTGTCAAGTGTGTCTGGTCAGCAAGTGAAAAAACCTACGTGTCTGTGCCTGAGAGTCAATACCCCTGTGTGCCTGAGAGAAGCTGCAGCACATGGTCTATGGTCGCCCTGAGTAACGGTTCCCCCAGGATTTCAAAGAATTCATATAACCGGTCTCATCCCTATCTGAACCTAGCGGCGTGCGTCTAACATTGGTGGCCCGTATGGGGAATCCTGAGCGGGAATTAGCGTGTAGAGGGAGAAGAGGAAAAGTGTCTGGAAAAACACAGCAGCACAGCACCTCAATTCAAATCTGCTACACCAGTTAAAGGGGACCAGCCCTAAAGAAAACTCACCAGCAGCAATGGATGTGGAAATACAAATGGACAGAATAAGTGAGCTGCTTCTTCAGTTAACCTGTGAAGAATTGAGAACAGTAGCAGAACATATAAAGATGTCAGTAGAACAGATTTCCAAAGCACACAATCGTAGGCAACATGGAAAATGGATGAGCTGGGGGAGAAAGAAGCTGAACACGTTGTGGGGACATTCCTCCAGGAACTAACACAGTTTCTAACCAGGTTGAAGTTGGAGGATGGAGGGGCGGCACCAATTACCAAAAGTGGGAATCTCCATCCACAGACTGAACTACAGGAATTGAAAGAACAATTCAAAGCCCTAACAACCGCCCTGCAGGAATCGACCAAAACCTCTAAATGGTGATAGGCTCAGACAGAACCTTTAACCTGCTTGGGTTAGATAAATCAGGGAGACAGTCCTCTCTAACACCACAAATCACCATAAGGAAAGAATTCAAGATCCTGGGACAGATTGGAGAGTGTGAACAGAAAGAGACTGTCTTATAGGAACTTGTTGCACCAGATCAATGCAGACTTACAGAATGGCTACCAGCCAGATGAGATCGTTCAGGGGGTGGTGAAAGCGATCAACCCATGACTGAACCTCCGTAGTATGCTAGAAATGAAAAGTCAATTGACCTTGCAACAGCTGAAGATGATTTTAAAAGGGCACTATAAAGAAGAGAGTATTTCAGAATTGTTCCACCAACTCATTAACCTCTCACAGAAAAATAATGAATCACCCCAAAATTTCTTGTTCAGAGCAATTAAACTGAAGGATAGACTGTTGCTTGCATCCAGAGATGTAGAAGCGGAAGATAAGTTTGATGCTGGACTAGTCCAGAAGAAGTTCTTGAGATCATTGGGAACGGGATTAATCAGCAAAATATCAAGTTGCAGCTGAAACAGTACCTAGAAGATCCAGGCATTTTGGACGAAGTCCTAATTGAAAAAATGAATGAGGCCGCTAGTTTGGAGTCAGAGAGCGTACAGAAGTTAAAGAAAGGCTCTGCTCCTAAAATCACCAAAATGAGTCAGCTGAAGTTGGAGACCCCCGGTGGCCAGTCCAAAGATCATCATAGAGACCCTCCAGTGCCACCTCTGATAGGGAACCTTAAATCACCAATAAAAGAGAGGCCTGCCAGCACTGACTGGGAGGAAGTAATAGGAGAACTGCGAGCCGAGTTGATTGAGGTGAAAAAGTTGATTCGTTCCAGGCCAGAACCGGTATCCCTCATACCCAGGAGTGGGTTCCAAAACAGAAGATACCCGGCTTGTGAAGTGTGCCGTTCATCAAAGTAGAGTATGGTGTGTGTCCACTGTCTAAGATGTGGTGAGGAAGGACATTATTGTAGCGTCGGCATCCCTGCCTCCTGTTAGGCAGGGACGCCGTTCCCCTCACCTCTCCGCTCCGTGCCCGGCGGCTTCCTCCCGCTCTGCTGGCAGCGCGCGCTGCTTCCCAGCCTCTGTGCTTAGGGCGCGCGCGTGCGCGCTCCCCCTCTCTTAAAGGGGCCGCGCGCGTCGTCCTAAGGAGTCCCGGGCCAATGGCCGGAGGACCTCACCATATATAAGGCACCTCCTCCAAAATGGAGGTGCCCGAGCAATGTTGTTGCAAAGCCTTTCAACTCTGCTTCAGCCCTCAGGTCCCGTTACCAGATACCTGCCAGTTACCTGCCAGATCCCTGCTTGATACCTACCTGATTCCTATCTATCTGCTTGCATACCTGCGGTCCGACAGTCTGCCTTCCAACACCTGTCAGTCTGTCTATGGATCTGCCTGCCCGCTCACCTGGGAGCGCTCACCTGCTACCTGTCTGCTAGCCTACCTGGAGGCTCTGCCGTCACTTGCCGTGACCACCTGCCTGTCCAGAGACTCTTGCCCGCTCACCTGGGAGCGCCTACCTGCTACCTGCCTGCTAGCCTACCTGGAGGCTCAGCCATCACCTGCCGTGACCACCTGCCAGTCTAGAGACTCTTACCCTGCTGTCACTTGCCATGACCATCCGCCTGTCAAGAGACTGTCCCCGTCACTTGCCTTGACCTCCTGCCCTTCTACCCAGAGACTGTCCCCGTCACTTGCCGTGACCTCCTGCCCTTCTACCCAGAGACTGTCCCTGTCACTTGCCGTGACTACCTGCCCACTTCCTTACAAGGACTGCCCCTTTGTATAGTTGCTCTGAGGTTCCACCTCCCAGACCCGTTACAGTTTGCTCGGGCCATGGAACCCGGTGGCACCCAAGCTCCCTCGCTCTCGGACCTATGTCATGAACTTTCCCGTCAGAGGTCCCAACAGGAGTCCATCCTGAGCCACCTGCGTAGTGTTAGCTCCCGCCTGGACACACTGACTACCTCTTCGGGACCTGCTTTCAGTCACACGACTCCTACCCCAGCAGCGCCGCTGCCAATCAATTCCATGGCAACTCTTCCCGGTCCTCGCCTCACCGCCCCGCCTCGTTTTGGCGGAGATCCCGGACAGGCACGGGGCTTCATTAATCTGTGCACTCTGCACTTCGAACTGTTGGCACACCAGTTTTCCACCAACCAAGCCAAAGTAGCCTTCATCATGTCCCATCTCACGGGAGAGGCGCTGGCTTGGTTAAATCCTCTATGGGTGGGAGAGAGGAGACCACCTGGTGTCCAACCTGCCAGCCTTTCTCACGACTTTCCGGAAGGTCTTCGACGAACCAGGACGGAGGACCTCATCCGCCTCATCTCTGCTACGCCTCCGCCAAGGAGGTCTCACCGTGGGTCAATATGCCATACAGTTCCGTACCCTTGCTTCGGAGCTTGCCTGGGGTAACGATGCCCTGGTGTCCGTCTTCTGGGAGGGTCTGTCCGGCCGTATTAAAGATGAACTCGCCGGTCGGGATATTCCTACCACTCTCGACGACTTAATTACACTTGCCACCCGGATTGACATCCGGTTCCAGGAGCGCACCAAAGAGGCCACCCGTGAGAGGAGGTTTCCACGCCTTGCCCCTACCTTCCAGAGACCCGTCACTTCCTCCGTTACTCCCCCGGCGCACTCACCCGAGCCTATGCAGGTCGACCAGACCAAGATGGTCAAGACCCGTCAAGAATTACGCCGTGCCGAGGGGAGCTGCTTCTACTGTGGCAGTAAGGAGCACCGGATCCGTTCCTGCCCGGAGAGGTCGGGAAACGCCTGTGTCTAGGGTCGCTCAGAGAGGTCGCCCTAGACAGAAATAAACCCTCTCCATCTCTAAATGCTGTCGGTCTCTATCATCTGCGGGGAGAACCGTTATTTTGAACTGGCTCAACTTGACTCTGGAGCTGCCGGAAATCTCATTTCTCAGTCCCTGGTTGAGAAATACCGCATTCCCACCAAACCTCTTGCTGTACCCTTATCTGTCGCCACCGTGGATGGGGGCCTCTTTCCTCATCCCATCCAACTCATCACCGAATCCATAACTTTGCAGGTGGGAATGCTGCACTCTGAGAGCATCTTCTTTCATGTTCTGCCTGGACTCTCTCACGCCCTCTTGCTAAGCCTACCTTGGCTCCAGAAACACGCACCCGTGCTTGATTGGCAGACCGGAGAAGTTCTTCGCTGGGGACAGGACTGCCATAAGACTTGTTTAGTTCCCGTTCATCCTGCTCGTCCTTCTCCTACCCCAGCCAATCTACCCGGCCTACCGGTTCCCTATTGGTCTTTTGCGGACGTTTTTAATAAAAGAGAGGCAGAGACATTACCCTCTCATAGACCATACGACTGCCCCATTGACCTGATGCCCGGCGCTACTCCTCCCCGTGGGCGTATTTACCCTTTGTCCACTGCTGAGACCCGGTCCATGTCTGAATATATTGAGGAGAATCTGGCCCGGGGATTTATCCGGAAATCTACCTCCCCGGCGGGAGCAGGCTTCTTCTTCGTCAAAAAGAAGGACGGCTCACTCCGTCCCTGTATAGACTATAGAGGCCTTAACCAGATCACAGTGAAGAATAAATACCCCCTTCCGCTCATTCCTGAATTATTTCACCGTCTGAGGGGGGCTAGAATCTTCACCAAGCTGGACCTCCGTGGGGCATATAATCTGGTCCGTATCCGTCAGGGGGATGAATGGAAGACGGCATTCAACACCCGGGACTGCCACTAAGAATACCTTGTAATGCCCTTCGGTCTCTGTAACGCTCCCGCCGTCTTTCAAGAGTTGGTCAATGACATCTTCCGTGACCTTCTCTACTCCTGCGTGGTGGTGTACCTGGACGACATCTTGGTCTTCTCTCTGGATCTTCTCACTCACCGGAGGGATGTTCGTCAGGTCCTGCTCAGGCTCGGGCAGAACCACCTCTACGCTAAATATGAGAAGTGCCTTTTTGAGCAGACCTCGCTTCCGTTTCTGGGCTACATAATCTCTCAGACCGGCCTACGAATGGATCCTGAGAAACTGTCTGCCATCCAGAAGTGGCCCCGACCAGAGGGGTTGAAGGCTATTCAGCGGTTCCTGGGCTTCGCTAACTACTACCGCCTCTTCATTCCGCACTTCTCTTCCCAGACTGCCCCTATCTCGGCGCTCACCCGTAAGGGCACTAATCCCAGAGAGTGGCCGCCCGAAGCAGAGGAGGCCTTCCTTTCCTTGAAACGAGCTTTTTCCTCCGCCCCTGTGCTGCATCGTCTGGACGGCAACAAACAATTCTTTCTAGAAGTCGACGCTTCCTCCTCCGGAGCCGGAGCAGTACTTACCCAAAAGTCGTCTTCCGGAAGAATGGTAATCTGCGGCTTCTTCTCCAAACTCTTCTCCTCTTCTGAGCGCAATTATTCTATAGGAGACCGAGAATTGTTGGCCATTAAGCTGGCACTGGAGGAGTGGTGTAACCTTCTCGAGGGGGCTCTTCACCCGGTAATAATTTACACGGACCACAAGAACTTGGCTTACCTCCAGAGCGCCCAGAGACTTAACCCGCGCCAAGCCCAGTGGTCCTTGTTCTTCGCCCGCTTTAATTTCATTCTTCATTTTCGCCCGGCTGACAAAAACATCAAAGCTGATGCTTTATCCCGATCCTTTTTGGTCTCTGATTTTGAGGAGGAGCCTAAACACATCATCGACTCCGCCAAAGTAATGCAGGTGGCCCCCGTGAATCTAAATTGTCTTCCACCCGGTAAGACGTTCGTATCTGTTCCTGATCGTGAGAAGGTTCTACACTGGGGACACTCGTCCAAGCTAGCTGGCCACACTGCTCAGAAAAAGACCCTCCAGCTTATTTCCCGGCATTACTGGTGGCCTACCCTGCACAAGGACGTAATAGACTTTGTTTCAGCCTGTGTGTCTTGCGCCCGCAACAAGGTTCTGAGACATCTGCCAGCCGGCCGTCTCCTTCCTCTTCCTGTACCTGCTGCCCCATGGCAGCATATAGCTATGGACTTTATTACGGACCTCCTTGTCTCTGCCGGTTGTACGGTCATATGGGTGGTCGCTGACCGCTTTTCCAAAATGGCTCACTTTATTCCCCTAAAGGGTCTCCCGTCTCCATCAGAGTTAGCTAAAGACTTTATTCATCATGTCTTCCGTCTTCATGGTCTTCCTCTCCACATCGTATCCGACCGAGGGGTTCAGTTCACCTCTCGTTTTTGGCGAGCCATGTGTAAACTGCTGGGGGTCACCTTGGACTTTTCTTCTGCTTATCACCCACAGTCCAATGGCCAAGTAGAACGGATCAACCAAATTTTAACCAGTTACCTCTGGCACTTTGTTAACCACTTCGCGCCAGAGCCTGTTTTTGCCTTCGTGACCGGGCCAATTTTTTCAATTCTGACCACTGCCAGTTTATGAAGTAATTACCCTGGAACGCTTCAACGTATTCCCCTGATTCTGAGATTGTTTTTTCGTGACATATTGTACTTCATGATAGTGGTAAAATTTCTTCGATATCACTTGCGTTTATTTGTGAAAAAATCGGAAATTTGGCGAAAATTTTGAAAATTTTGCAATTTTCAAACTTTGAATTTTCATGCCCTTAAATCAGAGAGATATGTCACACAAAATAGTTAATAAATAACATTTCCCACATGTCTACTTTACATCAGCACAATTTTGGAACCCAAATTATTTTTTTGTTAGGGAGCTATAAGGGTTAAAAGTTGACCAGCGATTTCTCATTTTTCCAACAAAATTTACAAAAACATTTTTTTAGGGACCACATCATATTTGAAGTCACTTTGAGGGGTCTTTATGACAGAAAATACCCAAAAGTGACACCATTCTAAAAACTGCACCCCTCAAGGTGCTCAAAACCACATTCAAGAACTTTATTAACCCTTCAGGTGCTTCACAGGAATTTTTGGAATGTGGAAGAAAAAAATTAACATTTAACTTTTTTCACAAAAATGTTACTTTAGACCCAATTTTTTTATTTTCACAGGGGTAACATGAAAAAATGGACCACAAATTTTTTTGAGCAATTTCTCTTGAGCGTGCTGATACCCCATATGTGAGGGAAAACCACTGTTTGGGCGCACGGCAGGGTTCGGAAGGGAAGGAGCGCCATTAGACTTTTTGAATGTAAAATTTGTCTGAATAATTAGCGGATGCCATGTTGCGTTTGGAGAGCTCCTGATGTGCCTTAACAGTGGAAACCCCCCACAAGTGACACCATTTTGGAAACTAGACCCCTTAGGGAACTTATCTAGATGTGTGGTGAGCACCTTGAACCCCAAGGTGCTTCACAGAAGTTTATAATATTGAGCTGTAAAAATAAAATTTTCACATTTTTCCCACAAAACCGTTTTTCATCCCTTAATTTTGCATTATCATAAGGGTAATAGGATAAATTGCACCATGAAATTTGTTTTGCAATTTCCCCTGAACACGCTGATACCCCATATGTGGAGGCAAATTACTGTTTGGGCACATGGCAGGGTTTGAAAGGGAAGGAGCGCCATTTGACTTTTTGAATGTAAAATTTGTTTGAATAATTAGCGGACGCCATGTCACATTTGGGGAGCCCGTAATGTGCCTAAACAGTGGAAACCCCCCACAAGTGCCACCATTTTGGAAACTATACCCCTTAGGGAACTTATCTAGATGTGTGGTGAGCACCTTGCACCCCCAGCTGCTTCACAGAAGTTTATAATATTGAGCCGTAAAAATAAAATTTTCACATTTTTCCCATAAAAAATGTTTTTCATTCCCTAATTTTGCATTATCATAAGGGTAACAGGATAAATTGCACCATGAAATTTGTTGTACAATTTCTCCTGAGTACGCCGATACCCCATATGTGGGGGAAAACCACTGCTTTGGTGTACGGCAGGGTTCGGAAGAGAAAGAAGCGCTATGTTGGCTGGGATAGGCAGCAGACACCATGTCACATTTGAAGAGTCGCTGACATGCCAAAACAGCAGAAACCCCCACAAGTGACCCCATTTTGTAAACTACACCTCTCAAGGAATTCATCTAGGGAAGTAGTGAGCATTTTTTAATTTTTAAATTTATACCATTGGGCAGTGAAAAAAGCATAATTATATTTTTACCACAAAAAAATGTTTTACCCTCAGATTTTACATTTTCACACAGGGCAATGGGTAAAAATGGTGCCGAAATGTGTCACACAATTTCTTCTAAAAGTTTCAATACCCCATATGTGGCTATATCGTACCACTTAGCCATATGGTGAGATTTGAGGGGGAAGGAGCGCTATTTGACAATTGGAGAACAAATTATTGTAGAATAGGCATTTGGATTTGGGAGCACAAAATTTTCTGAATTTCTTTTGGGGGGCAAGGACCATTTTGCTTTTCCAGAGCCTTTCTGCTACCAGTAACTTGGAAGTCCCTTATATTTTTAACAGATGATGGACCTGAGTGGGGACTAGCTTTTTTTGAGGACTGAGTTGAAGCTTTTATTGGGAACATTTTACGCAACATTTATCCGGCGCTCTAGGCTGAGCACTTACATCGGGGTTTCCATCTAATTTTCCAAGTGATGTAATTCAGATGAAACCCCTGCAGGATCCATTCACTGTAATGAGGCAGCAGAGTTACTCTGGACTCCGTCTGGCCTCTGTTTAGTGGTGTCCTTTTTTTCAGAAGTGCACAAAACTGTGGCCAACCGCACTTTTATGCAAGCCTAAAACAAATGACACCGTGGGATCCCAGGCTAGACGGCATCCACAGTGGCCTATATCTGCCTCATTACAGGGAATCTTCCATCATGGGTTCTGGCTGAATCACGTATTTCAGAGATTTACATGGAAACTCTGGTGTAAGTGCTCAGCGCAGAGCACAGGATAAATGTGAGCAGAGCCTTACTGGGATCTTTGGGAGACATAATAAACAAATCAGTAGCAGGTGAATAATATTTGTTTTATTTATTTTTTATGCCGTTCCTAGTGTGATATAACTGATTAGATTACTTTATTCTTCGGGTCGGTGCGATTACAGAGATACCAGATTTATATCGGGTTTTTATGACTGACAGCTGTCACACACTAAAATACGCTTTATTTGCAAAATCTAGTTTTTGCATCACCATATTTTGAGAGCTATAATTTTTCCATATTTCGGCCGATAGAGTCATGTGACAGCTTGTTTTTTGCGGGACGAGTTGAAATTTTTATTGGAACCATTTTTGGGCACGTGACATTTTTTGATCGCCTTCTATTCCGTTTTTTGGGAGGTAAAGTTAACAAAAACAAACACTTCAGGAATTGTTTTTTGAGTTTTTTTTTATGCCGTTCTGCGTGTGGTAAAAGTGATCAGGCAGCGTTATTCTTTGGATCAGTACGTTTACAGCGATACTACACTTACTGTATTTTTTTTATGTTTTGGCGCTTTTACACAATAAAACAATTTTATAGAAAAAAAAATATTTTTTTTGCATTGCTTTATTCTGAGCGCTATAACTTTTTTATTTTTTGGCTGATGGAGCTGTATGGCGGCTTTTTTTGCGGAACAAGATGACGTTTTCAGTGGTACCATTTTTATTTCTATTCTGCTTTTTGATCACATTTTTTTCCACTTTTTGTTTGGCGATATGATGAAAAAGCATATTTTTTTGCTCCGTTTTTTATTTATTTTTATTACGGTGTGCACAGAAGGAGTTAATTAGTGTGACAGTTTTATAGCTCGGGTTGTTTCGGACGCGGCGATGCCAAATATGTGTACTTTTTTTGGTTTTGTAATAATTTACGGATTTATTGGTTTAATATTTTATTTATTTATTTTTATTTATTTTGTGATTTTTTTTTTTAATAGTTTAAAAACTTTTTTTTTACTTTTTTTACATTTTTACTTAGTCCCTGTATGGGACATTAATTTTTACTTTTCTGATCACTGATCTCATGTAATGTAATACACATATATTACATTATATGAGATCTTCACTGCCTGTTTCAGTCAGAGTCTCCTGTCTGACTTCAGCTACATACAAGCTGAAGCCAGACAGGAAGGACACCATATATGGCAGAGCTGGAGGCGGTCATGTGACCTCAAGCTGCCATAGCAACCCCAGGTCCTCAAACGAAACGGAGGTCTTCGGAGGTAAGTAAGACGACCCCCTCTCTTCCTGCTGTCTCCTATATGCCGCGATCACTATAGATCACAGCATATAGAAGACAGCAAAGGGTTAACATCACTGGGACCTGATCTAATCAGGTCCCGATGATGTACCCTGTCAGAGCTAACGCTCTGCACCGGAATCGCAGTGCTTGCAGGACCCTGGGGGTCCTGAGCACTGCGAGACCACCCACCGTTTTTAAACGTCGGCACTGCACAGAGCCCGGCAAGCGCCGACGTTTATCTACAGTGGGCGGTCGGGAACCGGTTAATGCTCATTATTCTGACTGGGTGGATCTTTTACCGTGGGCCGAATTTTCTTACAATAATCACGAGAGCGCATCTTCCTCCAAATCCCCGTTTTTTGTAGTCTTCGGTCAGCATCCTCGGATCCCGTTTCCCATCTCCGCTTCGGTGTACAATCCGGCTGCGGAATCTCTCGTTAACGAATTTTCCTCCATTTGGGAAAGTACCAGATCCGCACTTCTTCAGTCATCCGAGCGGATGAAAAAACAGGCTGACAAAAGACGTCTGGATCCACCACAATTCCATCCTGGAGATAAGGTCTGGCTCTCGTCCAAATATGTCCGGCTCAAGATTCCTTCCTACAAGTTAGGGACTCGGTTCATCGGCCCACTGGAAGTTATCAAACAGATCAATCCGGTGGCCTATAAATTGAAACTCCCGGCCAATTTGCGGATTCCTAACTCCTTCCATGTATCTCTACTCAAACCCGTGGTACTTAACTCTTTTTCCAAGTCTACAGGTACGCCTCCTGCTCCGGTTTCTGCTGAAAACGAGTTTGAGGTAGAGAACATTCTGGCCACCAAAAGGGTAAGAGGAAAATCCTTTTTTCTAGTGGATTGGAAGGGGTTTGGTCCTGAGGAGAGAACATGGGAGCCCCGGGAGAACATCCATGCCCCTCTCATCCTTGATAAATTTCTCTCCGGCCTAAAAAAGGGGGGGCCTAAAGGGGGGGGAACTGTAGCGTCGGCATCCCTGCCTCCTGCTAGGCAGGGACGCCGTTCCCCTCACCTCTCCGCTCGGTGCCCGGCGGCTTCCTCCTGCTCTGCTGGCAGCGCGCGCTGCTTCCCGGCCTCTGTGCTTAGGGCGCGCGCGCGCGCTCCCCCTTTCTTCCTAAGGAGTCCCCGGCCAATGGCCGGAGGACCTCACCATATATAAGGCACCTCCTCCAAAATGGAGGTGTCCGAGCAATGTTGTTGCAAAGCCTTTCAACTCTGCTTCAGCCCTCAGGTCCCGTTACCAGATACCTGCCAGTTACCTGCCAGATCCCTGCTTGATACCCCTACCTGATTCCTGTCTATCTGCTTGCATACCTGCGGTCCGACAGTCTGCCTTCCAACACCTGTCAGTCTGTCTATGGATCTGCCCGCCCGCTCACCTGGGAGCGCTCACCTGCTACCTGCCTGCTAGCCTACCTGGAGGCTCTGCCGTCACTTGCCGTGACCACCTGCCTGTCCCGAGGCTCTAGCCCGCTCACCTGGGAGCGCTCACCTGCTACCTGTCTGCTAGCCTACCTGGAGGCTCTGCCGTCACTTACCGTGACCACCTGCCTGTCCAGAGACTCTTGCCTGCTCACCTGGGATTGCCTACCTGCTACCTGCCTGCTAGCCTACCTGGAGGCTCTGCCGTCACTTGCCGTGGCCACCTGCCTGTCCAGAGACTCTTGCCCGCTCACCTGGGAGCGCTCACCTGCTTCCTGTCTGCTAGCCTACCTGGAGGCTCTGCCGTCACTTGCCGTGACCACCTGCCTGTCCAGAGACTCTTGCCCGCTCACCTGGGAGCGCCTACCTGCTACCTGCCTGCTAGCCTACCTGGAGGCTCAGCCATCACCTGCCGTGACCACCTGCCAGTCTAGAGACTCTTACCCTGCTGTCACTTGTCGTGACCATCCGCCTGTCAAGAGACTGTCCCGTCACTTGCCGTGACCTCCTGCCCTTCTACCCAGAGACTGTCCCCGTCACTTGCCGTGACCTCCTGCCCTTCTACCCAGAGACTGTCCCTGTCACTTGCCGTGACTACCTGCCCGCCTTCCCTGGGAGCAACCCGCTTCCTTACAAGGACTGCCCCTTTGTATAGTTGCTCTGAGGTTCCACCTCCCAGACCTCTTACAATTATGCCAAGGAATGCCAATGGTCACGGTCGTTTGGGTTAAAAGACAGGAGGTTGCCAGTGTGGGGCGACTGGTAGCCGCAACACAGAGGAGGCCCCAGAAGCAAATACAAATCTCACCAAACTCCAGAACGGCACATGAGGTAAAACGGCTGCATCAGTACTATCCCCAAGTGTGTTCCCGTCTACAACAGCTGCAAGAGAGACAGGGGCATAAGTTACTTAATGCCCAGTGCGAAAGTCATACGATGTACTCCTGGGAGGAGGATTCCTCAGTCAGTAAAGATAGCCTCATCAGCCTAATCGGTGAAAGGTGCTTTATACAGTGCCAGCTAGATTGACTCCTAGTAAAAACACTGTGGGGCACAGGAGCCCAAGCGAGCCTTTTAAGTGAACAATGGAGAAGGCGCTACCTGCCACTCACTTGCCTTCGGTTACTAAAAGAACTCTTGGGACCAGTGGAACTCCACTGCAAAGCCATCAACCAGACCGAAATCCCTTTCATAGGCTGGGTGGAAGTGACTCAGGGCCATGAAGAACAGCAACACCATCGAGCCTTTGGTACCGTTTCTCGTGACCAGTGATCAGAAAGTGTCAGAGGATCCTATCCTGGGTTATAATGTAATCAGTGAGGTCATCACGAAACACAAGACAAGGGCTTTGGTGGTGGATGCAATTGACACATCACTTGCCATACCCAACGCTGTGGCGGAAAATGTGATTCATAAAGTAAAGAAAGCACAGAATACAATGGACCTAAAAGAGGTCAAGGTAGGCTGGCGCCCAACCATCATCCCTGCAAAACAAATGGTGGGGGTGAGGTGTGGAGTCCGGGTAGAACCAGGAAGAAAAGTCCAGAAAAGACTATTCGTGCCAAAAGGCTCCTAAGAACTTCCGGAAGGCCTAGTTCAAGGTGAGACTGTACTTTCGATTCCTACTGGTGGGTTTGCTCGAGTGACAGTACTGGTGATGAATACTACGAAACACGAAATTAGACTGGATCCAAAGACTGTATTAGGTTAGGTCACATTGAAAACATTAAAACGGTATATCCAGCCAGTGTGAGACCCGCCCCCCACCCAGGGGTCTACAGTAAATTCAGTCTCCCCTCCAAGGAACAGGAGTTGCCCAGGGGAGGAAATTGCATGACCCAGTATGATCCCCCAGTATCCCTGAAACACCTGTGTGCTGAGGATATAGGGATATCAAAACAGATGCTGAGAGAAGAATGTCATGCATTCTCTAAAGATAACTCTGATATAGGCTGCATCCCATCGTTGCAAATGAAAATCAATTTGAAAGACACGACCCCAGTAACCAGAAGTGTCTGTGCCAAAACCATTACACCGTGAAAGGGAAAGAATATTTACAAGATCTCATCAACAGAGGTTGGGTCCAAAAGTCGAAGTTGTCTTATTCCTCTCCTTTTGTCTGTGTTAGGAAGAAGAACGGTACATTGAGACTCTGTTGTGATTACCGGGAACTAAACCGAATGTCAGTACATGATCGGCACCCGATACCAAAGATCCAAGATATGCTGTTTAGCCTATCAGGAAGTACCTGGTTCTCTGTCCTCAATCAGGGTAAGGCATACCACCAAGAATTTGTCAAAGAGTCCTGTAGACCTTTGACAGCATTCATCACACCGTAGGGATTATATGAGTGGATCCGCATACTGTTTGGGCTCAGTTCAGCTCCAGCAGAATTCCAGAGGAGCATGGAGACATGTTTAGAAGGATTGAGTGACGATATCTGCCAGCCGTACTTGGATGACAATGTGGTACACAGCAAAACCTTCCGGGAGCATATTGAACACGTGAGGACCGTTGTTATGCACACGCCCGGACTGACTGGCGTGTGCGTGTTTATGTAGTGATTCCACTGTGCCATGAACCGGAGAGTGTCTGGAGGGGCGTAACTAAGGTCGCACAACGGCATACGACGCCAGTGCACCAGGGAGGAACCGAGCAGAGGGACCAGGGTCTACTCCAGGTCAGACTCCGGACACGGCTGTTGACCCACACCGGGGAATACAGGAACAGGCAGACTAGAGCGCAGGCTGGGTAGGGTCCAGTACAGACTGGGAGACAAATTCGGAGCCACAGATGCGGTAAACAAACAGAGTAGCGAAGCCGCAGGTGCGGTAGTCAAGGCCGAGCAGAGCAGAACCGCAGACGCGGTAGACAAGGCTGAGCAGAGCAAAACTGCAGACGCGGTAGACAAGGCTGAGCAGAGCGAAACCGCAGACGCAGTAGACAAAGCTGAGCAAAGCGAAACCGCAGACGCGGTGGACAGGACTGAGCAAAGCGAAACAGCAGACGTGGTGGACAGGGCTGAGCAAAGCGAAACTGCAGACGCGGTGGACAGGGCTGAGCAAAGCGAAACCGCAGACGCGGTGGACAGGGCTGAGCAAAGCGAAACCGCAGACGCGGTGGACAGGGCTGAGCAAAGCGAAACCGCAGACGGGGTGGACAGGGCTGAGCAAAGAAAAAACTGCAGACGCGGTGGACAGGACTGAGCAAAGCGAAACCGCAGACGCGGTGGACAGGGCTGAGCAAAGCGAAACCGCAGACGCGGTGGACAGGGCTGAGCAAAGCGAAACCGCAGACGCGGTGGACAGGGCTGAGCAAAGCGAAACTGCAGACGCGGTGGACAGGGCTGAGCAAAGCGAAACCGCAGACGCGGTGGACAGGGCTGAGGAAAGCGAAACCGAAGACGCGGTGGACAAGGCTGAGCAAAGCGAAACCGCAGACGCGGTGGACAGGGCTGAGCAAAGCGAAACCGCAGAAGCGGTGGACAGGGCTGAGCAAGCAAGAACCGCCGAAGCGGCAAGCAAGGCAGAGCGGAGGGGACAGGGTTCAGTTCACACGGAACAGACAGGAAGGGAAAGGCAGAACCAGATACCCACAGGGTACTTGCAAGTGAAGTAGCGAGTGGACCACAAACTCACAAACGGAAGTACAGTGACAACGAGCAGGAGTTAGGTACGAGTTCAGACTCTGCAGAAAAAGGGAAGGTACGGACATAGAGAAAAACAGGAAAGGAGCTAGGAGAGTATTCAGACAAGAACAGACACAGCAGCAAGATACAGGAGCGGGTCTAGGTATGCGGCCCCTAGAAGGCGGAACGAACAGGCTAGGAGCGTGTTCACACAGGCCTGGAAATACAGCCTCCAGGATAGGCAGAAGACAACAGGCTAGAGAGCGTGTACAGACTGCAGGTTAGAGTACACAGGTGGGACACAGTACAGACACGGGAACAGATACTGCAAGACGGGTAACATACACAGGACCTGGCATGTCAGAGACAAAAAGCCAACTGACAGGGCAAGATGCTCAGGCATGGGTTAATTGGAGCAGCTGGGTTAAATACCAGGTGACAGACAGCAATAGGCTGAGGACGCACAAGGGGTGTGCCTGCAGCAGGTACAAAAAGCAGGAAGTGATCGGGCGCTGCCCTTAAGCAGCAGAAACAGAAGCAAACAGACAGCATGGAGGGAAGCCAGAGAGACATTCTAGATTGGAGATCAAGTGCGCGCTCTTGCACAGTGGGAGATGGACCACTATGCAAGGACGCCGCCAGGTATGTTACAGTACCCCCCCTTACGCCGCCTCTTCTTCAGGCCTGCCAGAATCTTCCACAGGGAATTCGAGGGCCAATCCTTCACTTCAAGGAGATCACTTCCACTGTTCACAGGAAAAACTGGTCTCATCTGGTTAGCTAGGATGCTACCTCCTATCCAGCCATCCTCAGCAACAGACGAAACGGGTGGAGTACCAGGAACAGCACACAAGGAAGTCTCTCTCCACATATTTTCAGGTGGCACCCCAGAGGGTACGGAAGACAACTGGAAGTCCTCCGCCGGGTTGGAGGGGGGCAGAGACTCGGGGGTAACCTCCGCTTCGGAGTACACTTGTTCAGACTCACTGGATGAAGCAGGCGAGGTATCAGGTACCGAGTATAGGAGAGTCTCTGTCCATTCGCTATCAAGTAGCACCCCGAAGGGCTCAGGAGACACCTGGAGGTCCTCTTCCGGGTCAGAGGAGTGCAGAGACTCGGGGGTAACCTCTGCTTCAGAAAACACTAGGTCGGACTCACTGAACGAAGTAGGCGAGGTATCGGGTGCCGAGTATAGGAAAGTCTCTGTCCATTCACCACCAGGTGGCACCCCAAAGGGTTCTGGAGACAACTGGAAGTCCTCCGCCTGGTCGGAGGGGTGTAGAGACTCGGGAATAACCTCTGCTTCGGAGTACACTAGGTTAGACTCACTAGGCGAAGCGAGCGAGGTATCAGATCCAGGATATAGGAAAGTCTCTGTCCATTCACCACCAGGTGGCACCCCGAAGGGTTCTGGAGACAACTGGAGGTCCTCCGCCTGTTCGGAGGGGTGTAGAGACTCGGGAGTAACCTCTGCTTTGGAGTACACTAGGTTGGACTCACTGGACGAAGCGAGCGAGGTATCAGATACAGAGTATAGGAGAGTCTCTGTCCTTTTGCTACCAGGTAGCACCCCAAAGGGCTCAGGAGACAACTGGAGGTCCTCTGCGAGGTCGGAGTGGTGAAGAGACTCATGGGTAACCTCTGCTTCGGAGTACACTAGGTCGGACTCACTGGATGAAGCAGCCGAGGTATCAGGTACCGAGTATAGGAAAGTCTCTGTCCATTCACCACCAGGTGGCACCCCGAAGGGTTCTGGAGACAACTGGAGGTCCTCCACCTGGTCGGAGGGGTGTAGAGACTCGGGAGTAACCTCTGCTTCAGAGTACACTAGGTTGGACTCACTGGACGAAGCGAGCGAGGTATCAGGTACAGAGTATAGGAGAGTCTCTGTCCTTTCGCTACCAGGTAGCACCCTGAAGGGCTCAGGAGACAACTGGAGGTTCTCCGCCAGGTCGGAGGGGTGAAGAGACTCATGGGTAACCTCTGCTTCGGAGTACACTAGGTCGGACTCACTGGATGAAGCAGCCGAGGTATCAGGTACCGAGTATAGAAAAGTCTCTGTCCATTCGCTACCAGGTAGCACCCCGAAGGGTTCAGGAGACAACTGGAGATCCTCCGCCTGATCGGAGGGGTGTAGAGACTCGGGGGTAACCCCTGCTTCGGAGAACACTAGGTCGGACTCACTGGACGAAGCGGCCGAGGTATCAGGTGCAGAGTACAGGGAAGTCTCTCTCCAATTGTCATCAAGTGGTATCCCAGGGGGATTCAGGAGGCAACAGGGGGTCCTCCGGTGTGGATTCTGGGTGGGCAGCAGTCTCTTCGGGCAGGAGAACTGTTGCGCTACCCACGCACATTACCCGTCGGGGCTGCTCCGGGATACTGGGAAGTAAAGCTTCGGCAGGGACTTCAGGGTTAGGGTCCTCGAAGACCATACAAAAGGCCACCAGGAAGGCCTGCAGGTCAAGGACGACAGGATCCCATGCTTCCCATAGGGGGGTGACCCATTTCAAGGCATCACCCGCTAGGTAGTCAATCATAAAGGCCACTTTAGCCCAATCGGAAGGAAAATAGAGAGGGTAGGCCTTAAAGTGTAGCATGCATTGCTCCACAAATGCACGACTTTGTTTTGGATCCCCATAGTACCGTGGCGGATCCGCAGGAACGAGTGCAGAAAGATCCATCTGGACGGGTGCGTAATTCGCCTGGAACTCAGCTAAAGAAAAAAATAAAACTAAAAAAATAAATAAATATATATTTTCTTTTTATTTATTTTTAATGCACGTATTCGCTGGAAAAATGTCTCAGAGAGCGAAGGCCGTGGGGCTCAACGGGAACCATGGCCTGAGCATGCTGTTATGCACACGCCCGGACTGACTGGCGTGTGCGTGTTTATGTAGTGATTCCACTGTGCCATGAACCGGAGAGTGTCTGGAGGGGCGTAACTAAGTATCTGCCCGATCCGACCAAGGTCGCACGACGGCATACGACGCCAGTGCACCAGGGAGGAACCGAGCAGAGGGACCAGGGTCTACTCCAGGTCAGACTCCGGACACGGCTGTTGACCCACACCGGGGAATACAGGAACAGGCAAACTAGAGCGCAGGCTGGGTAGGGTCCAGTACAGACTGGGAGACAAATTCGGAGCCGCAGATGCGGTAAACAAACAGAGTAGCGAAGCCGCAGGTGCGGTAGTCAGTCAAGGCTGAGCAGAGCAGAACCGCAGACACGGTAGACAAGGCTGAGCAGAGCAAAACCGCAGACGCGGTAGACAAGGCTGAGCAGAGCAAAACCGCAGACGCGGTAGACAAGGCTGAGCAGAACAAAACCGCAGACGCGGTAGACAGGGCTGAGCAAAGCGAAACCGCAGACACGGTGGACAGGGCTGAGCAAAGCGAAACCGCAGACGTGGTGGACAGGGCTGAGCAAAGCGAAACCGCAGACGTGGTGGACAGGGCTGAGCAAAGCGAAACCGCAGACTCGGTGGACAGGGCTGAGCAAAGCGAAACCGCAGACACGGTGGACAGGGCTGAGCAAAGCGAAACCGCAGACGTGGTGGACAGGGCTGAGCAAAGCGAAACCGCAGACTCGGTGGACAGGGCTGAGCAAAGCGAAACCGCAGACACGGTGGACAGTGCTGAGCAAAGCGAAACCGCAGACACGGTGGACAGGGCTGAGCAAAGCGAAACCGCAGACACGGTGGACAGGGCTGAGCAAAGAGAAACCGCAGACGCGGAGGACAGGGCTGAGCAAAGCGAAACCGCAGACACGGTGGACAGGGCTGAGCAAAGCGAAACCACAGACGCGGTGGACAGGGCTGAGCAAAGCGAAACCGCAGACGCGGTGGACAGGGCTGAGCAAAGCGAAACCGCAGACGCGGTGGACAGGGCTGAGCAAAGCGAAACCGCAGACGCGGTGGACAGGGCTGAGCAAAGCGAAACCGCAGACGCGGTGGACAGGGCTGAGCAAAGCGAAACTGCAGACGCGGTGGACAGGGCTGAGCAAAGCGAAACCGCAGACTCGGTGGACAGGGCTGAGCAAAGCGAAACCGCAGACGCGGTGGACAAGGCTGAGCTAAGCGAAACCGCAGACGCGGTGGACATGGCTGAGCAAAGCGAAACCGCTGACGCGGTGGACAGGGCTGAGCCAAGCGAAACCGCAGACGCGGTGGACAAGGCTGAGCAAAGCGAAACCGCAGACGCGGTGGACAGGGCTGAGCAAAGCGAAACCGCAGACGCGGTGGACAGGGCTGAGCAAAGCGAAACCGCAGACGGGGTGGACAGGGCTGAGCAAAGCGAAACCGCAGACGCGGTGGACAAGGCTGAGCAAAGCGAAACCGCAGACGTGGTGGACAAGGCTGAGCAAAGCGAAACCGCAGACGCGGTGGACAGGGCTGAGCAAAGCGAAACCGCAGACGCGGTGGACAGGGCTGAGCAAAGCGAAACCGCAGACGGGGTGGACAGGGCTGAGCAAAGCGAAACCGCAGACGCGGTGGACAAGGCTGAGCAAAGCGAAACCGCAGACGTGGTGGACAAGGCTGAGCAAAGCGAAACCGCAGACGCGGTGGACAGGGCTGAGCAAAGCGAAACCGCAGACGCGGTGGACAGGGCTGAGCAAGCAAGAACCGCCGAAGCGGCAAGCAAGGCAGAGCGGAGGAGACAGGGTTCAGTTCACACGGAACAGACAGGAAGGGAAAGGCAGAACCAGATACCCACAGGGTACTTGCAGTGAAGTAGCGAGTGGACCACAAACTCACAAACAGAAGTACAGTGACAACGAGCAGGAGTTAGGTACGAGTTCAGACTCTGCAGAAAAAGGGAAGGTACGGACATAGAGAAAAACAGGAAAGGGGCTAGGAGAGTATTCAGACAAGAACAGACACAGCAGCAAGATACAGGAGTGGGTCTAGGTATGCGGCCTCTAGAAGGCGGAACGAACAGGCTAGGAGCGTGTTCACACAGGCCTGGAAATACAGCCTCCAGGATAGGCAGAAGACAACAGGCTAGAGAGCGTGTACAGACTGCAGGTTAGAGTACACAGGTAGGACACAGTACAGACTCGGGAACAGATACTGCAAGACAGGTAACATACACAGGACCTGGCATGTCAGAGACAAAAAGCCAACTGACAGGGCAAGATGCTCAGGCATGGGTTAATTGGAGCAGCTGGGTTAAATACCAGGTGACAGACAGCAATAGGCTGATGATGCCCAAGGGGTGTGCCTGCAGCAGGTACAAAAAGCAGGAAGTGATCGGGCGCTGCCCTTAAGCAGCAGAAACAGAAGCAAACAGACAGCATGGAGGGAAGCCAGAGAGACATTCTGGATTGGAGATCAAGTGCGCGCTCTTGCACAGTGGGAGATGGACGCCGCCAGGTATGTTACAACCGTATTACAACAGTATCAACACTATGGAGTTAAGTTGACCCCAGAGAAGTGTGAACTGTTCAAAAGGCAAGTCCGATTTCTAGGGAAAATTGTGTACGGGCCTTAAAAAACAAGTGTCCCTCTACCGTCGGGGAGTTGAGGCAGATATTAGGATTCCTCTCCTACTATCATACTTACAATTGGAACTTCTCCAGGATTGCCGCCCCGCTATACCTCCTCTTGGGGGTGATGACAGAGACGACAACACCCACGGAGAAAAAGAAGAACGTGGGTAGGACTGGGCTTAAAAGAAACAATGCCATTTTGTCCCAACAGCCCATTCTCTGGACAGCAGACCACCAGGAGGTATTGGAAGAATTGGTAAAACCACCCATCTTGGGATGTCCTGATTTCAATTTACCATTTGTTCTTCATTGTGACGCTTCTCAAGTTGACATATAGTAAAAGGAAAGCCAGCTCACCCAGTACTTATAATCCTGCTTTCACGGAACCAGGTGGATCCACACCAGAATATGCTAAAAAAAAAAGGGATTGTTGGTCCAGCAGAAAGAATTATTTTACCAGACGCTGGAACAACAATCCCTTTTTTTTTAGCTTCTCAAGTTGGACTGTTTGCTGCCCTGTATCAGCATCAAGATGGAAAATTGAGAGTCATCGGTTACGGTTCTAGAGCATTGACAGATGCCGAGAAGAATTACCATCAACATTCCGGAAAACTGGAGTTCCTGGCACTGAAATTGGCGATCTGTGAACAATTTAGAGATTATCTCTACTACAGCAAAGAGTTTGAGGTATACACTGACAACAACCCTTTGACCTATGTCCTTACTACAGCCAAACTGAATGCAACGGGTCAGAGATGGGTCGCTGAACTAGCTGACTTCAATTTCAGCATCAAGTCCTTTGGAAGTGTATTGAGCTGCAGGTTGGATTGCTACTAAAAGGGAAAAAAAAAAAAAACTCTTTAAATCTTCTTCCTTAGCGAGTGTGAACGAGCTGAGTGTGACCGGAGGGTAAGTGCAAACGGAAGTAAGTGTGAGACTTGTTTTTCAGTGAATAGGTAATTGGGAATCCTGCAGAAAATACGTGTGTGAATTGCTGTGAGTTGTTGAATTGTGAACTGCTGAGTGCTTTTCTACCTGTTTAGCTTTATTGGGCTTTTTAAAACCTATTTTCTCTCTACAGTTTTACAGTCTCTTATTTTACTACCTGTGCATTTAAGGGTTAACTACATTGCACTTAAATCCTGAGGTGTAGCTATACTCACAAGGTGTTAATTAAGGGTGAGGGGTCATAATTAAAGGTTTATCAGGGGCAGCTGGTTGGGGCATCCAGTCCTTTGGAAGTGCATTGAGCTGTAGGTTGGATTGCTGCTAAAAGGGAAAAAATAAAAAAAAAACTCTTTAAATGTTCTTCCTTAGCGAGTGTGAACTTACTGAAGTAAGTGTGTTCCTTGATTTTCAGTGACTTGGATTCAGGGAGTTTGGAAGGGAGGAATTTGGACTGAATTGCTGTCTGTATTTTATTAATTCTTTACATTTCTTTTTACTTAACCACTTCGCGCCAGAGCCTGTTTTTGCCTTGGTGACCAGGCCAATTTTTTCAATTCTGACCACTGTCACTTTATGAAGTAATTACTCTGGAAAGCTTCAACGGATTCCCCTGATTCTGAGAATGTTTTTCCATAACATATTGTACTTCATGATAGTGGTAAAATTTCTTCGATATCACTTGCGTTTATTTGTGAAAAAATTGGAAATTTGGCGAAAATTTTGAAAATTTTG
The DNA here is from genome assembly GCF_046119375.1 of Phyllobates terribilis. Classification (NCBI taxonomy): domain Eukaryota; kingdom Metazoa; phylum Chordata; class Amphibia; order Anura; family Dendrobatidae; genus Phyllobates; species Phyllobates terribilis. The sequence continues at coordinate 121,243,230 of NW_027362762.1, read as the reverse complement.
CAATTTTCAAATTTTGAATTTTTGTGCCCTTAAATCAGAGAGATATGTCACACAAAATAGTTAATAAATAACATTTTCCACATGTCTACTTTACATCAGCACAATTTTGGAACCAAAATTTTTTTTTGTTAGGAAGCTATAAGGGTTAAAAGTTGACAAGCGATTTCTCATTTTTCCAACAAAATTTACAAAAACATTTTTTTAGGGACCACATCTTATTTGAAGTGACTTTGAGGGGCCTTTATGACAGAAAATACCCAAAAGTGACACCATTCTAAAAACTGCACCCCTCAAGGTGCTCAAAACCACATTCAAGAAGTTTATTAACCCTTCAGATGTTTCACAGGAATTTTTGGAATGTGGAAGAAAACAATGAACATTTAACTTTTTTTCACAAAAATGTTACTTTAGACCCAATTTTTTTATTTTCACAAGGGTAACAGGAAAAAATGGAATATACAATTTGTAGTGCAATTTCTCATTAGCGTGCTGATACCCCATATGTGAGGGAAAACCACTGTTTGGGCGCACTGCAGGGTTCGGAAGGGAAGGAGTGCCATTAGACTTTTTGAATGTAAAATTAGTTTGAATAATTAGCAGATGCCATGTTGCGTTTGGAGAGCTCCTGATGTGCCTAAACAGTGGAAATCCCCCACAAATGAAACCATTTTGGAAACTAGACCCCTCAGGGAACTTATCTAGATGTGTGGTGAGCACCTTTAACCACAAGGTGCTTCACAGAAGTTTATAATATTGAGTCGTAAAAATAAAATTTTCACATTTTTCCCACAAAAACATTTTTCATCCCTTAATTTTGCATTATCATAAGGGTAATAGGATAAATTGCACCATGAAATTTGTTGTGCAATTTCTCCTGAACACGACGATACCCCATATGTGGAGGAAAACCACTGTTTGGGCGCACGGCAGGGTTTGGAAGGGAAGGAGCGCCATTTGACTTTTTGAATGTAAAATTTGCTTGAATAACTAGCGGACACAATGTTGCATTTGGGGAGCTCCTGATGTGCCTAAACAGTGGAAACCCCCCACAAATGACACCATTTTGGAAACTAGACAATGATGAAATGCCGGCCGGTGGGTGCAGTTCTCTGGCACCCCCTTACCTCTCAGGTGAGTCAAGGTACTGCACCTGGAATAAGTAGTGCCAGGAAGCTGCTACCAGTGGGGGAAAACACGGTGGTGTGTTGTCCCTTACACGTCACCAATCCGTGACACCACGATACAGGCACAACTCTCTGGCATCCCCTTGCCTCTCAGGTCAGTCAAGGTACTGCACCTAGAGTGAGTGGTCGCCGGAGAGGCAGTCCTGATGCCCACTGGGTATTTGAGGCCCTCTTCAGTGAGGGCGGTATATATATTTCCCTGGCTGCGCCAGTAATATATATCCACACCTCCAACGGTCACTGCCAGCCTTCCTCAAATCCCCCAGATGGTATGCTGCCACCAGTTCCCGTTTGATAGAAGCCCGGTCCGTTAATAGACTTGTATAGGGTCAGGAACCAACCCAGTAGCGTTTCAGCCAAGCGTTTCCGGACCAATGGATTCGTATATGCAGAGTGAAGGATACAGCCCATGATTAATTTATGATTAGAGATGAGCGATGTTCGACTCGAACTGTTCGCCAATCTCAAATTCGAGCTGTTTTGGGCGGTGTTCGAGCCGTTCGGCGAACACGAACGATTTGAGAAAAATTCGGCTGTTCGAGGTTATGTTCGATAACTGTTCGTGCACCAAAATCATAACTGGATTTTTTCTCAGTAATGATGAAAATTAATGTTAATACGCAGTTTGAGTGTACAGCGGGGTGGGGGGAGGGGCAGGGGATGGATCTCTGCAGGAATAATGAAGATCTCCATTTTTTTTCTCTTTCCCGCATTTACAGTGGGGAGGTGCAATCTGTCAGCCTATCAGCAGCGCACACACGGAGCGAAGTGCTTTTTCTCACACAAGCAAGGGCATGTGTCATTGGCAGTGTATGTCACATGTCCTTGCCCTATAAGACCAAGCCATTTTCCCCGTCGCCACCATTTTCTCACTGCTGCAGCTGCGTGTTAGACGGCACCGCTGTTGCTGTGTGCGCTATACCTTGTTAATTTCAAGCCAATTTTCGCACAAATCTACAGATAGCTTGGGAGTAGGGAATTGTTGTGATTGCAGTCCTTTTAAGGACTAGGTTACATCATTTCCTACGACTTTTATCAGGCAGGTCTGTGCTCTTAAATAGATAGATTGTGGGAGTAAAGACTAATTGTAATTGCAGTCCTTTTCAGGACTAGGTTACATCAGTTCCTATCAGTTTTAGCCAGGCAGGTCTGTGCCAGTGCTGTGCAAGTTTTTTTCACAGCATTTAGCTGAATCTAGCAAAGCTAATCCTTTTTGCCCTATTGCAGAGTGTGTTAGTCAGTGGAGTAGCCTATCTGTGTTGCAAGATATACCACCTGTGTATAGAATACCAATTTTTTTACTGCACCTAGTGAAGTAAAATCTTTTGGGCATAGCATCATTCTATTAGTCCATCTATACTGACCTCCATCAGGTTGCAAATTGAATATAATTTTTTTCTGCATCTAGCTCTGAAAAAATATTTGGGCTTCTAGCAGTGTGTGGGACTTGTTCTATTAGTCCATCTATACTGACCTCCATCAGGTTGCAAACTGAATATAATTTTTTTCTGCATCTAGCTCTGAAAAAATATTTGGCCTTCTAGCAGTGTGTGGGACTTTCTCTATTAGTCCATCTATACTGACCTCCATCAGGTTGCAAATTAAAAATAATTTATATCTGCATCTAGCTCTGAAAAAATATTTGGCCTTCTAGCAGTGTGTGGGACTTTCTCTATTAGTCCATCTATACTGACCTCCATCAGGTTGCAAATTAAAAATAATTTTTTGTCTGCATCTAGCTCTGAAAAAATATTTGGCCTTCTAGCAGTGTGTGGGACTTTCTCTATTAGTCCATCTATACTGACCTCCATCAGGTTGCAAATTAAAAATAATTTTTTGTCTGCATCTAGCTCTGAAAAAATATTTGGCCTTCTAGCAGTGTGTTGGACTTTCTCTATTAGTCCATCTATACTGACCTCCATCAGGTTGCAAACTGAATATATTTTTTTTCTGCATCCACCTCTGAAAAAATATTGGGCTTCTACCTGTGTGTAGGACTTGTTCTATTAATCCATCTATACAGACCTCCATCAGGTTGCAAACTGAATATAATTTTTTTCTGCATCTACCTCTAAAAAAATATTTGGGCTTCTAGCTGTGTGTGGGACTTGTTCTATTAGTCCATCTATACTGACCTCCATCAGGTTGCAAACTGAATATAATTTTTTTCTGCATCTAGCTCTGAAAAAATATTTGGCCTTCTAGCAGGGTGTGGGACTTTCTCTATTAGTTCATCTATACTGACCTCCATCAGGTTGCAAATTCAAAATAATTTTTTGTCTGCATCTAGCTCTGAAAAAATATTTGGCCTTCTAGCAGTGTGTGGGACTTTCTCTATTAGTCCATCTATACTGACCTCCATCAGGCTGCAAATTAAAAATAATTTTTATCTGCATCTACCTCTGAAAAAATATTTGGCCTTCTAGCTGTGTGTGGGACTTGTTCTATTAGTCCATCTATACTGACCTCCATCAGGTTGCAAACTGAATATAATTTTCTTCTGCATCTAGCTCTGAAAAAATATTTGGCCTTCTAGCAGTGTGTGGGACTTTCTCTATTAGTCCATCTATACTGACCTCCATCAGGTTGCAAATTAAAAATAATTTATATCTGCATCTAGCTCTGAAAAAATATTTGGCCTTCTAGCAGTGTGTGGGACTTTATCTATTTGTCCATCTATACTGACCTCCATCAGGTTGCAAATTAAAAATAATTTTTATCTGCATCTACCTCTGAAAAAATATTTGGGCTTCTAGCTGTGTGTGGGACTTGTTCTATTAGTCCATCTATACTGACCTCCATCAGGTTGCAAACTGAATATAAGTTTTTTCTGCATCTAGCTCTGAAAAAATATTTGGCCTTCTAGCAGTGTGTGGGACTTTCTCTATTAGTCCATCTATACTGACCTCCATCAGGTTGCAAATTAAAAATAATTTTTATCTGCATCTAGCTCTGAAAAAATATTTGGCCTTCTAGCAGTGTGTGGGACTTTCTCTATTAGTCCATCTATACTGACCTCCATCAGGTTGCAAATTAAAAATAATTTATATCTGCATCTAGCTCTGAAAAAATATGTGGCCTTCTAGCAGTGTGTGGGACTTTCTCTATTAGTCCATCTATACTGACCTCCATCAGGTTGCAAATTAAAAATAATTTTTTGTCTGCATCTAGCTCTGAAAAAATATTTGGCCTTCTAGCAGTGTGTGGGACTTTCTCTATTAGTCCATCTATACTGACCTCCATCAGGTTGCAAACTGAATATATTTTTTTTCTGCATCTACCTCTGAAAAAATATTGGGCTTCTAGCTGTGTGTGGGACTTGTTCTATTAATCCATCTATACAGACCTCCATCAGATTGCAAACTGAATATAATTTTTTTCTGCATCTACCTCTGAAAAAATATTTGGGCTTCTAGCTGTGTGTGGGACTTGTTCTATTAGTCCATCTATACTGACCTCCATCAGGTTGCAAACTGAATATAATTTTTTTCTGCATCTAGCTCTGAAAAAATATTTGGCCTTCTAGCAGTGTGTGGGACTTTCTCTATTAGTCCATCTATACTGACCTCCATCAGGCTGCAAATTAAAAATAATTTTTATCTGCATCTACCTCTGAAAAAATATTTGGCCTTCTAGCTGTGTGTGGAACTTGTTCTATTAGTCCATCTATACTGACCTCCATCAGGTTGCAAGCTGAATATAATTTTTTTCTGCATCTAGCTCTGAAAAAATATTTGGCCTTCTAGCAGTGTGTGGGACTTTCTCTATTAGTCCATCTATACTGACCTCCATCAGGTTGCAAATTAAAAATAATTTATATCTGCATCTAGCTCTGAAAAAATATTTGGCCTTCTAGCAGTGTGTGGGACTTTCTCTATTAGTCCATCTATACTGACCTCCATCAGGTTGCAAATTAAAAATAATTTTTTGTCTGCATCTAGCTCTGAAAAAATATTTGGCCTTCTAGCAGTGTGTGGGACTTTCTCTATTAGTCCATCTATACTGACCTCCATCAGGTTGCAAACTGAATATATATTTTTTCTGCATCTACCTCTGAAAAAATATTTGGGCTTCTAGCTGTGTGTAGGACTTGATCTATTAGTCCATCTATACTGACCTCCATCAGGTTGCAAACTGAATACAATTTTTTTCTGCATCTACCTCTGAAAAAATATTTGGGCTTCTAGCTATGTGTGGGACTTGTTCTATTAGTCCATCTATACTGACCTCCATCAGGTTGCAAATTGAATATAATTTTTTTCTGCATCTAACCCAGCCAATAGTTTTGGCCTAATACCACAGTTTGGCCACTCAGCTCTGCTCGGTTCCCATCCATTGTTTTTTTGTGCAAACAACTCCAGAGTTGTGAATTAGTTAACCACCAAAATGAGTGGAAAAAGGCCTGCTGCTGGTGGAAAGGGGAATAGGCGTGTTGGGAAGGGGAAAAAAGGTTGTGTCCGTGGGGTAGGTGTTAAAGCAACAGTAACATCTGCAGAAGAAAGACCATCTTCCAGCCAAACTAAAATGTCTACTTCTTTTAGCGGACAATGTGATAAGATCCCTTTCTTATGGCCACGCCAATCGCTACAAATTCCAGATGAGGCACAAAAACAGCAGGTGATTCAACGGATATCAAGTGCTCCTTTAAGTGGGCTCTCCTCCACATCAACTTCAACATCACAAATACTCCAGTCCTCAAAGGTGTCACCCCAATCGCACTTGCTTCCTCACAGCTCCCAAATCTCCAGCTGCCCGTCTGAGTATGAGGTAGAACAGATGGTTGAGTCTGCAGAGCTGTTTACTCATACTATAGCCTGGGAATCAGAGGTCGACTCCAGCGCTTCTGTGAATCCAGATGAGGAAATGATCTGCACTGATGCCCAGAATCTTTATGAGTCGGATCCAGGACCAGACGCAGAAGGTTCTGACCATAATGTAGACCCTCGTTCCCAAACTGTAACTCCTGTTGGTGGAGACAATGAGGAAGACGATGATGAGACTCAAATACCTGATTGGAGCGACAACTTTAGTTTTTTGTCAGGGCAGGAACAGGTTGGCTCTGAGGACGACGGGTGTGATAACGCACAGGGTGATGATGATGAGGTTGGAGATCCCACTTACTGTCAACCCACAGTCAGCCAAGAGATGAGGTCAGCAGAGGAGGTGGAGGAAGATGCTAGTGACGACGAGGTCAGTTTGCGCCTTCCTGGACAGAGACATAGTACTGGAAGCACGTCAACAACTGCATCCTCAAACACAACTCTGCCTCTCACCACAAGTCGTGGTGGCTCTTCAGGTCGCATGGGTGCTAAGCCTTGCATAGCCTGGGCATTTTTTCAGATCGATAAAGATGACCCAACTCGTGTTATCTGTAACATTTGTCAGCAAAAGCTAAGTAGAGGCCAAAAAATACATAGTTTGAGTACTTCATGCATGAACCGGCACATGGACATGAAGCATAAGTTGCAGTGGGAAGCTCAGTGTGCTACAATGCGGCCTAGCCGGCCGGGCCAACCACCGTCTGCCATATCTTGTGCATCCGCGGCCTCTTCATCCTCTGTGACTGGGGGGACAGCAGTCACACCTGTTTTGGGGCGCAGAACTGCCACCTCTTTACCCGCAACAGCCAGCGTGATTGGCAGGTCATCATTTTCTTTGGAGGTGGCAACACCAGCTGGTGTTGAGTGCTGTCCGACATCGATAGCACCACCTTTGGATCAAGGCAACCTAACATGTCCGCCTGCATCTTCCTCACAGACCGGCAGTTTGCCGGGGACACCCTTATCAACCCCGTCTAAGCACAATAGCCAGCCCTCGGTCCCTCAGATGTGGACAAGTAAAAGACCATTTCCTCCTAGCCATGAGAAAGCTAAGAGGTTGAATTTCACCATCTGCAAGCTCTTGGCTACAGAAATGCTGCCTTTCCGCCTGGTGGACACAGAGGATTTTCGAGACCTTATGTCCGTCGCAGTGCCCCAGTACCAGATACCCAGTCGGCACTACTTCTCAAAGAAAGGTGTGCCTGCGCTCCACCAGCATGTCGCACACAACATCACCGCTTCTTTGAGAAACTCTGTGTGTGACAGGGTGCATTTCACCACAGACACTTGGACGAGTAGGCATGGACAGGGGCGTTACATGTCGCTGACTGGGCACTGGGTAACTATGGTGACAGCAGGACAAGGGGCTGCTGTCCAAGTCTTGCCGTCCCCACGAGTTGTGCATCAATCCTCTTTATGTCAAAGTTCCTCCACTGCTTCTGCCTCCTCAACCTCCTCTCGGTCTTCCACCTGCACCCAAAGCCTGTCTGGTCATGCCACAAGCTTTTTAACTGCGCAGAAGGGATCCTGCACACCTCCTTACTATGCTGGCAGTAGGGCTCAACGTCATCAGGCAGTTTTTACTTTGAAATGTCTGGGAAATGTGAGTCACACAGCTGAGGAGTTGTGGTCAGCTCTGGAGAACCAATTTCATGAATGGTTGTCTCCACTGGACCTGAAACCAGGGAAGGCCGTGTGCGACAATGCTGCAAACCTGGGTGCGGCCCTTCGCCGGGGCAATGTCACACACGTGCCTTGTATGGCTCACGTGTTGAACCTGGTTGTCCAGCAATTTTTAGCCCACTATCCCAGACTCCAGACTAGATGGCCTTCTGCAGAGGGCACGGTCGCTGTGTGCTCACTTCCGCCGTTCGCATCCCGCAGCTCAGCGACTTACATCTCTACAGAAGTCGTTGGGCCTGCCACTTCACCGGCTAAAATGCGATGTGCCTACCCGGTGGAATTCAACTCTGCACATGTTGCAGCGACTGTGGCAGCACCGATAAGCCCTGGTGCAATACGTTCTGACGTATAGCCTGGGCCAACGAGATCCAGAGGTGGGGCAAATCACACTGGAGGAGTGGTCTCAGATCAGGGACCTATGCACCCTTCTGCACAGTTTTGAAATGGCGACGAAGATGTTTAGTGCTGACGATGCCATTATCAGCATGACTATTCCGGTGATTTACATGCTGGAGCACATGTTAAACAGAATTCGGAGTCAGGTGGTGGCACAAGAGGAGGTGGAGGAAGTAGAGGAGGAGGAGTTGTATGCGGAAGGGCTAACATCTGCAAGGTCCAGACGGTCGGCAGCACCAAGGCGGCAGGCATGTGAGGGTGGGGGAGATGGTTTTACCAGGGCGCATGGTAGCAGCCAAACTAGTGAGGAAGGTGCAGGAGCCCAGGAAGAAGTGGAGGACGAACTGATGGAAGACTCATCAGATGAGGGAGACCTTGATCACATTTCTGTTGTGCGAGGTTGGGGGGAGAGGACAGAGGAAGGAAGCATGATTGTTACCTCGCCACCAACACAACAGGGACTTGGTGCTCCTGGATGCGCAACACACATGAGTGCCTTCTTGCTGCACTACCTGCAACATGACCCTCGAATTGTGAGAATTAGAAATAATCCTGACTACTGGGTTGCCACACTGTTAGATCCCCGGTACAAAAGTAAATTTACAGAAATTATTCCTGCCATAGAAAGGGATGCACACATGCAGGAGTATCAGCAGAGACTGTTGCAGAATCTTACATGTGCTTTTCCACAAAACACCAGTGGTGCACGTAGTGAATCTCACAGTTCCAACTTGCCAACCGTGGGACCGTCAAGTGTTCAGCACTCAAACCGTAACAGAACCACAGTATCTGCTGGTAACATCAATTTTGCGGAATCATTTCACCACTTTTTTAGCCCATCCTTTGCAAGGCCACAGGAGACAAGAAGTCTGACACATAGTCAACGCCTAGAGACGATGGTACAGGAGTATCTCCAAGTAAACATTGAAGCCATGACTGTGTCACTGGACCCTTGCTCTTTTTGGGCTTCCAATCTGGATAAATGGCCGGAGCTAGCCACTTACGCCTTGGAGATCTTGTCATGCCCCGCAGCCAGCGTTCTGTCTGAACGTGTGTTCAGCGCTGCTGGTGGTGTGCTGACAGATAAGCGCACGCGGCTCTCCACTGATAATGTAGACAGACTCACGTTCATAAAGATGAACAAATCATGGATCCGAAACGACTTTTCTACCCCTGTGTCATCCTGGGGAGAGTAAAAGCTTGATGATTGGTTAAAATCACCCTACCAACCGTTTTAAGCTTTCAAATTACTAATCATGTTTATCTGTATCTTGGCTGGAAAATAATTTGGGCTTTGTAGCAGTGTGCAGCACTGATTCTATTAGGCCATCTATAATAAGCTCCACCAGATTTAAAATTACTAATCATGTTTATCTGTATCTTGACTGGAAAATAATTTGGGCTTTGTAGCAGTGTGCAGCACTGATCCTATTAGGCCATCTATACTAAGCTCCACCAGATTTAAAATTAATAATAATTTTTAGCTGCATCTAGCCCGGAAAATAATTTTGGGGCTCCGAGATGCGCAAGACACATAAGTGCCTTCTTGCTGCACTACCTGCAACATGACCCTCATATTGTCAGAATTCGAAGTAATCATGACTACTGGGTTGCCACACTCTTAGATCCCCCAAACTTTTCGATCAACCTTTTCATTTTAATAAAGACCAAAAAAATGGTCATTTTTGAAATTATAAGCATTAGCAGGTTATTAGAAACTGAAATCAAACAGTTTTCAACTCAAAACTTTATTCTAGGTGATGTTACATTTTCACATAGGACCCCTTGTCCGAAAGGAGCTTCTGAACTCTCTCGTCCATTGAATTTGTCAGGTTTTGGATGGTTTCTGCTTCAATTGTTTTGCATGAGGACAGAATACCATCCCAGAGCTGTTGCTTAGATGTGAACTGCCTCCCGCCATCATAGACACTCCTTTTGATGATGCTCCAGAGGTTCTGAATGGGGTAGAGGTCAGGGGAGCATGGGGGTCACACCATAAGTTTGTCCCCTTTTATGCCCATATCAGCCAGAGATGCAGATGTTTTATGTGCAGCATGAGATGGTGCATTATCATGCAAAAAAATGATCTTGCTGTGAAATACACGGTTCTTCTTCTTGAACCATGGCAGGAAGTGCTGTTTGAGAAAATCCACATACATTATGGAGTTCATCTTTAGCGCCTTCAGGGATCCTAAAGGGGCCAACAATCTCTCTCCCCATGATTCCAGCCCAAAACATTACTCCACCTCCTCCTTGTTGTCGCTGTAGCCGTGTTTGTGTGGGGTGTCCATCAACCAGCCATCCTCCACTCCATCCATCTGGACCATCGAGCGCTGCACGGCACTCATCCGTGAACAAAACAGTTTTGAAATCAGTCTTCATGTAATGTTTGGCCCACTGGAGCCGTTTCTGCTTGTGTGAAGTGGATAGAGGAGGTCGACAGGATGGCGTATGCACAGCTGCAAACCTCTGAAGGACCCTGCATCTTGTTGTTCGGGGGACGTTGGAGGCACCAGCAGCTTCAAAAACTTGTCTGCTGCTATGACAAGGCTTTTTTGCCGCTGCTCTTTTAACCTGACGCAATTGCCTGTAGGAAAGAGTCCTCAATTTGCCCTTATCAGCACGCACACGTGTGTACTGTGAATCAGCTACATACTTCTTGATTGCCAAGACACTTCATCCTGATCATCGCACAATGTTGATTGTAGTCATGCCTTGACCTAAACACTCCACAATTTGTTGCTTCTCAGCAGCCGACACATCCTTTTTCTTTCCCATTTTGGCAGAAAATGTAGGCTGCTTAATAATGTGAGACAGCCTTCTTAAGTAGTCTTGCCTTTCATTGGACACACCTGCCAAACTAATTAGCACAGGTGTCTGCAATTGCTTACAGTGATATAAAGAGCCCTGACACACATCACCATCAATGAGTTTAACTGACAAACAAACAAATTCTTCCCTTATCACTCCTAAACACTTTTTGCATAATAATTTGGAACACAGTGTACATGTGCTTTTCCACAAAACACCAGTGGTTCACGTAGTGAATCTTACAGTTCTAACTTGCCAACCATGGTCTGTATGGAGTTGTTCAATAAAGGGCCCAAAATTAAGATAGCATAGATGGGAGAGGTCTCTATGAATAGGAATTCCTAAGCATTTGATACCCTGTGAGGGCCAGGCAAAGGGAAAGTTGGACTGGATGGAATCCTATATGGATTTGGGGAGGGAGACATCGAGGGCCTCAGACTTCGCTGCATTGATTTTAAAATTTGACCATGTAACAAAGTGATCTATTTCAGCCATAACAGCATGGATGGATATATGTGATTGAGTGATATATACTAGGACATCATCAGCAAATAGAGAGCACTTGTACTCGGTGCCTCCCACCTCAATCCACCTAATATTGGGGTTATGGCGAATTGATGAGAGCAGGTGCTCCGTCACTAGGATGTATAAGAGAGGGGACAGAGGACATCCCTGCCTTGTCCCATTGGTGATTGTGAAAGGTGATGAAAATGTTCTGATGCACCCCCTGGGCCTTGGGACACCCGGAGCCAGACCCTTTTTGGTGGATGCTGGTGGTTGTAGTCTTCGTGGCGGCGACCCGGTTCCGTGGCTCAGGGTGGTCAAACCAGTGGCGGAACTATTTATGTGGTTTTGATGTTTAAATGTCCGACTACGCCACCCGTGGATTGCGGTCAGAGTGAACCGCCGCTGCAGGGCAGACCGCTGAGGCTGGTGTTGTGGGTGCAGCAGAGCATAGCATAACTCCCCACGGGAGGAGTATAGCCTCAGGGCAGTGTATGCGGAGGATGGGGGTGATGGTGCAGGGCAGCAGCAGTAACGACACGGAGTCAGTGATGCAGTCCAGGGCCTTTACTCACAGTTCTTATTATCCAGACCACGTCTGCAGGTAACGGCTGCCCATGTCGTACTGTGCTCACCAGGTGAGGGGCTCAGACAACTCCCAGATAACTTTGGAGCGCTTCACAGGACCCCCTTTGTGTGTCCTTTGTCTGGCCTTTCTTACCAACCCTTCTGTCCGGCTGCCTCGGGCCTCCTCTTGGTAAACTTGGCGCCAGTTTCCCTGACCCTATGTGGTGCCTTCCTAGCGGGTGTAGCGAGGGGCTGCGCCACATAAAATGTCACAGCCTCCGGTTTCTAGCTGAGGGTCGTTTCCTGCCTCCACTAGTTTCGGGGACCGGTCTCCCCCTTTGGCCTGACCCCTCCACGCAGGTGGATTCGGGCGTGCGGTGGCGACTCGCCCGTCCGCACCCCTGGGATCCCTTCATTCCTCGTTCCTGGAGCCTTCTCCGCTCCTCTTCCTTCCTTCTCCCTCTTCCAGGCCTGGGCCTCTGTTACTAGGCCCGCCTCCGGAGCGGAGCTCATGCAGAGCCCCTGCTCCCTGCCACTTCTGCTCAGACTTCTCTGCACTGAACTAAGATGGTGCCCACCTTTTATACTCCCTTCTAAATGCACCCAGAAACTGCTTCCTCCCTGCTCCTGCACTACAGGGTTCCCCTTCCTCAGTGTTCCCTCCCCCCACTCCAGCCAGGGACAGGGACTGTCGTGCCCATCTCAGAGGCATATTGGTCGCCCTGCCCCACGGCAATGTGGTGTAATGCATGCAGGTGTCGGGTCCTGATCCACACTCCATCCTTACCTGAGAGTGAGATATCACACCTCTGGGTGAGGTGCAATACCTCTGTAGCAACCGAGCCCTCAGGGTGCTACAGTTCCATTTATCTTCAGCCTAGGTGACGTATTGTGATACAGGGCCGTGATTTTGGCTATAAAAGGGTCCCCTAGACCCCTACCCCAAGCATTTTAAGAGAATCATATATGGCGTGCCAGGAGACTCTATGGAATGCTTTCTCAGCATCCAACGAGAGTATCTAATTACAAATTTTTAACTGCATCTAGCCCAGGAAATACTTTGTGCCTAGTAGCAGTGTCTGCTAGTCAGCGGATTATCCCGGCTGTTAAGCAAGCTACACCACCTGTAGTTTGGACACTTAATTTTTTCAAAGGAAACAATGTCAGTAGGAATGCCATGTAGTCTGACAATTTCCTTGACAAAGGCCTTAGCTACTGTCTTAGCGCAAGGCAGTTTGATGAAGGGAACCAAGTGATACATCTTGCTAAAACGGTCCAAGACCACCCAGATGACCGTGAAACCTTCAGAGGGGGGAAGGTCAGTAATAAAGTCCATAGCCAGATGTGTCCAAGGTGCACTAGGAACCTCCAGAGGGCAAAGCAACCCCGCAGCAGGAGCATGCGAAGACTTAGATCTAGCACACACAGTACATTGACGCACCCACTTAATGACTTCCTTCTGCCATCCAGGCCACCAAAAACTGCGACCCACAAGTCTCTTGGTCTCAGAAATTCCTGGATGACCTGCCAACCAAGACTCATGACACTCAATAAACAAATCTCTCCTAAAGGTCCTAGGCACAAACAACCTCCCATGGGGAGTGTTAGATGGTGCATTCTCCTGAGCTTTAAGAATCTCATCCTCCAAAACAGAGTCCAAAGCAGCAATCAAAACACCTTCTTGTAAAATGCTCTCCTCCTCCTCCTCAGCACTGACCATGGGAGAAAAGCTGCGAGACAAAGCATCTGCTTTAACATTCTTGGTACCCGGGATGTAAGTAACGGAAAAATTAAACCGCGAGAAAAAAAGTGCCCACCTAGCCTGACGGGCATTCAAGCGCTTGGCAGCATCAAGATAGATCAGATTTTTATGATCAGTGAAAACCTGAATGGGAAATTCAGCACCTTCCAAGAGATGACGCCAGTGTTCAAATACGAGTTTAATAGCCAGCAATTCCCGATTACCAATATCGTAATTAAGTTCAGTCTCAGAAAAATTTTTTGAAAAAAAGGCACAGGGATGTACTCCATCCTTGCTTTCCTGAGACAACACCGCTCCAACCCCCACAGAAGAAGCATCAACCTCAACCAAAAATGGCTTAGTCACATCAGGCTGCATAAGGATGGGAGCAGAGGTGAACCTCTCCTTTAGAAACACAAAAGCTTCAATGGCCTCAGAAGTCCACTGAACCGCATTAGCACATTTCCTAGTGAGATCGGTCAGCGGTTTGACAATAATAGAAAAAAATTTTATGAATTTTCTGTAATAATTGGCGAAACCCAAAAACCTCTGTATCGATTTCAAACCAATAGGCCTAGGCCATTCCTGCACAGCTTGAACTTTAACCGGGTCCATCTCAAAACCTTCACTGGAGATAATGTAACCCAAAAACTAATTCTCTGTACAGCGAACTCACATTTCTCTAGCTTAGCAAAAAGCAAATTGTCCATTAATAACTGTAAAACCTCACGTACGCTCTGCCAATGAGACTCCAGATCAGGCGAATAAATCAGAATGTCATCCAAATACACAACCACATTTTTGCCGATCAAAGGTCTAAGGATGTCATTAATAAGAATCTGAAAAAATGCTGGAGCATTGGTAAGACCAAAAGGCATAACCAGATTCTCAAAATGACCCACAGGAGTGTTAAAAGCAGTCTTCCATTCATCACCCTCCTTCATGCGCAACAAATTGTATGCCCCCCGGAGATCAATTTTAGAGAACCACTTGGCCCCCACTAACTGGTTAAACAAATCAGGAATCAATGGCAGTGGGTAAGGATTGCGTACAGTAATTTTATTAATCTCACGAGAGTCCAGACAAGGACGTAAACCGCCATCTTTTTTTTTAACAAAAAAAAATCCAACAGCCACAGGAGACTTGGAAGGCCTAATGTGACCGGCGGCCAAGCTTGTTTGTATGTATTCCTCCAAAGCCTTTCTCTCAGGAATAGTAAGATTAAATAAACGACTTTTAGGAAGAGTCGCTCCAGGGACAAATTCAATGGTACAATCATAGTCTCTATGGGGAGGCAAAATTTGTGACTCCTCCTCAGAAAAAACTCTCCAAAAATCCTGAATAGGTACAGGTAATTCCCCTTTTTCCACCGCAGCAATATGTCCGTTACAACACTTGTCATAACATTTAGGGCTCCAGGACTTAATTTCATTGGTAGACCAATCCAGTACAGGATTATGCAATTTTAACCAGGGCAACCCCAATATTACTGGAGAAGGCAAATTACTCAATACTACCAAATCGAAATTCTCTTGATGAACACCATTAATAGTGAGGGGAAACTCACATACCTTGTGAGTAACACTCTTCAAGGGAGAGCCATCAACAGAAACCACAGCAATAGGGGATGACAAAGGTTTAGGTTTTAATGTAAGTTTTTCCAAGAATCCCCCATCAATCACATTCAGAGTAGAACCACAATCCACAAATACCCGAAATTCAATTAATTCTGCCTGAGCAGCGGTAGTAGCAGATAGGAATACTCCCTTAGAATTCAAACAGGCTATACGTGCATAACTGACCATTTTTTTTTTCTTTGTTCATACGAAGCACACAGTTCTTAATAAAATGACCAGAATTTCCGCAATAGAAGCACAAACCTTCAGAAAGCCTGCGGTCTTTTTCCTGAGAGCGGGGTGTCATCGCCCCAATCTCCATCGGCTCTCCTTTGTCAGCACAGACCCTCTCAAGACTCGGAGCTGACATAGCAGAGGATTTGCTCTCATTAACCCTTGCACTTAGTCTCCTGTCCACCCGTATAGCTAATTGCATAGCCTCCTGCAAGTTTCCAGGTGTGGGATAAGCAATCAGCAAATCTTTAACCCTTTCACCTAGCCCCGCAAGAAACAAACTTTTCAAAGCTGAATCGTTTCACCCCACCTGGGCAGACCACCGACGGAAGTGAGAACAATATTTTTCCACATTACCTGATCCCTGCCTCAAACGTCTCAATTCAGACTCAGCAGATGAGACACTATCAGGATCATCGTACAACAAAGCAGAAAAAAAACTATCCACTGATCTAAAGCACGGATCACTAGGTTGGAGAGAAAAAGCCCATCCCTGAGGATCCTTGCGCAAAAGTGACATTATGAACCCTATGCGCTGTGATTCATCACCAGAGGATCCGGGTCTTAAACGAAAATACAATAAACAAGCATTTTTAAAAGAAAAAAAATCTTGTTGTTCACCAAAAAATAGATCAGGCAGACGTACCTTTAACTCCACAAAATGTGCTCCAGGGCAGCTACTCACGTGTTGTTGGAGCTTGACCACCTCCAGAGAGAGTCCCTGCAAGCGTTGAGCCAAATCCTGAACCGAGACCATGATGGAAACTGGGGGTCTTTCCAAGAGAATTTTTTTGGGCTGGACTTACTGCTATGATCTGCTACAAGCACTAAGGAAAGACAGGAGATCTGTCCCTACAATAGAACTAAACTGGATCCCTACGATGTAACGGGGAACCTGATCCTGCGATCAGACCCGCTAAAGTCCTCGGCTAGTCTGTACGAAGACCTATAGATGCAAGGGAGGGATCCCTACAAGAACTAGGGACTGGGATAAAGTTGGACACCTCCTAGCAGAAATTGTAGCAGTAAAGACAAACACACAACATAGAACATAGAGGTCAGAAGACCTAGCAAAACTAACAGAGAAAGGTAACAGAGTACCAAGCTAGCTCAAGAGTAGAAAATACAATGAAGTCCAGCAAGGCCAGGAGGGCGGAGCCGGATTAAATAGGCAAAAATGGTCATGTGACCAGCAAACTAGAAAAAACCTAACAGGAGAGTTCTAACACAGGGGAGCTACTTAGGGCGGTCTTGAGTGCCCTGAAGGCTGTCTTGCAGGCGACAGTCCAGTCTACTGCGACAGGCATCTTCTTCTTGGTGAGGTCCGTCAGGGGCTTGGCCAAGGTGATATAGTGTGGAACGAATCTCCTGTAGTACCCGGCAGTCTCCAAGAAGGACAGCACCTGCTTTTTGGTCTTGAGGGTGGGCCAGGATGCGATGGCATCCACTTTTCCAGGTTCTGGCTTCAGAACACCCCTGCCTACCCGGTGACCCAGGTAGAGGACCTCACTCATGCCCAGCTGGCACTTTTCCGGCTTGATGGTCAAGCCTGCCCGGTGGATCCGACCGAGCACCTGCCGCAGGTGCTCTAGGTGATCCTCCCAGGTGGGACTGAAGACTGCAATATCGTCCAAGTATGCAGCTGCGTACCCTCCAAGTCCCTCAAGCAGCGTATTGACCATCCGCTGAAAAGTGGCAGGGGCATTCCTCATGCCGAATGGCATCACCGTGGACTCGTATAGTCCAAAAGGGGTGATAAAGGCAGAGCGTTCCCTTGCCGCGGGGGTCAGGGGAATCTGCCAGTATCGCCGGCTCAGATCCTTGATGGTCAGGTACTTGGCCCCGGCCATACAATCGAGCAGGTCATCGATGTGTGGTATGGGAAACGCATCGGGGACCGTCACTGCGTTGAGCCCCCGGTAGTTCACGCAGAACCGCGTAGTTCGGTCCTTTTTAGGAACGAGGACTACAGGTGAGGCCCACGCGCTGTTGGATGCCTGGATCACCCCCAGCTTCAGCATTTCGTCTATCTCTTGGCGCAGGTTTTCCTGCACCTCGAAAGAGACCCGATATGCTGAATGCCGGATCGGGGGGTGATCGCCGGTGACCACGTAGTGGACAGCCATCTCAGTCCTTCCGGGCAGGCTGCTGAACAGCTCCCGGAAGGAGTGCAAGGTGGCTTCCAGCTGTGACCGTTGGTCCTCCGTGAGCTGGTGGCCAACCCTCACATCCGCGATGGATCCACCCGCCTTGGCTTGGGCGAGCAGATCCAGGAGGGTTTCTACCTCTCCCTCCTCGGGAAGGTTGCACACTGGGTGGGCATATGCTTCCCGCTCATGATGAGCCTTCATCATGTTCACGTGGAAGGCCTTCCTCCTTCCACGGGCGTGGTCCAGGGTGACCAGATAGGTGACGGCGTTGAGTTTCTGGTGCACGAGGTATGGACCACCCCAGGCTGCCTGAAGCTTGTTCTGTGGTAAGGGGACCAGTACCCACACTTTTTGACCCACCTGGTAGGTCCTCTCACAAGCATTCTGGTCGTACCACCGCTTCTGGTCGGCCTGGGCCTGGGCCATATTGTCCTTCACTAGCTTTGCCAAGGCCATCATCCTGTCCCGGTGGCGCGCGACATACTCGATGACCGACACCTCCGAGGTGGCTAAATCCCCTTCCCATGCTTCCTTCACCAGAGCCAGGGGTCCCCGTACACGTCGCCCGTACAGGAGCTCAAAGGGGGAGAACCCCCCGTTGAGGCCTGCGAAGCCTCCCAGTAAGCAAATAGCAGGTGCAGGAGAAGACGTTCCCAATCGCTCCCATAGGAGTCGGCGAACATCTTAAGCATCTGTTTCAAGGTGCCATTGAACCGCTCACACAGGCCATTAGTCTGTGGGTGATAGGGGCTGGCCACCAGGTGTTGCATCTGTATTTGCTTACATAGGGACTCCATCAGCTCCGACATGAACTGGGTCCCCTGATCAGTGAGCATCTCCTGGGGAAATCCTACTCTGGAGAAAATCTCCAATAAGGCGGTTGCCACTTTGTCGGCCTTAGTGGACGACAAAACTACCGCTTCCGGGTACCGGGTGGCGTAGTCTACTACAGTCAGTATGAAGCGTTTCCCGCGGGGGCCAGTGGGCAGGGGTCCCATGAGATCCACAGCCACCCTCGAGAAAGGCTCTCCAATGATTGGCAGAGGTATCAGTGGGGCTTTGGAGCGCCGCCCCGACTTCCCCACCCTCTGACAGGTGACACACGACTTGCAGTAGGCCGTCGCCTCGGCTCCCATCCCAGGCCAGTAGAAATGCTGAGCTATCCTGGACTTGGTTTTAGCGATCCCCAGGTGTCCGGCCATCGGAATCTTGTGTGCGAGCCGCAACAATTCTGCCCTGAACGGATAGGGTACCACTAACTGTCGGTCCCTGGGCCACGCCTCCGGTGAACCCTGCTGGACCGTCATTCGGTACAGCCGTCCCTGGTCCCAGACCACATGCTCGCCGTCTGAGTCCTGGGGAGGCTGTGCCGCCCGCTCCTTGAGCGCTTTCAGGCTGTTGTCGGCTTCCAACGCAGCCCGAAACTCCTGACTCGATGGGGCAAGAATCGAAGAAACTGCCACATCTTCCATCAGCACCTCCGGACATGTCTCCTGGCCGCTGTCTGACCCAGCTGCCACTTGGTCAGAAATGGGGAAGCCTTCGGACCTTTGCAAGGCTCCTTGGGCTCCGGCGCTCCAACTCCTGGTGACAGTGGCTATGACCGCTGTAACCGTGGGTAGTGCCCGCTTCCCCTCAGTTTCTGACCAAGCCGCCAGATCAGGCAGACTTCCTAAGCCTGTCGACATCCCGGACGTGGGGAACTCCTGCTCTGGGGTCTTACCTGGCGGTTCCTCTCCTGGGACACCCCCACCCCCCATGGCTTGCTCCCCACTGCAGAGGCCCTAGACTCAGCGGCCTGGATTCTCCTGGAAGCCCTACACTGCCGGTAGCAACCTTCCTCTCCATCCCTGAGCCTCCCTCTACAGGATCCTGCCCCCCTCCTCCCTCACCAGAGGACAAGAGGTCCCTGTGCGCTGGCTGAGCACCTCTGGAGGCATCCTCACCTTCCTCACCTGCTCTCACTAACAACCCTGTTTGTGTTGTGTCTGTGTGTGTGTTACTCTAAGGTTCCACTCCCTCCTCCTCCGAAGGAGACACACTCCATACAACATTATTGGCGTTAGAAGCAGATAAATCAAGACATTCTGTGGGAGCCGAACTTGGGGGTTCAGTGGGTACATACTGCGACACTAGCCGCCCCAAGTCAGTCCCTAATAAAATGTTTGCGGGAATATTTGGTGTTACTCCCACCTCCCGCATCCCCCTCCCGGCACCCCAATCCAAATACACCATGGCAACAGGAAGTGCCGGCTCCACGCCTCTAATCCCGGAGACGGAAAGGGTCTTTCCCGGTACAAAGTCTTGAGGGGACACCACCTCAGGCCGTACCAGGGTTCGTTCAGTGCCAGTGTCCCGCAGTCCCATGACCGCAGAACGGCCTATGGTGATGGGTTGGATATTGTCCAGGGACCTACCACCACCCCCTCCCACACACAGAACATTGAACGCTCTCTGGACTGGGATGGGGCCTTTTGGCGCTGGGGACACTCAGCCCTAAAGTGTCCTGGCTTGTTGCAATGATGACAACGTCTTACATCTGTTCCTTGCCTGGAGAGGGCAACAGGGGGATACACCCCTTGTGTTCTGGGGGCTGGGGAAACAGGGGCAGGATTGGGCTTACTCCCTCTCCAGGTGCTGCTGGTAGACTTCTTCAGCTCAGGCGCCCTGTTATTGGCATACTCATCTGCCAGGGCAGCTGTAGCAGAAGCCCCCGATGGTTTTCGGTCACGGAGGAACTGTCGGAGGTCCTCTGGGCCGTTCCACAAGAACTGCTCCATGACGAATAGTTCCTGGACCTCCTGGCGGGTAGTAAGCGCTGGACCCGAGGTCCAGTGCACTGCGGCTCTCAACAGCGCCTGCATATGATCGGTCCAGGTGTCCTTGGGGCCACGCAGCAGGCTCCGGAACTTCTGGTGGTACGACTCCGGAGTGAGGTTGTACTGCAGGATCAGGGCCCGCTTGATGCTGTCGTAGTCCTGTACCTCCCCGGCAGGTAAGTCCCCCAAGGCATCCAGGGACTTACCCCTCAAACGGGGGGTCAGGTATCTTGCCCACTGATCCTGGGCCAGATGGTGTTGAAGGCAGGTCCTTTCGAATGCCAACAGAAAGGAGTCCAGGTCTCCATCTTTCTCAAGCAGGGGGAAGTCCTCGGCTCGGACTTTACAGGTCTTCGCCTCCTGCTGTGCTGGAGGTGCTGGAAGGAATCCACACTGAGCGAGGTCCAGTTGATGCTTGCGCTCCGCAGCTCTTTCTGCACGCTCCGCCTCTTCTATTCGCCGGCGTTCATCCATGTGGAGCCGAAAAGTGGCGGTGTCCCCAGACCGCTGACTGGCCAGGGCCGATTGCAGGAGGGCATCCATGCTGGACAGGCTGTGGTGGGCAGGTGGTGGGCAGTCCACTGAGGGACAGAATACTGGGGACTGGCTCCTTGAGGTGCCCGAGCTGAGCTCCTCCCCGCCATGAGTAACATTGTCCTCCCCCACCTGCTCACTGACCAAAGCATTGGTCTTCTCTTTCAACTTGTTCCTGGTGCCTTCCGCCATCTTGGTAACCTTGGGTCACTGACACCGCTGCAACCCTGAATTTGCACACACCTTGTTATAATTTTACTCTGACCGTCTAGTGTTGGGCTGACCTTAACACTCCAGCAGTGGAAATTACCACTGGCAGTCTTTAGTGTCTGTGAGTAGGGATCCCACGTACATTATACTCTGCAATCCCACCTCTCTGCCACCAATGTGATGAAATGCCGGCCGGTGGGTGCAGTTCTCTGGCGCCCCCTTACCTCTCAGGTGAGTCAAGGTACTGCACCTAGAGTAAGTAGTGCCAGGAAGCTGCTACCAGTGGGGGAAAACACGGTGGTATGTTGTCCCTTACACGTCACCAATCCGTGACGCCACGATACAGGCACAAATCTCTGGCGCCCCCTTACCTTTCAGGTCAGTCAAGGTACTGCACCTAGAATGAGTGGTCGCCGGAGAGGCCGCCCTGTAGCCCACTGGGTATTTGAGGCCCTCTGCAGTGAGGGCGGTATATATATTTCCCTGGCTGCGCCAGTAATATATATCCACACCTCCGACGGTCACTGCCAGCCTTCCTCAAATCCCCCAGATGGTATGCTGCCACCAGTTCTCGTTTGATACAAGCCCGGTCCGTTAATAGACTTGTATCGGGTCAGGAACCAACCCAGTAGCGTTTCATCCAAGCGTTTCCGGACCAATGGATTCGTATATGCAGAGTGAAGGATACAGCCCACGATTAATTTATAATTTAATCGATTATAAGGATACACTAGATTACAAGGCTATACAATTAAATATACAATGGTATTTGGCAAGAATAAGAGATATAACAATTAGAAATACAAAACAAAGGAATAACAACGATAAATCAGTTACCGTTCTTGTGGTGCAAGGGAGGCTTTGCTGTCCCACAGGTTCAAGCTTAGTTGCAGTCGTCCAGACCTCAGTAGCACATGGCAAAGGTGCTCCTCCCACTCAGAGACCTGGACCCGACGTTAGGAGTTGTTCACATCATCTCCTGTGTCAAAAACTGAAGGGGGTTTCTGGCTGTCGGCTATACTAGAGTCCTATCACGCCCACTCTTGGTGATGTCAGTTTACTAAGCCCCGCCCCTCTACCAATGCTCGTTTGGGCTCTATTTGAGAAAAGTACCCATAACTTTCCCTGGGGTGATCTCATCGTATCACCAGAGGTCTCGTCGTGATCCTACTCTTCTGGGGAAGCCATTGACTCTAAACATGCCTCCTCTGGGACCTTGTATATGGTTCTTCTAAATATCTAGCTTTCCAGGCCACTCATGGATTTATAAGTCCCATGATTGTGTCCGCGGGCACCTTCCCCACATGATACATTTTATTCGGGTTCCCTAACTTGTATCGTGTGGTTATGAATTGATAGTATATCTGTAGCTTTTGGCAGGCATTTTCCACAAAGAAAGCACATGGTTTCTTGAGACAATGGAGAGGTTTTCTGGCTTGCACAAATGGTTTGCTTCTGGTTTCAAGTGACATCAAGGTGTTAATTACCCCCTAGGGTCTCGCTGACTCTGTCCTGCTTGGACACAACAAAGCTGGCCCATCTATTTACCATATCAAAGAAGTTCCTGGAGACTGATCTCCAGAGGTGGGGGGCGAATTGCTCTATTTACCAGGGGCTGGAGAAATGTGACATGGTAGGAGCTGTGTGAGGGATTTTTAGAAATGACAATAGGGAATATCTTCAGGTATGACATATCATACCTAAGATGGCGGCTAACTTTCATGACATAGACCCCTTAGGGAACTTATCTAGATGTGTGGTGAGCACCTTGCACCCCCAGGTGCTTCACAGAAGTTTATAATATTGAGTCATAAAAATAAAATTTTCACATTTTTCCCACAAAAAATGTTTTTCATCCCCTAATTTTGCATTATCATAAGGATAACAGGAGAAATTGCACCATTAAGTTTGTTGTGCAATTTCTCCTGAGTACGCCGATACCCCATATGTGGGGGAAAACCACTGCTTTGGTGTACGGCAGGGTTCGGAAGAGAAAGGAGCACTATGTTGGCTGGGATAGGTTGCAGACATGCCGAAACAGCAGAAACCCCCACAAGTGACCCCATTTTGTAAACTTCACCTCTCAATGAATTCATCTAGGGAAGTAGTGAGTATTTTTTAATTTTTAAATTTATACCATTGGGCAGTGAAGAAAACATAATTGTATTTTTACCACAAAAAAATGTTTTACCCTCAGATTTGACATTTTTACACAGGGCAATGGGTAAAAATGGTGCCGAAATATGTCACACAATTTCTTCTAAAAGTGGCAATACCCCTTATGTGGCTGTATCGTACCGCTTAGCCATACGGCGAGATCTGGGAGGGACGGAGCGCTATTTGACAATTGGAGAACAAATTATTGTAGATTAGGCATTTGGATTTGGGAGCACAAAATTTTCTGAATTTCTTTTGGGGGGCAAGGGCCATTTCTCTTTTCCAGAGCCTTTCTGCTACCAGTAACTTGGAAGTCCCTTATATTTTAAACAGATGACGGACCTGAGTGGGGACTAGCTTTTTTTGAGGACCGAGTTGAAGCTTTTATTGGGAACATTTTACGTAACATTTATCCGGTGCTCTAGGCTGAGCACTTACATCGGGGTTTCCATCTAAATTTCCAAGTGATGTAATTCAGATGAAACCCCTGCAGGATCCATTCACTATAATGAGGATGCAGAGTTACTCTGGACTCCATCTGGCCTCTGTTTAGCGGTGTCCTTTTTTTCAGAAGAGCACAAAACTGTGGCCAACCGCACTTTTATGCACACCTAAAAAAAATGACACCGTGGGTATCACAGGCCAGATGGCATCCACAGTGGCCTATATCTGCCTCATTACAGGGAATCTTCTGTCATGGGTTCCATCTGAATCACGTATTTCAGAGATTTACACGGAAACTCTGGTGTAAGTGCTCAGCGCAGAGCTCAGGATAAATGTGAGCAGAGCCTTACTGCGATCTTTGGGAGACATAATAAACAAATCAGTAGCAGGTGAAGAATTGATTTTATTTACCTCGTGCGGTATAAGTGATGAGATTACTTTATTCTTCGGGTCGGTGCGATTACAGAGATACCAGATTTATATCGGGTTTTTATGACTGACAGCTGTCACACACTAAGAGACGTTTTTTTTTTTTGCAAAATCTAGTTTTTACATCGCCATATTTTGAGAGCTATAATTTTTCCATATTTCGGCCGACAGAGTCATGTGACGGCTTGTTTTTTGCTGGACGAGTTGACATTTTTATTGGCACCATTTTTGGGTACGTGACATTTTTTGATCGCTTTCTATTCCGTTTTTTGGGAGGTAAAATTAACAAAAACCAACAATTCAGGAATTGTTTTTTGAGGGTTTTTTTTATGCCGTTCCGCGTGTGGTAAAAGTGATAAGGCAGCATTATTCTTCGGGTCAGTACGTTTACAGCGATACTACACTTACTGTATATTTTTTTATGTTTTACACAATAAAACAATTTTATAGAAAAAATATTTTTTTTTGCATCGCTTTATTCTGAGAGCTATAACTTTTTCATTTTTTGGCTGATAGAGCTGTATGGCGGCTTTTTTTTGGTGGAACAAGATGAAATTTTCAGCGATACCATTTTTATTTCCATTTTGCTTTTTGATCGCATTTTTTTCAACTTTTTGTTTGGCGATATGATGAAAAAGCATAGTTTTTTGCTCCGTTTTTTATTTATTTTTATTACGGTGTGCACAGAAGGAGTTAATTAGTGTGACAGTTTTATAGATTGGGTTGTTTCGGACGCGGCGATACCAAATATGTGTACTCTTTTTGTTTTTGCATAAATATACGAATTTATTGGTTTAATATTTTATTTATTTATTTTTATTTATTTTGTGATTTTTTTTAACAGTTTGAAAACATTTCTTAGACTTTTTTTTACATTTTTACTTAGTCCCTGTATGGGACATTAATTTTTATTTTTCTAATCACTGTTCTCATGCAATGTAATAGACATGTATTACATTGCATGAGAACTTTGCTGGCAGTTTCACACTGTCTGTCTCCTGCTGTACTTCAGCTGCAGGCTGAGCTCAGCAGGACACCATATATGGCAGATCTAGAGGCGGTCATGTGACCTCCAGCTGCCATAACAATGGCAGGTCCTGGAAGGCATCAGGGGGCCGTCGGAGAGCTAAGTGGACGACCCCCTCTCCTCTCACTGTCTTCTATATGACGCGATCACTATAGATCGCGGCATATAGAAGATAGCAAAAGGTTAACATCATTGGGACCTGATCCAATCAGGTCCCGATGATGTCCCCTGTCAGAGCTCTCGCTCTGAACCGCAACTGCAGCACTTGCAGGACCCTGCGCCGACATTTATGTACAGTGGACGGTCTGGAAGTGGTTAACATTCCTGTCTAGTACAATCCCCATTAGGAAATGAGCTCCATTATTGACAATGTTATCCAGTGTACATCTTGCCAAATGTATGCAATCCTTGAAGAGCCGGTCATGGGTGCATACTACTGTGCGAGATGTGTGCACGATGTGCATTTGGAAGCCCAGGTTCTGGATCTAAATGAGCAGCTGGCAACACTGAGATCCATTGACAATATGAAAAGGAGTCTGCTGCTCATGGAGCAGCTGCAAACTGGGGTAGATGTGGGGGAGGGTGATAGTAGGGAGCTGCAGGACAGTGAGGCAGCTAGCTGGGTGACAGTTAGAAGGGGGGGTAGAGGGAAGAGTGCCCGGGAGGCTAGTCCTGATCTGGCACACCACAATAAGTTTACAAAGTTGGCAGATGAGGGGGGTGTCGGTACAGGAGTAGCACTGCTGCAGCAAGGCATGTCCTCTGAAAGCTTAAAGCAAGGATCTCCAAGGTGGTATTCTCTGAAATACTGCCTGTACCACGTGCCACGCCAGAGAGGTAACGGGAGATTAGGGAGATAAATAAGTGGCTCAGGAATTGGTGTAGGAAGAAGGGGTTTGGGTTACTGGAGAACTGGGCCGACTTCTCAGTTGCCTACAGGTTCTACGCTAGGGACAGGCTGCACCTCAATGGGGAGGGTGCAGCTGTGCTGGGGGAGAAAATGACTAGAAGGTTGGAGGAATGTTTAAACTAGGGATTGGGGGGAGGGTATTCATTTTATAGGTGGGGAAGATAGTGCAGATAGTGACCTGGGCACAAATAAAGAAATTGGGGGTGGGGTTAGAACAGTCAATATAGTAAGAAGGAATAGAGGTACAGAGAGATACATAAAATGCATGTACACTAATGCCAGAAGCCTCATCAACAAAATGGAGGAATTAGAATTAATTTTGTTGGAAAATAATTATGACATGTTGGGGATATCTGAGACATGGCTGGACGAGAGCCATGACTGGGCAGTTAATTTACAGGGCTATAGTCTGTTCAGAAATGACCGTACAAACAAGCGAGGGGGGGATGTGTTTATATGTAAAATCATCCTTAAAACCCATCTTGCGTGAGAATATATGTGAATCTAATGAAAATGTAGAGTCCTGTGGGTGGAGATAAGGGGAGGGGGAAAAAATAATAAATTACTGATAGGGGTTTGTTATAAGTCTTCAAAAATAATGGAAGCAGAGGAGAATATCCTCATAAAGCAAATAGATGAAGCAGCAACTCAAGAAGTCATTATTATGGGGGACTTCAACTACCCTGAAATACATTGGGGAACAGAAACCTGTAGTTCAAGCAAAGGTAATAGGTTTTTGCTAACTATGAGAGACAATTACCTTTCACAACTGATTCAGGACCCAACAAGAAGGGGGGCACTGCTAGACCTAATATTAACCAACAGGCCAGACCACATATCAAATATACGAGTTGGGAGGCACTTGGGTAATAGTGATCACAAAATAATAAGTTTTAATGTATCCTTTAATAAGATGTATAGTAGAGGGGTTACAAGGACACTAAACTTCAGGAAGGCAAATTTCCAATGGTTGAGAGATGATCTTAGTGCAATAAACTGGGACGATATCCTGAGATATAAAACTACACAAAGCAAATGGGAGACATTTATTAGCATCCTGAATAGGACCTGTGCACAATATATACCCTATGGGAATAAACATGCTAGAAATAGGAGGAAACCACTATGGCTAAATAGAGCTGTAAGGGGCGCAATAAGTGACAAAAAGAAAGCATTTAGAGAACTAAAGCAAGTAGGTAGTGATGAGGCATTAAATAAATACAGAAAATTAAATAAATTCTGTAAAAACCAAATCAAGGCAGCAAAGATTGAGACAGAGAGACTCATTGCCAGAGAAAGTAAAAATAATCCCAAAATATTCTTTAACTACATAAATAGTAAAAAACTAAAAAATGATAGTGTTGGCCCCCTTAAAAATAGTCTGGGTGAAATGGTGGAGGGGATGAGGAAAAAGCCAATATGCTAAATGATTTTATTTCAACAGTATTTACACAAGAAAATCGCATGACAGAAAACATGATTAGTGATGACAAAAATTCTCCATTAAATGTCACTTGTTTAACCCAGCAGGAAGTACGGCGGCGTCTAAAAATCACTAATGTTGACAAATCCCGGGCCCGGATGGGATACACCCTCAAGTACTGCAGGAATTAAGTAACGTCAAAGATAGACCATTATTTTTAATCTTTAAAGATTCCATAATAACAGGGTGTAACGGGTCTGGGAGGCGGAACCTCTGAGCTACTATACAAGGGGGCGGTCCTTGTAAGGGAGCGGGTGGCGACCAGGCAGGCAGTCACAGCAGGTGACCGGGACAGTCTCTGGGTGTACGGGCAGGAGGTCACGGCAAGTGACCAGGACAGTCTCTGGATGAACGGGCTGGAGGTCACGGCAAGTGACCGGGGCAGTCTCTGGGTGAATGAGCTGGAGGTCACGGCAAGTGACCGGGGCAGTCTCTGGGTGAACGGGCTGGAGGTCACGGCAAGTGACCGGGGCAGTCTCTAGGTAAAGGGTAGGTACGACCTGAGATGGCTGAACCTCCAGGTAGGCTAGCAAGGCAGATGGAGGATGTGTGCTCCCAGGTGAGCAAGCGAGAGTCTCAGGAATAGCAGGTGGTCACAGCACGTGACGGCGAAGCCTCCAGGTAGGCAAGCAGGCAGGTAGCGGAGAAGCGCTCCCAGGTGAGCGGGCAAGAGTCTCTGGAATAGCTGGTGGTCACAGCACGTGACGGCGGAGCCTCCGGGCAGGCAAGCAGGCAGGTAGCGGAGAAGCGCTCCCAGGTGAGCGGGCAAGAGTCTCTGGAATAGCTGGTGGTCACAGCACGTGACGGCGGAGCCTCCGGGCAGGCAAGCAGGCAGGTAGCGGAGGAGCGCTCCCAGGTGAGCGGGCAAGCTGGTCCATAGACAGACTGACAGGAGTAGAAAGGCAGACCATCGGACCTCAGGCTAGCAAGCAGGCAGGTAGCTGATGTGCGCTCCCAGGTGAGCGGGCAAGCTGGTCCTTAGACAGACTGACAGGAGTTGTAAGGCAGACCGTCGGACCTCAGGCTAGCAAGCAGGTAGCAGGAATAACAGGCAGGAAACAGACAGCAAACTGGCAGGACTCTGGCAGGAATCAGGCAGGTAACTGGCAGGTAACTGGCAACGGGACCTGAGGGCTGAAGCAGAGTAGAACAGTGCAACAACATTGCTCGGGCACCTCCATTTTGGAGGAGGTGCCTTATATATGGTGAAGTCCTCCGGCCATTGGCCGGGGACTCCTTAGGACGGCGCGCGCGGCCCCTTTAAGAGGAAGGGAGAGCGCGCGCGCGCGCCCTAAGCACAGTGGCCGGGAAGGAGCGCGCGCTGCCAGCAGAGCGGGAGGAGGACGCCGGGCACGGAGCAGGGAGGTGAGGGGAACAGCGTCCCTGCCTAGCAGAGGGCAGGGACGCCGGCGCTACAGTACCCCCCCCTTTAGGCCCCCCCTTTTTTAGGCCAGACAGAAATTTAGCAAGGATAAGAGGGGCATGAATGTTCTCCCGGGGCTCCCACGTTCTCTCCTCAGGACCAAACCCCTTCCAATCTACTAGAAAAAAGGTCTTTCCTCTTACCCTTTTGGTGGCAAGAATGTTCTCTACCTCAAACTCGTCCTCAGCAGAAACCGGAGCAGGAGGCGTACCTGTAGACTTGGAAAAAGAGTTAAGTACCACAGGTTTGAGGAGAGATACATGGAAGGAGTTAGGGATCCGTAAGTTGGCCGGGAGTTTCAATTTATAGGCCACCGGGTTGATCTGACTGATGACCTCCAGAGGACCGATGAACCGAGGCCCTAACTTGTAAGAAGGTATCTTGAGTCGGACATATTTAGATGAGAGCCAGACTTTATCTCCGGGACGAAATTGTGGAGGATCCAGGCGTTTTTTGTCAGCGTGTCTTTTCATCCGTTCGGACGACTGAAGGAGTGCGGATCGGGTACTCTCCCAAATGGAGGAAAATTTGCCAACGAGAGATTCCGCAGCCGGGTTGTCCACAGAGGTGGAGACAGGAAAAGGAATCCGAGGATGCTGACCGAAGACTACAAAAAACGGGGATTTGGAGGAGGATTCGCTCTCGTGATTGTTATAAGAGAACTCGGCCCATGGTAGGAGATCCACCCAGTCTGAATGATGGGCATTAACGAAGTGCCGGAGGTAACTGGTCAGGTTCTGATTGATCCGCTCCACTTGACCATTGGACTGTGGGTGGTAAGCGGAAGAGAAGTCCAGGGTGACGTCTAGCAGTTTACAAGTGGCTCTCCAGAAGCGTGAGGTGAACTGTACCCCACGATCCGACACGATGTGGAGGGGCAGGCCATGAAGACGGAAGATGTGACGAATAAAGTCTTTAGCTAGCTCGGGTGCAGACGGGAGGCCTGGCAGGGGAACGAAATGAGCCATCTTGGAGAAGCGGTCAGCGACCACCCAAATGACCGTACAACCGGCAGAGACTGGGAGGTCTGTTATAAAGTCCATTGCTATATGCTGCCAGGGGGCAGCAGGTACTGGGAGCGGAAGGAGGCGACCGGCTGGCAGATGTCTCGGAACCTTGTTGCGGGCGCAGGACACACAGGCAGAAACAAAGTCTATTACGTCCTTGTGCAGGGTAGGCCACCAGTAGTGCCGGGTAATAAGCTGGAGGGTCTTTTTCTGACCGGCATGGCCAGCCAGTTTAGACGAGTGACCCCAGTGAAGGATCTTCTCCCGATCAGGTACTGATACGAACGTCTTTCCAGGAGGGAGACGATTTAGACTCACGGGAGCCACCTGCATTACTCTGGCGGGATCGATGATGTGTTTCGGATCTTCCTCGAGATCAGACACCAGAAAGGATCGAGACAAGGCGTCCGCCTTGACGTTTTTGTCAGCCGGGCGAAAATGAAGAACAAAATCAAAGCGAGCAAAAAACAAGGACCACCGGGCTTGGCGCGGGTTAAGTCTCTGGGCATGCTGGAGATAAGCCAAGTTCTTGTGGTCAGTGTAAATTATTACCGGGTGAAGAGCCCCCTCGAGCAGGTAACGCCACTCCTCCAATGCCAGTTTGATGGCCAATAACTCTCGGTCTCTTATGGAATAATTGCGCTCTGAGGAGGAGAAGAGTTTAGAGAAGAAGCCGCAAGTTACCATCCTCCCGGAAGATGATTTTTGAGTAAGTACCGCTCCGGCTCCAGAGGAGGAGGCGTCAACTTCCAGGAAGAACTGCTTGTTGCCGTCCGGGCGATGCAGCACCGGGGCGGAAGAGAAGGCCTGTTTTAAGGAAAGAAAGGCCTCCTCTGCTTCGGGCGGCCACTCTTTGGGATTAGTACCCTTACGGGTGAGCGCGGAAATTGGGGCAGTCCGGGAAGAGAAGTGTGGTATGAAGAGGCGGTAGTAGTTGGCGAAGCCCAGGAACCGCTGAATGGCCTTCAACCCCTCCGGTCGAGGCCATTTCTCGATGGCAGACAGTTTCTCCGGATCCATTCGTAGGCCGGTCTGAGAAATAATGTAGCCCAAAAACGGAAGCGAGGTCTGCTCAAAGAGGCACTTCTCGTGTTTAGCGAAGAGGTGATTCTGCCTGAGCCTGAGCAGGACCTGACGAACGTCCCTCCGGTGAGTCTGGAGATCCGGAGAGAAGACCAAGATGTCGTCCAGGTACACCACTACGCAGGAGTAGAGAAGGTCCCGGAAGATGTCATTGACCAACTCTTGAAAGACGGCAGGAGCATTACAGATACCAAAGGGCATTACCAGATATTCATAGTGGCCGTCCCGGGTGTTGAATGCCGTCTTCCATTCATCCCCCTGACGGATACGAACCAGGTTGTACGCCCCACGGAGGTCCAGTTTGGTGAAGATTCTAGCCCCTCTCAGATGATCAGATAACTCCGGAATGAGCGGAAGGGGGTACTTATTCTTCACCGTGATTTGGTTAAGGCCTCTATAGTCTATACAGGGACGGAGAGAGCCGTCCTTCTTTTTTACGAAGAAGAAGCCTGCTCCCGCCGGGGAGGTAGATTTCCGGATGAATCCCCTGGCCAGATTCTCCTCAATATATTCGGACATCGACCGGGTCTCAGCAGCGGATAATGGATAAATACGCCCACGGGGAGGAGTAGTACCGGGTAACAGGTCGATAGGGCAGTCGTATGGTCTATGAGGGGGTAGTGTCTCTGCTTCCTTTTTATTAAAGACATCAGCATAAGACCAATAAGGAATCGGAAGTCCAGGTAGATTAGCTGGGGTAGGAGAAGGACAGACGGGATGGACGGGAACCAGACAGGTCTTATGGCAGTCCTGTCCCCAGCGAAGGACTTCTCCGGTCTGCCAGTCAAGCACGGGTGCATGTCTCTGGAGCCAAGGTAGACCTAGCAAGAGGGCGTGAGAGAGTCCAGGCAGAACATGAAAGGAGATACTCTCAGAATGCAGCATTCCCACCTGTAGAGTAATGGATTCGGTGATGAGTTGGATGGGGCGTGGTAAGAGACCCCCATCCACGGCAGCAACAGACAAGGGTACAGCCAGAGGTTTGGTGGGGATGCGGTATTTCTCTACCAGGGACTGTGAAATAAGATTCCCGGCTGCTCCAGAGTCAAGTTGGGCTAGTTCGAAATAACGGTTCTCCCCGCAGACGATTGAAACTGACAGCAGCAGAGATGGAGAGGATTTATTCTTGTCTAGGTCGACCTCTCTGAGCGAACCTAGACACAGGCGTTTCCCGACCTGTCTGGGCAGGCACGGATCCGGTGCTCCTTACTGCCACAGTAGAAGCAGCTCCCCTCGGCACGGCGTAAGTCCTGACGGGTTTTGACCATCTTGGTCTGGTCGACCTGCATAGACTCAGGAGAGTGTACCTGGGGAGAGACGGAGGGAGTGACGGGTTTCTGAAAGGTAGGAGCTAGACGTGGAAACCTCCTCTCACGGGTGACCTCTTTGGCACGCTCCTGGAACCGTAGGTCAATCCGGGTGGCAAGAGTTATTAGGTCATCGAGAGTGGTAGGAATGTCCCGACCGGCAAGTTCATCTTTAATACGGCCGGACAGACCCTCCCAGAAGACGGATACCAGAGCGTCGTTATCCCAGGCCAGCTCCGAGGCAAGGGTACGGAACCGTATGGCATATTGGCCCACGGTGAGACTTCCCTGACGGAGGCGTAGCAGAGATGATGCGGATGAGGTCTTCCGTCCGGGTTCGTCGAAGACTTTCCGGAAAGCCGTGAGGAAGGCAGGCAAGTCGGACACCAGGGGGTCTCCTCTCTCCCATAGAGGATTTAGCCAGGCCAGGGCCTCCCCGGTGAGATGGGACATGATGAAGGCAATTTTGGCCCGGTCGGAGTTAAACTGGTGGGACAATAGTTCAAAGTGCAGGGTGCACTGATTTATGAAGCCCCGAGCCTGGGTGGAGTCGCCTCCGAAGCGAGGAGGTGCAGAAAGCCGGGGTCCGGGGTAGGATACCATGGTATTGGTGGGCAGCGGAGCTGCCGGGTTGCGAGTCATGGCACTGGCGGTGGTTGCTGGTGGAGCAGTCAGAGTATCCAGGCGAGAATTGACATTCCGCAGGTGACCCAGGATGGACTCCTGTTGGGACCTCTGACGGGACAGTTCATGACAGAGGTCCGAGAGCGAGGGAGCTTGGGTGCCACCGGGTTCCATGGCCCGAGCAAACTGTAACGGGTCTGGGAGGCGGAACCTCTGAGCTACTATACAAGGGGGCGGTCCTTGTAAGGGAGCGGGTGGCGACCAGGCAGGCAGTCACAGCAGGTGACCGGGACAGTCTCTGGGTGTACGGGCAGGAGGTCACGGCAAGTGACCGGGACAGTCTCTGGATGAACGGGCTGGAGGTCACGGCAAGTGACCGGGGCAGTCTCTGGGTGAATGAGCTGGAGGTCACGGCAAGTGACCGGGGCAGTCTCTGGGTGAACGGGCTGGAGGTCACGGCAAGTGACCGGGGCAGTCTCTAGGTAAAGGGTAGGTACGACCTGAGATGGCTGAACCTCCAGGTAGGCTAGCAAGGCAGATGGAGGATGTGTGCTCCCAGGTGAGCAAGCGAGAGTCTCAGGAATAGCAGGTGGTCACAGCACGTGACGGCGAAGCCTCCAGGTAGGCAAGCAGGCAGGTAGCGGAGAAGCGCTCCCAGGTGAGCGGGCAAGAGTCTCTGGAATAGCTGGTGGTCACAGCACGTGACGGCGGAGCCTCCGGGCAGGCAAGCAGGCAGGTAGCGGAGAAGCGCTCCCAGGTGAGCGGGCAAGAGTCTCTGGAATAGCTGGTGGTCACAGCACGTGACGGCGGAGCCTCCGGGCAGGCAAGCAGGCAGGTAGCGGAGGAGCGCTCCCAGGTGAGCGGGCAAGCTGGTCCATAGACAGACTGACAGGAGTAGAAAGGCAGACCATCGGACCTCAGGCTAGCAAGCAGGCAGGTAGCTGATGTGCGCTCCCAGGTGAGCGGGCAAGCTGGTCCTTAGACAGACTGACAGGAGTTGTAAGGCAGACCGTCGGACCTCAGGCTAGCAAGCAGGTAGCAGGAATAACAGGCAGGAAACAGACAGCAAACTGGCAGGACTCTGGCAGGAATCAGGCAGGTAACTGGCAGGTAACTGGCAACGGGACCTGAGGGCTGAAGCAGAGTAGAACAGTGCAACAACATTGCTCGGGCACCTCCATTTTGGAGGAGGTGCCTTATATATGGTGAAGTCCTCCGGCCATTGGCCGG
Organism: Phyllobates terribilis; assembly: GCF_046119375.1. Lineage (NCBI taxonomy): Eukaryota > Metazoa > Chordata > Amphibia > Anura > Dendrobatidae > Phyllobates > Phyllobates terribilis. Next base: position 121,208,837 of record NW_027362762.1, on the reverse strand, counting down.
GGACTCCTTAGGACGGCGCGCGCGGCCCCTTTAAGAGGAAGGGAGAGCGCGCGCGCGCGCCCTAAGCACAGTGGCCGGGAAGGAGCGCGCGCTGCCAGCAGAGCGGGAGGAGGACGCCGGGCACGGAGCAGGGAGGTGAGGGGAACAGCGTCCCTGCCTAACAGAGGGCAGGGACGCCGGCGCTACACAGGGTCTGTACCACAGGACTGGCGTATAGCAAATGTGGTGCCAATATTCAAAAAGGGGACAAAACCGAACTTGGAAATTATAGGCCAGTAAGCTTAACCTCTACTGTGGGTAAAATCCTGGAGGGTTTCCTAAGAGATGCTATACTAGAGTATCTGAGGAAGAATAACCTCATGACCCAATATCAACATGGGTTTACAAGGGACCGTTCCTGTCAAACTAATCTGATCAGCTTTTATGAAGATGTAAGTTCTGGACTGGACCAAGGAAATGCAGTGGATGTTGTGTATATGGACTTTTCCAAAGCTTTTGATACGGTTCCACACAAAAGGTTGATATATAAAATGAGAACAATGGGGATAGGGGAAAATATATGTATGTGGGTTAAGAACTGGCTCAGTGATACAAAGGGTGGTTATTAATGTAACACACTCAGACTGGGTCTCAGTTAACAGTGGGATACCACAGGGGTCAGTATTGGGCCCGCATCTTTTTAACATATTTATTAATGACCTTGTAGGGAGCATACAGAGTAATATTTCAATATTTGCAGATGACACTAAACTCTTCAGGGTAATCAATACAGAGGAGGACAATTTTATATTACAGGAGGATCAATGTAAACTAGAAGCTTGGGCTGATAAATGGCAAATAAGCTTTAATGGGGATAAATGTAAGGTAATGCACTTGGGCAGAGGAAATAAAATGTATAATTATTTGCTTTATTGTAAAACACTGGGCAAAACTGTCACTGAAAAAGACCTGGGTGTATTGGTGGACGACAAGCTCAAGTTTGGTGGCCAGTGTCAGGCAGCTGCTGCAAAGGCAAATAAAGTAATGGGATGCATTAAAAGAGGCATAGATGCTCATGAGGGGAACATAATTTTACCTCTATATAAGTCACTGGTGCGACCACACTTAAAATACTGTGTACAGTTCTTGTCTCCGGTGTATAAGAAAGACATAGCTGAACTAGAGCGGGTGCAGAGAAGAGCGACCAAGGTTATTAGAGGACTGGGGGGTCTGCAATTCCAAGACAGGTTATTACACTTGTGGTTATTTACTTTGGGAAAACGAAGGCTTAGGGGTGATATTATTATGTACAAGTATATGAGGGGACAGTACAAAGACATTTCTACTAATCTTTTTACTCAGAGGCCTGAGACGGGGACAAGGGAGCATCTTCTTCGTCTGGAGGAAAGACGGTTTAATCATAATCACAGACGGGGATTCTTTACTGTAAGAGCAGTGAGACTATGGAACTCTCTGCCGCATGATGTTGTAATGAGTGATTCACTACTAAAATTTAAGAAGGGCATGGATGCCTTTCTTGAAAAGTATAATATTACAGGTTATATACAGTGCTGGCCAAAAGTATTGGCACCCCTGCAATTCTGTCAGATAATACTCAGTTTCTTCCTGAAAATGATTGCAATCACAAATTCTTTGGTATTATTCTCTTCATTTAATTTGCTTGCAAGGAAAAAACACAAAAGAGAATGAAGCAAAAATCAAATCATTGATCATTTCACACAAAACTCCAAAAAAGGGCCGGACAAAAGTATTGGCAACCTCAGCCTAATACTTGGTTGCACAACCTTTAGCCAAAATAACTGTGAACAACCGCTTCCGGTAACCATTAATGAGTTTCTTACAATGCTCTGCTGGAATTGTAGACCATTCTTCTTTGGCAAACTGCTCCAGGTCCCTGATATTTGAATGGTGCCTTCTCCAAACTGCCATTTTGAGATCTCTCCACAGGTGTTCTATGGGATTCAGGTCTGGACTCATTGCTGGCCACCTTGGAAGTCTCCAGTGCTTTCTCTAAAACCATTTTATAGTGCTTTTGGAAGTGTGTTTTGGGTCATTGTCCTGCTGGAAGACCCATGACCTCTGAGGGAGACCCAGCTTTCTTACACTGGGCCTTACAATATGCTGCAAAATTTGTTGGTAGTCTTCAGACTTCATAATGCCATGCACACGGTCAAGCAGTCCAGTGCCAGAGGCAGCAAAGCAACCCCAAAAACATCAGGGAACCTCCGCCATGTTTGACTGTAGGGACCGTGTTCTTTTCTTTGAATGCCTCTTTTTTTTCCTGTACACTCTATGTTGATGCTTTTTCCCAAAAAGCTCTACTTTTGTCTCATCTGACCAGAGAACATTCTTCCAAAATGTTTTAGGCTTTCTCAGGTAAGTTTTGGCAAACTCCAGCCTGGCTTTTTTATGTCTCGGGGTAAGAAGTGGGGTCTTCCTGGGTATCCTACCATACAGTCCCTTTTCATTCAGACGCCGACGGATAGTACGGGTTGACACTGTTGTACCCTCGGACTGCAGGGCAGCTTGAACTTGTTTGGATGTTAGTCGAGGTTCTTTATCCACCATCCGCACAATCTTGCGTTGAAATCTCTCGTCAATTTTTCTTTTCCGTCCACATCTAGGGGGGTTAGCCACAGTGCCATCGGCTTTAAACTTCTTGATGACACAGCGCACGGAAGACACAGGAACATTCAGGTCTTTGGAGATGGACTTGTAGCCTTGAGATTGTTCATGCTTCCTCACAATTTGGCTTCTCAAGTCCTCAGACAGTTCTTTGGTCTTCTTTCTTTTCTCCATGCTCAATGTGGTACACACAAGGACACAGGACAGAGGTTGAGTCAACTTTAATCCATGTTAACTGGCTGCAAGTGTGATTTAGTTATTGCCAACACCTCTTAGGTGCCACAGGTAAGTTACAGGTGCTGTTAATTACACAAATTAGAGAAGCATCACATGATTTTTCAAAGGGTGCCAATACTTTTGTCCACCCTCTTTTTTAGGTTTGGTATGGAATTATATCCAATTTGGCTTTAGGACAATTCTTTTTGTTTTTTTTTTCATTGAAGACATATTAAATGAAGAGAATAATACCAAAGAATTTGTGATTGCAATCATTTTCAGGAAGAAACTGAGTATTATCTGACAGAATTGCAGGGGTGCCAATACTTTTGGCCAGCACTGTATACTAGATTCCTTGATAGGGCGTTGATCCAGGGAACTAGTCTGATTGTAATATGGAGTCAGGAAGGAATTTTTTCCCCAATGTTGAGTTTAGTGTTTGCCACATGGCTTTTTTTGCCTTCCTCTGGATCAACATGTTAGGCTATGGGTTGAACTAGATGGACTTAGTCTTCCTTCAACCTTAAAACTATGCTACTAAATACAGGCCAGGAAAATGCAATGTGGATGCTGATGGATTGTCGAGAATGCCACTAGAGCCTGAGGAGTTCATGCAAAAATGCTTGGAGGATGTCAGTCTGGAAGCAATTGAGAGCACTACCCAAGCAGTACAAGCTTATCAGGAGGAAGACACACCATTGTGGTGTCCGTTGACCATGGAAACCACTATATAAGTGAGAGAACAAGATCACCCTCTGTCTATTCAACAACTACCAATAGGGAAAATCCATAGAGCACAACGAGAAGATCAGATAATTGGTAGAATACTACTTTATGTGGACCAAAATCGGTTTCCAAGTAAACGGGAGAGAGACAATGAGTCACTAGCATTATCTGTTTTAATTAAAGAATGGACGAAGCTCTACCGCAATGAAGACGGTATCCTGTATCGTAAAGGAGGACAAAACTGGTAGTTGGTACTACCCAGAGTATTCCATAGGTTGGTCTACAAAGAGCTCCATGAAAACGTGGGACACCTTGGAGTGGAGTGGACAACAAATCTGATCCGTGAACGTTTATTCTGGCCGTACATGCAGAGAGATATTGAGAGGTACGTGACCAGGGAGTGTGGGTGTCTGAAAGATAAACGTCCCAACACATCAACCCGGGCACCTATGAGCAACATCCAAACTACGTATCCGTTTGAGATGGTCTCAATAGACTTTCTACATCTCGAGATGTGCAAGAGTGGTTACGAATACATCTTGGTGGTGATGGACCATTTCACTCGATTTGCTCAAGCATATGCCACCACCAATAAATCGGGTCGAACAGCTGCAGAGAAGATCTTCAATGATTTTGCTTTGAGGTTTGGGTTCCCTACGAGGTTACACCATGACCAAGGAAGAGAATTTGAGACCCAGCACTTTGCCAAGGTAGGAAAGTACTGTAGAATTCAGAGATCCCACACAACGCCCTATCACCCAGAGGGTAATGGACAAGTGGAACGTTTTAACCGGACATTATTGTCGATGTTGCGCACTTTAGCAGAAGACTGGAAGAGTTCTATGTCAAAAGTGGTACACGCCTATAACTGTACAAAGAGGGATGCAATGGGTTACTCACCCTTTTTACTATTGTATGGACCATCGCCAAGATGGCCAATCGACATCATGTTCAATACTCCGGTGTCAGAGACTTACAGAACGTATCCGGAGTACATTCGGAAATGGAAGGAACGGATGGCAGAGGCATACAACATAGCGTCCAAAGTGGTTATGCAAGGACAGAGCAAGAGTAAGGAGTACTATGAGCGAAAATGTTATGGAGCAGAATTGGCACCAGGAAGCCGGGTGCTAGTCAAGAATTTTTACGTGAGAAAGGCGGTCCAGGAAAACTTCATTCGTACTGGGAAGACAAGGTGTATGTGGTCATAAGGAGGAAAGCTGATGACAGCCCAGTGTATGAAATCCGAATGGAGACGGGAGACAAGAAAACCAGAATAGTCCATTGGAATTTACTGCTACCCTGTGATTATCTCCCACCACAACAAGACTTCAGTTCCCAGAAGTAGACCTACATTGTCCGAGATCGACTAAGGGACCACCACAGACTGAAGCTGCGGAGGTGGATAGTGACCTTGAAAGTTCCGATGGAGAAGAACACACCGTTGTATTTCTCGGACCTGCAAGGAGAGGGATGTACCATCCTCAGGAGAGTGAACTAAGTCCTGAGGCTTCAGAGTTCATACCAAGGAGTACAGATGAAGTTCAATTCAGATCTGATGATCGAACACCGGCCCCTGAAGAGACTGATCGACACTCAGGAGGAGTGGAATTACCATACCGTGCGGAAAAAAGCGACTCAGGAGAAGTACAGGAACTTACAGAGGCAGCTCCAGGAGCATCTGAGAAAGCAAGGGACATGAGTGCAGCGGAAGAAACTCCTGTGACTGAAGAACCCGTGGTATCTGAGGAACTACCCACCAGGAGGATGTCGACTCGAGAAGTGAAGAGACCCGTGATGCTGACGTATGAGACACTTGGTGAACTGAGTCAAGTGCCAAGGACTGTCGACTGGAAACAAGTATCTCTTCCTGTGGACCAGGTAAGCACACTTGAGTGGTATTCACCACCAAGAGGCAGTATGGAAGATGCATAGATAGAGAGAGCTGGTTGAAGACGTACGAAAAGCTCCAGCTGAAGAGAGGCTAATTGATTTAATTGTGTTAATTGTTTATTTCTTACAGGCATCCTACAAGAAAAAGGTCGTAAGATTAGGTTGTTATCAATGTTTATGAACGTTATACCAATTTCACAATGCCAATTTGTATATAAAGTTATCCGACTTTCACCACTGTCTCAGAATTGGTCAGATTGACCAATTAAGATGAATGTCAAGGACGACATTCAAAAAGGGGGGAAGAGTGTGACACGCAGAAGTAGTGCTGTTGCAGAGTGTGACATGCAGAAGTAGTGCTGTTGCAGAGTGTGACATGCAGAAGTAGTGCTGTTGCTTTAAAAGCATTCAGCAACTATTAGAAGTAACACAAGCAGATGAGACAGGAAGTGTTGTGCTCAAGAAGCATCCAGCAACTAGAGGGGTTAACACAGTCTCAGGAGAAGGGGAGTGTTTTAGCAGAGCCCCAGGTGGATTGTGGGGAAGTTGTTTACTGTTGACTGGAGCCAAAGAGAAAGGTGGTGTGTGTGTTCTGCATCTGACAGAAGTGCCCCTGCAATGGAAAAGGATTCAAGTCAGGAGTGAAGCTAAGCACAGGTCAGGTAGAGTTCCTGAACTAGCAGTGCAGAGTATTGTCAGGGAGAAAGATAAGGACTGGAAGAAATGGTGTCACAGAGATCATCTCCCTCAGCAAACTACCCCCCCTCCTCCATCTCACTGTGCTGTAAAGAATGCTGTGTTCACTAATGTGTCTTTGCATTAGAACTGTGCTGTACTGTACTACTGGGAAGACTGTGAACTGCTATGCTGCTAAGGAAACTGTACTGTTTGTCACTGGAGCCTGTTGCTTATAAGACTTAACTTGCACTGGCTGTGCGGCTTCTTATTACATGCTACTGTTCTACCGTTTATGAGGACTTTTGTCAAGTGTGTCTGGTCAGCAAGTGAAAAAACTTACGTGTCTGTGCCTAAGGGTCAATACCCCTGTGTGCTTGAGAGAAGCTGCAGCATATGGTCTATGGTCGCCCTGAGTAACGGTTCCCCCAGGATTCCAAAGAATTCATGTAACCGTTCTTGCCCCTATCTGAGCCTAGCGGCGTTTTAAAGCAAATAATCCATACTTTAGTTATAAACAATCTGTGTAAGATATTTTTATCGGTATCGGGAAGGGGAGCAAAGAGGCTCAAACAAAGAAGGTATGGTTCTCTGATTCTAATGATTCTAAAAAAAGAATGGATTGTTGGTGAGCAGTAGAATCTTAGGGAGCTTGAACAAGGCAGTTAAAACGGCACAGCAGACGGAGTTTGGGAGAGAAGGGGACAAAATAAGGTAACAAAGTACTTTACAAAAATTCATAGGTTTGCAGAAGCTGATAATAGACCCCAGAATAATGCCATCATGGTAAAGTACGTGTAATGATGATTACTTTAATATCTTTATATTAATTCAGTTTTCTCATATTCCATCAGCAAATTATTATGCAAATGAGTTTGCAAGTGCAGATGCTTTACCAGCAATTAAAGCTCTCAGTCATCTCTCCTTCTTTCTCCTCCCGGTTCAAGCGCCCTGCAATTGATTGACAGGTCACTCTTTTCTATGACCTGCTCCACTTGCTAACATCTTGTACAGGCACCATCATTCCTGGGGGCGCCGCATGTAATGTCCTGATGAGGAGGTGAGAGCAGGGCTATCCATCTGCACGTGCACCATCCCCAGAAATGATGGCGCCTGCACGATGTGTCAGTCTCTGTGACCTGCTCCCCCACCTGAAATCTTGAGCAAGCATCGTCATTTCTGGGGTGGTGTATGCGCAGATGGACAGTCTGGTTCTCACAATATGTTACTGCTCATTTATCACCCTAGGGAATGACAGTGCCTGCATGAAATGTTGACCGGGGGAACAGATCACAGAGAAGAGTGACCTGTTAATCACCGGTAGGGAGCTGGCGCCAGGAGGAGGGAGAGAGGCTGGAGAGCTGTACCTTCAGGCCAAGCCCCTGCACTTGCAAACTCATTTGCGAAAGAATTTGCAGATGGATTAGAAAGCAATGTAGACACGGACCTATAATATTAAGACACGGAAGTAATCATCATTACAAGTACTTTACTGTGACGATGTTACTTTGGGGTCTAAAAATCTGCTGACAGGTTCCCTTTAATTGTTATACAATTTAGTTACTTTTTAATTGTTATCATCAACCATGTAGTTACTATTCTGACTCCATAACTAGGCTGTGAGTGTGGGGCGCTTGAGACAACATTTCTGTGAATATCTCTTTGAGCCAGTACTCACATGAAGAGATTTCATCAGATAGCTTGACTGGGCTGCAGAAGCACATATGAAGATTCCCGACAAAGGTTTATTTTCATGCTTACCTCTTGTAGTTATGCACAATTACAGTAGATTAAGAAACACTTCAAGAGAATATAATACCTATGGGCTATGGGTGGGCACATCCTGGGAGCAACATGGCGGACCTGCACACAGGTATAGACTTTACCTACCCCATATCATTATATACCTATATATATAGCAACAGTACATGCAGTTATAATGAGTCCACCTCACACAGTGAAAGTATGCAATGAATTAGTTCACTGAACCTATGACACTTGTCTATTGCTTTTCCACTGACACACCTCTCTGCACTGCAGCACCTTATCTTGAATCTTGATACAATATATACATTGCTCAAAAAAATAAAGGGAACACTTAAACAACAGAATATAACTCCAAGTGAATCAAACTTCTGTGAAGTCAAACTGTCCACTTAGGAAGCAACACTGATTGACAATCAATTTCACATGCTGTTGTGCAAATGGAATAGACAATAGATGGAAATTATTGGCAATTATCAAGACACCCTCAATAAAGGAGTGGTTCTGCAGGTGGGGACCACAGACCACATCTCAGTACCAATGCTTTCTGGTGTTAGAACCTTGCTGTTAGGTTTTTTTTCCTTTGCTGGTCACATGACCTTGTTGGCCTATTTAATCCTGCTCCGCCCTTCTGGCTTTGCTGGACTTCATTGTATATCTACTTTCTAGCTAGCCTGTGCTCTGTATCTAACTCTGTTAGTTTGCTTGGTCTACGGACCTCTATGTTCTATCTATTTTGTTTGTTCGTCTGTCTGCTACTATTTCTGTTAGGAGGTGTCCCATATTCCTCCCAGTCCTTAGTACTTGTAGGGATTCCCTCCCCACATCTATAGGTCTTCGTACAGACTAGATTAGGACTTTAGCAGGTCTGTTCGCAGGATCAGGTTCCCTGTTACATCGTAGGGATTCAGCTGAGTCTCATAGTAGGGACAGATCTCCTCTCTTTCCTTAGCTTTGGTAGCAGAACATAACAGTAAGTCCAGCCAGCAAATTCTCTAAGGAAAGATTTTTCTGTTCCATCATGGTGTCGGTTCAGGATTTGGCTCATCGCCTGCAGGGACTCTCTCTGGAGGTGGCCGAGCTCCGTCAGCACGTGAGTAACTGTCCTGGAGCACATTTCTTGGAGCCTAAGGTATGTTTGCCGGATTTGTTTTTTGGTGAACACCGAGAATTTTTTTCATTTAAAAATGCTTGCTTATTGTATTTTCGTTTGAGACCTAAGTCCTCTGGGGATGAATCCCAGCGCGTAGGGTTCATAATGTCACTTTTGCGCAAAGAGCCTCAGGAGTGGGCCTTTTCTTTGCAACCTAGTGATTCATGCTTCAGATCAGTGGATAGTTTTTTTTCTGCTTTGGGACTATTATATGATGATCCTGACCGTGTCGCATCAGCTGAGACTGAGTTGAGACGTCTAAAACAAGGATCGGGTAATGTGGAAAAATATTGTACACATTTTCGTCGTTGGTCCACTCAAACAGGGTGGAACGATTCTGCTCTGAAAAGTCTATTTCTTGCTGGGCTCAGTGAAAGGGTTAAAGACCTGCTAATTGCTTATCCTACACCTGAAGATTTGCAACAGGCTATGCAATTAGCTATACGGGTGGATAGAAGACTGCGTGCTAGGGTTAATGAGAGCAAATCCTCTGCTATGTCAGTTTCTGGTTATGATAATGTGTGTACTAACAGTGGTGAACCGATGGAGATTGGATCGGTGGCACCTCGCTCTCAAGAAAAAGACCGTCGTTTTTCGCAAGGCTTGTGTTTCTACTGCGGAAAATCTGGTCATTTGATTAAAGGCTGTGAGCTTCGTATGAAGAAAGAAAAAAAAATGGTCAGTCACGCCCGTATTGCCTGTTTAAATTCCAAGGGTATATTTTTAGCTGCTTCCACGATTGCTCAGGAAAAATTAATGGAATTTCGGGTGTTTGTTGATTGCGGGTCTACACTGAATGTAATTGATGGGGGATTCGTGGAAAAACTCAATTTAAAACCTGAACCTTTGTCATCCCCCATTGCTGTGGTTTCTGTGGATGGCTCCCCTTTGAAGAATATTACTCTCAAGGTCAGTGAATTTCCTCTCACTATTAATGGTGTTCACCATGAGAAATTGGATTTGGTAGTGTTGAATAACTTGCCTTCTCCAGTAATATTGGGTTTGCCCTGGTTAAAATTTCACAATCCTGTACTGGATTGGTCTACCAGTGAAATTAAATCCTGGAGCCATAAATGTTATGACAAGTGTTGTAACGGGCGTATTGCAGCTTTGGATAGGGGAGAATTGCCTGTTCCTATTCAGGATTTTTGGAGAGTTTTTTCTGAGAAGGAATCGCAGGTTTTGCCTCCCCATAGAGACTATGATTGTTCTATTGAATTTGTCCCTGGAGCGACTCTTCCTAAAAGTCGTTTATTTAACCTTACTATTCCTGAGAGGAAGGCTTTGGAGGAATACATACAGACAAGCTTGGCCGCCGGTCACATTAGGCCCTCTAAGTCTCCTGTGGCGGTTGGATTTTTTTTTGTAAAAAAAAAGGACGGCGGTTTACGTCCTTGTCTGGATTTTCGTGAGATTAACAAAATTACGGTACGCAATCCTTACCCACTGCCATTGATTCCTGATCTGTTTAACCAGTTATTGGGGGCCAAGTGGTTCTCTAAAATTGACCTTAAGGGGGCATACAATCTGTTGCGCATGAAGGAGGGTGATGAATGGAAGACTGCTTTTAACACTCCTGTGGGTCATTTTGAGAATCTGGTTATGCCTTTTGGTCTCACTAATGCTCCTGCATTTTTTCAGAATCTGATTAATGACATCCTTAGACCTTTGATCGGTAAAAATGTGGTTGTGTATTTGGATGACATTTTGATTTATTCGCCAGATCTGGAGTCTCATTGGCGGAGCGTGCGTGAGGTATTACAGTTATTAATGGACAATTCGCTTTTTGCTAAGCTGGAGAAATGTGAGTTCGCTGTACAGAGAATTAGTTTTTTGGGCTACATTATCTCCAGCAAAGGTTTTGAGATGGATCCGGTTAAGGTTCAGGCTGTGCAGGAATGGCCTAGGCCTATTGGTTTGAAATCGATACAGAGGTTTTTGGGTTTCGCCAATTACTATAGAAAGTTCATAAAAAATTTTTCTAGTATTGTCAAACCTCTGACTGATCTCACCAGGAAAGGTGCTGATGCGGTTCAGTGGTCTTCTGAGGCCATTGAAGCTTTTGTGTATCTCAAGGAGAGGTTCACCTCTGCTCCCATCCTTATGCAGCCTGATGTTACTAGGCCGTTTTTGGTTGAGGTTGATGCTTCCTCTGTGGGGGTTGGCGCAGTATTGTCTCAGGATAACGGGGATGGATTACATCCCTGTGCCTTTTTTTCAAAAAAATTTTCGGAGACTGAATTGAATTACGATATTGGTAATCGGGAATTATTGGCTATTAAACTCGCATTTGAACACTGGCGCCACTTCTTGGAAGGTGCGGAATTTCCCGTTCAGGTTCTTACGGATCATAAAAATCTGATATATCTTGATGCTGCCAAGCGCCTGAATGCCCGTCAGGCTAGGTGGGCACTGTTTTTCTCGCGGTTTAATTTCTCCATTACTTACATCCCTGGTACTAAGAATGTTAAGGCGGATGCCTTGTCTCGCAGTTTTTCTCCCATAGTCGGTGCTGAGAAAGAGGAAAACATTTTACAAGAAGGTGTTGTGATAGCTGCTTTAGACTCCGTTTTGGAAGATGAGATTCTTAAAGCTCAGGAGAATGCCCCATCTAACACTCCTCATGGGAGGTTGTTTGTGCCTGAGACCTTTAGGAGAGATTTGTTTGTTGAGTGTCACGAATCTCGGTTGGCAGGTCATCCCGGAATCTCTGAGACCAAGAGACTGGTGGGTCGCAGTTTTTGGTGGCCTGGATGGCAGAAGGAAGTCATTAAGTGGGTGCGCCAATGTACTATATGTGCTAGATCTAAGTCCTCACATACTCCTGCTGCGGGGTTGCTTTGTCCTTTGGAGGTCCCCAGTGCTCCTTGGACACATTTGGCTATGGACTTTATAACTGACCTTCCCCCCTCTGAGGGTTTTACTGTCATCTGGGTGGTCGTGGACCGCTTTAGCAAGATGTGTCACTTGGTTCCCTTCGTCAAACTGCCCTGCGCTAAAACTCTCGCTAAGGCCTTTGTCAAGGAAATTGTCAGACTTCATGGCGTTCCTACTGACATTGTTTCTGATAGGGGTCCTCAGTTCGTGGCTCGTTTTTGGCGTGCCTTTTGTGACAGGTTGGGAATTCATTTGTCGTTTTCGTCCGGATATCATCCTGAATCTAATGGCCAGACAGAAAGGAAAAACCAGGATGTTGAGCAGTTCTTGCGTTGTTTTGTGGCAGACAATCAAGAGGGGTGGTCTGAGTTTCTGCCACTTGCCGAATTTGCTCTGAACAATCATACATCTTCTTCTGCTGGTTGTTCGCCTTTTTTTTGTTGTTCTGGGAGACATCCGTCGTTTGGGTCGTTCTCCAAGTTGGGATCTGCCGTGCCTGAGGAGGAGAATTTTTCCGGTGATTTGGAAAGAGTTTGGACGGATGTGCGTGGTAATCTTCAGGAGGCCAACAGAAAATCTAAAGACTACTTTGATAGGAAACGACAGGAGGTTTTGTTCGCTGTTGGTGACATGGTTTGGTTGTCCTCTAGGAATCTGCGGTTGAGGATTCCTTCTAAGAAATTGGGTCCCAAGTTTGTAGGGCCCTTTAAGGTGCTTCAGGTTGTCAACCAATCTGCTGTTAGGTTGGAGGTTCCTACCTCCTGGAGAATTAATCCGGTCTTTCATGTCTCTCTGTTAAAAAAAGCTGTTGTGTCGGATGGTGACGCCTCTGCCTCTGTTCCTCCGGTGGTGGAGGACGGGGAATATGAAATTTCTCGCATCCTTGACTCTAGACGGTATAGAGGTAGTTTGCAGTATCTTGTGGCCTGGAAAGGTTTCGGACCCGAGGATAACTCTTGGGTGAGGTCAGATGATGTTTCCGCGTCCAGACTTATCAGAGCGTTTCACAGGAGATTTCCTGATAAGCCTGGTCCTAGGGGATCCGGAGGATCCTCTTAGAAGGGGGGGTACTGTTAGAACCTTGCTGTTAGGTTTTTTTTCCTTTGCTGGTCACATGACCTTGTTGGCCTATTTAATCCTGCTCCGCCCTTCTGGCTTTGCTGGACTTCATTGTATATCTACTTTCTAGCTAGCCTGTGCTCTGTATCTAACTCTGTTAGTTTGCTTGGTCTACGGACCTCTATGTTCTATCTATTTTGTTTGTTCGTCTGTCTGCTACTATTTCTGTTAGGAGGTGTCCCATATTCCTCCCAGTCCTTAGTACTTGTAGGGATTCCCTCCCCACATCTATAGGTCTTCGTACAGACTAGATTAGGACTTTAGCAGGTCTGATCGCAGGATCAGGTTCCCTGTTACATCGTAGGGATTCAGCTGAGTCTCATAGTAGGGACAGATCTCCTCTCTTTCCTTAGCTTTGGTAGCAGAACATAACATCTGGCTGATGTTTTGGTCACTTTTGAATGTTGGTTGTTCTTTCACACTCGTGGTAACATGAGACGGACTCTACAAGCCACAGAAGTTGCTCAGGTAGTGCAGCTTCATCCAGGATGGCACATCAATGCGAGCTGTGGCAATAAGGTTTGCTGTGTCTGTCAGCGTAGTGTCCAGAGGCTGGGGGCGCTACCAGGAGACAGGCCAGTACACCAGGAGACGTGGAGGAGGCCGTAGGAGGGCAACAACCCAGCAGCAGAACTGCTACCTCCGTCTTTGTGCAAGGAGAAACAGGAGGAGCACTGCCAGAGCCCTGCAAAATGACCTCCAGTAGGCCACAAATGTGCATGTGTCTGCACAAACGGTTAAAAACCGACTCCATGAGGGTGGTATGAGTGCACGACATCCACAGATGGGGGTTGTGCTCACAGCCCAACACTGTGCAGGACGCTTGGCATTTGCCACAGAACACCAGGATTGGCAAAGTCGCCACTGGCGCCATGTGCTCTTCACAGATGAAAGCAGGTTCACACTGAGCACATGTGACAGACGTGACAGAGTCTGGAGATGCTGTGAAGAGCGATCTGCTGCCTGCAACATCCTTCAGCATGACCGGTTTGGCAGTGGGTCAGTAATGGTGTGGGGTGGCATTTCTTTGGAGGGCCGCACAGCCCTCCATGTGCTCGCCAGAGGTAGCCTGATTGCCATTAGGTACTGAGATGAGATCCTCAGACCCCTTGTGAGACCATATGCTGGTGCGGTTAGCCCTGGGTTCCTCCTAATGCAGGACAATGTCAGACCTCATGTGTCTGGAGTGTGTCAGCAGTTCCTGCAAGATGAAGTCATTGAAGCTATGGACTGGCCCGCCCGTTCCCCAGACCTGAATCCGTTTGATCACATCTGGGACATCATGTCTCGCTCCATCCACCAATGTCAATTTGCACCACAGACTGTCCAAGAGTTGGCGGATGCTTTAGTCCAGGTCTGAGAGGAGATCCCACAGGAGACCACCCGCAATCTCATCAGGAGCATGCCCAGGCATTGTAGGGAGGTCATACAGGCACGTGGAGGCCACACACAATACTGAGCCTGTTTTAAGGACATTACATCAAAGTTGGATCAGCCTGTAGTGTGTTTTTCCACTTTAATTTTGGGGTTGACTCCGAATCCAGGCCTCCATTGGTTAATAAATTTGATTTCCATTGATGATTTTTGTGTGATTTTGTTGTCAGCACATTCAACTTTGTACAGAACAAAGTATTCAGTGAGACTATTTCATTCATTCAGATCTAGGATGTGTTATTTGAGTGTTCCCTTTATTTTTTTTAGCAGTGTATATATATTTACCCATTTGTGGTGTGCCTACATTTTACTCTTTGATATCATGCATGTGCTCTTATTTATATCTTAGGCTATTTATTTGTCTGCAGTTTATTTACCTTTTTCATCTATTTGTGCATACTTTGCAACCAGCAATAGATCTATTTATCTATCTGTGATTATCTGTTTGCTTCCCAGTTCCGCGCCTGCTTTTTGTTGTTGTTAACACTCAAGTCCATTCATTATTAATAAAACTCTACAATTACAGTAGGTAAAAAAGACTACTCATAACCAGAGAAGAAAATACATGAGCCTCTTAACATGTCAGACATACACAAAATGAAGAAGAAGGGAGGGGTTACTGACATCAAACTTGGAGGCAGACTTGGAGAGAGGGAGGACAAACTTCTAAAAAGCAAACCGTGTTGCTTACTAATGCAACAGCAACAATATAATACAATACTATATGATTCCCATGTCGTGGGACATGACAGTTACTTATTATTTATTATTAATGATGGGCGAGCACTAAAATGCTTGGGTGCTCATTGCTCGGATCGAGCAAATTGGAATACTCGGGTCCTCGACCCGGACAACGAGCCCAATGTAAGTCTATGGGAAACTCGAGCATTTTTCCGGCGACTCCCCCCGGGGGTCTGCAGAGGGCCTAAAAATTACCCAAATTGATGGGAACAGTGCTCAAATGACATGGGAACAGCATAGGGAAGACCCCTGGAAGCATTTCTGACTCCCAGGTCACTGCTGTCAACAATGTTGTCAGAGCTATTACGCCACTTTTACAGACTCACAATAAAACATACATAACGAAACCAAAATGGATTTTCCTGGGAAATATGTTAAGGGACATCCTTTCCAGGGTAATGACTTGTATATAAAGCAAAATAAATATACAAAAACAAAAATGCTCCTCCACATCTTAGGCTATGTTCACACGTAGCGTTTTTGATGCGTTTTTGCACTTTTGCATTGCTTTCAACCAAGACAAATGCATTCACCGGGAAATGTCATTTTAACATTTTACAACCTTATCTGGCCATGTGGTGTGTGACACATCATCAGACAAATCCTGTTTCATTTATGATGGAGGGACTCTGAAAGTCACAAAGCCTATTTTTATAGGGCAATCAGGCGGCTCTTACTATTCTTAACGGGCCAGCAATCGGCCAACACTAATGTTAGAGATCCATCAGCCGGCTATGCTTTGTTGTTCCCATTATTAACGAGTGGGTCTCCTATACTGTTATTTCATATGCAGTGACTGCAAAGGCTGCCAAAAATTTGGAGGAACTCCAATGCCCCTTGCAAGACACGTAGAGGAGGTGATATGGTAGATATGGTGGTGAATGATATGGTGATGGAGGATGAGGAGAAGGAGGAAGACAAGAGCAAATAGACAAAATCAGGAAGCGTATACCCATGTGTTGGTGTGAAGAGGTGCATGGGAATAGACCTCCCAAAAAACAATGGATTTGAGTTTATGTTACGCTGCTATCATTCAGTGGTGTTGAGAAGACTGGCCCAATCCAGCCCTTGTTCATTTTATAAGAGTCAGCCTGTCAGCATTTTCAGCTGACAGGCGGAAGCGCTTATCAGTTACAATCCCACCAGAGGCACTAAAAACCCGCTCTGACAAAACGCTAGCTGCAGGGCAGGCCAGGACCTCCAAGGCGTAGAGAGCCAGTTCATGCCACGTGTCCAGCTTGGATACCCAATAATTATAAGGCACAGAGGAATCACAGAGGATGTTGGTACGGTCGGCAAGGTACTCCCTCACCATCTTCCCAAACTTTGCACTCTTTGTGAGACTACCCCACACCTCAGGGCCTGTAAGATGGGAGGGTCTGAGAAAACTGTCCCAGAACTTTGACAGTGTTCCCCTGCCTCTGCTGGATTTGTGTCTCTCTCGCTTGTACTGCTTGGTTGTCCAACGAACTGTGACCTCTGCCGCCAGCGTTTTCAGATGGGAATTTTTTTAATAATTCTGCAACAAGGGCCTTCTGGTACTGCCCCATTTTAGTAGACCTGTCCGCCTCGGGAATAAGAGATAGAAAGTTCTCCTTGTAGTGTGGGTCTAAAAGTGTCACCAAGCGTAATGACTGTCACCCAAAATTTGGAGAATGTGAGGGTCATGGGAAAGGCAGCATAACATAAACTCAGCCATGCGTGCCAGACTGCTAACAGGCAAGACTTTCGTGTCCTCACCAAGAGGACCACTGACCATGCTCTCCTCCTCCTCCTCCCTGTCCTCAGGCCATCCACGCTGAACAGACGGTATGACAGTTGTGCAGGTAGTACCATCTATAGCGCATGAAACGAACTCCTCCTCCTCTTCTTCATTGTCACCCAATACATGTTGGGATGAGATGAGGCTGGGCTGTGTGTAATCACCCTGTATGGTTCCTTGCTCCATCTCATCGTGCTCTGCCTGCAATGCATCCTCTTTGATTGTGAGCAGAGAGTGTTTCAGAAGACAGAGTAGCAGGATGGTGATGCTAATTATGGCGTCATCTCCGCTCACCATCTTGGTGGAGTCCTCAAAGTTTTGGAGGATGGTACATATGCCTGACATCCATGTCCACTCCTGAGGTCTTATGTGTGGAGTCTGAACTGAATACCGATGGCCTTGTTGATGCTGGTAGTCAACAACTGCCCTCTTCTGCTCACAAATCCTTCCCAACATCTGCAATGTAGAGTTCCAACTCGTGGGGACATCACACACCAGTCGGTAAGCCGGAAGCTGCAAATGCTCCTGAAGCACAGCAAAAGCGGCGGAAGCTGTAGATGACTTTCTAAAATGGGCACACAGGCGGCGTACTTTGACAAGCAGATCCGGCAGCCCCGGGTAGGTTTTGAGAAACCGCTGAACCACGAGCTTAAGCACATGGGCCAGGCATGGTACGTGTGTGAGATCGCCTCGCCTCAGAGCCGCCACCAGGTTCCAGCCATTGTCACACACGACCATGCCTGGCTGTAGGTTCAGCGGTGTCAGCCATAGATCTGCCTGCTCTTTCAGAGCTGTCCACAACTCGTCAGCGCTGCGTGGTTTGTCACCTAAGCATATTAGCTTCAGCATAACCTGTTGCCGCTTGGCCGAGGCAGTGCTGCAGTGCTTCCAGCTTGCGACTGATGTGATCCTTTCGGAGATGGATGCTGAAGAGGAGGAGGAAGAGGTGCAGGAGCTGTAGAATGTGGGGGCAACCCTGGCGTCGGGAGGACGTGTTCGGTACCAAGGTCTGACTGGGTCCCGGCTTCAACTATGTTAACCCAGTGTGCCATCAGGGAGACGTACCGTCCCTGCCCACAAGCACTTGTCCACGTGTACGTGGTTAGGTGGACTTTCCCAGTAACTGCGTTGTTGAGGGCACGGCTAATGTTGTGGGACACATGCTCGTGTAATGCGGGGACGACACACTGGGAGAAATAATGGCGGCTGGAGACCGAGTACTGAGGGACGGCCGCCTCCATCAGGTTGCGGAAAGCTTCCGTCTCCATGAGCCTAAAAGGCAACATTTCGAGCGCAAGCAGTCGTGAAATGTGTGAATTTAGTAGTGTGGCCTGTGGGGCGTTAGCTGCGTATTTGCGCTTGCGTTCCAAGGACTGGGGTAGGGACAACTGAACGCTGCGCTGGGACAAGGAGGTGGACGTGCTTGCTGATGGTGCTAGTTGAGAATGTATAATGACAGGTGCAGGGTGGGAGGCATCTTGGCATACGCCATGGACAGGGGATTGGCGTGCATGCACAACAGCAGAACAAGCAGTGGTGTCACCCGCAAACACTGTTGCTGGACCCTGGGGTTCAGCCCACTTAGTCGGGTGCTTTGCTGCCATATGCCTGATCATTCTAGTGGTGGTCAGACTGCTAGTTTTGCTACCCCTGCTGATGCTGGCCTGGCAGGTGGTGGAAATGGCCTTTTCGGGGTTATCTGCAGAGCTTTTAAAAAATAACCAGACTCGGGAAGACCTAACAGTTGTACTGGCAATTTCCGTTGTGTTGGCGTTACAAGGAACGTTTTCCCACCTTGTGTCTGCGGCCTCCACACTGCTTCTTCCTGCCTGTTATGGTGCTACGCCTCCCTCCCCCTGTGTGCTGCTGTCCTCGCTCTGTATGTCCCCCTGCCAGGTTGGGCCAGTTACTACATCATCCACCACCTCGTCTTCCATTTCCTCACCCTGGTCCTCCTCCTGACTTTCTGGCAATTGTGTCTCATCATCATCATCATCCACCTCTTGCGACAGTAATTGCACTTTCCCACCGTCGCCTTCGTGTGACCGTGGCTGCTCCAATATTTGGGCATCGCTACACGCGTTCTCCTCTTGACTCGCTTGAATCTGGCCTGGTGAGAGGCCCAAATCTACAAAAGGAAAAGTGAACAGCTCTTCTGAGTGTTCAAGTGTGAGATCAGTTGTCTCCGGGCACTCGGCATGGTGGGAGGAAGGAGGATCAGGGTTAGGAATATGCGGTCCAGACTCGTGGCTACTGAGACTTGTGGAAGACAGGGTGATGGTCGTGGAGGCTAAGTGACTGGAAGCATTATCTGCTATTCAACCAATAACCTTTTGACACTGCTCTGGGTTCAATAGTGGTGTTCTGCCATCCCCTAGTAATTGGGACAGGAGCGACAAGATGTGGGTTTTTGCTATGGCACAATTTCAGCTTGCCCATGGCCACGTCCTCGGCCTCGGTCTCTGCATGCACCATCATGTCCACTTCCCCGTCCCTTGCCACGCACCTTGCCCATTTTTAATGGAGGACAATATTTTCCACGTTCACGAGAAATGGCTAATTTTGGAACGCAGTTATATGTGATATGTCTGACAGTGAACCACAATTTTAAATAGCAGGCCTGTAATTTGCTAATACTATTCTTCACAGACACCTAGTGTAAATAGCTTGACCGACACACTGAAACAAAATGAAAATGGAAGAAATGTCTGATTTTGGAACATTCTTATAGGTGTTATGTCTGACAGAGAACCACGGTTTTAAATAGCAGGCCTGTAATTTGCTAATACTATCCTTCACAGACGCCTAGTGTGAATAGCTTGACCAACACACTGCAACAGAATGAAAATGGAAGAAATGTCTGATTTTGGAACACTCTTATAGGTGTTATGTCTGACAGAGAACCACGGTTTTAAATAGCAGGCCTGTAATTTGCTAATTCTATCGTTCACAGACACCTAGTGTGAATAGCTTGACTGACACACTGCAAAGGAATGAAAATGGAAGAAATGGCTGATTTTGGAACACTCTTATAGGTGTTATGTCTGACAGAGAACCACGGTTTTAAACAGCAGGCCAGTAATTTGCTAATACTATCCTTCACAAACACCTAGTGTGAATAGCTTGACCGACACACTGCAACAAAATGAAAATGGAAGAAATGTCTGATTTTGGAACACTCTTATAGGTGTTATGTCTGACAGAGAACCACGGTTTTAAATAGCAAGCCTGTAATTTGCTAATACTATCCTTCACAGACACCTAGTGTGAATAGCTTAACAGACACACTGCAACGGAATGAAAATGGAAGAAATGTCTGATTTTGGAACACTCTTATAGGTGGTATGTCTGACAGAGAACCACAGTTTTAAATAGCAGGCCTGTAATTTGCTAATACTATCCTTCACAGACGCCTAGTGTGAATAGCTTGACCGACACACTGCAACGGAATGAAAATGGAAGAAATGTCTAATTTTGTAACATTCTTATAGGTGTTATGTCTGACAGAGAACCACGGTTTTAAATAGTATGCCTGTAATTTGCTAATACTATCCTTCACAGACACCTAGTGTGAATAGCTTGACCGACACACTGCAGCGGAATGAAAATGCAAGAAATGTCTGATTTTGGAACACTCTTAGAGATGTTAAGTCTGACAGAGAACCACTGTTTAAATAGCAGGCCTGTAATTTACGAATACTATTCTTCACAGACACCTAGTGTGAATAGCTTGACCGACACACTGCAACAGAATGGAAAAGGAGGCCAATATTTTCCACGTTCAGTTTAAATTTCTGGATTTTTATTGCTGAAATATGGAACAGATCTGGCTTTATTCTGCAGTGAGAACAAGCAAATGGAGCAGAAAAATTGTGTACTCTGGATTGCTTTTTAAGCAAATAACCAGGATTGAGATCAAAAAAAAAAATTCACTAGCCCCTGATGTCTGGGGCTATGTCTACAAATATCTGTAAGAACAGCAGCAGCAGGAACGTTCAATGGACCCTCTTGCACTATATGCACTGGAGTCTGCCACATACCCTCCCTGCCTGCCTAATTCCTGCTATCACCATTGAATATATGCAACTGGATTAGTCCTCAGAAGGACTGTTAGTTCAGATGGATATATATATATATGTTGTAGAATACCTATACTAACAGGACGTTCAATGGACCCTCTTGTGCTGTATCATGCACTACAGTCTTCCACATTCACTGCCTGCCTGCCTAACTCCTGCTATCACCACTGAATATATGCAGCTGAATTAGTCCTCAGAAGGACTGTTAGTTCAGCTGGATACATATATATATGTTGTGGAATACCTGTAGTAACTATGAAGAAGCAAATCTCTCCCTGACGCAGCAGCACCTCTCCCTACTCTGCCTGGTTCCGGAATAGACTGTGACGAGCATGGCGGCGCCCGGTCTTATATACACCTGATGATGCTGTGCGGCCGGCCAATCACTGTAATGGCCACAACCAACATGGCTTCG
The DNA here is from genome assembly GCF_046119375.1 of Phyllobates terribilis. Taxonomy (NCBI): domain Eukaryota; kingdom Metazoa; phylum Chordata; class Amphibia; order Anura; family Dendrobatidae; genus Phyllobates; species Phyllobates terribilis. The sequence continues at coordinate 121,187,358 of NW_027362762.1, read as the reverse complement.
GCATTACAGTGCATGGCAGGCAATCCCTGCATGTTCATTGGCTCTCTAAAGAGCGCCAAACATGCAGGGAGGGGACCCGAATTCCCATCCGAGTAACCCGGAAATACTCACCGAGCTTGTCGAGCACTGATGCTCGGGCGAGTACCGAGCAGTGGCAAGCACGTTCGCTCATCACTATTAGCCAAGATTTCTTTAATGTAATATGAGTCCAGCTGAATACAAAATGCCTGTACGTATTCAATGTGATGCCAGATTCAATCCCTTCAGAACAAACTACAAAACTGAATGTATGTTGCAACCTAATTGTAACCATTCAACCTCAACAAAGCGGGCTTCACTTTGCTTCATGCTATCATTTATTTTTTGGGCTCATGGGCTTTCTAACTTGGAAACATAGAACAGAGACACTTTTTATCATGTGTACATTAATTTTATGCAGAAAGGTATCTGATTGCATGTGATCGGCTTTGTCAGAGTTAATAGACTTCACTAAGAGGGATTTGATGTGTTTTTTTTTCATTCCGGTGTAAAATGTCTTATAGATTGCATTGTATTTGTCACAAGTATTCATACAGGGATGCAATCAACAACCAATTATAAATACAGCAAACAGCTATAAAAAGGAAATGTCTATGTTTGGGGCCCGAGAGGTCCTTCCAGAGTGACAATCACATTCCATTTGTGGATCCTTTTAAGTAAGATATGACTTCTTCTGAAGCACTTCTTTAAATTCCAGGCACTGTTTAGGGAGCTGATGTGGAAAAAAAAGGGGTTCCCTGAATTAAATATAATGCAATACAGAGGTAAAAAGAGGAGGAGGGACTCGCTGCTCGAAACCCGTATTTATATTTCTTGGTCTCACAGCTCCAGCAATTTACGATACTACAGGGCCACAAAGTGATTGTCCTTCAAAGGAATACAGAGGGTAAACCAATTATTCCCTTTTTGGAAGTGGATTACCAGGAGAGGTACAAAAGCAAGCTTCAAACTGTAGAGCTAATGATTAATACCTGGGAAAAGACTAAACAACTGTTAGATATTGATGGGTATACTACATTTATTCCAATATGGCAGAACCCAAAACTCCCAGAGATATTTAGGTTGGAGGGTTTTAGTCCTTAGAGAAAAGCAGGAATTCATCTCATCGGTCAACTACTGGTGGATGAGATCTTTAAAAGTTTTCAACAACTGAGAGATTAATTTTTACTCCCACACAAATATTTTTATCAATATCTCCAACTTCGTCATGCTTGGTCTAAGCAAAATACAGTTGTGCAACTCAAAATCCCAAAACATTTATTATCCTCAATGATACTTAACCAGAGTTGTATAACTGGAGCCATTTCCAGGTATTGTAAACTTCTTCTTGTACAGTTTATATCTAAACATCCATTGAGTGGGAGCTACTAAGGAGGCCATCATGTAGTATGGGGGCCATTATAAAGTGTGAGACCTACTGTGGAGGCCATCACACAGTCTGAGGGCTAGTGTGGGAAACATCATACGATGTTGGGGCTAATGTGGGGCCATCATATAGTGTGGAGACTATTGCGGGGGCCATCAAACAGTTTGGGGGCTACAGTGGGATTATCAAACAGTGTGGGGCATCATACAGTTTCGGGGGCTTTATATTGTATATAGGGGAGATGTTGGGACATCATAATGTGTGTAGAGGAGTTTTTGGCCTATCATACTGTACATGAAGGACTCAGGGGATATTATCATATGTTATGTGAGCACTTATTGTTATAAGGGTATTCAGGGTATTGTGACTGCCAAAGGGGAACACTGGGCATTGTTACTTTCTAAGGGGCAAAATGTAGACACTTTTCTAAGGCACTTGCACAGGGCATTAATATTTTGTAGGGGGAAATTTTACCATCTAAAGGGCACAAAGGAGAGATTTTACTTGGTAAGAGAGACAGTGGTGTGCATTATTATGAAGGGCACTAAGAGGAACACTGTTTTTATACCACAGAGCAAGTACAGTAATAAGGACACATATGGCAGCAGCGGTTCAGGACTGGGGTGACAGCAGGATGAGGAGTTTGTGCAGGTTGGAAATAGATGGAGACGATGATGGAAACGTGACAAGTCAAATGTGTCTTTGTTGTAATTTGCAGATGAGCCTTGGCTGGAAGAAGTTGTCATGTCGGTCCTGGAAAAGACAGGAAAAGTGAACGACTCCATCAGAAAGAACGTCAGCTGTAAATATCTATCTGTAACTGTACTGTAATCTCTTGTATGTTCTGTAGTACTGATATCTACACCTATATGGTCACTGTATGGGAACCTGAGTTGATCCCCTAGCTACACCTCAGTTTGTAGCCATTCTCCCCTCCACCTCATTGATGGAACTTTCATATGTACTGAAATTAAGCACTATAAAAAAATCTTAATGTCTATAAGAACCATAATATAATAATATTTAGGTGTGCTCTCTTAAAGGGATTTTAATAAGTTAATAACTTATCCCCTATCCTAACTTATTGATCGTTGAGGGTCTGATCAATGGGATCCCTAACAATCCCAAGAATAGAGCTCAGAGGAACCCCATCTGAAGTGCAAATGAATGGAGCAGCGATGTCTATGCTTTATCTACACTTCATTCAGGAGGTGCCCATGCTCGATGTCTGCTCCATTCGGATGGGTCACTTCAAAGCCCCTACCTTGGGATTGGTGGTAGTCCCAGCAGTTGTATCCCCATCAATCTCAGGATCAGTGGGGGTTTCAGCTGTTGGACCAGTGATCAATAAGTTATCACCTAAGGAGGAAGGTTGGAGATGATCGTGCTGGTAGTATAGTTGGATCTTTTGCTGTAATTAGAAACCAGTGCGTGCCGTACCTGCTGGTGTTTGCAGCTGACAGAGGAAAAATTGAGGGTAGTTTCCAGCACAACCAACTGGATAAAAACTGTAAGTTTATTGAATCAAGTTAAAAGTTCATAAAGGTTAAACTATCGATTGAGGATAGCTTATTAATTTGGTACAATGCCTTTAAAGCTATGTGCCCACGATGCAGAAATGAAGCAGAAAATTTCTGCAGCATTTCTGCATCTCCCTGGCAGAAAAAACGCATGCGGATTGTACATGCGTTTTTCCTGCGAAATACATGCGGATTCACATGCGTTTCCGCATGCGGATTGACAAGCGCTTTCAAAGCGATTTTAGCATCACTTTGAAAGTGCTTGACAACTAGGACCTTTAGAATGGTTAAAAATAAAAAAATAAACCTATACTTACCTTCCGATGGCCCGGCATGTGTTGCTGCGCTCCTTCCTGGCTGCCAGCTGATCGTGGGACACTGCACTGAAAGACCTGCCGTCACATGACTGTGACGTCACCGCAGGTCCTTCAGTCCTGCCCGCAAGCACAGGGAAGGAGACGGGGGGCCGTGGGAAGGTGAATATAATCTTTATTTTTTATTTTATTCTTTTTTTTTTACAGTTTCTATGGCACCTGGGCTGGGATGAGACTCTCCTCTCCTCTACACCCGGGTACCATCCGCACATTAGAACGCGCCAATTACGCAAGTACAGATGAAGTCTTGCGGAATTGGCGCGTTCTAATGCAAGTCAATGGCGGCGAAAACGCAGCGCTTCCGCAAATTTAATGGACATGCTGCGGATTTTTGAGCGCAGCATAAACGCTGCGGAAAAATCCGCAGCAAGGGCATTGAAAGTGCGGAATTGCATAGGGGACCATGGCAGAAGGCTTACCATGCATTTCCCAAGCGTTTACACTGCGCAAAATTCCGCAGCAAAAACGCTTGAAAAACGCATCGTGGGCATACCCTAAAGGATATCTGTCAGCAGGTTTTAGTACCCCAAATGATCTAATCTGTGATCGTTGTAATTCCGATTAAATCCGTACCTTTGTCTTTTCAATACTTTATTACATTACTGAGTAATCACTTTTCCAATTTTTATAGAAATTAGTCACAAGTGCAGGAGGCTTGTCATGCACTTACAGCTGTCGGACCATGTTTTACTTTTTTCTCAGCTCACCGCCATCCTTAGTTGGGGGTACTAAAAACCTGCTGATAGATTCCCTTTAAATCTGCCTAATAACATTGTCTTTGGTAAAACATATAGATAAACATCAGATCCAGACATTTTCTCAAGTAGCAAAATTATTTTTCCCTGTCAGCTACTGTTGGAAACCATTCTTTAAAATATCACATACATATGGTAGAACTGTTTCCACATGCCTGTGCTTTTGCAATAACTGTGATAGCCTCCATATATCTAAAGTCTGTGCTTCCAGGCAACACGCGCTAAACATGAGAAAACCATTTGACTGTAAACTAATCACATAACTGTATTAAACGTAAGTAAAAATATAGGGTGATTAAACACACGTGACACATATATAAATACTGCAAAGCAATTCTGACACTTGTTTATAGTCAGATTACTATTATATATAGCAGTCTAAAACATTAGGAACTGAGTTCACCCACCATATATCCTGAAGCTTAGAGGTACAAATTTTGTTTACTTTCCCAAATTTCCATCATTCAAACCATATGTACCAAGAATATTCATCATAATAAATCTCCACTGCATTAAAATAATAAATTGCTGCTTAAATTGCAAATATACTATGAGAATGTGAAACAGCAAGTAATTCAGTGGCAAATTGTGAGCACATAAACAGTATATTTTATAGTTAGGCTTGTCAATAATATTTGTTGAGGAGACCACTGTCAGGGTCATCAAAGGATAAGACAGAGGGAGCAGACTGCTTTATCAGGCAGCAAAAGTATTGTATACTGGACACTGTCAAACACATCCATGTTGAACATTGCTACAAGAACATAAAATAATTTGATAAAACTTGTAAGACCAAAACACTAGGGTTGAGAAAAAAGATTTGCGCTGCCCAGGTTTGATGTCCAGTCTGATCCTTCGTGGCAGCGGACCAGTGCAGTTTTCACGTCTGTGGCTTGTAATCTCAGCCTGGTATCATGAGCACCTCTGACATTTACTACAGACTTCAATGTCATGATTTTGTGGAGTGAAGCACTTCATGACTTTGAGGGGCTTTGTAAAGACTAGAGGTGTCCAGCATGCCACCCTCTGGTGAAGACTACTCTGGTTTGGCTGCCTTAGAAGACCAGACTGGACACCGGACCAGGACAAGCAAACCTTTTCACTTTACCATACACCCAGCTCCGATACCTACGACATGGCAGTGACAGACATCGACATAGCAAAGCTGACTTAAAACGTCATTACTGAGGTTGAGACGGGAAAGGTTAAGCAGCAAATCTTGCTGGTTTCATGACACAACTGAGGCACTGAGCTTGGCAGTTGCAGAGTAATAGGGTGAGTTTCTTTCACACTAAAGGGGTTGTCCAGTCTAAAACTACAAGTCTTGTGAATCCTCACATCGCGCACACTGCACGCTGTGAGGATTCTCTGATGCCGGCGCCAAGAAGGGCAGTCATGTGACAGCAAGTATGCAATGCACATACTCCTGGCCACATTCCGACTAGATGGGTGCAACCTAGTTAAATGCGCATGTGTGTTGAGCAAGACTGGAAACAGTCTAGTCAGAATACTGCTGGGAGTATCCAAATCGCATATGTGACAAGTAGAAGCTGCACTAATGATTTAGAATCATCCAGCAACTAGAGGGGTTAAAGTAGTTCCCTGCCCCAGGGGATACTGGGAAAGTTGGTGTGTGTGCGGAAGTCTGCAGACAGATGCTGGTCAGGACAAAGGACTAATGGAGGTGCTAAACCTACCTAGCTGTGATGGCCAGCTAGTTGGGAGTAGCTATTGTCAGAAGTGGAGAGACAAGTCAATAGCAATCTGTTATGCAACAGGAGAAGAGTGACAGGAACGACCAAGGGCCGGACTCTGCCAGACTCACCCTCCCCCCCACCTCACTGCATAAGAAGGTATTGTGTACTGCGTTGTGCATGGACATTGTGTACAGAGAAGTGATTTTGTGTGATGGAAAGAAGGCTGAATGAAACCTTATAATCAATCCTTGTCTGGAACAGTGTAATGTAGCTGCATCCCTGGAGCCTGTTACCTTGCATAACTGTGAAAGATTTTGATTAATGGTCGCCCTGAGTATAATTCCTTCAAGATTCCAAAGAACTCATGTTCCTTTGTCATGCCTCTCTATACTGAGTGGCGTACATGCAACACATATTTGTGTGAATCCTCACTGCGTCTGTGTGTGTCCATCTCCAGTATGCGTATATGCCCGAAAATGATTCACAACAGAGCACACGTTCACTCTGTTGCACCATTATAGTCTATAGCCCCGTCGGCACATATGTCTAAATTCTGTTTTGCGGAATGTTCTGATATAAGCCCCGAAAGGACCAACGAATGGGTGCAAAATGCAGTGTGAAATCACCCTTACACACTTTTCTTACTTACCAATCACTGCATCTGACCATTAATTGTGGTAGTACAGTCTTTTTATATACTGGACCCAACCTAGAACACAGCTTAGAAGGTCATTGCGTTTGGCTCTGCAGGAACCTTCTTGATCTTTCCATCTCTGCTGTGCTGTCATATCCTGCTTTCTCTAGGACCTAGCAGTTACCTTCACCTTCTGTTGCTAATTGACACTCCTTTGCTGAATGTTTAAATACTCTCAGTCTCTCCAGAGAGTCGCCGGTGATAGCTCTATTTTCCTCTGTCCAGGCTTGAAGTACTAGTAGTCAGCTAGTGTCTTCTTGGAGTTCCTTTAGAGGATAGTTGGCGTGATGCCTCTGGTGTCTTCTCAAGCTAAGTGTATTCCCCCTGTCTGTCTACCTGTTTGTCTTTAGTTGCAGTGGGGGCTGACTAGTGTTCACCCCGTCCCCTCCTTATCTAGGGCCCATTGCTAGGGGCAGTCAGGGATTAGGTTTCCTGCTTGGTGATAGGTACGGAACCTATTTAGGGATGTTAGGGGAGTCAGGGTTTTGTCAGATCTGCCTAGGGGCCTCCACTCCTCCTTTCCCTAGTGTTTGGGCTTCTTCCCCCTTTTCCCCTCTTTGTGCACTTAGTCTTTCCTTCACCTTGAATGACATAATGTGTTTTTTGGGGTTTTTTGGTGTGTTTTTTTTTTTTCTTCTCTGGTACATGGATCCCATTTCAGTACTGGCAGAGCAGCTGCGGAGGTTGTCACTAGAGGTGACTGACCTTCGATCTGAGGTTCAACAGCAACGGCAGCGACTGCAGACTCCTAATGTTGGGGTCTCTGCGGGTAGGCCGGTCCAGCTTGAACCCAAAATTGCCCTCCCGGACAAGTTTTCTGTAGGTAGGGACAAGTTTTTTGTATTCAAAGAAGCTTGTAAGTTGTATTTCAAACTTCGACCTTACTCCTCTGGAGATGAGGAGCAGCAAATGGGGATTGTTATCTCACTGTTGCAAGGTGATCCTCAATCCTGGATTTTTTCTTTGCCACTGGGTTCTATTGTCTCCAGTCAGTAGAAGGGTTTTTTGGGGCTTTAGCCCTCATCTATGATGATCCTGACCGAATTTCCTTGGTTGAATCCAGGCTGCGGCGCCTTCAGCCGGAGAAGTGGAGACTTATAGCTCTGAATTCCATAGGTGGGCAACCGATACCAAATGGAGTGACCCGGCTCTTAGAAGCCAACTTTGTGAGGACCTTACAGAAAGATTGAAAGATCCTTTGGCAGTGTACTGACCTACTGGTATTTGCAGGCAAGACTGTGGTTCTGGTGGTTGTACAGTCATGGCCAAAAGTATTGAAAATGAGACAAATAGTAATTTTTCCAAAGTTTACTGCTTCATTTTTTGTAATGGCAATTTGCATATACTCCTGAATGTCAAAGAGTGATCAGCTTAACAGCAATTACGGTACTTGCAAAGTCAATATTTGCCCAGAAAATGAACTTTAACCCCCAAAACACATTTCAACATCATTGCAGTCCTGCCTTAAAAGGAGCAGCTAACATCGTTTTAGTGATCGATCCATTAACACTGGTGTGGGTGTTGATGAGGACAGGGCTGGCGATCAATCAGTCATGATTAAGTAAGAATGACATCACTGGACACTTTAAAAGGAGGCTGGTTCTTGGTATCATTGTTTCTCTTCAGTTAACCATGGTTATCTCTAAACAAACACGTGCAGCCACCATTGCACTGCACAAAAATGGCCTAACAGGGAAGAGTATCGCAGCTACAAAGATTGCACCTCAGTCAACAATCTATCGCATCATCAAGAACTTCAAGGAGAGAGCTTCCATTGTTGTCAAAAAGGCTCCAGGGCGCCCAAGAAAGACCAGCAAGCGCCAGGACCGTATCTTAAAACTGTTTCAGCTGCGGGATCGGACTACCAGCAGTGCCGAGCTTGCTCAGGAATGGCAGCAGGCTGGTGTGAGTGCTTCTGCACGCACTGTGAGGCAGAGACTCTTTGAGCAAGGGCTGGTTTCAAGGAGGGCAGCAAATAAGCCACTTCTCTCCAGAAAAAACATCAGGGACCGACTGATATTCTGCAAAAGGTACAGGGAGTTGACTGCTGAGGACTGGGGCAAAGTCATTTTCTCTGATGAATCCCCTTTTCGATTGTTTGGGACATCTGGAAAACAGCTTATTCGGAGAAGAAGAGGTGAGCGCTACCACCAGTCTTGTCTCATGCCAACTGTAAAGCATCCTGAAACCATTCATGTGTGGGGTTGCTTCTCAGCCAAGGGAATCGGCTCACTCACAGTCTTGCCTAAAAACACAGCCATGAATAAAGAATGGTACCAGAATGTCCTCCAAGAGCAACTTCTCCCAACCGTCCGAGAGCAGTTTAGCGCCCAACAATGCCTTTTCCAGCATGATGGAGCACCTTGCCATAAAGCAAAGGTGATAACTAAATGGCTCATGGAACAAAACATAGAGATTTTAGGTCCATGGCCTGGAAACTCCCCAGATCTTAATCCCATTGAGAACTTGTGGTCAATCATCAAGAGACGGGTGGACAAACAAAAACCAACAAATTCTGGCAAAATGCAAGCATTGATTATGCAAGAATGGACTGTTATCAGTCAGGATTTGGTCGAAAAGTTGATTGAGAGCATGCCAGGGAGAATTACAGAGGTCTTGAAGAAGAAGGGGCAACACTGCAAATATTGACTTGCTGCATTAACTCATTCTAACTGTCAATATAACCTATTGGTACTCATAATATGATTGCAATTATATTTCTGTATGTGATATAAACATCAGACAAACACTAATAAAAACCAGAGGCCAGCAGATCATGTGAAAATATAATTTTGGTATCATTCTCAAAACTTTTGGCCATGACTGTAGATAGGTTCAGTAAAATGGTTCATTTTGTCACATTACTGGCACTTCCGAATGCCAAGACTCTTGCTTAGGTTTTTATTAATGAGATCATGAAACTTCACGGGGTTCCCTCCGATGTTGTGTCAGATCAGGGGATCAAGTTTGTTTCTAAGTTCTGGAAAGGTTTCTGTACGCGACTGGGGGTGCAGCTGTCCTTTTCCTCGGTCTTCCATCCTCAGTCGAATGGACAGAGCGAGCGCATTAATCAGAATTTAGAGAATTACCTCAGGTGTTTTGTCTCTGAAAACCAGGAGGATTGGGCATCTTACTTACCGTTGGTCAAGTTTGCTATTAATAATCATCGTCAAAAATCTACCGTCAGGTCACCGTTCTTTGGTGCATATGGTTTCCATCCACAGTTTGGTACTTTTAGTGGGGGAGGGGCTTTCGGGAGTTCCTGAGGAGGAACGTTTTGCTTCGTCGCTCTCTTCTGTGTGGCTGAGGGTTCAGAGTAATTTGAAGATCAAGGGAGACAGATACAAACGTATGGCTGACAGGAAACGCTTGCCAGGTCTGAATGACTTTGTGTGGTTGTCTACCAGGAATATCAAGTTGAAGGTTCCTTCCTGGAAGCTGGAACTTAGGTTTATTGGCCCCTATAAAATAACCACCGTCATTAACCCTACAGCGTTTCATCTTGAGCTCCATCAGGCTCTTAAAATCCACCATGTGTTCCACAGGTCTCTGCTCAAGAAATATGTAGAACCTCTTGAGCCCTCTCCCCTGCCGCCACCCCAATCATGGTTGATGGTAATTTGGAGCTCCAAATGTTGAAGATTGTTGATTCCCGTCTCCAGCGTTGTTCCCTACATAACTTAGTGCACTGGAAGGGTTATGGCCCAGAGGAAAGGATGTGGGTTTCAGCTTCGGAGGTGAATGCCTCTAGGCTGGTTCATTCGTTCCATGCTTCTCATACTGAGAAACCTGGTCCTGAGTGTCCGGAGGCTACTCGTAGAAGCCTGTAACTGGTGTGTCAGGTGTGACAGACAGTCATTCTGGATCCGGCTGTAGAAGGTCATTACGCTTGGCTCTGCAGGAACCTTCTTGATCTTTCCATTTCTGTTGTCCAGTGATATCCTGCTCTCTCTAAGACATAGCAGTTACTTTCACATTCTGTTGATAATTGACACGCCCTTGCTGGATGTTTAAATACTCTCAGTCTCTCCAGAGATTCGCCGGTGATAGCTCTATTTTCCTCTGTCCAGGCTTGAAGTACTAGTAGTCGGCTAGTGTCTTCTTGGAGTTCCTTTAGAGGACAGTTGGCGTCATGCCTCTGGTGTCTTCTCAAGCTAAGTGTATTCCCCCTGTCTGTCTACCTGGTTGTCTTTAGTTGCAGTGGGGATGACTAGTGCTCACTCCATCCCCTCCCTATCTAAGGCTTATCTCTAGGGGCAGTCAGGGATTAGGTTTCCTTCTCGGCAATAGGTGCAGAACCTATTTAGGGATGTTAGGGGAGTCAGGGTGTTGTCAGATCTGCCTAGGGGCCTCCACTCCCCCTTTCCCTAGTGCTTGGGCTTCCTCCCCCTCTTTCCTCGTTGTACACTTAGTCTTTTCCTCACCTTGCATGACAATAACACTCTGGTTGACTCCGGTCAGCCAATTACTTCAATGGGCCATCTCAATGATACAATTCGGGGATATGTTTTCTGTAAGGGGTTGTAATGATGCTTCTTTGTTGGGGGCTAAAATGATTGTTGAGTAAAATATTAGTATATTCTTTCCTTAGAAATAAAGCAGTAGAACAATTTATTCATTGGCACACTGGACAATGGGAAAACTTGACAAAAATGTTAGTATATTCTTACTGTAAAATGAACCTCCCAACAGTTAGTTTTTATCGTATAGGAATTAAACATAGAGATCACATATTTTTTTCCAAAATGCCAATAAGGTGAAGGAATTGGTTTTCTTAGTCAACAGCCCACAAAGTGTTTCTAAGAGCAATGTAAAGTAATATTACTGTAATGGCTTACATTTACATTTTGGTGTGAAAGCTTGATTGATGACCACATTTTAACACAATAAAGTCACTTATATGATGTCACTGGAAAGAGTGAATTTTCATTTTTCTGAAATGTAAGGATTTTTGGTTCAATGCAATTACCTTACTAATGTGCGCTGCATATTTGTAAGAGGATTAAAAGTTAAATGTACAGAAACCTTCAAATTGGGCAGTACATAGAACTTTGTTAAAACATAAAGAAAAAGGGGATACAAGGTTTTTACAATGTAAGGTAGAGGTTCCTAACCAGGAGGTTCATGGACCGTTGAAGGACATCCCTAACCTTTTTTTAAGACCTATTGACGCGCCCCCTGGGCCAGTGCTGTTTGGGGATTACCCGGAGCCGGATCAGATGGGGGTTGTAGTCTCCGAGTGGCGGCGACCCGGTCCGTGCCCAGGGTGTCAAACTCAGTGTGTGGCAGTCTTTACAGATGTTATTAGTTGTTCTTAGTGTCGACTACGCCACCCGTTGATTTGCGGTCAAAAGGCCGCCGCTGCAGCAGGGTCCGCTGAGGCTGGTGGTATATGTGCAGCTGTGGTAGTATAACCCCCAACGGGAGGGGTATAGCCTCAGGGGGTCAGGTGTAGAGGATGGTGGTAGTGGTGGTGCAGTGTGGATGGTAAGAAGACTCAGAGTCGGGCTGTGCAGTTCAGGGTTTTTACTTACTGCTGTTCTGTTGGTCACTCTGGCCTTGAGTGACCGCCCGAGCCGTGCTGCGTCCACCAGGTCCTGGACTTGGCCAACCCCCAAGCAATTCTGGAGCGTGGTCCTGAGCTCCCTTTCTGACTGTCCTCTCTACTGGCCGTTCCCACCAGGGGTCCACTTATGTCCGGCTCCCTCGGGTCTCCTGTTGGGTGAACCTTCTTTGGCTTCCCTGACCCTATGCTCGGTGTGCCTTCTTAGTGGACTTGGTGAGGGGCTGCTCCACATGTAATGTCGCAGCCTCCGGTTCTTAGTTGAGGGTAGTTTCTCTCCTCCACTAATTTGGGATCCGGTTCCCTTGCGTGCCAACCCTTCACCCTTCTGGTTGTATACTGGGTTCTTGGGGTTCCTTCTTCTCCCCTTCTGGGTCCTTCTCTTCTCCTCTCTCTCTTCTCTCTGCAGGCGCTCCTGGACCTCTCTCAGGACTGACTGACCCTCTACAGAAGACTGACCCTGATCTAAGATGGTGCCCACCTTATATACTCCCTCTATGTGTGAGCTCAGGTGACCAGCACCCAATGAGCTCCTAGCCTTACCCAGACTGCTCCCCCTATCTGCCCCTACACTACTGGGATGTTCCACCCCCCTCCCACTCCAGCCAGGGACAGACACTGTCGTACCTGCACATATACTGGTGGGAGTACCGTCGGTCTGTCCCCCGGAAATGGGATGTATGTAGTGTATGCAGCTTTCTGAGCTCAGTCCCACACTCCATCCTTACCCGGGAGTGGAATACCACACCTCTGGCTTGAGGTGTAATACCCCTGTAGCAGCCGAGTCCTCAGGGTGCTACACTATCTTAAACTGAAGTTTACCATTTCCATTAATTATCAATGTAAGCAGCAAACTAGTAATTTAGTAGTAAAAAACAAGCAAAAAAAATCAAAGGCATTTCCATAATACATTGAAACTGTTGCCCATAACCATTGCAAATTATCAATATTAAGATCTATACTAAGAAAAAGTCTAAAATGATGTCAAATTTATATACTGTAGAAGCCAATTTAATATATGTCTTAAAGTCAGATATACTAGAATACAAACTCCTTGTGATGACTAAGATTACCAGTCCTCTATTTGTCATCAGTAAAATCTTAATATGTATTATGCTCTGAGAAGAGAGTCTCAACTAAGGGATCCACAGGAAGGCAAGGAAATCCCTCATAGAACTTCACCTGAAGGGGAGAATAATTCTTTCTTGATTCCACCCAAAGGCTTGACCTTCTAAGGGGGATTTTCTACCCGCCATCAGGAACCTCCTTACATATTAGTTGGGCAAAACACGTTCATATAATCAGATTAAAGATCATATTGTCTCAAATACTTACTCTGTTTTCATACTGATTACAAAGGACATGATGACCAGTAGACGCCAACCCATTCAAAGAATTCCTTTCTAGGATATTCTAAGGAAGAAAGGTACATGCGATGTACATAAAGAATGCAAATAAGAATATAATATAGTCATTTATTAAGTCAACAAAACAATCTGATCAATTAATACTTGGTTTCCCCATTTTCCTTATTACATTTCTCCCTGAAGTTCATCTATCCTGGAACATATTGTTGTATATGCCAGTATTTAAAAAACTGCCAATCTTGTGAAGCTCTTGTTGGGATTTTTATCTATTTTAAGAATATACGGAGAATGGGGTGATGGGGGAAAAACATCCAGCAAAAGGGGATCGTGTGGACATAAAAAATTCCTCTATGAAAAACGGTCAAAGGAGGATGTCAAGAATTGTTCTGAGGAACAGTAGGTCCACAATCAAGCAAATTGCAGCCAAGTACAATACCGGTGCTCCATTTAACATGTCCAAATGCAATACTCATTGTTTCTTAGCATAGATAGACTATAACAGCAGACAGCTAATTTGACTGCCATTATATGCCATTATATTCTAAGGGAATGCAAATCTCAAAGCACAAATATAGGATCAGTTTCCAGTGAAAAATATTACTTGGTCAGATTAAACCAGATTTTCCACTGTGTTGATGAGAAGCTCACAATTTGGTATAAGTAGAATAAATTGATGCACTCTTCCAGTTTTAGGGGTTAACAGTTCTGGCTGGTGGAAGTCGAGTAATGGTGTTGGGAATGTTTTTTGGCACACTCTGGGCCCTCTGATACCTGTGGATGTTTGGACATTACGGCTTATCTAGGAATTATGGCTGAATAAATTCATCCTGTCATGGCAACTGTTAATCTTGTGGTAAACTGTTAAACTTCTAGCAGTACAATTCACATAAGTTGTATAGTTATGAATTTGTCTAGGTATATGACAGCGAGTTTTCCTCTCTTCCTTGGCCTTCACAGTCCCTAGATCTTAATCCTATAGAGCCGGTCTGGGAAGAGTATTTTAGTGCCTCTATTCTATTTGTGGCAATTTTAAGAAGTTACCATGTCTACATGGGCCAATATAGCGATAATGAACTGCTGTGGTTCTAATGCCCAAAGGAGGTCCAAAATGCTGCTATATGGGTATCGCTAATAAAATGATCATTCAGTGTATTTAGTAGGTGTTGCAATGCGTTATTGAAAGACATCCTGCTTATTTAACTTACAGGCAAGGGACTGGAGGAAATCTTGTCTTTACCACTCATAGCCAGTGTTACACACCTGTCTTGACTTCAGGGTTGGCTTTCGCTCCCTTCCCCTATGGCTGCCACCCATTGCTGTGCTCAGGTTTCACTTGTTGCTTGGCGCAGCTTACTAACATAATCATCCAAGGCCTTTGTAGATGGACATAGACGTATAGCACATGTGGTGTCTGAGTAATCAATCAGTGTTGTGTTCAGTTGCTGTTTGTCTTGAAGTTTGCTACCATCCAGTTTATTTAGTTGCAGCAAACCTACAAAGAATACTTCCATACAAAACTCATTTAAATAGTTAATCTTTATTTGTATACAAAGACATTATAAAAACAGGTAAAAAAAGATATACTGCAGAATGAAAGCAGCTGGTATACAAAACCTGTGTGTGTCACATGCATAGAATAAATTCAGATTAAATACCATATAAATATGTTCACTTATATGCAGAGAGACATATATGCACACACATGCCCCCTTAATATATACAGGTAAATATAAATAAACCAATATAAATACGACATCAGTAGAGAAAAAGCTTGTATATTAATGGAGATTGTAACTCCGCTATGCAGAAGAAGATCACTTGGACATTTTGCCTAGGTCAGAAGGTTTAATTTGGTAAACAAAAATGCAAATGTCAGTGCAAATAAATCCTAAGGGAACCGCAAGTGCTTCTTGGTAAAGCAGATAAATATATATGCACACATGTGAGAAGGTCCACACTATAGTTACCAGACATAGCCCTCTGACGTACGTTTCGCGTGTCTTGCTTCCTCAGAAAGGGCGTATAAACTAGTTGTGGATCAGGTGGATTATATCTAGAATCACAGCCAATGGGCTGCGCATACCAGTCAAGCAGCTGTGTATTTCCCATCTCATTCAGCGCTATCACATGGCTACATCCGAATCATGTGATAACATCCAGCTGGCCGGAAATGGTCATAGGTGGAGACGCCAGGTAAGTATACAGCCAAAACAGCATGACAACACCCAAGCAATGTAATACTGAGCACTCTGATGCATGTCACTCTGAAGTCATATACCTAAGACTGAATATAGATATGCAGATTAGAATATATAAACAGGTACATATATTATCTTTTTTTTCAAAAAACAACCATAGAGACCAAAAAGCCTTTTAGTCACCCAATGCACATACAGTTTATACAACAAAATAAAAAATACATAAGAATTAGATATTTTTTCTTCATAATTAGATCAAACATACAACAACAAAATCCATCATTAATCATAACCCTAACAAATGTGACCAAACCCATGGTTATATCCAAAAAATTAAAAAGTAATATCATTAGATATCTTTATAATAGAAACATAATTACAGTGCAATGAACGTGTTTACCTATAATAAATACACATAAATGAAAAGAAACAGAAAAGAAAAAACTGAGAGTGGACACTCCCAAAAAACTTTTTTTTTTTTTTTTAAAAATGCATAAAAAATGCATATAGAAGAAAAAATTATATAAATAAGACCTATATATAGCTTATAAAATACCATAAAATCTAATTGTAAACTAATCCTCTATAATTATATTAGACATAGCAGTCACCCATACATTTGTCCCTACAGCACACACACGTCTCATATTTATCAAACAACTTTTTACTATTTTTACAGATCGAAGAGGCAAAGCCAGAAAAAGGATGTCAATAAACCAAGGTAGGAACCCGTACCATTCGGGGATGAGTGAAAAATTAAACAAAAGTCTAAACCAAAAAATGGGTGAAAAGTGCAGCAAAAAGTGACACAAAAAAAAAACAAAACCTGCAAACAAAAACTAAATAATAAAGGACATAATATTTGGGGACATGACTCTATATCTCTCTCTTCATATAAGCAACAAGCACAAACGTATTATGCAAAAAAGCCTATTCTTGGTTCCACATCCATGTCCATGTTATTATTTCTCCCGGTCAGGATCATTCATCTTCGTCCAAGGCCGCACTACCCAGACCGACTGGAAAAATGTGGGAAAAAAAAACAAAACTATGGTACTAAAGGGATTATTCCCACAGGCTTGAGGGTAAGAATTTTGCCATCTTTACCATCTTTTCCAGTGGATGATGATATCTTCCGCCAGAAATGGGAAAGCATATGTGACTCCTGCTCCAGGGCAATGATGGATCTACTGAGAGGGTTGAATAGAAAAAACCTTGAAGACCTGAAAAAGTAGATTGAAGCATTACAAAAAAATTGAAATGAAACTATGGCCCCCACTGGTCTGGAGGCGCTTAAGGCTGATTTGGACACTCAAATGGCTGTATGGGAAAAAGAAGTTCAAGATGTGAAAGCCAAGAAATTTCAAAGGGATTTAACTGACTACCAGATGAAAAAAGTTTACAAATGGCAACTGAGTACTCAAAAAGGAAAAGTGTGGTCAAGGAGCTCGTCAGTCTCATCGGTCTCATCTGGACAGAGTAATTCTGAAGGAATGGAGGTACAACAACCCTATTCCACCAGGTATAATAAAAGGAAAGGTGGTCATTATGATGGATATTTTCGGGGGACTAAAAAGAGCCTCAGACGGGATCAAACAACTACTAGACTACAGGTAATAAATTTGTCCAGAAAATCGTTAACTGTTGCACAACTGGAGGTTCTGGGTATGGGACTAACCTTTTGTCCATCTGCTAATTTTAACACTTTTACAGCGATAAAGGATCTTCACCTTTTTGCTAGAAAACTTATATTCAAACAAATTTTTCATAAATCAAAACCACAAGATGAAAGATGGAATATGATGGAACTTGAAGCTATTACCACTCTTAATGAACTTGCGGGTACGGATGAGACGGATATGGACACAGGTAAGGATTTAATGGAATTTAAACCAAAATCTACCAAATTCCGCCCCCCCTGAATGGCTATCCTATTATTGAGACATTTGTTAAGCTTGTTTCAGATGAGTTTTGTAAGATTCCTAAAAAAGCCAGGGCCAGTAATTTATCTTTTGCTCAAAAGAAAGCACTGGAAGAGCTTAGGAATTTTAATGACGTGGTTATTAAACCAGCAAATAAAGGTGGTAATGTGGTGATTTGGCCTGTAGAAATGTATGAAAAAGAAGCCTTTCGACAGTTAAAGAACGCTAGTTGTTGTAAGCGCTTAACATTCACAACTTTCATGTATCTTTACAGAATTTGATTGAAGAAGCCTTCATGAATGGGGTAATTTCGAAGTCTAATAAAGAATTTCTCCAGGTTGAGCATCCTCGAACGGCATGTTTTTATCTTCTGCCAAAAATCCACAAAAAACGTGACACACCTCCAGGAAGACCGATCATCTCAGGAAATGGTAATATGTGTGTACCTCTATTTCAGTTTATTGATTTTTTTTTAAGCCTATAGTTGAAATTTTGCCATCTTATTTGAGAGATTCGACTGATTTATTGCACAAAATTGAGGGTATACATCTTGACAGTGACATGTGGATGGTCACGCTAGATGTGGAGGCATTGTTCACATTGATCAAACATAGCGATGGATTGCCTGCGACTAGGTTTTTTCTATCTACCAGTATGCTGGATACGAGTATGATTAATTTTTTGATGGAAGGGTTGGAATTTGTCCTCAATCATAATTTTTTCGTTTTTAAGGACAACCTCTTCCTGCAGCTCCAGGGGACGGCTATGGGGACGGCCTTTGCCCCCTCATATGCCAACCTGTTCCTGGGGCTGTGGGAGAGGGAAACTTTTATGACTAATGTCATGCTCAAAATTGAGAAAGTCCTTCTATGGACTAGATATATTGACGATTTCTTTCTGATTTGGCAGGGACGGAAGTGGATTTAAAGGCCTTCATACAACATTAAAATAATAACAACATCAACATCAAGCTCACATGTCACTCAAGTCAGGTTCATATAGATTTTTTGGATCTTACGATCTATAAGGATGACCATAACTTACTTCAAGCCAAAACATTTCATAAGGACACAGCAGTTAATGCTTTATTGCATGCAGAATCGTCGCACCCTAAATCATTGGTTCAGAACATTCCAACTGGCCAATTTCTACGGATACGACAAAATTGCTCTGAAGACCATGTATTTCTGGAACAGGCTAGAGATTTGTCCTGTAGATTTCGCGAGAGAGGATACAATCGACAAATGATAAGAAGAGCTCTTCATAGAGCTTGTAATAATACCCCTAGAAAAGACCTACTTAGATCCAAGAAACCACCTCATTCTAGCTCTGCAGTAAGATTTATTACACAGTATAACAGCAGTTGGATGCATCTGAGAGAAGCATTGGAGAAATTTTGGCCAATCTTACTCTCTGATCCAGTTCTAAAAAACTATGTACAAGATAGACCAACTGTAACTTACAGAAGATCGCAAAATCTTAGAGATACTCTTGTGCGAAGTTTTTATAAGGGCAAAAAAACAGTGAATGCCTTTGGGTCGAGAGGTCAAAAATGTTTTTTTTTTCTCTGCGGAAAGTGTATAACCTGTCCTAATTTGCAGAGGACAACTTCTTTCTCTTCTAATGATGGTGAAGCAAAATTCACCATCACTCATCATATATCATGTGAGACCGAAGGTGTAATCTACTGTATCGTTTGCCCGTGTAACATGTTCTACAGTTAGGTCCATATATATTTGGACAGAGACAACATTTTTCTAATTTTGGTTCTAGACATTACCTTAATGAATTTTAAACAAAACAATTCTGATGCAGTTGAAGTTCAGACTTTCAGCTTTCATTTGAGGGTATCCACATTAAAATTGGATGAAGGGTTTAGGAGTTTCAGCTCCTTAACATGTGCCACCCTGTTTTTAAAGGGACCAAAAGTAATTGGACAATTGACTCCAAGGCTATTTCATGGACAGGTGTGGGCAATCCCATCGTTATGTCATTCTCAATTAAGCTGATAAAAGGCCTGGAGCTGATTTGAGGTGTGGTGCTTGCATTTGGAAAGTTTTGGTGTGAAGTAAACATGCGCTCAAAGGAGCTCTCCATGCAGGTGAAAGAAGCCATCCTTAAGCTGCAAAAACAGAAAAAACCCATCTGAGAAATTACTACAATATTAGGAGTGGCAAAATATACAGTTTGGTACATCCTGAGAAAGAAAGAAAGCACTGGTGAACTCATCAATGCAAAAAGACCTGGGCACCCACGGAAGACAACAGTGGTGGATGATCACAGAATAATCTCCATGGTGAAGAGAAACCTCTTCACAACAGCCAACCAAGTGAACAACACTCTCCAGGAGGTAGGCGTATCAATATCCAAATCTACCATAAAGAGAAGACTGCATGAAAGTAAATACAGAGGGTTCACTGCACGGTGCAAGCCACTCATAAGCATAAAGAATAAAAAGGCTATACTGGACTTTGCTAAAAAACCATCTAAAAAAGCCAGCACAGTTCTGGAAGAACATTCTTTGGACAGATGAAACTAAGTTCAACCTCTACCTGAATGATGGAAAGAGAAAAGTATGGCGAAGGCGTGGTACAGCTCATGATCCAAAGCATACCACATCATCTGTAAAACATGGCGGAGGCAGTGTGATGGCTTGGGCATGCATGGCTGCCAGTGGCACTGGGTCACTAGTGTTTATTGATGATGTGACACAGGACAGAAGCAGCCAAATGAATTCTGATGTATTCAGAGCCATACTGTGTGCTCAGATCCAGCCAAATGCAGCCAAACTGATTGGTCGTTGTTTCATACTACAGTTGGACAATGACCCAAAACATAAACCCAAAGCAACCCAGGAGTTTATTAAAGCAAAGAAGTGGAATATTCTTGAATGGCCAAGTCAGGCACCTGATCTCAACCCAATAGAGCATGCATTTCACTTGCTAAAGACTAAACTTCAGACAAAAAGTCCCAAAAACAAACAGCAACTGAAAACCACCGCAGTGAAGGCCTGGCAGAGCATCAAAAAGGAGGAAACACAGCTTCTGGTGATGTCCATGAGTTCAAGATTTCAGGCAGTCATTGCCAACAAAGGTTTTTCAACCAAGTGCTAGACATGAACATTTTATTTACAATTATTTAATCTGTCCAATTACTTTTGGTCCCTTTAAAAACAGGGTGGCACATGTTAAGGAGCTGAAACTCCTAAACCCTTCATCCAATTTTAATGTGGATACCCTCAAATGAAAGCGGAAAGTCTGAACTTCAACTGCATCTGAATTGTTTTGTTTAAAATTCATTGTGGTAACGTCTAGAACCAAAATTAGAAAAATGTTGTCTCTGTCCAAATATATATGGACCTAACTGTATGTATGGATGACCACTAGAAAATTGAAAATCCGGATCCGATAACATGTATTGGACATCATGAACTCGCAAAAAATTGAAGACCCAACACAGTTAAAGCCAATGCCCACCATTTCAAAGACTATCACAATTGTGACCATACTTTGCTGAAAGCGTTTGGAATGGATTGCATTTTGACAAATTTGAGAGGTGGTGATCTGAAGAGACAACTGTTACAGCTAGAAACTAAGTGGATTTGGCGAATGAAGACCATGCGTCGTGATGGTCTCAATGAGATTTTGAGCTTTGCCCCTTTCCTATAGATTTGGTTAATCATTTTTTAGTTGTTTTTTTTTTTTAGTTGGTTAGGTTTTAAGTGGTTTTATTTTTTTTCCCCACATTTTTCCAGTCAGTCTGGGTAGTGCGGCCTTGGATGAAGATGAATGATCCTGACCGGGAGGAATAATAACATGGATGGTCTGGGAGGCGGAACCTCTGAGCTACTATACAAGGGGGCGGTCCTTGTAAGGGAGCGGGTGGCGACCAGGGTAGACGGGCAGGCAGTCACAGCAGGTGACTGGGACAGTCTCTGAATGAACGGACAGGAGGTCACGGCAAGTGACCGGGGCAGCCTCTGGATGAACGGGCAGGAGGTCACGGCAAGTGACCGGGGCAGTCTCTGGATAAACGGGCAGGAGGTCACGGCAAGTGACCGGGGCAGTCTCTGGATGAACGGGCAGGAGGTCACGGCAAGTGACCGGGGCAGTCTCTGGATGAACGGGCAGAAGGTCACGGCAAGTGACCGGGGCAGTCTCTGGATGAACGGGCAGGAGGTCACGGCAAGTGACCGGGGCAGTCTCTGGGTAAAGGATTGGTACGACCTGTGGCGGCAGATGATAGACGTGAGCTCCCAGGTGAGCAGGCGAGAGTCTCTGGATAATCGGGTGGTCACAGCATGTGACGGCGGAGCCTCCAGGAAGACCAACAGACAGGTAGCAGATGAGCGTTCCCAGGTGAGCGGGCAAGCTGGTCCTTAGACAGACTGACAGGAGTTGGAAGGCAGACCGTCGGACCTCAGGCAAGCAGGCAGGTAGAAGATGTGCGCTCCCAGGTGAGCGGGCAAGCTGGTCCTTAGACAGACTGACAGAAGTTGGAAGGCAGACCGTCGGACCTCAGGCTAGCAGGCAGGTAGCAGGATATCAGGCAGGAATTAGACAGCAGACTGGCAGGAATCTGGCAGGTATCTGGCAGGTAACTGGCAACGGGACCTGAGGGCTGAAGCAGAGTAGTGAACAGTGCTACAACATTGCTCGGGCACCTCCATTTTGGAGGAGGTGCCTTTTATATGGGAGGTCCTCCAGCAATTGGCCGGGGACTCCTTAGGACGGCGCGCGCGGTCCCTTTAAGAGAGGGGGAGTGCGCGCGCGCCCTAAGCACACTGCCGGGGAAGGAGCGCGTGCCGGAAGCAGCGGGGAGAGAAGCGCTGGAGGACGCCGCGCCAGGAGCGGGGAGGTGAGAGGGACGGCGTCTCTGCCTAGAACGGGGCAGAGACGCCGATGCTACAGTACCCCCCCCTTTAGGCCCCCTCTTTTTTTGGCCAGAAAGAAATTTCTCAAGGAGAAGCGGGGCGTTGATGTTCTCCCTGGGTTCCCAAGTTCTCTCCTCAGGACCAAACCCCTTCCAATCTACCAGAAAAAAGGTTTTTCCTCTTACCCTCTTGGAGGCCAGAATACTCTCTACCTCAAAGATGTCATCAGCGGAAACCGGAGCAGGAGGGGCACCTGGATTTTTGGAAAAAAAGTTAAAGACAACGGGTTTGAGGAGAGATACGTGGAAGGAGTTGGGGATCCGTAGGGTGGCCGGGAGTTTTAATTTGTAGGCCACAGGGTTAACTTGCCTGAGGACTTCGAAGGGGCCGATGAATCGAGGACCCAACTTGTAGGAGGGTACTTTGAGCCGCACATGTTTGGATGAGAGCCAAACCTTGTCTCCCGGACGGAATTGGGGCGGATCCAGACGTCTCTTATCAGCATATCTCTTCATCCGCTCAGAGGAGAGAAGAAGAGCGGACCTGGTGCTCTCCCAAATAGTAGAAAATTCGCTGACAAGAGACTCCGCAGCAGGGTTGTCCACAGAAACGGAGACAGGAAGTGGAATCCGGGGATGTTGGCCACCGACTATAAAGAACGGGGATTTGGAAGAGGACTCGCTCTCATGGTTGTTATAAGAGAACTCGGCCCATGGTAGGAGATCCACCCAGTCCGAGTGGTGAGCATCAACGAAGTGCCGGAGGTAGCTGGACAAGATCTGATTGATCCGCTCCACTTGACCATTGGACTGAGGGTGGTAAGCGGAGGAGAAATCCAGGGTAATGTCCAGCAGCTTACATGTGGCTCTCCAGAAGCGAGAGGTGAACTGAACCCCACGATCCGACACGATGTGGAGGGGCAGACCATGGAGACGGAAGATGTGGCGGATAAAGTCTTTAGCCAGCTCGGGTGCAGACGGAAGACCAGGCAGGGGAATGAAGTGGGCCATCTTAGAAAAACCGTCAGCGACAACCCAAATGACAGTACAACCGGCAGAAACTGGAAGGTCGGTGATAAAGTCCATAGCGATGTGTTGCCAAGGAGCAGCAGGTACGGGAAGGGGCAGGAGATGGCCGGCAGGTAGATGTCGGGGAACTTTGTTACGGGCACAGGATGAACAGGCCGCGATGAAGTCTACCACGTCCTTACGCAGGATAGGCCACCAGTAATGCCGGGTAATAAGTTGGAAGGTCTTCTTTTGGCCAGCATGGCCAGCTAGTTTAGAAGAATGTCCCCAGCGAAGAACCCTCTCCCGATCTGGCACAGCTACGAACGTCTTACCGGGTGGAAGACGAGTCAGATCCAAGGGGGCCACATTCATCACCTTGGAGGAGTCGATGATGTGCGTAGGTTCCTCCTCTTGATCGGAGGACAGGAAGGACCGGGACAAGGCATCAGCTTTGACGTTCTTGTCCCCCGGACGGAAATGAAGAATGAAGTCGAAGCGGGCAAAAAACAACGACCACCGGGCCTGGCGAGGATTGAGTCTCTGGGCATTTTGGAGATATGCCAGGTTTTTGTGATCCGTGTAGATAATTACCGGGTAGAGAGCCCCTTCAAGCAGATAGCGCCACTCTCCCAGTGCCAATTTGATGGCTAGCAATTCCCGGTCTCCAATGGAGTAGTTGCGCTCCGACGAGGAGAAGATTTTGGAGAAGAAGCCGCACGTTACCATTCTCCCGGTAGAAGACTTCTGGGTGAGCACCGCTCCGGCTCCGGAGGAGGAGGCATCAACCTCCAGGTAGAATTGTTTATTACAGTCCGGACGGTGCAGGACGGGAGCAGAGGCGAAGGCTTTCTTTAGGGAAAGGAAGGCCTCCTCGGCTTCAGGCGACCATGTCCTGGGGTTAGCCCCCTTACGGGTAAGTGCAGATATGGGAGCAGTCCGAGACGAGAAGTGTGGGATGAAAAGACGATAATAATAAGCGAAGCCCAGGAATCGCTGTATCGCCTTCAAACCTTCAGGACGAGGCCATTTTAGAACGGAAGAGAGCTTCTCGGGATCCATTTGCAGACCTGTTTGGGAGATGACATAGCCCAAGAACGGAAGGGAGGTCTGATCGAAGAGGCACTTCTCGTATTTGGCGTAAAGGTGGTTCTGCCGAAGCCTAAGCAGGACCTGACGAACATCCCTCCGGTGTGTGGGGAGATCCGGAGAGAAGACCAAGATATCGTCCAGGTATACCACTACCCAGGAGTACAGGAGGTCACGGTAGATGTCGTTGACTAGTTCCTGAAAGACCGCGGGAGCATTACAGAGACCGAAGGGCATCACAAGGTACTCGTAGTGACCGTCCCGGGTATTGAATGCCGTCTTCCACTCGTCTCCTTGACGGATACGGACCAGATTATACGCTCCTCGTAGATCCAGCTTGGAGAAGATCCTGGCGCCCTTGAGACGGTCAAACAATTCGGAGATGAGTGGCAGGGGATATTTGTTTTTTACCGTGATGAGATTGAGTCCTCTGTAGTCAATACAGGGACGTAGCGAGCCGTCTTTCTTTTTGACAAAGAAGAATCCGGCTCCAGCCGGGGAGGTAGATTTTCGGATAAATCCCCTAGCCAGATTCTCTTCAATGTACTCAGACATGGCTCGGGTCTCGGCTGCAGACAACGGGTAGATACGCCCACGGGGAGGAGTGGTGCCAGGTACCAGGTCGATCGGGCAATCGTATGGCCTATGGGGTGGCAACGTCTCAGCTTCCTTCTTACCGAAGACGTCCGCATAGGGCCAGTAGGGAGCCGGGAGACCAGGTAAGTTAGCTGGAGTAGGCTGAGGGCGAAGTGGACGGACCGGGACCAGGCAGGTCCTATGGCAGTCAGGACCCCATCGGAGTACTTCACCGGACCGCCAGTTCAATACGGGTTCATGTGTCTGGAGCCAAGGTAGACCTAGCAACAGGGAGTGAGAAAGTCCGGACAGCACATGGAATGAGATCTCCTCAGAGTGCAGCATTCCCACCTGCAGGGTTATGGGTTCGGTGACGAGCAGGATGGTCTCCGAGAGAAGTCTTCCATCCACGGAGGCGACTGACAATGGTTCAGCCAGGGACTTGGTGGGAATATGGTATCTCTCTACCAGAGACTGGGAGATGAGGTTTCCAGCAGCTCCAGAATCCAGATGGGCGAGTTCAAAGAGACGGTTTTCTCCCCAAGCAATAGAGACCGGTAAGGTCAGAGACGGAGAGGGCTTACTTTTGTCTAGGACGACCTCTCCGAGTGGTCCTAGACACTGGCGTTTCCCGGCTTTTCCGGGCAGGAACGGATGAAGTGCTTCATACTGCCACAATAGAAACAGCTTCCCTCGGCTCGGCGAGATTCTTGGCGAGAACCGACCATCTTGGTCTGGTCGACCTGCATAGGCTCAGGAGAGTGTAGCTGAGGAGAGACAGAGGGAGTGACGGGTTTCTGAAAAGTAGGAGCTAGACGTGGAAACCTCCTCTCACGGGTGACCTCTTTGGCACGCTCCTGGAACCGCAGGTCAATCCGGGTGGCAAGAGTTATTAGGTCATCAAGAGTGGTAGGAATGTCCCGACCGGCAAGTTCATCTTTAATACGGCCGGACAGACCCTCCCAGAAGACGGAAACCAGAGCGTCATTATCCCAGGCCAGCTCCGAGGCAAGGGTACGGAACCGTATGGCATATTGGCCCACGGTGAGACTTCCCTGACGGAGGCGTAGCAGAGATGATGCGGATGAGGTCTTCCGTCCGGGTTCGTCGAAGACTTTCCGGAAAGCCGTGAGAAAGGCAGGCAAGTCGGACACCAGGGGGTCTCCTCTCTCCCATAGAGGATTTAGCCAGGCCAGGGCCTCTCCGGTGAGATGGGACATGATGAAGGCAATTTTGGCCCGGTCGGAGTTAAACTGGTGAGACAGGAGTTCAAAGTGCAGGGTGCACTGATTTATGAAGCCCCGAGCCTGGGCGGAGTCGCCTCCGAAACGAGGAGGTGCAGAAAGCCGGGGTCCCGGGTAGGATACCATGTTATTAGTGGGCAGTGGAGCTGCCGGATTGCGAGTCATGGCACTGGCGGTGGTTGCAGGCAGAGCAGTCAGAGTGTCCAGGCGAGAATTGACATTCTGCAGGTGACCCAGGATGGACTCCTGTTGGGACCTCTGACGGGACAGTTCATGACACAGGTCCGAGAGCGAGGGAGCTTGGGTGCCACCGGGTTCCATGGCCCGAGCAAACTGTAATGGGTCTGGGAGGCGGAACCTCTGAGCTACTATACAAGGGGGCGGTCCTTGTAAGGGAGCGGGTGGCGACCAGGGTAGACGGGCAGGCAGTCACAGCAGGTGACTGGGACAGTCTCTGAATGAACGGACAGGAGGTCACGGCAAGTGACCGGGGCAGTCTCTGGATGAACGGGCAGGAGGTCACGGCAAGTGACCGGGGCAGTCTCTGGATGAACGGGCAGGAGGTCACGGCAAGTGACCGGGGCAGTCTCTGGATGAACGGGCAGGAGGTCACGGCAAGTGACCGGGGCAGTCTCTGGATGAACGGGCAGAAGGTCACGGCAAGTGACCGGGGCAGTCTCTGGATGAACGGGCAGGAGGTCACGGCAAGTGACCGGGGCAGTCTCTGGGTAAAGGATTGGTACGACCTGTGGCGGCAGATGATAGACGTGAGCTCCCAGGTGAGCAGGCGAGAGTCTCTGGATAATCGGGTGGTCACAGCATGTGACGGCGGAGCCTCCAGGAAGACCAACAGACAGGTAGCAGATGAGCGCTCCCAGGTGAGCGGGCAAGCTGGTCCTTAGACAGACTGACAGGAGTTGGAAGGCAGACCGTCGGACCTCAGGCAAGCAGGCAGGTAGAAGATGTGCGCTCCCAGGTGAGCGGGCAAGCTGGTCCTTAGACAGACTGACAGAAGTTGGAAGGCAGACCGTCGGACCTCAGGCTAGCAGGCAGGTAGCAGGATATCAGGCAGGAATTAGACAGCAGACTGGCAGGAATCTGGCAGGTATCTGGCAGGTAACTGGCAACGGGACCTGAGGGCTGAAGCAGAGTAGTGAACAGTGCTACAACATTGCTCGGGCACCTCCATTTTGGAGGAGGTGCCTTTTATATGGGAGGTTCTCCGGCAATTGGCCGGGGACTCCTTAGGACGGCGCGCGCAGTCCCTTTAAGAGAGGGGGAGCGCGCGCGCGCGCGCCCTAAGCACACTGCCGGGGAAGGAGCGCGTGCCGGAAGCAGCGGGGAGAGAAGCGCTGGAGGACGCCGCGCCAGGAGCGGGGAGGTGAGAGGGACGGCGTCTCTGCCTAGAACGGGGCAGAGACGCCGATGCTACAATGGACATGAATGTGGAACCAAGAATAGGCTTTTTTGCATAATACGTTTGTGCTTGTTGCTTATATGGAGAGAGATATAGATTCATGTCCCCAGATATTATGTCCTTTATTATTTATTTTTTGTTTGCAGGTTTTTTTTTGTTTTTTTTTTGTTTGTTTTTTTATTATTATTTTCTATAGGATTTCTTTGTATGTCTGTGGTTCCCAACTATCAATAACGGTAAAGTATCATCACTGGTCACTTCCTGCACCACTGCACAATTCTGCTGCACTTATTCAACTCTCTATATATGTATATTCTTCTAAAGAATTAGTGAAGAGTGTATATATATGTATTTTTTTTTTTTTTTTGCACGTGTGACTTTTGGGCATCTATGAGGGTAACATTGGCACTAGTCACTCTAATGCAGTATACTTATCTCAATTAAAATTATGTATATGTTCCAATTGATATATCAGTCACGCAACTAATTAATATATTTGTATTATTCGTAAAAAAAAATGTTGGCACTTTTTTGCTGCACTTTTCACCCATTTTTTGGTTTATACTTTTGTTTAATTTTTCATTCATCCCCGAATGGTACGGGTTCCTACCTTGGTTTATTGACATCCTTTTTCTGGCTTTGCCTCTTCGATCTGTAAAAATAGTAAAAAGTTGTTTGATAAATATGAGACGTGTGTGTGCTGTAGGGACAAATGTATGGGTGACTGCTATGTCTAATATAATTATGGAGGATTAGTTTACAATTAGATTTTATGGTATTTTATATGCTATATATACAGTAGGTCTTATTTATATTATTTTTTCTTCTATATGCATTTTTTTCTGCATTTTTAAAAAAATTTATATATATACAGTACAGACCAAAAGTACTACTGAATAAACTGTTAGAATTTGTATTATGGCAATAAAAAAGCAGCTAAGAAAAGAAAAACAAGTGGCCATCATTACTTTAAGAAATGAAGGTCAGTCAGTGCGAAAAATTTGGAAAACTTTGAAAGTGGCCCCAAGTGCAGTTGCAAAAACCATCAAGCGCTACAAAGAAACTTGCTCACATGAGGACCGCCCCAGGAAAGAAAGACCAAGAGTCACCTCTGCTTCTGAGGATAAGTTTATCCGAGTCACCAGCCTCAGAAATCGCAGGTTAACAGCAGCTCAGATTAGAGACCAGGTCAATGCCACACAGAGTTCTAGCAGCAGACACATCTCTTCAACAACTGTTAAGAGGAGACTTTGTGCAGCAGGCCTTCATGGTAAAATAGCTGCTAGGAAAAGACTGCTAAGGACAGGCAACAAGCAGAAGAGACTTGTTTGGGCTAAAGAACACAAGGAATGGACATTAGACCAGTGGAAATCTGTGCTTTGGTCTGATGAGTCCAAATTTGAGATCTTTGGTTTCAACCACCGTGTCTTTGTGCGACGCAGAAAAGGTGAACAGATGAACTCTACATGTCTGGTTCCCACCGTGAAGCATGGAGGAGGAGGTGTGATGGTGTGGGGGTGCTTTGCTGGTGACACTGTTGGGGATTTATTCAAAATTGAAGGCATACTGAACCAGCATGGCTACCACAGCATCTTGCAGCGGCATGCTATTCCATCCGGTTTGCTTTTAGTTGGACCATCATTTATTTTTCAACAGGACAATGACCCCAAACACACCTCCAGGCTGTGTAAGGGCTATTTGACCAAGAAGAAGAGTGATGGGGTGCTACGCCAGATGACCTGGCCTCCACATTCACCAGACCTGAACCCAATCGAGATGGTTTGGGGTGAGCTGGACCGCAGAGAGAAGGCAAAAGGGCCAACAAGTGCTAAGCATCTCTGGGAACTCCTTCAAGATTGTTGGAAGACCATTTCCGGTGACTACCTCTTGAAGCTCATCAAGAGAATGCCAAGAGTGTGCAAAGCAGTCATCAAAGCAAAAGGTGGCTACTTTGAAGAACCTAGAATATAAGACATATTTTCAGTTGTTTTGCACCTTTTTGTTAAGTATATAATTCCACATGTGTTAATTCACAGTTTTGATGCCTTCAGTGTGAATGTACAATTTTCCTAGTCATGAAAATACAGAAAAATCTTTAAATGAGAAGGTGTGTCCAAACTTTTGGTCTGTACTGTATGTGACTGACATGTTTCTATCTATCTAATCTATGTGTGATGCTCTATTCTTTCTGTTCTAAATTGTCGGGTATTGGTGTATGCCAATGATGAATTGCCAGCTTTTCATGTTTCACTGTAAGCACTGTTCCCATCGATTTGGGCAATCACTGTAATGCCACAACCACCATGGCTGTGACATTACAGTGAGTTCAGACAATCCCTGCATGATTGGTGCTCTAAATAGCGCTAAACATGTAGGACGGGGACCCAAGCTCCCGCTCAAGCATCTCAAAAGTACTCGGCGAGTACTGAGATGCTCGGGCGAGTACCGAGCAGTGGCGAGCATGCTCGCTCATCACTAGTCTCTATGATTGTTTTTTTAAAAAAAGATCATATAAGTACCTGTATATATATTCTTATCTGCCTATCTATATTCAGTCTTAGGTATATGACTTCAGAGTGATATGCATCAGAGTGCTCAGTATTACATTGCTTGGGTGTTGTCATGGGAACGCGTCCTTGTTTTGGCTGTATACTTACCTAGCGTCTCCACCTATGACCATTTCCGGCCAGCTGGATGTTATCACATGATTCGGATGTAGCCATGTGATAGCGCTGAATGAGATGGGAAATACACAGCTGCTTGACTGGTATGCGCAGCCCATTGGCTGTGATTCTAGATATAATCCACCTGATCCACAACTAGTTTATACGCCCTTTCTGAGGAAGCAAGACACACGAAACGTACGTCAGAGGGCTATGTCTGGTAACTATAGTGTGGACCTTCTCACATGTGTGCATATATATTTATCTGCTTTACCAAGAAGCACTTGCGGTTGCCTTAGGATTTATTTGCACTGACATTTGCATTTTTGTTTACCAAATTAAAATACCTAGGAAAAATGTTCAAGTGATCATCTTCTGCATAGCGGAGTTACAATCTCCATCAATATACATGCTTTTTCTCTACTGATCTCGTATTTATATTGGTTTATTTATATTTACCTGTATATATTAAGGGGGCATGTGTGTGCATATATGTCTCTCTGCATATAAGTGAACATATTTATATGGTATTTAATCTGAATTTATTCTATGCATGTGACACACATAGGTTTTGTATACCAGCTGTTTTCATTCTGCAGCATATCTTTTTTACCTGTTTTTATAATGTCTTTGTATACAAATAAAGATTAACTATTTAAATGAGTTTTTGTATGGAAGTATTCTTTGTAGGTTTGCTGTGTTTTGCGCTTCCAGCTAATATATGACCGTTTAGGTTTATTTATTCAGTTGCAGTCATCTCTGCAAACGCCTGTGGTTTCTGCAGCTTGCATCTACTGCTCTTCATTCCTGTTGATTAACCTATCATCTGATGTATACATTACGAACTGTTATTTAGAGATTGTTCACATTAGAACTGAAATTATCTCTGCTAATTTTTGTGGTTTCCTTAACCGGAAACTACAACCTGATTCAGACCTTCCATTTAATCCTTCATCTGCTCTCATAGATTCGTCTATACTTCTGTGGTTTCCAGTGTGTCCTGCTGGGCTTGCATGTTGTCCAGCATAGCGCATTGTCCAGATCCTCACTGCTGTGCCATTACCCTTGGCTTGAATGTCAAACCTCTCCTGCAGCGTAGCGGAACCATCTCACCAGATGAGCCCTAACAGCCGGACACCATAAGGCTCATTTATATTACATTATGCAGATAATATGGAGAGAATTATTGGTGCAGTAAATGAAGCAGGCATAGACACTAGGTTTTTGCAACATATGGACTTTATTCTTTATATTTATCCAAATGTGTAAGTGGCTGAATATGGCATGGACCTATGCGTCATGCATAAAGCCTGAGTGATATTTCCCAGATCACAGCCTGTTGGTGTCTAATGACAGGTCAGACATGATGTATGTTTGTAATATGTAGATTTTGTAAAAGGTGAAATGTCATGTAAAATATATGTATCTTCCTAATCATTTTCAGATTTTGATGTTCTTTGTGTCTTGTGAGGCAGTGACTGGGATCGTATACGAGGGACGTTATATATCCCCAGAATGTGTACAGAGACCTATTAAATCCATTGTAGTGCATTGCAGTCACAGACACACCTGCGGCTGCAATTCAGGAATGAAGGTGAGCATTGACCTGGTCAGGCTATCTGGCTTAGGCAGATTAGTAAAACCCGGCAGGGCCTTCATTTCTTGGAGGAGGCTACAGGAAGGCATTGGGGTGGCCTCCTCCCTCCAACCCGTGTTTTCCAGTGGCTCTTGCCACAGGTCCTTTAAAAAACCCTGCATTGAGGATTAGTGTTGTTGAGTGTTGGGACCGGCTAGGAGCATAGCAGGAAAGCTTGGCGGGCCTGTGTGTAGCTGAACCTACGCCTGGAAAGGCTCTGCACCCGTCAGGCTCTGAGCGGGCTGGCGTGGCCGTTGCCCACGGCAACCGTTGTTTATGGACTTATGTTAACCTGGCTGCGAACCGGAGGACTTTCTGTTTACCCGTAAGTTGCTGAATAAAAGCTGTTTTTGTTGGACTTGCTTGAGTCACTGCCTCAGTTACTGCACGGTGTGAACACTGCTGCCTTACAGCTTGGTGGAGAATGCGGGCAATGTGACTGAGGAATACCTCACCGGTATCTGAATGACCACAATCCGGCCTGCCACCTTTCAGCCCAAATCTGTGGACAAAATGGAGAAGCTGTTAAGGCAATTGGTCCACACGCAGCGGCAGCAACAGCAAACCAATGAGCTGATCGTGCAGCAGCTCACAGCTCTGCGGGAGACGCCGACGGCACCAGCCCCGGAACGTCGCGAGGCCCGGGACAAGGTTCATTCTGCGTTGAGGAAGATGGGAAAGGAGGACGACGTGGAAGCCTTCCTGACCATTTATGAGCGCACAGCAGAGCAGGAAAACCTACCAGCCGGCCAGTGGGCAGAATTGGTGGCTCCGTTTTTGGTCGGCGATGCCCAGAAGGCCTACTTTGACCTCAGTCGGGAGGACGCCCAGGACTACCAGAGGCTTAAAGGTGAGATCCTTGCCTGGCTTGGGGTCAATACATACGTGAGGGCTCAGCGCGTGTTTTCATGGGCCTTTGTGGAGACCCAACCCGCCCAGTCTCAGACTTATGACCCTTTGCAGCTGATCAAGAGGTGGCTCCAGCCTGAGTCTTTGACTCCAGTCCAGATGGTGGAGAGGGTGGTGGTCGACTGGCTGGTGAAGACTCTGCCAGCCGCAATCCAACGTTGGGTGGGGCAAGGGGACCCCGGCACCCTCGACCAGGCGGTACTCGGCCACTCAGGACTTTATACGGGACTTTGCCCATTCGCGGCTGTCACGCCGGACCCTGCCAGACCAGGAACCAGGAAAAGGGTCGCGTCCCTCTGCTGTGGACAGTCAGCACTGTACCCGGGCTGAAGGGGACCCCTGGAGTGAGTGGCAGGAGACCGGTTCCCTCCCAAAAGGTCACAAGATCTAAAAGTACCTTTGCTATTAGGTGCTGGCGGTGTCAGGGGCCGGGACACGTGGTTGCTAACTGCTCCCTGACTACAGAGCCCATGGACTGCGGGTATAACCGCCGGGTCTCACTGTACACACAGACCGTCTGCTCTGCGAGTGCCGGCCCCCCGGATAGTGAACCCTAACTCTGCCAGGTACTGGTTAATGGGTACCCAACAGAGGCCCTCCTAGACTCAGGGAGCCTAGTGACTTTGATACATGAGTCACTGGTGGCAGGAGACAACCCCAGAGGATGGACAGTCGGGGTTGACTGTATCTATGGGGGTCTCCGAAAATACCCAACCGTGGAGGTAGTGTTGTTCACGCCATGTGGGGACACGAAACATGTGGTGGGAGTGTTAAACACTCTTCCATATGGCGCGGAAAAGGGTGTTAGAGGTAAATGGTGTAGCTCAACATACCGGTGTAGATATTGTGATTCCATGCATGGTGGTCAACAATGAGTTGCTCTATAGGGTAGATAAAATCAGGGACGAGGTCGTGGAACAGTTAGTGGTACCTCAGTCGTACCGTTGGGCAGTTCTGGAGATGGCACACACACCCCTGCTGGGTGGACACCTGGGGGTTAAAGAGACGCAAGAGTGTATCTTGCAGCGGTCCTTTTGGCCAGGGATTTACGCGGAGTTCAAAAGTACTGCGAATACTGCCCTGAGTGTCAGCTGACCACACCCACCGCAAGCTTCCTTAGTCCATTGGTACCTCCGCCAGTGATAGAGGTACAGTACAGACCAAAAGTTTGGACACACCTTCTCATTGAAAGATTTTTCTGTATTTTCATGACTATGAAAATTGTACATTCACACTGAAGGCATCAAAACTATGAATTAACACATGTGAAATTATATACTTAACAAAAAAGTGTGAAACAAAAGAAAATATGTCTTATATTCTAGCTTCTTCAAAGTAGCCACCTTTTGCTTTGATGACTGCTTTGCACACTCTTGGCATTCTCTTGATGAGCTTCAAGAGCTAGTCACCGGAAATGGTTTTCACTTCACAGGTGTGCCCTGTCAGGTTTAATAAGTGGAATTTCTTGCCTTCTAAATGGGGTTGGGACCATCAGTTGTGTTTTGCAGAAGTCTGGTGGATACACAGCTGATAGTCCTACTGAATAGACTGTTAGAATTTGTATTATGGCAAGTAAAAAGCAGCTAAGTAAAGAAAAACAAGTGGCCATCATTACTTTAAGAAATGAAGGTCAGTCAGTCCGAAAAATTGGGAAAACTTTGAAAGTGTCCCCAAGTGCAGTTGCAAAAACCATCAAGCGCTACAAAGAAACTGGCTCACATGAGGACCGCCCCAGGAAAGGAAGACCAAGAGTCACCTCTGCTTCTGAGGATAAGTTTATCCGAGTCACCAGCCTCAGAAATCGCAGGTTAACAGCAGCTCAGATTAGAGACCAGGTCAATGCCACACAGAGTTCTAGCAGCAGACACATCTCTTCAACCACTGTTAAGGGGAGACTTTGTGCAGCAGGCCTTCATGGTAAAATAGCTGCTAGGAAACCACTGCTAAGGACAGGCAACAAGCAGAAGAGACTTGTTTGGGCTAAAGAACACAAGGAATGGACATTAGACCAGTGGAAATCTATGCTTTGGTCTGATGAGTCCAAATTTGAGATATTTGGTTCCAACCACCGTGTCTTTGTGCGACGCAGAAAAGGTGAACGGATGACCCCAAACACACCTCCAGGCTGTGTAAGGGCTATTTGTCCAAGAAGGAGAGTGATGGGGTGCTATGCCAGATGACCTGGCCTCCACAGTCACCAGACCTGAATCCAATCGAGATGGTTTGGGGTGAGCTGGACCGCAGAGTGAAGGCAAAAGGGCCAACAAGTGCTAATCATCTCTGGGAACTCCTTCAAGATTGTTGGAAGACCATTTCCGGTGACTACCTCTTGAAGCTCATCAAGAGAATGCCAAGAGTGTGCAAAGCAGTCATCAAAGCCAAAGATGGCTACTTTGAAGAATCTAGAATATAAGACATATTTTCAGTTGTTTCACACTTTTTTGTTAAGTATATAATTCCACATGTGTTAATTCATAGTTTTTATGCCTTCAGTGTGAATGTACAATTTTCATAGTCATGAAAATACAGAAAAATCTTTAAATGAGAAGGTGTGCCCAAACGTTTGGTCTGTACTTTACCTTTTGAACGGATTGCAATAGACTTGGTAAGGCCCATTGTAAAATCCGCTCGTGGCCACCAACATATAGTTGTGGTTGTCGACTGTACCACCCGCTACCCGGAGGCTATACCCCTACGCCACACCTCGGCGAAACTGATTGCACAGGAGCTGTTTTCCATGTTCTGTCGCCTTGGGCTACCTAAGGAGATCCTGATGGATCAAGGGACCCCTTTTATGTCCAAGGTGACGAGAGAACTGTGCAAACTGCTAAAAATAAAACAATTGTGCACCTCGGCGTACCACCCTCAAACAGACAGGCTAGTAGAACGGTTCAATAAAACCCTCAAGTTCATGTTAAAAAAGGTGGTTTCTAAGGATGGAAGGGATTGGGACATGTTACTACCGTATTTGATGTTCGCCATCCGTGAGGTACCCCAGGCTTCCACGGGGTTCTCTCCCTTTGAGTTATTGTACAGCAGACACCTTAAGGGTCTGTTGGATGTAGCCAATTAGACGTGGGGACAAGAGCCGACTCCGCATAGGAGTATAATTGAACACATGGCTAGTATGCAGGACCGGATCGCGGCGGTCATGTCCATCGTGAAAAAACATCTGTTAGATGCCAAGGCAGCACGGAGGCACACATATAATAAAAGAGCCACGGTCAGGTCTTTTAACAATGGCGATTGGGTGGTAGTACGTGTACCATCAGCCAGTGGTGCGTCCGGGGGAGAGGTCAGGATAAGTGATGCTCTCACTAAACAACAGCGACGGGAGGCTCGCTTGTTGGTGCAGCGGAATACCGACATGTTCTCAGAGCTACCGGGTAGGACTGCGGTTCTCCAACATGACATTGTCACCGAACCTGGGGTAAGGGTACGAATGAGACCGTACCGGATACCCGAAGCCCGGAAGCAAGCCGGCACTGCTGAGATAAAACAAATGCTCCAGTTAGGAGTCATCGAGGAATGCGCGAGTCACCAGGCAGTTTCTGTCACTGCAAAATTTCAGTCTCTCTGTAGAAGTCGCAGGCAAACGCGGATGCCCTGTCCCGGGCACCCTGTATGGTGACAAATGTTCAACCCCACAAGTTTGAACAGAGGGGGGGATATGTGAAGCAGTGACTGGGATCATATACGAGGGATGTTATATATCCCCAGATTGTGTACAGAGACCTATTAAATCCATTGGAGTGCATTGCAGTCACAGACACACCTGCGGCTGCAATGCAGGAATGAAGGTGAGCATTGACCTGGTCAGGCTATCTGGCTAAGGCAAATTAGTAAAACCCGGCAGGGCCTTCATTTCTTGGAGGAGGCTACAGGAAGGCAGAGGGGCGGCCTCCTCCTTCCAACCTGGGTTTTCAAGTGGCTCTTGCCACAGGTCCTTTAAAAAACCCTGCATTAAAGATTAGTGTTGTTGAGTGTTGGGACCTGCTAGGAGCATAGCAGGAAAGCTTGGAGGGCCTGTGTGTAGCTGAACTTATGCCTGGGAAGGCTCTGTACCCATCAGGCTCTGAGTGGCCCGGCGCGGCCGTTGCAACCGTTGTTTATGGATTTATGTTAACCCGGCTGTGAACCGGAGGACTTTCTGTTTACCTGTAAGTTGATGAATAAAAGCTGTTTTTGTTGGACTTGCTTGGGTTACTGCCTCAGTTACTGCATGGGGTGAACACCGCCGCCTTACAGTCTACTACGAAGATTCTACACTTACAGCTTTGTGACCAGAAAATATTTATCCACATCGGTCATACTGGTAGAGTTCCATGGTAAAGCCTTCGCTTTATTACACTGTTCTGCTTTCTATCCAAACTGATGCAGGGGGTATTCAATTTCTAAGAGTTTTCCTAAACTGCCGTCTTTCGAATTGGTCATTTCTGGTATGGCGAACATTAGAGAAATCTGCTCTCTTTTCACTGATACAAAAGAAATTACAGTGGTCCCCCCAGAGCGAATAGCCTGCTTTATTCTCCGATTGTTGTCACGTAGGTCTTATTTATATGTGGTACATATGTAGGGCAAGTGCTTTCTTCCTCACCCCAATTAATTTTAGCGTGGTATTCATCAGCCTTCGAGTCATCTGTGAGTCCATTGTGGAATACACAATCAGAAGCTACAGTCCTGATAGAGGGGAAACTCTTCTTGTCGGTGGCTGGTCATGACTAGGGGTGTGAGAGATCCATCAAAGTTCAGGTTTCAGCGATTTCAGCTGTTGAATCAATATGAAGATGATCACTGCCCTACCCTCCCTACCTGTATATTCCTTGATATATCCTGATGTCTATTAGTTGGGTATAGTCACCTAGGTTTTGTCTATTGATTTTCAGATTAATTAATTACTAATTCATTAATCTGAAAATCATGAATTAATTAAATATATTTATTATAGTTTATTATTTATTCAATTATCATATTTAAATAACCCTTAGTAAGCATTGCAGCCTATCTTACCCATTATACTGGTGTCTTGTGTATTTTATTTCAGTAATTAAGTTTTTACTGATTCCATAAAAAAATAGATTTCTGCTACCATGCAAGTGTGCACTTATATGATTATGTGCTTTCATTGTTTGTGAATTTAGCAATAAATCCCTAAATGTTACTAACACAAATTCTGTATAAAGAACACTAATAAAAAAAAAAGAATGAAGAAATAAAATAGAGACTTTGGTCCCTGATTCATCAGATAATTTTGTGCCAGAAATATAGAGTAAAACAGTTTGAAATGTCACAAAAATTTTGCACATCTCTTAGTTGTGCAAAAAATTTGCAACGTTTGATGATTTTACGCCACCCCCGGCCAGGTCCAACTACTTTTTTTTAAAGTGGGCAGAGCTTAGATGAGAGGTGCGGCCGAATGAGGTCAATAAATTGATAGTAATTCAATCCAAAAAAGACTTGTAAATTATGAGAAAAATGTATTCCATGTAGGTAAATTAGAGACAACAGTCTACTGGAAGCGCCAAAGTAAAAAAAAGTTCATTATTGCTCCATACAGATAACAAGACAGCAACGTTTCAACCTATACAGTCTTTAGGAAACTAACAAGTAATGTTAAATGCCGCTATCAATCTCTGACAGCAGCATTAATAACATGCTGGCATGGTGGTATATCATTCTATTCTACCACTGGCGATGGATTGCTATGGCAGCCGAGGGTCTGTTGAAGACCTCCGTATTTGTCATTATGGAGCTACCTTGAAACCAGTCTGTGGCCGAGCTTCAAAGGAGGCCATGATTTTTACTATATGCAGCAACACTGTGGTATTGCTGTATATAGCCCATGCAATCAGTAAACACAGTAAATAGAAAACGTTCAAAACGCCAAAATTGGATTTTTTTTGTTGCTGCAATACCACAAAAATTGCTGTAATAAGCCCCAAAAGTCCATCAATAAAAACATTGACTCATCCGGCAAAAAAAAAGCCTTCACACAGCTCCATCGACCGAAAAATGAAAATGTTACATGTCTCGTAAAATGGTGTCACAATCAAAACATTTTTTCTCGTTTTTACATTTTTGATTTTTTTTTCACCACTAAAATAATAAAAAAGACTGACCAGTTTGGTATCGCTGTAATCGTACTGATGAGGAGATTCATATTGGCTGATCATTTCTACCACACAATGTACGCCATAAAAATAATTGCCAAGAAACATTGTCAGAATTGCTTTTTTTTCACAATTTCTCCACACTTGAAATTTTTTTGCCCATTTTCCAGCACACTACATAGTAAAATGAATGGTGTCATCCAAAACTACAACTTCTCATTCAAAAAACAAGCCATCATACGTATATGTGGACAGAGAAATAAAAAAGTTATGGCTCTTGGAAAAAGGAGAGGAAAAACGAAAATGAAGAAACGGCAATTGGTTGCGGCATCAAGGAGATACACTTGCAACTGTATTTCAGTGTATAGTTAAAATCATGGTCTCCTATGACACCCATATTCCTTCATAGGAATACCAGTATGGGAGCAATGGGGGTCTTGAGCAGGACCCAGTCTACCAAGGTAACCCATTGGTACCCCCAAGGTCACATCACAAGGGTTTAGCTGATGGGCTCTTGAAATGGAGTGACCTCGGGACCGCATGCGTTAAATGCAGTTTTCAAAGATTTACAGTAGCATTTCAGGAGCAACAATAACAGCAGCGATCAGAGCTAGTTTTAATTCTTGATTGCTATTACTGAATAACATAACCAGCATCTGCTGGGTATGTTGCGGGCTCAGCTTCCTACACCCGTACTCATACGTCACACATTGGGAACAGGATTTATATGAATTGCCAATTGATTCCCCCCCCACCCTTCAGTGGAACATGTCTAAACTGGATGAGACCAATAGATTGATAAGGCGAAGTCAGACGGCTGTATAACACGGACGACAATCGCATCGCAATGCTCGGACTGGCCGGCGGCTCTCCTGACCTGAGCATGACCGCTGCATAGAAGTACACGCTGTCACTCTTGGGGCAGGAGAGCCGCCGGCCAGTCCGAACATTGAGATGCAATCGTCGTTCGTGTTATACTGCGGTCTGACTGCATCCATAGTAATAGGATTAAAAATACATGAAATATTTTAAAGAGTTACAATTTCCTAAGGTTTTTTATCACTTTCACAAAAATAAAATAATTCCAGAAAATAAAGTCAAATAGCCTTTATTTAATAACATCTTCATACTCAATTCCTAACATCTACTTTGTTCAAGGAGTGACTTGCCAGAAATATAGCTTCCATGTTTTCATAACAAACCATGCCACAAGAGCCAAAGAATAACTGAATATTCAAAGACATTCTTTCCTTTTACAATACAGATGCATGGACGGTTTTCACAAGTTTTATGTAAAAGAAAATAATCAGTTTAAATAATTCCAAACTATTGTCTGTTCTTTCCAAAGGGAAATACAAATAAAACTCTATTTATTTAAAGCATATCAGATGCAGGATGGGTGTTAATAATATTCTGCAGCTGCTCCCCAGGGACTGCCTGGAAGCCATATGGGCCTAAGGCAAGACTAATAGTTGTATGCTGGAAATCTGGGGGGACTTGAAGGTCAGGCAATGTCTAAATATTCAAAGGCCTATACACATGTATGACTTACCAATGAGTGTTTCCTAACTCAGACATTTATGGCATATAAGAACAAGCACAGAACCTAATCTCCTCCCGAAATGTGTGAGATGGACCAGTGCTTCAGATAGATTCAGGTTCCCAAGGTGAGTCTTGCATATATTCTGTAGATTGTGAGCTCTCGCGGGCAGGGTCCTCGCTCCTCCTGTACCAGTCGCCATCACATTTTGTTAAAGATCATTGTAATTGTTCATGTGCAGTATGTATACCCCTTTTTTCACATGTAAAGCGCCATGGAATGGCTGGCGCTATAATAATAAATAATAATAATATTAAAGGTAAACTGTCACCAGGATTTCCCCATATAAAGTATGGCCAGTACCTCTATTACACCATTCTGATATGCTGTATACATGTCCCCAATCTCCTCTGCAAGGCACAAAAAAAAACTTTTATTATACTCACAGACGGCGCAGTCCAGTCTAATGGGCATCTCTGGTCTTGATCCGGCGCCTCCTCTCTTCTTACGATCGCCGTCCTCCTTCCCTTCTTCATGTGGTTGATGCATCCTACATCATTCACACAATGTCACCATCGCGCTCCTGCACTGGCTTTACCTACGGGTCATGTGCTCACGTTGGTCTTTCCCATCGCATGTGCACTACAGTACTTTGCTCTGCTCTCGGCAGGGCAGAAAGAAGTGCGCCTATGCATGAGTGCGATTAAGGGATACTGTGTGGGTGATGTAGGATGTGTCATCCCCATGAAGCAGGGAAGGAGGACGGTGATTGTAGGAAGAGAAGTGACGCTGGATCAAGACCAGAGACGCCCATTGGACTGAATCATGCCATTTGTGAGTATACTATATGGTCTTTTCTGGGTCTTGCATAGAGGATTGGGGACAAACATACAGCATAAATGTATAACGAGGGAAAAAGAAAGGGAGAGTCAGCTCACCAGTAATAGAATGATTGTTCCTTCCCCAGAAAATCCTCACAGGAAGCCGCCCTGGTTCAGGTCGATCAGATAGCAGCACAAAGGGAAAAAATCTCCAGCGAAGAGAAGTTAAAAACTTGGATCTTCCTTTATTGGACAAAGATTAAAAAATAGTTGACAAAACATGTAGAATTAACCACCAGCTAGTATTTCCAGTTACTGGGTGTTGACAGTCCGATCAACGCGTTTCGACTCAATAAGTCAACAAGATCGGACTGTCAACACCCAGTTACTGGAAATACTAGGTGGTGGTTAATTCTACAGTACATGTTTTGGAACTATTTTTAATCTTTGCCCAATAAAGGAAGTTCCAAGTTTTTAACTTCTCTTCGCTGGAGATTTTTTTCCCTTTGTGCAAACATACAGCATACTAATATGCTGTAAAAGAGGGCTTAAACATGCTGACTGTACTTTATATGGGGAAAACCTGGTGACGTGTTCCCTTTAACCTACTTATGTCCAATGACGGACATAGCACGTCATGAGCGGGTGTCAGTTCTTGCACCATGAAGTGTTATGCCCGTCATGACTTTGTACTGTCCCTGCGACTGAACTTTGAACTGTCATTGTCGACAACTATTAGTGACAGCTGAGCGGCATGGGAGGAGGTGCGGGGACCCATGTCGTTGGTCCCTGCACTCAGAATGCCATGATTGGTCAATCAATCTGACTGACCGATCACAGCATGGTCGCAAAGAAGGTGCTGAAATATCGGCACCTCCTGCCCGATCAGAGCTGCTAGTGGCCGAGCTCCTGCACTAACAACCAGGTTAAACCCCCCCACCCCGATCGCAACATTTAGGAGGCAGGCAGATGGACGGGAGCTCTGTCTTCAGATCGGCGCCCCTGCGATGATGTCTAGTTATTGCCATGGTGGCCTGAGGTCATCATGACGACCCCCGGGTCACCAAGCTACAGAAAGCTTCTGAGACCATGCTCAGAAGCTTTCTGTACAGGTATAATGCATTGCAATGCTGGTGAATTGCAATGCTGCTGAATTGCAATGCATTATACCTGCAATCAAAGTGAAAGAAGTAAAAGTCCCATAGAAGGACTAAGTAAAAAAAGTTTAAAAAAATGTAAAAACAACTGTAAAAAAAAAAAAAGTACAAAATGATAAAACATGAAAATAAAAAAATTGCACTAATAAATACACATTTTTATGTAAAAAAAAATTAAAATAAACAAAAAAGTACACATATGTGCTATTATTGCGTCTAGACGACCCGATCTATAAAAGTGTCACACTAGTTAACCCCTTCAGTGAGCGCCGCAAAAAAAAAAAGTGGCAAACTATCCTTTTTC
This sequence comes from Phyllobates terribilis, assembly GCF_046119375.1. Lineage (NCBI taxonomy): Eukaryota > Metazoa > Chordata > Amphibia > Anura > Dendrobatidae > Phyllobates > Phyllobates terribilis. The sequence goes on along the minus strand of NW_027362762.1, from coordinate 121,144,517 downwards.
ATCATACCGCTGGAAAAAAAAGTGGAATAAAACGCAATCAAAAAGACGAATGAATGTAACTAAAAGTGGTAAACTTGAAAATGTAATTTTATCCCACACAAAAAAAAACAAGCTGCCATATAGCTCCATCAGCAGAAAAATTTTAAAGTTGTAGCTTTCAGAATATAGCCATGCAAAAATAATTATTTTTTTCTATAAATGTTTTTATTGTATAAAAGCGCAAAAACATTCAAAAATGACATAAATGAGGTATCACTGTAATTGTACTGACCCAAAGAATAAAGCTGCCTTATCAATTTTACAACATACGAAACAGCATGAAAAAAAACAATTCTTGAATTGCTGGTTTTTGTTCATTGTGCTTTCCAAAAATCAGAATAGAAAGCGATAGAAAAGTGTTATGTGTGTGAAAATGGTACCAATAAAAATGTCAACTCGTCCTGCAAAAAACAACAATCCCTCACATGACTCTGTTGGCTGAAATATGGAAAAATTATTATAGCTCTCAAAATATAGCGATGCAAAATCTAGTTTTTGAAAAAAAATGTTTTTTAGTGTGTGACAGTAGCAAAACAGATAAAACCCGATATAAATATGGTATCGCTGTAATCACACCAACTCGAAGAATAATGTAATCTAATCACTTATACCGCACGAACGGCGTAAAAAATAAATAAAAACAATTTTTCACCTGCTGCTGATTTGTTCATTCTGCCTCCCAAAGATTGCAGTAAGGTTTGGCCCACACTTATCCTGCACTCTGCTGAGCGCTTACACCAGGGTTTCCGTGTAAATCTCTGAAATACGTGATTCAGATGGAACCCCCGGCGGAAGATTCCCTATAATGAGGCAGATGGAGACATTCTGGACGCTCTTTTACTTTGGGGTCACTTTTGGGGAGTTCTGCTTTCTGGCACCTCAGGGGCTCTTCTAGTAGGTCATGGCAGCCACAAACCATAACAGTAAAATCTGCACTGTAATATGGCGCTCCTTACCTTCTGAGCCTCAATAGTAGTTCCTGATAACATTGCGCCAATACCCTGCATGTAAACTGTGAGGTCCATTTCTTCGTATTAGCGTTTATAAGAATTAAAAATTTGGGGCTAAAACAAAATTTTAGCAGTAAAAAATGTAATTATTCTTTCTTCACCGCCCAATGGTATAAATTTCTGTGACGCACATATGGTGCCAACATGCTCACTGTCTGCACCCCTAAATGAATTCATTGAGAGGGGTAGTTTGCTAAATGATATCACTTAAGGGGGGGTTCTTCTGTTCTGGCACCTAAGGGGCTTTGCCAGTGTGACATGGCACCCTCAAACCATTCCAGCAAAATCTGAGCTGCAATATGGCACTTCTTCCCTTCTGAGCTTTGCACTGTGCCTCAAAAGTAGCTTTCAACCACATATGGAGTATTGGACCCCACATTTTGGAGTCCATTTTCTCCTGTAACCCTTGTGAAAAGAAAAAAATTGGGTTTAAAAGAAAATTGTTGTGGGAAAAATGTGATTTTTTTTATTTTCATGGCCCTACGTTATAAACTTCTGTGAAGTACCTGGGGGTTCAAGGTGCTCACCACACATCTAGATACATTCCTTGAGTGGTCTAGTTTCCAAAATGGGGTCACTTTTGGGGGGTTTCCACTGTTTAGGCACATCAGGGGATCTCCAAACGCGACACGGCGTCCGTTCTCGATTCCAGCCATTTTTGCATTGAAAAAGTCAAATGGTGCTCCTTCCCTTGCGAGCCTTGCCATGTGCCCAAACAGTAGTTTTTACCCACTGTGAGGATCTGAGGTTGTGGGTTGCAAGAATCACATAGGCAGGTTTACGATGAAACAATATTTTATTCCTTACATCAAAGGTCTTGGATGTAAATGGCCAAAATACATTGCCCCCAGTCCACAAGATCCCCTCCCCGGGCCGGTAGTTCCACTACCTTTGTAACAGGTAATACTCACTGTCTCTCAACTTTTGGTTGGCCCACAGATTTCATATCGCCAGCCAGTATAGTCTATATTCACATTCCACGCTCCTCCAGATGACAGATAAAAGGATAGAAGCACAGGTATCCAGTAGCAATAGTCCTTATGAACGTTCATCAAATCCAGACAACAGATCCCACAACCGTAGCACGTTTATCCAGCCCAGTCAGCAACCGATCTCCAAACTCCATAGGCCATCCATCCATGCCTCCAGGACCTTAACCAACATCCTATCCCTTCGACATCATTCCACCAACTCTCTGACTAAACATGTGGCTTCTTCCTCCCTCCCTAGGCCCTCTGAAAGGGCAGAAGTGTTCACACCCTCCCCCTTAAACATTTGCTTTTAGCTGAAAGAATGAAGAATATTCCAGAAGTCTTTCACCTGGAACTGCATGTGAGACCCTCTGTGGTGACGGTTCTGCTGGGTCTACTTTCCCCATCCACACAATGGGACTAATGGCTGTTAGAACAATGGCTTGACGCCCCTGAGACACTAGCGAGATTAATGGAATGATGGCTTTCCTTGATTACCAGTCTTGGGTCTGGCCCTATGTATGCATAAGATCCAGCCGGCACATCTTCCTCTGCTTACTGTCACTGAATGGAAGCATTGATTCATGAGGCTTAACTGCCAAGCAAAAGAATCATTAATAAAACACAGCAAGCAATTCTCTAATAAAACACAATAATAAGATCAACGGAACCGTGCTGGAAAAAGTCTGAATACCTTAGAGCCGTAGACTCCGCCCTATGTCCATTGGTTCAGTAGCCTTTAGTACGTGCCCAGCTCCTCACACCCACATATGGGGTATCAACGTACTTAGGAGAAATTGCACAAGAAGTTTTGGGGTCCATTTTCTGTTGTTAGCCTTGTGAAAATAAAAATTTGGGGGCTAAAAGAAAATTTTTGTGAAAAAAAGTTAAATGTTCATTTTTTCCTTCCACATTCCATTAATTCCAGAAAAGCACCTGAAGGGTTAATAAAATTCTTGAATGTGGTTTTGAGAAGTTTAAGGGGTGCAGTTTTGGTGTCACTTTTGGCTATTGTCTGTCATATAGGCCCCCCAAAGTCACTTCAAATGTGATGTGGTCCCTAAAAAAATGGTTTTGTAAATTTTGTTATAAAACAAGAAATTGCTGATCAATTTTTAACCCTTCTAACTTCCTAACAAAAAAAAAATTGCATTTCAAAAATTGTGCTGATGTAAAGTAGACATGTGGGAAATGTTATTTATTACTATTTTCTGTGACATAACTCTCTGGTTTAAGGGCATAAGAATTGTAAAATTGTAACATTTTCAAAATTTTTGCCAAATTTCCAATATTTTCACAAATAAATGCAAGTCATATCGAACAAATTTTACCAGCACAGTTTTGAAGTACAATACGTCACTTAAAAACAGTCTCAAAATCAGTGGGATCCGTTGAAGCATTCCAGAGTTATTACATCATAAAGTGACACCGGTCAGATTTAAAAAATGAGGCCCGGTCATTAACCTACAAAGTGGCTTGGTCCTAAATGGGTTAAAGATTGATGGCAAACACACTTCCAAACATGTTTTCTTCAAGGACATCACAACATTCACCACTTGTTTAAAGGGGTTGTTCAGGCTTGAGGTACAAGTCTGCAGTCACTCTATGTGGCTGCAAACTTTTGAATCCTCACAGCGCGCAGTGCGCGTGTTGTCAGGACTCTCCTGTGCCGACCAGATGTACAAGGCCAGGTGTTATGATGGTTTGTTGTGACCTATTACTATTCACAATGGTGGGGCTGTCAACTATGGAGCTATCCTGCTTAGGACTTCCAAACCAAAGCAGAGCTGATAAAAAGTGGGCTATTATTTCTGTTGCTTCCATGAGTAGTCAGGTTTTTTTAATTTTTTTAATTCGGCCAATTGGTTACAGAGATATGTGTCTTATTATTTAGTGCTAATTTGTATGGTGTTTACCAAGGGGGGTGGTGCTCACAGGGTAATAATAAAGACCAGCCTAAAGACATGACCCAGACAATTCTATGAGCACGTCCCCCTTGACAAAGACCATAAAAATTTGCTCTAAATAAAAAGGACAACACCTCTGGAACCACAAGGTGGATTTAAAAAAAATTATCCATTGAAGTATTCAGTGACGGATGAAGTTTATCAGAAAATCATAGTATTCCACATTTCATTACTGGACCAGTATCTTTAATGGCCAGATGAAGGCACTATTACAGTGCAGAAACATAGATTCTTTTGGAAATAGAAAGGATGAACCTGACTTGGTTTTTCTATTTTTTTTCCGTATGCATGTTGTGATAAATCTTACAAAAAAAATCTTTGTGAGGTCAACGGTAACATAAAACAATAACAAAAGAGAGCCTGAATTGTTTTAATTAAAGCCACAAAGGTCAGAATTTCGAGTATTACAATCCCATAAGTCATTTATTCTGATATGTTTGAGTAAATTAACAACCATTATATGCAGTATTACAGAAACATTGTGCTATCTTGAACATCATATTCTTTGTAAAGTAACACCATTTACAAATTACCAAACGAATGAGTCTTATATTCATCATATGCCAAGAACAAGGTAACACACAAAGTGTTCTGTGCGTTGTACGAGCTGAAAGTGTTAATTTGAACATTGTGTATTGATGAGTGCATCTAACGTAACCTCTGGCAGCGGGTGCCAGAATACACATCAGCATACTGGCCTTATTTAACATCTTTTTAAGTACAAGATTTAAAGTCAAATTCGGGAAACAATGAAGATCCCACCACCTTCTTACCTGAGCTGTATTTTTTGAAGTACTATACATTGAATAGTCTCTAGGAATTGTGCTTCAATACATGAAGATTTTGATAATAATGATAATTTTATTTCAATGGCACCAACATATTCCGCAGCACTTTACAAAGTAACACATAATTCAACAGTTGCAGAAGGTGTGAGGGTCATGCTCGTAAGCTTACAATCTATAAGGAAATAGGGGGGACACAATAGGTAAAAAGTTTTTGTCATGTATGGTTCAGCCATCACTATAATATATAGGGCATTCAAATAAAGCTGCATGTTCTGGTCACCAGCCAGTATCTGTCTGAGTGCAGTTACCGTGGGCTAATGGGTGCATAGAAGATATGGAGACACATGGAGGGAACCTGGAGCGACCAAATTCTGAGGAAAATTTAGAAAGAGGGAATAGGGGAGAGATAGATTAGTAACGTGAGATGATTAAGGTATTAATCAGACCGTCTGGAGTTGTGCATTCCAGAAAACTGATGCAGCATGAGAGAAGTCTTGAAGATGGAGGTGGGAGGTTTGAATTATGGAATATGTTAGTTTTAGGTCAATTGCAGAACAGAGATCATGAATAGCGTGATAGACAGAGATGAGGGAGGAGATGTAGGGTGTTGTAGAACTGTGGAGAGCTTTTTGGGTGAGAGAGATAAATTTATAATGTACTCTGTATTGTACTCTGTATTATAACCAGTGCAATGACTGGCACAAGGTGGAGGCGTCAGTGAAGTGGCTGAACAGAAATACGACCCTGGCTGCCACATTCAGGATGGATTGAAGAGGATAAAGTTTGGTTAGAGGGAGACTGATCACTGAAGAGTTGCAGTAGTCCAGACAAGAATGAATTAGAGTGACAGTAAGAGTTTTTGCAGTTTCAAAGGTGAGAAAAGGTCAGATTCTAGAGATGCTTTTAAGACGCAAGTAACATGAGAGAATAGGGAATAAAGTTCTGTGTCAAATATGACTCCAATACAGCAAGAGTGCTGCTTGGGATTCATGGTTGAACCAGCCAGAACAATTTAGGTTCAAGATTCGGTGTCATGACGATGGAGGACATGATGTTAGGACTAGTGATGAGCGAGCACTAAAATGCTCAGGTGCTTGAAGCTCAGGTCGAGCACATTGGAATACTCGGGTGCTCGACCCGAGCAATGAGCCCAATGTAAGTCTATGGGAAACTCAAGCATTTTTCTGGCAGTCCCCCCCGGTGGTCTGCAGAAGGTCAAAAATTGCCCAAATCGATGGGAACAGTGCTCAATTAAATGTCAGGCAGGCACAATATATAGGCTGACAGGCAGGCAGGGTATATAAGAGGGGGCATGAAAAACATAGCAGGGCACTTGGAACACACTGGTGCCCTCCGATTTTCATGCACCCGTCTCTTTCAAAAAGCCGGCCGGCAATTCAGCAGCGGCATACACCGGTACCCGACAATTTAGAACAGAAAGAATACAGCATCACACATAGATTAGATAGATAGAAACATGTCAGTCACATATATAATAAGTACAGTGACAGTGTTGGTTACTGTACTTGTCATTTAGTGTTAAAATAAAGGATTTATTAAAAAAAAAATTGGCGTGGGATCCCCCGTAATTTTAGTCTCTAGCGGAGGTTAAGCAGATGGCTGGGGCAGATGTTTGAAGCCTGGGAAGGGGGTAATACCCACGGAGCTTCCCAGGCTACTAATATCAGCCCCCAGCTGAATACCTAGCCTTTACTAGCAATTAAAATGGGGGACCAAAGAAAAAATGACGTGGGGTCTTCCTATTTTAATAGCTAGCAAAAGCTAGGCAGACAGCTGGGGGCTGATATTAATAGCCCAGGAAGGGTGCCATGAATATTGGCCCCCTCCCAGACTAGAAACACCAGCCCTCAGCCGCCCCAGAAATGGCACATCCTCTTCCCACTGCCCTGTAGCGGTGGCAGTGGGGTAATAGGGCTGGGGTTGATGTCAGCTTATAATGCCAGCTGACATCAAGCCCAGGTTAGTAATGGAGAGGCGTCTATAAGACACCCCCATTACTAACCCCATAGTGAAAGTTAAAAAAAACACCAACACCCAGAATAAAATCCTTTAATTGAAATAAACACACATTCCTTTAATGTTCTAAATTGAACTCTACTTACCGTATCGCCCATTCCAGCTGAAGCCAATGTCTTCTGCAATAAAAGTAAAATAATAAACCAACCTCATACTTACCTTTCCATGGTTCCCAGGAAATGCCTGCACTCCGCAGTGTCTCTGAAGGATGACAAGCTGGATGGCAGCATTCTGCTACCATCCAGCCTGCCATCTCAATGCCATCCCAGCGTGGGAGAATTCTCCTACTCAAGCGGTGACGTCATTTGCCGGCACCGCATGAGCAGGAGAATTCTCCCACGCTGTCAGTGACGTGCATGAGGTGAGCTGATTTTATTGGACATGAACTCGGCTCATCTGGATGCCGTCACAGCGAGACACTGAGGAGCTTCTCATTGTCTGCGGCATGGTAAGCTGGATGGCAGCATTCTGCTGCGATCCAGCCTGTGATGTCAATGTAGCAGAGCTGAAGCCGTCCTGGGAACCATGGAAAGGTAAGGATGAGGTCGGTTTATTATTTTACTTTTATTGCAGAAGACATTGGCTTCAGCTGGAATGGGCGATACGGTAAGTAGAGTTTAATTTAGAACATTAAAGGAATGTGTGTTTATTTCAATTAAAGGACTTTATTCTGGGTGTTGGTGTTTTTTTTAACTTCTACTATGGGGTTAGTAATGGGGTGTCTTATAGACACCTCCCCATTACTAACCTGGGCTTGATGTCAGCTGGCATTATAAGCTGATATCAACCCCAGCCCTATTACCCCACTGCCACCGCTACAGGGAAGTGGGAAGAGAGTGGCTAAGTGCCAGAATTGGCACATCCTATGGATGCGCCATTTCTGGGGCGGCTGAGGGCTGGTGTTTCTATCCTGGGAGGGGGCAAATATTCATGGCACCCTTCCTGGGCTATTAATATCAGCCCCCAGCCCTCATTTTTTCTTTGGGTCCCCCATTTTAATAGCTAGTAAAGGCTAGGTATTCAGATGGCGGCTGATATTAGTAGCCTGGGAAGCTCCATGGGTATTACCCCCTTCCCAGGCTTCAAACATCTGCCCCAGCCATCTGCTTAACCTCCGCTAGAGACTAAAATTACGGGGAACCACACGCCAATTTTTTTTTTTTATAAATCCTTTATTTTAACACTAAATGACAAGTACAGTAACCAACACTGTCACTGTACTTATTATATATGTGACTGACATGTTTCCATCTATCTAATCTATGTGTGATGCTCTATTATTTCTGTTCTAAATTGTCGGGTACCGGTGTATGCCGCTGCTGAACTGCCGGCTTTTCATGTTTCACTGTGAGCACTGTTCCCATCGATTTGGGCAATCACTGTAATGCCACAACCACCATGGCTGTGGCATTACAGTGAGTGGCAGACAATCCCTGCATGATTGTCGCTCTAAAGAGCGCCAAACATGCAGGATGGGGACCCGAGTTCCCGCCCGAGCATCGCACAAGTGACTAGCCCAGGGGATGGGGATGACTCGGTACCCGGGCCTTTGCCTGGCCTTGGGGATGTTGCGGTGGTCGGCTCCCGGGCCCGTACCCTGGGGTCAGTTTTAAAAAGGGGATTGTATACTGGGATAATAGGTTTCTTAGTTTTATGAAAGTTTGTGACGCCACCTGTGGGTTCTGGTGAGAATCACCAGCGCTGCGCAGTCCACTGAGGCCGGTGATAAGGCAGCTCGATGGTATAGCTCCCCACAGGTGGAGCTAGGCCTCAGGGCAGCGTACGGAGAGGGGGATGCAGGACAGGCGAGACTCAGTCGGGTCAGAGCAAGAACAGGGACAGACACGGTGGTCACTTCAGTACCTTTTACTGGTGAAAAATCAGGCATATCCCGGAGCACTGTAGGGTGAAGGGTGCATATCAGGATCCTCCCCAATGAGCGGGTGTAGGGCCTCCTGTTTCTTGCCTCTGCGTAGTAAGTTTCTGACCTGCCTGGAGCGAGGCCTAACTTTGTCTCTGTCCTGCGCTGGCTGACCTTGTGGTAGGGCCTTTTCTTGGAATACACGCTCCTCAGCTTGTGGGGCCTATGTGTCTCCCGGCTCTGTTACGTATCAGCACTTTAGCGATCCTGGGACCTGTAGTACTCCAGGGATTCCGGTTATGCCTTACTGGGTCATAGAGATCCCGGTAAGCTCGAACCCGGTGTCTGGTAAACTCTTCGGGGTGAGCTGGTTAAGCTCCTCTGCCCCCTATGTACTAACTCTCCACTCGCCTTCGGCGTACTCGGGCCCTCACTAGGCTACTCACACTAACGGCAGCTTGCCGCGCTTCACCGATCTTAAGCTCACTATTCTGAGCTACAACTGAGTCTGGACTGTGCTCCACTGCAGGCTGACCTCTCTCATGCTTCTTTACTGCAGGAACTCTCTCAACAGACTGAACTACCTAGCTCCACCTTCCCTATTTATATCCCTAACGGGCTCCCTCTGCTGGTCTGAGGTGGAAGGTGGAGATGTGTGAATGTTTATGGGGGCCTCTTGTGGAGGAATCCATCAATGCACTCTTCTAGGATCTGTGATACCAAGCGCAGCTGGGCGTCACATTCCCCCCTAGCAAAGCTCAGCCCTCCCTGGCTGAAGTCCATTTTAAAACAACAACAAGAAACATGAACAATCTTCCCTTTATGGGAGGCACCAAGCTTAAACGTTGCATAACAATATAAACAAATACAAAGCGTCCTCAGAGTTCAAGTCTCTTATGGTGAGGTTCCCATACAGGATGTCCATCTCACAGGGTAGAGTACTTGATAGTTTGAGGGACCTGTCCCACACCCTCAACGTAGGCCCTGGGGTGGCTGCAGGGCATGAAGATCCCGAGTTGGACCTCCAGTAGAGCCACTCCAGACAGGTTTTACTTCTGAGGTCACCTAGAAGGGCACTCCAGGGAGTGCAAATATTTACAAGAAATAGTTTTTGGGCTGCACACAGTCCTCAGCCACGGAGTTCTTTATGCAAACAATAAAGGAATTAATAAGGTAAAGTGTCCATGTCACTTGAACTGTTCAATAATAAAGCAAAGCACAAAATAATACACATATGCATAAAAATACACAATTAATACAGTACTTTACAATTTAATGCCCAAGGGGTAACTATCTACATTTTCAGACATCTGACTATTTTACTGAGTGTATCTGGCAGGGGTTTTACCTCGCGTGCTACGTGTTGTTCTGCGTAGTACCGGGATGCGTGAAGTACTAGTAGGTGCACTACCTCCCAATGTGTCAGTACTAGGTGTGGAGGGGCTACAAGGCTGCATTGACCTCACTACTGGACTAGCAAGCATACCATTGGCTGGGCCTTCTTGCTCTGTTCCAACCGGGGATCCTTATTCCGGGGATTCTGCTTGAGCAGGCTCTTCTGCAGCACTTATAGGTTCTTCTTGCTGTGGGTAGAAGGTGATTACAGGGATGACTACTGCTCCTCCTAGTTGAGGCCAATCTGCCGGGAAATCTCCTAAGTCAGTGTGGATCACTGCTTCTTCAGGTTCCTCCGGTTTGGTGAGAGACACTTCTTCTTGGGGTTTTAGTAGGTCTGGACACAACTTTTGGTGATCCCTGGACACTGTTGCAGACGTTCTTCCTCCATCTCGACTAATTATGCAGGTCTTCTTATTATCAAATCTTGACTGTAACACAGTGTAGGGTTCTCTCTCCCACTGGTCATCAAGTTTATGGTTTCGTCTTTTCCTTTTCAATACTACTTCACCAGGTGTGAAGGGTTCTGCGGGCGTGTTTGTGTTGTAGTGCGCCTCCTGCTTTTCTCTCACCCGAGTGAGACTGTCCTCGACACAGGCTTGTACTCTTCTGTACTGCTCCTGTCTGGTCGTGTCCCAGTCCTCAGTGGTCATATCAGCTTCAGGCTCAACAACACCAAGCTCCAGATCCATGGGCAGCTTTGCTGGCCTTGCCCGCATGAGATATGCCGGAGTACAGTTGGTGGAACTTATTGGTATATGATTGGACAGATCTACTAGGTCAGGTAGTAGGTCTGGCCACTGGTTCCACTCCTCAAGTGGTATGGTCTTTAGCAGGTCGATGATGATGTTATTCATCTTCTCACAGAGACCATTAGTTTGTGGGTGGTACAGTGTAGTTATCTTCTTACATCCGTAGAGATGGCAGAACTCCTTGAACAACTCAGCCTCAAAGGCCGGGCCTTGGTCCATCAGCACCTGCTCAGGATAACCATAGGGTCTACAGAAATACGCTTGAAACGTCTTTGCTGCTGTCTCTGCCGTCAGGTCTTTGACGGGGGCGACCACCAGGAAACGTGAGTAGTGATCCACCATGGTCAGGGCATAAGAGTACCCTGACCTGCTGGAGGACAGCTTGACATGGTCCAGGGCCACGATCTCCAGAGGTCAAGTCGTCTTGATGGGTTGCAGGGGTGCCTTCTGGCTGCTGTAGTCTTTTCTTCTAAGGCCACAGGGTCCACAGTCTCGGCACCACCGCTCAATGGAACTGCGCATTCCTACCCAGTAGAATTGACACTTCAGCAGGGTCTCTAGCTTTTTCTAGCCAAAGTGCCCCGCCTGATCGTGGTAGGCCTCCAAAACCATTTGGATGTCTGTCTTGGGGACCACTATCTGCCATACCATCTCATGGGTTTTTAGATTGACGTACCTCCGGCACAGCTTCTCACGGTAGATAAACAGCCGGCTTCTCTCGTTCCACAGCTGCTTTGCTTTCAGAGATGCGTCTTTTTCCAGGGCGGAACCTTCTTGGGTTATCAGCTCCTTGATGCGGCTGACAACCGGGTCACTGTCCTGGGTCTCTTTCCAGCTGTGGTGAGGCAGGGGGTTTAACGTCTTTCCATGCTGCCTCCTGGCGGCTCGTTGCTCGAGGATCATCCCATTCCGGTGAAAGGCAGGTAGCTCAATCTCTTCCAGGTCATCCACTTCTTCTTCTGTGTCTGACTGGTGAGGCATCCTGGACAGGGCATCGGCGTTGGCGCTCTTGCGGCCCGCCTGGTATTTAATTGTAAATTGGTAATTTGACAGCCGAGCCATCCATCGTTGTTCCAGTGCTCCTAGCTTAGCTGTTTCAAGATGGGTCAAGGGGTTGTTATCAGTGAAGGCAGTGAACTTGCTGGAGGCCAGGTAGTGCTTAAACCTTCCAGTGATGGCCCAGACCAAGGCCAGGAACTCCAACTTAAAGCTGCTATAGTTCTCTGGGTTTCTCTCGGTCGGGCGGAGCTTCCTGTTTGCGTATGCGATCACTTTCTCTTGGCCATTCTGCTTCTGACTTAATACAGCTCCCAATCCTTCGTTGCTGGCGTCTGTATACAGTAGGAACGGTTGGCTGTAGTCAGGGTAGGCTAGGATCTCATCACCTGTCAGGTTCTCCTTCATCTCCTGAAACGACTCGGCTTGCTCCTTACCCCAGTGGAATGGGGGGTTTCTGCCTTTGGGGGACTGCCCTACCAGGAGGTCTTGCAGAGGAGCTGCTTTCTTAGTGTAGTCTTTTACAAACCTCTGGTAGTATCCTACTAGTCCCAGGAACTGACGCACCTCCTTGAGGTTCTTCGGCTCCGGCCACTTCTGGATGGCAGTAACCTTCTCCGGGTCTGGTGCTACCCCTTCCGGACTGACAATGTGCCTCAGGTACTGTACCTTTCTCTTGAGCAGGTGGCACTTTGAGGGTTTCAACTTCATCCCGTACCGGGACAGTGACTCAAATACCTCTGCCAGGTGTTTCAAGTGGTCCTCATACGTTTTGGAGTACATTATCACGTCGTCCAGGTAAAGTAACACAGTCTCGAAGTTGCGGTGTCCCAGGCAGCACTCCATCAATCTCTGGAACGTTCCATGGGCATTGCAGAGTCCAAACAGCATACTGTTGAACTCGCAGAGTCCCATCGGGGTAGTGAAGGCCGTCTTCTCCCGATCCTCCTCAGCCACCTGCCAGTACCCACTAGTGAGGTCAAGGGTGGAAAAGTAATTTGCAGACTTTAAGGCAGCTAGGGACTCCTCTATGCGTGGTAAAGGGTATGCATCTTTATGTGTAATGCGATTTACTTGTCGGTAATCTACACACATTCTCATGCTCCCGTCCTTTTTCCTAACTAGCACTAGGGGAGCTGCCCAGGGACTACAACTATCCCTTACCACCCCCGCCTTTCTCATATCGTGCAGAATTTCCTTAGCCTTCTGGTAGTGTGCTGGTGGTATAGGCCTGTAACGTTCTTTGATGGGTGGATGGTCACCTGTGGGGATATGGTGTTGAACCCCCTTAATCCTCCCGAAGTCAAGTGGATGTTTACTAAACACCTGCGCGTATTCTTGAACCACCCGGTGTACACCCTGTTTTTGATGGGCAGGAGTGGTGTCTGTCCCAACATGGAGCTGCTGACACCAATCCTCCACCTGGGTTGCAGGGTCATTATCCTCCACTTCGTCTGGTGAGGTTAAGGACTCTGCCTTGTGAATGCAGTTGTTATTTACAGCATGTAATTTGGCAACAGTGGCATAACGTGGCAATCTGACCTCATCTTCCCCACAGTTGAGAAGACGGACGGGCACCCTACCATTGCGTACATCTACCACTCCTCTGGCGGTTAAGAGCGTGGGTCTGTGCTCGGAGCAAAGGGGTTCTACTACCGCCTGGTAGCTCTGTCCTCTAAGACCTATAGCAGCTCTACACCAGATAAGCATTTCAATCATTGGGGGAATGACAATGGGTATGGGGTTCGTCACCCGCACATTACCGATTTCTCCTTCTGTTAACCTTACTTGCTGTTGGTACATCAGGACTCGGATCTCCTTCTGCAGTGCCCTCCTCTGTCTTGGTCTGGCAGTGTCAGCTGTCTGTTGGAGCAAGAACACAACTTCTCCCAAACAGTTACCAACAATGTTAGTGCCAAGTACCATATACGGATTGGTGTCATCAGGATTAGTCTCTACTACAATTAGCCCCTGGTCCTTCAGCTCCACTCTCCCCACAATTACAGTCACATTATTAACCCCTATTAGGTTAAGGGGAAGTCCATTTGAGGCATAAACAGAAAGATTTTGAGCTGGCGGACGTAGGTCGTCCATTGGCCAGAACCTCTTGTAGAGGATGTCAGGCATTATGGTTACCTGAGATCCTGTGTCCAGCAGAGCGTGCATCGGGATGCCGTCCAGCACAATGGACAGGAAAGGTCTTCCTCCAACGAACCTGTTATACCAGTCTGAAGGGCCTGGGGAATTTACTCCTGGGTGTCGGCCCTCGGCCCCAGGGTTTTCTCGTTTAAAGGACAATTCTGGGCGGTATGTCCGGTCTTGCGGCAGCGGTAGCAGGTAGGGTCCTTTTGTGGACTGCGCTGGTCACTGATCCTCGTAGAGGGTGGTGTTGGCCTCCTCCTCCTTTGCATCCAGGGGACATCCTCAGGGCTATCGGCTAACAGGATTTTCCCTCCTTCCTCGGGCTCCGTCCGCAGCTGCAGAGCACTCAGCACAGTGGTCAGGGTTTTGCTCAACTGGCGCACTTCAGAGCGCAGACTGTCCAGCTCTCTAGGGGACGTTGCTGGAACCTTGGCTTAAGCAGCCACTGGGGAAAAGGTGGGTGTAGCAGGCACTGGGGTAGCCCCACCCTAGTAACATTGGATGGCATTTGTTTCCAGGGGCTGAAGTCCTTTTATAGCCATGTCCTTAAGATTGTCAAAGGTGACATCTGGATGATCTAAGGACCACCAACGCACAGTCCTGCTCTCCTCTGGAGACCTCAGTCCTCGGACAAACTGTTCCTTCAGCATTTTGTTCTCATTTTCGATGCTGGTTGGACTAACCTGTTTCAGAGCCCGCAGAGCCCCTTGTAGACGCCAGGCGTAGTCCCAAACATTGTCCTCTGGCTGTTGGGAACAGTTGTAGAACCTCATCCGGAGGTCCGCCTCAGTATGATCCTCAAAAACAGTCTGTAGCTTTTGAAAGATTGCGGACACTGACTCCTGGTCTGCGGCCGAGCATGTTTCCACTGCTTGCCTGTCATAGAGTACATGTCCAAGATACCGCATATCTTCCGTTTGAATCCAGACAGGGTATCTGGTTTGCCGTTGTACTGGGGGAGCCACTTTGCTCCAGAAAGGAACGGTAAAGTTATGGGAATGACAGGGGTTACAGGCGCTGCTGGTGGAGTGGCCGCCTCGGCCTGCCTGGCGTCGGGCGCGGGTTGAACATCAGGGCCGTTAACCAGTATTCCGGCATTGTGCTGTTCCTCAGACATTTTGGCGCCCCCCTAGCGAACCGTGGCCTACCTTCTTTTCTTTTCTTCTGGTAGGCCGCAGCTCCGCAGGTGACGGTCGTCTTCAGGACCTTGCGTCGCTTGCGTCCTACGTCAGAGCGTTCAGCGACGCTCCTTACAGGACCTGGCGCTTCTTGGTTTGACATCGAAGCGTGGGGCGTATCCAGGGCTTCGCACTCTTTTGCAGGTACGCCCCTCAGTTTCCCGCGGTTACTCTCTTCTTCCCGCTCGACGGCCCAACAATGGCGGCAATCTTCACCACAGTTTAACATACACAGTTTTTAATTAAAGGCGCACAGTACCCGGTGGCAACGGGCATAACACTCCGTCGTAGCAGCGGGCACGCGATCCTGTTCGTGACGCCAGGAAAGATGACTAGCCCAGGGGATGGGGATGACTCAGTACCCGGGCCTTTGCCTGGCCTTGGGGATGTCGCGGTGGTCGGCTCCCGAGCCCGTACCCTGGGGTCAGCTTTAAAAAGGGGATTGTATACTGGGATTGTATACTGGGATAATAGGTTTCTTAGTTTTATGAAAGTTCGTGACGCCACCTGTGGTTTCTGGTGAGAATCACCAGCGCTGCGCAGTCCACTGAGGCCGGTGATAAGGCAGCTCGATGGTATAGCTCCCCACAGGTGGAACTAGGCCTCAGGGCAGCATACGGAGAGGGGGATGCAGGACAGGCGAGACCCAGCTAGGTCAGAGCAAGAACAGGGACAGACACGGTGGTCACTTCAGTACCTTTTACTGGTGGAAAATCAGGCACATCCCGGAGCACTGTAGGGTGAGGGTGCATATCAGGATCCTCCCCAATGAGCAGGTGTAGGGCCTCCTGTTTTTTTCCTCTGCGTAGTAAGTTTCTGACCTGCCTGGAGCTAGGCCTAACTTTGTCTCTGTCCTGCGCTGGCTGACCTTGTGGTAGGGCCTTTTCTTGGAATACACGCTCCTCAGGTTGTGGGGCCTATGTGTCTCCCGGCTCTGTTACGTATCAGCACTTTAGCGATCCTGGGACCTGTAGTACTCCAGGGATTCCGGTTATGCCTTACTGGGTCATAGAGATCCCGGTAAGCTCGGACCCGGTGTCCGGTAAACTCTTCGGGGTGAGCTGGTTAAGCTCCTCTGCCCCCTATGTACTAACTCTGCACTCGCCTTCGGCCTACTCGGGCCCACACTAGGCTACTCACACTAACGGCAGCTTGCCGCGCTTCACCGATCTTATGGCGCCGGCACACCTTAAGCTCACTATTCTGAGCTACAACTGAGTCTGAACTGTGCTCCACTGCAGGCTGACCTCTCTCAGGCTTCTTTACTGCAGGAACTCTCTCAACAGACTGAACTACCTAGCTCCACCTTCCCTATTTATATCCCTAACGGGCTCCCTCTGCTGGTCTGAGGTGGAAGGTGGAGATGTGTGAATGCTTATGGGGGCCTCTTGTGGATGAATCCATCAATGCACTCCTCTAGGATCTGTGATACCAAGCACAGCTGGGCGTCACACAAGTACTTGGCGAGCTCCGAGCATCTCGAGTACTGAGATGCTCGGGCGAGTACCGAGCAGTGGCGAGCATGCTCGCTCATCACTAGTTAGGACCCCTTCACACGTCCATGTTTCCAATATGTGTGGTGTCATTTTTCACTTACCGGAGATATACACATGTCCATGTTTTCAAATGGTCTGTGTGTCCGTGTGACCCACACGTAGACAAGACCACTTTTTTCCAGCAGCACAGATGAAAATACATACCGCACACATGCACATGAATGTCTATCAGGCACCCCATTACTAACCCAGTAATAAAAAACACAAAAAAATACTTTATTTGAACAAACTCACCCCACACTTTCCCTGGCTCACCAATTTATTATAAAAAAAATAATCCCACGCAGGTCTGACGTAGTCCAGGGAATGCAACATAGTCCACAAATGGAAACCTGAAACATATAAAAAGACAGAAACAAAAACAAGACACTCTCCCTTGTTCATGTAATGCACGCGCCCGGACTGACTGGCGTGTGCGTGTATATGTAGTGATTCCACTGGACCGTACCGGAGAGTGAATGCCTGGAGGGGTGTAACTAAGTATCCACCCAATCCGACCAAGGTCGCACGACGGCATACGACGCCAGTGCACCAAGGAGGAACTGAGCAGAGGGACCAGGTGCTACTCCAGGTCAGACCCCGGACACGGCTGTTGACCCATACCGGGGAATACAGGAACAGGCAGGTTAGGCTGGCACACAGACTGGTGGGTATAGGCAGACACGGCTGGTATGCAGACGGGTGGATGCTGGCAAGCACGACTGGTATGCAAACAGGGAGGTACTGGCAGGTACGGCCGGTATGCAGGCAGGTGGATGCTGGTAAGCACGACTGGTATGCAGGCAGGGAGGTACTGGCAGGTACGACAGGTTGGAGCACAGAGTGGATAGGACCCAGTACAGACTGGGACTCAGGAACAGAACCACAGATGCGGTGGACAAACACAGCAGAGTGAGGCGGCCTGGAGCGGCGAGCAAGAGCAGAGCAAGACGAGACCGCCTGGAGCGGTGAGCGAGAGTAGAGCAGGACGAGGCCGCCTGGAGCGGTGAGCAAGAATGGAGCAGGACGAGACTGCCGGAGCAGTGAGCAAAGGGTCAGAGCAGAGAGAGACTGCCGGAGCAGTAAGCAAAGGGTCAGAGCAGAGCGAGACTGCCGGAGCAGTGAGCAAAGGGTCAGAGCAGAGCGATGCCGGAGCAGTGAGCAAAGGGTCAGAGCAGAGTGAGACTGCCGGAGCAGTGAGCAAAGGGTCAGAGCAGAGCGAGACTGCCGGAGCAGTGAGCAAAGGGTCAGAGCAGAGCGAGACTGCCGGAGCAGTGAGCAAAGGGTCAGAGCAGAGCGAGACTGCTGGAGCAGTGAGCAAAGGGTCAGAGCAGAGCGAGACTGCCGGAGCAGTGAGAAAAGGGTCAGAGCAGGCAAGAACCGCCAGAGCGGTGAGCAAGGCAGAGCAGGCAAGAACCGCCGGAGCGGTGAACAAGGCAGAGCAGGCAGAAACCGCCGGAGCGGCCAGCAAGGCAGGGCAGAGGGGACAGGGCTCTGTTCACACGGAACAGACTGGAAGGGAAAGGCAGAAACAGATACACACAAGATACTTGCAATGAAGTAGCGAGTGGACTCTAAACTAACAAACGGAAGTACAGCGACAACAAGTAGGAGTTAGGTGCAGGTTCAGACTCTGCAGAAAAAGGGAAGGTACAGACATAGAGAAAAACAGGAGACAGGTTAGGAGACAGTTCAGACAGGAACTGTTACTGCAACAAATACAGGAACGAGCCAAGGTAAAGCCAAGTGCTGGTTCAGACAATGCAGGAGAAAGGGAAGGTACGGACATAGAGAAAAACAGGAAGCAGGTAAGGAGACAGAGGGCGGAACGAACAGGCCAAGAGCGTGTTCACACGGGCCTGGAATTACAGCCTCCAGGAAAGGCAGAAAGACAGCTGGCTAGAGTGCACAGACAGGACACAGTTCAGACACGGAAACTGATGCCGCAAGGCAGGAAACATAGACAGGACCTGGCACATCAGTGACTAGAAGCCAACTGACAGAACAAGATGCTCAGGCATGGATTCCAAGGAGGAGCTGGTTTAAATACCAGGTGACAGACAGCAATAGGCTGAGGACGCATTAGGGGTGTGTCTGTGTAACGGGTCTGGGAGGCGGAACCTCTGAACAACTATACAAGGGGGCGGCCCTCGTAAGGAAGCGGGTGGCGCCCAGGGAAGACGGGCAGGTAGTCACAGCAAGCGACAGGGACAGTCTCTGGGTAAACGGGCAAGTGGTCACAGCAAGTGACCGGGACAGTCTCTGGGTAAACGGGCAGGTGGTCACGGCAAATGACCGGGACAGTCTCTTGACAGGCGGGTGATTACGGCAAGTGACGGCAGAGCCTCCAGGTAGGCAAGCAGGCTGGTAGCAGGTGGACGCTCCCAGGTGAGCGGGCAAGAGTCTCTGGACAGGCAGGTGGTCACAGCACGTGACGGCAGGGCCTCCAGGTAGGCTAACAGGCAGATAGCAGATGAGCGCTCCCAGGTGAGCGGGCAAGAGTCACTGGACAGGCAGGTGGTCACAGCACGTGACGGCGGAGCCTCCAGGTAGGCTAGCAGACAGGTAGCAGGTGAGCGCTCCCAGGTGAGCGGGCAAGAGTCTCTGGACAGGCTGGTGGTCACAGTACGTGACGGCGGAGCCTCCAGGTAGGCTAGCAGGCAGGCAGCAGATGTGCGCTCCCAGGTGAGTGGGCAGACGGATCCATAGACAGACTGGCAGGGCTGGTAGGCAGACTGTCGGACCGCAGGAATAGAAGCAGGTTGACACGAGACAGGCAGGTATCAGACAGGAAACTGGCAGGAAACTGGCAGGTAACTGGCAGGTAACTGGAAACGGGACCTGAGGGCTGAAGCAGAGTGATGAACTGTGCTACAACATTGCTCGGGCACCTCCATCTTGGAGGAGGTGCCTTATATATGGTGAAGTCCTCCGGCCATTGGCCGGGGACTCCTTAGGACGGCGCGCGCGGCCCCTTTAAGAGAGGGGGAGCGCGCGCGCCCTAAGCACTGTGGTCGGGAAGGAGCGCGCGCTGCTAGCAGAGCGGGAGGAAGACGCCGGGCACGGAGCGGAGAGGTGAGGGGAACAGCGTCCCTGCCTAGCAGGAGGCAGGGACGCCGACGCTACAGTCTGCAGCAGCTACAAGAAACAGGAAGTTCGGCGGGCGTCGCCCTAAGCAGCCAGAGCAGAGCAAAGCAAACAGTATGGAAAGAAGCCAGAGTGGCAGTCTGGACTGGAAATCAAGTGCGCGCTCTTGCACAGTGGGAGATGGACCACTATGCAAGGACGCCGCCAGGTATGTTACAGTTCACCAATTTGTTATATAAAAAAAAGTTCCCACGCAGGTCCAATGTAGTCCAGCGCTTCCCACGATGTTCCCCGAATCCAGCTCACGCTGCGCTCAGCGGTACACAGTGACTGTGAATAGCAGTAATGTTACTGACATCACCGCTCTTAACAGTCGCCGGATACAGACATCACCGCTCATCAGAGTCGCTAACTCACGCTGTGCTCAGCGAGTAGTAACGTTACTGATCTTCACAGTCTCCGGGTCTCGCTGAAGGCAGTATGAGCAGGATCTGGGGAATGTCTTGGGAAGTGCTGGACTATGTGGGACCTGTGTGGGAACTGCTGGTAAAAGTATGAGAAAAGGAAAGAGGTGTGAGCCAACAATTAGACAAGAAGTGCCAATGAGCCTGAATTGCAGGGGGCCATGTGTCACAATTGGCAACAGACTGAAGACATACAGCTCCTGAGACCTGTGTGTAACGGGTCTGGGAGGCGGAACCTCTGAGCTACTATAGAAGGGGGCGGCCCTTGTAAGGGAGCGGGTGGCAGTCTCTGGATGAACGGACAGGGAGATACGGCAAGTGATCAGGGCAGTCTCTGGGTAAAGGGTAGGTACGACCTGTGATGGCAGAGCCTCCGGGTAGGCTAGCAGGCAGATGGTAGATGTGTGCTCCCAGGTGAGCAAGCGAGAGTCTCTGGAATAGCAGGTGGTCACGGCACGTGACGGCGGAACCTCCGGGCTGGCAAGCAGGCAGGTAACGGAGAAGCGCTCCCAGGTGAGCGGACAAGAGTCTGAAGTAGCTGATGGTCACAGCACGTGACAACGGAGCCTCCGGGCAGGCAAGCAGGCAGGTAACAGAGAAGCGCTCCCAGGTGAGCGGGCAAGCTGGTCCATAGACAGACTGACCGGAGTTGTAAGGCAGACCGTCGGACCTCAGGAAAGCAGGCAGGTAGCTGATGTGCGCTCCCAGGTGAGCGGGCAGGCTGGTCCTTTAGACAGACTGACAGGAGTAGTAAGGCAGACCGTCGGACCTCAGACTGGCAGACAGGTAACAAGTATTCAGGCAGGAATCTGGCAGGTAACTGGCAGGAAACTGGCAGGTAACTGGCAGGTAACTGGCAGCGGGACCTGAGGGCTGAAGCACAGGTGAGACACAGGTGCAAACAACATTGCTCGGGCACCTCCATTTTGGAGGAGGTGCCTTATATATGATGAAGTCCTCCGGCCATTGGCCGGGGACTCCTTAGGACGGCGCGCGCGGCCCCTTTAAGAGGAGGGGAGCGCGCGCGCGCCCTAAGCACAGGGGCCGGGAAGGAGCGCGCGCTGAGAGCAGAGCGGGAGGAGGACGCCGGGAAGGAGCGCGCGCTGACAGCAGAGCGGGGAGAGGACGCCGGGCACGGAGCAGAGCGGTGAGGGGAGCAGCGTCCCTGCCTAGCAGAGGGCAGGGACGCCAGCGCTACACTGTGTCTCAACTGACAAGAGTTTTATTACACATACCTCACTCAGCTGCTGGGAGTACAGCTGTGCTATGTGAAGAAATATGTCTTAAACCATGTTGTGCTCGGCGAGTAGATCTCCAGGTTCATCCTCCTCCGTCAGTCTGAGAGCTTTATGGCAAGAGACTGACTGCGCCCAACTGAAAAACAATAAAAAATATTGCTGGACGTAACCCCCATTGTGCTCAGTGAAGAATAGATAATCTTCACATATCACAACCCTGCTCCCGGCTGACTGAGGTATGTGTGATACAGCTCTTGTTGTTGAGACTCAGGTCTCAGGAGCTGCATGTCTTCAGTCTACAGCCAATCCTGACACATGATTGGGACAGGCTGCAATTTGAATTATATCAGTGATGCCATTTTAGCTTATTCTCGGAGAACCCCCTCTAATGTTGAACAATTTTTTGGGGTAGAAAATCTAAAATCAGTAGATTAGGGCTATGTGCACACATTGAGTAAATTGATGCAGACATTTTTGCACTATTTCTGCGTCTCTTGGCAGGAAAAACATGCGATTTTGCCGTGTTTTTGATGCGTTTTTGCCCTGCACTTTTGACTGATTTGAGTGAAGTCGATGTTGAAAAACGCTGGCAAAAACTCACAGAGAATTGACATGCTGCAGATTGTTTTCTGCACCAAATCTGCAAATCACAAATAACCAACGTGTACATGACTCTTTAGGTTTCTCATTCACTTTGCTGGCATCTGAATTGCTTCAGGTTTTGCTATCAAATATGCATGACAAAAATGCACCAAATCTGCAACGTGTGCACTAGCCCAGTGGTCCCCAACCTTTTTTGCACCAGGGACCGGCTTGAAGCAAGATCATTTTTCCATGGCCCAGCAAGGAGGGGGTGGGGTGGGCGGGGCTTTGGTCATATGGGGGCGGGGTAATGGAGGGATTTGGAGTTTAGTGCATACTTATCATATAGTGTAGACCAGGTCCCCGCCAGGAGCTATGCCAGGAGCCCCACATAATGTGCTGTGCCAGGAGCCGCATCACTGAGGCCCCATCACGCCCTGCAGCAGGACAGGGCAGCTGTCCTGACAGCTGCTGTTCAGCTGCATTTACTTCATCCCAGGGGCGGACACAGACTGTAGTGGGCCTCTGTGCAAGAAATTTTTGGGGGCCCCCCCCGCCCTTCATAAGGCAACAAAGTTATGTAAACATAACCCCCCCATGTGCATCTCTCACCCCCCCATGTGCAGCTCACCCCCGTGCATCTCTCATCCCCCTCCGTGCATCTCTCATCCCCCTCCGTGCATCTCTCATCCACCCCCCGTGCATCTCTCATCCACCCCCCGTGCATCTCTCATCCCCCCCGTGCATCTCTCACCCCCCGTGCATCTCTCATCCACCCCCCGTGCATCTCTCATCCCCCCCGTGCATCTCTCACCCCCTGTGCATCTCTCATCTCTCCCCTCCCTCCCATGTGCATCTCTCATCTCTCCCCTCCCCCCATGTGGATCTCTCATCTCTCCCCTCCCCCATGTGCATCTCTCATCTCTCCCCTCCCCCCCATGTGGATCTCTCATCTCTCCCCTCCCCCATGTGCATCTCTCATCTCTCCCCTCCCCCCATGTGCATCTCCCATTCCCCCCACTCCTAGTTAATTGTATTTAAAAAAAAATAAAACTTGTTATACTTACCCCCATGCGATCCCTGCAGAATCCTGGCGCTCGTCCAAATCGCTGACACCAGGTTCTCCTGACTTCCGGCCATGTGACGGCGCCGTCACATGACCGGAAGTCAGGGGAATCATGAAGGTGCTGCCGCAGCAGCGCAGCGCTAAGATGTCCCGGACCCGGCGCTTAGCATGCGGCCGGGGGCCCCATGAGGAGAGAGACGCACAAGAGGGGGGCTCCGAGGGGGCTCCTACCGGCCGGGCCCCATACTGGAGTCAGGGCAGTCATGCCCTGATGGCGGCCCTGCTGGAGGCTGGAGGGGCCCCCTCTCCCCGCGGACCGGCTGAAAAACCCCAACGGCCCGGTCCTGGTCCGCGGACCGGCGGTTGGGGACCTCTGCACTAGCCCTTATATATAGGAAATTTGTTAGAAAAAAAACTATTAGAAGAGCTAAAAGAAAATAGAATAGAATGTTATTTTTCAATTACTTCCATTTACAAATGTTCAGTTATTCCCTAGTAGAGTAGTACCAAAGACAAAACTTATGTCATAGCCTGAAAAAAAAATTGTACATTATTGTTTATACACAGAAGATTTATTGTTACTTAGAGCAGAGGGTAGAAATTCTTTTTTATTTAAAACAGATGTTAAATCTGCCTTGTTACCTGATAATACAAAAAAGAACCCATAGGTTTTCAATTTTAAGGAGAGTTTTATTTTGATAGATGTTTCCTGATGAAATTCAATGTATCTTACTTTCATTTTAAAGCATTTCCACATTCATTGCCTTAGTGTGATTTCCTGGGGATTGAAAAATAGTTCACTATTTAGATTAATTTTTCTTCTTAAGTGTTTCTGCTGAAGTTCATTTCAATTTATTACATTTATTTTGTGAATATTTGTGACTTCTTTGCAATTCTGTAAGCCAAAGAAAGGGAATTAAATACTTTTTCAATGCAATTTCATATAGAATTAATTAAAACTGTTTAGAACTAGAACTAATTTTGTCAAAATTTTTACTGGCTAAGAAAACTAAGTAATGAAAATCCATTTTGGGTTTATTGGTATTTGTGTTTAGAATAATCTCAACTGGATAAAAATTTTATAGGCTTTTACATTTGGCCAAAAGAGGTTACCGTCTTGTCCACGTTTTACCCTTTTTTTATTCGAAAGGTTGAGATAGTTTCTAATATAATTTTGGATATTTGTTATACAGAGTGAAAGTTTCTGTTTGTTCACTGATGCACATTACGTTTTGAGGCTCATTTTAAAGATAAATAGCATTTGGAGCTATGGCATGTACTCTATATTTAATGGACACCTCCTAATGTAGCCTCAGGATATATGTGCCTAATCCCAAGAAGAAAAGATTAAGAAAAAAGAAAGGTAAAAAAACAACATGGAGCTCTTTTTAATTACAAAACAGCACTGGTTAGGCTAAAAAAATCCATTTCCAAAATGTTTTGGTATTTTTGAGTAGTCGCTTAAAAAGCTTTAGCAACTTTAATTTGTTCAAATATTTACTCTTGAGTCACTGGTGTTATATGTGAGGGGAGGTATGAGTCACTATGGCTGTTAGCCTGTGTGAACTGAACCTACAACTTTTCCCTAGCATGTTATGTGTAATCACCATTGTGAAGGGTGTGGTTTTCTGTGAATGGCATAGAGATTGGGTGGGAAGTCATTCAACCTACCTCTCCTCAGGGTGTGGCTGAGCTAGGTTAAATGCTCAGTCACTATTTTTTTTCTGTTGCTGTGTGTGTATTTGGAGAGGCAAGGTCTCCAGACTGGAAAGCCACAGCTCAGGAGGAGCTGAAGGCCATGCTACAACCTGTGTGGTTGAACCCCACACTCCCATGGACTGTGTTATCGTTTACCTTTTGTTTGGCCGTTATACCTGGAAGACCGTGTTTATTTTACTGAATCTGCAGGGCTTTATACTGTACACTAAACCTGCAGAGGAAACCGTGTCCTGAGTCTGGAACCAGCCGAGTGAGTCGTCCTACCACACTCTGCATAGGGGGTGCAGCAGAAGCAGCACACGTGGGGTTACAAGTTGATATTATTTAGTTAGGGAGATGGAAGTCAAAAAGATTTAGTGGCAAATTCTTCATGAAGGGAATTTTGAAGACAATTTTGGTGGATTCTGATTTGGTGATATTTGCACCAAATTTATCAAAAAAAATTTGGTGCATGTATACATATAACACTTCTGCCTATGGATATTTTGTCACTTTTTATGACAGTCCCCTATTGGCAAATAAGAGCAGAAAATTTTTTTTTTACTTTTTAAACAGTCGCAGTTCATACATGTGATTTAGGCTATGTTCACACGTTGCCTTTTTACAGCATTTAAGCAAAAAATGCTCTCTTGACAGCAAAGAGGCTGTTTACAAAAAGCAAACTTTGCTGCATTTTTCCTGCCTTTTTTGGTGCATTTTGCTTCTTTTTATCTTGCGTTTTTTGCTGCGGATTATATGTCATTTATTTACATTCCATGTTTAATAAAGTTAGTATTATTCACCAAAAATTCAGCAAAAACATATAGTTGCATTTTATGCAGCATTTTTGCACTTTCTCGTTGCTTTCTATTGGTGAAAAAATGCTGCAAAAAATGCTGAAAGAATTGACATGAGCAGATTTTAAAAACGTTGCAGTCTTCCAATTCAGCCAGGAAAAAAACAAACAAGAGTGTGTATGAGACTTCTGAAATCTCATAACTTTTGCTGATACTGTAAAAAAAAACAGCTTTTAATTTGCATTAAAAAAAACACTGGTAAAAGTAAATGTGTGAACATAGCCTTAGACCTGTTTGAACAACTCAATGCACCCATTTTTCTCTGGATCCTTGATCGCTTAAAGTTTTATGGTTTTGTATTTGAGGTTTAATATGGAAGAACTAAAAACCATGAGGTCTATAAATCCTACCCCTCATCTAATCATCCTTTATGCAGGGGGTAATGATATACAAAAAGATGGAAATAAAAGCAGATCTATCTTTTATAACGAGCTTTTCCCCAAACACTCACCTGGTATTTTCTGAAATTGTTTCAAGATTAGTTTGGATAAGTGAACAGAATAACACTTGGGAAAAATAAGAAGATGGAAAGGATTATGTCATCCATTGGATATTTATATAGAACATATAGCGCTATAAGGGTTTGAACTTGACTTTTATACGGAGTATATGATTGATTTGTCATCTAATGGCCTTTATATAATAGAAGTGGGGCTGCAATCCATAATAGAAGGAGCCATGGTCATTATTATACATCATCCCTTGGACTACCTACTGTGAATTGTTATGATTTTAAAATAGTTGTTTTCTATAATGTGTCAGGACTCATAACTTATTTTTTTCACCATAAACTGGTTGCAGATGTGAAATGAGAGATTCTTTATAATATTAATTTCAAATGTTTCCCTAACTGTATTTTTCTATCTTTACAGTATCCATAAGTAACAGAAATAACACACTGTCCAATACACATCATTATATTGTATCATATTGTGATCATATCATTCATACTTCAAAGCCTTATTCTCCATTTTCTGCCTTTTATAAACAAATCCTATGATAAATGCCAGCAAAATTTTAGATAATTAAAATTCAAATATATTTTAATTTCCATAATGTAAATTTTTCAGTGCTTCATAATAATAATAATTTTATTTACATAGCGCCAACATATTCATCAGCATTTTGCAATTCATGGGGTACATGTGCTAGCAATATCAGACATTACAGAATAACATATATGTAATGCACACGCCCGGGCTGAGCGGCGTGTGCGTGTGATTCCACTGGACCGTGCCGGAGAGTGAATGCCTGGAGGGGCGTAACTAGGTATTCACCCGATCCGACCAGGGTCGCACGACGGCATACGACGCCAGTGCACCAAGGAGGAACCGAGCAGAGGGACCAGGTGCTACTCCAGGACAGACCCCGGTCACGGCTGTTGACCCACACAGGGGAATACAGGAACAGACTGGTTAGGCTGGCACACAGGCTGGTGGGAATAGGCAGGCACGACTGGTATGCAGGCAGGTGGGTATGCAGGCAGGGGGGTACAGGCAAGCACGACTAGAGTGCAGACAGGAAGGCACTAGCAGGTAGGAACACAGGCGGGATAGGACCCAGTACACACTGGGACTCAGGAACAGAACCACAGATGTGGCGGACAAACACAGCAGAGTGAGGCCGCCCAGAGAGGTGAGCGAGAGCAGGGCAGGACGAGACCGCCCGGAGCGGTGAGCAAGAGCAGGGCAGGACGAGACCGCCTGGAGCGGTGAGCAAGAGCAGGGCAGGACGAGACCGCCTGGAGCGGTGAGCAAGAGCAGAGCAGGACGAGGCCGCCTGGAGCGGTGAGCAAGAGCAGAGCAGGACGAGACCGCCTGGAGCGGTGAGCAAGAGCAGAGCAGGACGAGACCGCCTGGAGCGGTGAGCAAGAGCAGAGCAGGACGAGACCGCCTGGAGCGGTGAGCAAGAGCAGAGCAGGACGAGGCCGCCTGGAGCGGTGAGCAAGAGCAGAGCAGGACGAGACCGCCTGGAGCGGTGAGCAAGAGCAGAGCAGAACGAGACCGCCTGCAGCGGTGAGCAAGAGCAGAGCAGGACGAAACCGCCTGGAGCGGTGAGCAAGAGCAGAGCAGGACGAAACCGCCTGGAGCGGTGAGCAAGAGCAGAGCAGGATGAGACCGCCTGGAGCGGTGAGCAAGAGCAGAGCAGGACGAGACTGCCTGGAGCGGTGAGCAAGAGCAGGACGAGACCGCCAGGAGCGGTGAGCAAGAGCAGAGCAGGACGAGACCGCCAGGAGCGGTGAGCAAGAGCAGAGCAGGACGAGACCGCCTGGAGCGGTGAGCAAGAGCAGAGCAGGACGAGAGCGCCTGGAGCGGTGAGCAAGAGCAGAGCAGGACGAGAGCGCCTGGAGCGGTGAGCAAGAGCAGAGCAGGACGAGAGCGCCTGGAGCGGTGAGCAAGAGCAGAGCAGGACGAGACCGCCTGGAGCGGTGAGCAAGAGCAGAGCAGGACGAGACCGCCTGGAGCGGTGAGCAAGAGCAGAGCAGGACGAGACCGCCTGGAGCGGTGAGCAAGAGCAGAGCAGGACGAGACCGCCTGGAGCGGTGAGCAAGAGCAGAGCAGGACGGACAGGGCTCTGTTCACACGGAACAGACAGGAAGGGAAAGGCAGAGCCAGATACCCACAGGGTACTTGCAGTGAAGTAGCGAGTGGACCACAAACTCACAAACGGGAGTACAGAGACAACAAACAGGAGTTAGGTACGAGTTCAGACTCTGCAGAAAAAGGAAAGGAACGGACATAGAGGCAAAACAGGTAAAGGATAGGAGAGAGTTCAGACTGGAACTGAGTGTACGGAAGAGACCGACACTGCAGCGGGATACAGGAGCGGGTCTGGGAATACGGCCCCCAGAGAGGCGGGACGAACAGGCAAGGAGCGTGTTCAGACAGGACAGACAAGATACAGGAGCGGGTCTAGGTAATCGGCCCCTAGAAGGCGGGAGGAACAGGCTAGGAGCGTGTTCAGACAGGACAGACAAGATACAGGAGCGGGTCTAGGTAATCGGCCCCTAGAAGGCAGGAGGAACAGACAGGCCTGGAAATACAGCCTCCAGGATAGGCAGACAAGAGAACACAGAACAGGACCTGGCACCTTCAGAGTGCAAGCACACACTGAATGAAACACAATGCTCAGGCAGGGATTGATTGGAGCAGCTGGGTTATATATCAGGTGACAGACAGCAATAGGCTGAGGACGCACAAGGGGTGTGACCCACAGCAGGTACAAAAAGCAGGAAGTGATCGGGCGCCACCCTTAAGCAGCAGAAACAGACACAAACAGACAGCATGGAGGGAAGCCAGAGAGACATTCTGGACTGGAGATCAAGTGCGCGCTCTTGCACAGTGGGAGATGGACCACTATGCAAGGACGCCGCCAGGTATGTTACAATATAGTTCATCAATTCAAAAAAGTAGAGGGACCTCAAGCAAGAAATAGGGGAGACACAAAAAGTAAAAAGTGTTTTCATTGTATGGTGCAAAAAATGTTATAATATATAAAAGTATTCATCTGTGTACAGATACAACCTGCTACTGAGTGCATGGAGTATTTGGGAACAGATGATATTAGGAACTAGATTCTCGGGAAAATGTATGAAGAGAAAACTGAAAACGGATTAGTGAGGTGATGTGATAGGCCGGACTAAAAAGATGTGATTTTAGCTAATGCTTAAAACTGTTAGAATTAACTGGATTGCCAGGGGTAGTGCATTCCAGAGAATTGATATAGCACAAGATAAGTTTTGGAGATGGGAGGTTTGGATTTTTGACTTTAGAAGAAGAAAGAGCATGGGCAGGGTAGTAGACAGAGATGAGTGAAGAGTTATACGATGATACTAAGAACTTTGTAGGTCAGTGTTAAAAGTTTATATTGTGTTCTGTGACAGATGGGCAACTAGTGCAATGACTGGCACAGGGTGGAAGCGTTGGTGAAGTGGCTTGATAGAAGTATGAGCATGGCTGTTGCATTCATGATGGATTGGAGAGGGGAGAGTACAGTGGGGAGAGGTCCAATAGTAGTGAATTGCAGCAGTCAATGAAGTAGTCAGGAAGGTTTTAGCAATTTCTTGGTAAAAAAAGGTAAAATTCTGGAAATGTTTTTGTGGTCCAGGTGACATCAGTAAATGATTGGTTGGATATATGGAGGCAAGGAAAGATTTTCATCATTTTATCACCGTGTTTTTTTAGAATTTAAAATTCAATGATAATTACTTAACCCCTACCCAACATGTAACATCCACGTACAATGTCGTAGATACCAGGGGGATAGATGGGGTGGTCATCCCAGGGACCCACCTGGAGTAATTGTATAGCCCAGGGGAATGGGGTTACTCGGAGCCCGGGCCTTGTTACTGGGGATGTCGTGGTAGTCGGCTCCCGGGCCCGTACTCTGGGCCTCTCTTTTAAAAAAGGGTGGACAAATTAAATAAAAGTTCGTGACGCCACCTGTGGTATCTGGTGAGATTCACCAGCACTGCGGCAGTCCGCTGAGGCCGATGATAAGGCAGCTCGGTGGTATAGCTCCCCACAGGTGGAGCTAGGTCTCAGGGCAGCGTATGTAGAGGGGAGTGCAGGATGAAGAGGCCAGCCAGGCCTACGGAAAGACAGGCAAACACACAGTTCTCTTCAATACCTTTTACTGATGGAATTCAGGCACATCCCGGAGCACTGTAGGGTGAAGGGTGCATTGCCGGATTCTCCCCCAGGGAGCGGGGATAGGGCCTCCTGATTATTGTCTTTGTGTGGTAAGTTTCTGACCTGCCTGGAGCTAGGCCTAACTTTGTCTCTGTCCTACACTGGCTGACGTTGTGGTAGGGCCTTCTCTTGGAGTGCACTCTCCCTGCTTGCGGGGCCTATGTGTCTCCTGGCTCTGTTACGTATCAGCACTTTAGTGGTCCTGGGACCTGTAGTCCACCAGGGATTCCAGTTATACTTTACTGGGTCATAGAGATCCCAGTAACTTCGGACCCGGTGTCGGGTATTCGTTTCGGGGTATGCCGGTATAGCTCCTCTGCCCCCACTGCTACTAACTCTCGACTTGCCTTCGGCCACGCTCGAGCTCTCTCTAGGCTACTCACTAATGGCAGCTTGCCGTGCTTCACCGCTCTAACTAACTAAAGCCACTTGGGTCAGGACTGGGCCTCAGGATTGCTGGAGGCTTAGCTTACCTCACACAGCAACCTGGGTTCTGCTCTGTACACTTGCTCTTTGTGCACTCCAGCCTAGACTCTACCTAGCTCCACCTCCCCTCTTTATATCCCTAACGGCCTCCCTCTGGTGGTCTGAGGTGGGAGGTGAAGGTGTGTGTGTGCTTAGAGAGCCCTCTGGTGGATGAATCCTTTAATACACCCTCCTAGGATCTGTGGTACCAAGCACAGCTGGGCGCCACATAATCACCATTCTTAAATGTATTAATGTGTACAGCACACCAATACAGTTAAACTCTACAGTAGGGCGTGGTCCAACTGCATTAGCACTCTCGTTCTGAAAGTCGCAGGTTGCTTTAGGTCTGCACCTACAGAACGGTAGCGTAATGCTCTGGACGACTTCCAGGAGGGACTAGAGCGACAGTCATCGCGCCAGAACTCTAACTTCTGTGCATGCCTCAGCATGATGACATCATCTCGTTGGTCCACCCTCGTCTTCCCTGTCTGCCAGCGGACAGGCCAGGATCCGGGGTTAGGTGAGTATATAAGGCCTGTTTTTATTTTAACAGTACTTGTAGAGGAGCATTATATTGTGTATAGGGGAGCTATGGGGTCATCATACTGTGTATAAGAGGCATTATACTGTGTATAGGGGGCTATGGGGACATTATTCTGTGCATTATAAGCTGTGGGAAAGCATTATACTGTGTATACGGAGACTTTTGCAGCATTATACTATGTGAGGACTTCTTTTGGAGACAATATACTGTGTATCGGAAGGCTTGTGGGCATTATACTGTATATAGGCAAGATTTGGGGAATTATACAGTGTATGAGGGGATTTGAGAGCATTATACTGTGTGAGGACTTCTGTTGGGGCCATCATACAGTGTGGGGAGCATTTACTATGTATAGAGGGCTTTAAGGGCTATCATATTATTTCTAGGGAGCTGTGAGTACATTACAATGTGTATAGGAGACCTTTAGGAGTGTTATACTGTGTTTAGAGGGCTTTGGGGGTATTATACTGTGTGAGGACTAGTGTGGATGGGTATCATACTGTGTGGGGTTGATATTCTGGGTATTGTAAGCTATGGGGGCATCAAATAGTGTGGGGGGGTTATACTGTGTATAAGGAGGCTTTGATGCATTTTACTGTGTGAGGACTACTGTTGGGACTATCATACTGTGTATAGGGGGAACTATGGGTGCCTTCATAATGTGTATAGGGGAGCAATGGGGACATTTTACTGCGTGTAGCGGAGCTGTGGGGACATCTTACTATGTATTGGAGAGATGTAGGGATATCATAGTGGGCATAGGTGAGCTGTGTGGGCATCATACTGTGTTCAGAAGGGATGTGGGGACATCACACTGTGTATAGGGGATATGCGACTTAGGGGACATTATTACTATATGTGGAGGACTCGAGACATTATTACTGTACTTTTGGGTGACTCATGGGACATTATTAAATGTTAAGTAGGCACTTAAGAAGCATTATTGTTATAGGGGCACTCAGGGTATTATGACTTTCAAAGAGACATAGGGGGCATTATTACTTTCTATGGGGGAAAATGTGTTAATTGTTTTGTAAGGCACTTGCACAGGACATTAATATTTTATAGAGGTAAATTTTATCATCTAGAGAGCACAAAGGAGGTATTTTACTTTGTAAGGGGTACAGTGGTGGCATTATTATGTAGCGCACTTAGAGAAGCACTGTTTTTGTGCCACACAGCAGCTCAGTAACAAGGATACAGCATTGGGGTGAAAGTAGGATGAGGAGTTTGTGCAGGTTGGGTATAGATGGGGACTTTGCTGGGGATGTGAGAAGTCAAATGTGTCTTTGCTGAACTCTGCAGATGACACATGGCTTAAAGAAGTTGACATGTCGGTCTGGGCCAGATGGAAAAAACAGGAAAAGTGGATGGATCCAACACGCGTTTCGCCGGTAGCTTTGACGAGGATATCCTACCGGCGAAACGTGCGTTGGATCCATCCACACACTTTGAGGGTCAGTATCACTCATTTTATTTATATATCCCTTTGGCCACATGCTTATATAGGTATATTTGTCTACTTCATATTTCTCCTCTGATCGTGGCTGTCATTTCCTTCTTCTGGCAGCTTGAGCATAGTACTGACTATGCTGTTCAGTGGGACCTACATTCATATTGGTTATATATGGTGAACCAGTACATATGGTTCTAGTATTTTGACACGACACTGTGCACTTTACCATTTATCTATATATCCAATTTATTTATTTAGCAGGTCATAGCTACCTATGGCACTATTTATTTTGTGTGATATTCCATTTACCTGTATTCTGTAGTATAATCTGTGGCCTATATTGGGATTTCTACTATTATTGTACGGCTGACATCCCTCTGTTTGTTGGTACTGGCCATTTTCCCCTTTGGTTTTATATTCTATGTGATTTTATTATACTAATAAATGTTATATTTTATTAGTTTTTTGTGTCATATTTGTAGGCTTCATTTCATTGTGGTGGACACATCAACATGTGATTTAATTTTGTGATTAGCTTATAGTTAGCTAGGCGGTTGCTTGTAAGTCAGATAGTTTGGATAGATAGGATCCTGTGTGGCTGTGAAATCAACCTTCCAGCAGATCAATCATTTTTTGCTAATAGTGTGGTCCAGACAGAGACAGCAGGCCACATTTCAGAATAGAACTCTGTTTTGCACTGCTGATATTGTGCTCCATGCAGGAGTATACCTTTGAAACTGATTTTTTTTTCTGTTGCTACTGTGCTACATAAAGCAGGTCACAACTCAGCGTGTAATTCTTTTGCACTGAAATTCAGCTGTATCCAGGGCTCCACAGTAAAAAATCTAATTTTTTCTGCTACTACCATGATACATACAGCAGGCTGCATCTCAGCTTGCAATTTTTTTGCGGTGAGATTCAGCTGTATCCAGAGCTCGTCCACAGGGGTTCACATGATAAAATCTACATTTGTTGTTTTCCTACTGTGCTACATAAAACAGGCCACATTTTAGCTTTAAATTCTTTGGTGCTGATATTGTTCTCCATACAGGGGTTCACATGATAACATCTAAATTTGTTGTCTTACTAAAGTGCTACATACAACAGGCCACATCTCAGCTTTTAATTCTTTGGTGCTGATATTCTTCTCCATATAGGGGCAAGCATGATAAACTCTAATTTTTTTTCTGTTACTATCGTGCTACAGAAACTAGCCACGTTTCATTTTCTAATTATTTTGTGCTAGTATTGTGCTACAGCCAGGAATCCACATTTCAGAATCTTAATTGGTTGTGCTAATAACTTTCTCCTGAAACCTGGCCACATTTCAGAATTGAATAGGGCTTGGAGCAGCATTTGTAGCTTGAACTTTGATCAGTAACTGGTTGATGAGTGACAGGTGTAAGCCTGGTGTTCTGACGGCTCGGGCAAATTCAGGCAACACACACATGAAGGAGATCCAACTTGAAGACCACACATTTCGAATAATTATGGGCAGATACCACGAAAGTGGCATCAATTTCTATTTATGTATTTATTTTAGTCAGTAATATAGCGCCAATAATTCCACAGCGCTTTACAGACATTAGCAATTTCCCCATAGTAGAAATAGTATAATGGGGCTCTGACACCCCTTCCACCACAGGCAACCCACCAGATGGAGACCCAACTTGGAGTCTCCACATTTCGAAAAAATTTTAGTAACATCAGCAGCAGTCGCAATAGCAGGTACAGAAGCCTCATCTTGATGAAAGTAAAGCGGTCTACAGATTCAGGGGACACTCAGATGCGCTTATCCATCAAGACGCCAGCAACGCTGAAGACACATTCTGAGAGAACTCTAGCTGCCGGGCATGACACCTTTTGTGTGTGTCAGCAATGCAAAGTTTTATGAAACAAAACATATTAACATAAGTTTTAAATTATCTCATCATTCAATACATTAGCATCAAGCGTTACATAATCAAACATCAGATATCATGACTACAACTTCACACTTTCCACAAATAAAATATAAAACATATTCATCTAACCAGATGGTGCGACTCTAAAGACCACCCCGCAAAGGTTAGTTTACACTATTTCTAGACGTTCCAGATAGAACAAATCTGTGGTAAGTCTCAGAGGTTTATATGATGATGATAAGTTGTTATTTACCCCAATTAGACTAAGGTCACAAACCTTGTGAGGTTAAATTAACCACAGACGTTTTAGTCATTGAGTAAAAGAAATTGGCTAAGTAAGTAAAATCCGAATAATTACAAGGTTGTGGAAGATAAAAGGGATCATATACTGTATGTAAAAAACTGATGTCCTTCTGAATCCTATGTGCATAACTCAAAAAACTCTGAGGTCATACCCTATCAGATAAACCATGAACGCCTCATCGAGAAATCTAGTGCCCCAAACGAAAGAAGGAGCATTCAAGAAAAAACACTCATCATACTGTCACCAGATGTGGATTCTAGTTTTACTTTTTTATCTAAACTGGAAGAAACTGATTTCTTGCTCAAACTTCTGTGTCAAATGGAAAGCGACCACTGCAGCCGATCAGTAGTCACATGACAATCCCTGCAAGACATGGAAGCCAGGAGACCTTTGGAGAACAGAATCAGCAGTAAGAAGGAGTGCTGGGGGTCTAGTAAGTATGTGGTAGAATTAAAAATAGTGGACAACCCCTTTAAAGTATACCTTATGGCACTGAGGCATCATTTCCTTTGCGCCTGTTTTTTGTCTAGTTTTATGCACATTTTTTTTGTTTGCACCCAATTCATTATTCTATTTGCGCCTTCTTTAAGTCTATTTTATATGTTCTCACCTGTTTTTATTATGTCAGTTCAATAATAGATCCATATGCACCATTGTCCAACTTGTGCTTAACGCTGCAGGGCCTCCCACCAGGTCCAAAAACAATGTAAACAATTTTTACACTTTTTTTTAGGTTTTCCGCATTGTGTGTAGAGTTTAGCGATTCCACATTTTTTCGCCTAATTCATCAATTGTGACTTTTTTAAAAAGTCGTAAAACTTGGCACAACTTTACTCCAGTCCCTACTGGTGCAGTTTTATGCATCTTTTTCAAAAGTCGTATTTTGAAAATGATGTGACTTTTTGCTCTAAAAATCCCAAAAATGATAGAAAAAGAGCCCTTTTTTTAACTTTGTGCCAAATTCATAGACTGCGTGAACTGCGCACGCCATTTTGATTGATTTGGTGTAATAAACGTCGGCGAATACCTCAAGACAAAAAAAGGGACTTAAAAAAATACGGCAAATGATGAATCAGGGCCATTGTTTGATAAGGCTTGTGACATAACCTGCAAAAAATCCAAGAAAAACAGAAAAAAATAACTACAAATTCAATTTTATTGATATCAGAAAATATTAAAAGCTTACATTTAAAACGTGTGGAGCGATACACAAAAGAAAGTTCATGGAAAACGCATGAGCTATGGGTTTAATGCATATAGTCAGTATTGTACTCTATAATAATTAAATGGCTGAATATAAGAAGATATGGTACTGAAAGGGATAAATTATAGTAATGTAAGATGTATACATCCACAAACTAGATATACAGAATATAGCATAAATAAATAGCATAAATAAATACAATACAGATATCAAATGTGAACATGTCATATATGAAAAGAGACTCACCAAATAGTAAGGGCTCCAGGACACGAGTCCTTTTGACATGTGAGAAGTGAAGATTAATGAGGTTCGGATCATTCATTGCTACGGGAGTTAAAGGGGTGGTCCCCTTTCCGAAAACATTTCCTAATATGCACAGTTCGCTATTAAAAAAAGCAAACTGTGCTTTATTCACTGCTCCTGGGTCAATCGCTGAGCCTCTGCTATTGCACTAGTCTTTGTTATTTGGCTGTCTCTGCCCATGTACACAGCATGAAGCGAGCCGCTAAGCTCAGAGATTGGCTGCAGCGATGTCGACGAGACATCACCATTGCAGCCAAGCAACAGAGACAGAGGCAGCACTCGACCCAGGAAGGATAAGGAAAGTGCTGTTTTGGGGGTTTTTTTAAAACCAAGTTTAAGAATGCAGTGTGGGTTCAAAACGCGTTTGGTTATATCATGATGCCCCTTAAACACTAAAACCCATGGTGAGTCATGTATTTTATACATTTTAATTATTTACAATAATAGACATTGTTTAATGATACCTGGATCGGAAGCTGGATCGTCTTTCCTCCTTGCTTACATTGGACGCCATGCAGTAGTGTGATCACGGGCTTCTTCATCGGTTGGACATTTCCTGAAGGGTGAGCTGCTTTTTTCCTTGTTTTTTTTTTTTACAATAAACTGTGAATATCAGAAAAAGTTTTCTAAAAGAAGACAATTCAGCTGTTTTTGCAGCCCTGTCTTTGATTGCAGGGGAAGAATTGGGAGCAGTGTTTTGGAAACTTCTCGTGTACTGTTCAGTAACACTTAAGCTCCCAAAGAAATCAATGAAACCCTTAACGACCAACCCTTTAAAGCCCTAACATCTTTTTTTGGTGGCTGTAAAGAAGGCTTCTTCTGAGGCCCTGTGCAGGACTCGAACCCAGCAGCTCTTGTGCACCAGGCGGCAGCTCTTCCCTCTGAGCTATTGATCTCACTGGACAGTTCTTTGCTAACCTAGATACTAGTACCTGTGTTGTTCCTGATTGGCTCCACCCTGTAATCTTCCGATTGAACACCCTACTTAAACTTGGCATTGCACTGCCTTCCTTGCAAGATTATTGAGCTTCCAGCCTTTAGTCAAGCTCTCCTTCCACCTGCTGCTTGGTCCAAACTATACTGCTGCTCCCATGTACCCACCTCTGGCTAATTTCTGACTATGCAACCTGCTTATTCTTCAAACCATACTGCCGCTCCTGTGCACTGACTTCTGGCTAATTCCTGACAACGCGGTCTGCCGGTGCTGCCCCTAGTGGTTGCAATACCACTACTCCAACCCAGGTCAGTTCATAACACCCTGCGTTTTTACAGCAACACTTGAAAGTTTCAGATCAGTTTGCAGTACAATCCTGATGCCCAGACTGTTACTCTTTGCCTCAGACATCAGACACTAGAGATGAGTAAATCTCCCAAAAATAGTTTTGGGCAGATTCGTTTAAATCAGACAGCATAGACTGCGAAGGATAATGAAGAGCTGGGAAAGGGTTAGAAAATAAAAAAAGACATGATCGTGTGAGGCTTAGTTAGCGAAGGATGATCCATGGACTGTTCAAAAGATTGGAGCGAGCAGATAGAAAACTGGTGGGGAACTGCAGCAGCAGTACAGGTGAAGGGCAGGTCTACGACAGGTGACTTTAATAGCTTTGTACTTTTTAAACCCTTCCCAGTGCTCAACAGAATGCAGAAAAATGGCAGT
Source organism: Phyllobates terribilis (assembly GCF_046119375.1). NCBI lineage: Eukaryota > Metazoa > Chordata > Amphibia > Anura > Dendrobatidae > Phyllobates > Phyllobates terribilis. Next base: position 121,106,323 of record NW_027362762.1, on the reverse strand, counting down.
GGCTGGCCGTTATATACTGCTGGATTAATTAATGCAAATTGAATTGCGAAAAATTCAGAATCAATTAAATTCACTACTAGTCGATTCGCTCACCTCTATTGGAGAAGAATACATTTCTTTCACCTTTTAACTCCTGTGGGGGTTCTACTCACTCAGGTGCGTTGGGAGGAAAATAGGAGGCATGTTTTACTTTAAATGTCCATGTCGGTTTATTACGTCATAAATCCGGCAAAAGCAAAAGGAATATAAACAGTCTTTATTTCAGTCAAAAACAAAGTAAAGAGTCTTTAAGGCAAAGTCTCTGGTTAGTCATTCCTGTGGGCACACCGGCTGGGTAGCATCCAGTCCACTGGTTCAGTCGGGAGACCACAACACACAGGAGGCCTTCTCCCTTCAAACACACAGACCACGTGCCAGACAACAGCCTCCATTTTATACCTTAACCACACCCAGAGGTGAGGTATGTGGGTAGCAAGACCCGCCCATCTCTCAAACTACCCGGAACCCGGTCCAAGATGCACCAAACAGTCCTCTTAGTGCTTACGTGCACTAGAGAAACACTCTGGGTCACATCACAGAGGACAGCCATCTCTGTGATACATACCTCCCATCAACTATGCGTCCAATGGCCACCTTACATACCTCCCCCCTCTGCCTAAAGCTGTGGGGCTTGGCACCTTCTACTACTAGACAGGGGATTCTCGAGAGGGCATGGACATTACCGTGTAGCTTCCCTGCTTTATGTTCTACATGGAAGTTGAAATATTGTAGGGCTAAAAACCAGCGGGTGATCCTAGCATTTTTCCCTTTGTTTCCACCCTATCTGAGTGGGGCATGGTCGGATACCAATCTAAACTTTCGTCCTAACAGATAGTACCGTAACGTGTCCACCGCCCAATTTATGGCCAAGCACTCCTTCTCTATAACAGCATAATTTTTCTCGGATGAGGACAGCTTCCTACTCAGGTAGAGAACAGGGTGCTCCTCTCTGTGTATCTGTTGGGAAAGGAATGCTCCTAAACCGACATCTGGAGTAAAAACTCTTTCTTGAAGTTGGGGGCAATCAGAACCGGTTGCCTACACAGAGCCACTTTCATTTCTTGAAAGGCCGTCTCCGCCTCTGCCACCTACTTGGCCATGGCTGATTTAATCCCCTTAAGGAGGTCAGTCAGGGGTGCGGCCATCATGGAAAAGTTTGGGATGAACCTCCTGTAGTATCCCACGATAGCCAAAAAAGCTGTAACCTGCTTCTTTGACAATGGTCTCGGCCAAGTTTGGATTGCTTCCACTTTAGTGATTTGGGGTTTGATCTTGCCTCTACCCACTACATATACTAGTTATTTGGCTTCTACTTTCCCCATGGCACATTTTTTCGGGTTTATTGAAAACCCCGCCTTCCTTAGAGCATCAAACACCGCCTGGACCTTTTCCAGATGAATTTCCCAGTCTGGGCTGAAGATAACAATATCGTCCAGGTATGCCACGGCGTATTCCTTATGGGGCGCAAGGATTCGATCCATGACTCTCTGGAAGGTGGCAGGGACCCCTGCCGTCCAAACGGCATTCAGATATACTGGAAGCATCCATCCGGTGTAGAAAACGCAGTCTTCTCCTTGGCTCCCTGTGACATTAGGATCTGCCAATATCCCTTAGTCAAATCCAAGGTGGTTATATGTACCTTGCTGGCCCAAGTCTCTCAATCAGCTCATCGACACATGGCATCGGATATGAATCGAATTTGGAGACCTCATTCAACTTCCAATAGTAATTGCAGAATCTCCATTCGCCATCGGGTTTTAGGACCAGGACAATCGGGCTTGACCAACCGCTCTTGGATTTCTCAATGACCCCAATGTTTCAATATACGACTCACTTCTTTGGAGATCAACTGTCATCGGGCCTCAGGAATCCGATAGGGCTTCAAGTTCACCCGCACATGTGGCTCTGTCAGAACCTCGTGTTCTATGACCTTTGTGCACCCCGGCAATTCCGAGAGCAGATCCCTGTTCTTCTACAGCAACTACCCACACTGCTGTTTTTAGGCCTTGGTCAGCGTCTCTGATATTGCAACTCCTTCAACCTCGCCTTCTGATTTGACCAGCAAGCATGGAGCTTCAACAGCCTTTCTATCTTGCCACGGCTTGATGAAATTTATGTGGTATATCTGGTATGGCTTAAGTCATCCTGGTTGATGAATTTTATAATTCACTTCACCAACCTTTTCCACTACCTCATACGGCCCTTGCCACTTGGCCAAGAACTTACTTTCCACTGTTGGAATCAGTACGAGGACTCTGTCACCAGGACTGAACTGCCGCACTCTGGCTGACCGGTTGTAGACCCTGGCCTGCACCTCTTGTGCCTGGAAGAGATGTTATTTTACGACGGGCATCTCCTGCATCAGGGCGACGTGCTCGATGATGCTCCTGTGGGGCGTGACCTCAGCTTCCCAGGTTTCCTTTGCTACATCCAGGAGACCCCGCAGATGTCGGCCATACAGGAGTTCAAATGGTGAGAACCCAGTAGAGGCCTGTGGAACCTCTCGGATAGAGAACAACAGAGATGGCAGGAGACAGTCCCAGTCTCTGCCGTCCTTTTATATGACCTTTCTCAGCATACTCTTCAGAGTCTTATTGAACCTCTCCACAAGGCCATCTGTCTGAGGATGGTATACTGATGTTCTCAGTTGGGAGATTTGCAGGACCTTACAGAATTCCCTCATGACCTTACTCATAAAGGGTGTTCCCTGTTCGGTCAGGATCTCCCTTGGTAACCTTGTCCGGGAGAAGGCATGGACTAACTCGCGAGCTATACTCTTGGCGGAGGAGTTTCTCAGAGGGATCGCTTCAGGGTAGCGGGTGACATAGTCCAAGATGACCAATATATATTGATGCCCAAGAGTAGATTTAACCAGGGGACCGACCAAGTCCATAGCAATTCTCTCGAATGGTGCTTAAGTTATGGGCAATGGCACGAGGGGACTTCGAAAGTGGGAGGTGGGGCGGTTAACTAGCAGGTAGGGCAAGACCTACAATACTTTAATATTTCCCAGTGACATCCGAGCCAACAGAACCTCTGCACGATCCGTTCCTGCGTTTTTTACACTCCCAGATGTCCTCCCAAGACATATGAATGAGCCATGTCCAACACCCTCCGTCTATAGGGCCCCGGCACCAATAACTGTTCCAAAAGCTCCTCCCTCACTTTCGCAACATGGTACAACAACTCCCCACTCATCATAAAATAGGGAAATCTTGTGTCAGCCCCCGGCTCCTTTGCAATCCCATTTATGACCGTGACATTGTTAAAGGCTTCCCTCAGAGTTAGGTCCCTATGTTGGGCAGACCCAAAATTCGCACTGGTCATCCCTAACTCCGGAATGTGGGACTCAGGGGACACTACCTCCACATCCCCCACAAGAACACAAAAGGGAAACCCGTCTGACTCTGGGTTTGGTGATACCTCTTCAAGGTTAACTGGTTTCTTAACTGAGTCAGCGAACCCTGAACCCTTCCCCCACAGATCCCAAAACAAACAAAAGTCTGGGCCTATAATAATGGGGTGCAGCAAGTCCTGGAAGACACCAACCTCGTGGGACTCAGCACCGTGGGCCGTTTCAATGTCCACTCTGGCCATGGGGTACTCCTTAGCATCACCATGAATACATTGTACGCCAACCTTTTTCCTGGGATCAGTTGGAGAGGAAGTGAGGCCCTCACAAGGGTCACCTGATTCCTGGAGTTTAGCTGTTCCGGTTCCTGCCAACCGTTCACCTTCACGGGACATGCTTATGGCCCCTTGCTGGGTGGACAGTTCACACTGCAGGCCGGATCCGCATTGTATGAACAGCGGCATCCTATGCTGCAGTCCATCTGCTCGGGGGTCAGGGGACAATGAGTGGCTATATGGCCTGGGCCATGGCACCTCCAGCAAATTACATCACCCGTAGGGACCTTGGGCATTACCTCAGCCACCCCTTTGGACCTTGGATGCCCCACCCCCTTTTGGGCCTCTGCCCCCTGTTGGGACCCCCAGTATGGAGTGGACTGCCTTCCCAAGGGATCCTCAACCCCCTGGTATCTCTCAACCAGACCAATCAGTTCATCGGCATTCCGGGGATCATCCTGGGCAACCCAAGTCTGTATTGGCCTCGGCAGGGAATGCACAAACCGGTCCATTACCACTCGCTCTACCATCTGCGTAGGCGTAGAGGACTCCGGCTGCAGCTATTTCTGGACGAGGTGCAAAAGGTCAAATATATGGGAGCAAGGGGGTTTGTCGTGGAAATACGCCAAGCGGTGGACCTGCTGCGCCCTGATATTCATTGTCACCCCCAAGCACGCCAGAATATTATTTTTCAGCTTGCCATACTCTTTGGCGTCCTGCAAATCTAAGTCATAGTAAGCCTTTTGAGGCTCCCCTGTCAAGTATGGCTCCAGTACCTCTACCCACTGCTCTGGTGGAAGTTTCTCCCTCTCGGCGACCCTTTCAAAGACAGTCAAAAAGGCTTCCACATCATTCCCAAGGGTCATTTTCTGCAAGGCCCATCTTACTTCCTTCCGGATGTGTGAGTCATCAGCCGGACTTGGGGTTGGGGAGCTTGTCCTGCCTTGGATGGTGGTTGCCAGAAGCTGCCGCTGCTCCTGCTGGTGCTGTTGGATCTGCTGTAACAGCCTGTTGGTCTCCTGCTGGTGCTGCTGCGACTGAACCAGGTGTTTCAGCAGGTCCTCCATTTTGTCTGGCATCGCTTGCTGGCTGTGTGGCAGACTTCACCCAGGACATGCAGTCACATGTATCTTCTGGGAACGCTGCCCACACTGCAAACACCAATTGTGGGGGTTCTACTCACTCAGGTGCGTCGGGAGGCAAACAGGAGGCATGTTCCTTTAAATGTCCATGTCGGTTTATTACATCATAAACCTGGCAAAAGCAAAAAGAATACAAACAGCCTTTAGCTCAGGCAAAAGCAAAGTAAAGAGTCCTTAAGGCAAAGTCTTGGGTTAGCCAGTCCTGTGGGCACACAGGCAAGATAGCATCCAGTCCACTGGCTCAATCGGGAGGCCATAACACACAGGAGGCCTTCTCCCTCCTAACACACAGACCATATGCCAAACAACGGCCTCCATTTTATACCTTAACCACACCCAGAGGTGTGATACATACCTCCCATCAACTTCAGTGCAGCGCTGGGGTCTTGGGTTCAAATTCCACCAAGGTCAACATCTGCAAGGAGTTTGTATGTTCTCCCTGTGTTTGCGTGGGTTTCCTCCGGGTTCTCTGGTTTCCTCCCACACTCCAAAGACAATACTGATAGGGAATGTAGATTGTGAGCCCCAATGGGGACAGTGCCCATCATGTCTGTAAATTGTCTGAATTGTAAAACGCTGCAGAATAAGTTGGCGCTATATAAATAAAAATATTATTATTATTTAGTATTATTAACTATGCATTCTTTAGTCACCTTACACTCCTAATGTCTATTAGGTCATGCCAGAAGGTTTAAATAAAATGGTGACATTTATAAAAATACACAGCTATGCTATGTATACAGATATCTTGATGGAAAAACTAAAGTTATTGGCTCTTGGAAGGCATGGATGAAAAAAAGAATGGCTGCAGAGCTAAAGGGGTTAATTATTGCATGTTTTACTTGTCCAAATATTAGGCTAAAACTTGCATTTGTTCACTGATGATCAAAGTCCGAGCCCGATACACAGATCTGGAGCCTGGAAAGAGGATGCATTCAAATATGTGTCAAGTTTCTCTAAAGTAAACCTTGTTATCAATATTTGCTGGAATATCACATTATTCTTGTTCTAGACAACCTGATGACTATTATAAACATCTTATTAAGGGTATGTGCACACGATGCAGAAATGCTCAGGATTTTTTCCTGAGCGTTTCTGCATCTCTCTGGCAGGAAAAAACGCATGCGGATTGTACATGCGGTTTCCTGCCAGGGACATGCGGAAATGAAGCGGTCTTCACTTTCATTTCCGCATGCGGGTTGACAAGCGCTTCCCAAGCGATTTTAGCATCACTTGGAAAGTGCTTGTCAACTTCACACTATATAAATCCATGCAAACAGCATGGATTTATATAGCGTGTGAATGTCAAAAAATAAAAAATAAATCTATACTTTACCCTCTGATGGCCCCCGGTGTCCTGCTTCATCGGTCCCGGCTGCCGGCAGTGAAGACTGTAGGACCTTCCGACGTCAGCGTCACGTGACCCGTCACATGACTCTGACGTCAGCGAAGGTCCTTCATTCAACCGCGAAGTGCGCGGGAAGTCGGCAGGACGCAGCGCGGGCCGTCAGAAGGTGAGAATATATATATTTTTTATTTTATTCTTTTTTTTTAATGGTACCTGGGTCTGGATGAGAGTCCTCTCATCCACACCCGGGTACCATCCGCACATTAGACCGCATGAAAAGCGCATCAACATATACAGTGATGCGGATTCCATGCGGTCTAATGCAAGTCAATGGCGGCAAAAGAGCAGCGTTTCCGCAAAATTAATTGACATGCTGTGGATTTTTGACCGCAGCGTTTACGCTGCGGAAAAATCCGCATCATGGGCACAGCACATGCGGATTTCCATTGGGGAACATTGCTGCCCTTCTACCATGCGTTTTTCATGCTTTTCCGCGGCGTTTACGCAACTGCAAAAACGCCGCGGAAACGCATGAAAAACGCATCGTGTGAACTCAGCCTAAAACTGCAAAAAAGAAAAATGTTTATTAATTTATGGACAAACAATGATAACAAAAATATAAATCTGTGAAAAATTTACATTTAAAGATTCATTTCATAAACTATCAAAAGTGAACTGTTTGAATAAAGAAATTAACTTATAAGTTGGTCTACTCATCGTGGAGAACTTGGTGCCGCTCTTCTGAGATTTTGGCTGTCCTACTTGTTTCTTTCTGAGACATTGATGATGTTCATATCAATCAGTACCCGCCCCACCGCATATCAACAAACCATCCCATGTATATTCCATACACAAATCACATATTGTTAACTGCTTGGGATGATCTATTAAAAATAGCTTTAAGGAGGTTGTCCACTACCTTTACATTGATGGCCTATCCTTAGGATAGGTCATCAATGTCTGATCGGCTCACACCCCCGCCGATCAGCTGTTATCAGTGTTGGCGGCGGTGGCCGCTAGCTGGAGCTGCTTACTTGTGGAGCTGGCCGTCTACTTGCCGTGGCTTGTTACTGCACATCCGTCCCCTATTGATTTGAATAGGAGGCAGATGTGTAGTACCCTCCGATAACCATTACAAGTAGACGACCAGTTCCGCAGGTAAGTACTTCCGGCCGGCGGCAAACGCCACCAATACAAGCTGGTCGACGGGGATGCCGGGTGCCTAAGAATATGCCATCAATGTAAAAGTAGTGGACTACCTCTTTAAGACAGTGAAAGCTTAGAATAGACATAAAATATGCCATATTTATCATGGTGGCTCATGTTGGATGATACACTGGGAATGCTTTAAACTGTCTAATCTAAGTGTAAGGGACAGTCTCTGAGTGAACGGGCTGGAGGTCACGGCAAGTGACCGGGGCAGTCTCTGGATGAACGGGCTGATGGTCACGGCAAGTGACCGGGGCAGTCTCTGAATGAACGGGCAGATGGTCACGGCAAGTGACCGGGGCAGTCTCTGAATGAACGGGCAGATGGTCACGGCAAGTGACCGGGGCAGTCTCTAGGTAAAGGGTTGGTACGACCTGTGGCGGCTGATGATAGACGTGAGCTCCCAGGTGAGCAGGCGAGAGTCTCTGGATGAACGGGTGGTCACAGCATGTGACGGCGGAGCCTCCAGGAAGACCAACAGACAGGCGGCAGATGAGCGCTCCCAGGTGAGCGGGCAGAAGTCTCTGGACAGGCGGGTGGTCACAGCACGTGACGGCAGAGCCTCCAGGTAGGCTAGCAGACAGGCAGCAGATGAGCGCTCCCAGGTGAGCGAGCAGGAGTCACTGGACAGGCAGGTGGTCACAGCACGTGACGGCGGAGCCTCCAGGTAGACTAGCAGGCAGGTAGCAGGTGTGTGCTCCCAGGTGAGCGGGCAAGCTGGTCCATAGACAGACTGACAGGAGTTGGAAGGCAGACCGTCGGACCTTAGGCAGGCAGGCAGGTGGCTGATGTGCGCTCCCAGGTGAGCGGGCAGGCTGGTCCTTAGACAGACTGACAGGAGTAGTAAGGCAGACCGTCGGACCTCAGACTAGCAGGCAGGTAGCAGATAATCAGGCAGGAATCTGGCAGGTAACTGGCAGGTAACTGGCAACGGGACCTGAGGGCTGAAGCAGAGTAGTGAACAGTGCAACAACATTGCTCGGGCACCTCCATTTTGGAGGAGGTGCCTTATATATGGTAAAGTCCTCCGGCCATTGGCCGGGGACTCCTTAGGACGGCGCGCGCGGCCCCTTTAAGAGGGAGGGAGGGCGCGCGCGCGCGCCCTAAGCACAGTGGCCGGGAAGGAGCGCGCGCTGCCAGCAGAGCGGGAGAGGGACGCCGGGCACGGAGCAGAGCGGTGAGGGGAACAGCGTCCCTGCCTAGCAGAGGGCAGGGACGCCGGCACTACAGTACCCCCCCCTTTAGGCCCCCCCTTTTTTAGGCCAGAAAGAAATTTAGCTAGGATGAGAGGGGCATGGATGTTCTCCCGGGGCTCCCACGTTCTCTCCTCAGGACCAAACCCCTTCCAATCTACCAGAAAAAAGGTCTTTCCTCTTACCCTTTTGGTGGCAAGAATGTTCTCTACCTCAAACTCGTCCTCAGCAGAAACCGGAGCAGGAGGCGTACCTGTAGACTTGGAAAAAGAGTTAAGCACCACGGGTTTGAGGAGAGATACATGGAAGGAGTTAGGGATCCGTAAGTTGGCCGGGAGTTTCAATTTATAGGCCACCGGGTTGATCTGACTGATGACCTCCAGAGGACCGATGAACCGAGGCCCTAACTTGTAAGAAGGTATCTTGAGTCGAACATATTTAGATGAGAGCCAGACTTTATCTCCTGGACGAAATTGTGGAGGATCCAGGCGTTTTTTGTCAGCGTGTCTTTTCATACGCTCGGATGACAGAAGGAGTGCGGACCGGGTACTCTCCCATATGGAGGAAAATTTGCTAACGAGAGATTCCGCAGCCGGGTTGTCCACAGAGGTGGAGACAGGAAAAGGAATCCGAGGATGCTGACCAAAGACTACAAAAAACGGGGATTTGGAGGAGGATTCGCTCTCGTGATTATTATAAGAGAACTCGGCCCATGGTAGGAGATCCACCCAGTCAGAATGGTGGGCATTAACGAAGTGCCGGAGGTAACTGGTCAGGTTCTGATTGATCCGCTCCACTTGACCATTGGACTGTGGGTGGTAAGCGGAAGAGAAGTCCAGGGTGACGTCTAGTAGTTTACAAGTGGCTCTCCAGAAACGTGAGGTGAACTGTACCCCACGATCCGACACGATGTGGAGGGGCAGGCCATGAAGACGGAAGATGTGGCGGATAAAGTCTTTAGCCAGCTCGGGTGCAGACGGAAGGCCTGGCAGGGGAATAAAGTGAGCCATCTTGGAAAAGCGGTCAGCGACCACCCAAATGACCGTACAACCGGCAGAGACGGGGAGATCAGTTATAAAGTCCATTGCTATATGCTGCCAGGGGGCAGCAGGTACAGGAAGCGGAAGGAGGCGTCCGGCTGGCAGATGTCTCGGGACTTTGTTGCGGGCGCAGGACACACAGGCAGAAACAAAGTCTATTATGTCCTTGTGCAGGGTAGGCCACCAATAGTGCCGGGCAATAAGCTGGAGGGTCTTTTTCTGACCGGCGTGGCCAGCTAGTTTAGACGAATGGCCCCAGTGTAGGATCCTCTCCCGATCAGGTACTGAAACAAACGTCTTACCGGGAGGGAGACGATTTAGACTCACGGGAGCCACCTGCATTACTCTGGCGGGATCGATGATATGTTTAGGTTCTTCCTCGAGATCGGACACCAGAAAGGATCGGGACAAGGCGTCTGCTTTGACGTTTTTGTCAGCCGGGCGAAAATGAAGAACAAAATCAAAGCGAGCAAAAAACAAGGACCACCGGGCTTGGCGCGGGTTAAGTCTCTGGGCATGCTGGAGGTAAGCCAAGTTCTTGTGGTCAGTGTAAATTATTACCGGATGAAGAGCCCCCTCGAGTAGGTAACGCCACTCCTCCAACGCCAGCTTGATGGCCAATAACTCTCGGTCTCCTATGGAATAGTTGCGCTCAGAAGAGGAGAAGAGTTTGGAGAAGAAGCCACAAGTTACCATTCTCCCGGAAGATGATTTTTGAGTAAGTACCGCTCCGGCTCCAGAGGAGGAGGCGTCAACTTCCAGGAAGAACTGCTTGTTGCCGTCCGGGCGATGCAGCACCGGGGCGGAAGAGAAGGCCTGTTTTAGGGAAAGAAAGGCCTCCTCTGCTTCGGGCGGCCACTCTTTGGGATTAGTACCCTTACGGGTGAGCGCGGAAATTGGGGCAGTCCGGGAAGAGAAGTGCGGGATGAAGAGGCGGTAATAGTTGGCGAAGCCCAGGAACCGTTGAATAGCCTTCAACCCCTCTGGTCGGGGCCATTTCTCGATGGCAGACAGTTTCTCAGGATCCATTTGTAGGCCGGTCTGAGAGATAATGTAGCCCAGAAACGGAAGCGAGGTCTGCTCAAAGAGGCACTTCTCATATTTAGCGTAGAGATGGTTCTGCCTGAGCCTGAGCAGGACCTGACGAACATCCCTCCGGTGAGTCTGGAGATCCGGAGAGAAGACCAAGATGTCGTCCAGGTACACCACTACGCAGGAGTAGAGAAGGTCCCGGAAGATGTCATTGACCAACTCTTGAAAGACGGCAGGAGCGTTACAGAGGCCAAAGGGCATTACCAGATATTCATAGTGGCCGTCCCGGGTGTTGAATGCCGTCTTCCATTCATCCCCCTGACGGATACGAACCAGGTTGTACGCCCCACGGAGGTCCAGTTTGGTGAAGATTCTAGCCCCCCTCAGACGATCAAATAACTCCGGAATGAGCGGAAGGGGGTACTTATTCTTCACCGTGATCTGGTTAAGGCCTCTATAGTCTATACAGGGACGGAGAGAGCCGTCCTTCTTTTTGATGAAAAAGAAGCCTGCTCCCGCCAGGGAGGTAGATTTCCGGATGAATCCCCTGGCCAGATTCTCCTCAATATATTCGGACATCGACCGGGTCTCAGCAGCGGATAATGGATAAATACGCCCACGGGGAGGAGAAGTACCAGGTAACAGGTCGATAGGGCAGTCGTATGGTCTATGAGGGGGTAGTGTCTCTGCCTCCTTTTTATTAAAGACATCAGCATAAGACCAATAAGGAATCGGAAGTCCAGGTAGATTAGCTGGGGTAGGAGAAGGACGGACGGGATGAACGGGAACCAGACTGGTCTTATGGCAGCCCTGTCCCCAGCGAAGGACTTCTCCGGTCTGCCAGTCAAGAACGGGTGCATGTTTCTGGAGCCAAGGTAGGCCTAGCAAGAGGGCGTGAGAGAGTCCAGGCAGAACATGGAAGGAGATACTTTCAGAATGCAGCATTCCCACCTGCAGCGTAATGGATTCGGTGATGAGTTGGATGGGGCGTGGTAAGAGCCCCCCATCCATGGCAGCAACAGACAAGGGTACAGCCAGAGGTTTGGTGGGGATGCGGTATTTCTCTACCAGGGACTGTGAAATAAGATTCCCGGCTGCTCCAGAGTCCAGTTGGGCTAGTTCGAAATAACGGTTCTCCCCGTAGACGATTGAAACTGACAACAGCAGGGATGGAGAGGATTTATTCTTGTCTAGGTGGACCTCTCTGAGCGAACCTAGACACAGGCGTTTCCCGACCTCTCCGGGCAGGCACGGATCCGGTGCTCCTTACTGCCACAGTAGAAGCAGGTCCCCTCGGCACGGCGTAAGTCCTGACGGGTCTTGACCATCTTGGTCTGGTCGACCTGCATAGGCTCAGGAGGGTGTACTTGGTTAGAGACAGAAGGAGTGACGGGTTTCTGAAAAGTAGGAGCTAGACGTGGTAACCTCCTCTCACGGGTGACCTCTCTGGCACGCTCCTGGAGCCGTAGGTCAATCCGGGTGGCAAGAGTTATTAAGTCATCGAGAGTGGCAGGAATGTCCCGACCGGCAAGTTCATCTTTAATACGGCCGGACAGACCCTCCCAGAAGACGGAAACCAGAGCGTCGTTATCCCAGGCCAGCTCCGAGGCAAGGGTACGGAACCGTATGGCATATTGGCCCACGGTGAGACTTTCCTGACGGAGGCGTAGCAACGATGATGCGGATGAGGTCTTCCGTCCGGGTTCGTCAAAGACTTTCCGGAAAGCCGTGAGAAAAGCAGGCAAGTTGGACACCAGGGGGTCTCCTCTCTCCCATAGAGGATTTAGCCAGGCCAAGGCCTCCCCGGTGAGATGGGACATGATGAATGCAATTTTGGCCCGGTCGGAGTTAAACTGGTGGGACAATAGTTCAAAGTGCAGGGTGCACTGATTTATGAAGCCCCGAGCCTGAGTGGAGTCGCCTCCGAAGCGAGGAGGTGCAGAAAGCCGGGGTCCGGGGTAGGATATCATGGTATTGGTGGGCATCGGAGCTGCCGGGTTGCGAGTCATGGCACTGGCGGTGGTTGCTGGTGAAGCAGTCAGAGTGTCCAGGCGAGAATTGACATTCCGCAGGTGACCCAGGATGGACTCCTGTTGGGACCTCTGACGGGACAGTTCATGACAGAGGTCCGAGAGCGAGGGTACTTGGGTGCCACCGGGTTCCATGGCCCGAGCAAACTGTAACGGGTCTGGGAGGCGGAACCTCTGAGCTACTATACAAGGGGGCAGTCCTTGTAAGGGAGCGGGTGGCGACCAGGGAAGACGGGCAGGAGGTCACAGCAGGTGACCGGGACAGTCTCTGAGTGAACGGGCTGGAGGTCACGGCAAGTGACCGGGGCAGTCTCTGAATGAACGGGCAGATGGTCACGGCAAGTGACCGGGGTAGTCTCTAGGTAAAGGGTTGGTACGACCTGTGGCGGCTGATGATAGACGTGAGCTCCCAGGTGAGCAGGCGAGAGTCTCTGGATGAACGGGTGGTCACAGCATGTGACGGCGGAGCCTCCAGGAAGACCAACAGACAGGCGGCAGATGAGCGCTCCCAGGTGAGCGGGCAGAAGTCTCTGGACAGGCGGGTGGTCACAGCACGTGACGGCAGAGCCTCCAGGTAGGCTAGCAGACAGGCAGCAGATGAGCGCTCCCAGGTGAGCGAGCAGGAGTCACTGGACAGGCAGGTGGTCACAGCACGTGACGGCGGAGCCTCCAGGTAGACTAGCAGGCAGGTAGCAGGTGTGTGCTCCCAGGTGAGCGGGCAAGCTGGTCCATAGACAGACTGACAGGAGTTGGAAGGCAGACCGTCGGACCTCAGGCAGGCAGGCAGGTGGCTGATGTGCGCTCCCAGGTGAGCGGGCAGGCTGGTCCTTAGACAGACTGACAGGAGTAGTAAGGCAGACCGTCGGACCTCAGACTAGCAGGCAGGTAGCAGATAATCAGGCAGGAATCTGGCAGGTAACTGGCAGGTAACTGGCAACGGGACCTGAGGGCTGAAGCAGAGTAGTGAACAGTGCAACAACATTGCTCGGGCACCTCCATTTTGGAGGAGGTGCCTTATATATGGTAAAGTCCTCCGGCCATTGGCCGGGGACTCCTTAGGACGGCGCGCGCGGCCCCTTTAAGAGGGAGGGAGGGCGCGCGCGCGCGCCCTAAGCACAGTGGCCGGGAAGGAGCGCGCGCTGCCAGCAGAGCGGGAGAGGGACGCCGGGCACGGAGCAGAGCGGTGAGGGGAACAGCGTCCCTGCCTAGCAGAGGGCAGGGACGCCGGCACTACACTAAGTTTATACTATCTATTAGTTGGCTTTCTTTGAGCCAATAAATTACACCAAATTTTGCTACAATTTAAGCCACACCCCTTTATTGCAAAACAACGCCCCTTTTCAATAGTCTTCACCTCCTTGTCAAGCATGTTGGAACACGTGTCTAAATCACACAAAAAATGTGGTGCAAGGCATGTAAGACAGTGTTTGGTGCAAATTAAGGCAGCATTCTGGTGCATTTGCCTTAGTAAATTTGCACCAGTATGGTAAAACCCAATCTTATCCAGTGTAAGCATAGGGGCTAATTCAGATGTCCGATTTTCACATACAAGTGATATCTACGTTTTTTTCAGCATACCATACCTGTGATAGTTTGTGGGGCCATTCACATGTACGAGATTTTTCGTGGACCGAGAGGTTGCGGAAAATCACGGAGACATGTCTGTTTTTTTGATCCGAGGGTCAGATCAAAATCGGCAATGCAAGTCAATGGGTCCATGAAATAATCAGACCGCTGTAAGGCAGCGCTAGTCATCATACTGGGGGATACTCGCTGCGCCGGGTAAATTAAGCACACGTGCAATGTCCTTCCGGTATTTTCTCAATACAGCAGTTTATTATATTATCATAAACCGCTGTTCACACACATAATGTCCATCTTAGTTTGTCACCGGCATGTTTACACACTTAACATCCGGGAGTCTCTCAAATAGCAGACAGGCCCAATTGGCCCAGGACACAGCCTTCAGCAAGGTAATACTATAGCAATGTCCATAACACAGTCCATGTAACAAAGTGTATTACCTTTGCCGGGTTTAGTTGCTGCAGCCCCTTTAATCCGCCACCACTGTGGCTTTGTGGCTTCCCAGGTAGGGGTCTCTAGCCGTCGTCCCGTCTAAGGCTACTGGAATGTTTCACTCACACACATCCAGTCTGCGCCTTTCCGGACTCTTCACCAAGCCTCTGCCTTCCAAGGCCACTAGCATCCACTCACAGGATCCAGTCTCAGCCTTTCAGGCTGCCAGGCTTCACTCAGCCTCACTAGGCAGAACGGTGTCCCACACACATGGGGAACAGGCCTCATGTCTCTCACACCGAACACACCTGTCTCCAATTACCGGGGTTTATATATCCTGTGCACACATACACGCATACTGACAGGACCTTGCTGATGTCACAGTCATGTGATCAGTCAGCTGTGTGTATAGGTCCTGTGTGCTGTCCCAGTCATGTGTACAGACCTTTACTGTGCATACAGGACCTGTGTGATGTCACAGTCATGTGACCAGTCAGTTAAAGGGGAAGGTACATGGTCAGATAAAACACATCCTGGACCATTTACAGTAATGCTAGCAAGCTGCTGCATTACATACCCCCCCCTCTGTTCAAACTTGTGGGGTTGAACACATAATATACACAATAACATTATAACCCCCAGCTCACATAGAGACCATGTACTTTACAATTGTGCTACTCAGCCCCTGGAACCTTAGTCAATGACATTAGCCCATTCCTTAGGGACCTACCATTTGTCTTTGTCACTGACTTCGTGAGGTCACCTTTCCAGGTCGTAACCTTGTCAGGTCTTCCACGCTCCCAGCGGTCAGTCATAATCTTGTCAGACCTCCCCCGCTCCCAGCGGTCAGTCGTAACCTTGTCAGGTCTTCCCCGCTCCCAGCGGTCAGTCATACCGCGTTGTGACTCACATGCCCTGGTATCTAAGGTCCGGTTCGACTCTGTAATGTCCCGTCCTCTATTGGGTCGTTTGTATGGGCTGCTCAAACCTGAGTTACTGGAGGTCTCACTACCTCTAAACCCACACCCACTACTCTCAGGACATCTTGAAAGGTCCCTAACTCCAGCTATAGCTGTTCTGTTATTTAGGGGGCCCTTTCTCTGTCTGGTCTCGTAATTTCTAGACTGCTGCCATCTTCTGTTACTCAGATGATGCTGTCTATCCACTCGCAGTCTAGCGAGATTCAACTGTTCTACCTCTCGCAGGTAGGTCACTCGGTACTCCAACAGCATGCGTATATATTCTAGGCTTTCTTCTGTTCCTACAGCGGAGAATGATACCATGCCGTCTTCGTCTGGTATCCAGTCCTGACGATCACGTGAACTGCTTACTTTCACCACACCAGACTTCTTGACCATCATCTGCATGGCTCGACCGCTTCTCCCAATGAGCTTTCTCACCAGAACATGAGGCACCTGGATGACCTCTTCACGCATACTGTGAGCTTTCCTCATCCGTTCCAGTTGTCTAACGGCTTGTTCCGTCTTCAACCGGAGAAACCGCTTCGTGCGAATACATCGCCAATGCATATCACTTAGGATCGCCACCCTCTTCACTGTGACTTCGGTCATGGACAGAACCACCAGCTGTTTAGCTTCGGAGGTCAAGTACACCTTACAGGCTCCCACAGCCTTCTTAAACTCTTCATGCACGGACTCACGGGTGCATTCTTCCCTCAAATCCTCGGGTACATCTACGAGGCATTTGTACCAAGACGTTTCGGTCTCACCAGTGGTTTCCAGACGATCAACCAGTTCAGGGTTCAGGGACAACTGACTTTCAGCTTCTTCCCCCTGTATGCTTACCCTGAGCTGACTCACAGCTACAAATTCACGAATTTTCATCTTGACCACTTCCACTTCATATTTATCTTCTGTTATTATGCTCTTAGCTCTCCTCAGGTCCACCTTCTCTTGGTATAAGGGAGTGAGTGCAACGTGTTTGCCCTTTTCCTTCTCCAAGGAGGCCTCGTTCACTGAGTGATACTTTGTCATGCAACTTTTGAGCCCGGAAACCTCTTCCTCTAGTTCCGTCACTCGCCTCTCAGCGGCCCGTCTCTGAAGCTCTTCCTGCTTCAACTGCTCTTTTAACAGTAGAGTTCTCTCAGACCTCTCTTGCCTCAAATGGGCCTGAAGCAATTCCTTGAGCTTCCTGATCTCGGCTCTAACTTCCACCGAATCATCCAAGCTCGCATCACTCGAGGAGGTATCTGCTTCATACCTCCCATCACCAGCGGTCAACTCCTGGCCCTGGTCTGTGGCTTTTCCGATGGACTCCTCCATCCTCTCTCGCTCAGCTTCCATCTTGCTGACTGTTTCCTTAAGGTACGTCTCCGCCTTCTGGAGAGTATCACAGGACATCTGTAGCTCCTTCACCTGAGCTTCCAGATCTAGGGTCTTTCCCCGGAGACCATCATTCTCCTCACGGGTGTCTTGCAGAGTGGTCTCAACCACTTGGCGCACTTGCTCTGCACCCGCCTTATCCTCCTCTAGTTTTTCTTTAACCTTGAGGAGATCCTCATAATCTCTCTTAAGTTGTTGCAGTTCCATATCGAACTTTTCATCACACTCCTTCTTGGAGTCACACAGCTCCTGGTTGAACTGTTCACGCAATCGTTCTAGGTTTTGTTCACGCCCATCAACTTCATGCTGCAGCGCCTCTTTGAGGGCAGACAGCTCTAACTGTACCAGGGAGAAGCGATCTTTCACCTCGCATAACTCATCTTCACACACCGCTTTGTCAATCTCTAATTGAAAAACCTCCTCCTTGATTTTGCGGCGGTCCTCCTTAATTCCGTAGAACATTTCCTTCCAATGGTTAATTTCCGCGTTGCTTCCCTCCATGTCTCGCTGTCAGTTCCTCATAACCTGGTATATTTTCTGCTGCTCAGACTCCAGGTTCAGCTGGTCTGAGGACACGTTCCCCAGGTTTTCACATAACTGCTGCACGTCAATCTGACACTGTGGCCTGATAGGCTCCAGCTCTTGGTCATGACTGGCCGCCTCCCCTTTCAGGGCTGTCGGATCCTGATCCGTCAGTCTCAGTACCGTACCGGAGGTTGCTACTGGCAAAGTCATCTTCTCTTCTACCTCTAAAGGAGGATCCACACTTGAAGCATAGGCACACAGTACTACATTCTCTTTATTTTCATTTTCAGGGAGTACTACCGGAGCAACCTTTTTGTGGCCCTTGCGCCGTCGACGACGGGAGGGGGACTCTCTCCCCTCGTCTAGCCCCTCCTGACTGAACTTACTTTTTACTTTCATAGTGTCACAGTCAGCTACGGGGTCTGTGTCACTCCCCATGGTGTTGTGGACTAACAGGTCACCTCCCACTTTGACGTCACCCCCTTCTACTGGAGTTACCCCGTTATCAACGGTCACATTGTCATTTTTAGGAGGTACCAACCCACAACCAGTAACAATTTTCAGTTTTCTACACTCCACACTCTTGTGAAAATTCGCCCCTTTTTTAGACTCCGCCCCCTTTTTAACAACCACACCGGCAGGGTAATTTTTACACAAAAAATCAGCAGTAGTCTTAGGACTCAGTTCACAACATCTCTTACCACCTCCCCGGGCACTCTGGGACAACAATGGCGCCCCCGGAGAGTCCATAGAATGGTCCACTGCCGCCATTCCATATGGTGCCCACAGCTCCTGCGGTTCCTGCACCATGTCCAGTAAAAGTTTCCCAAATACCTGCTCCGGTCCCAACCGGCCCTTCAACCGCTCAATAGCTCCAGACAGATCTGCTGCTTTGCTCACAGACATCGCGGTAAGCTGTTCACACTAGCACTTCACCGCTCTCCCGGAAAAAATATTCGTGGCCCCGCCGAGCCACCGCAAACCAGGTTTGAGTGCGACGATAATCTTCGCAACCCCGCCGAGTTGCCGCAAGATGCTTTAAACTTCGTGAGCCCCGCCGAGCCACAGCAAACCAGGTTTGAGTGCGACGCCAATCTTCGCAACCCCGCCGAGTTGCCGCAAGATGCTTTATCCACACGCGTCGTCCTGTGCCGTTGCCGCTAGCAACCGGGCTGTCGTTGCCGCTAGCAACCGGACTGCAGTTGCCGCTAGCAACCGGACTGCAGTTGCCCGCATCCTCGAACCATATGTAAGGCAGCGCTAGTCATCATACTGGGGCATACTCGCTGCACCGGGTAAATTAAGCACACGTGCAATGTCCTTCCGGTATTTTCTCAATACAGCAGTTTATTATGTTATCATAAACCGCTGTTCACACACATAATGTCCATCTTAGTTTGTCACCGGCATGTTTACACACTTAACATCCGGGAGTCTCTCAAATAGCAGACAGGCCCAATTGGCCCAGGACACAGCCTTCAGCAAGGTAATACTATAGCAATATCCATAACACAGTCCATGTAACAAAGTGTATTACCTTTGCGGGGTTTAGTTGCTACAGCCCCTTTAATCCGCCACCACTGTGGCTTTGTGGCTTCCCAGGTAGGGGTCTCTAGCCGTGGTCCCGTCTAAGGCTACTGGAATGTTTCACTCACACACATCCAGTCTGCGCCTTTCCGGACTCTTCACCAAGCCTCTGCCTTCCAAGGCCACTAGCATCCACTCACAGGATCCAGTCTCAGCCTTTCAGGCTGCCAGGCTTCACTCACCCTCACTAGGCAGAACGGTGTCCCACACACATGGGGAACAGGCCTCATGTCTCTCACACCGAACACACCTGTCTCCAATTACCGGGGTTTATATATCCTGTGCACACATACACGCATACTGACAGGACCTTGCTGATGTCACAGTCATGTGATCAGTCAGCTGTGTGTATAGGTCCTGTGTGCTGTCCCAGTCATGTGTACAGACCTTTACTGTGCATACAGGACCTGTGTGATGTCACAGTCATGTGACCAGTCAGTTAAAGGGGAAGGTACATGGTCAGGTAAAACACATCCTGGACCATTTACAGTAATGCTAGCAAGCTGCTGCATTACACCGCACTCGGATAACGTTAGATTTTCACTGACTGTCAGAATGGAGAAGGTGGAGAAACTTTTTTTTTTATTTCTCATGTACAAGAAAAACGGATGACATTCGGACAACACTCTGGTCAAACTCTGATCAGAATAATCTTTTTTTTCTCGTACTTGGAAAAATCAGACATTTGAATGCGCCTTTAACGGGATTGACCATAATGAGAAAAAGCATGGCTCACCTTCTATTTCTCTCAGCACCAGTTGAGATATAAATACATGTTTTTAGAGTGAATTATTGTATGCCAAAAATATATTTTTCTTATGGACAAGTAAACTACACTAACTGTGCTCCATAAAGATGTATAACTTTATACCAGCTTTACATGAAAGTACATAGAGGCAAAAAAGAGGTTGCCCACTACTGGACAACCACTGCTTAAAGAGGACCTTTCCCCACATTTAGTATATTAAATGGCTTAGAGGTGGAGTGCTCAGTTAGAAAGCCCACGTATACAAATATCAAAAGACTGACCGTCACTTCCAAAACAAGAAATAGGTGTGTACAGGTGCTTACTAGGAGTAGCCATCTCCATATATGGCTGCTCCTAGTAAGCACCTGTACACACCTATTTCTTGCTTTGGAAGTGACGGTCAGTCTTTTGATATTTGCATCCTGGTATATACACTGTGTTCCAAATGATTATGCAAATAATATTTTCTCAGATTTTCCCAAATTACCTATATGAATTGCAGTCATTGTAATTTTCCAGTCAAATAACTATTAGAGTACAATTGAAAGGTTTTTGTACAAACTGCCTATGATAACAGTATATTTTTAAAAAAATAAAACACTCAAACTGCACTCAAAATGCATGTTTCAAATTATTATGCACAGCAGAGTTTTCAACCTTTTCATTTTAATAAAGAACAAAAAAATGGTAATTTTTGCAATTATAAGCATTAGCAGGTTATTACAAACTGAAATCAAACAGTTTTTGCAATGCACACGCCCGGACTGACTGGCGTGTGCGTGTATATGTAGTGATTCCACTGGACCGTACCGGAGAGTGAATGCCTGGAGGGGCGTAACTAAGTATCCACCCGATCCGACCAAGGTCGCACGACGGCATACGACGCCAGTGCACCAAGGAGGGACCGAGCAGAGGGACCAGGTGCTACTCCAGGTCAGACCCCGGACACGGCTGTTGACCCACACCGGGGAATACAGGAACAGGCAGGTTAGGCTGGCACACAGACTGATGGGTACAGGCAGACACGGCAGGTATGCAGACGGGTGGATGCTGGCAAGCACGACTGGTATGCAAACAGGGAGGTACTGGCAGGTACGGCCGGTATGCAGGCAGGTGGATGTTGGTAAGCACGACTGGTATGCAGGCAGGGAGGTACTGGGAGGTACGACAGGTTAGAGCACAGAGTGGATAGGACACAGTACAGACTGGGACTCAGGAACAGAACCGCAGATGCGGTGGACTAACAGCAGAGTGAGGCCGCCTGGAGCGGCGAGCAAGAGCAGAGCAAGACGAGACCGCCTGGAGCGGTGAGCGAGAGGAGAGCAGGACGAGGCCGCCTGGAGCAGCGAGCAAAGGGTCAGAGCAGAGCGAGACTGCCGGAGCAGCGAGCAAAGGGTCAGAGCAGAGCGAGACTGCCGGAGCAGCGAGCAAAGGGTCAGAGCAGAGCGAGACTGCCGGAGCAGCGAGCAAAGGGTCAGAGCAGAGCGAGACTGCCGGAGCAGCGAGCAAAGGGTCAGAGCAGAGCGAGACTGCCGGAGCAGCGAGCAAAGGGTCAGAGCAGAGCGAGACCGCCGGAGCAGCGAGCAAAGGGTCAGAGCAGAGCGAGACTGCCGGAGCAGCGAGCAAAGGGTCAGAGCAGAGCGAGACCGCCAAGAGCGGTGAGCAAAGGCAGAGCAGGCAAGAACCGCCGGAGCAGCGAGCAAGGCAGAGCAGAGGGGACAGGGCTCTGTTCACACGGAACAGACAGGAAGGGAAAGGCAGAACCAGATACCCACAGGTTACTTGCAGTGAAGTAGCGAGAGGACCACAAACTCACAAACGGAAGTACAGTGACAACGAGTAGGAGTAGGAACGAGTTCAGACTCTGCAGAAAAAGGGAAGATATGGGCGTAGAGAGAAACGGGAAACAGGCTGGAAGATGGTTAGGGCAGGAACAGACACTGGGAAAGGACACAGACAACAGATCTAGGTATGCGGCCCCTAGAGGGCGGAAGGAACAGGCTAAGAGCGTGTTCACTCGGGCCTGGAAATACAGCCTCCAGGAAAGGCAGCTAGCAAGAGAACACAGACAGGACTCAGTTCAGAAATGGGAACTGATACCGCAAGGCAGGAAACATAGACAGGACCTGGCACGTCAGCGACCAGAAGCCAACTGACAGAACACAATGCTCAGGCAAGGATTCCAGGAAGTAGCTGGGTTAAATACCAGGTGACAGACAGCAATAGGCTGAGGACGCCTAAGGGTTGTGTCTGCAGCAGCTACAAGAAGCAGGAAGTGATCGGGCGCCGCCATTAAGCAGCAGAAACAGAGGCAAGCAGACAGCATGGAGGGAAGTCAGAGTGATAGTCTGGACTGGAGATCAAGTGCGCGCTCTTGCACAGTGGGAGATGGACCACTATGCAAGGACGCCGCCAGGTATGTAACAATACCCCTCCCCCCTTACGTCCTCTCTTCTTCAGGCCTGCCAGAATCTTCCGCAGGGCATTCGAGGGCCAATCCTTCACTTCAAGGAGATTACTTCTACTGTCCACAGAAAAAAATGGTCTCATCTGGTTAGCTAGGATGCTACCTATCCAGCCATCCTCAGCAACAGACAAAACGGGTGGAGTACCAGGAACAGCACACAAGGAAGTCTCTCTCCACATATTTTCAGGTGGCACCCCAAAGGGTACAGGAGACAACTGGAAGTCCTCCGCCGGGATGGAGGGGGGCAGAGACTCAGGGGTAACCTCTGCTTCGGAGAACACTAGGTCGGACTCACAGGACGAAGTGGCCGAGGCATCAGATACAGAGTATAGGAAAGTCTCTGTCCATTCGCTACCAGGTAGCACCCCGAAGGGTTCAGGAGACAACTGGAGATCCTCCGCCTGGTCGGAGGGGTGTAGAGACTCGGGGGTAACCTCTGCTTTGGAGTACACTAGGTCGGACTCACTGGATGAAGCGGGCGAGGTATCAGGTGCAGAGTATAGGAAAGTCTCTGTCCATTCGCTACCAGGTAGCATCCCGAAGGGTTCAGGAGACAACTGGAGATCCTCCGCCTGGTCGGAGGGGTGTAGAGACTCAGGGGTAACCTCTGCTTCGGAGTACACTAGGTCAGACTCACTGGACGAAGCGGGCGAGGTATCAGGTGCAGAGTATAGGAAAGTCTCTGTCCATTCGCTATCAGGTAGCACCCCGAAGGGTTCAGGAGACAACTGGAGATCCTCCGCCTGGTCGGAGGGGTGTAGAGACTCGGGGGTAACCTCTGCTTTGGAGTACACTAGGTCGGACTCACTGGATGAAGCGGGCGAGGTATCAGGTGCAGAGTATAGGAAAGTCTCTGTCCATTCGCTACCAGGTAGCATCCCGAAGGGTTCAGGAGACAACTGGAGATCCTCCGCCTGGTCGGAGGGGTGTAGAGACTCAGGGGTAACCTCTGCTTTGGAGTACACTAGGTCAGACTCACTGGACGAAGCGGGCGAGGTATCAGGTGCAGAGTATAGGAAAGTCTCTGTCCATTCGCTATCAGGTAGCACCCCGAAGGGTTCAGGAGACAACTGGAGATCCTCCGCCTGATCGGAGGGGTGTAGAGACTCGAGGGTAACCTCTGCTTCGGAGTACACTAGGTCTGACTCACTGGACGAAGTGGGCGAGGAATCAGGTGCAGAGTATAGGAAAGTCTCTGTCCATTCGCTATCAGGTAGCACCCCGAAGGGTTCAGGAGAAAACTGGAGATCCTCCGCCTGATCGGAGGGGTGTAGAGACTCGGGGATAACCTCTGCTTCGGAGTACACTAGGTCGGACTCACTGGACGAAGCGGGCGAGGTATCAGGTGCCGAGTATAGGGAAGTCTCTCTCCATTTGTCATCAAGTGGTATCCCGGGGGATTCAGGAGGCAACAGGGGGTCCTCCGCCAGGTTGTAGAGGTGCACGGACTCGGAGGTAATCACTGCTTTGGAGTACCCTTGGACAGGCTCACCGGTTAAAGTGGGTGAAGTATCAGATACCGGGTGCAGGAAGTCCTCCTGTGTGGATTCTGGGTGGGCAGTAGTCTCTTCGGGCAGGAGAACTGTTGCGCTACCCACGCACATTACCCGTCGGGGCTGCTCCGGGATACTGGGAAGTGAAGCTTCAGCAGGGACTTCAAGGTTGGGGTCAGGAGGTCTTTGGGAGGACAGACCCTGGCGTGACGGCTTGCCTCTACGCCTAGCACGTCTGGACTGCCTCTTGAGGTTGGGAAAAGTATTCCGGAGAGCGTAGTCATCCTGTGTGGATTCTGGGTGGGCAGTAGTCTCATCGGGCAGGAGGACTAGTGCGCTACGCACACACATTACCCATCGGGGCTGCTCCGGGATATTGGGAAGTGAAGCTTCAGCAGGAGCCTCCGGATTAGGGTCATCGAAGACCATTAGAAAGGCCACCAGGAAGGCCATTATGTCCAGGACGATAGGATCCTGTGTGTCCCATAGGGGGGTGATCCATTTCAAGGCATCACCCGCTAGGTAAGACATCATGAATCCTACCTTAGCCCGATCGGTGGGAAAACAAAGAGGGTAGAACTTGAAGTGTAGCTTGCATTGCTCCACAAATGCACGACTCTGTCTTGGATCCCCATAGTACCGTGGTGGATCCGCAGGAACGGGTGCAGAAAGCTCCATCTGGACGGGTGCTTAATTCGCCTGGAACTCAGCTAGTAGCTAAAAAAAAAAAAATTTCTTCTAGATGCACGTATTCGCTGGAAAACGTCTCAGAGAGTGAAGGCCATGGGGCTCAACAGGAACCATGGCCTGAGCATGCTGTAATGCACATGCCCGGACTGACTGGCGTGTTCGTGTATATGTAGTGATTCCACTGGACTGTACCGGAGAGTGAATGCCTGGAGGGGCGTAACTAAGTATCCACCCGATCCGACCAAGGTCGCACAACGGCATACGACGCCAGTGCACCAAGGAGGGACCGAGCAGAGGGACCAGGTGCTACCCCAGGTCAGACCCCGGACACGGCTGTTGACCCACACCGGGGAATGCAGGAACAGGCAGGTTAGGCTGGCACACAGACTGATGGGTACAGGCAGACACGGCAGGTATGCAGACGGGTGGATGCTGGCAAGCACGACTGGTATGCAAACAGGGAGGTACTGGCAGGTACGGCCGGTATGCAGGCAGGTGGATGTTGGTAAGCACGACTGGTATGCAGGCAGGGAGGTACTGGCAGGTACGACAGGTTGGAGCACAGAGTGGATAGGACCCAGTACAGACTGGGACTCAGGAACAGAACCGCAGATGCGGTGGACAAACACAGCACAGTGAGGCCGCCCGGAGCGGCGAGCAAGAGCAGAGCAAGACGAGACCGCCTGGAGCGGTGAGCGAGAGGAGAGCAGGACGAGGCCGCCTGGAGCAGCGAGCAAAGGGTCAGAGCAGAGCGAGACTGCCGGAGCAGCGAGCTAAGGGTCAGAGCAGAGCGAGACTGCCGGAGCAGCGAGCAAAGGGTCAGAGCAGAGCCAGACTGCCGGAGCAGCGAGCAAAGGGTCAGAGCAGAGCAAGACTGCCGGAGCAGCGAGCAAAGGGTCAGAGCAGAGCGAGACTGCCGGAGCAGCGAGCAAAGGGTCAGAGCAGAGCGAGACTGCCAGAGCAGCGAGCAAAGGGTCAGAGCAGAGCCAGACTGCCGGAGCAGCGAGCAAAGGGTCAGAGCAGAGCGAGACTGCCGGAGCAGCGAGCAAAGGGTCAGAGCAGAGCGAGACTGCCGGAGCAGCAAGCAAAGGGTCAGAGCAGAGCGAGACTGCCGGAGCAGCGAGCAAAGGGTCAGAGCAGAGCGAGACCGCCAGGAGCGGTGAGCAAAGGCAGAGCAGGCAAGAACCGCTGGAGTGGCGAGCAAGGCAGAGCAGAGGGGACAGGGCTCTGTTCACACGGAACAGACAGGAAGGGAAAGGCAGAACCAGATACCCACAGGGTACTTGCAGTGAAGTAGCGAGTGGACCACAAACTCACAAACGGAAGTACAGTGACAACGAGCAGGAGTAGGAACGAGTTCAGACTGCAGAAAAAGGGAAGATATGGGCGTAGAGAGAAACGGGAAACAGGCTGGAAGATGGTTAGGGCAGGAACAGACACTGGGAAAGGACACAGACAACAGATCTAGGTATGCGGCCCCTAGAGGGCGGAAGGAACAGGCTAAGAGCCTGTTCACACGGGCCTGGAAATACAGCCTCCAGGAAAGGCATCTAGCAAGAGAACACAGACAGGACTCAGTTCAGAAATGGGAACTGATACCGCAAGGCAGGAAACATAGACAGGACCTGGCACGTCAGCGACCAGAAGCCAACTGACAGAACACAATGCTCAGGCAAGGATTCCAGGAAGGAGCTGGGTTAAATACCAGGTGACAGACAGCAATAGGCTGAGGACGCACAAGGGGTGTGTCTGCAGCAGCTACAAGAAGCAGGAAGTGATCGGGCGCCGCCCTTAAGCAGCAGAAACAGAGGTAAGCGGACAGCATGGAGGGAAGCCAGAATGATAGTCTGGACTGGAGATCAAGTGCACGCTCTTGCACAGTGGGAGATGGACCACTATGCAAGGATGCTGCCAGGTATGTAACAGTTTTCACCTCAAAACTTTATTCTAGGTGATGTTATATTTGCACATAGGACCCCTTGTTTGAAAGGAGCTTCTGAACTCTCTCGTCCATTGAATTTGTCAGGTTTTGGATGGTTTCTGCTTCAATTGTTTTGCATGAGGACAGAATACCCTCCCAAAGCTGTTGCTTAGATGTGAACTGCCTCCCGCCATCATAAACACTCTTTTTGATGATGCTCCAGAGGTGCTCAATGGGGTTGAGGTCAGGGGAGCATGGGTGCCACACCATAAGTTTGTCCCCTTTTATGCCCACTCCATCCATCTGGACCATCGAACTGTTTTGTTCACCGATGAGTGCCGTGCAATGCTCGATGGTCCAGATGGATGGAGTGGAGGATGGCTGGTTGATGGACACCCCATGCAAACACGGCTACGGCGCCAACAAGGAGGAGGTGGAGTAATGTTTTGGGCTGGAATCATGGGGAGAGAAATTGTCGGCCCCTTTAGGATCCCTGAAGGGGTAAAGATGAACTCCATAATGTATGTTGAGTTTCTCAAGCAGCACTTCCTGCCATGGTTCAAGAAGAAGAACCGTGCATTCCGCAGCAAGATCATTTTCATGCATGATAATGCACCGTCTCATGCTGCACATAACACATCTGCATCTCTGGCTGCTATGGGCATAAAAGGGGACAAACTTATGGTGTGGCCCCCATGCTCCCCTGACCTCAACCCCATTGAGAACCTCTGGAGCATCATCAAAAGGAGTGTCTATGATGGCGGGAGGCAGTTCACATCTAAGCAACAGCTCTGGGAGGGTATTCTGTACTCAGGGAAAACAATTGTAGCAGAAACCATCCAAAACCTGACAAATTCAATGGACGAGAGAGTTCAGAAGCTCCTTTCGGACAAGGGGTCCTATGTGCAAATGTGACATCACCTAGAATCAAGGTTTGAGTTGAAAACTGTTTGATTTCAGTTTGTAATAACCTGCTAATGCTTATAATTTCAAAAAGGACCATTTTTTTGTTCTTTATTCAAATGAAAAGGTTGAAAACTCTGCTGTGCATAATAATTTGGAACATGCATTTTGAGTGCAGTTTGAGTGTTTTATTTTTTAAAAAATATACTGTTATCATAGGCAGTTTGTACAAAAACCTTTCAATTGTACTCTAATAGTTACTTGACTGGAAAATTACAATGACTGCAATTCATATAGGTAATTTGGGAAAATCTGAGAAAATATTATTTGCATAATAATTTGGAACACAGTGTATGTCCCCCATCCTCGGTCCATCCTGGTATATATGTCCCCCATCCTCAGTCCATCCTGGTATATATGTCCCTCGTTCTTCCATTGTTCGTTAACACATAAAAAAATGACTTATTCTACTCACCTTGCCCAAGCTCCAACATTGCGCGGTGGTGCCTCTTCTGTAGCTGGCAGCTGACTTCAGCGTGCAAGCGATGTTCAGTGCATGACGTCACTGCCATGCGCCCCCAGTCACGGGCACACCGTCTTCAGATGCCGGCCTCTGATTGTCCAGCAGTTTCGATTGCAGTGCAGTGACCTGGCGGGTCTCGAATACACGTCCAGCTAGAATAGACCCAGTGTCAGCGGGCTCCCCTCCCGCACGAGCCCAGTTACAGTCGCACACTCTGCAACCGCAATCGTTACCCCCCTGTTGGGTTCTCTTCACCCATTTGGCACTCCAAAAAATAGTATGTGAATTAGACAGGTGGCTTCCGTTTCTGTAATTTGCTCCATTTGTAGTTTATGGGAGTTCTGAAATATTAGGCAGTAGGCAAAGCAAACAACCCATGAGCTATTGTAGAGCCATGTGCATCATGTTTTCTCCCTCTTTAGCAGGGGGAGGGAGAGAGATATTTGGGTCAGGTACCAGAAGCTGAACTTCCACTGCTCCGCTCATCCCTACTCCTTTCCCGTTTAGGCCTCTTTCAGAAGTCTTTTCCTCAACCCTCAATCTACTAAACTGCTTGTGCATGCCCTCATCATCTCCCACCTTGACTACTGCAACAACGTCCTCAGTGGTCTACCTGCTAACACTCTTGCACCCCTCCAGTCCATCCTTAACTCTGCTGTGCGACTAGTTCATCTCTCACCTCGCTACTCCTCCCTTTGCAAATCCCTTCACTGGCTCCCAATTGCCCAGCGTTTCCAGTTCAAACTACTAACACTGACCTACAAAGCCATCCATAACCTTTCTCCTCCGTACATCTCTGAACTAATCTACCGATATATTCCCTTACGTAACCTCTGGTCCTCCCAAGACCTACTTCTCTCCTCCACACTTATTCGTTCTTCACCCAATCGCCTTCAAGATTTCTCCTGAATATCCCACATCCTATGGAATTCTGTGCCTCAACACGTCCGATTAGCCTCCACATTTGGATCCTTCAGAAGGAACCTGAAAACCCATCTTTTCAAGAAAGCTTACAGCCTGCCATGACCTTGCTGCCACCTCAACAACACCGGAGATACTGCAACCCCCCACCCAACTGTCTCCTTCCCCTTTCCTGTAGAATGTAAGCCCGCAAGGGCAGGGTCCTCTTCCCTCAGTACCAGTCTATCATTGTTAGTTTGTTTATTGTAAGTGATATCTGTAATTGATATGTAACCCCTCCTTATGAACAGCACCATGGAATCAATGGCGCTATATAAATAAATAAAAATTAAAAATTCCTGATATTTCCGGTACGGGAAAAAAACAGTACCGAAGATATCAGTGTCAATGTGTGGCAACCATGTGCCGCATCAGAATCACACATACCAGTGTCTGGGAAACAGCGGTACAGTTGTTGCTGCTCCCAAGCGCTGGGTGCTGAAGCAATCACTCATCATTGTTCCCTGCTTGTGCTGAGATCAGCACGAGCAGGGGACAATGTTGAGAGTTGTATTCAGCCCCCTAGGAATACATCAAGTGTAAAAATAAGGATAAAATAAAAAACAATCCCTCACCTATCCGAAGTGTAAAGAATCCATAGTGTCCCACGCCGTAATCTATCTGTGAGGCATTTGATCATCATCTTGAGTGGTGACATGAGGCGACCGCTCACATTGAAGAGCAAAGGAGAATGTCTCGTTGCAGCGAAAGCAAAGTGACAGGACACCACTCACTTAGCTCAGCACAAGCAGGGGACAATGATGAGACTTGCTTCCAGCACCCGGCGCCTGGGAACAGCGCGAACTGTACCCCTGATTCCCAGGCATCGGTACATGTGATACTGATGCGGCACATGGGCACCACACATGGACACGGATATTTCTGGTACTGTTTTTTTTGTCTTACTCTGTGGCCATTTTAACTGCGGAATAATGCAGGAAGCAGACATAGCTGCCATTCAGGACTCTGGGAAAGCTGGGTCACAGCCCTTGCAATGAAATGAATGGTTTCTCATGGATTTCCCAGGAATAGATGTACCTAATGCAAGGGGAGTAATTAGAAAATTTGGAATTTTTTACTTTTTGTTAAAGAAATAATGTTTAGAAAACAGTAGTTGTGAAGCTTTTTTAACATTCATTTTAATTTTGTTGTGATAAAACCCTACAATTACTATAATTTATAGCAGAATAAAATGACAGAGAAACGATTAAAATCAGCAGCCTTATCTTGGTACAGCTCTTCAGTGACTGGTCAGCGGCTACGTACATGGAGGCACGTCACCATGTGCAGCGAGGGAGCTTTGTGTTGACTCCTTGTAAATAAAGCTATCAGCGTTTGAATAGTTCGCCGCAAGGCCTCTCGGGATATGTAGTCTATGCCGTGTATTGTCTGCTGTGCTGTTCCGCTTCTGCTTGGTAGATCGGGACATCACGGATCAGGAAATCGGGTGGGTTCAGAGTTTCTGCCCACTGTGGGAAGGTAAGCGGGCTTTTACCTTCTACAACCGGGTCGGTACCGCCTGTAATCGTATAAAGCCGCACAGATGGGCAGGAGACGGCCGGTCAGTGCTGTAGATTGGTTTCCTTTGGCCTCGGTAGTAATGGTGGCTTCATTCATCTTCTGCTATCGGGTGAGCAGGTCTAGCCCGGGGGGGAATTAACCCCGATTAACCCCTTAGCATCCAGCACAGGCTGGTAAAGCAGCTGTGTCCTCCCCGGCTCTGCTGTCTATTGCTGGGATCGGTGCAGATAGCTGGTGCCCATTGACTCCTATGGGGGGACGGCTCCTGTACAATTGTGCCAGGTGGTAATTTCATGGTTTTCCAGGACCAGGGACTGTGGCGGATAGAATTGTGACGCCCGCACCTGACTTTTACACGGTTTTCTAAAGCAAATTCTTACTTGGCTACTAAAATCACACAATGGCTCCCTGAGTGTGTGGTAACCTGTTAACCCCTGACTTTCTCCGTCTATCGGGGTGCAGACGTATGTCACAGTAAGGTCCCTTGGTTCTGAATTGTTGGCATTTTCTGGGACACCGGCTCATTCTATGATACAATCCGGAGGTCTCGCCGGCCTGGAGTTCTGTGCTTTTGGCGTATATTAAAAAATAAAACTCGTAAATGACAGATCAGAGCGCTCCTCAGGAGAGTGGGGGGAGACCGCTCATTGGGGGGGCGCAGGAGGCTTAAGCAATCCATTGACAAAGTCGTCCTGACTTTAGGAAACTTTCATAATTTTTTTTCCCTCCCCATCTTTCAAAAGCCATAACTTTTTTTTTTTTTTCCCGCATGAATCTAGGCGAATGAGAGATTGTTTAATTTATATTTTTTTTTCGGGAAGAATCGTAATTTTGAATGCCACCATTCATTTTATCATTCTGAAGATTGGGGAGGGGGGTAGATCCAAGTGGGGTGAAATGGTGGGAAAAAAAATGCAATTCTGCCTTTTTGTGGTTTTGTTTTTCCGGTGTTCATTGTGCGCTAATAACAATCTGATAACCTGATTCTCCAGGACAGTGCGATTACAGCGATATCTAACTTGTCCATTTTTATATATATCATCTAAATGAAAAGAAGAATCCTTTTTTTTTTTTTTTTTTTTTTTTTTTTAAAGAAATGTAGGTATTGGCAACAAACCAAACATCTATTTTTATTTTTATTATTTAGTATTTATAGCTTTTTTTATTATTATTTTTTGCATGAATATAGGCAAATAAGGGATTGTTTAATTTATATTTTTATCGGGTTTTCTGGCTATCTTATTATTTTTGCCTGACAGAATTAGTCCCTTTACTAATCTGCCCATGTGTACATGTACTTATCCTCTTCATTATTTTCTGCTTTCTGGACCCCATGTAAATTGTTCCTGTTGTTGGTGTTACAGGAGTCCTTTTGGATTTTTTTGCAGGGTGATTGTTTTATCTCAGTTTCAGCCACACAATGGGGTCCCTGGAATTCACGCCTCGGGTCTTGATGAATGCAGTTCATATGCAGATGTCCTCTCTCTGCCCGCTTACAGTTGTGATTAGAGGCTTGGGTTGTGTGTAGCATTTGTTTCCTGTTGCATCACATCACAATACAATCTTGTTACCTTGTCTCTTATTTTCAAAACTTTGCATCTCTAGAGCAGGAATGTCAAACTCTAAGGCTATGTGCCCACGATGCAGAAATGCTCCGGATTTTTTACTGAGCGTTTCTGCATCTCCCTGGCAGAAAAAACGCATGCGGATTGTACATGCGCATTGTACATGCGTTTTCCTGCCAGGGACTTACTGACGTGAAGCGTTCTTCACATGCATTTCCGCATGCGGGTTGACAAGCGCTTTCCTGGCGATTTTAGCATCACTTGGAAAGTGCTTGACAACTTGGTCACACTATATAAATCCATGCAAGCGGCATGGATTTATATACTGTGACCCCAAAGAATGGTTAAAAATAAAAAAAATGAATCTATACTTACCTTCTGATGGCCCCCGGTGTCTTTATTCGATCCGTCACATGACTAAATGACGTCACCGCAGGTCCTTTTAGTCTACCGCGAGCTGCCAGCAAGCCAAGACGCATCACTAAGGACACCGGGGGCCATCAGAAGGTAAGTATAATTAATTATTTTTTATTTTATTCTCTTTTTTTTTTTTCTTTTTTTTTTTTTTTTATACGGGTTCTATGGTACCCGGGTCCAGAGGAGAGTCTCCTGTCCTCCAGACCCAGGCACCATCCGCACATTGAAATGCATGGAATCCGCATGTACAGATCTAGTGATGTGGATAGCCGCGCTTCCGCAAAATAATTGATAGTGCTGCAGATTTTTCCGCAGCATGTGCACAGCACATGCTGATTATCATTGGGGAACATGGCAGACCTTCTACCAAGTATTTTTTAAGCATTTCTGCAGCGGAATTGCGAAACACATAGTGGGCACACAGCCTAATACACAGAGGGCCAAAACGAAAAGCTTGGACAAAGTCGCCTGCCAACCTTGATATCTATTAAAAACATGTCTACGATTGACTAACTTTTTCATCAAATATAACGATGAACATTTTCATATGGAAACAAAGTTAAAGGGGTTGTCCCACAAACAATTTACTGAATAGATCTTAGAATAAAATTTTGGAATAATACACTACTCAAAAAAATAAAGGGAACACTTAAACAACAGAATATAACTCCAAGTAAATCAAACTTCTGTGAAATCAAACTGTCCACTTAGGAAGCAACACTGATTGACAATCAATTTCACATGCTGTTGTGCAAATGGAATAGACAATAGATGGAAATTATTGGCAATTATCAAGACACCCTCAATAAAGGAGTGTTTCTGCAGGTGGGCACCACAGACCACATCTCAATACCAATGCTTTCTGGCTGATGTTTTGGTCACTTTTGAATGTTGGTTGTGCTTTCACACTCCTGGTAGCATGAGACGGACTCTACAACCCACAGAAGTTGTTCAGGTAGTGCAGCTCATCCAGGATGGCACATCAATGCGAGCTGTGGCCAGAAGGTTTGCTGTGTCTGTCGGCATAGTGTCCAGAGGCTGGAGGCGCTACGAGGAGACAGACCAGTACACCAGGAGATGTGAAGGGGGCCGTAGGAGGGAAACAACCCAGCAGGAGGACCGCTACCTCCGCCTTTCTGCAAGGTGGAACTGGAGGAGCACTGCCAGAGCCCTGCAAAATAAGCAGGACACAAATGTGTATGTGTCTGCACAAAATGTTAGAAACCGACTCCGTGAGGGTGGTATGAGGGCCTGACGTCCACAGATGGGGGTTGTGCTCACAGCCCAACACCGTGCAGAATGCTTGGCATTTGCCACAGAACACCAGGATTGGCAAAGTCGCCACTGACGCCCTGTGCTCTTCACAGATGACAGCAGGTTCACACTGAGCTCATGTGACAGAGTCTGGAGACGCCGTGGAGAGCGATCTGCTGCCTGCAACATCCTTCAGCATGACCGGTTTGGCAGTGGGTCAGTAATGGTGTGGGGTGGCATTTCTTTGGAGGGCCGCACAGCCCTCCATATGCTCGCCAAACGTAGCCTGACTGCCATTAAGTACCGAGATGAGATCCTCAGACCCCTTGTGAGACCATATGCTGGTGCTTTTGGCCCTGGGTTCCTCCTAATGCAGGACAATGCCAGACCTCATGTGGATGGAGTGTGTCAGCAGTTCCAGCAAGATGAAGGCATTGAAGCTATGGACTGACCCGCCCGTTCCCCAGACCTGAATCCCCAGATCATTTTACCTACAGAGGCTTTTTAATTCTATAGGTTACTGATCGTTGCCTAGGTTACCAGCCTTCTGCAGTCTATCAGCGGTGGTCGGTCTCGTAGGCAGTGAGTGCAGCACTTGCAGGTGCTGTTGTGAAGGATCTGGCCGGGTTTAGTGCTCCTGCGTGGGCAAGCGTCTTAACTATGCTTCAGGCCCAAATTATTAACTCTAGGAGCACACCATCCCCAGCAAGCAGGAAAGCTGGAGGATGCACTCCTGAAGAGTGATCTTTAGGACAACCCTTTTAGTAATGTATGTTCAGCGTCCTGTTATATCGATTTTTCCATCAATTTAATCGGTGGACAAAACAACCTGAGACAGTAATCAGATGACCTTTTTTTTGTTAGCCACTTATCTCCCAGCATGCTTAACTGGAGGATGCTGGAGCTGTTTTCATGTTGTGTCAAAGGCCGGTTTAAAGGGCATTTCCTAATTGGCTTCATTCCCAGGATGAGCATTTGATGAATTTTTGATGTTGTATATTTTTTTTGCACCTATTAGGTTACTTGCTTTTTTTTAATCACGTTTTTGTCTCTTTTTGATATGTCATGTTTTAAATAAAGTTGCTTTGTTTTTGATACTTACTTACTTACTGGTATTTGGCTCTGACAACTTTTTAATACAGTCATGTTCGGATTACATGAGTTTTTGGTGCATATCCACTGTGGAAACGTACTAAAAACACACATGCGTATTTTACCTATGGGATTTTTGCATCTAATAAAAATTCTTTGGGGGAAATCCACACACAAAACTCTACGGACGTATAAATCATCATGAGATCGGAACGCAGTGCACAGACTGGCCGGCGGCTCCCAAACATGATGGCTACATGTGTTTCTATGCAGCTGTCACGTTTGGGTCAGGAGAGACGCCGGCCAGTCCGTGCATTGCGTACCGATCTCGCTATGATTTATACTTCCGTCCGACTCTGCCCATATACGGAGTTGTTTTCTTTTATTGAAATCCTGTCT
The DNA here is from genome assembly GCF_046119375.1 of Phyllobates terribilis. NCBI lineage: Eukaryota > Metazoa > Chordata > Amphibia > Anura > Dendrobatidae > Phyllobates > Phyllobates terribilis. Next base: position 121,071,240 of record NW_027362762.1, on the reverse strand, counting down.
GTGATGAATATGAGACTGCTGAAATGTCACTAGTGTAGAACAGCAACTCTATTAGGCAACCTGTTCACACTGCACTATCTTCTAAAGGGGTTGTCCGGGACTTTTGTATTGATGGCCTGTTTTTAGGATCGGTCATCGATCAGTGGAGGTGCGACACCGATTGGCTTGTGGCGGCCTGATGTGCGGAGCTGCACAGCACTGCTCCGTCAACAAAATAGTGCCCGCGACCGGGTACTACATGTCATCCCCTATTCACATCTATATGGAAGACATGGGATCATTCGGTAGTTACTGGCTGCCATAACAATGCCATTGGTGTCCCATTTCCAATTTCTTAAATTCCGCTGTCACAATTTCCATCTAGGCGGTTAAGCTGCAGTGATCAGAGCAGTTAGACTAAAGAGACAGCTGTATACCACACACAATATCTTTGCCGAACAGAAAAGCTCAACTTCGGGCGCTGGTACCGGCCCTGGGATCATTGTATGTATTGAAAACGTCTGTTAATAGGTCAGTCAGTCCTATTAGCCGGTGCATCTAATCTAGATGATTTATGAATGGTTGACTAAAGGAAGCAGAGGCAATTATGCTTTGCCTATGACTTTGTTGGTCAGTTTGGTCTTTGCTTGGCTAGTTACCGTGAGGAAAATAAGTATTTGATACACTGTTGATTTTGCAAATTTTCCCACCTACAAAGGATGAAGAGGTCTGTAATTTTTATAGTAGGTACTCTTCACCTGTGAGAGACAGAATCCAGAAAATCACATTGTATGATTATTACATAATTAAATTGCATTTTATTGCATGAAATAAGTATTTGATCACCTACCAACCAGCAAGAATTCTGGCTCTCACAGACCTGTTAGTTTTTATTAAGAAGCCCTCCTACTCTGCACTCATTACCTGTATTAATTGCACCTGTTTGAACACGTTACCTGTATAAAAGACACCTGTCCACACAAGCAATCACACTCCAATCTCTCCACTATGGCCAAGACCAAAGAGCTGTATAAGGACACCAGGGACAAAGTTGTAGACCTGAACAAGGCTGGGATGGGCTACAGGACAACAGTCAAGCAGCTTGGTGAGAAGGCAACAACTAATGGCACAATTATTAGAAAATGGAAAAAAACACAAGATGACTGTCGATGTATCTTGGTCTGGGGCTGCATGCAAGATCTCGCCTCGTGGGGTAAGGATGATTGAGAGAGGTCAGGAATCAGCCCAGAACTACACAGGAGGACCTGGTCAATGACCTGAAGAAAGCTGGAACCACAGTCTTCAACATTACCGTTAGTAACATACTACGCTATCATGAATTAATATCTTGCCAGGCACGCAAGGTCCCCCTGCTCACAGCAGCACGTGTCCAGGCCCGTTTGAAGTTTGCTAATGACCATCTGGATGATCCAGAGGAGGCATGGGAGAAAGTCATGTGGTCAGATAAGACCAAAATAGAACTTTTTGGTATCAACTCCACTCATGTTTCGAGGAAGACAAAGGATGAGTACAACCCCAAAAACACAGTCCCAACCATGAAGCATTGTAACATCATACTCTGGGGGTGCTTTTCTGCAAGGGCGACTGGAGACGACTGCACCATATTGAGGGGGGGATGGATGGGGTTATGTATTGCAAGATTTTGGTCAACAACCTCCTTCAATGCTCTTACTGAGGGAAGATGTGTCGTGGTTGGGTCTTCCAGCATTAGAATGGCCCGAAACACACAGCCAGGGCAACTAAGTAGTGGCTCCGAAAGAAGCATTTCATGATCCTGGAGTGGCCTAGCCATCCTCCAGACCTGAACCCAATAGAAAATCTTTGGAGGGAGGTGAAACTCCATGTTGCCCAGCGACAGCCCCGAAACCTGAAAGAAACAAAGGATTCTGTACCAAATATTAAGTTCTGTTTTCCTATTGTATCCAGGGCTATTGAGTCAGTAAGCCAAACCTCTGACTCATCAATTTCCATGACACCCACTCCATGACTCCGACTCCCTCATACACGGCTCATGTTTAAGTGATAAATTTACTGTAGCACAGATTGATCTCAGCTAAAAGTCTAGACCCTTAGATCAGGAATAGGACATTTCATAACTCTCCCAAATTCTTATGAAAAAATATTCCCCACAAACTGCATTGTACTACTGTACCCAATTTATTATATATTTTAGGAGTCGGAGTTGGTCCATTTTATACCGACTCCACCAAAATGTACACCGACTCCGACTCCACAGCCCTAATTGTATCAAATATTTATTTCATGCAATAAAATTGACATTAATTAAAAATCATACAATGTGATGTTCTGAATTTTTTTTTTCAGATTCTGTCTCACAGGTGAAGTGTACCTACGATAAAAATTACTGACCTCTCCATTCTTTGTAGGGGGGAAAACTTGCAAAATCGGCAGTGTATCATATACTTATTTTCCCTACTGTAGTTGGCATAGCTGCATAACTACACTGCTCAAAAAAAATAAAGGGAACACTCAAATAACACATCCTAGATCTGAATGAATGAAATATTCTCACTGAATACTTTGTTCTGTATGAAGTTGAATGTGCTGACAACAAAATCACACAAAAATCATCAATGGAAATCAAATTTATTAACCAATGGAGGCCTGGATTTGGAGTCACCCCCAAAATGAAAGTGGGAAAAACACACTACAGGCTGATCGAACTTTGATTTAATGTCCTTTAAAACAAGTCAAAATGAGGCTCAGTATTGTGTGTGGCCTCCACGTGCCTGTATGACCTCCCTACAACGCCTGGGCATGCTCCTGATGAGGTTGCGGATGGTCTCCTGTGGGATCTCCTCCCAGACCTGGACTAAAGCATCCGCCAACTCCTGGACAGTCTGTGGTGCAACGTGACGTTGGTGGATGGAGCGAGACATGATGTCCCAGATGTGCTCAATCGGATTCAGGTCTGGGGAACGGGCGGGTCAGTCCATAGCTTCAATGTCTTTATCCTGCAGGAACTGCTGACACACTCCATCCACATGAGGTCTGGCATTAGGAGGAACCCAGGGCCACCAGCACCAGCATAAGGTCTCACAAGGGGTCTGAGGATCTCATCTCGGTACCTAATGGCAGTCAGGCTACATTTGGCGAGCATATGGAGGGCTGTGCGGCCCTCCAAAGAAATGCCACCCCACACCATTACTGACCCACTGCCAAACCGGTCATGCTGAAGGATGTTGCAGGCAGCAGATCGCTCTCCACGGCGTCTCCAGACTCTGTCACATGAGCTCAGTGTGAACCTGCTTTCATCTGTGAAGAGCACAGGGCGCCAGTGGCAACTTTGCCAATCCTGGTGTTCTGTGGCAAATGCCAAGTGTCCTGCACGGTGTTGGGCTGTGAGCACAACCCCCATCTGTGGACGTCAGGCCCTCATACCACCCTCATGGAGTCGGTTTTTAACCGTTTGTGCAGACACATGCACATTTGTGGCCTGCTGGAGGTCATTTTGCAGGGCTCTGGCAGTTCTCCTCCTGTTCCTCCTTGCACAAAAGCGGAGGTAGCGGTCCTGCTGCTGGGTTGTTGTCCTCCTACGGCCCCCTCCAAGTCTCCCGGTGTACTGGCCTGGCTCCTGGTAGCGCCTCCAGCCTCTGGACACTACACTGACAGACACAGCAAACCTTCTTGCCACAGCTCGCATTGATGTGCCATCCTGGATGAGCTGCACTACCTGAGCAACTTCTGTGGCTTTTAGAGTCCGTCTCATGATACCACGAGTGTGAAAGCACAACCAACATTAAAAAGTGACCAAAACATCAGCCAGAAAGCATTGGTACTGAGATGTGGTCTGTGGTCCCCACCTGCAGAACTACTCCTTTATTGAGGGTGTCTTGATAATTGCCAATAATTTCCATCTATTGTCTATTCCATTTGCACAACAGCATGTGAAATTGATTGTCAATCAGTGTTGCTTCCTAAGTGGACAATTTGATTTCACAGAAGTTTGATTTACTTGGAGTTATATTCTGTTGTTTAAGTGTTCCCTTTATTTTTTTGAGCAGTGTATATCAAGGCATTGGAGAGTTGTCCTAATTTGGAAAGGTCTCTCATCTTGCAGCTGGTTGGCTGGTTCCCCTAAGCCACACGTGTCAAACTCTGGCCTCTGAGCTAAATTTGGCCCGCATGGTGATATTTGGCCCGCAACACTGGTACAGCACACCACCCCCTTCTTTCCTCCAGCAATTTACCTTCAACTGTTTCTGAATCCTGAGCGGAGCAGCGGGAGCCCGGTTAGATTTTTTTTTTTATTATTATTATTATTTTTTTTTTTTTTTTAATGTGGGTCCATTATATTGTATGGAGGATTATGTCGGGCACATTATACTGTATGGAGGACTATGTGGGCCGATTATACTATATAGAGGACTATGTAGGGCCATTATACTGTACTAGCTGTTCTATGCCCGAATGGTGAGCATTTTTTATTGGTCTATGCTGCCCCCCATCCTGGTTTATGCTGCCCCCCATCCTGGTTTATGCTGCCCCCCATCCTGGTTTATGCTGCCCCCCATCCTGGTTTATGCTGCCCCCCATCCTGGTTTATGCTGCCCCCCATCCTGGTCTATGCTGCCCCCCCCATCCTGGTATTTGCTTCCACATCCTGATCCTTCCTCCTGGTATTTGCTCCCCCATCCTCTTATTTAAGCCCCCACCCTGGTCCCCTATCCATTGTTATGTGCAGCCCCTGTACATTATGTGCTCCTCCATCCATCCATCCATCCAATAAAAAAAAAAACACCTTTCCATTACTCCCCTGCAGCGTGTCGCCTGTGTTATTTTACTAAAATGGAGCCGGAATCAGCGCCTGCGTAGCGCGATATCCAGCTCCATTTTAGTGAAGACACATTTGCAGAGTGTATTCAACACAATGGCGCCGGAGTACGCGTGTACGCATATCGCGTTGCCCGACGCCATTTTGTTGAAGAGACACTGCAAATGTGTCTTCACTAAAATGGCACAGGATAGTGCGCTATGCACATGCGTCGATCCGACGCCACACTCCTCCCCTGGCCTCCTGCCCGAACAAAGGCGCCGCAGCAACACTTCTCCTGGTCAGGTATGTGCTTATGGTGCCGGAGATCGCAGTCTTTAGAGGCTTCAGACAGACGGACACCCCTGGTTATATTGTAGATGGAGGACTATGTGGGGCCATTATTCTGTATGGAGGACTATGTGGGGCCCTGTTATTCTGTATGGAGGGCTATGTGGGGCCCTGTTATTCTATATGGAGGGCTATGTGGGGCCCTGTTATTCTGTATGGAGGGCTATGTGGGGCCCTGTTATTCTGTATGGAGGGCTATGTGGGGCCCTGTTATTCTGTATGGAGGGCTATGTGGGGCCCTGTTATTCTGTATGGAGGGCTATGTGGGGCCCTGTTATTCTGTATGGAGGGCTATGTGGGGCCCTGTTATTCTGTATGGAGGGCTATGGAGGGCTATGTGGGGCCCTGTTATTCTGTATGGAGGGCTATGTGGGGCCCTGTTATTCTGTATGGAGGGCTATGTGGGGCCATTATTCTGTATGGAGGACTATGTGGGGCCCTGTTATTCTGTATGGAGGGCTATGTGGGGCCCTGTTATTCTGTATGGAGGGCTATGTGGGGCCCTGTTATTCTGTATGGAGGGCTATGTGGGGCCCTGTTATTCTGTATGGAGGGCTATGTGGGGCCCTGTTATTCTGTATGGAGGGCTATGTGGGGCCCTGTTATTCTGTATGGAGGGCTATGTGGGGCCCTGTTATTCTGTATGGAGGGCTATGTGGGGCCCTGTTATTCTGTATGGAGGGCTATGTGGGGCCCTGTTATTCTGTATGGAGGGCTATGTGGGGCCCTGTTATTCTGTATGGAGGGCTATGTGGGGCCCTGTTATTCTGTATGGAGGGCTATGTGGGGCCCTGTTATTCTGTATGGAGGGCTATGTGGGGCCCTGTTATTCTGTATGAAGGGCTATGTGGGGTCCTGTTATTCTGTATGGAGGGCTATGTGGGGCCCTGTTATTCTGTATGGAGGGCTATGTGGGGCCCTGTTATTCTGTATGGAGGGCTATGTGGGGCCCTGTTATTCTGTATGGAGGGCTATGTGGGGCCCTGTTATTCTGTATGGAGGGCTGTGTGGGGCCCTGTTATTCTGTATGGAGGGCTATGTGGGGCCCTGTTATTCTGTATGGAGGGCTATGTGGGGCCCTGTTATTCTGTATGGAGGGCTATGTGGGGCCCTGTTATTCTGTATGGAGGGCTATGTGGGGCCCTGTTATTCTGTATGGAGGGCTATGTGGGGCCCTGTTATTCTGTATGGAGGGCTATGTGGGGCCCTGTTATTCTGTATGGAGGGCTATGTGGGGCCCTGTTATTCTGTATGGAGGGCTATGTGGGGCCCTGTTATTCTGTATGGAGGGCTATGTGGGGCCCTGTTATTCTGTATGGAGGGCTATGTGGGGCCCTGTTATTCTGTATGGAGGGCTATGTGGGGCCCTGTTATTCTGTATGGAGGGCTATGGAGGGCTATGTGGGGCCCTGTTATTCTGTATGGAGGGCTATGTGGGGCCCTGTTATTCTGTATGGAGGGCTATGTGGGGCCCTGTTATTCTGTATGGAGGGCTATGTGGGGCCCTGTTATTCTGTATGGAGGGCTATGTGGGGCCCTGTTATTCTGTATGGAGGGCTATGTGGGGCCCTGTTATTCTGTATGGAGGGCTATGTGGGGCCCTGTTATTCTGTATGAAGGGCTATGTGGGGTCCTGTTATTCTGTATGGAGGGCTATGTGGGGCCCTGTTATTCTGTATGGAGGGCTATGTGGGGCCCTGTTATTCTGTATGGAGGGCTATGTGGGGCCCTGTTATTCTGTATGGAGGGCTATGTGGGGCCCTGTTATTCTGTATGGAGGGCTGTGTGGGGCCCTGTTATTCTGTATGGAGGGCTATGTGGGGCCCTGTTATTCTGTATGGAGGGCTATGTGGGGCCCTGTTATTCTGTATGGAGGGCTATGTGGGGCCCTGTTATTCTGTATGGAGGGCTATGTGGGGCCCTGTTATTCTGTATGGAGGGCTATGTGGGGCCCTGTTATTCTGTATGGAGGGCTATGTGGGGCCCTGTTATTCTGTATGGAGGGCTATGTGGGGCCCTGTTATTCTGTATGGAGGGCTATGTGGGGCCCTGTTATTCTGTATGGAGGGCTATGTGGGGCCCTGTTATTCTGTATGGAGTAATAAGGAAAAAACGTCCTCAATTGTAGACGACTTTTTTTTTTTTTTCTAAATATCAAGGTTGGCCAGCAAGTTTGTCCAAGATTTTTAACTTACCAACACAGCTTCTATTGATCTGTTCTTTTCTGATTAACTCAAAACTTAATGCTACAACACAGAATCAACCTGCTCATGAAATACTTATTTAAATGCTTTGAATCCAGAAATGTAATACATTTTTTTTTTTAAGTTGGAAGTGGTTCCAGAAATATGAAGTTTTATTATTAAGGGATTTCCATCATACAATAATGCATGTGCTAGAAATCCAAGCGGCCAAATTAATTCTTTAGCATAAAACACATAAACAAATTTTTTTTGGCCAGTAGAGCACACTTTTCTAGCTTCCCAAACTTACCATATACACTCGAGTATAAGCCGAGGTACCTAATTTTACCATAAAAACTGAGAGAACTTGTTGACTCGAGTATAAGCCTAGGGTGGGAAATGCAGCAGCTACTGGTAAATTTCCCCAATCCTGGTATGCATGACCCCCTCATCCCCAATCCTGGCATGTATAGCCCCATCACTGCACACATAAAAAAATAAACATTTATACTCCCCTTCCTTTCTCACCTCTGCTCCAGCGCTGCTTCCTGTTCTGCTGCGTCACAGCCATGCGCTCTCAGACGCTGATGTGAGCTGCCGGCATATTCACTCCTCTGCACGCCGGGACTATGTGCGTTGAGAAGAGTGAATACGCATTCTCTTTAGTAGCTGGAACTGTCAGCAGGAGCTGCGGCTCAGCGCTCCTCCGTGCCCGCTACTAAAGAGAATGAATATTCATTCTTCTCCACGCCCATGTGAGTGGAGAGGGGTGAATATTCATTTCCCTTTAGCACCGGGCACACATGGTAGCTGCAGCAGCGGTTACTGCGTGTGCCCCGCTCCTCCTCTGCCGCAACCCCCCCCGTCCACTATCCACCAACGGAATTTCTATATACTTGAGTATACAGTTAGGTCCATATATATTTGCACAGAGACAACATTTTTCTAATTTTGGTTCTAGACATTACCACAATGAATTTTAAACAAAACAATTCAGATGCAGTTGAAGTTCAGACTTTCAGCTTTCATTTGAGGGTATCCACATTAAAATTGGATGAAGGGTTTAGGAGTTTCAGCTCCTTAACATGTGCCACCCTGTTTTTAAAGGGACCAAAAGTAATTGGACAATTGACTCCAAGGCTATTTCATGGACAGGTGTGGGCAATCTATTCGTTATGTCATTCTCAATTAAGCAGATAAAAGGCCTGGAGTTGATTTGAGGTATGGTGCTTGCATTTGGAAGGTTTTGCTGTGAAGTAAACATGCGGTCAAAGGAGCTCTCCATGCAGGTGAAGCAAGCCATCCTTAAGCTGCAAAAACAGAAAAAACCCATCTGAGAAATTGCTACAATATTAGGAGTGGCAAAATCTACAGTTTGGTACATCCTGAGAAAGAAAGAAAGCACTGGTGAACTCATCAATGCAAAAAGACCTGGGCGCCCACGGAAGACAACAGTGGTGGATGATAGCAGAATAATCTCCATGGTGAAGAGAAACCCCTTCACAACAGCCAACCAAGTGAACAACACTCTCCAGGAGGTAGGCGTATCAATATCCAAATCTACCATAAAGAGAAGACTGCATGAAAGTAAATACAGAGGGTTCACTGCACGGTGCAAGCCACTCATAAGCATTAAGAATAAAAAGGCTACACTGGACTTTGCTAAAAAATATCTAAAAAAGCCAGCACAGTTCTGGAAGAACATTCTTTGGACAGATGAAACCAAGATCAACCTCTACCAGAATGATGGAAAGAGAAAAGTATGGCGAAGGCGTGGTACAGCTCATGATCCAAAGCATACCACATCATCTGTAAAATACGGCGGAGGCAGTGTGATGGCTTGGGCATGCATGGCTTCCAGTGGCATTGGGTCACTAGTGTTTATTGATGATGTGACACAGGATAGAAGCAGCCGAATGAATTCTGATGTATTCAGAGCCATACTGTGTGCTCAGATCCAGCCAAATGCAGCCAAACTGATTGGTCGTCGTTTCATACTACAGATGGACAATGACCCAAAACATAAAGCCAAAGCAACGCAGGAGTTTATTAAAGCAAAGAAGTGGAATATTCTTGAATGGCCAAGTCAATCACCTGATCTCAACCCAATTGAGCATGCATTTCACTTGTTAAAGACTAAACTTCAGACAGAAAGGCCCACAAACAAACAACAACTGAAAACAACCACAGTGAAGGCCTGGCAGAGCATCAAAAAGGAGGAAACACAGCGTCTGGTGATGTCCATGAGTTCAAGACTTCAGGCAGGCATTGCCAACAAAGGGTTTTCAACCAAGTACTAGAAATGAACATTTTATTTACAATTATTAAATCTGTCCAATTACTTTTGGTCCTTTTAAAAACAGGGTGGCACATGTTAAGGAGCTGAAACTCCTAAACCCTTCATCCAATTTTAATGTGGATACCCTCAAATGAAAGCTGAAAGTCTGAACTTCAACTGCATCTGAATTGTTTTGTTTAAAATTCATTGTGGTAATGTCTAGAACCAAAATTAGAAAAATGTTGTGTCTGTCCAAATATATATGGACCTAACTGTTTACCCGAGTATAAGCTGAGGGGGGCTTTTTCAGCACAAAAATATATACTCGAGTATATACAGTATTTGTTTTGGAACTCGGGCTGCTGGTGAAATAATATATTAATCAGTGACCTACAGAAATGTCCTGTATACTTTGGTCTTACCTCTGCTTTTGTTATTTCAGCACATTAATCACTACAGATGAAGGTGACCATGATGACACATACTGTGTGACTTGCTCCTCTGGCTTGTACAGACCACTTGCATTCACAATGGTGAGTAGGCCTATTGTATAGTTCTGTGAACTCACCGTGGATATAAAAAGTCTACACATCCTTGTTTAAAATACCAATTTAATTTCAGGTGAATAGATCATACTAAGAAGAATAATTTCAGAACTTTTTCCACCTTTAATGTCCCCCATAATCTGAACAAATCCATTGAGAAAAAAACAAACAAATCTTTTTGGGAGGAAAAAGAAAAATAATGATGAACTGAACTAATGTGATTACATAAATATGCACACCCATACACTTATACTTTGTTGAACTACTCTTTGAATTTATGACAACGTTCAGTTTACTTCGGTAGTAGTCTATTAGCATGGCACATCTAGAATTGGCAATCTTTTGCCCTCTCTTCCTTGCAGTAGTGCTCCAAAAATATCTGCGATGACATCTCAGGTTTTCTCTTTGATTCCGGTCTAGGCTCTGGCTGGGCCATTAAAAAGCTTTAATCTTCTTCTGGTGAAGCCATTCTAGTGTTGATTTGGAGGTATGCTTAGGGTCGTTATCATGTTGAAAGGTGAAATTCACCTTCAGCTTTTTAGCAGAGACCTGAAAAGACCAGTTGCCAAAAAACAGCCCCAAAGTATAATGCTGCCTCCATCTTGCTTCACTGTGGGTATGGTCATCTTCTGGTGATGCACAGTGTTGGCTATGCGACAAACATACCTTTTGGCATTATGGGACCAAGGGTTTTTTTTTTGGCCTTAAGACCTTAATACGTTTTTCCCACATGCTTTTGGCAGACATGATGTAGGGTTTGGCGGAACGTAGTCAGGATTGGATGTTTTTCTTAGTAAGGAAAAGGCTTCCGTCTTGCCATCATACCCCACAGGCCAGACATAAGAAGAAAACTGGTGTTTGTAGTCTCATACAGTACACAACCATTACTTGCCTGCAGCTCCTTTAATGTTGCTGTTGGCCTCTTTGCAGCCTCTCAGACCAATTTTCTTCTCGTCTTCAATCAACTTTTGTGGGACGTCCAGTTCTGGGTATTGTCACTGTTGTGCCAGATTTAAGCCACTTCTTGATGACCGTCTTCACCACTACTTAAATTGGATGATCAGGAGGGGTTACCGGAAGTGGGACCCTTGCCAATATGATATTAATGGTCTGACCTAAGAATAGACCATCCATAACAATCTTCAGAAGCAACCTTTAAATTGGCAGGCGGTGCGTGTGTGTGTGTTGAGAAAATTTTTTGCTTCTGTGTCCTGTAGGTTCATGTTTTGGTTTACATGGATAATGGCCGCATGTAGTAATCATCTCGCTGTGGGATCATACTGCCGTCCCGTCCACACGTAGCTACTCAGCATTGTAAATCCTGGTGACTGCCCAGCACTGACCCCTACGGGAGACCTGTATTAAGGATCTGAAATCAGTTCTGAAGTCCACAATTGAGACATTTTCAGAATAAAAAGCTTATTTAAATGTGTATTTCTGACTTCATCTTGTTTTGCTTCCAGCAACAGACGTTGGAGTTGGCACTGGATCGGGCTGAGGTAATTCTTTTCTGTGCTCTCTCTTCTTAGTGTATATATAGGAAGCCATGAACAGCGGCCAGTTTAGATGACCTGTAAAAATGTAGAATTGAGACGTTTCCCATATTGTAGGGCTGGAAGGATATAAAGAAAGTCTATATCTAATATTAGTAAGTTGCATATAAAGCAATTCCCTCATATAATACACCTGCGTTTCCCCCTGTAGCAATGCATACTCCATGCATCTGAGTGTTGTGTAAAGTAGCTTGTGACTGCTCATAGAGTCCTTCACCTCTCCGAGTCCTGCTAAGTGCACAACACTCTACTGACCAAAGAGGGGATTTTCTTCTACTATCGAATTGGTATATACAGCGGGTGACATAAGTATTGAACACGTCAGCAATTTTCTAAGTAAATATATTTCTAAAGATGCTATTGACATGAAATTCTCACCAGATGTTGCTAACAGCCCATCCAATCCACACAGGCAAATAAATAAAACCACAGATGTCCATAAATCTAAGTTATGTGTGATAATAATAAGAAATGACACATGGAAAATGTATTGAGCACATGGAGAAAGAGAGGTGCATAAAGCCATGGAAAGTCATGACACCAGCTGAAATCTATCAGTAATTAGAAATCAGTCCTGCCACCAGTGAAAAATAATATCAGCTGGTTCAACTGATGGCCTATAAAAACGTGTCTCATTACCAAGGTGCCACACAAGAAATGTCTCATGATGGGTAAAACCAGTGAGTTGTCTCAAAACCTTTGCAACCTTATTGTTGCAAAACATACTGATGGCATTAGTTACAGAAGAATTTCTAAACTACTGAAGGCTCCAGTAAGCACTGTTGGGGCCATAATCCAGAAGTGGAAAGATCATCACATGCAGTGGTCATGTGGAGTTAAGTGAGGGCCCACCCTCTGTTGCAGAACTCGTGCTCATCTGTCCTGGTGGAGGGGGTTGAACACTGCACTCGCAATTTAATGTTTATCACCTATCATGTGGGCAGATAATAAATGTTAAAAGGCTTGTCCCTTACTTTATTATTTAAAGATGTTGTCCTCTACTTTTTGATTTGATGACCTATCCATGGGATAGGTCATCAATGTCTGATTGGTCAGGGTCTGACACCGGCACCCCCGCTGATCACCTGTTCTTGGTGTTGGCGGCCGCTGGCTGGAAGTACTCACTTGTTGAGCTGCCCAGTCTTCTGGTAGTACCCTGTGGTGGCCGCTATCAGAAGACTGCCAGCTCTACAAGTAAGTACTTTTGGATGGCGGCCACTGACACCGATAACAGCTGACCGGTGGGGATGCCTGGTGTTTGACCCCTACCGATCAGACATTGAGGATGGGTCACCAATCAAAAAGGAGTGGACAACCTCTTTAAAAATAATGAAAGAAGCATTCATACTTACCAATCCCATCATGGTTGCTCCTCGTTACTGCTTCCGTTGAGGGAGTTTTATGACATGAGCTGACTCTGATTCCCTGCAGCAGTCATGTTTCGTCCAAGCCAGAAGAGCGAGTAGAAACTGTTTCTTGTGGATCACATGTAATGTGACTATGGCAGGTAGTCACAGGCCACTGATTGGCTGCATTGGTCACCTGAATGCCCCCAGAGAATGAACCATGGATTCTGGTGGGGACAATGGCATTAGTACCTGAGAGCAGCCAGGGTCCTGTTGGTAAGTGGGTGTTTCTGTTATTTAGGACCACCATAGGCCTATTTTTATGATAATATAAAGTAGGAGACAACCCCTTCAATGCCTAGAATATCTGTTAACCCATTTTTCTTACATACTGAAAAATGAAGAATATTAACTTTCAGCACACGTAGAAGAGGAAAATTCTTCTCAGAGCTTAAATAATGTGTGATTCCCTTTAAAAATGTTTCTACAATATGCTGATCCGACCAAGAGAGAAAAAAAACTTGACAGTAATGAAATTTATAGCAGAGCTTCTTTTTACTTTTTTCCAGTATGTCATCGAGAGTGCCAGACAGAGACCTCCAAAACGCAAGCATTCATCCGGGTCGAGGTGATTTCCAGTCTTCCTTGCCATTAGTCTTGTGTGACGGACGTGGCGGGTATTGTCATGTAGACAATGAAGTATCCGTTCCATGCACATTGGGTGATTTCCATTCTGAGCACAGTTTGGTCCACAAGGTTCTCAGGCTAAAACCTCTTTTCTTCTTGCCTACCAGTTCTCAGGTTTCCTGCTTTTTATGGCTGGTTTCAGCTGCTCGTATGGAAATCCAATTATGTTCACAGGGAAGCGAGCGCTGAGTGCCAGTAGATGTGTGTTAGTAAGAAGCTGCTGTGTACGGGCCAGATGTCACCGCGCAGCGCTGCGCTCACTGACACGCTAATGTGACACCGGACTGACTGCGGGGGCTTAGCCTCATCTGGAAACCTCTTAGAGTTGTGTTATAATAGATGGCTCCTCTATTGTATGAGCATCTGTACTGACCCACAAGATCATGCTGCAGATGCTTACATACAGTCATGAAGAAAACTAAGTACACCCTCTTTGAATTCTATGATTTTGCAAATTGGGACATAAAAAAAATAATCTGCTCCTTTTTAAAATGTCTTAAAATTATACAATCTCAGATGGAGTCATAATTTAACAAAAACTAAGTGCAAAACCAGTGTATTAAATATTGAGTACACCCTTACAGGTTCGTTAGGAATTAAGAGTGTCATTTGCAGCCAGGGGTTGCTAATCAAATGTCCTTGAGTAATTGTTCATCAGCTAGTGTGACATCTTCTATAAAAGCTGAAGTTTAGGCATTTTTCTGGTCTGGAGCATTAGGGTGTGTTGTTAACACAATGCCAAGGAGGAAAAACCTCAGCAATGATCTTAGGGAAGTAATGACTGCTAACCATCAAGCTTTTTGAGTCAATATTATTATCATTCACTTACCGTATTTTGCGGATTATAAGACACACTGGATTATAAAACTCATCCCAAATTTTGAGGGGGTGGGGGGTAAAAGGTAAGGTGTCCAGTGGAGGTAAGAGTGGGGCGATGCTGAAGACTCCCTGGCTGGTAGGAGGAGGTATTCGGTAGTGCGTGGGCTCTACCAACATTTTGTGACATCCTGGAGCCCCCCACTTTCCATGCTTTTCATGCTGGAAGCAGCGCATGCCTAATTGAGATCAGCCATCAGCCATTTTCCTGAAGTCCACCGCATAGAAGAAAGTGCGGGGCTCCGGGCTTTTACAAAATGTCAGCGGAGCCCACCACTACCGAATACCTCCTCCTACCAGCCTGGGATCCGCAGCGCTATTATTCCACAACTCTATACAGACATTATCATCACTGTCCCCAATGGACCTCACAATCTAGATTCCCTATCAGTATGTCTTTGTAATGTGGAAGGAAACCCATGCAAACACTGGGAGAACATACAGTACAAACTCCTTACAGATGTTGTCCTTGGTGGGATTTGACCCCAGGACCCCCAGCGCTGCAAAGCAGCAGTGCTAACCACTGAGCCACCGTGTTTCCCATTTATGAGTCACTTTCTACAGAAATTGCAGCATGAACAGTTCTAGTCCATCTTACAAACCAGAATAGTGCATATAATGGAAGGCTGGTCCTGAATCCATACAGAATATGGACGAGCAAACAGAGCCGATCACATCTGTAGTTTGCAGATGTGACTGGCCGTTTTTGGATACGGCCTTCTGAACTTGGCCCAAGGCCCAAACTGTTGGTCCTCAATTTCTGCAAAAAAAAAACAAAATCGCCACATCTTGCAATGTGCACTTTTAGTTTAGTGGCTTTTAGGTCATCTCGACATCAGATGTGTGTGATATATAATGCATGTTCCAGTTTCTGAATAATATCTGCTTTATATAATAATGTCTGTGTGTCGTCTTTATTTTGTCCCTAGGAAATCTTTGTTCCATAAGCTGTATGACCTGTACATAGAAGAATGTGAAAAAGAACCGGAAGTGAAGGTAAATGGGCAGGAACATTGTAGATGACTCTAGGGAACATAACACTTTTTGGAAATGTCCTTCAGCCCGTGTGACAGTATTCTGCTTTATTAGCACAAGTGGTGCAAGGTGTCGGTGTGGTTTTTGGGCGAGGACGCTCTTCATGTAGAAGTGGAGTATGAGCTTTTTCTCCTGTGCATTAGATTGGAAACCTCTGTCCGGAGCGCGATTCCCTCTCCTCCTGCCATTAAATATGATTTCATCTCCTCTCAATGTCGGGCTAACCTCTAGCTCACGCTTCCCCCTTGTTTGTCGCTGGAAACCATTACCCCTGCTGCTTCACCGTGTAGATTAATTTAATATTTCAAGCATGTACTTTGTCTCCTAGGTACTAATTGAGGCACATATGGACCCGATTAGCTGGACATGCAGACAGGCAGTGACCTCATGGCTCCAGGTAGCCACGGGTGGTCTTTAGATTTTTTTTTTCCTGTTCATATTATAGCCTAAATGAAAAGTAAGAACGTGCAGCTATTTTATTTCTTTTCTCTTTTTTTTTTGTCATTTTGTGAGGTCAAATACTTGCTGATTTCTGTTGGTTTTCATTGTTTTTTTTTTAATGCAAAAATAGTAGTTATCAAATATTAGAACGTAAGTTGACGGGCCAAATCAAAGTCATTGGGATCTATTTCAAAATGGATCCATCTGTCAAAGCGATCTTGGCGCAGAAGAATAGAAGTCAAATGCAAGTGTGAACAGAGGCCAAAACGTCTTTTATAAAAGGAACCTGGTGTCTGATCTTCCAGGAGGAGCTGAGCATTTAGGATAACTTGTATTTTATTCATTTAAGCCCATGTTCATTGTGAGCCCCGGCAGGCGGCTTTATCAGTGATTGCTAGCACAGTTATACAGAGATGGCTGTCGATCGTTGAATTGACACCTTTTATTTCTAACCTGATGTGTTCGTACTTAAGCCTTAAAAACTTTAATTTAGCCTTCAGTAAACCATTTAAAAAATATATATCCTTGCCTTTGTGCGGAGTACATTTTTTTGGGGAAACTAAATACCTTGTATTGACTGAAATCCTGCTCACTCTGGGCTTTGGGGTCCAGTGGGTGGTCTTAATCAGTGACAGCTGTTTGTATGCACATTTATACAGGGAAGGACCGCCTACTGGACTCCAGAATCAGTGACAGCTATTTGTATGTCCTACTGGACTCCTTAGCTAAGAAACCACAGGGATTTTAATGAATAAAATCCATGTTCTACTGAAACTTTGTCCACAACACTATATAGTAATCTCATCCATATATTAATGCACCTCCAGCTGTACTGCGGATTCCAATATAATCCACAACTAAAGATCCATCATAAATATAACCCTATTTAACTATGACATTATACCTAGGGTAATTATACAGACTACAACATGTCTGTGAGTAAAGGGAGCTCTTTGTTCACTGAATGCTGGAGAGTAAATGCCCTGGCGTTGCTGGATTCTACAGTCCTCTGATGCCTCATGTAGTGGCATCATCACCATACTGTGCGAGCAGAGTGCCATTTGTACACTTATTAATTCCTTCCTCCGACCTGGCAAAATATGCTTTGACAGGTAATGATTTCATTGGGGCATCCCTTCTGTGCCTGTCGATCTCCGCTGTCCTTCATCCAACCCAACACTTCCAGATGCAAATGGGCTTCTTTTGGTCAGCCTCTCCATGTCCTCATGTTATTGCCTGCAACTTGAGCATCCCCTGCATCTGGGCATAACCAAGATGAGGCCGGCGTACTTTGAAAACATGTCTCAATCTCTGCCCCCCCCCTAACCTGATTGACAGCTCCTCAATGTCCTCCCTACTGCTGAGACCTCACACTGCTCAGTACAAGCTGCAGCTGTCAGGCCGGGTGGGTGGTCAGAGGCTGAATACGCTTGGACTCATGAGCTCTTAGGCTGAGTTCACACGATGCGTTTTTCATGCGTTTCCGCGGCGTTTTTGCAGTTGCGGAAACGCCGCGGAAACGCATGAAAAACGCATGGTAGAAGGGCAGCAATGTTCCCCAATTGAAATCCGCATGTGCTGTGCCCATGATGCGGATTTTTCCGCAGCGTAAACGCTGCGGTCAAAAATCTGCAGCATGTCAATTAATTTTGCGGAAACGCTGCTCTTTTGCCGCCATTGACTTGCATTAGACCGCATGGAATCCGCATCACTGTATATGTTGATGCGCTTTTCATGCGGTCTAATGTGCGGATGGTACCCGGGTGTGGAGGAGAGGACTCTCATCCAGACCTAGGTACCATTAAAAAAAAAAGAATAAAATAAAAAATATATATATTCTCACCTTCTGACGGCCTGCGCAGCGCTCCTGCTTGGTTCGCGGCACTTCGGGGTTGAATGAAGAAGGACCTTCGCTGACGTCAGAGTCATGTGACGGGTCACGTGACGCTGACGTCAGAAGGTCCTAAAGTCTTCACTGCCGGCAGCCGGGACCGAGCGAAGCAAGACACTGGGGGCCATCAGAGGGTAAAGTATATATTTATTTTTATTTTTTGACATTCGCACACTATATAAATCCATGCCGGTTGCATGGATTTATATAGTGTAAAGTTGACAAGCACTTTCCAAGTGATGCTAAAATCGCTTGGGAAGCGCTTGTCAACCCGCATGCGGAAATGAAAGTGAAGAACGCTTCACATCCGCATGTCCCTGGCAGGAAACCACATGTACAATCCGCATGCGTTTTTTTCTGCCAGAGAGATGCAGAAACGCTCAGGAAAAAATCCTGACCATTTCTGCATCGTGTGCACATACCCTAACTCTGTAGCTTGACTTTTTATATGCTCATTGTGATGTCCTTAAAATTACAGACTGTACTTTTTCTCTTTTTTTTTTTTTTTTCTTCAGAACCTAAGACGAAATGTGAATCTTCTGGAGAAGCTCGTAGCGCAAGAGTCTCTCTCCTGCTTGGTGGTCAATCTCTACCCTGGAAATGAAGGCTACTCCCTAATGCTCCGGGGCAAGAACGGATCAGGTATTCGGATTATGGAAAACAATTAATGGCAACTGACTTCTTGATTCTCTCACTTTGCTCTAACTTCGTAGAACTAGAGATCATGTCCTGTAGCTTTTATACAAAGCTGTCGGATTTTTGAAACTAATTGTAACCACACAAGTTTGCCGACTTTTTCAGCACTGAAATGGCTGATAGCTTGGGATTAACTCTAATATGAAGATGCATATGGTTTTATTTCATTATGTCTTTTTTGAGATAGAGCAAAAATCTTTTAAAAGTAGAATCTAATTATCCCCCACCCCCCTGTTAATCTGCTTTTTATCTTTTTTTTTCTTTGCAGATTCGGAAACCATCAAGCTGCCTTATGAGGAAGGAGAGCTGTTGGACTACATAGATGCAGAAGAATTGCCACCGATTTTAGTAGACCTTCTGGAAAAGGCTCAGGTTTTTAATCCTTTGATATCCTTTTGGCTACAGATTATGATTGTATGCTGCCACCATAGCAGTTTCACAAATGAGATATGGACATCCAGATTTCAAAAGTTCCTCAATAAAGTGTCTTTTTATTTATTTTTTTTCTAATTCTTTGGGTCCTAGCTAGCTGCATAACGGACCTTTTTTTGTTTTTATCTCTTTTCAACTTTTATCACTATCTAGGCAGATTTAGAGAATGGGTCGCTGACCAAGAAATTAAGTTCCCCCACCTCCACTATTTTTTAGGCAGTTGTTATATAGATGTGCACCCAAATATTTTCACGAGTCCTGCTTTTGATGCACTCAAGATGCAGCGACAACACCGGAAGTCAATAGGAGAATAGCTATGGGAAAATCAACAATGAAGTCCTTGGACAAGGTCTTCAAATCGAGGAACACTTCACTGGCGATAAAGACACGGCTCGTCCATAGTCTGGTCTGTGGTAACATGCGCGTGTGAAACTTGGAAGATAGACTCAAGACAGAAGAATAATCGATGCCATTGAAATGTGGTGCGGGAGAAGGATGTTATCAGTACCATGGATGGCCAGAAGAACAAATCAAGCCAGACATGTTACTCAAAGCAAGAATCACCAAGCTACGACTTGACTACTTTGGCCACATTGTACAAAGAGGAATCACTGGAGACGGACATCATGGTCAGAAGAATAAAAAAGGCAAAGAGGAAGACCAGCAACCCGATGGCTTGATACTGTCAAGGAAATGGTGGAAAAGACCCTGGTGGACCTATCTAGGCTTGCACAAGATCGACCTTCCTACAGAGCATTCATCCATCAAGTCCCCATGGATCGAGAGAAAGCTAAAGCCCTAAAAAAAAAACAAGAACTGCCTTTGAAACTTTTGTACTGTCAGATAATGCCTATATAACAGTGACATGTTTCCCAACTAAAAAACACAATGAGCTGCATAGTGAAGGGGTTAATAGTAACACTCCTGGTGGCTTGGGTTAATAAAAATGTGCAAACTTCAGGTTCCTGGGATTCCAGATCTTGAGAACTCTTAGGAAGTGGGACCTTGGTAAGGACCTAGTATGACACCCCTAATGCCAGGCTTAGCATGTGAGGTGACTAGATGCTTAGGTCACAATATACCAAAGTATGAAAAAGAGCAATGGGGTGGAGGTTGGTAATATTTAGATATATTCACCTATTGAGAGGTTAAAAAATGATTTCTATGCAGGTAAATATTTTCCACTGTGGGTGTGTAATCGCTGAAGTACGGGACTACAGGCAATCTGGCAACTTAAAGTCACCAACGTATCAAACCAGGCACGTTCTTCTGAGGCCAACCATGCAGGTGAGCGTTACAGGTGCACATGATCAATATTAAAGGAGCAACAGGTTCTCTGGTCTCATATATTATACAAGCAGCGCCTGACAGTCCCTGGCTGCGGGATGGTAGGAGCTGACGTTCATGGAACCATAACACCATAGTAATCTAAATTATAAATTAATAATAGATAAAAATGAGGAGAAATAAGATTATGTTGACTCCTGGGATTAATACGGTTTTCCTGTATAGATGACCAGTAATAAGTTTACCTATAGCGAAGTTGATTAAAGAGGACCTGTCACCCTCCCAACTCCCTTTATTTCCCACTCAGATCATAAGACTTATCCTTTAAGGGACATTTAAATACATATTTTTTTACCTGATTTCCCCTATATATTCCCAGTTACGGGAGAAATTCCGCTTCCTGGCTGTATAGCAGAGCTGATCTGCATTTCTTGGGACTCTTCCCTACACCCAGCCATCACATGACCACTGGGTCCAGAGAAGGAAGCACTATTAGCGCCAGTGCTTGGGAAGGCAGAGGCTGTAATAAACCATCTCTGCCTTCTCTGTAAGGAGTCTGGCTGTGTTTAGGAGTCACTGCCTTTCCAGTGGATAACTGATTATTTGTTATTTCCAGAATACCCTTTTTATTTCTAGTCAAAAGCTTCTTCTGTATCGATGCATACAGATGTGAGTTTTCTATGTAGTTTGCATTGTGAATTCATAGACTTTCATAAGGTGATTTAAGAGGTGTCGTCTCTTATTCTCCTTTGTCCGCTTCCGTCGAATAGAAAACCTAATATCAGCAATACGTTGTATTTTTATTAGAAACAGTGAGCCTCTAATCAATTTCCTGCGTGACTCTTCAGGCATGAAGTTCTAGGAAACAAGTATGAACACTACCATATTTTTTCCATCAGTGGTGACTGTTGCCGTACATTAGTCCATAAGTTCATGTATCTTGGAATGTTAGATCCACTTGTGTAATCCATTTAACTTATATTCTTTCTGGACGGGAGGCGGCATTGAAGGATGGTGCCAATATTTAAAAATGAAAATATTTCCTTAGTATGGATTTTTTCGTTTTCAGTAGGGATTATAAGGCCCTGTGCTGGCCCTGAGGAATGTTCCATGCGATGTATGATTTACTGCTCTGAAGCTTGGGGCAGTAGTTGTGGAAGGGAAGAAAGTGAGTCATTATGAGAATGTACAGACTTTAGTGTTACTTGTGAGTGGAGGTGGGAAAAGTCCTAATTATGTTCCAGTAGTGAGAGGTTTACCCCATAGCAAGATATAATTTATATATTATAATATACAGTACAGACCAAAAGTTTGGACACACCTTCTCATTTAAAGATTTTTCTGTATTTTCTTGACTATGAAAATTGTACATTCACACTGAAGGCATCAAAACTATGAATTAACACATGTGGAATTATATACTTAACAAAAAAGTGTGAAACAACTGAAAATAAGTCTTATATTCTAGGTTCTTCAAAGTAGCCACCTTTTGCTTTGATGACTGCTTTGCACACTCTTGGCATTCTCTTGATGAGCTTCAAGAGGTAGTCACTGGAAATGGTCTTCAAACAATCTTGAAGGAGTTCCCAGAGATGCTTAGCACTTATTGGACCTTTTGCCTTCACTCTGCGGTCCAGCTCACCCCAAACCATCTCGATTGGGTTCAGGTCTGGTGACTGTGGAGGCCAGGTCATCTGGCATAGCACCCCATCACTCTCTGTCTTGGTCAATTAGCCCTTACACAGCCTGGAGGTGTGTTTGGGGTCATTGTCCTGTTGAAAAATAAATGATGGTCCAACTAAACGCAAACCGGATGGAATAGCATGCCGCTGCAAGATGCTGTGGTAGCCATGCTTGTTCAGTATGCCTTCAATTTTTAATAAATCCCCTACAGGGTCAACAGCAAAGCACCCCCACACCATCACACCTTCTCCTCCGTGCTTCACGGTGGGAACCAGGCAGGTAGAGTCCATCCGTTCACCTTTTCTGCGTCGCACAAAGACACGGTGGTTGGAACCAGAGATCTCAAATTTGGACTCATCAGACCAAAGCACAGATTTCCACTGGTCTAATGTCCATTCCTTGTGTTCTTCAGGCCAAACAAGTCTCTTCTGCATGTTGCCTGTCCTTAGCAGTGGTTTCCTAGCAGCTATTTTACCATGAAGGCCTGCTGCACAACGTCTCCTCTTAACAGTTGTTGTAGAGATGTGTCTGCTGCTAGAACTCTGTGTGGCATTGACCTGGTCTCTAATCTGAGCTGCTGTTAACCTGCGATTTCTGAGGCTGGTGACTCGGATAAACTTATCCTCAGAAGCAAAAGTGACTCTTGGTCTTCCTTCCCTGGGGCGGACCTCATGTGAGACAGTTTCTTTGTAGCGCTTGATGGTTTTTGCAACTGCATTTGGGGACACTTTCAAAGTTTTCCCAATTTTTCGCACTGACTGACCTTCATTTCTTAAAGTAATGATGGCCACTCGTTTTTCTTTACTTAGCTGCTTTTTTCTTGCCATAATACAAATTCTAACAGTCTATTCAGTAGGACTATCAGCTGTGTATCCACCAGACTTCTGCACAACACAACTGATGGTCCCAACCCCATTTATAAGGCAAGAAATCCCACTTATTAAACCTGACAGGGCACACCTGTGAAGTGAAAACCATTTCCGGTGACTACCTCTTGATGTTTATCAAGAGAATGCCAAGAGTGTGCAAAGCAGTCATCAAAGCAAAAGGTGGCTACTTTGAAGAACCTAGAATATAAGACATATTTTCAGTTGTTTCACACTTTTTTGTTAAGTATATAATTCCACATGTGTTAATTCATAGTTTTGATGCCTTCAGTGTGAATGTACAATTTTCATAGTCATGAAAATACAAAAAAAATCTTTAAATGAGAAGGTGTGTCCAAACTTTTGGTCTGTACTGTATGTGTGTGTATATACTGTGGGGAAAACAAGTATTTGATACACTGTCGACTTTCCAAGTTTTCCCACCTACAAAGAATGGAGAGGTCTGTAATTTTTACCTTAGGTACACTTCACCTGTGGGAGACCGAAACTAAAAGTAAATCCAGAAAATCACATTGTATGATTATTACATAATTTGCATTTTATTGCATGAAATAAGTATTTGATACAATAGGAAAACAGAACTTAATATTTGGTACAGAAACCTTTGTTTGCAATTACAGAGGTCAGACGTTTCCTGTAGTTCTTGACCACGTTTGCACACACTGCAGCAGGGATTTTGGCCCACTCCTCCATACAGATCTTCTCCAGATCTTTCAGGTTTTGGGGCTGTCGCTGGGCAACATTGAGTTTCAGCTCCCTTCAAAGATTTTCTATTGGGTTCAGGTCTGGAGACTGGCTAGGCCACTCCAGGACCTTGAAATGCTTCTTACGGAGCCACTCCTTAGTTGTCCTGGCTATGAGTTTCGAGTCATTGTCATGCTGGAAGACCCAGCCACAACCCATCTTCAATGCTCTTACTGAGGGAAGGAGGTTGTTGGCCAAAATCTTGCGATCCATGGCCCCATCCATCCTCCCTTCAATACGGTGCAGTCGTCCTGTCCCCTTTGCAGAAAAGCACCCCCAAAGTATGTTTCTCCCACCGTGCTTCATGGTTGGGACTGTTCTTTGAGTTGTACTCATCCTTCTTCTTCCTCCAAACATGGCGAGTGGAGTTGATACCAAAAAGTTCTATTTTGGTCTCATCTGACCACATGACTTTCTCCTATGCCTCCTCTGGATCATCCAGATGGTCATTGGCGAACTTCAAACGGTCCTGGATATGTGCTGCCATGACCAGGGGGACCATGCGTGTCCTGCAAGATTTTAATCCATGAAGGTGTAGTGTGTTACTAACGGTAATGTGTGAGACTGTTGTCCCAGCTCTCTTCATGTTGACCAGGTCCTCCCATGTAATTCTGGGCTGATTCCTGACCTTTCTCAGAATCATCCTTACCCCATGAGGCGAGATCTGGCATGGAGCCCCAGACAGAGGAAGATTGATAGTCATTTTGTGTTTCTTCCATTTTCTAATAATTATGCCAACAGTTGTTGCCTTCTCACCAAGCTGCTTGCCTATTGTCCTGTAGCCCATCCCAGCCTTGTGCAAGTCTACAATTTTGTCCCTGGTGTCCTTATACAGCTCTTTGGTTTTAGCCATGGTGGAGAGGCTGGAGTGTGATTGAGTATGTGGACAGGTGTCTTTTATACAGGTAACGAGTTCAAACAGGTGCAATTAATACAGGTAATGAGTACAGAGGAGGAGGTCTTCTTAAAGAAGAACTAACAGGTCTGTGAGAGCCAGAATAATTTCTGGTTGGTAGGTGATCAAATACTTATTTCATGCAATAAAATGCAAATTAATTATTTAAAAACCATACAATCCGATTTTCTGCTTTTTATTTTTAAATTCTGTCCCTCACAGGTGAAGTGTATCTATGATAAAAATTACAGACCTCTCCATTCTTTGTAGGTGGGAAAACTTGAAAAATCGGCAGTGTATCAAATACGTATTTTCCCCACTGTATATAATTTTTTTTTTTTGCATTGACCCCATGACACCCATTGATCAACATTATCTGTTTTCTTTGGATGATCCTTTGGTTGTAGGACGTCTCCAGTTCATTATATATCTATCTCTGGCGGTCCCCTTCACAATGTATAAAGTGGTGGTGGTGGCCATGCAGGACACTGAGGTCTTCCTGCAATCAGAAACTAATTACCCAATCCTGTGATTATTTGCTAAGTTTATACGGCACCTTTAACTTTGAATCCCTTTCTAGTATATCTAATAATGCATTTTCTAAACTAGATAATCCCTTTAACTCCTTAAGACCATAACCAATTTTCATCGTGGTGATTGCCAATACCATACGTCTATAGTATGTTGGGTTTTTGTTTTTTTTGTTGCGTGAAAAACATTCAGAACTTTGTTGTAAGCCAAATTTATTTATAATTTTTTTTTTTTTGTCACTTTTTTTTCGAGATTTGTAACTATGCAATCAACATTTCTTTTTATTGCTATCATTCTGGGGTACAATAAATCTACTGTAATCAGTCGTAATCAACACTAGCATTTACGCAAGTTGTAGCCTCATGAAAAATGCCCTCTCTCCTGGGTGTCCAGTGCCGACATCCTGATGACATAATATTGATAGCGACTGGTGGGTTTGCTGGGTTCTGTGTTTGTTCTTTGGAAGGAAGATCCTATTAGATTTTTCTTTATAGAATGGATTAACCAATTATAATGCATTTTGGAAATGTTAAAGCGGTTTGCCAGGATAAAATTTCAGCAACAATGTAGCATGCTGAATTATAACTGTGTGTAATATTTACGCTGTCAGGATTCCTCAATGTTGGCCTGTTATTTGTCGTCATATGCGATTTGCATAGTTGCAGTCACGGGTGGATTAGCTTCTCTGCTTCATTTGTCGGATCATTGAGAGAAGCAGGAAAATAAGCTATGTGGCATGTGACTGCCAGTATACAAATTGCATATGAGCGGTAATGAGACAAATGCTCCAGATAGCAAATGGAGCAGAATCCTAATAGTGTGAACATTGCACATTGTTGGGATTCGGCATGCAACAGTGCTTGCCAAAATTTTCCCCTGGTCTGGAAAAACCCTTTTAACCTCAATAGTAACGTACAGAAAAAGACATAAGATGTGCAAAAAATAAAACTGGGATCCTTTTTTGCTAATGTAAACTTGATTTTTTATTTTTTTGCTCCCCAGACTCTAGTTTCTGACATACATGCCATCACCAGTGACAATCATAAATGGACACAGGTAAATGTTTCCCTTTCTGAATCTGACATTATAGCATATTGTGTCTCTAGGCAAGTACAGTGATAACTTTGTGCTCTGTTCACTAACTCTTGAATGTGTATGAAGATTGTTCTGGAAAGTGTAATTTTATTTAGACTGCACCATTCTCTTTGTGACTGAGGCCGCCTGCACCAGCACCAATTTACCAGTCCTGATCCTTTTAGCAGTCGGCGGTAATTTACTACTGATGAAGAACTGAAGCTGTGTATACGGTACAGGAAGCACTGGCAGTGCTTCCTTCTCCTAGACCTAGCGATCATGTGATCGCTAGGTCCTAACAAACCCAGATAAGCTCTGCAAGCAGGAGGCTAAAATATCCGTCTAAGTTACAGGAAAAATTGGCAATATAAAAATGTATTTAAATCAGGGGTCGACAAAGTTGTTCAGAATCTAGGAGCCAGCCAAAAAATTTAGGAGCCAGAATTTTTTTTAAGCAAACTTGGTTTTTAATTTAACAAAAAAAACATTACAAACGTTATAAACAACATTTTACTTTTAAAGATAATAAATATTATATTTTGATATTTTAGATTTTAGGCAACATTCTAGTGTTTTTCACTTTGCTTTTTGTGGCCATGAACATGCCTTGTGATTTTAGAGCTGAAGTACCAGTGGTCCACAGCCTTGGCAGGATCAAACGCCTTCACAGATGGCCCATTCATGGTGATCATAAACAAGTCACTTAAACTTTCTTCTTGCATCCTTGATCTGAATTTATTTTTGACCATGTTCATCAAACTAAATCCTCTTTCACAACATGAGGTTGAGACAGGGAGCACCGCCACAATCGACAACAGGTTTCCCAGAACTGGAAATCTCTCGGTGTTGGAGAGTGCCAAATCCAGAAGCTCACACAGTTTCTTTCCTTTTCCAAGGACCTTAAACTCATACCACTCATTGAGGAGTGAGTGAATGCATTGGTCATCACTTTCAGGTGGAGATAGCTGTTTACGAAAATGATGAGCCAATGCAGTAATCTCAACCACACCGTAGTCTTGCAATGTTGTTCCTGCTGGCCAGGCAAAGGTGTCAAACACTGCGGTGGATCTTTCAATATTTATATCACTTAGAAATCGCACTGTCAAGTATTTAACTGCATGATTAATTAAATTAGCTTTTTCCTGCTGAATTGATGCAGCTACAGTGTTGCTCAGTCCATGTAGCTGTACATTTTGAAACAGTCCTTGAAGAGATGTTCCTGAGACAAATCTGGCCTCATGTTGTTTTGGTGCATCTCTAAGTGAATTGATTGTTGAAATTGTGCTTTTCACATGCAACTCAATTGTGCTTAAAAAAAGCTCTTCCCTTTGAAATATAAGTGACAAGTTTTTAAGAATTTCCAGATAGTCCAGTAGAAAATGGAGCATGTGAACAAATTTAAAATCTGTGAGCTTTCTCAGTAAACCATGGGCAACTGCAGAGGCACTGTCTTTTTCCGCAGCCACACTTTCTAGGTGGATTGTCACGCATTTCCAGTCTTTGACAAGTGCAGACAGAGCACCGACTTTGCTTGCTACCCATCTGACATTATGCAAGTATTGGAATTTCAGAATTGTAAGCTGCAGGTTTTCTGCTACTTGCTTCAGCTGTCGCATTCTCTTAGGTGAGTATTGATAAAATTGGTAGAGTTTCTTTAAAATAGAGTCAAAATCATCAATTAATTTAGCTTGTTTTACTGAACTTAATACACTTAAGTTCAATCGGTGTGCAACACAGTGAATGCCAATTAAATGACTGATGTTTTGGCGTATTTTCTGCACCAAGCCATTTTCGGTCCCAATCATGCTGGCAGCACCATCTGTACCAATGGCAATCAAGTGACTTGAAGAAAGCCAGCCTACAAGACCAAGTGTTCTAAGTTCTTCTGTGAGCGCTTCTAAATATCCATCTGCAGTAGCCATTTCAAGAGGAGAAACAGAAAGAAATACTTCTTTGACCCTGTTGTCCTTGATGTACCTGACATACAGAATCAGTTGTTCAACCCCTGCTTTGTCAGTTGAGCCATCTAGCATCAAGCTGACATATTTTGCCTCTTTGAGCTCACTGATTAGGTTTTTCCTGATTATTTCTGCAATATGGGAAATGAATTCTTTGCATCTTTTATCGTTTGCATATTCCTGTCGCACAGCACTCCCTAATTTCTCCGTCAACTCTAGCAACCCTTCAAAATCTGTGAAAGGTCTGTTGTTTTTGGCAATATAATAGGCCACATTAAATAGAATGGTCATATGTTTAAAAATGTCTTCATCCATTTTCCTTATACAAGCAGCCAGTGGAGTAGCTTCTGGAGCCAACGCTGCATGTTTAGCCTCCACACAATTTAGATGCTGGAGAGACTTTGCTGCTTTTTGAAGGTTTCAAGTTTAAAGGGTCCTGAAAATCCTTTTACGATCCTAGATGCTTGGTCAGCAATGCCAGGGAAGGAAGCACAAATCTCGCATATAGTTATACCAGTTGTATGGTCAAATTTAAGCCATGCGAGTTCTTTACACCACTCTTGCCTAAATCTCCTGGGTCCAGCAGTTTGACAACGGCTTGTTGATGGGGACTCCTCTGCTGGTGGGTCAACTCTTGTTTCTTCAGTTACCTGTTGCCCGGCACTTTCTACCTGTTGCACTGCGCTTTCAAGAGAGGTCTTTGTAAAGAACTGTGTCATTTTCAGTTGCTTTTCATTTTCTGGTATTCTCTCTGTTGCTCTGCGCTTCATTTTTTTCCTGAACCCAGAAAAGAAAAAAAAATGTGCACTTTGCTCTGCTATGCCAATTATAACTTACACATGATCTCTTTACCCTTCTTTGTCCGAGTGGACGAGGCAGTACTCCGGCTTCGTTCTCCCGGCGGCACCCGACTTTGTTCTTCCAGCAGCACTCCGCAGTCCGCCATATAGTACCCATATAATAATGGGATACACTGTGAATATACTGCCATATAGTAACCATATAATTACAGCATATACTGTGTATATACTGCTATACCCTACTTACAAAAAGATTTAGCAATGTAGGAAACTCCATTCAGTGGTGGTCCAGCAGGATAGGGTCTCTCAGCACTTCTAGAGAAGATTAAAAATCAATCTGCCTTATTATCCATATATTTTATTTTCTAACCATAAGAAGTTTCAAATCCTTTTTTGTAGGAACAACACTTTTCTAAATCAATGAAACAACATACTCACCTTAAATGTTTTTTGGAGGGAAAAGTAAAGATAAATTGTTGTTCCGTTTTTTTCTTGACATTTTTTTTAAAATTTTTACGACTGCTTTAAAAATTGCTTTTTAAAAAAAAATAAATAGATGTCATTACATTTATAAATTTTTTATATTCTCAGTTTTTTTCTCAGAAAAATCAAAGAAACTAATTTTTTTTAAAAAAATGCCTGTTCCGTTTTTTTGTTGACAAACTGTACATATAGACCCCCTCACACACGGCATCTCCCCGGGGAGCACGGCCTTTGTATGTACTTACACAGGTAGTGGGAGATGAGAACGGGCCCCCGGCCACAGCGATCCTTCCCCCGTAACCCAACTCTCCCTGTCCAGTCCCGGAGCATAAGGGGGGCGGAGCAAAGTGGAGAAGGCGGCCTGAGCGATACTGTCCCTGCTTCCTCCGATTGGATGACTCCGTGCAGGAGGTGGGATTGGATTGAGAGTATTTTTTTTCTTCTCAACTCCTCAAGCACCAGGCAACATTTTCTAGGCGCCACTGGCGACCAGGCGCCTGGGTTTGTCGAGCCCTGATTTAAATGTTGAAATACCCCCCAAATGTTTTACTGACTTAATGGGGGTTATAATGTGTGGAAAATAAATTAATCAGTAAATAAAAAAAAAAATTGGAAAAAATGGCCTTTGCTAGTCTGAATTGTTTTTTTTTTCTAGCACTGCCCCTCCTGAAATAAGACGTGTCCAATATATAAAAATAACTTCTTTGAAAGAAGAACACAATGTAAAATACATGTGCATCATTCTGTTGACACTATGCACCTTGGGGAATAAAGGGTCCTTGTTGCCCATAAAATAAAAAAAAATGCAATAAAACATAAGTCTCATTTTCAATTATTTTCCTTCTATAGTTTATACATTGTAAGATGAGGCTCATGGATTATTAAGATATCAGGAGATGGCCTCAGTTATCACACTAGCCATAGATATTACATTGTTGGGCACTCTTCATCTCCATGATTGCTTGGCTGAAAGGGCTTGAATTGTCAAAATGTGCGGGTGGTGCACGTGGTGTATCTGCTGTAATCTGGCACTGGTTATCTTGTGGTAGTAGGGCAATAAGATGAAACAGGAGTTCCTACCTGTTGGATCTTTGCTTTTTCCAAAGGTAGATGTCCTGGAGCTCCTATAGACGTTAGCCTGAATTCTAACGTTTATGGTCAGGGCTTGTGCAGGCGACCGTATAAATCGGATGAGTGCTATCCCGAGTTTTGAAAGATTACACTCGTACCCATGTTATTCAATGAGGCTGTGCAATTTACCTCCAAGAATCAGCCGCCACTCGCCCATTCATGCCTATGGGTCTCTGAAAACCATTTGACATCCAAATGCGGTCCTATTTTCACGGATTGACATAATTAATAGAAAAGGTGGAGAAAATTTTTTTTTTTCCCTCTGAAAAATATCAAACTGATCAGATTATGATTACCATAATCAGACAGATTTTTCTCTGATGGAGAGAAAACTGTCGTGTGATCCTAACCTAAGGCTGAGAAACGCGTCGCACAGCCAAAGATCACGTTATGTCGCTGCTACATTGCAACACCGTGCAAGCGGAGGGGGAGGTATTGTGACTTGCCAGGTACCATGACAAGCAAATCACTATAAATCCAAATGAATCTTGACTTTTTGTGACTTTTTTGTTGCGGTAACTTGTGGGTCGCATACATTCAGTGGCACCATACTGTGATCTGGCAGCGGTATAGTGCCATCTTTGGTTGCGATACATGACTGCGGTTGACTCATCAAGAAGAGGTTGGTACAACAAAACAACTTGGCACTTGTCTTCAAGATCGGCAATAAATTGTCTGCCCACTGCTTTAAATGGAATCTGTCAGCAGGTTTTTGCTGTGCAATCTGAAGACAGCTGGAGATAGAGGCTGAAACACAGAATTCAGGGATGTGTCACTTGTCACAGTGCGAGCTGTAGTTTACGAACTGAAAGATTTATCACTAAGAGATTAACATTGCTGTACTAGTCCAACTCCGCCCCCTCCTGTGATAAGCAGCTCACGGTCTATGGACATTGTGCATACAGAGCCTGGTGTGGGCGGGGTTAGCTTCCTCAGCTCTGCTTCATTCTAAATCTAAAAGCTCTGATTGTGTGAGAACGGCTGCACCCAGTAATCTAAATGATACCTACATTACACTGCTCTCAGATGAGGCAGCAAAAACCTGGTGACAGGTTCCCTTTAATGGCGCTGTAGTGCGCACATGAGACCAATGCTCCAGGCATCAGTTTTTAAGACGTTAAGGGTCCCAGTGGTTGGATCCCTGACATTCGGCACCCAATCACCTATACTATGGATCTGTGACTAGTCCTTATGGCTACCAACCCATTTGAGTTGCCACCTAATACATTTTTACACCGTAAGACAGTTTAAGAACCTGAAGTACAGTACCATTATTATGGGGGGGACTTGTTACTATAGCAGTCTCTGCCTTGTCAGGTTTTCCATGTTCACTTCATGGTATATGATGATGACCGGTTTATTTTATTTGGAGAGGAGCCCTCTGTGGCACATGTGCTCCAGACAGGCGGACACTCAGACATGAGGCGTCTGTCCGCAGCAATTACTGTGCCGGTGCTTTGACAGTAGATTTATGCCAGAGCTCTGCACGGAAAAAAGCCTTTCTGAATGGGCAGCGCCTCTGAGAGGACTAAGACACTGAGGGGAATAATCAGCTAGCTGCTCCTGTTCTAATGGAGCCGGAAAGTTTCTCTCTACGTCTAGAACATTTGATAAATGGCAAAGATTTATCAAACTGCATGTAAAACAGAAAACTGTCCTACCCATAGCAACCAATCACTGTGCAGCTTTCATTTTTCAAGAGCGGAATACGAAACGAAAGCCGCGCTGTGATTGGTTGCTGTGAGAAACAAGAGCAGGTTTTCCTTTTGGATGTGAAACTGTATTTCATTGACAACAGCAGCCAATCACAGAGCTGCTTTAATTTTGATTGTGTTGCTATAGGCAACAAGGCCATGTTTTTATGAATCTGCCCCGATGTGTTCAGGGAATCGCAGACATTTCCAATATAATTTTATTATTGCAATGGCTTTCTTTAGGTATGGGCATAGAGATGAGCGAACCAATTTGTAGCCAATCCAATTCCTTGCACACTCTTTGCTATTCGATCTGAGAAAATTACAGCAGAATGGCGATCTACTGGCCACCATTATTCTTCATTATGAGGACTGGAAATGGTTAAAAACTCTTCTCCTCAACCCTCGCCGTATCTCTGCTGCTACCGTCGCCCGTCCTCTCATCCACTCCCCTGTCCATCTCTTCTCCGGACCTCCAGCGCTGCCTTTCTTTGTCACGTGGGGACTTTACGTCAATGACATTAGTCTATGCATTGAGTCCCATGTGATGCCGCGGGGCCTGGTGAAGAACGGTAGCGCCCCAAAAGAAGGGGATATACAGTGGAGCTAATCGGATGACCGGTGGCGGGAGAGGTATGGGTAGGGCTGGAGAGATGGGGCGTTTAGGAGGGTGTAATTATTATTATTATTTGCTCCATTGTTCTCCACCTCTAGGAGGACAAGCTGCAGTTGGAGAGCCAGCTTATCTTGGCCACTGCCGAACCATTATGCCTTGACCCGTCAGTATCCGTTGCCTGCACTACAAACCGCCTGCTGTACAACAAGCAGAAGCTGAACACGTGGCCCATGAAACGGTGAGACCTGCTCTGCTGACATTTAGCGGCGTCCTATATATGTCTTGTACTGTGTTACATGCACATTACATTTTATGGATAGATATAATGGATACGCTCAATCATCGAAGTTAAACTGATGCTTCAAGTGAATGCACACGATGGAAATCTATTGTGAAAACAGATGATGGTCCCCAATTCATTAAGACTGGCATTCTGAACGCCAGTGTTAATGAGGGGTGTGCAAGAATAAGATGCGCCAAATTAATTAAAGGGGTTGTAAGGGACTTTAACATTGATGGCCTATTCTTAGGATGGGTCATCAATGTTTGATCGGTGGGGTGCCGCTGCCGGGTACTGCACTTCCGCCTCCTATTCAAATCAATAGTGGGTGGATGTACAGTGTCCGGAATTGACCACTATTCCTTTGACGGAGCTGCGCTATGCTGCTACATAACTGAGTACTTCCAGCCGCAGACACCGGAAACAGCTGATCAGCGGGGGTGTCAGGTGCCACACCCCCACCGATCAGATATTGACCTATCCTAAGGATAGGCCATTAATGTTAAAGTCCCCAAAAAAACCTTTAAAAGCCGCACACCACTTAATGAATTTGATTCATCTTATTAGTGGCATTCTCCTCAGCAGGAATGTTACTCAATCCCCAGCTCCGCCATTGTGTAAAAATTCTGCGACTTTTCCAAGTGCTTTGTGGCAGTTTTCTGAGCGCCCCCTTCCTTTTCTGTGTATAACGGTATTTGGAATAATGTTGTCGTCCTAGCATATGCATTAAACTCATGACTTAACCATGATGCGTACATGGCTTACAAAAATGTAACTCCTTTTAAAGGGGTTCCCAAGCATGTGATATTGAAAAGTGTTCTCTGTGCTGTGAGAGGGGCTGGAGGGTGTGAGAGGGGCTGCGTTCCACTCTGTCTACATCCAGCCACTGCCAGAGCTGCTAGGCACTGATCAGTGAGGGTGCTAGGTGCCGCCCCTCCACCTATATTGGGATAAGGGGTCACTAATATCACATGACCAAAGAACACCTTTAATTATTGGCAATGCTTTTTTTTTTTTTTTTAAATTAATAGCCCCTGCTAATATAATATGCAGTTAACCTTGTTAGATTATCGGACATCCAACAATAGCCGGTACTAATAAACATTTTATTTTCGGTTCCTTTTTGTAAATAATAAAAAAAAATAGTATCTTCTTAAAAAATGTCAGTTTTCCTTTTTTTATTACTATTTCTCATATGTTAACTGCCCGGTAATTAGAAAAAAAACACAAACACACAAGATGACTAAAGTAGCATAAAAATATAAAAGTAGGACATGGTAATCATTTTGTACAGGCTTCAGCAGTCAGGGTAAGTAGTGCGCTCTGAACAACGTCCAAGCGAGCAGCACTCACCCATGATCATTGCTGCCAGTCTCTATTGCTTACAATAGTCTTATATTTCAGGTGTCTGAAGCGCTACTCCAGACCAGCCCTGAACAGGCAGCAAGAATTATCCAATTGCCCCATCCCACCACAGCTCAAACTTCTCGATTATCTACACAAGAGGAAGGAGAGGAAAAGCACACAACCTCAGTTTGACCTAAAAATATCCAAAACTGGAAACGTAAGTCGCTGGGATTTATCTTTGATATCAATAACCAGTCTGTGATTTCACTGACCCTTTTTATGGATATATTCTCTTTTTTTTAGTACGTCGATTTATGGAAACAAAATCCTTGCTCCCTGGCCGTGCCCTCTGAAGTGGATGTGAGTATGACCTGGACTGATCAGCTTCACCCATGTGGACTTGCTGTAGTATTCAAGTTTTTTATTACAGCAGATTTCAGATTGCGGGTTCCTTGTCTGTCATGTGCTATTATCTCTACCTGTAATATAGGAATATATGGCATAGTACAACTGTAGGGCTAGCACATTCAGTAAGCTTTGCTCTATATCATTTGTGTATCAGCAGGTTCACCTAAGGGGTTGTGTAGGTCCTTAATCCAGACCAGTCTGCTATTTAGAATTCTGTAGGCTTCAGAGCTGAAATCTCCCATGGTCTATGCTGACTCAAGGTTTCAACAGTTTGCTCTGGCGATTTGCATTCTGGCATATGTCCATTTTTACATCAGGGGGTGTATAGTGATCTAACGTAGGAAAACCTAAAGGTGCATGCAGATGGGCTAATCTAGTCCTGGTAACAAGTGTTGATCGACTGTATAAAAGTTTATTGGCACTCCTTTTCTATTCTGTTTCCACATGCCTATGAGTACTTATGGGAAGGGAATAATTAACAGGATGCTCTATTTGAAGAGAACAATCCTATTATCGTCAGCATATTTCCTCTTTACTTGGGGTAATGTGCTGCCAATAGTGATAATTTTTATGCCGGCATAAAAATTATCACCTGATGAACGAGCATTTTCCACTTTTGCTGGGTGATCACCCGCATGTTTACACGGGCTGATAATCAAGGACAAGCGATTCTCAGCCAGTCTGTGCATCATGACTCTCCACTGTTTTTCTTCATTCAGGTGTGACTGTCGACCAACTTGTTTGTGGTTTCCTGTAGAAACCAGTATAGTGCTCGTCTCTGGACTAGAATGCAACCTAAGAGCCAGCACAGCATAATTTAATGCTATGTGTTTACAAAGAACACTTATTAATTGCAGTCTATAGATGTATACACATGCAAGTTGTTTCAAGTATTTTCTTCTCGCGTCCAACCTCTTTTAGAAGAGTGCCACATCAAGTCCGATGGGGCAAAGATTACCTAGCTCGTAAAGAGGAATCCCAAAAAGGGAGGCCCCCTCTACCACATCCATATGCCCCTAACAGGACATATGAATAGGTGTGAGGATCTGCTGTAAGAACTACTTCTACATTCCTACATAGATCCTTTTTAAAAAATCATGTGAAAAAAACCCCTGCAAATATGGGGTTAATCTACAGTTTAATAGCGTTCTGCGTCACAACTTAGACCCCCTGCTGCCGGGAGGAAATTAACTTTATTCCTCCCGCTAGTGTTTGTGTTTCAGTCGCCGCTCTGTGTACAGAGTGCGGTGGCTATAACTGCGCCCCCGGCACTGACTGACAGCCATCCTAATGCTGAGCCTGCTGTCAGTCAGTGCGGGGGAAAAAGTTACAGCCGCCTCTCTATACACAGAGCGGTGACTGAACCCGTGCGTTTTTTCACTTGACAGGTTTCCTTTAATGTGTAATATTTGAAAGAATGTTACATATTTCAACATCCAAAGTAGCTTTGTATCTATATGACCAGATCATCGTTCTGAATGTTCAGCCGGCCCTTACATTCACAGGCTAATTGGCTCATCTCCTTTTTTTTTTTTTTACTTTTCTTCTTTTAGGTTGAAAAATATGCAAAAGTGGAAAAATCTATCAAACTTGATGACTCGCAACCTACTGTGTGGCCGGCAGATGTGAGTAATCCGGTGCCTTTTCGTACCACCCTCTTCCTGGTGTTAGTGGAGGGCTTCTGTGCACTGTGAGGCTTCTGCGTTGAGCGGACACGTTTTCTCCCGGTTTACGTCACCTAATTGATATGGTCGGTGCTTCTGGCGGTGGTAGTTGCTGTGTAAGCACGACAATTTATATGTTGTAATCGGTTCAGTCGCAGGTTTTATGGGATGATGCAAAAGGCCTGTGAAGATTGTTACAATTTAAAGGTGAGATCCTGTTAAAATGACCGTTTGGCTGAGGAGATCACATTAGTGACGCCTGAATCTCAGACTGCCACTGATTTCCAGAATGAAAAGGCTACATTGAGAGATAAAGGCCCTTTGACACTGCTCAGAGATTGCTGTCACTGAAAACCTGACATTAACTTGAATGGATAAATAAAATTGGAGGCCATGTTGACCCTCCGGATTAATGCACCAGTTATACGTACCAGTGGCCATCTTTCTTTTTTTTTTCTTTTTTTTTTTTTTTAATATATATAGACCCGACAGCTGATATTTGCTAATCGTGGATCCTGCAGAATGCATCAGGCACCAGCTGTATGATTTCAGCCGGGTGAGTTTGAGAAAAACCTACTTTGAAAGCAGCATGGGGACTAGTCAGACAGGCGGGTCCCAGCAGCTTCTCCAAGTGATAGGTCTCTTCCTATACATGCACACAGGGAGAGACCTGTCACTCAAGGGGAGCAGGCAGGGAGAAGCTGCCGAGTACCCGCCTCTCTGACTAGACTCCTGTGTGGCTCACTAGCCCATCTGTTTTTATAGTAGGCTCTTCTCTGAAATGCTGCAGTCAAACATACAGTGGTGGCCAAAAGTATTGGCACCCCTGCAATTCTGTCAGATAATACTCAGTTTCTTCCTGAAAATGATTGCAATCACAAATTCTTTGGTATTATCTTCATTTAATTTGCTTGCAAGGAAAAAAACACAAAAGAGAATGAAGCAAAAATCAAATCTTTGATCATTTCACACACAACTCCAAAAATGGGCCAGACAAAAGTATTGGCACCCTCAGCCTAATACTTGGTTGCACAACCTTTAGCCAAAATAACTGCGAACAACCGCTTCCGGTAACCATCAATGAGTTTCTTACAATGCTCTGCTGGAATTATAGACCATTCTTCTTTGGCAAACTGCTCCAGGTCCCTGATATTTGAAGGCTGCCTTCTCCAAACTGCCATTTTGAGATCTCTCCACAGGTGTTCTATGGGATTCAGGTCTGGACTCATTGCTGGCCACCTTAGAAGTCTCCAGTGCTTTCTCTCAAACCATTTTATAGTGCTTTTGGAAGTGTGTTTTGGGTCATTGCCCTGCTGGAAGACCCATGACCTCTGAGGGAGACCCAGCTTTCTCACACTGGGCCCTACATTATGCTGCAAAATTTGTTGGTAGTCTTCAGACTTCATAATGCTATGCACACGGTCAAGCAGTCCAGTGCCAGAGGCAGCAAAGCAACCCCAAAACATCAGGGAACCTCCACCATGTTTGACTGTAGGGACCGTGTTCTTTTCTTTGAATGCCTCTTTTTTTTCCTGTACACTCTATGTTGATGCTTTTTCCCAAAAAGCTCGACTTTTGTCTCATCTGACCAGAGAACATTCTTCCAAAAAGTTTTAGGCTTTCTCAGGTAAGTTTTGGCAAACTCCAGCCTGGCTTTTTTATGTCTCGGGGTAAGAAGTGGGGTCTTCCTGGGTATCCTACCATACAGTCCCTTTTTATTCAGACGCCGACATATAGCATGGGTTGACACTGTTGTACCCTCGGACTGCAGGGCAGCTTGAACTTGTTTGGATGTTAGTCGAGGTTCTTTATCTACCATCCGCACAATCTTGCGTTGAAATCTCTCGTCAATTTTTCTTTTCCGTCCACATCTAGGGAGGTTAGCCACAGTGCCATGGGCTTTAAACTTCTTGATGACACTGCGCACGGAAGACACAGGAACATTCAGGTCTTTGGAGATGGACTTGTAGCCTTGAGATTGCTCATGCTTCCTCACAATTTGGTTTCTCAAGTCCTCAGACAGTTCTTTGGTCTTCTTTCTTTTCTCCATGCTCAATGTGGTACACACAAGGACACAGGACAGAGGTTGAGTCAACTTTAATCCATGTTAACTGTCTGCAAGTGTGATTTAGTTATTGCCAACACCTGTTAGGTGCCACAGGTAAGTTACAGGTGCTGTTAATTACACGAATTAGAGAAGCATCACATGATTTTTCAAACAGTGCCAATACTTTTGTCCACCCCCTTTTTTAGGTTTGGGGTGGAATTATATCCAATTTGGCTTTAGGACAATTCTATTTGTGTTTTTTCATTGAAGACAAATTATATGAAGATAATAATACCAAAGAATTTGTGATTGCAATCATTTTCAGGAAGAAACTGAGTATTATCTGACAGAATTGCAGGGGTGCCAATACTTTTGGCCACCACTGTAACTTGCTGAAATCCTACAGCCAGTGTCAGATACATGCTGCATGTGGATCGTGCAGAACGTGTGCACTGTTAAGTTCCCTTTAAATGCTGCGGTGTGGGAGGATTAACGAGAGAGTGGACATTGGATCTTGGCTTCTCTCACCAGTGATAATCATTAGTGACTGCCATTTCCACCAACTTTAAATATTTTACAAAGTTTCATATATTCGATTGTAATTTGACTTATGTAATCAGACAAATATTCTTGTTTCTCCACTTATATTCTATCTGATTTTATTAAAGTGTTTTACAAACAGAATAACATCATTTCTTATTTAGTGTTTGATATTGAAATACTTGAACAATTGTGCGTGTATATGTATGTATATATATATATATATAAGTTTACATACCCCGACAGAATTTTTCCTTTGTTGGCTGGGTGAAGCCATTTATTGTCAAACTACTGTGTTTTCTCTTTAATGACAGCCAAAAACATCCAAATGACCCTGATCAAAAGTTCACATACCCTAGTTCTTGATACCGTGTATTGCCCACTCTAACATCAATGACAGCTTGAAGTCTTTTGTGGTAGTTGTGGATGAGGTTCTTTATTTTCTCAGATGGTAAAGCTGCCCATTCTTCTTGGCAAAAAGCCTCCAGTTCCTGTAAATTCCTGGGCTGTCTAGCATGAACTGCGCCCTTGATATCTCACCAGAGTGGCTCAATGATATTGAGGTCAGGAGACTGAGATGGCCACTCCAGAACCTTCACTTTGTTCTGCTGTAGCCAATGACAGATCGACTTGGCCTTGTGTTTTGGATTGTTGTCATGTTGGAACATCCAAGTACGTCCCATGCGCAGCTTCCGGGCTGATGAGGGCAAATTTGCCTCCAGTATTTGCTGATCATGTGCTGCATTCATCTTTCCCTCAACTCTTACCAAGTTTCCTGTGCCTTTGTAGCTCACACATCCCCAAAACATCATCGATCCACCTCTGTGCTTTACTGTAGGAATGGTGTTCCTTTCATCATAGGCCTTGATGACCTCTCTCCAAATGTAACGTTTATGGTTGTGGACAAAAAGTTCAATTTTGGTCTCATCACTCCAAATTACCTTGTTCCAGAAGTTTTAAGGCTTGTCACTGTGCTGTTTGGCGTATAGTAGGCGAGATACTTTGTGGTATTAATGGCTTTCTTCTGGCGACTCGACCATGCAGCCCATTTTTCTTCAAGTGCCTCCTTATTGTGCATCTTGAAACAACCACACCACTCATTTTTAGAGAGTCCTGAATTTCAGCTGATGTTATTTGTGGGTTTTTCTTTGCATCACAAACAATTTTCCTGGTAGTTGTGGCCAAAATTTTTGTTGGTCTACCTGACCGTGGTTTGATTTTTACAGAGCTCCTGATTTTCCATCTGTTAATCACAGTTTGAACGCTGCTGACTGGCATTATCAATTCCTTGGACATTTTTTTTGTATCCCTTTCCTGTGTTAAACAGTTCAACTACCTTTTCCCGTAGATCCGTTGACAATTCTTTTGCTTTCCCCATGACTCACAATCCAGAAATGTCAGTGGCTGGATGAAAGATGCAGGAGTCTGTCTGGATCCCAGAAACTCACTCAGCTTTTATGCGCACACACACTGATTACAAGCAAACAGGTCACAGGTGAGGATGCTACCTTTAGTAGCCATTCAAACCCATTTGTGTCAAATTCTGTGCATGTTATCAGGCCGAAATCACCAGGGTATGTGAACTTTTGATCAGGGTCATTTGGATGTTTTTGGTTGTCATTAAGATTTAAAAAGAGAAACCACAGTAGTTTGACAATAAATGGCTTCACCCAACCAATAACCATGAGTGGAGAAAAAGTTTTTTGTTATCATTCATATTCTCTGAAACAAGGCCAAGAAAGCAAAAATTCTTCCGGGGTATGTAAACTTTTGAGCACAACTGTGTGTATACAGTACAGACCAAAAGTTTGGACACATCTTCTCATTTAAAGATTTTTCTGTATTTTCAGGACTATGAAAATTGTACATTCACACTGAAGGCATCAAAACCATGTGGAATTATATACTTAACAAAAAAGTGTGAAACAACTGAAAATATGTCTTGTATTCTAGGTTCTTCAAAGTAGCCACCTTTTGCTTTGATGACTGCTTTGCACACTCTTGGCATTCTCTTAATGAGCTTAAAGAGGTAGTCACCGGAAATGGTCTTCCAACAATCTTGAAGGAGTTCCCAGAGATGCTTAGCACTTGTTGGCCCTTTTGCCTTCACTCTGCGGTCCAGCTCACCCCAAACCATCTCGATTGGGTTCAG
Organism: Phyllobates terribilis; assembly: GCF_046119375.1. Lineage (NCBI taxonomy): Eukaryota > Metazoa > Chordata > Amphibia > Anura > Dendrobatidae > Phyllobates > Phyllobates terribilis. The sequence goes on along the minus strand of NW_027362762.1, from coordinate 121,029,931 downwards.
GTCTGGTGACTGTGGAGGCCAGGTCATCTGGCTTGGCACCCCATCACTCTCCTTCTTGGTCAAATAGCCCTTACACAGCCTGGAGGTGTGTCTGGGGTCATTGTCCTGTTGAAAAATAAATGATGGTCCAACTAAAGGCAAACCGGATGGAATAGCATGCCGCTGCAAGATGCTGTGGTAGCCATGCTGGTTCAGTATGCCTTCAATTTTGAATAAATGTCCAACAGTGTCACCAACAAAGCACCCCCACACCATCACACCTCCTCCTCCATGATTCACGGTGGGAACCAGGCATGTAGAGTCCATCCTTTCACCTTTTCCGCGTCGTACAAAGACACGGTGGTTGGAACCAAAGATCTCAAATTTGGACTCATCAGACCAAAGCACAGATTTCCATTGGTCTAATGTCCATTCCTTGTGTTCTTTAGCCCAAACTTGTCTCTTCTGCTTGTTGTAGAGATGTATCTGCTGCTAGAACTCTGTGTGGCATTGACCTGGTCTCTAATCTGAGCTGCTGTTAACCTGCGATTTCTGAGGCTGGTGACTCGGATAAACTTATCCTCAGAAGCAGAGGTGACTCTTGGTCTTCCTTTCCTGGGGCGGTCCTCATGTGAGCCAGTTTCTTTGTAGCGCTTGATGGTTTTTGCAACTGCACTTGGGGACACTTTCAAAGTTTGCCCAATTTTTCGGACTGACTGACCTTCATTTCTTAAAGTAATGATGGCCACTCGTTTTTCTTTACTTAGCTGCTTTTTTCTTGCTATAATACAAATTCTAACAGTCTATTCAGTAGGACTATCAGCTGTGTATCCACCTGACTTCTGCACAACACAACTGATGGTCCCAACCCCATTTATAAGGCAAGAAATCCCACTTATTAAACCTGACAGGGCACACCTGTGAAGTGAAAACCATTTCCGGTGACTACCTCTTGAAGCTCATGAAGAGAATGCCAAGAGTGTGCAAAGCAGTCATCAAAGCGAAAGGTGGCTACTTTGAAGAACCTAGAATATAAGATATATTTTCAGTTGTTTCACACTTTTTTGTTAAGTATATAATTCCACATGTGTTAATTCATAGTTTTGATGCCTTCAGTGTGAATGTACAATTTTCAAAGTCATGAAAATACAGAAATTTCTTTAAATGAGAAGGTGTGTCCAAACTTTTGGTCTGTACTAATATATACATAAACATAAGCAATAATTTGGATTAATTATCAACTTTAATAGAGAATATGAAACTTACCGTATTTTTCGGACCATAAGACGCACCTAGGTTTTAGAGGAGGAAGATAAAAAAAAAATTAAGCAAAAAAATGTGTTCATGATGCACTTTTAAGGGGGAGGGGAGTCTTCTGCTGACACTGGGTAATGTCCCCCAATTATGACAATATCCCCCATCCTGGTATATATGCCCCCCCCCTTCCTTTTATACGTGGTCCCCATCCTGGTATGCCTGGCATCCCTCCATCCTGGTATGCCTGGCATCCCTCCATCCTGGTATGCCTGGCATCCCTCCATCCTGGTATGCCTGGCATCCCTCCATCCTGGTATGCCTGGCATCCCTCCATCCTGGTATGCCTGGCATCCCTCCATCCTGGTATGCCTGGCATCCCTCCATCCTGGTATGCCTGGCATCCCTCCATCCTGGTATGCCTGGCATCCCTCCATCCTGGTATGCCTGGCACCCCTCATCCTTATTCTGGTATGCATGGCACCCCTCATCCCTGTCCTGGTATGCATGGCACCCCTCATCCCTGTCCTGGTATGCATGGCACCCCTCATCCCTGTCCTGGTATGCATGGCACCCCTCATCCCTGTCCTGGTATGCATGGCACCCCTCATCCCTATCCTGGTATGTATAGCCCCCTCATCTTTATCCTGTTATGTATGCCCCCCTCATCCTTACCCTGGTATATATGGCCCCCTCATCCTTATCCTAGTATGCATGGTCCCCCTAATCCCCATCATGCTGCACATAAAAAAATAAATAAATAAACACTCCTACTCACCTTTCTTCTCTCCTCCAGCGCTGCGTCCGGTCTGCCCGCACTGATCTCTCCATGTGAGCCGCGAATAGCGTCACTGCCATGCGCAGCTCACAAGGAGAGATCAACTGCCGGAAGTCACTGCTCCCCATGCCGGGACTGTGTGCGCGGGGAGCAGTGACTTCATGCTCCTTCATAGCCGGCACACAGCGTAGCCGCGCTGCGGCTCCTGCTGCTGCCTGCTATAGCGTGTGCCCGCTCATTAAAGGGCATGTATATTCACCCCTCCCCACACCCATGGGTGTGGAGAGAGGTTGAATATTCATGCCCTTTAACAGCGGGCACAGGCGATTCCGGCAGCAGCAGGAGCCGCGCTGCGGCTACACTGTGTGCTGCTATTATGGAGCATGAATATTCAGTGCTCCCCGTGGTGAACACCTCTCTCCTCAAAGCCAGCCATGTTCTAAGAGTACTTTTTATTGATATATTGATATTGAAATCTCCTGAGCACCACGGCAGGTATCTCAATGGTCTATCTGAGCCCTCTTGTTGTATGCCCACCCATTGTTTATCGTTCGAATGAAAATGCCAATCTAGGATCCTTGCCAAAGAGGCAGCTTGAAAATACATTTTAAAGTCTGGCAGACCAGCACCACCTAACAATTTAGGTCGGGAGAGGGTTTGAGTACTGCGACGGGGTTTTAATTTACCTCAGATAAACCTAACTAAGGCCATTCTCAACTTTCAAAAGAAATTATGAGGAGGAGAGATCGGGACTGTCTGGAAGATGTACAAGAAACGTGGTAGATTGTCCATTTTGATAGCGTTGGTTTTCCCAAACCAAGATAGTTTTGACTTAGTATATCATTAGGTCTTTACCCGTTTTGTGTAGTAAGGATTGGTAGTTGAGCTCGAATAATTTATTAAGGTCTGATGGGATAAAGACCGCTAGGTATTTTAGTGATTCTCCTTTCCATTTAAATGGGAACTTATTCATAATTTGAATAATTTCATTTTGAGGGAGCGAAATATTAAAGGCTTCAGATTTAGAGTAGTTTACTTTGAACTTACTAAGTGATCCAAAGCTATCAAATTCTTTCAGAACTACAGGGAAGGAAATCTGTGGTTGTGATATATAAAGAAGTAAGTCGTCTACGTAAAGAGACGTTTTGTATGACTCAGAGCCTAATGTGTATCCATGGATATCCCCATTGTTCCTAATGGTGTTAAATAAATGCCCCATTACTACTACATACAGCAATGGAGAAAGGGGGCAGCCCTGCCTAGTTCCATTACTGATTGTAAACGGTGTAGACAGCAACCCATTCACCCTGACTCGTGCTGTTGGGCCATTATATAGGGCCACATTTTTTTGTAAAAAACGGGCACCTAGCCTATCTGTTTAACTGCTTCCTCCATAAACCTCCTGTGGACTCAGTCGAAGGCCTTTTCTGCATCTACAGAGAGGAGACCTAATGGGGTATAGCTAAGTTTTGCCTTTGAGATAATTAGTAGGATTTTTATGGCATTATCTCTAGCCTCTAGGGCCCTTGACAAAGCCCACCTGATCATTGTTGATCACAGAAGGAAGCAATTATCGGCCAGAATTTTTGAGAATAGTTTCAGATCGACATTTAGAGAAATTGGTCTAAAATTAGCTATAATCGAAGGGTCCTTACCTGGCTTAGGAAGCACACTAATATTTGCCTCTAAAGATTGAGGGACAAAGCCCACATTATCATCTATTGAGTTAAAGGTCTTTTCCAATATTGGAGAGAGCTGTTCCCTGACATTTTTATAGAATGCCGGTGTGAAACCGTCTGATCCTGGGCATTTACCCGATGGGGTAGACCGAATTACGGAGTCGATCTCTTCCAAAGAAATCTCCTCTTCTAGTGCCTCCAGGACCGAGTTATTGAGCATGGTTAGAGAGGTTTCTTGTATATACTCTTTTTAATCTTTTCAGAGACATCCAGAGGGGGCATATCTGCGAATTTGTTCTTAATATTATATAATTTCTCATAATAGGAGTGAAAAAGATCAACTATTTCCTTTGGATTATGTGCATCTCCACCATCTTGCCTCTTAACATGACAGATAAATTTGGCAGATGAGCGTGGGTGGAGCAATCTTGACAATGGTCTCCCACATTTGTCTGAATAATCATATAAGCCACTTCTCCCCCACTCATATAAGCCACTTCTCCCCCACTCATATAAGCCACTTCTCCCCCACTCATATAAGCCACTTCTCCCCCACTCATATAAGCCACTTCTCCCCCACTCATATAAGCCACTTCTCCCCCACTCATATAAGCCACTTCTCCCCCACTCTGCTAAAATCTAATTTGGAATACTAGCTTACTAAGGGATCAGATTACAGCAGCCTATTAAATTTTAGGGGAAAGGAGCTGAGCGAGAAAGGCACTGACACGTACAGACCCATGCTCCTGCCTGCTACTAAGTGTTTACAGTAGAAACCAGAAGTTTACATACATACACTAGATAAAAAGACAGATATGCATTAAAATACATCCACCGGTATGTCTCTAATTACAGTGGGTACGGAAAGTATTCAGACCCCTTTCAATTTTTCACTCTTTGTTTCATTGCAGCCATTTTTGCAAATTTATTAGAAAAGAAAAACTGAAATATCACATGGTCATAAGTATTCAGACCCTTTGCTCAATATTGAGTAGAAGCCCCCTTTTGAGCCAGTACAGCCATGAGTCTTCTTGGGAATGATGCTACAAGTTTTTCACACCTGGATTTGGGGATCCTCTGGCATCCTAATTTGCAGATCCTCTCCAGTTCCGTCAGGTTGGATGGTGAACGTTGGTGGACAGACATTTTCAGGTCTCTCCAGAGCTGCTCAATTGGGTTTAGGTCAGGGCTCTGGCTGGGCCAGTTAAGAATGGTCACAGAGTTGTTCTGAAGCCACTCCTTTGTTATTTTAGCTGTGTGCTTAGGGTCATTGTCTTGTTGGAAGGTGAACCTTCAGCCAAGTCTGAGGTCCAGAGCACTCTGGGAGAGGTTTTCATCTGGGATATCTCTTTACTTGGCCGCATTCATGTTTCCTTCAATTGCAACCAGTCACCCTGTCCCTGCAGCTGAAAACCACCCCCATAACATGATGCTGCCACCACCATGTTTCACTGTTGGGATTGTATGCTGGTTTTCTCCACACATACCGCTTAGAATTATTACCCAAAAGTTCTATCTTCGTCTCATCAGACCAGAGAATCTTATTTCTCATAGTCTGGAAATCCTTCATGTGTTTTTGAGCAAACGCTATGCGGGCTTTCATATGTCTTGCACTGAGGAGAGGCTTCCGTTCGGCCACTCTGCCATAAAGGCCCGACTGGTGGAGGGCTGCAGTGATAGTTGACTTTGTGGAACTTTCTCCCATCTCCCTACTGCATCTCTGGATCTCAGCCACAGTGATCTTGGGGTTCTTCTTTACCTCTCTCACCAAGGTTCTTCTCCCACGATTGCTCAGTTTGGCTGGACAGCCAGGTCTAGGAAGACTTCTGGTGGTCCCAAACTAATTCCATTTAAGGATTATGGAGGCCACTGTGCTCTTAGGAACCTTGAGTAATGTAGAAATTCTTTTGTAAGCTTGGCTAGATCTGTGCCTTGCCACAATTCTGTCTCTGAGCTCCTTGGGCAGTTCCTTTGAGCTCATGATTCTCATTTGGTCTGACATGCACTGTGAGCTGTGAGGTCTTATATAGATAGGTGTGTGCCTTTCCAAATCAAGTCCTATCAGTTTAATTAAACACAGATGAACTCCAATTAAGGAGTAGAACCATCTCAAGGAGGATCACAAGGAAATGGATAGCATGTGACTTAAAGATGAGTGTCTGAGCAAAGGGTCGGAATAATTATGTGATATTTCAGTTTTTCTTTTTTAATAAATTTGCAAAAATTTCTACATTTCTGTTTTTTTCATTCAAGATGGGGTGCAGAGTGTACTTTAATGAGAAATGAACTTTTTAGAATTTACCAAATGGCTGCAATGAAACAAAGAGTGAAAAATTTAAAGGAGTCTGAATACTTTCCGTACCCACTGTAACTCAGATGTTGCCAAAAAACAGAAGCTTCCAAACACATGACATCATCATATGGGCAGTCCAGAATTGTTTAAAGGCATAGTAATCTTAGTGTATGTAAACTTTTGACTTTGCAGTAAGTAATAAAAATGCCTTAAAGGGAATCTGTCACCCCCTGGGAGTTATCAGACCTCTAATATGGGCATGAAGGTTATAGAAATGTAAATCTATACATACCTGTATGTCCCATATTTGTGGTCTGATTGCAGAGAAATGTCTTTTTATAAAATCGGTTTTCATATGCTTGGATCCTGGGGGACGCCAAGAAATCCCCGCCTATCTTCTTAATTTCCATATTCCTCCCCTCCCCTGCACAGATTTTTATAAAAAGACATTTCTCTGCAATCAGACCGCTAATATGGGACATAAAGGTATGTATAGATTTACATTTCTATAACATGTATGCCCATATTAGAGGTCTGATAACTCCCAGGTAGTGACAGATTCCCTTTAAAACTTTCTCTCTCTAATTATTCTGGCATTTGACAAATATTAAAAATTATGACAATCCTAATTGACCTAAAACGGGAAAGGTTTATTCTGATTTCATGTCAGATATTGAGGAAAAACATGCATACGTGTCTCTTTATATAGTGTATGTAAACTTCTGGTTTCCACTGTATATCAACCCAGAGCTGGATTCACAGCTGCACAGCTCAGTACTACTGTATAATGTCCTCAATGCTGCTGCTTCTGAACTTGTGCTACAAAGAGATGGGAGCACAGGAATCCCTTGAGTCTGTGCATGGGTGACATTATAGCAGCTTGTCTGATACCAATCTCTGTATAGGGAACAAAAGCACTTTGAAGATGGGCTGCGCAGATGGAAAAGTCTCTCTTGCTGCAAGGCGTTTCAACGTCGTACTGGCGTCTTTTTCAAGTAGTAAAAAAAAAAAAAAAAAAAAAAAACAGCAATGGAAAACATTCACAAGTTGGTGAAAAATAAAAAGTCGTGAATGAGCCATTTGAAGAGGTGGTTAGTACAAAATGCAGGAAGAGGAGAGAATAAAAAGTTTAAAAGTCGTATATAGAGTGAGTGGGAAGCGAACTAGAGAATGGTAGTGGAAGAAAAGGGTATAAAAAGTGGTGTTTATCAGGTAGAGCCAGAGTGTTTAGAAGAAAAGTGAAACAGTAGGGCCCCCTTCACACGTCCATGTGCACCATCAGTGTGACCAGTACTGGAATAGAAATGACAGATGTTTAGATGTTAGATGATAGAGCGAGAGATGGCCGTCAAGATATTTAATTAGCTCTGTGCAGCTTATCTGGCAGCTTTCTAGGAATCGATGTAAAAAAAAAAAAAAAAAAATTGCTTGGGGCCCCCCCCCCCAGCTAAGGAAAAGCAGACAGCAGGTAGCTGTCTTATTAGTCGGGGAAGGGGCCAATATCCATGGAGCTTCCCAGCCTATTTAATATGAACTCTCAGCTGTCTGCTTTGCCTTTGCTGGTTATTACCCCTTCACCCCCGGGCCATTTTCCGTTTTTGCACTTTTTTTTTTTTTTTTTTTTTTTATGCTCCCCTTCTTCCCAGAGCCGTAACTTTTTTATTTTTCTGTCAATATGGCCGTGTGAGGGCTTATTTTTTTCCTGGACAAATTTTACTTTTGGACGACACTATTGGTTTTACCATATCTTGTACTGGAAAATGGGGGAAAAATGGGGGAAAAATTCCAAATGCGGTGAAAAAAGGTGCAATTTCACTGTTTCTTGTTTGTTTGTGTTTTTTTTTTTTTTTACCATGTTCACTAAATGCTAAAGGTGAACTGCCAATATGATTCCCCAGGTCATTACGAGTTTTGTAGATACCAAACATGCATAGGTACTTTCTCCTTCCCCCATAACGGCACCATGGAGAGAGGGGATCTGTCCTTGACGGGGAACCTACAGTCAGCGTACCTGTAGAAGAAGAAAGGCATGCCTGAGTGCCAGAAGAAAGAATGATTGTTGGAGGCCCGGCCAGTCCGACTCAAGCAGCGGGGTTTCCCTGCCTCGGCTGGTGTGGTGACCTGAAGTGCCACTGCTGGGGTCACTGGGCCTCTAGGGTGTGCGGGGGGGAGAGGCAGCGGAAGACGGAGCAGGCATGCTGCCTCTCCCTGGATCTTCATGGCCTGCGCCACAGGCTGCCCGAGGCCGCGCTGGTAAGAACGCGCACAGGAACTCCCGAGTTCCAGTTGGCACGCTCGGGCGCGGCACGCCCCTATGACACAGCGCACCCCATTCTGACGCGGCACCGCAAATAATAATAATCTTTATTTTTATATAGCGCCAACATATTCCGCAGCGCTTTACATACATTATCATCACTGTTCCCATTGGGGCTCACAATCTAAATTCCCTATCAGTATGTCTTTGGAGTGTGGGAGGAAACCGGAGAACCTGGAGGAAACCCACGCAAACACTAGGAGAACATACAAACTTCTTAACTCCTTGCAGATGTTCCTGACTGAGAATCCAGTCGGCGCATGCGCACGAGCCCTTCCGGGACGCTGAGATCCAGGCGTCCCTAGGAGAAGAGACGCGCTGGCGCCATTCGCCTTATTGATAAAAAAAAATTTGGAATGGAACCGGAAGTGCTGCAGACTGGGGAGAAAATTGTACATTCACACTGAAGGCATCAAAACTATGAATTAACACATGTGGAATTATATACTTAACAAAAAAGTGTGAAACAACTGAAAATATGTCTTATATTCTAGGTTCTTCAAAGTAGCCACCTCTTGCTATGATGACTGCTTTGCACACTCTTGGCATTCTCTTGATGAGCTTCAAGAGGTAGTCACCGGAAATGGTTTTCACTTCACAGGTGTGCCCTGTCAGGTTTAATAAGTGGGATTTCTTGCCTTATAAATGGGGTTGGGACCATCAGTTGTATTGTGCAGAAGTCAGGTGGATACACAGCTGATAGTCCCACTGAATAGACTGTTAGAAGTAAAAAAAAAAACGAGTGGCCATCATTACTTTAAGAAATTTAGGTCAATCAGTCTGAAAAATTGGGAAAACTTTGAAAGTGTCACCAAGTGCAGTTGCAAAAACCCATCAAGTGCTACAAAGAAAATGGCTCACATGAGGACCGCCCCAGGGAAGGAAGACCAAGAGTCACCTCTGCTTCTGAGGATAAGTTTATCCGAGTCACCAGCCTCAGAAATCGCAGGTTAACAGCAGCTCAGATTAGAGACCAGGTCAATGCCACACAGAGTTCTAGCAGCAGACACATCTCTACAACAACTGTTAAGAGGAGACTTTGTGCAGCAGGCCTTCATGGTAAAATAGCTGCTAGGAAACCACTGCTAAGGACAGACAACAAGCAGAAGAGACTTGTTTGGGCTAAAGAACACAAGGAATGGACATTAGACCAGTGGAAATCTGAGCTTTGGTCTGATGAGTCCAAATTTGAGATCTTTGGTTCTAACCACCGTGTCTTTGTGCGACGCAGAAAAGGTGAACGGATGGACTCTACATGTTTGGTTCCCACCGTGAAGCATGGAGGAGGAGGTGTGATGGTGCTTTGCTGGTGACACTGTTGGGGATTTATTCAAAATTGAAGGCATACTGAACCAGTATGGCTACCACAGCATCTTGCAGCGGCATGCTATTCCATCCGGTTTGCATTTAGTTGGACCATCATTTATTTTTCAACAGGACAATGACCCCAAGCACACCTCCAGGCTGTGTAAGGGCTATTTGACCAAGAAGGAGAGTGATGGGGTGCTACGCCAGATGACCTGGCCTCCACAGTCACCAGACCTAAACCCAATCGAGATGGTTTGGGGTGAGCTGGACCGCAGAGTGAAGGCAAAAGGGCCAACAAGTGCTAAGCATCTCTGGGAACTCCTTCAAGATTGTTGGAAGACCATTTCCAGTGACTACCTCTTGAAGCTCATCAAAAGAATGCCAAAAGTGTGCAAAGCAGTCATCAAAGCAAAAGGTGGCTACTTTGAAGAACCTAGAATATAAGACATATTTTCAGTTGTTTCACCCTTTTTTGTTAAGTATATAATTCCACATGTGTTAATTCATAGTTTTGATGCCTTCAGTGTGAATGTACAATTTTCATAGTCATGAAAATACAGAAAAATCTTTAAATGAGAAGGTGTGTCCAAACTTTTGGTCTGTACTGTATTATAATATATTTCGCCAGAGAGCATTAACAGCGTGCTTCTGATAGAGCTCTGGCATTCTTTAGCCCTTCCGTCATGAGCGAGTTTGAGCACCAGGAGGTGCAGATTCTGCATCCCCAGTCATTACCACCGCAGCAGCTTCAGTTGCAGCAGCAAGAAAGGAAAAAGCGGGATAAGGAAACGGGACGTCAGGAGGACCCTTCCTGTCCTCACGAGCGTGGTAACAGCGGGAGTGGGCGTTCCGGCAGATCGTCCCAGCACAGCAAGGACTGAAGCGCGGCGTCAAACCAGAGAGAGAACCTGTCTACAAAAATGGTTCCTCCTCCTAACCCGGTACCTCTTCTTCCATCAGAATGGTAAGTGATCTTTGTGAAAGATCACCTTATAATTGAGGTCCCCCTTTTCTCTCTTCTCTTACTATACTAGGGAAGGAAAAGTGAGGGCAAGACCAAACACATGACCTATGCACTTTGCACAGAAGAGTTACCCACTACGTGGGGGAAATGACTCTGCAGCTTTTGTATAGAGCAAACAATCTGTGAAGAGACCCCAAAGTTTGATTCAGAACTTAGGTCCATAATAAAGTCACAGGTAGAAGACACTGTTAAGTCCCTTCAGGGGAAGGGGAAAAAACTGAAAAAACACAAAAACGTATCCCCTGAATCTGGATCCAGTAGTTCAGAGGATGATGAGGAAGATTCAGATATATCCAGTTCATCGTCATCTGCATCCAGGAATAGAAGCGGACATAGAGGAAACAGGTAGTCCCATCAAGGCCGTCAGGGCAACTATGGGGCTGATAGACCCCCGTCCCAAAAGATCTGTCCAGGACATAATGTTTGGGGGACTAGAACAAAAAAAGAGGAGATATTTCCCTGTTAACGAAAAAGTCCACTCTTTGATTAGGAAAGAGTGGAAAAGACCAGAAAGAAAGGGCCTTTTATCCGCTAAGAGAACATGCCTATTTGATGCCCCTGTATGTTTCTTATGGGAAAAGGCTCCAAAATTTGATGTGGCTATAACTAAGGCCTTCAAAAATTCTCACTTCCATTTGAGGATATGGGTGTATTAAAATAACCTATGGACAAAAAAGCAGACACCTTCCTAAAGGGTTCATGGGAGGCTGCCGGGGGAGGGTTAAAACCCGCGGAAGCAGCCACTTGTACGGCCAGATCACTGATAGTCTGGTTAGATCCATTAGAAACCCAACTGAAGGAAAAAACTAGGGATACTGTATTAGACTCCATCCCTGTAATGAAAGGAGCAGCTGCCTTCTTGACAGATGCCTCTGCTGACTGTTAGGCTAGCGGCTAGGGCAGCAAGCTTTTCTAACGCAGCCCGGCAGGCCCTCTGGCGTAAGTCTTGGCTGGGAGATCTCTAGACAAAGTCAAGGTTATGCTCCATTCCCTGTGAGGGCGAATTCTTATTCGGTGCTACGCTTGACGATATTCTGGACAAAGCCAGGGATAATAAAAAAAAACGCTGCCCTGTCCTCTCCAACTCCTATAGGAAGTCCTTTTGGATTAAGAAATATATCCATAGGAAACCCCCCCTCCCCAGGGACCCGGATAAGTGGGAGGATAGAAGGAGGAAAACCAAAGGGTTCTTGTTCAGCAGACCCCCAATGATAACAGAAAGCCCTCCCAATGAAGGTTTTCCCCAGATGGGGGGGGGGAGGTTATCATTGTTTCTCCTGACCTGGGAAGGAATGTCCAACAGCTCCTGGATCCTAGACATAATAAAATCAGGTCTGAAATTCCAGTTCCACTCAATTCCCCATCCAAATTTCATAGCGACTCCCAAGAGATCCTCAAATGAAGAGCAGCTAGCCTTTGAGCAGGAGATTCTAGGGAAAGCAGTCCTTCAAGAAGTCCCTGCCCAGGAAAAAAGGCGAAGGATTCTACTCCCCCCTGTCCTGAGGAAAAAAATGGATGGGACTTACAGGACAGTCGTAAACCTAAAGAAATTGAACTAGCTGTTGAAGGTTCAACCTTCAAAATGGAATCAATAAAAACGTCAGTAAAAATACTGTTTCAGGACTGTTCTGGACCTAAAGGACGCTTATGATCACGTCCCTATCCACAAGGATTATCAGAAATTCCTCAGGGTAGCACTATCAGTATACGGCCCTTCCATTCAGTCTAGCCATAGCCCCAAGGGTGTTTACCAAGATAATTGCGGAGGTAACAGCACACCTGAGAGAACAAGATGTACTGATTGTCCTATACCTGGATGATTTTCTGATAACAGGCAGTGCTTTCCAACATTGCAAAGACCAACTAGGAAAGGTCTTGGATTCCTTGATCAGCTTAGGTTGACTTTTAAATCTAAAAAAAATCCAGAACCGAGCCAAATCAAGTACAGGAAAATCTAGGCATCATATTAGATTCAAAGAATCAAGAATGTCGCCTCCCGGCAGGAAAGATTCAAAAGATCATAGCTCCGGTTTCTCGGATAAGGGACCACCCGTCGATGTCTATGCAAAAAGCTATGTTCCTCCTAGGTTCCATGACCACCTGTTTTTCGGCCGTTCAATGGGCTCAGATACATTCCAGAGAGTTGCAGTTGGAAATCCTAGGAGCTAAAAGTTCTCTAAAAGAGCATTTAGAAGGTGAGCTAACCTTGTCATCAAAAACCACACTTTCTCTGGGATGGTGGATGAGGATAGACAATTTAACCCAGGGCATTCCGTGGGTGATTTCAGGCCATCAGATCCTGACCACAGGATCACTTGGACGACCAGATAGCTCAGGTGGTTTGGAAAGAAGACCTGAGTTCAGCTTCCTCAAACGTGAAAGAACTGCTAGCAGTGGAGTTCCTGGACACTCTGCGGGGTCACCACGTAAGAGTGTTCTCAGACAACCGGGTAGTAGTAGCATACCTGAATCACCAGGGAGGTACCCGGTCCCGTCCTCTGATGCACGTAACAGAGACCATTTTTCAGTTAGCCAAAAGCAATTTGAAGTCCCTATCAGCCCTCCACATAAGGGGGATAGAAAATCGCAGAGCAGACTTCCTGAGCAGGACCCAGCTGAGACAGGGCGAGTGGGAACTGAAACGCCCAGTATTCAATCAGATCGTAGTGATGTGGGGACGTCCTACCATAGATCTATTCGCCAACAGTCAGAACAAGAAGATAGATGCTTTCTGCTCAATAGACCCCGTAGCATTAGACGCCTTCACGATCCCATGGAATCACCCTCTAGGCTATGCTTTTTCTTCAGTTGCCCTGATTCCGGCAATTCTGATAAAGATCAGGGAGGACAGAGAAAAAGTCACCTTAATAGCCCACTTCTGGCCGAAGAGGATGTGGTTTTCTTGGCTGAGGATAATGTCCATCTCCGACCCCTGGGTACTTCCAGAACTTCCGGACCTTCTTTCCCAGGGACCGGTTTTTCATCCTCAGGTAACAAACGTATTCATGACAGCCTGGAATTTGAAAGGGCTCTCCTGAGGGATAAATATTTTTCCCCAAATTTAATCTCCACGTTACTACAAAGAAGGAAACCTGTAACCACCAGACTTTATGGGAAAACTTTGAGGAAGTTCCTTTCATCTTCAGGTTCCAGGTTAGAAGGAGGGGTTCCGCTGACAGCCATTTTAGAATTTCTGCAGAAGGAGTTGGAACAGGGCCTAGCTACAAGCACCTTTTTTGAAGGTTCAAGTCGCAGCATTAGGGGCCCTATACAATTGCAACCTGGCCAGAAATAGGTGGATATCTAGATTCGTCAAGGCATCGGCTAGATCTAGACCTCTCCCCTCTCGAAACTCGCCTCCTTGGGATCTAAACTTAGTCCTTACAGCTCTGACCAAGCCTCCTTTCGAACCCCTGGCAGACGCATCTCTAAGAACGCCATCCCTTAAAACATCACTTGTAGTAGCGCCCGCGTCAGCGCATAGTCAGTGATATCCAGGCATTATCTGCAGGCCCTCCATTCACACAAATCTTGGAGGATAGAGTTGTTCTTAAAACCAAGCCAGCCTACCTGCCAAAAGTGGCGTCACATTTTCATAGGTCTCAGTTGATCACCCTCCCTGCCTTTTGCCCCAGTCCCAAGAGCAAGGGAGATAGGGACTTGCATACGCTAGACGTCAGATGGTGCCTAATCCAGTACCTAGCTGCCAAGCAAGAGTGTAGGAAGGATAGGGCTCTCTTTGTGTGCTTTTTGGGACCTCGAAAGGGGCAAAAAGCTTCTAAAACACGTTAGCGAGATGTATAAGAGACACCATCACCTGTCATACTCTTCATGTGGGGAAGCCACTCTGGTGAATCTGAAGGCTCACTCGACAAGAGCAGTGGCAGCCTCCTGGGCGGAAAGCGCTGGTGCTTCAATCGAACAGATATGTAGATGTGGTCATCTCCCTCTACATTTTTCAATCATTATCGGCTGGACCTAGCCTCTTCTTCAGACCTTACTTTTGATAGAAGGGTTCTGGAAGCAGTGGTCTCCCCCCCAATACATTTCTTTGCAATTCTCTCCTTGGTGCCGTCATGGGGGAAGGAGAAAGACGTAGTTACCTACTGGTAACGGGATTTCTCAGAGCCCATGAAGGCACCCGTACATTCCCTCCCTTCACGTGTGGGTGTGCACACTTACTTTTGTTATTTATATGTAGTCACGTGGTGTTCCTGATAAGCATCATAATAATGTTGTATGTTGTGTTATTAACCTGGAGGTCCTCTCGTGCTCTGTAAACAACTGAGGCGGGGGAGAGGTACTGCCTTTATCTGTAGGTTTCCTGTCCTTGAAGGGCTGATCCAAAGTTTGTTGGAAAAAAATAAAACGCCATTTTTCGAGACCCGTAGCGTTTCCATTTTTTGGTATCTGGGGCCAGGTGAGGGCTTATTTTTTGCACGCCACGCTGACGTTTTTAGTAATACCATTTTGGTGTAGATACAATGTATGCAAGGCATTTTGATTTTTTGTCTCATTAAGCTGTTTACTGATCTGATTAATTCTTTTTATACATTGACAGATCGGGCGATTCTGAACCCGGCTATACCAAATATGTGTATATTTGATTTTTTTTATTATTGTATCATTTTGAATGGGTCAAAAGGGGGGTGATTTATACTTTTTTATATATTTTTTTAAAAACTTTTTTTTTTTTTTTTTTTTTTTTTTAATTTTTACATTCTTCAATAGTCTCCATGGGAGACTAGAAGCTGCAATCATCTGATCTGATGATCAGAAATGCTCACTAGCTATGAGTGCCTACCTCTCGGTGGCACTCATAGCACCCATAGCATCCTGGCAATGACAACCGCAGAGATCTCCTGCAGACCCCGGATTGTCATGCCAACCCATCGGCGACCCGCGGTCATGTGACACAGGCGCTGATGGGCGGGACTAGTGACGTCCTTCCGCGGTTCCACCCGCGGCTGTCACATGACAGCTGATCAGAGGTGCGGGCTCATCGCCGTAATGGTGTATCTAATGTGATGCGCCAATTCTGGGGTGGCTGCGGGTCTCTACCTTTTGGCTGGGGATGGATCATTAACCATAGAAGCCCGCAGCTGTCTGCTTCATTTGCGCTGGTTTTAAAATATAAGGGGGACTCCACGCCATTTTTTTTTTAAACTTAATTATTTATTTAATGCATGACATTCCCAGCTGGGCGCCTGGTCTCGCTGATCACAGGGAGACCAGGCAAGGATGATGGCAGTTGTAGTCAGCACCCAGCTCCTGAGAATATCGCTAACTGTACTGCTTTTCCCAGCCGCCGAAGCATTTCATTCAGGTACGTGTCACACGGATGTTATCGGTGTGCACGTGTGTGGCACGCATTTCCTCTGTGCTGACGGAAAAAAAGGACATGTCTGCGGATTTTTCACACGGACACATTGAAAACACTGACACGTACGCACCACCATTGAAAACCATGGGTGTGCATGCGTTTGTCCTTATTTTCGGTACTTAAAAAAACTGACCGTAAACGGAGCAAAAAAAATGGACGTGTGAAGGGGGCCTAAGATTGTGAAAAAGACAGGGAAGAAATAAGAGATAATGTGAACAGATGGAGGGATGGAGAGGAGGGTAAATGGATATGAACTAAACTGTTGAAAAAGGTGGTTCTCATCCCATGGTCAGTAGAAGTATTGGGCGAGGAGAATGGAGTGTTAGAATATGTGGACTTGGTGCCCATTTCAGCCTATAAATACCCCAATGTGAAAAAGACAAGGAGCCTGTTTTGGATTTTCTTTTATGGCTTAAAAAAGTCTTATAATAACCAGAAAGTGTTTTTCTTCACACGACAGCATATTGTGAACCGTCTCCTGAAATGACATGCACTGTTTAAATAAAAATGGAAAGAGTTTGCATTTATTTCTCTGGACTGTCTTGAATTGTAGCTCTCTTTATTGAGGGATGAGGCTAGGCTGCAATACCATACATAACCCACGGACAAGGTTGGTGCTGTTCCTGGAAAGAAAGAGTTGCTCTTTTAATTTTTTTTATTATAATTATATACATATATATTTTTTTTTTGTTATCCTGGACAACCTTTTTGCTTGACTGTATTTTAAATAGTTTTTTTGTTTTGTTTTCACTTCTACAGGAAACTAAAGAGGACTACATCTTTGAATGTGAGAACAGTACTCCTTTCCAGAAGGCAAAGTTAACCGTTTTTCAGAATGTCGGCAATCCTTTGTACTTTGGTAAAATGCACGCCTCTACAGGTGATGAAGACGATGTTTTCCACAGCCCTCATTCTCAGTGAGTCTAACCCATTATGAAATATAATAATGAGGATTTCCACCCGAAATGCAAAAATGGCCAAATGCTGGGAAACAGGCTCCCTTGTAACATTGAATTGGGGGGAGGGGGACAGCCATACGGGTTGTGTTTTAGTGAATTAGCTGCTCAGTACCTAAACTTTGACTACTCTGTACCTTATGGATATATGGCAATTTGTTGTGTGAAGAATATTCTATTGTAATTTAAAGGGCTATTCCCATCTCAGATATTTTTGGCATGGCCACTGGTCATGAGGTGGTCCTTACCGTATGAATGCGATTACAGTTCCTGCTTCCAACACTACAGGTAATAAGAACCTTTTCAAACTCCACTTTAAAGAGGATCTGTCACGTGTCCAAAAACATGAGTGTTACCTTGCCAAAATCCCCATACTCCCCTGAACCTGCTGCTGTCTTCCGTCATTTTTCTCTATCGCTTCATTGGGGGACACAGGACCATGGGTGTATGCTGCTGTCGCTAGGAGGTTGACACTAGGCAAAAAAAGGAAAATAGCTCCTCCCCTGTAATATACACCCACCTACAGGCACCAAGCTCACCAGTTTAAGCTTAGTGTCTGTAGGAGGTAGACCTGGATCTTCACAGATCCAACCCTGTTGTGTTTATTAATCCTTGTTTTTTCTCTTTCAGATACAGCTCTTCAGGCTAACAGGGCACATTGCGTCCCCTGTTAACCCACAAGCGACCGAGAGAGCAGTGTGGCTACCCCCACATCGCCCACTCTCGGACCCGCTGGGCAGGACTTATCCCCTGTCACCTTTGGGTGTCTCTGGGTGATTTTGGTGGCCAGTCCTAGCCTGTTCCCCACCCCAGCCCCCTCCTCGGAGCGGCCTGGGAGGGAGACGGTGGTCCCTGCTGGTGACCTTCCCCCAGTTTTCTGGGGTTGACACCGTCTCCTGCACTGTCCAGGACCGGACAGTGCGGGAAGGAGGAAGAGCCAGGATCCCACCAGGACGGCATCCTGAGACCATCCTCAGAAGGAGAGAGGAAGAGACGACAGCCGGACCCGCTAAGAGAGGTACTTCCTCTGTCTCTCAGCTGTAGGTCCCAGTCCCCCGGCGTTACCTGCCCCCCCCCTCCTCCTCCTCTCACCAAACATGGCGCTTAACAGCGCTTCCCTGGCCACTTCCTCCTTCTCAGTCTGGGGGGCGTGTCCGGTGGGCGGTCCCCCTCCGACCGCTATACGCCCCCTACTATTTCACCAACCAGGGCCGAGGAGCATAGTGACACTTCCGTCACGCCCTCGAGCTTTCCGCGGACCTATCAATGGCGGGTCTTTCAAGCCCGCCCCCCTTTCCATCCACCTATCAGAGCCTCGACGTGCCCCTTCATCAGGGCAGCGTCCTCTGCTCCTTCCCCTACACCGACGCCATCACTCTGCGCACGCAGCTCCCTACTCCGTCGGCACCTGACTGTGACCCGCTCCAGCCTCACCTTCGGAGCCTTTCAGGGGGACACGGGACCGCTTCTCTGCAGGATCAGGTAGGCTCTGTCCTGACACGACCCACACCCTTTCCTGACCACAGGCGTCCTCCCTCTGTATTATCCCTGGCCTGGCACATATGCCCAAACCCAGGGAGCTCTCAGTCCGTCCCTCTCACATGGTCACATACTACGCCTGTACTCTTTGCGGTACTAAGTGGCCCGCGGGTCTCACTACAGCCTTCTGCTCGACCTGCAAACCTCCCGCCATGCTGGCACCCCAGATTCCCCCGCCGCCCAGGACAAAGGAACTCCCTCCCCTCCGGAGTGGGCTGTTGCTATGTCCTAGTCTGTCTCTGACCTCCCCAAGGTTTCTCAATCTCTGGTGCAGGTCTTAGAACGCTTGCCAGAACGCTTGCCTATGTTATCCACGGCCACCAGTGCTCCGAATGTCCCCACAGACAATTCGCAAGCACCCCTGCCCCCTCCTCACAGGGGCAGACTGACGACACGTTCTCAGAAACGGACTCACACAAGCTCATCCTCCAGCTCTCCAGACTCCAAGATGCTCCCTGCGTCTCACACCTATTCCCCGGAGGTCGCCCTGGGATCTAACTCTGCATCGGATTCAGACTCTGGTTCCGACTCAGACCAGTATTCAAGGATCTAGGACATGATTGACAGCCTTATTACGGCCGTCAATCAGACTCTGCATGTTAGAGAAGACGAGACCCCTTCTCAGGACTACTCAGTTCCGTTCAAAAAAAAAATAAAAAATTATGCGCCCCACACGCACTTTTTCTAACCATGCAGAATTTGACAGTGTCTTTCAGAAGCAGTGGGAGCATCCAGAAAAGCGCTTTACAGGAAAGAAACAGTTAAACATTAACCGTGACCTTGTCAGCAAATGGACGGAGTCCCCATATGTGGACCCTCCCGTCTCTCGCCTTTCGGCCAAGACGGTACTGTCTCTTCCGGACGGTTCCTCCCTTAAGGATACCACGGATAGACAGGTTGAGGCCCTCACTAAGTCAGCCTTTGAGGCTGCGGGCACCTCCCTTTGCCCTTCCTTTGCCTCAACTTGGGTATCAAAAGCGGTGTCCGCATGGGCCAAACAGCTCAGACAGGGCATCCTAGCAGGGGCCTCCCCGGACGATCTGGCCGACTTAGCAGATCAAATCGACAAGCAGGGAAATATCTACTTACGGCGTCCCTCGACTCCGCTGCATGCTCAGCCCGGGTTTCCAGCAATCTCGTTGCCTTACGTAGAATTCTTTGGCTTAAGGCTTGAAGTGCCGACCCGGCTTCCAAAAGATCTCTAACTAATCTTCCTTTTCAAGGCTCCAGGCTGTTTGGATCCATGCTACACCAGATCATCTCTGATGCTACTGGGGGTAAGAGCACCTCTCTCCCCCAGCCCAGACCCAAACACCCTTTTCCTAGGAGACGCCCCCTTCAGTTCCGGTCCTTTCGTCAGTTCGCTCAACCGAACCCCTCCTCTCAACAGGACCGTACTCAAGCACGGCGGGACAGTCGTAAGCCCTCCTTTAGGCCCATACCTAACTGGCGCCCAAAGGGTCGCTCCTCCAAGTCCTCTGGATCACGATCACAATCCAACAGGTTTTCCTCAGCATGACGGGTCACTCCCACCTGGGACCTCTCCCAGGGTGGGCGGCCGTCTCCTTCTGTTCCGAGATTCTTGGCAATAGAGGATGCCTGGGTCAAGGAGATTTTTAATTCCGGCTACAAGATCGAGTTCAACTCCAGCCCACGATCGCATTTTCTCAGGTCCCGCCCCCCTCAACCATCTCTGCTTCCCGGTTTCCTTCAAGCCATCGCCTCCCTTCTGCGCTCAGGAGTCATAGTCCCGGTTTCCTTTCAGGAAAGATTTTCCGGTTTTTACTCAAACCTCTTCGTCGTCCCAAAAAAGGACGGCTCACTACGTCCGATTCTGGACCTCAAACCGCTAAACCGACATGTGCGCATCCAACAGTTCAGGATGGAGTCCTTCAGGTCGGTAATAGCCTCGATGGAAACCGAGGAATATCTATGTTCAGTGGACATTCAGGATGCGTACCTTCACTTCCCAATCTGCGCATCACAAGGCTGGCTGATCAACACAGACAAATCCTCCCTGGTCCCATCCCAACGCTTAACCTTCCTAGGGATGCAGTTTGACACGACTCGTGCCCGGGTCCTCCTTCTGAGGGAAAAGATAAACTCTCCACTGCAGGGGATCCACATCCTCTCCAATCCACACTCCCTTCGCCTATGCATGAGTGTCCTGGGAAAAATGGTAGCAGCCATGGAGGCAGTTCCGTTTGCCCAGTTCCAATACCGGCCCCTTCAACTAGCCCTTCTCTCAGCTTGGCACAAGAATCCGTCATCTCTAGATCGACGCATCAGGTTACCTCGTCAAGTAAGACGGTCGCTAACCTGGTGGTCCCGCCCTTCTCCCTTCAGACCCGGGAGGTCATTCCTTCCGCTTCGCTGGCAGGTCGTCACGACCGATGCCAGTCTCATCGGTTGGGGGGCAGTTTTTTTTTTTCCGCAACACACAGTCCAGGGCCGGTGGAGTCCCCACAAAGTCTTCCTATCCATCAACATTCTGGCGATAAGGGCGATTTACCTGGCGTTGCGTCACTGGCAGAAGATCCTGGCAGGGTTCCCAGTCCGTGTACAATCGGACAATGCCATGGCCGTGGCATACATAAACCATCAGGGCGGAACGCGCAGCAAGCCCGTTTTTTTAAAAGAGGTGGCAAGAGTGCTACTTTTAGGCTGAGAAGACGGTTCCATCAATCTCAGGAGTCCATATTCCAGGGGTCGACAATTGGGCGGCCGACTTCCTCAGTCGGCAGGGCCTCGCCTCAGGAGAATGGTCTCTCCATCCCGAGGTGTTTCACCAAATCTACTTACGGTGGGGCACGCCGGACGTCGACCTCATGGCGTCCCGGTTAAACCACAAGGTTCCGTCCTTTGTAGCTCGGTTCCGCGATCCGCTAGCAATCGCCCTGGACGCGCTAGTCATATCATGGTCACAGTTCCAACTGCCCTATCTCTTTCCACCTCTACCTTTGATCCCTCGAGTCATCAAAAAGATCAAGACAGAGGGAGTACCAGTTCTCCTAGTAGCCCCAGATTGGCCCAGACGCGTCTAGTACGCAGATCTGGTAAATCTGTTCGTCGACTCCCCCTGGAGACTACCAGACCGTCTGGACCTCCTCTCTCAGGGTCCTATTCTTCATCAGAGTTCTCGTTCTCTGAATTTAATGGTATGGCCTTTGAGGCCGCGGTGTTGCAGAGGGCGGCCTTTACTGACAATGTCATTCAGACCCTAATTAACGCCAGAAAACCCGCTACCTCGCGCATATACCACAGAACTTGGAGAGCCTTTTTTTCGTCACTGCAAACAGGATCAGCTGGCTCCTATGTCTTTTTCTTTGCCAGTCATTTTGGCTTTTCTTCAGTCTGGCCTAGAGGCGGGACTCTCTCTCAGCACTCTCAAAGGCCAAGTTTCGGCCTTGTCCATTCTATTCCAACGTAACTTAGCTAGCCGTCCTCAGGTCAAGACGTTTCTACAAGGGGTGGCCCACCTGACGCCTCCCTATCGCCCTCCAGTGGAACCATGGGACCTTAATATGGTCCTAAGCGTCCTACAACAGTCTCCGTTTGAACCCAATCAGGACATTCGTGACTCTCTTCTTTCCTGGAAGGTGGTTTTTCTGGTGGCTGATACCTCTATTAGAAGGGTTGCAGAACTCGCGGCCCTCTCTTGTCGGTCGCCTTTTCTGGTATTCCATCAAGACAAAGTAGTGCTCAGGCCGGTGCCTTCCTTTTTGCCAAAGGTGATTTCCGCTCTTCACATTAATGAGGACATTGTTTTGCCTTCCTTTTGCCCGACTCCAGTGCATCCACGGGAGAAGTCCCTGCACAAACTGGACCAGGTCAGAGCTCTATGTGTGTACCTTTCTAGAACGGCCTTCCTTAGGCGCTCGGATGCCCTTTTTGTCATCCCTGAGGGCCATCGCAAGGATCTTCCTGTTTTCAAGTCAACCATCGCCCGTTGGATACGTTCGACCATTTTGGAGGCATATCGCATCTCGGACAAACCTCCCCCTCCCGGAGTAAGGGCTCTTGGGCGGTCCGCCATCAGGCTTCGGTCGCAACGTGGTCTTCACTCCACACCTTTTCAAGGTTTTACAAGGTCCACACTTATTCTTCGGCTGATGCCAGTCTTGGACGGAAGGTCCTGCAGGCGGCAGTTGCCGCAGTCTGACCTAGTCTGTGACTATCTTCTGTTCTCCCACCCAATCGACTGCTTTGGGACGTCCCATGGTCCTGTGTCCCCCAATGAAGTGATAAAGAGGGATTTTTGGTACTCACTGTAAAATCTTTCTTGGAGCCTTCATTGGGGGACACAGCACCCTCCCTGATTTTGGGCATGTGTCCAATTGGCCCTGTTGGGCATCTCATTCAGTTTTCACGGTTGTGCCCCGTTTGGGCATTGCATAGTTGTTTGTTTTATGCTTCTCCTACTGCTTTAGCCACTAACTGGTGAGCTTGGTGCCTGTAGACGGGTGCATACTGCAGAGGAGGAGCTATTTTCCTTTTTTTGCCTAGTGTCAACCTCCTAGCGACAACAGCATACACCCATGGTCCTGTGTCCCCCAATGAAGGCTCCAAGAAAGAGATTTTACGGTGAGTACCAAAAATCCCTCTTTTCCCTCCATTGCAGAGATGAGCTTTTTTTTTTTTTTTTTTTTTTTTTTACGCCAGATATGCTTGTGGTCCACCAGAGTTTTCTCAGGGGGCGTGTAGTCCTTCCCCTCTATGCCGCTGTCCAATCACCACTTTGCAGCATCTGAACCTGATTGGGCAGCGTGATCTTGCGAGACAAAACGGAAAACAGCGGCAGGATCAGGGAAGTACGGGGATATTGGCAAGGTAGCTAATTAGTTTTTAATTTGAGATATGTGACCGGTCCTCTTTTAAAGGCGTTTTATGATTGGTGAGGGGTCTGACTTCTGGGACCTCCACTAATCCTGAGAATGGAGTAAACGCATCGCCTGGTTCCCTTTCAATGTTTTCCTCTCCCACCTATCCTTCTAAGTGCTGCAGAGTATGTTGGACGAGAGCGCTGCTGTGGAGGAAAGATTAGGAGACTCGACACTACACCACTCCTGCTTCCATTTCATTTTCAGAATTGGTGGGGGTCCCAGATTTCAGACCTCCACAGATTAAAGAGGGATGGCTAGCCACATGTCTTCACTTTGTCAAATATTAGTTTTCTCATCTCACTGTCTGTGATGTAATTATACACATTTATTATTCTGCGTAGGAAATTTTGTTTGCACGTGTACAAAAATAACTGAGCCGCTGATTTTTCTTTTTCCCTACTCAGATTTCTTATTGGATCTAAAAATGATATTGATCGGTGAGTAGTGGCTTATTGTGATCCTTGTGAGTAACTCCATGTATTTAGGATTCGTAGTGGATGCTGCTGAAAACCTCCTTTTCTGTTAATTAAAAAAACATTTTCCACTGGAATCCTTAATGATCGCAATCACGTTCAATCTGCATTCGCTAAAATCTCTATTTCTCTCCTTCCAGAGTCGTCAGTCAGTACCAGGATTTATTTAAAAATGAATCCAAAGGGCTTGTGAAGATGACTTACAACGCAGGAGGGGTGTCCAGCCACAATCCTCTGTCCCCAGGCAAGGAGATGGAGGTACGTGTCAGGTGTATACTATGATTTGCACTTATACGTGCCCTTTATCAATAATATACCAGCAGTGATGTTTTTATGCCCGTCTTTGTTTAGTCGGATGGCATCGCCGGCTCCATCCAGTCCTCTATGCTGGGAAAAGGTGTGAAGCACAGACCACCCCCCATCAAACTTCCCTCCAACTCTGGGAGCAATTCTTCCGGTAAAATGTTCTTTACTTTGATCATTGATTTATGAAATGATATGTTGGCTTAGTTATTCGCCCCTATCCACAATGATGGTCTCATTCAGACACTGCTTATTTTTCTCATACCTGATTGCTTTTCATCAGTACGCAGAATCCAATTTTCATCCATTTTTCATCAGCGTGTCATTGGTTTTTCTCATATGCAAAAAAGAAAATTTGCAAGATTTTCCTTCCTGTTGAAAAGCTGCATTCAGATGTCACATGGATGGAATCGGTGTCCTTTTTTTTTTTTTTTTTTTATTTATTCACAGACCCATTCATATGAATGGGCGAGTTTGATAACGTGACTCGATAAAAAAAAAAAAAAAAAAAATGGAAATGTGAAGAATGAACATATTCTATTTGGAAAATGAAAGTCTGAATGAGGCTTTAATCTGATGAATTATGTAATGGAAATAGATGCCAGGATTATATAGAGTGAAAGACATGCACGCAGGTGTGTATGCAATTATTAAAGGGAAACTCTCTTGTCAAGATATTATTTACATGCAGATGTAGCGTTTGTGTCGTCTGGCCGCCTTACTGGAAGGAAATTATCTTTATTCCTCCCGACTGCCACCGACTTTGTTATAGAAGCTCTGTCTGCATGGCTGTAGTCATCGCTCAGTTCACAGTGAGTGGCGACTGAACAAAGCACACCCTGTAACCTTGATTGACAGCTCACTCTGCAGCTCATCTGGGGGGGGGGGGGGGGCGTGCTTTCAGTCGCCACTCACTGTGTACTGAGCAATGACTATAGCCATGCCGGTATATGACTGAAAGTCGCGGGAGGAATAAAGTTCATTCCTCTTGCTAGTGGGGCTCTCAGTAAGGCGTCCGGACAGGATGGTAATCCTATTGACCTGCAGATTTACCGTATATTCGCAGGGTAATAGCATTTAGTGACATGACAGGTTCCCTTTAAATTTACACCAGTTAGTAAAACTTGCATGTGGATAATTATACTACATATATAGTTAGGTCCATATATATTTGGACAGAAACAACATTTTTCTAATTTTGGTTCTAGACGTTACCACAATGAATTTTAAACAAAACAATTCTGATGCAGTTGAAGTTCAGACTTTCAGCTTTCATTTGAGGGTATCCACATTAAAATTGGACGAAGGGTTTAGGAGTTTCAGCTCCTTAACATGTGCCACCCTGTTTTTAAAGGGACCAAAAGTAATTGGACAGATTAAATAATTGTAAATAAAATGTTCATTTCTAGTACTCGGTTGAAAACCCTTGGTTGGCAATGACTGCCTAAAGTCTTGAACTGATGGACATCACCAGACGCTGTGTTTCCTCCTTTTTGATGCTCTGCCAGGCCTTCACTGTGGTTGTTTTCAGTTGTTGTTTGTTTGTGGGCCTTTCTGTCTGAAGTTTAGTCTTTAACAAGTGAAATGCATGCTCAATTGGGTTGAGATCAGGTGATTGACTTGGCCATTCAAGAATATTCCACTTCTTTGCTTTAATAAACTCCTGGGTTGCTTTGGCTTTATGTTTTGGGTCATTGTCCATCTGTAGTATGAAACGACGACCAATCAGTTTGGCTGCATTTGGCTGGATCTGAGCACACAGTATGGCTCTGAATACATCAGAATTCATTCGGCTGCTTCTGTCCTGTGTCACATCATCAATAAACACTAGTGACCCAGTGCCACTGGCAGCCATGCATGCCCAAGCCATCACATTGCCTCTGCCGTGTTTTACAGATGATGTGGTATGCTTTGGATCATGAGCTGTACCACACCTTCGCCATACTTTTCTCTTTCCATCATTCTGGTAGAGGTTGATCTTGGTTTCATCTGTCCAAAGAATGTTCTTCCAGAACTGTGTTTGCTTTTTTAAATGTTTTTTTAGCAAAGTCCAGTCTAGCCTTTTTCTTCTTGATGCTTATGAGTGGCTTGCACCGTGCAGTGAACCCTCTGTATTTACTTTCATGCAGTCTTCTCTTTATGGTAGATTTGGATATTGATACGCCTACCTCCTGGAGAGTGTTGTTCACTTGGTTGGCTGTTGTGAAGGCGTTTCTCTTCACCATGGAGATTATTCTGCGATCATCCACCACTGTTGTCTTCCGTGGGCGCCCAGGTCTTTTTGCATTGATGAGTTCACCAGTGCTTTCTTTCTTTCTCAGGATGTACCAAACTGTAGATTTTGCCACTCCTAATATTGTAGCAATTTCTCGGATGGGTTTTTTCTGTTTTTGCAGCTTAAGGATGGCTTGTTTCACCTGCATGGAGAGCTCCTTTGACCGCATGTTTACTTCACAGCAAAACCTTCTAAATGCAAGCACCAGGCCTTTTATCTGCTTAATTGAGAATGGCATAATGAAGGGATTGCCCACACCTGTCCATGAAATAGCCTTGGAGTCAATTGTCCAATTACTTTTGGTCCTTTTAAAAACAGGGTGGCACATGTTAAGGAGCTGAAACTCCTATACCCTTCATCCAGTTTTAATGTGGATACCCTCAAATGAAAGCTGAAAGTCTGAACTTCAACTGCATCTGAATTGTTTTGTTTAAAATTCATTGTGGTAATGTCTAGAACCAAAATTAGAAAAATGTTCTCTCTGTCCAAATATATATGGACCGAACTGTACATATGTGCAACTATCATGTTGTCTTTTCACTTCAGTAAGACCTCTTTATTCTGCATCAGTGCTAGATTATCAGTTCCAGCTTTACGGCAGTGGTCTCCAGTGTAGATCTGCTGATATGCCCTATACCAGGGGGCCATGACCAGGGGGCCACATGTGGCCGTTGTGCCATTTTGTGTAGCCCCCAATCATTTAGTCACAAGTGATTGCCTGTGTGTCTGTTTGCTTGTAGCTTCCATATCAAACAAAAGAGAGGGTGGTACACCGTCTCCTGTGTCCCCCGTACATTTTAGGAGAATGGACTCCCTTACCCCTCTTACTCCAGAAAGATGTACATGGTTTGCAGGTGGCCATCTCTGTTTCTGCCTTCTACATTGTAGTTTGGCATTTTAAGTTTACAATGGGGAGAGCCAAATTCACGCATGGCCTATCCCCTCTCCTTAGTGCTAACTGGGGGCAAAGTGGACCTTTATTATTCCCATAGTTGCAGGCTCCACTTTCTGAACCGCTAGCTATCAAGCATTTATGGCATATCATTTTGATAAAGGGGGTGTTACCATATTAGACATTTCCGACGTGAGTTTTGTTGTGGCCCTTGGGAGTGATGGGGCATGAGAATGTGGCCCTCGGACCAGAGAAGGTTGTGCACCCATGTCCTATGCTAATGCAGGAATGTTGTATGACTCTCGAAAACATGCAAGCCCTCACCTAATAAAATATCTGCTAGATAATAAATGGTACTGGTAGTTTATTTTCCAAGGAGTTTTCTGTTAGACCCTGTTCACGATGCTTTTCAGTGCAGTGTGTTTGAGGCTAGACTTTGTTTCTGTGCCCGTCTGAAAAGATGGACACTTTCAGGAAAAAAACACAAACTCAGCTCACTTGAACTTGTTTGTGTCATTGCAGTTTATGGACTCAATGGGGGGGTCTGAACCTCATTTTTAGGGGGATTCAGGAGGAACCCCCAACAGAAACCTCGCCTAAATACTACCATTTAAATATAAAAAAGTTTACCATCCTGAAGGCATCTAAATCTCAGGCCAATCTGTGATCACCGTGCTTGTGTCTGTTTGACACCTCACCACTTTCTGATATGTTGGACTATGTTCATATCTTGCAAAATCCATATGGTCTTGGTGGATATAAAGTGAACTTGTCACCTAAAAAAATGGTATTTATTCAGAGATGAGGTGTAATCTGCTTTTAAATAGCATTACAATGCTGCCCAACCACCATACTGAACTCCTTTTCTCCCATGAGCCGATGTCTTTCAGTCATTGGGGCGTGCACGGAGGGGTTACGGTTGCCGCTCACATCAACTCTCCCTACAATGTAAGCACATGCAACACATCGGTGCAGAGTGAGCAGTCGGTGCCGGAGCAAACTGCTGCTCGCCGTACAGTGAGTGGTGACTGTTACCACTCAGTGCTCTCCCCCATGACTGAAAGCCGGCGGCACCTGGGAGGAAATTAGTTGATTTTTTTTTTTTTTTTTTTTTCTCCTGGTAGCTGCACTTTCAAGAAAATGGTCAGACATCATTGTAACGCTATTTACCTGCAGATTAATGCAGGTAATAAAAACCTTTTCCTAGGTGACAGGTTCTCTTTAACAGCTCTTTAAGCTTTGTTGCATCATTGGCAGGACAACCCACCTCTCTTGCATGGTCCTTCCTGCGATACTATAGGATGTCGAAGCTAGGCATTACAATACCGCCTACAGTAATTTAGGCTTATGGCGATTTAAGACCATCACTCATATATAATATTCTTAAATATTTTCAGGTAATATTTT
Source organism: Phyllobates terribilis (assembly GCF_046119375.1). Taxonomy (NCBI): domain Eukaryota; kingdom Metazoa; phylum Chordata; class Amphibia; order Anura; family Dendrobatidae; genus Phyllobates; species Phyllobates terribilis. The sequence goes on along the minus strand of NW_027362762.1, from coordinate 121,001,188 downwards.
TAGTCCCCAGCAGTCAAGTGGTCACCTGAAATCCACAACTCCTCCGCCATCTAAACCTCCCAGCATCTCTCGTAAACAGTCGGTGGACCTTAACCAAGTCGGCATGCTCTCCCCCGCCGCCATGTCACCCGCAGGCTCATCACAAAGTGAGTCACGACCTAAATTCTCCATTAAATCTCCATAGGCCTTTGGGGTAGAGGTCCTCAAGATTAAGCTCTTCTGTCTAATGGATTGGTGACGCCATCGTGTGTGCTTGTGTGCGCTCCAATGCTTGTAAAAGCCGCGTAGACTTTCTAGCAATGTGTTCTTGTGAACTGTATGTATTTGTGTTTAATGTAATTGTCGTCATGTTTTATATATACATATATATATATTTTTTCTTTTTCTGTATGCACCCTTTGTGTGTACGTATTTATAACAGTGTGACCCCAGAATGACTTGTGTTTTCATGCTTTTAAAAATAATGCAATGCAAACCAGGTATTCTACATGACAAAATGAAGCGTGCCATTTACTCCTTTTTGTATGATAATTTCATATTTAGATGCTGCTGTTTTTAAAGAGCTCTCGGACTAAGCTTTTCCAGCTTTGCTGTTTTATACATGTGTAACCTGGGTGGTGCAGCATCATCCTTCATTATGACTTTTTGAACGCTGTCACTTTAAAAATGTCTTTAATATATTCTTTTAAATTGCCTCAAAAGTATTATACGAGTGCATGAAAGCTGCTGGACATGTGCAAAAAAATGACTCTGTCATTGTAAAATTTTACTATTCCATATAAACATTTTTTTTTATATATATATAAATATACTTTGGTTGCATTGAAGTCAGCCAAGCGTTTGTAATGCTGTATGTTGCAGGCAAGACTGGCTTTTAATTATGACAAGATTGAAGTGATTTCATGGTTGTATCTCTGATTTTTTTTTTTAAAGTTGCATGCATTGTGTGAAAAAAAAATTTTTGGAAAAATGTCACATTTAAAAAAAAAAAAAAAAAATGAACAAAAATTTACTTTTTTGTTTTGGAAACTGAAATGTTTGCTTCAGCTGCCAGTAAGTGGCCTTTACTAACAAAACATTATATTCCTATGATTTGTTTTGCCATTAAATGGGTTTGAAGCATTTACAATCTGTTAACAAGGTGTTTTCTTTGTCTATTTGTTCAGCAAAATTCAGTGATGTCACATAAAAAATACCTAAGACAAAAAAAACAATAAATAGTAAGTCTTCTAGAATAACTTAGAATATATCCTATAAGACACATAATTGAAGAAGACTCTATTGTTTTTTTTTCTCCACTTTTAACATTGTGTTTTTGTACTAGTGCTCTTTTATTTCTCTCAATGAGCAGGATCTGGAACTCCCAAACCATCTACTCCTACACCAACCAACACCCCTTCATCGACACCGCACCCACCCGATGTTTTGAGCTCCACTTCTCTCACTCCTTCTGTAACCCCCACACCCCAAGATCCAAGTTTTAATTCCCAGCCTACTTTGATAGCACCGTTTGCTCAACAGCAAATGTCTCTGAGTCAGGGGTTACCTGTAATGACCATTCCACTGTCCACCATGGTAACATCTATAACAACTGGAACAGCCTCCACCCAAGTAATGACAAACCCTGCAGGACTTAATATCATCAATGTAGTTGGATGGTAAGTTCTTTGTATTTCTGGACTCCAGTGGTTTTTGTTTGACTGGATTTAATGTTTTATTGGGGATGGATGGTTCAATTTTTTTTTTTTACCTATACTTAAAATAAATATATATATAATCACACAATTTACAACCACTCTCCTTGAGTATGGAATTTTACTAGAGCAGCAGTTCAAAGCAGCTTCTAAAATAACATGAACTGCTGCTCTAGCGAAAATCCATACTCGGGGAGAGTGGTTGTAAATGGTGTTTTTTTTTTTTTTTTTCTAGAGCAGCAGTTCAAAGCATCTTCTGAAAGAGCATGAACTAGGCAGCTAAAGCAGCACTTTTAGCATGGCAGAGAGAAGCAAAATAAGGCAATGGAGTAATTACAAAGAGTCATAACTTTACAAAGGCTGATAACATATAAAGCGTTTAAGATCTATTCAAGTCTAGGTCTATCAAAGATATCTGAAACCCTGTATCAGAAAAATACCCTCTTCAAATATGTATTAAAAAAATAAAATATTTTCAAGGTTGGGTAGTTTTGTTATAGAAAGCAACCACAATACTAACAAGACTAGTGTGAGGTTGTGTAGCTATGCGGTAGGATAAGCTCAGCAGGGCGATTATAGGATGTTGTGGGAAAAGATTCTGTATGGCTTGTCTTTTATACATTGCTCATTCTGGGTTTAGGAGTCCAGTGGGCGGTCCTAATCAGCAATCTGTATGCACACTTGTACAAGGAAGGCTGTCAATCATTGATTAGAACCACCCACTGGACTCCTAAACCCAGAATAAGCAGGGGGTTTCAATGAATAAAATTTGAGTTATATCTTTTCCCACAAACTGTTCGATACGCATGCTCAACAATGTTGTGTTTTTGTTTTTTTTTAATCTTATCTAAGTCCTCCAACAGGTGGGTGTTATATAGAGCACTTTTACTGATCGGTTCACTACACATTACATAATCCTCTACGGCCGTTGTGTGTCCTGCAGAAATACATTTCCATCAATAAAATTGCCATTGTCTCTCTTCTTGTCTTATTTTCTCAGACTTTTAGGACTCTTACTGCATTCTCTCATAATAAAACAAGCCTTCCTTCTGCTAGTGTTTCCTTTTATCCTTGCATTTCATTTACATCTCTGCACTTATATGTTGGCTTTCTGGTTCCTTCACCATGGTAGTGTATGCCTGGCCTTGACCTGTCTCATCACGGATCTCTGCCGTCTGCCCTTCGTCTTCCTTTTTATTCTGCTCTTTGCGTCACTTCTTTTACTGCTTCTTGCTTTTTAGAGTAAATTTGAGGAGAAGATACAACTTTTTATATTTTTTAGATAAATTTGATTTCCTTATTCATCTGCTTTGGTCAAATGCATTAAAATGTGTACATGTGTGTGTGGTTTACATTTTTAAAGGGGTTGTCCACTTTATCATAATATCTAAAATGTCCATATGTGGACCTGATTTTGTGGCACTTAATAATATATTACAGGTTCTTCTCCTGTACTTTGTTTGTCACAGACTGGTCAGATCTCTTGATTTCAATACGGCCGGTAGTGGAGGATGTGACGAGTGCTGTCAATCAGCCTCCTCCAATGAAAAGCCGTTCTACCAGTGTGCAGTGTCTTTCAATTGGAGAATATCCGGTCACATGCTCCTCCACTAGCGGCCATATTGAGAACAGCTGAGCTGTGCATTCTGTGAGGAGAATCTGTTAAATATTAGCAAGCACCATAAAAATAGACAAGTTGAGAGTCCAGACTGCGATATAATCTAAAGTAGCATATATAAATCCTTTTAGTCATATTCCAGTAGGTATTGGATATAAATAGTACAAACTAATTATTTATGTAGTGTTATTTAAAGGGAACCGGTCGACAGTATTTTAGGGGGCAACCAGTGACCTAAACATCATTAACAGTTTAAACGATACCTATATTGTCCTGATCCATTACAGAGAAATCCAGACTTTTACCCATATGTAAATTAGGCTGCAAGTGCACTGGGCCGCTCTTGGCTGATTGATTGGCAGCAGAGGTTGCTGTCTATAGATCATGTCAGTCAACAGCCTTTGTCTCTGCTGTCTGTCAAGCAGCATGGGGCTTTGCTGGGAGGGGAGGACTGAAGAAGAGTTCTGGGCTGAAAGTGCACTTGCAACGCCCAGTGCACTTGTAGTCTAATTTACATATGGATCTCTTAAGGCTCATTCAAACATCCGTGCAAAACGGACCGCAATGCACAGACTGGCCCAACCCAAGGCCTTCTTGAAATACATGAAGCTGTCACGCTTGGGTTAGGAGAGCCACGACCAGTCCCTGCATTGCTGGTCCGTGCTTGGACCATTGTGCGTGGATGTATGAACGAGCCTTTAGTCTGTCAGTCTAATTTTTATATGGAACGTACAGATTTCTATCCCATCAGCTGGGAATCTGGAAAATATAGGTGTTTTAATTGTTAAACAGTGAGTGACTTTACATCGTTCCCTCTGGTTACCCCTCCAAAACGCTGCTGAAGAGTTATCTTAACTGTTGTAATTTTCCAGAAAAAATGTGTTCTTAGTCAAATGCAATTTAAGTTCATAAAATTCGGCAGGATTCAGTGAGGAAAGAAAAGTCTATAGTACATTTTTTTTAATTTACACCATAGGGGATTTATTTATACCATGTGGCTCTCTCATGGCAGCTCCTGATACTTTTTCTTGTGAAAATCAAAGCATTAGATGCCATGGTATGGAGGTGTTCTAGTCTAGAAGCATGTATTACTATATTTCTTCAAAGGTTATCTCCGAATTGCCATTTTGAAAGGAACTGTCAGCAGGTTTTTGCCATGTAATCTGAAGACAGCAGGAGATAGAGGCTGAAACACAGAATTCAGTGATGTGTCACTTGTTACAGTGCGTGCTGTAGTTTATTAACTGTGAAGGATTTATCACTAAGAGATTAACATTGCCGGATTACACTAGTCCGGCAACGCCCCCTCCTGTGATAGGCAGCTCACTGTCTTTGTACACAAAGAGCCTGGTGTGAGCGGGGTTAGCTGTCATGTGGGCGGGGGCAGCTCCCTCAGCTCTGCTTCATTGCTAAATCTAAAAGCTCTGATTGTGTCAGAACGGCTGCACCCAGTAATCTAAGTGATACATCCTTGGATTCAGCTTCTCTCCCTACATCATGCTGCTCTCAGACGAGGTAGCAAAAACCTGCTGACCGATTCACTTTAAAGCTGCCTTTGGGGTTGATCAGTATAAAATATCAAATTAATACTGTCACCAGGCCAAAGTGACCCATTTTTGCTCTTATTTTATTCTCTCTGCTCCCTCAAGTATTTTGTTTTCTTTTTTTTATTATTATTATTATTATCCACCATACAATTCCAAAGATATGGGCACTTTTTATTTAGTGCTAGTTTTTATGACCTTTTCCAAGTGGGCGTTGCTCATAAGATAGAGCAGCCTAAAGACACGCCCCCAGAGAATCTGAGAGCCACGCCCACTTTAATTAGTGCTACTTTTTATACACGTTACAAAAGTCCCATATCTCTGGAACCATATGGCGGATTTACAAAAAAAACTTAAATACCCGGGAGAATATAAAAAGGGGAAAAAGTGGCTATGTTTGACCTTTAAAAACCAAAAAAATGTGTGTTTGCAAATTAGATATGTTGGTGTCAACGGTATGACTTTTTTCTTCTATTTTTGTCCCTCTGCAAATGCAGTTTTGCATTTCTGGTCTCATTTTTATAGATCTCTTCAAAATGTGTACTTAGGTTTTTTTCTATTTTTTGAAAGAAAAAAATAAAAACTAAAAATAGTAGAAATGTTTGTTTTTCAGATTTAAATTTTTCCCTTTTTTATTTTTCCCTTTTTACGGATATTAAATCTGTGGAATTGAGATTTAAGTGTATTGTACCAAGACAATTGTAGAATCTCAAAGCACATTTTAGTACTTAGTTCACCCAGTATTGCTGGTGTATTTGTATCTGTATGTTACATATAGAATAACATATACAGTACGTGACATTGTCTTCAATCTAACTCCAGTGGTGCGACTAGCAAGAGGTCCTTCACCAGTAGCCACACGTCTAGCACAGACTACAGTACACATTATATAGCAGAGCTTTTATTAAAAAAAAAAAAAATAGAACATTTTGGAATTCTATAGATATTAATTCACTTTCTTTCCTGTTCCGCAGTGGCCCACAGGCATTGATGAGTGGCTCAAATACCATGCTGGGGTGTAGTACTGGTGCCATTACCCCTGCAGGGATAAATCTGAGCGGCATGTTACCATCAGGAGGCCTGGTGCCAGGTACAATGCCAGGCACATTGCCAGCTACCATGCAGTCTGCCTCTCAGGCAGGTCAGTATCACTTAGTTTTTGGTGGAGGTTTGGTGATTAATTTTTTAAAAGCAAAAATATATATAAATATATCACTTTAACATAAACATTCCTTGACAGCAAAATTGTGATTTATTTTTTTTAATTTATTTTTATTTTTTTCATTTTAGTTTTTTCTTTGAATTTTAATTTTAGCTTTTCCTTGAAGTACCACACGACCTGAGTTAATATGGGAATTTTTCATAAAGTCAAAATTCTGCTATCACATTGTGGGTTATTACCTTTTTAGTACTAATCGCATTTCTAGTTTTTATTTTCTAAATGTTGGAATATCAAAAATTTTATCTTCTTCCTTTAAAGAAAAAATAAAATTAAAACACATTAGATTTTTTCATTTTTTTTTATTTTTTTTTTTATTCACTGTAATATGTAAAATAATTTCAGTGGCATACGTTGGGGGAAAAAAAACACAACGGGGGTATCATTTTTTTCCCGATTATCTGCACCTCCCACCCAAAGAAAATACGATTAATGTGTTAGGGATTATATAATTTTCTAGTAAAATTAAATTTCACACATTTACATAAAAAGTATGTTTGTCAGACTACAGGAAGGAGAAAAAAGTTATTTTCTATTTTAGCCCTTCATGACAAAAAATATCATGTTGTAACATGGTTTAGAATGAATAATAGAAAATCTACCAGAATACAATATAAAAGCATATTCTACACTGAAAAAAATAACAAGCTATTGTCCTTTTGACCATAGCCATTCTAGAAGTAATGGCGCAGTATTGACACTGACACATTGTGACATTCTGGAATCTTGCGCTCTCGTTGTTTAGAATGCTACTAGAAAGCTTTGCTTTTTCTCAGCTTTTCTGCTGCATTTTTAAACAAAAACTTTTCTTCAACAGGTGGTCCTTTTGGTATAAAAAACAATCCCAACTTGAGACCATTAAATCTGCTACAGGTAATTACAGACATGTTTTTTCTTTCTTTTTGCATTTTTATTTGTATTTTTTTTTCTTTGATTTTTTTTATGATGGAGGTCACTCCAATTTTTCTTTTAAAAGGTAAAATGAAAATTTGAGATTTCCTTTAAAAAATGTGTTGGAATATTATCACCAGGTTCTTGTTAAACAATCTGAGACCCTGAATCCAGCGATTTCCAGTATTCCTCTAGTGGTGATCTCTTGCTGATTTTAAAAAAAAATAAAAAAAAAACACTCTTATCAACACTCAGACAAGCAGTCCAGTAAGTGACACATCTCTGGAATCAGGGTCTTTGCACCTACATTCAAGCTTGAGATTATATACAGCTCTGGCAAAAATTAAGAGACCACTGCAAAATTTTCAGTTTCTCTGATTTTTCTCTTTATAGGTATATTTTTGAGGAAAATATACATGGTTTTAGTCTATAAACATGTCTCCGAAATTCAAAGCTAAAAATGTTGTATTTATTTGCAGCAAATGAGAAATTATCAAAATACTAAAAAAGAAACAGACCTCAAATTACTCATGTTTTTTACTCCGGAAGAGTTCAGAAATCAGTATTTGGTGACTAACCATGATTTTTAATCACAGCTTCCATGCTTTCCACCAGTCTTTCCATGCTTTCCAATAGAAAACTGTTCAGTGGTCTCTTAATTTTTGGCAGAGCTGTATATACACACGTGGTCAAAATTGTTGGTAGCCCTCGTTTAATGAAAGAAAAACCCACAATGGTCACAGAAATAACTTGAATCTGACAAAAGTAATAATAAATTAAAAATCTATGAAAATGAACAAATGAAAGTCGGACATTGCTTTTCAATCCTGCTTCCACAGAATTTTTAAAAAAATGTAACTCATGAAATAGGCCTGGACAGAAATGATGGTACCCCTGAAAATAATGTGACAAAAGGGACATGTTTAATCAAGTTGTGTTCACTAATTAGCATCACATGGGTCTACAATCTTGTAATCAGTCAGTGGGCCTGTGTATAGGGCTACAGATACTCACTGTGCTGTTTGGTGACATGGTGTGTACCACACTCAACATGGGCCAGAGGAAGCAAAGGAAAGAGTTGTCTCAGGAGATTAGAAAGAAAACTATAGACAAGCATGTTAAAGGTAAAGGTTATAAGATCATCTCTAAACAATCTCCAAGAATACAGTCTATCAAAACACAAAATTATTTAAGCCTTATTTTTTCTTCTTTACGATGTTTAAAGTATCAGAATACTAGAATTAATAATTTTTTTCTAAAGCTTCAACATATTCTGCAGCACTTTACAGTTTAGTAGGGACTTGTACAGACAATAAAAGAAATTACAGAATAACAATAATCACATTAAATTAACAGATACCAAAAGGATTGCGGTCCCTGCTCGTAAGCTTTCAATCTACCGTTTTTCAGTCTCTGCGCTTCTCAAAAAAATGGGGGGAATAAAGCAATCAAATGTCATATTTAAACCAAAATTGTATCAATGAAAGCATCAGCTCGGGGCAAGAAAAATAAGAGCTCAAATAGCTCCATTGATGGACAATTGAAAAAGTAACGGATGTAAGAATAAGGTGACACATACCAAAATTTGTTTGTAAAAAAAAAACAAACAAAAAACTTCCACATCTTCTTTTCACCACTAAAATATCAAGGAACTTGGTATCACCATAACTCTGCTCACTTGGAGAATCTTGTTGCTGGGTCAATTTTTTTTTCCCTACAACGCAGTTAAATCAAAGCCCCAAAAAGCAATGGTGGCATTGTGGGAATCTTTTTTTTCTTAAATTTCGCAGAGCTTGGACATTTTATCCTACTTTTGAGTACATTATGGCAAAATGAATGGTGTCGTTCAAAACTACAACTCGTCCTAGAAAAAAAAAACATGCCCAATTGATGTTGCATTGCTGATATAGGCAAAAGCTGCATGCGTTTGATAGTTTTCCTTATATATTACGTAGGGTATCCGGCTATCGGTACTGTTCAGAGCTTACTAGATTACCTGGGGTACCCGGCTATCAGTACTGTTCAGAGCTTACTAGATTACCTGGGGTACCCGGCTATCGGTACTGTTCAGAGCTTACTATATTACCTGGGGTACCCGGCTATCGGTACTGTTCAGAGCTTACTATATTACCTGGGGTACCCGGCTATCGGTACTGCTCAAAGCTTGCTATATTACCTGGGGTACCCGGCAATCGGTACTGCTCAAAGCTTACTAGATTACCTGGGGTACCACTCAGAGCTTACTATATTACCTGGGGTACCCGGCTATCGGTACTGCTCAAAGCTTACTAGATTACCTGGGGTACTACTCAGAGCTTACTATATTACCTGGGGTACCCGACTATCGGTACTGCTCAGAGCTTACTATATTACCCCTTCAGAGCTTACTAGATTTCCTGGGGTACCCGGTTATTGGTACTGTTCAGAGCTTACTATATTACCTTGGGTACCCGGCTATCGGTACTGCTTAGAGCTTACTATATTACCTGGGGTACCCAGCTATCTGTACTGCTCAGAGCTTACTATATTACCTGGGGTACCCAGCTATCTGTACTGCTCAGAGCTTACTATATTACCTGGGGTACCCGGCTATCTGTACTGCTCAGAGCTTACTATATTACCTGGGGTACCCGGCTATCGGTACTGTTCAGAGCTTACTATATTACTTGGGGTACCCGGCTATCGGTACTGCTCAGAGCTTACTATATTACCTGGGGTACCTGGCTATCGGTACTGCTCAGAGCTTACTATATTACCTGGGGTACCCGGCTATCGGTACTGCTCAGAGCTTACTATATTACCTGGCTATCGGTACTGCTCAGAGCTTACTAGATTACCTGGGGTACCACTCAGAGCTTATTATATTACCTGGGGTACCCGGCTATCGGTACTGCTCAGAGCTTACTAGATTTACCTGGGGTACCACTCAGAGCTTAGCCAGGTACCCCAGGTAATCTAGTAAGCTCTGAGCAGTACCGATAGCCAGGTACCCCAGGTAATATAGTATCGGTACTGCTCAGAGCTTACTAGATTACCTGGGATACCACTGAGAGCTTACTATATTACCTGGGGTACCCGGCTATCGGTACTGCTCAAAGCTTACTAGATTACTTGGGGTACCACTCAGAGCTTACTATATTACCTGGGGTACCCGGCTATCGGTACTGCTCAGAGCTTACTATATTACCTGGGGTACCCGGCTATCGGTACTGCTCAGAGCTTACTATATTACCTGGGGTACCCGGCTATCGGTACTGCTCAGAGCTTACTATATTACCTGGGGTACCCGGCTATCAGTACTGCTCAGAGCTTACTATATTACCTGGGGTACCTGGCTATCGGTACTGCTCAGAGCTTACTAGATTTACCTGGGGTACCACTCAGAGCTTAGCCAGGTACCCCAGGTAATCTAGTAAGCTCTGAGCAGTACCGATAGCCAGGTACCCCAGGTAATATAGTAAGCTCTGAGCAGTACTGATAGCCGGGTACCCCAGGTAATATAGTAAGCTCTGAGCAGTACCGATAGCCAGGTACCCCAGGTAATATAGTATCGGTACTGCTCAGAGCTTACTAGATTACCTGGGATACCACTGAGAGCTTACTATATTACCTGGGGTACCCGGCTATCGGTACTGCTCAAAGCTTACTAGATTACCTGGGGTACCACTCAGAGCTTACTATATTACCTGGGGTACCCGGCTATCAGTACTGTTCAGAGCTTACTAGATTACCTGGGGTACCCGGCTATCAGTACTGTTCAGAGCTTACTATATTACCTGGGGTACCCGGCTATCGGTACTGCTCAGAGCTTACTATATTACCTGGGGTACCCAGCTATCGGTACTGCTCAGAGCTTACTATATTACCTGGGGTACCCGGCTATCGGTACTGCTCAGAGCTTACTATATTACCTGGGGTACCCGGCTATCGGTACTGCTCAAAGCTTACTAGATTACTTGGGGTACCACTCAGAGCTTACTATATTACCTGGGGTACCCGGCTATCGGTACTGCTCAGAGCTTACTATATTACCTGGGGTACCCGGCTATCGGTACTGCTCAAAGCTTACTATATTACCTGGGGTACCCGGCTATCGGTACTGCTCAGAGCTTACTATATTACCTGGGGTACCCGGCTATCGGTACTGCTCAGAGCTTACTATATTACCTGGGGTACCCGGCTATCGGTACTGCTCAGAGCTTACTAGATTTATCTGGGGTACCACTCAGAGCTTAGCCAGGTGCCCCAGGTAATCTAGTAAGCTCTGAGCAGTACCGATGGCCAGGTACCCCAGGTAATATAGTATCGGTACTGCTCAGAGCTTACTAGATTACCTGGGATACCACTGAGAGCTTACTATATTACCTGGGGTACCCGGCTATCAGTACTGCTCAAAGCTTACTAGATTACCTGGGGTACCACTCAGAGCTTACTAGATTACCTGGGGTACCCGGCTATCAGTACTGTTCAGAGCTTACTATATTACCTGGGGTACCCGGCTATCGGTACTGCTCAGAGCTTACTATATTACCTGGGGTACCCAGCTATCGGTACTGCTCAGAGCTTACTATATTACCTGGGGTACCCGGCTATCGGTACTGCTCAGAGCTTACTATATTACCTGGGGTACCCGGCTATCGGTACTGCTCAAAGCTTACTAGATTACTTGGGGTACCACTCAGAGCTTACTATATTACCTGGGGTACCCGGCTATCGGTACTGCTCAGAGCTTACTATATTACCTGGGGTACCCGGCTATCGGTACTGCTCAGAGCTTACTATATTACCTGGGGTACCCGGCTATCGGTACTGCTCAGAGCTTACTATATTACCTGGGGTACCCGGCTATCGGTACTGCTCAGAGCTTACTATATTACCTGGGGTACCTGGCTATCGGTACTGCTCAGAGCTTACTAGATTTACCTGGGGTACCACTCAGAGCTTAGCCAGGTGCCCCAGGTAATCTAGTAAGCTCTGAGCAGTACCGATAGCCAGGTACCCCAGGTAATATAGTATCGGTACTGCTCAGAGCTTACTAGATTACCCGGGATACCACTGAGAGCTTACTATATTACCTGGGGTACCCGGCTATCGGTACTGCTCAAAGCTTACTAGATTACCTGGGGTACCACTCAGAGCTTACTATATTACCTGGGGTACCCGGCTATCAGTACTGTTCAGAGCTTACTAGATTACCTGGGGTACCCGGCTATCAGTACTGTTCAGAGCTTACTATATTACCTGGGGTACCTGGCTATCGGTACTGCTCAGAGCTTACTATATTACCTGGGGTACCCAGCTATCGGTACTGCTCAGAGCTTACTATATTACCTGGGGTACCCAGCTATCGGTACTGCTCAGAGCTTACTATATTACCTGGGGTACCCGGCTATCGGTACTGCTCAGAGCTTACTATAAAGTTTTGGTTAGGACAAACCTTTGTTCTTGAGTGCAGCTTCACTTGGTAAAAAGAAATGATAAAGAAAAAATTGTGACATTGTTAAGACCTAAGCGTGTTTCCCATCCTATTACACTTATTGAAATCCGCTGCACTTTTCTGAAACTGGATGTCATCTTTAAAACAGCTTCCTGGTGCTTCACTCATATTCAATCCGATGCAACAACAGCAGCCGCAACTGTCCCAGTATTCTCCGCAGCAGACGGCCACCTCCAGCCCCCAGCAAAGCGACCAGCTGGGGCTGATGCCATCGGTAAGAATTTCTTCATTTCTAGATACTCATTATTTCATGATTTGCTAAATATAAATTAGGAAATTGTTCTGGTTCTCAGCCGCACGTTCAGATTCTTAGAACTTGTACGTTGCAAATCTTCCATATGAATTTGCCAGTGGACAACAGCGGTAAAGAGGATAAAAGAGGATATGATTTAAAGCCATGGTACCACTCTCCTTTTTCCGTCTCTAATTATTGCATTTTTTTTCATAGTCTTTGCTGCAAAATTGAATTACACAGCACAGAAGTGTGCAGCTCTCCCGTTAATACTTCCAGAACTTATGTGCTGTGTAATATATATCTTCAGTGCTTATTTAGGCTGCACACTCCTGCTGACAGGATTTGTGGACTCGCGTCATGTGACCCTGATGACATCACAGGTTCTTCTGCACTTCTATGTTGCTGCCTGTTTATGATTGGTCAGTATCATAAAGGATGCAAAAGAACACACCCCCATTGAAAAATATCTAGTAATACCCACTTGGATTTAACTAAAGTTAATTCTTTCGGTGCCAAATATTTGATAATATCTTTGCAACGAAGACGCAAAGTTAAAAAAAAAAAAAATTGTATTCTGCTCTGCAGCCACTATTATATTTTGTGTCCAGCTCAACATGAAAAGTTTAGTGAAAGGTCCTCTTAAAGTTTTTACTTAGTGCAGAAATCTTGGTGTTCTACATTTACACTATTTGCATTTTTGCAGGCACCCCAATGAAGCAGAAAAAATGCACTGTTTTTATGAAATTACCTCCACTGCTTAAATTGTTAATCCAGCAGATCTTGTGCACAATAAAATGTAGCAGAAAAAGTGTAGGGTTTACATTATGTGGGAACATGGTCTAGAAGGGGTTGTCCAGTCGTCTGCTAAATGTCTGCAGTCGTCCTGTGTGACAAACTTGTGAATCCTTACAGCGCTTGCACTGTATGCTGTCAGGATTCCCTGGTATTGCCGGTGAGAGTGGCGGTCATGTGACTGCAGGTGTGCACTTTGCATACTCGGGCCACATTCCAACTAGATGTGCACGGCTTGGCTCAATTCGCTTCTATTGGGCGAAGCCAAGTACGTGTAGTCTGCAGCATGTATACAAATCATATACTTGCACTCATACAACTGCTGGCGACACTGGAGAATCCTGACTGTGAGCACTGTATGGGTTCATCAGTCTGCAGGCACATGGAGTGACTGCAGACTTTTACGAGAAGACTGGACAACCCCTTTAATTTTAATTCCACTGCATGTACCGTATTTTTCGGACTAGAAGATGCACCGGACCATAAGACGCACCTAGGTTTTAGAGGAGGAAAATAAAAAAAATAAAAATGAAAGCAAAAAATGTGGTCATGATGCACTTTTAAGGGGGAGGGGGTCCTCTGCTGACACTGGTATAGAGGTAATGTCCCCCAATTCTGACAATATCCCCCATCCTGGTATATATGCCCCCCCCCCTTCCTTTTATATGTGGTCCCCATCCCCATCCTGGTATGCCTGGCATCCCTCCATCCTGGTATGCATGGCACCCCTCATCCCTGTCCTGGTATGCATGGCACACCTCATCCCTGTCCTGGTATGCATGTTACCCCTAATCCCTGTCCTGGTATGCATGGCACCCCTAATCCCTGTCCTAGTATGCATGGTCCCCCTAATCCCCATCAGGCTGCACATTAAAAAAAAAATAAACACTCCTACTCACCTTTCTTCTCTCCTCCAGCGCTGCGTCCTGTCTGCCTGCACTGGTATGCATGGCACCCCTCATCCCCCTATCCTGGTATGCTTGGCACCCCTAATCCCTATCCTGGTATGCTTGGCACCCCTCATCCCTGTCCTGGTATGCATGGCACACCTCATCCCTGTCCTGGTATGCTTGGCACACCTCATCCCTGTCCTGGTATGCTTGGCACCCCTAATCCCTGTCCTGGTATGCTTGGCACCCCTAATCCCTGTCCTGGTATGCTTGGCACCCCTAATCCCTGTCCTGGTATGCATGGCACCCCTAATCCCTGTCCTGGTATGCTTGGCACCCCTAATCCCTGTCCTGGTATGCATGGCACCCCTAATCCCTGTCCTAGTATGCATAGTCCCCCTAATCCCCATCAGGCTGCACATTAAAAAAAAATAAACACTCCTACTCACCTTTCTTCTCTCCTCCAGCGCTGCGTCCTGTCTGCCTGCACTGATCTCACCATGTGAGCCGCGCATGACGTCACTGCCATGCACGACTCACAAGGAGAGATCTGCCGGAAGTCACTGCTCCCCACGCCTGGTCCATGGGCGTGGGGAGCAGTGAATATTCATTTTCTTTAGCAGCGGGGACAGTGTAGGCTGCAGCGGGCGGCTGCTGCCTCCTGTGCCCCGCTCCTCCACCGATACCGCTCCCCCCACACCACACAAATATACACCGCCCCCAACATTCGGACTATAAGACGCACCCCCCATTTTCCTCCAAAATTTTGGAGGAAAAAAGTGCGTCTTATAGTTCGAAGAAAATACGGTACATAATATTTTTTTTGCAGATTTCACCCTTTGCAATAAATCTGGTGCCAAATGCAGCAAAATCCAAATGAGATGCATACAAGTCAGATCTGCAGCATAATTCACAACATCACGTGGTTTGCTTATTTTTTTGCTTATCCAAATTCCACTTTTGAAAAAACCTTTTTAGTGTGATTAGTATGATATAGATCAGTGTTTCCCAAACCCCATCCTCACGGCCCCCCACAGGTCATGTTTTCAGGATCTCCTTAGTATTACACAGGTGATTGAAGTATCATCAAGGCCTCAGGAATTCTCTCACCTGTGCAATACTAATGAGATCCTGAAAACATGACCTGTGGGGGGCCGTGAGGATGGGGTTTGGGAAACACTGATATAGATCATCAGACAGGCACTTAAGGCCTTTTAACATGAGTCGATAGTCAGCAAATGAGCGTTTTGTAAGAAATTTTGTTCCTGATTATCTATTAGTGTAATTTTGCTAGTGTGCAACCAACGAATTATAAAAACGCTCGTTCATTAGGCGATTCATTGTCGGCAGCCCTGCGCCCCTTGTGATGGGCTGCTGATGACATATATTGTCTATGAGAACAGAACGATTGTATTGGTAATTGTTCTGTCCCCATCATTGGTGATCGACTAGTCGATCTGCGCTTATTACAAGCCGGACATTGGCCCGTGTACATGGGCCATTAGTCTAGTATGGTATATATTTATAACACCAGCATTAATCTCCCGTCACCAGAATTATGGTCTACGTGGCATGTTCAGACTGGCTTTCCTAAAATCCGGACCCCTGAATGGGCAGCATAGATTGTTTTGACGTGGGATTATCAAGGATACATTTATACTAGACGTGCACGCTGCATTTCTGTGACTAAAGTTACCCCCTCACCAGTGTCCAGAAGATGAGCCTTTTAGAGGGGTCTTCACAATGTAGGACAGCTGTACCTGCCTTGATATGGAAGGAACGCTGTAGTAACCAGAGATTTTTTGCAGGTTTTGTTGTGAACCATCCGCACTAAGTGTATGACGTATGAATTAGACATGCATTGGAAAGTATAAGGAGCACCATGACAGTCACTGAGAGTTAGGGTCCATAAGTTCCTTTTCCAAGGGACTGTGAGAAACGGGCGCTCAGAGTCAGCTGCTCAAACCTAGCCAAATGTGAGCATTCAGCGCTCTCCGAAGGTCCCATCATTCTTATGGAAAGTGGCTGTACACGTGGCCTAACCCTGCCAGAAGCCCCTCGTTTCCAATGGTGACTCGATCTACATTTTTTGTTTGTTAGGACTAGCTTACAAAATATGAGATGCATACATGCTATCCGTTGTCTTCTTCACTTCAGTCTTCTGCTCTGCTCGTGTGTTCTTCGCAGGGAATGGAGCAAGGCCCTAACGGTCAGGAGCAGACATTAACGTCTCAGCAAGCAGCAGTTATTAACCTGACCGGAGTAGGTGGTTTCATGCCTCAACAGACAGCTGGTATGTATCCATACACCCCATCTCCTCAGTGTATACCCCTAAACATCTCATCTCCTCTCCATGAAACTGGGCTCAGACTATAGTCATGCAGCAAAAGTGGGAATCCATTCCAAGGAACAATCACCACCTGATTGTAACGGTGCACTCTTATCAGCTACTGCAGTTCTTCAGTAAGATTTTGAAGAATATATTACCTTACAGGATTGCTGACGTTGTGAAGGCCTGGAATTGTTCTAGCATTGGGAAAAGGTTGTGGTAAATGGTGCAATTTGTTCATGTGACTTGTTATGTTCACATGTTGCTTTTTTGCTGCTTCATTTCTGCAGCCAAAACATAATCTCCAGGCAGTAAAAAAAAAAAAAAAAAAAAAAAAAGCTGCAGCCAAAAAGCAGGTTTTGCTGCTTTTCTTGCATTTTTCAGGATCCCAAAGTTCAGCTTTACTTCCACCACACAAGCATGCACAATGCAAGGTGTTAGGCCACCAATGCAAGATCTATGTGACACCATAAAACATTTTTGGAAAAAAGGGCAATTTGATCAAATTATTTAGTGGAAAAAGTGTTGTTTTTTTTATGTCTGAAAAAATAGTGTTAATTCTGAACAAAAAAAGGTTGAGTTCATGAAAAGCAGGGGGAGATTAATTGGTCAGGCATAGTTTACCTAAGGCTTTGTTCTATTTCATACATTGGTCGGCCATTGACATGGTCAGGCATTGTTTACTTTCACACATGTTAGTATCACTATAGTTGAATTAAAATAGTAACAGCAACGCTAAGGTGAGGAAACCAAGACATCTTGATTTTGGGAAAATTACAGAAATAAATGGATTTTCACATCTTGCCGCACGTTTTTTTTTTTTCACTGAAACGCTGCAAAAACTGATAGCAACGTTTTTTGCTGCTGTTTTGCACTTACTCTTTTCTTTCAATGGGTGAAAAGAAGCTGCAGTTTTTTTTCCAATTCAGTACGGAAAAAAAACTGTGTGTGCATGAGATTTTCTGAAATCTCCTAGCTTTTGCTGGTTCTGTAAAAAGCAGCTTTTAATTTGCATAAAAAAAACACCAAAAATGCAACGTGTGAACATAGCCTTCCGCTTTTATTTTTATTCACACATCAGTATTTTTGATTATTTGCCAAAACCAGGAGTGTCTCCAGAACACAGACCAAGTGTCAATCTTTCAGTGATGAATTACACTGGTCTACAGTGATATTGGTTTTACACTGTTTGGTTTTCCATTAATTATACTTGTGTATACAGTGATTTTAATTACAGTAGAATTCTGGCTTCAAAAAGTAGCTTTCATAGCCTTGTAAGCCTACAAATAGAAATTAATTCTAGGTCATTAAATATCCCATATTTCAAAAACACTGTTAGTTAAAAAATGCAATAGCTTTGAGTCTGTGATCACACACAAGTCGTATTGGGGGAATACATTATTTTCAATGATGAATTATCTCAAAAGCTAAAACCAGTTCAACAAAATTAATAGGATTTTTTATTTCTGTGCTCTCAAAATACCCTAAATCCATTCAAAAAACCTTATAGACCTGTGTTAGGCCACGGCTCCACGGTCAGTATTTTTTCTCAGGAGTGGGAGTCAAAACCAGGAGTGGGAGATAAATGCAGAATTGGTGACTTGTTCCTATTATACCTTTTCTCTGATTGTTCCTCACCTGGTTTTGGCTCCCACTCCTGAGAAAAAATACTGATAGTGGGGCCGTGGCCTTGTAGATAAAAAATATAAGTTCCACTCCTGGTTTTGGCATGCAAACACTGATGTGTGAATAGATAAAAGTACATTTATGGGCTTAAAGACATAACTTATCGAAACTTTATGTAGAACTTGATGTGCTACTGACACTTTTCTCCTTTAGTGGATTTTAGCTTTCCACAGCAACCAACTTATTTGCTCTAATAGGATGTTAGGTAGGCGCATTTAGTTATAGTTTTCCATCACTTTTCTTACGGATATAGAAAGTTATTTTAACTCTTTCAAAATATAGGGACAGAATTCTAAATACTAATCTAATTAGTGCAAACTGCCTCTTCAGAGAGGACGAGAATGAGAACTCTAGCGCCACCTATAGGAAGTGGCAATCCTAAAAGTCAGTATTGACTCTGCAGCAAACCTTGTCACACGACTTAGGATAATAGCCAAAATCTCAATTTGCAGACACTGTGTTTCAGGGTACTGCCGCCTGTGAGTGCAAAGTTTGGGGGGGTGAGAGGTGTCTGACCGGTATCCAAGGGGTAATGTTTCTTATTAGTGCAAACTTGGACTAGACCAACTTAAATTATTGTTATTTATTATTCTAGCTCCATTTATTCCATGTTGCTTTACATGTGAAAAAGGGGGTATATATAGCAAAAACAATTACAATAATCTTGAACAAAAATGCAACTGGTACAGGAAAGAGGACCCTAAATGCACCACATTTATGATAGTAATTTAATAAATTTGGAGAACTTTTTGACTGTAATTTAGGCATACACCAATTAGTTGACTTGCTTTGTGCCAGAAATGTGCACCACAATTTTGGTTCAGTTTTTAGCATATGGTATTGCACATTAGACTATGCGCCTTTGCACTGAGGCCACGTCCCCTTGTCGGGGGAAAAACGCAGGAAGTATCAAAAAAAAACATAAGATGTGACGGAAGTCCCAAAAAACAGTTTTTGGGAGCAGATTGCACCAGAATTCTGGTACATTTAATGCAGCGTTCCAGCGTTTGTTTCTTTACTTATTGCAGCGCCGGAGTGATACTACTAATCTAAGTTCCCTGCTCCTAGAGATATACTCACCAGCCACAGTCCTCATCTGTTATCAGCTCCGCTCCGGTCGGTCTCCAGCAGGTTTGACCTACTGGAGCGATCCGGAAGTCACAATTCAATAGAAGTCTATGAGAGTCAGAATGAAAGTAATTTTGGCATTTTTTTTTTTCTGTTTACTGATCATACTCATTAACTTTATATTTTGATCATTCTTTTATGGAACATTTGTTTTTATCTTTATTTTTAAAGAGCGTTAAAGGTGTTTATATTTAAAACTTTGTAACTTTTCACTGTATTGTTTTGTCGCTTAGAGGACTTAACCCTGGAACCGTCTTGATCGCTTATACCCTGTGCTGCAATACTACAGTATTGCTGTGTATAGCAAAAATCAGTCTCTTCTTGAAGCACAGCCATACACTGGGTTTTATCAGAGCTCTGTGATGGCAGGCCCGGGGGTCTTTAATAGACCCCCAGCTGTCATAACAACTTATCGGTGTCCCTTGATCACATTGATGATAAGCACGTAGACTGTGACCCAGTGCCGACACGCTGTTAATCTGTCAGAAATTAATAGCGGCATTTAACAGGTTCACAGCCGCAGTGGTCATAAGCAGATGCTGGCTGTGCCACACAGTCATTATCTGCTGGGTATGGGGTGGGCTCCGCCTGTGAGCTGGCTCATATACCTGCTCTCTACTTGTGCCGAACATATACGGCGGATTTCAGGAAGAGGTTAACAAGCCCTATATATCCTGTGATTTCCGTAAGTCCACGACTTTTCCTTCTTGTTACAACACTGGATACATCATTCACACTAAAATATCGACTGTATATAGAGCCGTTACCTTTCATTGTCATCCTGTCTGTTCTGATAATGAGACTGCTGAATAGTTATCTGTGCAGCATATCCAAGTATTATGCATTGATCTACTGCAGCTGAACAATATTTACAAAACTAAACATGAGGTTCTTAGTTATCAATATTTGTGTAGAAACACTTGTGAGTTGCCATCTTCCGCAGTTCTCAGTGCCGCGCCGGTACCACATACAGCATTTGTAACCTGTCGGCTCGCCACACATCTTCATTATGGACTGGAGATCAATCAGTAGCCCTTTAACATTTTGATCAGAATTTATAAGTCCACTGCACAGTCATGGCAAACCTTCTGTAGCTCCCTAACCTGTCTGCCATAGTGCCAGGTGGTGACCACTGCTGCATCCACACCACACAGGGGACAGACTATGCAATATAACATGTCTGTCGTAAAAGACATGGACCGCACATCCATAGAATTTTGTGGCCGAGCAAACTTTCTGAAACTGAACATTAAGTTCTTGGTTCATATTTTGATCAAAACATTACCGGGCATATACATTCTGAACAAAATGGTAAAGGATGTCCGGGCTTGGGGTACAAGTCTACAGGCAGTATTGACTGCAGACTTGTGAATCCTTATTGCGTGCACGGTGTGCTGTGGTTATTCATTAGGAGAGGCCGGTCGTGTGTTCGCAAGTATTCGATTTGCATGCTTCCGGCCACATACCAACTAGACGGCTGTGGCCTCGCTCAATACTAGTGTATTGAGCGCAGCCATCCAGTTGGCACAATGTGAGGATTGGATTCACAACTTTGCAGTCAGTGATTGCAGACTTGTACCCTAAGATGGGACAACCCCTTTAAGTAAGAACCTCATCTTCAGTTTGGAGATCTTGCTTAGTCGGAACAGATCAATGCATAGATGTGCGATACATTGTATTTTCCTATAGTTAGTCTAGACTCACAATATGACATAAGGCCCTGTGGCCCATGTAAAATGTACACGATCTATAAATTTTTTTAACCCCTGATATAGATAATGTTTTGTTTGATTTTTTTTCCCACTTCATGAACAAAAATACAAGAAGAAAAAACAACCTGATTTTAAATAATTTTCTGAAGACACATTCCCTTTAAGTGATATTAAAAGGGGTTTTATAAAAAAAAAAATCCCTACAGTCGTTGAAGGGAAGAAAAGTGTTTATTTGCCAAGGCGCTTCCCTATATAGATACCTTAAAGGGGTTGTCGATTACTAGGACAACCCCTTTTTGATCTAAATGTTTGGTGCTGATAAAATAAAAAGCTTATACTCGCCTCCCGGCGCTGTTCCAGCGGTGTGGGCACTAACGGTCCTGGGGCCCTTGTGTGGTTATGACACGTGAGCCTGGCGCCCAATCAGCACTGGTGTCACTGGCTCCGCCTTCAGACAAATCAAACATCAAGAGGAAGTGAGATCAGCCGCAGCCCGGATTTCCACTTGACGTTCGATTTATGTGAAGGCGGGGCCAGTGACACCAGCGCTGATTGGGCGCCAGACTCGCGTGTCATAAGAACCGCACCAGAGTCCTGGGACTGTGTTCAGACACCGCTGGCTTGGGAGGAGAATATAAGTTGTTTTTTTGTTTGTTTTTTTTAATATATATTATCGGGGTTATCCTATCCTAGTAGTGGACAATTCCTTTAATCCAGTGGTCTACAGATCTACTGGGTATTTTAATTTTGCAACGGATGGGGTCCACTCCCCTAATCTAAAAGAAGCCTTGCAGACAGGTACCCTACAGATTAGAGGTGGCCCTTTGTTTTGTTTTTTTTACCCTTTGACATTCACTGCTCCAAATTTACGTACCTGCTCTTCCCTTCTCCTCTCTATAGTGTTATCTCAGCTCGGCTCTGCTGTGAACAGACCTGGGCGTAAACGGCCCCACAAGAATATGCGTCTATCTCCTGCCTTACCACTGCAAAAGCAGCAAGCCTTGCCACAGCAGCATCCACCCATACAAGTAATCAAACACGTGTACATAAATAGGAAATATAAATTACTGCTTCCAAAACTTGTATGAGAAAAAAAAAAGGTAGAATTTCATGTGTTCAGGGAGACTTCTGAAAGCATATTATTAAAAATGGCCAAAATCAGACTTGAGCTTTCATGGTAAAGAAAGATCATGCATGTAAAGTGCTGCATGTGAAATACCACAGCAGGGTTGTAGAGCTGGGGGTGGCCGCTGCACTGCATACAATATAGCGCAGCAGATGTGCGCCAACTCCTGCTACTGTTATAATGGACCATGCCTGGAAAAGACGCTGTTGGAGTAACCTTATGGATGTGATAGACGTAAACCTAACTATGGTGTATAGAGATTGATGGAAATACATGTAAACCTTAAAAGGAGACTTTTTTTTGTTTTTAAATGCATGCTTCATTAAAAATGTACCTTCTAGTCTTTATGTATCACAGTATATAGACTGCAGATACTGCTCCCATCAGAAGGATCCTCATCTACTATTCATTGTGGATATGCCATTAAAGGGAATCTGGCAGCAGATTTTTTGCTATTTAATCTGAGAACCGCATGATTTAGTAGCAGAGACTCTGATTCCAGCGATGTATCAATTACTGGGCTGCTTTTTGTAGTTTCAATAAAATTAGTGTTTTATGAGCAGGTGATTATCATTTTAGGACTAGTTGTCTTGTGCCATGTAGTTATCCTGCTCTTTTTAACTCTGTCCACACCACTGATTGGCAGCTTTTTGTGTACACTGTGCACGGGCAGAAAGCTGTTAATCTGTGGTGGGGTTGTACATAGAACTGCTAAATCTGCAGCAGATAAAACAGTGATTTTATCAAAACTACACTACGCAGACCAGTAAGTGACAGATTGTAGAATCGGTCTCTGTCCCTACATCATACTGCTCTCAGCTTACATGGCAAAAAAAAAACTGGTGGCAGATACATTTCAATGTATGAGATGGGAATACTGTAAATCTGTCAGTGAGCTCAACTTGATGGCAAGATCTGTAGCACGTATCTCTGACCACATCCATGGTGACATTTGAAACTCAAAAGGGAAAGAGAAAAGTTACTGACTGTCAGATGAGTTCACCGATTCCCAAGTTACCTTAATGTAAGGCAGCACGGTTGCTTTGCAGCGCTGGGGTCCTGGGTTCAAATCCCACCACAGACAACATATGAAGGAGTTTGCATGGAAGACTTAATGATAGGGAATGTAGATTGTGAGCTGACAGTGTTGACGTCTACAACGTGCTGGTAAATATGTTGCCGCTATATAAGCGAGCATAATAAATCAATATATCTGCATTCTATGTATTGTGATAAATAGAGGCTGTAGAAGCTAAATGGGATGACCTTTTTAATAAAACACGGTATCACCAAACTTTACAACAACAGAAGAGGCAATCGGAAAGTTGACAAAGGGGTGATTAGACGGATACGTGGGCTACATAACCAGTGTGTACTGCGCCTTTTAGCAGGTCTAATGCCTGACCCTGTAGCCTCAACCTGCCTTGCTTTGGTACCACTGATGCTGCATGACTGCTCATTCATGTGTCTTTGTTGTGCATCGCATCCATATTCAGTTTGTTTACGGAAAAAAAAATTGTACATAGACATTTGGCTGACTATTTTGTCTTTTCTTTTCTCCATCAAAATGTTCACAGTTGCAATTCTTGCAACATCAAATGCACCAAATGGCTACGGCAGCAGCACAAGCTCCAGCGCACCCTCCGCCTCATTCAGACAGCAGGTCAAAAAATAAGTGAAGAGGACGCTCCGACAAACCTGGATCCAAAACAGCCTGGACGTCGGCCACTCCTGACTATCAGAGACACTGAATGGACTCAGCCAAAAATTGCCTTTTCTACAATAATTTTAAATGTGTTTTAATATAAATGACAGATTTTTAGAAAAAAAAAAGTTTATGAAAAGATGAACTCGAACTTTTCATTATAAAAGTGATCATAGAGATTTCACAGCCGAGGAGGTTTTTAAAAGTGTTTTCTTAGATGCAGTAAAAGGACTGTAAGGCATCCAACAATAATGAATGTATAGAAAGTCCCTACACATAGAGGGATTGCTTTATTTAGTACAAAATGTGTCCATCTCTAACAAATACAACTTTTTACATGGTCATTAATGAAAAAAAAAAAAAGTTTCTTTACTGTGTCTTCACGCTAAGCAGAATTTCATCCAACAGAGCTCGCACTTCTTTATGTCTGGAGACCGCCCGACTGATGCACTCCTGAAGCTTTTCTGCAGAAAGTGAGCTTCCGCCTGAGCAGAGAGGAAATGTTAGATGCAGCAGGAACAAGGTGGTTATTGTGCTGATCCCCTGAGGTAGGGTTACCCTCCGCTCAGAGGTAGGGTTACCCTCCGCTCAGAGGTAGGGTTACCACGCCAGAACTACAGCAGTACAATTAGATGAGCCTATTTTCCAGGACGTAAAAGGCCGATAACTTAGGATCCACTGACTACAAGCCACCACATAATGGTTGCACTAGGTAAGACATTAACTAAATCAGGAACCACACGGAAGCGAGGGACTTTTTTTTTATAAAAAAAAACAAAAAAAATACAATGTTAACCATTCTGTATTCTCAAACAAGTTGGTCAATGAAAGCAGCAACAAGCAGAGTTTAGACGACATTTCACGAGCCATGTATGGACCACAATGCTGGGACCGGGCGCGGAGCTCCTGACCTGAACCAAACAGTCTCATATATGCTTGAGACTTAGTTTTGGTAAGAAGACTCGCAATCAATCTAGATAATGTGGTTCGTACATAGCTTGTGACATATTGCCGTCTGAACTCTGCTTTAGTCATGTTGATGACTTGCTTGAGACTACAGAATTTTTTTTTTTTTGGCCCTCTGAACCTGACCTAAAGGCAAGCGCAATTCCACCACTATTTCCAAATGTCCCTCATTGCCTACATGATACATAAAAAGTAAGGAACTATCAGCTAAGCACGATATCTTAGGAAATGTCTGTTAGGCTGTGTGCCCACGATGTGTTTTTTTTAAGCGTTAACGTAGCGTCAGAAACGCTTAAACGCATGGTAGAAGGCCTGCCATGTTCCCCAATGATAATCCGCATGTGCTGTGCACATGCTGCAGAAATTTCCGCTGCAGATTATCATTGCGGAAAAAAAACGCAGCATGTCCATTAATTTTGCGGAAGCGCAGCGTTTTCGCCGCCATTGACTTGCATTGGAACACATGGATTCCGCATCACTGGATCTGTACATGCGGATTCCATGCGTTCCAATGTGCGGATGGTCCCCGGGTGTGGAGGACAGGAGACTCTCCTCCGGACCCGGCTACCATAGAACCTGTAAAAAAAAGAATAAAATAAAAAATAAATGTTATATTTACCCTC
The DNA here is from genome assembly GCF_046119375.1 of Phyllobates terribilis. Classification (NCBI taxonomy): domain Eukaryota; kingdom Metazoa; phylum Chordata; class Amphibia; order Anura; family Dendrobatidae; genus Phyllobates; species Phyllobates terribilis. The sequence continues at coordinate 120,975,533 of NW_027362762.1, read as the reverse complement.
TGACGGCCCACGCTGCGCTCGTCCTCCCATGCCGGCAGATCACGATGGACTGAAGGACCTGCGCTGACATCATAGTCTTTTGACGGCAGGTCCTTCAGTGTACCGCGATCTGCCGGCAGCCAGGACGGATTGAAGCAAGACTCCGGGGGTCATCGGAAGGGAAGTATAGATTTATTTTATTTTTAACCATTCTTTGGGGTCACACTATAAATCCATGCAAACGGCATGGATTTATTAGTGTGACCAAGTTGTCAAGCACTTTCCAAGTGATGCTAAAATCGTTTGGAAAGCGCTTGTCAACCCGCATGCGGAAATGCATGTGAAGAACGCTTCACATCCGCATGTCCCTGGCAGGAAAACGCATGTACAATCCGCATGTACAATCCGCATGCGTTTTTTCTTCTAGGGCGATGCAGAAACGCTCAGGAAAAATCTGGAGCATTTCTGCATCGTGGGCATATAGCCTAAATTCTGATTTTGGATCTATGCTGGGATCTTCAGTACTGTTATCCATGAGTGAACAATGCAAAAATTGCAATCAGGCACCAAAAAATCTAAAAAAAAAATTCAAACTTTTATTTTAGCGTCATTAAAAATACAAGGTGATTCAATCGCTACTTTACTCAAAAAAAGATTTCTAACTTCTAGACGAGATGGTCGACCATACTGAAACTTAGACTGTACATACCTTGGTTCATGAGAAACATGTTTAAAAGCAGGTGTTGAAAATGTCCATCGTTCTCATCCAAGCATGCCCGGATTGTATTCCGTGGGACGTCTGGGGTCATAGCCTGAATTCTCTAGGAGTGGCTGTAATGTTCGTGGCTTGATACTGTACACCCAACCCTTCAAATGGCCCCAAAGGGAAACATTCGGTGGTGTTAAATCAGGCTATCTTGGTGGTCGCAGTCCCTTGGAGATTACTCTGTCATCAAAGAAGGCTTCAATACACTGTTTGGATGGCAGATTTCGACCTCCAAACCTCTTTAGAAACTCACTTTGGCACCTCTTTAAGGACTCAGTTTTCACAATGAAAACATCCTCCTCCAAACTGAATCTGCATATTAACAAATGATGAAAGAATTCAGCCGGTGTGAAGTTCATTGCACTCTCACTTCTCATGAACCAAAGTATATACAGTACAAATTTCAGTCGCTTTTAGAAGTTACAGCAATTTTTCAGGGTAAAGTAGCGAGTGAATCATCCTGTACAAAGAATAAAAACGGGAGTTCCAAGACATGCAACACCTTACGCGTTTCGGACAGTAATGTCCTTATTCTTAGAACTAAGATTTACTCACCGGAGTAAGGACATTACTGTCTGAAATGCGCAAGCTGTCGCAGGTCTTGGAACTCCCGTTTTTATTCCTTGTATTTTTAAATTAAGCTAAAATAAAAGTTTAAATTTAATATTTTTGGTGCCAGATTGCAACTTTTTCATTATATGACACATAGTAGAGAGAACATAGACCCACATTTACCAATGCCGGCTAATGGATGGTATCATTTTGATCTTACAAGATGTGCCGAGTTTATCACAGTGGTGCACCCGGTGAGGGATATTTATATAAAAAAAAAAAAAAAAATTGTGATATTTCATTGAGGTAAATACATATGCCAAATCTATCCATGTTATGCACCATTTATATATTTTTTTAGTACCCATGTCAAACTTAAAAATTATAAGAAAAGCAGGAATTGTTAACCTTTTATTGTAAAGTATGATATACTTGTGATTGCTTGTCTATCAAAAGCTCGCATATTCTATTCAGGTAATAGCGGTTTAAAAAGAAAAAAAAATATTGTTAAAGAAATACATTTATCACAATCATTTTTAACATGCATAAATAGATAATTGTTGCAAAATTCTACATTGTGTGACATTTGACACACTGATCTTCTGCTATTCTAAGATTGGGTCCTGTACATGCTTAAAAACTTTTCATTGACTTGTGACATTTGACACCTTGGACTCCTGATTGAAGTAACAATGGGAAATGCACTACCATATTTAAAATGTTACTCTGGCATCATTTGCATCCAATTTATCATTATGGTGCGGCATTCGATACATTTGGGGTAGTTCGAGTATTTTCGCTTTGTTGTAAATCATGCCAATTCTGGTAAACGTGGGCCTAGATGTTAGATTTGATGCATCTTGCAAGAAGTCAGACCCTTTCCCTTCTGTGCATTTTTGGACTCCCAGCAGTATTGTCCCCTTTTTCTAGACACTATGGAAAAGGGTTGAGTAAGACACACCGATCTATAGAGGCTTATTTGATTTGTGCCCAAAATAAAATTGCATCTTTGATTAGATTTCTGGCACAAACACAAAAGTAAGTTTTATAACGGTGTTATTGAACGTACGCCGTGATGCACGAGTTCAGCTCCTGAAGTTTGTGGTCTACTCTAAAATGGGTTAATATGAAGGGATTGTAAGCAGCGGTGATAATACATTGTTGGGATGCAATAAAATGTTAGCATATTGCATTATCCTGCTAATCAAAAAAACAACTCTGCACCTTCTCCAAATGAAGCGTTTGTCGGCTGTCTTACTACCCAACCTTTTACAGGATTGTGAGGGGATTGTGCACGGGACAGAGTTTCCTCAACTTCAAACAAAAAACAAAGTTTTGAATTTCGTATGAGATTGGTGCCTCTGATTAGGTATGAGCGGACCCGTGGATGTTCGGGATCAACCGAACTTTAGTCCAAAGTTCAATTCAGGTACCAGAACTCAACCCGAACTTGAACCCCAGAGAAGTCAATGAGGACCCGAACTTTGGCGCTGAAAATGGTCGTAGTAAGGGCTAAGGGGGCGGCCAAAGAAAGCAGAGTTCTCGGTCATTCTCATTCACTAGGTGTCCTGTACGAATCCCAAATTCTGGTTTGCTCATCTCTACCTGTGATAACTCACCATTTTACTTTGAAGCTCCCTGTGACCCATTCCTATTTGTTGGGACGACTGCTGCTCAACCACTATGGCGTCGGGACCATCCTCAATCAACCTGCGGCTATTTCTTATAGGAGATTCCCAGCCCCGCTCACTTCTACGTCGCTTATAAAAGCTCAGTCTGCCAGGACGAGTGCACGTGACCGATTCTTACCTGTAGGATTCCTCTGACATGCAGACTGTCATTTTGCTACAGGAGACACATCTGTTTCTTATTAGTCTCCAAAGCCAAGTTAATATCGATGGCTTCGGAGACATTTTTGCAATCTGGAGTTTAACTCTTTTCCGATTGCCTTCAGTATTACTACGTTCTGGATATATATATATAGGCAACCAAATAAACCGAACTTACAGTATCAGGCCGCAATTCACACTTTCATGAAACACAGGCAGTTGGCGGATCGGAAGAAGCGGCCCGACCACCAGGTCTCCTGATCTGAGCTGTTCCATATATGCCTATGAGGCAGGTAGTGATGTGGTCAGGCCAGCTCTTCCAATCCAAGCACCATCAGCATTTCACAGGCATGTGACACCGGCCTTTTAAGGATGTATTCATTGATGGCTGCATGTGGATGATGTTAGCGGAAAGGTCTATAATCCGATATAGTTACAGCATGGTTACAAATCACATCTTCACAGCGTGAAGCGCGAGCGAGTGGGTTCCCCTACCCCCCCAAGACGACCTTTCACATTACCTGGCTTCCGAATAGTACACAACTTTCCATCCTCATCTGTCACAACAGTCAGAAGTCCTGTGGCGAAGCTTTCTTCTTCACCAGTTGGGTCCACTATTATGTACATACTATAAATGAAGGAAACAAGTCCAGGTTGGTCTATAGTATGGTGTACATCAGCCAGCGTCATATGTGAAAACCACCACAACAATTAAGAAAATTCACATTATAGAATATGCTGTGTATAGAATAGATTTTACCAGTAATTCCAATCCTTGATGCAAGTTACATACACCTCCAGGCATTAGGGAGCGAATACGCACAAAAGAGATGGCGACTCCTCCGTTATATCCGCTCGTTAACACCTTAGTAACCTCAGCAGTCAGGGTCTTTACCAGATCTGACTATCTGGACTCTCGTCAGCCGCTGACCTGCTGTTAGACTACGCAGCAATGTAATGTGAAGCCTCGTGGTGCACCATGTGGGATGCAGCAGAAAATCCATTGCAAATTGTATATTTTTGTTGCAGATTTCATTGAGGGGCTGTCGCAGGGTTTCATCCTTTGCACTGCAGTGAAAATCCACAGCATCAATCCGCATTGCAGGTTCATTTATGCTGCAGATTTTATTTTTCAAAAACTTTGTAAAAATTTTAGTGCTGCTATGGTCATACGCTGTAAGTTACCCCACACACAAACCTCAACCCCATCCCCACAAATCTCTGCAACCTATTCAAAAGGTGGAAACCTACCTGATTTTACAGTTTCTTAAAGGGTATGTCCAGGCTTTTTAAATATTGATAACCATCAATATGGAAATCAATGAATCAGGACCCAACATCCCCTCATCAGTTGTTATTGGCTCCAGCAGTGACTGGATATAAACAATGAATGGAGCTGACAGCACAGCGCTGTACATTGTGTAGCAGCCGCTGCCGAGTGCTGCAGAATATGAGCTGATCTGCACTTAGCACGAGCTTCATAGTGTACAGAGCAGTGCTGGTCAGCTCCATTAAATATGTGCAACTAGTGCTAATAACAGCTCATCCTAAGGATGAGGATATATACCTGAACAACTGACCTTCAGTATTATTGCTTGTGTGTTGTCCATACACTCTTTATACAGAGAACATGTAAAGGTTGGTGTACAAATTGGTTATGGCGCCTTTCACAACAAAAAGTTATTTCAAAGAGTTGTTCTAGAATATAAAATAATAAGTAATATGGGCGAGGAGTTGGAAATGTGGTAAAATAAAATAACCTATACACACCCATTCAATCCTCTGCTGCTCTCCTAGTCCCTGACAGTCCTGCAGCAATCGTGTGACAGGCACCATTCACGTGATCTTGCAACCATTGGCTTCAGTGTCCCCCCTGTTTTACATCCGAGAGTCATTACTGAGGTCAGTGATTGGTTGCAGCGGTCATGTGAATGATATATGGAATATCACAACACGTCTTGCTCCTCACCTTCCAAAATCAAAGATTGTGGTGTCACATGAGGCATTTTTACAACTTGATTAACACTAGTCTGCAGCACTAATCTAGCACCAAAACATTAAAGGGCCTCAGTTAGGTCAATGGAGTCTATTAGTGACTGCTTGGATCCCCTAGATGAGAGCACCGTCATGGCAGCCGTGGCACTAATGTGGACAGAGACCCGATGTTACTGCAGATGGTCATTCACAGTATGGAAACTTTGCAGTTGAGGTCCGGTCGCATAAGATACTCACTCATCAAACACAGCAAAGGATGTGGACACCGGATGTTTCAGGATGTTCAGGGGACTTTTGGACGATAACTGGACTTGCGCCAAGCCTGTATCTTCACTTATTTTAACAGATGGCAATCGTACTGTGCGAGGAGAGACCAACAACAGTCAGCAAGCAGGAATAGTGTTTACTATGTCTAAACGCGACTACTTTCTACATGACTGAGGCGTGAAGATTGCCCTGAGCAGGCCGGGAAGTTTCACATAAAATGACCCTCTGGAATGACCTCTGTGTTTCACAAGAAATTAAATAATGTGCTGCACTGTAAACCTCTTGTAAAAGTTTCAGCTGGTTAGGTGATAAAATGCTTTTAAAAAATGAATAGAACAAATCTCCTTGTGCCATTTTCCAAGCTATGCAGATCTCCTATAAAAAAGAGCAATAAAACAATTGCGGTTACATAACATGCGGCCAGACACCTCCTAATAAGGCTCCACAACAGGTGAAATCTACAGATTCTTTATTTTCTAATATATCAGCAGATCTGAGAAGGTACATGTGAGCGACCTCTGGTGGTGGTAAAAATGCATCATCGAAATCTGGGAAGGAGAAGCAGTATGCCACGCAGAAGCGGGGGCCGGTAAGTAGTAGTGGGCCGCTGCATATCTGGCGTTATAAAGGGGAGCACAGTGGGGCCGTATAAGCTTGATTTTAAGCAATTTAAGAGGAGTAATCTAAGCAAAACTGCTCCTGTGTTATGCCCAGTACAGGCCTGAATGGGGTCCCTTTAAATCTTTCAGCCCAGCTCTAGATTTTCAGTTTAACCCAAAGTATTCCTTTAAAAGAGATATTCCCATCTGAGGAATTTCTGGCATATGCACAGGTTATGTGACAAATGTCTTACTGGGACCACCATACATTAGGAGAAAGAGGGTCCCGTGGCCCCATTTGGTAGATAAGGTGCATCCTGGTCCAGAGGAGTGTGTCCTCAGGGGTTTAGCAGTTTTCTATAAGGTATAATACCCGGTGACAGCTATACTGTCATAAACCCAAATCACCAGCGCTAGCTCGGTACAGACACTAAACAAGCAGCTGTGCAGAATAACTGTAAAATGCCTTCAGATGGGCCGATCGACTACGTATAAGTCGATCAGTGCTGCTCCACTGGCCTGATGGTAGCAGAAGGACTGTCAAGTCCCAATTCAGCATTGGGCTGTCGACAGCACATCTCCTGCCGATAACGATGATTACTATGCCGGCATAAACCATTACGTCGCCCAACGCATATTTACATAGGAAGATTTAGAGTTACTCGGCTTTATACATAGCTAAGAAACTGTAAAATGATGGATCTACATTAAAAATTATAATTTATAACTTACCATTTCTTAAGGCAGCTACCAATGCACATACACAGGCGTCAAGGAGGTTCCCATCATAATCCAAACAGATGAGATCACAATACAAAACCCATGCCAGCTACAAAGAGAAAATATACAACCAAGGTTATAAGTGACGTGCGCAATGTTTGGTCATTCTGCTTATCTCCGAACCATCATTACATACACATTCTGACAAAAGGGAAGGTAATCTGTCTCCTCTGTATATCTCCGAACTAATCTCCCAACACGCAACCTCCGGTCCTCCCGAGACCTCCTCCATCCTCTGGAATTCTGAGCCCCAACACGTCAGATTATTTACCACACTCGGAACTTTCAGAAGGAACCTGAAATCCCATCTCTTTAAGAAAGCTTACAGCCGGCCATGACACCGCTGCCACAACAACCCATATATTATATATATATATATATATATATTATATATATATTATATATATATATATATTAAATCACTGCCCTACCGCGTTCAGAATCGCCCGATCTATCAATATACAAAAAAAGTTAATCTGATCGGTAAACTGTGTAACGACAAAAAAAATCAAAACGCCAGAATTATGGGTTTTTGGTCGCCGCAACATTGCAACAAAATGCAATAACAGGCAATCAAAAGATTGTATCTACACCAAAATGATATTAATAAAAACGTCAGCTCGACACGAAAAAAAATAAGCCCTCACCCGGCCCGAGATCCCGAAAAATGGAGGCGCTACAGGTCTCAGAAAATGGGGAGGTTTTTTTTTTTTTCTTTTGCAAACTTTGCATCTTTTTTTTTTTTTTTTTTTCACCACTTAAATAAAAAAAGAACCTATACATGTTTGGTATCTACGAACCCGTAATGACCTGCGGAATCATAATGGCAGGTCAGTTTTATCATATAGTGAACGTGGGAAAAAAAAAATAAAAAAAGGGAAATTGCACTTTTTTTTGCAATTTCACCGCACTTAAAATTATTTTCCCGTTTCCCAGTACCCAATATGGTAAAACCAATGGTGTCATTCAAAAGTACAACTCGTCCTGCAATAAACAAGCCCTTACACGGCCATATTGACAGAAAATAAAAAAATAAAAAGTTATGGCTCTGGGAAGAAGGGGAGCAAAAAACAAACACAGAAAAAACCAAGGTGGTTTAAAGGGATTAAAAGAACATAGTAAGAGGAGCTTGTGCGCTCGGCAGAACAGTCAACATTTTATGTCTGCAAGTCATAAAAAATAAGTGTGAGGCAAAGAAGCTTGCCCAAAGCATTAACCTGGTCAAATTAGATCAACTTATTGTATTTTTTTTTTCAGCACCGTCATGTAATCTTTTTGGCTTTAAAGGGATTTTCCCAAGAACAAAGCACATTTTAATTAATAGATCTTTGAATAATAATATAATATCCCCAAGTAGAGGAGTTAAAAAAAAAAATGTTCCTGTGCTGAGATAATCTTATAAATGTGCCCCTGCTGTGTACTGTGTAATGGCTGTGTCTGACCGTGCAGGAACATGGTCTGATCATACCACATCTCCTGGGGGGGGAGGAAGCAAAAGAGAATACAGACAGGACAGTACAAGATCAAAGCTGCTGCTTTCTGTGAAGTAAAATATTTCCCTGCCTGTTTAACCCCTTTCCGACATTTGCAGTATACAGTATATAAGTCATAGTCGGGACGGACTTCTAAACCAATGCAGTATGTATACGTCATGTCAATCAAGAGATCACCGTGACTAAGAGCAAGGTGATCACATGATTGTCCCTGCTGTTTCTCACATCAGGGAACATGGCGTCGTCGTCCTGGTTCGCCCCTCCCCCCCACAACTAAGATCGCTGTGATTGGCTGTTCAATTCTGAACAGCCAATCGCAGCGTTTCTCAGTGTTTCAGGCAATCACATTGCCTGAAACACTGATGTCCAGCCTAGGATAAGTGCTGTAAGAGCCCCAATCACAGGCTGGAGCCTAGCAACATTGGCGTCACCAGGGCCAGCTCTGATTGGTGTGATCGATGTCATCGATCGATCGCACCAATCAGAGTGCAGACCTTGCAGTGACCGCCCTGTGCTTTTCCCCCTGCCTGCGCATCGCTGCTTCTACTGCTGCTGCTGTAGAAAGAAGAGTTCCTGATCCCTGATCTTTCTTAATCCACCCCAATCCCCCTTTTGCCACTGAGCACCGATCAATGCTTGATCGCTCGATTTTTTTCAGTTTTGTTTTTCGTGCATCCTGCTGCCGCTGAGCGCTGATCAGTGACACAGATCACTGATTAGCGTCCATCCATTTTTCTTCTCCCTCCTTTGCACCACCTCCATGTGTGCATCCTACAGCTGCCGAGCGTTGATCAGTGACGCAAATCACTAATCCGCACTCGTGCTCGCTGTTTTCCACTACTTTTTTTTTTTTTTTTTTTAACCCCACATCCGTGCGTGTGTCCTACAGCCTTCGAGTGCTGGTCGGTGACGAACATCACTGACCGACCTCCGGTTGTTTTTTTTGTAAAAAAAAAAAAAAAAAAAAAAAAAGAATTGAATAAAATAATTTAGATTAGCTGATAGTATTAGATTAGGGACAGTAAAAATATACTGTAGTAATCGTCATCTACTATGGTATTTTTTACTGAATTAAGTCAGGTTTAGTGTCAGTTGGCAAATTTTTATAATTGTTCTTTCACACATTGTATTTTTCGGGGGGGGAGGCACGGAGCGGTGCACAGGAGCCGGCTCCTGCAGCCAACACTGTGCCCGCTGCTAAAGAAAATGAATATGGTCTCAGGAAATGGCGACATTAAGCAAAAAAAAATTTTTTTTTTTTATTTTTTTTTTTTTTTTTACAAATTTCAGATTTTTCACCACTTAAATAAAAAACAAAAAAACAAACCTATACATGTTTGGCATCTGCGCACTTGTACTGACCTGGAGAATCATAACAGCAGATCAGATTTACCATATAGTGAACATAGATAAAAAACTGTTGTGAAATTGCACTTTTATATTGTCCTGCAAAAAACAGACCCTCATATGGCTATATTATTGAAAAAAAAATATGGCTCTTGGAAGAAAAAGAGGAAAAAAACGAAAGCGCAAAAATGTAAAATCACAAGGTCGTGAAGGGGTTAATCATTTGCCGACAACAGAGATATATGAAAGGACTTTTTGGGTGACAAGATGCGGTTTTAACCTGTGCTTTCTCTGCAGGTTTTAAGTAACATACAAGAAATCCTGCACACTGACAAACAGCGAGGGCAAAATGGTTTTCGTTTGCCCTTTATTTCTATGTTTGGTGTTGCATAAATCAATATTCAAAAAAATAAAATCCATACCTTGCCGCTTTCAATGCACAGGTCTTCTTTCTGTATAATCTGTGAACTAAACACATAAATTGATGGTCAATTATGGATCATTTTACCATTTTCACATGAGTCTATGCACTGGCATCTTCTCCTACCCAAACTCCACATAACATAAATATAGAATCATACAATGTTAGAGTTGGAAGGGACTAGATAGATAGATATGAGTATTATCTGTCTGTCTGTCTCTGCCATGTGGGTAAATTACAGATCTGCCACCACTTATAAGACCACTTCATTAGGTTCATTTCACATTATATTCTGAATTGAGTCTTACGTTTCGATGACGTCCGCTATGAACTGACTGGCGACCTGTGCCTCCTCTCCTGGCGGTCCGGGACGAAACCGTGAAGAACACAGCGGTGTGAGATCCACATTAGGTACTAAAAATAGGATTATGTAAGTCTGAATAGAAGCTTCGTAATCATCAGGTCCAATGTAGGATTACTTTATTGCATGGCAGAGAAATATTAGCTTCTCATCTGATACATCAACAATAAGATTAGACCGGATGTTACTGGTTTGTTACTTGTTTCACAATGACATCCAAATCCCTAAACCCTGGTTACTGGGTTCATTAAAAGCAATGAATGCAACTACAGTAATTGGTTATACTGCAACCTATTAAAACACTGAGGGGTCAACAAAAGTTGGGACCTATGATGAATATATGAAAAATAATGAGTTCACACTGCAACCGATTCATAGAGGTGTTTTGCCACTTTTGCTCCAGTAATGTGGTAGGAAACAACGCCAAGTATAACCTGGTATGGTCCAGTATCTGCAACTGCTCATCAAAGTATAATGCCTTTGAAAACAAGGCACAGAATGCACATTAATAAGATAACAGTATGTTAAAGGGAACCTGTCACCTGAAAACTACTATTAACCTGGAGACATGGGGTTAATCTGCAGTTAATAGCGTTGTCAACCTGCCCGGCGCCTGCACTTAAGAGCCCCGCTGCCAGGAGAAACACGTATATTACTTACCGGTAATGTGCTTTTTCGGAACCCATGACGGCACAACGAGAGAGGGGATCCGCCCTTCAAGGACAGGAAACCTTCAAGATAAAAAGGGCGGCGCCTCTCCCCGCTTCAGTGGATTACAGAGCATGAGAGGACTCTCCGGTTAGAGCACATAATTTTAATAACTATAACGAATTTCACCCATGTGAACACTCAACACCCACCCACCGGAAGGTTTACACCACAGTGACAGGGAGGGAATATAAAGGTGCCGTCATGGGTTCCGAAAAAACACATTACCGGTAAGTAATATACGTGTTTTTCTGTCACCCATGATGGCACAACGAGAGAATTACACAGAACCAAGTATGTGAGGGATGGACCACAGCCTGCAGAACCCTTCTCCCAAATGTGAGATCAGAGGAGGCAGAAAGGTCAAGTCTATAGTGGTTATAGAAAGTGGACGGAGATGACCATGTGGCCGCCTTACATATTTGCTCAATGGGCACGTCCGCCCTTTCTGCCCAGGAAGCAGCCATGCCCCGAGTAGAGTGGGCTTTCAAATTGTCAGGGGGATCTCTGCCTGACCCCGTTTAGGCCTTCACAATGGCTTCCCGGATCCACCTTGACAGAGTGCCTTTTGAGACCCTTAATCCCTTTCGGGAGCCCTGGAAGGAGATAAAGAGAGACCTATCCTTCCTCCATGAGCTTGTGGATGCTAAATAATGCATAAGGCATCTCCTGACATCCAAGGTATGAAACCTTTCCTCCTTGCTATTTTTGGGTTCAGGACAGAAGGATGGTAGGGCTATCTCCTGAGACATATGAAACCTAGAAACCACTTTAGGTAGGAAAGCAGGGTCTGGTCTCAAAACTACCCTATCGTCTAGCACTAGGGTAAAAGGTGGATCTGCCGACAAAGCCTGTAACTCACTAACCCTCCGTGCTGATGTTAAGGCCACCAGAAGTACTGTTTTTAGGGTGAGTAGTTTTATGGACCCTGAGCTAAGGGGCTCAAAGGGAGAACCTGTTAATGTGTTTAGCACCAAGTTTAAATCCCAAGAAGGGACTGGATTGGCTCTACTACATGCCCTCACGAACCTGGAAATCCACTTGTTACCGGCCAGATTATAACTGTATAAGGCTCCCAAGGCAGAGATTTGGACCTTTAAGGTGCTCACTGCTAGACCCTTTTCTAGCCCCTTTTGAAGAAATTCTAAAATGGCTGTAATGGGAACCCCCCCCCCCCCCCCCCCAGGGAAACTCCCTGAGATGATGACAAAAACTTCTTGCAGACTCTACTGTAAATCTTGGTAGTGACTGGCTTTCTACTCTTTAGAAGAGTAGTGACTAAATTTGATGAGAAACCCCTACCTTCTAGCAACGACCTCTCAAGTTCCAGTCCGCTAAGTGCAATCCTTTCACCTGAGGATGGAATATAGGCCCTTGAGCAAGAAGTTCGGGAATCTCTGGAAGAATCCAGGGGTTCGTGATGGACATGTTTCTTAGCCAGAAAAACCACGGCCTCTTGGGCCAGAAGGGGGCTATGAGGATCACTAGAGCCTGATCCTCCCGAATTTTCCTCAACACTGCTGGGATTAGGCACGTTGGGGGAAAGGCATAGGCCAGACTGAAATCCCACCTGCACTGGAAGGCGTCTACTACTAGCGGGTTCTCTAAGGGATTCAGTGAGCAGAACTTCTTTGCCTTGCTGTTCTGACGGGTTGCAAACAGGTCGACCTCTGGAGACCCCCACATGGCTACTAGCTGGCGGAAGATCGAGAGATTTAAAGCCCATTCTCCCTGTAATAATGGCCTGCGACTTAGAAAGTCGGCCTTCATGTTGTCCTCTCCTCTGATATGAAGGGCCCTTAACGAGAGAACTTTTCCCTCCACCAGCGAAAATATTCTCCCCGCAACCTGCATTAGTGACCTTGAACGGGTTCCCCCCTGGTGGTTCACATAAGCTACTGCAACCTGGTTGTCGGACAGGATCTTCACGTGATGACCTCCTAGTAGGGGCAAGAAGCTGATCAGTGCTTTCTCTACCGCCCGTAACTCCCACAAATTGGAGGACTCCAGACTCTCCTCCTGAGACCAAGTCCCCTGTATCAGGTGGTTGTCCAAGTGCGCCCCCCACCCCCTGGGGCTGGCGTCTGTAGTAATCACCCTGGTGAATTGGGGAACCCAAGAAATGCCTGTCTGGAACGTGCTTGTCTCCAACCACCAATACAGAGACTGAATCACATTCTGGGGGAGAGTTAGCCTGCTTTCTAGATGTCCCCTCAGGATCACTTCGTTTCTTAGTACGTCCCATTGGAACTCTCTTGAATGATATTGGGCCCAGGGTACCGCGGGGGATGCAGGAGGTGAGGGATCCCAACAGAGACATTGCCCCCCTGAGAGTCATGACTGGGTCCGCTATTGCTGCCGAAACTAGATTCTTTATTTTCTCCCTCTTTTGGTCGGGGAGGCGGAATTCTTGCCGAATTGAATCCAGCGTAAGGCCCAAAAAGATCTGAGTAGTGAGAGGGATCAATTTGGATTTTTCTAGGTTTAAACACCATCCTAAGTCTTCTAAGATGGTGCATACCTGATCGACCTGGCCCAGACAGTGATCGTATGTTTTGCTCACTATCAGGAAGTCGTCCAGATACGGAATGACCAGTCTGTCTTCCTCCCTGAGATGGGCTGTAACCTCCGCTATCAGTTTTGTGAATATGCGGGGCGCCACTGCCAGTCCGAAGGGAAGCGCTCTGTATTGGAAGTGCTTGATAATTCCCTGCATATTTACGGCTACCCTGAGGTATTTCTGAAAATTGTGATGGATCGGCACATGATAGTATGCGTCCTTTAGGTCCAACACTGCCATGTAGCAGCCGGGAAATAGAAGGGTTATAGCTGATTTTATTGTCTCCATCTTGAATGATGGAATGTTCAGGAACGCATTTAGCCTTCTCAGATTGAGGATGACTCTGTATGAATTGTCCGGCTTTTTTTATAAGGAATAAGGGGGAATAAAACCCCCCTCTTTCTTCTTGTGGAGACACCTCTAGCAGGACATTCTTATGTAGGAGAACTGATATTTCTTCCTCTAGTGCCCGTTGTTCCGGTAGAGAGGATCTTAAGGCAGTCAGAATAAACTTGTTTGGTGGATTCCTCCGAAACTCTAGCTTTAGCCCTGATTTCACAAAGTTGAGGATCCACCTGCTGGAAGAGATCTTTTCCCAGGCTGGAAGGGAGAGAGCCTCCCCCCCACCTGGGATAGAGTGTCACTTCGGCGGCTTGCGACTATCCTGGGAGGATCCGCCGAACAAAAATCCTTTCCCTTTCCTGGAATGATCCTCCCATCTAGATTGTTCCCCGGACGTCCTCCTGCGGCCAAATTTCTTCCTCTGAAAGGACTGCTTGAAGGATGGGATGGAAGGCTTAGGGAACCCTTTCTTACTGTCTCCCGCTTTTTCTAGGATTGAGTCCAGAGAGGTACCAAACAGAAAATCCCCCTCACATGGAAGAGAGCATAGTTTTCCTTTTGCCTGTATGTCCCCTGGGCAACACTTCAGCCAGACCGCTCTAGGGCCGGCGTTAGACAGGGCCGCAGATCTTGCCGCTAGTCTGGCGGAATCTGCCGAGGCGTCTGATAAGAAGGCCGCCACTCCCTTCAATACCGGCAGAGAGGCCAGAATGGAGTCCTGTGACTCACTGCTTTTAATCTGGTCCTCTAACCTGTCAAACTATACCATAAGGGACCTCGCTGTACAAGTTGCCGCTATGGCTGGCTTCAATGCCCCCGCTGCCGACTCCCAAGTACCCTTAAGGAAGGTATCTACCTTCCGGTCCAGCGGGTCTTTCAGCATCCCCGAATCCTCAAAAGGGAGGGAAGATCTCCTAGAAGCCTTGGATACTGCCACATCCAGCTTCGGGGCCTTACTCCAGGAAGCGGTATCCTCCTCACTAAATAGATATTTCCTTTTGAAGGACGATGGAAGGGGGCCCTTTTTATCCGGCCTATCCCACTCCTTCCTGATAAGACCCTGCACCTTATCATTAACAGGAAAAACTCGTTGCTTCTTGCGATCCAAGGTGCCAAACATAATATCCTGCACTGACTTCTTTGTTTTCTGGTCAACCAACCCCATTGTGGACCCGACAGCTTTTACCAAGCCATCCACACTTTTCAGGGGAAAACAATGACCTGGCCCTGCTCCGCTATCCGAGGAAGAAGAGTCAGTGGAGTCATCCAACATTCCCTCGTCGGACTCAGAGCCTGAAAGTGGGGGTGGAGTTTTTGCTCTATGGGCCTGGGATGGTTGGGAAAGGGATTTTAACGATCTCTCTACCTCAGACCTAACCAGAGTCTTTAAATTTGAAGAAAAAGTTGGGACTTCCTCCTCAATTGTCTCTTCAATACAGGACTGGCATAACCTTTTGGGCCAATCATTCGTTAGGCCACGTTCACACAGGGCACATACTCTATGCTTGGACTTCCCTTTACACTTCTTAGGGACATCCTGCTCATTACCGGAGGAAGGAGAGGCAGAGAGAGAGACAAAACAGAAAAGTCTACATTAATACGTCGACAGGGTACCGGAACGGGAGGCAGGACGGTATCCGATACTTCTCCTCTGGAGACCGCGGAATCATCAACCCTGTTGGAGCTATGCCGGCTGGATCTGGAATCCTTGGCGCTGCGTGTCCCAGAACGTCCACTGCTTCTACTCTGCACTGGACGCTGCTCCTGGGTACGCCTCTGGCGCCGAGGCTGCTGTGGCTGCTCCGTCTCCTCGTGCTGCTGCAGCTGCAGCATGGACTGCTGCTCTTGCTGCTGATGAGGTGGGGAGGGCTGCTGTGAGGCCATTACGCTGCACTGCGCCGCTGCCTGGCCGGTGATCTACCCTTAAGTACATCCATTGTGCCAGGGAGATCACCGCCGGCGTCCCCGCAGCTTCCGGTACCGCCCCCGGAAGGGGGTCAGGAGGTCCCGGCGCGCGTCATCGGGGCGCGACTTCCGGTTTCGTCATCTCCTGTTGCGCCCCGTGACGTCACATCCGGGACGCGGGGTTGTCGGCCACCATGCTGTGCAGGTGCCGCAAAACCACCGCCCGCACGCGGGGAGACCACATGCAGGCGCCCCCCGCGGCGCTTCCAGGATTCACGGGACTGGCCGCAGCAGAGACTGTGCCCTGCCAAACCCGACCGACCCCGGCCCAGGTAAGATGATCCTGATGCGGTCATCCTTGCGCCCGACGAGAAGGAAGGTCCCCCATCAAGGACAGGAAACCACTGAAGCGGGGAGAGGCGCCGCCCTTTTTATCTTGAAGGTTTTCTGTCCTTGAAGGGCGGATCCCCTGTCTCGTTGTGCAGTCATGGGTGACAGAAAAAATTATCTTTATTCCTCTCAGTAGCGTTCCGATTTTGTCACGGGGGCGGCGCCGGGTGGTATCAGTCACCGCTCTGTGTCACCGTGCACCCGGCAGTGACTGACAGCAGGATTAGGGTGGTTGTCAATCAGTGCCAGGGGCATGGTTACAGCCGCCACTCTCTACACTCAGAGCGGTGACTAAACCCGAACGGTGCCAGGAGGAATAAAATTAATTTTCTCCTGGTAACATGGGTCTAAGTACAGGCGCCGGGCAGATTCAGAACACTATTAACCTGCAGATTAACCCTGTATCTGCAGGTTAATAGCGTTTTTTCAGGTGAGAGGTTCCCTTTAATATGTCAGTTACCGTTATTAGAAGTGTTTTATACTTTACAATCCTCATCTGTAGAGTACAGAAAAATACTGTGATTTTCTGTTTACTGGACCAATGCCAAACGGGTGGGTATAGCGGTCCACTTGCTCTCAGGTAGAGATGTGGAGGGGGGCGCAGGATCAAAAGCAATTTGCTATTGTAAGTTGATCTTGTCTGGATGGACAGTAAAGGTAGGGAGTCTGCAGGAAGGCTCTGTCCTCTGCTGACCTCTCCAATGCTCTTCTGAGATATGACAGCTCTACACAAAAGACAGCGATGCTGATCTCTGTAAAGCACTGTGAAATTAATGGCGCTATATAAGTGAGTAAAATAAATACAGTACATAATTATGTGTGTGTTACGTGCATAAGGGCTCGTTCAGACGAGCGTATTATATGAACATGCACCACGGACGGCACACAGAGAGCGCAAGCACTCCTTATAGCCAATGTGCCAGAGCACATGGTCAATTTTCTGCTCAGAACAACGGTCTGCATGGGGGAAAAAAAAATATTTTGCAGCATGCACTACTTTAGTCCAACATACGGACCAGACTAATGCATGTAAATAGCAGGCAATTCCGGCACACATCCACAATTGGCGGACGTGACTAGCCCAGGTTTTTGTATGGCCATAAGAATCCAGCCTCCTGCACAGTATAGTGTGTGTTACGTGTATGTGTGCATGCATTTGTGTATTACTAAGTCTAGGAGATATAACATTTACTGACCAATATATCCTTTATTGGGAGCATCTGTTGGGGGGCTGGTAAATTCCTAAAATGAAAAACAAATAATATCCAATGAGTTCATAAAGTTTATGAAGAACTTAGGAAAGTAAGGTGTGAAGAGGAGCAGTGATGACTGTTCAGCGAGTATAATGCCGCAGATTACACATCCTGGCAACTCGGGCCGGTCCCCGAGGAGCGAATACTCCCTTCTCCGCACTTCACAGGACTTACTGCTTTAATGCCGCATATTACTGTGCAGTTCCCAAGCTTCACGAGAGCTGAGCCATCTGCTGTGGTGATGGAGCCTGTAATCAGATTAAATATATCAGCCCATTTCTGCGACCAGAAACTACATAGGACACAAAGTGCTAAACGCTGCGGTGACCACAGATGTCTCACATTCACATGAATATTACAAATAAATGAGCGGGATGAATGCTTCATCTACGATATGACAGATCCTGGTTGACCTTTTGGTTCCACCAGTTTGCAAGATAATGCTGGGAATTTATGGATTAAGCCTTCAAGTTCATGGAGTTGAAGCTCATGGTGGCATAAAAAGTTGCATGGTTTAGCCATAAATATTGCATGGCTACGTAGATGCAACCAGAAGATGAATATCTGGCACAGCACTGCTACATAGGGGGCGCTAAAACCTATTGAAGGACGTTTGTGTATGGATGGTAATTTTTTTAGGCAAGAGTCCCACGAAGGTTAGGTCAAACTTCACAAAGCTGGGTTCTATGGCTGCCATTCAGAAACCATCTGTATGAAATGTCAAAGCTCAAAGATATAGATGTTTGGAACCCAAACCCAGACTGTCGAGCAATGGATTAATATATTACGGTCTCATTTAATTATTTTGCAACAAGTTTGAACTTATCGAATCTTTCAACATGTATAAATACATGTGTGGTCAATACAAAGGGCCGGCATATGATTTATTCATTGTCAAGGACCTTACAAAGTCCATGGGACATTCATTACATGTGGAGGGCCGGCGATTCTGGCAGCTAAATAGGAAAGGCTTCTTTCCAGTTAGAGCAGCCAGACTGTGGGGAATGCCGACCACAAGAGGTAGTAGTGGCAATCAGGTCTTAAAAAAGGGCCAGAAACTTTTCACACAACAAATAGCATTGTGAGTTATAACTGGTGGAGAAAGATCAAACTTGATGGACCAGTGTCTTTTTTCAACCTTTGTAACTTACATATCAGACACAGAACTTTCACTGTAATTTGCATTCAAATAAAGGAGGTTTCATATAATGTGACGCTTTTCGGCTCTACTCGAGCCTTTCTTTCACATGAAAACAGCTAAGGTCTCATTGAGAAGTCATATTTTTTCGCATACGAGAAATACGGACCGATAATTTTGAACACAGTGTGGTCCGAGTGTTATCGGTTTTTGTCGTACATGGAGCAAAAAAAAAAGTCTCCATCTTCTCCTTTTTGACAGTCCATAAAAATCGGACTGCGCTCAGATGACATCCAAGTACAGTCCAATTTTTTTTCACGGACCCATAGACTTGCACTGACAATTTTGATCAGAACAGGTCTCTGCTTTTTCAAATGGACCAGTCGGTCCGAGGAGAAAAATCAGACATGTGAACAGCCCCATAGACTATCAGTAAGAGTGCTAGCTGTGAAAAACACTCATACGAGAAAAAACGAACGTCTGAATGAGCCCTAAGGTGGAGTCGAAATGCGTCACATTACATGATGCTTCATTCATTTGAATGAAAAGGACAATGAAAGTTCTGTGAAAAGTGAGTTGCAGTCTTCATTTCCTATATGCTTATGGGACTCCATCCCCAGGCGCGAGCACCATGAATTTTGGGACTGCCCAATAGATCCCCTCTATTGTAGCGTTCTTAAAAGTGGTCTAGACAGGATTCTGAAACATAGGAACGAGTAGACTGATAAACAGGGTGCATGGAAGGGTAGAAATCCCTAATATGGACCAGATCACATCACAATGATGTTTTAAGCAGCACTTCTTTTTTTTTATGGGTGAAACATTCAAAATAAATGTGTCAAAAACAAGCAATGTAAAGATATTCTCAAGGCTCTCCATTAAAGGGGTCCTCTGCTCAATAGGTAAGTTTCCCTGTTGATAGGCCTTGGGGTAAAACAATAAAAGACGGCATTACTCCCCCAGCCCTTCTTTCCCAGCTTCGGCGCTGCCGTTCTGATGGTCTCTGCCTGTCCGACCACCAGTGACTTGCCCGCTGATTAGCCAGTATGTCATCTAATATTGTTTTTCCCTTTAACATTTTTTTAGCACATTTAGCAATGCTCCAAAGGAGCGCTCCCATCAGATAATAAGAACAGGAATGGTGAAATTAAATTCGCTATTGTACCCATATTGTCGGCCATATTACAACCTACCAAACTCACCAACATTTATCGTGGTTGTCCTAAATTCACTCACATCCCGTCCGTCCGGCCGACAATTCTGCTTCTGTAAAACAGAGCATTAGAGTAAGTTCAGGCTCTGATCGAGCATATTCCTGACGGCCTCATTTTTAGCCGCTCTGTACCTGCGGCTCCATAAACAGGACACAGGCTGCCATAAACAGCAACGCTAAATGGGGGGAGGGCTGTTTAAACTTTCATATTTTTGAAGTTTTTATTTTCATTCATATTTTACGATTATTTTGCAATGTCTTTGACACTTGTCATTAGTCTCCCAAAGAAGGTTGAACGTGTGATCATCTACACAATAGACTGCCATACTGTATATTGCAATGCATTATGAAATTGACAATTTAGTATTAAGTTATAACAGGGCAGACACGGGCGAAGGGGTGGAGGCGGCGATGGCCGTCAGAAATTATAGCTGCCATTTTAAATGCTTCTGCCATGCTTGACAGCATCATTAATAGAATCTGTCACCAGGTTTTTTGCTACCTCATCTGAGAACACCATAATGTAGGGACAGAGACCCGGATTCCAACGATGTATTACTTACTAGGTGCAGCTGTTGTGATACAATCAGAGCTTTTAGATGTAACATGTAGCAGATCTCAGAAAGCTGCCCCCGCCTCCGTATATACATAGTCTATAGACAGTGCGCTGCTTATCACAGAAGGTGAACTATCATGCACCTCTGCTGTAGTCCCAGCAATGATAATCACCAGGTGATAAAACCTTCAGTGTAAGTAAACAGCACACAGCCTGATAAGTGACACATTTGTGTTTTAACCCCTACCTCATGCAGTACTCAGATTATATATAAAAAAAACAGCTGACAGATTCCCTTTAAAGAGGTTAAAGTGTAACGGTCAGTGCTGGCTCCAATCGCATCAGTGACTCTCGGGTGGCCGCTATCTGACAGAGCTGCATGGAGCGTGATCAGCTCCAGGTCCTGACCCATGTAGGGATGTGCACAGTACAGGGGCTTCTGCAGAATTTCAACTTATTCTGTAGTTTTCACCTTTTGCAGAAGATGAAATTTGTGTCAAACTCGTATCCCCAATATACGAGCTCCACCACTGTGGTCAGCACTGCAGCCTTGCAGCGCTGGGGTCCGACCAAGGACATCATCTGCCTGGGATAGCTCCGTCCTCCCCGTCTCTGCATAGAGCCCCTTATGGTTCAGGGCCTGAAGTGGTGGCAATATCTGTACTGCGCTGTGGAGTATGCTGCCGCTATATCAGTAACAAAAATGCTTTGTACTTACTAGAAACTTCCTGTAATATTCTAACGGCTCCACTGTTCTGTTGGAGACAAGACAATGAGAGATTAGAAATGACATGTACATCCCTGCAGGAGGAATACGCAGCAATATAGCAGATCCAGATTTCACAATATAAACTGCACACATTATTAAAACCTTAGAACCAGTGAGATGGGTGTACTTACTTTGCAAATCTATGTTAGAATGGCTGTATATTAAAATAAACATTTTAAAAGTTCAGATGGCGTTTAGGCGATAAGACGAAAAAGGATGTCAGACATTCTGACATGGATTTTCAAAGTGAGTACACCAGCCTCATCAGGTCTAAGATCTATTTAATAATCTAAACAGTTTGTGCTGTGAAATCTTTACTTTAAACTTGGGTAAAATTCCTTTAACTCAACATGACTGAGCTGATTAATGCTGAATTACCATCATAAGCATATAAAAACAAAGGTGGGAGCGCACAATCAGGCATGTGGGCTGACTATCTAATGGCTATGGGAGATGGCAGCCGAGAAAAGAAATGGGAATTTGCCCAATGTTTTTTCTCTCATGGGAGATATATCAGCGCCAGGGATGTCTGGTAGCGGCTTGCTCCCTGTGAAACTCCCCTTAGCTTTTGGTGACCGCTGCCATTGTTCTATGGATCAGGCTCAGGATCGAGGCCCCCCAAGTGTAACCGATACGATTAGAGCCAGCTCAGGTCGCAACAGGTTAACCTTTTAAATGCTGCCGCCAAGAGTCACAGCAGAATGTAAAAAGCTTTAACATGGTGACCTTCACTACTGACGACCATTGCCCTTTCCCTGTTCAACACAATCGCAGGGTGTCGATGAACTGCCATAGAAGTCGGGGGCCACAGTGACTGCCGAGTCAGACGCCCTGAGAAGTTCAGCCTGTGGCTGGGGTTCATAGGAAATCGGCAACTTCACAATACATTACAATACTATAGTAGTGCAGTGTATTTTATAGGCGATCAAATGATCACAGGATAAAATCACCTAAGAGGACTAATTAAAAAGGCATTAAAAATATTTAAAAATATATAAAGTACAGACCAAAAGTTTGGACACACCTTCTCATTTAAAGATTTTTCTGTATTTTCATGACTTTGAAAATTGTACATTCACACTGATGGCATCAAAACTATGAATTAACACATGTGGAATTATATACTTAACAAAAAAGTGTGAAACAACTGAAAATAAGTCTTATATTCTAGGTTCTTCAAAGTAGCCACCTTTTGCTTTGATGACTGCTTTGCACACTCTTGGCATTCTCTTGATGAGCTTCAAGAGGTAGTCACCGGAAATGGTTTTCCCTTCACAGGTGTGCCCTGTCAGGTTTAATAAGTGGGATTTCTTGCCTTATAAATGGAGTTGGGACCATCTGTTGTGTTGTGCAGAAGTCTGGTGGATACACAGCTGATAGTCCTACTGAATA
Source organism: Phyllobates terribilis (assembly GCF_046119375.1). Lineage (NCBI taxonomy): Eukaryota > Metazoa > Chordata > Amphibia > Anura > Dendrobatidae > Phyllobates > Phyllobates terribilis. Next base: position 120,952,918 of record NW_027362762.1, on the reverse strand, counting down.
GACTGTTAGAATTTGTATTATGGCAAGAAAAAGAAGCTAAGTAAAGAAAAACGTGTGGCCATCATTACTTTAAGAAATGAAGGTCAGTCAGTCTGAAAAATTGGGCAAACTTTGAAAATGTCCCCAAGTTCAGTTGCAAAAACCATCAAGCGCTACAAAGAAACTGGCTCACATGAGGACCGCCCCAGGAAAGGAAGACCAAGAGTCACCTCTGCTTCTGAGGATAAGTTTATCCGAGTCACCAGCCTCAGAATTCGCAGGTTAACAGCAGCTCAGATTAGAGACCAAGTCAATGCCAAACAGAGTTCTAGCAGCAGACACATTTCTACAACAACTGTTAAGAGGAGACTTTGTGCAGCAGGCCTTCATGGTAAAATAGCTGCTAGGAAACCACTGCTAAGGACAGGCAACAAGCAGACGAGACTTGTTTGGGCTAAAGAACACAAGGAATGGACATTAGACCAGTGGAAATCTGTGCTTTGGTCTGTTGAGTCCAAATTTGAGATCTTTGGTTTCAACCACTGTGTCTTTGTGCGACGCAGAAAAGGTGAACGGATGGACTCTACATGCCTGGTTCCCACCGTGAAGCATGGAGGAGGAGGTGTGATGGTGTGGGGGTGCTTTGCTGGTGACACTGTTGGGAATTTATTCAAAATTGAAGGCATACTGAACCAGCATGGCTACCACAGCATCTTGCAGTGGCATGCTATTCCATCCGGTTTGCGTTTAGTTGGACCATCATTTATTTTTCAACAGGACAATGACCCCAAACACACCTCCAGGCTGTGTAAGGGCTATTTGACCAAGAAGGAGAGTGATGGGGTGCTACGCCAGATGACCTGGCCTCCACAGTCACCAGACCTGAACTCAATCGAGATGGTTTTGGGTGAGCTGGACCGCAGAGTGAAGGCAAAAGGGCCAACAAGTGCTAAGCGTCTCTGGGAACTCCTTCAAGATTGTTGGGAGACCATTTCCGGTGACTACCTCTTGAAGCTCATCAAGAGAATGCCAAGAGTGTGCAAAGCAGTCATCAAAGCAAAAGGTAGCTACTTTGAAGAACCTAGAATATAAGACATATTTTCAGTTGTTTCACACTTTTTTGTTAAGTATATAATTCCACATGTGTTAATTCATAGTTTTGATGCCTTCAGTGTGAATGTCCAATTTTCAAAGTCATGAAAATACAGAAAAATCTTTAAATGAGAAGGTGTGTCCAAACTTTTGGTCTGTACTGTATATACAAAAAAAAAACTATATACCATAAGTTTTAAATTGTCTTTTTTCCTCAATAGCAAATAATAAAATGTAAAAAATAAAACAATTACATAGTTGTACATGCCGAGTGAGAAATTACCCAAAATAATAAAATATGAATGTTTATCAGTAAGGTGAATGTCAAAACGGAAAAAAAAAAAATTAAATGGCCGAATTTAAGTTAGTTTGGATCACCTCCCTTTCCCTCTAAAAAAATGCATTAAAAAGCAATCAAAACATTGTACGTACCCCAAAATGGTATCATTAAAACTATAGATTGATGCCAAAAAAAATGAAAGTGAGGGGAGAAAAAAAAAAAAAAAGAAGAAGAGAAAAATTTGTCCTCAAAGGGAACCTGTCAAGTGAAAAAACGCTGCAGATATGGAGTTAATCTGCAGGTTAATAGTGTTCTGAACCTGCCTGGCGCCAGCATTTAGGAGCCCCCTAAGTGCAGGTGCTGGGCAGGTTCAGAATGCTATTAATCCCATATCTGCAGGTTAATAGCATTTTTTTTCAAACGACAGGTTCCCTTTAAGTCTGCAGTTACTCTATGTAACTGCAGACTTGTGAATCCTCACAGCGAGCAGTATCAGGATTCTCCAGGAGCCGGTGGGTAAGTGACTGCACGTATGTGATTTGCATACGAGTGTATTGAGCGAGGCCGGGCACGTCTACTCCGAACGTGAACTGGAGAATCCTCATAGTGTGCAGTGTGTGGAGTCACAAATCTGCAGTAAGACAGAGACTGCAGATGTGTTCCCCAAGCCTGGACAACCCCTTTAAAGGGGTTTAAAGAGTTTTTTCAACAAACATCCAATTTTAACCACGGGATGTGGCAACCTGCAGTCACCACTGTAGGGGAAATACATGACGGCCATTAAGATACATGAAGAGCTCCGGTGGAATCTATAGAGAAGCATCCCGAGCAGGCAGCCCCTCTGTGACCTCCATATTGGCAGATTTCACTACAAAACGGCTTATCTGCAAAAAAAAAAGCTGAAATATGGGACACATTTTGTATCCAACAAGGATTTTCTGCATATAAATCCAGGGCTGTGGAGTCCGTAAGCCAAACCTCCGACTCCTCAATTTCTATGACATCAACTCCACGACTCCGACTCCCTCATACACGGCTCATGTCTAAGGGATAGAAGTCTAGACCCTTAGATCAGGAATAGGACATTTCATAACTTTCCCAAATTCTTATGAAAAAAATATTCTCCACAAACTGCATTGAACTACTGTACTCAATTTATTATATATTTTAGGAGTCGGAGTCGGTCCATTTTATACCAACTCCATCACCCTGTATAAATCCTCTGCGGCTGCACAACATGTAACGATTGTATCACTTGAAGGGAACCTGTCCTGTCCTTTGTAGTATCTACACAGCCCCCATTGCGTTGTTAGTGATGCAGTGTGCATCACTAACACGCTTTTTTCATTAAAATCGGTGCTAATATCATGTGTAAAAAGAAGTTTATATGTTTATATCATACCTGCTCGTTTAGTCATAGAGGTGTGATTCCTCGCATTTAGTCAGGGCTGGCGCTGCCCACGCCATTTGAATTCTGTCCCCGGTTTATGCTGACGTCACTATGCCGCGCTTGCGCAGTGTGTATATTGGCCAGACGCACTTGTTGATCTGGGAGCCGCGCATGCGCTGTGATGAGTGGCTGCGCACAGTGAAGTTGGGAACTACACACAGCACGTGCGCGGGGAGCCGCTCGTCACAGCAGGACATGACAGGTTCCCTTAAGGCTATGTGCCCACGATGCAGAAATGCTCCGGATTTTTTCCTGAGCGTTTCTGCAGCTCCCTGGCAGAAAAAAACGCATGCGGATTGTACATGCGGATCGTACATGCGTTTTCCTGCCAGGGACAAGCGGACGTTAAGCGTTCTTCACATGCATTTCCGCATGCGGGTTGACAAGCGTTTTCCAAGCGATTTTAGCATCACTTGGAAAGTGCTTGACAACTTGGTCACACTATATAAATCCATGCAAACGGCTTGGATTTATATAGTGTGACCCGAGAGAATGTAAAAAAATAAATATATACTTACCCCCCGATGGCCCGCGCTGTCTTGACTCGCTCGGTCCCGGCTGCCAGCAGCGGTACACTGAAGGACCTGCCGACATCAGCGTCGCGTGACCCGTCACATGACTGATGTCAGCGCAGGTCCTTCATTCCATCGCGAAGTGCCGGGAAGCAAGGAGGAGCGCACCGCGGGCCGCCAGAAGGTAGGTATACATTTATTTTTTATTTTATTCTTTTTTTACAGTTTTTTTAATGGTACCTGGGTGTGGATGAGCCCCTCCTCTCCACTACACCCGGGTACCATCCGCACATTAGAACGCGCCAATTACGCAAGTACAGATGCAGTCTTGTGGAATTGGCGCATTCCAATGCAAGTCAATGGCGGCGAAAACGCAGCACTTCCGCAAAATAATTGGTAGTGCTGCGTTTTTTTCCGCAATGATAAGGCTATGTGCCCACGATGCAGAAATGCTGCATATTTTTTACGCTTCTCCCTGGCAGGAAAAACGCATGCGTTTTTTACATGCGTTTTTCCCGCCAGGTAGAAGCGTTTGTCAAGCGTCTTTGCATGCATTTCTGCATGCAGGTTATCAAGCGCTTTTCCAAGCGATTTTAGCATCACTTGGAAAGTGCTTGACAACTTGTTCACACTATATACATTCATGCAACCAGCATGGATTTATAGTAGTGTGACAAAGTTAGTTAAAAAAAAAGAATAAGAATGGGAAAAAATAAAAAAATAAAGTTTATACTCACCTTCCGGTGTCCTCCCGGTGTTATCTCCGCTGCGTCCGGTGTGTTGGGCGGCTCGCGCTGTTGTGAAGGACCTGCGGTGACGTCATTGAGCCATGTGATGGGTCACATGACTCATTGACGTCATGGCAGGTCCTTCACAACAGCGCGAGCATTGCAAGAGACCGGACGGAGCAGACAAAACACCGGGAGGACATCGGAAGGTGAGTATAAACTTTATTTTTTTATTTTAAATTCTTTTTTTTACAGTTTCTATAGTACCCAGGTCTGGAGGAGAGTCTCCTCTCCTCCAGACTTGGGTACCATCCGCACATAGAAACGCATAATATCCGTGTGTACAAATTTACTGACACGGATATTATGCGTTTCAATGCAAGTCAATGGCGGCGATTACACTGCGTGTCCGCAAAATTAATGGACATGCTGCGGATTTTTGAGCGCAGCATAAACGCTGCGGAAACATCTGCAGGATGGGCATTGACATTGCGGCTTGTCATTGGGGACCATGGGGGACGGATTAACAAGCGTTTCCCAAGCATTTATGCTGTGAAATTCTGCAGCATATACGCTTGTAAAACGCTACGTGGGCACTCAGCCTAATCCGCAGCGGAAATTTCCGCAGCATGTGCACAGCACATTCGGATTATCATTGGGGGACATGGCAGGCCTTCTACCATGCGTTTTTAAGCGTTTCTGCAGCGTTTTTGCCGCTGTGTGCCCACGATGAGTTTTTTAAGCGTTTCCGCAGTGGCAAAAACGCCGTAGAAATGCTTAAAAAACGCATGGTAGAAGGCCTGCCATGTCCCCCAATGATAATTCGCATGTGCTGTGCTGCGCTGTGCACATGCTGCGGAAATTTCCGCTGCGGATTATCATTGCGGAAAAAAACACAGCACTACCAATTATTTTGCGGAAGCGCTGCATTTTTGCCGCCATTGACTTGCATTAGAACACGCCAATTCCGCAAGACTGCATCTGTACTTGCGTAATTGGCGCGTTCTAATGTGCAGATGGTACCCGGGTGTGGAGGACAGGAGATTCTCCTCCGGACCCGGGTACCATAGAACCTGTGAAAAAAAAGAATAAAATAAAAAATAAAGATTATATTCACCTTCCGACGGCCCCCGGACTCCTTCTCTGTGCTAGCCTACAGATTGCGCAGGACTGAACGACCTTCAGTACAGTGTACCGCGAGATGCCGGCAGCCAGCACAGGAGCGCAGCAAGTCTCCGGGGGCCATCGGAGGGTAAGTATAGGTTTATTTTTTATTTTTTGACATTCTCTCGGGTCACACTATATAAATCCATGCTGTTTGCATGGATTTATATAGTGTGACAGAGATGTCAAGCACTTTTCAAGTGATGCTAAAATCGCCTGGAAAGCGCTTCACATCCACATGTCCCTGGCAGGAAAACGCATGTACAATCCGCATGCGTTTTTTTTCTGCCAGGGAGATGCAGAATGGGCACATAGCCTATAATTGGAGATCTACATGAGACATCATCCCAGGACCGAGGATTTGGGGTCTGAAAACTTACTATTTGTGGCATCACTGGGTGCAGCAGCAATGTGGACTGTGGGGGGGCTGCAGTCAGTAGGGGCCATGTTAGGCACTGCCTACCTCTGACCTATCAGTCATTACTGGCACAGACCCCCTTCTCGCTGTACCCTGCCCTGTGCGCCCACATCATGCCCAGCACAGACTCCCCGTGTAACGCTGCAGGTGGTCACTCACTTGTATCCGGCAGCCATCTCTTCACTTTCAACATGTGTCAGCAGCAGAGAACATGCGGGTGAGGAGAGGACATGTATGTGGAGGCGCTACATGTACTGTGCAGACACAGCGGCCGCGGCGGCTCACAGGAAGTCACCGCACGTGTGCTGCTGCCTGGAAACATATCCTGCGCCGCACTGCTCCCTCTGCTGGACACAAGCAGGAACTGCGTCGCCACAACACAGTGCAAGGGAATCCATGCTATCCGCTGGTGTCTGAGGTCTGTCCATCATCCATCTATACATCTGTCTGTCTAGCCATCTCCTACCTATCACATACTGTTCTGTGTATCATATCTATCTCTCACACTGTACAGCAGTATCTATTTATCTCATATCTATCTATCTACAATATCTAGCTACACTATCTATCTACAATATCTATCATTTTCTTGACATACTATGTAGAACAAGCAATTATATGATCACAAGTTCAAGTCTTGCAAGAACGCTAAAAAATAAAGAGAACTATCAAGAACATATAATCATCTGAATCCCCCTCTTTTACCCAGTTTAAAAATAAACATATTTGGTATCGCCACGCCCATAAAATAGTCTGGTTATAGTCCGATCTATCAAGTTAAAAACTGTTTAACGTGTACGGTAAATATCATAAAGCAAAGAAAAAAAAAACAGAATCGCCAGAACTGTCAATTTTCAGTCCCCCAAAAATGCAATGAAAAGCGATCACACAATCATATGTAGCTCACAATGGTACTAATAAAACCATCAGCTCTCCACAGAAGAGCAGGTCCTCACAGAGCTCCATCCACAGAAGAGCAGGTCCTCACAGAGCTCCATCCACAGAAGAGCAGGTCCTCACAGAGCTCCATCCACAGAAGAGCAGGTCCTCACAGAGCTCCATCCACAGAAGAGCAGGTCCTCACAGAGCTCCATCCACAGAACAGCAGGTCCTCACAGAGCTCCATCCACAGAAGAGCAGGTCCTCACAGAGCTCCATCCACAGAAGAGCAGGTCCTCACAGAGCTCCATCCACAGAAGAGAAGGTCCTCACAGAGCTCCATCCACAGAAGAGCATGTCCTCACAGACCTCCATCCACAGAAGAGAAGGTCGTCACAGAGCTCCATCCACAGAAGAGCAGGTCCTCACAGACCTCCATCCACAGAAGAGCAGGTCCTCACAGAGCTCCATCCACAGAAGAGCAGGTCCTCACAGAGCTCCATCCACAGAAGAGCAGGTCCTCACAGAGCTCCATCCACAGAAGAGCAGGTCCTCACAGAGCTCCATCCACAGAAGAGCAGGTCCTCACAGAGCTCCATCCACAGAAGAGCAGGTCCTCACAGAGCTCCATCCACAGAAGAGAAGGTCCTCACAGAGCTCCATCCACAGAAGAGCAGGTCCTCACAGACCTCCATCCACAGAAGAGCAGGTCCTTACAGACCTCCATCCACAGAAGAGCAGGTCCTCACAGAGCTCCATCCACAGAAGAGCAGATCCTCACAGAGCTCCATCCACAGAAGAGCAGGTCCTCACAGAGCTCCATCCACAGAAAAGCAGGTCCTCACAGACCTCCATCCACAGAAGAGCAGGTCCTCACAGACCTCCATCCACAGAAGAGCAGGTCCTCACAGAGCTCCATCCACAGAAGAGCAGATCCTCACAGAGCTCCATCCACAGAAGAGCAGGTCCTCACAGAGCTCCATCCACAGAAGAGCAGGTCCTCACAGACCTCCATCCACAGAAGAGCATGTCCTCACAGAGCTCCATCCACAGAAGAGCAGGTCCTCACAGAGCTCCATCCACAGAAGAGCAGGTCCTCACAGAGCTCCATTCACAGAAGAGCAGGTCCTCACAGAGCTCCATCCACAGAACAGCAGATCCTCACAGAGCTCCATCCACAGAAGACCAGGTCCTCACAGAGCTCCATCCACAGAAGAGCAGGTACTCACAGAGCTCCATCCACAGAAGAGCAGGTCCTCACAGAGCTCCATCCACAGAAGAGCAGGTCCTCACAGAGCTCCATCCACAGAAGAGCAGGTCCTCACAGAGCTCCATCCACAGAAGAGCAGGTCCTCACAGAGCTCCATCCACAGAAGAGAAGGTCCTCACAGAGCTCCATCCACAGAAGAGCAGGTCCTCACAGACCTCCATCCACAGAAGAGCAGGTCCTCACAGACCTCCATCCACAGAAGAGCAGGTCCTCACAGAGCTCCATCCACAGAAGAGCAGATCCTCACAGAGCTCCATCCACAGAAGAGCAGGTCCTCACAGAGCTCCATCCACAGAAGAGCAGGTCCTCACAGACCTCCATCCACAGAAGAGCAGGTCCTCACAGACCTCCATCCACAGAAGAGCAGGTCCTCACAGAGCTCCATCCACAGAAGAGCAGATCCTCACAGAGCTCCATCCACAGAAGAGCAGGTCCTCACAGAGCTCCATCCACAGAAGAGCAGGTCCTCACAGACCTCCATCCACAGAAGAGCAGGTCCTCACAGAGCTCCATCCACAGAAGAGCAGGTCCTCACAGAGCTCCATCCACAGAAGAGCAGGTCCTCACAGAGCTCCATCCACAGAACAGCAGATCCTCACAGAGCTCCATCCACAGAAGACCAGGTCCTCACAGAGCTCCATCCACAGAAGAGCAGGTACTCACAGAGCTCCATCCACAGAAGAGCAGGTCCTCACAGAGCTCCATCCACAGAAGAGCAGGTCCTCACAGAGCTCCATCCACAGAAGAGCAGGTCCTCACAGAGCTCCATCCACAGAAGAAAAAATGTTACGGATCTCAGAAAACGGCGACATAAACACATTTTTTTCTTCAAATTTTTTCTAGTAGCCAAAACAGCTAGTATTCTAGTGTTTAGGTAGTACGAGGGCTGAAAGACTATACTGCAGACTGAGTCCAGAGTATATATGAGGGAAGTGATCCCCCCGCCTCCTCCAGCCCCTCGGGGTGCTGATCTATCGGCCATTATATATACATATGTACGTATCCCCAAGCTGTCGTCCATCGCCCTGAGGAGCGAGAGTGCACGCAACCCACAAAAACCCTGATTCTGTATAAGTCCTCATTCACACGAGAGGTGAGGAAAAAATCACAGAGACATGTCCGATATTGCTCCGAGTGTCAGATCAAAATCGGCATTGCAAGTCTATGGGTCCGTGAGAAAAGCGGCCCGCACTTGGACGACATCAGAGTGAGATCTGATTTTCATGAACTGCCAGGAAGGAGAAGGTGGAAAGTGTTTTTTTTATTTCTCCATGTATGAGAAAATGGGATGACACTTGGACCATACTCTGATCATACTCTGACCAGAATAATCAGTCCGTTGTTCTCGTACATGGAAAAACTGGACGTGTGAATGAAGGCCTAAGTCAGTATATTCCTTCTGAGCTCCTAGTAGCCAGAAGCAATACAATGTTTTTTTGTTGCCTTTTCGGATACTATAAACATATCTGGTATTTTTCATCCTTAAACGTCCGATATATGAAAATATAACATTAATGAACCCGTACAGAATGGAAAATCCAGAATTGTCATTTTACGGTCTCCGCACCCCTCCCAAAAATTGCAATACAAAGTGATCAAAACCATTTATGCCCCAAATGGTCCCAATAACAACGTCAGCCCGCCGAGTACAAAACCATCCCTCGCCAGATCCATCCCCCGAGAAAGAAACAAGTTACAGACCTCAGAAAATGGCGATGGGAAACTTTTCCTAGTCCTGACTTTATTTTTAGACACTAAAGTATAAAAAACCCTCCAAAGTCTGGTCTGGCGGTGACCGCGCCGAGCCGGAGAATCACGGTTCTCAGACATTTCTACAGCACAAATAACATAAAAACGAAACGCAAAAATAATTGGTGGAATTGCATTTTATTTCACCAATTTCCCTCCCTTGTCATGTTTTCCCCTGATTTTCAGTACAATAATAGTAAAGTGAATGGTGTCATTCACAGCTACAAACTCTTCCTGCAAAATAACCCAAAAAAAAGTTCTAGGAGGAAAAAACGAAAGTGCAGGAAGGGGTTAATGATGCACTATCCCCCCATAGGATGGGGCCAGTGAGGCGCTCCTAACACTGAGACTCCATGTGCTTTTACTGAACGCGATCAGAACATTGAGGCTCCCATGTCTGGCAGTGATTATTGGGGGATGTCCAGCTCCGCACAGCGCCGTGTTCCATATGTGCTACACGAGCAGAAAATGCTGGAGCCGCTATACTGCCTCCGGACGCACGGTGGCGCTCCTGGCAAGCAGCTGGACTAGCGGCGAGGATGAGCGGTTCGCTCTTGAATCAGAGCCTGCAGTAGAACGTTGACAGCCTCACTTCCGCATAGGTGTAACTGTGCTATAGGTTCCGGCAGATGCAGCGCTGGTGTTTGCTGGGTACCGGAAGACAGTGGTTCCGGGCTGTAGACATTGCTGACAGCGCTCGGCTTTAGCTGTGTGAGGACGGGCATGGTGCGGGTATCATGCTCTGCTGCCTGTGTGATCTGCTGCAGCTGCTGGCTGCTCTGGCCGCGGTCCTGCTCGTCCTGGTGAGTCACGGTCACACGTTGGGCATGTAGATGTTGGCACATACACAGCAGCGGCTTCAGATATTGTGCTGCTAACTGTACAGATAGATGTGGGAAAAAATATCGTAGCGTAATGTGTACGCAGCTCCTGTGCAGACTGTGTCTCCATAGTAACTGAAACAGAGCCAGTGTAGTCTGAGCCGGCAGTAATTCCATCTGTCACCCCCTCCCTGCGCCCGTCCGTCCTCCTACCCCCCCCTCCCTGCGCCCGTCCGTCCTCCTACCCCCCCCTCCCTGCGCCCGTCCGTCCTCCTACCCCCCCCTCCCTGCGCCCGTCCGTCCTCCTACCCCCCCCCTCCCTGCGCCCGTCCGTCCTCCTACCCCCCCCTCCCTGCGCCCGTCCGTCCTCCTGCCCCCCTCCCTGCGCCCGTCCGTCCTCCTACCCCCCCTCCCTGCGCCCGTCCGTCCTCCTACCCCCCCCTCCCTGCGCCCGTCCGTCCTCCTGCCCCCCTCCCTGCGCCCGTCCGTCCTCCTACCCCCCCTCCCTGCGCCCGTCCGTCCTCCTACCCCCCCCTCCCTGCGCCCGTCCGTCCTCCTACCCCCCCTCCCTGCGCCCGTCCGTCCTCCTACCCCCCCCTCCCTGCGCCCGTCCGTCCTCCTACCCCCCCCTCCCTGCGCCCGTCCGTCCCCCTACCCCCCTCCCTGCGCCCGTCCGTCCTCCTACCCCCCTCGCTGCGCCCGTCCGTCCTCCTACCCCCCCTCGCTGCGCCCGTCCGTCCCCCTACCCCCCTCCCTGCGCCCGTCCGTCCCCCTACCCCCCTCGCTGCGCCCGTCCGTCCTCCTACCCCCCCTCGCTGCGCCCGTCCGTCCTCCTACCCCCCCTCGCTGCGCCCGTCCGTCCTCCTACCCCCCCTCGCTGCGCCCGTCCGTCCTCCTACCCCCCCTCGCTGCGCCCGTCCGTCCTCCTACCCCCCCTCGCTGCGCCCGTCCGTCCTCCTACCCCCCCTCGCTGCGCCCGTCCGTCCTCCTACCCCCCCTCGCTGCGCCCGTCCGTCCTCCTACCCCCCCTCGCTGCGCCCGTCCGTCCTCCTACCCCCCCTCGCTGCGCCCGTCCGTCCTCCTACCCCCCCTCGCTGCGCCCGTCCGTCCTCCTACCCCCCCTCGCTGCGCCCGTCCGTCCTCCTACCCCCCCTCGCTGCGCCCGTCCGTCCTCCTACCCCCCCTCGCTGCGCCCGTCCGTCCTCCTACCCCCCCTCGCTGCGCCCGTCCGTCCTCCTACCCCCCCTCGCTGCGCCCGTCCGTCCTCCTACCCCCCCTCGCTGCGCCCGTCCGTCCTCCTACCCCCCCTCGCTGCGCCCGTCCGTCCTCCTACCCCCCCTCGCTGCGCCCGTCCGTCCTCCTACCCCCCCTCGCTGCGCCCGTCCGTCGTCCTACCCCCCCTCGCTGCGCCCCTCGGTCGTCCTACCCCCCCCTCGCTGCGCCCCTCGGTCGTCCTACCCCCCCCTCGCTGCGCCCCTCGGTCGTCCTACCCCCCCCTCGCTGCGCCCCTCGGTCGTCCTACCCCCCCCTCGCTGCGCCCCTCGGTCGTCCTACCCCCCCCTCGCTGCGCCCCTCGGTCGTCCTACCCCCCCCTCGCTGCGCCCCTCGGTCGTCCTACCCCCCCCTCGCTGCGCCCCTCGGTCGTCCTACCCCCCCCTCGCTGCGCCCCTCGGTCGTCCTACCCCCCCCCTCGCTGCGCCCCTCGGTCGTCCTACCCCCCCCTCGCTGCGCCCCTCGGTCGTCCTACCCCCCCCCTCGCTGCGCCCCTCGGTCGTCCTACCCCCCCCTCGCTGCGCCCCTCGGTCGTCCTACCCCCCCCTCGCTGCGCCCCTCGGTCGTCCTACCCCCCCCTCGCTGCGCCCCTCGGTCGTCCTACCCCCCCCTCGCTGCGCCCCTCGGTCGTCCTACCCCCCCCTCGCTGCGCCCCTCGGTCGTCCTACCCCCCCCTCGCTGCGCCCCTCGGTCGTCCTACCCCCCCCTCGCTGCGCCCCTCGGTCGTCCTACCCCCCCCCTCGCTGCGCCCCTCGGTCGTCCTACCCCCCCCCTCGCTGCGCCCCTCGGTCGTCCTACCCCCCCCCTCGCTGCGCCCCTCGGTCGTCCTACCCCCCCCTCGCTGCGCCCCTCGGTCGTCCTACCCCCCCCCTCGCTGCGCCCCTCGGTCGTCCTACCCCCCCCCTCGCTGCGCCCCTCGGTCGTCCTACCCCCCCCCTCGCTGCGCCCCTCGGTCGTCCTACCCCCCCCCTCGCTGCGCCCCTCGGTCGTCCTACCCCCCCCCTCGCTGCGCCCCTCGGTCGTCCTACCCCCCCCCTCGCTGCGCCCCTCGGTCGTCCTACCCCCCCCTCGCTGCGCCCCTCGGTCGTCCTACCCCCACCCTCGCTGCGCCCCTCGGTCGTCCTACCCCCACCCTCGCTGCGCCCCTCGGTCGTCCTACCCCCACCCTCGCTGCGCCCCTCGGTCGTCCTACCCCCACCCTCGCTGCGCCCCTCGGTCGTCCTACCCCCACCCTCGCTGCGCCCCTCGGTCGTCCTACCCCCACCCTCGCTGCGCCCCTCGGTCGTCCTACCCCCACCCTCGCTGCGCCCCTCGGTCGTCCTACCCCCACCCTCGCTGCGCCCCTCGGTCGTCCTACCCCCACCCTCGCTGCGCCCCTCGGTCGTCCTACCCCCACCCTCGCTGCGCCCCTCGGTCGTCCTACCCCCACCCTCGCTGCGCCCCTCGGTCGTCCTACCCCCACCCTCGCTGCGCCCCTCGGTCGTCCTACCCCCACCCTCGCTGCGCCCCTCGGTCGTCCTACCCCCACCCTCGCTGCGCCCCTCGGTCGTCCTACCCCCACCCTCGCTGCGCCCCTCGGTCGTCCTACCCCCACCCTCGCTGCGCCCCTCGGTCGTCCTACCCCCACCCTCGCTGCGCCCCTCGGTCGTCCTACCCCCACCCTCGCTGCGCCCCTCGGTCGTCCTCCCACCCCCACCCTCCCTGCGCCCGTCCGTCGTCTCCCCCCGACCCCTGAGCCCGTCCGTCGTCGTCGTCTCCCCCCTGCGTCTTCCCGCCTGCGCCCACTTTGTCGGAACTGGCTTGAAAACGCCAGAAGTTGACTAATTTTTCTGCAGCTTTGGCAATTCAAGAATATTTTGACTTTTTAAAGCAATTTACTCCAGTGTTCTGGCAGAACAGCTTTGATGAATCGGGGTGTTAGTCGCTATATTAATTATTCAGACAATTGACTAAATGGTCGCTGCTCCCGGCCAGTCGGGCTGCGCTGCAGGCAGAGATCCGCTTCTCACCATTTTTCTTTTTGCTTTTCTCAGTGTCGGCTTATACTTATGATATCAAGTTTCAGGAAGTAAATAGTGATTGTGTCCTACAGATGTCATATTAATAGTACGTTCCCTAAGGCACAATGTGGGTGTACAGTGGATATATCGTCACTAAGCCTCTCAGAAATGAGTCTGACACAGACCACGAGTCACCTGCCTAACTCTGCCCTCTCCTTTCCCCTGAGCCTTTTTCACTACTGAGTTTCTATATAGAGATTCGCTATAAATATATATAGGAAAATTTCTGACAGCACCCCATTTGTATGTGTGATAATTCTATGTTAGATTATGTGTCTAAGATTATAAAAATGGGTGAGGAGATGTTAGTGGGTTGTGTCTAGGATTCAATCCAAGTGAAGTGTGGTGAGCGGCAATAGCTGACACGGCCCATGTACAATAAGGGTGCTGTTTCTGGGGAAAAACAAGAGTAAATCCTTTATTTTAATACTGTGCGAGCAGAAGTTGCACAGCGCCATTCACTTCTATGCGGGAGGTGAGCGATGTTGATGACATTGAGTCTGCACATACCTCTTGGGTTCCGTTTCCTGGTAGGGATGTGTGAATGCGATGTCATTAGTGCGGTCTATCACTTGATACAGATGTGCAGCGCTAGAGGATATTGTTTTATTCTGTTTCAGCTCCTCCGTATTTTACATATCACCAATTTTATAAGTAAATATATTTCTAAAGGTGCCATTGACGTGAAATTCTCACCAATCCAATCCACACAGGTAAAGAAATCACCATAGATGTCCATAAATTATGTGAAATAATGAGAAATGACCCAGGGAAAAAGTATTGAACACGCTTACTGAAATTTATTGCACGCTTCGTTCAAAAGTCTTTGGTGATGTTAGTTTAAAACAGGGCTGTGGAGTCGGTAAGCCAAACCTCCGACTCCAACTCCTCAATTTCCATGACACTGACTCAGACTCCCTCATACACAGCTCATGTTTTAGTGATAAATTTACTGTAGCACAGATTCATCTCAACTAAAAGTCTAGACCAGGGGTCTCAAACTCGGCTGGGTATATGGGCCGCACATGGAAACAATTTGAATTTGGGGGGCCGCATTCTTTGTTCAATGTGACATTTTTAGTGATACCATTTTTTTTGTATACACCTTTTGAACATTTTTGCCGTGTTTATTTTTTTATGGCTTGGGTCGTTATGGATGTGGCGATAATAAACGTGCACTTTTTTGTGTTTACTTTAGTTTACATATAAAACAGCATTTTTAGTGCCCAATATTTTTTCATGCTTTATTTTATTTTTTATTTTTTTTACAATTTTATTTCCCCCAATTGGCCACATACAGTAATATTGTCTTACAATTAGCATCATATAGTAATAATGGAAAACATCTTGTAGTAATGTTCCCCATCCAAGTCCCCATCTTGTACTAATGTGCCCCATCCAGGTCCCCATCCTGTGGCTATGTGCCCCATCCAGGTCCCCATCCTGTGGCAACGTTCCCCATCCTGGCGCCCATCTTGTACTAATGTGCCTCATCCAGGTCCCCATCTTGGGGCTATGTGCCCCATCCAGGTCCCCATCCTGTGGCAATGTGCCCCATCCAGGTCCCCATCTTGTGGCTATGTGCCCCATCCAGGTCCCCATCTTGTGGCTATGTGCCCCATCCAGGTCCCCATCCTGTGGCTATGTGCCCCATCCAGGTCCCCTCTTGTGGCTATGTGCCCCATCCAGGTCCCCATCTTGTGGCTATGTGCCCCATCCAGGTCCCCATCCTGTGGCTATGTGCCCCATCCAGGTCCCCATCCTGTGGCTATGTGCCCCATCCAGGTCCCCATCCTGTGGCTATGTGCCCCATCCAGGTCCCCTCTTGTGGCTATGTGCCCCATCCAGGTCCCCTCTTGTGGCTATGTGCCCCATCCAGGTCCACATCTTGAGGCTATGTGCCCCATCCAGGTCCCCTCTTGTGGCTCTGTGCCCCATCCAGGTCCCCTCTTGTGGCTATGTGCCCCATCCAGGTCCCCTCTTGTGGCTATGTGCCCCATCCAGGTCCCCATCCTGTGGCTATGTGCCCCATCCAGGTCCCCTCTTGTGGCTATGTGCCCCATCCAGGTCCCCTCTTGTGGCTATGTGCCCCATCCAGGTCCCCATCTTGTGGCTATGTGCCCCATCCAGGTCCACATCTTGAGGCTCTGTGCCCCATCCAGGTCCCCTCTTGTGGCTCTGTGCCCCATCCAGGTCCCCTCTTGTGGCTCTGTGCCCCATCCAGGTCCCCTCTTGTGGCTCTGTGCCCCATCCAGGTCCCCTCTTGTGGCTCTGTGCCCCATCCAGGTCCCCTCTTGTGGCTATGTGCCCCATCCAGGTCCCCTCTTGTGGCTATGTGCCCCATCCAGGTCCCCTCTTGTGGCTATGTGCCCCATCCAGGTCCCCTCTTGTGGCTATGTGCCCCATCCAGGTCCCCTCTTGTGGCTATGTGCCCCATCCAGGTCCCCTCTTGTGGCTATGTGCCCCATCCAGGTCCCCTCTTGTGGCTATGTGCCCCATCCAGGTCCCCTCTTGTGGCTATGTGCCCCATCCAGGTCCCCTCTTGTGGCTATGTGCCCCATCCAGGTCCCCTCTTGTGGCTATGTGCCCCATCCAGGTCCCCTCTTGTGGCTATGTGCCCCATCCAGGTCCCCTCTTTTGGCTCTGTGCCCCCTGTGCTGTTCTTCACACACATAAAATAGAAAAAAAAAAAGATGATTCTCACCTGTCCTCCGTTCCCTCGGCGGCCTTCCTGCAGATGTGGCCCGCAGGCACCACAGAGTCCGACCCCTTGACGATCCCGACCTGGTCCAGGAGGAGCCGCCGACAGCAGCGCTGCATTGCCGCACAGAGACTGTCTCCCAGCACAGCATTTTCAATGTCAGCCGCCGGCCAATCAGAGGCCAGCAGCTGACATCTGCATATGGCAATGACGTCATACTCGCTGCGCCGACACGCAGATATCAGCTGCTGGCCTCTGATTGGCCAGCGGCTGGCATTGGAAATGCAGTGCTGGGAAACAGTCTCTGTGCGGCAATGCAGCGCTGCTGTCGGCGGCTCCTCCTGGACCAGGTCGGGATCATCAAGGGGTCTGTGCCTGCGGGCCGCATAAAGCAGCCTCAGGGGCCGCATGCGGCCCGCGGGCCGCGTGTTTGAGACCCCTGGTCTAGACCCTTAGATCAGGAATAGGACAGACATTTATAGCACATTTCATAACTTGCCCAAATTCTTTGGAAAAAATATTCCCCACAAACTGCATTGTACTACTGTACCCAATTTATTATATGTTTTAGGAGTTGGAGTCGGTCCATTTTATACCGACTCCACCAAAATGAACACCGACTCCGACTCCACAGCCCTGGTTTAAAGACGCCTCCTGTATGGAGAAACTAGACGCAGGCATTGCTCAGGTGTGAATGATTCTTCCACACAAACACCCTTCAAATCTTGAAGGTATGTGGGCTCTTTCTATGAACTCTGACCTTTTAGTTCCTTCCATAAATTTTCTATTGGATTCAGGTCAGGTGATTGGCTGGGCCATTCCAGCAGCTATATTTTCTTTTTCTGATACCAATTGAGAGTTTCCTTGGCTGTGTGTTAAAGATC
Organism: Phyllobates terribilis; assembly: GCF_046119375.1. NCBI lineage: Eukaryota > Metazoa > Chordata > Amphibia > Anura > Dendrobatidae > Phyllobates > Phyllobates terribilis. The sequence continues at coordinate 120,935,659 of NW_027362762.1, read as the reverse complement.
ATGGTCTTGCTGAAATGTCCACCCTTGTTTCATCTTCATCATCCTGGTAGATGGCAGCAGATTTTTTTTCAAGAATGACTCGGTATTTGTCCATTCATCCTTCCTTCAATCATATGAAGTTTGTCGGTGCCGTATGCTGAAAAACAGCCCCACACCAAGATGTTCTCACCTCCAAACTTCACTGTTGGTATGATGTTTTTTGGGGTGATATGCCGTGCCCTTTGGCCTCCAAACATGGTGTGCATTATGGCATTCAAAGAGTTCAGTTTTGGTCTCATGTGACCAGACTATATTCCCTTAGTATTTCACATGCTTGTCTAAATGTTGTTGAGCAAACTGTAAACGCGTCTTGGAGTCTTGCGTGGAGAGTGTGCATACAGATCATGGAGGCTGAGTGCATTACTTATAGTTTTCTTTGAAACAGTTGTACCTACTGGTTCCAGGTCTTTCTGTAGCTCTCCACACGTGGTCCTTGGCTTTTGGACAACTCTTCTGATAATTCTTTTCACTCCTTTGTCTGAAAACTGAGCACCTGGTCGTGGCTGGTTTATGGTGAAATTATGTTCTTTCCGCTTCCGGATTATGGCCCCAACAGTGCTCACTGGAACCTTCAGTAGTTTGTAAATTCTTCTGTAACCAATACCATCAGTATGTTTTGCAACAATAAGGTTGCAAAGGTCTTGAGACAGCTCACTGGTTTTACCCATCATGAGATGTTTCTTGTGTTTCACCTTGGTAATGAGATACCTTTTTATAGACCATCAGTTGAACCAGCTGATATTATTTCTAACTAAGTGGCAGGATTGCTTTCTAATTTCTGATAGATTTCAGTTGGTGTCATGACTTTCCATGGCTTTTTGCACCTCTTTCTTCATGTGTTCAATACTTTTCTCTAATAACCCCCCACGACAGCACACAGGAGGATGTAACCCGACCCTAATAGGGACAGGAAATACGAAGAGGTTTAAATAGTCCCTCCAGTGTTATTTCCTGTCCCTATCAGGGATGAAGAGGTCATCCCCGGTGTGCTGGGCCGGGGACAGGCACTGGGGGAAAGCTACTAGCCGGGCAGCGGAGGATCGAGCGGTCTTTACCTCTCCTCCTCAGGGCGCTGCTCCCGTCTCCTCTGGATTCGGGACCCCCCTCCTGCAGTCCGCGCTCTCGGGCAAGGTCTGCAGGATCTTCTGACCGGAGGCCTCTCTGAGCTCTCCGGTCCATCTCCTCCCCCTCTGGATGCGTGGGCGATGCCGGCTCCCGGATGTGGAGCGCACGCCGCGGTGCCGGAAGTGATGTCGGACGCCGGGCGGTGGATGACATCACTTCCGGCAGTTTGCGTTCCACTGTGAACCACATCAAAAAGCTATGGGGGAAAAAGAGCGGAATGCCGCCGGTGATCAGAAATCTTCACCTGGATACCGGGGGAGGAGCCCTCTAAACAGAGGGAGGCGCTGGTCCGGTCGCCCATAAAAGGAGTCCTGGACAGGAAGACATCTGCAGGTAGGACAAAACCATGTCTGTTGAAGCTTCTCGCTCTGCATCTGTAGAGCCCAGCGCCGGTGCAGTCCCAGTAAGTATGGCACTGGTAGTCCATCTCCCAGATGCAGGAAATAGTGATTATAGCTCCCCTCCCCTTCTCCCCTCTCTTGTAGGGGGACAAGAAACCTGCATCTGGAGAAAAAGTTAAACCGTCACGCAGATGTCCCATCTGTACAAAAAAAAACTATGGTCCTCCCATAGAAAGCCCCTATGCTAGGACTGTACGGAGAAGATTATCAGGCTGGAACAAACTTCCTTAATGGAGGAGATAAAGGGGATTGTACGTCAGGAGATCAAATCCTCCTTAGCCTCGGTCACTCTCCCTACGCCCTCACCTAGTCAGGGTTCTACATCTACTCCCTCAGCAGCCAAAAAGAGGAAGATTAGCCCGCCTGAGGGAGGGGAGGAAGACTCTCAAGAGAAGATATATATCTCAGAAGATCTTCCAGAGGAAGGTGAACTAAGTCCAACCCCTGATAACTCCCAACGAGAGAGATATTATTTTCCATCAGATAGTTTGGAGGAACTCCTCATGGCAGTAAGGAGAACTATGGAGGTTGAGGAAGAAAAAAGTGCCCCAAACCGTACAGGATCAGATGTTTGGGGGGGCTACATTCCAGAAAAAAATTGGTGTTCCCTATACACCAGAGTATTAGGGACTTAGTCTTAGAAGAGTGGGAATCTCCAGAAAAGAGATTAAATACCCATACAGAGTTAAGGAATCGATTTCCTGTAGACAATGAGACGGCAGAATGCTGGTCTGAAGTCCCAAAAGTGGATATCCAAATTGCACGAGTAGCAAAGAAAACCACACTGCCCTTTGAAGATTCCTCTCAATTAAAAGACCCCTTGAAACGCAAAATGGAGGGACTACTCAGAAAATCATAGGAGACCTCGGCAACACTATTAAGCACCAACGCAATCTCTACGGGCGTAGCTCGATCAATGGCTCGTTGGCTAGATCAACTGGAGAAACACCTAGTTTCAGGCACTCCCCAGAGAAGACATCTTGGCATCACTACCGCTTCTACAGAAGGCTACAGGGTTTTTAGCAGACGCCTTGCAGAATCCATGAGAGTGGCGGCAAGAGCATCTGGGCTATCAAACTCTGTAAGAAGGGCCCTATGGTTGAAATCCTGGAACGGCGACGTGGCATCAAAAATGAAGTTGTGTTCCATCCCCCTTTAAGGGGAAATACATGTTCGGGGCAGCCCTAGATGATCTTCTAGAGAAGGCCTCAGACAAGAAGAAGGCCCTCCCGGAACCTAGGAATGTGAGGAAGAGGCCTTTTCGTCCCTCCAAAGAGCAGACCCCTCAATATAGGGGTAATGGCAAAACAGGAAGATGGAGCTACCCAAAAGGTAGAGGAGGCAAAAATCTTTTTCTCTCCCAAAACCAACGTCAGAACAGACCATGACGTCAGGACAGTCGGATTTTCTCCCTCCGTGGAAAGAAATCTGCTCAGACCCATGGGTCCTGAGGGTTGTTGAGTTCGGAGTAAAAATAAATTTCTCCTCCTATCCTCCAGACAGGATAAGGTTAACACCGCTCTCCTTTGAGTCGTCAGGCCACCCTGATATCCGGTCTTTCAGACCTATTGTCCTCAGGGGTGATATCCCTGGTTATTATTCCAGACTCTTCCTAATAAAAAAAACCAAATGGCTCACACCGAATTATAATCAATCTAAGGCCACTGAATCAGTATATCCACTGCCAACGATTCAAGATGGAATCTATCAGGTCGACGGTCCCCCTGATAGGACAGGACCATGTCATGGCCACAATCGACCTCCAGGATGCAAATTACCACATCCCCATACATCCACTTCACGGAGGTTCCTAAGATTCGCAGTGGCTCAGGGGGGGTCAAATAGTGTGGAGACCCCTCTAATCCTTCCTCTCATCAAGGATCTCCTTCTCCAGGGACCGATTCACCATCCAGATTCCGAGAGACTACACCTAACTGCCTGGCTTCTGAATTCCTGATATTAAAAACAAGAGGCCTCTCAGAGAAAGTCATCAAAACTCTCCAGAAGAGCAGGAAACCTGTAACGAACACCATTTACCATAAGATTTGGAAAACCTTCTTAAGATGGTGTGCACCCACTCGCCCAGACCCTCATAGGGCTGATGTGGCTCAGATTCTAGACTTTTTACAAGAAGGTCTGGACAAAGGTCTCAGACCTAGTTCTCTTAAGGTCCAGGTAGCGGCGTTAAGTTCATACTTCGATCAAAGACTAGCGGAACATTAGTACGTGAGAAGATTTATGACAGCAGCCACCCGCATCCACCCTAGAGTAACAGACCTGGTCCCCCCCTGGGACCATAACATTGTTCTGAAAGGGTTAACCCTTTGAGCCCTTATCAACCATAAGACTGGACAGACTGACCTGGAAAACGGCTTTCCTGGTGGCAATAACTACAGCCAGAAGAGTGTGTGAACTACACGCCCTTTCGGTTAACGAACCCTACCTGAGAATCCTGGAAGATCGTCTAATTTTCCAACTTGACCCTTCATTTCTACCTGAGGTGGTCTCAAATTTCCACAGATCTCAGGAGATAATCCTTCCATCTTTTTGTGACAACCCAAAAGACAAAAAAGAGATGGAATTCCACACTCTGGACGTTCAGAGAATAGTACTGCACTATCTTCAGGAAACAGAAGAAGGCAGGAAAGAGAAGAACCTATTTGTTCATACACAAGGTCCAAACAGAGGAAAGAAAGCAGCAAAATCACAATAGCCAACTGGATTAAGAGGGCGATTACGGAGGCTTACCAGATCCAGGATCTACCTCCTCCAGCAAAGCTCAAGGCCCATTCTACAAAGGCGATATCTGTCTCCTGGGCTGAAAAAGCCAGGGCATCCATCGAACAGATTTGCAGAGCTGCCACATGGTCCTCAATTCATACTTTCTCCAAACACTACAGACTAGACCTAATGTCTGTTGGAGATTTAGCCTTCGGAAGGAAGGTCCTTCAGGCTATTGCTCCTCCCTAGAATATCTTTGGTATACCTCCTGTGTGCTGTCGTGGGGGGTTATTAGAGAAAATAGAATTAGACTTACCGGTAATTTGGTTTCTAGTAACCCTCCACGACAGCATGGGTAATTCCCTCCCCCTCGCTTATTGTTTCTACGACAGCTTGATCAGTAGAAATAAAAATTAATTTGAAGCATCTATACTCTTGTGGTCCTTTGTAATAACAATGGAGGGAGGATGTGGGAGGGGCTATTTAAACCTCTTCCTATTTCCTGTCCCTATTAGGGTGGGGTTACATCCTGCTGTGTGCTGTCATGGTGGGTTATTAGAAACCGAATTACCGGTAAGTCTAATTCTATTTTTTTTCTGTGTCATTTCTCATAATTACACATAATTTATGGACATCTATGTTGTGATTTCTTTGCCTGTGTGGATTGGATGGGTTGTTACCGACATCTCGTGAGAATTCCATGTCAATAGCACCTTTAGAAATATAATTACTTAAGTATTGAACACAACACCAATTTTCTATTTCACCCGCTGTATCTTCCTCGCGGTATATAATATGCTTATTAATCCTTTTACCTATTATTATATTTCAACATTGTTTGTATTTTTTGTGGGGTTTTTCAACAGGTTGCAATTATAGCACATGTGACTGCCAGAAAAATGCCAAATCTACATCGCCACGAAGCAGAGAAGTTCTTTGTTGCCAGTAATGGAGAAAAGAAGCCTTTCCCAAGTATTCACGACCGGCCTGAAAAAGATCTGTCTGTTGTTGTCCCTGCATACAACGAAAAAGAGCGATGTAAGTGCTTTCTGTCTTCCATGGCGCTTTACATGTCAAAAAGGGGTATACATACAAAAATAATTAAAATAATCTTGAACAAAACGTGACAGCGACTGGTACATGAGGAGCGAGGATCCTGCCCGTGAGGGCTCACAATCTACAAGGGATGGGTGAGGATACAGTAGGTAAGGGTAGAGCTGGTCGTGCAGCGGTATGGTGGAGCGGTTGTTACTGCAGGGTTGTAGGCTTGTCTTAAGAGGTGGGTCTTCAGGTTCCTTTTAAGGATTTCCACGGTAGGTCAGAGTCTGATGTGTTGGGGTAGAGCGTTCCAAAGTAGTGGGGATGCATGGGAGAAATCTTGTATGCGATTGTGGGAAGAGGAGATAAGAGGGGAGTAGAGAAGGAGATCTTGTGAGGATCGGAGGTTGCATGCAGGTAGGTACCGGGAGACTAGGTCACAGATGTATCGAGGAGACAGGTTGTGGATGGTTTTGTATGCCATGGTCAGGGTTTTGAACTGGAGTCTCTGGGCAATGGGGAGCCAGTGAAGGGATTGACAGAGGAGAGAGGCCTGGGAATAGCCGGGGAACAGATGGATTAGTCGGGCAGCAGAGTTTAGGATAGATTGGAGGGGTGCGAGAGTGTAAGAAGGGAGGCCACAGAGCAGGAGGTTGCAGTAGTCGAGGCGGGAGATGATGAGGGCGTGCACTAGTGTTTTTGCAGATTTGTGGTTGAGGACTGTGCGGATCCGGGAGATATTTTTGAGTTGGAGTCGGCAGGAAGTGGAAAGGGCTTGGATATGTGGTTTGAAGGAGAGATCCGAGTCCAGAGTTACCCCCAAGGCAGCGAGCTTGCGGGACTGGGGAGAGTGAACAGCCATTGACATTGATAGATAGCTCAGGTGGGGGGGGGGATAAATGAGATGGTGGAAAGATGATGAATTCAGTTTAGTAGATCTGCTGATATTTTTCTCTTTTCTTCTGTCAACATCACCCACAGTGCAGGAAGCTGCAGCGCAGCCAGTGACATAGTGGAGGTCATCCCTGTGTGCCAGATTCTTGGGAGTGCAAAATTTACAGCCCCCACCACTGTCGAAGGATTTAGGGCGGAGAAATCCACTAAGCTGAAAGCACCAGTTTTTCACCCACTGAAAGTGGTGCAGTGAGTGCCTTGTTCCCCTGGCGATTAGACTGAGTGAGGCAGCAGACTCTTTATCTTTGTTGCTGCCTATTCAGAGCGCAGCAGAAGAGAAGACTTTGTCATGACCTGCTGTGCTGCTGTGCTCTGAGTGAGATGACAAAGCTCAGTATAGTGAAGCATTGACTGTGTGCAATTTCTTTACATTCAATACTTCATTACACTGAACTTTGTCATCTTAGTCGCAGCCTGTGTTGAGCACAGAAGGAATAAGAAGGTCTTCTCTACTGCTGTGCTCTGCATGAGGAGCAAACTAGATGACAGAGGCTGATCTTAACATAATGAAGTATTGAATCGTGTTGAGCTGCCGAGGACTGTCATCTCAGCTGCTGCACTTAGGGTATAATGCAGGAGGACCAATATTGCAACCCCTTCATCCCTGGAATTCAATATAGATTTCAATTCTGTTTTTGAAAAGTTTGCAAAAATTATAAGCAGGCAGTTTTTAAATATATTTGAATATACTAGCATTAAATGCATTTAATTCCGTCAGTATTTTCCTAAAATACATTTTCTAGGGTGATCAGGGGTTCAATACTGGACTGATCGGAGGGACTCAGGAGTGCTAAGGATTCAGTGACTAGAGGGGACTTAAAATGGTTCTCCACTACTCGGACAACCCCTTCTCAATGCTTGTTTCCCCCAGTAAAATAACACTTATTTTCACCGCCGCCTTTGGCACTGGCTCTCCCATGGATCGCGTGACATTATGTCACACAATCCCTGTGACCAATCAGCACTGGCTTCACTCTCCTCTCCTACAGACTTAATTGCCATCCAGAGAGTGAAGCTAGTGCTGATTTGCCACAGGGATTGCGTGACATAGTAATGTCACACAATCCACAAGAGAGCCAGTACCGACACCGCTTAAACGGCACCAGCATTGAAGGGGGGTATAGGTGTTATTTCACTGGGGGGGAAATACAGGGATTCAGAAGGGGTTGTCCTAGTAGTGGACAACCCCTTTAATGCTTGCCTTGCCTCTATGCAACCCATGCTACACCACTGAACACAGCCAGGGTAGGGAGTCTTGGGAAGGCTAGCAGTCTGCATCCACTTGATAATCAATTGGGGTCCTGATTGTTCCACTGTGATGCCAAATACTGTTAGATTCCACTTAAAATGACAGACATCCTGGTTGAACCTGGGGAGCCCCAATGTTGTAGCGGGGGTCCTGTCAGATGTCGTCATTGCCTGATTTGTGTCAGATCTGGCACTGCATGGTGGTTCCTGTCTGTAATAGAACAGGACCTTAGACGATCGCTATCTGTTATTTTTGTCTCATACACTCGCCTTTTGGTGTAGATCTCTACTAGTATTATTCGTCTCCACCAGTCGTAGCGGACTGCTGCCTTATAAATGGATGAGTAAGGATTGGGGTTGAGGTAAATCCATAATTCATGGAATTTGTTTGTATTTTATCATGTAAAACAATATTTTTCTCTCTTCCAGTACCTGTTATGATGGATGAGGCATTGGAATTTCTTGAAAAGAGACAGGTATATATGAAATATAACCCTGCATCTGTTGTATTATTATATTAATAATTTATTATCACTGAGCCGTTCATTAAGCTCCTACCTGCTTGTGCCGTGTGCATTACCTCAGGAACCCAAGAGCATGGGTGCCCCGAGGGAAAGTGACGGCCATCCATGTCCGAGCACATTCACATGGGGCACAAATATAAGTGTGATTATCATTGCTATGACCGTTTATCATCCCCTTAATCTTCAGTATGGGTAAATGATCAATCAACATTAGCTGCATTTTTAGCTTCAAAGGAACCTGTCAGAAACTTTTATCCTTCCCAATTCATTAATATGATTGTCTAACTCTTTAGCCAGATCCCTTTACGACCCCCAAGCACTGCTCCAGCAGCAAGAAATCACATTTTAAAAGTTCTGTATACATGTGTCTGGACGTACATTGGGGCGCTGCCTCACACTGTGTTCCCTGCCTGGGATTTTCAGTCCAGTGGGCAGTCCCATCAGTGACTGACAGCTATAAGTGTGTAAAGAGAGATGGCTGTCAGTCACTGATAGGGAGCGCCCACTAGACCAAAAGTCCCAGAAAGAGCAGAGGATTAACTGAATAAATCACAGGTTATACTAAATATTTTTTTCACAAAACTATACATCAATCCACTCATCACCCCCTGTTCTATCACATGGTGCCTGCAGATTGCACTGCATTATCATGGTGACAGGTTCCCTTTAAAGAGAACCTGCCACCATAAAAAAAATGCTAATAACCTGCAGATATGGGGTTAATCTGGAGGTCAATAGCGTTACTAACCTGCCCGGCATCTGCACTTAGCCAAACGCTGAGGGAGAAAGTTCAGTTTAATCAATAGATCTTGGCATAATAGTAAGTTCCACAATTGGATGTGTTTAAATAAAATGTTCCTGTGCTGAGATAATCTTATAAATGTTCCCCTGCTGTGTACTGTGTAATGGCTGTGTCTCTCACCATACAGGAACATGGTCTGATCATACCAGATCTCCTGGGCAGGGATGGAAGGAAACAGTATACAGACATTACAGCACGGGATCACAGCTGCTGCTTTCTGTGAGGTAAAACATTTCGCTGTCTGTTTTTAAACAATGTTTTACCTCAAAGAAAGAATCAGCTGTGATCCCCTGCTGTAATATCTGTATACTTTTTTCCTCCCCCCTGCCCAGGAGCTGTGGTATGATCAGACCATGTTCCTGCACGGTCAGACACAGCCATTACACAGTACACAGCAGGGGCACATTTATAAGATTATCTCAGCACAGGAACATTTTATTTAAACACATCCGATTGTGGAAATTATTATTATTCCAAGATCTATTGATTAAAATTAACTTTTGTTCGTGGGAAAACCCCTTTAAGTTCATTCAAAGTGGTGACTGAAGCTGGAATGCTGCCGGGGAGAATAAAGTTAATTTTCAGTCCATAGTGCTGCCTGCGTTTGTTGTAACCAACACTAGGGGGCAGTAATGTTATTGCAATAAAGTAGAACTGCTGTAAGAAATTTAATAGTGTTTGTGTTCCACTATCTGTGACTGCAGGATCCCAGCACCGCTTTGCTTTTCTAGGCACATCTTTTGCTTCAGTGTCAGGTTAAAAAATAAATAATAAGATGTTTCATATTTTGGTGCTTTATGAAACACAAAATAAAATGATCATTTTTTTTTTTTCCTGTTGCACAGAAGCAGCGGTCGTCTTTCAAGTACGAGGTCATCGTTGTAGATGATGGGAGTTCTGATAAAACAACTCAGGTAAGATGACTTCATGGGGTAATAGTTTATTATCTGTTTTATTTTTATATATTTTTTTCTTTTTAAATGGGTAATTTATGTCTATAGCTCTGATACTTATATGATCACATTAGCAGAATTTACTGTGAGCTATGAAATAATCCTAAAATTTCCATTATTTTTTTTTCTTTATTACCTAACATGCCAATTAGGGCTTGTTCACATGACCGTATGTTTGGTCTCGGTGCTGTGCGTTAAAAAAACAGATCGCACTCAGGCCAATGTTATTCAATGGGTGCAGATGACCGATTTTTTTTTTTTCACGGACTGATCCCTTATGTGAGATAAATCACAGTGTGCACGATATCCCTCTGGAAAGGAGATGAGACCCATCCATTCAAGTCTATGGGTGCGAGAAAAAAATAATCCCACTTTTCTGGATGAAATTGAAGGATTTTTTTTTTTTATACATTCTTGTGAACCTTCTCTTACAATGAGGTTATTTCTGTGCAGGACATCTGACCCTAATTATATAGAAAGTGAGTGTGAACATAGGATAAAGAAAAAAACTTTTACCCTAAAAGGAAAAGTTGAGGAACAATACAAAACTTTTGGATTTCTACCTTTTAACTCATTATATGGCATCAGTCAGCAGATTCATGCTACCGTAACCAAAGGCAGTGACGGACTCATTACAATGAATTATGCTTCACTTTGATGTCCGGCTCCCCCCTGACTTCTCTCCTCTGGGTCGTCTTGATTAACCGCACCGCAAGCAGTTAATGGAGCCAGGCAGGGAGAAGAGGCCGGCCATATTGCCTACACCGATCATAGCTTGCACAGCATTCAATGGTTTCTGGTGTGGCAGCCTCATGTTCATTGAAACAATAAACCGGAGATTTATTGACTTCTTTGGGAAACTGTTTCATGGGTATGATCTGTGTAAGGAGGGGGAGGAGGTGAGCTGTGACCATCACCTATTATGGTTGGTTGATTCTGTACACCGTGTGCACAGTTATTAGACAATTTGTATTTTTGATGATTAATTTCATCATTGAACTACTACAGGGCTGTCAGTCAGTCCAAAAGTTTAATAAACCTGAAAATTCAGCAAGGTAAAAATGAAGATTTGTCTTTAAGAGAATTTAAATTATATTAAATAATAATATTGGGCAACTATTAACCCCTTACTGCCATCTTAAAACGGCGGTCAGAAATAAGTGAATAGCACCACGCAACGGGCGCAAATTCCATGGGTGACAGCTGTACATGACAGGTGACATCCTGTGGTATCGGCCCCGGATGGTTTTGGAACCGATTAAGGCCACTTAACCCCTTAAATACCGCTGTCAATTGCGACACCAGTATCTACAGGTGCATCTTACAAAATTAGAATATCATCAAAAAGTTAATTTATTTCAGTTCTTCAATCCAAAAAGTGAAACTCATATATTATATAGAGTCATTACACACAGAGTGATCTATTTCAAGTGTTTATTTCTGTTAATGTTGAGGATTATGGCTTACAGCCAATGAAAACACAAGTCATTATCTCAGTAAATTAAAATAATAAACACCTGCAAAGGCTTCCTAAGCTTTTAAAAGGGTCCCTTAGTCTGTTTCAGTAGGCTCCACAAACGTGGGGAAGACTGCTGACTTGACAGATGTCCAGAAGGCAGTCATTGACAAATTCCACAAGGTCCCAGAGTTCCAATTTTCATTTTGAGATCAAGGTCCCAGAGTCTGGAGGACGAGTGGAGAGGCCACAATCCAAGCTGCTTGAGGTCTAGTGTGAAGTTTCCACAATCAGTGATGGTTTGGGGAGCCATGTCATCTGCTGGTGTAGGTCCACTGTGTTTTATCAAGACCAAAGTCAGTGCAGCCGTCTACCAGGAAATTTTAGAGCACTTCATGCTTCCCTCTGCCGACAAGCTTTTTGGAGATGGAAATTTCATTCTCCAGCAGGACTTGGCACCTGTCCACACTGACAAAAGTACCAATACCTGGTTTACAAACAACAGTATCACTGTGCTTGATTGGCCAGCAAACTCACCTGACCTTAACCCCAGAGAGAATCTATGGGGTATTGTCAAGAGGAAGATGAGACACCAGACCCAACAATGCAGACGAGCTGAAGGCTGCTATCAAAGCAACCTGGGCTTCCATAACACCTCAGCAGTGCCACAGGCTGATCGCCTCCATGCCATGCCGCATTGATGCAGTAATTGATGCAAAAGGAGCCCGACCAAGTATTGAGGGCATTTACTGAACATACATTTCAGTAGGCCAACATTTTGGATTTTAAAAAACATTTTTCAAGCTGTTGTTATAAAGTATTCTAATTTACTGAGATAATGACTTTTGTGTTTTCATTGGCTGTAAGCCATAATCATCAACATTAACAGAAATAAACACTTGAAATAGATCACTCTGTTTGTAATGACTCTATGTAATATGAGTTTCACTTTTTGTATTGAAGAACTGAAATAAATAAACTTTTGGATGATATTCTAATTTAGTGATATGCACCTGTAAGTGGTTAAGAGTGGGTTAAAAGATCCCCTCTGACAGGATCGTCCCCACTCCCCCTACTGACTCAGAGTCTAACAGGCTGACTCAGTGAGACACTGACAGGTGTCAGTCACTGCAGAGACCAATGATCAAAGTACAAAACATACATGACCACAGTTGGGACTAAGTGGAAGAAAAATATCACATAAAATGTGTGTTAAAAAAACGCACGAAAAGCAGTTTTGTCACTAAAAACGCAACGTTGACGTTAATACAAAAAAAAAAGTACACATAATTGGAATCGACATGTCCGGAACGACCCAATCTATAAAGCTGGCACGTTATTTATTCCGTACTAGGAAAACCGTAAAAAAATCTCGCCAAAAAATGGCGCTTTTTCATCATATCGACTCGCAAAAAAATGAATGAAAAGTGATCAAAAAGTCATATGTAAAAAAAAAAAATGGTAGGAATCAAAACTCCAAACTGTCCTGCAGAAAGTAAGCCCCAATATGGCTCATTCGGCAAAAAAATACAAAAATTCCAGCTCTCAGAATATGGCGATTCAAAAACAAATACATTTTTTTAAAATATTGCTATTACTCTGTAAAAGTAGGAAAGCATAAAAAGACTATATAAATCTGGGGACGCTGTATTTTTTACCCACCCGACAAACAAATCAGTCTTATCACTGTTGCCGCACAGTAAACTGCGCAAAAAAAAAAAAAAACGGTAATTGCTGGATTTTGTTCATTCTGCATCTAAAAATCTGAACAAAAAGCAATCAAAAAACATTGTGCCCCAAAATGGTGCCAAAAAAATCTGCAACTCGTCGTGCAAAGGATAAGCCCTCATACTGCTCTGTTCGCCAAAAAATGAGTTACTGCTCTCAGAATATGGTGACGAAAACCTTTTTCTATAAAAAAAAAAAAAAAAAAAAAAAAGCATTTTTACTGAGTGATGGCAGCAAAACATAAAAAAATATAAATCTGGTATTGCTGTAATCGCACCGACCCGAAGAATAAATCCGCCTTTTCAGTTATACCGCACAAAGAACCATGCAAAAATAAAATTTAAGAACTATATTTGTACTGCTGTTTATTTGCTCATACTGCCTCACAAAAATCAGAACAAGGCTTGGCTCACATTTATCCTGCGCTCTCCGCTGAGCACTTACTTGAGGTTTCCATGTAAATTCCAAAAAAATGCGATTCAGACGAAGCCCCCGACGGGACCACTCACTTATGAGGCAGATGGAGTCAGTTTGGACTCCGTCTGGTCTCTGTTCCATCGTTGTCTCATCATTTTAGGCTTTTAAATTTTCCCATCTCAATTCTGTGATCGTGTCCAAATATCTTAGCAATTTGAAGACTGCTGCATTAATCTGTAAGACGTTTAACAATTTTTGACTTTTCAGAGTCAGTTAAATCTTTTTTTGCCTGAGGAAAATAAGTTCCTAATTATTCTGCACAGCTTGATAAAGGGTGACATCCTGTGGTATCGGCCCCGGACGGTTTTGGAACCGATCAAAGCCACTTAACCCCTTAAATACCGCTGTCAATTGCGACACCAGTATCTACAGGTGCATCTTACAAAATTAGAATATCATCAAAAAGTTAATTTATTTCAGTTCTTCAATCCAAAAAGTGAAACTCATATATTATATAGAGTCATTACACACATAGTGATCTATTTCAAGTGTTTATTTCTGTTAATGTTGAGGATTATGGCTTACAGCCAATGAAAACACAAAAGTCATTATCTTAGTAAATTAAAATAATAAACACCTGCAAAGGCTTCCTAAGCTTTTAAAAGGGCCACATCCTTCATTAATACACAAATACACATCACCTGATCTGCTTCATCCAATAAGCATTCACATTTATACAGCTTGCAGTTAAAACAGATGTAATAAAAATGATGATGTGATCAAAATACTCATTTGCCTAAAAATTGTGCACACAGTGTATAGTGGTGTTATATGTCTTTGTAATCCTGCCTCTGATGATAATGAGACTGCTGAAAAGTGAAGGGGAATTATCAACTTATTAGGTTCCATGGCCAGAGTGTAAACTACACATTTAAAAAAGAAATAAATATAATTTAAACCCAGGCTCCAGGTGCTTGTGTTAACTGTATACACATTAAAGGAAACCACAGGCAGCATGTATCAGAGCCTGGCTGCATGATTGCGGCCAAGTACAGTATATATTGTGTGTGTGTGTGTGTGTGTATGTATGTATGTATGTGTGTATATATATATATATATATATATATATATATATATATATATTATATATTTATTTATTTATTTATTTATTTATTTTCGCTGAAATGTTCTGGCGTTTCAGAGAAAATAGAGTTTGAAGATCTGGCCGGGAGCTATAGAAAAAGACCTGAATAGACTGTCACCACCCCCAGCTGGCTTCTCCTTGCATTGTTCCAGGTCATTGACAGGTCTCTCCTTATGTACATATATGTGTGAAAAATCTGTCAGTCACCTGGAGGGACCCAGGGAAAAGCCACCCTGGGGCAGCGCCCGACTTTTCAGGTCTTTTCCTGTAGTTTCTGGCTGGAACTTTAAACTATATTTCCTCTGAAACACCAGACCATTTCGGAGAAAAATATACCTGACTGCAATTGTGTAGCTAGGCTCTGAGTCCTGCTGCCTGTGGTTTGGGCAGCATGAATAGAGTGACAGGTTCCCTTTAAGTATATTCACCCGACTCTGAGTGACAGATGCCAATGTCAGGCATTCGCCACAGGCGTCCTCCACCATCGGGTGTCGACCTTTGAGTGAAGGTTTGAACACTATATATCCAGATCAATTATTTGTTTTCACACTAGATCATAATAAATTAGACTTGTAAGGAATGCAATTCATTATCTACACAATAGAGGAGGACTCGATGACCTGTCCTTAGCCTCCAATCCACGTATGACCTGTCTCCTTACATTGTTAGATGGCCTGATTTAGGAAGGTGATGTATGTCCCCTTTTTATGATGTTTGTTTTACAGCACTATTTGCTTTGATTTGTCAGTCTTTTCTGAAATCTGGCACATTCTCCAAAGTATCTTATTTTTCACTTTCCATGTAGGTTGCCTTGAACTATTCCAAGAAATATGGAAGTGATAAAGTTCGGGTGTTAACGCTGGTGAAGAATCGAGGCAAAGGTGGAGCCGTCCGGATGGTGCGCAAATGTATAGTTTCTATGTATTAACCATTTGAAGTCAGATTTTAAATTTTTATATTCTTTGACATTGTAGGGGTCATTCTTGGTCCTGCAGGATAATGCTTTCGCACCATCCTGTCATCTATTTAATCTTTAAAGAGGTTATCCCAGATTTTCTTTTTTTTTTTTCAAATACCCCAACCATCTTATACACTCAGTGGCTAATTTCTCACATCTTTTTTTTCTGGCTCCAGCACCTTCATAATTGTGCCTGCGTGAACTTGGAGGTCCTTCAGTGCTACCTATGTGACCCCTGTAAACTACATTTCCCACAACCACCTGCTGCTTCTCCAGGCCCCCTGCTCTCCCACCTGTGATCTGTCACTGGTCAGCGCTGACAGATTCATCAAAACTTTTGCGCCAGTTTTATGGCATGAAAGCTTTGAAAAGTCTCAAAATTTTGGCGTAACTTGAGACTACGCTAAAATTTTCGACTTTTCGCCCTACTCCGAGAAAGCGGTAGGAGATGGGACGGGGACATGGCAAACGTCACTCGTCAAATTCATAACGTGTGGCTGCATTTGCTGCAACACAAAACTTACTCCAGCAAGGACTGGAGTAGGATTTGTGGCGAGGCGCGCACAGGGGTTGCACAACACTCGTCTAACATACCTAATTCATGGAGAGGCATGCACCTCTTAATGAATTAGGAGCGTCTATCTCCTGCCCACAATGCTGGTCTTGATGTATTTTTATATAGGAAGTGTCCATTATAAGAAATATGCACATAAATATTCACGCTGTCCAGTGAGGACGGTGCAATCATGGAAAGACCGACTCACGGCAAAGTACCTACTATGGAAGAATAGCAGGGGTCTGCTGGGCCGGTGCGACATGTCATGAATGAATACCATAGTATTGCTGCATATAGTGCAAGTGAACAAGTAATGGCAGGTTCAAATCCCTTATATGGACATAAAAAAAAATTAAATTAAAAGATACATAAAGATCGGAATCACCCGTCCCCTCTAACCCCTCCGACCCACACACACACTTTTTCCCCGCCTGTAGTAAAAAATACACGTACGGTCGGTACGGAAAGAATTCAGACCCCTTTAAATTTTTCACTCTTTGTTTCATTGCAGCCATTTGGTAAATTCTAAAAAGTTCATTATTTTTCTCATTAATATACACTCTGCACCCCATCTTGACTGAAAAAAAACAGAAATGTAGAAATTTTTGCAAATTTATTAAAAAAGAAAAACTGAAATATCACATGGGCATAAGTATTCAGACCCTCTGCTTAGTATTGGGTAGAAGCACCCTTTTGAGCTAGTACAGCCATGAGTCTTCTTGGGAATGAGTTTTTCACCAAGCCAACGCGCCATGGAAAAAGACAAGGCCTCCACACCTCCATCTCACGACAAAATAGAAAAAGTCTCGGAAAATGGTGACCCAAGCCACATATAATTTGTTATTGTAGTAAAAATAAAAATACCAATGTTTATCGCCACATTTGGACGGACCTGGAGAATCCTGTTGTCAGGTCGTGTTTACTGCACAATTAATGCCGTAAAATGGAACCTTAAAAAACAATTGCATCTTTTTTGCCATTTATCTGCAGTTGTTTTTTTTTTTTTTTTACCATTTTCCTGTACGCTATATAGTAAAATGAAGACTTTCAAAGCTACACCTTGTCCCACTAAAAACAAGCCCTCGGCCCTCATAACGGCTATCTCGATGGAAAAAGAAAACATTTTTTATGGCTTTTTGAAAAAGGGGAGGAAAAAATGAAAACTTAAATTAAAATTGTTCTGCGTCTTTATGGGGTTAATTAAAGAATATTGTCGAGGTTCTTGTGTCTGCCCTGTGCATACCTGCATGTCGTGAATGTCAGCAGTTATACTTTTTATACATCTGCTTTTTCCGTTGTATTGTTTCATCAGGGAGTTCTTGTATCGAGGGGAAAGACGATATTGATGGCTGATGCAGATGGAGCTACCAAGTTTGCAGATCTAGAACATGTAGAAGCTGGACTTGATGGTCTGAAGCCCTGGCCAGTAAGATGTCCCCTGTTTATGAAGCAGTATGTTTAATGCACTGCTGGTGGTTCAGAGGTCTGAGGAGGAAAGGTGGACTGTCCGCTCAGTCTGCCGATATCATCAGGACAGGATAATCCTATTTATTCATCTAGTCCGTTGGTGCCGTGTAATGCTATTTCTGCTGATTGTCTTGCGTTTTCCAATTATTACATAAAGCCACCACTAGGGGGGAGACTGTTAGGCTGTGTTCACACACATACAGTGCTCTCCGCTGAGCATTGCATTGGGGTTTCCATCGAAATCCTGTTTTTCTGGGATTCCAACGCAAACTCCAATGGCTCCATTCATTACTATAAGGCGTTACTTTGGACTCTGTTCAGCCTCTATCCCAATGGTGTTTTTTCTTTTTCAGACATGCACAAAAAATGTGACTGACTTAAAAACAGTGTCCGAGTTGACTGTGTTGGTCTTATAACAACGAATGACTCTGCCAGAGACTTTTTTTAAATGGCGGATTCCAACAGGAGTATTTTATATGTGTGAACCCAGCCTTATAAAACTCCCGTTAAACACCATAATTAGTTGAAGCTCCAGTCTCAGAATTTGGGTACCCTTCTATTAGAGTTGGTGCAAATCGATTCGCAGGAACAAGTCCATTGACCACTTCAGTCATTTCTGGCCCCTGAACAGGACCTCTGAGAAGCACTTTTTACCTCCCGACACCCACAACTCTTGGTTTGATTCGCCGGCCTGGTGCAACATCAGGCCGTGAGATGATGAACATCATGGACATGTGATGTTGTGCCAGGCCGGCTAATCTAAAGAAGAGCCGCAGATGCCTTCAGGCTATTCTCAGGTTTCCTGTCCAGTAGCCAAAGATTACTGACGTGGTCAATGGACCAGTTACTGCAAATCAATTCCCACCAACTTTAACTTCCAGACCTGATGCTTATTAGCACACCATGAACATCCAACAAAGTTTAACATATTAGGGTTTACACTTGGGGAGCACAATGCCCGATGCACACGGATATATTACACGTACATGTCTTACAGATTGCCAATACGGTGCCCCTAGAACTGTATGGCCCACACTGAGCCTCTTCTGCATACTGTTACATATGTAATATCATCCCTCTTGAACCCCATGCTCAGCGGTACAAGGTCCATGCCATTGGAGTCCTAAATCTAGTGCTCCTTTTAAATGTAGTTATTTCACTTTTTTTAAACATTTTGTTTTTCTGAAATGTAAATAATATGCTCAAGTTATATAATGGCCTGTTCTTATTTTTTTGTTTCCTTGTTTCAGGATAATCTGGCAATATCATGTGGATCACGAGCTCATCTGGAGAAAGAATCCATAGCAAAGGTAAATATTAGTTTCCACGTCAGCCATTGGTCACGTACATTTTAATAAGCATACCCAATTTTTAAACTGGTTGTCCGAGAAGATAAAAATTCCCCAAAAGGAAGTAAATGGTCTAAAAGAAGTGATGAGGTCTCGTTCTTATTTAATCTGGACAACCCTTTTAAATGAATATTTACATAGATGGTATCAAGTAAATAAAACATATCTCCTCAAAAGCTTGCTAAAGCGGTTTACCACTTTCTTTTATTTTACATACGGCCTGAAAAAGGACACACCCCCTGTTGGTAACACCCAGTTGTCTATATATTTTTTTATTTATTAATTTATACATTTCTAGGTGGAATAACAAAGGAATGGCACAACACGTAGCTATAAGAAAAGATGGGGTCGGATTGTTATTTTGCATGGAACATACTTATTTACTGGAGATTAGGACAAGGCCTTACCCTGAATATTACACTTGGAGATTTAAACCTAGAATTAAAATTGGAGAATTAAAAAAAAATAAATAACTTCCAGGCCCATAAATTGTTTAGTCTTGATGTTAAAGGCTTAATCTTGTCAATATTTGTTTGCCAGCGTTCCCTGTTCAGAACTTTCCTCATGTACGGGTTTCATTCCCTCGTCTGGTTCCTGTGTGTCCGGGGTGTTAAGGACACACAGTGCGGATTCAAGCTGTTCACACGAGAAGCCGCTGCGCACACATTCACCGCTCTCCACGTTGATCGCTGGTAAATTCTCCCATTTTCTATATTTTTTTTCCTAATATACTAAGTAAGGTCAGCCCAACACTGGAGCTTATCATAAATGAAGGCTCTTTATCTTGCTCGGGTCACTGGGCTCTAGTTGAAGCTTCATGAATTTATTTTTATCTTTACTAGCAAATTGTTAGCATTCCTTGTCCCCGGGATTATCGTGTGCAAGTATTCTCTAAATATTAAGAACTTTTCTGTCTCCAGAAGGTGACTCGCAGCCTTTTATCTAAACATGGATGTATTCAGACATCCTGCACTGTGCACCATTCAGATGTCAGCTGTTACCACAATAATCAGTAAGATTATATCACCTACAGGCTTCAGAGCTGAACTCCGAGTACTATTTAGTGACCGTGTCTGCACCTAGCTTACTGCGGAAGGCTAACCATTTACACCAGGCAATCTATAGTAATTTTATGGAGAAAGCATTAGTTTCGTGAGAACGGGGTCCTGACGCGCGCTACTGTTACTGGAGAGGTGGTTGGAATCCCCATGCATTTCACTCTCCATTCATCTGTATGGGAATTCTGACCACCTCTCAAATGACTGTTGCGCACAGCGTGGTCCTGTTCCCAAGATTGATGCGGGTCTTTGGGAATCACATCTACTATACATTTAATAACTATATTAAACAGGTATTTTCCCATCTTGTACAGAAGCCCCGTCTAGCTATCAGTTCTCTGATATGGTATCGGGAGATCGGTTTTCTATACCATATAACCCCATTCATCTGTTAGGAAGGGACATGTCTGCTGACAGCCTTACTGACTGTTTCCAGGATGTTGGAATTAAATGTATGTATAGTTGATAGGGTCAAGAATTTTTTTTTTTTTCTTAAATGGGTATCCCACGTTGGACTGCCTTGACTTGCCCATGGGATATGCCTGCACCTATGTGAACAACAGGGGTTCCTCGATCACCAACTCACCTAATGAGGCGACTGCGGTCATCCAGGTGGATGGAGAGATTATCTCTCTCTTTAATTTACTAGAGTTTTGGTAATAGCCCAGAAGCCATGATTCAGCGCAGGTAGATGGCAGATCTGAACGCGGTGGCTGGCAGCTCTCTGACCCGAGTGTGACAGCTGCATAGGATTACAATACATGAAACTGTCACACTCTGGTCAGGAGAGCCGCCAGCCAGTCCGTGCATCTCGGTCCGATTTATACAGCCGTATCACTGCGACCAAACTCTGCTAGAAGTGAATGGAGAGAGCCTAACACAATCACAACCATCTCTCCATTTACTCTCCACCTGGATGCTGCAGTCCACCGCTCTAACCCATCTCCGCATAATGTGGGTCCCACCATCTATGCAATTTCCCCTTTAAATGTCCTTTTCACGTATATTCTATTGTTTTGGCTGCATGTATTTGTCCACCAGACTGATGGCTGTTTTGATTAAGTTGCCATTAGACCACAGGGTGCATTGACCTTCTCATCTATGTAATTAACCTTCCTTTTCTAAGAAGATGGTTGTGATCGGATAAACCACATGATTTGTAAGTGGCCTCGGCACAGGGCCGTAATGACATCTGCAGTAGCTTTTGTAAAGCACGGATCAATATGCTGTATCTCCGCTTTATGCAGGGCGTTTGATGTGGAACTGCTATATATAGCTCAATGTTTAAAGATCCCGATTGCAGAAATTGCAGTAAATTGGACAGAGATTGAAGGTAAGATGAATTCTCTACCGCTGCTTTATGTTGTACCATACAAACCTGACCGACTACATAAGCCTAAAGCGGACGGCATGAAACCATTACTGTAATGGGAGCGTGACTGCAGACATGATGGTGGGAGGGGGAGGACAACAGGAAACATGATGGTGTCCACTTTACTAAATGGAGGAGGAAAGTCACCCTTCAACATATAAAGGGGTTGTCTGAGCTTCTTTAATAGGGTCTGTTGTGACATATAGACGTCATAGGTGGGGATCTCTTTTTCTAGCCATTGTTGAGAACCTCTAACAGATTGCTCTTCATGGTCAGACATTTTATTACATGAAGTTAAAAAACATTAAAATTGTGGGGAGTAAAATAAGAAGGTTCACGACAAATGTATCAAAACAGCACATGTGGAAGGGGTTAATCAAAAAATACTGTTATGTTCTCTGTAAGATATTAATATGTATAGTGAAATAGAGCAGATATATATCCAATTAACAAATAAGCACCATATTTTTCGCTTTATAAGATGAACTTTTTTCCCCTCAGATTTGGCAGGAAAATAGGGGTGCGTCTTATGCGAATATACCTTACCAGCTGTGGTGGAACGGGGTCTCAGGGCCGCTGCGGGCTGGAGACAAGATCTTGGTGCTGAAATCTTGTCTCCAGAGATCTTGGTGCTGAGATCTCAATCTGCGCATACGACGGCCATTTTCCCCAGAGTCCACCACATTGTATACCATGTAAGTGCGGGGGGTCCGGGCTTTCACAAAATGTCGGCTGAGCCCCCACACCGCCTAACATTCGAAACATCCCCTTGCATCTCCGAACACCCCATCCACCCAGTCTAAGGCCCACAGCATCGCCCCTCTCCTGCCATGTCCAGCTTCCTGCAGCAGTCACCCTGGGACCCCGCTCCAGCGCACCCCCAGTAAGCAATAAGACGCACTGACTATAAGACGCACCACAATTTAAAAAAAATATAAAAAATTCTCCTTTTTCTTCCCAAAATTTGGGATGTCTTATAATCCGCAAAATACGGTAATTAATTATAAGATAGGTAAACTGCACATATTGATTTGAAAACATACCATTAAAGGAGAACAGCAGCATTTAAATCAAGATCCCAGAACTCCGACGTACGTTTCGCCCTTGGCTTTCTCAAGGAGTGAATGGGATATGTGATCAGCAGGCACTATATATATTAACTCATCCAATCAGAGTTTATACTATGCCATCAAACCCCAAATGTCTGGATCTTCAGCAAACTAATATTTATGTGGACTTCCAGACATTACCAAGGTTGTTGATGGAAGGAGGGGGGAATAAATCCGGATTTTTTTCATAAGTGCAGGTCAAATTTCTCTCGACTAGAAGTTACATATGATTATGGCCATTTTAACAACTTCTGAAGTCCAGTCTGGAAGCCACATATTTTCTTCTTTGCCCCTTGAAAAATACTGATGACTGCTCTTGTTGAAGGCTTTATTTTGGCTTCTTAATGGCTTTATTTAGTGCAAGAGTTAATCATGAGTCAGATTCCTTTAATCTAGTGATTGGTGGATCTATTAGGGTACATTCCCATGTATCTTCTCTGCTGCAGACTTCCCACAGAGATGCCACAGTGACATCCACAGCAGTACTTACCACCATAGGTATCGTAAAACAAGCCGTACACTTCACCCTTTGCATTGCAAAAGGTGGAATTTCGCACTGATGTCCGATGCATAAATTGACATTCTGTGGTTCTCAACTCTGCAGCTCTTCTCAGTTATGAGGTTCACACTGCTAATATCCAGTGGAACAACTGCTGCATTTTCGCTGTGCAGAAATTTACCCTTAGTTGTCAGATTATATATTCTGGATTATTAGACGGTCATGCAAAAGTGAATGAACTTTAAGACTGCTCTCTCATTAAGACAGAACTTGATTAAAAAATAAAATAAAAATAATGCAATTAAGAGCAATCTACGTTTATCTGCACCAATTTTTATTTATTTATTTTACAAAGTTTTGAACCAGTAAAGTATTTTAAAAAATGACTCTGATGGATAGGGGTTAATAAAGCCATTTCATCAAAATAAACTGCTATGTTTGTGCATAAGATGAATGAACTAGTACATTGCTCCAAATCTGTTTGTCTACATACAGGATCTAAACTGGTGCCTTTCTGGAGCTGGTTGCAGATGGGAAGAGACCTCCTCTTTATACGGCTGCGCTATCTCACCGGTGCCTGGAAGTTGGATACCACTAGAAAGTTGGATTAAATTTCATAATAATTTATGGAAACTTTAATTTGATAAGTGTCCAACTTCATGGACAACTCTGGAGGTCTTGGGTTGATATGGGACTATATTTTATGGTATCCTGAAATAATCTCGTGTTTCATAATCTCTGGTGGTAGCGTACCCGACCGACAGCCGTACATCATTACAGCTGGTGCAGGCATCCTTGTTTGAGGACCACTTGACTTACAATCCACTTTTTTCAGGCCAAACTTTTGACGAGTTTATCAAGCCGGGTAAAAAGGTGAAATATGGCAGACATTTTTTCAAATGGTTGTCATATTTTTGTTTTTGTTTTCTGGTTTTGTTTTTTTTAACATATAATTTAAATTCTGTCTAATGGCATAAACACATTAATAAAAATGTCCCTTTTTACATATATTTGTTATCCATTGTTTATTTTTAAGGTCTAATAGGCATGATGGTGAAATGTAATTTGTCGTGTCTTCAGTTAATAAAATTAATAGGGCATAAATAAAAGGGTATTCCCCATCGGCAAAAAAAAAATTGTTGTTCTGTAAAAGAGGACTCTGCACTGGCCGGCTGAAGAGGTCCATATATTAAGTGGATGACTATGCATCTAATATGCTGGCTTGTAATCCTACATTTGTCTGACCAGGCAAGGCAGCAAACAGAAAAGCAGCAATTTGCAGGAAGTGCTGATTCCTGGATTCCCTGGTCATTTCCTTTGTTGTAAAAAATAAACTCTTTAATATATGTTGAACTTAACACACAATGTAATAGTGGTTGCAAAGCAGAATACATTTTTAGCAATCAAATTATTTGGCACCTAATGCGTTAACGGTTGTTAATTCGAAGTGGGTGTTAGCAGATATTTTTCACTGGGGGTGTGTACTTCTCTCTGTATGATGATGAGCAATCATAAGCGGCCAGCAACACAGCAGAAAAAGAACACGCCCCCACCTTAGCTTAGAGCAGGTTTCTCGGTGTGTAAAATGTATGATACCGCCCTGATTTCCTGGTCTAACCTCCTGCGTGATTAAAATAAATGAACGCCTTTCAGATAAGGCTCCTGTGGGGGAGGGGCTGAACAGCTGAGCTTAGCGGTGTGATATTACAAATCCTTCTATCACCTCTCCTCTCATAGCACTGTCAGCTCTGCTGTACTGCCCGTCTTCCACACTGTTTGTAAGGAGATGTGTCAGTAATCAGACTTATTTCTGTTGTGCTCTGGCAATTTGTTCTTCCGTTGCAGTGAGATCAGGGCTATCGTTACATCTCACACAGGAGTAGCCCAGAGCAGACTTCTCCTGTGTGACATGTAATGACAGCCTGATCTCATTGTAGAATAAGTACAAATTGCTTGAACAGCAGACATACAGTGGCTTGTGAAAGTGTTCACACCCCCCCCCCCTGGCTTTTTACCTACTTTGTTACATTCCAAAAATATTTCCACAGGTTGAAATCAGATTTGTGTGTGATGCTTCAGCACTAAATAGTCTAAGTTTGTGAAGTGAGAAAAATGTAGGCATAAATTACATTTCTGGGATCAAATAACTAAAAATTGTCATGTGCATATGTATTCACCCCTTTTGCTATGACGCCCCTAAAAATTTCCGGTGCAAGCAATTATCTTCATAAGGCATATTCTTAGTGAAAATCCACCTATGTGCAATCGAAGTTTCACATGGTCTGTCAGTATGTACACACTTTTTCTGAAAGGCCACACAGGCTGCAACACCACTAACCAAACATCACCATGAGGACCAAGGAGATCTCCAGACAAGTCAGAGACAAAGTTGTTGAGAAGTACAAGTCAGGGTTGGGTTATATAAAAAAAAAAAAATGTAAAAAAAATATCCCATTCTCTGAGGATCCCCCGGAGACCATCAAATCTGTTATCAAATGGAAAGAACATGGTGCAACAACAAACCTGCCAAGAGTGGGCTACCCACCAAAACTCTCACCCCGGGCAAGGAGGGCATTAATCAGAGAGGCAGCACAGAAACCAAAGGTAATCCTGAATGAGCTGCAGAGTTCCCAAGCCGAGACTGGAGTATCTGTCCATATGACCACAATAAGCTATACACTCCGTAGAGGTGGCATTTATGGAAGAGTGGGCACAAAAAAAGCCTTTATTTACCCACAAAAAATTGTAAGGCTCCTTTTGAGTTTGCCAAAAGACGTGGGAGACCCCCCCCCCCCCCAAATGTATGGAGGTAGGTGTTGTGGTCAGATAAGACCAAAGTTAAACTTTTTGGCCCCCAAAGTTAACATTATGTCTGGCGCCAAACCAACACAGCTCATTACACCAAGAACACCATCCCCACAGTGAAACATGGTGACAGCATCATGCTGTGGGAATGTTTTTCGGCGACAGGGAAGATGGATGGTGCGGGGATACAGGGATATTCTTGAGCAAAACCTGTTTGTCAGTGATTTGAGACTGGGACAGAGGTTCACCATCCAACAAGACAATGACCCAAAGTATACTGCTAAAGCAACACTCGAGTGGTTTAAGGGGAAACGTGTAAATGTTTTTGAGTGGCCTAGTCAAAAGCCCAGACCTTAATCCAATTGAGAATCTGTGGTCCGACTTGAAGATTGCTGTTCATCAGAGGAAACCATCTAACTTGATGGAGCTGGAGCAGTTTTGCCTTGAGGAATGGGCAAAAATCCCAGTGGCAAAATGTGGAAAACTCGTAGAGACCTATCCAAAGCGAACTGCAGCTGTAATTGCTGCAAAAGGAGGCTCTACAAAGTACTGACTTTAGGGTTTGAATAGTTATGCACACTGAAGTTTTCAGTAATTTTGTCCTATTTTTTTGTTTGCGTCACAATAAAAATAAAATCAAATGTTCACAGTTGTAGGCATGTTCTTTAAATGCCAAGGGGAGTGAATACTTTTGCAAACCACTGTAAGTGTGAGTACATCATAAAAGGAGTACTGTCTGAAAATTTACTGCCAGAGAACTGTCTGATAATTCCCAGTTGGACTTAACAAAACTTAACTCATTAAGTGCTAAATACTTTGATTGATAATATCTGTTCAACAGAGAATACATAAAATGCCTAACCTTAGTTAGTTTGTCCAGGATTTAGATATTGATGGCCTGTCAACATCGAAATAAGTACATGTCCAACACCTGACACCAGCTCCCCCAGTGGTCGGATGAACACTGAGTAAAAGCAGAACACGACGGCTCCATACACTGTGCAGTGGCCATTTTCAGGTACAGCAGCAAAGATATCATTAGACTGAACCAAGAGTTTTTAGTGCAGTACCTGAGAATGACCACTACACCATGTATGGTGCTGTGGTGTTCTGGCTCTATACACTTTGTGCATGTGACCTTGAATAATAATAATATAGCGCCAACATATTCCGCAGCGCTTTACAATTCAGATGTTCATACACAGTGGGATCCCTGATGGACACGCGTCCACCCCGACGCACGTTTCAGTCCCCTGACGAAGGCTCTGCCAAAACGCACCTTTAAAACTTAAAAAGAAAATACACATATTTGGTATTGCCACATTCAGAAAAGTCCAATCTATCAAAATCTAAAATAAATTAATCCAATTGGTAAACAGCGTAACGAGAAAAAAAAATCGAAATTACTTTTTCTTTGACCACCACAACATTGCAATAAAATCCAATAAGAGGCACTCAAAATATCATATCTACCCCAAAATGATATCAGTAAAAACATCAGCTTAAGACACAAAAAATAATCCCTCACCCGGTCCCATATCTCGACAATTGAAAACGTTACAGGCCTCGGAAAACATATTCTTTTACCACTTAAGTAAACCAAAAAAAAAAACTAGAAGTGGTTGGTAATCGTACTGACCTGGAGAATCTTATTGCCAGGTCAGTTTTACCATACGGTGAATATGGTAAATAAAAAAATAAAAAATTTCAATGTATGTGGAATTTTTTTTCCCGCTTTTCCAATGCATCACATGATAAAAATGAAGGGTGTTATTCAAAATTACAAGTTGTCCCGCAAAAAAAAAGTCACACCTACGAACATACACAACAACAATAATGCTAGATTAAAGACAACTTTATTAGAGCCAAGACCCTAACCCTGGCATACAAAGCCATCCACAACCTGTCTCCTCCATACATCTGTGACATAGTCTCCCGGTACATACCTGCACGCAACCTCCGATCCTCACAAGATCTCCTTCTCTACTCCCCTCTTATCTCCTCTACCTACAATCGCGTACAAGATTTCTCCTGTGCATCCCCCCTACTCTGGAACTCTCTACCCCAACATATCTGACTCTCGCCTACCGTGGAATCCTTCAGAAGGAACCTGAAGACCCACCTCTTCCGTCAAGCCTACAACCTGCAGTAACCATCGCTCCACCATACCACTGCATTACCAGCTGTACCCTCGCCTGCTGTATCCTCACCCATCCCTTGTAGATTTTGAGCCCTCGCGGGCAGGGTCCTCTTCCCTCTGTACCAGTCTAAGTGATATCTGTATTTGGTATGTAACCCCTCCTCATGTACAGCACCATGGAATCAATGGCGCTATATAAATAAATAATAATAATAATATTAGAGTCAGAATAATTAAAAATATGGAATCAGAGTAAAAAAATCCCACAGGTGGATCAAAATGTAGGGGGTATATAGTAAGAATTGGATCAAGTAGTGGTAACACACAATTAATATAACACCCACAACATTAAATAGCAGCATAATACATGATAACCAAATTATAATCAAAAGGACCATTATGATAATGGTTCAATAAATAATTTCGGTGGGAAGCAGTAAATAAAACTGGAATATAATTCGTATAACTGCCAATCACTAAATGTCATGATCATGCATAGTAAATACTGAAACAGGTGAAAACACCCGACAGCAGTAAATCATATTGCCAGGTCAGTTTTACCATATAGTGAACATGGTAAATAAAAAAATAAAAAAACAATTGTGGCATTGAACTGTTTTTGCAATTTCAATGCACTTGGAATTTTTTTCCCGCTTTCCAATGCATCACATGATAAAAACGAAGGGTGTTATTCAAAATTACAAGTCCGGTAAAAAAAAAAGTCGTTATACGGCTATGTAGGCGGAAAAGTTAAAAAGTTATGGCTCTTGGAAGAAGGGGGATGAAAAAACGGAAAAGTGCCCAGTCATAAAAGGGTTGCGATTTTTAGACAGCCATAATAGTCAAGAATTTTAATGTCTACACTAAAGCCTCAAGCCCACAAGTTCCTGCACTTCTTCTGGGCTGAAGATATCATTAATTTCCTCTTGCTCCTTCTTATACAGGGTGCTTATAGCTTTGGTTTAGGGTCATGAATTGGGTGGATCTTTCCACATTATCCATATTAACAATTATAAGCAGGTCCATAAATTTTGCTAGAAACTGACCTGGCATCCCCAGAACATCCATGATCTCCTTTATAGTGGTGCAATAGGCCCAAGAAGAAAAACAATTACCAGTGAGTGTTCTTTACCGCATACATCAGTACGATAAAAGCCTTACAATAAAGTGCATACATTTGACATCTATGTGTTTTCCATCTTAGAGTCTATCTAGCCCATGTAATACGCCTCTTGTATATTTTGGGACGATCTTCATTCCTTTGCTCACTCCCAGTGATATTGTGGCGCTAGCATAAATCATTTTGGAATCCAAACACATGAAGAAATTTAGTAGCATACACAATGACAATTCATGCAAACATTTTGGAAATTCCAGACACGTCTGTTTTCAGAAGAGTTGAGCCTTAGAGGGAAGCCAGGAGAACAACAAGTGTCCACAACCCTTGTGTCATGTACCCTAATTAGATTGATTGTTCTCAGTGGGAGAAAGAAAATAATAATCTTGTAGTTATGATACGTTTTAATGGCTAACAAAAATATAATAAGTGATGTTACAAAGCAAACTTACGAGAATGCTTAGGTCTCTTCATCGGGCAAGGTATAACAAAGTATCTGAATGTACAATAAAAAAGTTATATTGTACAATGTTAGCCAGGAAAACCGATGTAAATACTTTTATGCCCAAAAATGACAAAAGCATTCTCGGAGTTATTCCTCTATTGAGTAACCAGAAAAAATATATATTTGCAAGCTTTCAGAGCAGAGAGGCTTCTTCCTCAGGCAGGTTTACAAATCTGCCTGAGGATGGAGCCTCTCTGCTCTTAAAGCTTGCGAATGTATATTATTTTTCTGGTTAGCCAATAAAGGTATCACTCTGAGAATACTTTTGTCATTTTTGGGCATAAAAGTATTTACATCAAAGTATCTGAAGAAACACAAATATGTACACAAAAAGATCAGAGACATGGCATAACAAATGGACATTTAAATAACGAACAACCTGAGCTCAGAGAGTGAATCCTTAATTAGCTTAGATTAGTGGTGTGACCGTTTTATTGTCCCAATATCCATGTAGCATCAAAGACCTGATGCCCTCACTGTTTCTGAGCAGATTCCTCAGATTTTCTAGTGAGTCATAAATCCTTGTGACAGATTTAGTCCTGTGTGGAGGGTACAAAGACTCATCATTTTTTGTTCCCAGAGCCTTTGGTGTTTTTGTGATTTGAAGTTGCCTTTTAATATGACAACTTCCATATTGTTTATATTGTGTCCTGGACCACAGAAATGTTTAGTCCTAGGTAGATGTGGTTTTTTTTGTATGTAATCATGTGGCGATGAGACCTCATTCATCTAATTTTCTGTCCTGTTTCTCCAACATAGAGACCCCCAGTAAGACATCTAGTACACAGAATTAAGTACACCACATTGGAAGAAGAACATGTGAATGTCCCAAAAATCTTATAGTCCTGCCTTGCATTGCGGATCTGTATCCGGTTTGTGGTCATTACATCAGTGCAGGTTTTGCAGCTCTTCACATTGCAAGGATAGGTTCCTCTTGGTGTATCAGAAGGCATTGAACTTCTAATCATGATATTTCTTAAATTTGGATGTTTTCTGTAGCGCAGTAAGGGATGATCTTTGAATATTATTTTTAGCCGGTCATCCTTGTGTAGGATATGGTGAAGGTTATTTTAGCAGTTTTTCTCAACACTTTAAGCTGTGGATTGTAGGTCACCACCAGAGATACACAATTGTTTTCCTCTTTTTCTCCATATTGAAGTAGTTGACTTCTAGGGATCCTTGTGGCTCTAATGATCTGATCATCAATGGAGGTGGGTTGGTAGCCTTGATTTAAAAATGTCTTTTTAAGATGAGTTAAGTGTTCATCCCTGTCTATTGGGTTGGGACAGATACGATTATATCTGTGGGCCTGGCTGTAGACAATGGACCTTTTAATGTGTTTTGGGTGGAAGCTGTCCCATCTCAGGTTTGTGGACAGGTCAACTGGCTTCAGATATACATGGATGTCTGGATTGAACCATTTTGAATACTTATGGTGGTATCCAGAAAGTTGGTTTCTGTATTAGAATGGTCCAATGTCAAGTTTGTGGTGGGATGAAAGGTATTGAATCTTTCATGGAATTTTATAAATTCTTGTTCAGAGTCAGCCAAGATTATTAAGATGTCATCGATTTAGTGGAAATAGGCCAAGGGTTTGATGGATCAGGATGCTAAAAAGTCATTTTCCAGTTTAGCCATGAAAAGGTTGGCATACTGAGGTGCTATTTTGCTGCCCATAGAGGTTCCGATGCATTGTAGCTATAGCTCCTCACTAAAACAGAAAAAGTTATGCGTGAGGATAAATCTGGCGAGCCTTAATACAGACTCAGGAGGGATCCCATTGGCTTCAAGAAACATTTGGCAGGCGGTGTGTCCATCTTCATGTGGGATGTTAGAGTATACTGATTCCACAATTATAGTGGCTAAGATTGCACCCTTTATGAGGGGACCTATTGTAGATGACTTTTTCAAAAAGTCCCTGGTGTCCTGTAAATAAAATTTTCTCACCACTCCACTAAGTTAATTAAGGATTCACTCTCTGAGCTCAGGTTGTTCGCTATTTACATGTCCATTTGTTATGTCATGTCTCTTCTCTTTTTGTGCATATATTCGTGTTTCTTCAGATACTTTATATACCTTGCCTGATAAAGAGACCTAAGAAGTCTCATAAGCTTACTTTGTAACATCACTTATTTTATTTTTGTTAGCCATTAAAAGGTATCATAACTACAAGATTATTATTTTGTTTCTGCCACTGAGAACTATCAAAACTTTTTCAACTGGCTAACACAGTACCAACATTTTTTTTTCTTGTTTCATAATTAGTAGCCCACTATTCTGATGATACTTGTTACTTTCAATTAACATGTAAGTAGTACGCACTATGGACCTGATGCATAAATGCGTGTGAGGGCAACAAACATGGACACGGCCCTACCAAGCAATTACATCAACACTTTAATATGCTAGCTATGGACAACGTCGTAAAGGCATAGTATATGCAATATATACTGCCTTTACTTATTCTACACCTAATCGAGAAGGCGCATTGAACTGTTTGTAACCATTTCTGCCATGATATACAGTTAATGGGCACAATAGATGGTGAACATCACCAGGGAGAGATTATTCATTGCGGACTAGTGATTAACAACAGGTCAGGTTTAATTGGCAGAAGCTTAGACAATGGGTGCAGTCAGATTGGCCGTATTACCCGCGAGAGGATCGCATCGAAATCCTTGGACTGACCCATCGGCTCTTCTGTCCTGAGCATGACAGCTGCATATAAACACATGTTGTCATGCTCAGTTCAGGAGAACCGCCGGCCAGTCTATGCAGCGTGATGCAATCCTCTCGCGAGTAATACGGCAGTCTAACTGCACCGTAATGCAGATTAACTACTGCTGGAATAATTTGAGATATATGTGTGTGTGTATATATATATATATATATTCATGTGTATATGTGAGATATATGTGTGTATATATGTACATATATATATGTATATATATATATATACTGTATGTGTATATGTAGAGAGAGAAAACAGGAGATATAACAGAGTGTGAAAACTGAAGTATTTCAAGAATTCTTTTTATATGGAAAGTCAGCTAAAAAAAATGTATGTATAATATATGTAGAAACACACACACACACACACACACACACACATATTTTTTCTTTTCTTAAGGTGACTTTCCATATTAAAAGATGTCTTGAAATCTTCCAGTTTTCACATGTGGCTGATATTTCCTGTTTTACGCAACACATTTGTTAGCTTTGTTATACTATAGAGCCAGAGCCGGAGAAGCTGAGTAGATTGATATATAGTTTTGTGACAAAAGCTCCAAAGTAACTTGTATTTTAATCATTTAAACCTCGACTCTTTCTGGGATTTTTGGTCCAGTGTGCGGTCCGATGAGGGGCTGATAGGACAGTGCTGTTAATGAGCTGTTTACACCAAGTGATGTGCTGCTGATAACGGTGATTTTTTATTTAATGCCAGCATAAACGATCCAATCATTGGATGAACAAGCACTTTGTTCTTTTGTTGGGCTATCGCCAGCATGTTTACACGGTCTGATAAACAAGAACAAGTGTTTTTTCAAATGCTCGTTCTCTGACTGTCAGTTCCTCTAAATGCACCTGAAGGTGAGATGGTAATGCTATACTCGCATGTAAGACTATGTATACATCGGATGCTCTCTGGTCTCGGTTGGAGGTGGTTGTTCTCCATCTGTTTTTAGAGACTATATAAGTCTAGGGACATTTTTCTGACCCTTGACGCGCATTCACACATGCCACCTGCTGTGCTGTGTATAGAGGCAATACAGGATGGGAGGGCCACCAATAGGGAACTTTAAAAAAATAATAATAATTACGGTAGCTACAATAATTGAAAGAACAAACCTGTATTATAATATTTATAGCTATTCTTCAGATATGTATCTACATGATGACATTTCTTGACGTTCACAGCAGTACAGCTCAAATGTGATTGGTATGATCACATCCAGAAATTACAATGTTAACATTACTATAACATCCAGTTATTGGCAAGAAATAATCTAATAACCTAAAATAATTTCTAGACAAACAATTGATTTGTTTTTTTAGCTAGAGGGACACATTGGTTTTCTTACATTGCTAATCAATGTCGGCAAGAAAAACTGATATGCTTAGCTTGCTTCAAAATGGAATTGCTGCCTCAGCAGAACAATAATGTCTAGATATATTGCTTAGAAAGTCCACCCTTAGGCCGGTTTCACACGTCCATATATTTCCGGTAGTGGAGATATCCGTGTCCTGTATGTGTCACACGTATGGCAACAGTGTGCTGCATCAGGATCACACTGACCGGCGCCTGGGAATCAGCGGTACAGGTAGCGCTGTTCCCAAGCGCTGGGTGCTGAACGCTGCCCTCATCATGGTTCCTGCCGGTGCTGCGATCAGCACCAGCAGGGACAATGATGAGGGTAGTAGTGTCTTCTACTGCAGTGTCCCTGTGTAAAAATAAGATTAAAATAAAATCCATATACTCACCTGTCCCAAGTGTCCCCCGCTGTAATCGTCTGACCGCTGACGCCGGGGAGAATGAGCCGCTCCAGCAAGCGGCTCCGGAGCTGCATTCAGTGAGTGACAGGACACCGCTACTGATCTCAGCTCTGGGGCCCACTTGCTGGAGCGGCTCATTCTCCACAGCTCCCCAGCGGTCAGAGGATTACAGCAGGGGACACTTAGGACAGGTGAGTATAGGGATTATATTATTTTACTCTTATTTTCACAGGTGGACACTGCGGGAGCAGACACTACTACCCTCATCATTGTACCTGCTGGTGCTGATTGCAGTACCGGCAGGGAACGATGATGAGGGCAGCATTCAGCATCCCGGCGCTTGGGAGCAGCGCTAACTGTAGCGTTGATTACCAGGCGCCGGTACGTGTCACACTGATGACTCACAGATGCCATCCGTGTGTGTTCAGCATGAGACACTTTTGCAGACCCCGCATCCACAAAAAACGGACATGTCAGTGTGTGGAGCACATGGACATGTGTCACCCCAGGCCTGGATGCCACAAACTTGTAAGGCTGTGTCTGAGAGCAGGAGGAAGGTTCTCTGGTCATGGACCATTTGCATGCAGCACCTCCTGTCCCTGGCCAGTAGGGGGAGCAGGCTGCCCCTATAAAATCTGGAACTGAGGGCAGGGTTAGAGAGACCAGGACCCACTTCTGAAGCATCCAGAAGGGTTCCCAGAAGAGAGGGACAGGTCAGCCGCAGCTGAGGAGTCCAGGAGGTAAAGGAGGAACAGAAAGCCAGGGACAGAGGCGACGAGAGCCGGTCCTGGCTGAGAGAGAACTGCATAACCGGACACTGGGGTCCGAGGCTGTCAGGGTTGCAAGCCCGGCAGCAGATCACCTACCTGCGAGGGATTTTAGGTCCCTTGGCCTAAGAAGCCTGGAGGCTCCGCCACACAGAGGGACCGGTACAGCACGGAGAAGCTACAGGTACCTAAGGCCCGAGTCGCAAGCCATACTGGCGTAGTACACGGCAAGCTCAGGGACGTGGGCTATCATACCACTAAAGGGGGAGATAGTCAGCAAGGGCAGAGAGAGAACGGTAGGCCTACCCACTCACCCTGACCAGTGGAGCTCGCCCGAATGCTCTCAGACACCCAGGCCCATTCCTACCCTGTACTCCTGGTTTGTCTGTAATAAGATCTGCAGTAAAAGACCCTGGACTGCATTATTGGACTCTGTGTGATTACTGCGGCGCCTGCACCATCACCCCCAACATCCTATTACACTGCCCTGAGGCTACACTCCTCCCGTGGGGAATTATCCTATCCCTGTGCTGCATATCTACATCAGCCTCAGTGGTCTGCCTTGCAGCGGCGGTTATCCCTGACCGCAATCCACGGGTGGCGTAGTCGGACTTTCAAAAACCTACAAATACACTGCCACAGCATTTGGTCTGACCACCCTGAGCCACGGGACCGGGTCGCCACTACTACTCCCAGCATTGCCCTGAAGCCCAGTTCCGAGTGCCCCACGGCCCAGGGGGCGAGTCAGACACATGGTCTGTGGAAACACACTGACATGTGCGCCGACACATAGATTAGAATGGGTCTGCGTGTGTCAGTGTCTCTAGTACGTGTGGAAACTGTCACCACACATACTGGAATGTATAGTGTAGGTTCCCCATGTGCCGCCAAAACAGTTGTGTTGCCATAAGACTTGGATCTCTAAAGAATTCCTGTTGAATCTGGTCCAAAGACAACAGCATCAGATAGGACAACCCAATGTAAAGGTTTCTATATATATATATATATATATATATATATATATTTATATATATTATTATTTTTTTTTTTAAAGATTATAAACACTCTCAGGGGCAATCTTTTATTTAAATGCATTTGCTACAGGGTTTAATTAAAAATGTTAGATCATTTTTGGTTTTAACAGCGTCTATGTCTCACAGTACATTTACAGTGACCTTATCTGCCTCAGTATCTGCTAATATTCTTTCTTCTGAACTAAGCTTAAAGGGATTGTTCAGAAATGACATATTGAGGACCTATTTGTGGGATAGGTCATCTATATGAGATCAGTGAGTTTCCGACACTTTGCAGTCCCACTGATTAGCTTTTATCTGCTCCTGCCAAATATACGCAATGCACAGTGCGGAATAAAGCAGCCCCATACATTGTTTAATGTATGTCTTTTATTTCATCCCAAAGTGTTTAATGGGGTTGAGGTCAGGGCTCCGTGTGGCCTGTCATGTTCTTCCACACCTATCTCCCCCACCATACCTTTATAGACCTGGCTTTGTGCACTGTGGCTCAATAATGCAGGAACACATTGAAGCTACAATTGCCAAACATGTCTTGCATGCTGAAGCATTAAGATTTCTCTTAACTTGAACCAAGAGACCCCTGAAAAACAAGCTCCTAGCATTATCCCTCCTAAACTAAACATTACCATTGGCACAACGCAGTCAGGCAGGTAACGTTCTCCTGGCATTTGCCAAACTTAGACTTGTCCATTAGATGCCAGATAGAGAAGATTGATCACTCAATAAAACTTGTTTCCACTGCTCCACTGTCCGTCCAGTGGCAGAGTACATTACACCAAGCACTAGGCATTGTGCTTGGTGATGTAAGGCTTGCATGCAGCTGCTTGGCCATGAAAACTCATGCCATGAAACCACCAGGGAGAACAGTTCTTTTGCTGATGTTAATACCAGAGGAGGTTTGGACTCTTCAGTTACTAAGTCAGCATAGCATTGGTGACTATTATGCACTGTGCCCCTTAGCACTTGGCGACTCTCTTTACATGGTTTCCACTTTGTTGCTGTTCCTATTGCTTCCACTTTTCAAGAAAGCAAGTCATAGTTGATCATGGGATATTTAAGAGGGAAGAAAAGTCATAAACTGATTTGTTATAATGATGACTACCTATTACAGGACCATGCTTATATAAGAGATCTGTTTAGATGGACCCATTCTTTGGCAGATGGCATGACGAGGGGCTGGATCTTCTACACCTGTACTAATGAGAGTGAATGTAAAAACTGAATTTGGTGATTAAAGTTTGTCCCAATATTTTTGTCTAAAATATGTGTAATATATAATACCATATACAGCAGTGTTTCCCAAACTCCAGTCCTCACGGCCCCTACAGGTCATGTTTTCAGAATTTCCCTAGTTTTGTACAGGTGATTGAAGTATCATCAAGGCCTCAGGAATTCTCTCACCTGTGCAACACTGGAAATCCTGAAAACATGACCTGTGGGGGGTCGTGAGGACTGGAGTTTGGGAAACTGTCGTAGAGGAACTGCTTACTTCACAATAATGTCACTAACAGTACAAGCCTGTGCTACTATCCTATCATTAATTTGAATGAAGAAGTGGGCTTTTAATTCCTTTTTCATTCTTCTGCCTTTTTGGTTTCTTCCAAACTTTGTTCCTTAAACCTGTAAAAGTGGAAAATCCCCCTCCTGATTCTTCAAACAAAGACTTTTATGGTGTAGCTGTTAGACATGCTATAATATATAAAAAGCTTTTTTGTTGGTGACTGACCATTATGTCAAAGAACAAAGATGAACCAGTCTTGAACCCCAGTTTAGGCTCTCTTTAGAAGGGAGTTATACCTCCTGTGCTTCTGTATATTCTTTGGTTTGTATATAATAGTCACCGCCCCTTGGACCTTTTTACACATTCCGTTCAGAGGTGCTGATCAGTTTTTAGTTTCTTTGTAATATATATTTGGAAGTAGTGACTACCTTCTTCGTTGGCCACGGTTGCTAACTTGACTTTTTACTTTTTGTGGACACTCAATATTTTGTAATGGACACATTGGAAAACCACAATAAATCATGATTATAAGTGATCTATGTCAACAGCCCATAATTCTGATATAAAGAAATTCACTGTATTCACTGTAAACAGTAAAATAACGATAATTACCGTGAAAAAAAATCTGTATACGTTTCCTCATCCTCAAAAAATCATGGACACCTCAATTTTTATTTTACGAACAGGGCATAAAAGTGGTATATTTTTCTTAGACTGTCCTGTAATTTCTGGACGGTTGGCAACCCTGCCGGGTACTCCTACCATCCCAGCAAAATAAAGTTGATACACAATTATTTTCAAATGCTTTACTGTGTTTTATTTTAGTCGACCTATCTGGTCTTTTTCACAGAAAATCTGTACAAAATACATGATCCATTTAAAGTGCAAACAAAAGATACCCGGGTGGAGAGGGGTTGAGAGCAAAGAAATGGAGCAGTAGTAAATGAGGTATACATATTCATCTCAATATATACAGATGTATAAAAAATATACAGTACATATGAAAATATTAAATAACAGCGGACATAAACTAGAAATGGGATTACAATGTGGTTATCGAAGAGCTCTTTTTGAGTAACGTGGCATACAGAACTATATCAATATGTTCTGAGTAGTGATGAAAGAACGTGCTCGCCACTACTCAGTACTCGCCCGAGCATCATGGTGCTCGACAAGCTCGGCGAGTATTTCCGGGTTGGTCGGGTGGGAACTCGGGTCCCCTCCCTGCATGTTTGGCGCTCTTTAGAGAGCCAATGAACATGCAGGGATTGCCTGCCATGCACTGTAATGCCGTAGCCATGTTGGTTGTGGGCATTACAGTGACTGGCTGGCCGCACTGCGTCATCAGGTCTATATCAGACCTGGCGCCGCCATGCTCGTCACAGTCACTCCGGATCAGACAGTGTAGGGAGAGCTGCTGCTGCGTCAGGGAGAGATTAGCTTGTGTATTAGGTATACATACAGTTTTCAACTGGTGCATACTAATTAAAGT
Source organism: Phyllobates terribilis (assembly GCF_046119375.1). Lineage (NCBI taxonomy): Eukaryota > Metazoa > Chordata > Amphibia > Anura > Dendrobatidae > Phyllobates > Phyllobates terribilis. Next base: position 120,896,886 of record NW_027362762.1, on the reverse strand, counting down.
TCAAAAGTAGAATAATTCACACCTTAGGATAATGGTAAGGGAAAATCGCCCAACATGAAAATCAAAATAGAGAAAAAACACGCGATCAGGAAAATCCAAGAACTAGGTAATTGATATAAAAATTAGCTTTTATTAAATATAATAAGATAAAAGATATCTGACAAAGGCGGTGCAAAACACATACAATGTAAAAAATCCATCATAATGAAGGACCAACTAGGTTCATACTGTGAGAGTATGGCACTGTGGCCCATAAATTCATCTCCAATACCTCACATGGTCACAGGTAAAGTCTAAAAGAGGTTATATTACAGATGTCCAAGAAATCTGATTATCTACTGTGGCTAGCTATGCATTAACCATTCATTGCCTAATAAGCATACAGCCAGCCACAACCAAAAGGACAAAAAAGTTAGGAATGGAATGTATACAATATATATACCTGGTGTCACGGGTGTGTTGCCACGAAGATCGTCACGAGTACACAGCCTGACTTCTCGCAGCTGACTTGTTGGTGCTTTGTGTTTTTTCGGCAGTGAAGGAGTTAATTCTCTCTCTCTCTGGGCTAGCTGAGGTCCAGCCTCGCCCAGCTGCAATCAATGCTTCTTTAGTGAGACTCCTTCATATTCCTGCAGGTCTGTTTGGGAGGTGTCGGTGAAAGCTTTTCATTCAGACTTACAGAGCGGATCGTGGTGTTTGGAGTTGCTGAGATAAGTGTATTTGGAAGTGTTTTTTCCCTTTCCTCGCTTTATCATTTATCTCCTTTCCCGTTGGTGTTCCCTCTGTTGTAGTTGTGTAGAAGTTGTATGCAAGGTGGTTTTGGTTTTTCCCTTGTACTGTCTCGTTCGTCTAAATACTGTGTGTGGGCATATTATTTCTGGTTCCCAATTGTTGTGATCGGGGTCCTTCTCAGGACTAGATTACTGAGGTGCAGGGATCCTCAGGAGGTAGGGGTTACGCTGGCGGCCTGGACCTCTGTACCTTTAACAGTACCTCCAGGTTGAGGGATTAGTCAGGGCCCCAGCTTAGGGTCAGCTTAGGCCCCCTACCTCCAGTATTCTGTGACAGTGTGACATTTTCACCGACCAACTTAGTTTTTCTCCAGCTACCATGGATCCAGTAGCCGGTCTAGCTCGGCAGTTGCAGAGTTTGTCCATGGGGCTGGCGGACGTTAGGTCCAAGGTTTTGCATCCTCTGGAGCAAGCCGGACCAGAACCTAAAGTAGCTCTCCCTGACAGGTTCACTGGGGGGCGGGACAAGTTTTTTGTTTTCCGGGAGGCATGCAAATTGTACTTTCGGCTGCGGCCTCGGTTATCGGGCAGCGAAGAACAAAGGGTGGGAATTGTCATCTCGCTCCTACAAGGGGACCCACAATCTTGGGCGTTCTCTCTTCCCCCAAGCTCCCCGGTTCTCCAGTCAGTGGATAGGTTTTTCGCTGCTCTGGGACTCGTATATGATGACCCAGATCGGATCTCCCTTGCTGAGTCTAAGTTACGTAGGATTCAGCAGGGAGATCGTCCGGCGGAGGAATTCTGTTCGGAGTTCCGTAGGTGGGCCACGGACACCCAGTGGAATGACCCGGCTCTTAGGAGCCAGTTTTGTCATGGTTTATCCGACAAATTACAGGATGTGTTGGCACAGTATGACTCTCCCGCGTCACTGGAAGCCGCTATGGCCCTTGCCATTCGCGTTGACAGACGGCTTCGGGAGAGGTGCGGGATAACTCTACCCCCTGTAATGTCTCCACCTCCTTCAAGGTCCCCTCATATGGTGGTTCCCCTGGTCAGTCCGGAGGAGCCTATGCAATTAGGAGGGACATCTTTTCGGGGAAGGGGACCGGTGGAGCGCCATAAGACAGGAAGGTGTTTCCTCTGCGGGAAAAAGGGACATTTTATTGGGGGGTGTCCATCCCGTCCCTTGCAGAGTAAAGAGTCGTCGAAAAAACTGTTGATCCCAGGTTGTGTGGTGGACGGCAATCTGGGAGTAGGTATTTCGTCCCTAGGTTCGTCTCAGTTTCTCGTACCGGCGGAGGTGGTGGTGGGTGCGAGAACTGAGAGGATATCTGTTCTTCTGGATAGTGGGGCCGGGGCTAATCTGGTTGATGCTCGGTTTGCCCGGGTTCAAGGTATGCGATTGAGTGAGTTGGCTAAACCCATCCCCATATTCTCGATCGATGCCAGGCCTCTCGGTCAGGGAAGTTTTTTGCAAGCTGTGCATGGCGTAAAACTTCAAGTGGGGGCAATACATAAAGAACTGTTGTCTTGCTACGTGTTGGAGGGTCTTCCCACTCCTATAGTGTTGGGCCTTCCTTGGTTAGCTAAGCATAACCCGGTTATTAATTGGCAAACCAGAGAGATAAGCCAATGGAGTAAATTCTGTAATAAAAACTGCATGAACACGGTCATCGGTGCGGTTACTCCTTGGGTCTTACCTCCATTTCTGGCGGACTTTGAGGATGTATTCTCGGAGAATGGGTGTCAGGAACTACCTCCTCATCGCGAGTATGACTGTTCTGTAAAACTGCTCCCTGAGGCCAAGTTACCTAAAGCTAGGTTGTATAACCTTTCTGGTCCTGAGAGGCAGGCCATGAAGGATTATATTTCTGAAAGTCTGGCTAAGGGGCATATTAGACCTTCATCTTCACCGGTGGCCGCGGGGTTCTTCTTTGTTAAGAAGAAAGATGGAGGCCTACGCCCTTGCCTGGATTTCCGTGAACTTAATCGGATTACGGTCCGAGATCCGTATCCGCTCCCACTTATTCCCGATCTCTTTAATCAGATCGTGGGCGCCAAATGGTTCTCTAAGTTGGATCTCAGGGGGGCGTACAATCTGATTAGGATGAAGGAGGGGGATGAGTGGAAGACGGCTTTTAACACTCCGGAGGGGCATTATGAGAACCTTGTCATGCCATTCGGTCTGACTAATGCCCCGGCGGTGTTTCAACACTTTGTTAATGATATTTTTCGCCACCTGGTGGGACAGTTTGTTGTCATATATCTGGATGATATCTTAATTTACTCGCCGGATCTGGTGTCTCATCAGGAGCACGTTAGACAGGTGTTACAGATCTTGCGGGATAATAAACTGTATGCCAAGTGGGAAAAGTGTGTGTTCGCCGTACAGGAACTCCAGTTTTTAGGCTTCCTGGTTTCAGCGTCCGGTTTTCGTATGGACCCTGGGAAAGTGCGGGCAGTTCTTGAGTGGGATCGGCCGGAGAATCTTAAGGCACTACAACGTTTCCTGGGGTTTGCTAACTATTACCGGAAGTTCATTCGTAATTTCTCGTCCATGGTTAAGCCTCTCACAGACATGACTAAAAAGGGGACGGATTTTTCTAGGTGGTCTGACAAGGCTTGTCAAGCATTCTCCTCCTTGAAAAAATGTTTTGCCTCGGCACCCATACTCATTCAACCTGATGCGTCTCAGCCATTCTTTGTAGAGGTAGACGCTTCCGAGGTAGGGGTGGGAGCAGTATTGTCACAGGGTTCGTCCCCTGGTAAGTGGCATCCGTGCGCCTTTTTCTCTAAAAAATTGTCGTCCGCTGAGAGGAATTACGATGTCGGCAATAGGGAACTCTTGGCCATTAAGTTAGCTTTTGAGGAGTGGCGCCATTTTTTGGAGGGGGCAGTTCATCCAGTCACCGTTATCACCGATCACAAGAACCTGCTATATCTGGAGTCCGCTAAACGTCTGAATCCCAGACAAGCTAGGTGGTCATTGTTTTTTACCAGGTTTAATTTCGTCGTTACATATCGTCCTGGGTCTAAAAATGTAAAGGCGGATGCCTTATCTCGTAGTTTCCCTGGGGCCGGGAATACGGACGACCCGATTCCTATTCTTCAGGAGGGGGTGGTGGTTTCGGCAGTATGCTCTGAGCTGGAGGAGGAGATATTGGAGGCTCAGGGGGACGCCCCTGTTGGACCTCCGGGGAGACTGTTCGTTCCAGATCAGTTGCGACATAAGGTGATCGAGGCACACCATAACTCAGTTTTTGCAGGACACCCGGGGAGTAAAGCAACTGTGGATCTCCTCTCGCGTCGGTTTTGGTGGCCTAACTTACATAAAGAGGTGGTAACTTTTGTCGCGTCCTGTGGGGTTTGTGCGCGCTCTAAGACCTCACATACCCGTCCGTCTGGGGCCCTTTTACCTTTGAAGATCCCGGAGCGTCCTTGGACTCATCTGTCTATGGACTTTATTACGGACCTCCCTCCGTCTTCGGGTAAAACGGTCATACTCGTTGTAGTGGACAGGTTCAGCAAGATGGCACATTTTATCGCTCTTCCGGCTCTCCCTAATGCTAAAACTCTTGCGCAGGTGTTCATTGGGGAGATTGTGAGGCTTCACGGGGTACCCTCCGAGGTGGTGTCTGATCGGGGGTCTCAGTTTGTGTCCAAGTTCTGGAAGGCGTTTTGTGCACGGCGGGGGATGCATTTGTCATTCTCGTCGGCTTTTCATCCTCAGACCAATGGTCAGACGGAACGTATGAACCAGAGCTTGGAGACATATCTTCGGTGTTTTGTGTCAGAGAACCAGGAGGACTGGGCTTCTTTCCTACCTCTGGCAGAGTTTGCTCTCAATAATAGGCGGAGCGAGTCCACTGGTAAGTCCCCGTTTTTTGGGGCATATGGTTTTCACCCCCAGTTTTGTACTTTCAGTAGGGGGGGCTCTTCGGGGGTTCCGGAGGAGGAACGATTTTCCTCATCTCTCGCTTCAGTATGGAGAGGGGTGCTGAAGAATCTGAATACTATGGGGAACCGATACAAACGTATGGCTGATAGGAGGAGAGTGTCTGGTCCGGACCTAAGTGTGAACGATCAGGTATGGTTGTCTACCAGGAATATTAAACTTAAGGTTCCCTCCTGGAAACTGGGTCCCAGGTTCATCGGGCCGTACAGAATCAGTTCTATTATTAATCCGGTGGCATTCCGTCTTGACCTCCCCCCTACGTTTAAAATTCACAACGTGTTTCACAGATCATTGCTTAAGAGGTATGTGGCGCCGGTGGTACCGTCACTTTTACCTCCCCCTCCTGTGGTTGTCAATGGTAACTTGGAGTTCCAGGTATCGAGGGTCATTGATTCACGCTTTAATCGCCGGTCCCTTCAGTACTTGGTTCATTGGAAGGGGTATGGTCCTGAGGAGAGGATGTGGGTTCCTGCGTCGGATATTAACGCAGACCGATTAGTTCGGGCCTTCCACACGACTCACCCGAATAAACCTGGCCCTGAGGGTCCGGAGGCCCCTCGTAGAAGGGGGGGTACTGTCACGGGTGTGTTGCCACGAAGATCGTCACGAGTACACAGCCTGACTTCTCGCAGCTGACTTGTTGGTGCTTTGTGTTTTTTCGGCAGTGAAGGAGTTAATTCTCTCTCTCTCTGGGCTAGCTGAGGTCCAGCCTCGCCCAGCTGCAATCAATGCTTCTTTAGTGAGACTCCTTCATATTCCTGCAGGTCTGTTTGGGAGGTGTCGGTGAAAGCTTTTCATTCAGACTTACAGAGCGGATCGTGGTGTTTGGAGTTGCTGAGATAAGTGTATTTGGAAGTGTTTTTTCCCTTTCCTCGCTTTATCATTTATCTCCTTTCCCGTTGGTGTTCCCTCTGTTGTAGTTGTGTAGAAGTTGTATGCAAGGTGGTTTTGGTTTTTCCCTTGTACTGTCTCGTTCGTCTAAATACTGTGTGTGGGCATATTATTTCTGGTTCCCAATTGTTGTGATCGGGGTCCTTCTCAGGACTAGATTACTGAGGTGCAGGGATCCTCAGGAGGTAGGGGTTACGCTGGCGGCCTGGACCTCTGTACCTTTAACAGTACCTCCAGGTTGAGGGATTAGTCAGGGCCCCAGCTTAGGGTCAGCTTAGGCCCCCTACCTCCAGTATTCTGTGACAGTGTGACACCTGGACTCTGGACAGGACCGTGTGGGGACTCACAGATGGACCACGCGTCCACCCCAATGCGCGTTTCGGCGTTGCCTTCTTCAGGGGGCATAAATCACCTCCGGAGGTGTGTTATTTTATATGCTGCCCAACCAATCAGGGATGGGACAAGGACCTTAGATGACGCGTGTAGCGTCACGGCCGTCCGGCCAATCCCTGATGTCAGCGTCATGCAATGGGAGGTGCGGAGATCACGTGGGCCCACGTGATCCCGCAGGTCCTGCATGGAGACGCCGACACCACAGGAGCGCCGAGACAGCCGGCAGCGCGCACGCGCACAGGTCCAGTCGGCCACATATTGTGACAGGGTATTCAATTAAGCTATCATGACGACATAGGCAGTCATATGTCAACCTAAGAATATACAGATGTAAAACGTACACCCTATACATCCCAGCAAATCATATAAACAAGAATGTCCCAATGATGTTGTGTGATTCAAACTAAATCATGAATCATCCAAGGTACATAATTATTGAGCAATAAAAATGCAATTTAATACAGTGTAAATATGTAAATAAAGCTAATAGAGAAACTGGGAAAATGCTCAAATATCCTCTCCAACTGGCATAGGGCTATATAGTGATGATCATGATAATAAATAATAAGTAAAAATAAATAATAAATAATAACTTTGAATCACACAACACGTATACGACATTATTGCAGGATTTTGTGTATTAGGTAGTGTAGGGAGAAAAAACATACATTACACATATCCATCTTAACAAACAGTCCTTTTGAGGACTAATCCATCTGCAGAGATATCAGGCAGGCAGTGTATATAGGCAGGCAGTGTATATAGCAGGCTGCAGTGCATATAGCACAAGAGGCTCCATTCCAGTTCTGCCTTCTGCTGCTGTTAGATATTTCTATACAAATGCCCAGGTCTCAGGGGCCAGGAATAATTTTTTTTGCATTTTAATCCTCATTATTTGCTTAAAAAGCAATCCAGAGAACACGGTTTTTCTGCGCCATTTGCTTGTTGGCACTGCAGAATACAGCCAGGTCCTTTCCATATTACAGCGCTAAAAATCCAGCTATTTAAAACTCTGTTTTCTCCGTCACACGGATTACATATACGTTTTCAGAAAATACTGCCATTTCTGGCCTCCATTAAAAAAAAATTTCAGTGTGTCAGTGAAGCAATTGACACCAGATTGCTGTTCAAAATAGTTACCTACAGGTCAGGTATTTAAAACTGCGTTTTCTCTGTCACACGGATCACATATACGTTGTCAGAAAATACTGCCATTTCTGGCCTCCATTAAAAATTTCCTTTAGTGTGTCATTGAAGCAATTCACAGCAGTTTGCTGGTCAAACTACTTACCTACAGGCCAGGTATTTAAAACTCTGTTTTCTCCGTCACACGGATCACATATAAGTTCGCTCCAAACTCAGTTATTTGTAGTGAGCGTGGAAGATACTGTCCTCCATTTAATATGGGCAAGGCACATGGCAAGGGATGGGGAACTGGACGTGATGGTAATGGTGGATGCAGAGGCCGAGGACAAGGCCGTGGGCAAGCCGAAATTGTGCCACAACATACACCCACATCTTCTCGCCTGACCTTCCTGTCCCAATTTCTAGGGGACCGCATCACACCACTATTGAACCCAGAGCAGTGTCAAAAGGTTGTTGGTTGGATAGCGGATAATGCTTCCAGTCACTTAGCCACCACCACCCTGTCTTCCACACGGTCAAGTCTCAGTAGCCGTGAGTCTGGATCGAATATTCCTCACCCTGATCCTCCTTCCTCCCACCATGCTGAGTACCCAGAGACAACTGATCCCACACTTGGACACTCTGAAGAGCTGTTCACTTTTCCATTTATAGATTCGGGCCTCTCGCCCGGTCCACTTGAAGCGGGGCAAGAGGAGATCACGTGCAGCGATGCCCAAATATTTGAGCAGCCACGATCACACGAAGGCGACGGTGGGAAAGTGTCACAAGAGGTGGACGATGATGAGACACATGTTGCCAGAAAGTAAGGAGGAGGACCAGGGTGCGGAAGTTGAAGACGAGGTGGTGGATGATATAGTAACTGACCCAACCTGGCAGGAGAACATGCAGAGCGAGGACAGGAGCACACAGGGGGAGGGAGGCAGAACACCCCAACAAGCAGGAAGAAGCAGTGTGGTGGCCGCAGACAGAAGGCAGGCAACCGTTCCCCGTAACACCAACACGAAGGAAGTTGCCAGTACAACTGTTAGGTCTTCCCGAGTCTGGTTGTTTTTTAAAGACTCTGCCAATAACCCCAAAAAGGCCATTTGCAACACCTGCCAGGCCAGCATCAGCAGGGGTGGCAAAATGACCAGCCTGACCACCACCAGCATGATCAGGCACATGGCAGCAAAGCACCCAACTTTGTGGGCCGAACCCCAGTGTCTGCGCGTGGCACTATTGCTTCTTCCGCTGTTGTGCATGCAAGCCAATCCCCTGTCCAGGGTGCATGCGAAGATGCCTGCTGCCCTGCACCTGTCGTTGCACACTCTCAAGTAGCAGCATCAGGAAGCACGTCCATGTCCTTGTCCCTGCGCAGCGTTCAGTTGTCCAAACCCCAGTCCTTGGAACTCAAGCGCAAATATGCAGCCAATGCTCCACAGGCCACACTACTAAATTCTCACATTTCACGACTGCTTGCGTTCGAAATGTTGCCTTTTAGGCTCATGGAGACGGAAGCATTCCGCAACCTGATGGCAGTGGCCGTCCCTCGGTACTCGGTCCCCAGCCATCACTATTTCTGCCGGTGTGCTGTCCCCGCATTACACAAGCACGTGTCCCAAAACATTAGCCGTGCTCTCAACAACGCAGTTACCGGTAAAGTCCACCTAACCACGGACACGTGGACAAGTGCTTGTGGGCAGGGATGGTACATCTCACTGATTGCACACTGGGTTAACATAGTGGAAGCAGGGACCCAGTCGGACCTTGGGACGGAACACGTCCTACTGACGCCAAGGATTGCGGGCCCTAGGTCAATCAGGGCTGCCCCCACGGTCTACAGCTCCTGCTCCTCATCTTCCTCAGCCTCCTCCTCCTCTTCAGCCTCCATCTCCAAAATGACCACATCAGTCACAAGCTGGAAGCACTGCAGCACTGCCTCGGCCAAGCGGCAACAGGCTGTGCTGAAGCTAATATGCTTAGGTGAAAAACCGCACAATGCTGAAGAGTTGTGGACAGCTCTGAAAGAGCAGGCAGATTTGTGGCTCACACCGCTGAACCTACAGCCAGGCATGGTTGTGTGTGACAATGGCCTGAACCTGGTAGCGGCTCTGAGGCGAGGCGAGCTCACACAAGTACCATGCCTGGCCCATGTGCTTAACCTCGTGGTTCAGAGGTTTCTCAAATCCTACCCAGAGCTGCCGGATCTGCTTGTTAAGTACGCCGCCTGTGTGCCCATTTTAGTCAGCTACAGCTTCCACCGCCCTTGCAGTGTTTCAGCAGCGTTTGCAGCTTCCGGCTCACAGACTGGTGTGTGATGTCCCCACGCGTTGGAACTCCACACTGCAGATGTTGGGAAGGATTTGTGAGCAGAAGAGGGCAGTTGTTGAGTACCAGCATTAACAAGGCCGTCGGTATTCAGTTCAGACTACACACATAAGACCTCGGGAGTGGACATGGATGTCAGACATATGTACCATCCTCCAAAACTTTGAGGACTCCACCAAAATGGTGAGCGGCGATGACGCCATAATTAGCATCACCATCCCACTTCTCTGTCTTCTGAAACGCTCTCTGCTAACAATCAAAGAGGATGCATTGCAGGTGGAGCACAATGAGATGGAGCAAGGAACCATACAGAATGATTACACACAGCCAAGCCTCATCTCATCCCAACGTGGATTGGGTGACAATGAGGAAGAGGAGGAGGAGGAGGAAGGACAGTAGCTAGTTTCATACACTATAGACGGTACTACCTGCACAACTGACATATCGTCTGTTCAGCATGGATGGCCAGAGGACAGAGAGGAGGAGGAGGAGAGTATGGTCAGTCATCCTCTTGGTGAGGACACGGAAGTCTTGCCTGTTAGTAGTCTGGCACACATGGCCGAGTTTATGTTACGCTGCCTTTCCCATGACCCTCGCGTTCTCAAAATTTTGGGTGACAGTCATTACTGGTTGGTGAAACTTCTAGACCCACGCTACAAGGAGAACTTTATATCTCTTATTCCTGAGGCAGACAGGCCTACAAAAATGGGGCTGTACCAGAAGGCCCTTGTTGTGGAACTATTAGAAAAATTCCCATCTGAAAACGCTGGTGGCAGAGGGCACACTTCGTTGGACAACCAAGGAGTACAGGCGAGAGAGACACAACTTCAATCCAGCAGAGGCAGGGGAACACTGTCAAAGTTCTGGGAGAGTTTTCTCAGACCCTACCATTGGACAGGCCCTGAGGCGCGGGGTACTCTTACAAGGAGTGCAAAGTTTGGGAAGATGCTGAGGGAGTACCTTGCCGACCATACCAACGTCCTCCGTGATTCCGCTGTGCCTTATAATTATTGGGTATCCAAGCTGGATACTTGGAATGAACTGGCTCTCTATGCCTTGGAGGGCCTGCCCTGCCACCAGCGTTTTATCACAGTGGGTTTTTAGTGCCGCTGGTGGAATTATAACTGATAAGCGCATCCGCCTGTCAACTGAAAATGCTGACAGGCTGACTCTTATAAAAATGAACAAGGGCTGGATTGGGCCAGACTTCTCAACACCACCGAATGATGCACCTTTTCACACCCACACATGGGTATACACTTTCTGATTTTGGCTATTTGCTCTTGTCCTCCTCCTTCTCCTCATCCTCCACCACCATATCACCCGGGTGACCGTGGTCCGTGAACACCCACCTAATTTTTTTAAAGTGTGTTCATGATGCACGTAAAAAGAAAAATGTATACAGTATGTTCATGTATACACCCCAGGGGTAAATGTTTGTCAGCCCATACACTTAGTGCATGGGCATTACAAGTAAAGGAAGCCCACTCCTTTCTAATGGGAACATTTTTTGATGAGGCCCTCCTCCATGTCTCTTCCAAGGGGCATTGAAGTGCCTCCAAATTTTTGGCAGCCCTTGCATTTACTGCATAGGCCAACACTATGGGAGACTCTCTTCTTTCTAATGGGAATTTGTCATTACTGTGGCCCTGCTCCATGTGTCTTTAAATTCTTGGTGGGGTTTTTCCTAAAATTGGTCAGCCGTTGGACTCACTGCATACCCTATAACTGTATAGCAGACTCTCTCCTTTCTAATGGCAACATGTCGTACCTTGTTACTGTGGCCCTGCTCTGTGTGTCTTTAAATTCTTAGTGGGGTTTTTCCTAAAATTGTCAGCCGTTGGACTCACTGCATACCCTATAACTGTATAGCAGACCCTCTCCTTTCTAATGGGAACATGTCATACCTTGTTACTGTGGCCCTGATCTGTGTGTCTTTAAATTTTTAGTGGGGGTTTTTCTAAAATTGTCAGCCGTTGGACTTACTGCATACCCTATAACTGTATAGCAGACCCTCTCCTTTCTAATGGGAACATGTCGTACCTTGTTACTGTGGCCCTGCTCCATGTGTCTTTAAATTCTTAGTGGGGTTTTTCCTAAAATTGTCAGCCGTTGGACTCACTGCATACCCAATAACTGTATAGCAGACCCTCTCCTTTCTAATGGGAACATGTCGTACCTTGTTACTGTGGCCTGCTCTATGTGTCTTTAAATTCTTAGTGGGGTTTTTCCCAAATTTTGGCAGCCCTTGCAGTCACAGCATGGGCATTACCACTATGGGAGACCCCCTCCTTTATAATGGGAACATTTTTTTTTACTGAGACCCTCCTCTATGTCTCTTCAAAGGGGTATTGGGTTGCATCCAAATTTTTGGCAGCCCTTGCAGTCACTGGATACGCAGTAACAGTATAGGAGACCCACTTGTTAATAATGGGAACAACAAAGCATAGCTGGCTGATGGCTCTCTAACAATAGCTAGGGCCGGCTGCTGGCCTTTTAAGAATAGTAAGGGCCATCTGATGTCCCTATAAAAATAGGCTTTATGACTTTCAGAGTCCCTCCATCATAAATAAAACAGGATGTGTCTGATGATGTGTCACACACCACATTGCCAGATAAGGTTGTAAAATGTTAAAATGACATTTCCCGGTAAATGCATTTGTCTTAAAAAAAAACGTAAAAAAAACAAAACAATAGGATCTTTCTGTAGCATAAAGAACAGCGTCACCAATTTAACAACAATGTAATCACATTGTTCAGCTCATGCACCTCCTCCTCCATCTCCGAAATGACCACATAAGTCACAAGCTGACAGCACTGCATCACTGCCTTGGCCAAGCGGCAACAGGCTGTGCTGAAGATAACATGCTTAATGCTTAATTGACAAACCGCCCAGCTCTGCAGAGTTGTTGAAAGCTATAACACAGCAGCCTGATCTGTGGCTCTCACCGCTGAACATACAGCCAGGCATGGTCGTGTGTGACAATGGGCGGAACCTGGTGACAGAGAAATGACAGCCGGGTTAGATACGGTTTCCCTCTATGCCAGTCCTTTCACCTAGCTAAAGAATATGGCTGTGGTGAAATACAACTCCCACTGAGAAGCTGTTTCAGATTGAAAAACATTGTGCCCACCAGAGGATTTGATTCTGAGGGCTATCCTTTCTCCCCCGCTCAAGAGCCCCATAGCAGCTGCGAAGTTAGCGCTATCATGAACTCTCCTGAGGTAGAAGCCAAGGCACACCAGAGGATTCTCTGGTGCGACCGTCCAACCCTGCCAAAAAGCAGTCCTGGCTAAGAAAAGTGTGTGTAAAGGTTCCCGGAGAGAACACTCTATGGCTGCTTTTTTACTGAAGAGGAAACACATGCAAACACGGGGAGAACATACAAAGTCCTTGCAGATGTTGTCCTTGCTGGGATTTGAACCCAGGATCCCAGCGCTGCAAGGCTTCAGTGCTAACCACTGATCCAATATGCTGCCGTTCACCCTCTAATATCTAACAGGCTGGAGAAACTTGCACCTACTGCCACTCTATCTTCAGCTCCTTTGTGAGAAAATGTATTTGGGCAGCCACTCAGTCTACCAAATAAAATTCCTGAGAAGGAAATTGGGGATGGCTTTGCTACTGGTACTAGGGGCAGTGCTAATACCATGGCGTTGTACCATAGTTTGCTGGAAATATTCCAGGCTGGTAGGAGGCAAGCAAATTCCCACAGAAAAGTACCAGCAGTAATGTTCAGGGACCCGCGCTTGTAGAAGACGGAGACAACACCGGAAGCAATAGTGACGGCTGGGGACCAAGTATGGACACGAGGCATGAGGCATGTGCAGGGCCGTAACTACAGCCGGGGCACTGCCTCGGGGCCCCAACCACCCAAGGGGCCCCAACCACCCAAGGGGCCCCAAACTGATGGTAAAAAATTGTATTTTAATACTTTAATTTCTCATAAAATACCCAGCTCCTATATTCCCGTCAGACAATGTCACCCGGAGGACAGGAGAGACTATCATTTCAATAATTTCCAGGAGCTCTGCCAGCTGTCAATGAATGGAAACCTGCACTGGCCTGGAGAGTCTCATAGCAATATGTTAGTCTGGAGATCACAGAGAGTTGGCAAGGCAGGCACAGTGCACACTGACTAACAAACTCTCAGCATCATTGAGAGGAGACAGTCTCAGCAGACACAAATAGCTCTGTGACAAACTGTGAGAAGCCCTGCTATTTAATAAACATATACAGTTATTTGAAAATTGTGCAATATTTGGAATTATTCACCTTATTAATTTTCCAAACATATTCACTGAATATTTAACTTCTAAAACTTGTATCATAAACAACAAAATCTATTAAAGGTCTTGCGGAACGTGGTGAAGCCTGTGTGTTGTATACAACAATGCGTAGCAGCTTCACCACGCTCCGCACAACCTCTAGTGATTGAAAGGTTGAGGGGCCCCACTATGAAGTTTTGCCCCGGGACCCCGAAGTTTATAGTTACGGCACTGGGCATGTGGTTGTGAAAAGTTTCCGCTTCCACAAGCCTAAAAGGCCACATTTCAAGTGAGAGCAGCTTTACAGGACTTACTGGCTCCGTACTGTCCCTGGCCACATTCACCTGTCCACGTGTTTGTGGTTAGGCGGTACTTCCCAGTAAGTGCACAGGGGAGGGCATGGGTAATGTTGTTGGACCTGTGCTTGTGGAAGGCGGAGGCGATACCGGGAAATATAGTGGCAGCTGGGGACCGAGTATGGACACCTGGCTGCTGCCGGCATGAGGTTATGAAAAGCTTCTGCCTCCACGAGCCTAAAAGGCCACATTTCAAATGCAAGCAGCTGTCAAAAATTTGGCAGTATAGTATTGCAGCCTGTGGGTGGGTGGCTGGCTGCCTGTATACTTGCGCTTGCATTCCAAGGAATGGGGTAGGGACAACTGAACGCTGCAGTGGGATAAGGACGTGGACGGTGATTGCTGCAAGTCTGCAACAACAGGTTCATGGCAGGAGGCATCTTTGCATGCGCCAAGGATCACTTATGATGGGCACACTTTTAGGCAGTGACCTGGGAGTCAGAGATGCTTCCAGGTGTCTTCCCCATGCTGTTCCCATGACTTTTCAGCACTATATGCATGTGTCTGATGATGTGTCACACACCACATGGCCAGATAAGGTTGTAAAATGTTAAAATGAAATTTCCTGGTGAATGTATTTGTCTTGGTTGAAAGCAATGCAAAAGTGAAAAAAAGCATCAAAAACGCTACGTGTGAACATAGCCCAACGTGTGGAGGAGTATTTTTGGTTTTGGTTATTTATTTTGCTTTATATACATTGTACATGTCATGGAAAGGATGTTCCTTAACATATTTCCCAGGAAAATCCATTTTGGTTTCGTTTTTGAACGTTTTATTGTGAGTCCGTAAAAGTTTCGTAATACTTCTGACAACGTTGTTGACAGAAGTGACCTGGGAGTCAGAAATGCTTCCAGGGGTCTTCCCCATGCTTTCCCCATGTCATTTGAGCACTGTTACCATCGATTTGGGCAATTTTTAGGCCCTCTGCAGACCGCCAGGGAGAGCCGCCTGAAAAATGCTCGAGTTTCCCATAGACTTACATTGGGCTCGTTGCTCGGGTCGAGCACCCGAGTATTCCAATTTGCTCGACCCGAGCAACGAGTACCCGAGCATTTTAATGCTTGCTCATCACTACTTCTGAGGAAATAAACACATTATCAAGGAAAATGTAGTATAATTGTCAGCAATAATGTCCATTGGTAAAAGTTCCCTTGTGGACTGTTTATTTTTCACATTGGGTCTGGGAATTGCATTTCTTTGAAGTTACTTATCACAGCCTAAAGGTGGGGGATAACATCAACTAAAAGTCCTAAAATGCAATTATCCTCACTCAGGTCTGTAGGTGACATCACAGTAGTGGTTACCCCCAGTCACACCCATAAGTCACATCCGAAACCCTAACCTTAACCCTAATCTTCACCCAGGTCTGTATGTGACATCACAGTAGTGGTTCCTCCCAGTCACACCCATAAGTCAGATCCCAAACCCTAACCTTAAACATAATCCTCACCCAGGTCTGTAGGTGACTTCACGGTAGTGGTTACCCCAAGTAACAGGTCGTAACACAGACCTGTTGAAGTGTCTTCACGCGAAACAACTGTTGTCTGCTTTTTTCTTCCCCGCTCTCCCTGCTTGCCGGACTTTTTATCCTCATGGAATAAAGATACTGCTTTTAAGGACTGGTGAGTGCAGCTCATTTCTATTTCTTATGGTTATTTTGGACTGTTTAAACTTTTTTATGAGCTTTTGCACCTGAAATGTTACCAAGTCCTATTTAGGTGTCTGCATTGTACATGTTCAGCTTTGCACTGACTATTGCAGCTGCTTGCAGGTGGTGCAGGTTTTTCACTTTCCTCGCTGTAAGACATCACAGTAGTGGTTCCCCCAGTCACACCCATAAGTCAGAAACCTAACCTTAACCCTAATCCTCACCCAGGTCTGTAGGTGACATCACAGTAGTGGTTCCCCCCAGGCACACCCATAAGTCACATCCCAAACCCTAACCTTAACCCTCACCCAGGTCTGTAGGTAACATCACAGTAGTGGTTACCCCCAGTCACACCCATAAGTGCATATTGAAGCGATACTGTTATAATAGACTATAACATTTGAACACCGGTGGGCAAAGGACCGCATGTCATGGAGATCAATGAAATTCCAGACCTGTAGGTGACATCTCAGGATGGGCATCAAAGGACCAAATTTTAAAAATGTGTGTAACACTGAATGTTGAACTTTTTTTTGAAGGGGGGTGGTGAGTGTGTCAATCAAATTAAAGACTTGTCCCGGTTTCTGTTTCCCCCCAGGCACTGGATCCTATACAGAAAACAAGAGTTGGTTTCTGGTTTATTTTCTTTTATTTTAAAAGACGTTTGCATCTTTTTACTGTATGTCATTTGTCATCTCTTTTTTGTATTCATTAAGCATTGTGACTTTTTTTGTCATATTAAACTACATATGATATCACTCGGATGTATCCACGCTCAGGACCATACCCCGTCATTTTAAACTTTATCATGATTGTGATAGTACACAACTTAGAGTAAGAGGTATAGATCAACTTGGTAATACTACTAGAGGTGGAAAGATAAGCCAACGTTTGGCACAATTAGAAGCCTGCTGGATTTGGACTTTGGATACTGTCCATCCCAAGGGGTTGAATGAACACCTGAGTTTTGTCCCATTTTTGTGATCACCCGTTGCAAATACATGTGCATTATTGTATTGTTTTAAGTGTTTTTATTCACGCCATTTATTTTAATTATCCCTAGATGTTCACACGTCTATCGACATGTCTGATTCTGATCTATTCTGGATGCCCGCATAGTTCCATCATTCTTATGCAATTAACGCAGGAGCTGCCTTTGCGTATGCCACACTTTTAATCAAGAAGATACCAGTATTTACAATCTTTCATCAAGGCTTTGAAGAATTAGTGCTATAAAAGTAAAAACTGTAATATGATGAATTTGTAATTGGCAACATATTATGTGATGTTAAGTATTGTTTTAGAAAAAGATGTTTCATGTGTGTGACAAATGATTAACGTGTATTGATTTGTAATGTTGGAAATGTTAAAAATGGTTTTGTCCTCATTTGTCACAATCTATATATGTAGCACTATATCTTCCCTTTAAGGCTATGTGCCCACGATGCAGAAATGAAGCAGAAAATTTCTGCAGCATTTCTGCATCTCCCTGGCAGAAAAAAACGCATGCAGATTGTGCATGCGTTTTTCCTGCAGAATACATGCGGATCCACATGCGGGTTCACATGCGTTTCCGCATGCAGATTGACAAGCACTTTCCAGGCGATAGCATCACTTGGAAAGTGCTTGACAACTAGGTCACACTGTATAAATCCATGCAAACAGCATGGATTTATACAGTGTGAACCATAAAAATTAAAACAAATAAAGCTATACTCACCCCCGAGGCCCCAGCGTGGCTGCAGCGCTCGTTCCTGTCTGGTTCCCGGCTGCCGGCATATCGCGAGACAGAGCGGTGAAGGGCCTGCGGTCACATGACTGTGACGTCACCGAAGGTCCTTCAGCGCTGCTGGCATTCAGAGAGAAGACGCCGGACAGGTGAGTATAAACTTTATTTGTTATTTTATTCTTTTTTTACAGGTACAATGGTACCCAGGTCTGGATGAGAGTCTCCTCTCCTCCAGAACTGGGTACCATCCGCACATAGAGACGCATAGAAGCCGCTTGTAAAAATGTACAGTCGCGGTTTCTATGCGTCTCAATGCAAGTCAATGGCGGGAGTTCCGCTGCACTTCCGCAAAATTAAATGACATGCTGCGGATTTTTGTACGCAGCATAAACGCTGTGGAAAAATCGGCAGCATGTGCATAGAACATGCGGAATCCCCTTGGGGACCATGGGGTGCGGATTACCTAGCGTTTCACAAGCGTTTCCGCTGCGGAAATTCCGCAGCATAAACGCTTGAAAAACGCTACGTGGGCACACAGCCTAAGGGAACTTATGTGAAGATATGTCTAATGATCGGCCTTATTTTGGCTGTTTGTGGATAGGTTATGCTCATTAGGTTGATGGGTACGATTTAATCATGATTTAATTGCGTTGGTGGTAAGGTTTACCTATGGCAATCTATCTGATTGGCTCCTGCACAGTTGCCTTGGAGACCGGGCACGCTTGCGCGTCATGCTGGCCGCACGCCCCCCAGCTTTCGGCATCTTATCGTGAGGACCTGCGTCGCGGTCAGCTGACTGTGACGTGTTCGTCACGTGATGCCGACGCCGCGGGTCGCTCCGCCTATCGTGACACGGTAAGCGTCATCTAAGATCCTCAAGACAACTGTTTAGACCGGAAGTAGCCGGCTTCCGACACGTGCCGCGATTGACGTGGGCACATTTAAAAGGGACCACACGCATACTGACACATACCCCCTGACGAAGGTTCGCCAAAACGCGCGTTGGGGTGGACGTACACCCTCCAGCCGTTGGCTCATTCTTTGCTTCCTGTACCAAGGGTTGCTATACGCTCTGCTTGGCTCATTCTCTGCTTCCTGCACTTAAGGTAGTTATATACTCTGCTTTTATTGGAATTATGACTTATAAATAGTGTTGAGCGAGCACTAAAATGCTCGGGTGCTCGAAGCTCGGGCCGAGCTCACTGTGATACTCGGGTGCTCGACCCGAGCAACGAGCCCAATGTTAGTCTATGGGAGACCCGAACATTTTTGCGGTGGCTGTCAGTAGACAGCCTAAAAAGTGCCCAAAACGATAGTGACAGTGCTCAAATGACATGGGGACAGCATGGGGATCGCCCCTGGAAGCATTTCTGACCCCCAGGTCACTGCTGTCAACAACGTGGTCAGGGGTATTAAGCCACTTTTACAGGCTCACAATAAAACGTTCAAAAATGAAAGTGAAAGTGCTTTCCTGTGAAATATGTTAACCCCTTAACGACCATGGGTCTTTCTGTTTTTGTGTTTTCCTTTTTTGCTCCCCTTCTTCCCAGAGCCAGAACTTTTTTAATTTTCGTTCAATATGGCCATGTGAGGGCTTATTTTTTGCGGGACGAGTTGTACTTTTAAACACCATCACTGGTTTTACCATATCGTGTGCTGGAAAATGGGAAAAAAAATCCAAGTGCAGTGAAACTGCAAAAAAAATGCAATTCCACAGTTGTTTTTTGGGTCCTTTTTTTACCACGTTCACAGATTGCTAAAACTGACCTGCCATCATTATTTTCCAGATCGTTACGAGTTGATAGACACCAAACATGTATAGGTTCTTTTCTATTTAAGTGGTGAAAAAAAAATCCAAACTTGCTAAAAAAAAAAAAAAAATGACGCCATTTTCCGAGACCCTTAGCTTCTCCATTTTTCGGGATCTGGGGCCAGATGAGGGCTTATTTTTTGCGTGCCGGGCTGACGTTTTTATTGATACCATTTTGGGGTAGATCCGATGTTTTGATCGCCCGTTATTGCATTTTATTGCAAAGTTGTAGCGACCAAAAAAACTTAATTCTGGCGTTTAAAATTGTTTTCTCGTTACGCCGTTTACTGATTGTATTAATTCTTCTTTTATATTGATAGATCGGGCGATTCTGAACGCGGCGATACCAAATATGTGTATGTGGTTTTTTTTTTATATATATATATATTTTATTTTGAATGGGGCGAAAGGGGGGTGACTTAAACTTTTATATATTTTTTATTTTTTTTATTTTTTTAAAAACTTTTTTTTACACTTTCTGCTTGCTTCTATAGTCTCCAGAGGAGACTAGAAGCAGCAGTTGTCTGATTGCTTCTACTGCATACAAGCGATGAGCAGATCGCTTGTATGCAGGAGAAATGCTCACTTGCTATGAGCGCTGACCACTAGGTGGCGCTCATAGCAATTGAGACATGACAACCACAGGCGTCTGCTGCAGACCCTGAGTTGTCATGCCCACCCATTGGTGACCCGCGATCACGTGACGGGGTCACTGATGGGCGGGGCTTAGGACTCCCGGAAGCGCGAGTTAAATGCCACTGTCAGAGATTTAACATATTAACAGCCGTGGGTAGATTGCGATTCCAATAATCAGCAGACATGTGCTCGCTTCAGTGCGGGCTCACCGCCGGAGCCCCCGCTGAACCGGCCTTCCCGACCTGGTGCGTACTATTACTGACCAGGTCGGAAAGGGGTTAAGGAACATACTTTCCAGGGTAAAGACTTGTGTATAAGGTAAAATAACTAACCAAAAACAAAAATACTCCTCCACACCTTGGGCTATGTTCACAAGTAGCATTTTTTATGCATTTTTGCACGTTTGTATTGCTTTCAACCGTGACAAATGCATTCACCGGGAAATGTCATTTTAACATTTTACAACCTTATCTGGCCATGTGCTGTGTGACACATGCATACAGTGCTAAAAAGACATGGGAACAGCATGGGGAAGACCCCTGGAAGCATCTCTGACACCCAGGTCACTGCCTAAAAGTGTGCCCATCAGAAGTGATCCTTGCCACATCAGAAGATGCAGACTTGCAACTATCCCCGTGCAAGTCCTTGTCCCAGGGCAGTGTTCAATTGTACCTCCCCCATAACTTGCAATACAAGCGCAAGTATGCAGCCTGCCACCCACCCACCCCCCAGGCTGCAATACCATACTGCTAGCTTGCTTGCACTTGAAATTGGGCCTTTTAGGCATGTGGAGGTGGAATCTGGCCACCACGTCATGGCTGCGTCGGTAGCCTGGTATTCATACTCAGTCCCCAGCCGCCCGGCGGCCGGGTGTCCACGCTTGGTCCCCAGCCGCCAGGGGGCGGCCGGGTGTCCATACTCAGTCCCCAGCCGCCCCGCGGCCGGGTGCCCACACACAGTCCCCAGCCGCGTGGGGGTGGCCGGGTGTCCATAAACGGTCCCCAGTCGCCCCTATTTGTCCCGGTGCGCCTTATATACAAGCGCGCATACCAAAACATTACCTGTGCCCTCCCCAGTGCATTTAGTGGGAAGGACAGCCTAACCACAAACACGTGGACAAGTGAATGTGGCCAGGAATGGTCCATCTCACTGACGCCTTCACACTGGGTTAATATTGTGGAAGCCGGGACACAGTTGGACACTGGGATGCAACACGTCCTCCAGACATAGAGGATTGGGGGTCCTGGGTCAATCAGGCTTCAACACAAAGTTCAGAAGGTAGACAGCAGCAGTGGTCGGCCTCCTACACAACGAGTAAATTATTCATGATCATGAGGCCATCCACCTCCTTAGCTTTCTGTTCCTTGGAATGCAAGCGCATGTATGTAGTAGCAGCTAGGCCTGAGGTGGTCAGCGTTTTGGCACATATTACCTCCTTCGAGGATTGCTGGATGTTTTCCTGCTACTATCCCAGTTCTATGACTCCCGTTAAAACAAAGCTTCAGGTGATGAATGATGGATGAGGTGGTGGCAAAGGAGAAAGAGCAGGAGGAACAGGGACCATTCACATCAATATCAGGCCAGCCAACCACACATGTCTTGTAGGATATGTTTCCGTACCAAAAGGAGCGGTTCAGCTACACAGTTATAAGGCATACAGTGAATGCAATGCCTACCAAAAATTTCGAGGCACTCCAATGCCCCTTGAAAGTGACATGGAGGTCAGAGGGCCTTTACTAAACCGTTTTTTCCATTTATAGCAACTGGGTCTCCGTACACTGTTGGCCTAAGCAGGGAATGGAAGGCTTTCCAAAAATTATTAGGCACTGCAATGCCCCTTGAAACAGACGTGGATTACAGCGTATTAAAAACCTTCTACCCATTATTGGGGAGTGGGTCTCCCTTAGTGTTCGCCTATGCATTGAAAAGCAAAAGCTGACAAAAATTAGGAGGAAATGCAATGCCCGTTGCAAGAGTCGTGGAGGTTAGAGGTAATTAAAAACAACATGTCAATGCCCCTTGGAAGAGCTGTGGAGTTCAGAGTGGTTTAACAAGACAGTTTTAATGCCCCTTAGAAGAGACGTGGAGTTCAGAGTGGTTTAACAAGACAGTTTTAATGCCCCTTGGAAGAGATGTGGAGGTCACAGTAGCTTAACAAGATGGTTTTAATGATCCCTGGGAAGAGACGTGGAGTTCAGAGTGGTTTAACAAGACAGTTTTAATGCCCCTTGGAAGAGTGGTGGAGGTTACAGTGGAATAAAAAGACAATATCAATGCCCCGTGGAAGAGACGTGGAGGTCACAGTAGCTTAACAAGACGGTTTTAATGCCCCTTGGAAGAGTGGTGGAGGTCGCAGTGGAATAAAAAGACAATATCAATGCCCCTTGGAAGAGTGGTGGAGGTTACAGTGGAATAAAAAGACAATATCAACGCCCTGTGGAAGAGACGTGGGGGTCACAGTAGCTTAACAAGACGCTTTTAATGCCCTTTGAAAGAGTGGTGGAGGTCGCAGTGGAATAAAAAGACAATAGTAACGACCCTTGGAAGAGACGTGGAGGTCACAGTAGCTTAACAAGACGATTTTAATGCCCCTTACAAGAGCCATGCAGTACAGCATATTAAAAACATTATTCCCATTATTGGGGAGTGGGTCTCCCATAGTCTTTGCCTATGCCTTCCAAGCAAAAGCTGCCAAAAATTAGGACAGTGGAACTTGCAATGCTGGCAACATGGACCACGGTCACCCTGGTGGTATAGTGGTCGTGGAGGCTGAGGATGAGGATAAGGAGAAGAGCAAAAAACAGCCGAAATGAGGAAGCGTATACCCATGTGTGGGTGTGAAGCGATGCATGGGAATACACCTCCCGAAATAACACAGTGGATTTGACTTTATGTTACTCTGCTGTCATTTGGTGGTGATGAGAAGTCTGGCCCAATCCAGCCCTTGTTCATTTTGATAAGGGTCAGCTTGTCAGCATTGTCAGTTGATAGGCGAGTGCGCTTATCAGTTATAATTCCCCCAGCGGCACTAAAAACACGCTCCGATAACACGCTAGCGGCAGGGCAGGCCAGGACCTCCAAGGCATACAGAGTGAGTTCATTCCAAGTGTCCAGCTTGGATACCCAATAATTAAAAAGCACAGAGGAATCACGGAGGATGCTGGTACTCCCTCACCATCTTTTGAAACTTTCCACTCCTTGTGAGAGTACCCTGCGCCTCAGGGCCTGTAAGCTGGGCAGGTCTCAGAAAACTGTCCTAGAACATTGACAGTGTTCCCCTGCCTCTGCTGGATTGGAGTTGCGTCTCTCTCGCCTGTATGCCTTAGTTGGGCAGCGAACAGTGACCTCTGCCGCTACCGTGTTCAGATGGGAATTTTTTTAATAGTTCTGCAGCAAGGGCCTTCTGGTACTGCCCCATTTTTGTAGACCTCTCCAACTCAGGAATAAGAGAGTGAAAGTTCTCCTTGTAGAGGGGGTCTAAAAGTGTCATCAACCAGTAATGACTGTCACCCAACATTTTGACAATGCGAGGGTCACGGTTAAGGCAGCATAACATAAAGTCAGCCATGGGTGCCAGACTGGTAACGGGCAAGACTTCCGTGTCCTCACCAAGATGACGACTGATAGTGTTGAGCGATCACTAAAATGCTCGGGTGCTCGAAGCTCGGGCCGAGCTTACCGTGATACTCGGGTGCTCGACCCGAGCAACGAGCCCAATGTTAGTCTATGAGAGACCCGAGCATTTTTGCGGCAGCACCCCCGGCAGTCTGTAGAAAGCCTAAAAAGTGCCCAAAACGATAGTGACAGTGCTCAAAAGACACGGGGGCAGCATGGGGATCGCCCCTGGAAGCATTTCTGACCCCCAGGTCACTGCTGTCAACAACGTGGTCAGAGGTATTAAGCCACTTTTGCGGGCTCACAATAAAACGTTCAAAAACGAAACTGAAACGGTTTTCCTGTGAAATATGTTAAGGAATTTCCTTTCCAGGGTAAAAACTTGTGTATAAGGTAAAATAAATAACCAAAAACAAAAATACTCCTCCACACCTTGGGCTATGTTCACAAGTAGCATTTTTCATGCGTTTTTGCACTTTTGTATTGCTTTCAACCGTGACAAATGCGTTCACCGGGAAATGTCATTTTAACATTTTACAACCTTCTCTGGCCATGTGCTGTGTGACACATGCATACAGTGCTGAAAAGACAAGGAATCAGCATGGGGAAGACCCCTGGAAGCATCTCTGACCCCCAGGTCACTGTCTAAAAGTGTGCCCATCAGAAGTGATCCTTGCCGCATCAGAAGATGCAGACTTGCAACTATCCCCGTGCAAGTCCTTGTCCCAGGGCAGTGTTCAATTGTACCTCCCCCATTCCTTGCAATGCAAGCGAAAATATGCAGCCAACCACCCACCCACCCGCAGGCTGCAATACCATACTGCTAGCTTTCACTTGAAATGGGGCCTTTTAGTTTGCAGGAGGCCGAAGCTGACCACTACCTCATGGCCGCTTCGGCAGCGAGGTATCCATACTCTGTCCCCAGCCGCCCGGCGGCCGGGTGTCCACGCTCGGTCCCCAGCCGCCAGGTGGCGGCCAGGTGTCCATACTCGGTCCCCAGCCGCCCTGATTTCTCCTGTCACCTTCCCCCACACTTTTCTTAGCCTGGCCTGCTTTAGGGCAGCATTGGACGAGCCCACCAGAGAACCAGACTCCTCCGGTGGGCCCTGGCTTCTCCATCAGGGGAGTTGAGAGTGCCTAGGTGAGGAGCATGATGATGATGATAGAAGTTAGCATCAGCTTTGTTTTCTTGGAATGCAAGCGCATGTATGTAGTAGCGGCTAGGCCTGAGGTGGTCCACGTTTTGGCGCATATCCTACCTCCTCCGAGGATTAGTAGTAAACACTTCGGCCAGCGTAATAGAGGTCATGAGTATGGAATGCGGAAGAACTGCAACTCACACCCCATAATCGCAGGAAAAAACTGCCTACTCAAAATGAGTGTAAAAACACAAGAAAAAGCTGAGTGTACGGCATATATGAAAAACTTTATTAGTAAAGGTATAAATACATAATATTACATGTATAATAGATGGATGCAGATAGGGAGGCGATACGGATGCAAAAAAAACACGTAACAAGTATCCACAGCTAAAAAATGTAGCAGGATAGTAAAAAGAGGGGGAGAAGGAAGAGCGACCCAAGGGTAACATATGTAAGTTGATGACAAAGTAGGAGAGGTATATGTAGAAGGATTCAAATAATACTGAGTGGGGCAAGAGTAGTTATAATCCATAATAGAGGATACACTCACCAGTATAGTCACCACGGGACGCTCAAAGGGGGGGCAGGGGGACAAGGCAGGAGCAGACCAGTGTGGGACCTGCGGGCCTCGACGCGCGTTTCGCAAGTTCGCTTTGTCAAGACTGCCCCCCCTTTGAGCGTCCCGTGGTGACTATACTGGTGAGTGTATCCTCTATTATGGATTGGAGTTGCATCTCTCTCGCCTGTACGCCTTGGTTGGGCAACGAACTGTGACCTCTGCCGCTAGCGTGTTCAGATGGGAATTTTTTTAAGAGTTCTGCAGCAAGGGCCTTCTGGTATTGCCCCATTTTTGTAGACGTCTCCACCTCAGGAATAAGAGAGTGAAAGTTCTCCTTGTAGCGGGGGTCTACAAGTGTCACCAACCAGTAATGACTGGCACCCAACATTTTGACAACGCGAGGGTCACGGTTAAGGCAGCGTAACATAAAGTCAGCCATGCGTGCCAGACTGGTAACGGGCAAGATTTCCATGTCCTCACCAAGATGACGACTGACCATGCTCTCCTCCTCCTCCTCTTCCTCCTCCCCCCTGTCCTCAGGCCACCCACGCTGAACCGACGGTATGACACTTGTACAGGTACTACCGTCTACAACGCATGATAGCAGCTCCTGTTCTTCCTCCTCCTCCTCCTCCTCTGCCTCATTGTCCCCCAATGCACGTTGGGATGAGATGAGGCTGGGCTGTGTGTAATCGCCCGCTACGGCTTCTTGATCCATCTCATCATACTCTGGCTGCAATGCCTCCTCTTTAATTCTCTGCAGAGAGCGTTGCAAAAGACAGACAAGTGGGATGCTGACACTAATGATGGTGGCCTCCTCAAAGTTTGTCAGGATGGTACATATGTCAGACATCCAGGTCCACTCCTGAGGTCTTATGTGTGGAGTCTGACCTGAATATCGACGGCCTTGTTGCAGCTGGTACTCCACAACTGCTCTCTTCTGCTCACAAATCCTTTGCAACATGTGGAGGGTAGAGTTCCAACTTGTGGGGACATCACACACCAGTCGGTGTGCCGGAAGCTGCAAACGCTGCTGCAACACAGCAAGGGCGGCGGAAGCTGTAGCCGACTTGCGAAAATGAGCTGACAGGCGGCGTACTTTCACGAGCAGATCTGGCAACTCGGGGTACGATTTAAGAAACCGCTGAACCACGAGGTTAAGCACATGAGCCAGGCATGGTACGTGTGTGATCTCACCTCGCCTCAGAGCCGCCACCAGGTTACCGCCATTGTCACACACGACCATGCCGGGATGTAGGTTCAGCGGTCTCAGCCACAGATCTGCCTGCTCTTTCACAGCTGTCCACAACTCACAAGCAGTGTGAGGTTTATCACCTAAGCTTATGAGTTTCAGCACAGCCTGTTGCCGCTTGGCGGAGGCAGTACTGCAATGCTTCCAGCTTGTAACTGATGTGGTGATATCTGAGATGGAGGCTGAACATGAGGAGGAGGAGGAGGATGCGCAGGAGCTGTACACTGTGGGGGCAACTCTGACTGACATAGGGCCCGCAATCCTCGGTGTGGGGAGGATGTGTTCCGTCCCAAGGTCCGACTGGGTCCCGGCTTCCACTATGTTTACCCAGTGTGCCGTCAGAGAGATGTACCGTCCCTGGCCACAAGCACTAGTCCACGTGTCCGTTGTCAGGTGGACTCTCCCAGTAACTGCGTTGTTGAAGGCACGGCAGATGCTTTGGGACACGTGCTTGTGTAGTGCGGGGATGGCACACCGGGCAAAATAGTGTCGGCTGGGGACCGAGTACCGAGGGACGGCCACCGCCATAAGATTGCGGAAAGATTCCGTCTCCACCAGCCTAAAAGGCAGCATTTCCAATGCAAGCAGTCGTGAAATGTGCCAATTTAGGACTGTGGCCTGTGGGGCGTTAGCTGCGAATTTCCGCTTTCGTTCAAAGGTCTGGGATATGGACAATTGAACGCTGCGGTGGGACGTGGACGTTGATGCTGTTTCTTGAGAAACTGCCATAACAAGTGAAGACTGAGAGGAGGGGGCATCTTTACATGCAGTATGGACAGGGGATTGCCTTGCACACACAACAGAGGG
This sequence comes from Phyllobates terribilis, assembly GCF_046119375.1. Lineage (NCBI taxonomy): Eukaryota > Metazoa > Chordata > Amphibia > Anura > Dendrobatidae > Phyllobates > Phyllobates terribilis. Next base: position 120,869,640 of record NW_027362762.1, on the reverse strand, counting down.
TTCTATTGCACGCACAACAGTGGAAGAAGCAGTGGTGACACCCGCTGACACTGTTCCTGGACCCTGGGTTTCGCCCCACAAAGTCGGGTGCTTTGCTGCCATGTGCCTGATCATGCTGGTGGTGGTCAGGCTGGTAGTTTTGTCACCCCTGCTGATGCTGGCATGGCAGGTGGAACATATGGCCTTTTTGGGGTTATCAGCAGAGTCTTTAAAAATATTCCAGACTCTGGAAGACCTACCGCTTGTTCTGGCAACGTCCCTCGTGTTGGTGTTACGGGGAACGGTTGCCTGCCTTCTGTCTGCGGCCACCACACTGCTTCTTCCTGCCTGTTGGGGTACTCTGCCTCCCTCCCCCTGTGTGCTGCTGGCCTCACTCTGCATGTCCTCCTTCCACGTTGGGTCAGTTACTAGATCATCCACCACCTCCTCCTCTTCCACTTGCGCACCACGATCCTCCTCCTCACTTCCTGGCAATTGTGTCTCGTCATCGTCCACCTCTTGTGACAGATTGCCAACGTCGACTTCCTGTGGCCGTGGCTGTTCAAATATTTGGGCATCGCAACATGGGATCTCCTCTTCCACCACTTCGAGCGTATCAGGCGAGGGGCCCAAATATGGAAATGGACCAGTGAACAGCTCTTCAGAGTATCCAAGTGTGGGATCACTTGCTGTCTGACGACACTTGGCATGGTGGGAGGAAGGAGCATCAGGGTGAGGAGGAGTATGCGGTCGAGACTCACGGCTACTAAGAGTTGACCGTGTGGAAGACAGACCGGAGGTGGTGGTGCCCAGGTAACTGGAAGTATTGTCTGCTGTCCAATTAATAACCTGTTCACACTGATCAGTTCTCAATACTGGTGTTGTTCTGTGCTTCCCTAGTAATTCGGTCAAGAAGTGGGAGCGAGAAGATGTGGCTGTTGGTTGTGGCACATTTTCACCTTGGCCACGGCCCCGTCCTCTGCACGAACCATCACCAGAACGTCCACTTCCACGTCCCTTGCCACGCGCCTTGCCCATTGTAAATGAAGTAAAATAGCTTACACTTGCACTATCAATGGAAAAAGGGTAATAAAGAGTAGATTAGAACCGTGGAAGAGGAAAACCACAGTTATTGTTTACTGGGGTATACCACACTTTTTTAAATAGAGATATTTGCGGCTGAACAGTGAGCGACACACTCAAACAGCTTTTTTTTAGATACCAAAGGCCCAAAACTGGATAGTACAGCGATTTGACCCGTGGAACTGCGAAACCACACTGGGATGTCGGGCCTACACAAGACTATTTTCAACAGATATATTTTTGTGTCACAATAGTCAGGAGACACTACTGTTTTTCTTTACGGAAAAAACTACCAAAACCTGAATAATAGAGATTTTTTACCGTGGAACAGCAAAACCACAGTTATAATTTACTGGTGTATACCAGGCTTTTTAAAATGTATATATATTTGCGGCTGAACAGTGAGCGACACACTCAAACTGTTTTTTTAGATACAAATGGCCCAAAAGTGGATAATACAGAGGTTTGTACCGTGGAACTGCAAAACCACACTTGTATTTCTCGGGCCTACACCAGACTATTTTCAACAGATATATTTGTGTCTGAAAAATCAGGGAGACACTATTTTTTATTTTTTTTTTACAGCAAAAAATGCAAAAAGCAGGATAATAGAGATTTTTTACCGTGGAACAGCAAAAGCACACTTCTGTCTCTCTGGCCTACACCAGACTATTTTCAACAGATATATTTGTGTCTGAAAAATCAGGGAGACACTATTTTTTTTTTTTTTACAGCAAAAAATGCAAAAAGCAGGATAATAGAGATTTTTTACCGTGGAACAGCAAAAGCACACTTCTGTCTCTCTGGCCTACACCAGACTATTTTCAACAGATATATTTGTGTCTGAAAAATCAGGGAGACACTATTATTATTTTTATACAGCAAAAAATGCCAAAAACAGGATAATAGAGATGTTTTACCGTGGAACATCAAAACCACAGTAATAATTTACTGGTGTATACCAGGCTTTTTAAAATATATATATATTTGCGGCTGAACAGTGAGCGACACACTCAAACTGTTTTTTTTAGATACAAATGGCCCAAAAGTGGATAATACAGAGGTTTGTACCGTGGAACTGCAAAACCACACTTGTATTTCTCGGGCCTACACCAGACTATTTTCAACAGATATATTTGTGTCTGAAAAATCAGGGAGACACTATTTTTTTTTTTTTTCTACAGCAAAAAATGCAAAAAGCAGGATAATAGAGATTTTTTTACCATGGAACAGCAAAAGCACACTTCTGTCTCTCTGGCCTACACCAGACTATTTTCAACAGATATATTTGTGTCTGAAAAATCAGGGAGACACTATTATTATTTTTATACAGCAAAAAATGCCAAAAACAGGATAATAGAGATGTTTTACCGTGGAACATCAAAACCACAGTAATAATTTACTGGTGTATACCAGGATTTTTAAAATATATATATATTTGCGGCTGAACAGTGAGCGACACACTCAAACTGTTTTTTTTAGATACAAATGGCCCAAAAGTGGATAATACAGAGGTTTGTACCGTGGAACTGCAAAACCACACTTGTATTTCTCGGGCCTACACCAGACTATTTTCAACAGATATATTTGTGTCTGAAAAATCAGGGAGACACTATTTTTTTTTTTTTACAGCAAAAAATGCAAAAAGCAGGATAATAGAGATTTTTTACCGTGGAACAGCAAAAGCACACTTCTGTCTCTCTGGCCTACACCAGACTATTTTCAACAGATATATTTGTGTCTGAAAAATCAGAGGCACACTTTTTTTTGGGGGGGGTTAATAAGATGGGTATTTGTACATTGTGAAGGAGGAAAAAAAAAAGAGGATTTAGATAAAAAAAAGGATTTTTCCTGGCCCCCGGGACCTGGAGCTAAGTCCAGCAATTTCAGGAACAGGAGCAGCACACAGGACTGTAATGCAGCGTTTGCTGGTATAACCACTGCGTCTCCTATACAGCCTGCCTGATATACCTGGGATGGATATTAGTCCTGAGAAGGACTGTTTGTTTGATCTGGCAGCCTTTACAGACCCTACACTAACTATTTTGCAGGATATATCTCTCCCTAAATCAGCAGCGCTGTCCCTACACTGTCTGATCCGGAGCGACTGTGTCCAAGATGGCGGCGCCCAGTTTTAAATACTCGAGGTGACGCTGTGCGGCCAGCCAATCACTGTAATGCCCACAAACAACATGGCTGCGGCATTACAGTGACTGGCTGGCAATCCCTGCATGTTCATTGGCTCTGTAAAGAGCGCCGAACATGCGGGGCGGAGACCCGAGCTCCCGCCCGAGTAACCCGGAAATGCTCGGTGCTCGCCGAACATCCCGAGTAGCGTGATGCTCGGGCGAGTACCGAGCAGTGTCGAGCATATTCGCTCAACACTACTTATAAACCATCTTAAGATGTATGGGCAATTTAGAGTAATATTGGAGATTGGAGTTTAATAATTGAGCTATGGTTTACATTGTTGGGCCATACGTGCTGGTCGTGTGATATGTCCGTTTTCAATTTTGTACAGTACATGGTCATTGGTGCTTTATACTCCGTGTGTAATCTAATTGATTTTTATTGAAATTTATTTAATAAAGATTTACATTTTTATACTCACAATTATAATTATGGGCTTTATGTCGCGATTTTTTCCTTTTGCTGTTTCCATTTTTCTCTTGCGATGCCCTGTCTCTAATTGTCCATAAGTCCCTCCAGTGTGGCAGTGCATTAGCTATATGATGTGGACTCTTCTGTGGTATGTTCTAATTAAATATAATAAGTTCTGTCTTGTATTCTAAAATAAATACAGTGGTGGCCAAAAGTATTGGCACCCCTGCAATTCTGTCAGATAATACTCAGTTTCTTCCTGAAAATGATTGCAATCACAAATTCTTTGGTATTATTATCTTCATTTAATTTGCTTGCAAGGAAAAAACACAAAAGAGAATGAAGCACAAATCAAATCATTGATCATTTCACACAAAACTCCAAAAATGGGCCAGACAAAAGTATTGGCACCCTCAGCCTAATACTTGGTTGCACAACCTTTAGCCAAAATAACTGCGAACAACCGCTTCCGGTAACCATCAATGAGTTTCTTACAATGCTCTGCTGGAATTGTAGGCCATTCTTCTTTGGCAAACTGCTCCAGGTCCCTGATATTTGAAGGCTGCCTTCTCCAAACTGCCATTTTGAGATCTCTCCATGGGTGTTCTATGGGATTCAGGTCTGGACTCATTGCTGGCCACCTAAGAAGTCTCCAGTGCTTTCTCTCAAACCATTTTATAGTGCTTTTGGAAGTGTGTTTTGGGTCATTGTCCTGCTGGAAGACCAATGACCTCTGAGGGAGACTCAGCTTTCTCTCACTGGGCCCTACATTATGCTGCAAAATTTGTTGGTAGTCTTCAGACTTCATAATGCCATGCACACGGTCAAGCAGTCCAGTGCCAGAGGCAGCAAAGCAACCCCAAAACATCAGGGAACCTCCGCCATGTTTGACTGTAGGGACCGTGTTCTTTTCTTTGAATGCCTCTTTTTTTTTTCCTGTACACTCTATGTTGATGCTTTTTCCCAAAACGCTCTACTTTTGTCTCATCTGACCAGAGAACATTCTTCCAAAACGTTTTAGGCTTTCTCAGGTAAGTTTTGGCAAACTCCAGCCTGGCTTTTTTATGTCTCGGGGTAAGAAGTGGGGTCTTCCTGGGTATCCTACCATACAGTCCCTTTTCATTCAGACGCCGACGGATAGTACGGGTTGACACTGTTGTACCCTCGGACTGCAGGGCAGCTTGAACTTGCTTGGATGTTAGTCGAGGTTCTTTATCCACCATACGCACAATCTTGCGTTGAAATCTCTCGTCAATTTTTCTTTTCCGTCCACATCTAGGGAGGTTAGCCACAGTGCCATGGGCTTTAAGCTTCTTGATGACACTGCACACGGAAGACACAGGAACATTCAGGTCTTTGGAGATGGACTTGTAGCCTTGAGATTGCTCATGCTTCCTCACAATTTGGTTTCTCAAGTACTCAGACAGTTCTTTGGTCTTCTTTCTTTTCTCCATGCTCAATGTGGTACACACAAGGACACAGGACAGAGGTTGAGTCAACTTTAATCCATGTTAACTGGCTGCAAGTGTGATTTAGTTATTGCCAACACCTGTTCGGTGCCACAGGTAAGTTACAGGTGCTGTTAATTACACGAATTAGAGAAGCATCACATGATTGTTCAAACAGTGCCAATACTTTTGGCCACCCCCTTTTTTAGGTTTGGTCTGGAATTATATCCAATTTGGCTTTAGGACAATTCTTTTTGTGTTTTTTCATTGAAGACAAATTAAATGAAGATAATAATACCAAAGAATTTGTGATTGCAATCATTTTCAGGAAGAAACTGAGTATTATCTGACAGAATTGCAGGGGTGCCAATACTTTTGGCCACCACTGTACGTTGCTAAAAGGAATAGCCGCCCCAGGAAGCAGCTCAATGGGACAGTCATAATGCCTATGTGGAGGAAGTTGATCCACCTTCTTCTTGTCACAGATATCAGAGAATGCTTTATACGCTGAAGGGAAAGTGAATACCTGTACAGTAGATTTTGTAACCGTGGACTCGGACAGCTTCAGTTATCGCTGGGTTGCTCCTAGTCGGAAAGATAATCTCCTTGGTCTCCCAGTTTATAGTCGGGTTCTGAGAACGCAACCAAGGGATGCCTAAAATCACAGGGAAATGAGGAGAAGAAATTAACAAGAAAGAAAGTTGCTCCTGATGATTAGGCTCCAACAAAATCTTAAGAGGTACAGTCTCCTGATCCACAGGCCCGGAGATTAAAGGTGACCCATCCACTGTTTCCATGGTAATTGGAGAGGCTCTTCGCTGTATCTCAATACCATGTTCTTTGGCAAATGTAATATCCATAAAATTGCCCCCTGCACCAGAGTCAATCATAGCTGCACTGGAAATCCACTGTCCTGAACAGGATCTTAATAGGGAGTGAACAGTGAGAGTTATTTTCCTTCAACTCCCTGGGAGTGTAGTCATAGAGAGAGAATGGAATACAGCATTTAATGGCAGGCCATGGGCTTTAAGCTTCTTGATGACACTGCGCACGGAAGACAGAGGAACATTCAGGTCTTTGGAGATGGACTTGTAGCCTTGAGATTGCTCATGCTTCCTCACAATTTGGTTTCTCTAGTCCTCAGACAGTTCTTTGGTCTTCTTTCTTTTCTCCATGCTCAATGTGGTACACACAAGGACTCAGGACAGAGGTTGAGTCTACTTTAATCCATGTTAACTGGCTGCAAGTGTGATTTAGTTATTGCCAACACCTGTTAGGTGCCACAGGTAAGTTTACAGGTGCTGTTAATTACACGAATTAGAGAAGCATCACATGATTTTTCAAACATTGCCAATACTTTTGTCCACCCCCTTTTTTTAGGTTTGGGGTGGAATTATATCCAATTTGGCTTTAGGACAATTCTTTTTGTGTTTTTTCATTGAAGACAAATTAAATGAAGATAATAATACCAAAGAATTTGTGATTGCAATCATTTTCAGGAAGAAACTGAGTATTATCTGACAGAATTGCAGGGGTGCCAATACTTTTGGCCACCACTGTATATGTGCTAAAATTGATTCTGTATAGATAAATGAGGGAGTAAAGCCCCCGTCTCACATAGCGAGATCGCTAGCGAGATCGCTGCTGTGTCACGGTTTTGGTGACGCAACAGTGACCTCACCAGCGATGTCGCTATGTGTGACACTTTGCAACGATCAGGCCCCTGCTGTGAGGTCGTTGATCGCTGCAAAGTGTCCTGGACCATTTTTTGGTCATTGCTCTCCCGCTGGTCAGCACACATCGCTGTGTGTGACCAGCGGGAGCAGTGATCAGGCTGGTAACTATGGTAAACATCGGGTTACTAGGGGCACACGCGCACCTAGTAACCCGTTGTTTATCATGGTTACCAGCCTGCTAAAGTGAGCGGTAACCTCCCGCTCACCGTAGCAGAGTGGTAACCATGATAAACAACGGGTTACTAGGTGCGCGTGTGCCCCTAGTAACCCGATGTTTACCATAGTTACCAGCCTGCTCCTGCTTCAGCAGGCTCGTAACCAGCAGCAGGACATCGTGGAAAGATTCTTTCCATGATGTCGCTGCTCCCCTGATCGTTGGTGAGCCTGCCTGTTTGACAGCTCACCAGCGACCACATAGCGACGCAGCAACGATCCCTGACAGGTCGTATCGTTGTCGGGATCGTTGCAGCGTCGCTAAGTGTGACGGGGCCTTTACAGAGTGCTACCTGAAGATTGCTACGTCTTGCCAAATCTTAGTAGTGGCAGATTTGGCTGATTATTTGTGGGTGAGAGATAAATGGTGTCTGTGTATTTACCATCTGCATTGACACCACCGCAGGAGGTGATGGGCGTAAACCCAAGTGGTCAGAGCTGCTGGGAGGGAGGACAAGGTAGCAAGGCTAATCCTGTGCCTGAAATGGTAGTTTTCTAATGTGAGTAAGCTAATAGGAAGGTGAGCAATCCCCTGAAAATCTCCCAGCCATTAGTTAGAAGTGTGGAGTGTGGGAGAGACTACCAAGCTGGAATCTCAGGATCCATGCGTTAAAGCTCTGTGGTTCTCCATTTGGCTCTGAGGGATGCCAGTATTCAGATAAAATACCAAGGGTAGACTACAGGTGCCCAAGTATAATACAGATGAAGAATTTGGCACTCCAAGTAGATGCAAAGATTAGGAATATTTATTTAAAAAAAGCAATCCTTGTATTTATGTTATTTTTTGTCTTATTCACCCTATATACAGTACAGACCAAAAGTTTGGACACACCTTCTCATTTAAAGATTTTTTTGTAGTTTCATGACTTTGAAAATTGTACATTCACACTGAAGGCATCAAAACTATGAATTAACACATGTGGAATTATATACTTAACAAAAAAGTGTGAAACAACTGAAAATATGTCTTATATTCTAGGTTCTTCAAAGTAGCCACCTTTTGCTTTGATGACTGCTTTGCACACTCTTGGCATTCTCTTGATGAGCTTCAAGAGGTAGTCACCGGAAATGGTTTTCACTTCACAGGTGTGCCCTGTCAGGTTTAATAAGTGGGATTTCTTGCCTTATAAATGGGGTTGGGACCATCAGTTGTGTTGTGCAGAAGTCTGGTGGATACACAGCTGATAGTCCTACTGAATAGACTGTTAAAATTTGTATTATGGCAAGAAAAAAGCAGCTAAGTAAAGAAGAACGAGTGGCCATCATTACTTTAAGAAATGAAGGTCAGTCAGTCTGAAAAATTGGTCAAACTTTGAAAGTGTTCCCAAGTGCAGTGGCAAAAACCATCAAGCGCTACAAAGAAACTGGCTCACATGAGGACCGCCCCAGGAAAGGAAGACCAAGAGTCACCTCTGCTTCTGAGTATACGTTTATCTGAGTCACCAGCCTCAGAAATCGCAGGTTAACAGCAGCTCAGATTAGAGACCAGGTCAATGCCACACAGAGTTGTAGCAGCAGACACATCTCTACAACAACTATTAAGAGGAGACTTTGTGCAGCAGGCCTTCATAGTAAAATAGCTGCTAGGAAACCACTGCTAAGGACAGGCAACAAGCAGAAGAGACTTGTTTTGGCTAAAGAACACAAGGAATTGGCATTAAACCAGTGGAAATCTGTGCTTTGGTCTGATGAGTCCAAATTTGAGATCTTTGGTTCCAACCACCGTGTCTTTGTACGACGCAGAAAAGGTGAACGGATGGACTCTACATGCCTGGTTCCCACCGTGAAGCATGGGGGAGGAGGTGTGATGGTGTGGGGGTGCTTTGCTGGTGACACTGTTGGGGATTTATTCAAAATTGAAGGCATACTGAACCAGCATGGCTCCCACAGCATCTTGCAGCGGCATGCTATTCCATCCGGTTTGTGTTTAGTTGGACCATCATTTATTTTTCAACAGGACAATGACCCCAAACACACCTCCAGGCTGTGTAAGGGCTATTTGACCAAGAAGGAGTGATGGGGTGCTACGTCAGATTACCTGGCCTCCAGAGTCACCAGACCTGAACCCAATCGAGATGGTTTGGGGTGAGCTGGACCGCAGAGTGAAGGCAAAATGGCCAACAAGTGCTAAGCATCTCTGGGAACTCCTTCAAGATTGTTGGAAGACCATTTCCGGTGACTACCTCTTGAAGCTCATCAAGAGAATGCCAAGAGTGTGCAAAGCAGTCATCAAAGCAAAAGGTGGCTACTTTGAAGAATCTAGAATATAAGAAATATTTTCAGTTGTTTCACACTTTTTTGTTAAGCATATAATTCCACATGTGTTAATTCATAGTTTTGATGCATTCAGTGTGAATGTACAATTTTCATAGTCATGAAAATACAGAAAAATCTTTAAACAAGAAGGTGTGTCCAAACTTTTCATCTGTACTGTATGTATTTTTATTCCTATGATCCAGATTCTCCGACCATGTCCACAGATCCTTTCCTGATATACCATGCCAATTTGGAACCACCGACACGAACATTGAATATAAGGCGATTTGTAATAGGTAACCCACTGTTATGATAGGCTACAAGCACTAAGGAAAGACAGGAGATCTGTCCCTACAATAGAACTAAGCTAGATCCCTACGATGTAACGGGGAACCTGATCCTGCGATCAGACCCGCTAAAGTCCTCAGCTAGTCTGAACGAAGACCTATAGATGTGAGGGAGGGATCCCTACAAGAACTAGGGACTGGGAGAAAGATGGACACCTCCTAGCAGAAATTGTAGCAGTAAAAAGACAAACAAACCACATAGAACATAGAGGTCAAAAGACCTAGCTAAACTGAACGAGAAAGGTTACAAAGCACCTGGCTAGCTTAAGAGTAGAAATTACAATGAAGTCCAGCATGGCCAGAAGGGCGGAGCAGGATTAAATAGGCAAATAAGGTCATGTGACCAGCAAAATAGAAAAAACCTAACAGGAGAGTTCTAACACCCACTCTACACCCCCACACACCATAACCATGTGTAGGGTCTTATCGCATAATGTCCGGGGATTTAATTTAATTCCCCGTCAAAATGAAGAAAGGCATTCACTGACTATGCTAAGCATAATCCTGATATTATCTGCCTCCAAGAAACCCATTTCTCTAACACGTCATTCCCTTCATATTTTAATTCCGCATACAATAGGGTTTATTTGGCAACTAATGACAAAAAAAATAGAGGAGTGGCAATATTCCTTAAAAATAGCTTACCGTTCCAACTGAGCGATACCCTAGTTGACCCAGAGGGCCATTTTGTTATCCTAGTGGGAACATTGCAGGGCTTAGACCTATGTCTAATTAATAGCTACACCCCAGCTGGTCAACAGCTTTCATTACTTCGAATGATTCTTACTAAGCTCAATAACTTCACCTTCAAACATTTAATATGTGCGGGGATTTTAATCTGACCTTAAACCCTAGCCTGGACAGCTCCGCCATTGGCGGAGCGGATTTATCCAAAATAGAACGTAAAAGGATCAATTACCTTATTAAATCCAACCAACTAACTGATACCTGGAGAGAATCCAATAGCTCTAACAGAGGGTATACGTTCTTCTCCCCAGTGCATAAAACCTACTCTAGGATTGACCTGATCCTAACAAACTCATGTACGCTACCAACAATGTTATACTCTAGACATATCCCTTCCTCCTGGTCAGATCATGATGCGGTTTTAACAGTTTTCAAACTTAATACTCCAACAACACGGCTTTTCTCTTGGAGACTAGATGAGGCTATCCTTACAGACCCAATAATAGCAGCTCAAATTAAGGAAGACCTGGATATTTATTTTTCCACAAATTGTACGGAAGACATTAGCCCTGGAACCATTTGGCTGGCTCACAAAAAATACATAACAGGAACACTAATTAAATTGGCGGCACATAGAAAAAAAGAAAGATCCCAAATACAAAGGAATCTAGAAACCCAACTAGCTAGATATGAAATAGCGAACCAATCGCAAACATCGAAATAACGCATCCTAGACACAAAACTACAATTAAATGCCCTTTTAACTACAAAAACGGAGAAGGCTATGAAATGGACAAAAGCATACTTCTATAAACATGCGAACAAACCCAGTAAGCTATTAGCTAGACAACTCTGTAAAAAAGAACTACTAAACACAGTATTCTCCGTAAAAGATACCTCAGGTAGCGTAACATCACACCCTGACAAAATTTATACCACATTTCATTCTTTCTATCAACAACTATATTCAAAGCCCCAACCCTTGCCTCAAAACCAGATAGAGTCCTTCCTACAACCAATACACCTCCCCAAAATTGACAATAATACAAGTAAAGTTTTGCAATCTGAGATAACGGAAGAGGAAATCACTATGGTGATAAAACAGCTTAAGGCTGCGTTCACACATTGCGTATTTCCCTGCGTTTTTTTACGCTGCGTATTTTCCTGCTTTTTTTACCTGCGTTTTTTTAAGCAGGTAAAAAAAGCACCTCCATTCACACACTGCGTAAATAAGCGCAGCAAAAAACGCAGTGTGAAAATGAAGGGTGACATATGTAATGTCACACTTCATTTCAGTGTGACATGTGTACTGTCTGTGTATGTGTGTCGTGTGTGTACTGTCTGTGTCTGTGTGTCCTGTGTGTCTATGTGTCGTGTGTGTGTCCCTAGCAGTGTATGTACAGACTATGGATACTCACCTACCCGATGGATGAGAGACGCGTCTGCTCCGTCCCGCGCTTGCAGCATCTGCCGTGAAGCGATCAGCAGACTGTCAGCTGACCGGCTTGTAATCAGCTGACCGGAAGCCGGTTACAAGCCGGTTAGCTAACAGTTGATCGGCTCACCGGCAGATGCTGGAAGCGCGGGATTGGAGCGGACCGGACGCCTCTCCCCTGACATCGGGTAGGTGAGTATCCATCCTGCGCCCCCGTAAAAAAGCGATGGAATTACGCAGTGTGTGAACACCGCTGCGTAATTCCATCGCTTATAATGGCCACAATAGAGAGAAAGCGCAGGACGCAGCTGCGTAAAGAATTGACATGCCAATTCTTTACGCAGCTGCGCTTTCCCGCTGCGTAAAATTACACAGTGTCTGAACGGCAAAGTGAATTTCCCATTCACTTTGCTGGCAGACACAAAGCACATTGCGTATTTTCAAAAAGCGCGCGCAAAAAAGCGCGCGAAAATATGCAATGTGTGAACGCAGCCTAAGAAAAGGAAGGCTCCAGGACCCGATGGGCTGACAGTCATGTACTAGATAAAATATATTGACACCCTTCTCCCACACATCAAAAAATACTCTGATGCCTTACTTTTAGGTGAACAAATGCCGACAGAATTTTATACTGCTCAAGTTATGGTAATACCCAAACCCAAACGAGACCCCCTCATGATCAAAAATTATAGACCAATATCCCTACTTAACATTGACCTTAAGATTTATACATCTATCATCACCAGACGATTAAACAAACTTTTGCCATCTCTAATCCATAGAGATCAGGTAGGTTTTATCCCCACTAGGCAAGCGCCAGACAATATTAGGCGTAACCTAAATATTATACATGCCGCAACAACGAAAAAGACACCACTAATGATGCTCGCTTTAGATATTGAAAAAGCGTTTGATTCAATATCCTGGCCCTATCTTTTCAACATTTTGAGTAAGTATGGATTCCCCCACTCGTTCATCGACTCCATTGCATTGCTTTATGATAAACCCTCCGCTTATCTTAAACTCCCAACAACCAAACCGACCCCTATAAATATATGCAGAGGTACACGCCAAGGCTGTCCACTTTCTCCTGCGCTATTTGCACTGGCTATGGAACCCCTGGCTGAAGCAATCCGAGGCCACCCTGACATAAGTGGTTTTAAGCTCTCCAATGATGAATACAAGGTGAGTCTATTTGCAGATGACCTTCTCCTATCCATTACCCAGCCTTTAATATCCCTGTCCAATTTATTTTCCCTCCTCAAATCGTTTGAAAAAATCTCAGGACTCAAAATCAATATAGAGAAATCCGAAGCACTATTCATCAATATGTCCCAAACACAGCAAGAACAAATTACCTCAAACTTTGGCTTTACTAAAAAAGAACACTACATTACATACTTGGGAATTAACCTCACGAAAGAAAAAGGTACACTTTATAAATGGAACTATGCCACTCTTATACAAAGTTTTAAAGCTGACCTAAATAGATGGTCTACCCCGTCACTTTCTTGGTTAGGTAGAGTACACGCAATCAAAATGGTCACACTCCCGAAATTTCTTTACCTCTTTAGAACCATCCCTATAAATATACCTCATAGGACTTTTTCCATGATACATTCGCTGATAGATAAATTCATATGGAACAACAAGCGGTCCAGAATCGCTCAGAAAACTATGTTTTTACACAGGAGCCTGGGAGGAGTGTCAATGCCAAACTTTTCCTTATACTACAAAGCAGCTCAAGTAGCACAGGTGTCAAATGTGTCTGCTCAATCTGATGTGCCCAGATGGGTAGGAATTGAGTCTTGACTATTGGAGCCATACTCACTCCCAGGGCTCCTGTGGTCAGTGGGCAAATTACCTAAAAATGTGACTATATTTTCCCCATTTTCATTCCACTCTCTGAGCATTTGGAGGAAAGTAAGATTTAAGTTCCATCTACAATCTCAACCCTCCCCGTTGCTGAGGATACTTAATAATCCGATGTTCCCCCCTGGATTAGAACAACAAGCGTTCCAATGGTGGAAGCTAAAGAGGCTTATAAGTTTGAAGGAATTTTGCCCGTCCTATAAACTGATCACTAGACAGGAATTCATAGACACACACACCCCTCCACATAGAGAAGCAATGCACACCAACCTGGTACTACATTTTGTAGGAAGACAAGTCCCAAAGAAAATTCTCTCACATCCAACGAGTTTTGAACAAAAATGTATCTACGACCCGTTCGGTAGGGGAATCATCTCACACTTATATTCTACACTGTGTGCAGAATTATTAGGCAAGTTGTATTTTAGAGGATTATTTTTAATATTGATCAACAACTATGTTCTCAATCAACCCAGAAGACTCATAAATATCCAAGCTTAATATTTTTGGAAGTTGGAGTGGGTTTTTTTTTTAGATTTGGCTATTTTAGGAGGATATCTGTTTGTGCAGGTAACTATTACTGTGTCGAATTATTAGGCAACTTAATAAAAACCAAATATAATCTCATCTCACTTGTTTATTTTCACCAGGTAAACCAATATTAGTGCACAAAATTTAGAAATAAACATTTCTGACATGCAAAAACAAAAACCCCAAAAATTAGTGATTAGTATAGCCACCTTTCTTTATGATGACACTCAACAGCCTTCCATCCATAGATTCTGTCAGTTGCTTGATCTGTTTTCGATCGACATTGCGTGCAGCAGTCACCGCAGCCTCCCAGACACTGTCCCGAGAGTTGTACTGTTTTCCCTCCCTGTGGATCTCACATTTTATGATGGACCACAGGTTCTCTATGGGGTTAAGATCAGGTGAACAAGGGGGCCATGTCATTATTTTTTCTTCTTTTAGAACTTTACTGGCCAGCCACGCTGTGGAGTAGTTGGATGCATGTGATGGAGCATTGTCCTGCATGAAAATCAAGTTTTTCTTGAACGATACCGACTTGTTCCTGTACCACTGCTTGAGCAAGTTGTCTTCCAGAAACTGGCAGTAGGTCTGGGAGTTGAGCTTCACTCCATCCTCAACCCGAAAAGGTCCCACAAGTTCATCTTTGATGATACCAGCCCATACCAGTACCCCACCTCCACCTTGCTGGCGTCTGAGTCGGAGTGGAGCTCTCTGCCCTTTACTGATCCAGCCTCTGGCCCTTCCATCTGGCCCATCAAGAGCCACTCTCATTTCATCAGTCCATAAAACCTTTGAAAAATCCGTCTTAAGATATTTCTTGGCCCATTCTTGACGTTTTATCTTATGTTTCTTGTTCAAAGGTGGACGTTTTTCAGCCTTCCTTACCTTGGCTATGTCCCTGAGTATCACACACCTTGTGCTTTTTGATACTCCAGTAACGTTGCAACTCTAAAATATGGCAAAACTGGTGGCGAATGGCATCTTGGCAGCTTCACGCTTGATTTTCCTCAATTCATGGGCAGTTATTTTGCGCCTTTTTTGGCCAACACGCTTCTTGAGACCCTGTTGGCTATTTGCCATGAAACGCTTGATTGTTCGATGATCACGCTTCAAAAGTTTGGAAATTTCAAGACTGCTGCATCCCTCTGCAAGACATCTCACAATTTTGGACTTTTCAGAGCCCGTCAAATCTCTCTTCTGACCCATTTTACCAAAGGAAAGGAAGTTGCCTAATAATTAAGCACACCTTATATAGGGTGTTGATGTCATTAGACAACACCCCTCCTCTTTACAGAGATGCACATCACCAGATTTACTTAATTGGTAGTTGGCTCTCAAGCCTATGCAGCTTGGAGTAGGACAACATGTATAAAAAGTATCGAAGTGATCAAAATACGCATTTGCCTAATAATTCTGCATGCGGTGTATATTTAACACCCCAACACATAATAGAAAACAAAAATTCATGCTAAACTGGCAAACAGACCTCAATGTAACAATGACCCCCCAAAGATGGCAATGCTGTTGTGACACAATTTCAAAGGGTAGCAATCAAACTTCATTGACAGAAACCTCAATAAAACTACTACACAGAACATACTATGTCCCAACTAGACTGCACAGAATCTACCCGGGGATCTCGGAAAAATGCTTCAGAGGATGTGATGCCCAGGGAGACATGAAACATATCTGGTGGACGTGTTCCAAGGTGCAAGCCTTGTGGAAAGATATTGGAGATTTGATCACGAGACTGCTTGGGACATCTGTCCAGATATCTTCGACAGTTTTGCTACTAGGAGATAAACCTTCTGGAATCTCTAACACTTCTTTTAAACTCCTTAATTATATCACAATGGCGACGAGAATCCATATAGCATCCAAATGAAACAACATTATCCCATATAGCATCCAAATGAAACAACATTATCCCTTATGGAAGTAAAAAACAGAATTAATACAATAATGTTACACGAAAGAATAGAAGCCACAAGAACTGACAGCCTGATAACATACTTTGACACCTGGACCCTCTGGATAGATTTTCACACGGACACACAGCTAGCCGCAGCCCTGCGTATTTCCCTTTGATATGGTGTTTGTATATAAAGATGGGCATGATTGGATCATATTAGCTTGGTAGGCTTAACTAAAGGACATCATATTATGTGTCATTAGGGTTACTTTGAGCTTGCCTACCCATCTGTAACAAATTAAAGGTGGACAATGAGATTTAGGAAATGTGATTGACATGGTAACCTCTGGATATCCATTCCCTTCCCTTCCCATGTTGAGTCTGGAGTCTTATTTGTATTTGTTTGATGTATTAATGTAAAAATGTAAAAAGCGAAGGGACAAATGGACATGAATAGTATTATACTCCCCCTGCGTGGGGTAATTGTCACCGAATTTATTGTTCCTTTTCAAATAAAACAATATGAAACTAAAAAAAGCAATCCACTGTATATTCTGATAACGTTTTGGCCTTACGTCAGGTCTTCATCAGAAGCAGATTGCAGGGTATAATGGAAAAGTCTATTCCAAAACAAATTATGGTACCAGCGCTTAGGGTATATGCAAGTTTGTGCTGAGAAGATAGCGCTGGAGGTACCCAGGTTGTTCACAGCTCAGAGCATAAGAAGTTATAGTGTGTCTCCTCAGATTGAGGAGGAGGCAGGGATCCATGCTACTGCAGAGTTTCCTAAAAAAGACCCTGCCTGCTGCATTGTGAGGACCCCAGAGAAAAATGATCTGCCAACAGGTGATGGAAAAATGAATGTACCTGATTAATCTATCAATGCATTGTTAGATACGATCCTTAGTGATTGTCATAGGCATCAATTGTCTGATGCTGAGAGCAGTAGTCCCTCACTGAATGTAAGTGGGACTTTGCACAGCAACAACAGGGTTAAACAATTCACACCTTTCTGTCCTGGGGAGAAGAAACTGGTTCTAGGCTCCTCTGCATCACAAAGCCATAAACTCAGCAGGGTATCCCAGCACAGACCTGATAATGCTACTTATAAACAAAGGACCACAATGGGGAATGTCCCATAGGCTGGTGATATGTTAATGGGCTGAGCACCAGAGGGTTAATGTGCAGCAGCCTGTATGATAAATGTAGGTGGACCTTGGCTCTGTCATTTGATATCGGTCTGCAAACATTTAGAATGGCGTGTGCTATTTTCAATTTATGCAATAATAAAATAGGAGGCGGTATTACGGAAAATGTAATATAATTGTAAGTGTCCATGGGTAAAGATCCCTGTGTGGAAGGTTTATTTTTCACACTGGATCTGGGAATTGCATTTCTTTGAAGTTACTCATCACAATCCAAAGATGGGGGATAACATCAACTATATGAGTCATATAATGCAATTATCCTGGCCCAGGTCTGTAGGTGACATCACAGTAGTGGTTCCTCTCTCCCCCAAGGGTCAAGCCCATAAGACAGGCCAACTCCAGTGAGGGAGGTTGTGACACACATAACAATGCATATTAATGTGATAATAGACTATGACATCTGATCACTGGTGAGCAAAAGGCTGCATGTCAAAGAAATAAATTAAGTGCTAAAAGATTATCTTAATACCCATGTAGAAAGTTGGTTAGGGAAGAAAGTGAAACCACAGGTTTAGTCTCCTTTAAATAAGTTAAAAAGGTGCCAGAGTAAGTTGGAGCATGCAGGATAGATGGGGGAGGTGTACAAAGCGCCATATTGGTTATAGGAATGTAGGTAAGTGAGTACAATGCAGTGGGGGATGAGCGTATGTGCAGTAGTGAAGAGCAATGTGTTGGGAAGAGAAGCAGAAAAACTCATGCAGCCCCACATAAGGACACTGCCTCCACCATGTTTCATTTTCGGCATCATGCATTTAGAAAAGGTGAAACCTGGTAGTGGCAGTGCCCTTATGTGGGGCTGCATGAGCGCTGCTGGTGTCGGGGAGCTACATTTCATTGACAGTACCAGGCTGAAGGGAGCAGAGGCCGGACCCGGGACAAAAATCACTGACCTCTCAAGACGATCCCCAACAACACAGCATCTTCTGGCCTGGTACCTGCTAGATGACCTGCTAGATACTAGAGGAAGTTCTATGCAGGAATCTGGGAATGCCTTCTGGCCCTATCCCCCTCATTGGAGCCCCATAATAATAAATAATAATAATTAAACATGTTTCATTTATATATCTTACCAAAGTCTATCTTATCCTATGATCACTACCTCATGTCCTAAAACCTAACCTATTATATCACTTATCTTATACTTATCTTAGTGTTGCACACTATGCCTACGATACTAGCAATGCCTATCACACTCTATACATTACAGAATATATCTAAAACTGGTTGATGCTATTCAAAATATAATATCGCACAGCGCATTTGGTGTATTCAGGGGAAGAAACACAATAGTACAGTACAGTCCACCACTCTTATAAGTGTGTAACTGGCAACCAATCAACGCTGCCGCCACCAAAGGAAGAGGAAAGAGCCCGCCCTATGTCAGCGCACCCGGAATCTAAGTCCCAAATAGAGATCCATCTCCTGTGGGCATGTACACACTTCAAACATACAATGTACCCTCCTGATCATTAGTCTATAGGTTTTATTGAGATAGTTAACTGTCATTTTAATTTTTATTTCATAAATCAATAGTACTCATGAAAATCAGCAACTTTGTAATGTATGTAGGGCTCACGTGTCAGAACAACTGCACAAGAGCCCCGGGAACGCGAGTGCTTACATCGCTGGAACAGCGCCTGCACGAGAGGAGAGTATAAGTGTTTTTACCTTATTAGCACCAAACATTCAGATCGAGAAGGGGTTGTCCTACTAGTGGGCAACCCCTTTTAAAAACAATGTCTGCCATATAATTCAAATACATGTATGTACTGGATTATGGATTCCATATTAAGACCCTTAGGTTGTAAACTCTCAAGATCAAAAATCCACATTATCTTCTTACTTCTCAATGACTGTTGTCTTTTACCTTTCCTTTGTGGGGGCACACTATCGATTAGGCCAGACTTCCACTAGTGTATCACATCCGATGAGAGAGCATCCGATGCGATAAGCTAATGACACTCGGCTCCTGCTTTGCTGCGAGCGTGATCCGAGTGTCAGTGCTCTGTGCTCCAAGCTGCGGAGGAGACGGAGAAATAAATTTCTCCATCTGCTCTGTTGCCAGCATCGGCGGGAACCACACTGCACCCCGGTGATATCTGAGTGCAGTGCGATGTTTCACGCGCACCCATAGACTTATATGGGTGAGTGCGATCCTAATTGTGCATGCAATGGCAGCATGCTGTGTTTTTTTTTCCGTCCGAACGGAGCAGGAAAAAAAATCGCCATTGAGAACACAAGCATAGGATTAAATTGGATTTTTAATCGGATTGCATTCGTCCGATTTAATCGCAAGTGGGAGTGAGCCCTTAGGACACGACCCCACTATCAGTATTTGGTCAGTATTTTTTCTCAGGAGTGGGAGCCAAAACCAGGTGAGGAACAATCAGAGAAAAGGTATAATAGAAACAAGTCACCAATTCTGCATTTATCACCCACTCCTGGTTTTGGCTCCCACTCCTGAGAAAAAATACTGACTGAATACTGATAGGGGGGCCATGGCCTTACCCTGAATCTCAGCTGATTCACTGTATTTATTTATTTTACTCACTTATATAGCACCATTAATTCCACAGTGCTTTACAGGCATTATGGGCACTGTCCCCATTGGGGCTCTCAATCTAAATTCCCTATCAGTATGTCTTTGGAGTGTGGGAGGAAACTGGAGAACCCGGAGGAAACCCACGCAAACACGGGGAGAACATACAGGTGCATCTCACAAAATTAGAATACCATCAAAAAGTTAATTTATTTCAGTTCTTCAATACAAAAAGTGAAACTCATATATTATATAGAGTCATTACAGAGTGATCTATTTCAAGTGTTTATTTCTGTTAATGTTGATGATTACGGCTTACAGCCAATGAAAACACAAAAGTCATTATCTCAGTAAATTAGAATACTTTATAACAACAGCTTGAAAAATGTTTTTAAAATCCGAAATGTTGGCCTACTGAAATGTATGTTCAGTAAATGCATGCAATACTTGATTGGGGCTCCTTTTGCATTAATTACTGCATCAATGCGGCGTGGCATGGAGGCGATCAGCCTGTGGCACTGCTGAGGTGTTATGGAAGCCCAGGTTGCTTTGATAGCAGCCTTCAGCTCGTCTGCATTGTTGGGTCTGGTGTCTCTCATCTTCCTCATAGATTCTCTATGGTGTTAAGGTCAGGTGAGTTTGCTGGCCAATCAAGCACAGTGATACTGTTGTTTTTAAACCAGGTATTGGTACTTTGGGCAGTGTGGATGTAGCACCCCAAGGGCTGGGTTGCTACCGAGGTATTGCACCTCACCCAGAGGTGTGATATCCCACTTCTAGGTAAGGAAGTAGTGTGGATCAGGACCCCGATACCTGCATGCATTACACCACATTTCCGGGGGGCAGGGCAACCGATATGCTCCAGGTAGAGCACGACAGTCCCTGTCCCTGGCTGGAATGGGGGGAGGGAACACCTAGGAAGGGGGAACCCTATAGTGCATGGTAGGGAAAGAATAGTTCCTGGGTGCACAGTTAGGAAGTATAAAAGGGAGGAGCCATCTTGAGTTCAGGGCTCAGTCTGAGGAGAAGTGACAGGGAGCAGAGGCTCTGCACGAGCTCTGCTCCAGAGACGGGCCTAGTAACAGAGGCCAGAGCCTGGAGAGGAGAGGGAAGGAAGAGGAGCGGAGGAGGCTCCAGGAACAGGAAAGAAGGGACCCCAGGGGTGCAGACCGGCCAGTCGCCACTGCACGCCCAAATCTACCGGAGTGGAGGGGTCAGGCCAAGAGAGGGTACCGGATCCCTTACTAGAGGAGGCGTGAGACTACCCTCAGCTAAGAACCGGAGTCTGCGACATTTTAAGTGGCGCAGCCCCCTACTACACCCGCTAGAAAGGCACCACATAGGGTCGGGGAAACAGAGGCCAACGTTTGCCCGCCAAGGCCCGAGGCAGCAGGACAGAAGTGCGGTCACTGGTGGGGTATGAAAGGCCAAAGAAAGGACACACAAAGGGGTTCCTGTGAAGCGCTCCAAAGAGACCTGGGAGTTGGCTGAGCCCCTCACCTGGAGAGCACGGCACGACGTGGGCAGCCATTACCTGTACAGAAGTGGCTTGGAGTATACGAACTGTGAGTAAAGAACCTGGACTGCAACACTTTGTCTCCGTGTTTCTTACAGCGCCAGCACTAACGGTACTGGGACATCCTGCACCACAACCCTCATCACCCCCATCCTATCTACACTTGCTGCCCTGAGGCCACACTCCTCCTGTAGGGAGTTATACTATTCTCTGCTGCACCCACAACACCTGCCTCAGCGGTCTGTCCTGCAGCGGCGATTCACTCTGACCGCGATCCACGGGTGGCGTAGTCGGACATTCAACTGCCACTGGTTTGACCGCCCTGAGCCACGGACCGGGTGACCGCCACGCGGAGACTACTACCCCCCCTCAGCGCCGTACACCAGAAGACCCGGTTTCGAGTACCCCACGGCCCAGGGGGAGAGTCATGGACAGGTGCCAAGTCCTGCTGGAGACTGAAATTTCCATCTCCAAAAAGCTTGTCGGCAGAGGGAAGAATGAAGTGCTCTAAAATTTCCTGGTAGATGGCGGCGCTGACTTTGGTCTTGATAAAACACAGTGGACCTACACCAGCAGATGACATGGCTCCCCAAACCATCACTGATGATTGTGGAAACTTCACACTAGAACTCAAGCAGCTTGGATTGTGGCCTCTCCACTCTTCCTCCAGACTCTGAGACCTTGATTTCCAAATGAAAATTGGAACTCTGGGACCTTGTGGAGTGTCAATGACTGCCTTCTGGACATCAGTCAAGTCAGCAGTCTTCCCCATGATTGTGGAGCCTACTGAAAGAGGTTAAAGGATCTTTTTAAGAGCTTAGGAAGCCTATGCGGGTGTTTTTTGTTAATTATTCTAATTTACTGAGATAATGACTTTTGTGTTTTCATTGGCTATAAGCCATAATCATCAACATTAATAGAAATAAACACTTGAAATAGATCACTCTGTTTGTAATGACTCTATATAATATACAAGTTTCACTTTTTGTATTGAACAACAGAAATAAATTAACTTTTTGATGATATTCTAATTTTATGAGATGCACCTGTACACACTCCTTGCAGATGTTGTCCTTGGTGGGATTTGAACCCAGGACTCCAGCACCGCAACGCAACAGTGCTAACCACTGAGCCACCATACTGCCCACACTGTGGGTCTTTTTTCAAAAAATGTTTTGGAATCTGACAGGTAATTCTGTTGCACCTGTTGTAATGGTGCTCTCATGTTTTCTGATACCTGCATATATTTCCATTGTGATCTCCCCCATATACATAAGGCCATGGGGGAAAGTGATGACATCAATTATAAAACTAGTGGCACATGAAATGTTATTTCCTGGTATCATATTGCCACAGCAGGATCAGATCATACGTAGCTGTAATGTATTAGGGGGAAACATTTTTCCTTTTTTTATTTCACAACCCGTCAGGTCGCTGTCTATCCTTTAGCATTTGTGGAGTTTTGCCAAGCTAGATCCCTTGGTTCACGGACCTTGCTTCCTTCTTATGGAAAGTGCTGCTGTCTGCTGTACGTGTTCACATTGCCATTATAGTCTATGCAGCTGTTTAAGTCAATGGGTTTATTTTGGGACCAAGAATCCGTAAAATAGAAATGGAGACATTTCCAAATAACAGATCAAAATCAAACATTCTAGTCAATGGATTTATGAAAAACTCAGACTGCCCACAGATTTCATCCATGTGTCGTCCGATTGTTGTGCGTGTTTTACTGTATTAATGGGTAAAAGAAACTTGGAAAAATGTTTTGTTTTTTTTGCATATAAAATACATGGATGTTGTACTGATGGTAGAAACTAACTCACGGGCCAAAAATGAATGAAAATGAAATCCTGCTCACTGATTAAAATGGTCTCATTATCCTTGCATGGCAAAAAAAAAGACAATTAATGAATGAGGTCTAACTGCTCCCTCTGCCCCTTTGTAACTATGCAAATGTGACTCTCGGCTTACACTCTTTTTTACATGCTTCCATCATTGATATGACTAACTTTTGGACATTATAATATATAAAGCTTTGTTCACATTGTTCTAAAAGGAAGCCATGATGTGTTAGATCTGTCGTATGATGGGTCCAAATGGTGACCGACAGCGCCAACAGACATAACAGGGTCTTCCAAATTCAGGGCAAATAGTGTTGTGTTCCTGCCATAAAAAGTTGCAGAAACTTTTTCTTTTTATTCTCACTGCATGTTGGCTGTAAGTAAGATGTAAATGATGGCGCACGCCTTAATTCACCATTGTTTGAGACCTAAATTTTTACCGGAATTTATGGGATGTTTAAAAAAAGTGTGAGGAGCTTTGCAGAAATGGGTGGAACCACGTATGCCCCTCGTAAATTATAGTGTAAATGGGCTGGTGTAGATTTGCTGTTCTGACACCTGCAGGGCAACACGGGCACCTAATGTATTCAGAAGCGTAAGTCTATTAATAAAGTAGACATCTAATTCCAGGGTGCTTACAATTAAGACTGTAAAAACTGTATTGCAGCCTGTAGTAAAAGCGATCAATTGAGACTTTATGTGCAAAAGGGCTCTAAATAACTGAGTAAAAAAAAAAGTTTTAGAAAGTTTTAAAAAATTATTATCCCCATAAATAAAAATAAAGAAATTAAAATAAAAAAAAGTTTAGCATATTTGGCATCGCAGCGTCTGTCCAATTTTTCAAAATACTCATTTTACCCATTAAGTACACATTTATACAGAAACAAAATCAAAGTGCTAGAATTGCCATTTTTCAGTCACCGCACTTTCCCCCCCCCCAAAAACGCAATAAAAAGGCATCAAAATATTTTTTGAAACCCAAAATCGTACTAATACGATTGCCCTACACAGCTGGAATTAAAAAAAAACGATGCGTCTCAGAAAATGGCGACACAAACCAGTTATTTTTTTCTTTTTTTTTTTTTTTTTTACAAAGTTCTGGAAATTTTTTAAGCCATTAAAATAATAAAAAGTAAAAAAAAAAAAGAAAAACGATTGACATTTGTTATCCCCATAGTCATACAGGTTTGGAGAATTGTGTAGTCAGGTTATTTTCACTGTACAATGAACGCTGTAAAAGAAAAAAAACAATGGCAGAATTGCACTGATTTTTCACCGTTTCACCGTACTTGGAATCTTTTTACTTTTCTTTCATTATATGGAAAAATAATTAATGTCACTCCAAACTATAATTCGTTCCTCAAAAAAAAAAAAAAACAGCCCTGATAAGGCCACGGTGAAGGAAAAATAAAGAAAAAGGTTCGGTTCTTGGAAGAAAATGAAAAGCAAAAAAACACCCAAAAAAGCGAATATTGTCTGCGTCCTCACGGCACGTCGACAATGTACATGGTTCTTAAAGTGAACGATGCGCTTGAATCCGCACATCACCTTTTTTTCTACAATTTGCAGGGGGACGGCGCAGATTCTGACTGGTGGCAGCCGGTCCGCGGACGGATTTCATCCGGGTTTTGAGTGAGGATTCTGTGGTGCGAATATTTTTTATTCCTGGAGTGTTGTGTGGAGATGGTGAGGGGATTATTCAGTGCCCCCTCACCCATTATGTGCCAGGCAGCACGGGACCAGTCTTTTCCTTCACATATATGAAGTTCGTCCTGCAGCCAGTGTGACCTCCATCTCCTGCAGCCGCCACTCTCCTGGTTTGGGGTGGCAGCGGGCGGGCACGGCGCGGTGGCAGCGGGCAGGGCACAGTGTGGAGACGTGTCCTGGGCCGGTGCCAGCTGTGCGCAGTAATACTCCTGACAGCAGCCTGAGCGGCTCCAGTCTGACTGCCGCCTCGCCCTGTGCTGTGTTCTTCCCGCTCCTCCTCCTCCTCCTGCTGCTTCCTTCGTTGTTTCACATGCACAGGCGACCAGGGACCAGCAGTGACCGGCCAGGGCCACAGCAACACAGGTAGGACCGTGGCCTCGTCTCCCCTGTCCCAACCATACTGTGTGGGGGTCACTCTGGACAGCATAGGGTTAAAGCAGGGCAGAACTGTAATACGAATAACCACCTCGTTATTAGGCTGCTTTAACTCTCTCCTTTCCGGATGGCCCAGCTCGATGTCTGCACGATATAAATATGGCTCATGTGTCTATAGACTGCACGGGTCACCTTACACCCACACGGACCCGGTGCGGAGGGCTGGGAGATGTGTACAGCTGAGCTAGGGGAAAGTTCCCAAGTCTCCAGCACATGCGGGACAACTACTACCCTCATCTCACCCGGCTGTGGGCTGCTGTGACTTGTAGTCCCTCAGGGGCACATGTGATATTCAGTGTCATTATCTAGTTGGTATATATGACATGCTTTTAGTGACTATGAGGAGTAGTTGTGCTGCTGGAAGCTCGGAAAGTTCCCGGAGAGAGAGAGGTGCAGCCCGGGCTGTGCAGCTGCGGATGGATGTCCTGACATATCGGCGGAGTGTGATAGATCGGGGGAGGAGGAGGAGGAGGAGGGAGAGGAGAGGAGAGGAGACAGCCTGACGCCAGCATTGTGATCAGCACAGGGGAGAGAAGTCGCTGCTCCCTGTACAAACACAGCGGCCGCTGACGTCCGAGCAGCCATCACTGAGCATGGGGGCAGGGAGGAGTAACCCCTCCAGGCCCAGCTATACAGCCCCCATCACATACAGCCCCCCCCCCCATACACAGCCCCCTGCATACACAGCACCCATATATACAGCCCCTGCATACACAGCCCCCATACATACAGCCCCCACATACACTGCCCCATACATACAGCCCCCACATACACTGCCCCATATATACAGCCCCCGCATATACAGCCCCCATACATACAGCCTCCAGATATACAAACCCCGCATACACGGCCCCCATATATTCAGCCCCCGCATATACAGAGCCCCCACATGTACAGCCCTACGAATGTACAGCCCCCCACATATACAGCCCCCCACATATACAGCCATCGCATACACAGCCCCCATATACACAGCCCCCATACATACAGCCCCCACATAGACTGCCCCATATATACAGCCCCACATACACAGCCCCATATATACAGCCCCCATACATACAGCCTCCAGATATACAAACCCCGCATACACGGCCCCCATATATTCAGCCCCCGCATATACAGAGCCCCCACATGTACAGCCCTACGAATGTACAGCCCCCCACATATACAGCCCCTCACATATACAGCCATCGCATACACAGCCCCCATATACACAACCCCCATATATACAGCCCCTGCATACACAGCCCCATATACATAGCCCCCATATATACAAGCCCCTTCATACACAGCCCCCGCATACACAGCCCCCATATATACAGTCCCCCCGCATACACAGCCCCCACATGATGGCACTTCTGCTTCTTTATTCTTCCTGCTTTCTGTCTATATTTCTATCTTGTTTATCATTCTATTATCTATCTATTTATCTACAGTGGGGAAAATAAGTATTTGATACACTGACGATTTTGCAAGTTTTCCCACCTACAAAGAATGGAGAGGTCTGTAATTTTTATCATGGGTATACTTCACCTGTGAGACAGAAAAATCCAGAAAATCACTTTGTATGATTTTTACATAATTAATTTGCATTTTATTGCATGAAATAAGTATTTGATCACCTACCAACCACCAAGAATGCTGGCTCTCACAGACCTATTAGTTTATCTTTAAGAAGCCCTCCTACTCTGCACTCATTACCTGTATTAATTGCACCTGTTTGAACTCGTTACCCGTATAAAAAACACCTGTCCACACACTCAATCACACTCCAACCTTTCCACCATGGCCAAGACCAATGAGCTGTCTAAGGACACCAGAGACAAAGTTGTAGACCTGCACAAGGCTGGGATGGGCTGCAGGACAATAGGCAAGCAGCTTGGTGAGAAGGCAACAGCTGTTGGCACAATTACTAGAAAATGGAAGAAACACAAGATGATTGTCAATCTTCCTCAGTCTGGGGCTCAATGCAAGATCTCGCCTCGTGGGTTAACGATGATTCTGAGAAAGGTCAGGAAACAGCCCAAAACTATATGGGAGGACCTGGTCAATGACCTGAAGAGAGCTGGGACAACAGTCTCAAACATTACCGTTACTAACGCACTACGCTGTCATGGACTAAAATCCTGCAGGGCAAGCAAGGTCCCCCTACTAACGCCAGCACATGTCCAGGCCCGTTTGAAGTTTGCCAATGACCATCTGGATGATCCAGAGGAGGCATAGGAGGTCATGTGGTCAGATGAGACCAAAATAGAACTTTTTGGTATCAACTCCACTCACCTTGTTAGGAGGAAAAAGGATGAGTACAACGCCAAGAACACCGTCCCAACCGTAAAGCATGGTGGGGGAAACATAATACTTTGGGGGTGCTTTTCTGGCAAGGGGACAGAACGACCACCATATTGAAGGGAGGATGGATGGGGTCATGTATCATGAGATTTTGGCCAACAACCTCCTTTCCTCATTGAGAGCATTGAAGATGGGTCGTGGCTGGGTCTTCTAGCATGACAGTAACATGAAACACACAGCCAGGGCAACTAAGGAGTGGCTCCGTAGGAAGCATTTTAAGGTCCTGGAGTGGCCTAGCCAGTCCCCAGACCTGAACTCAATAGAAAATCTTTGGAGGGAGCTGAAACTCAATGTTGCCCAGCGACAGCCCCGAAACCTGAAAGATCTGGAGAAGATCTGTATGGAGGAGTGGGCCAAAATCCCTGCTGCAGTGTGTGCAAACGTGGTCAAGAACTACAGGAAATGTCTGACCTCTGTAATTGCAAACAAAGGTTTCTGTATTATAATATACAAATATTAAGTTTTGTTATTTTATTGTATCAAATACTTATTTCATGCAATAAAATGCAAATTAATTATGTAAAAATCATCCAATGTGATTTTCTGGATATTTTTTAGATTCTGTCTCTCCATTCTTTGTAGGAGGGAAAACTTGCAAAATCGGCAGTGTATCAAATACTTATTTCCCCCACTTGTATCTATCTATCTATTTCTCTAATCCATTTGTCTGTCCATATTTTTATCTTATCTAGCCTTCTGTTTACTATCTTCTGCCTAGACCTTCTATCCCTCATTCACCCATTCAGTGTTTTTAACTATATAATATCAATCTTTCTTCTATTTCCATAAATATATCGCATATCTATATAAATCCACTTGTCTACTATCTTCTCTCATGATCCAATATATATATTTTACCTATCCATCAATCTGCTACATTTTATATACAGTATATTCTATCTAGACACAGACAGAAAAGTTCCCATGTGCAAGAACAATATATGAGCCCTTTGCAGTCTAATAGTTCATCATAATGCACAATTCTACCTGTTTTAGAGGTGAACATGGGCCATCTTACCTCTAGGGCCCCCATGCTTCTGATAGGTTGCACCTATGATATGTCCGCCCCTCTATCTATCTATCTATCTATCTACCTACCTATCTCCAAAAAAAATAGATAAAGGCAGCACTCCAAGGTCCAAAAGGATTTTGTAGTTTATTGACACAAAGTCATGATGGCAACTTTTTCGTTCCAAGTGTGGAACTTTCTCAAGATTTGCAAACCCATAGTGCAGTCAGGATATGTTGGAGTCTGTGTAGCAAATTCCATGTTTTATTCTGTAAATATTAGACTTCTGAGTGCAATGTGATGGAGCCCATTATAAGTTGAGGGGTACGTTGGGTGCCACTGGAGCTCATCATGCTGTGAATCCGGCACTTGTGGTTTCTGTAATAAACAAAAGCCAGATCTCTGATGTGAATTGAGCCAAATATAAGGAGCAGAATGATGTCTGTTTATTCTGGTAAATATAAAAGATACAGAAAATCCTATTATTCTACATTAGTACTCATTTGGTAGAACTGGGGTGAATGTGATACATGAGGGCATTGCCTATGATGTAACAGAAGACTGATTGGTTACATATAGTAGTCTACAGTCCATTGGCAGAATACATGAGGCATGCAGCATCCATAGGGCAACAACAAGGAATATAGCAATCATTCAGCTATGCAGGATACTTTTTTGTCTTATTTCCATGACCAAATGGAGTATTTATTTATTTATTTTACTCACTTATATAGCACCATTAATTGCACAGTGCTTTACAGACACTATGGGCACTGTCCCCATTGGGGCTCACAATCTACATTCCCCATCAATATGTCTTTGGAGTGTGGGGAGGAAACCCATGCAAACATGGGGAGAACATACACACTCCTTGCAGATGTTGTCCTTAGTGAGATTTGAACCCAGGACCCCAGCGTTGCAAGGCTGTAGTGCTAACCACTGAGCCACCATGCTGCCCAGTATTAGGAGTATTCTAGATCAGGGTTCCCCAACTCTAGTCCTCAAGGCCCACCAACAGGTCATGTTTTCAGGATTTCCTTAGTATTACACAGGTGATAATTGCATCACCTGCACAGGCAATAATTCCATCACCTGTGCAATACTAAGGAAATCCTGAAAACATGACCTGTTGGTGGGCCTTGAGGACTGGAGTTGGGGAACCCTGTAATCTAGATAATAAAAGTTTCTCTTGTTTCATTCAGCCAAAAATGAAAGTTTGTCCTGCATCTGTGCTCTTCTGTTTAGTTTCTGACACATGGAAGTGTCGGCCATAGTAGCTCTCATAGGACTGGTCAGTGTATCTGGTTAGTGTCTTTTTTCAGCAATAGTGACTTTTAGTATGTCATTTTAGGAAGAAAAGTGACGTCTAGAGTACAGAGATAATAAACGCAGTGATGTCAAAGTATTTATTTTACTCAATTATATGGCTCACTCACACTGCCGTATATTCTCTCTTGCGAGAGAATCGGGCTGATTTTGTTAATGTCACTTAGCTCAAACCCTGTCAGAGTTTTATCTTAGTGTCATCTTACTGTGATCTGATTCTGTCTCAAGAGAGAATTGTACATCGGACTGCACTCGGATGACATCCGAGTGCAGTCCAATGTTTCACTTTCATCCACAAACTTGTATGGGTGCGCGTGATCCGATTATCAGATCTACTCACAGCATGCTGCCATTGTTTTCTAATTTCATATCACAAATCAGCACTGCCCCATAGTACAAGTTTTGGCCGAGTGCTATCCGATAAAACATCAGATATCACTCATCCGTGTTATATGGCAGTCTAAGCATACCCATATACTGCCATTAATTCCACAGCGCTTTACAGACATCATCATCACTGTCCCCATTGGGGCTCACAATCTAAATTACAGGGTTAAAAAACACAGAGATGTCACTGTACAGAGATAATAAACACAGTGATGTCACAGGACAGAGATAATAAACACAGTGATGTCACAGGACAGAGATAATAAACACAGTGATGTCACAGTACAGGGATAATACACAGTGATGTCACAGGACAGAGATAATAAACACAGTGATGTCACAGTACAGAGATAATAAACAGTGATGTCACAGGACAGTGATAATAAACAGTGATGTCACAGTACAGGGATAATACACAGTGATGTCACAGTACAGAGATAATACACACAGTGATGTCACAGTACCGAGATAATAAACAGTGATGTCACAGGACAGTGATAATAAACAGTGATGTCACAGTACAGGGATAATAAACATAGTGATGTCACAGTACAGAGATAATAAACAGTGATGTCACAGTACAGGGATAATAAACACCGTGATGTCACAGGACAGAGATAATAAACATAGTGATATCACAGTACTGAGAGAATAAACACAGTGATGTCACAGTACAGGGATAATAAACAGTGATGTCACAGGACAGAGATAATAAACATAGTGATGCCACAGTACAGGGATAATAAACACAGTGATGTCACAGTACAGAGATAATACACACAGTGATGTCACAGTACAGAGATAATAAACAATGATGTCACAGTACAGGGATAGTAAACACAGTGATGTCACAGTACAGGGATAATAAACAGTGATGTCACAGTACAGGGATAATACACACAGTGATGTCACAGGACAGAGATAATAAACACATTGATGTCACAGTGCAGAGATAATAAACTGTGATGTCACAGGACAGAGATAATAAACATAGTGATGTCACAGTACAGAGATAATAAACATAGTGATGTCACAGTACAGAGATAATAAACACAGTGATGTCACAGGACTAAGATAATAAACACAGTGATGTCACAGTACAGAGATAATACACACAGTGATGTCACAGTAGAAAGATAACAAACACAATCATGTCAAAGTACAGGAGTAATAAGCAAAATAATGTCACAGTACAGGGATAATAAAAACAAGGATAATATATACAGTGATGTCACAGTCCAGGGTGAATAAATAGTGATACCACAGAACAGGGATAATGAACACATTGATTTCACAGTACAGGGATAATAAACATAATTATGCCAGAATACAGGAGTAATAAACACAGTGATGTCACAGTATAGTGATTACTATCCCTGTACTATGACATCACTGTGTTTATTATCCCTGTACTGTGACATCACTATGTTTATTATCTCTATCCTGTGACATCACTGTTTTTATAATCTCTGTACTGTGACATCCCTGTGTTTATTATCCCTGTACTGTGACATCACTGTTTATTATCCATATACTGTGACTTCACTGTTTATTATCCCTATACTGTGACATCACTGTGTTTATTATCCCTGTACTGTGACATCACTGTGTTTATTATCCCTGTAGTGTGACATCACTGTGTTTATTATCCCTGTCGTGTGACATCACTGTTTATTACCTCTGTACTGTGACATCACTGTCTTTATTATCCCTCTACATTAGGTAAACCACAAAATCATAAGCTTCTCAAATCTTGTTGGTGTCGGTGGTCCTGTAGGGCAGGGTTCCCCAACTCCAGTCCTCAAGGCCCACCAACAGGATTTTTTCAGGATTTCCTTAGTATTGCTCAGGTGATAATTCCATCACCTGCACAGACAATAATTCCATCACCTGTGTAATAGTAAGGAAATCCTGAAAACATGACCTGTTGGTGGGCCTTGAGGACTGGAGTTGGGGAACACTGCTGTAGGGAACTATTCCAAATATTGTTACTCTCTTGGCGATGAAGCTGATTACTGCAGCATTGGTTTTGTGCTGTGATCTCCTTCAATAGTCAGTTCATGCAGCTGTTGTGATGACAGAGGTCGGCAGTGGCGCCAACAGCCCCAAAACAGTTTCTCTTATCGTTCTCTCTGATGTGCCTATCATTTTCCAATTAAATTATTTTGGCAGAACATCTTTAAGCCTCCTGCATCCCGTATTAAACTGTGTTTTGACATCTAACACCCACTTTGGCACTGACATGTCTGATTTAATAGGAAAGAATGTGAATTTTCGGTCCAAGAGAGTGACAAGTATTGTAAATATTGATGCGCTGTTTGTGCCATCAGACGAGAGGCGCAGAGTGGGGGGTCTGTGATTTTCTAAGCAGAATTAGGACAGGATGTGTGAAGGGAATGAGATTCCATTTTCTGGGACAAAATATCTAACATGTTAAAAAGTAAAGGAAAAGAAAGCTTATTCATTGTGTAATAAAATGTTACAACATATTCAGGTGTCAAGATCTCTGGTTGCTGTCAGTCAATTACAAAATTCATTGCTTCGAGGAGATACAAATCTGTCCTATCCATGTGATGGTGATATGGGGGTATGGCCACTTTATAAGATACAACGGTGATAGCTGTGTATGTCCTGCAGAAGTATACGGAAGATTTCCGAATGTATACCTTACACAGATGCTGCGGTATAGGGGTACAGTGGTATTCCTCACTCAGAAGTTCCCATGTTAAAAAAAGGAATACCACACGGTGTATGTTTTCTTTCTACTGGGTATCTTTGTATAACATAGCATAGTTAACCACGCTATTAACCACTAACAGCAAAAGAAACGACACAGTGACATATATACAGGCCCATTAGAGCCCAGAAGGAAACTTTTTTGGGCTCCATCAGATTAATGGGGGCCTACGAATTTGTTCATAGTGTACGCTTAAAGATGACCTTTCACAATTTTTTTTTTTATAAACTGTACGCTACAAAAAGCAAAAAATAAAAAAAATAGGGCCCGCGCACCTTTAGCATTAACCCCATCAACCCCGGCGATGTTCCGTTTTTCGTCCACCCACCCGCCTTTTCCAAGATCCATAACTTTTTTTTTTTTTCTGTCAATACAGTCATATAAGGGCTTTTATTTTTTTTCGGGATGAGTTGTACTTTTGAATGACACCATTGATTTTACCACATAGTGTATTGGAAAATGGGAAAAAAAATATCCAAGTGCAGTGAAATTGCAAAAAAAAAGTGCAATTCCACAATGTTTTTTGGTTTTTTTTTTTTACCATGTTCACTATATGGTATAACTGACCTGGCAATATGATTGTCTGGGTCAGTATGAGTACACAGATACCAAACATGTATAGGTTATTTTTTATTTAAGTGGTGAAAAAAAATTCCGAAATTTGTATGAAAAAAAGTATTTGCGTTTGTCGCCATTTTCCAAGATCCGTAGCATTTTCAGTTTTCAGGATCTGGAGCTGGGTGAGAGCTTATTTTTGCACCCTGAGCAGACGTTTTTATTGATACCATTTTGGGGTAGATACGATGTTTTGATTGCCTTTTTATTGCAATTTGCTTCAACCAAAAAACTTAATTCTGGCTTTTTTATTTTTTTTCTAATTATGGCGTTTACCGATTGGATTAATTTATTTTATATTTTGATAGATCGGGCGTTTCTGAGCTTAGCGATATCAAATACGTTCATTCTTTTTTTTTTTTTAATTGTTTTATTTTCAGTGGGACAAAAGGGGGGTGATTTGGACTTTTGTGGGTTTTTTTTTAATATTTTTTAAAACTTATTTTTATTGTATTTAATAGTCGCCTTAGGAGACTTGAAGTTGCGATCATCCGATCGCTTGTGCTATACATAACAAGGCTTCAGCCCTACTATGTGTAGCAAAAATCACGATATCCTATGAATGCCGGCCACAAGCCTGCATTCACAGGAGGATCGTGATGACAGGCATGGGGGTTTTCTGCAGACCCCTGACTGTCATGTCAACCCATCAGCATCCCGCGATCAATTGACAGGGGAGCCGATGTGCGCGATTCCTGTCTGCGCGTGTTAAATGCCACTGTCGGTGCTTGACAATAGCATTTAACTGGTTAACAGCCACAGGTGGATCTTGGATCCACCCGCAGTTGTTACAGACACTTGATGACTGATTAAATCAGCCATCAAGTGTGGAGAAAGATGCAGGCTCAGCATGTGAGCACGCATCAAAGGCAGGGAAATCGCTGGTGACGTAAATATACGTCATCGGTCCTGATAGGTTTAAATGTATGTACCGACGCTATGTGGCCAATATACAACCATATGCATACATGCGTCAGCACACTGCGATTAATGAATACATGAATTTCAATATTCTTATACACGTTAAAAAGGTAACGTATTTAATTAACATTTTTTTTTGCAAAAAGCCATTCAACCATGTCAAGGTGAACGCAAATATGGGTGGTCCCTACTACTTGTGTCTCACCTCTCCATGTGCCAAACCAGCCTTAACTGAATTAGAGAAATGAAAGGAAACCAGGCAAAGCTCACAATTAATACCTTGCTGGGAAAGATGGACAGAAAGCTGCATCGCAGTAATGGAACAGCAGGAACAGTGAGGAGGGCGGCTCGAGCTGCTGCGGACCCAGGACTGGTCACGCTGTCAGAGTTCTCACCTGCTCTGACATTTCGGTCAGAACTTTGGGCATCTACTTTTTCATCTCTGCGACGCTGCTTTTTTATGATTGAACAGCATCATAGTGGTATGAAAGCACAGACCCAAAGAGATAATCAAAATGAAACGCCCATTTGTATGATAAGAAAATTAACATTGGGCACCAGTAGTTTCGATGCCCTGTATCTCCACAACGGAGTGGAGGGAAAAGAAGAAAAAAAAAACATTTTAGTCTTCTTCATTCCTGCTACTATGTGCAGGATTGTACTGTTTATAAAGTCAAAATTTGGAAAAGGATCTCTTAAAACTTGTACAGTAAATATAGTTAACAGACACTGCAAGCGCAATGTGAAACAACCCATGTGTCCAGATGAGCAGGGCAGATCCTTAGTCTCTGACATTAAATAATAAAGGTCTGCATTGAATGCGAGCGGTGATCTTGGAAAACTGAGGGGAGCTGATACAAAAGCTGCAATGGAAAATGTTACATTAGATATGTTATCTACAAACAGAATGATAGATCAATTCAGTTCCAATCAAAATGTTTCATCCTCCATTGTAAATTAGGTTTATTACCATAATTTACAATTCTTTTTTTTTTCCAATAAACTAATCAAACAAGAACAATGTATGTATCTCAACACAGCTAATGCAAGAAGTGGTTGCTCCAAATTCAACACAAAATGCCACTTTTAATGACCACTGTGGTCTCAGAATTATTCCCTTCCTTCGTGATAAGCATCTTTAGTATTTAGAAGAGGCCCTTTGGCTGACCTGCTATAAACAAGATGCATAGACAAAACACCAACTTCCTGCTGCGTTCCCGAGAAATATTAGTCCATTCTTCATGGGCAATGACCTCCAGTACACTAATATTCCTGGGATTGCATACTGCAACCTTCTTCTTCAAACCCCATCAAAGATGTTCTATGAGGTTCAAGTCAGATGACTGTGATCACCACTGCAGAATCTTCCAGAACTATTTTTTAAACCTTGTTTGTGAGGTATGCTTGGTATCATTGTCCTGTTGGAAGGGCAATGCTGGGCCCAATGATGCCCATGCTTCAGCTTCCTCACAAGAGGCAAGATGTTTTCTCTGAGGATTTCCTAATACTTCTTTGAAACCATCTTGCCTTCCACATGTTGTAGATTTTCAGTGCAAGAGAAAGAAAAACAGCCCAAGAGCATCACTGTGCCACCACCATGTTTCTTTGATCATCACCGTGCCACCGCCATGTTTCATTGTAGTCATTACCGCATCACTGTCATGCTTCACTGTAGACATCAGCTACTGTCATTTTCATTTTAGGCATTTCTGAGCCACCGTGATGCTTCACTATAAGCAGGGTGTTCTTTTCAGTTTATGCTTCATTCTTCTTCCTCCAGACAAACCGCCAATCCATAGGCCCAAAAAGTTCCAGTTTTGTTTTATAACTCCACAGGACAGAATCCCAAAATTTCTGTGGCTTATTTATATGCATATTGAAGCCGACTTTTCTTGTATTTTTGGGTCAGTAGAGGTGACCATCTTGGAGCTCAGGTCCCTCAGTGTTTACTGTGCTCTTTACTGTGCAAACTAAAACCTACTAAAACCTAATTGCATGCTGCCATTAAATCTTGCTGCAGGTCTTTTGCAGTCACTGAAGGGTTTTTGACCATCTGTCTCCTCAGGAATCTGATGGCAGCCGGTGATGGCTTCCTCTTTCTGTCATGTTCAGGTAGTGTAGAGAGTGTCACAAAACTTCTTATTGCTTAAACCTGTGTATTGCAGTGTAAGGCCACGACTCCACTATCAGTATTTGGTCAGTATTTTTTCTCAGGAGTGGGAGCCAAAATCAGGAGTGGGTGATAAATGCAGAATTGATGCATTTGTTTCCATTTTACCTTTTCTCTGATTGTTCCTCACCTGGTTTTTCCCCTAGTCAGTAAAGGTATTTGATGTGTTCTGTCTCAAGCACATCTGATGCAACAAATGAAGCCCTAGATCAGTCACATCGGGGGTGCTTGAAACAACAATGTGTGAAAGATAGATAGGTGGGTAGATAGTGGATCAGCTCTGCACTATATATACAGTGGCATGTAAAAGTTTGGGCACCCCTGGTCAAAATTACTGTTACTGTGAACAGTTAAGCAAGTTGAAGATGAAATGTTCTCTAAAAGGCCTAAAGTTAAACACATTTCCTTTGTATTTTAGGCAAAAAAAATAATCATATTTTACATTTTAAAATTACAAAATGGAAAATGGACCAAT
Organism: Phyllobates terribilis; assembly: GCF_046119375.1. Lineage (NCBI taxonomy): Eukaryota > Metazoa > Chordata > Amphibia > Anura > Dendrobatidae > Phyllobates > Phyllobates terribilis. The sequence goes on along the minus strand of NW_027362762.1, from coordinate 120,832,305 downwards.
GCAAAAATTTGGGCGCCCTTGGAGATTTTTGTGCTCAGATAACTTTGACTGATGTTTCAGACCTTAATTAGCCTGTTAGTTATGGCTTGTTCACTATCATCGTTAGGATGGACCAGGTGATTGAAAATTTTCCAGTTTTATATAAACCCAGCCTCCTCTAACCTTGTGCCAAACAACAGCAGCCATGAGTTCTTCTAAGCAGCTGCCTAGCACTCTGAAAATGGTGGAGGCCCACAAAACAGGAGAAGGCTATGAGAAGATAGCAAAGTGTTTTCAAGTTTCCCTTTACTTATTTCGAAATGTAATTAAGAAATGGCAGTTACCAGGAACAGTGGAGGTCAAGATAAGGTCTGGAAGACAAAGCAAAATTTCAGTGAGAGCTGCTCGTAGGATTGCTAGAGAGGCAAATCAGAACACCTCAATCATGCTTTGGGGTTGTGTTGCAGCCAATGGCTTGGGAACATTGGGAAACATTTCACGGGTAGAGGGAAGAATGGATTCAATGAAATTTCAAAACAAATTCTTGATGCAAACATAACACCATCTGTAAAAAAGCTGAAGTTGAAAAGAGGATGGCTTCTACAAATGGATAATAATCCTAAACACACGTCAAAATCCCCAATAGACTACCTCAAAAGGTGCAAGCTGAAGGTTTTACAATGGCCCTCATAGTCCCCGGATCTGAACATCATTGAAAATCTGTGGCTAGACCTCAAAATAGCAGTGCATGCAAGACGACCCAGGAATCTCACAGCACTGGAGGAATTTTCCATGGAAGAATCGATGAAAATCACCTTGCTTAACTGTTCACAATAACAGTAATTTTGACCAGGGGTGCCCAAACTTTTACATGCCTCTGTACATACTTGTCTATTAGTCTTTGTAGATAGCATAGAAGGAAGCAGAGCAGGCGCTGTGTTTCCAGAAGGCATGTAGATTATAGTCATCCATAAGTGGTTAATAACAGAGACACTTCCCTGTGAGCTTCTATGGAGGAAGAAACTGACAGATGGGTGACGCACGTTGTACATGGTGATAACAGCCTGCTGCAGTGTCGGAGCGCTCACCTGCCAGTCACATCCTGCAAAATACCTAAACAATGACTAAGTGACTAGTCTGGCGGCCGCTGCATTTTTCTCTCTGTTTCCATTCTCGTGTATCTTTAGTGCGCAGTTATATTTTGTCTTCATTGAACCGCTCCTTAACCATTTACCAGAACATGACGTCTTCAGATCGAGGCCTCACCACGGCAGATAGACCATAGCAGACATTCCTCCCTGGGTACATCATTGTTTACTCTCAAAAATAGCACTGGCCATTTCTGGCCGCGTACTGTAACATGCAGGTGTAGTAGGATTTGTTGTAGAACTTCGCTTTGTATTGTTTCTCACAGTTAGAAAAATGTCTTATTAGTACGGCCACTATTGTAACTGCCGCTGGGATCGTCCCCCATGGCCTCAGTGATACCTCCGAGATCACTGATTTGCTGCAGATGTGTATTGGAGTATACGGGCTATGACCATCTGACAGCTGCATGATGTAGGGGCAAAGACCCTGATTTCAGCGATACATCACTTACTGGGCTGCTTGCTGCAGTTTTGATAAAATCACAGTTTTCTCTGCTGCAGATCTAGCAGTTCTCTGAATGCTGAGCTCTGTATAACCCCACCCACACCACTGATTGACAGCTCTCTGTGTACACTGTGCATAGGCATAAAGCAGCCAATCAGTGGTGAGGGCGGGGTTTTACAGAGCTCATGATTATGGAGAACTACATGGCAGCAGGTTTACTAGATCTTTAGTGTTGCTGATAAAACTACAGCAAGCTGCCTAATAAGTTAAATATGGCTGGAATCAGAGGGTCTGTCTCTACGTTATGCTTGCTTCAGATTAAAGAGGCAAAACCTAATGGAAGATTCCCTTTAATTCGTGAGACCTACAAAGAGCTTCTCTGGGGGACCCAGCACATTACACAGTCAGTATATTGATTCCAATATTCACCATGTAATACTTAGTTTTTCCTCTAGTGGCGCTGCAGCTTTATTAAAAAGCTTGCTTGCCAGGCTTAAAGGGGTTGTCCAGGTTTAGCACGAAAGTTTGCAGTCAGTCCTCACAGCACAATGTGGGGATCCTCACATCGTGTGATGTGTGATTTTACAAGTCTGCAGTCAGACTTTCATGAAAAACCTGGACAACCCGTTTAACTGCAGAACACCACTTCGCACGAGGTCTCAGCCACAGGACACTGCAGCCAACTTATTGTTAAAAAATAGGGATTGTAAAAAATAAACACCTCTTCTAGGGTCTATGCACATGGTGTGGATACACTGCGGATTTTCCAGACAAAAATATTCCAAGTATTAAAGTACCCAGAAAAGTAGGTGAGATTTTACCAAATCTCATGTACATGCTACATAAACATCTTTATGAAATTTGTGCTGAATTTGATTGGCATGTCAATGAAGGCTGTGGATTTTTAATGTGGATTTCCCCCTTTGCTGTGCATAGGGATAACTCAGCAGCAAAATCCATAGTAAAATGCATTTATGGTAACTCACATGTGGACGTACTCTCGCATGAAGAATATAATTGTTACCGTCGGGATGATAATGATAAACCAGTTTCCAACTGATTACAGTACTGTTATCATGAATTTACCATACAGACTATATACATTATTCAAAAGATCTCTTAGACCTGATGAGTCTGGTGTATTTACTCTGAGAATGGCCGCATAATGTTTTTATAACGTGGTATTAAAATGAAGATTACACGAGTCTACTTAGAGCTGACCTCTTAAAATGCTCACCTTAATAACAGGATTATACAACCATTCTGATATGGATTTTCAAAATAAGTACACCGACCTCATCAGGTGTAAAAGGTCTATTTTATAATGTTTACAATTTGTGTTGTAAAATCTGGTGACAGAACCATTTTAAGGGCTCATACCCATATGTGTGAAAAAAACTGTTTCGATATCTGGACCGAAAAAACGAACGAGTGCCATGCGAGTGTCATGCGATTGCTATGCGATTTTCTCCCCTAGCATCCGTATGATATCCAAGTGACATCCGTATGCAATGAGATTGTAACATGGGCTTTTACATAGGGGAATTGTCGTTTTAAATATGTGTATATCTATATACTGTATGTATATATATATATATATATATATATATACAAATAGATATTTTTATTTCTCTCTATATATATACAGATTGATAGATACATACACAAAATCAGATTTATATATACAGTACAGACCAAAAGTTTGGACACACCTTCTCATTTAGAGATTCTTCTCTATTTTCATGACTATGAAAATTGTACATTCACACTGAAGGCATCAAAATTATGAATTAACACATGTGGAATTATATACTTAACAAAAAAGTGTGAAACAACTGAAAATATGTCTTATATTCTAGGTTCTTCAAAGTAGCCACCTTTTGCTTTGATGACTGCTCTGCACACTCTTGGCATTCTCTTGATGAGCTTCAAGAGGTAGTCACCGGAAATGGTTTTCACTTCACAGGTGTTTCCTGTCAGGTTTAATAAGTGGGATTTCTTGCCTTATAAATGGGGTTGGGACCATCAGTTGTATTGTGCAGAAGTCAGGTGGATACACAGCTGATAGTCCTACTGAATAGACTGTTAGAATTTGTATTATGGCAAGAAAAAAGCAGCTAAGTAAAGAAAAATGAGTGACCATCATTACTTTAATAAATGAAGGTCAGTCAGTCCGAAAATTGGACAAACTTTGAAAGTGTCCCCAAGTGCAGTTGCAAAAACCATCAAGCGCTACAAAAAAACTGTCTCACATGAGGACCGCCCCAGGAAAGGAAGACCAAGAGTCACCTCTGCATCTGAGGATAAGTTTATCCGAGTCCTCAGAAATCGCAGGTTAACAGCAGCTCAGATTAGAGACCAGGTCAATGCCACACAGAGTTCTAGCAGCAGACACATCTCTACAACAACTGTTAAGAGGAGACTTTGTGCAGCAGGCCTTCATGGTAAAATAGCTGCTAGGAAACCACTGCTAAGGACAGGCCACAAGCAGAAGAGACTTGTTTGGGCTAAAGAACACAAGGAATTGACATTAGACCAGTGGAAATCTGTGCTTTGGTCTGATGAGTCCAAATTTGAGATCTTTGGTTCCAACCACCGTGTCTTTGTGCGACGCAGAAAAGGTGAACTGATGGACTCTACATGCCTGGTTCCCACCGTGAAGCATGGAGGAGGAGGTGTGATGGTGTGGGGGTGCTTTGCTGGTGACACTGTTGGGGATTTATTCAAAATTGAAGGCCTACTTCACCAGAATGGCTACCACAGCATCTTGCAGCGGCATGCTATTCCATCCGGTTTGCGTTTAGTTGGACCATCATTTATTTTTCAACAGGACAATGACCCCAAACACACCTCCAGGCTGTGTAAGGGCTATTTGACCAAGAGTGAGAGTGATGGGGTGCTACGCCAGATGACCTGGCCTCCACAGTCACCAGACCTGAACACAATCGAGATGGTTTGGGGTGAGCGGAGTGAAGGCAAAAGGGCCAACAAGTGCTAAGCATCTCTGGGAACTCCTTCAAGATTGTTGGAAGACCATTTCCGATGACTACTTCTTGAAGCTCATCAAGAGAATGCCAAGAGTGTGCAAAGCAGTCATCAAAGCAAAAGGTGGCTACTTTGAAGAACCTAGACTATAAGACATATTTTCAGTTGTTTCACACTTTTTTGTTAAGTATATAATTCCACATGTGTTAATTCATAGTTTTGATGCCTTCAGTGTGAATGTACAATTTTCATAGTCATGAAAATACAGAAAAATCTTTAAATGAGAAGGTGTGTCCAAACTTTTGGTCTGTACTGTACATACTATATATATATATATATATATAAATATGTGAGTGATATATTCTGTGCATGTAATTTATTGTTAAATAAATGAATTTTATTATCAAAAAATTGGCGTGGGGTTCCCCGTAATTTTATACTCTAGCAAAGGTTAAGCAGACGGCTGGGGCAGATGTTTGAAGCCTGGGAAGGGGGTAATACCCATGGAGCTTCCCAAGCTACTAATATCAGCCCCCAGCTGAATACTTAGCCTTTATTGGCTATTAAAATGGGGGACCCCAAAAAAATGACGTGGGATCCCCCTATTTTAACAGCTAGCAAAGGCTATGCAGACAGCTGGGGGCTGATATTAATAGCCTAGGAAGGGGCCATGAATATTGCCCCCCTCCGAGGCTAGAAACAGGAGCCCTCAGCCGCCCCAGAAATGGTGCATCCATAGGATGCGCCAATTCTGGCACTTAGCCTCGCTCTTCCCACTGCCCTGTAGCAGTGGCAGTGGGGTAATAGGGTTGGGGTTGATGTCAGCTTATAATGCCAGCTGACATCAAGCCCAGGTTAGTAATGGAGAGGCGTCTATAAGACGCCCCCATTACTAACCCCATAGTGGAAGTGATATGTGAAATAAAGACACCCACACCCAGAATAAACTATTTTATTTGAAATAAACACAGACACCCTTCAATGTTCTAAATTAAACCCTACTTACCATCATGCCCATTCCAGCTGAAGCCAATGTCACCTGCAAGAAAAGTAAAATAATAAAGCAACCTCATCCTCACCTTTCCGCTTAACCTCTGCTAGACTATAAAATTACAGGGGTCCCCACGCCCATTTTTTTCTTTTATAAAATCTTCATTTTAACAATAAGTGACAAGTACAGTAACCAGCACTGTCACTCTACTAATTATGTATGTGACTGACATCTTTCTATCTATCTATCTATCTACTCTATGTGTGTTGTTCTATTCTTTCTATTCTAAATTGTCAGGTACCGCTGTGATTTTACAGTACAGCGGCTGATGAATTGCCGGCTTTTAAAGAGACAGGCGCGTGAAAATCGAACGGCACTCACATGGTTCGAGTGCCGTGCGTTTTTTTTTTTCACGCACCCATTGACTTGTATTGGCGAGTCTCGTCCGAGATACGCGGCAAGTCGCAGCATGCTGCATTTTTTTTCTCAGCCCGATTTCAGCTGAGAAAAAAATTGCAGATGAGATGTCACTCATTGATTAACATTGGTCTGAGTGCAATCTGATTTTTTTTATTAGATTGCACTCGTCCATTTTTCTCGCAAGTGAGTATGAGCCCTAATGGTTTGTATCCTTTAATACATCTCTAAATTCTCAGAATAGTGTTGATCTGTTTAATCCAACAAAGCAGTTCTAATGCAGAACTATCTCCTGAAAAAAAGTAAAAACAAACAAAAAAACACAATTCTGCCACTGTTTTTTTGGGTTTCCATTTTATCATCTTACCATCTGTGTGGAAAAAATGACCTGGCAACACAATCATTCAGGTTAATACAATTATGGTGATACTAAACTTTTTTTTTTATTATACTTTAAAAAAATTCAGATCTATGTAAAAAAAAAGTAAAAAAATGTGTTTGTATCTCCCTTTTGCGAGACTCATAGCTTGTTTGCTATTCTGTTGATTGTCGATGGAGCTGTATGAGGCCTTGTTTTTGGTGGGGTGAACTGACATTTTTATTGATATGATTTTGAGGTACAAGTGACATCTTGGTAGCTGTTTATTGCATTGGGGCAGCCTGAAAATGGCAATTCTGACATTTCAATTTTTTTTTCTCTTTACCGCATTTACCTTTATGGGTTAAATAATTTTATATTTTGATAGATTGGATTTTTACAGATGTGCTGATACCATTTTTTTTTTGATGCAGAAAGGGTTCAAACTTTTATATATATCTTTTTTTACTTGTACTACATACTGCAATCACTGCTCTTAAAGGGAGGCGCTGACTGTATAACACAGCCTGCACCTGCCTTGCATGGAGCAGGGACAGCTCCTGAGCCCAATCCATAAAACCACAGCTGCTCCATGAAACAACAATACGTTGTGGGGTAGGAAGGGGTTAATGTATGCAATAACGTATAATATGAAATCTGGTGACAGACGGAATGACATAGTTAATGGAGATGAGTGGTGCTGATTTTGGAAAACGTATACCTTTTTCTAATTTCTTTTCCTTCTGAAATCAGTGGTGGTTGAAGATCACAGAACTCCCCTATGTGATCGTCTCTTTACAAAGCCACCCCTCCACCACCAAAATCTACTTTCAGCACTAACACAGGGTATACAGTAAAATTCCTTCAATTTGCGTAGTTGATGCATCCGATATCTCAGGGCAGGAGCGCTCCCACCATATGTGTCCACACTCTTGGCTCCGTTCCCACTGACAAGTGCGCTGCTCTGCTTCACACTGATGTCACCGGCTAGAAATTTGACTTGAATGAAAAGGGATCAATGTTCTTCTTTAGTCCTCTCCAAAGCTAAACATTTGTGTAATCTTGTCAGTGATGTCTCATCTTCATGATGCAAAACTAATAAAGGTTACAGAATGTCTATTAATGCTGCTGTGGTCTCTGCTCATCTGGCCGGCAGCGGGTGTGATGTGTATGTGGCATTGACATACGTATACATACAGTACAGACCAAAAGTTTGGACACACCTTCTCATTTAAAGATTTTTCTGTATTTTCATGACTATAAAAATAGTACATTCACACTGAAGGCATCAAAACTATGAATTAACACATGTGGAATTATATACTTAACAAAAAAGTGTGAAACAACTGAAAATATGTCTTATATTCTAGGTTCTTCAAAGTAGCCACCTTTTGCTTTGATGACTGCTTTGCACACTCTTGGCATTCTCTTGATGAGCTTCAAGAGGTAGTCACCGGAAATGGTCTTCCAACAATCTTGAAGGAGTTCCCAGAGATGCTTAGCACTTGTTGGCCCTTTTGCCTTCACTCTGCGGTCCAGCTCGATTGGGTTCAGGTCTGGTGACTGTGGAGGCCAGGTCATCTGGCGTAGCCCCCCATCACTCTCCTTCTTGGTCAAATAGCCCTTACACAGCCTGGGGGTGTGTTTGGGGTCATTGTCCTGTTGAAAAATAAATGATGGTCCAACTAAACACAAACCAGAAGGAATAGCATGCCGTTGCAAGATGCTGTGGTAGCCATGCTGGTTCAGTATGCCTTCAATTTTGAATAAATCCCCAACAGTGTCACCAGCAAAGCACCCCCACACCATCACACCTCCTCCATGCTTCACGGTGGGAACCAGTCATGTAGAGTCCATCCGTTCACCTTTTCTGCGTCGCACAAAGACACGGTGGTTGGAACCAAAGATCTCAAATTTGGACTCATCAGACCAAAGCACAGATTTCCACTGGTCTAATGTCCATTCCTTGTGTTCTTTAGCCCAAACAAGTCTCTTCTGCTTGTTGCCTGTCCTTAGCAGTGGTTTCCTAGCAGCTATTTTACCATGAAGGCCTGCTGCACAAAGTCTCCTCTTAACAGTTGTTGTAGAGATGTGTTTGCTGCTAGAACTCTGTGTGGCATTGACCTGGTCTCTAATCTGAGGTGCTGTTAACCTGCGATTTCTGAGACTGGTGACTCGGATAAACTTATCCTCAGAAGCAGAGGTGACTCTTGGTCTTCCTTTCCTGGGGCAGTCCTCATGTGAGCCAGTTTCTTTGTAGCGCTTGATGGTTTTTGCAACTGCACTTGGGGACACTTTCAAAGTTTGCCCAATTTTTCGGACTGACTGACCTTCATTTCTTAAAGTAATGATGTTTTTCTTTACTTAGCTGCTTTTTTCTTGCCATAATACAGATTCTAACAGTCTATTCAGTAGGACTATCAGCTGTGTATCCACCTGACTTCTGCACAACACAACTGATGGTCCCAACCCCATTTATAAGGGAAGAAATCCCACTTATTAAACCTGACAGGGCACACCTGTGAAGTGAAAACCATTTTGGTGACTACCTCTTGAAGCTCCTCAAGAGAATGCCAAGAGTGTGCAAAGCAGTCATCAAAGCAAAAGGTGGCTACTTTGAAGAACCTAGAATATAAGACATATTTTCAGTTTTTTCACACTTTTTTGTTAAGTATATAATTCCACATGTGTTAATTCATAGTTTTGATGCCTTCAGTGTGAATGTACAATTTTCATAGTCATGAAAATACAGAAAAATCTTTAAATGAGAAGGTGTGTCCAAACTTTTGGTCTGTACTGTATGTGCGGACTCTTGGAGGATTGGGGAGAAGTCAATAAACTGCTACAAAAATTTACAATACAGTGCAGAGATAAACGAGGAGCCAGGATAACGATAAGACAGATTTTTGACAGGGCACATTTTCAGGTTTTTTCATACTTGCAGATTAAATACTTTAGCTCTAAAAATATTTCTCGTCTGAATAGTCAAATAATTTTTGTACCTATTTTTTTTTTTAAATAATTTTAATATTTTCATTTTTTTCCTGTTTTTATTTTATGTAAAATACATGTATTTTTTTCACATTTTTTTATGACCACAAAGGGCCACTAAAATACATTTTAAAATTTGTTCTCCTTTCTGTAACAATTATTTTTTTTAATTTTTTTTATAGGAGTGGGGCTAATAACAATGATTTGGATTGCAGCGGCTTTTCTTATTTATTGATGTATATATTTATTTGTTTTGTTTTTTATCTACTTTTTATTTATTTTATTACCTGTCATTTATAAACACATAATTAGTTCTCCATAAGGTCATAAAAGACCTTTTGGGAGGGGGGACATTTCAATATTGAAAAACTTTATTTAAAAAAAAAATGTATTTCCTCTGTAACTGGGGCTGGTATAATAGCCCCAGTTACCGTTGAAATTCAGCTTCTTGGCTGCACAACAGAGTTGACTGGTTCTCCTAGGACCCAACAGCTCCTGCTCACTCCCTACACTCAGCGATCACATGACCGCTGGGTTAGGAAGAAGCAATGTTATTGCTTCCTATTGCTATATACACAGCGCTTGTTTAGTAGTGTATATACAGCAATCGAGAAGGCAGAGATGGTAATAGACCATCTTTGCCTTCTCTATGGGGAGCACAGTTGTATCTGACACACGATCTCCCTGATCATGTGCAGCTGCTCTATTATGCAGTGATGCTTTAGAATCTCACTGCAGAATAGAAGACAGACCACCCGAACTATGGGCGGTCCACAAGTAATTAAAGGGAATCTGTCAGCACGTTTTTACTTAGTAGTAGTATAGTTATATAGGTTCTTGTACCACAATAAAAATGAAACTTTTTTTCTAGAGATCTAATGTGCCATTCATGAGAAATCTAGTATAGAGGTCATACACAAATCAAACTAGAAGTGCACTAGGGCGTGTCAATACACTTGGAGGAAACAGTTGGAGCCCACAGACACGCCCCCAGTGCACTTCCAGTCTGATTTGTGTATGACTTCTATGCTAGATTTCATGACTGCCACATCAGATTTCTACAGAAAATGTATAATTTTTATTGGGGTACAAGTGCCCATGCAATCATACCAATACTTACAGCACATACTGTATGTAAAAACGCTCGGATGGGTTCCCTTTCATGCATATTGTTTTGGATGATATTTTAACCTCACTGGTAAAACTGTAAGAAGGTTGAGAGACTTTGGAGGAATTGTCCACTTTGGACAAACATTTAAAAAAAAAAAAAAAAAAAAAAAATTCCCTGATTAAAGGCCGATCATAGGTTTTCCAAATTAAAAATAAAATAGCCAAGTGGGAGGGAGGGGACGTGGAAAAGGCATAAAATAATGATGTGGGTCGACGGGGATGTCATTGCTGCACCATAGCACAAAAAAGCACCAACACTGGAGAGGTTTTATGGAAACTTGATTTTACTGTTTTTTATTAATTTCCCCTAATTGTTTTCTGGACAATGCCGCCCTGTGTAACATACATTTCTTCCTTCCTACAGAGCTGTAAATGTGATCTAAAGGTCATCAAATGTATAAGCAAGATATAAAATAACACATTTATATTATGCATTCATCATTGCTGAGAAAAGTTTCCATCCAAACATTTACAGTAACTATAATTAATCATTCTTCTATTTTAAGCTTTCAGAAAGTTTTCCATGTTTTTAGAATAATTTTAAAACTTGCCTTTTGTACTAATTCAGCAACAAAAGTATTTAGGAGAAATTGGGTTATTATGCGCATTGTCGTATAAATAATAGCGACAGACCATGTGGCCACAATGGGGCCCGTGAGTTGGCCTCCCCCACTGTCACACTTTCAGCGGTATCTGTATCCTGGATGAAGATACAGTTGAAAATAATGACAGAACAGGGAACCGTCAGCTCTCTTCTGTCATTCTCCCTGTGTGTCTGAGCTCTGACGTCTCAGCACAGCGGCTGCAAGGATGTCACTATATTGCACCCGCTGTGCAGAGCTTCAGAACACATGCTGCAGAGACCGGAGCAGCAGGGGAGCGGGGAGAGGTGAATAGTTACCTTTTTTTTATTTTTATCAATGAGTGTGGGGTCATCATACTGTGAGTAGGGGGATGTGGGTCCATCATACTATGTCAGGAGCCATTAAGTGTATGTGTGGGTGATCAAACTGTGTGGAGTGCTGTTTTGGGGTAATTATAGGCATTATGTGGGGGGCATTATACTGTGTGGATGATTGTGTGGTGGACATTATACTTTGTGGAGGGCTGTTTTAGGGCCAGTATAATGTGTGGAGGGCTGTAGGGGCCATTATACTGTGTGGGGAGCCATCATACTTTGTGGAGGGCTGTAGGGGGTATTTCATGTGTGTGTGTAGGGGGCATTATGCTGTGTGGAAAATTGTGTGGGGGCATTATACTCTGAAGGATTGTGTAGTGGACCTTGTACTGTGTGGGGCCATTATACTGTGTGGAGGATTGTGTGGGGCGCATTATACTCTGAAGGATTGTGTGGGGGGCCATTATACTGTGTAAGGGACATAGTACTGTGTGGGGCCATTATACTGTGTGGGGGGCATTATACTCTGAAGAATTGTGTGGGGGGCCATTATACTGTGTAAGGGACATAGTACTGTGTGGGGCCATTATACTGTGTGGGGGGCATTATACTCTGAAGGATTGTGTGGGGGGCCATTATACTGTGTAAGGGACATTGTACTGGGTGGGCCATTATACTGTGTGGAGGATTGTGTGGGGGGCATTATATTCTGAAGGATTGTGTGGGGGCCATTATACTGTGTAAGGGACATTGTACTGTGTGGGGCCATTATACTGTGTGGGGGGCATTATACTCTGAAGGATTGTGTGGGGGGCCATTATACCGTGTAAGGGACATTGTACTGTGTGGGGCCATTATACTGTGTGGGGGGCATTATACTCTGAAGGATTGTATGGGGGCCATTATACTGTGTAAGGGGCATTATACTGTGTGGGCCATTATACTTTGTGGAGGATTGTGTGGGGGGCATTATACTGTGTACGGGTGTCACGGGTGTGTCAGATGAAACAGACAGTCGCTCTGGATCTGGCTGCAGTAGGTCACTGCATTTGGCATTGCAGACGCCTTCTTAATCCTTCTGACTTTTGGACCCAGTGGCAACCTCCCTCCTGCTCTGATTGACACACCCTGGTCTGGGTGTAGATAAACACTCAGTCTGCTTCAGGGACTCGCCGGTGATATTCTCATTTTCCCTTGTGAAGGCTTGGAGCAATAGCAGTCATCTAGCTTCCTCTCTGGTGACCTTGGAGGATGTTTGGTGTTATCTCTCTGGTGTCTGCTCAAGCTAAGTTTTCCCCCCTTTGTTTGTCTCCCTTTTTGTCTTTAGTTTATAGTCGGGACTGACCAGTGCTCACCCCCCCCCCCCCATCTAGAGCCTAGCTCTAGGGATATACAGGGATTAGGTTTCCTGTTCGGTGATAGGTGCGGAACCTATATAGGGACGTTAGGACAGGTAGGGTGATATTAGATCTGCCTAGGGGTCTCCACTCCCACTTTCCCTAGCGTTGGGCTACCCTCCCCTCATCCCTTCGTGTTGCACTTAGTCTTTCCCACACTGTGTGTGACATTCGGACATTGTACTGTGTGGGGCCATTATACTGTGTGGATAATTGTGGGGGGAACATTATACTCTGAAAGATTGTGTGGGGGGCATTATACTATGTGGAGGATTGTGTGGGGGGCATTTTACTATGTGGATAATTTTGTGGGGGACATTATCCTTTGTAAAGGGCTGTTTTAGGGCCATTATACAACCACTGGGAAAAATTATGGAATCACCGGGCTCAGAGGATGTTCATTCAGTTGTTTAATGTTGTTGAAAAAAAGCAGATCACAGACATGGCACAAAACTAAAATCATTTCAAATGGCAACTTTATGGCTTTAAGAAACACTAAAAGAAATCAAGAAAAAAAAAAGTGGTACTCAGTAAGGGAAATTTTTTTCAGACCAAGCAGAGGGAAAAAAGTATGGAATCACTCAATTCTGAGGAGAAAATTATGGAATCATGAAAAACAAACACACAAAAGAACACTCCAATACATCACTAGTATTTTGTTGCACCACCTCTGGCTTTAATAACAGCTTGCAGTCTGAGGCATGGACTTAATGAGTGGCAAACAGTACTTTTCATCAATCTGGCTCCAACTTTCTCTGATTGCTGTTGCCAGATCAGCTTTGCAGGTTGGAGCTTTGTCATGGACCATTTTCTTCAACTTCCACCAAAGATTTTCAATTTGATTGAGATCCGGACTATTTGCAGGCCATGACATTGACCTAATGTGTCTTCTTTCAAGGAATGTTTTCACTGTTTTTGCTCTATGGCAGGATGCATTATCATCTTGAAAAATGATGTCATCATCCCCAAACATCCTTTCAATTTATGGGATAAGAAAACTATCCAAAATATCAATGTAAACTTGGGCATTTATTGAAGATGTAATGACAGCCATCTCCCCAGTGCCTTTACCTGACATGCATCCCCATATCACCAATGACTGTGGAAATTTGCATGTTCTCTTCATGCAGTCATCTTTATAAATCTCATTGGAACGGCACCAAACAAAAGTTCCAGCATCATCACCTTACCCAATGCAGATTCACGATTCATCACTGAATATGACTTTCATGCAGTCATCCACAGTCCACGAATGCTTTTCCTTAGCCCATTGTAACCTTGTTTTTTTCTGTTTAGGTGTTAATGATGGCTTTTGTTTAGCTTTTCTGTATGTAAATCCCATTTCCTTTAGGCGGTTTCTTACAGTTTGGTCACAGACATTGACTCCAGTTTCCTCCCATTCGTTCCTCATTTGTTTTGTTGTGCATTTCCTGTTTTGGAGACATATTGCTTTAAGTTTCCGGTCTTGACGCTTTGATGCCTTCCTTGGTCTACCATTATGTTTGCCTTTAACAACCTTCCCATGTTGTTTGTATTTGGTCCAGTTTTTAGACACAGCTGACTGTGAACAACCAACATCTTTTGCAACATTGCGTGATGATTTACCTTCTTTTAAGAGTTTGATAATCCTCTCCTTTGTTTCAATTGACATCTCTCGTGTTGGAGCCATGATTCATGTCAGTCCACTTGGTGCAATTGCTCTCCAAGGTGTGATCACTCCTTTTTAGATGCAGATCTAATTTGATGCAGGTGTTAGTTTTGGAAATTAAAATTTACAGGGTGATTCCATAATCTTTTCCTCAGAATTGAGTGATTCCATAATTATTTACCTCTGCTTGGTCTGAAAAAAATTTCCCTTACTGAGTACCACTTTTTTTTTCTTGATTTCTTTTAGTGTTTCTTAAAGCCATAAAGTTGCCATTTGAAATTACTTTAGTTTTGTGCCATGTCTGTGATCTGCTTTTTTTCAACAACATTAAACAACTGAATGAACATCCTCCGAGCCCGGTCATTCCATAATTTTTGCCAGGGGTTGTACTGTGTGGAGGGCTGTGGGGGCCATTATACTGTGTGGGGGCCATTATACTGTGTGAGGAGCCATTATACTTTGTGGAGGGCTGTAGTGTGGTATTTAACGTGTGTGTTGGGCATTATACTATCTGACAAGTTGTGTGTGGGACATTATACTTTGTCGGGTGACGGTACTGTAGGAGCATCATACTGTGCGTGTGGAGGATACTGTGGAGGAATTCACTGTGGTGTATCATTGTGTTTTTTGTTGTCATTATACTTTATGGGTGCCATTAAAGGGGTATCATAGTGGGGGAGAACACGACGGGGCTTCAATAGAAGCAAACTTATTCTATAAGTGCCATAATACATGTCCCGATTTCTTTGTGGAAATGTGCCCTTCTGTGGCTATGCCTATGCACCGTGACCCTGCCCTACTCCATCAAGTATTTTTTTAGGACTTCTGCTATGGGGCCCCACCAGTTCTATGTACACACCTGACAGACAGCTGCCTCTTCTAACTCCTTTATCTTCGGATAACGCCATTATGGTGTATGGCATAGGTCAATGGCATTCATCAACGTGCACATATTCTAAAGGTTGGCAAAGTACCAGATTTACCTCTGTGTGAGAGTCATAATATTAACTATGTATGTACTACACAGACCTGTAAGTAGTGTTGTAAATCCATGAACGGAGCAGATTGATATATAGTTTAGTTTTCATTATTGGGTAAGGAGTCCAGTGGGTGGCTTCTCCCAATGATTGATACAATTTCCCTTACGAGTGTGTTTACAAAAATGACTGTCAATCATTGAGAAGAACCCCCCACTGGACTCCTAAGCCCAGAATGAACTTGTGGTTTAGTTTAATAATTTATGCTCAATTTCTTACGCCACCCTGGGTATTTGAACCCCTTCCCGAAATCTGCCATACATGTGCAAAAAATTGGAGATAGGAGCTAGTGGCGAAAACTGGTAAAAATGCAGGATACACTTCATATAATATTCAGAAATAGTGTTATTCCTCATGTACATACACATGACAGCATATTCTGAAAAGTTCCCTGAAACGACAGGCACAGTTTAAGTTTAATTTCTTGTATTTGTTTCATTAACAGATTCTGTTAGAAATTATTACAAGTGTCTTTGGACTGAAGAAAATAATTATCTAATCAAGAAGCTTTGGAAAAGACCTTCATATTCTAAATTCAGGAGGGTGTTGATTGAGATTGTCAACTCATATGCACACCAGCACCCCTATCAGCTCCTTGTTCTCCTTCACTAGCCCTGCTGTCAAGCGGCTGCTCGGATGGAAGCAAGGAGACGAGGAGGAAAAATGGGCAGAAAAAGCAGTGGATTCACTGGTGAAGAAGCTGAAGAAGAAGAAGGGCTCGATGGAGGAGCTTGAGAAGGCGCTAAGTACACCAGGACAGCCAAGTAAATGTGTCACTATCCCACGTTCACTAGACGGGAGACTGCAGGTGTCACATCGCAAGGGTCTTCCACATGTCATCTACTGCAGGGTCTGGAGGTGGCCTGATCTTCAGTCACATCATGAATTAAAACCACTTGAATGCTGCGAGTTTCCTTTTGGATCAAAGCAGAAGGATGTGTGCATAAACCCTTACCATTACCGCAGAGTGGAAACTCCAGGTAGAGACATTTCTTTCTTAGTAATCTGTGTATCAGTTGTACTTAAAAGGGGTTGTCCTAGTTTGGCACGAAAGTCTGCAGTCACTCTGTGACTGCAGACTTGTGAATCCTCACAGTGCACACTGTCAGGATTCTCCGGTGCCGGAAGCAGGGAGTAGCGACTGCAAGCGTGAGCGATATTCATACTTCTGGCTACATTTCAACCAGACGTGCGCAGCCTCGCTCATTACAAGTGAATTGAGTGAACTGTGCACGTTCTCGCCGCCGACACCAGAGAATCCTGAGGCTATGTGCCCACATGCATTTAGAGCATCTAAGTTATTCACACATTATAAATCCATGCCGGTTGCATGGATTTGTATTGTGTGATCAACTTGTCAAGCACTTTTCCAAGTCCTGCTCAAAATCGCTTGGAAAAGTGCTTGAAAAAACGCATGCGAAAATGCATGTAAAAACGCTGAAAAAACGCTTCTCTCTGGCAGAAAAAATGCATGTAAATCTGCATGCGTTTTTTTCTGCCAGAGAGAGGCAAAAACGCTCCGCATCAAATCTACGTGGGCACATAGCCTAAAGCAACTTGTGAATATTGCCTTGAAAAAAAACATGAAATCCCAAGCAGCCATACTGTCTGTGTTTAAATGGCTACAGACTACATACAAACCCTGTGTAGTCTGACCCTGCTGTTATCCCATAAAACCAAGACTTGGGTACGTAAGCAAAAAAAAAAGGGTACAGATTAAAGTGTGACTGTAGGATCGGACTATTTGTTACCATGGAGACACATTTTACCATGGAGAAACATAAGTCTGCATGTAATCCGTAGACAAAAAAGGGTAGGATATTTTTAATGAAGACTACTTCAAAAGTTACTTCATTTCTTAGTTTACATGTGCTAGAAAAAAACGTCTGTGACTGCGCACATAAAAAGAAGCTCTGCACAATAATGCTGCTTACTTCATCGTCTTTACCATCTGTTCATTTCCAAATTAATAATAATTAAGAGCTTTTTATTTTCATTTCCTTCTGCTGTCCGCACACAGTCTGTCTACTTTTATATAATGAGTATTGTCTTTCTTGTAGTTCTTCCTCCTGTATTGGTTCCAAGACATAGTGAATTTAATACGGATCTCAGTCTGCTCGCCAAGTTCCGAAATACATCCCTGAACAATGAACCACTGATGCCACACAACGCCACCTTCCCTGAGTCATTTCAGCAGCCACTGTGTCCTCCGTTCTCTTCCTCGCCCAACAACATGTTTCACCACTCCCCGAACATTATTGGCTACCCGGACTCCCCCAGAAGTTCCTCTGAACCAGGAAGCCCCTACCAGATCACAGGTGACCTATACTGATATCCGCTCAGCTGATTCTTTCTGACTTGCCCTATTTTGCATTTACATTGCCTGTTTTCATGCCCATAGATACCCCTCCACCACCATACAACCCGCCTGAGATTCACGGAAACCAAAACAGAAACTCTGGAGACTCAACGGATTGTCAATTAGTTTTATCAGCAACAAACAGAGGTAGGCACTAAATGAAGGGGACTGGTAATCTGAAAGGATGTGTGAAAGATATACCCAAATTAACTTTCTGAAATAACACAACACTAGTGTAAATCTTCCATGTATATAGTGCTGGGGTCCTGGGTTCATATTCCACCAAGGACAACATCTGCAAGGAGTTTGTATGTTCTGCCCGTGTTTGAGTGGGTTTCCTCTGGGTTCTCCGGTTTCCTCCCACACTCCAAAGACTTAATGATAGAGAATTGATATTGTGAGCCCCCAAGCGCTGTGGAATTAATGGCGCTATATAAGAGAGTAAAATAAATAGATACAAACCTGGTACCATCTCCACCTCACTGATCCTGAGCACATGCATGTATCTGCTCCATCAGGTGCGGACATATAATTGGTGTAACCTGTGCAGTCGCACAGGGGCCCAAGAGGTAAGGGGGCCCATTTTAACATCCAAAGCAGGTGACATTTTGTATTATGATGAGGTATTGGACTGTAAAGGGCCCATATAATGTTCTGTTACAGGGGCCTTGTATCCACCAATGTGCTCCATTCATTGTCTATGGCACTGGAGGAGATGGCTGAGTACAATGCTCAGCTATCTCTGGCAGTCCCATGCACAATGAATGGATGGTGGCGGCTATCACGTCATTCACAAGTGTCTCTTCAGAGCCGTTTTCTCAGGATCACCCAGCAGTCAGTGATGGTGATGGTATCACATCAGTGATGGTATCACTTATCCTCGGGTATTATGGGAATAACCCTTTAACGACGTGTCTCGCCAAACGGGCACTAGGTTGACCCAGTGGCCACACAATTCAGGTACACTTGTGGCGTCCTAGCAGCTGATAACTCTCATTTCCTATTTCTTATCCTATACAGATTTCCGCCCTGTTTGCTATGAGGAACCACTACATTGGTGTTCTGTCGCTTACTACGAGCTGAACAATCGTGTGGGGGAGACATTCCAAGCATCGTCCCGCAGTGTACTCATCGATGGCTTCACGGATCCCTCTAACAACAAGAACAGGTTCTGTTTAGGACTTCTATCCAATGTGAACCGAAACTCAACTATTGAAAACACCCGTCGGCACATCGGCAAAGGTAAAAGTCAGCGCTTAGTGGTGATTAATAAAAGAGGTTGTACAGGAATATTTCTTTTTCTTTTACTATCTAAAATTTAACAGGCAAGTAGTTACTAACTATCTGCCTGTCCTAAGCAGCGGCATGTCAGAGCAATCACCCACCGCTCCTGCCGGCGATTCAGTTGCTAAACGTCAACAGAACAGCTCTTCGTCTTCTGGGCTGCTTTGTCAATGGGGCATGACTTCCGACGTCATCCTGAATGACAGCCAGCTCCCCGCAGTTAGGTAGTGGGGAGCCGGCTATCAATCAGCATGACATCGGCAGTCACGCCCTGTCAAAAGAGCAGAGTGGAAGAGAAGCAGCTGCTCTGTCAGTGTGATGTCAGTTGAAGTCAGTGAATTGCAAACAGGAGCTGTCAGTGACCGCTCTGTGCCGGCAGAGATCGTCACCTGGCACAACAGGCAGGTAGGCAGCAACTACCTGCCTGTTAGCTCTTAGGCACATTTTAAAAATGAAAAATAGTCCCAGATAACCCCTTTACGTATTCAGCTTCCCCTGTGCTAAGTGAGTTGAATATTTTCAGGAATTTTTATTGTAATATTCAGCTTTAAAATAGGAGTTGAGACCCTGAAGTCCACCCTCTTCCCCCAACACTCCTTTTCAATTACTCTGCCTGATGGCTACATTGCAATCTCAGACTATATGGGAACATGTCTTATAGTCTGAAGACTGTGGCGTACGTATGGTAGACAGATGAGCTCTGATAATGCAAGTTTTTACTGTCCAGTGCCTGATGTGAAAATTACAATTAACTAGCAGAATGCAAATTACTAAATCAAGCTATGTGCACACATTAAGCTTGCATGGCATGCTGGGAGATTTCTGCTCTAAAGCCTGCTGTATTGTGAATGCAGCTCTGGTTTATGAAACGGGCTGTAACTAAACTCTAAGGTGGGATTAAGCAATAGTGAACTAAGGGAGAATATTAGTATTTGAGAACTTAGAGATATAATGTTCTCCTCTAGTCAGAGCTAGAACACACAAGCAAAACGTAGTGGAACATTCCTGCATTAAAGGGATATTCCCGTCTCAGACATTTATGGCATGTAAACAGTATATGCTTTCTGACAGGATGTCTGATACAGATGGGTCCCACTTAGGTCAAGTACAGGGTTCCTGTCTAGCATAACATGCAGTTTTTTCCTCTCACATATATGGGAATTCCGAAAATAGACCATTAGAAGACCCCTTTAACGCTACGGAAAAGTGAATAAACTCAGGAGTGTTTGTGTAGGACGATTTTCCGATGCTTTTATCACAGTACCTTCCAGCTAACTGCGTTCTCTTGTCTACTACCATGCAGGGGTCCACCTGTATTATGTCGGGGGAGAGGTCTATGCAGAGTGTCTAAGTGACAGCAGCATATTCGTACAAAGCCGCAACTGTAATTACCAGCATGGCTTCCACCCGGCAACGGTCTGCAAGATCCCCAGCGGCTGCAGCTTGAAGATATTCAATAACCAGCTGTTTGCTCAGCTCCTCTCACAGTCCGTTAACCAAGGGTTCGAAGTGGTGTACGAACTTACCAAAATGTGCACTATACGGATGAGCTTTGTAAAGGTGCGTACAATAATGGGCAAGAAATGTACCTATTCAGAACTTCCAAGCATTGGCTAGTGCATAATGTACAGCCAAGAAAAAGACCGTGCCCACGTTTCTGCAGCACTGACCCCCAAAACAAATCTTGGGTATTTCCCCTTTATTATGCATTACTAATGGTTCTCAAGGCGTATGGCTTATGTGGTTTTCCATACAGACACTTTATCAATCAGCTGTCATGTCTATCAATGTGAGGTGCGGTATTGTCATAGTCATCGCCCACTGAAAATCTGGGTTAGTACACAACAGAAATAGATTTTGCTCCTAAATCCACATCAAAAATTGCATCAAATACTCTTTGAACACTTTTCCGACTAATTTTAATGGGAAAAGCTTCTTTAGTGCACACAGTGATGTTTTTTGTCTCTCGTTATTTTGAAGATTTTGCAGTAAAACTAATAGGAAGATTATTCAAAAAGTATTTGAAGCATTTTTTTTTATTCGGATTTGCAGTAAAATCTGTTTCTAAATCTTAGTAAAAAACTGTGAATAGGCTCTAAAGAGGAAGAGGTGATGCACGCTCATGGGGCTACAATAGTTTATGGGTTTTTTGCTTACTGTCTAATGTTTCACAACTCCCATACACTACAGTGGAGCCACAGACATTGAAGCCACCTGTCTAATTTATACTCTTTTCTGAAGTGAAAAATTGTTCTAGAGACCCCGTTGTCCTGATGTATGAGGCATCCAGAGATGTCCACACAGGGCACCATTAGCACTTGCCAGTCCTTGCTCCTCAGCTGCTGCCATTACTCTTCTGTGTATGGTTTCTCCCATATAGTTAACCTGTCAGACTTGCATTCTTCTGTCCATATGGGTGGAGGATGCACAGAACAGCATCACGGTTTATCCTGAAAACAGGAAGAAATTAATTGCATTCAACTACCTAGATTTCATCTTCCATTAATCCATCAAAAAACCCAGAACACAAATTAAAGGCTGCATTGGAACTTCCAGGTCAATTATATTATTAATATACTGTATAATCATATCCCAGAAGCACCCCAGTGGGACACACACTCACAACATATATACAATATTGGCGGGGGTCTCACCGCATCTCGGGTCTATAACCCTATACCAGAAGCGCCCCAGTGGGACACACCCCCAAAATATATACGCAGCATCAGTGGGGTCTCCCCACATCTAGGGCACGTGCTATTGGTCCTCACTTCTATTTTGTGCAGGAACTGAGGGTCTCCCATGTGATAAATATTACCATGACAGCCCCTGGGCATCTCTAGTAGGGAATTGCGGCACAGAGGAGATTATTACTTCCCAGTGTTGGGGTTAATTTTTCCAACTTCTCGCTGGCATTTTTCTTTGATTTGCAATGGGTGATTAGAAAGGAACTGTGTAAGGAGAAGCTTATAAAACCTAGAAATAATTCCAGTCGTGCCTCCTTGGTTAAGAATTCATGAAAATATTAGGTGGTCCTGAACTCTGAGCTGCACACCCGCATGTTGTTTGGACCAGACATGCTGGGATTGGAGATACTGGTAGAAGTATGTAGAATTTGTTTCTCAATTGCTGTTGTCTAAAGGGTAATGTTTCCACTTGTGGATAGTGACAAGCCAAGCCTGGCATGTCAGAGTGAGGAGACTTGTAAGCCATGCATGCTCCTCTGGGAAATGAAAAAATACTAATTGTTTCATTAGAGAGGAACAAGACAGCTTGTAAAGACCCCGTCAGTTTAGAGCTGTGCAATAAAGTGAACTCCTGCCATCTTCCAAGGACTAAAGCCCTTTAATCTAAACATATTTGGAAGTTTCGGATTTAGCCATATTTAAGTAGACGGTGTGTATCTATCAGTGCCACACAACAGAAATTATTACTGTACTGAGTATTAGACCTTATTCAGTTGTCCTCTATTTCTTTTTGCATATGAGAAAAACAAACCGTTTTTCATCAGTGTGCTGCATCCGATTTTCATCCATTTTTGGTCCATGTGTCTATTTTTACCGTCATTGTCGCATCCATTTTAAAAAAATGCAATAAAAAAAAACAACAACCCTGCCCATAAATTATAAAGAAATACAGACTTTATGCAGATGACTCACAGATGGTATCTATTTGCTGTCCATTTTTTCAAACTGATCCAAATGGACGTTTGATCCATGACACATTTGATGCAGACACTTGGTCTACAAACCAACACGGACATGTGAACAGCCCCATAGACAATAATGGGTACATGTTCTAACCGTGAGAAAAATGGATGTCTCAATGAGGCCTACATGACAGAGGCAAAGCTAAGAGTGCAAAATTTAGGAAACAATGAATGACATTCAACTACCCAGAGTTTTGTGTTTTTGCGTATTGTACATATGGGTCATGTATACCTAGGACTAACTTTTGCTTCCTTACTTCTTAGGGTTGGGGAGCAGAGTACCACCGCCAAGATGTCACAAGTACTCCCTGCTGGATTGAGATCCATCTCCACGGACCCTTACAATGGCTGGACAAGGTTCTGACCCAGATGGGCTCCCCCCATAATCCCATCTCGTCTGTCTCATAATACAAGTATCTGAGTGCTATTGCAGGCAGTGGCTTAAAGAGTATCTTTCTTTTTTTAAGAATTATTTGTAATGTACATACTTATATTTCGGTCTCTGTACTGTGGCTTTGTCTGTGTAACATAAAAATACAAGAGCAGATGTATGTTGTATAAAGATTTCACTTAAGGAAACACTTCACCGATATCTCACTTTATAAGTTGTCTCTTATAGAAACTTTTCAGACTTGATGCACATAAACACGGTACACCATACAATGATTTTATGAACTTTATTTCTTATTTTTTTATATATATACACGTTCTTCGTTGATGACGTCACTGAGATTTTGTTTTCAAGAATTATTTTTTTATATTTGTGTCTTGTAAATTTAATTAGGGGAAAAAAAATGAAAAAAATAATATTTTAGTAGATTTGCATTTCTGGTAGCAATATTTACTCTTGTCTTTAAGGGTGTTTTACGCCTTTAGATGAGTTGTTTCTAGTTGGTTTGCATTGTTTGCGCCATGTGAGACATCATACGGCAGAGGAAGGTAATAGTATAAACATCTTACTTTGGTTTATCAGTATACAATGGCAAGTAAGAAAAGGATAGAGCAATGTGTTCGGAAAGGTGAAAAACTTCTTTAAGGTGGAAACCACTAAAAAAAAGGAAACGGATGATTATTTTCTATTGAATTCAGCTAAGGTTGGAAACTCTGACCACGGTGATGCCCAATATCAATTGGCCATTGAGTTTCAGACACGTGTAGCAAGATGTAGAGTGTGCAATCACCCTTAAGGCCCATTGAGACTATCCAGTAATTAGGCTGACAAAGACCCAAGGAATGAGAAAAACTCTTCTTTTATCAGCTGCGATGATTTTTCAGCCAACTTAAAAATCATTGTTCTCGGCAGCACATCGCGTAAACAGAACGTGCTGCCGATAACATGACATTCTATGTGAACAGAACGATCATAGTAATGATCGTTACTCACAAATACCAGGGCATGGTACTGAGGACAGGTAATTATCCGGGCATGGGTTTTAGGCAAGGAAATAAAGAATACGTGGCTCTGAGACCTGAAAACCTACACTTATTTACATACAGAATATATTTTAAAGGGCACAATAAAAAAAAAAACATTTGTTATTCCCCATAGATAAGCAGCCACCGGTGGTGTCTATCAGCAGCTTATTTTCCTTCCCCATACAGAAACTATGCATTATGTATAGTCAACTTAAGGCCACGATCAGTATTTGGTCAGTATTTTACATCAGTATTTGTAATCAAAATCCAGGAGTGGGTGATAAATACAGAAGTGGTGATGTGTTTCTATTATACTTTTCCTCCGATTGTTCCACTCTTGGTTTTGGCTTAGAAAAAAAAGATACTGAACATGTGAACGTGGCCTTAGGGTGAGTGACATATCAGTGTATCTATGTCAGAAATCTATATGAGAACGGCTCCAGCCACACAACAGTTCCCACACAGAAACAAACCCACCTGAAGTACCCCACAGTCCCGGAAGCCCATCCTCTCCTCCATGCTCCCAGGCTTCACCCACTGCTATTACTTAGGAACGGCCTCTCGGTGTTTGTGTAAACCAGGCTTACATAAGACTTCTCGTGAACATGGATCATTCTTTTCTTGTCAGATATAAGTAGATATTGTGTATAGTACCAGGGTAGGCTTAGACAACTGAAGAATTTCTGTTCTTGAATGATGACTTTGTCTAATGTGTTTGATTTTTTAAGTAGCTCAACAACTGAAGAGCAAAAGATGAAATAAAATGGTTCACCCCAGAGCCCGTGTGTGTGACTGATTGCGTCCGGAATTCGCAACTTTTTGCAAGTGATGCTTCACATAAAGCTTTGGATGTAATGAAGCAAAAAAAAAAATCCCTAGTCATCATCAATCAAGAGTTATTACTACAAGGAGTAATAATGATTCAAAATAATTGAAGTGATTATTATTTGTAGAATCGGTTAAAGAAAATTTCTGTTTAAAGAAAACCTGTCACTTGCTTAAAAAATTGAGACAAATACCTTGTGAAAATAGCTGAGCCCCCGATATTCACATTTGTTCTTCTGCAGAGCAGTATGTGAAATCTCTGCTGAAATTCAAATGGGTGTTTCTTCAATCTTCTCCAGGGGCAAGTGCTTTCTCCCCTCCCTCCAATCACAGCTCAGCAGCATCGGAGACTGCCAGACTAGCTGCCGAGCTGGGATTGGCAGCATCTGGGTGGGGTTGGCGAAAGCGCACGCCTTCAGAGAAGACTCTGAAGAAATGCCCAGTTGGGCTGCAAGCAGAGATTTCACATACTGCGCTCCAAAAAAAGTACATGTGGATGTATATGCAATGGAGTGATACAGCGTAAAATGAATAAAAGGCAGAATCAGGTGAGCTCGTAGAATTTTACAAGGTACTTTATCAATTTTTTAAGCACATGACAAGTCCCCTTTAATGATCATAGTACCAATGAATGTTATGACTCATTTAAATCTCCTTTTTTCATGCAAAATTAAAAAAAACGTTTTCTATCATGGTGCTGGATCCGATTTTCATCCATTTTTGGTCCACGATCCTGTCTGTCTGTTTTTCACATCAATGTGGCATACATTTTTATTGTATGCAAAAAATAAAAATCCAAGCCTGTCTTGCCCAATAAACCGTTAAAACAAACAGCACTTTGATGACACACTGTTGGCATCTTTGTGTGCTGGTTTTTTTCTTGGACTCAGTGACAAAAGTAAAGATTTCTTTGTTTTATTTTGTGGACAATCTGTTTGCGTAAAAAAGTACATGTGAATGAGACCACATCCTGAAGAAGTGACTTATATTATTAAGACGGTTGATCTACACACAGCCATTATCATTTTTACCAGGGATTAAAGGACTTGTCTCCAAATGTCCTTCAGAGTAAGCTGTATAACCAGCGGGAAAGGAGCAATGGTGGCTGCGGAGCGCTCCAGAACTCAGACTGAAACACTTGCTACTGAGAGCTATCGGCTGAGAATCAACAGGTCTAACCCCAAGTTACACACAGCTCAACTTACAATAAAGTGGTGTGCATCCCCCTCCACACAGTATGATACCCAATCCATACATCCCCCCTGCTCACAGTATGATGCCCCCAGTATATTGCCCCTCCAGATGGTATGATGCCCTCTCAGTAGATTCCCTCACTCCACATAGTATACCTTCTCTGTACATCCCCCCTCCTCCACACAGTATGATGCCTCCTCAGTCAATCCCCCTCCTCCACACAGTATGATGCCTCCTCAGTACATCCCCCTCCTCCACACAGTATGATGCCTCCTCAGTCAATCCCCCTCCTCCACACAGTATGATGCCTCCTCCACACAGTATACCTCCTCAGTACATCCCCTTCCTCCACAGTATGATGCCTTCTCAGTACATCCTCCTCCTCCACACAGTGTGATGCCTCCTCCACACAGTATGATGCCTCCTCAGTCAATCCCCCTCCTCCACACAGTGTGATGCCTCCTCCACACAGTATACCTCCTCAGTACATCCCCTTCCTCCACAGTATGATGCCTCCTCAGTACATTCCCCTCCTCCACACAGTATGATGCCTCCTCAGTCAATCCCCCTCCTCCACACAGTATGATGCCTCCTCCACACAGTATACCTCCTCAGTACATCCCCTTCCTCCACAGTATGATGCCTTCTCAGTCAATCCCCCTCCTCCACACAGTATGATGCCTCCTCAGTCAATCCCCCTCCTCCACACAGTGTGATGCCTCCTCCACACAGTATACCTCCTCAGTACATCCCCCTCCTCCACACTGTGGCCCCTCTATGTGCAGTGTTCCCAAAAAAATGCACCACACTGTGATTCCAAATGCTAACCTTCACTCTCTTTTAGCAAATACACAAAAGGGGAGGCGAAGAGGAGTGACGTCCCGCCATAGGAGCAGCTCCAGCCCACCTTTTAAGCAGTCGTAATGCTACATAACATTGCTATTACTTTTCTTGGCAAATGCAACAACAACTGTTCCTTTTGGTGTCCAACAATCCGAAATATAAATATTTTACATTTTATTTTTCATATTTTTCAGTTAAAGAAAAAATAAACATTTAAAAAAATAAAATAGTTTTAAGTTACATGAATAATTTAAATCAATAGATTCCTTTTAAGTACGTTTTGGTAGAAGAAAAGTTTTAATTTTTGACATAAGCTTAATTGTAAAAAACTTATGACGGTACATTAAACGTGGAAAAAAGTACACTTAAACATTAAAATGCAATGTAAATGCTTAAATGCAGAGTAACAATATTTCAATGGAATTTCAATAAAAAGTTGCTTTAAAAGGGAATCTGTCAGAAGTTTTTTTGCTATGTTATAAGACAGCAGCATTATATAGGGATAGAGACTTGGATTTCAATGATGTAACCCTTAGTTTGCTGAGTGCAGCAGTTGTGATAGAATCACAGTTTTATCTGCTGCAGATGTAGCAGTGCTCGGAATGCTGAGCCATGTATAACCCCGCCCACACCACTGATTCGCTGTAAATTAACAGAAAGCTACTAATCAGTGCTGGGGGAGGGGTTGGACTATGAGGCACAAGACAACTAGTCCTGTAGTGATAATCTCCTGCTAATAAAATACTGATTTTATGGAAACCGCAAAACAGCCCCGTATGTGATACATCGCTGGAATCAGGGTCTCTGTCCCTTCATTATGCTGCTCTCATATTACATAGAAAAAAAAGCCTGCAGACATATTCCCTTTAATTACCTAGGAAATGCTTGATTTTTATCATTTAAAAGCAGTATTTTAGTCTACACTTGTAAGACGCATATGCTCAAAGTGGGATGTGAATAGGGACTAAGCTACATAACGCCACAATAAAAATATCAGTCAATGAATAAATACAAAGTGAAGGTACATATGACTCTTTAATTCACTGTACAAAACTTATAAAATGTATGAAAAGTGTCAAAATGTACAAAACAATAAAAAAAATGGCAAAATGCATCTGCGCATTTACAGCACTGCCAACTGAAGTCTTTATTGTAAACGGACAGTGCGGTGCCGGGGTGAACATGCTTCATTACTTATGTGTAAAACTGCATAAACACATACAGTACAGACCAAAAGTTTGGACACACCTTCTCATTTAAAGATTTTTCTGTATTTTCAGGACTATGAAAATTGTACATTCACACTGAAGGCATCAAAACTATGAATTGACACATGTGGAATTATATACTTAACAAAAAAGTGTGAAACAACTGAAAATATGTCTTATATTCTAGGTTCTTCAAAGTAGCCACCTTTTGCTTTGATGACTGCTTTGCACACTCTTGGCATTCTCTTGATGAGCTTCAAGAGGTAGTCACCGGAAATGGTTTTCACTTCACAGGTGTGCCCTGTCAGGTTTAATAAGTGGGATTTCTTGCCTTATAAATGGGGTTGGGACCATCAGTTGTGTTGTGCAGAAGTCTTGTGGATACACAGCTGATAGTCCTACTGAATAGACTGTTAGAATTTGTATTATGGCAAGAAAAAAGCAGCTAAGTAAAGAAAAATGAGTGGCCATCATTACTTTAAGAAATGAAGGTCAGTCAGTGCGAAAAATTGAGAAAACTTTGAAAGTGTCCCCAAGTGCAGTTGCAAAAACCATCAAGCGCTACAAAGAAACTGGCTCATATGAGGACCGCCCCAGGAAAGGAAGACCAAGAGTCACCTCTGCTTCTGAGGATAAGTTTATCCGAGTCACCAGCCTCAGAAATCGCAAGTTAACAGCAGCTCAGATTAGAGACCAGGTCAATGCCACACAGAGTTCTAGCAGCAGACACATCTCTACAACAACTGTTAAGAGGAGACTTGTGCAGCAGGCCTTCATGGTAAAATAGCTGCTAGGAAACCACTGCTAAGGACAGGCAACAAGCAGAAGAGACTTGTTTGGGCTAAAGAACACAAGGAATGGACATTAGACCAGTGGAAATCTGTGCTTTGGTCTGATGAGTCCAAATTTGAGATCTTTGGTTCCAACCACCATGTCTTTGTGCGACACAGAAAAGGTGAACGGATGGACTCTACATGCCTGGTTCCCACCGTGAAGCATGGAGGAGGAGGTGTGATGGTGTGGGGATGCTTCTCTTGTCACACTGCTGGGGATTTATTCAAAATTGAAGGCATACTGAACCAGCATGGCTACCACAGCATCTTGCAGCGCATGCTATTCCATCCGGTTTGCGTTTAGTTGGACCATCATTTATTTTTCAACAGGACAATGACCCCAAACACACCTCCAGGCTGTGTAAGGGCTATTTGACCAAGAAGGAGAGTGATGGGGTGCTACGCCAGATGACCTGGCCTCCACAGTCACCAGACCTGAACACAATCGAGATGGTTTGGGGCGAGCTGGACCGCAGAGTGAAGGCAAAAGGGCCAACAAGTGCTAAGCATCTCTGGGAACTCCTTCAAGATTGTTGGAAGACCATTTCCGGTGACTACCTCTTGAAGCTCATCAAGAGAATGCCAAGAGTGTGCAAAGCAGTCATCAAAGCAAAAGGTGGCTACTTTGAAGAACCTAGAATATAAGACATATTTTCAGTTGTTTCACACTTTTTTGCTAAGTATATAATTCCACATGTGTTAATTCATAGTTTTGATGCCTTCAGTGTGAATGTACAATTGTCATAGTCATGAAAATACAGAAAAATCTTTAAATGAGAAGGTGTGTCCAAACTTTTGGTCTGTACTGTATATACACAACACATCACATATAATACAAGGAAGAACACTACGGGGGGCGATTCATCTAAACGACTGCACTGAAATAGTTTTGCTCGTGCCCATGGCATCTGATCATGATCAGAGCTTCCATTTATAAAGAGATGCACAATGTCTTTTACACTAGAAAAGTTATAGCTTTCAGAAAACAGGACAAGTCATCTTACACGTAGTTATTTTCATATACACAAGAGTTCTTCCTCAACTTGTTGCTAAACCCACATCCGGGGCACCATGTCGCTTACTAAGCCCAAAATGCATCTCGTGGAGTCACAGCGTCTAGTAAGCACAGGAGGCAGCGAGGACGCTGGCTGGACCAGAATGGATGCCAGATTACAGCAATACAAATCCCATTGCTCACCTCTAGGAGTGACAACTAAGAGGTACCGTAACCGATTTCATATGGTTTAAAAAAAAAAGCATCAGCGAATATCTTCTTATAATGTGCCACTTTTGGACTGACTTATGCAAAAATACGGTATGCTAGACTTCTACTTTTCAGCCCCGATTCATCACTGCTTTTGCGCTTGTTTTTTGTGTTTTACGCCTTTTTTTTTTGTTTACAATTAATTATTCTATTTGCGCCTTTTTAAGTCCATTTTATATGTGCTCTCGCCTGTTTTTCTCCCCCGCTTTATGGGTGGAATGTAACGATCCCTGATGTTTTTACGCCTGATTCATCAGCTGCGATTTTTTTAAAAAGTCGCAAGATTTGGCGTCAATCTCTTCGGATGTACTGTAGTTTTATGAAAGTTTTTCAAAAGTTGGATCTTTTTGTGACATTTTGAAAAAGATGTCCCTTTGTTCAAAAAGTTGTAAAAATGGTTACCGACAAAAAAGAAGACCTGTTTTTCTACTCTGCGCCCAATTCATGAAAAGCGTGCCCCATTTTGCTGAATTTGGCGCAATAAACGTCAGCGAATACCTCAAGACAAAAAAACAAGTGACTTCGATAAAATCTGCAAATGATGAATCGGGGGCCTTTAAGCAAATTGTAGTTTGAGCTAAAAGCAAAAAAAAAATAATAATCACATTTTGAAGTCTAGGGTCACCAATACACAAGATAGGTGCCAACCAAAAGATTTATCTGCTCCACTGTTTCTTCTTAAGAAAAAAAAAAACACAATAAAAACTGCTGAAATAAGGCCAACAAAACCCACAAGTAAAAACACAGGATTATTTTTTAGATTTTTCTTTTTTTTCAATACACAAAAACCTGTGTTGGAAGATACCTAGATTGGTGGCACTGGATCAAGGCTTGAAACTAACCAGCATAGACCGACTCCAATGTCATTTGATACAGAGAGCAGGTATGTAATCGTCCTGCACGGACCACGTAGTGTAATGTGGCATCTTGTGTAGCGTCTTGAGACATTTTATTCCAGCTGGGTCTTGGTATACTTACACGCACAGTGACGTAGTGCTTATATAGACGCCACGTCTCACATTCTTGGATGCCGCCAGTGACTTTACTAGAATATATAAGGTTTTCTGTAATCCTGAAAAAAATGCTTTAAATGGAAGTTGTCAGCAGGTTTTTGTTATTTAAGCTGATAGCAACAAGATGTAGGGGCAGAAAGCCCTGATTCCAGCAATGTGTCAATTACTGGGCTTTGTTTTGCGATTTCAATACAGTCAGCATTTTATCAGCAGGAGATTATCACTGCTGGACTAGGTGTCTCGTGCCTCATGGTCCAACCACGCCCCCAGCACTGATTGGCTGCTTTCTGTATACAATATATAGAGATAGAAAGCTGACAATCAGTGGTGTGGGCGGGGATATACAGAGGTCAGCATCCAGAGCTCTGCTAGATCTGCAGCAAATAAAAATGATTTTATCATAACTGTGGCACCCAGAAAACGAAGTGCTACATCGCTGGAATCAGGGTCTCTGCCCCTACATAATGCTGTTATCAGATTACATAACTAAACCTGCTGGTGGATTCCATTTAAAGCGGTTATCCAAGATCACCTGTTCTGCCCTACGCCAATCTCAGCCAACACAGAGCAGTCACAGACCACTTCTGCTGGCGATTCTGTGGTTTCTGCTGATATCATGTCAACAGAGCTGCTTCTTCTCTTCCACTCTGCTCTGTTGACTGGGCGTGACTGCCTAACTGCAGGGAGCCGGCTGTCAATCAGCCTGACATTGGCAGGGAAGCCCGGAAGAGGAAGAGCTGCTCTGTTGACATGGAGCAGCTGAATCGTCTGCAGGAGCGGTCAGTGACCGCCCTGAGCTGGCACCGGGTAAGACAGACAGGTAGTTAGCAACCACCTGCCTGTTAAGTTTTTGTCTCATATTAAAAAACCTGGATAACCCCTTTAAGAGTGCAACTTCCATAAGACTATATGTAGATAGACAGATAGATAGACAGATAGATAGAAACCATCCTTCCATTAAATGATTAAGGGCAATGAACGTTTCTGCTTGGTACGAGGTCAAGCTAACAGGGAGTGAAAACACAATGGACGCCAGATAATAAATAGAGCTCGGAGAGACTTCTGTCGGAGCAGCGTTCTTGTATGTGACACACATCTTGCTTCATTTCCTATCTCTTCGGGCCTCTCTATTATTCTCATCTTGTAATAAATATATAAAAATCAATGTCAGCACATTAAATTATAAGTAGTTCATCCTACGGGGAAATCTGGTCAAAGTGAAGCTCCTTGAAAAGACTGCCGCTGTTCAAAGGCCTGGCGACTGAGGAGCTGCTGCTGAGTCTGAAGAAACTTCACAACTTCCGGACTCCTCAAAAGAGACTGGAGAATGAAGAGAGAGACATGAGGCACGGTCAGGAAACGTATAGGAAGTGTAAAAAGTATAATAAAGGGTTTTATATACGGTCTATAATAAGACTAAAATAGCAAAAATGTGCCCCAACTCCAACATAGTCCATGCCAAAGTGGGGCACAAGACTGTGGTCAGGGCTTCATGTACGTTCTGCCCAAACACAGATATCCTGAACCTAAAGAGGAGCAGAACAACATCATTTGTGTCTGTTTATATGGGACCAACGTAAGGCTGACCACTTAGCATATGACCCACTCATCTCTCATGCTGTTTCTATCACCCTTCTCCATCTATCCTTACCCCATACATCAATTATCCCTCAATGTCTATCCACATTTTGAACAATTATCTATTATCCCACTGTTTCACTCCATCCATCACCCCGTTATAGGCACAGACAGAAGGCAGCTGCCAGCCAAGAAATCCTCAGTTAAAGGGAAGCCATCATCAGAAAAAATTACCTATTCTTTAAATCAGGTTTTTACATTAAAAGGGAATTTTCACCAGTTTGAGAATGATAAACCGGTCCCATCATGGAGTAGTGACTGCAGAGCTGAACAAAACAAAGGCCCACGATTCATCAAAGTTTACACAAGTAAACTAGTGGAAAACACTTTGAAAAGTCTCAAAAATGTTGTGACTTTTGGCGCTTTTACACCAGTTTTGGTCAGCTAATCAGCTAAAATGGGCAGACCTGGGGTGTGGCGGGTAGCGGCAATGCTCACCCATCAAATTTATGATGAGATTACGCCACAAATCCTATTACATTACAGTTTATGACTGGAGTAAGATTTATGGCGAGGCGCACACCACTTTGAAGACGTGCTTGATTTATTTGGAGGCGTTCGCCTCTTACTCCACCCAACCCCCTCATCAAGACTGGTATGAACAATGCCGATCTTGATGAATCGGGACCATAGTTTTTAATTTCTTCTTTCCGTTGCAGAGATAAGAGCTTGTAAAATGTACGTTATAATTTATAAGCCCAACTGGGCGTTACTAGAGATTCTTCTCTGGCGGTGTGTCCTTCTTCCCCTGCATGATACTGAGCAATCATAAGAGGGCAGCAACATACTGGGAAAAAAAAAGAAAACACGCCCCCACAATAGCTTAGAAGCGGCTTCTCAGTGTGAGACATGTAATGACAGACAGTCTGCTCTCCTTACTGGTCTCACTGCAGAGCTGGGTGTGATTACAAAGTGCCAGGAGCAGAGCTGAGTGTGATTATAAACATACTTCAGCTTTCATCTGATGGCAGTCAGTATGGTGGGAGGGGCAATACAGTGGTGCTGGATCTCATCATAAACATGACCGCTCCTTTTCGCAGTGCTGTCAGCTCTCATGAACACTCCTCTTCACACACTGACATGTAATGACAGACAGCCTTGCTTTCCTCACTGGTCTCACTGCAGTGCTGCATGTGATTAAAAAGTGGTGGGAGCAGAGCAGACATAAGTGTGATTACTAACACTTCTTTAGCTTTCATCTCCCAGCAGTCAGTAATTTGTAAATCACACACAGCTCAGCAGTGAGATCAGTGCTGGCTGTCATTACATGTCTTACACAGGAAAAGGCCTGTTCTAGAGCATTGGGAGAAGTGAAATTAAAAAAATAAAAACTTTTTTTTTCAATTCTGCAGCCCACACTCCATGACGGGGCCAGTTCAACATCCTCAAACTGGTGAAAGATCCTCTTTATTTTTTTTATATATATATATTTTGCCAATTTATAAAAATAAAAATCTTGTAATTTTCACACTGGCCACTGGAGCACTTTTAGACTCTAAGTTCCTATTGTTTCAAGAAACAACATATGTACATAGGTTTGGAGTCTGACCATTGTGGCTATCTGTTGTATTGAAGCATCCAATGAGCCTGTGCAAAGGTCATTGTTAAGGGAATGGGGTCAAATGTGATATCATCTATTATAAATGGTGGATGTTGTGTTATCAGTGGTGTACAGGAGTGTTATTTGTCATTGTAACCCTGCCTATGAAAATTCTACCTATTATAGTATTAGTCTAAAATAGCCCCAGTGGCTACTGTGAAAACTGCAAGATTACTAATTTTATTTTCATTAATAAAGATCATGATATTAGGAGAAAAAAAAGGTTAAAACACATGTAACACAAAACCCAGATTTTAAACAATAGTTCATTTTCTGATTAGGTTCCCTTTAAATAGAAAAATAAAAAAAAAGAAACCAAAAAGGCACCTATGGAGCCACTTATCTTAAAGAGCTATCCAAAAGATTAAAAAAAATCAAACTAGCTGCAGGGAATGCATAAAATAAATAATAATAAAAAATATGAAACAGTATCTGCCCTTTACATCCACCGCTCCTCCAGTGCTAATGCTCTGGTGGTCCCTGCCATTGATTGCAGCAAAGATGTGCAATATATAGGCATGTGACCACTGCAGTCAATAACTGGGCTAGCTGACAAGTGTTGTTCATTCTAGCGTCACTGATGTGGCAGTGATCGGCTGCAGTGGTCTTGTGGACGTATTGTATAGAACTCCCCCAGGAAAATAAAATCTTGAGGGTACCAGAGGAGCACTGACGTTGGAGCAGCGGGGGAATGAAAGGATAAAGAGGGATTTTTGGTACTCACCGTAAAATCTCTTTCTTCATTGGAGGACACAGGACCATGGGTGTATGCTGCTGTCGCTAGGAGATTGACACTAGGCAAAAAAAGAAAACAGCTCCTCCTCTGTAGTATACACCCGCCTACACGCATTAAGCTCATCAGTTAGTGAGTAAAGCAGTAGGAGAAACCATAACGTAAACAAATATACAATGCCCAATGGGGCACCTGAGAGAAAAGCAAACTGGGTGCCCAACGGGGCCAACTGGAGGAACATATGCCCAAACTCAGGGAGGGTGCTGTGTCCCCCAATGAAGGCTCCAAGAAAGATTTTACGGTGAGTACCAAAAATCCCTCTTTCTTTATCGCTTCAATGGGGGACACAGGACCATGGGACGTCCTAAAGCAGTCCCTAGGGTGGGAGAACCAAGATAGCCACAAACTAAGTCGGACTGCGGGCAACTGCAGCCTGCAGAACCTTCCGTCCAAGACTGGCATCAGCCGAGGAGTAAGTGTGGACCCTGTAAAACCTTGAAAAGGTATGTAGAGAAGACCAGGTTGCGGCCTTACAGATTTGTGAAGCCGAAGCCTGAAGGCGAACCGCCCAAGAGGCCCCCACCGCCCGGGGGGAGTGAGCCCTTACCCCTGGAGGGAGAGGTTTACCTGAAACGCGATATGCCTCCAAAATGGTTGAAAGTATCCAACGGGCGATGGTTGATTTGGAAGCAGGAAGACCCTTGCGACGTCCCTCTGGAATGACAAAGAGGGCGTCTGAACGCCGAAAGGAAGCCATTCTAGAAAGGTACATGCGTAGAGCTCTGACCAGATCCAGTCTATGCAGAGATTTTTCCAATGGATGCCGCGGAGACGGGCAGAAAGAAGGCAAAACAATGTCCTCATTAATGTGGAAGGAGGAAACTACCTTCAGCAAAAAGGAAGGGCCCGGCCTGAGCACTACTTTGTCTTGATGAAAGACCAGAAAGGTCGACCGTCATGAGAGGGCTGCGAGCTCCGCAACCCTCGTAATCGAGGTAACAGCCACCAGAAAGGCCACCTTCCAGGAGAGAAGAGAGGCTGAGATGTCCTGAATGGGTTCGAACGGAGGCTGTTGGAGGACAGTTGGGACCATATTAAGGTTCCATGGATCCACTGGGAGGCGATAAGGCGGCGCCGGGTGCGCCACTCCCTGTAGAAAAGTCTTGACCTGAGGCCGGGCAGCCAAGTTACGTTGTAAGAGGATGGACAAGGCCGACACTTGACCTTTGAGGGTGCTCAAGGAGAGACCCGCCTCTAGGCCAGACTGAAGAAAGGCCAGGATGACCGGTAAAGAAAAAGACATGGGCACTAGCTGATCTCCCTCACAGTGACGACAGAAGGCTTTCCAGGTTCTGTGATATAAGCGCGAGGTTGCTAGTTTTCTGGCACTAATTAGGGTCTGAATGATATTGTCAGCAAAACCCGCCTTCCTCAACACTGCGGCCTCAACGGCCATGCCATTAAATTCAGAGAACGAGAACTCTGATGAAGGATAGGACTCAGAGAGGAGATCTGGACGATCTGGTAGTCTCCAGGGTGAGTCGACGAGCAGGTTTACTAGCTTCGCGTACCAGACCCATCTGGGCCAGTCTGGTGCTATTAGGATTACCGGTACTCCCTCTGTCTTGATATTCTTGACGATTCGAGGGATCAATGGTAGAGGGGGAAAGAGATAGGGCAACTGGAACTGAGACCATGGAATTACTAACGCGTCTTGATCGATCGCTATAGGATCGCGGGACCAGGCTACAAAGGATGGCACTTTGTGGTTTAACCAAGAAGCCATGAGGTCGACGTCCGGCGTGCCCCACCGTAAACAAATTTCCTGAAACACCTCGGGATGCAGAGACCATTCTCTTGAGGCAAGGCCCTGCCGACTGAGGAAGTCGGCTGCCCAATTATCGACCCCCGGAATGTAGACTGCTGAAATTGCCGGAACCGTCTTTTCGGCCCAAACAAGAACTCTTGCCACTTCTTTGAAGACGTACTTGCTGCGCATTCCTCCTTGACGGTTTAAGTACGCCACAGCCGTGGCGTTGTCCGATTGTACGCGGACTGGGAACCCTGCTAAAAGATCCTGCCAGTGACGTAACGCCAGGTAAATTGCCCTTATCTCCAAGATATTGATCGGTAGGAAGACCTCGTGGGGAGTCCACCGGCCCTGTACCGTGTAGTGAAGAAAGACTGCTCCCCCAGCCAATGAGGCTGGCATCGGTCGTGACCACCTGCCAGCGAAGCGGTAGGAACGATCTCCCGGGTCTGAAGGAAGAGAGGCGAGTCCACCATGTCAATGACCTTCTCACTTGAAGAGGTAACGTGATATGTCGATCCAGAGACGATGGGTTCTTGTCCCATGCTGACAGAAGGGCTAGTTGAAGAGGCCGGGTATGGAATTGGGCAATCGGTACTGCTTCCATAGCAGCCACCATCTTCCCCAGGACACTCATGCATAGCCAAAGGGAATGTGGACTTGGGTTGGAGAGAAAGTGGATCCCCAGGCGGAGAGAGTTTATCTTTCCCCTTGGAAGAAGGACCCGGGCAAGGGTTGTGTCGAACTGCATTCCCAGAAAGGTCACACGTTGAGATGGGACCAAGGAGGATTTGTTTGTGTTGATCAGCCAGCCTAACCGACAGAGCATGTTTAAGGTGATCTGGAGGCTGTGGAGACAGTCTTTGAATGTGGTGCCTTTGATCAACAGGTCGTCGAGGTAGGGGATAACTACAATCTCTATGGCTCTTAGAATGGCCATGAATGTCGCCATTACCTTCGTGAAAACCCTTGGGGCGGAGGCAAGCCGGAAGGGGAGGGAAGTGAACTGGTAATGTGCGTTCTGGAAGGCAAAACGAAGGAACTTCTGATGTGATGTGCAGATCGGGATGTGGAGATACGCGTCCTGAATATCCACTGAACATAGATATTCCTCGGCTTCCATCGAGGCGATTACCAACCTGAGGGACTCCATACTGAAGTGACGGATGCGTACTCGTCAGTTTAGATGTTTGAGGCCCAGGATCGGACGCAGTGAGCCGTCCTTTTTTGGAATAACGAAAAGTTTGGAGTAAAAACCGGAAAACCTTTCCTGAAAGGAGATGGGTACTAGGACTCCTGAGCGCCGTAGGGAGGCAATGGCCTGAAGGAAGCCTGGAAGCAGAGATGGTGGTTGCGAGGGGCGGGATTTGAGAAATCGTGTTCCTGGCATGGTGTTGAATTAGATTTTGTAGCCGGAGGTCACAATCTCCTTGACCCAGGCGTCTTCTATCACCGAGACCCAAGCGTCTTGGAACAGAAGTAAACGGCCGCCCACCCTGGGAGAGGTTCCAGGTGGGGGTGACCCGTCATGCTGTAGAAAATCTATTGCATCATGATCTGGATCCCGAGGGCTTGGTGGAGCGACCCTTTGCGTGCCAGTTGGGGGAGGGCCTAAAGGATGGCTTACGTCTGGCCCTCTGCATTGAGGTACGGTCCTGTTGAGAGGAGTAACCCGGTTGGGTGAACTGACGAAAGGACTGGAACTGAAGGGAACATCTTCTAGGAAAGGGACGTTTGGGCCTGGGCTGGGGAAGGGAGGTGCTCTTGCCCCCTGTGGCATCCGAAATGATTTGGTCTAACTTAGACCCAAACAGTCTGGAGCCTTGAAAAGGGAGATTAGTTAGAGATTTTTTGGAGGCCGGGTCGGCGTTCCAAGCCTTCAGCCAAAGAATTCTACATATCGCAATAATATTGCTAGAGAGGCGGGCTGAGCAGGCAGCGGCGTCGAGGGATGCCGTGAGCAGATATTTCCCTGCATGGGCGATCTGATCCGCCAGATCGTCTGGGGAAGCCGCCGTTAAGATGCCCTGCCTAAGCTGCTTGGCCCATGCGGACACTGATTTTGATACCCAAGTTGATGCAAAGGAAGGACAAAAGGAGGCTGACTTAGACAAAGCCTTCACCTGTCTATCCATAGTGTCCTTGAGGGAGGAGCCATCTGGGAGAGACAGAACTGTCTTGGCTGAGAGACAGGAGGATCCACAGTTGCGGACTCCGACCATTTGGCGACAAGGTCATGGTTTAACGGATATAGCATGTCTAGCTGTTTCTTTCCTGAGAAAAGCTTTTCAGAATGCTCCCACTGTTTTTGAAAGACAGTGTCAAATTCTGCATGGTTAGAAAAGGTGCGTGCTAGGTGTTTAATTTTCTTGAAAGAGACGGAGAGGTCCTGAGATGGGGCCTCGTCCTCCTTAACGTGCAGAGTCTGGATGACGGCCGAAATAAGGTTGTCAATCATGTCCTGGATTTTGGAATATTGGTCCGTGTCGGATCCCGAATCAGAATCTGATGCAGTATCAGATCCCAGGGCAAGGAGGTGTGGGATGCAGGGGGCATCTTGGAGGATGTCGATGGTACAGGAGAGCTGGATGAGGAGCTTGCGTGAGTTCGTTTCTGAGAATGTACTCTCAGTCTGCCCTTGTGAGGAGGTGGAAGGGGTGCCTGCAAATCGTCTGTGAGAACGTTCGGAGCACTGGTGGCCGTGGATAACATAGGCAAGCGTTCTAGGACCTGAACCAGAGATTGGGATACTTTGGTGAGGTCAGAGACAGATTTGGACATAGCAACAGCCCACTCCGGAGGAGAGGGCGTTCCTTCCTCCTGGGCGGCGGGGGGTTCTTGGGGTGCCAGCATGGTGGGAGGTTTGCACTGCAGGACGAGCAGAAAGCAGTTGTCCGACGTGCGGGCCACTTACTTCTGCAAAGTGCACAGGCGTAGTATGTGACTGTGTGGGAGGGACGGGCAGAGAGCTCCCTGGGTCTGGGCATATGTGCCTGACAGGGATACTGTAGAGGTGGGAGCCGGAGGATAGGAAAGGTGTGTGTGGGTGTAGGCAGAGCCTACCCGGTTCTGGTGAAGCCGCAGTCCTGAGACCCCTGTCCTGTGTCCCCCGTCCAAGATCTGGAGCTGAGGCCGTGGCGAGCTGTTATCAGAAACAGCGATGCCAGGGAGAGTGATGCCAGCGTAGAAGGGTGGAGCCGAAGCAGAGAGCGCTGCCCTGAGTGACAAGGGGCGCAGAGGCTCTGATATGCAGAAGGAAGGAAGGGGGGGCGGGCTAAAGGACCCGCAGCTGATAGGTCCACGGAAGGGCTGGTGGGCGTGACGAACGCATCACTATGATCCTCACCGTTAATAGGTCGATTGTTGGGAGGGGGGGTAAGAGGAACGCCCCCCCGAGGTGGAAAAGAAAAACCGTGGGCAGCTTTGCTGTGCATCGTGGGCAAGAAGAAGGAGGGGGCTGTCGGGGACGCCATGCTGCAGGGGACGCGAAGAAAGAGTAGAGGGGCGTAGCTTGGGTAGCACTGTAAGTAAGCGCTGTGTATTATAAGCGCTCGCCGCTGATGTGAAGGTGATGTGAAATGGAGGCTGCAGCAGGGAGCGCTGAGGAATTTACAGCCCCCTTGGGGGAGGGAGAGGCCTATACGCTTGTAAGCGAAGCCATATCAGGGCTCTGAGGGGCCTGCTGATGCCGCAGGAGGGGGAGGTTGTACCTTTTCTAAGGTCCCGACACCTCCTCTTCTTCTTCCCTTCGAGGATGGTCCCAGGAGGTCCTCCGTGGATAAGGGGGATCCTGGCTCTTCCTCCTTCCCGCACTGTCCGGTCCTGGACAGTGCAGGAGACGGTGTCGACAGCAGAATCTGGGGGAAGGTCACCCGCAGGGACCACCGTCTCCCTCCCAGGCTGCTCCGAGGAGGGGGCTGGGGTGGGGAACAGGCAAGGACTGGCCACCGGGAATCACCCTGAGACACCGGGAGGTGACAGGGGATAAGTCCAACCCAGCGGGTCCGAGAGTGGGCAATGTGGAGAATGCACACTGCTCTCTCGGTCGCTTGTGTAAAGGGGGTAACAGGGGACGCAGTGTTCCCTGTTAACCCTGAAGAGCTGTATCTGAAAAAGAAAGTAGAAAGATTAATAAAACACAACAAGGTTGGATCTGATAGGATCCAGGTCTACCTCCTACAGACACTAAGCTAAAGCGGGTGAGCTTGGTGCCTGTAGGTGGGTGTATATTACAGGGGAGGAGCTATTTTCTTTTTTTGCCTAGTGTCAACCTCCTAGCGACAGCAGCATACACCCATGGTCCTGTGTCCCCCAATGAAGCGATAAAGAAATCCTGTTTGTTTCTTTAAAGAACAATTGCTGCAGCTATTGTCAACTCTTTAACTCTTAGTCAACCCCTTTAACGATGGGGAATGCTGTGGACAGTCAGAAAGTCCCCAAAGACATCAGCAGCTGGGGTGGGTGGGCTGACCTGCTCTCCGCCAGGATGAACTAGAAGGTAATGTAAAGCCGGAGTATTGCAGTCTATTACACCTATACATAACACAGACACGTACCAGTCTTTTTTGGTTCAACACTTGTTCCAGTAACGTAGGGCGAGGGGGACGGTCCCCCACTGATCCAGTCCTTTGTTTTGTAAGAGACACGGAACACTCGGCAGTTTCCTACATAGAAAGAAGAATAATCACATGTTCAGCACATAGGTGCGGATATATAGCAGCATAATACATGATGCCGGTTACTGATCCCAAATACAAAGTAAAACTGTGGAGGGTATGTATGCATTACACATACTCCCAGCCAGTGGGTGCTGCCTCGTTTCCTACACTTCTATAGAGTGAGGCCACACCCACTAGACGGGCCTTGGCCGGGAGTATGTATAATTCATACATACCCTCCGGTCCCGGCTCAGAAACCGGCAAATCCTCACAGACCACAGTGCGTGCGCTGGGGAGATTCATAAGTCTGCGATCACACAGAGTGACTGCAGACTTATCGATTTGGACCGGATAATCCCTTTAAGTGTTACCATTCCCCTTGTCCATGGGGTGTGTCCATACACAGTCTGGCACTATCAGCTCTGATCACACAGTGTCAGTGTGTATGGACTCACGCACTGACAAGGGGGATGGTAACGGGGATAAAAGTTTCCAGAATTTTTTTCCTCAATCTGCAGATCAGCGTGGGTCCCAGCAGAGGAACACCCATCAGTCAGCAAGTTATCGCCTATCCTATGGATCGGCAAGAACTTGTTTTAGCCCCGAAAACTTCTTTAATTTTCAACCATTGCCACCTTGATGGTTCCAACCAGGGCTGTGGAGTCGGAGTCCATTTTGGTGGAGTCGGTGTAAAATGGACCGACTTTTGACTCCTAAAATATATAATACATTGGGTGCAGTAGCACAATGCAGGATGTGCTGTCAAGGTTTTCATCAGAATTTGGGAAAGTTATGAAATGTCTGTTCTGTTCCTGATCTAAGGATCTCGGCTTTTAGTTGAGATGAATCTATGCTGCACTTTATGTACACGCTCAGTAGTGAGGCCGGGCTGAGGAGTCTGAGTCGTGGAGTCAGGGAGATTGAGGAGGAGGTTTGGTTTACCGACTCCACAGCCTGGGTTCCAATGCTTCTGTGGTTCAACTGACCTAGAAATAGATCACAATACAATCCTAAAAATGTGCCAGTATAACTGTCCGAAAGCAGCCTTAGCCTCTATAACAGGGGGCACAACCTGTGGACGGAGGTCACATGTGGCCCCCCCCCCATGCCGTTCTGTGCTGCCCCCAGCCTTCTCTGACTCCTGTGTGCTCAGTAAGTATGGGGGGGATTGCTGCGCTCACTGAAAGGTCATCTTGACTCCTTTTTTTCTGAAATGCTAGATTAGGAACAGTGGACCCTCTTCGTCTACAATAGTGGAAGTTGTAGACACGAACCCCCCCCGCTTATTAGAGGACAGCACATATAGTACTGGCGATATATACCTCGGATAAGAACACCCCTTCAAGTTTCATGTGGCCCTTGGAATTGGTACAATCACAAAATGCGGCACATAGACCAAAAGAAGTTTGTGCACCTCTGCTGTGTCCCCTTTTAACAGGCAATGCTCAGTG
This sequence comes from Phyllobates terribilis, assembly GCF_046119375.1. NCBI lineage: Eukaryota > Metazoa > Chordata > Amphibia > Anura > Dendrobatidae > Phyllobates > Phyllobates terribilis. Next base: position 120,789,003 of record NW_027362762.1, on the reverse strand, counting down.
TCCTCGGCAGGTACAACACCCACCACACCCTTCATTCACACTGGGCGTCCTGTGTTGTATACATAGTAAGTGTAATCTACCTCTACTTATGATTGTGTCGTCAGAAATTTATTAAATCAGGCTTTTTTTTTAAAATATTTCTAAAAAAATAAAAATAAAAAAAAACTTTTTACTTATTTCTCAATTTTCTTATCCATATTTAAAAAAAGGCAATCTTGAAATATTCCAACTGAATTGAGTTCTTTACAGACGACTTTTCAGCAGTCTCATTATCATCACAGGCAGCAATACAGTGACAGGTAACACCTTCATACAAAGCTGAGAACAGGATAATCCGATCACAAAATGTGATGTCACAGCTCACCTCCTCCCCCTCTCTTCACTACGTCCCTTGCCTAGATTCGAGCATGCCCATAAAACGATTAATACAAATAGAGCCAGAGAGTGTGTGGCTGATCAAATAATGGCTGGTGAATTGTCCATGTGAGACCTCGTGGCTGGTGTGAAAACTGCAAGATTTCGTTTTTCAATATAGAACTAGTAATATATTAATCAGGGCTGTGGAGTCAGTAAGCCAGACCTTCGACTCCTCAATTTCCACGACTCCGACTCCCTCATACATGGCTCATGTTTAAGTGATAAATTTACTGTAGCACAGATTCATCTCAGCTAAAAGTCTAGACCCTTAGATCAGGAATAGGACAGACATTTATAGAACATTTCGTAACTTTCCCAAATTCTTATGAAAAATATTCCCCATAAACTGCATTGAACTACAGTACCCAATTTATTATATGTTTTAGGAGTCGGAGTCGGTCCGTTTGATACAGACTCCAACAAAATGGACACCGACTCCAACTCCACAGCCCTGATATTAATGTAGCAATATTTTTTTTATATAGTACTAGTAATAAAAAGAGAAAGTAATACATTTACCATAAAAACCTGGTTTAAACAACAAACCATATTCTATAGTGACCGGGAGAGAAGCGAGAGCTGGGCCCGCTCCATCCACGATAACACAGCTGGTTCCCCCTCCACTAGAGGGCATCCATGTGTGTAAGATAAGTACCCGCCTCTGACCTGCGCCTGTGTGTGCCATGGCTGCCAACCTGATTTGTATATTTCTCTGGACAACACAGGGAGAGGTGGAGCAGTTGCCCATAGCAACCAATCAGATGACATCTTTCAAATGCAAGTAGTTGCCCAAAGCAACCAATCAGATGACACCTTTGAAATGCAAAGAATAGTTGCCCATAGCAACCAGAGGAGAGCTTCCATACACAGGGGAATGAGTCTTTGTGCCCACAGCAACCAAATAAGCTTTCAAACACAAGTGGAGGAGGAGCAGTTGCTCATGTTGACCAATCAAGTGACAGCTTTCATTGGCCCCAGCATGTGTGAGATGAGAGCTGCCCTGTGATTGGCCGTCGTCACGTCACACACCTCCAGCTTGCTGGTGCAGGACATGGCCTGGTCGCTCTTCTTCTTGTTCTTGTACTTGTCCTTGTACATCTTGTTCCGGTGCTTCTTGCACATCCAGGGCTTGCGCTGCTTGGCCACCTGGCTGGTGCTCTCCGGGCAGCCCTGGTACGTGCACATCTTGGTCACCACGTTGTCATTGTCGCCAGAGTTGTCGTCGTCCTCCAGCTCCTCGGGGCTGGCCGTGCTGTCCCGGGGGTCGGAGGTGTCCAGGGCTTCTCCGCTCTCGTCCTCCGGCTCTGCAGGCATCATGGTGTAATACACCACCCGCGTGTCCCCGTCCGCCGAGTACTGTCCGTACTGCAGCTCCGGCCCACTGCTGCCGCTGCCGCCTTCTCTGTCCGGCTGCTCCGGGGCTAATTCCTCATCATCTTCCTCCCGGGACGCGGACAGCGGCTCCATGGTAACGGATTACCGGGACAGTCTCCAGCACCGCTTTGTTTACTTCCGCCTCTGCCGCAATGCTTACTGCGCATGCGCTTCTCTGCCACACGTCACCTGATCCATCCAGTCAGGACTAGGGGAGAACTGCAGTGCTGACATCTAGTGGTCAACTTCATAACTGCAACATGATATTGGAGGTTTCTATTTTTCACATTATTGTAGCTAAAGGGATTGTCCATCCTGGTTCTTTATTTTACTTAAGACCCGAGTGTCTTAAAAATAATGAAGATCCCGGTCCCTGGAGCCTAAGAGACTGAAAAGGTCCCTTTGGCGGATATGGGAAGACCAATAATAATAAAGAATAGATAAATATATATATAGATGAATGAAAGAATACAAAAATGTATAGTGTGGGTGAACTGTACTGAAAAAAAATACTATGAAATGTGAAGTGCAGTGAATAAAGTGGCGTTTAGTCAAAGCCAATGCTGTGGGAATTCCTTGCAGTATTGTGCTATGGTAGTGTGTCCATAATTAGGTCTCTACCTTGCGGCCTCAGTCTGTGCAGGGTTCAAAGGAATAGCAGCCAGAAGAGCGTGGCAACCCCAGAGCATCCTCCTGTCTCCTGAAGAGCATGGCGACCCCGGAGCATCCTCCTGTCTCCTGAAGAGCATGGCGACCCCGGAGCATCCTCCTGTCTCCTGAAGAGCATGGCAACCCCGGAGCGTCCTCCTGTCTCCTGAAGAGCGTGGCGACCCCAGAGCACCCTCCTGTCTCCTGAAGAGCATGGCGACCCCGGAGCACCCTCCTGTCTCCTGAAGAGCATGGCGACCCCGGAGCATCCTCCTGTCTCCTGAAGAGCGTGGCGACCCCGGAGCATCCTCCTGTCTCCTGAAGAGCGTGGAGATCCCGGAGCATCCTCCTGTCTCCTGAAGAGCGTGGCGACCCCGGAGCGTCCTCCTGTCTCCTGAAGAGCGTGGCGACCCGGGAGCGTCCTCCTGTCTTCTGAAGAGCGTAGAGATCCTGGAGCATCCTCCTGTCTCCTGAAGAGCGTGGCAACCCCGGAGCGTCCTCCTGTCTCCTGAAGAGTGTGGAGATCCTGGAGCATCCTCCTGTCTCCTGAAGAGCGTGGCGACCCCGGAGCGTCCTCCTGTCTCCTGAAGAGCGTGGAGATCGCGGAGCGTCCTCCTGTCTCCTGAAGAGCGTGGCGACCCCGGAGCGTCCTCCTGTCTCCTGAAGAGCGTGGTGACCCCGGAGCGTCCTCCTGTCTCCTGAAGAGCGTGGCGACCCCGGAGCGTCCTCCTGTCTCCTGAAGAGCGTGGCGACCCCGGAGCGTCCTCCTGTCTCCTGAAGAGCGCGGCGACCCCGGAGCGTCCTCCTGTCTCCTGAAGAGCGTGGCGACCCCGGAGCGTCCTCCTGTCTCCTGAAGAGCGTGGTGACCCCGGAGCATCCTCCTGTCTCCTGAAGAGCGTGGTGACCCCGGAGCGTCTTCCTGTCTCCTGAAGAGCGTGGCGACCCCAGAGCGTCCTCCTGTCTCCTGAAGAGCGTGGCGACCCCGGAGTGTCATCCTGTCTCCTGAAGAGCGTGGAGATCCCGGTGCGTCCTCCTGTCTCCTGAAGAACGTGGCGACCCTGGAGCATCCTCCTGTCTCCTGAAGAGCGTGGATATCCCGGAGAGTCCTCCTGTCTCCTGAAGAGCGTGGCGAACCGGAGTGTCCTCCTGTCTCCTGAAGAGCGTGGAGATCCCGGAGCGTCCTCCTGTCTCCTGAAGAGCGTGGTGACCCCGGAGCGTCCTCCTGTCTCCTGAAGAGCGTGAAGATCCCGAAGCATCCTCCTGTCTCCTGAAGAATGTGGAGATCCCGGAGCATCCTCCTGTTTCCTGAAGAGCGTGGCGACCCCGGAACGTCCTCCTGTCTCCTGAAGAGCGTGGCGATCCCGGAGCGTCCTCCTGTCTCCTGAAGAACGTGGCGATCTCGGAGCGTCCTCCTGTCTCCTGAAGAATGTGGCGACCCCGGAGCATCCTCCTGTCTCCTGAAGAACATGGAGATCCCAGAGCATCCTCCTGTCTCCTGAAGAGCGTGGCGACCCCGGAACGTCCTCCTGTCTCCTGAAGAGCGTGGAGATTCCAGAGCGTCCTCCTGTCTCCTGAAGAGCGTGGTGACCCTGGAGCATCCTCCTGTCTCCTAAAAGCGCGGCGACCCCGGAGCGTCCTCCTGAAGAATGTGGAGATCCCGGAGCATCCTCCTGTCTCCTGAAGAAAGTGGAGGTCCCGGAGCATCCTCCTGTCTCCTGAAGAGCGTGGAGATCCCGGAGCATCCTCTTGTCTCCTGAAGAGCGTGGAGATCCTGGAGGGTCCTCCTGTCTCCTGAAGAGCGTGGCAACCCCGTAGCGTCCTCCTGTCTCCTGAAGAGCGTGGAGATCCCAGAGTGTCCTCCTGTCTCCTGAAGAGCGTGGAGATCCCGAAGGGTCCTCCTGCCTCCTGAAGAGCGTGGAGATCCCGGAGCGTCCTCCTGTCTCCTGAAGAGCGTGGCGACCCCGGAGGGTCCTCCTGTCTCCTGAAGAGCGTGGAGAACCCGGAGCATCCTCTTGTCTCCTGAAGAGCGTGGAGATCCCGGAGCATCCTCCTGTTTCCTGAAGAGCGCGGCGACCCCGGAGCGTCCTCCTGTCTCCTGAAGAGCGTGGGACCCCGGAGCATCCTCCTGTCTCCTGAAGAGCGTGGCGACCCCAGAGCGTCCTCCTGTCCCCTGAAGAGCGTGGCGACCCCGGAGCGTCCTCCTTTCTCCTGAAGAGCGTGGAGATCCCGGAGTGTCCTCCTGTCTTCTGAAGAGCGTGGAGATCCCGGAGTGTCCTCCTGTCTCCTGAAGAGCGTGGAGATCCCGGAGTGTCCTCCTGTCTCCTGAAGAGCCTGGAGATCCCAGAGCTTCCTCCTGTCTCTCGCTTGCGGCTGCTGTCCTGGTGTGCAGAGCGCTCTGGCCGGAAGCGATGCTGGCGTGTGCCGTGATGCTACCATGTGATGTCACCTGAGGAGACCCTTGGCTGCCAAGGGGCCCAAAAAAAGCACATTTCTGAGGAACTATTTAACCCCTTCAGTGAATTCATAAAAAAAATCAATAAAAAAACATGGCAAAAAACAATGCTTTTTCATCATACCACCAAAAAACAGTGAAATATATGCGATCAAAAGGTCGAATGTAAATAAAAATGGTACCTCTCAATACGTCATCTTGTCCCTTTTTTTGTTTATTTTATGATTTAAAAAAAATATTTACATTTTTTTACATTTTTAAAATTTAGTCCCTCTATGGGACTTTAACTATTATTACTCTGATCGCTGGTATAATGCATTGCAATGCATTATACTTGTCAGTGCCGCACTGACAGAAGCCTCTTAGACCATGCTCTGAGCATGGTCTAACAGGCTTGTTGTAGCTGGCTGACCCGGAGGTCGGCAACTATCGGGCCGATCTGAAGGGAAAGGGAGCCCCCTTCCTTCTAAATACTGGGACAGATATCAATCGCGGCATTTAGGAGGTTAAAATGTCTGGGGGCTACTGGCAGTGACAGCTGAGACTCGGCTTTCACTTAAGTTGAGCTCCCTGCGGCGATCGTGCGGGTACTGCTCCTGTGCCTGCATGATCACCATGACATAAACTTACGTCAAATCCATATTTTTTTTTAGCTAACCTGTGCTGTATTATGATATACAACACCCCTATACATTTTTCTTCTATCTTTCATTATTCCTCAATTTCACTCCCTGCACCCAGTTTGTTTACATGCGGCTCTCCAGACTCGGAAGCTTACTGTTTTTTTTTCCCTAAGCTCACAGCCAGAGCTAGCTCTGCCTCAGTGTCCAGTGTCTGCACACCCATTGGCTGTTAGTATCGTCCCAGCACTGACCTCTGTCATTCATCCCAGCATTGGAAGTGACAGAGGAGTGATCCTGTTAGTGATAGGCAGTTTGTCTCTTTTTGGTGATCTGGCGCCGCTCACCAAGATGAGCCAGCTCTTTGGGATCCGAAATGGATCCCTATTAAATATGTGTTCACCATAGGTGAACATATATTTAAGATGACGTTGATGTGGCCAAAGCTCTGCCCACTCCATATTTAAAGTATGTGTATATATATGTTAGCCCACACACAGACCTCAGCTACTGCAGAACCTCATAATACACACCTCAGCTACTGCAGAACCTCATAATTCACACCTCAGCTACTGCAGAGCCTCATAATACACACCTCAGCTACTGCAGAACCTCATAATACACACCTCAGCTATTGCAGAACCTCATAATACACTCCTCAGCTGCTGCAGAAACTCATAATACACACTTCAGCTGCTGCAGAACTTCATAATATATCTTCGCTGTTATCGTTGCATTAAATTGATAGAGTGGCTTTTATTTCCATATTGAGCCATTACATGGTGAGTATTCCTCTCAAGTGGAATTTTGGACCACTCTTCTTTTGCAAACTGCTCCAGCTTTCTCATACAATCCCTGGCAAAAATTATGGAATCACCGGGCTTGGAGGATGTACATTCAGTTGTTTAATGTTGTTTACATGGCACAAAACTAAAGTCATTTCAAGTGGCAACTTTAGGGCTTTAAGAAACACTAAAAGAAGTCAAGATTAAAAATGTGGTACTCAGTAAGGGTATTTTTTTTCAGACCAAGCAGAGGGAAAAAATTATGGAATCACTCAATTCTGAGGAAAAAATCATGGAATCATGAAAAACAAACACACAAAAGAACACTCCAATACATCACTAGTATTTTGTTGCACCACCTCTGGCTTTAATAGCAGTTTGCAGTCTCTAAGGCATGGACTTAATGAGTGACAAAAAGTACTCTTCATCAATCTGGCTCCTACTTTCTCTGATTGCTGTTGCCAGATCAGCTTTGCAGGTTGGAGCCTTGTCATGGACCATTTTCTTCAACTTCCACCAATGATTTGCAATTGGATTGAGATCCGGACTATTTGCAGGCCATGACATTGACCTTATGTGTCTTCTTTCAAGGAATGTTTTCACAGTTTTTGCTCTATGGCAGGATGCATTATCATCTTGAAAAATGATGTCATCATCCCCAAACATCCTTTCAATTAATGGGATAAGAAAACTGTCCAAAATATAAATGTAAACTTGGGCATTTATTGAAGATGTAATGACAGCCATCTCCCCAGTGCCTTTACCTGACATGCAGCCCCATATCATCAATGACTGTGGAAATTTGCATGTTCTCTTCATGCAGTCATCTTTATAAATCTCATTGGAACGGCACCAAACAAAAGTTCCAGCATCATCACCTTGCCCAATGCAGATTCGCGATTCATCACTGAATATGGCTTTCATCCAGTCATTCACAGTCCACGATTGCTTTTCCTTAGCCCATTGTAACCTTGTTTTTTTCTGTTTAGGTGTTAATGATGGCTTATGTTTAGCTTTTCTGTATGTAAATCCCATTTCCTTTAGGCGGTATCTTACAGTTCGGTCACAGACATTGACTCCAGTTTCCTCCCATTCGTTCCTCATTTGTTTTGTTGTGCATTTTCTGAGTTTGATAATCCTCTCCTTTGTTTCAATTGACATCTCTCGTGTTGGAGCCATGATACATGTCAGTCCACTTGGTGCAACAGCTCTCCAAGGTGTGATCACTCCTTTTTAGATGCAGACTAACGAGCAGATATAATTTGATGCAGGTGTTAGCTGTGTAAATGAAAATTTACAGGGTGATTCCATAATTTTTTCCTCAGAATTGAGTGATTCCATAATTTTTTCCCTTTGCTTGGTCTGAAAAAAATTACCCTTACTGAGTACCACATTTTTAATCTTGATTTCTTTTAGTGTTTCTTAAAGCCCTAAAGTTGCCATTTGAAATTACTTTAGTTTTGTGCCATGTCTGTGATCTGCTTTTTTTCAACAACATTAAACAACTGAATGAACATCCTCCGAGCCCGGTGATTTCATAATTTTTGCCAGGGGTTGTATGTGAAGGCACATTCTCCCAACAACAATTTTAAGATCCCTCCACAGTTGTTTAATGGGATTTAGATCCGCACTCATTGCTGGCCACTTCAGAACTCTCCAGTGCTTTGTTTCCACCCATTTCTGTTTTTTTTTTTTTTTTGAAGTATGTTTGGAGTTATTGTCTTGCTGAAAGACCCATGACCTGAGACACAAGCCCAACTTTCTGACACTGGGCACATTGCGACCCAAAATCCTTTGCTAATCTTCACTTTTCATGATGCCTTGCACACAGTCAATGGCAAAAATGGAAGCTGGCACATTTAGGCGGGCTGCGCTGTGGGAATGAACTGCCTTGGGATTCAAAAACAGTTTTTATTAATACCAACACATTTCTGCGCTGGACCGGTGCCTTTCTTAAGGTATAAAAACCACAGTCAAGGCACACAGTGCCAGAGGCAGCAAAGCGACCCCAAAACATAATTTGAACCTTTACCATATTTGACTATAGGTACTATGTTCTTTTCTTTGTTAGCCTCATTCTATTTTTAGTAAACAGTAGAATGATGTGCTTTACCAAAAAGCTCTACCTTTGTCTCATATCTGTCCACAAGATGCTTTCCCAGAAGGATTTTGGATTACTCACGTACATTTTGGGAAACTTCAGTTTAGCTTTTTTATAACTCTGTGTCAGCAGTGGGGTCCTCCTGGGTCTCCTGCCATAGCGTTTCATTTCATTCAAATATCGACAGATAGTTCGTGCTGACACTGATGGTCCCTGAGCCTGCAGGACAGCTTGAATTACTTTGGAACTTAATTGGGGCTGCTTATCCACCATTCGGACTATCCTGTGTTGCAACATTTCAGCAATTTTTCTCTGCCATCCACATCCAGGGAGATTAGCTACAATGCCATGGGTTGTAAATTTCTTGATTATGTTGCGCACCGTGAACAAAGGAACATCAAGATCTCTGGAGATGGACTAGTAACCTTGAGATTGTTGATATTTTTCAAACATTTGGGGTCTCAACTCCTCAGCTCTCTTGTCCCCTTCTGTTCTCAATGCTTAGTGTGGCACACACAGGCACAATGCAAAGATTGAGTCAACTCCTCCCCTTTTTATCTTGTTTCAGGTGTGATTTTCATATTACCCACACCTGTTACTTGCCACAGGTGAGTTTGAACTAGCATCACATGCTTTAAACAAAGTTGTTTATCCACAATTTTGGAAAGGTGCCAACAATTTTGTCCAGCTCATTTTAGGGGTTTGTGTGAAATTATGTCCAATTTGCCATTTTTTCTCTGTATTTTTGTGTTGTCCCAATACACACAATGGAAATAAACATGTGTATAACAAAACGTGTAATTGCAATAATTTTCTGGGAGATATACCGTATTTTTCGGACTATAAGATGCACTTTTTTCCTTCAAAATTTTGGAGGAAAGTGGGGGGTGCGTCTTATAGTTCGAATCTACTAGTGTACACAGCAACACACAGCAACAGTACCCACAGTGTACTGTTGCTGTGGGTGGTGTGTGTGTGGGGGGAGCGGTAGCAGCGGAGGAGCAGGGCACATGAGGCAGGAGCTGCCTGCTGCAGCCTACACTGTCCCCACTGATAAAGAAAATGAATATTCACTGCACCCCACGCCCATGGGCATGTGGAGCACTGAATATTCACTCTCCTTAATAGAGGGCGCACAGTGTCAGCAGCGGCCGCAGCTCCTGCAGCTGCTCAGCGGCCATGTGTGCTGCTATTAAGCAGCATGAATATTCACCACTCTCCACGCCCATGGGAGTGGAGAGGGGTGAATATTCATGCTCTTTAATAGTGGGCACACGCGATCGCCCAGCAGCAGCAGGAGCCGCGGCTGGGCTGACACTGCGCACACTATTAAGGTGAGAGAATAGTCACTGCTCCCCATGTCCATAGTCCCGGCGTGGGGAACAGTGACTATTACAGCAGCTCATCTCACTGTGTGACGGCACATGGCAGTGATGTCATGCGCGGCTCACACTGTGAGATGAGTGCTGGCAGCAGAACGGGAAGCAGCGCTGGAGCAGAGGGAAGGAAGGTGAGTAGTATAGCTTATTTTTTTATGTGTAGTGTGATGGGCATGAGTGGTGCCAAGCATACCAGGATGAGGTGGACCATGCATACCAGGAAAAGGGACGAGGGGGGCCATGCATACCAGGATGGGGATGAGGGGTGCCATGCATACCAGAAAGAGGGATGAGGGGGCCATGCATACCAGGATTGGTGATGAGTTGGCTATGCATACCAGAAAGAGGGATGAGGAGGCCATGCATACCAGGATGACGGGTGCCATGTGTGGCGCCCCTGCGGGTCCAGTTGCCACAGAGGTACTATATCTCACCCAGAGGTGTGGTATCCCACTCTCAGGTAAGGAGGGAATACTACCCGGGACCCACACATCTACATCCAACACTACACCACTCCAGACCAGCAGGAGGGGCTGGAAGGGGGGGAACCAAGAGAGGGGGAACCATGTAGTGGGTGGGGGTGGAGGAAGAAGATCAGTGGAGCACAGACAGAAAGGGTATAAAAGACAGAGAGAAACATCTAGAAGGGTCCACAGTCCAGTCCTGCTCAGGAGTTCTGCTCAGGGGAGCAGCTCAGTCAGTCTCCTGTTCCAGTCCTTGGAGCAGGAGGGGAGTTCAGTCAGGGCCCAGCCAGAGAGGCCCAGAAGGAGAGAGAGAGGAAAGAAGAGAGGAGCAGTGAGGAGGGCTCCAGGAGAGACAGAGGGGATCCCAGGGGCACGGCGAGTGCAGAGGCCACCCGTGCGCCCGAATTCAGGCTGACGTGGAGGAATCAGGCTGCAGAAGGGGACCGCCCCAAAACTAGTGAAGAACAACCAGGCTCAGCTAGCCAACCGGAGGCTGCAGCATTTTCAAGGTGTTGTAGCCAAAACCCACAATTACATCGCTGAAAAAGTGGCCACATAGGGTCCAGGGGACTGCACATCGCCCGACAAGGCCAGAGGCCACTGGCTTAGGACACTGATTGTGAGGCACAGGGCAGGAGGGTGAGAGCCAGCGCAGTGAGACGACCAGGAAAGGTACATAGAACGGGGTTCCGTTTAAGTGCTCCTGAGATACCTGAGAGATTGCTGGACCCCTACCCCGAAGGACACAGGACGACATGGGCAGTTACACAGCGGTAACTGTAACCTAGAGACTTGAATAACTGTGCGTAAAACCTGAAGACTGCACCCCACTGTGTCCTTGAATAATTGCTGCGCCATCACCTGCCCTGCACTACACTGCACCGACATCTACCTCCTCATAAAATCCCCATCTCCTGCCCTGGAGCTTAGCTCTACCTGTGGAGAGCTGAACCAACCCTGCTGCGTCACCATCAGCTCCATTGGATCTGAACCGCAGCGGCAGCCCCATACAGCCGCATACCACAGGTGGCATCACGAACAATATCTCTAAAAACTTTATTCCCCTTTTACTTTCCCTTTAATTGACTGCCCTGGGTCACGGACCGGGTCACTGCCACCGTGACATCCCCAGCACTGACAGACCCGGCTACTGAGTACCCCACGGCCCAGGGGGCGCGTCACATGCATACCGGGATGAGGGGTGTCAAGCATACCAGGATGAAGGGTGACATGCATGCTAGGATGAGGGATGAAGGGTGCCATGCATACCAGGATGAGGGGTGCCATGCATACCAGGATTAAGGGTGTGATGTATACCAGGATGAGGGATAAAGGGTGCCATGCATACCAGGATGAGGGATGAGGGGTGCCATGCATACAAGGATGAGGGGTGCCATGCATATCAGGATAAGGGGTGCCATGCATACCAGGATGAGGGGTGCCATGCATACCAGGATGGGGGATTGCGGTACCATGCATACCAGGGTGGGGATGAGGGGTGCCATGCATACCAGGATGGAAATGGGAGCCACATATAACAGGAAGGGAGGCCATATATACCAGGATGGGGAATATTAGAACAGAATTGGGGGACATTACCCCTATAACAGTGTCAGACCTCCTCCCCCATAACAGTGCATCATGACCACATTTTTTGCTTACATTTTTTTTATTTTCCTCCTCTAAAACCTAGGTACGTTTTATGGTCCAGTGCGTCTTATAGTCTGAAAAATATGGTACTTCATTTTCTGGAACAATTTCAAGATTGCCAACACTTTCGGCCATTACTGTATAGATAGTTAAATAGATAATATATATATATATATACATATATATATATATATATTATATATATATAGATGGATAGATAGTGTGGTAGACTGGCTCACTCGACAGCACATGGAGGTAGACACCTGAACACTGTCTCTTTAAATTCTTCCAAGGTTTATTATACATGTAGCATAAACCATGGTGAAGTAAAAATAAACGCGGCCCTTTGGGCAAAAACAGCAAAACAAAGCAAAGTGGTAGCACAAAGCACAGTCCATGTGGTAGCGGGGATCCGCCTGCTCAGAGTTTAGCAAACAAATGGTTCAGCTTTTCCTTGTCAGGACACAAAGCACTGGAGTTCCTCTCTCCAGCCCTACTGAACAATGAATGATTCAAAAGGCTGGCTATTTATAGCCCAGGCCACACGCTGGGGTGGAGATATGGTGAACAGCCTCCCACCCACTCTACAGCTGTTCACATAATATCCTAGCCCATTAAAAATGTCCGATTAACCTCTAGACACATAGTGTGCTGGAGCAAAATCCTAGGTTTCAACTCACTGAAGCTAACAGCCTCAGTGAAACATCTCCCCTCCAGTACTTTGCCAAGTACTTTGTCACAATTGATAGAAAGATGTGGGATAGATAGATAGATAGATAGATAGATAGATAGATAGATAGATAGATAGATACAAAATAAGGTGCAGCACTAGCAGAAGCTGAAAGTAGTAGTGGGTGCAGAGCCCTCCTGGCAAAACCAAACCTCAACTTATGTTCAAAAAGATCAAGCTTGAAAAAGGTCTCCACTGTTGGACAGAAACATTGCCCTGACATGATGGGTCAATAAATCATCATATATTGAACTATGGAGTGCTGCCTTTGTCTTTTAATGATAGATAGATAGATAGATAGATAGATAGATAGATAGATAGATAGATAGATAGATAAAAAGTCAAGATAAAGAGCAGCACCAGCCACATAAATGGTGCAAAGCCTCCCAGGTACATACCAGTCCTTTCAATATCTAAAAATAATGGAGACAGCACGCTTGTCAAGTGAAAAAATGGTAAGTTTTAATGGCCCATGAGGTGACGTTTCAGTCCAACAATGGGGATCTTTCTCAAGCCTGAGAAAGGTCCCCATTGTTGGACTGAAATGTCGCCTCATGGGCCATTAAAACTTTCCATTTTTTCACCTGACAAGCGTGCTGTCTCCATGATTTTTTGATAGATATGGGAAAGATACAGTGGCATGTAAAAGTTTGGGCACCCCTGGTCAAAATTACTGTTATTGTGAACAGTTAAGCAAGTTGACGATGAAATGATCCCTAAAAGGCCTAAAGTTAAAGATGGCACATTTCCTTTGTATTTTAGGCAATATATATATATATTTTTTCATCTTTTACATTTTAAAAATTACAAAAAGGAAAATCAGCCAATGCAAAAGTTTGGACACCTTTGGAGATCTGTGTGCTCAGATAACTTTAACCAAGAGTTTAGACCTTAATTAGCCTGTTAGGGTTATTCCTTGCTTATCATCGTTAGGAAAATCCAGGTGATGCAAATTTCCAGCTTTATAAAAACCCACCCTCCTCTAACCTTGTGCCAAAAAACAGCAGCCACAGGTTCTTCTAAGCAGTTGCCTAGAACTCTGAAAATGGTGGAGACCCACAAAGCAGGAGAAGGAAAGAAATGGCAGTTACCAGGAACAGTGGATGTCAAGATAAGGTCTGGAAGACCAAGCAAAATTTCAGTGAGAGCTGCTCGTAGGATTACTAGAGAGGCAAATCAGAACCCCCGCCTGACTGCCAAAGACATTTAGAAAGATATAGCAGACTCTGGAGTTGTGGCACATTGTTCTACTGTTTAGAGACCCTTGCACAAATATGGCCTTCATGTAAGAGTCATCAGATGAAAACCTCTCCTGCGTCCTCACCATAAACCTCAGCATCAGAAGTATTGCAACAGAACATCTAAACAAGCCTGATGCATTTTGGAAACAAGTTCTGTGGACCGATGAGGTTAACCCCTTAAGCCCCGCGGGTGGTTTGCACATTAATGACCGGGCCAATTTTTGCAATTCTGACCACTGTCACTTTATGAGGTAATTACTCTGGAACGCTTCAACGGATCCCCCTGATTCTGAGATTGTTTTTTCGTGACATATTGTACTTCATGATTGTGGAAAAATTTCTTCGATATCACTTGCGTTTATTTGTGAAAAAAACGGAAATTTGGCGAAAATTTTGAAAATTTTGCGATTTTCAAAATTTTAATTTTTAAGCCCTGAAATCAGAGCGATATGTCACACAAAAGAGTTAATAAATAACATTTCCCACATGTCTACTTTACATCAGCACAATTTTGGAACCAAAATTTTTTTTTGTTAGGGAGCTATAAGGGTTAAAAGTTGACCAGCGATTTCTCATTTTTCCAACAAAATTTATAAAACCATTTTTTTAGGGACCACATCACATTTGAAGTCACTTTGAGAGGTCTTTATGACAGAAAATACCCAAAAGTGACACCATTCTAAAAACTGCACCCCTCAAGGTGCTCAAAACCACATTCAAGAACTTTATTAACCCTTCAGGTGCTTCACAGGAATTTTTTGAATGTGGAAGAAAAAAATGAACATTTAACTTTTTTCACAAAAATGTTACTTTAGACCCAATTTTTTTTATTTTCACAGGGGTAACAAGAAAAAATGGACCCCAAAATTTGTTGTGCAATTTCCCCTGGGCACGCAGATACCCAATATTTGGGGAAGAAACACTGTTTGGGCGCACGGCAGGGCTCGGAAGGGAAGGAGCGCCATTTGACTTTTTGATTGTAAAATTTGCTTGAATAATTAGCGGACACCATGTTCTGTTTGGAGAGCCCCTGTGTGCCCAAACTTTGGAGCTCCCCCACAAGTGACCCCATTTTGGAAACTAGACCCCCCAAGGCACCTTTCTAGATGCATAGTGAGCACTTGGAACCCCCAGGTGCTTCACAAATTGATTCGTAAAAATGAAAAAGTGAAAAAAAAAACACTTTTTCATTTTTACGAATCAATTTGTGAAGCACCTAGGGGTTCCAAGTGCTCACTATGCATCTAGATAGGTGCCTTGGGGGGTCTAGTTTCCAAAATGGGGTCACTTGTGCGGGAGCTCCAATGTTTGGGCACACAGGGACTCTCTAAATGCAACATGGTATCCGCTAACAAATTGAATGGAAAATCGGCTCAAATTGTTAGCGGACACCACATTGCGTTTGGAGAGCCCCTCTGTGCCCAAACTTTGGAGCTCCCCCACAAGTGACCCCATTTTGGAAACTAGACCCCCCAAGGCACCTTTCTAGATGCATAGTGAGCACTTGGAACCCCCAGGTGCTTCACAAATTGATTCGTAAAAATGAAAAAGTGAAAAAAAAAAACACTTTTTCATTTTTACGAATCAATTTGTGAAGTACCTAGGGGTTCCAAGTGCTCACTATGCATCTAGATAGGTGCCTTGGGGGGTCTAGTTTCCAAAATGGGGTCACTTATGGGGGAGCTCCAATGTTTGGGCACACAGGGACTCTCTAAATGCAACATGGTATCCGCTAACAAATTGAATGGAAAATCGGCTCAAATTGTTAGCGGACACCACATTGCGTTTGGAGAGCCCCTCTGTGCCCAAACTTTGGAGCTCCCCCACAAGTGACACCATTTTGGAAACTAGACCCCCCAAGGCACCTTTCTAGATGCATAGTGAGCACTTGGAACCCCCAGGTGCTTCACAAATTGATTCGTAATAATGAAAAAGTGAAAAAAAAAACACTTTTTCATTTTTATGAATCAATTTGTGAAGCACCTGGGGTTCCAAGTGCTCACTATGCATCTAGATAGGTGCCTTGGGGGGTCTAGTTTCCAAAATGGGGTCACTTGTGGGGGAGCTCCAATGTTTGGGCACACAGGGACTCTCCAAATGCAACATGATATCCGCTAACAATTTGAGCCGACAATTTGTTAGCGGATATCATGTTGCATTTGGAGAGTCCCTGTGTGCCCAAACATTGGAGCTCCCCCACAAGTGACCCCATTTTGGAAACTATACCCCCCAAGGCACCTTTCTAGATGCATAGTGAGCACTTGGAACCCCAGGTGCTTCACAAATTGATTCATAAAAATGAAAAAGTGTTTTTTTTTTCACTTTTTCATTTTTACGAATCAATTTGTGAAGCACCTGGGGGTTCCAAGTGCTTACTATGCATCTAGATAGGTGCCTTGGGGGGTCTAGTTTCCAAAATGGGGTCACTTGTGGGGGAGCTCCAAAGTTTGGGCACAGAGGGGCTCTCCAAACGCAATGTGGTGTCCGCTAACAATTTGAGCCGATTTTCCATTCAATTTGTTAGCGGATACTATGTTGCATTTAGAGAGTCCCTGTGTGCCCAAACATTGGAGCTCCCCCACAAGTGACCCCATTTTGGAAACTAGACCCCCCAAGGCACCTTTCTAGATGCATAGTGAGCACTTGGAACCCCAGGTGCTTCACAAATTGATTCATAAAAATGAAAAAGTGTTTTTTTTTTCACTTTTTCATTTTTACGAATCAATTTGTGAAGCACCTGGGGGTTCCAAGTGCTTACTATGCATCTAGATAGGTGCCTTGGGGGGTCTAGTTTCCAAAATGGGGTCACTTGTGGGGGAGCTCCAATGTTTGGGCACACAGGGGCTCTCCAAACGCAACATGGCGTCCGCTAACAATTTGAGCCGATTTTCCATTCAATTTGTTAGTGTCCCCATTTTGGAAAATATACCCCTCAAGGATTTTATTAAGGTGTATAGTGAACATTTTGAACCCAGAGGTACGGCACAGAATTTGTTTACATTAGGTCATCATATTGAATAAGTTGTCATTATTCTTGAGCGCAAGTGCTCGCTACTTGAGTTTGCATCGGGTACTCAGGTATGCACCATGTACAGCGTGTGCTTGAGTGACATGCTCGAGTCCCTGCTCCGCATGTTTCACGGTTATTAGGCACCCAAAAAAAAACATGCGGGGATCGCTCGTGCATGGCAGGCAATCCCCGTAAAGTTTTTTGGCCGCGAAGCATATGGGGCAGAGACTCGAGCATGTCACTCAAATACCCACGATACTCAATGCATACCAGAGCACCCGATGCAAATTCAAGTAGCGAGCACTTGCTCTCAACACTAGTCACCATATCGTCATCTTTTTTTCTTACTTTTGAAAAAAATCCCAACCCCAGCCCTAGCCCTAGCACAACCCTAGCCCTAGCACAACCCTAGCCCTAGCACAACCCTAGCCCCAGCACAACCCTACCCCCAGCACAACCCTAGCCTCAAACCCAGCCCTAACCCTAGCCCAATCCTAACCCAAGAGTTTATTTTTGACGCCGTTCCTTGTGCGGTATAAGTGATTAGACGACTTTATTCTTCGGGTCGGTGTGATTACAGCAATGCCAGAATCATATGGGGTTTTTATGACTGACAGCTGTCACACACTAAAAGACGCATTTTTTGTAAAATCTAGTTTTTGCATCGCCATATTTTGAGAGCTATAATTTTTCCAGATTTTGGCAGACAGTCATGTGACGGCTCGTTTTTTGCGGGATGACTTGACGTTGTTATTGGTGCCATTTTCAGGCACGTGACATTTTTTGATCGCTTTCTATTCCGATTTTTGGGAGGCAGAATAAACAAAAACCAACAATTCAGGAATTGTTTTTTTTTTATTTTTTTTATTCTGTTCCGCGTGTGGTAAAATTGATGAGGTAGCTTTATTCTTCGGGTCAGTACGTTTACAGCGGTACCACATTTGTATAATTTTTCTATGTTTTGGCGCTTATACACAATAAAAGCTATTTTATAGAAAAAAATATTTTTTAGCATCGCTTTATTCTGAGAGCTGAAACTTTTTTATTTTTCGGCTGATGGAGCTGTATGGCAGCTTGTTTTTTATGGGACGAGATGACGTTTTCAGCGGTATCATTTTTATTTATATGTGTCTTTTTGATCGCGTGTTATTCCACTTTTTGTTTGGCGGTATGGTGATAAAGCATTGTTTTTTGCTGCGTTTTTTTTTTTTTTTTTTTACCGTGTTCACTGAAGGGGTTAACTAGTGGGACAGTTTTATAGGTCAGGCTGTTCCGGACGCGGCGATACCAAATATGTGTACTTTTATTGTTTTTTTTTTATTTTTTTTTATAATAATATTTATTGATGGGTACATTATATTTTTATTTTTGGTGTATTATTTTTTTTATTTTTTTATAATATTTTTGCACATATTTTTTTTTTTTTTTTCCACTTTCAGACAGTTTGTACACCTTATTACTTTGTCCCACTCTGGGACTTTCACTTTTTTTTTTCTGATCGCCTGCATGGCATAGGAATGGAGCACCATCCCTATGCCATGCAGGCTGTCAGAAGTGCACAGTGTTAATATTGCTTGGAGATGCACTGCGCATGTCCAAGCAATCTTCCTGCTCTCTGGTGACCCGGATGTTGTCATGACGACATCGGGTCGTCATGGCAACACCCGGGAAGCCGCTGCAGTCTGCGCTGGAAGCCGGAAGAGGAGGTGAGTATCGCCGATCACCTCCCCTTGCCCCCGCAATGCCGCGATCGATTTCGATCGACTTCGATCGCAGCATAGCGGGGGTTAATGTGCTGGGAGCGGTGCAGGACTGCTCCCTGCACATAGTACCGGGTGTCAGCTGTGACAATCAGCTGACACCCGGCGGCGATCGCGCCCGCACAGCCTGTGTGCGCGCGCGATCGCCATGACGTACTAATACGGGTCTGGGTATTAAGTCCCAGGGCACAGACGCGTATTAGTACGTCAAATGTTATTAAGGGGTTAAAATAGAACTCTTTGGCCACAATGATCAAAGGTATGTGTGGCGGAAAAAGGGCACAGAATTTTTGGAAAAGAACATCTTGCCAATCATTAAGCATGGGTGTGGATCAATCGTGCTTTGGGGTTGTGTTGTAGCCAAAGGCATGAGGAACATTTCATGGGTAGAGGGAAGAATGGATTCAATGTAATTTCAACAAATCCTTGATGCAAACATAACACCATCTGTAAAAAAGCTGAAGATGAAAAGAGGATGGCTTCTACAAATGGATAATGATCCTAAAACACACGTCAAAATCCATAATAGATGACCTCAAAAGGCACAAGCTGAAGGTTTTACAATGACCCTCACAGTCCCCTGATCTGAACATCATTAAAAATCTGTGGCTAGACCTCAAAATAGTAGTGCATGCAAGACGACCCAGGAATCTCACAGCACTGGAGGAATTTTGCACGGAAGAATCGATGAAAATCCCTCAAACAAGAATTGAAAGAGTTTTGTCTGGCTACAAAAAGCGTTTACAAGCTGTGATACTTGCAAAAGGCGGTGCTACTAGGCACTAACCATGCTGGGTGCCCAAACTTTTGCATCGGCCCATTTTCTTTTTTGTAATTTTTAAAATCAGAAAAATGACAATATATATTTTTTGGCCTAAAATACAAATGAAATGTGTTTCCCTTTAGTGATCATTTCATCTTCAACTTGCTTAACTGTTCACAATAACAGTAATTTTGACCAGTGGTGCCCAAACTTTTACATGCCATGGTACATAGAAAGACACACACAGCACATTATGCACATTTATGTAGAAGCCTTTTCCTTCCTGGGGAATTGCAAAGCTTCTTTATTGCTTTCTTCCAACCACATGAGGCCATGAGGCTGTCATGTGACCCCGAGATCCTAGCAGGAACTTCAGTCTTTGCTGAGATTGAACAGTGGAGGAATGAGCTGTCAGCTTCTTGTTCCACCTTCAGTTTCTCTGTTTGTTCATGCTAACAGATGATTGGACTGGTTAGTCTAATCAGCTGAGTCCTGCCACTGCTGGCTTACACTGTGTAGCAGGAGGCAGGGAGAGGGTCTGTCAGAGACAGGAAAACTCTAGAAGGGGTTTGACCAGCTCCTCCAGAATCAGAAGAGAGCTGGTTACATCCCCAAGTGTGGTATCTGGTCAACAGTGCAGAATGATGACAGGGAGAATATTAAAAACTGTCAGCATTCTGCAGCCTGGGTACACACACAGAATAGGAAAAAAGCCTGGACAACCCCTTTAAGGATTATTTTCACAATAATGTTAACAGGGAGCCTCGTGCAGAGGATCAAGTATATTTTCATCCGTAATAGGTTCTAAATACAGTAATGTATTAAATTCCTTAAAGGAAATCTGTCATCTGGATTTTAATACCAAACTATTTATATGGGCTCTTTTAAAGAGAACTCCAGCAATACCTTTACATGGCCAGTCCATTCTGCCATTACTGGGAAATCAGTGTTTGTACTGAGATTCAAATGAGCTATCTGTAGATATGAAGCCCTCTGTCACTCCAGCTCTATTCTCTGCCCAGCGTCACCTTCTCCAGCAGCGGCTCTAGGGATCGAACAGATAAGTGTACCTTTGCACTAGACAGCAACTTTTAAATCAAGTTTTCCGCTTTTACTAAGTGATGATGCCACTTGGTTTAAACCTCCCCCCTTCTTGGGGAACACCTGTGCCAAGGAGACTCCTTAAATTCCTCTTAGTGACTGGGAAACACCTCCTGATCATAAAGAGAATTGTAAAGAGACCGGTTACACAAATCTCTATTCCCTATCTTTTTCGACTATCTACCTCTGTTAATATTACCAACACACTTTTACTCCCACAGATGAGCATGGAAGCAGTGCTGTGTTTTGTCTTGTAAGAGGACAAAGAAAGTTTGCTCTAATTTATAAAAATGGTATGAACAATGTGGAAACAATAAAACTATCTGGGCACAGCATATAAAGTAAGTGGGCATCACACAATGTAAAACCGCACCATTACTGAGAAAAATACAGGATCACACAGGATTCAGATTGAACTTTTAATCTAAAACTTTTCCTCCTGTTTTCTTTTGGGATATTTTAATAATGTCAGAGAGGTTCCCGCTATTTCTTCATGCACTTTATTGATGCTGCCTTACCCGATTGCATTATGTCACGTTTTTTTTATGTGCATTTTAGGCTGTAATTCCCAGTCTGCTTACAATACATCATTAGAGCTGCCAGTTATAGAATATATATAAGGGCAGCTATGCCAGAAACGCGTTAGAATCACTTTTCATTTTAACCATGGATATCTTTTCTTTTAACAGATGAAATAAAAGGAAGTTTTATTTATCCCAATACCAATCCCTATTTTTTCCTTTTCGCCATTTTGCACACTGTTTGTCAGTAGTATGGATCGCAGTACCTTTGGTTGAAGCAGCGACAAGGCACGGTGAGGTTTTTTATACCCCCTCTTCCTTCCTTAGACAGAAATCATTTTACTAACGTTTTTATAGAGGCAGTCACATGTTATCATCAAGCAGTAGTGATTCAGATTCAACCTAATATTAGGAAGTTACTATTTAAGCTGTTTCCTTAAGGGAATCAGCAGTTTTTTTTGCTATGTAATCTGAGAGCAGCATGATGTAGGGGCAGAGAACCTGATTCCAGTGATGTGCCACTTACTGGACTATGTGTTGCTGTTTCAATAAAATCTGTGTTTTATCAGCAGGAGATTATCACTATAGGACAAGCTGCCTTGTGCCTCCTAGTCATATACTCTGTATAACCAGCCCCCACCACTGATTAACATTTCTGCCAATCAGTGGTGTGGGTGGGGCTATACAAGGCTCAGCATTCTGAGCACTGCTAGATCTGCAGCAGAGAAAACAGTGATTGTATCAAAATGAGAGCATGCAGACCAGCAAGTGACACATCACAGGAATCAGGGTCTCTGCCCCTACATCATGCTACTCTCAGATGACATAGCAAAAACCTCCTGACAGATTACCTTTAAATAATTGTTGAGTTGCGGTATCACTTTAAAATAAAGAAACATAATGTAATGACACATTCTGGACACAAGGTGTCAGACGTTTTACATGTATAGTTCCTGTATTGCAAGTTGCTATCTGAAGGTAGATACAACTATGGTCTATGTGTATCTGCCCTGGTGATAATATATCTTATTTTACCACCCAGGGCATTTATGTAACATCAATAATTATTTCCAAGACCTGGATCTTTTTTAATTTTATGTCAATGAAATTCCTAAAAATATAATGATATGCTTGTGGAGTTTAATTGCATGATGATTAAACATTAAACATTAAAGTGTGGAGGAACGTTCAACCTGTGACATGTCAGAGTCGTGTCAAAAGTTTTGATTGTGGGGGAAATCCGAGTGCTGGGATCCCTCTTCAATCTCGGAAGAGTACAGCGCTCTGTCTGAGCATTTCTGCTCTTGCGTTTTGAAATTTGTAGGGGTCTTAGCACCTAAAATGCATTTTGGGACTGGGAGGTCCCTACATCCCTACTCATTCACTACATACATACAGTATGTACAAGGTAATTACTCCTATCACCACTGTGAGTGCATGTGTCACTTGTGGGCCTTGATGGCGTACTGGGAATTGGGTCCATGTCAAGCCATATGTCATGTCCCATGACAGTATTGTATTATCATTATGTTGTTATTATGCTGCCTTCCAATATGGATTGCCATATGATAATGAGGTGGTAGAGGAAGCAACGACCTGGCCAAAGGAACGTCCAGCAATCCTCAGAGGTGGTAGGACATCCGCTAGAACGCCTTCTGCCTCTGGCCCAGCCGCCACTACATTTATCCAGTGGGCAGTTAAGGAGATGTAACGTCCCAGGCCGTGCTTACTGGTCCACGTATCAGTAGTTATGTGGACCTTGCTACTGATGGCATTGCGCAGTGTCCGCCACATGTGTGTGCAGGGCAGGGATGGCCCTCCTGGAGAGGTAGTAGCAGTTGGGAACATCGTACTGCAGCCTCCCCTCCTCAGCAGCCTCCTCACACTGTCCAGCAGCCTCCCCTCCTCAGCAGCCTCCCCACACTGTCTAGCAGCCTCCCTACACTGTCTAGCAGCCCCCACAACCACCCCACATGTCGCTTCCTCACATTGTCCACCAGCCTCCACACATGGCCAGCCCACTCACATCTTCCTCATACTGCTCACCTCAGTCTGCCTGCCCGCCGCTGCTGCAGCCTCCATTGATGCCTGTCTCCCACACTGCTCAAGATTCAAGATTGGCGCAGCGCTGGTGTCACATGAGCGTGCTACATCAGGACCATGCTGCACCAGGGCTGGCAGCGGCTTAAAGGTACAGCACCCAATTCCTGCCGCCGGGTGCATTAACAACACTATAGGTGTATCTTAGGTGATTTAACTATACAGTGTTGTTATGCACCTGGCGTGCGGCGCTGCGGCGGTCCTGAATTGTTGCCTCCTGGGCCCTGTGAGCAAAAGCAAAGAGGGGGCCCCAGACTGCCAGCGTGTTCGGGCCCCCCTTTTTGCTTCAGTTCATCGGGCCCCATACACTAGTAAGGGCAGTAATGCCCTAATGGTGGCCCTGTGCTCGGTGACACTGGTGATGGTGGTAGTGTCACATCCTCTCTTTGTGGGGAGGCAGGTCGCCCTGTTGATCTTGAGTGGGGGGAAGAGGCCAAGACTGCAGCAGAAGAGGGAGCAGGAGAAGGCTCACATCTGTCATGCTTTTTAACATGTGTACTCCACTGCTTAGATTTCAGATGCCAGATCATGCAGGTGGTGCTCAGGTTCAGCAGATTTATGCCTTGCTTCAGGCTTTGACGGCACAGCGTGCAAACCACCCATTTCTTGTCATCAGGACATTGCCAGAAGAAATCCCACTCCAGGGAGCTCCTTTGAGCTGGTTTGGGTGTGCTCATTTCCTTGGCACGGTGGGCAGTAACAGCCAATGTACTGGCTACGGGCTGATAGCTGTGCTTTTTCACCCTGCTCCCTCTTTGGCTGTGATGCTGGGGCAGTGAGACGACTTCCTCTTCCTCCAAACTGAGCACATCTCCATGATGGCCTTCTCTCTATATGGGGTCTAGGACCTCATCATCCCCCGCATCATCTTCAAACCACTCCGCACCCCTGTCCTCCTTGCCGGTCAGCACATTGCAAAAAGACGTACCAGTTGGTACCCGTGTTTCCTCATTGTCTGAGATGTGCTGCAATGGTCCACTGACTATGTGACTGGCCCTCCAACGTACTCATTTTCCAACATAACAAGTTGTTGGGCATCAGTGAACTCAGTCTCTTCCACTTGTGGGGCAGGACTAGGTGGATGGACCACGGAACCACAGCCTGCGGAGTCCTCAAAAAGCAGAAGAGACTGCTGCACAACTTGTGGCTCAGACAGCTTGGCTCTTTTGCAAGGGGTTGAGGTGGAAGAATGGTCATGACCATGGTCCTCAGGTGCCAAATCTGCACTTTCTGCAGGGGAACAGGTGGAAGACAATGCCAAGGAAATAGAGTCACTTTCAACCATCCAATCTACCATCTTTTCAGTATCTTGTGGCCTCACCATTCTGCCAGCATTACTCGGGCCTACGAAAAAATCACGAATGTCTTAGCGCCTGCGTGTACCAGAGGAGATTGCTGTATTTTGTGATATAGCAGGTACAGAACTACCACGCCCTCTCCCTGCACAAGAAATATTAATCAGGCTGTAAAGAATAGATTAATAGTGGCTGTATGCACTAGGCTGTACTGCACTCTTTTCTCCTGTCTGACATCGCTGAAAACGGCGGCGCAACACCCGATTCTGCCTTTATACAGGCTGTCTCACATGCTACGCTGCCCAATCACAGCCATGCCAATATTTGACATGGCTGTGATTCAGCAGGAAGTGCCCACAATCATAAAGCTTGGTGATTGGTAGCGATTAGTGTTGAGTGAGCATGCTCGACACTGCTCGGTACTTGCCCGAGCATCACACTACTTGGGATGTTCGGCGAGCACCGAGCATTTCCGGGGTAATCGGGCGGGAGCTCGGGTCTCCGCCCTGCATGTTTGGCGCTTTTTACATAGCCAATGAACATGCAGGGATTGCCAGCCAGTCACTGTAATGCCGCAGCCATGTTGTTTGTGGGCATTACAGTGATTGGCTGGCCGCACAGTGTCACCTCGAGTATTTAAAACCGGGCGCCGCCATCTTGGACACAGTTGCTCCGGATTAGACAGTGTATGGACAGCGCTGCTGAGCTAGGGAGAGATTTATCCTGCGAAATAGTTAGTGTAGGGTCTGTAAAGGCTGCCAGATCAAGCAAACAGTCCTTCTCAGGACTAATATCCATCCCAGATATCAGGCAGGCAGGCTGTATAGGAGATGCAGTGGTTATACCAGCAAACGCTGCATTACAGTCCTGTGTGCTCCTGTTGCTGAAATTGCTGGACTTAGCTCCAGGTCTCTGGGGCCAGGAAAAATCCTTTTTTTCATCTAAATCCTCTTTTTTTTTCCTCCTTCACACTGTACAAATACCCGTCTTATTAACCTATTGGTGTCCACCCCCCCCCCCCAAAAAAAAAAAGTGTGTCTCTGATTTTTCAGACACAAATATATCTGTTGAAAAGAGTCTGGTATAGGCCACAGAAACAGAAGTGTGGTTTTGCAGTTCCACGGGTCAAATCTCTGTAGTATCCAGTTTTGGGCCTTTTGTATCTAAAAAAAAAAACTGTTTGAGTGTGTCGCTCACTGTTCAGCCGCAAATCTATATTTTTAAAAAAGTCTGGTATACACCAGTAAATTAAAACTGTGGTTTTGCTGTTCCACGGTAAAAAATCTATATTATCCTGTTTTTCGCATTTTTTGCCTTAAAAAAAAACAGTAGTGTCTCCTGACTGTTCAGACACAAAAATATATCTGTTGAAAATAGTCTGTTGTAGGCCCGACAAATCCCAGTGTGGTTTTGCAGTTCCACGGGTCAAATCTCTGTAGTATCCAGTTTTGGGCCTTTTGTATCTAAAAAAATACAGTTTGAGTGTGTCGCTCACTGTTCAGCCGCAAATCTATATTTTTAAAAAAGTCTGGTATACACCAGTAAATTAAAACTGTGGTTTTGCTGTTCCACTGTAAAAAATCTCTATTATCCTGTTTTTCGCATTTTTTTGCCTTAAAAAAAACAGTAGTGTCTCCTGACTGTTCAGATACAAAAATATATCTGTTAAAAAAAAAATCTGTTGTAGGCCCGACAAATCCCAGTGTGGTTTTGCAGTTCCACTGGTCAAATCTCTGTAGTATCCAGTTTTGGGCCTTTTGTATCTAAAAAAAAAACAGTTTGAGTGTGTCGCTCACTGTTCAGCCGCAAATCTATATTTTTAAAAAAGTCTGGTATATACCAGTAAATTAAAACTGTGGTTTTGCTGTTCCACGGTAAAAAATCTCTATTATCCTGTTTTTCGCATTTTTTGCCTTAAAAAAAACAGTAGTGTCTCCTGACTGTTCTGACACAAAAATATATCTGTTGAAAATAGTCTGTTGTAGGCCCGACAAATCCAAGTGTGGTTTTGCAGTTCCACGGGTCAAATCTCTGTAGTATCCAGTTTTGGGCCTTTTGTATCTAAAAAAATACAGTTTGAGTGTGTCGCTCACTGTTCAGCTGCAAATCTATATTTTTAAAAAAGTCTGGTATGCACCAGTAAATTAAAACTGTGGTTTTGCTGTTCCACTGTAAAAAATCTCTATTATCATGTTTTTCACATTTTTTTGCCTTAAAAAAAACAGTAGTGTCTCCTGACTGTTCAGACACAAAAATATATCTGTTAAAAAAAAATCTGTTGTAGGCCCGACAAATCCCAGTGTGGTTTTGCAGTTCCACGGGTCAAATTTCTGTAATATCCAGTTTTGGGCCTTTTGTATCTAAAAAAAACAGTTTGAGTCTGTCGCTCACTGTTCAGCCGCAAATCTATATCTTTTAAAAAGTCTGGTATACACCTGTAAATTAAAACTGTTGTTTTGCTGTTCCACGGTAAAAAATCTCTATTATCCTGTTTTTCGCCTTAAAAAAAAACAGTTCCACAGGTCAAATCTCTGTATTATCCAGTTTTGGGCCGTTTGTGTCTAAAAAAAAACCAGTTTGAGTGTGTCGCTCACTGTTCAGCCGCAAATATACTGTACAGACCAAAAGTTTGGACACACCTTCTCATTTAAAGATTTTTCTGTATTTTCATGACTTTGAAAATTGTACATTCACACTGAAGGCATCAAAACTATGAATTAACACATGTGGAATTATATACTTAACAAAAAAGTGTGAAACAACTGAAAATATGTCTTATATTCTAGGTTCTTCGAAGTAGCCACCTTTTGCTTTGATGACTGCTTTGCACACTCTTGGCATTCTCTTGATGAGCTTCAAGAGGTAGTCACCGGAAATGGTTTTCACTTCACAGGTGTGCCCTGTCAGGTTTAATAAGTGGGATTTCTTGCCTTATAAATGGGTTTGGAACCATCAGTTGTGTTGTGCAGAAGTCTGGTGGAAACACAGCTGATAGTCCTACTGAATAGACTATTAGAATTTGTATTATGGCAAGAAAAAAGCAGCTAAGTAAAGAAAAACGAGTGGCCATCATTACTTTAAGAAATGAAGGTCAGTTAGTGCGAAAAATTGGGAAAACTTTGAAAGTGTCCCCAAGTCCAGTTGCAAAAACCATCAAGCGCCACAAAGAAACTGTCTCACATGAGGACCGCCCCGGGAAAGGAAGACCAAGAGTCACCTCTGCTTCTGAGGATAAGTTTATCCGAGTCACCAGCCTCAGAAATCGCAGGTTAACAGCAGCTCAGATTAGAGACCAGGTCAATGCCACACAGAGTTCTAGCAGCAGACACATCTCTACAACAACTGTTAAGAGGAGACTTTGTGCAGCAGGCCTTCATGGTAAAATAGCTGCTAGGAAACCACTGCTAAGGACAGGCAACAAGAAGAAGAGACTTGTTTGGGCTAAAGAACACAAGGAATGGACATTAGACCAGTGGAAATCTGTGCTTTGGTCTGATGAGTCCAATTTTAAGATCTTTGGTTCCAACCACCGTGTCTTTGTGCGATGCAGAAAAGGTGAACGGATGGACTCTACATGCCTGGTTCCCACTGTGAAGCATGGAGGAGGAGGTGTGATGGTGTGGGGGTGCTTTGCTGGTGACACTGTTGGGGATTTATTCAAAATTGAAGGCATACTGAACCAGCATGGCTACCACAGCATCTTGCAGCAGCATGCTACACCATCTGGTTTGTGTTTAGTTGGACCATCATTTATTTTTCAACAGGACAATGAACCCAAACACACCTCCAGGCTGTGTAAGGACTATTTGACCAAGAAGGAGAGTGATGGGGTGCTACGCCAGATGACCTGGCCTCCACAGTCACCAGACCTGAACCCAATCGAGATGGTTTGGGGTGAGCTGGACCGCAGAGTGAAGGCAAAAAGGCCAACAAGTGCTAAGCATCTCTGGGAACTCCTTCAAGATTATTGGAAGACCATTTCCGGTGACTACCTCTCGAAGCTCATCAAGAGAATGCCAAGAGTTTGCAAAGCAGTCATCAAAGCAAAAGGTGGCTACTTCGAAGAACCTAGAATATAAGACATATTTTCAGTTGTTTCACACTTTTTTGTTAAGTATATAATTCCACATGTGTTAATTCATAGTTTTGATGCCTTCAGTGTGAATGTACAATTTTCATAGTCATGAAAATACAGAAAAATCTTTAAATGAGAAGGTGTGTCCAAACTTTTCGTCTGTACTGTATCTATTTAAAATGTTATGGTATACCCCAGTAAACAATAACTGTGGTTTTGCCATTCCACGGTAAAAAATCTCTATTATTCAGGTTTTGGTATTTTTTCCGTAAAGAAAAACAGTAATAGTTTCTCCTTGATTGTTCTGATTGTTTAAAAGAGTCGGGTGTAGGCCAGAGAAATAGAACTGTGGTTTTCCTCTTCCACGGTTCTAATCTACTCTTTATTACCCTTTTTCCATTGATAGTGCGAGTGTAAGCTATTTTACTTCCTTTACAATGGGCAAGGCGCGTAGCAAGGGACGTGGAAGTGGACGTTCTGGTGATGGTGCGTGCAGAGGACGGGGCCGTGGCCAAGGTGAAAATGTGCCACAACCAACAACCACATCTTCTCGCTCCCACTTCTTGACCGAATTACTAGGGAATCACAGAACAACACCAGTATTGCGAACTGATCAGTGTGAACAGGTTATTAATTGGATAGCAGATAATACTTCCAGTTACCTGGGCACCACCACCTCCGGTCTGTCTTCCACACGGTCAACTCTTAGTAGCCGTCAGTCTCGACCGCATACTCCTCCTCACCCTGATGCTCCTTCCTCCCACCATGCCGAGTGTCGTCAGACAGCAACTGATCCCACACTTGGACACTCTGAAGAGCTGTACACTGGTCCATTTCCAGATTTGTGCCCCTCGTCTGCTCCGCTTGAAGTGGTGGAAGAGGAGATCACATGTAGCAATGCCCAAATATTTGAACAGCCACGGCCACAGGAAGTTGACGCTGGCAATTTGTCACAAGAGGTGGACGATGACGAGACACAATTGCCAGGAAGTGAGGAGGAGCATCGTGGTGCGCAAGTGGAAGAGGAGGAGGGGGTGGATGATCTAGTAACTGACCCAACGTGGCAGGAGGACATGCAGAGTGAGGCCAGCAGCACACAGGGGGAGGGAGGCACAGTACCCCAACAGGCAGGAAGAAGCAGTGTGGTGGCAGCAAACAGAAGGCGGGCAACCGTTCCCCGTAACACAAACACGAGGGACGTTGCCAGTACAAGTGGTAGGTCTTCCAGAGTCCACGACCAGTGTCAGCGGGTATCACCACTGCTTCTTCCGCTGTTGTGCGTGCAATAGAACCCCCTGTTGTGTGTGCAAGGCAATCCCCTGTCCATACTGCATGTAAATATGCCCCCTCCTCTCAGTCTTCACTTGTTATGGCAGTTTCTCAAGAAACAGCATCAACGTCCACGTCCACGTCCCACCGCAGCGTTCAATTGTCCATATCCCAGACCTTTGAACGAAAGCGGAAATTCGCAGCTAGCGCCCCACAGGCCACAGTCCTAAATTCGCACATTTCACGACTGCTTGCGTTGGAAATGCTGCCTTTTAGGCTGGTGGAGACGAAATCCTTCCGCAACCTTATGGCGGTGGCCGTCCCTCGGTACTCGGTCCCCAGCCGACACTATTTTGCCCGGTGTGCCATCCTCGCATTACACAAGCACGTGTCCCAAAACATCTGCCGTGCCCTCAACAACGCAGTTACTGGAAGAGTCCACCTGACAGTGGACACGTGGACAAGTGCTTGTGGCCAGGGATGGCACATCTCCCTGACGGCACACTGGGTAAACATAGTGGAAGCCGGGACCCAGTCGGACCTTGGGACGGAACACATCCTCCCCACACCGAGGATTGCAGGCCCTATGTCAGTCAGAGTTGCCCCCACAGTGTACAGCTCCTGCGCATCATCCTCCTCCTCCTCATGTTCAGCCTCCATCTCAGATATCACCACATCAGTTACAAGCTGGAAGCACTGCAGTACTGCCTCCGCCCAGCGGCAACAGGCTGTGCTGAAACTCATAAGCTTAGGTGATAAACCTCACACTGCTTGTGAGTTGTGGACAGCTGTGAAAGAGCAGGCAGATCTGTGGCTGAGACCGCTGAACCTACATCCAGGCATGGTCGTGTGTGACAATGGCCGTAACCTGGTGGCGGCTCTGAGGCGAGATCACACACGTACCATGCCTGGCTCATGTGCTTAACCTCGTGGTTCAGCGGTTTCTTAAATCGTACCCCGAGTTGCCAGATCTGCTCGTGAAAGTACGCCGCCTGTCAGCTGATTTTCGCAAGTCGGCTACAGCTTCCGCTGCCCTTGCTGTGTTACAGCAGCGTTTGCAGCTTCCGGCACACCGACAGGTGTGTGATGTCCCCACATGTTGGAACTCTACCCTCCACATGTTGCTAAGGATTTGTGAGCAGAAGAGAGCAGTTGTGGAGTACCAGCTGCAACAAGGCCGTCGATATTCAGGTCAGACTCCACACATAAGACCTCAGGAGTGGACCTGGATGTCTGACATATGTACCATCCTGACAAACTATGAGGAGGCCACCAAGATGGTGAGTGGCGATGACGCCATCATTAGTGTCAGCATCCCACTTGTCTGTCTTTGGCAACGCTCTCTGCAGAGAATTAAAGAGGAGGCATTGCAGCCAGAGTATGATGAGATGGATCAAGAAGCCGTAGTGGGCGATTACACACAGCCCAGCCTCATCTCATCCCAATGTGCATTGGGGGACAATGAGGGAGAGGAGGAGGAGGAAGAACAGGAGCTGGTATCATGCGCTGTAGAAGGTAGCACCTGTACAACTGTCATACCGTTGGTTCAGCGTGGGTGGCCTGAGGACAGGGGGGAGGAGGAGGAGGAGGAGAGCATGGTCAGTCGTCATCTTGGTGAGGACACGGAAATCTTGCCCGTTACCAGTTTGGCACGCATGGCTGACTTTATGTTACGCTGCCTTAACCGTGACCCTCGCATTGTCAAAATGTTGGGTGACAGTCATTACTGGCTGGTGACACTTGTAGACCCCCGCTACAAGGAGAACTTTCACTCTCTTATTCCTGAGGTGGAGAGATCTACAAAAATGGGGCAGTGCCAGAAGGCCCTTGCTGCAGAACTGTTAAAAAATTCCAATCTGAACACGCTAGCGGCAGAGGTCACAGTTCGTTGCCCAACCAAGGCGTACATGCAAGAGAGGCGCTACTGTTAGAACCTTGCTCTTAGGTTTTTTCCTTTGCTGGTCACATGACCTTGTTGGCCTATTTAATCCTGCTCCGCCCTTCTGGCTTTGCTGGACTTCATTGTATAACTACTTTCTAGCTAGCCTGTGCTCTGTATCTAACTCTGTTAGTTTGCTTGGTCTACGGACCTCAGTGTTCTATATATTTTGTTTGTTTGTCTGTCTGCTACTATTTCTGTTAGGAGGTGTCCCATTTTCCTCCCAGTCCTTAGTACTTGTAGGGATTCCTTCCCCACATCTATAAGTCTCCGTACAGACTAGCTTAGGACTTTAGCAGGTCTGATCGCAGGATCAGGTCCCCTGTTACATCGTAGGGATAAAGCTGAGTTCTATCGTAGGGACAGATTTCCTCTCTTTCCTTAGCTCTGGTAGCAGAACATAACAGTAAGTCCAGCCTGCAAATTCTCTAAGGAAAGATTTTTCTGTTCCATCATGGTGTCGGTTCAGGATTTGGCTCATCGCCTGCAGGGACTCTCTCTGGAGGTGGCCGAGCTCCGTCAGCACGTGAGTAACTGTCCTGGAGCACATTTCTTGGAGCCTAAGGTATGTTTGCCGGATTTATTTTTTGGTGAACACCGAGAATTTTTTTCATTTAAAAATGCTTGCTTATTGTATTTTCGTTTGAGACCCAAGTCCTCTGGGGATGAATCCCAGCGCATAGGGTTCATAATGTCACTTTTGCGCAAAGAGCCTCAGGAGTGGGCCTTTTCTTTGCAACCTAGTGATACATGCTTCAGATCAGTGGATAGTTTTTTTTCTGCTTTGTGGCTATTATATGATGATTCTGACCGTGTCGCATCAGCTGAGACTGAGTTGAGACGTTTGAAACAGGGATCAGGTAATGTGGAAAAATATTGTACTCATTTCCGTCGTTGGTCTACTCAAACAGGGTGGAACGATTCTGCTCTGAAAAGTCTATTTCTTGCTGGGCTCAATGAAAGGGTTAAAGACCTGCTAATTGCTTATCCTACACCTGAAGATTTGCAACAGGCTATGCAATTAGCTATACGGGTGGATAGGAGACTGCGTGCAAGGGTTAATGAGAGCAAATCCTCTGCTATGTCAGTTTCTGGTTATGAGAATGTGTGTACTAACAGTGGTGAACCGATGGAGATTGGATCGGTGGCACCTCGCTCTCAAGAAAAAGATCGCAGATTTTCTGAAGGCTTGTGTTTCTATTGCGGAAAATCTGGTCATTTGATTAAAGGCTGTGAGCTTCGTATGAAGAAAGAAAAAAAAATGGTCAGTCATGCCCGTATTGCCTGTTTAAATTCCAAGGGTGTATTTTTAGCTGCTTCCACGATTGCTCAGGAAAAATTAATGGAATTTCGGGTGTTTGTTGATTGTGGGTCTACTCTGAATGTAATTGATGGGGGATTCTTGAAAAGACTCAATTTAAAACCCGAACCTTTATCATCCCCCATTGCTGTGGTTTCTGTGGATGGTTCCCCTTTGAAGAATATTACTCTCAAGGTCTGTGAATTTCCTCTCACTATTAATGGTGTTCACCATGAGAAATTGGATTTGGTAGTTTTGAATAACTTGCCTTCTCCAGTAATATTGGGATTGCCCTGGTTAAAATTTCACAATCCTGTACTGGATTGGTCTACCAGTGAAATTAAATCCTGGAGCCATAAATGTTATGACAAGTGTTGTAACGGGCGTATTGCAGCTTTGGATAGGGGAGAATTGCCTGTTCCTATTCAGGATTTTTGGAGAGTTTTTTCTGAGAAGGAATCGCAGGTTTTGCCTCCCCATAGAGACTATGATTGTTCTATTGAATTTGTCCCTGGAGCGACTCTTCCTAAAAGTCGTTTATTTAACCTTAGTATTCCTGAGAGGAAAGCTTTGGAGGAATACATACAGACAAGTTTGGCCGCCGGTCACATTAGGCCCTCTAAGTCTCCTGTGGCGGTTGGATTTTTTTTTGTAAAAAAAAAGGACGGCTGTTTACGTCCTTGTCTGGATTTTCGTGAGATTAACAAAATTACTGTACGCAATCCTTACCCACTGCCATTGATTCCTGATCTGTTTAACCAGTTAATGGGGGCCAAGTGGTTCTCTAAAATTGACCTTAAGGGGGCATACAATCTGTTGCGCATGAAGGAGGGTGACGAATGGAAGACTGCTTTTAACACTCCTGTGGGTCATTTTGAGAATCTGGTTATGCCTTTTGGTCTTACTAATGCTCCTGCATTTTTTCAGAATCTTATTAATGACATCCTTAGACCTTTGATCGGCAAAAATGTGGTTGTGTATTTGGATGACATTTTGATTTATTCGCCGGATCTGGAGTCTCATTGGCGGAGCGTACGTGAGGTATTACAGTTGTTAATGGACAATTCGCTTTTTGCTAAGCTGGAGAAATGTGAGTTCGCTGTACAGAGAATTAGTTTTTTGGGTACATTATCTCCAGCGAAGGTTTTGAGATGGACCCGGTTAAAGTTCAAGCTGTACAGGAATGGCCTAGGCCTATTGGTTTGAAATCGATACAGAGGTTTTTAGGTTTCGCCAATTATTACAGAAAATTCATAAAAAATTTTTCTAGTATTGTCAAACCTCTGACCGATCTCACCAGGAAAGGTGCTGATGCGGTTCAGTGGTCTTCTGAGGCCATTGAAGCTTTTGTGTATCTCAAGGAGAGGTTCACCTCTGCTCCCATCCTTATGCAGCCTGATGTGACTAAGCCGTTTTTGGTTGAGGTTGATGCTTCCTCTGTGGTGGTTGGCGCAGTATTGTCTCAGGATAACGGGGATGGATTACATCCCTGTGCCTTTTTTTCAAAAAAATTTTCGGAGACTGAACTGAATTACGATATTGGTAATCGGGAATTATTGGCTATTAAACTCGCATTTGAACACTGGCGCCACTTCTTGGAAGGTGCGGAATTTCCCGTTCAGGTTCTTACGGATCATAAAAATCTGATTTATCTTGATGCTGCCAAGCGCCTGAATGCCCGTCAGGCTAGGTGGGCACTGTTTTTCTCGCGGTTTAATTTTTCCGTTACTTACATCCCTGGTACTAAGAATGTTAAGGCGGATGCCTTGTCTCGCAGTTTTTCTCCCATAGTCGGTGCTGAGAAAGAGGAGAACATTTTACAAGAAGGTGTTGTGATAGCTGCTTTGGACTCTGTTTTGGAAGATGAGATTCTTAAAGCACAGGAGAATGCCCCATCTAACACTCCTCATGGGAGGTTGTTTGTGCCTGGGACCTTTAGGAGAGATTTGTTTGTTGAGTGTCACGAATCTCGGTTGGCAGGTCATCCCGGAATCTCTGAGACCAAGAGACTGGTGGGTCGCAGTTTTTGGTGGCCTGGATGGCAGAAGGAAGTCATTAAGTGGGTGCGTCAATGTACTATATGTGCTAGATCTAAGTCCTCACATACTCCTGCTGCGGGGTTGCTTTGTCCTTTGGAGGTTCCCAGTGCTCCTTGGACACATTTGGCTATGGACTTTATAACTGACCTTCCCCCCTCTGAGGGTTTTACTGTCATCTGGGTGGTCGTGGACCGTTTTAGCAAGATGTGTCACTTGGTTCCCTTCGTCAAACTGCCCTGCGCTAAAACTCTCGCTAAGGCCTTTGTCAAGGAAATTGTCAGACTTCATGGCGTTCCTACTGACATTGTTTCTGATAGGGGTCCTCAGTTCGTGGCTCGTTTTTGGCGTGCCTTTTGTGACAGGTTGGGAGTTCATTTGTCGTTCTCGTCCGGATATCATCCTGAATCTAATGGCCAGACAGAAAGGAAAAACCAGGATGTTGAGCAGTTCTTGCGTTGTTTTGTGGCAGACAATTAAGAGGGGTGGTCTGAGTTTCTGCCACTTGCTGAATTTGCTCTGAACAATCATACATCTTCTTCTGCTGGTTGTTCGCCTTTTTTTTGTTGTTCTGGGAGACATCCGTCGTTTAGGTCGTTCTCCAAGTTGGGATCTGCCGTGCCTGAGGAGGAGAATTTTTCCGGTGATTTGGAGAGAGTTTGGACGGATGTGCGTGGTAATCTTCAGGAGGCAAACAGAAAATCTAAAGACTACTTTGATAGGAAACGACAGGAGGTTTTGTTCGCTGTTGGTGACATGGTTTGGTTGTCCTCTAGGAATCTGCGGTTGAGGATTCCTTCTAAGAAATTGGGTCCCAAGTTTGTAGGGCCCTTTAAGGTGCTTCAGGTTGTCAACCAATCTGCTGTTAGGTTGGAGGTTCCTACTTCCTGGAGAATTAATCCGGTATTTCATGTCTCTCTGTTAAAAAAAGCTGTTGTGTCGGATGGTGACGCCTCTGCCTCTGTTCCTCCGGTGGTGGAGGACGGGGAATATGAAATTTCTCGCATCCTTAACTCTAGACGGTATAGAGGTAGTTTGCAGTATCTTGTGGCCTGGAAAGGTTTCGGACCCGAGGATAACTCTTGGGTGAGGTCAGATGATGTTTCCGCGTCCAGACTTATCAGAGCGTTTCACAGGAGATTTCCTGATAAGCCTGGTCCTAGGGGATCCGGAGGATCCTCTTAGAAGGGGGGGTACTGTTAGAACCTTGCTCTTAGGTTTTTTCCTTTGCTGGTCACATGACCTTGTTGGCCTATTTAATCCTGCTCCGCCCTTCTGGCTTTGCTGGACTTCATTGTATAACTACTTTCTAGCTAGCCTGTGCTCTGTATCTAACTCTGTTAGTTTGCTTGGTCTACGGACCTCAGTGTTCTATATATTTTGTTTGTTTGTCTGTCTGCTACTATTTCTGTTAGGAGGTGTCCCATTTTCCTCCCAGTCCTTAGTACTTGTAGGGATTCCTTCCCCACATCTATAGGTCTCCGTACAGACTAGCTTAGGACTTTAGCAGGTCTGATCGCAGGATCAGGTCCCCTGTTACATCGTAGGGATAAAGCTGAGTTCTATCGTAGGGACAGATCTCCTCTCTTTCCTTAGCTCTGGTAGCAGAACATAACAGCTACTCCAATCCAGCAGAGGCAGGGGAACACTGTCAACGTTCTGGGACAGTTTTCACAGACCCTCCCTTTGGACAGACCCTGAGGCGCGGGGTATTCTCACAAGGAGTGGAAAGTTTAAAAAGATGGTGAGGGAGTACCTTGCCGACCGTACCAGCATCCTCTGTGATTCCTCTGTGCCTTTTAATTATTGGGTATCCAAGCTGGATGTAGTGCCGGCGTCCCTGCCCTCTGCTAGGCAGGGACGCTGCTCCCCTCACCGCTCTGCCCCGTGCCCGGCGTCCCTCTCCCGCTCTGCTGTCAGCGCGCGCTCCTTCCCGGCGTCCTCCTCCCGCTCTGCTCTCAGCGCGCGCTCCTTCCCGGCCCCTGTGCTTAGGGCGCGCGCGCGCTCCCCTCCTCTTAAAGGGGCCGCGCGCGTCGTCCTAAGGAGTCCCCGGCCAATGGCCGGAGGACTTCATCATATATAAGGCACCTCCTCCAAAATGGAGGTGCCCGAGCAATGTTGTTTGCACCTGTGTCTCACCTGTGCTTCAGCCCTCAGGTCCCGTTGCCAGTTACCTGCCAGTTACCTGTCAGATTCCTGCCTGATTACTTGCTACCTGTCTGCTAGTCTGAGGTCCGACGGTCTGCCTTACTACTCCTGTCAGTCTGTCTAAGGACCAGCCTGCCCGCTCACCTGGGAGCGCTTCTCCGCTACCTGCCTGCTTGCCTGCCCGGAGGCTCCGCTGTCACGTGCTGTGACCACCAGCTATTCCAGAGACTCTTGCCCGCTCACCTGGGAGCGCACATCAGCTACCTGCCTGCCTGCCTGAGGTCCGACGGTCTGCCTACCAACTCCTGTCAGTCTGTCTATGGACCAGCTTGCCCGCTCACCTGGGAGCGCACATCTGCTATCTGCCTGCTAGCCTACCTGGAGGCTCCGCCGTCACGTGCTGTGACCACCTGCCTGTCCAGTGACTCCTGCTCGCTCACCTGGGAGCGCTCATCTGCTACCTGTCTGTCTGCCTACCCGGAGGCTCTGCCGTCACGTGCTGTGACCACCCGCCTGTCCAGAGACTTCTGCCCGCTCACCTGGGAGCGCTCATCTGTCACCTGTCCGCTGGTCTTCCTGGAGGCTCCGCCGTCACTTGCTGTGACCACCCGTTCATCCAGAGACTCTCGCCTGCTCACCTGGGAGCTCTCGTCTATCTTCAGCCGCCACAGGTCGTACCAACCCTATACCTAGAGACTGCCCCGGTCACTTGCCGTGACCTCCAGCCCCGTTCACTCAGAGACTGTCTCGTTCACTCAGAGACTGTCCAGGTCACTTCCTGTGACTGCCTGCCTGGTCGCCACCCGCTCCCTTACAAGGACCGCCCCCTTGTATTGTAGCCCAGAGGTTCCGCCTCCCAGACCCGTTACAGTTTGCTCGGGCCATGGAACCCGGTGGCACCCAAGCTCCCTCGCTCTCAGACCTGTGTCATGAACTGTCCCGTCAAAGGTCCCAACAGGAGTCCATCCTGGGTCACCTGCGGAATGTCAATACTCGCCTGGATACTCTGACCGCTCCACCGACAACCTCCGCCAGTGCCATGTCTCGCAATCCGGCAGCTCCGCTGCCCACTAATACCATGGTATCCTACCCCGGACCCCGGCTTTCTGCACCTCCTCGCTTCGGAGGCGACTCCGTCCAGGCTCGGGGCTTCATAAATCAGTGCACCCTGCACTTTGAACTATTGTCCCACCAGTTTAACTCCGACCGAGCCAAAATTGCATTCATCATGTCCCATCTCACCGGGGAGGCTCTGGCCTGGCTAAATCCTCTATGGGAGAGAGGAGACCCCCTGGTGTCCAACTTGCCTGCTTTTCTCACGGCTTTCCGGAAAGTCTTCGACGAACCCGGACGGAAGACCTCATCCGCATCATCATTGCTACGCCTCCGTCAGGAAAGCTTCACCGTGGGCCAATATGCCATACGGTTCCGTACCCTTGCCTCGGAGCTGGCCTGGGATAACGACGCTCTGGTTTCCGTCTTCTGGGAGGGTCTGTCCGGCCGTATTAAAGATGAACTTGCCGGTCGGGACATTCCTACCACTCTCGATGACTTAATAACTCTTGCCACCCGGATTGACCTACGGTTCCAGGAGCGTGCCAGAGAGGTTACCCGTGAGAGGAGGTTACTACGTCTAGCTCCTACTTTTCAGAAACCCGTCACTCCTTCTGTCTCTAACCAGGTACACCCTCCTGAGCCTAAGCAGGTCGACCAGACCAAGATGGTCAAGACCCGTCAGGACTTACGCTGTGCCGAGGGGACCTGCTTCTACTGTGGCAGTAAGGAGCACCGGATCCGTGCCTGCCCGGAGAGGTCGGGAAACGCCTGTGTCTAGGTTCGCTCAGAGAGGTCCACCTAGACAAGAATAAATCCTCTCCATCCCTGCTGTTGTCAGTTTCAATCGTCTACGGGGAGAACCGTTATTTCGAACTAGCCCAACTGGACTCTGGAGCAGCCGGGAATCTTATTTCACAGTCCCTGGTAGAGAAATACCGCATCCCCACCAAACCTCTGGCTGTACCCTTGTCTGTGGCTGCCGTGGATGGGGGGCTCTTACCACGCCCCATCCAACTCATCACCGAATCCATTACTCTGCAGGTGGGAATGCTGCATTCTGAAAGTATCTCCTTTCATGTTCTGCCTGGACTCTCTCACGCCCTCTTGCTAGGTCTGCCTTGGCTCCAGAGACATGCACCCGTGCTTGACTGGCAGACCGGAGAAGTCCTTCGCTGGGGACAAGACTGTCATAAGACCTGCCTGGTCCCCGTCCATCCCGTCCGTCCCTCTCCTACCCCAGCTAATCTACCTGGACTTCCGATTCCTTATTGGTCTTATGCTGATGTCTTTAATAAAAAGGAGGCAGAGACATTACCCCCTCATAGACCATACGACTGTCCCATCGACCTGTTACCCGGTACTACTCCTCCCCGTGGGCGTATTTATCCTTTATCCGCTGCTGAGACCCGGTCGATGTCCGAATATATTGAGGAGAATCTGGCCAGGGGATTCATCCGGAAATCTACCTCCCCGGCGGGAGCAGGCTTCTTTTTCGTCAAAAAGAAGGACGGCTCTCTCCGTCCCTGTATAGACTATAGAGGCCTAAACCAGATCACGGTGAAGAATAAGTACCCCCTTCCGCTCATTCCAGAATTATTTGATCGTCTGAGGGGGGCTAGAATCTTCACCAAACTAGACCTTCGTGGGGCGTACAACCTGGTTCGTATCCGTCAGGGGGATGAATGGAAGACGGCATTCAACACCCGGGACGGCCACTATGAATACCTGGTAATGCCCTTTGGTCTCTGTAACGCCCCTGCCGTCTTTCAAGAGTTGGTCAATGACATCTTCCGGGACCTTCTCTACTCCTGCGTAGTAGTGTACCTGGACGACATCTTGGTCTTCTCTCCGGATCTCCAGACTCACCGGAGGGACGTTCGTCAGGTCCTGCTCAGGCTCAGGCAGAATCACCTCTTCGCTAAATACGAGAAGTGCCTCTTTGAGCAGACCTCGCTTCCGTTTTTGGGCTACATTATTTCTCAGATCGGCCTACGAATGGATCCAGAGAAACTGTCTGCCATCGAGAAATGGCCCCGACCGGAGGGGTTGAAAGCCATTCAGCGGTTCCTGGGCTTCGCCAACTACTACCGCCTCTTCATACCACACTTCTCTTCCCGGACTGCCCCAATTTCCGCGCTCACCCGTAAGGGTACTAATCCCAAACAGTGGCCGCCCGAAGCAGAAGAAGCCTTTCTTTCCTTAAAACAGGCCTTCTCTTCCGCCCCGGTGCTGCATCGCCCGGACGGCAACAAGCAGTTCTTCCTGGAAGTGGACGCCTCCTCCTCTGGAGCTGGAGCGGTACTTACTCAAAAATCTTCTTCCGGGAGGATGGTAACTTGCGGCTTCTTCTCTAAACTCTTCTCCTCCTCAGAGCGCAATTATTCCATAGGAGATCGAGAGTTATTGGCCATCAAACTGGCATTGGAGGAGTGGCGTTACCTGCTTGAGGGGGCTCTTCACCCGGTAATAATTTACACTGACCACAAGAACTTGGCTTACCTCCAGCATGCCCAGAGACTTAACCCGCGCCAAGCCCGGTGGTCCTTGTTTTTTGCTCGTTTTGATTTTGTCCTTCATTTTCGCCCGGCTGACAAAAACGTCAAGGCGGACGCCTTGTCTCGATCCTTTCTGGTATCTGATCTCGAGGAAGATCCGAAACACATCATCGATCCCGCCAGAGTAATGCAGGTGGCTCCCGTGAGTCTAAATCGTCTCCCTCCCGGAAAGACGTTCGTATCAGTACCTGATCGGGAGAAGATCCTTCACTGGGGTCACTCGTCTAAACTGGCTGGCCACGCTGGTCAGAAGAAGACCCTCCAGCTTATTTCCCGTCACTACTGGTGGCCTACCCTGCACAAGGATGTAATAGACTTTGTTTCTGCCTGTGTGTCCTGCGCCCGCAACAAGGTTCCGAGACATCTGCCAGCCGGTCGCCTCCTTCCGCTCCCAGTACCTGCTGCCCCCTGGCAGCATATTGCAATGGACTTCATAACTGACCTCCCACTCTCTGCCGGTTGTACGGTCATTTGGGTGGTCGCTGACCGCTTCTCCAAGATGGCTCATTTCGTTCCCCTACCAGGCCTCCCGTCTGCACCCGAGCTAGCTAGAGACTTTATTCGTCACATCTTCCG
This sequence comes from Phyllobates terribilis, assembly GCF_046119375.1. Classification (NCBI taxonomy): domain Eukaryota; kingdom Metazoa; phylum Chordata; class Amphibia; order Anura; family Dendrobatidae; genus Phyllobates; species Phyllobates terribilis. The sequence continues at coordinate 120,747,638 of NW_027362762.1, read as the reverse complement.
TCTTCATGGCCTGCCCCTCCACATCGTGTCGGATCGTGGGGTACAGTTCACCTCACGCTTCTGGAGAGCCACTTGTAAACTACTAGACGTCACCCTGGACTTCTCTTCCGCTTACCACCCACAGTCCAATGGTCAAGTGGAGCGGATCAATCAGAACCTGACCAGTTACCTCCGGCACTTCGTTAATGCCCACCATTCTGACTGGGTGGATCTCCTACCATGGGCCGAGTTCTCTTACAATAATCACGAGAGCGAATCCTCCTCCAAATCCCCGTTTTTTGTAGTCTTTGGTCAGCATCCTCGGATTCCTTTTCCTGTCTCCACCTCGGTGGACAACCCGGCTGCGGAATCTCTCGTTAGCAAATTTTCCTCCATTTGGGAGAGTACCCGATCCGCACTCCTTCAGTCGTCCGAACGGATGAAAAGACACGCTGACAAAAAACGCCTGGATCCTCCTCAATTTCGTCCAGGAGATAAGGTCTGGCTCTCATCTAAATATGTTCGACTCAAGATACCTTCTTACAAGTTAGGGCCTCGGTTCATCGGACCTCTGGAGGTCACCAGTCAGATCAACCCGGTGGCCTATAAATTGAAACTCCCGGCCAACTTACGGATCCCTAACTCCTTCCATGTATCTCTCCTCAAACCTGTGGTACTTAACTCTTTTTCCAAGTCTACAGGTACGCCTCCTGCTCCGGTTTCCGCTGAGGACGAGTTTGAGGTAGAGAACATTCTTGCCACCAAAAGGGTAAGAGGAAAGACCTTTTTTCTGGTAGATTGGAAGGGGTTTGGTCCTGAGGAGAGAACGTGGGAGCCCCGGGAGAACATCCATGCCCCTCTCATCCTAGCTAAATTTCTGTCTGGCCTAAAAAAGGGGGGGCCTAAAGGGGGGGGTACTGTAGTGCCGGCGTCCCTGCCCTCTGCTAGGCAGGGACGCTGCTCCCCTCACCGCTCTGCCCCGTGCCCGGCGTCCCTCTCCCGCTCTGCTGTCAGCGCGCGCTCCTTCCCGGCGTCCTCCTCCCGCTCTGCTCTCAGCGCGCGCTCCTTCCCGGCCCCTGTGCTTAGGGCGCGCGCGCGCTCCCCTCCTCTTAAAGGGGCCGCGCGCGTCGTCCTAAGGAGTCCCCGGCCAATGGCCGGAGGACTTCATCATATATAAGGCACCTCCTCCAAAATGGAGGTGCCCGAGCAATGTTGTTTGCACCTGTGTCTCACCTGTGCTTCAGCCCTCAGGTCCCGTTGCCAGTTACCTGCCAGTTACCTGTCAGATTCCTGCCTGATTACTTGCTACCTGTCTGCTAGTCTGAGGTCCGACGGTCTGCCTTACTACTCCTGTCAGTCTGTCTAAGGACCAGCCTGCCCGCTCACCTGGGAGCGCTTCTCCGCTACCTGCCTGCTTGCCTGCCCGGAGGCTCCGCTGTCACGTGCTGTGACCACCAGCTATTCCAGAGACTCTTGCCCGCTCACCTGGGAGCGCACATCAGCTACCTGCCTGCCTGCCTGAGGTCCGACGGTCTGCCTACCAACTCCTGTCAGTCTGTCTATGGACCAGCTTGCCCGCTCACCTGGGAGCGCACATCTGCTATCTGCCTGCTAGCCTACCTGGAGGCTCCGCCGTCACGTGCTGTGACCACCTGCCTGTCCAGTGACTCCTGCCCGCTCACCTGGGAGCGCTCATCTGCTACCTGTCTGTCTGCCTACCCGGAGGCTCTGCCGTCACGTGCTGTGACCACCCGCCTGTCCAGAGACTTCTGCCCGCTCACCTGGGAGCGCTCATCTGTCGCCTGTCCGCTGGTCTTCCTGGAGGCTCCGCCGTCACTTGCTGTGACCACCCGTTCATCCAGAGACTCTCGCCTGCTCACCTGGGAGCTCTCGTCTATCTTCAGCCGCCACAGGTCGTACCAACCCTATACCTAGAGACTGCCCCGGTCACTTGCCGTGACCTCCAGCCCCGTTCACTCAGAGACTGTCCCGTTCACTCAGAGACTGTCCCGTTCACTCAGAGACTGTCCAGGTCACCTCCTGTGACTGCCTGCCTGGTCGCCACCCGCTCCCTTACAAGGACCGCCCCCTTGTATTGTAGCCCAGAGGTTCCGCCTCCCAGACCCGTTACACTGGACACTTGGAATGAACTCGCTCTGTACACCTTGGAGGTCCTGGCCTGCCCTGCCGCTAGCGTGTTATCGGAGCGTGTTTTTAGTGCCGCTGGGGGAATTATAACTGATAAGCGCACTCGCCTGTCAACTGACAATGCTGACAAGCTGAACCTTATCAAAATGAACAAGGGCTGGATTGGGCCAGACTTCTCATCACCACCAAATGACAGCAGAGTAACATAAAGTCAAATCCACTGTGTTATTTCGGGAGGTGTATTCGGGAGCAGCAGCTCACTGGGGTAGATGTGGGGGAGGGTGGTAGTCGGGAGCTGCAGGACAGTGAGGTCGCTAGTTGGGTGACAGTTAGAAGGGGTGGTAGAGGGAAGAGCGCCAGGGAGGCTAGTCCTGATCTGGCACACCCCAATAAGTTTGCAAAGTTGGCAGATGAGGGGAGTGACGGTACAGGGGTAGCACTACTGCAGCAAGACATGTCCCCTGAAAGCCGGAGGAGTGTCGGCTCCAGTAAAGGAGAGTAGGGCAGGCCAGGCAGGTGCTGATAGTGGGGGACTCAATTATTAGGGGAACAGATAGGGCAATCTGTCACAAAGACAGGGATCGTCGAACAGTGTGCTGCCTACCTGGCGCTCGAGTCCGGCACATCGCTGATCGGGTTGACAGATTACTGGGAGGGGCTGGTGAGGACCCAGCGGTCATGGTGCACATTGGCACAAATGACAAAGTTAGAGGTAGGTGGAAGGTCCTTAAAGATAATTTCAGGGAATTAGGCTGCAAGCTTAAAGCAAGGACCTCCAAGGTGTTATTCTCGGAAATACTACCTGTACCACGTGCCACGCCAGAGAGGCAACGGGAGATTAGGGAGATAAATAAGTGGCTCTTCGACTGGTGTAGGAAGGAGGGATTTGGGTTCCTGGAGAACTGGGCTGACTTCTCAGTTGGCTACAGACTCGGGACCGGCTGCACCTCAATGGGGAGGGTGCAGCTGTGCTGGGGGAGAAAATGGCTAGAAGGTTGGAGGAGTGTTTAAACTAGGGATTGGGGGGGAGGGTATTCATTTTATAGGTGGGGAAGATAGTGCAGGTAGTGACCTGGGCACAAATAAAGAAATTGGGGGTGGGGTTAGAACAGACAATAAAGTAAGAAGGAATAGAGGTACAGAGAGATACATAAAATGCAAGTACACTAATGCCAGAAGCCTCACCAACAAAATGGAGGAATTAGAATTAATTTTGTTGGAAAATAATTATGACATGGTAGGGATATCTGAGACGTGGCTGGAAGAGAGCCATGACTGGGCAGTTAATTTACAGAGCTATAGTCTGTTCAGAAATGACCATACAAACAAGCGAGGGGGGGGGTGTTTATATGTAAAATCATCCTTAAAACCTGTCTTGCGGGAGGATATTTGTGAATCTAATGAAAATGTAGAGTCCCTGTGGGTGGAGATAAGGGGAGGGGGAAAAATAATAAATTACTGATAGGGGTTTGTTATAAGTCTCCAAAAATAATGGAAGTAGAGGAGAATATCCTCGTGAAGCAAATAGATGAAGCAGTGACTCAAGGAGAAGTCATTATTATGGGAGACTTCAACTACCCTGAAATACATTGGGGGACAGAAACATGTAGTTCAAGCAAAGGTAATAGGCTTTTGACTACTATGAGAGACAATTACCTTTCACAACTGGTTCAGGACCCAACAAGAAGGGGGGCACTGCTAGACCTAATATTAACCAATAGGCCAGACCGCATATCAAATATACGAGTTGGGGGTCACTTGGGTAATAGTGATCACAAAATAATACGTTTTCATGTAACCTTTAATAAGATGTGTAGTAGAGGGGTTACAAGGACACTAAACTTCAGGAAGGCAAATTTCCAACGGTTAAGAGATGATCTTAGTGCAATAAACTGGGACGATATCCTGAGACATAAAGCTACACAAAGCAAATGGGAGACATTTATTAACATCCTGAATAGGACCTGTGCACAATATATACCCCTTGGGAATAAACATGCTAGAAACAGGAGGAAACCACTATGGCTAAATAGAGCTGTAAGGGGCGCAATAAGTGACAAAAAGAAAGCATTTAGAGAACTAAAGCAAGTAGGTAGTGATGAGGCATTAAATAAATATGGAAAATTAAATAAATTATGTAAAAAACAAACCAAGGCAGCAAAGATTGAGGCAGAGAGAATCATTGCCAGAGAAAGTAAAAATAACCCCAAAATATTCTTTAACTACATAAATAGTAAAAAACTAAAAAATGATAGTGTTGGCCCCCTTAAAAAGAGTCTGGGTGAAATGGTGGATGAGGATGAGGAAAAAGCTAATATGCTAAATGATTTTTTTTCAACCGTATTTACACAAGAAAATCGCATGACAGAAAACATGATTAGTGATAACAAAAATTCTCCAGTAAATGTCACTTGCTTAACCCAGCAGGAAGTACGGCGGCGTCTAAAAATCACTAAAGTTGACAAATCCCTGGGCCCGGATAGGATACACCTGCGAGTACTGCAGGAATTAAGTAATTTCATAGATAGACCATTATTTTTAATCTTTAAAGATTCCATAATAACAGGGTCTGTACCACAGGACTGGCGTATAGCAAATGTGGTGCCAATATTCAAAAAGGGGACAAAAACTGAACTTGGAAATTATAGGCCGGTAAGCTTAACCTCTACTGTGGGTAAAATCCTGGAGGGTTTCCTAAGAGATACTATGATAGAGTATCTGAAGAAGAATAACCTCATGACCCAATATCAACATGGGTTTACGAGGGACCGTTCCTGTCAAACTAATCTGATCAGTTTTTATGAGGAGGCAAGTTCTGGACTGGACGAAGGAAATGCAGTGGATGTTGTGTATATGGACTTTTCCAAAGCTTTTGATATGGTTCCACACAAAAGGTTGATACATAAAATGAGAACAATGGGGATAGGGGAAAATATATGTATGTGGGTTAAGAACTGGCTCAGTGATAGGAAACAAAGGGTGGTTATTAATGGAAAACACTCAGACTGGATCTCAGTTAACCGTGGGGTACCATAGGGGTCAGTATTGGGCCCCCTTCTTTTTAACATATTTATTAATGACCTTGTAGGGGGCATACAGAGTAATATTTCAATATTTGCAGATGACACTAAACTCTGCAGAGGAGGACAATTTTATATTACAGGAGGATCTATGTAAACTAGAATCTTGGGCTGATAAATGGCAAATGAGCTTTAATGGGGATAAATATAAGGTAATGCACTTGGGCAGAGGAAATAAAATGTATAATTATAGGCTTAATTGTAAAACACTGAGCAAAACTGTAACTGAAAAAGAGCTGGGTGTATTGGTGGACGACAAACTCACGTTTAGTGGCCAGTGTCAGGCTGCTGCTGCAAAGGCAAATAAAATAATGGGATGCATTAAAAGAGGCATAGATGCTCATGAGGAGAACATAATTTTACTTCTATACAAGTCATTAGTGCGACCACACTTAGAATACTGTGTACAGTTCTGGTCTCCGGTGTATAAGAAAGACATAGCTGAACTAGAGCGGGTGCAGAGAAGAGCGACCAAGGTTATTAGAGGACTCGGGGGTCTGCAATACCAAGACAGGTTATTACACTTTGGTTTATTTACTGTGGGAAAAAGAAGGCTTAGGGGTGATCTTATTACTATGTACAAGTATATGAGGGGACAGTACAAAGACCTTTCAACTGATCTTTTTACTCTGAGGCCTGAGACGGGGACAAGGGGGCATCTTCTACGTCTGGAGGAAAGAAGGTTTAATCATAATCACAGATGGGGATTCTTTACTGTAAGAGCAGAGAGACTATGGAACTCTCTGCCGCATTATGTTGTAATGAGTGATTCACTGTTAAAATTTAAGAAGGGCATGGATGCCTTTCTTGAAAAGTATAATATTACAGGTTATAAATACTAGATTCCTTGATAGGGCGTTGATCCAGGGAACTAGTCTGATTGTTGTATGGAGTCGGGAAGGAATTTTTTCCCCAAAGTGGAGCTTAGTGTTTGCCACATGGGTTTTTTTTTGCCTTCCTCTGGATCAACAAGTTAGGCTATGGGTTGAACTAGATGGACTTAGTCTTCCTTCAACCTTAAAAACTATGTTACTATGTTACATGTACTGCTTCACACCCACACATGGGTATACGCTTCCTCATTTCAGTTGTTTTATGTTCTTCTCCTTATCCTCAGCCTCCACCACCACTATACCACCAGGGTGACCGTGGTCCGTGTTGCCATTATTGAAAGTTCCTCCATCCTGATTTTTGTCAGCTTTTGCTTGGAAGGCATAAGCAAAGACTGTGGGAGACCCACTCCCCAATAATGGAAATAATATTTTTAAGATGCTGTACTGTGTGGCTCTTCCTAGGGGCATTAAAACTGTCTTGTTATACCACTCTGACCTCCACGTCTCTTCTGAGGGGCATTAAAAGCGTCTTGTTATACCACTCTGACCTCCACGTCTCTTCTGAGGGGCATTAAAAGCGTCTTATTATACCACTCTGACCTCCACATCTCTTCTGAGGGGCATTAAAAGCGTCTTGTTATACCACTCTGACCTCCACGTCTCTTGTTAGGGGCATTAAAACCGTCTTATTATACCACTCTGACCTCCACGTCTCTTCTGAGGGGCATTAAAAGCGTCTTGTTATACCACTCTGACCTCCACGTCTCTTCTGAGGGGCATTAAAACCGTCTTGTTATACCACTCTGACCTCCACGTCTCTTTTGAGGGGCATTAAAAGCATCTTGTTATACCACTCTGACCTCCACGTCTCTTCTGAGGGGCATTAAAAGCGTCTTGTTAAGCTACTGGGACCTCCACGACTCTTCGAACGGGCATTGAATTTCCTCATAATTTTTGGAAGCTTTTGCTTGGAAGGCATAAGCAAATACTATGGGAGACCCACTCCCCAATAATGGGACTAATGTTTGTAATATGCTGTACTGCATGGCTCTTGTAAGAGGCATTGCAAGTTGCTCTGTCCTAATTTTTGGAAGCTTGTGCTTGGAAGGCATAAGCAAATACTATGGGAGACCCACTCCCCAATAATGGGACAAATGTTTGTAATATGCTGTACTGCATGGCTCTTGTAAGGGGCATTGCAAGTTGCTCCATCCTAATTTTTGGAAGGTTTTGCTTGGAAGGCATAAGCAAATACTATGGGAGACCCACTCCCCAATAATGGGACTAATGTTTGTAATATGCTGTACTGCATGGCTCTTGTAAGGGGCATTGCAAGTTGCTCCGTCCTAATTTTTGGAAGCTTTTGCTTGGAAGGCATAAGCAAATACTGTGGGAGACCCACTCCCCAATAATGGGACTAATGTTTGTAATATTCTGTACTGCATGGCTCTTGTAAGGGGCATTGCAAGTTGCTCCGTCCTAATTTTTGGAAGCTTTTGCTTGGAAGGCATAAGCAAATACTATGGGAGACCCACTCCCCAATAATGGGACTAATGTTTGTAATATACTGTACTGCATGGCTCTTGTAAGAGGCATTGCAACTTGCTCCGTCCTAATTTTTGGAAGCTTTTGCTTGGAAGGCATAAGCAAATACTATGGGAGACCCACTCCCCAATAATGGGAATAATGTTTTTAAGATGCTGTACTGTATGGCTCTTGTAAGGGGCATTAAAACCGTCTTGTTAAACCACTCTGAACTCCACAGCTCTTCCAAGGGGCATTAAAACCGTCTTGTTAAGCTACTGTGACCTCCACGTCTCTTCCACGGGGCATTGATATTGTCTTTTTATTCCACTGCAACCTCCACCACTCCTCCAAGGGGCATTAAAACCGTCTTGTTTAGCTACTGTGACCTCCATGTCTCTTCCACGGGGCATTGATATTGTCTTTTTATTCCACTGCGACCTCCACCACTCTTCCAAGGGGCATTAAAACCGTCTTGTTAAGCTATTGTGACCTCCATGTCTCTTCCAAGGGGCATTGATATTGTCTTTTTATTCCACTGCGACCTCCATCACTCTACCAAGGGGCATTAAAACCGTCTTGTTAAGCTACCGTGACCTCCACGTCTCTTCCAAGGAGCATTAACACCGTCTTGTTAAACCACTCTGAACTCCACAGCTCTTCCAAGGGGCATTGAAATGTTGTTTTTAATTACCTTACCTCTAATCTCCACGACTCTTCCAACGGCATTGCATTTCCTCCTAATTTTAGTCAGCTTTTGCTTTTCAATGCAAAGGCGAAAACTAAGGGAGACACACTCCCCAATAATGGGTAGAAGGTTTTTAGTACGCTGTAATCCACGTCTGTTTCAAGGGGCATTGCAGTTCCTCATAATTTTTGGAAAGCCTTCCATTCACTGCTTAGGCCAACAGTGCACAGGAGACCCAGTTGCTATAAATGGAAAAAAAGGATTAGTTAAGGCCCTCTGACCTCCATGTCATTTCCAAGGGGCATTGGAGTGCCTCAAAATTTTTGGTATACATTGCACTCACTGTATGCCCTTTAACTGTGTAGCCGAACCGCTCCTTTTGTTACAGAAACATAACCTACAAGACATATGTGGTTGACTGGCCTGATATTGATGTGAATGGTCCCTGTTCCTCCTGCTCTTTCTCCTTTGCCACTACCTCATCCATCATTTATCACCTGAAGCTTTGTTTTAACGGGAGTCATAGAACTTGGATAGTAGCAGGAAAACATCCAGCAATCCTCGGAGGAGGTAGGATATGCGCCAAAACGCTGACCACCTCAGGCCTAGCCGCTACTACATACATGCGCTTGCATTCCTTGAAAACAAAGCAGATGCTAACTTCTATCATCCTCATCATGCTCCTCACCTTGGCACTTTCAACTCCCCTGATGGAGAAGCCAGGGCCCACCGGAGGAGTCTGGTTCTCTGGTGGGCTCGTCCAATGCTGCCCTAAAGCAGGCCAGTCTAAGAAAAGTGTGTGGGTCAGTAACAGGAGAAATAGGGGTGGCTGGGGACCGTTTATGGACACCCGGCCGCCCCCATGCGGCTGGGGACCGTGTGTGGACACCCGGCCGCTGGGCAACTGGGGACCGTGTGTGGACACCCGGCCGCCCCCTGGCGGCTGGGGACCGAGCGTGGACACCTGGTCACCCCCTGGCGGCTGGGGACCGAGCGTGGACACCCGGCCACCGGGCGGCGGGGGACTGAGTATGGATAAAAGGGCCGCCGACGCAGCCATGACATGGTGGCCGTGGTCTGCCTCCACATGCCTAAAAGGCTCAATTTCAAGTGCAATCAAGCTAGCAGTATGGTATTGCAGCCTTGGGGTGGGTGGGTGGCAGGTTGCACACTTACGCTTGCATTCCAAGAAAACAAAGCAGATGCTAACTTCTATCATCATCATCATGCTCCTCACCTTGGCACTTTCAACTCCCCTGATGGAGAAGCCAGGGCCCACCGGAGGAGTCTGGTTCTCTGGTGGGCTCGTCCAATGCTGCCCTAAAGCAGGCCGGGCTAAGAAAAGTGTGTGGGGGGATGTTCCAAGGAGAAATAGGGGCGGCTGGGGACCGTTCATGGACACCTGGCCGCCCCCAGGCGGCTGGGGACCGTGTGTGGACACCCGGCCGCGGGGCGGCTGGGGACCGAGTATAGACACCCGGCCGCCCCCTGGCGGCTGGGGACCGAGCGTGGACACCCGGCCGCCGGGCGGCTGGGGACTGAGTATGGATACCTCGCTGCCGAAGCATCCATGAGGTAGTGGCCAGCTTCGGCCTCCTCCAAACTAAAAGGCCCAATTTCAAGTGCAAGCAAGCTAGCAGTATGGTATTGCAGCCTGGGGGTGGGTGGGTGGCAGGTTACACACTTACGCTTGCATTCCAAGAAAACAAAGCAGATGCTAACTTCTATCATCATCATCATGCTCCTCACCTTGGCATTTGTCGAAGAGTGCATCTTCTTACAGTCACCACTGTACTTACGAGAGCTTCAATTAGCAAGATATCTTGAGTAAACAGTATTTACTTCATACTGGATAAACATGAGATACAATTCAGTGTCACACAGTCCGTGTGCTGCTGACATAACACATTCAGGAAAGAAAAAAAAAAGGAAGTAAAAACAACCAACAATTGAGAGCTTCCCTCCCCACATTACAGCAAGCATATAACTTTACACACTATCACCATCTGCTGTTTGGTTAGTATAAAGTCCTCCTTTCACTTATAATAAGTCCTAATCTGTTGCATATGCCAACACCCTTTCTCAACAGTAAGGACTTATTCAATCAAACTCAACTTTTTTATTAGTCTCTGGTGTTTATCAGCATTCAACGCCTTCGTGAAGATGTCTGCTGTCATTTCTTCAGTTGGACAATACTCTAACTTCAAGACTCCTTGTTCCTGATGATCTCTCAAGAAATGATATTTCACATCAATATGCTTGGTTCTTGGATTGACTCTTTCCATCTGAGCAAGAACAAGACATCCTTGATTGTCCTCTTCCAGTTTTGTTGGTTCCAACTGTGGTTGTCCTAATTCTGTCAACAATTGTCTTAACCACAGTACTTCTTGACTCGCATGTGCTGCCGCCACATATTCTGCTTCTGTTCAAGACAGTGTCACAATTGACTGTTTCTTACTTGTCCAACTTATTGGTCCACCTGAGAGAAAAAAAATATGTCCACTGGTAGATCTTCTGTCAGTTGGATCTCCAGCCCAATCTGAATCAACATATCCTGTTAAAATGCAATTATCACTTGTGGGTAGTTTCAGCTTAACATTGCTAATTCCCTTCAAATAACACATTACTCTCTTCACGGCATTCCAATCAGCTTTATTTGGTTTTGATACCTTTCTACTCAGGATTCCTACTGCTGCCGCGATGTCTGGTCTTGTAACGGTCGCTAGATACAGAAGTTTTCCTATTGCTGTTCTGTATTCTTCATTATTTGGTAGCATATTTTTTTCACTGTTCATCTCTTTGAGATAATTAGTTTCCATTGGAGACTTTACTGTTTTTGCATCCTTTAATCCAAATTTTTCTGTTATGTCTTGAATCATGTGATTTTGATTCAGTAGGAAACTTCCCTCTTCTTCTCTTTCTACCTGTATTCCTATGTACTGTTTTACATTTCCCAAGTCTTTGATTTCGAAATGTTGCTTCAGGATTTTTAGAATGTTTTCTTTATCCCTTTCTTGTTTAAAACAAATCAAAATGTCGTCTACATATAAGAGTACATAAATCCATCTATTAATCAGCCTTTTTGTATATAAGCATGGATCAGCTTTGCTTCTTTGAAATTTTTCATTTGTAAGTACTTCCGTGATTTTGTCATTCCACGCTTTAGCTGCTTGCTTTAAACCATATATGCTTTTCTGTAGTTTGCAAACTTTGTTTGGATTTCTTTCATCTTTGAATCCTGGAGGTTGTTCCATGTAAATGTCTTCTGTTAAATCTCCATTCAGAAAAGCTGTCTTTACATCCAGGTGTCTCAGTTCTCTGTTTCATTGCTGCAACTGTAAGTAAAGTTCTTATTGTAGTGTGTTTGACAACTGGAGCAAATGTCTCATCATAGTCTTCTCCATATTTTTGAGAATACCCTTTAGCTACGAGTCTAGCTTGGTATCTTTCAGCTGTGCCATCTGTTTGGTATTTTACTTTAAAAATCTATTTACATCCTATGGCTTTTCTTCCTTTTGGCAAATCTGTTAGTGTCCATGTATTTGAATCATGCATGGATTTAATTTCTGTTTCTGTTGCTTCTATCCATTTATTAGCTTCTTCTTCAGGAAGTTTAGATATGTCTTCCCAAGAGGTAGGCTCATAGATTTTTCTTATGCTTGTCTTGTATGAGAGACCTTATGGTGGTTTTCCTTTGTTCTCTCTCATTGAACGTCTTGGTTCTGTGTCTGTTTGTAGTTGTGATTCTTCACTTTCAGTATTTTGTTCTTCATTAATTTCTACTTCTTTCTCATCATATATTTCTTCAGTTATGTTAAATCTTCAATGAATGTCACACTGTTACTCACCGTAACTCTGTCTGTTTTGGGATCTAGGATTCTATATCCTTTGCAATTTTCACTATATCCAGCGAATATTCCTTCCATGGATCTGTTTTGAAGTTTGGAACGTTTTTCTGTTGGAATGAATATAAAAACTTTACATCCAAAAACTTTTAAATGATTGACACTTGGTTTCATACCTTGCCACAGTTCATATGGAGTTTTCGTCAGTTTTCTGGAAAAAAGTCGGTTCTGTAAATATGTAGCTGTCATTGCTGCCTCACCCCAATATTTCTCTGGTAGTTTGGAATCCGTCAGCATACATCTTATCATTTCTGTTAGAGTTCTGTTTTTCCTTTCTGCTACTCCATTTTGTTCAGGTGTGTATGGAACAGTTTTCTGGTGTTCTATTCCATTTTGTCTTAAGTAGTCTTCTATTCTGTGACCTGTAAATTCACCTCCCTTATCACTTCTGATGACAATTGGCTTCCTTTCAAATGTGTTACTTGATCTTGTTACATAGTCTACAAGTTTATCAAAAACTTCACTTTTGTTTTTAATTAAGTATGTGACTGTGTATCTTGAGTAGTCGTCTATAAAAGTCAACATGTATCTATTGCCTCCTGATGTAGTCACTTTCATGGGTCCACATACGTCAGTATGCACCAAATCAAGTGGTCTTTCGCTTTTCATCTCACTTTCTTTTGGAATAAATATCCTTGTGGCTTTGGATTTTATACAACATTCACATCTTATGGTAATTGAGCAATCTGATATCTTTAAATCTTTTGTCAATTCTTTTCTCTGTAGTTCCCTTATACTGTCAGGGTGTCTATGTCCTAGTTACATAGTTACATAGTTACATAGTTTATAAGGCCGAAAAAAGACAAGCGTCCATCCAGTTCAGCCTATTTCTTGTGCACTGCAGCTATTCCGCAGCGTTGATCCAGGGGAACGCAAAAAAAAAAAACATGCGGTATAGGCCAATTGACATCATTGAGGAAAAAATTCACTTCCCGACACCAATCTGGATTAATTAACTATCACTAAGCATAAGATGTAATTTTATTGTTCTCAAGAAAGGCGTCCAGGCCTCTCTTGAACTCATTAAGTGAGTTGGACATCACCACTTCCTCTCCCAGAGAGTTCCAGAGTCTCACGGCTCTGACCGTAAAGAATCCCCTTCTATGCTGGTGCAGGACCCTCCTTTCCTCCAGACGCATAGTGTGCCCCCTCGTCTTTGTCACCATCCTTGGTATAAACAGGTCATGGGAGAGATCTCTGTACTGCCCCCTGATGTATTTATACATGTTTATGAGGTCTCCCCTAAGCCTTCTCTTTTCCAACGTAAATAGGCCTAATTTTGACAACCTCTCTGGGTATTCTAGTCCCTCCATTCCCTTTATTACCTTAGTCGCCCTCCTTTGTACCCTCTCTAGCTCCAATATGTCTTTCCTGAGCACCGGAGCCCAGAACTGTGCACAATATTCTAAGTGCGGCCTTACCAGCGCTTTATACAGAGGAAGAACAATGTTCTCATCATATGCCCCTATTCCTCTTCTGATGCATGCCATGACTCTATTTGCCTTCACAGCTGCTGCCTGACACTGGGCACTCCAATTTAATTTGCTATTAACCAAGACGCCCAGGTCCTTCTCCATGTCAGATTTCCCCAACGGTTTCCCATTTAATATGTATGGGTGACTGCTGTTTTTCTTTCCCATGTGCATGACCTTACATTTATCGGCATTGAACCCCATTTGCCATTTTTTGGCCCAACTCCCCAATTTATCTAAATCCTCCTGTAGCTGTGCCCTATCCTCATCTGTGTTAACTACTTTACAAAGTTTAGTATCATCTGCAAATATTGCTATTTTACTATGCAACCCTTCCACTAGATCATTAATAAATATATTAAATAATATAGGGCCCTAGACGTCTATGCCACATGTAAATACAGTTTTTGTGATCATGTGTTCATACCTTCATCTGTTCCTTTGGTGTGTCAAAATGATATAATTGTTCATCTGCCTTGACTTTGGTTATCACCTTGTTTCCTGCAATAATTGCACACTCATTGTCTTTGAATTTTACTGTAAGTCCTTTTGCTGTTAAACGTTTCACAGATAATAATCCACCTTCCAATTTTGGAACATACAACACATCCTGTACAAGTATCTTTAAATCTTGTCCGAACTTGTTTGAACAATTTAGCATACCTTATCCGATACCTTCTGTGGTTATTTTGCTTCCATCTGCAAGATAAATGGCTTCTTTCTTATCTAAATCAAGATCAGTAAAGAAATTCTTGTCACTTGTAATATGACTCGTTGCTCCTGAATCAATAAACCAACCAAGTGATGATTTCTTGTCTGTTACTTTAAATGTGCCATTCCAATTATTCTCACATGAATCGGAAATTGTGTTTTTTACTTTCTGTGTATGCTTTTTATCTTGTAATATTTGTTGTTCTGCTTTCCATATGGTACAGTCTTTCTTTAAATTACCTTTTTTCTTACATCTGAAGCATTCTCTTGTCTCTTTATTATAGGGTTTTTTAAATTCTGTAGCTTTAAGAGCGTTTTCACTGTCCTTTTCAGTAGAAGAATCATTTCTTTGTTCTTTTCTTCTCTGATATTCATCTATTAGTCTTGTTTTCACAAAATCTAATGTAATGTCAGTTTCTGGTCTCGTCTCAAGGGCATTTATCAAGGCTGTATACGAATCTGGTAAACTGCACAATAATATAGCTGCTACATGACTTTCTTTAATGTCTTCACCAATAGATCTTAGCTGTGATATCACTTCCATCATTGAGAATATGTGCTTCTGTATGTCGTCATTTGCACTCAATCTCATACTGTAAAGCTTTCTTAATAAAAATAACTTGTGATTCAAGCTAGGTCTTTCATACAGTTTTCTTAATGCTTCCCACATTCCTTTCGCTGTTTCTTCATTTCTTATATGTATTAATTGAGCATCATCCACTAATAAGCTAATGGTGGCTCTCGCTTGTCTATTCTTCTTATCCCATGTCTAATTATCTTGATCTGGTCTTTCTGTAACAATTACTTCCCATAAATCATCCTTAGATAACAACATCTCTACTTTGAATTTCCATAACTGATAATTTTCACTATTCAGTTTAGCTACTGTGAATTTCAGTTCTGTGTTACTCATCATCTTTATATAGTCTTACTTGTTTAGAGCGTTGTACTGAAGATATTCTCCTGGTGTTTTCTTCTTGATAGTTCCTGTATGTCCTGCCTGTGTTGAATTCTCTGTAATTATATCCAGCTCCTGGGATCATGAATTCCTCTGTCACTCTGTATCTGGATTTATTTCCTTCTGTTTACTCCGTTATCTGGGGTTATAAACTGGGATCCTGCTGCCTGGGCTTGTAGTGCGGGCCTGTAGTGTCTGGGCCCATAACCTATCACAGAGTGCATCTTCTTACAGTCACCACTGTACTTACGAGAGCTTCAATCAGCAATATATCTTGAGTAAACAGTATTTACTTCATACTGGATAAACATGAGAAACAATTCAGTGTCACACAGTCCGTGTGCTGCTGACATAACATATTCAGGAAAGAAAAAAAAAGGAAGTAAAAACAACCAAGAATTGAGAGCTTCCCTCCCCACATTACAGCAAGCATATAACTTTACACACTATCGCCATCTGCTGTCTGGTTAGCATAAAGTCCTCCTTTCACTTATAATAAGTCCTAATCTGTTGCATATGCCAACAGCATTTTCAACTCCCCTGATGGAGAAGCCAATGCTGCCCTAAAACAGGCCGGGCTAAGAAAAGTGTGTGGGGGGATGTTCCAAGGGGAAATAGGAGCGGCTGGGGACCGTTTATGGACACCCGGCCGCTCCCAGGCGGCTGGGGACCGTGTGTGGACACCCGGCCGCGGGGCGACTGGGAACCGAGTATGGACACCCGGCCATCCCCTGGTGGCTGGGGACCGAGCGCGGACACCCGGCCGCCGGGCGGCTGGGGACTGAGTATGGATACCTCGCTGCCGAAGCAGCCATGAGGTAGTGGCCAGCTTCGGCCTCCTCCAAACTAAAAGGCCCAATTTCAAGTGCAAGCAAGCTAGCAGTATAGTATTGCAGCCTGGGGGTGGGTGGGTGGCAGGTTGCACACTTACGCTTGCATTGCAAGGAATGGGGGAGGTACAATTGAACACTGCCCTGGGACAAGGACTTGCACGGGGATAGTTGCAAGTCTGCATCTTCTGATGCGGAAAGGATCACTTCTGATGGGCACACTTTTAGGCAGTGACCTGGGTGTCAGAGATGCTTCCAGGGGTCTTCCCCATGCTGTTCCCATGTCTTTTCAGCACTGTATGCATGTGTCACACAGCACATGGCCAGATAAGGTTGTAAAATGTTAAAATGACATTTCCCGGTGAATGTATTTGTCACGGTTGAAAGCAATACAAAAGTGCAAAAACGCATAAAAAATGCTACTTGTGAACATAGCCCAAGGTGTGGAGGAGTATTTTTGCTTTTGGTTATTTATTTTACCTTATACACAAGTCGTTACCCTGGAAAGGAAGTTCCTTAACATATTTCACAGGAAAACTGTTTCAGTTTCGTTTTTGAACGTTTTATTGTGAGCCCGTTAAAGTGGCTTAATACCTCTGACCATGTTGTTGACAGCAGTGACCTGGGGGTCAGAAATGCTTCCTGGGGCGATGCCCATGCTGTCCCCATGTCTTTTGAGCATTGTCACTATTGTTTTGGGCACTTTTTAAGCTTTCTATAGACTGCCGGGGGTGCCGCCGCAAAAATGCTCGGGTCTCCCATAGACTAACATTGGGCTCGTTGCTCGGGTCAAGCACCCGAGTATCACAACGAGCTCGGCCCGAGCTTCGAGCACCCGAGCATTTTAGTGCTCACTCAACACTAATTTCTAGTGACCATGGAAAATGTACACTACCGTTCAAAAGTTTGGGGTCACCCATATGGCGCCCAACTGCGCTTGGTACCACAGATCCTAGAAGGGTGCATGAATGGATTCCTCCACAAGAGGCCCCTCACAGCATTCACACACCTCCACCCTACCACCTCAGACCACCAGAGGGAGCCCGGATAGGGACATATATATAGGGAGGGTGGAGTTAGGCAGTTCAGTTCCTAGCCTGCTAGAGTACAGAGCAGCTAGGGAGTTCCTGCTCAGACACAGAAGGAGTCAGTGCAGTCGAGCCAGAGCCTAGCAGTTTCTGCAGAAAGAGTTCAGTACAGTCTGTAGAGTGAGTCCAGACTAGAACTCACAGAGCTCAGTATAGAGAGCTAGGAGTGTGCCGACACTCTGAGAGCGGCGAAGAAGAGCAGCGTCCCGGCTGCAGTGTGTGTAGCCTAGTGAGGGCCTGAGCGGGGCCGAAGGCAAGTGGAAGAAAGTAACATAGGGTGCAGAGGAGCTTTACAAGCTCACCCCAGAAGCATATACCGGACACCGGGTCTGAGTCTACGTGGATCTTTATGACCAGTAGAAACAACCAGAACCCCTGGCGAACTACATGTCCCAGGATCACCAAAAGCTGATACGTACCAGGGTCAGGAATCACGGAGACCCCAAAGAATAGGGAGAGTGATCTCCAACAGAAGGCCCTATCACCAAGTCAGCAGGTGCGGAACAGAAACAAAGTTAGGCCTAGCTCCAGGCAGGTCAGAAACTTACTACACAAAGGCAAGAAACAGGAAGCCCTACACCCGCTCACTGGGGAGGATCCTGATATGCACCCTTCACCCTACAGTGCTCCGGATTGTGCCCTGAACTTCCATCAGTAAAAGGTACTGAAGTGACTATAGTGTCTGTCCCTGTTCTTGCTCTGACCCGGCGGGTCCCGTCTGTCCTGCATCCTTACATCCCCACTGCCCTGAGGCCTAGCTCCACCTGTGGGGAGCTATACCACGCAAGCTGCCTTAACACCGGCCTCAGTGGGCTGCCGCAGCACTGGTGATCCTCACCAGACACCACAGGTGGCGTCACAAACATTTACAAACCTATTATCCCAATATACATTCCCCTCTTTTCAGTTGTCCGCCCTGGGCCACGGACCGGGCCAGCCACCGTGATATCCCCCAAGCATCTGAAGGCCCGGCTGCCGAGTACCCCACGGCCCTGGGGGCGTGACACCCAGACAATTTTGTGTTTTCCATGAAAACTCATACTTTTATTTATTAAATGAGTTGCAAAATGAATAGAAAATATAGTCCAGACATTGACAAGGTTAGAAATAATGATTTTTATTTGAAAGAATAATTTTCTCCTTCAAACTTTGCTTTCGTCAAAGAATGCTCCTTTTGCAGCAATTACAGCATTGCAAACCTTTGGCATTCTAGCTGTTAATTTGCTGAGGTAATCTTGAGAATTTTTGGCAAATAGAGTTGAAGACTGGCTGGGTGTGGCTGTTAAAGTTGTCTAGTCATCCAAAGGTATTTACAAGTCGTGTGGGATCCATGCCTGGTTCACTTTAAGGAATGTTAGGGTTACCCACGTTGGATGTGGACAGGCGGATGCGTCTGATGACCAAAAAATGATGACCACCCCCTGTCATGCTAAACACATGTTCCCACAATACACTTGCCGCAGGGCAGGCCAGAAACTCCAAAGCATAAAGGGCAAGCTCAGGCCATGTGTCCAGTTTGTAGACCCACAAGTTAAATGGGGCAGACCCATCTGTTAATTTTCTACGATATTGTTGTAACGCTGCTTCCTGCTAATACGGACCGTATTAGAAGTCGGATGTGTCGGTGTGCTCATAACGTTTTTCCACATTTCGGCCATGCTGACCCTTTCAAGGTGCTTGGCGGTGCCCGAGCTGCTTGGTGACTTCCTCCTCCGCCTCTGTCTACTTGTTCTACAGAGCCCGCGCTGTCAGGTGGGAATGCCATTAGTAGTTTTTCTACCAGCGTGTGCTTGTGTTCACACATTTTGCGATCCCTTTCCAGTGACGGAAGTAATGATGGTACATTGTCCTTGTAACGGGGATCAATCAGGGTGTCCACCCAGTAATCTTCACTGGTAACAATACGGGCAATTCGTCGGTCATTCTGCAGGCACTGCAACAGGTATTGGCTCATGTGTGCCTGGCTGCCCAGAGACAACTACAAGCTCTCCTCGGTGGAAGATAAATTGTCTGGGTACTCTGTATTCCCCCAGCCACATTCCAGTGCTGCGTGTGAGCTGATCTAGTGCCAGCTTGCTGTGAAAACGGTTGGTCATCCTCCCTCGCCTCCTCCTGATCATCAACTCTGACCAAACTTTGATGAAAATCTGATGAAACTCAGTCTGTTTTTCTTGTACGTCAAAAAAAAAAGAGGTCTGAATGAGGCCTAAGGGTAATCTGGAGCTTTCTTCACTCACGATCCTTGATTATTTGTAGTGCAGAGAAGCTACAAAAAGCATCTCTTTCCCTGGAGGACACAGGATGTCAATTCATCACATTAATTTCATTGAGCACAATGAAATGCGGAAGTCCTTTAGGGGAAATGAATGATCACTTGCTACCAGGCTCCTCTTCAGATTACAATTTATCACCGGGTCTCCGAGTAGCGGCACTCCCTGTAATCAAATTATGTTTAGGTAACTTTCCGCTATGTATCAGTTGCAGAAAAAATAAAGAATACAGTAAAAGTTTTTGTCAACCTTTATGCTGCTGTTCTCCTGATCTAGGATTTTGTTTTTGAACCTACTCCTCTCCGTTCCTGAAACATGTCCCTCTCCTCCCTGTATGTAAATCTAGTCTTACTCGTCAAGTGGTCGTGGTCAGTATCTCTTTTCTATGGACATCTTCATGAGGATCACCCCCTTGGCTATAAAAGACCAGATTTACATACATGGAAGAGGGGGCCATATCTCAGGAATGGAGAAGTCCAGGAGCAAAGAAAAGCCAATGCCAGATTTAGGAGAGCAGCGGCATTTATACCAGGAAAAAATTACATATCTATGGCAGATGACAAGTCCTCTTTGAGATCCTAAGGGACAGAAGAGTTTCACTTTTACAAATGAGTTCCATTGCTGTATATTGTTACTGAGCAACGTGTTGTGTAGCTTGCTGCTAATATATTCACTGACGCTCCCGCATTACCAATTCCATCTATGTTTTGTGCTTTCACAGCTTAGGAAAATGACAATGAGGCACAGCAGTATATTAAATAAATGCATAATTAAGTCTCACCTGAGTTTAGTTGCTGAACGGAGAAACTTCTTCCAGTCTTTGCATAAAAAAAAAATAATTCTCTGTACAATTTAGTAGTTTTCAAACACTTTCTCGTCTTGTAGATTTCCGGCTTCCTTACTTTTCTTATCCCATTCATCTCCAGTGCACTCAATTTTCTGCCTGACTTATTATAAGGAGAAAAAAATTTAGTAAACTAATCCTTAAGGCTAAAAGAATTCTCGGGTAATTTCCTCTATGTGTGTAATTCTGAACATCCATCTCCGGGACTTTCACAAATTTTTTAATGTCATACTTCAAGGATTTCTCTCCATTAAGACGAATTACATAGAATTTGATGACTCAGCAGCAGATCAACAGATGATTCCATGCATGTTATTTTTGCTTGAGATCATTTTTTGTCAAAAATTCAATGCACAGTTTATAGTCTTTAGTTACAAGTGTAATCTTACTTTTCAGACAAATCACTCAAGAAAACTAGTATTAAAACTAAAAGGAATTGTCTAAGCTTCTTAAATGGGTAAAATTGCTAACTGCTTGTATAACCAAGCAATTTTTCAGTTTACCTCCTATTAATAAGCCTTTCAGTTTGCCAGAACCGACAGACTTTCAATTCTATAATTCACTATTCTTTGCCTAGATTACCGGCCACCTCTGCAGTGTATCAGCAGTGGCCTGTCATTTAAAAAAGCAGCACAGCTCTTGTACTCTTTGCTTGTAAAAGCTGCTCTGAAGCTTTCCAGATTGCTGAATCCAGGCAACTTTAGTACCCCAGAACAGCATATGAGAGTGCACTGTTTGGATCAGCGGTGCAGCATAACCGAATTGCCAGTCATCGAGAGGGCACCATTCCAGGCAAACAGAAATCCAAGAGGCAGGGGAGTAGGGCGCTCCTGAAGAAACAGAATGAGACAACCCTTTTAAATGCGTTTTTTTAAGCGTTTTCGCTGCGGAAATTCGGCGGCAAAAACGCTTGAAAAACGCATAGTGGGCACACAGCCTAAAAGGTTATTTCCATCTGTGCCTTTCATGGTAGATATGGGAATAGATACTTCTATGCTCCTGCCACCACAGGCAGGGTTATAAAAGCAGCTGAGTGTAGCTCTCTGATTGTGTAACTCCCATAGAAATGAGTCATGGAAACAGTGTGGCACAGTGAGCTATGCTGTCTCCACTTTTTTTGCAACTCTGGAGTTATGCCAACAACATGGCTCACTTTGCAAAACATTTTCTTCTGCAACTCTAAGTCCACGTGCACACATTAAGTACTTGGTGAGTTTTTACATCAGTATTTCTAAGCCAAAACCAGGAGTGGGTAAAAAATGCAGAAGTGGTGAGGTGTTTCTATTATACTTTTCTACTGATTGTTCCACTCCTGGTTTTGGCTTACAAATACTGATGTAAAATACTGACCACATACTGAACGTGTGAACGTGGTCTTATTCATCTCTGTGGGAGTTATACTGAGTAGTGCAGCTGTGCTCAGTTGTTTTTGGAACCCCATCTCTATGGCCGGGACCTTTTGAAGCAATTATTCCTGTTGCCGTGAAAGTCCAAGATGAGGATAACCTTTTAACAATCGTTTTACTTTACCCAATCATCGAGAAAAGTGTTCACCAGTTCAACCGCAGACCCCTTTATCCCCTGCCTACTTATGACCAGGTATGGAAGAGAAAGCCGAAGAGTCAACGTCCTGTCACAGCGGTAATGTAGGTAAGAACTAATGGTTCCTTCTCTGCCTCTGGCCACCAAGACGGCAGACCATTAACTCTTTGCAACACTTAACCACCAGGAATGTTGACATTACCTCTTCACTGTCCTAGATCACTATAGATACAGACTTTGGAATGTGGGAGGAAACCGGAGAACCCGGAGGAAACCCACGCAAACACGGGTAGAACATACAAATTCCTTGCAGATGTTGTCCCTGCATCCCCCAGAACTGCAGGCATTGACCCTTTCACAAAATTAGACCATGAAGGAGGCAAAAAAATACCCTTTCACATCACTAGACCACCTGGGATTTCTGACATTCTGGATAACATTAATTTGCTGAAATACCCCTTCAACCTCATTACTACCACTTGACTACTTGAGATGCTTCCATAAACTCCTTCTCTTCCCTCTATCCCAGGGCTGTTGTAATAAACTACCCTACACCACCAGGGATATCACCAGCTCTCCTTTACACTAATAATACTGAGAGCAGCATCATGTAGGAAAAGAAACCCTGATTTCAGTGATGTATCACTTAGTTTACTTGGTGCAGCAGTTGTGATACAATCAGAGGTTTTAAGATGTAGCATGCAGCAGAGTTCAGAAAGCTGCTCCCGTCCACACCACAGCTTTCTGTGTACATTGTCTATTGGCAGTGAGCTGCTAATCAGTGCTGGGGACAAGGATGTACAGGTGCTGTAGTCCTGTAGTGATAATCTCCTGCTGATAAAACACTCATTGTATTGAAACACTACAGCACACAGCCTAATAAGTGACACATTGCTGAAATAAGAATCTCAACTCCTACCTCTTGCTGCCCTCAGGTTACATAACAAAAACCTGCTGACAGATTCTCTTTAATCTAAGTACCCTATGTTAAAGGGAATCTGTCAGCTTTTTTTTGCTGTCTCATCTGAGAGCAGCATGATGTAGGAAAAGAGACTCTGAATCCAACGATGTATCACTTAGTTTACTCGGTGCAGCCATTCTCACAAAATTAGAGTTTTTAGGTTTAGCATGCAGCAGAGCTGAGAAAGCTGACCCCGCCCCCACCAGGCTCTCTGTGTACATAAAAATAATGTAAACCCAAAAAATGTATTCAAAAGTAGGCAAAAAATCAATATGCAATTAATCAATTTTATTACTAATTAGAAGGACAAAAAAATGAAGAACAACATGGAACAAGAGACTGTCACGCAAGGTGAGGGAAGGAACAAGTGTACAACGACGGGAAGAGGGGGAAGGGAGCCCAAAAACTAGGGAAAGGGGGAGTGGAGATCCCTAGGCAGATCTAATATCACCCTGACTACCCTATCATCCCTAAATAGGTTCCGCACCTATCGCCGAGCAGGAAGTCTAATCCCTGAATGTCCCTAGAGTTAGGCCCTAGGTAAGAAGGGGACAGGGTGAACACTAGTCAGGCCCCACTGAAACTAACGACAAAAGGTAAAAAAATAAATAGGATACACTTAGCTTGAGAAGACACCAGAAAGATTATGCCAACTGTCCTCCAAGGGAACTCCAAGAAGAAACTAGCCAACTACTAGACTCCAAGCATGGACAGAGGAACATAAAACTATCACCGGCGACTCTTTGGAGACACTGCGAGTTTTTAACTACCAAGCAAGGGTGTGTCAATTAGCAGCAGAAGGTGGAGGTCGCTGCTGGGTCCTAAATAGTGTTGAGCCACCCCCGTAGTGTTCGAGTTCGGTTCGGTTCGTCGAACACCCGTGTGTTCGCCGAACTGTTCGTCGAACTGTTCGTCGAACACCTTCGAACACCGTTAAAACCAATGGCAGGCAAACAAAAACACATAGAAACACATAGAAAACACCTTCAAAGGTGTCCAAAAGCTGACAAACTGCTCAGAAGACACAACTAACACATGGAAAAGTGACAAGTACATATAGTCATGCGAAAAGAAAAGAGGTGGAGGAGTAAAAGGAGGGGGAGACACAGATATAGGCATGTCATGCCCTTCTAAAATCCAAAAAGTGAGAAGCCGACACATTCAGTCCGCTCCTGCCCGTGCCACCTCCGTGTCGCCGGGTTTGTGCCAGAGCCGCGGTGAACCCTGACGGCCAGCCCCCCTCTCCCAATACTGGTGCCTGTCCGCTGGTGGGTCGAGAGAGCCCCCCTGTGGTGGAGGCAGCTCTAAGCTTTTTAATTTAAATTGTCCCTCTAATTTGAATGAATACACTTTAAATCCATTTACAAGGATCTATTGGAGGGCAAGTCTCATGCCAGCAGCCTCGTAATTCCAGCTCCAGTAGCGTCCACTAAAGCTGCTGCAGTTAAAAAGCTTTTATAAGGATCGAGCTCGGCTGTCCACCGCAAGGCATCCTAGTGCCAGTCCCAGCCCCTATGCCTTGGGGTGCCTCCTGATGCTCTTCACTGAGTATCCCGTGGTCCCGAAGCATTTCCTTTGAAAAAATTAAGTGTCCAAACTACAGGTGGTGTAGCTTGCTTAACAGCCGGGATAATCCGCTGACTAGCAGACACTGCTACTAGGCACAAAGTATTTCCTGGGCTAGATGCAGTTAAAAATTTGTAATTAGATACTCTCGTTGGATGCTGAGAAAGCATTCCATAGAGTCTCCTGGCACGCCATATATGATTCTCTTAAAAAGCTTGGGGTAGGGGTCTAGGGGACCCTTTTATAGCCAAAATCACGGCCCTGTATCACAATACGTCACCTAGGCTGAAGATAAATGGAACTGTAGCACCGAGGGCTCGGTTGCTACAGACGTATTGCACCTCACCCAGAGGTGTGATATCTCACTCTCAGATAAGGATGGAGTGTGGATCAGGACCCGACACCTGCATGCATTACACCACATTGCCGTGGGGCAGGGCGACCAATATGCCCCTGAGATGGGCACGACAGTCCCTGTCCTTGGCTGGAGTGGGGGGAGGGAACACTGAGGAAGGAGAACCCTGCAGTGCAGGAGCAGGGAGGAAGCAGTTCCTGGGTGCATTGAGAAGGGAGTATAAAAGGTGGGCACCATCTTAGTTCAGTGCAGAGAAGTCTGAGCAGAAGTGGCAGGGAGCAGGGGCTCTGCATGAGCTCTGCTCCGGAGGCGGGCCTAGTAACAGAGCCCCAGGCTTGCAAGAGGGAGAAGGAAGGAAGAGGAGCGGAGAAGGCTCCAGGAACGAGGAATGAAGGGATCCCAGGGGTGCGGACGGGCGAGTCGCCACCGCACGCCCGAATCCACCTGCGTGGAGGGGTCAGGCCAAAGGGGGAGACCGGTCCCCGAACTAGTGGAGGCAGGAAACGACCCTCAGCTAGAAACCGGAGGCTCTGACATTTTATGTGGCGCAGCCCCTTGCTCCACCCGCTAGGAAGGCACCACATAGGGTCAGGGAAACTGGCGCCAAGTTTACC
Organism: Phyllobates terribilis; assembly: GCF_046119375.1. Classification (NCBI taxonomy): domain Eukaryota; kingdom Metazoa; phylum Chordata; class Amphibia; order Anura; family Dendrobatidae; genus Phyllobates; species Phyllobates terribilis. The sequence goes on along the minus strand of NW_027362762.1, from coordinate 120,722,270 downwards.
AAGAGGAGGCCCGAGGCAGCCGGACAGAAGTGTTGGTAAGAAAGGCCAGACAAAGGACACACAAAGGGGGTCCTGTGAAGCGCTCCAAAGTTATCTGGGAGTTGTCTGAGCCCCTCACCTGGTGAGCACAGTACGACGTGGGCAGCCGTTACCTGCAGACGTGGTCTGGATAATAAGAACTGTGAGTAAAGGCCCTGAACTGCATCACTGACTCCGTGTCGTTACTGCTGCTGCCCTGCACCATCACCCCCATCCTCCGCATACACTGCCCTGAGGCTATACTCCTCCCGTGGGGAGTTATGCTACGCTCTGCTGCACCCACAACACCAGCCTTAGCGGTCTGCCCTGTAGCGGCGGTTCACTCTGACCGCAATCCACAGGTGGCGTAGTCGGACATTTAAACATCAAAACCACATAAATAGTTCCGCCACTGGTTTGACCGCCCTGAGCCACGGAACCGGATCGCCGCCACGAAGACTACAACCACCAGCATCCACCAAAAAGAGTCCGGCTCCGGGTGTCCCAAGGCCCAGGGGGTGCGTCAGAACATTTTCATCACCTTTCACAATCACCAATGGGACAAGGCAGGGATGTCCTCTGTCCCCTCTCTTATACATCCTAGTGACGGAGCACCTGCTCTCATCAATTCGCCATAACCCCAATATTAGGTGGATTGAGGTGGGAGGCACCGAGTACAAGTGCTCTCTATTTGCTGATGATGTCCTAGTATATATCACTCAATCACATATATCCATCCCTGCTGTTATGGCTAAAATAGATCACTTTGTTACATGGTAAAATTTTAAAAACAATGCAGCGAAGTCTGAGGCCCTCGATGTCTCCCTCCCTAAATCCATATAGGATTCCATCCAGTCCAACTTTCCCTTTGCCTGGCCCTCACAGGGTATCAAATACTTAGGAATTCCTATTCATAGAGACCTCTCCCATCTATGTTATCTTAATTTTGGGCCCTTTATTGAACAATTCCATACAGACCACGGTTGGCAAGTTAGAACTGTGAGATTCACTACGTGCACCACTGGTATTTTGTGGAAAAGCACATGTAAGATTCTGCAACAGTCTCTGCTGATACTCCTGCATGCGTGCATCCCTTTCTATGGCAGGAATAATTTCTGCAAATTTACTTTTGTACCGGGGATCTAACAGTGTGGCAACCCAGTAGTCAGGATTATTTCTAATTCTCACAATTCGAGGGTCATGTTGCAGGTAGTGCAGCAAGAAGGCACTCATGTGTGTTGCGCATCCAGGAGCACCAAGTCCCTGTTGTGTTGGTGGCGAGGTAACAATCATGCTTCCTTCCTCTGTCCTCTCCCCCCAACCTCGCACAACAGAAATGTGATCAAGGTCTCCCTCATCTGATGAGTCTTCCATCAGTTCGTCCTCCACTTCTTCCTGGGCTCCTGCACCTTCCTCACTAGTTTGGCTGCTACCATGCGCCCTGGTAAAATCATCTCCCCCACCCTCACATGCCTGCCGCCTTGGTGCTGCCGACCGTCTGGACCTTGCAGATGTTAGCCCTTCCGCATACAACTCCTCCTCCTCTACTTCCTCCACCTCCTCTTGTGCCACCACCTGACTCCGAATTCTGTTTAACATGTGCTCCAGCATGTAAATCACCGGAATAGTCATGCTGATAATGGCATCGTCAGCACTAAACATCTTCGTCGCCATTTCAAAACTGTGCAGAAGGGTGCATAGGTCCCTGATCTGAGACCACTCCTCCAGCGTGATTTGCCCCACCTCTGAATCTCGTTGGCCCAGGCTATACGTCAGAACGTATTGCACCAGGGCTTGTCGGTGCTGCCACAGTCGCTGCAACATGTGCAGAGTTGAATTCCACCGGGTAGGCACATCGCATTTTAGCCGGTGAAGTGGCAGGCCCAACGACTTCTGTAGAGATGTAAGTCGCTGAGCTGCGGGATGCGAACGGCGGAAGTGAGCACACAGCGACCGTGCCCTCTGCAGAAGGCCATCTAGTCTGGGATAGTGGGCTAAAAATTGCTGGACAACCAGGTTCAACACGTGAGCCATACAAGGCACGTGTGTGACATTGCCCCGGCGAAGGGCCGCACCCAGGTTTGCAGCATTGTCGCACACGGCCTTCCCTGGTTTCAGGTCCAGTGGAGACAACCATTCATGAAATTGGTTCTCCAGAGCTGACCACAACTCCTCAGCTGTGTGACTCACATTTCCCAGACATTTCAATGTAAAAACCGCCTGATGACGTTGAGCCCTACTGCCAGCATAGTAAGGAGGTGTGCAGGATCCCTTCTGCGCAGTTAGAAAGCTTGTGGCATGACCAGACAGCCTTTGGGTGCAGGTGGAAGACCGAGAGGAGGTTGAGGAGGCAGAAGCAGTGGAGGAAAAATGACATAAAGAGGATTGACGCACAACTCGTGGGGACGGCAAGACTTGGACAGCAGCCCCTTGTCCTGCTGTCACCATAGTTACCCAGTGCCCAGTCAGCGACATGTAACGCCCCTGTCCATGCCTACTCGTCCAAGTGTCTGTGGTGAAATGCACCCTGTCACACACAGAGTTTCTCAAAGAAGCGGTGATGTTGTGTGCGACATGCTGGTGGAGCGCAGGCACACCTTTCTTTGAGAAGTAGTGCCGACTGGGCATCTGGTACTGGGGCACTGCGACGGACATAAGGTCTCGAAAATCCTCTGTGTCCACCAGGCGGAAAGGCAGCATTTCTGTAGCCAAGAGCTTGCAGATGGTGAAATTCAACCTCTTAGCTTTCTCATGGCTAGGAGGAAATGGTCTTTTACTTGTCCACATCTGAGGGACCGAGGGCTGGCTATTGTGCTTAGACGGGGTTGATAAGGGTGTCCCCGGCAAACTGCCGGTCTGTGAGGAAGATGCAGGCGGACATGTTAGGTTGCCTTGATCCAAAGGTGGTGCTATCGATGTCGGACAGCGCTCAAGACCAGCTGGTGTTACCACCTCCAAAGAAAATGATGACCTGCCAATCACGCTGGCTGTTGCGGGTAAAGAGGTGGCAGGTCTGCGCCCCAAAACAGGTGTGACTGCTGTCCCCCCAGTCACAGAGGATGAAGAGGCCGCGGATGCACAAGATATGGCAGACGGTGGTTGGCCCGGCCGGCTAGACCGCATTGTAGCACACTGAGCTTCCCACTGCAACTTATGCTTCATGTCCATGTGCCGGTTCATGCATGAAGTACTCAAACTATGTATTTTTTGGCCTCTACTTAGCTGTTGCTGACAAATGTTACAGATAACACGAGTTGGGTCATCTTTATCGATCTGAAAAAATGCCCAGGCTATGCAAGGCTTAGCACCCATGCGACCTGAAGAGCCACCACGACTTGTGGTGAGAGGCAGAGTTGTGTTTGAGGATGCAGTTGTTGACGTGCTTCCAGTACTACGTCTCTGTCCAGGAAGGCGCAACCTGACCTCGTCGTCACTAGCATCTTCCTCCACCTCCTCTGCTGACCTCATCTCTTGGCTGACTGTGGGTTGACAGTAAGTGGGATCTCCGACCTCATCATCATCACCCTGTGCGTTATCACACCCGTCGTCCTCAGAGCCAACCTGTTCCTGCCCTGACAAAAAACTAAAGTTGTCGCTCCAATCAGGTATTTGAGTCTTATCATCGTCTTCCTCATTGTCTCCACCAACAGGAGTTACAGTTTGGGAATGAGGGTCTACATTATGGTCAGAACCTTCTGCGTCTGGTCCTGGATCCGACTCATAAAGATTCTGGGCATCAGTGCAGATCATTTCCTCGTCTGGATTCACAGAAGCGCTGGAGTCGACCTCTGATTCCCAGGCTATAGTATGAGTAAACAGCTCTGCAGACTCAACCATCTGTTCTACCTCATACTCAGACGGGCAGCTGGAGATTTGGGAGCTGTGAGGAAGCAAGTGCGATTTGGGTGACACCTTTGAGGACTGGAGTATTTGTGATGTTGAAGTTGATGTGGAGGAGAGCCCACTTAAAGGAGCACTTGATATCCGTTGAAGCACCTGCTGTTTTTGTGCCTCATCTGGAATTTGTAGCGATTGGCGTGGCCGTAAGAAAGGGATCTTATCACATTGTCCGCTAAAAGAAGTAGACATTTTAGTTTGGCTGGAAGATGGTCTTTCTTCTGCACCTACCCCACGGACACAACCTTTTTTCCCCTTCCCAACACGCCTATTCCCCTTTCCACCAGCAGCAGGCCTTTTTCCACTCATTTTGGTGGTTAACTAATTCACAACTCTGGAGTTGTTTGCACAAAAAAACAATGGATGGTAACCGAGCAGAGCTGAGTGGCCAAACTGTGGTATTAGGCCAAAACTATTGGCTGGGTTAGATGCAGAAAAAAATTATTTTTAATTTGCAACCTGATGGAGGTCAGTATAGATGGACTAATAGACCAAGTCCCACACACCGCTAGAAGCCCAAATATTTTTTCAGAGCTAGATGCAGAAAATTTTTTTATTCAATTTGCAACCTGATGGAGGTCAGTATAGATGGACTAATAGACCAAGTCCCACACACTGCTAGAAGCCCAAATATTTTTTCAGAGCTAGATGCAGAAAAAAATTATTTTTAATTTGCAACCTGATGGAGGTCAGTATAGATGGACTAATAGACCAAGTCCCACACACCGCTAGAAGCCCAAATATTTTTTCAGAGCTAGATGCAGAAAAAAATTATTTTTAATTTGCAACCTGATGGAGGTCAGTATAGATGGACTAATAGACCAAGTCCCACACACCGCTAGAAGCCCAAATATTTTTTCAGAGCTAGATGCAGAAAAAAATTATATTCAATTTGCAACCTGCTGGAGGTCAGTATAGAAGGACTAATAGAACAAGTCCCACACACTGCTAGAAGCCCAAATATTTTTTCAGAGCTAAATGAAGAAAAAAATTATTTTTAATTTGCAACCTGATGGAGGTCAGTATAGATGGACTAATAGACCAAGTCCCACACACTGCTAGAAGCCCAAATATTTTTTCAGAGCTAGATGCAGAAAAAAATTATTTTTAATTTGCAACCTGATGGAGGTCAGTATAGATGGACTAATAGAACAAGTCCCACACACTGTTAGAAGCCCAAATATTTTTTCAGAGCTAGATGCAGAAAAAAATTATTTTTAATTTGCAACCTGATGGAGGTCAGTATAGATGGACTAATAGACCAAGTCCCACACACCGCTAGAAGCCCAAATATTTTTTCAGAGCTAAATGCAGAAAAAAATTATATTCAATTTGCAACCTGCTGGAGGTCAGTATAGAAGGACTAATAGAACAAGTCCCACACACTGCTAGAAGCCCAAATATTTTTTCAGAGCTAAATGAAGAAAAAAATTATTTTTAATTTGCAACCTGATGGAGGTCAGTATAGATGGACTAATAGACCAAGTCCCACACACTGCTAGAAGCCCAAATATTTTTTCAGAGCTAGATGCAGAAATTTTTTTTATTCAATTTGCAACCTGATGGAGGTCAGTATAGATGGACTAATAGACCAAGTCCCACACACTGCTAGAAGCCCAAATATTTTTTCAGAGCTAGATGCAGAAAAAAAATATTTTTAATTTGCAACCTGATGGAGGTCAGTATAGATGGACTAATAGACCAAGTCCCACACACTGCTAGAAGCCCAAATATTTTTTCAGAGCTAGATGCAGAAAAAAATTATTTTTAATTTGCAACCTGATGGAGGTCAGTATAGATGGACTAATAGACCAAGTCCCACACACTGCTAGAAGCCCAAATATTTTTTCAGAGCTAGATGCAGAAAAAAATTATTTTTAATTTGCAACCTGATGGAGGTCAGTATAGATGGACTAATAGACCAAGTCCCACACACCGCTAGAAGCCCAAATATTTTTTCAGAGCTAGATGCAGAAAATTTTTTTATTCAATTTGCAACCTGATGGAGGTCAGTATAGATGGACTAATAGAATGATGCTATGCCCAAAAGATTTTACTTCACTAGGTGCAGTAAAAAAATTGGTATTCTATACACAGGTGGTATATCTTGCAACACAGATAGGCTACTCCACTGACTAACACACTCTGCAATAGGCCAAAAAGGATTAGCTTTGCTAGATTCAGCCAAATGCTGTGAAAAAAACTTGCACAGCACTGGCACAGACCTGCCTGGCAAAAACTGATAGGAACTGATGTAACCTAGTCCTGAAAAGGACTCCAATTACAATTAGTCTTTACTCCCACAATCTATCTATTTAAGAGCACAGACCTGCCTGATAAAAGTCGTAGGAAATGCTGTAACCTAGTCCTTAAAAGGACTGCAATCACAACTATTCCCTACTCCCAAGCTATCTGTATATTTGTGTGAATATTGGCTTGAAATTAACAAGGTATAGCGCACACAGCAACAGCGGTGCCGTCTAACACGCAGCTGCAGCAGTGAGAAAATGGTGGCGACGGGGAAAATGGCTTGGTCTTATAGGGCAAGGACATGTGACATACACTGCCAATCACACATGCCCTTGCTTGTGTGAAAAAAAGCACTTCGCTCCGTGTGTGCGCTGCTGATAGGCTGACAGATTGCACCTCCCCACTGCAAATGCGGGAAAGAGAAAAAAAAATGGAGATCTTCATTGTTCCTGCAGAGATCCATCCCCTGCCCCTCCCCCCACCCCGCTGTACACTCAAACTGCGTATTAACATTAATTTTCATCATTACTGAGAAAAAATCCAGTTATGATTTTGGTGCACGAACAGTTATCGAACATAACCTCGAACAGCCGAATTTTTCTCAAATTGTTCGTGTTCGCCGACCGGCTCGAACACCGCCCAAAACAGCTCGAATTTGAGATTGGCGAACAGTTCGAGTAGAACAACGCTCATCTCTAGTCCTAAAGGGAGAAAGACATCACTACACTACAGAGATGAGAGGTTCAAGAAGGCGTCTGCAATGCCAAGCGCAGTAACCTTCTACAGCCGGATCCAGAGCGACTGTCTGTCACACTTTATGCACCCGTGACAGAGACATTTTTAAAAAATACAGTGGGTACGGAAAGTATTCAGACCCCTTTACATTTTTCACTCTTTGTTTCATTGCAGCCATTCGGTAAATTCTAAAAAGTTCTTTTTTTTCTCATTAAAGTACATTCTGCACCCCATCTTGACTGAAAAAAACAGAAATGTAGAAATAATTGCAAATTTATTAAAAAAGAAAAACTGAAATATCACATGGTCATAAGTATTCAGACCCTTTGCTCAGTATTGAGTAGAAGCACCCTTTTGAGCTAGTACAGCCATGAGTCTTCTTGGGAATGATGCAACAAGTTTTTCACACCTGGATTTGGGGATCCTCTGCCATTCTTCCTTGCAGATCCTCTCCAGTTCCGTCAGGTTGGATGCTGAACGTTGGTGGACAGCCATTTTCAGGTCTCTCCAGAGATGCTCAATTGAGTTTAGGTCAGGGCTCTGGCTGAGCCAGTCAAGAATGGTCACAGAGTTGTCCTGAAGCCACTCCTTTGTTATTTTAGCTGTGTGCTTAGGGTCATTGTCTTGTTGGAAGGTGAACCTTCGGCCAAGTCTGAGGTCCAGAGCACTCTGGGAGAGGTTTTCATCCAGGATATCTCTGTACTTGGCCGCATTCATGTTTCCTTCAATTGCAACCAGTCGTCTTGTCCCTGAAGCTGAAAAACACCCCCATAGCATGATGCTGCCACCACCATGTTTCACTGTTGGGATTGTATTGGGCAGGTGATGAACAGTGCCTGGTTTTCTCCACACATACCACTAGAATTATCACCAAAAAGTTCTATCTTCGTCTCATCAGACCAGAGAATCTTATTTTTCATAGTCTGTGAGTCCTTCATGTGTTTTTGAGCAAACTCTATGCGGGCTTTCATATGTCTTGCACTGAGGAGAGGCTTCCGTTGGGCCACTCTGCCATAAAGGTCCCACTGGTGGGGGGCTGCAGTGATAGTTGAGTTTGTGGAACTTTCTCCCATCTCCCTACTGCATCTCTGGAGCTCAGCCACAGTGATCTTGGGGTTCTTCTTTACCTCTCTCACCAAGGCTCTTCTCCCACGATTGCTCAGTTTGGCTGGATGGCCAGATCTAGGAAGACTTCTGGTGGTCCCAAACTTCTACCATTTAAGGATTATGGAAGCCACTGTGCTCTTATGAACCTTGAGTAAAGCAGAAATTCTTTTGTAACCTTGGCCAGATCTGTGCCTTGCCACAATCCCGTCTCTGAGCTCCTTGGGCAGTTCCTTTGAGCTCATTATTCTCATTTGGTCTGACATGCACTGTGAGCTGTGAGGTCTTATATAGACAGGTATGTGCCTTTCCAAATCAAGTCCTATCAGTTTAATTAAACACAGCTGGACTCCAATGAAGGAGTAGAACCATCTCAAGGAGGATCACAAGGAAATGGACAGCATGTGACTTAAATATGAGTGTCTGAACAATGGGTCTGAATACTTATGACCATGTGATATTTCAGTTTTTCCTTTTTAATAAATTTGCAAAAATTTCTACATTTCTGTTTTTTTCAGTCAAGATGGGGTGCAGAGTGTACTTTAATGAGAAAAAAATGAACTTTTTAGACTTTACCAAATGGCTGCAATGAAACAAAGAGTGAAAAATTTAAAGGGGTACTTTCCGTACACACTGTATATATAAAAGCAGGGGAGAGGAAAGGGGTGTGCCCTACTTGACTCAGATCTGGGTATTGCATGATAGGCTTTGAGAAATATATATAAATGCAGACAATACATAAAAGTGCAGTAAATATTTGATGACAAATATTTCAAAATACTGTATATATATTTGTGAAAATATCTAGTGATAATAAAAAGATATATAACAATATAAATATTAAGAGAACAAATGGATAAATGTCAAGTGACAGCAAGAATATGTATAAATATATATATAATAAATTAGATATTAATTATATAATGCCACACATAAATATTTTGTTATTTATAGGTGTTATACATATATTTTGTTATATATGAAATTTCCTTCTTATATAGGTCTTTTCTCTCTGTGTACATAGTTTATAGACAGTGAGATGCTTGCCACAGAAGGGGGCGCAGTTGGACAAGAGTTCTAGTCACAGCAATGTTAATCATCACATGATAAAAGCTTAAGTCCAGATTGTATTTGATGCCATTTTATATTATCCACCTTAAAGGGAATCTGTCAACAGGTTTTTGCTACCTCATTTGAGAGCAGCATAATGTAGGAAAAGAGAAGCTGAATCCAACAACGTATCACTTAGTTTACTGGGTGCAGCAGTTGCGACATAATCAAAGTTTTTAGATGTAGCATGAAGCAGAGATCAGAAAGCTGCCCCACCCACATCGCAGCTTTCTATATACAGTACAGACCAAAAGTTTGGACACACCTTCTCATTTAAAGATTTTTCTGTATTTTTATGACTATGAAAATTGTACATTCGCACTGAAGGCATCAAAACTATGAATAAACACATGTGGAATTATATACTTAACAAAAACGTGTGAAACAACTGAAAATATGTCTTATATTCTAGGTTCTTCAAAGTAGCCACCTTTTGCTTTGATGACTGCTTTTCACACTCTTGAAATCAGTGTCTCAGCCCCTACCTCATATTGTCCTCAGATTACTTAGCAAAAAGAGTACCTTTAACTCGGAAATGCATTTCAGAGAAAAACACACTTTAACCCCTTAATAACATCTGACGTACTAATACGCGTCTGTGCCCTGGGACTTAAGAGCCAGACCCGTATTAGTACGTCATATCTTTAATGCGGCACCGCGACTTAAGTCGCGGTGACAGCATTAAAGTTACGGTGCCATCCTACCTCCTGGTAGATGGCGTCATCATCCCGGGGGCTGTCGCCGCCCCCCCGCACCAGCGATCGCTGTGATTGGCTGTTCAAATCTGAACAGCCAATCACAGCATTTCTCACTGTTTCCGGCAATGTGATTGCCGGAAACAGTGATCTGCAGCCTAGGATCGGTGCTCCTATGAGCACCGATCCTAGGATGTTGATAGGACACCCCAGCCCTGGCCCCGGACTGCTATGATCGGTGCGATCGCCGATCACATCGATCGCACCAATCGTAGCGCGACCGCGCGGTGACAGGGCGGTCATGGGGCGGTGACCGGCTTGTGACCTGCCTGTCACCGCCCCATGACCCCCTGTAATGTGACTCAAGCCCCCAGACTGCTGTGATTGGAGCGATCAATGATGACATCGATCGCTCCAATCAGAGTACCTGAATACAGGTGACCAGGCGGTCACAGGGAGGTGTCACCCCTCTGTGACCCCCTGTGGTGCGTGCTCTGCTCCAGCCATGTCTGATTGGTGCAATCAGTGTCACCAATCAGATGGCTGGGGCACAACATGCACCACAGGGGGTCACAGAGGGGTGACACCTCCCTGTGACCGCCTGGTCACCTGTATTCAGGTACTCTGATTGGAGCGATCGATGTCATCAATGATTGCTCCAATCAGATTACCTCCACCTGTCACCACCCCATCATCACCCTGTGACCGCCCTGCAGACCCTCACATTTGGTGAGGATTTCTACAGAGCGATCACATCTGATGTGTCTGTGCTGGGCCTTGTAGTGCCACAGAATATTCTCACTGTTCCAGTCGCTGCTGCTGCCGCTGCTCCTGGATCTTCTGTTCCAGCGTCCTGGATCTTCTGCTCCAGCTCCTGGATCTTCTGCTCCTGACCTGCTGTGGTTCCTGCTCCAGAGCCTGCTGCTGATCCTGCAGAGAAGACTTTGGTAAGTCTGTTCTCCCCTCATCCACCCCAATCCCCCCTCCCCCCTCTTTTTACCCCCCCTTACCTTTTTTTTCTGCGTCCTGCAGCGGTCTCCAGCTCTGGTCCGAGTCTCCAGCTCCACTCCCGGTCACCAGCGCCGGGCTCCTGGTCACCAGCGCCAGGCTCCTGGTCTCCTGCACCGGGCTCCTGGTCTCCTGCACCGGGCTCCTGGTCTCCTGCACCGGGCTCCTGGTCTCCTGCTCCGGGCTCCTGGTCTCCTGCACCGGGCTCCTGGTCTCCTGCACCGGGCTCCTGGTCTCCTGCTCCGGGCTCCTGGTCTCCTGCACCGGGCTCCTGGTCTCCTGCTCCGGGCTCCTGGTCTCCTGCTCCGGGCTCCTGGTCTCCTGCTCCGGGCTCCTGGTCTCCTGCTCCGGGCTCCTGGTCTCCTGCTCCGGGTTCCTGGTCTCCTGCTCTGGGTCTTCTGTTCCAGTCCTGCTGACCCTTTGGTAAGTCCATCTCTGATCTCCCCTCATCCACCCCAATCCCCCTCTTCCCCCTCTTCCCACTCCCCTGTCTTTTTACCCCTCTTCCCACCCCAGTGTCCCTGTTAATTCTTTTGCTTCTGTTCTCCAGCTCCAGTATCGGTCTCCTGCACCGGGCTCCTGGTCTCCTGCACCGGGCTCCTGGTCTCCTGCACCGGGCCCCTGGTCTCCTGCACCGGGCTCCTGGTCTCCTGCTCCGGGCTCCTGGTCTCCTGCTCCGGGCTCCTGGTCTCCTGCTCCGGGCTCCTGGTCTCCTGCTCCGGGTTCCTGGTCTCCTGCTCCAGGTTCCTGGTCTCCTGCTCTGGGTCTTCTGTTCCAGTCCTGCTGACCCTTTGGTAAGTCCATCTCTGATCTCCCCTCATCCACCCCAATCCCCCTCTTCCCCCTTTTCCCACTCCCCTGTCTTTTTACTCCTCTTCCCACTCCCCTGTCTTTTAACCCCCCTTCCCACCCCAGTGTCCCTGTTAATTCTTTTGCTTATGATCTCCAGCTCCAGTACCGGTCTCCTGCACCGGGCTCCTGGTCTCCTGCACCGGGCTCCTGGTCTCCTGCACCGGGCTCCTGGTCTCCTGCACCGGGCTCCTGGTCTCCTGCTCCGGGTTCCTGGTCTCCTGCTCCGGGCTCCCGGGCTCCTGCTCTGGGTCTTCTGTTCCAGTCCTGCTGACCCTTTGGTAAGTCCATCTCTGATCTCCCCTCATCCACCCCAATCCCCCTCTTCCCACTCTCCTGTCTTTTTACCCCTCTTCCCACTCCCCTGTCTTTTTACCCCCCTTCCCATCCCAATCCGCCTCACCCCAGTGTCCCTGTTAATTCTTTTGCTTCTGATCTCCAGCTCCAGTACCAGTCTCCTGCTCCGTGCTCCTGGTCTCCTGCTCCGAGCTCCCGTCTTCCTGCTCCGGGCTCCTGTCTTCCTGCTCCGGGCTCCCGTCTTCCTGCTCCGGGCTCCCGGTCTCCTGCTCCGGGACCCCGGTCTCCTGCTCCGGGCCCCCGGTCTCCTGCTCCGGGCTCCCGGTCTCCTGCTCCGGGCCCCCGGTCTCCTGCTCCGGGCTCCCGGTCACCAGCTCCGGTCTCCTGCTCCGGGCTCCCGGTCTCCTGCTCCGGGCCCCCGGTCTCCTGCTCCGGGCTCCCGGTCACCAGCGCTGGTCTCCTGCTCCGGGCCCCCGGTCTCCTGCTCCGGGCCCCCGGTCTCCTGCTCCGGGCCCCCGGTCTCCTGCTCCGGGCTCCCGGTCACCAGCGCCGGTCTCCTGCTCCGGGCTCCCGGTCTCCTGCTCCGGGCTCCCGGTCTCCTGCTCCGGGCCCCCGGTCTCCTGCTCCGGGCTCCCGGTCTCCTGCTCCGGGCTCCCGGTCACCAGCGCCGGTCTCCTGCTCCGGGCTCCCGGTCTCCTGCTCCGGGCTCCCGGTCTCCTGCTCCGGGCTCCCGGTCACCAGCGCCGGGCTCCTGGTCACCAGCGCCGGGCTCCTGCTACGGGCTCCCGGTCCTGAAAGAACAGAGAGGACTTTGGTAAGTAATCTGATCTCCCCTCATCCAACCCAATTCCCCTCTTCCCACTCCCCACACATTTGTGCGCACATCCAGCAGCCGCCGAGTATTGATCGGTGGCATAGTTCACCAATCCACACTCGTGCTCGCTGTTTGCACCACATACAGTATTTCCTTTTTCCACACACTCTAAATAAAGTACTGACACACACACACTCTCAAAGAATTGACACACACGCAGCACATACATAACAAACAATGTCCAGCTCATCCCAAACTCATTATTCAGCGGAGGAGGCATACGCTATTCTTGCCTCCGACACTGACAGTGAGGGTGAGGATCCCACATTTCTTTGTTTTTCCGACTCCTCGTCGTCTTCCTCCTTCTCTTCTTCCTCCTCTTCCTCAGGTTCTGCTGGCCCGCCCCGCCGTCGTCGCAGGAGAGATGTTCCAGCGCCCCCCACTACTGAGCCTATATGGACTTCGCCCCCCGAAAATTATGAGCCGCTGATTCCTGATTTCGTAGCGGAATCAGGAATCAAGTTTGACACCACCGGCCTCACAGAAATAGACTTTTTCAAAGTCTTTTTCTCTGAGGATTTTATAAACCTCATGGTGGGCCAAACTAATTTATATGCTCATCAATTTTTAGAACAAAACCCCTCTTCATCATTTTCTAACTGGTCTCCTGTAGACGCAGTAGAAATGATGAAGTTTTGGGGCCTGGTCCTTCTTATGGGGATCTTGAAGAAGCCCGAGCTTCGGCAATACTGGAGTGTTGACGTTTTGTATAACACTCCAGTGTTCCGAATGGTCATGCCCCGGACACGTTTTCAGGCCATCTACAAGTTCTTGCATTACCAAGATAATGCAAGGTGTCCTGCACGCGATGACCCGAACTTTGATCGTCTTTTCAAAGTTCGGCCGGTCATCGAACACTTCAACAACAAGTTTGGTGAAGTGTACGTGCCCCAAAGGGACATTTGTGTGGATGAGTCCTTAATTTCTTTTAAGGGGCGGCTTGGATTCCGGCAGTACCTGCCCAGTAAGAGGGCAAGGTACGGGATCAAGCTGTATAAACTTTGTGAGAGTACCTCAGGATACACTCACAAGTTTAGAGTTTATGAAGGGAAGGACTCCCGGATTGAACCCCCTGAATGCCCCCCTGTTCTGGGAGTGAGTGGGAAAATTGTGTGGGACTTGGTGCACCCACTGCTTGATAAAGGTTATCACCTCTACGTGGATAACTTTTATACAAGTATCCCGCTCTTCCAGTCCCTCTCTGCGCGACGTACCGCAGCCTGCGGTACTGTCCGCAAAATTCAGAAAGGCCTCCCAAAGACGCTAATTGGGCAGCTGCTCAAGAGGGGTGAGAGCAGAGCCCAATGTAGCGACCACCTGTTGATGGTCAAGTACAAGGACAAAAGGGATGTCCTTTTCTTGACCACCATACATGGTGATGGCAGCACACTCAGCACTGTACGAGGTTCCACTACACAGGTCGTCAAACCAGACTGTGTAGTGGGGTACAACAAGTACATGGGGGGAGTTGATCTCTCTGATCAAGTCCTCCAGCCATACAGTGCTTTGAGAAAGTCCAGAGTGTGGTACAAGAAGCTGGCCGTGCACATTGTACAGATGGCAATGCACAATGCTTTCCTTCTGTCACAATGTGCAGGCCAGACTTCTGCGTCGTACCTTCAGTTTCAGGAAACAGTTATCAAGGCCCTGATATTTGGCAGCGGTGACAGAGAGGGCCCCAGTACTTCTGGAATTGAAGGACCAAGAATTGTACCAGGCCAGCATTTCCCAGAGCAGATCCCTCACAGCGGAAAAAAAGGAAAGTCACAAAAGAGGTGCCGAGTGTGTTATAAAAGTGGAATACGCAAGGACACCATTTATCAATGTGACACCTGCCCTGACAAACCTGGCCTGTGTATGAAAGACTGCTTCAAAAGGTACCATACTTCGATGGACTATTGAATTAACTTCTGAAGTATAACAACCTGACGAACACTGCACAGCTGACGTAGTGTTCGTCAGGTTGTCATACATCAGTTGTGTAGTGTTCGTCAGATTGTCCTACACAACTGATGTATAACACTACATTACAAAATTCAAAAATCAACTAACACTACCAAAAAGGGGGCACTTCTTGGGCATTTCCACTGTTTAGGCACATCAAGGGCTCTGAGAACATGACATGACGCCCGCAGACCATTCCATCAAAGTCTGCGTTCAAAAGCGTCACTCCTTCCCTTCCGAGCCCTTACATGCGCCCAAACAGTAGTTTTTTTCCAACACATGGGGTATATGAGTACTCAGGAGAAATTGCACAACAAGTTATGGGGTGCAATTTCTCCTAGTACCCTTGTGAAAATATTTTTTTTTGCATTTTTGTGGAAAAAATGTTTTTTTTTTATTTTCACAAGTCAACATTATGATTTTCTGAGAGGCACCTGGGGGTTCAATGGGCTCACCACACATCTATATAAGTTCCCTGGGGGGTCTAGTTTCCAAAATGGGGTCACTTGTGGGGGAGCTCCAATGTTTAGACACACAGGGGCTCTCGAAACGCAACATGGTGTCCTCTAACAAATTGGAACCATGTCGCATTTGGAGAGATCCTGTGTGTCTAAACATTGGAGCTCCCCCACAAGTGACCCCATTTTGGAAACTAGACCCCCCAAGGCACCTATCTAGATGCATAGTGAGCACTTGGAACCCCCAGGTGCTTCACAAATTGATCCATAAAAATGAAAAAGTGTTTTTTTTTCACTTATTCAATTTTACGAATCAATTTGTGAAGCACCTGGGGGTTCCAAGTGCTCACTATGCATCTAGATAGGTGCCTTGGGGGGTCTAGTTTCCAAAATGGGGTCACTTGTGGGGGAGCTCCAATGTTTGGGCACACAGCGGCTCTCCAAACGCAACATGGTGTCGCTAACAATTTGAGCCAATTTTGCGTTAAATTTGTTAGCGGACACCATGTTGCATTTAGAGAGCCGCTGTGTGCCCAAATATTGGAGCTCCCCCACAAGTGACCCCATTTTGGAAACTAGACCACCCAAGGCACCTATCTAGATGCATAGTGAGCACTTGGAACCCTCAGGTGCTTCACAAATTGATTCATAAAAATGAAAAAGTGTTTTTTTTTTCACTTTTTCATTGTTACGAATCAATTTGTGAAGCACCTTGGGGTTCCAAGTGCTCACTATGCATCTAGATAGGTGCCTTGGGGGGTCTAGTTTCCAAAATGGGGTCACTTGTGGGGGAGCTCCAATGTTTGGGCACACAGGGACTCTCTAAATGTAACATGGTGTCCTCTAACAAATTTAACGGAAAATCGGCTCAAATTGTTAGCGACACCATGTTGCGTATGGAGAGCCGCTGTGTGCCCAAACATTGGAGCTCCCCCACAAGTGACCCCATTTTGGAAACTAGACCCCCCAAGGCACCTATCTAGATGCATTGTGAGCACTTGGAACCCTCAGGTGCTTCACAAATTGATTTATAAAAATGAAAAAGTGTTTTTTTTTTCACTTTTTCATTGTTACGAATCAATTTGTGAAGCACCTGGGGGTTCCAAGTGCTCACTATGCATCTAGATAGGTGCCTTGGGGGGTCTAGTTTCCAAAATGGGGTCACTTGTGGGGGAGCTCCAATGTTTGGGCACACAGCGGCTCTCCAAACGCAACATGGTGTCGCTAACAATTTGAGCCAATTTTGCGTTAAATTTGTTAGCGGACACCATGTTGCATTTAGAGAGCCGCTGTGTGCCCAAATATTGGAGCTCCCCCACAAGTGACCCCATTTTGGAAACTAGACCACCCAAGGCACCTATCTAGATGCATAGTGAGCACTTGGAACCCTCAGGTGCTTCACAAATTGATTCATAAAAATGAAAAAGTGTTTTTTTTTTCACTTTTTCATGGTTACGAATCAATTTGTGAAGCACCTGGGGGTTCCAAGTGCTCACTATGCATCTAGATAGGTGCCTTGGGGGGTCTAGTTTCCAAAATGGGGTCACTTGTGGGGGAGCTCCGATGTTTGGGCACACAGGGACTCTCTAAATGCAACATGGTGTCCTCTAACAAATTTAACGGAAAATCGGCTCAAATTGTTAGCGACACCATGTTGCGTTTGGAGAGCCGCTGTGTGCCCAAACATTGGAGCTCCCCCACAAGTGACCCCATTTTGGAAACTAGACCCCCCAAGGCACCTATCTAGATGCATTGTGAGCACTTGGAACCCTCAGGTGCTTCACAAATTGATTCATAAAAATGAAAAAGTGTTTTTTTTTTTCACTTTTTCATTGTTACGAATCAATTTGTGAAGCACCTGGGGGTTCCAAGTGCTCACTATGCATCTAGAAAGGTGCCTTGGGGGGTCAGTTTCCAAAATGGGGTCACTTGTGGGGGAGCTCCAAAGTTTGGGCACACATGGGCTCTCCAAACACAACATGGCGTCCGCTAATTATTCAAGCAAATTTTACAATCAAAAAGTCAAATGGCGCTCCTTCCCTTCCGAGCCCTGCCGTGCGCCCAAACAGTGTTTTTTCCCCAAATATTGGGTATCTGCGTGCCCAGGGGAAATTGCACAACAAATTTTGGGGTCCATTTTTTCTTGTTACCCCTGTGAAAATAAAAAAAATTGGGTCTAAAGTAACATTTTTGTGAAAAAAGTTAAATGTTCATTTTTTTCTTCCACATTCAAAAAATTCCTGTGAAGCACCTGAAGGGTTAATAAAGTTCTTGAATGTGGTTTTGAGCACCTTGAGGGGTGCAGTTTTTAGAATGGTGTCACTTTTGGGTATTTTCTGTCATAAAGACCCCTCAAAGTGACTTCAAATGTGATGTGGTCCCTAAAAAAATGTTTTTGTAAATTTTGTTGGAAAAATGAGAAATCGCTGGTCAACTTTTAACCCTTATAGCTCCCTAACAAAAAAAAATTTTGGTTCCAAAATTGTGCTGATGTAAAGTAGACATGTGGGAAATGTTATTTATTAACTCTTTTGTGTGACATATCGCTCTGATTTCAGGGCTTAAAAATTCAAATTTTGAAAATTGCAAAATTTTCAAAATTTTCGCCAAATTTCCGTTTTTTTCACAAATAAACGCAAGTGATATCGAAGAAATTTTTCCACAATCATGAAGTACAATATGTCACGAAAAAACAATCTCAGAATCAGGGGGATCCGTTGAAGCGTTCCAGAGTAATTACCTCATAAAGTGACAGTGGTCAGAATTGTAAAAATTGGCCCGGTCATTAACGTGCAAACCACCCGCGGGGCTTAAGGGGTTAAAAACTGCTGGGGACTGAGCCACACGGTAGACTAGTTGGACAGGCAGGTCACCAATGGCTTTTTCCCGCTCACTGCTCTTGAGTGACATGACTCTCTTACATGCGTGTATAGCAGTGGTGTGAAACCTTAGGTTCACGGTCTGTTTACGGCCAGTGATGACCTTTTCTCCACCACCAGACAGATTCCCTGGGACCGCAGTGCTTGGATCATCAGCGGCATTTTGACAGCTGGCAGCCCTTTAATTTCTTTTTTCTCTGTGAGCATGCACACGCAGCATTCACTCCTGAGCCAGTGGCTTGCATTAGGATGCACTTTGCGGGTGGAGTTAGGGCGCAATGCACTCAAGTCCCACAGGAGAATACAGCAACGGCAGCTCCTGTATCTCCTGTGATGTCTATACCGCAGCCCCGTGTCTCCTTTGATGACTATACCCCACTCCCGTGTCTCCTGTGATGTCTATATTGCAGCCCCGTGTCTCCTGTGATGTCTATGTTGCAGCCCTGTGTCTCCTGTGATGTCTATGTTGCAGCCCCGTGTCTCCTGCGATGTCTATGCTGCAGCCCCGTGTCTCCTGTGATGCCTATGCCACAGCCCCGTGTCTTCTGTGATGTATATGCCGCAGCCACGTGTCTCCTGTGATGTATATGCCACAGTCCTGTGACTCCTGTGATGTCTACGCCACAGCCCTGTGTCTCCTATGATGTATATACTGCATCCCCTATGTCTCCTGTGATGTATATACTCCAGCCTCAATGTCTCCTATGTGATGTATACAGCTTTTTTGTATCCTATGTTATGTGTGAATAGTAGTCTCGGTGTCTCCTATGTGATGTATATACAGCAGTCTTGGTGGCTCCTATGTGATATATACTGCAGATCTCCCACTACTTGAATTCTATAAATTTGATGTGAGCAGTGATCAATTTCCCACTGTGAGGAGACATGCAGTGTAATATAAATCTGTGTTCAGTACGACTTACTGCTCCAAGTTCTTTCCAAACCTATTACCTCAAAGAGTCAACTTCACTCCAGACCGAAGCAAACCTGAAAAAGTAGTTACGAGCAGCAACATCGTCCATACCAACTAACATCACAGCTGCACTAAAGAGTAGCAGTTCTAGCCATCACATTAGGGCTGAGTTAATTAAATGTCAACTAGATGTAGCAGTGTAATTCAAGTTAGTAATTTTGTACGGCCCCTGAAGGATGCTATAAATATTGTGACAGAGTCACTGGTTTTATATGCGAGGGGAGGTATGTGTCACTCAGGATGCTCTCCTGTCTGAACTAAGACCTACGGAATTTCTGCCAGCATGTTATATGCTGAGGGTTACCTCTTTAAAAGGGTGTGGTTTATGGGAATGACGTAGGGAGGGAAGTCATTCCCCATACCTCCCCTTCAGGGTGTGGCTGGACAGGGTTTAAATGTTCAGTCAATTTGTTTTCCTGTGTGGAGTGTGTGGTCTGGAGATTGAAGTCTCCAAACTGTGTGTGGCTGATGCCAGAGAGCAGCACCGGAGGACTGGTGTTGTTGGAACTTCACAGGACTATCTGCAGCCGGCAAAGGCATTGCTGGCTAGAGGACACTGTTATATTTCATCTTTTGTTTTCCCATTAACCTCAAGAGGGACTGTTTATTTTTATGGGACGCTGCCAGAGATTATGCAGCAGAATAAACCCGCAGAAAGTTTACCTAAACCGTGTGTCCTGTGTCTACCTCCGGAGAGCCGAGCAAGTCGCTTTACCACAATATCCAAATGGCCCTTAGCTAAAAAAAAAAGTTCTTCACCCCTGGTGTATAGCAGAAGACGTGTCAGTATGCACATATAAAGCGCCATGGAATAAATGGCGCTATAATAATAAATAATAATAATAATGTGGGGAGAAGCTGCAGGAGACCTTGATTTCGATTAGTCTCCTGTGTCACTCAGTCCCTGGCGGTTTTTAAAGTATGTTTTTCTCTTAAACACTTCAGCTTTTTAGAGTTGGACATATCTGGCTGATATCATGCCTGTGGATGGGGAAGCATGGATCAGCAGGCAGGTTCACTTTAATATTATTGGTAGCCATTTTTAGGGATTAAGTGCCAGTTTTTGAATACAGATTGCAACAAAGATTTACTTTTTTCTATGGGAGTTGTTTTGTTTGCTTTCGATTGGATAGGATTTCATCTATAATTCACATTGACGGGTCTTCTGGTAGATCAGCTCCTTTTATACATGCCTGCCAACTAGTCATTTCGCCCAAGGAGTATTTTCTTGGCAGCAATAATATAATAGCTATACCAGCATAGTCATATTATGATCATTACAGCTAGAACTATCCATACCATTTACATCTACTTTATGAGAAGATGCCAAGTGGAAGCCATGTGTCTTGTCATATGGAAGAAATACACTGGCACAATGGCCATGATTCATTCAACAGCTGCAGCCTGTTTTGCAAACCCAGTGACTGCTAAACAGGATTCACGTCCATTTGTGCCTTGAAGATTTTGTGCCGGCATGTGCAGTCTAACAGAAAATGATCTGTCTCCCTCGATCTGTGTATTTTTGGATCTTTTTCCTTCAATCTAAGGCTATGTTCACACATCATGTTTTTTTCAGAGTACATTTTCTGCAGCAAAACCTGTTCAGGATTTTTGCTGCTGTTTTCTTGCTTTTTTTTTTTCAGCGTTTTTTTCACTGTCCTTTTGTCTCTGTTATGCATGTACATAAGCCTCAGTGAAAAAAAAAATCTCATTCTGGTTTAGGCACAAAAAACGCTGAAAAAACTCTGAAAACTTGACACCTGCGTTTTGGTGCATTTTTTCAGCGTTTTTTCACCACCCTTTACTTCCAATGGGTGAAAAAACAATGAAAAAACGCTGAAAGAAGTGACACACTCTATTTTGCAAAAAAACATGCAAAGCACAAAATCCTGAAGAAAAAAAAAAACGTGTGCATGAGATTTCTGCAATCTCATAGACTTTGCTGGTACTGCAAAACACAGCTGAAAATTTGCATAAAAAAAGGCATCAAAAAATGTGGAAAAAAAGATGATGTGTGAACATAGCCTTAGTAGAATATTTGACGTTTGTAAAGGTGAAAAATGTAATAAAGATAGCATGCATGCAGGTAACCATAGACACTTGCAGTCGTAATCAGATATTCCTGCACCTGTAGCACCACAACACTTTCTGATCTCCCCTAGACGTTTTGCTGTTGATTGATTTGGGCAGTTGTATTATCGCATTTAGGGCTCGCTCACACTGCCGTATAACATGGCCAAGTGCTTTCTGATGTTCTATCAGATAGCACTTAGACCAATGTTATACTATGGGGCAGTGCAAATCTGCAATTTTTTTTCTCACATTGATTTGGCATGAGAAAACAATTGTAGCATGCTTTGGGTGTATCCAATGATCGGATCATGCACATATAAGTCTATGGGTGCGTGTGAAGTATAAGACTGCACTCAGATGTCACCTGAGTGCATTCCGATGTACATGCACAGAGACAATGGAGAAGATGGAAAAATTAAGTTCTCCGTTTTCTCCGAACCTGTGATCCGATTCGCTCATGTGAGAGAATTGGATCACACTAAGGCCGGTTTCACACGTCCGCAAATCTCTGGTACCGGAGATATCCGTGTCCTGTATGCCCGTGTGTCCAAGTGTGTCTCATGTGGGGCAACCGTGTGCCGCCTGTGTGCCGCATCAGGATCACACGAACATGCGCCTGGGAATCAGCGCTACAGGTAGCGCTGTTCCCAAGCGCCGGGTGCTGAACACTTCCCTCATCATTGTTCTCTGCAGGCGCTGTGATCTGCACCAGCAGGGACAATGATGAGGGTAGTGGTAGTCTTCTCCCGGTGTCCACCTGTGTAAAAATAAGTATAAAATAATAAAATCCATATACTCACCTCTCCTAGGTGTTCCCCGCTGTAATCCATGCAACCGCTGCTGCTGTGGAGCTGGGGAGAATGAGCCACTGCGGAGCTGCAGCTCAGTGAGTTCTCCCCGGCTCCACGGTAGCAGCGGTTGCATGGATTACAGCGGGGGACACCTAGGAGAGATGAGTAAAAGGATTTTATTTTATTCTTATTTTTACACAGGTGAACACCAAGAGTAGACACTACTACCCTCATCATAGTCCCTGCTGGTGTTGATCGCAGCGCCGGCAGGGAACCATGATGAGGGCAGCATTCAGAACCGGCGCTTGGGAACAATGCTAACAGTAGCGCTGATTCCCAGGCGCCGGTATGTGTCACACAGATGACACACAGATGTCATCCATGTGGGACATTTTGCGGACCGTGTATCCTCAAAAAAACTGACTTGTCTCATTTGAATGGGTCTGCGTGTGTCAGTGTCTCCGGTACGTTTGGAAACTGTCACCACTCGTACCGGAGATACTGACGTGTGAAAGAGACCTAAGATGACACTCGGATCAATCTCTGATAGAGTTGGATCCTAGTCACATTAGCATAATCGAGAGGATCTACGGCTGTGTGAGTGAGCATTTAAAGTGACACTTGTTGTGGTGTAAAAAGTTGCATAGGAATCGTATATGATCCTCTTAGAGATCACATAAGAGAAGTCACAAAAAACTCAAAAAGATTCTTCAAATAGAAATGGAAAGAATTGTTCTTAGTGGCATGTTTTTAAATGGAATCTGGCAGAAGGTTTTTGCTATTTAATCTGAGAGCAACATAATGTAGCGGTAGAGAGTCTGATTGCAGTGATGTGTCACTTATTAAACTGTGTCCTGTAGCTTCAATACAATCAGTGTTTTATCAGCAAAAGATTATCACTAGAGGACTGGGTTTCGTGTGCAGGCCAGTCTAGCTAATCTGTGTAACCCCGCCCTCACTACTGATTGGCAGCTTGCTTACAATGTGTAATGTACACAGGAAGCTTCCAATCAGGGGTGTGGGCGGGGTTATACACAACTCAGCATTCTGAATACTGCTACATCTACAGCAGAGAAAACATGGATTCTATTCAAACTTCAAAAAGCAGTCTAGTAAATGATACATCACTGGAATCAGGCCTTCTGCCCCTACAAAATGCAGCTCTCAATTCCTATAGTAAAAACCTGCTGACAGTTTCCCTTTAAGGGTGGGAGTGTAAATTGTTTGCACTGAACTACAGAAATGGAAGAATTGCTGTATACTTTTCTTGGATCCATTCTTGAAGAGTATTGCATGGTAGAGCTGGTATGGGGGTAGCTTGATCATTTTTAGGGTGTCTTGGGTTATCTATTTTTAAAGGGTTAATCCCATTATTAAAAGTTCAAAGTTCCAAAGGATAGGATATATCTTGCGTGGGGGTGTGATTGCCGGGACTTCATCCATGCCATGAACACAGCTCTGAAATGCCCCATCGGAATTGATCGGTGGCTGCACATGTTCACCATTGCTCCATTCTCTGTGGGACTGCTGAAGATTGCCGAGAGCTGTACTCATCTCATATCTCCACTTGCACAGCCACCAATCAGTTCCGTTGGGGCATTTCAGAGTCTTGTTCCCAAGATACATGAGGATCCCAGCGGTCGGCCCCCAAATTATCATCTATCATTATGATAGGTGATAACTCTTTGATTCGTAAGAATGACCCCTCTAACCCCTTTTCCACCTTGAGTTTTTCCGTTTTTGCGTTTTTGTTTTTTGCTCGTCTTCTTCCCAGAGCCATAACATTTTTATTTTTCTGTCATTGCAGCCATATGAGGGCTTGTTTTTTGGGGAACGAGTTGTACTTTTGAATGGCACCATTGGTTTTACCATATCTTGTACTGGAAAATGGGAAAAAAATTTAAAGTGCAGTGAAATTGCCAAAGAAATGCAATTCTACAACTGCTTTTTGGATTTTTTTTTACCATGTTCACTAAATTCAAAAACTAACCTGCCATTATGATTTCCCAGGTCATTACGATTTCGGAGATCCCAAACATGTATAGTTTATTTTTTATTTAAGTGGTGAAAAAAATGTCCAAAGTTTTAAAAAAAAAAGTCGCCATTTTTCGAGACCCGTGGCGTCTCCATTTTTCATGTCTGGGGCCAGGTGAGGGCTTATTTTTTGTGCGCCACGCTGACATTTTTATTGATACCATTTTGGGTAGATCCGATCTTTTGATCTCCTGTTATAGCAATTTATTGCAATGTTGTGGCGACCAAAAAAAAAGTAATTCTGGTCTTTTGATTTTTTTTCTCATTAAGCCATTTACCAATCAGATTAATTCTTTTTTTATAGTGATAGATTGGGCGATTCTGAACGCGGTGATACCAAATATGTGTATATGTGATTTCTTTTTGTTTTATTTTGAATGGGGCGAATGGGGGATGATTTGAATTTTTATATTTTTATTTTTTTTTTAAATATTTTTAAAAACATTTTTTTTCTACTTGTCACCAGCTTCAATAGTCTCCATGGGAGACTAGAAGCTGCGATCATCCGATCGCCTGTGCTACACAAGTGAGTAGCTAAAGTGCTCACTTGCTATGAGAGCTGACCGCTCATAGCATCCCGGCAATGACAACCGCAGGGGTCTCCTGCAGACCCCAGGTTGTCATGCCAACCCATTGGCGATCTGTGGTCATGTGACACGAGCGCTGATGGGCGGGACTAGTGACGTCCTTCCACCGCGGCCATGTTAAATGCCGCTGTCAGAGATTGACAGCAGCATTCAATATGTTAACAGCCGCAGGTGGATCGCGATTCCACCCGCAGCTGTTAGGGGCACATGACAGCTGATGAGATCAGCTGTCATGTGCCCGAAAATACGTGTGCTCATCGGCGGAGCCTGCATGGGGTACAGGGATGCGACCTTGAACTTATGAGTACGTCCAAGGTCGTATAGGGGATAAGAAGAATCTGTCTTTTCTCTATTTCTCCATGAAATAAGAATCTTTTCTTCAAGCTCTGTTATGCCAATTCTCTTTTATTCCTCCTAGAAATGTATTAATAAATTGACAACTGGGTGTTGCCAGTCTCTACACTCTCATATTGTCCAAACAGAGCTGACATTATCAGATGATGTAGGGACACGCCTCTTTGCCAGTGTGGTGTAAATGTAACTATACATTTTTATACTACATTTCTACATTTTTCCATAAATAGTATAAATATATGAATGATATTTTCAGTATTTGAGACAAATTTCAACACAGAAAAAAAATTATATCACTGCAAATATTTTTGTCTGTTTATTCATTTAACAACCTAACAACTAGTGTTGAGCCACCCCCGTAGTGTTCGAGTTCGGTTCGGTTCGTCGAACACCCGTGTGTTCGCCGAACTGTTCGTCGAACTGTTCGTCGAACACCTTCGAACACCGTTAAAACCAATGGCAGGCAAACAAAAACACATAGAAACACATAGAAAACACCTTCAAAGGTGTCCAAAAGCTGACAAACTGCTCAGAAGACACAACTAACACATGGAAAAGTGACAAGTACATATAGTCATGAGAAAAGAAAAGAGGTGGAGGAGTAAAAGGAGGGGGAGACACAGATATAGGCATGTCATGCCCTTCTAAGATCCAAAAAGTGAGAAGCCGACACGTTCAGTCCGCTCCTGCAAGTGCCACCTCCGTGTCGCCGGGTTTGTGCCAGAGCCGCGGTGAACCCTGACGGCCAGCCCCCCTCTCCCAATACTGGTGCCTGTCCGCTGGTGGGTCGAGCGAGCCCCCCTGTGGTGGAGGCAGCTCTAAGCTTTTTAATTTAAATTGTCTCTCTAATTTGAATGAATACACTTTAAATCCATTTACAAGGATCTATTGGAGGGCAAGTCTCATGCCAGCAGCCGCGTAATTCCAGCTCCAGTAGCGTCCACTAAAGCTGCTGCAGTTAAAAAGCTTTTATAAGGATCGAGCTCAGCTGTCCACCGCAAGGCATCCTACTGCCAGTCCCAGCCCCTATGCCTTGGGGTGCCTCCTGATGCTCTTCACTGAGTATCCCGTGGTCCCGAAGCATTTCCTTTGAAAAAATTAAGTGTCCAAACTACAGGTGGTGTAGCTTGCTTAACAGCCGGGATAATCTGCTGACTAGCAGACACTGCTACTAGGCACAAAGTATTTCCTGGGCTAGATGCAGTTAAAAATTTGTAATTAGATACTCTCGTTGGATGCTGAGAAAGCATTCCATAGAGTCTCCTGGCACGCCATATATGATTCTCTTAAAAAGCTTGGGGTAGGGGTCTAGGGGACCCTTTTATAGCCAAAATCACGGCCCTGTATCGCAATACGTCACCTAGGCTGAAGATAAATGGAACTGTAGCACCCTGAGGGCTCGGTTGCTACAGAGGTATTGCACCTCACCCAGAGGTGTGATATCTCACTCTCAGGTAAGGATGGAGTGTGGATCAGGACCCGACACCTGCATGCATTACACCACATTGCCGTGGGGCAGGGCGGCCAATATGCCCCTGAGATGGGCACGACAGTCCCTGTCCCTGGCTGGAGTGGGGGGAGGGAACACTGAGGAAGGGGAACCCTGTAGTGCAGGAGCAGGGAGGAAGCAGTTCCTGGGTGCATTGAGAAGGGAGTATAAAAGGTGGGCACCATCTTAGTTCAGTGCAGAGAAGTCTGAGCAGAAGTGGCAGGGAGCAGGGGCTCTGCATGAGCTCTGCTCCGGAGGTGGGCCTAGTAACAGAGGCCCAGGCCTGGAAGAGGGAGAAGGAAGGAAGAGGAGCGGAGAAGGCTCCAGGAACGAGGAACGAAGGGATCCCAGGGGTGCGGACGGGCGAGTCGCCACCGCACGCCCGAATCCACCTGCATGGAGGGGTCAGGCCAAAGGGGGAGACCGGTCCCCGAAACTAGTGGAGGCAGGAAACGACCCTCAGCTAGAAACCGGAGGCTGTGACATTTTATGTGGCGCAGCCCCTCGCTACACCCGCTAGGAGGGCAGCACATAGGGTCAGGGAAACTGGCGCCAAGTTTACCAAGAGGAGGCCCGAGGCAGCCGGACAGAAGGGTTGGTAAGAAAGGCCAGACAAAGGACACACAAAGGGGGTCCTGTGAAGCGCTCCAAAGTTATCTGGGAGTTGTCTGAGCCCCTCACCTGGTGAGCACAGTACGACGTGGGCAGCCGTTACCTGCAGACATGGTCTGGATAATAAGAACTGTGAGTAAAGGCCCTGGACTGCATCACTGACTCCGTGTCGTTACTGCTGCTGCCCTGCACCATCACCCCCATCCTCCGCATACACTGCCCTGAGGCTATACTCCTCCCGTGGGGAGTTATGCTACGCTCTGCTGCACCCACAACACCAGCCTCAGCGGTCTGCCCTGCAGCGGCGGTTCACTCTGACCGCAATCCACGGGTGGCGTAGTCGGACATTTAAACATCAAAACCACATAAATAGTTCCGCCACTGGTTTGACCACCCTGAGCCACGGAATCGGGTCGCCGCCACGAAGACTACAACCACCAGCATCCACCAAAAAGGGTCCGGCTCCTGGTGTCCCAAGGCCCAGGGGGTGCATCAGAACATTTTCATCACCTTTCACAATCACCAATGGGACAAGGCAGGGATGTCCTCTGTCCCCTCTCTTATACATCCTAGTGACGGAGCACCTGCTCTCATCAATTCGCCATAACCCCAATATTAGGTGGATTGAGGTGGGAGGCACCGAGTACAAGTGCTCCCTATTTGCTGATGATGTACTAGTATATATCACTCAATCACATATATCCATCCATGCTGTTATGGCTGAAATAGATCACTTTGTTACATGGTCAAATTTTAAAATCAATGCAGCGAAGTCTGAGGCCCTCGATGTCTCCCTTCCCAAATCCATATGGGATTCCACCCAGTCCAACTTTCCCTTTGCCTGGCCCTCACAGGGTATCAAATACTTAGGAATTCCTATTCATAGAGACCTCTCCCATCTATGTTATCTTAATTTTGGGCCCTTTATTGAACAACTCCATACAGACTACGGTTTTCAAGTTAGAACTGTAAGATTCACTACGTGAACCACTGGTGTTTTGTGGAAAAGCACATGTACACTGTGTTCCAAATTATTATGCAAAAAGTGTTTAGGAGTGATAAGGGAAGAATTTGTTTGTTTGTCAGTTAAACTCATTGATGGTGATGTGTGTCAGGGCTCTTTATATCACTGTAAGCAATTGCAGACACCTGTGCTAATTAGTTTGGCAGGTGTGTCCAATGAAAGGCAAGACTACTTAAGAAGGCTGTCTCACATTATTAAGCAGCCTACATTTTCTGCCAAAATGGGAAAGAAAAAGGATGTGTCGGCTGCTGAGAAGCAACAAATTGTGGAGTGTTTAGGTCAAGGCATGACTACAATCAACATTGTGCGATGATCAGGATGAAGTGTCTTGGCAATCAAGAAGTATGTAGCTGATTCACAGTACACACGTGTGCGTGCTGATAAGGGCAAATTGAGGACTCTTTCCTACAGGCAATTACGTCAGGTTAAAAGAGCAGCGGCAAAAAAGCCTTGTCATAGCAGCAGACAAGTTTTTGAAGCTGCTGGTGCCTCCAACGTCCCCCGAACAACAAGATGCAGGGTCCTTCAGAGGTTTGCATCTGTGCATATGCCATCCTGTCGACCTCCTCTATCCACTTCACACAAGCAGAAACGGCTCCAGTGGGCCAAACATTACATGAAGACTAATTTCAAAACTGTTTTGTTCACGGATGAGTGCCGTGCAGCGCTCGATGGTCCAGATGGATGGAGTGGAGGATGGCTGGTTGATGGACACCCCACGCAAACACGGCTACAGCGCCAACAAGGAGGAGGTGGAGTAATGTTTTGGGCTGGAATCATGGGGAGAGAGATTGTCGGCCCCTTTAGGATCCCTGAAGGCGCTAAAGATGAACTCCATAATGTATGTGGATTTTCTCAAACAGCACTTCCTGCCATGGTTCAAGAAGAAGAACCATGTATTTCACAGCAAGATCATTTTTTTGCATGATAATGCACCATCTCATGCTGCACATAAAACATCTGCATCTCTGGCTGATATGGGCATAAAAGGGGACAAACTTATGGTGTGACCCCCATGCTCCCCTGACCTCTACCCCATTCAGAACCTCTGAAGCATCATCAAAAGGAGTGTCTATGATGGCGGGAGGCAGTTCACATCTAAGCAACAGCTCTGGGAGGGTATTCTGTCCTCATGCAAAACAATTGAAGCAGAAACCATCCAAAACCTGACAAATTCAATGGACGAGAGAGTTCAGAAGCTCCGTTCGAACAAGGGGTCCTATGTGAAAATGTAACATCACCTAGAATAAAGTTTTGAGTTGAAAACTGTTTGATTTCAGTTTCTAATAACCTGCTAATGCTTATAATTTCAAAAATGACCATTTTTTTGGTCTTTATTAAAATGAAAAGGTTGATCGAAAAGTTTGGGGGATCTAAGAGTGTGGCAACCCAGTAGTCATGATTACTTCGAATTCTGACAATATGAGGGTCATGTTGCAGGTAGTGCAGCAAGAAGGCACTTATGTGTCTTGCGCATCTCGGAGCCCCAAAATTATTTTCCGGGCTAGATGCAGCTAAAAATTATTATTAATTTTAAATCTGGTGGAGCTTAGTATAGATGGGCTAATAGGATCAGTGCTGCACACTGCGACAAAGCCCAAATTATTTTCCAGTCAAGATACAGATAAACATGATTAGTAATTTGAAAGCTTAAAACGGTTGGTAGGGTGATTTTAACCAATCATCAAGCTTTTACTCTCCCCAGGATGACACAGGGGTAGAAAAGTCGTTTCGGATCCATGATTTGTTCATCTTTATGAACGTGAGTCTGTCTACATTATCAGTGGAGAGCCGCATGCGCTTATCTGTCAGCATACCACCAGCAGCGCTGAACACACGTTCAGACAGAACGCTGGCTGCGGGGCATGACAAGATCTCCAAGGCGTAAGTGGCTAGCTCCGGCCATTTATCCAGATTGGAAGCCCAAAAAGAGCAAGGGTCCAGTGACACAGTCGTGGCTTCAATGTTTACTTGGAGATACTCCTGTACCATCGTCTCTAGGCGTTGACTATGTGTCAGACTTCTTGTCTCCTGTGGCCTTGCAAAGGATGGGCTAAAAAAGTGGTGAAATGATTCCGCAAAATTGATGTTACCAGCAGATACTGTGGTTCTGTTACGGTTTGAGTGCTGAACACTTGACGGTCCCACGGTTGGCAAGTTGGAACTGTGAGATTCACTACGTGCACCACTGGTGTTTTGTGGAAAAGCACATGTAAGATTCTGCAACAGTCTCTGCTGATACTCCTGCATGCGTGCATCCCTTTCTATGGCAGGAATAATTTCTGCAAATTTACTTTTGTACCGGGGATCTAACAGTGTGGCAACCCAGTAGTCAGGATTATTTCTAATTCTCACAATTCGAGGGTCATGTTGCAGGTAGTGCAGCAAGAAGGCACTCATGTGTGTTGCGCATCCAGGAGCACCAAGTCCCTGTTGTGTTGGTGGCGAGGTAACAATCATGCTTCCTTCCTCTGTCATCTCCCCCCAACCTCGCACAACAGAAATGTGATCAAGGTCTCCCTCATCTGATGAGTCTTCCATCAGTTCGTCCTCCACTTCTTCCTGGGCTCCTGCACCTTCCTCACTAGTTTGGCTGCTACCATGCGCCCTGGTAAAACCATCTCCCCCACCCTCACATGCCTGCCGCCTTGGTGCTGCCGACCGTCTGGACGTTGCAGATGTTAGCCCTTCCGCATACAACTCCTCCTCCTCTACTTCCTCCACCTCCTCTTGTGCCACCAGCTGACTCCGAATTCTGTTTAACATGTGCTCCAGCATGTAAATCACCGGAATAGTCATGCTGATAATGGCATCGTCAGCACTAAACATCTTCGTCGCCATTTCAAAACTGTGCAGAAGGGTGCATAGGTCCCTGATCTGAGACCACTCCTCCAGCGTGATTTGCCCCACCTCCGGATCTCGTTGGCCCAGGCTATACGTCAGAACGTATTGCACCAGGGCTTGTCGGTGCTGCCACAGTCGCTGCAACATGTGCAGAGTTGAATTCCACCGGGTAGGCACATCGCATTTTAGCCGGTGAAGTGGCAGGCCCAACGACTTCTGTAGAGATGTAAGTCGCTGAGCTGCGGGATGCGAACGGCGAAAGTGAGCACACAGCGACCGTGCCCTCTGCAGAAGGCCATCTAGTCTGGGATAGTGGGCTAAAAATTGCTGGACAACCAGGTTCAACACGTGAGCCATACAAGACACGTGTGTGACATTGCCCCGGCGAAGGGCCGCACCCAGGTTTGCAGCATTGTCGCACACGGCCTTCCCTGGTTTCAGGTCCAGTGGAGACAACCATTCTTGAAATTGGTTCTCCAGAGCTGACCACAACTCCTCAGCTGTGTGACTCACATTTCCCAGACATTTCAAAGTAAAAACCGCCTGATGACGTTGAGCCCTACTGCCAGCATAGTAAGGAGGTGTGCAGGATCCCTTCTGCGCAGTTAGAAAGCTTGTGGCATGACCAGACAGGCTTTGGGTGCAGGTGGAAGACCGAGAGGAGGTTGAGGAGGCAGAAGCAGTGGAGGAACTTTGACATAAAGAGGATTGACGCACAACTCGTGGGGACGGTAAGACTTGGACAGCAGCCCCTTGTCCTGCTGTCACCATAGTTACTCAGTGCCCAGTCAGCGACATGTAACGCCCCTGTCCATGCCTACTCGTCCAAGTGTCTGTGGTGAAATGCACCCTGTCACACACAGAGTTTCTCAAAGAAGCGGTGATGTTGTGTGCGACATGCTGGTGGAGCGCAGGCACACCTTTCTTTGAGAAGTAGTGCCGACTGGGCATCTGGTACTGGGGCACTGCGACGGACATAAGGTCTCGAAAATCCTCTGTGTCCACCAGGCGGAAAGGCAGCATTTCTGTAGCCAAGAGCTTGCAGATGGTGAAATTCAACCTCTTAGCTTTCTCATGGCTAGGAGGAAATGGTCTTTTATTTGTCCACATCTGAGGGACCGAGGGCTGGCTATTGTGCTTAGACGGGGTTGATAAGGGTGTCACCGGCAAACTGCCGGTCTGTGAGGAAGATGCAGGCGGACATGTTAGGTTGCCTTGATCCAAAGGTGGTGCTATCGATGTCGGACAGCGCTCAACACCAGCTGGTGTTACCACCTCCAAAGAAAATGATGACCTGCCAATCACGCTGGCTGTTGCGGGTAAAGATGTGGCAGGTCTGCGCCCCAAAACAGGTGTGACTGCTGTCCCCCCAGTCACAGAGGATGAAGAGGCCACGGATGCACAAGATATGGCAGACGGTGGTTGGCCCGGCCGGCTAGGCCGCATTGTAGCACACTGAGCTTCCCACTGCAACTTATGCTTCATGTCCATGTGTCGGTTCATGCATGAAGTACTCAAACTATGTATTTTTTGGCCTCTACTTAGCTTTTGCTGACAAATGTTACAGATAACACGAGTTGGGTCATCTTTATCGATCTGAAAAAATGCCCAGGCTATGCAAGGCTTAGCACCCATGCGACCTGAAGAGCCACCACGACTTGTGGTGAGAGGCAGAGTTGTGTTTGAGGATGCAGTTGTTGACGTGCTTCCAGTACTACGTCTCTGTCCAGGAAGGCGCAACCTGACCTCGTCGTCACTAGCATCTTCCTCCACCTCCTCTGCTGACCTCATCTCTTGGCTGACTGTGGGTTGACAGTAAGTGGGATCTCCAACCTCATCATCATCACCCTGTGCGTTATCACACCCGTCGTCCTCAGAGCCAACCTGTTTCTGCCCTGACAAAAAACTAAAGTTGTCGCTCCAATCAGGTATTTGAGTCTCATCATCGTCTTCCTTATTGTCTCCACCAACAGGAGTTACAGTTTGGGAATGAGGGTCTACATTATGGTCAGAACCTTCTGCGTCTGGTCCTGGATCCGATTCATAAAGATTCTGGGCATCAGTGCAGATCATTTCCTCGTCTGGATTCACAGAAGCGCTGGAGTCGACCTCTGATTCCCAGGCTATAGTATGAGTAAACAGCTCTGCAGACTCAACCATCTGTTCTACCTCATACTCAGACGGGCAGCTGGAGATTTGGGAGCTGTGAGGAAGCAAGTGCGATTGGGGTGACACCTTTGAGGACTGGAGTATTTGTGATGTTGAAGTTGATGTGGAGGAGAGCCCACTTAAAGGAGCACTTGATATCCGTTGAAGCACCTGCTGTTTTTGTGCCTCATCTGGAATTTGTAGCGATTGGCGTGGCCGTAAGAAAGGGATCTTATCACATTGTCCGCTAAAAGAAGTAGACATTTTAGTTTGGCAGGAAGATGGTCTTTCTTCTGCAGATGTTACTGTTGCTTTAACACCTACCCCACGGACACAACCTTTTTTCCCCTTCCCAACACGCCTATTCCCCTTTCCACCAGCAGCAGGCCTTTTTCCACTCATTTTGGTGGTTAACTAATTCACAACTCTGGAGTTGTTTGCACAAAAAAACAATGGATGGGAACCGAGCAGAGCTGAGTGGCCAAACTGTGGTATTAGGCCAAAACTATTGGCTGGGTTAGATGCAGAAAAAAATTATATTCAATTTGCAACCTGATGGAGGTCAGTATAGATGGACTAATAGAACAAGTCCCACACACAGCTAGAAGCCCAAATATTTTTTCAGAGGTAGATGCAGAAAAAAAATATATTCAGTTTGCAACCTGATGGAGGTCAGTATAGATGGACTAATAGAGAAAGTCTCACACACTGCTAGAAGGCCAAATATTTTTTCAGAGCTAGATGCAGACAAAAAATTATTTTTAATTTGCAACCTGATGGAGGTCAGTATAGATGGACTAATAGAGAAAGTCCCACACACTGCTAGAAGGCCAAATATTTTTTCAGAGCTGGATGCAGATAAAAATTATTTTTAATTTGCAACCTGATGGAGGTCAGTATAGATGGACTAATAGAGAAAGTCCCACACACTGCTAGAAGGCCAAATATTTTTTCAGAGCTAGATGCAGAAAAAAATTATATTCAGTTTGCAACCTGATGGAGGTCAGTATAGATGGACTAATAGAACAAGTCCCACACACAGCTAGAAGCCCAAATATTTTTTCAGAGGTAGATGCAGATAAAAATTATTTTTAATTTGCAACCTGATGGAGGTCAGTATAGATGGACTAATAGAGAAAGTCCCACACACTGCTAGAAGGCCAAATATTTTTTCAGAGCTAGATGCAGACAAAAAATTATTTTCAGTTTGCAACCTGATGGAGGTCAGTATAGATGGACTAATAGAACAAGTCCCATACACTGCTAGAAGGCCAAATATTTTTTCAGAGGTAGATGCAGAAAAAAAATATATTCAGTTTGCAACCTGATGGAGGTCAGTATAGATGGACTAATAGAACAAGTCCCACAGACTGCTAGCAGCAAAAATATTTTTTCAGAGGTAGATGCAGAAAAAAATTATATTCAGTTTGCAACCTGATGGAGGTCTGTATAGATGGATTAATAGAACAAGTCCCACACACAGCTAGAAGCCCAATATTTTTTCAGAGGTAGATGCAGAAAAAAAATATATTCAGTTTGCAACCTGATGGAGGTCAGTATAGATGGACTAATAGAGAAAGTTCCACACACTGCTAGAAGGCCAAATATTTTTTCAGAGCTAGATGCAGAAAAAAATTATATTCAGTTTGCAACCTGATGGAGGTCAGTATAGATGGACTAATAGAATGATGCTATGCCCAAAAGATTTTACTTCACTAGGTGCAGTAAAAAAATTGGTATTCTATATACAGGTGGTATATCTTGCAACACAGATAGGCTACTCCACTGACTAACACACTCTGCAATAGGCCAAAAAGGATTTGCTTTGCTAGATTCAGCCAAATGCTGTGAAAAAAACTTGCTCAGCACTGGCACAGACCTGCCTGGCAAAAACTGATAGGAACTGATGTAACCTAGTCCTGAAAAGGACTGCAATTACAATTAGTCTTTACTCCCACAATCTATCTATTTAAGAGCACAGACCTGCCTGATAAAAGTCGTAGGAAATGCTGTAACCTAGTCCTTAAAAGGACTGCAATCACAACTATTCCCTACTCCCAAGCTACCTGTAGATTTTTGCGAAAATTGGCTTGAAATTAACAAGATATAGCGCACACAGCAACAGCGGTGCCGTCTAACACGCAGCTGCAGCAGTGAGAAAATGGTGGCGACGGGGAAAATGGCTTGGTCTTATAGGGCAAGGACATGTGACATACACTGCCAATGACACATGCCCTTGCTTGTGTGAAAAAAGCACTTCGCTCCGTGTGTGCGCTGCTGATAGGCTGACAGATTGCACCTCCCCACTGTAAATGCGGGAAAGAGAAAAAAAAATGGAGATCTTCATTATTCCTGCAGAGATCCATCCCCTGCCCCTCCCCCCACCCCGCTGTACACTCAAACTGCGTATTAACATTAATTTTCATCATTACTGAGAAAAAATCCAGTTATGATTTTGGTGCACGAACAGTTATCGAACATAACCTCGAACAGCCGAATTTTTCTCAAATCGTTCGTGTTCGCCGAACGGCTCGAACACCGCCCAAAACAGCTCGAATTTGAGATTGGCGAACAGTTCGAGTAGAACAACGCTCATCTCTACTAACAACAAGAGATATTGGATTGCTGGTAAAATCTTTCACCTGATTTCACTAAAAAGAATGTATATTATTATGAAATAAATCTCTTAGACCTGGTGAAGCAGGTGTACTTGGTATGAAAACCTTTGCCATAATGGCTGTATAATACTGATAAAATGCTCATTTTAATATCATGGTGAACATGGGACAAATTTTCAAAAAACATCACAGAAAAAGATAAAGCCTTACCAACACCAGGTCAGATTACCAATCATGGGGGTCTGCTGCATCCTGCTAGTGCATAGGTGAGGACCCTTGACGTGAGTTGCAAGCTTGTGTATTTTGGCCAAAATATTGGACAATACCTCATGTGGTATATATTTTATATACTATTTTTCATCCTTTTTGCACATTTTTATGCAGGATGCAGCCAGGCCCTTTAGTGTTAGTTAGGGGAATTGGGGCATCTGTCTTTGTGGGGTGCACTCATAGTGCTGGACAGACTGCCTGTTATGATCTGCAACAAAAACTAAAGAAAGATAGGGGAAAGCTGTCCCTACAGTAAGACTAAGCTGAATCCCTACGATGTAGCAGGCTGACTGTTCCTAGCGAACAGACCCACCTTAGTCCTTGGCTAGTCTGAACGAAGACCTATAGCATAAGGGGAGGGGTCCCTAAAAGAACTAAGGACTGGGACAAAAATGGGACACCTCCTAAACAGAGAAGTTGTTGCAGAACACAAAAAGACAAGCTGACAAAAAGGTACTAGAGGTCCCAGAAGGACCAAGCGAACTAACAGAGAAAGGCAAACACTGAAGTCCAGCACAGCCAAAAGGGCGGAGCTGGAATATAAAGGCAGATGGTCACGTGACCGCAAAACACAAGATGGAAAAAACAAACAAGAGGGTTCTAACACTGCCTGATCTAATAGTATGGGCGTTATCAATAGGCTTTAAACCAGACACTGTGCATCACACTTATCTGTGTGACTGGCGTCCTATGCAAGCTCCATCTGTGTGCATGTATAATACTACACAGCCACCCCCTCCATGAGTTGGAAGGTCAGTGACTGGCTGTCTGCATCAGTATTTTGCACATGTGCTGCCCTCGCCTTTATCATGGAGGCCTGCTGCATCCTGCTAGTGCATTGGTATTCTCACCTGGCTTTATCTTTTTCTGTTATTTTAATATCAAGTTGGAAAACTTTAAAAAAAATGTCATTCTGAAATTGTGTTTTTTTTCCCAAAGTAAGTACACCAGCGTCATTAGGCCTCAGAGCTCTATTTAATAATGTAGGCAGCTTGTATTGTGAAATCTGGTGACAGATCCCTTTTAAAACAAAATCTTCCTTCTATAGTCAGCTTTATTATAATTTGTAACTTTTATTTTTCTTTTATAACTTTTGGGATTTTTCTTCTTTATTGGTTGTATTTTTTAATTGGAAACAAGTTCATATAAAAGTGGCTGTTTCTGCTCAGTTCTACTATCTAATCCCCATCTAGTTTAATGACAGATGTGCCTCAGACATTTAAATGAGATATTTACTTGGAATGTGGTATATATCTGTATTGTGACTTTCTAGGTGTATACTCCAGGAGCGCTGCCTAATATATTCTGCTGTAATTATGTTTTTGTTGTTTAGCAGATGTGCTTGACTGGAAGCCTGTTTAATCTTTTCACAGCACAGAGATTTTCGTGGCTTCTTCTTGCCCTATTTCCGTCAGCTATGGTTTCGACTGACATGTACATACTGTAAAGTGTGAAGTGAGTTGAAAGATAAAAGGAATGTTTTATAGAGGTCGTAAAAATTATCTCCTGGCAATGTTTTTTTTTTTATTTTACTTTTTTTTATGAAGTCCTAAGAATTTCTTCTTCTGTGCAATTTCATGATATTCTTCAGCACCCAAAAACAATCTAAACAGCATATTTTGTTGAATTCATATTTTGATTAGCATTATAATTGTTCTTAAATGAAATTTCTTACGAATGAATTATCGCTAACAATGCTTTAATGGTGTTTTAAGGTTTCCACAAACAGTGACACTCTTTCCTTCAGAATGTGCCAGGTATTGCAGGCTGTTAAATTAAATAACCACATTTTAAAACTATTTCATGTTCAGGTTCAACCTTTCATGCTTAATATATGTTTATAGAGGTTGAAGCTTGTTTTCTCACAAAAAAAAACCAAAAACCCCTTAGTCCGGTTTCACACGTCCGCATATCTCCGGTACCGGAAAAACCGGTATCGAAGATATCCGTGTACCGTGTGTCAAGGTGTGTCACACGTGTGGCAACCGTGTGCCGCCTGTGTGCCGCATCAGGATGGCGCCTGGGAATCAGTGCTACAGTTAGCGCTTTTCCGAAGCACCGGTGCTGAACTCTGCTCTCATCATTGTTCCCTGCAGGCACTACGATCAGCACTAGCAGGGACAATGATGAGGGTAGTAGTAGTCTGCTCCTGCAGTGTCCCCACCTGTAAAATAAGAATAAAATAAGAAAGTCCATATACTCACCTTTCCTACGTGTCCTCCGCTGTAATCCACGTGACTGGTGCTGCTGAGGAGCCGGGGAGAATGAGCGGCTCCGGAGCTGCAGCTCAGGAGTAGTGTCCTGTCACTCACTTTGTGCAGCTCCCGAGCAGCTCATTCTCCCCGGCTTCTCTGCAGCAGCGGTCACATGGATTACAGCGGGGGACACCTAGGAGAAGTGAGTACATGGATTTTATTATTTTATTCTTATTTTTACAGGTGTGTGTGGTGCCCCTGTGGGTTCAGTTGTCACAGAGGTACTGCATCTCACCCAGAGGTCTGGTACCCCACTCTCAGGTAAGGAGGGAGTACTGCCCAGGACCCACCCTCCTGCATCCAACACTACACCATTCCAGACCAGCAGGAGGAGCAAGATGCACATGTACAATGCTGAGCCCTGTCCCTGGTTGGAAGGGGGAGAATCAAGAGAGGGGGAACCATGTAGTGGGTGTGGGTGGAGGAAGTAGATCAGGGGAGCACTGTCAGGAAGGAGTATAAAAAGAAGGTAGAACGTTCTATAACAAGCCAGTCTCATGCTCCAGTGCTGGGAGCAGGAGTTCAGTGTGAGAAGAGAGAGCTGGAGTGGGAGCTCAGAGGGAGCTCCACTCAGGAGAGAGGAGAGCGGGCCTAGTCTGAGAGGCCCAGGAAAGAGTGAGAGAGGATGGGAGCAGAGGAAAGGCTCCAGAGACAGAGGGGATCCCAGGGGCATGGGGAGTGCAGGAAGCCACCCGTGCGCCCGAATCTACACAGACGTGGAGGGATCAGGCCGCAGAGGGGATCAGCCCCTAAACTAGTGGAGAACAACCAGGCTCAGCTAGATAACCGGAGGCTTCTGTACTTTCAAGGTGCAGCTGCCAACTACCACAATTATATCGCCGAAAAGGTGGCCGCATAGGGTCCAGGGGACTTCATGTCGCCCGACAAGATCCGAGGCTACCGGCTTGGGACACTGATTGTGAGGCGCAGGGCAGGAGGGCGAGAACCAGCGAAGTGAGATGACCGGAAAGGTACATAGAACGGGGTCCCGTTTAAGTGCTCCTGAAATACCTGAGAGCTGCTGAACCCCTTCCTTGGTGAATGCAGGACGACGTGGGTGGTTATAAGCTGGCAGCTGTAACCTGGAGCAGCGTGATAACTGTGAGTAAACCTTGAAGACTGCACCACACTGTGTCCTGGAATTATTGCTGCGCCATCACCAGCCCTGCACTACACAGCATAGCAACATCTAACTCATAACATCACTATCCTGCCCTGGAGCTAAGCTCTGCCTGTGGAGAGCTGAACCAACTCTGCTGCGTCACCATCAGCTCCAGTGGATCTGCACAGCAGCGGCGACCCCATATAGCCGCATACCACAGGTGGTGTCGCGAACATTATCTATAAAAACTTTATTCCCCTTTTACTTTTTCCCCTTTAATTGACCGCCCTGGGTCACGGACCGGGTCACTGCCACCATGACTACCCCGATACAGGACCGGCCCGGCTACCAAGTACCCCACGGCCCAGGGGGCGCGTCATGGGGACACTGCGGAATAAGACTACCACTAGCCTCAGCATTGTCCCTACTAGTGCTGATAGCAGCACCGGCAGGGAACCATTTTGAGGGCAGTGTTCAGCACCGGCACTTGGGAACAGCACTAACTGTAGCGATAGCGCTGATTCCCAGGCGCCGGTACGTGTCACACAAATGACACATGGATGTCATCAAATAGCTCTCACACCAGAACACCAAGGTGGAACATTCTAAAGTGCACAGTGCTATAGTCCCTATGGGACACACCCAAAGGAAACATCCACATCAAACAATGATACAAAATCAAAGGGACCACATAGGGAACATAATCATCATTACATGTATATAATCACCGACAGAACATAAACATAAAACATGCATAATCATAAATCAAAATGTGAATTCAAAAACATGATATCAATATACAGTATGTAATGTATCTGTCGAAAGAAGTTGTTGAAGCAGGAATAAAATTTCATTATCAAATTGAGGCCAGAGGGACAAGAACTAAAAAACAAAAGTAAAGAATTAAAATCTTAAGAAAACAAACATACAAAAATCTTATTGGAGAAAGGAATTATATGAAATCTGTTCATTGAGACCATAAGGAACAAGGGTGTTGAGCCTAAAGATCCACCCGGCTTCGATCTGAGCCAAGCGGTTCTTTATGTTCCCACCCCTTGAATTTAAAGTTATGTGGTCAATGCCACTCACTTTTAGTAAAGATGCATCGCACTGATGAAATAGCTTAAAATGTTTAGGTAAGGTTTTCAATGTGTCCACATCAATAACCGACTCAGCTGCCCTAAGGTCAAGCACATGTTCTCTGACTCTGCGTCTCAATTCGCGTGATGTTAAACCAACATATTTCAAATTACATGGGCATACGGCACAATAGATCACCGCCATTGTGGTACATGTGATTGGATGTAATATTTTAAAAGTCTGTTCTTCTTTTGCATCTGAAAAGGTAGTACATCTTACTATATTTGGACATGCCACACATGCACCACAAGGACGACAGCCCCAAGTGGGACCATTTGACCCAAAAAGATTTTTCGATTTAGTAACATAGTGACTATGGACTAGAAAATCCCGGCAATTTTTTGATCGTCGATATGTAATAGATGGTTTAGGGGGTAAGTATTTCACCAGAATGGGATCAAGTTGCAACACCTGCCAATGGCGGGATAATATATTTTGAACGTTCCGCCATCTCGAATTATATGAGGACACAAAACGTACCTTCTCTTGTGATCGGGTACGTAAATTTCTATTTCCAAGTGCTTCTTGTCTATTGGTGCTTTTTGCCCGCAGATAGCCTTTTTTAATGACCGCCATTGAGTAACCTCTCTCTCGGAACCTTCTACTCAAATCATCACTCTGTGATTCAAATGAAGTATCATCAGAACATAAATGTCTCATTCGCAAGAATTGTCCAACGGGTATCCCCTTTTTCAGACTATAAGGATGAGATGAAAAGGCGTGAAGTAGGTTGTTCGTGGATGTTGGTTTACGAAAAACATCTGTATGTACTGTTCCCACATCATCCACCCGTAGAAGGTTATCCAAGAATTCAATATTGTTTATCCCGGCTTTGTAGGTAAGTTTCAAATTGATGTTGTTATTATTAAGATGACTTATGAATGTATGAAGATCCTCCACAGAACCCTGCCAAATACACAAAATGTCATCGATATACCTACCTCAAAATTGTACCTTCTCAACCAATGGTATGGGTTCAGTAATAAAGATCTTTCTCTCCCACAGCCCCAGAAACAAATTTGCATATGAGGGGGCACAGGCTGCACCCATAGCAGTGCCCTGGAGCTGTAGGAAGAGATGATCATTAAAAAGGAAAAAATTGTGTGTTAACACATACTCCAATAGAGTGAGGATAAATGAGCTAAACTCACTTTCAATGTTGGTCATCGAAAGGAATGTTCTCACAGCTTCCAATCCGTCATAATGTTTGATAGAAGTGTATAAGGATTCACTGTCACAGGTTACAAGAATCATATCCTCCTCTAAATGTAGGCCATCCAGTTTACACAAAACATCCTTAGTATCTTTCAAATAGGAAGGTAAGGTTTCAACTATTGGGTGAAGGACATAATCAATTAGTTTCGCAATTGGTTCAGTCAAATTGTTATTCCCAGAGACAATTGGACTACCTGGTGGAC
This sequence comes from Phyllobates terribilis, assembly GCF_046119375.1. Taxonomy (NCBI): domain Eukaryota; kingdom Metazoa; phylum Chordata; class Amphibia; order Anura; family Dendrobatidae; genus Phyllobates; species Phyllobates terribilis. Next base: position 120,680,420 of record NW_027362762.1, on the reverse strand, counting down.
ATGAGAGATTCTTATGCACTTTAGGCAGCATGTAAAAAGTGGCCACCACCGGATATTCAATTGTTAAATATTCCATTTCCTTCTTGGTAATGATATTGGAAGCAACGGCCTTTTCCAAAACAGTCTGAAGTTCAACACTAAATGATAATAAAGGATTATATGTAAGTTTACAATAGTTTTTTACAACTCTTAGCTGCCTATATGCTTCCTTCTCATATAGTTCACATGGCCAAATGACTATGTTACCTCCTTTATTGGAGGGTTTGATGACCACATGAGTTCTAGCGGATAGTTGTTCAATAGCTAGTTTTTGTTCAAATGTACAAATATATTTGGGAATATTAGTTGGGATCTTTTTAAAGTCAGCGCTAACTAACTTCACAAACATCTCTATATTCGCATTAAGGGTCAGTGGAGGGAATTTTTTTGACCTAGGAATAAGAGCAGTAGGGAACTTACTGGATTGTGAAGGTTCCTGTTCCTGAAGTAGATCATTCAAAATTTTAAGAGCATCTTGTTCCTCCTCAGTTTCAAAAAGCACATTCATTTCTGACATGGGTTTATGATGCCATCTTTTCGGTACAAGTCTCCGAGCGAAGACATGTAAATCCTTTATGGCTATAAAGGGGTCAAATTTAGCAGAGGGAGAAAAACGAAGACCAAGACAAAGGACTTCAATTTGTGGTCCCATAAGTGCAATATCAGAGAGATTAATTACCTTATTAGTAGATTCTGTCATCGTAGTCACATGGTGCAATTTCATAGGTCTCTTGCCCTGACATGAAAAAGTGGGATAAAATTTCCTCTTATTATTCCTGGTATTACACATCTTCTGTGGACCAGATGAAATTGAATCAGCAGAGGTAGATGATGTAATAGAAACACTTCTTTCTCTACTTTTTTGCGGTGGTAATCTCCATCTATACACCCGATTGTTTTCCATGTCCGTTTGATCACGGACATATTTCCTGGTTTTGGTTTCCTTAATTTGCTTCTCCCAAGTAGAATGTAGATCTTCAATCTCTTTTTTAAATATTTCAATCTCATTATGATTTCATTATGAGTAAGTAATTATATTCATATTTATACTTTTAAAATATTACATCCAATCACATGTACCACAATGGCGGTGATCTATTGTGCCGTATGCCCATGTAATTTGAAATATGTTGGTTTAACATCACGTGAACTGAGACGCAGAGTCAGAGAACATGTGCTTGACATTAGGGCATCTGAGTCGGTTATTGATGTGGACACATTGAAAACCTTACCTAAACATTGTAAGCTATTTCATCAGTGCAATGCATCTTTACTAAAAGTGAGTGGCATTGGCCACATAACTTTAAATTCAAGGGGTGGGAACATAAAGAACCGCTTGGCTCAGATCGAAGCCGGGTGGATCTTTAGGCTCAACACCCTTGTTCCTTATGGTCTCAATGAACAGATTTCATATAATTCCTTTCTCCAATAAGATTTTTGTATGTTTGCTTTCTTAAGATTTTAATTCTTTTCTTTTGTTTTTTAGTTCTTGTTCCTCTGGCCTCAATTTGATATCGAAATTTTATTCCTGCTTCAACAACTTCTTTCGAAAGATACATATGTATTTATTTATTTATTTATTTTTTTTTGTGTGTATTTATTTTTGTGTACTTATTATTTTTTTTTATTTTATGTATTAACATGTGGACTCTCAATTGAATATATACATTATTTATATGTATTCTTACTTGTCATCACTTGCACTATGTCACCTTATAATGACCTTTTTTGGTCTCGTACGTTGGTTTATTTATTTATTCACTTATAATCATTTTTATTTTTTGTCACTTTTTATATTGCCTGGTGTGTTCCAAATGGTACCTTGGAACACAACATGCCCTTATTTATCCATTTACATATATATATTTGTTTATGTTTCCACTATTAAATTTTTTTCATGAATTTTTCCCTTATTATTTATGAATGTATAATTATATATTGATATCATGTTTTTGGATTCACATTTTGATTTATGATTATGTATGTATTATGTTTATGTTCTGTCGGTGATTATATACATGTAATGATGATTATGTTCCCTATGTGGTCCCTTTGATTTTGTATCATTGTTTGATGTGGATGTTTCCTTTGGTGTGTGTCCCATAGGGACTATAGCACTGTGCACTTTAGAATGTTCTACCTTGGTGTTCTGGTGTGAGAGCTATTTGAGTGTTCCAATGGTGGAACGCATCATCTATATATATGGGACGTATGTTCCCTTTGATGGCGTCACGTCCGTTGTTCTGGAGGTATGATTTGAGCACGTCATTTCCGCTTCTGGTGGGGCCTGTCATTTATGCGTTCCAGGGTGGAACGCATGGCTCATTCTTGTGGGACGCGCACTTCCGGTTTCGGGTGCCGCGGTCCGGGCGTGCTTTCCACGCTGGAACACACCATTGAGTATGAGATCCACTACCCACCAATGATTTTGAAGCAATACAGAAGGATTCTTTGAACACCAGCCCTTAATTGATGAGTTCATCCCATATCCATATGATTGGCCAGAGGGTATATATGTATATAACATTACCCCTGCTCTTCTCCATCATATACTCCTTGAGAAAGCCATCCGGCGAAACGGCGTTGGAGGTGGTGGGCCCTAGCTATATGGTATTTATATGGAATTTATTCCTTCCTATGTGTTTACTTGGTCACCTTTAATGTATTTATTTTAGCACTCTAATTTAGATACATCCACTGTGATTTAATTTATTTATATTTTTGGGCTGCTACTATATGTATCTATTTGCACTATGCACTTTAACACATAGTCTGGAATTGCTATTTATATTTTTCCTTTCATTGATCTATGTCCCACAGCAAATGAATTATTGGGTATTTATTATACTATATATCCCTGAGTCTGTTTTTCTGTAATTATGTTTTTTTGATTTATATATGTATGTATATTATTTTTTTTTATATAAATTTATTAAATGAATAATTTTAAAATGATCGTGTGGTTGTTCATTATATATCTGAGTGAGTCTTGTATTTAAGATTAATGAATAACCTAGTATAATAGACTATACCATTTCTAGATAGTTGTGTTGCTGTCTATTTAATGTAGTAAAAACCTAAGAAAGAAACAAAATGAACATATACCCTGCTATAAGTAAGTATCATGGTATGTTATTTATATGCACTATTGCTTTTTACTTATTTACAGCAGGGTATATGTTTATTTTGTTTCTAGCTTAGATTTTGTCTGTTTAATGACCAGTGTGAACATGCTCCTTTACATTGCATGTATTCCAATTTATATTCCAGTTCATTTCTTTCTGTTTTATTTAATGTAGTAATCTAATCACTTTTCTTTAATATAGTTTAATTAAAAATTCCCTACCGTTCTTTCTCTCCCCCTGTAATCTATTTTCCTACTTTTTTTTTTTCAATTTCCATATTGATGACGTTTTGTTTGAGAATCCCCAGTGCATGCTGGGATTCTTAAATGGGACATCATCAGGGGGCAACGGCTGCGATAACTACTTTCCCCGCCATGAAACAAAGTGCCATCAGTGACGTCTCTTTCGGGGGCTGTGCTGGTCTCTGTTCTTCCTGCTCGCCGCATTCTCTCATGTTTCAATGCACACTGATTTGTCATTACAGCCAGTGAGGGAGCACACTGACACTGCACATACAAAGAAATATAACACAGTGAGCAGTGAGATCATACTGAGCATGTGTCAGAACTGCCAACCGATGCATGCTCAGTAGAGCAGGAACTAGACCAGCCCCTGAAATGGGCATCACTGATGACACTTCATTTCAGGGTGGGGAAAGCAACTGTGGCAGTGACTCCAGGTCTGGCCCCCTGATGACCTCCCACATATGTATCCCAGCATACACTGGGGATTCCCAAAAGAAACATCATCAAAGTGTAAGTAAAAAAGCTGAAAAAGAGTAGTAAGGGAACGGTGGGCAATTTTTAATCAAATTATATTAGAAAAGTGATTTTATTATTACATTAAAAAAGCACTCCTCCTCCCATCAACATTTTTTATCCTTTTAATATTTTGCAGTCATCATATTATATAGCACTGTGCACTTACAATTGCTCAGTTTGCCTTTCTACCCAGTTAATTCTTCTCTTTTCCATTAGGTCTATGATATCACGAGATTAAAAACTGACTAGATGAATCCTTCTATGCTCTATGTAGAAACAGGAGGTCAATTTTCCCTGCATGAGTTATCACTGCAAAAGTCCCTGGCAGTGAGGGAGAAGAAAGAGAAGAATTATCTGGGTAGAAGGACAAAATGAGCAATTGTAAGTAAAATTTAATTTAATCCTAAATGAATATCTATGTAAAGAAGCACTCCTCCTCCCATCAAAGATTTATCCTCTTAATATACTGCAATCATCATATTATATAGCACTGTGTACTTACAATTGCTCATTTTGTCCTTCTACCCAGATAATTCTTCTCTTTTCTCTGCTTCATGTAGAAACAGAAAGTCTCTTTTCCCTGCATGAATCATTCCCCTCTTCAACTCATGATCAAGCTGCTCCCTCCTCCCCTCTGCCAGGGAGTTTTGCAGTGATAACTCATGCAGGGAAAATTGACCTCCTGTTTCTACTTAGAGCATAGAAGGATTCATCTAGTCAGTTTTTAATCTCGTGATATCATAGACCTAATGGAACAGAGAAGAATTAACTGGGTAGAAAGGCAAAATGAACAATTATAAGTACACAGTGCCTTATAATATGATGCCTGTAATATATTAAGAGGATAAATCTTTGATGGGAGGAGGAGTGCTTCTTTACATAGATATGCATTTAGGATTAAATTACATTTTGATTTCGGACTACCCCTTTAGTATAAGTAGTCTGGGCACAGACACAATGAGTATTTAGCCTAAGTGTAGTATTGTCATAATTGTACTCATCTGGTCATTTTTATCATATGTTGGATGCTGTGAAAATTAAACCCAAAGAGACAATGGCAAAATTGTTTTTTTCACCTCCCATACAAGTTTTCTTGTTTTTTAGTACTTTATATTGCAAAGTGAATGGTGTCATTCAAAACTACAGTTCGTCCCACAAAAAAATAAACCCTTTTGCGGCTGTAGAATTTTCTGCAGAACAGCAGCATAGCAAATCTGAATAGCAAATATCTAAATAAAAGAAACTTTTTACAACACTTAAAATAAATAAAAAAAGCCACTACAATCACTTCTGTGGCGCTTCTGTAGTCTGTTTCCTGGTCCTCTCTGTTTCCATATACCTGGTACCATGGAATGACGTCTCGGCACATGTGATTACTGCAGCTAATCACAAGCTGCAGCAGTCACATGGGAAGAGATGTCATTGCAGAAGGCTGTGTTGTACCAAGACTGGCAGGGGACCAGGCATGAGCCAAGTAAGTGCTTGGATCAAAAATTTTATTTTATTTTACTTTACAGGTTTGGAAATGAGCAGATCAATCTGTACCAAAATTTGTACAATTTGCTGTGGATTCGCCGCTGCTGATTTGAATTGAATTCTTGCGGAATTACAATGGAAAATTTTTCTATGAGTGAAAATTCCCACACTGCAGATTTTGTTGCATAAATTTCTGCACCTGAGAATAGATTCCACTTATCTGAATTGGGTTGTTTCAGATGAATGGGACACCTGGAAAACTTTCTGGAATAAAATCTGCACCATGAGAATTCATCCTTAAAGTTTCTAAGGACTTTTTATTTTTTGATAATTGGATAAAAATTCATTTTGGGACTTTTATACTGTACAAATATTTGTCAAGGAGGAAATAACTAGCCACTATAGAACCAGTATAGCTAGAAATCTGCAACATAACTGTGTGATACATGGAATCTTTAACAAATATATATTAGTTTATTTCTACACTGTAAGGATTTGTGCATACGACTGTTTAATTTGGATGAGTGCTATCCGTAGTTTTGCTGGACAGCACTCGTATCTAGGATATTCTATGGTTTGGTAAAAATGGAAAATCCAGGGGAATATGTAATAAAAGTTCTTCTTTTATTTGAACCAATTTAAAATATATCATGTCGCACATCCAGCAGACACACTGAGCGACCAACGCGTTTCAGCTTACACAGCCTTAATCATGGCCATGGTCATGGTTATTATTACATTTTCTGCAAGATTTTCCCTTTTTTCCTCACCATGTGATGTCTAGTCCAGTTCCTGATTAATCCATGTGGAATCTACATGAGCTGCTGGTGTGCACGTTTCCAGTGAGCTGACTTATCTTTTTTATCCTCCCTCCTCTTGCATTTTGGCTATGATATTCTGAGAGAGTCTGATCTTTGCTTCTCCTTGTAAAGTCTCTTTCAATTCTCTTTGCAGCAGGATAGAAAAAACTTTTTTTTTATATATTTACATATGTGGCTAAGGTCATCAGTCACAAGTTAGAGTTAAAGCTGCAGGGCTCACTCAGTTCTTATTGTTTGAGCTAATCAATTTACATAGTTGGTATAGCATGGGGCTCTTTAAATCAACATTCAGCTGGCTTTAATATAATATGCAAGTAGCATAGCAACAAACATCATTGTTTCACAACCAAGAGAAGACAACAATCAGGGTTATACAAATATGACCTTCTTGACCAGCCACAGAAATACACATACATTTACAAGTCAACACAATAGGGTATTTCGCTTGGATTAGCAAATCTAACCGACTGGCTCCTACAGACCAATTAGACGCTCCTAATCAACTCGTTACCTGCATTAAAGACAGTTTTCTTACATAGTCACCTGTATAAAAGACTCCTGTCCACAGACTCAATTAATCAGTCAGACTCTAACTTCTACAACATGGGCAAGACCAAAGAGCTTTCTAAGGATGTCAGGGACAAGATCATAGACCTGCACAAAGCTGGAATGGGCTACAAAACCATAAGTAAGACGCTGGGTGAGAAGGAGACAACTGTTGGAGCAATAGTAAGAAAATGGAAGAAATACAAAATGACTGTCAATCGACATCGATTTGAGGCACCATGCAAAATCTCACCTCGTGTGGTATCCTTGGTGAGAGATCAGCCTAAACCTACACGGGGGGAACTTGTTAATGATCCCAAGGCAGCTGGGACCACAGTCACCAAGAAAACCATTGGTAACACATTACGCCTTAAAGGTTTAAAATCCTGCAGTGCCCGCAAGGTCTCCCTGCTCAAGAAGGCACATGTGCAGGCCGGTCTGAAGTTTGCCAATGAACACCTGGATGATTCTGTGAGTTATTGGGAGAAGGTGCTGTAGTCAGATGAGACAAAAATTGAGCTCTTTGGCATTAACTCAACTCGCCGTGTTTGGAGGAAGAGAAATGCTGCCTATGAGCCAAAGAACACCATCCCCACTGTCAAGCATGGAGGTGGAAACATTATGTTATGGGGGTGTTTCTCTGCTAAGGTCACAGGACTACTTCACCGCATCAATGGAGCCATGTACCGTAAAATCTGAGTGACAGCCTCCTTCCCTCCGCCAGGACATTAAAAATGGGTCGTGACTGGGTCTTCCAGTAAGACAATGAGCCAAAACATACAGCCAAGGCAACAAAGGAGTATCTCAAAAAGAAGCACATTAAGGTCATGGAGTGGCCTAGCCAGTCTCCAGACCTTAATCCCATAGAAAACTTATAGAAGAGTTGAAACTCTGAGTTGCCAAGTGACAGCCTCAAAATCTGAATGATTTAGAGATGATCTGCAAAGAGGAGTGGACCAAAATTCCTCCTTACATGTGCGCAACCCTCATCATCAACTACAAAAAACATCTGACTGCTGTGCTTGCCAAAAAGGGTTTTGTCACCAAGTATTAAGTGTTGTTTACCAGAGGAATCAAATACTTATTTCTCACTGCAAAATGCAAATAAATGTATCTAATTTATACAATGTGATTTTCTTGATTTTTTTGGGATATTCTATCTCTCAATCTTAAAATTAACCTACCCTTAAAATTATAGACTGTTCATGTCTTTGTCAGTGGGCAAACGTACAAAAACAGCAAGGGATCAAATACTTATTTCCTTCACTGTATAATGCATAAACTTTACAGCCAAATCTCCGGACTGCCAATCTGTGATTGCTTTGAGTGCATTATTGAATTTCAATGCGTTTGTTTCGTGGAGAGCAGAAGACCCAGAGTATGTTCTTGGGTTAATAATATCACCTATTTTGCATCTAAGAAGTTATTGCCTTGTTTCAAAGTTTAATGTTTCTGTCTCATTTAAAATTAAGAACTTGTAAAGCAATAAGACTGTGAATTTTAATACATTCAGTTGCAGAGGTCCTAGAAACGAAACATAATCTAAATGCAAATTATTTTGTAAGTGTATTACCTATATAAGAAAGGTTAGTGCAAGGAGAGTGCTTTGATTTTTTTTAAACAGCTTCTCAAGTAAGTCAACGAAAGAACTCTAATTCTTTAAATAGGAAGAGATTCAGTTTTTACTTTGTTTTTTAAAAACTTAGGATAGGAATTTTTTCAGGCAATACAGATGTGACATGCAAAAGTAGTGCTGTTGCAGAGTGTGACATGCACAAAAGTAGTGCTGTTGCTTTAAAAGCATTCAGCAACTATTAGAAGTAACACAAGCACATGACACAGGAAGTGTTGTGCTCCAGAAGCATCCAGCAACTAGAGGGGTTAACACAGTCACAGGAGAAGGGGAATATTTTAGCAGAGCCCCAAGGGGATTATGGGGAAGTTGTTTACTGTCTGGCAGGAGCCAAAGAGAAGGGTGGTGTGTGTGTTCTGTATCTCACAGAAGCGCCCATGCAAGTGAAAAGGATTCAAGTCAGGAGTGAAGCTAAGCACAGGTCAGGTAGAGTTCCTGAACTAGCAGTGCAGAGTATTGTCAGGCATAAAGACAAGGACTGGAAGAAATAGTGTCAAAGGATTCATCTCCCTCAGCAAACCCTCCCCCCTCCTCCATCTCACTGTGCTGTAAAGAATGCTGTGTTCATTAATGTGCCTTTGCATTAGAACTGTGCTGTCCTGTACTACTGGGAAGACTGTGAACTGCTGTGCTGCTAAGGAAACTGTACTGTTTATCACTGGAGCCTGTTGCTCATAAGACTTAACTTGCACTGGCTGTGTGGCTTCTTATTAAATGCTACTGTTCTACCGTTTATGAGGACTCTTGTCAAGTGTGTCTGGTCAGCAAGGGAAACAACCTACCCCCATGTGCCTGAGAGAAGCTGCAGCACATGGTCTATGGTCGCCGTGAGTAACGGTTCCCCCAGGATTCCAAAGAATTCATGTAACATGTCTCGCCCCTATCTGAACCTAGCAGCGTGCGTGAAACACAGATAACAAGAATGTAACAAATAACTGTAGGGATCCATAGCTAAACTTAAAAGTGGATCCAGCAATTATTATACTCATGTGCTGTAATACTGCCATACAGAGCTCACACTTACCACTGTATAATACTGATATCAACACACAGAGCTCATATAATTTTGCCACAATGCTCAAATAATCCTGCTAGACAAGTCAATTTAATAATGCCATACTGAGCCTAAATACAACCACTCTATGACGCTCTTATAATACTGCTATATACTATTCAAGTAATACTGCCATAAAGACTTCACATAATACTGATATACGGACTGTGCATAAAACTATTAAATCTTTTTTTCTGTCTCGTGGGATCAGATACATCTCGATGGCTATTGTGATAGTGATCCATGATCACTGGGGGACAGTAGGACCTCTACTCATATTTAGACACCTGGGCATTGAGCTCTATCATGGTTCTTCATCGTAATTTGTGAAAAGTGGTGACCATGTCTTCTCAATAAAATGGATAAAGAGAACTAGTTACCCTATCACAGAATCCGATGTTTCGGTGCTTACTCATCTTGTTTTCAAAGTTTTTCTGAAGCCAAAAGGGAAAAGGAAAAGGCAAAAATCTTCATTGAGAAACATCATGTTTCTTTCTGCTGCAATCAATTTCTGCTTTTAATTAAAAAAAAAAGTAGGGGAAAATAAGGCTCATGAGATGCTAGGGGGCCACCTTCATAATAATGGTAATTTCTTTTATTTCTCTTTAGCAATAACATGTGGTTTGCAATAGACGTTTGCCCTATCCTCGTTGTTATAAAAATATTTTTTAATGTGGATCTTGATATTCCAAAAATTCTGATAATCTACAAACAGGTTGTAGCACAAAACTGCATGATAATTTAGGATTTCACAAAGCCAGAACCGGCAGAGTAAAGCAATCACGAGACTCCTGTGAATAAGATAAAAAAGTGATATTGGCATATTCTGCATTGTCATTTCTGGCTCTCTTCCTTACATTGTCTGTCCAGCTGGAAATGTTTTTCACGTGTCCACCTTTTTAACCAAAATAGGAACATAATTCTGAGCTGGTTTATTTCTCAATATATTTCGATAGCAGTTAGAGCCTTGTTTCTTATAAAAGACTACTTGAAATTCATTGCTTAGATTCTGATATACAGGTGCTTCTCACAAAATTAGAATATCATCAAAAAGTTAATTTATTTCAATAGAAAAAAAAATGAAACGCATATATTATATACAGTCATTACAAACAGAGTGATCTATTTCAAGTGTTTATTTCTGTTAATAATGATTATGGCTTACAGCCAGTGAAAACACAAAAGTCATTATCTCAGTAAATTAGAATACGTTATAACAACAGCTTGAAAAATGTTTTTAAAATCCAAAATGTTGGCCTACTGAAATGTATGTTAAGTAAATGCGCTCAATACTTGGTCGGGGCTCCTTTGGCATCAATTACTGCATCAATGCGGCGTGGCATGGAGGCGATCAGCCTGTGGCACTGCTGAGGTGTTATGGAAGCCCAGGTTGCTTTGATAGCAGCCTTTAGCTCGTCTGCATTGTTGGGTCTGGTGTCTCTCATCTTCCTCTTGACAATACCCCCTAGATTCTCTATGGGATAAAGGTCAGACGAGTTTGCTGGCCAATCAAGCACAGTGATACTGTTGTTTTTAAACCAGGTATTGGTACTTTTGGCAGTGTGGACAGTTGCCAAGTCCTGCTGGAGAATGAAATTTCCAACTCCAAAAAGCTTGTCGGCAGAGGGAGGCATGAAGTGGTCTAAACTTTCCTGGTAGATGGCTGCACTAACTTTGGTCTTGATAAAACATAGTGGACCTACACCAGCAGATGACATGGCTCCCCAAACCATCACTGATTGTGGAAACTTCACACTAGACTTCAAGCAGCTTGGATTGTGGGCTCTCCACTCTTCCTCCGGACTCTGGGACCTTGATTTCAAAGTGAAATGCAAAATTTACTTTTATCTGAAAACAACACCTTGGACCACGGAGCAACAGTCCAGGTCTTTTTCTCCTTGGCCCAGGTAAGACGCTTCTGGCATTGTCTATTGGTCATGAGTGGCTTGACACAAGGAATGCGACACTTGTAGCCCATGTCCTGGATACGTCTGTGTGTGGTGGCTCTTGAAGCAATGACTCCTTCAGCAGTCCACTCCTTGTGAATCTCCCCCAAATTTTTCTTAGCAATCCTTTCAAGGCTGCGGTTATCCCAGTTGCTTGTGCACCTTTTTCTACCACACTTTTTCCTTCCACTTAACTTTCCATTAATATGCTTGGATACAGCACTCAGTGTACAGCCAGCTTCTTTAGCAATGACCTATTGTGACTTACCCTCCTTGTGTAGTGTGTCAATGACTGCCTTCTGGACATCTGTCAAGTCAGCAGTCTTTCCCATGATTGTGGAGCCTACTGAAACAGACTAAGGGACCTTTTTAAACATGTAGGAAGCATTTGCAGATGTTTTTTTGTTAATTATTCTAATTTACTGAGATAATGACTTTTGTGTTTTCACTGGCTGTAAGCCATAATCATCAACATTAACAGAAATAAACACTTGAAATAGATCACTCTGTTTGTAATGACTCCATATAATATATGAGTTTCACTTTTTGTATTGAAGAACTGAAATAAATTAACTTTTGATGATATTATAATTTTCTGAGACGCTCCGGTAGAACAATTTTTTTGTGGGTTTTCAGCCCCCATGAGAGGGAGTTTAGTAGTTTACTGTTACAAATAGAACATAGTATGCAGAAAGTTCTTAAAGCGAACCTGTCATGTCCCAAAACGCTATTAAAAAACAAAATAATAACAAAATAAGCACATACCCTGTAGTAAATAAATAGTAATAGTGCATGTAAATAACATGCGGGGCTTAAACCCTCACCTTGTGTCAGCCGACCTCAATATACACTGTGTTCCAAATTATTATGCAAATAATATTTTCTCAGATTTTCCCAAATTACCTATATGAATTGCAGTCATTGTAATTTTCCAGTCAAATAACTATTAGAGTACAATTGAAAGGTTTTTGTACAAACTGCCTATGATAACAGTATATTTTTTAAAAAATAAAAAACTCAAACTGCACTCAAAATGCATGTTCCAAATTATTATGCACAGCAGAGTTTTCAACCTTTTAATTTTAATAAAGAACAAAAAATGGTCATTTTTGAAATTATAAGCATTAGCAGGTTATTAGAAACTGAAATCAAACAGTTTTCAACTCAAAACTTTATTCTAGGTGATGTTACATTTGCACATAGGACCCCTTGTTCGAAAGGAGCTTCTGAACTCTCTCGTCCATTGAATTTGTCAGATTTTGGATGGTTTCTGCTTTAATTGTTTTGCATGAGGACAGAATACCCTCCCAGAGCTGTTGCTAAGATGTGAACTGCCTCCCGCCATCATAGACACTCCTTTTGATGATGCTCCAGAGGTTCTCAATGGGGTTGAAGTCAGGGGAGCATGGGGGCCACAGCATAAGTTTGTCCCCTTTTATGCCCACAGCAGCCAGAGATGCAGATGTGTTATGTGCAGCATGAGACGGGGCATTATCATGCATGAAATGATCTCGATGGTCCAGATGGATGGAGTGGAGGATGGCTGGTTGATGGACACCCCATGCAAACACGGCTAAAGTTTTGAGTTGAAAACTGTTTGATTTCAGTCTGTAATAACCTGCTAATGCTTATAATTTCAAAAATGACCATTTTTTTGTTCTTTATTAAAATGAAAAGGTTGAAAACTCTGCTGTGCATAATAATTTGGAACATGCATGTTGAGTGCAGTTTGAGTTTTTTATTTTTTTAAAAATATACTGTTATCATAGGCAGTTTGTACAAAAACCTTTCAATTGTACTCTAATAGTTATTTGACTGGAAAATTACAATGACTGCAATTCATATAGGTAATTTGGGAAAATCTGAGAAAATATTATTTGCATAATAATTTGGAACACAGTGTAGATGGGGACAAAGCAGGATCAAGACCCAACTCTGCAAACACCTGCCCATGTGAAGCTATACAGATGAAATATACATCGATGACATGCCTATTTTCCAACGTATGTTCCGGCTTACTTCTTTGAATTTGCCGTATTATCTTGTATTTTGTACAAACAGGGGTGTGGATCCCCTTTTTGAGCTAGGCATCTCATTTATATAGTTTCCAATGGGCAGGTGTCTGAACAGTTGGGTCTCAGTCCTGCTCTGCCCATATCTACTGTATATTGAGGTCTGCTGACACAAGGTGAGGTTTTAATATTAGAGGATAGGACCGTCCCGATTTCGTACACCTTGTCACAGTGGGATGGCTTTTATGCTTTTTTTATTAAAATACTGTTAATTAAGTGCCCTATGTAATTTACATGTACTATTACTATCTACTTAATACAGTATATATTCCCATTTTGTTTTTTTTCTTGGGTTTTGTCTGTTAAATGGCCACAGTGTGAATGTGCTCCTACACAGTGCACATATTCTCCTAACTTATGTTCCGGCTCAATTCTTTGGTTTTCCCAAAATGCTATTAACCTGCAGATATTGGGTTAATCTGCAAGTTAATAGTGTTAAAAAAAAAAAAACCTGAAGGTGTGAACTGAAACATAAATTGATGTGCATGCAAAATGTAACTGCATGTTCACACAAGGCCATTAGACAAAGAGAAAATAAAGACAAGAAAAATACCCAAATGATTAAAAGTAAATGTAAAAATCGCACAGTGCAAAAATAATAATAAATAATAAAGGGTATTTAGTTAACATAATTTTGATCAAAATAATGTAAAAGCTGTCCCGCCACGTCACGGCATCCCTTGTGGGACAGTCCTAACTCTAATATTAAAAACCTTACCATTTGTCAAGTGACATACATATGGACAAGGACAGAGAGACTGGATCCCTGGTGCAAGCATAAAACCGAGGCAGGATCAGCGTCCCAGCCCAGACAAAGGGCGGCCACACCCTTTTATATACACTCAAGCATACTAACTGCAAAGAAAAAACCTGAAGGTGTGAACTGGAACATAAATTGATGTGCATGCAAAATGTAACTGCATGTTCACACAAGACCATTAGACAAAGAGAAACCAAAGACAAGAAAAATACCCAAATGATTAAAAGTAAATGTAAAAATCGCACAGTGCAAAAATAATAATAAATAATAAAGGGTATTTAGTTAACATAATTTTGATCAAAATAATGTAAAAGCTGTCCCGCCACGTCACGGCATCCCTTGTGGGACAGTCCTAACTCTAATATTAAAAACCTTACCATTTGTCAAGTGACATACATATGGACAAGGACAGAGAGACTGGATCCCTGGTGCAAGCATAAAACCGAGGCAGGATCAGCGTCCCAGCCCAGACAAAGGGCAGCCACACCCTTTTATATGCACTCAAGCATACTAACTGCAAAGAAAAAACCTGAAGGTGTGAACTGGAACATAAATTGATGTGCATGCAAAATGTAACTGCATGTTCACACAAGGCCATTAGACAAAGAGAAACCAATCATTTGGGTATTTTTCCAAGTTAATAGTGTTCTAAAGCCATGCGGCCACTGCAGAGACTGGCTGCCAGGAGAAAATTAACGTTAGCCATAGAGTCACAGCCGGCACGGCTTCAGTCACTGCTGAGTACATAGTAAGTGACAGCTGTAACCATGCCCTGGCACTGACTGACAGCTGGCTCAGCAGTACATGACATTATAAAATGAAAAGTGCAACTTGTGCTGAAAAAAATAAGCCCTTATACGGCTATGTGGACAGAAAAAAAGATATGGCTATTGGAAGAAGAAGAAAAAACGAAAGCGCAAAAAACAGGAAGTAGCCATGTCAGGAAGGGGTTAATCACCTCATTGATTGCAGCCAAGTGCAGGGATTTCAGCATATGTCATTGATACTCACTATCGATATGTTTTGAATATTTTGTTTCAATTTTTTCTCCATTTACATATCATTAACATGTCAATCAATATTGTGATTTCCATAGTGCAACAACTTTTCCTTCTTAGTGTTGCAAAATCAATATAGACAATTAAATGGATTCACAATTTTATGATATTTTTATGCACATGTGGAAAAATGTAACACTATATTTACAGATAAGTCATGCTGTATGGACTTGTAAAGTTTTGCCCCTTGTTTACCAGTATTCTAGTCTTTCAATGGATGTTGACGGACATTTCAGATTATATAGTCCTTCGGTGGCCCAGTTTAGAACATGACCCAAGAAGTATGTAGTAAATATAGTGAAAGACTCATGAGTCCAATATGTAAATATAGCTAAGGGTAAAATTCGATACCGTGCTCATATCAACTAAATTATAGCTTATGGAGAATGACCTGTTTGGGTGCCAGTTGTTATAGACTGACACCCCCTCTCCCATCATTCCCCCTTTGCATCTGAACTCGGTGACGTCTCAGCGCAGAGGGCACAATGACATCACTACAGCATGCCCTCTGTGCTGAGCAATGCAGATTGTCAGAAGACGCTGAGAAAACCGGGGCAGCGGGGAAGGGGGAGAGATGAGTATTTGATTAGTATTTATTTTTTATGTATGGAGCATTATATGGGGCCATTATACTGTATGGAACACTATATGGGGCCCATAATACTGTATGAAGTACTATGTGGTGCACATAATACTGTATGAAGGACTATCTGGTGCCCATAATACTATATGGAGGACTATGTGGTGCTCATAATACTGTATTGAGGACTATGTGGTGCTCATAATACTGTATGGAGGACTATGTGGTGCCCATAATACTGTATGGAGGACTATGTGGTGCCCATAATACTGTATGGAGGACTATGTGGTGCTAATAATACTGTGTTGAGGACTATGAGGTGCTCATAATACTGTATGGAGGACTATGTGGTGCCCATAATACTGTATGGAGGACTATGTGGTGCCCATAATACTGTATGGAAGACTACGTGGTGCTCATAATAATGTATGGAAGACTATGTGGTGGCCATAATACTGTATGGAGGACTATGAGGTGCCCATAATACTGTATGGAGGACTATATTCTCAGGTCTGCTTTGTGCGCTGCGAGAATTTACAATAGATATCACTCATGTAATGGAAGAAGTAAGTGAAATCTTTGGCATTGTACTATACCTATATTTCTCTGCCGTATCTGTGCATCATGAATCATGGTATGTGTTAAAGGGGCCCACTGAGACTCTTTCGCCCGGGGCCCAGCTGGGAGCTGGGCCTGAGAAGAATAATGGTACTAGAAGAAGCAGGCTCTTTAGGTTTATAGCTGTAGCTGTAAGAGGAAACGATGGTGTCTCTGAAGAGTCCCTGCATGATGTGACATTAGTGAGGAAAGGCTGCCATCTGCTGGCTGGACGAAACCAATAGAATTGCAGGGGGAGCGAGTTCTTGTGCCGGACCTGGTCAGGTGCTTTGCTTGACAGAATTCTGGGATATAAAAGCCCTTTGTGCCAAATTGCAGGAGACTTTGGTGCCAAGAGAGTGCAAGGTGCAGATGTACACAGGAGACGACACTGCAGCCAGAGTGACAGGCCATAGCAGGAAGCGTGTGCCAGCAGAGTGCTGGCTGTTTGCAGACAAAGTCCAGATGATGCCCGGCGAGACCCAGAGTTCACACTGTGCCGTTCAAGACCAGGACCTGGGCCCTATGCTGGTCAAGTTCAACGAACCAGATGACACCCGTCAAGAGCCAAGACCCAGTCCTTCTCACCCCAGGCCCAGGAGACATCCGCCGGCGGACAAGAAGCGAAGATCCGCGATGAGAGGGATACTAGAGAGGCACACCTGTGGTTGCAGAGATACAACGTGAGTGAGCAGGGCTGTCACTTCCAGCTATAACATATATTACCAGGGTTGGCCGGGGTCAGGACAAGAGGTTGGGAGACAGCCGGTTGGTGCGTGGGAGGCAGAAATCTTTAATGGACTTCGGCAGACCGACTTTCGGCTTAACGGGAAAACCCCTGTGACCGCCACTAAGGCCAGAATTACAGGAGGAACTTAAGTGGTAACTCACGTGAATGGGAATCTTTGTAAAGAGAACATTAGCATTACATAGTGAAAAACTTTCATTGTTATTTCAATTGCTTCATTATTTAGTTCATTATTGATTTGCCTTGTTATTATCACCAATTGTTCAGAATTACTGTAAATTACTACTGCATTTAAGTAGAATTATTCCATTCATGGACTGTTCCTGCCTTGTGTCCTCTGTGCGTTCCATCCAGTCACCTGCATTACATAGTCTTTCTCCAGCATCCTTGATTTAGCAGGATCTAGCCAAATGAAAAGGCCACAAAAAGTATTTTGCCAAAATAAATTTAATCGACTAAACATTAGTGATGAGCGATCACTAAAATGCTCGTTCGGTTGCTTGTTGCTTGGGTCGAGCAAATCGTAATGCTCGGGTGCTCGACCCGAGCAACGAGCTCAATGTAACTTAATGGGAAACTTGAGCATTTTTCCGGCAGCCCCCCCAGAGGTCTGGAGGGGGCCTAAAAATTGCCCAAATCGATGGAAACAGTGCTAAAATTATATGGGAAGAGCAAAGGAAAGACCCCTGGAAGCATCTCTGAGTTCCAGGTCACTGCTGTGAACAATGCGGTCAGAGTATTACGCCACTTTTATGGACTCACAGTAAAACATACAAAAACAAAGCCAAAATGGATTTTTCTGGAAAAACTGTTAAGGAACATTCTTTTCAGGGTAATGAATTGTATATAAAGCAAAATAAATAACCAAAAACAAAAATGCTCCTCCATAACCTGGGCTATGTTCACACATACAGTGCCTACAAGTAGTATTCAACCCCCTGCAGATTTAGCTGGTTGACACATGCGGAATTAACTTGGCATTGTGACATTTGTACTGTAGATCAGCCTGGAAGTGGGAAATGCACTGCAGCAATTTTTTTTTTTTTTTTTTTTAAAACGTAATAAGTTAATTCAGAGTGTCATTTATTATTCAACCCCTCAAACCACAAGAATTCTGTTTGGTCCCCCTAAAGTATTAAGAAGTAGTTCAGGCACCAAGAATAATGAGCTTCACATGTGTGGATTAAAGATCTCTTTTGCCAGCCTTTTCTGACTATTTAAGACCCTCCCCAAACTTGTGAACAGCACTCAGACATGGTCAACATGGGAAAGACAAAGGAGCATTCCAAGGCCATCAGAGACAAGATCGTGGAGGGTCACAAGGCTGGCAAGGGGTACAAAACCCTTTCCAAGGAGTTGGGCCTACCTGTCTCCACTGTTGGGAGCATCATCCGTAAGTGGAAGGCTTATGGAACTACTGTTAGCCTTCCATGGCCAGGACAGCCTTTGAAAGTGTCCTCCCGTGCCGAGGCCAGCCTTGTCCGAAGAGTCAAGGCTAACCCAAGGACAACAAGGAAGGAGCTCCGGGAAGATCTCATGGCAGTGGGGACATTGGTTTCAGTCAATACCATAAGTAACGTACTCCACCGCAATGGTCTCCGTTCCAGACGAGCCCGTAAGGTACCTTTACTTTCAAAGCGTCATGTCAAGGCACGTCTACAGTTTGCTCATGATCACTTGGAGGACTATGAGACAGACTGGTTCAAGGTTCTATGGTCTGATGAGACCAAGATCGAGATCTTTGGTGCCAACCACACACGTGACGTTTGGAGACTGGATGGCACTGCATACGACCCCAAGAATACCATCCCTACAGTCAAGCATGGTGGTGGCAGCATCATGCTGTGGGGCTGTTTCTCTGCCAAGGGGCCTGGCCATCTGGTCCGCATCCATGGGAAGATGGATAGCACGGCCTACCTGGAGATTTTGGCCAAGAACCTCCGCTCCTCCATCAAGGATCTTAAGATGGGTCGTAATTTCATCTTCTAACAAGACAACGACCCAAAGCACACAGCCAAGAAAACCAAGGCCTGGTTCAATAGGGAAAAAGTCAAGGTGTTGGAGTGGCCTAGTCAGTCTCCTGACCTTAACCCAATTGAAAACTTGTGGAAGGAGCTCAAGAATAAAGTCCACATGAGACACCCAAAGAACCTAGATAACTTGGAGAAGATCTGCATGGAGGAGTGGGCCAAGATAACTCCACAGACCTGTGCCGGCCTGATCAGGTCTTATAAAAGACGATTATTAGCTGTAATTGCAAACAAGGGTTATTCCACAAAATATTAAACATAGGGGTTGTATAATAATTGACCCACACTTTTATGTTTAAAATTTAATAAAATTCAACTGAGCAACATAACTTTTTGGTTTGTAAGATTTATGCTTCTGTTCATAAAACCTACTCTCGTTTGCAGTTTGAAGGCTCTAACTTATTTGCATCTTATCAAACCAGCTAAATCTGCAGGGGGTTGAATACTACTTGTAGGCACTGTAGAATTTGTTGAAGCATTTTTGCACTTTTGCATTGCTTTCAACGGTGAAAAATACATTCACCAGTAGATATAATTTTAACATTTTACTACCTTATCTGGCCATATGGTGTGTGAGACATGATCAGACATGATCAGACTGTTTCATTTATGAAGGAGGGACTCTGAAAGTCACAAAGCCTATTTTTACAAGGCCATCAGGGTGCCCTTGACGCACCCCCTGGGCCGTGCGTGGGGGAATACCCGGAGCCGGGTCTCTGTGTAATGTCAGGGGTTGTAGTCTCCGTGGCGGCGACCCGGTCCCGTGGCTCAGGGTGGTCAAACCAGTGGCGGATCTATTTACTTGGTTTTTAATGTTGAAATGTCCGACTACGCCACCCGTGGATTGCGGTCACTGAGAACCGCCGCTGCGGGGCAGACCGCTGAGACTGATGTTGTGTGCGCTATACTCCCCACGGTAGGAGTATAGCCTCAGGGCAGTGAGTGCAGATGGTGGGGGTGATGGTGCGCGGGAGCAACAGTAATGACTCAGAGTCCAGTGATGCAGTCCAGGGTCTTTACTCACAGTTTTACACTCCAAGCCACTTCTGCAGGTAATGGCTGCCCATGTCGTACTGTGCTCACCAGGTGAGGGGCTCGGCCAACTCCCAGATACCTTTGGAATGCTTTTTAGGACCCCCTTCGTGTGTCCTTTCTCTGTCCTCTCGTACCCCACAATTGACCACGTTTCTGTCCAGCTGCCTCGGACCTTGGCGGGCAAACGTATGTTCCGTTTCCCTGGATCCTATATGGTGCCTTCCTAACGGGTGTAGTGAGGGGCCGCAACATGTGCAATGCCACGGCCTCCGGTTACTAACTGAGGGTAGTTGCTCTCCTCCACTAGATGAGGGATCCGGTTCCCTTTCTTGGCCTGACCCCCCTACTCTGGTAGCGGTGGGCGTACGGTGGCGACTGGCCGGTCCGCACCCCTGGGGTCCCTTCACTCTACTCCTGGAGCCTCTTCTGTTCCTCTCCTCTCCTTTCTTCTCCTCCAGGCCCAGGCCTTGGGACTTTACCTGCCTGCGGAGCAGAGCCCGTGCAGAGCCCCTGCTCCCAGCCTTCTCCTCTCTCCCTACTATGGTACCCACCATATATACTCCTTCTTACAGTGCACCCAGGATCTACTCTCCCCACCCACACACTACCGGGTTCCCCCTTTCTAGGTGTTTCCTCCTCCCACTCCAGCCAGGGACAGGGGCAGTTGTGCTCACTCTTGGGAGCATTGTCGCCCTGTCCCCCGGAAATGTGGTGTAGTGCATGTGGGTGTTAGGGTCCTGAGCCACACTCCATCCTTACCTGGAAGTGAGATATCACACCTCTGGGTGAGATGCAATACCTCTGTAGCGACCGAACCCTCGGGGCGCTACACCCTTACTATTGTTAGAGGGCCATCTGTCGGTCCTCACTATTTTTAGAGGGATATACTTTGTTGTTCCCATTATTAAGGATTGGGTCTCCTATACCGTTATTGCGTATGCAGTGACTGCAAGGACTGCCAAAAATTTGGACGCACTCCAATACCCCTTTGAAGAGACATAGAGGAGGTCCTCATTAAAAAATTGTTTCCATTATTAAGGAGTGGGTCTCCTATACTGGTAATGCCCATGCACTTAGAGCATGGGCTGTAAAACATTTACCCTGGGGAATATGTCATGAACATACTGCATAGCATACAGAATATTAGAGGTATGTCTCTTAAAAAAATTCCTACAGGCATCATAAACACCCTTAACAAATTCTGTAGGTGTTGCATGTTGGTCATCCTGTTGATATGGTAGTAGAGGATCAGGAGAAGGAGAAGGAGGAGGGTGACATAATATAGACAAAATCAGGAAGCGTATACCCATGTTTGGGTGAGAAGAGGTGCATGGAAATAGACCGCCCCCAAAAAAATCACTGTATTTGACTTTATGTTCCGCTGCTATCATCCGGTGGTATTGAGAAGTCTGGCCCAATCCAGCCTTTGTTCATTTTGATAAGAGTCAGCATGTCAGCATTTTCAGTTGACAGGCGGATGCGCCTATCAGTACTAAAAACCCGCTATGACTAAATGCTAGCGGCAGGGCAGGCCAGGACCTCCAAGACGTAGAGAGCCAGTTCATGCCACATGTCCAGCTTGGATACCCAATAGTTATAAGACAGTGAGGAATCACGGAGGATGTTGGTACTGTCGAACAAGGTACTCCTTCAGCATCTTCCAAAACGTTTCCCTGCTTGTTAGAGTACCCAGCACATCAGGGTCTGGGCGCTGGGAGGGTCTGAGAAAACTGTCCCACACCATTGACAGTGTTCCCTAGCCTCTGCTGCATCATATTTGTGTCTCTCTCGCCTTTCCTTGGTTGTCCAAGGAACTGTGACTAATGCTGCCAGCATTTTCAGATGGGATTTTTTAAAATAATTCTTCAACAAGGGCCTTCTAAAACTGCAACATTTTATTAGACTTCTCCGCCCCGGGAAGGAGAGATAGAAAGTTCTCCGTGTAGCGTGGGTCTAGAAGTGTGACCAACCAGTAATTACTTTTGCCCAAAATGCATACAACGCAAGGGTCACGGGAAAGGTAGCAGAACATAAAGTCAGCCATGTGTGCCATACTGCCAACAGTCAAGACTTCCCTGTCCGGACCAAGAGGATGACTGTCCATGCTCTCCTCCACCTCATCTTCCTCCTGGTCCTCCTCCTCATTCTCCCTCTCCTCAGGCCATCCACACTGAACAAACGGTATGACTGTTTTGTGGGTAGTATCGTCTGTAAGGCAGGAAAACACCTCCTGTTCCTCCTCCTCCTAATTATCACCCAATCCGCGTTGAGATGAGATGAGGCTGGGTTGTGTGGCATCACCCTGTATGGTTCCTTATGCCATCTCATCGTGCTCCGTCTGCAATGCCTCCACTTTAATTGTGAGCAGAGAGCGTTTCAGTAGTCAGAGAAGCGGGATGGTGATGCTAATTATGGCGTTATCGCCGCTCACCATCTTGGTGGAGTCCTTAAAGTTTTGGAGGACGGCACAGATGTCAGACATCCATGCCCACTCATCAGCTCTTATGTGTGGAGGCTGACCTGAATACCAACGGGCGTGTTGAAGCTGGTACTCAACAACTGCCCCCTGCTACTCACAAATCTTTCTCAACATATGCAAAGTTGAGTTCCAAAGCATGGTGACATCGCACACCAGTTGGTGAGCTGGAAGCTGCAAACAATGCTGAAGCAAGGCGAGGGAGGCAGAAGCTGTAAGTGACTTTTTGAAATGGGCACACACGCAGCGTACTTTCACAAGCAGCTCAGGCAGATCCGGGTAGGTTTTGAGAAACCGCTGAACCACTAGGTTGAGCACATGGGCCAGGCATGGTACGTGTGCGAGTTTGCCAAGCTTCAGAGCTGCCTGGCTGTAGGTCCAGCGGTGACAGGCACAGATCTGCCTGCTCTGTTACAGCTTTCAAGAACACTACAGCAGTGTGCGGTTTGTTACCTAAGCATATTAGGTTCAGCACAGCCTGTTGCTGCTTGGCCGAGGCAGTGCTTCCAGCTTCGGACTGATGTGGTCATTTCGGAGATTCAGGCTGAAGAGGAGGAGGAGCAAGAGCTGTAGAATGTGAGGGCCACCCTGACTGACCCAGGGCTCGCAATCCTCGGCGTTCTGAGGGCATGTTCCATCCCAGGGTCTAACTGGGTCCTGGCTTCCACTATATTAACCCAGTGTGCCATCAGTGAGATGTACCATCCCTGGCCACAAGCACTTGTCTATGTGTCTGTGGTTAGGTGGACCTTTCAAGTAACTGCGTTGTTGAGGCACGGGTAATTTTCTGGGACACTTGCTTGTGTAAGGCAGGGACGGCACACCGGGAGAAATAGTGGCGGCTGGGGACCGAGTTCCGAGGGACGGCCGCCATCATGAGGTTTCAAAAAGATTCCGTCTCCACGAGCCTAAAAGGCAATATTTCAAGTGCAAGCATTCGAGAAATGTGGCAGTTTAGTGCTGTGGACTGTGGGTGGTTGGCTGCGTATTTGCACTTGCATTCAAAGGACTGGGGTAGGGACTACAGAACGCTCCGCTAGGACAAGGACTTGGACATGGTTTCTGATGGTGGTGGTTGCAAGTGTGTAACAAAAGATGCAGGGTAGGAGGCATCTTCGCCTGCACCATGGACAGGTGATTGGCATGCATGAACAGCAGAACAGGCAGTGGTGTCACCCGCAGACACTGTTTCTGAACCCTGGCGTTCGGCTCAACTAGTCACGTGCTTTGCTTTCATGTGCCTAAGCATTATGGTGGTGGTCAGGCTGGTAGTTTTGCTGCCCCTGCTGATGCTGGTGTGGCAAACGTTGCAAATGTTTTTTTGTGGTCAACTGGACAGTCTTTAAAAAAAGCCAGACTCGGGAACTGCTTGTTCCTGCCTGTTGTGGTGCTATGCCTTCCTCTATCTGTGTGCTGCTGTCCTCACTATGCATGTCACCTTGCCAGGTTGGGTCAGTGACTTCATTGCTCACCACCTCGTCTTCCACATACGCACCCTTGGCCTCCTCCTGACTTGTCTCATCATCATCCAACTCTTGTGACAGTAATTGCACTTTCCCACCGTCGCCTTTGTGTGACCGTGGCTGCTCAAATATTTGGACATCGCTACATGCGATCTCCTCTTGCCCCACTTAAAGCGGGCCGGGCGAGAGGCCCGAATCTATAAATGGAAAAGTGAACAGCTCTTTGGAGTGTCCAAGTGTGGGATATCTTGTCTCCGGGCACTCGGCATGCTGGGAGGAAGGAAGATCAGTGTGAAGATTATGTGGCCCAAACTCATGGCTACTGAGACTGGACCATGTGGAAGACAGAGTGGTGGTGGTGGCAAACTGACTGTAACCATTATCTGCTACAACCAACAACCTTTTAACACTACTCTGGCTTCAATAGTGGTGTTCCACGGCCCCCTACAAAGTGGGACAGGAAGGTAGGGAGAAATGCTGTGGGTGCTTGTTTTGCTCCCACAGCAAGCACAATTTCAGCTTGCCCATGGCCTCAGCCTCAGCGTGCACCATCATCATAATTTCCACATCCCCGTCCCTTGCCATGCACCTTTCCCATTTTAAATGGAGTATAATATTTGGTACGCTCCCCAAAATGTCAGGATTATTACCGCAGTAATATCGGATCACGTCTGTTGACAACGGTTTTAGGCAGTGGCCTTATGGTATAGTATTGGTCAGCAACCAAGTGTGAATAGGTTGAACAACACACAACTGGCATACTTTAAATGGAGTATACTATTTGGCACGCTCCCAAAAATGTCACAATTATTACCGCAGTAATATCGGATTAAGTCTGATGACCACAGTTTTAGGCAGTGGCCTTGTAGTATTGTATTGACCAGCAACAAAGTGTGAATAGGTTGAACAACACACAACTGGCAGACTTTAAATGGAGTATAATATTTGGCATGCTCCCAAAAAATGTCACGATTATTACCGCAGTAATATTGGATCACGTCTGATGATGGACAAGTTTCTCTGCTTCCACAATACAGCAATGTGAATAAAATCAAACAAATCTGGCTGTACTCTGCTAACAAGCAAATAGAGCAGTAAAAATGGTGTATTATATTGCTTTTCAAGCAAATAATCAGGATTACGAGCAAAAAGAAAATTAGCCCTGAAATGTAGGGCTATGGATATCAGTAATAGCAGCAGACAGAACGTGCAATGGACCCTTTTCTGCTCTATACACTCTCCACAAAGTCTGCCTGCCTTACTCCTGCTATCACCAGGATTGATATGAGTCTGGATTAGTCCTTAGAAGACCTGTTAGTTGAGCAAGTTAAGTCTTATGAGCAACAGGCTCCAGTGACAAACAGTACAGTTTCCTTAGCAGCACAGCAGTTCACAGTCTTCCAAGTAGTACAGGACAGCACAGTTCTAATGCAAAGGCACATTAATGAACACAACATTCTTTACAGCACAGTGAGATGGAGGAGGGAGGGTTTGCTGAGGGAGATGATCCCTGTGACCCCATTTCTTCCAGTCCTTATCTTTCTGTCTGATAATACTCTGCACTGCTAGTTCAGGAACTCTACCTGACCTGTGCTTAGCTTCACTCCTGACTTGAATCCTTTTCACTTGCAGGGGCACTTCTGTGAGATACAGAACACACACACCACCTTTCTCTTCGGCTCCAGCCAGACAGTAAACAACTTCCCCACAATCCCCCTGGGGCTCTACCGAAACACACCCCTTCTCCTGTGACTGTGTTAACTCCTCTATTTGCTGGATGCTTCTGGAGCACAACACTTCCTGTTTCCTGTGCTTGTGTTTCTTCTAATAGTTGCTAAATGCTTTTAAAGCAACAGCACTACTTCTGCATGTCACACTCTGCAACAGCACTACTTCTGCATGTCACAGCACCTCTCCCTACTCTGCCTGTCTGAAGGGTAGACTGTGATGAACATAGGGTCACCGGGCCTTATATAGACCCGATGACGCTATACGGCCAGCCAACCACTGTAATGCCACAACCAACATGGCTGCGGTATTTCAGTGAGTGGCAGGCAATCCCCAGATGTTTATTTGCTTTATAAACAGCTTCAAACATGCGGGGTGGGGACTCGAGCTCCAGCCCAAGGATCCAGGACATACTCGCCGAATGCCGAGCATCTCGAACAGTGAGATTCTAGGGCGAGTACCGAGCACGCTCGCTCATCACTACTGAACATTCATCAATAGAAAACTATTGTTAATTGAAATTAATATGTCTGGAAAATATAACTGTTCATCAATAAAGAGTATCCGATTACAGGACTGGATTGTAAATGAATCTCACAAAGGCTACACCACGAGGTGGGATCTAAGCTCCTCAAACTTAATCTCTGCAAGGGATCCCCAGGTGGTCAACCCTGGAGTAGGAAACTCTAAAAACAGCTGGCATTGTTATGAGAAGTATACACAGTATTTTGAATGAAAGGGGGCGTTACCTGTTTGAGACATGTAATGACTAACAGTCTTCTCTCCTGATCTACATGTCTTACACTAGTAAAGAAGGGGGCTGGAAGCAAGTGTAACTAGAAGGAAGCCCCACATGACCGGGATGGGCCACGAGGGTGTAATTTTAATCCCATTATCGGGATTGGTTATAAGCCTGGAGGGGCGGGCATTGGGAAAGGGGGGGGGGAGATATAATAAGGAAAAGTGCGGGAAAACGGTCAGTCCAGGAAGGAAGTTAGCGGGGAGAGTTGCTGAACTTAAAAAAAAAAAAAAAAAAAAACTGCCACTTTCCCATTGTTTGGTACACTTACCAGGACTATGGAGACCGTTGATTCCCTGATCACCAAGCTGAGGGAGGCTGCTAGATCCAGGCGTGGAGGGTGGCTCGAGTCCCAGCTGTCGGGATTGCTAGGGGAACGCCGGGGCAGAAGAACCCCCGTCGGGATCTGGAAGAAGCGGCAGGAGGACGCGGCCCCCCGAGAGGCTCTCCCCGGAGATGGTCAGCACGGGCAGCAGGCGCAGGCTGCGGAGCCCCTCAGGGGACCCTGCGTCCGGTGAGCGGGCCAGCGGAAACCCCCGCTGGCGCGCCCGCCGCGGCAGGAATCCGCCCAGCCGGCCTGCGGGCTCCTCCAGCATCGGGTCGCGGTCCGCGACCAAAGCGCCCCGCTCGGCTGTAGTGCGGCCTGCTACGGCGGCGCGCCGCAATACTAGAGCCCGGGCTGCGCCGGAAGCAAGGCTCGTGCTGCAGCCGCGTCACCTTCCGGTGGGCGGGGTTTTACCGGAAGTGCGTCAAACGTCACTTCCGGAACCGGAGTCATGTGACAGGGGTGCTCAGGAAGCGAGCGGAGGGCGCCTGGACACGCCCCCCGCTGCAGAAGCCGGCGTTGATGCACGGCACCACTTGCCCACCAGGAATCGGAGCCCCAGAGCGGATGAGCGGACCAGAGGGACCACCAGCACGGCAGGCACACCTGGCGATGTACCAGTCGGGGTGCCTGCCAGGGACATCAGCAGAAGGAGACAGCAGCCCTGGTGCACGGGCAGGCAGCAGCAATTCGGGGTCCTGCTGCCTGGCTCGAGTCAGCAAATTCATGCCAGTGGAGCGGCGGGCAGCAGCACAGGGCTACCTGGCAGTCACCCATGGACCACCACGGATCGGGCTAGGGAGTCCGGGTCTGGAATTCAAGGAGTGCCGCGGATGGCGGGGAGGACCGGAGCCGGGACCGGCGGGAGACGATTGACGGGGACATCGGCACGTGCTCAGGTCCCCTCTGGTGATGAGGAGGCCAGGGGCGCGGGCCTTGAGCAGCAGCAGGAGTCTGGCGAATCAGAGTGTGGCAAGGATGAAAGCGAATCCAGGATTCATCAGGACTCGGGACATTCGGCTGGCAGGGACACAGCACCTGCGCAGCTTGGTGAGTATGCGTCCATGTATTGTTTGTCGCCCGCTGGGTCATTAGTGGATGGGGGAGGTGATAGGCAGTTGGCTGGGCCCAGCGGGGAAAATACTAGGGGTGGTCGTGGGTCAGATGTAGTGGGTCTTAGGGACATTTTGTTTAGCATGTCGCAAATTTTGGCTAGAATAGACGGTGGTGGAGTTAATCAAGGGGGTTTGTTACCTGCGGCGGCGTGGGTACCTAGTCAACCGGTGTTGTCGCAGGTGGGGAGCGAGTCGGCCAGGTCGGCGGTGAATGCAGCCGGGACACCTTCTGGGGCATCGGTTTGCGTACAGGCAGAGAAGGACAAAGCGGATACCGTAAAGCTGGATGATAGGGCAAAAGGGGAGATATATGTGTGCTTTGAGGGGCCGTTGGGGGCACACTTAAAAAAAAAAAAGAAGAAGAAAGGAAAAAGTTTGGCGGGATGACTATGTTGAAATTTTTTCCCTTCTTCCGCTGGAAAAGTTTAATCTGGATAAGGGTAAAAAGGACGATAGTAAAAAAGAGGAAGAAGAGAAGCGTAGGTGGAGGTTGATTCCTCAGACGTTTGTTAATTGGTTACAGGCTTTTGCAATATTGGCTAGCGTTATTGGGGAAAAAGCTCCGGATAATTGCTCAGGTTTATTTTGCTATCTTGATTCTATTGGGGAGGCTCATCGTACTTATGGGGGTCAGGCGTGGTTACGATATGACGAGCAATTTAGGCAGAGGAAAGCTGTCCGCCCAGAGATCAGATGGGATCAAAAGGACATTGGGTTGTGGTTGAAGGTTATGGCCCCACTGAGGTATGGGCAGTCCTTTCACGGGAGCAACAGTAGCGGGAATCAGTCAGCAGGACACGGGGGAAGTAGTCAAGGGGCACACAGCACAAAAAAAAAAAAAAAAAAAGGAAGCGGGAACTTGCTGGCAATTTAATGACGGCCAATGCAAGTTCGGGACCTCCTGTAAATTTAAACATGTGTGCTCCCATTGTAACGGAAGTTTGCACGGAGCATCAAAATGCTTTAAGAAGGGTAAGGGAAAGCCGACAGTGGGTACCGGTTAAAGGGGTGACTCCGGTGAGGGTTCACGCGATGGCCCCCCCTTTCTAAGTAGGTATCCGGATCAATTGAAGGCTAAGGTCATTGCAGATGGTTTTTTGGAAGGGTTTAGAATCCCTCCTCCTGATCATGAGGCCCCCCTTTTTAGTTAAAAATTTGACGTCGGATTCCCTTCATCCGGAAGTGGTTAGTGTGAAGTTGGCTAAGGAGGTGGAATTGGGCAGGATGGCTGGACTGTTTCAGGAATTGCCTAGTAGAAAGGTGATTATCTCGCCTTTGGGGGTTGTGCCCAAGAAAGAGCTGAATAAGTTTCGTTTAATTCAGCATTTGTCGTACCCGAAGGGGCTTTCGGTTAATGATGGTATTGCGCAGGAGTTGTGTTCGGTTGAATATACATCATTCGATGCGGCAGTGCATTGGGTTCGGAGATACGGGCCAGGCTCGTTGCTAGCTAAGACTGATATCGAGTCAGCCTTTAGGTTGTTGCCAGTTCACCCGGATAGCATCCCGTTGTTAGTTTGTTTTTGGGAAGGGGAGTACTATGTGGATAGGTGTTTGCCAATGGGTTGTGCGATTTCGTGTTCTTTGTTTGAAACGTTTAGCTCCTTTTTGGAATGGGTAGTGAAGGACCTGACTTCTGTTAAGTCGGTCATTCATCATTTGGATGACTTCTTGTTTATAGGCCCCCCGCAATCGTTGTTGAGTAGGAATTTGTTAGGTACTATGGTGTGGGTAGCAGAGCATTTTGGCGTGCCGTTAGCAGAAGAACAAACGGAAGGACCTGGCACCATTTTAAGTTTTTTGGGCATTGTAATTGATACCGAAAGAATGGAGTGTCGGTTACCGGATGATAAATTGAGTTTGCTTAAACAGGAGGTCGATAGGATCAGGAAGTTGCGCAAGGTGACCCTGAGGGAGCTACTGTCGCTGTTAGGGCATTTGAATTTTTGCCTGCTGGATTATGCCAATGGGCAGAATATTTTGTCGCAGGTTGTCAGGAGCGACAGCAGGAGTGCGCGCGCCGCATCATTTCATTCGCCTTAATAAGGACCACAAGGAGGATCTAAAAGTTTGGAAATTGTTTTTGGAAAGTTATAACTGCAGGTCAGTAATCCCGCAGGAGTTCTTGAGCAGTTTTGATTGTGAGATATTTACGGATGCGGCAGGAGGTGTCGGTTACGGGGGCCTACTGGAAAGGGTGGTGGAGCGTTGGCGAGTGGCCGAAGGTGTGGAAAGAGTGGGGTCTTACGAGGAACTTGGCATTTTTGGAATTGTTTCCTATTGTTGTTGCGGTTACCATTTGGGAGAGTGTTTCGCCAACAGGAGAATTCGGTTTCACTGCGATAACATGGGAGTGGTGTCTGTCATCAACAGTTTGTCGGCCTCGTCTCCGCCTGTGATTAGGCTACTGAGGGAACTAGTACTTTGTTGTCTTAAGCTGAACGCTTGGATTTCAGTGGTACATGTTCCACGTGTACAAAATTCCATAGCAGATGCCTTGTCTCGTTTTCAGTGGGATCGTTTTCGGATGCTAGCTCCAGAGGCAGAGGACGTGGGACAGGAATGCCCTTCGCGCTTGTGGCAGCTGGTTATGGAAGAGCGGGACGGTTAATAACGGGAGTCCATCACGAGACAGACCTGGGCATTATACGAGGCATCGTGGCGAGTATGGCAAAGTTGGATTATGCAGTGGGGTGTGATGGAGAGTGATGGAGATAGAGAGATGGCGGTGTTGTTTCTCGTGGGAAGGGCAGCGGAGAGCGGATGGTCGGTTTCAAAAGTTGGCAAGTTTGTTGCAGGTTTAGCGTTTGGTTTTAAATTGCAGGGGATAAAGGATGTTACGAAGTCCTTTTTAGTGAAGCAAGCTCTCAAGGGCTTTAGGAGAAGAGGTAAAGAGTTGGATAAAAGGAGGCCGGTTACCTTTAGTATTTTGGAACGTTTGGGTTTTGTATTGGATAAGATTTGTTGTTCAGTTTTTGAAGCCACACTGTTTAGGTTGGCTTTTTCATTGGCGTTTTTTGGCGCGCTAAGAGTAGGTGAATTGGTGGCACCAAGCAGGAATAAGGTTGGGGGTTTGTTTGCTGAGGATATGAGTGGTCGAGATGGGGGTATTGAATTTTGGATTAGGTGGGGGAAGACGGATCAATTGGGCAAAGGTAAACGAGTAATATTGGGTGAGGTTATGGGATCTTTTCTTTGTCCTAAGAGATGTTTATTGGCAGGTTTGGCCAGGGCGGAAGGGCCCATTATTGTGTCATGAAAATGGAGACTTTTTGTCATGTTTTCAATTCATAGCGGTGTTTAAAAAGGGGATTGCTGAGCTGGGCTTTAGCCCTGAGGTATACGGGTCACATTCATTCAGAATTGGTGCGGCATCAGAAGCGGATGGCTTGGGGTTAGGCAAGGATGTGATAAAACGTATTGGGAGGTGGAGTTCTGATCGTTACCTGTCTTATGTAAGGCATTAGGTATGCGGTCTTAGGTAATTTGCCTTTTGAGATTCAAATACCTTTTGGTTGTCTTGTTGCTGGTGGCGTCCCGTTGTTAGTTTGGATGCTAGGACACTCTTTCGTCAATTGGGGGGCGCTGAGGGCGGACGTGAGGCCGGACGGTAGGCAAATGGGTTTTAGCAGGGAGCAAGCGGTGGTTCGGTGGTTGGGTTTTTCGAGGGATGGTTTGGAGAAGGGTGGTGCCAGAATTCCATAAAGCAGCTCGTTTGGATCGGGCTCCGGATATTTTGGTGGTGCATATGGGGGGAAATGATTTGGACGGCTCGGCCGGTTAGGGAATTGATGAGGGACATTCGAATCGGTCTGTTAAGGTTATGGACATCTTTTCCCGAGGTGTTGACAGTGTGGTCTGACATTATGCCCAGAGGAAAATGGAGGGAGGCCAGATCATTGAAGGGAATTAATAGGGCACTTATAAAGTTGAACAGAGCTATATCAGCTTTTGTTACCAGGAACGGGGGAGTAAGCGTGCGGCATCTTGATCTGGAAGTGGGAGTTGGAGATTTTTGGAAAAAGGACGGCGTATATTTGAATGATATTGGCATTGATTTATGGGCATTGGTCATACAGGAGGGGATCGAAAGGGCTTTTGTTGTGTTGGGGCGCTCACGAGCCTGAGGTGGTCAGGGTTGTTCGTTGGTGGCGGGGGGTGGGGTTCTTGGAGTTGGCACAGAAGTGCTGGTGGAAAGAATATTGGATAATCACAGGCAGTGCCTTGATTAACCGGGGTGATCTGGCATTTGGTTTTGGGCTCTGGACGGGGTTTTACCCTGGGAGCTTTTGGTGCCCTTGAGCTGGTGATGGACGGCTGAGGGTAATATGGTGGTTCGAGTTCGGTTTAATTTATGCCAGATCTAATTTTAACTCCAAGAACCCTCCCTTCTTATTTATTTTATAACACTATTAATATGTTAATGTTGTTTGTTAATAAAATGGCCGCTGTGGCCAAATTTATCCAAAGAAATACAGGTGCAGTGTTTTTATTTGGTGGGGGAAAGGTGAGTGCTGGAAGATGGGGGCATGTTGAACCATGGAACCCGTGTCGGCAGTACACGGTCATGTCCACTTTCATTTATAATAATCTCTGTAGGCAGATTCTCAGGGAGATTTACGCCTGGCCCATAGATCAGAAAAACTTGGATTTCTCTGGAATAAGACATCGGATCACAGATATAAAAGTATAATTTTATTCAGTTTCCTATGACCTACATGCCCATATACAGTCATGGTCAAAAGTTTTGAGAATGACACCAAAATTATATTTTCACATGATCTGCTGGCCTCTGGTTTTTATTAGTGTTTGTCTGATGTTTATATCACATACAGAAATATAATTGCAATCATATTATGAGTACCAATAGGTTATATTGACAGTTAGAATGAGTTAATGCAGCAAGTCAATATTTGCAGTGTTGCCCCTTCTTCTTCAAGACCTCTGTAATTCTCCCTGGCATGCTCTCAATCAACTTTTGGACCAAATCCTGACTGATAGCAGTCCATTCTTGCATAATCAATGCTTGCATTTTGCCAGAATTTGTTGGTTTTTGTTTGTCCACCCGTCTCTTGATGATTGACCACAAGTTCTCAATGGATTAAGATCTGGGGAGTTTCCAGGCCATGGACCCAAAATCTCTATGTTTTGTTCCATGAGCCATTTAGTTATCACCTTTGCTTTATGGCAAGGTGCTCCATCATGCTGGAAAAGGCATTGTTGGGCGCCAAACTGCTCTTGGACGGTTGGGAGAAGTTGCTCTTGGAGGACATTCTGGTACCATTCTTTATTCATGGCTGTGTTTTTAGGCAAGACTGTGAGTGAGCCGATTCCCTTGGCTGAGAAGCAACCCCACACATGAATGGTTTCAGGATGCTTTACAGTTGGCATGAGACAAGACTGGTGGTAGCGCTCACCTCTTCTTCTCCGAATAAGCTGTTTTCCAGATGTCCCAAACAATCGAAAAGGGGATTCATCAGAGAAAATTACTTTGCCCCAGTCCTCAGCAGTCCACTCCCTGTACCTTTTGCAGAATATCAGTCGGTCCCTGATGTTTTTTCTGGAGAGAAGTGGCTTCTTTGATGCCCTCCTTGAAACCAGCCCTTGCTCAAAGAGTCTCCGCCTCACAGTGCGTGCAGAAGCACTCACACCAGCCTGCTGCAATTCCTGAGCAAGCTTGGCACTGCTGGTAGTCCGATCCCGCAGCTGAAACAGTTTTAAGATACGGTCCTGGCGCTTGCTGGTCTTTCTTGGGCGCCCTGGAGCCTTTTTGACAACAATGGAAGCTCTCTCCTTGAAGTTCTTGATGATGCGATAGATTGTTGACTGAGGTGCAATCTTTGTAGCTGCGATACTCTTCCCTGTTAGGCCATTTTTGTGCAGTGCAATGATGGCTGCACGTGTTTCTTTAGAGATAACCATGGTTAACTGAAGAGAAACAATGATACCAAGAACCAGCCACCTTTTAAAGTGTCCAGTGATGTCATTCTTACTTAATCATGACTGATTGATCGCCAGCCCGGTCCTCATCAACACCCACACCTGTGTTAATGGATCAATCACTAAAACGATGTTAGCTGCTCCTTTTAAGGCAGGACTGCAATGATGTTGAAATGTGTTTTGGGGGTTAAAGTTCATTTTCTGGGCAAATATTGACTTTGCAAGTACAGTAATTGCTGTTAAGCTGATCACTCTTTGACATTCAGGAGTATATGCAAATTGCCATTACAAAAAATGAAGCAGTAAACTTTGGAAAAATTACTATTTGTCTCATTCTCAATACTTTTGGCCATGACTGTAGACAGCTTAGGAGGGTTGATCTTACGGACAGATTCCCTTTAAAAATACAAACCCTACTGGAAAGACAAAGACCACAGGGGATGTCCAGAACCAACATTGATGATCAATTCTTAGGATAGGTCATCAATATTACATCGACTGCACCCCCACTAAATAGTTTTTTTCCCAGCTTTTTACAGCCAGAGTTGATAACAGCTAATCCATAGGGGTGCCGGATTTAAGACCCAAACCAATCTGATATCATGTGTATAAGTCATCAATATCAATTGCTGATGAACTCCACGCTGCCTAGTCACCTACCCTGACGCACAGAGAAAAGGTATAACTATAATAAGTGCAGGGATTGCAGTCACACTTGGCCTTTAGAGTCAAGGGGGGCCCAAAATAAGTCTTTGGCCTATATGAGAATATCAATACTATTAAAAACCAGTGATAGTAGGGACCCTGTTGGAAATTTTGCAATGGGGCCTATGAGCTTTAAATAAAGCCACTGAAATTGAGTATTTTCAGAGTTGTAAACTGTGATTTTCTAATCAAAAAGCTGTATTGTTGCATATTCTGTAATAGAAATAGTCTAAAAGGGACCGAAGCAGCACAACATTAAACAGTGACAGGCCATATCTCTAGACAGCACCTATTGCAGAAACCTCCCTTTCTGTTGACGAGTTGTCTTCTGGCCTCCACATGCAGATGAGACTCCACAACAGGTAATTTTTAGTGTTGAGCGAGCACTAAAATGCTCGGGTGCTCGAAGCTCGGGCCGTGCTCACCGTGATACTCCTGTGCTCGACCCAAGCAACGAGCCCAATGTTAGTCTATGGGAGACCCGAGCATTTTTGCGGCGGCACTCCCGGCAGTCTGTAGAAAGCCTAAAAAGTGCCCAAAACGATAGTGACAGTGCTCAAAAGACATGGGGACAGCATGGGCATCGCCCTAGGAAGTATTTCTGACCCCCAGGTCACTGCTGTCAACAACGTGGTCAGAGGTATTAAGCCACTTTTACGGGCTCACAATAAAACGTTCAAAAACGAAACTGAAACGGTTTTCCTGTGAAATATGTTAAGGAACTTCCTTTCCAGGGTAAAGACTTGTGTATGAGGTAAAATAAATAACCAAAAACAAAAATACTCCTCCACACCTTGGGCTGTGTTCACAAGTAGCATTTTTTATGCGTTTTTACACTTTTGTATTGCTTTCAACCGTGACAAATGCATTCACTGGGAAATGTCATTTTAACATTTTACAACCTTATCTGGCCATGTGCTGTGTGACACATGCATACAGTGCTGAAAAGACATGGGAACAGCATGGGGAAGACCGCTGGAAGCATCTCTGACACCCAGGTCACTGCCTAAAAGTGTGCCCATCAGAAGTGATCCTTGCTGCATCAGAAGATGCAGACTTGTAACTTTCCCCGTGCAAGTCCTTGTCCCAGGGCAGTGTTCAATTGTACCTCCCCCATTCCTTGCAATGCAAGCGTAAGTGTGCAACCTGCCACCCACCCACCCCCAGGCTGCAATACCATACAGCTAGCTTGCTTGCACTTGAAATTGGGCCTTTTAGGCATGTAGAGGCAGACGCCGGCCACCATGTCATGGCTGCGTTGGCGGCCTGGTATCCATACTCAGTCCCCAGCCGCCCGGCGACCGGGTGTCCACGTTCGGTCCCCAGCTGCCAGGGGGGCGGCCGGGTGTCCATACTCGGTCCGCAGCCGCCTGGGAGCGGCCGGGTGTCCATAAATGGTCCTCAGCCGCCCCTATTTCTCCTTGGAACTTCCCCCACACTTTTCTTAGCCTGGCCTGCTTTAGGGCAGCATTGGACGAGCCCACCAGAGAACCAGACTCCTCCGGTGGGCCCTGGCTTCTCCATCAGGGGAGTTGAGAGTGCCAAGGTGAGGAGCATGATGATGATGATAGAAGTTAGCATCTGCTTTGTTTTCTTGGAATGCAAGCGTAAGTGTGCAACCTGCCAACCACCCACCTCCAGGCTGCAATACCATGCTGCTAGCTTGCACTTGAAATGGGGCCTTTTAGTTTGGAGGAGGCCGAAGCTGGCCACTACCTCATGGCTGCTTCGGCAGCGAGGTATCCATACTCAGTCCCCAGCCACCTGGCGGCCGGGTGTCCACGCTCGGTCCCCAGCCGCCAGGGGGCGGCCAGATGTCCATAAACGGTCCCCAGCCACCCCTATTTCTCCTTGCAACTTCCCCCACACTTTTTTTAGCCCGGTCTGCTTTAGGGCAGCATTGGACGAGCCCACCAGAGAACCAGACTCCTCCAGTGGGCCCTGGCTTCTCCATCAGGAGAGTTGAGAGTGCCAAGGTGAGGAGCATGATGATGATGATAGAAGTTAGCATCTGCTTTGTTTTCTTCGAATGGAAGCGCATGTATGTAGTAGCGGCTAGGCATGAGGTGGTCAGCGTTTTGGCGCATATCCTACCTCCTCCGAGGATTGCTGGATGTTTTCCTGCTACTATCCCAGTTCTATGACTCCCGTTAAAACAAAGCTTCAGGTGATGAATGATGGATGAGGTGGTGGCAAAGGAGAAAGAGCAGGAGGAACAGGAACCATTCACATCAATATCAGGCCAGTCAACCACACATGTCTTGTAGGATATGTTTCTGTACCAAAAGGAGCAGTTCGGCTACACAGTTATAGGGCATGCAGTGAGTGCAATGCCTACCAAAAATTTCGAGGCACTCCAATGCCCCTTGGAAGTGACATGGAGGTCAGAGGGCCTTAACTAAACCGTTTTTTCCATTTATAGCAACTGGGTCTCCCGTGCACTGTTGGCCTAAGCAGTGAATGGAAGGCTTTCCAAAAATTATGAGGAACTGCAATGCCCCTTGAAACAGACGTGGCTTAAAGCATACTAAAAACCTTCTACCAAAAGCAAAAGCTGACTAAAATTAGGAGGAAATGCAATGCCCGATGGAAGAATGGTGGAGGTCGCAGTGGAATAAAAAGACAATATCAATGCCCCTTGGAAAAGTGGTGGTGGTCACAGTAGCTTAATAAGACGGTTTTAATGCCCCTTGGAAAAGTGGTGGAGGTCGCAGTAGCTTAACAAGACGGTTTTAATGCCCCTTGGAAGAATGGTGGAGGTCGCAGTGGAATAAAAAGACAATATCAATGCCCCTTGGAAAAGTGGTGGAGGTCGCAGTAACTTAACAAGATGGTTTTAAT
Source organism: Phyllobates terribilis (assembly GCF_046119375.1). NCBI lineage: Eukaryota > Metazoa > Chordata > Amphibia > Anura > Dendrobatidae > Phyllobates > Phyllobates terribilis. The sequence goes on along the minus strand of NW_027362762.1, from coordinate 120,642,747 downwards.
GCCCCTTGGAAGAGACGTGGAGGTCGCAGTAGTTTAACAAGATGGTTTTAATGCCCCTTAGAAGAGACGTTGAGGTCGCAGTAGCTTAACAAGACGGTTTTAATGCCCCTTGGAAAAGTGGTGGAGGTCGCAGTAGTTTAACAAGACGGTTTTAATGCCCCTTAGAAGAATGGTGGAGGTCACAGTGGAATAAAAAGACAATATCAATGCCCCTTGAAAATGTGGTGGAGGTCGCAGTAGCTTAACAAGACGGTTTTAATGCCCCTTGGAAAAGTGGTGGAGGTCGCAGTAGCTTAACAAGACGGTTTTAATGCCCCTTGGAAGAATGGTGGAGGTCGCAGTGGAATAAAAAGACAATATCAATGCCCCTTGGAAAAGTGGTGGAGGTCGCAGTAGCTTAACAAGATGGTTTTAATGCCCCTTGGAAGAATGGTAGAGGTCGCAGTGGAATAAAAAGTCAATATCAATGCCCCTTGGAAAAGTGGTGGAGGTCGCAGTAGCTTAACAAGACGGTTTTCATGCCCCTTACAAGAGCCATGCAGTACAGCATATTAAAAACATTATTTCCATTATTGGGGAGTGGGTCTCCCATTGTCTTTGCCTATGCCTTCCAAGCAAAAGCTGCCAAAAATTAGGACGGAGGAACTTGCAATGCTGGCAACACGGACCATGGTCACCCTGGTGGTATAGTGGTGGTGGAGGCTGAGGATAAGGAGAAGAGCAAAATACAGCCGAAATGAGGAAGCGTATACCCATGTGTGGGTGTGAAGCGGTGCATGGGAATACACCTCCCGAAATAACACAGTGGATTTGACTTTATGTTACTCTGCTGTCATTTGGTGGTGATAAGAAGTCTGGCCCAATCCAGCCCTTGTTCATTTTGATAAGGGTCAGCTTGTCAGCATTGTCAGTTGACAGGCAAGTGCTCTTATCAGTTATAATTCCCCCAGCGGCACTAAAAACACGCTCCGATAACACGCTAGCGGCAGGGCTGGCCAGGACCTCCAAGGCGTACAGAGCGAGTTCATTCCAAGTGTCCAGGCACAGAGGAATCACGGAGGGTGCTGGTACGGTCGGCAAGGTACTGCCTCACCATCTTTTGAAACTTTCCACTCCTTGTGAGAGTACCCCGCGCCTCAGGGCCTGTAAGCTGGGCGGGTCTCAGAAAACTGTCTCAGAATGTTGACAGTGTTCCCCTGCCTCTGCTGGATTGGAGTTGCGTCTCTCTCGCCTGTACACCTTGGTTGGTCAACAAACTGACCTCTGCCGCTAGCGTGTTCAGATGGGAATTTTTTTAACAGTTTTGCAGCAAGGGCCTTCTGGTACTGCCCCATTTTTGTAGACCTCTCCACCTCATGAATAAGAGAGTGAAAGTTCTCCTTGTAGCGGGGGTCTAAAAGTGTCACCAACCAGTAATGACTGTCACCCAAGATTGTGACAACGCGAGGGTCACGGTTAAGGCAGCGTAACATAAAGTCAGCCACGTGTGCCAGACTGGTAACGCGCAAGACTTCCGTGTCCTCACCAAGATGACGACTGACCATGCTCTCCTCCTCCTCCTCCCCCCTGTCCTCAGGCCACCCACGCTGAACCGACTGTATGACAGTTGTACAGGTACTACCGTCTACAGTGCATGATACCAGCTCCTGTTCTTCCTCCTCCTCCTCCTCTCCCTCATTGTCCCCCAATGCACGTTGGGATGAGATGAGGCTGGACTGTGTGTAATCGCCCATTACAGCTTCTTGATCCATCTCATCATACTCTGGCTGCAATGCCTCCTCTTTAATTCTCTGCAGCGAGCGTTGCAAAACACAAGCAAGTGGGATTCTGACGCTAATGATGGCGTCATCACCACTCACCATCTTGGTGGACTCCTCAAAGTTTGTCAGGATGGTACATATGTCAGACATCCAGGTCCACTCCTGAGGTCTTATGTGTGGAGTCTGACCTGAATATTGACGGCCTTGTTGCAGCTGCTACTCCACAACTGCTCTCTACTGCTCACAAATCCTTTGCAACATGTGGAGGGTAGAGTTCCATCGTGTGGGGACATCACACACCAGTCGGTGTGCCGGAAGCTGCAAACGCTCCTGCAACACAGCAAGGGCGGCAGAAGCTGTAGCCGACTAGCGAAAATGAGCTGACAGGCGGCGTACTTTGACGAGCAGATCTGGCAACTTGGGGTACAATTTAAGAAACCGCTGAGCCACGAGGTTAAGCACATGAGCCAGGCATGGTACGTGTGTGATCTCGCCTCGCCTCAGAGCCGCCACCAGGTTACGGCCATTGTCACACACACCCATGCCTGGATGTAGGTTCAGCGGTCTCAGCCACAGATCTGCTCGCTCTTTCACAGCTGTCCATAACTCACAAGCTGTGTGATGTTTATCACCCAAGCTTATGAGTTTCAGCACAGCCTGTTATCGCTTGGCTGAGGCAGTACTGCAGTGCTTCCAGCTTGTAACTGATGTGGTGATATCTGAGATGGAGGCTGAACATGAGGAGGAGGAGGATGATGCGCAGGAGCTGTACACTGTGGGGGCAACTCTGACTGACATAGGGCCCGCAATCCTAGGTGTGGGGAGGATGTGTTCCTTCCCAAGGTCCGACTGGGTCCCGGCTTCCACTATGTTTACACAGTGTGCCGTCAGGGAGATGTGCCGTCCCTGGCCACAAGCACTTGTCCACGTGTCCGTTGTCAGGTGGACTCTCCCAGTAACTGTGTTGTTGAAGGCACGGCAGATGTTTTGGGACTCGTGCTTGTGTAGTGCGGGGATGGCACACCGGGCAAAATAGTGTCGGCTGGGGACCGAGTACCGAGGGATGGCCACCGCCATTAGGTTGCGGAAGGATTCCGTCTCCACCAGCCTAAAAGGCAGCATTTCCAACGCAAGCAGTCGTGAAATGTGAGAATTTAGGACTGTGGCCTGTGGGGCGTTGGCTGCGAATTTGCGCTTTCTTTCAAAGCTCTGGAATATGGACAATTGAACACTGCGGTGGGACGTGGACGTGGACGTTGATGCTGTTTCTTGAGAAACTGAGAGGAGGGGGCATCTTTGCATGCAGAATGGACAGGGGATTGCCTGGCACGCACAACAGGGGGTTCTATTACACGCACAACAGCGGAAGAAGCAGTGGTGACACCCGCTGACACTGGTCATGGACCCTGGGGTTCGCCCCACAAAGTCGGGTGCTTTGCTGCCATGTGCCTGATCATGCTGGTGGTGGTCAGGCTGGTAGTTTTGTCACCCCTGCTGATGCTGGCATGGCAGGTGATACAAATGGCCTTTTTGGGGTTATCAGCAAAGTCTTTAAAAAAATTCCAGACTCTAGAAGACCTACCGGTTGTACTGGCAACGTCCCTCGTGTTGGTGTTACCGGGAACTGTTGCCCGCCTTCTGTGTGCGGCCACCACACTGCTTCTTCCTGCCTGTTGGGGTACTCTGCCTCCTTCCCCCTGTGTGCTGCTGGCCTCGCTCTGCGTGTCCTCCTGCCACATTGGGTCAGTTACTAGATCATCCACCACCTCCTCCTCTTCCACTTGCGCACCACGATCCTCCTCCTCACTTCATGGCAATTGTGTCTCGTCATCGTCCACCTCTTGTGACAAATTGCCAGCGTCGACTTTCTGTGGCCGTGGCTGTTCAAATATTTGGGCATCGCTACATGGGATCTCCTCTTCCACCACTACAAGCGGAGCAGGCGAGGGGCACAAATATGGAAATAGACCAGTGAACAGCTCTTCAGAGTGTACAAGTGGTGAACAGGATCCTTGAGGTGAACAACTGGCTGAGACGATGGTGCAGACAACAAGGATTTGGATTCCTGGACCACGGTGTGAATTACCTCTATGACGGACTCCTTGCCAGAGACGGACTACACCTCAACAAACCTGGGAAACACACATTCGCCAGGAGACTCGCAACACTCATCAGGAGGGCGTTAAACTAGAAGAAGAGGGGATGGGAAGAAAAACGCCGGACACGAACATGCAACCAGAGAACATACTAATGAAAGATATGAAGTGCGACAAAGAAGGTCCAAGACAAGATACTCGGAAGGGAGGTAAGAAAATTTCTAATACAATCCACAGGGAGAAGATTGGAACAAAACAAAATCGTGTAAACTGCGTGCTAGCAAATGCCAGGAGCCTGACAAACAAGATGGATGAACTGGAAGCAGAAATATCTACAGGTAACTATGACATAGTGGGAATAACCGAGACATGGTTAGATGAAAGCTATGACTGGGCAGTTAACTTACAGGGTTACAGTCTGTTTAGAAGGGATCGAAGAAGTCGGAAAGGGGGTGGAGTCTGTCCTTATGGGTGGAGATACATGGGGCAAAAAACAATAATAAAATTATCATAGGAGTCTGTTATAAACCACCAAATATAGCAGAAGCCACGGAAAGTCTATTAATGAGACAAATAGACGAAGTAGCAAAAAATAACGAGGTGCTTATTATGGGGGACTTCAACTACCCCGATATAGACTGGGAAACCGAAAGCTGTAGATCTCAGAAAGGAAACAGGTTTCTGTCAATTATCAAAGACCATTATTTGTCACAACTTGTGCAGGAACCAACTAGAGGGACGGCCCTTTTAGACTTAATATTAACTAACAGGCCAGACAGAATAACTGAGGTGCAGGTCGGGGGGCACCTGGGAAATAGTGACCACAACATTATACAATTCCACATGTGCTTCAGTAGGGTGCCCAGCAAGGGAGTCACAAAAACACTGAACTTCAGGAGGGCAAAGTTTGATCAGCTAAGAGATGCCCTTCACCTTATAGACTGGGATAGTATCTTTAGTAATAGGAGCACGGATAGAAAATGGGAAATTTTCAAAACAGTCCTACATAGTCACTGTAGAAGGTACATACCTTATGGGAATAAAAGGGCTAGGAATATGAGGAAGCCAATGTGGCTAAATAAGGAAGTCAAGAGGGCAATGAAAAACAAAAAAAGGGCTTTCGGTAAACTTAAACAAGAAGGCAGCGAGGAAGCGCTAATATCTTATAGGGAAAAAAACAAAATCTGTAAGAAACAAATAAGAATAGCAATAGAGGAGACAGAGAGACTAATTGCCAAGGAAAGTAAAACGAATCCCAAACTGTTCTTTAACTATATAAACAGTAAAAGGATTAAAACTGATGGCGTTGGCCCATTGAAAAATAACCTGGGTAAAATCATAGAGGGCGATGAGGGTAAAGCAAACCTACTCAATAGCTTCTTCTCCACTGTTTTCACAAAAGAAAACAATTTATCGGAGGAAATGCAGAGTGATAAAGTAAACCCTCTGCTAAATATCACCCACCTAACCCAGGAGGAAATTCAGAAACGCCTAAATAATATCAAAATAGACAAGTCACCAGGCCCAGATGACATACACCCCCGGGTACTAAAAGAATTAAGTAATGTGATAGACAGACTGCTGTATCTTATATTCAAGCACTCTTTATGGACAGGGACTGTCCCACTAGACTGGCGCCAAGCAAATGTGGTACCAATATTCAAAAAGGGGTCTAAAAGTGACCCTGGGAACTATAGACCAGTAAGCTTAACGTCTGTTGTGGGTAAATTGTTTGAAGGATTTCTTAGAGATGCTATTGTAGAATATCTTAATGATAATAACTGTCTAACTCCATATCAACATGGATTCATGAGGGATCGCTCCTGCCAAACAAACCTGATCGCCTTCTACGAGGAGGTGAGCTCACAGCTGGACCGGGGAGAGTCAGTGGATGTTGTATACCTTGACTTCTCCAAAGCGTTTGATACCGTGCCACACAAAAGGTTGGTATATAAAATGAGAATGCTTGGTCTGGGGGATAATGTGTGCAAGTGGGTAAATAGCTGGCTGAGTGATAGAAAGCAGAGGGTGGTTATCAATGGAGTAAGCTCAGGGTGTGTCAGGGTTACTAGCGGGGTGCCTCAAGGGTCTGTCTTGGGCCCTATATTATTTAATATATTTATTAATGATCTAGTGGAAGGGTTGCATAGTAAAATAGCAATATTTGCAGATGATTCTAAACTTTGTAAAGTAGTTAATACAGATGAGGACAGGGCACAGCTACAGGAGGATTTAGATAAATTGGGGAGTTGGGCCAAAAAATGGCAAATGGGGTTCAATGCCGATAAATGTAAGGTCATGCACATGGGAAAGAAAAACAGCAGTCACCCATACATATTAAATGGGAAACCGTTGGGGAAATCTGACATGGAGAAGGACCTGGGCGTCTTGGTTAATAGCAAATTAAATTGGAGTGCCCAGTGTCAGGCAGCAGCTGCGAAGGCAAATAGAGTCATGGCATGCATCAGAAGAGGAATAGGGGCATATGATGAGAACATTGTTCTTCCTCTGTATAAAGCGCTGGTAAGGCTGCACTTAGAATATTGTGCACAGTTCTGGGCTCCGGTGCTCAGGAAAGACATATTGGAGCTAGAGAGCGTACAAAGGAGGGCGACTAAGGTAATAAAGGGAATGGAGGGACTAGAATACCCAGAGAGGTTGTCAAAATTAGGCCTATTTACATTGGAAAAGAGAAGGCTTAGGGGAGACCTCATAAACATGTATAAATACATCAGGGGGCAGTACAGAGATCTCTCCCATGACCTGTTTATACCAAGGATGGTGACAAAGACGACGGGGCACACTATGCGTCTGGAGGAAAGGAGGTTCCTGCACCAGCATAGAAGGGGATTCTTTACGGTCAGAGCCGTGAGACTCTGGAACTCTCTGGGAGAGGAAGTGGTGATGTCCAACTCACTTAAAGAGTTCAAGAGAGGCCTGGACGCCTTTCTTGAGAACAATAAAATTACATCTTATGCTTAGTTAATTAATCCAGGGATTTAATCTGACTGCCAGATTGGTGTCGGGAAGTGAATTTTTCCTCAATGATGTAAATTGGCCTATACCGCATGTTTTTTTGTTGCCTTCCCCTGGATCAACGCTGCGGAATAGCTGCAGTGCACAAGAAATAGGCTGAACTGGATGGACGCTTGTCTTTTTTCGGCCTTATAAACTATGTAACTATGTAAGTGTGGGATCAGTTGCTGTCTGAGGACACTCGGCATGATGGGAGGAAGGAGCATCAGGGTGAGGAGGAGTATGCGGTCGAGACTCACAGCTACTAAAACTTGACCGTGTGGAAGACAGACCGGAGGTGGTGGTGACCAGGTAACTGGAAGTATTATCTGCTATCCAAATAATAACCTGTTCACACTGATCAGTTCGCAATACTGGTGTTATAGTGTGCTTGCCTAGTAATTCGGTCAAGAAGTGGGAGCGAGAAGATGTGGCTGTTGGTTGTGGCACATTTTCACCTTGGCCACGGCCCCGTCCTCTACATGCACCATCACCAGAACGTCCAGTTCCACGTCCCTTGCCACGCACCTTGCCCATTGTAAATTAAGTAAAATAGCTTACACTCGCACTATCAATGGAAAAAGGGTAATAAAAAGGAGATTAGAACCGTGGAAGAGAAAAACCACAGTTCTATTTCTCTGGCCTACACCAGACTCTTTTAAACAGATATATTGATGTCTGACCAGTCAGGGAGACACTATTACAGTTTTTTTTACGGCAAAAAATGCCAAAAGCAGGATAATACAGAGATTTGACCCGTGGAACTAAAAAACCACAGTTCTATTTCTCTGGCCTACACCAGACTCTTTTAAACAGATATACTGATGTCTGACCAGTCAGGGAGACACTATTACAGTTTTTTTTTATGGCAAAAAAATGCCAAAAGCAGGATAATACAGAGATTTGATCCTTGGAACTGCAAAACCACAGTTCTATTTCTCTGGCCTACACCTGACTCTTTTAAATATATATATTGGTGTCTGACCAGTCAGGGAGACACTATTACTGTTTTTTTTACACCAAAAAATTCCAAAAGCAGGATAATACAGAGATTTGACCCGTGGAACTGCAAAACCACAGTTCTATTTCTCTGACCTACACCAGACTCTTTTAAACAGATATATTGGTGTCTGACCAGTCAGGGAGACACTATTACTGTTTTTTTTACGCCAAAAAATGTAAAAAGCAGGATAATACAGAGATTTGACCCATGGAACTGCAAAACCACAGTTCTATTTCTTTGGCCTACACCAGACTCTTTTAAACAGATATATTGGTGTCTATCCAGTCAGGGAAACACTATTACTGTTTTTTTTACGGCAAAAAATGCCAAAAGCAGGATAATACAGAGATTTGACCTGTGGAACTGCAAAACCCAGTTCTATTTCTCTGGCCTACACCAGACTCTTTTAAACAGATATATTGGTGTCTGAACAGTCACAAACACACTCAATTTTTTTTTGGGGGGGGGGGGGGGAAATACCAAAAGGTTAATAAGATGCGTATTTGTACAGTCTGACTGAGGAAAAAAAATACAGGATTTAGATGAAAAAAAAAGAATTTTTCCTGGCCCCTGAGACCGGGGGATAAGTCTAGCAATTTTACCAACAGGAGTACACAGGACTGTAATGCAGCATTTGCTGGTATAACCACTGCGTCTCCTATACAGCCTGCTTGCCTGCCTGATATCTGGGATGGATATTAGTCCTGAGAAGGACTGTTTGTTAGATTTGGCAGGCTTTAGAGACCCTACACTAACTATTTCGCAGTATAAATCTCTCCCTAGCTCTGCAGCACTGACCCTACACTGTCTGATCCGGAGCGACTGTGTCCAAAATGGCGGCGCCTGGTTTTAAATACTCGAGGTGACGCTGTGCGGCCAGCCAATCACTGTAATGCCCACAAACAACATGGCAGCGGCATTACAGTGACTGGCTGGCAATCCCTGCATGTTCATTGGCTCTGTAAAGAGCGCCAAACGTGCAGGGCGGAGACCCGAGCTCCCGCCCGAGTAACCCGGAAATGCTCGGTGCTCGCCGAACATCCCGAGTAGTGAGATGCTTGGGCGAGTAACGAGCAGTGTCGAGCATGCTCGCTCAACAGTAGTAATTTTAGATCCATAAGAATGCAAGAGCGAGGGTGGTCTTGGGTAGTTTTCATGACTTCAAATCACAACCAAGCCCTAATACTTTGGATTCTCGGTGGTAGGATGTCCTTCCTGCTATGACCCACAGAGGTGAAATCCAATCCACGGCAGACTAGTTCATGGAGAAGCGGGGACTAGTGATGGGCGAGCACTAAATTGCTTGGGTGTTCGATGCTCGGGTCGAGCACATTGGAATACTCAGGTGCTCGACCGAAGCAACGAGCCCAATGTAAGTCTATGGGAAACTCGAGCATTTTTCGAGTTTGGTCTGCAGAGGGCCTAAAAATTGCCCAAATCGATGGAAACAGTGCTCAAATGACATGGGACCAGCATGGGGAAGACCCCTGGAAGCATTTCTGACTCCCAGGTCACTTCTGTCAACAACGTTGTCAGAGGTATTACGCCGCTTTTACAGACTCACAATAAAACATACAAAAACAAAACCAAAATGGATTTTCCAGGGAAATATGTTAAGGAACATCCTTTCCAGGGCAATGACTTGTATATAACGCAAAATAAATAATCAAAACCAAAAATACTCCTCCATACCTTGGGCTATGTTCACACGTAGCGTTTTTAATGTGTTTTTGCACTTTTGCATTGCTTTCAACTGTGACAAATGCATTCACCGGGAGATGTCATTTTAACATTTTACAACCTTATCTGGCCATGTGCTGTGTGATACATCATCAGGCACATTCTGTTTCATTTATGAAGGAGGGACTCTGAAAGTCACAAAGCCTATTTTTATAGGGCCATCAGGCAGCCTTTACTGTTCTTAAAGGGCCAGCATTCGGCCTTCACAATTCTTAGAGAGCCATTTGCCGGCTATGCTTTGTTGTTCCCATTACTAAAGAGTGGGTCTCCTTTGCTGTTATTGGGTATGCAGTGAGTGGTAGGGCTACCCAAAATTTGGACGCACCCCAATACCCCTTTGAAGAGACTTAGAGGAGGGCCTCCTGAAAACAATGTTCCCATTATTAGGAAGTGGGTCTCCCATAGTGTTGGCCTATGCAGTGAATGCAAGGGTGAAAAAAAAATTTGGAGGCACTCCAATGCCCCTTGGAAGAGACATAGAGGGCCTCATGAAAAAATGTTCCCATTATTAGGAAGTGGGTCTCCCATAGTGTTGGCCTATGCAGTGAATGCAAGGGTTGCCAAAAATTTGGAGGCACTCCAATGCACCTTGGAAGAGACGTGGAGGTCAGAGGGCCTCCTGAAAACAATGTTCCCATTATTAGGAAGTGGGTCTCCCATTGTGTTAGCCTATGCAGTGAATGCAAGGGGTGCCAAAAATAGGGAGGCACTCCAATGCCCCTTGGAAGAGACGTAGAGGGCCTCATGAAAAAATGTTCCCATTATTAGGAACTGGGTCTCCCATAGTGTTGGCCTATGCAGTGAATGCAAGGGCTGCCAAAAATTGGGAGGCACTCCAATGCCCCTTGGAAGAGACGTAGAGGGCCTCATGAAAAATTTTTCTCATTATTAGGAACTGGGTCTCCCATAGTGTTGGCCTATGCAGTGAATGCAAGGGCTGCCAAAAATTGGGAGGCACTCCAGTGCATCTTGGAAAAGATGTGGAAGAGGGCCTCATAAAAAATGTTTTTCCCATTAGAAAGGAGCGGATCTCCTATACTTGTAATGCCCATGCACTAAGCATATGGGCTGACAAACATTTACCCCTGGGGAGTATACATGAACATACTGTATAGAAATTTTTTTTACGGGCATCATAAACATCCTTTAAAAAAATTATGTGGGTGTTGCATCACGGACCACGGTCACCCTGGTGATATGGTGGTGGAGGATGAGGATGAGGAGAAGAAGGAGGACAAGAGCAAATAGCCAAAATCAGGAAGCGTATACCCATGTGTGGGTGTGAAAAGGTGCATCGGAATACACCTCCCAAAAAAAGACACTGGATTTGATTTTATGCTACGCTGCTGTCATTTGGTGGTGATGAGAAGTCTGGCCCAATCCAGCCCTTGTTCATTTTTATAAGAGTCAGCCTGTCAGCATTTTCAGTTGACAGGCAGATGTGTGGCACCCTGCTGTTCACAGGTACCACAGGACCCAAAAGGGTGCATGGATGGAAGTCTCCACAAGAGGCCCTCTTTACAAACAAACACCTCCACCCTTCCACCTCATACCACCAGAGGGAGCCCGTCAAGGATATATATATGGAGGGTGGAGTCAGGCAGTTCAGTTTAGTCAGAGAGTGTGCTGCCACTTAGAGCAGTGAAGACGCAGCACGTCTGCTGCTGTATTGAGGGCCCCGAGTGTGGCCGGAGGCAAAGAGGAGAGGAGAGAGGAGTTGAGGCGCATCATAGGCTCACCCCAAGACACAAACTGTACACCGGGTCCGCGCCTACAGGGTCCTTTATAACCAGTAGGGATCACCGGCATACCAGGAGGACTACAAGTCCCTGGTCGACCTGAAGCTAAACCCTTGACAGGACTAGGAACCACGAAGGCCCCGGCGTCCAGGGATAGTGGTTGCCAGAAAAAGGTCCTACTACCAAGCGACAGGTGAAGGAACAGCACGACACAGAAGCTAGGATCTGTTGCAGGCTGGCCAGGAGCTTAGAGAGAGGGAGACATGGACCAGGAGGCATTATACCCACTCACTGAGGAGAAGTCCTGAAGTGCACCCTTCCTACTGAATACCCTGGACCGTACCTGACATCCGCACCAGTAAAGGTACTGAAGTGAATCCCCTGTCTCTGTCAGTTACTCCTGCTGCGCCATCTCTCCTGCATCACAAGCCCCAGCATCACCACCATCTGCACCTACACTGCCCGTGGGGCCCGCTTCGCCTGTGGGGAGCAGAAACATCCCAGCTGCCATTCCATCACCCCTAGGAGGTCTGCAGCAGCGCCGGTAACCATTACCGGAAACCACAGGTGGCTTCACGAGACAAACTGTACACTAAAACCCCTTTTTAGAGAGAGACCCAGAGTACGGGCCCGGGAGCCGACTGCCGTGACCTCCTAAACAAGGTAAAAGGCCCTGCTGCCGAGTCCCCTATATTCCCCCTGGGCGACACAGCTCTCTTTCCTGGGGTCACGAACAGGATTTCGTGCCCATTGCCACCGGGTACTGTGTGCCGTATTGAACTGTGTTTTAACTGTGGTGAACATCGCCGCCATTACCGCGTCGCCGCGCGGGAAGAAGAGGGGCGTAACCGCGGGAATTGGAGAGGCGTGACTGTTGGAAGCGCGCAAAGCTCAAGCCCCGCCTCGCGTTCTGACGCAGCACCAGGAAGCGTCAGGTCCTGGAAGGAGACCTTCGTCTGCGGAGCTGCGGCCTACCCGAAAAAGAAACAGGAGGTAGGCTACAGTTTACTAGGGGGGCGCAACCATGGCCGACGACCAGCAAAACTCCGGTGTTATGATCTGCTACAAGAACTAAGGAAAGGACTAAGCTGATTCCCTACGATGCAGCGGGCAACCTGTTCCTTGTGAACAGACCCGCCTTCGTCCTCAGCTAGTCTAAACGTAGACCTATAGATATAAGGGAGGGGTCCCTAAAAGTACTAAGGACTGGGACAAAATTGGACAACTCCTAGCAGAAGTTGTAGCGGAGCAAAAAGACAAACAGACAAAAATACTTAGAGGTCCAAGGACCAAGCAAACTATAGAGATAGGTACAAAGCACCTGGCTAGATTAAGAGTCAAAGTAACACTGAAGTCCAGCAAAGCCAGAAGGGCGGAGCTGGAATAAATAGGCAGCATGTCATGTGACCACAAGATAGAAAAAAACTAACAGGAGGGTTCTAACAGTACCCCCTCTTCTATGAGGATCCTCCGGATCCTCCAGGCCCAGGCCTATCAGGAACCCTCCTGTGAAACGCTCTGATAAGTCTAGGAGCAGAGACATCATCTGCCCTTACCCAGGAGTTATCCTGAGGGCCGAAACCTTTCCAAGCGAAGAGATACTGCAATCTCCCTCTATGCCTTCTGGAATTCAGGATACGAGAAATTTCATATTCACCGTCTTCCACCACCGGAGGAACTGTGACAGTGGCATCCCTATCTGATACATCAGCTTTTTTCAACAAGGAAACATGAAACACCGGATTAATCTTCCAGCAGGAGGGAACCTCCAACCTAACAGCAGACTGGTTAACCACCTGAAGCACCTTAAATGGTCCCACAAACTTCGGACCCAATTTCTTAGAAGGAATCCTCAACCGCAGATTCTTTGAGGACAACCAAACCATGTCACCAACAGTAAACAAAACCTCTTGATGTTTCCTGTTAAAATACTTCTTAGACTTTTTGTTAGCCTCTTGAAGGTTACAACGTACATCAGTCCAAACTCTCTCCAAATCACCGGAAAAATTCTCCTCCTCCGGCACAGCCGACACCAATTTGGAGAACGAACCAAACGACGGATGTCTCCCAGTACAACAAAAAAACGGAGAACACCCAGCAGAAGAGGATGTATGGTTGTTAAGAGCAAATTCAGCAAGTGGCAGAAACTCAGACCACCCCTCTTGATTGTCTGCCACAAAACAACGCAAAAACTGCTCAACATCCTAGTTCTTTCTTTCTGTCTGTCCATTAGACTAAGGATGATACCCAGATGAAAATGACAAATGGACTCCCAACCTGTCACAAAAGGCACGCCAAAAACGAGCCACAAACTGAGGTCCCCTATCAGAAACAATGTCGGTGGGAACGCCATGGAGTCTGACAATTTCCTTGACAAAAGCCTTAGCGCGTGTCTTAGCGCAGGGTAGTTTAATGAAAGGAACCAAGTGACACATCTTGCTAAAACGGTCCACGACTACCCAGATGACAGTGAAACCCTCGGACACAGGAAGGTCAGTAATAAAATCCATTGCAAGATGCGTCCAAGGTGCACTAGGAACCTCCAGAGGGCAAAGCAACCCCGCCGCAGGTGCATGTGAAGCCTTTGATCTAGCACACACCGTACATTGACGCACCCATTTAATGATTTCCTTCTGCCACCCAGGCCACCAAAAACTGCGACCTACCAGTCTCTTAGTCTCAGAAATTCCTGGATGACCTGCCAACCGAGACTAATGATACTCCACAAACAACTCTCTCCTAAAGTTCTAGGTACAAACAACCTCCCATGGGGTGTGTTAGATGGGACATCCTCCTGGGCTTTCAGAATCCCATCTTCCAAAACGGAGTCCAATGCTGCTATCACAATTCCTTCCTGTAAAATGCCCTCCCCCTCCTCGGTACCAGCCATGGGAGAAAAGCTGCGAGATAAAGCATCAGCTTTAACATTTTTAGTACCCGGGATGTAAGTAACAGAAAAATTAAACCGCGAAAAAAACAGTGCCCACCTAGCCTGACGGGCATTCAAGCGCTTGGCAGCATCTAGATAGATCAGATTCTTATGATCAGTGAAAACCTGAATGGGAAATTTAGCACCTTCCAAGAAATGACGCCAATGTTCAAATGCGAGTTTGATAGCCAGCAATTCCCGATTACCAACATCGTAATTAAGTTCGGTTTCAGAAATTTTTTTCGAAAAAAAAAGCACAGGGATGAACCCCATCCTTGTTCTCCTGAGACAAAACCGCACCGACCCCCACCGATGAAGCATCAACCTCGACCAAAAAAGGCTTGGTCTCATCAGGCTGCATAAGGATGGGGGCAGAACTGAACCTCTCCTTGAGATACACAAAAGCTTCAATGGCCTCAGTAGTCCACTGGACCGTATTCGCACCTTTCCTGGTGAGATCGGTCAGCGGCTTAACAATTATAGAAAAATTCTTAATGAATTTTCTGTATTAATTGGCGAAATCCAAAAAATCTCTGTATCGATTTTAAACCAATAGGCCTAGGCCATTCCTGAACAGCCTGAACCTTCACCGGGTCCATCTCAAAGCCCTCGCTGGAGATAATGTAGCCCAAAAAACGAATTCTCTGCACAGCGAACTCGCATTTCTCCAGCTTAGCAAAAAGTGAATTGTCACTTAATAACTGCAATACTTCACGTACGCTCTGCCAATGAGACTCCAGATCTGGCGAATAAATCAAAATGTCATCCAAATACACCACCACATTCTTACCAATCAAAGGTTGTCATTAATAAGGTTCTAAAAAAACGCTGGTGCATTGGTAAGACCAAAAGGCATAACCAGATTCTCAAAATGACCCACCGGAGTGTTAAAAGCAGTCTTCCATTCATCATCCTCCTTCATTCGCAACAAATTGTATGCCCTCCGGAGATCAATTTTAGAGAACCACTTGGCCCCCACTAACTGGTTAAACAAGTCAGGAATCAACGGCAGTGGGTAGGAATTGCGTACGGTAATTTTATTAATTTCGCGAAAGTCCAGACATGGACGTAAACCGCCGTCTTTTTTTTTTTACAAAAAAAAATCCAACAGCCACAGGTGACTTAGAAGGTCTAATGTGACCAGCAGCCAAGCTCGTCTGTATGTATTCCTCCAAGGCTTTTCTTTCAGGGATAGTAAGATTAAATAAGCGACTCTTGGGAACAAACTCAATGGTGCAACCATAGTCCCTATGAGGAGGTAGAATTTGCGACTCCTCCTCTGAAAAAACCTTCCAAAAATCCTGAATAGGTACAGGTAATTCCCCTCTTTCCACAGCAGCAATGCGACCGTTACAACATTTATCATAACACTTAGGACTCCAAGATTTAATCTCATTAGTAGACCAGTCAAGTAACGGATTGTGCAGTTTTAACCAAGGCAAACCTAACACTACTGGTGAAGATAAATTATTTAATACCACTAAATCCAAATTCTCTTGGTGAATACCATTAATAGTGAGGGGAAATTCAAAAACCTTGTGAGTAACACATTTCAAAGGAGTGTTATCAACAGCAACCACAGAAATAGGAGATGACAAAGGTTTAGGTTCCAATTTAAGTTTTTCCAAAAATCCCTTATCAATCACATTCAGTGTAGAACCACAATCCATAAAAACCTGAAATTCAATCAACTCCTCCTGCAATGAGGTACTCCATGAAAGAAATACTTCCTTAGAGTTTAAACAAGCAATACGGGCGTAACTGACCTTTTTTTTTTCTTTGTTTAACAGAAGCTCACAGTTCTTAACAAAATGGTCAGATTTACCACAGTAAAAACACAATCCCTTGGAAAACCTGCGGTCTTTTTCTTGAGAGCGGAGTGGCATCGCCCCAATCTCCATCGGTTCTCCGTCGTCCGAGCAGACCCTCTGATGACTAGGAGCTGCCATTGCAGGAGTTTTCTCCTCATTAACCCTGGCACGCAGTCTCCTATCCACCCGTATAGCTAATTGCATGGCTTCTTGCAAGTTTCCAGGTGCAGGGAAAGCAATCAGCAGATCCTTAACCCTTTCACTTAAACCAGCAAGAAACAAACATTTTAACGCCGAATCATTCCATCTCACTTCAGAAGACCACCTTCTGAAGTGTGTACAATAATTTTCAACATCACCTGACCCATGCTTTAAACGTCTCAGTTGTGTCTCAGCAGAAGAGACACGATCAGGATCGTCATACAACAACCCCATAGCAGAAAAAAAATCTTCCACTGATCTAAAATACGGATCATTAGGTTGGAGAGAAAAGGCCCATCCCTGTGGTTCCTTGCGCAAAAGTGACATGATAAACCCAATGCGCTGTGATTCATTCCCAGAGGACCAGGGTCTCAAACGAAAATATAATAAACACGCATTTTTAAAGGAAAAAAAATCTTGTTGCTTACCATAAAAAAAATCAGGCAGTCCTACCTTCGGTTCAACAAAATGCGCTCCAGGACAGCTACTCACGTGTTGCTGGAGCTCGGCCACCACAAGAGACAATCCCTGTAGGCGTTGAGCCAATTCCTGAACAGACACCATGCTGATCTCCGGATCTCGTTCCTTAGGATTTTTTATTTTTTTTTGATTTTGGGCTGGACTTACTGTTATGATCTGCTACAAGAACTAAGGAAAGATAGGAAAACTGTCCCTACAATAGGACTAAGCTGATTCCCTACGATGCAGCTGGCAACCTGTTCCTTGTGATTAGACCCGCCTTCATCCTCAGCTAGTCTAAACGCAGACCTATAGATATAAGGGAGGGGTCCCTAAAAGTACTAAGGACTGGGACAAAATTGGACACCTCCTAGCAGAAGTTGTAGCGGAGCAAAAAGACAAACAGACAAAAATACTTAGAGGTCCAAGGACCAAGCAAACTATAGAGATAGGTACAAAGCACCTGGCTAGATGAAGAGTCAAAGTATCACTGAAGTCCAGCAAAGCCAGAAGGGCGGAGCTTGAATAAATAGGCAGCAGGTCACGTGACCACAAAATAGAAAAAAACTAACAGGGGGGTTCTAACAGCCGGAGCACCGGTTAACGCTCCTGATGCTCAACTCGCGGCCGGATCTGCTCAGGCCGGAGCAGCCACCCCACCAGCAGGGGTCGCGATTCCAGTCATGCCCATGGCCCTGCCGTACATCCCCGGAGCAAAATGGCTTCCCCAGTATGATGGCAAACCAGACACCCTGTCTGGATTCAAGAAAAAGATATGCAGTGTATTGGGCATGTATTCAATGACTGGTAAACAGAGAGCCGCTGTTGTGCTGGGACAATTGACTGGTGCCGCCGAGCGGGAAGTTGAAAACTGGCCAGCCGCAGACTAGGAATCAGTATCTATCATATTTAAGAGACTGCAAACTGTCTTTGAAAACCGCACTGAGACAGATCTCCGGATGAAGTTCTACAACTGTACCCAGAAACCTGAGGACAGTATCCGGGACTATGCCTGGCGCTTAAAGGAAGCCCTGCGGGCCCTGAAACAGGTTAGTCCAGCCAGCATGGTGAGGACAAAATGCTGACCGGACAGTTCATCCGGGGGTTGAAGTCCCAGGAGGAGAGCAGAACCGTACAGTGGTGGGCCTTTGACGCCCTGAAGGACATGGCTATTAAGGGTCTGCAGCCTCTGGAACCATCAGATACTGCTATCAAACGTTACCAGGGTGGGGCCACCCCAGTGCCCGCAGCGCCCACTGCTCCTTCATTAACGGCTGAAACAAAAATGCAAACAGTGCCCCCGAGCGAGCTGGACAGCCTGCGCTCTGAAGTGCGTCAGCTAAGTAAAACCCTGGCCACTGTCCTGAGCACCCTGCAGCTACAGACAGAGCCCGAGCCGGAAGGAAGGAATCTACTCGCCGACAGTCCTGAAGATGTCCACTGGATGAGGAGAAGAAGGAGGACAACGCCACCCCGTAGGAGGACAATCTCACCCCGTGGGAGGACCAATGACCAACGATGCCCTCCATGAGAATTCATCTGCTACCGTTGCCACAAGGCAGGCCACACCGCGCGGAACTGTCCTTTAAACAGGCAAACCCTGGGGCAAAGGGCCGACACCCAGGAGTAAATCAACTAGGCCCATCAAGCTGGTACGACCGGTTTGTTGGAGGAAGGCCTTTCCCGTCCATCGTGCTTGACGGCATAGCAACACCTGCATTACTGGACACCGGCTCACAGGTAACCATCATACCTGATGTCCTCTACAAAAGGTACTGGTCCATAGATGAACTCCACCCGCCAGCCCCGAACCTCTCTGTGTATGCCTCTAATGGCCTTCCTGTTAACCTAGTAGGGGTTAAGGATGTGACAGTGAAGGTGGGGAGAGTGAAACTAAAGGACCAAGGACTAATTGTCATAGAATCTAACCCTGGTGATACCAATCCATATATGATACTTGGTACAAATATTGTTGGTAACTGTTTGGGAGAAGTGTTGTTTTTACTCCAACAGATTGCTGACACTGCCAAACCAGGGCAGAGAAAGGTGCTCCAGAAAGAAATTTGAGCCCTCCTGTACCAGCAACAGGTAAAGCTAACAGGTGGTGAGATTGGTAATGTATGGGTGACAGACCCGATACCCATTGTGATTCCCCCCATGAGTGAAATGCTGATTTGGTGTAGGGCAGCAATAGGTCTCAAGGGACAGAACGGTAGTGGAGCCCATTAGCTCAGAGCACAGACCTACACTCCTAACTGCTAGAGCGGTAGTTGATGTACGCAATGGGAGGGTACCTGTACGTCTCCTAAATTGTGGGGAGGAGGAAGTCAAATTGCCAAGATACACCACTGTTGCCAGATTGTATACTGTGAATAAAGATGCCATACACACAGTGGAATCCTTGACCCCCCCAGATACAGTGGAGGACAGTGACTCCGAAGCTCAGCTGGAGGATTGGTGTCAACAGCTCCATGTTGGAACTGACGCCACTCCTGTCCATCAAAAACATGGTGTCTACAGAGTGGTTCAGGAATATGAACAAGTGTTTAGTAAACACCCACTTGATTTTGGAAGGGTTAAAGGGGCACAACACCACATACCCACCGGTAACCATCCACCCATTAAAGAGCGTTACAGACCCATACCACCAGCACATTACCAAAAAGCCAAGGAAATGTTGCATGACATGGAAAAGGCAGGGGTAATAAGGGATAGCTGTAGCCCCTGAGCAGCTCCCCTGGTCCTGGTCAGGAAAAAGGACGGTAGCATGAGGATGTGTGTAGATTATAGACAAATTAATTGAATAACACATAAAGATGCATACCCTTTGCCCCGTATAGAGGAATCCCTGGCTGCACTAAAATCTGCCAATTTCTTCTCTACATTGGTTCTCACTAGCGGGTACTGGCAAGTCTCTGTTGCTGAGGAAGACCGGGAGAAGACATCCTTCACCACCCCGATGTGACAGTGCGAATTCAACAGCATGCCGTTTGGACTCTGCAACGCACCCGGAACGTTCCAGAGGTTGATGGAGTGTTGCTTGGGACACCGGAACTTTGAGACAGTGCTGCTGTACCTGGATGACGTTATCGTGTACTCGAGGACGTATGAAGACCACCTGAAGCACCTGGCGGAGGTATTTGAAGCATTGTCCCGGTATGGGATGAAACTAAAACCTTCTAAGTGCCACCTGCTCAAGCAGAAGGTTCAGTACCTGGGACACGTAGTCAGCTCAGAGGGAGTAGCACCAGACCCGGAGAAGGTCACTGCCATCCAGAAGTGGCCTGAACCGAGAAGCATCAAAGAAGTACGGCAATTCCTGGGACTGGTCGGGTACTACAGGAGGTTCATAAAGGACTATACCAAAAAGGTAGCACCTCTACAAGATCTCCTGGTAGGACAGTCCAAAAGAGGAAAAAGTCCCCCATTCCAGTGGGGCAAAGAGCAGACTGAGTCCTTTGCATCAATGAAGGAAGTCCTAACTGGTGAAGAAATCCTGGCTTACCCTGACTACAGCCAGCCTTTCCTGTTGTACACCGACGCCAGCAACGAGGGACTGGGAGCTGTGTTGTCCCAGAAGCAAAACGGCAGAGAAAAGGTAATTGCGTACGCCAGTAGGAAGCTTCGCCCTACTGAGAGGAACCCGGAGAATTACAGTTCCTTCAAGCTGGAGTTCCTGGCCTTGGTCTGGGCTATCACCGAAAGATTCAAGCATTACCTAGCCTCAACTAAATTCACAGCCTTTACCGACAATAATCCCTTGACGCACCTGGAGACAGCCAGGTTGGGAGCCATGGAATAGCGTTGGGTTGCCAGGTTGTCGAATTATCAATTCACAATCAAGTACCGGGCAGGTCACAAGAACACCAATGCGGATGCCCTGTCAAGGATGCCCCACCAGTCAGACACCGAGGATGAAGTGGATGACCTAGAAGAAGTTGAATTACCTGCCTTCCACAGAAACGGAGTGGTCCACGAGCAACACGTCTCCAGAAGATGTCATGGTAGGACGCCAAACCCTCTACCTCATCACAGCTGGAAGGAGACCCAGGACAGTGATCCGGTTGTCAGCCTCATCAAAAGACTGATAACTAGTGTTGAGCATTCCGATACTGAAATATCGGGTAACGGCCGATATTCGCGGTATCGGAATTCCGATACTTAATTCCGATACTTTTACAATATCGAATACCGGAATCGGAAGTTCCCATAATGCCTGCGCTCTGCAGTGTCTCTGAAGGATGACAAGCTGGGTGGCAGCGCTCAGCTGAGATCCAGCCTGTCATCAGAATGCCATCCCAGCGTGGGAGAATTCTCCTGATTGTTTAAAAGCTGGCGGGCGGTAAAAAGCCGCCGGCTTTTAAACAATCACACGGCCCCATACTGCTTCCCGGCAGCCTCCCACCTCGATCCTCCGCTCCCCTCGCCACCTCCCATCCCGATCGTAAGTTAGGACCGCGCGGGGAGCGCAGCACCAAGGAGCGGGGAGCGAAGGACCCGGGCGGGGAAGCCGGCAGTGAAAAGACTTCACCGCCGGCTTTCCCGTTCTGTGCTGCGCTTTCCCGCCGGTTATTTCAAATGAACAGCTGAGGTATCAGGTGATGCTGATCAGCTGTTCATTTGAAGTCGCCGCGGTGCCCTCAGAGGGTTCATGTGAGTTCATGCTTGACTGCATTGCATGAACTGACATGAACTTTCCCACGGCCGCACAGGTCAGCCTCACCTCCCAGACCCGTCATGATTGGTGTGTGTGGGTGTCTGTGCGATGTCTGCGGGGGTGCGCGATGTCTGTGCGGGTGTGCGCGGTGTCTGTGCGATGTCTGCGAGTATGCGCTGTGTCTGTGCGATGTGTGCGGGTGTGTGCGTGCAGGCAGACATAGGCCGATGTGACACTACTACTCCCATCGGCCTATGTCTGTCCCCCGTCCACTCGTGCCAGCAGGATCAGCTCGATGGGAGCAGTAGTTCCCATCAGCCTGATCCTGCTATTTAAATTGCCCTACTGTGTCCCCAATAAATGTTAAATACATGTCATTGGTGGCCAGTGGTTACCTACAATAAATTAGTTCATACATTACCTGTCCCCGCCGATCGCCACCTAAAATAAAGTAAAAAATAAAAACTACACCTATACTCACCTAGACACCTAATTCCCCGAAGCCATCGATCTCCTGTAATAAAATATAAAATAATAAACCACAACCTTATCCTTACCCCTCCGTAGTAGTCCACGAGTGTCCCACGATGATCTCCAGTTTAGAGCAGCCACATAGAATGTGACCGCTCTGAACCGCTGCTGCCGCTAGAATGACGGGGCCGTAAAGCAGCCCCGTCATTGCATAAGCGGGTTCGCCGGAGTTCAGGCAGCGCTGCTCCGGTCAGCTCCTTTACGGCCCTGCTGTATCGTGAGAAATTCCCACGGTACAGCAGTGCCGTAAAGGAGGTCTCCGGAGCAGCGCTGCCTGAATGCACTCCGGTGACCTCAGTCAGTGGCTCCCGCTGCCGGGAGCGGACGTGTTCCCGGCAGTGTGAGGTTACAGCAGCCATGCACAGCTGTCACCATCTCCAGATGTGACAGCTGTGCATGGGAGATCAGCGCAGGGACGTGGACAGGTAACTATTTTTTTTTTTTAGTAAACTAAGAATTAAATAAAATGGTGTGTTTTATTTCAAATAAATTATTTTTTCCTGGGTGTAGTGTGTGTTTTTTCTTTTTAACACTTTGTAGGTTAGTAATGGGGGTGTCATCATTACTAACCTGGGCTTCATGGCAGCTGGCGCTGACATGAACCCCAGCCCTATTACCCCCTGCCACCGCACCAGGGCAGCCTGGAAGAGCGAGGCTAAGTGCCAGAATTGGCGCATCCTATGGATGCGCCATTTCCGGGGCAGCTGACGGCTGGTGTTTCTAGCCTGGGAGGGGGCCAATATTCATGGCACCCTTCCTGGGCTATTAATATCAGCCCCCAGCTGTCTGCCTAGCCTTTGCTAGCTATTAAAATAGGGGGGACCCCACGTCATTTTTTTGGGGGGGTCCCCCATTTTAATAGCTAGTAAAGGCTAGGTATTCAGCTGGGGGCTGATATTAGTAGTCTGGGAAGCTCTGTGGGTATTACCCCCTTCCCAGGCTTCAAATATCTGCCCCAGCTGTCTGCTTAACCTCCGCTAGAGACTAAAATTATGGGGGATCCCACGCCAATTTTTTTTTTAAATAAATACTTTATTTTAACACTAAATGACATTTGAGGAGTTAATAAAGATGCAGTCCCTAAATTATTATTTATTTTTTAATTAATTTTTCCCAAAAATTTTGACGTGGGCTTTGCTATATTTTTGTATGCCAGCCAGGTACAGCATCCACATCCAGCTTCTATGAACGCGCCATTTTCCGGGGTGGCTGCGGACTGCAATTTGCAGCGGGGGGGGGGGGGGCCCAGAAAGCTTGGGCCTCCCTGCGCTGCAGATTCCATCCCCCAGCTGCCTAGTTGTACCTGGCTGGACACAAAAATAGGGAGAAGCCCCACGTATTTTTTTTTTAATTATTTCATGAAATTCATGAAATAATAAAGAAAAAAAGGGCTTCCCTATATTGTTGTGTCCGGCCAGGTACAAATAGGCAGCTGGTGGTTGGGGGCAGCCCGTTCCTGCCTGCTGTACCTGGCTGGACCCAAATATAGTGCGAAGCCGCACGTCAATTTTTTTAAATTATTTAAAAAAGGCCAGCTTGGCATTATCAGCTGGCCCTAAGCCCGAAATTCATGGGGTCACGCCAATATTAGACATGACCACCATGAATTTCTAGTAAAGTATTTAAAAAAAACACAACACCCAGAATAAAGTCCTTTAATTGAAATAAAGACACAATTCTTTATTGTTCTAAATTAAACTATACTTACCATCACGCCCATTCCAGCTGAAGCCAACGATCTCCTGCAATAAAAGTAAAATAATAAACCAACCTCATCCTTACCTTTCCATGGTTCCCATGACAGCTTCAGCTCTGCTACATCGAGATGACAGGCTGGACCGCAGCAGAACGCTGCCATCCAGCCTGTCATCCCGCGGACACTGAGAAGCGCAGGCATGCTTGCGCTCCTCAGTGTCTCTCTGTGACGGCATCCAGATGAGCCGACAATGAACTCGGCTCACCTCAAGCACGTCACTGACAGCGTGGGAGAATTCTCCTGCACTCAGCGCTTCAGCGTGAGAATTTTCCCACGCTGTCAGTGACGTGCATGAGGTGAGGTCATGTCTTTACACTAAATGACAAGTACAGTAACCAACACTGTCACTGTACTTCATATATATGTGACTGACATGTTTCTATCTATCTAATCTATGTGTGAAGCTCTATTCTTTCTGTTCTAAATTGTCGGGTACCGGTGTATGCCGCTGATGAATTGCCGGCTTTTCGCATAATACATTCTACATTATTCTTAGTTGTTTTACTTCATGTAGAATTAACCTACAAGGAAAGAAAGGGTTTATTTTCATTCCGATATTAGTGTCCCATTGACTTGCATTGGTTTCCGGTATCAGAATCGGCAATATCCGATACTTTTTGAGTATCGGTCCGATCAAATCCGATACGATATTTCCTGATATCGGAAGGTATCGCTCAACACTACTGATAACCCAAGAAGGTTCTCACCTGGAGAAGGATGCTCCCCCACAAGCCAAAAACCTGTGGAATGAGAGAAGCCGGCTGTTCATCTACAGAGAGAAGCTGTGCAGAAGGTATGTCAACCCCAAGACCCATGAAATGGTGTGGCAGATTGTTGTACCCAGGACAGATATCCAAATGGTGTTAGAGGCCTACCACGACCAAGCAGGTCACTTTGGCTGGAAGAAGCTGGAAACCCTGCTGAAGGTTTTATTGGGTTGGAAAGTGGAGTTCCATAGAAAGGTGGTGCCAGAATTGTGGACCCTGAAGCCTCAGAAGGAAAGACTACGGCATCCAGAAAGCACCCTTGCAGTCCATCAAAACTACCCAACCCCTGGAGATTGTCGCTCTGGATCACGTCAAACTGTCACCCAGCAGATCAGGCTATTCCTATGCCCTGACCATGGTGGATCACTATTCCCGGTTCCTGCTGGTAGCCCCTGTCAAGGACCTGACAGCAGAAACTGCAGCAAGGACGTTCCTAGCCTACTTCTGCAGACCCCATGGATATCCGGAAAAGGTGCTCACAGATCAAGGCCCTGCTTTCGAAGCTGAGCTATTCAAGGAATTCTGCCACCTGTATGGATGCAAAAAGATCCGGACTATGCCATATCATCCGCAAACCAATGGTATGTGCGAGAAAATGAACAACATCGTTATAGACCTGTTGAAAACCCTACCTTTGGAAGAAAGGAACCAGTTGCCAGAAAAGCTACCTGACCTGGTGGACCTGTATAACCACATACCCGTGAGTTCTACAAATTGTACCCCAGCGTACCTTATGAGAGCAAGACCTGGAAAATTGCCCATGAACCTGGAGCTCGGAGTGGTAGAACCTGCTGCAGATACGTCCACTAAAGATTGGGACACAAGTCGGCAAGAGCAACACAGGAAGGTACAGGCCTGTGTCGAAGACAGTCTAAACAAGGTGAGGGAAAGACAGGAAGAGCAGTATAACAAACATGCACCAGCAGAACCCTTGGCACCTGGAGAGATAGTGCTAAAGCGGAAAAGAAGAGGTCACAAGCTTGATGACCAGTGGGAAAGAGAGCCCTACACTGTGCTAAACTCCAGATTTGACAACAGTAAAACCTGCCTGATCAGTAAGGATGGAGGTAACAACAACCGCAACAGTCTCAAGAGACCAATTGAAATTGTGCCCAGGTCTACTGAAGACGCAGGAGGAAGAAGTACCTCCTATAACACCGGAAGAACCCAAGGAAGATGTGCTTCATACAGTTCTAGGAGATTTCCCTGCGGACTGGCCTCAACTTGATGGAGCAGTTATTATACCAGTAATACACTTCTATCAACCACAAGAAGAACCTGTGAGCGCCCTAGAGGAACCTGCTCAGGAACAGGAAGAGTCCCCAGTCAGAGGAGGATCACCCGTTGAAGCAGAGCCTGAAGGTCCAGTAATCAGTGCACTTGCCAATCCCATAGAGAGATTGAGGCAGTTTTATAATCTACCAGCACGTACATCTGATAGGTTAACAGAGAGTGCATGCACAGACACCAGTATCACCCCAGTGCTACGAAGGTCCACACGCAGCACACAAGGCCAAATCCATGCCAGGTTTAGGGATTAAAAATACAAAATGCCTAAAGTATAAATAGTTACCCAGTTGGGTATTGCCTATTGTTTCTTGTGTAAACTGAAATTAATGTGTGCCTGTAGATACCCGTCAGGGTACAAAGACTTGTAGGCTGAGACCTGTGAGCAGCCAAAAACTGTCCCTGTAAATAGTTGCACTCATCAAAAGTGCCCCCTTATTTGACTACTGAACAAATCACTTATTCCCTGCAGCCACGCCCAGGGTCTACATTGAGGGTTTTCAGGCGGGTCCCTCATGTTACTTATTTTTGCACTTTCTTCGGTTACCTGGTTACGGGACATACTGTAACTTTATTATTGTTATTGTTGTAACCTGTTAAAAAATGCTTCAGTCCAGGAGTACTGAATTGTACTAGGGGGGAATGTGGCACCCTGCTGTTCACAGGTACCACAGGACCCAAAAGGGTGCATGGATGGACGTCTCCACAAGAGGCCCTCGTTACAAACAAACACCTCCACCCTTCTACCTCATACCACCAGAAGGAGCCCGTCAGGGATATATATATGGAGGGTGGAGTCAGGCAGTTCATTTTAGTCAGAGAGTGTGCTGCCACAGAGAGCAGTGAAGACGCAGCACGTCTGCTGCTGTATTGAGGGCCCCGAGCGTGGCCGGAGGCAAAGAGGAGAGGAGAGAGGAGTTGAGGGGGGCAGAGGAGCATCATAGGCTCACCCCAAGACACAAACCGGACACCGGGTCCGCGCCTACAGGGTCCTTTATATCCAGTATGGATCACCGGCACACCAGGAGGACTACAAGTCCCTGGTCGACCTGAAGCTAAACCCTTGACAGGACTAGGAACCATGAAGGCCCCGGTGTCCAGGGATAGTGGTTGCCAGAAAAAGGTCCTACTACCAAGGGGAAAAGTCCTGAAGTGCACCCTTTCTACCGAGTACCCTGGACCATACCTGACATCCGCACCAGTAAAGGTACTGAAGTGAATCCCCTGTCTCTGTCAGTTACTCCTGCTGTGCCATCTCTCCTGCACCACAAGCTCCAGCATCACCACCATCTGCACCTACACTGCCCCGGGGGCCCGCTCCGCCTGTGGGGAGCAGAAACATCCCAGATGCCATCCTATCACCCCCCGGTGGTCTGCAGCAACGCCGGTAACCATTACCGGAAACCACAGGTGGCGTCACGAGACAAACTGTACACTAAAACCCCTTTTTAAAGAGAGACCCAGAGTACGGGCCCGGGAGCGGACTGCCGTGACCTCCTAAACAAGGTAAAAGGCCCGGGTACCGAGTCCCCTATATTCCCCCTGGGCGACACAGATGCGCTTATCAGTTATAATTCCACCAGCGGTACTAAAAACCCGCTCTGATAAAATGCTAGGGGCAGGGCAGGCC
The DNA here is from genome assembly GCF_046119375.1 of Phyllobates terribilis. Lineage (NCBI taxonomy): Eukaryota > Metazoa > Chordata > Amphibia > Anura > Dendrobatidae > Phyllobates > Phyllobates terribilis. The sequence continues at coordinate 120,615,366 of NW_027362762.1, read as the reverse complement.
AGGACCTCCAAGGCTTAGAGAGGCAGTTCATTCCACGTGTCCAGCTTGGATGTCCAATAATTATAAGGCACAGAGGAATAACGGAGGACATTGGTACGGTCAGCAGGGTACTCCCTCAGTATCTTTCCAAACTTTGCACTCTTTGTGAGAGTACCCCACGCCTCAGGGCCTGTGCGATGGGAGGGGCTGAGAAAACTCTCCCAGAATGTTGACAGTGTTCCCCTGCCTCTGCTGGATTGGAGTTGTGTCTCTCTCGTCTGTAGTCCTTGGTTGTCCAACAAACTGTGACCTCTGCTGCCTGCGTTTTCAGATGGGAATTTTTTTAATAGTTCCGCAACAAGGACCTTCTGGTACTGCCCCATTTTTGTAGACCTGTCCGCCTCAGGAATAAGAGATATAAAGTTCTCCTTGTAGCATGGGTCTAGAAGCGTCACCAACCAGTAATTAATGTCACCGAGAATTTTGAGAACGCGAGGGTCACGGGAAAGGCAGCATAACATAAACTCAGCCATGCGTGCCAGACTGCTAACAGGCAAGACTCCCATATCCTCACCAAGAGGACGACTGACCATGCTCTCCTCCTCCTCCTCCCTGTACTCAGGCCATCCACGCTGAACAGACGGTAGGACAGTCGTGCAGGTAGTACCATCTTTAGCGCATGAAACTAGCTCCTGTTCTTCCTCCTCCTCCTCCTCCTCCTCATTGTCATCCAATCCACGTTGGGATGAGATGAGGCTGGGCTGTGTGTAATCACCCTGTATTGTTCCTTGCTCCATCTCATCGCGCTCCTCCTGCAATACATCCTCTTTGATTGTGAGCAGAGAGCGTTTCAAAAGACAGAGAAGCGGGATGGTGACACTAATTATGGCGTCATCGCCGCTCACCATCTTGGTGGAGTCCTCAAAGTTTTGGAGGATGGTACAGATGTCTGACATCCATGTCCACTCCTGAGGTCTTATGTGTGGAGTCTGAACTGAATGCTGACGGCCTTGTTGATGCTGGTACTCAACAACTGCCCTCTTCTGCTCACAAATCCTTCCCAACATCTGCAGCATGGAGTTCCAACGTGTGGGGACATCACACACCAGTCGGTGAGCCGGAAGCTACAAACGTTGCTGAAGCCACGGCAAGGGCGGCAGAAGCTGTAGCTGACTTTCTAAAATGGGCACACAGACGGCGTACTTTGAAAAGCAGATCCGGCAGCTCTGGGTAGATTTTGAGAAACCGCTGAACCACGAGGTTAAGCACATGGGCCAGGCATGGTTGTGTGTGACAATGGGCGCAACCTGGTGGCGGCTCTGTGGCGAGGCGAGCTCACACATGTACCATGCCTGGCCCATGTGCTTAACCTCGTGGTTCAGCGGTGTCAGCCACAAATCTGCCTGCTCTTTCAGAGCTGTCCACAACTCTTTAGCATTGTGCGGTTTGTCACCTAAGCATATTAGCTTCAGCACAGCCTGTTGCCGCTTGGCTGAGGAAGTGCTGCAGTGCTTCCAGCTTGTGAGTGATGCGGTTATTTCGGAGATGGAGGCTGAAGAGGAGGAGGAGGCTGAGGAGGATGAGGTGCAGGAGCATTAGACTGTGGGGCAACCCTGATTGACCTAGGGCCCACAATCCTCGGCGTGGGGAGGATGTGTTCCCAAGGTCCGACTGGGTCCCGGCTTCCATTATGTTAACCCAGTGTGCCGTCAGCGAGATGTACCGTCCCTGCCCACAAGCACTTGTCCACGTGTCCGTGGTTAGGTGGACTTTCCCTGTAACCTCATTGTTGAGGGCATGGCTAATATTGTGGGACACGTGCTTGTGTAATGTGGGGACGGCACACCGGGAGAAATAGTGGCGGTTGGGGACTGAGTACTGAGGGATGGCTGCCGCCATCAAGTTGCGGAAAGCTTCCGTTTCCATGAGCCTAAAATGCAACATTTTGAGCGCAAGCGGTTGTGAAATGTGGGAATTTAGTAGTGTGGCCTGTGGGATGTTGGCTGCATATTTGCGCTTGTGTTCAAAGGACTGGGGTGTGGACAACTGAATATTGCGCTGCGACAAGGACGTGCTTGCTGACGGTGCTAGTTGAGAGTGTGCAACGACAGGTGCAGGGCAGAAGGCATCTTCGCATGCACTATGGACAGGGGATTGGCTTGCATGCACAACAGCGGAAGAAGCAGTGGTGTCACCTGCAGACACTGTTCCTGGACCCTGGGGTTTGGCCCACAAAATCGGGTGCATTGCTGCCATGTGCCTGATCATGCTGGTGGTGGTCAGGCTGGTAGTTTTGCTACTCTTGCTGATGCTGGCTTGGCAGGTGGTGCAAATGGCCTTTTTGGGGTTATCGGCAGAGTCTTTAAAAAACAACCAGACTCAGGAAGACCTCTTCCACTTCCGCACCCTGGTCTTCTACCTGCCTTTCTGGCAATTGTGTCTCATCATCGTCCACCTCTTGTGACACTTTCCCACCGTCTCCTTTACGTGAACGTGGCTGCTCAAATATTTGGGCATCGCTACATGCGATCTCCTCTTGCCCCGCTTCAAGTAGACAGGGCGAGAGGCCCAAATCTATAAATGGAAAAGTCAACAGCTCTTCGGAGTGTCCAAGTGTGGGATCAGTTATCTCTGGGCACTCGGCATGGTGGGAGGAAGGATGATCAGTGTGAGGAATATGTGGTCCAGACTCATGGCTACTGAGACTTGACCATGTGGAAGACAGAATGGTGGTGGTGGTGGCTAAGTGACTGGAAGCATTATCTGCTATCCAACCAATAACCTTTTCACACTGCTCTGTGTTCAATAGTGGTGTTCTGCAGTCCCCTATTAATTGGGACAGGAAGGTCGAGAGAGAAGATGTGGGTGTTTGTTGTGGCACAGTTTCAGCTTGCCCACAGCCCCGGCCTCTGCATGCACCATCACCATCACGTCCATTTCCCCGTCCCTTGCCCATTTTAAATGGAGGACAATATCTTCAACGCTCACTACAAATGGCTGAATTTGGAGCAAACTTATATGTGAAAAAAACAGTTTTAAATAGCTAGCCTGTAGGTAACTACTGTATTTTTAACAGCAAACTGGTGTCAATAGCTTCACTGACATAAAATTTCAATGGAGGCCAGAAAATGGCAATATTTTCAGCGCAATTATATGTGATCCGTGTGATGGACAAACCAGTTTTAGATAGCTGGATTTTTAGCGCTATAATATGGAAAGTACCTGGCTGTACACTGCAGTGCCAAGAAGCAAATGGCGCAGAAAAACGATGTTCTCTGGATTGCTTTTTAAGCAAATAATCAGGATTAAAATACAAAAAAAAATTATTCCTGGCCCCTGATACCTACAGCATTTCTAGAAATATAACAGCAGCAGCAGACAGAACTGGAATGGACCCTCTTGCCATGTGCACTGCAGTCTGCTATATACCCTCCCTGCCTGCCTAGCACTGATATCTATGCAGCTGGATTAGTCCTCAGAAGGACTGTTTGTTGAGAAGGATATGTGCAGAATATGATGTGGTATACCTACACTAACTAGAAACAAGCAAGTCTCTCCCTAGCTCAGCAGTAGCTCTCCCTACACTGTCTGATTCCGGAGTGACTGTGACGAGCATGGATATAGATATAGACCTGATGACGCTGTGCGGCCAGTCAATCACTGTAATGCCACAACCAACATGGCTGCAGCATTACAGTGTGTGGCAGACAATCCCTGCATGTCCATTGGTGCTCTAAAGACCGCCAAATATGCAGGGAGGGGACCCGAGCTACCGCCAAGCAACCCCGGAAATACTCTGTGTGCGCCGAGCATCTCGAGCAGTGAAATGCTCGGGCGAGCACCGTGCAGTAGCGAGCATGCTCGCTCATCACTAATGATAAGCTCACTCGACTGGTGACATAGCAAAAACACTCACTCCTGTGATAAAGACAGGGAAATGTGTTACTTCAGAAATAAGCACCTACTGTGTCATTTGAATACTCACTTATCATAAGTGACTTGTGCTTCTACCACTGGCTAGGAGCTGTGGTATGTGCTGACTATGAGCTGACTGGAGCAACTCTGCATTGGTGGACACAGCCATTTCACAGTACATAGTAGGGGAACATTTATAAGGTTGTCTCAGAATGGGAACATTTTTTTAACACATCCAACTGTGCTTGTGGAAGTTATTATTATTCCAAAATATATTGATTAAAATGTATTTTGTTCATGTGAAAAACATTTAAACTTATGAATTCATATGTATGAGCTTAAAAGAAGGTTCAGCTAAAGAAAGATGAGGGTTACAGACACTTATATCAAACAAGCTCACTGACTTATTCACAGTTAACTCAATCTGCAGAAAACTATGTACGTTTTTTTTTAAAAAAAAAATTGGTCTTTATTTAATTCAATTGATAAAGAGAAGAAGAGATACAATCACAAGGCACTAACCATGCCGAGAAATTAAAACAATCACTGAGGGAAGGGAAATAATAATAGAAGTTATCAACATGCTACTCAAATCCTGAAAGAACAATAACACAAAATGAAGGAACAGGATGAGAAAATACATAGCTAAAATCGCCCAGATAGAGTGGAGTAATCCAGTCATAAGTGTAGAAGAATATGGAAAAAAAGAGAAAAGGAGAAAAGCAGAAGAAGCAAGAAGAGAAGAAGCGAGGAGGAGATATGGAAAGATCTTCAGAGGTGGGGTCCAAAGAATGCAGATTCAGATTTTCCCGATAAGGGCCAGATATTCAGCCGAAGATCTAAATTCCAGCCAATAAAACCAGGTTTTGTAAAAAGGATCATAAGAATTATTAAACATAGAAGTGAGCTCCTCCCTTAACATCACCTCATTTATTTTAGTAAACCAGAGGGAGATTGTCTGTGCTGTATCTTTTTTTCCATAGTAGTCACAATTACGTTTCTGAATATTGAATGTCTGTAGGTTTTCATCGGGATGTCACAGTGATGGAGAAGGGTAAGTGTCGGGTCCAGGTCTGTAATCAGATCTGTGATTTTCCATATCACTTGCTGCACTGTTTACCAAAAAGTAGAGAGAATCCTGTAGGACCAGAAAATGTGTAACAGATCGCCCCCTCCTCATCAAATCTCCAACACATGGGACTGGCTTCCGGAAAAATAGAGTGTAGGCAAGTTGGGACCCTATACCCCTGACAGAGCAATTTATTCCTCATGGAAATGGGAGCAGATAGGTGATTTATGCATTAAGGTGAATATACACCTCCACTGATCCCTCAATAGAGAAAGGCCCAAATCGCCTTCCCATTAGGTTAGAAAATTGGTGTTAGGTTGGCCTGGGAGTTTGACCAGCAAGGAGTATGAGAAAGATAAAGTATGTCTTAACAGTCCTGAGTCCGAACGCGCTATTTCAAAAGGCGTCTTGTTACTATTATACTATTATAAAAAGGTCTAGGAGGGAGTGAGTGGGAAAGCTGACTAACTCTCCAGGTTCCCAAGGGAGAAGGAGTAGAGAGGCCAAGAAGATGTTCCTTTGAGGGCCAAATATGTCCAGCTCCAAAATGAGACACTAAAACAACCCCTATTTAGCCAGGTACGGAATACTTTACCCTCTAACCTTGGGGGGGGGGGGGTGTGGCGCCCTGCTGCGCACGGTGCCACAGAACCCAGAAGGCTGCACGGATGGATTTCTCCACAAGAGGCCCTCACTACATGCAAACACCTCCACCTTCCACCTCATACTAGCAGAGGGAGCCCTTATAGGGATATATAAAGGGAAGGTGGAGCCAGGCAGCTCAGTCTAGTCGAGTGAATAGTTTCTAGTTAAGTTAGTGTTCAGAGAAGAGCACGCAGGCTGCTGTGTGAGGCAAGCTAGGCCTCCAGCAGTACTGAAGCCTTGTGAGGGCCCCGAGGCGAGTGGAAGAAAGGAGTGATCAAGGGGGCAGAGGAGCATACCAGGCTCACCCCAGCATATACACCGGATCTGAGCCTACAGGGATCCTTTACACCCAGTAGGGATAACCGGAATCCCAGGAGGACTATAGTCCCTGGCAAACCTGAAGCTAGACACATACAGGACCAGGAACCACGAAGGCCCCGACGTCCAGGGAAAGTGGTTACCAACCGGAGGTCCTACTTCAGAGCAACAGGTGGAGTAAAAAGCAAGACACATAAGCTAGGCACAGTTGCAGGCTGGCCAGGAGCTTACACCGAGGCAGACACGGATCAGGAGGCCTTATACCCGCTCCCTGAGGAGAAGTCCAAAAGTGCGCCCTTCACCAAGAGTACCCTGGACCATATCTACCAGCTGTACCAGTAAAGGTAACGAAGCAAAACCCCCTGTCTCTGTCCATTACTCCGGCCACGCCATTATATCTCTACCTGCACCACAACGCCCAGCGCACCCACCATCTATCTATCTACACTGCCCTGAGGCCCTCTCCACCTGTGGGGAGCTGTACCATCTTTAGCTGCCTTGTCACCTGCCTCAGAGGACTGCTGCAGCGCTGGTGACCTTCACCAGACACCACAGGTGGCGTCATGAATTTCTCCAAACTTTATTAGTAATCGCTACCCCTTTTGTGCACTGTCCGCCCTGGGCCAGCCGCCGTGATATATATATATACTGTCCCCAAACAGTAAGGCCCACGGGGGCGCGACAGGGAAGAAGCGGATTGCCCAAAGTGGGAAACATAGAGGAAGATAGTGGTAAGATATGAGAACAGACCGTTGTATGTGTACAACAGGCAAGGGTAGCCCCAATCGTGGTATGAGAATTAAGAAATTTAACAAAGGATAAGTCCAGCCATGGAGTAGCCGTCAAAGTGATATTTTCAAAATTGTGCTCGATCCCGACTCAAGCTTTCACCTTACCATTCCTACACCAGTCCAGGCTTCTAGAGAGGTGAGCATCTATATAATAAGATCTGAAATCGGGCAAGGCTATACCCTCTATGGACTTAGAATGATAGAAAGCTATGTACTATAATGGCTAGAGGCTGCAATAGCCAAACAGTCTAAAATGTTTATGAGCTCTATTGCAAAAATATCAAAAATATTAAATAACTACACTTTTTTTCCATAAATCCTAGAATGTTAGAGTTGGAAGGGACCTCCAGTGTCATCGTGTCCAACCCCCTGCTCAGTGCAGGATTCACTAAACCATCTCAGACAGATGTCTGTCCAGCCTCTGTCTGAAGACTTCCATTGAAGGAGAACTCAACACCTCTCGTGGCAGATTGTTCCACTCATTGATCACCCTCACTGTCAAAGTTTTTTTCTAATATCTAATTTGTACCTTCTCCCTTTCATTCCATTGATTCTCGTGTTTTCATGTGAAAATGAGAATAAGTATGACCCCTCTACATTGTTGTAACGGGGAACAGGGTGGTAGTCATGGGCGACTGTCGTAATGTTTTCTTTATCACCTCGCCACACTGCAGAAATATGGGGACGTGCTTGTCCCTGGGTGTGTGTGGTGTGCTGTACTTTGGGGCACAGGGTGGTAGTCATGGGAAAGTGTCGCAATGTTTTCTTTGTCACCCCAGCCCGCTATAGAAATATGAGGACGTGGTTATCCCTGGGTATGTGTGGGGTGCAGTAGTTTGGGCTGTATGCTGTGGAAGTCTTTATTCACTTGCATCCTGAGTTCAGATCTTCTGTGCTTGAAATAAAAGATGACAAAGTTCTTTAAAAACACAACAGTCAAATTTTCTTCACCAGCACGGCCTTAGAAACAGGGGATTATGGCTACAACACTTGTTGCAAAACACGGCATTCACAGATAGTAATACACAGTCTCAATCCCCACATGGTGCTAATCACGGTGTGACTCGGACCTAGGGGAAACTGCCTCTGGACTTTCTCGTGGAGAAGCTCCTGCTTCACTCCACGGCTCCTAATACCTGACTCTAGCAGGGACTACCTCGCTTCTGAGGCTCACTAGTCCAGGCACGTCCGTTACTGCCTATCGGCTGGAAGAGGCCAGGATCCACAAATTGACCTTTAGAGTATAGATTAGGCTGTGGTCTGCCCGTTCCTGTTAATTCTCCTGGTTTCTTCCACACACACCCATCTCTCTTCTTCCCTGTGCCCTCAGCATGTCTGTCCTTACTCACTGCTCCTTCTTAACTCACTAAGATGGCTGAATCTAATCTACCAGAGATCCCTCAGTTCCCCCTTGTGACTAAGGGCGGCCCCCAAACCAGTTAACCCTGTGTCCCCCTGACATAAGGGTAATGTAAACTCAAACAGTATCTCTGCTGCCATCTAATGGCCGTACCTGAAAACAACAGATTTTCAGATGACTAAAATATACACAGAGTTATTAAAACAGTACAGTTTTATAGGTGAGTGGAGTAGGAACACTCCACACACCCCTCACATCGTGACATCCCTTCAGATATTTTGTAGACAGCTAGTAAGTTTCCTCTTAGTCTTCTTTTTTACAAGCTAAACATTCCCACGTCCTTTAATTGTTCCTCATAGGACATAGTTTGCAGTCTGCTCACCATCCTGGTCGCTCTTCTCTGCACTTGCTCCAGTTTTTCGATGTCTTTTTTAAAATGTGGTGCCCAGAACTGGGCACAGTATTCCAGATGATACCTGACAAAGGAGGAGTAGAGGGGGATAATTACTTCACGTGATCTAGACTCTGCTTCTCTTAACCCCTTTCTGACATTATACGTACTAATACGTGTCTGTGCCCTGGGCCTACTGGACCAGATACGTATTAGTACGTATCGGCGATTGTGCCCGCACACAAGCTGTGCGGATGCGATCGCCACCGGGTGTCAGCTGACTGTCACAGCTGACACCCGGTGCTATGTGCCAGGAGCGGTGCCGCACCGCTACCAGCACATTAACCCCTGAAATGCTGCCATCGAAGTCGATTGCAGCATTCTGGTGGCAAGGGGAGGTAAACGCTGCTTACTCACCTCTTCCCCGGCGTCCCGCGCTTTCTTTGCCGGGTCTCGGTGGTTGTCATGGTGACCCGATGTCGTCATGACGACATCCGGGTCACCAGACAGCAGGAAGTTAGGTAGATCGTGCTCAGTGCGCAGTCTACCTAACTTGTGTGTGCAGGGATGCAGCCTGCATAGCATAGAGATGATGCTGCAGCATTTCTATGCTATACAGGTGATCTAAGTTAAAAAAATGAGAATCAATAATCCAAAAAAAATAACAATATACTGTACCTATAAATAAATATTATTATGAAAAAAAAGAAACAAACAATAAAAGTAAACATATGTGGTATCGCCGCATCTGAAACGACCTGACCTATAAAACTGTCCCACTAGTTAACCCTTTTAGTGAACACAGTAAAAAAACGGAGCAAAAAACGATGCTTTATCATCATACGCCAAACAAAAAATGGAATAAAACGCGATCAAAAAGACGAATGTACTGTAAATAAAAATGGTACAGATGAAAACGTCATCTTGTCCTGCAAGAAACAAGCCGCCATACAGCTCCATCAGCCGAAAAATAAAAAAGTTATAGCTCTCATAATAAAGCGATGCAAAAAACTATTTTTTCTATCAAATAGTTTTTATTGTGTAAAAGCGCCAAAACATAAAAAAAACTATTTCAGGCTGTGTGCCCACTATGCGTTTTTTAAGCTTTTCCACAGAGGCAATTCCGCTGCAGAAACGTTTAAAAAACGCTTGGTAGAAGGTCTGCCATGTTCCCCAATGATAATCCGCATGTACTGTGCACATGCTGTGGAAATTTCCGCAGCGGATTATCATTGCAGAAAAATCCGCAGCACTACCAATTATTTTGCAGAAGCGCGGCGTTTTCGCCGCCATTGACTTGCATTGGACCACATGGAATCCGCATCACTGCATCTGCAGATGCGGATTCCATGCGTTTCAATGTGCGGATGGTACCCAGGTTTGGAGAAGAGGAGACTCTCCTCCAGACCCGGGTACCATAGTACCTGTTAAATAAAGAATAAAATAAAAAATATACATTATACTTACCGTCTGATGGCCCCTGGTGTCCTTAGCGATACATCTTGGCTTGCCGGCAGCTCGCGATGGTCTGAAAAGGACCTGCCATGACGTCATTTAGTCATGTGACGGGTCACGTGACCGCTGACGTCGGCAGGTCCTTTACTCTACCGCGAGCTGCCGGCAAGCCAGGATGCATCAGATAAAGACACCAGGGGCCATCAGAAGGTAAGTATAATATTTATTTTTTATTTTTTACCATTCTTTCGGTCACACTATATAAATCCATGCCGGTTGCATGGATTTATATAGTGTGACCAAGTTGTCAAGCACTTTCCAAGTGATGCTAAAATCGCTTGGAAAGCGCTTGACAACCCGCAAGCAGAAATCCTTGTGAAGAACGCTTCACTTCCGCTTGTCCCTGGCAGGAAAAACGCATGTACAATCCGCATGCGTTTTTTCTGCCAGGAAGATGCAGAAACGCTCAGGAAAAAATCCAGAGCATTTCTGCATCGTGGGCACATAGCCTCAATGTGGCGCCACTGTAAACATACTGAGCCGAAGAATAAAGCTGCCTGGTCGGGGTTGCATACTGCTGCACGAGATGTCTGCACGTTGTGCGTTTGGAAGCCCAGGTACTGGATCTAAATGAGCAGCTGGCAACACTGAAATCCATTGACAATATGGAAAGGAGTCTGCTGCTCACTGAGCAGCTGCTCACTGGGGTAGATGTGGGGGAGGGTGGTAGTAGGGAGCTGCAGGACAGTGAGGCAACTAGCTGGGTGACAGTTAGAAGGGGGGTAGAGGGAAGAGTGCCAGGGAGGCTAGTCTTGATCTGGCATACAAGTTTGCAAAGTTGGCAGATGAGGGGGGTGTCGGTACAGGGGTAGCACTGCTGCAGCAAGGCATGTCCCCTGAAAGCCGGAGGAGTGTCATCTCCAGTAAGGGGGGAAATAGGAGAGTAGGGCAGGCCAGGCAGGTGCTGGTAGTGGGGGACTCAATTATTAGGGGAACAGATAGGGCAATCTGTCACAAAGACAGGGATCGTCGAACAGTGTGCTGCCTTCCTGGAGCTCGAGTACGGCACATCGCTGATCGGGTTGACAGATTACTGGGAGGGGCTGGTGAGGACCCAGCGGTCATGGTGCACATTGGCACAAATGACAAAGTTAGAGGTAGGTGGAAGGTCCTTAAAGATAATTTCAGGGAATTAGGCTGCAAGCTTAAAGCAAGGACCTCCAAGGTGTTATTCTCGGAAATACTACCTGTACCACGTGCCACGCCTGAGAGGCAACGGGAGATTAGGGAGATAAATAAGTGGCTCTTCGACTGGTGTAGGAAGGAGGGATTTGGGTTCCTGGAGAACTGGGCTGACTTCTCAGTTGGCTACAGACTCGGGACCGGCTGCACCTCAATGGGGAGGGTGCAGCTGTGCTGGGGGAGAAAATGGCTAGAAGGTTGGAGGAGTGTTTAAACTAGGGATTGGGGGGGAGGGTATTCATTTTATAGGTGGGGAAGATAGTGCAGATAGTGACCTGGGCACAAATAAAGAAATTGGTGGTGGGGTTAGAACAGTCAATAAAGTAAGAAGGAATAGAGGTACAGAGAGATACATAAAATACATGTACACTAATGCCAGAAGCCTGACCAACAAAATGGAGGAATTAGAATTAATTTTGTTGGAAAATAATTATGACATGGTGGGGATATCTGAGACATGGCTGGACGAGAGCCATGACTGGGCAGTTAATTTACAGGGCTATAGTCTGTTCAGAAATGACCGTACAAACAAGCGAGGGGGGGGGGATGTGTGTTTATATTTAACATCATCCTTAAAACCTATCTTGCGGGAGAATATATGTGAATCTAATGAAAATGTAGAGTCCCTGTGGGTGGAGATAAGAGGAGGGGGAAAAAATAATAAATTACTGATAGGGGTTTGTTATAAGTCTCCAAAAATAATGGAAGCAGGGGAGAATATCCTCGTAAAGCAAATAGATGAAGCAGCGACTCAAGGAGAAGTCATTATTATGGGGGACTTCAACTACCCTGAAATACATTGGGGGACAGAAACCTGTAGTTCAAGCAAAGGTAATAGGTTTTTGACAACTATGAGAGACAATTACCTTTCACAACTGGTTCTGGACCAAACAAGAAGGGGGGCACTGCTAGACCTAATATTAACCAACAGGCCAGACCGCATATCAAATATACGAGTTGGGGGTCACTTGGGTAATAGTAAATTATAAGTTTTCATGTAACCTTTAATAAGATGTGTAGTAGAGGGGTTACAAGTAGTGTTGAGCCACCCCTGTAGTGTTCGAGTTCGGTTCGGTTCGTCGAACACCCGTGTGTTCGCCGAACTGTTCGTCGAACTGTTCGTCGAACACCTTCGAACACCGTTAAAACCAATGGCAGGCAAACAAAAACACATAGAAACACATAGAAAACACCTTCAAAGGTGTCCAAAAGCTGACAAACTGCTCAGAAGACATAACTAACACATGGAAAAGTGACAAGTACATATAGTCATGCGAAAATAAAAGAGGTGGAGGAGTAAAAGGAGGGGGAGACACAGATATAGGCATGTCATGCCCTTCTAAAATCCAAAAAGTGAGAAGCCGACATGGCCAGTCCGCTCCTGCCCGTGCCACCTCCGTGTCGCCGGGTTTGTGCCAGAGCCGCGGTGAACCCTGATGGCCAGCCCCCCTCTCCCAATACTGGTGCCTGTCCGCTGGTGGGTCGAGCGAGCCCCCCTGTGGTGGAGGCAGCTCTAAGCTTTTTAATTTAAATTGTCTCTCTAATTTGAATGAATACACTTTAAATCCATTTACAAGGATCTATTAGAGGGCAAGTCTCATGCCAGCAGCCGCGTAATTCCAGCTCCAGTAGCGTCCACTAAAGCTGCTGCAGTTAAAAAGCTTTTATAAGGATCGAGCTCGGCTGTCCACCGCAAGGCATCCTACTGCCAGTCCCAGCCCCTATGCCTTGGGGTCCCTCCTGATGCTCTTCACTGAGTATCCCATGGTCCCGAAGCATTTCCTTTGAAAAAATTAAGTGTCTAAACTACAGGTGGTGTAGCTTGCTTAACAGCCGGGATAATCCGTTGACTAGCAGACACTGCTACTAGGCACAAAGTATTTCCTGGGCTAGATGCAGTTAAAAATTTGTAATTAGATTCTCTCGTTGGATGCTGAGAAAGCATTCCATAGAGTCTCCTGGCACGCCATATATGATTCTCTTAAAAAGCTTGGGGTAGGGGTCTAGGGGACCCTTTTATAGCCAAAATCACGGCCCTGTATCACAATACGTCACCTAGGCTGAAGATAAATGGAACTGTAGCACCCTGAGGGCTCGGTTGCTACAGAGGTATTGCACCTCACCCAGAGGTGTGATATCTCACTCTCAGGTAAGGATGGAGTGTGGATCAGGACCCGACACCTGCATGCATTACACCACATTGCCGTGGGGCAGGGCGACCAATATGCCTCTGAGATGGGCACGACAGTCCCTGTCCCTGGCTGGAGTGGGGGGAGGGAACACTGAGGAAGGGGAACCCTGTAGTGCAGGAGCAGGGAGGAAGCAGTTCCTGGGTGCATTGAGAAGGGAGTATAAAAGGTGGGCACCATCTTAGTTCAGTGCAGAGAAGTCTGAGCAGAAGTGGCAGGGAGCAGGGGCTCTGCATGAGCTCTGCTCCGGAGGCGGGCCTAGTAACAGAGGCCCAGGCCTGGAAGAGGGAGAAGGAAGGAAGAGGAGCGGAGAAGGCTCCAGGAACGAGGAATGAAGGGATCCCAGGGGTGCGGACGGGCGAGTCGCCACCGCACGCCCGAATCCACCTGCGTGGAGGGGTCAGGCCAAAGGGGGAGACCGGTCCCCGAAACTAGTGGAGGCAGGAAACGACCCTCAGCTAGAAACCGGAGGCTGTGACATTTTATGTGGCGCAGCCCCTCGCTACACCCGCTAGGAAGGCACCACATAGGGTCAGGGAAACTGGCGCCAAGTTTACCAAGAGGAGACCCGAGGCAGCCGGACAGAAGGGTTGGTAAGAAAGGCCAGACAAAGGACACACAAAGGGGGTCCTGTGAAGCGCTCCAAAGTTATCTGGGAGTTGTCTGAGCCCCTCACCTGGTGAGCACAGTACGACATGGGCAGCCGTTACCTGCAGACGTGGTCTGGATAATAAGAACTGTGAGTAAAGGCCCTGGACTGCATCACTGACTCCGTGTCGTTACTGCTGCTGCCCTGCACCATCACCCCCATCCTCCGCATACACTGCCCTGAGGCTATACTCCTCCCGTGGGGAGTTATGCTACGCTCTGCTGCACCCACAACACCAGCCTCAGCGGTCTGCCCTGCAGCAGCGGTTCACTCTGACCGCAATCCACGGGTGGCGTAGTCGGACATTTAAACATCAAAACCACATAAATAGTTCCGCCACTGGTTTGACCACCCTGAGCCACGGAACCGGGTCGCCGCCACGAAGACTACAACCACCAGCATCCACCAAAAAGGGTCCGGCTCCGGGTGTCCCAAGGCCCAGGGGGTGCATCAGAACATTTTCATCACCTTTCACAATCACCAATGGGACAAGGCAGGGATGTCCTCTGTCCCCTCTCTTATACATCCTAGTGACGGAGCACCTGCTCTCATCAATTCGCCATAACCCCAATATTAGGTGGATTGAGGTGGGAGGCACCGAGTACAAGTGCTCTCTATTTGCTGATGATGTCCTAGTATATATCACTCAATCACATATATCCATCCATGCTGTTATGGCTGAAATAGATCACTTTGTTACATGGTCAAATTTTAAAATCAATGCAGCGAAGTCTGAGGCCCTTGATGTCTCCCTCCCCAAATCCATATAGGATTCCATCCAGTCCAACTTTCCCTTTGCCTGGCCCTCACAGGGTATCAAATACTTAGGAATTCCTATTCATAGAGACCTCTCCCATCTATGTTATCTTAATTTTGGGCCCTTTATTGAACAACTCCATACAGACCACGGTTGGCAAGTTAGAACTGTAAGATTCACTACGTGAACCACTGGTGTTTTGTGGAAAAGCACATGTACACTGCGTTCCAAATTATTATGCAAAAAGTGTTTAGGAGTGATAAGGGAAGAATTTGTTTGTTTGTCAGTTAAACTCATTGATGGTGATGTGTGTCAGGGCTCTTTATATCACTGTAAGCATTTGCAGACACCTGTGCTAATTAGTTTGGCAGGTGTGTCCAATGAAAGGCAAGACTACTTAAGAAGGTTGTCTCACATTATTAAGCAGCCTACATTTTCTGCCAAAATGGGAAAGAAAAAGGATGTGTCGGCTGCTGAGAAGCAACAAATTGTGGAGTGTTTAGGTCATGGCATGACTACAATCAACATTGTGCGATGATCAGGATGAAGTGTCTTGGCAATCAAGAAGTATGTAGCTGATTCACAGTACACACGTGTGCGTGCTGATAAGGGCAAATTGAGGACTCTTTCCTACAGGCAATTACGTCAGGTTGAAAGAGCAGCGGCAAAAAAGCCTTGTCATAGCAGCAGACAAGTTTTTGAAGCTGCTTGTGCCTCCAACGTCCCCCGAACAACAAGATGCAGGGTCCTTCAGAGGTTTGCAGCTGTGCATATGCCATCCTGTCGACCTCCTCTATCCACTTCACACAAGCAGAAACGGCTCCAGTGGGCCAAACATTACATGAAGACTGATTTCAAAACTGTTTTGTTCACGGATGAGTGCCGTGCAGCGCTCGATGGTCCAGATGGATGGAGTGGAGGATGGCTGGTTGATGGACACCCCACGCAAACACGGCTACAGCGCCAACAAGGAGGAGGTGGAGTAATGTTTTGGGCTGGAATCATGGGGAGAGAGATTGTCGGCCCCTTTAGGATCCCTGAAGGCGCTAAAGATGAACTCCATAATGTATGTGGATTTTCTCAAACAGCACTTCCTGCCATGGTTCAAGAAGAAGAACCGTGTATTTCACAGCAAGATCATTTTTATGCATGATAATGCACCATCTCATGCTGCACATAAAACATCTGCATCTCTGGCTGATATGGGCATAAAAGGGGACAAACTTATGGTGTGACCCCCATGCTCCCCTGACCTGTACCCCATTCAGAACCTTTGGAGCATCATTAAAAGGAGTGTCTATGATGGCGGGAGGCAGTTCACATCTAAGCAACAGCTCTGGGAGGGTATTCTGTCCTCATGCAAAACAATTGAAGCAGAAACCATCCAAAACCTGACAAATTCAATGGACGAGAGAGTTCAGAAGCTCCTTTCGAACAAGGGGTCCTATGTGAAAATGTAACATCACCTAGAATAAAGTTTTGAGTTGAAAATTGTTTGATTTCAGTTTCTAACAACCTGCTAATGCTTATAATTTCAAAAATGACCATTTTTTTGGTCTTTATTAAAATGAAAAGGTTGATCGAAAAGTTTGGGGGATCTAAGAGTGTGGCAACCCAGTAGTCATGATTACTTCGAATTCTGACAATATGAGGGTCATGCTGCAGGTAGTGCAGCAAAAAGGCACTTATGTGTCTTGCGCATCTCGGAGCCCCAAAATTATTTTCCGGGCTAGATGCAGCTAAAAATTATTATTAATTTTAAATCTGGTGAAGCTTTAGTATAGATGGCCTAATAGGATCAGTGCTGCACACTGCTACAAAGCCCAAATTATTTTCCAGTCAAGATACAGATAAACATTAGTAATTTTAAATCTGGTGGAGCTTATTATAGATGGCCTAATAGAATCAGTGCTGCACACTGCTACAAAGCCCAAATTATTTTCCAGCCAAGATACAGATAAACATGATTAGTAATTTGAAAGCTTAAAACGGTTGGTAGGGTGATTTTAACCAATCATCAAGCTTTTACTCTCCCCAGGATGACACAGGGGTAGAAAAGTCATTTCGGATCCATGATTTGTTCATCTTTATGAACGTGAGTCTGTCTACATTATCAGTGGAGAGCCCCGTGCGCTCATCTGTCAGCACACCACCAGCAGCGCTGAACACACGTTCAGACAGAACGCTGGCTGCGGGGCATGACAAGATCTCCAAGGCGTAAGTGGCTAGCTCCGGCCATTTATCCAGATTGGAAGCCCAAAAAGAGCAAGGGTCCAGTGACACAGTCGTGGCTTCAATGTTTACTTGGAGATACTCCTGTACCATCGTCTCTAGGCGTTGACTATGTGTCAGACTTCTTGTCTCCTGTGGCCTTGCAAAGGATGGGCTAAAAAGTGGTGAAATGATTCCGCAAAATTGATGTTACCAGCAGATACTGTGGTTCTGTTACGGTTTGAGTGCTGAACACTTGACGGTCCCACGGTTGGCAAGTTGGAACTGTGAGATTCACTACGTGCACCACTGGTATTTTGTGGAAAAGCACATGTAAGATTCTGCAACAGTCTCTGCTGATACTCCTGCATGCGTGCATCCCTTTCTATGGCAGGAATAATTTCTGCAAATTTACTTTTGTACCGGGGATCTAACAGTGTGGCAACCCAGTAGTCAGGATTATTTCTAATTCTCACAATTCGAGGGTCATGTTGCAGGTAGTGCAGCAAGAAGGCACTCATGTGTGTTGCGCATCCAGGAGCACCAAGTCCCTGTTGTGTTGGTGGCGATGTAACAATCATGCTTCCTGCCTCTGTCCTCTCCCCCCAACCTCGCACAACAGAAATGTGATCAAGGTCTCCCTCATCTGATGAGTCTTCCATCAGTTCGTCCTCCACTTATTCCTGGGCTCCTGCACCTTCCTCACTAGTTTGGCTGCTACCATGCGCCCTGGTAAAACCATCTCCCCCACCCTCACATGACTGCCGCCTTGGTGCTGCCGACCGTCTGGACCTTGCAGATGTTAGCCCTTCCGCATACAACTCCTCCTCCTCTACTTCCTCCACCTCCTCTTGTGCCACCACCTGACTCCGAATTCTGTTTAACATGTGCTCCAGCATGTAAATCACCGGAATAGTCATGCTGATAATGGCATCGTCAGCACTAAACATCTTCGTCGCCATTTCAAAACTGTGCAGAAGGGTGCATAGGTCCCTGATCTGAGACCACTCCTCCAGCGTGATTTGCCCCACCTCTGAATCTCGTTGGCCCAGGCTATACGTCAGAACGTATTGCACCAGGGCTTGTCGGTGCTGCCACAGTCGCTGCAACATGTGCAGAGTTGAGTTCCACCGGGTAGGCACATCGCATTTTAGCCGGTGAAGTGGCAGGCCCAACGACTTCTGTAGAGATGTAAGTCGCTGAGCTGCGGGATGCGAACGGCGGAAGTGAGCACACAGCGACCGTGCCCTCTGCAGAAGGCCATCTAGTCTGGGATAGTGGGCTAAAAATTGCTGGACAACCAGGTTCAACACGTGAGCCATACAAGGCACGTGTGTGACATTGCCCCGGCGAAGGGCCGCACCCAGGTTTGCAGCATTGTCGCACACGGCCTTCCCTGGTTTCAGGTCCAGTGGAGACAACCATTCATGAAATTGGTTCTCCAGAGCTGACCACAACTCCTCAGCTGTGTGACTCACATTTCCCAGACATTTCAATGTAAAAACCGCCTGATGATGTTGAGCCCTACTGCCAGCATAGTAAGGAGGTGTGCAGGATCCCTTCTGCGCAGTTAGAAAGCTTGTGGCATGACCAGACAGGCTTTGGGTGCAGGTGGAAGACCGAGAGGAGGTTGAGGATGCAGAAGCAGTGGAGGAACTTTGACATAAAGAGGATTGACGCACAACTCGTGGGGACGGCAAGACTTGGACAGCAGCCCCTTGTCCTGCTGTCACCATAGTTACCCAGTGCCCAGTCAGCGACATGTAACGCCCCTGTCCATGCCTACTCGTCCAAGTGTCTGTGGTGAAATGCACCCTGTCACACACAGAGTTTCTCAAAGAAGCGGTGATGTTGTGTGCGACATGCTGGTGGAGCGCAGGCACAACTTTCTTTGAGAAGTAGTGCCGACTGGGCATCTGGTACTGGGGCACTGCGACGGACATAAGGTCTCGAAAATCCTCTGTGTCCACCAGGCGGAAAGGCAGCATTTCTGTAGCCAAGAGCTTGCAGATGGTGAAATTCAACCTCTTAGCTTTCTCATGGCTAGGAGGAAATGGTCTTTTACTTGTCCACATCTGAGGGACCGAGGGCTGGCTATTGTGCTTAGACGGGGTTGATAAGGGTGTCCCCGGCGAACTGCCGGTCTGTGAGGAAGATGCAGGCGGACATGTTAGGTTGCCTTGATCCAAAGGTGGTGCTATCGATGTCGGACAGCGCTCAACACCAGCTGGTGTTACCACCTCCAAAGAAAATGATGACCTGCCAATCACGCTGGCTGTTGAGGGTAAAGAGGTGGCAGGTCTGCGCCCCAAAACAGGTGTGACTGCTGTCCCCCCAGTCACAGAGGATGAAGAGGCCGCGGATGCACAAGATATGGCAGACGGTGGTTGGCCCGGCCGGCTAGGCCGCATTGTAGCACACTGAGCTTCCCACTGCAACTTATGCTTCATGTCCATGTGCCGGTTCATGCATGAAGTACTCAAACTATGTATTTTTTGGCCTCTACTTAGCTTTTGCTGACAAATGTTACAGATAACACGAGTTGGGTCATCTTTATCGATCTGAAAAAATGCCCAGGCTATGCAAGGCTTAGCACCCATGCGACCTGAAGAGCCACCACGACTTGTGGTGAGAGGCAGAGTTGTGTTTGAGGATGCAGTTGTTGACGTGCTTCCAGTACTACGTCTCTGTCCAGGAAGGCGCAACCTGACCTCGTCGTCACTAGCATCTTCCTCCACCTCCTCTGCTGACCTCATCTCTTGGCTGACTGTGGGTTGACAGTAAGTGGGATCTCCAACCTCATCATCATCACCCTGTGCATTATCACACCCGTCGTCCTCAGAGCCAACCTGTTCCTGCCCTGACAAAAAACTAAAGTTGTCGCTCCAATCAGGTATTTGAGTCTTATCATCGTCTTCCTCATTGTCTCCACCAACAGGAGTTACAGTTTGGGAATGAGGGTCTACATTATGGTCAGAACCTTCTGCGTCTGGTCCTGGATCCGACTCATAAAGATTCTGGGCATCAGTGCAGATCATTTCCTCATCTGGATTCACAGAAGCGCTGGAGTCGACCTCTGATTCCCAGGCTATAGTATGAGTAAACAGCTCTGCAGACTCAACCATCTGTTCTACCTCATACTCAGACGGGCAGCTGAAGATTTGGGAGCTGTGAGGAAGCAAGTGCGATTGGGGTGACACCTTTGAGGACTGGAGTATTTGTGATGTTGAAGTTGATGTGGAGGAGAGCCCACTTAAAGGAGCACTTGATATCCGTTGAAGCACCTGCTGTTTTTGTGCCTCATCTGGAATTTGGAGCGATTGGCGTGGCCGTAAGAAAGGGATCTTATCACATTGTCCTCTAAAAGAAGTAGACATTTTAGTTTGGCTGGAAGATGGTCTTTCTTCTGCAGATGTTACTGTTGCTTTAACACCTACCCCACGGAAACAACCTTTTTTCCCCTTCCCAACACGCCTATGTAATGCAGGTGCCGGAATGCAACGCACAGAGACACAAGGCGAGAACAGTCAGAAATGTTTGTAAACAGTTTTATACAACTGGTATACTGAAACAAGGGATTAGCAACAAGGGTAATGAACAGTGGTTTGAAATATCAGAAAAATACGAAATTTCTCAAAATAAGGCGCAGTCTCTTAAAATAAGGCGCAGTCTCTTAAAGTAAGGCGCAGTCTCTTAAAATAAGGCGCAGTCTCTTAAAGTAAGGTGATGCCCTCAAGCATGAGAAGCACCACACAAGTTCTTTAACCGTGAATTTGGCCCTAGCGGGGGTCACCGGTTATTCCCGCTAGGCCGTGAGTCTCTTTCCGGATGAATTCAATTAAATCACGTTGTGCTACTTTAGCCCCAACCGTCCCCCTCCCAACCTGAGTACTTAAACCCAATTGTCCCCGGTACCGTGGGTGAGCAGTGGAAGTGACGGCCCTGCTCACGTATGCAGCTCCTCTCTGCTTGGCTGTTGGGGGCAGTCTCTCGAGCCTTGGATAGGGGGGTCCAGGCCTCGTCTGTCGGCGGCTGACGTCGGGTTCCGCGAACTCACTCAGCACAGCGATCAGGTTCCTGGTATCCTCAGCAGGCACAGCACTCGAGTCACAACTGTGAGGGATCCGGAGCTCTTTTACCGGTGCCCGGCTGGAGCACCTCTCAGGCCTCTGGATTTGGCCTGTCACACGGGGTTTCTCAGGACGCAGGGAGCACGTCTGCTCCTCTCTGCTGCTTGGCGCCAAAGACCCCTCAGGTTTGGCGCGCTGGCCTCTTATCTCTCTGAACTCCTTCCTGGAAGTCACCTGATCGGGTCCAGCCTCTGAATCTCCCCTGCCTGCAACTTCCTTTGTGTATTTTGGTTCCGCTTGACTGTCTCTGGCCAGTAGATGGCAGTCTCGCTCCATCCTTGAAACGTCATGTTGAAGTTCTGTTACAAGCTTTTTAGCTCGTTCTACATTCCTCCCTCCTTTTTGCTCGCCAGTCCTCGGGCGAGTGGACTCCTCGCAGAATTGATGTCTCCTTCCAGGCAGTGCAAGCTCAGACAGGAGTTGGGCACACTCCTGCGTTTTCTGTTGGATTCGAGACCAGATAAACTCTTCCTGAGCATACCGGTTAGGAGGAATTCCAGCATTAGCCCGCTCAGTTCTGCGGGGCTCTTCTTGCGGAGGAGACTCCGGGAGATCCGAGGAATCAACTACTGGGGATTGCAAATCATTTCCTGACTCATTCTGACTTCCACTCGGGAGTGGCACCAACGGTTCTGACGGGCCCAACTGCATTGTGGCCCACCCTTCTTCATCCCCCAAGGTTCCTGTATGTGGCATTTCAGCCAACACGTCTGAGGGCCCAGCCCTGTTACAGACTTCTGCTTCAGAGGAGCAAGGTCGCAACATATTACGGTGCAACACCCTGGATGTCGCGGTGTCATCCCCTTCGGGCCTAACCTCGTAGACGGGGTTGTCTGGGTGAACCTTCTTCACCACCCGATATGGTATTGCCTCCCAACGATGGTCCAGCTTACTCCCAAATCGTTTAGCCCTCACCAGCACTCGGTCTCCTGGCTGAAGCGATCCACCTGTGGTCGGGGGCCGAACTGCATGCTCTACTTCCTGAAACTTCTGAGCAACCAGTCTTCTCACGGTATGGAGTCGACGCTGGTGTTCTCGAATCCAGGTACTTGGGCTACTGCCCGGACCGGGGTCTTCTGAGTCTAGCTCCAGTTCGGTGATTTCTCGGCCACTTCTTCCAAACAGCAACATGTAGGGGGTGTAGCCGGTGGTTGCATGAACTCGATTATTATACACCCACACCAGCTCGGACACGAATTCGGGCCACTTCATCTTTTTGTCCGCTTCCAGTGTTCGCAACATTTGCAACAGGGTTCGGTTAAAGCGCTCGCAAGCCCCGTTCCCTTGCGGGTGGTAGGGCGTTGTCCGGGAACGGTCGATCCCATAGATGCGGTATAGCTCATCCATCACTCGTCCTTGGAAGCAGGCCCCCTGGTCAGAATGTATTCGCTTCGGGCACCCATAAATCCGGATGAAATCTTGACAGATGGCCTTGGCTGCGGCTTCTGCCGTCTGATCTTTAGTGGGTGTCACTACTGCAAACTTGGTGAAGTGATCAGTCATGACTAAACAGTGTCCATAACCGTTGTATGAAGTTCCTACCATCAAGTAGTCAATCATCAAGACTTCCAAGGGGGCAGAAGTTCGGATGGTCTGAATGGGAGCTCTTTGCTCCGGGGGCTTGTTCAACTCACACTGGCGACATGTTCGGCAGACCCCCTCGACTTCTTGTCGCAGTTGAGGCCAATACACCAGCCGTTGCAACCACCGGAAGGTCTTTTCTACTCCGAAGTGAGCACCTCTTCTATGAGCTTCTTGGGCTAGCTGTGTTACTAGTGCTCCTGGAACTACCACTTGCCAGGTAACATCAAACTCTCGAGGCAGCTGGATTCTTCGGCATGGCAAGCCATCCTTCAGGAGGAGCCTCTCCCACTGGCCTAGGATTTGTAGGGTAGTTGGAAGTGAAGCGGCTCTGGTTTCCTGGTCGGGTCTCTGATTAAGGGCGACCCATTCTCTCAACTTTGCTAGCTCCGGGTCGGATTGCTGCAGATGTATCCATTCGTCTCTTGAACGTCCCAGAATCTGAGTGGGCCTCGGCTCCCCTCTGGTCTCTTGGGCGTCGACCACAGCAGCAGCGAACTGGCTGAAATCCGGGATCTCGTCGCCTTCGAGCTCCTCATCTCTGTCCTTCTTCGGCCCCGGCTGAGTGACCCGGGACAGGGCATCTGCATGTGTGTTCAGGGCCTTGGACCGATAGGCGATTTTATACTGGAATTTGGACATCCTTGCGACCCACCGCTGTTCTAACGCGCCCAGTTTGGCGTTCTCCAAGTGGGCCAAAGGGTTGTTATCTGTCCGCACTTGCACTTCTGACCCTGACAGGTACTCAGCAAACTTCTCGGTCATGGCCCACACCAGTGCTAGTAGCTCCAGCTTAAACGAACTGTAGTTGTCCGGATTCTTCTCCGTATCTCGGAGTGACCTGCTGGCATACGCGATCACTCGCTCTTTCCCTCCTTGTACTTGAGCCAGCACTGCTCCCAGCCCATGCAAGCTTCCATCAGTGTACAACAGGAACGGCTGCGAAAAGTCAGCGTAGGCCAGAATCGGGGCATCTGTTAACGCCATTTTCAATGCTCGGAATGCCTCTTCTTGTCGTGGGCCCCACTGAATGGGCTGCCGCTTGGCTCCCCCGGCTGTTCCTCTCAGCAATTCATTGAGCGGGTTCGCAATCTTAGCGAAGTCTTTAATGAATCTGCAGTAGTATCCAGCGAGCCCCAGGAATGCCCTTAGTTCCCTTAGATTGGCGGGCGTGGGCCACTTCTGCACGGCAGCTACTTTCTCCGCAGTGGGGTGCACCCCTGCACTGGACACAGTGTGCCCCAGATATTCAATTTCTCGTTTGAAGAGACGACACTTACGAGGCTTAATTTTCAGGCCGTGCCTTTGTAGCCGTTCTAACACTTGTTCCAATCGGCGGAGATGATCCTCAAACGTTGCAGAATAGATAATTATATCGTCCAGATATATTAAAGTGGCTTCAAAGTTGAGGTCCCCCAAGCATCTCTCCATCAGCCGTTGGAAGGTTCCTGGCGCATTTGTTAGTCCGAACGGCATTCGATTGAACTCAAACAGGCCCATAGGGAGAACAAAAGCTGTCTTCGGACGATCCTTCTCAGCTACTGGGACCTGCCAATAGCCACTGGCCAGGTCGAGGGAGGAGAAGAATTTGGCGCTCCCTAGTGCAGATAGAGACTCTTCGATTCGGGGGAGTGGATAGGAGTCCCGTACTGTACAGGCATTCAGCTTCTGATAGTCTACGCAGAATCTCAGGGTACCGTCCTTCTTTCGGACCAGCACGATTGGAGCCGCCCAGGGGCTCTGGCTTTCACGGATCACACTGTTCCGCAACATGTGGGCCAATAGCTCTTTCACCTCCTGGTACATTTGAGGCGGGATCTGCCGATATCTCTCTCGGATGGGAGCAGTATTTCCGGTGGGTATTTCGTGCTGAATGTCCCGAGTGCACCCGAAATCATCTTCATGCTGTGCAAACACTCCCTGATATCGCTGTAGAAGTTGTTCGATCTGCCTCACTTGTCCAGCAGTAAACTCAGTCAGGTTAGCTTCCATTTCTTCCAGGAGGTGGCGTCCAGCCAACGGTTCTCTTCCATGTTCCTGGCTATTGAGGGACACCTCTAGGGTCCATGGTTTTCCTTCCACAGGTGCCAGCCCTATAGCGTCAGCTCTAGTAAGGGCCTCCGGCATTACGCACACTCGCGCCACCTCTTGTCGGGGCAACAACTGTAAACTGGTGCCACTTAAATTGATGCAGCGCACGGGTACTCGACCGTGCCGCACGGTGGCCAGAGTTCGAGCAATCAGGAGTCCAGAGGGCGCTTCTTCTCCCTCCATTGGTTCAACTTGAATGTCCACGCCCTCTAAGGACACATGTGCCAGCACCGGCAAAGTGAGTACAGTCTGTCCCACCGGCAGTGTTATTGTGGCTTCGGGCGGTATCGATACCTTACCAAGGTACTGGGAGGTAGTGGGTGACTTTTGAATCTGACTGACCCGCACGAGGTGCTGGAACACTCTCTTGTTAGCTGGGTCTCGAGTGGCGCGGGTCCAGTTGTTTTTGCTACAGCCCTCAGCCAGGAACTGTCCGACTTCTTTCAGCACATTCATGCCCAGGGTTACAATGGGCCCATCGCCTCCGGGCCCGGTGGTCAGTACAATCCCTTTTCGACCGAGGTCCTTTCCACATGCCCGCACAGACATCCATACTACTCCCGCTACTGGGATAGGTAGTTGATTAGCCGCCACCAGTTTGACAGTGGGTTCCCGGCAGGAACGAGCGACTTCAGGAAAGTGACTTTGGAAGTACGTCTCAGGCATAGTGGTCACTTGAGACCCGGTGTCCATCAAACAACGGATCCGCTGCCCATTGAATTCAGCCCAGATAATGGGCCTCTCGGAGACAATGTCTTCAGAGCTCCCTTTTCTACTCTCTGAAGCTCGAGACCCCACGGTATGCTCCACAACCGTGGGGCATTTTAGTTTAACGGCTGTCCCCTCCTCCTCCTTTCTCGGTTGGGACAGTCTTTGGAGATATGCCCCCTACCTCCGCAGGTCCAGCACTCCGGTCCTCGTTCTGCCGATAGGTCGGGTACATGTCGTGCTGGGGCCGGATAGGAACGTCTTTCTCGTTCTGGTCTCCGTCCGCGTTGAGCAGTACGGTCCGTCGGCAAGGGGGCAGTAGGAGTCTTCCTAATAGAATTCAGCTCACCCCGAATGTCTCGAATTTCCTGACGTATTTCCCGTACCCAATCAGGCTCTTGGTTGGTGAATCCAGGAGCAATTGCCTCATGACTTCTAACTGTGGCTTTGAGAACAGGAACTTCTCTCTCCAGGACTCTAGCTTCAGCCCCTACCTCCAGGAAGCCCATATCAGGGCTCAGTCGCAGCCGCTCCTTCAGGATCTGCCTCAGGGAAGGGTCTTTCAAGCCAGCAATCAGTTGGTCACGCAACACCTCATCCAATGGTCCCAGTCCTCGGTTCCCATCTCGAGTTTTCTTAGTGATATGGGCCGTCACTTCCTGTAATGCATTAACATACTGATTTACTGTCTCATTTTCCCCTTGGACCCGCTGAAACAACCGTAAGCGCAAGTGTCCCAAATCTGTAGTGTCACCGTGCATGTCCTCTAGAATTTTTATCACTTTATCCACGGTGTCATGGTCCCCAGGTGGGCGGTACATCACAGTCTGTCGGGCCTCTAATCCTGAGTAGAGATGAGCGTTGTTCTACTCGAACTGTTCGCCAATCTCAAATTCGAGCTGTTTTGGGCGGTGTTCGAGCCGTTCGGCGAACACGAACAATTTGAGAAAAATTCGGCTGTTCGAGGTTATGTTCGATAACTGTTCGTGCACCAAAATCATAACTGGATTTTTTCTCAGTAATGATGAAAATTAATGTTAATACGCAGTTTGAGTGTACAGCGGGGTGGGGGGAGGGGCAGGGGATGGATCTCTGCAGGAACAA
Organism: Phyllobates terribilis; assembly: GCF_046119375.1. Taxonomy (NCBI): domain Eukaryota; kingdom Metazoa; phylum Chordata; class Amphibia; order Anura; family Dendrobatidae; genus Phyllobates; species Phyllobates terribilis. The sequence continues at coordinate 120,588,781 of NW_027362762.1, read as the reverse complement.
TGAAGATCTCCATTTTTTTTTCTCTTTCCCGCATTTGCAGTGGGGAGGTGCAATCTGTCAGCCTATCAGCAGCGCACACACGGAGCGAAGTGCTTTTTTTCACACAAGCAAGGGCATGTGTCATTGGCAGTGTATGTCACATGTCCTTGCCCTATAAGACCAAGTCATTTTCCCCGTCGCCACCATTTTCTCACTGCTGCAGCTGCGTGTTAGACGGTACCGCTGTTGCTGTGTGTGCTATACCTTGTTCATTTCAAGCCAATTTTCGCACAAATCTACAGATAGCTTGGGAGTAGGGAATAGTTGTGATTGCAGTCCTTTTAAGGACTAGGTTACAGCATTTCCTACGACTTTTATCAGGCAGGTCTGTGCTCTTAAATAGATAGATTGTGGGAGTAAAGACTAATTGTAATTGGAGTCCTTTTCAGGACTAGGTTACATCAGTTCCTATCAGTTTTTGCCAGGCAGGTCTGTGCCAGTGCTGTGCAAGTTTTTTTCACAGCATTTGGCTGAATCTAGCAAAGCTAATCCTTTTTGGCCTATTGCAGAGTGTGTTAGTCAGTGGAGTAACCTATCTGTGTTGCAAGATATACCACCTGTGTATAGAATACCAATTTTTTTACTGCACCTAGTGAAGTAAAATCTTTTGGGCATAGCATCATTCTATTAGTCCATCTATACTGACCTCCATCAGGTTGCAAATTGAATATAATTTTTTTCTACATCTAGCTCTGAAAAAATATTGGGCTTCTAGCTGTGTGTGGGACTTGTACTATTAATCCATCTATACAGACCTCCATCAGGTTGCAAACTGAATATATTTTTTTCTGCATCTACCTCTGAAAAAATATTGGGCTTCTAGCTGTGTGTGGGACTTGTTCTATTAATCCATCTATACAGACCTCCATCAGGTTGCAAACTGAATATATTTTTTTCTGCATCTACCTCTGAAAAAATATTGGGCTTCTAGCTGTGTGTGGGACTTGTTGTATTAGTCCATCTATACTGACCTCCATCAGGTTGCAAACTGAATATATTTTTTTCTGCATCTACCTCTGAAAAAATATTGGGCTTCTAGCTGTGTGTGGGACTTATTGTATTAGTCCATCTATACAGACCTCCAGCAGGTTGCAAACTGAATATATTTTTTTCTGCATCTACCTCTGAAAAAATATTGGGCTTCTAGCTGTGTGTGGGACTTGTTCTATTAATCCATCTATACAGACCTCCATCAGGTTGCAAACTGAATATATTTTTTTCTGCATCTACCTCTGAAAAAATATTGGGCTTCTAGCTGTGTGTGGGACTTGTTCTATTAATCCATCTATACAGACCTCCATCAGGTTGCAAACTGAATATATTTTTTTCTGCATCTACCTCTGAAAAAATATTGGGCTTCTAGCTGTGTGTGGGACTTGTTCTATTAATCCATCTATACAGACCTCTATCAGGTTGCAAACTGAATATATTTTTTTCTGCATCTACCTCTGAAAAAATATTGGGCTTCTAGCTGTGTGTGGGACTTGTTCTATTAATCCATCTATACAGACCTCCATCAGGTTGCAAACTGAATATATTTTTTTCTGCATCTACCTCTGAAAAAATATTGGGCTTCTAGCTGTGTGTGGGACTTGTTCTATTAATCCATCTATACAGACCTCCATCAGGTTGCAAACTGAATATATTTTTTTCTGCATCTACCTCTGAAAAAATATTGGGCTTCTAGCTGTGTGTGGGACTTGTTCTATTAATCCATCTATACAGACCTCCATCAGGTTGCAAACTGAATATATTTTTTTCTGCATCTACCTCTGAAAAAATATTGGGCTTCTAGCTGTGTGTGGGACTTGTTCTATTAATCCATCTATACAGACCTCCATCAGGTTGCAAACTGAATATATTTTTTTCTGCATCTACCTCTGAAAAAATATTGGGCTTCTAGCTGTGTGTGGGACTTGTTCTATTAATCCATCTATACAGACCTCCATCAGGTTGCAAACTGAATATATTTTTTTTCTGCATCTAGCTCTGAAAAAATATTGGGCTTCTAGCTGTGTGTGGGACTTGTTCTATTAATCCATCTATACAGACCTCCATCAGGTTGCAAACTGAATATATTTTTTTCTGCATCTACCTCTGAAAAAATATTGGGCTTCTAGCTGTGTGTGGGTCTTGTTGTATTAGTCCATCTATACTGACCTCCATCAGGTTGCAAACTGAATATATTTTTTTCTGCATCTACCTCTGAAAAAATATTGGGCTTCTAGCTGTGTGTGGGACTTGTTCTATTAATCCATCTATACAGACCTCCATCAAGTTGCAAATTGAATATAATTTTTTTCTGCATCTAACCCAGCCAATAGTTTTGGCCTAATACCACAGTTTGGCCACTCAGCTCTGCTCGGTTCCCATCCATTGTTTTTTTGTGCAAACAACTCCAGAGTTGTGAATTAGTTAACCACCAAAATGAGTGGAAAAAGGCCTGCTGCTGGTGGAAAGGGGAATAGGCGTGTTGGGAAGGGGAAAAAAGGTTGTGTCCGTGGGGTAGGTGTTAAAGCAACAGTAACATCTGCAGAAGAAAGACCATCTTCCAGCCAAACTAAAATGTCTACTTCTTTTAGCGGATAATGTGATAAGATCCCTTTCTTACGGCCACGCCAATCGCTACAAATTCCAGATGAGGCACAAAAACAGCAGGTGCTTCAACGGATATCAAGTGCTCCTTTAAGTGGGCTCTCCTCCACATCAACTTCAACATCACAAATACTCCAGTCCTCAAAGGTGTCACCCCAATCGCACTTGCTTCCTCACAGCTCCCAAATCTCCAGCTGCCCGTCTGAGTATGAGGTAGAACAGATGGTTGAGTCTGCAGAGCTGTTTACTCATACTATAGCCTGGGAATCAGAGGTCGACTCCAGCGCTTCTGTGAATCCAGACGAGGAAATGATCTGCACTGATGCCCAGAATCTTTATGAGTCGGATCCAGGACCAGACGCAGAAGGTCCTGACCATAATGTAGACCCTCATTCCCAAACTGTAACTCCTGTTGATGGAGACAATGAGGAAGACGATGATAAGACTCAAATACCTGATTGGAGCGACAACTTTAGTTTTTTGTCAGGGCAGGAACAGGTTGGCTCTGAGGACGACGGGTGTGATAACGCACAGGGTGATGATGATGAGGTTGGAGATCCCACTTACTGTCAACCCACAGTCAGCCAAGAGATGAGGTCAGCAGAGGAGGTGGAGGAAGATGCTAGTGACGACGAGGTCAGGTTGCGCCTTCCTGGACAGAGACGTAGTACTGGAAGCACGTCAACAACTGCATCCTCAAACACAACTCTGCCTCTCACCACAAGTCGTGGTGGCTCTTCAGGTCGCATGGGTGCTAAGCCTTGCATAGCCTGGGCATTTTTTCAGATCGATAAAGATGACCCAACTCGTGTTATCTGTAACATTTGTCAGCAAAAGCTAAGTAGAGGCCAAAAAATACATAGTTTGAGTACTTCATGCATGAACCGGCACATGGACATGAAGCATAAGTTGCAGTGGGAAGCTCAGTGTGCTACAATGCGGCCTAGCCGGCCGGGCCAACCACCGTCTGCCATATCTTGTGCATCCGCGGCCTCTTCATCCTCTGTGACTGGGGGGACAGCAGTCACACCTGTTTTGGGGCGCAGACCTGTCACCTCTTTACCCGCAACAGCCAGCGTGATTGGCAGGTCATCATTTTCTTTGGAGGTGGTAACACCAGCTGGTGTTGAGCGCTGTCCGACATCGATAGCACCACCTTTGGATCAAGGCAACCTAACATGTCCGCCTGCATCTTCCTCACAGACCGGCAGTTTGCCGGGGACACCCTTATCAACCCCGTCTAAGCACAATAGCCAGCCCTCGGTCCCTCAGATGTGGACAAGTAAAAGACCATTTCCTCCTAGCCATGAGAAAGCTAAGAGGTTGAATTTCACCATCTGCAAGCTCTTGGCTACAGAAATGCTGCCTTTCCGCCTGGTGGACACAGAGGATTTTCGAGACCTTATGTCTGTCGCAGTGCCCCAGTACCAGATGCCCAGTCGGCACTACTTCTCAAAGAAAGGTGTGCCTGCGCTCCACCAGCATGTCGCACACAACATCACCGCTTCTTTGAGAAACTCTGTGTGTGACAGGGTGCATTTCACCACAGACACTTGGACGAGTAGGCATGGACAGGGGCGTTACATGTCGCTGACTGGGCACTGGGTAACTATGCTGACAGCAGGACAAGGGGCTGCTGTCCAAGTCTTGCCGTCCCCACGAGTTGTGCATCAATCCTCTTTATGTCAAAGTTCCTGCACTGCTTCTGCCTCCTCAACCTCCTCTCGGTCTTCCACCTGCACCCAAAGCCTGTCTGGTCATGCCACAAGCTTTCTAACTGCACAGAAGGGATCCTGCACACCTCCTTACTATGCTGGCAGTAGGGCTCAACGTCATCAGGCGGTTTTTACATTGAAATGTCTGGGAAATGTGAGTCACACAGCTGAGGAGTTGTGGTCAGCTCTGGAGAACCAATTTCATGAATGGTTGTCTCCACTGGACCTGAAACCAGGGAAGGCCGTGTGCGACAATGCTGCAAACCTGGGTGCGGCCCTTCGCCGGGGCAATGTCACACACGTGCCTTGTATGGCTCACGTGTTGAACCTGGTTGTCCAGCAATTTTTAGCCCACTATCCCAGACTAGATGGCCTTCTGCAGAGGGCACGGTCGCTGTGTGCTCACTTTCGCCGTTCGCATCCCGCAGCTCAGCGACTTACATCTCTACAGAAGTCGTTGGGCCTGCCACTTCACCGGCTAAAATGCGATGTGCCTACCCGGTGGAATTCAACTCTGCACATGTTGCAGCGACTGTGGCAGCACCGACAAGCCCTGGTGCAATACGTTCTGACATATAGCCTGGGCCAACGAGATCCAGAGGTGGGGCAAATCACGCTGGAGGAGGGGTCTCAGATCAGGGACCTATGCACCCTTCTGCACAGTTTTGAAATGGCGACGAAGATGTTTAGTGCTGACGATGCCATTATCAGCATGACTGTTCCAGTGATTTACATGCTGGAGCACATGTTAAACAGAATTCAGAGTCAGGTGGTGGCACAAGAGGAGGTGGAGGAAGTAGAGGAGGAGGAGTTGTATGCGGAAGGGCTAACATCTGCAAGGTCCAGACGGTCGGCAGCACCAAGGCGGCAGGCATGTGAGGGTGGGGGAGATGGTTTTACCAGGGCGCATGGTAGCAGCCAAACTAGTGAGGAAGGTGCAGGAGCCCAGGAAGAAGTGGAGGACGAACTGATGGAAGACTCATCAGATGAGGGAGACCTTGATCACATTTCTGTTGTGCGAGGTTGGGGGGAGAGGACAGAGGAAGGAAGCATGATTGTTACCTCGCCACCAACACAACAGGGACTTGGTGCTCCTGGATGCGCAACACACATGAGTGCCTTCTTGCTGCACTACCTGCAACATGACCCTCAAATTGTGAGAATTAGAAATAATCCTGACTACTGGGTTGCCACACTGTTAGATCCCCGGTACAAAAGTAAATTTGCAGAAATTATTCCTGCCATAGAAAGGGATGCACGCATGCAGGAGTATCAGCAGAGACTGTTGCAGAATCTTACATGTGCTTTTCCACAAAATACCAGTGGTGCACGTAGTGAATCTCACAGTTCCAACTTGCCAACCGTGGGACCGTCAAGTGTTCAGCACTCAAACCGTAACAGAACCACAGTATCTGCTGGTAACATCAATTTTGCGGAATCATTTCACCACTTTTTTAGCCCATCCTTTGCAAGGCCACAGGAGACAAGAAGTCTGACACATAGTCAACGCCTAGAGACGATGGTACAGGAGTATCTCCAAGTAAACATTGAAGCCACGACTGTGTCACTGGACCCTTGCTCTTTTTGGGCTTCCAATCTGGATAAATGGCCGGAGCTAGCCACTTACGCCTTGGAGATCTTGTCATGCCCCGCAGCCAGCGTTCTGTCTGAACGTGTGTTCAGCGCTGCTGGTGGTGTGCTGACAGATAAGCGCACGCGGCTCTCCACTGATAATGTAGACAGACTCACGTTCATAAAGATGAACAAATCATGGATCCGAAATGACTTTTCTACCCCTGTGTCATCCTGGGGAGAGTAAAAGCTTGATGATTGGTTAAAATCACCCTACCAACCGTTTTAAGCTTTCAAATTACTAATCATGTTTATCTGTATCTTGGCTGGAAAATAATTTGGGCTTTGTAGCAGTGTGCAGCACTGATCCTATTAGGCCATCTATACTAAAGCTTCACCAGATTTAAAATTAATAATAATTTTTAGCTGCATCTAGCCCGGAAAATAATTTTGGGGCTCCGAGATGCGCAAGACACATAAGTGCCTTCTTGCTGCACTACCTGCAGCATGACCCTCATATTGTCAGAATTCGAAGTAATCATGACTACTGGGTTGCCACACTCTTAGATTCCCCAAACTTTTCGATCAACCTTTTCATTTTAATAAAGACCAAAAAAATGGTCATTTTTGAAATTATAAGCATTAGCAGGTTGTTAGAAACTGAAATCAAACAGTTTTCAACTCAAAACTTTATTCTAGGTGATGTTACATTTTCACATAGGACCCCTTGTTCGAAAGGAGCTTCTGAACTCTCTCGTCCATTGAATTTGTCAGGTTTTGGATGGTTTCTGCTTCAATTGTTTTGCATGAGGACAGAATACCCTCCCAGAGCTGTTGCTTAGATGTGAACTGCCTCCCGCTATCATAGACACTCCTTTTAATGATGCTCCAAAGGTTCTGAATGGGGTACAGGTCAGGGGAGCATGGGGGTCACACCATAAGTTTGTCCCCTTTTATGCCCATATCAGCCAGAGATGCAGATGTTTTATGTGCAGCATGAGATGGTGCATTATCATGCATAAAAATGATCTTGCTGTGAAATACACGGTTCTTCTTCTTGAACCATGGCAGGAAGTGCTGTTTGAGAAAATCCACATACATTATGGAGTTCATCTTTAGCGCCTTCAGGGATCCTAAAGGGGCCGACAATCTCTCTCCCCATGATTCCAGCCCAAAACATTACTCCACCTCCTCCTTGTTGGCGCTGTAGCCGTGTTTGCGTGGGGTGTCCATCAACCAGCCATCCTCCACTCCATCCATCTGGACCATCGAGCGCTGCACGGCACTCATCCGTGAACAAAACAGTTTTGAAATCAGTCTTCATGTAATGTTTGGCTCACTGGAGCCGTTTCTGCTTGTTTGAAGTGGATAGAGGAGGTCGACAGGATGGCGTATGCACAGCTGCAAACCTTTGAAGGACCCTACATCTTGTTGTTCGGGGGACGTTGGAGGCACAAGCAGCTTCAAAAACTTGTCTGCTGCTATGACAAGGCTTTTTTGCCACTGCTCTTTCAACCTGACGTAATTGCCTGTAGGAAAGAGTCCTCAATTTGCCCTTATCAGCACGCACACGTGTGTACTGTGAATCAGCTACATACTTCTTGATTGCCAAGACACTTCATCCTGATCATCCCACCTCAATCCACCTAATATTGGGGTTATGGCGAATTGATGAGAGCAGGTGCTCCGTCACTAGGATGTATAAGAGAGGGGACAGAGGACATCCCTGCCTTGTCCCACTGGTGATTGTGAAAGGTGATGAAAATGTTCTGATGCACCCCCTGGGCCTTGGGACACCCGGTGCCGGACCCTTTTTGGTGGATGCTGGTGGTTGTAGTCTTCTTGGCGGCGACCCGGTTCCGTGGCTCAGGGTGGTCAAACCAGTGGCGGAACTATTTATGTGGTTTTGATGTTTAAATGTCCGACTACGCCACCCGTGGATTGCGGTCAGAGTGAACCGCCGCTGCAGGGCAGACCGCTGAGGCTGGTGTTGTGGGTGCAGCAGAGCGTAGCATAACTCCCCACGGGAGGAGTATAGCCTCAGGGCAGTGTATGCGGAGGAAGGGGGTGATGGTACAGGGCAGCAGCAGTAACGACACGGAGTCAGTGATGCAGTCCAGGGCCTTTACTCACAGTTTTTATTATCCAGACCACGTCTGCAGGTAACGGCTGCCCACGTCGTACTGTGCTCACCAGGTGAGGGGCTCAGACAACTCCCAGATAACTTTGGAGCGCTTCACAGGACCCCCTTTGTGTGTCCTTTGTCTGGCCTTTCTTACCAACCCTTCTGTCCGGCTGCCTCGGGCCTCCTCTTGGTAAACTTGGCGCCAGTTTCCCTGACCCTATGTGGTGCCTTCCTAGCGGGTGTAGCGAGGGGCTGCGCCACATAAAATGTCACAGCCTCCGGTTTCTAGCTGAGGGTCGTTTCCTGCCTCCACTAGTTTCGGGGACCGGTCTCCCCCTTTGGCCTGACCCCTCCACGCAGGTGGATTCAGGCGTGCGGTGGCGACTCGCCCGTCCGCACCCCTGGGATCCATTCATTCCTCGTTCCTGGAGCCTTCTCCGCTCCTCTTCCTTCCTTCTCCCTCTTCCAGGCCTGGGCCTCTGTTACTAGGCCCGCCTCCGGAGCAGAGCTCATGCAGAGCCCCTGCTCCCTGCCACTTCTGCTCAGACTTCTCTGCACTGAACTAAGATGGTGCCCACCTTTTATACTCCCTTCTCAATGCACCCAGGAACTGCTTCCTCCCTGCTCCTGCACTACAGGGTTCCCCTTCCTCAGTGTTCCCTCCCCCCACTCCAGCCAGGGACAGGGACTGTCGTGCCCATCTCAGAGGCATATTGGTCGCCCTGCCCCACGGCAATGTGGTGTAATGCATGCAGGTGTCGGGTCCTGATCCACACTCCATCCTTACCTGAGAGTGAGATATCACACCTCTGGGTGAGGTGCAATACCTCTGTAGCAACCGAGCCCTCAGGGTGCTACAGTTCCATTTATCTTCAGCCTAGGTGACGTATTGTGATACAGGGCCGTGATTCTGGCTATAAAAGGGTCCCCTAGACCCCTACCCCAAGCTTTTTAAGAGAATCATATATGGCGTGCCAGGAGACTCTATGGAATGCTTTCTCAGCATCCAACGAGAGTATCTAATTACAAATTTTTAACTGCATCTAGCCCAGGAAATACTTTGTGCCTAGTAGCAGTGTCTGCTAGTCAGCGGATTATCCCGGCTGTTAAGCAAGCTACACCACCTGTAGTTTAGACACTTAATTTTTTCAAAGGAAATGCTTCGGGACCATGGGATACTCAGTGAAGAGCATCAGGAGGCACCCCAAGGCATAGGGGCTGGGACTGGCAGTAGGATGCCTTGCGGTGGACAGCCGAGCTCGATCCTTATAAAAGCTTTTTAACTGCAGCAGCTTTAGTGGACGCTACTGGAGCTGGAATTACGCGGCTGCTGGCATGAGACTTGCCCTCCAATAGATCCTTGTAAATGGATTTAAAGTGTATTCATTCAAATTAGAGAGACAATTTAAATTAAAAAGCTTAGAGCTGCCTCCACCACAGGGGGGCTCGCTCGACCCACCAGTGGACAGGCACCAGTATTGGGAGAGGGGGGCTGGCCATCAGGGTTCACCGCGGCTCTGGCACAAACCCGGCGACACGGAGGTGGCACGGGCAGGAGCGGACTGGCCGTGTCGGCTTCTCACTTTTTGGATTTTAGAAGGGCATGACATGCCTATATCTGTGTCTCCCCCTCCTTTTACTCCTCCACCTCTTTTATTTTCGCATGACTATATGTACTTGTCACTTTTCCATGTGTTAGTTATGTCTTCTGAGCAGTTTGTCAGCTTTTGGACACCTTTGAAGGTGTTTTCTATGTGTTTCTATGTGTTTTTGTTTGCCTGCCATTGGTTTTAACGGTGTTCGAAGGTGTTCGATGTACAGTTCGACGAACAGTTCGGCGAACACACGGGTGCTCGACGAACCGAACCGAACTCGAACACTACGGGGGTGGCTCAACACTAATCCTGAGACATAAAGCTACACAAAGCAAATGGGAGACATTTATTAGCATCCTGAATAGGACCTGTGCACAATATATACCCTATGGGAATAAACATGCTAGAAATAGGAGGAAACCACTATGGCTAAATAGAGCTGTAAGGGGCGCAATAAGTGACAAAAAGAAAGCATTTAGAGAACTAAAGCAAGTAGGTAGTGATGAGGCATTAAATAAATATAGAAAATTAAATAAATTCTGTAAAAAAAAATCAAGGCAGCAAACATTGAGACAGAGAGAATCATTGCCAGAGAAAGTAAAAATAATCCCAAAATATTCTTTAACTACATAAATAGTAAAAAACTAAAAAATGATAGTGTTGACCTCCTTAAAAATAGTCTGGGTGAAATCATGGATGAGGATCAGGAAAAAGCCAATATGCTAAATGATTTTTTTTCAACCGTATTTACACAAGAAAATCGCATGACAGAAAACATGATTAGTGATAACAAAAATTCTCCATTAATTGTCACTTGCTTAACCCAGCAGGAAGTATGGCGGCGTCTAAAAATCACTAAAGTTGACAAATCCCCGGGCCCGAATGGAATACTCCCGCGAGTACTGCAGGAATTAAGTAACGTCATAGATAGACCATTATTTTTAATCTTTAAAGATTCCATAGTAACAGGGTCTGTACCACAGGACTGGCCTATAGCAAATGTGGTGCCAATATTCAAAAAGGGGACAAAAACTGAACTTGGAAATTATAGGCCAGTAAGCTTAAGCTCTACTGTGGGTAAAATCCTGGAGGGTTTCCTAAGAAATGCTATACTAGAGTATCTGAAGAAGAATAACCTCATGACCCAATATCAACATGGGTTTACGAGGGACCGTTCCTGTCAAACTAATTTGATCAGTTTTTATGAGGAGGCAAGTTTCAGGCTGGACCAAGGAAATGCAGTGCATGTTGTGTATATGGACTTTTCAAAAGCTTTTGATACGGTTCCACACAAAAGGTTGATACATAAAATGAGAACAATGGGGATAGGGGAAAATATATGTATGTGGGTTTAGAATTGGCTCAGTGATAGGAAACAAAGAGTGGTTATTAATGGAAAACACTCAGACTGGGTCTCAGTTAACAGTGGGGTACCACAGGGGTCAGTATTGGGCCCCCTTCTTTTTAACATACGTATTTATTAATGACCTTGTAGGGGGCATACAGAGTAATATTTCAATATTTGCAGATGACACTAAACTCTGCAGGGTAATCAATACAGAGGAGGATCTATGTAAACTAGAAGCTTGGGCTGATAAATGGCAAATGAGCTTTAATGGGGATAAATGTAAGGTAATGCACTTGGGCAGAGGAAACAAAATGTATAATTATATGCTTAATTGTAAAACACTGGGCAAAACTGTAACTGAAAAAGACCTGGGTGTATTGGTGGTTGACAAGCTCACGTTTAGTGGCCAGTGTCAGGCAGCTGCTGCAAAGGCAAGTAAAATAATGGGATGCATTAAAAGAGGCATAGATGCTCCTGAGGAGAACATAATTTTACCTCTATACAAGTCACTAGTGCGACCACACTTAGAATACTGTGTACAGTTCTGGTCTCCGGTGTATAAGAAAGACATAGCTGAACTAGAGAGGGTGCAGAGAAGAGCGACCAAGGTTATTAGAGGACTGGGGGTCTGCAATACCAAGACAGGTTATTACACTTGGGGTTATTTACTGTGGAAAAACGAAGGCTTAGGGGTGATTTTATTACTATGTACAAGTATATGAGGGGACAGTACAAAGACCTTTCTACTGATCTTTTTACTCTGAGGCCAGAGACGGGGACAAGGGGGCATCTTCTACGTCTGGAGGAAAGAAGGTTTAATCATAATCACAGACGGGGATTCTTTACTGTAAGAGCAGTGAGACTATGGAACTCTCTGCCGCATGATGTTGTAATGAGTGATTCACTATTAAAATTTAAGAAGGCCATGGATGCCTTTCTTGAAAAGTATAATATTACAGGTTATATATACTAGATTCCTTGATAGGGCGTTGATCCAGGGAACTAGTCTGATTGTCGTATGGAGTCGGGAAGGAATTTTTTCCCCCAATGTGGAGCTTAGTGTTTTTTGCTTGGTTTTTTTTGCCTTCCTCTGGATCAACATGTTAGGCTATGGGTTGAACTAGATGGACTTAGTCTTCCTTCAACCTTAAAAACGATGTTACTATGTTATCAATTTTACCACACGCAGAACGGCATAAAAAAAACCCAAAAAACAAATTCCTGAATTGTTGGTTTTTGTTTATTCAGCCTCCCAAAAATCGTAATAGAAAGCGATCAAAAAATGTCACGTGCCTGAAATGGTACCAAGAAAAACATCAACTCGTCCCGCAAAAAACAAGCCGTCACATGACTCTGTTGGCCGAAATATGGAAAAATTATAGCTCTCAAAATATGGTGATGCAAAAACTAGTCTTTGCAAAAAAGCGTCTTTTAGTGTGTGACAGCCGTCAATCGCACCAACCCGAAGAATAAAGTCATCTAATCACTTATACTGCACAAGGAAAGGCATAAAAAATAAACTCTAGGGTTAGTGTTGGGATAGGGTTAGGGTTGTGCTAGGGTTAGGCTTGTGCTAGGGTTAGGTTTAGGGTTGGGCTAGGGTTAAGGTTGTGCTAGGGTTAGGGTTGGGCTAGGGTTGTGGTTAGGTTAGGGTTAGGGTTGGGCTAGGGTTAGGGTTGGGCTCTGGCTAGGTTTGTGCTAGGGATAGGGTTGTGCTTGGGTTAGGGTTGTGCTAGGGTTAGGGTTGGACTAGGGTTAGGGTTGTGCTAGAGTTAAGGCTGTGCTAGGGTTAGGGTTGGGCTAGGCTTAGGGTTTGGCTAGTGCTAGGGTTGTGCTAAGGCTAGGGTTGTGCTAGGGTTAGGGTTGTGCTAGGGTTTGGGTCGTGCTAGGGTTAGGGTCGTGCTAGGGTTAGGGTCATGCTAGGGTTAGAGTTGTGCTAGGGTTAGGGTTGTGCTAGGGTTAGGGTCATGCTAGGGTTAGGGTTGTGTTGGGGTTGGGATTTTTTCAAAAGTAAAGAAAAAAAATGAAGACAATATAGCAACTAGTGTTGAGCGCAAGTGCTCGCTATTTTAGTTTGCATCGTGTGCTCGGGTATGCATCGAGTATCGCGGGTGCTCGGGTAACATGCTTGACTCTCCGACCCATATGCTTCATGGCCAAAAAACCCTCACGGGGATGGCCTGCCATGCACGAGCGATCCCCGCATGGTTTTTTTGGCTGTCTATCAACCGTGAAACATGCAGGGCGGGGACTCGAGCATCTGCGATACATGGTGCATACCCGAGTATTCAATGCAAACTCAAGTAGCGAGCCCTTGCGCTCAGGACTAATGACAACTTATTCAATATGATGACCTAATGTTATTAATTTCTGTGTCGTACCTCTGGGTTCAAAATGTTCACTATACCCCTTGACAAAATCCTTGAAGGGTCTAGATTCCAAAATGGGGTCACTTGTGGGGGGTTTCCACTATTTAGGCGCATCAGGGGCTCTCCAAATGCGACATGGCGTCCGCTCTCAATTCCAGCCAATTTTGCATTCAAAACGTCACGCAGTGCTCCTTCCCTTCTGAACGCTGCCGTGCGTCCAAACAGTGTATTTTCCCCACATATGGGGTATCGACGTACTTAGGATAAATTGCACAAAAGTTGTTGGGGTCGATTTTCTCCTCTTACCATTGTGAAAATAAAAAATTTGGGGCTAAAACATCATTTTTGTGGAAAAAGTAAAATTTTTTTATTTTCATGGTTCCATGTCATAAACTTCTGTGAAGTACTTGAGGGTTCAGGGTGCTCACCAAACATCTAGATAAGTTCCCTGAGGGGTCTAGTTTCCAAAATGTGGTCACTTGTGTTTTTTTTGTCACTGTTTAGGCGCATCAGGGGCTCTTTAAATGCAACATGGCGTCCGCTAATTATTCAAGCAAATTTTACATTCAAAATGTCAAATGGCGCTCCTTCCGTTCCGAACCCTGCCTTGGGCCAAAACAGAGGTTTACGCCCACATATGGAGTATTGGCGAGCTCAGGAGAAATTTCACAACAAATTTTGGGGTCCATTTTTTCCTGCTACCCTTGCAAAAATAAAAAAATTGGGGTAAAGTAAAATTTTTGTGAAAAAAGTTAAATGTTAATTTTTTTCTTCAACATTCCAAAAATTCCTGTGAAGCACCTGAAGGTTTAGTAAACTTTTTGAATGTGGCTTTGAGCACCTTGAGGGGTGCAGGTTTTAGAATTGTGTCATTTTTGGGTATTTTCTGTCATAAAGGCCCCTCAAAGTCATTTCAAATGTAATGTGGTCCCTAAAAAAATGGTCTTGTAAATTTTGTTGGAAAAATGAGAAATCGCTGGTCAACTTTTAACCCTTATAACTTCCTAACAAAAAAAAATTGGGGTTCCAAAATTGTGCTGATGTAAAGTAGACATGTGGGAAATTTTATTTATTAACTATTTTATGTGACATATCTCTCTGATTTAAGGGCATCAAAATTCAAAGTTTGAAAATTGTGGAATTTTCAAATTATGCCAAAAGTCATATCGAAGAAATTTTACCACTATCATGAAGTACAATATGTCACAAAAAACAATCTCAGAAACAGTGGGATCCGTTGAAGCATTTCAGAGTACCGCATTTTTCGAACTATAAGACGCACCGGACCATAAGACGCACCCCAAATTTTTGGGTGGAAAATAGGAAAAAAATATTTTTTTATAAGATGGGGGTCCATCTTATAGTCTGAATAGGTATGGTATGTTATCTGGGGGGCAGTGGAGCGAGGGTCACAAGAGGCACGGTTCCTCAGGAAGTCGGCTGCTGCAGCAGAAGAGGTCAGATGCTGTGGAGCCTGTGCCGGGACCTGTGCCTGGCTGAGGCCCCTAGCCTGGCTCATTCCTGTGCGGAGGCCTTTGGCTGGGGCTGAGGCAGGGGCCTCTGGCTGGGGCTGAGGCCGGGGCCTCTGGCTGGTGTTGGGGCCTCTGGCTAGGGCTGGGGCTGGGGCCAAGGCCTCTGGCTGGGGCCGAGGCCCCTGGCTGGGGCTGGGGCCGAGGCCCCTGGTTGGGGCCGGGGCCTCTGGCTGGGGTTGAGGCTGGGGACTCTGGCTGGGGCTGGTGCCGGGGCCTCTGGCTGAGTCTGGGGTCTCGGGCTGGGGCCTCTGGCTGAGGCCTGTACCGGGCTGCGGTCGGTGCCGGGCTGTGAGCGGCGAAGCAGTGTGGCCTGCGCAGGTTTCTGGTGTGTGTGGCCATCTTCCTAGAGCTGTGATCTACAGGAAAATGGCCGCCGGAGCTACCGGTCCGCGCATGCGCCGGCTAGGGAGGCCATTTTCCTATAGTTCACAGCTCTAGGAAGATGGCCGCGCACACCGGAAACCTTCGCAGGCCGCACGCCGCTCACAGCCCGACACCGGCCCCAGCCACAGTACCGGCCAGGCACAGGTGCCGACCCCAGCCGCTCACCTCTGCTGCTGCTGACGCCGTCGCTGCTACCGCCACCGCGGTCCTGGAGGACCACCGCAGGTAACGTTCGGACCATAAGACGCACCCCCCATTTTCCTCCCAAATATTGGGGAAAAAAAGTGTGTCTTATGGTCCGAAAAATATGGTAATTACCTCATAAAGTGACTGTGGTCAGAATTGTAAAAATTGGCCTGGTCATCCTAGAACTGTGTTTGCCTTTCTTGCTGCTGCATCACACTGTTGAGTCATGTGCAGTCTGTGATCTATTAGTATACGTCTTTTTCAAGCACAGAGGCAGAAGGATCCAGCAATACAGGCTGAGTCTTGTAATAGTAAAATATAGCTTTTATTGAGCCATTTAAAAAGCAAATTCAATCCACATGTTGGCACACATTGGTACAAATATGTATTAGATACTACTACAAGCCTCACAGCCTGCATCGCTGGATTCTTCTGCCTCTGTGCTTGTTCTTGCTGCAGCTGCTCTGCCCTGGTCCATGCGAGGCTTTGGTATACATCGGGAACTATACGCCCTTACTGGTGAGCTAACTACTATTTTTTCACACATGCTATTACTTAGTTCCATTCCTCCCATTCTGTAGATGTCATTTTCGTTTTTCTTGCCCAGATGTAGGAGCTTGCATTTCTCCCTGTTAAATGCCATTCTATTAGTCACTGCCCATTGTTCAAGCTTATTTATATCCTTCTGAATCCTTTCTGTCTTCTCTAGCTATCCCTCCTAGCTTTGCATTGTCTGCAAATTCGATTAGTTTACCTTCAGTTCCCTTATCTAGATCATTTATAAAAATGTTGAACAACACTGGGGCCAAGACAGAGGCTTGTGGTACCCCACTTGAAACACTCTAACATTTGGATGTGCAACCACTTATTACCACTCTTTGAGTATGATCACTGAGCCAGTTATGAATCCACTTAATCGTAGCCTTGTCAATCCCATACTTGGTAATTTTTTCAGTAAGGATAGTATGAGATACTTTATCAAATGTTTGCTCAAGTCGAGATATACTATATCTACTGCATTTCCCTGATCCACCCAGTCAGTGATTCTATCATAGAAGGAAATTAGATTAGTCAAGCAGAATTAATAGTAACATATACATTTGCAGTGTAAGTGTATCTGCATACAGACAGCTGTGCCTGGTATTACAGATCAGTCCTATTCACATGCATGGAGTTAGGCTGCAGTGCCACACGCAGCCATAGCACCATACCTTTAATTACATACGCATCTACTGATGACTAGTGTTGAGCGATACCTTCCGATATCGGGAAATATCGGATCGGATTGGATCGGACCGATACCGAAAAAGTATCGGATATCGCCGATTCCGATACCGGAAACCAATGCAAGTCAATGGGACAGAAATATCGGAATGAAAATAAACCCTTTCTTTCCTTGTAGGTTAATTCTACATGAAGGAAAACAACTAAGAATAATGTAGAATGTATTGGGGGAGGTGGGGGAGACAATAAAGGCATAGAGGTTTAGCCCAATCAAATGGAATAGCAGGAATTAATATTTTTTTTAAGACGTTCTGAGTTACGGAAATATTGACTATGTTAAGTATTTTTATATTTTGTCAGATATTTATGTTTCACTACTTCCATGCTCTTCACCTTCTTTTTTACTTCTCCCACACTTTCTCCTTCATCATCCTCAGCATCTTTTTCATCCACTTCTTCTTCAACTTCTTCATCTTCTTCTTCTTCACCTTCTTCGTATTATTCTTTTTTTTTACATTCTTCATATTCTACTTCTTCATCTTCTTCATATTCTTCTTCTTCATCATATTCTTATTTGTGACAGGCATTCCTGTAGTTGTTATCTATAAAAGGTTGGACATTACACCTTTCGTTCTGCCCGTCACAAAAGATTTACAACAGGATTTGTCCACGTTCAGTTTGGCCTGCAGCAGCAGGTCTTTTCCAGGGGCACCACGAGGAGGAACGCACTCACCCCCATACACTGCTTAGTCATCTTCTGCTTATAATTTAGATATTATCTTTTGCTCTGATTTTTAGTCTTATGCTTAATGTTCGTCCGCTTTTTGTTCTGCAGCTTCTTGTATTTCTGCTTCTTGGTTTTCTGTCTCTTGTTCTTCTGTATCTTGGCGCTTGTCTTCTCTTCTTTGTCCTCTTGGTCAACTTCTTCAGGGTCATCTTCTTGGTCTTCTTCAGGGTGGTCTTCAGGGTCGTCGTCTTCGGGGGTCCTCGTCTTCGGGGTCCTCATCTTCTTCGGGTTGCTCTTCTGGGTCCTCGTCTTCGGGGTCCTTGTCTTCTTCGGGGTGGTCTTCAGGGTCCTCGTCTTCTTCGGGGTGGTCTTCTGGGTCCTCGTCTTCGGGGTCCTTGTCTTCTTCGGGGTGGTCTTCAGGGTCCTCGTCTTCTTCGGGGTGGTCTTCAGGGTCCTCGTCTTCAGGGTCGTCGTCTTCGGGGTCCTCGTCTTCTTCGGGTTGGTCTTCAGGGTCCTCGTCTTCAGGGTCCTCGTCAGGGAGATCCAGAGTGATTACCAAGAACCATTTCAAAAAGCTTGAACTTGGAAATGTAGCAGAAGGTACAAGAAGGCTGAGGAACTACCGAGGACCAGCTGACGGTACTGGAACCCGGATGGGTAGCAGAAGGTACAAGAGCCAATGGAACTACCGAGGACCAGCTGATGGTACTGGAACTCGGTTACTAAGCAGGAGGTACCTGTGCCAGAAAGCACTACCAAGGACCAGCAGACGTTGGTGGAACTTGGATACCGAGAAGGAGGCACCTAATCCAAAGGCACTGCCGAGAACCAGCTGACGGTACTGGAACCCGGATGGGTAGCAGAAGGTACAAGAGCCAATGGAACTACCGAGGACCAGCTGATGGTACTGGAACTCGGTTACTAAGCAGGAGGTACCTGTGCCAGAAAGCACTACCAAGGACCAGCAGACGTTGGTGGAACTTGGATACCGAGAAGGAGGCACCTAATCCAAAGGCACTCCCTAGAACCAACTGACGGTACTGGAACCCGGATGGGTAGTAGAAGGTACAAGAGCAAATGGAACTACCGAGGACCAGCTGACAGTACTGGAACCCGGATGGGTAGCAGAAGGTACCCATGTAAAAAAAAGTTTCAAGCCCGCGAGCCGGCCGCAGTTACCAAAACCCACAGTCCTACAGGGGATGCTTGTCCTATTGGCACTATGGAACTAGCCTTCATTGCCAGATCCCGCAGCCCACATAGGAGTCACCTAAACTGCAGGCACCATAGAGTCGGCTAACCCGACCGCAACACGACAGGACAACGCATTGGAGGCAAAGTGACGTTGACACTACCCGGAAACAGCTGGCGTGCTGGAACCAGGCTGGGCAGGAGGGAATACCCGTGCCAAAGACACTGCCGAGAACCATCTGACGGTACTGGAACCCGGATGGGTAGTAGAAGGTACAAGAGCAAATGGAACTACCGAGGACCAGCTGACGGTACTGGAACCCGGATGGGTAACAGAAGGTACAAGAGCCAATGGAACTGTCAAAGACCAACTGACGGTACTGGAACTCGGTTACTAAGCAGGAGGTACCTGTGCCAGAAAGCACTACCAAGGACCAGCAGACGTTGGTGGAACTTGGATACCAAGAAGGAGGCACCTAATCCAAAGGCACTGCCGAGAACCAGCTGATGGTACTGGAACCCGGATGGGTAGCAGAAGGTACTCATGTAAAAAAAAGTTTCAAGGCCGCGAGCCGGCCGCAGTTACCAAAACCCACAGTCCTACAGGGGTGCTTGTCCTATTGGCACTATGGAACCAGCCTTCATTGCCAGATCCCGCAGCCCACATAGGAGTCACCTAAACTGCAGGCACCATAGAGTCGGCTAACCCGACCGCAACACGACAGGACAACACATTGGAGGCAAAGTGACGTTGACACTACCCGGAAACAGCTGGCGTGCTGGAACCAGGCTGGGCAGGAGGGAGAACCCGTGCCAAAGACACTGCCGAGAACCAGCTGACGGTACTGGAACCCGGATGGGTAGTAGAAGGTACAAGAGCAAATGGAACTACCGAGGACCAGCTGACGGTACTGGAACCCGGATGGGTAGCAGAAGGTACAAGAGCCAATGGAACTGCCGAAGACCAGCTGACGGTACTGGAACTCGGTTACTAAGCAGGAGGTACCTGTGCCAGAAAGCACTACCAAGGACCAGCAGACGTTGGTGGAACTTGGATACCGAGAAGGAGGCACCTAATCCAAAGGCACTGCCGAGAACAGCTGACGGTACTGGAACCCGGATTGGTAGTAGAAGGTATAAGAGCAAATGGAACTACCGAGAACCAGCTGACTGTACTGGAACCCGGATGGGTAGCAGAAGGTACCAATGTAAAAAAAAGTTTCAAGGCCGCGAGCCGGCCGCAGTTACCAAAACCCACAGTCCTACAGGGGGTGCTTGTCCTATTGGCACTATGGAACCAGCCTTCATTGCCAGATCCCCCAGCCCACATAGGAGTCACCTAAACTGCAGGCACCATAGAGTCGGCTAACCTGACCGCAACACGATAGGACAACGCATTGGAGGCAAAGTGACATTGACACTACCCGGAAACAGCTGGCGTGCTGGAACCAGGCTGGGCAGGAGGGAGTACCCGTGCCAAAGACACTGCTAGGAAACAGCTGGCGGTGCTGGAACCCAGGGTAAATACTAAAAACAGAGTGGAGCCAGGGGCGTAATTGGAGCAACTTTAAAATCTGTAGTAGTGTGAATGTGGACAGAGCAGGAGAATTTGCCGAACACACAGCTGGGGAACAGCTGACGTTACTGAACCCCAATAACACTGGAGCAAGCGTTGACTGTGCAGACGGCACTTCTGAGCAGCAACTAGCGATATTGGAGCCCAGGGTAAATGCTAAAAACAGAGGAACCAGAGGTGTAATTGGAGCAAGTTTTAAATCAGTAGTACAGTGGATGTGGACAAAGCAGGAGAATTTGCCGGACACACAGCTGGGGAACAGCTGACGTTACTGAACCCCAATAACACTGGAGCAAGCGTTGACTGTGCAGACGGCACTTCTGAGCAGAAACTAGTGGTATTGGAGCCCAGGGTAAATACTAAAAACAGAGGAACCAGAGGTGTAATTGGAGCAAGTTTTAAATCAGTAGTACAGTGGATGTGGACAAAGCAGGAGAATTTGCCGGACACACAGCTGGGGAACAGCTGACGTTACTGAACCCCAATAACACTGGAACAAGCGTTGACTGTGCAGACGGCACTTCCGAGCGCCAACTGGCGCTGTTGGAGCTCAGGGATAATACTGAAAACAGAGGAGCCAGAGGTGTAATTGGAGCAACTTTAAAATCTGTAGTAGTGAGAATGTGGACAGAGCAGGAGAAATTGCCATCCGCACAGCAGGGGAACAGCTGACGTTATTGAACCCCAATAACACGGCAGCAAGCGTTGACTGTGCAGACGGCACTTCTGAGCACCAACTGGCGGTGTTGGAGCTCAGGGATAATACTGAAAACAGAGGAGCCAGAGGTGTAATTGGAGCAACTTTAAAATCTGTAGTAGTGAGAATGTGGACAGAGCAGGAGAAATTGCCGTCCGCACAGCAGGGGAACAGCTGACGTTACTGAACCCCAATAACACGGCAGCAAGTGTTGACTGTGCAGACGGCACTTCCGAGCGCCAACTGGCGGTGTTGGAGCTCAGGGATAATACTGAAAACAGAGGAGCCAGAGGTGTAATTGGAGCAGTTTTAAAATCTGTAGTAGTGAGAATGTGGACAGAGCAGGAGAAATTGCCGTCCGCACAGCAGGGGAACAGCTGACGTTACTGAACCCCAATAACATGGCAGCAAGTGTTGACTGTGCAGACGGCACTTCCGAGCGCCAACTGGCGGTGTTGGAGCTCAGGGATAATACTGAAAACAGAGGAGCCAGAGGTGTAATTGGAGCAACTTTAAAATCTGTAGTAGTGAGAATGTGGACAGAGCAGGAGAAATTGCCGTCCGCACAGCAGGGGAACAGCTGCCGTTACTGAACCCCAATAACACGGCAGCAAGTGTTGACTGTGCAGACGGCACTTCCGAGCACCAACTGGCGGTGTTGGAGCTCAGGGATAATACTGAAAACAGAGGAGCCAGAGGTGTAATTGGAGCAACTTTAAAATCTGTAGTAGTGAGAATGTGGACAGAGCAGGAGAAATTGCCGTCCGCACAGCAGGGGAACAGCTGACGTTACTGAACCCCAATAACACAGCAGCAAGCGTTGACTGTGCAGACGGCACTTCTGAGCACCAACTGGCGGTGTTGGAGCTCAGGGATAATACTGAAAACAGAGGAGCCAGAGGTGTAATTGGAGCAACTTTAAAATCTGTAGTAGTGAGAATGTGGACAGAGCAGGAGAAATTGCCGTCCGCACAGCAGGGGAACAGCTGACATTACTGAACCCCAATAACACGGCAGCAAGTGTTGACTGTGCAGACGGCACTTCCGAGCGCCAACTGGCGGTGTTGGAGCTCAGGGATAATACTGAAAACAGAGGAGCCAGAGGTGTAATTGGAGCAGTTTTAAAATCTGTAGTAGTGAGAATGTGGACAGAGCAGGAGAAATTGCCGTCCGCACAGCAGGGGAACAGCTGACGTTACTGAACCCCAATAACATGGCAGCAAGTGTTGACTGTGCAGACGGCACTTCCGAGCGCCAACTGGCGGTGTTGGAGCTCAGGGATAATACTGAAAACAGAGGAGCCAGAGGTGTAATTGGAGCAACTTTAAAATCTGTAGTAGTGAGAATGTGGACAGAGCAGGAGAAATTGCCGTCCGCACAGCAGGGGAACAGCTGACGTTACTGAACCCCAATAACACGGCAGCAAGTGTTGACTGTGCAGACGGCACTTCCGAGCGCCAACTGGCGGTGTTGGAGCTCAGGGATAATACTGAAAACAGAGGAGCCAGAGGTGTAATTGGAGCAACTTTAAAATCTGTAGTAGTGAGAATGTGGACAGAGCAGGAGAAATTGCCGTCCGCACAGCAGGGGAACAGCTGACGTTACTGAACCCCAATAACACGGCAGCAAGTGTTGACTGTGCAGACGGCACTTCCGAGCGCCAACTGGCGGTGTTGGAGCTCAGGGATAATACTGAAAACAGACGAGCCAGAGGTGTAATTGGAGCAACTTTAAAATCTGTAGTAGTGAGAATGTGGACCGAGCAGGAGAAATTGCCGTCCGCACAGCAGGGGAACAGCTGACGTTACTGAACCCCAATAACACGGCAGCAAGTGTTGACTGTGCAGACGGCACTTCCGAGCGCCAACTGGCGGTGTTGGAGCTCAGGGATAATACTGAAAACAGAGGAGCCAGAGGTGTAATTGGAGCAGTTTTAAAATCTGTAGTAGTGAGAATGTGGACAGAGCAGGAGAAATTGCCGTCCGCACAGCAGGGGAACAGCTGACGTTACTGAACCCCAATAACACGGCAGCAAGTGTTGACTGTGCAGACGGCACTTCCGAGCGCCAACTGGCAGTGTTGGAGCTCAGGGATAATACTGAAAACAGAGGAGCCAGAGGTGTAATTGGAGCAACTTTAAAATCTGTAGTAGTGAGAATGTGGACAGAGCAGGAGAAATTGCCGTCCGCACAGCAGGGGAACAGCTGACGTTACTGAACCCCAATAACACGGCAGCAAGTGTTGACTGTGCAGACGGCACTTCCGAGCGCCAACTGGCGGTGTTGGAGCTCAGGGATAATACTGAAAACAGAGGAGCCAGAGGTGTAATTGGAGCAGTTTTAAAATCTGTAGTAGTGAGAATGTGGACAGAGCAGGAGAAATTGCCGTCCGCACAGCAGGGGAACAGCTGACGTTACTGAACCCCAATAACACGGCAGCAAGTGTTGACTGTGCAGACGGCACTTCCGAGCGCCAACTGGCAGTGTTGGAGCTCAGGGATAATACTGAAAACAGAGGAGCCAGAGGTGTAATTGGAGCAACTTTAAAATCTGTAGTAGTGAGAATGTGGACAGAGCAGGAGAAATTGCCGTCCGCACAGCAGGGGAACAGCTGACATTACTGAACCCCAATAACATTGCAGCAAGTGTTGACTGTGCAGACGGCACTTCCGAGCGCCAACTGGCGGTGTTGGAGCTCAGGGATAATACTGAAAACAGAGGAGCCAGAGGTGTAATTGGAGCAACTTTAAAATCTGTAGTAGTGAGAATGTGGACAGAGCAGGAGAAATTGCCGTCCGCACAGCAGGGGAACAGCTGACGTTACTGAACCCCAATAACACGGCAGCAAGTGTTGACTGTGCAGACGGCACTTCCGAGCGCCAACTGGCGGTGTTGGAGCTCAGGGATAATACTGAAAACAGAGGAGCCAGAGGTGTAATTGGAGCAACTTTAAAATCTGTAGTAGTGAGAATGTGGACAGAGCAGGAGAAATTGCCGTCCGCACAGCAGGGGAACAGCTGACGTTACTGAACCCCAATAACACGGCAGCAAGTGTTGACTGTGCAGACGGCACTTCCGAGCGCCAACTGGTGGTGTTGGAGCTCAGGGATAATACTGAAAACAGAGGAGCCAGAGGTGTAATTGGAGCAACTTTAAAATCTGTAGTAGTGAGAATGTGGACAGAGCAGGAGAAATTGCCGTCCGCACAGCAGGGGAACAGCTGACGTTACTGAACCCCAATAACACGGCAGCAAGTGTTGACTGTGCAGACGGCACTTCCGAGTGCCAACTGGCGGTGGTGGAGCTCAGGGATTACAGTTCAGGTGGTAGAAACATGAACGCAACAGGAGACCTGGATACTGTTGCCAACCAATTATTTATTCTGGAAGAGGACTGGCAAATTCATGAGAGATCCAGGCCTTGTTCATTTTGAGAAAAGTAAGCCGGTCAACGTTATCGGAGGATAGTCGCATGCGATGGTCTGTTAGTACACCACCTGCGGCACTAAAGACGCGTTCCGATAATACACTAGCAGCAGGGCAAGCTAGCACCTCCAATGCATACTGACTAAGCTCTGGCCATGTATCCAGCTTACAGACCCAAAACTTGAAGGGAGAAGAGCCGTCTGGGAGTACACTAAGAGGGCAAGACATGTAGTCTGTCACCATCTGACGGAAACGTTGCCTCCTGCTGACTGGAGCCGTCTGTGATGGTGTAGACATTTGTGGCGGCGGGGACACAAAACTTTGCCACATTTCGGCCATACTGGTCTTGCCTTGTGCTGAGGCGCTGCTTCTGCTCCCTCTTTGTGCAGAGTTTCCTCCACTGCCTCGACGCACTGAGCTGCTTTGTAAAGCACTAGCAGCACTGCTCTCGGTTGGAATGGAGAACATGATGGAATGCACCAGTGCATCTTGGTACTCCCGCATTTTACGCTCCCGGTTCAACGGTGTTATGAGGCTTTGTAAGTTGTCCCGGTAGCGAGGATCTAGGAGGGTGGACACCCAATAATCAGCCGTGTTGAGAATGTGGGCGATGCGGCGGTCGTTTCTCAGGCACTGCATCATGAAATCAACCATGTGCTGCAGACTGCCAACTGGCCAAGAAACGTTGTCCCCTGCTTGAGGCGTGATCTCTGCCTGCTCTGCATCACCCCACCCTCGCTCTAGATACTGACTACTAGAGCATTGTGTACCTCCCTCCTCTGGACAGATGTCTTCCTCATCCATTGACTCCTCCTCATCCTCCTCACAAAGTGTCCCCTGCCTAGGTCTTTGTGAGGAACCACGTTGCGCTGACTGTAGAGAAGCAGATGGCATTTGTGACTCCTCATCCTCCACCTCTTCCAAAACCTCGTCCCTTAGTGCTTGCAGTGTTTTTTCAAGCAGGCAGATAAGGGGGATAGTCATGCTGACTAGTGCATCATCTGCACTCGCCATCCGCGTGGAATAATCGAAGGCACGCAAAACGTGGCAAATGTCCTTCATAGGGGCCCACTCAGTGGTGGTGAAGTGTGAACGGCGCGCACTGCGACTTGTTTGCGCCTGATGCAGCTGGTACTCCATTACTGCTGCCTGCTGCTCACACAACCTCTCCAACATATGTAACCTTGAATTCCACCTGGTGGGTAGGTCACATATGATGCGATGTTCCGGAAGACGTAATCGGCGCTGCAGAGCTGCAATGCGTGATCTTGCGTTGCTGGAACGCCGCAAGTGAGCGCACTCTATGCGGACCTTGTGAAGCAGTGCATCAAGATCCGAATAGTCCCTCAAAAAACTCTGCACGACCAAGTTGAGCACATGTGCCAGACATGGGATGTGAGTGAGGTTGCCTAGGCCCAGAGCTGCCACCAGATTTCGGCCATTGTCACACACTACCATGCCTGGCTGGAGATTCGCTGGCACAAACCACACGTCGCTCTGCTGCTTGATGGCATTCCAGAGCTCCTGCGCTGTGTGGCTTCGATTCCCCAAAGAAATTAATTTTAATACTGCCTGTTGACGTTTGGCCACGGCTGTGCTCATATCGGTCATCATAACAGGTAACCGTTTAGGGGTCGATGTGGAGGTAGACCGTGACGGCTCCTGCAGCACTGATTCAGAGGAACTGGAGTATGAGGAGGAGTCAATGTGTACAGACTGGATTCCTGCACTCCTTGGAGTTGGCAGAACACGTACAGCGCCACTCTCAAGATCTGTACCCGGCTCCACAACATTTACCCAATGGGCAGTGAGTGAAAGGTATCGTCCCTGTCCATGCTTACTGGTCCACGCATCGGTGGTCAGGTGGACCTTGCTACTGACGGCGTTTTGTAGCGCATGTTTAATTTTTCCCTCCACATGATGTTGCAGGGCAGGGACGGCTTGCCTGCTGAAATAAAAGCGGCTGGGCACGTTGTATTGTGGGACTGCCAATGCCATAAAGTTACGGAATGTGTCAGTCTCCACCAGCCTGAATGATAGCATTTCAAGGGCCAGTAGTTTAGCAATGCCAGCATTCAGAGCCTGTGCTCGGGGGTGGTTTTCCGAGTATGGGGGCCTTTTCTCCCATGCCTGTGCTAATGATGGCTGTAGACTGGCCTGGGAGTGTGAGGATGACTGGGAAAGTGGTGCTGTGGGTGGAATTACACTGTGTTTCTGTACAGCAGTGCCAGAGATTCTTCCATGGCGATCCTGTGAGGAAGCCGAACCAGCTGTGTGTGAGCTGGAGGAAGAGGCTACAACACGAGCTGAAGAGGTGGTAGGTGGCACTGTAGGTTGGCCTAGGTCTTCAGTGTGTTTTTGTAACTCCACCACGTGCTTGGTCCGCACATGTTTCCACATATTTGTGGTATTGAGGTTGCTGACACTTTTCCCTCTTTTCACCTTCTGATTACACAGCTTGCATTTGACAAAGCAAATGTCATCTGCAACTGTGTCAAAAAAGGACCAGGCACTGCAAGTCTTGGGAGCGCCTGCTTTGGATTTTGGAAGAGCCATGCTCCTAATGGGTGCCGAAGTGGAGGCTACAGGCAACCAAGTCTGCCCCCTCCCTCTCCCTCCTTTTTGGGCTGTTCGGGGAATCTCTTCCTCAGAGCTGCTCCCACCACCTTACTGTCCCTCACGCCTTGATGGGTCAAGGACCTCATCATCTACACCACCCTCTTCAAACAACTGCTTCTCCTGGGTAGTCTCGACAGCACAGTACGCACCAGAAAGTGGCACCTGAGTCTCATCATCAGATGCGTACTTAGGTGTGCTGCTGACCATAGGCACTGGCCCACCCGCCTCTTCAGATTCAGAGAGACAAAATGGTTGCGCATCACTGCATACTACCTCTTCTTCAAATTCTCGAATTCTGCTTGGCTGGCCCCCTCTTTCCAAGCCAAGAGATTCAGAGAACAGAAGTAGAGATGGCTCCTGTCCAGGGCTATCTGACTGCCTGGGCAATTTGGCAGGTGGTGAAGAGACAGATGGGTGCTCTTCAGTGCTCAGGACCTGAGAGGATCTGGAACTAATTGAAGTCGATGCGCTAGCTGCCATCCATCCGACAACAGCTTCAATTTGGTCCTCCCGCAGCAGTGGGGTACGGCTAGCTCCTACAAAGCTGCGCATAAAGGACTGTTCCCTGGTAAAACTGGGGGATGCTGAGTCACTGGTGCCCGCAGCAGGCACAGAATTCCCACGTCCTCTCCCTGCAGGCACAGAATCCTCACGTCCTCTCCCTGCAGGCACAGAATCCTCACGTCCTCTCCCTGCAGAAACTTCACGCCCACGCCCACGCCCATGACCACATGCCTTACTCCCTGCCTTCTTCATCTTGGTAGACTGATAAAGATAGGCAGAAAAGTACTAAGGGCTTAGTGTGCTTATTCCTGAACAGCTGCTAACAGGTATAAGAAACACAAATTTTATAAAGTGTGGACTAGACTTTAATATGAGCTAATGTGGCCTACACAACAGTAAAGTGGAGTGTTTGGTGAACTTTATTTAGGTTTTTTTTGTCACAAAAAGACACTGGATGTGCCTAAAGATGTAATACCGATAGTATCACAAACTTTTTGTAGCTATTACAATGTAGGAAGGTAACCTACAATGCAATAGATGAGGCTACAAAAAATAGGCTAATACTAATCTGGCTGGGGCTGCAGGGCCCAATGCTGCAGAAAGGCTCCTCTAACTACTCCTATATAGTGTGTTTGGAACCAATTTAGCTGAATACGGATGGAACCACCACACTAATAGGAGAAATCAGGAAAAATTATGAATTGGCAAAAAAGGACAATGTATGAGGCAGTGACACACACTGAGTGCACTACAACCAGACGTGGCTGAAGCACACACTACAGGGTGAGCTGCACTCACACACACAGACCTTGCAGACAGCAGTGAACAGTACAGATGCAGAGCACTGTGCACTAGCGCTGCAAGACCAAAAAAATTTCTCTATCTACTCCTATATAGTGTGTTTGGAACCAATTTAGCTGAATACGGATGGCACCACCACACTAATAGGAGATATCAGGAAAAATTATGAATTGGCAAAAAAGGACAATGTATGAGGCAGTGACACACACTGAGTGCACTAAAACCAGACGTGGTTGAAGCACACACTACAAGGTGAGCTGCACTCACACACACAGACCTTGCAGAAAGCGGTGAACAGCACAGAGAACTGTGCACTAGCGCTGCAAGGCACAGCGATTTATAAAGTAGCTTGGGTAAAGCAGAATAGACCAAATAGGTAGCTAAAACTGTCCCTCAGAACAACAGCGTCCTATCCCTAACTGAATTCACAGCAGAGTGAGCTCAAAATGGCGGCGGCGGCTTTTATAGTGCATCATGACATCATTTCAGCAGCCAATCACAGCCATGCCACTAGTTAAGATGCCTACATGCCTAACAGGATGTGCCCACACTTCTTAGGATCCTCATTGGCTGAATAAAATGAAAATGGCTCATTGCATTATGGGAACTTCCGATTCCGGTATACGATATTGCAAAAGTATCGGAATTAAGTATCGGAATTCCGATACCGCGAATATCGGCCGATACCCGATATTTCAGTATCGGAATGCTCAACACTACTGATGACGCAAGTGTGTCACCCTGGCCTGGATGCCACAAGTGTAATTAAAGCTGTGTCTGAGAGCAGGGGGGAGGTTCTCTAGTCAGGGGAACATTAGCATGCAATGCCTCCTGTCTCAGGCCAGTAGGGGGAGCAGGCTGCCCCTATAAAAGCTGGTACTGGGGGCAGGGTTAGGGAGAACTTGATGCCCTGTCTCAGCATTGAGACTTGTCCCAGAGCAGAGCAGGGACAGACAGTTGCACTGCACCTAAGAGGAAGTGTGGCAGGAGGAGAGCCACAAGCCAGAGACAAGAGGCGAAGCAAGCCTGTCTTGGCAGATAAGAGACTGACTTTACCAGACTTTGGTGTCTGAGGCTGAGAGGACTCTACATCCTCCAGCAGATAACCAGTTCGCAAGGGACTGTATATTCCTTGGCCTAAGAAGCCTGGAGGCCCTGCCACAACCGAAGGGACCAGTAAAGCCGTACAAGGCTGGGAGCAGAAAGGAACCCACGTCGCAGGCCATACAGGCGAGAATACACGGAAAGCTCGGAAACGTGGGCTGTTACTCTATAAGGAGGAGATAGCCAGAAGGAGTGCAGAAAGCACGGTAGGCCTATACCCTCACCCTGACCAGGGCCAATTTCCCCGTTGCTCTCAGACATCCAGGTCCCCTCCTAGCTGGGACTGTTTATGTGTCAGTTTACCTGTTTCAGTAAAGACCCTGGACTGCAACCTATTGTCTGTGTGCTCCTTCGCACCTCCAGCACTACCGGTACTGGGACTCTCACCACCATCACTTCTACCATCCACTACACTGCCCTGGGGCCGCACTCTTCCCGTGGGGAGTCACACCATCCCAGCTGCACACCTCATCAGCCCCAGCGGTCTGCCTTGCAGCGGCGGTACCTAATGACCGCAAATCCACGGGTGGCGTAGTCGGACATTATCAGCAGAACGTAGCAGACTACCATTGGCCTGACCACCCTGAGCCACGGAACCGGGTCGCCACTACTACCCCCATCATCTCCCTATTGCCCGGATCCGAGTGCCCCACGGCCCAGGGGGTGAGTCAGCTTTGGCGTAGTCGGCAGGATTTCGTGCCCGCAACCACCGGGTACTGCGTGCCTGAAAAAGACTTTTGTAACTTACCTGTGGCGAAGTTTCCCGCCGTCTGGAGTCGTTTCCCGCCATCCGGAGCCGATTCCCGCCATCAGACGCCATCTTGGACCGTTTCCCGCCGTCTTCTGCCATCTTCCCGCCATCCGCAGCTGCTTCCCGCCATCGGACGCCATCTTCAGGACGCCGAGCAGGAAGAAGAGGGGCGTGGACGTCAAAACCGCGTGAGATCCGAAGCTCCGCCCCATGCACCGACGCTGCGCACGGTCCTGGAAGTGAGAGAGAGCGACGCTGACGTCATCAGGACGCGACGCAAGCTCCTCGTCCAGAGCAGCAGCAGCGGAGCCGCGGCCTACAGAAGAGGATCGTCGGAAGGTAGGCCACACTTAACTAGGGGGGAGGAAGATGTCGGACACAGAGGCGCCCACTACCACCAACGCAGCTGCAGCAGCGGTGATGCCATTTTCTCTGCCCTACATCCCTGGAGTGGCATGGCTGCCCAAGTACTCAGGGGAGCCCCATGCCCTAACTGACTTTAAGGAAAGGCTGTACAGTTTGTTCCAAGTCTACCCCCTGACAGAGGAACAGAAGGTCAGCATACTAACAGGGCAGTTAACTGGCGCAGCCCAAAGGGAGGTAAAATCATGGCCCACTGAGGAGAAAAGGACTGTGAAGGGTATTCTGGCCCGGCTGCGGGGTACCTTTGACACACGTACCTCCGCTGAAATTAAAATGAGGTTCTATGGATGTAAGCAGCGGGCACAGGACAGCATCAGAGACTATGCCCTAAATCTGCAGGAAGCCTTGAGGGCTATTCAACAAACTGACCCTGGCAGCGTGCAGGATACGGATAAGCTGCTAACAGAACAATTCATAGAAGGTCTGCTGTCTAGCGCCCACAGGGCCCAACTGCGCCTCATGTTCTTTCAGAACCCCGACCTGACCTTTGCCCAATTTAAGGACAGGGCCATAAGGGTGCTCCGTGAATCTGCAACCAGTGGCGCTTTAAACCCCCGGCGCCCTGCTCTCACCTACCACCAGGAGGCGGCGCCCTCCTCTATGGACCCCGTGGGGGCTGATGCACAAGCCCTGAACCAAGCCCCGTCGAAAGACCTGCACCACCAAGTCCAGGAGCTGACCAGGAGCGTCGCGGCGTTGACCAGGACCGTCCAGGCGTTGCAAGTGGACCCGTCAAGACCCATCGAGCCGGCTTCAAGTCCGGAGGATGTCCCGTGGCGTCGACAGAGGAGGATCCCGTCGTTCCGAGGGAGGCCCACAGACCGCTACGCAGAGGATGGACAGCCCATTTGCCATCGATGCAACCAGCCCGGACACATTTCCAGGTACTGTAATTTAAACGGGTCCAACCTGGGGCAGAGGGCCAACCCCCAGGCATAAGATCACCAGGCCCTTATAATTGGTGTGATAAGTACGTTGGGGGGCGCCCGGTTTTACCCGTGGTGCTGGACGGTATCCCCATGAGCGCCTTGCTGGATACTGGGTCGCAAGTAACCACTATCCCTTATGTACTTTTTAAGCAGTATTGGACTGATGCTGATATCACACGGTATCCAGACAGTAACTTGAGCATCATCGCCAGTAATGGCTTACCCGTGCCGCAGATGGGGTTCAAGGAGATGACCATTAAGATTGGTAAAGTTGAACTACCAGCACAGGGAGTGATTATTGTGGACATTGACAGTCGTGAAAGTCACCCTAAAATAACTGTGGTTACTAATGTAATTGAAAATTGTCTTTCAGAGGTAATTGCAATTTTACAACAGGTGGCGGTGAATGCTAGTTCCAGCCAACAGAGTCCTCAACAAGGAGATAAAAGCCCTGATGAGACGGCAGCAGGTAGAACTGTCTGGTGGTGAGATCGGTAGCGTAAGACTGAGTGACCCATTCCCCACTTCCATGCCTCCCAAAAGTGAAATGATGATCTGGTGTCGGACTGCAATCGGGTTGAGAGGTAGAGACTACCAAGCCATGGTAGAACCCGTGTACTCAGACAGCAGGCCCACCATTTTGACAGCCCGGGGGGTGGTTGATGTCCGTCAATGGAGGGTGCCCGTCCGCATCCTCAACATTGGGGAGAGGGAAGTACACTTACCCAGGTACGCTACACTCACCAAACTGTTTGTCGTCGAACACAAAGCTATCAGGGCCGTGGAACCCTTGCCTCCATCTCCACAGGCGGAGGGTAATGGCTCCCAGAAACAAAAGGAGGACTGGTGCCAGAAACTCCATGTGGGTGCTGACTCCACTCCCCTGCACCAAAAACAAGGAGTCTACCGGGTGGTACAGGAGTACGAGAGAGTCTTTAGTAAGCACCCGCTAGACTTCGGCAGAGTAAAAGGGATAGAACACCACATCCCCACAGGGAGCCACCCACCAATAAAAGAGAGACACAGACCTGTACCCCCCGCACATTATCAGAACGCAAAGGGCATGCTAAGAGAGATGAAAGAAGCTGGGGTCATTAGAGATAGCTGTAGCCCCTGGGCAGCCCCCTTGGTTCTGGTGAAAAAGAAAGACGGCACCATGAGAATGTCCGTGGACTATAGACAAATCAACCGTATCACCCACAAAGACGCATATCCGCTGCCTAGAATAGAGGAGTCTTTAGCCGCACTAAAATCTGCTAACTTCTTTTCTACTTTGGACCTTACTAGCGGGTACTGGCAGGTTCCTGTGGCAGAGGCTGACAAGGAGAAGACCGCCTTCACCACCCCGATGGGACTGAGTGAGTTCAACTGTATGCCTTTCGGGCTCTGCAACGCACCAGGGACCTTCCAGCGGCTGATGGAATGCTGTCTAGGGCACCG
The DNA here is from genome assembly GCF_046119375.1 of Phyllobates terribilis. Classification (NCBI taxonomy): domain Eukaryota; kingdom Metazoa; phylum Chordata; class Amphibia; order Anura; family Dendrobatidae; genus Phyllobates; species Phyllobates terribilis. The sequence continues at coordinate 120,555,911 of NW_027362762.1, read as the reverse complement.
AAACTTCGAGATGGTCCTCCTTTACCTGGACGACGTGATCGTCTATTCGAAAACCTACGAGGACCACCTAAAGCACCTGGCCGAGGTGTTCGAAGCCCTGGCAGGCTATGGCCTGAAGGTGAAACCATCGAAGTGTCACCTGCTGAAACCAAAGGTCCAGTACCTAGGGCACGTGGTAAGCGCGGAAGGAGTGGCCCCCGACCTTGACAAGGTCACGGCAATCAAGAGCTGGCCAAGCCCCTCGAACATCAAAGAGGTGAGACAGTTTCTCGGGTTGGTAGGCTACTACCGAAGGTTCATCCCCGGGTTCACTAAGATGGCAGCTCCTATGCAGGACCTCCTGATCGGACAGTCTAAGTCCAGAAGTCAAAAGCCACCCTTCAAGTGGGATAAACCGGAAGAGGAGTCCTTCCACCAGCTAAAGATGGCCCTCACTGGGGATGAGATCCTGGCCTACCCTGATTATGGCCAGCCTTTTATCCTTCACACAGACGCCAATAATGTGGGACTGGGAGCCGTACTGTCCCAAAACCAACAGGGCAGAGAACGGGTGATCGCATACGCCAGCCGGAAGCTGAGGCCCACCGAGAGGAACCCGGAGAATTACAGCTCCTTCAAGCTAGAATTCTTGGCGGTGGTGTGGGCCGTGACGGAACGCTTCAAGCATTACCTGGCCTCCTCAAAGTTCACGGTGTACACGGACAACAACCCATTAACACACCTAGACAATGCAAGACTGGGTGCCCTAGAACAGCGGTGGATGGCCCGTCTCTCCAACTATGACTTCGTGATCAAGTACCGGGCCGGCAAAACCAATGCCAACGCTGATGCCCTATCGAGGATGCCTCACTTACCTGAAGGTGACGAAGACCCAGAAGAGCTGGAGGAGGTAGAATTCCCCGCGTTTCACCGGTATGGAGCCGCTCAACACTCTCACCGCGTGAAGGAGGAGGATCTAACAACTGTGATGATCAATCCCCTACCTCACCACAGCTGGGCCGAGACCCAAGATAGTGACCCTGCAGTCCGCCTGGTGAATGATCTGCTGACCCGGGAAGACGCCCGCTTAGATCCAGATGCCCCAGAGGAAGCCAAGCAGCTATGGAAGGAGAAGAGCAAGCTGTTCCTCTACGAAGGCAAGTTGTGCAGAAGGATTGTCAACCACCGGACGCACGAGCTGACCTGGCAAGTCGTAGTTCCAAGGCGGGATGCAGCTATGGTCCTGGGAGCTTACCATGACAGAGCGGGACACTTCGGTTGGAAGAAACTGGAGTTCCTACTAAGAGGAAGGTTCTTTTGGGTCGGCATGAGAGGAGCTGTAGAAAAATGGTGCAGAGACTGTGGCCCTTGTCACCTAAGGAGGAAGGACCGTGCCAGCCAGAAGACACCCTTGAGGCCCATTGTCACCACGCAGCCTCTTGAGCTGGTAGCTCTGGACCACGTCAAATTGGCTCCAAGCCGGTCTGGATACATCTATGCCCTGACAATCGTGGACCACTATTCCCGTTTTCTCGTGGTGGTCCTGGTAAAAGACTTGACAGCCCAAACAGCGGCCAGAGCCTTCCAGCAATATTTCTGCCGTCCACACGGGTATCCGGAACAGGTCCTGACAGACCAGGGTCCAGCGTTCGAGGCTGAAATCTTCCAGGAGTTCTGCAACCTCTATGGCTGTAAGAAGATTCTTACAACGCCTTACCACCCCCAAACCAACGGGATGTGTGAGAAGATGAACAATATAGTCATTGACCTCCTGAAGACCTTGCCCCTGGAGGAACGCAGCCTGTGGCCAGAAAAACTGCCGGACCTGATAGACCTATACAACAATATCCCGGTGAATGCTACAAACTGCACCCCTGCTTACCTGATGCGAGCTAGACCAGGTAAGCTGCCCGTAGACCTGGAGATGTGAGTCCTAATACCTGAGGACACCTCCCCGGATGCGGACTGGGATACGGAAAGGCAACTGCAGTACAAGAAGGTACAGGAGAGTGTGGAGAAGAGCCTGGCCGAGGTGAGAGAGAGGCAAGAAAAACTCTTCAATCAACACGCCCCTGCTGGTCCCCTAGAACCTGGTGAGCAAGTCCTGAAGCGGAAGAGAAGGCTACATAAGTTGGACGACCAGTGGGAAAGGGAACCCTACACCGTACTGCAGTCTGACCACGACAACCCAAAGGTGTGCGTAATCACCAAGGACGGAGGAGAAACCACTAGTGTCGTCTCCAGAGACCACCTCAAAAGATGCCCCGAGCAACTCCGTAGTGCAGAAGAGGATCAGAGTGACCTTGAACCCGCAGAGGACAAGGAAGAAATGATCAGCACCTTTCTCGGAGAGTTCCCTCAGTCCTGGACTCGCATAAATGATGCCATAGTGGTACCTGTCCTGCATTTCCTGCAACCGGCACAGCAACAACCAACACCAGAGCCGGAAGGTGAAGAGGAGCAAGCGGTTCCAGAGGCAGAAGAGCCTGTACCAGCAGCCCAGGAGAGTCAACCCTCTGCTGACAGTGAGCCTGCCATGCCTGCGGTAACCCAAAGGACCCGCAGACAGCTGCCTGCCCTACCTGTACACCCAGCTGGTAGCTGTACCCCTAGCCAAGTCAGTCCACCACCAGTCAGTGGGTTAAGGAGGTCAACCAGGAGCACAAAGGGACAGATACCCGCTCGCTGGAGAATATAGAGTGTGCTAAACTTGTAAATAACCCTGTTGCCAAATGTTGAATTGTTTGCCAAGTTACATGCATGTTTGGTAATTCTGTGTTTCAGTTTCTTGCAGCTACCGTAAGGACTCAAAGGTTATGGACTTTTTATAACCGGGACCTTGTATGGACTGCGTTTGGAGCCTAACCCAGGAATGAACTAAGACTGTGAAGGACTTGGGGTAGGACAGACCCCCACCTGGTTAAGGCTCCCCGTTGTATTGGTGATATGGACACCCGGTCACAGACCACATTGTGACCTTAAGAACTCAACCTGTGCGTCGTTTGTCTATTAAGGTTTTATAGTCATGTATATTATCTTTGTTTACTGTTTAGTCCCGGAGTACTAAATTTTACTAGGGGGGAATGTGTCACCCTGGCCTGGATGCCACAAGTGTAATTAAAGCTGTGTCTGAGAGCAGGGGGGAGGTTCTCTAGTCAGGGGAACATTAGCATGCAATGCCTCCTGTCTCAGGCCAGTAGGGGGAGCAGGCTGCCCCTATAAAAGCTGGTACTGGGGGCAGGGTTAGGGAGAACTTGATGGCCTGTCTCAGCATTGAGACTTGTCCCAGAGCAGAGCAGGGACAGACAGTTGCACTGCACCTAAGAGGAAGTGTGGCAGGAGGAGAGCCACAAGCCAGAGACAAGAGGCGAAGCAAGCCTGTCTTGGCAGATAAGAGACTGACTTTACCAGACTTTGGTGTCTGAGGCTGAGAGGATTCTACATCCTCCAGCAGATAACCAGTTCGCAAAGGACTGTATATTCCTTGGCCTAAGAAGCCTGGAGGCCCTGCCACAACCGAAGGGACCAGTAAAGCCGTACAAGGCTGGGAGCAGAAAGGAACCCACGTCGCAGGCCATACAGGCGAGAATACACGGAAAGCTCGGAAACGTGGGCTGTTACTCTATAAGGAGGAGATAGCTAGAAGGAGCGCAGAAAGCACGGCAGGCCTACACCCTCACCCTGACCAGGGCCAATTTCCCCGTTGCTCTCAGACATCCAGGTCCCCTCCTAGCTGGGACTGTTTATGGGTCAGTTTACCTGTTTCAGTAAAGACCCTGGACTGCAACCTATTGTCTGTGTGCTTCTTTGCGCCTCCAGCACTACCGGTACTGGGACTCTCACCACCATCACTCCCACCATCCACTACACTGCCCTGGGGCCGCACTCTTCCCGTGGGGAGTCACACCATCCCAGCTGCACATCTCATCAGCCCCAGCGGTCTGCCTTGCAGCGGCGGTACCTAATGACCGCAAATCCACGGGTGGCGTAGTCGGACATTATCAGCAGAACGTAGCAGACTACCATTGGCCTGACCACCCTGAGCCACGGAACCGGGTCGCCATTACTACCCCATCATCTCCCTATTGCCCGGATCCGAGTGCCCCACGGCCCAGGGGGCGAGTCACAAGCTATGACTAAAAGCAGAGCATGTGCGAGCAATACACAAGTGTTGTATCAAGACCTTTTGTACTACAGCATGTTTTAATAGATTTATTAACAAAAGGATTGTTTTTATACCAAGAAAGTGCTGGATGGGCATCCATATTGCCATAGTTTCAGCCTGTGCAGAAGTGAGATTGTTAACCCCTTCCCTTACGATGCTGTAAATAGATGGCACGTGTACCAGAGCTTTAGCCCTCTGTGTTGTACATTTTTGGCACAGTGTAAAGTGAATGGACCTGGGGCCAGAGTATGGGGATCAATAGTAACCATCTTGCAACAGGTAAGGTGTAACAAGAACAGGAAATGACACCAGGGATAGCTAGAAAAAAATCCTTACTAAAAGTTCTACAGAAGGATATGTACAGTTGAAATACAGTAACAGCAGTTCAGATAACAAATTGCAATATTGGGGAACATAAACTTGTTGGTTCTCACGGAGACACATTCTCTTGAACAGTCTTATATCATGAACACCTCTCATAGACATCTCTCTCTCTCTCAGATGTCAAAGGTCTCACAATTAGATGTCAGGTAGGAAAACTTCCTCTTCCGCCTGCAAAGCCTCATGATCAGCAACTTTCATATGGAGCCCTAACCACCTGCAGATAAGTATAAGAAAAGCATATATGAGCTTACCACCATGTCTGTATTTTTACACATAACTTTTCTATATCTGTGGGTACCACTCCTGTTGTGGACTTCCAACTCGGTAAATTTTTGCAGATTGAAGAAAACGGCACATCCATGTGCCGTTCTCTTTCAATCTGCAGAAGAATCCTGCACATAGCCTGCCTCATCTAGAATGATGTACATACCACAACCAACTTGCTCTTCATCAGCTTGACACCCATACACATATAGCTTTTCGCACAACTCCAACTAACAAAAACAGTAACTAAAAGCCACAGCCCTAATCAACTATGTACATAGGCCAAAATGGTGACAATGTGCTAGTAACATAGTGGTACTTAGCAGGAAAACAGCTTCTTTCCTGACAGCAGGCAGTGTCATAGCTTCAGGGTTTCTGGTAGCCTTTGTACAATGCAGTCAGTCATCTCTGGCGGCTTTTCCACCATGAGCTGACTGTCCGCCCACCACAGGCTGCACTCTCTGCTCTTCACAGCTGCCTTTGTGCAGCCACTTCTTCCATGCCTCTGTAAGCGAGTGTACCATGGAAGATGAGATTCTCCAGCGTTGGGCAGCATCTGTGACCAGAGACTGCCACCTATTGCTCAAGTGGAACTCGCCGGAACCAAAAGAAGGGGAAAGTGTTTCAGGAATGATGGGTCTGAAAGGAGCATCGGGTCAGGTGACATCTGTGATGCAGTTCCCTGATACAAAAGGCCAGAGTGCCAAGGTGAGAAGCAGTTTGGCGCCAATAGGTGAGACCAGCAGGACGTGTGCTGAGGAGAACAAACAGCTGACTCGCACGCGGATCCAGGCGATAGGGGAACGATGGGGGTAGTAGTGGCGGCCCGGTCCCGCGGCTCAGGGTGGTCAGGCCAATGGTAGTCTGCTACGTGCTTCAGATTATGTCCGACTACGCCACCCGTGGATTGCGGTTATTAGGAACCGCCGATGCAAGGCAGTCCGCTGGGGCTGATGATGTGTGCAGCTGGGATGATGTGACTCCCCACGGGAAGAGTGCGGCCCCAGGGCAGTGTAGTGGATGGTGGGAGTGATGGTGGTGAGAGTCCCAGTACCGGTAGTGCTGGAGGCGCGAAGGAGCACACAGACAACAAGTTACAGTCCAGGGTCTTTACTCACAGTTCATTTGTTCCGGGTCACTTCTGTACAGGTAGTGACCGCCCGAGCCGTGCTGCGTCCACCAGGTGTGGGGCTCGGTCAACTCCCAAGCAGTTCAGGAGCATGGCACAGGACCCCCTTTAATCCTTTCTCTGGCCTGCCTCACCAGTGACCCACTTTTGTCCAGCTGCCGCGGACTTGTGCGGTTAAACGTGGGCCCCGTCCTCCGCTGTCCTATATGGTGCCTTCCTAGCAGGTTTGATGAGGTGTCGCACCAATAGATGATCACGACGACCGGTCTTTGGCTGAGGGTAGTTTCTCCTCCACCAACTTGGGATCCGGTACCCTTAATCTGCCTGACCCTTCACCCTGGATTCTCGTGGGTTCTTAGGGTCCCTTCCACCTTCTTGTTCCTGAGCCCTTCTGTTTCTCTGCCTCTCCTTCTCTTTCTCGGTTCCTTTCTGTTCCTTTCTGTTCCTTTCTCGTGGAGCTGGGATGAGACTTAATCACAGCTCCCTTTCACCTCCTCTCTCTCTCTTCTCCGGCCTCTCTCTAGGCCCACTCCTGAGTGGAGCTCCTACAGAGCCTCCACTCCCGGTCTTCTCCTCTGGCTGAACGAACCTAGATCTAAGATGGTGCCCACCTTTTATACCTCCCTCTGACCATGAGCCCAGGTGACCAGCAACCAATGGGCTCCTTCCTACGCTCAAGAACCAACCCCTATCTGCCCCTACAGCACTGGGTGTTCCACCCCCCTCCCCACTCCAGGCAGGGACATAGTCGGTCGTGCCTGCACTTCTGTCTAGTGGGAGCACCGTTGAGCTGTCCCTCGGAAATGGGGTGTGTGTGCTGTATGCAGCTAACTGAGCCCTGGTCCATACTCTGGTCTGAGGTGCAATACCCCTGTAGCGGCTGAACCCTCGGGGCGCTACACAGACATCTGTCAATACCCGCAAGCCAGACTACGCTTGTCAAGACCTGAGGCCTAGCCCTGTGCTGTTTAAGACTCGCGAGCCAGACTATGCCTGTCAAGATCTAAGGCCCAGCCCTCATCCGTTCGGGCATAACAGATGGCCGTCGCAGGTCAAGCACCGAAGACATCCATCGATGTCCACTGTGGTGATCGCGAGGCGCGAGTGAGTCAGGCCGTTACTTCCAACGCTGATGTAAGGTAGTATAGAGCAGTGCAGTGGACAGGACGGGGTCTGACCAGTGTAAGAAAACCCCAGAGAGCATTAATTGATTAATTGTAACCTAGGTGGGACCGCTTTAGTGACACTCCTGTCTCTTTGAACGTTGTACTCATTAGGAATTGGCTAGTAATGTGTTAAATATCAACTTTGTCAATAGTGTATGCTGTAAATATCCTGTTTTTGCATTACCTACTCTTTATCAAAAACGATCCCTCCCCATATCTGTGTTAAGGAAATAAATAGCTAGGTTGATTACTTCCGCCTTGTCCTTGTCTGTGTGTTGCATCCAAACAACCTGTAAGATTCCTGGCGGCATGCTGGCATGGCTTACCACATAGTAACATAGTAACATAGCTTGTAAAGCCGAATAAAGACTTGCGTCCATCAAGTTCGACCTGTTAGTTCTGTGATTGCTAAAGTTGATCCAGAGGAGGGCAAAAACCTCAAATGATTTGGCCAATCTTCACCTGAGGAAAAATTCCCTCCCGACTCTGAAACCAGCAGTCAGAATAAATCCCTGTATCAACCTACTATTTTATTTTATTTTTAAGTATACGCTGAAATCTGCCTGGTATCTAGAAATGCATCCAGTCCCCGCTTGAACTGGTGTAGTGAATCCGACATTACCGTCTCCTCACTCAGTGAATTCCATATTCTCACTGCTCTTACCGTAAAGAACCCCTTCCTATGCTGGTGCTGAAACCTTTTCTCTTCCAGTCTTAGTGAATGCCCTCTTGTTACCGTAATATCCCTCCTTTTGAACAAATCCCGGGCAAGATCTCTATACTGTCCCCTAACATATTTGTACACATTTATTATGTCCCCCCTCAACCTTCTCTTTTCCAGGCTGAATAGTCCTAGTTTTGCCTACCTCTCTGGGTATTGCAGTCCCTACATTCCCTTTATTAATTTTGTTGCCCTCCTTTGTACCTTTTCAAGCTCATTTATATCCTTTCTATATATTGGGGCCCATAACTGAGCACAGTATTCCAAGTGTGGTCTGACCAGTGCTTTGTACAGTGGAAGAACAATGTTCTCATCCTTTGCAGCTATACCTCTTCTGATACATCCCATTACCCTGTTTGCCCTTACAGCAGCGGCCTGACTTTGGGCACTCCAATTTAGTTTGCTATCAATCAAGATGCCCAAGTCCTTCTCCATCTCTGAATTCCCCAATGATTTCCCATTCAGTGAGTACTGGTGACTTCCATTTTTCCTTCCCATATGTATGACCTTACATTTCTCCTCGTTAAACCTCATTTGCCATTTAATGCTCCACCTACCCAGCTTATCCAAATCCCTCTGTAGGTCTTCACTGTCCTCTTTTGTATTAATTGTTTTACATAACTTTGTGTCATCTGCAAATATTGATATTTTACTATTTATCCCGTTGACTATGTCGTTAATAAAGATATTAAATAACATTGGGCCTAGTACAGACCCCTGTGGTACCCCACTAGTGACGCTTACCCAATCTGAGTATATTCCATTTATAACCACCCTCTGCCTTCTATCTCTTAGCCAGTTTGCTACCCACTTGCAGACATTTTCCCCCAGCCCCATCATTCTCATTTTGTATACCAACCTATTATGTGGCACGCTATCGAACGCTTTTGAGAAGTCGAGATACACGACATCCACTGGTTCCCCCTGATCTACTCGAGAGCTAACCTCCTCGTAGAAGTCAATCAGGTTTGTTTGGCAGGAGCGATTCCTCATGAATCCATGTTGGTTCGGGATTAAAAGATTATTAGCATCAAGATGCTCCGTAATTGCTTCTTTAATGAAGCTTTCAAAAATTTTGCCCACAACGGACGTCAGACTCACCGGCCGATAGTTTCCGGCGTCACTTTTCGCTCCCTTTTTGAATATTGGCACTACATTCGCCTGTCGCCAATCAAGTGGTACAGACCCAGTCTCAACAGAGTCCTTAAATATAAGATATAACGGTCTGTCTATCACATTACTTAGTTCCCTTAGTACCGGTGGGTGTATGCCATCAGGTCCTGGTGATTTGTTTATTTTAATGTTACTGAGGCGTTTCTGTACCCCAACTTGGGTTAGATTTGTCATACTTAGTGAAGGATTAAGCTTGTCACTTCTCATTTCTCCTGTTAGTTCTATTTCCTTTGTGAAAGTTGTCGAAAAAAAATTATTTAATAGATTAGCTTTATCCTCATCTTTCTCTATGATTTTGGCTTCCTCACTTTTTATCGGTCCAATATTATCCGATTTAATCCTTTTACTATTTATATACGTAAAGAACAGTTTGGGATTTGATCTACTTTCCCTAGCAATACGTCTCTCTGTTTCCTCCTTCGCTATTTTTATTTGTTTTTTACAGGTTCTCGTTTTTTCCTTGTAACACATTAGTGCCTCCTTACTGTTTTCCTGTTTTAATCTCTTGAATGCCTCTTTTTTGCTATTTAACGCCCCTTTTACATTCTTGTTCAACCATATTGGTTTCCTCTTATTTCTAGCCCTTTTATTCCCATACGGTATATACCTCTCGCACTGAGTATTCAGAATTCTTTTGAAGGTTTCCCATTTACTATTCGTATTCCATTGATTAAGTACTTTGTCCCAGTCAATAAGTTGAAGGTTTTCTATCAGCTGATCAAACTTCGCCCTCCTAAAGTTTAATGTTTTTGTTGTTCCCTTATTGATAACCCTACTGAAGGGCATTTTGAAGTCGATAATATTATGATCGCTATTACCTAGGTGCCCCCCTATCTGTACCTCAGTTATTCTATCAGGCCTATTAGTCAATATTAAGTCCAACACGGCCTTCCCTCTCGTTGGTTCCTGCACTAGTTGGGAGAGATAATTATCCTTAATATTTGTCAAGAACTTTTTTCCTTTCAAGGTTCTTGACAAATATTAAGGATAATTATCTCCTCCCACCATGCAAGACCGCCATCTTACCTATCAGTCCGGGCTGCACACTTTGCTCCAGTACCTGCTGTGTGCATGTCTCTTTTCTGATTGTTTAGGGCGGCGGCGCGGTTACTGCCTGATTCTTATAGTAACTGTGTGCGCACTCCTAATGCGTCCCCAGCCTATAGTTGTGAGTCACTGGATACTTAAACCCCCTCCACCCAGTAGGAGGTGCCTGAGCAACACTTTCTTTCAGTGTGTTCTGTGCAACTGTGTTGCCAGGTCCTGTCCTGTATCTTGTCTGTTTCCGCCACCCTGGGGGCTGTATACCCAGGCCTGTTACCTGTATCTGTGACTTCTAGTCTGTTCCAGCACCCTGGGGGCTGTATACCCTGGCCTGTTGCCTGTATCTGTGACTTCTAGTCTTTTTCCGCCACCCTGGGGGCTGAGTTCCCAGGCGTGTTCCTGTATCTTGTTCCTGGTTCAGTTCCTGTCTGAACAGTGTCCTAGCCCATTACATGTTTGTCTCTATGTCCGTTTTTTCCCTTTTCCTGCAGTGTCTGAACCTGCACCTAACTCCAACTCGTTGTCTCTGTACTTCTGTTTGTGAGTTTAGTGTCCACTCGCTACTCCATTGTAAGTACCTTGTGTGTATCTGCTCTGCTTGTCTACCATACCTGCGGTTTTGCTCTGCTTGTCTACCGCACTTGCGGGTTTTGCTCTGCTCTGCTTGTCTACCGCACTTGCGGGTTTTGCTCTGCTCTGCTTGTCTACCGCACCTGCGAGTTTTGCTCTGCTCTGCTTGTCTACCGCACCTGTGGGTTTTGCTCTGCTCTGCTTGTCTACCGCACCTGCGGGTTTTGCTCTGCTCTGCTTGTCTACCGCACCTGTAGGTTTTGCTTTGCTCTGCTTGTCTACCGCACCTGCGGGTTTTGCTCTGCTCTGCTTGTCTACCGCACCTGCGGGTTTTGCTCTGCTCTGCTTGTCTACTGCACTTGCGGGTTTTGCTCTGCTCTGCTTGTCTACCGCACCTGTGGGTTTTGCTCTGCTCTGCTTGTCTACCGCACCTGCGGGTTTTGCTCTGCTCTGCTTGTCCACTGCACCTGCGGGTTTTGCTCTTCTCTGCTTGTCTACCGCACCTGTGGGTTTTGCTCTGCTCTGCTTGTTTACCGCACCTGCGGGTTTTTGCTCTGCTCTGCTTGTGTACCGCACCTGCGGGTTTTGCTCTGCTCTGCTTGTCCACCGCACCTGCGGGTTTTGCTCTGCTCTGCTTGTCTACCGCACCTGCGGGTTTTTGCTCCTGTGTCCCAGTCTGTACTGGTCCCTATCTTGCCTGCGTTCCTGCCTGCCAGTGCCCACCTGTCTGTGTGCCAGCGGTGCCCGCAAGTACCCACCTGTCTGCATACCAGCCATGCCTGCCAGTACCCACCTGTCTGCATACCAGCCGTGCCTGCCAGTACCCACCTGTCAGTATGCCAGCCTTACCTGCCTGTTCCTGCATTCCGTGGTGTGGGTCAACAACTGTGACCGGGGTCTGACCTGGAGTAGCACCTGGTCCCTCTGCTCGGTTCCTCCCTGGTTCACGGAGTCGACTGAGCCACCGTGCGACCTTGGTCGGACCAAGTTGATACTTAGTCATGCCCCTCCAGGCACTCCTCGGTTCATGGTCCAGTGGGATCACTAACCACACTCAAGCCACAACCTGCTTACACCTCCACAGCCTTACAGCAGCACACTGCACTAGATGGTTCCCAGAACAAAACTCCAGTGGAGGATTCCACACCCCTCACAGGCACATTCCCAAACTCGCCAATGGAGCAGTAACTGGTGCTTTTACACTGAGGTTCCTGCTCTCTTTAGTGTTGCATGACACAATGGAATAGTGTCTGCATGCTCCCAGGACTTTCACCTCTGATTGGCTGAGGGCTGCTCATTGCTGCCTTTTAAGTTATCAAAGAAGCCACCCCCTCCTCCAGAGTGTCGTAACACCTCCTCCAAGGGAGCCACATCTATTTGTTCAAGAGGGGGTTCCACACATTACAACAGTGCTAGTGTGGCTGCAGAACCTGTGAAAATGCCATCACCAACAAGAGGTAATGTGGTGCCCCTGCGGGTTCAGTCACCACAGAGGTACTGCATCTCACCCAGAGGTGTGGTATCTCACTCTCAGGTAAGGATAGAGTGCTGCTCGGGACCCTAACACCTGCATCCAACACTACACTACTCCAGACCAGCAGAAGGGGCAAGATGCGTCGCTTCCCTGCTGAGCCCTGTTCCGGGCTGGAGTGGGGGGGGACCAAAGTAGGGGAACCATGTAGTGGATGTGGGTGGAGGAAGTAAATCAGGGGAGCTCAGTAAGAAGTGATATAAAAAGAGGGTGGAACAATCTAGAAGGGTCCTTCAGTGCGAGGAAGAGTTAGGAGCAGGAGCTCTGTAGGAGCTCTGCTCAGGAGGAGGGCCTAGCCAGAGAGGCCCAAGACTGAAGAGAGGGAGAGAGGAGCAGGAGGAAGGCTCCAGGAATGAATAAGGGATCCCAGGGGTACGGGCAGTGCTGGAGGCCACCCGTACACCCGAATCTGCCAGGCGGTGCAGGGATCAAGCCGCAGAGGGGACCGTCCCGTAACTACTGAGAATTACAAAGTTCAACTAGGAACCGGAGGCTTCTGTACTTTCAGGGTGCAGTTACCACATCCGCACTCAAGTCGCCAAAAAGGTAACCACATAGGATCCAGGGAACTCCAGGTTGTCCAGAAAGATTCGAGGATACCGGCTTGGGACATTGTTTGGCGAGGCGTAGGGCAAGAATGGTGAGGGCCAGTGCAGGAAGACGGCTGAGAAGGGCATATAGAACGGGGTCCTGTCAGGCACTCTTGAAACACCTGGGAGTTTGCTGAACCCCTGCCTGCTGAACGCAGCGCGACGTGGGAGGTCGTAATCCGGAAAGTGCGACCTGAGGAGCTTAACAACTGTGAGTAAACTCTGAAGACTGCACCCCACTGTCTCTGTCAATTATTACTGCTGCGCCATCACCCCTTGCACTACACTGCACCACGAGTGCTACTTCCTTAACAGCAACATCTACATTGCCCTGGAGCTAAGCTCTACCTGTGGAGAGCTAAACCAACTCTGCTGCATTAACAACAGCTCCAGAGGACCTGCTCCGCAGCGGCGGCTCCCTTTAGCCGCATACCACAGGTGGCGTCACGAACTGTATATAAAAACTATAAATCCCCTGTAAATATCCCCTTTTGATTGACCGCCCTGAGTCACGGACCGGGTCACTGTGACATCTCCCCTAGCAACGACTGGCCCGGCACCGAGTACCCCACGGCCCAGGGGGTGCGTCAGTAAGATTAGAGATAATTCTTATCCTAGTCATTTAACCTCCTAGATGCCCAGGTAAATAGTGACTAATGCATAAAACAAAATCATATATCGGTATCTGTCAGTTTTCTCAAACAGGCAATAATAAGGTGGAATGCATAGATATTCCATTTAATTATTACCTAAAGGGAATCTGTTACCAGGTTTCAGCTCCCAATGCGCTTTTGACACACTCTTGCTACATGGTTTCCATTTCTAACGAAACCATGCCAAAAAAATGACAATAATAAAAAAATAACATTCTTTTCATTAAATTAGTTTACTTTGTTGAACAAAAGTAATGAAGCAAAAAAAATGAACAAATCCTAAATACAGTGTTTTGTATTCCATTACCAAATAATAAAGTGATTCAATTTTATATGCTGGGACCTTTATCGATCTCTAGAATGGAAAAGTGGCTTCATATTTGTGTCTCTCTATATATTCATTTATATGGAAGTTACAAAAAATTGCCAAGCAAGTGGACTTGCTGTTTTCTGAACTCCCATATAAATAAATATAGAAATATAGCGAGCCATTCTTTTCTCACCTCTCCTGAAAGAGGAGCTTGAAGGGGCTAATTTTTTAGATAGATTGTGATCCCATACAGATTTGTGATGGGAATAACTCTTTAATCTTCATTTTTTCTCATTTTGATCTAATTTTGATTTGACTTTTCAGGTTTTGGGACCAATTACTAGTTTTCCGTAAAAGTAGAATTTTCTTGACAATGGTCGCCCCAGATCCAATTAGTATTGTAACTTAAAGGCCCAATTCACTATTAACTGATCAACTGTTCTATCATCCCCTTTTACACAGTGAATCATATGTATATGGAGGAACTGGTGTCACTGCTGTCCTCAACAAATAACTAAATTACTTTTTAATGTGATTGAAAACTACATGTAGCCCTTATTGTGATGACATTAATTAACCAAGGTCATGCTGTAATAATTTATAATGCGAGTTCAGTCATTCTGAGATTATTTGCATTCAACACACAAGGAACGCATACAATTTATATCTCACAGAAAGGTCATGGAATGTTTCACAAATGTCATCCATCCGAAAAAGAACCAATCCTCCAATGTAACCCAAGAATAACATTACACCCTACCGTAGCCCTAATATATTAAATATATTTCCAGTTCCAGGCAGAAATAATAACACATGTCAGCGAAGGCCTTGCATTGATAAGTCTGCAAATTCTATTTGTATCAATGTCACATTCTAATTGAAGACTGTTTCAATAATATAGTTACTCAGTACCGCGGTGCACAAGTTCTTTCTCCCATGCCACTCGCTAATGTGGTATTCACAGTAAAAATGGCAATAAATGGTCATGTTGTTTGAACAAACTTTTCATTTATCAAGAGTACAAGTGAGTATAAGAAAGTTTGTTATATTTCATATCAAAGAAATATGCATCTTTCTTTCTCCGCTGATTAGCTACTCCTCCCTTCACAAATATCTTTCTTTATCCACTTATGAGTGTAGCGCTGAGATCCCTGAACGCTGTCCCTCTTCCCAGCTAGGGACGCCAACTCACTCACCACCGTGGCCCCCGTCCCGCACTTTCTCCTTCTTCCTTGCTGGCGGCCGCCCAGGGAAAGCGCACGGCGCGCAGATCCCCAGGCACTGTGCTTAGGGCGCACACGCACTACCTCTCTCTTAAAGGGGCCACGTGCATCATCTTAAAGTGTCCCCAGCCAATTACTGGAGGACACTTACTATTTAAAGCACCTCCTCCAGCATGGAGGTGCCTGAGCAGCGTTGTTTGCCTGTTTCTAACATGCTGCCTAGTTCGCAGGTCTCAGTGCTCGTATCCAGTATACCAGTCCTGTACATCAGCCATACCCGCCTGCCTGTCTATCAGCTGTACCTGCCTGCTTGTCTATCAGCCGTGCCCACCAGCCTGCCTGTCTATCAGTGATGCCTGCCTGCTGGCCTGTCTATCAGCTGTACCCATCTGCCTGCCTGTCTATCAGCTATGGCCGCCTGTACCTGCCTTCCAGGATACCATTCGTGTCCACCAGTACCTGCCTGTGTGTCTGTTGTGCCAGTCACTGTACTAGTTGTTCCAGCCAGTGCTTACCTAGTCTACCATTCCTGGCCGTTCCTGCCTCCTGTCCCTTGGGGGTCAGCTGCTATCCACCCGAGGTCAGTCCTGGTGTAGCACCTGGTTCCACCTCCCTCTTCTCTCCTCAGATTGTGGTATTGTCAGCCACCATGCATCCATGCATCCATGGTTGGACTTGGTGAGGCACCTAGTCACGCCCCTCCAGGCTCTCCTCGTATCACGGCACAGTGGTTCCACCACCCAGTCCGTTACAATGAGCTATTTCTCTCTTCCACGCTTCAACTCCTGGACTCATCATTCACTCTGAAAAAAAAAAAAAAAATAATACAGCTCAAATCTGTCTTGGCTGAAACAAGTCAAACTGCCAGCTCAATGAGAGATCATATTACAGCTGTCTATTGCTCTCTATAAAAAGGGAAAAGAGGAACACAATAGAAAAGGTAAAAAAGACACTTAGACCATGTTTCTTTATATTGTTTTATCTTATCCCGATGCTGGATTCACAGCCACACTGGTCGGTACTGCTGTATGATGTCCTCCATGCTCCCACTGCTTCTATCTGTGTCTTATGACGCGCCCCCTGCCGTGGGGTACTTGGTAGCCGGGCTGGTCGTTGCTAGGGGAGATGTCACAGTGGCGGTGACCCGGTCCTTGACCCAGGGCGGTCAATTAAAGGGGAATTTGGGAAAAGGGATTATAGTTTTTACATAATGTTCATGACGCCACTTGTGGTATGCGGCTATATGGAGCCACCGCTGCGGTGCAGAACCTCTGGAGCCGATGATGACGCAGTAGAGTTGGTTCAGCTCTCCACAGAAAGAGCTTAGCTCCAGGGCAGGAAGTAGTGATTTTATAGATGTTGCTGTACGGTGTAGTGCAGAGGATGGCGCAGTTAATAATCAGTTCACAACTTAATGGCGGTTTCCTCTTATCTTTACTTGCGGTGGTTAGGCAAACCATGGCATGGGTACTAGCTGGTAGTGTGACACCCCAGGGGTCTGGTTGCCACAGTAATAGAGATATTATGTCTGGGAGCAAGTGGGAGGTTTCTCTGGTCAGGAGCCCTAAGCATGCAACACGGCCCACCCAGACCTGGGAGGGGAGGAATCTGCCCTTATAAACTGGGTCTGGGGCGGGATTAGTGAGTGAAGCTGCAGACAGAGACAGAGCCTGCAGAAGCTGCAGACAGAGTCAGAGTCTGGAGAGGGAAAGTGAGATCAGGAGCTCTGGAGGAGCAGTAGCTGAAGTCCAGGGGCTGGAGCTGAGCAGAGCTCGCCCTGGACGAAGACACTAAAACCGGACACAGGAGTCCGAGGCTGTGGGGACTGATATACACCCAGCAGCAGAAACCAGCCGGCAGGGGATTCCAGGTCCTCTGGCCATAGAAGCCCGGAGGCTCAGTCACAAAGAAGGGACCAGCGCCGCCATCCAGGAGCGGAGGCTAACAGAAGGCCCCAAGTCACCAGCCATACGGGTGAGCACCACACGGTATACTCAGGGACGTGGGCTACTTGTAACCGCTGACAGCAAGGTAGCCAGGAAGAGTGCAGATAAACGGGGAGGCCTACAACTCCACCTGGCCAGGGGAACTCCTGCTTGCTCGCAGACTGACCAGGCCCCTTATACTAGCCAGTACTCCCGGGAGGGTCTGCCTTGTACCATCAGTAAAGACCCTGAACTGCACCTCCCGTCTCTGTGATTCCTTGCCGCTCCTGCACCATTAGCACTGGGACCCTCAGACCATCACTCCCATCATCTTCCACATTAGCTGCCCTGAGGCAATACTTCTCCCGTGGGGAGTCATCCCATACTCGGCTGCGCAAACAACATCAGCCTCAGCGGTCTGCAGCGCAGCGGCGGTCCCCACTGACCGCAATCCACGGGTGGCGTAGTCGGACACTTATTACAATACAAATAGACTGCCACTGGTTTGACCACCCTGGGCACGGACCGGGTCACCGCCACACGGAGACTACAACCCCCAGCATTCCACAACAGGCCCGGTTCCGGGTTCCCCTGCACAACACAGGCCCAGGGGGCGCGTCAACTTTGGCGTAGTCGGCAGGATTTCGTGCCCGCAACCACCGGGTACTGCGTGCCTGAAAAAGAGACTTTTATACTTACCTGTGGTGAAGTTTCCCGCCGTCCGGAGTCGTTTCCCGCCATCCGGAGCCGATTCCCGCCATCAGACGCCATCTTGGACCGTTTCCCGCCGTCTTCTGCCTTCTTCCCTCCATCCGCAGCTGCTTCCCGCCTTCGGATGCCATCTTCGGGACGCCGCACGGGAAGAAGAGGGGCGTGGACGCCGAAAGCGCGCGAGATCCGAAGCTCCGCCCCACGCTCTGACGCTGCGCAAGGTCCTGGAAGGGAAGAAGAGCGACGCTGACGTCATCGGAGCGCGACGCCAGGTCCTCAACCCCGACGATCGACTGCGGAGCCGCGGCCTACGGAAGAAGAGCATCACAAGGTAGGCCACGGTCCACTAGGGGGGAGGAGGATGCCGGATACCGAGGGGAGCTCCACTGCCACAGCCACCGCCAGCGCAACCGCTGCAGCAGTCATGCCATTCACCATGCCCTATATCCCGGGGGCAACCTGGCTACCCCAGTACTCAGGGGAGTCACATACTCTAAATGACTTTAGAGAAAGACTGGATAGCCTCTTCCAGGTGTACCCCCTCACAGAAGAGCAAAAAGTGAGTATCCTGGTGGCCCAATTAATCGGGGCAGCCCAAAGGGAGGTAAAGTCCTGGCCACCTGGGAGGAAGAGGACTGTCAGAGACATACTAACCCGGCTGAAAGACACATTTGACACCCGCACCTCAGCCGAAATAAAACTAAGATTTTATGGGTGCAAACAACGGGCACATGAGAGTATAAGAGACTATGCTCTAAACCTACAAGAGGCCCTTAGAGCCATTAAGCAGGCAGACCCTGACAGCGTGGGAAATGAAGATAAGCTGTTGACTGAACAATTTATTGAGGGTCTACTGTGCAATGCCCACCGAACCCAGTTGCGGGCAATGGCCTTACAGGACCCTGACCTGGACTTTGCACAGTTCAAGGACAGAGCCATCCGGGTGCTCCGAGAACCGGCACCAGGTGGCACTGTGACCCACAGGCGCCCTGCTATCACTTACCACCAGGAGACGGCGCCCTTGTCTGCAGGGCCTGTGGGAGCTGATGCGCAGGCTTTAAACAGTGACCCGGCTACAGACCTGCACCATCAGGTCCAAGAGCTGACTAAGAGCGTTGCCGCGCTAACCAGAACTGTGCAGTCTTTACAGGTCTCTTCTCCAGGAAAGATCCAGCTGGCCTCCAGACCGGAGGACGTCCCGTGGCGCCGACTGAGGAGGACCCCACCGGCCAGAGGAAGACCCAGCGGCAGATACAACGAGGACGGACGACTCATCTGCCGCCGCTGCAATCAACCCGGACATGTGGCAAGGTACTGTCATTTAAACGGGCACAACCTGGGGTAGAGGGCCAACCCCCAGGCATAAGACCATCAGGCCCATCAAACTGGCGTGATAAATACGTAGGGGGACGTCCAATCTTGCCTGTGGTACTGGATGGCATTCCTATGAGTGCCCTACTAGACACTGGGTCACTGGTGACCACTATCCCGTACGTGCTCTTTAAACAGTACTGGAATGACTCGGACATAACCCGCTACCCAGATGACGACCTGAGTATCATCGCCAGCAATGGTCAGCCCGTGCCGCAGGTGGGATTCAAAGAGGTGACCATTAAGATCGGTAAAGTCGAACTGGCGGCACAAGGACTGATTATAGTGGACATAGACCGTCATGAGAGTCACCCTAGAATAACCTTGGGAACTAATGTGATTGAAAACTGTCTTGCAGAGGTGATTCTCATTTTACAGCAGGTTGCCAAGAACGCCAGTTCCGGCCAGCAGCGTGTGCTCCAAAAAGAGATCCGGGCACTGATGAAGCGGCAACAGGTGGAACTATCTGGTGGTGAGATAGGTAGCGTGAGAATGTGTGACCCGTTCCCTATTGCCATGCCCCCAAAAAGTGAGATGATGATTTGGTGCCGGGCAGCTATTGGTCTAAGAGGTAGAGACTACCAAGCAATGGTAGAACCCGTCTACTCAGACAGTAGGCCCACCATTTTGACAGCACGGGGGGTGGTCGATGTACGCCATGGGAGGGTGCCCGTTCGCATCATAAATATCGGGGAGAGAGAAGTACACCTGCCCCGGTATGCCACGCTAGCCAAATTGTTCACCATCAACCAGCACTCTGTACAGGCCGTGGAACCCTTGCCTCCATCTCAACCAGAGGAAGGTAACGGCTCTAAGAAACCAATGGAGGACTGGTGTCAGCAACTGCATTTGGGTACTGACTCCACTCCCTCACACCAGAAACAGGGAGTCTATCGGGTGGTTCGAGAGTACGAGAGAGTGTTTAGTAAACACCCGCTAGACTTTGGGCGAGTAAAGGGGGTAGAACACCACATCCCCACGGGAGACCATCCTCCCATAAAGGAGAGATACCGACCCGTACCCCCGGCACACTACCAACACGCCAAGGGGATGCTTAGAGACATGAAGGAGGCTGGGGTAATCAGGGACAGCTGTAGCCCCTGGGCAGCTCCACTAGTCTTAGTGAAAAAGAAAGACAACACCATGAGAATGTGTGTAGACTACAGGAAGGTCAACCGTATCACACACAAAGATGCGTACCCGTTACTAAGGATAGAAGAGTCCTTAGCTGCATTAAAATCTGCTAACTTCTTCTCTACTTTGGATCTCCCTAGCGGGTACTGGCAGGTTCCTGTAGCAGAGGCGGACCGGGAGAAGACCGCATTCACCACCCCGATGTGTCTCAGCGAATTTAACTGTATGCCGTTCGGGCTCTGCAACGCACCAGGAACCTTCCAACGGTTGATGGAATGCTGTCTGGGACACCGGAACTTAGAGACGGTCCTGTTATACCTGGACGATGTCATCGTCTATTCCAAGACCTACGAGGACCACCTGAAACACCTGGCAGAAGTGTTCGAAGCTCTGGCAAATTACGGCCTAAAGGTGAAACCCTCCAAGTGTCACCTCCTGAAACCAAAGGTGCAGTACCTGGGACACGTGGTGAGTGCTGACGGAGTGGCTCCCGACCCTGATAAGATCACCGTAATTAAGGACTGGCCAAGACCCTCCAGCATAAAGGAAGTGCGGCAGTTCCTCAGGTTGGTAGGCTACTACCGAAGATTCATTCCCGGTTTCACCAAAATGGCAGCCCCTATGCAGGACCTCCTGATAGGTCAATCTCGGAAAGCCAAAAACCAGAAGCCGCCCTTCAGGTGGGAAAAGCTGGAAGAGGAGTCCTTTTGCCAGCTGAAGATGGCCCTCACGGGGGATGAAATCCTGGCACATCCAGACTACAGCCAGCCCTTTATCCTCCAGACGGACGCAAGCAACATCGGGCTAGGAGCTGTACTGTCCCAGATCCAGCAAGGGAAAGAACGGGTAATCGCTTACGCCAGCTGAAAGCTACGGCCCACGGAGAGGAACCCTGAGAATTATAGCTCATTCAAGCTGGAGTTCCTGGCAGTAGTGTGGGCAGTGACCGAACGTTTCAAGCATTACCTTGCCTCCTCCAAATTCACCGTGTACACGGATATCAACCCGTTGACACACCTGGACACTGCAAGGCTCGGTGCCCTGGAACAGAGATGGATGGCCCGCCTGTCCAACTTTGAATTCACCATCAAATACCGGGCAGGACGCTCAAATGCCAACGCGGATGCCCTGTCTAGAATGCCGAACTTACCGGACGTAAGGGAAGATCCAGAAGATCTGGAAGAAGTTGAGCTCCCTGCGTTCCACCGTCATGGGATTACCCTGTATTCCCACCGTGTGAAGGACAGGCGCTCCGTGACGTTCAATCCCTTGCCCCACTAAAACTGGGCGGAGACGCAAGACAGTGATCCCGCAGTCCATTTGGTGAAGGAATTGCTGACCCAGGCCGATGCCAGTCTTGACCCAGACGCTCCGGAGGAGACCAAGCAACTGCGGAAGGAGAAAAGTAAGCTGTTCCTCTACAGGGAGAAGCTGTGCCGGAGAATGGTTAACTCTCGAACACATGAGTTGACCTGGCAGGTAGTGGTCCCAAGACGAGACGCGGCTATGGTTCTGGAGGCATACCACAACGGAGCAGGGCATTTCGGATGGAAGAAGCTGGAGTTCTTGTTGCGTGAACGGTTCTACTGGGTAGGCATGAGAGGAGCCATCGAGAGGTGGTGCAGAGACTGTGGCCCGTGCCACCTGAGAAGAAAAGACCGAGCCAGCCAGAAGACTCCCCTCCAGCCCATCATCACCAGACAGCCACTGGAACTGGTAGCCCTGGACCATGTGAAACTGGCTCCAAGCAGATCTGGGTATGTCTACGCCCTCACAATCGTGGATCATTACTCCCGGTTCCTGGTGGTGGTCCCGGTCAAGGACTTAACGGCTCAAACAGCAGCTAGAGCCTTCCAGCAGCACTTCTGCCGTCCACATGGGTACCCGGACCAAGTGTTGACAGACCAAGGACCAGCCTTCGAAGCGGAGGTCTTCCAGGAGTTCTGCAACCTGTATGGCTGCAAGAAGATAAGAACAACGCCCTATCACCCTCAAACCAATGGACTCTGCGAGAAGATGAACCAGGTGGTGATAGATCTGCTAAAAACATTGCCCCTGGAAGAACGCAGTCTGTGGCCTGAGAAACTGCCCGATCTGGTGGACCTGTATAACCACATCCCTGTAGGTTCCACCAACTGTACCCCGGCTTACCTAATGAGAGCAAGACCTGGTAGCTGCCTATTGACCTGGATATGGGAGTCCTGACGCCTGAGGACACCTCGCCAGGGGCAGACTGGGATACAGAACGGCAGCAGCAGTATCGGAAAGTACAGGAGAGCGTCGAGCGAAGTCTGTCTCAAGCTAGAGAAAGGCAAGAGAAGGCTTATAACCAGTATGCTCCCGCTGTTCACCTGGTACCTGGAGAGCAGGTCTTGAAGAGGAAGAGGCGGCTCCACAAGTTGGACGACCAGTGGGAGAAGGACCCGTACACCGTACTGCCATCAAGCCATGAGAACCCAGAAATCTGCGTAATCAGTAAGGATGGAGGAGAAACCACAGCCATTGTCTCCAGAGACCACCTGAAGAAGTGTCCCGAGCAGCTGCAAAGCCCTGAAGAAGATCAAGGAAACCCTCAACCCGCAGAGGAAAGGGAAGAAATGATCAGTACCGTACTCTGAGACTTCCACCGGTCTTGGACACAAGTAAACGGCGCTGTCGTGGTACCCGTCCTTACCTTTCTCCAGCCAGCCCCGCAAGTGCCTACAGAGGAACCGGTAGAGCTGGAAGAGCAGCCGGCCCAAGAGGCAGAAGAGTCCACACCAGCAGTACAGGAGGATCAACCCTCTGCTAGTAGTGAGCCTGCCGTGCCCCTAGTGAGCCAAAGAGTGCGCAGACAGCTGCCCAGCTTGCCCATAACACCTCCTACACCCTGTAGTGCAGAACCAGTTAGTGAGCTCCGTAGGTCCACTAGAGTCACTAGAGGTCAGATGCCCGCTCGCTGGAGAATCTAAACCAATGCACTGTAAAGTTGACTGTTTATTGAAAAATGTTTATGGTTTATGTTTGTTGCCTGTTACTAATTATGTTTCTCAGTTACCCTGCAGATTTATTTGGACTAACAGGTTATGGACACTGGATAACCGGAACAGTTTTGTAGATAGTTGCACCTTGGTGCCTCTTGTGAAGACGGCTGCGGAAGAGAAAACCTGTCTGGCGTGGCCTCCTTGCGGCCCAAAGTAGTTAGTCTACCCTTGCAGCCACGCCCAAAGACAACGCAAGGGGTTTGCTTTGGACAGGTCCCCTATTCTGTGCCAAGACTTCGCCTTGTTGGGTGACATGGACACCCCCTTTGTTTTCATAAACTTCACCTTGGGTGATATGGACACCCGGTCACGGAAACGCCGTGACCTCTACAGACTAAAGTTTCTTGTGAATATGTTATCGTATTATTGTTTATACCCTGTTATTATGTTTTAAAAATGTGTTTAGTCCCGGAGTACTAAAATTTACTAGGGGGAAATGTGACACCCCAGGGGTCTGGTTGCCACAGTAATAGAGATATTATGTCTGGGAGCAAGTGGGAGGTTTCTCTGGTCAGGAGCCCTAAGCATGCAACACGGCCCACCCAGACCTGGGAGGGGAGGAATCTGCCCTTATAAACTGGGTCTGGGGCGGGATTAGTGAGTGAAGCTGCAGACAGAGACAGAGCCTGCAGAAGCTGCAGACAGAGTCAGAGTCTGGAGAGGGAAAGTGAGATCAGGAGCTCTGGAGGAGCAGTAGCTGAAGTCCAGGGGCTGGAGCTGAGCAGAGCTCGCCCTGGACGAAGACACTAAAACCGGACACAGGAGTCCGAGGCTGTGGGGACTGATATACACCCAGCAGCAGAAACCAGCCGGCAGGGGATTCCAGGTCCTCTGGCCATAGAAGCCCTGAGGTTCAGTCACAAAGAAGGGACCAGCGCCGCCATCCAGGAGCGGAGGCTAACAGAAGGCCCCAAGTCACCAGCCATACGGGTGAGCACCACACGGTATACTCAGGGACGTGGGCTACTTGTAACCGCTGACAGCAAGGTAGCCAGGAAGAGTGCAGATAAACGGGGAGGCCTACAACTCCACCTGGCCAGGGGAACTCCTGCTTGCTCGCAGACTGACCAGGCCCCTTATACTAGCCAGTACTCCCGGGAGGGTCTGCCTTGTACCATCAGTAAAGACCCTGAACTGCACCTCCCGTCTCTGTGATTCCTTGCCGCTCCTGCACCATTAGCACTGGGACCCTCAGACCATCACTCCCATCATCTTCCACATTAGCTGCCCTGAGGCAATACTTCTCCCGTGGGGAGTCATCCCATACTCGGCTGCGCAAACAACATCAGCCTCAGCGGTCTGCAGCGCAGCGGCGGTCCCCACTGACCGCAATCCACGGGTGGCGTAGTCGGACACTTATTACAATACAAATAGACTGCCACTGGTTTGACCACCCTGGGCACGGACCGGGTCACCGCCACACGGAGACTACAACCCCCAGCATTCCACAACAGGCCCGGTTCCGGGTTCCCCTGCACAACACAGGCCCAGGGGGCGCGTCAGTAGCAGAGGCCCGGGCAGCTTGGAAGCAAGTTGGGAATCCACCTCGCCAGGTGAAGTTGTAGGCCTTCTCTTTGCGCTAATCTCTTTGGCCCTGCTGCTTGTAGCTATGCTGTGGCCCTCGTCCCTGAGTAAAACGTCTTTGTGCTCACCCGTATAGCAGACAGCTCGGGCCTTCCTGGAGTGTCGCTCCCACGTGGCGGTGCTGGGCACTATCGTGCTGCTGAGCCTCCGGGCGTCTGATGGAGCCAGGAGACCTGCAGTCTCCTGCCCTCCGGTTTCTGCTGCTGGGCCTTCAGTGCCCCACAACCTCGGACTCCGGTGTCTGGTTCTTCTGCGCTTCCCTCTGGGGTGAGCTGGCTGACAGCTCCACTCCCCAGGTCTTTCCTCATCGACGTCCTGACTTAAACTCCTCTCTGCTCTCCTCACACTAACTAACCCCACCTCCAGATTCCAGTTGCTAAGGGGAGGAGCTCCCCTTGCTAGTCTGGATTCCTTAC
This sequence comes from Phyllobates terribilis, assembly GCF_046119375.1. Classification (NCBI taxonomy): domain Eukaryota; kingdom Metazoa; phylum Chordata; class Amphibia; order Anura; family Dendrobatidae; genus Phyllobates; species Phyllobates terribilis. Next base: position 120,530,845 of record NW_027362762.1, on the reverse strand, counting down.
TTGCTTCCAGGCTGCCCGGACTTCCACTTCTAGCCAGCACCCGTGTACCGGTCTGCCTAATCACCGCAAGTAAACATAAGAGGAAACCACCATTGAGTTGTGGACTGATTATTAACTGCGCCATCACCCCTGCACTACACCGCCCAGCATCATCTACTTCACTACAACATCTACACTGCCCTGGAGCTAAGCTCTACCTGTGGAGAGCCAAACCAACTCTGCTGCATTAAACACCAGCTTCAGAGGACCTGCGCTGCAGTGGTGGCTACCTATAGCCGCATACCACAGGTGGCGTCACGAATTGCATACATAAAAACTATAAAATTCCCCTTTTTACTGACTGCCCTGGGTCACGGACCGGGTCACCGCCACTGTGACATCTCCCCAAGCAACGACCGGACCGGCACCGAGTACCCCACGTCCCAGGGGGCGCGTCCACTTGGCGTCACGAACAGGATTCACGAAGCCCGGGTTCTGTGTGCCACAGATTTTATTAAACGGTGTTATCACGTGATTTGCCGCCCGCTGAGGGGAAGCAAGAAGCCCCGATCCGGAACTGCCGGGTACATCAGCAGACGCCCAGGCCCTGGCTGAGGTTCACTAGAGGGGAGGAAGATGCCCAGCTTGGGAGAGCATTCAGCCATGGGCGCGGCCACCGCCACTGTAATGCCATTATCAATGGCATATATACCAGGGGCGGCATGGTTGCCCCAGTACTCAGAGGAGTCGCACACCCTGAACGACTTTGAGGAGAGACTGCGCAGTTTGTTTAAAGTGTACCCCCTGTCTGAGGAGCAAAAACTCAGAATCCTCATAGGACAGCTAATCGGTGCAGCCCAGAGAGAGGTGAAGTCCTGGCTGGGCAGGGACAAAGGCACTGTCAAGGAAATACTGGCCCGGTTGAAGGAGACCTTTGACACCCGCACCACAGCAGAAATTAAAATGAAGTTCTACAGGTGCAAACAAAGGGTGCAGGACAGTGTGCGAGATGAGGAAAGATTGCTGACTGAGCAGTTTATTGAGGGGCTCCTGTCTGGCGCTCACAGGACACAGCTGCGCATTATGGTTCGGCAAAACTCTGATCTGGACTTTGCGCAATTTAAAGACCGAGCCATCCGGGTGCTGCGAGAACCAACCCCAGGCGGCACTGCACCCCTCCGGCGTCCAGCTATCACATACCAGCAGGAGGTGGCATCCTTTCCCCCCGCACCTGTGGAGGCTGACACGCAGACCCTAGATAATGATCCATCTGCAGATCTGCACCTTCAGGTCCAGGAGCTGACCAAAAGAGTGGCTGCGTTAACCAAAACCATGCAGGCCATGCAAGTGTCTCCAAAGGAAAAGATCCAGCTGGCTTCCAGTCCAGATGACGTCCCGTGGTGGCGACAGAGAAGAATTCCACCGACCAGAGGGAGGAACAGCGATCGCTAGGACCAGGAGGGACAACCCATCTGCCGCCGCTGTCAAAAGGCGGGGCACTACGCAAGATTCTGTAATTTAAATGAGCAACCCCTGGGGCAGAGGGCCAACCCCCAGGAGTAAGGCGACCAGGCCCATAAAGCTGGCGAGACAAGTACAGTACAGACCAAAAGTTTGGACACACCTTCTCATTTAAAGATTTTTCTGTATTTTCATGACTATGAAAATTGTACATTCACTCTGAAGGCATCAAAACTATGAATTAACACATGTGGAATTATATACTTAACAAAAAAGTGTGAAACAACTGAAAAACAACAGCAAAGCACCCCCACACCATCACACCTCCTCCTCTATGCTTCACGGTGGGAACCAGGCATGTAGAGTCCATGCGTTCACCTTTTCTGCGTCGCACAAAGACACGGTGGTTGGAACCAAAGATCTCAAATTTGGACTCATCAGACCAAAGCACAGATTTCCACTGGTCTCATGTCCATTCCTTGTGTTCTTTAGCCCAAAGAAGTCTCTTCTGCTTGTTGCCTGTCCTTAGCAGTGGTTTCCTAGCAGCTATTTTACCATGAAGGCCTGCTGCACAAAGTCTCCTCTTAACAATTGTTGTAGAGATGTGTCTGCTGCTAGAACTCTGTGTGGCATTGACCTGGTCTCTAATCTGAGCTGCTATTAACCTGCAATTTCTGAGGCTGGTGACTCAGATAAACTTATCCTCAGAAGCAGAGGAGACTCTTGGTCTTCCTTTCCTGGGGCAGTCCTCATGTAAGCCAGTTTCTTTGTAGTGCTTGATGGTTTTTGCAACTGCACTTGGGGACATTTTCAAAGTTTGCCCAATTTTTCACACTGACTGACCTTCATTTCTTAAAGTAATGATGGCCACTCGTTTTTCTTTACATAACTGCTTTTTTCTTGCCATAATACAAATTCTAACAGTCTATTCAGTAGGACTATCAGCTGTGTATCCACCCCACCTGACTTCTGCACAACACAACTGATGGTCCCAACCCCATTTATAAGGCAAGAAATCCCACTTATAAAACCTGACAGGGCACACCTGTGAAGTGAAAACCATTTCCGGTGACTACCTCTTGAAGCTCATCAAGAGAATGCCAAGAGTGTGCAAAGCAGTCATCAAAGCAAAAGGTGGCTACTTTGAAGAACCTAAAATATAAGACATATTTTCAGTTGTTTCACACTCTTTTGTTAAGTATATAATTCCACATGTGTTAATTCATAGTTTTGATACCTTCAGTGTGAATGTACAATTTTCAAAGTCATGAAAATACAGAAAAATCTTTAAATGAGAAGGTGTGTCCAAACTTTTGGTCTGTACTGTACGTGGGAGGACGACCGGTCCTACCTGTCATGCTTGATGGCATCCCGTTGAACGCACTGCTGGACACTGGGTCCCAGGTGACAACGATGCCATATATCCTTTATAAACAATACTGGACTGATTCAGACATTACCCGCCGTCCAGATGAACATATTAGTATCTATGCCAGCAATGGTCAGCCCTTGCCTCAGGTGGGGTAAAAAGAGGTGACTATAAAAGTTGGCAAAGTAGAATTGCCATCACAAGGAATGATTATTGTTGATATTGATCGCCGAGAAAGTCACCCTATGATAACCTTAGGCACCAATGTGATAGAAAATTGTCTTGGAGAAATTATTCTTTTGTTGCAACAGGTCGCAGAGACTGTCAGTTCCAGTCAGCAGTGAGTTCTGCAGAAGGAAATCAGAGCCCTGATGAAAAGACAACAGGTAGAGCTGTCTGGTGGAGAAGTTGGCAGTGTCAGGATGAGTGATCCATTCCCCATTGCAATGCCCCCTAAGAGTGAAATGATAATATGGTGTCGGGCAGCAATAGGTCTCAGGGGTCAAGATTATCAGGCCCTGGGAGAACCCGTGTACTCTGACAGTAGGCCCACCATCTTGACAGCCAGGGGGGTAGTCGATGTTCGCAAGGGGAGAGTACCGATACGCATGCTGAATTGTGGGGAGAAAGAGGTCCATTTACCCCGGTATGCCACCCTTGCTAAGCTCCTCACTGTCAGTAGCAATGCAATAAAGGCAGTGGAACCCTTGCCTCCATCCAAACTGGCAGAGGATAACGGTTCCAAGGGGCAGATGGAGGATTGGTGTCAGAAGCTACAAGTAGGCACTGACTCCACCCCTTTGCACCAAAAGCATGGAGTATACCGGGTGGTCCAAGAATATGAGCGAGTCTTCAGCAAACACCCACTAGACTTTGGGCAGGTAAAATGGGGCCAACATCACATCCCCACAGGAGATCATCCACCCATTAAAGAGAGGTACCGGCCTGTACCCCTGTGGCGCCCAGCTGCGCTTGGTACCACAGATCCCAGAGGGGTGTATTACCGGAATCCTCCACAAGAGGCCCCCATAAAATATTCACACATCTCCACCTTCCACCTCAGACCAGCGGAGGGAGCCCGTTAGGGATATAAATAGGGAAGGTGGAGCTAGGCAGTTCAGTTCCTGCAGAGTGATTCAGCAGTTCCTCTGAAGAGTTCCTGCGGTAGAGAAGCCTGAAAGAGGTCTGTCTGCAGTGAAGCCCAGTCTAGACTCAGGAGCTCAAGTAAGTGAGCCCAAGGTGTGCCGACGCCTGTAAGAGTGGTGAAGAGCGGCAAGCTGTCGTTAGTGTGAGTAGCCTAGTGAGGGCTCGAGCATGGCCGAAGGCGAGTGGAAAGTGAGTAGCAGTGGGGGCAGAGGAGCTTACCCGCTCACCCCGAAACATATACCGGACACCGGGTCCGAGCTTACCGGGATCTCTACAACCCAGTAAGGCATAACCGGAATCCCTGGAGAACTACCGGTCCCAGGTTCACCAGAGAGCTGATACGTAACAGAGCCAGGAGACACATAGGCTGCGTAAGCAGGGAGCGTGCACTCCAAGAGAAGGCCCTACCACAACGTGAGCCGGTGTAGGACAGAGATAAAGTTAGGCCTAGCTTCAGGCAGGTCAGAAACTTACTACAGAGAGGCAAGAGACAGGAGGCCCTACACCCGCTCACTGGGGAGAATCCGGACGTGCACCTCTCACCCTACAGTGCTCCGGGATGTGCCTGAATTTCCATCAGAAAAAGGTACTGAAGTGACTTTTGTGTGTGCTCCTATTCTTGCTCTGACCCGGCTGGGTCCCCTCTGTCCTGCATCCCCTCTCCGTACGCTGCCCTGAGGGCTAGCTCCACCTGTGGGGAGCTATACCATCGAGCTGCCTTATCACCGGCCTCAGTGGACTGCCGCAGCGCTGGTGATTCTCACCAGAAACCACAGGTGGCGTCACGAACTTTCATAGAGTTAACAAATAATCCCCTTTTAAAAGCTGACCCCAAAGTACGGGCCCGGGAGCCGACCACCGCGACATCCCCAAGGCCAGGCAAAGGCCCGGGTACCGAGTCGTCCCCATCCCCCTGGGCGGGTCATCTTCCTTGGCGTCACGAACAGGACTGCGTGCCCGCTACAACGACGGAGTGTTATGCCCTTTGCCACCGGGTACTGTGCGCCTTTAATCAAAAAAACTGTGTACGTTAAACTGTGGTGAAGATTGCCGCCATTGTTGGGCCGCCGAGCGAGAAGAAGGGCGTAACCACGGGAAACTGAGGGGCGTACCTGCAAAAGCGCGCGAAGCCCCGGACACGCCCCACGCCTCGACTTCAAACCAGGAAGCGCCAGGTCCTGGAAGGAGCGTCACCGAACGCTCTGACGTAGGACGCAAGCGACGCAAGATCCTGAAGATGACCGTCACCTGCGGAGCTGCGGCCTACAGGAAGGAAAGAAAAGAAGGTAGGCCACGGTTCACTAGGGGGGGCGCCAAGATATCCGAAGAACAGCACAGTGCCGGAGCACCGGTTCACCGCCCTGATGTTCAACCCGAGCTCGGCACCGAGTAGGCCGAAGCGGCCGCCTCTTCAGCAGGACCTGTAACCCCTGTCATACCCATGGCCCTGAATGTCCACAAGGTGGGGGAGGAGAGCAAACCCCCGCCATCTACGGCTGATGACCCGGCTGGGCCAGCCTATCATGGACAGGTGCTTCCCCGGAAGGAGCACCATTATTGAACTGCTGAAAATGTTTTATATGTTTATAATGTTTTTGTTATGCAACGTTTAAGAAATGTGCCTCCCATAAAGGAAAGATTGTTAATGTTTATTGTTTAATAAAATGTACTTCAGCCCGGGAGTGCTGAGCTTTGCTAGTGGGGAATGTAGCGCCCAGCTGCGCTTGGTACCACAGATCCTAGAGGGGTGTATTACCTGAATCCTCCACAAGAGGCCCCCATAAACATTCACACATCTCCACCTTCCACCTCAGACCAGCGGAGGGAGCCCATTAGGGATATAAATAGGGAAGGTGGAGCTAGGCAGTTCAGTTCCTGCAGAGTGATTCAGCAGTTCCTCTGAAGAGTTCCTGCGGTAGAGAAGCCTGAAAGAGGTCTGTCTGCAGTGAAGCCCAGTCTAGACTCAGGAGCTCAAGTAAGTGAGCCCAAGGTGTGCCGACGCCTGTAAGAGCGGTGAAGAGCGGCAAGCTGCCATTAGTGTGAGTAGCCTAGTGAGGGCTTGAGCGTGGCCGAAGGCGAGTGGAAAGTGAGTAGCAGTGGGGGCAGAGGAGCTTACCCAGCTCACCCCGAAACATATACCGGACACCGGGTCCGAGCTTACCGGGATCTCTACAACCCAGTAAGGCATAACCGGAATCCCTGGAGAACTACAGGTCCCAGGTTCACCAGAGAGCTGATATGTAACAGAGCCAGGAGACACATAGGCCCCGTAAGCAGGGAGCGTGCACTCCAAGAGAAGGCCCTATCACAACGTCAGCCGGTGTAGGACAGAGATAAAGTTAGGCCTAGCTTCAGGCAGGTCAGAAACTTACTACAGAGAGGCAAGAGACAGGAGGCCCTACACCCGCTCACTGGGGAGAATCCGGAGGTGCACCTCTCACCCTACAGTGCTCCGGGATGTGCCTGAATTTCCATCAGTAAAAGGTACTGAAGTGACTTTCGTGTGTGCTCTTACTCTTGCTCTGACCCGGCTGGGTCCCCTCTGTCCTGCATCACCTCTCCGTACGCTGCTCTGAGGCCTAGCTCCACCTGTGGGGAGCTATACCATCGAGCTGCCTTATCACCGGCCTCAGTGGACTGCCGCAGCGCTGGTGATTCTCACCAGAAACCACAGGTGGCGTCACGAACTTTCATAGAGTTAACAAATAATCCCCTTTTAAAAGCTGACCCGGGCCTTTGCCGACCACCGCGACATCCCAGAGGCCAGGCAAAGGCCCGGGTACCTAGTCGTCCCCATCCCCGTGGGCGAGTCACCCCCAGCTCACTATCAATGTGCCAAAGGAATGTTACGGGAGATGAAGGAGGCTGGGGTGATCAGAGATAGTTGTAGCCTCTGGGCAGCTCCATTAGTTTTCGTTAGAAAGAAAGATGGTACAATGAGGATCTTACAGCAAAGAAAGTGAAAAACCTGCACCACCTGCAAGCAGCTGCAATAGTCAATGCAAAGCTGAACAAGTACAATGCAGACACCTAAATAGGACTTGGTAACATTTCAGGTGCAAAGGGTCATAAAAAAGTTTAAACAGTCCAAAATAACCATAAGAAAGAAAAATTAGCTGCACTCACCAGTCCAAAATAACCATAAGAAAGAAAAATTAGCTGCACTCACCAGTCAGTCTGGCAAGCAGGGAGAGTGGGGAAGGAAAAAGCAGACAACAGCTGTTTCACGTGAAGACGCTTCTACAGGTCTGTGTTACACACAAAACATGACATCACATCCTTTATATTCAAATTAAACAAGAACACATGATCACAAAATAAAAAAACACAAATCAGAACAGAATCATAAAAACATAGAAAAATCCAGACAATCATTTAAACCCAATGGACCATTAGCATTCAAGCGAATGATCCATTTAGTTTCGATTTGAAGCAGCAACTTATTCAGATTGCCGCCTCTGCTGGGAAAATGAAGCTGTTCTAAGCCAGCAAATCTCAATGATTTAGGGTTAGCATTATGAAATTCAGTAACATGCTTAATAAATCTTTTAGAGCCCTTTTGGGTTTCTAGGGAATGTAAATGCTCCCTGATCCTAATAAATAAAGAACGTATAGTCTTTCCTATGTAAAAAAATTACAAGGACAAAAAATTACATAAACAATATTCTTGGGCCTACATGTAATGAAATCCTTAACAAAATGTTTAATCGGGCCAATATGCAAGGGATTAGTCGTGAGTAGTGTTGAGCATTCTGATACTGAAATATCGGGTATCGACCGATATTCGCGGTATCGGAGTTCCGATACTGAGTTCCGATACTTTTAGAATATCGAATACCGGAATCGGAAGTTCTCATAATGCCTGCGCTCTGCAGTGTCTCTGAAGGATGACAAGCTGGATGGCAGCGCTCAACTTACTGTACTTGTCATTTAGTGTTAAAGGATTTATTAAAAAAAATAATAGTGTATTCATGCACCGACTCTTTAAAAAAGCCGGCCGGCAATTCAGCATCGGTACCAGACAATTTAGAATAGAAAGAATAGAGCATCACACATAGATTAGATAGATAGAAACATGTCAGTCACATATATAATAAGTACAGTGATAGTGTTGATTACTGTACTTGTCATTTAGTGTTAAAATAAAGGATTTATTAAAAAAAATATTGGCGTGGGGTTCCCCGTAATTTTAGTCTCTAGCGGAGGTTAAGCAGACGGCTGGGGCAGATGTTTGAAGCCTGGGAAGGGGGTAATACCCACGGAGCTTCCCAGGCTACTAATATCAGCCCCCAGCTGAATACCTAGCCTTTACTAGCTATTAAAATGGGGGACCCAAAAAAAAATGACGTGCAGTCCCCCCTATTTTAATAGTTAGCAAAGGCTAGGCAGACAGCTGGGGGCTGATATTAATAGCCCAGGAAGGGTGCCATGAATATTGGCCCCCTCCCAGGCTAGAAACCATGAGCGCTCTGCAGTGTCTATGAAGGATGGCATGCTGGATGGCAGCGCTCAGCTGCGATCCAGCCTGTCATCTCAATGCCATCCCAGCGTGGGAGAATTCTCCTGCTCAAGCGCTGAGCACAGGAGAATTCTCCCACGCTGTCAATGACGTGCATGAGGTGAGCTGAGTTCATTGGACATGATCTCGGCTCATCTTTATGCCGTCACAGCCAGATACAGAGGAGCGCAAGCATGCCTGCGCTTCTCAGTGTCTGCGGCATGGCAAGCTGGATGACAGCTTTCGGCTGCGATCCAGCCTGTCATATGAATGTAGCAGAGCTGGAGCCGTCCTGGGAACCATGGAAAGGTAAGGATGAGGTTGCTTTATTATTTTACTTTTATTGCAGAAGACATTGGCTTCAGCTGGAATGGGCGTGATGGTAAGTATGGTTTACTTTAGAACATTAAAAAATTGTGTGTTTATTTCAATTAAAGGACTTTATTCTGGGTGTTGTGTTTTTTTAAATACTTTACTAGAAATTCATGGCGGTCATGTCTAATATTGGCGTGACCCCATGAATTTCGGGCTTAGGGCCAGCTGATAATGCCAAGCTGGCCCTAACCCCTTTATTACCCAGTGAGCCACCACACCAGGGCCCTGGATGAGTTGGGTATAGTGTCAGAAGATGGCGCTTCTATGAACGCGACATTTTCTGGGGTGGCTGCGGACTGCAATTTGCAGCGGAAGGGGCCCAGAAAGCTTGGGCCTCCCTGCGCTGCGGATTCCAGCCCCCAGCTGCCTCGTTGTACCTGGCTGGACACAAAAATAGGGCGAAGCCCCACGTATTTTTTTTTTTAATTATTTCATGAAATTCATGAAATAATTTTTAAAAAAAGGGCTTCCCTATATTGTTGTGTCCGGCCAAGTACAAATAGGCAGCTGGTGGTTGGGGGCAGCCCGCTCCTGCCTGCTGTACCTGGCTGGACACAAAAATAGGGCGAAGCCCCACGGCAATTTTTTTTAAATTATTTCATGAAATAATTAAAAAAAGGTCTTCCCTGTATTTTTGTTTCCAGCCAGGTACAAATAGGCATCTGGGGGTTGGGGGCAGGTTTATTTTTCATTTCAAACATAGTCCCATTAATGACACGATTAAAAAAGCCATTTTGAACAATTGGCATCTTTTGGAGTCTGATCCAGATTTATTATCAGTGGCCAAAAACAAACCTATAGTATCCTATATGCCTAGTCAGAATATAGGAGACTTAGTCAGTAAACACAGACTCCCAGTGGAATCTAAAAATTGGTTACAGAAAAACATTCCCTCCGGGAATTTTAGACGCGATTCTTGTTCTTTTTGTAATCTGCACCTCACGACTAATCCCTTGCATATTGACCCGATTACACATTTTGTTAAGGATTTCATTACCTGTAGGTCCAAGAATATTGTTTATGCAATTTTTTGTCCTTTTTTTTTACATAGGAAAGACTAGACGTTCTTTATTTATTAGGATCAGGGAGCATTTACATTCCCTAGAAACCCAAAAGGGCTCTAAAAGATTTATTAAGCATGTTACTGAATTTCATAATGCTAACCCTAAATCATTGAGATTTGCTGGCTTAGAACAGCTTCATTTTCCCAGCAGAGGCGGCAATCTGAATAAGCTGCTGCTTCAAATCGAAACTAAATGGATCATTCACTTGAATGCTAATGGTCCATTGGGTTTAAATGATCGTCTGGATTTTTCTATGTTTTTATGATTCTGTTCTGATTTGTATTTTTTTATTTTGTGATTATGTGTTCTTGTTTAATTTGCATATAAAGGATGTGATGTCATGTCATGTTTTGTGTGTAACACAGACCTGTAGAAGCGTCTTCACGCGAAACAGCTGTTGTCTGCTTTTTACTTCCCCGCTCTCCCTGCTTGCCGAACTTTTTATTCTTATGGAATAAAGATACTGCTTTTAAGGACTGGTGAGTGCAGCTCATTTTTGTTTCTTATGGTACAATAAGGATGATTACAGGCAGATTAACCGCATTACACATAAGGGCGCCTACCCATTACCCAGAATTGAGGATTAATTAGCAGCATTGAGATCAGCTAACTATTTCTCCACTTTGGATCTCACCAGTGGGTACTGGCAGGTTCCTGTGGCAGAGGCGGACAGAGAAAAGACCGCGTTTACAACACCAATGGGCCTCAGCGAGTTCAACTGCATGCCATTTGGGCTCTGCAATGCCCCAGGAACCTTCCAGCGGTTAATGGAGTGTTGCCTGGGACACAAAAACTTGAAAACTGTCCTGCTGTACCTAGACAAAGTAATTTTCTACTCGAAGACCTATGAAGACCACCTGGAGAACCTGGCCGAGGTGTTCGAAGCCCTATCTGGTTATGGCCTGAAGGTAAAGCCATCCAAGTGCCACCTGTTGAAGCCCAAGGTGCAGTACCTAGGTCATGTGGTAAGCGCCGAGGGTGTAGCACCAGACCCTGAAAAAGTCACCGTGATCAAGGACTGGCCAAGACTCTCCACTATCAAGGAAGTGCGGCAGTTCCTGGGGCTGGTGGGCTATTACAGGAGATTCATCAAGGGTTTCACCAAGATAGCGGCACCCATGCTGGACCTCTTAGTGGGCCAGTCCAAGAAGGCCAAGAACCCGAAACCTCCTTTCAAATGGGGTAAACCAGAGGACAAATCTTTCATTCGACTGAAAATGGCTCTTTCTGGAGATGAAGTCCTGGCCTACCCCGACTATGGCCAACCATTTGTACTCCATACGGATGCCAGCAACGTAGGATTGGGAGCGGTGCTGTCCCAGGTACAGCAGGGCAGAGAGAGAGTGATTGCCAATGCCAGCAGGAAGCTCCGGCCCACGGAAAGGAACCCCGACAACTATAGTTCCTTTAAGTTGGAGTTTTTAGCCATAGTCTGGGCTGTAACAGAGCGCTTCAAACATTACCTGGCCTCCTCCAGATTTACAGTCTTCACAGATAACAACCCACTGACGCACCTGGAGACTTCGAAGCTTGGTGCCCTAGAGCAACGATGGATGGCCCGACTGTCTATGAGTTTAACATCAAGTATCGGGAGGGGCATAAAAACACTAATGCTGATGCGCTGTCCAGGATGCCCAACTTGCCAGATGGGGGAGAAGACCCGGAAGATCTGGAGGAGATAGAGCTACCCGCTTTCCATCGTCACGGGGTGACCCAGTGCTCCCACTGTATGAGGGACAAGCGCTCCACCAGCAGAGAGGCCACGTTCAACCCATTGCCCCATCATGGATGGGCAGAGACGCAGGATAGTGACCCAGCCGTCCGCCTGGTAAAGGAGTTGCTGACACAAGCTGACTCACACCCTGATCCAGATGCTCCACAGGAGACCCAACAGTTGTGGAAGGAGAAGGGCAAGCTGTTCATCTATGAGGGAAAGCTGTGTCGAAGAAGGATCAACTCCCGGACACATGAATTGGTCTGGCAGGTGGTAATCCCAAGGCGGGATGCACCAATGGTCTTAGAAGCGTACCACGATGGAGCAGGACACTTTGGGTGGAAGAAGTTGGAAGTCCTGCTACGTGAGCGATTCTATTGGGTCGGCATGGGGAAAGCAATCGAGAGATGGTGTCAAGAATGTGGTCCATGCAACCTGAGACGGAAAGACCGTGATAGCCAGAGGGCTCCCCTGCAGTCCATAATCACCAAGCAACAACTTGAACTGGTAGTCTTGGACCACATGAAGCTAGCCCCAAGCCGGTCAGGCTATGTCTACGCTCTCACCATAGTAGACCACTACTCCAGGTTCTTGGTAGTAGTGCCAGTGAAAGACCAGACGGCTCAGACGGCAGCCAAAGCGTTCCAACAGCACTTTTGATGCCTTCACAGTTACCCTGAATGGGTGCTTACTGACCAAGGTCCAGCCTTTGAAGCAGAGGTGTTCCAGGAATTCTGTAACTTGCATGGCTGCAAGAAAATCAGGACGATGCCGTATCATCCCCAGACCAACGGGTTGTGTGAGAAGATGAACCAGGTGGTAATAGCCCTGTTGAAGACATTGCCCCTTGAAGAACGTAGCCTGTGGCCAGAGAAGTTACCAGATTTGGTGGACCTATATAACCACATCCCGGTGAACTCCACCAACTGTACACCCGCTTACCTGGTAAGCTACCCATTGACTTAGACATGGGAGTTTTAACACCAGAGATGACATAACCAGTAGAGATGAGCGTTGTTCTACTCGAACTGTTCGCCAATCTCAAATTCGAGCTGTTTTGGGCGGTGTTCGAGCCGTTCGGCGAACACGAACAATTTGAGAAAAATTCGGCTGTTCGAGGTTATGTTCGATAACTGTTCGTGCACCAAAATCATAACTGGATTTTTTCTCAGTAATGATGAAAATTAATGTTAATACGCAGTTTGAGTGTACAGCGGGGTGGGGGGAGGGGCAGGGGATGGATCTCTGCAGGAACAATGAAGATCTCCATTATTTTTCTCTTTCCCGCATTTACAGTGGGGAGGTGCAATCTGTCAGCCTATCAGCAGCGCACACACGGAGCGAAGTGCTTTTTTTCACACAAGCAAGGGCATGTGTCATTGGCAGTGTATGTCACATGTCCTTGCCCTATAAGACCAAGCCATTTTCCCCGTCGCCACCATTTTCTCACTGCTGCAGCTGCGTGTTAGACGGCACCGCTGTTGCTGTGTGCGCTATACCTTGTTAATTTCAAGCCAATTTTCGCACAAATCTACAGATAGCTTGGGAGTAGGGAATAGTTGTGATTGCAGTCCTTTTAAGGACTAGGTTACAGCATTTCCTACGACTTTTATCAGGCAGGTCTGTGCTCTTAAATAGATAGGTTGTGGGAGTAAAGACTAATTGTAATTGGAGTCCTTTTCAGGACTAGGTTACATCAGTTCCTATCAGTTTTTGCCAGGCAGGTCTGTGCCAGTGCTGTGCAATTTTTTTTCACAGCATTTGGCTGAATCTAGCAAAGCTAATCCTTTTTGGCCTATTGCAGAGTGTGTTAGTCAGTGGAGTAGCCTATCTGTGTTGCAAGATATACCACCTGTGTATAGAATACCAATTTTTTTACTGCACCTGTGGCACCCCAGGGGTCTGGTTTCCACAGTAATGTAATGTTATGTCTGAGAGCAGGTGGGAGGTCCTTTGGTCAGGGATCCTGTGCATGCCACACCTCCTGCCCAGTCTTGGAAGGGGAAGAACTTCCCCTATATAAACCCGGGGCTGAGGCAGGGTTAGGAGGAGAGAAGAAGCAGAGACAAGAAACAGTCATAGGAAGAAACAGCAGAAGCTCAGTGGGAGCAATACTACTACGAGTCAGGGGCTGGCAGCTGCAGAGCTCGCCCTGACTGAGAAGCTTTCTTACCGGACCCGGCGTCCGAGGCTGTGGGGACTAACTCTTACCCAGCAGCAGAAGCCGACCGGCAGGGGATTTCAGGTCCTCAGGCCCAGAAACCCGAAGGCAAGGTCACACGCGTGGGACCAGCACCGCCATCGTGGAGCGGAAGCCATTAGAAGGCCCCGAGTCACCAGCCATATGGGTGAGCACCACACGGCACACTCAGGGACGTGGACTACTTATATCCGCTTCTAGCAAGGTAGCCAGAAGAGTACAGTCAGTTTGGGAGGCCTACAACTCCGCCTGGCCAGGGGAGATCCCATCTGTTCAAGGACTGACCAGGCCCCGTTCGCTAGCAAGTACTCCGGGAGGGTCTATCGTTGTTACCAGTAAAGACCCTGAATTACACCGCACCGTCTCTGAGTGGTTCCTGCTACCCCCATCTTCCACGTCGGCTGCCCTGAGGCCATACCCCTCCCGTTGGGGGTTATACTATCACGCTGCACAATTCTACATCGGCCTCAGCGGTCTGCCCTGCAGCGGCAGCTCCATAGCTGCAAATCAACGGGTGGCGTAGTCGACACTCAAATAACACCTATCAAGACTGCCACACACTGAGTTTGACTCCCTGGGCACGGACCGGGTCCCCGCCACTCGGAGACTACAACCCTCATCTGATCAGGTTCCGGGTAAGCCCCCGAGCGCGAGACGCTGCGCGACACAGCAGGCCCAGGGGCGCGTCAACTTTGGCGTAGTCGGCAGGATTTCGTGCCCGCAACCACCGGGTACTGCGTGCCTGAAAAAGAGACTTTCAAACTCACCTGTGGTGAAGATTCCCGCCATCCGGCGCCATTTTCAGCCTTCTTCCCGCCATCTGTGAAGATTCCCGCCATCCGGCGCCATCTTCAGCCTTCTTCCCGCCATCCGTGGAGTTTTCCCGCCGTAGGACGCCATCTTGAGGACGCCGCGCGGGAAGAAGAGGGGCGTGGACTCCGAAAAGCCCGCGAGAACTGAAGCCCCGCCTCACGTCCGGACGTTGCGTAAGGTCCTGGAAGGAGCCCAGCAGACGCCGACGTCACCGGAGCGCGACGGAAGGTCCTCAACCCTGACGATCCACTGCGGAGCCGCGGCCTACGGAAGAGGATCATCGCAAGGTAGGCCACGGTCCACTAGGGGGGAGAAGGATGTCGGATACGGAGGAGAGCTTCACCGCTTCAACCCCCGCCAGCGCCACCGCTGTCGCGGTCATGCCTTTCACCATGCCCTATATCCCGGGGGCAGCCTGGCTACCCCAGTGCTCAGGGGAGTCACATACCCTGCAGGACTTTAGAGAAAGGCTGGATAGCCTCTTCCAGGTGTACCCCCTTACAGAAGAGCAAAAAGTGAGCATCCTGGTGGCCCAATTAACCGGAGCAGCCCGAAGGGAGGTAAAGTCCTGGCCACCTGGGGGGAGGACTGTCGCAGGGATACTAAACCGGCTGAGGGACACCTTTGATACCCGCACCTCAGCCGAGATCAAGCTTAGATTCTACGGGTGCAAACAGCGGGCCCATGAGAGTATAAGGGACTATGCCCTGAACCTACAAGAGGCCCTGAGAGCCGTTAAGCAGACCGACCCTGACGGCGTGGGAGACGAGGACAGGCTGTTGACTGAACAATTTATAGAGGGTTTATATTGCAATGCCCACCGAACCCAGTTGCGGGCAATGGCCCTACAGGACCCTCATCTGGGATTTGCACAGTTCAAGGACAGAGCCATCCGGGTGCTCCGAGAACCGGCACCGGATGGCGTTGTGACCCACAGGCGCCCAGCTATCACTTACCACCAGGAGGCGGCGCCCTTGTCGGCAGGGCCTGTAGGGGCTGATGCGCAGGCTTTGAACAATGACCCGGCTCCAGACCTGCACCATCAGGTCCAAGAGCTAGCTAAAAGCGTTGCTGCGTTAACCCGAACTGTGCAGTCTTTACAGGCTTCCACTCCAGGGAAGATCCAGCTGGCATCCGGACCGGAGAACATCCCGTGGCGTCGACCAAGGAGGACCCCACCGGCCAGAGGAAGACCCAGTGACCGGTACAACGAGGACGGACGACCCATCTGCCGCCGCTGCAATCAACCCGGACATATGGCAAGGTACTGTCCTTTAAACTGGCACAACCTGGGGGTAGAGGGCCAACCCCCAGGAAAAAGACCACCAGGCCCATCGAACTGGCACGACAAATATGTCGGAGGGCGTCCAGTCTTGCCTGTGGTACTGGATGGCATCCCTATGAGTGCCCTACTGGACACCGGGTCACAGGTCACCACCATCCCGTACGTGCTCTTCAAGCAGTACTGGAGTGACTCGGATATAACCCGCTACCCTGACGACGACTTGAGTATCATCGCCAGCAATGGTCAGCCCGTGCCACAGATCGGATTTAAAGAGGCGACCATTAAAATTGGTAGAGTCGAACTGGCAGCACAGGGACTGATTATTGTAGACATTGACAAACACGAGAGTCACCCAAAGATAACGCTAGGAACTAATGTAATTGAAAATTGTCTTGCAGAGGTGATTTTCCTTTTACAACAGGTTGCCAAGAACGCCAGCTCCGGCAAGCAGCGAGTGCTCCAGAAAGAGATCCGGGCACTGATGCGACGGCAACAGGTGGAACTCTCCGGCGGTGAGATTGGTAGCGTAAGAATGTGTGACCCTTTCCCTATTGCCATGCCCCCAAAAAGTGAAATGATGATTTGGTGCCGGGCAGCTATTGGTCCGAGAGGTAGGGATTACCAGGCAATGGTAGAACCAGTTTACTCAGACAGTAGGCCCACCATTTTGACAGCACGGGGGGTGGTTCATGTGCGCCATGGGAGGGTGCCCGTTCGCCTAATAAATATCGGGAAGAGGGAAGTATACCTACCCCGGTATGCCACGCTAGCCAAATTATATACCATCAACCAAAACTCTATACAGTCTGTGGAACCCTTGCCTCCATCTCACCCGGAGGAAGGTAACGGCTCTAAGAAAGTAATGGAGGATTGGTGTCAGCAACTACACTTGGGAACTGACTCCACTCCCTCCCACCAGAAACAGGGAGTCTACCGGGTGGTTCAAGAGTATGAGAGAGTGTTTAGTAAACACCCGTTAGACTTCGGGCGAGTTAAGGGGGTAGAACACCGCATCCCCACGGGAGATCATCCTCCCATAAAAGAGAGGTATCGACCCGTACCCCCTGCACATTACCAACACGCCAAGGGGATGCTTAGAGACATGAAGGAGGCTGGGGTAATCCGGGATAGCTGTAGCCCCTGGGCAGCCCCACTAGTTTTAGTCAAAAAGAAAGACAACACTATGAGGATGTGTGTAGATTACCGGAAAATCAATCGTATCACACACAAGGATGCGTACCCTTTACCAAGGATAGAGGAGTCTTTGGCTGCTTTAAGATCTGCTAACTTCTTCTCTACCTTGGATCTCACTAGCGGGTACTGGCAGGTTCCTGTAGCAGAGGCGGACCGGGAGAAGACCGCATTCACCACCCCGATGGGACTTAGCGAGTTTACCTGTATGCCGTTTGGACTTTGTAACGCACCCGGAACCTTCCAACGATTAATGGAGTGCTGTCTGGGACACAAAAACTTCGAGACGGTCCTGTTGTACCTGGACGATGTCATCGTATATTCCAAGACTTATGAGGACCACCTGAAACATCTGGCGGAAGTGTTCGAAGCCCTGGCAAGTTACGGCCTGAAGGTGAAACCCTCTAAGTGTCACCTCCTGAAGCCAAAGGTGCAGTACCTGGGACACGTGGTGAGCGCTGACGGAGTGGCTCCCGACCCTGATAAGATCACCGCAATTAAGGAATGGCCAAGTCCCTCCAGTATAAAGGAAGTGCGGCAGTTCCTTGGGTTGGTAGGCTATTACCGCAGATTCATCCCCGGTTTCACCAAAAAGGCAGCTCCCATGCAGGACCTCCTGATAGGCCAGTCCCGGAAGGCCAAGAACCAGAAGCCGCCCTTCAGATGGGAGAAGTTAGAAGAAGAGTCCTTCCGCCAGCTGAAGATGGCCCTCACGGGGGATGAAATCCTGGCGTACCCCGATTACAGCCAGCCCTTTATCCTCTACACTGACGCAAGTAACATCGGGCTAGGAGCTGTGCTGTCCCAGATCCAGCAGGGGAAAGAACGAGTAATCGCTTACGCCAGCCGAAAACTGCGACCCACCGAGAGAAACCCGGAGAATTACAGCTCCTTTAAGCTAGAGTTCATGGCAGTGGTGTGGTCAGTCACCGAACGCTTTAAGCACTACCTCGCTTCTTCCCGGTTCATCGTGTACACGGATAACAACCCGTTGACACACCTGGACACAGCAAGACTCGGTGCCCTAGAGCAGAGATGGATGGCTCGTCTGTCCAACTACGAGTTCACAATCAAATACCGGGCAGGACGCTCCAATACCAACGCGGACGCCCTGTCCAGGATGCCAAATCTACCGGACATAGGAGAAGATCCAAAGGAACTGGAAGAAGTCGAACTCCCTGCGTTCCACCGTCATGGGACTATCCAGTGTTCCAACCGGGTAGGGAGTAAGCAAGCCGCTACGTTTAACCCCTTGCCTCACTACAACTGGGCGGAAACGCAAGACAGCGACCCTGCCGTCCGGCTGGTAAAGGAGATGCTGACTCGGCCAGAGGCTCGCCTTGACCCAGACGCTCCGGAGGAAGCCAAGCAACTGTGGGCAGAAAAGAGTAGACTGTTCCTTTACAAGGGGAAGTTGTGCCGCAGAATGGTTAACTCCCGGACGCATGAACTAATCTGGCAAGTAGTGGTGCCACGAAGAGACGCAGCCATGGTGATGGAGGCATACCACGACGGGGCTGGACACTTCGGATGGAAGAAGCTGGAGTTCCTGCTGCGCGAGCGGTTCCACTGGGTAGGCATGAGGGGAACCATCGAGAGGTGGTGCAGAGACTGTGGCCCGTGCAACCTAAGAAGGAAGGACCGTGCCAGCCAGAAGACTCCCCTGCAGTCCATCGTCACCCGGCAGCCGTTGGAACTGGTAGCCTTGGATCATGTAAAACTGACCCCAAGCAGAAGTGGCTACGTCTACGCACTAACCATCGTGGATCACTACTCCCGGTTCTTGGTTGTCGTCCCCGTCAAGGACTTAACAGCTCGAACAGCAGCTAGAGCCTTCCAGCAGCATTTCTGCCGTCCACACGGGTACCCGGACCAAGTGTTGACAGACCAGGGACCTGCCTTTGAAGCGGAGGTCTTCCAAGAATTCTGCACTCTGTATGGCTGCCGGAAGATAAGGACGACACCCTATCATCCGCAAACTAATGGACTTTGTGAGAAAATGAACCAGGTGGTAATGGATCTTCTGAAAACGTTGCCCCTGGAAGAACGCGGTCTGTGGCCTGAGAAGCTGCCCGATCTGGTGGACCTATACAACCACATCCCGGTAGGTTCCACCAACTGTACCCCGGCTTACCTAATGAGGGCGAGACCTGGTAAGTTACCTGTTGACCTGGAAATGGGAGTGCTGACACCCGAGGACACTTCACCAGAAGCAGACTGGGACACAGAGAGGCAGCAGCAGTACCGGAGAGTACAGGAGAGCGTGGAGCGAAGTCTCTGTCAGGCTAGGGAAAGACAAGAGAAAACTTACAACCAGTATGCTCCCGCTGTTCCCCTGGTACCCGGAGAGCAGGTCTTGAAGAGAAAAAGACGGCTCCACAAGTTGGACGACCAGTGGGAGAAGGACCCGTACACCGTACTGCCCTCAAGCCACGACAACCCAAAGGTCTGTACCATCAGTAAAGACGGAAGGGAAACCACAACCATTGTATCCCGGGATCACCTGAAGAAGTGTCCCGAACAGCTACGGAACCCTGAAGAGGAACAAGAAGACCCTCGACCCGTAGAGGAAAGGGAAGACATGGTTAGTACTGTGCTCGGAGACTTCCCTCGGTCTTGGACTCAAGTCAATGGCGCAGTTGTGGTACCCGTACTCACCTTCCTCCAACCCGCATCCCAAGCACCTACGGAGCGACAGGTAGAGCTGGAAGAGCAGCCGGTCCAGGAGGCAGAAGACTCCACACAAGCAGAACAGGAGGATCAACCCTCTGCTTATAGTGAGCCTGCCGTACCCCTAGTGAGCCAAAGAGCCGGTAGACAGCTGCCCAGTTTACCCTTGACAGCTCCTACACCCTGTAGTTCAGGGCTAGACAGTCAGCTCCGTAGGTCCACTAGGGCCACTAGAGGCCAGTTACCCGCACGTTGGAGGATTTGAAATGTATAAGTTGTTTTATTTGTGGTTACCTGTTTTTCTTATTGCTTGTGTATAATTATGTGTTTCTAGTTGTTTATAGGAGTCTTTGGTGGATTTACCGGGAATCCTGTGTACATAGTTGGAGCGTAACCCAGGACGGACTAAAGACTGTTAAGGACTCGGGGCAGAACAGACCCCTACCTGGTTACGTCTCCCTGTTTTGGTGAAATGGACACCTTGCTTTCTTCAAAGACTGCACCCGGTTACGGATATCCGTGACCACCTTTATGTGTTTCTTCTTATTGTACTATTATTGTTGTTATATCTTGTTATGTTTTTCTAAAATATGTTTAGTCCCGGAGTACTAAATTTCACTAGGGGGGAATGTGGCTCCCCAGGGGTCTGGTTTCCACAGTAATGTAATGTTATGTCTGAGAGCAGGTGGGAGGTCCTTTGGTCAGGGATCCTGTGCATGCCACACCTCCTGCCCAGTCTTGGGAGGGGAAGAACTTTCCCTATATAAACCCGGGGCTGAGGCAGGGTTAGGAGGAGAGAAGAAGCAGAGACAAGAAACAGTCATAGGAAGAAACAGCAGAAGCTCAGTGGGAGCAATACTACTACGAGTCAGGGGCTGGCAGCTGCAGAGCTCGCCCTGACTGAGAAGCTTTCTTACCGGACCCGGCGTCCGAGGCTGTGGGGACTAACTCTTACCCAGCAGCAGAAGCCGACTGGCAGGGGATTTCAGGTCCTCAGGCCCAGAAACCCGAAGGCAAGGTCACACGCGTGGGACCAGCACCGCCATCGTGGAGCGGAAGCCATTAGAAGGCCCCGAGTCACCGGCCATACGGGTGAGCACCACACGGCACACTCAGGGACGTGGGCTACTTATATCCGCTTCTAGCAAGGTAGCCAGAAGAGTACAGTCAGTTTGGGAGGCCTACAACTCCGCCTGGCCAGGGGAGATCCCATCTGTTCAAGGACTGACCAGGCCCCGTTCGCTAGCAAGTACTCCGGGAGGGTCTATCGTTGTTACCAGTAAAGACCCTGAATTACACCGCACCGTCTCTGAGTGGTTCCTGCTACCCCCATCTTCCACGTCGGCTGCCCTGAGGCCATACCCCTCCCGTTGGGGGTTATACTATCACGCTGCACAATTCTACATCGGCCTCAGTGGTCTGCCCTGCAGCGGCAGCTCCATAGCTGCAAATCAACGGGTGGCGTAGTCGACACTCAAATAACACCTATCAAGACTGCCACACACTGAGTTTGACTCCCTGGGCACGGACCGGGTCCCCGCCACTCGGAGACTACAACCCTCATCTGATCCGGTTCCGGGTAAGCCCCCGAGCGCGAGACGCTGCGCGACACAGCAGGCCCAGGGGCGCGTCACACCTAGTGAAGTAAAATCTTTTGGGCATAGCATCATTCTATTAGTCCATCTATACTGACCTCCATCAGGTTGCAAACTGAATCTAATTTTTTTCTGCATCTAGCTCTGAAAAAATATTTGGCTTCTAGCTGTGTGTGGGTCTTGTTCTATTAATCCATCTATACTGACCTCCATCAGGTTGCAAACTGAATACAATTTTTTTCTGCATCTAGCTCTGAAAAAATATTTAGCCTTCTAGTAGTGTGTTGGACTTTCTCTATTAGTCCATCTATACTGACCTCCATCAGGTTGCAAATTAAAAATAATTTTTATCTGCATCTACAGTACCTCTGAAAAAATATTTGGGCTTCTAGCTGTGTGTGGGACTTGTTGTATTAGTCCATCTATACTGACCTCCATCAGGTTGCAAACTGAATATATTTTTTTCTGCATCTACCTCTGAAAAAATATTGGGCTTCTAGCTGTGTGTGGGACTTGTTGTATTAGTCCATCTATACTGACCTCCATCAGGTTGCAAACTGAATATATTTTTTTCTGCATCTACCTCTGAAAAAATATTGGGCTTCTAGCTGTGTGTGGGTCTTGTTCTATTAATCCATCTATACAGACCTCCATCAGGTTGCAAAATGAATATAATTTTTTTCTGCATCTAGCTCTGAAAAAATATTTGGCCTTCTAGCAGTGTGTGGGACTTGTTCTATTAGTCCACCTATACTGACCTCCATCAGGTTGCAAATTCAAAATAATTTTTTGCATGCATCTAGCTCTGAAAAAATATTTGGCCTTCTAGTAGTGTGTCGGACTTTCTCTATTAGTCCATCTATACTGACCTCCATCAGGTTGCAAATTAAAAATAATTTTTATCTGCATCTACAGTACCTCTGAAAAAATATTTGGGCTTCTAGCTGTGTGTGGGACTTGTTGTATTAGTCCATCTATACTGACCTTCATCAGGTTGCAAACTGAATATATTTTTTTCTGCATCTACCTCTGAAAAAATATTGGGCTTCTAGCTGTGTGTGGGACTTGTTCTATTAATCCATCTATACAGACCTTCATCAGGTTGCAAACTGAATATATTTTTTTCTGCATCTACCTCTGAAAAAATATTGGGCTTCTAGCTGTGTGTGGGACTTGTTGTATTAGTCCATCTATACTGACCTCCATCAGGTTGCAAACTGAATATATTTTTTTCTGCATCTACCTCTGAAAAAATATTGGGCTTCTAGCTGTGTGTGGGTCTTGTTCTATTAATCCATCTATACAGACCTCCATCAGGTTGCAAACTGAATATAATTTTTTTCTGCATCTAGCTCTGAAAAAATATTTGGCCTTCTAGTAGTGTGTGGGACTTTCTCTGTTAGTCCATCTATACTGACCTCCATCAGGTTGCAAACTGAATATATTTTTTTCTGCATCTACCTCTGAAAAAATATTGGGCTTCTAGCTGTGTGGGTCTTGTTCTATTAATCCATCTATACTGACCTCCATCAGATTGCAAACTGAATATAATTTTTTTCTGCATCTAGCTCTGAAAAAATATTTGGCCTTCTAGTAGTGTGTCGGACTTTCTCTATTAGTCCATCTATACTGACCTCCATCAGGTTGCAAATTAAAAATAATTTTTATCTGCATCTACAGTACCTCTGAAAAAATATTTGGGCTTCTAGCTGTGTGTGGGACTTGTTGTATTAGTCCATCTATACTGACCTCCATCAGGTTGCAAACTGAATATATATTTTTCTGCATCTACCTCTGAAAAAATATTGGGCTTCTAGCTGTGTGTGGGACTTGTTGTATTAGTCCATCTATACTGACCTCCATCAGGTTGCAAACTGAATATATTTTTTTCTGCATCTACCTTTGAAAAAATATTGGGCTTCTAGCTGTGTGTGGGTCTTGTTCTATTAATCCATCTATACAGACCTCCATCAGGTTGCAAACTGAATATAATTTTTTTCTGCATCTAGCTCTGAAAAAAATATTTGGCCTTCTAGCAGTGTGTGGGACTTGTTCTATTAGTCCACCTATACTGACCTCCATCAGGTTGCAAATTCAAAATATTTTTTTGTATGCATCTAGCTCTGAAAAAATATTTGGCCTTCTAGCAGTGTGTGGGACTTTCTCTGTTAGTCCATCTATACTGACCTCCATCAGGTTGCAAACTGAATCTAATTTTTTTCTGCATCAAGCTCTGAAAAAATATTTGGCCTTCTAGCAGTGTGTCGGACTTTCTCTATTAGTCCATCTATACTGACCTCCATCAGGTTGCAAATTAAAAATAATTTTTATCTGCATCTACAGTACCTCTGAAAAAATATTTGGGCTTCTAGCTGTGTGTGGGACTTGTTGTATTAGTCCATCTATACTGACCTCCATCAGGTTGCAAACTGAATATATTTTTTTCTGCATCTACCTCTGAAAAAATATTGGGCTTCTAGCTGTGTGTGGGACTTGTTCTATTAATCCATCTAAACAGACCTCCATCAGGTTGCAAACTGAATATATTTTTTTCTGCATCTACCTCTGAAAAAATATTGGGCTTCTAGCTGTGTGTGGGACTTGTTGTATTAGTCCATCTATACTGACCTCCATCAGGTTGCAAACTGAATATATTTTTTTCTGCATCTACCTCTGAAAAAATATTGGGCTTCTAGCTGTGTGTGGGACTTGTTGTATTAGTCAATCTATACTGACCTCCATCAGGTTGCAAACTGAATATATTTTTTTCTGCATCTACCTCTGAAAAAATATTGGGCTTCTAGCTGTGTGTGGGACTTGTTGTATTAGTCCATCTATACTGACCTCCATCAGGTTGCAAATTGAATATAATTTTTTTCTGCATCTAACCCAGCCAATAGTTTTGGCCTAATACCACAGTTTGGCCACTCAGCTCTGCTCGGTTACCATCCATTGTTTTTTTGTGCAAACAACTCCAGAGTTGTGAATTAGTTAACCACCAAAATGAGTGGAAAAAGGCCTGCTGCTGGTGGAAAGGGGAATAGGCGTGTTGGGAAGGGGAAAAAAGGTTGTGTCCGTGGGGTAGGTGTTAAAGCAACAGTAACATCTGCAGAAGAAAGACCATCTTCCAGCCAAACTAAAATGTCTACTTCTTTTAGCGGACAATGTGATAAGATCCCTTTCTTACGGCCACGCCAATCGCTACAAATTCCAGATGAGGCACAAAAACAGCAGGTGCTTCAACGGATATCAAGTGCTCCTTTAAGTGGGCTCTCCTCCACATCAACTTCAACATCACAAATACTCCAGTCCTCAAAGGTGTCACCCAAATCGCACTTGCTTCCTCACAGCTCCCAAATCTCCAGCTGCCCGTCTGAGTATGAGGTAGAACAGATGGTTGAGTCTGCAGAGCTGTTTACTCATACTATAGCCTGGGAATCAGAGGTCGACTCCAGCGCTTCTGTGAATCCAGACGAGGAAATGATCTGCACTGATGCCCAGAATCTTTATGAGTCGGATCCAGGACCAGACGCAGAAGGTTCTGACCATAATGTAGACCCTCATTCCCAAACTGTAACTCCTGTTGGTGGAGACAATGAGGAAGACGATGATAAGACTCAAATACCTGATTGGAGTGACAACTTTAGTTTTTTGTCAGGGCAGGAACAGGTTGGCTCTGAGGACGACGGGTGTGATAACACACAGGGTGATGATGATGAGGTTGGAGATCCCACTTACTGTCAACCCACAGTCAGCCAAGAGATGAGGTCAGCAGAGGAGGTGGAGGAAGATGCTAGTGACGACGAGGTCAGGTTGCGCCTTCCTGGACAGAGACGTAGTACTGGAAGCACGTCAACAACTGCATCCTCAAACACAACTCTGCCTCTCACCACAAGTCGTGGTGGCTCTTCAGGTCGCATGGGTGCTAAGCCTTGCATAGCCTGGGCATTTTTTCAGATCGATAAAGATGACCCAACTCGTGTTATCTGTAACATTTGTCAGCAAAAGCTAAGTAGAGGCCAAAAAATACATAGTTTGAGTACTTCATGCATGAACCGGCACATGGACATGAAGCATAAGTTGCAGTGGGAAGCTCAGTGTGCTACAATGCGGCCTAGCCGGCCGGGCCAACCACCGTCTGCCATATCTTGTGCATCCGCGGCCTCTTCATCCTCTGTGACTGGGGGGACAGCAGTCACACCTGTTTTGGGTCGCAGACCTGCCACCTCTTTACCCGCAACAGCCAGCGTGATTGGCAGGTCATCATTTTCTTTGGAGGTGGTAACACCAGCTGGTGTTGAGCGCTGTCCGACATCGATAGCACCACCTTTGGATCAAGGCAACCTAACATGTCCGCCTGCATCTTCCTCACAGACCGGCAATTTGCCGGGGACACCCTTATCAACCCCGTCTAAGCACAATAGCCAGCCCTCGGTCCCTCAGATGTGGACAAGTAAAAGACCATTTCCTCCTAGCCATGAGAAAGCTAAGAGGTTGAATTTCACCATCTGCAAGCTCTTGGCTACAGAAATGCTGCCTTTCCGCCTGGTGGACACAGAGGATTTTCGAGACCTTATGTCCGTCGCAGTGCCCCAGTACCAGATGCCCAGTCGGCACTACTTCTCAAAGAAAGGTGTGCCTGCGCTCCACCAGCATGTCGCACACAACATCACCGCTTCTTTGAGAAACTCTGTGTGTGACAGGGTGCATTTCACCACAGACACTTGGACGAGTAGGCATGGACAGGGGCGTTACATGTCGCTGACTGGGCACTGGGTAACTATGGTGACAGCAGGACAAGGGGCTGCTGTCCAAGTCTTGCCGTCCCCACGAGTTGTGCGTCAATCCTCTTTATGTCAAAGTTCCTCCACTGCTTCTGCCTCCTCAACCTCCTCTTGGTCTTCCACCTGCACCCAAAGCCTGTCTGGTCATGCCACAAGCTTTCTAACTGCGCAGAAGGGATCCTGCACACCTCCTTACTATGCTGGCAGTAGGGCTCAACGTCATCAGGCGGTTTTTACTTTGAAATGTCTGGGAAATGTGAGTCACACAGCTGAGGAGTTGTGGTCAGCTCTGGAGAACCAATTTCATGAATGGCTGTCTCCACTGGACCTGAAACCAGGGAAGGCCGTGTGCGACAATGCTGCAAACCTGGGTGCGGCCCTTCGCCGGGGCAATGTCACACACGTGCCTTGTATGGCTCACGTGTTGAACCTGGTTGTCCAGCAATTTTTAGCCCACTATCCCAGACTAGATGGCCTTCTGCAGAGGGCACGGTCGCTGTGTGCTCACTTCCGCCGTTCGCATCCCGCAGCTCAGCGACTTACATCTCTACAGAAGTCGTTGGGCCTGCCACTTCACCGGCTAAAATGCGATGTGCCTACCCGGTGGAATTCAACTCTGCACATGTTGCAGCGACTGTGGCAGCACCGACAAGCCCTGGTGCAATACGTTCTGACGTATAGCCTGGGCCAACGAGATCCAGAGGTGGGGCAAATCACGCTGGAGGAGTGGTCTCAGATCATGGACCTATGCACCCTTCTGCACAGTTTTGAAATGGCGACGAAGATGTTTAGTGCTGATGATGCCATTATCAGCATGACTATTCCGGTGATTTACATGCTGGAGCACATGTTAAACAGAATTCGGAGTCAGGTGGTGGCACAAGAGGAGGTGGAGGAAGTAGAGGAGGAGGAGTTGTATGCGGAAGGGCTAACATCTGCAAGGTCCAGACGGTCGGCAGCACCAAGGCGGCAGGCATGTGAGGGTGGGGGAGATGGTTTTACCAGGGCGCATGGTAGCAGCCAAACTAGTGAGGAAGGTGCAGGAGCCCAGGAATAAGTGGAGGACGAACTGATGGAAGACTCATCAGATGAGGGAGACCTTGATCACATTTCTGTTGTGCGAGGTTGGGGGGAGAGGACAGAAGAAGGAAGCATGATTGTTACCTCGCCACCAACACAACAGGGACTTGGTGCTCCTGGATGCGCAACACACATGAGTGCCTTCTTGCTGCACTACCTGCAACATGACCCTCGAATTGTGAGAATTAGAAATAATCCTGACTACTGGGTTGCCACACTGTTAGATCCCCGGTACAAAAGTAAATTTGCCGAAATTATTCCTGCCATAGAAAGGGATGCACGCATGCAGGAGTATCAGCAGAGACTGTTGCAGAATCTTACATGTGCTTTTCCACAAAACACCAGTGGTGCACGTAGTGAATCTCACAGTTCCAACTTGCCAACCGTGGGACCGTCAAGTGTTCAGCACTCAAACCGTAACAGAACCACAGTATCTGCTGGTAACATAAATTTTTCGGAATCATTTCACCACTTTTTTAGCCCATCCTTTGCAAGGCCACAGGAGACAAGAAGTCTGACACATAGTCAACGCCTAGAGACGATGGTACAGGAGTATCTCCAAGTAAACATTGAAGCCACGACTGTGTCACTGGACCCTTGCTCTTTTTGGGCTTCCAATCTGGATAAATGACCGGAGCTAGCCACTTACGCCTTGGAGATCTTGTCATGCCCCGCAGCCAGCGTTCTGTCTGAACGTGTGTTCAGCGCTGCTGGTGGTGTGCTGACAGATAAGCGCACGCGGCTCTCCACTGATAATGTAGACAGACTCACGTTCATAAAGATGAACAAATCATGGATCCGAAACGACTTTTCTACCCCTGTGTCATCCTGGGGAGAGTAAAAGCTTGATGATTGGTTAAAATCACCCTACCAACCGTTTTAAGCTTTCAAATTACTAATCATGTTTATCTGTATCTTGACTGGAAAATAATTTGGGCTTTGTAGCAGTGTGCAGCACTGATCCTATTAGGCCATCTATAATAAGCTCCACCAGAATTAAAATTAAAAATAATTTTTAGCTGCATCTAGCCCGGAAAATAATTTTGGGGCTCCGAGATGCGCAAGACACATAAGTGCCTTCTTGCTGCACTACCTGCAGCATGACCCTCATATTGTCAGAATTCGAAGTAATCATGACTACTGGGTTGCCACACTCTTAGATCCCCCAAACTTTTCGATCAACCTTTTCATTTTAATAAAGACCAAAAAAATGGTCATTTTTGAAATTATAAGCATTAGCAGGTTGTTAGAAACTGAAATCAAACAGTTTTCAACTCAAAACTTTATTCTAGGTGATGTTACATTTTCACATAGGACCCCTTGTTCGAAAGGAGCTTCTGAACTCTCTCGTCCATTGAATTTGTCAGGTTTTGGATGGTTTCTGCTTCAATTGTTTTGCATGAGGACAGAATACCCTCCCAGAGCTGTTGCTTAGATGTGAACTGCCTCCCGCCATCATAGACACTCCTTTTAATGATGCTCCAAAGGTTCTGAATGGGGTAGAGGTCAGGGGAGCATGGGGGTCACACCATAAGTTTGTCCCCTTTTATGCCCATATCAGCCAGAGATGCAGATGTTTTATGTGCAGCATGAGATGGTGCATTATCATGCAGAAAAATGATCTTGCTGTGAAATACACGGTTCTTCTTCTTGAACCATGGCAGGAAGTGCTGTTTGAGAAAATCCACATACATTATGGAGTTCATCTTTAGCGCCTTCAGGGATCCTAAAGGGGCCGACAATCTCTCTCCCCATGATTCCAGCCCAAAACATTACTCCACCTCCTCCTTGTTTGCGTGGGGTGTCCATCAACCAGCCATCCTCCACTCCATCCATCTGGACCATCGAGCGCTGCACGGCACTCATCCGTGAACAAAACAGTTTTGAACTCAGTCTTCATGTAATGTTTGGCCCACTGGAGCCGTTTCTGCTTGTGTGAAGTGGATAGAGGAGGTCGACAGGATGGCGTATGCACAGCTGCAAACCTCTGAAGGACCCTGCATCTTGTTGTTCGGGGGACGTTGGAGGCACAAGCAGCTTCAAAAACTTGTCTGCTGCTATGACAAGGCTTTTTTGCCGCTGCTCTTTCAACTTGACGTAATTGCCTGTAGGAAAGAGTCCTCAATTTGCCCTTATCAGCACGCACACGTGTGTACTGTGAATCAGCTACATACTTCTTGATTGCCAAGACACTTCATCCTGATCATCGCACAATGTTGATTGTAGTCATGCCTTGACCTAAACACTCCACAATTTGTTGCTTCTCAGCAGCCGACACATCCTTTTTCTTTTCCATTTTGGCAGAAAATGTAGGCTGCTTAATAATGTGAGAGAGCCTTCTTACGTAGTCTTGCCTTTCATTGGACACACCTGCCAAACTAATTAGCACAGGTGTCTGCAATTGCTTACAGTGATATAAAGAGCCCTGACACACATCACCATCAATGAGTTTAACTGACAAACAAACAAATTCTTCCCTTATCACTCCTAAACACTTTTTGCATAATAATTTGGAACACAGTATACATGTGCTTTTCCACAAAACACCAGTGGTTCACGTAGTGAATCTTACAGTTCTAACTTGCCAACCGTGGTCTGTATGGAATTGTTCAATAAAGGGCCCAAAATTAAGATAACATAGATGGGAGAGGTCTCTATGAATAGGAATTCCTAAGTATTTGATACCCTGTGAGGGCCAGGCAAAGGGAAAGTAGGACTGGATGGAATCCTATATGGATTTGGGGAGGGAGACATCGAGGGCCTCAGACTTCGCTGCATTGATTTTAAAATTTTACCATGTAACAAATGATCTATTTCAGCCATAACAGCAGGGATGGATATATGTGATTGAGTGATATATACTAGGACATCATCAGCAAATAGAGAGCACTTGTACTCGGTGCCTCCCACCTCAATCCACCTAATATTGGGGTTATGGCGAATTGATGAGAGCAGGTGCTCTGTCACTAGGATGTATAAGAGAGGGGACAGAGGACATCCCTGCCTTGTCCCATTGGTGATTGTGAAAGGTGATGAAAATGTTCTGACGCACCCCCTTGGCCTTGGAACACCCGGAGCCGGACCCTTTTTGGTGGATGCTGGTGGTTGTAGTCTTCGTGGCGGCGACCCGGTTCCGTGGCTCAGGGCGGTCAAACCAGTGACGGAACGATTTATGTGGTTTTGATGTTTAAATGTCCGACTACGCCACCCGTGGATTGCGGTCAGAGTGAACCGCCGCTACAGGGCAGACCGCTGAGGCTGGTGTTGTGGGTGCAGCAGAGCGTAGCATAACTCCCCACGGGAGGAGTATAGCCTCAGGGCAGTGTATGCGGAGGATGGGGGTGATGGTGCAGGGCAGCAGCAGTAACGACACGGAGTCAGTGATGCAGTCCAGGGCCTTTACTCACAGTTCTTATTATCCAGACCACGTCTGCAGGTAACGGCTGCCCACGTCGTACTGTGCTCACCAGGTGAGGGGCTCAGACAACTCCCAGATAACTTTGGAGCACTTCACAGGACCCCCTTTGTGTGTCCTTTGTCTGGCCTTTCTTACCAACACTTCTGTCCAGCTGCCTCGGGCCTCCTCTTGGTAAACTTGGCGCCAGTTTCCCTGACCCTATGTGGTGCCTTCCTAGCGGGTGTAGCGAGGGGCTGCGCCACATAAAATGTCAGAGCCTTCGGTTTCTAGCTGAGGGTCGTTTCCTGCCTCCACTAGTTCGGGGACCGGTCTCCCCCTTTGGCCTGACCCCTCCACGCAGGTGGATTCGGGCGTGCGGTGACGACTCGCCCGTCCGCACCCCTGGGATCCCTTCATTCATCGTTCCTGGAGCCTTCTCCGCTCCTCTTCCTTCCTTCTCCCTCTTCCAGGCCTGGGCCTCTGTTACTAGGCCCGCCTCCGGAGCAGAGCTCATGCAGAGCCCCTGCTCCCTGCCACTTCTGCTCAGACTTCTCTGCACTGAACTAAGATGGTGCCCACCTTTTATACTCCCTTCTCAATGCACCCAGGAACTGCTTCCTCCCTGCTCCTGCACTACAGGGTTCCCCTTCCTCAGTGTTCCCTCCCCCCACTCCAGCCAGGGACAGGGACTGTCGTGCCCATCTCAGGGGCATATTGGTCGCCCTGCCCCACGGCAATGTGGTGTAATGCATGCAGGTGTCGGGTCCTGATCCACACTCCATCCTTACCTGAGAGTGAGATATCACACCTCTGGGTGAGGTGCAATACGTCTGTAGCAACCGAGCCCTCAGGGTGCTACAGTTCCATTTATCTTCAGCCTAGGTGACGTATTGCGATACAGGGCCGTGATTTTGGCTATAAAAGGGTCCCCTAGACCCCTACCCCAAGCTTTTTAAGAGAATCATATATGGCGTGCCAGGAGACTCTATGGAATGCTTTCTCAGCATCCAACGAGAGTATCTAATTACAAATTTTTAACTGCATCTAGCCCAGGAAATACTTTGTGCATAGTAGCAGTGTCTGCTAGTCAGCGGATTATCCCGGCTGTTAAGCAAGCTACACCACCTGTAGTTTAGACACTTAATTTTTTCAAAGGAAATGCTTCGGGACCATGGGATACTTAGTGAAGAGCATCAGGAGGCACCCCAAGGCATAGGGGCTGGGACTGGCAGTAGGATGCCTTGCGGTGGACAGCCGAGCTCGATCCTTATAAAAGCTTTTTAACTGCAGCAGCTTTAGTGGACGCTACTGGAGCTGGAATTACCGCGGCTGCTGGCATGAGACTTGCCCTCCAATAGATCCTTGTAAATGGATTTAAAGTGTATTCATTCAAATTAGAGAGACAATTTAAATTAAAAAGCTTAGAGCTGCCTCCACCACAGGGGGGCTCGCTCGACCCACCAGCGGACAGGCACCAGTATTGGGAGAGGGGGGCTGGCCGTCAGGGTTCACTGCGGCTCTGACACAAACCCGGCGACACGGAGGTGGCACGGGCAGGAGCGGACTGGCCGTGTCGGCTTCTCACTTTTTGGATTTTAGAAGGGCATGACATGCCTATATCTGTGTCTCCCCCTCCTTTTACTCCTCCACCTCTTTTATTTTCGCATGACTATATGTACTTGTCACTTTTCCATGTGTTAGTTGTGTCTTCTGAGCAGTTTGTCAGCTTTTGGACACCTTTGAAGGTGTTTTCTATGTGTTTCTATGTGTTTTTGTTTGCCTGCCATTGGTTTTAACGGCGTTCGAAGGTGTTCGACGAACAGTTCGACGAACAGTTCGGCGAACACACGGGTGTTCGACGAACCGAACCGAACTCGAACACTACGGAGGTGGCTCAACACTAATAACCAGATGCAGATTGGGATACAGAGCGGCAGCAACAATACCGCAAGGTTCAAGAATGTGTTGAGAGAAGTTTGTTCCAGGTGAGACAGAAGCAAGAGAAAACTTATAATCAGCACGCACCTGCCGTTCCCTTATCACCTGGAGAACTGGTACTTAAGAGGAAAAGACGAGTCCACAGGTTAGATGACCAGTGGGAGGTTGAGCCATATGCCGGCCTACCCTCAAATTACGATAACACCAAGGTGTGCCTCATCAGCAAAGATGGAGGGGAAACTTCAGCGGCAGTCTCAAGACAGGGGTCCCCTAGTCAGGTATACTAACATGCAACATGTTCCTGGCTCCAGACCAACAAGGGGAGCTCTTCCCCTTAGCAACTGGGATCTGGAGGCAGGGTTAGTTAGACTTAGTAAGAGGGGTTGAAGTCAGGACGTTGAAGAGGAAAGACTTAGGGAGTGGAGCTGCGCCAGTTCACCCCTGAGGATAGGAGCACGGAAGAACCGGACACCGGAGTGTGAGGTTGTGGGGCACCGAAGGCCCAGCAGCAGAAACTGGAGGGCAGGAGACTGCAGGTCTCCTGGCCCCACCAGACGCCCGGAGGCTCAGCAGCACTGCAGGGCCCAGCACCGCCATGTGGGAGCGACGCATCAGCAAGGCCCGAGCTGCCTCCCATACGGGTGAGCACAAGGACGTTGTACTCAGGGATGAGGGCCACAGCACAACTACAAGCAGCAGGGCCAGCCAGATTAGTACAAAAGGGAAGGCCTGGTGAGGTGGATTCCTTACTTGCTTCCAGGCTGCCCGGACTTCCACTTCTAGCCAGCACCCGTCTCCCGGTCTGCCTAATCACCGCAAGTAAACATAAGAGGAAACCGCCATTGAGTTGTGGACTGATTATTAACTGCGCCATCACCCCTGCACTACACCGCCCAGCATCATCTACTTCACTACAACATCTACACTGCCCTGGAGCTAAGCTCTACCTGTGGAGAGCCAAACCAACTCTGTTGCATTAAACACCAGCTTCAGAGGACCTGCGCTGCAGCGGTGGCTACCTATCGCCGCATACCACAGGTGGCGTCACGAATTGCATACATAAAAACTATAAAATTCCCCTTTTTACTGACCTCCCTGGGTCACGGACCGGGTCACCGCCACAGTGACATCTCCCCAAGCAATGACCGGCCCGGTACCAAGTACCCCACGACCCAGGGGGCGTGTCATATTGACATTCCAAACAGGGACATGTGACCACTGGTGATATTCTGCAGCCAGTGCTTAGCTCCTGCAGTCACATATCACTATGTTTTGGATTTCATCACT
The DNA here is from genome assembly GCF_046119375.1 of Phyllobates terribilis. Classification (NCBI taxonomy): domain Eukaryota; kingdom Metazoa; phylum Chordata; class Amphibia; order Anura; family Dendrobatidae; genus Phyllobates; species Phyllobates terribilis. The sequence continues at coordinate 120,496,999 of NW_027362762.1, read as the reverse complement.
GCTGCAGGAACTAGAGGCAGTACGAACGGGAACTCCTGGGGATTTCTGAATAAATGTTTTTTTATATTTGCCCCTTTAATGCATTATCTATGACTGCATGAAGCCAACACATTATACTATAAATCTACACCTATGGATTTCTGTATTAGAAAAATAGAGTTATGACCACTATAAAAATCTAAAGATGTATACAGAAATTTAGATCTGAAAACTACTTGATGATGAATGAATGAACAAAAGGAATGAAAAAAAAAGAATGAACATAATAATGTATTGGTAAACAAATAAAAAGGTATAATAGGTTTCCTGGGCATCTTAGACAAAAAAAATGTTTATAGTGGATTGGAAGGGAGTACATACCATTGATGCAATCTGTGCAGTCGCATAGGGGCTAAGAGATAATTGGGCACATAGCAGCAAGTAACTTCTCTCACAGATGCATAAAGAGGTGCATTATGATGAGTTATTGGACTACCAAGGGCTCATATATTATTCTTCCACAAGGGCCCTCTTCATTTGTCTGGGTCCGACCCTGGTGGAATGAACCCATATTACTTATGCATAGAAGCACATTGAATTCCCTGTGCTTGGTATGTGAGGAATGAACATGGAATATGTATATTGTTCTAATGGAATAAGCACATATTTCATTCATCTTTGAGGACCCTAGCAACAGAGATGCAGAGTGCTGCTCTGTATGGAGAAAGTGAAGGAGAGTTCTGCTTTAAAGGGTATCTGACAGATTAAATGGGCTGCTCGATCCATGAGCAGTATGTATGATATGCTGGCTGCATGATTTCAACCAGTTATGTTTACCTCTGAAACGTTGTAGTGTTTTTAAAAGTCACCGAAGACCAAAATACAGTTATATGAAAAAGTTTGGGCACCCCTATTAATCTTAAGCTTAATGTTTTATAAAAATTGGTGTTTTTGCAACAGCTATTTCAGTTTGATATATGTAATAACTGTTGGACACAGTAATGTTTCTGCCTTGAAATGAGGTTTATTGTACTAACAGAAAATGTGCAATCTGCATTCAAACAAAATTTGACAGGTGCATAAGTATGGGCACCCTTATCATTTTCTTGTTTTAAATACTCCTACCTACTTTTTACTGACTTACTAAAGCACTTTTTTTGGTTTTGTAACCTCATTGAGCTTTGAACTTCATAGCCAGGTGTATGCAATCATGAGAAAAGCTACTTAAACTGGCCACTTGCAAGTTGTTCTCCTGTTTGAATCTCCTCTGAAGAGTGGCATCATGGGCTCCTCAAAACAACTGTCAAATGATCTGAAAACAAAGATTATTCAACATAGTTGTTCAGGGGAAGGATACAAAAAGCTGTCTCAGAGATTTAACCTGTCAGTTTCCACTGTGAGGAACATAGTAAGGAAATGGAAGAACACAGGTACAGTTCTTGTTAAGGCCAGAAGTGGCAGGCCAAGAAAAACATCAGAAAGGCAGAGAAGAAGAATGGTGAGATCAGTCAAGGACAATCCTCAGACCACCTCCAGAGAGCTGCAGCATCAACTTGCTGCAGATGGTGTCACTGTGCATCGGTCAACTATACAACGCACTTTGCACAAGGAGAAGCTGTATGGGAGAGTGATGCGAAAGAAGCCGTTTCTGCAAGCACGCCTCAAACAGAGTCGGCTGAGGTATGCAAAAGCACATTTGGAGAAGCCAATTTCTTTTTGGAAGAATGTCCTGTGGACTGATGAAACCAAGATTGAGTTGTTTGGTCATACAAAAAGGCGTTATGCATGGTGGCAAAAAAACACAGCATTCCAAGAAAAACACTTGCTACCCACAGTAAAATTTGGTGGAGGTTCCATCATGCTTTGGGGCTGTGTGGCCAATGCCGGCACTGGGAATCTTGTTAAAGTTGAGGGACACATGGATTCCACTCAGTATCAGCAGATTCTTGACAATAATGTTCAAGAATCAGTGATAAATTTGAAGTTACGCAGGGGATGGATCTTTCAGCAAGACAATGATCCAAAACACCGCTCCAAATCTACTCAGGCATTCATGCAGGGGAACAATTACAATGTTCTGGAATGGCCATCCCAGTCCCCAGACCTGAATATCATTGAACATCTGTGGGATCATTTGAAGAGGGCTGTCTATGCTCGGCGACCATCAAACTTAACTGAACTGGAATTGTTTTGTAAAGAGGAATGGTCAAAAATACCTTTATCCAGGATCCAGGAAATCATTAAAAGCTACAGGAAGCGACTAGAAGCTGTTATTTTTGCAAAAGGAGGATCTACTAAATATTAATGTCACTTTTCTGGTGAGGTGCCCATACTTATGCACCTGTCAAATTTTGTTTGAATGCAGATTGCACATTTTCTGTTAGTACAATAAACCTCATTTCAAGGCAGAAACATTACTGTGTCCAACAGTTATTACATATATCAAACTGAAATAGCTGTTGCAAAAACACCAATTTTTATAAAACATTAAGCTTAAGATTAATAGGGGTGCCCAAACTTTTTCATATAACTGTATATGGGAGACTAGTCAGACAAGCGGGTCTCCAGCAGCTTCTTCCCGCCCACTGCCAGTGACTGATAGGTCTCTCCCCAAACACCCACGTAGGAAACAGGCAGGGAGAAGCTGCCTGGGACCTGCCTGTCCGACTAGTCTCCCGAGCGTATCGGTCCTGGATTGGGCAGCATGTATTAGCTGTTGGGTTCCATTTAAATGAGAGTGACAAGCACTAGAAATTTAGTACTTATCTTTATTTTTTTAGAATAATTATTCATTCTACCCGAATCTGCACATATTCAATTTTCATTCTAATAAACACAGGGAAGTTAATACACAACTGTTAGTTACTCTGGGATATGCCCTCATTCTACTCTATTCTGCACAAATCCCATATTCATTCCATGTTTGTTATACTTATTTTTATTATGTACAAAACACAAGATGGTAATAATAATAATAACATAATAGATATTAAATATTAGAGGTTAGGACCGTCCCGAATAGGGTCACCGTGAAGTGGTGGGATGGCTTTTACATTTTACATTTTACATTTTCCCTACTGCTGGGGCCAGGGAAGGAGCCCTGGCCCTGGGATACCTGACAACAGAGTCGTAAAACAAGTTCTATCCCAAAATAAATAGTGGAACAAGTCCTACTATCAAAGTGAGCATATTAGAGTAGTCATATATTACACATAAACATCCCTATAGATACCATAGATGGTAAGGCAAAATCAAAGTGAAAGTCATACCAAAGAAGAACACCTTGTGTTTCGTGTATGGCTTCATCTTGGAGGGCCTTTCATTGTTTAGTCTAAGTTTGAATCTTCTACTAAGTAGTTACTGATCAGTAACATCATTAGTGCGGTTACCATTCTGTAACTCCTTGAGAGGATGTAGCAGTGTTGATTTAGTTGAATTTTAAAGCATGAGATCTTGTGAGAACACACTAGATCTTTGACTGCAAGGAGTGCTGCAGAGAGTTGTGGGATCCCGCTTTGCATGCCAGGTTCACACAACTCAAAAGTTTGGACCTAACTTTTGCTAGAAAGTCGGGTCCTCCAGCCTGCCATTAGAGACACTTGTCAGCGATTTTGATAATAAGTGTTATTTAAAAAAAATCATCAGGCTGCTCATTGTTTTCTTAACCCCTACCTGCCGAAGCCCGTTTATCCCTTCCTGACCAAGCCAAATTATGGAAATCTGACTTGTCACTTTTTATGTGGTAATAACTCTGAGAACGCTTCCACATATCTCAGTGATTCTCAGACAGTTTTTTTCTTGACACGTTGTGGTAGTGGTATATTTAGGTCAATATGATTTGCATCTATTTCTTAACATATCTGAAATTTGGCAAGAATTTTTTATGCCATTAAAACAGTCATTACATATAAAATTGTTAAATAATATTTAACACATATCTACTTTATGTCATCCTCTTTTTTTATTTTTTTTAAATTTTGTTAGGAAGGTAGAAGACTTAAAAGTTTAGCAGCAATTCTTCTTTTTTTTTTCAATGAAATTTAGAAAACATCATTTTCTAGGAACCTCTGTAATTTCACAGTGACTTTGTGGGATCTCTATGTAAAAAACTCCTACACAAGACCCCATTTTGAAAAACTGCACCACTTATGTGCTCACGTTGTATGTGCACATGGTGGCTTTTTTAGGTGGATCACACTTGAACCATTGTTAATCAATGAGGCAGTGTGCATGTCTGAGGAAAAAAATTGCAGCATTCACAATTTGCCTCTGATAATCGGATGGCACTTGCTCATTAATGTTTACAGATTTGTGGAAAACATCGGACCACACTTGGAGGACATAAGAGTATAGTCTGATTTTCATGGACAGACTAAATTGAGAATATGAAGAAACTTTTCTTTTTTTTTTAAGGCTCTGTGCACACAATGTGGTTTTAATGCGTTTCCGCGTCGCTTTTTCGGCCGCAAAAAACACATTAAAATCGCTTGTTAATAGGTCTGCCATGTATTGCAATGGTAATCCACATGTGCTGTGCACATGATGCGGAAATTTCTGCTCTGGATTACCATTGCGGCAAAAACCGCAGCAGGACCATTTTTAGCACGATTCCGCAGCGAATTCACGCCCATTGACTTGCATTGAATCGCAGCAAACCCGCATCTACTATATAATTGGCTTATCCCGTCTGTCTGTCCGTCCAGGAAATCCCGCGTCGCTGATTGGTCCGGCCGCGGCCAATCAGCGACGCGGGATTTCAGAACAAGATAGCGGCCGTTAGTGGCTCATTTGCCGCACGGAGGACAGTGGTGATGCAGCCGGGAGATGACCGTCGCTAGCCGGTCATCTCCCGGCTGCTCGCAGCGGAAGTACCCGCACAGGCAGCGCCGCTTCCCGGTCCTCACTAACACGGTTCGCTGATTGGTCGCGGCTGGCGGCCGCAACCAATCTGCGATATTGGCGCAAAATTTAAAACACCGCTGTCCTGATTGGTGGCGGCCGGCGGCCGCCACCAATCAGCAACGAGTGCAGTCCGGCCGCGAATTTGCGCCGGATTTGAAACACGCTTCGCTGATTGGTCGCACCCGCCCGGCCGCGACCAATCAGTGATATTGGCACGAAATTTAAAACACCGCTTCTCTGATTGGTCGCCGCATACATATTCTAGAATACCTGATGCGCTAGAATCGGGCCACCATCTAGTGTATAATATCTATACATGCGAATTTGTTACATTTCGATCACAGTCAATAGGCGCAAATCCTTGGCAGAATTGTGCTGCTGGTGGTACCCGGGTAGGGAGAGGAGGCTGCTACTACTCTCATCCGACCACTGCTCTGGCTGATAACAGCGAGAACAGCGTGAATGGGAGGAGCAGCAGTCTGCTCTTCTCAACCTGCGTGCCTGTGGTAGTAAAAAAAAGAATCAAAAAGTAAAAAATAAAAAAATAAACCTTTATACTCACCTGTCCGGCGGCGATGCTGTCTGTCCGGCAGCCAGCGATACATTGCAGGGCACAGGCTCGCTCCCCGCAGTGTACTGCCAGGACCTGCGCTGACATCACTGATCACGTGATGGTCACGCGACCATCAGCTGTTCGGTGACGTCAGCGATCGCCTGATGGTCACGCGACATCGCTGATGTCACCGATCATCTGATGGTCGCGTGACCATCAGGTGATCAGTGACGGCAGCAATTAGCTGATGGTCACGTGACCATCAGCTGGTTGCTGACGCCGGTTATCAGCTTATCGGTCTCGTGTTAAGTTCACCGGGGCTGATCAGCTGATCTTCAGCTGATGAACCCCAGTGACCTCCTGCAGCCTGTATACTGACAGGGGGTGATTTTACACCCCTGTCAGTATACAGTGCTGTATTCTACAGCTGTGACATCAGTGATTTCCCATGCTGGTAAGTGCTGCCCCCATCCTGGTATTTGTGGTGCCCCCCTCCTGTCCCCACCATCCTATCCTGGTATGCATGGCACCCCTCATCCCCATTCTGGCATGCATGGCACCCCTCACCCCCAATCCTGGTATGCATGGCACCCCTCACCCACAATCCTGGTATGCATGGCACCCCTCACCCCCAATCCTGGTATGCGTGGCACTCCTCATCCCCAATCCTGGTATGCATGGTATCCCTCATCCTGGTATGCATGGGCCCCTCACCCACATCCTGCCATGCATGGCAGTCCTCATCCCTATCCTGGTATGCATGGCACCCCTCATCCCCAATCCTGATATGCATGGCACCCCTCATCCCCAATCCCGGTATGCATGGCATCTCTCATCCCCAATCCCGGTATGTGTGGCGCCCCTGAGGGTTCAGTCGCCACAGAGGTACTGCACCTCACCCAGAGGTGTGGTGTCTCCTTCTCTCAGGTAAGGAGGGAGTGCTGCCCGGAACCCCAACACCTGCATCCAACACTACACTGCTCCAGGCCGGCTGGAAGGGCAAGACGCAATGTATGTTTTCTGCTGAGCCCTGTCCCTGGCTGGAGTGGGGGGAACCCAGAGGTAGGGGGGAACCAGTAGTGGGTGTGGGTGAAGGAAGTAGTTTAAGGGAGCACTATAGTAGTAGGTATATATAAAGGGAAGCCATTTTAGGGCAGAGGAGAAGAGTAGTGAGAGGGCAGTTCAGAAGAACAGTCCGGGAGCAGAGTCTCAGCGGGAGCTCTGCTCCACAAGTAGGGGCCTAGTAATAGAGGCCCAGGAGGGGAGCGGAGGAGTAGGCTCCATTCTAAGAAGGGATCCTAGGGGGTACAGCGAGTGCAAGAAGGCACCCGTACGCCCCAAATCTGTCAGAAGACAGAGGGATCGTAGGGCGCAAGAAGGGGACCGGCCCCTGGCCCAGTCGTGTACTCCAGGTCTCGGCTGGAAAAAACGGAGGCTTCTGACTTATATAGTCAGTTGCCGAAGCCGCATTCTAATCCCCAGGAGGGTCAAGCAGGTCGGGGAACTCCGACGCACAGGAGGGACTTCAGAGCACCCGAGCGGGATTGAGAGTGGGCAGCGCAGGGCAGGAGGGAGAAAGACCCAGCGTGAAGACGGTCTAGTTAGGAACACGAGAAAGTGGGGTTCTGCCAGGTACTCCTAATCTGCCTGAGGAAGTGCTGAACCCCTGCCTGGTGAACGCAGCGCGACGTGGGAGTCTGACACCTGTACAGTGCACCAATGGAACTGTCATAAGAACTGTGAGTAAAAACTTGGATAACTGCACCGCACTGCCTCCGTCCATTCTTTATCTGCTCCACCTTTCCCTCACTGCACTACAACGCCCAGCGCAACCACCATCTTACTACACTGCCCTGGAGCCAGCTCTACCTGTGAAGAGCCACACCATCCCTGCTGCCGTAACACCAGCTCCAGAGGACTGCTCTGCAGCCGCGGCTACCCTTTGGTCGCATTCCACAGGTGGCGTCACGAACAATCCCAAAAACCGCATATAAAAGTATCCCCCCTTTTGCTCTGACTGCCCTGGGTCACGGACCGGGCCAGCCACCGTGATATCCCCCGGCGACCAGAGGCCTGGCTGCTGAGTACCCCACGGCCCTGTGGGTACGTCATATGCATGGCACCCCTCATCCCCAATCCCGGTATGCATGGCACCCCTCATCCCCAATCCCAGTATGCATGGCACCCCTCTTCCCCAATCCTGGTATGCATGGCACCACTCATCCCCAATCCTGGTATGCAGGGCACCCCTCATCCCCAATCCTGGTATGCATGGCTCCCTCATCCCCAATCCTGGTATGCATGGCTCCCTCATCCCCAATCCTGATATGCATGGCACCCCTCATCCCCAATCCTGGTATGCATAGCACCCCTTATCCCCAATCCTGGTATGCATGGCACCCCTCATCCCCAACCCTGGTATGCATGGCTCCCTCATTCCCAATCCTGATATGCATGGTACCCCTCATCCCCAATCCTGGTATGCATGGCTCCCTCATCCCCAATCCTAGTATGCATGGCTTCCTCAACCCCACCCTGGTATGCATGGCACTCCTCATCCCTATCCTGGTATGCATGGGCCCCTCATCCCCAATCCTGGTATACATGGTACCCCTCATCCCTATCCTGGTATGTATGGAACCCCTCATCCCTATTCTAGTATGTATAGTACCCCTGAGCCTGGAATGCATGGTACCCAATCCCTCATCCTGGTATGCATGGCACCCCATCCCTCATCCTGGTATGCATGGTACCCCACATTTCTATCCTGGTATGTATGGTACCCCTCATCCCTATTCTGGTATGCATGGCACTCCTCATCCCTATCCTGGTATGCATGGGCCCCTCATCCCCAATCCTGGTATACATGGTACCCCTCATCCCTATCCTGGTATGTATGGTACCCCTCATCCCTATTCTAGTATGTATGGTACCCCTCATCCTAGAATGCATGGCACCCAATCCCTCATCCTGGTATGCATGGCACCCCATCCCTCATCCTGGTATGCATGGTACCCCGCATTCCTATCCTGGTATGTATGGTACCCCTCATCCCTTTTCTGGTATGCATGGTACCCCTCATTCCTATTCTGGTATGCATGTCACCCCTCACCCCCAATCCTGGTATGCATGGTCCCCCCATCCCCCAATAATGGTATGTGTGGTACCCCTCATCCCCCAATCCTGGTATGCATGATCCCCTAACCCCCCAATCCTGGTATGCATGGTCCCCTCACCCTCCAATCCTGATATGCATGGTCCCCTCACCCCCAATCCTGGTATGCATGATCCCCTCACCCCACAATCCTGGTATGCATGGTCCCCTCACCCCCCAATTCTGGTATGCATGGTCCCCTCACCCCCCTCCTGGTATGCATGGTTCCCTCACCCCCCAATCCTGGTATGCATGATCTTCTCACCCCACAATCCTGGTATATGTGGTCCCCTCACCCCCAATCCTTGTATGCATGGTCCCCTCACCCCCCCAATCCTGGTATGCATGGTCCCCTCACCCCACAATCCTGGTATGTGTGGCCCCCTCATCCCTTTCACACTGAACATGCATACAAAAAATAAACAGTTATACTCACTTTTCTTCTCTGTGCTCCAGCGCTTCTGTGTCCTGTTCTGCCGGAGGCCGGGGGAGGAGTGCGGCACCGGAGCACCGCGCGGCCCGGCGCCATTTTGCTGATGACACAATGCAAATGTGTCTTCAGTAACATGGCGCCGGATAGCGATATGCGCATGGGCCGATCCGACGCCTCACTCCTGCCCTGGTCTCCGACGAAGAGAGAGGCGCTGCGGCAACGCTCCTCCTGGTCAGGTAATTATGTAAGTATGGCGCTGGAGATCGCGGTATGCGTTCAGTGTCTATGCATACCGCGATCTCCGGCGCCATACACTCCTCTTACCTGTAACGGCTGGATGCGGTCTTCTGTCTGGAGCCAGACTGCGCGTCACGCATGCGCAGTCTATAAAGGCTTCAGACAGAGACACGCTTAGCCGATTATATTATAGATAATGTCCCCACATCTTCCTTTATATATTACGATGGCCTTACAGCAGTCTATACACAAGATGATGGTCCCCACAGTTCCCTATACACAGTACGGTGCCCACTACAGCCCCCTATAAACAGTATGATGGTCCCCACAGCCCTCTATAAACAGTATGATGCCCCCACTTCTCCCTATATACTCCATGATAGCCCCAGAACACCATATACATAGTATGATGGCGCCACAGATCCCTATATACAATATTATGGCCTCCACAATTACCTATACACAGTATGATGGCCCTCAGCTTCTTATACATAGTATGATACCCCTACAGCTCCCTATGTAGAGTATGATGTCCCTATATCTCATTGTATTCAGTATGATGGTCTCCACAACCCCTCATACACAATATGATCGCCCTATAGCTCCCCATACACAGTATAATGTCCAAGACAGCGACCTACTGTATATACAGTATGATGCTCTCACAGCTCCCTATACACAGTAGAATGTCCATGACAGCCCCCTATGTACAGTATGATGCTCCCACATCTTCCTATAAACAGAATGATGGCCTCACAGCAGCCTATACAAAGCATGATGGTCCCCACTGCTCCCTATACAGAGTACTATGCCCACTACAGGCCCCTATATACAGTATGATGGCCCCCACAGCTCCCTATACACAGTATGATATCCATGATACCCTCTCTTCCCTTTCACCATCTCCATAATATAAAACCAATAAAGATTATGCTTACCCAATTCTCCATCAGCTGCACTTGCTATTTCCACTTCTCACATTAATAAACAGTAGGCCGACACGAGGGGCACGATGTAGTGATGTCTTTGTGTCGCCTGCACTGAGACACTGACATCTCATAAGATGCACACATACAGAAGCCTATGACCCAGGAGACAAGGAGTAATCAGGCAAGGAGCCTGTGACTCCCTGCTCTGTCACGGTATTAAACTGTGTCAGCATCATGTTGAGATCTGGAGCCCCAGACATGAAGTTAATGGCCAGAGCCCCAGATCTTTAGTGATAGCAATGCCCATGGTTGTGACACACATAAAAAATACACTTTTAAGGCCTCCCACTGAATTGTGGTACAATCCCATGAAAAGCGGGACAGTTGGGAAGGAATAGGTGATGATCCCAGTCTGTGGGGCCATGCCCTGCTTGCATGCATAATGGTAACTCCTCATTGTCAAGTTATACATAGAATGTATTGTTAATAGCTATTTACAGAGGAAATGCAAGATATACAAATATAAAAAATTTAGCAATTTTTTTTTTTCATTTTAGGAGAAATACAGGTAATTAGACATGTCCAGAAAAGTGAAAAGTCTTCTAAATTGCTATAATAGACACCATAGGACCTACCTAAGCGGAATATATTTCCAAACTATTTGCAGCAGCTGTCAAAAGTCTAATAAATGAGTACTTACAATGAACAGTAATAAATGATATTCCCAGTGACCTCCATCCGTGAAAACCTATGAGTGGATGTCAGAAGTGCTCGCTGAACATATAATGTACGATAGAAACTGTTAATTGGAAAACTGCGGCCATGAATAAGACTGTGAAGATAAAAGCCAGCAGTAGAACTACTTTTTACTTAAGACACTTTCATGAACATATATCCCGATTCTTCATCCCAGATAAGCGTGAAAGTGTAAATGTGTCTTAAAATGCGTCCTTTGTTCCCAAGTAAGAACTCATCGAATAAAACAAAAGTATCGAAGAGCAAGATAAGGCCATTTACTCCGCCAGATAGCGGCACATTAGTTCTTCAGGGAACATTTTTTTCCTCTTTCAGTTGATAAAAGCTGAAAATGCCTTTGTATTGTCAGAAATAATTACAAGATAAAAAAAGGTCCTTTAAACAATACCCCGACCTTCTAAAGGTGCCGTCTCAAAATTTCTTTTTTTTTTACATTTTTTTTTGGGGGGGAAATGATGCGTTTTCTAAAAGAGAAATCCCAACACACCACGAAATTGCCAACCCATTATCTCTATGGAGAGAGCTCGAGAGATTGCACAGAGCATTGAGTGGCATCGACTCCTTGACTTTTTTTCCACTTTTCTCCTAATACAAATGTGTCAGACAATTATCCTGTATACTGGGAATTATATCGAGTAAAGACATCAGAACATAATGTATATCAATGTAATGGAGGCTTTTTTGTCTGCTTAGTTGTGGGAAAACATCAAGGATAAATTAGATTGTGGGAGCTCTTAATAGAAATAATGGATCACGGAGTGATAATAGATAGAAGTGCTGTTTACTGGACACAGAAATTGTCATAATGTCTCGGCTTCTAAGTTCCAAGTTTCAGCACATTTAGGGGCATTAGGTGCTTGATGTTCTATATTATTAAAAAAAAATGTTTTCCTTTTGAAGTAGCCATATGAGGACTTGTTTTTGTGGAATGAGCAACATTTTGATCTTCATATATTTATTATTAACTCTTTCTGGGGGAGAATAGAAAAAAAACAGCAATTTTGCAAACATTTTTACTATGTTTATTGTGTGGTGTAAATGATGTAAACTTCACTCTACGAGTCAGTACAATTACAGCAATACCAAATTTACAGTTTTAAAAAAGTGAATTACTTAGTTTTGTGGATTGAAAACCAATTAAATGTATCATCTGGCTTTTATCCAAGACTGGTGTCCATCTTTTTAGAGGTCAAGCAAAGTCCAAGGTTTCATATTTTGGACTCTTATTGCCTCATTGATGTTAACTGTAGACATGTCATTCTGTGAGTCACTTCTATTCCCAGTTTATAAAATTTTTATGACGTTTTATTACTTTTTTTCAAAATAATAACTTAAAAAAAATCCTTTTTTTGGTGGCTATATTTTGAAACCGATACCTTTATTTATTTACAGAGCTCCTTGGGGGTCTGTTTTGTATGGAATGACTTATGGTTATGATTGGTAAGATTTTGGGATACATACAACTTTTTAATAACTTTATTTTTGTGGTGATGCTGTTTAAGGAAATAAAGCAATTCTGGTATTTTCTTTATTTTTTTCTTACAGCATTCACTGTGAAGGATAAATGCTAAAATAGTTTTATAGTATGGGTCATTATAGATGCAGCAGTATCAAATATGTGTATGTTTTTCGGGAGGTTGAGGGAGTTCAAAAATGAACCATTTTTTATTGGTAAATTCAGGATTTTTTTCCAATCTTTGATATGATAAAACATTTGCTTGCAATATCTTTTAGTCCTACAAAGGGACTTGAACATGCGGTCTTTTAAATGCGTAGATAATACACTGCACTACCTTTGTGGTGCAGTGTATTATTCCAGTCAGTCAGTCTAAGGATAAGTGTCGGTCTAAGGTGAGTGTAGATTCTCTCATACGGGAGAATCAGATCAATTATATAAATGACACACTGATCAGATTTTGATCAGTCTGATAATGGTGTGATCCAATTCTCTTGGAAGAAGAAAAGATGGAGGAGAAAATGTCTTCATCTTCGCCATTCTGTCAGTTTGTGGAAATCTGACTGCACTCACATGTCATCCGACATGTAAAACATTGAGGAGCTGAAACAGACTAAAATTAATTCAGTGCTGCTCTTCTGTATCAGGTGATAGACCATACTAATAACATCACATTCACACATACCTACCAGCAAGCGGAACTCAAGAGGTATGTGCAGACTTGGTGCCATCAACATCGCTCACCTCCCGACATAGAAGTGAATGGCGCTGGGCAACTACTGCTCGCACAGTATTAAAAGAAAAGATTTACTCTTGTTTTTCCGCAGAAGTAACATCCTTATTGTAAATGGTCTATGTCTCGTATTGCAGCTCACTCCCCTCCTCTTGGATTGACGAATGCGATACCAGACACAACCTGCTGACTGTCTCCAGAACCATTTTTGTAAACTCCGATACGTTTTCTTACACACAGTTATCCCACTTACAAACTGGATGCTGTCCTAAATCTGCTTATCTATACATATACAGTGCCTTGTAAAAGTATTCATACCCCGTGAACGTTTCCACATTTTATTCACATTACACCCACAAACTTAAATGTATTTTATTGGGATTTTATGTGATATACCAACACAAAGTAGCAAGTATTTGTAAAGCGTTAAGGAAATAATACATGATTTTCTAATTATTTTAAGACTATAAATCTGAAAATTGTGACATGCATTAGTATTCAGCCCCCCGTGAGTCAATACTTTGTAGGACCACCTTTTATTGCAATTACTGCTGCAAGTCTTTGGGGTATGTCTCTACCAGTTTTGCTCATCTACAGGCTCAAATTTTTGCCCATTCTTCTTTGTAAACCAGCTCGAGCTCAGTGAGATTGGATGGAGGCGTCTGTGAACAGCAATTTTCAAGTCTTGCCACAGATTCTCATTGGGATTTAGATCTGGACTTTGGGCCGTTCACAAGCATGAATATGATTTTATCCTTAGGACCCGTTGAAGCGCAAGAAGGCGCGAAACGGTCGTCGTCCGGAGGTTTCCTTCCATTATCCCCCTGTACCATTCTCAATGGATCAATAAAGTTGTTAACACATGGATACTTTTTGGCTCATTTTACTACTTGTTTTCTTATAAATTTACAGATGGCTTAAAAATTCTCATGGTAAAACAGAAGATAAGGCTGACATAAAGTAAAGTAATTGCCGTAACATTCCATATAACCCATTTACTCATAGATGACTTTATGCATGTTTTGTATTTAAATGACTAAATTTGATATTTTACATAAGTGTTAAACTTGTCCAATATGGAGAAAGGGAGATAAAGAGACAATGGTTATGCAAAGGAAATGATAAATAACAGCTTGTTGATGTTTTTCTCATTAACAGAAAAAACTTTGAAGTATAAAATGTATACAAAATAGGGATAAAAAAAAAAAGAAATAGAAAGCTGCAGCATAAAAATATTAAGGTTCAAAATGCATGAACTCTGCCTCATCTGCAGTATGAAAGTTATCAATTTTTTACAGTCCACTATGTGTGGCGTTGTGCTGGCGGAACAAGACAAAGAGATGATTGGCTCCTTTGAGAGCGGCTGTTGAAGAATCTTCAGCGAAGAGGAACACAAAAAATCGTCTCACTTGAGAATAATACAGATTGAACAAGAACTAGTTGCTCTATAAACTCCGCATGATGACAAATCTTAAAAGAAGTTAAGCTTCACTGAGGTTATTTTAGAGAGCTATCTGCGGGACAAATACCTGGAAATAAATGAATAAAAATGAGCACAAACAGAAAAAACAGTCAGTTTGTAAGACTTTTTGAATGCTGCTGTAACAATCATGCTAAAGAAAATACCAGGAATAGTGAAAGTGGTGAAGATGTATGCACTGAGAAATTTATGAATAAGTACTGTACTTTTGGAACATTTTGACAATACAGTATATATCTTTCCCTCAACTGTATTAATAAGCATACAGTGGGGGAAATAAGTATTTGATACACTGACAATTTTGCTAGTTTTCCCACCTGCAAAGAATGGAGAGGTCTGTAATTTTTATCGTAGGTACACTTCACCTGTGAGAGAGAGAATCTTAAAAAAAAATCCAGAAAATCGCATTGGATTATTTTTACATAATTAATTTGCATTTTATTGCATGAAATAAGTATTTGACACAATAGAAAAACAGAACTTAATATTTGGTACAGAAACATTTGTTTGTAATTACAATTGCAATTATTTTTGATAGTTTTTTTTTCTCATGGCAGGAGGTGGCCAACAAGAGGGAATTCATAGCCGACTTTTTTCTAAAGGGGGTAATAGTGACACCACTGGAAGAAAGTTTCAATGTGATGTCTAGAAAATCAATAGACTTTTTCTGTATATTATATGTAAATTTAAGATTCTTAATATTGAAGGTTTTCCCCTTCTATATTGAACATTTTCATGTCCAAATGGGAAGAAATGATTATTTTCTCAGATGCCACCCCTGTCCCCTCCCATATCAGGTGGTATGGTCGCTACATGGATGACCTGCTCCTGATATGGGATAGGACAGAGGATTCATCTAGATCAGGGGTCTCAAACTCAGCTGGCCATATGGGCCGCACACGGAAAAACATTTAATTTGGGGGGCCGCATTATTTGCATGACAAAGTGACATTTTTAGTGATACCATTTTATTTTCTATACACCTTTTGAACTGGTCCTCATCTTGCAGACATGGTCTCCCCTCCAGGTCCCCCATATTGCAGACATGGTCTCCCCTCCAGATCCCCCATATTGCAGACATGGTCTCCCCTCCAGATCCCCCATATTGCAGACATGGTCTCCCCTCCAGGTCCCCCATATTGCAGACATGTAGATCTAAATGTGGGAAACAGAGCGCACAATAGGGTGATACCCTATGGAGGGAGAGTAAGAGAGTGTTGGTTACACTCACCTGATGGAGTTGTGACAGGCACAACTCCTATGTAGGCATGAAGAAAACCAGCTGCTGCTGCCCCGTGGCTGGAAGATGAATCCTCCAGGAGATATTGGATCCAGTTGGATAAACACGTAGCTGGGCTGCACTGCTTAAGAGAATCAATTCTTCAGAGATGATGATGATGATGAAAAAGGCTTTTTATTAACAATTCGTTTCAACGCCATACCGGCGTCTTTTTCAAGTTAAAAGTTGTTTTTTTAACTTGAAAAAGACGCCGGTATGGCGTTGAAACGCGTTGTTAATAAAAAGCCTTTTTCATTATCATCATCTCTGAAGAATTGATTCACTTCAGCAGCGCAGCCCAGCTACGTGTTTATCCAACTGGATCCAATATTGCAGACATGTTCTCCCATCCAGGTCCCCCATATTGCAGACATGTTCTCCCATCCAGGTTCCCCATATTGCAGACATGGTCCCCCATCCAGGTCCCCCATATTGCAGACAAGGTCCCCCATATTGCAGACATGGTCTTTATATTGCAGACATGATCCCCATATTGCAGACATGGTCCCCCATCCAGGTCCCCCATATTGCAGACATGGTCCCCCATCCAGGTCCCCCATATTGCAGACATGGTCCCCCATCCAGGTCCCCCATATTGCAGACATGGTACCCCATATCGCAGACATGGTCCCCCATCCTGATCCTTATGTTGCAGACATGTCTCCCATCCAGGTCCCCATGTTGCAGACATGTCCCCCATCCAGGTCCCCCTCATACTGTGCACAGGGCCTCCCTCCCCCCATACTGCGCACAGGGTCCTTATCCCCCCATACTGCGCACAGGGTCCCCGTCCCCCACACTGCGCACAGGGTCCCCGTCCCTCCATACAGCGCTCAGGGTTCCCGTCCGCCCCCATACTGCGCTCAGGGTCCCTGTCCCCCCCCATACTGCGCTCAGGGTTCCCGTCCCCCCCATACTGCGCTCAGAGTCCCCGTCCCCCCATACTGCGCTCAGGGTTCCCGTCCCCCCATACTGCGCTCAGGGTCTCCATCCCCCCATACTGCGCTCAGGGTCCCCGTCCCCCCATACAGCGTTCAGGGTCCCAGTCCCCCATACTGCACACAGTGCCCCCCCTATACTGAGCACAGGTCCCCTGTACTGTATTTCACATGACAGAGAAAAAAAAAAAGATTCTCACCTATCCTCCATTCCCTCAGCGTCCTTTCTGCACCTGTGGCCCGCAGGCACAGACCCCGTAACGATCGCGGCTCTCTGCAGCAGCCGCCGATATCAGAGAGCCGGTCTCTTCGCGACAATACACTGCATTACAGCGCTGATGTCGGCAGCTGCTGGAGAGAGCCGCGATCATTACGGGGTCTATGTGCCTGTGGGCCGCAAGAAGCAGCCGGAGGGGCCGCATGCGGCCTGCGGCCCGTCCCCCCATACTGCGCTCAGGGTCTCCATCCCCCCATACTGCGCTCAGGGTCCCAGTCCCCCCATACTGCGCACAGTGCCCCCCCTATATTGAGTACAGGTCCCCTGTACTGTATTTCACATGACAGAGAAAAAAAAAAGATTCTCACCTGTCCTCCGTTCCCTCGGCGTCCTTTCTGCACCTGTGGCCCGCAGGCACAGACCCCGTAACGATCGCGGCTCTCTGCAGCAGCCGCCGATATCAGCGCTGTAATGCAGTGTATTGTCGCGAAGAGACCGGCTCTCTGCACAGCAATACCAGTGCCAGCCGCCAGCCTATCAGAGGCCAGCAGCTGACATCTGTGCATGGCAGTGACGTCATACGCCGCTGCGCTGGGACGCAGATGTCATTGGTATTGCTGTACAGAGAGCCGGTCTCTGCGCGGCAATACACTGCATTACAGCGCTGATGTCGGCAGCTGCAGGAGAGAGCCGCGATCATTACGGGGTCTTTGTGCCTGTGGGCCGCAAGAAGTAGCCGGAGGGGCCGCATGCGGCCTGCGGGCCACGTGTTTGAGGCCCCTGGTCTAAATCATTTGTGGAATATATCAATAAAAATAGATGAATCTTAAATTTACATATATTATACAGAAAAAGTCCATTGATTTTCTAGACATCACATTGACACTTTCTTCCAGTGGTGTTACTATTACCCCCGTTAGAAAAAAGTTGGCTATGAATTCCCTCTTATTGGCCACCTCCTGCCATGAGAAAAAAACTATCAAAAATATCCCCGTTAGGGAATTGTTTCGGACTAAGAGGAATACCAGTGAAGTAAATAGTGTTGCTCATGAATCCTTTATTGTTGAACAAAGACTACAGCACAGGCACTATCCAAATTGGATGATAAAATGAGCAACTAATATACTGAATAAAATGGGACATCACAATATATTAAAAGAAAAAGAATCAAAGAGAAATACAGAGTCCAATAGAATTACTTTTGTCACCACGTACAGCCCTCAGCTCCCGGCTATTAAAATTATCCTAAATAAATTCATCCCAATACTCTACCAAGATGCCAATCTCAAAAATATTCTTACTAAACCTATTCGATTTGTGGCTAAAAAAGCACCTACACTCGCCAATATATTATCCCCAAGTTTATACATTAGTGAAAATATGAAAAACCTACAAGAAGCAAAATTAACATAAACCCTGTTGTAAGTAAATAAAAAGCAAGTGCATTTAAATAAAATAGGATTCTTAGTAACACTGTTTTTGATCAAAAATAGTATATAAGCCAACCCACCATCGACAAGGTGAACCCGTTCGGTATAGTCCTGCACTGTCTAATATTAAAAACCTTACCATGTGTCAAAGTTGACCTCAATGTGTGAATAAGGGCAGACAAAGGACTGGGTCCCAAACTGTGAACACAAGCCTAGGGAAGCTTTAAATGTATTATCCAGCTCTAGGAAGGGAGGCCACACCAAGGTTTGCACCGAATGCAAAAAATACAAAAAACACAAAATTTGAGCTTGGTTTAAGTTGGTATGCATGTAGCACATCACATAAATGCATGTTTCATGCATTTACGTGCTGCATGTATACCAACTTAAACCAAGCTCAAATTTTGTGTTTTTTTTTTATTAGTGAAAATATGAACAAAGATAAAAGAACATGGTTACACACGAGTGGATTCTTTAAATGCAGACACACTGTCTGAACCTGCTGTAAATTTGTCACGAATACATCACTTTACATCTCTAGTTTCTAAAAAAAACTTATAATATTTCTAATTTCATTAATTGCAACTCACCATTTGTCATATATTTGACAACTTGCAATATCTGCAATATCCAATATGTGGGGTGCACCTGCGGTCCACTCAAAGTCCGCATCAGGCGTCATCTCACAGATGCTACGAACAAACTTACCTGTAAATGTTCTTCAGCTTCCAGACATTTTACGGAGATCCACAATGGGGATACAGCAGCTTTTAGTGTTACAGGGATCAAAAAAGTTAGTAAACCTTTTAAGGGGAGGATACTGGTGCTGTAAGCCAGTGAATAGAGAATCCTGGTGGATTTACCTCCTTAACACCAGATCACCAATGGGGATGAACATGATATAATTTATCATTATGACTAATACTATACATAATACGGTCTCTTTAATAATGTATTAGAGCTTGAATGTGGTTGTTTTCTAAATTTTGATATGTTTTTAATGCTTTTATATTGATACATCTATTTGCTGAGATGGCCCATCTGATTCAACAGGAAATTACATAAATTGTAATAAGGTAGTGCATTTGAGATTAAGCAATGAATAAGGACAAACAATCTGAAACGCGTTTGTGATTTTCATGCCATATGTCCGGTTGTGACTTGGACTACTCAAGCTTCTAATATTTTTTCCAAATAAAATTCTTTATTTTATCTATCCAGATGCTGGATGTTCCCCCCCTTCTTGAATGACTTTCAATACTACAGTATAGAAAAATTTATGCAATCCTAATTTTAACAGCAGTGTAAGGTAGATACTGTAATTTTTGGACTACAAGACGCACTTTTTTCATCCAAAATTTTGGAGGAAAATGGAGGGTGTGTCTTATAGTCCGAATGTGTATAGTCCGAATGGTGTTGCCTTGGCTGTGGATGGGGGGGTAGCGGCAGCGGCGGAGGAGTGAGGCACAGGAGGCAGGAGCTGCGTGCTGCAGCCAACAATGTGCCCACTGCTAAATAAAATTAATATTCACTGCTCCCCATGCCCATGGGCGTGAGGAGTACGGAATATTCATTCTCCTTAATAGTGCGTACAGTGTCAGCAGCAGCCGCCGGCTCTTAGAGCGGCTCGGCTGTCACGTGAGCCCGCTATTAAAGAGCATGAATATTCACTACTCCCCACTCCCATGTGCGTGGGGAGTAGTGAATATTCATGCTCTTTAATAGCGGGCACTCATGATCGGCGAGCCTTTGCAGGAGCTGCGGCTGCCACTGTACGCACTATTAAGGAGAATGAATAGTCACTACTCTCCACTCCAATAGTCCCGGCGTGGAGAGCAGTGACTATTCCGGCAGCTCATCTCAGCGTGTGAGGGCACATGGCAGTGATGTCATGCACTGCTCTCATGGTGAGATCAGCTGCTGGCTGCAGAACAGGACGCAGCGCTGGAGCAGACGGAAGGAAGGTGAGTAGAAATGTTTATTTTTTTGTGTGCAGCGTAATGGGGTTAGGGGTGCCATGCATACCAGGATGGGGGTGCCAAGCATACCAGGATGGGAGTGTCATGCATACCAGTATGGTGATGAGGAGTCCCATGCATACCAGGATGGGGATGAGGGGTGCCATGCATACCAGGATGGGGATGAGGGGTGCCATGCATACCAGGATGGGGATGAGGGGTGCCATGAATACCAGGATGGAGATGAGGAGTGCCATGCATACCAGGATGGAGATGAGGAGTGCCATGCATACCAGGATGGGGATGAGGGGTGCCATGCATACCAGGATGGGGATGAAGGGTGTCATACATACCATGATGGTGATGAGGGGTGCCATGCATACCAGGATGGTTATGAGGGGTGCCATGCATATCAGGATGGGGATGAAGGGGCCATGCATATCAGGATGGGGATTGGGGTGCCATGCATACCAGGATGGGGATGGGGTACCATGCATACCAGGATGGGGATGGGGGACATGTATAACAGGAAGCGGGGCTATACAGTGCCTACAAGTAGTATTCAACCCCCTGCAGATTTAGCTGGTTGACACATGCGGAATTAACTTGGCATTGTGACATTTGTACTGTAGATCAGCCTGGAAGTGGGAAATGCACTGCAGCAAATTTTGTTTTTTGTTTTTGTTTTTTTGTTTTTTTAAAACGTAAAAAGTTAATTCAGAGTGTCATTTATTATTCAACCCCTCAAACCACAAGAATTCTGTTTGGTCCCCCTAAAGTATTAAGAAGTAGTTCAGGTACTAAGAATAAAGAGCTTCACATGTGTGGATTAAAGATCTCTTTTGCCAGCCTTTTCTGACTATTTAAGACCCTCCCCAAACTTGTGAACAGCACTCAGACATGGTCAACATGGGAAAGACAAAGGAGCATTCCAAGGCCATCAGAGACAAGATCGTGGAGGGTCACAAGGCTGGCAAGGGGTACAAAACCCTTTCCAAGGAGTTGGGCCTACCTGTCTCCACTGTTGGGAGCATCATCCGTAAGTGGAAGGCTTATGGAACTACTGTTAGCCTTCCACGGCCAGGACAGCTTTTGAAAGTGTCCTCCCGTGCCGAGGCCAGGCTTGTCCAAAGAATCAAGGCTAACCCAAGGACAACAAGGAAGGAGCTCCGGGAAGATCTCATGGCAGTGGGGACATTGGTTTCAGTCAATACCATAAGTAACGTACTCCACCGCAATGGTCTCCGTTCCAGACGAGCCCGTAAGGTACCTTTACTTTCAAAGCGTCATGTCAAGGCTCGTCTACAGTTTGCTCATGATCACTTGGAGGACTCTGAGACAGACTGGTTCAAGGTTCTATGGTCTGATGAGACCAAGATCGAGATCTTTGGTGCCAACCACACACGTGACGTTTGGAGACTGGATGGCACTGCATACGACCCCAAGAATACAATCCCTACAGTCAAGCATGGTGGTGGCAGCATCATGCTGTGGGGCTGTTTCTCTGCCAAGGGGCCTGGCCATCTGGTCCGCATCCATGGGAAGATGGATAGCATGGCCTACCTGGAGATTTTGGCCAAGAACCTCCGCTCCTCCATCAAGGATCTTAAGATGGTTCGTAATTTCATCTTCCAACAAGACAACGACCCAAAGCACACAGCCAAGAAAACCAAGGCCTGGTTCAATAGGGAAAAAGTCAAGGTGTTGGAGTGGCCTAGTCAGTCTCCTGACCTTAACCCAATTGAAAACTTGTGGAAGGAGCTCAAGAATAAAGTCCACATGAGACACCCAAAGAACCTAGATAACTTGGAGAAGATCTGCATGGAGGAGTGGGCCAAGATAACTCCACAGACCTGTGCCGGCCTCATCAGGTCTTATAAAAGACGATTATTAGCTGTAATTGCAAACAAGGGTTATTCCACAAAATATTAAACATAGGGGTTGTATAATAATTGACCCACACTTTTATGTTTAAAATTTAATAAAATTCAACTGAGCAACATAACTTTTTGGTTTGTAAGATTTATGCTTCTGTTCATAAAACCTACTCTCGTTTGCAGTTTGAAGGCTCTAACTTATTTGCATCTTATCAAACCAGCTAAATCTGCAGGGGGTTGCATACTACTTGTAGGCACTGTATATACCAGGATGGGCGATATTAGTACAGAATTGGGGGACATTACTCCTATAACAGTGTCAGCAGCAGACACCCTCCCCCGTAACAGTGCATCATGACTAGTGTTGAGCCACCCCCGTAGTGTTCGGGTTCGGTTCGGTTCGTCGAACACCGGGATGTTCGAGGAACTGTTCGTCGAACTGTTCGTCGAACACCTTAGAACACCGTCGAACACCGTTAAAACCAATGGCAGGCAAACAAAAACACATAGAAACACATAGAAAACACCTGCAAAGGTGTCCAAAAGCTGACAAACTGCTCAGAAGACACTCTCTTTAAAAAAGCCGGCCGGCAAATTCAGCAGCGGCATACACCGGTACCCGACAATTTAGACAAGAAGGAATAGAGCATCACACATAGATTAGATAGATAGAAACATGTCAGTCACACATATAAGAAGCACAGTGACAGTGTTGGTTACTGCACTTGTCATTTAGTGTAAAGGATTTATTAAAAAAAATATTAGTGTTTTCATGCACCGTCTCTTTAAAAAAGCCGGCCGGCAATTCAGCATCTGTACCCGACAATTTAGAACAGAAAGAATAGAGCTTCACACATAGATTAGATAGATAGAAACATGTCAGTCACATATATAATAAGTACAGTGACAGTGTTGCTTACTGTACTTGTCATTTAGTGTAAAGGATTTATTTAAAAAAATAATAGTGTTTTCATGCACTGTCTCTTTAAAAAAGCCGGCCGGCAATTCAGCAGCGGTACCCGACAATTTAGAACAGAAAGATAGAGCATCACACATAGATTAGATAGATAGAAACATGTCAGTCACATATATATGAAGTACAGTGATAGTGTTGGTTACTGTACTTGTCATTTAGTATTAAAATAAAGGATTTATTATTAAAAAAATTGGCGTGGGGTTCCCCTTAATTTTAGGCTCTAGCGGAGGTTAAGCAGACGGCTGCGGCAGATGTTTGAAGCCTGGGAAGGGGGTAATACCCACGGAGCTTCCCAGGCTACTAATATCAGCCCCCAGCTGAATGCCTAGCCTTTACTAGCTATTAAAATAGGGGACCCCCCAAAAAAAATGACGTGGGGTCCCCCCTGATTTAATAGCTAGCAAAGGCTAGGCAGACAACTGGGGGCTGATATTAATAGCCCAGGAAGGGAGCCATGAATATTGGCCCCCTCCCAGGCTAGAAACACCAGCCGTCAGCCGCCCCAGAAATGGCGCATTCATAGGATGCGCCAATTCTGGCACTTAGCCTCGCTCTTCCACGCTGCCCTGGTGCGGTGGCAGGGGGTAATAGGGTTGGGGTTGATGTCAGCTTATAATGCCAGCTGACATCAAGCCCAGGTTAGTAATGGAGAGGCGTCTATAAGACACCCCCATTACTAACCCCATAGTCAAAGTTAAAAAAAACACAAACACCCAGAATAAAGTCCTTTAATTGAAATAAAGACACAATCCTTTATTGTTCTAAATTAAACCATACTTACCATCACGCCCATTCCAGCTGAAGCCAACGATCTCCTGCAATAAAAGAAAAATAATAAAGCAACCTCATCCTTACCTTTCCATGGTTCCCACGACAGCTTCAGCTCTGCTACATCGAGATGACAGGCTGGACCGCAGCAGAACGCTGCCATCCAGCCTGTCATCCCGCAGACACTGAGAAGCGCAGGCTTGCTTGCGCTGCTCAGCGTCTCTCTGTGAGGGCATCCAGATGAGCCGAGTTAATGTCCAATGAACTCGGCTCACCTCATGCACGTCACTGACAGCGTGGGAAAATTCTCCTGCACTCAGCGCTTCAGCGTGGGAGAATTCTCACACTGAAGCGCTGAGTGCAGGAGAATTCTCCCACGCTGTCAGTGACGTGCAGGAGGTGAGCTGAGTTCATTGGACATGAGCTCACCTTATGCACGTCACTGACAGCGTGGGAAAATTCTCCTGCACTCAGCGCTTCAGCGTGGGAGAATTCTCACGCTGAAGCGCTGAGTGCAGGAGAATTTTCCCACGCTGTCAGTGACGTGCAGGAGGTGAGCTGAGTTCATTGGACATGAGCTCACCTTATGCACGTCACTGACAGCGTGGGAGAATTCTCCTGCACTCACCGCTTCAGCGTGAGAATTTTCCCACGCTGTCAGTGACGTGCATGAGGTGAGCCGAGTTCATTGGACATGAACTCGGCTCATCTGGATGTCGTCACAGAGAGACGCTGAGCAGCGCAAGCAAGCCTGCGCTTCTCAGTGTCTGCGGGATGAGAGGCTGGATGGCAGCGTTCTGCTGCGGTCCAGCCTGTCATCTCGATGTAGCAGAGCTGAAGCTGTCGTGGGAACCATGGAAAGGTAAGGATGAGGTTGCTTTATTATTTTTCTTTTATTGCAGGAGATCGTTGGCTTCAGCTGGAATGGGCGTGACGGTAAGTATGGTTTAATTTAGAACAATAAAGGATTGTGTCTTTATTTCAATTAAAGGACTTTATTCTGGGTGTTTGTGTTTTTTTTAACTTTGACTATGGGGTTACTAATGGGGGTGTCTTATAGACGCCTCTCCATTACTAACCTGGGCTTGATGTCAGCTGGCATTATAAGCTGACATCAACCCCAACCCTATTACCCCCTGCCACCGCACCAGGGCAGCGTGGAAGAGCGAGGCTAAGTGCCAGAATTGGCGCATCCATTTTTCGTGATCTGGGGCTGGTTGATGGTTTATTTTTTGTGTGCCGGGCTGACGTTTTTATTGATAACATTTGGGGTAGATCCGATGTTTTGATCGCCCGTTATTGCAATTTTGCGGCGACCAAAAAACGTAATTCTGGCGTTTAGAATTTTTTTCTCGTTACGCCGTTTACCGATCGGATTAATTCTTTTTTTATATTGATAGATCGGGCGATTCTGAACGCGGCGATACAAAATATGTGTATGTGGGTTTTTTTTTATATATATATTTTATTTTGAATGGGGCAAAAGGGGGGTGATTTAAACTTTTATATTTTTTTATTTTTTTTTATATTTTTAAAAACTTTTTTTTTTTACTTTTTGCATGCTTCTATAGTCTCCATAGGAGACTAGAAGCAGCAACTATCCGATCGCCTCTGCTACATACAGGGGACGAGCAGGTCCCCTGCATGCAGCAGAAATGGTCCTGTGCTATGAGCGCCGACCACTAGGTGGCGCTCATAGCGACAAGATCATGACAACCACAGGCGTCTGCTGCAGACCCTGGGTTGTCATGCACACCCATCGGCGACCCGCGATCACGTGACGGGGTCGCCGGTGGGCGGGGCTTATGATGCGCTACCCGGAAGCGCGCGTTAAATGCTGCTGTCGGAGATTGACAGCGGCATTTAACATGTTAACAGCCGCGGGTGGATCGCGATTCCACCCACGGCTGTTGCGGGCACATGTCAGCTGTAAGAATCAGCTGACATGTGCTCCGTTCAGTGAGGGCTCAGCGCAGCAGCCCTCACTGAACGGGCAGTACGCAAATATGCGTACTAATACGTCCCCGGTAAGTAAGGGGTTAAAATTCTGATCCTGTTGGATATTTTGTGATATGAACAAGATCCCATGAAACTTTCTTCACCATGAGGTAGACATTAGCATTTTGCATGGTGGCATGCAATGGTTCTTACATAATCCTAAGGAACCAATAAACATTTATATGGGTTTTCCAGTTCTCTTCCCTTGGTCCAGGCTGAGGAGTCTGTACTTGGTCTCTCTGTATTATAGTTTATAATAGATATAGGAGCAGATAATATGTGGAGACCTTTATATCAGTGCCTATTATTTATATGCTCAGATGCAGAATTTCTGGAGAATTCTGTTATTGGCAGTGCCGGCAGCGATGTTCCTGCTTTGCCCACTCCATGGCAGTCCTCGGATATGCTGAAGCTGACCAAAGGAACGAGGAACAGAAGGGCAAGGCGACGATGTGGTCAGACGGTCCGAAGTCGGGGCTGGCAGCACAGGATCAGTAAATGTAGCCGACGTCAGGAGCAGAGAGGTCAGACAGGACGTCATTAATGGGAAGCGGAATTCCTGCAGAGACCGGCTACGTCCCCCTAAGGCTAAGTGAATGTCATATGCCGATGCAGCAGTGCTGCAGAAACCGATTCAGTGGTATGGCCTGACGTGGTGAGAAACTGCAATATGAGTAGAGGAGCGTTGAGGAGGCATGCGAGTTACCGTCGTGGCACTCAGCTTCTAATATGTATATTCTTGACCTGTTTTATTAAGAGATAATTAGAAGACCGGACTCTACAAAGCCAGGGAACAATATCAACCCTGAGGTACAGTAAGTACATATAGAATGGACACATCCAGGACCATCAATATTGTCCGAGTCCAACGTGTCCCTGTGATATAATATTAGTACTTCAGATTACATTCTTGTTACGTTTTCTTATTTTTCCTCCTTGTTCTCTCTGTTCACTATAGAAGAATGAGGAGCGGGCACCATCACCACATAAGTTCAATGGCGCCTCTGAGGTTTGTTCTCTAATTACTGATTTATAAGGAATAAGCAGGACAAATACAAGATGAAGTAAATATAACAATTGTGCGATGGTAATAACATCTGAAATACAATCCTGACTACTACACTATAACCCAAGGCCGACCATAGGGAGGAAGGTGCCCGGTACAGAGCCTGGTACTGATGATTTATACTGTATATTACGGTATATTACATATCATACTATTAGATATTAGGTTAGTGACCTTTTGGTATCTGCCCTGTGGGTATAATTAATTTATAACTTTTAGAACTGGAACTCCTAAAATGTGTGCCACCCCAGGAAAATGTATACCAGGCACTATACACTTTTTGCCTGAGGGCTAATAAGTGACATCAGCCACTTTACGTTTAGTGCCATAAGGTGAGGTTTTATATTTAATGGCACATAACTCCATATCATTGTGTTACCATAATCTTATTAATTCAAAATAATCCCCCCCCAATCAATAACTAATGTAGAATTGGGTGTTAATAGGGGTCTCTCTTGTCCGCAGACTATATCTGATATTACAGTCCAGTTCCAGTGATATGAAAGGAATTTCATATAACCCCATTAATATATTGAACAAACCCTTCATCTGAGTTTTCTCCAGATTTCCTTATCCTACCGCAATATTATACTGTATATGGTAACTCTAACCACGGGTCTCTTCCTTAACTCATATATTACAGTATATTCACAGAAGTGATGGAGACTCGACTTCTAGATCCAACGCTACAGGGACAACATCCACCACCAGCATCCGATCTAATCCATCAGTTCGAGGGACTCCTCATCCAAAGTATCTGGTAATTCTATTACTCTAAAATTACAGGTGTCATGATTACACCACTCACGGTGTCCTAAGGAGTGACAACTCTGCTGCCCTTTGGGATCGAGGGCTGGCTGAGCTGTCAGGATTATGAGTGACAGCTCTGTTGCCCAATCTGAGGCTGCGGTGCAAGAATTGTGCTTCTTAGCTCAGCCGTCGTATCTGGATGGGTCTGTGGGATCTCCTCCAGGTGTCATCCATTCTAGGTGATTACAGGGCTATTTAGCACTCTGACAATGGTCAGATCTTTGCCAATTGGAGCTTTGCTCAAGTGGTATGTGTTTGCTTTTTTTTCTGAGTTGTATTCTGACCTCCGTTGACGGCCTTGGAATTAACTTCTGACCACCCCTTTCACTTACCCCTGTGTTTTGATCCGCTACCTTCCTGATACTCTGACCTCGGACTTTTCCCTGACTACGCTTATTTATTTTCCCTCTGTCTATTAGGAGCCTTCTTGGTACTGATCCCGGGCCTCTTGACTATCTTGCCCCACGTGTACAGTGATTAGCGTCACAACAGGGTTATCCTTGGATTTACAAATTAGCCCCTAGAAAAATCTCAGACTGCATCAGTCTTGTTAGATTTTTTTAGGGGCAGTGATACACACAGAGTTTATCATCAGCCGAAAAAAATCCAACATGCCCAATAGGTGTTTTGAACGATAATGATCATTTATTTGTTGGGTATCAGTCAAAATGAACAATCGTTCATCTCATTAAATAGATAGTGATTGATTGTTATTTTGGAAAAACACCATTTTGGTTGACTTTTATCCTATGTGTTTAGGGCCTTTTCTCCTCGGTAATTCACTGCTGCTCTTAATGACAGTGAGAGTAATGAATATTCTTAAGGCCTCATTCACATTAGACTAAAGTCACCCGGATCTGCTGATTTTGGTAAATCAGCCGAAAGTCTTCTGTGGATTCCTGTATGAGGTAAAGCATTAATTGCACAAATATATTACATTTGACTTTCATGTCTTGTTACTTCTCCACGTTTGGAAACTTGTCTTGTATCTTTGTATGTGTTTAGAAGATTTGATTTTATTCTTGGATTTCCACTGAACAGATCCCACGATTTCTACCAGAACTGCTGCTGCCGGGCAAAACCCTAAATACAGCGCTCAGGTTTGATCTGCATTTCTATTCACTTACTTTTCATGCTCATTACATGGTCCTAATTGTCTTTTTTTCTGGTTAGGAAACAGGCCATAGTCTTTCATGTGACTTGACCTACTCTGTATCTTTTGGTGCTTGTTTCTTCTATGGTGTCTTTAACATTAGCCCATTCCCCATCCTCTTGATTGCTGGCACTGCTCTTTCTACAGAGAGCGGAGTCCTACACAGATTATTATTATTATATCAGTATCAAAGAGAACAGGACCAACACTGGCTGGGGTCCATCATCCCGATGCCTTGGTATGTTAGGCCTAACTTGAATATCATTCATGAAAAGACTACAGAAAATCAAACTAATGCTAAAATTACATTATTAACACTTACATAACATGCAACATTTACCTGAACCCAAGAAACTTTAAATAGCACCCGTTAGCTCTCCTGACACGTCTGGTTAGTACTGTATATACAGTACTTGAATTCCTCATGTAATAACTCTGCATTGTGCTTTTCCTCAGCTATTTCGCCTAGAAATGTATAAATACTTTGACAATTGGGTGTTAACATTATCCTTGTCAAAGAGGCGTGTTCCTACACAGTCTAACATTGCTAGCTCTAATTGAACAATGTGAGAGTGTAGGGTCACATCCTCAACTGGTTAGGACCCAGTTGTCAATTTAGGCATATATTTTTTAGAGGAATAATAGAGGAACACAACATGGATTATAAAAATAGAGGCTCCACATTGATATTTCATAGGGAAATCAAGTATTTATTAGATCAGACTAGTGATGAGTGAGCATGCTCGTTACTCGAGATTTACGAGTATGCTCGGGTGTTTTCCAAGTATCTTCAGCGTGCTCGGGTGTTATGTTTGAGTCACTCCGTGAGCACGATTTGCGACTGTTTGACAGCTTTAATACATATGAGGAATGCCTGTTTCTTAGGCATTCCTCCCGTGTATTTAAGACCAGTTTGTCAAGGGGGCGCAACTCCGCTGCCTCCAATCATCAGGACAATTTCGCAATTGACTGATGAGTGATGGACGAGGCCACAGTTGTTTCCACTACTAGCCCGGTTATTGGGGAACTCACAATGAGAACATGGTATATACACCTCCGATTCCAATGCATGGAATATATATATATATATCTATATATATATATATATATAAATATATATATATATATGTGTGTATGTATACAGGGTGGTCCAAAAGTAGGTGGACTGAAAATAATAACATTTATTTTGATTTATATATAAAATTATATTTACTAACACAAGCATAACATTGACAATTAAATTTTATTCTGAACAATAATACAAAAGCCCTTAAATTTTATCAACGCAGGTGCTCAAACTGTTTTCCATTACAATTTGCACAGCTTTGAAGTCTGCCTCTTATGCTTCGACAAACTTTTTTGCACAAGTCTCTTTGGGTATTAATTTATTGAAATGCATCTCTTATATACACTGTGTTCCAAATTATTATGCAAATAATTTTTTCTCAGATTTTCCCAAATTACCTATATGAATTGCAGTCATTGTAATTTTCCAGTCAAATAACTATTAGAGTACAACTGAAAGGTTTTTGTACAAACTGCCTATGATAACAGTATATTTTTTAAAAAATAAAAAACTCAAACTGCACTCAAAATGCATGTTCCAAATTATTATGCACAGCAGAGTTTTCAACATTTTCATTTTAATTACGAACAAAAAAATGGTCATTTTTGAAATTATAAGCATTAGCAGGTTATTACAAACTGAAATCAAATAGTTTTCAACTCAAAACTTTATTCTAGGTGATGTTATATTTGCACATAGGACCCCTTGTTCGAAAGGAGCTTCTGAACTCTCTCGTCCATTGAATTTGTCAGGTTTTGGATGGTTTCTGCTTTAATTGTTTTGCATGAGGACAGAATACCCTCCCAGAGCTGTTGCTTAGATGTGAACTGCCTCCCGCCATCATAGACACTCCTTTTGATGATGCTCCAGAGGTTCTCAATGGGGTTGAGGTCAGGGGAGCATGGGTGCCACACCATAAGTTTGTCCCCTTTTATGCCCATAGCAGCCAGAGATGCAGATGTGTTATGTGCAGCATGAGACGGGGCATTATCATGCATGAAATGATCTCGATGGTCCAGATGGATGGAGTGGAGGATGGCTGGTTGATGGACACCCCATGCAAACACGGCTACGGCGCTAACAAGGAGGAGGTGGAGTATTGTTTTGGGCTGGAATCATGGGGAGAGAGATTGTCGACCCTTTTAGGATCCCTGAAGGGGTAAAGATGAACTCCATAATGTATGTTGAGTTTCTCAAACAGCACTTCCTTCCATGGTTCAAGAAGAAGAACCGTGCATTCCGCAGCAAGATCATTTTCATGATTTAAGCATAATCTCACTAAATTGCAGCCGCCTCTCTGGATCATCCTCCAATAAACCATGAATTATACGTGGACGATAAGCTTTCCATCCAATAGATTTCAGGATTCGCATGATAGAAGCTCGTGAATTTCCCAATTCCAAAGAGGCTCTTCTGGTGGACATTTTTGGACTCTAAACAAATGTTTCAGCAACAAGTTGTTTATTATCTTCTGTACAGACCAGTATTTGGAGCATTAAGGATTGAGCCAGTGGCATTGAATTTGTCACAAATGCGGTAAATGGTTTGTCTCTTTGGGGCTTGAGTACCAAATATTTCAACCCAATTTGCTCTAACGGTTTCAGCATTTTGAGATTTCCAATACTCTGTTAAAATTCATTTTCTTTGATCTGTATTTAAATTATTTAACATTATGTGTAATCTGAATTATCTGAAAAGAAAACAGATTTGGGGGAGATCTATCTGTGAAAACTAGATCTGTGAAACTGGCTCAGTTGCCCTTAGCAACAAATCAGATTCCACCTTTCATTTTCCAAAGAGTCTGTGAGGAATGAAAAGTGGAATCTGATTGGTTGCTAAGGGCAACTAAATCAGTTTCACTTTACACCATGTTTGATAAATCTCCCCCTTCATAACCTTATTACACTTTCTGTCCACCTACTTTTGGACCACCCTGTATATATGCAGGTGCTTCTCACTAAATTAGAATATCATCAAAAAGTTAATTTATTTCAGTTCTTCAACACAAAAAGTGAAACTCTTATATTATATAGAGTCATTACAGACAAGTGATCTCTTTCAAGTGTTTATTTCTGTTAATGTTGATGATTATGGCTTACAGTAAATGAAAACACAAAAGTCATTATCTCAGTAAATTAGAATACTTTATAACAACAGCTTGAAAATTGTTTTTAAAATCTGAAATGTTGGCCTACTGGAATGTGTGTTTAGTAAATACATGCAATACTTGGTCAGGGCTCCTTTTGCATCAATTATTGCATCAATGCGGCATGGCATGGAGGCGATCAGCCTGTGGCACTGCTGAGGTGTTATGGAAGCCCAGGTTGCTTTTATAGCATCCTTCAGCTTGTCTGCATTGTTGGGTCTAGTGTCTCTCATCTTCCTCTTGACAATACCCCCATAGATTCTCTATGGGGTTAAGATCATGCGAGTTTGCTGGCCAATCAAGCACAGTGATACTGTTGTTTTTAAAGCAGGTATTGGTACTTTTGACAGTGTGGATAGGTGCCAAGTGACTCGCCCAGGGGGATATAGGGGGAATTCGGTACCCGGGCCTTTACCTTCTTTGTAGGATGTCACAGCAGTCGGCTCCCGGGCCTGTCCTCTGGGGTCACTCTTTAAAAGGGGGTTTGTTAACAGTTTGTCTCGTGACGCCACCTGTGGTCCCCGGTAATGAGTACCGGCGCTGCTGCAGACCTCCGGGGGTGATGGGATGGCAGCTGGGAAGTCTCTGCTCCCCACAGGCGGAGCGGGCACCCGGGGCAGGGTTGATGGAAGGGATGCAGGTGAGAGGTGGCCCGGTCGGGTCAGGGGGAATGAGGGACACGCACACAGGGGATTCGCTTCAGTTCCTTTACTGGTGTAACGGCAGGTGTGGTCGAGGGTACTTAATAGGAAGGGTGCACTTCAGGACTCTCCCCAGTGAGCGAGTTGTAGGCCTCCTGGTCCGTTTCTTCCTCTCTCTAAGCTTCTGGCCAGCCGAAACTTGGCCTACCATCTATGTTGTTTCGCTCTCTCACCTGACTGCTTGGTAGTAGGACTTTTCTCTGGCAACCACTATCCCTGGACGCTGGGGCCTTAGTGGTTCCTAGTCCTGTAATTGATGGTAGCTTCACGATGACCAGGGGTCTGGAAGCCTCCTGGTATGCCGGTTGTCCCTACTGGGTGTAGAGAACCCTGTAGGCGTGGACCTGGTGTCCGGCTTGTGTCTTGGGGTGAGCCTGAGATGCTCCTCTTCCCCCTTAACTCCTCTCTCCTTTCTCCTTGCCTCGGCCACACTCGAGGCCCTCAGTACAGCAGCAGATGTACTGCGTCCTCACTGCTCTCAGTGTCAGCACACTCTCTGACTGACTAACTGACTGACTAACTGCCTGACTGACTCCACCCTCCAGTATATATATCCCTAACAGGGCTCCCTCTGGTGGAGTGAGGTGGAAGGGTGGAGGTGTCTGTTTGTAGTGAGGGCCTCTTGTGGAGAAGTCCGTCCATGCACACTTTTGGGTCCTGTGGTACCTGTAGTAGCAGGGTGCCACATTCCCCCCTAGTACAATTCAGTACTCCTGGACTGAAGCATTTTAAACAGGTAACAAAAAGTAACAATAGCAATAACAATAACAATAACAATGTTACAGTAAGTCCCGTCACCAGGTGTCCATTTCACTGATGAAGGTGTAACATAAGCAGCATGAGGGACTCGTCTGAAAACCCCCAACATAGGCCCTGGGCGTGGCTACAGGGCATAAGTGATCCAGGTCTTGGATAGAGATGAGCGGTTTTCGACTCGAACTGTTTGCCAATCTCAAATTCGAGCTGTTTTGGGCGGTGTTCGAGCCGTTCGGCGAACACGAACAATTTGGAAAAAATTTGGCTGTTCGAGGTTATGTTTGATAACTGTTCGTGCACCAAAATCATAACTGGATTTTTTCTTAGAAATGCTGAAAATTAATGCTAATACGCAGTTTGAGTGTACAGCGGGGCGGGGAGAGGGGCAGGGGATGGATCTCTGCATAAATAATGAGGATCTCCATTTTTTTTCTCTTTCCTGCATTTACAGTGGGGAGGTGCAATCTGTCAGCCTATCAGCAGCGCACACACGGAGCGAAGTGCTTTTTTTCACACAAGCAAGGGCATGTGTCATTGGCAGTGTATGTCACATGTCCTTGCCCTATAAGACCCAGCCATTTTCCACGTAGCCACCATTTTCTCACTGCTGCAGCTGCGTGTTAGACGGCACCGCTGTTGCTGTGTGCGCTATACTTTGAGTGTTAATTTCAAGCCAATTTTCGCACAAATCTACAGATAGCTTGGGAGTAGGGAATAGTTGTGATTGCAGTCCTTTTGAGGACTAGGTTACATAATTTCCTATGACTTTTATCAGGCAGGTCTGTGCTCTTAAATAGATAGGTTGGGAGTAAAGACTAATTGTAATTGCAGTCCTTTTGAGGGCTAGGTTACATCACTTCCTATCACTTTTATCAGGCAGGTCTGTGCTCTTAAATAGATAGGTTGGGAGTAAAGACTAATTGTAATTGCAGTCCTTTTGAGGGCTAGGTTACATCAGTTCCTATCACTTTTATCAGGCAGGTCTGTGCTCTTAAATAGATAGGTTGGGAGTAAAGACTAATTGTAATTGCAGTCCTTTTGAGGGCTAGGTTACATCAGTTCCTATCACTTTTATCAGGCAGGTCTGTGCTCTTAAATAGATAGGTTGGGAGTAGGGACTAATTGTAATTGCAGTCCTTTTGAGGGCTAGGTTACATCAGTTCCTATCACTTTTATCAGGCAGGTCTGTGCTCTTAAATAGATAGGTTGGGAGTAAAGACTAATTGTAATTGCAGTCCTTTTGAGGGCTAGGTTACATCAGTTCCTATCACTTTTATCAGGCAGGTCTGTGCTCTTAAATAGATAGGTTGGGAGTAGGGACTAATTGTAATTGCAGTCCTTTTGAGGGCTAGGTTACATCAGTTTCTATCACTTTTTGCCAGGCAGGTCTGTGCCAGTGCTGTGCAAGTTTTTTTCACAGCATTTGGCTAAATCTAGCTAAGCAAATCCTTTTTGGCCTCTTGCAGTGTGAGTTAGTCAGTGTAGTAGCCTATCTGTGTTGCAAGCTACACCACCTGTGTATAGAATACAATTTTTTTTACTGCACCTAGTGAAGTAAAACCTTTTGGGCATAGCATCATTCTATTAATCCATCTATACTAACCTCCACCAGGTTGCAAATTCAAAATAATTTTTATCTGCATCTAGCTCTGAAAAAATATTTGGGCTTGGGCTTGTAGCAGTGTGTGGAACTTGTTCTATTAGTCCATCTATACTAACCTCCACCAGGTTGCAAATTCAAAATAATTTTAATCTGCATCTAGCTCTGAAAAAATATTTGGGCTTGGGCTTGTAGCAGTGTGTGGGACTTGTTCTATTAGTCCATCTATACTAACCTCCACCAGGTTGCAAATTCAAAATAATTTTTATCTGCATCTAGCTCTGAAAAAATATTTGGGCTTGGGCTTGTAGCAGTGTGTGGGACTTGTTCTATTAGTCCATCTATACTAACCTCCACCAGGTTGCAAATTCAAAATAATTTTTAACTGCATCTAGCTCTGAAAAAATATTTGGGCTTGGGCTTGTAGTAGTGTGTGGGACTAGTTCTATTAGTCCATCTATACTAACCTCTACCAGGTTGCAAATTCAAAATAATTTTTATCTGCATCTAGCTCTGAAAAAATATTTGGGCTTGGGCTTGTAGCATTGTGTGGGACTTGTTCTATTAGTCCGTCTATACTAACCTCCACCAGGTTGCAAATTCAAAATAATTTTTATCTGCATCTAGCTCTGAAAAAATATTTGGGCTTGGGCTTGTAGCAGTGTGTGGGACTTGTTCTATTAGTCCATCTATACTAACCTCCACCACCTGTGTATGTAATAAAATTGTTTCACTGCATCTAACCCAGCCAATACTTTGGGGCTAATACCACAGTTTGGCCACTCAGCTCTGCTCGATTCCCATCCATTGTTTTTTGTGCAAACAACTCCAGAGTTGTCAATTAGTTAACCACCAAAATGAGTGGAAAAAGGCCTGCTGCTGGGGGAAAGGGGAATAGGCGTGTTGGGAAGGGAAAAAAAGGTTGTGTCCGTGGGGTAGGTGTTAAAGCAACAGTAACATCTGCAGAAGAAAGACCATCTTCCAGCCAAACTAAGATGTCTACTTCTTTTAGCGGACAATGTGATAAGATCCTTTTCTTACGGCCATGGCAATCGCTACAAATTCCAGATGAGGCACAAAAACAGCAAGTGCTCCTTTAAGTGGGCTCTCCTCCACCTCAACTTCAACATCACAAATACTCCAGTCCTCTGAGGTGTCACCCCAATCACACTTGCTTCCTCACAGCTCCCAAGTCTCCAGCTGCCCGTCTGAGTATGGGGTAGAACAGATGGTTGAGTCTGCAGAGCTGTTTACTCATACTATAGCCTTGGAATCAGAGGTCGGCTCCAGAGCTTCTGTGAATCCAGACGAGGAAATGATCTGCACTGATGCCCAGAATCTTTATGAGTCGGATCCAGGACCAGACGCAGAAGGTTCTGACCATAATGTAGACCCTCGTTCCCAAACTGTAACTCCTGTTGGTGGAGACAATGAGGAAGACGATGATGAGACTCAAATACCTGATTGGAGCGACAACTTTAGTTTTTTGTCAGGGCAGGAAGAGGTTGGCTCTGAGGACGACGGGTGTGGTAACACACAGGGTGATGATGACGAGGTTGGAGATCCCACTTACTGTCAACCCACAGTCAGCCAGTCGATGAGGTCAGCAGAGGAGGTGGAGGAGGATGCTAGTGACGACGAGGTCAGGTTGCGCCTTCCTGGACAGAGACGTAGTACTGGAAGCACGTCAACAACGGCATCCTCAAACACAACTCTGCCTCTGACCACAAGTCGTGGTGGCTCTTCAGGTCGCATGGGTGCTAAGCCTTGCATAGCCTGGGCATTTTTTCAGATCGATAAGGATGACCCAACTCGTATTATCTGTAACATTTGTCAGCAAAAGCTAAGTAGAGGCAAAAAAATACATAGTTTGAGTACTTTATGCATGAACCGGCACATGGATATGAAGCATAAGTTGCAGTGGGAAGCTCACTGTGCTACAATGCGGCCTAGCCGGCCGGGCCAACCACCGTCTGCCACATCTTGTGCATCCGCGGCCTCTTCATCCTCTGTGACTGGGGGGACAGCAGTCACACCTGTTTTGGGAAGCAGACATGCCACCTCTTTACCCACAACAGCCAGCGTGATTGGCAGGTCATCATTTTCTTAGGAGGTGGAAACACCAGCTGGTGTTCAGCACTGTCCGACATCGATAGCACCACCTTTGGATCAAGGCAACCTAACATGTCCACCTGCATCTTCCTCACAGACCGGCAGTTTGCCGGGGACACCCTTCTCATCCCCGTCTAAGCACAACAGCCAGCCCTCGGTCCCTCAGATGTGGACAAGTAAAAGACCATTTTCTCCTAGGCATGAGAAAGCTAAGGGGTTGAATTTCACCATCTGCAAGCTCTTGGCTACAGAAATGCTGCCTTTCCGCCTGGTGGACACAGAGCATTTTCGAGACCTTATGTCCATCGCAGTTCCCCAGCACCAGATGCCCAGTCGGCACTATTACTCAAAGAAAGGTGTGCCTGCGCTCCACCAGCATGTCGCATACAACATCACTGCTTCTTTGAGAAACTCTGTGTGTGACAGGGTGCATTTCACCACAGACACTTGGACGAGTAGGCATGGACAGGGGCGTTACATGTCGCTGACTGGGCACTGGGTAACTATGGTGACAGCAGGACAAGGGGCTGCTGTCCAAGTCTTGCCGTCCCCACGAGTTGTGCGTCAATCCTCTTTATCTCAAAGTTCCTCCACTGCTTCTGCCTCCTCAACCTCCTCTCGGTCCTCCACCTGCACCCAAAGCCTGTCTGGTCATGCCACAAGCTTTCTAACTGCGCAGAAGGGATCCTGCACACCTCCTTACTATGCTGGCAGCAGGGCTCAACGTAATCAGGCGGTTTTTACTTTGAAATGTCTGGGAAATGTGAGTCACACAGCTGAGGAGTTGTGGTCAGCTATGGAGAACCAGTTTCATGAATGGTTGTCTCCACTGGACCTGAAACCAGGGAAGGCCGTGTGCGACAATGCTGCAAACCTGGGTGCGGCCCTTCGCCGGGGCAATGTCACACACGTGCCTTGTATGGCACACGTGTTGAACCTGGTTGTCCAGCAATTTTTAGCCCACTATCCAGGACTAGATGGCCTTCTGCAGAGGGCACGGTCGCTGTGTGCTCACTTCCACCGTTCGCATCCCGCAGCTCTACAGAAGTCGTTGGGCCTGCCACTTCACCGGCTAAAATGCGATGTGCCTACCTGGTGGAATTCAACTCTGCACATGTTGCAGCGACTGTGGCAGCACCGACAAGCCCTGGTGCAATACGTTCTGACGTATAGCCTGGGCCAACGAGATCCAGAGGTGCGGCAAATCACACTGGAGGAGTGGTCTCAGATCAGGGACCTATGCACCCTTCTGCACAGTTTTGATATGGCGACGAAGATGTTTAGTGCTGACGATGCCATTATCTGGTGATTTACATGCTGGAGCACATGTTAAACAGAATTCGGAGTCAGGTGGTGGCACAAGAGGAGGTGGAGGAAGTAGAGGAGGAGGAGTTGTATGCGGAAGGGCTAACATCTGCAAGGTCCAGACGGTCGGCAGCACCAAGGCGGCAGGCATGTGACGGTGGGGGAGATGGTTTTACCAGGGCGTATGGTAGCAGCCAAACTAGTGAGGAAGGTGCAGGAGCCCAGGAAGAAGTGGAGGACGAACTGATGGAAGACTCATCAGATGAGGGAGACCTTGATCACATTTCTGTTGTGCGAGGTTGGGGGGAGAGGGCTGAGGAAGGAAGCATGATTGTTACCTCGCCACCAACACAACAGGGACTTGGTGCTCCTGGATGCGCAAAACACATGAGTGCCTTCTTGCTGCACTACCTGCAACATGACCCTCGAATTGTGAGAATTAGAAATAATCCTGACTACTGGGTTGCCACACTGTTAGATCCACGGTACAAAAGTAAATTTGCAGAAATTATTCCTGCCATAGAAAGAGATGAACGCATGCAGGAGTATCAGCAGAGACTGTTGCAGAATCTTACATGTTCTTTTCCCCAAAACACTAGTGGTGCACGTAGTGAATCTCACATTTCCAACTTGCCAACCGTGGGACCGTCGAGTGTTCAGCACTTAAAACGTAAAAAAAACACAGTATCTGCTGGTAACATCAATTTTGCGGAATCATTTCACCACTTTTTTAATCCATCCTTTGCAAGGCCACAGGAGACAAGAAGTCTGACACATTGTCAACGCCTAGAGATGATGGTACAGGAGTATCTCCAAGTAAACATTGAAGCCATGACTGTGTCACTGGACCCTTGCTCTTTTTGGGCTTCCAATCTGGATAAATGGCCGGAGCTCGCCACTTACGCCTTGGAGATCTTGTCATACCCCGCAGCCAGCGTTCTGTCTGAACGTGTGTTCAGCGCTG
The DNA here is from genome assembly GCF_046119375.1 of Phyllobates terribilis. Classification (NCBI taxonomy): domain Eukaryota; kingdom Metazoa; phylum Chordata; class Amphibia; order Anura; family Dendrobatidae; genus Phyllobates; species Phyllobates terribilis. Next base: position 120,457,267 of record NW_027362762.1, on the reverse strand, counting down.
CTGGTGGTGTGCTGACAGATAAGCGCATGCGGCTCTCCACTGATAATGTAGACAGACTCACGTTCATAAAGATGAACAAATCATGGATCCGAAACGACTTTTTTACCCCTGTGTCATCCTGGGGAGAGTAAAAGCTTGATGATTTGTTAAAATCACCTCACCAACCGTTTTAAGCTTTCAAATTACTAATCATGTTTATCTGTATCTTGGCGGGGAAAATAATTTGGGCCTTGTAGCAATGTGCAGTACTGATTCTATTAGGCCATCTTTACTAAACTCCACCAGATTTAAAATTACTAATCATGTTTATCTGTATCTTGGCTGGAAAATAATTTGGGCCTTGTAGCAGTGTGCAGTACTGATTCTATTAGGCCATCTATACTAAACTCCACCAGATTTAAAATTACTAATCATGTTTATCTGTATCTTGGCTGGAAAATAATTTGGGCCTTGTAGCAGTTTGCAGTACTGATTCTATTAGGCCATCTATACTAAGCTCCACCAGCTTTCAAATTAATAATAATTTTTAGCTGCATCTAGCCCGGAAAATAATTTTGGGGCCCCTAGATGCGCAAGACACATGAGTGCCTTCTTGCTGCACTACCTGCAACATGACCCTCAGATTGTCAGAATTCGAAATAATCCTGACTACTGGGTTGCCACACTCTTAGATCCCCCACACTCTTCGGTCAACCTTTTCATTTTAATAAAGAACAAAAAAATGGTCATTTTTGAAATTATAAGCATTAGCAGGTTATTAGAAACTGAAATCAAACAGTTTTCAACTCAAAACTTTATTCTAGGTGATGTTACATTTGCACATAGGACCCCTTGTTCGAAAGGAGCTTCTGAACTCTCTCGTCCATTGAATTTGTCAGGTTTTGGATGGTTTCTGCTTCAATTGTTTTGCATGAGGACAGAATATCCTCCCAGAGCTGTTGCTTAGATGTGAACTGCCTCCCGCCATCATAGACACTCCTTTTGATGACGCTCCAGAGGTTCTCAATGGGGTTGAGGTCAGGGGAGCATGGGGGGTCACACCATAAGTTTGTCCCCTTTTATGCCCATATCAGCCAGAGATGCAGATGTGTTATGTGCAGCATGAGATGGTGCATTATCATGCATGAAAATGATCTTGCTGCGGAATACACGGTTCTTCTTCTTGAACCATGGCAGTAAGTGCTGTTTGAGAAACTCCACATACATTATGGAGTTCATCTTTACCCCTTCAGGGATCCTAAAGGGGCCGACAATCTCTCTCCCCATGATTCCAGCCCAAAACATTACTCCACCTCCTCCTTGTTGTCGCCGTAGCCGTGTTTGCATGCGGTGTCCATCAACCAGCCATCCTCCACTCCATCCATCTGGACCATTGAGCATTGCACGGCACTCATCGGTGAACAAAACAGTTTTGAAGTCAGTCTTCATGTATTGTTTGGCCCACTGGAGCCTTTTCTGCTTGTGTACAGTGGATAGAGGAGGTCGACAGGATGGCTTACGCACAGCTGCAAACCTCTGAAGGACCCTGCATCTTCTTGTTCGGGGGACGTTGGAGGCACCAGCAGCTTCAAAAACTTGTCTGCTGTTATGACAAGGCTTTTTTGCCGCTGCTCTTTTAACCTGACGTAATTGCCTGTAGGAAAGAGTCCTCAATTTTCCCTTATCAGCACGCACACGTGTGTACTGTGAATCAGCTACATACTTCTTGATTGTGCGATGATCAGGATGAAGTGTCTTGGCAATGTTGATTGTAGTCATGCCTTGACCTAAACACTCCACAATTTGTTGCTTCTCAGCAGCCGACACATCCTTTTTCTTTCCATTTTGGCAGAAAATGTAGGCTGCTTAATAATGTGGGACAGCCTTCTTAAGTAGTCTTGCCTTTGATTGTACACACCTGCCAAACTAATTAGCACAGGTGTCTGCAATTGCTTACAGTGATATAAAGAGCCCTGACACAGATCACCATCAATGAGTTTAACTGACAAACAAACAAATTCTTCCCTTATCACTCCTAAACACTTTTTGCATAATAATTTGGAACACAGTGTACATGTGCTTTTCCACAAAACACCAGTGGTTCACGTAGTGAATCTTACAGTTCTAACTTGCCAACCACGGTCTGTATGGAGTTGTTCAATAAAGGGCCCAAAATGAAGATAACATAGACGGGAGAGGTCTCTATGAATACGAATTCCTAAATATTTGATACCCTGTGAGGGCCAGGCAAAGGGAAAGTTGGACTGGATGGAATCCTGTATGGATTTGGGAAGGGAGACATCGAGGGCCTCAGACTTCGCTGCATTGATTGTAAAATTTGACCATGTAACAAAGTGATCTATTTCAGCCATATCAGCAGGGATGGATATATGTGATTGAGTGATATATACTAGGACATCATCAGCAAATGCAGAGCACTTGTACTCGGTGCCTCCCACCTCAATCCACCTAATATTGGGGTTATGGCAAATTGATGAGAGCAGGTGCTCCATCACTAGGATGTATAAGAGAGGGGACAGAGGACATCCCTGCCTTGTCCCATTGGTGATTATGAAAGGTGATGAAAATGTTCCATTTATCTTCAGCCTAGGTGACGTATTGCGATACAGGGCCGTGATTTTGCCTATAAAAGGGTCCACTAGACCCCTACCCCAAGCTTTTTAAGAGAATAATATATGGCGTGCCAGGAGACTCTATGGAATGCTTTCTCAGCATCCAACGAGAGTATCTAATTACAAATTTTTAACTGCATCTAGCCCAGGAAATACTTTGTGCCTAGTAGCAGTGTCTGCTAGTCAGTGGATTATCCCAGCTGTTAAGCAAGCTACACCACCTGTAGTTTGGACACTTAATTTTTTCAAAGGAAATGCTTCGGGCCCACAGGACACTCAGTGAAGAGCATCGGGGAGGCACCCCAAGGCACAGGGGCTGGGACTGGCGGTAGGACGCCTTGCGGTGGACCGCCAAGCTCGATCCTTATAAAAGCTTTTTAACTGCAGCAGCTTTAGTGGACGATACTGGAGCTGGAATTACCGTGGCTGCTGGTATGAGACTTGCCCTCCAATAGATCCTTGTAAAAGGATTTAAAGTGTACTCATTCAAATTAGAGAGACAATTTAAATTAAAAAGATTAGACCTGCCTCCACCACAGGGGGACTCGCTTGACCCACCAGCAGACAAGCACCAGTATTGGGAGAGGGGGGCTGGCCGTCAGGGTCCACCGCGGCTCTGGCACAAACGCGGCGACACGGATGTCCCACGGGCAGGAACGGCCTGGCTGTGTCGGCTTCGCACTTTTTGGTTTTAGAAGGGCATGACATGCCTATATCTGTGTCTCCCCCTCCTTTTACTCCTCCACCTCATTTCTTTTCGCATGACTATATGTACTTGTCACTTTTCCATGTGTTAGTTGTTTCTTCTGAGCAGTTTGTCAGCTTTTGGACACCTTTGAAGTGTTTTCTATGTGTTTCTATGTTTTTTTGTTTGCCTGCCATTGGTTTTAACGGTGTTCGAAGGTGTTCGACGAACAGTTCGGCGAACATACGGGTGTCCGACGAACCGAACCGAACTCAAACACTACGGGGGTGGCTCAACACTAGTCTTGGACTACGTCTTCGGCCACGCCAAATGGGTTCTTGTTCTGTGGTCTGTTTAATATGAAAAAAATAAGGGGGCACTTTGATAAGTGTAACTATGTACAACGGAAAGTTTTCGGTTATTCACCATCCATAACCTACAGTCTTTATACCCTTACGGGTAACTAAATGAACACGTTATTTTCAGTTCACACAATAAATAACAGTAGGCAATACCCAACTGGGTAACTATTTACACGGTAGGCATTTTGTATTTATTCCCTATACCTCCAGGGATTTGGCCTTGTGTACTGCGTGTGGACCTTCGTAGCACTGGGGTGTTACTGGTGTCTGTGCATGCACTCTCTGTTAACCTATCAGATCTACGTGTGGGTAGATTATAAAACTGCCTCAATCTCTCTATGGGACTGGTAAGTACACTGTTTATTGGGGACTCTTCCTGTTCCTGAGCAGGTTCTCCTAGGGCGCTCACAGGTTCTTCTTGTGGTAGAGACTCTTCTGGTGGTTGACAGAAGTGTATCACTGGTATGATAACTGTTCCATCGAGTTGAGGCCAGTCCGCGGGGAAGTCTCCAAGGACTGTATGAACTACATCTTCCTTGGGTTTTTCCGGTATCACAAGAGGTGCTTCTTCCTCCTGTGTCTTCACTAGACCTGGGTTCATGTCATGCAACATTTCTTTGGCTTTTTGGTAATGGGCTGGTGGTATGGGTTTGTAACGCTCCTTAATGGGTGGATGGTTACCGGTGGGTATGTGGTGTTGTACCCCTTTAACCCTCCCAAAATCAAGTGGGTGTTTACTAAACACCTGCTCATATTCCTGAATCACTGTGTAAACACCGTGTTTCTGATGGATAGGAGTGGCGTCAGTCCCAACATGGAGCTGTTGACACCATTCCTCCAGCTGAGCTTCAGACTCATTGTCCTTCACTGCATCCGGTGGGGTCAAGGATTCCACTGTGTGTATGGCATCATTATTCACAGTATACAGTCTGGCAACAGTGGCGTATCGTGGCAATTTAACTTCCTCCTCCCCACAGTTTAGGAGACGTACGGGTACCCTTCCATTGCGTACATCAACTACCCCTCTAGCAGTTAGGAGTTTAGGTCAGTGCTCTGAGTTGATGGGCTCTACTACCATCTGGTAGTTCTGTCCCTTGAGACCTATTGCTGCCCTACACCAAATCAGCATTTCACTCAATGGGGGAATCACAATGGGTATCGGGTCTGTCACCCGTACATTACCAATCTCACCACCTGTTAGCTTTACCTGTTGCTGGTACAGTAGGGCGCGAATTTCCTTCTGGAGCACCTTCCTCTGCCCTGGTTTGGCAGTGTCAGCAATCTGTTGGAGTAAAAACAACACTTCTCCCAAACAGTTACCAACAACATTTGTACCAAGTATCTTATATGAATTTGTATCACCAGAGTTAGATTATATGACAATCAGTTCTTGGTCCTTTAGTTCCACTCTCCCCACCTTCACTGTCACGTCTTTAACCCCTACCAGGTTAAGAGGAAGGCCATTGGAGGCATACACAGAGAGAGTTGGGGCTGGCGGGTGGAGTTCATCCATGGACCAGTACCTTTTGTAGAGGACATCAGGTATGATGGTTACCTGTGAGCCGGTGTCCAGTAGTGCAGGTGTTGCTATGCCGTCCAGCACGATGGACAGGAAAGGCCTTCCTCCTACGAACCGGTCGTACCAGCTTGATGGGCCTGGTTGATCTACTCCTGGGTGTCGGCCCTTGGCCCCAGAGTTTGCCCGTTTAAAGGACAGATCCGCGCGGTGTGGCCTGTCTTGTGGCAACGGTAGCAGATGAGTTCTCCTGGAGGGCGACGTTGGTCGCTGGTCCTCCCACGGGGTGGCATTGTCCTCCTTCTTCTCCTCATCCAGGGGACATCCTCAGGACTGTCGGCGAGTAGGATCCTTCCATCCGGCTCGGGCTCCGTCTGTAGCTGCAGGGCGCTCAGGACAGTGGCCAGGGTTTTACTCAGCTGACGCACTTCAGAGCGCAGGCTGTCCAGCTCGCTAGGGGGCACTGTTTGCGCTTTTGCTTCAGCCGCTAATGAAGGGGCAGTGAGTGCTGTGGCCATTGGGGTGGCCCCACCCTGGTAACGCTGGATAGCAGTATCTGATGTTTCCAGGGGCTGAAGGCCCTTAATAGCCATGTCCTTCAGGGTGTCAAAGGGGGCATTTGGATGATCTAAGGCCCACCACCGGACAGTTCTGCTCTCCTCCTGGGACCTCAACCCCCGGATGAATTGTTCTGTCAGCATTTTGTTCTCATCATGCATGCTGGCTGGACTAACCTGTTTCAGGGCCCGCAGTGCCTCTTGTAGACGCCAGGCATAGTCCCGGATACTGTCCTCAGGTTTCTGGGCACAGTGGTAGAACCTCATCCGAAGATCTGTCTCAGTGCGGTTTTCAAAGACAGGTTGCAGCCTCTTTAATATGATAGATACTGATTCCTGGTCTGTGGCTGGCCAGGTTTCAACTTCCCGCTCTGCGGCACCAGTCAATTGTCCCAGCACAACAGCGGCTCTCTGTTTACCAGTCATTGAGTACATATCCAGTACACCGCATATTTTCCTTTTGAATCCAGACAGGGTGTCTGGATTGCCGTCTTACTGGGGAAGCCATTTCGCTCCGGGCATATACGGCAGGGCCATGGGTATCAATGGAGTCACGACCCCTGCTGGTGGGGCGGCCACTCCGGCCTGAGCAGCGCCGGGTGCGAGTTGAACATCGGGAGCGTTAACTGGTGCTCCAGCGTCTTGCTGTTCGTCGGCCATGGTTGCGCCCCCCTAGTAGCCTACCTTCTCTTTCTTTTTCGGGTAGGCTGCAGCTCCGCAGACGACGGTCTCCTTCCAGGACCTGATGCTTCCTGGTGCTGCATCAGAGCACGAGGCAGGGCTTGAGCTTTGCGCACTACCAACGGTCACGCCTCTCTGGTTCCCGCAGTTACGCTCCTCTTCTTCCCGCGCTGCGGCGCGGTAATGGCGGCGATGTTCACCACAGCTTAAACACAGTTCAATTACGGCACACAGTACCCGGTGGCAATGGGCACGAAATCCTGTTTGTGACGCCAGGAAGAGATGACTCGCTCCTCTGCCCCCTTAACTCCTCTCTCCTCTCTCCTTGCCTCGGCCACACTCGGGCCCTCAGTACAGCAGCAGACGTACTGCGTCCTCACTGCTCTCAGTGTCAGCACACTATCTGACTGACTAACTGACTGACTAACTGCCTGACTGACTCCACCCTCCAGTATATATATCCCTAACAGGACTCCCTCTGGTGGAGTGAGGTGGAAGGGTGGAGGTGTCTGTTTGTAGTGAGGGCCTCTTGTGGAGAAGTCCGTCCATGCACCCTTTTGGGTCCTGTGGTACCTGTAGTAGCAGGGTGCCACACCAAGTCCTGCTGGAGAATGAAATTTCCATCTCCAAAAAGTTTGTCGACAGAAGGAAGCATGAAATGCTCTAAAATGTCCTGGTAGATGGCTGCGCTGACTTTGGTCTTGATAAAACACAGTGGACCTACACCAGCAGTTGACATGGCTCCCCAAGCCATCACTGATTGTAGAAACTTCACACTAGACCTCAAGCAGCTTTGATTGTGTGCCTCTCCACTCTTCCTCCAGACTCTTTGACCTTGATTTCCAAATGAAATGCAAAATTTACTTTCATCTGAAAACAATACCTTGGACCACTGAGCAATAGTCCAGGTCTTTTTCTCCTTGGCGCAGGTAAGACGCTACTGGCTTTGTCTATTGGTCATGAGTGGCTTGGCACAAGGAATGCGACTCTTGTAGCCCATGTCCTGGATACCTACTGTATGTGTACGTATGTTTGTGGTGGCTCTTGAAGCAATGACTCCAGCATCATTCCACTCCTTGTAAATCTCCCCCAAATTTTTGAATGGCCTTTTTTTAACAATCCTTTCAAGGCTGCGGTTATCCCGGTTGCTTGTGCACCTTTTTCTACCACACTTTTTCCTTCCACTCAACTTTCCATTAATACGCTTGGATACAGCACTCTATGAACAGCCAGCTTTTTTAGCAATGACCTTTTGTGGCTTACCCTTCTGGTGGAGTGTGTCAATGACTGCCTTCTGGACATCTGTCAAGTCAGCAGTCTTTCCCATGATTGTGGAGCCTACTGAAACAGACTAAGGGACCTTTTTAAATGCGTAGGAAGCCTTTGCAGATGTTTTTTGTTAATTATTATAATTTACTGAGATAATGACTTTTGTGTTTTCATTGGCTGTAAGCCATAATCATCAACATTAACAGAAATAAACACTTGAAATAGATCACTCTGTTTGTAATGACTCTATATAATATATAAGTTTCACTTTTTGTATTGAAGAACTGAAATAAATTAACTTTTTGATGATATTCTAATTTAGTGAGAAGCACTTGTGTTCTTTTCCATGATTGGGACATTTACGGACTATAATGGACCTTCTTACAGTTGCTATGCACTGCTGTTTAATTGCATTGCTGTAGTGTTTACTTTCCTTAAGTTTGTCCCTTCTCTCTCCCTGTCTCTCTCCCATGTGACTGTGTTGTAGCTAACCCCTCCCTTCTTTTTCCCTGCCTTTTCTCAGTCACTATCTTGGCACCATCAATAGCTCATGTGTTTTATAGCCTGTCTGAGGAAAAGTTTATTTATTATTATTATTTATTATTATAGCGTCATTTATTCCATGGCACTTTACACGTGAAAAAGGGTATACATACAAGAATAATTACAATAATCTTGAACACAATGTGACAGCGACTGGTACAGGAGGAGCGAGGACCCTGCCCACGAGGGCTCACAATCTACAAGGGATGGGTGAGGATACAGTAGGTGAGGGTAGAGCTGGTCGTGCAGCGGTGGTTACTGCAGGTTGTAGGCTTGTCGGAAGAGGTGGATCTTCATGCTCCTTTTGAAAGTTTCCACGGTCGACGAGAGTCTGATGTGTTGGGGTAGAGAGTTCCAGAGTAGGGGGGAAGCAATGGAGAAATCTTGTATGCGTTTGTGGGAGGAGGAGATAAGAGGGGAGTAGAGAAGGAGATCTTGTGAGAATTGGAGGTTGCGTGTGGGTATGTAACGGGAGACTAGGTCAGAGATATATGGAGGAGAATGGCTTTGTATGTCATGGTTAGGGTTTTGAACTGGAGTCTCTGAGCAATGGGGAGCCAGTGAAGAGATTGACAGAGAGGAGAGGCCGGGGAATAGCGAGGGGACAGGTGGATTAGTCGGGTAGCAGAGTTTAGGATGGATTGGAGGGGTGCAAGAGTGTTGGAAGGGAGGCCACAGAGCAGGAGGTTGCAGTAGTCAAGGTGGGAGATGATGAGGGTGTGCACTAGTGTTTTTGCAGATTCATGGTTGAGGAATGTGCGGATCCGGGAGATATTTTTGAGTTGGAGTCGGCAGGAAGTGGAAAGGGCTTGGATATGTGGTTTGAAGGAGAGTTCAGAGTCCAGGGTTACCCCAAGGCAGCAAGCTTGATGGACTGGGGAGAGTGGACAGCCATTGACGTTGATAGATAGGTCAGTTGGGGGAGTGAATGAGATGGTGGAAAGATGATGAATTCTGTTTTGTTCATGTTAAGTTTTAGAAATCTAGTAGAAAAGAAGGATGAAATAGCAGACAGACACTGAGGGATTTTGGTTAGTAAGGAGGTGATATCAGGTCCAGAGAGGTAGATCTGTGTGTCATCAGCATAGAGGTGATAATGAAAGCCATGATACTCTATGAGCTCTCCCAGGCCTAAGGTGTAGATGGAGAAGAGCAGGGGTCCTAGAACTGAACCTTGGGGGACACTGACAGATAGGAGATGAGATGAGGAGGTGGTGTGTGAGTGGGAGACACTGAATGTCCTGTCTGTTAGGTATGAGGAGATCCAGGATAGGGCCAAGTCTGTGATGCTGAGAGATGAGAGAGTTTGTAGTAAGAGGGAAAGGTCCACTGTGTCGAAGGCAGATGACAGGTCTAGGAAGAGGAGGACAGAGTAGTGTCGCTTAGATTTGGCCGTTAGTAGGTCGTTGGTGACTTTAGTCAGTGCAGTTTCAGTAGAATGGTGCGGTCGGAAACCAGATTGTAGGCGGTCGAAGAGGGAGCAGGAGGAGAGGTGGGAGGACAGCTTAGAATGGACATGTTGTTCCAGTAGTTTTGAGGCATAGGGGAGAAGTGATATGGGGCGATAGCTAGTCAGAGAGGATGAGTCAAGGGAGGGCTTCTTGAGGATGAGTGTGATTGAGGCATGTTTGAAGCATGAGGGGAAGACACCAGTTGTTAATGACAGGTTGAAGAGGTGGCCTAGGGCTGGGATGAAGATAATGGTAAGGTTTGGGATGAGGTGGGACGGGATTGGGTCAAGTTTACAGGTGGTGAGGTGTGATTTGGAGAGTAAAGAGGAAAGTTGATCTTCCGTAATGGTGGAGAAAGTGGTTTTGGAGGAGGAGGGTTGAGTAGGTGTGGGGAGGGGCTGTGGGGCTTTAGGCAAAAGCTTTGTCTGATGGTGTCAATCTTCTGCTTGAAGAATGAAGCAAAGTCTTCAGCTGAAATAAGAGGAGATGGAGGAGGCACTTGGGGACGGAGGAGAGAATTGAAGGTGTTGAATAGTTGTTTTGGGTTGTGAGACAGGGAGGATATGAGAGATTTGAAGTATGTTTGTTTTGCTGCAGTGAGTATGGACATGAAGGTAGTGAGGGACTGTTTGAATGCGATGAAGTGCTCATTGGAGTGGGACCTATGTTTCTTTTTATCTGCTCCTGTATGCATTCAACAAGGATTCATGCAAGAAATAAAGCCTCTTCTAAATTCTTCACAACATGCCTGCTTGCAGCCAAGTTAAAGCTATCTGCGACCATCGCTTTCATGTAAGTAAGGTGAAGAGACAGCATCTCACAGAGCCATATAGCGCACTAGTGTTAAATACAAAAGAGCAAATGAAAAACAAAAATTTAAAACAAAAAACAATGGGAGGGAAAAATAGACAAACCTAAAGCTTGCTGTGACGCTGAAAGTGGCACCCTTTACATTAATTTAGTATGGAAACACATTTTGACTCACCTGTGGTAAATAACAAAAGAGATTCACTCGTGATTAATTGTCGGTGCCCATGTGACATGAATTAGCCAATGAATGATGACTTCAGTGTTTTAAAAAGCCATATGGTAGGCCCTGTTACAATGGTGAAGACAAAGGAGGCCATCAGAACTGCTATTATTAGCAAACAGAAGACTTCCAAAGGATATAAGGCCATCTCCAAATACCTTGGTATCCCAGTTTCAACAGTGCACAATATTATTAAGAAGTTTGTCAAGCATGAAACAGTCAAGAACCTCCCTGGAAGTGGGGGAAAGAGTAAAATTGACAAGAGATGTCTTCGAAGGTTGGTGCGAATAATGGAAAAAACACCATGTCAAAACATCCAAAGACCTGAATGCCAACTTGGAACAGTCTGGGGTCATGGTTCCAACAAGTACCATACACCGCACACTAAACCAAGCAGAGCTTTATGGGTGAAGGCCAAAGAAGAAACCATTGCTGAAGAAAAGACATAAAAAGGAACAACTGATCTTTGCGAAAGATTACCCTGACAAACCACAATCCTTCTGTGACAATGTTCTGTGTACAGATTAAACAAAAATAGAACTTTGCTTTGCTGCGTCTGATACTGGAGGCCTTGACCGTATCACAGGAATCAGGAAATCAGAGAATTATCAAGAACTTTTAGAGTGAAATGTACTACCCAGAGTAAGAAAACTTGGTTTGAGTCAAAGATCATGGGTCCTCCAGCAAGACAATGACCCAAAGCACACATCCGTAAGTACACAGGAATGGTTGAAAAAGAAAAAATGGACTGTGTCAAATGGCCAGCAATGAGTCCTGACCTCAATCCCACTGAAAATCTTTGGGATGAGCTGAAATCTGCCATTGGGAAAAGAACTCTGCAAACATTTAAGAGCTTGAACAAACTGCAAAGGAAGAGTGGGAGAAAATTCCAGCTGAGAAGTGCAAGAAGCTTATAGATGGCTACAAGAAGCATTTGGAGGCTGTCAGCAATGCCAAAGGGTGTGCAACCAAGTATTAATTAGGGGTGCATTAATTGCTGCACATGCTGTTTATTCTGTTTCTTCTTTGAAATTGCAACATGGAAGTTGAAAAATAATGTTTTATTGTTGTATTACTTTGGACCACTAATTAAAAAATTCTGAGGATATAACTTTCGTACATTTACATTTATTTCTGAAAATATTGTAGAGTATATAAAAAAATGAAGGGGTGCCATTAATGGTGAGCAGGACTATAGGTCTTTTAAAAGTATATGAGATCCCCAACTTTAGGGATATCTTTGACCTTGGAAGTCCCAGGCAGAAGATATTGTTGTCATGTTCCTATCACAATTTTACCTTTCTACCTTTCTATAGAGATGAAACATGGCATGGATAGCCTCATCCATCTGACGATATTAAGTTGGATTTTTTCGGCTGGCCTTATGGTGATGTGAATGAATGCATTATTGTAATGTATATATCACCCATAAATATTGGATTGATGCTCTACCAATATTCATCACTGACTATTGGCTCCAGCGAGTCTGAGATAATTGCTTTGTACAGAGGAAGCTGATTCCTTTGAACAGAGGAAGCCCCTGTACTTTTCCACTTCCGAGTATATGAATCCTAGGCTTGTTGGCTGGTTCTCATCAGATTCCCTGTGGTAATTAACTGTTCATGGCAGGAGGTCATACTTCAATGGAGGTTGAAGTGTCAACTCTTTCTCACTTCTCCAGTTATACAGTAATTAATCCCATATGTTCAATGTGAGGGTGATATGTCCCCTCTCTAGAGAAATCTTCATGGATTTTACAAATTTTCTCTACGTCATTCATAAATATACAACTGCTTACAGAGAAATATTTTCCCAACCCAACCTGGAGCTAGATACACTGCAATGAAAACATAATAACAATATATATCCACTTTATTTACTATAGCTATTGGCGCATCCAGAGGAAGTTGGCAGAACTGATGTTGTTCCATAAGAGCAATATCAAACATTAAAGCTATCACTGCTAAAACCAGATGATGATGCCATCATTATAAATTGGACTTTGGTTCTGATGACAAACTTCATTGGAATAATTTCAGACTTCTTTAAAATGGGATCAGATCCGAGTGTAGGAGGGCTGTCAAAGAGGAGGAGAGCCCTTCACCTCATAATCAACTAACCCAAACCAAGAACTTCAGTAGGAGAGTCTGAGGCCAGTACAGGATATTTCTCCCATCTCTACTCACACACAGATGCATCACATACTGTAGTTACTAGGCAGATTGTATGTGGCAACTTGTGTTTTTTTTGGTACCTAAATAAAAAAAAAAATCAGCTTTCTCATTTTGTCTCTTAAAAAACTTACCTCCCAAGATGTTATAAGTGCCTCATACTGACAAGAGACTGACTGGTGATTTAATAGAGCAGGAGGCCGAGCTGCTCACCACAAGTGCATGGAGATCTAGTGTGGGCAACTCTGCCGGCCAGAACTGGCACTGAGTTGCCACTTAAACTAATTTGATACTATTAATCTTGGTACCAATAGTATAAACAGGACATCTGTCCACAATGGGAAACTCCCATCATTAGAATTTCCTTAAAAAAGGATTTTCTGCTTTATGATTTTTTTTGTGAAAAAGACATAAAGGCGAATTACTAATATACTGTTGAAATCAGAAGTTTACATACACTATATAAAAATACAAATATGCATTTTCTGACATGAAATCAGAATAAACCTTTCCTGTTTTAGGCCAATTAGGATTACCATAATTTTTAATATTTGCTAAATGCCAGAATAATGAGAGAGAGAGAACATTTTAAGGCATTTTTATTACTTACCGCAAAGTCAAAAGTTTGCATACACTAAGATTACTGTGCCTTTAAACAATTCTGGACTGCCCATATGATGATGTCATGTGTTTGGAACCTTCTGATAGTTTTTTTGGCCAACATCTGAGTTAATTAGAGACACACCTGTGGATGTATTTTAATGCACACCTGAAACACACAGATTCTTTGTGTAGCATCATGGAAAAGTCTAAAGAAATCGGCCAAGATATCAGAAAGAGAATTGTGGACTTGCACAAGTCTGGCTCATCCTTGGGTACAATTTCAAGATACCTAAAAGTGCCTCGTTCATCCGTATAAACAATTATACGCAAGTAAAAACAAGATGGGAATGTCCAGCCATCATACCGCTCAGGGAGGAGATGGCTTCTGTGTCCCAGAGATGAATGTGCTTTGGTCTGACATGTGACTATCGACCCAAGGACAAAAGCAAAAGACCTTGTGAAGATGATGGGGGAAGCTGGTAAGATTGTGTCAATATCCACAGTGAAACGAGTACTGTATCAACAAGGGCTGAAAGGCCACTCTGCCAGGAAGAAGCCATTACTTCAAAAGAAACATAAAAAAGCCAGATTAATGTTTGCAAATGCGCACAGGAACAAAGACCTTAATTTTTGGAGACATGTCCTGTGGTCTGATGAAACTAAAATTTAACTTTTTGGGCATAATGACCATCATTACATTTGGAGGAAAAAGGGAGAAGCTTGGAAGCCTAAGAACACCATCCCAACTGTGAAACACGGGGATGGCAGCATCATGTTGTGGGTTTGTTTTGCTGCAGAAGGGACTGGTGCACTTCACAAAATCGATGGCATCATGAGAAAAGAAGATTATGTGGCAATACCGTAGCATCATCTCAAGACATCAGCCAGGAAGTTAAAGCTTGGGTGAAAATGGGTCTTCCAAGTGGACAATGACCCAAAGCATATGGCCAAAATGGTAACAAAGTGGCTCAAGGATAACAAAGTCAATGTTTTGAAGAGGCCATCACAAAGCCCTGATCTCAATCCTATTGAAAATTTATGGGCAAAGCTAAAAAGGCAGGTGCGAGCAAGGCGACTTACAAACCTGGATCAGTTACACCAGTTTTGTCAGGAGGAATGGGCCCAAATTCCGACCAACTATTGTGAGAAGCTTGTGGAAGGATATCCCAAATGTTTGACCCAAGTCATTCAGTTTAAGGGCAATGGTACCAAATACTAATGAAATGTATGTAAACTTTTGACTTTGCAGGAAGTAATAAAAATGCCTTAAAACTTTCTCTCTCTCATTATTCTGGCATTTGGCAAATATTAAAAATTATGGCAATCCTAATTTACCTAAACGTTTTTTTTCTGATTTCATGTCAGATATTGACAAAAAAATGCATATGTGTCTTTTTATATAGCGTATGTAAACTTCTGGTTTCAACTGTATGTTGATGGGGCAATGTAGGGGGCTTAGTATGGCAATTTGTAGCATAGGGATGCTCTTTATAAAGATGGGTCAGTAATGGGGTCTTCGTGTGGAGATGAGGCAGTGTAGGGGGACTCTGTATGATATGCGGCAGCATAGGGGGCTCAATATGGAGATATACAAAAAAAATGATAAAGTCCGCTCACCTATAAACTCCTTCCCGGTGTTTTCTCCTTTCTGCTCGGAGAGCAGCAGGCTGCTGCATTGAACACAACTTCAGACCAAAATCCAGCGAATGAGGAGACTCCAGTGATGTGGTGCAATTAAAACTTCCATTTATTTGAAGAATGATAGTTCCATAAAAAATGCACTTACAAAAAGAGCAAATTCACACCATGTGGCCAAACAGAGTAAAAAAAAACGCTATGCATTTCAGCTTAGAAAAGCCTTAATCATGGTACAGTAATATGGAGATGGTGCAGTGTTAGGGGTCACTTATGTAGAAATAAGACAGTATGGAGATCGGTCTGAAAGAAGGGGTGGCTCTGTATGGAGTTGGGGTAGTATGTGAGGATTTGGTGTGGAGATTGGGAAGTAAAGGGGGGACTCAGTGTGCAAATGGATCAATATGGGGAGTCTTTGACTGGAGATTGGGCAGTATGGGGATCAGAATGGAGAAGGGGCAGCATTAGAAGGACAGTGTAAAGAACAGGATCAGCATTGGGGGAAAACAATGTGGAGGTCATAGTCCATAAAGAAGGAAGGTGTTTTGGGTATATCTCATAATGGAGGAAAATGTGGCAGTTGTAGTTCACCAGGGCATACAGCATGGTGGTAGTCATAGTAAAAAAAAAAAGTGGATCAGTACGATGGGAATATGTTATAAGAGGGGACATTGTGGACACTATGTAACATAAGAGGCAATGTGGGGTAATTTTTGGGCAAAGAGCACAGTGAGGGGCAATTATTTACCCCGGGTCACAGTGTAGTGCTTATTTAGGGCGCAGTATATTTATTCTATACTTTACTGTACCTATATCTCTCTGCCGTATCTGTGCATTATGAATCATGGTATGAGTTAAAGGCGCCCACTGAGACTCTTTCAGGTTAAAGGGGCCCACAAAAACCTGAAGTCAGCCCTGGAAGGGGGTAATACCCATGGAGCTTCCCAGGCTACTAATATCAACCCCCAGCTGTATACATAGCCTTTCCTGGCTATTAAAATGGAAGACCCCCCCCAAAAAGACGGGGGTCTCCCTATTTTAACAGCTAGCAAAGGTTATGCAGACAGCTGGGGACTGATATTAATATATTGACATGAATAATGGCCCCCTCCGAGGTTAGAAACAGGAGCCCTCAACCATCCCAGAAATGGAGCATCCATAGAACTTTACTGTTCGGGTTCGCCCAACACTATACAGGAGTCCAGTGTTCAGGATCTTATCTTTTGGCAACAGTGGACAATTACAAAAAGTGTTTCTCTCTCTCTGGAGGACCTGTCCTGTCTGGTAATACACAGCCAAACCATTGATTTAAATTGGCAATCTGCAATGCATAATTTCCCGGGTGGGGGCACAACAGCAAAATTGAACACTTATTGCCAGGTTTCCATCGAGATCACAATTGACCACTGGCATCCCACAGGGGGACAGTTTGTGATCATCAGGAAAAATTATTCAAAGGACAGTATAAATAAGTTTCATTATATCTTTGCAAGCCAAGAAATATAACACCACTTGTATTACAAGGAAGGAAAGTCTTCATATAATTTTAAATCTTATGGGTATACTGTATAACATGATATGTAATATTAAGCAACAGATGTAACAATAATGATGTAACTATAATGCTAATTTTTATTACTTTTTAATAAATGTACCTAAAACTATGAAGTCCCTTGATGGCATCTGCTGCCAAATGAGAAACACAAGATCTGGACAAATTCCAATAATGAAGGTTCATATTTAGTTAAGCAGCTCATTACTGGATGTTCAATACCATAAGGTGACTATGCACAGCAACAATAGGGAACAAAGGCCCCGGGCTATGAATTAACAAGGAAACAAAATTGAATATACTATTTGTTGGATTAGCTTGAATCAAAGTATAAAATGCTAGATACTCATATATGCCTACTGTCAAGAATTAGAGAGGATCATGGTTATAGTTCCTTCTATAGCTGATCAATCCTATGATACTTTAAGAGGTAGAGAATTTATATCTCATATCTTGAATGATTGTTTGCGATCCTCAAAGTTAACATTTCTTAATTGCAAATAAATATTAATAATTGGTTCATGGCAATGCCTTGTACAGGAGCCTCCATGGAATAACTGGCATAAAACCCCCTAGGTAAGCCACACAATAGTTGTACCTGTTCTATGAGCATTTCCCATTACTTGCTTAGATAGCCATAGATTGGAACAACAAGTACTACCAAAGTGACGGTTGTAAAATCATTTCTTAACATGACTGCAGATTAAAAATATATACTCAAACATATTTTTGTATTCTGCTTTTATTCTTTTATTCGTTAATTGTTATTGTTCAAATTTTGTTACACGGTTGTGAGGAAAACCATTTTTACAAAGCCGTGAACATTAGTGATGAGCGAGCATCTCACTGCTCGGGATGCTCGGCCCTCGCCGAGTATTTCCGGGGTTGCTCTATATCAGACCTGGCGCCGCCATGCTCGTCACAGTCACTCCGGAATCAGACAGTGTAGGGAGAGCTGCTGCTGAGCTAGGGAGAGATTTGCTTGTCTCTAGTTAGTGTAGGTGTACCAAACTATATTAGAGACACATATCCATCTCAACAAACAGTCCTTCTGAGGACTAGCCCATCTGCAGAGATATCAGGAAGGCAGTGTATATAGGCAGGCAGGGTATATAGCAGACTGCAGTGCATATAGCACAAGAGGCTCTATTCCAGTTTTGTCTGCGGTTGCTGCTCTTAGATATGTCTAGAAATAGGCCCAGGTCTCAGGGGCCAGGAATATTTTTTTTTTAACTTAATCCTCATTATTTGCTTAAAAAGCAATCCAGAGAACACTGTCATTCTGCGCCATTTGCTTGTTGGCACTGCAAAATACAGCAAGGTGCTTTCCATATTACTGCGCTAAAAATCCAGCTATTTAAAACTGTGGTTTGTCCATCACACGGATCACATATAATTGCGCTGAAAATACTGCCATTTCTGGCCTCCATTAAAAAAAATTTTCATTGTGTCAGTGAAGCTATTGACATCAGTTTGCTGTTCAAAATAGTTACCTACAGGCCAGGTATATAAAACTGTGCTTTCTCCGTCACACGGATAACATATAGGTTTTCAGAAAATACTACCATTTCTGGCCTCCATTAAAAAAAAATGTTAGTGTGTCAGGCCAGCTATTTAAAACTGTGGTTTGTCCTTCACACAGATCACATATAAGTTCGCTCCAAATTCAGTCATTTGTAGTGAGCGTGGAAGATATTGTCCTCCATTTAAAATGGGCAAGGCACATGGCAATGGACGGGGAACTGGACGTGATGGTGATGGTGCATGCAGAGGCCCAGGCAGTGGGCAAGCTGAAATTGTGCCACAGCAAACACCCACATCTTCTCGCTCGACCTTCCTGTCCCAATTAATAGGGGACTGCAGAACACCACCTTTGAACACAGAGCAGTGTGAAGAGGTTATTGGTTGGATAGCAGATAATGCTTCCAGTCACTTAGCCACCACCACCACCTTGTCTTCCACACGGTCAAGTCTCAGTAGCTGTGAGTCTGGACCGCATATTCCTCACCCTGAACCTCCTTCCTCCCACCATGCCGAGTGCCCAGAGACAACTGATCCCACACTTGGACACTCAGAAGAGCTGTTCACTTTTCCATTTATAGATACGGGCCTCTCGTCCGGTCCACTTGAAGCGGGGCAAGAGGAGAACGCATGTAGCGATGCCCAAATATTTGAGCAGCCACAGCAACACGAAGGCGACGGTGGGAAACTGTCACAAGAGGTGGACGATGATGAGACACAATTGCCACAGGAGGACCAGAGTGCGGAAGTGGAAGACGAGGTGGTGGATGATATAGTAACTGACCCAACCTGGCAGGACATGCAGAGCGAGTAGAGCAGAACACAGAGGGAGGGAGGCAGAGCACCCCAACAGGCAGGAAGAAGCAGTGTGGTGGCCGCAGAAAGAAGGCAGGCAACCGTTCCCCATAACACCAACACGAAGGAAGTTGCCAGTACAACTGTTAGGTCTTCCCAAGTCTGATTGTTTCTTAAAGACTCTACCGATAACCCCAAAAAGGCCATTTGCACCACCTGCCAGGCCAGCATCAGCAGGGGTGTAAAAACGACCAGCCTGACCGCCACCAGCATGATCAGGCACATGGCAGCAAAGCACCCGACTTTGTGGGCCGAACCCCAGGGTCCAGGAACAGTGTCTGCGGGTGGCACCACTGCTTCTTCCACTGTTGTGCATGCAAGCCAATCCCCTGTCCATGGTGCATGCGAAGATGCCTCCTGCCCTGCACCTGTCATTGCACACTCTCAAGTAGCACTTCCACATCCTTGTCCCAATGCAGTGTTCAGTTGTCCATACCCCAGTCCTTGGAACGCAAATATGCAGCCAACGCCCCACAGGCCACACTACTAAATTCTCACATTTCACGACTGCTTGCGCTAGAAATGTTGCCTTTTAGACTCGTGGAGATGGAAGCATTCCGCAACCTGATGGCGGCGGCCGTTCCTCGGTACTCGGTCCCCAGCCGCCACTATTTCTCCCAGTGTGCTGTCCCCGCATTACACAAGCACGTGTCCCAAAACATTAGCCGTGCCCTCAACAAAGCAGTTACTGGGAAAGTCCACCTAACAACAGACACGTGGACAAGTGCTTGTGGGCAGCGACGGTACATCCCGCAGACGGCACACTGGGTTAACATAGTGGAAGCCGGGACCCACTCGGACCTTGGGACGGAACACGTCCTCCTGACACCAATGATCGTAGGCCCTAGGTCAATCAAGGTTGACCCTGCACCTCCTCAGACTCCTCCTCCTCTTCAGCCTTCATCTCCGAAATGACCACATCAGTCACAAGCTGGAAGCACTGCAGCACTGCCTCGGCCAAGTGACAACAGGCTGTGTTGAAGCTAATATACTTAGGTGACAAACCACACAATGCTGAAGAGTTGTGGACAGCTCTGAAAGAGCATGCAGATCTGTGGCTCACATCGCTGAACCTACAGCCAGGCATGGTCGTGTGTGACAATGGCTGGAACCTGGTGGCGGCTCTGAGGCGAGCTCACGCACGTACCATGCCTGGCCCATGTGCTTAACCTCGTGGTTCAGCGGTTTCTCAAATCCTACCCGGAGCTGCCAGAACTGCTTGTTAAAGTACGCCGCCTGTGTGCCCATTTTAGAAAGTCAGCTACAGCTTCCGCTGCCCTTGCAGTGTTTCAGCAGCGTTTTCAGCTTCCGTCTCACAGACTGGTGTGTAATGTCCCCACGCGTTGGAACTCTACACTGCAGATGTTGGGAAGGATTTGTGAGCAGAAGAGGGCAGTTGTTGAGTACCAGCATCAACAAGGCCGTCGGTATTCAGTTCAGACTCCACACATAAGACCTCAGGAGTGGACATGGATGTCAGACATATGTACCACCAAGATGATGAGCGGCGATGATGCCATAATTAGCATCACCATCCCGCTTCTCTGTCTTCGGAAATGCTCTCTGCTCACAATCAAAGAGGATGCATTGCAGGCGGAGCACGATGAGAAGGAGCACGGAGCCACACAGGGTGATTACACACAGCCTAGCCTCATCTCTTCCAACGTGGATTGGGTGACAATGAGGAGGAGAAAGAACAGGAGCTAGTTTCATGTGCTATAGACGGTACTACCTGCACAAATGTCATACCGTCTGTTCAGCGTGGATGACCTGAGGGCAGAGAGGAGGACGACGAGGAGGAGAGCATGGTCAGTCGTCATCTTGGTGAGGACACGGAAGTCTTGCCTGTTAGAAGTCTGGCACGCATGGCTGCGTTTATGTTACGCTGCCTTTCTCATGACCCTCGCGTTCTCAAAATTTTGAGTGACAGTCATTACTGGTTGGTGACACTTCTAGATCCACGCTACAAGGAGAAGTTTATATCTTTTTTTCCTGAGGCGAACAGATCTACAAAAATGGGGCAGTACGAGAAGGCCCTTGTTACAGAACTATTAAAAAAATTCTGAAAACGCTGGCGGCAGAGGTCATAGTTCGTTGGCCAACCAAGGACTACAGGCGAGAGAGACACAACTCCAATCCAGCAGAGGCAGGGGAACACTGTCAAAGTTCTGGGAGAATTTTCTCAGCCCCTCCCATCGCACAAGCTCTGAGGCACGGGATACTCTCAAAAGGAGTGCAAAGTTTGGGAAAATGCTGCGGGAGTACCTTGCCGACCGTACCAACGTCCTCCGTGATTCCTCTGTGCCTTATAATTATTGGGTATCCAAGGTGGATACGTGGAATGAACTGGCTCTATCCGCCTTAGACTTCCTGGCCTTCCCTGCTGCTAGTGTTTTATCAGAGCGGGTTTTTAGTGCCGCTGGTGGAATTATAACTGATAAGCGCATCCGCCCGTCAACTGAAAATGCTGACAGGCTGACTCTTATAAAAATGAACAAGGGCTGGATTGGGCCAGGCTTCTCAACACCATCGAAAGATAGCAGCGTAACATAAAATCAAATCTAGTGTCTTTTTTTGGGAGGTGTATTCCCATGCACCTTTTCACACCCACACATGGGTATACTCTTCCTGATTTTGGCTATTTGCTCTTCTCCTCATCCTTCTCCTCATCCTCCCCCCCCCCATATCACCAGGTTGACCGTGGTCCTTGATGCAACACCCACATAATTTTTTAAAGGGTGTTTATGATGCCCGTAAAAAATTTTTATACTATATGTTCATGTATACCCCCCAGGGGTAAATGTTTGTCAGCCCATACACTTAGTGCATGGGCATTACAAGTATAGGAGACCTGCTCCGTTCTAATGGGAACATTTTTTTATGAGGCCCTCTAAGTCTCTTCCAAGGGGCATTGGAGTGCCTCCCAATTTTTGGCAGCCCTTGCATTCACTGCATAGGCCAACACTATGGGAGACCCTCTCCTTTCTAATGGGAATTTGTCGTTACTGTGTCCCTGCTCTATGTGTCTTTAAATTGTTAGTGGGTTTTTTCCTAAATTTTTTCAGCCGTTGGACTCACTGCATAGCCTATAACTGTATAGCAGACCCACTTCTTTCTAATGGGAACATGTCGTACTCGTTACTGTGACCCTGCTCTATGTGTCTTTAAATTGTTAGTGGGGTTTTTCCTAAATTTGGTCAGTCGTTGGACTCACTGCATACCCTATAACTGTATAGCATACCCTCTCCTTTCTAATGGTAAAATGTCGTACTCATTACCTTGGCCCTGCTCTATGTGTCTTTAAATTGTTAGTGGGGTTTTTCCTAAATTTGGTCAGCCGTTGGACTCACTGCATACCCTATAACTGTATAGCATACCCTCTCCTTTCTAATGGGAACATGTCGTACTCGTTACTGTGGACCTGCTCTATGTGTTTTTAAATTATTAGTGAGGTTTTTCCTAAATTTGGTCAGCCGATGGACTCACTGCATACCCTATAACTGTATAGCAGATCCTCTCCTTTCTAGTGGGAACATGTCGCACTCGTTACTGTGGCCCTGCTCTATATGTCTTTAAATTGTTAGTGGGGTTTTTAATAAATTTGGTCAGCCGTTGGGCTCACTGCATACCCTATAACTGTATAGCAGACCCTCTCCTTTCTAATGGGAACATGTCATACTCGTTACTGTGGCCCTGCTCTATGTGTCTTTAAATTGTTAGTGGGGTTTTTCCTAAATGTGGTCAGCCGTTGGACTCACTGCATACCCTATAACTGTATAGCAGACCCTCTCCTTTCTAATGGGAAAATGTCGTATTCGTTAATGTGGCCCTGCTCTATGTGTCTTTAAATTGTTAGTGGTTTTTTTTCCTTAATTTGGTCAGCCGTTGGACTCACTGCATACCCTATAACTGTATAGCATACCCTCTCCTTTCTAATGGGAACATGTCATACTCGTTACTGTGGCCCTGCTCTATGTGTCTTTAAATTGTTAGTAGGGTTTTTGCTAAATTTGGTCAGCCGATGGACTCACTGCATACCCTATAACTGTATAGCAGACCCTCTCCTTTCTAATGGGAACATGTCATACTCGTTACTGTGGCCCTGCTCTATATGTCTTTAAATTCTTAGTGGGGTTTTTCCCAAATTTTGGCAGCCCTTTCAGTCACAGCATGGACATTACCACTGTAGAAGACCCGCTCCTTTATAATGGGAACATTATTTTTACTGAGACCCTGCTCTATGTCTCTTCAAAGGGGTATTGGGTTGCATCTGAATTTTTGGCAGCCCTTGCAGTCACTGCATACACCATAACAGTATAGGAGACCCACTCGTTAATAATGGGAACAACAAAGCACTCTCTAACAATAGCGAGTGCCAACTGCTTGCCTTTTAAGAATAGTAAGGGCCGCCTGATGGCCCTATAAAAACAGGCTTTGTGACTTTCCCTCCATCATAAATGAAACAGGCAGGATGTGTCTGATGATGTGTCACACACCACATGGCCAGATAAGGTTGTAAAATGTTAAAATGACATTTCCCGGTGAATGCATTTGTCTTAAAAAAATAACGTAAAAAAAAACAAAACAGTAGGATCTTTCTTTAGTGTAAAAAACAGAATCGCAATGTAACCTCAATGTAGTCACATTGTTCAGCTCCTGCACCTCCATCTCCGAAATGACCACCTCAGTCACAAGCTTTAAGCACTGCAGCACTGCTTGGCCAAACGACAACAGACTGTGCTGAAGATAACATGCTTAATGCTTAGGTAACAAACCGCCCAGCGCTGCAGAGTTGTTGAAAGCTGTAGCACAGCAGCCTGATCTGTGGCTCTCACTGCTGAACATACAGCCAGGCATGGTCGTGTGTGACAATGGGTGGAACCTGGTGATGGAGAAATGACAGCCAGAGTAGATACGGTTTCCCTCTATGTCAGTCCTTTCACCGAGCTAAAGAATATGGCTGTGGCGAAATACAACTCCCACTGAGAAGCTGTTTCAGATTGAAAAACATTGGGCCCACCAAAGGATTTGATTCTGAGGGCTCACCTTTTCTTCCCCGCTCAAGAGCCCCATAGCAGCTGCAAAGTTAGCTCTATCATGAACAACCCTGCCGAGAAGCAGTCCTGGCTAAGATAAGTGTGTGGGAAGGTTCCCGGGCATTCTATGGCTCCTTTTTTACAAAGGTGGAAACCCACGCAAACACGAGGAGAACATACAAAATCCTTGCAGATGTTGTCCTTGCTGGGATGTGAACCCAGGATCCCAGCTCTGCACGGCTTCAACGCTAACCACTGATCCAATGTGCTTCCGTTCACCCTCTTATATCTAACAGGCTGGAGAAGCTTGTACCTACTGCCACTCTATCTCCAGCTCCTTTGTGAGAAACTAATGTATTTGGGCAGCCACTCAGTTGACCAAATAAAATTCCTGAGACGGAAATTGGGGATGGCTTCGCTACTGGTACTGTGGGCAGTGCTAATACCATGGCATCGTACCATAGTTTACTGGAAATATTCCAGGCTGGTATGAGGCAAGCAGATTCCCACAGAAAAGTACCAGCAGTAATGTTCAGGGACCCGCACTTGTAGAAGGCGGATACAATACCGGAAGAAATAGTGGGGACCAAGTATGGTCACCCTGCTGCCGCCGGCATGAGGTTGTGAAAAGCTTCCGCCTCCATAAGCCTAAAAGGCCACATTTCAAGTGCAAGCAGCTGCCCAGAAATCTGGCAGTTTAGTATTGCTATACTCACTGCACATGTTGTGACCTGATTTGCCGGCAATACATTAAGTCAGTATTTTGCCGCCAAATGAGCAGAGCAGTCACATACAGGACTGAGTAGCAGTCCAGAGAACACCGTTTTTCTGCTCCATTTGCTTGTTGCCACAGCAAAATACAGCCAGATTCTTTCCATATTACAGTGATAAAAATCCAGAAATTTGTAGTGAACGTGGAAAATATTGGCCTCCATTTAAATTTTGTTGCAGTGTGTAAGTGAAGTTATTGACACCAGGTCGCTGTGAAAAATAGTAACCTACAGGCAAGCTATTTAAAACTATGGTTTTCCCTCACACATATCACATATCACTGCGGTTCAAATCGAGCCATTTGTAGTGAACGTGGAAAATATTGTTCTCCATTTAAAATGGGCAAGGCGCGTGGCAAGGGACGGGGAAGTGGACATGATGGTGATGATGGTGCATGCAGTGGATGAGGCCGAGGCTGTGGGCAAGCTGAAATTTTGCCACAACAAACACCCACATCTTCTCGCTCGACCGTCCTGATCCAATTAATAGGGGACTGCAGAACACCAGTATTGAACACAGAGCAGTGTGAAAAGGTTATTGGTTGGATAGCAAATAATGCTTCCAGTCACTTAGCCACCACCTCCCTGTCTTCCACACGGTCAAGTCTCAGTAGCCGTGAGTCTGGACCACATATTCCTTACCCTGATCCTCCTTCCTCTCACCATGCCGAGTGCTCGGAGATAACTGATCCCACACTTGGACACTCCGAAGAGCTGTTCAATTTTCATAGATTCGGGCCTCTCGCCCAGTCCACTTGAAGCGGGGCAAGAGGAGATCGCATGTGAGATGCCCAAATATTTCAGCAGCCTCGATCACACGAAAGCGATGGTGGAAACTGTCACAAGAGGTGGATATTGATGAGACACAATTGCCAGAAAGTCAGGAGGAGGACCAGGGTGCGGAAGTGGAAGATGAAGTCACTGACCCAACCTGGCAAGGTGACATGTCAAGCAAGGACAGCAGCACACAGGGGGCGGGAGGCGTAGCACCACAACAGGCAAGAACAAGCAGTATGGTGGCTGCAGACAGAAGGCGGGCAACCGTTCCCCGTAACATCAACACAATGGAAGTTGCCAGTATAACTGTTAAGTCTTCCCGAGTCTGGTTGTCTGGTTGTTTTCTAAAGACTCTGCTGATAACCCCAAAAAGCCCATTTGTACCACCTGCCTGGCCAGCATCAGCAGGGGTAGCAAAACTAGCAGCCTGACCATCACCAGCATGATGAGGCACAGGGGTCTGGCAACAGTGTCTGCGGGTAACACCACTGCTTGTTCTGCTGTTGTGCGTGCACGCCAATCCCCTCTCCATGGCACATGCCAAGATGCCTCCCACCCTGCACCTGTAATTGAACATTCTCAACTAACACCATCAGCAAGCATGTCCATGTCCTTGTACCAGCGCAGCATTCACTTGTCCCTACCCCAGTCCTTGGAACGCAAGTGCAAATACGCAGCTAACGCCCCACAGGCCACACTACTAAATTCACAAATTTTGCGAATGCTTGCTCTCGAAATGTTGCCTTTTAGGTTCGTGGAGACGGAAGCTTTCCGCAACCTGATGGCAGCAGCCATCCCTTGGTACTTGGTCCCCAGTAGCCTCTATTTCTCCCGTTGTGCCGTCCCCGCATTACACAAGCACGTGTCCCACAACATTAGCCATGCCCTCAACAACACAGTTACTGGGAAAGTCCACCTAACCACGAACATGTGGACAAGTGCTTGTGGGCAGGGATGGTACTTCTCGCTGACACACTGGGTCAACATAGTGGAAGCCGGGACCCAGTTGGACCTTGGGACGGAACACGTACCTCCCAACGCGAGGATTGCGGGCTCTGGGTCAATCAGGGTTGCCCCCACATTCTACAGCTCCTGAAACTCCTCCTCCTCCTCTTCAGTATCCATCTCTGAACTAACCACATCAGTCGCAAGCTGGAAACACTGCAGCACTGCATCGGCCAAGCGGCAACAGGCTGTGCTGAAGCTAATATGCTTAGGTGACAAACCACACAACGCTGAAGAGTTGTGGACAGCTCTGAAAGAGTAGGTAGATGTGTGGCTGACACCGCTGAACCTACAGCCAGGCATGGTCATGTGTGACAATGACCGGAACATGGTGGCGGCTGTGAGGCGAGACAAGCTCATACAAGTATCATGCCTAGCTTATGTACTTAATCTCGTGGTTCAGCGGTTTATCAAAACCTACCCGGATCTGTCGGATATGCTTGTCAAAGTACGCCGCCTGTGTGCCCATTTTAGAAAGTCAGCTACAGCTTCCGCCATGCTTGTCGTGCTTCAGCAGCGTTTGCAGCTTCCAGCTCACTGAATGGTGTGTGATGTCCTCACACATTGGAACTCTACACTGCAGATGTTGGGAAGGATTTGTGAGCAGAAGAGGGCAGTTGTTGAGTACCAGCAATGCACCAACCCACAGGGTCACAGCCAGGCCCATTAATGGTGTGTTACTTCCTTCTAACAAAAGGGGGCCGGCTGCGTCCTGGTGTGCATTTTTCTTGAAACCTTGGCTGGTGAGTACCATTGCATCCCATCTTCTCCACTCAAGTGAGCAAAGGTGGATGACATGTACCGAGTGTTTAGACAGATACAATCTACCTCCCCAACATTATTTCCAATATGAGCAAATCAAACTATCCATTATGGCCAGTTTAAAAGATGTGACCTTTGAGGTCTCCCAAAATGTCTTGGATGTCATTCTGTTGTCTCCAATGGGTACCCCTTCAATTTCTGTCCTTTATTCTGCAATGAGATCCAATCTACTAGGAGTTCACCCAGATACATTCTTCAAATACTAGAGACAACAGTTGGAGGATGTGGAAATCTCTGATAAGATCAAGTCAGGCTGGAATTTAATAAGAAAACACATTATAAACGAAGCATGGAGAGAAATGCAATATAAAATCATGCATGGTGCCATCTATGCATTTAACATACCTAAAAAAGACCCGCTTTCAAAAAGGCTAACAGCTTGCCCTAAATGCTACCTTCCACTATCCGACCTCATGCACGGCCTATGGTCATGCCCGGCTTCAGTTTCATATTGAGGACAAGTATCAGCAATGATCGACACCATATGGGGTCCGGGTTATACTCTTTCCCCTTATCTAGCCTTGTTACGTTTTTGGAACAACACAAAAAACCTTGAGGGGAAGAGGGGAAACCCTCCGAAATTGCTCCACACCCTACTTATCCTGGCAAAAAAACAATTACTTAAATATTGGCTAGAAACCAACACCCCCCCCCCCATTGAAGAGTTAACAGCTCAAATGAAACATTTTATAGGAATAGAGCAACAAGACACCCTTAGCAATAAGGAAAAGCAAGCTAGCAAATTTCTTCCAAAATGGAAACAGTTTATTGTAAATTGCTGCTCATTGAATGAAAAAAAGAAAATGGTGGAACCCTTCACTTTGACAGTGTGGTACATTCTGGAAGATCTTGGGGATAGCCTAGGTCCATTACGCATGGATTGAGGGGGACGAGGGGGAGAGAGTGGAATGGAGGGATCATTTGGTGAAGGTCTATAATACTAACATAGGTGGTCTAATCTAACAAGATGGCTTCAATAAATCAGAGTATAAACTGGATTGCATGTTAATTAAACTGATGTAAGTTACATTGTTATTAAGTTTTTATATTATATTGTTTTGCTTTACCAATCAAATATGTAAGAACTATCTCTTTATACCCTTTCTGCGAACAGGCATCTGATTATCACCTTAATCTGGTAGGTATGTCTTGTTTCTTTTTGAAAAAAGTTAATAAAAATTATATATACTTGTATATATATGTATATATATATATATACAGTACAGATCAAAAGTTTGGACACACCTTCTCATTTAAAGATTTTTCTGTATTTTCATGACTATGAAAACTGTACATTCACACTGAAGGCATCAAAACTATGAATTAACACATGTGGAATTATATACTTAACAAAAAAGTGTGAAACAACTGAAAATATGTCTTATATTCTAGGTTCTTCAAAGTAGCTACCTTTTGCTTTGATGACTGCTTTGAACACTCATGGCATTCTTTTGATGAGCTTCAAGAGGTGGTCACCGGAAATGGTTTTCACTTCACAGGTGTGCCCTGTCAAGTTTAATAAGTGGGATTTCTTGCCTTATAAATGGGGTTGGGACCATTAGTTGTGTTGTGCAGAAGTCAGGTGGATACACAGCTGATAGTCCTACTGAATAGACTGTTAGAATTTGTATTATGGCAAGAAAAAAGCAGCTAAGTGAAGAAAAACGAGTGACCATCATTACTTTAAGAAATGAAAGTCAGCCAGTGCGAAAAATTGGGAAAACTTTGAAAGTGTCCCCAAGTGCAGTTGCAAAAACCATCAAGCGCTACAAAGAAACTGGCTCACATGAGGACCGCCCCAGGAAAGGAAGACCAAGAGTCACCTCTGCTTCTGAGGATAAGTTTATCTGAGTCACCAGTCTCAGAAATCGTAGGTTAACAGCAGCTCAGATTAGAGACCAGGTCAATGCCACACAGGGTTCTAGCAGCAGACACATCTCTTCAACAACTGTTAAGAGGAGACTTTGTGCAGCAGGCTTTCATGGTAAAATAGCTGCTAGGAAACCACTGCTAAGGACAGGCAACGAGCAAAAGAGACTTGTTTGGACTAAAGAACACAAGGAATGGACATTAGACCAGTGGAAATCTGTGCTTTGGTCTGATGAGTCCAAATTTGAGATCTTTGGTTCCAACCACCGTGTCTTTGTGCGACGCAGAAAGGGTGAACGGATGGACTCTACATGCCTGGTTCCCACCGTGAAGCATGGAGGAGGAGGAGGTGTGATGGTGTGGGGGTGCTTTGCTGGTGACACTGTTGGGGATTTATTCAAAATTGAAGGCATACTGAACCAGCATGGCTACCACAGCATCTTGCAGCGGCATGCTATTTCATCCGATTTGCGTTTAGTTGTATCATCATTTATTTTTCAAAAGGACAATGACCCCAAACACACCTCCAGGCTGTGTAAGGGCTATTTGACCAAGAAGGAGAGTGATGGGGGGCTACGCCAGATGACCTGGCCTCCACAGTCACCAGACCTGAACCCAATCGAGATGGTTTGGGGTGAGCTGGACCGCAGAGTGAAGGCAAAAGGGCCAACAAGTGCTAAGCATCTCTGGGAACTCCTTCAAGATTGTTGGAAGACCATTTCCGGTGACTACCTCTTGAAGCTCATCAAGAGAATGCCAAGAGTGTGCAAAGCAGTCATCAAAGCAAAAGGTGGCTACTTTGAAGACCCTAGAATATAAGACATATTTTCAGTTGCTTCACACTTTTTTGTTAAGTATATAATTCCACGTGTGTTAATTATTGTTTTGATGTCTTCAGTGTGAATGTACAATTTTCATAGTCATGAAAGTACAGAAAAATCTTTAAATGAGATGGTGTGTCCTAACTTTTGGTCTGTACTGTATATATATATATATATATATATATATATATATATATATATATAAAAATATCATGGATAGCCAGAAGAACAAACAAATCAATTTTGGAATAAATCAAGCCAGACACTCGAAGCAAGGATCACCAAGCTAAGACTTGCCTACTTTGGACACATCATACAAAGAGAGCAATCAATGGAGAAGGACATCATGGTCTGAATAATAGAAGGAACAAGGCTAAGAGGAATACCAGCAACCCGATGGCTTGATACAATCAAGATAATGGTAGAACAGACCCTGGTGGACCTATCTTGGCTTGCACAAGATTGATCTTCCTACAGATCCCTTATCCATCAAGTTGCCATGGCTCGAGACCGAGCTAAAGGCCGTTAAAAAAATATATATATATCACTTTGTTCACTAAATTACCATTGCTGCTCATATTTTTTTTCACCATGCTATACAACGTGTATCATTTTCATCCTAATATTACAGTCATATAGATTATTGAAATTGTAAATGTAAATGTAATTGTGTTCAAGCTTGTAATTTTGCTATATGTATTATATATATCTTTTTTTTGTAATAGATATCTTTTTTTTGCCTAAGTATATATTGATGTGAAGTGAAAAAAGTTTTGTTAGGTCAGGTTTTACTTCAGAAATGTAAAAAATGTGTCCTGAAGAGATACATCAAAATTGCAATGATTTTATATGATGCCTTTGATCCTGTATGTAGCAGTCAGCCTTAAAGGGACTCTGTCAGCACAGAATGACTGTTCAAACAACCAAGTACAGGCGCTTGGTGCTTCACTGCAGGGCCAGTCATTTAAATACACCTTCCCACCTGCTTGTTTTCCATCTATTTCCACTATTGTCTGACTCTATGAAGCCAGAAGCTGTCAATCAAAGAAGAAGGGAGTGGAGAGTGAGAGAAAACAAGCAGGTGGGAAGGTGTATTGAAGTGATTGGCCCCACTGTGAAGCACCGATCGGCAGGACTTAGTTTGAACAGTCATCCTGTGCTGATAGAGTCCCTTTAACTTCCCTGGGTTTGACATTAATATAGCAACCTACGTACTAGATAAGAATTTCTTTAGTGGATTTATATAAATACAAGAAAACTGGTGAGATGTGTAATAGAACATCAAAGTAATTAGCAAGGGTCGCACAGACATAGATAATCCTCAGTGTGAAATCAATTTCAGTAATGAATGTTGAAGAGAATTTCCTTTTAAAATATAATTTTCTCTTCTAGCTTCCTAAAACTCAACATGGATAAAATCAATGTGTTTCCCTTTCTATTAAACCCTACAACCAAAACTATCAATCATATTTGCAGGCTCCCAGTCTCATAAGTTGGCTGCCTCTGAATAACCTTTGCTTGTACCCTGTTCTTCATATAACATATTGAAGCCCTTACCACTTATTTCCCAAATCTCTTCTTTCCCCAACTTTGGGTCAGCAAAAAATGTTTTTACATGATTTCCCAACATCCACCTTAGATTGCTGCATCATTCTGTGTTGCGTTATGTCAAGAGCTCTTGCATTTCTGTAATCCATTACAGACATGGTGCCTTTTGTCACGGCGGAAACTTGCATGGCTCCTCAGCGCCGCCCCACTCACCATGCGGTTTCTGCTTGCGGCAAGCCGTTCTACTAAAGTCTGTTTCCTCCTGCACTCCCCTGTATACCTGCTGCAGCATCAATCTGGCCATAGGAGGGTGTGGCCGGTCTCTGCAGGAATTTAACCCTGCCATGTCTTACAGAGATCTGGCTCCCCAGCCTATCCCATGCAAGCAGGTTCTATTTAAGACAGCTCCTCCCACTATTCCTGGCCTGAATGTTGGTTCCTACCCTATTTGTTTCCATGCATGCTATCCTGTAGTCTGATTCTCGCTACTGACCAAGCTAGTTTTCCGTCCTGTCTGACCTCTCCGCTCCTAACGCCGGCTATTCATACTGATCCTGTGTTGCCTGCTCGACCTCGGACCGTTTGACTACGCATTGTCTTTGCCCTCCTTTACCGCACCGCTGACGCTCTGGTCAGCTGCTGCAGACCTGTGGACTGCCCTGGAATGGCACTTGGCAACTACCTGCAGCCAAGCCTAATTTCACCACCAGAAACTCTAGTGAACACCAGGTAGTCGCTTAGTCATGCCCCTCCAGGGTTAGTCCAGCCCATGGCGCAGTGGGTCTACACCCACCAGCATTACACCTTTTCTGCCTCTCATCTCTGCAAGACACTCTAGAGGCTACCCTAGTGGTTTTCCAACAATTTATCAACACCAATGATGATGTCTGTAAAGCGCTGTGGAAATAAATGGTGCTATATAAGTGAGTAAAATAAATAAATAATAAGCTGATGCAACATAAAATTATTTGTTAGGTAAAAATTACAAGCACAAAAGTTACCATTGCCAAAAACTATATATTCTGTGTTGCATTCACAACTGGTGTCAGAAATGCTGAAGAAACTTGGGCTCCAATACATCAAGACTGGTGATTTTCAAGCTAGTCTTGATGAGGGGGCGGGGTGGAGTGCAAGGTGCCTAATTCATTAAGAGACGCATGTCTGCTAAAGAAGCCCTCCTCCTATCAAGTGTTTTATCCGCTTAATATATTTCAGTCATCATATTATATAGCACTGTGTACTTACAATTGCTCATTTTATCTTTCTACCCAGCTAATTCTTCTCTTTTCTCTGCTCTATGTAGAAACAGGAAGTCTCTTTTATTTGCAAAAATCATTCCACACTCCTGACCCAGCTGCTCCTTCCCCTGGCCAGGGGACTTATGAATCATGCAGGGGAAATTGACCTCCTGTTTCTACATAGAGCTTAGAAGGATTCAGCTAGTCTGTTTTTAATCAAGGGATGTCCTAGACCTAATGGAAAAGAGAAGAATTAGCTGGGTAGAAAGTCAAAATGAGCAATTGTATGTACACAGTGCTATATAATATGATGACTGCAATATATTAAGTGGAAACAAATTTTGATGTAAGTGCTTCTTTAGTGAATCAGGCGAGCCGTGAAATGGCATGCGGTCATCACAAATCTTACTCCAGTCAGGGACTAGAGTAAGATTTGTGGTGTAAAGAATGCCACTACTTATCATGAATTTGATGCGCACGGGGTCACCATGCTTCATCCCAGTTCCGCCCACTTTGTTGGAGCTAGACAGAAATATTGTGAAAATGCCAAAAGTCGCAAGATTTTTGCACATCCTCGAGTTTTTACACCAAAATTCTGTCGTAAAGGCTTTGATGAATATGGGCCACGGTTTCAAAATGTCACAGTCATAAATCCTACTAAGGTGCTGAGGTACTCTACAAACAATAGCAAAAATAATAACTTCTGAGACCTTTCTAACTGAACATCTTCACAAGTGTACACACAAATTATTAGGACAAAACATTGAAAATTAACTTCAACCAAAACTTATAAGTTTCCACACAATGGTAAATCCAAAGTTACAGCAGTAAAGTTTGCACAGTGTCCTGTTTTTTGTTTTTTCATTTTACAGTAATAATAATATTTTTGTTTGTTGTAGTAACATAAATATGTATTTAATTATCTAAAAAGTCCCTAAGTCATTTGCAAAAAATTTGCAAAAAAAATAACAATTGGAGTGTTTAGGGCTAGCAAGTCATGCGTGATAGATGTTGGACATCAGGGAAACACGCGGAGGTGCCAGTGTCATTGTGGTCCCAGGCAGATCCCAATGTTGATGTTGTAGCACTGAATGCTGTGCTGTTATGTGGGCTGGAGGGAGTAAAGGGCTGTCTATAAAAATCTGTTTGGTACCAGTATTTTTGCAGTTCGTCTGGCCACATGGAATGCTTGTGTAGGGGATCAGCCCTTACTAGACGTTGAATACACTTTGGTTTTAAGAAACCATGCTCCCTTCCGGGTTTTCTACTTGTGGACTGGTCCCCCCCTGCTTCTTGGTCTGTGCTGAAAGAGGGAAATGAACCAGGAAGCAGAGAGACCTCATGTATGTCTGAGGGAGTCTCTGGAAAGATAAGAGTGTGGACTTTATCAAGATTTGTTGTCAGGACTGTGTCAAGAGTAGAGAAATCCATCCCTTTTTGTAGAACGTTTTCCCCGAAGGCTGGTGACCTGAGGTAAAACAAAACACAGAGTATCAGCCATTTTACCTCAGTGAACGTGAAGCAAGATTTGCCTGCCTGCAGAAGGACGAGATCCAATATACAGAGGAAAGGTCTTGAGTGACGTGATTCTGCTCGGTCACACCAGGAACAAGCGGCGGCTGCCATCTGCTTCTGATCTGCACAATAGTGAATGACTCACCGGTGGTGAACTGCGTTAGGGTTTAGTGTAGTTTTCTTTAGTTAGGACGTAGTAGCAGTGTGGCCCGATTAGCGGAAAGCCAGATAGGGGATTAGCATAGAGTAGTTTGTAACTTGATGTGTACTGTTGTATTGAACTTTCATTGCCATACCTGGAGCATAGTTTTGTGACTCGCTTCAGCTATAATTTCATATATATATACGTTATTAGTATTGTCTTTGTAAATGCTGTTATTCTCGCTTCCCAGCATATAATCCCTTTGTACATAATAAAGCCGGTGTTTTGTTTCAGCCTTCTCGTCTGCTGTGCCGTACTTGAATCCTGCTTTGCGGTGTTCTTTGGACACCACTACACTGGGGGAGCCTGCTTATAGAGTATGTATAGAGTAAGCCCACACCCAGCCACTGGAAGAGTATGGTTGGCACAGATAAGAAGTTGGTGACAGAGCCTTAGAGGAGCCGCATAGTGAGGCTGAGGATTCAAACCGGCAGATCCATGATGCATAACAAGGCGTTAAGTTGGCATTGAGGAGAAGCTGGTCAATTATAAAGAGAGAAAGTCTGTGGGAAACTATTAGCTCTTAGGAGGAGTGTTGAGCGAACATGCTCGACACTGCTTGGTACTCGCCTGAGCATCACGCTACTCGGGATGTTCGGCGAGCACCGAGCATTTCTGGGTTACTCGGGCGGGAGCTCGGGTCTCCGCCCTGCATGTTTGGCGATCTTTACAGAGCCAATGAACATGCAGGGATTGCCAGCCAGTCACTGTAATGCCGCAGCCATGTTGTTTCTGGGCATTACAGTGATTGGCTGGCCGCACAGCGTCACCTCGAGTATTTAAAACCGGGCGCCGCCATCTTGGACACAGTCGCTCCGGATCAGACAGTGTAGGGACAGCGGTGCTGATTTAGGGAGAGATATATCCTGCAAAATAGTTAGTGTAGGGTCTGTAAAGGCTGCCAGATCAAACAAACAGTCCTTCTCAGGACTAATATCCATCCCAGGTATATCAGGCAGGCAGGCAGGCAGGCTGTATAGGAGACGCAGTGGTTATACCAGCAAACGCTGCCTTACAGTCCTGTGTGCTGCTCCTGTTGCTGAAATTGCTGGATTTAGCTCCAGGTCCCGGGGGCCAGGAAAAATCCTTTTTTCTATCTAAATCCTCTTTTTTTTTCCTCCTTCACAATGTACAAATACCCATCTTATTAACCTTTTGGTGCCCCCCCCCCCCCCAAAAAAAAAAAAGTGTGCCTCTGATTTTTCAGACACAAATATATCTGTTGAAAATAGTCTGGTGTAGGCCAGAGAAATAGAAGTGTGGTTTTGCAGTTCTATGGGCCATTTGTATCTAAAAAAAACAGTTTGAGTGTGTCGCTCACTGTTCAGCCGCAAATATATATATATTTTAAAAAGCCTGGTATACACCAGTAAATTATTACTGTGGTTTTGTTGTTCCACGGTAAAAAATCTCTATTATCCTGTTTTTGGCATTTTTTGCTGTATAAAAATAATAATAGTGTCTCCCTGATTTTTCAGACACAAATATATCTGTTGAAAATAGTTTGGTGTAGGCCAGAGAGACAGAAGTGTGCTTTTGCTGTTCCACGGTAAAAAATCTCTATTATCCTGCTTTTTGCATTTTTTGCTGTAAAAAAAAAAAAAATAGTGTCTCCTTGATTTTTCAGACACAAATATATCTGTTGAAAATAGTCTGGTGTAGGCCCGAGAAATACAAGTGTGGTTTTGCAGTTCCACGGTACAAACCTCTGTATTATCCACTTTTGGGTCATTTGTATCTAAAAAAAACAGTTTGAGTGTGTCGCTCACTGTTCAGCCGCAAATATATATATATTTTAAAAAGCCTGGTATACACCAGTAAATTATTACTGTGGTTTTGATGTTCCACGGTAAAACATCTCTATTATCCTGTTTTTGGCATTTTTTGCTGTATAAAAATAATAATAGTGTCTCCCTGATTTTTCAGACTCAAATATATCTGTTGAAAATAGTCTGGTGTAGGCCAGAGAGACAGAAGTGTGCTTTTGCTGTTCCACGGTAAAAAATCTCTATTATCCTGCTTTTTGCATTTTTTGCTGTAAAAAAAGAAAAAATAGTGTCTCCCTGATTTTTCAGACACAAATATATCTGTTGAAAATAGTCTGGTGTAGGCCCGAGAAATACAAGTGTGGTTTTGCAGTTCCACGGTACAAACCTCTGTATTATCCACTTTTGGGCCATTTGTATCTAAAAAAAACAGTTTGAGTGTGTCGCTCACTGTTCAGCCGCAAATATATATATATTTTAAAAAGCCTGGTATACACCAGTAAATTATAACTGTGGTTTTGCTGTTCCACGGTAAAAAATCTCTATTATTCAGGTTTTGGTAGTTTTTTCCGTAAAGAAAAACAGTAGTGTCTCCTGACTGTTGTGACACAAAAATATATCTGTTGAAAATAGTCTTGTGTAGGCCCGACATCCCAGTGTGGTTTCGCAGTTCCACGGGTCAAATCGCTGTACTATCCAGTTTTAGGCCTTTGGTATCTAAAAAAAAATCAGTTTGAGTGTGTCGCTCACTGTTCAGCCGCAAATATCTCTATTTAAAAAAGTGTGGTATACCCCAGTAAACAATAACTGTGGTTTTCCTCTTCCACGGTTCTAATCTACTCTTTATTACCCTTTTTCCATTGATAGTGCAGGTGTAAGCTATTTTACTTCATTTACAATGGGCAAGGCGCGTGGCAAGGGACGTGGAAGTGGACGTTCTGGTGATGGTTCGTGCAGAGGACGGGGCCGTGACCAAGGTGAAAATGTGCCACAACCAACAGCCACATCTTCTCGCTCCCACTTCTTGACCGAATTACTAGGGAAGCACAGAACAACACCAGTATTGAGAACTGATCAGTGTGAACAGTTATTAATTGGATAGCAGACAATACTTCCAGTTACCTGGGCACCACCACCTCCGGTCTGTCTTCCACACGGTCAACTCTTAGTAGCCGTGAGTCTCGACCGCATACTCCTCCTCACCCTGATGCTCCTTCCTCCCACCATTCCGAGTGTCGTCAGACAGCAAGTGATCCCACACTTGGACACTCTGATGAGCTATTCACTGGTCCATTTCCATATTTGGGCCCCTCGCCTGATACGCTTGAAGTGGTGGAAGAGGAGATCCCATGTTGCAATGCCCAAATATTTGAACAGCTTTTGCTGGGAAAGCATAAACAAATACCATGGGACACCCACTCCCCAATAATGGGACTTATGTTTGTAATATGCTGTACTGCATGGCTCTTGTAAGGGGCATTGCAAGTTGCTCCGTCCTAATTTTTGGCAGCTTTTGCTGGGAAAGCATAAGCAAATACTATGGGAGACCCACTCCCCAATAATGGGACTTATGTTTGTAATATGCTGTACTGCATGGCTCTTGTAAGGGGCATTGCAAGTTGCTCCGTCCTAATTTTTGGCAGCTTTTGCTGGGAAAGCATAAGCAAATACCATGGGACACCCACTCCCCAATAATGGGACTTATGTTTGTAATATGCTGTACTGCATGGCTCTTGTAAGGGGCATTGCAAGTTGCTCCGTCCTAATTTTTGGCAGCTTTTGCTGGGAAAGCATAAGCAAATACTATGGGAGTCCCACTCCCCAATAATGGGACTTATGTTTGTAATATGCTGTACTGCATGGCTCTTGTAACGGGCATTGCAAGTTGCTCCGTCCTAATTTTTGGCAGCTTTTGCTGGGAAAGCATAAGCAAATACTGTGGGAGACCCACTCCCCAATAATGGGACTTATGTTTGTAATATGCTGTACTGCATGGCTCTTGTAAGGGGCATTGCAAGTTGCTCCGTCCTAATTTTTGGCAGCTTTTGCTGGGAAAGCATAAGCAAATACCATGGGACACCCACTCCCCAATAATGGGACTTATGTTTGTAATATGCTGTACTGCATGGCTCTTGTAAGGGGCATTGCAAGTTGCTCCGTCCTAATTTTTGGCAGCTTTTGCTTGCAAGGCATAAGCAAATACTATGGGACACCCACTCCCCAATAATGGGACTTATGTTTGTAATTAGAGATGAGCGTTGTTCTACTCGAACTGTTCGCCAATCTCAAATTCGAGCTGTTTTGGGCGGTGTTCGAGCCGGTCGGCGAACACGAACAATTTGAGAAAAATTCGGCTGTTCGAGGTTATGTTCGATAACTGTTCGTGCACCAAAATCATAACTGGATTTTTTCTCAGTAATGATGAAAATTAATGTTAATACGCAGTTTGAGTGTACAGCGGGGCGGGGGGAGGGGCAGGGGATGGATCTCTGCAGGAACAATGAAGATCTCCATTTTTTTTTCTCTTTCCCGCATTTGCAGTGGGGAGGTGCAATCTGTCAGCCTATCAGCAGCGCACACACGGAGCGAAGTGCTTTTTTTCACACAAGCAAGGGCATGTGTGATTGGCAGTGTATGTCACATGTCCTTGCCCTATAAGACCAAGCCATTTTCCCCGTCGCCACCATTTTCTCACTGCTGCAGCTGCGTGTTAGACGGCACCGCTGTTGCTGTGTGCGCTATACCTTGTTAATTTCAAGCCAATTTTCGCACAAATATACAGATAGCTTGGGAGTAGGGAATAGTTGTGATTGCAGTCCTTTTAAGGACTAGGTTACAGCATTTCCTACGACTTTTATCAGGCAGGTCTGTGCTCTTAAATAGATAGATTGTGGGAGTAAAGACTAATTGTAATTGGAGTCCTTTTCAGGACTAGGTTACATCAGTTCCTATCAGTTTTTGCCAGGCAGGTCTGTGCCAGTGCTGTGCAAGTTTTTTTCACAGCATTTGGCTGAATCTAGCAAAGCTAATCCTTTTTGGCCTATTGCAGAGTGTGTTAGTCAGTGGAGTAGCCTATCTGTGTTGCAAGATATACCACCTGTGTATAGAATACCAATTTTTTTACTGCACCTAGTGAAGTAAAATCTTTTGGGCATAGCATCATTCTATTAGTCCATCTATACTGACCTCCATCAGGTTGCAAACTGAATATAATTTTTTTCTGCATCTAGCTCTGAAAAAATATTTGGGCTTCTAGCGGTGTGTGGGACTTGGTCTATTAGTCCATCTATACTGACCTCCATCAGGTTGCAAATTAAAAATAATTTTTTTCTGCATCTAGCTCTGAAAAAATATTTGGGCTTCTAGCAGTGTGTGGGACTTGGTCTATTAGTCCATCTATACTGACCTCCATCAGGTTGCAAATTAAAAATAATTTTTTTCTTCATTTATCTCTGAAAAAATATTTGGGCTTCTAGCAGTGTGTGGGACTTGGTCTATTAGTCCATCTATACTGACCTCCATCAGGTTGCAAATTAAAAATAATTTTTTTCTTCATTTATCTCTGAAAAAATATTTGGGCTTCTAGCAGCGTGTGGGACTTGTTCTATTAGTCCATCTATACTGACCTCCTTCAGGTTGCAAATTAAAACTAATTTTTATCTGCATCTACAGTACCTCTGAAAAAATATTTGGGCTTCTAGCTGTGTGTGGGACTATTTGTATTAGTCCATCTATACTGACCTCCATCAGGTTGCAAATTCAAAATAATTTTTTTCTGCATCTAACCCAGCCAATAGTTTTGGCCTAATACCACAGTTTGGCCACTCAGCTCTGCTCGGTTACCATCCATTGTTTTTTTGTGCAAACAACTCCAAAGTTGTGAATTAGTTAACCACCAAAATGAGTGGAAAAAGGCCTGCTGCTGGTGGAAAGGGGAATAGGCGTGTTGGGAAGGGGAAAAAAGGTTGTGTCCGTGGGGTAGGTGCAGAAGAAAGACCATCTTCCAGCCAAACTAAAATGTCTACTTCTTTTAGCGGACAATGTGATAAGATCCCTTTCTTACGGCCACGCCAATCGCTACAAATTCCAGATGAGGCACAAAAACAGCAGGTGCTTCAACGGATATCAAGTGCTCCTTTAAGTGGGCTCTCCTCCACATCAACTTCAACATCACAAATACTCCAGTCCTCAAAGGTGTCACCCAAATCGCACTTGCTTCCTCACAGCTCCCAAATCTCCAGCTGCCCGTCTGAGTATGAGGTAGAACAGATGGTTGAGTCTGCAGAGCTGTTTACTCATACTATAGCCTGGGAATCAGAGGTCGACTCCAGCGCTTCTGTGAATCCAGACGAGGAAATGATCTGCACTGATGCCCAGAGTCTTTATGAGTCGGATCCAGGACCAGACGCAGAAGGTTCTGACCATAATGTAGACCCTCATTCCCAAACTGTAACTCCTGTTGGTGGAGACAATGAGGAAGACGATGATAAGACTCAAATACCTGATTGGAGCGACAACTTTAGTTTTTTGTCAGGGCAGGAACAGGTTGGCTCTGAGGACGACGGGTGTGATAACGCACAGGGTGATGATGATGAGGTCGGAGATCCCACTTACTGTCAACCCACAGTCAGCCAAGAGATGAGGTCAGCAGAGGAGGTGGAGGAAGATGCTAGTGACGACGAGGTCAGGTTGCGCCTTCCTGGACAGAGACGTAGTACTGGAAGCACGTCAACAACTGCATCCTCAAACACAACTCTGCCTCTCACCACAAGTCGTGGTGGCTCTTCAGGTCGCATGGGTGCTAAGCCTTGCATAGCCTGGGCATTTTTTCAGATCGATAAAGATGACCCAACTCGTGTTATCTGTAACATTTGTCAGCAAAAGCTAAGTAGAGGCCAAAAAATACATAGTTTGAGTACTTCATGCATGAACCGGCACATGGACATGAAGCATAAGTTGCAGTGGGAAGCTCAGTGTGCTACAATGCGGTCTAGCCGGCCGGGCCAACCACCGTCTGCCATATCTTGTGCATCCGCGGCCTCTTCATCCTCTGTGACTGGGGGGACAGCAGTCACACCTGTTTTGGGGCGCAGACCTGCCACCTCTTTACCCGCAACAGCCAGCGTGATTGGCAGGTCATCATTTTCTTTGGAGGTGGTAACACCAGCTGGTCTTGAGCGCTGTCCGACATCGATAGCACCACCTTTGGATCAAGGCAACCTAACATGTCCGCCTGCATCTTCCTCACAGACCGGCAGTTTGCCGGGGACACCCTTATCAACCCCGTCTAAGCACAATAGCCAGCCCTCGGTCCCTCAGATGTGGACAAGTAAAAGACCATTTCCTCCTAGCCATGAGAAAGCTAAGAGGTTGAATTTCACCATCTGCAAGCTCTTGGCTACAGAAATGCTGCCTTTCCGCCTGGTGGACACAGAGGATTTTCGAGACCTTATGTCCGTCGCAGTGCCCCAGTACCAGATGCCCAGTCGGCACTACTTCTCAAAGAAAGGTGTGCCTGCGCTCCACCAGCATGTCGCACACAACATCACCGCTTCTTTGAGAAACTCTGTGTGTGACAGGGTGCATTTCACCACAGACACTTGGACGAGTAGGCATGGACAGGGGCGTTACATGTCGCTGACTGGGCACTGGGTAACTATGGTGACAGCAGGACAAGGGGCTGCTGTCCAAGTCTTGCCGTCCCCACGAGTTGTGCGTCAATCCTCTTTATGTCATTTTTCCTCCACTGCTTCTGCCTCCTCAACCTCCTCTCGGTCTTCCACCTGCACCCAAAGCCTGTCTGGTCATGCCACAAGCTTTCTAACTGCGCAGAAGGGATCCTGCACACCTCCTTACTATGCTGGCAGTAGGGCTCAACGTCATCAGGCGGTTTTTACATTGAAATGTCTGGGAAATGTGAGTCACACAGCTGAGGAGTTGTGGTCAGCTCTGGAGAACCAATTTCATGAATGGTTGTCTCCACTGGACCTGAAACCAGGGAAGGCCGTGTGCGACAATGCTGCAAACCTGGGTGCGGCCCTTCGCCGGGGCAATGTCACACACGTGCCTTGTATGGCTCACGTGTTGAACCTGGTTGTCCAGCAATTTTTAGCCCACTATCCCAGACTAGATGGCCTTCTGCAGAGGGCACGGTCGCTGTGTGCTCACTTCCGCCGTTCGCATCCCGCAGCTCAGCGACTTACATCTCTACAGAAGTCGTTGGGCCTGCCACTTCACCGGCTAAAATGCGATGTGCCTACCCGGTGGAATTCAACTCTGCACATGTTGCAGCGACTGTGGCAGCACCGACAAGCCCTGGTGCAATACGTTCTGACGTATAGCCTGGGCCAACGAGATTCAGAGGTGGGGCAAATCACGCTGGAGGAGTGGTCTCAGATCAGGGACCTATGCACCCTTCTGCACAGTTTTGAAATGGCGACGAAGATGTTTAGTGCTGACGATGCCATTATCAGCATGACTATTCCGGTGATTTACATGCTGGAGCACATGTTAAACAGAATTCGGAGTCAGGTGGTGGCACAAGAGGAGGTGGAGGAAGTAGAGGAGGAGGAGTTGTATGCGGAAGGGCTAACATCTGCAAGGTCCAGACGGTCGGCAGCACCAGGGCGGCAGGCATGTGAGGGTGGGGGAGATGATTTTACCAGGGCGCATGGTAGCAGCCAAACTAGTGAGGAAGGTGCAGGAGCCCAGGAAGAAGTGGAGGACGAACTGATGGAAGACTCATCAGATGAGGGAGACCTTGATCACATTTCTGTTGTGCGAGGTTGGGGGGAGAGGACAGAGGAAGGAAGCATGATTGTTACCTCGCCACCAACACAACAGGGACTTGGTGCTCCTGGATGCGCAACACACATGAGTGCCTTCTTGCTGCACTACCTGCAACATGACCCTCGAATTGTGAGAATTAGAAATAATCCTGACTACTGGGTTGCCACACTGTTAGATCCCCGGTACAAAAGTAAATTTGCAGAAATTATTCCTGCCATAGAAAGGGATGCACGCATGCAGGAGTATCAGCAGAGACTGTTGCAGAATCTTACATGTGCTTTTCCACAAAATACCAGTGGTGCACGTAGTGAATCTCACAGTTCCAACT
Organism: Phyllobates terribilis; assembly: GCF_046119375.1. NCBI lineage: Eukaryota > Metazoa > Chordata > Amphibia > Anura > Dendrobatidae > Phyllobates > Phyllobates terribilis. Next base: position 120,413,738 of record NW_027362762.1, on the reverse strand, counting down.
TGCCAACCGTGGGACCGTCAAGTGTTCAGCACTCAAACCGTAACAGAACCACAGTATCTGCTGGTAACATCAATTTTGCGGAATCATTTCACCACTTTTTTAGCCCATCCTTTGCAAGGCCACAGGAGACAAGAAGTCTGACACATAGTCAACGCCTAGAGACGATGGTACAGGAGTATCTCCAAGTAAACATTGAAGCCACGACTGTGTCACTGGACCCTTGCTCTTTTTGGGCTTCCAATCTGGATAAATGGCCGGAGCTAGCCACTTACGCCTTGGAGATCTTGTCATGCCCCGCAGCCAGCGTTCTGTCTGAACGTGTGTTCAGCGCTGCTGGTGGTGTGCTGACAGATAAGCGCACGCGGCTCTCCACTGATAATGTAGACAGACTCACGTTCATAAAGATGAACAAATCATGGATCCGAAACGACTTTTCTACCCCTGTGTCATCCTGGGGAGAGTAAAAGCTTGATGATTGGTTAAAATCACCCTACCAACCGTTTTAAGCTTTCAAATTACTAATCATGTTTATCTGTATCTTGACTGGAAAATAATTTGGGCTTTGTAGCAGTGTGCAGCACTGATCCTATTAGGCCATCTATAATAAGCTTCACCAGATTTAAAATTAAAAATAATTTTTAGCTGCATCTAGCCCGGAAAATAATTTTGGGGCTCCGAGATGCGCAAGACACATAAGTGCCTTCTTGCTGCACTACCTGCAGCATGACCCTCATATTGTCAGAATTCGAAGTAATCATGACTACTGGGTTGCCACACTCTTAGATCCCCTAAACTTTTCGATCAACCTTTTCATTTTAATAAAGACCAAAAAAATGGTCATTTTTGAAATTATAAGCATTAGCAGGTTGTTAGAAACTGAAATCAAACAGTTTTCAACTCAAAACTTTATTCTAGGTGATGTTACATTTTCACATAGGACCCCTTGTTCGAAAGGAGCTTCTGAACTCTCTCGTCCATTGAATTTGTCAGGTTTTGGATGGTTTCTGCTTCAATTGTTTTGCATGAGGACAGAATACCCTCCCAGAGCTGTTGCTTAGATGTGAACTGCCTCCCGCCATCATAGACACTCCTTTTAATGATGCTCCAAAGGTTCTGAATGGGGTAGAGGTCAGGGGAGCATGGGGGTCACACCATAAGTTTGTCCCCTTTTATGCCCATATCAGCCAGAGATGCAGATGTTTTATGTGCAGCATGAGATGGTGCATTATCATGCAGAAAAATGATCTTGCTGTGAAATACACGGTTCTTCTTCTTGAACCATGGCAGGAAGTGCTGTTTGAGAAAATCCACATACATTATGGAGTTCATCTTTAGCGCCTTCAGGGATCCTAAAGGGGCCGACAATCTCTCTCCCCATGATTCCAGCCCAAAACATTACTCCACCTCCTCCTTGTTGGCGCTGTAGCCGTGTTTGCGTGGGGTGTCCATCAACCAGCCATCCTCCACTCCATTCATCTGGACCATCGAGCGCTGCACGGCACTCATCCGTGAACAAAACAGTTTTGAAATCAGTCTTCATGTAATGTTTGGCCCACTGGAGCCGTTTCTGCTTGTGTGAAGTGGATAGAGGAGGTCGACAGGATGGCGTATGCACAGCTGCAAACCTCTGAAGGACCCTGCATCTTGTTGTTCGGGGGACGTTGGAGGCACAAGCAGCTTCAAAAACTTGTCTGCTGCTATGACAAGGCTTTTTTGCCGCTGCTCTTTCAACCTGACGTAATTGCCTGTAGGAAAGAGTCCTCAATTTGCCCTTATCAGCACGCACACGTGTGTACTGTGAATCAGCTACATACTTCTTGATTGCCAAGACACTTCATCCTGATCATCGCACAATGTTGATTGTAGTCATGCCTTGACCTAAACACTCCACAATTTGTTGCTTCTCAGCAGCCGACACATCCTTTTTCTTTCCCATTTTGGCAGAAAATGTAGGCTGCTTAATAATGTGAGAGAGCCTTCTTAAGTAGTCTTGCCTTTCATTGGACACACCTGCCAAACTAATTAGCACAGGTGTCTGCAATTGCTTACAGTGATATAAAGAGCCCTGACACACATCACCATCAATGAGTTTAACTGACAAACAAACAAATTCTTCCCTTATCACTCCTAAACACTTTTTGCATAATAATTTGGAACGCGGTGTACATGTGCTTTTCCACAAAACACCAGTGGTTCACGTAGTGAATCTTACAGTTCTAACTTGCCAACCGTGGTCTGTATGGAATTGTTCAATAAAGGGCCCAAAATTAAGATAACATAGATGGGAGAGGTCTCTATGAATAGGAATTCCTAAGTATTTGATACCCTGTGAGGGCCAGGCAAAGGGAAAGTTGGACTGGATGGAATCCTATAAGGATTTAGGGAGGGAGACATCGAGGGCCTCAGACTTCGCTGCATTGATTTTAAAATTTTACCATGTAACAAAGTGATCTATTTCAGCCATAACAGCAGGGATGGATATATGTGATTGAGTGATATATACTAGGACATCATCAGCAAATAGAGAGCACTTGTACTCGGTGCCTCCCACCTCAATCCACCTAATATTGGGGTTATGGCGAATTGATGAGAGCAGGTGCTCCGTCACTAGGATGTATAAGAGAGGGGACAGAGGACATCCCTGCCTTGTCCCATTGGTGATTGTGAAAGGTGATGAAAATGTTCTGACGCACCCCCTGGGCCTTGGGACACCCGGAGCCGGACCCTTTTTGGTGGATGCTGGTGGTTGTAGTCTTCGTGGCGGCGATCCGGTTCCGTGGCTCAGGGCGGTCAAACCAGTGGCGGAACTATTTATGTGGTTTTGATGTTTAAATGTCCGACTACGCCACCCGTGGATTGCGGTCAGAGTGAACCGCCGCTACAGGGCAGACCGCTAAGGCTGGTGTTGTGGGTGCAGCAGAGCGTAGCATAACTCCCCACGGGAGGAGTATAGCCTCAGGGCAGTGTATGCGGAGGATGGGGGTGATGGTGCAGGGCAGCAGCAGTAACGACACGGAGTCAGTGATGCAGTTCAGGGCCTTTACTCACAGTTCTTATTATCCAGACCACGTCTGCAGGTAACGGCTGCCCACGTCGTACTGTGCTCACCAGGTGAGGGGCTCAGATAACTCCCAGATAACTTTGGAGCGCTTCACAGGACCCCCTTTGTGTGTCCTTTGTCTGGCCTTTCTTACCAACACTTCTGTCCGGCTGCCTCGGGCCTCCTCTTGGTAAACTTGGCGCCAGTTTCCCTGACCCTATGTGGTGCCTTCCTAGCGGGTGGAGCAAGGGGCTGCGCCACATAAAATGTCAGAGCCTCCGGTTTCTAGCTGAGGGTCATTTCCTGCCTCCACTAGTTCGGGGACCGGTCTCTCCCTTTGGCCTGACCCCTCCACGCAGGTGGATTCGGGCGTGCGGTGGCGACTCGCCCGTCCGCACCCCTGGGATCCCTTCATTCCTCGTTCCTGGAGCCTTCTCCGCTCCTCTTCCTTCCTTCTCCCTCTTGCAGGCCTGGGCCTCTGTTACTAGGCCCGCCTCCGGAGCAGAGCTCATGCAGAGCCCCTGCTCCCTGCCACTTCTGCTCAGACTTCTCTGCACTGAACTAAGATGGTGCCCACCTTTTATACTCCCTTCTCAATGCACCCAGGAACTGCTTCCTCCCTGCTCCTGCACTGCAGGGTTCCCCTTCCTCAGTGTTCCCTCCCCCCACTCCAGCCAGGGACAGGGACTGTCGTGCCCATCTCAGGGGCATATTGGTCGCCCTGCCCCACGGCAATGTGGTGTAATGCATGCAGGTGTCGGGTCCTGATCCACACTCCATCCTTATCTGAGAGTGAGATATCACACCTCTGGGTGAGGTGCAATACGTCTGTAGCAACCGAGCCCTCGGTGCTACAGTTCCATTTATCTTCAACCTAGGTGACGTATTGTGATACAGGGCCGTGATTTTGGCTATAAAAGGGTCCCCTAGACCCCTACCCCAAGCTTTTTAAGAGAATCATATATGGCGTGCCAGGAGACTCTATGGAATGCTTTCTCAGCATCCAACGAGAGTATCTACTTACAAATTTTTAACTGCATCTAGCCCAGGAAATACTTTGTGCCTAGTAGCAGTGTCTGCTAGTCAGCGGATTATCCCGGCTGTTAAGCAAGCTACACCACCTGTAGTTTGGACACTTAATTTTTTCAAAGGAAATGCTTCGGGACCACGGGATACTTAGTGAAGAGCATCAGGAGGCACCCCAAGGCATAGGGGCTGGGACTGGCACTAGGATGCCTTGCGGTGGACAGCCGAGCTCGATCCTTATAAAAGCTTTTTAACTGCAGCAGCTTTAGTGGACGCTACTGGAGCTGGAATTACGCGGCTGCTGGCATGAGACTTGCCCTCCAATAGATCCTTGTAAATGGATTTAAAGTGTATTCATTCAAATTAGAGGGACAATTTAAATTAAAAAGCTTAGAGCTGCCTCCACCACAGGGGGGCTCTCTCGACCCACCAGCGGACAGGCACCAGTATTGGGAGAGGGGGGCTGGCCGTCAGGGTTCACCGCGGCTCTGGCACAAACCCGGCGACACGGAGGTGGCACGGGCAGGAGCGGACTGGCCGTCTCGGCTTCTCACTTTTTGGATTTTAGAAGGGCATGACATGCCTATATCTGTGTCTCCCCCTCCTTTTACTCCTCCACCTCTTTTCTTTTCGCATGACTATATGTACTTGTCACTTTTCCATGTGTTAGTTGTGTCTTCTGAGCAGTTTGTCAGCTTTTGGACACCTTTGAAGGTGTTTTCTATGTGTTTCTATGTGTTTTTGTTTGCCTGCCATTGGTTTTAACGGTGTTCGAAGGTGTTCGACGAACAGTTCGACGAACAGTTCGGCGAACACACGGGTGTTCGACGAACCGAACCGAACTCGAACACTACGGGGGTGGCTCAACACTATTTGTAATATGCTGTACTGCATGTGACGCGCCCCCTGGGCCGTGTGTACACGTGTGTGGGATACCCGGTGCCGGGTCTCTGGGGTCTGTAGTCTCCGTGGCGGTGACTCGGTCCCGTAGCTCAGGCTGGTCAAACCAGTGGCAGTCTTTCTTAGGTTTTGAGGTTAATTGTCCGACTGCGCCACCCGTGGATTGCGGTCAGGGAGTACCACCGCTGCGAGGCAGACCGCTGAGGCTGGTGTTGTGTGCGCTGCATAGAATGGGATAACTCCCCTCCGGAGGAGTATAGCCTCAGGGCAGTGAGTGTGGATGATGGGGGTGATGGTGCACGAGCGCAGCAGGAACGACTCAGAGTCTTTACAGTGCAGTTCAGGGTCTTTACTGATGATTATAAGGTAGACCCTCCCGGGAGTACTGGCTAGCATAAGAGGCCTGGTCAGTCTGTGAGCAAGCAGGAGTTCCCCTGGCCAGGTGGAGCTGTAGGCCTCCCCGTCTGTCTGCACTCTTCCTGGCTACCTTGCTGTAAGCGGGTAGAAGTAGCCCACGTCCCTGAGTGTACCGTGTAGTGCTCACCCGTATGGCTGGTGACTTGGGGCCTTCTGTTAGCCTCCGCTCCACGACGGTGGTGCTGGTCCCTTGCTTGTGACTGAGCCTCCGGGCTTCTATGGCCAGAGGACCTGAAATCCCCTGCCGGCTGGTTTCTGCTGCTGGATATATAAGTCCTCACAGCCTCGGACTCCTGTGTCCGGTTCCTATTGTCTTCTGCCAGGGCGAGCTCTGCTCAGCTTCCAGCCCCTGGTCTTTAGCTCCTAGCTCCTACAGAGCTCCTTGCTGTTACTTTCCCTTGCTCTCACTCTGACTCTGACTGTTCTCTGTTCTCTGACTCACTCAACCCCGCCCCAGATCCAGTTTATAAGGGCAGAATTCTCCCCTCCCAGGACTGGGGCAGGAGGATGTTGCATGTTTAAGGGATCCTGACCAGGAAACCTCCCACTTGCTCTCCGACGTAATATCTCTATTACTGTGGTGACCAGACCCCTGGGGTGCCACACATAGCTCTTGTAAGGGGCATTGCAGTTCCTCATAATTTTTGGAAAGCCTTCCATTCACTGCTTAGGCCAACAGTGCACAGGAGACCCAGTTGCTATAAATGGAAAAAAAGGTTTAGTTAACGCCCTCTGACCTCCATGTCATTTCCAAGGGGCATTGGAGTGCCTCGAAATTTTTGGTAGGCATTGCACTCACTGTATGCCCTATAACTGTGTAGCCGAACCGCTCCTTTTGTTACAGAAACATATCCTACAAGACATATCTGGTTGACTGGCCTGATATTGATGTGAATGGTCCCTGTTCCTCTTGCTCTTTCTCCTTTGCCACCACCTCATCCATCATTTATCACCTGAAGCTTTGTTTTAACGGGAGTCATAGAACTTGGAAAGTAGCAGGAAAACATCCAGCAATCCTCGGAGGAGGTAGGATATGCGCCAAAAAGCTGACCACCTCAGGCCTAGCCGCTACTACATACATGCGCTTGCATTACAACAAAACAAAGCAGATGCTAACTTCTATCATCCTCATCATGCTCCTCACCTTGGCACTCTCAACTCCCCTGATGGAGAAGCCAGGGCCCACCGGAGGAGTCTGATAGTCCGGTGGGCTCGACCAATGCTGCCCTAAAGCAGGCCAGGCTAAGAAAAGTGTGGGAAAGGTTACCGGGACAAATAGGGGTGGCTGGGGACCGAGTATGGACACCAGGCCACCCCCTGGAGGCTGGGGAGCAAGCGGGGACACCCGGCCACCAGGCGGCTGGGGACTGAGTATGGATACCAGGCCGCCGACACAGCCATGGCGTGGTGCCAGATTCCGCCTCCACATGCCTAAAAGGCCCAATTTAAAGTGCAAGCAAGCAAGCAGTATGGTATTGCAGCCTGGGGGTGGGTGGGTGGCAGGCTGCATACTTGCGCTTGCATTGCAAGGAATGGGAGAGGTACAATTGAACACTGCCCTGGGACAAGGACTTGAATGGGGATAGTTGCAAGTCTGCAACGACAGGTGCAAGGTGGGAGGCATCTTCGCATGTACCATGAACAGTGTTTTGGCATGCACACAATACAGCGGAATAGGCTCTCCTTCCCACTAAATGCACTGGGGAGGGCACAGGTAATGTTTAGGTATACGCGCTTAATCTTATGTATAAGGCACACCAGGACAAATATGGGCGGCTGGGGACTGAGTATGGATACCTCGCTGCCGAAGCAGCCATGAGGTAGTGGCCAGCTTCGGCCTCTTCCAAACTAAAAGGCCCCATTTCAAGTGCAAACTAGCAGTATGGAATTGCAGTCTGGGGGTGGGTGGGTGGCAGGCTGCACACTTACACTTGCATTAAAAGAAAACATAGCAGATGCTAACTTCTGTCATCATCATCATGCTCCTCACCTTGGCACTCTCAACTCCACCGATGGAGAAGTCAGGGCCCACTGGAGTAGTCTGGTTCTCTGGTGGGCTAGTCCAATGCTGCCTACAGCAGGCCGGGCTAAGAAAAGTGTGTGGGGGGATGTTCCAAGGAGAAATAGGGGCGGCTAGGGACCGTTTATGGATACCCGGCTGCCCCCAGGCGGCTGGGGACCATGTGTGGACACCCGGCCGCGGGGCGGCTGGGGACCGAGTATGGACACCCGGCCGCCGGGCGGCTGGGGACTGAGTATGGATTCCAGGCCGCCAACACAGCCATGACGTGGTGGCCAGATTCCGCCTCCACATGCCTAAAAGGCCCAAGTTAAAGCAAGCAAGCAGTATGGTATTGCAGCCTGGGGGTGGGTGGGTGGCAGGCTGCATACTTGCGCTTGTATTGCAAGGAATGGGGGAGGTACAATTGAACACTGCCCTGGGACTAGAACTTGCATGGGGATAGTTGCAAGTCTGCATCTTCTGATGCGGCAAGGATCACTTCTGATGGGCACACTTTTAGACAGTGACCTGGGGGTCAGAGATGCTTCCAGGGGTCTTCCCCATGCTGATCCCTTGTCTTTTCAGCACTGTATGCATGTGTCACACAGCACATGGCCAGATAAGGTTGTAAAATGTTAAAATGACATTTCCCGGTGAACGCATTTGTCACGGTTGAAAGCAATACAAAAGTGCAAAAACGCATGAAAAATGCTACTTGTGAACATAGCCCAAGGTGTGGAGGAGTATTTTTGTTTTTGGTTATTTATTTTACCTTATACACAAGTTTTTACCCTGGAAAGGAAATTCCTTACCATATTTCACAGGAAAACCGTTTCAGTTTCGTTTTTGAACGTTTTATTGTGAGCCCGCAAAAGTGGCTTAATACCTCTGACCATGTTGTTGACAGCAGTGACCTGGGGGTCAGAAATGCTTCCTAGGGCGATCCCCATGCTGCCCCCATGTCTTTTGAGCACTGTCACTATCGTTTTGGCCACTTTTTAGGCTTTCTACAGGCTGCCGGGGGTGCTGCCGCAAAAATGCTCGGGTCTCTCATAGACTAACATTGGGCTCGTTGCTCGGGTCGAGCACCCGAGTATCACGCTAAGCTCGGCCCGAGCTTCGAGCACCCGAGCATTTTAGTGATCGCTCAACACTATCAGTCATCATCTTGGTGAGGACACGGAAGTCTTGCCCGTTACCAGTCTGGCACCCATGGCTGACTTTATGTTACGCTGCTTTAACTGTGACCCTCGCATTGTCAAAATGTTGGGTGACAGTCATTACTGGTTGATGACACTTTTAGACCCCCTCTACAAGGAGAACTTTCACTCTCTTATTCCCGAGTTGGAGAGGTCTACAAAAATAGGGCAGTACCAGAAGGCCCTTGCTGCAGAACTATTAAAAAAATTCCCATGTGAACACGGTAGCGGCAGAGGTCACAGTTCGCTGCCCAACTAAGGCATACAGGCGAGAGAGACGCAACTCCAATCCAGCAGAGGCATGGGAACACTGTCAATGTTCTAGGACAGTTTTCTGAGACCTGCCCAGCTTACAGGCCCTGAGGCGCAGGGTACTCTCACAAGGAGTGGAAAGTTTCAAAAGATGGTGAGGGAGTACCAGCGTCCTCCGTGATTCCTCTGTGCCTTTTAATTATTGGGTATCCAAGCTGGACACTTGGAATGAACTCACTCTGTATGCCTTGGAGGTCCTGGCCTGCCCTGCCGCTAGCGTGTTATCGGAGCGTGTTGTTAGTGCCGCTGGGGGAATTATAACTGATAAGCGCACTCGCCTGTCAACTGACAATGCTGACAAGCTGACCCTTATCAAAATGAACAAGGGCTGGATTGGGCCAGACTTCTCATCACCACCAAATGACAGCAGAGTAACATAAAGTCAAATCCACTGTGTTATTTTGGGAGGTGTATTCCCATGCATCGCTTCACACCCACACATGGGTATACGCTTCCTCATTTCGGCTGTTTTTTGCTCTTCTCCTTATCCTCAGCCTCCACGACCACTATACCACCAGGGTGACCGTGGTCCATGTTGCCAGCATTGCAAGTTCCTCTGTCCTAATTTTTGGCAGCTTTTGCTTGGAAGGCATAGGCAAAGACTATGGGAGACCCACTCCCCAATAATGGGAATAATGTTTTTAATATGCTGTACTGCATGGCTCTTGTAAGGGACATTGCAAGTTCCCCCTTCCTAATTTTTGGCAGCTTTTGCTTGGAAGGCATAGGCAAAGACTATGGGAGACCCACTCCCCAATAATGGGAATAATGTTTTTAATATGCTGTACTGCATGGCTCTTGTAAGGGGCATTAAAATCGTCTTGTTAAGCTACTGTGACCTCCACGTCTCTTCCAAGGGTCGTTAATATTGTCTTTTTATTCCACTGCGACCTCCACCACTCTTCCAAGGGGCATTAAAACCGTCTTGTTAAGCTACTGTGACCTCCACGTCTCTTCCACGGGGCATTGATATTGTCTTTTTATTCCACTGTAACCTCCACCATTCTTCCAAGGGGCATTAAAACTGTCTTGTTAAACCACTCTGAACTCCACGTCTCTTCCAAGGGGCATTAAAACCATCTTGTTAAGCTACTGTGACCTCCACATCTCTTCCAAGGGGCATTAAAACTGTCTTGTTAAACCACTCTGAACTCCACAGCTCTTCCAAGGGGCATTGACATGTTGTTTTTAATTACCTCTAACCTCCACGACTCTTGCAACGGGCATTGCATTTCCTCCTAATTTTTGTCAGCTTTTGCTTTTCAATGCATAGGCGAATACTAAGGGAGACCCACTCCCCAATAATGGGTAGAAGGTTTTTAATACGCTGTAATCCACGTCTGTTTCAAGGGGCATTGCAGTGCCTAATAATTTTTGGAAAGCCTTCCATTCCCTGCTTAGGCCAACAGTGTACAGGAGACCCAGTTGCTATGAATGGAAAAAACGGTTTAGTTAAGGCCCTCTGACCTCCATGTCACTTCCAAGGGGCATTGGAGTGCCTCGAAATTTTTGGTAGGCATTGCATTCACTGTATGCCTTATAACTGTGTAGCTGAACCGCTCCTTTTGGTACAGAAACATATCCTACAAGACATGTGTGGTTGGCTGGCCTGATATTGATGTGAATGGTCCCTGTTCCTCCTGCTCTTTCTCCTTTGCCACCACCTCATCCATCATTCATCACCTGAAGCTTTGTTTTAACGGGAGTCATAGAACTGGGATAGTAGCAGGAAAACATCCAGCAATCCTCGAAGGAGGTAGAATATGCGCCAAAACGCTGACCACCTCAGGCCTAGCTGCTACTACATACATGCGCTTGCATTCCAAGGAACAGAAAGCTAAGGAGGTGGATGGCCTCATGATCATGAATAATTTACTCGTTGTGTAGGAGGCCGACCACTGCTGCTGTCTACCTTCTGAACTTTGTGTTGAAGCCTGATTGACCCAGGACCCGCAATCCTCTATGTCTGGAGGACGTGTTGCATCCCAGTGTCCAACTGTGTCCCGGCTTCCACAATATTAACCCAGTGTGAAGGCTTCAGTGAGATGGACCATTCCTGGCCACATTCACTTGTCCACGTGTTTGTGGTTAGGCTGTCCTTCCCACTAAATGCACTGGGGAGGGCACAGGTAATGTTTTGGTATGCGCGCTTGTATATAAGGCACACCGGGACAAATAGGGGCGGCTGGGGACCGTTTATGGACACCCGGCCACCCCCACGCGGCTGGGGACTGTGTGTGGGCACCCGGCCGCGGGGCGGCTAGGGACTGAGTATGGACACCCGGCCGCCCCCTGGTGGCTGGGGACCAAGCGTGGACACCCGGCCGCCGGGCGGCTGGGGACTGAGTATCAATACCAGGCTACCGACGCAGCCCTGACGTGGTGGCCAGATTCCACCTCCACATGCCTAAAAGGCCCAATTTCAAGTGCAAGCAAGCTAGCAGTATGGTATTGCAGCCTGGGGGTGGGTGGGTGGCAGGCTGCATACTTGCGCTTGTATTGAAAGTTATGGGGGAGGTACAATTGAACACTGTCCTGGGACAAGGACTTGCACGGGGATAGTTGCAAGTCTGCATCTTCTGATGCGGCAAGGATCACTTCTGATGGGCACACTTTTAGGCAGTGACCTGGGTGTCAGAGATGCTTCCAGGGGTCTTCCCCATGCTGTTCCCATGTCTTTTTAGCACTGTATGCATGTGTCACACAGCACATGGCCAGATAAGGTTGTAAAATGTTAAAATGACATTTCCCGGTGAATGCATTTGTCACGGTTGAAAGCAATACAAACGTGCAAAAACGCATAAAAAATGCTACTTGTGAACATAGCCCAAGGTGTGGAGGAGTATTTTTGTTTTTGGTTATTTATTTTACCTTATACACAAGTCTTTACCCTGGAAAGGATGTTCCTTAACCCCTTTCCGACCTGGTCAGTAATAGTACGCACCAGGTCGGGAAGGCCGGTTCACGGGGGGCTCCGGCGGTGAGCCCCCACTGAAGCGAGCACATGTCAGCTGATTATTGGAATCGCAATCCACCCGCGGCTGTTAACATATTAAATCTCTGACAGTGGCATTTAACTCGCGCTTCCGGAAGTCCTAAGCCCCGCCCATCAGTGACCCCGTCACGTGATCGCGGGTCACCAATGGGTGGGCATGACAACTCAGGGTCTGCAGCAGACGCCTGTGGTTGTCATGTCTCAATTGCTATGAGCGCCACCTAGTGGTTAGCGCTCATAGCAAGTGAGCATTTCTCCTGCATACAAGCGATCTGCTCATCGCTTGTATGCAGTAGAAGCAATCAGACAACTGCTGCTTCTAGTCTCCTCTGGAGACTATAGAAGCAAGCAGAAAGTGTAAAAAAAAAGTTTTTAAAAAAATTAAAAAAATAAAAAATATATAAAAGTTTAAGTCACCCCCCTTTCGCCCCATTCAAAATAAAATATATATATATAAAAAAAAACCACATACACATATTTGGTATCGCCGCGTTCAGAATCGCCTGATCTATCAATATAAAAGAAGAATTAATACAATCAGTAAACGGCGTAACGAGAAAAAAATTTTAAACGCCAGAATTACGTTTTTTTGGTCGCTACAACTTTGCAATAAAATGCAATAACAGGCGATTAAAACATCGGATCTACCCCAAAATGGTATCAATAAAAACGTCAGCCCGGCATGCAAAAAATAAGCCCTCACCTGGCCCCAGATCCCAAAAAATGGAGAAGCTAAGGGTCTCGGAAAATGGCGTCATTTTTTTTTTTTTTAGCAAGCTTTGGATTTTTTTTTCACCACTTAAATAAAAAAGAACCTATACATGTTTGGTGTCTATGAACTCGTAACAACCTGGAAAATAATGATGGCAGGTCAGTTTTAGCAATCTGTGAACGTGGTAAAAAAAGGACCCAAAAAACAACTGTGGAGTTGCATTTTTTTTGCAGTTTCACTGCACTTGGATTTTTTTTCCCATTTTCCAGCACACGATATGGTAAAACCAGTGATGGTGTTTAAAAGTACAACTCGTCCCGCAAAAAATAAGCCCTCACATGGCCATATTGAACGAAAATTAAAAAAGTTCTGGCTCTGGGAAGAAGGGGAGCAAAAAAGGAAAACATAAAAACAGAAAGACCCATGGTCGTTAAGGCAGGGGCGGAACTACCGCCCGTGCAGCCGGTTCATTGAACGGGGGCCCCGAGGGAGAGGGGGCCCCTCCAGCCTCCAGCAGGGCCGCCATCAGGGCATGACTGCCCTGACTCCAGTATGGGGCCCGGCCGGTAGGGGCCCCCTCGGGGGCCCCCCTCTTGTGCGTCTCTCTCCTCATGGGGCCCCCGGCCCCATGCTATGCGCCGGGTCCGGGACATTTCAGCGCTGAGCTGCGCTGTTGCAGCAGCGCCTTCATGATTCCCCTGACTTCCGGTCATGTGACGGTGCCGTCACATGGCTGGAAGTCAGGAGAACCTGCTGTCAGCGATTTGGACGAGCGCCAGGATTCTGCAGGGATCGCATGGGGGTAAGTATAACAAGTTTTATTTTTTTTAAAATACAATTAACTAGGAGTGGAGAGATGGGAGAAGCACATGTGTGTGTGTGTGTGTGTGTGTGTGTGTGTGTGTGTGTATGTGTGTGTGGGGGGGGAGATGGGAGATGCACATGTGTGTGTGTGGGGGGGAGATGGGAGATGTGACGCGCCCCTGGGCCTGTGTCGCGCTGCGTTGCGCACGCGGGAGCTTACCCGGAGCCGGATCTCTTGAGGGTTGTAGTCTCGTGGCGGTGACCCGGTCCGTGCCCAGGGAGTCAAACTGAGCGGCGATGTAACAGCGGTAGATGCAGGACGACTACGCCACCCGTTGAATGCAGCTATGGAGCTGCCGCTGCAGGACAGTCCGCTGAGGCCGGTGGATGGATGGTGCAGCGTAGATGGTATAACCCCCAACGGGAGGGGTATGGCCTCAGGGCAGCAGATGTGGATGATGGGGGTAGCAGGAACCACTCAGAGATGGTGCGGTGTAATTCAGGGTCTTTACTGGTAACAACGATAGACCCTCCCGGAGTACTTGCTAGTGAACGGGGCCTGGTCAGTCCTTGAGCAGATGGGATCTCCCCTGGCCAGGCGGAGTTGTAGGCCTCCCAAACTGACTGTACTCTTCTGGCTACCTTGCTAGAAGCGGATATAAGTAGCCCACGTCCCTGAGTGTACCGTGTGGTGCTCACCCGTATGGCCGGTGACTCGGGGCCTTCTAATGGCTTCCGCTCCACGATGGCGGTGCTGGTCCCACGCGTGTGACCGTGCCTTCGGGTTTCTGGGCCTGAGGACCTGAAATCCCCTGCCGGTCGGCTTCTGCTGCTGGGTAAGAGTTAGTCCCCACAGCCTCGGACGCCGGGTCCGGTAAGAAAGCTTCTCAGTCAGGGCGAGCTCTGCAGCTGCCAGCCCCTGACTTGTAGTAGTATTGCTCCCACTGAGCTTCTGCTGTTTCTTCCTGTGACTGTTTCTTGTCTCTACTCTCCTTGACTGCTAACCCTGCTTCAGCCCCGGGTTTATATAGGGGAAGTTCTTCCCCTCCCAAGACTGGGCAGGAGGTGTGGCATGCACAGGATCCCTGACCAAAGGACCTCCCACCTGCTCTCAGACATAATATCTCTATCACTGTGGCAACCAGACCCCTGGGGTGTCACATTCCCCCCTAGTGAAATTTAGTACTCCGGGACTAAACATATTTTAGAAAAACATAACAAGATATAACAATAACAATACAATAAGAAACACATAAAGGTGGTCACGGCATGTCCGTAACCGGGTGCAGTCTTTGAAGAAAGCAAGGTGTCCATTTCACCAAAACAGGGAGACGTAACCAGGTAGGGGTCTGTCCTACCCCGAGTCCTTAACAGTCTCTAGTCCATGCTGGGTTACGCTCCAACTATGTACAAGGATTCCCGGTAAATCCACCAAGGATTCCTAAAAATAACTGAAAACACAAAATTATACACAAGCAACAATACACAGATAAACATAAATAAAACAATTTATACACTTCAAATCCTCCAGCGTGCGGGTAACTGGCCTCTAGTGGCCCTAGTGGACCTACGGAGCTGACTGTCTGGCCCTGAACTACAGGGTGTAGGAGCTGTCAAGGGTAAACTGGGCAGCTGTCTACCGGCTCTTTGTCTCACTAGGGGTACGGCAGGCTCACTATAAGCAGAGGGTTGATCCTCCTGTTCTGCTTGTGTGGAGTCTTCTGCCTCCTGGACCGGCTGTTCTTCCAGCTCTACCTGTTGCTCCGTAGGTGCTTGGGATGCTGGTTGGAGGAAGGTGAGTACGGGTACCACAACTGCACCATTGACTTGAGTCCAAGACCGAGGGAAGTCCCCGAGCACAGTACTAACCATATCTTCCCTTTCCTCTACGGGTCGATGGTCTTCTTGTTCCTCTTCAGGGTTCCTCAGTTGTTCGGGACACTTCTTCAGGTGGTCCCGGGATACAATGGCGGTGGTTTCCCCTCCGTCTTTACTGATGGTACAAACCTTCGGGTTCTCGTGGCTTGAGGGCAGTACGGTGTACGGGTCCTTCTCCCACTGGTCATCCAACTTGTGGAGCCGTCTCTTCCTCTTCAAGACCTGCTCTCCGGGTACCAGGGGAACAGCGGGAGCATACTGGTTGTAAGTTTTCTCTTGTCTTTCCCTAGCCTGACAGAGACTTCGCTCCACGCTCTCCTGTACTCTCCGGTACTGCTGCTGCCTCTCTGTGTCCCAGTCTGTTTCTGGTGAAGTGTCCTCGGGTGTCAGGACTCCCATTTCCAGGTCAACAGGTAACTTACCAGGTCTTGCCCTCATTAGGTAAGCCGGGGTACAGTTGGTGGAACCTACCGGGATGTGGTTGTATAGGTCCACCAGATCGGGCAACTTCTCAGGCCACAGACTGCGTTCTTCCAGGGGCAACGTTTTTAGAAGATCCATTACCACCTGGTTCATTTTCTCACAAAGTCCATTAGTTTGCGGATGGTAGGGTGTCGTCCTTATCTTCCGGCAGCCATACAGATTGCAGAATTCCTGGAAGACCTCCGCTTCAAAGGCAGGTCCCTGGTCCGTCAGCACTTGGTCCGGGTACCCGTGTGGACGGCAAAAGTGCTGCTGGAAGGCTCTAGCTGCTGTTTGAGCTGTTAAGTCCTTGACGGGGACGACAACCAGAAACCGGGAGTAATGATCCACGATGGTTAACGCGTAGACGTAGCCACTTCTGCTTGGGGTCAGTTTTACATGATCCAAGGCTACCAGTTCCAACGGTTGCCGGGTGACGATGGACTGCAGGGGAGTCTTCTGGCTGGCACGGTCCTTCCTTCTCAGGTTGCACGGGCCACAGTCTCTGCACCACTTCTCAATGGTTCCCCTCATGCCTACCCAGTGGAACCGCTCGCGCAGCAGGAACTCCAGCTTCTTCCACCCGAAGTGCCCAGCTCCGTCGTGGTATGCCTCCATCACCATGGCTGCGTCCCTTCGTGGCACCACTACTTGCCAGAGTAATTCATGCGTCCGGGAGTTAACCATTCTGCGGCACAACTTCCCTTTGTAAAGGAACAGTCGACTCTTCTCTGCCCATAGTTGTTTGGCTTCCTCCGGAGCGTCTGGTTCAAGGCGAGCCTCCGGCCGAGTCAGCATCTCCTTCACCAGTCGGACGGCAGGGTCGCTGTCTTGCGTTTCCGCCCAGTTGTAGTGGGGTAAGGGGTTCAACGTAGCAGTCTGCTTACTCCTTACCTGGTGGGAATACTGAATAGTCCCATGATGGTGGAACGCAGGGAGTTCAACTTCTTCCAGTCCCTCCGGATCTTCTCCTCCGTCCGGCAGGTTGGGCATCCTGGACAGGGCGTCCGCGTTGGTATTGGAGCGTCCTGCCCGGTATTTGATTGTGAACTTGTAGTTGGACAGACGGGCCATCCACCTCTGCTCCAGGGCACCGAGTCTTGCCGTGTCCAGGTGTGTCAACGGGTTGTTATCCGTGTACACGGTGAACCGGGAAGAAGCGAGGTAATGCTTAAAGCGCTCGGTGACTGCCCATACTACGGCCAGGAACTCTAGCTTAAATGAGCTGTAATTCTCGGGGTTCCTTTCGGTGGGTCGCAGTTTTCGGCTGGCGTAGGCGATTACTCGTTCCTTCCCCTGCTGGATCTGGGACAGTACGGCTCCTAGCCCGATGTTACTGGCGTCGGTGTAGAGGATAAAGGGCTGGTTATAATCCGGGTACGCCAGGATTTCGTCCCCCGTGAGGGCCATCTTCAGCTGGCGGAAGGACTCTTCTTCCAGCTCCTCCCATTTGAAGGGCGGCTTCTGGTTCTTGGCCTTCCGGGACTGGCCTATCAGGAGGTCCTGCATAGGTGCTGCCTTTTTGGTGAAACCGGGAATAAACCTTCGGTAGTAGCCTACCAACCCGAGGAACTGCCGCACTTCTTTTACGCTGGAGGGGCTTGGCCATTCCTTAATTGCGGTGATCTTATCAGGGTCGGGAGCCAATCCGTCAGCGCTCACCACGTGTCCCAGGTACTGCACCTTTGGTTTCAGGAGGTGACACTTGGAGGGTTTCACCTTTAGGCCGTAACTTGCCAGAGCTTCGAACACTTCCGCCAGGTGTTTCAGGTGGTCCTCATACGTCTTGGAATATACGATGACATCGTCCAGGTACAACAGGACCGTCTCGAAGATTCTGTGGCCCAGACAACACTCCATTAGTCGTTGGAAGGTTCCCGGTGCGTTGCAGAGTCCGAACGGCATGCAGGTGAACTCGCTAAGTCCCATCGGGGTGGTGAATGCGGTCTTCTCCCGGTCCGCCTCTGCTACAGGAACCTGCCAGTACCCGCTAGTGAGATCCAAGGTAGAGAAGAAGTTAGCAGATCTTAAAGCAGCCAATGACTCCTCTATCCTTGGTAAGGGGTACGCATCCTTGTGTGTGATACGATTGATTTTCCGGTAATCTACACACATCCTCATGGTGTTGTCTTTCTTTCGGACTAAGACTAGTGGAGCTGCCCAGGGGCTACAGCTATCCCTGATCACCCCAGCCTCCTTCATGTCTCTAAGCATCCCCTTGGCGTGTTGGTAGTGTGCAGGGGGTACGGGTCGATACCTCTCTTTTATGGGAGGATGGTCTCCCGTGGGGATGTGGTGTTCTACCCCCTTGACTCGCCCGAAGTCTAACGGGTGTTTACTAAACACTCTCTCGTACTCTTGAACCACCCGATAGACTCCCTGTTTCTGATGTGAGGGAGTGGAGTCAGTACCCAAATGTAGTTGCTGACACCAGTCCTCCTTTGTTTTCTTAGAGCCGTTACCTTCCTCCGGGTGAGATGGAGGCAAGGGTTCCACAGATTGTATAGCATTTTGGTTAATGGTATATAATTTGGCTAGCGTGGCATACCGGGGCAGGTACACTTCCCTCTCCCCGATATTGATTATGCGAACGGGCACCCTCCCATGGCGTACATTGACCACCCCCCGTGCTGTCAAAATGGTGGGCCTACTGTCTGAGTAAACTGGTTCTACCATTGCCTGGTAATCTCTACCTCTCAGACCAATAGCTGCCCGGCACCAAATCATCATTTCACTTTTTGGGGGCATGGCAATAGGAAAAGGGTCACACATTCTTACGCTACTAATCTCACCGCCGGAGAGTTCCACCTGTTGCCGTCGCATCAGTGCCCGGATCTCTTTCTGGAGCACCCGCTGCTCGCCGGAGCTGGCGTTCTTGGCAACCTGCTGTAAAAGGAAAATCACCTCTGCAAGACAATTTTCAATTACATTAGTTCCTAGAGTTATTTTTGGGTGACTCTCATGTTTGTCAATATCTACAATGATCAGTCCCTGTGCTGCCAGTTCGACTCTACCGATTTTGATGGTCACCTCTTTAAATCCGATCTGTGGCACGGGCTGGCCATTGCTGGCGATGATACTCAAGTCGTCAGGGTAGCGGGTAATATCCGAGTCATTCCAGTACTGCTTAAAGAGCACGTACGGGATGGTGGTGACCTGTGACCCGGTGTCCAGTAGGGCACTCATGGGAATGCCATCCAGTACCACAGGCAAGACTGGACGTCCTCCCACATATCTGTCGCGCCAGTTCGATGGGCCTGGTGATCTTTTTCCTGGGGGTTGGCCCTCTACCCCAGGTTGTGCCCGTTTAAAGAACAGTACCTTGCCATATGTCCAGGTTGATTGCAGCGGCGGCAGATGGGTCGTCCGTCCTCGCTGTATCGGTCACTGGGTCTTCCTCTGGCCGGTGGGGTCCTCCTTGGTCGACGCCACGGGATGTCCTCCGGTCCGGATGCCAGCTGGATCTTCCCTGGGGTGGAAGCCTGTAAAGACTGCACAGTTCGGGTTAGCGCAGCAACGCTCTTAGCTAGCTCTTGGACCTGATGGTGTAGGTCTGGAGCCGGGTCATTGTCCAAAGCCTGCGCATCAGCTCCCACAGGCCCTGCCGACAAGGGCGCCGCCTCCTGGTGGTAAGTGATAGCAGGGCGCTTGTGGGTCACAACGCCACCCGGTGCCGGTTCTCGGAGCACCCGGATGGCTCTGTCCTTGAACTGTGCAAAGCCCAGATGGGGATCCTGTAAGGCCATTGCCCGCAACTGGGTTCGGTGGGTATTACAATACAGTCCCTCTATAAACTGTTCGGTCAACAGCCTGTCCTCGTTTCCCACTCCATCAGGGTCGGTCTGCTTAATGGCCCTCAGGGCCTCTTGTAGGTTTAGTGCATAGTCCCTTATACTCTCATGCGCTCGCTGCTTGCACCCGTAGAATCTAAGCTTAATCTCGGCTGAGGTGCGGGTATCAAAGGTGTCCTTCAGCCGGGTTAGTATCCCTGCGACAGTCTTCCTCCCAGGTGGCCAGAATTTTACTTCCCTTTTGGCTGCCCCGGTTAGTTGGGCCACCAGGATGCTCACTTTTTGCTCTTCTGTGAGGGGGTACACCTGGAAGAGGCTATCCAGCTTTTCTCTAAAGTCATGCAGGGTATGTGACTCCCCTGAGTACTGGGGTAGCCAAGCTGCTCCCGGGATATAGGGCATGGTGAAGGGCATAACTGCAGCAGCGGTAGCGCTGGCGGGGGTTGAGGCAGTGAAGCTCTCCTCCGTATCCGACATCTTCCTCCCCCCTAGTGGACCGTGGCCTACCTTGCGATGATCCTCTTCCGTAGGCCGCGGCTCCGCAGTGGATCGTCAGGGTTGAGGACCTTCCGTCGCGCTCCTGTGACGTCGGCGTCTGCTGGGCTCCTTCCAGGACCTTACGCAACGTCCGGACGTGAGGCGGGGCTTCAGTTCTCGCGCGCTTTCGGAGTCCACGCCCCTCTTCTTCCCGCGCGGCGTCCTCAAGATGGCGTCCAATGGCGGGAAAACTCCACGGATGGCGGGAAGAAGGCTGAAGATGGCGCCGGATGGCGGGAATCTTCACCACAGGTAAGTTTGAAAAGTCTCTTTTTCAGGCACGCAGTACCCGGTGGTTGCGGGCACGAAATCCTGCCGACTACGCCAAAGTTGACGCGCCCCTGGGCCTGTGTCGCGCTGCGTTGCGCACGCGGGAGCTTACCCGGAGCCGGATCTCTTGAGGGTTGTAGTCTCGTGGCGGTGACCCGGTCCGTGCCCAGGGAGTCAAACTGAGCGGCGATGTAACAGCGGTAGATGCAGGACGACTACGCCACCCGTTGAATGCAGCTATGGAGCTGCCGCTGCAGGACAGTCCGCTGAGGCCGGTGGATGGATGGTGCAGCATAGATGGTATAACCCCCAACGGGAGGGGTATGGCCTCAGGGCAGCAGATGTGGATGATGGGGGTAGCAGGAACCACTCAGAGACGGTGCGGTGTAATTCAGGGTCTTTACTGGTAACAACGATAGACCCTCCCGGAGTACTTGCTAGTGAACGGGGCCTGGTCAGTCCTTGAGCAGATGGGATCTCCCCTGGCCAGGCGGAGTTGTAGGCCTCCCAAACTGACTGTACTCTTCTGGCTACCTTGCTAGAAGCGGATATAAGTAGCCCACGTCCCTGAGTGTACCGTGTGGTGCTCACCCGTATGGCCGGTGACTCGGGGCCTTCTAATGGCTTCCGCTCCACGATGGCGGTGCTGGTCCCACGCGTGTGACCGTGCCTTCGGGTTTCTGGGCCTGAGGACCTGAAATCCCCTGCCGGTCGGCTTCTGCTGCTGGGTAAGAGTTAGTCCCCACAGCCTCGGACGCCGGGTCCGGTAAGAAAGCTTCTCAGTCAGGGCGAGCTCTGCAGCTGCCAGCCCCTGACTTGTAGTAGTATTGCTCCCACTGAGCTTCTGCTGTTTCTTCCTGTGACTGTTTCTTGTCTCTACTCTCCTTGACTGCTAACCCTGCTTCAGCCCCGGGTTTATATAGGGGAAGTTCTTCCCCTCCCAAGACTGGGCAGGAGGTGTGGCATGCACAGGATCCCTGACCAAAGGACCTCCCACCTGCTCTCAGACATAATATCTCTATCACTGTGGCAACCAGACCCCTGGGGTGTCACAGATGCACATGTGTGTGGGGGGGGGAGATGGGAGATGCACATGTGTGTGTGTGGGGGGGGAGATGGGAGATGCACATGTGTGTGGGGGGGAGATGGGAGATGCACATGTGTGTGGGGGGGGGAGATGGGAGATGCACGTGTGTGGGGGGGGAGATGCACGTGTGTGGGGGGGAGATGGGAGATGCACATGTGTGTAGGGGGGGGAGATGGGAGATGCACATGTGTGTGTGGGGGGGATGGGAGATGCACATGTGTGTGGGGGGGGATGGGAGATGCACATGTGGGGGGGGGGATGGGAGATGCACATGTGTGTGGGGGGGGGGAGATGGGAGATGCACGTGTGTGGGGGGGGGGGAGATGGGAGATGCACATGTGTGGGGGAGATGGGAGATGCACATGTGTGGGGGGGAGATGGGAGATGCACATGTGTGGGGGGGAGATGGGAGATGCACATGTGTGGGGGGGGGAGATGGGAGATGCACATGTGGGGGGAGATGAAAGAGGTGCACATGTGGTGGAGGGGGATGAGAGAGGGGCACATGTGGGGGAGGGGGATGAGAGAGGGGCACATGTGGGGGAGGGGGATGAGAGAGGGGCACATGTGGGGGGGAGGGGGTGAGAGAGGGGCACATGGAGGGGGATGAGAGCTGCACATGGGGGGGTTTGAGAGCTGCACATGGGGGAATTGGGAGTAGGGGGATAATGAGCTGCACATAACGAATGTGGGGTGGGGGAGAGTAAATGATAAATGATGATGGGGTGGGGAGAGCACGGACATGATATAATGAATTGGGGCAGGGGGTGCATGTAAATATTGAATGCGGGGAGCAGGAAGTATAGAGTAGGGGGCGTTGCGGATGCAGGAGTGTGACTGGTAACAAATTGGCGGAAAGAGTAGAGGTTCTAATTAAATTATATATTAAGTGCCTATTTACAGTTAATGGGGGCACAGTGGTGGATTACAATTTATATTTGGAATGGTAGGTTGCCTAATAACTAACCATATATTGATGGTGGATGCACGTCTGTATTCAGCTGCGTAATGTAGAAGTTGGGGAATGTGCTCTAGATAACTGTGTTATTTTATGCAGAGACGAGTCCTGGCTGGAAGACGTGATGGCGGTCTGTGCTGGATGAAGGAGAAAAGCGAAGATGAAGGACTTCACCTAGAGACGTCACCGGTGAGTCAGTCTATTACATGTACACTGTGTATAATGTCACTGGTGATCACTGTATTACCTGTACACTGACACTATATACAGAGCTCCTGTGTATAATGTCACTGGTGATCACTGTATTACCTGTACACTGACACTATATACAGAGCTCCTGTGTATAATTTCACTGGTGATCACTGTATTACCTGTACACTGACACTATATACAGAGCTCCTGTGTATAATGTCACTGGTGATCCCTGTATTACCTGTACACTGACACTATATACAGAGCTCCTGTGTATAATGTCACTGATGATCACTGTATTACCTGTACACTACATACAGAGCTCCTGTGTATAATGTCACTGTATTACCTGTACACTGACACTATATACAGAGCTCCTGTGTATAATTTCACTGGTGATCACTAGATTACCTGGACACTTACGTTATACATACCATGTATAGAGCTCCCGTGTATAATGACACTTATGGTAATATTAGTAATGTGGTGGTAATATTAGTAATGTAGTGGTAATATGTGGTCTGGTCATGGTGTGGCAGTTTTTCTCCCTTCTGTGTGGTATTATTCGGTCACTATGTTGTGGTAATATGTGGTCTGGTCATGGTGTGGCGGTATTCCCTGTATGTGGTATTATTGGTCATTTACAAAAAAAATGTATATGACACATTCCCTTAAAGAAAACTAAATAAAAATATATCTAAAAAGAGTATTGGATATTTTAAGAAAATTTTAATAGGTTAGAGTAGGGCCCGCCCAGAAGAGTCTACCTTATCGTGGTGGCGGCTTTAAAAATCTTTTGGCCAAAACAAAAGCTGATGGCTATGTATGTGGCGCCGTCACATGGCCGAACGTCAGGAGAACCTGGTGGCAGCGACGTGGACGAGCGCCAGGATTCTGCAGGGATTGCATGGGGGTAAGTATAACAAGTTTTATTTTTTTTAAATACAATTAATTAACTAGGAGTGGGGGGAATCAGAGATGCACGGGGGGGATGAGAGATGCACATGGGGGGGTGAGAGATGCACATGGGGGGGGTGAGAGATGCACATGGGGGGGATGAGAGATGCACATGGGGGGGTGAGAGATGCACATGGGGGGGTGAGAGATGCACATGGGGGGGATGAGAGATGCACATGGGGGGGTGAGAGATGCACATGGGGGGGTGAGAGATGCACATGGGGGGATGAGAGATGCACATGGGGGGGATGAGAGATGCACATGGGGGGGATGAGAGATGCACATGGGGGGGATGAGAGATGCACATGGGGGGGATGAGAGATGCACGGGGGGTGAGAGCTGCACATGGGTGGGATGAGAGCTGCACATGGGGGGGTGAGAGATGCACATGGGGGGTTATGTTTACATAACTTTGTTGCCTTATGAAGGGCAGGGGGGGCCCCCCAAAATTTCTTGCACAGGGGCCCACTACAGTCTGTGTCCGCCCCTGCGTTAAGGGGTTAACATATTTCACAGGAAAGCACTTTCACTTTCATTTTTGAACGTTTTATTGTGAGCCTGTAAAAGTGGCTTAATACCTCTGACCACGTTGTTGACAGCAGTGACCTGGGGGTCAGAAATGCTACCAGGGGCGATCCCCATGCTGTCCCCGTGTCTTTTGAGCACTGTCACTATCGTTTTGGGCACTTTTTAGGCTTTCTACAGACTGCCGGGGGAGCCGCCGTAAAAATGTTCGGGTCTCCCATAGACTAACATTGGGCTCGTTGCTCGGGTCGAGCACCCGAGTATCACAGTGAGCTCGGCCCGAGCTTCGAGCACCCGAGCATTTTAGTGCTCGCTCAACACTACTTAGGAGTCATTGCTATAGCATATTGGTTGTGAAGTTTTTTGTATTGAGGAGACTAGAGACTGGTCTTCTGTGTGTTGGCCAAAATGAAGCTTTCAGACCATTCTCCTGTTGCACATAGCATTGGACGGTTCTGTGCTTGTTTGCCGGTTTGGGTAGTTGGTCAAATACTTAAAGTATAACGTGTTACTAGTTCTACCCTGCAAGTAATGCAGAGATATTTGTGGCGGGGTCTGCACCAACAATTTAAATGTAATGTTGACTTTGTAGACAGAAATTGTGTGAAAAAAAAAAAACATGTCAAATAAATTTGTTTCATAGTATATTGCGAGAATACGATAGACGTAACAATAATCAAAGTTCAAATCAATGGAACTATTGGACAACTGAATCTAATCTCTGTGGCCTGATTTACATTCTTTTTCATTACTGGATTTTCTAATGTATATTCATAACCTAGGAAAATGTTAAACATCAAAAATCTCTTTGTGGAACATTATTGCTTTGAAAAAATAGATATGCAGATCCCAGTATACTGACCAGTCAGTTTAGATGCACCAGCAAACTGAGATTTGCACATCAAAGTCTTGTGGGCTTGTATGGTTTTTATTGTTGTCATAAAAGAGAATGTCTGTAGAATAGCTGAAAACAGATCAGCCAACTTCTTACAAAAACGAAGGTCACCTAAACCCCTCTTTTATGTTCTGAAATGTTTGGCTATACTTTGTTGATAGCTATGGGTACCAGCCGTTTAACATATCTAATGAATGGGGGCATGATCATAGGCACTTTTACTCCCTTGATGACAAAAGGGAAACGCGTTGGGAGCCCGCCTATATAAGACTTCATACCCATCACTAATGGAGGATCAGATAAGTTTTGAAGTTTCCTCTTAGATTGTATGATATTTCTGCTACACCACAAAGTGATATTGTTTACATGTGGTTATATGCTTTGTCTAAAACTGGAAAAAAAAAGTATTTTTTCTATATGCTTGGCTAATTTCTTTATGTACTAAGCTAGCCTACATTTTCCCTCATAGTCATATATTAGGTGTATACCTGTTCAATATAATGTACATTGATTTGGTTTACTCACTGATGGGAACTATGCTAGAGAGGATATGGTCATTTGGTGGACTCTATTATTGATAGCACGGTTAAAGAATCCACCACTTTACCTGGGAAGTGGTCTTTCACAGGTTATGTTTTGACCATTTTGTACACAGGATTGTCTGTACTTTAGGCGAATTTTTCCTGTTTGCATTCTTGTTTAGTACTTTATGGTACGTCTTGTATTTATGAATGCACATTTTCACTTTGGGCCTTTTTAATTAATTTTCTAATAAAGGTTGTATTTTATCCCTATGCTATTTATTATGGGTGGTGTCTCCCTGCTCTAATGGAGATAACATCTGGTTACCTAAGTTGCCTTATTTTTGTGCAAATGTCTTATTTTTGCTTCAGTTATACCCTATTTTGTGCTATATTTTAGGTGCCAGCTTCTGTGTATCATCAGCATTATGCTATTTCTGGGTCGAATTTTGGCAATTTAGTTAGGCATGCACAGTGCCCTGGGCCGGCGTCACCACTCGGCACACCTGGGCCCTGAGCAAGCAGGGGGACAAACTAGACATCCTGAACACTGGCATGCTATGGCACCCGTGAGTCGGGGGGCAGAGTGCCAGCGCGGGTGCCAGCACCGGGCTCCCCCATGCTTTAAACTGTTTAAAATACTTATCTCTCCCTGTTCCTCCACAGCTCTATTGTCTTCCATGTCTTCTGACTCTCTGACTTTAGGTACAGGGCACGATGATGTCACTACAGTGCGCCCTCTGTGCTGAGCAGTGCAGAGAGGCAGAAGAAGCTGAGGAGTCCAGAGCTGAGGCCAGCTGGGAACGAGGAGAGGTAAGTATTTGAATATTTATTTTTTTATGTATGGAGCATTATAGGGGGCCAATTCTGTATGGAGCATTATTAGGGGCCCATTCTGTATGGAGCATTACATGAGGCATTGGGGCCCATTATTCTGTATATAGTATTTTATGGGGCCCATTATTCTGTATAAATCATTATATGGGGCTCATTATTTGGTATAGAGCAATATATGGGGCCCATTCTGTATGGAGCAATATATGGGACTCATTATACTGTATGGAGCACTATATGGGGCTCATTATACTGTATGGACCACTATTTGGGGCTCATTATACTGTATCAAGCAATATATGGTGCCCATTATACTGAATAGAGCAATCTATGGGCCCATTAAACCATATAGAGGACTATGTGGTGCCTATAATACTGTATGGAGCACTTAGTGGGGCCCATAATACTGTATGAAGCACTGTGTAGTGTCCATAATACTATAGGGAGCACTGTGGGATGCCAATAATACTGTATAGAAGACTATATTGTGCCCATAATACTGTATGGAGGACTATGTGGTGCTCATAATACTGTATGGAGGACTTTGTGGTGTCTATAATACTGTATGTAGAACTATACTGTCCGGTCCAAAATTAAAACTTTTGAATCCACCCAGGGCACACACTGTGCACTGTGAGGGTTCGCTGGTTTCTGAGCTATTGTAGAATTCACAATAGATATCACTCATGTAATGTAAGAAGTAAGTGAAATCTTTGGCATTGGACTATACCTATATTTCTCTGCCGTATCTGTGTATCATGAATTGTGCTATGTGTTAAAGGGACCCACTGAGACTCTTTCACCCGGGGCCCACGAAAACCTGGAGCTGACCTTGACAGTGCTTATAGCATTGTCTGACATACCACTCATTAAGAGTGACGGTTGCACTGAATCTTTTAATTTATATGCAATGAGTTGCTTGTGACCTGGCTGAGTCATGCCAAAGCTCAGCATAAGCAAGCTCAACATTGTTTCAGGATAAGCAAATCCACATTCCCTGGATGTGCGACAAAGCATAAAAGGTTCCTGTTTCCCCACCAGTAGAGGTCAGACACATGCAGACAAGACTAGCCAAGCAAGTGAAAAACCTGTGCAGCCAAACAGGTGTCTGTGTCATAGCAAGCTTGCAAGTGGGGATGAGTAGAACTAATTATATACACTGCCCAAAAAAATAAAGGGAACAAAAACAACAGAATATAACTCCAAGTAAATCAAACTTCTGTGAAATCAAACTGTCCACTTAGGAAGCAACACTGATTGACAATCAATTTCACATGCTGTTGTGCAAATGGAATAGACAATAGATGGAAATTATTGGCAATTAGTGTTGAGCATTCCGATACTGTAATATCGGGTATCGGCCGATATTCGCGGTATCGGAATTCCGATACTTAATTCCGATACTTTTACAATATCGGATACCGGAATCGGAAGTTCCCATAATGCCTGCGCTCTGCAGTGTCTGTGAAGGATGACAAGTTGGATGGCAGCGCGATCCAGCCTGTCATCAGAATGCCATCCCAGCGGGGGAGAATTCTCCTGATTGTTTAAAAGCCGGCGCGCGGTAAAAAGCCGCCGGCTTTTAAACAATCACACAGCCCCATACTGCTTCCCCGCAGCCTCCCACCCCGATCCTCCGCTCCCCTCGCCACCTCCAATCCCAATCGTAAATTAGGACCGGGCGGGGAGCGCAGCACCAAGGAGCGAAGGACCCGGGCGGGGAAGCCGGCAGTGAAAAGACTTCACCGCCGGCTTTCCCGTTCTGTGCTGCGCTTTCCCGCCGGTTATTTCAAATGAACAGCTGAGGTATCAGGTGATGCCGATCAGCTGTTCATTTGAAGTCGCCGCGGTGCCCTCAGAGGGTTCATGTGAGTTCATGCTTGACTGCATGAACTCACATGAACTTTCCCACGGCCGCACAGGTCAGCCTCACCTCCCAGACCCGTCATGATTAGTGTGTGTGCGGGGTGTGTGTGCGGGGTGTGTGTGCGGGTGTGCGCGGTGTCTGTGCGATGTGTGCGGGTGTGTACGGTGTCTGTGCGATGTGTGCGGGGTGAGTGTGCGGGGTGTGTGTGCGGGGTGTGTGTGCGGGGTGTGTGTGCGATGTTTGTGCGGGTGTGCGCGGTGTCTGTGCGTGCAGGCAGACATAGGCCGATGTGACACTACTACTCCCATCGGCCTATGTCTGTCCCCCGTCCACTCCTGCCAGCAGGATCAGCTCGATGGGAGCAGTAGTTCCCATCAGCCTGATCCTGCTATTTAAATTGCCCTACTGTGTCCCCAATAAATGTTAGATACATGTCATTGGTGGCCAGTGGTTACCTAAAAGAAATTAGTTCATACATTACCTGTCCCCGCCGATCGCCACCTAAAATAAAGTAAAAAATAAAAAACTACACCTATACTCACCTAGACACCTAATTCCCCGAAGCCATCGATCTCCTGTAATAAAATATAAAATAATAAACCACAACCTTATCCTTACCCCTCCGTAGTAGTCCACGAGTGTCCCACGAAGATCTCCAGTTCAGAGCAGCCACATAGAATGTGACCGCTCTGAACCGCTGCCGCCGCTAGAATGACGGGGCCGTAAGGGTTCACCGGAGTTCAGGCAGCGCTGCTCCGGTTAGCTCCTTTACGGCCCTGCTGTATCGTGAGAAATTCCCACGGTACAGCAGTGCCGTAAAGGAGGTCTCCGGAGCTGCGCTGCCTGAATGCACTCCGGTGACCTCAGTCAGTGGCTCCCGCTGCCGGGAGCGGACGTGTTCCCGGCAGCGTGAGCTTACAGCAGCCATGACAGCTGTCACCATCTCCAGATGTGACAGCTGTGCATGGGAGATCAGCGCAGGAACGTGGACAGGTAACTATTATTTTTAGTAAACTAAGAATTAAATAAAATTGTGTGTTTTATTTCAAATAAATTATTTTTTTCTGGGTGTAGTGTGTTTTTTCTTTTTAACACTTTGTAGGTTAGTAATGGGGGTGTCTTATAGACGCCCATCATTACTAATCTGGGCTTCATGGCAGCTGGCGCTGACATGAACCCCAGCCCTATTACCCCCTGCCACCGCACCAGGGCAGCGTGGAAGAGCGAGGCTAAGCACCAGAATTGGCGCATCCTATGGATGCGCCATTTCTGGGGCGGCTGACGGCTGGTGTTTCTAGCCTGGGAGGGGGCCAATATTCATGGCACCCTTCCTGGGCTATTAATATCAGCCCCCAGCTGTCTGCCTAGCCTTTGCTAGCTATTAAAATAGGGGGGACCCCACGTCATTTTTTTTGGGGGGGTCCCCCATTTTAATAGCTAGTAAAGGCTAGGTATTCAGCTGGGGGCTGATATTAGTAGTCTGGGAAGCTCCGTGGGTTTTACCCCCTTCCCAGGCTTCAAACATCTGCCCCAGCCGTCTGCTTAACCTCCGCTAGAGACTAAAATTATGGGGGATCCCACGCCATTTTTTTTTTTAAATAAATCCTTTATTTTAACACTAAATGACATTTGAGGAGTTAATAAAGATGCAGTCCCTAAATTATTATTTATTTTTTAATTAATTTTTCCCAAAACTTTTGACGTGGGCTTCGCCATATTTTTGTATGCCAGCCAGGTACAGCATCCAGCTTCTATGAACGCGCCATTTTCCGGGGCGGCTGCAGACTGCAATTTTCAGCGGGGGGGCAGAAAGCTTGGGCCTCCCTGCGCTGCAGATTCCATCCCCCAGCTGTCTAGTTGTACCTGGCTGGACACAAAAATAGGGAGAAGCTCCACGTTTTGTTTTTTTTTAATTATTTCATGAAATTCATGGAATAATTAAGAAAAAAAGGGCTTCCCTATATTGTTGTGTCCAACCAGGTACAAATAGGCAGCTGGTGGTTGGGGGCAGCCCGTTCCTGCCTGCTGTACCTGGCTGGACACAAATATGGTGCAAAGCCCCACGTCAATTTTTTTTTAATTATTTCAGGAAATTCATGAAATAATTAAAAAAAAATTATGTGGGGCTTCGCCCTATATTTGTGTCCAGTCAGGTACAGCAGGCAGGAACGGGCTGCCCCCAACCACCAGCTGCCTATTTGTACCTGGCCGGACACAACAATATAGGGAAGCCCTTTTTTTCTTAATTATTCCATGAATTTCATGAAATAATTAAAAAAAAAAATGCGTGGGGCTTCGCCCTATTTTTGTGCCCAGCCAGATACAACTAGGCAGCTGGGGGCTGGAATCCGCAGCGCAGGGAGACCCAAGCTTTCTGGGCCACCCCCGCTGCAAATTGCAGTCCGCAGCCGCCCCAGAAAATGGCGCGTTCATAGAAGCGCCATCTTCTGGCGCTGTACCCAACTCATCCAGGGCCCTGGTGCGGTGGCTCACTGGGTAATAAAGGGGTTAAGGCCAGCTTGGCATTATCAGCTGGCCCTAAGCCCGAAATTCATGGGGTCACGCCAATATTAGACATGACCACCATGAATTTCTAGTAAAGTATTTAAAAAAACACAAACACCCAGAATAAAGTCCTTTAATTGAAATAAACACACAATTCTTTATTGTTCTAAATTAAACCATACTTACCATCACGCCCATTCCAGCTGAAGCCAACGATCTCCTGCAATAAAAGTAAAATAATAAAGCAACCTCATCCTTACCTTTCCATGGCTCCCACGACAGCTTCAGCTCTGCTACATCGAGATGACAGGCTGGACCGCAGCAGAACGCCGCCATCCAGCCTGTCATCCCGCAGACACTGAGAAGCGCAGGCATGCTTCCACTCCTCAGTGTCTGGCTGTGACGGCATCCAGATGAGCCGAGGTCATGTCCAATGAACTCAGCTCACCTCATGTACGTCACTGACAGCGTGGGAAAATTCTCCTGCACTCAGCACTTCAGCGTGAGAATTTTCCCACGCTGTCAGTGACGTGCATGAGGTGAGCTGAGTTCATTGGACATGACCTCACCTCATGTATGTCACTGACAGCGTGGGAGAATTCTCACGCTGAAGCGCTGAGTGCAGGAGAATTTTCCCACGCTGTCAGTGACGTGCATGAGGTGAGCTGAGTTCATTGGACATGAACTCGGCTCATCTGGATGACGTCACAGAGAGACACTGAGGAGCGCAAGCATGCCTGCGCTTCTCAGTGTCTGCGGGATGACAGGCTGGATGGCAGCGTTCTGCTGCGGTCCAGCCTGTCATCTCGATGTAGCAGAGCTGAAGCTGTCCTGGGAACCATTGAAAGGTAAGGATGATGTTGCTTTATTATTTTTCTTTTATTGCAGGAGATCGTTGGCTTCAGCTGGAATGGGCGTGGCGGTAAGTATGGTTTAATTTAGAACAATAAAGAATTGTGTGTTTATTTCAATTAAAGGACTTTTTTCTGGGTGTTTGTGTTTTTCTTTAACTTTGACTATGGGGTTAGTAATGGGGGTGTCTTATAGACGCCTCTCCATTACTAACCTGGGCTTGATGTCATCTGGCATTATAAGCTGACATCAACCCCAGCCCTATTACCCCACTGCCACCGCTACAGGGCAGTGGGAAGAGCGAGGCTAAGTGCCAGAATTGACGCATCCTATGGATGCGCCATTTCTGGGGCGGCTGACGGCTGGTGTTTCTAGCCTGGGAGGGGGCCAATATTCATGGCACCCTTCCTGGGCTATTAATATCAGCCCCCAGCTGTCTGCCTAGCCTGTGCTAGCTATTAAATTAGGGGGGACCCCACGTTATTTTTTTGGGGGGGTTCCCCCATTTTAATAGCTAGTAAAGGCTAGGTATTCAGCTGGGGGCTGATATTAGTAGCCTGGGAAGCTCCGTGGGTATTACCCCCTTCCCAGGCTTCAAACATTTGCCCCAGCTGTCTGATTAACCTCCGCTAGAGCCTAAAATTAAGGGGAACCCCACGCCATTTTTTTTTAAAATAAATCCTTTATTTTAACACTAAATGACAAGTACAGTAACCAACACTGTAACTGTACTTCATATATATGTGACTGACATGTTTCTATCTATCTAATCTATGTGTGAAGCTCTATTCTGTCTGTTATAAATTGTCGGGTACAGATGCTGAATTGCCGGCCGGCTTTTTTAAAGAGACGGTGCATGAAAACACTAATATTTTTTTAAATAAATCCTTTACACTAAATGACAAGTACAGTAAGCAACACTGTCACAGTACTTCATATATATGTGACTGACATGTTTCTATCTATCTAATCTATGTGTGAAGCTCTATTCTGTCTATTATAAATTGTCGGGTACAGATGCTGAATTGCCGGCCGGCTTTCTTAAAGAGACGGTGCACGAAAACACTAATATTTTTTTAAATAAATCCTTTACACTAAATGACTAGTACAGTAAGCAACACTGTCACACTACTTCATATATATGTGACTGACATGTTTCTATCTATCTAATCTATGTGTGAAGCTCTATTCTGTCTGTTATAAATTGTCGGGTACCGCTGCTGAATTGCCGGCCGGCTTTCTTAAAGAGACGGTGCATGAAAACACTAATATTTTTTTAAATAAATCCTTTACACTAAATGACAAGTACAGTAACCAACACTATCACTGTACTTCATATATATGTGACTGACATGTTTCTATCTATCTAATCTATGTGTGAAGCTCTATTCTGTCTATTATAAATTGTCGGGTACAGATGCTGAATTTCCGGCCGGCTTTCTTAAAGAGAGGGTGCACGAAAACACTAATATTTTTTAAAATAAATCCTTTACACTAAATGACAAGTACAGTAAGCAACACTGTCACAGTACTTCATATATATGTGACTGACATGTTTCTATCTATCTAATCTATGTGTGAAGCTCTATTCTGTCTATTATAAATTGTCGGGTACAGATGCTGAATTGCCGGCCGACTTTCTTAAAGAGACGGTGCACGAAAACACTAATATTTTTTAAAATAAATCCTTTACACTAAATGACAAGTACAGTAAGCAACACTGTCACAGTACTTCATATATATGTGACTGACATGGTTCTATCTACCTAATCTATGTGTGAAGCTCTATTCTTTCTGTTGTAAATTGTCGGGTACCGGTGAATGCCGCTGCTGAATTGCCGGCTTTTCATGTCATTCTACATTATTCTTAGTTGTTTTACTTCATGTAGAATTAACCTACAAGGAAAGAAAGGGTTTATTTTCATTCCGATATTTGTGTCCCATTGACTTGCATTGGTTTCCGGTATCGGAATCGGCGATATCCGATACTTTTTGGGTATCGGCCCGATCCAATCCGATACGATATTTCCTGATATCGGAAGGTATCGCTCAACACTATTGGCAATTATCAAGACACCCTCAATAAAGGAGTGGTTCTGCAGGTGGGGACCACAGACCATATATCAGTACCTATGCTTTCTGGCTGATGTTTTGGTCACTTTTGAATGTTGGTTGTGCTTTTACACTCGTGGTAGCATGATACAGACTCTACAACCCACAGAAGGTGCTCAGGTAGTGCAGCTCATCCAGGATGGCACATCAGTGCGAGCTGTGGCAAGAAGGTTTGCTGTGTCTGTCAGCGTAGTGTCCAGAGGCTGGAGGCGCTACCAGGAGACAGGCCAGTACACCAGGAGACGTGGAGGGGGCCTTAGGAGGGAAACAACCCAGCAGCAGTGTAGCGCCGGCGTCCCTGCCCTCTGCTAGGCAGGGACGCTGTTCCCCTCACCTCCCTGCTCCGTGCCCGGCGTCCTCCTCCCGCTCTGCTGGCAGCGCGCGCTCCTTCCCGGCCACTGTGCTTAGGGCGCGCGCGCGCTCTCCCTCCCCCTTAAAGGGGCCGCGCGCGCCGTCCTAAGGAGTCCCCGGCCAATGGCCGGAGGACTTCACCATATATAAGGCACCTCCTCCAAAATGGAGGTGCCCGAGCAATGTTGTTGCACTGTTCACTACTCTGCTTCAGCCCTCAGGTCCCGTTGCCAGTTACCTGCCAGTTACCTGCCAGTTACCTGCCAGATTCCTGCCTGATTATCTGCTACCTGCCTGCTAGTCTGAGGTCCGACGGTCTGCCTTACTACTCCTGTCAGTCTGTCTAAGGACCAGCCTGCCCGCTCACCTGGGAGCGCACACCAGCCACCTGCCTGCTTGCCTGAGGTCCGACGGTCTGCCTTCCTACTCCCGTCAGTCTGTCTATGGACCAGCTTGCCCGCTCACCTGGGAGCGCTCATCTGCTGCCTGTCTGCTAGCCTACCTGGAGGCTCTGCCGTCACGTGCTGTGACCACCCGCCTGTCCAGAGACTTCTGCCCGCCCACCTGGGAGCGCTCATCTGCCGCCTGTCTGTTGGTCTTCCTGGAGGTTCCGCCGTCACATGCTGTGACCACCCGTTTATCCAGAGACTCTCGCCTGCTCACCTGGGAGCTCAAGTCTACCATCAGCCGCCACAGGTCGTACCAACCCTTAACCCAGAGACTGCCCCGGTCACTTGCCGTGATCATCTGCCCATTCACCCAGAGACTGCCCCAGTCACTTGCCGTGATCTCCTGCCCGTTCTTCCAGAGACTGTCCCGGTCACTTGCCGTGACCATCTGCCCGTTCACCCAGAGACTGCCCCAGTCACTTGTCGTGATCTCCTGCCCGTTCTTCCAGAGACTGTCCCGGTCACCTGCTGTGACTGCCTACCTGGTCGCCACCCGCTCCCTTACAAGGACTGCCCCCTTGTATAGTAGCTCAGAGGTTCCGCCTCCCAGACCCGTTACAGTTTGCTCGGGCCATGGAACCCGGTGGCACCCAAGCTCCCTCACTCTCGGACCTCTGTCATGAACTGTCCCGTCAGAGGTCCCAACAGGAGTCCATCCTGGGTCACCTGCGGAATGTCAATTCTCGCCTGGACACTCTGACTGCTCCACCAGCAACCACCGCCTGTGCCATGACTCGCAACCCGGCAGCTCCGCTGCCCACCAATACCATGGTATCCTACCCCGGACCCCGGCTTTCTGCACCTCCTCGCTTCGGAGGCGACCCCGCCCAGGCTCGGGGCTTCATTAATCAGTGCACCCTGCACTTTGAACTATTGTCCCACCAGTTTAACTCCGACCGGGCCAAAATTGCCTTCATCATGTCCCATCTCACCGGGGAGGCCCTGGCCTGGCTAAATCCTCTATGGGAGAGAGGAGACCCCCTGGTGTCCGACCTGCCTGCCTTCCTCACGGCTTTCCGGAAAGTCTTCGACGAACCCGGACGGAAGACCTCATCCGCATCGTCTCTGCTACGCCTCCGTCAGGGAAGTCTCACCGTGGGCCAATATGCCATACGGTTCCGTACCCTTGCCTCGGAGCTGGCCTGGGATAACGACGCTCTGGTATCCGTCTTCTGGGAGGGTCTGTCCGGCCGTATTAAAGATGAACTTGCCGGTCGGGACGTTCCTACCACTCTCGATGACCTAATAACTCTTGCCACCCGGATTGACCTACAGTTCCAGGAGCGTGCCAAAGAGGTCACCCGTGAGAGGAGGTTTCCACGTCTAGCTCCTACTTTTCAGAAACCCGTCACTCCCTCCGTCTCTCCCCAGGTACACTCTCCTGAGCCTATGCAGGTCGACCAGACCAAGGTGGTCAAAACCCGTCAGGACTTACGCCGTGCCGAGGGGAGCTGCTTCTACTGTGGCAGTAAGGAGCACCGGATCCGTGCCTGCCCAGAGAGGTCGGGAAACGCCTGTGTCTAGGTTCGCTCAGAGAGGTCGACCTAGACAAGAATAAATCCTCTCCATCTCTGCTGCTGTCAGTTTCAATCGTCTGCGGGGAGAACCGTTATTTCGAACTAGCCCAACTGGACTCTGGAGCAGCCGGGAATCTTATTTCACAATCCCTGGTAGAGAAGTACCACATCCCCACCAAACCTCTGGCTGTACCCTTGTCTGTTGCTGCCGTGGATGGG
The DNA here is from genome assembly GCF_046119375.1 of Phyllobates terribilis. Classification (NCBI taxonomy): domain Eukaryota; kingdom Metazoa; phylum Chordata; class Amphibia; order Anura; family Dendrobatidae; genus Phyllobates; species Phyllobates terribilis. The sequence continues at coordinate 120,377,552 of NW_027362762.1, read as the reverse complement.
GGTCTCTTACCACGGCCCATCCAACTCATCATCGAATCCATTACTCTGCAAGTGGGAATGCTGCATTCTGAGAGTATCTCCTTTCATGTTCTGCCTGGACTCTCTCACGCCCTCCTGCTAGGTCTACCTTGGCTCCAGAGACATGCACCCGTGCTTGACTGGCAGACCGGAGAAGTCCTTCGCTGGGGACAGGACTGCCACAAGACCTGTCTGGTTCCCGTCCATCCCGTCCGTCCTTCTCCTACCCCAGCTAATCTACCTGGACTTCCGATTCCTTATTGGTCTTATGCTGATGTCTTTAATAAAAAGGAAGCAGAGACACTACCCCCTCATAGACCATACGACTGCCCTATCGACTTGTTACCCGGTACTACTCCTCCCCGTGGGCGTATTTATCCATTATCCGCTGCTGAGACCCGGTCGATGTCCGAATATATTGAGGAGAATCTGGCCAGGGGATTCATCCGGAAGTCTACCTCCCCGGCGGGAGCAGGCTTCTTCTTCGTAAAAAAGAAGGACGGCTCTCTCCGTCCCTGTATAGACTATAGAGGCCTTAACCAGATCACGGTGAAAAATAAGTACCCCCTTCCGCTCATTCCGGAGTTATTTGATCGTCTGAGAGGGGCTAGAATCTTCACCAAACTGGACCTCCGTGGGGCTTACAACCTGGTTCGTATCCGTCAGGGGGATGAATGGAAGACGGCATTCAACACCCGGGACGGCCACTATGAATATCTGGTAATGCCCTTTGGTCTCTGTAACGCTCCTGCCGTCTTTCAAGAGTTGGTCAATGACATCTTCCGGGACCTTCTCTACTCCTGCGTAGTGGTGTACCTGGACGACATCTTGGTCTTCTCTCCGGATCTCCAGACTCACCGGAGGGACGTTCGTCAGGTCCTGCTCAGGCTCAGGCAGAATCACCTCTTCGCTAAATACGAGAAGTGCCTCTTTGAGCAGACCTCGCTTCCGTTTTTAGGCTACATTATTTCTCAGACCGGCCTACGAATGGATCCAGAGAAACTGTCTGCCATCGAGAAATGGCCCCGACCGGAGGGGTTGAAGGCCATTCAGCGGTTCCTGGGCTTCGCCAACTACTACCGCCTCTTCATACCACACTTCTCTTCCCGGACTGCCCCAATTTCCGCGCTCACCCGTAAGGGTACTAATCCCAAAGAGTGGCCGCCCGAAGCAGAGGAGGCCTTTCTTTCCTTAAAACAGGCCTTCTCTTCCGCCCCGGTGCTGCATCGCCCGGACGGCAACAAGCAGTTCTTCCTGGAAGTTGACGCCTCCTCCTCTGGAGCCGGAGCGGTACTTACTCAAAAATCATCTTCCGGGAGGATGGTAACTTGCGGCTTCTTCTCTAAACTCTTCTCCTCCTCTGAGCGCAATTATTCCATTGGAGACCGAGAGTTATTGGCCATCAAGCTGGCATTGGAGGAGTGGCGTTACCTGCTCGAGGGGGCTCTTCACCCGGTAATAATTTACACTGACCACAAGAACTTGGCTTACCTCCAGCATGCCCAGAGACTTAACCCGCGCCAAGCCCGGTGGTCCTTGTTTTTTGCTCGCTTTGATTTTGTTCTTCATTTTCGCCCGGCTGACAAAAACGTCAAGGCGGACGCCTTGTCTCGATCCTTTCTGGTGTCTGATCTCGAGGAAGATCCGAAACACATCATCGATCCCGCCAGAGTAATGCAGGTGGCTCCCGTGAGTCTAAATAGTCTCCCTCCCGGAAAGACGTTCGTATCAGTACCTGATCGGGAGAAGATCCTTCACTGGGGTCACTCGTCTAAACTAGCTGGCCATGCCGGTCAGAAAAAGACCCTCCAGCTTATTACCCGGCACTACTGGTGGCCTACCCTGCACAAGGACGTAATAGACTTTGTTTCTGCCTGTGTGTCCTGCGCCCGCAGCAAGGTTCCGAGACATCTGCCAGCCGGTCGCCTTCTTCCGCTCCCAGTACCTGCTGCCCCCTGGCAGCATATAGCAATGGACTTTATAACAGACCTCCCAGTCTCTGCCGGTTGTACGGTCATTTGGGTGGTCGCTGACCGCTTCTCCAAGATGGCTCATTTCGTTCCCCTGCCAGGCCTCCCGTCTGCACCCGAGCTAGCTAAAGACTTTATTCATCACATCTTTCGTCTTCATGGCCTGCCCCTCCACATCGTGTCGGATCGTGGGGTACAGTTCACCTCACGCTTCTGGAGAGCCACTTGTAAACTGCTAGATGTCACCCTGGACTTCTCTTCCGCTTACCACCCACAGTCCAATGGTCAAGTGGAGCGGATCAATCAGAACCTGACCAGTTACCTCCGGCACTTCGTTAATGCCCATCATTCTGACTGGGTGGATCTCCTACCATGGGCCGAGTTCTCTTATAATAATCACGAGAGCGAATCCTCCTCCAAATCCCCGTTTTTTGTAGTCTTCGGTCAGCATCCTCGGATTCCTTTTCCTGTCTCCACCTCTGTGGACAACCCGGCTGCGGAATCTCTCGTTAGCAAATTTTCCTCCATTTGGGAGAGTACCCGATCCGCACTCCTTCAGTCGTCCGAACGGATGAAAAGACACGCTGACAAAAAACGCCTGGATCCTCCACAATTTCGTCCCGGAGATAAAGTCTGGCTCTCATCTAAATATGTCCGGCTCAAGATACCTTCTTACAAGTTAGGGCCTCGGTTCATCGGCCCCCTGGAGGTCATCAGTCAGATCAACCCGGTGGCCTATAAATTGAAACTCCCGGCCAACTTACGGATCCCTAACTCCTTCCATGTATCTCTCCTCAAACCTGTGGTACTTAACTCTTTTTCCAAGTCTACAGGTACGCCTCCTGCTCCGGTTTCTGCTGAGGACGAGTTTGAGGTAGAGAACATTCTTGCCACCAAAAGGGTAAGAGGAAAGACCTTTTTTCTAGTAGATTGGAAGGGGTTTGGTCCTGAGGAGAGAACGTGGGAGCCCCGGGAGAACATCCATGCCCCTCTTATCCTTGCTAAATTTCTGTCTGGCCTAAAAAAGGGGGGGCCTAAAGGGGGGGGTACTGTAGCGCCGGCATCCCTGCCCTCTGCTAGGCAGGGACGCTGTTCCCCTCACCTCCCTGCTCCGTGCCCGGCGTCCTCCTCCCGCTCTGCTGGCAGCGCGCGCTCCTTCCCGGCCACTGTGCTTAGGGCGCGCGCGCTCTCCCTCCCCCTTAAAGGGGCCGCGCGCGCCGTCCTAAGGAGTCCCCGGCCAATGGCCGGAGGACTTCACCATATATAAGGCACCTCCTCCAAAATGGAGGTGCCCGAGCAATGTTGTTGCACTGTTCACTAATCTGCTTCAGCCCTCAGGTCCCGTTGCCAGTTACCTGCCAGTTACCTGCAAGTTACCTGCCAGATTCCTGCCTGATTATCTGCTACCTGCCTGCTAGTCTGAGGTCCGACGGTCTGCCTTACTACTCCTGTCAGTCTGTCTAAGGACCAGCCTGCCCACTCACCTGGGAGCGCACACCAGCCACCTGCCTGCTTGCCTGAGGTCCGACGGTCTGCCTTCCTACTCCCGTTAGTCTGTCTATGGACCAGCTTGCCCGCTCACCTGGGAGCGCTCATCTGCTGCCTGTCTGCTAGCCTACCTGGAGGCTCTGCCGTCACGTGCTGTGACCACCCGCCTGTCCAGAGACTTCTGCCCGCTCACCTGGGAGCTCAAGTCTACCATCAGCCGCCACAGGTCGTACCAACCCTTAACCCAGAGACTGCCCCGGTCACTTGCCGTGATCATCTGCCCGTTCACCCAGAGACTGCCCCAGTCACTTGCCGTGATCTCCTGCCCGTTCTTCCAGAGACTGTCCCGGTCACTTGCCGTGACCATCTGCCCGTTCACCCAGAGACTGCCCCAGTCACTTGTCGTGATCTCCTGCCCGTTCTTCCAGAGACTGTCCCGGTCACCTGCTGTGACTGCCTACCTGGTCGCCACCCGCTCCCTTACAAGGACTGCCCCCTTGTATAGTAGCTCAGAGGTTCCGCCTCCCAGACCCGTTACAAGCAGGACCGCTACCTCAGCCTTTGTGCAAGGAGGAACAGGAGGAGCACTGCCAGAGCCTTGCAAAATGACCTCCAGCAGGCCACAAATGTGCATGTGTCTGCACAAATGGTTAGAAACCGACTCCATGAGGGTGATATGAGGGCCCGACATCCACAGATAGGGGTTGTGCTCACAGCCCAACACCGTGCAGGACACTTGGCAATTGCCACAGAACAACAGGATTGGCAAAGTCGCCACTGGCACCCTGTGCTTTTCACAAATGAAAGCAGGCTCACACTGAGCACATGTGACAGACGTGACAGAGTCTGGAGATACCATGGAGAGCGATGTGCTGCCTGCAACATCCTTCAGCATGACCGGTTAGGCAGTGGGTCAGTAATGGTGTGGGGTGGCATTTCTTTGGAGGGCCGCATAGCCCTCCATGTGCTCGCCAGAGGTAGCCTGACTGCCATTAGGTACCGAGATGAGATCCTCAGACCCCTTGTCAGACCATATGCTGGTGCGGTTGGCCCTTGGTTCCTCCTAATGCAGGACAATGCCAGACCTCATGTCGCTGGAGTGTGTCAGCAGTTCCTGCAAGATGAAGGCATTGAAGCTATGAACTGGCCCACTCGTTCTCCAGACCTGAATCCGATTGAGCACATCTGGGACATCCTGTCTCGCTCCATCCACCAACGTCACGTTGCACCACAGACTGTCCAGAAGTTGGCGGATGCTTTAGTCCAGGTCTGGGAGGAGATCCCACAGGAGACCATCCGCAACCTCATCAGGAGCATGCCCAGGCATTCTAGGGAGGTCATACAGGCACGTGGAGGCCACACACAATACTGAGCCTCATTTTGACTTGTTTTAAGGACATTAAATCAAAGTTGGATCAGCCTGTAGTGTGGTTTTCCACTTTAATTTTGGGGGTGACTCCAAATCCAGGCCTCCATTGGTTAATAAATTTGATTTCCATTGATGATTTTTGTGTGATTTTGTTGTCAGCACAATCAACTTTGTAAAAAACAAAGTATTCAATGAGAATATTTCATTCATTTAGATCTAGGATGTGTTATTTGAGTGTTCCCTTTATTTTTTTGAGCAGTATATGATGTGCTAACTGTTGGCGCAATTTGTCCCTGGTGAAGGAGAGCTGCCCACTTTCTTAAAGAGAAGGCAAGAATTTCCATAACAGAGGGAAGCAGAGAGGTTTATTCCTGTCAGTAAGGTGAAGTTTAGATGCCCCGAAGGGGTAAGGGATTCCCAGATGGATTCTATATGCCGATGCCAGTGTGTGAAGAGAGTTGTCACCACAGAAATGGCGAGGATCCTGGTGCTTGAGCGTGAGAGACTGATACACGATAGTGTGATCGTGTGGCACCCCTGAGGGTTCGGTCGCCCACAGAGGTACTGCATCTCAACCAGAGGTGTGGTATCTCACTCTCAGGTAAGGAAGGAGTACAGCTCAGGACTAGTGTTGAGCGATACCTTCCGATATCGGGAAATATCGGATCGGATTGGATTGGACCGATACCCCAAAAATATCGGATATCGCCGATTCCGATACCGGAAACCAATGCAAGTCAATGGGACACAAATTTTGGAATGAAAATAAACCCTTTCTTTCCTTGTGGGTTAATTCTACATGAAGGAAAACAACTAAGAATAATGTAGAATGTATTACATGAAAAGCCGGCAACTCAGCAGTGGCATACACCGGTACCAGACAATTTAGAACAGAAAGAATAGAGCATCACACATAGATTAGATAGATAGAAACATGTCAGTCACATATATAAGAAGTACAGTGACAGTGTTGGTTACTGTACTTGTCATTTAGTGTTAAAGAATTTATTAAAAAAAATAATAGTGTTTTCATGCACAGTCTCTTTAAAAAAGCCGGCCGGCAATTCAGCATCGGTACCCGACAATTTAGAACAGAAAGAATAGAGCATCACACATAGATTAGATAGATAGAAACATGTCAGTCACATATATAATAAGTACAGTGATAGTGATAGCCCTTTTTTTTAAAATTATTTCATGAATTTCATGAAATAATTTTAAAAAAAAAATACGTGGGGCTTCGCCCTATTTTTGTGTCCAGCCAGGTACAACTAGGCAGCTGGGGGCTGGAATCCGCAATGCAAGGAGGCCCAAGCTTTCTGCCCCCCCCCCCCCCGCTGCAAATTGCAGTCCGCAGCCACCCCAGAAAATGGCGCGTTCATAGAAGCGCCATTTTCTGACACTGTACCCAACTCATCCAGGGCCCTGGTGCGGTGGCTCACTGGGTAATAAAGGGGTTAGGGCCAGCTTGGCATTATCAGCTGGCCCTAAGCCCGAAATTCATGGGGTCACGCCAATATTAGACATGACCGCCATGAATTTCTAGTAAAGTATTTAAAAAAACACAACACCCAGAATAAAGTCCTTTAATTGAAATAAACACAAAATTTTTTAATGTTCTAAATTAAACCATACTTACCATCACGCCCATTCCAGCTGAAGCCAATGTCTTCTGCAATAAAAGTAAAATAATAAACCAACATCATCCTTACCTTTCCATGGTTCCCAGGATGGCTCCAGCTCTGCTACATTCACATGACAGGCTGGATCGCAGCCGAAAGCTGCCATCCAGCTTGCCATGCCGCAGACACTGAGAAGCGCAGGCATGCTTGCGCTCCTCAGTGTCTGGCTGTGACGGCATCCAGATGAGCCGAGGTCATGTTCAATGAACTCGGCTCACCTCCTGCACGTCACTGACAGCGTGGGAAACTTCTCCTGCGCTTGCCGTGAGCGCAGAAGAATTCTCTCACGCTGGGATGGCATTCTGATGACAGGCTGGATCGCAGCTGAGCGCTGCCATCCAGCTTGTCATCCTTCAGAGACACTGCAGAACGCAGGCATTATGGGAACTTCCGATTCCGGTATTCGATATTCTAAAAGTATCGGAACTCAGTATCGGAACTCCGATACCGCGAATATCGGTCGATACCCGATATTTCAGTATCGGAATGCTCAACACTACTCAGGACCCTAACACCTGCATCCAACACATACCCTCAGTGGGGGTAGGGCGAGATTGCTCCTAAGGGAGAGCACAGTCCCGGGTCCCTAGCTGGGGGGCAGGAGCTATGTAGTGGGTGTGGGTGGAGGAAGTAGCTTAGGGGAGCACATGGAAGAAAGGTATAAATAGAGAAGCCATCTTGTTTAGTGAGATCAGAACAGTGAGCAGTGAGTGAGAACAGTCTACAGTGAGAGGAGTGGAGCGGGGCTCTGCAGCAGCTCTGCTCAGGCAGAGAGCCTGAGGAGAGGCCCAGGATTGAAGGAAGAGGAGAGGGAGCAGGAATGGCACCAGCAACGGAAGAAGGGACCCCAGGGGTATGGGCAGTGCTGGAGGCCACCCGTATGCCCGAATCTACCGGGAGGTGGAGGGGTCAGGCTACACAAAGTGGGCCGGTCCCTCAACTAGCAGAGAACTCTATGTCTCAACTAGAAACCGGAGGCTGCAATATTTCAAGTCCTGCAGCCAACAGTCCATATCAGTCTCACCAAGAAGGTAGCTATAGAGGAACCAGGGGACGGAACAGACGTCGCCTGACAAGGCCCGCAGGTACCGGATTGGGACACTAGGTATGAGGTGCAGGGAGACGGCCAGAAAGAGGACACAGAAGGGGGTCCTGCTAAGTACTCCGGAGATATCTGAGGGTGGACTGAATCCCTCCCTTAGTAAGGGCAGCATGACGAGGGAAGTTACTGTGGTACCTTTAACTTGGACTGCAACAACCGTGAGTAAAGACCCTGAGGACTGCACTTCATTGTCTCTGTGATTATTGCTGCGCCAACAACCCCTGGACTACAACGCCCAGCACAACCTATTACATCTATAGGCTTGATCTTTGTTTCTTAGGCTAAGTGCCCACGATGCAGAAATGCTGTGGAGAGTTTCTGCATCTCCCTGGCAGAAAAAACGCTTGCGAATTTTACTTGCGTTTTTTCTGCCAGGTAGAAGTGTTTGTGAAGCGTTTTGAACATGCGATTTCGCATGCGGGTTGTTCAACCGGCATGGATTTATGTTGTGTGATCAAGTTACGATACGGCAAATGCAGCATCAATAGTAAAAAAAAAGAATAAAAATGTTGAAAAAAAAAAAAATATATATATTCACCTTCCGATGGCCCCCGGTCTCCTTCTCTGGTGCGTCCGGTGTCTTCGGCAGCTCGCGGTGCTCTAAAAAGGACCTTCCATGATGTCATTTATTCATGTGACAGGTCGAAGTCAGCGGTGGCGTGACCTGTCACATGACTAAATGACGTCATGGAAGGTCCTTTTACCACCGCGAGCAGCCGAAGAGCCAGCAGGGGGCTATCAGAAGGTAAGTATATGATTTTTTTAAAATTTTAATCTTTTTTAATTACAGGTACTATGGTACCCGGGTCTGTAGGAGAGTCTCCACTTCTGCAGACCCTGGTACCATTTGCGCATTGAATCGCATAACATCCGCATGCATACATTCGCGTTGCGAAATCTGCAATGAAAAGTCAGCAAAAATGCAGATATTTTATGCAGCGGTTTTCCTGCCAAGACATCAGGATTTGTAATAGAATCAGGAATGTGATGTGTGCACATACCCTAAGACTACAGCCAGTAGCCCCTGTGGTATGCAAACCACAGGTTAGGAAACACTGGGCTAGATCATAATACAACTACCCATTATGATGGCAGGTTTACCACCTGGAACATAGGACCTGGCCACAACAACTCTCCAACCTTCTGTACAAATATTGACACCCTGTATCAACAGGAATGGGACTATCTAGGCCTATACCCCCTCTCACCAAGGGGCGTATGGCAGCTTTATACTTTTCATGTGTGATATACAGTATTTACCTTTAAATTGTTCCTGTCACCAGGTTTTCACAATATAAAAAATGGCCACCACTTTTCAGGCCTCATTTACAGCATTCTACACTGTGCTCCAAATTATTATGCAAATAATATTTTCTCAGATTTTCCCAAATTACCTATATGAATTGCAGTCATTGTAATTTTCCAGTCAAATAACTATTAGAGTACAATTGAAAGGTTTTTGTACAAAGTGCCTATGATAACAGTATATTTTTTAAAAAATAAAAAACTCAAACTGCACTCAAAATGCATGTTCCAAATTATTATGCACAGCAGAGTTTTCAACCTTTTCATTTTAATAAAGAACAAAAAAATGGTCATTTTTGAAATTATAAGCATTAGCAGGTTATTACAAACTGAAATCAAACAGTTTTCAACTCAAAACTTTATTCTAGGTGATGTTAGATTTGCACATAGGACCCCTTGTTCGAAAGGAGCTTCTGAACTCTCTTGTCCATTGAATTTGTCAGGTTTTGGATGGTTTCTGCTTTAATTGTTTTGCATGAGGACAGAATACCCTCCCAGAGCTGTTGCTTAGATGTGAACTGCCTCCCGCCATCATAGACACTCCTTTTGATGATGCTCCAGAGGTTCTCAATGGGGTTGAGGTCAGGGGAGCATGGGTGCCACACCCTAAGTTTGTTCCCTTTTATGCCCATAGCAGCCAGAGATGCAGATGTATTATGTGCAGCATGAGACGGTGCATTATCATGCATGAAAATGATCTTGCTGCGAAATACACAGTTCTTCTTCTTGAACCATGGAAGGAAGTGCTGTTTGAGAAACTCAACATTTCATTATGGAGTTCATCTTTACCCCTTCAGGGATCCTAAAAGGGCCGACAATCTCTCTCCCCATGATTCCAGCCCAAAACATTACTCCACCTCCTCCTTGTTAGCGCCGTAGCCGTGTTTGCATGGGGTGTCCATCAACCAGCCATCCTCCACTCCATCTGTGGCGTCCCTGAGGGTTTGACCGCCACAAGAATGCTGCACTTCTTTAATGGAGTGTGGTGTTCCTCCTCTGAGGTAAGCCTAGTGTGATGGTAGTCACCTAGCCTTTTGCATCCAACACCACATTTCCACCAGAGGGAGCTAGTATGCACTAGGTGCTGCTCCCCTGGTTACAGGGAGACTGTAGCGTCGGCATCCCTGCCTCCTGCTAGGCAGGGACGCTGTTCCCCTCACCTCTCCGCGCCGTGCCCGGTGTCCTCCTCCTGCTCTGCTGGCAGCGCGAGCTGCTTCCCGGTCACTGTGCTTAGGGCGCGCGCGCTCCCTCTCTCTTAAAGGGGACGCTCGCGCCGTCCTAAGGAGTCCCCGGCCAATGGCCGGAGGATCTCACCATATATAAGGCACCTCCTCCAAAATGGAGGTGCCCGAGCAATGTTGTTGCAAAGCCTTTCAACTCTGCTTCAGCCCTCAGGTCCCGTTGCCAGCTTGTTTTCCAGTGCTGTCTACCTGCTGACAATCCTGCGGTCTGACAGTCTGCCTACCAGCATCTGCCAGTCTGTCTATGGATCAGTCCGCCTGCGGACCAGGAAGCACCTGCCAGATACCTGCCAGATACCTGCCAGATACCTGCCTGATACCTGTCTACCTGCTTGCAATCCTGCGGTCCGACAGTCTGCCTACCAGCACCTGCCAGTCTGTCTATGGATCAGTCCGCCCGCGGACCAGGAAGCACCTGCCAGATACCTGCCTGATACCTGCCTGCCAGCCTGTCCAGAGACTCTTACCCGCTCACCTGGGAGCGCTCACCTGCTACCCACCTGCTAGCCTACCTGGGGGCTTAGCCGTCACTTGCTGTGACCACCTGCCTGTCCAGAGACTCTTACCCTGCTGTCACTTGCCGTGACAACCTACCTGTCCAGAGACTCTTATCCTGCTGTCACTTGCCGTGACCACCTGCCTGTCGAGAGACTCTTACCCTGCTGTCACTTGCCGTGACAACCTGCCTGTCCAGAGACTCTTATCCTGCTGTCACTTGCCGTGACCACCTGCCTGTCGAGAGACTCTTACCCTACTGTCACTTGCCGTGACCACCCGCCTGTCTAGAGACTCTTATCCTGCTGTCACTTGCCGTGACCACCCGCCTGTCAAGAGACTGTCCCCGTCACTCGCCGTGACCTCCTGCCCTTCTACCCAGAGACTATCCCTGTCACTTGACGTGACTGCCTGCCCGCTTTCCCTGGGAGCCACCCGCTTCCTTACAAGGACTGCCCCTTTGTATAGTAGCTCAGAGGTTCCACCTCCCAGACCCGTTACAGTTTGCTCGGGCCATGGAACCTGGTGGCACCCAAGCTCCCTCGCTCTCGGACCTATGTCATGAACTATCCCGTCAGCGGTCCCAACAGGACTCCATCTTGGGCCACCTGCGTAGTGTTAACTTCCGCCTGGACACACTGACCGCCTCATCGGGAACTGCTTCCACCCGCACAACTACTACTCCGGCAGCGCCGCTGCCCATCAACACCATGGCATCCCTTCCCGGTCCACGCCTTTCCGCCCCGCCTCGTTTTGGTGGAGATCCCGGCCTGGCACGAGGCTTCATTAACCAGTGCACCCTGCACTTTGAACTTTTGGCATACCATTTCACCACTGACCGAACTAAGGTGGCCTTCATCATGTCCCATCTCACTGGAGAGGCACTGGCTTGGCTAAATCCTCTATGGGAGAGAGGAGACCCCCTGGTATCCAACCTGCCAGCCTTTCTCACGGCCTTCCGGAAAGTCTTCGACGAACCAGGACGAAAGACCTCATCCGCCTCATCTCTGCTACGCCTCAATCAAGGGAGTCTCACCGTGGGCCAATATGCCATACGGTTCCGTACCCTTGCTTCCGAGCTTGCCTGGGATAATGAGGCACTGGTTTCCGTCTTCTGGGAGGGCCTGTCCGGCCGGATTAAAGATGAACTTGCCGGTCGGGACATTCCTACCACTCTCGATGACTTAGTGACACTTGCCACCCCGGATTGACCAAAGAGGTCACCCGTGAGAGGAGGTTTCCACGCCTTGCTCCTACTTTTCTAAATCCCGTCTCTTCCTCTGTAACTCCCCGGGCGCACTCGCCAGAGCCCATGCAGGTCGACCAAATCAAGATGGTCAAAACCTGTCAAGAGTCTCGCTGTGCCGAGGGGAGCTGTTTCTACTGTGGTAGTAAGGAGCACCGGATCCGTTCCTGCCCGGAGAGGTCGGGAAACGCCTGTGTCTAGGATCGCTCAGAGAGGTCGTCCTAGACAAGAATAAATCCTCTCCTTCTCTGATGCTGTCAGTCTCTATCATCTGCGGGGAGAACCGTTACTTTGAACTTGCTCAACTTCATTCTGGAGCTGCCGGAAATCTCATTTCTCAGTCCCTGGTAGAGAAATACCACATTCCCACCAAACCTCTGGCTGTACCCTTATCTGTCGCCTCCGTGGATGGGGGTCTCTTACCGCATCCCATCCAACTCATCACCGAATCCATAACTCTGCAGGTGGGAATGCTGCACTCTGAGAGCATCTTCTTCCATGTTCTGCCTGGACTCTCTCACGCCCTCTTGCTAGGCCTACCTTGGCTCCAGAGACATGCACCCGTGCTTGATTGGCAGACCGGAGAAGTCCTTCGCTGGGGGCAGGACTGCCATAAGACTTGTTTAGTTCCCGTTCGTCCCGCCTGTCCTTCTCCTACCCCAGCCAATCTACCCGGCCTACCGGTTCCCTATTGGTCTTATGCGGACGTCTTTAACAAAAGAGAAGCAGAGACATTACCACCTCAAAGACCATACGATTGCCCAATCGACCTGATACCCGGCGCTACTCCTCCCCGTGGGCGTATTTACCCTTTGTCCGCTGCTGAAACCCGGTCCATGTCTGAATATATCGAGGAGAATCTGGCCCGGGGATTTATCCGGAAATCTACCTCCCCGGCGGGAGCAGGCTTCTTCTTCGTCAAAAAGAAGGACGGCTCACTCCGTCCCTGTATAGACTATAGAGGCCTTAACCAGATCACGGTGAAGAATAAATACCCCCTTCCGTTCATTCCGGAATTATTTGACCGTCTGAGGGGGGCTAGAATCTTCACCAAGCTGGATCTCCGTGGGGCGTATAACCTGGTCCGTATCCGTCAGGGAGATGAATGGAAGACGGCATTCAACACCTGGGACGGCCACTATGAATACCTCGTAATGCCCTTCGGTCTCTGTAATGCTCCCGCCGTCTTTCAAGAGTTGGTCAATGACATCTTCCGTGACCTTCTCTACTCCTGCGTGGTGGTGTACCTGGACGACATCTTGGTCTTCTCTCCGGATCTTCCCACACACCGGAGGGACGTTCGTCAGGTCCTGCTCAGGCTCAGGCAGAACCACCTCTACGCAAAATATGAGAAGTGCCTCTTTGAGCAGACCTCGCTTCCGTTTGTGGGCTACATAATCTCTCAGACCGGCCTACGAATGGATCCTGAGAAACTGTCTGCCATCCAGAAGTGGCCCCGACCGGAGGGGTTGAAGGCTATTCAGCGGTTCCTGGGCTTCGCCAACTACTACCGCCTCTTCATTCCACACTTCTCTTCCCGGACTGCCCCTATCTCTGCGCTTACCCGTAAGGGCGCTAATCCCAAAGAATGGCCGCCCAAAGCAGATGAGGCCTTCGTTTCCTTGAAACAAGCTTTCTCCTCCGCCCCTGTGCTGCATCGTCCGGACGGCAACAAACAATTCTTCCTAGAAGTAGACGCTTCCTTCTCCGGAGCCGGAGCGGTACTCACCCAAAAGTCGTCTTCTGGAAGAATGGTAACCTGCGGCTTCTTCTCCAAACTCTTCTCCTCTTCTGAGCGCAATTATTCTATAGGAGACCGAGAATTATTAGCCATTAAGCTGGCACTGGAGGAGTGGCGTTACCTGCTCGAGGGGGCTCTTCACCCAGTAATAATTTACACGGACCACAAGAACTTGGCTTACCTCCAGAGTGCCCAGAGACTTAACCCGCGCCAAGCCCAGTGGTCCTTGTTCTTCGCCCGCTTTGATTTCATTCTTCATTTTCGCCCAGCAGACAAAAACATCAAAGCTGATGCCTTGTCCCGATCCTTTTTGGTCTCTGATCTAGAGGAGGAGCCTAAGCACATCATCGACCCCGCCAAAGTAATGCAGGTGGCCCCCGTGAATCTAAATCGTCTTCCACCCGGTAAGACGTTCGTAACAGTACCTGATCGTGAGAAGGTCCTACACTGGGGACATTAGTCTAAGCTAGCTGGCCATGCTGGTCAGAAAAAGACCCTCCAGCTTATTACCCGGCATTACTGGTGGCCTACCCTGCACAAGGACGTAATAGACTTTGTTTCAGCCTGTGCGTCCCGCGCCCACAACAAGGTTCCTAGACACCTGCCAGCCGGCCGCCTCCTGCTTCTTCCTGTACCTGCTGCCCCGTGGCAGCATATAGCCATGGACTTTATAACGGACCTCCCTGTCTCTGCCGGTTGTACGGTCATTTGGGTGGTCGCTGACCGCTTTTCTAAGATGGCTCACTTCATTCCCCTGCCGGGCCTCCCATCTGTATCTGAGTTGGCTAAAGACTTTATCCATCATATTTTCCGTCTTCATGGTCTTCCTCCCCACATCATATCCGATCGAGGCGTTCAGTTCACCTCTCGCTTCTGGCGAGCCATGTGTAAATTGCTGGGGGTCACCTTGGACTTCTCTTCTGCTTATCACCCACAGTCCAATGGTCAAGTAGAGCGGATCAACCAAATTTTAACCAGTTACCTCCGCCACTTTGTTAATGCTCATCATTCCGACTGGTTGGATCTTTTACCGTGGGCCGAATTTTCCTACAATAATCACAAGAGCGAATCTTCCTCCAAATCCCCTTTTTTTATAGTCTGCGGTCAGCATCCTCGGATCCCGTTTCCCGTCTCCACCTCGGTGGACAATCCGGCTGCGGAATCTCTTGTTAGCAAATCTTCCTCCATTTGGGAAAGTACCAGATACGCACTTCTTCAGTCATCCGAGCGGATGAAAAAACAGGCTGACAAAAGACGTCTGGATCCGGCACAATTCCGTCCTGGAGATAAAGTCTTCCTACAAGTTAGGGCCTCGGTTCATCGGCCCACTGGAAGTTATCAAACAAATCAACCCGGTGGCCTATAAATTGAAACTCCCGGCCAACTTGCGGATCCCTAACTCCTTCCATGTATCTCTACTCAAACCTGTTGTACTTAACTCTTTTTCCAAGTCTACAGGTACGCCTCCTGCTCCGGTTTCCGCTGAAAATGAGTTTGAGGTAGAGAACATTCTGGCCACCAAAAGGGTAAGAGGAAAGACCTTTTTTCTAGTGGATTGGAAGTGGTTTGGTCCTGAGGAGAGAACGTGGGAGCCCCGGGAGAACATCCATGCCTCTCTCATCCTTGATAAATTTCTCTCTGGCCTAAAAAAGGGGGGGCCTAAAGGGGGGGGTACTGTAGCGTCGGCGTCCCTGTCTCAGCCACAGATCTGCCTGCTCTTTCACAGCTGTCCACAACTCACAAGTTGTGTGAGGTGTAGCGTCGGCGTCCCTGCCTCCTGCTAGGCAGGGACGCTGTTCCCCTCACCTCTCCGCTCCGTGCCCGGCGTCCTCCTCCCGCTCTGCTGGCAGCGCGCGCTGCTTCCCGGTCACTGTGCTTAGGAAGCGCGCGCGCTCCCTCTCTCTTAAAGGGGACGCACGCGCCGTCCGAAGGAGTCCCCGGCCAATGGCCGGAGGATCTCACCATATATAAGGCACCTCCTCCAAAATGGAGGTGCCCGAGCAATGTTGTTGCAAAGCCTTTCAACTCTGCTTCAGCCCTCAGGTCCCGTTGCCAGCTTGTTTTCCAGTGCTGTCTACCTGCTTCCAATCCTGCGGTCCGACAGTCTGCCTACCAGCATCTGCCAGTCTGTCTATGGATCAGTCCGCCCGCGGACCAGGAAGCACCTGCCAGACACCTGCCTGATACCTGCCTGATACCTGCCTGCCTGCCAGCCTGTCCAGAGACTCTTACCCGCTCACCTGGGAGCGCTCACCTGCTACCCGCCTGCTAGCCTACCTGGAGGCTTAGCCGTCACTTGCTGTGACCACCTGCCTGTCCAGAGACTCTTATCCTGCTGTTACTTGCCGTGACCACCTGCCTGTCGAGAGACTCTTACCCTGCTGTCACTTGCCGTGACCACCCGCCTGTCTAGAGACTCTTATCCTGCTGTCACTTGCCGTGACCACCCGCCTGTCAAGAGACTGTCCCCGTCACTCGCCGTGACCTCCTGCCCTTCTACCCAGAGACTATCCCTGTCACTTGACGTGACTGCCTGCCCGCTTTCCCTGGGAGCCACCCGCTTCCTTACAAGGACTGCCCCTTTGTATAGTAGCTCAGAGGTTCCACCTCCCAGACCCGTTACAGAGACTAGGGAACACAAAGTAGTAGGAACCAGTTAGTGGGTGTGGGTGGAGGAACAGTTAGTGAGTAACACTTCTAATTTCATATTTAATAGTATGCCATCTTTGATCTTGGTTCTTGTTCTTCTCTGGTCCTTCAGTCCTTTGTGGTCTCTGGCAGTCTGTCTGTCAAGTGGTCCTAGTGGTCGTCCTGTGCTGTCAAAAAACTGTGTGTAATGTGACTTCCCTCCCGGAGCGCAGATCCTGTGTGGGCCTGCACCGGCAAGGGACACAGCCCTCGTACCCCGATCAATGGGACGAGAGGAAGGTTGCAGACAAGGAATGTCTCAACCCGGCCAAGGACCAGGATCAAGAAGGCCCGGGAGCTTTAGAGTGTGGCTCCCTAGTAAATGGGTCCCAGGGAGGATGCAGACGGAGCGGAGCATGCCACCTGTCCTCGCCTACCTGATCTATTCAGAGGGATTCCGGCTGCAAGAGGGGTACCGGCCCCCGACACCTGACCTTGTACTCTACGTCCAGGACGGGAAAGCCCGGTTAGGCCCTGAGGATCCCGCCGGGCTTCGGATGGAGAGGAATTGCCACCCGAGCCCTACACAGGGGAGGAGCTCAGAGGGAGACCCGGCCTATCTACACACACACAGACGTGAAAGGGTAAAGTCTGTAGTGCAGGAACACTCTGGTGTAGGGATGCTACCTCACACTGGACTTCATCGGAGGTATCGGACCCCCGTCCCTGGTGGCCGCAGGACTCCGCGAGGAGCAGGGCGAAGCCTTGCGCTGCTTGAGAGAACTGTGAGTAAAGCCTTGGAAGTTCATCCCTATGGCCTCCGGACTGTTCATTACGCGCCATACCACGCGACGCGGTGCCCGTACTCCCCGCACTACTAACCCCCCTCTATCCTGCCTTGCCTGCCCTGAGGCCGCGCTCCGCCTGTGGGGAGCAGCGAGAACTTTAGCCGCCATGACACCGGGCCTCAGCGGACTGTAGCGGCGCTGGTGGCCCCATCACCAGACACCACAGGTGGCGTAGTCGACAAATTACCACTCAACCCGGAAAGCCCTAACATCATTTTTAATGTGACGGCCCTGGGCACGGAACGGGTCAAGGCCACAGCTGCATCCCCCTCAAACATCTGACCCGGCTCCGAGTACCCCAACCTCTTCCCAAGGCAGGGCTTGCGAGCGTCACACATCCATCTGGACCATCGAGATCATTTCATGCATGATAATGCCCCGTCTCATTTTGCACATAACACATCTGCATCTCTGGCTGCTATGTGCATAAAAGGGGACAAAGTTATGGTGTGGCACCCATGCTCCCCTGACCTCAACCCCATTGAGAACCTCTGGAGCATCATCAAAAGGAGTGTCTATGATGGCGGGGGGCAGTTCACATCTAAGCAACAGCTCTGGGCGGGTATTCTGTCTTCATGCAAAACAATTAAAGCAGAAACCATCCAAAACCTGACAAATTCAATGGACGAGAGAGTTCAGAAGCTCCTTTCGAACAAGGGGTCCTATGTGCAAATGTAACATCGCCTAGAATAAAGTTTTGAGTTGAAAGTTGTTTGATTTCAGTTTGTAATAACCTGCTAATGCTTATAATTTCAAAAATGACCATTTTTTTGTTCTTTATTAAAATGAAAAGGTTGAAAACTCTGCTGTGCATAATAATTTGGAACATGCTTTTTGAGTGCAGTTTGAGTTTTTTATTTTTTTTAAAATATACTGTTATCATAGGCAGTTTGTACAAAAACCTTTCAATTGTACTCTAATAGTTATTTGACTGGAAAATTACAATGACTACATTTCATATAGGTAATTTGGGAAAATCTGAGAAAATATTATTTGCATAATAATTTGGAACACAGTGTATGTAGTATGCTGTATGTAAGTCCCCAATCCCCTCTACATAGTGCAAAAAATAAATTTTACTATACCCACATATAGTATGGTCTGGTCCAATGGACATCTCTGGTCTTGATCTGGCATCTCTTCTTCCCACAATTGCCATCCTCCTTCCCTGCTTCATATGGACAACGTGTCCTACGTTATCCACAGTGTCACCCACTCATGCTCCTGCACAGGTGCACTTCAGTATGTGCATGCATGTGCACTACAATACTTTTCTCTGCCCTCGGCAGGGCGGAGCGACGTACGCGTATGCAGTAGCACGATTGGGAGGCACTGTGTGGATGACTTAGGACTAGTGATGAGCGCGCGTGCTCGCCACTGCTCGGTACTCGCCCGAGCATGTCACTGCTTGAGATGCTCGGCGCTCGCCGAGTATTTCCGGGGTTGCTCGGCGGGAGCTCGGGTCTCCTCCCTGCATGTTTGGCGCTCTCTACAGAGCCAATGAACATGCAAGGATTGCCAGCCACTCACTGTAATGGCGTAGCCATGTTGGTTGTGTCATTACTAGTGTTGAGCCACCCCCGTAGTGTTCGAGTTCGGTTCGGTTCGTCGAACACCCGTGTGTTCGCCGAACTGTTCGTCGAACTGTTCGTCGAACATCTTCGAACACCGTTAAAACCAATGGCAGGCAAACAAAAACACATAGAAACACATAGAAAACACCTTCAAAAGGTGTCCAAAAGCTGACAAACTGCTCAGAAGACACAACTAACACATGGAAAAGTGACAAGTACATATAGTCATGCGAAAAGAAAAGAGGTGGAGGAGTAAAAGGAGGGGGAGACACAGATATAGGCATGTCATGCCCTTCTAAAATCCAAAAAGTGAGAAGCCGAGACGGCCAGTCCGCTCCTGCCCGTGCCACCTCCGTGTCGCCGGGTTTGTGCCAGAGCCGCGGTGAACCCTGACGGCCAGCCCACCTCTCCCAATACTGGTGCCTGTCCGCTGGTGGGTCGAGAGAGCCCCCCTGTGGTGGAGGCAGCTCTAAGCTTTTTAATTTAAATTGTCCCTCTAATTTGAATGAATACACTTTAAATCCATTTACAAGGATCTATTGGAGGGCAAGTCTCATGCCAGCAGCCGCGTAATTCCAGCTCCAGTAGCGTCCACTAAAGCTGCTGCAGTTAAAAAGCTTTTATAAGGATCGAGCTCGGCTGTCCACCGCAAGGCATCCTAGTGCCAGTCCCAGCCCCTATGCCTTGGGGTGCCTCCTGATGCTCTTCACTGAGTATCCCGTGGTCCCGAAGCATTTCCTTTGAAAAAATTAAGTGTCCAAACTACAGGTGGTGGAGCTTGCTTAACAGCCGGGATAATCCGCTGACTAGCAGACACTGCTACTAGGCACAAAGTATTTCCTGGGCTAGATGCAGTTAAAAATTTGTAAGTAGATACTCTCGTTGGATGCTGAGAAAGCATTCCATAGAGTCTCCTGGCACGCCATATATGATTCTCTTAAAAACCTTGGGGTAGGGGTCTAGGGGACCCTTTTATAGCCAAAATCACGGCCCTGTATCACAATACGTCACCTAGGCTGAAGATAAATGGAACTGTAGCACCGAGGGCTCGGTTGCTACAGACGTATTGCACCTCACCCAGAGGTGTGATATCTCACTCTCAGATAAGGATGGAGTGTGGATCAGGACCCGACACCTGCATGCATTACACCACATTGCCGTGGGGCAGGGCGACCAATATGCCCCTGAGATGGGCACGACAGTCCCTGTCCCTGGCTGGAGTGGGGGGAGGGAACACTGAGGAAGGGGAACCCTGCAGTGCAGGAGCAGGGAGGAAGCAGTTCCTGGGTGCATTGAGAAGGGAGTATAAAAGGTGGGCACCATCTTAGTTCAGTGCAGAGAAGTCTGAGCAGAAGTGGCAGGGAGCAGGGGCTCTGCATGAGCTCTGCTCCGGAGGCGGGCCTAGTAACAGAGGCTCAGACCTGCAAGAGGGAGAAGGAAGGAAGAGGAGCGGAGAAGGCTCCAGTAACGAGGAATGAAGGGATCCCAGGGGTGCGGACGGGCGAGTCGCCACCGCACGCCCGAATCCACCTGCGTGGAGGGGTCAGGCCAAAGGGGGAGACCGGTCCCCGAACTAGTGGAGGCAGGAAACGACCCTCAGCTAGAAACCGGAGGCTCTGACATTTTATGTGGCGCAGCCCCTTGCTCCACCCGCTAGGGAGGCACCACATAGGGTCAGGGAAACTGGCGCCAAGTTTACCAAGAGGAGGCCCGAGGCAGCCGGACAGAAGTGTTGGTAAGAAAGGCCAGACAAAGGACACACAAAGGGGGTCCTGTGAAGCGCTCCAAAGTTATCTGGGAGTTGTCTGAGCCCCTCACCTGGTGAGCACAGTACGACGTGGGCAGCCGTTACCTGCAGACGTGGTCTGGATAATAAGAACTGTGAGTAAAGGCCCTGAACTGCATCACTGACTCCGTGTCGTTACTGCTGCTGCCCTGCACCATCACCCCCATCCTCCGCATACACTGCCCTGAGGCTATACTCCTCCCGTGGGGAGTTATGCTACGCTCTGCTGCACCCACAACACCAGCCTTAGCGGTCTGCCCTGTAGCGGCGGTTCACTCTGACCGCAATCCACGGGTGGCGTAGTCGGACATTTAAACATCAAAACCACATAAATAGTTCCGCCACTGGTTTGACCGCCCTGAGCCACGGAACCGGATCGCCGCCACGAAGACTACAACCACCAGCATCCACCAAAAAGGGTCCGGCTCCGGGTGTCCCAAGGCCCAGGGGGTGCGTCAGAACATTTTCATCACCTTTCACAATCACCAATGGGGCAAGGCAGGGATGTCCTCTGTCCCCTCTCTTATACATCCTAGTGACGGAGCACCTGCTCTCATCAATTCGCCATAACCCCAATATTAGGTGGATTGAGGTGGGAGGCACCGAGTACAAGTGCTCTCTATTTGCTGATGATGTCCTAATATATATCACTCAATCACATATATCCATCCCTGCTGTTATGGCTGAAATAGATCACTTTGTTACATGGTAAAATTTTAAAATCAATGCAGCGAAGTCTGAGGCCCTCGATGTCTCCCTCCCTAAATCCATATAGGATTCCATCCAGTCCAACTTTCCCTTTGCCTGGCCCTCACAGGGTATCAAATACTTAGGAATTCCTATTCATAGAGACCTCTCCCATCTATGTTATCTTAATTTTGGGCCCTTTATTGAACAATTCCATACAGAACACGGTTGGCAAGTTAGAACTGTAAGATTCACTACGTGAACCACTGGTGTTTTGTGGAAAAGCACATGTACACCGCGTTCCAAATTATTATGCAGAAAGTGTTTAGGAGTGATAAGGGAAGAATTTGTTTGTTTGTCAGTTAAACTCATTGATGGTGATGTGTGTCAGGGCTCTTTATATCACTGTAAGCAATTGCAGACACCTGTGCTAATTAGTTTGGCAGGTGTGTCCAATGAAAGGCAAGACTACTTAAGAAGGCTCTCTCACATTATTAAGCAGCCTACATTTTCTGCCAAAATGGGAAAGAAAAAGGATGTGTCGGCTGCTGAGAAGCAACAAATTGTGGAGTGTTTAGGTCAAGGCATGACTACAATCAACATTGTGCGATGATCAGGATGAAGTGTCTTGGCAATCAAGAAGTATGTAGCTGATTCACAGTACACACGTGTGCGTGCTGATAAGGGCAAATTGAGGACTCTTTACTACAGGCAATTACGTCAGGTTGAAACAGCAGCGGCAAAAAAGCCTTGTCATAGCAGCAGACAAGTTTTTGAAGCTGCTTGTGCCTCCAACGTCCCCCGAACAACAAGATGCAGGGTCCTTCAGAGGTTTGCAGCTGTGCATATGCAATCCTGTCGACCTCCTCTATCCACTTCACACAAGCAGAAACGGCTCCAGTGGGCCAAACATTACATGAAGACTGATTTCAAAACTGTTTTGTTCACGGATGAGTGCCGTGCAGCGCTCGATGGTCCAGATGAATGGAGTGGAGGATGGCTGGTTGATGGACACCCCACGCAAACACGGCTACAGCGCCAACAAGGAGGAGGTGGAGTAATGTTTTGGGCTGGAATCATGGGGAGAGAGATTGTCGGCCCCTTTAGGATCCCTGAAGGCGCTAAAGATGAACTCCATAATGTATGTGGATTTTCTCAAACAGCACTTCCTGCCATGGTTCAAGAAGAAGAACCGTGTATTTCACAGCAAGATCATTTTTCTGCATGATAATGCACCATCTCATGCTGCACATAAAACATCTGCATCTCTGGCTGATATGGGCATAAAAGGGGACAAACTTATGGTGTGACCCCCATGCTCCCCTGACCTCTACCCCATTCAGAACCTTTGGAGCATCATTAAAAGGAGTGTCTATGATGGCGGGAGGCAGTTCACATCTAAGCAACAGCTCTGGGAGGGTATTCTGTCCTCATGCAAAACAATTGAAGCAGAAACCATCCAAAACCTGACAAATTCAATGGACGAGAGAGTTCAGAAGCTCCTTTCGAACAAGGGGTCCTATGTGAAAATGTAACATCACCTAGAATAAAGTTTTGAGTTGAAAACTGTTTGATTTCAGTTTCTAACAACCTGCTAATGCTTATAATTTCAAAAATGACCATTTTTTTGGTCTTTATTAAAATGAAAAGGTTGATCGAAAAGTTTGGGGGATCTAAGAGTGTGGCAACCCAGTAGTCATGATTACTTCGAATTCTGACAATATGAGGGTCATGCTGCAGGTAGTGCAGCAAGAAGGCACTTATGTGCCTTGCGCATCTCGGAGCCCCAAAATTATTTTCCGGGCTAGATGCAGCTAAAAATTATTTTTAATTTTAAATCTGGTGAAGCTTTAGTATAGATGGCCTAATAGGATCAGTGCTGCACACTGCTACAAAGCCCAAATTATTTTCCAGTCAAGATACAGATAAACATGATTAGTAATTTGAAAGCTTAAAACGGTTGGTAGGGTGATTTTAACCAATCATCAAGCTTTTACTCTCCCCAGGATGACACAGGGGTAGAAAAGTCGTTTCGGATCCATGATTTGTTCATCTTTATGAACGTGAGTCTGTCTACATTATCAGTGGAGAGCCGCGTGCGCTTATCTGTCAGCACACCACCAGCAGCGCTGAACACACGTTCAGACAGAACGCTGGCTGCGGGGCATGACAAGATCTCCAAGGCGTAAGTGGCTAGCTCTGGCCATTTATCCAGATTGGAAGCCCAAAAAGAGCAAGGGTCCAGTGACACAGTCGTGGCTTCAATGTTTACTTGGAGATACTCCTGTACCATCGTCTCTAGGCGTTGACTATGTGTCAGACTTCTTGTCTCCTGTGGCCTTGCAAAGGATGGGCTAAAAAAGTGGTGAAATGATTCCGCAAAATTGATGTTACCAGCAGATACTGTTGTTCTGTTACGGTTTGAGTGCTGAACACTTGACGGTCCCACGGTTGGCAAGTTGGAACTGTGAGATTCACTACGTGCACCACTGGTATTTTGTGGAAAAGCACATGTAAGATTCTGCAACAGTCTCTGCTGATACTCCTGCATGCGTGCATCCCTTTCTATGGCAGGAATAATTTCTGCAAATTTACTTTTGTACCGGGGATCTAACAGTGTGGCAACCCAGTAGTCAGGATTATTTCTAATTCTCACAATTCGAGGGTCATGTTGCAGGTAGTGCAGCAAGAAGGCACTCATGTGTGTTGCGCATCCAGGAGCACCAAGTCCCTGTTGTGTTGGTGGCGAGGTAACAATCATGCTTCCTTCCTCTGTCCTCTCCCCCCAACCTCGCACAACAGAAATGTGATCAAGGTCTCCCTCATCTGATGAGTCTTCCATCAGTTCGTCCTCCACTTCTTCCTGGGCTCCTGCACCTTCCTCACTAGTTTGGCTGCTACCATGCGCCCTGGTAAAACCATCTCCCCCACCCTCACATGCCTGCCGCCTTGGTGCTGCCGACCGTCTGGACCTTGCAGATGTTAGCCCTTCCGCATACAACTCCTCCTCCTCTACTTCCTCCACCTCCTCTTGTGCCACCACCTGACTCTGAATTCTGTTTAACATGTGCTCCAGCATGTAAATCACCGGAATAGTCATGCTGATAATGGCATCGTCAGCACTAAACATCTTCGTCGCCATTTCAAAACTGTGCAGAAGGGTGCATAGGTCCCTGATCTGAGACCACTCCTCCAGCGTGATTTGCCCCACCTCTGAATCTCGTTGGCCCAGGCTATACGTCAGAACGTATTGCACCAGGGCTTGTCGGTGCTGCCACAGTCGCTGCAACATGTGCAGAGTTGAATTCCACCGGGTAGGCACATCGCATTTTAGCCGGTGAAGTGGCAGGCCCAACGACTTCTGTAGAGATGTAAGTCGCTGAGCTGCGGGATGCGAACGGCGGAAGTGAGCACACAGCGACCGTGCCCTCTGCAGAAGGCCATCTAGTCTGGGATAGTGGGCTAAAAATTGCTGGACAACCAGGTTCAACACGTGAGCCATACAAGGCACGTGTGTGACATTGCCCCGGCGAAGGGCCGCACCCAGGTTTGCAGCATTGTCGCACACGGCCTTCCCTGGTTTCAGATCCAGTGGAGACAACCATTCATGAAATTGGTTCTCCAGAGCTGACCACAACTCCTCAGCTGTGTGACTCACATTTCCCAGACATTTCAATGTAAAAACCGCCTGATGACGTTGAGCCCTACTGCCAGCATAGTAAGGAGGTGTGCAGGATCCCTTCTGCGCAGTTAGAAAGCTTGTGGCATGACCAGACAGGCTTTGGGTGCAGGTGGAAGACCGAGAGGAGGTTGAGGAGGCAGAAGCAGTGGAGGAACTTTGACATGAAGAGGATTGACGCACAACTCGTGGGGACGGCAAGACTTGGACAGCAGCCCCTTGTCCTGCTGTCACCATAGTTACCCAGTGCCCAGTCAGCGACATGTAACGCCCCTGTCCATGCCTACTCGTCCAAGTGTCTGTGGTGAAATGCACCCTGTCACACACAGAGTTTCTCAAAGAAGCGGTGATGTTGTGTGCGACATGCTGGTGGAGCGCAGGCACACCTTTCTTTGAGAAGTAGTGCCGACTGGGCATCTGGTACTGGGGCACTGCGACGGACATAAGGTCTCGAAAATCCTCTGTGTCCACCAGGCGGAAAGGCAGCATTTCTGTAGCCAAGAGCTTGCAGATGGTGAAATTCAACCTCTTAGCTTTCTCATGGCTAGGAGGAAATGGTCTTTTACTTGTCCACATCTGAGGGACCGAGGGCTGGCTATTGTGCTTAGACGGGGTTGATAAGGGTGTCCCCGGCAAACTGCCGGTCTGTGAGGAAGATGCAGGCGGACATGTTAGGTTGCCTTGATCCAAAGGTGGTGCTATCGATGTCGGACAGCGCTCAACACCAGCTGGTGTTACCACCTCCAAAGAAAATGATGACCTGCCAATCACGCTGGCTGTTGCGGGTAAAGAGGTGGCAGGTCTGCGCCCCAAAACAGGTGTGACTGCTGTCCCCCCAGTCACAGAGGCTGAAGAGGCCGCGGATGCACAAGATATGGCAGACGGTGATTGGCCCGGCCGGCTAGGCCGCATTGTAGCACACTGAGCTTCCCACTGCAACTTATGCTTCATGTCCATGTGCCGGTTCATGCATGAAGTACTCAAACTATGTATTTTTTGGCCTCTACTTAGCTTTTGCTGACAAATGTTACAGATAACACGAGTTGGGTCATCTTTATCGATCTGAAAAAATGCCCAGGCTATGCAAGGCTTAGCACCCATGCGACCTGAAGAGCCACCACGACTTGTGGTGAGAGGCAGAGTTGTGTTTGAGGATGCAGTTGTTGACGTGCTTCCAGTACTACGTCTCTGTCCAGGAAGGCGCAACCTGACCTCGTCGTCACTAGCATCTTCCTCCACCTCCTCTGCTGACCTCATCTCTTGGCTGACTGTGGGTTGACAGTAAGTGGGATCTCCGACCTCATCATCAACACCCTGTGCGTTATCACACCCGTCGTCCTCAGAGCCAACCTGTTCCTGCCCTGACAAAAAACTAAAGTTGTCGCTCCAATCAGGTATTTGAGTCTCATCATCGTCTTCCTCATTGTCTCCACCAACAGGAGTTACAGTTTGGGAATGAGGGTCTACATTATGGTCAGAACCTTCTGCGTCTGGTCCTGGATCCGACTCATAAAGATTCTGGGCATCAGTGCAGATCATTTCCTCGTCTGGATTCACACAAGCGCTGGAGTCGACCTCTGATTCCCAGGCTATAGTATGAGTAAACAGCTCTGCAGACTCAACCATCTGTTCTACCTCATACTCAGACGGGCAGCTGGAGATTTGGGAGCTGTGAGGAAGCAAGTGCGATTTGGGTGACACCTTTGAGGGCTGGAGTATTTGTGATGTTGAAGTTGATGTGGAGGAGAGCCCACTTAAAGGAGCACTTGATATCCGTTGAAGCACCTGCTGTTTTTGTGCCTCATCTGGAATTTGTAGCGATTGGCGTGGCCGTAAGAAAGGGATCTTATCACATTGTCCGCTAAAAGAAGTAGACATTTTAGTTTGGCTGGAAGATGGTCTTTCTTCTGCAGATGTTACTGTTGCTTTAACACCTACCCCACGGACACAACCTTTTTTCCCCTTCCCAACACGCCTATTCCCCTTTCCACCAGCAGCAGGCCTTTTTCCACTCATTTTGGTGGTTAACTAATTCACAACTCTGGAGTTGTTTGCACAAAAAAACAATGGATGGTAACCGAGCAGAGCTGAGTGGCCAAACTGTGGTATTAGGCCAAAACTATTGGCTGGGTTAGATGCAGAAAAAAATTATTTTGAATTTGCAACCTGATGGAGGTCAGTATAGATGGACTAATACAAATAGTCCCACACACTGCTAGAAGCCCAAATATTTTTTCAGAGGTACTGTAGATGCAGATAAAAATTATTTTTAATTTGCAACCTGATGGAGGTCAGTATAGATGGACTAATAGACCAAGTCCCACACACTGCTAGAAGCCCAAATATTTTTTCAGAGCTAGATGCAGAAAAAAATTATTTTTAATTTGCAACCTGATGGAGGTCAGTATAGATGGACTAATAGACCAAGTCCCACACACCGCTAGAAGCCCAACTATTTTTTCAGAGCTAGATGCAGAAAAAAATTATATTCAATTTGCAACCTGATGGAGGTCAGTATAGATGGACTAATAGACCAAGTCCCACACACTGCTAGAAGCCCAAATATTTTTTCAGAGCTAGATGCAGAAAAAAATTATTTTTAATTTGCAACCTGATGGAGGTCAGTATAGATGGACTAATAGACCAAGTCCCACACACTGCTAGAAGCCCAAATATTTTTTCAGAGCTAGATGCAGAAAAAAATTATTTTTAATTTGCAACCTGATGGAGGTCAGTATAGATGGACTAATAGACCAAGTCCCACACACTGCTAGAAGCCCAAATATTTTTTCAGAGCTAGATGCAGAAAAAAATTATTTTTAATTTGCAACCTGATGGAGGTCAGTATAGATGGACTAATAGACCAAGTCCCACACACCGCTAGAAGCCCAACTATTTTTTCAGAGCTAGATGCAGAAAAAAATTATATTCAATTTGCAACCTGATGGAGGTCAGTATAGATGGACTAATAGACCAAGTCCCACACACTGCTAGAAGCCCAAATATTTTTTCAGAGCTAGATGCAGAAAAAAATTATTTTTAATTTGCAACCTGATGGAGGTCAGTATAGATGGACTAATAGACTAAGTCCCACACACTGCTAGAAGCCCAAATATTTTTTCAGAGCTAGATGCAGAAAAAAATTATTTTTAATTTGCAACCTGATGGAGGTCAGTATAGATGGACTAATAGACCAAGTCCCACACACTGCTAGAAGCCCAAATATTTTTTCAGAGCTAGATGCAGAAAAAAATTATTTTTAATTTGCAACCTGATGGAGGTCAGTATAGATGGACTAATAGACCAAGTCCCACACACCGCTAGAAGCCCAACTATTTTTTCAGAGCTAGATGCAGAAAAAAATTATATTCAATTTGCAACCTGATGGAGGTCAGTATAGATGGACTAATAGACCAAGTCCCACACACTGCTAGAAGCCCAAATATTTTTTCAGAGCTAGATGCAGAAAAAAATTATTTTTAATTTGCAACCTGATGGAGGTCAGTATAGATGGACTAATAGACCAAGTCCCACACACTGCTAGAAGCCCAAATATTTTTTCAGAGCTAGATGCAGAAAAAAATTATTTTTAATTTGCAACCTGATGGAGGTCAGTATAGATGGACTAATAGACCAAGTCCCACACACTGCTAGAAGCCCAAATATTTTTTCAGAGCTAGATGCAGAAAAAAATTATTTTTAATTTGCAACCTGATGGAGGTCAGTATAGATGGACTAATAGACCAAGTCCCACACACCGCTAGAAGCCCAACTATTTTTTCAGAGCTAGATGCAGAAAAAAATTATATTCAATTTGCAACCTGATGGAGGTCAGTATAGATGGACTAATAGACCAAGTCCCACACACTGCTAGAAGCCCAAATATTTTTTCAGAGCTAGATGCAGAAAAAAATTATTTTTAATTTGCAACCTGATGGAGGTCAGTATAGATGGACTAATAGACTAAGTCCCACACACTGCTAGAAGCCCAAATATTTTTTCAGAGCTAGATGCAGAAAAAAATTATTTTTAATTTGCAACCTGATGGAGGTCAGTATAGATGGACTAATAGACCAAGTCCCACACACTGCTAGAAGCCCAAATATTTTTTCAGAGCTAGATGCAGAAAAAAATTATTTTTAATTTGCAACCTGATGGAGGTCAGTATAGATGGACTAATAGACCAAGTCCCACACACCGCTAGAAGCCCAAATATTTTTTCAGAGCTAGATGCAGAAAAAAAATATTTTTAATTTGCAACCTGATGGAGGTCAGTATAGATGGACTAATAGACCAAGTCCCACACACTGCTAGAAGCCCAAATATTTTTTCAGAGCTAGATGCAGAAAAAAAATATTTTTAATTTGCAACCTGATGGAGGTCAGTATAGATGGACTAATAGACCAAGTCCCACACACTGCTAGAAGCCCAAATATTTTTTCAGAGCTAGATGCAGAAAAAAAATATTTTTAATTTGCAACCTGATGGAGGTCAGTATAGATGGACTAATAGACCAAGTCCCACACACTGCTAGAAGCCCAAATATTTTTTCAGAGCTAGATGCAGAAAAAAATTATATTCAGTTTGCAACCTGATGGAGGTCAGTATAGATGGACTAATAGAATGATGCTATGCCCAAAACATTTTACTTCACTAGGTGCAGTAAAAAAATTGGTATTCTATACACAGGTGGTATATCTTGCAACACAGATAGGCTACTCCACTGACTAACACACTCTGCAATAGGCCAAAAAGGATTAGCTTTGCTAGATTCAGCCAAATGCTGTGAAAAAAACTTGCACAGCACTGGCACAGACCTGCCTGGCAAAAACTGATAGGAACTCATGTAACCTAGTCCTGAAAAGGACTCCAATTACAATTAGTCTTTACTCCCAC
The DNA here is from genome assembly GCF_046119375.1 of Phyllobates terribilis. NCBI lineage: Eukaryota > Metazoa > Chordata > Amphibia > Anura > Dendrobatidae > Phyllobates > Phyllobates terribilis. The sequence continues at coordinate 120,347,797 of NW_027362762.1, read as the reverse complement.
AACCTATCTATTTAAGAGCACAGACCTCCCTGATAAAAGTCGTAGGAAATGCTGTAACCTAGTCCTTAAAAGGACTGCAATCACAACTATTCCCTACTCCCAAGCTATCTGTAGATTTGTGCGAAAATTGGCTTGAAATTAACAAGGTATAGCGCACACAGCAACAGCGGTGCCGTCTAACACGCAGCTGCAGCAGTGAGAAAATGGTGGCGACGGGGAAAATGGCTTGGTCTTATAGGGCAAGGACATGTGACATACACTGCCAATGACACATGCCCTTGCTTGTGTGAAAAAAAGCACTTCGCTCCGTGTGTGCGCTGCTGATAGGCTGACAGATTGCACCTCCCCACTGCAAATGCGGGAAAGAGAAAAAAAAATGGAGATCTTCATTGTTCCTGCAGAGATCCATCCCCTGCCCCTCCCCCCACCCCGCTGTACACTCAAACTGCGTATTAACATTAATTTTCATCATTACTGAGAAAAAATCCAGTTATGATTTTGGTGCACGAACAGTTATCGAACATAACCTCGAACAGCCGAATTTTTCTCAAATTGTTCGTGTTCGCCGTCCGGCTCGAACACCGCCCAAAACAGCTCGAATTTGAGATTGGCGAACAGTTCGAGTAGAACAACGCTCATCTCTAGTCATTACAGTGATTGGCTGGCCGCATAGCGTCATCGGGTCTATATCAGACCCGGCGCCGCCATGCACGTCACAGTCACTCCGGAATCAGACAGTGTAGGGAGAGCTGCTGCTGTGTCAGGGAGAGATTTTCTTGTGTATTAGGTAGTGTAGGGAGAAAAACCGTACATTACACATATCCATCTTAACAAACAGTCGTTTTGAGGACTAACTAATCCATCTGCAGAGATATCAGGCAGGCAGTGTATATAGGCAGGCAGGAAGGGTATATAGCAGACTGCAGTGCATATAGCACAAGAGGCTCCATTCCAATTCTGACTTCTGCTGCTGTTAGATATTTCTATACAAAGGCCCAGGTCTCAGGGGCCAGGAATACTTTTCTTTGGATCTTAATCCTCATTATTTGCTTAAAAAGCAATCCAGAGAACACCGTTTTTCTGTGCCATTTGCTTGTTGGCACTGCAGAATACAGCCAGGTCCTTTCCATATTAAAGCGCTAGAAATCCAGCTATTTAATACTCTGTTTTCTCCGTCACACAGATCACATATATTTTGTCAGAAAATACTGCCATTTCTGGCCTCCATTAAAAATTTATTTCAGTGTGTGAGTGAAGCAATTCACAGCAGTTTGCTGTTCAAACTACTTACCTACAGGCCAGCTATTTGAAACTCTGTTTTCTCCGTCACACGGATCACATATAAGTTCACTCCAAACTCAGTCATTTGTAGTGAGCGTGGAAGATACTATCCTCCATTTAAAATAAGCAAGGCACGTGGCAAGGGATGGGCAACTTAACGTGATGGTAATGGTGCATGCAGAGGCCGAGGACAAGGCCATGGGCAAGCTGAAATTGTGCCACAACAAACACCCACATCTTCTCGCCTGACCTTCCTGTCCCAATTTCTAGGGGACGGCAGCACACCACTATTGAACCCAGAGCAGTGTCAAAAGGTTGCTGGTTGGATAGCGGATAATGCTTCCAGTCACTTAGCCACCACCACCACCCTGTCTTCCACACGGTCAAATCTCAGTAGCCGTGAGTCTGGACCGCATATTCCTCACCCTGATCCTCCTTCCTCCCACCATGCCGAGTACCCAGAGACAACTGATCCCACACTGTTCACTTTTCCATTTATAGATTCGGGCCTCTCGCCCGGTCCACTTGAAGCGGGGCAAGAGGAGATCGGGTGTAGCTGTAATAGTGGGGAAGGACGTAGCCTTCCTTTTGGCACTGAAGTAGTTAAAGGGAGTGTTCCCGTAGTTAAACCTCTCAGAACTGTTGGTAGGCCAAGCTAAGAGGTTAGCATCAGTGGTTCAGTCAGTAGAGTAGAGGGGGAACTTAGTGCCCTGACCAAGCCTTGAGTGTTATAGAGCTTGTTCCTAGCATAATGCCTTGTGGGCTGCAGTACCTGTAATCAGCCACAAGATGCCACTGTCCTGGGTGCAGATGTTAGGTTGAGTCTGCTAGCAGTGTTACAGACAGTGATGGGGTTAATGCTGTGTTATGACAGTCCACAGAGGGTGGGCACATTAGGAAAATCTCTGCTTAATTTCCAGAAGCAGGAAGTGATGAGTAGTAAGAGATAGGACAGTGAACTATATGGGCAGCCTGACTATATGGCGGCTGCTAGGGTAGACAGGAGCTCCATACCCTCAGACAGTGGGATCACCAGTGTAAAAGTCTCCCTACGCAAGAGTCCTGTTAGCCGGCCGGAGAAACTCAACAGAGGTATTGAGGACCCGGGGCACTTCTAGTCTGCAGGAAGCAGAGGAAGATAAATAGGACTCCAGGCTAAGACGTGGGGGAGATATTGGATCCGGAACACTGTTGGTATTGCAGAAGAGTCTCGTGGACTAGAGATAGAGTCACAAGAGATGCTTCACTCAAAGAGGGAACCAGGGCTGAAGATGTCGCCAGCGCCTGTGAGGGAGATAATAACCTGTCGGGCCTTATCCATTATATCTGCCTGTAAATACTGTACATATTCCTCTTCCTCAAGTAAAGTCCAAGTTATGGTTAAGAACCTCGTGCCCTCTGAATTTATTGCTGCCCTGGTCCCAGAAGAGAAATGCCTGGAGACAACCGCGATCGGATGGTTTGAAGTAAGTGGAGAGCCTCACATACACAGCCACACATCAGAGGGAGGACACGAATAGTCTGTAGGGTGCCAGAGCGAGAGGGGGCTACAGCTTGCCCATGATTACCTCGCTGGGGCACCTTACATTTGGCGTAGTCGGCAGGATGCGAGCTCCTCACATGAAGAAAACGGGGAAGAGCCAACGCAGAACACTGAAGAGAAAGTGTTGGAAGGCATGCGGCCCAAGATGGCGGCCCGAAGCATGGATTCCAAGATGGTGACAGTGGCGGTAAAATCTAGGAGAAGAACCGCCTATCGTGGGAGTGGACGGCGCCGGAGAGCGCAAAAAGATGTCCAGCCCCTACGAGTTCCGGCCCAGAGAAGGATGGGCCCAGCGGTGAAGATGCGTCCCAGGATGGGATGTCTTGTGAGGAAGAGGGCGCGGCGCAAAGTGAAAGCCGGCCCAGTGAGTGTTAGCTCGCACAGAGAAGGGGCGCGGCTGAAGGCAGAGCTGCCGAGAGTGACGAGTGACGCGGCGGTCGCATCAGAAGGCCGGCCCAGAAAGAGGAGGAGTTGGACGCGCAGGACGCGCGTCACTGGTAAGTGACCAGTGCCATTTTCTGTCCAGCGCATGAGAGGAAGGAGGTGCTGCAGTGGACGCTCTAAGAAGATGGCAGCCGGAGGATCGGATGACCTGTTCGGGATGAGCGGTGAGGAGGAAATTCTAAAGCTGATTACCCCAGGGGCCGCAATCGGAAGTCACTCAGCCCGTGAGTCTTTGCCTTTGCCCCCAGTGGCCGTCCAGTGGTCCACTAGGCCTGACCTGGAGATGGGTCTGTTCATCCATGAATTGCGTGTGTGGAGTTGGAGCCGGATGCCGGAAGATGCTTCCTCCTCGGCGGAGGGCGAAGGACATCCCGGTGGGGCCGAAGCAGCTGCCACAGCATCGTCTGATGAAGGTGCGCGGCCCATACCCCGGTGGCTGGACACGCTTGCGGAGCTGCTAACAACTACTTCTGGGGCAGCAGAGGGGGCCCCTAGGCCTGAAGAAGCTGTTGCGGGGGCCAGGCCTCCTAGAAGGAAGGCCACACGGGAACATTTCTGGCAGTTGGCATTAGAGGCCTTAAACGCCCCCTCGGCAAAGCGTTACGCCGAGCTCGGTAGTCTGAAGTGAACTACCAGCAACCCCCCGATGACGCCACGAGAACAGCGGCGATGGACTGATATCTTCCTGAGAGGCTGGCTGGAGGGGTCCAACACGGCGCGGAGGGAGTCGGTGGAGGCTTCCCAGAACCGGGGGCGGGTCATAGAGTTCCGTATCCGTGAGGGGTACGGGTTTCTAGAAGAGGAGTGGACCGGGCACGAGGAGTTCGTGGCCCGTGAAGTGATTAAGCAGGACTATCTTCCCAACCGTCTCCACAACCTGCGTGTGGGAGACATAGTACATTTTGTAAAGTGTGAATGCTCTAGTGGGTGGTACGCGGCTGCGCTCTCCCGACCGTATAAGTGGGAAGATGTCCTTGAGAAGGACGAAGAGGTCTTTCGGCGAAGGACCAAGAGAGAGGCCCTGCAGTGCTGGGCTAGAGAAGCCCCTAAAGGATTCTTACCCCCTCCCAAGGCCGGCGTCCTGCAGGAGGATGAATCAAGGAAACAGCAGTGAGGAGACATCGGAAGTGAAGAGGAGGAAGACTTCACGAGCTGCAGCAGAGCCGACTCTCCCAGTGAGACGCCTGATGCTGATTCAGCAATTAAATACCCAGGAGGAGCTGAGGCACTTGAGCAGGGAGCTGTCGGAAGATTTCAGGCTGGCGCCAGTAATGTGGTGCACAATTTTACAGTTACCAGCTATGGCCCTACTCAGGTTGGTTGCGGCAGTGCCACGTCCTCGGATGAGGACCCTGGGCCCAGTAGGTATCCTGATCAGCCCTGGAAGTGGAAAAATTCACCTTCATCTACATCATGGGCCGCCTTTATGAAGGAGCGGAAGGAGGCCCGGAAGAAGTGATCTAGTTGGCTGAAAGGTCCGTTGACCTTCTACTTCTTCCTCTACTAGGATTCACCAGTCGTGGTCCTGTTTTCGGGACTGTTTCCCAATGGGGGCGGAATGCCCCCTGATGAGTTAAGTTAAAAAAGAAAGAAAAAGAAAAATGGAGGACTGTTCCCCTACCTCTCAGGCCAGGAAGGCCCTAAGCAGCACTGAAGTTGTGTGCCCAAGAGAGCTGCTCTTTTTGTTTTTACTTTTATTTTTGTTGCGCTTGTTGCGCCTTTTTCTGCTGGAATTTGAAACACCGAGGCACACGGTGAGGAACGACTGTCCTCTAAATATAAGAGACTTGCGGCCTAGTGGGAAGAACTGGTGACCCCCGCTAGGGCCAAGAAGAAAGTGACTCAAGGGGTGTTCCCTGTGACCGTGTGCGTCAGAATGCAGCCTTCAAAGGAGATTGAGGGCTATTGGTATGTGACCTGTCTTAACAATATGGACATGGACATTGTGTTTCCAGGGTCCTTACCAAGAAGGACCAGTACTTTTGAGAAGTTTGAAAGTTGATAATGGACTGTCCTGAATTGCAGTTCCGGGACCCTTAGCCGAGAAGGGCCGGTCTCCCACCCAAGAAGAAGACTACAGGACCAGTCTTGTACTAAAATGTTTTAGTAATATAGTAATGTGTTATGATGTCATAATTACTGATCAGTATTGACTGTTTAGTGTGGTCGGGGACGACCAACATTAAAGTGTGGAGGAATGTAATAGTGGGGAAGGACATAGCCTTCCTTTTGGCACTGAAGTAGTTAAAGGGAGTGTTCCTGTGATGCTCACAGCCCTCCCTGGGAAATGGGGTACTCGGAGCCGGGTCAGATGTTGGGGGAGCAGTCGTGGCCTGGGACCCGCTCCGTGCCCAGGGCCGTCACACAAAAAAAAGGATGTAATGGGCTGTCTGGGTTGAGTGGTTGCTATCGACTACGCCACCTGTGGTACCTGGTGAAGGCCACCAGCGCTGCTGCAGTCCTCTGAGGAAGGAGATGTTGTGGCAGCCGTCGTTGATACTACTCCCCACAGGCGGAGCAGGGCCTCAGGGCAGAGACAAGGATGGTGTGGGTTGTAGTGTAGGAGGTCTGGTGCTACATGGTGCGGCGCGGTGCAGAAGTACAGAGTCCGGAGGCCATAGGGGTCGACTTCCAGGGTATTTACTCACGGTGGAGAGTACAGCTGCAAGGCTTCTCCTTGCTCCTCACGGAGTTCTGTGGTCACCAGGGACGGGGGTCCGACAACCTCCGAGTAATTCCAGTGTTTAATTAGGACCCCGCACAAGAGTGTTCTTAGACTTCAGACTGAGTCCTTTCCTGTCTGTGTGTGTAGATAGGCCGGGTCTCCCTCTGGACTACGCTCAGAAAAAGGGTACGGGTGGCAGTTCCTCTCCTTCTGTTACCCGGTGGGATCCTCAGGGTCTGCCGGGCTTCCCTGACTAGGACGTAGAGTAGCAGAGTCAGGTGTCGGGGGCCGGTACCCCTCTTGCAGGCGGAATCCCTCTGACTGGGCCAGAATAGCGAGGACAGGTGGCGTATACCGCTCCTTCTGCATCCCCCTGGGATCCTTTTGCGGTGGTGCTACACTCCTAAGCTCCAGGCCTTCTTGGTCATGGTCCTTGACCAGGTTTGAGACATTCGTTTACTCCAACCTGCCCCTCGACTCAAGGCCAGGGTCTCCATCCGCTGCAGGTTCACCCAGAAGCCATGTTCAGGGATGGAGATCACAGTCAAAGAACCATGAGCCCAAGATGGCTGTTATTAAATATGAAATATTAAGTGTAAACTAAATGTGCATCCTCCACCCTCACCCACTAAATGGTTCCCCCTATCTTTTGGATCCCCAGTCTCCCTTTTTCCAGTAGGGGCAGCACAGTAGTGCCTACTAGCCCCCTCTGGTGGGAGAAGTGTGGTGTTGAATGTGGAGGTGGGGTCCTGACCATTGCACCGTTCTTACCTCGAAGGAGCAACACCACACCCCATTGAAGAGGTGTAGCATCCCTGTGGCGGTCGAACCCTCAGGGGCGCCACATTCCCATAGGTAAACCTCTCAGAACTGTTGGTAGGCCAAGCTAAGAGGTTAGCATCAGTGGTCCAGTTAGTAGAGTAGAGGGGGAACTTAGTGCCCTGACCAAGCCTTGAGTGTTATAGAGCTTGTTCCTGGCATAATGCCTTGTGGGCTGCAGTACCTGTAATCAGCCACAAGATGCCAATGTCCTGGGTGCAGATGTTAGGTTGAGTCCGCTAGCAGTGTTACAGACAGTGATGGGGTTAATGCTGTGTGATGACAGTCCACAGAGGGTGGGCACATTAGGAAAATCTCTACTTAGTTTCCAGAAGCAGGAAGTGATGAGTAGTAAGAGATAGGACAGTGAACTGTACGGGCAGCCTGACTATATGGTGGCTGCTAGGGTAGACGGGAGCTCCATACCCTCAGACAGTGGGATCACCAGTGTAAAAGTCTCCCTACGCAAGAGTCCTGTTAGCCGGCCGGAGAAACTCAACAGAGGTATTGAGGACCCGGGGCACTTCTAGTCTGCAGGAAGCAGAGGAAGATAAATAGGACTCCAGGCTAAGACGTGGGGGAGATATTGGATCCGGAACACTGTTGGTATTGCAGAAGAGTCTCTTGGGCTAGAGATTAGAGTCACAGAGATGCTTCACTTAAAGAGGGAACCAGGGCTGAAGATGTTGCCAGCGCCTGTGAGGGAGATAATAACCTGTCGGGCCTTATCCATTATATCTGCCTGTAAATACTGTACATATTCCTCTTCCTCAAGTAGAGTCCAAGTTATGGTTAAGAACCTCGTGTCCTCTGAATTTATTGCTGCCCTGGTCCCAGAAGAGAAATGCCTGGAGACAGCCGCGACCGAAGGTTTGAAGTAAGTGGAGAGTCCCACATACACAGCTACACATCAGAGGGAGGACACGAATTGTCTGTAGGGTGCCAGAGCGAGAGGGGGCTACAGCTCGCCCATGACTACCTCGCTGGGGCACCTTACATAGCGATGCCCAAATATTTGAGCAGCCACGGTCACACGAAGGCGAGGGTGGGAAAGTGTCACAAGAGGTGGACGATGATGAGACATAATTGCCAGAAAGTCAGGAGGAGGACACGGGTGCGGAAGTGGAAGACGAGGTGGTGGATGATATAGTAACTGACCCAACCTGGCAGGAGGACATGCAGAGCAAGGACAGCAGTACAAAGGGGGAGGGAGGCAGAGCACCCCAACAGGCACGAAGAAGCAGTGTGGTGGCTGCAGACAAAAGGCAGGCAACCGTTCCCGGCAACACCAACACGAAGGAAGTTGCCAGTACAACTGTTAGGTCTTCCCGAGTCTGGTTGCCTTTTAAAGACTCTGCCGATAACCCCAAAAAGGCCATTTGCACTACCTGCCAGTCCAGCATCAGAAGGGGTGGCAAAAAGACCAGCCTGACCACCACCAGCATGATCAGGCACATGGCAGTAAAGCACCCGACTTTGTAGGCCGAACCCCAGGGTCCAGGAAAAGTGTCTGCAGGTGGCACCATTGCTTCTTCCGCTGTTGTGCATGCAAGCCAATCCCTGTCCATAGTGCATGCAAAGATGCCTCCTGTCCTGCACCTGTCGTTGCACACTCTCAAGTAGCAGCATCTGTGGCTCACACCGCTGAACCTACAGACAGGCATGGTCGTGTGTGACAATGGCCGGAACCTGGTGGCGGCTCTGAGGCGAGGCAAGCTCACACACGTACCATGCCTGGCCCATGTGCTTAACCTCGTGGTTCAGCGGTTTCTCAAATCCTACCCGGAGCTGCCGGATCTGCTTGTTAAAGTACGCCACCTGTGTGCCCATTTAAGAAAGTCACCTACGGCTTCCGCCACCCTTGTCGTGTTTCAGCAGCATTTGCAGCTTCCGTCTCACAGACTGGTGTGTGATGTCCCCACGCGTTGGAACTCTACACTGCAGATGTTGGGAAGGATTTGTGAGCAGAAGAGGGCAGTTGTTGAGTACCAGCATCAACAAGGCCATCGGTATTCAGTTCAGACTCCACACATAAGACCTCAGGAGTGGACATGGATGTCAGACATATGTACCATCCTCCAAAACTTTGAGGACTCCACCAAGATAGTGAGCGGCGATAATGCCGTAATTAGCGTCACCATCCCGCTTCTCTGTCTTTTTAAACGCTCTCTGCTCACAATCAAAGAGGATGCATTGCAGGTGGAGCACGATGAGATGGAGCAAGGAATCATACAGGGTGATTACACACAGCCAAGCCTCATCTCATCCCAACGTGGATTGGGTGACAATGAGGAACAAGAGGAGGAGGAAGGACATGAGCTACTTTCATGCACTATAGACAGTACTACCTGCACAGCTGTCATACCGTCTGTTCAGCGTGGATGACCAGAGGACAGAGAGGAGGAGGAGGAGGAAGAGGAGAGCATGGTCAGTCATCCTCTTGGTGAGGACACGGAAGTCTTGCCTGTTAGTAGTCAGGCACGCATGGCTGAGTTAATGTTACGCTGCCTTTCCCATGACCCTCACATTCTCAAAATTTTAGGTGACAGTCATTACTGGTTGGTGACACTTCTAGAACCACGCTACAAGGTGAACTTTATATCTATTATAGGTCTACAAAAATGGAGCTGTACCAGAAGGCCCTTGTTGCGGAACTATTAAAAAAAATTGCATCAGAAAATGCTGGCGGCAGAGGGCACACTTTGTTGGACAACCAAGGAGTACAGGCGAGAGAGACACCACTTCAGTCCAGCAGAGGCAGGGGAACACTGTCAAAGTTCTGGGAGAGTTTTCTCAGACCCTCCCATCGCACAGGCCCTGAGGCGTGGGGTACTCTCACAAGGAGTGCAAAGTTTTGGAAGATGCTGAGGGAGTACCTTGCCGACCGTACCAACGTCCTCCGTGATTCCTCTGTGCCTTATAATTATTGGGTATCCAAGCTGGATACGTGGAATGAACTGGCTCTCTATGCCTTGGAGGTCCTGGCCTGCCCTGCCACCAGCGTTTTATCAGAGCAGGTTTTTAGTGCCGCTGGTGGAATTATAACTGATAAGCACATCCGCTTGTCAACTGAAAATGCTGACAGGCTGACTCTTATAAAAATGAACAAGGGCTGGATTGGGCCAGACTTCTCAGCACCACCGAATGATAGCAGCGTAACATAAACTCAAATCCAGTGTCTTTACTTAGGAGGTATATTCCCATGCACCTTTTCACACCCACACATGGGTATACGCTTCCTGATTGGGCTATTTGCTCTTGTCCTCCTCCTTCTCCTCATCCTCCACCACCATATCACCAGGGTGACCATGGTCTGTGATGCAACACCCACATATTTTTTTAAAGGGTGTTTATGATGCCCGTAACAAAAAATTTTAGATGTTCATGTATACCCCCCAGGGGTAAATGTTTGTCAACGTATACACTTGTGCATGGGCATTACAAGTATAGGAGGCCTGCTCCTTTCTAATGGGAACAATTTTTTATGGGGCCTCCTCCACGTCTCTTCCAAGGGGCATTGAAGTGCCTCCAAATTTTTGGCAGCCCTTGCATTCACTGCATAGGCCAATACTATGGGAGACTCTCTCCTTTCTAATTGGAATTTGTCATTACTGTGGCCCTGCTCTATGTGTCTTTAAATTCTTAGTGGGGTTTTTCCAATTGGTCAGCCGTTGGACTCACTGCATACCCTATAACTGTATAGCAGACTCTCCCCTTTCTAATGGGAATTCGTCGTTACTGTGGCCCTGCTCTCTCAGTCTTTAAATTCTTTGTGGGGTTTTTCCTAAAATTGGTCAGCCGTTGGACTCACTGCATACCCTATAACTGTATAGCAGACCCTCTCCTTTCTAATGGGATCATGTTGTACTTGTTATTGTGGCCCTGCTCTGTGTGTCTTTAAATTCTTAGTGGGGTTTTTCCTAAAATTGGTCAGCCTTCGGACTCACTGCATATCCTATAACTGTATAGCAGACTCTCTCCTTTTTAATGGGAATTTGTTTTTACTGTGGTCCTGCTCTATGTGTCTTTAAATTCTTTGTGGGTTTTTTTCCCAAATTTTGGCAGCCCTTGCAGTTACAGCATGGGCATTACCACTATAGGAGACCCACTCCTTTATAATGGGAACATTTTTTTTTACTGAGACCCTCCTCTATGTCTCTTCAAAGGGTTATTGGGTTGCGTCCAAATTTTTGGCAGCCCTTGCAGTCACTGGATACGCAATAACAGAATAGGAGACCCACTTGTTAATAATGGGAACAACAAAGCATAGCCAGCTGATGGTTCTCTAACAATAGCGAGGGCTGACTGCTGGCCTTTTAAGAATAGTAAGGGCCATCTGATGACCCTTTAAAAATAGGCTTTATGACTAGAGATGAGCGTTGTTCTACTCGAACTGTTCGCCAATCTCAAATTCGAGCTGTTTTGGGCGGTGTTCGAGCCGGTCGGCGAACACGAACAATTTGAGAAAAATTCGGCTGTTCGAGGTTATGTTCGATAACTGTTCGTGCACCAAAATCATAACTGGATTTTTTCTCAGTAATGATGAAAATTAATGTTAATACGCAGTTTGAGTGTACAGCGGGGCGGGGGGAGGGGCAGGGGATGGATCTCTGCAGGAACAATGAAGATCTCCATTTTTTTTTCTCTTTCACGCATTTGCAGTGGGGAGGTGCAATCTGTCAGCCTATCAGCAGCGCACACACGGAGCGAAGTGCTTTTTTTCACACAAGCAAGGGCATGTGTGATTGGCAGTGTATGTCACATGTCCTTGCCCTATAAGACCAAGCCATTTTCCCCGTCGCCACCATTTTCTCACTGCTGCAGCTGCGTGTTAGACGGCACCGCTGTTGCTGTGTGCGCTATACCTTGTTAATTTCAAGCCAATTTTCGCACAAATATACAGATAGCTTGGGAGTAGGGAATAGTTGTGATTGCAGTCCTTTTAAGGACTAGGTTACAGCATTTCCTACGACTTTTATCAAGCAGGTCTGTGCTCTTAAATAGATAGATTGTGGGAGTAAAGACTAATTGTAATTGGAGTCCTTTTCAGGACTAGGTTACATCAGTTCCTATCAGTTTTTGCCAGGCAGGTCTGTGCCAGTGCTGTGCAAGTTTTTTTCACAGCATTTGGCTGAATCTAGCAAAGCTAATCCTTTTTGGCCTATTGCAGAGTGTGTTAGTCAGTGGAGTAGCCTATCTGTGTTGCAAGATATACCACCTGTGTATAGAATACCAATTTTTTTACTGCACCTAGTGAAGTAAAATCTTTTGGGCATAGCATCATTCTATTAGTCCATCTATACTGACCTCCATCAGGTTGCAAACTGAATATAATTTTTTTCTGCATCTAGCTCTGAAAAAATATTTGGGCTTCTAGCAGTGTGTGGGACTTGGTCTATTAGTCCATCTATACTGACCTCCATCAGGTTGCAAATTAAAAATAATTTTTTTCTTCATTTAGCTCTGAAAAAATATTTGGGCTTCTAGCAGTGTGTGGGACTTGTTCTATTAGTCCTTCTATACTGACCTCCAGCAGGTTGCAAATTGAATATAATTTTTTTCTTCATTTATCTCTGAAAAAATATTTGGGCTTCTAGCAGCGTGTGGGACTTGTTCTATTAGTCCATCTATACTGACCTCCATCAGGTTGCAAATTAAAAATAATTTTTTTCTGCATCTAGCTCTGAAAAAATATTTGGGCTTCTAGCAGTGTGTGGGACTTGGTCTATTAGTCCATCTATACTGACCTCCATCAGGTTGCAAATTAAAAATAATTTTTTTCTGCATCTAGCTCTGAAAAAATATTTGGGCTTCTAGCAGTGTGTGGGACTTGGTCTATTAGTCCATCTATACTGACCTCCATCAGGTTGCAAATTGAATAAAAAAATTTTCTGCATCTAGCTCTGAAAAAATATTTGGGCTTCTAGCGGTGTGTGGGACTTGGTCTATTAGTCCATCTATACTGACCTCCATCAGGTTGCAAATTAAAAATAATTTTTTTCTGCATCTAGCTCTGAAAAAATATTTGGGCTTCTAGCAGTGTGTGGGACTTGGTCTATTAGTCCATCTATACTGACCTCCATCAGGTTGCAAATTAAAAATCATTTTTTTCTTCATTTATCTCTGAAAAAATATTTGGGCTTCTAGCAGCGTGTGGGACTTGGTCTATTAGTCCATCTATACTGACCTCCATCAGGTTGCAAATTGAATAAAAAAATTTTCGGCATCTAGCTCTGAAAAAATATTTGGGCTTCTAGCGGTGTGTGGGACTTGGTCTATTAGTCCATCTATACTGACCTCCATCAGGTTGCAAATTAAAAATATTTTTTTTCTGCATCTAACCCAGCCAATAGTTTTGGCCTAATACCACAGTTTGGCCACTCAGCTCTGCTCGGTTACCATCCATTGTTTTTTTGTGCAAACAACTCCAGAGTTGTGAATTAGTTAACCACCAAAATGAGTGGAAAAAGGCCTGCTGCTGGTGGAAAGGGGAATAGGCGTGTTGGGAAGGGGAAAAAAGGTTGTGTCCGTGGGGTAGGTGCAGAAGAAAGACCATCTTCCAGCCAAACTAAAATGTCTACTTCTTTTAGCGGACAATGTGATAAGATCCCTTTCTTACGGCCACGCCAATCGCTACAAATTCCAGATGAGGCACAAAAACAGCAGGTGCTTCAACGGATATCAAGTGCTCCTTTAAGTGGGCTCTCCTCCACATCAACTTCAACATCACAAATACTCCAGTCCTCAAAGGTGTCACCCAAATCGCACTTGCTTCCTCACAGCTACCAAATCTCCAGCTGCCCGTCTGAGTATGAGGTAGAACAGATGGTTGAGTCTGCAGAGCTGTTTACTCATACTATAGCCTGGGAATCAGAGGTCGACTCCAGCGCTTCTGTGAATCCAGACGAGGAAATGATCTGCACTGATGCCCAGAATCTTTATGAGTCGGATCCAGGACCAGACGCAGAAGGTTCTGACCATAATGTAGACCCTCATTCCCAAACTGTAACTCCTGTTGGTGGAGACAATGAGGAAGACGATGATAAGACTCAAATACCTGATTGGAGCGACAACTTTAGTTTTTTGTCAGGGCAGGAACAGGTTGGCTCTGAGGACGACTGGTGTGATAACGCACAGGGTGATGATGATGAGGTCGGAGATCCCACTTACTGTCAACCCACAGTCAGCCAAGAGATGAGGTCAGCAGAGGAGGTGGAGGAAGATGCTAGTGACGACGAGGTCAGGTTGCGCCTTCCTGGACAGAGACGTAGTACTGGAAGCACGTCAACAACTGCATCCTCAAACACAACTCTGCCTCTCACCACAAGTCGTGGTGGCTCTTCAGGTCGCATGGGTGCTAAGCCTTGCATAGCCTGGGCATTTTTTCAGATCGATAAAGATGACCCAACTCGTGTTATCTGTAACATTTGTCAGCAAAAGCTAAGTAGAGGCCAAAAAATACATAGTTTGAGTACTTCATGCATGAACCGGCACATGGACATGAAGCATAAGTTGCAGTGGGAAGCTCAGTGTGCTACAATGCGGCCTAGCCGGCCGGGCCAACCACCGTCTGCCATATCTTGTGCATCCGCGGCCTCTTCATCCTCTGTGACTGGGGGGACAGCAGTCACACCTGTTTTGGGGCGCAGACCTGCCACCTCTTTACCCGCAACAGCCAGCGTGATTGGCAGGTCATCATTTTCTTTGGAGGTGGTAACACCAGCTGGTCTTGAGCGCTGTACGACATCGATAGCACCACCTTTGGATCAAGGCAACCTAACATGTCCGCCTGCATCTTCCTCACAGACCGGCAGTTTGCCGGGGACACCCTTATCAACCCCGTCTAAGCACAATAGCCAGCCCTCGGTCCCTCAGATGTGGACAAGTAAAAGACCATTTCCTCCTAGCCATGAGAAAGCTAAGAGGTTGAATTTCACCATCTGCAAGCTCTTGGCTACAGAAATGCTGCCTTTCCGCCTGGTGGACACAGAGGATTTTCAAGACCTTATGTCCGTCGCAGTGCCCCAGTACCAGATGCCCAGTCGGCACTACTTCTCAAAGAAAGGTGTGCCTGCGCTCCACCAGCATGTCGCACACAACATCACCGCTTCTTTGAGAAACTCTGTGTGTGACAGGGTGCATTTCACCACAGACACTTGGACGAGTAGGCATGGACAGGGGCGTTACATGTCGCTGACTGGGCACTGGGTAACTATGGTGACAGCAGGACAAGGGGCTGCTGTCCAAGTCTTGCCGTCCCCACGAGTTGTGCGTCAATCCTCTTTATGTCAAAGTTCCTCCACTGCTTCTGCCTCCTCAACCTCCTCTCGGTCTTCCACCTGCACCCAAAGCCTGTCTGGTCATGCCACAAGCTTTCTAACTGCGCAGAAGGGATCCTGCACACCTCCTTACTATGCTGGCAGTAGGGCTCAACGTCATCAGGCGGTTTTTACATTGAAATGTCTGGGAAATGTGAGTCACACAGCTGAGGAGTTGTGGTCAGCTCTGGAGAACCAATTTCATGAATGGTTGTCTCCACTGGACCTGAAACCAGGGAAGGCCGTGTGCGACAATGCTGCAAACCTGGGTGCGGCCCTTCGCCGGGGCAATGTCACACACGTGCCTTGTATGGCTCACGTGTTGAACCTGGTTGTCCAGCAATTTTTAGCCCACTATCCCAGACTAGATGGCCTTCTGCAGAGGGCACGGTCGCTGTGTGCTCACTTCCGCCGTTCGCATCCCGCAGCTCAGCCACTTACATCTCTACAGAAGTCGTTGGGCCTGCCACTTCACCGGCTAAAATGCGATGTGCCTACCCGGTGGAATTCAACTCTGCACATGTTGCAGCGACTGTGGCAGCACCGACAAGCCCTGGTGCAATACGTTCTGACGTATAGCCTGGGCCAACGAGATTCAGAGGTGGGGCAAATCACGCTGGAGGAGTGGTCTCAGATCAGGGACCTATGCACCCTTCTGCACAGTTTTGAAATGGCGACGAAGATGTTTAGTGCTGACGATGCCATTATCAGCATGACTATTCCGGTGATTTACATGCTGGAGCACATGTTAAACAGAATTCGGAGTCAGGTGGTGGCACAAGAGGAGGTGGAGGAAGTAGAGGAGGAGGAGTTGTATGCGGAAGGGCTAACATCTGCAAGGTCCAGACGGTCGGCAGCACCAAGGCGGCAGGCATGTGAGGGTGGGGGAGATGATTTTACCAGGGCGCATGGTAGCAGCCAAACTAGTGAGGAAGGTGCAGGAGCCCAGGAAGAAGTGGAGGACGAACTGATGGAAGACTCATCAGATGAGGGAGACCTTGATCACATTTCTGTTGTGCGAGGTTGGGGGGAGAGGACAGAGGAAGGAAGCATGATTGTTACCTCGCCACCAACACAACAGGGACTTGGTGCTCCTGGATGCGCAACACACATGAGTGCCTTCTTGCTGCACTACCTGCAACATGACCCTCATATTGTCAAAATTCGAAGTAATCATGATTACTGGGTTGCCACACTCTTAGATCCCCCAAACTTTTCGATCAACCTTTTCATTTTAATAAAGACCAAAAAAATGGTCATTTTTGAAATTATAAGCATTAGCAGGTTGTTAGAAACTGAAATCAAACAGTTTTCAACTCAAAACTTTATTCTAGGTGATGTTACATTTTCACATAGGACCCCTTGTTCGAAAGGAGCTTCTGAACTCTCTCGTCCATTGAATTTGTCAGGTTTTGGATGGTTTCTGCTTCAATTGTTTTGCATGAGGACAGAATACCCTCCCAGAGCTGTTGCTTAGATGTGAACTGCCTCCCGCCATCATAGACACTCCTTTTAATGATGCTCCAAAGGTTCTGAATGGGGTAGAGGTCAGGGGAGCATGGGGGTCACACCATAAGTTTGTCCCCTTTTATGCCCATATCAGCCAGAGATGCAGATGTTTTATGTGCAGCATGAGATGGTGCATTATCATGCAGAAAAATGATCTTGCTGTGAAATACACGGTTCTTCTTCTTGAACCATGGCAGGAAGTGCTGTTTGAGAAAATCCACATACATTATGGAGTTCATCTTTAGCGCCTTCAGGGATCCTAAAGGGGCCGACAATCTCTCTCCCCATGATTCCAGCCCAAAACATTACTCCACCTCCTCCTTGTTGGCGCTGTAGCCGTGTTTGCGTGGGGTGTCCATCAACCAGCCATCCTCCACTCCATTCATCTGGACCATCGAGCGCTGCACGGCACTCATCCGTGAACAAAACAGTTTTGAAATCAGTCTTCATGTAATGTTTGGCCCACTGGAGCCGTTTCTGCTTGTGTGAAGTGGATAGAGGAGGTCGACAGGATGGCGTATGCACAGCTGCAAACCTCTGAAGGACCCTGCATCTTGTTGTTCGGGGGACGTTGGAGGCACAAGCAGCTTCAAAAACTTGTCTGCTGCTATGACAAGGCTTTTTTGCCGCTGCTCTTTCAACCTGACGTAATTGCCTGTAGGAAAGAGTCCTCAATTTGCCCTTATCAGCACGCACACGTGTGTACTGTGAATCCGCTACATACTTCTTGATTGCCAAGACACTTCATCCTGATCATCGCACAATGTTGATTGTAGTCATGCCTTGACCTAAACACTCCACAATTTGTTGCTTCTCAGCAGCCGACACATCCTTTTTCTTTCCCATTTTGGCAGAAAATGTAGGCTGCTTAATAATGTGAGAGAGCCTTCTTAAGTAGTCTTGCCTTTCATTGGACACACCTGCCAAACTAATTAGCACAGGTGTCTGCAATTGCTTACAGTGATATAAAGAGCCCTGACACACATCACCATCAATGAGTTTAACTGACAAACAAACAAATTCTTCCCTTATCACTCCTAAACACTTTTTGCATAATAATTTGGAACGCGGTGTACATGTGCTTTTCCACAAAACACCAGTGGTTCACGTAGTGAATCTTACAGTTCTAACTTGCCAACCGTGGTCTGTATGGAATTGTTCAATAAAGGGCCCAAAATTAAGATAACATAGATGGGAGAGGTCTCTATGAATAGGAATTCCTAAGTATTTGATACCCTGTGAGGGCCAGGCAAAGGGAAAGTTGGACTGGATGGAATCCTATATGGATTTAGGGAGGGAGACATCGAGGGCCTCAGACTTCGCTGCATTGATTTTAAAATTTTACCATGTAACAAAGTGATCTATTTCAGCCATAACAGCAGGGATGGATATATGTGATTGAGTGATATATACTAGGACATCATCAGCAAATAGAGAGCACTTGTACTCGGTGCCTCCCACCTCAATCCACCTAATATTGGGGTTATGGCGAATTGATGAGAGCAGGTGCTCCGTCACTAGGATGTATAAGAGAGGGGACAGAGGACATCCCTGCCTTGTCCCATTGGTGATTGTGAAAGGTGATGAAAATGTTCTGACGCACCCCCTGGGCCTTGGGACACCCGGAGCCGGACCCTTTTTGGTGGATGCTGGTGGTTGTAGTCTTCATGGCGGCGATCCGGTTCCGTGGCTCAGGGCGGTCAAACCAGTGGCGGAACTATTTATGTGGTTTTGATGTTTAAATGTCCGACTACGCCACCCGTGGATTGCGGTCAGAGTGAACCGCCGCTACAGGGCAGACCGCTAAGGCTGGTGTTGTGGGTGCAGCAGAGCGTAGCATAACTCCCCACGGGAGGAGTATAGCCTCAGGGCAGTGTATGCGGAGGATGGGGGTGATGGTGCAGGGCAGCAGCAGTAACGACACGGAGTCAGTGATGCAGTTCAGGGCCTTTACTCACAGTTCTTATTATCCAGACCACGTCTGCAGGTAACGGCTGCCCACGTCGTACTGTGCTCACCAGGTGAGGGGCTCAGACAACTCCCAGATAACTTTGGAGCGCTTCACAGGACCCCCTTTGTGTGTCCTTTGTCTGGCCTTTCTTACCAACACTTCTGTCCGGCTGCCTCGGGCCTCCTCTTGGTAAACTTGGCGCCAGTTTCCCTGACCCTATGTGGTGCTTTCCTAGCGAGTGGAGCAAGGAGCAAGGGGCTGCGCCACATAAAATGTCAGAGCCTCAGGTTTCTAGCTGAGGGTCGTTTCCTGCCTCCACTAGTTCGGGGACCGGTCTCCCCCTTTGGCCTGACCCCTCCACGCAGGTGGATTCGGGCGTGCGGTGGCGACTCGCCCGTCCGCACCCCTGGGATCCCTTCATTCCTCGTTCCTGGAGCCTTCTCCGCTCCTCTTCCTTCCTTCTCCCTCTTGCAGGCCTGGGCCTCTGTTACTAGGCCCGCCTCCGGAGCAGAGCTCATGCAGAGCCCCTGCTCCATGCCACTTCTGCTCAGACTTCTCTGCACTGAACTAAGATGGTGCCCACCTTTTATACTCCCTTCTCAATGCACCCAGGAACTGCTTCCTCCCTGCTCCTCAGTGTTCCCTCCCCCCACTCCAGCCAGGGACAGGGACTGTCGTGCCCATCTCAGGGGCATATTGGTCGCCCTGCCCCACGGCAATGTGGTGTAATGCATGCAGGTGTCGGGTCCTGATCCACACTCCATCCTTATCTGAGAGTGAGATATCACACCTCTGGGTGAGGTGCAATAAGTCTGTAGCAACCGAGCCCTCGGTGCTACAGTTCCATTTATCTTCAGCCTAGGTGACGTATTGTGATACAGGGCCGTGATTTTGGCTATAAAAGGGTCCCCTAGACCCCTACCCCAAGCTTTTTAAGAGAATCATATATGGCGTGCCAGGAGACTCTATGGAATGCTTTCTCAGCATCCAACGAGAGTATCTACTTACAAATTTTTAACTGCATCTAGCCCAGGAAATACTTTGTGCCTAGTAGCAGTGTCTGCTAGTCAGCGGATTATCCCGGCTGTTAAGCAAGCTACACCACCTGTAGTTTGGACACTTAATTTTTTCAAAGGAAATGCTTCGGGACCACGGGATACTTAGTGAAGAGCATCAGGAGGCACCCCAAGGCATAGGGGCTGGGACTGGCACTAGGATGCCTTGCGGTGGACAGCCGAGCTCGATCCTTATAAAAGCTTTTTAACTGAAGCAGCTTTAGTGGACGCTACTGGAGCTGGAATTACGCGGCTGCTGGCATGAGACTTGCCCTCCAATAGATCCTTGTAAATGGATTTAAAGTGTATTCATTCAAATTAGAGGGACAATTTAAATTAAAAAGCTTAGAGCTGCCTCCACCACAGGGGGGCTCTCTCGACCCACCAGCGGACAGGCACCAGTATTGGGAGAGGGGGGCTGGCCGTCAGGGTTCACCGCGGCTCTGGCACAAACCCGGCGACACGGAGGTGGCACGGGCAGGAGCGGACTGGCCGTCTCGGCTTCTCACTTTTTGGATTTTAGAAGGGCATGACATGCCTATATCTGTGTCTCCCCCTCCTTTTACTCCTCCACCTCTTTTCTTTTCGCATGACTATATGTACTTGTCACTTTTCCATGTGTTAGTTGTGTCTTCTGAGCAGTTTGTCAGCTTTTGGACACCTTTGAATGTGTTTTCTATGTGTTTCTATGTGTTTTTGTTTGCCTGCCATTGGTTTTAACGGTGTTCGAAGGTGTTCGACGAACAGTTCGACGAACAGTTCGGCGAACACACGGGTGTTCGACGAACCGAACCGAACTCGAACACTACGGGGGTGGCTCAACACTATTTATGACTTCCAGAGTCCCTCCATCATAAATAAAACAGGATGTGTCTGATGATGTGTCACACACCACATTGCCAGATAAGGTTGTAAAATGTTAAAATGCCATTTCCCGATGAATGTATTTGTCTTAAAAAATAACCTAAAAAAAAACAATAGGATCTCTCTTTAGTATAAAAAACAGCATCACCAATTTAACCTCAATGTAATCACATTGTTCAGCTCCTGCACCTCCTCCTCCATCTCCGAAATGACCACATCAGTCACAAGCTGACAGCACTGCAGCACTGCCTTGGCCCAGCGGCAACAGGCTGTGCAGAAAATAACATGCTTAATGTTTAATTGACAAACCGCCCAGCGCTGCAGAGTTGTTGAAAGCTGTAACACAGCAGCCTGATCTGTGGCTCTGACCGCTGAACATACAGCCAGGCATGGTCGCGTGTGACAATGGGCGGAACCTGGTGACGGAGAAATGACACCCAGGATAGATACGGTTTCCCTCTTTGCCAGTCCTTTCACCAAGCTAAATACAACTCTCCTCAAAAAAAGCTGTGGACTCGCTCCGTACCATCCCTGGCAACATTCGCCTGTCAACGTGTTTGTGGTCAGGCGGTCCTTCCCAGTAAGTGCACTTGGGAGGGCATGGGTAATGTTGTGGGACCCGTGCTTGTGGAAGGTGGAGGTGACACCGGGAGAAACAGTGGCGCTGGGGACCGAGTATGGACACCTAGCAGCCGTCGGCATGAGGTTATGAAAAGCTTCCGCCTCCACAAGCCTAAAAGGCCACATTTCAAGTGAAAGCAGCTTTAGAGGACTTCCTGAGGGAAATGACAGCTGGGTAGATATGGTTTCCCAAGTCCTTTCACCAAGCTAAAGAATATGGCTGTGGTGAAATATAACTCAGCAAAAAAAGTTGTGGACTGCCTCCGTACCGTCCCTGGCCACATTCACCTGTCCACGTGCTTGTGGTTAGGCAGTCCTTCCCAGTAAGTGCACTGGGGAGGGCACGGGTAATGTTGTGGGACCCGTGCTTGTGGAAGGCGGAGACGACAGCGGGAGAAACAGTGGCGGCTGGGGACCGAGTATGGATGAGGTTATGAAAAGCTTAGGCCTCCACGAGCCTAAAAGGCCACATTTCAAGTGCAAGCAGCTGTCAAAAAATTGGCAGTATAGTATTGCAGCCTGTGGGTGGGTGGGTGGCTGGCTGCGTAGTTGCACTTGCATTCCAAGGAATGGGGTAGGAACAACTGAACGCTGCACTGGGACAAGGACGTGGACGGTGATTGTTACAAGTCTGCAACGAGAGGTGAATGGCGGGAGGCATCTTTGCATGCGCCAAGGATGACTTATGATGGGCACACTTTTAGGCAGTGACCTGGTATTCAGAAATGCTTACTGAGGTCTTCCCCATGCTGTTCCCATGTCTTTTCAGCACTGTATGCATGTGTCTGATGATGTGTCACACACCACATGGCCAGATAAGGTTGTAAAACGTTAAAATTACATTTGTCTTTGTTGAAAGCAATGCAAAAGTGCAAAAATGCATCAAAAACGCTACGTGTGAACATAGCCCAAGATGTGGAGGAGTATTTTTGGTTATTTATTTTGCCTTATATACAAGTCATTACCCTGGAAAGGATGTTCCCTAATATATTTCCCAGGAAAATCTATTTTGTTTTTGTTTTTGTATGTTTTATTGTGAGTCCTTAAGTGGTGTAATACTCTGACAACGTTGTTGACAGCAGTGACCTGGGAGTCAGAGATGCTTCCAAGGTTCTTCTCCATGCTGTTCCCATGTCATTTGAGCACTGTTCCCATCGATTTGGGCAATTTTTAGGCCCTCTGCAGACTGTCGGGGGGAGCCGCCTGAAAAATGCTCGAGTTTCCCATAGCCATTACACAGTACACACCAGGGGAACATTTATAAGATTATCTCAGCACAGGAACATTTTATTTAAACACATCCAATTGTGAAACTTATTATTATTTCAAGATCTATTGAATAAAATGAACTTTTGTTCATTGGAAAACCTCTTTAACCCCTTAACAACATTTGACGTACTAATACACGTCTGTGCCCTGGGACTTAAGAGCCAGACCCATATTAGTATGTCATGGCGATCGCGCGCGCACACAGGCTGTGCGGGCGCGATCGCCGCCGGGTGTCAGCTGATTGTCACAGCTGACACCCGGTACTATGTGCAGGGAGCGGTCCTGCACCGCTCCCAGCACATTAACCCCCGCGATGCTGCGATCGAAGTCGATCGCAGCATTGCGGTGGCAAGGGGAGGTGATTGCAGATACTCACCTCCTCTTCCGGCTTCCAGCGCTGACTGCCGTGGCTTCCAGGATGTTGCCATGACGACCCGATGTCATCATGACAACATCCGGGTCACCAGACAGCAGGAAGATTTTTTGGACATGTGCAGTGCATCTCCAAACAATCTTCTCCCTGTCCAGCGCTGACAGCCTGCATGACACAGGGATGGTGCTGCATTCCTGTGCCATGCAGGCGATCAGAGAAAAAAAAGTGAAAGTCCCACAGTGGGACAAAGTAATAAAGTATTAAAACTATCAGAAAGTGAAAAAAAAAATAAACTCGCTACTTGAGTTTGCATCGGGTGTTTTGGTATGCATTGAGTATCGTGGGTATTTGAGTGACATGCTCGAGTCTCCGCCCCATATGCTTCACGGCCCAAAAAACTTTGCGGGGATTGCCTGCCATGCACGAGCGATCCCCGCATGTTTTTTTTGGGGTGCCTAATAACCATGAAACATCCGGGCGGGGACTCGAACATGTCACTCGAGCACACGCAGTACATGGTGCATACCTGAGTACCCGATGCAAACTCAAGTAGTGAGCACTTGCGCTCAAGACTAATGACAACTTATTCAATATGATGACCTAATGTTATCAAATTCTGTGTCGTACCTCTGGGTTCAAAATGTTCACTATACACCTTAATAAAATCCTTGAGGGGTATAGTTTCCAAAATGGGGTCACTTGTGGGGGAGCTCCACTGTTTAGGCACATCAGGGGCTCTCCAAACGCGACATGGTGTCCACTAACAAATTGAATGGAAAATCGGCTCAAATTGTTAGCGGACGCCATGTTGCATTTGGAGAGTCCCTGTGTGCCCAAACATTGGAGCTCCCCCACAAGTGACCCCATTTTGGAAACTAGACCCCCCAAGGCACCTATCTAGATGCATAGTGAGCACTTGGAACCCTTAGGTGCTTCACAAATTGATTCGTAAAAATGGAAAAGTATTTTTTTTCCACTTTTTCATTTTTACGAATCAATTTGTGAAGCACCTGGGGGTTCCAACTGCTCACTATGCATCTAGATAGCTGCCTTGTGGGGTCTAGTTTCCAAAATGGGGTCACTTGTGGGGGAGCTCCAATGTTTGGGCACACAGGGACTCTCCAAATGCAACATGGCATCCGCTAACAAATTGTCGGCTCAAATTGTTAGCGGACACCATGTTGCGTTTGGAGAGCCCCTGTGTGCCCAAACATTGGAGCTCCCCCACAAGTGACCCCATTTTGGAAACTAGACCCCACAAGGCACCTATC
Source organism: Phyllobates terribilis (assembly GCF_046119375.1). Lineage (NCBI taxonomy): Eukaryota > Metazoa > Chordata > Amphibia > Anura > Dendrobatidae > Phyllobates > Phyllobates terribilis. The sequence continues at coordinate 120,323,814 of NW_027362762.1, read as the reverse complement.
TAAATGAATAGTGAGCACTTGGAACCCCCAGGTGCTTCACAAATAGATTCATAAAAATGAAAAAGTATTTTTTTTTTCACTTTTTCATTTTTACGAATCAATTTGTGAAGTACCTGGGGGTTCCAAGTGCTCACTATGCATCTAGATAGGTGCCTTGGGGGGTCTAGTTTCCAAAATGGGGTCACTTGTGGGGGAGCTCTAATGTTTGGGCACACAGGGGCTCTCCAAACGCAACATGGTGTCCGCTAACAAATTGAGCCGATTTTCCATTCAATTTGTTAGCGGACACCATGATGCATTTGGAGAGTCCCTGTGTGCCCAAACATTGGAGCTCCCCCACAAGTGACCCCATTTTGGAAACTAGACCCCCCAAGGCACCTATCTAGATGCATAGTGAGCACTTGGAACCCCTAGGTGCTTCACAAATTGATTCGTAAAAATGAAAAAGTGAAAAAAAAATCACTTTTTCATTTTTACGAATCAATTTGTGAAGCACCTGGGGGTTCCAAGTGCTTACTATGCATCTAGATAGGTGCCTTGGGGGGTCTAGTTTCCAAAATGGGGTCACCTGTGGGGGATCTCCAATGTTTGGGCACACAGGGGCTCTCCAAACGCAACATGGCGTCCGCTAATTATTCAAGCAAATTTTACAATCAAAAAGTCAAATGGCACTCCTTCCCTTCCGAGCCCTGCCGTGCGCCCAAACAGTGTTTTTTCCCCACATATGGGGTATCTGCGTGCCCAGAGGAAATTGCACAACAAATTTTGGGGTCCATTTTTTCTTGTTACCCCTGTGAAAATAAAAAAAATTGGGTCTAAATTAACATTTTTGTGAAAAAAGTTAAATGTTCATTTTTTTCTTCCACATTCCAAAAATTCCTGTGAAGCACCTGAAGGGTTAATAAACTTATAGAATGTGGTTTTGAGCACCTTGAGGGGTGCAGTTTTTAGAATGGTGTCACTTTTGGGTATTTTCTGTCATAAAGACCTCTCAAAGTGACTTCAAATGTGATGTGGTCCTTAAAAAAATGGTTTTGTAAATTTTGTTGGAAAAATGAGAAATCGCTGGTCAACTTTTAACCCTTATAGCTCCCTAACAAAAAAAAATTTTGGTTCCAAAATTGTGCTGATGTAAAGTAGACATGTGGGAAATGTTATTTATTAACTCTTTTGTGTGACATATCTCTCTGATTTAAGGGCATAAAAATTCAAATTTTGAAAATTGCTAAATTTTCTAAATTTTGCCAAATTTCCATTTTTTTCACAAATAAACGCAAGTGATATCGAAGAAATTTTACCACAATCATGAAGTACAATATGTCATGAAAAAACAGTCTCAGAATCAGGGGGATCCGTTGAAGCGTTCCAGAGTAATTGCCTCATAAAGTGACAGTGGTCAGAATTGTAAAAATTGGCCTGGTCATTAACGTGCAAACCACCCTCGGGGGTTAAGGGGTTAAAGCGGCGGCATTACTTTATATTGAGAAAACCTGGTGACAGGTTCCCTTTACATTCATAAGAAGAGACTGAAAACCACATTCTCCCAACCTCCATTAGTCATGGTGGTGTTGTATGATGCATTGCAAAAATTAGAAATCTCTTGCTGAACAATGACACACAAGAAACATTGAAAAATATTTGCTTTTGGGCTGAGAATGCTGAGAAATGCATCAGCCAGCCAGCAAATTCATCACATATTAGCATTTAATTTAAGCAGCACACCACGGAAAGTAGAAGTGATATTATACCTTCAAATAGGAGTTTGTCACACTGTTTTCTTATCGTATTAAGAAGGCTTGGAATATCAGCAGACTTGCTGTTCCTGCCCTCAGTCACCTTTCTGTTCTGACGCACGAGTCTAAATCCTGTCTTCACAGATACATCAGTTTACATGACAGGAACTAGGAGCTGTTGGAGAGGGACATAAATATGCACATCACTTACAAAAACGTACCACGTTACGCTTTGCACTATGCCCATTATTTATTAAAGTGGTTCAACTCCTCAGCAGCTGCCACATACTGGCAGATATCACGTAGAGATCAAGAGAATTTACATGATTTATAAGTGTTGACAGCGCTGGCATTGTCACAAAAAATAGTTGTATGCTGCATCACACTTTTTGGCGTTTTTTTTTAGAACACATCCTGCAAAAATAGCAGTCGCAACCATACATCCCTGTCCAAGTAGATGCTATATAGCCAATTCCTTCTTCTTTTTTTTGTTATTCAAACCAGTCCAACCTTGTACTAGGCATTAACCATTAGAGGGGCTGTTTTGAGAGAAAAAATAGACCCTTATTTCTAATTCCTAAAAATTAAGAAATAACTTTGGATTTAAAAAGTATATCAAAAAAGGTATCCAGAGTTTTAAGCATGTTACATATTAGTTAACCTCCTATATTCAAGAGAGTTTACTCCCTTGTGTACTCTTCGAAAGGAAATAACAATATGAAAATGAGCTCTCCTCCAGAAGGGAGAAAGCTGACTTTATATTGCTATATCAAAGCTATAAGTCATAGATAGCCTAACAAAGAAAGCATGACTGCGCCCACAAAATAATGCAAAAAAATCAAAAACTTTATTGAAAAATGAATAAAATCATATTAAAGTGCAATACAATGAATCCATTCAAGGTAGAGAAACAGGAAAAGCGAAAGAGCAGGTGTCACACTGTCACAGAATACTGGAGGTAGGGGGCCTAAGCTGACCCTAAGCTGGGACCCTGACTAACCCCTCAACCTGGAGGTACTGTTAAAGGTACAGAGGTCCAGGCCGCCAGCGTAACCCCTACCTCCTGAGGATCCCTGCACCTAAGTAATCTAGTCCTGAGAAGGACCCCGATCACAACAATAGGGAACCAGAAATAATATGCCCACACACAGTATTTAGACGAACGAGACAGTACAAGGGAAAAACCAAAACCACCTTGCATACAACTTCTACACAACTACAACAGAGGGAACACCAACGGGAAAGGAGATAAATGATAAAGCGAGGAAAGGGAAAAAACACTTCCAAATACACTTATCTCAGCAACTCCAAACACCACGATCCGCTCTGTAAGTCTGAATGAAAAGCTTTCACCGACACCTCCCAAACAGACCTGCAGGAATATAAAGGAGTCTCACTAAAGAAGCATTGATTGCAGCTGGGCGAGGCTGGACCTCAGCTAGCCCAGAGAGAGAGAGAATTAACTCCTACACTGCCGAGAAAACACAAAGCACCAACAAGTCAGCTGCGAGAAGTCAGGCTGTGTACTCGTGACGATCTTCGTGGCAACACACCCGTGACAGTACCCCCCCTTCTACGAGGGGCCTCCGGACCCTCAGGGCCAGGTTTATCCGGGTGAGTCGAGTGGAAGGCCCGAACTAATCGGTCTGCGTTAATATCCGATGCAGGAACCCACATCCTCTCCTCAGGACCATACCCCTTCCAATGAACCAAGTACTGAAGGGACCGGCGATTAAAGCGTGAATCAATGACCCTCGATACCTGGAACTCCAAGTTACCATTGACAACCACAGGAGGGGGAGGTAAAGGTGACGGTACCACCGGCGCCACATACCTCTTAAGCAATGATCTGTGAAACACGTTGTGAATTTTAAACGTAGGGGGGAGGTCAAGACGGAATGCCACCGGATTAATAACAGAACTGATTCTGTACGGCCCGATGAACCTGGGACCCAGTTTCCAGGAGGGAACCTTAAGTTTAATATTCCTGGTAGACAACCATACCTGATCGTTCACACTTAGGTCCGGACCAGACACTCTCCTCCTATCAGCCATACGTTTGTATCGGTTCCCCATAGTATTCAGATTCTTCAGCACCCCTCTCCATACTGAAGCGAGAGATGAGGAAAATCGTTCCTCCTCCGGAACCCCCGAAGAGCCCCCCCTACTGAAAGTACAAAACTGGGGGTGAAAACCATATGCCCCAAAAAACGGGGACTTACCAGTGGACTCGCTCCGCCTATTATTGAGAGCAAACTCTGCCAGAGGTAGGAAAGAAGCCCAGTCCTCCTGGTTCTCTGACACAAAACACCGAAGATATGTCTCCAAGCTCTGGTTCATACGTTCCGTCTGACCATTGGTCTGAGGATGAAAAGCCGACGAGAATGACAAATGCATCCCCCGCCGAGCACAAAACGCCTTCCAGAACTTGGACACAAACTGAGACCCCCGATCAGACACCACCTCGGAGGGTACCCCGTGAAGCCTCACAATCTCCCCAATGAACACCTGCGCAAGAGTTTTAGCATTAGGGAGAGCCGGAAGAGCGATAAAATGTGCCATCTTGCTGAACCTGTCCACTACAACGAGTATGACCGTTTTACCCGAAGACGGAGGGAGGTCCGTAATAAAGTCCATAGACAGATGAGTCCAAGGACGCTCCGGGATCTTCAAAGGTAAGAGGGCCCCAGACGGACGGGTATGTGAGGTCTTAGAGCGCGCACAAACCCCACAGGACGCGACAAAAGTTACCACCTCTTTATGTAAAACCGACGCGAGAGGAGATCCACAGTTGCTTTACTCCCCGGGTGTCCTGCAAAAACTGAGTTATGGTGTGCCTCGATCACCTTTTGTCGCAACTGATCTGGAACGAACAGTCTCCCCGAAGGTCCAACAGGGGCGTCCCCCTGAGCCTCCAATATCTCCTCCTCCAGCTCAGAGCATACTGCCGAAACCACCACCCCCTCCTGAAGAATAGGAATCGGGTCGTCCGTATTCCCGGCCCCAGGGAAACTGCGAGATAAGGCATCCGCCTTTACATTTTTAGACCCAGGACGATATGTAACGACGAAATTAAACCTGGTAAAAAACAATGACCACCTAGCTTGTCTGGGATTCAGACGTTTAGCGGACTCCAGATATAGCAGGTTCTTGTGATCGGTGATGACGGTGACCGGATGAACTGCCCCCTCCAAAAAATGGCGCCACTCCTCAAAAGCTAACTTAATGGCCAAGAGTTCCCTATTGCCGACATCGTAATTCCTCTCAGCGGACGACAACTTTTTAGAGAAAAAGGCGCACGGATGCCACTTACCAGGGGACGAACCCTGTGACAATACTGCTCCCACCCCTACCTCGGAAGCGTCTACCTCTACAAAGAATGGCTGAGACGCATCAGGTTGAATGAGTATGGGTGCCGAGGCAAAACATTTTTTCAAGGAGGAGAATGCTTGACAAGCCTTGTCAGACCACCTAGAAAAATCCGTCCCCTTTTTAGTCATGTCTGTGAGAGGCTTAACCATGGACGAGAAATTACGAATGAACTTCCGGTAATAGTTAGCAAACCCCAGGAAACGTTGTAGTGCCTTAAGATTCTCCGGCCGATCCCACTCAAGAACTGCCCGCACTTTCCCAGGGTCCATACGAAAACCGGACGCTGAAACCAGGAAGCCTAAAAACTGGAGTTCCTGTACGGCGAACACACACTTTTCCCACTTGGCATACAGTTTATTATCCCGCAAGATCTGTAACACCTGTCTAACGTGCTCCTGATGAGACACCAGATCCGGCGAGTAAATTAAGATATCATCCAGATATATGACAACAAACTGTCCCACCAGGTGGCGAAAAATATCATTAACAAAGTGTTGAAACACCGCCGGGGCATTAGTCAGACCGAATGGCATGACAAGGTTCTCAATGCCCCTCCGGAGTGTTAAAAGCCGTCTTCCACTCATCCCCCTCCTTCATCCTAATCAGATTGTACGCCCCCCTGAGATCCAACTTAGAGAACCATTTGGCGCCCACGATCTGATTAAAGAGATCGGGAATAAGTGGGAGCGGATACGGATCTCGGACCGTAATCCGATTAAGTTCACGGAAATCCAGGCAAGGGCGTAGGCCTCCATCTTTCTTCTTAACAAAGAAGAACCCCGCGGCCACCGGTGAAGATGAAGGTCTAATATGCCCCTTAGCCAGACTTTCAGAAATATAATCCTTCATGGCCTGCCTCTCAGGACCAGAAAGGTTATACAACCTAGCTTTAGGTAACTTGGCCTCAGGGAGCAGTTTTACAGAACAGTCATACTCGCGATGAGGAGGTAGTTCCTGACACCCATTCTCCGAGAATACATCCTCAAAGTCCGCCAGAAATGGAGGTAAGACCCAAGGAGTAACCGCACCGATGACCGTGTTCATGCAGTTTTTATTACAGAATTTACTCCATTGGCTTATCTCTCTGGTTTGCCAATTAATAACCGGGTTATGCTTAGCTAACCAAGGAAGGCCCAACACTATAGGAGTGGGAAGACCCTCCAACACGTAGCAAGACAACAGTTCTTTATGTATTGCCCCCACTTGAAGTTTTACACCATGCACAGCTTGCAAAAAACTTCCCTGACCGAGAGGCCTGGCATCGATCGAGAATATGGGGATGGGTTTAGCCAACTCACTCAATCGCATACCTTGAACCCGGGCAAACCGAGCATCAACCAGATTAGCCCCGGCCCCACTATCCAGAAGAACAGATATCCTCTCAGTTCTCGTACCCACCACCACCTCCGCCGGTACGAGAAACTGAGACGAACCTAGGGACGAAATACCTACTCCCAGATTGCCGTCCACCACACAACCTGGGATCAACAGTTTTTTCGACGACTCTTTACTCTGCAAGGGACGGGATGGACACCCCCCAATAAAATGTCCCTTTTTCCCGCAGAGGAAACACCTTCCTGTCTTATGGCACACCACCGGTCCCCTTCCCCGAAATGATGTCCCTCCTAATTGCATAGGCTCCTCCGGACTGACCAGGGGAACCACCATATGAGGGGACCTTGTAGGAGGTGGAGACATTACAGGGGGTAGAGTTATCCCGCACCTCTCCCGAAGCCGTCTGTCAACACGAATAGCAAGGGCCATAGCGGCTTCCAGTGACGCGGGAGAGTCATACTGTGCCAACACATCCTGTAATTTGTCGGATAAACCATGACAAAACTGGCTCCTAAGAGCCGGGTCATTCCACTGGGTGTCCGTGGCCCACCTACGGAACTCCGAACAGAATTCCTCCGCCGGACGATCTCCCTGCTGAATCCTACGTAACTTAGACTCAGCAAGGGAGATCCGATCTGGGTCATCATATATGAGTCCCAGAGCAGCGAAAAACCTATCCACTGACTGGAGAACCGGGGAGCTTGGGGGAAGAGAGAACGCCCAAGATTGAGGGTCCCCTTGTAGGAGCGAGATGACAATTCCCACCCTTTGTTCTTCACTGCCCGATGACCGAGGCCGCAGCCGAAAGTACAATTTGCATGCCTCCCGGAAAACAAAAAACTTGTCCCGCCCCCCAGTGAACCTGTCAGGGAGAGCTACTTTAGGTTCTGGTCCGGCTTGCTCCAGAGGATGCAAAACCTTGGACTTAACGTCCGCCAGCCCCATGGACAAACTCTGCAACTGCCGAGCTAGACCGGCTACTGGATCCATGGTAGCTGGAGAAAACTAAGTGGGTCGGTGAAAATGTCACACTGTCACAGAATACTGGAGGTAGGGGGCCTAAGCTGACCCTAAGCTGGGACCCTGACTAACCCCTCAACCTGGAGGTACTGTTAAAGGTACAGAGGTCCAGGCCGCCAGCGTAACCCCTACCTCCTGAGGATCCCTGCACCTAAGTAATCTAGTCCTGAGAAGGACCCCGATCACAACAATAGGGAACCAGAAATAATATGCCCACACACAGTATTTAGACGAACGAGACAGTACAAGGGAAAAACCAAAACCACCTTGCATACAACTTCTACACAACTACAACAGAGGGAACACCAACGGGAAAGGAGATAAATGATAAAGCGAGGAAAGGGAAAAAACACTTCCAAATACACTTATCTCAGCAACTCCAAACACCACGATCCGCTCTGTAAGTCTGAATGAAAAGCTTTCACCGACACCTCCCAAACAGACCTGCAGGAATATAAAGGAGTCTCACTAAAGAAGCATTGATTGCAGCTGGGCGAGGCTGGACCTCAGCTAGCCCAGAGAGAGAGAGAATTAACTCCTACACTGCCGAGAAAACACAAAGCACCAACAAGTCAGCTGCGAGAAGTCAGGCTGTGTACTCGTGACGATCTTCGTGGCAACACACCCGTGACAGCAGGGCAGGTAGAAACCCCAAGGGATGATACAATGCAGATGAGTATATATAGTGGTATGTAAAAGGGTTAATTGAACATATGTAGAAAGAAATGAGCGGTAATCATCAATGGCTGGCACCAGTAGATCACGTAATATGTCTAATAAAGAGCAAAGTGTTCACCCCCGATGAAGCATACTGTGTGAAACGAGTGTCAGGCTGGCCAACTTTGATTGGTACCATGCATTTGACTATGGACTATTTACTTTTTTGCATTACTCTTTGGTTCATTTTTCTGCAATGAGTGACACCAGTAAATATTACGTGCATGTTACTTGTCAACATATTGATATGCCTTCATGTTCTTGCTTCTCTTTGTTGACTTTATTTCAAATAAAATATACTCACCTTTCACACCAACTTCGTTCCAACAATGTTGGCAGTGGGTCACTTAGGGCTCGTGTACCATTCTTATGCCAAGTGAGACCTGAAGTCAATAAGTGGTTGCCAATGGAATAGTGGGCTACAGGGGTAGTGGGCCACTTTAAAAATGTAAACGCAAAGGTCTCAATAAGTATACTGTCCCCATAGACACACTAAATATATGATGTGGACCTGAGGGGCTACATAAAGATTTTATTTCCCCACACTTTTTCTAAATCAATGGGTAACACTGTTTAAGAACAAAACTAACAAGTGGCCACCAGTTGAATGAAATAAGGTTAGTAAATTACAGCAAAAAAGAAAGAAATGAGCAGGAGCATAAGTTGGTATATGTGCAATGTGTAGGAACACATTCACACTGTGACCATTTCACAGACAAACCTAATAAAAAAACAAAATTAGCATATACCCTGTAGTAATTAAATAGTAAGCGTACATGTAAATAACATAGAGTGCACAGTTAATACTGTTTTGATCAAAAAAGCGCAAAAGCCATCTCATCGTGACAAAAGGAAACTTATTTACTTACTACAGGATATACGCTCATTTAGTTTTTTTTCTAAGGTTGATAAATTGATGACATAACAGAAAGGTTAGGGGCCATATGCACGTATTAAATCCATATATTTATATTGATGTTCCTATACACAGGGCATTTTTTGACAGCCTCTAATCTATTTGCCCGGTAACAGTAGTCTGTGTGTGAATCTGACAGTTGTGATGTTTTGTTAATGGACTGATTCTATTACTAGCCTACATAAGCCATCGAGTATATACAAGCTCAGACTGGTCCACTCTGAGATTGGAAAATCACGCACTGGGCTCCTCAGCCAAGGTGTAATGATCTTGGTCACATGTGGCGCAACTGCGGCTGGGCTTAGGATGGAGGGGGCTCAGATATTTCTTAGCCTAATCTTAAAGTTTCAACTTTTGTGTCTTGTTCAGTGGTGGTCAGGCTTCTGCCTCCCTTACATTGGCAAAGTCACTGAGCAATGAACATCTTGTAATTTTGTAATCGATGTGGCTTCTCGGTTTTGCCTCTGCTTGGCAACCGTTCCTGCCTCTGGTTTGTACTTCCGGACGGCAGCCCTTCTGTGGTAGCAATCCACCGGACCTCATTATAGAAGGGATAAAGGGTGTTGTGAGTTTCTCTGGAATTTATCAGATGGAGTGGCTTGTGCCAAGTCTGTCCGAGGTAGCCTTTTTGAGCCTGTGGCATCAGACACATGTAACAAATGGGTTCCTAGTCATTCCATGTTTGATCTTCTCAAATCTTGGCAGCTAATGTGTATATTTTTTTTCTCAACACATTTTTGCGATCCTGTTCACTATTTGCAACAAAACATTTGATGTTTCTGTGATCATGCAACAATATATTAGCAATTTTAAAGAGTGCTGCATTTCTCTGTTAAGATTCTTAATAATTTTTTACTTTTCTGAGTCAGTTAAATTTGTCTTTTGGCCCATTTTGCCTGAGGAACACATGCTACCTAATAATTCAGCATACCTTGATAAAGGATGTTGTATCATTAGGCCTCACCCTCCCTCATTACATAAATACAAATCACCTGATCTGCTTCATCCAATCGTGCGGCTCTGGGGGGCGGGAAGCCAGCTGTCAGACACAGTCAGACTCCCCACTGAGAAAACAAATATGGTTTATTGCCATGTTTGCCTTCTCGATTGTTATATATGTAAAGCAGGTGACTAGATGCAGCAGCAGAGGAACCAGCTGGAAACAACAATTTATTTCTTAGATTAACAATAAGACATGGGAGCAGAGATACTGAGATTGACAAATCACAGAAGGACAGTGTTTACAGAGTATTTGACAAGAATTGTATAACAGAGGTAAATGGGATAGTATACAAGAAGGAACTCCAGAATCAGTTCGGAGTCTACAGTCCAACCTACATCTAATAGGGGGGGAAAGCCCAATATTTGATGGGGACAGCTTATAAAAGTTTCTGCAGCTTTCTGGGCCTTGACATGGGCTGCTGATCCATCTCACTAGCCGCACGTTTTCCTTACAGAGTCTATTAACACTCTCCGGGCTGCTCTAGCATCAGCCGGACCATGCTTGGTCTGCAGCTTTCCCCCGACCCATGCCGAGTAAAAAAAAGTCCGTGCTGAAAGTGACCACCTGTCTCATACGTCGCCTTCAATCAATGGCCCGGGCTGGAGTCTCTGGCTGGTTATTCTTGGGGCCTCTTCAGTGCTTGATCGTCGACATGCATCTCCTTTGTCCATATCGGTGACGGCTGGTCCTAGACTGTTGACTGGCGTTGTCTGGGTCGGGAACCTTGACTGGCATAGTTCAGGTCTTTGGTGCTTGACCGTCAATGAGTGCAGTCTGGACTATGACACTGGCATATCTCTGGTCTTCTTTGCTTGTCCGTCGCCGTCTAGATCGGGGTCTGACTGGTACCCATGGCTGTGGCCTACTATCTCGGTTGGTGGAGCTGCAGCGAGAGCATCTGCCATCTCTTTTGGCGCCAATACCTCTTCTGTTTTGGCACTGACCTTTTATATTGAAAGATGGTTTCGTCACCTTCACATGATCTGGGGTACTGCCTAATTCTGTCCCCTCTGCAACTCTTCTCCTTGGGAATAGTTCCGCAAGGTTTTATTAAAGTTTGGAGGCTGCACAGCTTTGCAACACTTTGTGTCCTATGTTCCATTCTCCTACATATACACAATGCTAAACCAGTGCTTCAGTATATAGATTAGGAAGCACTGTCAGTGCTTCTTCCTTAAGACCTAGTGAAACGCAGGAACCACAGGATTCAGCTCTGTTGTGCAGGCAGGAGATTGAATTTCCCCAGTGGCTAGGTCTAATATACCAGTTCCAGTTACATGAGAAATCATCAATAAAAAGAATGTGTAAATATTAGAGTTGAGCGAGTATGCTCGACACTGCTCGGTACTCGCCGGAGCATCTCACTACTCGGGATGTTCGGCGAGCACCGAGCATTTCCGGGTTACTCGGGCGGGAGCTTGGGTCTCCGCCCTGCACATTTGGCGCTCTTTACAGAGCCAATGAACATGCAGGGATTGCCAGCCAGTCACTGTAATGCCGCAGCCATATTGTTTGTGGGCATTACAGTGATTGGCTGGCCGCACAGCGTCACCTCGAATATTTAAAACCGGGCGCCGCCATCTTGGACACAGTCGCTCCGGATCAGACAGTGTAGGGAGAGTGCTGCTGAGTTAAGGAGAGATATATAGTGTGAAATAGGTAGTGTAATCAAACAAACAGTCCTTCTCAGGACTAATATCCATCCCAGATATCAGGCAGGCAGGCAGGCTGTATAGGAGACGCAGTGGTTATACCAGCAAACGCTGCATTACAGTCCTGTGTGCTCCTGTTGGTCAAATTGCTAGACTTATCCCCCGGTCTCAGGGGCCAGGAATCATGCTTTTTTTTTCATCTAAATCCTGTATTTTTTTTTCCTCAGTCAGACTGTACAAATACATGTCTTATTAATCTTTTGGTATCTCCCCTCCACCCCCCCAAAAAAATTGAATGTGTCTGTGACTGTTCAGACACCAATATATCTGTTTAAAAGAGTCTGGTGTAGGCCAGGTAGCTAGAACTGTGGTTTTGCAGTTCCACGGGTCAAATCTATGTATTATCCTGCTTTTGGCATTTTTTCCATAAAAAAAAACAGTAATAGTGTCTCCCTGACTGTTCAGACACAAATATATCTGTTTAAAAGAGTCTGGTGTAGGCCAGATAACTAGAACTGTGGTTTTGCAGTTCCACGGGTCAAATCTATGTATTATCCTGCTTTTGGCATTTTTTCCGTAAAAAACAACAGTAATAGTGTCTCCCTGACTGTTCAGACACCAATATATCTGTTTAAAAGAGTCTGGAGTAGGCCAGAGAAATAGAACTGTGGTTTTCCTCTTCCACGGTTCTAATCTCCTTTTTATTACCCTTTTTCCATTGATAGTGCGAGTGTAAGCTATTTTACTTCATTTACAATGGGCAAGGCACGTGGCAATGGACGTGGAACTGGACGTTCTGGTGATGGTGCGTGTAGAGGACGGGGCCATGGCCAAGGTGAAAATGTGCCACAACCAACAGCCACATCTTCTCGCTCCCACTTCTTGACCGAATTACTAGGGAAGCACACTACAACACCAGTATTGCGAACTTATCAGTGTGAACAGGTTATTAATTGGATAGCAGATAATACTTCCAGTTACCTGGGCACCACCAGCTCTGGTCTGTCTTCCACACGGTCAAGTTTTAGTAGTCGTGAGTCTTGACCGCATACTCCTCCTCACCTTGATGCTCCTTTCTCCCACCATGCTGAGTGTCGTCAGACAGCAACTGATCCCACACTTGGACACTCTGAAGAGCTGTTCACTGGTCCATTTCCATATTTGTGCCCCTCGCCTGCTCCGCTTGAAGTGGTGGAAGAGGAGATCCCATGTAGCGATGCCCAAATATTTGAACAGCCACGGCCACAGGAAGTAGACACTGGCAATTTGTCACAACAGGTGGACGATGACGAGACACAATTGCCACGAAGTGAGGAGGAGGATCGTGGTGCGCAAGTGGAAGAGGAGGATGTGGTGGATGATCTAGTAACTGACTCAACGTGGCAGGAGGACACGCAGAGCGAGGCCAGCAGCACACAGGGGGAGGGAGGCAGAGTACCCCAACAGGCAGGAAGAAGCAGTGTGGTGGCCGCACACAGAAGGCGGGCAACAGTTCCCCGTAACACCAACACAAGGGACGTTGCCAGTATAAGCGGTAGGTCTTCCAGAGTCTGGAATTTTTTTAAAGACTCGGCTGATAACCCTAAAAAAGCCATTTGTACCACCTGCCATGCCAGCATCAGCAGGGGTGACAAAACTACCAGCCTGACCACCACCACCATGATCAGGCACATGTCAGCAAAGCACCCGACTTCGTGGGGCGAAACCCAGGGTCCACGACAAGTGTCAGCGGGTGTCACCACTGCTTCTTCCGCTGTTGTGCGTGTAATAGAACCCCCTGTTGTGCGTGCAAGGCAATCCCCTGTCCATACTGCATGGTAAGATGCCCCCTCCTCTCAGTCTTCACTTGTTATGGCAGTTTCTCAAGAAACAGCATCAACGTCCACGTCCCCGACCCACCGCAGCGTTCAATTGTCCATATCCCAGAGATTTGAACGAAAGCGCAAATTCGCAGCCAACGCCCCATAGGCCACAGTCCTAAATTCGAACATTTCAAGACTGCTTGCGTTGGAAATGCTGCCTTTTAGGCTGGTGGAGACGGAATCCTTTCGCAACCTTATGGCGGTGGCCGTCCCTCGGTACTCGGTCCCCAGCCGACATTATTTTGCCAGTGTGGAATCCCAGTACTAGACAAGCACGTGTCCCAAAACATCTGCCGTGCCCTCAACAACGCAGCTACTGGGAGAGTCCATCTGACAACGGATACATGGACAAGTGCTTGTGGCCAGGGATAGTACATCTCCCTGACGGCACACTGGGTAAGCATAGTGGAAGCCGGGACCCAGTCGGACCTTGGGACGGAACACATCCTCCACACACCGAGGATTGCGGGCCCTATGTCAGTCATAGTTGCCCCTACAGTGTACAGCTCCTGCGCATCATCCTCCTCCTCCTCCTCATGTTCAGCCTCCATCTCAGATATCACCACATCAGTTACAAGCTGGAAACACTGCAGTACTGCCTCAGCCAAGCGGCAATATACTGTGCTTAAACTCATAAGCTTAGGTGAGAAACCTCATGTAACGGGTCTGGGAGGCGGAACCTCTGAGCAACTATACAAGTGGGCGGTCCTTGTAAGGAAGCGGGTGGCTCCCAGGGAAGACGGGCAGGTAGTCACAGCAAGTGACAGGGAAAGTCTCTGGGTAAAAGGGCAGGTAGTCACGGCAAGTGACAGGGACAGTCTCTGGGTAGAAGGGCAGGTAGTCACGGCAAGTGACAGGGACAGTCTCTGGGTAGAAGGACGGGTACTCACGGCAAGTGACAGGGACAGTCTCTGGGTAGAAGGACAGCAGGCAGGTGACTGGTGAGCGCTCCCAGGTGAGCGGGCGAGAGTCTCTGGACAGGCAGGTGGTCACGGCAAGTGACGGCAGAGCCTCCAAGTAGGCTAGCAGGCAGGTAGCAGGTGAGTGCTCCCAGGTGAGCAGGCAAGAGTCTCTGGACAGGCAGGTGGTCACGGCAAGTGACGGCAGAGCCTCCAGGTAGGCTAGCAGGCAGGTAGCAGATGAGCGCTCCCAGGTGAGCAGACAAGAGTCTCTGGACAGGCAGGTGGTCACGGCAAGTGACGGCGGAGTCTCCAGGCAGGCTAGCAGGCAGGTAGCAGATGAGCGCTCCCAGGTGAGCGGGCAGGCTGGTCCATAGACAGACTGACAGGTGTCGGAAGGCAGACCGTCGGACCGCAGGCTTGCAAGCAGGTAAACGGATATCAGGCAGGCATCAAGCAGGAATCTGACAGGTGACTGGCAGGTAACTGGTAACGGGACCTGAGGGCTGAAGCAGAGTGAAGGCTTTGCAACAACATTGCTCGGGACCTCCATTTTGGAGGAGGTGCCTTATATATGGTGAAGTCCTCCGGCCATTGGCCGGGGACTCCTTAGGACGGCGCGCGCGGCCCCTTTAAGAGAGGGGGAGCGCGCGCGCGCGCCCTAAGCACCGTGGCCGGGAAGCAGCGCGCGCTGCCAGCAGAGCGGGAGGAAGACGCCGGGCACGGAGCGGAGAGGTGAGGGGAACAGCGTCCCTGCCTAGCAGGAGGCAGGGACGCCGACGCTACACCTCACACAACTTGTGAGTTGTGGACAGCTGTGAAAGAGCAGGCAGATCTGTGGCTGAGACCGCTGAACCTACATCCATGCATGGTCATGTGTGACAATGGCGGTAACCTGGTGGCGGCTCTGAGGCGAGGCGAGATCACACACGTACCATGCCTGGCTCATGTGCTTAACCTCGAGGTTCAGCGGTTTCTTAAATCGTACCCTGAGTTGCCAGATCTGCTCGTCAAAGTACGCCGCCTGTCAGCACATTTTCGGAAGTCGGCTACAGCTTCCGCCGCCCTTGCTCTGTTGCAGCAGCGTTTGCTGCTTCCGGCACACCGACTGGTGTGTGATGTCCCCACACATTGGAACTCTACCCTCCACATGTTGCAAAGGATTTGTGAGCAGAAGAGAGCAGTTGTGGAGTACCAGCTGCAACAAGGCCATCGATATTCAGGTCAGACTCCACACATAAGACCTCAGGAGTGGACCTGGATGTGTGACATATGTACCATCCTGACAAACTTTCAGGAGTCCACCAAGATGGTGAGTGGCGATGACGCCATCATTAGCATCAGCATCCCACTTGTCTGTCTTTTGCAACGCTCTCTGCAAAAAATTAAAGAGGAGGCATTACAGCCAGAGTATGATGAGATGGATCAAGAAGCCGTAATGGGCGATTACACACAGCCCAGCCTCATGTCATCCCAACGTGCATTGGTGGACAATGAGGGAGAGGAGGAGGAGGAAGAACAGGAGCTGGTATCATGCACTGTAGACGGTAGTACCTGTACAACTGTCATACAGTCGGTTCAGCGTGGGTGGCCTGAGGACAGGGGGGAGGAGGAGGAGAGCATGGTCAGTCGTCATCTTGGTGAGGACACGGAAGTATTTCCTGTTACCAGTCTGGCACGCATGGCTGACTTTATGTTGCGCTGCCTTAACCGTGACCCTCGCGTTGTCAAAATGTTGGGTGACAGACATTACTGGTTGGTGACGCTTTTAGACCCCCGCTACAAGGAGAACTTTCACTGTCGTATTCCTGAAGTGAAGAGGTCTACAAAAATGTGGCAGTACCAGAAGGCCCTTGCTGCAGAACTGTTAAAAAATTCTGATCTGAACATGCTTGCGGCAGAGGTCACAGTTCGTTGCCCAACCAAGGCCTACAAGCGAGAGACACGCAACTCCAATCTAGCAGAGGCAGGAGACACTGTCAACATTCTGGGACAGTTTTCTGAGGCCCGCCCAGCTTACAGGCCCTGAGGCGCAGGGTACTCTCACAAGGAGTGGAAAGTTTCAAAAGATGGTGAGGGAGTACCTTGCCGACCGTAGCAGCGTCCTCCGCGATTCCTCTGTGCCTTTTAATTATTGGGTATCCAAGCTGGACACTTGAAATGAACTCGCTCTGTACGCCTTGGAGGTCCTGGCCTGCCCTGCCGCTAGCGTGTTATCGGAGCGTGTTTTTAGTGCCGCTGGGGGAATTATAACTGATAAGCACACTCGCCTGTCAACTGACAATGCTGACAAGCTGACCCTTATCAAAATGAACAAGGGCTGGATTGGGCCAGACTTCTCGTCATCACCACCAAATGACAGCAGAGTAACAAAGTCAAATCCACTGTGTTATTTCGGGAGGTGTATTCCCATGCACCGCTTCACACCCACACATGGGTATACGCTTCCTCATTTCGGCTGGTTTTTGCTCTTCTCCTTATCCTCAGCCTCCACCACCACTATTCGACCAGGGTGACACAGGTCCGTGTTGCCAGCATTGCAAGTTCCTCCATCCTAATTTTTGGCAGCTTTTGCTTGGAAGGCATAGGCAAAGACTATGGGAGACCCATTCCTCAATAATGGGAATAATGTTTTTAATATGCTGTACTGCATGGCTCTTGTAAGGGGCATTAAAATCGTCTTGCTAAGCTACTGCGACGCCACGTCTCTTCCAATGGGCATTAAAACAGTCTTGTTAAGCTACTACGACCTCCACCACTTTTCCAAGGGGCATTAAAACCGTCTTGTTAAGCTACTGCGACCTCCACGTCTCTTCCAAGGGGCATTAAAACTGTCTTGTTAAGCTACTGCGACCTCCACGTCTCTTCCAAGGGGCATTAAAACCATCTTGTTAAGCTACTGCGACCTCCACCACTTTTCCAAGGGGCATTAAAACCGTCTTGTTAAGCTTCTGCGACCTCCATCCCTCTTCAAAGGGGCATTGATATTGTCTTTTTATTCCACTGCGACCTCCACCACTCTTCCAAGGGGCATTAAAACCATCTTGTTAAGCTACTGCGACTGCCACGTCTCTTCCAAGGGGCATTAAAACCGTCTTGTTAAGCTACTGCGACCTCCATCACTTTTCCAAGGGGCATTAAAACCGTCTTGTTAAGCTACTGCGACCTCCACCTCTTTTCCAAGGGGCATTAAAACCGTCTTGTTAAGCTACTGCGACCTTTAACACTTTTCCAAGGGGCATTAAAACCGTCTTGTTAAGCTACTGCGACCTCCACGTCTCTTCCAAGGGGCATTAAAACCGTCTTGTTAAGCTACTGCTACCTCGACCACTCTTCCAAGGGGCATTGATATTGTCTTTTTATTCCACTGCGACCTCCACCACTCTTTCAAGGGGCATTAAAACCGTCTTGTTAAGCTAGTGCGACCTCCACGTCTCTTCCAAGGGGCAATAAAACTGTCTTGCTAAGCTACTTTGACCTCCACCACTTTTCCAAGGGGCATTAAAACCATCTTGTTAAGCTACTGCGACCTCCACCACTTTTCCAAGGGGCATTAAAACCATCTTGTTAAGCTACTGCGACCTCTACCACTCTTCCAAGGGGCATTGATATTGTCTTTTTGTTCCACTGCGACCTCCACCACTCTTCCAAGGGGAATTAAAACCGTCTTGTTAAGCTACTGCGACCTCCACCACTCTTCCAAGGGGCATTGATATTGTCTTTTTATTCCACTGCGACCTCCACCATTCTTCCAAGGGGCATTAAAACCGTCTTGTTAAGCTACTGCCACCTCCATGTCTCTTCCAAGGGGCATTAAAACCGTCTTGGTAAACCACTCTGAACTCCACAGCTCTTCCAAGGGGCATTGAAATGTTGTTTTTAATTACCTCTAACCTCCACGACTCTTCCAACGGGCATTGCATTTCCTCCTAATTTTAGTCAGCTTTTGCTTTTCAATGCATAGGCGAACACTAAGGGAGACCCACTCCCCAATAATGGGTAGAAGGTTTTTAGTATGCTGTAATCCATGTTTTGTTTCAAGGGGCATTGCAGTTCCTCATAATTTTTGGAAAGCCTTCCATTCACTGCTTAGGCCAACAGTGTACAGGAGACCAGTTGCTATAAATGGAAAAAACGTTTTAGTTAAGGCCCTCTGACCTCCATGTCACTTCCAAGGGGCATTGGAGTACCTCAAAATTTTTGATAGGCATTGCACTCACTGTATGGCCGAACCGCTCCTTTTTGTACAGAAACATATCCTACAAGACATGTGTGGTTGACTGGCCTGATATTGATGTGAATGGTCCCTGTTCCTCCTGCTCTTTCTCCTTTGCCACCACCTCATCCATCATTCATCACCTGAAGCTTTGTTTTAACTGGAGTCATAGAACTGGGATAGTAGCAGGAAAACATCCAGCAATCCTAGGAGGAGATAGGATATGCGCCAAAACGCTGACCACCTCAGGCCTAGCCGCTACTACATACATGCGCTTGCATTCCAAGGAACAGAAAGCTAAGGAGATGGATGGCCTTATGATCATGAATAATTTACTCGTTGTGTAGGAGGCCGACCACTGCTGCTGTCTACCTTCTGAACTTTGTGTTGAAGCCTAATTGACCCAGGACCCGCAATTCTCTATGTCTGGAGGACGTGTTGCATCCCAGTGTCCAACTGTGTCCCGGCTTCCACAATATTAACCCAGTGTGAAGGCGTCAGTCAGATGGACCATCACTGGCCACATTCACTTGTCCTCGTGTCTGTGGTTAGACTGTCCTTCAAATAGGGGCAGCTGGGGACCGTTTATGGACACCCGGCCGCCCCCTGGCGGCTGAGGACCATGTGTGGGCACCCGGCCGCGGGGCAGCTGGGGACCGAGTATGGACACCCAGCCACCCCCTGGCGGCTGGGGAACGAGCGTGGACACCCGGCCGCCGGGCGGCTGGAGACTGAGTATGGATACCAGGCCGCCAACGCAGCCATGACATGGTGGCCGGCGTCTGCCTCCACATGCCTAAAAGGCCCAATTTCAAGTGCAAGCAAGCTAGCAGTATGGTATTGTAGCCTGGTGGTGGGTGGGTGGCAGGTTACACACTTACGCTTGCATTCCAAGAAAACAAAGCAGATGCTAACTTCTATCATCATCATCATGCTCCTCACCTTGGCACTCTCAACTCCCCTGATGGAGAAGCCAAGGCCCACCGGAGGAGTCTGGTTCTCTGGTGGGCTCGTCCAATGCTGCCCTAAAGCAGGCCAGGCTAAGAAAAGTGTGGGGGAAGTTCACAGGAGAAATAGGGGCGGCTGGGGACCGTTTATGGACACCCGGCCACCCCCAGGCGGCTGGGGACCGTGTGTGGGCACCCGGCCGCGGGGCGGCTGGGAACCGAGTATGGATACCCGGCCGCCCCCTGGCGGCTGGGGAACGAGCGTGGACACCCGGCCGCCGGGCGGCTGGGGACTGAGTATGGATACCAGGCCGCCGACGCAGCCATGACATGGTGGCCGGCGTCTGCCTCCAGATGCCTAAAAGGCACAATTTCAAGAGCAATCAAGCTAGCAGTATGGTATTGCAGCCTGGGGGTGGGTGGGTGGCAGGCTGCATACTTGCGCTTGCATTGCAAGGAATGGGGGAGGTGCAATTGAACACTGCCCTGGGACAAGGATTTGCACGGGGATAGTTGCAAGTCTGCCTCTTCTGATGCGGCAAGGATCACTTCTGATGGGCACACTTTTAGGCAGTGACCTGGGTGTCAGAGATGCTTCCAGTCGTCTTCCCCATGCTGTTCCCATGTTTTTTCAGCACTGTATGCATGTGTCACACAGCACATGGCCAGATAAGATTGTAAAATGTTAAAATAACATTTCCCGGTGAATGCATTTGTCATGGTTGAAAGAAATACAAAAGTGCAAAAACGCATAAAAAATGCTACTTGTGAATATAGCCCAAGGTGTGGAGGAGTATTTTTGTTTTTGGTCATTTATTTTACCTTATACACAAGTCTTTACCCTGGAAAGGATGTTCCTTAACATATTTCACAGGAAAACCGTTTCAGTTTAGTTTTTGAACGTTTTATTGTGAGCCCGTAAAAAGTGGCTTAATACCTCTGACCACGTTGTTGACAGCAGTGACCTGGGGTCAGAAATGCTTCCTGGGGCGATCCCCATGCTGTCCCCATGTCATTTGAACACTGTCACTATCATTTTGGGCACTTTTTAGGCTTTCTACAGACTGCCGGGGGTGCTGCCGCAAAAATGCTCGGGTCTCCCATAGACTAACATTGAGCTCGTTGCTCGGATCGAGCACCCGAGTATCACGGTGAGCTTGGCCCGAGCTTCGAGCACCCGAGCATTTTAGTGCTCGCTCAACACTAGTAAATATGTTAAAATGCCTCCCAAAGGTCTTTTAAAACCTTACAAGTGTGAACACTGTGAAAGAAATAAAAAAATAAAAAAGCAAAGAAAAAAATAAATAAAATAGTAAAAGCAACACCACGGGTCTGAATCGCTGTTTCTAGCCTTCCCCCTATCGAAAAAATCGGAGTCCAACGCCGCCACCACAACTCCTTTCTGCAAAATGCTCTCCTCCTCCTCGGTACCGATCGTAGGAGAGAAGCTGTGAGATAAAGCATCGGCTTTAACATTCTTAGTACCAGGGATATAGGTAACAGAAAAATGACGGGCATTCAGGCGCTTGGCAGTATCCAGATAGATCAAATTCTTATGATCTGTGAAAACCTGAATAGGAAATCTAGCGCCTTCCAAAAAATGACGCCAGTGTTCAAACGCAAGTTTAATAGCCAGCAACTCCCGATTTCCAACATCATAATTCAGTTCGGTTTCCGAATTTTTTTTCGAAAAGAAGGCACAAGGATGTACTCCACCCTTGTTCTCCTGAGACAAAGCTGCTCCGACCCCCACCGATGAAGCATCGACCTCGACCAAAAAAGGTTTGGTCTCATCAGGTTGTATAAGGATAGGGGCAGAACTGAACCTCTCTTTGAGATACTCAAACGCTGCAATGGCTTCAGTAGTCCACTGGGTCGTATTTGCACCTTTCCTGGTGAGATCGGTTAGAGGTTTAACAATTACAGAAAAATTCTTAATGAATATCCTGTAATAATTGGCAAAACCCAAAAACCTCTGTATAGATTTCAAACCAATAGGCCTAGGCCATTCCTGCACAGCCTGAACCTTCACAGGGTCCATCTCAAAGCCCTCGCTGGAGACAATGTAGCCCAAAAAACTAATTTTCTGCACAGCGAACTCACATTTCTCCAGCTTAACAAAGAGTGAATTATCACTCAATAACTGCAAAACTTCACGTACACTCTGCCAATGGGACTCTAAATCTGGTGAATAAATCAAAATGTCATCCAAATACACAACCACATTCTTACCAATCAAAGGTCTCAGGATGTCATTAATAAGGTTCTGAAAAAATGCAGGTGCATTGGTAAGACCGAAGGGCATCACCAGATTCTCAAAATGACCTACCGGAGTGTTAAAAGCAGTTTTCCATTCATCACCCTCCTTCACACGTAACAAATTGTATGCCCCTTGGAGATCAATTTTTGAGAACCACTTGGCTCCCACTAACTGGTTAAACAAGTCAGGATGGAATTAACGGCAATGGGTAGGAATTGCGTATGGTAATCTTATTAATTTCACGAAAATCCAGACATGGACGTAAACCCCTGTCCTTTTTTTTAACAAAGAAGAATCCGACTGCCACAGGCGACTTAGAAGGTCTAATGTGACCAGCAGCCAGGCTAGTCTGTATGTACTCCTCCAAGGCCTTTCTTTCAGGGATAGTAAGATTAAACAAGCGACTTTTGGGAAGAGTAGCACCTGGAACAAACTCCATGGCGCAATCATAATCCCTATGAGGAGGTAAAACTTGCGACTCCTCCTCCGAAAAAACCCTCCAAAAATTTTGAATAGGTACTGGTAATTCCCCTTTTTCCACAGCCGGAATGAGACCATTACAACATTTATCATAGCACTTCGGACTCCAAGACTTAATCACATTAGTAGACCAGTCCAACAAAGGATTGTGCAGTTTTAACCAAGGCAATCCTAGAACAAGTGGAGAGGGCAAATTATCCAAAACAACCAAGTCCAAAATTTCTTGGTGAACACCATTGATAGTGAGAGGAAATGCAGTAGTCTTGTGAGTAATACATTTCAAAGGAGTGTTATCAATTGCAACCACAGAAATAGGAGATGAGAAAGGTTTGGATTTCCCTTTATCAATCACATTAAGTGTTGAACCACAATCCACAAATACCTGAAATTCAATCAAATCTCCCTGCAGAGTAGTACACCCAGCTAGGAACACTCATGCAGAGCGTAAACAAGCTATACGTGCGTAACTGACATTTTTTTTTTTCTTTACTTAAATGACTCTCACGATACTTAATCAAATGATCAGCTTTACCACAATAAAGACACAAACCTTCGGCGAATCTTCCATCTCTTTCTTGAGAGCGGAGTGACATTGCCCCCACCTCCATTGGTTCTCCGCTGTCAGAGCAGATTTTCTGGAAACTAGGACCTGAAGTTACAGGAGTTTTTACATCATTGACCCTGGACCTTATTCTCCTGTCCACAGGAACAGCTAACTGCATAGCTTAGCAAATCCTTAACCCTTTCACTCAGACCAGCAAGAAAAACTTTTCAGCGCCGAATCATTCCACTTAACTTCTGAAGCCCATCTCCTGAAGTGTGTGCAATAAATTTCAACATCATCTGACCCCTGATTCAAACGTCTAAGTTCTGATTCAGCAGATGAGATTCGATCAGGATCGTCATATAATAGCCCCATAGCAGAAAAAAATTCCTCAACAGAACTTAAACACGGATCATTAGGTTGGAGAGAAAAGGCCCACCCCTGTGGTTCTTTGCGCAAAAGTGACATAATGAAACCAATGCGCTGTGATTCATTCCCAGAGGACCTCGGTCTCAAACGAAAATATAACAAACAAGCATTTTTAAAGGAAAAAAAATCTTGCTGTTTACCATAAAAAATATCAGGCAGTCCTACCTTCGGTTCCACAAAATGCGCTCCAGGACAGCTACTCACGTGTTGCTGAAGCTCGGCCACCTCCAGAGACAATTCCTGCAGGCGTTGAGCCAACTCCTGGACGGAAACCATATTGATTCCCGAATTTCTTTCCTTTTAGTTTTTTTTTGGGGGGGCTGGACTTACTGTTATGATCTGCAACATAAACTAAGGAAAGAATGGGAAAAGCTGTCCCTACAGTAAGACTAAGCTGAATCCCTACGATGTAGCGGGCAGCCTGTTCCTTGTGAACAGACCCGCCTTCGTCCTCAGCTAGTCTGAACGGAGTCCTATAGAATAAAGGGAGGGGTCCCTAAAATTACTAAGGACTGGGACAAAAATGGGACACCTCCTAACAGAAGTTGTTGCAGAGCAAAAAGACAAACTGACAAAAAGTACTAGAGGTCCCAGAGGACCAAGCAAACTAGACAGAGATAGGCACCGAAGCACCTTGCTAGAGAGACAGGCAAAAAACACTGAAGTCCAGCAAAGCCAGAAGGGCGGAGCTGGAATATATAGGCAGCTGGTCACGTGACCGCAAAACACAAGATAGCAAAAACTAACCAGGAGGTTTCTGACAGACAGGACCTTGACCAGGTAGAGACAGTGGTTAACTCTGACCCGCTCCTCGTCTCAAGGCCAGAGTACGAGGACCGTGTTTCTTCAGCCAGGTGCAGACTCTTGCTGGACCCTGACAGAAGACCACAATCAAAAGACCTTGAACCCAAGATGGCCGTAGATTAAATATGAATCAATAAGTGCTACCTAAAAGTGTGTCCTCCACCCTCACCCACTACATGGTTCCCCCTATCTTTGGTTCCCCCCATCTCCTCTATCCCGGGCCGGGGCAGCACACTGGTGCATTTAGACCCCCTACAGGACAGGAGTGGTGTAGTGTTGAGTGGTGAAGTGGGGTCCTGTGAGATGCTCCATCCTTACCTGGAAGAAGAGATACCACACCTCAATCTAAGGTGCAGTACCCCTGTGGCGACTGAACCCTCAGGGGCGCCACAATGGCCGCCAATGATGTTGGAGATTTCAATGCATCAGCCGGTGTTGAGACCAGATGAACCTTTGGTGGTGGTGGTGTTAGTATGAGCAGGTGTGTCTAGTCAATACAGAACTAGCCTACACTTTGTGAATGTTACAGTGACAAGCCTCTACTACTTGAATAACATCATGAATCCAGTCATTGTGCCTCTGCATGAACAACACAGGCCTAACTTCATCTTCATGGACAACAATGCTGAAGTTCATCGAGGTCAAATCATTACGTAATGGCTGCTGGAGACTGGGGTACCTCAAATGGAATAATGGAATGGCCTGCAGTTTCTTCAGACCTGAGTCCTAGAGAAAACCTATGGGATCAGCTGAGTCGCTGTGTAGAGGCTCGTAACTCTCTTCCCCAGAACCTCAATGATATGAAGGCCGCCCTTCAAGAAGAGTGGGATGCCATGCCTCAGCAGACAATAACTTCACTTGTGAACAGCATGAGACGTCATTGTCAAGCTGTAATTGATGCTCAAGGTCACATGACAAGTTATTGAACCATTGACATTTTATGTTGGGGTATGCCCACCACTGTGGTTTGCTTTTGTTTAAATAAATAGTTTGAGATGAGTAAATCATCATTACATGCTTCTACTTAAATGCCCTGCTTTCATGATAAAATATCCCTGTAGTGTGATCTTTCAACGTTTTAAATAAATTTCACCCAAAAGCCAAATATCCCTAACTTTTTGTGAGTAGTGTATATACAGTAATAAATGTAATTTCCTATCATAAAATTCCCAGTGACAATACTACTAATTTATGGTATATTAAGTTTTGGGAGCAATAAATAAAATATTGAGGACATGACGAAGCCTGACGGACATGTACTACCCATTAGTCTGTTGTATTCGGATACATATTTTTCCTCTTGTTGTGTTAAATGTATAATGAACATCATCCTTATAATTCTCATTATTAAAATATAAGTCAGAGCTTCCACTCTGTCTAGAGGCTATGTCTTGTTCGGCTTATATTTAATTGAACAAACATTATTAAGTACAGAATATCTCCAGAAGGTCACGTGCTCTAGACCTACTCAAGGAGAAAGAAATCCCAACGGCTACTTCAGGGCTGCCGGAATTGATCTTAAAGATTTCATTTTGCAAGAAGGAAATATGTGAGTTGCATCCGGCAGAACAGAAATTCTTTTCAATAACTGAACACTCGCAGTGAAATATAGGAAACGTTTCTCTAATATTCAATGTACTAGAACGAATCAATAAATTCACACGAGATGCAGAAAGCAAAAACAAGCAGCATTATTATACTGCACCACCATTGTGGATTCCACTCCCCATGGAGCTCAGATTATTGTGTGAACAGACTCCACGGTTTCAGCTTCTACTCAGGCTACCTTTCATCGTCTGCCTCACGGTGCCTCAGCATTAATATTTAATACTATACAGTAGTCCCTTCGGTCACAACTTTTTCAACATATTGAGGTGTTTCCTAGAGCATCATAACATTAGATCACATTTATCTCACAAAGCCACAGCAGTGTCGATCTGAGTTTACTGTTAACAACAACCGCTCTCTACCAGTACAGCATGTACTGTGCTGTATTATACTGCTGTCTAGCTATACTATATGTACTGCACTCTACATGTGTCCTACACAGTGGCCATCTTCATGGGATACCGGATGTATAGTGTGTTTCATGCAAATACTGCGATTTCTGTGTAAACTGTATGTTGTAACATATTGTGAGACTTGCTAACAAGCAACACTCAAAGGGTTAATCTTCCCTCTCAAAGGCTTGCTCCCTGTTGGCTCTGCTAGCCCTAGGGATTTCCCTCCACGTTTGGCAGTGTACCCGGGTTCCATTACCTTCCGTCTTGGTGGGTTTCTCTCCATCTCCTGCACTCCAGAGGATATGATGTGCTCGGTGGCCCCAATACCAGATCCTAAGCTCTGGGCCCAACAAGAGAATCTGCTCAAGAGTGCTATTTGGCAACCCACTGCCGTGAGTGATAGGCCCATATTGGCCCTAGCAGCCCACTGAACTTGACCTCCATACTGTACTTCAATATGGCTAAGAAGCAGTGGTGTAACTAGAGTCTGATGGGCCCGGTGCAAGATTTGGATCGGGGCCAGACCATCACGATATATAGATGCCTCGATCCTGGTATATATGTCCATCACCCTGGTATATATGTCCCTCATCTGGGTATATATGTCCCTCATCCTGGTATATGTCCCTTAACCTGGGCCCCATCCTGATATGTATATTCCCCATCCTGGTATATGTCCCTTATCCTGGGCCCCATCCTGATTATATATAAATATATTTAGATATATATACCATCCTAGAGTTGGAATGGACCTCCAAGGTCATCGTGTTCAACCCCGTGCTTAATCCAATTTTCACTAAACCATCTCAGACAGATGTCTGTCCAGCCTTTGTTTGAAGACTTCCATTGAAGGAGAACCCCCCCACCTCTCCACTCATTGATCACCCTCACTGTCAAAAAGTTTTTTCTAATATCTAATCTGTATCTTCTCCCTTTCAGTTTAATTCCATTGCTTCTTGTGTTTCCATGTGCAAATGAGAATAAGGATGGTCCTTCTACACTGTGACATCCCTTCAGATATTTGTAGACAGCTATTAAGTCTCCTCTTAGCCTTCTTTTTTGCAAGCTAAACATTCCCAGATCCTTTAACCGTTCCTTGTAGGACATAATTAGCAGTCCACTCACCATCCTCGTTAGTCTTCTCTAATCTTGCTTCAGTTTTTCGATGTCTTTTTTAAAATGTGGTGCCCAAAACTGTACACAGTATTCCAGATGAGGTCTGACCAAGGAGGAGTAGAGGGAGATAATTACTTCACGTGATCTCTTAATGCTTCTCTTAATACATCACAGAACTGTTTGCTTTTTTGCTGCTGCATCATACTGTTGACTCATGTGCAATCTGTAATCTATTAGTGTACCCAAGTCTTTTTCTCTCGTGCTGTTGCTTAGTTCTCTTCCTCCCATTCTGTAGATGTCACTTTTGTTTTTCTTGCCCAGATGTAGAATTTTGCATTTCTCCTTGTTAAATACCATTCTGTTATTCACTGTCAATTGTGCAAGCTTATCTAGATCCTTCTGAATCCTTTCTCTGTCTTCTCTAGTGTTAGCTATCACTCCTAGCTTTGTTTCGTCTGCAAATTTGATTAGTTTACCTTCAGCTCCCTTATCTAGATCATTTATAAAAATGTTGAACAACATCGGGTCCAAGACAGAGTCTTGTGGTACCCCACTTCCAATTGGATGTGCAGCCATTTATTACCACTCTTTCAGTACGATCACTGAGCCAGTTAAGAATCCACCTAACTGTAGCCTTGTCAATCCCATAATTGGACATTTTTTCAATAAGGATAGTATGAGATACTTTATCAAATGCTTTGCCGAAGCCGAGATATACTATATCTACCTCATTTCCCTGATCCACCTAGTCAGTGATTCCATCTTAGAAGGAAATTAAAATAGTCTGGTATGACTTGTTTGCTACAAACAAATGCTGGCTCTGGTTAATTACTGCATTCTTTTCCAATTACTTACATACATGCTGTTTAATAATTTGTTTAATGATCTTTCCTGATATAGAAGTAAGACTCACTGGCCAGTATTTCCTGGCTCCATCTTCTTTCCTTTTTTGAAGACAGGGACAACATTTGCCCTTCTCAAATCTTCTGGGACTTCTCCTGTTCTCCAAGAATTTTCAAAGATTCCGGCAAGAGGTTCTGCAATTTTCTCTGCTATCTCTTTCAGTACCCCAGTATGTAATTCATCTGGATCAGGAGATGTAAATTCATTTAAATAGCTAAGTGTTCCCTCACCTTCTCTCTGTTTATAGAACGTGTGGTTTCTTTTATTTCTTCATTAGCACAGTGAAGATCAGTTGATGTTACATTTGTTTTCTTAGAGAACACAGATGCAATATAGGAATTTAAATGTTCAGCATACTTAAGATCATTTTTGACCACTTCACAATTTTCATCCTGTAAAAATCCTACAGCATCTTTAACTTTTCTTTTTCTTTTGACATTCCCCAAAATCCTTTTTTATTTGTTTTGGTCTCCCTTGCAAGCCTCACTTCATTATTGGCTTTAGCTCTTCTAATGCATGCTCCGCATTCCCTGCAAACAGCATTATATTCTTCTTTAGATATGCCCCTCTCTTTCCATGTGATATACATTTATTTTTTCCCTTTTAGCAAGTGTTTAAGTTTCGTGTTCATTTATTCTAATCTCTTTACATGCTTCCAATTCTTCCTTCTTTTAGGAATTTTTACTGATAATTTCATTTAGCAGTATCTCCAATCCTTCTTGAACATTTCCGTCCTTTAGAACATCCAGCCTTTGGACCTTTCCTGCCCTCTTTCTTAGTCCATTAAAATCTGCCTTTCTGTAGTCCAACCTTAAAGTCTGAGTCCTCGCAGGTCTTCCTCCTCTTGTAATCCAAAATTTGAGATTAGCATGATTGCTGCCTCCTAAATTCCCAGCCTCCTTTACTTCTTCAACTATTTCCTTCTCGTTAGTAAAAATTAGATCCAGGTGGCAGACCCTCTTGTTCTCTCTTCTACCTTTTGAAAGATAAAATTGTCAGTTAGAGAAGATAAGAATTTTCTGGACTAATTACTTTTGCCTGAGAGAGATTCCCAACAAATATCTGGATAGTTAAAATCTCCCATGATCACTATGTCATACTTTTTTAATAACAAAGGAATCTGATGTAAAAAGAGTTCAACCATATCTTCAGTCTGTCCAAGTGGCCTATAGTAAACAACTACAATAGTGTCCTTTCTGTTGTCTCCTTGTATTATTACCCAAACAGTTTCTACAGAGCTACCATTCTCTGAAGCTTGGATCTCTGCAGAGATTTACGCTTTCCTAAGATAGCCTTTTGCAAAAATTTCTACATTTCTGTTTTTTTTCAGTCAAGATGGGGTGCAGAGTGTACTTTAATGAGAAAAAAAACTTAACTTTTTAAAATTTACCAAATTTCTGCAATGAAAAATTTAAAGGGGTCTAAATACTTTCCGTACCCACTGTACACATCTGAACTAACAGTCCTTCTAAGGACTAATCCAGCTGCATATATTATTCCTGGTGATAGCAGGAGTTGCCGTAATAATCGTGTAATTTTTTGGAGCGTGCCAAATATTACACACCAGTTAAAGTCTGCCAGTTGTGTGCTGTTCAACCTATTCGCGCTTGGTCACTGACCAATTACATATCTTGTAACGCCACTGCCTAAAACCATGGTCATCAGACGTGATCCGATATTACTGCCGTAATAATCGTGAAAGTTTTTGAAACATGCCATTTAAAATGGGCAAGGCGCGTGGCAAGGGAAAGGGAAGTGGACTTGATGGTGATGTTGCACGCAGAGGCCGAGGCCGTGGGAAAGCTGAAATTGTGCCTGCTGAGGGAGTACAACAAGCATCCACATCATGTCACCCTACCTTCCTGTCCCACCTTGTAGGGTGCCGCGGAAAACCACTATTGAAGCCAGAGCAGTGTGAAAATGTTGTTGGTTGGATAGCAGGTAATGTTTCCAGTCACTTTGCCACCACCACCCTGTCTTCCACATGGTCCAGTCTCAGTAGCCGTGAGTCTGGACCACATATTCCTCACTCTGACCCTCTTTCCTTCCACCATGCAGAGTGCGCGAAGACAAGTGATCCCACACTTGGACACTCTGAAGAGTTGTTCATTTTCCCATTTATAGATTTGGGCCTCTCGCCTGGCCTGCTTCAAGCAGGGCAAGAGGAGATCTCATGTAGCTATGCCCAAATATTTGAGCAGCCATGGTCACACAAAGTCGACAGTGGCAAAGTGCAATTACTGTCGCAAGAGGTGGATGATGATGATGAGATACAATTGCCAGAAAGTCAGGAGGAGGCCCAGGGTGCGTACGTGGAAGACGAAGTGGGGGACGATGAAGTCACTAACCCAACCTGGCAAGGCGACATGCATAGCCAGGACAGCAGCACAGAGGGGGAGGGAGGTGTAGCACCACAACAGGCAGGAACAAGCAGTGGTGGACACAAGGCGGGCAACTGTTCCCTGGAACACCAACACGAGGGAAGTTGCCAGTCCAACTAGTAGGTCTTCCAGAGTTTGACTCTTTTTTAAAGACTGTCCAGTTAACCCCAAAAAGGCCATTTGCAACATCTGCCATGTCAGCATCAGCAGGGGCAGAAAAACTACCAGCATGACCACCACCTGCATGCTCAGGCACATGACAGCAAAGCACCCGACTAGTTGGGTCGAATGCCAGGGTCCAGAAACAGTATCTTCAGGTGACACATCTGCCTGTTTCACTGTTGTGCGTGCACGCCAATCCCCTGTCCATGGCACAGGCGAAGATGCCTCCCACCCTGCACCTGTCTTTGCACACTCGCAACCACCACTATCAGAAACCACGTCCTTGTCCCAGTGCAGCGTTCAGTTGTTCCTACCCCTGTCCTTTGAACATAAGCACAAATATGCAGCCAACCACCCACAGGCCACAGCGCTAAACTGCCACATTTATTGAATGCTTGCACTTGAAATGTTGCCTTTTAGGCTTGTGGAGAGAGAATATTTCCGCAACCTCATGGCGGTGGCCATCCCTCGGTACTCGGTCCCCAGCTGCCACTATTTCTCCCAGTGTGCCGTCCCCGCCTTACACAAGCACATGTCCCAGAAAATTACCCGTGCCCTCAACAACGATGTTACTGGGAAGGTCCACCTAACCACGGACACGTGGGAAAGTGCTTGTGGCCAGGGACAGTACATCTCACTGACGGCACACGGGGTTAATATAGTGCAAGCCGGGACCCAGTCGGACCCTGGGATGGAACACGTCCTCCCGACGCCAAGGATTGTGGGACCTGGGTCAATCAGGGTTGCTCCCACATTCTACAGCTGCTGCACCTCCTCCTCTTCAGCTTCCATTTCCGAAATGATCACATCAGTCATAAGGTGGCAGCACTGCAGCACTGTCTCGGCTAAGCAGCAACAGGCTGTGCTGAAGCTAATATGCTTAAGGGACAAAACGTACACCCCTGCAGAAATGTTGACAGCTGTAACAGAGCAGCCAGATCTGTGGCTGTCACCACTAAACCTACAGCCAGGCATGGTTGTGTGTGAAAATGGCCGGAACCTGGTGGCGGCTCTGAAGCTTGGCAACATCACACACGTACAATGCCGGGCCATGTGCTCAAGCTAGTGGTTCAGCGGTTTCTCAAAACATACCCGGATCTGCCTGTGCTGCTTATGAAAGTACGTCGCGTGTCTGCCCATTTCAGAAAGTCAGCTACAGTTTCTGCTGCCCTTGCCGTGCTTCACCAGTGTTTGCAGCTTCTAGCTCACTGACTGGTGTGCGATGTCACCACGCATTGGAACGCAAGCTTGCATATATTGGGAAGGATTTGTGAGCAGCAGAGGGCAGTTGTTGAGTACCAGCTTCAACACGCCTGTCGGTATTTAGGTCAGCCGCACATAAGAGCTAATGAGTGGGCTGAATGTCTGACACCTGTGCTGTCCTCCAAAATTTTGAGGACTCCACAAAGATGGTGAGCGGTGATGACACCATAATTAGCGTCACCATCTCACTTCTCTGTCTACTGAAATGCTTGCTGCTCACAATTAAAGAGGAAGCATTGCAGGCAGAGCATGATGAGATGGAGCAAAGAACTATGCAGGGTGATGCCACACAGCCCAGCCTCATCTCATCTCAACGCGATGATAATGAGGAGGAGCTATTTTCATGCGCTACAAACGATACTACCCACACAACAGACATACCGTTTGTTCAGCGTGGATGGCCTGAGGAGAGGGAGAACGAGGAAGAGGACCATGAGAAGTATGAGGAGGAGAGCATGGACAGGGAAGTCTTGGCTGTTGACAGTCTGGCAGAAATGGCTGACTTTATGTTTCGCTGCCTTTCCCTTGACCCTCGCGTTGTATGCACTTTGGACAACCGTAAGTACTGGTTGGTCCCACTTCTAGACCCATGCTACAAGGAGAACTTTGCATCTTTCCTTCCAGTTGTGGAGAGGTGTAATAAAATGTTGCAGTACCAGAAGGCCCTTTTTGAGGAGTTATTAAAAAAATTCCCATCTGAAAACGCTGGCAGCAGAGGTCACAGTTCGTTGGGCAACCAAGGAGTACAGGTGAGGGAGACACAAATACAATGCAGCAGAGGCAGGGGAACACTGTCAAATGTGTGGGACAATTTTATCAGACCCTCCCAGCACACAGGCCCTGATGCGCGAGGTACTCTAACAAGGAGGGAAAAGTTATGGAAGATGCTGAAGGAGTACCTTGCCGACTGTACTAAGATCCTCCATGATTCCTCTGTGCCTTATAACTATTGTGTATCTAAGCTGGACACGTGGCATGAAATGACTCTCTACGCCTTGGAGGTCCTGGCCTGCCCTGCCGCTAGCGTTTTGTCAGAGCAGGTTTTTAGTGCCACCGGGGGAATTATAACTGATAGGCGCATCCACTTGTCAACTAAAAATGCAGACAGGCTGAGTCTTATCAAAATGAACAAGAGCTTGATTAGGCCAGACTTCTCAACACCACCGAATGATAGCAGCGGAACATAAAGTCAAATCCAGTGTTTTTTTGGGGGGAGTCTATTCCCATGCATCTCTTCACACCCAGACATGGATATACGTATCCTGATTTTTTATATTTTTTGTTTTCCTCCTCCTTCTCCTCATCCTCCACCACCATATCACCAGAGTCACCGTGATGCAACACCCACATAATTTTTTTAAGGGTGTTTATGATGCCCGTAGGAAATTTTTTTAGAGGCCTACCTCTAACATTCCGTATGTTATACAGTATGTTCATGTATACCCCCCAGGGGTAAATGTTTTTCAGCCCATGCGCTTAGTGCAAGGGCATTACCAGTATAGCAGACCCACTCCTTAATAGAGATGAGCGTTGTTCGACTCGAACTGTTCGCCAATCTCAAATTCGAGCTGTTTTGGGCGGTGTTCGAGCCGTTCGGCGAACACGAACAATTTGAGAAAAATTCGGCTGTTCGAGGTTATGTTCGATAACTGTTCGTGCACCAAAATCATAACTGGATTTTTTCTCAGTAATGATGAAAATTAATGTTAATACGCAGTTTGAGTGTACAGCGGGGTGGGGGGAGGGGCAGGGGATGGATCTCTGCAGGAATAATGAAGATCTCCATTTTTTTTTCTCTTTCCCGCATTTACAGTGGGGAGGTGCAATCTGTCAGCCTATCAGCAGCGCACACACGGAGCGAAGTGCTTTTTTCACACAAGCAAGGGCATGTGTCATTGGCAGTGTATGTCACATGTCCTTGCCCTATAAGACCAAGCCATTTTCCCCATCGCCACCATTTTCTCACTGCTGCAGCTGCGTGTTAGACGGCACCGCTGTTGCTGTGTGCGCTATACCTTGTTAATTTCAAGCCAATTTTCGCACAAATCTACAGATAGCTTGGGAGTAGGGAATAGTTGTGATTGCAGTCCTTTTAAGGACTAGGTTACAGCATTTCCTACGACTTTTATCAGGCAGGTCTGTGCTCTTAAATAGATAGATTGTGGGAGTAAAGACTAATTGTAATTGCAGTCCTTTACAGGACTAGGTTACATCAGTTCCTATCAGTTTTTGCCAGGCAGGTCTGTGCCAGTGCTGTGCAAGTTTTTTTCACAGCATTTGGCTGAATCTAGCAAAGCTAATCCTTTTTGGCCTATTGCAGAGTGTGTTAGTCAGTGGAGTAGCCTATCTGTGTTGCAAGATATACCACCTGTGTATAGAATACCAATTTTTTACTGCACCTAGTGAAGTAAAATCTTTTGGGCATAGCATCATTCTATTAGTCTATCTATACTGACCTCCATCAGGTTGCAAATTGAATATAATTTTTTTCTGCATCTAGCTCTGAAAAAATATTTGGCCTTCTAGCAGTGTGTGGGACTTTCTCTATTAGTCCATCTATACTGACCTCCATCAGGTTGCAAACTGAATATAATTTTTTCTGCATCTAGCTCTGAAAAAATATTTGGCCTTCTAGCAGTGTGTGGGACTTTCTCTATTAGTCCATTTATACTGACCTCCATCAGGTTGCAAACTGAATATATTTTTTTTCTGCATCTACCTCTGAAAAAATATTGGGCTTCTATCTGTGTGTGGGACTTGTTCTATTAATCCATCTATACAGACCTCCATCAGGTTGCAAACTGAATATAATTTTTTTCTGCATCTACCTCTGAAAAAATATTTGGGCTTCTAGCTGTGTGTGGGACTTGTTCTATTAGTCCATCTATACTGACCTCCATCAGGTTGCAAACTAAAAATAATTTTTATCTGCATCTACCTCTGAAAAAATATTTGGGCTTCTAGCAGTGTGTGGGACTTTCTCTATTAGTCCATCTATACTGACCTCCATCAGGTTGCAAACTGAACATATTTTTTTTCTGCATCTGTAGCACCCTGAGGATTCGGCTGCTACAGGGGTATTGCACCTCAAGCCAGAGGTGTGATATTCCACTCCCGGGTAAGGATGGAGTGTGGAACTGAGCTCAGTTAGCTGCATACACTACATACATCCCATTTCCGAGGGACAGACCGATGGTACTCCCACTAGGTATATGTGCAGGTACGACAGTGTCTGTCCCTGGCTGGAGTGGGAGGGGGGTGGAACATCCCAGTAGTGTAGGGGCAGATAGGGGGAGCAGTCTGGGTAATGCTAGGAGCTCATTGGGTGCTGGTCACCTGAGCTCACACATAGAGGGAGTATATAAGGTGGGAACCATCTTAGATCAGGGTCAGACAGGCAGACAGTTACCAGTCAGTCTTTTGTAGAGAGGTCCAGGAGAGCCTGCAGAGAGAAGAGAGAGAGGAGGAGAGAAGGACCCAGAGGGGAAGAAGAAGGAACCCCAAGAACCCAGAATTAGACCAGAAGGGTGAAGGGTTGGCACAAGGGTACCGGATCCCAAGCTGGCAGAGGCAAAGCATACCTTAGCCAGAGACCGGAGGTCGTGGGCAGGATCTGCCACGACCCTCACCAAGTCCACAAGGAAGGCACACCAGGTATAGGGTCAGGGAACCCCGAAGAGGTGCACCCACCAAGAGGCCCGAGGGAGCCGGACATAAGTGTACCCCTGGTGAGAAAGGCCAGTAGAAAGGAAAGTCAGAAATGGAGCTCAGGACCACGCTCCAGAATTGCTTGGGGGTTGGCCGAGTCCAGGACCTGGTGGACGCAGCACGGCTCGGGCGGTCACTCAAGGCCAGAGTGACCAACAGAACAGCAGTAAGTAAAAACCCTGAACTGCACAGCCCGACTCTGAGTCTTCTTACCATCCACACTGCACCTCCACTACCACCATCCTCTACACCTGACCCCCTGAGGCTATACCCCTCCCGTTGGGGGTTATACTATCACAGCTGCACACCTACCACCAGCCTCAGCGGACCCTGCTGCAGCGGCGGCCTTTTGACCGCAAATCAACGGGTGGCGTAGTCGACACTAAGAACACTAACAACATCTGTAAAGACTGCCACACACGGAGTTTGACACCCTGGGCACGGACCGGGTCGCCGCCACTCGGAGACTACAACCCCCATCTGATCCGGCTCCGGGTATTCCCCAAACAGCACTGGCCCAGGGGGCGCGTCACATCTACCTCTGAAAAAATATTGGGCTTCTAGCTGTGTGTGGGACTTGTTCTATTAATCCATCTATACAGACCTCCATCAGGTTGCAAACTGAATATAATTTTTTTCTGCATCTACCTCTGAAAAAATATTTGGGCTTCTAGCTGTGTGTGGGACTTGTTCTATTAGTCCATCTATACTGACCTCCATCAGGTTGCAAACTGAATATAATTTTTTTCTGCATCTAGCTCTGAAAAAATATTTGGGCTTCTAGCTGTGTGTGGGACTTTCTCTATTAGTCCATCTATACTGACCTCCATCAGGTTGCAAATTAAAAATATTTTTTTGTCTGCATCTAGCTCTGAAAAAATATTTGGCCTTCTAGCAGTGTGTGGGACTTTCTCTATTAGTCCATCTATACTGACCTCCATCAGGTTGCAAACTGAATATATTTTTTTTCTGCATCTAGCTCTGAAAAAATATTTGGGCTTCTAGCTGTGTGTGGGACTTTCTCTATTAGTCCATCTATACTGACCTCCATCAGATTGCAAACTGAATATATTTTTTTTCTGCATCTACCTCTGAAAAAATATTTGGGCTTCTAGCTGTGTGTGGGACTTTCTCTATTAGTCCATCTATACTGACCTCCATCAGGTTGCAAATTGAATATCATTTTTTTCTGCATCTAACCCAGCCAATAGTTTTGGCCTAATACCACAGTTTGGCCACTCAGCTCTGCTCGGTTCCCATCCATTGTTTTTTTGTGCAAACAACTCCAGAGTTGTGAATTAGTTAACCACCAAAATGAGTGGAAAAAGGCGTGTTGGGAAGGGGAAAAAAGGTTGTGTCCGTGGGGTAGGTGTTAAAGCAACAGTAACATCTGCAGAAGAAAGACCATCTTCCAGCCAAACTAAAATGTCTACTTCTTTTAGCGGACAATGTGATAAGATCCCTTTCTTACGGCCACGCCAATCGCTACAAATTCCAGATGAGGCACAAAAACAGCAGGTGCTTCAACGGATATCAAGTGCTCCTTTAAGTGGGCTCTCCTCCACATCAACTTCAACATCACAAATACTCCAGTCCTCAAAGGTGTCACCCCAATCGCACTTGCTTCCTCACAGCTCCCAAATCTCCAGCTGCCCGTCTGAGTATGAGGTAGAACAGATGGTTGAGTCTGCAGAGCTGTTTACTCATACTATAGCCTGGGAATCAGAGGTCGACTCCAGCGCTTCTGTGAATCCAGACGAGGAAATGATCTGCACTGATGCCCAGAATCTTTATGAATCGGATCCAGGACCAGACGCAGAAGGTTCTGACCATAATGTAGACCCTCATTCCCAAACTGTAACTCCTGTTGGTGGAGACAATGAGGAAGACGATGATGAGACTCAAATACCTGATTGGAGCGACAACTTTAGTTTTTTGTCAGTGCAGGAACAGGTTGGCTCTGAGGACAACGGGTGTGATAACGCACAGGGTGATGATGATAAGGTTGGAGATCCCACTTACTGTCAACCCACAGTCAGCCAAGAGATGAGGTCAGCAGAGGAGGTGGAGGAAGATGCTAGTGACGACAAGGTCAGGTTGCGCCTTCCTGGACAGAGACGTAGTACTGGAAGCACGTCAACAACTGCATCCTCAAACACAACTCTGCCTCTCACCACAAGTCGTGGTGGCTCTTCAGGTCGCATGGGTGCTAAGCCTTGCATAGCCTGGGCATTTTTTCAGATCGATAAAGATGACCCAACTCGTGTTATCTGTAACATTTGTCAGCAAAAGCTAAGTAGAGGCCAAAAAATACATAGTTTGAGTACTTCATGCATGAACCGGCACATGGACATGAAGCATAAGTTGCAGTGGGAAGCTCAGTGTGCTACAATGCGGCCTAGCCGGCCGGGCCAACCACCGTCTGCCATATCTTGTGCATCCGTGGCCTCTTCATCCTCTGTGACTGGGGGGACAGCAGTCACACCAGTTTTGGGGCGCAGACCTGCCACCTTTTTACCCGCAACAGCCAGCGTGATTGGCAGGTCATCATTTTCTTTGGAGGTGGTAACACCAGCTGGTGTTGAGCGCTGTCCGACATCGATAGCACCACCTTTGGATCAAGGCAACCTAACATGTCCGCCTGCATCTTCCTCACAGACCGGCAGTTTGCCGGGGACACCCTTATCAACCCCGTCTAAGCACAATAGCCAGCCCTCGGTCCCTCAGATGTGGACAAGTAAAAGACCATTTCCTCCTAGCCATGAGAAAGCTAAGAGGTTGAATTTCACCATCTGCAAGCTCTTGGCTACAGAAATGCTGCCTTTCCGTCTGGTGGACACAGAGGATTTTCGAGACCTTATGTCCGTCTCAGTGCCCCAGTACCAGATGCCCAGTCGGCACTACTTCTCAAAGAAAAGTGTGCCTGCGCTCCACCAGCATGTCGCACACAACATCACCGCTTCTTTGAGAAACTCTGTGTGTGACAGGGTGCATTTCACCACAGACACTTGGACGAGTAGGCATGGACAGGGGCGTTACATGTCGCTGACTGGGCACTGGGTAACTATGGTGACAGCAGGACAAGGGGCTGCTGTCCAAGTCTTGCCGTCCCCACGAGTTGTGCGTCAATCCTCTTTATGTCAAAGTTCCTCCACTGCTTCTGCCTCCTCAACCTCCTCTCGGTCTTCCACCTGCACCCAAAGCCTGTCTGGTCATGCCACAAGCTTTCTAACTGCGCAGAAGGGATCCTGCACACCTCCTTACTATGCTGGCAGTAGGGCTCAACGTCATCAGGCGGTTTTTACTTTGAAATGTCTGGGAAATGTGAGTCACACAGCTGAGGAGTTGTGGTCAGCTCTGGAGAACCAATTTCATGAATGGTTGTCTCCACTGGACCTGAAACCAGGGAAGGCCGTGTGCGACAATGCTGCAAACCTGGGTGAGGCCCTTCGCCGGGGCAATGTCACACACGTGCCTTGTATGGCTCACGTGTTGAACCTGGTTGTCCAGCAATTTTTAGCCCACTATCCCAGACTAGATGGCCTTCTGCAGAGGGCACGGTCGCTGTGTGCTCACTTCCGCCGTTCGCATCCCAAAGCTCAGCGACTTACATCTCTACAGAAGTCGTTGGGCCTGCCACTTTACCGGCTAAAATGCGATGTGCCTACCCGGTGGAATTCAACTCTGCATGTGTTGCACCGACAAGCCCTGGTGCAATACGTTCTGACGTATAGCCTGGGCCAACGAGATCCGGAGGTGGGGCAAATCACGCTGGAGGAGTGGTCTCAGATCAGGGACCTATGCACCCTTCTGCACAGTTTTGAAATGGCGACGAAGATGTTTAGTGCTGACGATGCCATTATCAGCATGACTATTCCGGTGATTTACATGCTGGAGCACATGTTAAACAGAATTCGGAGTCAGGTGGTGGCACAAGAGGAGGTGGAGGAAGTAGAGGAGGAGGAGTTGTATGCGGAAGGGCTAACATCTGCAAGGTCCAGACGGTCGGCAGCACCAAGGCGGCAGGCATGTGAGGGTGGGGGAGATGGTTTTACCAGGGCGCATGGTAGCAGCCAAACTAGTGAGGAAGGTGCAGGAGCCCAGGAAGAAGTGGAGGACGAACTGATGGAAGACTCATCAGATGAGGGAGACCTTGATCACATTTCTGTTGTGCGAGGTTGGGGGGAGAGGACAGAGGAAGGAAGCATGATTGTTACCTCGCCACCAACACAATAGGGACTTGGTGCTCCTGGATGCGCAACACACATGAGTGCCTTCTTGCTGCACTACCTGCAACATGACCCTCAAATTGTGAGAATTAGAAATAATCCTGACTACTGGGTTGCCACACTGTTAGATCCCCGGTACAAAAGTAAATTTGCAGAAATTATTCCTGCCATAGAAAGGGATGCACGCATGCAGGAGTATCAGCAGAGACTGTTGCAGAATCTTACATGTGCTTTTCCACAAAACACCAGTGGTGCACGTAGTGAATCTCACAGTTCCAACTTGCCAACCGTGGGACCGTCAAGTGTTCAGCACTCAAACCGTAACAGAACCACAGTATCTGCTGGTAACATCAATTTTGCGGAATCATTTCACCACTTTTTTAGCCCATCCTTTGCAAGGCCACAGGAGACA
This sequence comes from Phyllobates terribilis, assembly GCF_046119375.1. Classification (NCBI taxonomy): domain Eukaryota; kingdom Metazoa; phylum Chordata; class Amphibia; order Anura; family Dendrobatidae; genus Phyllobates; species Phyllobates terribilis. Next base: position 120,283,448 of record NW_027362762.1, on the reverse strand, counting down.
AGAAGTCTGACACATAGTCAACGCCTAGAGACGATGGTACAGGAGTATCTCCAAGTAAACATTGAAGCCATGACTGTGTCACTGGACCCTTGCTCTTTTTGGGCTTCCAATCTGGATAAATGGCTGGAGCTAGCCACTTACGCCTTGGAGATCTTGTCATGCCCCGCAGCCAGCGTTCTGTCTGAACGTGTGTTCAGCGCTGCTGGTGGTGTGCTGACAGATAAGCGCACGCGGCTCTCCACTGATAATGTAGACAGACTCACGTTCATAAAGATGAACAAATCATGGATCCGAAACGACTTTTCTACCCCTGTGTCATCCTGGGGAGAGTAAAAGCTTGATGATTGGTTAAAATCACCCTACCAACCGTTTTAAGCTTTCAAATTACTAATCATGTTTATCTGTATCTTGACTGGAAAATAATTTGGGCTTTGTAGCAGTGTGCAGCACTGATCCTATTAGCCCATCTATACTAAGCTCCACCAGATTTAAAATTAATAATAATTTGTAGCTGCATCTAGCCCGGAAAATAATTTTGGGGCTCCGAGATGCGCAAGACACATAAGTGCCTTCTTGCTGCACTACCTGCAACATGACCCTCATATTGTCAGAATTCGAAGTAATCATGACTACTGGGTTGCCACACTCTTAGATCCCCCAAACTTTTCGATCAACCTTTTCATTTTAATAAAGACCAAAAAAATGGTCATTTTTGAAATTATAAGCATTAGCAGGTTATTAGAAACTGAAATCAAACAGTTTTCAACTCAAAACTTTATTCTAGGTGATGTTACATTTTCACATAGGACCCCTTGTTCGAAAGGAGCTTCTGAACTCTCTCGTCCATTGAATTTGTCAGGTTTTGGATGGTTTCTGCTTCAATTGTTTTGCATGAGGACAGAATACCCTCCCAGAGCTGTTGCTTAGATGTGAACTGCCTCCCGCCATCATAGACACTCCTTTTGATGATGCTCCAGAGGTTCTGAATGGGGTAGAGGTCAGGGGAGCATGGGGGTCACACCATAAGTTTGTCCCCTTTTATGCCCATATCAGCCAGAGATGCAGATGTTTTATGTGCAGCATGAGATGGTGCATTATCATGCAAAAAAATGATCGTGCTGTGAAATACATGGTTCTTCTTCTTGAACCATGGCAGGAAGTGCTGTTTGAGAAAATCCACATACATTATGGAGTTCATCTTTAGCGCCTTCAGGGATCCTAAACACAAAAGGTTGGTATATAAAATGAGAATGCTTGGTCTGGGGGATAATGTGTGCAAGTGGGTAAATAGCTGGCTGAGTGATAGAAAGCAGAGGGTGGTTATCAATGGAGTAAGCTCAGGGGGTGTCAGGGTTACTAGCGGGGTGCCTCAAGGGTCTGTCTTGGGCCCTATATTATTTAATATATTTATTAATGATCTAGTGGAAGGGTTGCATAGTAAAATAGCAATATTTGCAGATGATACTAAACTTTGTAAAGTAGTTAACACAGATGAGGATAGGGCACAGCTACAGGAGGATTTAGATAAATTGGGGAGTTGGGCCAAAAAATGGCAAATGGGGTTCAATGCCGATAAATGTAAGGTCATGCACATGGGAAAGAAAAACAGCAGTCACCCATACATATTAAATGGGAAAACGTTGGGGAAATCTGACATGGAGAAGGACCTGGGCGTCTTGGTTAATAGCAAATTAAATTGGAGTGCCCAGTGTCAGGCAGCAGCTGCGAAGGCAAATAGAGTCATGGCATGCATCAGAAGAGGAATAGGGGCATATGATGAGAACATTGTTCTTCCTCTGTATAAAGCGCTGGTAAGGCCGCACTTAGAATATTGTGCACAGTTCTGGGCTCCGGTGCTCAGGAAAGACATATTGGAGCTAGAGAGGGTACAAAGGAGGGCGACTAAGGTAATAAAGGGAATGGAGGGACTAGAATACCCAGAGAGGTTGTCAAAATTAGGCCTATTTACGTTGGAAAAGAGAAGGCTTAGGGGAGACCTCATAAACATGTATAAATACATCAGGGGGCAGTACAGAGATCTCTCCCATGACCTGTTTATACCAAGGATGGTGACAAAGACGAGGGGGCACACTATGCGTCTGGAGGAAAGGAGGTTCCTGCACCAGCATAGAAGGGGATTCTTTACGGTCAGAGCCGTGAGACTCTGGAACTCTCTGGGAGAGGAAGTGGTGATGTCCAACTCACTTAATGAGTTCAAGAGAGGCCTGGACGCCTTTCTTGAGAACAATAAAATTACATCTTATGCTTAGTGATAGTTAATTAATCCAGATTGGTGTCGGGAAGTGAATTTTTTCCTCAATGATGTCAATTGGCCTATACCGCATGTTTTTTTTTTGTTTGTTTTGTTTTTTTTTGCGTTCCCCTGGATCAACGCTGCGGAATAGCTGCAGTGCACAAGAAATAGGCTGAACTGGATGGACGCTTGTCTTTTTTCGGCCTTATAAACTATGTAACTATGTAAAGGGGCCGACAATCTCTCTCCCCATGATTCCAGCCCAAAACATTACTCCACCTCCTCCTTGTTGGCGCTGTAGCCGTGTTTGCGTGGGGTGTCCATCAACCAGCCATCCTCCACTCCATCCATCTGGACCATCGAGCGCTGCACGGCACTCATCCGTGAACAAAACAGTTTTGAAATCAGTCTTCATGTAATGTTTGGCCCACTGGAGCCGTTTCTGCTTGTGTGAAGTGGATAGAGGAGGTCGACAGGATGGCATATGCACAGCTGCAAACCTCTGAAGGACCCTGCATCTTGTTGTTCGGGGGACGTTGGAGGCACCAGCAGCTTCAAAAACTTGTCTGCTGCTATGACAAGGCTTTTTTGCCGCTGCTCTTTTAACCTGACGTAATTGCCTGTAGGAAAGAGTCCTCAATTTGCCCTTATCAGCACGCACACGTGTGTACTGTGAATCAGCTACATACTTCTTGATTGCCAAGACACTTCATCCTGATCATCGCACAATGTTGATTGTAGTCATGCCTTGACCTAAACACTCCACAATTTGTTGCTTCTCAGCAGCCGACACATCCTTTTTCTTTCCCATTTTGGCAGAAAATGTAGGCTGCTTAATAATGTGAGACAGCCTTCTTAAGTAGTCTTGCCTTTCATTGGACACACCTGCCAAACTAATTAGCACAGGTGTCTGCAATTGCTTACAGTGATATAAAGAGCCCTGACACACATCACCATCAATGAGTTTAACTGACAAACAAACAAATTCTTCCCTTATCACTCCTAAACACTTTTTGCATAATAATTTGGAACACAGTGTACATGTGCTTTTCCACAAAACACCAGTGGTTCACGGAGTGAATCTTACAGTTCTAACTTGCCAACCGTGGTCTGTATGGAGTTGTTCAATAAAGGGCCCAAAATTAAGATAACATAGATGGGAGAGGTCTCTATGAATAGGAATTCCTAAGTATTTGATACCCTGTGAGGCCCAGGCAAAGGGAAAGTTGGACTGGATGGAATCCTATATGGATTTAGGGAGGGAGACATCGAGGGCCTCAGACTTCGCTGCATTGATTTTAAAATTTGACCATGTAACAAAGTGATCTATTTCAGCCATAACAGCATGGATGGATATATGTGATTGAGTGATATATACTAGTACATCATCAGCAAATAGAGAGCACTTGTACTCGGTGCCTCCCACCTCAATCCACCTAATATTGGGGTTATGGCGAATTGATGAGAGCAGGTGCTCCGTCACTAGGATGTATAAGAGAGGGGACAGAGGACATCCCTACCTTGTCCCATTGGTGATTGTGAAAGGTGATGAAAATGTTCTGATGCACCCCCTGGGCCTTGGGACACCCGGAGCCGGACCCTTTTTGGTGGATGCTGGTGGTTGTAGTCTTCGTGGCGGCGACCCGGTTCCGTGGCTCAGGGTGGTCAAACCAGTGGCGGAACTATTTATGTGGTTTTGATGTTTAAATGTCCGACTACGCCACCCGTGGATTGCGGTCAGAGTGAACCGCCGCTGCAGGGCAGACCGCTGAGGCTGGTGTTGTGGGTGCAGCAGAGCGTAGCATAACTCCCCACCGGAGGAGTATAGCCTCAGGGCAGTGTATGCGGAGGATGGGGGTGATGGTGCAGGGCAGCAGCAGTAACGACACGGAGTCAGTGATGCAGTCCAGGGCCTTTACTCACAGTTCTTATTATCCAGACCAAGTCTGCAGGTAACGGCTGCCCACGTCGTACTGTGCTCACCAGGTGAGGGGCTCAGACAACTCCCAGATAACTTTGGAGCGCTTCACAGGACCCCCTTTGTGTGTCCTTTGTCTGGCCTTTCTTACCAACACTTCTGTCCGGCTGCCTCGGGCCTCCTCTTGGTAAACTTGGCGCCAGTTTCCCTGACCCTATGTGCTGCCCTCCTAGCGGGTGTAGCGAGGGGCTGCGCCACATAAAATGTCACAGCCTCCGGTTTCTAGCTGAGGGTCGTTTCCTGCCTCCACTAGTTTTGGGGACCGGTCTCCCCTTTGGCCTGACCCTTCCATGCAGGTGGATTCGGGCGTGCGGTGGCGACTCGCCCGTCCGCACCCGTTGGATCCCTTCGTTCCTCGTTCCTGGAGCCTTCTCCGCTCCTCTTCCTTCCTTCTCCCTCTTCCAGGCCTGGGCCTCTGTTACTAGGCCCGCCTCCGGAGCAGAGCTCATGCAGAGCCCCTGCTCCCTGCCACTTCTGCTCAGACTTCTCTGCACTGAACTAAGATGGTGCCCACCTTTTATACTCCTTTCTCAATGCACCCAGGAACTGCTTCCTTCCTGCTCCTGCACTACAGGGTTCCCCTTCCTCAGTGTTCCCTCCCCCCACCCCAGCCAGGGACAGGGACTGTCTTGCCCATCTCAGGGGCATATTGGTCACCCTGCCCCACGGCAATGTGGTGTAATGCATGCAGGTGTAGGGTCCTGATCCACACTCCATCCTTACCTGAGAGTGAGATATCACACCTCTGGGTGAGGTGCAATACCTCTGTAGCAACCGAGCCCTCAGGGTGCTACAGTTCCATTTATCTTCAGCCTAGGTGACGTATTGCGATACAGGGCCGTGATTTTGGCTATAAAAGGGTCCCCTAGACCCCTACCCCAAGCTTTTTAAGAGAATCATATATGGCGTGCCAGGAGACTCTATGGAATGCTTTCTTAGCATCCAACGAGAGTATCTAATTACAAATTTTTAACTGCATCTAGCCCATGAAATACTTTGTGCCTAGTAGCAGTGTCTGCTAGTCAGCGGATTATCCCGGCTGTTAAGCAAGCTACACCACCTGTAGTTTGGACACTTAATTTTTTCAAAGGAAATGCTTCGGGACCACGGGATACTCAGTGAAGAGCATCAGGAGGCACCCCAAGGCATAGGGGCTGGGACTGGCAGTAGGATGCTTTGCGGTGGACAGCCGAGCTCGATCCTTATAAAAGCTTTTTAACTGCAGCAGCTTTAGTGGACGCTACTGGAGCTGGAATTACGCGGCTGCTGGCATGAGACTTGCCCTCCAATAGATCCTTGTAAATGGATTTAAAGTGTATTCATTCAAATTAGAGAGACAATTTAAATTAAAAAGCTTAGAGCTGCCTCCACCACAGGGGGGCTCGCTCGACCCACCAGCGAACAGGCACCAGTATTGGGAGAGGGGGGCTGGCCGGCAGGGTTCACCGCGGCTCTGGCACAAACCCGGCGACACGGAGGTGGCACGGGCAGGAGCGGACTGAACGTGTCGGCTTCTCACTTTTTGGATTTTAGAAGGGCATGACATGCCTATATCTGTGTCTCCCCCTCCTTTTACTCCTCCACCTCTTTTCTTTTCTCATGACTATATGTACTTGTCACTTTTCCATGTGTTAGTTGTGTCTTCTGAGCAGTTTTTCAGCTTTTGGACACCTTTGAAGGTGTTTTCTATGTGTTTTTGTTTGCCTGCCATTGGTTTTAACGGTGTTCGAAGGTGTTCGACGAACAGTTCGGCGAACACACGGGTGTTCGACGAACCGAACCGAACTCGAACACTACGGGGGTGGCTCAACACTACTCCTTAACAATGGGAACATTTTTTTTAATGAGGCTCTCCTCTACATCTCTTCAAAGGGGTATTGGAGTGCGTCCAATTTTTTGGCAGCCCTTGCAGTCACTGCATACGCAATAACAGTATAGGAGACCCACTCCTTAATAATGGGAACAATTTTTTTCATGAGGCCCTCATCTACGTCTCTTCAAAGGGGTATTGGAGTGCTTTCTAATTTTTGGTTGCCCTTACAGTCACTGCATATGTAATAACAGTGGGAACAACAAAGCATAGCCAGCTGATGGCCCTCTAACAATAGTGAGGGACAACTGCTGGCCCTCTAGCAATAGTAAGGGCCGCCTGATGGCCTTGTAAAAATAGGCTTTGTGACTTTCACAGTCCCTGCTTCATAAATGAAACTGGATGTGTCTGATCATGTGTCACACACTACATGGGCAGATAAGGTAGTAAAATGTTAAAATTATATTTACCGGTGAATGTATTTTTTACCGTTGAAAGCAATGCAAAAGTGCAAAAACGCATCAAAAACGCTACGTGTGAACATAGCCCAAGGTGTGGAGGAGCATTTTTGTTTTTGGTTATTTATTTTGCCTTATACACAAGTCATTACCCTGGAAAGAATGTTCCTTAACATTTTTTCCAGGAAAATCCATTTTGGCTTTGTTTTTGTATGTTTTATTGTGAGTCCATAAAAGTGGCATAATACTCTGACAACATTGTTCACAGCAGTGACCTGGGAGTCAGAAATGCTTCCAGGGGTCTTCCCCATGCTCTTCCCATATCATTGAGCACTGTTTCCATCGATTTGACCAATTTTTAGGCCCCCTCCAGACCTCCAGGGTGGCCCGCCAGAAAAATGCTTTAGTTTTCCATTGACTTACATTGGGCTCGATGCTCGGGTTGAGCACCCGAGCATTACGATTTGCTCGACCCGAGTAACGAGCACCCAAGCATTTTAGTGCTCATTCATCACTACTGAAGAGTCTTGATACCCTATCAGACACATCTTTGATTTGGGACAGTACACTTCTTGTGATGTGATGTCTGGTCGGCAGATAGCAACTTCTGTTCCTCTCAGTAGGGAATCCCCAACGACCACCACACTCCTTTTCCTCTTCACCACAGTGCTTCTTTTTCTCCCTTAATGAGGCTTCTGATTGCTTACTGGAGTGTTCTGTGTGGGTAGCGCACTTTTTTGATGTATATCTTCACAGTTGTCCTGCGTGAGAGCCTGGTAGTGGTTCTTCAGCGATATGAGTGCTGACTGCCTCCTCATTCTCCTGCTTCTTTGGGTCACATGCTTTCATTTCTCTTCTTCTGCAGGTACACTGAAAGATGCTTCTCTTTGAACATTCTGAATATTTCTGCTCTGTCATTAGCTTCTGCAGGTTTCTGAAGAGTTCTTCTCTAGCAACATTCCGAAGATATTCTTCTGTTCTGTTAAGGAAACGCTCATCTTCTTTGAGCAGCTTCAGTGTAGCTATTCTCTCCTGAAGAGTTTGCACCTTTTCCTCCAACAAAGTCACAAGCTTGCATTTCTGCCACATAAAGTTTGTCTTTTCCTCTGGCAAGTCTGTAAACATATAGCACACAATGCAGCTCACCATATGGTTAATTTCCTTCTCCATGATGAACAGAATGAATTGTTGTTGAACTGTTGTTTAGGCTGCGTGCCCACTATGCATTTTTCAAGCGTTTTTGCCGTGGAATTTCCACAGCGAAAACGCTTAAAAACGCTTGGTAATATGTGCCCCATGGTCCCCAATGATAATCCGCAAGTGCTGTGCACATGCTGCGGAAATTTCCGCTGCGGATTATCATTGCGGAAAAATACGCAGCATGTCCATTCATTTTGCGGACACGCAGCGTAATCGCCGCCATTGACTTGCATTGGACCGCGTGACATAAGCATCACTGCATCTGTACATGCGAATATCACACGGTTCAATGTGCGGATGGTACCCAGGTCTGGAGGACAGGAGACTCTCATCCAGACCTGGGTACCATAGAAACTGTTAAAAAAAAGAATTTAAATTAAAAAATAAAGATTATACTTACCTTCCGATGTCCTCCTGGTGTTTTCTCCCCTCCATCTGGTCTTTTGTATGGGTCGCGGTGTTGTGAAGGACCTGCCATGACGTCATTGAGTCATGTGACCTGTCACATGACTCAATGACGTCACCGCAGGTCCTTCACACCACCGCGAGCCACCCAAGACACCGGACGCAGCAGAGAAAACACCGGGAGGACATCGGAAGGTAAGTATAATCTTTATGTTTTATTTTTTACCATTCTTATTCTTTTTTTTGTTAACTAACTTGGTCACACTACTATAAATCCATGCCGGTTGCATGGATTTATATAGTGTGAACAAGTTGTCAAACACTTTCCAAGTGATGCTAAAATCGCTTGGAAAAGCACTTGATAACCCGCATGCAAAAACGCTTGAGAAACGCTTCTACCTGGCGGGAAAAATGCATGTAAAAACCGCATGCGTTTTTCCTGCCAGGGAGAAGCGGAAAAAATATGCAGCATTTCTGCATCGTGGGCACATAGCCTGAAAGTTTGATTTGAAGATTTCTTTCAACCAGCTTTATCCAGCTACACCCAAAAATCTTCAGATTCACGGCAATTATTTACTCCTCCCAGAATGGATTGGAAATATGCAAATTACCTTCCTTGAGCTTCATTCTTGGTTTGATGATTTTCTTCAAGCAGCTCGCTCCAGCTGCAGCCAAAGATCTTCAGACTAGTGGCGACTCTTCACTCTTCCCAGAATGCAGTGGAAATATGCAAATTACCTTCCTCGAGCTTGAATTCCTGGTTTGATATAGAAAAGAGGAGAAGTTAGAGGCATACACAGACATTCTGCTGGAAGTTCTCCTAAAACAACAATTACAGTTTAAATGGAATCTGCCACCAGGTTTTTGCTATTTAATCTGAGAGCAGCATCATGTAGGGGAAGAAAGCCAGATTCCAGGAATGTGTCCCTTACTAGTTTGTTTGCTGTAGTTTCAATGCAATCAGTGTTTTATCAGCAGGAGATTATCACTGCCGGACTAGGTGTCACTAGTAAGGCAAACCAGGTTATTTGTGTAACTCCACTCCCACCCCTGATTGGCTGCTTCCTGTGTACACTGTGCATTGTCAGCAAGCTGCCAATCAGTGGTGTGGGCGGGGTTATACACAGCTCAGCATTCAGAGAACTGCTACATCTACAGCGGAGAAAATAGGGATTCTATCAAAAAAGCACCAAGCAGTCCAGTAAGTATTACATTGTTGGAATCAGGCTTTCTGCCCTAGATCCTCTAGATCATGTTCTTAATCTCTTACTGATAAAACACTGATTGTATTGAAACTATAGCAAGCTGCTGAGCAAGTGAAACATTGCTGGAATCAGGCTCTCTGCCCCTACATTATGCTGTTCTCAGATTATACAGCAAAAACCTGCTGACAGGTTAAAGGGAACCTGTCCTTAGACTCACACTGTCTGAACCGTGGACAGCATGAACCACAGCCTGACTGTGTGATCCCATCCATGTATGGTTTGCTCTCAAATGCAGTGTTCACCTACAGAGATAACAGCACAGATGCTCTTATCATTCCTCTTTACCGTCAAAACGGATTTTTTATTTTATTTTGGTCCTCTACATGACTAATGTACAGAGTGAGATCAGCTCACCCCTATAATGAAGTTACTAATAGAATATAGTGAATACTTTAGTGGCACACTATGGTATTTCCCCCTTGGTTTGTATGGCAGACTAGTATATAAAATATGTAATATACCCAATAGACAACTTTATTTGATTAGAGAAAGAATATGAACTGAGAAGCATAGACTAACTATATCAGAGCTCAGAGCGTTTCCCTTTAATCAGCCCTGACAAGTAGAATACAGTTTTAATTATGCTTTGAAAATGTACAGAAGTGTATATAGCTATCATATAACCTGGTGTCCTGCAGACACACATAAAATAAGCATGTCAGCCATTATAGCTAGTAATTCAATTTCTGCTTTTCTATTCACTGCAGTAAAAATTCATTTTTGCTTTTTTATACCCACAGTCTGAATAGTATCTGCTTATTACTGCCAGATTACGTTGTGCCCATCCCCCTGATCCACATTGTAGAGACGGCACTAATAACAAGCACAAGTTTGATTGATAGGGACTGGAATCCTTTTTGAAAGATGGAAGGAAGAATTTGCTAGCAGGTCTATTGCGGGGTGTGATTGTCTGTCTTGCTCATACTGGAGGCACTAGAGCGCTTTTCTCACTTTTTAAAGTGATGCTGATATAGAAAATAAGTGTTACCAAAATTCTGCACTGAGTATAATGTAGAAGCGTGCTGCCTACCATATATTGGAACCACATACTGTATATTATATTTTACTTTATAAAATGTGTCCTTAGCAGGAAATCACAAGACTACTGGGATTTTATTTTTCTCTAGGGAAGCGTATAGGTAAATGTCTGAGAAAACAAACAAATAAAAAAGACACAGGTACGCCATGCTCAATTTTGGAAAAAGACCATAAACCCCCAAAAAGCACATAAGCTCCAATTAATTAAGAATGGCATTTTGTATACCAGTCTTAATGAAAGGAGTGCTGGATAGTGTTGAGCCACCCCCGTAGTGTTCGGGTTCGGTTCGTCGAACACCGGCATGTTCGCTGAACGGTTCGCCGAACACGGTCGAACATTGTTAAAACCAATGGCAGGCAAACACATAGAAACACATAGAAAACACATAGAAAACACCTTCAAAGGTGTCCAAAAGCTAACAAACTGCTCAGAAGACACAACTAACACATGGAAAAGTGACAAGTACATACAGTGGTGGCCAAAAGTATTGGCACCCCTGCAATTCTGTCAGATAAGACTCAGTTTATTCCTGAAAATGATTGCAATCAGAAATTATTTGGTATTATTATCTTCATTTAATTTGTCTTCAATGAAAAAACACAAAAAGAATTGTCCTAAAGCCAAATTGGATATAATTCCACACCAAACCTAAAAAAGGGGGTGGACAAAAGTATTGGCACTGTTTGAAAAATCATGTGATGCTTCTCTAATTCGTGTAATTAACAGCACCTATAACTTACCTGTGGCACCTAACAGGTGTTGGCAATAACTAAATCACACTTGCAGCCAGTTAACATGGATTAAAGTTGACTCAACCTCTGTCCTGTGTCCTTGTGTGGACCACATTGAGCATGGAGAAAAGAAAGAAGACCAAAGAACTGTCTGAGGACTTGAGAAACCAAATTGTGAGGAAGCATGAGCAATCTCAAGGCTACAAGTCCATCTCCAAAGACCTGAATGTTCCTGTGTCTTCCGTGCGCAGTGTCATCAAGAAGTTTAAAGCCCATGGCACTGTGGCTAACCTCCCTAAATGTGGACGGAAAAGAAAAATTGATGAGAGATTTCAACGCAAGATTGTGCGGATGGTGGATAAAGAACCTCGACTAACATCCAAACAAGTTCAAGCTGCCCTGCAGTCCGAGGGTACAACAGTGTCAACCCGTACTATCCGTCGGCATCTGAATGAAAAGGGACTGTACGGTAGGATACCCAGGAAGACCCCACTTCTTACCCCAAGACATAAAAAAGCCAGGCTGGAGTTTGCCAAAACTTACCTGAGAAAGCCAAAAACTTTTTGGAAGAATGTTCTCTGGTCAGATGAGACAAAAGTAGAGCTTTTTGGGAAAAAGCATCAACATAGAGTGTACAGGAAAAAAAAAGAGGCATTCAAAGAAAAGAACACTGTCCCTACAGTCAAATATGGCGGAGGTTCCCTGATGTTTTGGGGTTGCTTTGCTGCCTCTGCAACTGGACTGTTGACCGTGTGCATGGCATTATGAAGTCTGAAGACTACCAACAAATTTTGCAGCATAATGTAGGGCCCAGTGTGAGAAAGCTGGGTCTCCCTCAGAGGTCATGGGTCTTCCAGCAGGACAACGACCCAAAACACACTTCCAAAAGCACTATAAAATGGTTTGAGAGAAAGCACTGGAGACTTCTAAGGTGGCCAGCAATGAGTCCAGACCTGAATCCCATAGAACACCTGTGGAGAGATCTCAAAATGGCAGTTTGGAGAAGGCACCCTTCAAATATCAGGGACCTGGAGCAGTTTGCCAAAGAAGAATGGTCTACAATTCCAGCAGAACATTGTAAGAAACTCATTGATGGTTACCGGAAGCGGTTGTTCACAGTTATTTTGACTAAAGGTTGTGCAACCAAGTATTAGGCTGAGGGTGCCAATACTTTTGTCTGGCCCATTTTTGGAGTTTTGTGTGAAATGATCAATGATTTGATTTTTGCTTCATTCTCTTTTGTGTTTTTTCCTTGCAAGCAAATTAAATGAAGATAATAATACCAAAGAATTTGTGATTGCAATCATTTTCAGGAAGAAACTGAGTATTATCTGACAGAATTGCAGGGGTGCCAATACTTTTGGCCACCACTGTGTAGTCATGCGAAAAGAAAAGAGGTGGAGGAGTAAAAGGAGGGGGAGACACAGATATAGGCATGTCATGCCCTTCTAAAATCAAGAAAGGCTGGAGTAAAAATCTAAAATCAGCCTACCAACACCCAGACGTCGTGACAAGAAAATTAAAAAAAGAAATATCTTTAGGTAGAATGGCGGTTCCATTCAGAACACTTTCCTTACAAGACATAGTGGTATCCCCGTTGGGACTCGTGCCAAAAACGGAACCCAATATATTCAGACTAATCCACCATTTGTCATATCCAAGGGGCAGGTCAGTAAACGACAACATCGACGCGGAACCAAGTAGAGTAGTATATACTGTACCTCCTTTGACAAGGCAATCAGGCGGGTCAAGAAGTTGGGAAGGGGCACCCTAATGGCCAAAACAGACATTGAGGGGGCGTTCTGGTTACTTACTACCTGTGCCTCCGAATAGTGTCCGCCTATTGGGCTGCTTCTGGGAAGGAGCATACTAAATAGATCGCTGTTTGCCCATGGGGTGCTCCATATCCTGCTCACTATTTGAGGCGTTTAGTTGCTTCCTCGAATGGGTCGTCATGGACGTTTCTAAGGGGGCACATATTATCCATTACCTCAACGACTTCTTATGCCTGGGCCCAAAAGATTCGCCACAGTGTGAATACACGTGGTAGTCCACGTGAGAAGGAGAGAGCTAGAGGGAGAGCAGACACCACAGAGCCAAGGGGTTAGATGGAGAATGGAAGAAGGAAAGAGGGCAAGGGAGGTAAGGGAGTACAGTGGAAGCCCGACCTGAGCTCCCCCACGTTCTTGCTGGGTGGGGAACAGCCCTGGGAAGAAAAGCCACTTGCGCATCCCTTTGAGGTTACGGGTGTGAGCGGGCAGAGGGACTACGCTGGAGTGCGAAGCCGACACTGGCAGGCCATTCCTGCCCGTGCTACCTCCGTGTCGCCAGGTTTGTGCCAAAGCCGCGGTGGACCCTGACGGCCAGCCCCCCTCTCCCAACACTGGTGCCTGTCCGCTGGTGGGTCGAGACCCCCTGCGGTGGAGGCAGGTCTAAGCTCTGTAATTTGAAATGAGTACACTTTAAATCCTTTTACAAGGATCTGTTGGAGGGCAAGTCTGGTGCCAGCAGCCACGGTTGCAGGAGGAGGAAGAGGTGGAGCCTGCCGTGTGCTGCTGTGTTTGGTGTGTGGAGAGAGCTCCTGGGAAGGGAGGTTTTGCCTTTACCATCTGGGACTTTTTGTCTGCCCCCTTCCCAGGAAAGGAGGCTTGCTGTGGGATTGGCCTCCGGGGCTGGGCCCCCAGCTCCTGCCGGCGGGGGGCAGGAGGAATACCATCGTGGCTGGGATGACCAGGTCCGGAAAAGGCAAGGGGTCCGGCATGAAGACCAGAGGGACCCCCGAGGCCACGGCCGCGGCAGCTCCTCCCCCGGAGGTAGGCCGAGTACGTGCAGGGGTGCTGCAGCGGTGCCCCCTGATTGGGGCACCAAGGTGGCGAAGGAGTCCACTGTCATCTATGGCTCCCGCATCCATGCGCACCTCTGCGAGTATGAGGACGCCTCTAGGAAGCTGAAATCCCTCTGGGGGGAGTTGAGGGTAGCTCAGGAGAGGTCCGACAGGGCCTCTAGCAGCAAGAAGCCTGAGCTATCTGCCGCGGTCAGGAGGATTAAGAAGGCCATCCAGGAGGTGGAGAACCGACGGTGTACCATCCTGGCCGGCAGCGGGCCATTCAGAGAAAAATTGGAGAACGACGACCGGTTCAGAGCTGTGGCCGGTGGATCTCTGGAGGGGTCACGGAGCTCCAGCCAGGTGGTGGCGGTGGAGGATGAGGAGGAAAATGACTGTGAGGAGGAGGTTGCGCCCTACCCGCCATCTGGTGGCCTGGTAAGTGATCTCCAGGCATCGCATAGCGGGATAGCCCCTCAGCAGATGGCTCTCCCGTCTGACTCTAGCCCTTCAGAGGGCAGCGGGAGCGAAGGGGAGGATGAGGATGGTGGTAGTACTAGTGAGGGGGGCTGCCTCGTCATGAAGCAGATCAGGCAGATTGAGTCCCCGGTACATTTTAACCAGCTGACGTTCGGGGACGAGATCTGCGAGGATGAGGCAACCGGGAGGGGGATGAAGAGGAAAGCAAAGAGAGCTATGAAAAAGAAAACATCGGTAACACATAAATTTGTGTATGTCCCCCTCTCTGGGGGCCCCCGGTCCTGTTGTGCGGCACCCGCCACCCACCCCGGCTCAGGCCCTGATGTGGCTCTGCAGCGAGGGGGCGGGGAGACTATAGGCCATGGTACGCAGAGCACCGCCTCTGTTTGTAGTAATGAAGGTGGTGTGTCGGATGTGTCTGACATGGAGCATGGCACGGAGGGCGGCCCGGCGGCGGGCAAAAACCATGGTGGTGCTCAGGCTGGGTCCCCTGTGAGAGAGGGGGCTGGCCTGGCACCTGGTGTGCCTGCTGGCGTGCGGGGGGCGGCGAGCGTAACTGCCGCTGCCACCTGCTCTGCTGGCGGCACACCGGCAGCCGGGGCCGCATCTCCGGCGGCGTGTGCTGGGAAAGTGTCTGGGTCCCTCACTCACGGATCCGTTAAATCTGGATCACTTTTGGGGACCCAGGCATCCGGTAAGGCATCTGGCGGGGCAAAAAGTGCGGGGCCTGCAGCTCCGGCAGAGCCGGTTCGTAAAAGGAAGGTGGTGGGGCCTGCTCCCCCGGCGGGGTCCGTGGCGAAGTCGGGGCCCCCGGCGCAGGGGCCCAGTAAGGGGTCGGCGCTGAGGGCTCTGCCGCCGGTGGATGCCGAGGAGGAGTGGCCTAGCCTGGGGCCAGCCGCCGGAGTTGCTGTGGCCAAGCTCTTTGTGGCTAAGGGAGTGACGGTGGGGGGAGCTGTGCCTCCGGGAATTGGTGCCGCTGGATCAGGGACCCCCGAGAGTAGACCCGGCTCCAGGCCGGTTTTGGGGGTCCCGTCGCGGCCATTTTCGGGGGGCCTCCCTGGCGTCCCCCACCCATGTGGGAGTGGCCACGGAGGGCCGCACTGTGCTGCCGGGTGCAGGGGGTATAGCTTCCCAGGTGGGGGCCGCCCATGTAGGAATGGCCACAGTGAGCAGTACTGTGCTGCCGGGCGCTGGGGGCGTGGCTTCCCGAGCCGGGTCTGCCCATGTGGGCGTGGCCACGCCCGGGGGGGGGGCTTAGCGCCGGCGACGGTGGCTGCTCCTGGAGCAACAGAGACCACAGCTGCGGCCAGTGCCAGTGTGGGGGCTGCCGCTGTGGCTGATGCGGGTGCCTGTGTGCCGGGGTCCGCTGTGTCTGGGGGCTTACCTGGGGCAGGGGCTCCGGCACTGCGGGTATCCAGGAAAGCTGCAGCAGGGCTGGATGGTGCAGTGGGAGGAGCTACACCTGGCTCTCTTCCTGCCAGTAAAGCAGGAAGCTCCAGGTATGCTGGGAGCAGTGGTGCTGCACTGCTTAAGTCCTGCAGCGTGGTGCTTGATAGGCCAGCAGCATTAAAAGTGAACCCCCTGGCAGGGAAGATGCCACCAGCAGGCGGCAGTACTGGCAACACAAGTAATATGGACGGTGGTAGTGAAACTGTGCCCAGAAAGTGTACACAAAAAAAGAAAAACATTGACCCCGGTGCACATGGGAGTGGGAGCGGGGCGAGTGGGGTGATTGTAGACACAAATGGGGATGGTGTGGGTACGAATGTGTCTGTGGCTGGGGATGCAAATGGTGGGGTGTCTGCGGTAGGGTGCGTAAATGGAGTGTCTGTTGGTAGCGGGGAGCACGGGGGGGGGGGGACTGGTCCATCTGCTCCCCCAGCCGTGAGCCCCCGGAGTTTTGCGGGGGTAGTGGCTGGGGCCTCGGGGTCCTCTCGGGGGGTTTCCTCGCCTCTGGACCTCAGGGACGGTGACTTGCAACACCGTTTTCTGGAGGCCCTCAAGAAGGGAGAACGGACGATCACAGTAGAGGGAAGAGAGGTGGATCTGGCCTTTTGGCTGGACAGGCATGGCCAGGCTGCCTTCCAAGATAAAAGGGAGGGGGAAACAGTGTGTTCCCTCCCGACAGCCGGGCAGGGGGTGGCCAGGAGGAATGTAGTCCGTCTTCGGTGGAGGGGTAGTGAAGCGTGCCCGCCTAGAGCGAGGGTCGTGGAGCTCCTCCTGAAGATGAACTTCAGGGCAATTGACATCTTTGCCCTGATCCATCCTTTTGGTACCTCCATCTTTGACATCAGTTTTGTTCGGCCGGAGGGCTTAGAGCTTTTCTGGTCGAATTTTGAACTGGTGAAGGGGGAGCCCGGCTGGCGAGACTTTGCCGTACAGGCGGTGTCTCGCCAAAATGGCGTAAAGAGGGTGACCGTTCTAACAAATAATGAGTCACTCTCAGGGATCGATATTATGACGTGGCTTTCTCGTTATGGGGAAGTCACAGAGGTCCCAAAGAAGAACAGGGACGAGTTCGGCATTTGGTCAGGGGGCTGGACCTTCATGATGAAATTGAAGGTTTCAGGTGGTACTGTCACTCACATCCCCTCCTCGGCATTCCTGGGGAGGGACAGGATCCTGATCTTCTACCAGGGGCAGCCGAAGGTCTGCCACAGGTGCGGTGACCCCCGCCACTCCAGCGCGGGCTGCAAGGTGCAGAAATGTGCCTTGTGTGGCGGGGTAGGTCATCTGGCCGCGGCCTGTGGTGACATTAGATGTCACCTGTGTGGTGATCTAGGTCACCCGTATAGCCGCTGCCCACATTCCTTTTCCAACACCATCTCTGGTCAGGCGGAGGAGGGCCGCGGGGGGGTCCCCAGTGGTTCATCTTCTGCTGGAACTGGAGGTGGGGGCGGGAGGGGAGTTGAGGGGTCAGGGAGGAAAGGCGAGGCAAATACACCTGCCCACCAGTGGCAACAGGTGAGGCGCCGAAGGGACAGGGGGCAGGATAAGCCCCAGGCGACTGGGGTGATGACTGTCCCCTCCCTGGAGGTTGCAGCCGGAGCCTCTGAGGCCCTGGGGGAAAAGGCGGTGAGTGAGGAGATCAGGAGGATGGAGAGGGAGGAGGCGGCTGCTTCCGATAACTCCTCCCAGTATGAAAGTCTGGATGAGGAGGTGGTGGAGCAGCCAAAAAAAATCAGGTGACAAAAGTACCAGTAGTCGGAGGAAAAAGAACAGGAAAAGGGTAAAAAAAACTAAAGCCCCCCCCCCCTTGACCACTACGGTGCCTACGGAAGGGCTCACCGGCTCCCCTCTGATCCCCCTCTCCAATCGGTTCCAAGCCCTCGATGACTCTGCTGTGTCGGAGGTCGGGGGTAAGGAGCCGGAGACAACATCTGGGGTGCCTTCAGGGGGCGGTGGGGTCTGTCCCCCGGGGGACTCGGCTGCCCCTGGGGGGGGACTGCCCCGGGGTCTGGAGGCGAGGAAACCTGTGCTAGGAAGGAGGTGTCCGATGCTGGAGGGGCGGGCATGGACACCTTGGTATCCCTAAAGAGGAGGGGTGACTCGGGCTCCTCCTCAGAAGGCGAGAGGAAAAAGGCGGGTACATGGAAAAAGAAGGCCATCTAACTCAATCACCCATGATGGCGGAACCTACCCCGTTGACTCTGGCGTCGATTAATGTCGCCAGTATAAAGTCAGATGCGGCCAGATTTACAGCCTTTGATTTTTTCACCCGAGTTGAGGCTGACATTTTATTTTTGCAGGAGACCAGACTAACGGACATGGGGGCCATTTATAAAGCAAAGAGGGAGTGGAGGTGTGGGCCCTCATACTGGTCTCTTGCGGCCGAGCCGTATAGCGGGGTAGCGGTCCTTTTTAAGGCCGCTTCGGTGGAATGCAGACGGGTGATTGAGGTAGAAATGGGGAGGTGCTTGGTTCTTGACGTCTTCATGAGGGGACAGGAGCTCCGGCTCATTAATATCTATGGCCCGCAATCTAAGTGGGACCGTAAATGTCTCTTCCTGAAGGTCAAGCCCTATCTTTTTACAAGCCGGCAGGTGGTCTTCGGTGGGGATTTTAACACTGTAACTAGATCCCGTGATAGGGGAGGCCCCGGAGACCGGCTGGCTTATGATAGCATAGCCCTGAATAGCATAGCAAGTGAAGCTCGCCTGGTGGATGTCCACATCCGGCACACCCCAGGTCACGGGGGTTTCACCTTTCATAGGGGTAGCAGTAGGTCTAGGATAGATAGGTTTTATTTAAAGGAGGAGGCCGTCTCTTCTGCAGTGTCCGCTGTGGAGGTGGAATTCTCCGATCACTGTTTCATTTTCTTTTCCTTGAATGTTACAGAGACCCCCCGGATGGGGAGAGGCCTGTGGAAGCTGAATTCGTCCCTGTTGGAAGAAGCTGATGTAAGACAATCCTTTGAGGAATTTCTTCAGAGCCAGGTACCTCTCTTGGGTCTCTGTAGTACTAAGTCTGAGTGGTGGGAGATCTTCAAAAGAAGGGTTGCAAGGTTCTTCCGTCAGCTCTCGAGCCTCAGGAGCCTGAACAGGCACCGCCTGTATCGGGATCTGGGGAGGAAACTCAAGCAGCTCGTCTCGACTGGAGGGGACCGTGAGGAAGTCTCTAGGGTGAAGGCCTTGCTCAAGGGGTGCCAGTATGATAGGCACACATCCTTGGCTTTTGAGAGGGATTTCGGGAGGTACCACTCGCCCCACCCTTACAGGAACTGCAGGATGTCAGTGAGTTGTAAGGTGGTAACAGGACTGATCGACAGTACGGGGTCCCTGAACAGATCCAAATCAGGGATCCTGGAGGTGTTCAGATCCTTCTACTCGCACCTCTTGGGGGGGGAGGGAACCTGATCGGGATGAGATGTCGGCTTTCCTGGCTGAAACCATCCCTGAGCCAGGGGATGACCCCTCTCTTCATGTTTTGGCGGAAGCAATCAGGGAAGAGGAAGTGAGACGGGCGGTTGATGGGCTCCGGCCCAAAAAGTCGCCTGGTCCGGATGGCTTAACATCCGAGTTTTACAAGACTTTTAGGGACTCCTTGGTCCCCCTCTTGACTGAGGTGCTTAATGAGTGTCTCTCCTCGGACGCTCTGCCCAGTTCAATGAGGAAGTCAGCCCTGATTATTCTGTCAAAGGGTAAAGACTCGTCACGTATTGAGAATTGGCGTCCCATAGCGCTTCTCAATGCGGACCGAAAGGTTCTGGCAAAGGTGCTTTTTAATCGGTTGGTGAAATTTGCACCCCGGCTCCTTTCGGGGGCCCAGCACTGCTCTGTTCCAGGCCGCAGCACATTTAGTGCTGTGCTCGGTGTCCGAGAGGCAGTGGAGCAGAGCAGGTCAGGTCACTGGAAGGGGTACTTGCTGTCCTTAGACCAGGCGAAAGCCTTTGACCAGGTTAACCACGAGTACCTCTGGTCCGTCCTTCTGAGGTACGGTCTGCCCGGGAGGTTTGTTGATTGGTTGAGAGTTTTATACAATGGGGCAGAGACTTTTCCACTTGTGAACGGTTGGGTCGGACCCCCTTTTGAGGTGAAGTCTGGTGTCCGCCAGGGCTGTCCTCTGAGCCCACTGTTATACGTATTTGCGATTGACCCCCTTCTAAGGAGGGTGGAGCGCGGAACGTTGGTGGGAGTCGGGATGGACCAGGCGGAGCCAGATGCCACCTTGAGGGTAGTGGCGTACGCCGATGACGTTTCCCTTTTTGTAACCTCGAGAGGGGAGGCAGATTGGGTCATGTCTGAGGTTGAGCGCTACTCGGTGGCATCCGGGTCCATGATCAACCGGGATAAGTGTGAAAGTCTCTGGCTGGGAGGGGGAGATCCTAGTTTTGATCTCCCGGACACTCTTCCAGGGCCTCAGGCCACAGCAAAAATACTAGGCATCAGTTTCGGCCCGGGGGACTACCCCCAGCAAAACTGGGAGGGCAGACTTAAGATTGCCGCCCAGAAGGTGGATCAGTGGAAGGGCTGGTCCCTGACCCTGAGGGAAAGGGTTAGCCTGGCCAAAGGGTATTTGCTTCCTTTACTAATATACCTGGGCAGTGTCTGCATCTTGCCAAAGCCTCTTTGGACACGGGTCTACAGCCTGTTCTTTCAACTATTATGGGGGAATAGGCTGAACCTAATCAGGAGGGAGGTCACATACCGCACGAGGAGACTAGGAGGGTGGGGTATGGTCAACCCAGTGGTGTTCCTAGTAAACACCTTTATTAAGGCAAACATCGCCAACCTCTGGTTAGAGAGGGCTCCTCCGTGGGTATTCTCCTGTAGGGGGTGGTTTCGGCCTTTCTTCCAGGAATGGGAGACAGGAGGGCAGGTGAAGGACCTTCGAACGCCTCATGGGCATCTTCCGGCTTATGCTACCCCGGTTCTTAAGGTGATCCGTTGGTGGGGTCTGGGAGTGTGGGAGATCAGGACCTTGTCAAGGAGGTTACTTGACAATAGGGTCCTGTTGACCCACTTTCAGAAGCCCCTGGTGCTCAAGGATTGCCCAAGCCGGGATCTGGAGGTAGGGCTTGGGTTATTGAACTCTAAACGGATCCCCTTGAAGTTTTGGGACTTGGCTTGGCGCTGCTTCCATGGGAGACTGTATGTGAGGGACAACCTGAAGTACAGGAACTCTGATGACCGGGATTGTCCCCGCGAGGAGTGTGGCGGCATGCTTGAGAGCATGGAGCACTTCCTGCTTCGGTGTCCCTTTAATACAGAGGTCTACAGTAGGGTGGGTGCTTCCATTGGCTGGCCCAGGCTGGCAGGCCTTTCCTATGCGGAGTGGGCCTATGGGGCATTCAGGTCCCTGGGTGGCCGAGATCGGGGCACTGTTTTCTTAGTTAGCTTAGTGACTAGGTTTTACACGTGGAAAGCACGGTGCTTAGTGTCCACCCAGCAGAAAGCCCTCCCCCGGGAAGAGGTGATTAGGAACATCCTGGGTGACCTGGCAAAAGTGCGCTCGCTGGAGTATGAGAGGCTGGGTGCAGGGAGGGCTTCCCTTCTATGGAGGGGGTTCTCATTCAATGTGCCCTAGGAAGAGTTCGGTTATGCGTGTCTGTGATAGGGTGAGTTAATCTCCTTCTATACTTTATATTTATTTGTAGGGTCAGGTAGTTGTGTAGGGTCAGGGAGGGACAGACAGGGACAGTCATCAGGGATAGGTAGTTTAGTATTAGGTTGGTAGTGAGGGTCAGTGAGGGACAGGTAGGGACAGGTAGGGAAAGATTGGTAGGGCGCTAGGGACAGGTTTTTTTCTTTTCTTTAATAGGGAGGGACAGGGTGTTGTGTGTTAGATTAGGGTGAGAGCCTCTGTAGTCTCCAGTTTCCTGGTGGTGGGCTGCTCCCCTCACGTTGTAGTTTTTTGTTTTGCGGTATTGGAATCGGAATATAGGGCTTGCAAGCACTGAACTTGGGTCTGATTTTTGATTTATGGTTGGTTCTTTGTGGTTTGAAATTATCATGTTACTGCTAAGTGTTAAAACAGACTTTTTATGTTGTGTATTGTATGTATATGTGTATTATATGTATATATATGTGTATTGCGCGTGGGGGGATGTAGTTTTAGGTTGGGTGGGGGGTTTCGGGGGGGAGGGGGAAGGGGTGTTTTTGTAAAAAAAAAAAAAAAAAAAGAAAAATGGACATCCTGCGGGATGCGGGAAAGGGACCCTCTTTGCGCGTAAATGGCCACAAACTTTCGTGGGACCTTGTTGGTGTTAAGAGGCCACAGACTTTCGTGGGACCTTGGGTGTTTAAAAATGGTGGTGGGGAAAAAAAAAAAATTGAAAAAAAATTGAAAAAATAAATAAATAAATAAAATAAAAATTTTTGTGTGTAGAGTGTTAGTTTTGGCCAGGTGGCCCATCTCTTATTTTTTGCGGTGGGCCGGTTATTTAGTTTTCCTTTTTGGGGTTAGGTGTGAATGTGCAGGTATGAATGTTGCGGATGTTAGGGGTCTTGTGCGCTTTAGGGCGTGGCCTGGCTGGTAGGTACGGAAGGTCTTCCCTTGCTGGGGGGTCTTTTGGAAAGAACGAAGACGTTTTGTGTCTTGTGTTTCGTGTCAAGTGTCATGTGTTAGTTTGTTGGACTCTATATAATTTTTGGATTTGGGCTATGTCTTGCTGGGGTTTTTTGTTTTTCTTGTATAATGTTTGTATTTGTGGTTTATATTTGTGTTTTGTTTTTGTGTTTTTGTACTTTTATATAAAATAAAAAAAGAGTTCCAGCTCCAGTAGCGTCCACTAAAGCTGCTGCAGTTAAAAAGCTTTTATAAGGACCGAGCTTGGTGGTCCGCCGCAAGGCGTGCTACCGCCAGTCCCAGCCCCTTTGCCTTGGGCCGCCTCCCCGATGCTCTTGACTAAGTGTCCCGGGGGCCCGAAGCATTTCCTTTGAAAAAATTAAGTGTCCAAAGCACAGGTGGTGTAGCTTCTTAACAGCTGGGCTACTCTGCTGACTAGCAGACACTGCTACCAGGCCCAAAGTATTGCCTGAGCTAGATGCACTTAAAAATTTGTAATTAGATCTACAGGTGGTGTAGCTTGCTTAACAGCTGGGCTACTCCGCTGACTAGCAGACACTGCTACTAGGCCCAAAGTATTGCCTGGGCTAGATGCAGTTAAAAATTTGTAATTAGATCTACAGGCGGTGTAGCTTGCTTAACAGCTGGGCTACTCCGCTGACTAGCAGACACTGCTACTAGGCCCAAAGTATTGCCTGGGCTAGATGCAGTTAAAAATTTGTAATTAGATCTACAGGCAGTGTAGCTTGCTTAACAGCTAGGCTACTCCGCTGACTAGCAGACACTGCTACTAAGCCCAAAGTATTGCCTGGGCTAGATGCAGTTAAAAATTGTTATTAGATACAAAGGCGGTGTAGCTTGCTTCAGATGGGCTACTCTGCTGACTATGAGACAATGCTACTAGCCCAAAAGGATTTCCTGGGTTAGATGCAGTAAAAAATTGTTATTAGATACACAGGCGGTGTAGCTTGCTTCACAGCTGGGCTACTACGCTGACTAGCAGACACTGAAGCTTTGGAGCAGACCTCTGATTCCCAGGCTATAGTATGAGTAAACAGCTCTGCAGACTCAACCATCTATGTTACCCCAAGCCTTAGTGTTTGTAGTTTATTACGGTTAAAAGGGGGGTGGGCGACCCGACCCACCTGGAATTGACGATGCCAACGTCATGTAAAACACAGCAAGGGCACACCAAAAAGAGTCTCCATTTTTTTCAAAAATTGTGGCACAGACACCACTAAAGTGGCATCAATTGCCCCAGAGTTGCTTAAAATGGTTGGTGAGGTGATTTTCCAAAATCCTCAAGCTTTTAGTCTCCCCAGGATGACACAGGGGTAGAAAAGTCCTTGCGGATCCATGATTTGTTCATCTTTATGAACGTGAGTCTGTCTACATTCTCAGTGGACAGTTGTGTGCGCTTATCTGTCAGCACACCATCAGCAGCGCTGAACACACGTTCAGAGAGAACGCTGGCTGCGGGCACGACAAGATCTCCAAGGCGTGAGTGGCGAGCTCAGGCCATTTTTCCAGATTGGAAACCCAAAATGAGCAAGGGTCCAGTGACACAGTCAAGACTTCGATGTTCACATGGAGATACTCCTGTACCATCCGCTCTAGGCGTTGACTATGTGTCAGACTTCTTGGTAAGAATCATGCTTCCTTCCTCTGCCCTCCCCCCCCCCAACCTCGCACAACAGAAATGTGATCAAGGTCTCCCTCATCTGATGAGTCTTCCATGCCCATCGCCAGTTCGTCCTCCACTTCTTCCTCGGCTCCTGCACCTTCCTCAACAGTTTGGCTGCTACCATGCACCCTCGTTAATCCCTCTCCCCCACCCTCCCATGCCTGCCGCCTTGGTGCTGCCGACCGTCTGGACCTTCGAGATGTTATCCCTTCCGCATACGACTCCTCCTGTACTTCCTCCCCCTACTCTTGTCCCACCACCTGACTCCGAATACTGTTTAAAGTGTGCTCCAGCATGTAAATGACCGGAATAGTCATGCTGATAATGGCATCGTCAGCACTAAACATCTTCGTCGCCATTTCAAAACTGTGCAGAAGGGTGCATAGGTCCCTGATCTGAGACCACTCCTCCAGCGTGATTTGCCCCACCTCTGGATCTCGTTGGCCCAGGCTATACGTCATAACGTATTGCACCAGGGCTCGTCGGTGCTGCCACAGTCGCTGCAACATATGCAGAGTTGAATTCCATCGTGTCGGCACATCGCATTTCAGCCGGTGAACTGGTAGGCCCAACGACTTCTGTAGAGATGTAAGTCGTTGAGCTGCTGGATGTGAACGGCGGAAGTGAGCACACAGCGACCGTGTCCTCTGCAGAAAGCCATGTAGTCCAGGATAGTGGGCTAAAAATTGCTGGACAACCAGGTTCAACACATGAGCCATACAAGGCACGTGTGTGACATTGCCCCGGCGAAGGGGTCGCACCCAGGTTTGCAGCATTGTCGCACACGGCCTTCCCTGGCTTCAGGTTCAGTGGAGACAACCATTCATGAAACTCGGTCTCCAGAGCTGACCACAACTCCTCAGCTGTGTGACTCACATTTCCCAGACATTTCAAAGTAAACACCGCCTGATGCCGTTGAGCCCTGCTGCCAGCATAGTAAGGAGGTGAGCAGGATTCCTTCTGCGCAGTTAGAATGCGGGTGGCATTACCAGACAGGCTTTGGGTGCAGGTGGAGGACCGAGAGGAGGTTGAGGAGGCAGAAGTAGTGGAGGAACTTCTAGATAAAGAGGATTGACGCGCAACTCGTGGGGACAGCAAGACTTGGAGAGCAGCCCCTTGTCCTGCTGTCACCATAGTTACGCAGTGCCCAGTCAGAGACATGTAACGCCTCTGTCCATGCCTACTCGTCCAAGTGTCTGTGGTGAAATGCACCCTGTCACATACAGAGTTTCTCAAGGAAGCGGTGATGTTGTGTGCGACATGCTGGTGTAGCGCAGTCACAGCTTTCTTTGAGAAGTAGTGGCGACTGGGCATCTGGTACTGGGGCACTGCGACGGACATAAGGTCTCGAAAATCCTCTGTGTCCACCAGGCGGAAAGGCAGGATTTATGTAGCCAACAGCTTGCAGATGGTGAAATTCAACCTCTTAGCTTTGTCATGGCTAGGAGGAAATGGTCTTTTACTTATCCACATCTGAGGGACCGAGGGCTGGCTGTTGTGCTTAGATGGGGTTGAGTAGGATGTCCCCAGAAAACTTCCGGTCTGTGAGGAAAATGCAGGCGGACATGTTATGTTGCCTTGATTCAAAGGTGGTGCTCTCAATGTCGGACAGCGCTCAACACCAGCAGGTGTTTTCACTTCCAAATGAACTGACGACCTGCCAATCACACTGGCTGTTGCGGGTAAAGAGGTGGAAGGTCTGCGTCCAAAAACATGTGTGACTGCTGTCTCCCCAGTCACAGAGGATGAAGAGGCCGCGGATGCACAAGATGGGGCAGACGGTGGTTGGCCCGGCCCGCTAAGCCGCATTGTAGCACAGTGAGCTTCCCACTGCAAATATGCTTCATATCTATGTGACGGTTCATGCATGAAGTACTCAAACTATGGATTTTTTGGCCTCTACTTAGCTTTTGGTGACAAATGTTACAGATAACATGAGTTGGGTCATCCTTTGCGATCTCAAAAAATGCCCAGGCTCTGCAAGGCTTAGAGCCCATGCGACCTGAAGAGCCACCACGACTTGTGGTCAGAGGCAGAGTTGTGGTTGGGGATGCAGTTGTTGACATGATTCCAGTACTCTGTCTCTGTCCAGGAAGGCGCAACCTAACCTTGTCATCACTAGCATCCTCCTCCACCTCCTCTGCTGACCTCATCGACTGGCTGACTGTGGGTTGACTGTAAGTGGGATCTCCAACCTCTTCATCATCACCCTGTGTGTTCTCACACCCGTCTAAGAGCCAACCTCTCCCTGCCCTGACCGAAAAGTCAAGTTGTCGCTCCAATCAGGTATCTGAGTCTCATCATCGTCTTCCTCATTGTCTCCACCAAAAGGAGTTACAGTTTGGGAAGGAGGGTCTACATTATGCTCAGAACCTTCTTCATCTGGGCCTGGATCCGACTCATAAACATTCTGGGCATCAGTGCAGATCATTTCCTCGTCTGGATTAACAGAAGCTCTGGAGCAGACCTCTGATTCCCAGGCTATAGTATGAGTAAACAGCTCTGCAGACTCAACCATCTGCTCAGACGAGCAGTTGGAGACTTGGGAGCTGTGAGGAAGCAAGTGCGATTGGGGTGACACCTCTGAGGGCTGGAGTATTTGTGATGTTAAAGTTGAGGTGGAGAAGAGCCCACTTGAAGGAGCACTTGATATCCGTTGAAGCACCTGCTGTTTTTGTGCCTCATCTGGAATTTGTAGCAATGAGCGTGTCCGTAAGAAAGGGATCATATCACATTGTCCACGAAAAGAAGTAGACATCTTAGTTTGGCTGGAAGATGGTCTTTCTTCTGCAGATGTTACTTTTGCTTTACCACCTACCCCACGGACACAACCTTTTTTTCCCTTTCCAACACGCCTATTTCCCTTTCCACCAGCAGCAGGCCTTTTGCCACTCATTTTGGTGGTTAACTAATTGGCAACTCTGTAGTTGTTTGCACAAAAAACGATGGATGGAAACCAAGCAGAGCTGAGTGGCCAAACTGTGGTACTAGCCCAAAAGGATTGGCTGGGTTAGATGCAGTAAAACAATTTTATTAGATACACAGGCGGTGTAGCTTCCTTCACAGGTGGGCTACTCCGCTGACTAACAGACACTGCTACTAGGCCCAAAAGGATTTCCTGGGTTAGATGCAGTAAAAAATTAGAATTAGATACACAGGCTGTGTAGCTTCCTTCACAGGTGGGATACTCCGCTGACTACGAGACACTGATACTATGCCCAAAAGGATTAACTGGGTTAGATGCAGTAAAAAATTGTTATTAGATACACAGGTGGTGTAGCTTGCTTCATATGGGCTACTCCACTGACTACTAGACACTGCTACTAGGCCCAAAAGGATTTCCTGGGTTAGATACAGTAAAAAATTAGAATTAGATACACAGGCGGTATAGCTTCCTTCAAAGGTGGGATACTCCACTGACTACGAGACACTGCTACTAGGCCCAAAAAGATTTCCTGGGTTAGATGCAGTAAAAAATTAGAATTAGATACACAGGCGGTGTAGCTTCCTTCACAGGTGGGATACTCCACTGACTATAAGACACTGCTACTAGGCCCAAAAAGATTTCCGGGGTTAGATGCTGTAAAAAATTAGAATTAGATACACAGGCGGTGAAGCTTCCTTCACAGGTGGGCTACTCCGCTGACTACGAGACACTGCTACTATGCCCAAAAGGATTTCCTGGGTTAGATGCAGTAAAAAATTGGTAATAGATACACAGGTGGTGTAGCTTGCAACACAGATAGGCTACTACAATGACTAACAGACACTGCTACAGGCCCAAAAGGATTGGCTGAGCTACATTTCGCCAAATGCTGTGAAAAACACTTGCACAGCACTGGCACAGACCTGCCTGGCAAAAAGTGCTATGAATTGCTGTAACTTAGCCCTCAAAATGGCTGCAATTAGAACCAGTCCCTACTTCCTAAACCTATCTCTCTATGTAACTGGAAATTCGCTCGCAATTCACACAGTTATACTGTATAGCGCCCACAGCAGCAGCGGTGCCGTCTAACACGCAGCTGCAGCAGTGAGAAAAAGGTGGCGACGGGGAAAATGGCTGGATAGGGCAAGGACATGTGACATACACTGCCAATGACACATGCCCTTGCTTGTGTGAAAAAAAAGCACTTCGCTCCGTGTGTGCGCTGCTGATAGGCTGACAGACTGCACCGCCCCACTGTAAATGCGGGAAAGAAAAAAAAAATGGAGATCGGCATTATTTCTGCAGAGATCCATCCCCTGCCCCTCCCCCCGCCCCGCTGTACACTGAAACTGTCTATTAACATTGATCAACAGTATTACTGTGAAAAAAATACAGTTACGATTTTGGTGCACGAACAGTTATCGAACATAACCTCAAACAGCCGAATTTTTTGCAAATCGTAGGAGTTCGTCGAACGGCTCGAACACCGCCCAAAACAGCTCGAATTTGAGATTGGCGAACAGTTCGAGTCGAACAACGCTCATCTCTAGTGCTGGAGTAAAATGTGCCAAATTCATTAACGGGTTTTCCCACAAACAAAGTTAATTTTAAAGTTGATTTTAATAAATAGATCTTGGAATAATAATAACTTCCACAATTGGATGCGTTTAAATAAAATGTTCCTGTGCTGAGATAATCTTATAAATGTGCCCCTGCTGTGTACTGTGTAACGGCTGTGTCTGACCGTACAGGGACATGGTCTGATCATACCACATCTCCTGGGCAGGGGAGAACGCAAAAGAGTATACAGACAGTACAACAGGGGATCACAGCTGATTCTTTCTGTGAGATAAAGCATTTCCCTACCTGTTTTTAAAAAAATGTTTTACCTCAAAGAAATAATTAATTGTGATCCCATGCGGTAATGTCTGTATACTCTTTTCCTTCCTCCCCTGTGTCTTTTTTATTTGTTTGTTTTCTCAGACATTTACCTATAGGCTTCCCTAGAGAAAAATAAAAGCCCAGTAGTCTTGTGATTTCCTGCTAAGGACACATTTTATAAAATAAAATATAATATACAGTATGTGGTCTCTACCCCTATATTATGCAGATCTCTAATTATGTAAAAAAAAACCTGGTGATAGATTTCTTTGAATGGAGTAAGGCTATGTGCCCACAATGCAGAAATGAAGCAGAAAATTTCTGCAGCATTTCTGCATCTCCCTGGCAGAAAAAATGCATGCAGATTGTGCATGCGTTTTTCCTGCAGAATACATGCGGAATACATGAGGATTCACATGCGTACCCACATGCGTTAACGCATGTGTTTCCGCATGCGGACTGACAAGCACTTTCCAGGCGATAGCATCACTTGGAAAGTGCTTGACAACTAGGTCACACTATATAAATCCATGCAAACAGCATGGATTTATACAGTGTGACCGTAAAAATAAAAAAATAAAGCTATACTTACCCCCGATGCCCCGGCGTGTGCTGTCGCGCTCGTCCTGGCTTCTTCCGGGTTGCCGGCATCTCGCTAGACAGCCTGCGGTCACATGACCGCGACGTCATCTCAGGTCCTGGAAGGCAAGCGCTGCAGGGGCCGCCGGACAGGTGAATATAAACTTTATTTATTATTTTATTTTTTTTTTTACAGGTACAATGGTACCCAGGTCTGGATGGGAGTCTTCACTCCTCCAGAACTGGGTACCATCCTCACATAGAGACGCATAAAATCCTCTTGTACAAATGTACTGACACGGATTCTATGCGTCTCAATGCAAGTCAATGGCTTCCGCAAAATTAATGAACATGCTGCGGATTTATTTGCGCTGCAGAAACGCTGCGGAAAAATCCACAGCATGTGCATTGACATTGCGGAATGCCATTGGGGACCATGGGGTGCGGATTACCATGCGTTTTTGATGCGTTTCCGCTGCGGAAATTCCGCAGCATAAACGCATGAAAAATGCATCGTGTGCACGCAGCCTAACTCCTCTAATTGCTGCTGTTCCACTGTTTTTCGAACAGTTTTTCTTTTTTACTGTCACTCTCCCTTCTGAAGTTAAGGTCTTCTCTCACTGTCTCCCCTACTGATAAAGACGCAAACCTTTCCTTCAACCAAGTGAGTGTATACCACAGAATTTCTCCACTATGATAACAGTTCAGTGATACAGGTGCTTCTCACAAAATTAGAATATCATCAAAAAGTTAATTTATTTCAGTTCTTCAATACAAAAAGTGAAACTCATATATTATATAGAGTCATTACAAACAGAGTGATCTCTTTCAAGTGTTTATTTCTGTTAATGTTGATGATTATGGCTTACAGCCAATGAAAACACAAAAGTTAGTATCTCAGTAAATTAGAATACTTTATAACAACAGATTGAAAAATGTTTTTAAAATCCAAAATGTTGGCCTACTGAAATGTATGTTCAGTAAAATCGCTCAATACTTGGTCGGGGCTCCTTTGGCATCAATTACTGCATCAATGCGGCATGGCATGGAGGCGATCAGCCTGTGGCACTGCTGAGGTGTTATGGAAGCCCAGGTTGCTTTGATAGCAGCCTTCAGCTCATCTGCATTGTTGGGTCTGGTGTCTCTCATCTTCCTCTTAACAATACCCCATAGATTCTCTATGGGGTTAAGGTCAGGCGAGTTTGCTGCCAATCAAGCACAGTGATACTGTTGTTTATAAACCAGGTACTGGTACTTTTGGCAGTGTGGACAGGTGCCAAGTCCTGCTGGAGAATGACATTTCAATATCCAAAAAGCTTGTCGGCAGAGGGAAGCATGAAGTGCTCTAAAATTTCCTGGTAGACGGCTGCGCTGACTTTGGTTTTGATAAAATACAGTGGACCTACACCAGCAGATGACATGGCTCCCCAAACCATCACTAATTATGGAAACTTCACACTAGACCTCAAGCAGCTTGGATTTTGGCCTCTCCACTCTTCCTCCAGACTCTGGGACCTTGATTTCCAAATGAAATGCAAAATTTACTTACATCTGAAAACAACACCTTGGACCACTGAGCAACAGTCCAGGTCTTTTTCTCCTTGGCCCAGGTAAGATGCTTCTGGAGTTGTCTATTGGTCATGAATGGCTTGACACAAGGAATGTGACACTTGTAGCCCATATCCTGGGTACGTCTGTGTGTAGTGGCTCTTGAAGCAATGACTCCAGCAGCAGTCCACTCCTTGTGAATCTCCCCAAAAGTTATGAATGGCCTTTTCTTAATAATCCTTTCAAGGCTGCAGTTATCCTGGTTGTTTGTGCACCTTTGTCTACCACATTTTTTCCTTTTTTCCTTCCACTCAACTTTCCATTAATATGCTTGGATACAGCACTCTGTGAACAGCCAGCTTCTTTAGCAATGACCTTTTGTGGTTTACCCTCTTGTGGAGTATGTCAATGGCTGCCTTCTGGACATCTGTCAAGTCAGCAGTCTTCCCCATGATTATGGAGCCTACTGAAACAGACTAAGGGACCTTTATAAACACTTCTGTAGCCTTTGCAGGTGTTTTTTGTTAATTATTCTAATTTACTGAGATAATGACTTTTGTGTTTTAATTTGCTGTAAGCCATAATCATCAACATTAACAGAAATAAACATTGAAATAGATCACTCTGTTTGTAATGGCTCTATATAATATACGAGTTTCACTTTTTGTATTGAAGAACTGAAATAAATTAACTTTTTGATGATATTCTAATTTTGTGAGAAGCACCTGTATGTGACCATTTGGCGCCATAACTTTGGAATGGAGGGTGCACAGGAACAAAAACTGTTCCAGTGGAATAGCAGCAATTGGAGGAAGTACTGTGAAAGGTCCTCTTTAATAGCTGACAAAGAAAAAAAGACAAGAACATAAACGAGAGGGTGCTTTGACATTGCATTCTTGACCACGTTGAATGATCCCGTTGGGGTTTGTGTCCGAATTCCCTGCAAAATGGGATTTGGCGTCTGCCCAGATGGGGCCATAGACTATAATGGTGCAGACAGAGTCACAGTGTGCTCTGAGATGCATCATTTTCTGACATATACACCTAGTGGAGCCGGACAGTTAGACACAGCCTACTACGTCTGACTGTCCGCCTCAAATAGGTATATACGTCTGAAAATGATGCACATCAGAGCCAACGGTGATTCTGTTGGCACCATTATAGTCAATGGCCCTGTTGTAAGAACGAAGACCAGGGTGTAAGTACTTTCAGAACAAGGGATCCGGAACTGCCGGGGCCGTACCTCTGGTTGCAGGCGGAAGACAGACTTCCAGCACAGGAGTTAGGTGACTGGGAAGCAGGGGGTGTGTCCAGAGTGAGAGCTGGGAGGTCAGGTGACCGGAAAACTGGTGGCGTGGCTAGAGAGAGGGAGAGACGAGGACTTTTGCGCGGGAAAGCGAGAGTGGAGTGCCGCTCAGGAGAGGAGTGTGAGAGGGTCCAGGCTCCTGGCTCCAGTACTGGGAGCAAGATCTGAGTGCAGTGGACAGGAGGAGTCAAGCCGACTAGAGAGAGAAGAGACGAGCACTTGAGGTGCTGTGTTATGGACTAGGGGCTCAGTGGGTAAAACCGGAGACCGCCCGCTGCCGCCAGAAGACGGAGCATTGTTTTGGCGAGGAAGCCTGAAGAAATCAACACTGGCATCAGCTGGCAACTGCCTTGTGGAGGAAAAGAGTCAGCTAAGTGTAAAGACTGTCGGTTACAACCGGTTCGACTCTGCTATATCTAGTTAAACTGTGAACTGTCAGTTAAAGACTTTTACCTGCTACTCCCCTTGTTTTCCCCCATATTTTCCCTTGTTACTCCCTGCGTGGAGATTGACCTTGTTATTATAAACTTCCCCTGTTTATTAACCCTGTATTGGCTGCTCTGTGTTTCTGTGTCGCTGCATCTAAAGTACCCGTGTTACACTATCGCCGCATATGCCAGAACCCCGTTTTGCAGGGGGTTCGGATGCAAGCCCCGATGGGACCACTGATCGTGGGCAAGAACGCAATGTGAGAGGAGCCAAAGAGATAAGAAACTCATAAGACAAATTTATTTTCAGATAGATTGAGGATTCCTAGTGCCTTTCTCATTTTTTAAAGTTTTGTTTTATTAAAGTGTAAACGTGCATGTGGAATTCTCTTTTCCTCTCGTCATCTTTTCATATCTTGTGGAGTAAATGGAGCCTAGTAAACAACTATTAAATAGCCTCCAGTCTACAATGAGTTTTTTTTCAATAACACAAAGCTATTGTGCGATTTTTCAAGGTGCCTGCGAAGCGCAGAGAAGGGAACGTGTCAAAGGTAGAACAGCAAGAGAAAAGATCCAATCTCTACACAGCTAGATGGAAACTGAAGCACTAAGGCGTCAATGTCAAGGAAAGTCACAAAGTATAAAGAGAAAGAACTGAAGACTCAGAACAATAGTGAATAGATGATGCAGCTTTCTGCTGCGTGTATCACTCTCAAGGCCTCACCAAACCAAAGCCCCGCAGAGACGTATCATGTGGATGTGGCCACTAGAAAAATACTAAGAATGTAGGCAATATAGATGAGCGAGAAAGGCATGGAGGCAGATCTTTAGAGTATATCCTGCAAAGAAGTTCTTCGCAGTGCCTCATTTAAGAGCCCCTTCACTTATGGTCACAACTGAACATGTTCTAAATTTAGATGACCAACAAAGGATGCTTTGATGTGCGTCCTCCAGAAATTTTTGTGAATTATTTTGGCTCCCTGTAAGTCTATGCTGAACCTTTTAAACAGCCTTTATTTGAAAGATCAGCCAAACTACAAACATTCATTGGAAGACAGCGCTGTTTGAGGGATATCCTCATTAGGACAGATAAGAGTTCACAGAGTTTTTTGAAATTAAAAACTACAGATTTGTTCAGGTAAAGCTCTTTTTTTGAGGGGAAAGCGTGGAATTGCTGAAGGAGTTTTTCTTTTCCAGAAGCATTTATTGAAGAATTTTTTTCCCTGAAGGTTATGTTCACCCTGAGTTTTTTGAGGAATTTTTGGAACAGAAACTAAGCAGAAACTCTCCAAATCCTCCTCAAAAACTTAGATTACCAACTCAGTTTCCACTAGAAAAATTCAGCAAAAATTCAGTGTTTGGCTATGTGCTCACGATGCAGAAATGCTCAGGATTTTTTCCTGAGCGATTCTGCATCTTCCTGGCAGAAAAAACGCATGCGGATTGTACATGCGTTTTCCTGCCAGGGACAAGCGGATGTGAAGCGTTCTTCACTTGCATTTCCGCGTGCGGGTTGACAAGCGCTTTCCAAGCGATTTTAGCATCACTTGGAAAGTGCTTGTCAACTTGGTCACACTATATAAATCCATGCAACCGGCATGGATTTATATAGTGTGACCGTAAAAGAATGGTAAAAAATAAAAAATAAATCTATACTTACCTTCCGATGGCCCCCGGAGTCTTTATCCGCTCCTTCCTGGGTTGCCGGCAGCTCGCGGTACACTGAAGGACCTGCCGTCACATGACTATGACGTCAGCGCAGGTCCTTCAGTCCACCGCGATCTGCCGGCAAGTGAAGACAAGCGCAGCGGGGGCCATCAGAAGGTAAAACGTTTGGATTCCGCATGTACAGATCCAGTGATGCATAATCCATGCGTTCCAATGCAAGTCAATGGCGGCAAAAACGCAGCGCTTCCACAAAATAATTAGTAGTGCTGCGTTTTTTTCCGTAATGATAATCCGCAGCGGAAATTTCCGCAGCATGTGCACAGCACATGCGGATTATCATTGGGGAATATGGCAGGCCTTCTACCATGCGTTTTTTAACAGTTTCTGCAGTGTTTTTGCCGCCGCGGAAACGCTTAAAAAAATGCATCGTGGGCACACAGCCTTTGACTTGGCGTAAAACACCTTAATAAGTCAAAATATTTTTGTGCAACTCCAAAGCTGCTCAAAGATATTATGATATTTGGCATTTTCACATGAGTCTTGGCCAGCTACGCCAATATGGACATAGAATGAGAGGGAATGGGGCAAGTCTATGACCGCCTGCCAGATTCATACAAAGTTAATGGGGACAATTATGCTAATGATCAGTGTGTGAGCATAGTGTGATCTAATTCTAGCAGATGAGAAAATCAGAGCACACTTTGAGGAGAAGATGGAAAACAAAATGTATCCCTTTTGTCCATTGTGTGGGTCCGCGGAAAACAGACTGCACTCAGATGTCATCCGAGTGCAGTCCGATCTTTTCCATGCACCCATAGACTTGAATGAGTGAGTGGCATCCGATTTGAGCTGCATGATTTTTTCACATGCTGAATCAGTATGAGATAAAAATGCTGATCAGCACTGCGCCATAGAATAACATTGGTCCAAGTACTATCAGATAAAACATTAGTTCGATGTATAAGCTCATGTGTGAGCCCCAAAAAGCAGATTATAGTGTCTTATGCTAGTGTCCAACTCCTCAGAGACTCACATGTTCCCAGGAGCTTTGAATTCAGAACTTATTGACTGGAGATGATTGAACTGCCCGAGGCCTAGGTAAGTTTTGGTTACTGCTTACTACTTTTTATTTTTACTATTTCTAAAGTTAATTCACATGGATCCACATGTTAGACTCTTCTCGAGCAAACAAATCCCAGATATTCCTAAAACAAAACAGAGGTAAATCTCCATAAACAGCAGGTGAAATAAGTATTGGGCACGTCAGCAATTTTCCAAGTAAATGTATTTCTAAATGTGCTATTGACAAAAAATTCTCACCAGCAGTCGGTAACAACCCATCCAATCCAAACAAGTAAAGAAATCAAACCATAGATGTACATAAATTAAGTTAAGTTATGTGTAATAATGAGAAGTTACAAAGGGAAAAAGTATTGAACACTTGAAGAAACAAAGGTACAAAAAGCCATGGAAAGTTATGACACCAGATGAAATCTATAAGTAATTAGAAAACAATCCTGACACTTAGTGAAAGATAATATCAGTTGGTTCAACTGATGGCCTATAAAAAGGTATCTCATTACCAAGGTGCCACACAAGAAACATCTAATGATGTGTCAAAGCAGTGAGCTGTTGTTAGAACCCTCATGTTTGTTTTTTCCATTTTGTGTTTTGCGGTCACGTGACCATCTGCCTTTATATTCCAGCTCCGCCTTTGTGGCTGTGCTGGACTTCAGTGTTTGACTGTTTCTCTAGCCTGGTGCTTCGGTGCCTTTCTCTGTCAAGTTCGCTTGGTCCTCTGGGACCTCTAGTACATTTTTGTCAGTTTGTCTTTTTGTGTTCTGCAACAACTTCTCTGTTCAGGAGGTGTCCCATTTTTGTCCCAGTCCTTAGTTCTTTTAGGGACCCCTCCCTTAATTCTATAGGTCTTCGTTCAGACTAGCCGAGGACTAAGGCGGGTCTGTTCACTAGGAACAGGTAGCCCGCTACATCATAGGGATTCAGCTTAGTCTTACTGTAGGGACAGCTTTCCCCTATCTTTCCTTAGTACATATTGCAGATCATAACAGCTGTCTCAACACCTTTGCAACCTTATTGTTGCAAAACATATTGATGCCATTGGTTACAGAAGAATTTCTAAACTACTGAAGGCTCCAGTGAGCAATGTTGGGGCCATAATCCATAAATGGAAAGAGCATTATTTCACCATTAACTGGCCACAACCAGGTTCTCCCTGCAGGATTTCAAACACAGGAGTGAAAAGAATTATCAGAAGAGTTGTCCAAGAGCCAAGGACCACCAGGCCAAAAGGCACTGCATATTACCCCAAAAACACCATACCTACAGTGATTTTTGGAGGTGGGAACATCTTGTTGTGGAGCTGTTTCAGCATAAAGCACTGGCAAACTTCATATAACTGAAGGAAAGATGAATGGACAAATGTACCGACACATTCTAAATAAAAATCTGCTGCCATCTACCAGGATAATGAAAATTAAACGAGGGTGGTCATTTCAGCAAGACAATGATCCCAAACACACAGCCAAGGAAGCTCTCAATTGGTTTCAGAGAAAGAAAATAAAGCTGCTGGAATGGCCCAGCCAATCACCTGACCTGAATCCAATAGAAAATTTATGGAAAGAACTAAAGCTCAGAGTTCATAGAAACAACTCATGGAACAATCAAGATTTGAAGGGTGCTTGTGTGGAAGAATGGGTCAAAATCACACCTGAGCAATGCCTGCGACTAGCTTCTCCATACAGCAGGCATCTTGAAGCTGTCATCATCAACAAAGGCTTATGTACAAAGTATTAAAGAAATTTAAGTAAATGTGTTCAATACTTTTTCCCTGTGTCATTTCTCAATATTACACATAAATTAATTCATGGATATCTATGGTTTGATTTTTTTGCCTGTGTGGATTGGATGTGTTGTTACCTACATCTGGAGAACTAGAGAATTATATTTACTTAGAAAATTGGAGATGTGTTCAATACTTTTTTCTCCCGCAGTACTTGCTGGTAGTTTGGATAGCTGTTATGAGCTCATGGAAGGGACACTTTGTGAATATTAACCATTAAACTTGCATAGCTAATAATGAAACATCAAACTCCTGGATTGTGAAGAAGTGGATTTTTAACACATATTAGTGTACAAGGCTGCAGAATATGTTAGCATTATATAAAAAGACAAAAAGATTGGCAGCAACATAGAGGACCAGTGTTTAGCATTGTTGCTTGCTGTACTGGAGTCTAGGGAGTAACACCGGCATGGAGATTGTATGTTCTCCTGATGCGCAAAAGGTTCAGAACTGTTGCTGTTTATAATTGTGTTTGGTAATGAAAAAGCCAATGATCAATATCATTAACGGAGTTGTAATGTTTCACTGAGTGGGCATTAGAAATAAGCAAATCAATTCAATACAAAACTGACGCGATTTCAAATTTTATTAAATTTGCAGTTTAAACTATTTGTGATTTGATTAGCGGGAAATGCCAGTTGACTTTTTACACATTGTAGAAAATTGTATCAGTCACAGAAGACAGAAGACTGCCATGATAGCAGGCATGGTCACACTGGTTTCTCGATAATGTCTTGCTGTGATCACATCACATGATATAAAGCAGCCAATCAGGAGGGATTATCATAGCCTGTATAAAAGCATAGGCAGGGAATGCAGAAGCTATTTTAAGGTAATTTAGAATAGAGCGAGAACCTCAGGGCTTATAGTTCAGCAATAGAGACAGGAAGAGGAAGCCCTAAAACATTGGACAAATACTCCAGACAGCAATTTATTATGTATCTACAGCAACGAAGAAAATGAGAGTAGTAGTCTGTGAACAAGAGAGAGATAGCAGAGGCGGCAGCAGCAGTGCGATTGGTCTGCGATTGTGTTAAAGAGTCTTTGCAGTGCAACTGGAGGTTTTGCAATATTGCTATTTGCAGCAAATAACATTTTTATTAAAAATTTGACGAACCTAGTAAATTTAAATTTGAATAGATTTGATCATCCCTAGTGGGCATATTTAAAAAATCTCTAGTGGAGGCATATTTAAAAAAAATCTCTAGTGGACATGCTTAAAAATTGTTATGGGTTTGCGAAAATCAATGATAATTCATTCAATATTAAATACAGTTTGGAGAAACAGCAATTGCTTTCCTGATTAGATTTACACAATGGGAGAGGGAGAGTGAGATTACTTAATCTACATGAGGGACAAGTGTTAACCTGCTGTTTGTGAATTAGCAAATGTGTAGGATGAGATAGAAATCTTATGTCTTGCAAAAACATGTCCTTCTACTGGGTTGGCCTTATCTATCATGTACATACAGGATGCAAATCATAAAGGACAGTCATTAGATTACTAACAGCTAAAAGTCTAATGAATATATTTGTGCATGTATGTAAGGAGGATAGAGAGAGGATGAATAACGATGTTCCAGCATCCAAACAAAGCCAGGACATAAGGTAATGGTCTTTATCTGGTCATCTCCTCCGTGAACATACAGTATATTCATAGGTGAGCAACGCATGCATGTTTGTTTTAATAGGGACGATATGTTGTCAGATTTCTCTGTCTGAATCAGAGGATCGGCCACATTATAATCCAATCTGTACCTACCCTTCGGCCCCCAAACAAGACATTTTGGAAGAAATAATGGGCGCTGTAAACAACAGATTTTCCAACATAGCTCTTATATCCATTGCCAACTTAAAAGGATTTTCCCACCAATAAAGTTCATTTTAAACAACATTTTAATCAATAGAGCTTGGTATAATAATACATTTCACCATCGGATGTGTTAAAAAAATGTTCCTGTGCTGAGATAATCCTCTAAATGTGCCCCTGCTGTGTACTGTGTAAGGGCTGTGTCTGACTCTATAGGGACATGGTCTGATTATACCACATCTCCTGGGCAGGCGAGGAAGCAAAAGAGTATACAGACAGAACAGCAGGGGATCCCAGTCGATTCTTTCTTTGAGGCAAATCATTGCTTAAAAACAGGCACGGAAATGTTTTCCCTCACAAAAAGAATCAGAGGCGATCATGCTGTCTTGTCTGTATACTCTCTTTTGCTTCACCCCTGCCCAGGAGCTGCGGTATGTTCAGACCATGTTCCTGCACGATCAGACACAGCCATTACACATTACACAGCAGGGGAACATGTATAAGATTATCTCAGCACAGGAACATTTTTTTAACACATCCAATTGTGGGACTTATTATTATTCCAAGATCTATTAAATAAAATGTACTTTGTTCTTGGGACAACCCCTTTAAAAGGGGTTCTCACCAATGTTAATCAGCGATCCACAGGATAGAAGGGTGTCCACCTCTAGGATACTCACTGATCCTGAGAATGGGGGTCCCGTGCTCTGTGTGAATGGAGTGGAAGTTAAGATGCCTGTCTACTACTCCATTCCCTTCTAATGTATACTGTAGGTCTGTATAATTAAAAGTGTCCACCTTTCCCATAGAAAGTGAAGGAAGCAGTGGTCATATGGGGTACTCATGGCTCACATTCTTGGGATGAGTGGGGGTCCCAGTGGTTGAACCCCTACAGATCATACATTTATCAATTCCTTTAGTAATGGGTTTACACAAACTATCCAGAAAAAAAACCCCAGATATTGTTGTGATGGATTTCAATAACTGACCGGTAAAAAAACAGACCAAAGTAGTGATCTGGCAGTGGCAACTCTTAAAAGCTAAAAAGATTCATCTAGCTAAAAATAACATTCCAATACACCTTGTTCTTGTATTTTCACACTTCTGATGGAAAAAAGACGGCACACAACGAGACAGATGGGAAAAGTAACTCTGCCACTAGGGAAGGAAACAAGGGTGCATCCCTGATACTTGCCATGTGCCACCCTGAGCTCCTGTGGCATCCCTAGATGGGCTTTCACTAGTGATGAGCGAGCATACTCACAAGTACTCGGTACTCACCCGAGTATCTCAGTACTCGAGATGCTCGGAGCTCGCCGAGTACTTGCGAGATGCTCGGGTGGATGCTCTGGTCCCCTCCTTTTTAGAGCTCCAATCAATATGCAAGGGTTGCCTGCCACTCACTGTAATGCCGCATCCATGTTGGTTGTGGCATTTCAGTGATGGCCTGCCCGCACAGGGTCATCAGGTCTATATCAGACATAGCGCTGCTGTGCTCATCAGTCTACTCCACAATCAGCCAGTGTAGGGAGAGGTGCTGCTGAGCTAGGGAGAGATTTGGTTGTGTATTAGGTAGTGTAAGGAGAAAACAAGTACATTACAAATATCCATATTAATAAACAGTCCTTATGAGGACTAATCCATCTGCAGAGATATCAGGCAGGCAGTGTATATAGCAGACTGCAGTGCATATAGCACAAGAGGCTCCATTCCAGTTCGGCCTTCTGCTGCTGTTAGATATTTCTAGACAAAGGCCCAGGTCTCAGGGGCCAGGAATATTTTTTCTTGGATTTTAATCCTCATTATTTGCTTATAAAGCAATCCAGAGAACACCATTTTTCTGCGCTATTTGCTTGTTGGCACTGCAGAATACAGCCAGGTCCTTTCCATATTACAGCGCTAAAAATCCAGCTATTTAAAACGGTGGTTTGTCCGTCACACGGATCACATATAATTGTGCTGAAAATACTGCCATTTTTGGCCTCCATTCAAATTTTTTTTCAGTGTGTCAGCAAAGTTTTTGGCATCGGTTTGCTGTTCAAAATAGTTACCTACAGGCCAGGTATTTAAAACTGTGGTTTCTCCATCACACGGATTACATATAACTTCACTCCAAATTCAGCCATTTGTAGTGAGCGTGGAAGATATTGTCCTCCATTTAAAATGGGCAAGGCGCATGGCAAGGGACAGGGAACTGGACGTGATGGTGATGGTGCATGCCAAGGTCGAGACCGTGGGCAAGCTGAAATTGTGTCACAACAAACACCCACATCTTCTCGCCCGACCTTCCTGTCCCAATTCCTAGGGGACCGCAGCACACCACTATTGAACCCAGAGCAGTGTCAAAAGGTTGTTGGTTGGATAGTGGATAATGCTTCCAGTCACTTAGCCACCACCACCACCCTGTCTTCCACACGGTCAAGTCTTAGTAGCCGTGAGTCTGGACCGCATATTCCTCACCTTAATCCTCCTTCCTCCCACCATGCCGAGTGCCCGGAGACAACTGATCCCACACTTGGACGCTTTGAAGAGCTGTTCACTTTTCCATTTATAGATTCGGGCCTCTCGCCCGGTCCACTTGAAGCGGGGCAAGAGGAGATCACATGTAGCGATGCCCAAATATTTTAGCAGCCAAGGTCACACAAAGGCAACGGTGGGAAAGTGTCACAAGAGGTGGACAATGATGAGACACAATTGCCAGAAAGTCAGGAGGAGGACCAGGGTGTGGAAGTGAAAGACGAGGTGGTGGATGATATAGTAACTGACCCAACCTGGCAGGAGGACATGCAGAGCGAGGACAGCAGCACACAGGGGGAGCGAGGCAGAGCACTCCAACAGGCGGGAAGAAGCAGTGTGGTGGCCGCAGACAGAAGGCAGGCAACCGTTCCCTGTAACACCAACACGAAGGAAGTTGCCAGTACATCTGTGAGGTCTTCCCAAGTCTGGTTGTTTTTTAAAGACTCTGCCGATAACAGCAAAAAGGCCATTTGCACCAACTGCCAGGCCAGCATCAGCAGGGGTGGCAAAACTAGCAGCCTGACGACTACCAGCATGATCAGGCACATGGCAGCAAAGCACCCGACTTTGTGGGCCGAAATCCAGGGTCCAGGAACAGTGTCTGCGGGTGGCACCATTACTTCTTCCACTGTTGTGCATGCAAGCCAATCCTCTGTCCATGGTGCATTCTAAGATGCCTCCTGCCCTGCACTTGTCGTTGCACACTCTCAAGTAGCAGCATCAGGAAGCACGTCCACGTCCTTGTCGCAGGGCAGAGCTCAGTTGTCCATACCCCAGTCCTTGATCGCAAGCACAAATATGCAGCCAATGCCCCACAGGCCACACTACTAAATTCCCACATTTCACGACTGCTTGCGCTCGAAATGTTGCCCTTCAGGCTCGTGGAGACGGAAGCATTCCGCAATCTGATGGCAGCGGCCGTCCCTCGGTACTCGGTCCCCAGCCGCCACTATTTCTCCCGGTGTGCCGTCCCAAAACACGTGTCCCAAAACATTAGCCGTGCCCTCAACAAATGCAGTTACCGGGAAAGTCCACCTAACCACGGACACATGGACAAGTGCTTGTGGGCAGGGACGGGACATCTCGCTGACGGCACACTGGGTTAACATAATGGAAGCCGGGACCCAGTCGGACCTTGGGACAGAACACGTCCTCCCGACGCCAAGGATTGCGAGCCCTAGGTCAATCAGGGTTGCCCCCACAGTCTACAGCTCCTGCACCTCATCCTCCTCAGCCTCCTCTTCCTCTTCAGCCTCCATCTCTGAAATGACCACATCATTCACAAGCTGGAAGCACTGCTGCACTGCCTCGGCCAAGCGGCAACAGGCTGTGCTTAAGCTAATATGCTTAAGTGACAAACCGCACAATGCTGAAGAGTTGTGGACAGCTCTGAAAGAGCAGGCAGATCTGTGGCTGACACCGCTGAACCTACAGCCAGGCATGGTCGTGTGTGACAATGGCCGGAACCTGGTGGCGGCTCTGAGATGACGCGAGCTCATACACGTAACATGCCTGGCCCATGTGCTTAATCTCATGGTTCAACGGTTTCTCAAATCCTACCCGGAGCTGCCCGATCTGCTTGTTAAAGTACGCTGCCTGTGTGCCCATTTTAGAAAGTCAGCTACAGCTTCCGCCGCCCTTGCCATGTTTCAGCAGCGTTTGCAGCTTCCGGCTCACAGACTGGTGTGTGATGTCCCCACGCGTTGGAACTCTACATTGCAGATGTTGGGAAGGATTTGTGAGCAGAAGAGAGCAGTTGTTGAGTACCAGCATCAACAAGGCCGTCAGTATTCAGTTCAGACTCCACACATAAGACCTCAGGAGTGGACATGGATGTCAGACATATGTACCATCCTCCAAAACTTTGAGGACTCCACCAAGATGGTGAGCGGCGATGACGCCATAATTAGCGTCACCATCCCGCATATCTGTCTTCTGAAATGCTCTCTGCTCACAATCAAAGAGGATGCATTGCAGGCGGAGCACGATGAGATGGAGCAAGGAACCATACAGGGTGATTACACACAGCCCAGCCTCATCTCATTCCAACGTGGATTGGGTGACAATTAGGAAGAGGAGGAGGAGGAGAAGGAAGAACAGGAGCTAGTGACGGTACTATAGACGGTACTACCTGCACAGCTATCATACCGTCTGTTCAGCGTGGATGGCCAGAGGACAGAGAGGAGGAGGAGAGCATGGTCAGTCATCCTCTTGTTGAGGGAAGTCTTGCCTGTTAGCAGTCTGGCATGCATGGCTGAGTTTTTGTTACGGTGCCTTTCCCATGACCCTTGCATTCTCAAACTTTTGGGTGACAGTCATTACTGGATGGTGCCACTTCTAGACCCATGCTACAAGGAGAACTTTATATCTCTTATTCCTGAGGCGGACAGGTCTACAAAAGTGGGGCTGTACCAGAAGGCCCTTGTTGCGGAACTATTAAAATAATTTCCATCTGAAAAAGCTGGCAGCAGAGGTCACAGTTTGTTGGACAACCAAGGAGTACATGTGAGAGAGACACAACTTCAATCCAGCAGAGGCAGGGGAACACTGTCAAAGTTCTGGGAGAATTTTCTCAGCCCCTCCCATCGCACAAGCCTTGAGGCGTGGGGTACGCTCACAAGGAGTTCAAAGTTTGGGAAGATGCTGAGGGAGTACCTTGCCGACCATACCAATGTCCTCTGTGCCTTACAATTATTCGGTATCCAAGTTGCCTACGTGGAATGAACTGGCTCTCTATGCCTTGGAGGTCCTGGCCTGCCCTGCCGCCAGCGTTTTATCAGTGCGGGTTTTTAGTGCCGCTGGTGGAATTATAACTGATAAGCTCATCCTCCTGTCAACTGAAAATGCTGAAAGGCTGACTCTTATAAAAATGAACAAGGGCTGGATTGGGCCAGACTTCTCAACACCTCCGAATGATAGCAGTGTAACAAACTCAAATCCAGTGTCTTTTTTTGGGAGGTGTATTCCCATGCACCTCTTCACACCCACACATGGATATGCGCTTTATGATTTTGGCTATTATGCTCTTATGCTCCTCCTTCTCCTCATCCTTATCCTCCACCACCATATCACCAGGGTGACCGTGGTCCGTGAAGCAACACCCACATAATTTTTTAAAGGGTGCTTATGATGCCCGTAAAAAATTTTTTTTTAT
The DNA here is from genome assembly GCF_046119375.1 of Phyllobates terribilis. Lineage (NCBI taxonomy): Eukaryota > Metazoa > Chordata > Amphibia > Anura > Dendrobatidae > Phyllobates > Phyllobates terribilis. The sequence goes on along the minus strand of NW_027362762.1, from coordinate 120,238,636 downwards.
ACAGCATGCTCATGTATACCCCCCTGTGGTTAATGTTTGTCAGCCCATACACCTAGTGCATGGACATTACAAGTATAGGAGTCCCTCTCCTTTCTAATGGGAACATTTTTTTATGAGGCCCTCCTCCACGTCTCTTCCAAGGGGCATTGGAGTGCCTCCCAATTTTTGGCAGCCCTTGCATTCACTGCATAGGCAAACACAATGGGAGACCCACTTCCTAATAATGGGAACATTTTTTTCAGGAGGCTCTCCTCTACGTCTCTTTCAAGGGGCATTGGAGTGCCTCCAAATTTTTGGCAACCCTTGCATTCACTGCATAGGCAAACATAATGGGAAACCCACTTCCTAATAATGATAACATTGTTTTCAGGAGGCCCTCTGACCTCCACGTCTTTTCCAAGGGGCATTGGAGTGCCTTCAAATTTTTGGCAACCCTTGCATTCACTGCATGGGCAAGCACAATGGGAGACCTACTTCCTAATAATGGGAACATTGTTTTCAGGAGGCCCTCCTCTACGTTTCTTCCAAGGGGCATTGGAGTGCCTCCAAATTTTTGGCAACCCTTGCATTCACTGACTAGGCAAACATAATGGGAGACCCACTTCTTAATAATGGGAACATTGTTTTCAAGGGCCCTCTGACCTCCACGTCTTTTCCAAGGGGCATTGGAGTGCCTCCAAATTTTCGGCAACCCTTGCATTCACTGCATAGGTAAGCACAATGGGAGACCTACTTCCTAATAATGGGAACATTGTTTTCAGGAGGCCCTCCTCTTAGTCTCTTCAAAGGGGCATTGGATTGGGGTGCGTCCAAATTTTGGGCAGCCCTGCCACTCACTGCATACGCAATAACAGTATAGGAGACCCACTCTTTAGTAGTGGGAACAATAAAACATAGCCGGCTGATGGCTCTCTAAGAATAGTGAGGGCCGACTGCTGGCCTTTTAAGAATAGTAAAGGCAGCCTGATGGCTCTATAAAAATAGGCTTTGTGACTTTCAGAGTCCCTCCTTCATAAATGAAACACGATGTGTCTGATGATATCTCACACACCACATAGCAAGATAAGGTTGTAAAATGTTAAAATGACATTTCTTGGTGAATGCATTTGTCACGGTTGAAAGCAATGCAAAAGTGAAAATTGCATCAGAAACACTACGTGTGAACATAGCCCAAGGTGTGGAGGAGCATTTTTGTTTTTGGTTATTTATTTTGCTTTATATACAAGTCATTACCCTGGAAAGGATGTTCCTTAACATATTTCCCAGGAAAATCCATTTTGGTTTCGTTTTTGTATGTTTTATTGTGAGTCCATAAAAGTGGCGTAATACCTCTAACAACGTTGTTGACAGAAGTGACCTGGGAGTCAAATGCTTCCAGGGGTCTTCCCCATGTCATTTGTTCCCATTGATTTGGGAAATTTTTAGGCCCTCTGCATACCGCCGGGGGGGAGCCGCCTGAAAAATGCTCGAATTTCCCATAGACTTACATTGGGCTCATTGCTCGGGTCGAGCGCCGAGTATTCCAATGTGCTCGACCCAAGCATCGAGCACCCGAGCATTTTAGTGCTCGCCCATCACTAGCTTTCACCCCATGCAGCGATCATGTTCCTATCCTTGTCTTACCCTGAGTCTTACCCTGGCTAGTGAGTAGAATAGTAGAATCGATAGTCCTTCTCTAACATGAAGACACACAGGGGAAACAAACAGGGACAAAATAAACTGTAGTCATACAAAAATACTCACAAACAAGTGGAATATAGGGAAGGAGAATGGGAGGCAAACCAAAAGGGAATAAGGATAAGGAGACAAAAACCCAAACCAACTTCACACAGATATCTGAAACAACTCCAAATGCCTGCTCCAAACTCAACTCACTCCTCCAACTCCTAACCAGGTAGTTGTAAAGCTATCACTGGCAACTCCCAAGAGCAACAGGTGAGCATATATACCAGAGGGGTGTGGCAAACTCAAAACAGCTGAGACAATGTAATAGTGGGGAAGGGCGTAGCCTTCCCTTGGTACTGAGATCGTTAAAAGGAGTGTTCCTGAAGTCATACCTCTCTGAACTGTTGGTAGACCAAGCTAAGGGGTTAGCTTTACTGGTCCAGTCAGTAGGGTAAAGGGGGAACTTAGTGCCCGGATCAAGCCTTGAATGATATAGAGCTTGTTCCTGGCATAATTTGTTGTGGGCTGCAGTACCTGTAAACGGCCACAAGATGCCACTGTTCTGAGTGCAGGTGTCAGGTTGAGTCTGCTAGCAGGGTTGCAGGCAGTGATGAGTTAATGCTGTGTGATGACAGCTCACTGGGGGTGGGCACATTGGCAAAAAGCCTCGGTTTTAGTGTCCAGAGGCCATTAAGAGACAGTACGGGGAATCGTGCGGGCAGCCTGACTATAGTGGCTGCTAGGGTAGACGGGAGCTCTACACCCTCAGACAGTGGGATCACTACTGTGCAAGTCTCCTCACGCAAGAGCAAGAGTCCTGTTAGCTGGTCGGAGAAACTCATCAGAGCTAATGAGGACTCGAGGCACTTCTAGTCTGCAGGAAGCAGAAGAAGATAAATAGGACTCCAGGCTAGGACGTGGTGGAGATATTTGATCCAGGTCAATGTTAATGTTACAGAAGAGTCTCGTGGACTAGAGATAGAGTCACAAGAGATGCTTCACTTAAAGAGGGAACCAGGGCTGAAGATGTTGTCAGTGCCTGTGAGAGAGATGATAGCCTGTCGGAGCTTATCCATTATATCTGCCTGTAAATACTGTATATATCCCTCTTCCCCAAGTAAAGTTCAAGTTCTGGTTCAGAACCTCGTGTCCTCTGAATTTATTGCTGCCCTGGTCCCAGAAGAGAAATGCCTGGAGACAGCCGCGATCGGATGGCTTGAAGTAAGTGAAGAGCACTACATACACAGCCACACTTCAGAGGGAGGACACGTATTGTCTGTAGGGTGCCATAGCGAGTGGGGACTACAGCTCGCCCACGACTACCTCGCTCGGGCACCTTACAACAACTCGATGGAGAGCTCCAGTAGATAAACAAAACTGTTTAACCCTTGCAATAACTGAGAAAGGGAAACTTGCACTGCTAATAGGAAGGTGAAGCAGTTCTAATCAGTGCAATGTCCCCGTGACAGGTATTCTGAGTTTTTAAAGTGGCAAATTATACAGTATCCTTATCTCTAGGTCAGTGTGAAGAAAGGTTACAAAAATCGCCTCTCACTCTGGAGGACCTGTCCTCTCCTACATTACACAGACAACCACTGATTTTTTTTTGTCCTGTAATAGCTCTGCAGGGAAATTCAATGCTAATAAGTTTTCCTACAAATCACAACTGATGTTGGGGGGCCCAACAGTTGGACACTTTGTGGTTTGTTTATTGTCAATCCTGCCAGCAAAAAGGGATTATCCAAAGAGGAAAACTCATTTACCAGTTACAAAAGATTAGGCACACGATTCAGGGATATTATTATTACTGTTCTGACAACGATTCAGGGATATTATTATTACTGTTCTGACAATACTCCAGCCTTTAAATATTTAGCATCCATACCCTAGTTGTTGTAGCTGAGGCTCTTTTCTCATTATTGTTTTTTGTCATGGAATCAAAAATGGGGTTGACTTGTTGACTACAGCATTCTTCTTGTTGTCAGGTATATTACAACCCCTGCGAAAATCTGACAGGCCCAACTGTAAATCAGTGGCATGAATTGAGATCTGTTAATATCAGCTCGAGAACTCATCTATCATACACTATATGGACAAAAGTATTGGGACACCTCCACATTACACCTACAGGGAGCTTTTATTACATACCATTTTATATCCATAGGCATTAATAAGGAATTGGCTATTACTTTGCAGCTAGAACAGCTTCCACTCTTTTGGCAAGACTTTCTACTACATTTTGGAGGTGTCATTGGGAATTTTTGGCCAATCCGTTCATTCAGTAAGCATTTATGAAGTCGGTCACTGGTGCTGGAGGAGAGGGACTGGCTCACAATCTATGTTCTAGTTCGTCCAAAAGCTGTCCAATGGGATTGAGGTCAGAGCTCTGCTCTTCCAAAACAAACTCACCCATTTGAGCCTTATGCCTTTCTAGACCTTGCTCTGTGCAATGTACAGTTATTGGGGGGAAAAAAGGGCCTTTCCCAAACTGATCCCACAACTATCCAAATTAGCTTGGTATACTGAAGCATTTACATTTCTCATCACTAAAGCTAAGGGGACTAGGCAAACCCCTGAAAAACAACCACACATTATTATCTCTGTGCTTTACAGTTGGCACAATGTAGTCAGGCAAGTAATGTTCTTCTGGTATTCGAAAATTTAAACTTCTCAGCAGCCAATACTACTTAAAGGGGATATCCAGGACTTTGTAAAAAAAAATGTGCCTAAACACTCACAGGTAAGTATTGTGCCCAGCGCCGTTCTTTGCTGACACAGAGCGGTCACAGACTGCTCCTGACAGCGATTCAGCTGCCTCTGCTGACGTTATGTGGACAGAGCAGCAGATAATTTTCAGCTCTGCTCTGTTGACTGGGCGTGACTGCCGACGTCATTCTGATTGACATCCGGATCCCCACTACCTAACTGGAGGAGCCAGCTATCAATCAGCATGGCAACAGCAGTCACGCCCCGTTGACATAGCAAGGCGGGAAAGAAGTCGCTGCTCTGACAACTTGATGTCAGCAGAGGCAGCTGAATTACTGGCAGGAGCTGTCTGTGATAGCTCTGTGCTGGGGAAGAACAGCGCCAGGCACCATAGGCAGGTAGGAAACAACTACCTGCCTGTTAGTGCGTAGGCACATTATTTTTTTTTTACAAACTCCCAGATATCCCTTTTAAGCAGGGCCGGCGTCAGCACCCGGCTCACCAGGGCAAGTGCCGTGGCCCTGAGCATGCCCGGGTGCCCACTTGTGAGTCGGGGGAGCCCAGTGCCAGCGCCTGCGAGTGGGCCCCCCACTTGAAATACTTACTTCTCCCCATTCCTCCACAGCTCCGGCGTCTTCTGACACTCTGACTTCTCAGGTCAGAGGGCACGATGACGTCATTACAGCACGCCCGCTAATCTGAGCATCACAGCGCAGAGTGCCGGAAGACAACGACTCTGAGGAGTCCAGAGCAATGCAGCAGCTAGCGAGGAGAGGTGAGTATATATATAAAAAAATAAATAAATAAAATATATATATGGAGCATTATATGGGGCTCATACTGCATGGAGCAATATATGGAGCCCATACTGTATGGAGCAATATATGGGGCCCATACTGTATGGAGCAATATATGGGGCTCATACATCATGGAGCATTATATGGGGCCCATACATCATGGAGCATTATATGGGGCCTTTACTGTATGGAGCATTATATGGGGTCCATACAGTGTGGAGCAATATATAAGGCCCATTCTGTATGGAGCAATATATGGGGCCCATACTGTATGGAGCAATATATGGGGCCCATACTATGTGGAGCAATATATGGGGCCCAATCTGTATGGAGCAATATATGGGGCCCATTATTCTGTATGGAGCATTATATGGGGCCCATTATTCTGTATGGAGCATTATATGGGGTCTATTATTCTGTATGGAGCATTATATGGGGCCCATTATTCTGTTAGGAGCATTATATGGGGCCATTATTCTGTATGGATCATTATATGGGGGCCCATTCTGAATGGAGCATTATATGGGGTCCAGTATTTTGTATGGAGCATTATATGGGGTCCATTATTATGTATGGAACATTATATGGGGTCCATTATTCTTTATGGGACATTTTATGTGGAGCCATTATTCTGTATGGAACATTATATGGGGGCCATTATTCTGTATGGAGCATTATATGGGGCCCATAATACTGTATGGAGGACAATGTGGTGTCCATAATACTGCACAGAGGACTATATGGTGCCCATAATATTGTATGAATTATGTGGTGCATATAATACTGTATAGAGGTCTATGTGGTGCCCATAATATTGTATGGAGGACTATGTAGTGCCCATAATACTGTATAGAGGACTTTGTGGTGCCCATAATACTGTATAGTGGACTATGTGGGGCCCATTACACTGTATGGAGAACTATGTGGGGCCCATTACACTGTATGGAAGCCTATGTGGGGCCTATTATACTGTATGGAGGACTGTGGGGCCAATTATTCTGTATGGAGGACTATGTGGGGCCCATTACAGTGTATGGAGGACTATGTGGGGCGAAGTATTCTGTATGGAGGACTGTGGGGCCAATTATTCTGTATGGAGGCCTGTGTGGGGCCTATTATACTGTATGGAGGACTGTGGGGCCATTATACTGTATGGAGGACTATGTGGGGCCTATTATACTGTATGGAGGCCTATGCGGGGCCTATTATACTGTATGGAAGACTATGTGGGGCCTATTATTCTGTATGGAGGACTATGTGGGGCCTATTATACTGTATGGAGGACTATGTGGGGCCTATTATACTGTATGGAGGACTATGTGGGGCCCATTACACTGTATGGAGGACTATGTGGGGCCAAGTATTCTGTATGGAGGACTGTGGGGCCAATTATTCTGTATGGAGGCCTGTGTGGGGCCTATTATACTGTATGGAGGACTGTGGGGCCATTATACTGTATGGAGGACTATGTGGGGCCTATTATACTGCATGGAGGACTATGTGGGGCCTATTATACTGCATGGAGGACTACGTGGGGCCTATTATACTGCATGGAGGCCTATGTGGGGCCTATTATACTGTATAGAGGACTATACTGTCCGATCTAATATGAAAACTTTTGAATCCTCCCCAGGTCATGCACTGTGTGCTGCGAGGATTTGCTGGTTTCTGAGCTATTGTAGAATTTGCAATAGATATCACTCATGTAGTGTAAGAAGTTATAAGTGAAATCTTTGGCATTGTATTATGCCTAGATTTCTCTGCCGTATCTGTGTATCATGAATCGTGGTATGTGTTAAAGGGGCCCACTGAAACTCTTTCACCCGGGCCCGCGAAAACCTTGAGCCGGCCCTGCCTTTAAGATAATCTTTTTACTATTGCATATAAGAAAGGATAGAATTAGTTATATTTTTTGGCAACTTCCTAGAGGACCCCACTGTTTATTCTGAAAATTTCCATTATGGTCAGATATGCAGTAAAGGGGCGCTGGAAAAAACAGTAAAGGCACTACTGCGCTGATTCCGCACTGCACCAGCTTCATTTAATGGGTATGGTGAAGGTCGGACTCTCCCCGATCATAAAATAATGGCTAGTGATGAGCGAGCACTAAAATGCTTGGGTACTCGTTGCTCGGGTCGAGCAAATTGGTATACTCGGGTGCTCGACCCGAGCAACGAGCCCAATGTAAGTCTATGGGAAACTTGAGCATTTTTCAGGCAGCTCCCCCCGGCGGTCTGCAGAAGGTCTAAAAATTTCCCAAATCGATGGGAACAGTGCTCAAATGACATGGGAACAGTGTAATGCACACGCCCGGACTGACTGGCGTGTGCGTGTTTATGTAGTGATTCCACTGTGCCATGAACCGAAGAGTGCCTGGAGGGGCGTTACTAAGTATCTGCCCGATCCGACCAAGGTCGCACGACGGCATACGACGCCAGTGCACCAGAGAGGAACCGAGCAGAGGAACCAGGGTCTACTCCAGGTCAGACTCCGGATACGGCTGTTGACCCACACCGGGGAATACAGGAACAGGCAGACTAGAGCGCAGGCTGGGTAGGGTCCAGTACAGACTGGGAGACAAATTCGAAACCGCAGACACGGTGGACAGAGCTGAGCAAAGCGAAAACCGCAGACGCGGTGGACAGAGCTGAGCAAAGCGAAAACCGCAGACGCGGTGGACAGAGCTGAGCAAGGCGAAAACCGCAGACGCGGTGGACAGAGCTGAGCAAGGCGAAAACCGCAGACGCGGTGGACAGAGCTGAGCAAAGCGAAAACCGCAGACGCGGTGGACAGAGCTGAGCAAAGCGAAAACCGCAGACGCGGTGGACAGAGCTGAGCAAAGCGAAAACCGCAGACGCGGTGGACAGAGCTGAGCAAAGCGAAAACCGCAGACGCGGTGGACAGAGCTGAGCAAAGCGAAAACCGCAGACGCGGTGGACAGAGCTGAGCAAAGCGAAAACCGCAGACGCGGTGGACAGAGCTGAGCAAAGCGAAAACCGCAGACGCGGTGGACAGAGCTGAGCAAAGCGAAAACCGCAGACGCGGTGGACAGAGCTGAGCAAAGCGAAAACCGCAGACGCGGTGGACAGAGCTGAGCAAAGCGAAACCGCAGACGCGGTGGGGACAGGGCTCTGTTCACACGGAACAGACTAGAAGGGAAAGGCAGAACCAGATACCCACAGGGTACTTGCAGAGAAGTAGCGAGTGGACCACAAACTCACAAACGGAAGTACAGTGACAACGAGCAGGAGTTAGGTACGAGTTCAGACTCTGCAGAAAAAGGGAAAGTACGGACATAGAGAAAAACAAAACAGGCTAGGAGAGTATTCAGACAAGAACAGGCACAGCAGCAAGATACAGGAGCGGGTTCACACAGGCCTGGAAATACAGCCTCCAGGATAGGCAGAAGACAACAGGCTAGAAGATAAAACAGACAGGACACAGTTCAGACACGGGAACTGATACCAAAGGCAGGAAACATAAACGGGACCTGGCATATCAGTGACCAAAGGCCAACTGCCAGAACACAGTGCTCAGGCAGGGATTCATTGGAGCAGCTGGGTTAAATACCAGATGACAGACAGCAATAGGCTGAGGACGCACAAGGGGTGTGCCTGCAGCAGGTACAAAAAGCAGGAAGTGATCGGGCGCCGCCCTTAAGCAGCAGACACAGAGGCAAACAGACAGCATGGAGGGATGCCAGGCTAGCAGACTGGACTGGAGATCAAGTGCGCGCTCTTGCACAGTGGGAGATGGACCACTATGCAAGGACGCCGCCAGGTATGTCACAAACAGCATGGAGAAGACCCCTGGAAGCATCTCTGACTCCCAGATCACTCCTGTCAGCAACGTGGTCAGAGTATTATACCACTTTTATGGACTCACAATAAAACATACAAAAACGAAACCAAGATGGATTTTTCTGGGAAATATGTTTAGGAACATCCTTTCCAGGGTAATGACTTGTATATAAGGCAAAATAAATAACCAAAAACAAAAATATTCCTCCACAACTTGGGCTATGTTCACACGTAGCGTTTTTGATGCATTTTTGCACATTTTGAATTGCTTTCAACCAAGACAAATGCATTCACCAGGAAATGTCATTTTAACATTTTACAACCTTATCTGGTCATGTGGTGCGTGACACATCATCAGATACATGCATACAGTGCTGAAAAGACATAGGAATAGCATGGGGAAGACCTCTGGAAGCATCTCTGACTCCTAGGTCACTGCCTAAAAGTGTGCCCATCATAAGTAATCCTTGGCGCATGCGAAGATGCCTCCCGCAATGCACCTGTCGTTGCAGACTCACCGTCCATGTCCTTGTCCCACTGCAGCGTTCAGTTGTCCCTACTCCATTCCTTGGAATGCAAGCGCAAGTATGCAGGCAGCCACCCACCCACCCACAGGCTGCAATACTATACTGCCAAATCTTTGACAACTGCTTGCACTTGAAATGTGGCCTTTTAGGCTCGTGGAGGTGGAAGCTTTTCACAACCTCATGCCAGCGGCGGCCGAGTGTCCATACTTGGTCACCAGCCGCCACTATATTTTCCGGTATCGCCTCTGCCTTCCACAAGCACGGGTTCCACAACATTACCCGTGCCCTCCCCAGTGCACTTACTGGGAAGGACCGCCTAACCACAAACACGTGTACAGGTGAATGTGGCCAGGGACGGTACGGAGCCAGTCCACAACTTTTTTGGCTGAGAGTTGTATTTAGCTTGGTGAAAGGACTGGCATAGAGGGAAACCGTATCTACCCTGAGTGTCATTTCTCCCAGGAAGTCCTCTAAAGCTGCTTGCACTTGAAATGTGGCCTGAACATTACTGCTGGTACTTTTCTGTGGGAATTTGCTTGCCTCCTACCAGCCTGGAATATTTCCAGCAAACTATGGTACGACGCCATGGTATTAGCACTGCCCCCAGTACCAGTAGCGAAGCCATCCCCAATTTCCTTCTCTGAAATTTTATTTGGTAGACTGATTGGCTGCCCAAATACATTTTCTCACAAAGGAGCTGAAGATAGAGTGGCAGTAGGTGCAAGTTTCTCCAGCCTGTTAGATATTAGAGGGTGACCGGCAGTACATTGGATCAGTGGTTAGTACTGAAGCCTTGCAGCACTGGGATCCTGGGTTCAAATTCCAGCAAGGACAACATCTGCAAGGACTTTGTATGTTCTCCCTGTGTTTGCGTGTGTTTCCTCCTCAGTAAAAAAGCAGCCATAGAATGTCTGGGAACCTTCCCACACACTTTTCTTAGCCAGGATTGCTTCTCAGCAGGGTTGGACGGTCCCAACAGAGAATCCTCTGGTGTGCCTTGGCTTCTACCACAGGAGAGTTCATGATAGCGATAACTTTGCAGCTGCTATGGGGCTCTTGAGCAGGTGAGAAAGGTTAGCCCTCAGTATCAAATCCTCTGGTGGACACAATATTTTTCAATCTGAAACAGCTTCTCAGTGGGAGTTGTTTAGCTCAGTGAAAGGACTGGCATAGAGGGAAACCGTATCTACCCCGGCTGTCATTTCTCCGTCACCAGGTTCCGCCCATTGTCACACACGATCATGCCTGGCTGTATGTTCAGCAGTGAGAGCCACAGATCAGGCTGCTGTGTTACAGCTTTCAACAACTCGGCAGCGCTGGGCGGTTTGTCAATTAAGCATGAAGCATGCTTTCTTCAGCACAGCCTGTTGCCGCTTGGCCAAGGCAGTGCTGCAAGCTTGTGACTGATGTGATCATTTCGGAGATGGAGGAGGAGGTGCATGAGCTGAACAATGTGATTACATTGAGGTTAAATTGGTGACGCTGTTTTTTATACTAAAAAAAGATCCTATTGTTTTGTTTTTTTTACGTTATTTTTTAAGACAAATGCATTCACCGGGAAATGTTATTTTAAAATTTTACAACCTTATCTGGCAATGCGGTGTGTGACACATCAGACACATCCTTTTTATTTATGATGGAGGGACGGCCCTTACTATTCTTAAAAGGCCAGCAGTCGGCCGTAGCTATTGTTAGAGATCCATCAGCCGGCTATGCTTTGTTGTTCCCATTATTAACAAGTGGGTCTCCTATACTGTTATTGCGTATCCAGTGACTGCAAGGGCTGCCAAAAATTTGGACGCAACAAAATATCCTTTTGAAGAGACATAGAGGAGGGTCTCAGTAAGAAAAATGTTCCCATTATAAAGGAGCGGGTCTCCTATAATGGTAATTGCCCATGCTGTGACTGCAAGGGCTGCCAAAATTTGGGAAAACCCCCACTAAGAATTTAAAGACACATAGAGCAGGGCCACAGTAACAAGGTACGACATGAACCCATTAGAAAGGAGAGGGTCTGCTATACAGTTATAGGGTATGCAGTGAGTCCAACGGCTGACCAATTTTAGGAAAAGCCCCACTAAGAATTTAAAGACACACAGAGCAGGGCCACAGTAACAACTACGACATGTTCCCATTAGAAAGGAGAGGGTCTGCTAACAGTTATAGGGTATGCAGTGAGTTCAACGGCTGACCAATTTTAGGAAAAACCCCACTAAGAATTTAAAGACACATAGAGCAGGGCCACAGTAACAAGGTACAACATGTTCCCATTAGAAAGGAGAGGGTCTGCTATACAGTTATAGGGTATGCAGTGAGTCCAACGGCTGACCAATTTTGGAAAAACCCCACTAAGAATTTAAAGACACACAGAGCAGGGCCACAGTAACGACAAATTTCCATTAGAAAGGAGAGAGTTTCCCATAGTGTTGGCCTATGCAGTGAATTCAACGGCTGCCAAAAATTTGGAGGCACTTCAATGCCCCTTGGAAGAGACGTGGAGGAGGGCCTCATAAAATAATGTTCCCATTAGAAATCAGAGGGTCTGCTATACAGTTATAGGGTAAGCAGTGAATCCAACGGCTGACCAATTTTAGGAAAAACCCCACTAAGAATTTGAAGACACACAGAGGAGGGCCACAGTAACAAGTACGAAATGTTCCCGTTAGAAAGGAGAGGGTCTGCTATACAGTTATAGGGTATGCAGTGAGTTCAATGGCTGACCAATTTTAGGAAAAACCCCACTAAGAAGTTAAAGACACATAGAGCAGGGCCACAGTAACAAGGTACGACATGTTCCCATTAGAAAGAAGAGGGTCTGCTATACAGTTATAGGGTATGCAGTGAGTCCAACGGCTGACCAATTTTAGAAAAAACCCCACTAAGAATTTAAAGACACACAGAGCAGGGCCACAGTAACGACAAATTCCCAATAGAAAGGAGAGTTTCCCATAGTGTTGGCCTATGCAGTGAATGCAACGGCTGCCAAAAATTTGGAGGCACTTCAATGCCCCTTGGAAGAGACGTGTTCCCATTAGAAAGGAGCGGGCCTCCTATACTTGTAATGCCCATGCACTAAGTGTATGGGCTGACAAACATTTACCCCTGGGGGGTATACATGAACATACTGTATTAAAAAAAAATTTCACGGGCATCATAAACACCCTTTAAAAAAATTATGTGGGTGTTACATCACGGACCACGGTCACCCTGGTGATATGGTGGTGGAGGATGAGAAGAAAGAGGAGGACAATAGCAAATAGACAAAATCAGGAAGCGTATACCCATGTGTGGGTGTGAAAAGGTGCATGGGAATACACCTCCCGAGAAAAGACACTGGATTTGAGTTTATGTTACGCTGCTATCATTCGGTGGTGTTGAGAAGTCTGGCCCAATCCAGCCCTTGTTCATTTTTATAAGAGTCAGCCTGTCAGCATTTTCAGTTGACAGGCGGATGCGCTTATCAGTTATAATTCCACAAACGGCACTAAAAACCCGCTCTGATAAAACGCTGGCGGCATGGCAGGCCAGGACCTCCAAGGCATAGAGAGCCAGTTCATTCCACGTATATAGCTTGGATACCCAATAATTATAAGGCACAGAGGAATCACGGAGGATGTTGGTACGGTCGGCAAGGTACTCCCTCAGCATCTTCCCAAACTTTGCACTCCTTGTGAGAGTACCCCGCGCCTCAGGGCCTGTGCGATGGGAGGGTCTGAGAAAACTCTCCCAGAACATTGACAGTGTTCCCCTGCCTCTGCTAGATTGAAGTTGTGTCTCTCTTGCCTGTACTCCTTGGTTGTCCAACGAAGTGTGTCCTCTGCCGCCAGCGTTTTCGGATGGGAATTTTTTTAATAGTTCTGCAACAAGGGCCTTCTGGTACAGCCCCATTTTTGTAGACCTGTCCGCCTCAGGAATAAGAGATATAAAGTTCTCCTTGTAGCGTGGGTCTAGAAGTGTCACCAACCAGTAATGACTGTCACCCAAAATTTTGAGAAAGCGAGGGTCATGGGAAAGGCACCATAACAAACTCAGCCATGCGTGCCAGACTACTAACAGGCAAGACTTCCGCGTCCTCACCAAGAGGATGACTGACCATGCTCTCCTCCTCCTCCTCCTCCTCTCTGTCCTCTGGCCATCCACGCTGAACAGACGGTATGACAGCTGTGCAGGTAGTACCGTCTATAGTGCATGAAACAAGCTCCTGTCCTTCCTCCTCCTCCTCTTCCTCATTGTCACCCAATCCACGTTGGGATGAGATGAGGCTTGGCTGTGTGTAATCACCCTGTATATTTCCTTGCTCCATCTCATCGTGCTCCGCCTGCAATGCATCCTCTTTGATTGTGAGCAGAGAGCGTTTCAGAAGACAGTGAAGCGGGATGGTGACGCTAATTATGGCGTCATCGCCAATCACCATCTTGGTGGAGTCCTCAAAGTTTTGGAGGATGGTACATATGTCTGACATCCATGTCCACTCCTGAGGTCTTATGTGTGGAGTCTGAACTGAATACCGATGACCTTGTTGATGCTGGTACTCAACAACTGCCCTCTTCTGCTCACAAATCCTTCCCAACATCTGCAGTGTAGAGTTCCAACGCGTGGGGACATCACACACACCAGTCTGTGAGACGGAAGCTGAAAACGCTGCAAGGACGGCGGAAGCTGTAGCTGACTTTCTAAAATGGGCACACAGGCAGCGTACTTTAACAAGCAGATCCGGCAGCTCCGGGTAGGATTTGAGAAACCGCTGAACCACGAGGTTAAGCACATGGGCCAGGCATGGTACGTGTGTGAGCTCGCCTCGCTTCAGAGCCGCCACAATGTTCCGGCCATTGTCACACACGACCATGCCTGGCTGTAGGTTCAGCGGTGTCAGCCACAGATCTGCCTGCTCTTTCAGAGCTGTCCACAACTCTTCAGCATTGTGCGGTTTTTCACCTAAGCATATTAGCTTCAGCACAGCCTGTTGCCGCTTGTCCGAGGCAGTGCTGCAGTGCTTCCAGCTTGTGACTGATGTGGTCATTTCGGACATGGAGGCTGAAGAGGAGGATGAGGCTGAGGAGGATGAGGTGCAGGAGCTGTAGACCATGGGGGCAACCCTGATTGACCTAGGACCCGCAATCCTTGGCGTCAGGAGGGCGTGTTCCATCCCAAGGTCCGACTGGGTCCCGGCTTTCACTATGTTAACCCAGTGTGCCGTCAGCGACATGTACCGTCCCTGCCCACAAGCACTTGTCCACGTGTCCGTGGTTAGGTGGACTTTACTGGTAACTGCGTTGTTGAGAGCACGGCTAATGTTTTGGGACACGTGCTTGTGTAATGCGGGGACAGCACACCGGGAGAAAAAGTGGCGGCTGGGGACAGAGTACCGAGGGACAGCCATCACCATCAGGTCATAGAATGCTTCCGTCTCCACGAGCCTAAAAGGCAACATTTCGAGCGCAAGCAGTCGTGAAATGTGAGAATTTAGTAGTGTGGCCTGTGGGGCGTTGGCTGCATATTTGCGCTTGCGTTCCAAGGACTGGGGTATGGACAACTGAACGCTGCGCTGGGACAAGGACATGGACATGCTTCCTGATGCTGCTACTTGAGAGTGTGCAACGACAGGTGCAGGGCAGGAGGCGTCTTCACAAGCACCATGGACAGGGGATTGGCTTGCATGCACAACAGCGGAAGAAGCAATGGTGCCATCCGCAGACACTGTTCCTGGACCCTGGGTTTCGGCCCACAAAGTCGGGTTCTTTGCTGCCATGTGCCTGATCATGTTGGTGGTGGTCAGGCTGGTCGTTTTGCCACCCCTGCTGATGCTGGCCTGGCAGGTGGTGCAAATGGCCTTTTTGGGGTTATCGGCAGAGTCTTTAAAAAACAACCAGACTCGGGAACACCTAACAGTTCTACTGGCAACTTCCTTCGCGTGGATGTTACGGGGAACGGTTGCCTGCCTTCTGTCTGCGGCCACCACACTGCTTCCTCCTGCCTGTTGGGGTGCTCTGCCTCCCTACCCCTGTGTGCTGCTGTCCTCGCTCTGCATGTCCTCCTGCCAGGTTGGATCAGTTACTATATCATCCACCACCTCATCTTCCACTTCCGCACCCTGGTCCTCCTCCTGACTTTCTGGCAATTGTGTCTCATCATCGTCCACCTCTTGTGACACTTTCCCACCGACGCCTTCATGTGACCGTGGCTGCTCAAATATTTGGGCATCGCTACACGCAATCTCCTCTTGCCCCGCTTCAAGTGGACCGGGCGAGAGGCCCGAATCTATAAATGGAAAAGTGAACAGCTCTTCAGAGTGTCCAAGTGTGGGATCAGTTGTCTGTGGGTACTCAGCATGGTGGGAGGAAGGAGGATCAGGGTGAGGAATATGCGGTCCAGACTCACGGCTACTGAGACTTGACCGTGTGGAAGACAGGGTGGTGGTGGCTAAGTGACTGGAAGCATTATCCGCTATCCAACCAACAACCTTTTGACACTGCTCTGGGTTCAATAGTGGTGTGCTGCGGTCCCCTAGAAATTTGGACAGGAAGGTCAGGCAAGAAGATGTGGGTGTTTGTTGTGGCACAATTTCAGCTTGCCCACGGCCTTGTCCTCGACCTCTGCATGCACCATTACCATCACGTCCTGTTCCCCGTCCCTTGCCACGTGCCTTGCCCATTTTAAATGGAGGACAGGATCTTCCACGCTCACTACAAATGACTGAGCTTGGAGCAAACTTATATGTGATCCATGTGATAGAGAAAACAGAGTTTTAAATACCTGGCCTGTAGGTAAGTAGTTTGAACAGCAAACTGGTGTGAATTGCTTCAATAACACACTAAGGCTATGTGCCCACGATGCAGAAATGAAGCAGAAAATTTCTGCAGAGCGGTGAAGGGCCTGCGGTCACATGACTGTGACGTCACCGAAGGTCCTTCAGCGCTGCTGGCATTCAGAGAGAAGACGCCAGACAGGTGAATATAAACTTTATTTGTTATTTTATTCTTTTCTTACAGGTACAATGGTACCCAGGTCTGGATGAGAGTCTCCTCTCCTCCAGAACTGGGTACCATCCGCACATAAGCCGCTTGTAAAAATGTACAGTCGCGGTTTCTGTGCGTCTCAATGCAAGTCAATGGCGGGAGTTATGCTGCACTTCTGCAAAATTAAATGACATGCTGCGGATTTTTGTACGCAGCATAAACGCTGCGGAAAAATCCGCATGAACATAGAACATGCGGAATCCCCTTGGGGACCATGGGGTGCGGATTACCTAGCGTTTTACAAGCGTTTCCGCTGCGGAAATTCCACAGCATAAACGCTTGAAAAACGCTACGTGGGCACACAGCCTAAAAGGAAATTTTTAATGAAGGCCAGAAATGGCAGTATTTTCTGACAACGTATATGTGATCCGTTTGACGGAGAAAACACAGTTTTAAATAGCTGGATTTCTAGCGCTCTAATATGGAAAGGACCTGGCTGTATTCTGCAGTGCCAACAAGCAAATGGCGCTGAAAAAATGGTGTTCTCTGGATTGCTTTTTAAGCAAATAATGAGGATTAAGATCCAAAGAAAAGTATTCCTGGCCCCTGAGACCTGGGTCTTTGTATAGAAATATCTAACAGCAGCAGAAGGCAGAACTGGAATGGAGCCTCTTGTGCTATATGCACTGCAGTCTGCTATATACACTGCCTGCCTATACACCCTGCCTGCCTGATATCTCTGCAGATGGATTAGTCCTCAGAAGGACTGTTTGTTAAGATGGATATGTGTAATGTACGGTTTTTCTCCCTACACTACCTAATACACGATCAAATCTCTCCCTGACACAGCAACAGCTCTCCCTACACTGTCTGATCTGGAGTGACTGATGAGCATGGCAGCGCCAGGTCTGATATAGACCTGATGACGCTGTGCAGCCAGCCAATCACTGTAATGCCACAACCACCATGGCTACGGCATTACAGTGCATGGCAGGCAATCCCTGCATGTTCATTGGCTCTCTAAAGAGCGCCAAACATGCAGGGAGGGGACCCGAGTTCTCGCCCGAGCAACCTGGAAATACTCGGCGAGCGCCGAGCATCTCGAGCAGTGAGATGCTCGGGCGAGCACCAAGCAGTAGTAATGACATATTGTCCTCCTGACATGCCATACCTTTTAATTCTAGGCTCATGCCCACTTGACCAGACGGTGAAAAATACTACAACTCTAGATGTGCTCTCTGTAATTTAGGTGGAAATGTTCTTGTTTGTTTCTGTTTTAATAACATAGAAGTGGATTGTGCTCGGCTTTCCACAGCCTAATGCACAAGAGCGTCTGGAGAAAAACTGCCTGACTCTGTCTCAAGTTCTTTTTAATCCACATACATTTTTCAGCTTTATTAAAGTATTTTTGTTTACGCCGCTTGAGGTGCCTCTACAAGGCCACGGTGTACATTCACGGACTGACAAGTTATGATGGCTGCATTGCAATAAAAATGTCAGATTTGTATCGACTGGCAGACTGGAATTGAGAGAAATAAAAGGAGATTTAGTAATCATCTACGCAAAATATAGAAACTTTGTTACAAGAATAAATGTTTAAGCCTTAAATGCTAATAGGTAACACAGATTGAATGATTGTGCTTGGGTTGGTTTATACTTGGAGAACAACAACGAGGATGAAATCGGAAAAGTTTATCATCTAATGGGAAACTATTAAAAGTTTAGCAATTTCAGAATAGGAAAGTATAAAAATGAATCTCAGCTCTTCTGCTGGCCCTGCCATGTAATTGAGAGGTAGACACTATAGTATAGGCATGTGAGTATTGTTTTGGCTGAAGTTTAGTTATAGATTGACAATTGTATGTGACCTCCCTAACATTTTGGATGCCACTTAATTTCTAATGAGGAGACCAAAAAATAAAATGCGTGACTAAATTTTGACTGAGAATCCATAAATAAAATTAGAATAAAAATGCCAGGGATTGAACCCAATAATGCGTAATAATTTTGAGATTTTTACTAGACTAATGTTTACCATTATATTTTGACATTTTAATTCTAGTTTTATGTCTGGATGCACAGATCACGTATAGTGACACTTTTTTTTGTCTCATTTGCCTGTCCGCTGGGTTGAAAATACCAAATGCAGTCATCCAGGATTTCTGCTGCACCAAATTCAACATGCACTCAAGAGAGTTGTGCCTCCAGCAGTTAAAGGGGTTTCTGTGTCTTCTGATAAAAGTCTGCAGTCTCTCTATTTACCAAGCAGTCACTCTTTTGATTCCTGACAGCAGACAGTGCACACTGTCAGGATTTATCAGTATTGCCAGTGAAAGCGGGCGGACACTTGACCACAAGTATGCGATTAGCATACATACAGTCATGTGCCGACTGGACATGCTCATGCTTGGCTTCTCTCAATTCACTTGTAAAGCCAGGCACGTCTAGTCGGAATGTGGCCGGAAATATGCAAATTGCATACTTGCAGTCAAGTGACCGCTCGCTCTCAACAGCAATACCTGTGAGTTTTAAAAGAACAAAAGCAATTCCCTAAAATTTAGACATTTAAATGCGATTGTCTATCTCACAAACTTTGTGTTTCACAAACCATTTTTTTGCACAGTTTTATCGGTCAAATTTTAAATCCATACATGACACACAAATATAATTTTGCAGGTGCTGATTTTTTGGCCATGTACCTACCAAGCATTTATCACATTTTAGCACTTCACGTTGATTTTTTTACTTTACGTGTTTCTTTTTGAAAATCTGTTTTACTAGTCCAATTAGAGAACTACCCTTATTATGTTCTTTTTGGAAAAGTTTAAATAAATGAGGTTTAAAAGATTGTCAAGAGTTAATAGCATTGCACAAAATTAATGTTAAAGAATAAGTGGAAAAGAAAGTTAGTGTGAAAGAAAAATAAAACCCATACCATGGCTAGGACAGTGGGACCTGCTAGCAGCAGCGGAAGCATGACCACCACTGGCACCAACAATCTGGGCAATAGTACTAAAAGCAGGTCACAATTGGCCTCCTTTGCCTCCGACAAGTGTGAGTAGGAGGAAGAGGAGGGTATTATGAAATAAATGGAACTTTACTCGTGTCAATTGAAGCGGGATGCAGTCACCTCTAACAGGTTTCAGTAATTGTTCTGCATAGACAGGTCTACTTCAATGCAAATGAGTGCAAGGGATCATTTTTGGACCAGTTTTTAATTAAAAAAAACATGAAAAAGTCTGTCAGTGCGCTGTGTTATCAAATGAGATGATGGTTACTACCAGGTTGCCTCACTCCTACACTGGGGCCCACCGGGAAATTCACCTGTCCCCCAGTGGTCTAGTCCGAGCTTGCTCACAAGCATTAATTACTCAACGTGTTTTACCTGGCCATTTGACAGTGGGCACATCAGGAGACTTTTTACATTGCTTGGTGCTGTTTGACTCTGGCAGCCATGATAAGAATCATACTAATGATAATCATGGTAACTAGATGCCAAGAAGCAATGGAGAGGTTGTATTCTTATTTATATTTTCCTATGCCATGGAACTCAATATAGACCACCATACAGATAGTCCTCAATATAAAAATACCCATCTAACAGAATTACAAATAACAGATATATTGCACCAAAGGATAAATAGCACTTATGACTTTACATAAATTCCCCTTACATTCTGCAATCTGCTGGGAATATTGAACTAAATGTGACATGCAGAAGTAGTGCTGTTGCTTCAAAAGCATCCAGCAACTATTAGAAGTAACACAAGCACAGGAGACAGGAAGTGTTTTAGCAGAGCCCCAGGGGGACTGTGGGGAAGTTTTTTACTGTCTGACTGGAGCCGAAGAGAATGGTGGTGTGTAATCTGTATATCACAGAAGGCAAGGGAACTGAATTCAGGTCAGGAGGGAAGCTAAACAGGTCAGATAGACTCCCTGAGTTAACAGTGTAGAGTATTATCGGGCAGAAAAATAAGGACTGGAAGGAATCTGTCATAGGGATCTTCTCCCTCATCAAACCCTCTCCCCCTCCATCTCCATACCTTATAAAGAATGCTGTGTACTACTGAGTCCTTGTGAAGGAAAAGCCTGTGGTTGTGTATGCATAGAAGTGTGCTGCTAAGAGATCTAATCTGTGCTGAATTATGCTACTGAAGAGACTGACGTTACTGTGTCTGCTTTATTAAACTGTACTGTAATGAAAATTGTTGCTGTAATATCCCTGAATTGCACTGTCCGTGCTTCAGATTAAATTCCACTGTTAAACTGTTGAAAAAGATATATAAAAAAGTATTCAGCAGGGCAAAAGTAACCAGAACAAATATACAGTATAGCCCAAAATAAAATGGCTTGAATAAAAGGGGCCTGATCAAGCAATCATATGTTGCATCAATCATCGTTTCAGTAGTGTAGCTACCGGGGAAGCAGAAAGTGCAGTCACCCCGGGCCACGCACTTAGAGGGGCCCACCCAGAGCTATACTACTCTCAACTGTATCGGCGTGCGCAGTGCAACACGATCACCCTACACTATCACTCTCTGTTCTGTAGACCACAGGTCAATTAAGGCTTGCAACCTACAGAAAGCAAAAAGATGCATGGATGAGTCGGTAGGGGGTGGAGCAGCGTGATAACGTCATCACGCCAGGACTCTGCGTGCTCCGGCGCGATGACATTGGTCCCCCTACGCCTGGGTTCTATCTGCTGGCAGACTCAGGATCCATAGATAGGTGAGTATAACATTTTTTTATTTTATTTTAGTATTGCTTGTGGGGTTAATACTGGGGGGTCACCATACAGTGTGTGTGTGTGTAAGGAGACAAGACACTATGGAATCAGAACAGCATGGGGGCGTGACAGAGGGGAGGAGTTTGATCAGGCCTTTGGGGACAGCATTGTCAGGGAAACGAGCTGAGGAGAAAAACAGCACAAGTGCAAGTTCTGAGGTGATTTTGACGCCGGAGAGATAGACGGGAGGAGCAACAGCAGCGTCCTGAGCTCCTGTCAGGAAGAAAGGTGCTGCATATCCGCCCAGCCCAGACATCGACGGCCAAGCCCCAAAGACCCGGCTGATACCAGTCAAGGTTCCCAGCACAGACGTCGATGGTCAAGCCCCAAAGACCCTAGCGACGCCAGTCAAGGTTCCTCACCTGGGTGACGTCAGTCAACATAATGGGAACAGATTGCAACAGTTCTCAGTTGTGTGCGCCAGTGACAGAACATTGCAGAAGCTCCGCAGGTGTCAGATCGGAGATTTACGGTCGGGTCTGCGACCAGGAAGGACGCGTGAGACGGGCCGTTACCTCTGACAGGGACATATGGTACCAGGCACTAATAGAGGGAAAGACAGTAGTCAAACCAGGACCAGCAAATGACAGAGCGGCATCGCGAAAGTGGAGAGAGAGTTACAGGGGAAATGGGCAGTGAGTTGTGATAGGAATAGAGTATTGCCAAAGCTTTAAAAGACTGCCCCTTGTACACCATAGTTAATATAGTTCCCGTTCCCTCAAGTAGATCATTTTAAACTACCAGCTCCTGAATTCTAGTGTATTCTGATAACAGAATAAATTATGTGATTTACTGCTTATTTTACTGTCAACCGTTGTCAAGAAATTGTTACCATATAATACATGTTTTACAATTAGTATTAGCTGTTAAATAAAAGAGATATGCTGTTGTTTTGCCTGTGTCCACTGCTGCATAATGTTTACCTGCATTATATTCGGCGAAGTCAGCAGGATGCAACATTCCAGTGCGGAAATGGCGGAACAGGGTGATGACGGGCTTGTCAGGGGAAGTATTCTGCTGGGGGCCATGCTCAGCAACCTCCCAAAATTAATGGGGAATAATTTACAGTTGTGGCATTGGGTGGAGAAACTACAGAGCATGGTCAGGATGTACCCTATGACCCCAGCCATGCAGGCAGAGCTAGCCTTACTGACTCTTGATGGGGAGGCACGACAGACTGTTATGTACCGACAACCTAAGGACCGTGACACAATAGAAACAGTGATTGGGATTTTGGAAGATATGCACGATGGCACTACTGACCTTGGTAACTTACGCATGCACTTATTTAAACTAATTCAAGGGGAAGGTGAGACTATTGCGCAGTATGTCATTGCTCTGCAGGAGGTGATGGCCCATATCGCCAAGAATACTAAAGAGGAATATGAATGGTTGGAATCCTTAGATGAAGTACTGCGGGATCACTTTGTTGCCGGACTAAGGGTCCGCTACCTGCGACAGGCCCTGAAGAGCGATTATGGACTAATTCGGACATGACTTTTTTGGAAACTGGGACTGAGGCACGAGTTCGAGAAAAAGAGGCACCAGTCTTGACGGGCGCAGTTCGGAGTCACCAGGTAGCTACCACCTCGGAAGCCGCCAGCAGGGAACCTGACTGGGCACGAGAATTACGTCAGGTGATCAGAGTTATTCGAGAAGAGTTACGCAATCTCAAAGGAGCCTCTAGTAACTTGCCAAATGACGGCCCCTCAGTTAGATATAAGGAGAAGGACCAAGGAGAGTATGCTATATCCCTTAATTCTTTGTCTCAGACCAGTCGCCGGACGGAAGAGCGAAAAGTTGAATGTTGGAACTGTGGTGGCCAAGGACATATATTCTGAAAGTGCCCAAGCCGGAGCCAAGGAAGAAGGGGGCATCCTTTAAATTAAGGAGCCCCATGGTTGAGGAGCACACCATGTCCCAGGAGAAGGGGAGGAAGACTCTGTAAATATTGTCTCTGAAAGGCCCATGACTTGGGTAGAATTTGATGGGAAACGCATTCAATGTTTAATGGACACGGGGTTTCAGGTGACCACTATGCCTGAAGAATATTTCCACGCTGACTTCCCTGCGCTTGGCTGGTCCAACAAGGAGCCAAATATTAGACTAGTAGCTGCCAACCAGCGATACATTCCAGTGGCCGGGATGGTGTGCATGACTGTCCGTATGTGCGGACGAGAATTAGGAAAGAAAGGGATTGCGTTGGTGAAAGGCCCAATAAACCCCAGGCCCATAGTGACGTTGGGAATGAATATCCTGAAGGAAGTAGGGGAGTCCTGATTGGTGAACCACAAAGAGACAACCGGAATCGCGTAACCAGGCGTCACACTAGACAAAGGGTTTTTCAACAACTCATCCGAGTGAGTCAGGTACAGAACTTACCAGACACTTCTCAGCTTCTTGGCAAAGTGATTATCCCTCCTGACGCTGCCGTGACTCTGCCCATTGGACAAATCATACTCACCTTCCCTGTAAGGGCCTGTGTGTATCAAGGAGGTGGAGGTGCAAATAGAGCCCATACATAGCAATTGGCATCTGTGCCGATCGACTCAAGTGGCTAAGAATACTGGCCGCAAGGTGTGGACCGAACTATAGATGTACGGTATGATCCGTCATCACTTAGACTAGAACATCTGGAGGCTATCCTATTCTCTACAGATGTACCTATTACACTTATGGCACTAGTTGCACATAACTACAGTTATATGAAAAAGTTTGGGCACCCCTATTAATCTTAAGCTTAATGTTTTATAAAAATTGGTGTTTTTGCAACAGCTATTTCAGTTTGTTATATGTAATAACTGTTGGACACAGTAATGTTTCTGCCTTGAAATGAGGTTTATTGTACTAACAGAACATGTGCAATCTGCATTCAAACAAAATTTGACAGGTGCATAAGTATGGGCACCCTTATCATTTTCTTGTTTTAAATACTCCTACCTACTTTTTACTGACTTACTAAAGCACTTTTTTTGGCTTTGTAACCTCATTGAGCTTTGAATTTCATAGCCAGGTGTATGCAATCATGAGAAAAGCTACTTAAACTGGCCACTTGCAAGTTGTTCTCCTGTTTGAATCTCCTCTGAAGAGTGGCATCATGGGCTCCTCAAAACAACTGTCAAATGATCTGAAAACAAAGATTATTCAACATAGTTGTTCAGGGGAAGGATACAAAAAGCTGTCTCAGAGATTTAACCTGTCAGTTTCCACTGTGAGGAACATAGTAAGGAAATGGAAGAACACAGGGACAGTTCTTGTTAAGGCCAGAAGTGGCAGGCCAAGAAAAACATCAGAAAGGCAGAGAAGAAGAATGGTGAGATCAGTCAAGGACAATCCTCAGACCACCTCCAGAGAGCTGCAGCATCAACTTGCTGCAGATGGTGTCACTGTGCATCGGTCAACTGTACAACGCATTTTGCACAAGGAGAAGCTGTATGGGAAAGTGATGCGAAAGAAGCCGTTTCTGCAAGCACGCCACAAACAGAGTCGGCTGAGGTATGCAAAAGCACATTTGGAGAAGCCAATTTCTTTTTGGAAGAAGGTCCTGTGGACTGATGAAACCAAGATTGAGTTGTTTGGTCATACAAAAAGGCGTTATGCATGGCGGCAAAAAAACACAGCATTCCAAGAAAAACACTTGCTACCCGCAGTAAAATTTGGTAAAGGTTCCATCATGCTTTGGGGCTGTGTGGCCAATGCCGGCACCGGGAATCTTGTTAAAGTTGAGGGACGCATGGATTCCACTCAGTATCAGCAGATTCTTGACAATAATGTTCAAGAATCAGTGACAAAGTTGAAGTTACGCAGGGGATAGATCTTTCAGCAAGACAATGATCCAAAACACCGCTCCAAATCTACTCAGGCATTCATGCAGAGGAACAATTACAATGTTCTGGGATGGCCATCCCAGTCCCCAGACCTGAATATCATTGAACATCTGTTGGATCATTTGAAGAGGTCTGTCCATGCTCGGCGACCATCAAACTTAACTGAACTGGAATTGTTTTGTAAAGAGGAATGGTCAAAAATACCTTCATCCAGGATCCAGGAAATCATTAAAAGCTACAGGAAGCGTCTAGAGGCTGTTAGTTTTGCAAAAGGAGGATCTACTAAATATTAATGTCACTTTTCTGGTGAGGTGCCCATACTTATGCACCTGTCAAATTTTGTTTGAATGCAGATTGCACATTTTCTGTTAGTACAATAAACTTCATTTCAAGGCAGAAACATTACTGTGTCCAACAGTTATTACATATATCAAACTGAAATAGCTGTTGCAAAAACACCAATTTTTATAAAACATTAAGCTTAAGATTAATAGGGGTGCCCAAACTTTTTCATATAACTGTATGTGATCTATGGGCCCCATAATAGGTGCTGTCAGACTCAAGATAAGTCTGTCATCTATGTGGATAATCAGTTGGGATAGACCTTATGCCTGTTAGTAATTTAGCTATTCTGGGAGTATTATCTTCAGATCAGATTGTAGTCTAGCTAATAATTGATACAATCTGACTTTAATAGAGATAGCCATCTTTATCCTATTTTTTTCTATTGGGAAAATGTATGTGTATAATATACAGCCATAATCCAGTTATTATAAGGAACTGGGTTAGGCATTCCCACTAAGATTTTTCCTACCTCACTATGTAAACGGCTTTTGTGGATCACTGTCAAATACACCTAGACGGTGACCTTATGGGCATCTGTTAATGCATGTTTTTTGTAATTTCAATTTTAATAGCAATTTTGAATAAAGATTACTGTGTATTTTAATCATTATTCACACCTTTTCCTCTTTTCCCCTCCCTACTATAGAATTTGATGCAATCTTGGTGGTGTACACCTGTGAATGGAGGTCTTATGAGATATGACTTATGTTCTCATGTATAATTGTTATAGGGGCACTCAGGGTATTATGTCTGTCAAATGGGCACAATCGGGGCATTATTACTTTCTAGGAGACAAAATGTGGACCCTGTTTTCTAGGGTACTTGCACAGGGCATTAATATTTTTCTAGGGCACAATTAGACCATCTAGAGCAGGGGTCTCAAACTCGGCTGGGTATATGGGCCGCACATGGAAAAAATTTGAATTTGGGGGGCCGCATTCTTTGTTCAATGTGACATTTTTAGTGATACCATTTTTTTTGTATACACCTTTTGAACATTTTTGCCGTGTTTATTTTTTTATGGCTTGGGTCGTTATGGATGTGGCGATAATAAACGTGCACTTTTTTGTGTTTACTTTAGTTTACATATAAAACAGCATTTTTAGTGCCCAATATTTTTTCATGCTTTATTTTATTTTTTATTTTTTTTACAATTTTATTTCCCCCAATTGGCCACATACAGTAATATTGTCTTACAATTAGCATCATATAGTAATAATGGAAAACATCTTGTAGTAATGTTCCCCATCCAAGTCCCCATCTTGTACTAATGTGCCCCATCCAGGTCCCCATCCTGTGGCTATGTGCCCCATCCAGGTCCCCATCCTGTGGCAATGTTCCCCATCCAGGTCCCCATCTTGTGGCTCTGGTCCCCATCTTGTGGCTCTGTGCCCCATCCAGGTCCCCATCTTGTGGCTCTGTGCCCCATCCAGGTCTCCATCCTGTGGCAACGTTCCCCATCCTGGCGCCCATCTTGTACCAATGTGCCCCATCCAGGTCCCCATCTTGAGGCTCTGTGCCCCATCCAGGTCCCCATCTTGAGGCTCTGTGCCCCATCCAGGTCCCCATCTTGAGGCTCTGTGCCCCATCCAGGTCCCCATCTTGAGGCTCTGTGCCCCATCCAGGTCCCCATCTTGAGGCTTTGTGCCCCATCCAGGTCCCCATCTTGAGGCTTTGTGCCTCATCCAGGTCCCCATCTTGAGGCTTTGTGCCTCATCCAGGTCCCCATCCTGTGGCTATGTGCCCCATCCAGGTCCCCATCCTGTGGCTATGTGTCCCATCCAGGTCCCCATCCTGTGGCTATGTGTCCCATCCAGGTCCCCATCCTGTGGCTATGTGTCCCATCCAGGTCCCCATCCTGTGGCTATGTGTCCCATCCAGGTCCCCATCCTGTGGCTATGTGCCCCATCCAGGTCCCCATCCTGTGGCTATGTGTCCCATCCAGGTCCCCATCCTGTGGCTATGTGCCCCATCCAGGTCCCCATCCTGTGGCTATGTGCCCCATCCAGGTCCCCATCCTGTGGCTATGTGTCCCATCCAGGTCCCCATCCTGTGGCTATGTGCCCCATCCAGGTCCCCTCTTGTGGCTCTGTGCCCCATCCAGGTCCACATCTTGAGGCTCTGTGCCCCATCCAGGTCCCCATCCTGTGGCTATTTGCCCCATCCAGGTCCCCTCTTGTGGCTCTGTGCCCCATCCCGGTCCCCATCCTGTGGCTATGTGCCCCCTGTGCTGTTCTTCACACACATAAAATAGAAAAAAAAAAAAAGATGATTCTCACCTGTCCTCCGTTCCCTCGGCGGCCTTCCTGCAGATGTGGCCCGCAGGCACCACAGAGTCCGACCCCTTGACGATCCCGACCTGGTCCAGGAGGAGCCGCCGACAGCAGCGCTGCATTGCCGCACAGAGACTGTCTCCCAGCACAGCATTTTCAATGTCAGCCGCCGGCCAATCAGAGGCCAGCAGCTGACATTTGCATATGGCAATGACGTCATACTCGCTGCGCCGACACGCAGATATCAGCTGCTGGCCTCTGATTGGCCGGCGGCTGGCATTGGAAATGCAGTGCTGGGAGACAGTCTCTGTGTGGCAATTCAGCGCTGCTGTCGGCGGCTCCTCCTGGACCAGGTCGGGATCGTCAAGGGGTCTGTGCCTGCGGGCCACATAAAGCAGCCTCAGGGGCCGCATGCGGCCCGCGGGCCGCGTGTTTGAGACCCCTGATCTAGAGGGACGTAAGGAGGCATTTTACTTTGTAAGAGGCACAGTGGTGGGCATTATTATGTGGGGTACTAAGAGGATCAGTACTAGGGACACATAAGGCAGCAGAGGCTCAGCATTGGGATATCAGGAGGATGAGCTGTTTGTGCAGGTTGAGAATATATGGAGATGGTGCTAGAAATGTGAAAAGTCAAATGTATCTTTGTTGTAATCTCTGCAGAGGAGGATTGGCAGGAGAAGTTGTGATATCAGCCTGGTCCCAATGGAAAAGACGGGAAAAGTGAAAGACTTCATCAGAAAGAATGTCATCTGTAAGTCACTATATATAACTGTACTGTAATCTCTTACATGTTCTGTAGCACTAGTATCTACCACTATATGATCACCGTATAGCGGTAATAAGTGTTGGTCTTGTATAGAGATTTTGAGTAACAGCGTGGTCATCTGTTGAGGTTCCCCTATCTCTATGATTAGGTTCCCTTATATCTATGATTAGGTTCCCCTATACTGATGATTTAGCTGCACCACTGTAGTTGTAATTAGGGTTACCCCCACTGAGCTGAACCCCTAGTTACATCTTTGAGTCCTATCCTTAATCAATGTGCATCACTAGCAAATCTATGAAACAAATCTCATCTTAGACCTATCCTTTTATGCGGGTCAAGTAGTTTATGTTATTCCTACTTTCAAAGCTTAAAGGTAAGTATAAGTATATGGGATGTAACGCTCTATAAAAGAGAGTGCTGGGTAGTCTTTCTGATCTGTGCCTGACCCCCCCCAAAAAAATTTACTTATAAACAGTAGGTGACACCAATTCCTTAAACTAGACAAAAAAAATGCATTCTAATCAATAAAGTCCAATCAATGGCTGGTGAAATTACACGAGCGCTTGTCTTGATTTCCACTGAACAAAAATATAAACACAACACTTTTGTTTTTGCTCCCATTTTTCTTGAGTTGAACTTAAAGATCTAAGACTTTTTCAATGTACATAAAAGGCCTTTTTCTCTCAAATATTGTTCACAAATTTGTATAAAGCTCTTCTCCTTTGCAGAGATAATCCATCCACCTCACCGGTGTGGCATATCAAGATGCTGATTAGACACATGATTATTGCACAGGTGTGCCTTAGGCCACAATAAAAGACCACTCTAAAATGTGCAGTTTTACAGTATTGGGGGAATCCGGTGAGGTGGGGTCAGAAACCCAGTTAATATCTGGTGTGACCACCATATGCCTCATGCAGTGCAACACATCTCCTTCGCAGGGGCGTACATAGAAATCATGGGTCCCCATAGCAGAAGCTCTAATTGGGCCCCCCCCCCCCCCCCCCACAAAAAATAAATAAATCTTTGTCTGTGTCACAGCAAGCAGATCTCACAACTCTGCATCCTTTACACAGTAATTTTCCTCCTGCTGAAGTCCTAGATTCCTCTTTCATTGCCCCATAAAGTGTGATTCCAACAAAAGTGCCAATCAAACACACTATGATTACCCCATGGTGCTTTCCTCCAAATTAGCCTACACATGCACAGTATAATGACCCTATTGTACCCAACTTCAACTCCCAAGGCAAAGTATGGTGACCCCAACACAGTATGATCCCCAAACTGTGACCCCCAAAGCTCTCCATACACTATAATGTGCCTACATACAGTATAATGGCCTGCACGAGCCCTCCAAACAGTATAATGGACCCCACACAACCCTTCACACTGTATAATTGCTTTTGACGCGCCCCCTGGGCCGTGTGTGTGTGGGGATACCCGGAACCGGACCTTTTGTGGATGCAGGGGGTTGTAGTCCTCGTGGCAGCGATCCGGTCTGTGCCCAGGGCGGTCAAACCAAATGGCAGTCTATAAGCTGAATGTCCGACTATGCCACCCGTGGATTGCGGTCAGAGTGAACCGCCGCTGCAGGGCAGACCGCTGAGGCTGGTGTTGTGGGTGCAGCAGAGGATAGTATAACTCCCCACGGGAGGAGTATAGCCTCAGGGCAGTAACTAGGGATGTTGGTGGTGATGGTGCGCCGGAGCAGCAGTAACCACACGGAGTCTGTCATGTAATTCAGGGTCTTTACTGTTGGTGGAATTAAGGGACCCGTCCGGAATACAAGTTAACAATGGAGGCCTGGTCAGTCTGAGAGCAACTGGGACATCCCGCTGGTCAGGGGGAGTTTGTAGGCCTACCGTGCTGACTTCACTCTTTCTTGGCTATCCTGCTGTAGTGTAGTGGTAGCCCACGTCTCTGAGTGTACCGTGTTGTTCTCACCCGAATGACTGGCGACTCGGGCCTTCCGTACTACTCACCCCTCCGGGGCAGTAGTGGTCCCTCTCATGTGGCTGAGCCTCCGGGCTTCCTTGGGCCAGAGGACTTGAAGTCCCCTGCGTGGTGGTTTTCTGCTGCTGGGCTAATAACCCTCACAGCCTCGGACTCCAGTGTCCTGCTTTGTACGTCTCTAGGCAGGACGAGCTCTGCTAGCTCCCCTCCTGGCCTCGTGTTCCTCCTCTGCCTACAGGGACTCCTCAGCCTGCTGCTGACCTGTCCCTATCTGCAACTTGTCTGGAACTTGTCTCTGGCTGGACTCACTAACCCCACCCCAGATCCAGTTTATAAAGGGCAGGTTTCTCCCCTCCCTGGACTGAGGCAGGAGGTGCTGCATGCTAATTGTCCCCAACCAGGGAACCTCACACCTGCTCTCAGACATGACATTGCTGCCACTGTGGCGACCAAACCTGGGGTGCCACACTTTCATACAGTATAATGGCCCCCCACATAGCCCTCAAAATATTATAATGGCTCCACAGCCTTCCATAGAGTATAATACACCACCGATAATCCTCCATATACTATAATGCGCCCCCCATAATCCTCCATGTAGTATAATGAACTTCCCATAGTCCTCCATAGAATATAATGTACTCCCCATAGTCCTCCATACAGTATATTAAACACCCCATAGGGTAAAATGCAGCCCCCATATAGTATAATGCACCCCACAGTCCTTAAGTATTATGGGCATCACTGATTTTAAAATACCATATATTTTAAATAAGCCAACCCGAGTATATGCAGAGGCCCCTAATTTTACCACAAAAAACTGGGAAAATGTATTGACTTGAGTATAAGCCTAGGGTGAGAAATGCAGCAGCTATTGGTAAATTTCCCCATCCTGGTATGTGTGGCACCCCCTCATCCCCCAATCCTGGTATGTGTGGCCTCCCCAACCCTGGTATGTGTGGCCTCCCCAACCCCCCAATCCTGGTATGTGTGGCCTCCCCAGTCTCCCAATCCTGGTATGTGTGGCCTCCCCAATACCGGTATGTGTGGCCTTCCCAGTTCCCTCCAATCCTGGTATGTGTGGCCTCCCCAATCCCCCCCCCAATCCTGGTATGTGTGGCCTCCCCAATCCTGGTATGTGTGGCCTCCCCAATCCCCCCCCCAATCCTGATATGTGTGGCCTCCTCATCGCTCAATCCTGGTATGTGTGGCCTCCTCACCCCCCAATCCTAGTATGTGTGGCCCCAATCACTGCACACATAAAATAATAAACACTTATATTCACCTTCCTTCCTCACCTCTCCTCCAGCGCTGAGTCCTGTCTGCTGAAGCTCATGTGGCATCTGAGCAGCGCGCACTCTCAGAAGCCGAGGTGAGCTGCTGCTGCTGCCGGCACATTTACGCTTCTCCATGCCGGGACTATGGGCGTGGAGAAGCGTGAATATGCTTTCTCTTTAGCAGCGGGCACTGACAGCAGGAGCCGGGGCTCAGCGCTCCTCCTTGGCCGCTACTTAAGAGAATGAATATTCCCTCTTCTCCACGCCCATGGGAGTGGAGAAGAGGGAATATTCATGTCCCTTTAGCTGCGGGCACACGTGATAGCTGCAGTAGCGGCTACCATGTGTGCTTGCTCCTCCACCGCCGCAACCCGCTCCTCTGCCGCCACAACCTCCCTCACCCCCAATACTCACCTATCCTCCTGGTTCCCACGCTGTTCGGGGCCCTCCCGGCTCACGGGCCCCCTTCCGGTCACAGGCCCCATAGCAGTCGTGTAGCCTGCCGCCATTGGCGGTACGCCACTGCTCCTTCGCATAGAGTTGATGAGGTTGTTGATTGTGGCCTGTGGAATGTTTGGAATGTTGATCCACTTCTTTTAGTAGATTCAGGGTTGAGGAAAGGATGGATTCTGGAAATATTTTTGAGTTGAAGGAGGCAGGAGGTGGTAAGAGCTTGGATGTGCAGTTTGAAGGACAGAGCAGAGTCGATGGTTACTCCGAGGCACCCGACTTCCAGTACAGGGGAGTGCGTGATGTCATTTATTCTGATAGACAGATTGGGTAGGGGAGTTAGGTGAGATGCAGGAAAGATGAGTGAAGTTTTGTCCACATTGAGCTTTAGGAAGCGTTATGAGAAGAAGGATATGGCTGATAGACACTCTGGGATTCTGGACAGCAGAGAGGTGATGTCTGGGCTAGAGATGTAGATCTGAGTGTCATCAGCATATAAGTGGTACTGGAAGCCATGGGACTTTATGAGTTGTCCCAGGCCAAAGGTATAGATGGAGAAGAGTAGGGGTCCCAGCATAGAGCCTTGAGGGACAACAACAGAGGATGAGGAGATAATAAGGGAGAGGGAGATGTTAAATGTGCAGTTAGAAAAGTATGAGGCGATTCATAAGGAGTCAAGGTCTTTGACGCCAAGGGAAGAGAGGATCTGTAGTAGGAGGGAGTGGTCGACTGTGTCAAAGGCTGGGGACAGATCTAGAAGGAGGAGTATAGATAATAGGACGATAGTGGACGTAGATGTTGGGTCGAGGGGTGGTTTCTTCAGGATAGGTGTGATTGTGGCATGTTTGAAAGCGAAGGGAAGGTACCAGAAGTTAACTAATGTCACACAAGGTGTGGGAAAGACTTACTGCAACACAAAGGGAAGAGGGAAAGGAAGCCTAGACTCTAGGGAAATGGGAAAGTGGAGATCTCCTAGGCTGATCTAATATTACCCTGTCTCCACTAACGTCCCTGTATTGGCTTTTCACCAATCGCCACACACAAACCTCGCCCGGTCTTTCCCTGGCGTTGGGTCCTGGCTAGGGAAAGGAGGGAGATGAGCGCTAGTCGATCCCAACTGACCACTAAAGACAATAAGGGGGAACAAACAAGGGAAGATAGCTTAGCTTTTAATCGACTTCAGAGAGATGGACACCCATCCTCATAACTCCAGAGAGGATGAAGTAATGCACTTGCTCCGAGCCTTCACAAAGGGTAATGTGAGTATCGCTGGCACCTCCCTCTAGCAGACAGCTGGTATTTATACACCCAGGCCATGGTGTTAATTAGCCAGAGGAAGGTAGCCGCTGGGTCCGAGAGAGACATCCTCTAAGAAGGTGTCTGTAATGCCAAACATAGAGATCTCCTGCAACCAACTGCAGGGCGACTGTCTGTCACATCCGTGACAACTAAAGGTTGAAGAGAAAGGTTAGGGCGAGGATGAGCATGGTGGTGAGGTTGAGGAGGAGGTGGGATGGGGGTCAAGTGCACAAGTGGTGAGGTGCAATTTGGAGAGAAGATGATGGTGGGGAGGAAGGTCATAGGGGAAGGGCAGTGCTCTGTTATGCATAGGAGTTGGGGGGGGGGGGTTCAGCGGTAAAGACTTGCCTTGTTTGGTCGATCTTATTTTTGAAATGTGCGGCAAAGTCTTCTGCAGAGATGAGGGAGGTCAGATGGGGCAGAGGTGAGCAGAGGATGAAGTTAAAAGTGTTGAATAACTGTTTGGGGTTGTAGGCTAAAGAAGATATGAGTGTGGTGAAGTAATCCTGATTAGCAAAAGGGAGGACCAATTTGAATGTGAAAGTAGCTTGTTTGAATATGGTGAAGTCTTCCTGTGAGTGTGTGTTCTTCCAGCGCTGCTCAGCAGTCCTGAACAATTGCCGAAGCTTCTTAGTGAGGCTGGTGTGCCAGGGTTGTCTATTAATTTGTCGCACTCTGCCATGCACGAGAGGGGCGGCAGAGTCAATACCTGATCATGCGAGTGTGGCGTTGCAAAAAACGGTGGCTGAGGCTGTGTGTGTGTCGTGGAGTGAAGATATGGAGTCAGCGGTAGAATTGAATCAGAGTGTGTGAATGTCTAGGTGTGAAAGGTTTCTGCAGGGGGGCGCTAGTTGCTCGACATGGGGGCAGGTGAGGAGGACAGGGATGAGAAAGTGAATAAATGCTGGCAGGATAGGGGGAGAGGTGAGGTTGTGAGGTTAGATAGGGAGTAGAGGTGATTGAAGATAAGGTCTAATGTATGTCTGTCTGCAGTGCTGGCTCCAGGTTTTCGTGGGCCCCGGGAGAAAGAGTCTCAGTGGGCCCCTTTAACACATACGGGTAAACATGCAAAAACCTCTAAAATTTATAATCTTTATTTCAATATTCTTAAAAACACTCCAAAGTCCCTTGTGCTCAGAAACTAAAGAATTTGCCACTCCATGGGGATCATGTTATAGAACCAGTGTCCCTATAGGACTAAACATAATCAAAGTCAAAGGTAGTAAGGGCATGAATACCGGTATATTTCATATGATAAAAGCCTTAACTTACCCTATCTATAACCTATACTGATACTGCCTAGCATGGGGGTTGGCACCCTATATAGCGAGTTTGGCGCCCCCACTCCTCGGTGGCTGTCCCTCACTCTCCCTGTTTCGCCCTATTAGGTGAGCTATAAACAGAGAAAGAGGTGACTGCCTTCTCTAATACATAGAAAGCACTATACTAGTGTGATCATAATATCATAAAGGAGAAACATGAGTATTTATGGCATAAAATAGATTTTATTAGAAAATATTCTTATTAAAATGACAATAGTGTAAAGTACATAGTAGAAACAACAAGACATGGGAAAAATGGATCAGGTCAAGCGACACCATGTCGCCCAATATATCCAATATGGATGACACAGGTATATATATGTGTATGAGTTACTATATCTGGGTAAGATTTAACAGCCTCAGTAGGAAGTATGCACCAACATTAGGGTTGTAATAGAAATGAATAATACCCATAGAGACTCACCACAAGACAGGAGGGGGTCCAAGAGGTAGGGCAGGGTGTCACCGAGGGCTACCGAGGTAAAAGGTTGCACCCTAATACACGTTTCGCCTGGGAGCACAAGGGGCTTTCTCAAGAGGTGCTTTCATTGTCCCACCAGGACCTGCTTAAATACACCCAGCAAGATCACATGAGTGGTCATGTGAGCGCTTACTCAAAGGTCCTATTGTGCCATAGTACATAAAGGCGCATGTGCGATGAGTGGCGCCCCGCAGCGCACACCATGCCGTCAAACAGGTCAGCGCGTGTCCGGGAGCACAAGTGCGCCACCCGGAGAGCATGCAGACTAGCGGGTGAGGGCTCAGAGGGTAGCACGCCACCGGGCATGTGCAAAACCATGGGTTAACAAAAGGGAAGATGGGGCAAATACCGACAAAAAGAAGTATATTCAAAAATAATATAATGAACATAAAGGGATAAGTGTCATAAGAACAATACAATCAATATAGTTAACAAGAGGTATATTATTAACCCAATAGTGGCAAGAACAAAAAATATGCGACACAACATCCAATTAATATCACAGAATATTTTTCACATGTATAACCACATACATCAGAAAGGTTTACAAGGGTGACTAAGATTCCCAGGTATAATCAGATGAATGTCCTGAAGGTATCAATAGATGAATCCCATCAAGGCTTCAAGTAATAGATCCATATTAGATCAAAGGACCACAGGAGATCCATGTCAGGTATGAAAGATCAAGCGAATCAGGTGTATATAGCTGGGGTGCACAGAGGGGTCTAAATGAAGGATCACTAATTAGAAGTAAATATGAAAAAATAAGTTAAGAACAAGCTAAAAACATAATTACAAGTAAATATGAAAAAATAAGTTAAGAACAAGATAAAAACATAAAAAATAATTATCACAATCAAATTTAGCCAAGTCCCAGATGGAAAAAGGGACTAAGGGCAGGAGTAACAGGAGAGCAAACTACCATCAAAGGAAAGATGAAAAACTTAAGTTCTCATTCAGGCCCTGCGGAGCCACGGTGTCCAGGATGGTAATCCATCTTGCTTCCCTCTGGGCCAAGAGCTGTTTATAGTTGCCACCCCGAGAGCCCTGATTAGTCATGTCAATGCCGCGAACTTTAACCCCTTTCCAACCCTTGCCGTATTAGTATGCACATTTGCGTACCCCCTGTTCAGTGAGGGCTCCGGCACTGAGCCCGCACTGAACCGAGCACATGTCAGCTGATTCTTACAGCTGACATGTGCCCGCAACAGCCGCGGGTGGAATCGCGATCCACCCGCGGCTGTTAACATGTTAAATGCCGCTGTCAATCTCCGACAGCGACATTTAACGCGCGCTTCCGGGTTGCGCGTCATAAGCCCCGCCCACCGGCGACCCCGTCACGTGATCGCGGGTCACCGATGGGCGTGCATGACAACCCAGGGTCTGCAGCAGACGCCTGTGGTTGTCATGATCTCGTCGCTATGAGCGCCACCTAGTGGTCGGCGCTCATAGCACAGGACCTTTTCTGCTATATGCAGGGGATCTGCTGGTCCCCTGTATGTAGCAGAGATGATCAGACAACTGCTGCTTCTAGTCTCCTATGGAGACTATTGAAGCATGCAGTAAGTGAAAAAAAAATGTTTTTAAAAATATAAAAAAAATAAAAAAATCTAAAAGTTTAAATCACCCCCCTTTCACCCCATTCAAAATAAAATATAAAAAAAAAACAACCCACATACACATATTTGGTATCGCCGCATTCAGAATTGCCCCATCTATCAATATAAAAAAAGAATTAATCCAATCGGTAAACGGTGTAACGAGAAAAAAATTCTAAACGCCAGAATTACGTTTTTTGGTCGCCGCAAAATTGCAATAAAATGCAATAACGGGCGATCAAAACATCGGATCTACCCCAAAATGTTATCAATAAAAACATCAGCCCGGCGCGCAAAAAATAAGCCCTCACCCAGCCCCAGATCCCGAAAAATGGAGACGCTACAGGTCTCGGAAAATGGCGCTATTTTTTTTTTACTTTTTTTACCAAATTTTGGAATTTTTTTTCACCACTTAAATATAAAATAACCTATACATGTTTGGTGTCTACGAGCTCGTAATGACCTGGAGAATAAGAATGGCAAGTCAGTTTTAGCATTCAGTGAACGTGGTAAAATAAATAAATAAAAAACAACTGTGGTATTGCACTTTTTTTGCAATTTTACCGCACTTGGAATTTTTTTACCGTTTTCCCATACACGATATGGTAAAACTAGTAATGGCGTTGAAAAGTACAACTTGTCCCGCAAAAAATAAGCCCTCACACGGCCATATTGTCCAAAAAATAAAGACGCTATGACTCTGGGAACAAGGGGAGCAAAAAATGAAAAAGCAAAAACGACAAAACCCAAGGTTGCGAAGGGGTTAAGACCTTTCGCGGCATTGAAAAGGCGTGGTAAGGTCTTCAGCTCTCTGGGGTCGGCAGCTTTTTTGGTCACGCCAATGTCCCGCACATGCTCACATACCCTAACCCTCAGTTCCCTAGAAGTCAATCTCACGTAGATCAACTGGCAATCACACGTGGCATAATAAACCCCGTGTGTGGTGCCACAGGAGATATACCTCTGGATTTTATAGGAACGAGATTGGTCAGAGGACTTAAATGAGAAGCACCGCAGGACATTGGCGCATGTGTACATAAGTAGATAAACATATCTTAATACTATAACTTATCTCGTATTCTGGAAACAGCCTCGACGCGTTTCCCCGTCTTGTCGGTTCATCAGGAGGCCGAGTATAAAAAGTTCCAGTAAGATATCAGATATCAAAGTAGATGCATAAAGGCAGGCTATGTTAGTTTGTTTAATGGCTGTTTCTAAATGGAACCATCCATATGTCTCCTGTCCCCAAGTTCATACTGCGCATGTCTGAGTCTTCTATTGACTAGAGGTAGCGCCTACAGACAATTCCAGTCTGGAAGTGACGATTGCATCTCATGGTGGAACGCAGCAGAGATTATTGCGTATACGTCACATCCGGTCAGGCAGCGACGCAGGCGTCTCACTGTGGAACGCAAGCATAGAGGAGGTACTTGCGTACCTTATCCATGATGTAATCTGGTATCCCAAGATCCCGAATACCTCAGAGTCATCTCAGTTACATATGCGCTCCCCCATCAGAGTCTAACATTTCACCACACCACGGGATGTAACCTAGATATTCTATAATGTACATCAGTGAATAGTGCACAACTCAAAACATACCTATAGATGTATATGTTACTTCACTTCAGGGTCCATTTTTACGAATAAACATGGACCTTGCGCCAGACAATGCTTCATCAGGCAAAAGGTTTTTCTACATTATATATATTATTTTCTACATACAGTTTTTTTATTATATATATAAAGTGTCAAACAGTAAACAGACGTTCCTGATATTATATAGGGATCAGTATCAGAATGAATATCGGAGGGAAGTCCCACAGTGCTTTTACTAGGAGTTCATCTAGCTGGCACTGTATAAAGCACCTTTTACCGATTAGGCTGATGAGGCTATCTTTACTGACCAAGAAATCCTCCTTCCAGGAGTACATCGTTTGACCTCCGCACTGGGCATTAAGTAACTGATGCCCCTGTCTCCCTTGCAGCTGTTGTAGATGGGAGCACACTTGGGGATAGTACTGATGCAGCCGTTTTACCTCATGCGCCGTTCTGGGGTTTGGTGAAATTTGGATTTGCTTCTGGGGCCTCCTCCATGTCACGGTTACCAGTCGTCTCGCACTGGTAACCTCCTGTCTTTTAACCCAAACGACCGTGACCATTGACATTCCTTGGCCTAATGTCCTTCCTCACCACATCTTAGACAGTGGACACACACTGTACTCTGATTTGATGAACGGCACACTTCACAAGCCGGGTATCTTCCGTTTTGGAACCCACTCCTGGGTCTGAGGGATACCGGTTCTGGCCTGGAACAAACCAACTTTTTCACCTCAATCAACTCGGCTCACAGTTCTCCTATTACTTCCTCCCAGTCAGCGCTGGCAGTCCTCTCTTTTGTTGGTGATTTAAAGTTCCTTGCACTGGAGGGTCTCTATGATGATCTTCGGACTGGCCACCGGGGGTCTCCAACTTCAGCTGACTCATTTTGGTGATTTTACGAGCAGAGCCTTTCATTAACTTCTGTTCGCTCTCTGACTCCAAATTAGCGGCCTCATTCATTTTTTCAATTAGGACTTCGTCCAAAATGCCAGGATCTTCTAGGTACTGTTTCAGCTGCAACTTGATATCTTTGCTGATTAATCCCATTCCCAATAATCATCTCTGGATGCAAACAACAGTCTATCCTTCAGTTCAATTGCTCTGAACAAGAAACTTTGGGGTGATTCATTATTTTTCTGTGAGAGGTTAATGAGTCGGTGGAACAATTCTGAAGTACTTTATAGTGCCCTTTTAAAATCATCTTCAGCTGTTGCAATGTCAATTGACTTTTCATTTCTAGCATACTACGGAAGTTCAGTCCTGGGCTGATCACTTTCACCACCCCCTCAATGATCTCATCTGGATGGTAGCCTTTCTGTAAGCCTGCATCGATCTGGTGCAACAAGTTCCTATAAGACAGTCTCTCTTTCTGTTCACACTCTGCAATCTGTCCCAGGATCTTGAATTCTTTCCTTATGGAGATTTGTGGTGTTAGAGAGGACGGTCTCCCTGATTTATCTAACCCGAGCAGGCTAAAGGTCCTGTCTGAGTCTATCACCCGTTCAGAGGTTTTGGTCGATTCCTGCAGGGATGTTGTTAGGGCTTTCAATTGTTCTTTCAATTCCTGTAGTTCAGTCTGTGGACGGAGATTCCCACTTTTGGTAATTGGTGCTGCCCCTCCATCCTCCAACTTCCATTGGTTAGCAACTGTGTTAGTTCCTGGAGGAATGTCCCCATGACGTCTTCAGATTCTTTCTCCCCCAGCTCATCCATTTTTGCATTAATAGCAGCTAACAGTTGCCTGCGGTTGTGTGCTTTAGAAATCTGTTCTACTGACATCTTTATATGTTCTGCTACTGTACTCACTTCTTCACAGGTTAACTGAAGAAGCAGTTCACTAATTCTGTCCATTTGTATTTCCACATCCATTGCTGCTAGTGAGTTTTTCTTTAGGGCTGGTCCCCTTTAACTGGTGTAGCAGAGTTAAGTTGAGGTGCTGTGCTGCTGTGTTTTTCCAGATACTTTTCCTCTTCTCCCTCTACATGCTAATTCCCGCTCAGGATTCCCCGTATGGGCCACCAATGTTACACGCACGCCGCCTAAGTTCAGATAGGGGCGAGACCGTTTACATGAATTCGTTGGAATCCTGGGGGAACTGTTATTCAGGGCGACCATAGGCTGCAGCTTCTCTCAGGCACACGATACATTCAGTTGCCGACCAGACACTTCTGACAAGAGTCTTCATAAACGGTAGAACAGTAACATTTAATGAGGCACGGCCATTGCAATGCAAATTTCCCTTTGAGCAACAGGCTCCAGTGATAACAGTACAGTCTCATTTGCAGCACAGCAGTACACAGTCTATTATCCGGTAGCACAGTACAGCACAATTTTAATGCATACACAACCACAGGCTTTTCCTTCACAAGGACTCAATAGCACACAGCATTCTTTATCCTGCATGGAGATGGAGGGGGGAAGGGTGTGATGAGGGAGATGATCTCTATGACAGGATTCCTTCCAGTCCTTATCTTCCTGGTCAATAATACTCCACACTGTTAGATCAGGGAGTCTAACTGACCTTTGTTTAGCTTCCCTCCTGACCTGAATTCTGTTCCCTTGCCTTCTGTGAGATACAGATCATAACCCACCTTTCTCTTCGGCTCCGGCCAGACAGTAAACAACTTCCCCACAATCCATCTGGGGCTCTGCTAAAACACTCCCCTTCTCCTGTGACTGTGTTAACCCCTCTGGATTCTTCTGGAGCGCAACACTTCCTGTCTCCTGTGCTTGTGTTACTTATAATAGTTGTTGAATGCTTTTAAAGCCACAACACTACTTCTGCATGTCACACTCTGCAATAGCACTACTTCTGCATGTCACAAAGTACTTACCATCAAAGAGGGAGTAGTTGTGGGTGAGGGTGAATCACAACAACTCTTCCACCAGACTCTAGTCTTTAGGAAATGACCAACTGCATGTATCCCCGCCTCATGAGGGATGCTGCTGTAGAGGGCCTCCACATCAATGGAGTAAGATGGGTACCTTCCTCTACAGCAACACCCTCAAGCTTGGTGAGCAGATGCAATGTGTCCCGGACATGTGAAGGCAGGGAAACAACAAAAGGACGCAATATTCTGTCAATATACTGTATTTACCAATATTCTGTGACAGTGAATCGATACCAGCAACTATAGGGCAGCCTTTCAACGGACTGAGGCCTTTATGAACCTTCGGAAGGGCGTAGTAGGTGGGTACTGTTGGTGTTTCAGGTTTGAGATACTGAAATTCATTATTTGATAACAGACGTTTATTTCTCCCATTTTCCAAGATGTTAACCAATTTTATATTATACGCAACGGTCAGTTTTTTTGTAAAATTTCATGTCTCTTTATCGTATATATGGCCTTACATATTGTAAGGTAATTTGTATGGTTAAGTAGAACTAAATTACCCCCCTTATCTGATTTTTTTTATAATCAGCTCCTTATTTTTCTCAAGTCTATCCAGAGCTTGTTGCTCCTCACTAGATAGGTTAGGCCCGTGACAATTGTTTCTTGGAATTTTACATAGGTCTTGTTCAACCAAATATAGAAAAATATCAATACTGGTAATCTCATTATTTGGCGGAGTCTTAGTACTTCTCTTTTTAAGGTCTGTGAAGGGGCCTTGTCCCTTTCCCCTAATAGGGCAAAACAGGGAGAGTGAGGGACAGCCGCCGAGGAACAGGGGCGCCAACCCCCATGCTAGGCAGTATCAGTATAGGCTATAGATAGGGTGAGTTAAGGCTTTTATCATATGAAATATACCGGTATTCATGCCCTTACTACCCTTGACTTTGATTATGTTTAGTCCTATAGGGACACTGGTTCTATAACATAATCACCATTGAGTGACAAATTCTTTAGTTTCTGAGCACAAGGGACTTTTGAGTGTTTTTAAGAATATTGAAATAAAGATGATCAATTTTAGAGATTTTTGCATGT
Organism: Phyllobates terribilis; assembly: GCF_046119375.1. Lineage (NCBI taxonomy): Eukaryota > Metazoa > Chordata > Amphibia > Anura > Dendrobatidae > Phyllobates > Phyllobates terribilis. The sequence goes on along the minus strand of NW_027362762.1, from coordinate 120,196,277 downwards.
TTACACGTTAGAATTCCTACAAAGAGGTAAAAACTTTCTGGTCCCTTTAACGCATACCACGATTCATGATTCACAGATACGGCGGAGAAATATATGTATACAACACAGAGCCCCGGCTGTCCCCTCATCCTTCACATATGCAGACATGCATACACGCACACACACACAGTAGGCAGACATGCACACACCCAGTACGCAGACATGCACACATGCACACAGTATACAGACATGCACGTGCACAATTGGCAGACATGCACACACGCAGTACACAGACATGCACATGCACAGTACACAGACATGCACACGCATAGTACGCAGACATGCACACGCACAGTACGCAGACATGCACACGCACAGTACGCAGACATGCACACACACAGTACGCACACACACAGTACGCCGACACACAGTACGCAGACACACAGTACGCAGACATGCACACGCACCCAGTACGCAGACATGCACACGCACACAGTACGCCGACATGCACACGCTCACAGTACGCAGACATGCACACGCACACATTACGCAGACATGCGCGCACACACACAAAGTATGCAGACATGTGCACACATGCAGGCATGCACACACATACACATATATGCACACATATAATACACAGACATGCACATACACAAACATATACACAGATAGACACATACAGACATACGTACATATTTGAACACAAATTCTTAAAAACACATATAAAACAGACAAATATATATACACAGTCATACACACTGACATACACATACTGTATATTCACATCATACATACTTACACACACACATTAGAAATATTTTTAATATGGGAATTGGGGAAGCTCGCTCACCTGCCCCCAGCCTGTGTCCCATCCAGCTCCTCAGGCATGTGGCAGTGCTGGGCCGCCGGCGTGTCACAGACATGGCCCTGGAAAAGCAGGGGTGCCCACTCGCCGTTGGGGCCCTGACCGCTCCCCAGCAGCTGTACAGGACCGCCGGCGCTGAAACTCTGAGTGCTGTCACTTTCCAGACATGACCGCGCACAGTGCGCTGTGTCTGGTAGTAATGACGCAGCAAGGTCGACACACAAGCACAATTAAAGGTTCAGTGTCACCCCTGTCGTGTCATTACTAGCTAAGCAGACACAGCCGCACAGCGCACTGCGCGCAGCCATGTCTGGAAAGTGACAGCACTCAAACAGCGCCATTGGTCCTGCACAGATACCGGGGAAGCAGCCCAGGCCCCGACGGCGAGTGGGCCCTCCTGATGGTCCAGGGCCCTGGCACTTACCTGGGTGGCTGTGGAGGACCACTGAGTAAGATCAAAGGATAAAGCAAGCGACAGGAGTTTGGAGGCTGCTGACTGGCGGGTGTTAGTGGAGATGTTGAAGTCACCCATGGTGATGGTGGGAATGTCAACAGAGAGAAAGTGTAGAAGCCAGGTGGAGAAGTGGTCATTAAGGCAGTGGCCGGACCTCGGGGTCGGTATATGACGATCAATTGGAGGTTGAAGGGTGAGTAGGTAAGGACAGAGTGCACTTCAAAAGAAGGGAGGATAAGGGAGGGTAGAGGTGAGATTATGTTGAAGGTGCAGTTGTTAGAAAAGAGAAGACCCACTCCCTCATCATGTCTATTGCCAGGGCAAGAAGTGTGGGTGAATGAAGGCTGCGGTAACACAACTCAGCAGCAGAAGCTGTGTTGGAGGGTGTCAGCCATGTTTCGGTGAGGACCAGCAAGGATAGATTGCGGAAGGTAAAGAGGTTGTGAATGACTTCGCGCTTATTGCACACGGAACGGGCATTCCAAAGCGGTCTAGAAATGGTAACGGTGGAGTGGGGGTCAAGGAAATGAGTATTATGTTTGAGAGATTGCAGTAGTTTCTAATAGGTGGGAAGTGATAGGAGGGATAAATAATGGGGGGTATCTGCTGTGGAAGTCCAGAATTAGGAAGTACAGTATATCGCCAGCAGTGAGGAGAAGCAAAGAGAGAGCAAACAAGTGGGAGAAGGAGAGGATGCGGCTTGTTTTGTATTTTAGTAGGAAGGATGTGAGGTTTAGGAACATGTCAGCAGATGAGGTCAGGTGAGGGGGTAAGAGGGGTGGTAAGATAATTATTTATTTTGAGAGTGCTGGGATTTGGGGATAGCGAAGGAGAGTAATTAGATGCGCCATTTCTGGGGTGGCTGAGGGCTGGTGTTTCTAGCCTGGGAGGGGGCCAATATTCATGACCCCTTCCTAGGTTATTAATATCAGTCCCCAGCTGTCTGCCTAGCCTTTGCTAGTTGTTAAAATAGGGGGACCCTACGTCACCTTTTTTTGGGGGTTCCCCATTTTAATAGCCAGTAAAGGCTAAGTATTCAGCTAGGGGCTGATATTAGTAGCCTGGGAAGTTCCATTGGTATCACCCCCTTCCTAGGCTTCAAATATCTGCCCCCACTGTCTGCTTAACCTCTGCTAAAGTATAAAATTACAGGGTACCCCACGCCATTTTTTTACAAACATTCTTTAATTTTACAATAAATGACAAGTACAGTAACCAAATTAGTCAGTGTACTAATTATATATGTTACAGACATGTGTAGATCGATTCTTTCTATTCTAAATTGTTGGGTACCGCTATGTTTTTACTTTACGTGGCTGATGAATTGCCGGGTTTCAAGGAGATGGGTGCCTGAAAATCGGACGGCAATCGCATGGTCGGAGTGGCGTGCGATTTTTTTTTCACGCACCCATTAACTTGCATTGGCGGGTCTTGTCCGAGATTTGCGGCAAATCGCAGCATGCTGCGATTTTTTTCTCAGTCCGATTTCAGCTGAGAAAAAATTGCAGATGAGATGTACCTCATAGATTAACATTTGTCCGAGTGCAATCCGATTTTTTATCACATATGAGTATGAGCCCTAAAGGTGAGAACACAGCAACTGATGCCGAACTGTTCTAGGTTGAAGTGACACCCCGCTGGTCTAGAGTGAAGTCATTAGCATATGTGGAATGACTAAGATAAAGGATTTCTTCATACTTATCCACACTTGACTAAAGGCCCCGTCCCACTTAGCGACGCTGCAACGATCCCGACAACGATACGACCTGTCAGGGATCGTTGCTGCGTGGTCGCTGGTGAGCTGTCAAACAGGCAGGCTCACCAACGATCAGGGGAGCAGCGACATTGTGGAAAGAATCTTTCCACGATGTCCTGCTCCTGGTTACCAGCCTAGTAACCGGTTGTTTATCATGGTTACTACTCTGCTACGGTGAGCGGGAGGTTACCGCTCACTTTAGCAGGCTCGTAACCATGATAAACATCGGGTTACTAGGGGCACACGCGCACCTAGTAACCCGTTGTTTATCATGGTTACCACTCTGCTACGGTGAGCGGGAGGTTACCGCTCACTTTAGCAGGCTCGTAACCATGATAAACAACGGGTTACTAGGTGCGCGTGTGCCCCTAGTAACCCGATGTTTATCATGGTTACCAGCCTGATCACTGCTCCCGCTGGTCACACACAGCGATGTGTGCTGACCAGCGTGAGGGCAACGACCAAAAAATGTTCCAGGACACTTTGCAGCGATCAGCGACCTCACAGCAGGGGCCTGATCGCTGCAAAGTGTCACACATAGCGACATCGCTGGTGAGGTCGCTGTTGCGTCACCAAAACCGTGACACAGCAGCGATCTCGCTAGCGATCTCGCTATGTGAGACGGGGGCTTAAGATATCAACAAGATGTTCTGAACAATGGAATAGAGATATAAACATTTTGCTTGTGTAAAGTGCTGCAGAGCCACTAGTCATGACCGAGCTGCAGTCCGGTTTCTCTCTGGCACTTTACAGAGAAACAGTATCCTAGGTCCAGTGTGCTGTAGGGTGTGGGGTGTATCACACTCACTTGTAGGCCACAGGCCTCTGCTGCACCCAGGCTTCTGTCTTCAGGAGCCGCCACACACAATTCAGGGGATAACAAGTTCTTTACAACAGGCAAACATTTACTAGTCAGTTCAAATTCATCAGGTGGTGACAGGTGGGATAGGGCACAGCAATTCACATTTTCTTCCTCCTTAGTACAACTCCTTTTCAGCTCTGTCACAAGTTCGTCCTGGACTACCCCCAAGCCTACTGACTCTGTCAGCCTCAGGGATTTCCTGTCCACCTCATCACCTGGGACCAGCCATTACCTTCCGTCTATGTGGGTCCCTGTCCATCCTCCACTGTACAACAGAGGATACGATGTGATCGGCAGCCTCTATGCCAGACTTTGGGCTTCGGACATGACTGGAGCGACTGCTCGGGATCCCAATAATGCCTTTCACTGCCTGGAACAAACGACACATGCTGCCCCTAGCAAACCACCACATCTGAACTTGACATTCACTATGCACTTCTTTAACGCCTCCCAACTCTTGCACTACCAGGAAGTGCACCCCTTTTTATTGACAATAGTCCCCACCCACAGGGCTAGCTCTGTCATTAACTATTCCCTATCTTATAGACTAAAGCTATTGTTTCTATACTATATGCTATACTGTTGCCAAACCACGCACTATATAAACCATACTTATGTCATCCTAAGCTATTCCTATGATTATCCTTTACTATATACTACTCACATTATAGATTAACACTTTAAATGACTTTTAGATGTTAAATCGCATGACACTATACTCACAATGTGCTTGTCTTCAGGGGCAGGAACAGGGTAAGACAGTCCACATCCCTACATTCCTCCCCTCTTTGAACATGGTAATCTTCAATCATTTTGGAACCTGGAAGACAACAAACAGCATATAAAATTTGCATAAAACACATAAAACTGGTAGTCTCTTCTTTCCAGGGCATAGAGTGTCCATTTCCAGAGAGTGCACTGACCCCAAAATAAAACAGCACAAGTTCTTGGGCTCATAGGCCAAAATAACAACAGTCCTTGTGCGCTTACCAAGTCCTTCTCCTGCAGAAAGCTTTAATCAGGCGACACTCTTGGTTAGGACTGCATAGTCAATGTTCATCCGAGCTCATGTTTCCTATAAAACAATGGCCCTTAGGTCCACACAACACTAAACCAAGAGGGAAAGTGGTAGAGCAGTTGGCAGTGCCGGGTCCCTATAGGCGTAAGGTATTAGACCTGGCCCATTCTCATGTCTTGAGTGGGCATGTAGGAGTAGAGAAAACCCAAGCGTGGGTCCTGCAAAGGTTCTACTGGCCTGGATGTCACAGAGAGATTGTTAATTACTGCTGGTCCTGCCCCACCTGTCAGCTAACTGCTCCCGTTTCCCACTTCAGAAGCCCTCTAGTGCCATTGCCTATTATAGAGGTCCCATTTGACTGGGTTTCCATGGACCTTGTCGGGCCCTTGCTTAAGTCTGCCAGAGGGCACCAATACATTCTGGTAGTGCTGGGCTATGCAACTCGGTATCCGGAGGCGGTACCACTGCAAAACACCTTCCCCAGGAGTATAGCCTGAGAACTAGTCCATATCTTCTCCCAGAAGGGCCTGCCAAAGGAGATCCTGATGGACCAGGGAACTCTTTTTATGTCCAAGGTAATGAAGGAGTTGTGTAAACCTCTCCAGATTACACAACTTCGGACGTCAGTATACATCCACAGATGGACGGCCTAGTGGAGAGATTCAACAAGACCTTGAAGTCTATGCTGAAGAAAATCATGGAGAAGGATGGGCAAGATTGGGATTGCCTACTGCTGTACCTGCTGTTCTCCATCAGGTAAGTTCCCCACAGCTCAACGGGATTCTCACCGTTTGAGCTGCTATACGGACGGCACCCTCTGGGACTTTTGGATATAGCGAAGGAGACCTGGGAAGCAGAGGTTACACCCCACTGGAGCATCATCAAGCATGTGACCCGGTTGCAGGACTGAATCGAGAAGGTGATGCCAATTGTGAAGGAGAGCCTCCTCCAAGCACAAGAAGCCCAAACAAGGGTCTACAATCAGGGGCTGCAAAGCTGAGACAATTCATCCCTGGAGACTGGGTATTGGTGTTAGTACCGATGGTCAAAAGTAAATTTCTGGCCAAGTGGCAAGGGCCGTATGAGGTGGTCGAGAAGTTGAGTGACATCAACTATAAAGTCCACCAGCCAGGAAGAAGGAAGCCGTACCAGATATACCACATCAATCTGCTTAAAACGTGGCGAGACAGGAAACCGGTGGAAGCTACCTGTCTGGGGGCTAATCCTGAAGCCAGTGATCTCCAAGGAGGTGCGGGGAATGTTGAACCTGGGCGTCATCGAGGAATCAAAGAACTGCTGGTCCTGTCCTATTGTTCTTGTACCGAAGCCGGACGGAGAATGGCGATTCTGTAATGATTACAGAAAGCTAAATGAAGAGTATAAATTTAATGTGTATCCGATGCCCTGGGTAGATGAACTTATTGAAAGGCTAGGGCCAGCCAGATACCTCACCACCCTGGACCTAACAAAAGGGTACTGACAAATTCTCCTGTCTCCAAGTGCCAAGGAGAAGACTACCTTCTCTACACTCTGGTGTTTTCAGTACACCGGGATGCCGTTCGGTCTGAAGGGAGCCCCAGCTACCTTCCAAAGGGCCATGGACCGGATCCTAGCCATCGCACAAGAAGTATGCCACCGCTTACCTAGACGACATTGTTATCTTCAGCCCAGATTGGAAAAGTCACCTACAGAAGGTCCAGGAGGTACTGGATGCACTGAGGAAGGCTGGCTTTACCATAAACCAGAAGAAGTGCACTATGGGAAAAAAAAAGAGGCAAAATACTTGAGCTAAATCGTCGGAAGATGCGAAATAAAGTTGCAAATGAAGAAGGTAGAAGCAATCCACAATTGTCCGCAACCAGCCTCCAAAAAAAAAAAGCCGGTTTTTGAGCATTTCTAGGAATTTTGGGATACTATCAGTGATTTATCCCGTACTTCTCCATGATAGCTGCACCCCTGACAGACCGGCTTAAAGGTACGAAGATGGCAATGGCCAAATGGTCTTCTGAGGTGAAGATGGCATTCCAGGAACTGAAGCTCGCTCTGTGTAAGCAGCCGGTTTTGATTGTGACGCGCCCCCTGGGCCGTGGGGTACTCGGTGCCGGGCCAGTTATTGCTAGGGGAGATGTCACAGTGGCAGTAACCCGGTCCGTGACCCAGGGCGGTCAATAAAAGGGGTTTTAAAGAAATGGATTATAGTTTTTATAGTTTAATGTTCGTGACGCCACCTGTGGTATGCGGCTATATGGAGCCGCCGCTGTGGAGCAGGTCCTCTGGAGCTGTTGGTAATGCAGCAGAGTTGGTTCAGCTCTCCACAGGTAGAGCTAAGCTCCAGGGCGTTGCTGTGGTGATTATAGATGAGGTAGATGTTGTTGCGCAGTGTGGTGCAGGGGATGACGGCGCAGCAATAATTCACAGAGACAGTGGGGTGCAGTCTTCAGGGTTTACTCACGATTATCACGTTGCTCCTGGTTACAACTGCAGATCACAACAACCCACGTCGTCCTGCGTTCACCACGGGAGGGGTTCAGCAATCCCTCAGGTAATTCAAGTGCACTTAACGGGACACCTTTCTGTGTGCCTTTCTCACTCGTCTTCCTGCGCTGGCTATCACTCTCCTGCCCTGCACCTCGCAAACAGTGTCCCAAGCCGGTAACCTCAGATCTTGGCGGGCAACCTGGAGTTCCCTGGATCCTGTGTGGCTACCTTTTTGGCGATTAATTGCGGCTGTGGCAGCTACGCCCTGGAAATGTAGAAGCCTCCGGTTTCTAGCTGAATATTTCAATTCCCACTAGTCAGGGGCCAGTCACTTCTGCGGCTTGATCCCTCCATGTTCCTGCAGATTCGGGCGTACGGGTGGCCTCCAGCACTTCCCGTACCCCTAGGATCCCCTCTTTCCTCCTGGAGCCTTCCTTCCTCTCCTCTCTTCAGTCAGTCTCACCTCCTGGGCCTCTCTCACTCAGGCCCGCTCCTCCTGAGCAGAGCTCCTGCGGAGCTCCTGCTCCCACTTCTTCTCTCACTGTCTGAACTCTCTTACAAGATGGTTCCCCCTTTTTATACCACTCCTGAAGGTGCTCCCCTGAACTACTTCCTCCACCCACACCCACTACATGGTTCCACCCTCCAGCTAGGGACCAGGGACTGTGCTCTCCCTTAGGAGCAATCTCGCCCTTCCCTCTGAAGTGGAGTGTAATGGATGCAAGTGGGTGGGTCCCGGGCAGTACTCCATCCTTACCTGAGAGTGAGATACCACACCTGTGGGTGAGATGCAGTACCTCTGTGGCGACTGAACCCGCTGGGGCGCCACAATTGTATCTGACTTCAATAAGGAGTTCATATTCTAGACAGATGCCTCAGAGGTCGGGGTAGGAGCCGTGTTGTCTCAAGAAGTAAATGAGGAGGAACATCCCATTCTATATCTAAGCATAAAATTCTCTGCCAGTGAAAGAAACTATGCTATTGTGGAAAAAGAGTGCTTGACCATCAAATGGGCAGTTGACACACTGAGGTACTACCTATTAGGTCGGAAATTCAGGTTAGTGTCAGACCATGCACCCCTGAGATGGATGAGGGAAAGGATAGGGAAGAATGCCCGGCAGACTAGAAGGTTTCTAGCGCTCCAGCACTTTAGTTTTTCGGTGGAGCACAGGCCTGGGAAACTACATGGTAACTCAGATACCCTGTCCAAACTTCCATGTTTAGCAAGTGAAGGTGCCAAAACCACCGGCTTTGGGCAGAGGGGGGGATATGTGACAAAGTCACTGGCAAAAAAATTGGAGGAGAGATATGTTTTACTGAGGCTATTAACTTCAGTGATTTGATGCGTGGAAGTCTTCTCCTGCATGGTAGGTGCAGAGAGGGTTAATCAGCCATATTTAAAAGGGCATGTTTTGTTGTGAATGGCTATAGTGCGGGCTGGAGGCCATTCACCATATCTTTACCCCAGGGTGTGGTCTGGGGTTTACATACTTGGCCTGCTGTGGCATTCAGTGTTCAGTATCTGGAGAGGCTTGCTCCAGAAAGGAGCTTGCATGTGTTGTGCTAAAACTGAACCGTGTGTGGTAAACCCTCAGTAGGCAGACCCCAGCAGATATACGGACTCTGCTGTATCTTTTTATTTTGCTTTGCCATTATGCCGAATGGTCAGTGTTTACTTTATGAACTCTAGGTTGGTTTATGACGTTTTTAATAAACCAACCCGAAACTTAAAGAGACAGTGTTCCGTGTCTACCTCCGTGTACAGCCGAGCAAGCCGCTTTACGACAATATAAATATGTGTATGTGTGTGTGTACATGTGCATACAGAGATAGCAGTAAATCACTGATAGGACCGTCCCCTGGACCGAAAATATCAAAAAGAGCAGAGGGTTAGGTGATGAAGGCACAGGTCACCCTGTATCTTTTATCACAAAACTAACTGCTCTATAAGGGCTCTCTCACATGTGAGTATTTCGGGTACATGTGGTGACAGTTTTCTTACGTACTGGAGACACTGACAAATGGTTACCCATTCAAATGAATGAATCTGCGCACATGTCAGAGTGTTTCCACGGACCGTGTGTCCGTGTGATGCACACGTAGACATATCCATTTTTGGCCAGCAACACGGATCACACGGACCCATTCAAGTCAATGGGTCCGTGTAAACAGGTACCGCACACAGATGCCATCCGTGTGACACATACTGGTACTTGGGAATCAGCGCCGGTACGTGTGTTCCTGATGCGGCACACAGGCAGCATGAATATTCCACACAGGTGCACAAGCACACACGGACACGGATATCTCCGGTACAGGTTTTTCCGATACCGGAAATATGCGGACATGTGAAACCTACCTAACATGGTGTCTGCAGATTGGGCTGAATGTTCATGGTGACAGATTCCCTTTAAACAGTACCTCTTTTTCTGATTACAAATTCCACATTTTCCTTTAAAATGACCTACAATCTCACTTCCGCAGTGGACTATTGGTATAAATTATATTAAATGTGTGACAAGAACACTATTACTTAGTAAGTAACATGTAATTTCATGGCTAAAAATTACCTTAACCTTCTTCTTCCTTATAACTTTATAAAAAATGTCCCTAAGAAGAAAAAACGTTCATTGCTTCAATGCTGCTTTTTCAGCCAGAAATCCATTTCAGAGTACATAATCTGTTTTGCAAGTCAAATACAAAAGTAATCTGAAAAATAAGATTGTCGTGTGCTTGAAGGTTTTGCAGAGAAAGGTGATTGCAATTGAAAAGAGCATATGCAACTCCGAAAAACGGCAACAAGGAAAACTAAAATGGCAATTTAATATTATAATTGAATTTATTCAGTGCTTGTGCGACATCCAATTTTTGCTGCTTCAAGTGCAGTAATTCACACTGAAGTGGTACAATGGATTAGATTAATAATTAGTGAGAGTATGCAGGAGGACAGGTTGTATTCTAAAATTTTCAAATATGTTTCACATTACAAATGTGATTTTTTTTCACTTTGTTATTTGGCAATGCTCATTAGAATTGTTATCTGCGAGTTTACACAGGACAGCAAAAAAAAATATTTAAAGAGCAATGAAACTTTCTACTTGATTTTTTATAATTAGCAGGCACTTGAATTGAATACAGATCAGTGGGGATCCGGGTCCTGAGACCCCCACTGAGCAATAGACCCCCAAAAGCACTGCTCAGGCGATAGGAGCCTACCAGTATGTGCGCAGTTAAGGAGACAGCCCGGAGTATATAGCCTATACTTTCTATTGCATTCATAATACAGTCTATGTGCAGGCTCAGATAGGAGCTGTGCTCTCCTGTCTGCTAAGCTGCACACTTTTCGGTTGTCTATTGTGCAATCGATGTGGCTCCCAGGATCCAGTTCCCTGTTGATCTTCAGGCAATCAATCAAGTGCCTGCTAAATATGACCTCAACCCCATCAAACACCTTCAGGAAGAACTAGAATAAAATTTGTGAGTTTGGCCCTCTCGTCGTATCAGTGTCTGACCTCAAAAATGCTCTTCTATATGAATGCACAAAAATTCCCACAGACAAAATGTTTTAGAAATCCTTCCCAGAAGAATGGAAGTTGGTTTAACTGCAAACATGGCACCAATTCCATATTAATACTTATGGATTTAGAATGGGATGTCATAAAAGCTCCTGAAGGTCTAAGGATGTGGGGTCAGATGAATATATGAAAAACTGTCTGAGTTTCATCCAGAAAGTTCTTACAATTTTCATCCATGTTGTCATTCATGTGTCCATTTTTTACGTCCGTTTTTTACAAATACTTGTAACATCCGTGTGACATGAAATTTTATACATCAACAGTTTAAAATGTACAAAACAAAATACAGTTTCCTAGGTTAATTATTGCAATGTATCTGTAAAAGTCGGATGCCACATGTATGATCCATACGTAGACTTGAATGGGTGAAGAATAGGAAGTGAATAGTGCATGCTGAGATTTTTTTCACACGGACACTCGGTCCATATGAATAAACTGTCATCTGAACAGCCCTACTGAATTACATTGGTCAGTGAGCTGTATCATTTTTACTCGAGCAACACACGTCCTTATTATACACTCGTCTGGACGATCCCTTAGTGTAAGCAAATGATCCCCTCTTTATGACATCCAGAGTTTTTATAAGGCAAATGGACGGGTTGTAGCTGGACTTAAAAAATGCTTATTTTAATATTAGGGGCCTATAACTCCGATTTACCTTTTGCGTGTTTTACCCCCTTTCTGACATGGAGCGTAATAATACGTCCCTGTGCCCTGGGCCTTATGGACCAGGTACATATTATTACAATATGGCGATCACGCCCGCACAGAGGCTGGGTTTCTGTGTAAATCTCTGAAATACGTGATTCAGATGGGACCCCCGGCGGAAGATTCCCTGTAATGAGGCAGATGGAGGCACTGTGGACGGCATCTGGCCTGTGATCCCATAGTGTCTGTCTTTTTATTAGGCGTGCATAAAGTTTTGTCAACCTCAGAAAAAAAGGACACTGCTAAACAGAGGCCAGAAGGAGTCCAGAGTAACTCTGCTGCCTCATTATAGTGAATGGATCCCTCGGGATAGGGTTTGGGTTGTGTTAGGGTTAGAAGTAGGGTTGTGTTAGGGTTGTTATGATCTGCAACATGAACTAAGGAAAGATAGGGGAAGGCTGTCCCTACAGTAAGACTAAGCTGAATCCCTACGATGTAGCGGGCGGCCTGTTCCTAGCGAACAGACCCGCCTTAGTCCTCGGCTAGTCTGAACGAAGACCTATAGCATTAAGGGAGGGGTCCCTAAAAGAACTAAGGACTGGGACAAAAATGGGACACCTCCTAAACAGAGAAGTTGTTGCAGAACACAAAAAGACAAACTGACAAAAGGTACTAGAGTTCCCAGAAGGACCAAGCGAACTGACAGAGAAAGGCACCGAAGCACCAGGCTAGAGAAACAGTCAAACACTGAAGTCCAGCACAGCCAAAAGGGCTGAGCTGGAATACAAAGGCAGATGGTCACGTGACTGTAAAACACAAGATGGAGAAAACAAACAGGAGGGTTCTAACAGTACCCCCTCTTTTATGAGGATCCTCCGGATCCTCCAGGCCCAAGCCTATCCGGAAACCTCTTGAGGAAATCTTTAACAAACCTAGGAGCAGAGACATCATCCGTCCATACCCAGGAGGTGTCTTCAGGACAGAAACCCTTCCAGGAGACAAGATACTGTAATTTCCCTCTATGCCATGTAGAATTCAAGATACGAGAAATTTCATATTCGCCGTCTTCCACCACAGAAGGAACTGTGACAGTGGCGTCCCTATCTGATACAATAGCCTTTTTCAACAAGGAAACATGAAACACAGGATTAATCTTCCAGGAAGTAGGGACATCCAACCTAACAGCAGACGGGTTAAAAACCTGAAGCACTTTAAATGGACCCACAAACTTAGGACCCAGTTTTTTAGAGGGAATCCTTAACCGCAGGTTCTTCGAGGACAACCAAACCATGTCACCCACAGTAAACAAAACCTCCTTACGTTTCCTGTCAAAATTCTTCTTGGACTTCTTGTTAGGCTCTTGAAGTTTGCAACGTACATTAGTCCAAACTCTCTCCAAATCACCGGAAAAATTCTCATCCTCCGGCACCGCCGACCCCAATTTGGAGAACAAACCAAAAGACGGATGTCTCCCAGTACAACAAAAAAAAGGAGAACACCCAGCAGAGGAGGATGTATGATTGTTAAGACCAAATTCTGTGAGAGGCAGAAACTCAGACTACACCTCTTGTCCGCCACAAAACAACGCAAAAACTGTTCAACATCCTGATTCTTTCTTTCAGTCTGTCCATTAGACTCAGGATGATAACCAGACAAAAATGACAAATGGACTCCCAACCTGTCACAAAAAGCACGCCAAAAGCGAGCCACAAACTGAGGTCCTCTATCAGAAACAATATCCGTGGGAACGCCATGGAGATTGACAATTTCCTTAACAAACGCCTTAGCGAGTGTCTTGGCGCAGGGCAACTTAATGAATGGAACCAAATGACACATCTAACTAAAACGGTCCATGACCACCCAGATGACAGTAAAACCCTCGGACACAGGAAAATCAGTAATAAAATCCATTGTGAGATGCGTCCAAGGCGCACTAGGAACCTCCAGAGGGCAAAGCAACCCCGCAGCTGGATTATGTGAAGCCTTAGACCTTGCACACACAGTACATTGACGCACCCACTTGATGACTTTCTTCTGCCATCCAGGCCACCAAAAACTGCGACTGATAAGTCTCTTAGTGTCTGAAATTCCTGGATGACCTGCCAACCGAGACTCATGACACTCCACAAACAAATCTCTCCTAAAGGCTCTAGGCACGAACAACCTCCCATGGAGAGTGTTAGATGGAGCCTCATCTTGAGCTTTCAGAATACCATTCTCCAAAACAGAGTCCAATGCCGCCACCACAACTCCTTTCTGTAAAATGCTCTCCTCCTCCTCGGCACCGACCGTAGGAGAGAAGCTGCGAGATAAAGCATCGGCTTTAACATTCTTAGTACCAGGGATATAGGTAACAGAAAAATGAAACCGAGAAAAAAAAAGTGCCCACCTAGCTTGACGGGCATTCAAGCGCTTGGCAGCATCCAGATAGATCAAATTCTTATGATCTGTGAAAACCTGAATAGGAAATCTAGCGCCTTCCAAAAAATGACGCCAATGTTCAAACGCGAGTTTAATAGCCAGCAACTCCCGATTTCCAACATCATAATTCAGTTTGGTTTCCGAAATTTTTTTCGAAAAGAAGGCCCAAGGATGTACTCCACCCTTGTTCTCCTGAGACAAAACTGCTCCGACCCCTACCGATGAAGCATCGACCTCGACCAAAAAAGGCTTGGTCTCTTCAGGCTACATAAGGATAGGGGCAGAACTGAACCTCTCTTTGAGATACTCAAATGCTTCAATGGCCTCAGTAGTCCACTGGGCCATATTTGCTCCTTTCCTGGTGAGATCGGTCAGAGGCTTAACAATTATAGAAAAATTCTTAATGAATTTCCTGTAATAATTGGCAAAACCGAAAAATCTCTGTATAGATTTCAAACCAATAGGCCTAGGCCATTCCTGCACAGCCTGAACCTTCACCGGGTCCATCTCAAAGCCCTCGCTGGAGACAATGTAGCCCAAAAAACTAATTTTCTGCACAGCAAACTCACATTTCTCTAGCTTAGCAAAGAGTGAATTGTCACTCAATAACTGCAAAACTTCACGTACACTCTGCCAATGGGACTCTAAATCTGGTGAATAAATCAAAATGTCATCCAAATACACAACCACATTCTTACCAATCAAAGGTCTCACGATGTCATTAATAAGGTTCTGAAAAAATGCAGGTACATTGGTAAGACCAAAAGGCATCACCAGATTCTCAAAATGACCTACCGGAGTGTTAAAAGCAGTTTTCCATTCATCACCCTCCTTCACTCGTAACAAATTGTATGCCCCCCGGAGATCAATTTTAGAGAACCACTTGGCCCCCACCAACTGGTTAAATAAGTCAGGAATTAACGGCAATGGGTAGGAATTGCGTACGGTAATCTTATTAATTTCACGAAAATCCAGAATTGGACGTAAACCCCCGTCCTTTTTTTTTAACAAAGAAAAATCCAACTGCCACAGGCGACTTAGAAGGTCTAATATGACCAGCAGCCAGGCTAGTCTGTATGTACTCCTCCAAGGCCTTTCTTTCAGGAATAGTCAGATTAAACAAGCGACTCTTGGGAACAAACTCAATGGCGCAATCATAATCCCTATGAGGAGGTAAAACTTGCGACTCCTCCTTTGAAAAAACCCTCCAAAAATCTTGAATAGGTACAGGTAATTCCCTTTTTTCCACAGCCGCAATGCGACCATTACAACATTTATCATAGCACTTCGGACTCCAAGACTTAATCACATTAGCAGACCAGTCCAGTAAAGGATTGTGCAGTTTTAACCAAGGCAAACCAAGAACGACCGGAGAGGGTAGATTATCCAATACAACCAAGTCCAAAATTTCTTGGTGAAGTCCATTGATAGTGAGGGAAAATGCAGCAATCTTGTGAGTAATACATTTCAAGGGAGTGTTATCAATTGCCATCACAGAAATAGGTGATGACAAAGGTTTGGATTTCAATTTAAGGTTTTCCAAAAACCTTTTATCAATCACATTAAGTGTTGAACCACAATCCACAAATACCTGAAATTCAATCAAATTTTCCTGCAAAGTAGTACTCCCAGAAAGAAATACTCCGGCAGAGCGTAAACAAGCTATACGGGCGTAACTGACTTTTTTTTTTTGTTTACTTAAACGAAGCTCACAATACTTAATCAAATGGTCAGCTTTACCACAATAAAGACACAATCCTGAGAGGAGAGCGACTTCGCCCCCACCTCCATCGGTTCTCCGCCGTCAGAGCAGATTTTCTGGGGACTAGGAACTGACATTACAGGAGTCTTTACTAGAGATGAGCGTTGTTCTACTCGAACTGTTCGCCAATCTCAAATTCGAGCTGTTTTGGGCGGTGTTCGAGCCGTTCGGCGAACACGAACGATTTGAGAAAAATTCGGCTGTTCGAGGTTATGTTCGATAACTGTTCGTGCACCAAAATCATAACTGGATTTTTTCTCAGTAATGATGAAAATTAATGTTAATACGCAGTTTGAGTGTACAGCGGGGTGGGGGGAGGGGCAGGGGATGGATCTCTGCAGGAATAATGAAGATCTCCATTTTTTTTTCTCTTTCCCGCATTTACAGTGGGGAGGTGCAATCTGTCAGCCTATCAGCAGCGCACACACGGAGCGAAGTGCTTTATTTCACACAAGCAAGGGCATGTGTCATTGGCAGTGTATGTCACATGTCCTTGCCCTATAAGACCAAGCCATTTTCCCCATCGCCACCATTTTCTCACTGCTGCAGCTGCGTGTTAGACGGCACCGCTGTTGCTGTGTGCGCTATACCTTGTTAATTTCAAGCCAATTTTCGCACAAATCTACAGATAGCTTGGGAGTAGGGAATAGTTGTGATTGCAGTCCTTTTAAGGACTAGGTTACAGCATTTCCTACGACTTTTATCAGGCAGGTCTGTGCTCTTAAATAGATAGGTTGTGGGAGTAAAGACTAATTGTAATTGGAGTCATTTTCAGGACTAGGTTACATCAGTTCCTATCAGTTTTTGCCAGGCAGGTCTGTGCCAGTGCTGTGCAAGTTTTTTTCACAGCATTTGGCTGAATCTAGCAAAGCTAATCCTTTTTGGCCTATTGCAGAGTGTGTTAGTCAGTGGAGTAGCCTATCTGTGTTGCAAGATATACCACCTGTGTATAGAATACCAATTTTTTTACTGCACCTAGTGAAGTAAAATCTTTTGGGCATAGCATCATTCTATTAGTCCATCTATACTGACCTCCATCAGGTTGCAAATTGAATATAATTTTTTTCTGCATCTAGCTCTGAAAAAATATTTGGCCTTCTAGCAGTGTGTGGGACTTTCTCTATTAGTCCATCTATACTGACCTCCATCAGGTTGCAAACTGAATATATTTTTTTCTGCATCTACCTCTGAAAAAATATTGGGCTTGTAGCTGTGTGTGGGACTTGTTCTATTAATCCATCTATACAGACCTCCATCAGGTTGCAAACTGAATATAATTTTTTTCTGCATCTACCTCTGAAAAAATATTTGGGCTTCTAGCTGTGCGTGGGACTTGTTCTATTACTCCATCTATACTGACCTCCATCAGGTTGCAAATTGAATATAATTTTTTTCTGCATCTAGCTCTGAAAAAATATTGGGCTTCTAGCTGTGTGTGGGACTTGTTGTATTAGTCCATCTATACTGACCTCCATCAGGTTGCAAACTGAATATATTTTTTTCTGCATCTACCTCTGAAAAAATATTGGGCTTCTAGCTGTGTGTGGGACTTGTTCTATTAATCCATCTATACTGACCTCCATCAGGTTGCAAACTGAATATAATTTTTTTCTGCATCTAGCTCTGAAAAAATATTTGGCCTTCTAGCAGTGTGTGGGACTTTCTCTATTAGTCCAACTATACTGACCTCCATCAGGTTGCAAACTGAATATATTTTTTTCTGCATCTACCTCTGAAAAAATATTGGGCTTCTAGCTGTGTGTGGGACTTGTTCTATTACTCCATCTATACTGACCTCCATCAGGTTGCAAATTGAATATAATTTTTTTCTGCATCTAGCTCTGAAAAAATATTGGGCTTCTAGCTGTGTGTGGGACTTGTTGTATTAGTCCATCTATACTGACCTCCATCAGGTTGCAAACTGAATATAATTTTTTTCTGCATCTAGCTCTGAAAAAATATTTGGCCTTCTAGCAGTGTGTGGGACTTTCTCTATTAGTCCATCTATACTGACCTCCATCAGGTTGCAAATTAAAAATAATTTTTATCTGCATCTACCTCTGAAAAAATATTTGGGCTTCTAGCTGTGTGTGGGACTTGTTCTATTAGTCCATCTATACTGACCTCCATCACGCTGCAAATTCAAAATAATTTTTTGTCTGCATCTAGCTCTGAAAAAATATTTGGCCTTCTAGCAGTGTGTGGGACTTTCTCTATTAGTCCATCTATACTGACCTCCATCAGGTTGCAAATTAAAAATAATTTTTATCTGCATCTAGCTCTAAAAAAATATTTGGGCTTCTAGCTGTGTGTGGGACTTGTTCTATTACTCCATCTATACTGACCTCCATCAGGTTGCAAATTGAATATAATTTTTTTCTGCATCTAGCTCTGAAAAAATATTGGGCTTCTAGCTGTGTGTGGGACTTGTTGTATTAGTCCATCTATACTGACCTCCATCAGGTTGCAAACTGAATATATTTTTTTCTGCATCTACCTCTGAAAAAATATTGGGCTTCTAGCTGTGTGTGGGACTTGTTCTATTAATCCATCTATACAGACCTCCATCAGGTTGCAAACTGAATATAATTTTTTTCTGCATCTACCTCTGAAAAAATATTTGGGCTTCTAGCTGTGTGTGGGACTTGTTCTATTACTCCATCTATACTGACCTCCATCAGGTTGCAAATTGAATATAATTTTTTTCTGCATCTAGCTCTGAAAAAATATTGGGCTTCTAGCTGTGTGTGGGACTTGTTGTATTAGTCCATCTATACTGACCTCCATCAGGTTGCAAACTGAATATGACGCGCCCCCTGGGCCATATTCTTTAGGGGAATACCCGGAGCCGGATCAGATGGGAGTTGTAGTCTTCCGAGTGGCTGTGACCCGGTCCGTGCCCAGGGTGTCAAACTCAGTTGTATGTGGCAGTCCTACAGATGTTATAAAGTTCTTAATGTCGACTACGCCACCCGTTGTATTG
Source organism: Phyllobates terribilis (assembly GCF_046119375.1). Taxonomy (NCBI): domain Eukaryota; kingdom Metazoa; phylum Chordata; class Amphibia; order Anura; family Dendrobatidae; genus Phyllobates; species Phyllobates terribilis. The sequence continues at coordinate 120,177,473 of NW_027362762.1, read as the reverse complement.
CGGTCACTATGGCCGCCGCTGCAGCAGGGTCCGCTGAGGCTGATGGTGTTGGTGCAGCTTTTGGTAGTATGACCCCCAACGGGTGGGGTATAGCCTCAGGGGGTCAGGTGCAGAGAATGGGGGTTGTGGTGGTGCAGCATAGATGTTAAATGAAGACAGAGTCGGGTTGTGCAGTTTAGGGTATTTACTCACTGCTGATGTTCCGGTCACTCCAGCTTCAAGTGACCACCCGAGCCGTGCTGCGTCCACCAGGTCCTGGATTCAGCCAACCCCCAAGCAAGTCCGGAGCGTGACCCTGAGCTCTCCTTCTGTCCTTTCCTCTGGCCGTCCCCACTAGTGATCCACCTAGGTCCAGCTCCCTCGGGCCTTCTGTTGGGAGACCCTTGGCCTTGGGTTCCCTGACCCTCCACGTGGTATGCCTTCGGGGTGGATGTGGTGGGTGGCCGTGGCAGACACTGCCCACGGCCTCCGGTCTCTGGCTAGGGTGTGCTTTTGCCCCCACCAGTTTGGGATCCGGTACCCTATTGCTGACTCTTCACCCGGGGATTGAATTTGGGTTCTCAGAGTCCTCTCTTTGTCTCCTCTGGGTCTTTCCTTCTCTGCTCCACTCTCTCTCTCTCTCTGGGGCTTCTCTGCTCCTCTTCCTCCTCTGACTTCTCTCTGCAAAAGGCTGGCAGACTGACTGACCCTGATCTTAGATGGTGCCCACCTTAAATACTCCCTCTATGTGTGAGCTCAGGTGACCAGCACCCAATGAGCTCCTATCTTTACCCAGGCTGCTCCCCCTATCTGCCCCTACACTACTTGGGATGTTCCACCCCCCTCCCACTCCAGCCAGGAACAGACTCGGTCGTACCTGCACATTTCTAAGTGGGAGTACCGTCGGCCTGCCCTTCGGAAATGGGATGTGTGTAGTGCATGCAGCCTACCGAGCTCAGGTCCACACTCCATCCTTACCCGGGAGTGGAATATCACACCTCTGGGTTGAGGTGCAATACCCCTGTAGCAGCCGAATCCTCAGGGTGCTACAAAAATAATTTTTTTCTGCATCTAGCTCTGAAAAAATATTTGGCCTTCTAGCAGTGTGTGGAACTTTCTCTATTAGTCCATCTATACTGACCTCCATCAGGTTGCAAATTAAAAATAATTTTTATCTGCATCTACCTCTGAAAAAATATTTGGGCTTCTAGCTGTGTGTGGGACTTGTTCTATTAGTCCATCTATACTGACCTCCATCACGCTGCAAATTCAAAATAATTTTTTGTCTGCATCTAGCTCTGAAAAAATATTTGGCCTTCTAGCAGTGTGTGGGACTTTCTCTATTAGTCCATCTATACTGACCTCCATCAGGTTGCAAATTAAAAATAATTTTTATCTGCATCTAGCTCTGAAAAAATATTTGGGCTTCTAGCTGTGTGTGGGACTTGTTCTATTACTCCATCTATACTGACCTCCATCAGGTTGCAAATTGAATATAATTTTTTTCTGCATCTAGCTCTGAAAAAATATTGGGCTTCTAGCTGTGTGTGGGACTTGTTGTATTAGTCCATCTATACTGACCTCCATCAGGTTGCAAACTGAATATATTTTTTTCTGCATCTACTTCTGAAAAAATATTGAGCTTCTAGATGTGTGTGGGACCTGTTCTATTAATCCATCTATACAGACCTCTATCAGGTTGCAAACTGAATATAATTTTTTTCTGCATCTAGCTCTGAAAAAATATTTGGCCTTCTAGCAGTGTGTGGGACTTTCTCTATTAGTCCATCTATACTGACCTCCATCAGGTTGCAAATTAAAAATAATTTTTATCTGCATCTAGCTCTGAAAAAATATTTCGGCTTCTAGCTGTGTGTGGGACTTGTTCTATTACTCCATCTATACTGACCTCCATCAGGTTGCAAATTGAATATAATTTTTTTCTGCATCTAGCTCTGAAAAAATATTGGGCTTCTAGCTGTGTGTGGGACTTGTTGTATTAGTCCATCTATACTGACCTCCATCAGGTTGCAAACTGAATATATTTTTTTCTGCATCTACCTCTGAAAAAATATTGGGCTTCTAGCTGTGTGTGGGACTTGTTCTATTAATCCATCTATACAGACCTCGATCAGGTTGCAAACTGAATATAATTTTTTTCTGCCTCTAGCTCTGAAAAAATATTGGGCTTCTAGCTGTGTGTGGGACTTGTTCTATTAATCCATCTATACAGACCTCCATCAGGTTGCAAACTGAATATAATTTTTTTCTGCATCTAGCTCTGAAAAAATATTTGGCCTTCTAGCAGTGTGTGGGACTTTCTCTATTAGTCCATCTATACTGACCTCCATCAGGTTGCAAATTAAAAATAATTTTTATCTGCATCTACCTCTGAAAAAATATTTGGGCTTCTAGCTGTGTGTGGGACTTGTTCTATTAGTCCATCTATACTGACCTCCATCACGCTGCAAATTCAAAATAATTTTTTGTCTGCATCTAGCTCTGAAAAAATATTTGGCCTTCTAGCAGTGTGTGGGACTTTCTCTATTAGTCCATCTATACTGACCTCCATCAGGTTGCAAATTAAAAATAATTTTTATCTGCATCTAGCTCTGAAAAAATATTTGGGCTTCTAGCTGTGTGTGGGACTTGTTCTATTACTCCATCTATACTGACCTCCATCAGGTTGCAAATTGAATATAATTTTTTTCTGCATCTAGCTCTGAAAAAATATTGGGCTTCTAGCTGTGTGTGGAACTTGTTGTATTCGTCCATCTATACTGACCTCCATCAGGTTGCAAACGGAATATAATTTTTTCTGCATCTACCTCTGAAAAAATATTGGGCTTCTAGCTGTGTGTGGGACTTGTTCTATTAATCCATCTATACAGACCTCCATCAGGTTGCAAACTGAATATAAATTTTTTCTGCATCTAGCTCTGAAAAAATATTTGGCCTTCTAGCAGTGTGTGGGACTTTCTCTATTAGTCCATCTATACTGACCTCCATCAGGTTGCAAACTGAATATAATTTTTTTCTGCATCTAGCTCTGAAAAAATATTTGGCCTTCTAGCAGTGTGTGGGACTTTCTCTATTAGTCCATCTATACTGACCTCCATCAGGTTGCAAACTGAATATAATTTTTTTCTGCATCTAGCTCTGAAAAAATATTTGGCCTTCTAGCAGTGTGTGGGACTTGTTCTATTAGTCCACTTATACTGACCTCCATCAGGTTGCAAATTCAAAATAATTTTTTGTCTGCATCTAGCTCTGAAAAAATATTTGGCCTTCTAGCAGTGTGTGGGACTTTCTCTATTAGTCCATCTATACTGACCTCCATCAGGTTGCAAACTGAATATATTTTTTTCTGCATCTACCTCTGAAAAAATATTTGGGCTTCTAACTGTGTGTGGGACTTGTTCTATTAGTCCATCTATACTGACCTCCATCAGGTTGCAAATTGAATATAATTTTTTTCTGCATCTAACCCAGCCAATAGTTTTGGCCTAATACCACAGTTTGGCCACTCAGCTCTGCTCGGTTCCCATCCATTGTTTTTTTGTGCAAACAACTCCAGAGTTGTGAATTAGTTAACCAACAAAATGAGTGGAAAAAGGCCTGCTGCTGGTGGAAAGGGGAATAGGCGTGTTGGGAAGGGGAAAAAAGGTTGTGTCCGTGGGGTAGGTGTTAAAGCAACAGTAACATCTGCAGAAGAAAGACCATCTTCCAGCCAAACTAAAATGTCTACTTCTTTTAGCGGACAATGTGATAAGATCCCTTTCTTACGGCCACGCCAATCGCTACAAATTCCAGATGAGGCACAAAAACAGCAGGTGCTTCAACGGATATCAAGTGCTCCTTTAAGTGGGCTCTCCTCCACATCAACTTCAACATCACAAATACTCCAGTCCTCAAAGGTGTCACCCCAATCGCACTTGCTTCCTCACAGCTCCCAAATCTCCAGCTGCCCGTCTGAGTATGAGGTAGAACAGATGGTTGAGTCTGCAGAGCTGTTTACTCATACTATAGCCTGGGAATCAGAGGTCGACTCCAGCGCTTCTGTGAATCCAGACGAGGAAATGATCTGCACTGATGCCCAGAATCTTTATGAGTCGGATCCAGGACCAGACGCAGAAGGTTCTGACCATAATGTAGACCCTCATTCCCAAACTGTAACTCCTGTTGGTGGAGACAATGAGGAAGACGATGATGAGACTCAAATACCTGATTGGAGCGACAACTTTAGTTTTTTGTCAGGGCAGGAACAGGTTGGCTCTGAGAACGACGGGTGTGATAACGCACAGGGTGATGATGATGAGGTTGGAGATCCCACTTACTGTCAACCCACAGTCAGCCAAGAGATGAGGTCAGCAGAGGAGGTGGAGGAAGATGCTAGTGACGACGAGGTCAGGTTGCGCCTTCCTGGACAGAGACGTAGTACTGGAAGCACGTCAACAACTGCATCCTCAAACACAACTCTGCCTCTCACCACAAGTCGTGGTGGCTCTTCAGGTCGCATGGGTGCCAAACCTTGCATAGCCTGGGCATTTTTTCAGATCAATAAAGATGACCCAACTCGTGTTATCTGTAACATTTGTCAGCAAAAGCTAAGTAGAGGCCAAAAAATACATAGTTTGAGTACTTCATGCATGAACCGGCACATGGACATGAAGCATAAGTTGCAGTGGGAAGCTCAGTGTGCTACAATGCGGCCTAGCCGGCCGGGCCAACCACCGTCTGCCATATCTTGTGCATCCGCGGCCTCTTCATCCTCTGTGACTGGGGGGACAGCAGTCACACCTGTTTTGGGGCGCAGACCTGCCACCTCTTTACCCGCAACAGCCAGCGTGATTGGCAGGTCATCATTTTCTTTGTAGGTGGTAACACCAGCTGGTGTTGAGCGCTGTCCGACATCGATAGCACCACCTTTGGATCAAGGCAACCTAACATGTCCGCCTGCATCTTCCTCACAGACCGGCAGTTTGCCGGGGACACCCTTATCAACCCCGTCTAAGCACAATAGCCAGCCCTCGGTCCCTCAGATGTGGACAAGTAAAAGACCATTTCCTCCTAGCCATGAGAAAGCTAAGAGGTTGAATTTCACCATCTGCAAGCTCTTGGCTACAGAAATGCTGCCTTTCCGCCTGGTGGACACAGAGGATTTTCGAGACCTTATGTCCGTCGCAGTGCCCCAGTACCAGATGCCCAGTCGGCACTACTTCTCAAAGAAAGGTGTGCCTGCGCTCCACCAGCATGTCGCACACAACATCACCGCTTCTTTGAGAAACTCTGTGTGACAGGGTGCATTTCACCACAGACACTTGGACGAGTAGGCATGGACAGGGGCGTTACATGTCGCTGACTGGGCACTGGGTAACTATGGTGACAGCAGGACAAGGGGCTGCTGTCCAAGTCTTGCCGTCCCCACGAGTTGTGCGTCAATCCTCTTTATGTCAAAGTTCCTCCACTGCTTCTGCCTCCTCAACCTCCTCTCGGTCTTCCACCTGCACCCAAAGCCTGTCTGGTCATGCCACAAGCTTTCTAACTGCGCAGAAGGGATCCTGCACACCTCCTTACTATGCTGGCAGTAGGGCTCAACGTCATCAGGCGGTTTTTACTTTGAAATGTCTGGGAAATGTGAGTCACACAGCTGAGGAGTTGTGGTCAGCTCTGGAGAACCAATTTCATGAATGGTTGTCTCCACTGGACCTGAAACCAGGGAAGGCCGTGTGCAACAATGCTGCAAACCTGGTGCGGCCCTTCGCCGGGGCAATGTCACACACGTGCCTTGTATGGCTCACGTGTTGAACCTGGTTGTCCAGCAATTTTTAGCCCACTATCCCAGACTAGATGGCCTTCTGCAGAGGGCACGGTCGCTGTGTGCTCACTTCCGCCGTTCGCATCCCGCAGCTCAGCGACTTACATCTCTACAGAAGTCGTTGGGCCTGCCACTTCACTGGCTAAAATGCGATGTGCCTACCCGGTGGAATTCAACTCTGCACATGTTGCAGCGACTGTGGCAGCACCGACAAGCCCTGGTGCAATACGTTCTGACGTATAGCCTGGGCCAACGAGATCCAGACGTGGGGCAAATCACGTTGGAGGTGTGGTCTCAGATCAGGGACCTATGCACCCTTCTGCACAGTTTTGAAATGGCGACGAAGATTTTTAGTGCTGACGATGCCATTATCAGCATGACTATTCCGGTGATTTACATGCTGGAGCACATGTTAAACAGAATTCGGAGTCAGGTGGTGGCACAAGAGGAGGTGGAGGAAGTAGAGGAGGAGGAGTTGTATGCGGAAGGGCTAACATCTGCAAGGTCCAGACGGTCGGCAGCACCAAGGCGGCAGGCATGTGAGGGTGGGGGAGATGGTTTTACCAGGGCGCATGGTAGCAGCCAAACTAGTGAGGAAGGTGCAGGAGCCCAGGAAGAAGTGGAGGACGAACTGATGGAAGACTCATCAGATGAGGGAGACCTTGATCACATTTCTGTTGTGCGAGGTTGGGGGGAGAGGACAGAGGAAGGAAGCATGATTGTTACCTCGCCACCAACACAACAGGGACTTGGTGCTCCTGGATGCGCAACACACATGAGTGCCTTCTTGCTGCACTACCTGCAACATGACCCTCGAATTGTGAGAATTAGAAATAATCCTGACTACTGGGTTGCCACACTGTTAGATCCCCGGTACAAAAGTAAATTTGCAGAAATTATTCCTGCCATAGAAAGGGATGCACGCATGCAGGAGTATCAGCAGAGACTGTTGCAGAATCTTACATGTGCTTTTCCACAAAACACCAGTGGTGCACGTAGTGAATCTCACAGTTCCAACTTGCCAACCGTGGGACCGTCAAGTGTTCAGCACTCAAACCATAACAGAACCACAGTATCTGCTGGTAACATCAATTTTGCGCAATCATTTCACCACTTTTTTAGCCCATCCTTTGCAAGGCCACAGGAGACAAGAAGTCTGACACATAGTCAACGCCTAGAGACGATGGTACAGGAGTATCTCCAAGTAAACATTGAAGCCATGACTGTGTCACTGGACCCTTGCTCTTTTTGGGCTTCCAATCTGGATAAATGGCCGGAGCTAGCCACTTACGCCTTGGAGATCTTGTCATGCCCCGCAGCCAGCGTTCTGTCTGAACGTGTGTTCAGCGCTGCTGGTGGTGTGCTGACAGATAAGCGCACGCGGCTCTCCACTGATAATGTAGACAGACTCACGTTCATAAAGATGAACAAATCATGGATCCGAAACGACTTTTCTACCCCTGTGTCATCCTGGGGAGAGTAAAAGATGGATGATTGGTTAAAATCACCCTACCAACCGTTTTAAGCTTTCAAATTACTAATCATGTTTATCTGTATCTTGGCTGGAAAAACATTTGGGCTTTGTAGCAGTGTGCAGCACTGATTCTATTAGGCCATCTATAATAAGCTCCACCAGATTTAAAATTACTAATCATGTTTATCTGTATCTTGGCTGGAAAATAATTTGGGCTTTGTAGCAGTGTGCAGCATTGATCCTATTAGGCCATCTATACTAAGCTCCACCAGATTTAAAATTAATAATAATTTTTAGCTGCATCTAGCCTGGAAAATAATTTTGGGGCTCCGAGATGCGCAAGACACATAAGTGCCTTCTTGCTGCACTACCTGCAACATGACCCTCATATTGTCAGAATTCGAAGTAATCATGACTACTGGGTTGCCACACTCTTAGATCCCCCAAACTTTTCGATCAACCTTTTCATTTTAATAAAGACCAAAAAAATGGTCATTTTTGAAATTATAAGCATTAGCAGGTTATTAGAAACTGAAATCAAACAGTTTTCAATTCAAAACTTTATTCTAGGTGATGTTACATTTTCACATAGGACCCCTTGTTCGAAAGGAGCTTCTGAACTCTCTCGTCCATTGAATTTGTCAGGTTTTGGATGGTTTCTGCTTCAATTGTTTTGCATGAGGACAGAATACCCTCCCAGAGCTGTTGCTTAGATGTGAACTGCCTCCCGCCATCATAGACACTCCTTTTGATGATGCTCCAGAGGTTCTGAATGGGGTAGAGGTCAGGGGAGCATGGGGGTCACACCATAAGTTTGTCCCCTTTTATGCCCATATCAGCCAGAGATGCAGATGTTTTATGTGCAGCATGAGATGGTGCATTATCATGCAAAAAAATGATCTTGCTGTGAAATACACGGTTCTTCTTCTTGAACCATGGCAGGAAGTGCTGTTTGAGAAAATCCACATACATTATGGAGTTCATCTTTAGCGCCTTCAGGGATCCTAAAGGGGCCGACAATCTCTCTCCCCATGATTCCAGTCCAAAACATTACTCCACCTCCTCCTTGTTGGCGCTGTAGCCGTGTTTGCGTGGGGTGTCCATCAACCAGCCATCCTCCACTCCATCCATCTGGACCATCGAGCGCTGCACGGCACTCATCCGTGAACAAAACAGTTTTGAAATCAGTCTTCATGTAATGTTTGGCCCACTGGAGCCGTTTCTGCTTGTGTGAAGTGGATAGAGGAGGTCGACAGGATGGCATATGCACAGCTGCAAACCTCTGAAGGACCCTGCATCTTGTTGTTCGGGGGACGTTGGAGGCACCAGCAGCTTCAAAAACTTGTCTGCTGCTATGACAAGGCTTTTTTGCCGCTGCTCTTTTAACCTGAAGTAATTGCCTGTAGGAAAGAGTCCTCAATTTGCCCTTATCAGCACGCACACGTGTGTACTGTGAATCCGCTACATACTTCTTGATTGCCAAGACACTTCATCCTGATCATCGCACAATGTTGATTGTAGTCATGCCTTGACCTAAACACTCCACAATTTGTTGCTTCTCAGCAGCCGACACATCCTTTTTCTTTCCCATTTTGGCAGAAAATGTAGGCTGCTTAATAATGTGAGACAGCCTTCTTAAGTAGTCTTGCCTTTCATTGGACACACCTGCCAAACTAATTAGCACAGGTGTCTGCAATTGCTTATAGTGATATAAAGAGCCCTGACACACATCACCATAAATGAGTTTAACTGACAAACAAACAAATTCTTCCCTTATCACTCCTAAACACTTTTTGCATAATAATTTGGAACACAGTGTACATGTGCTTTTCCACAAAACACCAGTGGTTCACGTAGTGAATCTTACAGTTCTAACTTGCCAACCGTGGTCTGTATGGAGTTGTTCAATAAAGGGCCCAAAATTAAGATAACATAGATGGGAGAGGTCTCTATGAATAGGAATTCCTAAGTATCTGATACCCTGTGAGGGCCAGGCAAAGGGAAAGTTGGACTGGATGGAATCCTATATGGATTTGGGGAGGGAGACATCGAGGGCCTCAGACTTCGCTGCATTGATTTTAAAATTTGACCATGTAACAAAGTGATCTATTTCAGCCATAACAGCATGGATGGATATATGTGATTGAGTGATATAAACTAGGACATCATCAGCAAATAGAGAGCACTTGTACTCGGTGCCTCCCACCTCAATCCACCTAATATTGGGGTTATGGCGAATTGATGAGAGCAGGTGCTCCGTCACTAGGATGTATAAGAGAGGGGACAGAGGACATCCCTGCCTTGTCCCATTGGTGATTGTGAAAGGTGATGAAAATGTTCTGACGCGCCCCCTGGGCCTTGGGACACCCGGAGCCGGACCCTTTTTGGTGGATGCTGGTGGTTGTAGTCTCCGTGGCGGTGACCCGGTTCCGTGGCTCAGGGCGGTCAAACCAGTGGCGGAACTATTTATGTGGTTTTGATGTTTAAATGTCCGACTACGCCACCCGTGGATTGCGGTCAGAGTGAACCGCCGCTCCAGGGCAGACCGCTGAGGCTGGTGTTGTGGGTGCAGCAGAGCGTAGCATAACTCCCCACGGGAGGAGTATAGCCTCAGGGCAGTGTATGCGGAGGATGGGGGTGATGGTGCAGGGCAGCAGCAGTAACGACACGGAGTCAGTGATGCAGTCCAGGGCCTTTACTCACAGTTCTTATTATCCAGACCATGTCTGCAGGTAACGGCTGCCCACGTCGTACTGTGCTCACCAGGTGAGGGGCTCAGACAACTCCCAGATAACTTTGGAGCGCTTCACAGGACCCCCTTTGTGTGTCCTTTGTCTGGCCTTTCTTACCAACCCTTCTGTCCGGCTGCCTCGGGCCTCCTCTTGGTAAACTTGGCGCCAGTTTCCCTGACCCTATGTGGTGCCTTCCTAGCGGGTGTAGCGAGGGGCTGCGCCACATAAAATGTCACAGCCTCCTGTTTCTAGCTGAGGGTCATTTCCTGCCTCCACTAGTTTCGGGGACCGGTCTCCCCCTTTGGCCTGACCCCTCCACGCAGGTGGATTCGGGCGTGCGGTGGCGACTCGCCCGTCCGCACCCCTGGGATCCCTTCGTTCCTCGTTCCTGGAGCCTTCTCCGCTCCTCTTCCTTCCTTCTCCCTCTTCCAGGCCTGGGCCTCTGTTACTAGGCCCGCCTCCGGAGCAGAGCTCATGCAGAGCCCCTGCTCCCTGCCACTTCTGCTCAGACTTCTCTGCACTCAACTAAGATGGTGCCCACCTTTTATACTCCCTTCTCAATGCACCCAGGAACTGCTTCCTCCCTGCTTCTGCACTACAGGGTTCCCCTTCCTCAGTGTTCCCTCCCCCCACTCCAGCCAGGGACAGGGACTGTCGTGCCCATCTCAGGGGCATATTGGTCGCCCTGCCCCACGGCAATGTGGTGTAATGCATGCAGGTGTCGGGTCCTGATCCACACTCCATCCTTACCTGAGAGTGAGATATCACACCTCTGGGTGAGGTGCAATACCTCTGTAGCAACCGAGCCCTCAGGGTAATACAGTTCCATTTATCTTCAGCCTAGGTGACGTATTGCGATACAGGGCCGTGATTTTGGCTATAAAAGGGTCCCCTAGACCCCTACCCCAAGCTTTTTAAGAGAATCATATATGGCGTGCCAGGAGACTCTATGGAATGCTTTCTCAGCATCCAACGAGAGTATCTAATTACAAATTTTTAACTGCATCTAGCCCAGGAAATACTTTGTGCCTAGTAGCAGTGTCTGCTAGTCAGCGGATTATCCCGGCTGTTAAGCAAGCTACACCACCTGTAGTTTTGACACTTAATTTTTTCAAAGGAAATGCTTCGGGACCACGGGATACTCAGTGAAGAGCATCAGGAGGCACCCCAAGGCATAGGGGCTGGGACTGGCAGTAGGATGCCTTGCGTTGGACAGCCGAGCTCGATCCTTATAAAAGCTTTTTAACTGCAGCAGCTTTAGTGGACGCTACTGGAGCTGGAATTACGCGGCTGCTGGCATGAGACTTGCCCTCCAATAGATCCTTGTAAATGGATTTAAAGTGTATTCATTCAAATTAGAGAGACAATTTAAATTAAAAAGCTTAGAGCTGCCTCCACCACAGGGGGGCTCGCTCGACCCACCAGCGGACAGGCACCAGTATTGGGAGAGGGGGGCTGGCCGTCAGGGTTCACCGCGGCTCTGGCACAAACCCGGCGACACGGAGGTGGCACGGGCAGGAGCGGACTGAACGTGTTGGCTTCTCACTTTTTGGATTTTAGAAGGGCATGACATGCCTATATCTGTGTCTCCCCCTCCTTTTACTCCTCCACCTCTTTTCTCTTCGCATGACTATATGTACTTGTCACTTTTCCATGTGTTAGTTGTGTCTTCTGAGCAGTTTGTCAGCTTTTGGACACCTTTGAAGGTGTTTTCTATGTGTTTCTATGTGTTTTTGTTTGCCTCCATTGGTTTTAACGGTGTTCGAAGGTGTTCGACGAACAGTTCGACGAACAGTTCGGCGAACACACGGGTGTTCGACGAACCGAACCGAACTCGAACACTACGGGGGTGGCTCAACACTAGTCTTTACCTCATTCACCCTGGACCTCAGTCTCCTGTCCACACGAACAGCTAACTGCATGGCATCCTGCAGAGTCTCAGGTGCGGGGAATGCAATTAGCAAATTCTTAACTCTTTCACTCAGACCAGCAAGAAATAAACATTTCAACGCAGGATCATTCCATTTAACTTCTGAGGCCCATCTCCTGAAGTGTGTGCAATAATTTTCAACATCACCTGACCCCTGATTCAAAAGCCTGAGTTCTGCCTCAGCAGATGAGACTTGGTCAGGATCATCATATAAAAGACCCATAGAAGAAAAAAAAATTTCTACAGGCCTTAAACACGAATCATTAGGTTGGAGAGAAAAGGCCCACCCCTGTGGTTCATTGCGCAAAAGTGACATAATAAAACCAATGCACTGTGATTCATTCCCAGAGGACCTTGGTCTCAAACGAAAATATAACAAAAAAGCATTCTTAAAGGAAAAAAAATCTTGGTGTTTACTATAAAAAACATCAGGCAGTCCTACCTTGGGTTCAACAAAATGCGCTCCAGAACAGCTACTCACGTGTTGCTGAAGCTTGGCCACCTCCAGAGACAATCCCTGTGTTATGCACACGCCCGGACTGACTGGCGTGAGCATGATTAGTGATCCCACTGGACCATGAACCGAGGAGTACCTGGAGGGGCGTAACTAAGTATCAACTCAGTGCGACCAAGGTCGCACGGCGGCTCAGTCGACTCCGTGAACCAGGGAGGAACTGAGCAGAGGGACCAGGTGCTACTCCAGGTCAGACCCCGGTCACAGCTGTTGACCCACACCGGGGAATGCAGGAACAGGCAGGTTAGACTGGCATATAGACAGGTGGGTACTGGCAGGCACGACTGGTATGCAGACAGGTGGGTATTGGCAGGCACGGCTGGTATGCAGACAGGTGGGCACTGGCAGGCACGGCTGGCATGCAGACAGGTGGGCACTAGCAGGCACGGCTGGCATGCAGACAGGCGAGTACTGGCAGGTAGGAAAGCAGGCAGGATAGGGACCAGTACAGACTGGGATACAGGAACGGAGCCGCAGGTGCGGTAGGCAAGCAGAGCAGCGCAAAACCCGCAGATGCGGTAGACAAGCAGAGCAGAGCAAAACCCAGAGGTGCGGTAGACAAGCAGAGCAGAGCAAAACCCGCAGATGCGGTAGACAAGCAGAGACAAGCAAAACCCGCAGGTGCGGTAGACAAGCAGAGCAGAGCAAAACCAGCAGGTGCGGTAGACAAGCAGAGCAGAGCAAAACCCGCAGGTGCGGTGGACAAGCAGAGCAGAGCAAAACCCGCAGGTGAGGTAGACAAGCAGAGCAGAGCAAAACCCGCAGATGCGGTGGACAAGCAGAGCAGAGCAAAACCCGCAGGTGCGGTAAACAAGCAGAGCAGAGGAAAACCCGCAGGTGCGGTGAACAAGCTGAGCACAGCGAAACCGCAGGTGTGGTGAACAAGCAGAGCAGAGCGAAACCGCAGGTGCGGTGAACAAGCAGAGTAGAGCGAAACTGCCGGTGCTGTGAGTAAGCAGAGCAGAGCAAAACCCGCAGATGCGGTGAACAAGCAGAGCAGAGCAAAACCGCAGGTGCGGTGAACAAGCAGAGCAGAGCAAAGCCGCAGGTGCGGTGAACAAGCAGAACCAGATACACACAAGGTACTGGAGTTAGGTGCAGGTTCAGACACTGCAGGAAAAGGGAAGGTTCGGACATAGAGACAAACAGGTAACGGGCTAGGACACAGTTCAGACAGGAACTGAACCAGGAACAAGATACAGGAATGAGCCTGGGAACTCAGCTCCCAGGGTGGTGGAGACACTCCTGCTAGGTGGGGGGGGTTTAAGTATCCAGTGACTCACAGCAATAGGCTGGGGAGGCATTAGGAGTGCGCACACAGTAACTATAAGAATCAGGCAGTAGCCGCGCCGCCACCCTAAGCAATCAGACAAGAGACACAGCAGGTACTGGAGCAAAGTGTGCAGCCTGGATGGATAGGTAAGATGGCGGTCTTGCATGGTGGGAGGTGGTAAGCCATGCCAGCACGCCGCCAGGGATGTTACAGTACCCCCCCCCTTTACGCCCCCTCTTCTTCAATCCTGCAAGGATTTTCTGCAGAGAATCATAGAATCATAGAATCATAGAATGGTAGAGTTGGAAGGGACCTCCTGGGTCATCTGGTCCAACCCCCTGCTCAAAGCAGGATTCACAAGATCATCTCAGACAGATGTCTGTCCACCCTCTGTTTGAAGACGTCCATTGAAGGGGAACTCACCACCTCTCGTGGCAGCCTGTTCCACTCATTAATCACCCTAACTGTCAAATTTTTTTTCTAATATCTAATCTGTGTCTCCTCCCATTTAGTTTCATCCCATTGCTTCTAGTCTTTCCTTGTGCAAATGAGAATAAAGATGATCCTTCTACAATGTGACAGCCCTTGACATATTTGTAGACAGCTATTAAGTCTCCTCTCAGTCTTCTTTTTTGCAAGCTAAACATTCCCAAATCCTGCAACCGTTCCTCATAGGACATGGTTTGCAGACCAGTCACCATTCTGGTCGCTCTTCTCTGAACTTGCTCCAGTTTGTCTATGTCTTTTTTAAAATGTGGTGCCCAAAACTGTACACAGTATTCCAGATGAGGTCTGACCAAAGAGGAGTAAAGACCGATAATGACTTCACGTGATCTAGACTGTATGCTTCAGTTAATACATCCCAGAATTGTATTTGCCTTTTTTGCTGCTGCATCACACTGTTGACTCATGTTCAGTCTATGATCTATTAGTATACCTAAGTCTTTTTCACATGTACTGTTGCTTAGCTCTATTCCTCCCATAGTGTATATGCTTTTTTCATTTTTATTGCCCAGATGTAGTACTTTGCATTTTTCCCTGTTAAAAACCATTCTGTTGGTTGCTGCCCACTGCTCCAGTTTATTTAGGTCTTTTTGAATCCTCTCTCTCTCTTCTCTAGTATTAGCTATCCCTCCTAGCTTTGTGTCATCAGCAAATTTAATCAGTTTACCCTCAATTCCTTCATCTAAATCATTGTTCATTGTTGAACAATACAGGTCCCAGGACGGAGCCCTGTGGTACCCCACTTGAGACATTCATCCAGCTGGATGTGAAGCCATTTACAACCACCCTTTGAGTCCGATCACTAAGCCAGTTATGAATCCACCTAACAGTTGCTTGGTCCATTGCATACTTGGTCATTTTTTCAATAAGGATGGTGTGAGATACTTTGTCAAATGCTTTGCTGAAGTCAAGATATACTATATCTACAGCATTTCCCTGATCCACCCAGTCAGTGATTCTGTCATAGAAGGAAATTAAGTTAGTCTGACATGACTTGTTAGTTACAAACCCATGCTGACTCTGGTTAATCACTTCATTCTTATCCATGTACTTACATACATGTTGTTTAATAATTTGTTCAAAGATCTTTCCTGGTATAGAAGTCAGACTCACCGGCCTATAGTTCCCTGGGTCCACCTTCTTCCCCATTTTGAAGATAGGAACAACATTTGCTCTTCTCCAGTCTTCTGGGACTTCTCCTGTTCTCCAAGAATTTTCAAAGATTATGGAGAGTGGTTCTAAAATTTCTTCTACGATCTCCTTCAGTACTCTGGGGTGTAATTCATCTGGACCTAGAGACTTGAACTCATTTATGTTAGCTAAATATTCCCTCACAATCTTTCTGTTTACAGATAACTTGGATTCCTCTATTCCTTTAAAAGGACAGTGAAGATCAGTTGATGTTACATTTTCTTTCTGAGAGAAAACAGATGCAAAATAGGAATTAAAAAGTTCGGCCTTCTCAACATCCTCTCTTACCATTTCTCCATTTTCATCCTGTAAAAATCCTATAGCATCTTTGACTTTTCTTTTACTTTTGACATACCCCCAAAATCCTTTTTATTGCTTTTGACATCTCTTGCAAGCCTTAATTCATTGTCAGCTTTAGCTAACCTGATACGTGCCCTACAGGATCTGCAGACTGCATTATAATCTTCTTTAGATATGCCTCCCTCTTTCCATTTAATAAACATTTCTTTCTTTCTTTTTAGCATGTGTTTAAGTTCTGTGTTCATCCATCCTGGTTTCCTTAAATGCTTCCCATTCTTCCTACTTTTCGGGATTGTTAACGATTGTGCTTTGAGAATCTCATTTTTAAAAATTTCCCATCCTTCCTGGACATTTTTGTCCTTAAGGACATCCAGCCATTGGATCCCTCCTATTCTCTTTCTGAGTCTCTTAAAATCTGCCTTTCTAAAATCTAACCTTGAAGTTTGAGTCTTCACATGTCTTCCTCCTCTAGTTATCCAAAATTCTATAATAGCATGATCGCTGCCTCCTAGGGTCCCAGCCACCTTTGCCTCCTCAACCATTTCCTCCCTGTTTATAAGGATTAGATCCAAAGTAGCAGATCCCCTTGTTGGAGGCCGAATTTGGAGGCCGATCATTCTCTTCAAGAAGATTACCTCTTTTATCCACTAGAGGGAATGAAACTGGTCTCACCATCTTGGTGACTAGGATGCTTCCTCCCATCGAGCCATCCTCAGCAACAGATGAAGTGAGTGAAGTACCAGGAAAAAGACACAGGAAAGTCTCTCTCCATTTGTTAATATCGGATAGCACCCCAAATGATTCACGGGACAACTGGAGATCCTCCACCGGGTTGGAGGGATGCAAAGACTCGGGGGTAACCACTGCCTTGACGTACACTTTGCCAAGCTTACTGGATGAAGTGGGCGAAGTACCAGGTACAGGGTGCAGAAAAGTCTCTCTCCATTTGTTATCAGATAGCACCCCGGAGGATTCAGGAGGCAACTGGAGGTCCTCCGCCTGGTTGGAGGGGTGCAGAGACTTGGAGGTAGCCACCACCTTGATGGACTTATTGACAGATTTGTTAGAGATGGAGGATCCTTGCTTAGGGACCAACTTCAGTCTAGTTTCTGAAATGACACGTCTGCGAGGCGGGGCGGTGCCTAAAGCCAGAACATTGGTACAATCGTCGAGACTGTGTGGGGACAATGCCTCCGCTTCCCTTCCTTCGGAGACTTCAGCGCACAGCGAGTCAGCGACTAGCAGATCTGGTTAAGAAGAAGAAGAAGACACTGCTGACACTATTTTGACTGTTTCTAAGTAGGGCTTATCCTTCCGCTGACAATGCCCATACCGGATTCTGGAGTTGTCGGACGGGAATCAGACACCGACTCTTCAAGGCTTTAAGCCCGAAACTTCCGGTTAATCCGAGGCCTTCACTTGCCACGGAGACAGTAACGGTCATCTGTGGAGAGGAAACACTAACGCCAAGGGCAGCATCTCTTACAGGCCTAATGTCTTGGGATTCTCCAACCTTCGCTGGACAGAGACCGTCAGGCTGTTCCAAACAACCGCAGCGGGACCGCAATCCGATTTTGTGACTGAGTTCCGGTCTCTGCTTTGCCTGACGAACATGGTCATCCTCCATGGATTCTGTGTGGGTAGCTGCCTCAACAGGCTGGGGAACAGGAGGTCTTTGGGAGGACAGAACCTGGCGTGACGGTTTACCTCTACGCCTTGCACGTCTGGACTGCCTCTTGAGGTTGGGAAGAGAAGTATTCTGTGGAGCATTGTCATCCTGTGTGAATTCTGTGTGGGCAGCAGTCTCTTCAAGCTGGAGAGCTGGTGGGCTACCTACACACATCACCCATCGGGACTGCTCCAGGATATTGGGAAGAGAAGCTTTAGCAGAAGCCTCAGGGTTAGGGTTATCGAAGACCATTAAAAAGGCCACCATGAAGGCCTGCAGGTCAGAGACGATAGGATCCCATGATTCCCATAGGGGGGTGATCCAATTCAAGACATCACCCGCTAAGTAGGACATCATGAATGCTACTTTAACCCGATCAGTGGGAAAATAGTGAGCATAGAATTTGAAATGCAGCATACATTGCTCCACAAACGCACTGCTTTGTTTTGGATCCCCATAGTACCGTGGTGGTTCCGCAGGAACGAGTGCTGATAGCTCCATTTGGGCTGGTGCGTAAATCGCCTGGATCTCAGCTTGAGAAAAAAAATTTTTCCTTGGTGCACGTATTCGCCAGACAAGAATTCAAAGGTCTCCGAGAGCGAAGGGCCATGGGGCTCAACGGGGACCATGGCCTGAGCAAACTGTTATGCACACGCCCGGACTGACTGGCGTGAGCATGAATAGTGATCCCACTGGACCATGAACCGAGAAGTGCCTGGAGGGGCGTAACTAAGTATCAACTCGGTCCGACCAAGGTCGCACGGCGGCTCAGTCGACTCCGTGAACCAGGGAGGAACCGAGCAGAGTGACCAGGTGCTACTCCAGGTCAGACCCCGGTCACAGCTGTTGACCCACACTGGGGAATGCAGGAACAGGCACGACTGGTATGCAGACAGGTGGGTATTGGCAAGCACGGCTGGCATGCAGACAGGTGGGCACTGGCAGGCACGGCTGGCATGCAGACAGGCGGGTACTGGCAGCTAGGAACGCAGGCAGGATAGGGACCAGTACAGACTGGGATACAGGAATGGAGCCGCAGGTGCGGTAGACAAGCAGAGCAGAGCAAAACCCGCAGGTGCGGTAGTCAAGCAGAGCAGAGCAAAACCCGCAGATGCGGTAGACAAGCAGAGCAGAGCAAAACCCGCAGGTGCGGTAGACAAGCAGAGCAGAGCAAAACCTGCAGGTGCGGTAGACAAGCAGAGCAGAGCAAAACCCGCAGATGTAGTAGACAAGCAGAGCAGAGCAAAACCTGCAGGTGCGGTGGACAAGCAGAGCAAAGCAAAACCCGCAGGTGCGGTGAACAAGCTGAGCAGAGCGAAACCGCAGGTGCGGTGAACAAGCAGAGTAGAGCGAAACCGCCGGTGCGGTGAACAAGCTGAGCAGAGCAAAACCCGCAGATGCAGTGAACAAGCAGAGCAGAGCAAAACCGCAGGTGCGGTGAACAAGCAGAGCAGAGCGAAACCGCCGGTGCGGTGAACAAGCAGAGCAGAGCAAAACCGCAGGTGCGGTGAACAAGCAGGACCAGATACACACAAGGTACTTACAATGAAGTAGCGAGTGTACACAAAACTCACAAACGGAAGTTCAGAGACAACGAGTTGGAGTTAGGTGCAGGTTCAGACACTGCAGGAAAAGGGAAGGTTCGGACATAGAGACAAACAGGTAACGGGCTAGGACACAGTTCAGACAGGAACTGAACCAGGAACAAGATACAGGAACGAGCCTGGGAACTCAGGCCCCAGGGTGGCGGAGACAGACTAGAAGTCACAGATACAGGTAACAGGCCTGGGTATACAGCCCCCAGGGGCAGAACAGACAAGATACAGGACAGGACCTGGCAACTCAGTTGCAAGAGACATACTGAAGAAAAGTGTTGCTCAGGCACCCCCTACTAGGTGGAGGGGGTTTAAGTATCCAGTGACTCACAGCAATAGGCTGGGGAGGCATTAGGAGTGCACACACAGTAACTATAAGCAATCAGACAAGAGACACAGCAGGTACTGGAGCAAAGTGTGCAGCCTGGATGGATAGGTAAGATGGCAGTCTTGCATGGTGGGAGGTGGTAAGCCATGCCAGCACGCCGCCAGGGATGTTACACCCTGCAGACGTTGAGCCAAATCCTGGACGGAAACCATACTGATACCCGAATTTCTTTCCTTTTAGCTTTTTTGGACTGGACTTACTGTTATGATCTTGAACATGAACTAAGGAAAGATAGGGGAAGGCTGTCCCTACAGTAAGACTAAGCTGAATCCCTATGATGTAGCGGGCAGCCTGTTCCTAGAGAACAGACCCGCCTTAGTCTTCGGGTAGTCTGAACGAAGACCTATAGCATTAACGGAGGGGTCCTTAAAAGAACTAAGGACTGGGACAAAAATGGGACACCTCCTAAACAGAGAAGTTGTTGCAGAACACAAAAAGACAAACTGACAAAAGGTACTAGAGTTCCCAGAAGGACCAAGCGAACTGACAGAGAAAGGCACCGAAGCACCAGGCTAGAGAAACAGTCAAACACTGAAGTCCAGCACAGCCAAAAGGGCGCAGCTGGAATATAAAGGCAGATGGTCACGTGACTGCAAAACACAAGATGAAAAAACAAACAGGAGGGTTCTAACAAGGGTTAGGATTAGGGTTAGGGTTGTGTTGGGGTTAGGATTAGGGTTGCGTTAGGATTAGGGTTATGTTAGGATTAGGGTTGTGTTACAGTTAGAGTTGTGTTAGGGTTAAGGTTAGGGTTGTGTAAGGGTTAGCATTAGGGTTGTGTTAGGGTTAGGGTTTTGTTAGGGTTAGGATTAGGGTTCTATTAGGGTTGGGTTAGGGTTGTGTTAGGGTTAGGATTAGGGATAGGGTTGTGTTATGGTTAAGATTAGGGTTACGGTTAGGATTAGGGTTGTGTTAGGATTAGGGTTGTGTTATGATTAGGGTTGTGTTAGGATTAGGGTTGTGTTAGGGTTGCTTTAGGGTTGGGGTTAGGGCGGTGTTAGGGTTAGGATTTTTTCAAAAGTAAAGAAAAAAATGATGACGATATGGCAACTAGTGTTGAGCGCAAGTGCTCGCTACTTGAGTTTGCAGCGGGTTCTCAGGTATGCACTGAGTATCACGGGTGCTCAAGTGACATGCTCGAGTCCCCACCCTGCATGTTTCGTGGCTGTTATACAGCCAAAAAAACATGCAGGGATTGCCTGCCATACACGAGCAATCCCTGCATGTTTTTTTTGGGTGTCTAACAACCGTGAAACATGCGGAGCGGGGACTCCTTGGTGCATACCCGAGTACCCGGTGCAAACTCAAGTAGCGAGCACTTGCGCTCAATACTAATGACAACATATTCAATATGATGACCTAATGTTATCAAATTCTGTGTCGTACCTCTGGGTTTAAAATGTTCACTATACCCCTTGATAAAATCCTTGAGGGGTGTAGTTTTCAAAATGGGGTCACTTGTGGAAGGTTTCTTCTGTTTAGGCACATCAGGGGCTCTCCAAACACGACATGGCGTCCGCTCTCGATTCCAAGCAATTTTGTGTTCAAGAGTCACACAGTGCTCCTTCCCTTCTGCCATGCGCCCAAACAGTGTTTTTTCCCCACATATGGGGTATCGGCGTACTCAAGAGAAATTGCACAACAATTTTTGGGGTCCATTTTCTCCTCTTACCCTTGTGAAAATAAAAAATTGGGAGCTAAAAGATCATTTTTTTGGAAAAAGTTTGATTTTTTTTATTTTCACGGCTCTACGTTATAAACTTCTGTGAAGCACCTGGAGGTTCAAGGTGCTCACCACACATCTAGATAAGTTCCCTGAGGGGTCTAGTTTCCAAAATGGTGTCAATTGTGGGGCGTTTCCACTAACTATTCAAGCAAATTTTCCATTCAAAAAGTAAAATGGTGCTCCTTCCCTTCCGAGCCCTGCCGTGCGCCCAAACAGTGCTTTTCCCCCACATATGGGGTATCGACTTACTCAGGAGAAATTGCACAATAAATGGTATGGTGCAATTTCTCTTGTTACCCTTATGAAAATGCAAAATTGGGGGCTGAAAAATATTTTTGTGGGAAAAATGTGAAAATTGTATTTTTACGGCTCGATGTTATAAACTTCTGTGAAGCATCTGGGGGTTCAAGGTGTTCACCACACATCTAGATAGGTTCCCTGAAGGGTCTAGCTTCCAAAATGGTGTCACTTGTGGGGGGTTTCCACTGTTTAGGCACATCAGGGGCTCCCCAAACGCAACATGGCGTCCACTAATTATTCAAGCAAATTTTACATTCAAAAAGTCAAATGGTGCTCCTTCCTTTCTGAGCCTTGCCGTGCGTCCAAAAAGTGATTTTCCTTCACATATGGGGTATCTGCATGCTCAAGAGAAAGTGCACAACAAATTTTGGGGTACATTTTTTCCTGTTACCGTTGCGAAAATAAAAAAAAATTGGGGTCTAAAGCAACATTTTTGTGAAAAAAAGTTAAATGTTCATTGTTTTCTTCCACATTCCAAACATTCCTATGAAACACCAGAAGGGTTAATAAACTTCTTGAAAGTGGTTTTGAGCACCTTAAGGGGTGCACTTTTTAGAATGATGTCACTTTTGGGTATTTTCTGTCATAAAGGCCCCTCAAAGTCACTTCAAATGTGATATCCCTAAAAAAAGGTTTTGTAAATTTTGTTGGAAAAATTAGAAATCGCTGGTCAACTTTTAACCCTTATAACTTAACAAAAAAAATTTGGGTTCTAAAATTGTGGTGATGTAAAGTAGACATGTGGGAAATGTTATTTATTAAATATTTTGTGTGATATTTCTCTCTGATTTAAGGGCATGAAAATTCAAAGTTTGAAAATTGTAAAATTGAAAAATTTTTGCCAAATTTCCGATTTTTTCACAAATAAACGCCAGTCATATCAAATAAATTTTACCCCTATCATAAAGTACGATATGTCATGAAAAAACAAGCTCAGAATAAGTGAGATCTGTTGAAGCATTCCAGAGTTATTACCTCATAAAGTAACAATGGTCAGAATTGTAAAAATTGGCCTGGTCGTTAACGTGCAAATATCCTTTGGGGTAAAGGGGTTAAAGTCATTTTTGTGTCTTGTGGCATTTGTCGCTAGCTTTTCGTGCCAAATTCTTAAAAATGGCATATGTGGTTCATGCATTTTGCGCAAAGTCAGAAAAAGTCTTTATTTTTGTCTTTATAGGTGTGGTCCGAAACGAAATTTTGTTTTACTCCTAAAAAAATTCCCTATCCTTCACTCACTACAATTTATAACTGCTATCCTATTTATTTTTCCCTACTTCGATTTTGATGACGCTTTTTTTGAGAATCTACTCAAACAAGTCCCCATCAGGGGTCAGAGGCTGCGTTCACTGCAACAAGCCTCTGTCTCCTCCCTGAAACGAAGCATCATCAGTGACCTCTGTTTCAGGAGCTGGGCTAGTCCCTGCTCTACAGAGCATGAATCAGATGTCAATTCTGATGGATGCTCAGTAAGAACTTGTCACTGTGCAATATTCTTCCCAGTGCACAGTGACAATGCATTCTCGCGGCTCTGATCAGATGTGATGAGCTGGAAACAGATTGCGCTGTCATTGTACATTGTAAGTAAAGAATAAGCGAGCAGAGACCAGCGCCACCCTTGCAAGTGACATCTCATTTTACAATCCCAACATGGACTGGGATTCTCAAACAAAGCGTCATCAAAGAGGAAGTAGTAGAAAAAAATAATTAAAATAAAGCAGTTACAGTGGCTTGTATTCACCCCCTTGGCTTTTTACCTATTTTGTTACATTACAAGCTGTGTTTAAATATTTTTGTAACTCGATTTGTGTGTGATGCATCAGCACTAAATAGTCTAAGTTGGTGAAGTGAAGTGGGATCAAATAATTAAAAATTGTCTTGTGCATATGTATTCACCCTTTTGCTATGAAGCCCCTAAAAATTTCTGGTGCAAGAAATTACCTTCATAAGTCACATGCTTAGTGAAAGGAGGTCCACCTATGTGCAATCTAAGTGTCACATGGTCTGTAAGTATATACACACCTTTTCTGAAAGGCCACAGAAGCTGCAACACCATTAAGCAAGAGGCACCACTGACCAAACAACACCATGAAGACCAAGGAAATCTCCAAACAAGTCAGGGACAAAGTTGTTGAGAAGTACAAGTCAGGGTTGGGTTATATAAAAATACCCCAATCTCTGATGATCCCGTGGAGCACCATCAAATCCATTATCATCAAATGAAAAGAACATGATACCACAACAAACCTGCCAAGAGAGAGCTGTCCACCAAAACTCTCAGCCCGGGCAAAGAGGGCATTAATCACAGAGGCAGCACCGAGACCAAAAGGGGTCATTCCACATCAAGTGGACCAGTTTTAAAAATCGTCCCCACTCGACCTTCTCCGATTTTGTTGAAAATTTATAAGGCTGTACATGTGTGTTTGAAAAGAGGTTCTATAAATTTTTAGGGCCAGATCTCAAATACATTGGGCACTGTTGACCTTTCACTGGAGGTTCCACCAAGCCTGCGGCTTCAGCTAAGAGGATTTTGCAATCTTTGGCACATAGCCATTAGAGTTCTATACTGGCTATGATGCTGAAATTTGGCATACTAGCTCAACTTTTGCTGCTAAACACGATAAAATTATTACCGGCTATGACAAAACAATATTTCGGCCGCAATTTTGTGTCAAAGTAGCTTGTAAAACGCGTCGCATAAAATTTATGCCAAACTTTGCCCATATATAACTCAAGACCAAAAACCAATAGTAACTGGTGCTTTGCCCTGTACACCAAACATCTACATGACTTTGCATTGCTGCAATATCACGGTCAAACCACATGTATTTGTGGAAATATTCACACCCACATATGATGAAAAACTTAAAAAAAACTAATTTTACCTATTTTTAGGTCAAATTTCTCAAAAAGGGTACCCCTAAAATATATTAATTCTGATATCATTAGAAAGAGTACATTTTTCTCTACAAGGATCATTGTTTTTTTTTTTGAGTCTCTCAGTTTAAGAAAAGAAAAATGCCAATGGTGTTATTTATGCGCGTAATGCATTTTGTGTTTGATTTTCAGATTCTTATCACATGTTACAGAGTTGTATTGTTGCTAGCAATGTCTATTATAATCAAAAACCTATAAACCTTTTTATTTATGAAAAGTTATTGACTATTGTTACATTTTAATGCATATATTATTTATTTTTTAGCGATGGAGAATGAAATTGATGAAGAATCGGCCCAGTGCTCTATCGGCCTTGCGAACAATTCGAAGTGCCACCTTAAGACATTCACCCATAGCAAGGATGAGTTGAAATTGTTTACAGGCTTTGGATTGGATGAACAGAAATTGCTGCGTCGACGAGTGGGACTAAATTTTGACGAACATTCACAAATCTGTTTACACCATGAAGCTTCATTCTTGACCAAATATGAGCATTTGCAAAAATCGTGTTGCAATCCTTTTGGGAAGAAAGGTTATAACACCAAAAAGAATTTGCGAGCTATCAATTTGTTAGCAGCTGACCAGTTGAACGAATTTACAAAGAATGATGTGAAGCCTGGCCAGAAGATGTGTGCATCATGTCGAAAAGAATTTGCTAACAGGAAAAAATCAGCTGATCCAGTTTCCTCTGAATCAGATCCAGATGGAATGGAATTTTCTCCTGAAAGTCTAAATTCAAGCTTAACATCCATTGGCGTCTCTCCTCTGAAATATCCACGGGTAAGCCAGCGGGATTCACTTGGATATGCAAGGAGAAAGATAAGCCAGGTACAAAATGCATTTTCTAGCAAGATTGCTTCAATTGGAGGGTTTGAGCCGAAAGACATTGAGCAAACAAAAACAGCACAGTGCAAAATGTGTCTGGATTACAATCACCTTTTGGCAGATTTGAAGCAAAAGCTGCAGGTGTCCAGTCGGGCAGAAAAGGTCCAAATCTTGACATTGGCACCTAAAAGTTGGTCCATTAAGGCTATATCAGACGAATTCGATGTCTCTGAACGAATGGTCAAACAAGCTCGAAAGCTTAAATGTGAACATGGGATCTTAGCCTTACCTAGAATCAAGTGTGGCAAGAAAGTTTCTGAGGAAGTGAAGAAAAAGGTGCAGGCATTTTTTGAGGATGATGAATTCAGTCAAATGTGCCCTGGTAAAAAAGACTATGTATCAGTGCGAATAGCAGGAGAAAAAAAGCAGATGCAAAAGCGACTATTACTGAGCAATATGAGGGAAATGTTTGTTGCCTATCGGGATCGGAATGGCCCTGAAATTGGATTTCCAAGTTTTGTGAGCTTCGGCCAAAGTGGTGCGTAACCGTTGGATCTGCTGGAACACATTCAGTTTGTGTGTGTACCATTCACCAAAATGTCAAACTAATGCTTGCAACATGCCCAATCAATGATGACTACAAAGAGCTCATATGCAAAATGGTCTGTGGAATTGAATCCAAGGACTGTATGCTTGGCCGTTGTGATAAATGCCCGGGTCCTGAAGTTTTAAAAGAATTTCTAATCAATGTGTTTGTCAACAATGACCCTGAAGATATTATTGAGTTCAAACAATGGATTCACACTGATCGAGACACGCTTGATACCAAACAACTGACTATAGAAGATTTCATTGAAGAATTGGTTTTGAAAATTTCTAAACTTTGTAGCCATCACTACATCGCCAAGCATCAAAGTAGCTATTTGAAATCGTTGAAGGAAAATCTGAGACCTGGAGAGCTTGTGATCCTTATGGACTTTGCTGAAAATTACTCATTTATTGTTCAAGATGCCATTCAAGGTTTCCACTGGGAAAATAGTCAAGCTACAGTACACCCATTTGTAATTTACTTCAAGGAGTTAAATGGTGAAGCTGCGCAGAACATCAGCTTGTGCATAATCAGTGATTGCTCACGACATGACACAGTTGCAGTCCACACTTTCTTAACAGTAATTGTGGAGTATCTCAAGACTCTCATCTATGGGATTCGTCATATCCACTACTTCAGCGATGGATCTGCAGCCCAGTACAAAAATTTCAAAAATTTTCTCAACTTGTGCCACCACAATGCTGATTTCAATATCAGCGCTGAATGGAATTTTTTTGGTACCAGTCATGGAAAGTCGCCCTGTGATGGAATTGGAGGGACAGCAAAGAGGTTGGCAGCTCGTGCCAGTCTTCAACGCCCAACTGAAAACCAAATACTGACCCCGGTGGATTTATTCAACTTTTGCAAAGAGCAACTGCATGGAATCAAATTTTTTTTTGTTCCAAAAGAAAAAATTGACGAAATACGGGTAGTTCAAGAGGAAAGGTTCAAAGATGGACATACAATTGCTGGAATAAGAGAAAATCACCAGTTTGTGCCAATTGATGACAAAAAGATTCGCATTTCAAGGGTGTCAAATGACCCATCATCTTTCATTGCCCATGTAGATAGATCTGTCAGATCAGAAATGCCTTTTGTGCCAATTGCAAACCTCCAGCCAGGGCAATACATTGCCTGCATTTACGATAGGAACTGGTGGATTGGAAATATTTCTGAAATTTCAGTCGATGACCATGATGCATTAATAAATTTTATGCATCCTCATGGACCACCTAGCTTCTTTCACTGGCCTGTGAGAAATGATACATGCTGGATTCCCGAGCAGTCAATCATTGCAATAATTCCAGCACCGGCTGCAACAGCAATGGGCCGACAATATAGCTTCTCTGAACCGATTATGTTGCAAATTCAGCAACAATTCCAGACCACTTAGACTGAACATTATGGCTTGGGAACAAACAAAAGATACCCAATATTAGGCTTGGGATCCTAGGCAAAGACACCCACCCTCAGGCTTCGGAACCTGCGATAAAAAGACCGCACGCGGCTGGCCTTGCACGGCTATCGGCCATGGCTCCTAGGCGATGGGGCTGCCAATTCTCGAAAGACAGCATTATTACAATTCTTAATAGGTTTACAATACCAATTCTTAGGGAATTGGTTGTGGTATAACCACCATGGACCAACGCAAGGGTTTGAATAGTGCAGTTACCATTCATTGCTTATTAATAAATAACACCATGTTCAGTGGCATTTTTCTTTTCTTAAACTGAGAGACTCCAAAAAAAAAAACAATGATCCGTGTAGAGAAAAATGTGCTCTTTCTAATGATATCAGAATTAATATATTTTAGGGGTACCCTTTTTGAGAAATTTGACCTAAAAATAAGTAAAATTCGTTTTTTTTTAAGTTTTTCATCATATGTGGGTGTGAATATTTCCACAAATACATATGGTTTGACTGTGATATTGCAGCAATGCAAAGTCATGTAGATGTTTGGTGTACAGGGCAGAGCACCAGTTACTATTGGTTTTTGGTCTTGAGTTATATATGGGCAAAGTTTGGCATAAATTTTATACGACGCGTTTTACAAGCTACTTTGACACAAAATTGCGGCCGAAATATTGTTTTGTCATAGCCGGTAATAATTTTATCGTGTTTAGCAGCAAAAGTTGAGCTAGTGTGCCAAATTTCAGCATCATAGCCAGTATAGAACTCTAATGGCTATGTGCCAAAGTTTGCAAAATCCTCTTAGCTGAAGCCGCAGGCTTGGTGGAACCTCCAGTGAAAGGTCAACAGTGCCCAATGTATTTGAGATCTGGCCCTAAAAATTTACAGAACCTCTTTTCAAACATACATGTACATCCTTATAAATTTTCAGCAAAATCGGAGAAGGTCGAGTGGGGACCACTGGTCCACTTGACATGGAATGACTCAAAGGTAACTCTGAAGGAGCTGCAGAGTTCCCAAGCAGAGACTCCATAGAGGTGGCCTTTATGGAAGAGAGGGCATAAAAAAGCCTTTACTTACATACAAAAATTGTAAGGCTCATTTTGTGTTTGTGAAAAGACATGTGGGAGACTCCTCAAATGTATGGAAGAAAGTGCTGTGGTCAGGTGAGATAAAAATTTAACTTTTTGGCCACCAAGGTAAACGCTATGTCTGCCTTAAAACCAAAACAGCTCATCACATTAAGAACACCATCCCCACAGTGAAACATGGTGGTGGCAGCATGATGCTGTGGGGATGTTTTTCAGCAGCAATGACAGGGAAAATCATCTGAGTCAAGGAAAAGATGGATGGTGCGAAATACAAGAATATTCTTGAGTAAAACCTGTTTCAGTCTGTCAGTGATTTGAGACTGGGATGGTGGTTCACCTTCTAACAAGACAATGACCCAAAGCATACTGCTAAAGCAACACTCAAGTGATTTAAGGGGAAACATGTAAATGTTTGAAGTGGCCTAGTCAAAGCCCAGACCTTAATCCAATTGAGAATCTGTGATCAGACTTGAAGATTGCTGTTCACCAGAGGAAACCATCTAACTTGAAGGAGCTGGAGCAGTTTTGCCTTGAGGAATGGGCAAAAATCCTAGTGGCAAAATGTGGAAAGCTCACAGAGACTTATCCAAAGTGATCTGCAGCTGTAATTGCTGCAAAAGGAGGCTTTACAAAGTACTGACTTTAGGGGAGTGAATAGTTATGCACACTGAAGTTGTCAGTTATTTTGTCCTTTGTTGTTTGCTTCACAAGAAGAAGAAAACCAAATGTTCACAATTGTAGGCATGTTCTTTACATGAACTGATGCAAACACTCAAAAAAAAAACAGTGAAATTTCAGGTTGGGAGGTAGCAAAACATGAAAAATGCCAAGGGGGGGGAGTAATACGGTAGGTAGAGTAGTTAAGGAATGATAGGGAATTTTTAATTTAATTATATTTGAAAAAAGATTAGATTATGAAATTAGAATATTATTAAATAGATAGATATTTAAGAGTAAAATAAAATACAGTTTGGACCACCCACTTAACCTTTTTAATATGAAGGTGTCCATATAGTGTGTAAGAGATGTTCCACATTTTATATTTTTGCATAAAGACAAACAAACTCTTTTTACGCTTGATTTTATCTAAGAACTGTTTGAAACTACAGAGTTAGTAAGTGCTGAGATAATGTCTGAGGAAATGAATGAATGTCCTGGGACAAGTTTCCTAAACTCAGGGCTGTCCCTGGAAATAAAAGTCAGTTGGCAATAATGCGGAGATTTAATCATCTGCTGCTGAGCTGAATACTAAGCCTGCAGTTATGAATAGCGTTGCTAGGCATGAAGCTAGCAGCTATTATGTGCCACGCAGTAGACAAAAGTCAAGCCTGAGCACATCCCATGCATTGTCATGCTCCATGCTGCATCTAGAACAAACAATTAACAGCAAACACATCTCAGACTCCTTTGCATATGAGTGATGCAAAATCAATAAAAAAACAACGTCAAGAAATCCAGGAAAACAAAGCGTAAAATGAAATGTTTGTATCGCTCTGGATTAGTGAAGCTTGCATTTCATTTCAAAATCTGATTATTTCATCTGGGTATAAAGTATTAATCAAGTACATGATGAGAGATGTACTGGACTGTGAATGTGAGGCAATAATTAGGAAACTAATGATTGTGGAGGGGGGTATTCAGGCAGCACGTACACAACAAAAAGCAAAAAGTTAGAATACATTTAAAGGCATAACTCATACTATGACAGAACAATGTATAAACGGTATAGTGTAATGTAACCACCTGTAATTGATCAGCCATTAGCGCATCTATCATCCAGATGTCCTAGAGTGCTGAACGTTAGATCTGCTGTCTCGTACCTTATTCACACATCAGTGTTTATGATCCATGTACTATCTTTTCTAATGACAGCGCACAGACACATTATAATCTTTAGGGCTATTCACATGTCAGCATTTTTGCACACTGATGGCCTGTGTATTATAATCAGAGACAGCTCTAGTTTGATGAGTAAGTCGTGTTCCAGGGGTGTTCTTCAGGACACGGCGGAGTTACGGACAAAGGAAACCGACTCTTAAGGCCCCGTCACACTAAGCGATATCGCTAGCGAGATCGCTGCTGTGTCACGGTTTTGGTGACTCACCAGCGACCACACCAGCGATGTCGCTACGTGTGACACTTTGCAACGATCAGGCCCCTGCTGTGAGGTCGTTGATCGTTGCAAAGTGTCCTGGACCATTTTGTGGTCGTTGGCCTCCCGCTGGCCAGCACACATCGCTGTGTGTGACCAGCGGGACCAACGATCTGGCTGGTAACCATGGTAAATATCGGGTTACTAGGGGCACACGCGCACTTAGTAACCCGCTGTTTACCATAGATACCACTCTGCTACGGTGAGCGGAGGCTCCAGCGCACCGTAGCAGAGTGGTATCCATGGTAAACAGCGGGTTACTAGGGGCACACGCGCACTTAGTAACCCGATATTTACCATAGTTACCAGCCTGCTCCTGCTTAAGCAGCAGGCTGGTAACGGGAGCAGGACATCGTGGAACGATTCTTTCCACGATGTCGCTGCTCCCCTCATCGCTGGTGAGCCTGCCTGTTTGACAGCTCACCAGCGATGTATTAGCGATGCAGCAACGATCCCTGACAGGTCGTATCGTTGTCGGGATCGCTGCTGCATCGCTTAGTGTGACGGGGCCATTACACAGTTTGTTCTCAAGAAAAACTATTTTAACCAGACAATAGAAAACATTCATAACATTCCACTTACATTTGCCAAATGGCTGGAACCTCTGTGTTATACAGCGCGGCACTCAAGAGATCTATATTTACTCTTTTCTCTACAAATTTGCCTATTGGCGTGTCTGTCTAAACCGATCTGTCTATTACCGGCTTACACCCTGAGAATTAGGTTAATTGTTTGAGTGCAATGTAGAGAGTAGCCTGCGGTACAGCACCAGAGTTTACAAACTTAACATTTTCCTATATTTTCCCAACCAGATCTCCCTCACCCTTCCCGTAATGTCTTCAGTTAACTCAGAGGAATAGTCCGTCCACAAATGTATGGAAAATACCCCAAAAATCACTGTGACGGCGGTTTAGACGTGAGTGAAGTCTATCGCAGTTAAATAACTGTCCAATCATATAATGCTCCGCAGAAACTTTCTCCTGTAAAAGAATGAAGTTCAAGTTTTAATCCGGAGTCCGTTTTGTGCCGCGTCGGCACCTGAGAGTGGATTTGGATTTTTACTTATTAATCAAACAGAAAACGTGGCACCAGATCCGTGAGTCCTGGACGTTGAAAATAGCAATAAAAGTATCTTGCATCAGTCAATTTGCCTAACTATCTAACTACAGGCTATATCTCTGCCTTAGCTATTTTGGCACCAAAATGTTATGTGATGCATCCACAGTTACTCACTGCGGGGCCTCTCCAACCGGTGAGCAGTAACAATGATGCTTGTGGTGTGAATCCTCAGCAGCGTCCTTCACCTCTTATTTTAGGTCCCAGTCTTTATCATCTTTTAACAGTGTTCCTGACAGAAATCTCCTCAAATCTGAACAGGTTCTGGTCACGAGCAAGTTCAGTTCCAATCTGCCGCTTCTCTGCTATCTGTGGGATGCTCCCAGATGCAGATGCTGCTGGATCCTTTCCCAGCAGGTCCGACACTGTTTAGGACATCTATAGACTGCACACAAGATGACCACACTTCCTCTTCCTGTGTCTCATGAGTCAGACTGTAACCCCTCCTTTGACACTTCTATGTGCCTTACACAGTCTTTCAACAATACTTAGGCAACAGCAACATCTTGTGGCCAGATAACAACATCATTGTAAAGAAGGAAAATCTATTTACAACAAGTACAGTGTTTACACTGGTATGAATACAGGTATACACAACTATATCACCCGGATGGATTGACACACATCTCACAGATGCACGGACAGAACTTCAATGAAAAGGTAAGTGGAATATAAAAAACAGACAGCACGAAGATAACATCCATTTTTCCACTGACTGTTGGGTAGGAAAAATTTTGGAAACCTCCAATTTTTTTTACGTTCGAGACAAATTGAAGACACATGGATGGTAAAAACTGACATACAAACCAAAAGAACAGATGAAACAAAATCACTGATGTGTGAATAAAGCCTTATGCAGGAATATGGGTAAGTATTACTGCTAGAGTTGAGCAAAAGTATTGCATCCAGTCCGGTCCTCCATGGGAGTAGAACCAGGGCAGTCTTCCAATCTGTGGCCAACATTCCGGGAGCCACTTGCACTTACAAGGTCCTGCGCCATCATTGCATTGTGGTACGACGTATATCGTGATGTCATGTGAGGCCTTGTGATTAGACCAAAGGTGACATCACAAGGATTGGTAAGTGCAAGGCCAAGGATGTTGATCACAGATGTGAAGACTTCCCAGGTCTAGCTGCCATGGAGGACCGGACTGAATGCCGGACCAAAGCAGCGCAAATCTTTTTGCTCAACTCTAATTCTGCATAACAAGGCAGACTTGACATTGGCATACCTAGAAAAGCTGTCCAACATTACATGTTGCAACATGTGAGACTACCATTAAAATAATTTTTTTATTTCAGCAGGAAATGCTATTTAAGAAAAACATTACCGGATTTTTCAGACCATAAGACGCACCCCAAATTTTAGGGTGGAAAATAGGAAAAAAAATGTTTTGTATAATATAGGGGTCTGTCTTGTAGTCTGAATAGGTGCGGTATCTTACCTGGGGGGCGGTGGAGTGGGGCTCACAGAAGGCAGGGTCCTTCAGGAAGCCGGCGGAAGTGGAGTAATGCTGCGGACCCTGGGTGCGAAAAGGCGGTGCTGCAGCAGTGGATAGTTGCGGTGGTGGAGCAGGATCGCAGGGCCCTCCATTTCCTCCCTCCCTCAGGAACCCGTCAGCTGCAGCAGAAGAGGTGAGGTGCTGCGCTGGCTGTGAGGCTGGAAGAGCTCTTGGCTGTGAGGCTGGCAGAGCACTTGACTTTGAAGCTGGCAGAGCGCTTGGCTTTGAGGCTGGCAGAGCGCTTGGCTGTGAGGCTGGCAGAGCATATGGCTGTGAGGCTGGCAGAGCGCTTGGCTGTGAGCCTGGCAGTGCGCTTGGCTGTGAGCCTGGCAGAGCGCTTGGCTGTGAGGCTGGCAGAGCGTCTGGCAGAGCACTGCTTTCCAGTGGCCGCGCCCATCTTTCTAAAGCCGTGATCTACAGGAAAATAGCAGACGAGATTACAGTCTGCACATGCGCCAACTTGGGTGGCCATTTTCCAGTAGATCACAGCTTCAGGAAGATGGCCGCAGCCATCGGAAAGCAGGGGTCGCGCTCTGCCTCGCTTCCTCACCACCGACAGCCAGACACTGGCCCACAGCACCTATTCTGCTGCTGCCGCCGCCGGGTTCCTGGGGGAACAGAGTGACCAGCGATCCCGCTCCACCACCACTGCAACTATCCGGTAAGCTTAGGTTCGGACCATAAGAC
Organism: Phyllobates terribilis; assembly: GCF_046119375.1. Taxonomy (NCBI): domain Eukaryota; kingdom Metazoa; phylum Chordata; class Amphibia; order Anura; family Dendrobatidae; genus Phyllobates; species Phyllobates terribilis. The sequence goes on along the minus strand of NW_027362762.1, from coordinate 120,143,774 downwards.
GCACCCCCCATTTTCCTCCCAAATTTTGGAGAGAGAAAGTGTGTCTTATGGTCTGAAAAATATGGTACATATATAAACCTAAGCTCTGGATAAAAAAAGCGATAAAGAGAAATAAAAATAAACATACAATACCCATGAACAGAAATGCCTACGTTTTCCAATCATTTTAAAAAGTTGACAGCCATCAGTTTGTACAACCAATAGTGATCTCCAATTCTACACATATACATATGTTTTCAATGGGGAGGGGGCAGTAAGCAAATGCCAGACACCTCTGGTGGCAGCCTCTCTCCCCTAAGAACAAAAGGATCTGGAATTTACACTACCGTTCAAAAGTTTGGGGTCACCCAGACAATTTTGTGTTTTCCATGAAAACTCATACTTTTATTTATCAAGTGAGTTGCAAAATGAATAGAAAATATAGTCCAGACATTGACAAGGTTAGAAATAATGATTTTTATTTGAAAGAATAATTTTCTCCTTCAAACTTTGCTTTCGTCAAAGAATGCTCCCTTTGCAACAATTACAGCATTGCAGACCTTTGGCATTCTAGCTGTTAATTTGCTGAGGTAATCTTGAGAATTTTCCTCCCATGCTTCCTGAAGCCCCTCCCACAAGTTGGATTGGCTTGATGGGCACTTTTTGCATACCATGCAGTCAAGCTGCTCCCACAACAGCTCAATGGGGTTGAGATCTGGTGACTGCGCTGGCCACTCCATTACAGATAGAATACCAGCTGCCTGCTTCTTCCCTAAATACTTCATGCATAATTTGGAGGTGTGCTTTGGGTCATTGTCCTGTTGTAGGATGAAATTGGCTCCAATCAAGCGCTGTCCACAGGGTATGGCATGGCGTTGCAAAATGGAGTGATAGCCTTCCTTATTCAAAATCCCATTTACCTTGTACAATCTTCCACTTTACCAGCACCAAAGCAACCCCAGACCATCACATTACCTCCACCATGATTGCTAGATGGCTGCAGGTACTCTTCCAGCATCTTTTCAGTTGTTCTGCGTCTCACAAATGTTCTTCTGTGTGATCCAAACACCTCAAACTTTGATTCGTCCGTCCATAAAACTTTTTTCCAATCTTCCTCTGTCCAATGTCTGTGTTCTTTTGCCCATATTAATCTTTCCCTTTTATTAGCCAGTCTCAGATATGTTTTTTTTTTGCCTGTTTGCCCTGAAGGCCAGCATCCCGGAGTCGCCTCTTCACTGTAGACGTTGACACTGGTGTTTTGTGTGTACTATTTAATGAAGCTGCCAGTTGAGGAGCTGTGAGGCGTCGATTTCTCAAACTAGAGATTCTAATGTACTTGTCTTGTTGCTCAGTTGTGCAGCGGGGCCTCCCACTTCTCTTTCTACTCTGGTTAGAGCCTGTTTGTGCTCTCCTATGAAGGGACTAGTACACACCGTTGTAGGAAATCTTCAGTTTCTTGGCAATTTCTCGCATGGAATAGCCTTCATTTCTAAGAACAAGAATAGACTGTTGAGTTTCACATGAAAGTTCTCTTTTTCTGCCCATTTTGAGAGTTTCATAGATTAAACAAATGTAATGCTCCAGATTCTCAACTAGCTCAAAGGAAGGTCAATTTTATAGCTTCTCAAATCAGCCAAACAGTTTTCAGCTGGGCTAACATACTTGTGCAAGGGTTTTCTAAACATCCATTAGCCTTCTTACACAGTTATCAAACACAATGTACCATTAAAACACTGGAGTGGTGGTTGATGGAGATGGGCCTCTATACACCTATGTAGATATTGCAATAAAAACAAGATGTTTGCAGCTAGAATAGTCATTTACCACATTAACAATGTACAGAGTGTATTTATGATTCATTTAATGTTAGCTTCATTGAAAAAAAATGTGCTTTTCTTTAAAAAATAATGAAATTTCTAAATGACCCCAAACTTTTGACCGGTAGTGTATATTCAAGATGTCCTGCAATTATTTCCTCCAACATGATCTGTGAAGGGAGAATCAGAAGGCCACCATAGACATTAGATGATCACCCATCCTGCCGATATTCTTGGGTTTGTCTGACTTAAATGTGTATGGGAGCCTTTAGCATCATTGGGCAGCAGGTAGGGGAAGTAATCACTGAATTAAAGGGAATCTGTCAGCAGGATTACAAACCCTAAACTATTTATATGTGCATGTACATCTTTCAAACGCAAGTCCAGCACTAACTTTACATGGCCAGTCTGTTCCTCCATTACTGAGAAATCAGTGTTTGAATTAATATGCAAATGAAGCTGAAGAGCTATTGGTAGATCTGAAGACTCTGTCACTCCAGCTCTATTCCCTGCCCAGTGCCTCCTCCTCCTGTTTTAGGCATTGTCTAATGTCACACAGCACAGAGTCTATCAGTCAAGAAGGAGGAGGCGGCACTTGGCAGAGAATAGAGCTGGAGTGACAGAGGCCTCAGATCTACAAATAGCACTTCAGCCTAATTTGCATATGAATTCAAATGCTGATTTCTCAGTATAATTGGAATGGACTGGCCATGTAAAGGTATTTCTGGACTTGTTATTGAGAGAGCTACACACGCATATAAATAGTTTTGGGGGAGAAATCTGCTGACGGATTCCCTTTAAGGTTCTTGTTTCTGCAGTTACATACTGTACATACAGCAAAGGGGTTCCTATACAGAAAAATTAAATAGGGCTCCCTTCTATTGCTGGTTTATAATGTTTGTTTCCTACTCATACCCATCATTTGTATGAGAGTCCTACATTACCCTCTGGATGTTTACCCCTCATTTGATTAGTAACATTGCTCATATTGTGGAGAAAATGAAGTGGTGCAGGTTGGCATAGCCCATGTGAAATTATGTCAGTGCTATCTTAAGCTGGGTCCTCTTTTTCAAAATTGTACTTACCATAAAGGCAAACAATGAAGCTGTCACATGGCCCATGTATGGCCCAGGCTGATCCCATCCTTTTTACTACTGGGTGGTGAGAACCTGTGCCGGACTCCCCTATATAGGGCTGCTAATGACAATTACTAATAATTGTGACATTATAGACAAGTTTGCTGTGGCATGGGCATGTCACCATAGCCGTGGTTTTGGAAATGTTAGATTTAGGATTCCATACACAGAGGACGTGAGTGAAATCTGAGCCGAGCTGCTTCTCCTGACAGCTGTAATAAGATGGATGTGAAGCATCAGTACAGGATCAGAGGTGACATGATTGTTAACTGCCACTGACTGAGAGCTTCTCAGGAACAGATGTTATCAACGGAATATTAAAGATTCACCTGTGCAATAATGAATCATTAGGTTACTTTATTCCCATCGGAAGACTCTGATTGATGACATTTTATAAATGCTAGTTTCCATGCAGGATATGTCATAGCTATATATGAAATAAAGTTCTCAGCAATCAGAACCGGGGCCAGTACCTGGCAAACCTTGGCAAGTGCTGGGGACCACGGCACCTGGTGTGCCGACTCTACAATTTGTGACATCTTTTGTTCTTGTCAGGCGGAATTGAGTGCTTCATGTATGGAGCAGGCTCAGGAGTTGAGCCTGCTCTATACAGCATGGGTTCCAGCTATTTTATACAGCCATCACCTAAGTCTAACTGCTGAGACAGCGGCATTTAAGAGCTTGAAAATGAGGAAATCATCTCTACCAATGTCCATCGTCTTCAACAACATGACTGTGGTATGTCAACGGCATTGTGATGACAGTAGGAGACTTCTCAAGTATGCCATATTTGTACACCTATGAAGCCCAGCTAAGTCTTTGATTAGGCTTCATAGGAGATATGTACTTTTACAATACATTAGCATATTAGAGTAAGGCAAGTCCCATAAAATAAAATATGTAAAAAAAGAAAAATATAAAAATAAATAAAGTTCATATTAGCCCCCCTTTTTAACATTTTTATTTTATATTGATTTTATTTTGAGTTTTGAAGGTAAGCTAGGTAACAAACAAACAGAGCATGTTGGACGGATAAAGGAACATTTAAGAAACGTGGCTGAGGCATATTCGGCATACAAAGAATTGTTACAAAAGATAATAATATGTAATATAGCCCCCTCAACAGATAGAGTAACGTACAGAAATTAGTAGTCTGTATGTGTGCCTGACTTACCACGAGGTAGGTTAAAGGCCTAAAATGTCACTCCAATTAGTCCATTGTTGGGTCATGCCAAGAGGCCACTCATGATAAATTAGTAAAAGTATGTTGAGGACCTTCGTCAAGTGTCTATTGGAGGATGTGAAATGGGCAGGAGTAACAAGGTGAATCATCAGTGAGGGGAGGATCCAAAAGAGAGTCGGAAATGGAAGTCACTCCAAGTAAAAATATTCAGGGACAGCTGGAACACTTAACCTTTTGTAGGTGCATGGGCGGTTTTGTGAAAAGGTTGTGGCTGCTTAAAGGGGTTATTTAGGGTTATTTTTCTTTTTACTATGGGTCTAAGAACTGACAGTCAGGTAGTTGATAACTACCTGCCTGTTGTGCCCAGCATGGATCTCTTTCAGCCGGTGATTCAGCGGTTTCCATTGTCGTCATGTCAACAGAGTTGCTGTTTTTCGCTCTGTTGACGGAATGTGACTGCCGATGTCTTGCTAATTGACAACTGCCTCCCTGCTGCCTAGCATGACTTTGACAGTCACGCCCTGTCTACAGAGCAGCCAGTAATAAAAAGAGCTTCTTTGTTGACATGGTGCAGCTGAATCGCCGGCAGGAGCGGTCAATGACCGCTCTGAGTCGGGGCCGGGTGGAACAGGCAGGTGGTTGACTCTGTTACCAACTACTTGCCTGTTAGTTTTTAGGCGCATAGGAAAAAAATTAAATAGTAGTGGACAATCCTTTTAATTGTGCCCAGAAAGTCCAGACTTTTACAAGCATATCCACCCTGTCAGTCAACAAGCCTGTAAGTTTTTTTTAATCATGCACCAGGAGACTCATATTTTCACTTCTTAGAAATCTAGGCTTTGGTTTTCTCCAGACAGATGAAATGCTCTGTTTAGTTGCTAGAAATATAAATGAGATAAAGGTCTGGGCATGTCTGGGGACTACTTAGATACGTTTAATTAATAAGGCCTCCTAAAGATTCTTGACTAAATTATGAGCAGTTACGAAGAGATTGTAGAATCTTATCCACAATCCATGCACTTTAGGGAAAACCCACTAGGTGTGATACAGATCTTTATGGTCTCATAACCCCTTAAAAACCTCGGCGTAATCAGGGATGGTTTTGACTATCCTGGCTGTGGTGAGGTACAATCACATCAAAACCTTGAAATTTTTTTTCCACATTATGATGTTAAGCGATCCCAATGAAGTAGAGGACCATATTTGTATTTGTGTCTGTGTCTATTAAAGAAGTTGTCCAGTACTTTATATTACCCCCCCCCCCCAATGTATCCCCCCGGGGCCCCTAAGGATTTTTGTAAATACCTTACGTTGCTGTTTCTGCCTGTGAACGGTGCTATCCTTGGCCGCTCACAGGCATCACATGACCCCGCGCTGACGTCACGGCAAGTGAGGCGTGACTCAGCGCTGGGGTCCCCGTGGTGGCTGCTGGGTTGTGGGCGGGGTTACCCCCGCGTCACACCTAGCATCCACCTCGCGCTTTTCCAATGAATGGGGAGAGGCAGAGCGCGCAGTGGATGCCGGGTGTGACGCGGGGGAGGATAACCCCACCCACAGCCTGGCATCCACCATGGAACGCAGAAGACAGAGACCACCGGCGGCTGCCAGCACTTGTCGTGACGTCAGCGGATGTCAGAGCCGGCTGCAGCCAGGGGTCACGTGATGCCTATGAGCGGCCAGTGATAGCAGGTAATTACAAAAATCCTTAGGGGTCCCAGAGGGATACATTGGGGGGTAATATAAAGCACCCTTTAAGGATGAACCAAGATCAGATTCCCAACGGGTCATATAAATATCTATGAGTTCTGTGAGTTAGATATACATAATGAAGTGAGATGGTACAAGACCCAAGAGTGTTTTCACAGCAATGTTGTTGGAATGGAGTTAGAAAAATAGGGGAGAAGCATTTCTAAGTAAAATGCTAACAAAGTTTTAAGTAGCTAAATATTTCCCTTGAAAACAAGTTAAACTTTTCTTTGTAGGACAGGGAAGAATTTATTTCCACTAATGTTAAGTAACTGGTGGATATTTTTGTTAAGCCTGCCATAGTCCAATCCTAAGGGAGACTCTTTACCCAGTAATAGCAGGGTATTACCACACGGGAGGGTGCAAGAAGCAAGCAAGGAGAGATAAGAGAAGAAGAGTACTTTAAGAAGTCTCATATACATAGAGAGTGGGACATAGTGGGATTACAGATACACTCCTCAACTGAGGAATGTTTCCCCATACTGATAGTACTTGGGCACACAAACCATCAAGATAAGCTGTGGGCAGCTACCATTGCAATTGCCAACAAATGATGTCCCAGATGGGCTTAATGGGAGACAAGTCTGGAGACACTGCAGACCATGGTAGCACATTTAGACTATTCAAGCTGCTCATAGTAGCACGAGCAACATGTGACCTGGCATTGTTCTGTTGAAAAATGGCTTCTGGAACACTTTGAAGAAATATTCGTACCACTGGTTCCACAACCAAATCAATGTAATGCTGAGCTGTGAGTGCATCTGGAAATGAAGACTTTTAGGAGTACAGCTACCATATATTATGCCACCACACACCATGATCCCAGGACTAGGAACGGTGAAACATTCCCTTGTGAAGGTTACTTCATGCTTTCTCACCACCCCTCTTAAAGGCTATCATGGTTCAGAGCAAAATGGTAATGAGTCCACCTTTTGTATTGGATACAATGACACCTGGAGATTGGTCTTTAGATCACATGGACAATGCCATAAAGAGCCATTCATACCAGTTCTATTCCCAGGATTATGCTATGGGGTGGCATCTTGTACAGTAGCCGGACCCCTGTAGTCTTCATCCCTTTAAAAAAATCAATAACAATGAACAAAAGAGAAATTTAAATCAAATGAATGTTTTGTCTGACCATTCTTTGCCTTCAAAACAGCATCAATTTTCTAGGCACACTTGCACAAAGTCAAGGATTTTGTATGATTAAAGTCAAGTGTATGAGTAAGCAATTATTCTAAAAAGGTGATAAATATCATTTTCATATGTAGGTTGAGACAGTGTCATTAAATCAAACAGAAACAAATGTAAGAGGCTTAAAACTCGGTGGCTGCTACAAAGATGGGGTCATGGAAGACAAATTCATATCGCAGGTCATACACCATGGCAAAACTGAGGACAGCAACAAGTAACAAGGTAATTATGTTGCATCACAAAAATCTCTCCCAGGCAAAGATTTTAAAGCAGAATAGGATTTCAAGATGTTCTGTTCAAGCTCTTTAGAAGACCAAAAAATGGGCGACGTTTAGGACCATAGACACAGCAGTCGACCAAGGAACCTTAGTGCAGCAGATGGAAGACACATCATGCTTACTTCTCTTTGAAATCTAAAGTTTTCCAGCAGAGACATCAGCTCAGAACTGGCAGCAACCAGTGGGATCAAGGACAAAATCTGCAAGGAGTTTGTATGTTCTCCTCATGTGTGCGGTGGTTTTCTCTGGGTTCTCCGGTTTCCTCCTACACTCCAAAGACATACTGATAGGGAATTTAAATTGTGAGTACCATTGGGGACAGCGATGGTAATGAATTTAAATATGATTGTGTCATATAAGCAATGCAAAACAATAATTTACGATAGACAATATGGTCCTTATAAAGTGCTGCTCACCATTATTGACACCCCTTCTTTTTTTCATAGACTGTACAATATCTTCAGAAATAAATGGAAATATACCAAAGTTATATCCTCAGGATTTTTTAATTAGTGGTCCAAAGTAATACAACAGTAAAACATTAATTTTTGAACTTGCATGTTGCAATTTCAAAGAAAAAACATAATAAACAGCATGTGCAGCAATAAAGGCACCCCTAATTAATATTTGGTTGCACACCCTTTCGCATTGCTGACAGCCTCCAAATGTTTCTTGTTGCCATCGATAAGCTTCTTGCATTTCTCAGCTGGAATTTTCTCCCACTCTTCCTTTGCAGTTTGTTCAAGCTCTTGAATGTTTGCAGGGTTCTTTTTCCCAATGGCAGATTTCAGCCCACCCCAAAGATTTTCAGTGAGATTGAGGTCAGGACTCATTTCTGGCCATTTTAAAATAGTCCATTTTTTTCTTTTTCAAACATTCCTATGTGCTTTTGGATGTGTGCTTTGGGTAATTTTCTTGCTGGAAGACCCATGATCTTAGACGCAAACCAAGTTTTCTTACACTGGGTAGGACATTTCGCTGTAAAATCTCTTGATAATTCTCTGATCTCATGATTCCTGTGATACGGTAAAGGCCTCCAGTGCCAGACGCAGGAAAGCAACCCCACAGCATTATGGATCCCCCACCATGCTTAACTGTTGGTAAGGTGTTCTTTTCCTTATAAGCTTCACTGCACTGTCTGTAAACAAACTAGTGCTTTGCATTGCCAAAACGTTCTATTTTTGTTTTATCTGTCCAAAGAACTTTTTCCCAGAAGGATTGTGGTTTGTCAAGGTACTCTTTGGAAAAGATCAATTGTTACTTTTTATGTCTTTTATTCAGCAATGGTTTCTTCCTTGGCCTTCGCCCATAAAGCTCTGCTTATTTTAGTGTGCGGCGTTTGGTACCTGTTCAAACCATGACCCCAGACTGTTCCAAATTGGCCTTCAGGTCTTTAGTTGTTTGACATGGTGTTTTTTCCACCAATCGCACCAACCTTCAAAGACATCTCTTGTCAATTTTCCTCTTTCCCCCACGTCCAGGGAGGTTCTTGACGGTCCCATGCTTAGTAAACTTCTTAATAACATTGCACACTGTTGAAACTGGGAAAACAAGGTCTTTGGAGATTGCCTTATACCCCTTGGAAGTCTTGTGTTTGCTAATAATAGCAGTTCTGATGTCCTCAGACAGCTAGTTTGTCCGCACCATTGTGACAAAGGAACAGGGCCTACCATGTGGCTTTTTAAAACACTGATTATTCATTGGCTAATTCATGTCACATGGGCACCGACAATTAATCACAGGTGAATCTATTTTGTAATTTACCACAGGTGAGTCAAAATGTGCTTCCATACTAAATTAATGTAAAGAGTGCCAATACCAGTGACACAGCAAGCTTTAGGTTTTTCTATTTTTCCCTCCCATTGTTTTTTATTATTGTTTATCATTTCCTCTTTTGTATTTAACACAAGTGCTCTATACAAAAAAACTGTTTCACTTGATTAGTTTTTTTCAGGAGATATGTACTTAAACTTCATAGGTGCCAATAACGATAAGCAGGACTATACATGCATACCGTACATATAGTGTCAAGGATAGGATTAACATTTCAGTACCATGTTGTCCTAAATCCTATAAAACCCCTGGGGATAAAACAAACCAAGCTGGGAATTTAGATTGTGAGCCCCAATAGGGACAGTGATAATGGTGTCTGTAAAACGTTGCAGAATATGATGGTGCTATATAAATAAGCAAAATAAATAACAAATAGTTTTGTCATTGGACCAGTTCAGATGTTGGGCTTGGAAATCATGGAAATAGTAGCTTAAGTGTGGCTGTGCCCAACAGGTCAGCATCTCATAGTGCATTAAAAAAACTTGCGAGTTGTTGACCAATAGTGGAAGCATATTTTTAATAGTAAAGGGATAAAAATCCGTCCAGGCCATGCATAGTTGAGACTAATGCACAGTCATATTGGTGGGCGCAGGAATGTAAGGCTTTATAAACAATGAATAAAATGGGATTTTTGCTGCTAAGTATATAGAATCATTGTGACCAGCAAGGAGTATGATCAACCTTTTCAAAAAGGCTAATTTCTAAGCTTCATTTGTTAGGTTGCGAAATGCCGAGATGGGGATGGAGAACTTTTCCTCTGGGCATCAATGGGGATGGAGAACTTTTCCTCTGGGCATCAAGGGAAACAACTATTGCCTCTAACTCAGTTTGTCAGACTCTTAAATGCAAAAATCTCTCAAGACTGCTTTATGTGTCTGACGCGCCCCTGGGCCTGCTGTGTCGTGCGGCATCGCGCGCACGGGGGCTTACCCGGAGCCGGATCAGATGGGGGTAGTAGTCTCGTGGCGGTAACCCGGTCCGTGCCCAGGGTGTCAAACTAAGTGTGTGGCAGTCTTGGTAGATGTTGTTTCTGTGTCGACTACGCCACCCGTTGATTTGCGGTCACAAGGCCACCGCTGCAGAACAGTCCGCCGAGGCCGGTGGAAGGATGGTGCAGCTGGGATGGTATAACCCCCAACGGCAGGGGTATGGCCTCAGGGCAGCAGGTGTAGATGATGGGGGTAGTGATAGTGCAGAAAGGAGAGTCAGAGACGTGAGATGCAGTTTCAGGGTTTTTACTCACAGGTGTTCCTTCAGTCACTCTGGCCTTGAGTGACCACCCGAGCCGTGCTGCATCCACCAGGTGCTGGACTCGGCCAACCCCCAGGCAGTTCCGGAGCGTGGTCCTGAGCTTCCCTCTCTCTCTCTTTCTCCTGGCCGTCCCCACCGGATCCACCTTTGTCCGGTTCCCTTGGGCCTTCTATGGTAAAACCTTCTCTGGCTTTCCTGACCCTACTCCTGGTGTACCTTCCTGGTGGATGTGGTGAGGGTCGTGGCAAAGCTTGCCCACGACCTCCGGTTCCTGGTTAAGGGTTACTTTTGCCTCCGCCAGCTTGGGATCCGGTGCCCTCTTCTGCCAACCCTTCACCCTTTTTAGCTCACTCGTGGGATCTTAGGGTTCCCTCTTTTCTGCGTCTCTGGGCCTTTCTTCTTCCTCTCTGCTTCAGGCCTGGCCCTGGAGCTGGGCCCAGCCGGAGCCACAGCTCCCTGTCAGCCCTCCTGGCTGAACTCCTCCTCAGCACTCTCCTGACAGACTCACAGACTGACCCTATCTCTAGATGGTGCCCACCATATATACTCCCTCTATGTGTGAGCCCAGGTGACCAGCACCCAATGGGCTCCTATCTCTATGCCCAGAGCCCCTCCCCTATCTGCCCCTACACTACTGGGATGTTCCACCCCCCCTCCCACTCCAGCCAGGGACAGACGCTGTCGTACCTGCACATCTACTTGGTGGGAGTACCGTAGTTCTGTCCCCCGGAAATGGGATGTATGTAGTGCATGCAGCCTACTGAGCTCAGTCCCACACTCCATCCTTACCCGGGAGTGGAATACCACACCTCTGGTTTGAGGTGCAATACCCCTGTAGCAGCCGAGTCCTCAGGGTGCTACATTCCCCCCTGGTAAATCACAGCACGTCCTCGGGCTGTAAAAGAATAAAACATACCAAAACATACAAACTTTTTAAAACATACACCAACATATAAAACATTATAAACATTATCAGATTCTAGCAATATAAACTTTTTCATATAAAACTCTTTTATATAAAATGTTCTTGAGCTTCTGGCCACTGTGCACTTGTGACCAGGTAAAGTGCCACAGTCACTGGGAGGAAAACAGTAATCCTCCTATAAAACCGGTAGGGGGCGCCTTAGGAAGCGCAACTATTTACAAGGGTATGGCCGCTCTCAGTCCTCGGCCAGTGGGAATAAAGGGATGGCTGCTCACAGTCCTCAGCCTGGTTAGGGATAGGGACACACGGGTAACAGTTTGCTGGTCCCTACGGGGACTATACTTTACTGGTAACAGTTCTTGTACCCTTACTGGTAACTATTTACAGCTTCACTGTACCGTACTTTAATAACGGCATCCTCCTGCTCCTTCTTGAGGGTAATCTTCAGACCCGTCCGGGTCCTCTTGACCTTCCTCAAACCGCAGCTCCTCCTCAGTCAATCTGTGCACATGAAGAGCATATGGACCTTTGGCACATTGATGCCGGGTGAAGGTGACCTCATCACCCAGGTAAAGATCACGTCCTCTGTGTCCCTCCGGCAGATGGCTCTCGACGTCCCTGCGGGTGACAAAGACGTCGCCGGGGGTTCTGTGGTCCCGGATAAAACCCCAACCGTGCTGCAGTTGAAACTTGATTACGGTCCCGGTGGCGCGGGGACCATGGGCTGCACGGGGGTTTCGTCTGGTCCGGCTTTTCTGTTCCGCACTCTGTACTTGCAGCCGCTCCTCGCGGACCCGCCTCTCTCGCCGTTCCCGGTCGAAGACCTCCAACTGTTGCCGGCAGCACTCTGCTCGCTGGGCTGCGGCCGCCTGGGTTTCATGGGTGAACCCAATGAGGTTGTCTCCGGTGGGGTCCCATTCGAACTGCGCCTCCTCCAACGGGAGTGGGGTGATCTTGGCGGGCGCCGGAGCCGGAATCAGGGGCTCACACAGAGGCCATTCCTTCTGGAGTCGGGGAGTGGTGTACTCCGGAGGCCACACAAAGGGTTGCCCATCCGGGCAAGTATGCTGGGCGAACAGGTCTTCACCCAAAGGTAGCACGGTGGAGGTTGAGGGCGCGATGGAGGTAGCGGCGCCCAGATTCACCAGGCCTTGCGACCAGGCTGGTGGCACTCTAAAGGTAAAGGGCACTGTGGAGACGGCGGCGCCCGGGGGCACTCGACCTTGCGACCAGGCCAGTGACTTGGTGGAGATAGAGGGCTCTGTTGGAACTGCGGCGCCCGGGGGTACTCGGCCCTGCGACCAGGCCGGTGGCGTCTCCTGCTTGGCCGCGCTCGGGGTTGAGGCGCGTGACGTCACAGGGGGCGTGGCCGCGGCTCCTGCTTGAGGCCTAGTCTGGAGCGGTGGCGGTGCAGCGACGGGCACGGTAGGGGAAATTTCGGGCTCTGCGACGGGGAGCTGGGGCAGGCTCACGGTTTCTAGGCTTGGGGTAGTGTCGTCCCCTTTACCTGCCTCCGTCTCTTCAGCTCCTTCCACGGCGTCGTCTCCGGCCTTCATTCCTCCTGCACCATCCTCAGAGGCGGTCAGACTCCTCGTCTCGGGTGGCGTGCTCCGCTGGCGGGTTCCAGCCTGCTGGGCCATCTCCCTACTCCACTCAGTCAGCGTTTCTCGCTGCACCTGGGCCATCCTCCGTGCGAGGCCCTCCAGCGCGGTCTGTGCACGCTCCCGGTCTCGGGGGAGCTGTGCCAAGATCTCCACCAGGTCTTGTGGGGTGGTGGCTTGCAACAGGCTCCTGACCACAGGGTCGGTGCTGCCTGACTCTCCCTCCATCTCCGGGTGCGACCTCACCAGACTCCCCCAGGCTGCACCCATCCTCACTCTTTTGTTCTTGATCCGCCCACACTGAGGGCGGTCCTGGGGCAACTTGGTGATTGTCAGTTCCAGGGGCAGTCCCCCCACGCTGATGGACATCTCTATCATTGCAGTCTCTGCTGGTGGGGGCGGTCCTTGCTTTTGGCGCTCTTCTGGGACCAGGCCCACGATGGGAGGTCGTCTCTTACCACCCTCTGGCACGCCCATAATGGCGTCCGCTCTGCCAGGGCGGGAAATCTTCTCAGATGGCGGGAACCGTCTCCCAATGACGGGAAACTCCGTGGACGGCGGGAAAAGACTGCAGATGGCGGGTAAATGGCGGGAAATGATCCAAGATGGCGTCCGATGGCGGGGACCCTCTGGAATTGGCGGGAGACTCCTTTTTTCGGTAAATGTGAACTTCTCTTCAGGCACGCAGTACCCGTCGGTTGTGGGCACGTAATCCTGCCGACTACGCCAAAGTTGACGCGCCCCTGGGCCTGCTGTGTCGTGCGGCATCGCGCGCACGGGGGCTTACCCGGAGCCGGATCAGATGGGGGTAGTAGTCTCGTGGCGGTAACCCGGTCCGTGCCCAGGGTGTCAAACTAAGTGTGTGGCAGTCTTGGTAGATGTTGTTTCTGTGTCGACTACGCCACCCGTTGATTTGCGGTCACAAGGCCACCGCTGCAGAACAGTCCGCCGAGGCCGGTGGAAGGATGGTGCAGCTGGGATGGTATAACCCCCAACGGGAGGGGTATGGCCTCAGGGCAGCAGGTGTAGATGATGGGGGTAGTGATAGTGCAGAAAGGAGAGTCAGAGACGTGAGATGCAGTTTCAGGGTTTTTACTCACAGGTGTTCCTTCAGTCACTCTGGCCTTGAGTGACCACCCGAGCCGTGCTGCATCCACCAGGTGCTGGACTCGGCCAACCCCCAGGCAGTTCCGGAGCGTGGTCCTGAGCTTCCCTCTCTCTCTCTTTCTCCTGGCCGTCCCCACCAGGGATCCACCTTTGTCCGGTTCCCTTGGGCCTTCTATGGTAAAACCTTCTCTGGCTTTCCTGACCCTACTCCTGGTGTACCTTCCTGGTGGATGTGGTGAGGGTCGTGGCAAAGCTTGCCCACGACCTCCGGTTCCTGGTTAAGGGTTACTTTTGCCTCCGCCAGCTTGGGATCCGGTGCCCTCTTCTGCCAACCCTTCACCCTTTTTAGCTCACTCGTGGGATCTTAGGGTTCCCTCTTTTCTGCGTCTCTGGGCCTTTCTTCTTCCTCTCTGCTTCAGGCCTGGCCCTGGAGCTGGGCCCAGCCGGAGCCACAGCTCCCTGTCAGCCCTCCTGGCTGAACTCCTCCTCAGCACTCTCCTGACAGACTCACAGACTGACCCTATCTCTAGATGGTGCCCACCATATATACTCCCTCTATGTGTGAGCCCAGGTGACCAGCACCCAATGGGCTCCTATCTCTATGCCCAGAGCCCCTCCCCTATCTGCCCCTACACTACTGGGATGTTCCACCCCCCCTCCCACTCCAGCCAGGGACAGACGCTGTCGTACCTGCACATCTACTTGGTGGGAGTACCGTAGTTCTGTCCCCCGGAAATGGGATGTATGTAGTGCATGCAGCCTACTGAGCTCAGTCCCACACTCCATCCTTACCCGGGAGTGGAATAACACACCTCTGGTTTGAGGTGCAATACCCCTGTAGCAGCCGAGTCCTCAGGGTGCTACATGTCTCCCAAAGAGAGACAGGTGAAGCCACATTCGGTTGATTTAGGGAAAAGTATTCAGCTTAAAGGTTGTCGAGAAACTGAGAAACCAATGGATAGCAAAGTGAAGAGTTGTTGAGAACCCAGTTGAAAGTTCTTTGGCCAGTGTATAGAGAAGAGCAGGTAAGCAAAATTGGAGAGTGGTCTGACCATGGTGTGGATGATATTGTTGTGGAGTGTCGCTGCGTGCTTCCCAAAAAGACATCAGAAAGCCATATGAACCCAAAATTAGTAAAACTACCACTCAGAGTGCAAATAACAAGCCCTCACTATCGACTGGAATGTAAAACAGTTATAGCTGATAGAAGGCAAGGAGGAGAAATCAAAAATGGAAGGGGGGCCTACTGGGACTCTGTCGCCCAAGGGACTGCATAAACCTAGAGCCGGCCCTTTTAGCAATACAGAGGTGCTTATGGGAGCTAAGAAGTCATTCTTTGATTTTAGCACCATGTGCAAAGCTAACTGGGCATATCAGCACATACCACAGTGGTACAGAACAGCTTATCTGATTAAAATGTACTGGGCAGCACGGTGGCTCAGTGGTTAGCACTGTTGCTTTACAGCGCTGGGGTCCTGAGTTCAAATCACACCAAGGACAACATCTGCAAGGAGTTTGTATCTTCTCCCTGTGTTTGTGTGGGTTTCCTCCGGGTTCTCTGGTTTCCTCCCACACTCCAAAGACATACTGATAGGGAATTTAGATTGTGAGCGCCATAGGGGACAGCGATGGTAATGAATGTAAAGCGCTGTGGAATATGATTGTGTCATATAAGCAATGCAAAATAATTATAATTTACAATAGACAATATGGTCCCTATACATGCATACCATACATATAGTGTCAAGGATAGGATTAACATTTCAGTACTATGCAGTCCTAAGTAATGCAAAACCCCTGGGGATAAAACAAACCAAGCAGCCCACATAACTCCCGAGGTCACAATCTCTGATTAGGCTATGTTCACATGTCCAGTAGTGATCAGTTAGAACGGAACCAGATGAATCTAGATTACAAATGAAAGAAAAATGAATCTAACTGATCATTACTGGACAAGTGAACATAGCCTAACTTAGTTTTGTCTAGTGGAACAACACCAATTTGCCACTAAGTGACATTAATGGGGGTAATAAGGGGTCTGGACACTTGATCATTTTCACAAATGGACTGTAACCGGCATTTTAAGTCACATACTAATATTTTGTTATAGGCAAATCAGTGTCGGCCTTTTCCTATGTAAAACGAGGTCTTATGTACAGAACAAACTTTTACACAGGTTATATGATATTCCAGTCCTAAAAACGGAGAAGGTGTATGTGACCATAGAAGACCATCAGTGTCACCTACTGAAAAACATTGCATACTCCGCTTCGTATTCGCCAGTTCTCCATGTACAATGCTTTTCTATTGGATAGTGGTGATGGGCGTCTTGAATAAGGTTGTTGCAAATTGATATGAAGAGAATCCTGTACGGAGTGACAAAATCAACATGTGTCGTAATATTGTAGGTTTGAAATCTGTAATTTGGTAAATACTTTCTTTACACAATGGGGCACAATTACTAATCCTTTCTAATATATGTAAAATATAATCTTTTCTAACATATACTGTATACAGCATAAATTTAGTCTGGAAAAGTCAGACACTGCACTGAGGATCATATTGGTTGATAAATCTGGTGCACACCATACTTCACCTCCTAAAGTAGTTTCCACTACGTTCAAATGTTTAAAATGCTTAGTATATGGGCCTACCATAGGAAGTTTAAAAAAAAAAAACCCTATACTTATCCTCTAGTCTAATTTTTCAATTTAAAGAGTCGTTCCGGTCCCACGTGAGCGCTCCTCATCTTTTCCGGCTCACACAGGGACTGTTGTGTGAGGCAGTACTACTTCCATCAATGTAAACCTATGAAATCTCAAAATAAAGATTCGTAGACTTAAAGGGAACATGTCACTAGCTTTTTCCTAATATAAAGTAGGACCAGCACCTGTAAGTTTTCTGCTACAGCATTCTGGCATGCTATATATATAAATACATATATATATGTATGTATATACACTGCTAAAAAAAAGGGAACACTTAAACAACAGAATATAACTCCAAGTAAATCAAACTTCTGTGAAATCAAACTGTCCACTTAGGAAGCAACACTGATTGACAATCAATTTCACATGCTGTTGTGCAAATGGAATAGACAATAGATGGAAATTATTGGCAATTATCCAGACACCCTCAACAAACGAGTGGTTCTGCAGGTGGGCACCACAGACCACATCTCAGTACCAATACTTTCTGGCTGATGTTTTGGTCACTTTTGAATGTTGGTTGTGCTTTCACACTCGTGGTAGCATGAGACAGACTCTACAACCCACATAAGTTGCTTAGGTAGTGCAGCTCATCCAGGATGGCACATCAATGCGAGCTGTGGCAAGAAGGTTTGCTGTGTCTGTCAGTGTAGTGTCCAGAGGCTGGAGGCGCTACCAGGAGATGTGGAGGGGGCCGTAGGAGGGCAACAACCCAGCAGCAGGACCGCTACCTCCGCCTTTGTGCAAGGAGGAACAGGAGGAGCACTGCCAGAGCCCTGCAAAATGACCTCCAGCAGGCTACAAATGTGCATGTGTCTGCACAAGCGGTTAGAAACCGACTCCATGAGAGTGGTATGAGGGCCCGACGTCCACAGATGGGGGTTGTACTCACAGCCCAACACCGTGCAGCACGCTTGGCATCTGCCACAGAACACCAGGATTGGCAAAGTCGCCACTGGCGCCCTGTGCTCTTCACAGATGAAAGCAGGTTCACACTAAGCACATGTGACCGACGTGACAGAGTCTGGAGACGCCGTGGAGAGTGATCTGCTGCCTGCAACATCTTTCAGCATGACAGGTTTGGCAGTGGGTCAGTAATAGTGTGGGGTGGCATTTCTTTGGAGGGTCGCACAGCCCTCCATGTTCTCGCCAGAGGTAGCCTGACTGCCATTAGATGAGATCCTCAGACCCCTTGTGAGACTATATGCTGGTGCGGTTGGCCCTGGGTTCCTCCTAATGCAGGACAATGCCAGACCTCATAAGGCTGGAGTGTGTCAGCATTTCCTGGAAGATGAAGGCATTGAAACTATGGACTGGCTCGCTCGTTCCCCAGACCTGAATCCGATTGAGCACATCTGGGACATCATGTCTCGCTCCATCCACCAATGTCACGTTGCACCACAGACTGTCCAGGAGTTGGCGGATGCTTTAGTCCAGGTCTGGGAGGAGATCCCACAGGAGACCATCCACAACCTCATCAGGAGCATGCCCAGGCATTGTAGGGAGGTCATACAGGCACGTGGAGGCCACACACAATACTGAGCCTCATTTTGACTTGTTTTAAGGACATTACATGAAAGTTGGATCAGCCTGTAGTGTGTTTTTCCACTTCAATTTTGGGGGTGACTCCAAATCCAGACCTCCATTGGTTAATAAATTAGATTTCCATTGATGATTTTTGTGTGATTTTTGTTGTCAGCACATTCAACTTTGTACAGAACAAAGTATTCAATGAGAATATTTCATTCATTCAGATCTAGGATGTGTTATTTGAGTGTTCCCTTTATTTTTTCGAGCAGTATATATATATATATATATATATATATATATATATATATATATATATATGTTCCCAATTCGCTCTGCATACCACAAAAAATAGCTTTTATTATACTTATAGACGACGCATTAACAGAAGCATACAGTTTAGATCACGTGAAGTAATTATCCCCCTCTACTCCTCTTTGGTCAGATCTCATCTGGAATACTGTGTCCAGTTTTGGACACCGCATTTTAAAAAAGACATGAAGAAACTGGAGCAAGTTCAGACCAAGAGCGACCAGAATGATGACCGGTCTGCAATCAATGTCCTATGAGGAACGGTTACAGGATTTGGGAATGTTTAGCTTGCAAAAGAGAAGACTGAGAGGAGACTTAATAGCTGTCTACAAATATCTGAAGGGATGTTACCCCGTAGAGGGATCAGCTTAGAAGCAATTGGATGAAACTGAATTGGAGAAGATACAGATTAGATATTAGAAAAAACTTTTTGACAGTGAGGGTGATCAATGAGTGGAACAGGCTGCCACGAGAGGTGGCGAGTTTTCCTTCAATTGAAGTATTCAAACAGAAGCTGGACAGACATTTGTCTGAGATGGTTTAGTGAATCCTTCATTGAGCAGGGGGTTGGACACGAAGACCCTGGAGGTCCCCTCCAGCGCTAACATTCTATGATTCTATGATCCAGCGCATCAACTCTACTTGCTTTGTGTGGGTAACACGTCCTACGTCATCCGCACGGTGTCCTCCATCGCGCTCTCTGTAGTGCGCATGTGTGTCACCCTGGCCTGGATGCCACAAAATGTAATAAAGCTGTGTCTGAGAGCAAGGGGGAGGTTCTCTAGTCAGGGGAACATTAGCATGCAGTACCTCCAGTCTCAGGCCAGTAGGGGGAGAAGGCTGCCCCTATAAAAGCTGGTGCTGGGGGCAGGGTGAGAGAGAACTGGATGACCTGTCTCAGTACTGAGACTTGTCCCGGAGCAGAGCAGGGACAGAATGTTGTATTGCACCTAAGAGGAAGTGTGGCAGGAGGAGAGCCACAAGCCAGAGACAAGAGGCGAAGTGAGCCTGTCTTAGCAGATAAAGGACTTAATTTACCAGACTTTGGTGTCTGAGGCTGGGAGGATTCCACATCCCACAGCAGATAACCAGTCCGCAGGGGACTGTATGTTCCTTGGCCTAAGAAACCTGGAGGCTCTGCCACAACAGAAGGGACCAGTAAAGCCGTACCAGGCCGGGAGCAGAAAGGAACCCACGTCGCAGGCCATACAGGCGAGAGTACACGGAAAGCTCGGAAACGTGGGCTGTTACCCTATAAGGAGGAGATAGCCAGAAGGAGCACAGAAAGCACGGTAGGCCTACACCCTCACCCTGTCCAGGGCCAATTTCCCCATTGCTCTCAGACATCCAGGTCCCCTCCTAGCCGGGACTGTTTATGGGTCAGTTTACCTGTTTTAGTAAAGGCCCTGGACTGCAACCTGTTGTCTGTGTGCTCCTTCGCGCCTCCAGCACTACCGGTATTGGGACTCTCACCACCATCACTCCCACCATCCATTATACGGCCCTGGGGCCACACTCTTCCCGTGGGGAGTCACACTACCCTAGCTGCACACCTCATCAGCCCCAGCGGTCTGCATGCAGCGGCGGTTCCTAATAACCGCAATCCACGGGTGGCGTAGTCAGACATAATCATCAGCGCATAACGGACTACCACTGGCCTGACCACCCTGAGCCACGGAGCCGGGTTGCCACTACTACTCCCATCATTCCCCTACTGCCCGGATCCGAGTGCCCCACGGCCCAGGGGGCGAGTCAGCTTTGGCGTAGTTGGCAGGATTGCAACCAACCCGCTACAAACGGATATTGCGTGCCTGAAAAAGACTTTGCACTTACCTGAAAAGAGGTTTCCCGCCGTCCGGAGCAGTTTCCCGCCATTTCCAGCCGTTTCCCGCCATCTTCCATCGGTTCCCGCCATCTTCAGCCGTTTTCGCGCCATCGGACGCCATCTTCAGGACGCCGCGCGGGAAGAAGAGGGGCGTGGACGTCCAAACCGCGCGAGACCCGAAGCTCCGCCCCACGCGCTGACGCTGCGCAAGGTCCTGGAAGGGAGAGAGAGCGACGTCACCAGGACGCGACACAAGGTCCTCGTCCAGAGCAGCAGCAGCGGAGCCGCGGCCTACAGAAGAGGATCGTCGGAAGGTAGGCCACGCTTAACTAGGGGGGAGGAAGATGTCGGATAAAGAGGCGCCCACTACCACCAACGCAGCTGCAGCAGCGGTGATGCCATTTTCCCTGCCCTACATCCCTGGAGCGGCCTGGCTGCCCAAGTACTCAGGGGAGCCCCATGCCCTAACTGACTTTAAGGAAAGGCTGTACAGTTTGTTCCAAGTCTACCCCCTGACAGAGGAACAGAAGGTCAGCATATTAACAGGGCAGTTAACTGGCGCAGCCCAAAGGGAGGTAAAATCATGGCCCACTGAGGAGAAAAGGACCGTGAAGGGTATTCTGGCCCGGCTGCGGGGTACCTTTGACACACGTACCTCCGCTGAAATTAAAATGAGGTTCTATGGATGTAAGCAGCGGGCACAGGACAGCATCAGAGACTATGCCCTAAATTTGCAGGAAGCCTTGAGGGCCATCCAACAAGCTGACCCTGGCAGCGTGCAGGAAACGGATAAGCTACTAACAGAACAGTTTATAGAAGGTCTGCTGTCTAGCGCCCACAGGACCCAGCTGCGCCTCATGTTCTTTCAGAACCCTGATCTGACCTTTGCCCAATTCAAGGACAGGGCCATAAGGGTGCTCCGTGAATCCGCAACAAGTGGCACTATAAACCCCCGGCGCCCTGCTCTCACCTACCACCAGGAGGCGGCGCCCTCCACTATGGACTCCGTGGGGGCTGATGCACAGGCCCTGAACCAAGCCCCGTCGAAAGATCTGCACCACCAAGTCCAGGAGCTGACCAGGAGCGTCGCGGCGTTGACCAGGACCGTCCAGGCGTTACAAGAGGACCCGTCAAGACTAGTGTTGAGCGAGCACTAAAATGCTCGGGTGCTCGAAGCTCGGGCCGAGCTCACTGTGATACTCGGGTGCTTGACCCGAGCAACGAGCCCAATGTTAGTCTATGGGAGACATTTTTGTGGCGGCTCCCCCGGCAGTCTGTAGACAGCCTAAAAAGTGCCCAAAACGATAGTGACAGTGCTCAAATGACATGGGGACAGCATGGGGATCGCCCCTGGAAGCATTTCTGACCCCCAGGTCACTGCTGTCAACAACGTGGTCAGAGGTATTAAGCCACTTTTACAGGCTCACAATAAAACATTCAAAAACGAAAGTGAAAGTGCTTTCCTGTGAAATATGTTAACCCGTTAACGACCATGGGTCTTTCTGTTTTTGTGTTTTCCTTTTTTGCTCCCCTTCTTCCCAGAGCCAGAACTTTTTTAATTTTCGTTCAATATGGCCATGTGAGGGCTTATTTTTTGCGGGACGAGTTGTACTTTTAAACACCATCACTGGTTTTACCATATCGTGTGCTGGAAAATGGGAAAAAAATTCCAAGTGCAGTGAAACTGCAAAAAAAATGCAATTCCACAGTTGTTTTTTGGGTCCTTTTTTTACCACGTTCACAGATTGCTAAAACTGACCTGCCATCATTATTTTCCAGGTCGTTACGAGTTCATAGACAACAAACATGTATAGGTTTTTTTTTATTTAAGTGGTGAAAAAAAAATCCAAAGCTTGCTAAAAAAACAAAAAAAAATGACGCCATTTTCCGAGACCCTTAGCTTCTCCTTTTTTCGGGATCTGGGGCCAGGTGAGGGCTTATTTTTTGCGTGCCGGGCTGACGTTTTTATTGATGCCATTTTGGGGTAGATACGATGTTTTGATCGCCCGTTATTGCATTTTATTGCAAAGTTGTAGCGACCAAAAAAACTTAATTCTGGCGTTTAAAATTTTTTTCTCGTTACGCCGTTTGCTGATTGTATTAATTCTTCTTTTATATTGATAGATCGGGCGATTCTGAACGCGGCGATACCAAATATGTGTATGTGGTTTTTTTTTATATATATATATATATTTTATTTTGAATGGGGCGAAAGGGGGGTGACTTAAACTTTTATATATTTTTTATTTTTTTATTTTTTAAAAAACTTTTTTTTACACTTTCTGCTTGCTTATATAGTCTCCAGAGGAGACTAGAAGCAGCAGTTGTCTGATTGCTTCTACTGCATACAAGCGATGAGCAGATCGCTTGTATGCAGGAGAAATGCTCACTTGCTATGAGCGCTGACCACTAGGTGGCGCTCATAGCAATTGAGACATGACAACCACAGGCGTCTGCTGCAGACCCTGAGTTGTCATGCCCACCCATTGGTGACCCGCGATCACGTGACGGGGTCACTGATGGGCGGGGCTTAGGACTCCCGGAAGCGCGAGTTAAATGCCACTGTCAGAGATTTAACATATTAACAGCCGCGGGTGGATTGCGATTCCAATAATCAGCTGACATGTGCTCGCTTCAGTGCGGGCTCACCGCCGGAGCCCCCGCTGAACCGGCCTTCCCGACCTGGTGCGTACTATTACTGACCAGGTCGGAAAGGGGTTAAGGAACTTCATTTCCAGGGTAAAGGCTTGTGTATAAGGTAAAATAAATAACCAAAAACAAAAATACTCCTCCACACCTTGGGCTATGTTCACAAGTAGCATTTTTTATGCGTTTTTGCACGTTTGTATTGCTTTCAACCGTGACAAATGTATTCACCGGGAAATGTCATTTTAACATTTTACAACCTTATCTGGCCATGTGCTGTGTGACACATGCATACAGTGCTAAAAAGACACGGGAACAGCATGGGGAAGACCCCTGGAAGCATCTCTGACACCCATGTCACTGCCTAAAAGTGTGCCCATCAGAAGTGATCCTTGCCGCATCAGAAGATGCAGACTTGCAACTATCCCCGTGCAAGTCCTTGTCCCAGGGCAGTGTTCAATTGTACCTCCCCCATAACTTGCAATGCAAGCGCAAGTATGCAGCCTGCCACCCACCCACCCCCCAGGCTGCAATACCATACTGCTAGCTTGCTTGCACTTGAAATAGGGCCTTTTAGGCATGTGGAGGTGGAATCTGGCCACCACGTCATGGCTGCGTCGGTAGCCTGGTATTCATACTCAGTCCCCAGCCGCCCCGCGGCCGGGAGCCCACACACAGTCCCCAGCCGCGTGGGGGTGGCCGGGTGTCCATAAACGGTCCCCAGCCGCCCCTATTTGTCCCGGTGCGCCTTATACACAAGCGCGCATACCAAAACATTACCTGTGCCCTCCCCAGTGCATTTAGTGGGAAGGACAGCCTAACCACAAACACGTGGACAAGTGAATGTGGCCAGGAATGGTCCATCTCACTGACGCCTTCACACTGGGTTAATATTGTGGAAGCCGGGACACAGTTGGACACTGGGATGCAACACGTCCTCCAGACATAGAGGATTGCGGGTCCTGGGTCAATCAGGCTTCAACACAAAGTTCAGAAGGTAGACAGCAGCAGTGGTCGGCCTCCTACACAACGAGTAAATTATTCATGATCATGAGGCCATCCACCTCCTTAGCTTTCTGTTCCTTGGAATGCAAGCGCATGTATGTAGTAGCAGCTTGGCCTGAGGTGGTCAGCATTTTGGCGCATATTCTACCTCCTTCGAGGATTGCTGGATGTTTTCCTGCTACTATCCCAGTTCTATGACTCCCGTTAAAACAAAGCTTCAGGTGATGAATGATGGATGAGGTGGTGGCAAAGGAGAAAGAGCAGGAGGAACAGGGACCATTCACATCAATATCAGGCCAGCCAACCACACATGTCTTGTAGGATATGTTTCCTTACCAAAAGGAGCGGTTCAGCTACACAGTTATAAGGCATACAGTGAATGCAAAGCCTACCAAAAATTTCGAGGCACTCCAATGCCCCTTGGAAGTGACATGGAGGTCAGAGGGCCTTAACTAAACCGTTTTTTCCATTTATAGCAACTGGGTCTCCTGTACACTGTTGGCCTAAGCAGGGAATGGAAGGCTTTCCAAAAATTATTAGGCAAAGCAATGCCCCTTGAAACAGACGTGGATTATAGCGTATTAAAAACCTTCTACCCATTATTGGGGAGTGGGTCTCCCTTAGTGTTCGCCTATGCATTGAAAAGCAAAAGCTGACAAAAATTAGGAGGAAATGCAATGCCCGTTGCAAGAGTCGTGGAGGTTAGAGGTAATTAAAAACAACATGTCAATGCCCCTTGGAAGAGCTGTGGAGTTCAGAGTGGTTTAACAAGACGGTTTTAATGCCCCTTAGAAGAGACGTGGAGTTCAGAGTGGTTTAACAAGACAGTTTTAATGCCCCTTGGAAGAGATGTGGAGGTCACAGTAGCTTAACAAGATGGTTTTAATGCCCCTTGGAAGAGACGTGGAGTTCAGAGTGGTTTAACAAGACAGTTTTAATGCCCCTTGGAAGAGTGGTGGAGGTCGCAGTGGAATAAAAAGACAATATCAATGCCCCTTGGAAGAGACGTGGAGGTCACAGTAGCTTAACAAGACGATTTTAATGCTCCTTACAAGAGCCAAGCAGTACAGCATATTAAAAACATTATTCCCATTATTGGAGAGTGGGTCTCTCATAGTCTTTGCCTATGCCTTCCAAGCAAAAGCTGCCAAAAATTAGGAAGGGGGAACTTGCAATGTCAATTACAAGAGCCATGCAGTACAGCATATTAAAAACATTATTCCCATTATTGGGGAGTGGGTCTCCCATAGTCTTTGCCTATGCCTTCCAAGCAAAAGCTGCCAAAAATTAGGACAGAGGAACTTGCAATGCTGGCAACATGGACCACGGTCACCCTGGTGGTATAGTGGTCGTGGAGGCTGAGGATAAGGAGAAGAGCAAAAAACAGCCGAAATGAGGAAGCGTATACCCATGTGTGGGTGTGAAGCGATGCATGGGAATACACCTCCCGAAATAACACAGTGGATTTGACTTTATGTTACTCTGCTGTAATTTGGTGGTGATGAGAAGTCTGGCCCAATCCAGCCCTTGTTTATTTTGATAAGGGTCAGCTTGTCAGCATTGTCAGTTGACAGGCGAGTGCGCTTATCAGTTATAATTCCCCCAGCGGCACTAAAAACACGCTCCGATAACATGCTAGCGGCAGGGCAGGCCAGGACCTCCAAGGCATACAGAGTGAGTTCATTCCAAGTGTCCAGCTTGGATACCCAATAACTAAAAGGCACAGAGGAATCACGGAGGACGCTGGTACTCCCTCACCATCTTTTGAAACTTTCCACTCCTTGTGAGAGTACCCTGCGCCTCAGGGCCTGTAAGCTGGGCAGGTCTCAGAAAACTGTCCTAGAACATTGACAGTGTTCCCCTGCCTCTGCTGGATTGGAGTTGCGTCTCTCTCGCCTGTATGCCTTAGTTGGGCAGCGAACTGTGACCTCTGCCGCTACCGTGTTCAGATGGGAATTTTTTTAATAGTTCTGCAGCAAGGGCCTTCTGGTACTGCCCCATTTTTGTAGACCCCTCGAACTCAGGAATAAGAGAGTGAAAGTTCTCCTTGTAGAGGGGGTCTAAAAGTGTCATCAACCAGTAATGACTGTCACCCAACATTTTGACAATGCGAGGGTCACGGTTAAGGCACAGTAACATAAAGTCAGCCATGGGTGCCAGACTGGTAACGGGCAACACTTCCGTGTCCTCACCAAGATGACGACTGATAGGGTTGAGCGATCACTAAAATGCTCGGGTGCTCGAAGCTCGGGCCGAGCTTACCGTGATACTCGGGTGCTCGACCCGAGCAGCGAGCCCAATGTTAGTCTATGAGAGACCCGAGCATTTTTGCGGCAGCACCCCCGGCAGTCTGTAGAAAGCCTAAAAAGTGCCCAAAACGATAGTGACAGTGCTCAAAAGACATGGGGGCAGCATGGGGATCGCCCCTGGAAGCATTTCTGACCCCCAGGTCACTGCTGTCAACAACGTGGTCAGAGGTATTAAGTCACTTTTGCGGGCTCACAATAAAAAGTTCAAAAACGAAACTGAAACGGTTTTCCAGTGAAATATGTTAAGGAATTTCCTTTCCAGGGTAAAAACTTGTGTATAAGGTAAAATAAATAACCAAAAACAAAAATACTCCTCCACACCTTGGGCTATGTTCACAAGTAGCATTTTTCATGCGTTTTTGCACTTTTGTATTGCTTTCAACCGTGACAAATGCGTTCACCGGGAAATGTCATTTTAACATTTTACAACCTTATCTGGCCATGTGCTGTGTCACACATGCATATAGTGCTGAAAAGACAAGGGATCAGCATGGGCAAGACCCCTGGAAGCATCTCTGACCCCCAGGTCACTGTCTAAAAGTGTGCCCATCAGAAGTGATCCTTGCCGCATCAGAAGATGCAGACTTGCAACTATCCCCGTGCAAGTCCTTGTCCCAGGGCAGTGTTCAATTATACCTCCCCCATTCCCTGCAATGCAAGCGAAAATATGCAGCCAACCACCCACCCACCCGCAGGCTGCAATACCATACTGCTAGCTTTCACTTGAAATGGGGCCTTTAAGTTTGGAGGAGGCCGAAGCTGGCCACTACCTCATGGCCGCTTCGGCAGCGAGGTATCCATACTCTGTCCCCAGCCGCCCGGCGGCCGGGTGTCCATGCTCGGTCCCCAGCCGCCAGGTGGCGGCCAGGTGTCCATACTCGGTCCCCAGCCGCCCTGATTTCTCCTGTCACCTTCCCCCACACTTTTCTTAGCCTGGTCTGCTTTGGGGCAGCATTGGACGAGCCCACCAGAGAACCAGACTCCTCCGGTGGGCCCTGGCTTCTCCATCAGGGGAGTTGAGTGCCTAGGTGAGGAGCATGATGATGATGATAGAAGTTAGCATCTGCTTTGTTTTCTTGGAATGCAAGCGCATGTACGTAGTAGCGGCTAGGCCTGAGGTGTTCCGCGTTTTGGCGCATATCCTACCTCCTCCGAGGATTGCTGGATGTTTTCCTGCTACTATCCCAGTTCTATGACTCCCGTTAAAACAAAGCTTCAGATGATAAATGATGGATGAGGTGGTGGCAAAGGAGAAAGAGCAGGAGGAACAGGGACCATTCACATCAATATCAGGCCAGTCAACCAGATATGTCTTGTAGGATATGTTTCTGTAACAAAAGGAGCGGTTCGGCTACACAGTTATAGGGCATACAGTGAGTGCAATGCCTACCAAAAATTTCAAGCCACTCCAATGCCCCTTGGAAATGACATGGAGGTCAGAGGGCGTTAACTAAACCTTTTTTTCCATTTATAGCAACTGGGTCTCCCGTGCACTGTTGGCCTAAGCAGTGAATGGAAGGCTTTCCAAAAATTATGAGGAACTGCAATGCCCCTTACAAGAGCCATGTGTGGCACCCCAGGGGTCTGGTCACCACAGTAATAGAGATATTACGTCGGAGAGCAAGTGGAAGGTTTCCTGGTCAGGATCCCTTAAACATGCAACATCCTCCTGCCCCAGTCCTGGGAGGAGAGAATTCTGTCCTTATAAACTGGATCTGGGGCGGGGTTGAGTGAGTCAGAGAACAGTCAGAGTCAGAGTGAGAGCAAGGGAAAGTAACAGCAAGGAGCTTTGTAGGAGCTAGGAGCTAAAGACCAGGGGCTGGAAGCTGAGCAGAGCTCGCCCTGGCAGAAGACAATAGGAACCGGACACAGGAGTCCGAAGCTGTGAGGACTTATATATCCAGCAGCAGAAACCAGCCGGCAGGGGATTTCAGGTCCTCTGGCCATAGAAGCCCGGAGGCTCAGTCACAAGCAAGGGACCAGCACCGCCATCGTGGAGCGGAGGCTAACAGAAGGCCCCAAGTCACCAGCCATACGGGTGAGCACTACACGGTACACTCAGGGACGTGGGCTACTTCTACCCACTTACAGCAAGGTAGCCAGGAAGAGTGCAGACAGACGGGGAGGCCTACAACTCCACCTGGCCAGGGGAACTCCTGCTTGCTCACAGACTGACCAGGCCTCTTATGCTAGCCAGTACTCCCGGGAGGGTCTACCTTATAATCATCAGTAAAGACCCTGAACTGCACTGCAAAGACTCTGAGTCGTTCCTGCTGCGCTCGTGCACCATCACCCCCATCATCCACACTCACTGCCCTGAGGCTATACTCCTCCCGAGGGGAGTTATTCCATTCTATGCTGCGCACACAACACCAGCCTCAGCGGTCTGCCTCGCAGTGGTGGTACTCCCTGACCGCAATCCACGGGTGGCGCAGTCGGACAATTAACCTCAAAACTTAAGAAAGACTGCCACTGGTTTGACCAGCCTGAGCCACGGGACCGGGTCACCGCCACGGAGACTACAGACCCCAGAGACCCGGCGCCGGGTATCACACACACGTGTACACACGGCCCAGGGGATGAGTCACATGCAGTACAGCATATTACAAACATAAGTCCCATTTTTGGGGAGTGGGTGTCCCATAGTATTTGCTTATGCCTTGCAAGCAAAAGCTGCCAAAAATTAGGACGGAGCAACTTGCAATGCCCCTTACAAGAGCCATGCAGTACAGCATATTACAAACATAAGTCCCATTATTGGGGAGTGGGTCTCCCATAGTATTTGCTTTTGCTTTCCCAGCAAAAGCTGCCAAAAATTAGGACGGAGCAACTTGCAATGACCCTTACAAGAGCCATGCAGTACAGCATATTACAAACATAAGTCCCATTATTGGGGAGTGGGTGTCCCATAGCATTTTCTTATGCCTTGCAAGAAAAAGCTGCCAAAAATAAGGACGGAGCAACTTGCAATGCCCCTTACAAGAGCCATGCAGTACAGCATATTACAAACATAAGTCCCATTATTGAGGAGTGGGTCTCCCATAGTATTTGCTTATGCTTTGCCAGCAAAAGCTGCCAAAAATTAGGACAGAGCAACTTGCAATGCCCCTTACAAGAGCCATGCAGTACAGCATATTACAAACATAAGTCCCATTATTGGGGAGTGGGTGTCCCATGGTATTTGCTTATGCTTTCCCAGCAAAAGCTGCCAAAAATTAGGACGGAGCAACTTGCAATGCCCCTTACAAGAGCCATGCAGTACAGCATATTACAAACATAAGTCCCATTATTGGGGAGTGGGTGTCCCATGGTATTTGCTTATGCTTCCCCAGCAAAAGCTGCCAAAAATTAGGACGGAGGAACGTGCAATGCTGGCACCCTGGTGGTATAGCGGTGGTGGAGGCTGAGGATAAGGAGAAGAAGATTAAACAGCCGAAACGAGGCAGCGTATACCCATGTGTGGGTGTGAAGCGGTGCATGTGAATACACCTCCCGAAATAACACAGTGGATTTGACTTTATGTTACTCTGCTGTCATTTGGTGGTGATGAGAAGTCTGGCCCAATCCAGCCCTTGTTCATTTTGATAAGGGTCAGCTTGTCAGCATTGTCAGTTATATCAGTTATAATTCCCCCAGCATATTACAAACATAAGTCCCATTATTGGGGAGTGGGTGTCCCATAGTATTTGCTTATGCCTTGCAAGCAAAAGCTGCCAAAAATTAGGACGGAGCAACTTGCAATGCCCCTTACAAGAGCCATGCAGTACAGCATATTACAAACATAAGTCCCATTATTGGGGAGTGGGTCTCCCATAGTATTTGCTTTTGCTTTCCCAGCAAAAGCTGCCAAAAATTAGGACGGAGCAACTTGCAATGACCCTTACAAGAGCCATGCAGTACAGCATATTACAAACATAAGTCCCATTATTGGGGAGTGGGTGTCCCATAGCATTTTCTTATGCCTTGCA
Organism: Phyllobates terribilis; assembly: GCF_046119375.1. Classification (NCBI taxonomy): domain Eukaryota; kingdom Metazoa; phylum Chordata; class Amphibia; order Anura; family Dendrobatidae; genus Phyllobates; species Phyllobates terribilis. The sequence continues at coordinate 120,113,421 of NW_027362762.1, read as the reverse complement.
AGAAAAAGCTGCCAAAAATAAGGACGGAGCAACTTGCAATGCCCCTTACAAGAGCCATGCAGTACAGCATATTACAAACATAAGTCCCATTATTGAGGAGTGGGTCTCCCATAGTATTTGCTTATGCTTTGCCAGCAAAAGCTGCCAAAAATTAGGACAGAGCAACTTGCAATGCCCCTTACAAGAGCCATGCAGTACAGCATATTACAAACATAAGTCCCATTATTGGGGAGTGGGTGTCCCATGGTATTTGCTTATGCTTTCCCAGCAAAAGCTGCCAAAAATTAGGACGGAGCAACTTGCAATGCCCCTTACAAGAGCCATGCAGTACAGCATATTACAAACATAAGTCCCATTATTGGGGAGTGGGTGTCCCATGGTATTTGCTTATGCTTCCCCAGCAAAAGCTGCCAAAAATTAGGACGGAGGAACGTGCAATGCTGGCACCCTGGTGGTATAGCGGTGGTGGAGGCTGAGGATAAGGAGAAGAAGATTAAACAGCCGAAACGAGGCAGCGTATACCCATGTGTGGGTGTGAAGCGGTGCATGTGAATACACCTCCCGAAATAACACAGTGGATTTGACTTTATGTTACTCTGCTGTCATTTGGTGGTGATGAGAAGTCTGGCCCAATCCAGCCCTTGTTCATTTTGATAAGGGTCAGCTTGTCAGCATTGTCAGTTATATCAGTTATAATTCCCCCAGCATATTACAAACATAAGTCCCATTATTGGGGAGTGGGTGTCCCATAGTATTTGCTTATGCCTTGCAAGCAAAAGCTGCCAAAAATTAGGACGGAGCAACTTGCAATGCCCCTTACAAGAGCCATGCAGTACAGCATATTACAAACATAAGTCCCATTATTGGGGAGTGGGTCTCCCATAGTATTTGCTTATGCTTTCCCAGCAAAAGCTGCCAAAAATTAGGACGGAGCAACTTGCAATGCCCCTTACAAGAGCCATGCAGTACAGCATATTACAAACATAAGTCCCATTATTGGGGAGTGGGTGTCCCATGGTATTTGCTTATGCTTTCCCAGCAAAAGCTGCCAAAAATTAGGACGGAGGAACGTGCAATACTGGCACCCTGGTGGTATAGCAGTGGTGGAGGCTGAGGATAAGGAGAAGAAGATTAAACAGCCGAAACGAGGAAGCGTATACCCATGTGTGGGTGTGAAGCGGTGCATGTGAATACACCTCCCGAAATAACACAGTGGATTTGACTTTATGTTACTCTGCTGTCATTTGGTGGTGATGAGAAGTCTGGCCCAATCCAGCCCTTGTTCATTTTGATAAGGGTCAGCTTGTCAGCATTGTCAGTTATATGAGTTATAATTCCCCCAGTGGCACTAAAAACACGCTCCGATAGCACACTAGCGGCAGGGCAGGCCAGGACCTCCAAGGCGTACAGAGCGAGTTCATTCCAAGTGTCCAGCTTGGATACCCAATAATTAAAAGGCACAGAGGAATCACGGAGGACGCTGGTACGATCGTCAAGGTACTCCCCCACCATCTTTTGAAACTTTCCACTCCTTGTGAGAGTACCCCGCGCCTCAGGGCCTGTAAGCTGGGCGGGTGTCAGAAAACTGTCCCAGAACGTTGACAGTGTTCCCCTGCCTCTGCTGGATTGGAGTTGCATCTCTCTCGCCTGTACGCCTTGGTTGGGCAACGAACTGTGACCTCTGCCGCTAGCGTGTTCAGATGGGAATTTTTTTAAGAGTTCTGCAGCAAGGGCCTTCTGGTATTGCCCCATTTTTGTAGACCTCTCCACCTCAGGAATAAGAGAGTGAAAGTTCTCCTTGTAGCGGGGGTCTACAAGTGTCACCAACCAGTAATGACTGTCACCCAACATTTTGACAACGCGAGGGTCACGGTTAAGGCTGCGTAACATAAAGTCAGCCATGCGTGCCAGACTGGTAACGGGCAAGATTTCCGTGTCCTCACCAAGATGACGACTGACCATGCTCTCCTCCTCCTCCTCCTCCTCCTCTTCCTCCTCCCCCCTGTCCTCAGGCCACCCACGCTGAACCGACGGTATGAAACTTGTACAGGTACTACCGTCTACAACGCATGATAGCAGCTCCTGTTCTTCCTCCTCCTCCTCCTCCTCCTCCTCTCCCTCATTGTCCCCCAATGCACATTGGGATGAGATGAGGCTGGGCTGTGTGTAATCGCCCGCTACGGCTTCTTGATCCATCTCATCATACTCTGGCTGCAATGCCTCCTCTTTAATTCTCTGCAGAGAGCGTTGCAAAAGACAGACAAGTGGAATGCTGACACTAATGATGGCGTCATCGCCACTCACCATCTTGGTGGCCTCCTCAAAGTTTGTCAGGATGGTACATATGTCAGACATCCAAGTCCACTCCTGAGGTCTTATGTGTGGAGTCTGACCTGAATATCGACAGCCTTGTTGCAACTGGTACTCCACAACTGCTCTCTTCTGCTCACAAATCCTTTGCAACATGTGGAGGGTAGAGTTCCAACGTGTGGGGACATCACACACCAGTCGGTGTGCAGGAAGCTGCAAACGCTGCTGCAACACAGCAAGGGCGGCGGAAGCTGTAGCCGACTTGCGAAAATGAGCTGACAGGCGGTGTACTTTCACGAGCAGATCTGGCAACTCGGGGTACGATTTAAGAAACCGCTGAACCACGAGGTTAAGCACATGAGCCAGGCATGGTACGTGTGTGATCTCACCTCGCCTCAGAGCCGCCACCAGGTTACGGCCATTGTCACACACGACCATGCCGGGATGTAGGTTCAGCGGTCTCAGCCACAGATCTGCCTTCTCTTTCACAGCTGTCCACAACTCACAAGCAGTGCGAGGTTTATCACCTAAGCTTATGAGTTTCAGCATAGCCTGTTGCCGCTTGCCGGAGGCAGTACTGCAATGCTTCCAGCTTGTAACTGATGTGGTGATATCTGAGATGGAGGCTGAACATGAGGAGGAGGAGGAGGAGGAGGATGCGCAGGAGCTGTACACTATGGGGGCAACTCTGACTGACATAGGGCCCGCAATCCTCGGTGTGGGGAGGATGTGTTCCGTCCCAAGGTCCGACTGGGTCCCGGCTTCCACTATGTTTACCCAGTATGCCGTCAGAGAGATGTACCGTCCCTGGCCACAAGCACTTGTCCACGTGTCCATTGTCAGGTGGACTCTCCCAGTAACTGCGTTGTTGAGGGCACGGCAGATGCTTTGGGACACGTGCTTGTGTAGTGCGGGGATGGCACACCGGGCAAAATAGTGTCGGCTGGGGACCGAGTACCGAGGGACGGCCACCGCCATAAGATTGTGGAACGATTCCGTCTCCACCAGCCTAAAAGGCAGCATTTCCAATGCAAGCAGTCTTGAAATGTGCGAATTTAGGACTGTGGCCTGTGGAGCGTTAGCTGCGAATTTCCACTTTCTTTCAAAGGTCTGGGATATGAACAATTAAACGCTGCGGTGGGACGTGGACGTGGACGTTGATGCTGTTTCTTGAGAAACTGCCATAACAAGTGAAGACTGAGAGGAGGGGGCATCTTTACATGCAGTATGGACAGGGGATTGCCTTGCACACACAACAGGGGGTTCTATTGCACGCACAACAGTGGAAGAAACAGTGGTGACACCCGCTGACACTGGTCGTGGACCCTGGGTTTTGCCCCACAAAGTCGGGTGCTTTGCTGCCATGTGCCTGATCATGCTGGTGGTGGTCAGGCTGGTAGTTTTGTCACCCCTGCTGATGCTGGCATGGCAGGTGGAACATATGGCCTTTTTGGGGTTATCAGCAGAGTCTTTAAAAAAATTCCAGACTCTGGAAGACCTACCGCTTGTACTAGCAACGTCCCTCGTGTTGGTGTTACGGGGAACGGTTGCCTGCCTTCTGTCTGCGGCCACCACACTGCTTCTTCCTGCCTGTTGGGGTACTCTGCCTCCCTCCCCCTGTGTGCTGCTGGCCTCACTCTGCATGTCCTCCTTCCATGTTGGGTCAGTTACTAGATCATCCACCACCTCCTCCTCTTCCACTTGCGCACCACGATCCTCCTCCTCACTTCCTGGCAATTGTGTCTCGTCATCGTCCACCTCTTGTGACAGATTGCCAACGTCGACTTCCTGTGGCCATGGCTGTTCAAATATTTGGGCATCGCAACATGGGATCTCCTCTTCCACCACTTCAAGCGTATCAGGCGAGGGGCCCAAATATGGAAATGGACCAGTGAACAGCTCTTCAGAGTGTCCAAGTGTGGGATCACTTGCTGTCTGACGACACTCGGCATGGTGGGAGGAAGGAGCATCAGGGTGAGGAGGAGTATGCGGTCGAGACTCACGGCTACTAAGAGTTGACCGTGTGGAAGACAGACCGGAGGTGGTGGTGCCCAGGTAACTGGAAGTATTGTCTGCTATCCAATTAATAACCTGTTCACACTGATCAGTTCTCAATACTGGTGTTGTTCTGTGCTTCCCTAGTAATTCGGTCAAGAAGTGGGAGCGAGAAGATGTGGCTGTTGGTTGTGGCACATTTTCACCTTGGCCACGGCCCCGTCCTCTGCACGAACCATCACCAGAACGTCCAATTCCACGTCCCTTGCCACGCGCCTTGCCCATTGTAAATGAAGTAAAATAGCTTACACTTGCACTATCAATGGAAAAAGGGTAATAAAGAGTAGATTAGAACCGTGGAAGAGGAAAACCACAGTTATTGTTACTGGGGTATACCACACTTTTTTAAATAGAGATATTTGCGGCTGAACAGTGAGCGACACACTCAAACTGTTTTTTTTAGATACAAATGGCCCAAAAGTGGATAATACAGAGGTTTGTATCATGGAACTGCAAAACCACACTTGTATTTCTCGGGCCTACACCAGACTATTTTCAACAGATATATTTGTGTCTGAAAAATCAGGGAGACACTATTTTTTTTTTTTTTACAGCAAAAAATGCAAAAAGCAGGATAATAGAGATTTTTTACCGTGGAACAGCAAAAGCACACTTCTGTCTCTCTGGCCTACACCAGACTATTTTCAACAGATATATTTGTGTCTGAAAAATCAGGGAGACACTATTATTATTTTTATACAGCAAAAAATGCCAAAAACAGGATAATAGAGATGTTTTACCATGGAACATCAAAACCACAGTAATAATTTACTGGTGTATACCAGGCTTTTTAAAATATATATATATTTGCGGCTGAACAGTGAGCGACACACTCAAACTGTTTTTTTTAGATACAAATGGCCCAAAAGTGGATAATACAGAGGTTTGTACCATGGAACTGCAAAACCACACTTGTATTTCTCGGGCCTACACCAAACTATTTTCAACAGATATATTTGTGTCTGAAAAATCAGAGGCACACTTTTTTTTTTTTTGGGGGGGGCACCAAAAGGTTAAAAAGATGGGTATTTGTACATTGTGAAGGAGGAAAAAAAAAAGAGGATTTAGATAAAAAAAAAGGATTTTTCCTGGCCCCCGGGACCTGGAGCTAAGTCCAGCAATTTCAGCAACAGGAGCAGCACACAGGACTGTAATGCAGCGTTTGCTGGTATAACCACTGCATCTCCTATACAGCCTGCCTGCCTGCCTGCCTGATATACCTGGGATGGTTATTAGTCCTGAGAAGGACTGTTTGTTTGATCTGGCAGCCTTTACAGACCCTACACTAACTATTTTGCAGGATATATCTCTCCCTAAATCAGCAGCGCTGTCCCTACACTGTCTGATCCGGAGCGACTGTGTCCAAGATGGCGGCGCCCGGTTTTAAATACTCGAGGTGACGCTGTGCGGCCAGCCAATCACTGTAATGCCCACAAACAACATGGCTGCGGCATTACAGTGACTGGCTGGCAATCCCTGCATGTTCATTGGCTCTGTAAAGAGCGCCAAACATGCAGGGCGGAGACCCGAGCTCCCGCCCGAGTAACCCGGAAATGCTCGGTGCTCGCCGAACATCCCGAGTAGCGTGATGCTCGGGCGAGTACCGAGCAGTGTCGAGCATGTTCGCTCAACACTAGTCAAGACCCATCGAGCTGGCTTCAAGTCCGGAGGATGTCCCGTGGCATCAACAGAGGAGGATCCCGTCGTTCCGAGGGAGGCCCACAGACCGCTACGCAGAGGATGGACAGCCCATTTGCCGCCGATGCAACCAGCCCGGACACATTTCCAGGAACTGTAATTTAAACGGGTCCAACCTGGGGCAGAGGGCCAACCCCCAGGCATAAGATCACCAGGCCCTTACAATTGGCGTAATAAGTACGTTGGGGGGCGCCCGGTTTTACCCGTCGTGCTGGACGGTATCCCCATGAGCGCCTTGCTGGATACTGGGTCGCAAGTAACCACTATCCCTTATGTACTTTTTAAGCAGTATTGGACTGATGCTGATATCACACGGTATCCAGACAGTAACTTGAGCATCATCGCCAGTAATGGCTTACCCGTGCCGCAGATGGGGTTCAAGGAGATGACCATTAGGATTGGTAAAGTTGAACTGCCGGCACAGGGAGTAATTATTGTGGACATTGACTGTCGTGAAAGTCACCCTAAAATAACTGTGGGTACTAACGTGATTGAAAATTGTCTTTCAGAGGTAATTGTAATTCTACAACAGGTGGCGGTGAATGCTAGTTACAGCCAACAGAGAGTCCTCAACAAGGAGATAAAAGCCCTGATGAGACGGCAGCAGGTAGAACTGTCTGGTGGTGAGATCGGTAGCGTAAGACTGAGTGACCCATTCCCCATTTCCATGCCTCCCAAAAGTGAAATGGTGATCTGGTGTCGGACTGCAATCGGGTTGAGACTACCAAGCCATGGTAGAACCCGTGTACTCAGACGGCAGGCCCACCATTTTGACAGCCCGGGGGGTGGTTGATGTCCGTCATGGGAGGGTGCCCGTCCGCATCCTCAACATTGGGGAGAGGGAAGTACACTTACCCAGGTACGCTACACTCGCCAAACTGTTTGTTGTGGAACCCTTGCCTCCCTCTCCACAGGCGGAGGGTAATGGCTCCCAGAAACAAAAGGAGGACTGGTGCCAGAAACTCCATGTGGGTGCTGACTCCACTCCCCTGCACCAAAAACAAGGAGTCTACCGGGTGGTACAGGAGTACGAGAGAGTCTTTAGTAAGCACCCGCTAGACTTCGGCAGAGTAAAGGGGCTAGAACACCACATCCCCACAGGGAGCCACCCACCGATAAAAGAAAGACACAGACCTGTACCCCCTGCACATTATCAGAATGCAAAGGGCATGCTAAAAGAAATGAAAGAAGCTGGGATCATTCGAGATAGCTGTAGCCCCTGGGCAGCCCCCTTGGTTCTGGTGAAAAAGAAGGACGGCACCATGAGAATGTGCGTAGACTATAGACAAATCAACCGTATCACCCATAAGACGCATGCCCGCTGCCTAGAATAGAGGAGTCTTTAGCCGCACTAAAATCAGCTAACTTCTTTTCTACTTTGGACCTTACTAGCGGGTACTGGCAGGTTCCTGTGGCAGAGGCTGACAAGGAGAAGACCGCCTTCACCACCCCGATGGGACTGAGCGAGTTCAACTGTATGCCTTTCGGGCTCTGCAACGCACCAGGGACCTTCCAGCGGCTGATGGAATGCTGTCTAGGGCACCGAAACTTCGAGACGGTCCTCCTTTACCTGGACGACGTCATCGTCTATTCGAAAACCTACGAGGACCATCTAAAGCACCTGGCCGAGGTGTTCGAAGCCCTGGCAGGCTATGGCCTGAAGGTGAAACCATCGAAGTGTCACCTGCTGAAACCAAAGGTCCAGTACCTAGGGCACGTGGTAAGCGCGGAAGGAGTGGCCCCCGACCCTGACAAGGTCACGGCAATCAAGAGCTGGCCAAGCCCCTTGAACATCAAAGAGGTGAGACAGTTTCTCGGATTGGTAGGCTACTACCGAAGGTTCATCCCCGGGTTCACTAGGATGGCAGCTCCTATGCATTACCTCCTAATCGGACAGTCTAAGTCCAGGAGCCAAAAGCCGCCCTTCAAGTGGGGTAAACCGGAAGAGGAGTCCTTCCGCCAGTTGAAGATGGCCCTCACGGGGGATGAGATCCTGGCCTACCCTGATTATGGTCAGCCTTTTATTCTCCACACGGACGCCAGTAATGTGGGACTGGGAGCAGTACTGTCCCCAAACCAACAGGGCAGAGAAAGGGTGATCGCGTACGACAGCCGGAAGCTAAGGCCCACCGAGAGGAACCCGGAGAATTACAGCTCCTTCAAGCTAGAATTCTTGGCGGTGGTGTGGGCCGTGACAGAACGCTTCAAGCATTACCTGGCCTCCGCAAAGTTCACCGTGTACACGGACAACAACCCGTTGAAACACCTGGACAATGCAAGACTGGGTGCCCTAGAACAGCGGTGGATGGCCCGTCTCTCCAACTATGACTTCGTGATCAAGTACCGGGCCGGCAAAACCAATACCAATGCTGACGCCCTATCGAGGATGCCTCACTTACCTGGAGGTGACGAAGACCCAGAGGAGCTGGAGGAGGTAGAACTCCCCGCGTTTCACCGGTATGGAGCCGCTCAATACTCCCACCGCGTGAAGGAGGAAGACCTAACAACCGTGATGATCAATCCCCTACCTCACCACAGCTGGGCCGAGACCCAAGATAGTGACCCTGCCATCCGCCTGGTGAAAGATCTGCTGACCCAGGAGGATGCCCGCATGGATCCGGATGCTCCAGAGGAAGCCAAGCAGCTGTGGAAGGAGAAGAGCAAGCTGTTCCTCTACGAAGGCAAGCTGTGCAGAAGGATTGTCAACCACCGGACGCACGAGCTGACCTGGCAAGTCGTGGTCCCAAGGCGGGATGCAGCTATGGTCCTGGGAGCATACCATGACAGAGCGGGGCACTTCGGTTGGAAGAAACTGGAGTTCCTGCTAAGAGGATGGTTCTTTTGGGTCGGCATGAGAGGCGCTGTAGAGAAGTGGTGCAGAGACTGTGGCCCTTGTCACCTAAGGAGGAAGGACCGTGCCAGCCAGAAGACACCCTTGAGGCCCATCGTCACCACGCAGCCTCTTTTGCTGGTAGCTCTAGACCACGTCAAGTTGGCTCCAAGCCGGTCAGGGTACATCTATGCCCTGACAATCGTTGACCACTATTCCCGTTTTCTCGTGGTGGTCCCGGTAAAAGACTTGACAGCCCAAACAGAGGCCAGAGCCTTCCAACAATACTTCTGCCGTCCACACGGGTATCCGGAACAGGTCCTGACAGACCAGGGTCCAGCGTTCGAGGCTGAAATCTTCCAAGAGTTCTGCAACCTCTATGGCTGTAAGAAGATTCGGACAACGCCTTACCACCCACAAACCAACGGGATGTGTGAGAAAATGAACAATATAGTCATTGACCTCCTGAAGACGTTGAACCTGGAGGAACGCAGCCTGTGGCCAGAAAAACTGCCGGACCTGATAGACCTATACAACCATATCCCGGCGAATGCTACAAACTGCACCCCTGCTTACCTGATGCGAGCCAGACCAGGTAAGCTGCCCGTAGACCTGGAGATGGGAGTCCTAACGCCAGAGGACACCTCCCCGGATGCGGACTGGGATACGGAAAGGCAACTGCAGTACAAGAAGGTACAGGAGAGTGTGGAGAAGAGCCTAGCCCAGGTGAGAGAGAGGCAAGAAAAACTCTTCAACCAACACGCCCCTGCTGGTCCCCTGGAACCTGGTGAGCAGGTCCTGAAGCGGAAAAGAAGGCTACATAAGTTGGACGACCAGTGGGAAAGGGAACCCTACACTGTACTGCAGTCTGACTACGACAACCCGAAGGTGTGCGTGATCACCAAGGACGGAGGGGAAACCACTAGTACCGTCTCCAGAGACCACCTCAAAAGGTGCCCCGAGCAACTCTGTAGTGCAGAAGAGGATCAGAGTGACCTTGAACCCGCAGAGGACAAGGAAGAAATGATCAGCACCGTTCTCGGAGAGTTCCCTCAGTCCTGGACTCGCATAAATGATGCCATAGTGGTACCCGTCCTGCATTTCCTGCAACCGGCACAGCAACAACCAACACCAGAGCAGGAAGGTGAAGAGGAGCGAGCGGTTCCAGAGGCAGAAGAGCCTGTACCAGCAGCCAAGGAGAGTAAACCCTCTGCTGACAGTGAGCCTGCCATGCCTGCGGTAAGCCAAAGAACCCGCAGACAGCTGCCTGCCCTACCTGGACACCCAGCTGGTAGCTGTACCCCTAACGCTAGTGGGGAAAGCCAAGTGGGTCCACCACCAGACAGTGGGTAAGGAGGTCAACCAGGAGCACAAAGGGACAGATACCCGCTCGCTGGAGAATATAGGGTGCAGTAAAATTGTAAATAACCCTGTTGCCAAATGTTGAATTGTTTGCCAAGTTACCTGCGTGATTAGTAATTGTGTGTTTCAGTTCCTTACAGTTGCCGTACAGACTCGAAGGTTATGGACTTTTTATAACCGGAATCTTGTATGGACTGCGTTCGGAGCCTAACCAAGGAATGAACTAAGACTGTGAAGGACTTGGGGTAGGACAGACCCCCACCTGGTTAAGGCTCCCCTTTGTATTGGTGATATGGACACCCGGTCACAGACCACACTGTGACCTTAAGAACTCAATCTGTGCGTCACTTTCCTGATAATGTTTTATGGTCATGCATATTGTCTTTGTTTATTGTTTAGTCCCGGAGTACTAAATTTTACTAGGGGGGAATGTGTCACCCTGGCCTGGATGCCACAAAATGTAATAAAGCTGTGTCTGAGAGCAAGGGGGAGGTTCTCTAGTCAGGGGAACATTAGCATGCAGTACTTCCTGTCTCAGGCCAGTAGGGGGAGCAGGCTGCCCCTATAAAAGCTGGTGCTGGGGGCAGGGTGAGAGAGAAATGGATGACCTGTCTCAGTACTGAGACTTGTCCCAGAGCAGAGCAGGGACAGAAAGTTGTATTGCACGTAAGAGGAAGTGTGGCAGGAGGAGAGCCACAAGCCAGAGACAAGAGGCGAAGTGAGCCTGTCTTAGCAGATAAAGGACTTAATTTACCAGACTTTGGTGTCTGAGGCTGGGAGGATTCCACATCCCACAGCAGATAACCAGTCCGCAGGGGACTGTATGTTCCTTGGCCTAAGAAACCTGGAGGCTCTGCCACAACAGAAGGGACCAGTAAAGCCGTACCAGGCCGGGAGCAGAAAGGAACCCACGTCGCAGGCCATACAGGCGAGAGTACACGGAAAGCTCGGAAACGTGGGCTGTTACCCTATAAGGAGGAGATAGCCAGAAGGAGCACAGAAAGCACGGTAGGCCTACACCCTCACCCTGACCAGGGCCAATTTCCCCATTGCTCTCAGACATCCAGGTCCCCTCCTAGCCGGGACTGTTTATGGGTCAGTTTACCTGTTTTAGTAAAGGCCCTATACTGCAACCTGTTGTCTGTGTGCTCCTTCGCGCCTCCAGCACTACCGGTACTGGGACTCTCACCACCATCACTCCCACCATCCATTATACTGCCCTGGGGCCGCACTCTTCCCGTGGGGAGTCACACTACCCTAGCTGCACACCTCATCAGCCCCAGCGGTCTGCATGCAGCGGCGGTTCCTAATAACCGCAATCCACGGGTGGCGTAGTCGGACATAATCATCAGCGCATAACGGACTACCACTGGCCTGACCACCCTGAGCCACAGAGCCGGGTTGCCACTACTACTCCCATCGTTCCCCTACTGCCCGGATCCGAGTGCCCCACGGCCCAGGGGGCGAGTCACATGCACTGGTGCAATTTGGCTTTTTACGCACATGCACATTACAGTTATGTGCTCTGACCTCGGCAGGGCATAGAGAAGTACGCCTATGCAGGAGCGCGATGAAGGACACAGTGTGGATAAGCAGGATGCGTCATCCACGTGAAGCATGGAAGAAAGATGGAGATGGTAGGAAGACAGGAGATCCCCTGTGCAAGCAGGTTAGTCTGTCTTCAGGTCACGATAGAAGATGACCAGAGCTGTGACCATGGCAATTGGTAGATATTTTAATGTACTTTCACATAATTACATATATAATTAGGAGGGATTATGAAATAAATATTATGATGAGATATTTTCTTTAAAGGGGATGTCCCCTCTCATAAAATCTTAATCCCCAGGAGTTAGTGTTCTAACTACACAGGCAGAGCTTAGTGATTGGGTGCCATGCTGTCAACGTGACACCAGTGCTGCAGCCAATATTAGACCCCAGGAGCAGGGCCAAGACTTAGCGATGGACCTGGGATGGGTGAGTAAAGGACAGTTTGCGTTTATTATAAATGAATATGACCGGGAATTTCTGAAAGTAGACAACCCAACCCTTTTAGCAATTTTTCATATAATACAGTCATTTTGCTTTATTTTCTGTTTGTGATCCGTTCAGATACTGTGTGAATACAATGTACTTCTGTATGAGTTCCTGATGGTGTTCTGTACAGGTACTGTATGAGTTCTAATATATTTTCTGATTTAAAACCTGTAATAATAATATAATAATAATGTTATAATAATAATTTTTATTTATATAGCGCCAACATATTCCGCAGCGCTTTACAATTAAGTCTTGTATTGACTAGCCCAGGGGGAGATGGGGATGACTCGGTACCCGGGCCTTTAGCCTGGCCTTTAGGGATGTCGCGGTGGTCGGCTTCCGGGCCCGGACCCTGGGCCTCTCCTTTAAAAAGGGGTTGGTGATTTGTTAAGTTTATAAAACAGTTTGTGACGCCACCTGTGGCTTCTGGTGATGATCACCAGCGCTGCGCAGTCCACTGAGGCTGATGATTAGGCAGCTTGATGGTATAGCTCCCCACAGGTGGAGCTGGGCCTCAGGGCAGAATAAGAACGGGGATGCAGGACAAGGAGACTCAGCCGAGTCGGAGCAAGAACAGGGACGGACACAAAAGTCACTTCAGTACCTTTTACTGGTGGAATTTCAGGCACTCCTCGGAGCACTGTAGGGTGAAGGGTGTATGTCCGGATCCTCCCCAATGAGCAGGTTTTGGGCCTCCTGGTTCTTGCTGCTGCGTAATAAGTTTCTGACCTGCCTGGAGCTAGGCCTAACTTTGTCTCTGTCCTGCGCTGGCTGACCTTGTGGTAGGGCCTTCTCTTGGAGTGCACGCTCCCGACCTACGGGGCCTATGTGTCTCCTGGCTCTGGTACGTATCAGCACTTTAGCGATCCTGGGACCTGTAGTTCTCCAGGGATTCCGGTTTATCTTACTGGGTCGTGGAGATCCCGGCAAGCTTCGCACCCGGTGTCCGGTAACTGCTTCTTCGGGGTGAGCTAGTTAAGCTCCTCTGCCCCCTATGAACTAACTCTCTACTCTTCGCCTTCGGCCTACTCAGACCCTCAATAGGCTACTCACACTAACGGCAGCGTGCCGCTCTTCACCGCTCTTATGGCGCCGGCACCCCTAAAGCTCACTTCTCTGAGCTACACGGAGTCTTGATCTGGAAGCTCCACAGCAGGATAGCAATTGCAGGAGCTGGAACAGACTTTTGTCCTCTGAGGTAACTCTTCTCAGACTGTACTGGACTCACTGCTAAACCAGACTGAACTCTGACTCCAACTAACTGCTGCCTGGCTCCACCTTCCCTTTTATATCTCCCTAACGGGCTCCCTCTGGTGGTCTGAGGTGGAAGGTGGAGATGTGTGAATGGTTATGGGGGCCTCTTGTGGAGGAATCCTTCAATACACCCTTCTAGGATTTGTGATACCAAGCACAGCTGGGCTTCACAGTATGACATGTAAAGAAGACAACTGGTAATAGTACTCATGTAGGGGTTCTCCCAGGATGGAGAGATGCAGTTTTCTAGTATCATGGGGGAAAATCGGCGCTCATAAAACAACTGATGAGTGGCACATTTCTTTTTTAATATGACAGCATAAGAAAAGTTGCAAACATATGGTGGCATGCAGTTACAAAAGTCTTCACAGGATATAGTTGCCGCACACATTCCTGCACACAAATACACAATACAACATATTTCAGTCTTATCTGAAAATACAGTTATTATACAGCAGCTGAACTTCAAAGAACTCGTTCTCTCAGTCCTGCCAGATGATTCATTAATATTTAATAGTATTTTCGTCTCCTGTGTTGCCGCTATCTCGCTCAGCTATTGCAGATGGCAGTGAATCCAAGAGCTATACAGTGAGGACATTTTCCGCATCAGTGATATGCTCCGTTTGTGTTGGCTTAATAGTACTGCTTAGCTTGGAAAATTAAAATACATCTTTAGAGGGTTTTGGCCTGGAGTGAAGCTTTAAAAAGTAATAGAAAAACAATAAGGAAATCTGTCACCAGGGTTTCACACCCCAAACTATTTATATGAGTGTTTACCTTGTTCAAAGACAAGTCCAGCAATACTTTCACATGGCCAGTCCGTTCCCTTGTTACTGAGAAATCAGGGTTTGAATTAATGTGCAAATGAGACTGAAGAGCTATGGTAGATCTGAAACCTCTGTCACTCCAGATCTATGAAAAATCATCTGGGTTTTTTCTGGGTGACAACCAGACATTATCAAATAATATACTGTAAAATATGTATATTAGTAAGTTAAAAAAGTGATAAAAATGCAATTACGCCATTGTTTTTTTGGGGGGCTGGTTTTACAGCATTAAAAACGGTCTGGAACCATGATTCTTCAGGTCAGTATGATGACGACGATACCAAACTTGTATAGTTTTATTTTATTATTAGCTAAGTGACTTAAAAAATTCTAAAGTTTTTGAAAAAAAAATATGGTTTGTGTCAACATTTTTCTATGCTGTAACATCTGGACGCTGCGGGTTCAATGCTGTATAAACACGCAGCTTCAAACCTGCAGCGGCTCCTGATCGTGGCCACATACCCAAACTCACCTGCAGCATGTCAATTTCTGTAGTGGAAAAGCTAGTCTCTGCTGCAGATTTTGACCGATTGAAGTGTCATTAAATGCGGTGGATCTGTATGTATAAAAGGGGCTGTCCACTACTTTATATTCCCCCCCATGTATCCCCCCAGGGCCCCTAAGACTTCTTGTAAATACCTTCTGTTGCTAATAATGCCTGTGAGCGGCGCTATCACTGGCTGCTCACAGGCATCACGTGACTCCCGGCTGCAACCGGCTCTGACATCCGCTGATGTCACAACAAGTGCTGGCAGCAGTCGGGGGTCTTTTTCTTCCTGGTTCTAGGTGGATGCCAGGTTGTGGGCGGGGTTACCCCCTCGTCACACCCAGCATCCACTGTGCGCTGTGCCTCTCCCCATTCATTGGGAAAGCACACGGTGGATGCTGGGTGTGACGCGGGGGTAATCCCGCCCACAACCCAGCAGCCACCGCGGGGACCCCAGCGCTGAGTCATACCTCACTTGTCGTGACGTCAGCGCGGGGTCACGTGATGCCTGTGAGTGGCCACCGATAGCGTCGCTCACAAGCATTATCAGCAACACAAGGTATTTACAAAAAGTCTTAGGGGCCCAGGGAGATACATTGGGGGGGGGGAAATAAAGTAGTGGACAACTTCTTTAACAACAAAAGTGCGGCATTAGAACACAGAATTTTGAACGCAGCTAAAATACGCTGCGTCCAAAGTGCTGCTGGATGCTGATTGTGGGGGCATAGTGCCTAAACAAACAGCTGTGAGCTGTTATTAATAGCCAGGGAACCTTCCTAGGCTAAAAATAGCAGCTCTCAGCTGCCCCAGAAATTACATGAATGGGAATGCTAATCAGATTGGTTTAGCTGACACCTAGCCCATTTGTTTAGTGATGACAAGGCGTCAATCAGACCCTTTCGTTACTAAACCTAATTAAAGTAACGTAAAGAGTTAAATAAACACACACACAGAGTAAAACACTTTATTTGATATACAATAAACACATTCTTTAATCATTTAAATTAACCAATATTCTCACCCCAGGGTCTGATGGTAATCAAAGGGTTAAAGCGATGTCACGCGTTTCTTTTTTCAAATATCTTTATTTAGCTCCAAAAAGCATTCATTGATGTTCAAAAATGCATAAAAAATGCATTAAAACCGCATAAAAAATGCATCAAAATCACTGCAAAACGTGCGTTTTTTTCTACTTCATTTTTCCTGTCAAGAGATGCAGAAACACTGCAGAAATTACGGCAATCAAATCCTGAACGTGCGCACATAGCCTTAGAGTTAAGTTTGGGACTGGCCCAGAGTCGGAGGGGATAAAGTGAGGTGACAGAGAGAGAGTTTCCTGTCAGGACTTAGACAGGGCTTAGCTTGCAGCTAGAGCAGACGTGGGTGTCCCTAAAGTGAGAGGAGATCGAGAGGACAGATAGCGTGATCCAGTGGAGAGAGAGAGAAGTGACCGAAAGTACGGAGCAATAGTTCGGAAGTAGGTCCTAGGTACGGAAACCTAGCCGTACGACCTAGAGTTTATAACTCCAAGAGGTAAAGGGCCTAGACGGGACAGAGTATGTCAGACGAAAAGAGTGCCACGGGCGGAAGTTCCAGAGTATCAGAGACAGAAGAGATAAGTAACGGCCATAGTGGCAAAGTAGCTCCCCTAATGATTGACTGCGTTTAGCATAGGACTCTTACAAACTGGACTGTAGTACTGAGCTAGGCTGTGGTGAAGTAAAGAGGAAAGATGAAGACAGAGGACAAGAGAGTAAAGAGGAATGAATCAGTGTGTGGAAAATGCTGTGTGTGTTGAAAGAAACATTCATCAAGTTGTGTGCCCGCTCTCTCCTGTATACAATCCCTTCCTAAATATCATTGAATAAATACGTTTTTTTTTTTACTGGTGGTCTTCCTTGTTGAACTGTTCAAAACCTGGTTCTGGCGAACCAATGTCACTAGTTACATGCGGCCTGCAAGGGCGTGGCACCCACTCAGCTCAAGTCCACACACCCAGTGAGGACCCCCACCTTCATGTAACATGCCGGGGCATAAGACACGAGTACCTTGCCCATGGCTACCAGCCTGTGCCACGTTACAAAAGGGCCCTAAGATGCTGCGTTTTTGACATAGCGAAAATGCGCAGCGTCAAAATTCATTGTGGGAACACAGTTTAACGTTTTCAGAGTGCAAATATTAGAGCATCTGTATGAATGTTATGCTCTTTCATAGTAAGCTTTACAAAGTGTCAAGACAGGCGTAAAACCATAAAAAAAACTTTTGAAATTTTTCGAAGGGCATTCAGGTGTGCATTATTGGAATCTGTTAAGCCTTTTACGCTACCTTCCAGAGCCCCTGTAACATGTGGAAACACCTATCATGTTCGTCTCTGTAATAAATGGCAACCTAAACTGTGCAGAGTATAATAGCAGCCAACAATGAAAACTATTTAGTGACACTCAATTACACATATCACACCACCCGCTATACAACCCTGCAAGAAATCACCGGCCGTTCATTTCTCCACAGCCGTGATTCAATTACCTTTAGAAGACTGACAATTAATCATTGCTGGGGACAGATCAAGAAGAAAAAACATAATTACATCATGTCAGCCATATTTCATCCAACTACTTAAACGACTGTAAAACATGAAGACAAAGTAAAACGATAATGCTATGTATTAGGGTGACACAGATTTATAGAGAGAAACAAGAATTACGAAGTAATTCCACCTCAATGCAAAAACTTCCAGTAATTATTAACGTGCCAATCTCTGCCGGGTAATCCTGTTGGTCTCTATGAGATCTGTCATCTGTCTATGGAGTGTTCCACAATAAGCTGCTTTCTGACTGGAGACCATTACTAAAAAGTCATATGCGTTTTTACTTGCGGAGTATCAATCAGACATCATTTTTTCTCGTGCCAGTACTTTCTGTGTTTTTAGCAGATTGGACTCAAACCTATTATAGCCTATGGAGTTGTTCACATGTCCGTGTATTTCTGCTCACCAATGGCTCCGAACAAAATCACAGAGACATGTCCAATTTTGATCCAAGTCTCAGATCAATCTTGCCAATTCAAGTCTATGGATCCGTGAAAAAAATCAGACAGCACTCAGATGCCATGCTAGTGCTCTCCGTTTTTCATGGTTTAATATGAAGAGCTTGAGAAAAAGTTATCTTTTTTTTTCATCCGAGAAAAACTGATGAAACTCTGATGGAAAAAACTGACACCGACTAAACTCTGAGGACACTCTGATTAGAAAAAAACATTGATGAAACTCAGACCGATTTTCTCATACGAGAAAATCACTGACTTCTGAAGGAGCTATTAGGGTTTCACAATGTTCACATGGGACTTATAAGAGTCATACTTCCTGTTCTTTCAGGAACAGTTTTCAGCAGGCTCATTATCATCAGAGGCAGGATTACAGTGACAGGTAACACCTCTATACACAGTTGATAACACAGGATCCGCCAATCACAATAGCTGACTTTGCCCTCCCCCTCCCACCTTTCACAATTACCTTTACACATGCTTATTAGATGCTTTAATACCAAAGATAGGGGTTGGAGTCTGTTAATTGAGGCAAATGTACATGTGAATTTCTTGAAACATAAAAGAAAAATTTAAAGGGGTTGTCCACTACTAGGACGACCCCTGCTTGATCTAAATGTTCGGACCCGATAAAATACAAAAGCTTATACTCACCTCCTTCCTGTGCCGGCGCTGTTCCAGTGGTGTCTGCACCAGCGGTCCTGGGACTCTGGTGTTGTTGTGTGACACGTGAGCCTGGTGCCTAATCAGCGCTGGTGTCACTGTCTTTGCCTTCGTACGAATTAAACATGAAGAGGAAGTCAGAGATCAGCCGTAGCCCTGACTTCCTCTTCATGTTCAATTCGTGCGAAGGTGGAGACAGTGACGCCAACGCTGATTGGGCGCCAGGCTCCCCAGAGCCCCGGGGCCGCGACAGCCGACACCGCTGAAATGTCGCCGGCACGGCAGGTGAGTATAAACTTTTGTATTTTATCAGGGCCAAACATTTAGATCAAGAAGAGGTTGTCCTAGTAGTGGACAAGCCCTTTAACACAAGCACCTGGTTAAAACAATAGGTCATTTACTAATGTCAGAATTCTGTCTCAGGCGCATTGTGCAGCCATTTCTGGGTCCTCTATGTATCAGGTTAATGTAATTGCCTAGATCCCTGTTTGGCTCGCCAGATAAGAATATGTGAGTTAACCCATTAAGGACCAGGCCTAATTTGGCCTTAATATTCACACTTTTTTTTTCAGTGTTGCATTCCGGGAGCAATAACTTTTGTATTCTTTTGTAGACGCAGCTGTATGAGGGATTGTTTTGCGCAGGAAGAGTTATATTTGTCAGTGGCAGCATTTTGGGGTACATACAACCTCTTGCCCTAACTTTTATGAAATCATTATGGAAAGAAATAGAAAAAAAATCTGTTGTTTTTTTGACTACAGATGATCAAAACGATTCAACGGAAATCGAATTCTATTTGGAATTCCTGAAATCCTCAGGTCAAATTCGAACCTTGTGTGATTTTAGTCTTGCAAATTGCCCTAAAACAGAAATCACCATTTTATTCAGTGAAGTAGACTGCAACTGTCACAGAGTGCTGCCCGGGCTTCCCCAGCGTACCTGACAGCTGTGCGGTGGACGCTTTCTCATCCCGCTCTCGTAATCACTCCAACTTATCACCAAAGCGCTCATCACAGCACAATCCACACTGACATCTTTCTTCCTGTAAATTGTTTCTCATTTCTCTTCTTCTCTGCTCCTGTTTTTTTTTTTACCACTTATCGTTCCTCTTACAGCCAATTATAAATTATATAAAAAACCTACCATTGTACATAATGGTGGCGAACAGACACATGACTCACATAAGGAGCACAATGACTACTACTCATTGTCCTATTCCAGAACTGTCCCTGTCTCCCTTTTATCTCACTTCCAACTTACTGAGGACACATAAAAAAGCTCTATACACTACTAAGAAACCTCACACTGTTAGGGCTCTTTCACACATCAGTGTCTCTGGTACGAGTGGTGACAGTTTCCACATGTACTGGAGACACTGACACAGGCAGACCCATTCAAATGAATGTGTACACCTCAGTGTGTTTTCAGGGACTGTGTGTCCATGTGCTCCACACGGAGACAAGTCAGTTTTTTTGCGGACACACGGTCTGCAAAACGTACCACATGGATGACATCCGTGTGTCATCTGTGTGACACATACCGGCGCCTGGGAATGTTGTTGTTCCCAGGCGCCGGTGCTGATCGCTGCCCCCATCATGGTTCCCTGCCGGTGCTGTGATCAGCACTAGCAAGGACGATGATGAGGGTAGTAGTAGTGTACCCACCTGTAAAAATAAGAATAAAATAATAAAATCCTTATACTCACTTCTCCTAGGTATCCCCCGTTGTGATCCTCTGACCGCTGCTACAGAGAAGCCGGGGAGAATGAGCGGCTCCGAAGCGGCGCTCAGTGAGTGACAGGGAACCATGATAGGGGCAGCGTTCAGCACCGGCGCCTGGGAACAGCGCCAACTGTAACGCTGATTCCCAGGCGCCTGTCCGTGTGACCAGTTGAGGCACATGTGCTGCACACGGATACAACACATAAAACACACACGGACACACAGGGCATGAATATATCCGGTACGTTTTTTTCCGGTACCGGAAATATCAGGACGTGTGAAGCCAGGTATGTGCGCACAATGAGTGTTTTGTGCAGACATTTCTGCAGCTCTTGGCAGCAAAAAACGCTGTTGTTGGTGCGTTTTGTTGCATTTTTTGTGCGTTTTTGCCAATGCAATAGGAAAAGCGCAGGCAAATGCGCACAAAGAATTGACATGCTGCAGATTTAAACGCACATGAAATCCTGTCAGGAAAATTCTTGAACATGTGCACAGATCTTCAAAATTGTCATAGAAAATGCTGGAACAAGGATTCAAATGCGTTTTTGGGGCGGAAAAGAAGCATCAAAAATGCACCGTGTGCACAGGGCCTTGGGCCTTCTCCACACGTCCATATAAAACACGTGAAAAAACGGTACTGGTGTCAGTGTTTTCTATCATTGTGTCATTGTGTTAAACATGGACTGCACTCGGATGGCACATTGATGCCATCTGTGTGCTGTAAGTGGTTTTCCATGGACTTGTATTGACCCTTGTCATTCATGAATAGCACCATAGATTATAATGGGTACATGCTGTATCCTTGAAAAAAAATGGATGCCGCATGTACTGGAAACACAGACATGTGAAGGAGGCTTAGGCCTCAGTCATACATCTATGCTGAATATACATGTTTTTTTTTCAAATAGTGCAGAACTTAGGTCTAAATGCTGTGATAGCAGCTGTTTAACCCTTTAGGTGCTCCTGTCAATTAAGAGGGCGACATCTAAGAGGTTGGAAACGGATTATTGTCATAGCACTAATATTATTTTTATATATATATATGGCTGATGTTTTGGTCACTTTTGAATGTTGGTTGTGCTTTCACACTCGTGATAGCATGAGACGGACTCTACAACCCACAGAAGTTTCAGCTCATCCAGGATGGCACATCAATGCGAGCTGTGGCAAGAAGCTTTGCTGTGTCTGTCAGCGTAGTGTCCAGAGGTTGGAGGCGCTACCAGGAGACAGGCCAGTACACCAGGAGACATGGAGGGGGCTGTAGGAGGGCAACAACCCAGCAGCAGGACCGCTACCTCCACCTTTGTGCAAGGAGGAACAGGAGGAGCACTGCCAGAGCCCTGCAAAATGACCTCCAGCAGGCCACAAATGTGCATGTGTCTGCACAAACGGTTAGAAACCGACTCCATGAGAGTGGTATGAGGGCCCGACGTCCACAGATGGGGGTTGTACTCATAGCCCAACACCGTGCAGGACGCTTGGCTTTTGCCACAGAACACCAGGATGGCAAAGTCGTCACTGGCGGATGCTTTAGTCCAGGTCTGGGAGGAGATCCCACAGGAGACCATCCGCAACCTTATCAGGAGCACGCCCAGGCATTGTAGGGAGGTCATACAGGCACGGGGAGGCCACACACAATACTGAGCCTAATTTTGACTTGTTTTAAGGACATTACATCAAAGTTGGATCAGCCTGTAGTGTGTTTTTCCACTTTAATTTTGGGGGGCCACTCCAAATCCAGGCCTCCATTGGTTAATAAATGTGATTTCCATTGATGATTTTGTGTGATTTTGTTGTCAGCACATTCAACTTTGTACAGAACAAAGTATTCAATGAGTATATTTCATTCATTCACATCTAGGATGTGTTATGAGTGTTCCCTTTATTTTTTGAGCAGTGTGTATATATATATATATATATATATATATATACAGTACAGACCAGAAGTTTGGACACACCTTCTCATTTAAAGATTTTTCTGTATTTTCAGGACTATGAAAATTGTACATTCACACTGAAGGCATCAAAACTATGAATTAACACATGTGGAATTATATACTTAACAAAAAAGTGTGAAACAACTGAAAATATGTCTTATATTCTAGGTTCTTCAAAGTAGCCACCTTTTGCTTTGATGACTGCTTTGCACACTCTTGGCATTCTCTTGATGAGCTTCAAGAGGTAGTCACTGGAAATGGTCTTCAAACAATCTTGAAGGAGTTCCCAGAGATGCTTCGCACTTGTTGGCCCTTTTGCCTTCACTCTGCGGTCCAGCTCACCCCAAAACATCTCGATTGGGTTCAGGTCTAGTGACTGTGGAGGCCAGGTCATCTGGCGTAGCACCCCATCACTCTCCTACTTGGTCAAATAGCCCTTACACAGCCTGGAGGTGTGTTTGGGGTCATTGTCCTGTTGAAAAATAAATGATGGTCCAACTAAACGCAAACCGGATGGAATAGCATGCCGCTGCAAGATGCTGTAGTAGCCATGCTGGTTCAGTATGCCTTCAATTTTGAATAAATCCCCAACAGTGTCACCAGCAAAGCACCCCCACACCATCACACCTCCTCCTCCATGCTTCACGGTGGGAACCGGGCATGTAGAATCCATCCATTCACCTTTTCTGCGTCGCACAAAGACACGGTGGTTGGAACCAAAGATCTCAAATTTGGACTCATCAGACCAAAGCACAGATTTCCACTGGTCTAATGTCCATTCCTTGTGTTCTTTAGCCCAAACAAGTCTCTTCTGCTTGTTGCCTGTCCTTAACAGTGGTTTCCTAGCAGCTATTTTACCATGAAGGCCTGCTGCACAAAGGGTCCTCTTAGCAGTTGTTGAAGAGATGTGTCTGCTGCTAGAACTCTGTGTGGCATTGACCTGGTCTCTAATCTGAGCTGCTGTTAACCTGCGATTTCTGAGGCTAGTGACTCGGATAAACTTATCCTCAGAAGCAGAGGTGACTCTTGGTCTTCCTTTCCTGGGGCGGTCCTCATGTGAGCCAGTTTCTTTGTAGCGCTTGATGTTTTTTGCAACTGCACTTGGGGACACTTTCAAAGTTTTCTCAATTTTTCGCACTGACTGACCTTCATTTCTTAAAGTAATGATGGCCACTCATTTTTCTTTACTTAGCTGCTTTTTTCTTGCCATAATACAAATTCTAACAGTCTATTCAGTAGGACTATCAGCTGTGTATCCACCAGACTTCTGCACAACACAACTGATGGTCCCAACCCCATTTATAAGGCAAGAAATCCCACTTATTAAACCTGACAGGGCACACCTGTGAAGTGAAAACCATTTCCGGTGACTACCTCTTGAAGCTCATGAAGAGAATGTCAAGAGTGTGCAAAGCAGTCATCAAAGCAAAAGGTGACTACTTTGAAGAACCTAGAATAAAAGACATATTGTCAGTTGTTTCACACTTTTTTGTTAAGTATATAATTCCACGTGTTAATTCATAGTTTTGATGCCTTCAGAGTGAATGTACAATTTTCATAGTCATGAAAATAAAGAAAAATCTTTAAATGAGAAGGTGTGTCCAAACTTTTGGTCTGTGCTGTATATATATATATATATATATATATATATATATATACAGCTCTGGCAAAAATTAAGAGACCACTGAGCAGTTTTCTATTGGAAAGCATGGCAAGACGCATGAAAGCTGTGATTAAAAATCATGGTTGGTCACCAAATACTGATTTCTGAACTCTTCCTGAGTAAAAAACATGAGTAATTTGAGGTCTGTTTCTTTTTTAGTATTTTGATAATTTCTCATTTGCTGCAAATAAATACAACATTTTTAGCTTTGAATTTCGGAGACATGTTTATAGACTAAAACCATGTATATTTTACTCAAAAATATACCTATAAAGAGAAAAATCAGAGAAAATGAAAAATTTGCTGTGGTCTCTTAACTTTTGCCAGAGCTATATATATATATATATATATATATATATATATATATATATACACACACACACACTATCAAAAGAAAGCAGAAAGTTGACATCACCCCACTTTTCTTAGATCGTTACTGAAATCTATAAATTTAACAAAATAATACATTTTATATTGCCTCGTACATAAGTGTTCAAAGTAATAAAACATCAAAATCATTGCTTTTTGTTCACAGCGAATCAATGCAATGAAATATAACATCAGACCATCAGAAGATGATGTATGTCCATTGTCCCCCATACTAGTGATGATAAAAATAGTGCAAAAAAAAAAAATAAAACAAAACAAGCCATGATATAACTTAAAAGGAAAAAAAGAAACAAAAGTTATAGTATGAATAAAAAATAGGACTCTGGAGCCGGCCTGGTACTAGTGCTCTGGACTCTGCGTGCAAGCGATGATGAGAGTTGTAATCTCCACCTGTCACATCTGTAACAAGGGATCACACAACTCCTCAGATCCTGAGAGGCGGCTGCAGAGCGATGAAGCTGACAGTCACTGCAGTGTAGCGATGGCAGATCAGCAGGGGTTAAATGCCGCCTCCCTCGGAGCGGAAATCACGCCACTGTCATAGCGTCCCTAGAAATGACACCGGCGTCCCCGCAATTAGCAGCGCCAGGCCCCGCCCACAAGCGGTAGTGCAGGGGGAGGAGCCTGCGCTGGTGTCCCGCCCCTCCTGTGAGCCGCGCCGTGCGGGCTGCGCCGGAGACTTACGCTACTTGTAATGTCGCCTGATGTCTTCTCATTCATCCAATCACAGGAAGAAATAACAATGTCTGCTTGTGTCACGTGGGGTGGAGCATTTTCACCCTTCCACAGGACCTGTGTCATAGACATAGACGCCGTAGCCCAAGTGACTATGGCTGCGGCAGGTTCAGAGTGTTGTCACCTTCGTGTCATGGTGACTTGTTGATCACAAAGCAGCCACATTTTTGGCCATAGCTCCAGCCTATCAGTACGACACGCAGGCCTGCATTAATTGGCGCATTGGCATTTCGTGCAGCAAAGAATAATGACGGCCGGATAAGCGCCCCCCCCCCCGACACCCAGACACATATGTAAAGCACATCCATAGACGCCCCTTCCCCTGACACAGGTAGATTTGGCGTATATCAGTGCCACCTTACTGGAAGTGCAGCTACCTGGAAAAACTAACTTATTTCCTCCCGGGAGCCACCAGCTTTCAGTCATGGGGAGGTGCAGGGAGCGCCGCCAGCTTTCTGTCATGGGGGAGGTGCAGGGAGTGCTGCCAGCTTTCAGTCATGGGGAGGTGCGGGGAGCGATGCCAGATTTCAGTAATGGGTGAGGTGCAGGGAGCGATGCTAGCTTTCTGTAATGGGGGAGGTGCAGGGAGTGCTGCCAGCTTTCAGTCATGGGGAGGTTCAGGGAGTGCTGCCAGCTTTCAGTCATGGGGAGGTGCAGGGAGTGCCACCAGCTTTCAGTCATGGGCGGGGTGCAGGGAGTGCCCAAGCTTTAAGTCATGGGTGAGGTGCAGGGAGCGCCGCCAGCTTTCAGTCATGGGGAGGTGCATGGAGCAGCGCCAGCTTTCAGTCATGGGGAGGTGCAGGGAGCGCTGCCAGCTTTCAGTCATATGGAGGTGCAGGGAGCGCCGCCAGATTTCAGTCATGGGTGAGGTGCAGGGAGCGCCGCCAGCTTTCAGTCATGGGAAGGTGCATAGAGTGCCGCCAGATTTTAGTCATGGGGAGGTGCAGGGAGCGCTGACAGCTTTCAGTCATGGGCAGGTGCGGGGAGCGCTGACAGCTTTCAGTCATGGGGAGGTGTGGAGAGCGCTGCAATCTTTCAGTCATGGGGAGGTACAGGGAACGCCGCTAGATTTCAGTCATGGGTGAGGTGCAGGGAGCGCCACCAGCTTTAAGTCATGGGTGAGGTGCAGGGAGTGCTGCCAGCTTTCAGTCATGGGGAAGGTGCAGGGAGCACTGCCAGCTTTCTGTCATGGGGAGGCGCAGGGAGTGCTGCCAACTTTCAGTCATGGGGAGGTGCAGGGAGTGCTGCCAGCTTTCAGTCATGGGGGAGGTGCAGGGAGTGCCGCCAGCTTTCAGTCATGGGCAGGGTACAGGGAGTGCCACCAGCTTTCAGTCATGGGTGAGGTGCAGGGAGCGCAGCCAGGTTTCAGTCATGGGGAGGTGCATGGAGCGCCGCCAGCTTTCTGTCATGGGGAGGTGCAGGGAGTGTTTCCAGCTTTCAGTCATGGGGAGGGGCATGGAGCGCCGCCAGCTTTCAGTCATGGGGAGGTGCGGGGAGCGCTGCTAGCTTTCAGTCATGGGTGATGTGCAGGGAGCGCCGCCAGCCTTAAGTCATGGGTGAGGTGCAGGAAGTGCTGCCAGCTTTCAGTCATGGGGAGGTGCAGGGAGCGCCGCCAGCTTTCAGTCATGGGTGAGGTGCAGGGAGCGCCGCCAGCTTTAAGTCATGGGTGAGGTGCAGGGAGTGCTGCCAGCTTTCAGTCATGGGTGAGGTGCAGGGAGTGCCGCCAGCTTTCAGTCACTGCGGGGTGCAGTGAGTGCCACCAGCTTTCAATCATGGGTGAGGTGCAGGGAGCGCCGCCAGCTTTAAGTCATGGGGAGGTGCAGAGAGCACCGCCAGCTTTCAGTCATGGGGGAGGTGTGGGGAGCGGCTACAGTCAGTGCTCAGATCACCACTAACTATACCAGGCTGTAAGCTCACCCCAACA
Organism: Phyllobates terribilis; assembly: GCF_046119375.1. Lineage (NCBI taxonomy): Eukaryota > Metazoa > Chordata > Amphibia > Anura > Dendrobatidae > Phyllobates > Phyllobates terribilis. The sequence goes on along the minus strand of NW_027362762.1, from coordinate 120,086,483 downwards.
CTATGATTGACAGCCGGCTCTGCATAGATGCGCTGCACAGCGAGCTGTCAATCCATGTGCCAGCGTCATGCTTGCAGCCATTGCTCACAGTAAAGTGTGCGGTGCTGTGAGCCATGACTGTACTCGCTATCGGCACCGCCCCCATAACTGAAAGTCGGCAGCTCTAGGAAGTTTTTTTCCTGAAGCATTTTTTGCAGATTTTGATTGGACAGTGCCTAGTTTGTAGCAGATTCCATCTGGAGACGCTTGGTGACCTGCACTTTCTTTTTTTTCCTGTCAGGCGTTTTTCAAAAACTGAAGCAGAAAAAAAATTGCTGAAAATACCGAACATATGACCGGCAAAGTGGTTATACAATAGAAATGAATAGGAAGAGTCTTTAAAGTTTTTTGTTCAGGTGTCTTATGAAGCAGGACCGCTCCAAAAACTACTCAAAAAAACATTAGTGTGCCGATAGCCTAAAAATAGGAGGATATGAAAAACAGACAGAAAAATGGCAACCATCCAAAAATAAAACAGAAGACCCCAGGGCTCTTTTACTGTCTGTGGGTAGCCATAGTTCATGTAACGCACAGTGCCAAATAATGCATCGCAGGCCTGATCACAATTCGTAAGTGACTCCATTGGGCCTTATGTCCGTACTCCTGCAAAACGTGACTCGGATGTATGCGCTGACAACGCCATTGACTATGATGATGCAGACGGAGTCACCATGTGCACTGTGCTTTATTTGCAGCCATATACACCTATTGCAGGTGGGTAGGAAGACGCAGTCGACTACGTCTTGCTGCCCGCCTCCAATAGGCATATATGGCCGAAAATCATACACAAGGCGATTCCGTCATTATAGTCAATGGCCTCATTGGTTAATATGGTCAAATCCTATTTTGCAAGAGTCCGGACCACTGGCGGACACAGACAGAAAAGGGCCCTTGTGCAAGAACAATATATGGGCCCTTTGCAGCCCAAGAGCTCCTAAAAATGCAAAATAGCACCTGCTTTGGAGGTAGAAATGGGCCCCTTACCTCTTCTGCCCCTGTGTGGCTGCACAGGTTGCATCAATGATGTGTCCGCCCCTGGCCTGGACGTAAGCCCCGACAGGGCCACTGAACATAGTGGCAAACACTCACTCACCCACTCTTCCGATCACTCACCCGTTCTTGTCACCTGTGACGCGCCCCCCTGGGCCGTGGGGTACCCGGAGCCGGGCCTGTAGATGCTGGGGGTTGTAGTCACCGTGGCGGTGACCTGGTCCGTGACCCAGGTGGTCAATCCAAGGGTAGTAGATGTATATAGGTTATATAATGTCCGACTACGCCACCTGTGGAGTGCGGTTAATAGAGACCACCGCTGCGGAACAGTCCTCTGAAGCAGGTGGTATAGCAGCAATGGTGGAATAACTCCCCACAGGAAGAGTTAGCTTCAGGGCAGTGTGTGTGGATGATGGTTGTTGTGCAGGGTATTGCGGTGCAGAAATAACCACAGAGTCCGTATAGTGCAGTCCCAGGGTCTTTACTGGTAGCAATTGGACAGGCCTGGACTGGGGTACTGGCTAGTGATAAGAGCCTGGTCAGTCTGGGAGCAAGCATAGAGTCTTCCTGGCCAGGTGGACTTGTAGGCCTGCCGTCCTTACTATACTCTTTTGGTTTCTCTGCTTATAGCTGTGTTGTAGCCCACGTCCCTGAGTGTAACGTGCTGTGCTCACCCGTATGGCCGGCAGCTCGGGCCTTGTGGATGCCTCGCTCCTCCTTAGCGGTACTGGTCCTTCGGTGCTGCTGAGCCTCCGGGTGTTTGATGGGGGCCAGGAGACCTGCAGTCTCCTGCCCTGCGGTATCTGCTGCTGGGTCTAGAATTCCCCACAGCCTCGGACTCCTGTGTAGTCCAGCTAGGACGAGCTATCTCCAGCTCCAGTCCCTAGCTCCTCACTCCTTGATGTCCTAAACTCAACTCTTCACTCTGAGACTAATTAACCCTGCCCACATATACCAGTTGCCAAGGGGAGATGCCTCCCCTTGTTGGCCTGGAGACAGGAAGTGTTGCATGTATTGTGTTCCTGACCAGGAAACCCCTGCTTGCCTCCAGACATGGCATTACTTCTTTTAAGGGAAGCAATGCCACTGTGGCAACCAGACCCTCTGGGGTGCCACATTCCCCCCTAGTTAATTTCAGCACTCCGGGACTGAACATATTTTGCAAAATAACAGGTAACAATAAACAAGGTACATTAGAATATTACAAACATTACAGTCTTTAACAGGTTACAGTATGATCTGCAACCAGGTGTCCATTCCATTGTGCAAGGTGCAATCTGAGGGACCCATCCCAAACCCTCAACGTAGGCCCTGGGGTGGCTGCAGGGCATAGTTGATCCAGGTGTTGGACCACGTCTTCGGCCACCCCCAACGGGTTTTCGTTCAGTGGTCTGTCACGAAGGGGCACTTTTACAAGTGCAACTATTTACAGCACAGTTTTTGGACTGCTCACAGTCCTCAGCCACCGAGTCTTTTATATATATATACCCCTACGGGTAACTAAATGCAACAAGAAAAGTGTCCAAGTCACCTAAATTGTCCATTGTAAGGCAAAACACATCAATAATTAAATACATGAAAATCGCACAAGAATAATATACCCCAGGGGCAACTATTTATACTATTGGTATTTCTACTTATTCACTGAACCTGACAGGGGCCTGGCCTTTGGTGCTACATATTGATTTGCGTAGTACGGGAGTGTGGATGGTATCTATTTCTGCACTATCTGCTACCCTGTCAGTCCTACGTGTGGGTAGATTGTAAAACTGCCTTAACCTCTCCATGGAACTGACAAGTGTACCATTGGCTGGGCCTTCTTGCTCCGCTCCAGCCGGGGATCCTTCATCCGGGGATTCTTCTTGAGCAGGCTCTTCTAGGACACTTACAGGTTCTACTTGCTGTGGAGGGTCTACTGGCGTGGGTACGACAGGTTCACTGTTAGCAGAGGGTAGATTCTCCGGGTCTGCTGTTGATGAAACTTCTGCCTCCGGGGCCAACTGTTCTTCCAACTCTTCTGGGACTTCTGCAGCTTCCTGAGGGGCTGGTTGGAGAAAGGTAAGGACTGGCACAACAATTGCATTGTTCACTTGCGTCCACAACCGGGGAAATTCTCCGAGTACCGTTCTGACCATTTATTCCACTTCCTCTGTGGGTTGAGGGCTTTCTTGGTCTTCTTTAGGGTGTTGCAGTTGCTCGGGACATTTCTTCAAGTGGTTTCTTGAAACTGTTGCTGATGTTTCTCCTCCATCCTTACTAATGAGGCACACCTTGGTGTTATCATGACTCGAGAGTAGGATGGTGTACGGCTCTACCTCCCACTGGTCATCCAATTTGTGAAGTCACCTCTTCCTCTTAAGGACTTGCTCTTCAGGTGACCGGGGAACAGCAGGTGCATGTTGATTGTTAGTCTTCTCTTGTTTTTGTCTCGCTTGGGACAGACTCCTTTCAACACTCTCTTGCACTTTGCGGTATTGTTGCTGCCGCTCAGTGTCCAAATCTGAATCTGGTGAGGCGGTCTCTGGTGTTAGGACTCCCATGTCCAGGTCGATGGGCAGTTTACCAGGTCTTGCTCTCATCAGGTAAGCAGGTGTGCAGTTGGTAGAGTTCACTGGGATATGGTTGTATAGGTCCACCAGATCTGGCAACTTCTCTGGCCACAGACTGCGTTCTTCCAGGGGCAACGTTTTCAACAGGTCTATCACCACCTGGTTCATCTTCTCACACAACCCGTTGGTTTGGGGGTGGTACGGCGTTGTCCTGATTTTCTTGCAGCCATACAGGTTGCAGAATTCCTGGAACACCTCCACTTCGAAGGCTGGACCTTGGTCAGTCAGCACACGGTCAGGGTAACCGTGCGGGCGACAGAAGTGCTGTTGGAAAGCTCTGGCAGCTGTCTGAGCCGTCTGGTCCTTTACTGGCACTACTACCAGGAACCGGGAGTAGTGATCTACGATGGTGAGAGCGTAGACATAGCCTGACCTGCTCGGGGCTAGCTTCACGTGGTCCAAGGCTACCAGTCCGAGTGGCTCTTTGGTGATGATGGGCTGCAGGGGAGCCCTCTGGCTGTCACGGTCTTTTCTTCTCAGGTTGCATGGTCCGCATTCTCGACACCACCTCTCCATTGCTTTCCTCATGCCAGCCCAGTAGAACCGTTCACGTAGCAGGACTTCCAACTTCTTCCAGCCAAAGTGTCCTGCTCCATCGTGGTACGCTTCTAAGACCATAGACGCATCTCGCCTTGGGACTACCACCTGTCAGACCAGCTCATGTGTCCAGGAGTTGATGGCTCTTCGACACAGCTTCCCTTCATAGATGAATAGCTTGCCCTTCTCCTTCCACAACTGTTTGGTCTCCTCTGGAGCATCTGGATCAGGGTGCGAGTCAGCTTGTGTCAGCAACTCCTTGACTAGGCGGACAGCCGGGTAACTATCTTGCGTTTCTGCCCATCCATGGTGGGGTAATGGATTGAACGTGGCCTTTCTGTTGGCGGAGCATCTGTTCTTCACACAGTGGGAGCACTGGGTTACCCCATGACGGTGGAAAGCGGGGATCTCTATCTCCTCCAGTTCCTCCGGGTCTTCTCCCCCATCTGGCAAGTTAGGCATCCTGGATAGCGCATCAGCATTTGCATTCTTGCGCCCAGCCCGGTACTTGCTGGTGAACTCATAATTAGACAGTCGGGCCATCCATCTTTGTTCCAGGGCACCAAGTTTCGCAGTGTCCAGGTGCGTCAGCGGGTTGTTGTCTGTGAAGACGGTGAATTTGGAGGAGGCGACATAATGCTTGAAGCACTCTGTCACGGCCCAGACTACGGCGAGGAACTCCAATTTGAAGGAGCTGTAGTTATCAGGGTTCCTTTCTGTGGGCTGGAGCTTCCTGCTGGCATAGGCAATCACTCTTTCTCTGCCCTGCTGTATCTGGGACAGCACCGCTCCCAGCCCCACGTTGCTCGCGTCTGTATGGAGTATGAAGGGTTGGCCATAGTGAGGGTAGGCCAGGATCTCATCTCCCATGAGAGCCATCTTCAGCCTGTTGAAGGATTCGTCTTCCAGCTTACCCCATTTGAATGGAGGCTTCGGGTTTTTGGCCTTCCTGGACTGGCCTATTAGGAGGTCATGCATGGGTGCCGCCATCTTGGTGAAGCCTTGGATAAATCTTCGGTAGTAGCCCACCAACCCGAGGAACTGCCGCACTTCCTTGATAGTGGAGGGTCTTGGCTAGTCCTTGATTACTGTGACCTTGTCAGGGTCTGGCGCTACACCTTCCGCGCATACCACATGGCCTAGGTACTGTACCTTGGGCTTCAACAGGTGGCATTTTGACGTCTTCACCTTTAGGCCAAAACCAGCTAGGGCTTCAAACACCTCTGCCAGGTGCTTCAGGTGATCTTCATAGGACTTGGAGTATACTATGACGTCCTCCAGGTACAGCAGGACTGTCTCGAAGTTCTTATGTCCTAAACAGCACTCCATCAACCGCTGGAAGGTTCCTGGGGCATTGCAGAGCCCAAATGGCATGCAGTTGAACTCGCTGAGGCCCATCGGGGTTGTGAACGCGGTCTTTTCTTTATCCGCCTCTGCCACAGGAACCTGCCAATACCCACTAGTAAAATCCAAAGTAGAGAAATAATTAGCAGATCTTAATGCAGCTAGTGACTCCTCAATCCTGGGTAATGGTTATGCATCTTTATGTGTAATGCGGTTAATTTGCCTGTAGTCTACACACATTCTCATTGTGCCATCTTTTTTCCTTATGAGAACTAATGGAGCTGCCCAGGGGCTACAACTATCTCTTATCACCCCAGCCTCCTTCATCTCTCGTAACATCCCTTTGGCATTTTGGTAGTGTGCTGGTGGTACAGGCCGGTACCTTTCTTTAATGGGTGGATGGCCTCCCGTGGGGATATGGTGTTGTACCCCTTTCACCTGCCTGAAATCGAGTGGGTGTTTGCTGAAGACCCTTTCATACTCCTGGACCACCCAGTATACTCCATGTTTTTGGTGTTGAGGGGTGGAGTCAGTGCCCACATGTAGCTTCTGACACCAGTCCTCCATCTGTCCCTTGGAGCCATTATCCTCCGCCGGTTTGGATGGAGGTAAGGGTTCCACTGTCTTTATGGAATTGTTACTGATGGTGAATAGTTTGGCAAGGGTAGCATACCGGGGCAAATAGACCTCTTTTTCCCCAATATTCAGGATGCGGACTGGCACTCTCCCATGGCGGACATCAACTACCGCCCTGGCTGTCAAGATGGTGGGCCTACTGTCGGAGTATACGGGCTCTACCAGGGCCTGGTAATCTCTACCCCTGAGACCGACTGCTGCCCGACACCATACCAACATTTCACTTCTTGGGGGCATGGCAATGGGGAATGGGTCACTCATCCTGACGCTGCCAATTTCACCACCAGACAGTTCTACCTGTTGTCTTCTCATCAGGGCTCTGATTTCTCTCAGCAGAACCCGCTGTTGGCTGGAACTGGCGGTCTCCGCAACCTGCTGTAACAAGACAATAATCTCTGAAAGACAATTTCAATGACATTAGTGCCTAAGGTTATCATGGGATGACTTTCTCGGCGATCAATGTCAACAATTATCAGTCCTTGGGATGGCAACTCTACTTTGCCAACCTTGCCCGGGATTTGTTCAAAAGGAGGAATATTACGGTAACAAGAGGGCATTCACTAAGACTGGAAGAGAAAAGGTTTCAGCACCAGCATAGGTGTAACATACCTGGCGGCGTCCTTGCATGGTGGTCCATCTCCCACTGTGCAAGAGGGCGCACTTGATCTCCTGTCCAGAATGTCTCTCTGGCTTCCCTCCATGCTGTCTGTTTGTGTCTGTTTCTGCTGCTTAAGGGCGGCGCCCGATCACTTCCTGCCTTTTGTACCTGCTGTGGGTCACACCCCTTGTGCGTGCTCAGCCTATTGCTGTCTGTCACTTGGTATATAGCTCAGCAGCTCCCTTCTATCCCTGCCTGAGCATAGTGTTTCCTTCAGTGTGTGCTTGCACTCTGAAGGTGCCAGGTCCCGTCTCTTGTCTCCTGCTTTTTGTATCAGTTCCCGTGTCTGAACTGAGTCCTGTATGTCTCCTGCTTTGCGGTATCAGCTCCCGTGTCTGAACTGTGTCCTGTATGTCTCCTGCTTTGCGGTATCAGCTCCCGTGTCTGAACTGAGTCCTGTATGTCTCCTGCTTTGCGGTATCAGCTCCCGTGTCTGAACTGAGTCCTGTATGTCTCCTGCTTTGCGGTTTCAGCTCCCGTGTCTGAACTGAGTCCTGTATGTCTCCTGCTTTGCGGTATCAGCTCCCGTGTCTGAACTGTGTCCTTTTTGTGTTCTCTTGTCTGTCCTGTCTGAACACGCTCCTAGCCTGTTCCTCTCGCCTTCTAGTGGCCGATTTCCTAGACCCGCTCCTGTGTCTGGTCTGTCCTGTCTGAACACGCTCCTTGCCTGTTCGTTCCGCCTCTCTGGGGGCCGTATTCCCAGACCCGCTCCTGTATCCCTCTGCAGTGTCGGTCTCCTCCGTACACTCAGTTCCAGTCTGAACTCTCTCCGGTCCTTTACCTGTTTTGCCTCTATGTCCGTTCCCTTCCTTTTTCTGCAGAGTCTGAACTCGTACCTAACTCCTGCTTGTTGTCTCTGCAAGTACTGTGTGAGTATCTGGCTTTGTCTTTCCCTTCCTGTCTGTTCCGTGTGAACAGAGCCCTGTCCTCCCTGCTCAGCCTTGTCTGCACTCTAGCTGTGCTTGCCTGTAACCCTCTGCCTGTATTGTTCCTGAGTCCCGGTGTGTACTGGGTCCTATCCCGCCTGTGTTCCTACCTGCTAGTGCCTCCCTGTCTGCACTCTAGCTGTGCTTGCCTTTACCCCCCTGCCTGCATACCCGCCTGCCTGCATACCAGTCGTGCCTGCCTATACCCTCCAGTCTGTGTACCAGCCTGTTCCTGTATTTCCCTGTGTGGGTCAACAGCCGTGTCCGGGGTCTGTCCTGGAGTAGCACCTGGTCCCTCTGCTCGGTTCCTCCTTGGTGCACTGGCGTCGTATGCCGTCGTGCGACCCTGGTCGGATCGGGTGAATACTTAGTCACGCCCCTCCAGGCATTCACTCTCCGGCATGGTCCAGTGGAATCACTACCAATCACACGCACACGCCGCTTAGCCCGGGCGTGTGCATAACAGCAGGAAGGGGTTCTTTACATTAAGAGCAGTGAGAATATGGAATTCACTGAGTGATGAGACGGTAATGTCGTTTTCACTACACCAGTTCAAGCGGGGACTGGATGCATTTCTAGATACCAGGCTGATTTCAGCGTATACTTAAAAATAAAATAAAATAGTAGGTTGATACAGGGATTTATTCTGACTGCTGGTTTCAGAGTCGGGAGGGAATTTTTCCTCAGGTGAAGATTGGCTAAATCATTTGGGGTTTTTGCCCTCCTCTGGATCAACTTTAGCAATTACAGAACTAACAGGTCGAACTTGATGGACGCAAGTCTTTATTCGGCTTTACAAACTATGTTACTATGTTACTATGTTTATGGTCACTTCTTTAAACCCCACCTGAGGTACGGGCTGACCATTGCTGGCATAGATGCTTAAATGTTCATCCGGACGGCGGGTTATGTCCGAATCAGTCCAGTACCGTTTGTAAAGAATGTAGGGGATGGTGGTCACCTGGGATCCAGTGTCCAGCAACGCACTCATTGGGATGCCATCAAGCACGACAGGTAGGACCGGCTGTCCTCCCACGTAGTTGTCTCGCCAGCTGTGTGGGCCTGGTGGTCTTACGCCTGGGGGTTGGCCCTCTGCCCCAGGTTTTGCTCATTTAAATTACAGTACCTTGCATAATGTCCTGGCTTGTGACAGCGGCGGCAGATGGGTTGTCCGTCCTGGTCGTAGCGGTTGCTGTTCCTCCCTTTGGTTGGTGGAATCCTCCTCTGTCTTTGCCACGGGACGTCCTCCGGACTGGAAGCCAGCTGGATCTTTTCCTTGGGGGACACTTGCATGGACTGCACAGTTTTGGTTAGAGCAGCCACACTTTTAGTCAGCTCTTGGACCTGAAGGTGCGGGTCTGTAGACGGAGCATTGTCCAGAGTCTGTGCATCAGCTCCTACAGGCTCTGGGGAAAAGGGGGCCACCTCCTGGTGGTAGGTGATAGCTGGGCGCCGGTGGGATGTGGTGCCACCTGGTGCTGGTTCTCGTAGCACCCGGATGGCTCTGTCTTTGAATTGTGCAAAATCCAGATCAGGGTTTTGCAGAGCCATTATACGCAGCTGTGTCCGGTGAGCGCTGGACAGGAGCCCCTCAATAAACTGCTCGGTTAACAGTCTGTTCTCGTCTCGCACACTGTCGGGGTCTACCTGCTTGATGGCCCTCAGCGCCTCCTGCAGGTTTAAAGCATAGTCCCGTACACTGTCCTGCGCCCGTTGTTTGCACCCATAAAACTTCATTTTTATCTAAGCTGTAGTACGGGTGTCAAAGGTGTCCTTTAGGTGGGCCAGTATCTCTTTCACAGTCCCTTTGTCTCTGGCTGACCAGGACTTCACTTCTCTCTGGGCTGCTCCAATTAACTGGCCGATGAGGATGCTCACTTTCTGCTCCTCGGACAGGGGGTACACTTTAAACAAGCTGCTCAATCTTTCTTTAAAGTCACTCAGGGTGTGTGACTCTCCTGAGTACTGGGGCAACCACGCCGCCCCCGGTATATATGGCATGGAGAATGGCATTACTGCGGCAGCAGCCGCGCCTGCGGCTCAAGTTCCCTCCATATCGGGCGTCTTCCTCCCCCCTAGTGAACCGTGGCCTACCTTCTTTCACTTTTCTTCCGTAGGCCGCAGTTCCGCAGGTGATGGTCTCCTAGTAGGACCTGGCGTCGCACGCGTCTCACGTCAGCGCTCGCTGGGGCTCCTTCCAGGACCTGGCACTGCGTCAGTGCATGAGGCGGGGCTTGGGCTTCGCGCGCTTCCAGCGGTCACGCTCCCCTTCTTCCCGCGCGGCGACCCGAAAATGGCGGACAATGGCGGGAAAACAGCGGCAATGGCGGGAAGACAGCGGCAATGGCGGGAAAACTTCACCACGGTATGCGACACAGTTTGTGAAGGCGCACAGTACCCGATGGTAACGGGCACGTAATCCTGCCGACTACGCCAAAGTTGACGCGCCCCCCTGGGCCGTGGGGTACCCGGAGCCGGGCCTGTAGATGCTGGGGGTTGTAGTCACCGTGGCGGTGACCCGGTCCGTGACCCAGGTGGTCAATCCAAGGGTAGTAGATGTATATAGGTTATATAATGTTCGACTACGCCACCTGTGGAGTGCGGTTAATAGAGACCGCCGCTGCGGAACAGTCCTCTGAAGCCGGTGGTATAGCAGCAAAGGTGGAATAACTCCCCACAGGAAGAGTTAGCTTCAGGGCAGTGTGTGTGGATGATGGTGGTTGTGCAGGATATCGCGGTGCAGAAATAACCACAGAGTCCGTATAGTGCAGTCCCAGGGTCTTTACTGGTAGCAATTGGACAGGCCTGGACTGGAGTACTGGCTAGTGATAAGAGCCTGGTCAGTCTGGGAGCAAGCATAGAGTCTTCCTGGCCAGGTGGACTTGTAGGCCTGCCGTCCTTACTATACTCTTTTGGCTTCTCTGCTTATAGCTGTGTTGTAGCCCACGTCCCTGAGTGTAGCGTGCTGTGCTCACCCGTATGGCCGGCAGCTCGGGCCTTGTGGATGCCTCGCTCCTCCTTAGCGGTACTGGTCCTTCGGTGCTGCTGAGCCTCCGGGCGTCTGATGGGGGCCAGGAGACCTGCAATCTCCTGCCCTGCGGTATCTGCTGCTGGGTCTAGAATTCCCCACAGCCTCGGACTCCGGTGTCCGGTTCTCTATGTAGTCCAGCTAGGACGAGCTATCTCCAGCTCCAGTCCCTAGCTCATCACTCCTTGATGTCCTAAACTCAACTCTTCACACTGAGACTAACTAACCCTGCCCCCAGATACCAGTTGCCAAGGGGAGGTGCCTCCCCTTGTTGGCCTGGAGACAGGAAGTGTTGCATGTATTGTGTTCCTGACCAGGAAACCCCTGCTTGCCTCCAGACATGGCATTACTTCTTTTAAAGGAAGCAATGCCACTGTGGCAACCAGACCCTCTGGGGTGCCACACCTGCATCTTAAAAACATCTCCAGAATCCGACCTTTCCTCACCTTTGAAACTGCTAAAACTCTTACTGTCGCTCTTATTCACTTTCGTCTGGACTACTGCAACTCTCTTCTGATCAGTCTCCCTCTAACCAAACTTTCTCATCTCCAATCTGTCCTGAATGCGGCAGCCAGGGTCATATTTCTGTCCATGCGCTTCACCGATGCCTCCATCTTGTGCCAGTCATTACACTGGTTACCAATTCGCTACAGAGTCCAATATAAACTCATTGCTCTCACCCACAAAGCTTTCCACAATTCTGCACCACCTTATATCTCCTCTCTTATCTCTATCACCCTACATGTGCCCTCCGTTCTACAAATGACCTAAGACTAACATCCCCCATAATCTGAACCTCGCACCTCCATCTCCAAGACTTCTCTCGTGCTGCTCCAGTTCTCTGGAATGCACTACCCCAGACAATCCGACTGATGCCTAGCCCTCACGTCTTCAAGTGCGCTTTAAAAACCTATCTCTTTAAACAAGCCTACCACCTCAACTACTCAGTAAACTAACTTTTCCCTGTTCCCTCCTTCTAAATATTATTCAGAATCTGTTCCCTACTATTCATCTGTCTCCACACAATAACTGCACTCGATACTTGATTATTGCACTTAAACATACTGGCTGATGAGTGGATCATGCAGCCTTATATGAAAATCCCTATTTATTAGAATTGCCAGATCTGAAATAGCAAGCACTTTTCACCTATTGTGTCTACCCATTTCCTTGTAGATTGTAAGCTTGCGAGCAGGGACCTCACTCCTAATGTAACTGTTTAAACTGTCTTTCCTTGTATTGAATTTATTGTATGTACATGTCTCCGCTTAATTGTAAAGTGCTGCGGAATATGTTGGTGCCATATAAATAAAAATTATTATTACCGTATATACTCAAGTATAAGCTGAGTTTTTCAGCACAATTTTTGTGCTGAAAAAAACCCCCTCGGCTTATACTCGGGTGAATACTCGAGTATATAGAAATTCCATTGGTGGATAGAGGGGGAGGGGGGAGTTGCGGCGGTGGAGGAGCGGTGCACATGCAGTAGCTGCTGCTGCAGCTACCACGTGTGCCCGCTGCTATAGGGAAATGAATACTCCCTCTTCTCCACTCCCATGGGCGTGGAGAAGAATGAATATTCATTCTCTTTAGCAGTGGGCATAGAGGAGTGCTGAGCCACAGCTCCTGCTGACAGTGCCCGCTACTAAATAGAATGCATATTCACTCCTCTCCACACACATAGTCCCGGCGTGGAGAGGAGTGAATATGCTGGCAGCTCACATCAGCGTCTGAGAGTGCAAGGCAGTGACGGGATGCGCTGCTCAGATGCTGACATGAGCTGCTGGCAAACAGGATGCAGTGCTGGACCAGAGGTGAGGAAGGAAGGTGAGTATAAGTATTTTTTTATGTGTGCAGTGATGGGGCCATACATACCAGGATTGGGAGATGAGGAGGCCATGCATACCAGGATATATAAAGAAGGTAAAATCCGGTGCCGCATGCGATAAATTCTTTTATTCCAAAATTAAAAGTCACAACATGTCCCTAGGAGGAGAACAACTGTACGCGTTTTGAGGATACAGCCCCTTATTCGACGAATAAGGGGCTGTGTCCTCAAAGCGCGTCCAGTTGTTCCCCTCCTAGGGACATGTTGTGACTTTTAATTTTGGAATAAAAGGATTTATCACATGTGGCACCGGATTTTACCTTCTTTATATATCCTTGCAAGTGTATGCTGGACACTAATCCGTGAGCCTGGGATTCCTGTGAGTATCAGGTGATATGAGCTAATTATCTTTCTTTAGTCTACATGCATACCAGGATTGGGGGATGAGGAGGCCATACATGCCAGGATTGGAGATGAGGGTGCCATACATACCAGGATTGGAGATTAGAGTGCCATACATACCAGGACTGGGGATGAGGGGGCCATACATACCAGGGTTGAAAATGAAGGTGCCATACATACCAGGATTGGAGATGAGGGGGCCCGGCATACCAGGATTGGGATGAGGGGGCCATGCATACCAGGATTGGGGATGAGGGAGCAATGAGTATCAGGATGGGGAAATTTACCAGTAGCTGCTGCATTTCCCACCCTAGGCTTTTACTCGAGTCAATAAATTTTCCCATTTTTGTTGTGGTAAAATTAGGTACCTCGGCTTATACTTGGGTCGGCTTATACTCGAATATATACGGTATTATTAACTGAACCCAGCCTAATACTGTAATAGATGTCCTGTTATTTTGAGCCGTACTGCTAGATTTACTTTAATGATTTGAAAAATCTGCTGGTCACTGGTTTTACTGAGAACACTGACGTCCCTGGTGACCTGCCGAACTTCCTAAATTGAGAAGGAAATATGGCCACACTCAAATATATGGTCTTGAGGTTTCAACAGGCCACTATCGCAAAAATAGATATTGATTTTCATTTAGTTAAGATTGAATGTCAACGTTTTTTTAAATGCCGTCAATAATTTTATGATTAACATTCCAAACAAATGGCAGGATATATATATTTACTAACTGTGATAATGTTTAATCCATATAAGGCTGATACAGGAATTGAAAAATGCTCAGATTTTTTTCTAGAAACAACGCCTCCTTTTATCTGTAACCTGTGTCTAGTATTGCACCTTAGTCCCATCCACTTGAAGCTTGTGGTTCTAATGCGGAGAGCCCTGGAGAGCAGCTCATATCCCCAGTGGATGAACAGGAGCTAAGTGTCACAGGTGTATCAGGTTTGACAGACAGTCGTTCTGGATCCGGCAAAAGGTCGCTGCGCTTGGCTTTGCAGACATCTTCTTGATTCTTTCATCTCTGAAGTGTAGTGGTATCCTTCTCTCGTTAGGACTCAGCAGTTATATCCACCTTCTGCTGCTAATTGACACACTCTAGCTTGATATATAAAAACCCTCAGTGTCGACAGAGAGTCACCAGTGATAGTACTATTTTCCCCTGCTTAGGCCTGGAGTGCTAGCAGTTGTCTAGTTTCTTCTTGGAGTTTCTTGGTGGATTATTGTCGTCTTCTCTCTGGTGTCTTCTCAAGCTAAGTGTTTCCCCTTGTCTTTTGTCCTTGTTTGTCTTTAGTTGCAGTGGGGCTGACTAGTGCTCACCCCTTCCCCTCCCTACCTAGGGTCTAGCTCTAGGGACAGTTAGCGATTAGGTATCCTGCTTGACGATAGGTGCAGAACCTACTTAGGGACGGAAGGGAGTCAGGGTGTTGTAAGATCTGCCTAGGGGTCTCCACTCTCCCTTTCCCTAGTTGTTGGGCTTCCCCCCTTTTCCCATTGTTGTACACTTGGTCCTCCCCTCACCTAGCGTGACACTAAGGCTATAAGGCGGTGATCTCCAACCTGTGGGGAAACTACAACTCCCAGCAGGCCTTAACAGGCTACTTTCAATACTTGCACAACAGCGGGAGAGCCACAGGTTGGGGATTAGTACTGTAAGATAAGTGATACATTACATGGAATTGACATCAATGGGCCATCCATGTAAGGATGGTCTAACACACAGGGCCCAATTTATCAAGACTAACGTTGATCACGCCGCTCTTGATGAGAGGGACTCGTGCTAGAGTCAGACGCCCCTGATTCATTAAGAGAAATTATAATTATGGTGTAGCGAACGCTAACGCTTGTCATAAATTTGACGAGTGGAGGACACCATACCCCTGTACCGCGCCAGCTCCATTCTTTTCAGCTGAACTGGGAAAAAAATGGCGTGAAGACACCAATAGTTGCAAAATGTAGTCACAACTATGAGTTGCGCCTAAATTTTGCGACTTTTCACAGCTTTTATGCCAGAATTTGCATACTAGGGTGCTGAAGGAGCTAGCAGAGAAAATTATTGAACCACTCTCCATAATCTTTGAAAATTCTTGGAGAACAGGAGAAGTCCCAGAAGACTGGAGAAGAGCGAATGTTGTCCCTATCTTCAAAAAGGGGAAGAAAGTGGACCCAGGAAACTATAGGCCTGTGAGCCTAATTTCTATACCAGGAGAATCTTTGAACAAATTATTAAACAGCATGTATGTAAGTACTTGGATAAGAATACAGTAATTAACCAGAGCCAGCATGGGTTTATAACTAATAAGTCATGTCAGACTAACTTAATTTCCTTCTATGACAGAATCACTGACTGGGTGGATCAGGGAAACACAGTAGATATAGTATATCTTGACTTCAGCAAAGCATTTGACAAAGTATCTCATATCATCCTTACTGAAAAAATGTCCAACTGTGGAATGGACAAGACAACTGTTAGGTGGATTCATAGCTGGCTTAGTGATCGGGCCCAAAGAGTGGTCATAAATGGTTGGACATGCAGTTGGAAGAATGTCTCAAGTGGGGTACCACAAGGCTCTGCTCTGGGCCCTGTGTTGTTTAACATCTTTATCAATGATTTAGATGAAGGAATTGAGAGTAAACTGATTACATTTGCTGATGACACAAAGCTAGGAGGAATAGCTAATACTAGAGAAGACAGAGAGAGGATTCAAAAAGATCTAAACAAACTGGAACTGTGGGCAGCAACTAACAGAATGGTTTTTAACAGGGAGAAATGCAAAGTCCTACCTTTGGGCAAGAAAAATGGAAAAAAGCATATACAGAATGGGAGGGATAGGGCTAAGCAACAGCATGTGTGAAAGAGACTTGGGTATACTAATAGGTCACAGACTGAACATGAGTCAACAGTGTGGCGCAGCAGCAAAAAAGGCAAACACAGTTCTGGATTGCATTAACAGAAGCATACAGTCTACATCACGTGAACTAATTATCCCCCTCTACTCCTCTTTGGTTAGACCTCATCTGGAATACTGTGTCCAGTTCTGGGCGCCACATTTTAAAAAAACACATAAAAAAACTAGAGCAAGTTCAGAGAAGAGCAACCAGAATGGTGACCGGTCTGCAAACAATGTCCTACGAGGAACAGTTAAAGGATTTGGGAATGTTTAGCTTGCAAAAGAGAAGACTGAAAGGAGACTTAATAGCTGTCTACAAATATCTCAAGGGCTGTCACACTGTAGAGGGATCAGCTTTATTCTCATTTGCACAAAGAAAGACTAGAAGCAATGGAATGAAACTTAATGGGAGAAAATGCAGATTAGATATTAGAGAAAACGTTTTGACAGTGAGGATGATTAACGAGTGGAACAGGCTGCCACGAGAGGTCGTGAGTTCTCCGTCAATGGAAGTCTTCAAACAGAGGCTGGATTTTTGTCGAATCACAGCTAACATCAGCCCCAACTACCATTGCCCCAATTGCCACCACTCCAGGGCAATCAGGAAGAGCCGGGCAAAGCGCCAGAAATGGGGTATCTAATGTGATGCGACACTTTTGGGGTGGCTGCGGGCTGGTATTTTTAGGCTGGAAGAGGCCCAATAACCATGGACCTTCCCAGCCTGATAATATCAGTATCAGCTCCCAGCTGTCTGCTTTACCTTGGCTAGTTATCACAAATAGGGGAGACCCCACATCATTTTTTTGATTTTTGTTTATCAGGATAAACCAGGCTAACCACCCTTTAGTGCCACATGAAAGGCACTAAATTGTGCAAGTTTATAATATGTCGGGGGGTTGTGACATTAGGTATCTGCATGATCTCTATCTATCTACTTTACTGAACTCTTTGCTTTAGGCAATTTCCTGTTTGCTCTACTGCATGTGTAGCACCCTGAGGATTCGGCTGCTACAGGGGTATTGCACCTCAACCCAGAGGTGTGATATTCCACTCCCGGGTAAGGATGGAGTGTGGAACTGAGCTCGGTAGGCTGCATGCACTACACACATCCCATTTCCGAGGAGCAGACCGACGGTACTCCCACTTAGAAATGTGCAGGTACAACCGAGTCTGTTCCTGGCTGGAGTGGGAGGGGGGTGGTACATCCCAAGTAGTGTAGGGGCAGATAGGGGGAGCAGCCTGGGTAAAGTTAGGAGCTCATTGGGTGCTGGTCACCTGAGCTCACACATAGAGGGTGTATATAAGGTGGGCACCAACTAAGAACAGGGTCAGATGCAGAGAACAAGTCAGGAGCAGAGGAGAAGGAAAGACCCAGAGTGAGAGAGGAGAGAGAGAGAGACCCAGAGGCACAGAAGAACAGGACTCTAAGATCCCAAATTAAAACCCCGGGTGAAGAGTCGGCATCAGGGTACCGGAACCCAAGCTGGTGGGGGTAAAAACATTCCCCAGCCAGAGACCGGAGACCGTGGGCAGCGTTTGCCACGGTCACCCACCACATCCACCCCGAAGGCACACCACATGAAGGGTCAGGGAACCCAAGGCCAAGGGTGTCCCAACAGAAGGCCCGAGGGAGCTGGACCTAGGTGGATCACTGGTGGGGACGGCCAGTGAACGGGACAGAAGGAGAGCTCAGGGCCACGCTCCGGACTTGTTTGGGGGTTGGCTGGATCCAGGACCTGGTGGACGCAGCACGGCTCGGGTGGTCACTCGGAGCTGGAGTGACCAGTACAACATCTGCAGTAAGTAAACACCCTTAACTGCACAACCCGACTCTGTCTTCACTGCCGTCTGCACTGCACCACCACAACCCCCATCCTCTGCACCTGTTCCCCCTGAGGCTATACCCCACCCGTTGGGGGTTATACCATCTCAAGCTGCACCTGCACCATCAGCCTCAGCGGACCCTGCTGCAGCGGCGGCCACAGTGACCGCATCACAACGGGTGGCGTAGTCGACACAAAAGAACTCTTAATAACATCTGTAGGACTGCCACATAACACTGAGCTTGACGCCCTGGGCACGGGGCCGGGTCACAGCCGCTCGGAGACTACAACCCCCCATCTGATCCGGTGCCGGGTATTCCCCTCAAAAAGGAATATGTCCCAGGGGGCGCGTCAACTTTGGCGTAGTCGGCAGGATCACGTGCCCACAACAACCGGGTACTGCGTGCCTGAAGAAAAGTGCAAGTTTACCTCAGAAAGAAGTCTCCCGCCGGTTCCGGAGGGTCCACGCCATCGGACCCCATCACAGGTCGTTTCCCGCCGATTGTCCGCCATTTCCAGCTTGTTCCCGCCATCTGCAGAGTTTCCCGCCACTGGGCGACGCTTCCCGCCAAATCCGAAGATTTCCCGCCTTGGAAGAGCAGCGGACGCCATTATGGGCGTGCCAAAGGAGGGCAAGAGGCCGCCTCCCATCGTGGGCCGGGACAGAAAATGGCGCCAAAAGTGGAAACCGCCCCCACCAACGGAGACTGTGATGCTGGAG
Source organism: Phyllobates terribilis (assembly GCF_046119375.1). NCBI lineage: Eukaryota > Metazoa > Chordata > Amphibia > Anura > Dendrobatidae > Phyllobates > Phyllobates terribilis. Next base: position 120,068,041 of record NW_027362762.1, on the reverse strand, counting down.
GTGTCTGTCAGCGTGAAAGAACTACCCCTGGAGCTGACAGTCACCGAGTTGCCCCGGGACCGCCCTCGAAGTGGGAGGAGACGAGAGAAAAGAACGAAGATGGGTGCCGCCTGGAGCAGTCTGGAGCGAGCGCACCCGGAGGCAGGAAGCCTGGAGAGGAGCAGCAGAAAAGCTCACCCGGAGATGTCCAGAGAGCAGAGCAGCACCGGCCCGCTGGCCAGGAGCCTGCTGGAAGAAGAGCAGAGCAGCACCGACCCGTTGGTCAGGAGCCTGCTGGACACCACGACCCCACTAGGCCTAGTGGAGGTCCTTGCACAGCTCCCCCGAGACCGGGAGTGTGCACAGACTGCCCTGGAGGGCCTCGCACGGAGGATGGCCCGGGTACAGCGCGAGATATTGGCGGAATGGAGCCGGGAGATGGCCCAGCAAGCTGAAACCAAGACTCGGAGCACGCCAGCCAAGATGAGGAGACAGACCGCCTCTGAGGATGGCGCGGGAGGACCAAAGGCCGGAGACGGCGCCGAGAAGGGAGCCGAACGCATGGAGGCAGGTAAAGGGGACGTCTACACCCCAAGCCGGGACACCGCCCACCTGCCCCAGCTCCCCGTCGCAGAGCCCGAAAGTCCCCCTGCTGTGCCCGAAAACGCCATGTCACCGACGCAGACTAGGCCCCAACCGGAAGCCGCCGCCGCGACCCCTGTGACGTCACACGCCTCGACCCCGAGCGTGACCAAGCAGGAAGTACCACCAGCCTGGTCGCAAGGCCTAGTACCCCCGGGCGCCGCATCACCAACAGCGCCCCCTACCTCCGCGGAGCCTCCGGCCTGGTCGCAAGGCCAGGTAGCCCAGGGTGCCGCCGTCCTAACGGTGCCCTTCACCTTCCAGGTGCCCCAGGCCTGGCCGCAAGGCCTGGGCAACCCGGGCGCCACCACCACCGCGCCCGCACCCGTAAAACCAAGGGTGCCGCATCTGGGAGAGGACTTGTTTGCCCAGCACATGTGGCCGGACGGGCAGCCTTTCATCTGGCCCCAGAAATATTATGAACTGGAGCACCAGAGGAGGGTTGGGGCCATGTGTGCACCCCTGATTCCGGCTCCGAAGCCCGTGATAAGGATCTCGCCTCCTCTGGAAGAAGCCCAATTTGAGTGGGACCCCACCGGAGAAGACCTAATGGGGTTCACTCAAGAAACCAGGGCAGCTGCAGCAGAGCGTGCTGAGTGTTGCCGACAGCAGCTCGAAGAGTTCGCACGGGAGCGGAGAGAGAGGCGGGTCCGGGAACAACAGGCCCAAGTACGGAGCGCCGAGCAGAAGAGCCGGACCAGGAGGGACCCCCGTGCAGCACATTGTCCCCGCACCATCGGGACAGTGATCAAGTTCAACCAGCAGCATGGGTGGGGCTTCATCAGAGACCACAACACCCCCGGCGACGTTTTTGTAACGCGCAGAGACGTTGAGTCCCATCTGCCGGAGGGGCACAGAGGTCGTGACCTCTACATCGGAGACGAGGTCACCTTCACCCGGCACAAGTGTGCCAAAGGACCTTACGCCCTCCACGTACACCGCCTGACGGAGGAGGAGTTGCGGTGCGAGGAGGAGGAGCAAGAGGACCCGGACGGGTCTGAAGTTACCACCAGCTATAAGCAAAGAGCAGGAGGAAGACGCCGTTGAGTGCGGCAGAGCAGGTGCTGTAAATAGTTACCCGATCGGGGTATAAAGAAACTGAAACTGTTGTTGCTAATATAGTCCCCGTTGGGACCAGCTGAGTGAACTGTTTACCCGTTAACCCCTTAATCCCACAGGCTGAGGACTGTGAGCAGCCATTCCCTTCCCCTTAACTGGCCGAGGACTGAGAGCGGCCAACTTCCCCTGTATATAGTTGCGCTTCCTAAAGCGCCCCCTACCGGTTTTATAGAAAACCAGTTTTTCTAAGAGACTGTCGCACTTTTCCCGGACACACGTTGCACAGTGTCCGGAGGAGGAGGAACCAGGAGCCTGAGACGACGAGAAAGTTTTATCTGCTAAGATATGTTATTTATATAATGTTTTATATGTTTTATATGTTTATATGAAAATTTTGTATGTTTTTGGTGTTGTTTTTGTCTTACAGCCCGAGGACGTGCTGTGATTTACCAGGGGGGAATGTAGCACCCTGAGGATTCGGCTGCTACAGGGGTATTGCACCTCAACCCAGAGGTGTGATATTCCACTCCCGGGTAAGGATGGAGTGTGGAACTGAGCTCGGTAGGCTGCATGCACTACACACATCCCATTTCCGAGGAGCAGACCGACGGTACTCCCACTTAGAAATGTGCAGGTACAACCGAGTCTGTTCCTGGCTGGAGTGGGAGGGGGGTGGTACATCCCAAGTAGTGTAGGGGCAGATAGGGGGAGCAGCCTGGGTAAAGTTAGGAGCTCATTGGGTGCTGGTCACCTGAGCTCACACATAGAGGGTGTATATAAGGTGGGCACCAACTAAGAACAGGGTCAGATGCAGAGAACAAGTCAGGAGCAGAGGAGAAGGAAAGACCCAGAGTGAGAGAGGAGAGAGAGAGAGACCCAGAGGCACAGAAGAACAGGACTCTAAGATCCCAAATTAAAACCCCGGGTGAAGAGTCGGCATCAGGGTACCGGAACCCAAGCTGGTGGGGGTAAAAACATTCCCCAGCCAGAGACCGGAGACCGTGGGCAGCGTTTGCCACGGTCACCCACCACATCCACCCCGAAGGCACACCACATGAAGGGTCAGGGAACCCAAGGCCAAGGGTGTCCCAACAGAAGGCCCGAGGGAGCTGGACCTAGGTGGATCACTGGTGGGGACGGCCAGTGAACGGGACAGAAGGAGAGCTCAGGGCCACGCTCCGGACTTGTTTGGGGGTTGGCTGGATCCAGGACCTGGTGGACGCAGCACAGCTCGGGTGGTCACTCGGAGCTGGAGTGACCAGTACAACATCTGCAGTAAGTAAACACCCTTAACTGCACAACCCGACTCTGTCTTCACTGCCGTCTGCACTGCACCACCACAACCCCCATCCTCTGCACCTGTTCCCCCTGAGGCTATACCCCACCCGTTGGGGGTTATACCATCTCAAGCTGCACCTGCACCATCAGCCTCAGCGGACCCTGCTGCAGCGGCGGCCACAGTGACCGCATCACAACGGGTGGCGTAGTCGACACAAAAGAACTCTTAATAACATCTGTAGGACTGCCACATAACACTGAGCTTGACGCCCTGGGCACGGGGCCGGGTCACAGCCGCTCGGAGACTACAACCCCCCATCTGATCCGGTGCCGGGTATTCCCCTCAAAAAGGAATATGTCCCAGGGGGCGCGTCACATGTGTTTCAAACAAATTTATTAAGACAAAAATGCTTAAAAAAAAGCAAGTGAGCTGATGTGCGGGCATCATGCGAAGATTCAGTTGTATGAAAACCTGAACAAACACTGATCGTGGGAACGTACCCTTAGGCTACTGTCAGACTATCAGTATTTGGTTAGTATTTTACATCAGTATTTGTAAGCCAAAATCAGGAGTGGGTGATAAATACAGAAGTGGTGACGTGTTTCTATTATACTTTTCCTCTGATTGTTCCTCTCCTGATTTTAGCTTACAAATACTGATGTAAAATACTGACAAAATACTGATAGTGTGATCGTAGCCTTACTGTGTCCCCGGTGATATTTCCACGCCACACTCCCCTAGACTGACAGGTTTCCCTATGTGTGACTATAGGAAGAGACCTGTCAATCTAAGGGAGCGGGGTAAGGAGCAGCCTCCCTGGATCGGCCTCTTGGACTAGTTATCCTAGATGCATTGTTCCCAGCCGGCGGTTGAATTATGTTTTCTCTAAAAGTCACAGCATTTCAGTATATACTGTACATGGCTGCCATAATGGAGCGAGACTCTGATTCATGCTGCCCGTAGTTCAGGGAGCAAGAATCAGCTGATAGGTTCCTTTTAATAGTGAAATATAAAACAGATTAATATGAGATGATTTGATTTGTGGCATTTGGGGGGGTCAGCAGCATTCTCTGGGTACAGTGTTTTTTAGGGCATTTTATCCATGGCTTCACTAAAGATTAAAACACGTACAAAATGTTACAAAATAAAAAAAAGTGAAAACACCAAAAATGCTTAGAAAAGTGCTGTGAAAATGCTTGAAATCCTGAAAAAAGTGCACTAGTAGGAGCCCTTCTACACAAGTGAACTGGGCCCTTCAAATATTTGCAGCAGCTCCCTATTCTGACTTGGACTTTGTTCACACTGCCATTGTGAATCTTGATTAGTGGGCCAATGAAATGATAAAAATCTCAACAGAACAAACTCATCAAAAAGTCAGTGTGGTCTGGTGAACATTGTCAAGTTACGTTACAAGTTACATGGTGACATGACTATGGTGGTGTCGTATTGCAACATTGCATCTAATGATTGTCAGTGAGGTTAGGCTGTTATCTGAGACCTAAAGCAACGCTGACACAACAGCTGAAAAAAGAATATAGCCCTACAGTATATTTGGTTTTACGGTTGATTGCACTTTTGCTTCAATGCAGGTCATGTGTGACTTGGAACTGCATGTGACCTGTCTGAGATTTAGCTGTATTTTTATAGCCAAATTGCAAATATAAAATAGCCACAAAAAAGGTGTACAGATAGGCCATGTTCACACGTTCAGTATTTGGTCAGTATTTTACATCAGTATTTGTAATATAAAACCAGGAGTGGGTGAAAAATGCAGAAGTGGTGCATTACTGGTGTGTATTTGTGAAATACGATACAGTAAGTGCTATATCTATTTTATACGAGTCATGTGATTTTGATATTAATCTAAGGCCGGTTTCACATGTCAGGATATTTCCGGTACTGGAAAAACCTGTACCGGAGATATCCGTGTCCATGTGCAACTGTGTGACACACGTGTGGCAACCATGTGCCGCATCAGGATCATACGTACCGGCGCCTGGGAATCAGTGTACAGTGAGCGCTGTTCCCAAGCACCGGGCGGGTGCTGAATGTTGCCCTCATCATTGTCCCCTGCCAGTGCTGCGACAATCACCAACAGGGGACCATGATGAGAGTCGTAGTCTGCATCGGTGTCTCCAACTGTAAAAATAAGAATAACATAAAAAATCCTTATACTCACCTGTCCTAAGTGTCCCCTGCTGCAATCCATGCGACCGCTCACTCCAAGGAGCCGGGGACAATGACACTGAAGACACACGTCCCGCCATGTGTCTTCAGTGCGGGACGTTTTGCGGCCCGTGCAGCGTGAAAAAAACAGACATGTCAGCGTGTTTTGTCCATGGACATAAGGTCCGTGAAAACACACTGACGTGCACAGACCCATTCATTTGAATGGGTCTACGTGTGTCAGTGTCTCTGGTACATGTGGAAACTGTCACCACTCGTACCGGAAACATGGATGTGTGAAAGAGGCCTAAATCTGTATTGCTTACATACATTTGACCAGCTGTGTACAGCTAATCGAAGGGAATCAGATTTGGTATATATATTTACTTCTATGATATCACCTATCTTTGTGTATAATCTGGATTTACCATATATCTTTCCACCTTTTGTTTCTACACTACCATTAGCCGAGGGGGAGAGGGTGGAAAATAATAGTGGCATAGTGTCTACCTATTTGAATGTAACTGCCACAATCATCAGGAGTGGCATGGAGTGAATACCACTGATTCAAGTGTGACGCCTCTTCTCGGAAGCCCTCTCTTTTACCCTGGGAGATGGGGGACTCGGAGTCGGGTCCTGTGATGGAGAGATGGGGTGCAGCCGTGGCCCGGACCCGACCCGTGGTCAGGGCCGTCACAATTAAAAGGATGGTGTGGGCTTATCCGGGTTGAGCGGCTGATTACGACTACGCCACCTGTGCACTGGTGAATGCCACCAGCGCTGCTGCAGTCCACTGAGGCCTGGTGTTAGGGCAGCCATGGTTGTTACTACTACCCACAGGCGGAGCAGGGCCTCAGGGCAGGTATAGACAGGATGGAGGGGGATAGTAGTAGAGGAGTACGGGTGCCGCGTCGTGCGGTGTAGCACAGAATAAACAGTCCGGAGGCCATAGGGGTGAACTTCCAAGACTTTACTCACATTAGAGATGGCAGAAGGAAGGCGACTCCCTGCTCCCCGCGGAGTCCTGCGGTCACCAGGGACGGGGGTCCGACTACCTCCGAGCAAGTCCAGCATTCCATCGGGACCCCACACCAGAGTGTTCCTGAACTACAGACCGTATCCTTTCCTGTCTGTGTGTGTAGATAGGCCGGGTCTCCCTCTGAACTCCTCTCAGAAAAAGGGCACGGGTGGCAGCTCTGCTCCTTCCGATACCCGGTGGGATCCTCAGGGCCTACCGGGCATTCCCGACCAAGACATGGAGTAGCAAGGTCGGGTGTCGGGGGCCGATACCCTTCTTGCAGCTGGACTCCCTCTGAATATATCAGGTGGTGAGGACAGGTGGCGTACACCGCTCCGTCTGCATCCTCCCTGGGATCCATTTGCTGTGGAGCTACACTCTCAAACTCCGGGCTTTCTTGGTCGTGGTCCTTGACCAGGTTGAGACATTCCTCGTCCGCAACCTGCCCGTCGTCCCAAGGCCGGGGTACGAGGGCTGTGTCTCCGTCCTCTGCAGGCCCACACAGGATCCACTTTCAGGGTAGGAGATCACAGTACATGACAGCCAGGCAAGTTGACTAACCAAGACCGTCGAAGAACTAAACTACAAGGACCAAGAACCAAGATGGCTTTTTATTAAATATCAATTATTAAGTGTCACTAAAATGTGAGTCCTCCACCCTCACCCACTAACTGGTTCCCCTAGCTCTTGGTTCCCCAGTCTCCCTGTAACCAGGAGGGCAGCACCTAGTGCATACTAGCCCCCTCTGGTGGAGAAATGTGGTGTTGGATGCAAAGGTTGGGTCCCGACAATCACGCTGTTCTTACCTCAGAGGAGGAACACTACAGTCCATTAGAGAAGTGCAGCATCCCTGTGGCGGTCGAACCCTCAGGGGCGCCACACAAGTATCTAGAATTTACAACTAAGATACAGACCTTCAGTATATCTGCATACCTTTTCTGTCTTCATTTCCCAGAAGCAGAACCTTACTAGGGATATAAGCATGAGCCGCCGAGGAGCGGGGGTGCCATTCTCGTTTCTTCGGGTGCCAATCTCCGCTGATGGGCAGGATAAGCAATTGGTACAGACTACGGACATATCTAGATCCTTTCTGGTTGTGAATATTCTCCTTGTCCCTTGAGTCAACAGAGATATCACATATATTATTTTTTGCACACACAGGATTTTTGTCTTGGTGAGATTTTAATCATATATAATAAAGAATTAGGTTTTAAGGGAATATGTGTTCACCTGTCTCGACTCCCTTTTATGATTGATACTTTGTGACGACGTTGGCATGGGAGGTGAGTATAAGCTTTTTTATTTTATCGGGGCCAAACATTTAGATCAAGAAGGGGTTGTCCTAGTAGTGGTGTGTGCCTCTAAATGAATCATACTCCAGCCTGCCACGTTTGTGGACCTACACCTGGTTTTGGCTTACAAATACTGATATAAAATATTGACCAAAATTCTGCCATGTGGAAGAGGCCTTAAAGGGGAAGTCTGGTCTTAAGCTACAAGTCTGCAGTCACTCTATGTGGCTGCAGACTTGTAAATCCTCGCAGTGTGTGTACTGCGAGCTGTGTGGATTCTCCGGTGCAGGCGTCATGAGCAGGCGGTCATTTGACTAAAAGTAAGAGATTTACATTCTTCTGGCCACATTACGACTAGACTGTTTCCGGCCTCGCTCAGTTCCCTTGCATTGACCGAGGCCGTGCCATCTAGTCGTCACATGACTGCATGTATGCAAATCACATGCAAGTCACGCGCCTGCCACTTCCGGAACTGGAAAATCCTTACAGCTAGCAGTGCACAGAATGTGAAGATTCACAAGTCTGCAGTCACATAGAGTGATTGCAGACTTGTAGCCTAAAGCCAGACAACTTCTTTAAACTCTATCACTTCAGTTCATCAGTTTCATTTTTTTTTTCTTAAGTAACTTTTCTCTTCTGCCTTGTGATATTTGTTGTCATTTTTGTACCAAATTCTTTAAAATAACACATGATGGCTCATGAATTTTGCACAAAATCAAAGATGTTCTTTTTTTGCCTTTTACTATTTCTTGTACCTTTTTAGATCAAAAAGTCACACGATTTCTTTAAAATTTCGCACAATATAATCTTCAACTGCAAATAAATATAAAGTTAGACAGATTTTGTTCATTTTGTTCTCCTTTAGTTACAATTGCACAAAAATTTAGCAACATTTCAAAAAGTCAGAAATCATGAACTAAACTAAAACATCTGAATAAGGAAAACCACGTCCACATTGTCTACCAAAAAGAAAAAAAATGCAGAAAAAAACAAGTAAAGCTTAGTTTAAAAAATGCGCAAATTAAATAATGAATAAGGCGCAAGCATGAAAGTTATTTTTACTCCACAAAAAGGCACAAAGACTCATGAATTGGGGCCTATGAGTCAGTGTTGTCCAAATTAACAATTGGACTGCACTCGGATGAGGAAAACGGATATGTGATTGGAGCCTGAGTGATATTGAATTATATACATCCCCTAGCAAAAATTATGGAATCACCGGGCTCGGAGGATGTTCATTCAGTTGTTTAATGTTGTTGAAAAAAAGCAGATCACAGACATGGCACAAAACTAAAGTCATTTCAAATGGCAACTTTATGGCTTTAAGAAACACTAAAAGAAATCAAGAAAAAAAATGTGGTACTCAGTAAGGGTAATTTTTTTCAGACCAAGCAGAGGGAAAAATTCATGGAATCACTCAATTCTGAGGAAAAAATTATGGAATCATGAAAAACAAACACACAAAAGAACACTCCAATACATCACTAGTATTTTATTGCACCACCTCTGGCTTTAATAACAGCCTGCAGTCTCTGAGGCATGGACTTAATGAGTGACAAACAGTACTCTTCATCAATCTGGCTCTAACTTTCTCTGATTGCTGTTGCCAGATCAGCTTTGCAGGTTGGAGCCTTGTCATGGACCATTTTCTTCAACTTCCACCAAAGATTTTCAATTGGATTTAGATCAGGACTATTTGCAGGCCATGACATTGGCCTTATGTGTCTTCTTTCAAGGAATGTTTTCACAGTTTTTGCTCTATTGCAGGATGCATTATCATCTTGATAAGAAAACTGTCCAAAATATCAATGTAAACTTGGGCATTTATTGAAGATGTAATGACAGCCATCTCCCCAGTGCCTTTACCTGACATGCAGCCCCATATCATCAATGACTGTGGAAATTTGCATGTTCTCTTCATGCAGTCATCTTTATAAATCTCATTGGAACGGCACCAAACAAAAGTTCCAGCATCATCACCTTGCCCAATGCAGATTCGCGATTCATCACTGAATATGACTTTCATCCAGTCATCCACAGTCCACGATTGCTTTTCCTTACCTCATTGTAACCTTGTTTTTTTCTGCTTAGGTGTTAATGATGGCTTTTGTTTAGCTTTTCTGTATGTAAATCCCATTTCCTTTAGGCGGTTTCTTACAGTTCGGTCACAGACATTGACTCCAGTTTCCTCCCATTCGTTCCTCATTTGTTTTGTTGTGCATTTCCTGTTTTGGAGACATATTGCTTTAAGTTTCCGGTCTTGACGCTTTGATGTCTTCCTTGGTCTACCAGTATGTTTGCCTTTAACAACCTTCCCATATTGTTTGTATTTGGTCCAAATTTTAGACACAGCTGACTGTGAACAACCAACATCTTTTGCAACATTGCGTGATGATTTACCTACTTTTAAGAGTTTTATAATCCTCTCCTTTGTTTCAATTGACATCTCTCGTGTTTTAGCCATGATTCATGTCAGTCCACTTGGTGCAACAGCTCTCCAAGGTGTGATCACTTCTTTTTAGATGCAAACTAACGAGCTCATCTGATTTGATGCAGGTGTTAGTTTTGGAAATTACAATTTACAGGGTGATTACATAATTTTTTCCTCAGAATTGAGTGATTCCATATTTTTTCTCTCTTCTTGGTCTGAAAAAAATTACCCTTACTGAGTACCACATTTTTTTATTGATTTCTTTTAGTGTTTCTTAAAGCCATAAAATTGCCATTTGAAATGACTTTAGTTTTGTGCCATGTCTTCGATCTGCTCCTTTTCAACAACATTAAACAACTGAATGAACATCCTCCGAGCCCAGTGATTCCATAATATTTGCCAGGGGTTGTAGTACTTATTACCGTATATAGTATCCTTTAGTTATTTCTATTCTTTACTAGAAAATTTTTCTGCTGTTATTTTACTTCTCCACAATACATTCTCCTGGTGGAAAGCTGAACTTCCGTCATTTATTTCTACCAGGTAATGTCAGATTTCCATTGTTCATTAAGGATCTAAACTGTTTAAACACTTATTAAACCAGTTCCTGTCTTCCCTCTCCTGCCCAGGATTTTGCCTCTGCAGCCTCTAATGACGGCTTCTCATGCCAACAGGGAGTATATCAGCCTACTAATTATAAACCAGCAAGCCTCAGCATTAACAAGCCCAAACAATGGCCACATTCTGTCACTGAGATACCATCCTGAACACACTGTCACTCTATAGTCTCCCCTCTATACCAGTGATTGCTGTATTGTGGGAAAAAAATCACTACCAGACCAATAAACCATTCAATGAGTCGTCGGGGGGACTAAAAACACCAGAGAATCCTGTGTGAAGAATCATATTAAAACTATTGTATTCTTATTATTTATATTTAGAGCACTATTGATTCCATCGGTGCTGTACATATGAAGGGGTTACATATAAGATATAAACATAAATTACAATGAACAAACTAACAATGACAGACTGGACCAGAGGAGAGAGGAACCTGCCCTCGTGGGCTTACAGTCTACAGGACAATGGGGAAGACGACAGTAGGGTGAGGGGGTTGCAGCAGCTTCGGTGGTGGTCAGGAGGCAGCGGCATCATTGCAGGTTGTAAAGTTTCTTCAAAAATATTAAGATTTAAGAGTCCTCAGTGGTTAATACCTTTTAATAGCTAACTGAAAAGAAGGTAACAAATTGCAAGCTTTCGAGACTACTCAGGTCTATTCCTCAGGCATGGAATCTATCTACTGGCTAACATGGTACAAAGATATATAAGTTTCTTGAAGAGATGGATTTTCAAGTTTCGTCTGAAAGATTCCAATACTAATAACAATCAAACATGTTGGGGCACCGAATTCTAGATGATGGAATTGGGAGAAGTCTAGGAGGCCGTTAGGTGAGGAACATATAAATGTGGAGGAGAGAAGGAGGTCTTGGGAGGACTGGGGAGTACGTGTGGGTAGGTATTGGTCGATTAGATTGGAGATGTACGGAGGAGACAGGTTATGGATGGCTTTGTAGGTCAATGTTAGCAGTTTGAACTGGATTTGTTGGGGAAATGGAAGCCAATGAAGGGATTTGTAGAGGGCAGAAGTGGATGAGCAGCGAGGAGAGAAGTGGACTAGTCGGACAGCGGAGTAAGGAAGGACTGGAGAGGTGCGAGAGTGTTAGCAGGAAGGCTACAGAGGAGGAAATTGCAGTAGTTGAGGCGGGAGATGATGAGGGCATGCACTAGCATTTTAATACTAAAATATACATATACATTAAGGGTTCAGGAATGGATGGATGAAGGATTCTGGAAATATTTTGAGTTGTAGGTGGCCGGAGGTGGCACGAGATTGGATGTGTGTATTTAAGGACAAGGCAGAGTCAAGGGTTACTCCGAGGTAGCGGACTTCCGGTACTGTGGAGAGTGTGGTGTCATTAATTGTGATAGATCTGGTGGGGGAGTTGAGTGAGCTGGAGGAAAGATGATGAGTTCAGTTTTGTTCACACTGAGCTTTAGGAACTACAAGCATATATCTAAAAGATGTAAGTACTGGCTGTCCGACAGTCTATTGCCTTCCACAAATGTAACATGCACCTAGTCACATTCGAAGAAAACTTAACAGACATAGGAAAAACCCACGAAAAATGGGCACATGTCCTTACCATGCCAACACCGCTGTTCTGATCAATAACTTTTCAGAAGCAACAAGAAGGGCGCATTTATCATGACACTTTTTAAACCACTGGTCTGAAACACATAAAGGGCTTGTTCACATGTTGCTTTTTTGCCATGTTTTTTTCCCCGCATGTTTTTTCTGCAGAAAAAAAGCATCGTTTTACAGCACCATTAGATTTTCTGAAATCTCATGCACACACTGCTTATTTTTTCCTTCCAGATTTGAACCTTCAGAGCGGTTTTTCCGCAGTGTTTTTCACCTATTTAAATAAATGCGTAAAAAAAACGCAAGTAAAAACGCATAAAAAATCCACTCAAAATCTCAAATAGTAAACGTGTTTGTATACCAGAATATTACACACACAAAAAAAAAATACTCAGCATGCTCCTGGTATGGTTTATTCACTGGTGTTTTTCCTATAAGATTTTGTATAGGATTTGAAACACATGTTTAAACGCAATGAAAAACACTTAAAATTCAAATTTTTTTTAGCAGCATTTTTACATTTTTTTTCAAAGGCATTCAGAGTATTAGGGTGCTTTCACATTGTGTTTGTGGGTACTCTCGGGACATACTTCTGAACCCCACCCCCCACAAATCGGGGCCATAGACTGTAATGGTGACGGCTGAGCGAACGGGCGCTCCGACGTGCACCATTTTAGGAAGTGTGCGCCTACAGGAGGCAGACAGGATACGGATGGTCCGTGTGCTGTGTAATTTTTATCTTGTACCCATAGACTTGCATTGGCGAGGCTTGTCCGATATGTGCGGCCACTAGCAGCATGCTGCGATTTTTTTCTTAGTCCGACCCGAGCTGAGAAACAATAGTCAGAGTGCAATCCGATTTTATTGTCGGATTGCACTCGTCCAATTTATACGCAGATTAGTATGAGCCCTCGGGTTAGGGCTACAGTGCAAAAATTTGGAGAAAAATCACAAACAACCTTGTAACTTATAACATTTGTCAAATGGTCAGATTCAGGTTTGGCGCACACTGAATGTATATATGTTATGTTCTGCTACCAAAGCTAAGGAAAGAGAGGAGATCTGTCCCTACTATAGGACTCAGCTGAATCCCTACGATGTAACAGGGAACCTGATCCTGCGATCAGACCTGCTAAAGTCCTAATCTAGTCTGTACGGAGACCTATAGATGTGGGGAGGGAATCCCTACAAGTACTAAGGACTGGGAGGAATATGGGACACCTCCTAACAGAAATAGTAGCAGACAGACGAACAAACAAAATAGATAGAACATAGAGGTCCGTAGACCAAGCAAACTAACAGAGTTAGATACAGAGCACAGGCTAGCTAGAAAGTAGATATACAATGAAGTCCAGCAAAGCCAGAAGGGCGGAGCAGGATTAAATAGGCCAACAAGGTCATGTGACCAGCAAAGGAAAAAAAACCTAACAGCAAGGTTCTAACAGTACCCCCCCTTCTAAGAGGATCCTCCGGATCCCCTAGGACCAGGCTTATCAGGAAATCTCCTGTGAAACGCTCTGATAAGTCTGGACGCGGAAACATCATCTGACCTCACCCAAGAGTTATCCTCGGGTCCGAAACCTTTCCAGGCCACAAGATACTGCAAACTACCTCTATACCGTCTAGCGTCAAGGATGCGAGAAATTTCATATTCCCCGTCCTCCACCACCGGAGGAACAGAGGCAGAGGCGTCACCATCCGACACAACAGCTTTTTTTAACAGAGAGACATGAAAGACCGGATTAATTCTCCAGGAGGTAGGAACCTCCAACCTAACAGCAGATTGGTTGACAACCTGAAGCACCTTAAAGGGCCCTACAAACTTGGGACCCAATTTCTTAGAAGGAATCCTCAACCGCAGATTCCTAGAGGACAACCAAACCATGTCACCAACAGCGAACAAAACCTCCTGTCGTTTCCTATCAAAGTAGTCTTTAGATTTTCTGTTGGCCTCCTGAAGATTACCACGCACATCCGTCCAAACTCTTTCCAAATCACTGGAAAAATTCTCCTCCTCAGGCACCTCTGCTCCCATCCTTATGCAGCCTGATGTTACTGGGCACTGTTTTTCTCGCGGTTTAATTTCTCCGTTACTTACATCCCTGGTACTAAGAATGTTAAGGCGGATGCCTTGTCTCGCAGTTTTTCTCCCATAGTCGGTGCTGAGAAAGAGGAAAACATTTTACAAGAAGGTGTTGTGATAGCTGCTTTAGACTCCGTTTTGGAAGATGAGATTCTTAAAGCTCAGGAGAATGCCCCATCTAACACTCCTCATGGGAGGTTGTTTGTGCCACTGTTAGAACCTTGCTGTTAGGTTTTTTTTCCTTTGCTGGTCACATGACCTTGTTGGCCTATTTAATCCTGCTCTGCCCTTCTGGCTTGGCTGGACTTACTGTTATGTTCTGCTACCAAAGCTAAGGAAAGAGAGGAGATCTGTCCCTACTATAGGACTCAGCTGAATCCCTACGATGTAACAGGGAACCTGATCCTGCGATCAGACCTGCTAAAGTCCTAATCTAGTCTGTACAGAGACCTATAGATGTGGGGAGGGAATCCCTACAAGTACTAAGGACTGGGAGGAATATGGGACACCTCCTAACAGAAATAGTAGCAGACAGACGAACAAACAAAATAGATAGAACATAGAGGTCCGTAGACCAAGCAAACTAACAGAGTTAGATACAGAGCACAGGCTAGCTAGAAAGTAGATATACAATGAAGTCCAGCAAAGCCAGAAGGGCGGAGCAGGATTAAATAGGCCAACAAGGTCATGTGACCAGCAAAGGAAAAAAAACCTAACAGCAAGGTTCTAACAATATATGTATCTATGTAGAAAGAGGGCCACTGCACAAATGTTTATGGTGCGGTTCTCATGAGTCATCATCCGCCCAGACTGTGGTCACCTTCGGGATCAGGTGATCTGTACACTTCTGCTAATAGAGATCTGCACTTTGTGTAGTCGCAGAGATATTTTCTTAGGAGAGGGGAACATGTTTCCACCTTGGTAATGTCAGAAACATGATATCACTTCTGTATTAAAGACAGTAATAATTTTCTATATTCATAGTCTGCACTCGGCTCTGAATGAGGGGACAATGTGCAGCAAGCGACTGTTAGCCATTGTTATCGTTCATTAACTGTTTGTAGTCCAGGTAATGTGATCCCTGCTGCAAATGGAGCATATCAAAAAGGTCTCCACTGCTCATCACACAGAGAAACCCTCTGGAAGTACAGTATAATGGCCAGTTCTGTCATGTTCCTACCTTTACTATTCAGCCAGGTTGCTATTATCATTGAGGATTAGGCTCAGCAGACATATGTGGTACTAGATGTACACAGCTTTACTGTACAGCTATATTATACATCCGCCACTGACATATATCGAGGGGGAAATCATGGAATTATTAGACATTTTTCATTCAGGAATCTACACAGGCAGAAATGTTGCAGATTTTACCTGTACAATTGTGCAGATAAATTACACAGCACTAGTCGTGTGGTTGGTTTACAGCACTAGACGTGTGGATGGTTTACAGCACTAGACGTGTGGATGGTTTACAGCACTAGACGTGTAGATGGTTTACAGCACTAGTCATGTGGATGGTATACAGCACTAGACGTGTGCATGATTTACAGCACAAGATGTGTGGATGGTTTACAGCACTAGTCGTGTGGATGGTTTACAGCACTAGACGTGTGAATGGTTTACAGCACTAGTCATGTGGATGGTTTACAGCACTAGTCATGTGGATGGTTTACAGCACTAGTCGTGTGGATGGTTTACAGCACTAGACGTGTGGATGGATTACAGCACTAGTCGTGTGGATGGCTTACAGTACTAGTCGTGTGGGTGGTTTACAGCACTAGTCATGTGGATGGTTTACAGCACTAGTCATGTGGATGGTATACAGCACTAGTCATGTGGATGGTATACAGCACTAGTCATGTGGATGGTTTACAGCACTAGTCGTGTGGATGGTTTACAGCACTAGACATGTGCATGGTTTACAGCACTAGACATGTGGATGGTTTACAGCACTAGTCGTGTGGTTGGTTTACAGCACTAGACATGTGGATGGTTTACAGCACTAGTCGTGTGGATGGTTTACAGCACTAGTCATGTGGTTGGTTTACAGCACTAGACGTGTGGATGGTTTACAGCACTAGTCATGTGGATGGTATACAGCACTAGTCGTGTGGATGGTATACAGCACTAGTCATGTGGATGGTATACAGCACTAGACGTGTGCATGATTTACAGCACAAGATGTGTGGATGGTTTACAGCACTAGTCGTGTGGATGGCTTACAGTACTAGTCGTGTGGGTGGTTTACAGCACTAGTCATGTGGATGGTTTACAGCACTAGTCATGTGGATGGTATACAGCACTAGTCATGTGGATGGTATACAGCACTAGTCATGTGGATGGTTTACAGCACTAGTCGTGTGGATGGTTTACAGCACTAGACATGTGCATGGTTTACAGCACTAGACATGTGGATGGTTTACAGCACTAGTCGTGTGGTTGGTTTACAGCACTAGACATGTGGATGGTTTACAGCACTAGTCGTGTGGATGGTTTACAGCACTAGTCATGTGGTTGGTTTACAGCACTAGACGTGTGGATGGTTTACAGCACTAGTCATGTGGATGGTATACAGCACTAGTCGTGTGGATGGTATACAGCACTAGTCATGTGGATGGTATACAGCACTAGACGTGTGCATGATTTACAGCACAAGATGTGTGGATGGTTTACAGCACTAGTCGTGTGGATGGTTTACAGCACTAGACGTGTGAATGGTTTACAGCACTAGTCATGTGGATGGTTTACAGCACTAGTCATGTGGATGGTTTACAGCACTAGTCGTGTGGATGGTTTACAGCACTAGACGTGTGGATGGATTACAGCACTAGTCGTGTGGATGGCTTACAGTACTAGTCGTGTGGGTGGTTTACAGCACTAGTCATGTGGATGGTTTACAGCACTAGTCATGTGGATGGTATACAGCACTAGTCATGTGGATGGTATACAGCACTAGTCATGTGGATGGTTTACAGCACTAGTCGTGTGGATGGTTTACAGCACTAGACATGTGCATGGTTTACAGCACTAGACATGTGGATGGTTTACAGCACTAGTCGTGTGGTTGGTTTACAGCACTAGACATGTGGATGGTTTACAGCACTAGTCGTGTGGATGGTTTACAGCACTAGTCATGTGGTTGGTTTACAGCACTAGACGTGTGGATGGTTTACAGCACTAGTCATGTGGATGGTATACAGCACTAGTCGTGTGGATGGTATACAGCACTAGTCATGTGGATGGTATACAGCACTAGTCATGTGGATGGTTTACAGCACTAGTCGTGTGGATGGTTTACAGCACTAGACATGTGCATGGTTTACAGCACTAGACATGTGGATGGTTTACAGCACTAGTCGTGTGGTTGGTTTACAGCACTAGACATGTGGATGGTTTACAGCACTAGTCGTGTGGATGGTTTACAGCACTAGTCATGTGGTTGGTTTACAGCACTAGACGTGTGGATGGTTTACAGCACTAGTCATGTGGATGGTATACAGCACTAGTCGTGTGGATGGTATACAGCACTAGTCATGTGGATGGTATACAGCACTAGTCATGTGGATGGTTTACAGCACTAGTCGTGTGGATGGTTTACAGCACTAGACATGTGCATGGTTTACAGCACTAGACATGTGGATGGTTTACAGCACTAGTCGTGTGGTTGGTTTACAGCACTAGACATGTGGATGGTTTACAGCACTAGTCGTGTGGATGGTTTACAGCACTAGTCATGTGGTTGGTTTACAGCACTAGACGTGTGGATGGTTTACAGCACTAGTCATGTGGATGGTATACAGCACTAGTCGTGTGGATGGTATACAGCACTAGTCGTGTGGATGGTTTACAGCACTAGTCATGTGGATGGTATACAGCACTAGTCGTGTGGATGGTATACAGCACTAGACGTGTGGATGGTTTACAGCACTAGACGTGTGGATGGTTTACAGCACTAGTCGTGTGGTTGGTTTACAGCACTAGTCATGTGGATGGTATACAGCACTAGACGTGTGCATGATTTACAGCACTAGACGTGTGGATGGTTTACAGCAATAGTCGTGTGGTTGGTTTACAGCACTAGTCGTGTGGGTGGTTTACAGCACTAGTCATGTGGTTGGTTTACAGCACTAGACGTGTGCATGGTTTACAGCACTAGACATGCGGATGGTTTACAGCACTAGTCGTGTGGTTGGTTTACAGCACTAGTCATGTGGTTGGTTTACAGCACTAGACGTGTGGACGGTTTATTGCACAATTTATGTGGATGGGTGCACAGTGATATTCCGGAGATCTTATGACAGAGCATCCCGACATCAGACACAGAAAGGTGACACCCGCGACATTTTCCACCCCTTCGGTTGTCTGTGGTCTCCCCTTTTTCCGGGAGGCTCCTGGATGTAGCGGAGGTGACTATTCTACCTGTCAGCTAATACCAGCAGGTGTATAGTGTGACACCGCACACGACTCATCGGGGACGATTCATCGCTGAATTTTCGCCTTTTTTATATTCTCTTTTTTTGCTGGATTTTTATCTGCAGAATTTATATATTTTGCACCTTTTTTCAGCTTTTTTCTGTCCTGTTCGCCTCTGTGGGCCGTGTTAGCCAATTCCAGGTGTTTTCACCTAATTCATCCATTGCGATTTCTTAAAAACAATTTTTTTGGCTCAAAGGTTCTCCATTAACCCCTGATATATTTTTTGTATTTATTTGTATTTTTTGCACGGATTAAGACCAACATTCCGCATGTCAAAGAATAATACCATGTTTAATGCTAAAAAGGCGCAAAAGAGCAAAAAAACCAAAACCCCACGTTTGAATTTGCCGTTTGTATTTACCATTTAATGTATGTGGGGTCAAATCTGCTAAGGCAAAAAGAAAGGCAACGTAGAAAAATGACTTAAAAAAACCGTAAATGATGAATGGTGTGAACGTTGGTTGCTTGTCATTCGACCCCATAATTGAGTTGCCTATTAGGGTTCCCGGAAAGCTGAGTGACCCCTGAAGGGAGCTGCATATATCTATATGAGAGGGCAGGTACTTATATTACAGGCAGCGGATCGATGCCTCCATGACACTGACAGCTCAGGGCTGAGCGATGACAGCGCTGTCACTGGTCACCATGGAGACGCTGCCTCCTGCTCGCTCTCAGCACGCCGCTCTAAAGTCTCTAGGACGACGGCATCACGTGATGCGGCTGGGGCGCTCGCTGATTGGTCAGCACTCGCCGGAGCGGGCAGATTGAATACACCGGTTTGAGTTTAGCAATGATCAGAGGCAGCGGGAGCTCCCCGGCCATGTACACCGCCAGCCTGCGCCCGACACCCGCTCCTCCTGCACGGGTGCAGGCAATCAGCATTTCTCATCATCTTCTAATAAATAGCGGGTGTGCGGGCTGGTGAGGCAGAGCGCTGTACGGTGAGACAGGAGGACGGAACAGCTGATTGGCCAGCGGTAAGGATCGGCTGCAGCCCGTGCTGAGTGGTGTGTAGTTATTTGTGCAGTTAACTGCTGATGTGCACCCAGGCAGACAGAGAAGCTGCTAATACAAGGCTATGCCCAGCGGTTCACTGCCGCCCCCTGGCATCATGATCATGTCCTGGCACAGGGTGGGCTTGTTGGGTTTTGATGCCCATGAGTAGCAAACTGATGCTGATCGTGTGTATATTTCTGTTTTGATGAAGGTGGGCATCTAGGGGGTACATGCCCTTGGTGCCAATAAGTCTCTGGCTGTGTATAGTAGCTGGGCACAGAGTGAGCAGCACTGCTCCAGGGCTGTGAAATTGGGGTTTCAAAACACCCAACAAACCTGTCCTATGCTAATAAGGGGTGGGCAAAAGTACACTTATTGTCCTAGTCATGTGTTGCTTTAATGCAAATACTGATTGTCTTGTCCCCCATGCTTGGGCCCTTCCGTTCTTCTCCAGTACACTTAAAAATAAAATACTTTCCCATGCTGCATGGTATCCTATAGCTGGCTGTTGTGGTGGTACAGGCAGTGCAAGATGTCACTGGTAAGCAGATGTCTGCTGCTGGCCTGATTGGCAACATGTAGGTGACACTAGTGTTGGTGGGGGCCCCCCCCCCTCCCACATAGGCCTGACCTTCAACTGTAAACCGGTAGAGGGGGTTTTGAGTGCTCCCTCTGGCATTTGTGCCAGAGACTTGTCACCACTGATCTATTAGCTTCTACCAATGTATTTTTTTTTAAGTTTATCAACTTTTAAAAATGTATGTATTTCTTACTTTTTTTTTTTTTTTTTTTTTTCCTTGGCTCCATGTGAACCCTGCTGCTGTGTGCAGTAGATCTGTCACTGCTTGGTGCCAGGATTATGTGTTTGCATGTGTCCAGACCTAAGTTCTCTAGAATCTTTCTTTATCACCATGTGAAAGTTACTAAAAAACCTCTAACTCTGAATCTTGTGCTGATCTAAATGTTGTATGACCTTCATATTACAGATCACTGTGTAGCAGGTAGGTAAATCCCTCTTGGGTTGGGGGAGGATGGTAGCAGGAATGTTGCTTGTTTAGACCTGGTAATTATGCTGCTCGGATGTCCAGTGTGCTGCTCACTGGCAGGTGCCACACACCATGGTGACAGTTGGCTTTGTAGGTTGAGGTCTTTGGTTATCGGCTGCCATTTCTGTTAATGGCTGGATATGTTACCTCAGCGAAGCAAAGTCTCATCATGACCTGACCTTGGTTGGTCTCCTAACTCTGTAGCTATAAGGTACTGTAATTTCTGTTACAGTAACTCTCCGTGAGCTCATTATTCTGAGGCTGTAACTGCACACAACTTAAAGTCTCAAGTGTGTATGGTGGCTAATGGAAAAACATCATGCTGGCTGTGTCCAGTAGCAGAACGATGGATGAGATTTGATCAAATCCACCATGTAATGCAGGGTTTCCCACACCCCAGTCCTCACACCCCCAACATGTATTGCACAGGTGGTGGAATGAAGGCATCTGAAACTGTTCAGGTTCTTGCCTGTATGAACCTGATGTGTTGGGGGCTGTGCTGATGGAGCTTGGGAAATGCTGATGTGAGTGAACTGGTGCTACGAGCTTGTTATCCACCACATGCAAATTTGTATTGTGGATTTCACCTGCTAGAACCCACAGCTGCCAATCATCAGGATTTCTTAAGCTAAACTTGAGCATGAGAGAGATATATATAATTTTTTTTTTTCTTCCCCCTAGTTGCAGTCTTGGTCTGACTGGAAATGCATCGCAATAGTTCATCCAATATCCAATTTGTTGGAAACACCAGCATGGGAGGCTTTGACTACCACAAAAACCTTTCTTTACCAAAAGTGGAGGTATTTGCTCAGACAAATCTGCTCCTGCCTCCACAGCAGATACAGAGAACAGTGCTTGGTGTCATCAGTGAAAATGATCAGCGCCAGAGGTCACTGAGCCAGGTAAGTCTATATACTGCCAGGTGTCATCCATGCCAGTGCACCAGGGGCAAACTTGATTTAAAATGTATATCTGGACTTCAAATTACAATGTGGATATTCACTTTTATGGTCTACACAAACTGATGGCAGCAAGATCTATTGTCGCCAGGAATCCACTCACATGCTGGATGTGTCATAGCCATCAGGTTCCTAACCAGGGGCTACAGGAGGCTGGTGGTTGTGACCTCCTCATGGTGGTCTTGGGCCCAATAGAGCTTCCCTGGTGCAGTTTCTCAGTGACTATCTTATCTCCAGGACTTGCTACTAGTTGTACATTGTAAATGGAAATCCCATTTTAATTGTTGATATGAGGTCCAATTTAACATCCACCAAAATGACTTTTCTAGTATTGCTGGGCTTTCTGTGGTTTCCATCTCCTAAAATATCTTGGCAATCTGCCTTTGAGGACCTGACCTGGGTCCACCACTGATCTGAGAATGTAGGGCTTGCAGTGCTGGACCAACACAAGTTTCTTCTTTCTTGCAATCAGAGATTGGACCCCTTACAAATCACTGACTGTATTTTAGCAATACGACATTACTTTGAGATTAGGGAGTTCTACACTTGGTGCATGGTCTGCTGTAAAAATGAAGGAGTACATCTGCACATGTGATCACTTCACCTTATAGGAACATGGTCCTATTATTGGGATGAATGCAGGGACCTGTGTCTACTGGACCTCTGTCCTGTGTATAATGAATACTATGAATGTTCAAACAGTCAAAACATCAAGTGAGAACACTGCATCTTATGGTTGTGGTCCTGATGTCTTATGATTAACCCTTTCTTCTCTCTACACTTAACACTTTCACTATTCACTCTTCTAGGGTACCGCAGTAGTAAAACCTGCATGTGGCAGTGAGAATGTGTTTCCTCTTCCTGGCAAAGTCTTCACTGGTGATGCATCTGCGGTGGTCCCCAAGCCGTACTTTACCATCTATGTGGATGAACCAGAGGGTAAACCAAGGAATGGCTCATTTCAAGTAGCACTTCGAAGTGTGGAACAAGCTGAGGCCAGTATGACAAAACAGAAGTTCCAACTGGTACTTGATGTCAGTGCAGGTTTGTATCTTCTCTGGGGTCCTGGTTTGTAGACTGTATGGTCCACACAAGATTAATTTTTTTTCTTGTACAAACGTAGCCTCCCCGATGATGATGGACACAACACTACAACATCAGCCTGAAGAGATGGTTTCTGAAACAGACCCAGATGTTGCTGCAGTGGCAGAATACATAGATGAGATTCATCACTACCTGCGTGAAGCTGAAGTGTGTAATGGTCCTCCAGACAAACTGGTTGAGGAAAAACTTAACACCACCATTCATGTAATGTAGGAAATCTGTCAGCACATAACGACTGATCAAACCAAGCCTAGGTGCTCAGTGCACCCTTGTGTGGCTGACCAACTCAGTGCACCTAATGCCGACCTGTTCAATCTTTCTAGCCTTGACTGCTCTGGTTTTGGTCACTTTATGCTGATGGACCCACTTTAATGTTTCTGACCTCTTCCACCTAGTTTGGTGCAATACCAACTTATATTTACAGCGTTGGGCTAATTTTCCACAACGAGTTTTTGCTGTTGTAGCATTTCCAGACCTATTGGGTTAGTTTATTTTAAACGCCTACTTCTACTCTGCAATCTCCCATTGTCATGTTTTACATAAAGCTGCTCTTGTCTCTTGGTACTTCATGATATTTGGCTTTGACCACTCTATTGATGGTTAATGGGGAGGGGGGTGAATCTGCATCCCCCTCCCCAAAGAGAAAATGACATGGTGCAGCTTTCAGATATGCACTGCAGGTCAGTTTACACTGCATAATGACAGTGTTGGGTATTGGCTTTCTATAAATCCTATTCACTTTGATGTAAGATGCTGCATTTTTGTGCTATTAAAGATGCACAGCTTCAGTCATCGTGGGGACTTTCCTTTTAATCTCTTGTCAACTTAAATGCCCCTCTACCCTGAGACTGAAGTGAACATGTAACTCTTATGTAGTAGCACCTCCATGTGCTTTCTGCACATCAGAATGCCATACTGATTAGGTGGCACTTTATCAAAGACTTGGTGCTCTCCTCTTATGCCACCATGGTGACCTTTTTTTAGGAGGACAAATGCAAACCTGAGTAAAGGAGGCAAATTGTAAGCACCAGGCAGTAACATGTGAAAGGGAACCTGTCACCAGCAAAATGCAGTCCAATCTGCAGGTGGCAGGTTATAGAGGAGTAGCTTGAAATCTAGTTCTCACTAACTTTAAATGATTTAATCCTTTGATCAAGTTGGCAGCCTGATCAGTAGTAACTCTGCACACTTAAAGAAAGCAGTCACTGATGGGACCTCCCACTTGACAGAATCCCAGAGAGCAGAGGTGTAAATGATTTAAACCCAAGTTATACTGCATTTTTGCTTATTATATCATTATGCTTGGCTACCTTGCTCTATAACACTGCCTGCAGATTGGACTGCATTCTCCTGGTGATGGCTTCCCTTAAGCCCAGAGTGAAGGGACATTTTATAAAGAATTGGCAAGTCAGGTTGACATATTAAAGTACCTAAATCCTGTCCACAACCAATAGTTCCAGTAAAGATTAGGATTGCATATACATTGTGTGTGTGTATACTACACTTTTTTTTCTGAAGGCACACACTATAATTTATGATGCTAGTTACATGTCCATGATTTATTAACAAACATTGTCTGTGAACACTGAACAGACAAGTGTATGAAAATCAAAGTACAGAGTCTTCAGGCCTGTGAAATGTGTACAGTACAGATTTGTCTAAAATGCCAGCTGAGAAACTTTGCAAATGACTTAAAGGGGTATTCCCATCTCCCAAGGTCCTATCACTACACGTAGTAGGTGTAATAACAAATGCCTACAATCAAATGTAGTAGTCTTTCGTATTCACTTTTGCCCAATGTAGGACACTACAGTAGCTTGGGTATTGGTGGTTATGACCAGTAACGGCTAACTATCACTAGTCATAACCATAGATACCTAGAGTTTCAATGCCCTACACATGGGGTAAGCAACATTGCAAATAAGAACTATACTACATTTCTAATTAAAGAAATTTGCTATTACATCTACTACATACTGTATTAAGAATACCCACTTAAGCCTTGTGATCATCACTCCAAAACCTTTAACAAGCTAGTTGCACTTAACTATTTCAGACAAAGCTGCTACAATTTCCCCTCTAGTGTAATGATTTCTATAAAACATTCAGGAGGCTTTTAAAAAATAAAAAAAAAAAACAAAAAAAAAACCTCAATCCTTGTAATACACCTGCACTGACCATAATGTTGCATTGCCAACTTCAGCTCTTGCATATGCTGTACCATGAGGACTACTGGCATTTAAGGCTTCTGAAATATGCTTAAAACAAGTGATTTTATAAAACTTGATTCAAAGTATAAATTTACTGTAGTCCGCACATAAAGGTCAATGGTGTCATCAGACTAACATTTACAGAATGACCTGCTCAGCTGTACTATGGCTAATATCTATGCATTAAAACTACTCTTAAACTAGTAAATGCATTTGTTAAATGTTACTTGAACTTAATGTATTCACAGCTTACTTTCACCCTTTAATAGATTAAACATAGGCCGAAGCCCTATTACATGAGGAAGCAGCCTGACATCACTTCCACCATGAGGACCATATTGGTGGATTGGCTTGCTGAAGTCCGAGAAGAGTACAAGCTTCGTAGTGAAACCCTGTTTCTTGCAATCAACTACCTGGACAGGTTTCTGTCTTGTATGTCTGTATTGAGGGGGAAGCTGCAGCTTGTGGGAACAGCTGCCATCCTCCTGGCCTCGTAAGTGTCCCCAACACCCGATTCAATGTAACCAATAGCTAGACTAGCTATCTGCAATCCTTAACTTGTAGTGACTGTTAGGCTGTGTGCCCACGATGCATTTTTAAGCGTTTCCGCAGCAGCAAAAAACGCTGCTTAAATGCATGGTAGAAGGCCTGCCATGTTCCCCAATGATCCGCATGTGCTGTGCACATGCTGCAGAAACTTCCGCTGCGGGTTATCACTGCGGAAAAACACAGCACTAGCAGTTATTTTGCGGAAGCATTTTCACTGCCATTGACTTGCATTGGAACTCTTGGATTCTGCATCTGTAGATGCAGAATCCAAGCATTTCAATGTGCAGATAGTACCTGGGTCTGGAGGACAGGAGACTCTCCTCCGGACCCAGGTACCATAGAACTTGTGGAAGAAAAATCAGATTTACCTTCTGATGGCCCGCGGTTGACTGAAGGACCTGCGCTGATGTCAGTCATGTGATGACAGGTCCTTCAGTGTACCACGAGCTGCTGGCAAGCCAGGACTGATCAGGGCAAGACTGCGGGGGCCACCAGAAGGTTAATTATAAATTTATTTTTTATCATGCTTTACTGTCACACTATATAAATCCATGCTGTTTGTATGGATTTATATAGTGTGACCAAGTTGTCAAGCACTTTCCAAGTGATGCTAAAATCACTTGGAAAGTGCTTGTCAACCCGCAAGGGAGATGCAGAAATGCTCAGTAAAAAATCCTGAGCATTTCTGCATCGTGGGCACACAGCCTAAGAAGTCATCTGCTCTTAATTTGGTCTTGTACATGGGAGAACTGTTGGCAAACTATCAGCAGATGGCTATCTATGATGTGCCAAGGAGAATCTAGTGAGCACATTGTAGACTGGGGAGGGGTCAGATGACAACGGCAGGGTCCAAACCGTGCTTATATTTTGTGGGGGTCCTTCAGGAGGCCCCCTGCTTCTGTGACAATACAATGACAGCCCTCTATCACTGCCTCACAGGAACATAACCTCTTACATTAACTGCTAATGCCTTGAGTCTAATGGTTAAAATGTTAATCAGAGCTAACACTAATCAGTTACAGCCAACAATCATAGGACAGGGGTGGGTTCAGATTGGTTTGCTCCATGATGAAGTTTAATGTTAAGGTGTCCTTTAACCCCTTCTATTACACATTAAACTTCAATCTGCAAGTCTTATGCACTTTTGATTTTTCACAACCCTGCAAGACATAATGTCCATGTTCTCATGCTGTAATGCATGCTGGATGCAGGCTGTATATCTATAGTGCTACTGTCTTAACTTCATGTTCATGTCTCAGCACAGCTCTGCTACTGCTTTCCTTATCTATATTTTCTCTGCCCTCCCTGAGACTGTACATTTGTTCTCTCCTATCCTGTTGCCATCAAAAGCCAGTTTAACACATCTGACTGGTTTGTACACTCAATGTGACACCACCTAAAATTGGGAGGGATCAACTTCCCACAGGGGCCATATTTGATCTGTAGCAGTTTTGCAAAAGCACTAGGGTATAAAGAACTTGTAGAAAAGTTAATGACTCTCTAGAAAGCTGCTTATCTAACGGTCACCAGGTTTTTCCATATAACCTACAGCCACCACCTTTCAGCCGTGGTATAGCATCTGGGAAGTCTCCAAGCTGCCCTGCCAAAGACCTTTATTATACTCCTATGGGTCACTGGTCTTGCTCCTTTCTTCACCACCATCCTCTTTATCTGCTTCTTGTGGATGACACGTCTTACATTATCCAGTGTCGTCCGTCCTGTTCTCCCCCCTTCTTCCGCTCCTGCGCAGGTGCACTTCTCGGCCCTACTGAGGGCAGAGCGCATGCACACTTCAGTACTTTGTGCTGCCTTAAGCAGGGCTGAGAAGTGCATTTGTGGGACACTGGATGACATAGGATGTCATCCGCACAGGAGGACTATGATGGCAGGAAGAGTAGGTCCTGGACCAAGACAGTGAGGCACACCAGACTGCCCCATAGGTGAGTAGAGGGTTTACTTTGCAAGGTGGCTTGGAGACTTGTACACAGCATTCTGGAATGCTGTAACAGGGCTGAAAGTTGGGGGGGGGGGGGGGGGGGGGTGCAGGTAATATGGGAAAGCTGGTGACTGGCTCCCTTAAGTTTTAAAATAAGCTAACTTTTTTTTTTCTGCACTCTGGAAATGCTATGCAACATCATACCTGTCCCAAATAACACCAGTCTCTCATTCTAGCAAATATGAGGAGATCTACCCTCCGGATGTGGATGAGTTTGTGTACATCACTGATGACACCTACACAAAGAATCAGCTTCTGCGCATGGAGCACCTGCTGCTCAAGGTCTTGGCCTTTGATCTGACTGTCCCAACAATTAATCAGTTCCTCCTGCAGTATATTCACAAGCAAAGTGGTGGCACAAGGGCTGAACACCTAGCAATGGTAATGTCTATAGCGTGCACTCTAATTCCTAACACTAGGTTGTTCATATAGCCAGCTTGTATCCAGAATACTTGTCTGACTCAAATCCTTGCAGTAACTTTAGTGATTCATTCAAACGTATCTTTCCTCTTTTCCAGTACATGGCAGAGCTTACACTTCTCCAGGAAGAGCCTTTCTTGAAGTATCTTCCATCAGTAACAGCAGCTGCTGCTTATGCCCTTGCCAACTATACAATAAACCAACATTTTTGGGTGAGTGGAACTAACTGTAAATGTAGTGGTGTCCAAAGGGAATTTCTGTACTCGTTGTGCCACCTGATAGTGCTTTAAGTTATAGTAATGCAGCTCGCAAAAGGGGCTTCATGGGCTGCAATAAGTCTAGCTTCTCAACCCTTTTTTTTAATCCCTTAACCACATATGTCTCTTTACTGACCTGAGATGTGAAAAATACAGCCGCTGTACACTATAGCTGGTATTCTCCTGCATCAGCTATGATTGGTGGCTGCAGACCATGGCTATTTAACCCCTTAGCTGCTACTGTCAATAGTGACAAAGGCATATACTGTAGATGGTTACTAAAACATGGTGGCTCCTTCTCTAGCCACATCAGCATCCTGAGATCACAATTGTGTGGTCATGTTTACCATGGACCAGTAATTGCCTCGAGTCTGCCGGCTATAGTGACCTGTTCACAAGTTGGTGACATTTATTTGTAAATGATATATTCCAGTGTTGCTTCCTAAAAAGCTGAAGGGGTTAAACTGCCTGATGGCCACTTTGAAAGATGTTGAGGGGTGCAGTTCTTAAAATGGTAACTTTTGGGGGGGGGGATTCCCGATGTGCCTTCAAAACTGAATAGGTCCCCCAATGTTTAAATTTCCATAATTTCTGCTGAAGTGTTAAACTTTTTAATAAAATGATTGGACATTCAACAAATGGTGTTTATGTAAGGTAAATGTCACTAGTGTTTTACTAATTGGTTAACAATATAAACATAATTGACAAATTTGTGAAATATCTGATTTAAAATCTGACTCTGCTCCAAAAAAGTGTGCAGTGATCATATTTCTGTGGTTACTGAAGTACAAGTACCAGCATTACACTTTAAAACTGTTAACGTTGCCTGGTGTACTGGATATCCACTTTTGGGCCAATTCCTGGCTGATGGCACGCCATTCATGTCTAATGGCACGCCATTCATGTCTAAGCAGTGACTTTTATAGTTAATCACAAATCATTTTAGATTAACCACTGCTTCTAAATGGAATTGAGGTCTGGGCGTTTCCCTGGCCATAAACCCAAAACTGTCTTGACCTAGAACTCTAGTGCCACCTATAGGAAATAACAAGCCTTGTCGCATGATCCAAAGTCATGTGATGAGGCTGTGTCTATTGACTTTTAGGCTTGTTAATTCTATAGGAGGCACTAGTGTGCTAGGTCTCTTCCTCTGAAGAACTTTGCATATTTCCCAGAGGAGCATTGCAACTTGAGCATGTCAAGGTGAGGAGACTTTTAACCAGGGCTGTGGAGTCGGTAAGCCAAAACTTCAACTCCTCAATTTCCATGACTCCAACTCCCTCATACATGGCTCATGTTTAAATGCTAAATTTACAGTAGGAAACATTCTCCTCAGTTAAGTCTAGACCCTTGGATCAGAAATAAGGCAGATATTTATAGGACATTTCATAATTTTCCCATATTCTTATAAAAAAATTCCCCACAACTGCATTGAACTACTGTACCCTATTTTAGGAGTCGGTCCATTATTTTTTTTTTTTTTTTTTTTTTTTTTTTTTTACAGACTCTCCGACTCCATAGCCCTGCTTTTAACATGTCACTTACCGCAAGGAGAAACATTACCCCTTTAAATATGGCATCAATAACTATCAGAAAACATAATCAAAGTATCTACCACTAAAGCCTAGTTGTAGTGTCCATGTTGCCTCACCTGATCCTGAACTTTCTCCCAACAGCCTGAAACTCTTCAAACTTTTACTGGCTATAGCCTGAGTGACTTGGCACCTTGTCTCGTTGACCTGCACAGAACCTGCCTCAATGCACCCAATCAAGCACAACAAGCAATCAGGGAGAAATATAAGACTCCAGAGTAAGTGCATATATAACTAAAAATCTGAAATCCCACCATCAAGATGACCAACTATAATCTTGCCTTTATCTTACAGGTACATGCAGGTTTCCCTTATGACCCTCCCTGCATCTCTTCCTCTCTGATAGAAGAACTGGAAAGTACTTGTGACTTGTGTAGCACTTACCTCTAGATCAACCATGTTGGTCTAGTTTTTAGACAGACACTGCTGGGCAAGTGTCAGACTTTCTTAAACTTTTTAATATTTGTGTCAACTATTTTTAGCATAACACTTTAACTTTATGTAACACTAGGACCATTGTAGGAGTTTGGCCTAAGCAGTCCTGTGAACCTGACTAAACTTGACTAGGAGTGGGCAAACTGCAATAGATAGTAGTAAACTGCTCTGGCCAAACACTAAAGCTAGGTTATGTTAGCTTTATTGAAGAAAAAGTCCTACTGTCACCAACATGGCATGAGAAGTAATTTGTCTTATATCTAGCAATTGCCTTTAGTAGAATAGGCTTTCATTGTCATTGACCGTCCTTGTAAGTGGTTTTTTTAATAAACTTTTATTTCACTTCTGCAAATGTCTAGTCATTCCTGAGGTTTAGTACCTTAAACCTACAATGTGACTCAGATGGGTAGTGTACCATGCCACAGACATCACAGGGTCACCTTGCCTGCTGTGCTAATGGGATCTTGGAGGTAGTAGTGGCTACATGTCTTTACACTAAAATCTGTTATGCAGGTTCATGGCATGCAGAGAGCCCATCTGGAATTTCAAACCCAACTTCCATCTGCAAAATAAGGCCTTTTTGAACATGTGTAGGCATTTTGTAGTTTTGATATGCATTCAGAATTGTCATGCCTGAAATCCCATTTCAAGTTGTCACTTAAATTTTCCCTTACAAAACACTTTTCACTTTTAAAGACCTTAAGTACAAATTTAAATTTCAACATGGGGAAAGTCCATCCCTGTAGTAAAGGTTGGCTATGAGATTTATGTATCTAAGGTACTGCTGTCATCAGCTCATGTCAAAACAACTTATCCTCTTGATGTGCTCCTTGCAGAATCTTCACTCTGGCCTTGTTGGGGAACAAATTTCACTTTGGACATGTAACAACTATCTTCAACACAAACTAAAGCCCCCGTCTCACATAGCGAGATCGCTGCTGAGTCAAGGTTTTGGTGACGCAACAGCGACCTCACCAGCGATGTCGCTATGTGTGACACTTTGCAGCAATCAGGCCCCTGCTGTGAGATCGCTGCAGAATGTCCTGGACTATTTTATTTTATTTATTTTTTTGGTCTTTGCCCTCCCGCTGGTCAGCACACATCGCTGTGTGGGACCAGCGATCAGGCTGGTAACCATGATAAACAGCAGGTTACTAGGGGCACACTTAGTAACCTGCTGTTTATCATGGTTACCACTTTGCTATGGTGAGCAGTAACCTCCTGCTCACAGTAGCAGGCTCATAACCATGATAAACAGTGAGTTACTAAGTGTGCCCCTAGTAACCTGCTGTTTATCATGGTTATGAGCCTGCTCCTGCTTCAGCAGGCTGGTAACCAGGACATCGTGGAAAGATTCTTTCCATGATGTCACTGCTCCCCCTGATCGCTGGTGAGCCTGCCTGTTTGACAGCTCACCAGCGACCACATAGCGACGCAGCAACGATCCCTGACAGGTCGTATCATTGTCTGGATCGCTGTAGCGTCGCTAAGTGTGACGGGGCCTTAAGGGAAAAACCAACTCTGGTCATACAAAGAACACGGTTTGCATTGTCTCTGTACTGAATAAGCCTGCAGGGGTTCACTCCCTTTCTACAGCTTGTTTTCTGTGCCCTTCTCGAGATACTGTTGCCTGCTGTAGAAAGCGGTGTAAACCTCCATTCCCTGTTACTATCAAAGGACAAATTTGAACATCTGTGAAACCTCCATTCACTATACCTGGGCCCCACCCACAGGTCTCTTGAACTGCCTCAAGCATAATTGAAGATGTTCAGTGGTCTTGCTGAGTATTGTGATCTAAGGATACAAATCTCAAAGACTGGCTGTCCCTTTGCATTTGTTAGTGATCTAAGCATGGACTGTCAGACATAATTTGGCCTTGCAAAAAAAAGCAGGGCTGCCTAAAGTTAAAGCTCTGAGCAATCTATGAAACTATTACAGATCTTAAGACTTGCATCTGCAGCAGTAAAATCAAATTTTTGAAGACTAAAGTTTCCAGACTTTGCATGGAAATGTGCAAAGCCCATGTTAAGTGTAAGAGTCAACCTATAGATCTAAAGGCTATGTCATCTTGGTTTTGACAAATATTTGCCAGTTACATGGCTCATGTAGAAGCACAATATTGGATGACTGTGCCCAATTAAGCTTAGACAGTATAATCTGCAGAAAGTGATGCGCCCAGGGGATGGGGAAACGACTCGGCGCCCGGGCCTTGTTGTTGCCTGATCTCAGGGGATGTCACGGTGGCCGGCTCCTGGGCCCGTACCCTGGGGTAACTCTTAAAAGGAAGTGGGAAGTTGTAGGGATAGGGGTATGTTCATGATGCCACCCATGGTGTCTGAGGATCACCAGCGCTGCAACAGTCCTCTGAGGCCTGTGTTCAGGCAGCTTAGTTGGTGCTGCTCCCCACAGGTGGAGCGGGGCCTCAGAGCAGCGTAGGAGAAGGGATGCAGGATAGAGCATTGGCAGGTGCAGAGCCACGGAGGAAAGAACAGACAGGCAGTAGTTGAAGTCATCCAAGTCTTCACTCACTTTGGTGTGTCAGCTCAGAGCTTCTCTCTGCTGTCACAGTGAGCTGTGGCCGCCAGGGTGGGGCTCGGCACACTCCAGGTAGTTCAGGAGCACTTGACAGGACCCCGCTCTAGTGTGTTCCTCTCCTGTTGAACTTCTCCCACCATGTGTCCCCCACTGAGTTGCGTACAGGTACTGGAATGCCCCTTGTGGGTAACATGTAGTTCCCAGACCGACTGGGTGCCAGTTTTGGTGACTTGTGGCATAAGGCCGGGTCCCTCTGGATAAACTCAGATTGGGGCATACAGGTGCCAACTCCTCTCCATCCATATCCCCCCCCTGGGATCCACATAAGCCTCCAGACTTTTCCGACAGACGAAGTGCAAAGTCAGATAATCGGGGACCGGTACCCCCTCTTGCGGCAGGGTCTCTCTGGCTGGGCCAGAATAAGGTATGCAGGTGGCAACTCTTCTCTGTCCGCACCCCCTGAGATCCTTTCGCCGGTGGAGCCTATCTCCTCTGCTCCCCCTCCTGGGCCTTCTTGCTTGGACCCTGACTGGGGACAGAGCCGGTTATAACTCTGCCCTGACCACCACACCCATCTCGAGGCCGGGGGCCATGGACCCTCATCCGGCTGCAGCATTGTGCTGACTTGCCGTCCCAAAGACCCACGAACCGAAGGCCCTGTTATTAAAATGGTCTCCAGTTATATAGAATTCTAGTAAAGTGCTTAGGTAAATGCTTCCTCCACCCTCACTCACTACATGGTCCCCCCCCAACTCCTCCAGTCAGGCCTGGGGCAGTGTGGCACCCCAGGGGTCTGGTTTCCACAGTAACAGCAATGTTATGTCTGAGAGCAGGTGGGAGATCTCTTGGTCAGGGATCCGATGCATGCCACACCTCCTGCCCAGTCCTGGGAGGGGAAGAACTTCCCCTATATAAACCTAGGGCTGAGGCAGGGTTAGTGAGTAGAGAAGAAGTAGAGACAGAGAAGCAGATATAGGAAAAGAACATCAGGAGCTCTGTGGCAGCAGTGCTATAAGGAGTCAGGGGCTGGCAGCTGCAGAGCTCACCCTGACTGAGAAGCTATCACTGGACCCAGAGTCCGAGGCTGTGGGGACTAATCTTTAACCAGCAGCAGAAACCGCCCGGCAGGGGATTTCAGGTCCTCTGGCCAAGAAACCCGAAGGCACGGTCACACGTGTGGGACCAGCACCGCCGTCATGGAGTGGACGCCACTAGAAGGCCCCGAGTCACCGGCCATACGGGTGAGCACCACACGGTACACTCAGGGACGTGGGCTACTTTTACCCGCCTCTAGCAAGGTAGCCAGAAGAGTACAATTAGTTGGGGAGGCCTACAACTCCGCCTGGCCAGGGGAAATCCCATCTGCTCAAAGACTGACCAGGCCCCGATCGCTAGCCAGTACTCCGGGAGGGTCTATCTTTATCACCAGTAAAGACCCTGAACTACACCGCATCGTCTGAGTGATTCCTGCTTCCCCCATCAGCCACGTCGGCTGCCCTGAGGCCATACCCCTCCCGTTGGGGGTGATACTATCACGCTGCACAATCCTACCACCGGCCTCGGCGGTCTGCCCTGCAGCGGCAGCTCCTTCGCTGCATTCAACGGGTGGCGTAGTCGTCCAACATCTACCGCTAATACATCGCCGCTCAGTTTGACTCCCTGGGAACGGACCGGGTCACCGCCACGAGACTACAACCCTCAACAGATCCGACTCCAGGTAAGCTCCCGTGTGCGCGATGCCGCGCGACGAAGGCCCAGGGGCGCGTCAACTTTTGGCGTAGTCGGCAGGATCTCGTGCCCGCAACCACCGGGTACTGCGTGCCTGAAAAAGACTGTTCAAACTTACCAGTGGTGAAGATTCCCGCCATCCGTGGAGGTTTCCCGCCATCCGGCGCCATCTTCTACCTTCTTCCCGCCATCCGTGGAGTTTTCCCGCCATCCGGCGCCATCTTCTGCCTTCTTCCCGCCATCCGTGGAGTTTTCCCGCCGTTGGACGCCATCTTGAAGACGCCGCGCGGGAAGAAGAGGGGCGTGGACTCCGAAAGCGCGCGAGAACTGAAGCCCCGCCTCACGTCCGGACGTTGCATAAGGTCCTGGAAGGAGCCCAGCAGACGCCGACGTCACAGGAGCGCGACGGAAGGTCCTCAACCCTGACGATCCACTGCGGAGCCGCGGCCTACGGAAGAGGATCATCGCAAGGTAGGCCACGGTCCACTAGGGGGGAGGAAGATGTCGGATACGGAGGAGAGCTTCACTGCCTCAACCCCCGCCAGCGCCACCGCTGCTGCAGTCATGCCTTTCACCATGCCCTATATCCCGGGAGCGGCCTGGCTACCCCAGTACTCAGGGGAGTCACATACCCTGCATGACTTTAGAGAAAAGCTGGATAGCCTCTTCCAGGTGTATCCCCTCACAGAAGAGCAAAAAGTGAGCATCCTGGTGGCCCAATTAACCGGGGCAGCCCAAAGGGAGGTAAAGTCCTGGCCACCTGGGGGGAGGACTGTTGCAGGGATACTAACCCGGCTGAGGGACACCTTTGATACCCGCACCTCAGCCGAGATCAAGCTTAGATTCTACGGGTGCAAGCAGCGAGCACACGAGAGTATAAGGGACTATGCCCTGAACCTACAAGAGGCCCTGAGAGCTATTAAGCAGACCGACCCTGACGGCGTGGGAAACGAGGACAGGCTGTTGACTGAACAATTTATAGAGGGTTTATGTTGCAATGCCCACCGAACCCAGTTGCGGGCAATGGCCTTACAGGACCCTCATCTGGGATTTGCACAGTTCAAGGACAGAGCCATCCGGGTGCTCCGAGAACCGGCACCAGGTGGCGTTGTGACCCACAGACGCCCCACTACCACTTACCACCAGGAGGCGGCGCCCTTTTCGGCAGGGCCTGTGGGAGCTGATGCGCAGGCTTTGAACAATGACCCGGCTCCAGACCTGCACCATCAGGTCCAAGAGCTAGCTAAAAGCGTTGCCGCGCTAACCCGAACTGTGCAGTCTTTACAGGTTTCCACTCCAGGGAAGATCCAGCTGGCATCCGGACCGGAGGACATCCCGTGGCGTCGACCAAGGAGGACCCCACCGGCCAGAGGAAGACCCAGCGACCGATACAACGAGGACGGACAACCCATCTGCCGCCGCTGCAATCAACCCGGACATATGGCAAGGTACTGTCCTTTAAACTGGCACAACCTGGGGTAGAGGGCCAAACCCTAGGAAAAAGATCATCAGGCCCATCGAACTGGCGCGACAAATATGTGGGAGGACGTCCAGTCTTGCCTGTGGTACTGGATGGCATCCCTATGAGTGCCCTACTGGACACCGGGTCACAGGTTACCACTATCCCGTACGTGCTCTTCAAGCAGTACTGGAATGACTCGGATATCACCCGCTACCCTGACGACGATTTGAGTATCATCGCCAGCAATGGTCAGCCCGTGCCACAGATTGGATTTAAAGAGGTGACCATTAAAATCGGTAGAGTTGAACTGGCGGCACAGGGACTGATCATTGTAGACATTGACAAGCACGAGAGTCACCCAAAGATAACTCTAGGAACTAATGTAATTGAAAATTGTCTTGCAGAGGTGATTTTCCTTTTACAGCAGGTTGCCAAGAACGCCAGCTCCGGCCAGCAGCGAGTGCTCCAGAAAGAGATCCGGGCACTGATGCGACGGCAACAGATAGAACTCTCCGGGGGTGAGATTGGTAGCGTAAGAATGTGTGACCCTTTCCCTATTGCCATGCCCCCAAAAAGTGAAATGATGATTTGGTGCCGGGCAGCTATTGGTCTGAGAGGTAGAGATTACCAGGCAGTGGTAGAACCAGTTTACTCAGACAGTAGGCCCACCATTTTGACAGCACGGGGGGTGGTCAATGTACGCCATGGGAGGGTGCCCGTTCGCATAATAAATATCGGGAAGAGGGAAGTGTACCTGCCCCGGTATGCCACGCTAGCCAAATTGTATACCATCAATCAAAATTCCATACAGTCCGTAGAACCCTTGCCTCCATCTTCCCCGGAGGAAAGTAACGGCTCTAAGGAAATAATGGAGGACTGGTGTCAGCAACTACATTTGGGTACTGACTCCACTCCCTCACACCAGAGACAGGGAGTCTATCGGGTGGTTCAAGAGTACGAGAGAGTGTTTAGTAAACACCCGTTAGACTTCGGGCGAGTCAAGGGGGTAGAACACCACATCCCCACGGGAGACCATCTTCCCATAAAAGAGAGGTATCGACCCGTACCCCCTGCACACTACCAACACGCCAAGGGGATGCTTAGGGACATGAAGGAGGCTGGGGTGATCAGGGATAGCTGTAGCCCCTGGGCAGCTCCACTAGTCTTAGTCAAAAAGAAAGACAACACCATGAGGATGTGTGTAGATTACCGGAAAATCAACCGTATCACACACAAGGATGCGTACCCCTTACCAAGGATAGAGGAGTCTTTGGCTGCTTTAAGATCTGCTAACTTCTTCTCTACCTTGGATCTCACTAGCGGGTACTGGCAGGTTCCTGTAGCAGAGGCGGACCGGGAGAAGACCGCATTCACCACCCCAATGGGACTTAGCGAGTTTACCTGCATGCCGTTCGGACTCTGTAACGCACCAGGAACCTTTCAACGATTAATGGAGTGCTGTCTGGGCCACAGAAACTTCGAGACGGTCCTGTTGTACCTGGACGATGTCATCGTATATTCCAAGACTTATGAGGACCACCTGAAACACCTGGCGGAAGTGTTCGAAGCTCTGGCAAACTACGGCCTAAAGGTAAAACCCTCCAAGTGTCACCTCCTAAAACCAAAGGTGCAGTACCTGGGACACGTGGTGAGCGCTGACAGAGTGGCTCCCGACCCTGATAAGATCACCGCAATTAAGGAATGGCCAAGTCCCTCCAGTGTAAAGGAAGTGCGGCAGTTCCTCGGGTTGGTAGGCTATTACCGCAGATTCATCCCCGGTTTCACCAAAAAGGCAGCTCCTATGCAGGACCTCCTGATAGGCCAGTCCCGGAAGGCCAAGAACCAGAAGCCGCCCTTCAAATGGGAGAAGTTAGAAGAAGAGTCCTTCCGCCAGCTGAAGATGGCCCTCACGGGGGATGAAATCCTGGCGTACCCTGATTACAGCCAGCCCTTTATCCTCTACACCGACGCAAGTAACATCGGGCTAGGAGCTGTACTGTCCCAGATCCAGCAGGGGAAAGAACGAGTAATCGCTTACGCCAGTCGAAAACTGCGACCCACCGAAAGAAACCCTGAGAATTACAGCTCATTTAAGCTAGAGTTCCTGGCAGTGGTGTGGGCAGTCACCGAACGCTTTAAGCACTACCTCGCTTCTTCCCGGTTCACCGTGTACACGGATAACAACCCGTTGACACACCTGGACACGGCAAGACTCGGTGCCCTAGAGCAGAGATGGATGGCCCGTCTGTCCAACTACGAGTTCACAATCAAATACCGGGCAGGACGCTCCAATACCAACGCGGACGCCCTGTCCAGGATGCCAAACCTACCGGACGTAGGAGAAGATCCAGAGGGACTGGAAGAAGTCGAACTCCCCGCGTTCCACCGTCATGGGACTATCCAGTATTCCCATCGGGTAAGGAGTAAGCAAGCCGCTACGTTTAACCCCTTGCCTCACTACAACTGGGAGGAAACGCAAGACAGTGACCCTGCCGTCCGACTGGTGAAGGAGATGCTGACTCGGCCAGAGGCTCGCCTTGACCCAGACGCTCCGGAGGAAGCCAAACAACTGTGGGCTGAGAAGAGTCGACTGTTCCTTTACAAGGGGAAGTTGTGCCGCAGAATGGTTAACTCCCGGACGCATGAACTAATCTGGCAAGTAGTGGTGCCACGAAGAGACGCAGCCATGGTGATGGAGGCATACCACGACGGGGCTGGACACTTCGGATGGAAGAAGCTGGAGTTCCTGCTGCGCGGGCGGTTCCACTGGGTAGGCATGAGGGGAACCATCGAGAGGTGGTGCAGAGACTGTGGCCCGTGCAACCTAAGAAGGAAGGACCGTGCCAGCCAGAAGACCCCCCTTCAGTCCATCGTCACCAAGCAGCCGTTGGAACTGGTAGCCTTGGATCATGTAAAACTGACCCCAAGCAGAAGTGGCTACGTCTACGCCTTAACCATTGTGGATCATTACTCCCGGTTCTTGGTTGTCGTCCCCGTTAAGGACTTAACAGCTCAAACAGCAGCTAGGGCCTTCCAGCAGCACTTCTGCCGTCCACACGGGTACCCGGACCAAGTGCTGACGGACCAGGGACCTGCCTTTGAAGCGGAGGTCTTCCAGGAATTCTGCAATCTGTATGGCTGCCGGAAGATAAGGACGACACCCTATCATCCGCAAACTAATGGACTTTGTGAGAAAATGAACCAGGTGGTAATGGATCTTCTGAAAACGTTGCCCCTGGAAGAACGCAGTCTGTGGCCTGAGAAGCTGCCCGACCTGGTGGACCTATACAACTACATCCCTGTAGGTTCCACCAACTGTACCCCGGCTTACCTAATGAGGGCAAGGCCTGGTAAGCTACCTGTTGACCTGGAGATGGGAGTCCTGACACCCGAGGACACTTCACCGGAAGCAGACTGGGACACAGAGAGGCAGCAGCAGTACCGGAAAGTACAGGAGAGCGTGGAGCGAAGTCTCTGTCTCGCTAGGGAAAGACAAGAGAAAACTTACAACCAGTATGCTCCCGCTGTTCCCCTGGTACCGGGAGAGCAGGTCTTGAAGAGGAAGAGACGGCTCCACAAGTTGGACGACCAGTGGGAGAAGGACCCGTACACCGTACTGCCCTCAAGCCACGACAACCCAAAGGTTTGTACCATCAGTAAAGACGGAGGGGAAACCACAGCCATTGTATCCCGGGATCACCTGAAGAAGTGTCCCGAACAGCTACGGAACCCAGAAGGAGAGCAAGAAGACCCTCGACCCATAGAGGAAAGGGAAGATATGGTTAGTACTGTGCTCGGAGACTTCCCTCGGTCCTGGACTCAAGTCAATGGTGCAGTTGTGGTACCCGTCCTCACGTTCCTCCAACCAGCATCCCAAGTGCCTACGGAGCAACAGGTAGAGCTGGAAGAGCAGCCGGTCCAGGAGGCAGCAGACTCCACACAAGCAGAACAGGAGGATCAACCCTCTGCTCATAGTGAGCCTGCCGTACCCCTAGTGAGCCAAAGAGCCCGTAAACAGCTGCCCAGTTTACCCTTGACAGCTCCTACACCCTGTAGTTCAGGGCCAGACAGTCAGCTCCGTAGGTCCACTAGGGCCACTAGAGGCCAGTTACCCGCATGTTGGAGGATTTGAAGTGTTTAAATTGTTTTATTGAGGTCACCTGTCTGTTACTTGTAAATAATTATGTGTTTCTAGTTATTTTTAGGAATCCTTGGTGGGTTTACCGGGAATCCTTGTACAATTGGTTGGAGCGTAACCTAGGAGTGGACTAAAGACTGTTAAGGACTCGGGGCAGGACAGACCCCTACCTGGTTATGTCTCCCTGTTTTGGTGAAATGGACACCTTGCTTTTCTTCAAAATTGCACCCGGTTGCGGACACGCCGTAACCATCTTTATGTGTTTTTCTTATTGTATTATTATTGTTTATACCTTGTTATGTTTTTCTAAAAATATGTTTAGTCCCGGAGTACTAAATTTCACTAGGGGGGAATGTGGCACCCCAGGGGTCTGGTTTCCACAGTAACAGCAATGTTATGTCTGAGAGCAGGTGGGAGATCTCTTGGTCAGGGATCCGATGCATGCCACACCTCCTGCCCAGTCCTGGGAGGGGAAGAACTTCCCCTATATAAACCTAGGGCTGAGGCAGGGTTAGTGAGTAGAGAAGAAGTAGAGACAGAGAAGAGAAGCAAATATAGGAAAAGAACATCAGGAGCTCTGTGGGAGCAGTGCTATAAGGAGTCAGGGGCTGGCAGCTGCAGAGCTCGCCCTGACTGAGAAGCTATCACCGGACCCGGAGTCCGAGGCTGTGGGGACTAATCTTTAACCAGCAGCAGAAACCGCCCGGCAGGGGATTTCAGGTCCTCTGGCCAAGAAACCCGAAGGCACGGTCACACGCGTGGGACCAGCACCGCCGTCGTGGAGCGGACGCCACTAGAAGGCCCCGAGTCACCGGCCATACGGGTGAGCACCACACGGTACACTCAGGGACGTGGGCTACTTTTACCCGCCTCTAGCAAGGTAGCCAGAAGAGTACAATTAGTTGGGGAGGCCTACAACTCCGCCTGGCCAGGGGAAATCCCATCTGCTCAAAGACTGACCAGGACCCGATCGCTAGCCAGTACTCCGGGAGGGTCTATCTTTATCACCAGTAAAGACCCTGAACTACACCGCATCGTCTCTGAGTGATTCCTGCTTCCCCCATCAGCCACGTCGGCTGCCCTGAGGCCATACCCCTCCCATTGGGGGTGATACTATCACGCTGCACAATCCTACCACCGGCCTCAGCGGTCTGCCCTGCAGCGGCAGCTCCTTCGCTGCATTCAACGGGTGGCGTAGTCGTCCAACATCTACCGCTAATACATCGCCGCTCAGTTTGACTCCCTGGGCACGGACCCGGTCACCGCCACGAGACTACAACCCTCAACAGATCCGGCTCCGGGTAAGCTCCCGTGCGCGCGATGCCGCGCGACGAAGGCCCAGGGGCGCGTCAGCAGCACTATGGTGCTTTAGGCCCCCTTCAGAACTGGAGTGGTGTAGTGTTGAGTGTGTGGTTGGGGTCCTGTGTAGTACTCCATCCTTACCTGGGAGAGGAGATGCCACACCTCGTTCTGAGGTGCAGTACCCCTGTGGCGACTGAACCCTCAAAAGCACAGTAGTCAAACTTAATACTTGTGAGCCCCTCCATATAATCATAAAGCCTACTCATACTGCACTGCCCTCCTTGGATGAAGGTGGGATTCACTCATCCCCTTCAGAGATATTGACTTCAGTCAAAGATGATGACTTTAAAATTCTGGGCTATATTGTCATGTACATT
Organism: Phyllobates terribilis; assembly: GCF_046119375.1. NCBI lineage: Eukaryota > Metazoa > Chordata > Amphibia > Anura > Dendrobatidae > Phyllobates > Phyllobates terribilis. Next base: position 120,026,304 of record NW_027362762.1, on the reverse strand, counting down.
TCTTTGGAAAAAAAATGGTGTTTTCATACTTTGCATTGTGAGGGAAGAAGTACTGTGACAGCTGCAGGGATAATTGACATGCAACAGATCTATAAGCCACAGCATTGGTCAAATTACATTGTAAAATAAGCCTGGATTTCACACCAGAAACTACTGTTTAGCTACAGTAGTAACATTTGAACTGGCAAATTTGTTACCTACCCCCCCCCACCCCAATCCAGGAACTTGCCAGCACAGGTGTACTAGGTTCCTAATTGACTTCAGAATGAGGCCTGTCTGCCTTACAAAACTGAGCTAGACCTAGACAATGATAGTTTTAAACTTAGTTTTTTACCCTAGAATACTTCACTTTCTTGCACTGTAACTACAGCCCACAAATTGGGTGTTTAAATTTATTGCCCCCAAAAAACTTGTTACACTTAAGTCTGCAAGATTACCCTGCTTCCCATTAGTCTTTGACAGAAAACTGCTTGCATCAGCTGTAGTCTCAGTTGCCCCTCTCATACATGCCATAACTCAACAAACAACCCTGGCACACCAACCTCCCTTATGTCTGCAGAAGTCTTTGCCACACTTCAAAAATGAGACCAAATCAGACAAGTCTTTACTAATCCATGACCACAAACCCTTCATATAGCAGACCAAGGCACCCCTTCCCCTTAACTTTCCTCCTCACAATCACTGAAGAAAAGCTTTGTCATCTCTCCAACTGCACCTCAATTTGTGCACTCTATCCCACCTCCTCACCATGCTGCACTCCCAGCATTAGCCCATCTGTTTAACCTGCCTTCCCTTCTGTAGGATTGTTGCATGTTTGAAAAGCAGAAGTCACCCTCACCCAACCACTACAGCCCCATATAGTCGTTTTTTTCTTTCAATTAATCAGAAATTCACATTGAACTTTCCTCCATTCAACACTCAGGAGCCTACAACTGACTCCTCTGGGCAGGAGTGCGCTGTTACAGGCTACTTCTGGGTTTGGAAGCAGAGACTGAAGCTGATGTGGCACACTGACATGTGTATGCTCTGCAAAGTATGCATGAGTACAACTGAACGGCCACTTCTAAGTTTGGAATATGTGACTGGGGAGGAAGGGGTTCAGAATCTGGAGCACACCTACAACCTTTAACAATGTGCCTGTGCACTAAAAAAAAAATCAGGGGAAAACCCATTCTACTACACCTTCAGTGAGTATGTGTATAAATTTGGTAGCCAAGTTGCTACGAGCATAGCTAAATGACTTTAGCAGCACCCACGCATGCTTGGTGAAAGAGTTAACCGAGCACGCTCAGGCAACACGACTCAGTTACTGCACAAAAGTGTGGATTATAGACTATCATCAATGTGTAGATGTCAAAATATCATCTATGTTATTTGCTATTGTGGCACCCCTGAGGGTTCAGTTGCCACAGGGGTACTGCACATCAGATAGAGGTGTGGTATCTCCTCTTCCAGGTAAGGATGGACCCCACTGCACACTCAACACTACACCACACCACTCCAGTCCTGTAGGGGGCCTAAATGCACCAGGGTGCTGCCCTGGTCCTGGATAGAGGAGATGGAGGGGGGGGGGGACCAAGTAGTGGGTGAGGGTGGAGGAAATACTTACAGGAAGCACTTATAGGATCATAATATTTGGCCATCTTGGTTTCAAGGTCTTTCATTGTGGGTCTTCTGTCAGGGTCCAGCAAGAGTCTGTAGCTGGCTGAAGATTTACAGTCCTCGCTCTCTGGCCTTGAGACGAGGAGCGGGTCAGAGTTAACCAGTGTCTCTGCCCGGTCAGGGTCCTGATCTAAGAAGGCATCTGAGGGGAGCAGAGGAGATAGGCTCCACAGGCAAAAGGATCCTAGGGGGATACGGACGGAGCGGAGTCGCCACCTGTATTCACTCTGGCCTAGCCAGAGGGATTCCTGCTGCAAAAGGGGTAACCGGCCCCCGGTATCTGACTGTCACTTCACGTCTCAGTCAGAAAAGCCCGGAGGCTTAGTGGATCCCAGGGGGATACGGACGGAGCGGAGTCGCCACCTGTATCTCTTAAACTGCGTTTACCCAGTGGGACCCGGCCTTACACCACGTTCATATCACACACAGTCAGGAGAAGACTCAGTGGGAGAACATACTAAGGAGAGGAACACACCAGCGGGGTCTCGACAGGTGCTCCTGATCTACCTGGGAAGTGCTGAACCCCCTTCCTGGTGGCCGCAGTACGCCGTGTGTAGCAGAGAAAAGCTTTGCGGCTGAAAGTTCATCTAAAGTGAGTTAAGACCTGGATGACTTCATTCACCGCCTCCGCTTGTTTATTCCTGCGCGGCACTGCACCCACCATACCTCCACACAGTTCATCAAACACTGCCCTGAGGCCTACTCCGCCTGTGGGGAGTAGTACCAACCGAGCTGCCAGAACACCAGCCTCAGAGGACTGTTACAGCGCTGGTGGCCTTCACCAGAAACCACAGGTGGCGTAGTCGAACAACCACTTATCCACAAAGCCCATCTTTTTTATGTGACAGCCCTGGGCACAGAACGGGTCAAGGCCACGACTGCATCCCCCCACAACATCAGCAAGGCCCGGCTCCGAGTATCCCAATTCGCCCATCCGCTCAGGGAGGGCGTCACGCTATTACTGAACATGAAGCCACAGTTATTAGTAATCTGTAAGTTTTAACCTTCTCATCCACATGCACTTTTTTTTTTGAACCACCACATGACTTTCTGTTGCACTTCTTTGTCAATTTTATGTCTTCATTTCATTGGAGACTCTAAATCCATGGCTTTAACTGGTGGCCTGGAATTTTATTGCATCGTTTGGTATTTTTCTGTAACAAAAAATGCGTGAATAACTGCAGAAAATCTGCACAAATTTTACATTGTAGAAGCACTATGGATTTTAGCTTAGAAATTTGTACCAAATAAACTAGAAGTGAACCAGTGTTAACCACCCTCGGCGGTAAAGGGGTTTGCACGTTAATGACCAGGCCAATTTTTACAATTCTGGCCACTGTCACTTTATGAGGTAATAACTTCGGAACGCTTCAACGGATCCCCCTGATTCTGAGTTTTTTCGTTGCCTATTATACTTCATGATAGTGGTAACATTTCATCAATATGACTTTGCGTTTATTTGTGAGAAAAAAAATGGAAATTTGGCAAATGTTGCAATTTTTGCAACTTTCAAACTTTGAATTTTCATGCCCTTAAATCAGAGATGTCACATTAAATAGTTTAACATCTCCCACATGTCTACTTTACATCAGCACAATTTTCGAACCAAATTTTTTTTTTGTTAGGAAGTTATAAGGGTTAAAAGTTGACCAGCGATTTCTCATTTTTCCAACAATTTACAGAACCTTTTTTTTTTTTTTTTTTTTTTTTTTTTTTTTAGGGACCACATCACATTTGAAGTGACTTTGAGGGGCCTTTATGACAGAAAATACCCAAAAGTGATACCATTCTAAACTGCACCCCTCAAGGTGCTCAAAACCACATTCAAGAAGTTTATTAACCCTTCAGGTGCTTCACAGGAATTTTTGGAATGTGGAAGAAAAAAATGAACATTTAACTTTTTTCACAAATGTTACTTTAGACCCCAATTTTTTTTTTTTTTTCGCAAGGGTAACAGGAAACAAAATAAACCCCAAAATTTCTTGTGCAATTTCTCCTGAGCACGCCAATACCCCATATGTGGGGGCGAACCATTGTTTGGGTATACAGCAGGGCTCGGGAGGGAAGGAGCGTCATTTGACTTTTTGAATGTAAAATTTGCTTGAATAATTAGCGGACGCCATGTTGCGTTTGTGTGTGGTGAGCCCCTTGAATCCCCAGGTGCTTCACAGAAGTTTATAACATTGAGCCGTGAAAATAAAAAAACTAACTTTTTTTCACAAAAAAATGTTTTAGCCCCAAATTTTTTATTTTCACAATGGTTAGAAAAATGGACCCCAAAAACCTTTGTGCAATTTCTCCTGAGTACGCCAATACCCCATATGTGGTCAAAATACAGTTTGGGTGCACGGCAGGGTTTCCAAAATGGGGTCACTTGTGGGGGGTTTCCACTATTTAGGCGCATGAGGGGCTCTGCAAGCGCGATATGGTGTTCGCTCTCAATTCCAGCCAATTTTGCATTCAAAAAGTCATACAGCTCCTTCCCTTAGCTGTAATACATCAGCCTGATCTGTTCTCACCGCTGAACATACAGCCTGGCATGGTCGTGTGTGACAATGGGCGGAACCTGGTGACGGAGAAATGACAGCCGGAGTAAATACGGTTTCCCTCTATGCCAGTCCTTTCACCGAGCTAAAGAATATGGCTGTGGTGAAATACAACTCCCATGTCGTACTCTTTACTGTAGCCCCGCTCTATGTGTCTTTAGTGGGGTTTTTCCTAAATTTGATCAGCCGTTGGACTCACTTCTTACCCTATAACTGTATAGCAGACTCTCTCCTTTCTAATGGGAACTTGTCGTTACTGTGGCCCTGCTCTAAGTGTCTTTAAATTCTTAGTGGGGTTTTTCCTAAATTTGGTCAGCCGTTGGACTCACTGCATACCCTATAACTGTATAGCACACCCGCTTCTTTCTAATTGGAACATGTTGTACTCGTTACTGTGACCCTGCTCTATGTGTCATAAAATTCTTAGTGGGATTTTTCCCAAATTTTTTCAGCCCTTGCAGTCACAGCATGGGCATTACCACTATTGTAGACCCACTTCTTTATAATGGGAATTTTTTTTTTACTGAGACCCTCCTCTTTGTCTCTTCAAAGGGGTATTGGGTTGCGTCCGAATTTTTGGCAGCCCTTTCAGTCACTGCATACGCAATAACAGTATAGGAGACCCACTCGTTAATAATGGGAAGAGCAAAGCATAGCCGGCTGAAGGCTCTCTAACAATAGCGAGGGCAGACTGCTGGCCTTTTAAAAATAGTAAGGGCCACCTGATGGCCTATAAAAATAGGCTTTGTGACTTTCAGAGTCCCTCCATCATAAATGAAACAGGATGTGTCTGTGACCTGGGAGTCAGAGATGCTTCCAGGGGTCTTCCCCATGCTGTTCCCATGTCTTTTCAACACTGTATGCATGTGTCTGATGATGTGTCACACACCACATTGCCAGATAAGGTTGTAAAATGTTAAAATGACATTTCCCGGTGAATGCATTTGCCTAAAAAAATAACGTAAAAAAAACAAACAGTAGGATCTTTCTTTAGTATAAAAAACAAAGTCGCCAATGTAACCTCAATATAATCACATTGTTCAGCTCCTGAACCTCCTCCTCCATCTCTGAAATGACTACATCAATCACAAGCTAAAAGCACTGCAGCACTGTGTTGGCCAAGCGGCAACAGGCTGTGCTGAAGATAACATGCTTAATGCTTAGGTGACAAACCGCCCAGCGCTGCAGAGTTGTTGAAAGCTGTAACACAGCAGCCTGATCTGTGGCTCTCACCGCTGAACATACAGCCAGGCATGGTCGTGTGTGACAATGGGCGGAACCTGATGACGGAGAAATGACAGCCGGAGATGATACGGTTTCCCTCTATGCCAGTCCTTTCACCGAGCTAAAGAATATGGCTGTGGTGAAATACAACTCCCACTGAGAAGCTGTTTCAGATTGAAAAACATTGGGCCCACTAGAGGATTTGATTCTGAGGGCTCACCTTTCTCCCTCGCTCAAGAGCCCCATAGCAGCTGCAAAGTTAGCGCTATCATGAACTCTCCTGATGTAGAAGCCAGGGCACACCAGAGGATTCTCTAGTGGGACCGTCCAACCCTGCCGAGAAGCAGTCCTGGCTAAGAAAAGTTTGTGGGAAGGTTCCTGGACACTCTATGGCTGCTTTTTTACTGAGGTGGAAACCCAGGCTAACATGGGGAGAACATATAAAATCCTTGCAGATGTTGTCCCCTTGCTGGGATTTGAACCCAGGATCCCAGCGCTGCAAGGCTTCAGTGCTAACCACTGATCCAATGTGCTGCCGTTCTCCCTCTGATATCTAACAGGCTGGAGAAACTTGCACCTACTGCCAATCTATCTTCAGCTCCTTTGTGAGAAACTAATGTATTTGGGGAGCCACTCAGACTACCATATAAAATTCCTGAGAAGGAGATTGGGTATGGCTTCGCTACTGGTACTGGGGGCAGTGCTAATACCATGGCGTCGTACCCTAATTCACTGGAAATATTCCAGGTTGGTAGGAGGCAAACAGATTCCCACAGAAAAGTACCAGCAGTAATGTTCAGGGTCGCGCTTGTAGAAGGCGGAGAAAACACTGTGAGAAATAGTGGCGCCTGGGGACCGAGTATGGACACGAGGCATGAGGTTGTGAAAAACTTCTGCCTCCACGAGCCTACAAGGCCACATTTCAATCGAAAGCAGCTTAAGAGGACTTCCTGGGAGAAATGACAGCTGGAGTAGATATGGTTTCCCAAGTCCTTTCACCAAGCTAAAGAATATGGCTGTGGTGAAATACAACTTAGCAAAAAAAGCTGTGGACTGGCTCTGTACCGTCCCTAGCCACATTCACTTGACCACTTGTTTATGGGTAGGCGGTCCTTCCCAGTAAGTTCACTGAGGAGGGCACGGGTAATTTTGTGGGACCCGTGCTTGTGGAAGGTGGGGACGACACCGGGAGAAATAGTGGCGTCTGGGGACCGAGTATGGACACCCGGCCACCGCCGGCATGAGGTTGTGAAAAGCTTCCGCCTCCATGAGCCTAAATGTCCACATTTCAAGTGCAAGTAGCTACCCACAAATCTGGCAGTTTAGTATTGCGGTCTGTGGGTGGGTGTTTGGCTGACTGCATACTTGTGCTTGCATTCCAACTAACAGAAAACTAAGCAGATGGTGGCCTCTATCATCATCATGGCCTCACCTCGGCACTATGAACTCTCCTGAAGGAGAAGCCAGGGCCCACCGGAGGAGTCTCCGGTTTTCTGGTGGGCCCGTCCAACCCTGCCGAGGAGCAGCTCTTGCTAAGAAGGTTCCCGGACACTCTATGGCTGCTTTTTTAATATGGATCAGACGTGCTTATGCAAGTTATTTCTCAAACTGCATTGCAGATCAGGCCATTGCCCAACTTTGTTGTCATGAAATGAAATGTATCCAAAAATAGTCATTCTCAAGGTAATGACACGCCCCCGGAAGAAGCGATCAAGCGAAACGGTGTCCGTCGGGTGTGGGGAAGACACAGCAGGTCTTCAGCGCTCCAGAATCCACTTGAGAACGCGGTATCCTCATTCCCTCTTCCTAATAGATTACCCTTACCCCTATAGGGACTAAGCATATCAGCTCCAATACCTTACTTTGAGCCCCTGTCTCTGGTTTTATATTACCTTGATTAACATTGGATTTACTCCCCCCGTCGCACTTGCGCAAGATTTGGTGAAGTATTTCAATTTGTTCAATATGCCCCCATATTATTTGGGTTAATTACTTGACCTTGTTTAGGTGTATATTATTATATGATTACATCTTTCATCATTTATTAGACCGTACTGTGTTTCCTATCCCCCCTTTTTTGGAGGTTTATTCCCTTGTCTATTTTATTATTTTTTATTCATTACTTGAAATAAAATTGTCAGTATTTTATCCTTCCATTGTCAGAATCTCTTCTTATCTGGCGGTCATATAGATCTTTTTGTGGTATAATGAAATTAAATGCGCAAAGAAAGATGTTTGTGTGTCAAAGCACCACCGACAAGTGTGAGCTGATGTTGGACGGGCTGCCATTGCTTCTGCGACAAGCTGCATTAGAGGACTTCCTGGGAGAAATGGCACCCAAAGTAGATACGGTTTCCGTCTATACCAACCAATCCTTTCACCGAGCTAAAGAATATGGTTGTGGTGAAATACAACTCTCAACAAAAAAAGCTGTGGACTGGCTCCATACCGTCCCTGGCCACATTCACCTGTCCACGTGTTTGTGGTTAGGTGGTCCTTCCCAGTAAGTGCACTGGGGATGGCACGGGTAATGTTGTGGGACCCGTGCTTGTGGAAGGCGGAGACGATACCGCGAGAAATAGTGGCGGCTGGGGACCGAGTATGGACACCCGGCCGCCGCCGGCATGAGGTTGTGAAAAGCTTCTGCCTCCACGAGCCTAAAAGGCCACATTTCAAGTGAAAGCTGCTTTAGATGTCTTCCTGGGAGAAATGACAGATGGAGTAGGTATGGTTTCCCAAGTCCTTTAACCAAGCTAAAGAATATCGCTGTGGTGAAATACAACTCAGCAAAAAAAGCTGTGGACTCGCTCCGTACCGTCCCTGGCCACATTCACTTGACCACGTGTTTGTGGGTAGGCGGTCCTTCCCAGTAAGTGCACTGGGGAGGACACGGGTAATGTTGTAGGACCCGTGCTTGTGGAAGGCGGAGACGACATTGGGACAAATAGTGGCTGCTGGGGATCGAGTATGGATACCCGGTCGCCGCCGCCATAAGATTGTGGACAGCTTCCGCCTCCACGAGCCTAAAAGGCCACATTTCAAGTGCAAGCAGCTGTCAAAAATTTGGCAGTATTTTATTGCAGCCTGTGAGTGGGTGTCTGGCTGCATACTTGCGCTTGCATTCCAATGAATGGGGTAGGGACAACTGAACGCTGCAGTGGGACAAGGACATGGACGGAGATTGTTGCAAGTCTGCAACGACAGGTGCATGGCGGGAGGAATCTTCGCATGTTCCAAGGATCACTTATGATGGGCACAAATTTAGGCAGTGACCTGGGAGTCAGAGATGCTTCCAGGGGTCTACCCCATGCTGTTCCCATGTCTTTTCCGCACTGTATGCATGTGTCTGATGATGTGTCACACACCACATGGCCAGATAAGGTTGTAAAATATTAAAATGACATTTCCCAGTGAATGTTTTTGTCTTGGTTGAAAGCAATGCAAAAGTGCAAAAACGCATCAAAAACGCTACGTGTGAACATAGCCCAAGGTGTGGAGGAGTATTTTTGGTTTTGGTTATTTATTTTGCCTTATATACAAGTCATTACCCTGGAAAGGATGTTCCTTAACATATTTCCCAGTAAAATCCATTTTGGATTAGTTTTTGTATGTTTTATTGTGAGTCTGTAAAAGTGGCGTAATACCTCTGATAACATTCTTTACAGCAGTAACCTGGGAGTCAGAAATGCTTCCAGGGGTCTTCCCCTTGCTGTTTCCATGTCATTTGAGCACTGTTCCCATCGATTTAGACAATTTTTAGGCCCTCTGCAGACCGCCGGGGGGAGCTGCCTGAAAAATGCTCGAGTTTCCCATAGACTTACATTGGGCTCGTTGCTCGGTCGAGCACCCGAGTATTCCAATTTGCTCGACCCGAGCAACGAGTACCCAAGCATTTTAGTGCTCGCTCATCACTACTCCTAATATCTTCTATGGTATAAATCCTGAAGACAGGTGCCTTTTAGGTCACAATCACATTTTGAGTATTTGAGTTTTTACATCAGTATTTGTAAACCATAACCAGGAGTGGAACTGGTACATGGATGCAGCAGCACAGAGGATGATGACCCAGTAGTAACTTACCCAACAGATATTTATTTGATTAACAGTGATATATCAATCAGTCACTTTGCTGGCCACTTTAGTCCCTGAAGAACGACCCTAGTCCCCTTCTTACCATATGTCTACACTGGAAGTTACAGCTCACACGAATGTCCCTCTCCTGTGGCCTAGTTGTCTCCATCTGCTCTGGCTCTGTGCACTTGGCTCGGATCTGGTTACTCATAATGGCGGCTGTAAGCCAACTCTGCTGCACCGCATGTCCGTCCTGCTACAGGTATAGGCGCCAACTCCTCCCCTTCTCTGCCCTCCTGGGCTTTTTATAATTAATAAAACCGCCACAGCTGTCATCTGACCTGTTGTCTCCTCTAATCTTTTCCCTTCAGGAACCAAGTACTTTGCCCTACAGTTCCGGCTGATGCAGTTCTTGCTACTCTCTCTTGTCCTACAACATTTGATCAGCAGATGGCGGTGCCTGCTTGCTGACACTCTGCTAGGCCCCAAACTGTGGAAATCTCTCATTTGTGCATCTCTCCTTATAGAACAATTAGAGGAAAAGTATAATAGAAACACGTGCATCACTTCTGCATTTTTCACCCACTCCTGGTTTTGGCCAAATACTGAGTTAAAAAATTCTGCAAACACTTAATGTGTGCACATGGCTTTAAACCGTTCACCTTCAACTTTGCCTGCACACAGTCCCCCTCCATCTCCCAAAGGACCTGGCACTCTATTGATGAGTACTGTACAGATTGATTTATCTTCCAGTGACGTTCGCTGCTTGGTTCCCCCATATTAAAGCTGATTTCTGCAATCAATGGTCATTTTGTAATCAACTTGTCATATTACCTAACCAAAATACAGACCAATTTCCTCATGTGTCTGCCTGCGAGTTTTGCTAGAGTTTTCTATACAATTTCTGCATTAAATTACTGCATGTTCCCTTCTTCTAAAAAACTACCAGGAACAGAGGCTTGTCTGGGGCAGGGAGTTTTCTGCAGGAATGTTGCAGATACAGCCATGAAATATTTATTATGCATCTACTTTCCATCTATTAACATCAGAAGGTTGTTTGACAGGAAGAACTGAATGTACAAAAGGAGATTACGGGAACTTACTGTTCCAACTCTAAAACACCGTTGGTTTGCAAAAATGTTTACTACTTTGCAGTTTTATATTATCTTTTCAGGAAGGGGCTTTGTGTGACCTGTACCCCATAAACATTATTTATTCAGTGACTACACACAGTCTGAGTATCAAAAACGCTGCATGTGAACATACCCCAAGGTGTGGAGGAGTATTTTTGGTTTTGGTTATTTATTTTGCCTTATATACAAGTCATTACCCTGGAAAGGATGTTCCTTAATATATTTCCCAGGAAAATCCATTTTTTTTTGTTTTTGTATGTTTTATTGTGAATCCGGTAAAGTGGCGTAATACTCTGACAACGTTGTTGACAGCAGTGACCTGGGAGTCAGAAATGCTTCCAGGGGTCTTCCCCATGCTGTTCCCATGTCATTTGAGCACTGTTCTGATTTGGGCAATTTTTCTGCAGACCGCCGGAGGTACCCGCTTGAAAAATGCTCGAGTTTCCCATAGACTTACATTGGGCTCGTTGCTCGGGTCGAGCACCCGAGTATTCCAATTTGCTCAACCCGAGCAACGAGTACCCGAGCATTTTAGTGCTCGCTCATCACTAGACGGCATTGAAAAAAGAGAGGAAGCACCACACCAGGACCAACGACGAAGCCCCTCGGACCGGACCTTTCGAGGTGAGCAGGGTCGGACTGGGGTGTCTTGGGCCCACAGGGGGAATTGACCCTATGGGCCCACCTTACAGCTATATGCAAATACCCGTTGTCCCTGTTATAGTGGAGCGTTAACTATAAAACACAGGCGGCTCCTGCACATCCACTGTGCACACACTATAACTGGGATGTACAATTATGGTAATCTGCATTAAAGGGCTCTTTGGTTAAAACAAGTTATCACCGATCCATGGGCTCCACAGGATAGTTGATAACTTATTGATCGTTTAGGTCCGAACATTGGAAAACGCACCGATCGGAAGAATGTGGAAGTTTTATCCCTGGCAGGAAACTTATCCCCATTTTAAAATGGAGCAGCAGCTGGGATGTCTGACCTCATTCATTCTCTTGGGGGGCTTCCAAAAAAAAAAAAAAAAGAGCAGCACTTGCAGCCACTGAGGAAATAATAATAATAATCTTTATTTTTATATAGCGCTAACATATTCCGCAGCACTTTACATACATTATCGTCGCTGTCCCCATCGGGTTCACAATCTAGATTTCCTATCAGTATGTCTTTGGAGTGTGGGAGGAAACCCCATGCAAACACAGGGAGAACATACAAACTCCTTGCAGATGTTGTCCTTGGTGGGATTTGAACCCAGGACCCCAGCGCTGCAAGGCTGCAGTGCTAACCACTGCGCCACCGGAATGAATGGATCTGTGGTCAAGTCACACATGAGATCCAGTCTGATGGCGACAAAAGCTCCACATTCTGCTGATTACGTCCTATCATTCAGACCCCCACTAATCAATAATTTATCACTTATCCTGTGGAGAGGTGATTACTTGTTTTCACTGAAGTACCCCTGTAAGTTCAACTCTGCCCCTCTGGTCCAAGTATTTAATCTCTGAGGCCACGGCCTCACTATCAGTATTTGGTCAGTATTCGGTCAGTATTTTTTCTCAGGAGTGGGAGCCAAAATCAGGTGAGTAACAATCAGAGAAAATGTATAATAGAAACAAGGCACCAATTCTGCATTTATCATGGTTACCAGCCTGCTCCTGCTTCAGTAGGCTGGTAACCAGGACATCGTGGAAAGATTCTTTCCACGATGTCGCTGCTCCCCTGATTGCTGGTGAGCCTGCCTGTTTGACAGCTCACCAGCGACCACATAGAGACGCAGCAACGATCCCTGACAGGTCGTATCATTGTCGGGATCGCTGTAGCGTCGCTAAGTGTGACGGGGCCTTAAGGGAAAAACCAACTCTGGTCATACAAAGAACACGGTTTGCATTGTCTCTGTACTGAATAAGCCTGCAGGGGTTCACTCCCTTTCTACAGCTTGTTTTCTGTGCCCTTCCTGAGATACTGTTGCCTGCTGTAGAAAGCGGTGTAAACCTCCATTCCCTGTTACTATCGAAGGCCAAATTTGAACATCTGTGAAACCTCCATTCACTATACCTGGGCCCCACCCACAGGTCTCTTGAGAACTGCCTCAAGCATAATTGAAGATGTTCAGTGGTCTTGCTGGGTATTGTGATCTAAGGATACAAATCTCAAAGACTGGCTGTCACGTTCCATTGTTAGTGATCTAAGCATGGACTGTCAGACATCATAGTTTGGCCTTGCAGAAAAAAGCAGGGCTGCCAAAAGTTAAAGCTCTGAGCAATCTATGAAACTGTTACAGATCTTAAGACTTGCATCTGCAGCAGTAAAATCAAATTTTTGAAGACTAAAGTTTCCAGACTTTGCATGGAAATGTGCAAAGCCCATGTTAAGTGTAAGAGTCAACCTATAGATCTAAAGGCTATGTCATCTTGGTTTTGACAAATATTTGCCAGTTACATGGCTCATGTAGAAGCACAATATTGGATGACTGTGCCCAATAAGGCCAATTAAGATTAGACAGTATAATCTGCAGAAAGTGACGCGCCCAGGGGATGGGGAAACGACTCGGCGCCCAGGCCTTGTTGTTGCCTGATCTCAGGGGATGTCACGGTGGCCGGCTCCCGGGCCTGTACCCTGGGGTCACTCTTAAAAGGAAGGGGGAAGTTGTATGGGATAGGGGTATGTTCATGATGCCACCCGTGGTGTCTGGTGAGGATCACCAGCGCTGCGACAGTCCTCTGATGCCTGTGTTCAGGCAGCTTAGTTGGTGCTGCTCCCCACAGGTGGAGCGGGGCCTCAGAGCAGCGTAGGAGAAGGGATGCAGGATAGAGGGTTAGCAGGTGCAGAGCTGCAGAGGAAAGAACAGACAGGCAGTAGTTGAAGTCATCCAAGTCTTCACTCACTTTGGTGTGTCAGCTCAGAGCTTCTCTCTGCTGTCACATGGCGAGCTGTGACCGCCAGGGTGGGGCTCGGCACACTCCAGGTAGTTCAGGAGTGCTTGACAGGACCCCGCTCTAGTGTGTTCCTCTCCTGTTGAGCTTCTCCCACCTTGTGTCCCCCACTGTGTCACGTACGGGTACTGCGATGTCCCTTGTGGGTAACATGTAGTTCCCAGACCGACTGGGTGCCCATTTTGGTGACTTGTGGCGTAAGGCCGGGTCCCTCTGGATAAACTCAGATTAGCGCATACAGGTGGCGACTCCTCTCCGTCCGTATTCCCCTGGGATCCACATAAGCCTCCGGACTTTTCCGACAGACGTGAAGTGCAAAGTCAGATAACCGGGGACCGGTACCCCCTCTTGCGGCAGGGTCTCCCTGGCTGGGCCAGAATAAGGTATGCAGGTGGCGACTCTGCTCCGTCCGCACCCCCGGAGATCCTTTCACCTGTGGAGCCTATCTCCTCTGCTCCCCTCCTGGGCCTTCTTGCTTGGACCGGTTAAAACTCTGCCCTGACCCCCCCCTCCCCCATCTCGAGGCCAGGGACCGTGGACACTCAGCCGGCTGCAGCCTTGTGCCGACTTGCCGTCCCAAAGACCCTGTTATTAAAATGGCCTCCAGTTATATAGAATTTCAGTAAAGTGCTTAGGTAAATGCTTCCTCCACCCTCACTGACTACATGGTTCCCCCTAACTCCTCCAGTCAGGCCCGGGGCAGCACTATGGTGCTTTAGGCCCCCTTCAGAACTGGAGTGGTGTAGTGTTGAGTGTGTGGTTGGGGTCCTGTGTAGTACTCCATCCTTACCTGGGAGAGGAGATGCCACACCTCGTTCTGAGGTGCAGTACCCCTGTGGCGACTGAACCCTCAAAAGCACAGTAGTCAAACTTAATACTTGTGAGCCGCTCCATATAATCATAAAGCCTACTCATACTGCACTGCCCTCCTTGGATGAAGGTGGGATTCACTCATCCCCCTTCAGAGATATTGACTTCAGTCAAAGATCGTGACTTTAAAATTCTGGGCTATATTGTCATGTACATTTCTTTGGGAAAAAAAATGGTGTTTTCATACTTTGCATTGTGAGGGAAGAAGTACTGTGCCATCTGCAGGGATAATTGACATGTAACAGATCTCTAAGCCACAGCATTGGTCAAATTACATTGTAAAATAAGCCTGGATTTCACACCAGAAACTACTGTTTAGCTACAGTAGTAACATTTGAACTGGCAAATTTGTTACCTACCCCCCCCCACCCCAATCCAGGAACTTGCCAGCACAGGTGTACTAGGTTCCTAATTGACTTCAGAATGAGGCCTGTCTGCCTTACAAAACTGAGCTAGACCTAGACAATGATAGTTTTAAACTTAGTTTTTTACCCTAGAATACTTCACTTTCTTGCACTGTAACTACAGCCCACAAATTGGGTGTTTAAATTTATTGCCCCCAAAAAACTTGTTACACTTAAGTCTGCAAGATTACCCTGCTTCCCATTAGTCTTTGACAGAAAACTGCTTGCATCAGCTGTAGTCTCAGTTGCCCCTCTCATACATGCCATAACTCAACAAACAACCCTGGCACACCAACCTCCCTTATGTCTGCAGAAGTCTTTGCCACACTTCAAAAATGAGACCAAATCAGACAAGTCTTTACTAATCCATGACCACAAACCCTTCATATAGCAGACCAAGGCACCCCTTCCCCTTAACTTTCCTCCTCACAATCACTGAAGAAAAGCTTTGTCATCTCTCCAACTGCACCTCAATTTGTGCACTCTATCCCACCTCCTCACCATGCTGCACTCCCAGCATTAGCCCATCTGTTTAACCTGCCTTCCCTTCTGTAGGATTGTTGCATGTTTGAAAAGCAGAAGTCACCCTCACCCAACCACTACAGCCCCATATAGTCGTTTTTTTCTTTCAATTAATCAGAAATTCACATTGAACTTTCCTCCATTCAACACTCAGGAGCCTACAACTGACTCCTCTGGGCAGGAGTGCGCTGTTACAGGCTACTTCTGGGTTTGGAAGCAGAGACTGAAGCTGATGTGGCACACTGACATGTGTATGCTCTGCAAAGTATGCATGAGTACAACTGAACGGCCACTTCTAAGTTTGGAATATGTGACTGGGGAGGAAGGGGTTCAGAATCTGGAGCACACCTACAACCTTTAACAATGTGCCTGTGCACTAAAAAAAAAATCAGGGGAAAACCCATTCTACTACACCTTCAGTGAGTATGTGTATAAATTTGGTAGCCAAGTTGCTACGAGCATAGCTAAATGACTTTAGCAGCACCCACGCATGCTTGGTGAAAGAGTTAACCGAGCACGCTCAGGCAACACGACTCAGTTACTGCACAAAAGTGTGGATTATAGACTATCATCAATGTGTAGATGTCAAAATATCATCTATGTTATTTGCTATTGTGGCACCCCTGAGGGTTCAGTTGCCACAGGGGTACTGCACATCAGATAGAGGTGTGGTATCTCCTCTTCCAGGTAAGGATGGACCCCACTGCACACTCAACACTACACCACACCACTCCAGTCCTGTAGGGGGCCTAAATGCACCAGGGTGCTGCCCTGGTCCTGGATAGAGGAGATGGAGGGGGGGGGGGACCAAGTAGTGGGTGAGGGTGGAGGAAACACTTACAGGAAGCACTTATAGGATCATAATATTTGGCCATCTTGGTTTCAAGGTCTTTCATTGTGGGTCTTCTGTCAGGGTCCAGCAAGAGTCTGTAGCTGGCTGAAGATTTGCAGTCCTCGCTCTCTGGCCTTGAGACGAGGAGCGGGTCAGAGTTAACCAGTGTCTCTGCCCGGTCAGGGTCCTGATCTAAGAAGGCATCTGAGGGGAGCAGAGGAGATAGGCTCCACAGGCAAAAGGATCCTAGGGGGATACGGACGGAGCGGAGTCGCCACCTGTATTCACTCTGGCCTAGCCAGAGGGATTCCTGCTGCAAAAGGGGTAACCGGCCCCCGGTATCTGACTGTCACTTCACGTCTCAGTCAGAAAAGCTCGGAGGCTTAGTGGATCCCAGGGGGATACGGACGGAGCGGAGTCGCCACCTGTATCTCTTAAACTGCGTTTACCCAGTGGGACCCGGCCTTACACCACGTTCATATCACACACAGTCAGGAGAAGACTCAGTGGGAGAACATACTAAGGAGAGGAACACACCAGCGGGGTCTCGACAGGTGCTCCTGATCTACCTGGGAAGTGCTGAACCCCCTTCCTGGTGGCCGCAGTACGCCGTGTGTAGCAGAGAAAAGCTTTGCGGCTGAAAGTTCATCTAAAGTGAGTTAAGACCTGGATGACTTCATTCACCGCCTCCGCTTGTTTATTCCTGCGCGGCACTGCACCCACCATACCTCCACACAGTTCATCAAACACTGCCCTGAGGCCTACTCCGCCTGTGGGGAGTAGTACCAACCGAGCTGCCAGAACACCAGCCTCAGAGGACTGTTACAGCGCTGGTGGCCTTCACCAGAAACCACAGGTGGCGTAGTCGAACAACCACTTATCCACAAAGCCCATCTTTTTTATGTGACAGCCCTGGGCACAGAACGGGTCAAGGCCACGACTGCATCCCCCCACAACATCAGCAAGGCCCGGCTCCGAGTATCCCAATTCGCCCATCCGCTCAGGGAGGGCGTCACGCTATTACTGAACATGAAGCCACAGTTATTAGTAATCTGTAAGTTTTAACCTTCTCATCCACATGCACTTTTTTTTTTGAACCACCACATGACTTTCTGTTGCACTTCTTTGTCAATTTTATGTCTTCATTTCATTGGAGACTCTAAATCCATGGCTTTAACTGGTGGCCTGGAATTTTATTGCATCGTTTGGTATTTTTCTGTAACAAAAAATGCGTGAATAACTGCAGAAAATCTGCACAAATTTTACATTGTAGAAGCACTATGGATTTTAGCTTAGAAATTTGTACCAAATAAACTAGAAGTGAACCAGTGTTAACCACCCTCGGCGGTAAAGGGGTTTGCACGTTAATGACCAGGCCAATTTTTACAATTCTGGCCACTGTCACTTTATGAGGTAATAACTTCGGAACGCTTCAACGGATCCCCCTGATTCTGAGTTTTTTCGTTGCCTATTATACTTCATGATAGTGGTAACATTTCATCAATATGACTTTGCGTTTATTTGTGAGAAAAAAAATGGAAATTTGGCAAATGTTGCAATTTTTGCAACTTTCAAACTTTGAATTTTCATGCCCTTAAATCAGAGATGTCACATTAAATAGTTTAACATCTCCCACATGTCTACTTTACATCAGCACAATTTTCGAACCAAATTTTTTTTTTGTTAGGAAGTTATAAGGGTTAAAAGTTGACCAGCGATTTCTCATTTTTCCAACAATTTACAGAACCTTTTTTTTTTTTTTTTTTTTTTTTTTTTTTTTTAGGGACCACATCACATTTGAAGTGACTTTGAGGGGCCTTTATGACAGAAAATACCCAAAAGTGATACCATTCTAAACTGCACCCCTCAAGGTGCTCAAAACCACATTCAAGAAGTTTATTAACCCTTCAGGTGCTTCACAGGAATTTTTGGAATGTGGAAGAAAAAAATGAACATTTAACTTTTTTCACAAATGTTACTTTAGACCCCAATTTTTTTTTTTTTTTCGCAAGGGTAACAGGAAACAAAATAAACCCCAAAATTTCTTGTGCAATTTCTCCTGAGCACGCCAATACCCCATATGTGGGGGCGAACCATTGTTTGGGTATACAGCAGGGCTCGGGAGGGAAGGAGCGTCATTTGACTTTTTGAATGTAAAATTTGCTTGAATAATTAGCGGACGCCATGTTGCGTTTGTGTGTGGTGAGCCCCTTGAATCCCCAGGTGCTTCACAGAAGTTTATAACATTGAGCCGTGAAAATAAAAAAACTAACTTTTTTTCACAAAAAAATGTTTTAGCCCCAAATTTTTTATTTTCACAATGGTTAGAAAAATGGACCCCAAAAACCTTTGTGCAATTTCTCCTGAGTACGCCAATACCCCATATGTGGTCAAAATACAGTTTGGGTGCACGGCAGGGTTTCCAAAATGGGGTCACTTGTGGGGGGTTTCCACTATTTAGGCGCATGAGGGGCTCTGCAAGCACGATATGGTGTTCGCTCTCAATTCCAGCCAATTTTGCATTCAAAAAGTCATACAGCTCCTTCCCTTAGCTGTAATACATCAGCCTGATCTGTTCTCACCGCTGAACATACAGCCTGGCATGGTCGTGTGTGACAATGGGCGGAACCTGGTGACGGAGAAATGACAGCCGGAGTAAATACGGTTTCCCTCTATGCCAGTCCTTTCACCGAGCTAAAGAATATGGCTGTGGTGAAATACAACTCCCATGTCGTACTCTTTACTGTAGCCCCGCTCTATGTGTCTTTAGTGGGGTTTTTCCTAAATTTGATCAGCCGTTGGACTCACTTCTTACCCTATAACTGTATAGCAGACTCTCTCCTTTCTAATGGGAACTTGTCGTTACTGTGGCCCTGCTCTAAGTGTCTTTAAATTCTTAGTGGGGTTTTTCCTAAATTTGGTCAGCCGTTGGACTCACTGCATACCCTATAACTGTATAGCACACCCGCTTCTTTCTAATTGGAACATGTTGTACTCGTTACTGTGACCCTGCTCTATGTGTCATAAAATTCTTAGTGGGATTTTTCCCAAATTTTTTCAGCCCTTGCAGTCACAGCATGGGCATTACCACTATTGTAGACCCACTTCTTTATAATGGGAATTTTTTTTTTACTGAGACCCTCCTCTTTGTCTCTTCAAAGGGGTATTGGGTTGCGTCCGAATTTTTGGCAGCCCTTTCAGTCACTGCATACGCAATAACAGTATAGGAGACCCACTCGTTAATAATGGGAAGAGCAAAGCATAGCCGGCTGAAGGCTCTCTAACAATAGCGAGGGCAGACTGCTGGCCTTTTAAAAATAGTAAGGGCCACCTGATGGCCTATAAAAATAGGCTTTGTGACTTTCAGAGTCCCTCCATCATAAATGAAACAGGATGTGTCTGTGACCTGGGAGTCAGAGATGCTTCCAGGGGTCTTCCCCATGCTGTTCCCATGTCTTTTCAACACTGTATGCATGTGTCTGATGATGTGTCACACACCACATTGCCAGATAAGGTTGTAAAATGTTAAAATGACATTTCCCGGTGAATGCATTTGCCTAATAAAATAACGTAAAAAAAACAAACAGTAGGATCTTTCTTTAGTATAAAAAACAAAGTCGCCAATGTAACCTCAATATAATCACATTGTTCAGCTCCTGAACCTCCTCCTCCATCTCCGAAATGACTACATCAATCACAAGCTAAAAGCACTGCAGCACTGTGTTGGCCAAGCGGCAACAGGCTGTGCTGAAGATAACATGCTTAATGCTTAGGTGACAAACCACCCAGCGCTGCAGAGTTGTTGAAAGCTGTAACACAGCAGCCTGATCTGTGGCTCTCACCGCTGAACATACAGCTAGGCATGGTCGTGTGTGACAATGGGCGGAACCTGATGACGGAGAAATGACAGCCGGAGATGATACGGTTTCCCTCTATGCCAGTCCTTTCACCGAGCTAAAGAATATGGCTGTGGTGAAATACAACTCCCACTGAGAAGCTGTTTCAGATTGAAAAACATTGGGCCCACTAGAGGATTTGATTCTGAGGGCTCACCTTTCTCCCTCGCTCAAGAGCCCCATAGCAGCTGCAAAGTTAGCGCTATCATGAACTCTCCTGATGTAGAAGCCAGGGCACACCAGAGGATTCTCTAGTGGGACCGTCCAACCCTGCCGAGAAGCAGCTAAGAAAAGTTTGTGGGAAGGTTCCTGGACGCTCTATGGCTGCTTTTTTACTGAGGTGGAAACCCAGGCTAACACGGGGAGAACATATAAAATCCTTGCAGATGTTGTCCCCCTGCTGGGATTTGAACCCAGGATCCCAGCACTGCAAGGCTTCAGTGCTAACCACTGATCCAATGTGCTGCCATTCTCCCTCTGATATCTAACAGGCTGGAGAAACTTGCACCTACTGCCAATCTATCTTCAGCTCCTTTGTGAGAAACTAATGTATTTGGGGAGCCACTCAGTCTACCAAATAAAATTCCTGAGAAGGAGATTGGGTATGGCTTCGCTACTGGTACTGGGGGCAGTGCTAATACCATGGCGTCGTACCATAGTTCACTGGAAATATTCCAGGTTGGTAGGAGGCAAACAGATTCCCACAGAAAAGTACCAGCAGTAATGTTCAGGGTCGCGCTTGTAGAAGGCGGAGACAACACCGTGAGAAATAGTGGCGCCTGGGGACCGAGTATGGACACGGGGCATGAGGTTGTGAAAAACTTCTGCCTCCATGAGCCTACAAGGCCACATTTCAAGCGAAAGCAGCTTAAGAGGACTTCCTGGGAGAAATGACAGCTGGAGTTGATATGGTTTCCCAAGTCCTTTCACCAAGCTAAAGAATATGGCTGTGGTGAAATACAACTTAGCAAAAAAAGCTGTGGACTGGCTCTGTACCGTCCCTAGCCACATTCACTTGACCACTTGTTTATGGGTAGGCGGTCCTTCCAAGTAAGTTCACTGAGGAGGGCACGGGTAATGTTGTGGGACCCGTGCTTGTGGAAGGTGGGGACGACACCGGGAGAAATAGTGGCGGCTGGGGACCGAGTATGGACACCCGGCCACCGCCGGCATGAGGTTGTGAAAAGGTTCCGCCTCCATGAGCCTAAATGTCCACATTTCAAGTGCAAGTAGCTACCCACAAATCTGGCAGTTTAGTATTGCGGCCTGTGGGTGGGTGTTTGTCTGACTGCATACTTGCGCTTGCATTCCAACTAACAGAAAACTAAGCAGATGGTGGCCTCTATCATCATCATGGCCTCACCTCGGCACTATGAACTCTCCTGAAGGAGAAGCCAGGGCCCACCGGAGGAGTCTCTGGTTTTCTGGTGGGCCCATCCAACCCTGCCGAGGAGCAGCTCTGGCTAAGAAGGTTCCCGGACACTCTATGGCTGCTTTTTTAATATGGATCAGACGTGCTTATGCAAGTTATTTCTCAAACTGCATTGCAGATCAGGCCATTGCCCAACTTTGTTGTCATGAAATGAAATGCATCCAAAAATAGTCGTTCTCAAGGTAATGACACGCCCCCGGAAGAAGCGATCAAGCGAAACGGTGTCCCTCGGGTGTGGGGAAGACACAGCAGGTCTTCAGCGCTCCAGAATCCACTTGAGAACGCGGTATCCTCATTCCCTCTTCCTAATAGATTACCCTTACCCCTATAGGGACTAAGCATATCAGCTCCAATACCTTACTTTGAGCCCCTGTCTCTGGTTTTATATTACCTTAACATTGGATTTACTCCCCCCGTCGCACTTGCGCAAGATTTGGTGAAGTATTTCAATTTGTTCAATATGCCCCCATATTATTTGGGTTAATTACTTGACCTTGTTTAGCTGTATATTATTACATGATTACATCTTTCATCATTTATTAGACCGTACTGTGTTTCCTATCCCCCCTTTTTTGGAGGTTTATTCCCTTGTCTATTTTATTATTTTTTATTCATTACTTGAAATAAAATTGTCAGTATTTTATCCTTACATTGTCAGAATCTCTTCTTATCTGGCGGTCATATAGATCTTTTTGTGGTATAATGAAATTAAATGCGCAAAGAAAGATGTTTGTGTGTCAAAGCACCACCGACAAGTGCGAGCTGATGTTGGACGGGCTGCCATTGCTTCTGCGACAAGCTGCATTAGAGGACTTCCTGGGAGAAATGGCACCCAGAGTAGATACGGTTTCCGTCTATACTAACCAATCCTTTCACCGAGCTAAAGAATATGGTTGTGGTGAAATACAACTCTCAACAAAAAAAGCTGTGGACTGGCTCCATACCGTCCCTGGCCACATTCACCTGTCCACGTGTTTGTGGTTAGGTGGTCCTTCCCAGTAAGTGCACTGGGGATGGCACGGGTAATGTTGTGGGACCCGTGCTTGTGGAAGGCGGAGACGATACCGCGAGAAATAGTGGCGGCTGGGGACCGAGTATGGACACCCGGCCGCCGCCGGCATGAGGTTGTGAAAAGCTTCTGCCTCCACGAGCCTAAAAGGCCACATTTCAAGTGAAAGCTGCTTTAGATGTCTTCCTGGGAGAAATGACAGATGGAGTAGGTATGGTTTCCCAAGTCCTTTAACCAAGCTAAAGAATATCGCTGTGGTGAAATACAACTCAGCAAAAAAAGCTGTGGGCTCGCTCCGTACCGTCCCTGGCCACATTCACTTGACCACGTGTTTGTGGGTAGGCGGTCCTTCCCAGTAAGTGCATTGGGGAGGACACGGGTAATGTTGTAGGACCCGTGCTTGTGGAAGGCGGAGACGACATTGGGACAAATAGTGGCTGCTGGGGACCGAGTATGGATACCCGGTCGCCGCCGCCATAAGATTGTGGACAGCTTCCGCCTCCACGAGCCTAAAATGCCACATTTCAAGTGCAAGCAGCTGTCAAAAATTTGGCAGTATTTTATTGCAGCCTGTGAGTGGGTGTCTGGCTGCATACTTGCGCTTACATTCCAAGGAATGGGGTAGGGACAACTGAACGCTGCAGTGGGACAAGGACATGGACGGAGATTGTTGCAAGTCTGCAACGACAGGTGCATGGCGGGAGGCATCTTCGCATGTTCCAAGGATCACTTATGATGGGCACAAATTTAGGCAGTGACCTGGGAGTCAGAGATGCTTCCAGGGGTCTTCCCCATGCTGTTCCCATGTCTTTTCAGCACTGTATGCATGTGTCTGATGATGTGTCACACACCACATGGCCAGATAAGGTTGTAAAATGTTAAAATGACATTTCCCAGTGAATGTTTTTGTCTTGGTTGAAAGCAATGCAAAAGTGCAAAAACGCATCAAAAACGCTACGTGTGAACATAGCCCAAGGTGTGGAGGAGTATTTTTGGTTTTGGTTATTTATTTTGCCTTATATACAAGTCATTACCCTGGAAAGGATGTTCCTTAACATATTTCCCAGTAAAATCCATTTTGGATTAGTTTTTGTATGTTTTATTGTGAGTCTGTAAAAGTGGCGTAATACCTCTGATAACGTTCTTTACAGCAGTAACCTGGGAGTCAGAAATGCTTCCAGGGGTCTTCCCCTTGCTGTTTCCATGTCATTTGAGCACTGTTCCCATCGATTTAGACAATTTTTAGGCCCTCTGCAGACCGCCGGGGGGAGCTGCCTGAAAAATGCTCGAGTTTCCCATAGACTTACATTGGGCTCGTTGCTCGGTCGAGCACCCGAGTATTCCAATTTGCTCGACCCGAGCAACGAGTACCCAAGCATTTTAGTGCTCGCTCATCACTACTCCTAATATCTTCTATGGTATAAATCCTGAAGACAGGTGCCTTTTAGGTCACAATCACATGTTGAGTATTTGAGTTTTTACATCAGTATTTGTTAATCATAACCAGGAGTGCAACTGGTACATGGATGCAGCAGCACAGAGGATGATGACCCAGTAGTAACTTACCCAACAGATATTTATTTGATTAACAGTGATATATCAATCAGTCACTTTGCTGGCCACTTTAGTCCCTGAAGAACGACCCTAGTCCCCTTCTTACCATATGTCTACACTGGAAGTTACAGCTCACACGAATGTCCCTCTCCTGTGGCCTAGTTGTCTCCATCTGCTCTGGCTCTGTGCACTTGGCTCGGATCTGGTTACTCATAATGGCGGCTGTAAGCCAACTCTGCTGCACCGCATGTCCGTCCTGCTACAGGTATAGGCGCCAACTCCTCCCCTTCTCTGCCCTCCTGGGCTTTTTATAATTAATAAAACCGCCACAGCTGTCATCTGACCTGTTGTCTCCTCTAATCTTTTCCCTTCAGGAACCAAGTACTTTGCCCTACAGTTCCGGCTGATGCAGTTCTTGCTACTCTCTCTTGTCCTACAACATTTGATCAGCAGATGGCGGTGCCTGCTTGCTGACACTCTGCTAGGCCCCAAACTGTGGAAATCTCTCATTTGTGCATCTCTCCTTATAGAACAATTAGAGGAAAAGTATAATAGAAACACGTGCATCACTTCTGCATTTTTCACCCACTCCTGGTTTTGGCCAAATACTGAGTTAAAAAATTCTGCAAACACTTAATGTGTGCACATGGCTTTAAACCGTTCACCTTCAACTTTGCCTGCACACAGTCCCCCTCCATCTCCCAAAGGACCTGGCACTCTATTGATGAGTACTGTACAGATTGATTTATCTTCCAGTGACGTTCGCTGCTTGGTTCCCCCATATTAAAGCTGATTTCTGCAATCAATGGTCATTTTGTAATCAACTTGTCATATTACCTAACCAAAATACAGACCAATTTCCTCATGTGTTTGCCTGCGAGTTTTGCTAGGGTTTTCTATACAATTTCTGCATTAAATTACTGCATGTTCCCTTCTTCTAAAAAACTACCAGGAATAAAGGCTTGTCTGGGGCAGGGAGTTTTCTGCAGGAATGTTGCAGATACAGCCATGAAATATTTATTATGCATCTACTTTCCACCTATTAACATCAGAAGGTTGTTTGACAGGAAGAACTGAATGTACAAAAGGAGATTACGGGAACTTACTGTTCCAACTCTAAAACACCGTTGGTTTGCAAAAATGTTTACTACTTTGCAGTTTTATATTATTTTTTCAGGAAGGGGCTTTGTGTGACCTGTACCCCATAAACATTATTTATTCAGTGACTACACACAGTCTGAGTATCAAAAACGCTGCATGTGAACATACCCCAAGGTGTGGAGGAGTATTTTTGGTTTTGGTTATTTATTTTGCCTTATATACAAGTCATTACCCTGGAAAGGATGTTCCTTAATATATTTCCCAGGAAAATCCATTTTTTTTTGTTTTTGTATGTTTTATTGTGAATCCGGTAAAGTGGCGTAATACTCTGACAATGTTGTTGACAGCAGTGACCTGGGAGTCAGAAATGCTTCCAGGGGTCTTCCCCATGCTGTTCCCATGTCATTTGAGCACTGTTCCGATTTGGGCAATTTTTCTGCAGACCGCCGGAGGTACCCGCTTGAAAAATGCTCGAGTTTCCCATAGACTTACATTGGGCTCGTTGCTCGGGTCGAGCACCCGAGTATTCCAATTTGCTCAACCCGAGCAACGAGTACCCGAGCATTTTAGTGCTCGCTCATCACTAGACGGCATTGAAAAAAGAGAGGAAGCACCACACCAGGACCAACGACGAAGCCCCTCGGACCGGACCTTTCGAGGTGAGCAGGGTCGGACTGGGGTGTCTTGGGCCCACAGGGGGAATTGACCCTATGGGCCCACCTTACAGCTATATGCAAATACCCGTTGTCCCTGTTATAGTGGAGCGTTAACTATAAAACACAGGCGGCTCCTGCACATCCACTGTGCACACACTATAACTGGTATGTACAATTATGGTAATCTGCATTAAAGGGCTCTTTGGTTAAAACAAGTTATCACCGATCCATGGGCTCCACAGGATAGTTGATAACTTATTGATCGTTTGGGTCCGAACATTGGAAAACGCACCGATCGGAAGAATGTGGAAGTTTTATCCCTGGCAGGAAACTTATCCCCATTTTAAAATGGAGCAGCAGGTGCGATGTCTGACCTCATTCATTCTCTTGGGGGGCTTCCAAAAAAAAAAAGAAAAAAAAAGAGCAGCACTTGCAGCCACTGAGGAAATAATAATAATAATCTTTATTTTTATATAGCGCTAACATATTCCGCAGCACTTTACATACATTATCGTCGCTGTCCCCATCGGGATTCACAATCTAGATTTCCTATCAGTATGCCTTTGGAGTGTGGGGGGAAACCAGAGGAAACCCACGCAAACACGGGGAGAACATACAAGCTCCTTGCAGATGTTGTCCTTGGTGGGATTCGAACCCAGGACCCCAGCGCTGCAAGGCTGCAGTACTAACCACTGCGCCACCGGAATGAATGGATCTGTGGTCAAGTCGCACATGAGATCCAGTCTGATGGCGACAAAAGCTCCACATTCTGCTGATTGCGTCCTATCATTCAGACCCCCACTAATCAATAATTTATCACTTATCCTGTGGAGAGGTGATTACTTGTTTTCACTGAAGTACCCCTGTAAGTGCATCTCTGCCCCTCTGGTCCAAGTATTTAATCTCTGAGGCCACGGCCTCACTATCAGTATTTGGTCAGTATTCGGTCAGTATTTTTTCTCAGGAGTGGGAGCCAAAATCAGGTGAGTAACAATCAGAGAAAATGTATAATAGAAACAAGGCACCAATTCTGCATTTATCACCCACTCCTGGCTTTGGCTCCCACTCCTGAGAAAATATACTGACCAAATACTGATAGTGGGGCTGTGGCCTAATGGAAAGAATCTTCTCCTAGTTAATATTAGTGAGAACAAATGACCGTCATACACAACACAATCCACTATACCAACACCAAAAATACCACATACAAGGAGCAAATACCGCCACACCATGACCAGACCACATATTACCACCACATTGACTGAATAATACCAGATACAAGAAACAAATACCGCCACACGATGACCAGACCACATATTACCACCACATAGTGACCAAATAATACCACATACAAGGAACAAATACTGCCACACCATAACCAGACCGCATATTGTCACCACAGTGACTGAATAATACCACATACAAGGAACAAATACTGCCACACCATGTCCAGACCACATATTACCACCACATAGTGACCCAATAATGCCACATACCATGAAAAAATACTGCCACACCATGACCAGACCGCATATTACCACCTCAGTGAACAAATAATGCCACATACAAGGAAAAAATACTGCCACACCTTGACCAGACCGCATATTACCACCTCAGTGAACAAATAATACCACATACAAGGAACAAATACTGCCACACCATGACCAGACCACATATTATCACCACATAGTGACTGAATAATACCACATATGAGGAACAAATACTGCCACACCATGACCAGACCGCATATTACTACCACATAGTGACTGAATAATACCACATACAAGGAACAAATGCCACCACATCATGACCAGATTACATATTACCACCACATAGTGACCAAATACTGCAATACTGATCATTAGTGTTGAGCAAGTATGTTCTGTTAACCCTTTCGCCGAGTATGCTCAGGCCGAGCTCCGAGTATTTATAGCTGCTCGGTGATATGTTTGAATCGCTCCCGTGTGCATGATTTGCGACAGTTTTAATACATGTGAGGAATGTCTATTTCTTACACATTCCTCCCATGTAATAAAGCTGTCAAACAGTTGTAAATCATGCACACGGGAGCGATTCAAACAAATCACCGAGCAGCTGTAAATACTCGGAGCTTGGCCCGAGCATACTCGGAACAGAACATACTCGCTCAACACTACTGATAATGAATGCAAACCACAATACTAACAACCCTGTTATTACCACCTGTGATGTTATACACCGGAGCCCTGTATATACAGTCATGGCCAAAAGTATTGAGAATGAGACAAATAGTAATTTTTCCAAAGTTTACTGCTTCATTTTTTGCAATGGCAATTTGCATATACTCCTGAATGTCAAAGAGTGATCAGCTTCACAGCAATTACTGTACTTGCAAAGTCAATATTTGCCCAGAAAATGAACTTTAGCCCCCAAAACACATTTCAACATCATTGCAGTCCTGCCATAAAAGGAGCAGCTAACATCGTTTTAGTGATTGATCCATTAACACAGGTGTGGGTGTTGATGAGGACAGGGCTGGCGATCAAACAGTCATGATTAAGTAAGAATGACATCACTGGACACTTTAAAAGGAGGCTGGTTCTTGGTATCATTGTTTCTCTTCAGTTAACCATGGTTATCTCTAAAGAAACACGTGCAGCCATCATTGCACTGCACAAAAATGGCCTAACAGGGAAGAGTATCGCAGCTACAAAGATTGCACCTCAGTCAACAATCTATTGCATCATCAAGAACTTCAAGGAGAGAGCTTCCACTGTTGTCAAAAAGGCTCCAGGGCGCCCAAGAAAGACCAGCAAGCGCCAGGACCGTATCTTAAAACTGTTTCAGCTGCGGGATCGGACTACCAGCAGTGCCGAGCTTGCTCAGGAATGGCAGCAGGCTGGTGTGAGTGCTTCTGCACGCACTGTGAGGCGGAGACTCTTTGAGCAAGGGCTGGTTTCAAGGAGGGCAGCAAAGAAGCCACTTCTCTCCAGAAAAAACATCAGGGACCGACTGATACTCTGCAAAAGGTACAGGGAGTGGACTGCTGAGGACTGGGGCAAAGTCATTTTCTCTGATGAATCCCCTTTTCGATTGTTTGGGACATCTGGAAAACAGCTTATTCGGAGAAGAAGAGGTGAGCGCTACCACCAGTCTTGTCTCATGCCAACTGTAAAGCATCCTGAAACCATTCATGTGTGGGGTTGCTTCTCAGCCAAGGGAATCGTCTCACTCACAGTCTTGCCTAAAAACACAGCCATGAATAAAGAATGGTACCAGAATGTCCTCCAAGAGCAACTTCTCCCAACCGTCCAAGAGCAATTTGGCGCCCAACAATGCCTTTTCCAGCATGATGGAGCACCTTGCCATAAAGCAAAGGTGATAACTAAATGGCTCATGGAACAAAACATAGAGATTTTGGGTCCATGGCCTGGAAACTCCCCAGATTTTAATCCCATTGAGAACTTGTGGTCAATCATCAAGAGACGGGTGGACAAACAAAAACCAACAAATTCTGGCAAAATGCAAGCATTGATTATGCAAGAATGGACTGCTATCAGTCAGGATTTGGTCCAAAAGTTGATTGAGAGCATGCCAGGGAGAATTACAGAGGTCTTGAAGAAGAAGGGGCAACACTGCAAATATTGACTTGCTGCATTAACTCATTCTAACTGTCAATATAACCTATTGGTACTCATAATATGATTGCAATTATATTTCTGTATGTGATATAAACATCAGACAAACACTAATAAAAACCAGAGGCCAGCAGATCATGTGAAAATATAATTTTGGTGTCATTCTCAAAACTTTTGGCCATGACTGTAGTGTCAGTGTACAGGTAATACAGTGATCACCAGTGACATTATACACATGAGCTCTGTATATAGTGTCAGTGTACAGGTAATACAGTGACAACCAGTGACATTATACACAGGAGCTCTGTATATAGTGTCAGTGTACAGGTAATATCATCAGTGACATTATACACAGGAGCTCTGTATATAGTGTACAGGTAATACAGTGATCACCAGTGACATTATATACAGGAGCTCAGTATATAGTGTCAGTGTACAGATAATATCATCAGTGACATTATACACAGGAGCTATGTGTATAGTGTACAGGTAATACAGTGATCACCAGTGACATTATACACAGGAGCTCTGTATATAGTGTATAGTGTAAGTGTACATATGACATCTCTAGTTTATGTCCTTCATCTTCTCTCTTCTTCTTCATCTGGCACAGACCGCCATCACTTCTCCCAGCCAGGACTCATCTCTGCAGAAAATAACAGTTATCAATAAGAGATCTCTTCTAGAACACATTCCAGACTTTTTCCCCGACTTCTACACTGTGCCAGATGAAGAAAAAAAGTGGCATAATGCCGCCTGCACAGTAACATGACCCCCCTTTTGTCCCCCTCCCCCATGGAAAACTGTTTCTTAAAAAGTAAATTATATTACAAAAGTAATAATGTCCCTAATTGGACCCTAAAGTAATAATGTTCCCCACTTGCCACCATGAACTAATAATGCATGTTCCTCAATCTGGCCCCCAAACAGTAATTAAGTTCTTTATCAAGCATGAACCCCCATGTCCCGTGTCCAGCCTGGCCCCCCCAATGTGTCCAGCCTGCTTCCCCTCCCATATATCAATCCAGTCCCCATGTGTCCAGCCTGCTCCCCCATTCATGTGTCCAGCCTGCTCCCCCCATTCATGTGTCCAGCCTGCTCCCCCCATTCATGTGTCCAGCCTGCTCCACCCATTCATGTGTCCAGCCTGCTCCCCCCATTCAGGTGTCCAACCTGCTCCCCCCATTCATGTGTCCAGCCTGCTCCCCCCTTCATGTGTCCAGCCTGCACCCCCCTTCATGTGTCCAGTCTGCACCCCCTTCATGTGTCCAGCCTGCACACCCCTTCATGTGTCCAGCCTGCACCCCCATTCATGTATCCAGCCTGCACCCCTCTTCATGTGTCCAGCCTGCACCCTCCTTCATGTGTTCAGCCTGCACCCCCCTTCATGTGACCCCCATTGCCACCCCAATGTGTCCAGCCTGCTTCCCCTCCCATATATTAATCCAGTCCCCCATGTGCCCAGCCTGCTCCCCTCTTCATGTGTCCTGCCTTCTCTCCCTTTATGTGTCCAGCCTGCTCTCCCTTTATGTGTCCAGCCTGCTCTCCCTTCATGTTTCCAGCCTGCTCCCCCCTTCATGTGTCCAGCCTGCTCCCCCCTTCATGTGTCCTGCCTGCTCCCCCTTTATGTGTCCAGCCTGCTCCCCCCTTCATGTGCATAGCCTGCTCCCCTATTCATGTGTCCAGCCTGCTCCCCCATTCATGTGTCCAGCCTGCTCCCCCCTTTATGTGTCCAGCCTGCTCCCCCCTTCATGTATCAAGCCTGGCCCCCCATATACTCACACAGGCCCCCACACTCCACCCCATATACCCATCCAGGCCCCCCATGTGTCCAGCCTACTCCCCACAAAATATTCAATGATGAGAGTGGGGAGAGAGCAATGATGGGATTGGGGGACAGGACAGTGGTGGGATTGGGGGAGAGGACAATGATGTGAATGGGGGAGAGGACAATGATGGGAGTGGGGGAGAGGACAATGATGGGAGTTGGGGAGAGGACAATGATGGGAGTGGGGGAGAGGACAATGATGGGAGTGGGGGAGAGGACAATGATGGGAGTGGGGAGAGGACAATGATGGATATGGGGAAAGGACATTGAGGGAGTTGATGGGGGATTGGGATCAGAGTAAGGGAGACTTATAATGGACTTATGAACAGGGGGAGGAGGATGTTAGATATGGATGTAAAATGATTTGGGTGGTGGAGGAGGGTGCTAAGTCCCTGAGAGCATCCTCCCCATCTCACAATTCATTATGACACTATCAGGGACTTAAAATTTATTGGAGAGTGGGAGAGGAGGTGGTAAGGTGCATTAGACACCTTATAATGAATTGGGCGGTGACGGAGGTTATTAAAGACCTGATAATGTCCTCTCACCCTCAAATTCATTATGATTCTATCAAGGACTGGGGGGGGGGGCACAGGAGAGGGACTAAGTCTTTGTGCACACGTTCAGGATTTGCAGGAGAAAATTCTGCTGCATGTCCTAATGTGTTGGCAGGAAGAGTTATGCATAAAATAATTTTTTTTGCCACGTTTTTGACATTCTTTTGCTGTATATTTTCCCCCACTCATTATTACGGGTGAAATACTCTGCATGAATTGACATTATGCAGATTTTAATTTGCTGCAAATCTACAAGGAAAAAATAAGCAACGTGTCCATGAGACTTCAGGGTTCTCATTCACTTTGCTTGTACTGTAAAGCCTTGTATATTTTCCATAACAGAAATGTAACGTGCGCACATAGTCTTAAAGTTAATTGGGGAGAGTCACAGAGACTGATTCATTTATATGATTGGGCAGTGGAGATTATAGTTAATGGGGAGCACAGTGCTGCTTATCATTTTTATATTTTGATTGGTGCATGGCTCTATATGGGGTACATATTCGAGGGAGACACATGTATGTATACAATATATGTGACCTTGTTATTTTTAGGGCTGCGGTGATGATCGTGACAAGACGAGTCGTGGCTGGGAGATGTCGATATGAAGGTGTGCCCAGATGGAGAAGAAACAGCAGAAAACGACTCTAATCAGATGAGACATCAGCAGTAAGTGTCTGGATGTAAATATAATTCTGTATCTGCACTGTGTGACTTGGAGTGATAATGTTATTTGTAAAATCCCTTAGGCTGCATTTTCACATTTGTGTGAAATGTCTGTGTGCTGCCATATTTTTTTATTGGTCGGCACACATACTCATACAGTTTAATAGGTCTATTCACACATTTGTGAAAATCATGGATCTGAGAATGATATCCGTGAGGGTCAGAGAATGTCCTGTTCTGATCCGATTTTGAGGATCAGAATAGGACATGCTAAATGTGTCTGTAAAAGCAGACAGCACATCGACACTGCACACAGATACAGGAATGTAATCTTATTATGTATAGCACAGTCCCTTAGTGTATAGTGTACTCACTTATTATGTATAGCGTCATCCTTAGTTACATAATTACCTATTTTATTATGTATAACACAGTCCCTTATTATGTACCATCCTCTCTAGTTATGTATGGGGTGGTCCCTTATTTTAAAGCATCCTCTGCTGTTATCTACAGTGCTGTCCCTTACATAGCATATTCTTGTTATTGTTATTCACAGTGCCCTCTCTTGTTATGTATTGCACTGTCCATTACATAGTGTATTCTTGTTATTTTTGTTATTCACAGCGCCCTCTTTTATTACATAGTCCTCTCTTGTTAGATGTAAAAGGACTGCTGCTGGAGGAGCTGATGGAGCAGCCGGTGATGAGAAGACCAGTCCATCAGTCGCATTCATCAGAAAAAAAGCTTTCCCATGCTCCACCAGCTGTCATTGTATTGTACATCTAACAAGAGAGGACGATATGTAATAAAAAACAGGGCACTATATAATCCAACATGTAAGGGACAGTGCTGCACATAGCAAGAGAGGGCACTATGTAATAAGGGACTGTAATATACATAATACAGGAGACTATGTAAGATATATATTAGTGATGATCGAGATTTACGAGCATGCTCGGACGAGCACCTATTATCTTCAGCGTGCTCGGGTTTTAAGTTTACGTCGCTCCGTGAACATGATTTGTGACTGTTTGACAGCTTTAATACATGTGAGGAATGACTGTTTTTCCAGCATTCCTCACATGTATTAAAGCTTTCAAACAGTCGCAAATCATGTTCACAGAGCGACGAAAACTTAACGCCCGAGCACGCTGAGGATAATAGGTGCTTCCCCGAGCATGCTCGTAAATCTCGAGCAACAAGCATGCTCGATCATCACTAATATATATGCAATGCTCAGCTTGGCTTGCGGCTCTCCCAACTTGGGCGTGACAGCTGCATAGAAATATAAAAAGCTGTCACACTTGGGTCGGAAGACCCGTCGGCCAGTCTGAGAATTACTGTACGTTCTGATCTTTGTCCAATTTATACAGCCATCTGACTGCTCCCTTATTTGTTTTTAAATAGCATTGGATCCTACAAGCGCTTTAAATTTTAAGTCCTTTGGCCCGGGAGAGGTATGTTTCATAAATATTAGGTAAGGGTCACATCAAAAGAAAGATCACCTTGTCATGGCTGGTGGGCACACAAAAATTGGCTAATTTGTGCACTAAGTACCTTCAATTCGTAAGTATAGTTTATCTGGCAGTAATGGGATCTAAGTGTTATATTGTCAATGTGTGAAATGAGTATTGAACACTTCACCGTTTTTATAAGTAATTATATTTCTAAAGGTGCTATTGATATGAAATTCTCACCAGATGTCAGTAACAACCTATCCAATCCACACAGGCAAGAAAATCAATTCATAGATGTCCATAAATTAAGTTTTATATGATAACGAGAAATTACACAGGGACAAATTATTGAAGACATGAAGAAAGAGAGGTGCAAAAAGGCATGGAAAATCATGACACCAGTTGGAATCTATCAGTAATTACAAGGCAATCCTGCCACTTAGTGAAAAATAATATGAGCTGGTTCAACTGATGGCCTTTAAAAAGGTGTCTCATTACCAAGGTGCCACACAAAATACATCTCATGAGGGGTAAGTCCAGTGAGCTGCCTCAATACATTTGAAACATTATTGTTGGAAAACATACTGATGGCATTGGTTACAGAAGAATTTCTAAACTACTGAAGGTTCCATTGAGCACTGTTGGGGCATTAATCCAGAAGTGGAAAGAACATCCTTTCACCATAAACCAGCCACGAACAGATGCTCTCTACAAGATTTCAGACAGAGAAGTGAAAATAATTATCAGAAGAGTTATTCAATGACCACCTGTGGAGAGCTTGCATGCGACTGGTTGCTCCATACAGTAGGCTTCTTGAAGCTGTCATCACCAACAAATAGAGATGAGCGAACCCAAACTGTAAAATTCGGGGTTTGTACTGATGCTGAACTCCGGACACAGACTTTTTCCGTCTGTTCAGATGGTTAATAAACAAGGTTTTAAGCTGTAAGCACTTCCAGAGCCATCACAGCCATGCCAAGTATTGGCATCACTGCGATTGGCCGGGTAGTAACGCTACTCGAGTGAGGGACAGTGTAAAATAAATAATTAAAAATAACGACGTAGGGTCCCCCCCTATCTTTAATAACCAGCAAAGGGAAAGCAAACAGTTGTGAGCTGGTATTATTATACTGGGAAGGGGCCAATATCCATGGACCTTCCCAACCATTTAATATCAGCCTCCAGCTGTCTGCTTTGCATTTGCTGGTTATTAAAAATGGGGGATCCTAAAAAAAAATGACGTGGGGTCCCACTTATTTTTAATAACCTGCTAAGATAAAGCTACCTACATAGTCTGCACCCCCATGTAACCGCTACATACAGCCTGCTCTGCCATTCAGCGTTCATCCTCACATTTAACACCACATATAGCCTGCACCCCCATATGTACCACCACACATAGCCTGCACCCTCATATGTACCTCCACGAGTAGCCTGCACCCCCATATGCACCCTCATAGATTGCCTGAACCCCCATATGTACACCACCACGCTTAGCCTGCACCCCTATGTGTACCCACATGCATAGCCTGCACTCCCATATGTACCCCCACACATAGCGCATACGCCCACTTGTAGCCCACAAACCCATATATACCTCCACACATAGCCTGCACCCCCATATGTACCCCCACACATAGCGCGCACCCTCATATGTACCCCCACACATAGCCTGCACTCCATGTAACCCTGTTCCCTAATTACTTGTCACCAGTGCCTCTTTTGATGTTTCCTGCCCAGTAAAAGATTGCAATCTGTAGCCTGGCCCCACCCATAAGAATCCCAATGGCATGATGTTGTCACAGGTCATTCACCTCTATGATTAATCTTCTTCGGTCGGAGCAGGGAGCTGATCAGTGATCCCCTGTCCATGCACTCCCCACCCCAATAAAAATGGTGGTTTTCATAGTTAGTCCAGCGGAAGTAAGAAGAAAGGAGAAATTTAAAAAAAATTCCCCTCGTGGTGGCACCGCCCCCCGCTACCTGTCACCATAGGCATCCGCTCTCGAGTGCCTAGTGGCAAATACAGCCCTATATATATATTTAATATTTATATGATGATAAGCCCCAAGTTCTACTTTCTACATCCATCAGAGAAGAAATTTATAAATTTATGGACCGCCCTGGCTGGTGTGAATCTTGTCCATACATAATTATTTATTGTACCTTGCTCGATGTTAATGGTTAATTAGTATTTTTGCTAACTGTTCATAGCTAATTACCTTGAAGAATTCACTCGATGTATCTACTTTTCAGAAGACTCTTTCACTGTGTGATGACACTACCTCCCTGGGCAGCGACGTCAAGGCTCTTATTAAATGGTACACACTTCAACTGCTATGTAATTTTCTTTCGTTTTTCTCTTTTTCTTTGACTCAAATGTAACATGAATAATTGAAACAAGATCTGAAAGAAAGTGGGAGAACAGTCGGCTTTGAGGAATAATGTAACTCAGATTATCATGAAAAGTCACTTACAGAATGAGAGCGCCGACAAGATATTGGCGTACAGTCAAGTGTCGTCAGCAGCTTTCGGGTATGAGACACTTGATGTTTGGACTGATGTGTTAAAAATAAACAATTTAGTCTCCAAATTCTGTCTTCAGGGCATTTTAGAACAAACTTCTTTGAAAAAAGTTTAAGGAGTAGCAGCTTCTAGTCTTCTGCATGTTAATCTTACTCTGTGCTCTAATGATAAGCTGTGTCTTCCAACTTTCTCCATTTCATTAAGACTCTAAGGATAATTGGATCCCCAATAAAGGTGGAGGTTGTTTCAAAAGTCACTTTAAGTCCACGGCCCCACTATCAGTGTTTGGTCAGTATTCGGTCTGTATTTTTTCTCAGGAGTGGGAGCCAAAACCAGGTGAGGAACAATCAGAGAAAAGGTATAATAGAAACAAGTCACCAATTCTGCATTTATCACCCACTCCTGGTTTTGGCTCCCACTCCTGAGAAAAAATACTGTAGACTTGTGAATCCTCACAGCGCACACACTGTGTTGGCAACGCACTTGTGACTGTATGTATATGATTTGCATACATGCTGTCACGTGCCGACTAGATGTGCACAGCCGGACACGTCTTGTTGGAATGTATCCAGAAGTATGCAAATCGTATACTTGCGATCACGCGCCCGGTGCCGGAAGACAAGGCCAGACTAGCCCTTTAATGACCTACCTCGGGGGATATGTCATCAGTATGTCAGCCCTGGAAAACTGATATTTTGCATTAGGTCCATCCTGACTAAAGTTATTGACTTGAATTTTTTTACCAAAAGCTTATAATGATGCAAAGAAATAAAATGAGTAATACTCCGCTTACCAATTCAGTGCCAACAGTTTCCAGGTTCCTGGCAGTCTCTGTATTGTTTCACCCCACCCTAAGTTTTTGTGATTTGTTATCTCTATGACGTAATCAAGGCTATATAGATCAAGTTGTCATTAGTGTTGAGCGAACATGCTCGACACTGCTCGGTACTCGCCCGAGCATCACGCTACTCGGGATGTTCGGCGAGCACCGAGCATTTCCGGGTTACTCGGGCGGGAGCTCGGGTCTCCGCCCTGCATGTTTGGCGCTCTTTACAGAGCCAATGAACATGCAGGGATTGCCAGCCAGTCACTGTAATGCCGCAGCCATGTTGTTTGTGGGCATTACAGTGATTGGCTGGCCGCACAGCGTCACCTCGAGTATTTAAAACCGGGCGC
Organism: Phyllobates terribilis; assembly: GCF_046119375.1. Taxonomy (NCBI): domain Eukaryota; kingdom Metazoa; phylum Chordata; class Amphibia; order Anura; family Dendrobatidae; genus Phyllobates; species Phyllobates terribilis. The sequence goes on along the minus strand of NW_027362762.1, from coordinate 119,988,622 downwards.
CGCCATCTTGGACACAGTCGCTCCGGATCAGACAGTGTAGGGACAGCGCTGCTGATTTAGGGAGAGATATATCCTGCAAAATAGTTAGTGTAGGGTCTGTAAAGGCTGCCAGATCAAACAAACAGTCCTTCTCAGGACTAATATCCATCCCAGGTATATCAGGCAGGCAGGCAGGCTGTATAGGAGACGCAGTGGTTATACCAGCAAACGCTGCATTACAGTCCTGTGTGCTGCTCCTGTTGCTGAAAATGCTGGACTTAGCTCCAGGTCCCGGGGGCCAGGAAAAATCTTTTTTTTTTTAATCTAAATCCTCTTTTTTTTTCCTCCTTCACAATGTACAAATACCCATCTTATTAACCTTTTGGTGCCTCCCCCCCCCAAAAAAAAAAAGTGTGCCTCTGATTTTTCAGACACAAATATATCTGTTGAAAATAGTCTGATGTAGGCCAGAGAAATAGGTGTGGTTTTGCAGTTCTATAGGCCATTTGTATCTAAAAAAAACAGTTTGAGTGTGTCGCTCACTGTTCAGCCGCAAATATATATATATTTTAAAAAGCCTGGTATACACCAGTAAATTATTACTGTGGTTTTGATGTTCCACGGTAAAACATCTCTATTATCCTGTTTTTGGCATTTTTTGCTGTATAAAAATAATAAGTGTCTCCCTGATTTTTCAGACACAAATATATCTGTTGAAAATAGTCTGGTGTAGGCCAGAGAGACAGAATTGTGCTTTTGCTGTTCCACGGTAAAAAATCTCTATTATCCTGCTTTTTGCATTTTTTGCTGTAAAAAAAAAAAAAAATAGTGTCTCCCTGATTTTTCAGACACAAATATATCTGTTGAAAATAGTCTGGTGTAGGCCCGAGAAATACAAGTGTGGTTTTGCAGTTCCACGGTACAAACCTCTGTATTATCCACTTTTGGGCCATTTGTATCTAAGAAAAACAGTTTGAGTGTGTCGCTCACTGTTCAGCCGCAAATATATATATATTTTAAAAAGCCTGGTATACACGAGTAAATTATTACTGTGGTTTTCATGTTCCACGGTAAAACATCTCTATTATTCTGTTTTTGGCATTTTTTGCTGTATAAAAATAATAATAGTGTCTCCCTGATTTTTCAGACACAAATATATCTGTTGAAAATAGTCTGGTGTAGGCCAGAGAGACAGAAGTGTGCTTTTGCTGTTCCACGGTAAAAAATCTCTATTATCCTGCTTTTTGCATTTTTTGCTGTAAAAAAAAAATAGTGTCTCCCTGATTTTTCAGACACAAATATATCTGTTGAAAATAGTCTGGTGTAGGCCAGAGAGACAGAAGTGTGCTTTTGCTGTTCCACGGTAAAAACTCTCTATTATCCTGCTTTTTGCATTTTTTGCTGTAAAAAAAAAATACTGTCTCCCTGATTTTTCAGACTCAAATATATCTGTTGAAAATAGTCTGGTGTAGGCCCGAGAAATACAAGTGTGGTTTTGCAGTTCCACGGTACAAACCTCTGTACTATCCACTTTTGGGCCATTTGTATCTAAAAAAAACAGTTTGAGTGTGTCGCTCACTGTTCAGCCGCAAATATATATATATTTTAAAAAGCCTGGTATACACCAGTAAATTATTACTGTGGTTTTGATGTTCCACGGTAAAACATCTCCATTATCCTGTTTTTGGCATTTTTTGCTGTATAAAAATAATAATAGTGTCTCCCTGATTTTTCAGACACAAATATATCTGTTGAAAATAGTCTGGTGTAGGCCAGAGAGACAGAAGTGTGCTTTTGCTGTTCCACGGTAAAAAATCTCTATTATCCTGCTTTTTGCATTTTTTGCTGTAAAAAAAAAATAGTGTCTCCCTGATTTTTCAGACACAAATATATCTGTTGAAAATAGTCTGGTGTAGGCCAGAGAGACAGAAGTGTGCTTTTGCTGTTCCACGGTAAAAAATCTCTATTATCCTGCTTTTTGCATTTTTTGCTGTAAAAAAAAAATACTGTCTCCCTGATTTTTCAGACTCAAATATATCTGTTGAAAATAGTCTGATGTAGGCCCGAGAAATACAAGTGTGGTTTTGCAGTTCCACGGTACAAACCTCTGTACTATCCACTTTTGGGCCATTTGTATCTAAAAAAAACAGTTTGAGTGTGTCGCTCACTGTTCAGCCACAAATATATATATATTTTAAAAAGCCTGGTATACACCAGTAAATTATTACTGTGGTTTTGATTTTCCACGGTAAAACATCTCTATTATCCTGTTTTTGGCATTTTTTGCTGTATAAAAATAATAATAGTGTCTCCCTGATTTTTCAGACACAAATATATCTGTTGAAAATAGTCTGGTGTAGGCCAGAGAGACAGAAGTGTGCTTTTGCTGTTCCACGGTAAAAAATCTCTATTATCCTGCTTTTTGCATTTTTTGCTGTAAAAAAAAATAGTGTCTCCCTGATTTTTCAGACACAAATATATCTGTTGAAAATAGTCTGGTGTAGGCCCGAGAAATACAAGTGTGGTTTTGCAGTTCCACGGTACAAACCTCTGTATTATCCACTTTTGGGCCATTTGTATCTAAAAAAAACAGTTTGAGTGTGTCGCTCACTGTTCAGCCGCAAATATATATATATTTTAAAAAGCCTGGTATACACGAGTAAATTATTACTGTGGTTTTCATGTTCCACGGTAAAACATCTCTATTATCCTGTTTTTGGCATTTTTTGCTGTATAAAAATAATAATAGTGTCTCCCTGATTTTTCAGACACAAATATATCTGTTGAAAATAGTCTGGTGTAGGCCAGAGAGACAGAAGTGTGCTTTTGCTGTTCCACGGTAAAAAATCTCTATTATCCTGCTTTTTGCATTTTTTGCTGTAAAAAAAAAATAGTGTCTCAATGATTTTTCAGACACAAATATATCTGTTGAAAATAGTCTGGTGTAGGCCAGAGAGACAGAAGTGTGCTTTTGCTGTTCCACGGTAAAAAATCTCTATTATCCTGCTTTTTGCATTTTTTGCTGTAAAAAAAAAATAGTGTCTCCCTGATTTTTCAGACTCAAATATATCTGTTGAAAATAGTCTGGTGTAGGCCCGAGAAATACAAGTGTGGTTTTGCAGTTCCACGGTACAAACCTCTGTACTATCCACTTTTGGGCCATTTGTATCTAAAAAAAACAGTTTGAGTGTGTCGCTCACTGTTCAGCCGCAAATATATATATATTTTAAAAAGCCTGGTATACACCAGTAAATTATTACTGTGGTTTTGATGTTCCACGGTAAAACATCTCTATTATCCTGTTTTTGGCATTTTTTGCTGTATAAAAATAATAATAGTGTCTCCCTGATTTTTCAGACACAAATATATCTGTTGAAAATAGTCTGGTGTAGGCCAGAGAGACAGAAGTGTGCTTTTGCTGTTCCACGGTAAAAAATCTCTATTATCCTGCTTTTTGCTCTGAGGCGAGGTGAGATCACACACGTACCATGCCTGGCTCATGTGCTTAACCTCGTGGTTCAGCGGTTTCTTAAATCGTACCCCGAGTTGCCAGATCTGCTCGTGAAAGTACGCCGCCTGTCAGCTCATTTTCGCAAGTCGGCTACAGCTTCCGCCGCCCTTGCTGTGTTGCAGCAGCGTTTGCAGCTTCCGGCACACCGACTGGTGTGTGATGTCCCCACACGTTGGAACTCTACCCTCCACATGTTGCAAAGGATTTGTGAGCTGAAGAGAGCAGTTGTGGAGTACCAGCCGCAACAAGGCCATCGATATTCAGGTCAGACTCCACACATAACACCTCAGGAGTGGACCTGGATGTCTGACATATGTACCATCCTGACAAACTTTGAGGAGGCCACCAAGATGGTGAGTGGCGATGACGCCATCATTAGTGTCAGCATCCCACTTGTCTGTCTTTTGCAACGCTCTCTGCAGAGAATTAAAGAGGAGGCATTGCAGCCAGAGTATGATGAGATGGATCAAGAAGCCGTAGCGGGCGATTACACACAGCCCAGCCTCATCTCATCCCAACGTGCATTGGGGGACAATGAGGGAGGGGAGGAGGAGGAGGAGGAGGAGGAAGAACAGGAGCTGCTATCATGCGTTGTAGACGGTAGTACCTGTACAAGTGTCATACCGTCGGTTCAGCGTGGGTGGCCTGAGGACAGGGGGGAGGAGGAAGAGGAGGAGGAGGAGGAGAGCATGGTCAGTCGTCATCTTGGTGAGGACACGGAAATCTTGCCCGTTACCAGTCTGGCACGCATGGCTGACTTTATGTTACGCTGCCTTAACCGTGACCCTCGCGTTGTCAAAATGTTGGGTGACAGTCATTACTGGTTGGTGACACTTGTAGACCCCCTCTACAAGGAGAACTTTCACTCTCTTATTCCTGAGTTGGAGAGGTCTACAAAAATGGGGCAGTACCAGAAGGCCCTTGCTGCAGAACTATTAAAAAAATTCCCATCTGAACACGGTAGCGGCAGAGGTCACAGTTCGCTGCCCAACTAAGGCATACAGGCGAGAGAGACGCAACTCCAATCCAGCAGAGGCAGGGGAACACTGTCAATATTCTAGGACAGTTTTCTGAGACCTGCCCAGCTTACAGGCCCTGAGGCGCAGGGTACTCTCACAAGGAGTGGAAAGTTTCAAAAGATGGTGAGGGAGTACCAGCGTCCTCCGTGATTCCTCTGTGCCTTTTAATTATTGAGTATCCAAGCTGGACACTTGGAATGAACTCACTCTGTATGCCTTGGAGGTCCTGGCCTGCCCTGCCGCTAGCGTGTTATCGGAGCGTGTTTTTAGTGCCGCTGGGGGAATTATAACTGATAAGCGCACTCGCCTGTCAGCTGACAATGCTGACAAGCTGACCCTTATCAAAATGAACAAGGGCTGGATTGGGCCAGACTTCTCATCACCACCAAATGACAGCAGAGTAACATAAAGTCAAATCCACTGTGTTATTTCGGGAGGTGTATTCCCATGCATCGCTTCACACCCACACATGGGTATACGCTTCCTCATTTCGGCTGTTTTTTGCTCTTCTCCTTATCCTCAGCCTCCACGACCACTATACCACCAGGGTGACCGTGGTCCATGTTGCCAGCATTGCAAGTTCCTCTGTCCTAATTTTTGGCAGCTTTTGCTTGGAAGGCATAGGCAAAGACTATGGGAGACCCACTCCCCAATAATGGGAATAATGTTTTTAATATGCTGTACTGCATGGCTCTTGTAAGGGACATTGCAAATTCCCCCTTCCTAATTTTTGGTAGCTTTTGCTTGGAAGGCATAGGCAAAGACTATGGGAGACCCACTCCCCAATAATGGAAATAATGTTTTTAATATGCTGTACTGCATGGCTCTTCTAAGGGGCATTAAAATCGTCTTGTTAAGCTACTGTGACCTCCACGTCTCTTCCAAGGGTCTTTAATATTGTCTTTTTATTCCACTGCGACCTCCACCACTCTTCCAAGGGGCATTAAAAGCGTCTTGTTAAGCTACTGTGACCTCCACATCTCTTCCACAGTGCGTTGATATTGTCTTTTTATTCCACTGTAACCTCCACCACTCTTCCAAGGGGCATTGATATTGTCTTTTTATTCCACTGCGACCTCCACCACTCTTCCAAGGGGCATTAAAACCGTCTTGTTAAGCTACTGTGACCTCCACGTCTCTTCCACGGGGCATTGATATTGTCTTTTTATTCCACTTTAACCTCCACCACTCTTCCAAGGGTGCATTAAAACTGTCTTGTTAAACCACTCTGAACTCCACGTCTCTTCCATGGGGCATTAACACCATCTTGTTAAGCTACTGTGACCTCCACATCTCTTCTAAGGGGCATTAAAACCGTCTTGTTAAACCACTCTGAACTCCACAGCTCTTCCAAGGGGCATTGACATGTTGTTTTTAATTACCTCTAACCTCCACGACTCTTGCAACGGGCATTGCATTTCCTCCTAATTTTTGTCAGCTTTTGCTTTTCAATGCATAGGCGAACACTAAGGGAGACCCACTCCCCAATAATGGGTAGAAGGTTTTTAATATGCTGTAATCCACGTCTGTTTCAATGGGCATTGCAGTGCCTAATAATTTTTGGAAAGCCTTCCATTCCCTGCTTAGGCCAACAGTGTACAGGAGACCCAGTTGCTATAAATGGAAAAAACGGTTTAGTTAAGGCCCTCTGACCTCCATGTCACTTCCAAGGGGCATTGGAGTGCCTCGAAATTTTTGGTAGGCATTGCATTCACTGTATGCCTTATAGCTGTGTAGCTGAACCGCTCCTTTTGGTACAGAAACATATCCTACAAGACATGTGTGGTTGGCTGGCCTGATATTGATGTGAATGGTCCCTGTTCCTCCTGCTCTTTCTCCTTTGCCACCACCTCATCCATCATTCATCACCTGAAGCTTTGTTTTAACGGGAGTCGTAGAACTGGGATAGTAGCAGTAAAACATCCATCAATCCTCGAAGGAGGTAGAATATGCGCCAAAACGCTGACCACCTCAGGCCTAGCTGCTACTACATACATGCGCTTGCATTCCAAGGAACAGAAAGCTAAGGAGGTGGATGGCCTCATGATCATGAATAATTTACTTGTTGTGTAGGAGGCCGACCACTGCTGCTGTCTACCTTCTGAACTTTGTGTTGAAGCCTGATTGACCCAGGACCCGCAATCCTCTATGTCTGGAGGACGTGTTGCATCCCAGTGTCCAACTGTGTCCCGGCTTCCACAATATTAACCCAGTGTGAAGGCGTCAGTGAGATGGACCATTCCTGGCCACATTCACTTGTCCACGTGTTTGTGGTTAGGCTGTCTTTCCCACTAAATGCACTGGGGAGGGCACAGGTAATGTTTTGGTATGCGCGCTTGTGTATAAGGCGCACCGGGACAAATATGGGCGGCTGGGGACCGTTTATGGACACCCGGCCACCCCCACGCGGCTGGGGACTGTGTGTGGGCACCCGGCCACGGGGCGGCTGGGGACTGAGTATGGACACCCGGCCGCCCCCTGGCGGCTGGGGACCAAGCGTGGACACCCGGCCGCCGGGCGGCTGGGGATTGAGTATGAATACCAGGCTACCGACGCAGCCATGACGTGGTGGCCAGATTCCACCTCCACATGCCTAAAAGGCCCAATTTCAAATGCAAGCAAGCTAGCAGTATGGTATTGCAGCCTGGGGGTGGGTGGGTGGCAGGCTGCATACTTGCGCTTGTATTGCAAGTTATGGGGGAGGTACAATTGAACACTGCCCTGGGACAAGGACTTGCACGGAGATAGTTGCAAGTCTGCATCTTCTGATGCGGCAAGGATCACTTCTGATGGGCACACTTTTAGGCAGTGACCTGGGTGTCAGAGATGCTTCCAGGGGTCTTCCCCATGCTGTTCCCATGTCTTTTTAGCACTGTATGCATGTGTCACACAGCACATGGCCAGATAAGGTTGTAAAATGTTAAAATTACATTTCCCAGTGAATGCATACTTGTGAACATAGCCCAAGGTGTGGAGGAGTATTTTTGTTTTTGGTTATTTATTTTACCTTATACACAAGTCTTTACCCTGGAAAGGATGTTCCTTAACCCCTTTCCGACCTGGTTAGTAATAGTACGCACCAGGTCGGGAAGGCCGGTTCAGCGGGGGCTCCGGCGGTGAGCCCGCACTGAAGCGAGCACATGTCAGCTGATTATTGGAATCGCAATCCACCCGCGGCTGTTAACATGTTAAATCTCTGACAGTGGCATTTAACTCGCGCTTCCGGGAGTCCTAAGCCCCGCCCATCAGTGACCCCCGTCATGTGATCGCGGGTCACCAATGGGTGGGCATGACAACTCAGGGTCTGCAGCAGACGCCTGTGGTTGTCATGTCTCAATTGCTATGAGCGCCACCTAGTGGTCAGCGCTCATAGCAAATGAGCATTTCTCCTGCATACAAGCGATCTGCTCATCGCTTGTATGCAGTAGAAGCAATCAGACAACTGCTGCTTCTAGTCTCCTCTGGAGACTATAGAAGCAAGCAGAAAGTGTAAAAAAAAAGTTTTTAAAAAAATAAAAAAAATAAAAAATATATAAAAGTTTAAGTCACCCCCCTTTCGCCCCATTCAAAATAAAACATATATATATAAAAAAAAAACACATACACATATTTGGTATCGCCGCGTTCAGAATCGCCCGATCTATCAATATAAAAGAAGAATTAATACAATCAGTAAACGGCGTAACGAGAAAAAAAAATTAAACACCAGAATTAAGTTTTTTTGGTTGCTACATCTTTGCAATAAAATGCAATAACGGGCGATCAAAACATCGGATCTACCCCAAAATGGTATCAATAAAAACGTCAGCCCGGCACGCAAAAAATAAGCCCTCACCTGGCCCCAGATCCCGAAAAATGGAGAAGCTAAGGGTCTCGGAAAATGGCGTCATTTTTTTTTGTTTTTTTTAGCAAGCTTTGGATTTTTTTTTCACCACTTAAATAAAAAAGAACCTATACATGTTTGGTGTCTATGAACTCGTAACGACCTGGAAAATAATGATGGCAGGTCAGTTTTAGCAGTCTGTGAACGTGGTAAAAAAAGGACCCAAAAAACAACTGTGGAATTGCATTTTTTTTGCAGTTTCACTGCACTTGGAATTTTTTTCCCATTTTCCAGCACACGATATGGTAAAACCAGTGATGGTGTTTAAAAGTACAACTCGTCCTGCAAAAAATAAGCCCTCACATGGCCATATTGAACGAAAATTAAAAAAGTTCTGGCTCTGGGAAGAAGGGGAGCAAAAAAGGAAAACACAAAAACAGAAAGACCCATGGTCGTTAAGGGGTTAACATATTTCACAGGAAAGCACTTTCACTTTCGTTTTTGAACGTTTTATTGTGAGCCTGTAAAAGTGGCTTAATACCTCTGACCACGTTGTTGACAGCAGTGACCTGGGGGTCAGAAATGCTTCCAGGGGCGATCCCCATGCTGTCCCCATGTCATTTGAGCACTGTCACTATAGTTTTGGGCACTTTTTAGGCTTTCTACAGACTGCCGGGGGAGCCGCCGCAAAAATGTTCGGGTCTCCCATAGACTAACATTGGGCTCGTTGCTCGGGTCGAGCACCCGAGTATCACAGTGAGCTCGGCCCGAGCTTCGAGCACCCGAGCATTTTAGTGCTCGCTCAACACTAGTTGTCATTCATTTATTGTTGTGTGATCAAGATACAATCATTTCCTGGCTGCCGTCCGTTTGACCTCAACTTTGGTCCTGACATTGTCCCTGCCTAATTTTCCTTTTTTTAGCCTGATATAATTGGGTAATGTATACACTACAAGTTTTTAAAGAGAAAGATGCTTCAGGAAATGCAGGCATTTTATTTCCGGAAGAGTCTTTTTTTGACTGCCAGTATTTTTTACGGCATTTTATGTGGCATCTTTCTGTACTGGCTTTCTCCAGGCTTCTTTTTTGTTAACTCCATTTAACAATGAATAAAAAACTAGCTGTTTTTAAAGCAAAAATGCTGGCAAAACACTCAAAAAGACACCTGGGCGTTTTCCAGGCATGGTTTAAGCCTTCCCATTGACTTGTAAAATGCAGAACATCTTAAGAGCAGAAAACGTATGAAGAATGTTCAGCTCACTTCTTTTAACTGCTTGACATTAGTGATGAGCGAGTATGTTCTGTTAACCCTCTGGGCGAGCATGCTCGAGTGCTCGCCGAGTATTTACAGGGTGCTCAGTGTTATGTTTGAATCACTCCCATGTGCATGATTTGCGACTGTTTGACAGCTTTATTACATGTGAGGAATGCCTAAGAAACAGGCATTCCTCACATGTAATAAAGCTGTTAAACAGTCGCAAATCATGCACACTGAGTGACTCGAACATAACACCGAGCACACGGAAGAGAATTGGAAAACATCAGAGCATGCTTGTAAATCTCGAGTAACGAGCATGCTCGCTCATCACTACTTGGCATCTTTGTAGACCTGAAGTGGTCAAAAGATGTTCAAAACACTGAACATTTGAATAGCAGGTATTTTTTACATAGAAATGAATAGGTTCATTCATTTGTGTGTTTAGTGTTGAGTGCTTTTCAAACATGTCTCGATGTCATGTGAATTTACCCATATACTATTTCTTGAGTTTTCTCTTGCCCTTTGGACACCTTGCCTGGCTCCTGAATTTTCCTGGTCCGACATCTGACTTATACTTGTCTTCTCTTCTGGGATATCCCTTGACTAGGCTTCTCCTGCACGCCTTTCAGTTAACAAACTTCAATCAAAGACTATTCCATGGGTCTCTAGATATCTGTAAAGGGAATAAAGGCTAAAACCAAGAAATCCCTTATACTCCCTACTGCAGACCAACTCCGTCTGATGAGAATAGGAGATGCAGTTCCCGGCACCAGCAACTAAATAGTATACGGATCTGTGGTGTTATTTCTCTGTACAATGTTTGCGTCCAGCTTCCCCTAGTTGTGATAGCAGATGATCAGTGATGTTCTTGTTGTTGGACCACCACTGATCTCATGTTGATGACTGATCCTTGGGATAGGTATTCAAAAATAAAAGTAGTGGACAACTCCTTTAAGTGTTAAATCAATAGTTGTCTGGCAGCATGGACCTTACTAGCTCCAATCACTATTTTCACTGCATTAAAAATGATGCTTGTACATGTGGTGGTGCTTGTACAATTTTTTTTTCATTGAGACCTACATTCCCACGATGAGTTTTTGGTAAGTTTTCAACGCTGCCTATTTTTGAAAATATGCAAGTAACCTTCTTTACTTAATAGGTGCAGAAATGGTGCAAAAAATCTGCAACATTAAATACTCAAATCCTCATAGTGGGAGCGTAGCCTAAGACTATGTTCACTCAGATTGTGAATTTTGGGCCATATTCTTTAACAAAATCCACATCAAAACTTCCTCTATTACTTTATGAATAAGTTTCTGATTGAAAAACACTCCTATAGTGCTAATGGAGCAGTATTTTCCTGAATTTTTTTTTAGCATGGAAAAAAAAAAAAGAAGCAACATATCATTTTTGTAAATGTTTCTGCTCAAAAATACATACTTTAGATTTCCCCACTGAATGAATAACAGAAATAAAAAAAACTTCCCAGGCACAAAAACCACATCTAGAATATACCAAAAATTTTCCAAAAACCTGTCCATCGTGTTATTAAATCGTGAGAACACTATGTAAATAAACCATTTACTTTTGGTATCAATTATGTTTTACCTTTTCATTTTCAAAGCATTGAAGAGAAGGAACCGTATTGGGCTGATTTATTGTTGATGTGAGACTTGTCTAAATGATCATTTTTCTGTCCACCCACTGACTTTATACTTATCCCACACACAGGTTGCATGTAAAACATCCGTATTTTTATCTTTTAATGTCTATTTAGCATTTCAAGGTTCAAAGACATTCTTACTAAAACAAAACCTAAGCAGTCTCGCCTGTGCTAAAATGAAGGGACTGAGATGAAAGCAGGAGACTGAATGAATACTTTATAAGCCATGTGAGGAGTTCTGTTAGAGTAGAAAGTACTGTATTCATCAGCTGAAATTTAGAAAAGTATAGTAAAACCGATTTATCGCACGTTCTCTTCTAGAAAGATCCGAAATTCATTAGGTGGATAAGTAAATTACTAATTGATAGAGTTTGATGCGGTTGACACCTCATTTTATTGTTCCATTAGACTGGCCACACACATTAGATGACTGTAGGCAGAATGATCAGTCGACAGTCGTTGTGCCTGGGAAGTTTTTTTTATTTCTGTTATTCATTCAGTGGGGAAATCTAAAGTATGTATTTTTGAGCAGAAACATTTACAAAAATGATATGTTGCTTCTTTTTTTTTTTTCCATGCTAAAAAAAAATTCAGGAAAATACTGCTCCATTAGCACTATAGGTGTGTTTTTCAATCAGAAACTTATTCATAAAGTAATTGAGGAAGTTTTGTTGTGGATTTTGTTAAAGAATATGGCCCAAAATTCACAATCTGAGTGAACATAGTCTCAGGCTACGCTCCCACTATGAGGATTTGAGTATTTAATGTTGCAGATTTTTTGCACCATTTCTGCACCTATTAAGTAAAGAAGATTACTTGCATATTTTCAAAAATAGGCAGCGTTGAAAACTTACCAAAAACTCATCGTGGGAATGTAGGTCTCAATGAAAAAAAAATTGTACAAGCACCACCACATGTACAAGCATCATTTTTAATGCAGTGAAAATAGTGATTGGAGCTAGTAAGTTTGTTAACTGAAAGGCGTGCAGGAGAAGCCTAGTCAAGGGATATCCCAGAAGAGAAGACAAGTATAAGTCAGATGTCGGACCAGGAAAATTCAGGAGCCAGGCAAGGTGTCCAAAGGGCAAGAGAAAACTCAAGAAATAGTATATGGGTAAATTCACATGACATCGAGACATGTTTGAAAAGCACTCAACACTAAACACACAAATGAATGAACCTATTCATTTCTATGTAAAAAATACCTGCTATTCAAATGTTCAGCGTTTTGAACATCTTTTGACCACTTCAGGTCTACAAAGATGCCAAGTAGTGATGAGCGAGCATGCTCGTTACTCGAGATTTACAAGCATGCTCTGATGTTTTCCAATTCTCTTCCGTGTGCTCGGTGTTATGTTCGAGTCACTCAGTGTGCATGATTTGCGACTGTTTAACAGCTTTATTACATGTGAGGAATGCCTGTTTCTTAGGCATTCCTCACATGTAATAAAGCTGTCAAACAGTCGCAAATCATGCACATGGGAGTGATTCAAACATAACACTGGGCACCCTGTAAATACTCGGCGAGCACTCGAGCATGCTCGCCCAGAGGGTTAACAGAACATACTCGCTCATCACTAATGTCAAGCAGTTAAAAAAAGTGAGCTGAACATTCTTCATATGTTTTCTGCTCTTAAGATGTTCTGCATTTTACAAGTCAATGGGAAGGCTTAAACCATGCCTGGAAAACGCCCAGGTGTCTTTTTGAGTGTTTTGCCAGCATTTTTGCTTTAAAAACAGCTAGTTTTTTATTCATTGTTAAATGGAGTTAACAAAAAAGAAGCCTGGAGAAAGCCAGTACAGAAAGATGCCACATAAAATGCCGTAAAAAATACTGGCAGTCAAAAAAAGACTCTTCCGGAAATAAAATGCCTGCATATCCTGAAGCATCTTTCTCTTTAAAAACTTGTTGTGTATACATTACCCAATTATATCAGGCTAAAAAAAGGAAAATTAGGCAAGGACAATGTCAGGACCAAAGTTGAGGTCAAACGGACGGCAGCCAGGAAATGATTGTATCTTGATCACACAACAATAAATGAATGACAACTAGTGTTGAGCGAGCACTAAAATGCTCGGGTGCTCGAAGCTCGGGCCGAGCTCACTGTGATACTCGGGTGCTCGACCCGAGCAACGAGCCCAATGTTAGTCTATGGGAGACCCGAACATTTTTGCGGCGGCTCCCCCGGCAGTCTGTAGAAAGCCTAAAAAGTGCCCAAAATGATTACGAGATGAAAGCAGGAGACTGAATGAATACTTTATAAGCCATGTGAGGAGTTCTGTTAGAGTAGAAAGTACTGTATTCATCAGCTGAAATTTTGAAAAGTATAGTAAAACCGATTTATCGCACGTTCTCTTCTAGAAAGATCCGAAATTCATTAGGTGGATAAGTAAATTACTAATTGATAGAGTTTGATGCGGTTGACACCTCATTTTATTGTTCCATTAGACTGGCCACACACATTAGATGACTGTTGGCCGAATGATCAGTCGACAGGTGTCTCAGCCGACTCTCCATTCTCTATGAAGAAGCTGCTGATTGGCTTATCTCAAGAAGAATAATGTGATCATCAGACCGAAATCACACTTGTGTGATAGACATCTCTCCCGGCTCCCCCATACACATTAGACCATCAGCCGAACCTATCAATAACGATGAGTTCAGCCAACATTAGTCTATGTATGGGGGCTGTAGAATCAACTACAAAGGCACCAATGGCATCCAATGGAGCCCAGTGACTATAATTGGATAACTTCTATAGTTTCATCATAGTGTCCAGCATTTTAACAGACAAAATAATGTAACATGCTGCTGCATTATTGCAAACCAGCCTTGATGAAGACTGCGCTGGAGTAAGATGCATCAAATTCATTAAAAGTTGGGGGCTGAAGTACTTTTTTAAAAAATTTACGTCACTAATATATACAGTAATGACCGAAAGTGTTGGCACACTAGAAATTGTTCCAGAAAATGAAGTACGGTATTTCTCGCAGAAAATTATTGCAATTACACGTTTTGTTATACACGTTTATTTCCTTTGTGTGTATTGGAACAATACAAAAGAAATCCAAATTGAACATGATTTTATACAAAACCCCATAAGTGGGCCGGACAAAATTCTTGGCACCCTCAACTTAATATTTGGTTGCACACCCTTTGGAATAAATAACTGCAATTGACGCGTCCCCCATGGGCCGTGGGGTACCCGGAGCCGGGCCTTGTGGATGCTGGGGGTTGTAGTCACCGTGGCGGTGACCCGGTCCGTGAGCCAGGGCGGTCAAACCAGGGTAGTCTATGTGTCTCTGTTATATATAATCTGACTACGCCACCTGTGGGATGCGGCTATTGGGAACCGCCGCTGCGGAGCAGTCCACTGAAGCTGATGGTGTGTGCAGCAAGGTGATGTGACTCCCCACAGGAAGAGTGGAGCTTCAGGGCAGCGTGTATGGATGATGGTGGTGATAGTGCAGGGATCAGTAATGACAACACGGAGTCGTTGCAGTGCAGTCCTAGGTTTTCTTTATTGGTGGCAATTATATAGGCCCAACGGGAGTACTTGCTAGGGATGAGGGCCTGGTCAGTCTCGGAGCAATCCTAGAATCCTCCTGGCCAGGTGGAGTTGTAGGCCTGCCGTTCTGACTGTACTCTTTGGCTATCCCGCTTATAGTCATGTTGTAGCCCACGTCCCTGAGTGTAACGTGCTGTGCTCACCCGTATGGCTGGCGACTCGGATCCCGTGTATTTCTCGCTCCTCTGTGGCGGCACTGATCCTCTCGTGTGGTTGAGCCTCCGGGCTTCTGATGGGGCCAGGAGACCTACAATCTCCTGCCGTGCGGTTTCTGCTGCTGGGTATGTAATCCCCACAGCCTCAGACTCCGGTGTCCGGTTCTCTGTATGTACTCTGGCCAGGACGAGCTCTGCCAGCTCCAGTCCTCGGCTCCTTGCTCCTTCGTGTCCTACTTGACTCCTCACACAGAACTCAACTCTAAACTCACTAACCCCGCCTCCAGACCCAGTTATAAAGGGCAGGATCCTCCCCTTTCTGGTCTGGGGCAGGAGGTATTGCTAGTAATGTGTTCCTGACCAGGAAACCCCTGTTTTGCTCCCAGACATGGTATTACTACCACTGTGGCAACCAGACCCTCTGGGGTGCCATACAATCAATCACTTATAACCATCAACAAGCTTCTTGCACCTCTCAACTGAAATTATGGACCACTCTTCTTTTGCAAACTGCTCCAGGTTTTTCATATTTTAAGGGTGCTTTCTCCCAACAGCAATTTTAAAGGGAATCTGTCAGCAGGTTTTTTGCTACCTCATCTGAGAGCAGCCTGATGTAGGCAAAGAGAAGCTGAATCCAATGATGTATCAATTAGATTACTGGGCACTACATTGCGACCCAAAATCCTTTGGTAATCTTCAGATTTCATGATGCCTTGCACACAGTCAAGGCACTCAGTGCCAGAGGTAGCAAAAAACCCAAAACATATTAGAACCTCCACCATATTTGACTATAGGTATTCATTTCTATGTTGGCCTCATTCCATTTTCAATAAACAGTAGAATGATGTGCTTTACCAAAAAGCACTTTCTTGGTCTCATTTGTCCACAGGATGCTTTCCAAGAAGGATTGTGGCTTACGTACATTTTGGCAAACTGCAGTCTAGCTTTTTTATGTCTTTGTGTCAGCAGTGGGGTCCTCCTGGGTCTCCTGCCATAGCGTTTAATTTCATTTTAATGTCGATGGATAGTTGGAGCTGACACTGATGCACCGTGAGCCTGCAGGACAGATTGAATTTCTTTGGAATTTGATTGGTGCTGCTCATCCACCATCCGGATGGTTGCAACTTTTCATCAATTTTTTTTCTGCCGTCCACACTCAGGGATATTAGTTACAGTGCCATGCTTATACAACTTCTTGATTATGCTGCGCACCATGGACAAATAAACATCAAGATCTCAGAAGATGGACTTGTAACCTTGAGATTCTTGATATTTTTCAACTATTTTGGTTCTCAAGTCCTCAGACAGTTCTCTTCTCTTTCTGTTCTCAATACTTAGTGTGGCAAACACAGACACACAATGCAAATATTGAGTCAACTTGTACTCTTTTTGTCTGGTTTCATGTGTGATTTTCATATTGCCCACACCTGTTACTTTCCACAGATGAGTTTCAACGAGCATCACATGCTTGAAGCAAAGTTGTTTATCCACATTTTTTGAAAAATGGCAACACTTTTGTCCGGCACGTTTGGGGTTTTGTGTGAAATTATGTCCAATTTGACTATTTATTTCAGTTTTTTTTGTGTTGTTCCAATACACACAAAGGAGATAAACATGTGTATAACATGTGTAATTGCAATAATTTTCTGGGAAAAAAACTTCATTTTCTGGAATAATTTCAAGAGTGCCAACACTTTTCGGCATGACAGTATCTATTTTTATCTACAGTGGGGAAAATAAGTATTTGATACACTCCCGATTTTGCATGTTTTCCCACCTACAAAGAATGGAGAAGTCTGTATTTTTTATCATAGGTACACTTCACCTGTAAAAGACAAAATCTAAAAATAAAAACAAGAAAATCACATTGTATGATTTTTACATAATTTGTATTTATTGCATGAAATAAGTATTTGATCACCTACCAACCAGGCTCTCACAGACCTGTTAGTTTTTCTTTAAGAAGCCCTCCTACTCTGCACTCGTTACCTGTATTAATTGCATGTGTTTGAACTTATTACTTCTATAAAAGACACCACACACTCAATCAATCACACTTCAACCTCTAATCCATGGCCAAGAGCAAAGAGCTGTCTAAGGACACCAGAGACAAAATTGTGGACCTGCACAAGGCTGCGATGGGCTACAGAACAATAGGCGAGCAGCTTTGTGAGAAGGCAACAACTGCTGGCACAATTATTAGAAAATGGAAGAAATACAGGATGACTGTTAATCTTCCTCAATCTAGGGCTCCATGCAAGATCTCGTCTCGTGGGGTAAGGATGACTCTGAGAAAGTTCAGGAATCAGCCCAGAACTACATGGGAGGACCTGGTCAATAACCTGATAAGAGCTGGGACCACAGTCTCAAACATCACTGTAACACACTATACCATAATGGATTAAAACCCCGCAGGGCACGCAAGGTCCCCCTGCTCACGCCAGCACATGTCCAGGCCCGTTTGTAGTTCAACAATGACCATCTGGATGATCCAGAGGAGGCATGCGAGAAGGTCATATGGTCAGATGAGACATAAATATAATTTTTTGGTATCAACCCTACTCACCGTGTTTGGAGAAAGAAAAAGGATGAGTACAGCCCCAAGAACACCGTCTCAACCGTGAAGCATGGTGGGGGAAACATCATACTTTGGGGGTGCTTTTCTGCAAAGTGGACAGGATGACTGCACCATATTGCAGAGAGGATGCATGGGGTCATGTATCGCAAGATTTTGGCCAACAACTTCCTTCCGTCAGTAAGAGCATTGAAGATGGGTCGTGGCTGGGTTTTCCAGCATGACAATGACCCAAAACACAAGACAAGGACAACTAAGGAGTGGCTCCGTTAGAAGCATTTCAAGGTCCTGGAGTAGCCTAGCCAGTCACTAGAGCTGAACCGAATGCAAAATCTTTGGAGGGAGCTGAAACTCAATGTTGCCCAGCGACAGCCCCAAAACCTGAAAGATCTGGAGAAGATCTATATGGATGAGTGGGCCAAAATCCCTGCTGCAGTGTGTGCAAATTTGGTCAAGAACTGCAGGAAATGTATGACCTCTGTAATTGTAAACAATGGTTTCTGCACCAAATATTAAGTTCTGTTTTTCTATTGTATCAAATACTTATTTCATGCAATAAAATGCAAATTAATTATGTAAAAATCATACAATATGATTTTCTGGATTGATTTTTAAGATTCTGTCTCTCACAGTTGAAGTGTACCTACAATAAAAATTACATACCTCTCCATTCTTTGTAGGTGGGAAAACTTGGAAAATGAGCAGTGTATCAAATACTTATTTTTCCCACTGTATCTATCTATCTAAATACAAGAAAAGAAGGCAGCACTCCAAAAAATTCAGGGTGAATAAAGTGGACTAATATTTGCCCATATGGTGTGGCAACGTTTTGGCAGTAGCCAGCCTTTGTCAAGCTTGGCCGGCCGAAACGTTGCCACACCATATGGGCAAATATAAGTCCACTTTTTTACCTTGAATTTTTTGGAGTGCTGCCTTCATTTCTTGTCTTTAGCTAACTTACAAATTGTATATTTGTTTGGGAGGCTTGCACCCACAGTTCAAATAGTGCTGTTCCTGTCTATCTATCTATCTATCTATCTATCTATCTATCTATCTATCTATCTATCTATCTATCTATCTATCTATCTATCTACAGTGCTGGACAAAAGTATTGGCACCCCTGCAATTCTGTCAGATAATACTCAGTTTCTTCCTGAAAATGATTGCAATCACAAATTCTTTGGTATTATTCTCTTCATTTAATTTGTCTTCAATGAAAAAAACACAAAAAGAATTGTCCTAAAGCCAAATTGGATATAATTCCACACCAAACCTAAAAAAGGGGGTGGACAAAAGTATTGGCACCCTTTGAAAAATCATGTGATGCTTTTCTAATTCGTGTAATTAACAGCACCTGTAACTTACCTGTGGCACCTAACAGGTGTTGGCAATAACTAAATCACACTTGCAGCCAGTTAACATGGATTAAAGTTGACTTAACCTCTGTCCTGTGTCCTTGTGTGTACCACATTGAGCATGGAGAAAAGAAAGAAGACCAAAGAACTGTCTGCGGACTTGAGAAACCAAATTGTGAGGAAGCATGAGCAATCTCAAGGCTACAAGTCCATCTCCAAAGACCTGAATGTTCCTGTGTCTTCCGTGCGCAGTGTCATCAAGAAGTTTAAAGCCCATGGCACTGTGGCTAACCTCCCTAGATGTGGACGGAAAAGAAAAATTGACGAGAGATTTCAACGCAAGATTGTGCGGATGGTGGATAAAGAACCTCGACTAACATCCAAACAAGGTCAAGCTGCCCTGCAGTCCGAGGGTACAACAGTGTCAACTTGTATTATCCGTCGGCGTCTGAATGAAAAGGGACTCTATGGTAGAATACCCAGGAAGACCCCACTTCTTACCCCGAGACATAAAAAAGCCAGGCTGGAGTTTGCCAAAACTTACCTGAGAAAGCCTAAAACGTTTTGGAAGAATGTTCTCTGGTCAGATGAGACAAAAGTAGAGTTTTTTGGGAAAAAGCATCAACATAGAGTGTACAGGAAAAAAAAGAGGCATTCAAAGAAAAGAACACGGTCTCTACAGTCAAACATGGCGGAAGTTCCTTGATGTTTTGGGGTTGCTTTGCTGCCTCTGGCACTGGACTGCTTGACCGTGTGCATGGCATTATGAAGTCTGAAGACTACCAACAAATTTTGCAGCATAATGTAGGGCCCAGTGTGAGAAAGCTGGGTCTCCCTCAGAGGTCATGGGTCTTCCAGCAGGACAATGACCCAACACACTTCCAAAAGCACTATGAAATGGTTTTAGAGAAAGCACTGGAGACTTCTAAGGTGGCCAGCAATGAGTCCAGACCTGAATCCCATAGAACACCTGTGGAGAGATCTCAAAATGGCAGTTTGGAGAAGGCACCCTTCAATTATCAGGGATCTGGAGCAGTTTGGCAAAGAAGAATGGTCTACGATTCCAGCAGAGCATTGTAAGAAACTCATTGATGGTTACCGGAAGCGGTTGTTCGCAGTTATTTTGGCTAAAGGTTGCGCAACCAAGTATTAGGCTGAGGGTGCCAATACTTTTGTCCGGCCCTTTTTTGGAGTTTTGTGTGAAATGAACAATGGTTTGATTTTTGCTTCATTCTCTTTTGTGTTTTTTTCCTTGCAAGCAAATTAAATGAAGAGAATAATACCAAAGAATTTGTGATTGCAATCATTTTCAGGAAGAAACTGAGTATTATCTGACAGAACTGCAGGGGTGCCAATACTTTTGGCCACCACTGTATCTATCTATCTATCTATCTATCTATCTATCTATCTATCTATCTATCTATCTATCTAGTGCTTTGAAAAAGTATTCATACGCCTTGAACTTCTCCACATTTTCCACATTAAAACATTTCCAAACTTAAATGTTTAGTTAGTTTTCTAAATCTTTTAAAAATAAAAAATTTAAAATTTGTGATGTGCATTTGTATTCAGCCCCCTGTTGTCTGATACTCCTAAAAAAAAAAAGTTGATTTTCATGATGTCAGTATTAAATGTGACTAGTGTTGAGCGAACATGCTCGACACTGCTCGGTACTAGCCCGAGCATCACGCTACTCGGGATGTTCGGCGAGCACCGAGCATTTCCGGGTTACTCGGGCGGGAGCTCGGGTCTCCGCCCTGCATGTTTGGCGCTCTTTACAGAGCCAATAAATATGCAGGGATTGCCAGCCAGTCACTGTAATGCTGCAGCCATGTTGGTTGTGGGCATTACAGTGATTGGCTGGCCGCACAGCGTCACCTCGAGTATTTAAAACCGGGCGCCGCCATCTTGGACACAGTCGCTCCGGATCAGACAGTGTAAGTGACGCGCCCCCTGGGCCATATTCTTTAGGGGGAATATCCGGAGCCGGATCAGATGGGAGTTGTAGTCTTCCGAGTGGCTGTGACCCGGTCCGTGCCCAGGGTGTCAAGCTCAGTTGTATGTGGCAGTCCTACAGATGTTATTAAGTTCTTAATGTCGACTACGCCACCCGTTGTATTGCGGTCACTACGGCCGCCGCTGCAGCAGGGTCCGCTGAGGCTGATGGTGTTGGTGCAGCTTTTGATGGTATAACCCCCAACGGGTGGGGTATAGCCTCAGGGGGTCAGGTGCAGAGAATGGGGGTTGTGGTGGTGCAGCATAGATGTTAAAGGAAGACAGAGTCGGGTTATGCAGTTAAGGGTATTTACTCACTGCTGATGTTCCGGTCACTCCAGCTTCAAGTGACCTCCCGAGCCGTGCTGCATCCACCAGGTCCTGGATCCAGCCAACCCCCAAGCGAGTCCGGAGCGTGACCCTGAGCTCTCCTTCTGTCCTTTCTCTGGCCGTCCCCACTAGTGATCCACCTAGGTCCAGCTCCCTCGGGCCTTCTGTTGGGAGACCCTTGGCCTTGGGTTCCCTGACCCTCCACGTGGTCTGCCTTCGGGGTGGATGTGGTGGGTGGCCATGGCAGACGCTGCCCACGGCCTCCGGTCTCTGGCTAGGGTGTGCTTTTTGCCCCCACCAGCTTGGGATCCGGTACCCTGATGCCGACTCTTCACCCGTGGATTGGATTTGGGGTCTCAGAGTCCTTTCTTTTTCCCTCTCTCTGGGTCTCTCTTTCTTTTCTCCTCTCTCACTCTGGCTCAGGCTTCTCTGCTCTGCTCTTCTCCTCTGACTTCTCACAGACTGACCTGCAAAGACTGACTGACCCTGTTCTCTGATGGTGCCCACCTTATATACACCCTCTATGTGTGAGCTCAGGTGACCAGCACCCAATGAGCTCCTATCTTTACCCAGGCTGCTCCCCCTATCTGCCCCTACACTACTTGGGATGTACCACCCCCCTCCCACTCCAGCCAGGAACAGACTCGGTCGTACCTGCACATTTCTAAGTGGGAGTACCGTCGGTCTGCTCCTCGGAAATGGGATGTGTGTAGTGCATGCAGCCTACCGAGCTCAGTTCCACACTCCATCCTTACCCGGGAGTGGAATATCACACCTCTCGGTTGAGGTGCAATACCCCTGTAGCAGCCGAATCCTCAGGGTGCTACATTCCCCCCTGGTAAATCACAGCACGTCCTCGGGCTGTAAGACATAACACCAAAAACATACAAATTTTTGCATAAACATATAAAACATATAAAACATTATATATATATATATCAATATAAAACATTCTCGTCGCCTCTGGCTCCTCCTCCGGTCACTGTGCAACGTGTGACCGGGTAAAGTGCGACAGTCTCTCTAGAAAACTGGTTTTCCTATAAAACCGGTAGGGGGCGCTTTAGGACGCGCAACTATATACAAGGATTATGGCCGCTCTCAGTCCTCGGCCAGGTATTAGAGAGGAATGACCGCTCTCAGTCCTCGGTCAGTGGAATTAAGGGAAATACGGGTAACAGTTCACACATGCTGGTCCCAACGGGGACTATATTAGCAACAGCAACAGTTTCAGTTTCAGTTTCAGTTTCAGTTCCAGTTCACGGTTTCAGTTCACGGTGCCCCGACGGGCAACTATATACAGCTTCTGCTTCGCTGTCCTTAGCGACGGCGTCCTCCTGCTCTTGCTTTATGGTTACCTTTGGCTTCAGACCCGTCCGGGTCCTCTTGCTCTTCCTCCTCACACCGCAGCTCTTCCTCCGTCAGGCGATGCACATGGAGGGCGTAGGGACCTTTGGCACACTTGTGCCGGGTGAAAGTGACCTCGTCCCCGATGTAAAGGTCACGACCTCTGTGTCCCTCCGGTAGGTGGGACTCAACGTCTCTCCTGGTTACGAAGACGTCGCCTAGGGTGTGGTGGTCTCGGATGAAGCCCCACCCATGCTGCAGGTTAAACTTTATCACAGTCCCGGTGGTGCGGGGACTATGCGCTGCACGGGGGTCTCTCCTGGCCCGGCTCTTTTGCTCCGCGCTCTTTACTTGAGCTAGCTGTTCCCGGACCCGCCTCTCTCTCCGCTCCCTCTCGAAGTCCTCGAGCTGTTGGCGGCAGCACTCAGCACGCTCCGCTGCAGCTGCCCGAGTCTCTTGAGTGAACCCCATAAGATCTTCTCCGGTGGGGTCCCACTCAAACTGTGCTTCCGCTAGCGGGGGCGAGATCCTCTTTACGGGCTTTGGAGCCGGGATCAGGGGTTCATCCAGGGGTCTCTCTCTCCGGAGTCGGGGATGGTGGAACTCCGGTGGCCATATAAATGGCTGCCCATCCGGGCACGTATGCTGGGCGTACAGGTCCTCTCCCAGATGCGGCACTCTTGGTCTTATGGGCGCGGTGGTGGTGGCGCCCGGGTTGCCCGGGCCTTGCGGCCAGGCCTGGGGTATCTGGAAGGTAAAGGGCACCGTAAGGACGGCGGCGCCCTGGGCTACTTGGCCCTGCGACCAGGCCGGGGGCTCCGCGGAGGTAGGGGGCGCTGTTGGTATTGCGGCGCCCGGGGGTTCTAGGCCTTGCGACCAGGCTGGTGGTACTTCCTGCTTGGTCACGCTCGGGGTCGAGGCGTGTGACGTCACAGGGGTCGCGGCTCCCGTTTGAGGCCTAGTCTGCGGCGGTGACGTTGCAGCGACGGGCACGGCAGGATAGACTTCGGGCTCTGCGACGGGGAGCTGGGGCAGGTACGCGGTTTCCCGGTCTGGGGTATAGACGTCCCCTTTACCTGCCTCCACACGTTCGGCTCCCTTCTCGGCGCCGTCTCCGGCCTTCAGTCCTCCCGCGCCATCCTCAGAGGCGGTCTGTCTCCTCGTCTCGGGTGGCGTGCTCCGCTGACAGGTCTCGGTCTGCTGGGCCATCTCACGGCTCCACTCCGCCAACGTCTCTCGCTGCACCCGGGCCATCCTCCTTGCGAGGCCCTCCAGAGCGGTCTGTGCACACTCCCGGTCTCGGGGGAGCTGTGCTAGGACCTCCACTAGGCCTAGTGGGGTCGTTGTTTCCAGCAGGCTCCTGACCAACGGGTCGGTGCTGCTCTGCTCTCCTACAGTCGTCTCCAGCAGGCTCCTGGCCAGCGGGCCGGTGCTGCTCTGCTTTCTCGCCATCTCCGGGTAAGCTCCTCCGATACTCTTCTCCAGGCTTCTTGCCTCCGGGTGCGCTCGCTCTAGACTGCTCCAGGCTGCACCCATCTTTGTTCTCTCCTTTCGTCCCCTCCCACCTCGAGGGCGGTTCCGGGGCCACTTGGTGACTGTCAGCTCCAGGGGCTGTTCTTTCACGCTGACAGACACCTCTAGCATCACAGTCTCTGTTGGTGGGGGCGGTTTCCACTTTTGGCGCCATTTTCGGTCCTGGCCCACGATGGGAGGTGGCCTCTCGCCACCCTCTGGCACGCCCATAATGGCGTCCGCTCTTCCAAGGCGGGAAACCTTTGGAAATGGCGGGAATCGCTTCCCAGTGGCGGGAAACTCTGCAGATGGCGGGAAAAAGCTGTTAATGGCGGACAACCGGCGGGAATCGACCTGTGATGGAGTCCGATGGCGGGGACCCTCCGGAACCGGCGGGAGACTTCTTTTTGAGGTAAACTTGTTCTTTTCTTCAGGCACGCAGTACCCGGTTGTTGTGGGCACGTAATCCTGCCGACTACGCCAAAGTTGACGCGCCCCCTGGGCCATATTCTTTAGGGGGAATATCCGGAGCCGGATCAGATGGGAGTTGTAGTCTTCCGAGTGGCTGTGACCCGGTCCGTGCCCAGGGTGTCAAGCTCAGTTGTATGTGGCAGTCCTACAGATGTTATTAAGTTCTTAATGTCGACTACGCCACCCGTTGTATTGCGGTCACTACGGCCGCCGCTGCAGCAGGGTCCGCTGAGGCTGATGGTGTTGGTGCAGCTTTTGATGGTATAACCCCCAACGGGTGGGGTATAGCCTCAGGGGGTCAGGTGCAGAGAATGGGGGTTGTGGTGGTGCAGCATAGATGTTAAAGGAAGACAGAGTCGGGTTATGCAGTTAAGGGTATTTACTCACTGCTGATGTTCCGGTCACTCCAGCTTCAAGTGACCTCCCGAGCCGTGCTGCATCCACCAGGTCCTGGATCCAGCCAACCCCCAAGCGAGTCCGGAGCGTGACCCTGAGCTCTCCTTCTGTCTTTTCTCTGGCCGTCCCCACTAGTGATCCACCTAGGTCCAGCTCCCTCGGGCCTTCTGTTGGGAGACCCTTGGCCTTGGGTTCCCTGACCCTCCACGTGGTCTGCCTTCGGGGTGGATGTGGTGGGTGGCCGTGGCAGACGCTGCCCACGGCCTCCGGTCTCTGGCTAGGGTGTGCTTTTTGCCCCCACCAGCTTGGGATCCGGTACCCTGATGCCGACTCTTCACCCGTGGATTGGATTTGGGGTCTCAGAGTCCTTTCTTTTTCCCTCTCTCTGGGTCTCTCTTTCTTTTCTCCTCTCTCACTCTGGCTCAGGCTTCTCTGCTCTGCTCTTCTCCTCTGACTTCTCACAGACTGACCTGCAAAGACTGACTGACCCTGTTCTCTGATGGTGCCCACCTTATATACACCCTCTATGTGTGAGCTCAGGTGACCAGCACCCAATGAGCTCCTATCTTTACCCAGGCTGCTCCCCCTATCTGCCCCTACACTACTTGGGATGTACCACCCCCCTCCCACTCCAGCCAGGAACAGACTCGGTCGTACCTGCACATTTCTAAGTGGGAGTACCGTCGGTCTGCTCCTCGGAAATGGGATGTGTGTAGTGCATGCAGCCTACCGAGCTCAGTTCCACACTCCATCCTTACCCGGGAGTGGAATATCACACCTCTGGGTTGAGGTGCAATACCCCTGTAGCAGCCGAATCCTCAGGGTGCTACATAAGGACAGCGCTGTTGATTTAGGGAGAGATATAAACTGTGAAATAGTTAGTGTAGGGTCTGTAAAGGCTGCCAGAACAAACAAACAGTCCTTTTCAGAACTAATATCCATCCCAGATACCAGGCAGGCAGGCTGTATAGGAGACACAGTGGTTATACCAGCAAACGCTGCATTACAGTCCTGTGTGCTCCTTTTGCTGAAATTGCTGGACTTAGCACCAGGTGTTGGGGGCCAGGAAAAATCCTTTTTTTTTCATCTAAATCCTCCTTTTTTTTCCTCCTTCACACTGTACAAATACCCGTCTTATTAACCTTTTGGTGTGTCGCCCCCCTCAAAAAAAAAGCGTGCTTCTGATTTTTCATACACAAATATAACTGTTGAAAATAGTCTGGTGTAGGCTAGAGAAACAGAAGTGTTGTTTTGCACTTCCACGGTTCAAACCTCTGTATTATCCATTTTGGGCCATTTGTATCTAAAAAAAAAAACAGTTTGAGTGTGTCGCTCACTGTTCAGCCGCAAATCTATATATTTAAAAAAGTCTGGTATACCCCAGTAAACAATAACTGTGGTTTTGCCATCCCACGGTAAAAAATCTCTATTATTCAGGTTTTGGTATATTTTCCGTAAAGAAAAACAGTAGTGTCTCCTGACTGTTGTGACACAAAAATATATCTGTTGAAAATAGTCTTGTGTAGGCCCGACATCCCAGTGTGGTTTCACAGTTCCACGGGTCAAATCGCTGTACTATCCAGTTTTGGGCCTTTGGTATCTAAAAAAAAGCAGTTTGAGTGTGTCGCTCACTGTTCAGCCGCAAATATCTCTATTTAAAAAAGTGTGGTATACCCCAGTAAACAATAACTGTGGTTTTGCCATCCCACGGTAAAAAATCTCTATTATTCAGCTTTTGGTATTTTTTTCCGTAAAGAAAAACAGTAGTGTCTCCTGACTGTTGTGACACAAAAATATATCTGTTGAAAATAGTCTTGTGTAGGCCCGACATCCCAGTGCGGTTTCGCAGTTCCACAGGTCAAATCGCTGTACTATCCAGTTTTGGGCCTTTGGTATCTAAAAAAAAAGGAGTTTGAGTGTGTCGCTCACTGTTCAGCCGCAAATATCTCTATTTAAAAAAGTGTGGTATACCCCAGTAAACAATAACTGAGGTTTTGCCATCCCACGGTAAAAAATCTCTATTAATCAGCTTTTGGTAGTTTTTTCCGTAAAGAAAAACAGTAGTGTCTCCTGACTGTTGTGACACAAAAATATATCTGTTGAAAATAGTCTTGTGTAGGCCCGACATCCCAGTGTGGTTTCGCAGTTCCACGGGTCAAATCGCTGTACTATCCAGTTTTGGGCCTTTGGTATCTAAAAAAAAAGCAGTTTGAGTGTGTCGCTCACTGTTCAGCCGCAAATATCTCTATTTAAAAAAGTGTGGTATACCCCAGTAAACAATAACTGTGGTTTTCCTCTTCCACGGTTCTAATCTACTCTTTATTACCCTTTTTCCATTGATAGTGCAAGTGTAGGCTATTTTACTTCATTTACAATGGGCAAGGCGCGTGGCAAGGGACGTGGAAGTGGACGTTCTGGTGATGGTTCGTGCAGAAGATGGGTCCGTGGCCAAGGTGAAAATGTTCCACAACCAACAGCCACTTCTTCTCGCTCCCGCTTCTTGACCGAATTACTAGGGAAACACAGAACAACACCAGTATTGAGAACTGATCAGTGTGAACAGGTTATTAATTGGATAGCAGACAATACTTCCAGTTACCTGGGCACCACCACCTCCGGTCTGTCTTCCACATGGTCAACTCTTAGTAGCCGTGAGTCTCGACCGCATATCCTCCTCACCCTGATGCTCCTTCCTCCCACCATGCCGAGTGTCGTCAGACAGCAAGTGATCCCACACTTGGACACTCTGAAGAGCTGTTCACTGGTCCATTTCCATATTTGGGCCCCTCGCCTGATACGCTTGAAGTGGTGGAAGAGGAGATCCCATGTTGCGATGCCCAAATATTTGAACAGTCACGGCCACAGGAAGTCGGCGTTGGCAATCTGTTACAAGAGGTGGACGATGACGAGACACAATTGCCAGGAAGTGAGGAGGAGGATCGTGGTGCGCAAGTGGAAGAGGAGGAGGTGGTGGATGATCTAGTAACTGACCCAACGTGGAAGGAGGACATGCAGAGTGAGGCCAGCAGCACACAGGGGGAGGGAGGCAGAGTACCCCAACAGGCAGGAAGAAGCAGTGTGGCGGCCGCAGACAGAAGGCAGGCAACCGTTCCCCGTAACACCAACACGAGGGACGTTGCCAGTACAAGCGGTAGGTCATCCAGAGTCTGGAATTTTTTTAAAGACTCTGCTGATAACCCCAAAAAGGCCATATGTTCCACCTGCCATGCCAGCATCAGCAGGGGTGACAAAACTACCAGCCTGACCACCACCAGCATGATCAGGCACATGGCAGCAAAGCACCCGACTTTGTAGGGCGAAACCCAGGGTCCACAACCAGTGTCAGCGGGTGTCACCACTGCTTCTTCCACTGTTGTGCATGCAATAGAACCCTCTGTTGTGTGTGCAAGGCAATCCCCTGTCCATACTGCATGTAAAGATGCCCCCTCCTCTCAGTCTTCACTTGTTATGGCAGTTTCTCAAGAAACAGCATCAACGTCCACGTCCACGTCCCACCGAAGCGTTCAATTGTCCATATCCCAGACCTTTGAATGAAAGCGGAAATTCGCAGCTAACGCCCCACACGCCACAATCCTAAATTCGCACATTTCATGACTGCTTGCGTTGGAAATGCTGCCTTTTAGGCTAGTGGAGACGGAATCCTTCTGCAATCTTATGGCGTTGGCCGTCCCTCGGTACTCGGTCTCCAGCCGACACTATTTTGCCCAGTGTGCCATCCCCGCACTACACAAGCACGTGTCCCAAAGCATCTGCCATGCCCTCAACAACGCAGTTACTGGGAGAGTCCACCTTACAACGGACACGTGGACAAGTGCTTGTGGCCAGGGACGGTTCATCTCTCTGACGGCACACTGGGTAAACATAGTGGAAGCCGGGACCCAGTCGGACCTTGGGACGGAACACATCCTCCCCACACCGAGGATTGCGGGCCCTATGCCAGTCAGAGTTGCCCCCACAGTGTACAGCTTCTGCGCATCCTCCTCCTCCTCCTCCTCATGTTCAGCCTCCATCTCAGATATCACCACATCAGTTACAAGCTGGAAGCATTGCAGTACTGCCTCCGCCAAGCGGCAACAGGCCGTGCTGAAACTCATAAGCTTAGGTGATAAACCTCACACTGCTTGTGAGTTGTGGACAGCTGTGAAAGAGCAGGCAGATCTGTGGCTGAGACCACTGAACCTACATCCCGGCATGGTCGTGTGTGACAATGGCCGTAACCTGGTGGCGGCTCTGAGGCGAGGTGAGATCACACACGTACCATGCCTGGCTCATGTGCTTAACCTCGTGGTTCAGCGGTTTCTTAAATTGTACCCCGAGTTTCCAGATCTGCTCGTGAAAGTACGCCGCCTGTCAGCTCATTTTCGCAAGTCGGCTACAGCTTCCGCCGCCCTTGCTGTGTTGCAGCAGCGTTTGCAGCTTCCGGCACACCGACTGGTGTGTGATGTCCCCACACGTTGGACCTCTACCCTCCACATGTTGCAAATGATTTGTGAGCAGAAGAGAACAGTTGTGGAGTACCAGCTGCAACAAGGCCATCGATATTCAGGTCAGACTCCACACATAAGACCTCAGGAGTGGACCTGGATGTCTGACATATGTACCATCCTGACAAACTTTGAGGAGGCCACCAAGATGGTGAGTGGCGATGACGCCATCATTAGTGTCAGCATCCCACTTGTCTGTCTTTTGCAACGCTCTCTGCAGAGAATTAAAGAGGAGGCATTGCAGCCAGAGTATGATGAGATGGATCAAGAAGCCGTAGCGGGCGATTACACACAGCCCAGCCTCATCTCATCCCAACGTGCATTGGGGGACAATGAGGGAGAGGAGGAGGAGGAGGAAGAACAGGAGCTGCTATCATGCGTTGTAGACGGTAGTACCTGTACAAGTGTCATACCGTCGGTTCAGCGTGGGTGGCCTGAGGACAGGGGGGAGGAGGAAGAGGAGGAGGAGGAGGAGGAGAGCATGGTCAGTCGTCATCTTGGTGAGGACACGGAAATCTTGCCCGTTACCAGTCTGGCACGCATGGCTGACTTTATGTTACGCTGCCTTAACCGTGACCCTCGCGTTGTCAAAATGTTGGGTGACAGTCATTACTGGTTGGTGACACTTGTAGACCCCCGCTACAAGGAGAACTTTCACTCTCTTATTCCTGAGGTGGAGAGGTCTACAAAAATGGGGCAGTACCAGAAGGCCCTTGCTGCAGAACTCTTAAAAAAATTCCCATCTGAACACACTAGCGGCAGAGGTCACAGTTCGTTGCCCAACCAAGGCGTACAGGCGAGAGAGATGCAACTCCAATCCAGCAGAGGCAGGGGAACACTGTCAACGTTCTGGGACAGTTTTCTGACACCCGCCCAGCTTACAGGCCCTGAGGCGCGGGGTACTCTCACAAGGAGTGGAAAGTTTCAAAAGATGGTGAGGGATTACCTTGCCGATCGTACCAGCGTCCTCCGTGATTGCTCTGTGCCTTTTAATTATTGGGTATCCAAGCTGGACACTTGGAATGAACTCGCTCTGTACGCCTTGGAGGTCCTGGCCTGCCCTGCCGCTAGCGTGTTATCGGAGTGTGTTTTTAGTGCCGCTGGGGGAATTATAACTGATAAGCGCACTCGCCTGTCAACTGACAATGCTGACAAGCTGACCCTTATCAAAATGAACAAGGGCTGGATTGGGCCAGACTTCTCATCCCCACCAAATGACAGCAGAGTAACATAAAGTCAAATCCACTGTGTTATTTCGGGAGGTGTATTCACATGCACCGCTTCACACCCACACATGGGTATATGCTTCCTCATTTCGGCTGTTTTATCTTCTTCTCCTTATCCTCAGCCTCCACCACCACTATACCACCAGGGTGCCAGCATTGTAAGTTCCTCCGTCCTTATTTTTGGCAGCTATTGCTTGCAAGGCATAAGCAAATACTATGGGACACCCACTCCCCAATAATGGGACTTATGTTTGTAATATGCTGTACTGCATGGCTCTTGTAAGGGGCATTGCAAGTTGCTCCGTCCTAATTTTTGGCAGGTTTTGCTTGGAAAGCATAAGCAAATACTATGGGAGACCCACTCCCCAATAATGGGTCTTATGTTTGTAATACGCTGTACTGCATGGCTCTTGTAAGGGGCATTGCAAGTTGCTCCATCCTAATTTTTGGCAGCTTTTGCTTGCAAGGCATAAGCAAATACTATGGGACACCCACTCCCCAATAATGGGACTTATGTTTGTAATATGCTGTACTGCATAGCTCTTGTAAGGGGCATTGCAAGTTGCTCCGTCCTAATTTTTGGCAGCTTTTGCTTGGAAAGCATAAGCAAATACTATGGGAGACCCACTCCCCAATAATGGGACTTATGTTTGTAATATGCTGTACTGCATGGCTCTTGTAAGGGACATTGCAAGTTGCTCCATTCTAATTTTTTGCAGCTTTTGCTTGCAAGGCATAAGCAAATACTATGTGAGACCCACTCCCCAATAATGGGACTTATGTTTGTAATATGCTGTACTGCATGGCTCTTGTAAGGGGCATTGCAAGTTGCTCCGTCCTAATTTTTGGCAGCTTTTGCTTGCAAGGCATAAGCAAATAATATGGGAGACCCACTCCCCAATAATGGGACTTATGCTTGTAATATGCTGTACTGCATGGCTCTTGTAAGGGGCATTGCAAGTGTCTCCGTCCTAATTTTTGGCAGCTTTTGCTTGCAAGGCATAAGCAAATACTATGGGAGACCCACTCCCCAATAATAGGACTTATGTTTGTAATATGCTGTACTGCATGGCTCTTGTAAGGGGCATTGCAAGTTGCTCCGTCCTAATTTTTGTCAGCTTTTGCTTGCAAGGCATAAGCAAATACTATGGGAGACCCACTCCCCAATAATGGGACTTATGTTTGTAATATGCTGTACTGCATGGCTCTTGTAAGGGGCATTGCAAGTTGCTCCGTCCTAATTTTTGGCAGCTTTTGCTTGCAAGGCATAAGCAAATACTATGGGACACCCACTCCCCAATAATGGGACTTATGTTTGTAATATGCTGTACTGCATGGCTCTTGTAAGGGGCATTGCAAGTTGCTCCGTCCTAATTTTTGTCAGCTTTTGCTTGCAAGGCATAAGCAAATACTATGGGAGACCCACTCCCCAATAATGGGACTTATGTTTGTAATATGCTGTACTGCATGGCTCTTGTAAGGGGCATTGCAAGTTGCTCCGTCCTAATTTTTGGCAGCTTTTGCTTGCAAGGCATAAGCAAATACTATGGGACACCCACTCCCCAATAATGGGACTTATGTTTGTAATATGCTGTACTGCATGTGACGCGCCCCCTGGGCCATGTGTACACGTGTGTGGGATACCCGGTGCCGGGTCTCTGGGGTCTGTAGTCTCTGTAGCGGTGACCCGGTCCCGTGGCTCAGGCTGGTCAAACCAGTGGCAGTCTTTCTTTGGTTTTGAGGTTAATTGTCCGACTGCGCCACCCGTGGATTGCGGTCAGGGAGTACCACCGCTGCGAGGCCGACCGCTGAGGCTGGTGTTGTGTGCGCAGCAGAGAATGGGATACCTCCCCACGGGAGGAGTATAGCCTCAGGGCAGTGAGTGTGGATGATGGGGGTGATGGTGCATGAGCGCAGCAGGAACGACTCAGAGTCTTTGCAGTGCAGTTCAGGGTCTTTCCTGATGATTATAAGGTAGACCCTCCCGGGAGTACTGGCTAGCATAAGAGGCCTGGTCAGTCTGTGAGCAAGCAGGAGTTCCCCTGGCCAGGTGGAGTTGTAGGCCTCCCCGTCTGTCTGCACTCTTCCTGGCTACCTTGCTGTAAGCGGGTAGAAGTAGCCCACGTCCCTGAGTGTACCGTGTAGTGCTCACCCGTATGGCTGGTGACTTGGGGCCTTCTGTTAGCCTCCGCTCCACGACGGTGGTGCTGGTCCCTTGCTTGTGACTGAGCCTCCGGGCTTCTATGGCCAGAGGACCTGAAATCCCCTGCCGGCTGGTTTCTGCTGCTGGATATATAAGTCCTCACAGCCTCGGACTCCTGTGTCCGGTTCCTATTGTCTTCTGCCAGGGCGAGCTCTGCTCAGCTTCCAGCCCCTGGTCTTTAGCTCCTAGCTCCTACAGAGCTCCTTGCTGTTACTTTCCCTTGCTCTCACTCTGACTCTGACTGTTCTCTCTTCTCTGACTCACTCAACCCCGCCCCAGATCCAGTTTATAAGGGCAGAATTCTCCCCTCCCAGGACTGGGGCAGGAGGATGTTGCATGTTTAAGGGATCCTGACCAGGAAACCTCCCACTTGCTCTCCGACGTAATATCTTTATTACTGTGGTGACCAGACCCCTGGGGTGCCACACATGGCTCTTGTAAGGGGCATTGCAGTTCCTCATAATTTTTGGAAAGCCTTCCATTCACTGCTTAGGCCAACAGTGCACAGGAGACCCAGTTGCTATAAATGGAAAAAAAGGTTTAGTTAACGCCCTCTGACCTCCATGTCATTTCCAAGGGGCATTGGAGTGCCTCGAAATTTTTGGTAGGCATTGCACTCACTGTATGCCCTATAACTGTGTAGCCGAACCGCTCCTTTTGTTACAGAAACATATCCTACAAGACATATCTGGTTGACTGGCCTGATATTGATGTGAATGGTCCCTGTTCCTACTGCTCTTTCTCCTTTGCCACTACCTCATCCATCATTTATCACCTGAAGCTTTGTTTTAACGGGAGTCATAGAACTTGGAAAGTAGCAGGAAAACATCCAGCAATCCTCGGAGGAGGTAGGATATGCGCCAAAACGCTGACCACCTCAGGCCTAACCGCTACTACATACATGCGCTTGCATTACAACAAAACAAAGCAGATGCTAACTTCTATCATCCTCATCATGCTCCTCACCTTGGCACTCTCAACTCCCCTGATGGAGAAGCCAGGGCCCACCGGAGGAGTCTGATAGTCCAGTGGGCTCGACCAATGCTGCCTTAAAGCAGGCCAGGCTAAGAAAAGTGTGGGAAAGGTTACCGGGACAAATAGGGGTGGCTGGGGACCGAGTATGGACACCAGGCCACCCCCTGGAGGCTGGGGAGCAAGCGGGGACACCCGGCCACCAGGCGGCTGGGGACTGAGTATGGATACCAGGCCGCCGACACAGCCATGGCGTGGTGGCCAGATTCCGCCTCCACATGCCTAAAAGGCCCAATTTAAAGTGCAAGCAAGCAAGCAGTATGGTATTGCAGCCTGGGGGTGGGTGGGTGGCAGGCTGCATACTTGCGCTTGCATTGCAAGGAATGGGAGAGGTACAATTGAACACTGCTCTGGGACAAGGACTTGAATGGGGATAGTTGCAAGTCTGCAACGACAGGTGCAAGGTGGGAGGCATCTTCGCATGTACCATGAACAGGGGTTTGGCATGCACACACTACAGCGGAATAGGCTCTCCTTCCCACTAAATGCACTGGGGAGGGCACAGGTAATGTTTTGGTATACACGCTTAATCTTATGTATAAGGCACACCAGGACAAATATGGGCGGCTGGGGACTGAGTATGGATACCTCACTGCCGAAGCAGCCATGAGGTAGTGGCCAGCTTCGGCCTCCTCCAAACTAAAAGGCCCCATTTCAAGTGCAAGCTAGCAGTATGGAATTGCAGTCTGGGGGTGGGTGGGTGGCAGGCTGCACACTTACACTTGCATTAAAAGAAAACATAGCAGATGCTAACTTCTGTCATCATCATCATGCTCCTCACCTTGGCACTCTCAACTCCACCGATGGAGAAGTCAGGGCCCACTGGAGTAGTCTGGTTCTCTGGTGGGCTCGTCCAATGCTGCCTACAGCAGGCCGGGCTAAGAAAAGTGTGTGGGGGGATGTTCCAAGGAGAAATAGGGGCGGCTGGGGACCGTTTATGGACACCCGGCT
The DNA here is from genome assembly GCF_046119375.1 of Phyllobates terribilis. Classification (NCBI taxonomy): domain Eukaryota; kingdom Metazoa; phylum Chordata; class Amphibia; order Anura; family Dendrobatidae; genus Phyllobates; species Phyllobates terribilis. Next base: position 119,953,750 of record NW_027362762.1, on the reverse strand, counting down.
GCCCCCAGGCGGCTGGGGACCATGTGTGGACACCCGGCCGCGGGGCGGCTGGGGACCGAGTATGGACACCCGGCCGCCGGGCGGCTGGGGACTGAGTATGGATTCCAGGCCGCCAACACAGCCATAACGTGGTGGCCAGATTCCGCCTCCACATGCCTAAAAGGCCCAAGTTCAAGCAAGCAAGCAGTATGGTATTGCAGCCTGGGGGTGGGTGGGTGGCAGGCTGCATACTTGCGCTTGTATTGCAAGGAATGGGGGAGGTACAATTGAACACTGCCCTGGGACTAGAACTTGCATGGGGATAGTTGCAAGTCTGCATCTTCTGATGCGGCAAGGATCACTTATGATGGGCACACTTTTAGACAGTGACCTGGAAGTCAGAGATGCTTCCAGGGGTCTTCCCCATGCTGTTCCCATGTCTTTTCAGCACTTTATGCATGTGTCACACAGCACATGGCCAGATAAGGTTGTAAAATGTTAAAATGACATTTCCCGGTGAATGCATTTGTCATAGTTGAAAGCAATACAAAAGTGCAAAAACGCATAAAAAATGCTACTTGTGAACATAGCCGAAGGTGTGGAGGAGTATTTTTGTTTTTGGTAATTTATTTTAACTTATACACAAGTCTTTTCCCTGGAAAGGATGTTCCTTAATATATTTCACAGGAAAAAAGTTTCACTTTCGTTTTTGAACGTTTTATTGTGAGCCCGTAAAAGTGGCTTAATACCTCTGACCACGTTGTTGACAGCAGTGACCTGGGGGTCAGAAATGCTTCCTGGGGCGATCCCCATGCTGTCCCCATGTCATTTGAGCACTGTCACTATCGTTTTGGGCACTTGTTAGGCTTTTAAAAGACTGCCGGGGGTTCCACCGCAAAAATGCTCGAGTCTCCCATAGACTAACATTGGGCTCGTTGCTCGGGTCGAGCACCCGAGTATCACAGCGAGCTCGGCCCGACCTTCGAGCACCCGAGCATTTTAGTGCTCGCTCAACACTAAATGTGACAAATGTGGCATGTTACAGACAGATATCTTCTGGAAGGTTACATCAGTCAACTCCATTCTCCATGCATCATTGTTTAGGATGTGACGTATCTGTTCAATTGATGCTGATTGTTAAGTCTGAGCCATGGATTTGAAGGGAAGATTTTTGGATTATGCTTACAGCCAAGTAGGTATGAAATGGGCAAATAACAGGGCTAGAAACACTAGTTGACTAGATCTCATTCTTACCCCTTGTGGTAAGTGTATATGTGGCACACTGCTGTTCACAGGTACCACAGGACCCAGGGTGAATGGACGGACTTCTCCACAAGAGGCCCTCATTACATACAAACACCTCTACACTTCCACCTCACACCACCAGAGGGAGCCCGATAGGGATATATATATGGAGGGTGGAGCCAGTCAGTCAGTCAGAAGGAGTCAGACAGAGTCAGAGAGTCTGAGAGCGTGCTGACGCTGAGAGCAGCCAAGACGCAGCACGTCTGGTGCAGTTTTGAGGGCCCCGAGTGTGGCCAAGGGCGAGTAGGAGAGGAGAGAGGAGTTGAGGGGGCAGAGGAGCATCATAGGCTCACCCCGAATATACAAACCGGACACCGGGTCCTTTATACCCAGTAGGGATCACCGGCATACCAGAAGGATTACAAGTCCCTGGCCCACCTGAAGCTAAACCCTTAACAGGATCAGGAACCACGAAGGCCCCAGCGTTACCAGGGATAGTGGTTGCCAGCAGAAGGTCCTACTACCAAGCGACAGGTGAAGGAACAGCACGACACATAAGCTAGGCCCAGTTGCAGGCTGGCCAGGAGCATACAGAGAGTCAGACACGGACCAGGAGGCCTTATACCTGCTCACTGGGGAGAAGTCCTGAAGTGCACCCATCCTACTGAGTACCCTGGACCGTACCTGACATCCGCACCAGTAAAGATATTGAAGCGAATCCCCTGTCTCTGTCAGTTACTCCTGCTGCGCCATTCAGCCTGCACTACAGGTCCCAGCATCACCACCCACCATCAAACTCTACCCTGCCCGGAGGCCTGCTCCACGTGTGGGGAGCCGTTCCATCCCAGCTGCCTTATCAACTGCCACAGAGGTCTGCAGCAGCGCTGGTACAAATTACCAGAAACCACAGGTGGCGTCACGATTGAACTATAAACCCCCTATAAACTATCCCCCTTTTAGTTGACCGCCCCGGGCCACGGACCGGGCCAGTCACTGTGACATATCCCTTTCCCCCAGCATCTATCGGCCCGGACTCCGAGTACCCCATTGCCCTGGGGGCGCGACATATAACCTGCCCGAACATTGAGTTTCATTCATCTGATGGAAACCAATACCTATTCACTCAGTCTGTTACATGCTGTATAATGCCACATGCCCATGTTTCCAAATTTACACGTTACTCACCACTCGTGCATTAACTGTTAGAGTCAGGGAACTTGACATTATGACTGATTAAAGTGGAAAGGATGTTGATCACTTATGACCTACCCTTGGACACTCCAAACTTCACCATCAATGTGACCCATGTGGACTTTGGGTTTAACACTAGAACCACTAATCTTTTTTTTTAGAACCGATAGAATTATTTTTTTAAAGAAACAAATAAATATATATTTTTGTAGATTGCAATACATATTGCAAAGAGAATTATTATATAATTTAAGTATTTAAAAATAACACAATTTGATTTTCTGGTTTTTATTTTTAGATTTTGTGTCCCACAGTTGAAATGTACGTACGAAAAAATTACAGACCTCTCCATTCTTTGTAGGTGCAAACTTGCAAAATGGCAGTGCATTAAATACTTATTTTCCCCATGTTCACACATCTCCAACTTTTTAATGTGTTTTATTAATGGTTCCTCTTATACAAATCATTATATTACATGTGATACATTGTGTATCGGTATGTATCACCTACGCAATAGCACCTCTATCATAATTATTTTATTTTTACTTTTATTTATATTCATTCATATGGATTTTTTCACATATTTGCACATACACTATCTTATACTCATTTCTTTACATTTCCTCTTTCACAACATTTTTCTTATAATTATCTCAAATTTCATTTTTTTTATTATTTCAGGTTTCATTATGCTGTGTACCTATTTTTTTTGCATGTATGTCAAGATTATTGCAGCCCCGGGAAGGTCACACAGAATCACCCGCTGTGATCTTTGTGTTGAACAGCTCCGTACTGCCCCCTTTCGTCTGGACAATTACACGATTGGCTGACGACTAACATAGGAGGCCACAGGCTGCTTGCATTAACAGACCAGTTATTGGAAAACTAACAATGAGTGTATGGTATGTATACCTCTGGATTCCAACATATGGAATATATGTATATACCCCTGTACGATCACTGCTAACTTCACGATAACCCAAGAAAGATTATTAGCTGCCACCACCAGTCGGGTTCTATACAGGCTGACTGGAGACCTGGTACTGGTACTGGTAGCGTATGGCTTTGGAGTGCAGGTTACAGAACAAAAGAAACAGAACTATTACATTTTATATTTAATCCAGAACAATAGGCAGTGTTTATAAAAAAAATATGCAAACGATTTTACAAAGGGGACAAAACAATAAAGAATAAACAGTTACATAAAATAAAAGGATTAACTAAGAAAACTTACTAAACCTGTCATCATAGCAATGGCTGCAGATTTAGGGAGGGAGGCACTCCAGGGAAAAACACACAGCATCAACAGTGAACTGTGCCTCCACGTACTGACAACGCTCAAAAGTTGGCAATTTTATTAGTTCCTAAGTTACACCCACACACCTCCCCTTCATGACTCTATACAGGGTTGGGCTTGGACTGTGGCTTCAGTTTCAGAAAATTCTGAGATTCCCTAAATGCACTATATCTTTGCTCTGGAGAGTCGCATGTGCTCGATATCAATGTCATATTTTGTATCATGATTCTATCTTTACGTAGAGACCAAATATGCCAGGTGTAGCCTTGTCTATCAGGTCCGTATTCAATTGACAGGATTATGGTAATCGCTCAGCGACTTTAAACCATGCTTTGCATTCTCCACTTCATTACGTTTCTGAAAATATGATTTTCCTATAAATTGAATCAACGCAGGCCCCTGAGCCTCAGGTGTGGGGTTCATCTTCTACCTCTCCAGGCAATCAAGGCTGATGTGACCAGTTCGGTCGCAGGTATAGCACTACCGGGAGTCATATGCAGGCTGGGTGCTGGAAGATGAGGCAGGATCTCCAGAAGATCGTCTGGCAGGGGCATTGGTGGTGGTTGTAGGCTTACCTCTAGTGATGAGCGAGCACTAAAATGCTCGGGTACTCGTTGCTCGGGTCGAGCAAATTGGAATACTCGGGTACTCGACCCGAGAAACGAGCCCAATGTAAGTCTATGGGAAACTCGAGCATTTTTCAGGCGGCTCCCCCCAGCGGTCTGCAGAAGGCCTAAAAATTGCCCAAATCGATGGGAACAGTGCTCAAATGACATGGGGACAGCATGGGGAAGACCCCTGGAAGCATTTCTGACTCCCAGGTCACTTCTCTCAACAACGTTGTCAGAGGTATTGTTACGGGTCCGGGTGGTGGAACCTCTGTGCCGAGGTGCAAGGAGGGACCCAGAGGGGCGTGACTAAGTATCAACCTCGAACCGACCCTGGTCGGACGGCAGCAAACGACACCGTGACCAGGGAGGATCTGGGCTGAGGGACCAGGTGCTACTCTGGGGACTTGTAAGAGAGCAGGTGGCTCCCACGGGTCAGATGGCTGAGACTGACCAGTATGACGGATGGACACGGCAAGCAGGCAGAAGTCTCTGGTAGCTGACAGATGGTCACGGTACGTGACAGCAGAGCAGGTAGTAGTCTCTAGGTTTACCAGGCAGGTGGTCACAGCTAGTGACGGCAGAGCCTCCAGACAGGCAGGCAGGAAACAGGCGGGCGCTCCCAGGTGAGCGGGCAGACCGACAAGGCAGGTAACAGGTGGGCGCTCCCAGGTGAGTGGGCTGACATACACAGCAGGTAACAGACAGATGCTCCCAGGTGAGCGGACAGACAGACAGGGCAGGTAACAGGCGGATGCTCCCAGGTGAGCAGACTGGCAGACAGGGCAGGTAACAGGCAGGTAACAGGTGAGCGCTCCAGATGAGCAGGCTGGCAGGCTCGGCAGGTAACGGGCAGATAACAGGCTGGCAGGCAGGATGAGGAGTCAGGCTAGCAGCGGGACCTGAGGGCTGAAGCAGAGATCAGAAACTGTGCAACAACTTTGCTCGGGCACCTCCATTTTGGAGGAGGTGCCCTATATATGGGAGGACCCTAGGCTATTGGCCGGGGACTCCTTAGGACGGCGCGCGCGGCCCCTTTAAGAGGGGGGGAGCGCGCGCGCACCCTAAGCACAGTGCCCGGGGGACTGCGCGCGCAGACAGCAGGCTGAGAAGGAGAGCGGGGAGCGTGGTGAGAGGGATGGCGTCTCTGCCTAGAAGAAGGCAGAGACGCCGATGCTACAGTACCCCACCCTTTATGCCCCCTCTTTTTTAGGCCAGAAAGGAATTTTTCAAGGAGAAGCGGGGCGTGGATGTTCTCCCTGGGTTCCCAAGTTCTCTCTTCAGGGCCAAACCCCTTCCAATCCACCAGAAAAAAAGTTCTCCCTCTTACCCTCTTAGTGGCCAGAATACTCTCTACCTCAAAGATGTCCTCAGCAGAAACCGGAGCAGGGGAAGTACCTGGATTGTTGGAAAAAGAGTTAAAGACAACGGGTTTGAGGAGAGATACGTGGAAGGAGTTGGGAATCCGTAAGGTGGCCGGGAGTTTTAACTTGTAGGCCACTGGATTAATTTGCTTGAGGATTTCGAAAGGGCCGATGAAGCGAGGACTTAACTTGTAGGAGGGTATCTTGAGCCGCACATGTTTGGAGGAGAGCCAAACCTTGTCTCCCGGACGGAATTGAGGCGGATCCAGACGTCTCTTATCAGCATATCTCTTCATCCGCTCGGAGGACTGAAGAAGTGCGGACCTAGTACTCTCCCAAATGGTAGAAAACTCGCTGACAAGAGACTCCGCGGCAGGGTTGTCCACAGAAGCAGAGACGGAATCCAGGGGTGTTGGCCATAGACAATAAAGAACGGGGACTTGGGAGAAGATTCGCTCTCATGGTTATTATAAGAGAATTCGGCCCAAGGAAGGAGGTCACCCAATCAGAATGGTGGGCATTAACAAAGTGCCGGAGGTAGCTGGTAAGGATCTGATTGATCCGCTCCACTTGACCATTGGACTGAGGGTGGTAAGCGGAGTAGAAATCCAGGGTGACATCCAGCAGTTTACATGTGGCTCTCCAGAAGCGTGAGGTGAACTGAACCCCTCGATCCGACATGATGTGGAGGGGTAGGCCATGGAGACGGAAGATATGGTGGATAAAGTCCTTAGCCAGCTCAGGTGCAGACGGGAGACCACGCAGGGGAATGAAGTGGGCCATTTTAGAAAAGCGGTCCGTGACCACCCAAATGACATTACACCCGGCAGAAACAGGGAGATCGGTAATGAAGTCCATAGCGATGTGTTGCCACGGGGCAACAGGTATGGGAAGCGGCAGGAGATGACCGGCTGGTAAGTGTCTGGGAACTTTGTTGCGGCCACAAGATGAACAGGCAGAGACGAAGTCTACCACATACTTACGCAGGGTAGACCACCAGTAATGCTGGGAAATGAGCAGGAAGGTCTTCTTTTGGCTGGCATGGTCAGCTAGTTTAGAAGAATGACCCCAGCGAAGAACCTTCTCACGGTCAGGAACCGCTACGAACGTCTTGCCGGCTGGAAGACGAGTCAAATCCAAGGGGGCCACATTCATCACCTTGGAAGGGTCGATAATGTGCATAGGCTCCTCCTCTTGATCGGAGGACAGGAAGGATCGGGACACAGCATCAGCTTTGACATTCTTGTCCGCCGAGCGGAAATGAAGGATGAAATCGAAGCGGGCAAAAAACAAAGACCACCGGGCCTGACGTGGATTAAGTCTCTGGGCATTTTGGAGATATGCCAGATTTTTGTGATCTGTGTAGATGATCACCGGGTATAGAGTCCCTTCAAGCAGATAGCGCCACTCCTCCAGAGCCAATTTGACGGCTAGCAATTCTCGGTCTTCTATGGAGTAATTGTGCTCAGAGGAGGAGAAGATTTTGGAGAAAAAGCCGCAGGTTACCATTCTCCCGGATGAAAACTTTTGGGTGAGCACCGCTCCGGCTCCAGAGGAGGAAGCATCAACTTCCAGGTAGAACTGTTTGTTGCAGTCCGGACGGTGGAGCACAGGGGCAGAGGAGAAGGCTTGCTTCAGGGAAAGGAAGGCCTCCTCAGCTTCGGGTGGCCATACCTTGGGATTTGCTCCCTTATGGGTGAGCGCAGATATGGGAGCAGTCCGAGACGAGAAGTGTGGAATGAAGAGAGGATAGTAATTAGCGAAGCCCAGGAATCGCTGTATCGCCTTCAACCCCTCCGGACGGGGCCACTTTAGGACAGCAGAGAGCTTCTCGGGATCCATACGCAAGCCTGTCTGGGAGATAACATAGCCCAGAAATGGAAGAGAGGTCTGCTCAAAAAGGCACTTCTCGTATTTAGCATAGAGGTGGTTCTGCCTGAGCCTAAGCAGGACCTGACGAACATCCCTCCGGTGTGTGGCAAGATCCGGAGAGAAGAACAAGATGTCGTCCAGGTATACCACCACGCAGGAGTAAAGAAGGTCACGGAAGATGTCGTTGACCAGTTCTTGGAAGACGGCGGGAGCATTGCAGAGGCCAAAGGGCATCACACGGTACTCATAGTGTCTGTCCCGGGTATTAAATGCCGTTTTCCACTCGTCTCCTTGACGGATACGGACCAGGTTATACGCTCCACGTAGATCCAGCTTGGAAAAGATCCTGGCGCCTTTAAGGCGATCAAATAACTTGGAGATGAGTGGCAGGGGGTATTTATTTTTAACCGTGATCTGATTGAGTCCTCTATAGTCAATACAGGGGCGTAGCGATCCATCCTTTTTTTTGACAAAGAAGAATCCGGCTCCAGCCGGGGAAGTAGACTTCCGGATGAATCCCCTAGCCAGATTCTCCTCTATGTACTCAGACATGGCCCGGGTTTCAGCCGCAGACAACGGATAAATACGCCCACGGGGTGGAGTGGCGCCAGGTACCAGGTCGATCGGGCAATCATATGGCCTATGAGGTGGCAATGTCTCTGCTTCCTTTTTACCGAAGACGTCAGCATAGGGCCAGTAAGGAGCCGGAAGACTGGGTAAATTAGCTGGCGTAGGTGGTGGACGAACTGGACGAACCGGAACCAGGCAGGTCTTATGGCAGGCCGGCCCCCACCGGAGTACTTCACCGGATTGCCAGTTCAACACGGGTTCATGTGTCTGGAGCCAAGGTAGGCCTAGCAATAAGGAGTGGGAGAGTCCGGGTAGCACATGGAAGGAGATTACCTCAGAGTGCAGCATTCCCACCTGCAGGGTTATGGGTTCCGTGACGAACAGGATGGTAACCGGATGGAGTCTTCCATTCACGGAGGCGACTGACAATGGTGCAGCCAGAGACTTGGTGGGAATCCGGTATTTCTCAACCAGGGACTGGGAAATGAGGTTTCCAGCGGCTCCAGAATCCAGGTGGTCGAGTTCAAAGTGACGGTTCTCTTCCCAGGGGATAGAGACAGACAAAGTCAGGGATGGAGAGGGCTTACTTTTGTCTAGGGCGACCTCTCCGAGCGGTCCTAGACACTGGAGTTTCCCGGCTTCTCCGGGCAGGAACGGATCAGGTGCTCCTTACTGCCACAATAGAAGCAGCTCCCCTCGGCTCAGCGAGACTCTTGGCGAGATTTGACCATCTTGGTCTGGTCGATCTGCATGGGCTCGGGTGAGTGCGCCCGGGGAGTGACAGAAGAGGAGACAGGTCTCTGGAAAGTAGGAGCAAGGTGGGGAAACCTTCTCTCACGGGTCGTCTGTTTGGTGCGCTCTTGAAACCGGATGTCAATCCGGGTAGCCAGCGACACCAGGTCATCCAGGGTGGTAGGAATGTCCCGACCGGTGAGCTCGTCTTTAATCCGACCGGAAAGGCCCTCCCAGAAGATGGACACCAGGGCCTCGTTATCCCAGGCAAGCTCAGAAGCGAGGGTGCGGAACCGTATGGCATATTGGCCCACGGTGAGACTCCCTTGGCGGAGACGTAGCAGAGTGGAGCCTGATGAGGTCTTACGTCCCGGATCACCGAAGACTCTCCAGAAAGCAGTGAGGAAAGACAACAGGTTGGACACCAGGGGGTCCCCTTTCTCCCACAGGGGGTTAAGCCATGCCAGTGCCTCCCCAGTGACATGATGAATTCCACTTTGGCCCGGTCGGAGATAAACTGATGAGCCAAGAGTTCAAAGTGCAGGGTGCACTGGTTTATGAAGTCCCGAGCTAGAGCGGGGTCGCCTCCAAAATGAGGAGGTGCAGAAAGCCGGGGTCCGGAGCAGGATGCCATGGTATTGGTGGGCAGCGGCGCTGCCGGGGTGCGAGTCGTGTGACTAGCGGTGGTTACTGGTGGAGCAGTCAGTGTGTCCAGGCGGGAGTTGACACTCCGCAGGTGGTTCAGGATGGATTCCTGTTGGGATCTCTGACGGGAGACTTCGTGGTATAGGTCAGAGAGCGAGGGAGCTTGGGTGCCACCGGGTTCCATGGCCCGAGCAAACTGTTACGGGTCCGGGTGGTGGAACCTCTGTGCCGAGGTGCAAGGAGGGACCCAGAGGGGCGTGACTAAGTATCAACCCGAACCGACCCTGGTCGGACGGCAGCAAACGACACCATGACCAGGGAGGATCCGGGCTGAGGGACCAGGTGCTACTCTGGGGACGACCTTGTAAGAGAGCAGGTATCTCCCACGGGTCAGATGGCTGGGACTGACCGGTATGACGGATGGACACGGCAAGCAGGCAGAAGTCTCTGGTAGCTGACAGGTGGTCACGGTATGTGACAGCAGAGCAGGTAGTAGTCTCTAGGTTTACCAGGCAGGTGGTCGCAGCAAGTGACGGCAGAGCCTCCAGTCAGGCAGGCAGGAAACAGGCGGGCGCTCCCAGGTGAGCGGGCAGACCGACAAGGCAGGTAACAGGCAGGTAACAGGTGGGCGCTCCCAGGTGAGTGGGCTGACGGACACAGCAGGTAACAGACGGATGCTCCCAGGTGAGCGGACAGACAGACAGGGCAGGTAACAGGCGGATGCTCCCAGGTGAGTGGACTGGCAGACAGGGCAGGTAACAGGCAGGTAACAGGTGAGCACTCCAGGTGAGCAGGCTGGCAGGCTCGGCAGGTAATGGGCAGATAACAGGCTGGCAGGCAGGATGAGGAGTCAGGCTAGCAGCGGGACCTGAGGGCTGAAGCAGAGATCAGAAACTGTGCAACAACTTTGCTCGGGCACCTCCATTTTGGAGGAGGTGCCCTATATATGGGAGGACCCTAGGCTATTGGCCAGGGACTCCTTAGGACGGCGCGCGTGGCCCCTTTAAGAGGGGGGGGGGAGCGCGCGCCCTAAGCACAGTGCCCGGGGGACTGCGCGCACAGACAGCAGGCTGAGAAGGAGAGAGGGGTGCGTGGTGAGAGGGACGGCGTCTCTGCCCGGCAGGAGGCAGAGACGCCAAAGCTACAGGGCTGCGCGCGCCGACAGCAGGCTGGGAAGGAGAGCGGGGAGCGAGGAGGTGAGAGGGACGGCGTCTCTGCCTAGAAGAAGGCAGAGGCGCCGATGCTACCGGTATTACGCCACTTTTACGGACTCACACTAAAACATACCAAAACGAAACCAAAATGGATTTTCCTGGGAAATATGTTAAGGAACATCCTTTCCATGACATGTACAATGTATATAAAGCAAAATAAATACCCAAAAACTAAAATACTCCTCCACACCTTGGGCTATGTTCACACATTGAGTTTTTGATGCGTTTTTGCAATTTTGCATTGCTTTCAACCAAGACAAATGAATTCACCAGGAAATTTCATTTTAACATTTTACAACCTTATCTGGCCATGTGGTGTGTGACACATCATCAGACACATGCATACAGTGCTGAAAAGTCATGGGAACAGCATGGGGAAGATCTCTGGAAGCATCTCTGACTCCCAGGTCACTGCCTAAAAATGTGCCCATCAGAAGTGATCCTTGGCGCATGCGAAGATGCCTCCCGCCATGAACCTGTCATTGCAGACTTGCAACAATCACCGTCCACGTCCTTGTCCCACTGCAGCATTCTGTTGTCCCTACCTCATTCCTTGGAATGCAAGCGCAAGTGTGCAGCCAGCCACCCACCCACCCACAGGCTGCAATACTATACTGCCAAATTTTTGACCGCTGCTTGCACTTGAAATATGGCCTTTTAAGCTCATGGAGGCGGAAGCTTTTCACAACCTCATGTCGGCGGCGGCCGGGTATCCATACTTGGTCCCCAGCCGCCACTATATTGCCCGGTATCGCCTCCGCCTTCCACAAGCACGGGTCCCACAACATTACCCGTGCCCTCCCCAGTGCACTTACTGGGAAGCAAAGCCTAACCACAAACACGTGGACAGGTGAATGTGGCCAGGGACGATACGGTGCCAGTTCACAACTTTTTTTGCTGACTGTTGTATTTAGCTCGGTGAAAGGACTGGCATAGAGGGAAACCCTATCTACCCTGCATGTCATTTCTCACAGGAGGTCCTGTAATGCAGCTTATTGCAGAAGCAATGGCAGCCCGTTAAACATCAACTCGCCCTTGTCGGTGGTGCTTTGACACACACACATCTTTCTTTGCGTATTTAATTTCTTGAATACAGAGTTGGACAATGGCCTGATCTGTAATGCGGTTTGAGAAATGACATGCATAAGCATGGCCGATCCACATTAAAAAAGCAGCCATAGAGTGTCTGGGAACCTTCCCCCACACTTTTCTTAGCCAGGGCTGCTTTTTGGCAGGGATGGATGGGCCCACCAGAGAACCGGAGACTCCTCCGGCAGGCCCTGGCTTCTCCTTCAGGAGAGTTCATAGTGCCGAGGTGAGGCCATGATGATGATAGAGGCCACCATCTGCTTAGTTTTCTGTTACTTGGAATGCAAGTGCAGGTATGCAGCCAGCCAGCCACCCACTCACCCACTCACCCACAGGCTGCAACACTAAACTGCCAGATTTCTGGGCAGCTTTTTGCACTTGAAATATGGCCTTTTAAGCTCATGGAGGCGGAAGCTTTTCACAACCTCATGCCGGCGGCGGCCAGGTGTCCATACTCGGTCCCCAGCCGCTATTATATTTCCCGGTATCGCCTCCGCCTTCCACAAACACGGGGCCCACAACATTACCCGTGCCCTCCCCAGTGCACTTACTTGGAAGGACCGCCTAACCACAAACACGTGGACAGGTGAATGTGGCCAGGGACGGTACGGAGTCAGTCCACAATTTTTTTTGCTGACAGTTGTATTTAGCTCAGTGAAAGGACTGGCATAGAGGGAAACCCTATCTACCCTGCATGTCATTTCTCACAGGAAGTCCTGTAATGCAGCTTGTTGCAGAAGCAATAGCAGCCCGTCCAACATCAACTCGCCCTTGTCGGTGGTGTTTTGACACACACACATCTTTCTTTGTGCATTTAATTTCTTGAATACAGAGTTGGACAATGGACTGATCTGTAATGCGGTTTGAGAAATAACATGCATAAGCATGGCCGATCCACATTAAAAAAGCAGCCATAGAGTGTCCGGGAACCTTCCCCCACACTTTTCTTAGCCAGGGCTGCTTTTCGGCAGGGTTGGACGGGCCCACCAGAGAACCGGAGACTCCTCCGGCGGGCCCTGGCTTCTCCTTCAGGAGAGTTCATAGTGCTGAGGTGAGGCCATGATGATGATAGAGGCCACCATCTGCTTAGTTTTCTGTTACTTGGAATGCAAGTGCAAGCATGCAGCCAGCCACCCACCCACCCACAGGTCGCAACACTAAACTGCCATATTTCTGGGCAGCTTTTTGCACTTGAAATATGGCCTTTTAAGCTCAAGGAGGCAGAAGCTTTTCACAACCTCATGCTGGAGTCGGCCGGGTGTCCATTCTCGGTCCCCAGCCGCCACTATATTTCCCGGTATTGCCTCTACCTTCCACAAGCACGGGTCCCACAACATTACCCGTGCCCTCCCCAATGCACTTACTGGGAAGGACCGCCTAACCACAAACAAGTGGACAGATGAATGTGGCCAGGGACGGTACGGTGTCAGTCCACAACTTTTTTTGCTGACAGTTGTATTTAGCTCAGTGAAAGGACTGGCATAGAGGGAAACCCTATCTACCCTGCATGTCATTTCTCACAGGAAGTCCTGTAATGCAGCTTGTTGCAGAAGCAATGGCAGCCCGTCCAACATCAACTTGCCCTTGTCGGTAGTGCTTTGAAACACGCACATCTTTCTTTGCGCATTTAATTTCTTGAATACAGAGTTGGACAATGGCCTGATCTGTAATGCGGTTTGAGAAATAACATGCATAAGCATGGCCGATCCACATTAAAAAAGCAGCCATAGAGTGTCCGGGAACCTTCTGTTAGAACCCTCCTGTTAGTTTTTGCTATCTTGTGTTTTGCGGTCACGTGACCAACTGCCTATATATTCCAGCTCCGCCCTTCTGGCTTTGCTGGACTTCAGTGTTGTTTTGACTGTCTCTCTAGCCTGGTGCTTTTGTGCCTATCTCTCTCTAGTTTGCTTAGTCCTCTGGACCTCTAGTACTTTTTGTCAGTTTATCTTTTGCTCTGCAACAACTTCTGTTAGGAGGTGTCCCATTTTTGTCCCAGTCCTTAGTTCCTTTATGGACCCCTCCCTTTCTCTATAGGTCTCCGTTCAGACTAGGCGAGGACGAAGGCGTGTCTGTTCACAAGGAACAGGTAGCCCGCTACAACGAACGTAGGGGCTCAGCTTAGTCTTACTGTAGGGACAGCTCTCCCCATCTTTCCTTAGCCTATGTTGCAGATCATAACAGTAAGTCCAGCCCAAACAAAAACTTTAAGGAAAGAAATCGGGGGATCAGTATGGTTTCTGTTCAGGATTTGGCTCAACGCCTGCAGGGATTGTCTCTGGAGGTGTCCGAGCGCCGGCAACACGTGAGTAGCTGCTCTGGAGCGCATTTTGTGGAACCAAAGATAGGACTGCCTGATATTTTTTATGGTAAACAACAAGATTTTTTTTCCTATAAAAATGCTTGTTTATTATATTTTCGTTTGAGACCAAGGTCCTCTGGGAATGAATCACAGCGCATTGGGTTTATCATGTCACTTTTGCGCAAGGAACCACAGGGGTGGGCCTTTTCTCTCCAACCTAATGATCCGTGTTTTAGGTCAGTGGAGGATTTTTTTCTGCTATGGGGCTATTATATGACGATCCTGATCGAGTCTCATCTGTTGAGACAGAACTGAGACGTTTGAAGCAGGGGTCAGGTGATGTTGAAAATTATTGTACACACTTCAGAAGGTGGTCCTCAGAAGGGAAATGGAATGACTCGGCGTTAAAATGTTTTTTTCTTGCTGGTCTAAGTGAAAGGGTTAAGGAACTGCTGATTGCATTTCCAGCATCTGAGACCTTGCAGGAAGCCATGCAATTAGCTATACGTGTGGACAGGAGACTGCGTGCCAGGGTTAGTGATGAAAAAATTCCTGCAATGGCAGCTCCTAGTCCCCAGAGGGTCTGCTCGGACATTGGAGAACCGATGGAGGTTGGGACGATGTCACTCCACTCTCAGGAAAGAGACCGCAGGTTTTCCAAGGGATTGTGTTTTTATTGTGGCAAAACTGACCATTTCATTAAGAACTGTGAGCTTCGCTTAAGTGAAGAAAAAAAAAAGGTCAGTTACGCCCGTATTGCTTGCTTGAGCTCTAAGGGAGTATTTCTTTCAGGGAGTACCTCATTGCAGGAAGATTTGATTGAATTTCAGGTATTTGTGGATTGTGGTTCAACACTTAATGTGATTGATTAGGGGTTTTTGGAAAAACTTAAATTGGAATCCAAACCTTTGTCATCACCTATTTCTGTGATTGCAATTGATAACACTCCTTTCAAATGTATTACTCACAAGGTTGCGGCATTACCCCTCACTATCAATGGTATTCACCAAGAAATTTTGGACTTGGTTGTATTAAATAATTTACCCTCTCCAGTTGTTTTAGGTTTGCCTTGGTTAAAACTGCACAATCCTTTACTGGACTGGTCTACTAATGAGATTAAGTCTTGGAGTCCTAAGTGCTACGATAAGTGTAGTAATGGTCGCATTGCGGCTGTGGAAAAAGGGGAATTACCTGTTCCTATTCAGGATTTTTGGAAGTTTTTTTCAGAGGAGTCGCAATTTTTACCTCCTCATAGGGGCTATGATTGCACCATTGAGTTTGTTCCTGGAGCTACTCTTCCCAAGAGTCGCTTATTTAATCTGACTATCCCTGAGAGAAAGGCCTTGGAGGAGTACATACAGACGAGCTTGGCTGCTGGTCACATTAGACCTTCTAAGTCGCCTGTGGCCGTTGGATTTTTCTTTGTTAAAAAAAAGGACGGGGGTTTACGTCCATGTCTGGACTTTCGTGAAATTAATAAGATTACCGTACGCAATTCTTACCCATTGCCGTTAATTCCTGACTTGTTTAACCAGTTAGTGGGGGCCAAGTGTTTCTCTAAAATTGATCTCCGGGGGGGCATACAATTTGTTACGTATGAAGGAGGGTGATGAATGGAAAACTGCTTTTAACACTCCGGTAGGTCATTTTGAGAATCTGGTGATGCCTTTTGGTCTTACCAATGCACCCGCGTTTTTTCAGAACCTTATTAATGACATCCTGAGACCTTTGATTGGTAAGAATGTGGTTGTGTATTTGGATGACATTTTGATTTATTAAGCAGATCCAGAGTCCCATTGGCAGAGTGTATGTGAAGTGTTGCAGTTATTGAGTGATAATTCACTTTTTGCTAAGCTGGAGAAATGTGAGTTCGCTGTGCTGAGAATTAGTTTTTTGGGCTACATTATCTCCACCGAGGGCTTTGAGATGGACCCGGTGAAGGTTCAGGCTGTGCAGGAATGGCCTAGGCCTATTGGTTTGAAATCGATACAGAGATTTTTGGGTTTCGCCAATTATTACAGGAAATTCATTAAGAATTTTTCTATAATTGTTAAGCCGCTGACCGATCTCACCAGGAAAGGTGCGAATACGGTCCAGTGGACTACTGAGGCCATTGAAGCTTTTGTGTATCTCAAGGAGAGGTTCAGTTCTGCCCCTATCCTTATGCAGCCTAATGAGACCAAGCCTTTTTTGGTCGAGGTTGATGCTTCTTCGGTGGGGGTCGGTGCAGTTTTGTCTCAGGAGAACAAGGATGGAGTACATCCCTGTGCTTTTTTTTCGAAAAAATTTTCAGAAACCGAACTTAATTACGATGTTGGTAATCGGGAATTGCTGGCTATTAAACTCGCGTTGGAACATTGGCGTCATTTCTTGGAAGGTGCTAAATTTCCTATTCAGGTTTTCACAGATCATAAGAATTTGATCTATCTGGATGCTGCCAAGCGCTTGAATGCCCGTCAAGCTAGGTGGGCACTTTTTTTTTCTTGGTTTAATTTTTCTGTTACTTACATCCCTGGTACTAAGAATGTTAAAGCCGATGCTTTATCTCACAGCTTTTCTCCCATGGTTGGTACCGAGGAGGAGGAGAGCATTTTACAGGACGGAGTTGTGGTAGCAGCATTGGACTCCATTTTGGAAGATGGGATTCTGAAAGCCCAAGAGGATGCCCCATCTAACACTCCCCATGGGAGGTTGTCTGTGCCTAGAACCTTTAGGAGAAATTTGTTTGTGGAGTATCATGAGTCTTGGTTGGCAGGTCATCCAGGAATTTCTGAGACTAAGAGACTTATTAGTCGCAGTTTTTGGTGGCCTGGGTGGCAGAAGGAAGTCATCAAGTGGGTGCATCAATGTACGGTGTGTGCTAGGTCAAAGGCTTCACATACCCCTGCTGCGGGGTTGCTTTGCCCTCTGGAGGTTCCTAGTGCGCCTTGGACGCATCTGGCAATGGATTTTATTACTGACCTTCCTGTGTCCGAGGGTTTCACTGTCATCTGTGTGGTCGTGGACCGTTTTAGCAAGATGTGTCATTTGGTTCCATTCATTAAGCTACCCTGCGCTAAGACACTCGCTAAGGCGTTTGTTAAGGAAATTGTCAGGCTCCATGGCGTTCCCACCGACATTGTTTCTGATAGGGGACCTCAGTTTGAGGCTCGCTTTTGGCGTGCTTTTTATGACAGGTTGGGAGTCCATTTGTCATTTTCGTCTGGGTATCATCCTGAGTCTAATGGACAGACAGAAAGAAAGAACCAGGATGTTGAACAGTTTTTGCGTTGTTTTGTGGCAGACAATCAAGAGGGGTGGCCTGAGTTTCTGCCACTCGCAGAATTTGCTCTTAACAACCATACATCCTCCTCTGCTGGGTGTTCTCCTTTTTTTTGTTGTACTGGGAGACATCCATCTTTTGGTTCGTCTCTAAATTGGGGTCGGCTGTGCCAGAGGAGGAGAATTTTTCCGGTGATTTGGAGAGAGTTTGGACTAATGTACGTTGTAACCTTCAAGAGGCCAACAAAAAGTCCAAGAAGTATTTTAACAGGAAACGTAAAGAGGTTTTGTTTACTGTGGGTGACATGGTTTGGTTGTCCTCAAAGAATCTGCGGTTGAGAATTCCCTCTAAAAAATTGGGTCCGAAGTTTGTGGGGCCATTTAAGGTGCTTCAGGTGGTTAACCAGTCTGCTGTTAGGTTGGAGGTCCCCACCTCCTGGAAGATTAATCCTGTGTTTCATGTTTCCTTGTTGAAAAAGGCTGATGCACCGGATAGGGATGCCACTGTCACAGTTCCTCCGGTGGTGGAAGACGGTGAATATGAAATTTCTCGTATCCTGAATTCCAAAAGGCATAGAGGGAGATTGCAGTATCTCGTCGCTTGGAAAGGTTTCGGTCCCGAGGATAACTCCTGGGTAAGGGCGGATGATGTCTCTGCCCCTAGACTTATCAGAGCTTTCCACAGGAGGTTTCCTGATAGGCCTGGGCCTGGAGGATCCGGAGGATCCTCAAAGAAGAGGGGGTACTGTTAGAACCCTGTTGTTAGTTTTTGCTATCTTGTTAGTTTTTGCTATCACGTGACCAGCTGCCTATATATTCCAGCTCCGCCCTTCTGGCTTTGCTGGACTTTAGTGTTGTTTTGACTGTCTCTCTAGCCTGGTGCTTTTGTGCCTATCTCTCTCTAGTTTGCTTGGTCCTCTGGACCTCTAGTACTTTTTGTCAGTTTATCTTTTGCTCTGCAACAACTTCTGTTAGGAGGTGTCCCATTTTTGTCCCAGTCCTTAGTTCCTTTAGGGACCCCTCCCTTTCTCTATAGGTCTCCGTTCAGACTAGCCGAGGATGAAGGCGTGTCTGTTCACAAGGAACAGGTAGCCCGCTACAACGTAGGGGCTCAGCTTAGTCTTACTGTAGGGACAGCTCTCCCCATCTTTCCTTAGCCTATGTTGCAGATCATAACACCTTCCCCCACACTTTTCTTAGCCAGGGCTGCTTTTCGACAGGGTTGGACGGGCCGACCAGAGAACCGGAGACTCCTCCAGCGGTCCCTGGCTTCTCCTTCAGGATTGTTCATAGTGCCGATGATAGAGGCCACCATCTGCTTAGTTTTCTGTTACTTGGAATGCAAGTGCCAGTAAACAGCCAGCCACCCACCCACCCACAGGCCGCAACACTAAACTGCCAGATTTCTGGGCAGCTTTGTGCACGTGAAATGTGGCCTTTTAAGCTCATGGAGGCGGAAGCTTTTCACAACCTCATGCCGGCAGCGGCCGGGTGTCCATACTCGGTCCCCAGCCGCCACTATATTTCCCGGTATCGCCTCCGCCTTCCACAAGCACGGGTCCCACAACATTACCCGTGCCCTCCCCAGTGCACTTACTGGGAAGGACCGCCTAACCACAAACACGTGGACAGGTAAATGTGGCCAGGGACAGTACGGAGCCAGTCCACAACTTTTTTTGCTGACAGTTGTATTTAGCTCGGTGAAAGGACTGGCATAGAGGGAAACCCTATCTACCCTGCATGTCATTTCTCACAGGACGTCCAGCAAAGCTGCTTTCACTTGAAATGTGGCCTTTTAGGCTCGTGGAGGCGGAAGCTTTTCACAGCCACATGCCTCATGCCTCGTGTCCATACTCGGTCCCCAGCCGTCACTATTTCTCCCGGTGTTGTCTCCGTCTTCTACAAGCGCGGGTCCCTGAACATTACTGCTGGTACTTTTCTGTGGGAATTTGCTTGCATCCTACCAGCCTGGAATATTTCCAGCAAACTATGGTACGACGCCATGGTATTAGCACTGCCCCAGTACCAGTAGTGAAGCCATCCCCAATTTCCTTCTCAGGAATTTTTTTGGGTAGACTGAGTGGCTGCCCAAATACATTTTCTCACAAAGGAGCTGAAGATAGAGTTGCAGTAGGTGCAAGTTTCTCCAGCCTGTTAGATATTAGAGGGTGAATGGTAGCACATTGGATCAGTGGTTAGCACTGAAGCCTTGCAGCGCTGGGATCCTCGGTTCAAATCCCAGAAAGGACAACATCTGCAAGGACCTTGTATGTTCTCCCCGTGTTTGCGTGTGTTTCCTCCTCAGTAAAAAAGCAGCCATAGAGTGTCCAGGAACCTTTCCACACACTTTTCTTAGCCAGGACTGCTTCTTGGCAGGGTTGGATGGTCCCACCAGAGAATCCTCTGGTGTGCCTTGGCTTCTACCTCAGGAGAGTTCACGATAGCGCTAACTTTGCAGCTGCTATGGGGCTCTTGAGCGGGGGAGAAAGGTTAGCCCTCAGAGTCAAATCATCTGGTGGGCACAATGTTTTTCAATTTGAAACAGCTTCTCAGTGGGAATTGTAATTCACCACAGCCATATTTTTAGCTCGGTGAAAGGACTGGCATTGAGGGAAACCATATCTACCCCAGCTGTCATTTCTCCGTCACCAGGGGCTGTATGTTCAACGGTGTGAGCCACAGATCAGGCTGCTGTGTTACAGCTTTCAACAACTCTGCAGCGCTGGGCGGTTTGTCAATTAAGCATTAAGCATGTTATCTTCAGCACAGCCTGTTGCCGCTTGGCCAAGGCAGTGCTTTAGTGCTGTCAGCTTGTGACTGATGTGGTCATTTCGGAGATGGAGGAGGAGGTGCAGGAGCTGTACAATGTGATTACATTGTTGTTAAATTGGTGACGCTGTTTTTTATACTAAAGAAAGATCCTATTGTTTTGTTTTTTTTACGTTTTTTTTAAGACAAATGCATTCACCGGGAAATGTCATTTTAACATTTTACAACCTTATCTGGAAATGTGGTGTGTGACACATCATCAGAAAACATCCTGTTTTATTTATGATGGAGGGACTCTGAAAGTCATAAAACCTATTTTTATAGGGACATCAGACAGCCCTTACTATTCTTAAAAGGCCAGCAGTCGGCCCTAGCTATTGTTAGAGAGCCATCAGCCGGCTATGCTTTGTTGTTCCCATTATTAACAAGTGGGTCTCCTATACTGTTATTGCATATCCAGTGACTGCAAGGGCTGCCAAAAATTTGGACGCAACCCAATACCCCTTTGAAGAGACATAGAGGAGGGTCTCAGTAAAAAAAATGTTCCCATTATAAAGGAGAGGGTCTCCTATAGTGGTAATGCCCATGCTGTGACTGCAAGGGCTGCCAAAATTTGGGAAAAACCCCACTAAGAATTTAAAGACACATAGAGCAGGGTCACAGTAACAAGGTACGACATGTTCCCATTAGAAAGGAGAGGGTCTGCTAAACAGTTATAGGGTATGCAGTGAGTCCAACGGCTGACAATTTTAGGAAAAACCCCACTAAGAATTTAAAGACACACGGAGCAGGGCCACAGTAACAAGTACGACATGTTCCCATTAGAAAGGAGAGAGTCTGCTATACAGTTATAGGGTATGCAGTGAGTCCAACGGCTGACAATTTTAGGAAAAACCCCACTAAAAATTTAAAGACACACAGAGCAGGGCCACAGTAACAAGGTACGGTATGTTCCCATTAGAAAGGAGAGAGTCTGCTATACAGTTATAGGGTATGCAGTGAGTCCAACGGCTGACCAATTTTAGGAAAAACCCCACTAAGAATTTAAAGACACACAGAGCAGGGCCACAGTAACGACAAATACCCATTAGAAAGGAAAGAGTCTCCCATAGTGTTGGCCTATGCAGTGAATTCAATGCCCCTTGGAAGGGACGTGGAGGAGGGCCTCATAAAATAATGTTCCTATTAGAAAGGAGCGGGCCTCCTATACTTGTAATGCCCATGAACTAAGTGTATGGGCTGACAAACATTTACCCCTGGGGGGTATACATGAACATACTGTATAAAAATTTTTTTTTACGGGCATCATAAACACCCTTTAAAAAAATTAGATGGGTGTTGCATCACGGACCACGGTCACCCTGGTGATATGGTGGTGGAGGATGAGTAGAAGGAGGAGGACAAACTGTTTGACAGCTTTATTACATGTGAGGAATGTCTATTTCTTACACATTCCTCACATGTAATAAAACTGTCAAACAGTTGAAAATCATGCATACGGGAGCGATTTAACCTTATCACCGAGCAGCTGTAAATACTCGGAGCTCGGCCCGAGCATACTCGGACAGAACATACTCGCTCAACCCTAATAATGATCCTAAATACACATCAAAATCCACAATATACTACCTCAAAAGGTGCAAACTGAAGGTTTTACAATGGCCCCCACAGTCCCCTGATCTGAACATCTTTGAAAATCTGTAGCTAGACCTCAAAAATAGCAGTCCATGCAAGACGACCCAGGAATCTCACAGAACTGGAAGAATTTTACAAGGAAGGATGGATGAAAATCCCTCATAAAAGAATTGAAAGACTCTTGTCTGACTAAAAAACATTTACAATACTTTCAAAATGGGGTGCTACTAGGTACTAACCATGTAGAGTGCCCAAATTTTTGCATCAGGCCATTTTCCTTTTTGTTATTTTTAAAATGTAAAAGATGAAAATGTATATATTTTTGCCTAAAATACAAAGGAAATGTGTCATTTTTAATTAGGCCTTTAAGAGATCATTTCATCTTCAAGTTAACTGTTCACAATAGCAGTAATTTTGACCAGGGGTGCCCAAAGTTTTACATGCCATTGTAACATTATTTATGCATTAAGTTTTCTAATGGGATATGTTATGTATTTTTGTACATCACATTATTATATTTTTGTAAAGGGATATTGTACACATATGTATACATATATATACAGTACAGACCAAAAGTTTGGACACACCTTCTCATTTAGAGATTATTCTGTATTTTCATGACTATGAAAATTGTACATTCACACTGAAGGCATCAAAACTATGAATTGACACATATGGAATTATATACTTAACAAAAAAGTGTGAAACAACTGAAAATATGTCTTATATTCTAGGTTCTTCAAAGTAGCCACCTTTTGCTTTGATGACTGCTTTGCACACTCTTGGCATTCTCTTGATGAGCTTTAAGAGGTAGTCACCGGAAATGGTCTTCCAACAATCTTGAAGGAGTTCCCAGAGATGCTTAGCACTTGTTGGCCCTTTTGCCTTCACTCTGCGGTCCAGCTCACCCCAAACCATCTCGATTAGGTTCAGGTCTGGTGACTGTGGAGGCCAGGTCATCTGGCGTAGCACCCCATCACTCTCCTTCTTGGTCAAATAGCCCTTACACAGCCTGGAGGTGTGTTTGGGGTCATTGTCCTGTTGAAAACTAAATGATGGTCCAACTAAACGCAAACCGGATGGAATAGCATGCCACTGCAAGATGCTGTGGTAGCCATGCTGGTTCAGTATGCCTTCAATTTTCAATAAATCCCCAACAGTGTCACCAGCAAAGCACTCACACACCATCACACCTCCTCCTCCATGCTTCACGGTGGGAACCAGGCATGTAGAGTCCATCCGTTCACATTTTCTGCGTCGCACAAAGACACGGTGGTTTGAATCAAAGATCTCAAATTTGGACTCATCAGACCAAAGCACAGATTTCCACTGGTCTAATGTCCATTCCTTGTGTTCTTTAGCCCAAGCAAGTCTCTTCTGCTTGTTGCCTGTCCTTAGCAGTGGTTTCCCAACAGCTATTTTACCATGAAGGCCTGCTGCACAAAGTCTCCTCTTAACAGTTGTTGTAGAGATGTGAATGCTGCTAGAACTCTGTGTGGCATTGACCTGGTCTCTAATCTGAGCTGCTGTTAACCTGCGATTTCTGAGGCTGGTGACTCGGATAAACTTATCCTCAGAAGCAGAGGTGACTCTTGGTCTTCCTTTCCTGGGGCGGTCCTCATGTGAGGCAGTTTCTTTGTAGCGCTTTATGGTTTTTGCAACTGCACTTGGGGACACTTTCAAAGTTTGCCCAATTTTTCAAACTGACTGACCTTCATTTCTTAAAGTAATGATGGCCACTCGTTTTTATTTACTTAGCTGCTTTTTTCTTGCCATAATACAAATTCTAACAGTCCATTCAGTAGGACTATCAGCTGTGTATCCACCTGACTTCTGCACAACACAACCCAATTTATAAGGCAAGAAATCCCACTTATTAAACCTGACAGGGCACACCTGTGAAGTGAATACCATTTCCGGTGACTACCTCTTGAAGCTCATCAAGAGAATGCCAAGAGTGTGCAAAGCAGTCATCAAAGCAAAAGGTGGCTACTTTGAAGAATCTATAATATAAGACATATTTTCAGTTGTTTCACACTTTTTTGTTAAGTATATAATTCCACATGTGTTAATTCATAGTTTTGATGCATTCAGTGTGAATGTACAATTTTCAAAGTAATGAAAATACAGAAAAATCTTTAAATGAGAAGGTGTGTCCAAACTTTTGGTCTGTACTGTATATACAGTATATAAAAAAAAAATCATAAGTCTTCATTGATCTATTCATCTATTTCATTGGTCTCACACTCACACTGAGTAGGTGCAGTTTGATGTTTTTGGCCACTTATACGTTTAATAGATGCTATAACGCCTCCCCAGATGAAGACACACCACTTCAAGGTAAACATACTCTACCTTATTGCTACATGATGGCATATATTTCAATATACTTCATCTTATCTATACCTTAATGTTCCACTTAACATGTTGGAATTTAATAACATTATCTATATAGGTACATCAATGGTTATATGCTCCTATTGCCCGCTTTAGGTGACATCTATTTTATTTGCAAACATAGTTTGCCTTTATTTATCTGGATTTGATTATTCCCTTGTCTTGGAGTATTTTATATGTGCTTTCCTTGATTTATCTTGTGGTGCCATCCGTTGGATGATTCACATTTTATCAGTGTCTTTTATTGCTTTTTCTATTTAATAAACTTTTTATTTTCCATGCATTTGGTTTCATGTGCACTATTTTTTTGGTAGGCTTATATGTGAAGTATATAGAGTATCAGTGTATCCTATGTGGTGTTCACATAACACTCTCCGTGTCTACTATGCGATATATAAACAGCTGTTTTGGTGCCTCCTATGTGATGTATATACAGAAGTCTCAGTGTATTCTCTGTGATATATATACAGCAGTCTCAATTTATCGTATGTGATGTATACAGCAGTCTTAGAGTATTTTATATGATGTGTATACAGCAGTCTCAGTGTCTCCTATGTGATGTATATACAGCAGTTTCAGTGTATCGTATGTGATGTATATACAGCAGTCTCAGTGTCTCCTATGTGATGTATATACAGCAGTCTCAGTGTTTCCTATGTGATGTACACAGCAGATCTCCCACTGCTTGAGTTCTAAAAACGTTATGCGAGTGATCAGTTTCCCACTTTGAGGAGTCATATATTGAAATATGCATCTGTATTTGAAAAAAGTGCTGTGCGAGCAGCTATTTTTAAAACAACATCATCAATACCACCTAACATCACACACCTCACTAAAGTGAAGCAGTTCCATTTATCACATTAGGGATTAGGGATGAGATAATTGTTTTACCAAATATAGCGGTTTTAAGTTGATAATTTGGTAAGGCCTGTGAATGATGTTATACAGTAATTATCCAAATGACCTCTGGAAGAAAGGTTGCCCACCACTGCTCTTCACAGTAGTTGCATAGATCAGTGAGGAGAGAAGGACGTGTTCTTTTTTCCCCTGTGTGTTGCTGCCTGCTTGTGATGCAGGGGAAAAAGTACACACTCCCTGAGACAAATCTCTGGTAATGCCCAGCTGAACTATAACAAAAATGATAACCCTAACTTTACCAGGTAATATCTCCGCAATGGAGAGGAGAACTTAAAAAATAAACGCTATGTTTTACTCAGCTCTGCAGCCATTATTCCATGATGTGTCCAGTTTAACGCGCTCACAATGGTGAAGGAAATCTGTCAGAAGGTTTTTGCTGCGTAATCTGAAGACAGCAGAAGATAAAGGCTGAAATACAGAATTCATGGATGTGTCACTTGTTACTGTGTGTGCTGTTGTTTACTGTGAAGTATTTATCAGTAAGAGATTAACATTGCTGGACTACACTAATCCAGCAACGCCCCCTCCTGTGATAGGCAGCTCAGTGTCTATGGACGTTGTAAACAGAGATCCTGGTGTGGGCGGGGTTAGCTTTCTCAGCTCTGCTTCATTCTATATTTAAAAGCTCTGATTGTATCACAACTGCTGCACCCAGTTAACTGATTGATACATCATTGGATTTAGCTTTTCTTTGCCTACATTATACTGCTCTCAGATGAGGTAGCAAAAACCTGCTGACAGATTTCTTTTAAATATCTAATACAGAAGATAATAGACAAGAAAATGGGACCACACCCCATGAAGAGAGTGTGGATGCCTCTCCTTGAATCTGCATCTTGATCTGGCCACATCACCTGGAGGAAGTCCTGTCATGAAATATATGCTCAGGCTCATACAATGCTGCCACATTTCCTGAAATCGCAGCAAAAAGGGCATTGTTTGCATGTCAATTTTCTGAAGATGTAGCAATAATGTGGCAGTCTTGCTGCAATTGTATCAGAACGGCTGCACCTAGTAATCTAAGTGATACATCGTTGGATTCAGCTTCTCTTTGCCTACATCAGGCTGCTCTCACATGAGGTAGCAAAATCCTGCTGACAGATTCCCTTTAAATCAGACAATTCCTTTAACTGTTTCTTTAACAATAGGTGCACCCATGCCCTTGCATTTTAAACTTCATACACAGAGATACAGTGTAAAACATGCTAACTAGTGTTGAGCCACCCCCGTAGTGTTCGAGTTCGGTTCGGTTCGTTGAACACCCGTATGTTCGTCGAACTGTTCGTCAAACTGTTTGTCGAACACCTTCGAACACCGTTAAAACCAATGGCAGGCAAACAAAAACACATAGAAACACATAGAAAACACCTTCAAAGGTGTCCAAAAGCTGACAAACTGCTCAGAAGACACAACTAACACATGGAAAAGTGACAAGTACATACAGTCATGCGAAAAGAAAAGAGGTGGAGGAGTAAAAGGAGGGGGAGACACAGATATAGGCATGTCATGCCCTTCTAAAACCAAAAAAGTGCGAAGCCGACACGGCCAGTCCGTTCCTGCCCGTGCGACCTCCGTGTCGCCGGGTTTGTGCCAGAGCCGCGGTGGACCCTGACGGCCAGCCCCCCTCTCCCAATACTGGTGCCTGTCCGCTGGTGGGTCGAGCGAGCCCCCCTGCGGTGGAGGCAGGTCTAATCTTTTTAATTTAAATTGTCTCTTTAATTTGAATGAGTACACTTTAAATCCTTTTACAAGGATCTATTGGAGGGCAAGTCTCATGCCAGCAGCCGCTTAATTCCAGCTCCAGTAGCGTCCACTAAAGCTGCTGCAGTTAAAAAGCTTTTATGAGGATCGAGCCTGGCGGTCCACCGCAAGGCGTCATACCGCCAGTCCCAGCCGCTGTGCCTTGGGGTGCCTCCCCGATGCTCTTCACTGAGTGTCCCGGGGGCCCGAACCATTTCCTTTGAAAAAATTAAGTGTCCAAACTACAGGTGGTGTAGCTTGCTTAACAGCTGGGATAATCCGCTGACTAGCAGACACTGCTACTAGGCACAATGTATTTCCTGGGCTAGATGCAGTTAAAAATTTGTAATGAGATACTCTCGTTGGATGCTGGGAAAGCATTCCATAGAGTCTAGGGGACCCTTTTATAGGCAAAATCACGGCCCTGTATCGCAATACGTCACCTAGGCTGAAGATAAATGGAACATTTTCATCACCTTTCATAATCACCAATGGGACAAGGCAGGGATGTCCTCTGTCCCCTCTCTTACACATCTTAGTGACAGAGCACCTGCTCTCATCAATTCGCCATAACCCCAATATTAGGTGGATTGAGGTGGGAGGCACCGAGTACAAGTGCTCTGCATTTGCTGATGATGTCCTAGTATATATCACTCAATCACATATATCCATCCCTGCTGTTATGGCTGAAACAGATCACTTTGTTACATGGTCAAATTTTAAAATCAATGCAGCGAAGTCTGAGGCCCTCGATGTCTCCCTCCCCAAATCCATACAGGATTCCATCCAGTCCAACTTTCCCTTTGCCTGGCCCTCACAGGGTATCAAATACTTAGGAATTCATATTCATAGAGACCTCTCCCATCTATGTTATCTTCATTTTGGGCCCTTTATTGAACAACTCCATACAGACCACGGTTGGCAAGTTAGAACTGTAAGATTCACTATGTGAACCACTGGTGTTTTGTGGAAAAGCACATGTACACTGTGTTCCAAATTATTATGCAAAAAGTGTTTAGGAGTGATAAGGTAAGAATTTTTTTGTTTGTCAGTTAAACTCATTGATGGTGATGTGTGTCAGGGCTCTTTATATTACTGTAAGCAATTGCAGACACCTGTGCTAATTAGTTTGGCAGGTGTGTCTAATGAAAGGCAAGACTACTTAAGAAGGCTGTCCCACATTATTAAGCAGCCTACATTTTCTGCCAAAATGGGAAAGAAAAGTATGTGTCAGCTGCTGAGTAGCAACAAATTGTGGAGTGTTTAGGTCAAGGCACGACTACAATCAACATTGCCAAGACACTTCATCCTAATCATTGCACAATCAAGAAGTATGTAGCTGATTCACAGTACACACGTGTGCGTGCTGATAAGGAAAAATTGAGGACTCTTTCCTACAGGCAATTAGGTCAGGTTAAAAGAGCAGTGGCAAAAAAGCCTTGTCATAGCAGCAGACAAGTTTTTGAAGCTGCTGGTGCCTCCAACGTCCCCCGAACAAGAAGATGCAGGGTCCTTCAGAGGTTTGCAGCTGTGTGTAAGCCATCCTGTCGACCTCCTCTATCCACTGTACACAAGCAGAAACGGCTCCAGTGGGCCAAACAATACATGAAGACTGACTTCAAAACTGTTTTGTTCACCGATGAGTGCCGTGCAACGCTCGATGGTCCAGATGGATGGAGTGGAGGATGGCTGGCTGATGGACACAACATGCAAACACGGCTACGGCGCCAACAAGGAGGAGGTGGAGTAATGTTTTGGGCTGGAATCATGGGGAGAGAGATTGTCGGCCCCTTTAGGATCCCTGAAGGGGTAAAGATGAACTCCATAATGTATGTGAAGTTTCTCAAACAGCCCTTCCTGCCATGGTTCAAGAAGAAGAACCGTGTATTCCGCAGCAAGATCATTTTCATGCATGATAATGCACCGTCTCATGCTGCACATAACACATCTGCATCTCTGGCTGATATGGGCATAAAAGGGGACAAACTTATGGTGTGACCTCCATGCTCCCCTGACCTCAACCCCATTGAGAACCTCTAGAGCATCATCAAAAGGAGTGTCTATGATGGCGGGAGGCAGTTCACATCTAAGCAACAGCTCTGGGAGGGCATTCTGTCCTCATGCAAAACAATTGAAGCAGAAACCATCCAAAACCTGACAAATTCAATGGACGAGAGAGTTCAGAAGCTCCTTTCGAACAAGGGGTCCTATGTGCAAATGTATGAAGAAATAATCGCTGCACTCCCTAATGCGGTGCTCAAGAAGGGACCGAGCCCTTATACTATGCAAAATAACCTTGGCACTCAGGATTCTCTGTTAATGATTTCAGAATTTTATTGCAGTCCAAAGAATAGTACACAGAACACATGCGACGAGCGGTGGACACCGCGTTGCCACTCCTTATCCTCCTCACTAGTGTTGAGCGAGCACTAAAATGCTTGGGTGCTCGAAGCTCGGGCCGAGCTCACTGTGATACTCGGGTGCTCGACCCGAGCAACGAGCCCAATGTTAGTCTATGGGAGACCCGAACATTTTTGCGGCGGCTCCCCCGGCAGTCTGTAGAAAGCCTAAAAAGTGCCCAAAACGATAGTGACAGTGCTCAAATGACATGGGGACAGCATGGGGATCGCCCCTGGAAGCATTTCTGACCCCCAGGTCACTGCTGTCAACAACGTGGTCAGAGGTATTAAGCCACTTTTACAGGCTCACAATAAAACGTTCAAAAACGAAAGTGAAAGTGCTTTCCTGTGAAATATGTTAACCCCTTAACGACCATGGGTCTTTCTGTTTTTGTGTTTTCCTTTTTTGCTCCCCTTCTTCCCAGAGCCAGAACTTTTTTAATTTTCGTTCAATATGGCCATGTGAGGGCTTATTTTTTGCGGGACGAGTTGTACTTTTAAACACCATCACTGGTTTTACCATATCATGTGCTGGAAAATGGGAAAAAAATTCCAAGTGCAGTGAAACTGCAAAAAAAATGCAATTCCACAGTTGTTTTTTGGGTCCTTTTTTTACCACATTCACAGATTGCTAAATCTGACCTGCCATCATTATTTTCCAGGTCGTTACGAGTTCATAGACACCAAACATGTATAGGTTCTTTTTTATTTAAGTGGTGAAAAAAAAATCCAAAGCTTGCTAAAAAAAACAAAAAAAATGACGCCATTTTCCGAGACCCTTAGCTTCTCCATTTTTCAGGATCTGGGGCCAGGTGAGGGCTTATTTTTTGCGTGCCGGGCTGACGTTTTTATTGATACCATTTTGGGGTAGATCCGATGTTTTGATCGCCCGTTATTGCATTTTATTGCAAAGTTGTAGCGACCAAAAAAACTTAATTCTGGCGTTTAAATTTTTTTTCTCGTTACGCCGTTTACTGATTGTATTAATTCTTCTTTTATATTGATAGATCGGGCGATTCTGAACGTGGCGATACCAAATATGTGCATGTGTTTTTTTTTTATATATATATATTTTATTTTGAATGGGGCGAAAGGGGGGTGACTTAAACTTTTATATATTTTGTATTTTTTTTATTTTTTTAAAAACTTTTTTTTTACACTTTCTGCTTGCTTCTATAGTCTCCAGAGGAGACTAGAAGCAGCAGTTGTCTGATTGCTTCTACTGCATACAAGCGATGAGCAGATCGCTTGTATGCAGGAGAAATGCTCACTTGTTATGAGCGCTGACCACTAGGTGGCGCTCATAGCAATTGAGACATGACAACCACAGGCGTCTGCTGCAGACCCTGAGTTGTCATGCCCACCCATTGGTGACCCGCGATCACGTGACGGGGTCACTGATGGGCGGGGCTTAGGACTCCCGGAAGCGCGAGTTAAATGCCACTGTCAGAGATTTAACATGTTAACAGCCGCGGGTGGATTGCGATTCCAATAATCAGCTGACATGTGCTCGCTTCAATGCGGGCTCACCGCCGGAGCCCCCGCTGAACCGGCCTTCCCGACCTGGTGCGTACTATTACTGACCAGGTCGGAAAGGGGTTAAGGAACATCCTTTCCAGGGTAAAGACTTGTGTATAAGGTAAAATAAATAACCAAAAACAAAAATACTCCTCCACACCTTGGGCTATGTTCACAAGTAGCATTTTTTATGCGTTTTTGCACGTTTGTATTGCTTTCAACCGTGACAAATGCATTCACCGGGAAATGTCATTTTAACATTTTACAACCTTATCTGGCCATGTGCTGTGTGACACATGCATACAGTGCAAAAAAGACATGGGAACAGCATGGGGAAGACCCCTGGAAGCATCTCTAATACCCAGGTCACTGCCTAAAAGTGTGCCCATCAGAAGTGATCCTTGCCGCATCAGAAGATGCAGACTTGCAACTATCCCCGTGCAAGTCCTTGTCCCAGGGCAGTGTTCAATTGTACCTCCCCCATAACTTGCAATACAAGCGCAAGTATGCAGCCTTCCACCCACCCACCCCCAGGCTGCAATACCATACTGCTAGCTTGCTTGCACTTGAAATTGGGCCTTTTAGGCATGTGGAGGTGGAATCTGGCCACCACGTCATGGCTGCGTCGGTAGCCTGGTATTCATACTCAGTCCCCAGCCGCCCGGCGGCCGGGTGTCCACGCTTGGTCCATACTCATGCCCACACACAGTCCCCAGCCGCGTGGGGGTGGCCGGGTGTCCTTAAACGGTCCCCAGCCGCCCCTATTTGTCCCGGTGCGCCTTATACACAAGCGCGCATACCAAAACATTACCTGTGCCCTCCCCAGTGCATTTAGTGGGAAGGACATCCTAACCACAAACACGTGGACAAGTGAATGTGGCCAGGAATGGTCCATCTCACTGACGCCTTCACACTGGGTTAATATTGTGGAAGCCGGGACACAGTTGGACACTGGGATGCAACACGTCCTCCAGACATAGAGGATTGCGGGTCCTGGGTCAGTCAGGCTTCAACACAAAGTTCAGAAGGTAGACAGCAGCAGTGGTCGGCCTCCTACACAACGAGTAAATTATTTATGATCATGAGGCCATCCACCTCCTTAGCTTTCTGTTCCTTGGAATGCAAGCGCATGTATGTAGTAGCAGCTAGGCCTGAGGTGGTCAGCGTTTTGGCGCATATTCTACCTCCTTCGAGGATTGCTGGATGTTTTCCTGCTACTATCCCAGTTCTATGACTCCCGTTAAAACAAAGCTTCAGGTGATGAATGATGGATGAGGTGGTGGCAAAGGAGAAAGAGCAGGAGGAATAGGGACCATTCACATCAATATCAGGCCAGCCAACCACACATGTCTTGTAGGATATGTTTCTGTACCAAAAGGAGCGGTTCAGCTACACAGTTATAAGACATACAGTGAATGCAATGCCTACCAAAAATTTCGAGGCACTCCAATGTCCCTTGGAAGTGACATGGAGGTCAGAGGGCCTTAACTAAACCGTTTTTTCCATTTATAGCAACTGGGTCTCCTGTACACTGTTGGCCTAAGCAGGGAATGGAAGGCTTTCCAAAAATCATTAGGCACTGCAATGCCCCTTGAAACAGACGTGGATTACAGCGTATTAAAAACCTTCTACCCATTATTGGGGAGTGGGTCTCCCTTAGTGTTCGCCTATGCATTGAAAAGGAAAAGCTGACAAAAATTAGGAGGAAATGCAATGCCCGTTGCAAGAGTCGTGCAGGTTAGAGGTAATTAAAAACAACATGTCAATGCCCCTTGGAAGAGCTGTGGAGTTCAGAGTGGTTTAACAAGACGGTTTTAATGCCCCTTAGAAGAGACGTGGAGTTCAGAGTGGTTTAACAAGACAGTTTTAATGCCCCTTGGAAGAGTGGTGGAGGTTACAGTGGAATAAAAAGACAATATCAATGCCCCGTGGAAGAGACGTGGAGGTCACAGTAGCTTAACAAGACGGTTTTAATGCCCCTTGGAAGAGTGGTGGAGGTCGCAGTGGAATAAAAAGACAATATCAATGCCCCTTGGAAGAGTGGTGGAGGTTACAGTGGAATAAAAAGACAATATCAACGCCCTTGGAAGAGACGTGGAGGTCACAGTAGCTTAACAAGACGCTTTTAATGCCCCTTGGAAGAGTGGTGGAGGTCGCAGTGGAATTAAAAGACAATATTAACGACCCTTGGAAGAGACGTGGAGGTCACAGTAGCTTAACAAGACGATTTTAATGCCCCTTACAAGAGCCATGCAGTACAGCATATTAAAAACATTATTCCCATTATTGGGGAGTGGGTCTCCCATAGTCTTTGCCTATGCCTTCCAAGCAAAAGCTGCCAAAAATTAGGACAGAGGAACTTGCAATGCTGGCAACATGGACCACGGTCACCCTGGTGGTATAGTGGTCGTGGAGGCTGAGGATAAGGAGAAGAGCAAAAAACAGCCGAAATGAGGAAGCGTATACCCATGTGTGGGTGTGAAGCGATGCATGGGAATACACCTCCCGAAATAACACAGTGGATTTGACTTTATGTTACTCTGCTGTCATTTGGTGGTGATGAGAAGTCTGACCCAATCCAGCCCTTGTTCATTTTGATAAGGGTCAGCTTGTCAGCATTGTCAGTTGACAGGCGAGTGCGCTTATCAGTTATAATTCCCCCAGCGGCACTAAAAACACGCTCCGATAACACGCTAGCGGCAGGGCAGGCCAGGACCTCCAAGGCATACAGAGTGAGTTCATTCTAAGTGTCCAGCTTGGATACCCAATAATTAAAAGGCACAGAGGAATCACGGAGGACGCTGGTACGATCGGCAAGGTAATCCCTCACCATCTTTTGAAACTTTCCACTCCTTGTGAGTAGAGATGAGCGTTGTTCTACTCGAACTGTTCGCCAATCTAAAATTCGAGCTGTTTTGGGCGGTGTTCGAGCCGGTCGGCGAACACGAACAATTTGAGAAAAATTCGGCTGTTCGAGGTTATGTTCGATAACTGTTCGTGCACCAAAATCATAACTGGATTTTTTCTCAGTAATGATGAAAATTAATGTTAATACGCAGTTTGAGTGTACAGCGGGGCGGGGGGAGGGGCAGGGGATGGATCTCTGCAGGAACAATGAAGATCTCCATTTTTTTTTCTCTTTCCCGCATTTGCAGTGGGGAGGTGCAATCTGTCAGCCTATCAGCAGCGCACACACGGAGCGAAGTGCTTTTTTTCACACAAGCAAGGGCATGTGTGATTGGCAGTGTATGTCACATGTCCTTGCCCTATAAGACCAAGCCATTTTCCCCGTCGCCACCATTTTCTCACTGCTGCAGCTGCGTGTTAGACGGCACCGCTGTTGCTGTGTGCGCTATACCTTGTTAATTTCAAGCCAATTTTCGCACAAATATACAGATAGCTTGGGAGTAGGGAATAGTTGTGATTGCAGTCCTTTTAAGGACTAGGTTACAGCATTTCCTACGACTTTTATCAGGCAGGTCTGTGCTCTTAAATAGATAGATTGTGGGAGTAAAGACTAATTGTAATTGGAGTCCTTTTCAGGACTAGGTTACATCAGTTCCTATCAGTTTTTGCCAGGCAGGTCTGTGCCAGTGCTGTGCAAGTTTTTTTCACAGCATTTGGCTGAATCTAGCAAAGCTAATCCTTTTTGGCCTATTGCAGAGTGTGTTAGTCAGTGGAGTAGCCTATCTGTGTTGCAAGATATACCACCTGTGTATAGAATACCAATTTTTTTTACTGCACCTAGTGAAGTAAAATCTTTTGAGCATAGCATCATTCTATTAGTCCATCTATACTGACCTCCATCAGGTTGCAAACTGAATATAATTTTTTTCTGCATCTAGCTCTGAAAAAATATTTGGGCTTCTAGCAGTGTGTGGGACTTGGTCTATTAGTCCATCTATACTGACCTCCATCAGGTTGCAAATTAAAAATAATTTTTTTCTTCATTTAGCTCTGAAAAAATATTTGGGCTTCTAGCAGTGTGTGGGACTTGTTCTATTAGTCCTTCTATACTGACCTCCAGCAGGTTGCAAATTGAATATAATTTTTTTCTGCATCTAGCTCTGAAAAAATATTTGGGCTTCTAGCGGTGTGTGGGACTTGGTCTATTAGTCCATCTATACTGACCTCCATCAGGTTGCAAATTAAAAATAATTTTTTTCTGCATCTAGCTCTGAAAAAATATTTGGGCTTCTAGCGGTGTGTGGGACTTGGTCTATTAGTCCATCTATACTGACCTCCATCAGGTTGCAAATTAAAAATAATTTTTTTCTGCATCTAGCTCTGAAAAAATATTTGGGCTTCTAGCAGTGTGTGGGACTTGGTCTATTAGTCCATCTATACTGACCTCCATCAGGTTGCAAATTGAATAAAAAAATTTTCTGCATCTAGCTCTGAAAAAATATTTGGGCTTCTAGCGGTGTGTGGGACTTGGTCTATTAGTCCATCTATACTGACCTCCATCAGGTTGCAAATTAAAAATAATTTTTTTCTGCATCTAACCCAGCCAATAGTTTTGGCCTAATACCACAGTTTGGCCACTCAGCTCTGCTCGGTTACCATCCATTGTTTTTTTGTGCAAACAACTCCAGAGTTGTGAATTAGTTAACCACCAAAATGAGTGGAAAAAGGCCTGCTGCTGGTGGAAAGGGGAATAGGCGTGTTGGGAAGGGGAAAAAAGGTTGTGTCCGTGGGGTAGGTGCAGAAGAAAGACCATCTTCCAGCCAAACTAAAATGTCTACTTCTTTTAGCGGACAATGTGATAAGATCCCTTTCTTACGGCCACGCCAATCGCTACAAATTCCAGATGAGGCACAAAAACAGCAGGTGCTTCAACGGATATCAAGTGCTCCTTTAAGTGGGCTCTCCTCCACATCAACTTCAACATCACAAATACTCCAGTCCTCAAAGGTGTCACCCAAATCGCACTTGCTTCCTCACAGCTCCCAAATCTCCAGCTGCCCGTCTGAGTATGAGGTAGAACAGATGGTTGAGTCTGCAGAGCTGTTTACTCATACTATAGCCTGGGAATCAGAGGTCGACTCCAGCGCTTCTGTGAATCCAGACGAGGAAATGATCTGCACTGATGCCCAGAATCTTTATGAGTCGGATCCAGGACCAGACGCAGAAGGTTCTGACCATAATGTAGACCCTCATTCCCAAACTGTAACTCCTGTTGGTGGAGACAATGAGGAAGACGATGATAAGACTCAAATACCTGATTGGAGCGACAACTTTAGTTTTTTGTCAGGGCAGGAACAGGTTGGCTCTGAGGACGACGGGTGTGATAACGCACAGGGTGATGATGATGAGGTCGGAGATCCCACTTACTGTCAACCCACAGTCAGCCAAGAGATGAGGTCAGCAGAGGAGGTGGAGGAAGATGCTAGTGACGACGAGGTCAGGTTGCGCCTTCCTGGACAGAGACGTAGTACTGGAAGCACGTCAACAACTGCATCCTCAAACACAACTCTGCCTCTCACCACAAGTCGTGGTAGCTCTTCAGGTCGCATGGGTGCTACGCCTTGCATAGCCTGGGCATTTTTTCAGATCGATAAAGATGACCCAACTCGTGTTATCTGTAACATTTGTCAGCAAAAGCTAAGTAGAGGCCAAAAAATACATAGTTTGAGTACTTCATGCATGAACCGGCACATGGACATGAAGCATAAGTTGCAGTGGGAAGCTCAGTGTGCTACAATGCGGTCTAGCCGGCCGGGCCAACCACCGTCTGCCATATCTTGTGCATCCGCGGCCTCTTCATCCTCTGTGACTGGGGGGACAGCAGTCACACCTGTTTTGGGGCGCAGACCTGCCACCTCTTTACCCGCAACAGCCAGCGTGATTGGCAGGTCATCATTTTCTTTGGAGGTGGTAACACCAGCTGGTCTTGAGCGCTGTCCGACATCGATAGCACCACCTTTGGATCAAGGCAACCTAACATGTCCGCCTGCATCTTCCTCACAGACCGGCAGTTTGCCGGGGACACCCTTATCAACCCCGTCTAAGCACAATAGCCAGCCCTCGGTCCCTCAGATGTGGACAAGTAAAAGACCATTTCCTCCTAGCCATGAGAAAGCTAAGAGGTTGAATTTCACCATCTGCAAGCTCTTGGCTACAGAAATGCTGCCTTTCCGCCTGGTGGACACAGAGGATTTTCGAGACCTTATGTCCGTCGCAGTGCCCCAGTACCAGATGCCCAGTCGGCACTACTTCTCAAAGAAAGGTGTGCCTGTGCTCCACCAGCATGTCGCACACAACATCACCGCTTCTTTGAGAAACTCTGTGTGTGACAGGGTGCATTTCACCACAGACACTTGGACGAGTAGGCATGGACAGGGGCGTTACATGTCGCTGACTGGGCACTGGGTAACTATGGTGACAGCAGGACAAGGGGCTGCTGTCCAAGTCTTGCCGTCCCCACGAGTTGTGCGTCAATCCTCTTTATGTCATTTTTCCTCCACTGCTTCTGCCTCCTCAACCTCCTCTCGGTCTTCCACCTGCACCCAAAGCCTGTCTGGTCATGCCACAAGCTTTCTAACTGCGCAGAAGGGATCCTGCACACCTCCTTACTATGCTGGCAGTAGGGCTCAACGTCATCAGGCGGTTTTTACATTGAAATGTCTGGGAAATGTGAGTCACACAGCTGAGGAGTTGTGGTCAGCTCTGGAGAACCAATTTCATGAATGGTTGTCTCCACTGGACCTGAAACCAGGGAAGGCCGTGTGCGACAATGCTGCAAACCTGGGTGCGGCCCTTCGCCGGGGCAATGTCACACACGTGCCTTGTATGGCTCACGTGTTGAACCTGGTTGTCCAGCAATTTTTAGCCCACTATCCCAGACTAGATGGCCTTCTGCAGAGGGCACGGTCGCTGTGTGCTCACTTCCGCCGTTCGCATCCCGCAGCTCAGCGACTTACATCTCTACAGAAGTCGTTGGGCCTGCCACTTCACCGGCTAAAATGCGATGTGCCTACCCGGTGGAATTCAACTCTGCACATGTT
Organism: Phyllobates terribilis; assembly: GCF_046119375.1. Taxonomy (NCBI): domain Eukaryota; kingdom Metazoa; phylum Chordata; class Amphibia; order Anura; family Dendrobatidae; genus Phyllobates; species Phyllobates terribilis. Next base: position 119,916,001 of record NW_027362762.1, on the reverse strand, counting down.
GCAGCGACTGTGGCAGCACCGACAAGCCCTGGTGCAATACGTTCTGACGTATAGCCTGGGCCAACGAGATTCAGAGGTGGGGCAAATCACGCTGGAGGAGTGGTCTCAGATCAGGGACCTATGCACCCTTCTGCACAGTTTTGAAATGGCGACGAAGATGTTTAGTGCTGACGATGCCATTATCAGCATGACTATTCCAGTGATTTACATGCTGGAGCACATGTTAAACAGAATTCGGAGTCAGGTGGTGGCACAAGAGGAGGTGGAGGAAGTAGAGGAGGAGGAGTTGTATGCGGAAGGGCTAACATCTGCAAGGTCCAGACGGTCGGCAGCACCAGGGCGGCAGGCATGTGAGGGTGGGGGAGATGATTTTACCAGGGCGCATGGTAGCAGCCAAACTAGTGAGGAAGGTGCAGGAGCCCAGGAAGAAGTGGAGGACGAACTGATGGAAGACTCATCAGATGAGGGAGACCTTGATCACATTTCTGTTGTGCGAGGTTGGGGGGAGAGGACAGAGGAAGGAAGCATGATTGTTACCTCGCCACCAACACAACAGGGACTTGGTGCTCCTGGATGCGCAACACACATGAGTGCCTTCTTGCTGCACTACCTGCAACATGACCCTCGAATTGTGAGAATTAGAAATAATCCTGACTACTGGGTTGCCACACTGTTAGATCCCCGGTACAAAAGTAAATTTGCAGAAATTATTCCTGCCATAGAAAGGGATGCACGCATGCAGGAGTATCAGCAGAGACTGTTGCAGAATCTTACATGTGCTTTTCCACAAAATACCAGTGGTGCACGTAGTGAATCTCACAGTTCCAACTTGCCAACCGTGGGACCGTCAAGTGTTCAGCACTCAAACCGTAACAGAACCACAGTATCTGCTGGTAACATCAATTTTGCGGAATCATTTCACCACTTTTTTAGCCCATCCTTTGCAAAGCCACAGGAGACAAGAAGTCTGACACATAGTCAACGCCTAGAGACGATGGTACAGGAGTATCTCCAAGTAAACATTGAAGCCACGACTGTGTCACTGAACCCTTGCTCTTTTTGGGCTTCCAATCTGGATAAATGGCCGGAGCTAGCCACTTACGCCTTGGAGATCTTGTCATGCCCCGCAGCCAGCGTTCTGTCTGAACGTGTGTTCAGCGCTGCTGGTGGTGTGCTGACAGATAAGCGCACGCGGCTCTCCACTGATAATGTAGACAGACTCACGTTCATAAAGATGAACAAATCATGGATCCGAAACGACTTTTCTACCCCTGTGTCATCCTGGGGAGAGTAAAAGCTTGATGATTGGTTAAAATCACCCTACCAACCGTTTTAAGCTTTCAAATTACTAATCATGTTTATCTGTATCTTGACTGGAAAATAATTTGGGCTTTGTAGCAGTGTGCAGCACTGATCCTATTAGGCCATCTATAATAAGCTTCACCAGATTTAAAATTAAAAATAATTTTTAGCTGCATCTAGCCCGGAAAATAATTTTGGGGCTCCGAGATGCGCAAGACACATAAGTGCCTTCTTGCTGCACTACCTGCAGCATGACCCTCATATTGTCAGAATTCGAAGTAATCATGACTACTGGGTTGCCACACTCTTAGATCCCCCAAACTTTTCGATCAACCTTTTCATTTTAATAAAGACCAAAAAAATGGTCATTTTTGAAATTATAAGTATTAGCAGGTTGTTAGAAACTGAAATCAAACAGTTTTCAACTCAAAACTTTATTCTAGGTGATGTTACATTTTCACATAGGACCCCTTGTTCGAAAGGAGCTTTTGAACTCTCTCGTCCATTGAATTTGTCAGGTTTTGGATGGTTTCTGCTTCAATTGTTTTGCATGAGGACAGAATACCCTCCCAGAGCTGTTGCTTAGATGTGAACTGCCTCCCGCCATCATAGACACTCCTTTTAATGATGCTCCAAAGGTTCTGAATGGGGTAGAGGTCAGGGGAGCATGGGGGTCACACCATAAGTTTGTCCCCTTTTATGCCCATATCAGCCAGAGATGCAGATGTTTTATGTGCAGCATGAGATGGTGCATTATCATGCAGAAAAATGATCTTGCTGTGAAATACACGGTTCTTCTTCTTGAACCATGGCAGGAAGTGCTGTTTGAGAAAATCCACATACATTATGGAGTTCATCTTTAGCGCCTTCAGGGATCCTAAAGGGGCCGACAATCTCTCTCCCCATGATTCCAGCCCAAAACATTACTCCACCTCCTCCTTGTTGGCGCTGTAGCCGTGTTTGCGTGGGGTGTCCATCAACCAGCCATCCTCCACTCCATTCATCTGGACCATCGAGCGCTGCACGGCACTCATCCGTGAACAAAACAGTTTTGAAATCAGTCTTCATGTAATGTTTGGCCCACTGGAGCCGTTTCTGCTTGTGTGAAGTGGATAGAGGAGGTCGACAGGATGGCGTATGCACAGCTGCAAACCTCTGAAGGACCCTGCATCTTGTTGTTCGGGGGACGTTGGAGGCACAAGCAGCTTCAAAAACTTGTCTGCTGCTATGACAAGGCTTTTTTGCCGCTGCTCTTTCAACCTGACGTAATTGCCTGTAGGAAAGAGTCCTCAATTTGCCCTTATCAGCACGCACGCGTGTGTACTGTGAATCAGCTACATACTTCTTGATTGCCAAGACACTTCATCCTGATCATCGCACAATGTTGATTGTAGTCATGCCTTGACCTAAACACTCCACAATTTGTTGCTTCTCAGCAGCCGACACATCCTTTTTCTTTCCCATTTTGGCAGAAAATGTAGGCTGCTTAATAATGTGAGAGAGCCTTCTTAAGTAGCCTTGCCTTTCATTGGACACACCTGCCAAACTAATTAGCACAGGTGTCTGCAATTGCTTACAGTGATATAAAGAGCCCTGACACACATCACCATCAATGAGTTTAACTGACAAACAAACAAATTCTTCCCTTATCACTCCTAAACACTTTTTGCATAATAATTTGGAACGCGGTGTACATGTGCTTTTCCACAAAACACCAGTGGTTCACGTAGTGAATCTTACAGTTCTAACTTGCCAACCGTGGTCTGTATGGAATTGTTCAATAAAGGGCCCAAAATTAAGATAACATAGATGGGAGAGGTCTCTATGAATAGGAATTCCTAAGTATTTGATACCCTGTGAGGGCCAGGCAAAGGGAAAGTTGGACTGGATGGAATCCTATATGGATTTAGGGAGGGAGACATCAAGGGCCTCAGACTTCGCTGCATTGATTTTAAAATTTTACCATGTAACAAAGTGATCTATTTCAGCCATAACAGCAGGGATGGATATATGTGATTGAGTGATATATACTAGGACATCATCAGCAAATAGAGAGCACTTGTACTCGGTGCCTCCCACCTCAATCCACCTAATATTGGGGTTATGGCGAATTGATGAGAGCAGGTGCTCCGTCACTAGGATGTATAAGAGAGGGGACAGAGGACATCCCTGCCTTGTCCCATTGGTGATTGTGAAAGGTGATGAAAATGTTCTGACGCACCCCCTGGGCCTTGGGACACCCGGAGCCGGACCCTTTTTGGTGGATGCTGGTGGTTGTAGTCTTCGTGGCGGCGATCCGGTTCCGTGGCTCAGGGCGGTCAAACCAGTGGCGGAACTATTTATGTGGTTTTGATGTTTAAATGTCCGACTACGCCACCCGTGGATTGCGGTCAGAGTGAACCGCCGCTACAGGGCAGACCGCTAAGGCTGGTGTTGTGGGTGCAGCAGAGCGTAGCATAACTCCCCACGGGAGGAGTATAGCCTCAGGGCAGTGTATGCGGAGGATGGGGGTGATGGTGCAGGGCAGCAGCAGTAACGACACGGAGTCAGTGATGCAGTTCAGGGCCTTTACTCACAGTTCTTATTATCCAGACCACGTCTGCAGGTAACGGCTGCCCACGTCGTACTGTGCTCACCAGGTGAGGGGCTCAGACAACTCCCAGATAACTTTGGAGCGCTTCACAGGACCCCCTTTGTGTGTCCTTTGTCTGGCCTTTCTTACCAACACTTCTGTCCGGCTGCCTCGGGCCTCCTCTTGGTAAACTTGGCGCCAGTTTCCCTGACCCTATGTGGTGCCTTCCTAGCGGGTGGAGCAAGGGGCTGCGCCACATAAAATGTCAGAGCCTCCGGTTTCTAGCTGAGGGTCGTTTCCTGCCTCCACTAGTTCGGGGACCGGTCTCCCCCTTTGGCCTGACCCCTCCACGCAGGTGGATTCGGGCGTGCGGTGGCGACTCGCCCGTCCGCACCCCTGGGATCCCTTCATTCCTCGTTCCTGGAGCCTTCTCCGCTCCTCTTCCTTCCTTCTCCCTCTTGCAGGCCTGGGCCTCTGTTACTAGGCCCGCCTCCGGAGCAGAGCTCATGCAGAGCCCCTGCTCCCTGCCACTTCTGCTCAGACTTCTCTGCACTGAACTAAGATGGTGCCCACCTTTTATACTCCCTTCTCAATGCACCCAGGAACTGCTTCCTCCCTGCTCCTGCACTGCAGGGTTCCCCTTCCTCAGTGTTCCCTCCCCCCACTCCAGCCAGGGACAGGGACTGTCGTGCCCATCTCAGGGGCATATTGGTCGCCCTGCCCCACGGCAATGTGGTGTAATGCATGCAGGTGTCGGGTCCTGATCCACACTCCATCCTTATCTGAGAGTGAGATATCACACCTCTGGGTGAGGTGCAATACGTCTGTAGCAACTGAGCCCTCGGTGCTACAGTTCCATTTATCTTCAGCCTAGGTGACGTATTGTGATACAGGGCCGTGATTTTGGCTATAAAAGGGTCCCCTAGACCCCTACCCCAAGCTTTTTAAGAGAATCATGTATGGCGTGCCAGGAGACTCTATGGAATGCTTTCTCAGCATCCAACGAGAGTATCTACTTACAAATTTTTAACTGCATCTAGCCCAGGAAATACTTTGTGCCTAGTAGCAGTGTCTGCTAGTCAGCGGATTATCCCGGCTGTTAAGCAAGCTACACCACCTGTAGTTTGGACACTTAATTTTTTCAAAGGAAATGCTTCGGGACCACGGGATACTTAGTGAAGAGCATCAGGAGGCACCCCAAGGCATAGGGGCTGGGACTGGCACTAGGATGCCTTGCGGTGGACAGCCGAGCTCGATCCTTATAAAAGCTTTTTAACTGCAGCAGCTTTAGTGGACGCTACTGGAGCTGGAATTACGCGGCTGCTGGCATGAGACTTGCCCTCCAATAGATCCTTGTAAATGGATTTAAAGTGTATTCATTCAAATTAGAGTGACAATTTAAATTAAAAAGCTTAGAGCTGCCTCCACCACAGGGGGGCTCTCTCGACCCACCAGCGGACAGGCACCAGTATTGGGAGAGGGGGGCTGGCCGTCAGGGTTCACCGCGGCTCTGGCACAAACCCGGCGACACGGAGGTGGCACGGGCAGGAGCGGACTGGCCGTCTCGGCTTCTCACTTTTTGGATTTTAGAAGGGCATGACATGCCTATATCTGTGTCTCCCCCTCCTTTTACTCCTCCACCTCTTTTCTTTTCGCATGACTATATGTACTTGTCACTTTTCCATGTGTTAGTTGTGTCTTCTGAGCAGTTTGTCAGCTTTTGGACACCTTTGAAGGTGTTTTCTATGTGTTTCTATGTGTTTTTGTTTGCCTGCCATTGGTTTTAACGGTGTTCGAAGGTGTTCGACGAACAGTTCGACGAACAGTTCGGCGAACACACGGGTGTTCGACGAACCGAACCGAACTCGAACACTACGGGGGTGGCTCAACACTACTTGTGAGAGTACCCTGCGCCTCAGGGCCTGTAAGCTGGGCAGGTCTCAGGAAACTGTCCTAGAACATTGACAGTGTTCCCCTGCCTCTGCTGGATTGGAGTTGCGTCTCTCTCGCCTGTATGCCTTAGTTGGGCAGCGAACTGTGACCTCTGCCGCTACCGTGTTCAGATGGGAATTTTTTTAATAGTTCTGCAGCAAGGACCTTCTGGTACTGCCCCATTTTTGTAGACCTCTCCAACTCAGGAATAAGAGAGTGAAAGTTCTCCTTGTAGAGGGGGTCTAAAAGTGTCATCAACCAGTAATGACTGTCACCCAACATTTTGACAATGCGAGGGTCACGGTTAAGGCAGCGTAACATAAAGTCAGCCATGGGTGCCAGACTGGTAACGGGCAAGACTTCCGCGTCCTCACCAAGATGACGACTGATAGTGTTGAGCGATCACTAAAATGCTCGGGTGCTCGAAGCTCGGGCCGAGCTTACCGTGATACTCGGGTGCTCGACCCGAGCAACGAGCCCAATGTTAGTCTATGAGAGACCCGAGCATTTTTGCGGCAGCACCCCCGGCAGTCTGTAGAAAGCCTAAAAAGTGCCCAAAACGATAGTGACAGTGCTCAAAAGACATGGGGGCAGCATGGGGATCGCCCCTGGAAGCATTTCTGACCCCCAGGTCACTGCTGTCAACAACGTGGTCAGAGGTATTAAGCCACTTTTGCGGGCTCACAATAAAACGTTCAAAAACGAAACTGAAATGGTTTTCCTGTGAAATATGTTAAGGAATTTCCTTTCCAGGGTAAAAACTTGTGTATAAGGTAAAATAAATAACCAAAAACAAAAATACTCCTCCACACCTTGGGCTATGTTCACAAGTAGCATTTTTCATGCGTTTTTGTACTTTTGTATTGCTTTAAACCGTGACAAATGCGTTCACCGGGAAATGTCATTTTAACATTTTACAACCTTATCTGGCCATGTGCTGTGAGACACATGCATACAGTGCTGAAAAGACAAGGGATCAGCATGGGGAAGACCCCTGGAAGCATCTCTGACCCCCAGGTCACTGTCTAAAAGTGTGCCCATGAGAAGTGATCCTTGCCGCATCAGAAGATGCAGACTTGCAACTATCCCCATGAAAGTCCTTGTCCCAGGGCAGTGTTCAATTGTACCTCCCCCATTCCTTGCAATGCAAGCGAAAATATGCAGCCAACCACCCACCCACCCACAGGCTGCAATACCATACTGCTAGCTTTCACTTGAAATGGGGCCTTTTAGTTTGGAGGAGGCCGAAGCTGGCCACTACCTCATGGCCGCTTCGGCAGCGTGGTATCCATACTCTGTCCCCAGCCGCCCGGCGGCCGGGTGTCTACGCTCGGTCCCCAGCCGCCAGGTGGCGGCCAGGTGTCCATACTCGGTCCCCTGCCGCTCTGATTTCTCCTGTCACCTTACCCCACACTTTTCTTAGCCTGGCCTGCTTTAGGGCAGCATTGGACAAGCCCACCAGAGAACCAGACTCCTCTGGTGGGCCCTGGCTTCTCCATCAAGGGAGTTGAGAGTGCCTAGGTGAGGAGCATGATGATGATGATAGAAGTTAGCATCTGCTTTGTTTTCTTGGAATGCAAGCACATGTATGTAGTAGCGGCTAGGCCTGAGGTGGTCCGCGTTTTGGCGCATATCCTACCTCCTCCGAGGATTGCTGGATTTTTTCCTGCTACTATCCCAGTTCTATGACTCCCGTTAAAACAAAGCTTCAGGTGATAAATGATGGATGAGGTGGTGGCAAAGGAGAAAGAGCAAGAGGAACAGGGACCATTCACATCAATATCAGGCCAGTCAACCAGATATGTCTTGTAGGATATGTTTCTGTAACAAAAGGAGCGGTTCGGCTACACAGTTATAGGGCATACAGTGGGTGCAATGCCTACCAAAAATTTCGAGCCACTCCAATGCCCCTTGGAAATGACATGGAGGTCAGAGGGCGTTAACTAAACCTTTTTTTCCATTTATAGCAACTGGGTCTCCCGTGCACTGTTGGCCGAAGCAGTGAATGGGAGGCTTTCCAAAAATTATGAGGAACTGCAATGCCCCTTACAAGAGCCATGTGTGGCACCCCAGGGGTCTGGTCACTACAATAATAGAGATATTACGTGGGAGAGCAAGTGGGAGGTTTCCTGGTCAGGATCCCTTAAACATGCAACATCCTCCTGCCCCAGTCCTGGGAGGGGAGAATTCTGCCCTTATAAACTGGATCTGGGGCGGGGTTGAGTGAGTCAGAGAACAGTCAGAGTCAGAGTGAGAGCAAGGGAAAGTAACAGCAAGGAGCTCTGTAGGAGCTAGAAGCTAAAGACCAGGGGCTGGAAGCTGAGCAGAGCTCGCCCTGGCAGAAGACAATAGGAACCGGACACAGGAGTCCTAAGCTGTGAGGACTTATATATCCAGCAGCAGAAACCAGCCGGCAGGGGATTTCAGGTCCTCTGGCCATAGAAGCCCGGAGGCTCAGTCACAAGCAAGGGACCAGCACCGCCGTCGTGGAGCGGAGGCTAACAGAAGGCCCCAAGTCACCAGCCATACGGGTGAGCACTACACGGTACACTCAGGGACGTGGGCTACTTCTACCCGCTTACAGCAAGGTAGCCAGGAAGAGTGCAGACAGACGGGGAGGCCTACAACTCCACCTGGCCAGGGGAACTCCTGCTTGCTCACAGACTGACCAGGCCTCTTATGCTAGCCAGTACTCCCGGGAGGGTCTACCATATAATCATCAGTAAAGACCCTGAACTGCACTGCAAAGACTCTGAGTCGTTCCTGCTGCGCTCGTGCACCATCACCCCCATCATCCACACTCACTGCCGTGAGGCTATACTCCTCCCGAGGGGAGTTATCCCATTCTATGCTGCGCACACAACACCAGCCTCAGTGGTCTGCCTCGCAGCGGTGGTACTCCCTGACCGCAATCCACGGGTGGCGCAGTCGGACAATTAACCTCAAAACCTAAGAAAGACTGCCACTGGTTTGACCAGCCTGAGCCACGGGACCGGGTCACCGCCACGGAGACTACAGACCCCAGAGACCCGGCACCGGGTATCCCACACACGTGTACACACGGCCCAGGGGCCGCGTCACATGCAGTACAGCATATTACAAACATAAGTCCCATTATTGGGGAGTGGGTGTCCCATAGTATTTGCTTATGCCTTGCAAGCAAAAGCTGCCAAAAATTAGGACGGAGCAACTTGCAATGCCCCTTACAAGAGCCATGCAGTACAGCATATTACAAACATAAGTCCCATTATTGGGGAGTGGGTGTCCCATAGTATTTGCTTATGCCTTGCAAGCAAAAGCTGCCAAAAATTAGGACGGAGCAACTTGCAATGCCCCTTACAAGAGCCATGCAGTAGAGCATATTACAAACATAAGTCCCATTATTGGGGAGTGGGTCTCCCATAGTATTTGCTTATGCTTTCCCAGCAAAAGCTGCCAAAAATTAGGACGGAGCAACTTGCAATGCCCCTTACAAGAGCCATGCAGTACAGCATATTACAAACATAGGTCCCATTATTGGGGAGTGGGTGTCCCATAGTATTTGCTTATGCCTTGCAAGCAAAAGCTGCCAAAAATTAGGACGGAGGAACTTGCAATGCTGGCACCCTGGTGGTATAGTGGTGGTGGAGGCTGAGGATAAGGAGAAGATTAAACAGCCGAAACGAGGAAGCGTATACCCATGTGTGGGTGTGAAGCGGTGCATGTGAATACACCTCCCGAAATAACACAGTGGATTTGACTTTATGTTACTCTGCTGTCATTTGGTGGTGATGAGAAGTCTGGCTCAGTCCAGCCCTTGTTCATTTTGATAAGGGTCAGCTTGTCAGCATTGTCAGTTGACAGGCGAGTGCGCTTATCAGTTATAATTCCCCCAGCGGCACTAAAAACACGCTCCGATAACACGCTAGCGGCAGGGCAGGCCAGGACCTCCAAGGCGTACAGAGCGAGTTCATTCCAAGTGTCCAGCTTGGATACCCAATAATTAAAAGGCACAGAGGAATCACGGAGGACGCTGGTACGATCGGCAAGGTACTCCCTCACCATCTTTTGAAACTTTCCACTCCTTGTGAGAGTACCCCGCTCCTCAGGGCCTGTAAGCTGGGCGGGTGTCAGAAAACTGTCCCAGAACGTTGACAGTGTTCCCCTGCCTCTGCTGGATTGGAATTGCATCTCTCTCGCCTGTACGCCTTGGTTGGGCAACAAACTGTGACCTCTGCCGCTAGCGTGTTCAGATGGGAATTTTTTTAAGAGTTCTGCAGCAAGGGCCTTCTGGTATTGCCCCATTTTTGTAGACCTCTCCACCTCAGGAATAAGAGAGTGAAAGTTCTCCTTGTAGAGGGGGTCTACAAGTGTCACCAACCAGTAATGACTGTCACCCAACATTTTGACAACGCGAGGGTCACGGTTAAGGCAGCGTAACATAAAGTCAGCCATGCATGCCAGACTGGTAACGGGCAAGATTTCCGTGTCCTCACCAATATGACGACTGACCATGCTCTCCTCCTCCTCTTCCTCCTCCCCCCTGTCCTCAGGCCACCGACGCTGAACCGACGGTATGACACTTGTACAGGTACTACCGTCTACAACGCATGATAGCAGCTCCTGTTCTTCCTCCTCCTCCTCCTCCTCCTCCTCTCCCTCATTGTCCCCCAATGCACGTTGGGATGAGATGAGGCTGGGCTGTGTGTAATCTCGCGCTACGGCTTCTTGATCCATCTCATCATACTCTGGCTGCAATGCCTCCTCTTTAATTCTCTGCAGAGAGTGTTGCAAAAGACAGACAAGTGGGATGCTGACACTAATGATGGCGTCATCGCCACTCACCATCTTGGTGGCCTCCTCAATGTTTGTCAGGATGGTACATATGTCAGACATCCAGGTCCACTCCTGAGGTCTTATGTGTGGAGTCTGACCTGAATATCGACGGCCTTGTTGCAGCTGGTACTCCACAACTGCTCTCTTCTGCTCACAAATCCTTTGCAACATGTGGAGGGTAGAGTTCCAACATGTGGAGACATCACACACCAGTCGGTGTGCCGGAAGCTGCAAACGCTGCTGCAACACAGCAAGGGCGGCGGAAGCTGTAGCCGACTTGCAAAAATGAGCTGACAGGCGGCGTACTTTCACGAGCAGATCTGGCAACTCGGGGTACGATTTAAGAAACCGCTGAACCACGAGGTTAAGCACATGAGCCAGGCATGGTACGTGTGTGATCTCACCTCGCCTCAGAGCCGCCACCAGGTTACGGCCATTGTCACACACGACCATGCCGGGATGTAGGTTCAGCGGTCTCAGCCACAGATCTGCCTGCTCTTTCACAGCTGTCCACAACTCACAAGCAGTGTGAGGTTTATCACCTAAGCTTATGAGTTTCAGCACAGCTTGTTGCCGCTTGCCAGAGGCAGTACTGCAATGCTTCCAGCTTGTAACTGATGTGGTGATATCTGAGATGGAGGCTGAACACGAGGAGGAGGAGGATGTGCAGGAGCTGTACACTGTGGGGGCAACTCTGACTGACATAGGGCCCGCAATCCTCGGTGTGGGGAGGATGTGTTCCGTCCCAAGGTCCGACTGGGTCCCGGCTTCCACTATGTTTACCCAGTGTGCCGTCAGAGAGATGTACCGTCCCTGGCCACAAGCACTTGTCCACGTGTCCGTTGTCAGGTGGACTCTCCCAGTAACTGCGTTGTTGAGGGCACGGCAGATGCTTTGGGAGACGTGCTTGTGTAGTGCGGGGATGGCACACCGGGCAAAATAGTGTCGGCTGGGGACCGAGTAGCGAGGGACGGCCACTGCCATAAGATTGCGGAAGGATTCCGTCTCCACCAGTCTAAAAGGGAGCATTTCCAATGCAAGCAGTCGTGAAATGTGCGAATTTAGGACTGTGGCCTGTGGGGCGTTAGCTGCAAATTTCTGCTTTCATTCAAAGGTCTGGGATATGGACAATTGAACGCTGCGGTGGGACGTGGACGTGGACGTTGATGCTGTTTCTTGAGAAACTGCCATAAGAAGTGAAGACTGAGAGGAGGGGGCATCTTTACATGCAGTATGGACAGGGGATTGCCTTGCACACACAACAGGGGGTTCTATTGCACGCACAACAGTGGAAGAAGCAGTGGTGACACCCGCTGACACTGGTCGTGGACCCTGGGTTTCGCCCCACAAAGTCGGGTGCTTTGCTGCCATGTGCCTGATCATGCTGGTGGTGGTCAAGCTGGTAGTTTTGTCACCCCTGCTGATGCTGGCATGGCAGGTGGAACATATGGCCTTTTTGGGGTTATCAGCAGAGTCTTTAAAAAAATTCCAGACTCTGGAAGACCTACCGCTTGTACTGGCAACTTCCCTCGTGTTGGTGTTACGGGGAACGGTTGCCTGCCTTCTGTCTGCGGCCACCACACTGCTTCTTCCTGCCTGTTGGGGTACTCTGCCACCCTCCCCCTGTGTGCTGCTGGCCTCACTCTGCATGTCCTCCTTCCACGTTGGGTCAGTTACTAGATCATCCACCACCTCCTCCTCTTCCACTTGCGCACCACGATCCTCCTCCTCACTTCCTGGCAATTGTGTCTCGTCATCGTCCACCTCTTGTGACAGATTGCCAACGTCGACTTCCTGTGGACGTGGCTGTTCAAATATTTAGGCATCGCAACATGGGATCTCCTCTTCCACCACTTCAAGCGTATCAGGCGAGGGGCCCAAATATGGAAATGGACCAGTGAACAGCTCTTCAGAGTGTCCAAGTGTGGGATCACTTGCTGTCTGACGACACTCGACATGGTGGGAGGAAGGAGCATCAGGGTGAGGAGGGGTATGCGGTCGAGACTCACGGCTACTAAGAGTTGACCGTGTGGAAGACAGACCGGAGGTGGTGGTGCCCAGGTAACTGGAAGTATTGTCTGCTATCCAATTAATAACCTGTTCACACTGATCAGTTCTCAATACTGGTGTTGTTCTGTGCTTCCCTAGTAATTCGGTCAAGAAGTGGGAGCGAGAAGATGTGGCTGTTAGTTGTGGCACATTTTCACCTTGGCCACGGCCCCGTCCTCTGCACGAACCATCACCAGAACGTCCACTTCCACGTCCCTTGCCACGCGCCTTGCCCATTGTAAATGAAGTAAAATAGCTTACACTTGCACTATCAATGGAAAAGGGGTAATAAAGAGTAGATTAGAACCGTGGAAGAGGAAAATCACAGTTATTGTTTACTGGGGTATACCACACTTTTTTAAATAGAGATATTTGCGGCTGAACAGTGAGCGACACACTCAAACTGCCTTTTTTTTTAGATACCAAAGGCCCAAAACTGGATACTGCGAAACCACACTGGGATGTCGGGCCTACACAAGACTATTTTCAACAGATATATTTTTGAGTCACAACAGTCAGGAGACACTACTGTTTTTCTTTACGGAAAAACGACCAAAACCTGAATAATAGAGATTTTTTACCGTGGGATGGCAAAACCACAGTTATTGTTTACTGGGGTATACCACACTTTTTTAAATAGAGATATTTGCGGCTGAACAGTGAGCGACATACTCAAACTGTTTTTTTTAGATACAAATGGCCCAAAAGTGTATAATACAGAGGTTTGAACCGTGAAACTGCAAAGCCACACTTGTATTTCTCGGGCCTACACCAGACTATTTTCAACAGATATATTTGTGTCTGAACAATCAGGAGACACTATTTATTTTTTACGGCAAAAAATGCCAAAAGCAGGATAATAGAGATGTTTTACCGTGGAACAGCAAAACCACAGTTATAATTTACTGGTGTATACCAGGCTTTTTAAAATATATATATATTTGCGGCTGAACAGTGAGCGACACACTCAAACTGTTGTTTTTAGATACAAATGGCCCAAAAGTGGATAATACAGAGGTTTGAACCGTGAAACTGCAAAACCACACTTGTATTTCTCGGGCCTACACCAGACTATTTTCAACAGATATATTTGTGTCTGAACAATCAGGAGACACTATTTATTTTTTACGGCAAAAAATGACAAAAGCAGGATAATAGAGATGTTTCACTGTGGAACAGCAAAACCACAGTTATAATTTACTGGTGTATACCAGACTTTTTTGAATATATATATATTTGCGGCTGAACAGTGAGCAACACACTCAAACTGTTTTTTTTAGATACAAATGGCCCAAAAGTGGATAATACAGAGGTTTGAACCGTGGAACTGCAAAACCACACTTGTATTTCTCGGGCCTACACCAGACTATTTTCAACAGATATATTTGTGTCTGAACAATCAGGAGACACTATTTATTTTTTACGGCAAAAAGTGCCAAAAGCAGGATAATAGAGATGTTTTACCGTGGAACAGCAAAGCCACAGTTATAATTTACTGGTGTATACCAGACTTTTTTGAATATATATATATATATGCGGCTGAACAGTGAGCGACACACTCAAACTGTTTTTTTTAGATACAAATGGCCCAAAAGTGGATAATACAGAGGTTTGTACCGTGGAACTGCAAAACCACTCTTGTATTTCTCGGGCCTACACCAGACTATTTTCAACAGATATATTTGTGTCTGAACAATCAGGAGACACTATTTATTTTTTACAGCAAAAAATGCCAAAAGCAGGGTAATAGAGATGTTTTACCGTGGAACAGCAAAACCACAGTTATAATTTACTGGTGTATACCAGACTTTTTTGAATATATATATATATATATGCGGCTGAACAGTGAGCGACACACTCAAACTGTTTTTTTTAGATACAAATGGCCCAAAAGTGGATAATACAGAGGTTTGAACCGTGGAACTGCAAAACCACACTTGTATTTCTCGGGCCTACACCAGACTATTTTCAACAGATATATTTGTGTCTGAATAATCAGGAGACACTATTTATTTTTTACGCCAAAAAATTCCAAAAGCAGGATAATAGAGATTTTTTACTGTGGAACAGCAAAACCACAGTTATAATTTACTGGTGTATACCAGGCTTTTTAAAATATATATATATTTGCGGCTGAACAGTGAGCGACACACTCAAACTGTTTTTTTTAGATACAAATGGCCCAAAAGTGGATAATACAGAGGTTTGTACCGTGGAACTGCAAAACCACACTTGTATTTCTCGGGCCTACACCAGACTATTTTCAACAGATATATTTGTGTCTGAAAAATCAGGGAGACACTATTATTTTTTTTTTTTACAGCAAAAAATGCAAAAAGCAGGATAATAGAGACTTTTTACCGTGGAACAGCAAAAGCACACTTCTGTCTCTCTGGCCTACACCAGACTATTTTCAACAGATATATTTGTGTCTGAAAAATCAGGGAGACACTATTATTATTTTTATACAGCAAAAAATGCCAAAAACAGGATAATAGAGATGTTTTACCGTGGAACATCAAAACCACAGTAATAATTTACTGGTGTATACCAGACTTTTTTAAATATATATATTTGCGGCTGAACAGTGAGCGACACACTCAAACTGTTTTTTTTAGATACAAATGGCCCATAGAACTGGAAAACCACACTTCTATTTCTCTGGCCTACACCAGACTATTTTCAACAGATATATTTGTGTCTGAAAAATCAGAGGCACACTTTTTTTTTTTTTTTGGGGGGGGGGGACACCAAAAGGTTAATAAGATGGGTATTTGTACATTGTGAAGGAGGAAAAAAAAAAGAGGATTTAGATAAAAAAAAAGGATTTTTCCTGGCCCCCGGGACCTGGAGCTAATTCCAGCAATTTCAGCAACAGGAGCAGCACACAGGACTGTAATGCAGCTTTTGCTGGTATAACCACTGCGTCTCCTATACAGCCTGCCTGCCTGCCTGATATACCTGGGATGGATATTAGTCTTGAGAAGGACTGTTTGTTTGATCTGGCAGCCTTTACAGACCCTACACTAACTATTTTGCAGGATATATCTCTCCCTAAATCAGCAGCGCTGTCCCTACACTGTCTGATCCGGAGCGACTGTGTCCAAGATGGCGGCGCCCGGTTTTAAATACTCGAGGTGACGCTGTGCGGCCAGCCAATCACTGTAATACCCACAAACAACATGGCTGCGGCATTACAGTGACTGGCTGGCAATCCCTGCATGTTCATTGGCTCTGTAAAGAGCGCCAAACATGCAGGGCGGAGACCCGAGCTCCCGCCTGAGTAACCCGGAAATGCTCGGTGCTCGCCGAACAGTAGCTTGATACTCGGGCGAGTACCGAGCAGTGTCGAGCATGTTCGCTCAACACTACTCCTCACACATCCAATTGCAGTCAACTGATGAAGGTCGTATAGACCGAAACGTTTTGTGTTCTGTGTTCTATTCTTTGGACTGCAATAAAATTCTGAAATCATTAACAGAGAATCCTGAGTGCCAAGGCTATGTGCAAATGTAACATCACCTAGAATAAAGTTTTGAGTTGAAAACTGTTTGATTTCAGTTTCTAATAACCTGCTAATGCTTATAATTTCAAAAATGACCATTTTTTTGTTCTTTATTAAAATAAAAAGGTTGATCAAAGAGTGTGGGGGATCTAAGAGTGTGGCAACCCAGTAGTCAGGATTATTTCGAATTCTGACCATCTGAGGGTCATGTTGCAGGTAGTGCAGCAAGAAGGCACTCATGTGTCTTGCGCATCTATTAGCCCCAAAATTATTTTCCGGGCTAGATGCAGCTAAAAATTATTATTAATTTGAAAGCTGGTGGAGCTTAGTATAGATGGGCTAATAGAATCAGTACTGCAAACAGCTACAAGGCCCAAATTATTTTCCAGCCAAGATACAGATAAACATGATTAGTAATTTTAAATCTGGTGGAGTTTAGTATAGATGGCCTAATAGAATTAGTACCGCACACTGTTAAAAGGCCTAAATTATTTTCCAGCCAAGATACTGATAAACATGATTAGTAATTTTAAATCTGGTGGAGTTTAGTATAGATGGCCTAATAGAATCAGTACTGCACACTGCTACAAGGCCCAAATTATTTTCCAGCCAAGATACAGATAAACATGATTAGTAATTTTAAATCTGGTGGAGTTTACTATAGATGGCCTAATAGAATCAGTACTGCACACTGCTACAAGGCCCAAATTATTTTCCAGCCAAGACACAGATAAACATGATTAGTAATTTCAAATCTGGTGGAGTTTAGTATAGATGGCCTAATAGAATCAGTACTGCACACTGCTACAAGGCCCAAATTATTTTCCACCCAAGATACAGATAAACATGATTAGTAATTTTAAATCTGGTGGAGTTTAGTATAGATGGCCTAATAGAATCAGTACTGCACACTGCTACAAGGCCCAAATTATTTTCCAGCCAAGATACAGATAAACATGATTAGTAATTTGAAAGCTTAAAACGGTTTGTGAGGTGATTTTAACAAATCATCAAGCTTTTACTCTCCCCAGGATGACACAGGGGTAGAAAAGTCACTTCAGATCCATGATTTGTTCATCTTTATGAACGTGAGTCTGTCTACATTATCAGTGGAGAGCCGCGTGCGCTCATCTGTCAGCACACCACCAGCAGCGCTGAACACACGTTCAGACAGAACGCTGGCTGCGGGGCATGACAAGATCTCCAAGGCGTAAGTGGTGAGCTCCGGCCATTTATCCAGATTGGAAGCCCAAAAAGAGCAAGGGTCCAGTGACACAGTCATGGCTTCAATGTTTACTTGGAGATACTCCTGTACCATCGTCTCTAGGCGTTGACTATGTGTCAGACTTCTTGTCTCCTGTGGCATTGCAAAGGATGGGCTAAAAAAGTAGTGAAATGATTCCGCAAAATTGATGTTACCAGCAGATACTGTGTTTCTGTTACGTTTTAAGTGCTGAACAGTCGACGGTCCCACGGTTGGCAAGTTGGAACTGTGAGATTCACTACATGCACCACTAGTGTTTTGGGGATAATCACATGTAAGATTCTGCAACAGACTCTGCTGATACTCCTGCATGCGTGCATCTCTTTCTATGGCAGGAATAATTTCTGCAAATTTACTTTTGTACCGGGGATCTAACAGTGTGGCAACCCAGTAGTCAGGATTATTTCTAATTCTCACAATTCGAGGGTCATGTTGCAGGTAGTGCAGCAAGAAGGCACTCATGTGTGTTGCGCATCCAGGAGCACCAAGTCCCTGCAGTGTTGGTGGCGAGGTAACAATCATGCTTCCTTGCTCTGCCCTCTCCCTCCAACCTCGGACAACAGAAATGTCATCAAGGTCTCCCTCATCTGATGAGTCTTCCATCAGTTTGTCCTCCACTTCTTCCTGGGCTCCTGCACCTTCTTCACTAGTTTGGCTGCTCCCATGCGCCCTGGTAAAACTATCTCCCCCACCCTCACATGCCTGCCGCCTTGGTGCTGCCGACCGTCTGGACCTTGCAGATGTTAGCCCTTCCGCATACAACTCCTCCTCCTCTACTTCCTCCACCTCCTATTGTGCCACCACCTGACTCCGAATTCTGTTTAACATGTGCTCCAGCATGTAATTCACCGGAATAGTTATGCTGATAATGGCATCGTCAGCACTAAACATCTTCGTCGCCTTTTCAAAACTGTGCAGAAGGGTGCATAGGTCCCTGATCTGAGACCACTCCTCCAGCGTGATTTGCCCCACCTCTGGATCTCGTTGGCCTAGGCTATACGTCAGAACGTATTGCAACAGGGCTTGTCGGTGCTGCCACAGTCGCTGCAACTTGTGCAGAGTTGAATTCCACCGGGTAGGCACATCGCATTTTAGCCGGTGAAGTGGCAGGCCCAACGACTTCTGTAGAAATGTAGGTCGCTGAGCTGCGGGATGCGAACGGCGGAAGTTAGCACACAGCGACCGTTCCCTCTTCAGAAGGCCATCTAGTCCGGGATAGTGGGCTAAAAATTGCTGGACAACCAAGTTCAACATGTGAGCCATACAAGGCATGTGTGTGACATTGCCCCGGCGAAGGGCCGCACCCAGGTTTGCAGTATTGTCGCACCGGCCTTCCCTGGTTTCAGGTCCAGTGGAGACAACCATTCATGAAACTGGTTCTCCTCAGCTGTGTGACTCACATTTCCCAGACATTTCAAAGTAAAAACCGCCTGATGACGTTGAGCCCTGCTGCCAGCATAGTAAAGAGGTGTGCAGGATCCCTTCTGCTCAGTTAGAAAGCTTGTGGCATGACCAGACAGGCTTTGGGTGCAGGAGGAGGACCGAGAGGAGGTTGAGGAGGCAGAAGCAGTGGAGGAACTTCGAGATAAAGAGGATTGACACACAACTCGTGGGGACGGCAAGACTTGGACAGCAGCCCCTTGTCCTGCTGTCACCATAGTTACCCAGTGCCCAGTCAGCGACATGTAACACCCCTGTCCATGCCTACTCGTCCAAGTGTCTGTGGTGAAGTGCACCCTGTCACACACAGAGTTTCTCAAAGAAGCGGTGATGTTGTGTGCGACATGCTGGTGGAGTGCAGGCACACCTTTCTTTGAGAAGTAGTGCTGACTGGGCATCTGGTACTGGGGCACTGCGACGGACATAAGGTCTCGAAAATCCTCTGTGTCCACCAGGCGGAAAGGCAGCATTTCTGAAGCCAACAGCTTGCAGATGGTGAAATTCAACCTCTTAGCTTTCTCATGGCTAGGAGGAAATGGTCTTTTACTTGTCCACATCTGAGGGACCGAGGGCTGGCTGTTGTGCTTAGACGGGGTTGAGAAGGGTGTCCCCGGCAAACTGCCGGTCTGTGAGGAAGATGCAGGCAGACCTGTTAGGTTGCCTTGATCCAAAGGTGGTGCTATCGATGTCGGACAGCGCTGAACACCAGCTGGTGTTTCCATCTCCAAAGAAAATGATGACCTGCCAATCATGCTGGCTGTTGCGGCTAAAGAGGTAGAAGGTCTGCGTCCCAAAACAGGTGTGACTGCTGTCCCCCCATTCACAGAGTGTAGCGTCGGCGTCCCTGCCTCCTGCTAGGCAGGGACGCTGTTCCCCTCACCTCTCTGCTCCATGCCCGACGGCTTCCTTCCGCTCTGCTTGCAGCACCCGCTCTCCCACGGTCACTGTGCTTAGGGCGCGCGCGCGCGCGCGCTCCCCCTCTCTTAAAGGGGCCGCGCGCGTCGCCCTAAGGAGTCCCCGGCCAATGGCCGGAGGATCCCTCCATATATAAGGCACCTCCTCCAAAATGGAGGTGCCCGAGCAATGTTGTTGCACTGTTCACTACTCTGCTTCAGACCTCAGGTCCCGTTTCCAGTTACCTGCCAGTTTCCTGCCAGTTTGCTGTCTGATTCCTGCCTGTTATCCGCTTACCCGTTTGCTAGCCTGAGGTCCGACGGTCTGCCTTCCGACTCCTGTCAGTCTGTCTATGGACCAGCTAACCCGCTCACCTGGGAGCGCTCATCTGCTACCTGCCTGTTAGCCTACCTGGAGGCTCCGCCGTCACGTGCTGTGACCACCTGCCAGTCCAGAGACTCTTGCCCGCTCACCTGGGAGCGCTCATCTGCTACCTGCCTGTTAGCCTACCTGGAGGCTCCGCCGTCACGTGCTGTGACCACCTGCCAGTCCAGAGACTCTTGCCCGCTCACCTGGGAGCGCTCATCTGCTACCTGCCTGTTAGCCTACCTGGAGGCTCCGCCGTCATGTGCCGTGACCACCTGCCAGTCCAGAGACTCTTGCCCGCTCACCTGGGAGTGCTCATCTGCTACCTGCCTGTTAGCCTACCTGGAGGCTCCGCCGTCACATGCTGTGACCACCTGCTTATCCAGAGACTCTCGCCTGCTCACCTGGGAGCACTCATCTGCCATCTGCCTGCTAGCCTACCTGGAGGCTCAGCCATCACAGGTCGTACCTGCCCGTTTACCCAGAGACTGTCCCGGTCACTTGCTGTGACCTCCTGCCCGTTTACCCAGAGACTGTCCCGGTCACTTGCCGTGACCTCCTGCCCGTTCACCCATAGACTGTCCCGGTCACTTGCTGTGACCTCCTGCCCGTTTACCCAGAGACTGTCCCGGTCACTTGCCGTGACCTCCTGCCCGTTTACCCAGAGACTGTCCCGGTCACCTGCTATGACTGCCTGCCTGTCTTCCCTGGTCGCCACCCGCTTCCTTACAAGGACCGCCCCCTTGTATAAGTTGCTCAGAGGTTCTGCCTCCCAGACCCGTTACACAGAGGATGAAGAGGCCGCAGATACATAAGATGTGGCAGACGGTGGTCGGCCCGGCCGGCTAGGCCGCATTGTAGCACAGTGAGCTTCCCACTGCAACTTATGCTTCATATCCATTCGCCGGTTCATGCATGAAGTACTCAAACTATGTATTTTTTGGCCTGTACTTAGCTTTTGCTGACAAATGTTACAGATAACACGAGTTGGGTCATCTTTATCGATCTGGAAAAATGCCCAGGCTATGCAAGGCTTAGCACCCATGCGACCTGAAGAGCCACCACGACTTGTGGTCAGAGGCAGAGTTGTGTTTGAGGATGCAGTTGTTGACGTGCTTCCAGTACTACGTCTCTGTCCAGGAAGGAGCAACCTGACCTCGTCGTCACTAGCATCCTCCTCCACCTCCTCTGCTGACCTCATCGACTGGCTGACTGTGGGTTGACAGTAAGTGGGATCTCCAACCTCGTCATCATCACTCTGTGTGTTATCATACCCGTCGTCCTCAGAGCCAACCTCTTCCTGCCCTGACAAAAAACTCAAGTTGTCGCTTCAATCAGGTATTTGAGTCTCATCATCGTCTTCCTCATTGTCTCCACCAACAGGAGTTACAGTTTGGGAATGAGGGTCTACATTATGGTCAGAACCTTCTGCGTCTGGTCCTGGATCCGACTCATAAAGATTCTGGGCATCAGTGCAGATCATTTCCTCGTCTGGATTCACAGAAGCTCTGGAGCCGACCTCTGATTCCCAGGCTATAGTATGAGTAAACAGCTCTGCAGACTCAACCATCTGTTCTACCCCATACTCAAAGGGGCAGCTGGAGACTTGGGAGCTGTGAGGAAGCAAGTGCGATTGGGGTGACACCTCTGATGACTGGAGTATTTGTGATGTTGAAGTTGAGGTGGAGGAGAGCCCACTTAAAGGAGCACTTGATATCCGTTGAATCACCTTCTGTTTTTGTGCCTCATCTGGAATTTGTAGCGATTGGCGTGGAAGTAAGAAAGGAATCTTATCACATTGTCCGCTAAAAGAAGTAGACATCTTAGTTTGGCTGGAAGATGGTCTTTCTTCTGCAGATGTTACTGTTGCTTTAACACCTACCCCACGGACACAACCTTTTTTTCCCTTCCCAACACGCCTATTCCCCTATCCACCAGCAGCAGGCCTTTTTCCACTCATTTTGGTGGTTAACTAATTAACAACTCTGGAGTTGTTTGCACAAAAAACAATGGAAGGGAACCGAGCAGAGCTGAGTGGCCAAACTGTGGAATTAGCCCAAAAGAATTGGCTGGGCTAGATGCAGATAAAAATTATTTTGAATTTGCAACCTGGAGGAGGTTAGTATAGATGGACTAATAGAACAAGTCCCACACACTGCTACAAGCCAAAATATTTTTTCAGAGCTAGATGCAGATAAAAATTATATTGAATTTGCAACCTGGTGGAGGTTAGTATAGATGGACTAATAGAACAGGTCCCACACACTGCTACAAGCCAAAATATTTTTTCAGAGCTAGATGCAGATAAAAATTATAATGAATTTGCAACCTGGTGAAGGTTAGTATAGATGGACGAATAGAACAAGTCCCACACACTGCTACAAGCCAAAATATTTTTTCAGAGCTAGATGCAGATAAAAATGATATTGAATTTGCAACCTGGTGGAGGTTAGTATAGGTGGACTAATATAACAAGTCCCACACACTGCTGCAAGACAAAATATTTTTTCAGAGCTAGATGTAGATAAAAATTATTTTGAACTTTCAACCTGGTGGAGGTTAGTGTAGATGGACTAATAGAACAAGTCCCACACACTGCTACAAGCCGAAATATTTTTTCAGAGCTAGATGCGGATATAAATTATATTGAATTTGCAACCTGGTGGAGGTTAGTATAGATGGACTAATAGAATAAGTCCCACACACTGCTATAAGCCAAAATATTTTTTCAGAGCTAGATGGAGATAAAAATTATTTTGAATTTGCAACCTGGTGGAGGTTAGTATAGATGGACTAATAGAACAAGTCCCACAGACTGCTAGAAGCTGAAATATTTTTTCAGAGCTAGATGCAGATAAAAATTATATTGAATTTGCAACCTGGTGGAGGTTAGCATAGATGGACTAATAGAACAAGTCCCACACACTGCTACAAGCCGAAATATTTTTTCAGAGCTAGATGCAGATAAAAATTATATTGAATTTGCAACCTGGTGGAGGTTAGTATAGATGGACTAATAGAACAAGTCCCACACAGTGGTACAAGCCAAAATATTTTTTTCAGAGCTAGATGCAGATAAAAATTATATTGAATTTGCAACCTGGTGGAGGTTAGTATAGATGGACTAATAGAACAAGTCCCACACACTGCTACAAGCCAAAATATTTTTTCAGAGCTAGATGTAGATAAAAATTATTTTGAACTTGCACCCTGCTGGAGGTTAGTATAGATGGACTAATAGAACAAGTCCCACACACTGCTAGAAGCCAAAATATTTTTTCAGAGCTAGATGCAGATAAAAATTATTTTGAATTTGCAACCTGGTGGAGGTTAGAATAGATGGACTAATAGAACATGTCCCACACACTGCTACAAGCCGAAGCCCAAATATTTTTTGAGAGCTAGATGCAGATAAAAATTATATTGAATTTGCAACCTGGTGGAGGTTAGTATAGATGGACTAATAGAACAAGTCCCACACACTGCTAGAAGCTGAAATATTTTTTCAGAGCTAGATGCAGATAAAAATTATATTGAATTTGCAACCTGGTGGAGGTTAGCATAGATGGACTAATAGAACAAGTCCCACACACTGCTAGAAGCCGAAATATTTTTTCAGAGCTAGATGCAGATAAAAATTATTTTGAATTTGCAACCTGGTGGAGGTTAGTATAGATGTACTAATAGAACAAGTCCCACACATTACTACAAGCTGAAATATTTTTTCAGAGCTAGATGCAGATAAAAATTATATTGAATTTGCAACCTGGTGGAGGTTAGTATAGATGGACTAATAGAACAAGTCCCACACACTGCTACAAGCCAAAATATTTTTTCAGAGCTAGATGCAGATAAATATTATATTGAATTTGCAACCTGGTGGAGCTTAGTATAGATGGACTAATAGACCAAGTCCCACACACTGCTACAAGCCGAAATATTTTTTCAGAGCTAGATGCAGATAAAAATTATATTGAATTTGCAACCTGGTGGAGGTTCGCATAGATGGACTAATAGAACAAGTCCCACACACTTCTACAAGCCGAAATATTTTTCAGAGCTAGATGCAGATAAAAATTATATTGAATTTGCAACCTGGTGGAGGTTAGTATAGATGGACTAATAGAACAAGTCCCACACACTGCTACAAGCCGAAGCCCAAATATTTTTCAGAGCTAGATGCAGATAAAAATTATATTTAATTTGCAACCTGGTGAAGGTTAGTATAGATGGACTAATAGAACAAGTCCCACACACTGCTACAAGCCGAAATATTTTTTCAGAGCTAGATGCAGATAAAAATTATATTGAAATTGCAACCTGGTGGAGTTTAGTATAGATGGACTAATAGAACAAGTAGCACACACTGCTACAAGCCGAAATATTTTTTCAGAGCTAGATGCAGATAAAAATTATATTGAATTTGCAACCTGGTGGAGGTTGGTATAGATGGACTTATAGAACAAGTCCCACATACTGCTACAAGCCGAAATATTTTTTCAGAGCAAGGTGCAGATAAAAATTATATTGAATTTGCAACCTGGTGGAGATTAGTATAGATAGACTAATAGGACAAGTCCCACACACTGCTACAAGTCGAAATATTTTTTCAGAGCTAGATGCAGATAAAAATTATATTGAATTTGCAACCTGGTGGAGGTTAGTATAGATGGACTAATAGAACAAGTCCCACACACTGCTACAAGCCAAAATATTTTTTTCAGAGCTAGATGTAGATAAAAATTATTTTGAACTTGCACCCTGCTGGAGGTTAGTATAGATGGACTAATAGAACAAGTCCCACACACTGCTAGAAGCCAAAATATTTTTTCAGAGCTAGATGCAGATAAAAATTATTTTGAATTTGCAACCTGGTGGAGGTTAGAATAGATGGACTAATAGAACATGTCCCACACACTGCTACAAGCCGAAGTCCAAATATTTTTTGAGAGCTAGATGCAGATAAAAATTATATTGAATTTGCAACCTGGTGGAGGTTAGTATAGATGGACTAATAGAACAAGTCCCACACACTGCTAGAAGCTGAAATATTTTTTCAGAGCTAGATGCAGATAAAAATTATATTGAATTTGCAACCTGGTGGAGGTTAGCATAGATGGACTAATAGAACAAGTCCCACACACTGCTAGAAGCCGAAATATTTTTTCAGAGCTAGATGCAGATAAAAATTATTTTGAATTTGCAACCTGGTGGAGGTTAGTATAGATGTACTAATAGAACAAGTCCCACACATTGCTACAAGCTGAAATATTTTTTCAGAGCTAGATGCAGATAAAAATTATATTGAATTTGCAACCTGGTGGAGGTTAGTATAGATGGACTAATAGAACAAGTCCCACACACTGCTACAAGCCAAAATATTTTTTCAGAGCTAGATGCAGATAAATATTATATTGAATTTGCAACCTGGTGGAGCTTAGTATAGATGGACTAATAGACCAAGTCCCACACACTGCTACAAGCCGAAATATTTTTTCAGAGCTAGATGCAGATAAAAATTATATTGAATTTGCAACCTGGTGGAGGTTCGCATAGATGGACTAATAGAACAAGTCCCACACACTTCTACAAGCCGAAATATTTTTCAGAGCTAGATGCAGATAAAAATTATATTGAATTTGCAACCTGGTGTAGGTTAGTATAGATGGACTAATAGAACAAGTCCCACACACTGCTACAAGCCGAAGCCCAAATATTTTTCAGAGCTAGATGCAGATAAAAATTATATTGAATTTGCAACCTGGTGAAGGTTAGTATAGATGGACTAATAGAACAAGTCCCACACACTGCTACAAGCCGAAATATTTTTCAGAGCTAGATGCAGATAAAAATTATATTGAAATTGCAACCTGGTGGAGTTTAGTATAGATGGACTAATAGAACAAGTAGCACACACTGCTACAAGCCGAAATATTTTTTCAGAGCTAGATGCAGATAAAAATTATATTGAATTTGCAACCTGGTGGAGGCTGGTATAGTTGGACTTATAGAACAAGTCCCACATACTGCTACAAGCCGAAATATTTTTTCAGAGCAAGATGCAGATAAAAATTATATTGAATTTGCAACCTGGTGGAGATTAGTATAGATAGACTAATAGGACAAGTCCCACACACTGCTACAAGTCGAAATATTTTTTCAGAGCTAGATGCAGATAAAAATTATATTGAATTTGCAACCTGGTGGAGGTTAGTATAGATGGACTAATAGAACAAGTCCCACACACTGCTACAAGCCAAAATATTTTTTTCAGAGCTAGATGCAGATAAAAATTATTTTGAACTTGCACCCTGCTGGAGGTTAGTATAGATGGACTAATAGAACA
Organism: Phyllobates terribilis; assembly: GCF_046119375.1. Taxonomy (NCBI): domain Eukaryota; kingdom Metazoa; phylum Chordata; class Amphibia; order Anura; family Dendrobatidae; genus Phyllobates; species Phyllobates terribilis. The sequence continues at coordinate 119,889,516 of NW_027362762.1, read as the reverse complement.
AGTCCCACACACTGCTAGAAGCCAAAATATTTTTTCAGAGCTAGATGCAGATAAAAATTATTTTGAATTTGCAACCTGGTGGAGGTTAGAATAGATGGACTAATAGAACATGTCCCACACACTGCTACAAGCCGAAGCCCAAATATTTTTTGAGAGCTAGATGCAGATAAAAATTATATTGAATTTGCAACCTGGTGGAGGTTAGTATAGATGGACTAATAGAACCAGTCCCACACACTGCTAGAAGCTGAAATATATTTTCAGAGCTAGATGCAGATAAAAATTATATTGAATTTGCAACCTGGTGGAGGTTAGCATAGATGGACTAATAGAACAAGTCCCACACACTGCTACAAGCCGAAATATTTTTTCAGAGCTAGATGCAGATAAAAATTATTTTGAATTTGCAACCTGGTGGAGGTTAGTATAGATGTACTAATAGAACAAGTCCCACACATTGCTACAAGCTGAAATATTTTTTCAGAGCTAGATGCAGATAAAAATTATATTGAATTTGCAACCTGGTGGAGGTTAGTATAGATGGACTAATAGAACAAGTCCCACACACTGCTACAAGCCAAAATATTTTTTCAGAGCTAGATGCAGATAAATATTATATTGAATTTGCAACCTGGTGGAGCTTAGTATAGATGGACTAATAGACCAAGTCCCACACACTGCTACAAGCCGAAATATTTTTTCAGAGCTAGATGCAGATAAAAATTATATTGAATTTGCAACCTGGTGGAGGTTCGCATAGATGGACTAATAGAACAAGTCCCACACACTTCTACAAGCCGAAATATTTTTTAGAGCTAGATGCAGATAAAAATTATATTGAATTTGCAACCTGGTGGAGGTTAGTATAGATGGACTAATAGAACAAGTCCCACACACTGCTACAAGCCGAAGCCCAAATATTTTTCAGAGCTAGATGCAGATAAAAATTATATTGAATTTGCAACCTGGTGGAGGTTGGTATAGATGGACTTATAGAACAAGTCCCACATACTGCTACAAGCCGAAATATTTTTTCAGAGCAAGATGCAGATAAAAATTATATTGAATTTGCAACCTGGTGGAGATTAGTATAGATAGACTAATAGGACAAGTCCCACACACTGCTACAAGTCGAAATATTTTTTCAGAGCTAGATGCAGATAAAAATTATATTGAATTTTCAACCTGGTGGAGGTTAGTATAGATGAACTAATAGAACAAGTCCCACACACTGCTACAAGCCGAAATATTTTTTCAGAGCTAGATGCAGATAAAAATTATTTTGAATTTGCAACCTGGTGGAGGTTAGTATAGATGGACTAATAGAACAAGTCCCACACACTGCTAGAAGCCGAAGCCCAAATATTTTTTCAGAGCTAGATGCAGATAAATATTATATTGAATTTGCAACCTGGTGGAGGTTAGTATACATGGACTAATAGAACAAGTCCCATACACTGTTACAAGTCAAAATATTTTTTCAGAGCTAGATGCAGATAAAAATTATATTCAATTTGCAACCTGGTGGAGGTTAGTATAGATGGACTAATAGACCAAGTCCCACACAGTGCTACAAGCCGAAATATTTTTTCAGAGCTAGATGCAGATAAAAATTATATTGAATTTGCAACCTGGTGGAGGTTAGCATAGATGGACTAATAGAACAAGTTCCACACAGTGCTAGAAGCCGAAATATTTTTTCAGAGCTAGATGCAGATAAAAATTATTTTGAATTTGCAACCTGGTGGAGGTTAGAATAGATGGACTAATAGAACATGTCCCACACACTGCTACAAGCCGAAGCCCAAATATTTTTTGAGAGCTAGATGCAGATAAAAATTATATTGAATTTGCAACCTGGTGGAGGTTAGTATAGATGGACTAATAGAACAAGTCCCACACACTGTTATAAGCCAAAATATTTTTTCAGAGCTAGATGCAGATAAAAATGATATTGAATTTGCAACCTGGTGAAGTTTAGTATAGATGGACTAATAGAACAAGTCCCACACACTGTTACAAGCCGAAATATTTTTTCAGAGCTAGATGCAGATAAAAATTATTTTGAATTTGCAACCTGGTGGAGGTTAGTATAGATGAACTAATAGAACAAGTCCCACACACTGCTACAAGCCGAAATATTTTTTCAGAGCTAGATGCAGATAAAAATTATATTGAATTTGCAACCTGGTGGAGGTTAGTATAGATGGACTAATAGAACAAGTCCCACACACTGCTACAAGCCGAAGCCCAAATATTTTTTCAGAGCTTGATGCAGATAAAAATAATATTGAATTTGCAACCTCGTGGAGGTTTGTGTAGATAGACTAATAAAACAAGTCCCACACACTGCTACAAGCCGAAATATTTTTCAGAGCAAGATGCAGGTAAAAATTATATTGAATTTGCAACCTGGTGGAGGTTAGTATAGATGGACTAATAGAACAAGTCCCACACACCGCTACAAGCCGAAGCCCAAATATTTTTTGAGAGCCAGATGCAGATAAAAATTATATTGAATTTGCAACCTGGTGGAGGTTAGTATAGATGGACTAATAGAACAAGTCCCACACACTGCTACAAGCCAAAATATTTTTTCAGAGCTAGATGCAGATAAAAATTATTTTGAATTTGCAACCTGGTGGAGGTTAGTATAGATGGACTAATAGAACAAGTCCCACACACTGCTACAAGCTGAAATATTTTTTCAGAGCTAGATGCAGATAAAAATTATACTGAATTTGCAACCTGGTGGAGGTTAGTATAGATGGACTAATTGTTATGTTCTGCTACCAGAGCTAAGGAAAGAGAGGAGATCTGTCCCTACGATAGAACTCAGCTGAATCCCTACGATGTAACAGGGAACCTGATCCTGCGATCAGACCTGCTAAAGTCCTAAGCTAGTCTGTACGGAGACCTATAGATGTGGGGAAGGAATCCCTACAAGTACTAAGGACTGGGAGGAAAATGGGACACCTCCTAACAGAAATAGTAGCAGACAGACGAACAAACAAAATATATAGAACATAGAGGTCCGTAGACCAAGCAAACTAACAGAGTTAGATACAGAGCACAGGCTAGCTAGAAAGTAGTTATACAATGAAGTCCAGCAAAGCCAGAAGGGCGGAGCAGGATTAAATAGGCCAACAAGGTCATGTGACCAGCAAAGGAAAAAACCTAAGAGCAAGGTTCTAACAGTACCCCCCCTTCTAAGAGGATCCTCCGGATCCCCTAGGACCAGGCTTATCAGGAAATCTCCTGTGAAACACTCTGATAAGTCTGGACGCGGAAACATCATCTGACCTCACCCAAGAGTTATCCTCGGGTCCGAAACCTTTCCAGGCCACAAGATACTGCAAACTACCTCTATACCGTCTAGAGTTAAGGATGCGAGAAATTTCATATTCCCCGTCCTCCACCACCGGAGGAACAGAGGCAGAGGCGTCACCATCCGACACAACAGCTTTTTTTAACAGAGAGACATGAAATACCGGATTAATTCTCCAGGAGGTAGGAACCTCCAACCTAACAGCAGATTGGTTGACAACCTGAAGCACCTTAAAGGGCCCTACAAACTTGGGACCCAATTTCTTAGAAGGAATCCTCAACCGCAGATTCCTAGAGGACAACCAGACCATGTCACCAACAGCGAACAAAACCTCCTGTCGTTTCCTATCAAAATAGTCTTTAGATTTTCTGTTGGCCTCCTGAAGATTACCACGCACATCCGTCCAAACTCTCTCCAAATCACCGGAAAAATTCTCCTCCTCAGGCATGGCAGATCCCAACTTGGAGAACGACCCAAACGACGGATGTCTCCCAGAACAACAAAAAAAAGGCGAACAACCAGCAGAAGAAGATGTATGATTGTTCAGAGCAAATTCAGCAAGTGGCAGAAACTCAGACCACCCCTCTTGATTGTCTGCCACAAAACAACGCAAGAACTGCTCAACATCCTGGTTTTTCCTTTCTGTCTGGCCATTAGATTCAGGATGATATCCGGACGAGAATGACAAATGAACTCCCAACCTGTCACAAAAGGCACGCCAAAAACGAGCCACGAACTGAGGACCCCTATCAGAAACAATGTCAGTAGGAACGCCATGAAGTCTGACAATTTCCTTGACAAAGGCCTTAGCGAGAGTTTTAGCGCAGGGCAGTTTGACGAAGGGAACCAAGTGACACATCTTGCTAAAATGGTCCACGACCACCCAGATGACAGTAAAACCCTCAGAGGGGGGAAGGTCAGTTATAAAGTCCATAGCCAAATGTGTCCAAGGAGCACTGGGAACCTCCAAAGGACAAAGCAACCCCGCAGCAGGAGTATGTGAGGACTTAGATTTAGCACATATAGTACATTGACGCACCCACTTAATGACTTCCTTCTGCCATCCAGGCCACCAAAAACTGCGACCCACCAGTCTCTTGGTCTCAGAGATTCCGGGATGACCTGCCAACCGAGATTCGTGACACTCAACAAACAAATCTCTCCTAAAGGTCCCAGGCACAAACAACCTCCCATGAGGAGTGTTAGATGGGGCATTCTCCTGTGCTTTAAGAATCTCATCTTCCAAAACGGAGTCCAAAGCAGCTATCACAACACTTTCTTGTAAAATGTTCTCCTCTTTCTCAGCACCGACTATGGGAGAAAAACTGCGAGACAAGGCATCCGCCTTAACATTCTTAGTACCAGGGATGTAAGTAACGGAGAAATTAAACCGCGAGAAAAACAGTGCCCACCTAGCCTGACGGGCATTCAGGCGCTTGCCAGCATCAAGATATATCAGATTTTTATGATCCGTAAGAACCTGAACGGGAAATTCCGCACCTTCCAAGAAGTGGCGCCAGTGTTCAAATGCGAGTTTAATAGCCAATAATTCCCGATTACCAATATCGTAATTCAGTTCAGTCTCCGAAAATTTTTTTGAAAAAAAGGCACAGGGATGTAATCCATCCCCGTTATCCTGAGACAATACTGCGCCAACCCCCACAGAGGAAGCATCAACCTCAACCAAAAACGGCTTAGTCACATCAGGCTGCATAAGGATGGGAGCAGAGGTGAACCTCTCCTTGAGATACACAAAAGCTTCAATGGCCTCAGAAGACCACTGAACCGCATCAGCACCTTTCCTGGTGAGATCGGTCAGAGGTTTGACAATACTAGAAAAATTTTTTATGAATTTTCTGTAATAATTGGCGAAACCCAAAAACATCTGTATCGATTTCAAACCAATAGGCCTAGGCCATTCCTGTACAGCTTGAACTTTAACCGGGTCCATCTCAAAACCTTCGCTGGAGATAATGTAACCCAAAAAACTGATTCTCTGTACAGCGAACTCACATTTCTCCAGCTTAGCAAAAAGCGAATTGTCCATTAATAACTGTAATACCTCACGTACGCTCCGCCAATGAGACTCCAGATCCGGCGAATAAATCAAAATGTCATCCAAATACACAACCACATTTTTGCCGATCAAAGGTCTAAGGATGTCATTAATAAGATTCTGAAAAAATGCAGGAGCATTAGTAAGACCAAAAGGCATAACCAGGTTCTCAAAATGACCCACAGGAGTGTTAAAAGCAGTCTTCCATTCATCACCCTCCTTCATGCGCAACAGATTGTATGCCCCCTTAAGGTCAATTTTAGAGAACCACTTGGCCCCCATTAACTGGTTAAACAGATCAGGAATCAATGGCAGTGGGTAAGGATTGCGTACAGTAATTTTGTTAATCTCACGAAAATCCAGACAAGGACGTAAACCGCCGTCCTTTTTTTTTACAAAAAAAAATCCAACCGCCACAGGAGACTTAGAGGGCCTAATGTGACCGGCGGCCAAACTTGTCTGTATGTATTCCTCCAAAGCCTTCCTCTCAGGAATAGTAAGGTTAAATAAACGACTTTTAGGAAGAGTCGCTCCAGGGACAAATTCAATAGAACAATCATAGTCTCTATGGGGAGGCAAAACCTGCGATTCCTTCTCAGAAAAAACTCTCCAAAAATCCTGAATAGGAACAGGCAATTCTCCCCTATCCAAAGCTGCAATACGCCCGTTACAACACTTGTCATAACATTTATGGCTCCAGGATTTAATTTCACTGGTAGACCAATCCAGTACAGGATTGTGAAATTTTAACCAGGGCAATCCCAATATTACTGGAGAAGGCAAGTTATTCAAAACTACCAAATCCAATTTCTCATGGTGAACACCATTAATAGTGAGAGGAAATTCACAGACCTTGAGAGTAATATTCTTCAAAGGGGAACCATCCACAGAAACCACAGCAATGGGGGATGATAAAGGTTCGGGTTTTAAATTGAGTCTTTCCAAGAATCCCCCATCAATTACATTCAGAGTAGACCCACAATCAACAAACACCCGAAATTCCATTAATTTTTCCTGAGCAATCGTGGAAGCAGCTAAAAATACACCCTTGGAATTTAAACAGGCAATACGGGCATGACTGACCATTTTTTTTTCTTTCTTCATACGAAGCTCACAGCCTTTAATCAAATGACCAGATTTTCCGCAATAGAAACACAAGCCTTCAGAAAATCGACGGTCTTTTTCTTGAGAGCGAGGTGCCACCGATCCAATCTCCATCGGTTCACCACTGTTAGTACACACATTCTCATAACCAGAAACTGACATAGCAGAGGATTTGCTCTCATTAACCCTTGCACGCAGTCTCCTATCCACCCGTATAGCTAATTGCATAGCCTGTTGCAAATCTTCAGGTGTAGGATAAGCAATTAGCAGGTCTTTAACCCTTTCATTGAGCCCAGCAAGAAATAGACTTTACAGAGCAGAATCGTTCCACCCTGTTTGAGTAGACCATCGACGGAAATGAGTACAATATTTTTCCACATTACCTGATCCCTGTTTCAAACGTCTCAACTCAGTCTCAGCTGATGCGACACGGTCAGGATCATCATATAATAGTCCCAAAGCAGAAAAAAAACTATCCACTGATCTGAAGCATGTATCACTAGGTTGCAAAGAAAAGGCCCACTCCTGAGGCTCTTTGCGCAAAAGTGACATTATGAACCCTATGCGCTGGGATTCATCCCCAGAGGACTTGGGTCTCAAACGAAAATACAATAAGCAAGCATTTTTAAATGAAAAAAATTCTCGGTGTTCACCAAAAAATAAATCCGGCAAACATACCTTAGGCTCCAAGAAATGTGCTCCAGGACAGTTACTCACGTGCTGACGGAGCTCGGCCACCTCTAGAGAGAGTCCCTGCAGGTGTTTAGCCAAATCCTGAACCGACACCATGATGGAACAGAAAAATCTTTCCTTAGAGAATTTGCAGGCTGGACTTACTGTTATGTTCTGCTACCAGAGCTAAGGAAAGAGAGGAGATCTGTCCCTACGATAGAACTCAGCTGAATCCCTATGATGTAACAGGGAACCTGATCCTGCGATCAGACCTGCTAAAGTCCTAAGCTAGTCTGTACGGAGACCTATAGATGTGGGGAAGGAATCCCTACAAGTACTAAGGACTGGGAGGAAAATGGGACACCTCCTAACAGAAATAGTAGCAGACAGACGAACAAACAAAATATATAGAACATAGAGGTCCGTAGACCAAGCAAACTAACAGAGTTAGATACAGAGCACAGGCTAGCTAGAAAGTAGTTATACAATGAAGTCCAGCAAAGTCAGAAGGGCGGAGCAGGATTAAATAGGCCAACAAGGTCATGTGACCGGCAAAGGAAAAAACCTAAGAGCAAGGTTCTAACACTAATAGAACAAGTCCCACAGACTGCTACAAGCCGAAATATTTTTTCAGAGCTAGATGCAGATAAAAATTATATTGAATTTTCAACCTGGTGGAGGTTAGTATAGATGGACTAATAGAACAAGTCCCACACACTACTACAAGCCGAAATATTTTTTCAGAGCTAGATGCAGATAAAAATTATTTTAAATTTGCAACCTGGTGGAGGTTAGTATAGATGGACTAATAGAACAAGTCCCACACACTGCCACAAGCCCAAATATTTTTTCAGAGCTAGATGCAGATAAAAATTATATTGAATTTGCAACCTGGTGCAGGTTAGTATAGATGGACTAATAGAACAAGTCCCACACACTGCTACAAGCAAGAAATATTTTTTCAGAGCTAGATGCAGATAAAAATTATATTGAATTTGCAACCTGGTGGAGGTTAGTGTAGATGGACTAATAGAACAAGTCCCACACACTGCTACAAGCCAAAATATTTTTTCAGAGCTAGATGCAGATAAAAATTATTTTGAATTTGCAACCTGGTGAAGGTTAGTATAGATGGACTAATAGAACAAGTCCCACACACTGCTACAAGTCGAAGCCCAAATATTTTTTCAGAGCTTGATGCAGATAAAAATTATATTGAATTTGCAACCTCGTGGAGGTTAGTATAGATGGACTAATAAAACAAGTCCCACACACTGCTACAAGCCGAAATATTTTTCAGAACTAGATGCAGATAAAAATTATATTGAATTTGCAACCTGGTGGAGGTTAGTATAGATGGACTAATAGAACAAGTCTCACACACTGCTACAAGCCGAAGCCCAAATATTTTTTGAGAGCTAGATGCAGATAAAAATTATATTGAATTTGCAACCTGGTGGAGGTTAGTATAGATGGACTAATAGAACAAGTCCCACACACTGCTACAAGCCGAAATATTTTTTCAGAGCTAGATGTGGCTAAAAATTATTTTGAATTTGCAACCTGGTGGGGGTTAGTATAGATGGACTAATAGAACAAGTCCCACACACTGCTACAAGCCGAAATATTTTTTCAGAGCTAGATGCAGATAAAAATTATATTAAATTTGCAACCTGGTGGAGGTTAGTATAGATGGACTAATAGAACAAGTCCCACACACTGCTACAAGCCAAAATATTTTTTCAGAGCTAGATGCAGATAAAAATTATTTTGAATTTGCAACCTGGTGGAGGTTAGTATAGATGGACTAATAGAACAAGTCCCACACACTGCTACAAGCTGAAATATTTTTTCAGAGCTAGATGCAGATAAAAATTATATTGAATTTGCAACCTGGTGGAGGTTAGTATAGATGGACTAATAGAACAAGTCCCACACACTGCTAGAAGCTGAAATATTTTTTCAGAGCTAGATGCAGATAAAAATTATATTGAATTTGCAACCTGGTGGAGGTTAGTATAGATGGACTAATAGAACAAGTCCCACACACTGCTACAAGCCGAAGCCCAAATATTTTTTGAGAGCCAGATGCAGATAAAAATTATATTGAATTTGCAACCTGGTGGAGGTTAGTATAGATGGACTAATAGAACAAGTCCCACACACTGCTACAAGCCGAAATATTTTTTCAGAGCTAGATGCAGATAAAAATTATTTTGAATTTGCAACCTGGTGGAGGTTAGTATAGATGGACTAACAGAACAAGTCCCACACACTGCTACAAGCTGAAATATTTTTTCAGAGCTAGATGCAGATAAAAATTATATTGAAATTGCAACCTGGTGGAGGTTAGTATAGATGGACTAATAGAACAAGTCCCACACACTGCTACAAGCAAGAAATATTTTTTCAGAGCTAGATGCAGATAAAAATTATATTGAATTTGCAACCTGGTGGAGGTTAGTGTAGATGGACTAATAGAACAAGTCCCACACACTGCTACAAGCCAAAATATTTTTTCAGAGCTAGATGCAGATAAAAATTATTTTGAATTTGCAACCTGGTGAAGGTTAGTATAGATGGACTAATAGAACAAGTCCCACACACTGCTACAAGTCGAAGCCCAAATATTTTTTCAGAGCTTGATGCAGATAAAAATTATATTGAATTTGCAACCTCGTGGAGGTTAGTATAGATGGACTAATAAAACAAGTCCCACACACTGCTACAAGCCGAAATATTTTTCAGAACTAGATGCAGATAAAAATTATATTGAATTTGCAACCTGGTGGAGGTTAGTATAGATGGACTAATAGAACAAGTCCCACACACTGCTACAAGCCGAAGCCCAAATATTTTTTGAGAGCTAGATGCAGATAAAAATTATATTGAATTTGCAACCTGGTGGAGGTTAGTATAGATGGACTAATAGAACAAGTCCCACACACTGCTACAAGCCGAAATATTTTTTCAGAGCTAGATGTGGCTAAAAATTATTTTGAATTTGCAACCTGGTGGGGGTTAGTATAGATGGACTAATAGAACAAGTCCCACACACTGCTACAAGCCGAAATATTTTTTCAGAGCTAGATGCAGATAAAAATTATATTAAATTTGCAACCTGGTGGAGGTTAGTATAGATGGACTAATAGAACAAGTCCCACACACTGCTACAAGCCGAAATATTTTTTCAGAGCTAGATGCAGATAAAAATTATTTTGAATTTGCAACCTGGTGGAGGTTAGTATAGATGGACTAATAGAACAAGTCCCACACACTGCTACAAGCTAAAATATTTTTTCAGAGCTAGATGCAGATAAAAATTATATTGAATTTGCAACCTGGTGGAGGTTAGTATAGATGGACTAATAGAACAAGTCCCACACACTGCTACAAGCTGAAATATTTTTTCAGAGCTAGATGCAGATAAAAATTATATTGAATTTGCAACCTGGTGGAGGTTAGTATAGATGGACTAATAGAACAAGTCCCACACACTGCTACAAGCCGAAGCCCAAATATTTTTTGAGAGCCAGATGCAGATAAAAATTATATTGAATTTGCAACCTGGTGGAGGTTAGTATAGATGGACTAATAGAACAAGTCCCACACACTGCTACAAGCCGAAATATTTTTTCAGAGCTAGATGCAGATAAAAATTATTTTGAATTTGCAACCTGGTGGAGGTTAGTATAGATGGACTAACAGAACAAGTCCCACACACTGCTACAAGCTGAAATATTTTTTCAGAGCTAGATGCAGATAAAAATTATATTGAATTTGCAACCTGGTGGAGGTTAGTATAGATGGACTAATAGAACAAGTCCCACACACTGCTACAAGCTGAAATATTTTTTCAGAGCTAGATGCAGATAAAAATTATATTGAATTTTCAACCTGGTGGAGGTTAATATAGATGGACTAATAGAACAAGTCCCACACACTACTACAAGCCAAAATATTTTTTCAGAGCTAGATGCAGATAAAAATTATTTTGAATTTGCAACCTGGTGGAGGTTTGTATAGATGGACTAATAGAACAAGTCCCACACACTGCTACAAGCCCAAATATTTTTTCAGAGCTAGATGCAGATAAAAATTATATTGATTTTGCAACCTGGTGTAGCTTAGTATAGATGGACTAATAGAACAAGTCCCACACACTGCTACAAGCCCAAATATTTTTTCAGAAATAGATACAGATAAAAATAATATTGAATTTGCAACCTCGTGGAGGTTTGTATAGATAGACTAATAAAACAAGTCCCACACACTGCTACAAGCCGAAATATTTTTCAGAGCAAGATGCAGGTAAAAATTATATTGAATTTGCAACCTGGTGGAGGTTAGTATAGATGGACTAATAGAACAAGTCCCACACACCGCTACAAGCCGAAGCCCAAATATTTTTTGAGAGCCAGATGCAGATAAAAATTATATTGAATTTGCAACCTGGTGGAGGTTAGTATAGATGGACTAATAGAACAAGTCCCACACACTGCTACAAGCCAAAATATTTTTTCAGAGCTAGATGCAGATAAAAATTATTTTGAATTTGCAACGTGGTGGAGGTTAGTATAGATGGACTAATAGAACAAGTCCCACACACTGCTACAAGCTGAAATATTTTTTCAGAGCTAGATGCAGATAAAAATTGTACTGAATTTGCAACCTGGTGGAGGTTAGTATAGATGGACTAATAGAACAAGTCCCACACACTGCTACAAGCCGAAATATTTTTTCAGAGCTAGATGCAGATAAAAATTATATTGAATTTTCAACCTGGTGGAGGTTAGTATAGATGGACTAATAGAACAAGTCCCACACACTACTACAAGCCGAAATATTTTTTCAGAGCTAGATGCAGATAAAAATTATTTTGAATTTGCAACCTGGTGGAGGTTAGTATAGATGGACTAATAGAACAAGTCCCACACACTGCCACAAGCCCAAATATTTTTTCAGAGCTAGATACAGATAAAAATTATATTGAATTTGCAACCTGGTGCAGGTTAGTATAGATGGACTAATAGAACAAGTCCCACACACTGCTACAAGCAAGAAATATTTTTTCAGAGCTAGATGCAGATAAAAATTATATTGAATTTGCAACCTGGTGGAGGTTAGTGTAGATGGACTAATAGAACAAGTCCCACACACTGCTACAAGCCAAAATATTTTTTCAGAGCTAGATGCAGATAAAAATTATTTAGAATTTGCAACCTGGTGAAGGTTCGTATAGATGGACTAATAGAACAAGTCCCACACACTGCTACAAGTCGAAGCCCAAATATTTTTTCAGAGCTTGATGCAGATAAAAATTATATTGAATTTGCAACCTCGTGGAGGTTAGTATAGATGGACTAATAAAACAAGTCCCACACACTGCTACAAGCCGAAATATTTTTCAGAGCAAGATGCAGGTAAAAATTATATTGAATTTGCAACCTGGTGGAGGTTAGTATAGATGGACTAATAGAACAAGTCCCACACACTGCTACAAGCCGAAGCCCAAATATTTTTTGAGAGCCAGATGCAGTTAAAAATTATATTGAATTTGCAACCTGGTGGAGGTTAGTATAGATGGACTAATAGAACAAGTCCCACACACTGCTACAAGCCAAAATATTTTTTCAGAGCTAGATGCAGATAAAAATTATTTTGAATTTGCAACCTGGTGGAGGTTAGTATAGATGGACTAATAGAACAAGTCCCACACACAGCTACAAGCTGAAATATTTTTTCAGAGCTAGATGCAGATAAAAATTATACTGAATTTGCAACCTGGTGGAGGTTAGTATAGATGGACTAATAGAACAAGTCCCACACACTGCTACAAGCCGAAATATTTTTTCAGAGCTAGATGCAGATAAAAATTATATTGAATTTTCAACCTGGTGGAGGATAATATAGATGGACTAATAGAACAAGTCCCACACACTACTACAAGCCGAAATATTTTTTCAGAGCTAGATGCAGATAAAAATTATTTTGAATTTGCAACCTGGTGGAGCTTAGTATAGATGGACTAATAGAACAAGTCCCACACACTGCCACAAGCCCAAATATTTTTTCAGAGCTAGATACAGATAAAAATTATATTGAATTTCCAACCTGGTGCAGGTTAGTATAGATGGACTAATAGAACAAGTCCCACACACTGCTACAAGCAAGAAATATTTTTTCAGAGCTAGATGCAGATAATAATTATATTGAATTTTCAACCTGGTGGAGGTTAGTGTAGATGGACTAATAGAACAAGTCCCACACACTGCTACAAGTCGAAGCACAAATATTTTTTCAGAGCTTGATGCAGATAAAAATTATATTGAATTTGCAACCTCGTGGAGGTTAGTATAGAAGGACTAATAAAACAAGTCCCACACACTGCTACAAGCCAAAATATTTTTCAGAACTAGATGCAGATAAAAATTATATTGAATTTGCAACCTGGTGGAGGTTAGTATAGATGGACTAATAGAACAAGTCCCACACACTGCTACAAGCCGAAGCCCAAATATTTTTTGAGAGCTAGATGCAGATAAAAATTATATTGAATTTGCAACCTGGTGGAGGTTAGTATAGATGGACTAATAGAACAAGTCCCACACACTGCTACAAGCCGAAATATTTTTTCAGAGCTAGATGCGGATAAAAATTATTTTGAATTTGCAACCTGGTGGGGGTTAGTATAGATGGACTAATAGAACAAGTCCCACACACCGCTACAAGCCGAAGCCCAAATATTTTTTGAGAGCCAGATGCAGATAAAAATTATATTGAATTTGCAACCTGGTGGAGGTTAGTATAGATGGACTAATAGAACAAGTCCCACACACTGCTACAAGCCGAAATATTTTTTCAGAGCTAGATGCGGATAAAAATTATTTTGAATTTGCAACCTGGTGGGGGTTAGTATAGATGGACTAATAGAACAAGTCCCACACACTGCTACAAGCCGAAATATTTTTTCAGAGCTAGATGCAGATAAAAATTATATTGAATTTACAACCTGGTGGAGGTTAGTATAGATGGACTAATAGAACAAGTCCCACACACTGCCACAAGCCCAAATATTTTTTCAGAGCTAGATACAGATAAAAATTATATTGAATTTGCAACCTGGTGCAGGTTAGTATAGATTGACTAATAGAACAAGTCCCACACACTGCTACAAGCAAGAAATATTTTTTCAGAGCTAGATGCAGATAAAAATTATATTGAATTTGCAACCTGGTGGAGGTTAGTGTAGATGGACTAATAGAACAAGTTCCACACACTGCTACAAGCCAAAATATTTTTTCAGAGCTAGATGCAGATAAAAATTATATTTAATTTGCAACCTGGTGAAGGTTAGTATAGATGGACTTATAGAACAAGTCCCACACACTGCTACAAGTCGAAGCCCAAATATTTTTTCAGAGCTTGATGCAGATAAAAATTAAATTGAATTTGCAACCTCGTGGAGGTTAGTATAGATGGACTAATATAACAAGTCCCACACACTGCTACAAGCCGAAATATTTTTCACAGCAAGATGCAGGTAAAAATTATATTGAATTTGCAACCTGGTGGAGGTTAGTATAGATGGACTAATAGAACAAGTCCGACACACCGCTACAAGCCGAAGCCCAAATATTTTTTGAGAGCCAGATGCAGATAAAAATTATATTGAATTTGCAACCTGGTGGAGGTTAATATAGATGGACTAATAGAACAAGTCCCACACACTGCTACAAGCAAGAAATATTTTTTCAGAGCTAGATGCAGATAAAAATTATATTGAATTTGCAACCTGGTGGAGGTTAGTGTAGATGGACTAATAGAAAAAGTCCCACACACTGCTACAAGCCAAAATATTTTTTCAGAGCTAGATGCAGATAAAAATTATTTTGAATTTGCAACCTGGTGAAGGTTAGTATAGATGGACTAATAGAACAAGTCCCACACACTGCTACAAGTCGAAGCCCAAATATTTTTTCAGAGCTTGATGCAGATAAAAATTATATTGAATTTGCAACCTCGTGGAGGTTAGTATAGATGGACTAATAAAACAAGTCCCACACACTGCTACAAGCCAAAATATTTTTCAGAACTAGATGCAGATAAAAATTATATTGAATTTGCAACCTGGTGGAGGTTAGTATAGATGGACTAATAGAACAAGTCCCACACACTGCTACAAGCCGAAGCCCAAATATTTTTTGAGAGCTAGATGCAGATAAAAATTATATTGAATTTGCAACCTGGTGGAGGTTAGTATAGATGGACTAATAGAACAAGTCCCACACACTGCTACAAGCTGAAATATTTTTTCAGAGCTAGATGTGGCTAAAAATTATTTTGAATTTGCAACCTGGTGGGGGTTAGTATAGATGGACTAATAGAACAAGTCCCACACACTGCTACAAGCCGAAATATTTTTTCAGAGCTAGATGCAGATAAAAATTATATTAAATTTGCAACCTGGTGGAGGTTAGTATAGATGGACTAATAGAACAAGTCCCACACACTGCTACAAGCCGAAATATTTTTTCAGAGCTAGATGCAGATAAAAATTGTTTTGAATTTGCAACCTGGTGGAGGTTAGTATAGATGGACTAATAGAACAAGTCCCACACACTGCTACAAGCTGAAATATTTTTTCAGAGCTAGATGCAGATAAAAATTATATTGAATTTGCAACCTGGTGGAGGTTAGTATAGATGGACTAATAGAACAAGTCCCACACACTGCTACAAGCTGAAATATTTTTTCAGAGCTAGATGCAGATAAAAATTATATTGAATTTGCAACCTGGTGGAGGTTAGTATAGATGGACTAATAGAACAAGTCCCACACACTGCTGCAAGCCGAACCCCAAATATTTTTTGAGAGCCAGATGCAGATAAAAATTATATTGAATTTGCAACCTGGTGGAGGTTAGTATAGATGGACTAATAGAACAAGTCCCACACACTGCTACAAGCCGAAATATTTTTTCAGAGCTAGATGCAGATAAAAATTATTTTGAATTTGCAACCTGGTGGAGGTTAGTATAGATGGACTAATAGAACAAGTCCCACACACTACTACAAGCCAAAATATTTTTTCAGAGCTAGATGCAGATAAAAATTATTTTGAATTTGCAACCTGGTGGAGGTTTGTATAGATGGACTAATAGAACAAGTCCCACACACTGCTACAAGCCCAAATATTTTTTCAGAGCTAGATGCAGATAAAAATTATATTGATTTTGCAACCTGGTGTAGCTTAGTATAGATGGACTAATAGAACAAGTCCCACACACTGCTACAAGCCCAAATATTTTTTCAGAAATAGATACAGATAAAAATAATATTGAATTTGCAACCTCGTGGAGGTTTGTATAGATAGACTAATAAAACAAGTCCCACACACTGCTACAAGCCGAAATATTTTTCAGAGCAAGATGCAGGTAAAAATTATATTGAATTTGCAACCTGGTGGAGGTTAGTATAGATGGACTAATAGAACAAGTCCCACACACCGCTACAAGCCGAAGCCCAAATATTTTTTGAGAGCCAGATGCAGATAAAAATTATATTGAATTTGCAACCTGGTGGAGGTTAGTATAGATGGACTAATAGAACAAGTCCCACACACTGCTACAAGCCGAAATATTTTTTCAGAGCTAGATGCAGATAAAAATTATATTGAATTTTCAACCTGGTGGAGGTTAGTATAGATGAACTAATAGAACAAGTCCCACACACTACTACAAGCCGAAATATTTTTTCAGAGCTAGATGCAGATAAAAATTATTTTGAATTTGCAACCTGGTGGAGGTTAGTATAGATGGACTAATAGAACAAGTCCCACACACTGCCACAAGCCCAAATATTTTTTCAGAGCTAGATACAGATTATATTGAATTTGCAACCTGGTGGAGGTTAGTGTAGATGGACTAATAGAACAAGTCCCACACACTGCTACAAGCCGAAATATTTTTTCAGAGCTAGATGCAGATAAAAATTATATTGAATTTTCAACCTGGTGGAGGATAGCATAGATGGACTAATAGAACAAGTCCCACACACTACTACAAGCCGAAATATTTTTTCAGAGCTAGATGCAGATAAAAATTATTTTGAATTTGCAACCTGGTGGAGCTTAGTATAGATGGACTAATAGAACAAGTCCCACACACTGCCACAAGCCCAAATATTTTTTCAGAGCTAGATACAGATAAAAATTATATTGAATTTGCAACCTGGTGCAGGTTAGTATAGATGGACTAATAGAACAAGTCCCACACACTGCTACAAGTCGAAGCCCAAATATTTTTTCAGAGCTTGATGCAGATAAAAATTATATTGAATTTGCAACCTCGTGGAGGTTAGTATAGAAGGACTAATAAAACAAGTCCCACACACTGCTACAAGCCGAAATATTTTTCAGAACTAGATGCAGATAAAAATTATATTGAATTTGCAACCTGGTGGAGGTTAGTATAGATGGACTAATAGAACAAGTCCCACACACTGCTACAAGCCGAAGCCCAAATATTTTTTGAGAGCTAGATGCAGATAAAAATTATATTGAATTTGCAACCTGGTGGAGGTTAGTATAGATGGACTAATAGAACAAGTCCCACACACTGCTACAAGCCGAAATATTTTTTCAGAGCTAGATGCGGATAAAAATTATTTTGAATTTGCAACCTGGTGGGGGTTAGTATAGATGGACTAATAGAACAAGTCCCACACACTGCTACAAGCCGAAATATTTTTTCAGAGCTAGATGCAGATAAAAATTATATTGAATTTACAACCTGGTGGAGGTTAGTATAGATGGACTAATAGAACAAGTCCCACACACTGCCACAAGCCCAAATATTTTTTCAGAGCTAGATACAGATAAAAATTATATTGAATTTGCAACCTGGTGCAGGTTAGTATAGATTGACTAATAGAACAAGTCCCACACACTGCTACAAGCAAGAAATATTTTTTCAGAGCTAGATGCAGATAAAAATTATATTGAATTTGCAACCTGGTGGAGGTTAGTGTAGATGGACTAATAGAACAAGTCCCACACACTGCTACAAGCCAAAATATTTTTTCAGAGCTAGATGCAGATAAAAATTATATTTAATTTGCAACCTGGTGAAGGTTAGTATAGATGGACTAATAGAACAAGTCCCACACACTGCTACAAGTCGAAGCCCAAATATTTTTTCAGAGCTTGATGCAGATAAAAATTATATTGAATTTGCAACCTCGTGGAGGTTAGTATAGATGGACTAATAAAACAAGTCCCACACACTGCTACAAGCCGAAATATTTTTCAGAGTAAGATGCAGGTAAAAATTATATTGAATTTGCAACCTGGTGGAGGTTAGTATAGATGGACTAATAGAACAAGTCCGACACACCGCTACAAGCCGAAGCCCAAATATTTTTTGAGAGCCAGATGCAGATAAAAATTATATTGAATTTGCAACCTGGTGGAGGTTAGTATAGATGGACTAATAGAACAAGTCCCACACACTGCTACAAGCAAGAAATATTTTTTCAGAGCTAGATGCAGATAAAAATTATATTGAATTTGTAACCTGGTGGAGGTTAGTGTAGATGGACTAATAGAAAAAGTCCCACACACTGCTACAAGCCAAAATATTTTTTCAGAGCTAGATGCAGATAAAAATTATTTTGAATTTGCAACCTGGTGAAGGTTAGTATAGATGGACTAATAGAACAAGTCCCACACACTGCTACAAGTCGAAGCCCAAATATTTTTTCAGAGCTTGATGCAGATAAAAATTATATTGAATTTGCAACCTCGTGGAGGTTAGTATAGATGGACTAATAAAACAAGTCCCACACACTGCTACAAGCCGAAATATTTTTCAGAACTAGATGCAGATAAAAATTATATTGAATTTGCAACCTGGTGGAGGTTAGTATAGATGGACTAATAGAACAAGTCCCACACACTGCTACAAGCCGAAGCCCAAATATTTTTTGAGAGCTAAATGCAGATAAAAATTATATTGAATTTGCAACCTGGTGGAGGTTAGTATAGATGGACTAATAGAACAAGTCCCACACACTGCTACAAGCTGAAATATTTTTTCAGAGCTAGATGTGGCTAAAAATTATTTTGAATTTGCAACCTGGTGGCGGTTAGTATAGATGGACTAATAGAACAAGTCCCACACACTGCTACAAGCCGAAATATTTTTTCAGAGCTAGATGCAGATAAAAATTATATTAAATTTGCAACTTGGTGGAGGTTAGTATAGATGGACTAATAGAACAAGTCCCACACACTGCTACAAGCCGAAATATTTTCTCAGAGCTAGATGCAGATAAAAATTATTTTGAATTTGCAACCTGGTGGAGGTTAGTATAGATGGACTAATAGAACAAGTCCCACACACTGCTACAAGCTGAAATATTTTTTCAGAGCTAGATGCAGATAAAAATTATATTGAATTTGCAACCTGGTGGAGGTTAGTATAGATGGACTAATAGAACAAGACCCACACACTGCTACAAGCTGAAATATTTTTTCAGAGCTAGATGCAGATAAAAATTATATTGAATTTGCAACCTGGTGGAGGTTAGTATAGATGGACTAATAGAACAAGTCCCACACACTGCTGCAAGCCGAAGCCCAAATATTTTTTGAGAGCCAGATGCAGATAAAAATTATATTGAATTTGCAACCTGGTGGAGGTTACTATAGATGGACTAATAGAACAAGTCCCACACACTGCTACAAGCCGAAATATTTTTTCAGAGCTAGATGCAGATAAAAATTATTTTGAATTTGCAACCTGGTGGAGGTTAGTATAGATAGACTAATAGAACAAGTCCCACACACTGCTACAAGCTGAAATATTTTTTCAGAGCTAGATGCAGATAAAAATTATATTGAATTTGCAACCTGGTGGAGGTTAGTATAGATGGACTAATAGAACAAGTCCCACACACTGCTACAAGCCGAAGCCCAAATATTTTTTGAGAGCCAGATGCAGAAAAAAATTATATTGAATTTGCAACCTGGTGGAGGTTAGTATAGATGGACTAATAGAACAAGTCCCACACACTGCTACAAGCTGAAATATTTTTCAGAGCTAGATGCAGATAAAAATTATATTGAATTTTCAACCTGGTGGAGGTTAATATAGATGGACTAATAGAACAAGTCCCACACACTACTACAAGCCAAAATATTTTTTCAGAGCTAGATGCAGATAAAAATTATTTTGAATTTGCAACCTGGTGGAGGTTTGTATAGATGGACTAATAGAACAAGTCCCACACACTGCTACAAGCCCAAATATTTTTTCAGAGCTAGATGCAGATAAAAATTATATTGATTTTGCAACCTGGTGTAGCTTAGTATAGATGGACTAATAGAACAAGTCCCACACACTGCTACAAGCCTAAATATTTTTTCAGAAATAGATACAGATAAAAATAATATTGAATTTGCAACCTCGTGGAGGTTTGTATAGATAGACTAATAAAACAAGTCCCACACACTGCTACAAGCCGAAATATTTTTCAGAGCAAGATGCAGGTAAAAATTATATTGAATTTGCAACCTGGTGGAGGTTAGTATAGATGGACTAATAGAACAAGTCCCACACACCGCTACAAGCCGAAGCCCAAATATTTTTTGAGAGCCAGATGCAGATAAAAATTATATTGAATTTGCAACCTGGTGGAGGTTAGTATAGATGGACTAATAGAACAAGTCCCACACACTGCTACAAGCCAAAATATTTTTTCAGAGCTAGATGCAGATAAAAATTATTTTGAATTTGCAACCTGGTGGAGGTTAGTATAGATGGACTAATAGAACAAGTCCCACACACTGCTACAAGCTGAAATATTTTTTCAGAGCTAGATGCAGATAAAAATTGTACTGAATTTGCAACCTGGTGGAGGTTAGTATAGATGGACTAATAGAACAAGTCCCACACACTGCTACAAGCCGAAATATTTTTTCAGAGCTAGATGCAGATAAAAATTATATTGAATTTTCAACCTGGTGGAGGTTAGTATAGATGAACTAATAGAACAAGTCCCACACACTACTACAAGCCGAAATATTTTTTCAGAGCTAGATGCAGATAAAAATTATTTTGAATTTGCAACCTGGTGGAGGTTAGTATAGATGGACTAATAGAACAAGTCCCACACACTGCCACAAGCCCAAATATTTTTTCAGAGCTAGATACAGATAAAAATTATATTGAATTTGCAACCTGGTGCAGGTTAGTATAGATGGACTAATAGAACAAGTCCCACACACTGCTACAAGCAAGAAATATTTTTTCAGAGCTAGATGCAGATAAAAATTATATTGAATTTGCAACCTGGTGGAGGTTAGTGTAGATGGACTCATAGAACAAGTCCCACACACTGCTACAAGCCAAAATATTTTTTCAGAGCTAGATGCAGATAAAAATTATTTAGAATTTGCAACCTGGTGAAGTTTCGTATAGATGGACTAATAGAACAAGTCCCACACACTGCTACAAGTCGAAGCCCAAATATTTTTTCAGAGCTTGATGCAGATAAAAATTATATTGAATTTGCAACCTCGTGGAGGTTAGTATAGATGGACTAATAAAACAAGTCCCACACACTGCTACAAGCAGAAATATTTTTCAGAGCAAGATGCAGGTAAAAATTATATTGAATTTGCAACCTGGTGGAGGTTAGTATAGATGGACTAATAGAACAAGTCCCACACACTGCTACAAGCCGAAGCCCAAATATTTTTTGAGAGCCAGATGCAGTTAAAAATTATATTGAATTTGCAACCTGGTGGAGGTTAGTATAGATGGACTAATAGAACAAGTCCCACACACTGCTACAAGCCAAAATATTTTTTCAGAGCTAGATGCAGATAAAAATTATTTTGAATTTGCAACCTGGTGGAGGTTAGTATAGATGGACTAATAGAACAAGTCCCACACACAGCTACAAGCTGAAATATTTTTTCAGAGCTAGATGCAGATAAAAATTATACTGAATTTGCAACCTGGTGGAGGTTAGTATAGATGGACTAATAGAACAAGTCCCACACACTGCTACAAGCCGAAATATTTTTTCAGAGCTAGATGCAGATAAAAATTATATTGAATTTTCAACCTGGTGGAGGATAGTATAGATGGACTAATAGAACAAGTCCCACACACTACTACAAGCCGAAATATTTTTTCAGAGCTAGATGCAGATAAAAATTATTTTGAATTTGCAACCTGGTGGAGCTTAGTATAGATGGACTAATAGAACAAGTCCCACACACTGCCACAAGCCCAAATATTTTTTCAGAGCTAGATACAGATAAAAATTATATTGAATTTGCAACCTGGTGCAGGTTAGTATAGATGGACTAATAGAACAAGTCCCACACACTGCTACAAGCAAGAAATATTTTTTCAGAGCTAGATGCAGATAATAATTATATTGAATTTGCAACCTGGTGGAGGTTAGTGTAGATGGACTAATAGAACAAGTCCCACACACTGCTACAAGTCGAAGCCCAAATATTTTTTCAGAGCTTGATGCAGATAAAAATTATATTGAATTTGCAACCTCGTGGAGGTTAGTATAGATGGACTAATAAAACAAGTCCCACACACTGCTACAAGGCGAAATATTTTTCAGAACTAGATGCAGATAAAAATTATATTGAATTTGCAACCTGGTGGAGGTTAGTATAGATGGACTAATAGAACAAGTCCCACACACTGCTACAAGCCGAAGCCCAAATATTTTTTGAGAGCTAGATGCAGATAAAAATTATATTGAATTTGCAACCTGGTGGAGGTTAGTATAGATGGACTAATAGAACAAGTCCCACACACTGCTACAAGCCAAAATATTTTTTCAGAGCTAGATGCAGATAAAAATTATTTTGAATTTGCAACCTGGTGGAGGTTAGTATAGATGGACTAATAGAACAAGTCCCACACACTGCTACAAGCTGAAATATTTTTTCAGAGCTAGATGCAGATAAAAATTGTACTGAATTTGCAACCTGGTGGAGGTTAGTATAGATGGACTAATAGAACAAGTCCCACACACTGCTACAAGCCGAAATATTTTTTCAGAGCTAGATGCAGATAAAAATTATATTGAATTTTCAACCTGGTGGAGGTTAGTATAGATGAACTAATAGAACAAGTCCCACACACTACTACAAGCCGAAATATTTTTTCAGAGCTAGATGCAGATAAAAATTATTTTGAATTTGCAACCTGGTGGAGGTTAGTATAGATGGACTAATAGAACAAGTCCCACACACTGCCACAAGCCCAAATATTTTTTCAGAGCTAGATACAGATAAAAATTATATTGAATTTGCAACCTGGTGCAGGTTAGTATAGATGGACTAATAGAACAAGTCCCACACACTGCTACAAGCAAGAAATATTTTTTCAGAGCTAGATGCAGATAAAAATTATATTGAATTTGCAACCTGGTGGAGGTTAGTGTAGATGGACTCATAGAACAAGTCCCACACACTGCTACAAGCCAAAATATTTTTTCAGAGCTAGATGCAGATAAAAATTATTTAGAATTTGCAACCTGGTGAAGTTTCGTATAGATGGACTAATAGAACAAGTCCCACACACTGCTACAAGTCGAAGCCCAAATATTTTTTCAGAGCTTGATGCAGATAAAAATTATATTGAATTTGCAACCTCGTGGAGGTTAGTATAGATGGACTAATAAAACAAGTCCCACACACTGCTACAAGCAGAAATATTTTTCAGAGCAAGATGCAGGTAAAAATTATATTGAATTTGCAACCTGGTGGAGGTTAGTATAGATGGACTAATAGAACAAGTCCCACACACTGCTACAAGCCGAAGCCCAAATATTTTTTGAGAGCCAGATGCAGTTAAAAATTATATTGAATTTGCAACCTGGTGGAGGTTAGTATAGATGGACTAATAGAACAAGTCCCACACACTGCTACAAGCCAAAATATTTTTTCAGAGCTAGATGCAGATAAAAATTATTTTGAATTTGCAACCTGGTGGAGGTTAGTATAGATGGACTAATAGAACAAGTCCCACACACAGCTACAAGCTGAAATATTTTTTCAGAGCTAGATGCAGATAAAAATTATACTGAATTTGCAACCTGGTGGAGGTTAGTATAGATGGACTAATAGAACAAGTCCCACACACTGCTACAAGCCGAAATATTTTTTCAGAGCTAGATGCAGATAAAAATTATATTGAATTTTCAACCTGGTGGAGGATAGTATAGATGGACTAATAGAACAAGTCCCACACACTACTACAAGCCGAAATATTTTTTCAGAGCTAGATGCAGATAAAAATTATTTTGAATTTGCAACCTGGTGGAGCTTAGTATAGATGGACTAATAGAACAAGTCCCACACACTGCCACAAGCCCAAATATTTTTTCAGAGCTAGATACAGATAAAAATTATATTGAATTTGCAACCTGGTGCAGGTTAGTATAGATGGACTAATAGAACAAGTCCCACACACTGCTACAAGCAAGAAATATTTTTTCAGAGCTAGATGCAGATAATAATTATATTGAATTTGCAACCTGGTGGAGGTTAGTGTAGATGGACTAATAGAACAAGTCCCACACACTGCTACAAGTCGAAGCCCAAATATTTTTTCAGAGCTTGATGCAGATAAAAATTATATTGAATTTGCAACCTCGTGGAGGTTAGTATAGATGGACTAATAAAACAAGTCCCACACACTGCTACAAGGCGAAATATTTTTCAGAACTAGATGCAGATAAAAATTATATTGAATTTGCAACCTGGTGGAGGTTAGTATAGATGGACTAATAGAACAAGTCCCACACACTGCTACAAGCCGAAGCCCAAATATTTTTTGAGAGCTAGATGCAGATAAAAATTATATTGAATTTGCAACCTGGTGGAGGTTAGTATAGATGGACTAATAGAACAAGTCCCACACACTGCTACAAGCTGAAATATTTTTTCAGAGCTAGATGTGGCTAAAAATTATTTTGAATTTGCAACCTGGTGGGGGTTAGTATAGATGAACTAATAGAACAAGTCCCACACACTGCTACAAGCCGAAATATTTTTTCAGAGCTAGATGCAGATAAAAATTATATTAAATTTGCAACCTGGTGGAGGTTAGTATAGATGGACTAATAGAACAAGTCCCACACACTGCTACAAGCCGAAATATTTTTTCAGAGCTAGATGCAGATAAAAATTATTTTGAATTTGCAACCTGGTGGAGGTTAGTATAGATGGACTAATAGAACAAGTCCCACACACTGCTACAAGCTGAAATATTTTTTCAGAGCTAGATGCAGATAAAAATTATATTGAATTTGCAACCTGGTGGAGGTTAGTATAGATGGACTAATAGAACAAGTCCCACACACTGCTACAAGCTGAAATATTTTTTCAGAGCTAGATGCAGATAAAAATTATATTGAATTTGCAACCTGGTGGAGGTTAGTATAGATGGACTAATAGAACAAGTCCCACACACTGCTGCAAGCCGAAGCCCAAATATTTTTTGACAGCCAGATGCAGATAAAAATTATATTGAATTTGCAACCTGGTGGAGGTTAGTATAGATGGACTAATAGAACAAGTCCCACACACTGCTACAAGCCGAAATATTTTTTCAGAGCTAGATGCAGATAAAAATTATTTTGAATTTGCAACCTGGTGGAGGTTAGTATAGATGGACTAATAGAACAAGTCCCACACACTGCTACAAGCTGAAATATTTTTTCAGAGCTAGATGCAGATAAAAATTATATTGAATTTGCAACCTGGTGGAGGTTAGTATAGATGGACTAATAGAACAAGTCCCACACACTGCTACAAGCTGAAATATTTTTTCAGAGCTAGATGCAGATAAAAATTATATTGAATTTGCAACCTGGTGGAGGTTAGTATAGATGGACTAATAGAACAAGTCCCACACACTGCTACAAGCCTAAATATTTTTTCAGAAATAGATACAGATAAAAATAATATTGAATTTGCAACCTCGTGGAGGTTTGTATAGATAGACTAATAAAACAAGTCCCACACACTGCTACAAGCCGAAATATTTTTCAGAGCAAGATGCAGGTAAAAATTATATTGAATTTGCAACCTGGTGGAGGTTAGTATAGATGGACTAATAGAACAAGTCCCACACACCGCTACAAGCCGAAGCCCAAATATTTTTTGAGAGCCAGATGCAGATAAAAATTATATTGAATTTGCAACCTGGTGGAGGTTAGTATAGATGGACTAATAGAACAAGTCCCACACACTGCTACAAGCCAAAATATTTTTTCAGAGCTAGATGCAGATAAAAATTATTTTGAATTTGCAACCTGGTGGAGGTTAGTATAGATGGACTAATAGAACAAGTCCCACACACTGCTACAAGCTGAAATATTTTTTCAGAGCTAGATGCAGATAAAAATTGTACTGAATTTGCAACCTGGTGGAGGTTAGTATAGATGGACTAATAGAACAAGTCCCACACACTGCTACAAGCCGAAATATTTTTTCAGAGCTAGATGCAGATAAAAATTATATTGAATTTTCAACCTGGTGGAGGTTAGTATAGATGAACTAATAGAACAAGTCCCACACACTACTACAAGCCGAAATATTTTTTCAGAGCTAGATGCAGATAAAAATTATTTTGAATTTGCAACCTGGTGGAGGTTAGTATAGATGGACTAATAGAACAAGTCCCACACACTGCCACAAGCCCAAATATTTTTTCAGAGCTAGATACAGATAGAAATTATATTGAATTTGCAACCTGGTGCAGGTTAGTATAAATGGACTAATAGAACAAGTCCCACACACTGCTACAAGCAAGAAATATTTTTTCAGAGCTAGATGCAGATAAAAATTATATTGAATTTGCAACCTGGTGGAGGTTAGTGTAGATGGACTAATAGAACAAGTCCCACACACTGCTACAAGCAAGAAATATTTTTTCAGAGCTAGATGCAGATAAAAATTATATTGAATTTGCAACCTGGTGGAGGTTAGTGTAGATGGACTAATAGAACAAGTCCCACACATTGCTACAAGCCAAAATATTTTTTCAGAGCTAGATGCAGATAAAAATTATTTAGAATTTGCAACCTGGTGAAGGTTCGTATAGATGGACTAATAGAACAAGTCCCACACACTGCTACAAGTCGAAGCCCAAATATTTTTTCAGAGCTTGATGCAGATAAAAATTATATTGAATTTGCAACCTCGTGGTGGTTAGTATAGATGGACTAATAAAACAAGTCCCACACACTGCTACAAGCCGAAATATTTTTCAGAGCAAGATGCAGGTAAAAATTATATTGAATTTGCAACCTGGTGGAGGTTAGTATAGATGGACTAATAGAACAAGTCCCACACACTGCTACAAGCCGAAGCCCAAATATTTTTTGAGAGCTAGATGCAGTTAAAAATTATATTGAATTTGCAACCTGGTGGAGGTTAGTATAGATGGACTAATAGAACAAGTCCCACACACTGCTACAAGCCGAAATATTTTTTCAGAGCTAGATGCAGATAAAAATTATATTGAATTTTCAACCTGGTGGAGGATAGTATAGATGGACTAATAGAACAAGTCCCACACACTACTACAAGCCGAAATATTTTTTCAGAGCTAGATGCAGATAATAATTATATTGAATTTGCAACCTGGTGGAGGTTAGTGTAGATGGAGTAATAGAACAAGTCCCACACACTGCTACAAGTCGAAGCCCAAATATTTTTTCAGAGCTTGATGCAGATAAAAATTATATTGAATTTGCAACCTCGTGGAGGTTAGTATAGATGTACTAATAAAACAAGTCCCACACACTGCTACAAGCCGAAATATTTTTCAGAACTAGATGCAGATAAAAATTATATTGAATTTGCAACCTGGTGGAGGTTAGTATAGATGGACTAATAGAACAAGTCCCACACACTGCTACAAGCCGAAGCCCAAATATTTTTTGAGAGCTAGATGCAGATAAAAATTATATTGAATTTGCAAACTGGTGGAGGTTAGTATACATGGACTAATAGAACAAGTCCCACACACTGCTACAAGCCGAAATATTTTTTCAGAGCTAGATGCGGATAAAAATTATTTTGAATTTGCAACCTGGTGGGGGTTAGTATAGATGGACTAATAGAACAAGTCCCACACACTGCTACAAGCCGAAATATTTTTTTCAGAGCTAGATGCAGATAAAAATTATATTGAATTTGCAACCTGGTGGAGGTTAGTATAGATGGACTAATAGAACAAGTCCCACACACTGCCACAAGCCCAAATATTTTTTCAGAGCTAGATACAGATAAAAATTATATTGAATTTGCAACCTGGTGCAGGTTAGTATAGATTGACTAATAGAACAAGTCCCACACACTGCTACAAGCAAGAAATATTTTTTCAGAGCTAGATGCAGATAAAAATTATATTGAATTTGCAACCTGGTGGAGGTTAGTGTAGATGGACTAATAGAACAAGTCCCACACACTGCTACAAGCCAAAATATTTTTTCAGAGCTAGATGCAGATAAAAATTATATTTAATTTGCAACCTGGTGAAGGTTAGTATAGATGGACTAATAGAACAAGTCCCACACACTACTACAAGTCGAAGCCCAAATATTTTTTCAGAGCTTGATGCAGATAAAAATTATATTGAATTTGCAACCTCGTGGAGGTTAGTATAGATGGACTAATAAAACAAGTCCCACACACTGCTACAAGCCGAAATATTTTTCAGAGCAAGATGCAGGTAAAAATTATATTGAATTTGCAACCTGGTGGAGGTTAGTATAGATGGACTAATAGAACAAGTCCCACACACCGCTACAAGCAGAAGCCCAAATATTTTTTGAGAGCCAGATGCAGATAAAAATTATATTGAATTTGCAACCTGGTGGAGGTTAGTATAGATGGACTAATAGAACAAGTCCCACACACTGCTACAAGCCAAAATACTTTTTCAGAGCTAGATGCAGATAAAAATTATTTTGAATTTGCAACTTGGTGGAGGTTAGTATAGATGGACTAATAGAACAAGTCCCACACACTGCTACAAGCTGAAATATTTTTTCAGAGCTAGATGCAGATAAAAATTATACTAAATTTGCAACCTGGTGGAGGTTAGTATAGATGGACTAATAGAACAAGTCCCACACACTGCTACAAGCCGAAATATTTTTTCAGAGCTAGATACAGATAAAAATTATATTGAATTTTCAACCTGGTGGAGGATAGTATAGCTGGACTAATAGATCAAGTGCCACACACTACTACAAGCCGAAATATTTTTTCAGAGCTAGATGCAGATAAAAATTATTTTGAATTTGCAACCTGGTGGAGGTTAGTATAGATGGACTAATAGAACAAGTCCCACACACTGCCTGAAGCCCAAATATTTTTTCAGAGCTAGATACAGATAAAAATTATATTGAATTTGCAATTTGGTGCAGGTTAGTATAGATGGACTAATAGAACAAGTCCCACACACTGCTACAAGCAAGAAATATTTTTTCAGAGCTAGATGCAGATAATAATTATATTGAATTTGCAACCTGGTGGAGGTTAGTGTAGATGGACTAATAGAACAAGTCCCACACACTGCTACAAGTCGAAGCCCAAATATTTTTTCAGAGCTTGATGCAGATAAAAATTATATTGAATTTGCAACCTCGTGGAGGTTAGTATAGATGGACTAATAAAACAAGTCCCACACACTGCTACAAGCCGAAATATTTTTCAGAACTAGATGCAGATAAAAATTATATTGAATTTGCAACCTGGTGGAGGTTAGTATAGATGGACGAATAGAACAAGTCCCACACACTGCTACAAGCCGAAGCCCAAATATTTTTTGAGAGCTAGATGCAGATAAAAATTATATTGAATTTGCAACATGGTGGAGGTTAGTATAGATGGACTAATAGAACAAGTCCCACACACTGCTACAAGCCAAAATATTTTTTCAGAGCTAGATGCGGATAAAAATTATTTTGAATTTGCAACCTGGTGTGGGTTAGTATAGATAGACTAATAGAACAAGTCCCACACACTGCTACAAGCCGAAATATTTTTTCAGAGCTAGATGTAGATAAAAATTATATTGAATTTGCAACCTGGTGGAGGTTAGTATAGATGGACTAATAGAACAAGTCCCACACACTGCTACAAGCCGAAATATTTTTTCAGAGCTAGATGCAGATAAAAATTATATTGAATTTGCAACCTGGTGGAGTTTAGTATAGATAGACTAATATAACAAGTCCCACACACTGCTACAAGCCGAAATATTTTTTCAGAGCTAGATGCAGATAAAAATTATATTGAATTTGCAACCTGGTGGAGGTTAGTATAGATGGACTAATAGAACAAGTCCCACACACTGCTACAAGCCGAAGCCGAAATATTTTTTGAGAGCCAGATGCAGATAAAAATTATATTGAATTTGCAACCTGGTGGAGGTTAGTATAGATGGACTAATAGAACAAGTCCCACACACTGCTACAAGCCGAAATATTTTTTTCAGAGCTAGATGCAGATAAAAATTATTTTGAATTTGCAACCTGGTGGAGGTTAGTATAGATGGACTAATAGAACAAGTCCCCCACACTGCTACAAGCTGAAATATTTTTTCAGAGCTAGATGCAGATAAAAATTATATTGAATTTGCAACCTGGTGGAGGTTAGTATAGATGGACTAATAGAACAAGTCCCACACACTGCTACAAGCTGAAATATTTTTCAGAGCTAGATGCAGATAATAATTATTTTGAATTTGCAACCTGGTGGGGGTTAGTATAGATAGACTAATAGAACAAGTCCCACACACTGCTACAAGCCGAAATATTTTTTCAGAGCTAGATGTAGATAAAAATTATATTGAATTTGCAACCTGGTGGAGGTTAGTATAGATGGACTAATAGAACAAGTCCCACACACTGCTACAAGCCGAAATATTTTTTCAGAGCTAGATGCAGATAAAAATTATATTGAATTTGCAACCTGGTGGAGTTTAGTATAGATAGACTAATATAACAAGTCCCACACACTGCTACAAGCCGAAATATTTTTTCAGAGCTAGATGCAGATAAAAATTATATTGAATTTGCAACCTGGTGGAGGTTAGTATAGATGGACTAATAGAACAAGTCCCACACACTGCTACAAGCCGAAGCCCAAATATTTTTTGAGAGCCAGATGCAGATAAAAATTATATTGAATTTGCAACCTGGTGGAGGTTAGTATAGATGGACTAATAGAACAAGTCCCACACACTGCTACAAGCCGAAATATTTTTTCAGAGCTAGATGCAGATAAAAATTATTTTGAATTTGCAACCTGGTGGAGGTTAGTATAGATGGACTAATAGAACAAGTCCCACACACTGCTACAAGCTGAAATATTTTTTCAGAGCTAAATGCAGATAAAAATTATATTGAATTTGCAACCTGGTGGAGGTTAGTATAGATGGACTAATAGAACAAGTCCCACACACTGCTACAAGCTGAAATATTTTTTCAGAGCTAGATGCAGATAATAATTATATTGAATTTGCAACCTGGTGGAGGTTAGTGTAGATGGAGTAATAGAACAAGTCCCACACACTGCTACAAGTCGAAGCCCAAATATTTTTTCAGAGCTTGATGCAGATAAAAATTATATTGAATTTGCAACCTCGTGGAGGTTAGTATAGATGGACTAATAAAACAAGTCCCACACACTGCTACAAGCCGAAATATTTTTCAGAACTAGATGCAGATAAAAATTATATTGAATTTGCAACCTGGTGGAGGTTAGTATAGATGGACGAATAGAACAAGTCCCACACACTGCTACAAGCCGAAGCCCAAATATTTTTTGAGAGCTAGATGCAGATAAAAATTATATTGAATTTGCAACCTGGTGGAGGTTAGTATAGATGGACTAATACAACAAGTCCCACACACTGCTACAAGCCGAAATATTTTTTCAGAGCTAGATGCGGATAAAAATTATTTTGAATTTGCAACCTGGTGGGGGTTAGTATAGATAGACTAATAGAACAAGTCCCACACACTGCTACAAGCCGAAATATTTTTTCAGAGCTAGATGTAGATAAAAATTATATTGAATTTGCAACCTGGTGGAGGTTAGTATAGAGGGACTAATAGAACAAGTCCCACACACTGCTACAAGCCGAAATATTTTTTCAGAGCTAGATGCAGATAAAAATTATATTGAATTTGCAACCTGGTGGAGTTTAGTATAGATAGACTAATATAACAAGTCCCACACACTGCTACAAGCCGAAATATTTTTTCAGAGCTAGATGCAGATAAAAATTATATTGAATTTGCAACCTGGTGGAGGTTAGTATAGATGGACTAGTAGAACAAGTCCCACACACTGCTACAAGCCGAAGCCCAAATATTTTTTGAGAGCCAGATGCAGATAAAAATTATATTGAATTTGCAACCTGGTGGAGGTTAGTATAGATGGACTAATAGAACAAGTCCCACACACTGCTACAAGCCGAAATATTTTTTCAGAGCTAGATGCAGATAAAAATTATTTTGAATTTGCAACCTGGTGGAGGTTAGTATAGATGGACTAATAGAACAAGTCCCACACACTGCTACAAGCTGAAATATTTTTTCAGAGCTAGATGCAGATAAAAATTATATTGAATTTTCAACCTGGTGGAGGTTAATATAGATGGACTAATAGAACAAGTCCCACACACTGCTACAAGCCAAAATATTTTTTCAGAGCTAGACGCAGATAAAAATTATATTGATTTTGCAACCTGGTGTAGCTTAGTATAGATGGACTAATAGAACAAGTCCCACACACTGCTACAAGCCCAAATATTTTTTCAGAGCTAGATGCAGATAAAAATTATATTGAATTTGCAACCTGGTGGAGGTTAGTATAGAAGGACTAATAGAACAAGTCCCACACACTGCTACAAGCCCAAATATTTTTTCAGAGCTAGATGCAGATAAAAATTATTTTGAATTTGCAACCTGGTGGAGGTTAGTATAGATGGACTAATAGAACAAGACCCACACACTGCTACAAGCCGAAGCCCAAATATTTTTTGAGAGCTAGATGCAGATAAAAATTATATTGAATTTGCAACCTGGTGGAGGTTAGTATAGATGGACTAATAGAACAAGTCCCACACACTGCTACAAGCCGAAATATTTTTTCAGAGCTAGATGCAGATAAAAATTATTTTGAATTTGCAACCTGGTGGAGGTTAGTATAGATGGACTAATAGAACAAGTCCCACACACTGCTACAAGCTGAAATATTTTTTCAGAGCTGGATGCAGATAAAAATTATTTTGAATTTGCAACCTGGTGGAGGTTAGTATAGATGGACTAATAGAACAAGTCCCACACACTGCTACAAGCTGAAATATTTTTTCAGAGCTAAATGCAGATAAAAATTATATTGAATTTGCAACCTGGTGGAGGTTAGTATAGATGGACTAATAGAACAAGTCCCACACACTGCTACAAGCTGAAATATTTTTTCAGAGCTAGATGCAGATAATAATTATATTGAATTTGCAACCTGGTGCAGGTTAGTGTAGATGGAGTAATAGAACAAGTCCCACACACTGCTACAAGTCGAAGCCCAAATATTTTTTCAGAGCTTGATGCAGATAAAAATTATATTGAATTTGCAACCTCGTGGAGGTTAGTATA
This sequence comes from Phyllobates terribilis, assembly GCF_046119375.1. Taxonomy (NCBI): domain Eukaryota; kingdom Metazoa; phylum Chordata; class Amphibia; order Anura; family Dendrobatidae; genus Phyllobates; species Phyllobates terribilis. Next base: position 119,855,627 of record NW_027362762.1, on the reverse strand, counting down.
GATGGACTAATAAAACAAGTCCCACACACTGCTACAAGCCGAAATATTTTTCAGAACTAGATGCAGATAAAAATTATATTGAATTTGCAACCTGGTGGAGGTTAGTATAGATGGACGAATAGAACAAGTCCCACACACTGCTACAAGCCGAAGCCCAAATATTTTTTGAGAGCTAGATGCAGATAAAAATTATATTGAATTTGCAACCTGGTGGAGGTTAGTATAGATGGACTAATACAACAAGTCCCACACACTGCTACAAGCCGAAATATTTTTTCAGAGCTAGATGCGGATAAAAATTATTTTGAATTTGCAACCTGGTGGAGGTTAGTATAGATGGACTAATAGAACAAGTCCCACACACTGCTACAAGCCGAAATATTTTTTCAGAGCTAGATGCAGATAAAAATTATATTGAATTTGCAACCTGGTGGAGTTTAGTATAGATAGACTAATATAACAAGTCCCACACACTGCTTACAAGCCGAAATATTTTTTCAGAGCTAGATGCAGATAAAAATTATATTGAATTTGCAACCTGGTGGAGGTTAGTATAGATGGACTAATAGAACAAGTCCCACACACTGCTACAAGCCGAAGCCCAAATATTTTTTGAGAGCCAGATGCAGATAAAAATTATATTGAATTTGCAACCTGGTGGAGGTTAGTATAGATGGACTAATAGAACAAGTCCCACACACTGCTACAAGCCGAAATATTTTTTCAGAGCTAGATGCAGATAAAAATTATTTTGAATTTGCAACCTGGTGGAGGTTAGTATAGATGGACTAATAGAACAAGTACCACACACTGCTACAAGCTGAAATATTTTTTCAGAGCTAGATGCAGATAAAAATTATATTGAATTTGCAACCTGGTGGAGGTTAGTATAGATGGACTAATAGAACAAGTCCCACACACTGCTACAAGCTGAAATATTTTTTCAGAGCTAGATGCAGATAAAAATTATATTGAATTTTCAACCTGGTGGAGGTTAATATAGATGGACTAATAGAACAAGTCCCACACACTGCTACAAGCCCAAATATTTTTTCAGAGCTAGATGCAGATAAAAATTATATTGATTTTGCAACCTGGTGTAGCTTAGTATAGATGGACTAATAGAACAAGTCCCACACACTGCTACAAGCCCAAATATTTTTTCAGAGCTAGATGCAGATAAAAATTATATTGAATTTGCAACCTGGTGGAGGTTAGTATAGAAGGACTAATAGAACAAGTCCCACACACTGCTACAAGCCCAAATATTTTTTCAGAGCTAGATGCAGATAAAAATTATTTTGAATTTGCAACCTGGTGGAGGTTAGTATAGATGGACTAATAGAACAAGACCCACACACTGCTACAAGCCGAAGCCCAAATATTTTTTGAGAGCTAGATGCAGATAAAAATTATATTGAATTTGCAACCTGGTGGAGGTTAGTATAGATGGACTAATAGAACAAGTCCCACACACTGCTACAAGCCGAAATATTTTTTCAGAGCTAGATGCAGATAAAAATTATTTTGAATTTGCAACCTGGTGGAGGTTAGTATAGATGGACTAATAGAACAAGTCCCACACACTGCTACAAGCTGAAATATTTTTTCAGAGCTGGATGCAGATAAAAATTATATTGAATTTGCAACCTGGTGGAGGTTAGTATAGATGGACTAATAGAGCAAGTCCCACACACTGCTACAAGCCGAAATATTTTTTCAGAGCTAGATGCAGATAAAAATTATATTGAATTTTCAACCTGGTGGAGGTTAGTATAGATGGACTAATAGAACAAGTCCCACACACTGGTACAAGCCGAAGCCCAAATATTTTTTCAGAGCTTGATGCAGATAAAAATTATATTGAATTTGCAACCTCGTGGAGGTTAGTATAGATGGACTAATAAAACAAGTCCCACACACTGCTACAAGCCGAAATAGTTTTCAGAGCTAGATGCATATAAAAATTATATTGAATTTGCAACCTGGTGGAGGTTATTATAGATGGACTAATAGAACAAGTCCCACACACTGCTACAAGCCGAAGCCCAAATATTTTTTGAGAGCTAGATGCAGATAAAAATTATATTGAATTTGCAACCTGGTGGAGGTTAGTATAGATGGACTAATAGAACAAGTCCCACACACTGCTACAAGCTGAAATATTTTTTCAGAGCTAGATGCAGATAAAAATTATATTGAATTTTCAACCTGGTGGAGGTTAATATAGATGGACTAATTGAACAAGTCCCACACACTACTACAAGCCGAAATATTTTTTCAGAGCTAGATGCAGATAAAAATTATTTTGAATTTTCAACCTGGTGGAGGTTAGTATAGATGGACTAATAGAACAAGTCCCACACACTGGTACAAGCCGAAGCCCAAATATTTTTTCAGAGCTTGATGCAGATAAAAATTATATTGAATTTGCAACCTCGTGGAGGTTAGTATAGATGGACTAATAAAACAAGTCCCACACACTGCTACAAGCCGAAATAGTTTTCAGAGCTAGATGCATATAAAAATTATATTGAATTTGCAACCTGGTGGAGGTTATTATAGATGGACTAATAGAACAAGTCCCACACACTGCTACAAGCCGAAGCCCAAATATTTTTTGAGAGCTAGATGCAGATAAAAATTATATTGAATTTGCAACCTGGTGGAGGTTAGTATAGATGGACTAATAGAACAAGTCCCACACACTGCTACAAGCTGAAATATTTTTTCAGAGCTAGATGCAGATAAAAATTATATTGAATTTTCAACCTGGTGGAGGTTAATATAGATGGACTAATTGAACAAGTCCCACACACTACTACAAGCCGAAATATTTTTTCAGAGCTAGATGCAGATAAAAATTATTTTGAATTTGCAAGCTGTTGGAGGTTTGTATAGATGGACTAATAGAACAAGTCCCACACACTGCTACAAGCCCAAATATTTTTTCAGAGCTAGATGCAGATAAAAATTATATTGATTTTGCAACCTGGTGTAGCTTAGTATAGATGGACTAATAGAACAAGTCCCACACACTGCTACAAGCCCAAATATTTTTTCAGAGCTAGATGCAGATAAAAATTATATTGAATTTGCAACCTGGTGGAGGTTAGTATAGAAGGACTAATAGAACAAGTCCCACACACTGCTACAAGCCCAAATATTTTTTCAGAGCTAGATGCAGATAAAAATTATTTTGAATTTGCAACCTGGTGGAGGTTAGTATAGATGGACTAATAGAACAAGACCCACACACTGCTACAAGCCGAAGCCCAAATATTTTTTGAGAGCTAGATGCAGATAAAAATTATATTGAATTTGCAACCTGGTGGATGTTAGTATAGATGGACTAATAGAACAAGTCCCACACACTGCTACAAGCCGAAATATTTTTTCAGAGCTAGATGCAGATAAAAATTATTTTGAATTTGCAACCTGGTGGAGGTTAGTATAGATGGACTAATAGAACAAGTCCCACACACTGCTACAAGCTGAAATATTTTTTCAGAGCTGGATGCAGATAAAAATTATATTGAATTTGCAACCTGGTGGAGGTTAGTATAGATGGACTAATAGAACAAGTCCCACACACTGCTACAAGCCGAAGCCCAAATATTTTTTGAGAGCCAGATGCAGATAAAAATTATATTGAATTTGCAACCTGGTGGAGGTTAGTATAGATGGACTAATAGAACAAGTCCCACACACTGCTACAAGCCGAAATATTTTTTCAGAGCTAGATGCAGATAAAAATTATATTGAATTTTCAACCTGGTGGAGGTTAGTATAGATGGACTAATAGAACAAGTCCCACACACTGGTACAAGCCGAAGCCCAAATATTTTTTCAGAGCTTGATGCAGATAAAAATTATATTGAATTTGCAACCTCGTGGAGGTTAGTATAGATGGACTAATAAAACAAGTCCCACACACTGCTACAAGCCGAAATAGTTTTCAGAGCTAGATGCATATAAAAATTATATTGAATTTGCAACCTGGTGGAGGTTATTATAGAAGGACTAATAGAACAAGTCCCACACACTGCTACAAGCCGAAGCCCAAATATTTTTTGAGAGCTAGATGCAGATAAAAATTATATTGAATTTGCAACCTGGTGGAGGTTAGTATAGATGGACTAATAGAACAAGTCCCACACACTGCTACAAGCTGAAATATTTTTTCAGAGCTAGATGCAGATAAAAATTATATTGAATTTTCAACCTGGTGGAGGTTAATATAGATGGACTAATTGAACAAGTCCCACACACTACTACAAGCCGAAATATTTTTTCAGAGCTAGATGCAGATAAAAATTATTTTGAATTTTCAACCTGGTGGAGGTTAGTATAGATGGACTAATAGAACAAGTCCCACACACTGGTACAAGCCGAAGCCCAAATATTTTTTCAGAGCTTGATGCAGATAAAAATTATATTGAATTTGCAACCTCGTGGAGGTTAGTATAGATGGACTAATAAAACAAGTCCCACACACTGCTACAAGCCGAAATAGTTTTCAGAGCTAGATGCATATAAAAATTATATTGAATTTGCAACCTGGTGGAGGTTATTATAGATGGACTAATAGAACAAGTCCCACACACTGCTACAAGCCGAAGCCCAAATATTTTTTGAGAGCTAGATGCAGATAAAAATTATATTGAATTTGCAACCTGGTGGAGGTTAGTATAGATGGACTAATAGAACAAGTCCCACACACTGCTACAAGCTGAAATATTTTTTCAGAGCTAGATGCAGATAAAAATTATATTGAATTTTCAACCTGGTGGAGGTTAATATAGATGGACTAATTGAACAAGTCCCACACACTACTACAAGCCGAAATATTTTTTCAGAGCTAGATGCAGATAAAAATTATTTTGAATTTGCAACCTGGTGGAGGTTTGTATAGATGGACTAATAGAACAAGTCCCACACACTGCTACAAGCCCAAATATTTTTTCAGAGCTAGATGCAGATAAAAATTATATTGATTTTGCAACCTGGTGTAGCTTAGTATAGATGGACTAATAGAACAAGTCCCACACACTGCTACAAGCCCAAATATTTTTTCAGAGCTAGATGCAGATAAAAATTATATTGAATTTGCAACCTGGTGGAGGTTAGTATAGAAGGACTAATAGAACAAGTCCCACACACTGCTACAAGCCCAAATATTTTTTCAGAGCTAGATGCAGATAAAAATTATTTTGAATTTGCAACGTGGTGGAGGTTAGTATAGATGGACTAATAGAACAAGACCCACACACTGCTACAAGCCGAAGCCCAAATATTTTTTGAGAGCTAGATGCAGATAAAAATTATATTGAATTTGCAACCTGGTTTATGTTAGTATAGATGGACTAATAGAACAAGTCCCACACACTACTACAAGCCGAAATATTTTTTCAGAGCTAGATGCAGATAAAAATTATTTTGAATTTGCAACCTGGTGGAGGTTAGTATAGATGGACTAATAGAACAAGTCCCACACACTGCTACAAGCTGAAATATTTTTTCAGAGCTGGATGCAGATAAAAATTATATTGAATTTGCAACCTGGTGGAGGTTAGTATAGATGGACTAATAGAGCAAGTCCCACACACTGCTACAAGCCGAAATATTTTTTCAGAGCTAGATGCAGATAAAAATTATATTGAATTTTCAACCTGGTGGAGGTTAGTATAGATGGACTAATAGAACAAGTCCCACACACTGGTACAAGCCGAAGCCCAAATATTTTTTCAGAGCTTGATGCAGATAAAAATTATATTGAATTTGCAACCTCGTGGAGGTTAGTATAGATGGACTAATAAAACAAGTCCCACACACTGCTACAAGCCGAAATAGTTTTCAGAGCTAGATGCATATAAAAATTATATTGAATTTGCAACCTGGTGGAGGTTATTATAGATGGACTAATAGAACAAGTCCCACACACTGCTACAAGCCGAAGCCCAAATATTTTTTGAGAGCTAGATGGAGATAAAAATTATATTGAATTTGCAACCTGGTGGAGGTTAGTATAGATGGACTAATAGAACAAGTCCCACACACTGCTACAAGCCAAAATATTTTTTCAGAGCTAGATGCAGATAAAAATTATTTTGAATTTGCAACCTGGTGGAGGTTAGTATAGATGGACTAATAGAACAAGTCCCACACACTGCTACAAGCCGAAATATTTTTTCAGAGCTAGATGCAGATAAAAATTATATTGAATTTGCAACCTGGTGGAGGTTCGTGTAGATGGACTAATAGAACAAGTCCCACACACTGCTACAAGCCAAAATATATTTCAGAGCTAGATGCAGATAAAAATTATTTTTAATTTGCAACCTGGTGAAGGTTAGTATAGATGGACTAATAGAACAAGTCCCACACTCTGCTACAAGTCGAAGCCCAAATATTTTTTCAGAGCTTGATGCAGATAAAAATTATATTGAATTTGCAACCTCGTGGAGGTTAGTATAGATGGACTAATAAAACAAGTCCCACACACTGCTACAAGCCGAAATATTTTTCAGAGCAAGATGCAGGTAAAAATTATATTGAATTTGCAACCTGGTGGAGGTTAATATAGATGGACTAATAGAACAAGTCCCACACACCGCTACAAGCCGAAGCCCAAATATTTTTTGAGAGCCAGATGCAGATAAAAATTATATTGAATTTGCAACCTGGTGGAGGTTAGTATAGATGGACTAATAGAACAAGTCCCACACACTGCTACAAGCCAAAATATTTTTTCAGAGCTAGATGCAGATAAAAATTATTTTGAATTTGCAACCTGGTGGAGGTTAGTATAGATGGACTAATAGAACAAGTCCCACACACTGCTACAAGCTGAAATATTTTTTCAGAGCAAGATGCAGATAAAAATTATACTAAATTTGCAACCTGGTGGAGGTTAGTATAGATGGACTAATAGAACAAGTCCCACACACTGCTACAAGCCGAAATATTTTTTCAGAGCTAGATACAGATAAAAATTATATTGAATTTTCAACCTGGTGGAGGATAGTATAGCTGGACTAATAGAACAAGTCCCACACACTACTACAAGCCGAAATATTTTTTCAGAGCTAGATGCAGATAAAAATTATTTTGAATTTGCAACCTGGTGGAGGTTAGTATAGATGGACTAATAGAACAAGTCCCACACACTGCCACAAGCCCAAATATTTTTTCAGAGCTAGATACAGATAAAAATTATATTGAATTTTCAACCTGGTGCAGGTTAGTATAGATGGACTAATAGAACAAGTCCCACACACTGCTACAAGCAAGAAATATTTTTTCAGAGCTAGATGCAGATAATAATTATATTGAATTTGCAACCTGGTGGAGGTTAGTGTAGATGGACTAATAGAACAAGTCCCACACACTGCTACAAGTCGAAGCCCAAATATTTTTCAGAGCTTGATGCAGATAAAAATTATATTGAATTTGCAACCTCGTGGAGGTTAGTATAGATGGACTAATAAAACAAGTCCCACACACTGCTACAAGCCGAAATATTTTTCAGAACTAGATGCAGATAAAAATTATATTGAATTTGCAACCTGGTGGAGGTTAGTATAGATGGACTAATAGAACAAGTCCCACACACTGCTACAAGCCGAAGCCCAAATATTTTTTGAGAGCTAGATGCAGATAAAAATTATATTGAATTTGCAACCTGGTGGAGGTTAGTATAGATGGACTAATAGAACAAGTCCCACACACTGCTACAAGCCGAAATATTTTTTCAGAGCTAGATGCGGATAAAAATTATTTTGAATTTGCAACCTGGTGGGGGTTAGTATAGATGGACTAATAGAACAAGTCCCACACACTGCTACAAGCCGAAATATTTTTTCAGAGCTAGATGCAGATAAAAATTATATTGAATTTGCAACCTGGTGGAGGTTAGTATAGATGGACTAATAGAACAAGTCCCACACACTGCTACAAGCCGAAATATTTTTTCAGAGCTAGATGCAGATAAAAATTATATTGAATTTGCAACCTGGTGGAATTTAGTATAGATAGACTAATATAACAAGTCCCACACACTGCTACAAGCCGAAATATTTTTTCAGAGCTAGATGTAGATAAAAATTATATTGAATTTGCAACCTGGTGGAGGTTAGTATAGATGGACTAATAGAACAAGTCCCACACACTGCTACAAGCCGAAGCCCAAATATTTTTTGAGAGCCAGATGCAGATAAAAATTATATTGAATTTGCAACCTGGTGGAGGTTAGTATAGATGGACTAATAGAACAAGTCCCACACACTGCTACAAGCCGAAATATTTTTTCAGAGCTAGATGGAGATAAAAATTATTTTGAATTTGCAACCTGGTGGAGGCTAGTATAGATGGACTAATAGAACAAGTCCCACACACTGCTACAAGCTGAAATATTTTTTCAGAGCTAGATGCAGATAAAAATTATATTGAATTTGCAACCTGGTGGAGGTTAGTATAGATGGACTAATAGAACAAGTCCCACACACTGCTACAAGCTGAAATATTTTTTCAGAGCTAGATGCAGATAAAAATTATATTGAATTTTCAACCTGGTGGAGGTTAATATAGATGGACTAATAGAACAAGTCAAACACACTACTACAAGCCGAAATATTTTTTCAGAGCTAGATGCAGATAAAAATTATTTTGAATTTGCAACCTGGTGGAGGTTTGTATAGATGGACTAATAGAACAAGTCCCACACACTGCTACAATCCCAAATATTTTTTCAGAGCTAGATGCAGATAAAAATTATATTGATTTTGCAACCTGGTGTAGCTTAGTATAGATGGACTAATAGAACAAGTCCCACACACTGCTACAAGCCCAAATATTTTTTCAGAGCTAGATGCAGATAAAAATTATATTGAATTTTCAACCTGGTGGAGGTTAGTATAGAAGGACTAATAGAACAAGTCTCACACACTGCTACAAGCCCAAATATTTTTTCAGAGCTAGATGCAGATAAAAATTATTTTGAATTTGCAACCTGGTGGAGGTTAGTATAGATGGACCAATAGAACAAGACCCACACACTGCTACAAGCCGAAGCCCAAATATTTTTTGAGAGCTAGATGCAGATAAAAATTATATTGAATTTGCAACCTGGTGGAGGTTAGTATAGATGGACTAATAGAACAAGTCCCACACACTGCTACAAGCCGAAATATTTTTTCAGAGCTAGATGCAGATAAAAATTATTTTGAATTTGCAACCTGGTGGAGGTTAGTATAGATGGACTAATAGAACAAGTCCCACACACTGCTACAAGCTGAAATATTTTTTCAGAGCTAGATGCAGATAAAAATTATATTGAATTTGCAACCTGGTGGAGGTTAGCATTGATGGACTAATAGAGCAAGTCCCACACACTGCTACAAGCTGAAATATTTTTTCAGAGCTAGATGCAGATAAAAATTATATTGAATTTTCAACCTGGTGGAGGTTAGTATAGATGGACTAATAGAACAAGTCCCACACACTGCTACAAGCCGAAGCCCAAATATTTTTTCAGAGCTTGATGCAGATAAAAATTATATTGAATTTGCAACCTCGTGGAGGTTAGTATAGATGGACTAATAAAACAAGTCCCACACACTGCTACAAGCCGAAATAGTTTTCAGAGCTAGATGCATATAAAAATTATATTGAATTTGCAACCTGGTGGAGGTTAGTATAGATGGACTAATAGAACAAGTCCCACACACTGCTACAAGCCGAAGCCCAAATATTTTTTGAGAGCTAGATGCAGATAAAAATTATATTGAATTTGCAACCTGGTGGAGGTTAGTATAGATGGACTAATAGAACAAGTCCCACACACTGCTACAAGCCAAAATATTTTTTCAGAGCTAGATGCAGATAAAAATTATTTTGAATTTGCAACCTGGTGGAGGTTAGTATAGATGGACTAATAGAACAAGTCCCACACACTGCTACAAGCCGAAATATTTTTTCAGAGCTAGATGCAGATAAAAATTATATTGAATTTGCAACCTGGTGGAGGTTAGTATAGATGGACTAATAGAACAAGTCCCACACGCTGCTACAAGCCGAAATATTTTTTCAGAGCTAGATGCAGATAAAAATTATATTGAATTTGCAACCTGGTGGAGGTTACCATAGATGGACTAATAGAACAAGTCCCACACACTGCTACAAGCCGAAGCCCAAATATTTTTTCAGAGCTTGATGCAGATAAAAATTATATTGAATTTGCAACCTCGTGGAGGTTAGTATAGATGGACTAATAAAACAAGTCCCACACACTGCTACAAGCCGAAATATTTTTCAGAGCTAGATGCAGATAAAAATTATATTGAATTTGCAACCTGGTGGAGGTTAGTATAGATGGACTAATAGAACAAGTCCCACACACTGCTACAAGCCGAAATATTTTTTCAGAGCTAGATGCAGATAAAAATTATATTGAATTTTCAACCTGGTGGAGGTTAGTATAGATGGACTAATAGAACAAGTCCCACACACTGCTACAAGCTGAAATATTTTTTCAGAGCTAGATGCAGATAAAAATTATATTGAATTTTCAACCTGGTGGAGGTTAATATAGATGGACTAATAGAACAAGTCAAACACACTACTACAAGCCGAAATATTTTTTCAGAGCTAGATGCAGATAAAAATTATTTTGAATTTGCAACCTGGTGGAGGTTTGTATAGATGGACTAATAGAACAAGTCCCACACACTGCTACAATCCCAAATATTTTTTCAGAGCTAGATGCAGATAAAAATTATATTGATTTTGCAACCTGGTGTAGCTTAGTATAGATGGACTAATAGAACAAGTCCCACACACTGCTACAAGCCCAAATATTTTTTCAGAGCTAGATGCAGATAAAAATTATATTGAATTTTCAACCTGGTGGAGGTTAGTATAGAAGGACTAGTAGAACAAGTCCCACACACTGCTACAAGCCCAAATATTTTTTCAGAGCTAGATGCAGATAAAAATTATTTTGAATTTGCAACCTGGTGGAGGTTAGTATAGATGGACTAATAGAACAAGACCCACACACTGCTACAAGCCGAAGCCCAAATATTTTTTGAGAGCTAGATGCAGATAAAAATTATATTGAATTTGCAACCTGGTGGAGGTTAGTATAGATGGACTAATAGAACAAGTCCCACACACTGCTACAAGCCGAAATATTTTTTCAGAGCTAGATGCAGATAAAAATTATTTTGAATTTGCAACCTGGTGGAGGTTAGTATAGATGGACTAATAGAACAAGTCCCACACACTGCTACAAGCTGAAATATTTTTTCAGAGCTAGATGCAGATAAAAATTATATTGAATTTGCAACCTGGTGGAGGTTAGCATTGATGGACTAATAGAGCAAGTCCCACACACTGCTACAAGCTGAAATATTTTTTCAGAGCTAGATGCAGATAAAAATTATATTGAATTTTCAACCTGGTGGAGGTTAGTATAGATGGACTAATAGAACAAGTCCCACACACTGCTACAAGCCGAAGCCCAAATATTTTTTCAGAGCTTGATGCAGATAAAAATTATATTGAATTTGCAACCTCGTGGAGGTTAGTATAGATGGACTAATAAAACAAGTCCCACACACTGCTACAAGCCGAAATAGTTTTCAGAGCTAGATGCATATAAAAATTATATTGAATTTGCAACCTGGTGGAGGTTAGTATAGATGGACTAATAGAACAAGTCCCACACACTGCTACAAGCCGAAGCCCAAATATTTTTTGAGAGCTAGATGCAGATAAAAATTATATTGAATTTGCAACCTGGTGGAGGTTAGTATAGATGGACTAATAGAACAAGTCCCACACACTGCTACAAGCCAAAATATTTTTTCAGAGCTAGATGCAGATAAAAATTATTTTGAATTTGCAACCTGGTGGAGGTTAGTATAGATGGACTAATAGAACAAGTCCCACACACTGCTCCAAGCCGAAATATTTTTTCAGAGCTAGATGCAGATAAAAATTATATTGAATTTGCAACCTGGTGGAGGTTAGTATAGATGGACTAATAGAACAAGTCCCACACGCTGCTACAAGCCGAAATATTTTTTCAGAGCTAGATGCAGATAAAAATTATATTGAATTTGCAACCTGGTGGAGGTTAGCATAGATGGACTAATAGAACAAGTCCCACACACTGCTACAAGCCGAAGCCCAAATATTTTTTCAGAGCTTGATGCAGATAAAAATTATATTGAATTTGCAACCTCGTGGAGGTTAGTATAGATGGACTAATAAAACAAGTCCCACACACTGCTACAAGCCGAAATATTTTTCAGAGCTAGATGCAGATAAAAATTATATTGAATTTGCAACCTGGTGGAGGTTAGTATAGATGGACTAATAGAACAAGTCCCACACACTGCTACAAGCCGAAATATTTTTTCAGAGCTAGATGCAGATAAAAATTATATTGAATTTTCAACCTGGTGGAGGTTAGTATAGATGGACTAATAGAACAAGTCCCACACACTGCTACAAGCCGAAGCCCAAATATTTTTTCAGAGCTTGATGCAGATAAAAATTATATTGAATTTGCAACCTCGTGGAGGTTAGTATAGATGGACTAATAAAACAAGTCCCACACACTGCTACAAGCCGAAATAGTTTTCAGAGCTAGATGCATATAAAAATTATATTGAATTTGTAACCTGGTGGAGGTTAGTATAGATGGACTAATAGAACAAGTCCCACACACTGCTACAAGCCGAAGCCCAAATATTTTTTGAGAGCTAGATGCAGATAAAAATTATATTGAATTTGCAACCTGGTGGAGGTTAGTATAGATGGACTAATAGAACAAGTCCCACACACTGCAACAAGCCAAAATATTTTTTCAGAGCTAGATGCAGATAAAAATTATTTTGAATTTGCAACCTGGTGGAGGTTAGTATAGATGGACTAATAGAACAAGTCCCACACACTGCTACAAGCCGAAATATTTTTTCAGAGCTAGATGCAGATAAAAATTATATTGAATTTGCAACCTGGTGGAGGTTAGTATAGATGGACTAATAGAACAAGTCCCACACGCTGCTACAAGCCGAAATATTTTTTCAGAGCTAGATGCAGATAAAAATTATATTGAATTTGCAACCTGGTGGAGGTTAGCATAGATGGACTAATAGAACAAGTCCCACACACTGCTACAAGCCGAAGCCCAAATATTTTTTCAGAGCTTGATGCAGATAAAAATTATATTGAATTTGCAACCTCGTGGAGGTTAGTATAGATGGACTAATAAAACAAGTCCCACACACTGCTACAAGCCGAAATATTTTTCAGAGCTAGATGCAGATAAAAATTATATTGAATTTGCAACCTGATGGAGGTTAGTATAGATGGACTAATAGAACAAGTCCCACACACTGCTACAAGCCGAAGCCCAATTTTTTTTTCAGAGCTAGATGCAGATAAAAATTATATTGAATTTGCAACCTGGTGGAGGTTAGTATAGATGGACTAATAGAATAAGTCCCACACACTGCTACAAGCCAAAATATTTTTTCAGAGCTAGATGCAGATAAAAATTATTTTTAATTTGCAACCTGGTGGAGGTTAGTATAGATGGACTAATAGAACAAGTCCCACACACTGCTACAAGCCTAAATATTTTTTCAGAGCTAGATGCAGATAAAAAGTATATTGAATTTGCAACCTGGTGGAGGTTAGTATAGATGGACTAATAGAGCAAGTCCCACACACTGCTACAAGCCCAAATATTTTTTTCAGAGCTAGATGCAGATAAAAATTATTTTGAATTTGCAACCTGGTGGAGGTTAGTATAGATGGACTAATAGAACAAGTCCCACACACTGCTACAAGCCCAAATATTTTTTCAGAGCTAGATGCAGATAAAAATTATTTTGAATTTGCAACCTGGTGGAGGTTAGTATAGATGGACTAATAGAATGATGCTATGCCCAAAAGGTTTTACATGGCTAGGTGCAGTAAAAAAAATTGTATTCTATATACAGGTGGTGTAGCTTGCAACACAGATAGGCTACTCCACTGACTAACACACACTGCAAGAGGCCAAAACGGATTTGCTTAGCTAGACTTAGCCAAATACTGTGAAAAAAACTTGCACAGCAATGGCACAGACCTGCCTGGCAAAAAGTGATAGGAACTGATTTAACCTAGCCCTCAAAAGGACTGCAATTACAATTAGTCTTTACTCTCAACCTATCTATTTAAGAGCACAGACCTGCCTGATAAAAGTGATAGGAACTGATGTAACCTAGCCCTCAAAAGGACTGCAATTACAATTTGTCTTTACTCCCAACCTATCTATTTAAGAGCACAGACCTGCCTGATAAAAGTCGTAGGAAATGATGTAACCTAGTCCTCAAAAGGACTGCAATCACAACTATTCCCTACTCCCAAGCTATCTGTAGATTTGTGCGAAAATTGGCTTGAAATTATTAACACTGAAAGTATAGCGCACACAGCAACAGTGGTGCCGTCTAACACGCAGCTGCAGCAGTGAGAAAATGGTGGCGACGGGGAAAATGGCTGGGTCTTATAGGGCAAGGACATGTGACATACACTGTCAATGACACATGCCCTTGCGTGTGTGAAAAAAAGCAGTTCGCTCCGTGTTTGCGCTGCTGATAGGCTGACAGATTGCACCTGCCCACTGTAAATGCGGGAAAGAGAAAAAAAAATGGAGATCTTCATTATTTCTGCAGAGATCTATCCCCTGCCCCTCCCCCCACCCCGCTGTACAGTCAAACTGAGTATTAACATTAATTTTAAGCATTACTGAGAAAAAATCCAGTTATGATTTTGGTGCATGAACAGTTATCGAACATAACCTCGAACAGCCGAATTTTTTTCAAATTGTTCGTGTTCGCCGAACGGCTCAAACACCGCCCAAAACAGCTCAAATTTGAGATTGGCGAACAGTTCGAGTCGAACACCGCTCATCTCTAATGCTAACAAAGATTTCCATTTCATGATAGGACTAATTTATAAACAGCAGCAAGAACACGTAGATAATAGATACATTTTATTAATTTAGTAATGATCTTGTCAAAATGTACCAGCAAAACAACGTACTTTCTGTCAAGTAAGCAAAATGAAAGTTTATTAATAAGTGTAGTCATCATAGCAGGTTAATGCAAACTCCAGGAGAACCCTTAAAGGAAACACTTAAGTGATAAAAAGTAATAAAAGTACTCTGCATGAATGCTGAGTCACACCGAGTGTATTTATTGCTAAATATTATCTAATATCTGCTTCATGTGCTAGGTCTTTCTGGTTTGGTAATTAAAGTTGTCAGTGTGATAAACAGACATTGCTTCTTAAGCCTAAGGAGAACCTGTCATCTGATTTATGATGCCCAAACCATGAGCAGCATGAGTCAGAGCCTGGCTGCATGACAGGTGTATTATTCTCTAAAACACTCCACGATTTCTGATAACAATATACTCTGAAGATGTGGCTGTGGAAAATTGCCAGAGACAAGATTAGTCCACCATCGTCCCTGGCCAACTGCTCCCAGGCACCTGTGCAGGTCTCTCCCTCATGTGTACATAGGAAGAGACCTGTTAACCACCTGCAACAGCGCTGAGAAGAGGCGGCCAAGGGTGGAGCCAGACTAGTCTTGTCACCGGTAATGGTCCCCAGCCACATGTTCAAAGTATATTTTGTCTGAAACACCGTATGTTTCAGACTACACCCATGGCCAAAAGTGTTGGCACCCTTGAAATTCGTTCAGAAAATGAAGTATTTCTCCCAGAAAATTATTGCAATTACACATGTTTTGTTATACACATTTATTTCCTTTGTGTATATTGGAATAACACAAAAAAAACCCAGAGAAAACAGACAAACTGGCCATAATTTCGTACAAACCCCCAAAAATGGGCCGACTAAAATTGTTGGCAGCTTTCCAGAATTGTGAGTTAACAACTTTTTTTTCAACCATGTGATGCTCATTCAAACCTACCTGTGGCAAGTAACAGGTGTGGGCAATATAAAAATCACACCTGAAACCTGATAAAAAGGGGAGAAGTTAAGTCAATCTTTGTATTGTGTGCCTGTGTTTGCCACACTAAGCATGGAAAACAGAAAAAGAAGACAAGAACTGTCTGAGGACTTGAGAACCAAAATTATTGAACAATATCAACAATCTCAAGGTTACAAGTCCATCTCCAGAGATATTGATGTTCCTTTGTCCATGATGCGCACCATAATCAAGAAGTTTACAACCCATGACACTGTAGCTAATTTTCCTGGATGTGCACAGCAGAGAAAAATTGATGAAAGGTTGCAGAGAAATAAAAAAGCTAGAATGCTTTTTGCCAAAATATACATGAGTAAGCCAAAATCCTTCTGGAAAAGGGTCTTGTGGACAGATGAGTATGAGATAGAGCTTTTTGGTAAAGCACATCATTCTGCTGTTTACCAAAAATGGAATGAGGCCTTCAAAGAAAAGAACACAATACCTACAGTCAAATAAGGTGAATGTTCAAAGATGTTTTGGGGTGTTTTGCTGCCTCTGCCTCTGGGTGTCTTAACTGTGTGCAAGGCATCATGAAATCTGAAGATTACCAAAGGGTTATGTGTCGCAATGTATTGCCCAGTGTCAGAAAGCTGGGTTTGTGTCCTAGTTCATGGGTCTTCTAGCAGGACAATAACCCGAAACATACTTTAAGGAGCACCCAGAAATGGATGGAAACAAAGCGCTAGAGAGTTCTAAAGTGGCCAGCAATGAGTCCAGATCCATATCCCATTGAACACCTGTGGAGAGATCTTCAAATTGCTGTTGGGAGAAACAGTACCGAGGGGGCAGCGGGTGTGGTCATCCTGGGCACCCACACTCTCAGGGGCCCAGCCGGAGCTATACTATTTTTAACTGTATCGGCGTGCACCGCACAGTGCGCCGATACAGTTAAGCTCTGCGTCAGAGCAGGGAGACATGATCTCCCTGCACTGTCGCCAGTGTAGGCTGGCCACGTGGCCGCTATGGGGCCCGTGAGCCGGGGTGCCATTGGCACCAAGCACTCCGCCAGTCATTCCAAGTCAACTGTATCGGCATCCTGGATGCTGATACAGTTGAAAGAAATGATGAAAGAGGGAGAGTCAACTGATGCTCCCTCTTCTATCATTCTTCCTCGGCATCTGAGATCTCAACGCAGCGGGCGCAATGACATCACTACATGGCATCCACTGCACTGAGATTTGCGTGTGCTTCAGAGCGCTTAATGCAGAGACCAGAGAAGCAGGGGATTGTGGAAAGGTGGGTACTGTATTTTTTTTCTTTTAAATCAGTGAGAACATTGTGGTGGCCAGAATACTGTATGGAGGACCATGGGGAGTGCAGTATATAATATGGAGGACTATGGGCATGCATTATACTTTATGGAGGACTATGAGGTGCATTATACTATATGGAGGATTACGGGGGAGTTCATTATACTATATGGAGGACTATGGGGAGTGCATTATACTATATTGAGGACTAGGGGGTGCATTATCCTATATGGAGGACTATAGGGAGTGCATTAATTATATGGAGGAATTTGGGGAGCGCATTATACTATGTGGAGGACTATAGGGCGTGCAGTATACTATATGGAGGACAATGGGAGTTCAGTATACTATATGGAGGACTATGAGGAGTGCTTTATACTATATGGAGGACTATAGGACTATGGGGGTGCATTATGCTACCTACTGTATGGAGGACTATGAGGTGCATTATACTATATGGAGGATTATGGGGGTGCATTATACTATATTGAGGACTATGGGGTGCATTATCCTATATGGAGGTGTGGCGCCCCTGAGGGTTCGGTCGCCACAGAGGTATTGCATCTCACCCAGAGGTGTGGTATCTCACTCTCAGGTAAGGAAGGAGTATGGCTCAGGACCCTAACACTACATCCACTACACCATATTTCCGGGGGACAGGGCGAGATTGCTCCTAAGGGAGAGCACAGTCCCTGATCCCTGGCTGTAGTGGGGACGAACCACTTAGAGAGGGGGAACTATGTAGTGGATGGGGTGGAGGACGTAGATCCTGGGAGCACATGTGCAGGAGGTCAGAGAGTTCAGTCATAAGTGACAGGAGCAGAGGCTCTGCATGAGCTCTGCTCCGGAGGCGGGCCTAGCACTGAGGCCCAAGTCAGAGAAGAGAGGGGAGCAGGAGAGGCTCCAGGACGAGAAGAGAAGGGACCCCAGGGGTACGGGCCATGCAGCAAGCCACCCGTGCGCCCGCCGCTGCCAGGAGGTAGGGGGGTCAGGCCGGAGAAAGGGAACCGGTCCCTTAACTAGCCAAGAGCTACAAGGCCTAACTAGAGAACCGGAGGCTGCAGCATTTCAAATACCGCAGACCATAAGTCCATACCAGTGTAC
This sequence comes from Phyllobates terribilis, assembly GCF_046119375.1. Lineage (NCBI taxonomy): Eukaryota > Metazoa > Chordata > Amphibia > Anura > Dendrobatidae > Phyllobates > Phyllobates terribilis. The sequence continues at coordinate 119,837,225 of NW_027362762.1, read as the reverse complement.
TAGAAAGGTAGCCACATAGGACCCAGGGGACGGAACACACGTCGCCCACCAAGGCCCGAGGACACCGGACAGGAGTGCCACTAGGTGTGAGGTGCAGGGAGAAGGCCAGAAAGGACACACAGAAGGAGGTCCTGATAAATACTCTGGAGATATCTGAGGGTCGTCCAAGCGCCTCACTGCGTGAGCACAGGATGCCGTGGGCTCTTACACTGGCCCTGTAACTGGAACTGCTTTAACCGTGAGTAAAGGATCTGGGACTGCATCGTTTGGACTCTGTGATTATTCTTGCACCGCGACACCTTGCACCATCACCACCATCATCCATACGCGCTGCCCTGAAGCTCCACTCTTCCTGTGGGGAGTTACATCACCTTGATGCACATACCACCAGCTTCAGCGGACTGTTCCGCAGCGGCGGTTCCCAATAACCGCATTCCACAGGTGGCATAGTCGGACTATACATAACAGACACATATAGACTACCCTGGTTTGACCACCCTGGGTCACGGACCGGGTCACCGCCACGGTGACTATAACCCCCAGCATCTACAGGCCCGGCTCCGGGTACCCCACGGCCCAGGGGGCGCGTGAGAGGACTATAGGTAGTGCATTATACGATATGGAGGACTTTGGGGAGTGCATTATACTATGTGGAGGACTATGGGGTGCACTATACTATATGAAGGATTATGGGAAGTGAATTATACTAAATGGAGGACTATTGGTAGTGTATTACACTATATTGAGGAATATGGGGTGCATTATCCTATATGGAGGACTATAGAAAGTGCATTATATTATATGGAGGACTACGGGAGTGCAGTATACTACATGGAGGACTTTGGGGAGCACATTATACTATGTGGAGGACAATGGGGAGTGCGGTATACTAAATGGAGGACTACGGGAGTTCAGTATACTATATGGAGGACTACGGGAGTTCAGTATACTAAATAGAAGACTATTGGGTGTGTATTATACTATATGCAGGACTATGAGGGTGCATTATGATGTATGCAGGACTATGGGGAGTGCACTATAATATATGGAGGACTGTGGGGAGTGTATTATACTGTATGGAGCACTATGGGGTGCATTATACTACGTGGAGAACTATAGGGAGTGCATTATACTATTTGTAAGACTATAGGGAGTGCATTGTACTATATAAAGGACTATGGGATGCATCTTACTATTTGGAAGGCTATGTGGGGGGCTATTATAATATTTAGAAGGCTATGTGGGAGCCATTATACTGTATGCAAGCAATTATACAGTGTGAAGATTTGTATGGGGTCCAGCATACTGTGTGGAGGGCTAGTGGGGGCCATTATACCGTGTGGAGAGGTGTGGAGCCATTATACTCTATTTAGACCCATTATACTGCATGGAAGATTGTTTGGGGGTCACGGTTGGGGGATCATACTGTGTTGGGGTCACAATACTTTTATGGGGAAGTTGAGGGGTGGGGTACAGTAGGGTCATCATCCTGTGCATGTGAAGGGTACTATATACAGCGAAGGGAAAGATGCGATCAAAGCTACACAGCAGGTAATTAATCATAAAATATAGCTTTTATTAAATATATAATTAAGAGAGAATACACCACATAATATGGCATAAACAGTGCATGACATACATATCAAAAATATCTTAAAATACCATCATGCTCAATGGACACAGAGGTCCACATATAGGGCACCCACCAGGACTATAATATAGACACTAATGCACCTGATCAACAGATCTCTAATATATGTATCCAAATAGTGTATCATTAGTGGTCAGCTAATACTGCCTAACTGTATAGTGACATAACCATGTAAGTGACCATATAATGTAGTAGTAGAATCTACCTGGACAGAGGGCTAACAGCGGGGATGCTCACATGTGGACCACGCGTCCACCCCGACGCGCGTTTCGGCGTTACCTTCTTCAGGGGGCGTGGTTGCAAACCGGGGGTGTGTCCTTATAAACCTATCGCTAGCCAATAGGAAGGTGTGGGCGGACATCTAATGACGCGCCAAGCGTCTCCGCTGCCTCGGCAACCCGCGATGCCGGCGTCATGCGAAGGACCTCCCAACAGTCACGCGGGCCCACGTGACCCGCAGGTCCTAGCATGGAGAAGCCGGGTAGCGCGAGCCGGCCTCAGCAACCGAGAACGCCTGCACGTACCTGTCCAAGTGCCGCACCTATTGAATTAGAATTAAGTAAGGTATTCTTTGACCCAACTAGAGGTCCATTTTAAGAGTACCCTCAACTACCTCGGGGATTGCAAATAAGGATGTATGTGGTGAAATGTCCAGTTATAAGTTTATAGCTACCCACATCCATCCGGTGGTAGGGCATAATACAAAAAATCTCCCATAGAAAAAGAATGCAAATATGCATAACAATATATATCAATATAGGGACAATTTCACGCATACCACGGACCTCACCATATGCGTCAAATTGTACCTGACATTAGCACATCATCACTGTACAAAATACTTATCAAATATACATGATCATAATGGTCATAACATAATATAATAATACAAGACATATGATCACAGTAATGTTGTGTAGATAAATTACAATAATACTGTTGTCCAATAGGCAGGACCAATAACCACATGTATGGAAGACCCAACCACATACATCGCAATATACAATCACCTAAAAGATGGAAATGATACAAAATGCAATACTTCATTTAAACAAAGTTCACGATGTGAGCAAAGAGGTTTATAGGCTTTGGCGATTGCTGTGCGACAATATCACGAATCCTTCTTCTCCTCCACAAACACTCATCCATAATGGAACGGATATAGTACGGACACAACCCTCCAGAGAGAAAGTTCACAGACCAATAATGATGGATAAAACTGTAAATAATATATAATAAAATAAAATAAATAAAAACTTAAAAACACAGATGATATGTACTAGGTAGAGTGGATATCAAAGAAACGGAGCAAAACTGAGACTCTCATTCAGTCCATGCGGGTGTACAGTGCCCAATTTCCAGATCCATCTGGATTCTAGCTGAGCTAGACGTTGGCTAAATTTGCCTCCACGAATACCAAGCTTCAAGGCGTCAATCCCCCTCACCCTCAGTAGTGAACTGTCACAATTATGGTAAAGTTTGAAATGTCGTGGTATCGTCCTGAGTGTGGAGGGATCCATACAGTCGACTGCCGCCAAAATCCCCAACACATGCTCCCTAACTCTCACTTTAAGTTGCCGTGTGGTTAGACCAACATAGATTAATCCACATGGACATGTGGCGTAGTAGATAATGAACCGTGAGGTACATGTAATACGACTTCTAATGACATAAGTCACTGTACCCGCAGCATTAGAAAAGGTATCAGTACACTCTATATTCGGACAGGCGACACAACGGCCGCATGGAAAACTTCCACACTCAGGACTAGAAGCACCAAAGATTGTAGCAGTCCCAGATTGAAATTGATAATGGCTATGTACCAGACAGTCACGAAGATTTTTAGAGCGGCGCACAGCAATAGATGGGCGATCTGGAAGAATTTTAGACAAAACAGGATCGACCAGAAGAATGGGCCAAGCTTTAGCCAAACATTCCCTCATCCGACCAAATTGACCATGATAGTCAGTTATAAATCTTGGTTTATCATCTGATTTTGGAATCTTTTTCTTATAGAGCAAATCATGTCTATTGGAATATTTGGCACGATGATATGCCCTTTTTACCATGCGTTTGCTGTAACCCCTCTCATAGAATCTCTTTTTCAAATCTTCGGACTGTCTGGCAAAGTCCATATCGTCCGAGCAGAGTCTACGTAAGCGCAGAAACTGTCCGATGGGAACAGACTAAATTACCCAAGGAGGGTGGGAGGATGACGCATGAAGCAACATATTTGTGGAGGTATTTTTACGGTAGATATTTGTTTTTATAAAATTGTCCTGATCTCTAGTAAGAGCCACGTCCAGGAAATTCACCACATCCCTGTCCCATGTATAGGTAATGCGAATATTCCTGTCATTATCATTAAGGGATTGCATAAATATCTTCAAGCCTTCAGTGGAACCCTGCCAGATCAGCAGAATGTCATCTATGTAACGCGTCCAAAAAGGGACGTGGTCCATAGATGTCCGCTGATCCGGCAGGGAGAGGTCCCTCTCCCACAGCCCCAGGAACAGATTGGCATAGGCCGGCGCGAACGCCGCACCCATTGCTGTACCCTGGAGCTGCAGGTAGAAGGACCCCTTAAATGTAAAAAAATTATGAGTTAAAGAAAATTCCAGCAAATCCATCACCAATTGAATCATGGCATTTTGTAAATTAGATGTTTCCAAGAAGAAGGCACAAGCTCTCAGGCCATCAGAATGTTTGATGCTGGTGTACAGTGATTCTACATCACCTGTCACCAGCATCATATCTGACTCCAAATATAGCCCATCAACTCTCTTGAGAAGCTCACCTGTATCCAGGAGGAATGATGGGAGACATTCTACCAGGGGTTGAAGCTTACTGTCAATCCACCGATTGACATTCTCTAGGAAGTTCCCAGTCCCGGAAATAATAGGGCGCCCAGGTGGTATAGACAGATCTTTGTGCACTTTAGGCAACAGATAGAATGTAGAAACTACAGGTTCGCTAACAAGTAGTGCTGAAGCCAGTTCCTCAGTGATGACCCCATTGGTCGTGGCTTGATTAATGATCTTAGACAGTTGCAGGGAGAAGGAGGCCAAGGGATTAAACGTCAAACGTTTATAACAGGTCTTATTATTAAGTTGACTAAATGCCTCCCTTTCATACATGTCCTTAGGCCACAACACAATGTTGCCCCCCTTATCTGCTGGCTTCAGCACTACATCTGGAAGGTCCCGAAGGACCCGGAGGCGCTCACGCTCATGTCTAGTAAGATTATCCCTCCGTACATAACGCGGGATCTGCTCAAACTCCTTCATGACCACCTGAACAAACAGATCTATGTTGGCGCTTGTGGACAGTGGGGGAAATTTCTTAGACTTGACCCTAATAGATGCAGGGATCTTACCTCCTTCCTCCATATTATGTTCACTAGAAAGTTCCTCCAAAGTTCGTAAAGCTATTTGTTCCTCCTCTGTTGGAAAAAGATTAAATTGTGCCTCATTAAAATAATACTTCTTAAACAACAGGTAAGGAAGGAGTATGGCTCAGGACCCTAACACTACATCCACTACACCATATTTCCGGGGGACAGGGCGAGATTGCTCCTAAGGGAGAGCACAGTCCCTGATCCCTGGCTGTAGTGGGGACGAACCACTTAGAGAGGGGGAACTATGTAGTGGATGGGGTGGAGGACGTAGATCCTGGGAGCACATGTGCAGGAGGTCAGAGAGTTCAGTCATAAGTGACAGGAGCAGAGGCTCTGCATGAGCTCTGCTCCGGAGGCGGGCCTAGCACTGAGGCCCAAGTCAGAGAAGAGAGGGGAGCAGGAGAGGCTCCAGGACGAGAAGAGAAGGGACCCCAGGGGTACGGGCCATGCAGCAAGCCACCCGTGCGCCCGCCGCTGCCAGGAGGTAGGGGGGTCAGGCCGGAGAAAGGGAACCGGTCCCTTAACTAGCCAAGAGCTACAAGGCCTAACTAGAGAACCGGAGGCTGCAGCATTTCAAATACCGCAGAGCATAAGTCCATACCAGTGTACTAGAAAGGTAGCCACATAGGACCCAGGGGACGGAACACACGTCGCCCACCAAGGCCCAAGGACACCGGACAGGAGTGCCACTAGGTGTGAGGTGCAGGGAGAAGACCAGAAAGGACACACAGAAGGAGGTCCTGATAAATACTCTGGAGATATCTGAGGGTCGTCCAAGCCCCTCACTGCGTGAGCACAGGATGCCGTGGGCTCTTACACTGGCCCTGTAACTGGAACTGCTTTAACCGTGAGTAAAGGATCTGGGACTGCATCGTTTGGACTCTGTGATTATTCTTGCACCGCGACACCTTGCACCATCACCACCATCATCCATACGCGCTGCCCTGAAGCTCCACTCTTCCTGTGGGGAGTTACATCACCTTGATGCACATACCACCAGCTTCAGCGGACTGTTCCGCAGCGGCGGTTCCCAATAACCGCATTCCACAGGTGGCATAGTCGGACTATACATAACAGACACATATAGACTACCCTGGTTTGACCACCCTGGGTCACGGACCGGGTCACCACCACGGTGACTATAACCCCCAGCATCTACAGGCCCGGCTCCGGGTACCCCACGGCCCAGGGGGCGCGTGAGAGGACTATAGGTAGTGCATTATACGATATGGAGGACTTTGGGGAGTGCATTATACTATGTGGAGGACTATGGGGTGCACTATACTATATGAAGGATTATGGGAAGTGAATTATACTAAATGGAGGACTATTGGTAGTGTATTACACTATATTGAGGAATATGGGGTGCATTATCCTATATGGAGGACTATAGAAAGTGCATTATATTATATGGAGGACTACGGGAGTGCAGTATACTACATGGAGGACTTTGGGGAGCACATTATACTATGTGGAGGACAATGGGGAGTGCGGTATACTAAATGGAGGACTACGGGAGTTCAGTATACTATATGGAGGACTACGGGAGTTCAGTATACTATATAGAGGACTATTGGGTGTGTATTATACTATATGCAGGACTATGAGGGTGCATTATGATGTATGCAGGACTATGGGGAGTGCACTATAATATATGGAGGACTGTGGGGAGTGTATTATACTGTATGGAGCACTATGGGGTGCATTATACTACGTGGAGAACTATAGGGAGTGCATTATACTATTTGTAAGACTATAGGGAGTGCATTGTACTATATAAAGGACTATGGGATGCATCTTACTATTTGGAAGGCTATGTGGGGGGCTATTATAATATTTAGAAGGCTATGTGGGAGCCATTATACTGTATGCAAGCAATTATACAGTGTGAAGATTTGTATGGGGTCCAGCATACTGTGTGGAGGGCTAGTGGGGGCCATTATACCGTGTGGAGAGGTGTGGAGCCATTATACTCTATTTAGACCCATTATACTGCATGGAAGATTGTTTGGGGGTCACGGTTGGGGGATCATACTGTGTTGGGGTCACAATACTTTTATGGGGAAGTTGAGGGGTGGGGTACAGTAGGGTCATCATCCTGTGCATGTGGAGGGTACTATATACAGCGAAGGGAAAGATGCGATCAAAGCTACACAGCAGGTAATTAATCATAAAATATAGCTTTTATTAAATATATAATTAAGAGAGAATACACCACATAATATGGCATAAACAGTGCACGACATACATATCAAAAATATCTTAAAATACCATCATGCTCAATGGACACAGAGGTCCACATATAGGGCACCCACCAGGACTATAATATAGACACTAATGCACCTGATCAACAGATCTCTAATATATGTATCCAAATAGTGTATCATTAGTGGTCAGCTAATACTGCCTAACTGTATAGTGACATAACCATGTAAGTGACCATATAATGTAGTAGTAGAATCTACCTGGACAGAGGGCTAACAGCGGGGATGCTCACATGTGGACCACGCGTCCACCCCGACGCGCGTTTCGGCGTTACCTTCTTCAGGGGGCGTGGTTGCAAACCGGGGGTGTGTCCTTATAAACCTATCGCTAGAAAATAGGAAGGTGTGGGCGGACATCTAATGACGCGCCCAGCGTCTCCGCTGCCTCGGCAACCCGCGATGCCGGCGTCATGCGAAGGACCTCCCAACAGTCACGCGGGCCCACGTGACCCGCAGGTCCTAGCATGGAGAAGCCGGGTAGCGCGAGCCGGCCTCAGCAACCGAGAACGCCTGCACGTACCTGTCCAAGTGCCGCACCTATTGAATTAGAATTAAGTAAGGTATTCTTTGACCCAACTAGAGGTCCATTTTAAGAGTACCCTCAACTACCTCGGGGATTGCAAATAAGGATGTATGTGGTGAAATGTCCAGTTATAAGTTTATAGCTACCCACATCCATCCGGTGGTAGGGCATAATACAAAAAATCTCCCATAGAAAAAGAATGCAAATATGCATAACAATATATATCAATATAGGGACAATTTCACGCATACCACGGACCTCACCATATGCGTCAAATTGTACCTGACATTAGCACATCATCACTGTACAAAATACTTATCAAATATACATGATCATAATGGTCATAACATAATATAATAATACAAGACATATGATCACAGTAATGTTGTGTAGATAAATTACAATAATACTGTTGTCCAATAGGCAGGACCAATAACCACATGTATGGAAGACCCAACCACATACATCGCAATATACAATCACCTAAAAGATGGAAATGATACAAAATGCAATACTTCATTTAAACAAAGTTCACGATGTGAGCAAAGAGGTTTATAGGCTTTGGCGATTGCTGTGCGACAATATCACGAATCCTTCTTCTCCTCCACAAACACTCATCCATAATGGAACGGATATAGTACGGACACAACCCTCCAGAGAGAAAGTTCACAGACCAATAATGATGGATAAAACTGTAAATAATATATAATAAAATAAAATAAATAAAAACTTAAAAACACAGATGATATGTACTAGGTAGAGTGGATATCAAAGAAACGGAGCAAAACTGAGACTCTCATTCAGTCCATGCGGGTGTACAGTGCCCAATTTCCAGATCCATCTGGATTCTAGCTGAGCTAGACGTTGGCTAAATTTGCCTCCACGAATACCAAGCTTCAAGGCGTCAATCCCCCTCACCCTCAGTAGTGAACTGTCACAATTATGGTAAAGTTTGAAATGTCGTGGTATCGTCCTGAGTGTGGAGGGATCCATACAGTCGACTGCCGCCAAAATCCCCAACACATGCTCCCTAACTCTCACTTTAAGTTGCCGTGTGGTTAGACCAACATAGATTAATCCACATGGACATGTGGCGTAGTAGATAATGAACCGTGAGGTACATGTAATACGACTTCTAATGACATAAGTCACTGTACCCGCAGCATTAGAAAAGGTATCAGTACACTCTATATTCGGACAGGCGACACAACGGCCGCATGGAAAACTTCCACACTCAGGACTAGAAGCACCAAAGATTGTAGCAGTCCCAGATTGAAATTGATAATGGCTATGTACCAGACAGTCACGAAGATTTTTAGAGCGGCGCACAGCAATAGATGGGCGATCTGGAAGAATTTTAGACAAAACAGGATCGACCAGAAGAATGGGCCAAGCTTTAGCCAAACATTCCCTCATCCGACCAAATTGACCATGATAGTCAGTTATAAATCTTGGTTTATCATCTGATTTTGGAATCTTTTTCTTATAGAGCAAATCATGTCTATTGGAATATTTGGCACGATGATATGCCCTTTTTACCATGCGTTTGCTGTAACCCCTCTCATAGAATCTCTTTTTCAAATCTTCGGACTGTCTGGCAAAGTCCATATCGTCCGAGCAGAGTCTACGTAAGCGCAGAAACTGTCCGATGGGAACAGACTGAATCACCCAAGGAGGGTGGGAGGATGACGCATGAAGCAACATATTCGTGGAGGTATTTTTACGGTAGATATTTGTTTTTATAAAATTGTCCTGATCTCTAGTAAGAGCCACGTCCAGGAAATTCACCACATCCCTGTCCCATGTATAGGTAATGCGAATATTCCTGTCATTATCATTAAGGGATTGCATGAATATCTTCAAGCCTTCAGTGGAACCCTGCCAGATCAGCAGAATGTCATCTATGTAACGCGTCCAAAAAGGGACGTGGTCCATAGATGTCCGCTGATCCGGCAGGGAGAGGTCCCTCTCCCACAGCCCCAGGAACAGATTGGCATAGGCCGGCGCGAACGCCGCACCCATTGCTGTACCCTGGAGCTGCAGGTAGAAGGACCCCTTAAATGTAAAAAAATTATGAGTTAAAGAAAATTCCAGCAAATCCATCACCAATTGAATCATGGCATTTTGTAAATTAGATGTTTCCAAGAAGAAGGCACAAGCTCTCAGGCCATCAGAATGTTTGATGCTGGTGTACAGTGATTCTACATCACCTGTCACCAGCATCATATCTGACTCCAAATATAGCCCATCAACTCTCTTGAGAAGCTCACCTGTATCCAGGAGGAATGATGGGAGACATTCTACCAGGGGTTGAAGCTTACTGTCAATCCACCGATTGACATTCTCTAGGAAGTTCCCAGTCCCGGAAATAATAGGGCGCCCAGGTGGTATAGACAGATCTTTGTGCACTTTAGGCAACAGATAGAATGTAGAAACTACAGGTTCGCTAACAAGTAGTGCTGAAGCCAGTTCCTCAGTGATGACCCCATTGGTCGTGGCTTGATTAATGATCTTAGACAGTTGCAGGGAGAAGGAGGCCAAGGGATTAAACGTCAAACGTTTATAACAGGTCTTATTATTAAGTTGACTAAATGCCTCCCTTTCATACATGTCCTTAGGCCACAACACAATGTTGCCCCCCTTATCTGCTGGCTTCAGCACTACATCTGGAAGGTCCCGAAGGACCCGGAGGCGCTCACGCTCATGTCTAGTAAGATTATCCCTCCGTACATAACGCGGGATCTGCTCAAACTCCTTCGTGACCACCTGAACAAACAGATCTATGTTGGCGCTTGTGGACAGTGGGGGAAATTTCTTAGACTTGACCCTAATAGATGCAGGGATCTTACCTCCTTCCTCCATATTATGTTCACTAGAAAGTTCCTCCAAAGTTCGTAAAGCTATTTGTTCCTCCTCTGTTGGAAAAAGATTAAATTGTGCCTCATTAAAATAATACTTCTTAAACAACAGAGTTCTCGCAAACAAATGGAGGTCCATATATTAGAGATCTGTTGATCAGGTGCATTAGTGTCTATATTATAGTCCTGGTGGGTGCCCTATATGTGGACCTCTGTGTCCATTGAGCATGATGGTATTTTAAGATATTTTTGATATGTATGTCGTGCACTGTTTATGCCATATTATGTGGTGTATTCTCCCTTAATTATATATTTAATAAAAGCTATATTTTATGATTAATTACCTGCTGTGTAGCTTTGATCGCATCTTTCCCTTCGCTGTATATTTATGATTAGCGATTTGCCTACAGTACATGTCATTAGGTGCTAGCCATGGGGCTCTAATTATTAGTTAATATGCACCTGCTGAGAAACTTTGATTATATGACTTTTTGTGTGTTATGCACTACTATTTTGTTTTCAATAGCAATGAATTTTAGAGCTAAGGAACAGACCTGGCTCGACCAGATGGAGCAGGTATTTGGCACAGGCGGTGCAGAACCACGGGTAGAGAACGAGCGGGACTGGGACAATCAGGTTCAGTCCATACAGTCCTTAATTATCAAACGGACAAAATTGTGGTGGAATAGGGCCTTCTTGCAGAGGTATATTTCCAGTAAGTTGATTCCAAGAGGACTGAGGGTGCGGGTTATCCCCACATTTGTAGTTGATGATAAAGACTTCATGTCCAACTGGGAAGGCCTCTGTAATACATGCTCCATTGGATTTATGCAGTTATTGATTGAACACAATACTAACGCTATTTTAGCACTGGATAAATCTATCGATGAAGCACAAAGTATATTGAGAAATACTTGCCCTACTGATAAAATCCAGGACTTTGATGCATCAATTGATAGGAATCTAGATCTCTGTGTAAAAAAATTACATGACACTCAAGCGACAAAAATGGCAAGAGATCAACGTGATTTTGCAACTAATACGGTGTATCATTGGAGGAAGTCTATCATCCAACCTCATATGGCACAACGCTCTTCGTCTATTACATCCATCTCATCTCTCAGTGACTCATCTAGTATGATGTCCTCATCCATCATTACGAGGTCAGGACTGAATCTTAAGAGGACACGAGATGCAAATTTCCATCCGTACAGACGCCGACCGTATAAACAGCCGCTTGTGGACAGTGGGGATAATAAGGTAATTAACCTTAGTAAATATGTACTTACTGATACTGACTTGGCTCTACTAAGCAGGGGTCTCTCCTTCTCACCTAAGAGTAGTTTTGATGTCTTTTCAGCTGTGAAGGACCTCCATTTGTTTGCGAGAACTCTGTTGTTTAAGAAGTATTATTTTAATGAGGCACAATTTAATCTTTTTCCAACAGAGGAGGAACAAATAGCTTTACGAACTTTGGAGGAACTTTCTAGTGAACATAATATGGAGGAAGGAGGTAAGATCCCTGCATCTATTAGGGTCAAGTCTAAGAAATTTCCCCCACTGTCCACAAGCGCCAACATAGATCTGTTTGTTCAGGTGGTCACGAAGGAGTTTGAGCAGATCCCGCGTTATGTACGGAGGGATAATCTTATTAGACATGAGCGTGAGCGCCTCCGGGTCCTTCGGGACCTTCCAGATGTAGTGCTGAAGCCAGCAGATAAGGGGGGCAACATTGTGTTGTGGCCTAAGGACATGTATGAAAGGGAGGCATTTAGTCAACTTAATAATAAGACCTGTTATAAACGTTTGACGTTTAATCCCTTGGCCTCCTTCTCCCTTCAACTGTCTAAGATCATTAATCAAGCCACGACCAATGGGGTCATCACTGAGGAACTGGCTTCAGCACTACTTGTTAGCGAACCTGTAGTTTCTACATTCTATCTGTTGCCTAAAGTGCACAAAGATCTGTCTATACCACCTGGGCGTCCTATTATTTCCGGGACTGGGAACTTCCTAGAGAATGTCAATCGGTGGATTGACAGTAAGCTTCAACCCCTGGTAGAATGTCTCCCATCATTCCTCCTGGATACAGGTGAGCTTCTCAAGAGAGTTGATGGGCTATATTTGGAGTCAGATATGATGCTGGTGACAGGTGATGTAGAATCACTGTACACCAGCATCAAACATTCTGATGGCCTGAGAGCTTGTGCCTTCTTCTTGGAAACATCTAATTTACAAAATGCCATGATTCAATTGGTGATGGATTTGCTGGAATTTTCTTTAACTCATAATTTTTTTACATTTAAGGGGTCCTTCTACCTGCAGCTCCAGGGTACAGCAATGGGTGCGGCGTTCGCGCCGGCCTATGCCAATCTGTTCCTGGGGCTGTGGGAGAGGGACCTCTCCCTGCCGGATCAGCGGACATCTATGGACCACGTCCCTTTTTGGACGCGTTACATAGATGACATTCTGCTGATCTGGCAGGGTTCCACTGAAGGCTTGAAGATATTCATGCAATCCCTTAATGATAATGACAGGAATATTCGCATTACCTATACATGGGACAGGGATGTGGTGAATTTCCTGGACGTGGCTCTTACTAGAGATCAGGACAATTTTATAAAAACAAATATCTACCGTAAAAATACCTCCACGAATATGTTGCTTCATGCGTCATCCTGCCACCCTCCTTGGGTGATTCAGTCTGTTCCCATCGGACAGTTTCTGCGCTTACGTAGACTCTGCTCGGACGATATGGACTTTGCCAGACAGTCCGAAGATTTGAAAAAGAGATTCTATGAGAGGGGTTACAGCAAACGCATGGTAAAAAGGGCATATCATCGTGCCAAATATTCCAATAGACATGATTTGCTCTATAAGAAAAAGATTCCAAAATCAGATGATAAACCAAGATTTATAACTGACTATCATGGTCAATTTGGTCGGATGAAGGAATGTTTGGCTAAAGCTTGGCCCATTCTTCTGGTCGATCCTGTTTTGTCTAAAATTCTTCCAGATCGCCCATCTATTGCTGTGCGCCGCTCTAAAAATCTTCGTGACTGTCTGGTACATAGCCATTATCAATTTCAATCTGGGACTGCTACAATCTTTGGTGCTTCTAGTCCTGAGTGTGGAAGTTTTCCATGCGGCCGTTGTGTCACCTGTCTGAATATAGAGTGTACTGATACCTTTTCTAATGCTGCGGGTACAGTGACTTATGTCATTAGAAGTCGTATTACATGTACCTCACGGTTCATTATCTACTACGCCACATGTCCATGTGGATTAATCTATGTTGGTCTAACCACACGGCAACTTAAAGTGAGAGTTAGGGAGCATGTGTTGGGGATTTTGGCGGCAGTCGACTGTATGGATCCCTCCACACTCAGGACGATACCACGACATTTCAAACTTTACCATAATTGTGACAGTTCACTACTGAGGGTGAGGGGGATTGACGCCTTGAAGCTTGGTATTCGTGGAGGCAAATTTAGCCAACGTCTAGCTCAGCTAGAATTCAGATGGATCTGGAAATTGGGCACTGTACACCCGTATGGACTGAATGAGAGTCTCAGTTTTGCTCCGTTTCTTTGATATCCACTCTACCTAGTACATATCATCTGTGTTTTTAAGTTTTTATTTATTTTATTTTATTATATATTATTTACAGTTTTATCCATCATTATTGGTCTGTGAACTTTCTCTCTGGAGGGTTGTGTCCGTACTATATCCGTTCCATTATGGATGAGTGTTTGTGGAGGAGAAGAAGGATTCGTGATATTGTCGCACAGCAATCGCCAAAGCCTATAAACCTCTTTGCTCACATCGTGAACTTTGTTTAAATGAAGTATTGCATTTTGTATCATTTCCATCTTTTAGGTGATTGTATATTGCGATGTATGTGGTTGGGTCTTCCATACATGTGGTTATTGGTCCTGCCTATTGGACAACAGTATTATTGTAATTTATCTACACAACATTACTGTGATCATATGTCTTGTATTATTATATTATGTTATGACCATTATGATCATGTATATTTGATAAGTATTTTGTGCAGTGATGATGTGCTAATGTCAGGTACAATTTGACGCATATGGTGAGGTCCGTGGTATGCGTGAAATTGTCCCTATATTGATATATATTGTTATGCATATTTGCATTCTTTTTCTATGGGAGATTTTTTGTATTATGCCCTACCACCGGATGGATGTGGGTAGCTATAAACTTATAACTGGACATTTCACCACATACATCCTTATTTGCAATCCCCGAGGTAGTTGAGGGTACTCTTAAAATGGACCTCTAGTTGGGTCAAAGAATACCTTACTTAATTCTAATTCAATAGGTGCGGCACTTGGACAGGTACGTGCAGGCGTTCTCGGTTGCTGAGGCCGGCTCGCGCTACCCGGCTTCTCCATGCTAGGACCTGTGGGTCACGTGGGCCCGCGTGACTGTTGGGAGGTCCTTCGCATGACGCCGGCATCGCGGGTTGCCGAGGCAGCGGAGACGCTAGGCGCGTCATTAGATGTCCGCCCACACCTTCCTATTGGCTAGCGATAGGTTTTTAAGGACACACCCCCGGTTTGCAACCACGCCCCCTGAAGAAGGTAACGCCGAAACGCGCGTCGGGGTGGACGCGTGGTCCACATGTGAGCATCCCCGCTGTTAGCCCTCTGTCCAGGTAGATTCTACTACTACATTATATGGTCACTTACATGGTTATGTCACTATACAGTTAGGCAGTATTAGCTGACCACTAATGATACACTATTTGGATACATATATTAGAGATCTGTTGATCAGGTGCATTAGTGTCTATATTATAGTCCTGGTGGGTGCCCTATATGTGTACCTCTGTGTCCATTGAGCATGATGGTATTTTAAGATATTTTTGATATGTATGTCGTGCACTGTTTATGCCATATTATGTGGTGTATTCTCTCTTAATTATATATTTAATAAAAGCTATATTTTATGATTAATTACCTGCTGTGTAGCTTTGATCGCATCTTTCCCTTCGCTGTATATTTATGATTAGCGATTTGCCTACAGTACATGTCATTAGGTGCTAGCCATGGGGCTCTAATTATTAGTTAATATGCACCTGCTGAGAAACTTTGATTATATGACTTTTTGTGTGTTATGCACTACTATTTTGTTTTCAATAGCAATGAATTTTAGAGCTAAGGAACAGACCTGGCTCGACCAGATGGAGCAGGTATTTGGCACAGGCGGTGCAGAACCACGGGTAGAGAACGAGCGGGACTGGGACAATCAGGTTCAGTCCATACAGTCCTTAATTATCAAACGGACAAAATTGTGGTGGAATAGGGCCTTCTTGCAGAGGTATATTTCCAGTAAGTTGATTCCAAGAGGACTGAGGGTGCGGGTTATCCCCACATTTGTAGTTGATGATAAAGACTTCATGTCCAACTGGGAAGGCCTCTGTAATACATGCTCCATTGGATTTATGCAGTTATTGATTGAACACAATACTAACGCTATTTTAGCACTGGATAAATCTATCGATGAAGCACAAAGTATATTGAGAAATACTTGCCCTACTGATAAAATCCAGGACTTTGATGCATCAATTGATAGGAATCTAGATCTCTGTGTAAAAAAATTACATGACACTCAAGCGACAAAAATGGCAAGAGATCAACGTGATTTTGCAACTAATACGGTGTATCATTGGAGGAAGTCTATCATCCAACCTCATATGGCACAACGCTCTTCGTCTATTACATCCATCTCATCTCTCAGTGACTCATCTAGTATGATGTCCTCATCCATCATTACGAGGTCAGGACTGAATCTTAAGAGGACACGAGATGCAAATTTCCATCCGTACAGACGCCGACCGTATAAACAGCCGCTTGTGGACAGTGGGGATAATAAGGTAATTAACCTTAGTAAATATGTACTTACTGATACTGACTTGGCTCTACTAAGCAGGGGTCTCTCCTTCTCACCTAAGAGTAGTTTTGATGTCTTTTCAGCTGTGAAGGACCTCCATTTGTTTGCGAGAACTCTGTTGTTTAAGAAGTATTATTTTAATGAGGCACAATTTAATCTTTTTCCAACAGAGGAGGAACAAATAGCTTTACGAACTTTGGAGGAACTTTCTAGTGAACATAATATGGAGGAAGGAGGTAAGATCCCTGCATCTATTAGGGTCAAGTCTAAGAAATTTCCCCCACTGTCCACAAGCGCCAACATAGATCTGTTTGTTCAGGTGGTCACGAAGGAGTTTGAGCAGATCCCGCGTTATGTACGGAGGGATAATCTTACTAGACATGAGCGTGAGCGCCTCCGGGTCCTTCGGGACCTTCCAGATGTAGTGCTGAAGCCAGCAGATAAGGGGGGCAACATTGTGTTGTGGCCTAAGGACATGTATGAAAGGGAGGCATTTAGTCAACTTAATAATAAGACCTGTTATAAACGTTTGACGTTTAATCCCTTGGCCTCCTTCTCCCTTCAACTGTCTAAGATCATTAATCAAGCCACGACCAATGGGGTCATCACTGAGGAACTGGCTTCAGCACTACTTGTTAGCGAACCTGTAGTTTCTACATTCTATCTGTTGCCTAAAGTGCACAAAGATCTGTCTATACCACCTGGGCGTCCTATTATTTCCGGGACTGGGAACTTCCTAGAGAATGTCAATCGGTGGATTGACAGTAAGCTTCAACCCCTGGTAGAATGTCTCCCATCATTCCTCCTGGATACAGGTGAGCTTCTCAAGAGAGTTGATGGGCTATATTTGGAGTCAGATATGATGCTGGTGACAGGTGATGTAGAATCACTGTACACCAGCATCAAACATTCTGATGGCCTGAGAGCTTGTGCCTTCTTCTTGGAAACATCTAATTTACAAAATGCCATGATTCAATTGGTGATGGATTTGCTGGAATTTTCTTTAACTCATAATTTTTTTACATTTAAGGGGTCCTTCTACCTGCAGCTCCAGGGTACAGCAATGGGTGCGGCGTTCGCGCCGGCCTATGCCAATCTGTTCCTGGGGCTGTGGGAGAGGGACCTCTCCCTGCCGGATCAGCGGACATCTATGGACCACGTCCCTTTTTGGACGCGTTACATAGATGACATTCTGCTGATCTGGCAGGGTTCCACTGAAGGCTTGAAGATATTCATGCAATCCCTTAATGATAATGACAGGAATATTCACATTACCTATACATGGGACAGGGATGTGGTGAATTTCCTGGACGTGTCTCTTACTAGAGATCAGGACAATTTTATAAAAACAAATATCTACCGTAAAAATACCTCCACGAATATGTTGCTTCATGCGTCATCCTCCCACCCTCCTTGGGTGATTCAGTCTGTTCCCATCGGACAGTTTCTGCGCTTACGTAGACTCTGCTCGGACGATATGGACTTTGCCAGACAGTCCGAAGATTTGAAAAAGAGATTCTATGAGAGGGGTTACAGCAAACGCATGGTAAAAAGGGCATATCATCGTGCCAAATATTCCAATAGACATGATTTGCTCTATAAGAAAAAGATTCCAAAATCAGATGATAAACCAAGATTTATAACTGACTATCATGGTCAATTTGGTCGGATGAGGGAATGTTTGGCTAAAGCTTGGCCCATTCTTCTGGTCGATCCTGTTTTGTCTAAAATTCTTCCAGATCGCCCATCTATTGCTGTGCGCCGCTCTAAAAATCTTCGTGACTGTCTGGTACATAGCCATTATCAATTTCAATCTGGGACTGCTACAATCTTTGGTGCTTCTAGTCCTGAGTGTGGAAGTTTTCCATGCGGCCGTTGTGTCGCCTGTCCGAATATAGAGTGTACTGATACCTTTTCTAATGCTGCGGGTACAGTGACTTATGTCATTAGAAGTCGTATTACATGTACCTCACGGTTCATTATCTACTACGCCACATGTCCATGTGGATTAATCTATGTTGGTCTAACCACACGGCAACTTAAAGTGAGAGTTAGGGAGCATGTGTTGGGGATTTTGGCGGCAGTCGACTGTATGGATCCCTCCACACTCAGGACGATACCACGACATTTCAAACTTTACCATAATTGTGACAGTTCACTACTGAGGGTGAGGGGGATTGACGCCTTGAAGCTTGGTATTCGTGGAGGCAAATTTAGCCAACGTCTAGCTCAGCTAGAATCCAGATGGATCTGGAAATTGGGCACTGTACACCCGCGTGGACTGAATGAGAGTCTCAGTTTTGCTCCGTTTCTTTGATATCCACTCTACCTAGTACATATCATCTGTGTTTTTAAGTTTTTATTTATTTTATTTTATTATATATTATTTACAGTTTTATCCATCATTATTGGTCTGTGAACTTTCTCTCTGGAGGGTTGTGTCCGTACTATATCCGTTCCATTATGGATGAGTGTTTGTGGAGGAGAAGAAGGATTCGTGATATTGTCGCACAGCAATCGCCAAAGCCTATAAACCTCTTTGCTCACATCGTGAACTTTGTTTAAATGAAGTATTGCATTTTGTATCATTTCCATCTTTTAGGTGATTGTATATTGCGATGTATGTGGTTGGGTCTTCCATACATGTGGTTATTGGTCCTGCCTATTGGACAACAGTATTATTGTAATTTATCTACACAACATTACTGTGATCATATGTCTTGTATTATTATATTATGTTATGACCATTATGATCATGTATATTTGATAAGTATTTTGTGCAGTGATGATGTGCTAATGTCAGGTACAATTTGACGCATATGGTGAGGTCCGTGGTATGCGTGAAATTGTCCCTATATTGATATATATTGTTATGCATATTTGCATTCTTTTTCTATGGGAGATTTTTTGTATTATGCCCTACCACCGGATGGATGTGGGTAGCTATAAACTTATAACTGGACATTTCACCACATACATCCTTATTTGCAATCCCCGAGGTAGTTGAGGGTACTCTTAAAATGGACCTCTAGTTGGGTCAAAGAATACCTTACTTAATTCTAATTCAATAGGTGCGGCACTTGGACAGGTACGTGCAGGCGTTCTCGGTTGCTGAGGCCGGCTCGCGCTACCCGGCTTCTCCATGCTAGGACCTGCGGGTCACGTGGGCCCGCGTGACTGTTGGGAGGTCCTTCGCATGACGCCGGCATCGCGGGTTGCCGAGGCAGCGGAGACGCTTGGCGCGTCATTAGATGTCCGCCCACACCTTCCTATTGGCTAGCGATAGGTTTATAAGGACACACCCCCGGTTTGCAACCACGCCCCCTGAAGAAGGTAACGCCGAAACGCGCGTCGGGGTGGACGCGTGGTCCACATGTGAGCATCCCCGCTGTTAGCCCTCTGTCCAGGTAGATTCTACTACTACATTATATGGTCACTTACATGGTTATGTCACTATACAGTTAGGCAGTATTAGCTGACCACTAATGATACACTATTTGGATACATATATTAGAGATCTGTTGATCAGGTGCATTAGTGTCTATATTATAGTCCTGGTGGGTGCCCTATATGTGGACCTCTGTGTCCATTGAGCATGATGGTATTTTAAGATATTTTTGATATGTATGTCGTGCACTGTTTATGCCATATTATGTGGTGTATTCTCTCTTAATTATATATTTAATAAAAGCTATATTTTATGATTAATTACCTGCTGTGTAGCTTTGATCGCATCTTTCCCTTCGCTGTATATTTATGATTAGCGATTTGCCTACAGTACATGTCATTAGGTGCTAGCCATGGAGCTCTAATTATTAGTTAATATGCACCTGCTGAGAAACTTTGATTATATGTGGAGGGTACTGTGGAGAAATTCACTGTGGGGGTATCTTACAATGTTTATGGGTAACTTTTGTTGACATTATAATTTATGATTGCTATGAAAGGGGAATCTAGGCTGTTGATCTCTTTAGTCGTGTGGACTATAGAATGGCAGGTCCAGAGCAGAGCAGGCATGCACAAGACATGAGTCTCAGAACAATGACGTCACCACATTCATCTGCCCGGGACCTGCCACTGTCTGCTGCTGGACTCACTGGGGTAAGGTGAGTATATGATGTTTATTTTTTTTTCTTTTAATGTGTGGGGGTCCACAAAAATAGTGGGGGCTACTAATGAGACCCCCATAAATAGTAGGGGCTACTAAGTAGGCCCCCCATAGATAATGGAGGCTACTAAGGGGAGGCCATCATATATATAGTAAGGACTACTAAGGGGGCTATCAAAGTGTGGGGGCTAGTAAGGGGGCCATGACAGTGTGGGTGATATATTAAGGGGGCCACGACACAGTGTGGGAGCTACTAAGAGGGCTATGACACAGTGTAGAGGCTACTAAGGGGTCAATGACACAGTGTGAGGGCTTCTAAGTGGGCCATGACACAGTGTGGGGGCTACTAAGGGGGCCATGATACAGTGTGGAGGCTATAAAAATGGTCATGAAACAGACTGAGGGCTACAAAAGTGCCATGATACAGAGTGGGGGGCTACTAAAGGGGTCATGATACAGAGTGGGGGCTACTTAGGGGGCCATGATACAGAGTGGGGCTACTGAGGGGGCCATGATACAGTGTGAGGGCTACTAAAGGGGCCATGACAGTGTGGGGGCTACTAAAGGGCTATGATAGAGAGTAGAGGCTACTAAAAGGGCCATGAAACTGAGTGGGGGCTACTTAGGGGGCCATGATACAGAGAGGAGGCTACTTAGGGGGCCATCATACAGTGTGGGGGCTATTGAGGGGGGCATCATATAGTCAGGGGACTACTGTGAGAGCCAGCATACAGTGAGGGGCCATCATACAGTGTGGGAGCTAATGTGGGGCTTTTGTACAGTGTGGGGGCCATCATATAGTTTTGGGGCCATCAAGCAGTTTGGGGCTACTAAGGGGTCAGTATACTATGTGGGGGGCTACTATATAATGTGGGAGAATTATACTGTGTATAGGAGAGCATCATACTTTGTAGAGGGAAGCTGTACAGGGGAAAGATTCAGGACATTATTAAATGTTAAGGGGGCACTTATTGTTATAGGGCCACCCAGTTTATTGTTGACTGTCAAAGGGGCATACAGAGTGCATTATAACTTTCTAGGGGACAAAATGTGGGCACTATTTTCTAGTGCACTTGCACAGGGCATTAATATATTCTAGATGTTTCTTTTATCATCTAGAAAGCACACAGTACCACACAGTAGGTGCAGCAATAGGGACATATACGACAACAGTGGCTCAGCGTTGGAATATCCGCAGGATAAGGAGTTTGTGCAGGTTGAGGATAGATGGGGATGGTGCTGTAAATGTGAGAATTCAGATATGTGTATGCAGGGGTGGACCCTGACTGCTTGGGGCCCCTGTGCAAGAAATGTGTCTGGGCCCCCCACCTTTTATGGCGACAAAGCTACAGATATAAATATAGCCACACACACATATATACCTATTACATAGCCTCCTTTATTATGTATATTGCCGTCCCTTTTACACAGTGCCCTCTCTTGTTATGTACAGCACCGTCCCTTACATATTGGATTATTTATAGCCCTCTGTCTTTATTACATACCGTCCTCTCTTTTTAGATATATAATGCAATGAAGGATGATGGATCATGGGAAAGCTTCTTTTCTTATGGAGGAGCTGATGGACTGGTCTTCTGGTCACCCGCTGCTCCATCAGCAGTCATTTTATATCTAACAAGAGACGACTATTTAATAAAAGATTGCGCTGTGACTGACAAAAATAACAAGAATACATTATGTAAGGGACAGCACTGTACATAACAGAGGAAGCTATATAATAAGAGATGGCACCATATATATCTAGAGAGGATGGTACATAATAAAGGAGGGTGTTATACATAATAAAAGATGAAACTATATAAACTATACAAACCAGGGATTGAAGCTTGAAGAGTACAATTTGCATATTCCAGGTGCCTTCTGGGAAAAGCGAAGAGTCTCCTTCAGCTAGAAGATCGTTGGGTACAGCCGGGACCAGCTGCTTGGAAAGCATCGCCAAACCAGGGATTGAAGCTTGAAGAGGACAATTTGCATATTCCAGGTGCCTTCTGGGAAAAGCGAAGAGTCTCCTTCAGCTAGAAGATCGTTGGGTACAGCCGGGACCAGCTGCTTGGAAAGCATCGCCAAACCAGGGAATGAATCTTGAAGAGGACAATTTGCATATTCCAGGTTCCTTCTGGGAAAAGCGAAGAGTCTCCTTCAGCTACAAGATCGTTGGGTACAGCCGGGACCAGCTGCTTGGAAAGCATCGCCAAACCGCACGCCGGAATTTGTTTAATTTGTTTATCCTAGGGTATCACAAGAAAGAAGACAGACATCAAGTCAGCAGGGACAAGGAGCAGCATGGCAGATGTGACAACCTACATGGTGAGCTGCAACATGTGCTACATGTTCACAGATCGACCAGAAGCTGAAACCAACTTCACCTGCCAGAAGTGTAGACCACTGGCTCTTTTAGAAGAAAAGGTGCGGGGACTGGAAAAAAGAATTGCGACATTAAAACTCATCAAGGAAAATGAAGACTTCCTGGACAGAACAGAAGCGTCACTACTGGTCACGGAAAGTGAAGGAAGCGTCAGAGAACCTCCAGAGGCAGACAAGTGGAGGCAAGTGACCAAAAGAAGCAAGAAGACCATGGAGACACCACCAACCACACAACTGAGAAACAGATTCCAAGGACTTGTGGAGGACGAAGATGGCACACCTAAGGATGAGGAACTACCAGCAAGCAAAAAAGAAAAGAGCACCCAGAAACACCCAGAAGCGACAAGAAAAAGGACAGCCAAGAAGGGAAGAAGAGTGGTGGTGGTGGGAGACTCACTACTGAGAGGAACAGAAGCAGCTATCTGCAGACCGGACATAACCGCAAGAGAAGTATGCTGCCTCCCAGGGGCGAAGATCAAGGATGTTACCGATAGGATACCGAAGCTCATCAGTTCCAAGGATGTCCACCCATTTCTTCTGATACATGATGGCACCAATGACACGGCAAAGAAGGACCTACCGACAATCTGCAAGGACTTTGAAGCATTGGGGAAGAAAGTAAAAGAACTGGATGCGCAGGTAGTTTTTTCTTCTATCCTTCCAGTAGATGGGCATGGCGTCAGGAGATGGAACAGGATCCTTGATGTGAACAACTGGCTGAGACGATGGTGCAGACAACAAGGATTTGGATTCCTGGACCACGGTGTGAATTACCTCTATGATGGACTCCTTGCCAGAGACGGACTACACCTCAACAAACCCGGGAAACACACATTCGCCAGGAGACTCGCAACACTCATCAGGAGGGCGTTAAACTAGAAGAAGAGGGGATGGGAAGAAAAACGCCGGACACGAACATGCAACCAGAGAACATACTAATGAAAGATATGAAGTGCGACAAAGAAGGTCCAAGACAAGATACTTGGAAGGGAGGTAAGAAAATTTCTAATACAATCCACAGGGAGAAGATTGGAACAAAACAAAATCGTGTAAACTGCGTGCTAGCAAATGCCAGGAGACTGACAAACAAGATGGATGAACTGGAAGCAGAAATATCTACAGGTAACTATGACATAGTGGGAATAACCGAGACATGGTTAGATGAAAGCTATGACTGGGCAGTTAACTTACAGGGTTACAGTCTGTTTAGAAGGGATCGAAGAAATCGGAAAGGGGGTGGAGTCTGTCTATATGTAAAGACTAGTGTTGAGCCACCCCCGTGTGTTCGCCGAACTGTTCGTCGAACTGTTCGTCGAACACCTTCGAACACCGTTAAAACCAATGGCAGGCAAACAAAAACACATAGAAACACATAGAAAACACCTTCAAAGGTGTCCAAAAGCTGACAAACTGCTCAGAAGACACAACTAACACATGGAAAAGTGACAAGTACATATAGTCATGCGAAAAGAAAAGAGGTAGAGGAGTAAAAGGAGGGGGAGACACAGATATAGGCATGTCATGCCCTTCTAAAATCCAAAAAGTGAGAAGCCGACACGTTCAGTCCGCTCCTGCCCGTGCCATCTCCGTGTCGCCGGGTTTGTGCCAGAGCCGCGGTGAACCCTGACGGCCAGCCCCCCTCTCCCAATACTGGTGCCTGTCCGCTGGTGGGTCGAGCGAGCCCCCCTGTGGTGGAGGCAGCTCTAAGCTTTTTAATTTAAATTGTCTCTCTAATTTGAATAAATACACTTTAAATCCATTTACAAGGATCTATTGGAGGGCAAGTCTCATGCCAGCAGCCGCGTAATTCCAGCTCCAGTAGCGTCCACTAAAGCTGCTGCAGTTAAAAAGCTTTTGTAAGGATCGAGCTCGGCTGTCCACCGCAAGGCATCCTACTGCCAGTCCGAGCCCCTATGCCTTGGGGTGCCTCCTGATGCTCTTCACTGAGTATCCCGTGGTCCCGAAGCATTTCCTTTGAAAAAATGAAGTGTCCAAACTACAGGTGGTGTAGCTTGCTTAACAGCCGGGATAATCCGCTGACTAGCAGACCCTGCTACTAGGCACAAAGTATTTCCTGGGCTAGATGCAGTTAAAAATTTGTAATTAGATACTCTCGTTGGATGCTGAGAAAGCATTCCATAGAGTCTCCTGGCACGCCATATATGATTCTCTTAAAAAGCTTGGGGTAGGGGTCTAGGGGACCCTTTTATAGCCAAAATCACGGCCCTGTATCGCAATACGTCACCTAGGCTGAAGATAAATGGAACTGTAGCACCCTGAGGGCTCGGTTGCTGCAGAGGTATTGCACCTCACCCAGAGGTGTGATATCTCACTCTCAGGTAAGGATGTAGTGTGAATCAGGACCCGACACCTGCATGCATTACACCACATTGCCGTGGGGCAGGGCGACCAATATGCCCCTGAGATGGGCACGACAGTCGCTTTCCCTGGCTGGAGTGGGGGGAGGGAACACTGAGGAAGGGGAACCCTGTAGTGCAGGAGCAGGGAGGAAGCAGTTCCTGGGTGCATTGAGAAGGGAGTATAAAAGGTGGGCAACATCTTAGTTCAGTGCAGAGAAGTCTGAGCAGAAGTGGCAGGGAGCAGGGGCTCTGCATGAGCTCTGCTCCGGAGGCGGGCCTAGTAACAGAGGCCCAGGCCTGGAAGAGGGAGAAGGAAGGAAGAGGAGCGGAGAAGGCTCCAGGAACGAGGAACGAAGGGATCTCAGGGGTGCGGACGGGCGAGTCGCCACCGCACGCCCGAATCCACCTGCGTGGAGGGGTCAGGCCAAAGGGGGAGACCGGTCCCCGAAACTAGTGGAGGCAGGAAACGACCCTCAGCTAGAAACAGGAGGCTGTGACATTTTATGTGGCGCAGCCCCTCGCTACACCCGCTAGGAAGGCACCACATAGGGTCAGGGAAACTGGCGCCAAGTTTACCAAGAGGAGGCCCGAGACAGCCGGACAGAAGGGTTGGTAAGAAAGGCCAGACAAAGGACACACAAAGGGGGTCCTGTGAAGCACTCCAAAGTTATCTGGGAGTTGTCTGAGCCCCTCACCTGGTGAGCACAGTACGACGTGGGCAGCCGTTACCTGCAGACGTGGTCTGGATAATAAGAACTGTGAGTAAAGGCCCTGGACTGCATCACTGACTCCGTGTCATTACTGCTGCTGCCCTGCACCATCACCCCCATCCTCCGCATACACTGCCCTGAGGCTATACTCCTCCCGTGGGGAGTTATGCTACGCTCTGCTGCACCCACAACACCAGCCTCAGCGGTCTGCCCTGGAGCGGCGGTTCACTCTGACCGCAATCCACGGGTGGCGTAGTCGGACATTTAAACATCAAAACCACATAAATAGTTCCGCCACTGGTTTGACCGCCCTGAGCCACGGAACCGGGTTGCCGCCACGGAGACTACAACCACCAGCATCCACCAAAAAGGGTCCGGCTCCGGATGTCCCAAGGCCCAGGGGGCGCGTCAGAACATTTTCATCACCTTTCACAATCACCAATGGGACAAGGCAGGGATGTTCTCTGTCCCCTCTCTTATACTTCCTAGTGACGGAGCACCTGCTCTCATCAATTCGCCATAACCCCAATATTAGGTGGACTGAGGTGGGAGGCACCGAGTACAAGTGCTCTCTATTTGCTGATGATGTCCTAGTATATATCACTCAATCACATATATCCATCCATGCTGTTATGGCTGAAATAGATCACTTTGTTACATGGTCAAATTTTAAAATCAATGCAGCGAAGTCTGAGGCCCTCGATGTCTCCCTCCCCAAATCCATATAGGATTCCATCCAGTCCAACTTTCCCTTTGCCTGGCCCTCACAGGGTATCAAATACTTAGGAATTCCTATTCATAGAGACCTCTCCCATATATGTTATCTTAATTTTGGGCCCTTTATTGAACAACTCCATACAGACCACGGTTGGCAAGTTAGAACTGTAAGATTCACTACGTGAACCACTGGTGTTTTGTGGAAAAGCACATGTACACTGTGTTCCAAATTATTATGCAAAAAGTGTTTAGGAGTGATAAGGGAAGAATTTGTTTGTTTGTCAGTTAAACTCATTGATGGTGATGTGTGTCAGGGCTCTTTATATCACTGTAAGCAATTGCAGACACCTGTGCTAATTAGTTTGGCAGGTGTGTCCAATGAAAGGCAAGACTACTTAAGAAGGCTGTCTCACATTATTAAGCAGCCTACATTTTCTGCCAAAATGGGAAAGAAAAAGGATGTGTCGGCTGCTGAGAAGCAACAAATTGTGGAGTGTTTAGGTCAAGGCATGACTACAATCAACATTGTGCGATGATCAGGATGAAGTGTCTTGGCAATCAAGAAGTATGTAGCTGATTCACAGTACACACGTGTGCGTGCTGATAAGGGCAAATTGAGGACTCTTTCCTATAGGTAATTACGTCAGGTTGAAAGATCAGCGGCAAAAAAGCCTTGTCATAGCAGCAGACAAGTTTTAGAAGCTGCTTGTGCCTCCAACGTCCCCCGAACAACAAGATGCAGGGTCCTTCAGAGGTTTGCAGCTGTGCATACGCCATCCTGTCGACCTCCTCTATCCACTTCACACAAGCAGAAACGGCTCCAGTGGGCCAAACATTACATGAAGACTGATTTCAAAACTGTTTTGTTCACGGATGAGTGCCGTGCACCGCTCGATGGTCCAGATGGATGGAGTGGAGGATGGCTGGTTGATGGACACCCCACGCAAACACGGCTACAGCGCCAACAAGGAGGAGGTGGAGTAATGTTTTGGGCTGGAATCATGGGGAGAGAGATTGTCGGCCCCTTTAGGATCCCTGAAGGCGCTAAAGATGAACTCCATAATGTATGTGGATTTTCTCAAACAGCACTTCCTGCCATGGTTCAAGAAGAAGAACCGTGTATTTCACAGCAAGATCATTTTTCTGCATGATAATGCACCATCTCATGCTGCACATAAAACATCTGCATCTCTGGCTGATATGGGCATAAAAGGGGACAAACTTATGGTGTGACACCCATGCTCCCCTGACCTCTACCCCATTCAGAACCTTTGGAGCATCATTAAAAGTAGTGTCTATGATGGCGGGAGGCAGTTCACATCTAAGCAACAGCTCTGGGAGGGTATTCTGTCCTCATGCAAAACAATTGAAGCAGAAACCATCCAAAACCTGACAAATTCAATGGACGAGAGAGTTCAGAAGCTCCTTTCGAACAAGGGGTCCTATGTGAAAATGTAACATCACCTAGAATAAAGTTTTGAGTTGAAAACTGTTTGATTTCAGTTTCTAACAACCTGCTAATGCTTATAATTTCAAAAATGACCATTTTTTTGGTCTTTATTAAAATGAAAAGGTTGATCGAAAAGTTTGGGGGATCTAAGAGTGTGGCAACCCAGTAGTCATGATTACTTCGAATTTTGACAATATGAGGGTCATGCTGCAGGTAGTGCAGCAAGAAGGCACTTATGTGTCTTGCGCATCTCGGAGCCCCAAAATTATTTTCCGGGCTAGATGCAGCTAAAAATTATTATTAATTTTAAATCTGGTGGAGCTTATTATAGATGGCCTAATAGAATCAGTGCTGCACACTGCTACAAAGCCCAAATTATTTTCCAGCCAAGATACAGATAAACATGATTAGTAATTTGAAAGCTTAAAACGGTTGGTAGGGTGATTTTAACCAATCATCAAGCTTTTACTCTCCCCAGGATGACACAGGGGTAGAAAAGTCGTTTCGGATCCATGATTTGTTCATCTTTATGAACGTGAGTCTGTCTACATTATCAGTGGAGAGCCGCGTGCGCTTATCTGTCAGCACACCACCAGCAGCGCTGAACACACGTTCAGACAGAATGCTGGCTGCGGGGCATGACAAGATCTCCAAGGCGTAAGTGGCTAGCTCCGGCCATTTATCCAGATTGGAAGCCCAAAAAGAGCAAGGGTCCAGTGACACAGTCGTGGCTTCAATGTTTACTTGGAGATACTCCTGTACCATCATCTCTAGGCGTTGACTATGTGTCAGACTTCTTGTCTCCTGTGGCCTTGCAAAGGATGGGCTAAAAAAGTGGTGAAATGATTCCGCAAAATTGATGTAACCAGCAGATACTGTGGTTCTGTTATGGTTTGAGTGCTGAACACTTGACGGTCCCACGGTTGGCAAGTTGGAACTGTGAGATTCACTACGTGCACCACTGGTATTTTGTGGAAAAGCACATGTAAGATTCTGCAACAGTCTCTGCTGATACTCCTGCATGCGTGCATCCCTTTCTATGGCAGGAATAATTTCTGCAAATTTACTTTTGTACCGGGGATCTAACAGTGTGGCAACCCAGTAGTCAGGATTATTTCTAATTCTCACAATTCGAGGGTCATGTTGCAGGTAGTGCAGCAAGAAGGCACTCATGTGTGTTGCGCATCCAGGAGCACCAAGTCCCTGTTGTGTTGGTGGCGAGGTAACAATCATGCTTCCTTCCTCTGTCCTCTCCCCCCAACCTCGCACAACAGAAATGTGATCAAGGTCTCCCTCATCTGATGAGTCTTCCATCAGTTCGTCCTCCACTTCTTCCTGGGCTCCTGCACCTTCCTCACTAGTTTGGCTGCTACCATGCGCCCTGGTAAAACCATCTCCCCCACCCTCACATGCCTGCCGCCTTGGTGCTGCCGACCGTCTGGACCTTGCAGATGTTAGCCCTTCCGCATACAACTCCTCCTCCTCTACTTCCTCCACCTCCTCTTGTGCCACCACCTGACTCCGAATTCTGTTTAACATGTGCTCCAGCATGTAAATCACCGGAATAGTCATGCTGATAATGGCATCGTCAGCACTAAACATCTTCGTCGCCATTTCAAAACTGTGCAGAAGGGTGCATAGGTCCCTGATCTGAGACCACTCCTCCAGCATGATTTGCCCCACCTCTGGATCTCGTTGGCCCAGGCTATACGTCAGAACGTATTGCACCAGGGCTTGTCGGTGCTGCCACAGTCACTGCAACATGTGCAGAGTTGAATTCCACCGGGTAGGCACATCGCATTTTAGCCAGTGAAGTGGCAGGCCCAACGACTTCTGTAGAGATGTAAGTCGCTGAGCTGCGGGATGCGAACGGCGAAAGTGAGCACACAGCGACCGTGCCCTCTGCAGAAGGTCATCTAGTCTGGGATAGTGGGCTAAAAATTGCTGGACAACCAGGTTCAACACGTGAGCCATACAAGGCACGTGTGTGACATTGCCCCGGCGAAGGGCCGCACCCAGGTTTGCAGCATTGTCGCACACGGCCTTCCCTGGTTTCAGGTCCAGTGGAGACAACCATTCATGAAATTGGTTCTCCAGAGCTGACCACAACTCCTCAGCTGTGTGACTCACATTTCCCAGACATTTCAATGTAAAAACCGCCTGATGACGTTGAGCCCTACTGCCAGCATAGTAAGGAGGTGTGCAGGATCCCTTCTGCGCAGTTAGAAAGCTTGTGGCATGACCAGACAGGCTTTGGGTGCAGGTGGAAGACCGAGAGGAGGTTGAGGAGGCAGAAGCAGTGGAGGAACTTTGACATAAAGAGGATTGACGCACAACTCGTGGGGACGGCAAGACTTGGACAGCAGCCCCTTGTCCTGCTGTCACCATAGTTACCCAGTGCCCAGTCAGCGACATGTAACGCCCCTGTCCATGCCTACTCGTCCAAGTGTCTGTGGTGAAATGCACCCTGTCACACACAGAGTTTCTCAAAGAAGCGGTGATGTTGTGTGCGACATGCTGGTGGAGCGCAGGCACACCTTTCTTTGAGAAGTAGTGCCGACTGGGCATCTGGTACTGGGGCACTGCGACGGACATAAGGTCTCGAAAATCCTCTGTGTCCACCAGGCGGAAAGGCAGCATTTCTGTAGCCAAGAACTTGCAGATGGTGAAATTCAACCTCTTAGCTTTCTCATGGCTAGGAGGAAATGGTCTTTTACTTGTCCACATCTGAGGGACCGAGCGCTGGCTATTGTGCTTAGACGGGGTTGATAAGGGTGTCCCCGGCAAACTGCCAGTCTGTGAGGAAGATGCAGGCGGACATGTTAGGTTGCCTTGATCCAAAGGTGGTGCTATCGATGTCGGACAGCGCTCAACACCAGCTGGTGTTACCACCTCCAAAGAAAATGATGACCTGCCAATCACGCTGGCTGTTGCGGGTAAAGAGGTGGCAGGTCTGCGCCCCAAAACAGGTGTGACTGCTGTCCCCCCAGTCACAGAGGATGAAGAGGCCGCGGATGCACAAGATATGGCAGACGGTGGGTGGCCCGGCCGGCTAGGCCGCATTGTAGCACACTGAGCTTCCCACTGCAACTTATGCTTCATGTCCATGTGCCGGTTCATGCATGAAGTACTCAAACTATGTATTTTTTGGCCTCTACTTAGCTTTTGCTGACAAATTTTACAGATAACACGAGTTGGGTCATCTTTATCGATCTGAAAAAATGCCCAGGCTATGCAAGGCTTAGCACCCATGCGACCTGAAGAGCCACCACGACTTGTGGTGAGAGGCAGAGTTGTGTTTGAGGATGCAGTTGTTGACGTGCTTCCAGTACTACGTCTCTGTCCAGGAAGGCGCAACCTGACCTCGTCGTCACTAGCATCTTCCTCCACCTCCTCTGCTGACCTCATCTCTTGGCTGACTGTGGGTTGACAGTAAGTGGGATCTCCGACCTCATCATCATCACCCTATGCGTTATCACACCCGTCGTCCTCAGAGCCAACCTGTTCCTGCCCTGACAAAAAACTAAAGTTGTCGCTCCAATCAGGTATTTGAGTCTTATCATCGTCTTCCTCATTGTCTCCACCAACAGGAGTTACAGTTTGGGAATGAGGGTCTACATTATGGTCAGAACCTTCTGCGTCTGGTCCTGGATCCGACTCTGGGCATCAGTGCAGATCATTTCCTCGTCTGGATTCACAGAAGCGCTGGAGTCGACCTCTGATTCCCAGGCTATAGTATGCGTAAACAGCTCTGCAGACTCAACCATCTGTTCTACCTCATACTCAGACGGGCAGCTGGAGATTTGGGAGCTGTGAGGAAGCAAGTGCGATTGGGGTGACACCTTTGAGGACTGGAGTATTTGTGATGTTGAAGTTGATGTGGAGGAGAGCCCACTTAAAGGAGCACTTGATATCCGTTGAAGAACCTGCTGTTTTTGTGCCTCATCTGGAATTTGTAGCGATTGGCGTGGCCGTAAGAAAGGGATCTTATCACATTGTCTGCTAAAAGAAGTAGACATTTTAGTTTGGCTGGAAGATGGTCTTTCTTCTGCAGATGTTACTGTTGCTTTAACACCTACCCCACGGACACAACCTTTTTTCCCCTTCCCAACACGCCTATTCCCCTTTCCACCAGCAGCAGGCCTTTTTCCACTCATTTTGGTGGTTAACTAATTCACAACTCTGGAGTTGTTTGCACAAAAAAACAATGGATGGGAACCGAGCAGAGCTGAGTGGCCAAACTGTGGTATTAGGCCAAAACTATTGGCTGGGTTAGATGCAGAAAAAAATTATATTCAATTTGCAACCTGATGGAGGTCTGTATAGATGGATTAATAGAACAAGTCCCACACACAGCTAGAAGCCCAATATTTTTTCAGAGGTAGATGCAGAAAAAAATATATTCAGTTTGCAACCTGATGGAGGTCTGTATAGATGGATTAATAGAACAAGTCCCACACACAGCTAGAAGCCCAATATTTTTTCAGAGGTAGATGCAGAAAAAAATATATTCAGTTTGCAACCTGATGGAGGTCTGTATAGATGGATTAATAGAACAAGTCCCACACACAGCTAGAAGCCCAATATTTTTTCAGCGGTAGATGCAGAAAAAAATATATTCAGTTTGCAACCTGATGGAGGTCTGTATAGATGGATTAATAGAACAAGTCCCACACACAGCTAGAAGCCCAATATTTTTTCAGAGGTAGATGCAGAAAAAAATATATTCAGTTTGAAACCTGATGGAGGTCTGTATAGATGGACTAATACAACAAGTCCCACACACAGCTAGAAGCCCAATATTTTTTCAGAGGTAGATGCAGAAAAAAATATATTCAGTTTGCAACCTGATGGAGGTCAGTATAGATGGACTAATACAACAAGTCCCACACACAGCTAGAAGCCCAATATTTTTTCAGAGGTAGATGCAGAAAAAAATATATTCAGTTTGCAACCTGATGGAGGTCTGTATAGATGGATTAATAGAACAAGTCCCACACACAGCTAGAAGCCCAATATTTTTTCAGAGGTAGATGCAGAAAAAAATATATTCAGTTTGCAACCTGATGGAGGTCTGTATAGATGGATTAATAGAACAAGTCCCACACACAGCTAGAAGCCCAATATTTTTTCAGAGGTAGATGCAGAAAAAAATATATTCAGTTTGCAACCTGATGGAGGTCTGTATAGATGGATTAATAGAACAAGTCCCACACACAGCTAGAAGCCCAATATTTTTTCAGAGGTAGATGCAGAAAAAAATATATTCAGTTTGCAACCTGATGGAGGTCTGTATAGATGGATTAATAGATCAAGTCCCACACACAGCTAGAAGCCCAATATTTTTTCAGAGGTAGATGCAGAAAAAAATATATTCAGTTTGCAACCTGATGGAGGTCTGTATAGATGAATTAATAGAACAAGTCCCACACACAGCTAGAAGCCCAATATTTTTTCAGAGGTAGATGCAGAAAAAAATATATTCAGTTTGCAACCTGATGGAGGTCAGTATAGATGGACTAATACAACAAGTCCCACACACAGCTAGAAGCCCAATATTTTTTCAGAGGTAGATGCAGAAAAAAATATATTCAGTTTGCAACCTGATGGAGGTCAGTATAGATGGACTAATACAACAAGTCCCACACACAGCTAGAAGCCCAATATTTTTTCAGAGGTAGATGCAGAAAAAAATATATTCAGTTTGCAACCTGATGGAGGTCTGTATAGATGGATTAATAGAACAAGTCCCACACACAGCTAGAAGCCCAATATTTTTTCAGAGGTAGATGCAGAAAAAAATATATTCACTTTGCAACCTGATGGAGGTCTGTATAGATGGATTAATAGAACAAGTCCCACACACAGCTAGAAGCCCAATATTTTTTCAGAGGTAGATGCAGAAAAAAATATATTCAGTTTGCAACCTGATGGAGGTCTGTATAGATGGATTAATAGAACAAGTCCCACACACAGCTAGAAGCCCAATATTTTTTCAGAGGTAGATGCAGAAAAAAATATATTCAGTTTGCAACCTGATGGAGGTCTGTATAGATGGATTAATAGAACAAGTCACACACACAGCTAGAAGCCCAATATTTTTTCAGAGGTAGATGCAGAAAAAAATATATTCAGTTTGCAACCTGATGGAGGTCTGTATAGATGGACTAATACAACAAGTCCCACACACAGCTAGAAGCCCAATATTTTTTCAGAGGTAGATGCAGAAAAAAATATATTCAGTTTGCAACCTGATGGAGGTCAGTATAGATGGACTAATACAACATGTCCCACACACAGCTAGAAGCCCAATATTTTTTCAGAGGTAGATGCAGAAAAAAATATATTCAGTTTGCAACCTGATGGAGGTCTGTATAGATGGATTAATAGAACAAGTCCCACACACAGCTAGAAGCCCAATATTTTTTCAGAGGTAGATGCAGAAAAAAATATATTCAGTTTGCAACCTGATGGAGGTCTGTATAGATGGATTAATAGAACAAGTCCCACACACAGCTAGAAGCCCAATATTTTTTCAGAGGTAGATGCAGAAAAAAATATATTCAGTTTGCAACCTGATGGAGGTCTGTATAGATGGATTAATAGAACAAGTCCCACACACAGCTAGAAGCCCAATATTTTTTCAGAGGTAGATGCAGAAAAAAATATATTCAGTTTGCAACCTGATGGAGGTCTGTATAGATGGATTAATAGAACAAGTCCCACACACAGCTAGAAGCCCAATATTTTTTCAGAGGTAGATGCAGAAAAAAATATATTCAGTTTGCAACCTGATGGAGGTCTGTATAGATGGATTAATAGAACAAGTCCCACACACAGCTAGAAGCCCAATATTTTTTCAGAGGTAGATGCAGAAAAAAATATATTCAGTTTGCAACCTGATGGAGGTCAGTATAGATGGATTAATACAACAAGTCCCACACACAGCTAGAAGCCCAATATTTTTTCAGAGGTAGATGCAGAAAAAAATATATTCAGTTTGCAACCTGATGGAGGTCAGTATAGATGGACTAATACAACAAGTCCCACACACAGCTAGAAGCCCAATATTTTTTCAGAGGTAGATGCAGAAAAAAATATATTCAGTTTGCAACCTGATGGAGGTCTGTATAGATGGATTAATAGAACAAGTCCCACACACAGCTAGAAGCCCAATATTTTTTCAGAGGTAGATGCAGAAAAAAATATATTCAGTTTGCAACCTGATGGAGGTCTGTATAGATGGATTAATAGAACAAGTCCCACACACAGCTAGAAGCCCAATATTTTTTCAGAGGTAGATGCAGAAAAAAATATATTCAGTTTGCAACCTGATGGAGGTCTGTATAGATGGATTAATAGAACAAGTCCCACACACAGCTAGAAGCCCAATATTTTTTCAGAGGTAGATGCAGAAAAAAATATATTCAGTTTGCAACCTGATGGAGGTCAGTATAGATGGACTAATACAACAAGTCCCACACACAGCTAGAAGCCCAATATTTTTTCAGAGGTAGATGCAGAAAAAAATATATTCAGTTTGCAACCTGATGGAGGTCTGTATAGATGGATTAATAGAACAAGTCCCACACACAGCTAGAAGCCCAATATTTTTTCAGAGCTAGATGCAGAAAAAAATTATATTCAATTTGCAACCTGATGGAGGTCAGTATAGATGGACTAATAGAATGATGCTATGCCCAAAAGATTTTACTTCACTAGGTGCAGTAAAAAAATTGGTATTCTATACACAGGTGGTATATCTTGCAACACAGATAGGCTACTCCACTGACTAACACACTCTGCAATAGGCCAAAAAGGATTAGCTTTGCTAGATTCAGCCAAATGCTGTGAAAAAAACTTGCACAGCACTGGCACAGACCTGCCTGGCAAAAACTGATAGGAACTGATGTAACCTAGTCCTGAAAAGGACTCCAATTACAATTAGTCTTTACTCCCACAATCTATCTATTTAAGAGCACAGACCTGCCTGATAAAAGTCGTAGGAAATGCTGTAACCTAGTCCTTAAAAGGACTGCAATCACAACTATTCCCTACTCCCAAGCTATCTGTAGATTTGTGCGAAAATTGGCTTGAAATTAACAAGGTATAGCGCACACAGCAACAGCGGTGCCGTCTAACACGCAGCTGCAGCAGTGAGAAAATGGTGGCGACGGGGAAAATGGCTTGGTCTTATAGGGCAAGGACATGTGACATACACTGCCAATCACACATGCCCTTGCTTGTGTGAAAAAACGCACTTCGCTCCGTGTGTGCGCTGCTGATAGGCTGACAGATTGCACCTCCCCACTGCAAATGCGGGAAAGAGAAAAAAAAATGGAGATCTTCATTGTTCCTGCAGAGATCCATCCCCTGTCCCTCCCCCCACCCCGCTGTACACTCAAACTGCGTATTAACATTAATTTTCATCATTACTGAGAAAATATCCAGTTATGATTTTGGTGCACGAACAGTTATCGAACATAACCTCGAACAGCCGAATTTTTCTCAAATTGTTCGTGTTCGCCGAACGGCTCGAACACCGCCCAAAACAGCTCGAATTTGAGATTGGCGAACAGTTCGAGTAGAACAACGCTCATCTCTAGTAAAGACGTGTCTAAAGCCTACAATACGGGAGGATGTATGGGAGGGAAATGAGGAGGTCGAGTCCTTATGGGTGGAGATACATGGGGCAAAAAACAATAATAAAATTATCATAGGAGTCTGTTATAAACCACCAAATATAGCAGAAGCCACGGAAAGTCTATTAATGAGACAAATAGACGAAGGTGATTATTATGGGGGACTTCAACTACCCCGATATAGACTGGGAAACCGAAAGCTGTAGATCTCAGAAAGGAAACAGGTTTCTGTCAGTTATCAAAGACAATTATTTGTCACAACTTGTGCAGGAACCTACTAGAGGGATGGCCCTTTTAGACTTAATATTAACTAACAGGCCAGACAGAATAAATGAGGTGCAGGTCGGGGGGC
Organism: Phyllobates terribilis; assembly: GCF_046119375.1. NCBI lineage: Eukaryota > Metazoa > Chordata > Amphibia > Anura > Dendrobatidae > Phyllobates > Phyllobates terribilis. Next base: position 119,799,886 of record NW_027362762.1, on the reverse strand, counting down.
AACTGGGAAATAGTGACCACAACATTATACAATTCCACATGTGCTTCAGTAGGGTGCCCATCAAGGGAGTCACAAAAACACTGAACTTCAGGAGGGCAAAGTTTGATCAGTTAAGAGATGCCCTTCACCTTATAGACTGGGATAGTATCTTTAGTAATAGGAGCACGGATAGAAAATGGGAAATTTTCAAAACAGTCCTACATAGTCACTGTAGAAGGTACATACCTTATGGGAATAAAAGGGCTAGGAATAGGAGGAAGCCAATGTGGCTAAATAAGGAAGTCAAGAGGGCAATGAAAAACAAAAAAAGGGCTTTCGGTAAACTTAAACAAGAAGGCAGCGAGGAAGCGCTAATATCTTATAGGGAAAAAAACAAAATCTGTAAGAAACAAATAAGAATAGCAAAAGAGGAGACAGAGAGACTAATTGCCAAGGAAAGTAAAACGAATCCCAAACTGTTCTTTAACTATATAAACAGTAAAAGGATTAAACCTGATGGAGTTGGCCCATTGAAAAATAACCTGGGTAAAATCATAGAGGGCGATGAGGGTAAAGCAAACCTACTCAATAGCTTCTTCTCCACTGTTTTCACAAAAGAAAACAATTTATCGGAGGAAATGCAGAGTGATAAAGTAAACCCTCCGCTAAATATCACCCACCTAACCCAGGAGGAAGTTCAGAAACGCCTAAATAATATCAAAATAGACAAGTCACCAGGCCCAGATGACATACATCCCCGGGTACTAAAAGAATTAAGTAATGTGATAGACAGGCCGCTGTATCTTATATTCAAGCACTCTTTATGGACAGGGACTGTCCCACTAGACTGGCGCCAAGCAAATGTGGTACCAATATTCAAAAAGGGGTCTAAAAGTGACCCTGGGAACTATAGACCAGTCAGCTTAACGTCTGTTGTGGGTAAATTGTTTGAAGGATTTCTTAGAGATGCTATTGTAGAATATCTTAATGATAATAACTGTCTAACTCCATATCAACATGGATTCATGAGGGATCGCTCCTGCCAAACAAACCTGATCGCCTTCTACGAGGAGGTGAGCTCACAGCTGGACCAGGGAGAGGCAGTGGATGTTGTATACCTTGACTTCTCCAAAGCGTTTGATACCGTGCCACACAAAAGGTTGGTATATAAAATGAGAATGCTTGGTCTGGGGGATAATGTGTGCAAGTGGGTAAATAGCTGGCTGAGTGATAGAAAGCAGAGGGTGGTTATCAATGGAGTAAGCTCAGGGTGTGTCAGGGTTACTAGCGGGGTGCCTCAAGGGTCTGTCTTGGGCCCTATATTATTTAATATATTTATTAATGATCTAGTGGAAGGGTTGCATAGTAAAATAGCAATATTTGCAGATGATACTAAACTTTGTAAAGTAGTTAACACAGATGAGGATAGGGCACAGCTACAGGAGGATTTAGATAAATTGGGGAGTTGGGCCAAAAAATGGCAAATGGGGTTCAATGCCGATAAATGTAAGGTCATGCACATGGGAAAGAAAAACAGCAGTCACCCATACATATTAAATGGGAAACCGTTGGGGAAATCTGACATGGAAAAGGACCTGGGCGTCTTGGTTAATAGCAAATTAAATTGGAGTGCCCAGTGTCAGGCAGCAGCTGCGAAGGCAAATAGAGTCATGGCATGCATCAGAAGAGGAATAGGGGCATATGATGAGAACATTGTTCTTCCTCTGTATAAAGCGCTGGTAAGGCCGCACTTAGAATATTGTGCACAGTTCTGGGCTCCGGTGCTCAGGAAAGACATATTGGAGCTAGAGAGGGTACAAAGGAGGGCGACTAAGGTAATAAAGGGAATGGAGGGACTAGAATACCCAGAGAGGTTGTCAAAATTAGGCCTATTTACGTTGGAAAAGAGAAGGCTTAGGGGAGAACTCATAAACATGTATAAATACATCAGGGGGCAGTACAGAGATCTCTCCCATGACCTGTTTATACCAAGGATGGTGACAAAGACGAGGGGGCACACTATGCATCTGGAGGAAAGGAGGTTCCTGCACCAGCATAGAAGGGGATTCTTTACGGTCAGAGCCGTGAGACTCTGGAACTCTCTGGGAGAGGAAGTGGTGATGTCCAACTCACTTAAAGAGTTGAAGAGAGGCCTGGACGCCTTTCTTGAGAACAATAAAATTACATCTTATGCTTAGTTAATTAATCCAGGGATTTAATCTGACTGCCAGATTGGTGTCGGGAAGTGAATTTTTCCTCAATGATGTAAATTGGCCTATACTGCATGGTTTTTTGTTGCCTTACCCTGGATCAACGCTGCGGAATAGCTGCAGTGCACAAGAAATAGGCTGAAGTGGATGGACGCTTGTCTTTTTTCGGCCTTATAAACTATGTAACTATATATGTAACTATAACTAAGGATGGCGCTATACATAATAAGTGAGAACACTATATACTAAGGGACTGTGCAATACATAATAAGGCTGCATTCCTGTATCTGTGTGCAGTGTCGGTGTGCTGCCCGCTTTTACAGGCGCATTGAGCATGTCCTATTCTGATCCTCAAAATCGGATCAGAACAGGACATTCTCTGACCCTCACAGATCTCATTCTCAGATCCGTGATTTTCATGGATGTCTGAATGGATCTATAAAACTCTACGAGTCCGTGGACCATTCCATAAAAAAATCTGGAAGCACACAGACATTTACACAAATGTGAGAATGCAGCATAAGGGATTTTAATGATAACATTATCACTCCAAGTCACACAGTGCAGATACAGAATGATATTTACATCCATGTACTTACCGCTGAAGTCTCATCTGATCAGAGTCGGTTTCTGCTGCTTCTTCTCCATCTGGTCAGACCTTCATGTCGACATCTCCCAGCCACAACTTGTCTTGTCATGATGATCTCCAGCCTAGAAAATAACAAGGTCACATATATTGTATACATACATGTGTCTCCCCCGTACTGTGCCCCTGAATACAGATATGTGCCCCGCCATTAATATACTATTAGCCACTTGGTAATCAAAATATAAAGCGATAAGCAGCACTGTGCCCCTCATTAACTGTAATCTCCACCAGCCAATAATATAAATTATTCAGTCTCTGTGACTCTGCCCAATTAACTGTAAGGCTATGTGCACACGGAAAATATACAAGGCTTTACAGTACAAGTAAAGTGAAACCCCCATCATTGCTCTTTCCCAGCACCCCCATCATTGCTCTTTTCCAGCACCCCCGTCATTGCTCTCTATCAGCAACACCCGTAGTTGCTCTCCCCAGCCCCATCATTGCTCTTCCCATCCCCACCATCCCCATCATTGCTCTCCCCATCCTCATCATTGCTCTTCCCATCGCCATCATTGCTCTTCCCATCGCCATCATTGCTCTCCCCAGCCCCATCATAGCTCTCCCAAGCCCCATCACTGCTCACTCCAGCCCCTTCATTGCTCTCTTCAGCCCCTTTACTGCTCTCCCCAGCCCCATCATTGCTCTCCCCATCCCCATCATTGCTCTCCTCAGCCCCATCATTGCTCTCCCCAGCCCCATCATTGCTCTCCCCATCCCCATCAATACTCTCCCCATCTCCTCCATCCTCATTATTGCTCTCCCCATCCCCACCATCCCCATCATTACTCTCCCCATCCTCATCAGTGCTCTTCCCATCGTCATCATTGCTCTCCACAGCCCCATCATTGCTCTCCCCAGCCCCATCACTGCTCACTCCAGCCCCATCATTGCTCTCCCCAGCCCCATCATTGCTCTCCCCATCCCCATCATTGCTCTCCCCATCCCCATCATTGCTCTCCCCATCCCCATCATTGGTCTCCCCAGCCCCATCATTGCTCTCCCCAGCCCCATCATTGCTCTCCCCATCCCCATCATTGCTCTCCCTAGCCCCATCATTGCTCTCTCCAGCCCCATCATTGCTCTCCCCATCCCCATCATTGCTCTCCCCATCCCCATCATTGCTCTCCCCAGCCCCATCAATACTCTCCCCATCTCCTCCATCCTCATCATTGCTCTCCCCATCCCCACCATCCCCATCATTGCTCTCCCCATCCTCATCAGTGCTCTTCCCATCGCCATCATTGCTCTCCACAGTCCCATCATTGCTCTCCCCAGCCCCATCACTGCTCACTCCATCCCCATCATTGCTCTCCCCAGCCCCATCATTGCTCTCCCCATCCCATCATTGCTCTCCCCATCCCCATCATTGCTCTCCCCATCCCCATCATTGGTCTCCCCAGCCCCATCATTGCTCTCCCCATCCCCATCATTGCTCTCCCCATCCCCATCATTGCTCTCCCTAGCACCATCATTGCTCTCTCCAGCCCCATCATTGCTCTCCCTAGCCCCATCATTGCTCTCTCCAGCCCCATCATTGCTCTCCCCAGCCCATCATTGCTCTCCCCAGCAACATCATTGCTCGCCCCATCCCCATCATTGCTCACCCCATCACCATCGTTGCTCTCACCGCCCCATCATTGCTCTCCCCATCCCCATCATTGCCTTCCCCATCCCCATCATGGCTCTACCCAGCCCCATCATTGCTCTCCCCCACCTCCCCTCATTCTCCTGTTCCTCTCCCCGGAATTTCAATATAAAAAAAAAAATTAAAAATAAAAAACACAACTTACCTCTCAGCCCACTCCCCTGCAGCAGCATCCTCCTCGCTGCCGGAAACTTTTGCTCTGACCCAGGCGCTCGCTGCATGATGACGTCATGAACCAGCGTGGGCCTGTGTCAGGACGGAAGCGCCGGGCAGGAAGCAGAGGTGAGAACGGATTCCTCCAGCTCCGCTGCCATTTTCCTCGTGTCAGCAGCTGAGCTGGATGGATCGCTCCCTGCCCGCCGCATATGATGAGGGCAATCTGGCCATGAGCCCCCCGGAGCCTGGGGCTCCGAGAAGCAGGCCAGATTGCCTTCAGTATTAACCGCACAGCAAGGGTCCCCTGCACCGCCCTGCCCCTGTGCAGTTGCATCAGCTGCACCGGCAGTAGGTCCTCCCATGTGTCTATGTTGTAATCTCTGAAGATGAGTCATAACTGAAAGAAGTTGTCACTGTACTGTAATCTCTTACATGTTCTGAACTACCATGTATCTATCACTATTTGGTCACCATATGGCAGTAATATCAGTGTTGGTCTTTGTTGTAAGGTGGCTGACGGACGCATAGAGGATGGGAGATATGTATCACAGAGGTGGATGTCCTCTGTGATGTAAAACCTGGAGTAATGCTCTAGTACACATAGTACTAAGAGGGGTTAATCGGCCATGATACGGCCAGGTCTTAATATGAGCAGCTGAAGAGTTAAGGCGGGATGGCTACTCACCATATCTCCACCCCAGGGCGTGGTTCACATTGTAAAATGGGACCTGTTTATCTCACACATGGTTCTGTGTATGGCAGTGTGTAAACCTCCTGGATTGTGTGGCTTTGCTAAAGGACTAAGAAGCTGGACTCTAACCCAAGCGAGAAAATCAGCACTACTGTATGGACTTTTGATTTATGCTTCACCTAGTGCCGGACAAGGGCTCTATTTGAGTTTTCCTGTGGTGTAGTTTTTGGGGACTGAAATAAACCAGCCAGACTTTTAAATAGAAATGGTTCCTGCGATACCTCACATCACTTCCAAGTGAGTAGCATTGTTACATTGTATAGAGATTTTTTTTAGTAAAAGTGTGGTGATCTGCTGAGGTTCTTCTACATCCACTATTAGTGTGCGCCACCATAGTTGTAATCAGAGTTACCTGATTAGGGGCCCATTCAGAAGTTTTGCCCCCTCTGAATCAAACCCCTAGTTACACCTCTGGCGAGAAGGCACCCTTCAAATATGAGAGACCTGGAGCAGTTTGCAAAAGAACAGTGGTCCAAAATTCCAGTTGAGAGGAGTAAGAAGCTTGTCGATGGTTATAGGAAGCGATTGATTGCAGTTATTTATTTCAAAGGGTGGGCAACTAAATATTAAGCTGAGGGTGCCAAAAATTTTGTCCAGAACATTTTTGGGGCATTCGCACTACTCCTGATAATATGTTGTTATGGTCTGATGATATTTGTCTGTTATATTGCAACAGTATTATTGCGGCATTACTATTGTCTTATATAACGATATTATTGGAAATTTAGGTCTTGTAGTAAATCTTGATTTCCTACAGTAAGGGTAATATAAGTAATAGAGACCCCAATCTGGGGAAGGGTATGGAGTATGGTCCTGTGTCCTTTCAAATGCCAGGGCTGCATTTTAGTCCCAGTTCATCCCTAAAAATAAAACAACAACACCTGTTTGAATTGCTTTTTCTAGCCCCACTTCCATCGAAGAATAAATATGTTCAATATACAAAAATAATTTATATAGTAAGAGGAACACAGTTTAAAATGTTTTTAGCGGCCCTTTATGGTCGTTAAAAAATTAAAAAATAAATAAATGTAAAAAGTAAAAGAGAGAATTTTTCTCTGGCATCCGCAAAAAAAAGGACTGTAAAAAGTATTGGGAAAAAAAGAGGCAACAGTTTTTGACTATCCAAACGAGAAAAAATTTAGGTATGATAAGGCCCCAAAATGTGCCTGGCCAGGAATGAAGAGCCTCATCATGAATTAGTTATTTAGTTATAGCAGAGAAGCCAAAACACTTCGCTGAAGACAAGGGACTTGTGCTGTATGCATAGGCGGATTATAATGAGGGCAATCTGGGCTACCGCCCGGGGCCCCGGGGCTCCGGGGGGGGCCTGGGGCATCCATGGCCAGATTGCCCTCATTATAATATGTGCAGCTCCACGGCACATACCGGCAGTCAGAGGCGGGGGGCTCCCGGACCGCTCCCCCAGCAGCAGTGCACGGCCGCTCCTTCTTCTTCGGCCGGGCCAGCACTGCATCTGTTAACTTCCCTGTGCTGGCCCGGCTATGTCATAGCTAGGAGACACGGCCCTGTGCGCGGCCGTGTCTGCTAGTGTGACGTCACGCAGTGCGCGCCCTGCACTGCTACTTACCACCAGAGAGGAGCTGGATGACGGGAGCCGGGGGATGGTGAGTGTGTGTGTGAGTGTGTGAGTGTGTGTGTGTGTGTGTGTGTGTGTAGGCAGATATCATTGTGTGATGTCTGTTTATATGTATTTTTGTGTTTCAAATGTGTTTATGCGTGTATGTATACTACCATTCAAAAGTTTGGGGTCATTTAGAAATTTCATTATTTTTTAAAGAAAAGCAAATTTTTTTTCAATGAAGCTAACATTAAATAAATCAGAAATACACTCTATGCATTGTTAATGTGGTAAATGACTATTCTAGCTGTAAACATCTTGTTTTTATTGTAATATCTACATAGGTGTAGAGAGGCCCATTTCCAACAACTATCACCCCAGTGTTTTAATGGTACATTGTGTTTGCTAACTGTGTAAGAAGGCTAATGGATGTTTAGAAAACTGTAGAAAACTCTTGCACAAATATGTTAGCCCAGCTGAAAATGGTTTGGCTGATTTGAGAAGCTATAAAATTGACCTTCCTTTGAGCTAGTTGAGAATCTGGAGCATTACATTTGTTTGTTCTATGAAACTCTCAAAATGGCAAGAAAAAGAAAACTTTCATGTGAAACTCGACAGTCTATTCTTGTTCTTAGAAATGAAGGCTATTCCATGCAAGAAGTTGCCAAGAAACTGAAGATTTCCTACAACGGTGTGTACTACTCCCTTCAGAGGAGAGCACAAACAGGCTCTAACCAGAGTAGAAAGAGAAGTGGGAGGCCCCGCTGCACAACTGAGCAACAAGACAAGTACATTAGAGTATCTAGTTTGAGAAATCGACGCCTCACAGCTCCTCAACTGGCAGCTTCATTAAATAGTACACGCAAAACACCAGTGTCAACGTCTACAGTGAAGAGACGACTCCGGGATGCTGGCCTTTAGGGCAAAGTGGCAAAGAAAAAGCCATATCTGAGACTGGCTAATAAAAAGGAAAGATTAATATGGGCAAAAGAACACAGATATTGGACAGAGGAAGATTGGAAAAAAAGTTTTAGGGACAGATGAATCAAAGTTTGAGGTGTTTGGATCACACAGAAGAACATTTGTGAGATGCAGAACAACTGAAAAGAAGCTGGAAGAGTGCCTGATGCCATCTGTCAAGCATTGTGGAGGTAATGTGATGGTCTGGGGTTGCTTTGGTGCTGGTAAAGTGGGAGATTTGTACAAGGTAAATGGGATTTTGAATAAGGAAGGCTTTCACTCCATTTTGCAACGCCATGCCATACCCTGTGGACAGCGCTTGATGGGAGGCAATTTCATCCTACAACAGGACAATGACCCAAAGCACACCTCCAAATTATGCATGAACTATTTAGGGAAAAAGCAGGCAGCTGGAATTCTATCTGTAATGGAGTGGCCAGCGCATTCCCCAGATCACAACCCCATTGAGCTGTTGTGGGAGCAGCTTGACCGTATGGTACTCAAAAAGTGCCCATCAAACCAATCCAACTTGTAGGAGGGGCTTCAGGAAGCATGGGGTGAAATTTCTCAAGATTACCTCAGAAAATTAACAGCTAGAATGCCAAAGGTCTGCAATGCTGTAATTGCTGCAAAGGGAGCATTCTTTGACGAAAGCAAAGTTTGAAGGAGAAAGTTATTCTTTCTAATAAAAATCATTATTTCTAACCTTGTCAATGTCTGGACTATATTTTCTAATCATTTTGCAACTCATTTGATAAATAAAAGTATGAGTTTTCATGGAAAACGCAAAATTGTCTGGGTGAAACCAAACTTTTGAACGGTAGTGTATATCTCTGTATATGTTTGTGTGTGTGCGTGACTGCGTGCGGCCTCCCGCTGTCTCTTGGGGGGGCACCGTGCGGCCTCCCGCTGTCTCTGGGGGGCGCTGTGCAGCCTCCCTCTGTCTCTGGGGGAGTGCATTGCGGCCTCCCGCTGTCTCTGGGGGGGCGCCGTGCGGCCTCCCGCTGTGTCTGGGGGGAGCGCCGTGCAGCCTCCTGCTGTCTCGGGGGGGCGCCGTATGGCCTCCCGCTGTCTATGGGGGGGGCCGTGCAGCCTCCCGCTGTCTCTGGGGGGCGCCGTGCGGCCTCCCGCTATATCTGGGGGGCGCTGTGGGGCCTCCCGCTGTGTATAGATGGCACCGTGAGGCCTCCCGCTGTGTATAGATGGCTACTTGCGACCTCCCGCTGTGTATAGATGGCTATGTGTGGCCTCCCGCTGTGTATAGATGGCTATGTTCGGCCTCCCACTGTGTATAGATGGCTACGTGCGGCCTCCTATGGTGTATAGATGGCTACGTCCGGCCTCCCGCTGTGTATAGATGGCTGCGTGCGGACTTCCGCTGTGTATAGATGGCACCTTGCGGACTTCCGCTGTGTATAGTTGGCACCATGCGGCCTTCCGCTGTGTATAGATGGGGCAGTGCGGCCTCCCGCTGTGTATAGATGGCGCAGTGCGGCCTTCCGTTGTGTATAGATGGAGCAGTGCGGCCTCCCGCTATGTATAGATGGCGCCGTGCGGCCTCATGCTGTGTAGAGATAGCGTCATGCGGCCTCCCGCTATGTACAGATGGCTACATGCAGCCTCCTGCTGTGTATAGATGGCTATGTGCGGCCTCCCGCTGTGTATAGCTGGCTACGTGCGGCCTCCCGCTGTGTGTAGATGGCGCCATGCGGCCTCCTGCTGTGTACAGATAGCGTCGTGCGGCCTCCTGCTGTGTATAGATGGCTATGTGCGGCCTCCCGCTGTGTATAGCTGGCTACGTGCGGCCTCCCGCTGTGTATAGATGGCGCCATGCGGCCTCCTGCTGTGTACAGATAGCGTCGTGCGGCCTCCTGCTGTGTATAGATGGCTACGTGCGGCCTCCCGCTGTGTATAGATGGCGCCGTGCAGCCTCCTGCTGTGTATAGATGGCACCGTGCGGCCTTCTGCTGTGTATAGATGGCTACGGGCGGCCTCCTGCTGTGTATAGATGGCACCGTGCGGCCTCCCGCTGTGTATAGATGGCGCAGTGCGGCCTCCCGCTGCGTATAGATGGCTTTGTGCGGCCTCCCGCTGTGTATAGATGGCACCGTACGGCCTCCCGCTGTGTATAGATAGCGTCGTGCGGCCTCCCGCTGTGTATAGATGACTACGTGCAGCCTCCTGCTGTGTATAGATGGCTATGTGCGGCCTCCCGCTGTGTATAGATGGCTATGTGCGGCCTCCCGCTGTGTATAGATGGCGCCGTGCGGCCTCCTGCTGTGTATAGATGGCGCTGTGTGGCCTCCCGCTGTGTATAGATGTGTACGTGCGGCCTCCTGCTATGTATAGATGGCACCGTGTGGCCTCTTGATGTGTATAGATGGCTGCATGCGGCCCCCTGCTGTGTATAAATGGCTGCGTGCTGCCTCCCGCTGTGTATAGATGGCTGCGTGCAGGCTCCTGCTGTGTATAGATGGCTATGTACAGCCTCCTGCTGTGTATAGATGGCACCGTGCGGCCTCCCGCTGTGTATAGATGGCTACGTGCGGCCTCCCGCTGTGTATAGATGGCTACGTGCGGCCTCCTGCTGTGTATACGATTGTGGCAGCTCATATTGTGTGTAGGGTCTCATACTGTATATAGGGGATGTCAGCATACTTAATTGTGCTCAATATTAAGTCATACAATTAATGTAAAAAAAAAATTATAATTAATATATTAATATTGTGCCAAATTAATTTCACGTGAACTATCACATGATCTATCACAGGGGATCATGTGGCATGTCACGTGATACATCAGGTGTGTGTGTGTGTTGGGGGGGGCACGCCTTCTACACTGCCCGGGGCCCTTGCTACTCTTAATCCACGCCTGGCTGTATGACATTGAAATACAGTGCTCAGTCTTTAAGGAGTTAACAGTTTTTATTATTTTTTTTGAAATTGAGGGGTTTTTTTTTGTTTTTTTTACTCAAGACTAATGTGTAAATTTTTGCAACTCAGTCGAAATGTAATAATCACATTGTCTCTTATTATTTTAATAACTTGTGAATATTCTAGAGATAGAAGAACTCGGAATAGAATTGCATTTCCTGGGGAAAAAAAAAAGAATCCTCTTAATGTTAAGATATAATATGCATAGTTAAAAGTTGTGGATAATACGGTGCCACAGACAAATCTTTTTTCTGCTGAAACTGGTAGAAGGTTACCATGGTTTAGAGCTTGGATTAATGAAGCACTTTGACATATAAAATTAGATATAAGCTATTCTGGGAGAGGATTTGGTGACTGCATAGAAGAAAGGATAAGAGGTAGAATTTATAGAGAATGTTGAAGTTAAGTTTATGATTGTCACATTGAATATGCAAAATTACTGACAGCAGAGGGTCAAAAATATAAATGAGTGACTGGGGCCTGGGTTTGCAATGAATCCTTAATTGGAAATTCAAATTCTTTACAAACCCACCACATTCATCTCATCTATCGGCAGCACAAAGAATTATCATATTTATCATGTGTTAGTAAGGTACTGTAAAATAGAGGTAAGGAAATAATCCCCTGTGTCAGTAAGACAGTCGCCGTTTGTGGGAATTTGCACATATTGACATAAATTACAGTGTTAAAAGTGAAACATTTGCCTTGCAAAATCATCTGTATGGATAGAACTTGGAGGGATTATAGAAATAATGGTTCCTTGACTGTAGACGCCACACCTCGCTGTGATTAGATTGTTATTCACTGGCTAAAGGCTTATCTCTGGTTTGACAAGTATATTCATTCGATTAGGGATGAAGAAAATAGCCTTACCAAGGCCGAGCTCAGACGGCCGTTCCAATACCTGGTTCTATGTGCAGCTCTGTGCACTCGTCATCATCACGGACTGGCACAATAGCCACCTGCCATTACTTGCACTGTTCAGGGCCATAAAATCAAATTGTGGACCTTTAAAAAGGTTGTCTGATGAAATAAAGTTATCACTCATATACAGGACATGCACCGATCAGTAGATCGGAGCACCTTTATAACCATTAGGACTTGCTCACACTACTGTATAACACAGCCGACTGCTATCTGATGTTTTAGTGGATACCACTCGGCCCAATGTTCTACCATGGGGCAGTACAGATCTGCGATTTTTTTTTTCTCATGCCAATTCGGCATGAGAAAACAATTGCAGCATTCTGCGAGTGCATTCGATGATCGGATCACCCGCACCCATTCAAGTCTATGGGTGCGTATGAAACACCAGACTGCACTCGGATGTCAATCCTCGGACAGAGACAATGGAGAAAATGGAGAAATTAAGTTCTCCATCTTCTCCGCAGCTGTACTGCAATTTTCTCATGCGAGAGAATCGCATCACAGATAACACTCGGATCAAACTCTGACAGAGTGTCATTAGCATAATCGGCCTGATTTTCTCGCACGAGAATTGACGGCCGTGTGACCCCGGCCTTAGAATGGAGCTACACTCTACTGCTCAATTCATTTTCTATTGGGTTGCCGAGTTATGCACTCGGCGGAGCAGGGCCTCGGGGCAGAGGGACAGGATGGAGGAGGTAGTAGTCTAGGAGGTCTGGTGCTGCGTAGTGCGGTGTAGTGCAGAATAAGAGTCCGGAGGCCATAGGGGTTAACTTCCAGGGTTTTTACTCACGAAAGAGATGGCAGTAGGAAGGCGTCTCCCTGCTCCTCGCGGAGTTCTGCGGTCACCAAAGACGGGGGGGTCCGACAACCTCCGAGTAAGTCCAGTGTTAAATCAGGACCCCGCAACAGAGTGTTCCTAGACTTCAGACCGGGTCCTTTCCTGTCTGTGTGTGTGTAGATAGGCCGGGTCTCCCTCTGAACTTCTCTCAGAAAAAGGGTACGGGTAGCAGCTCCGCTCCTTCCATTACCCGGTGGGATCCTCAGGGCCTACCGGGCTTCCCTGACCAGGACGTGGAGTAGCACTTTGAATACATCAGGTTGGCAAGGACAGGTGGCGTACACCGCTCCGTCTGCATCCTCCCTGGGATCCATTTGCGGTGGAGCTACACTCCTAAGCTCCAGGCCTTCTTGGTCATGGTCCTTGACCGGGCTGAGACATACATTATCTGCAACCTGCCCCTCAACCCAAGGCCAGGATACGAGGGCCGTGTCTCCATCCTCTGCAGGTCCACACAGGATCCACGCTCAGGGAGGGAGATCACGATCAAAGAACAGTCAAAGAACCCAGAACCAAGATGGCTGTGTATTAAATATCAATTATTAAGTGTCACTCTTGGTTCCCCAGTCTCCCACTTCCAGCAGGGGCAGCACCTAGTGCATTCTAGCTCCCTCTGTTGGGAGAAGTGTGGTGTTGGATGTGGAGGTGGGGTCCTGACCATCACACTGTTCTTACCTAAGAGGAGGAACACTACACTTCATTAGAGAAGTGAAGCATCGCTGTGGCGGTCGAACCCTCAGGGGCGCCACACATCCACCAATCAGCAAGTCATCACCTATCTTGTCAATAGGTGATAGCTTGTTTTCACCAGACAACCTCTTCAAAGTGGAAAAGGAGGCAAAAATAACTGCAAGTGATTCCCTGAACTCCTGATATTCTCACAGACACACACAATAGAGTTGAGCGTACTTAATTGATTGGAATGAAAATCTACAACAAATCTGTATTTTTGAGAATACTGATTTTTATTGGGAGATGCGGTGCCAGAAAGCAGAGGATTGGACAGTGATGTAGCACTGCTATGGTCCTCCTGGGCCTCCTATTTCTGTGGTAAGTCTGGCCTATTCACTCTCCGCTGAGAATTCCACCTGCGACCAGGTGTGCAGTAACTTCAGAGGCCTGGTAGCGGCCGTAAGTCCCAGCCTAGAGTAAAGAAGCCAGTAAATATGGCTTGAGACGGGAGAAAGTAGAGAACCAGACAGCGAGCAGTGAGTGGTGGAGGACCCGGACAGGGGAGCGAAGAGTAAAAGTTTTTATGAGGGACAATTTGTAGAGAATAACTTCTCTGCAAATCAAATTTCCTGTGAAAATCGACGCGATTTGGCGAATTCTAATTTTGTCAGATCTGCTTATCTCTAACACACATATATTCTGTAATATATATATATATATATATATATATATATATATATATATATATATATATATAAATAATTTCCACTGATCCCACGAATGTAGGGAAGAAGGATCTATGCCTATTTCATATTTCATATATCGTACTTGTCAAATTTGACACGTTATGTATGAACCTCGCCTTACTGTCTACTTTTTGCTTTTCCCCTCTGATATTATTTAAAAGCAATGGATCAGGTACTTAGTTCAGCTTTCTTTTCTCCTGCTAATTCTTTGAGAGTCTAATAGAGTAAATATTACTGGCTCATCGGGTGGGATAGATAAAATCCAACCTGTCCAAATGATATTTTAACTTGGAAACAGATGCCCGAGGGTGTCTGACAGTCTTCACAGATGTTATATTTTCTAGAAATATACAGTAAGTAAAAATGGCTCCAGGACTAAATAGGGGCATAAAAGTGTGACAATTGGCAATTTGCATTTTTTGCGGGAAAGTAACAATTTTTCTTTTTTCATTCATTTTAATTATGCCCATTTCTGTGCAGTTACCTTGTAGGAGTGCATTATACACTTAGGCACCAGAGACTCATAATGTCTCAAGGACATCGACTTTTCTGTGCAGTAATACATCCCATAGCCATTCTAGTCAAAACAATTTGCACATCTTTGTGCTATCTGAGAGATACAAAATGCCCCTGAAACATGTGGCTTTCTTGGTTAACTCTGAGCTACAAATTTCAATATGTGATATCATCTTTCCAGGTTTATAGTGGAATGAGACTCATGGTTCTTGACCCTCATTTCGACCTCTCTACATACAGTTATTGTGCCACATTCGATAGCTGTTACTGGAATACATTTTACATTGAGAACATTTCAGAGATGCTATTTGTCCTCTATGGATATTGCAGTTCAGCTTAATTCTTCTTGCATTATAATAGTAATTGAAATTAAAGTGTTTTTTTGTCGACTAGTGATGAGCGAGCATGCTCGCTACTGCTCGGTGATCGCCAGAGCATCTCGCCGAGTATTTCCGGGGTTGCTCGGGGGGAGCTCGGGTCCCCTCCCTGCATGTTTGCCGCTCTTTAGAGAGCCAATGAACATGCACGGATTGCCTGCCACTCACTGTAATGCCGTAGCCATGTTAGTTGTGGTATTACAGTGATTGGCTGGCCGCACAGTATCATCAGGTCTATATCAGACCTGGTGCCGCCATGCTCGTCACAGTCACTCCGGAATTAGACAGTGTAGGGAGAGGTGCTGCTGCGTCAGGGAGAGATTTGCTTGTGTATTAGGTAGTGTAGGGAGAAAAACCGTACATTACACATATCCATCTTAACAAACAGTCATTTTGAGGACTAACTAATCAATGTGCAGAGATATCAGGCAGGCAGTGTATATAGGCAGGCAGGGTATATAGCAGACTGCAGTGCATATAGCACAAGAGGCTCTATTCCAATTCTGCCTTCTGCTGCTGTTGCATATTTCTATACAAAGGCCCAGGTCTCAGGGGCCAGGAATACTTTTCTTTGGATCTTAATCCTCACTATTTGCTTAAAAAGCAATCCAGAGAACACCATTTTTTCTGTGCCATTTGCTTGTTGGCACTGCAGAATAGAGCCAGGTCCTTTCCATATTACAGCGCTAAAAATCCTGCTATTTAAAACTGTGTTTTCTCCGTCACACAGATCACATATACGTTGTCAGAAAATACTGCCATTTCTGGCCTCCATTAAAAATTTCTTTCAGTGTGTCAGTGAAGCAATTCACAGCAGTTTGTTGTTCAAACTACTTACCTACAGGCCAGGTATTTAAAACTCTGTTTTCTCCGTCACACGGATCACATATAAGTTCACTCCAAACTCAGTCATTTGTAGTGAGTGTGGAAGATACTGTCCTCCATTTAAAATGGGCAAGGCACGTGGCAAGGGATGGGGAACTGGACGTGATGGTAATGGTGCATGCAGAGGCAGAGGACAAGGCCGTGGGCAAGTTGAAATTGTGCCACAACAAACACCCACATCTTCTCGCCTGACCTTCCTCTCCCGATTTCTAGGGGACCACTGCACACCACTATTGAACCCAGAGCAGTGTCAAAAGGTTGTTGGTTGGATAGCGGATAATGCTTCCAGTCACTTAGCCACCACCACCACCACCAGCCTGTCTTCCACACGGTCAAGTCTCAGTAGCCGTGAGTCTGGACCGCATATTCCTCACCCTGATCCTCCTTCCTCCCACCATGCCGAGTGCTCAGAGACAACTGATCCCACACTTGGACACTCTGAAGAGCTGTTCACTTTTACATTTATAGATTCGGGCCTCTCATCCGGTCCACTTGAAGCGGGGCAAGAGGAGATCGCGTGTAGCGATGCCCAAATATTTGAGCAGCCACGGTTACACGAAGGCGACGGTGGGAAAGTGTCACAAGAGGTGGACGATGATGAGACACAATTGCCAGAAAGTCAGGAGGAGGACCAGGGTGCGGAAGTGGAAGACGAGGTGGTGGATAATATAGTAACTGACCCAACCTGGCAGGAGGACATGCAGAGCGAGGACAGCAGCACACAGGGGGAGGGAGGCAGAGCGTCCCAACAAGCAGGAAGAAGCAGTGTGGTGGCCACAGACAGAAGGCAGGCAACCATTCCCTGTAGCACCAACATGAAGGAAGTTGCCAGTACAACTGTTAGGTCTTCCCGAGTCTGGTTGTTTTTAAAAGACTCTGCCGATAAGCCCAAAAAGTCCATTTGCACCACCTGCCAGGCCAGCATCAGCAGGGGTGGCAAAACGACCAGCTTGACCACCACTAGCATGATCAGGCACATGACAGCAAAGCACCCGACTTTGTGGGCCGAACTCCAGGGTCCAGGAACAGTGTCTGCAGGTGGCACCATTGCTTCTTCCGCTGTTGTGCATGCAAGCCAATCCCCTGTCCATGGTGTATGCGAAGATGCCTCCTGCCCTGCACCTGCCATTGCACACTCTCAAGTAGCAGCATCAGGAAGCACGTCCATATCCTTGTCCCAGCGCAGCGTTCAGTTGTCCATACCCCAGTCCTTGGAACGCAAGCACAAAAATGCAGCCAACGCCCCACAGGCCACACTACTAAATTCTCACATTTCACGACTGCTTGCGCTCGAAATGTTGCCTTTTAGGCTTGTGGAGATGGAAGCATTCCGCAACCTGATGGCGTCGGCCGTCCCACGGTACTCGGTGCCCAGCCGCCACTATTTCTCCCGGTGTGCCGTCCCCGCATTACACAAGCACATGTCCCAAAACATTAGCAGTGCCCTCAACAATGAAGTTACCGGGAAAGTCCACCTAACCACGGATACGTGGACAAGTGCTTGTGGGCAGGGATGGTACATCTCGCTGACGGCACACTGGGTTAACATAGTGGAAGCCGGGACCCAGTCGGACCTTGGGACGGAACACGTCCTCCCGACGCCAAGGATTGCAGGCCCTAGGTCAGTCAGGGTTGCCCCCATGGTTTACAGCTCCTGCGCCTCATCCTCCTCAGCCTCCTCCTCCTCTTCAGCCTCCATCTCCAAAATTACAACATGAGTCACAAGCTGGAAGCACTGCTGCACAGCCAAGCGGCAACAGGCTGTCCTGAAGCTTAGGTGACAAACCGCATAATGCTAAAGAGTTGTGGACAGCTCTAAAAGAGCAGGCAGATCTGTTGCTCGCAACGCTGAACCTACAGCCATGCATGGTCGTGTGTGACAATGTCCGGAACCTGGTGGCGGCTCTGAGGCGAGGCGAGCTCACACACGTACCATGCCTGGCCCATGTGCTTAACCTCGTGGTTCAGCGGTTTCTCAAATCCCACCCGTAGCTGCAGGATCTGCTTGTTAAATTACGCCACCTATGTGCCCATTTTAGAAAGTCCCTACAGCTTCCGCCACCCTTGCCGTGTTTCAGCAGCTTTTGCAGCTTTCGGCTCACAGACTGGTGTGTGATGTCCCCACGCGTTGGAACTCTACACTGCAGATGTTGGTAAGGATTTGTGAGCAGAAGAGGGCAGTTGTTGAGTACCAGCATCAACAAGGCCGTCGGTATTCAGTTCAGACTCCACACATAAGACCTCAGAAGTGGACATGGATGTCAGACATATGTACCATCCTCCAAAACTTTGAGGACTCCACCAAGATGGTGAGCGGCGATGACGCCATAATTAGCGTCACCATCCCGTTTCTCCGTCTTCTGAAACGCTCTCTGCTCACAATCAAAGAGGATGCATTGCAGGCGTTTCTCCGTCTTCTGAAAGGCTCTCTGTTCACAATCAAAGAGGATGCATTTCAGGCGGAGCACGATGAGATGGAGCAAGGAACCATACAGGGTGATTACACACAGCCAAGCCTCATGTCATCCCAACGTGGATTGGGTGACAATTAGGAAGAGGAGGAGGAGGAAGGACAGGAGCTAGTTTCATGCACTATAGATGGTACTACCTGCACAGCTGTCATACCGTCTGTTCAGCGTGGATGGCCAGTGGACAGAGAGGAGGAGGAGAGCGCATGGTCAGTCATCCTCTTGGTGAGGACACGGAAGTCTTGCCTGTTAGTAGTCTGGCTGAGTTTATGTTATGCTGCCTTTCCCATGACCCTCGCATTCTCAAAATTTTGAGTGACAGTCATTATTGGTTGGTGACACTTCTAGACCCACGCTACAAGGAGAACTTTATATCTCTTATTCCTGAGGCGGACAGGTCTACAAAAATTGGGCTGTACCAGAAGGCCCTTGTTGCAGAACTATTAAAAAAATTCCTATCTGAAAACGATGGTGGCAGAGTGCACACTTCGTTGGACAACCAAGGAGTACAGGCGAGAGAGACATAACTCTAATCCAGCAGAGGCAGGGGAACACTGTCAAAGTTCTGGGAAAGTTTTCTCAGACTCTCCCATCGCACAGGCCCTGAGGCGCGGGGTACTCTCACAAGGAGTGCAAAGTTTTGGAAGATGCTGAGGGAGTACCTTGCCGACCGTACCAAAGTCCTCCGTGATTCCTCTGTGTCTTATAATTATTGGGTATCCAAGCTGGATATGTGGAATGAACTGGCTCTCTATGCCTTGGAGGTCCTGGCCTGCCCTGCCGCCAGCGTTTTTATCAGAGCGGGTTTTCAGTGCTGCTGCTGGAATTATAATGGATAAGCACATCTGCCTGTCAACTGAAAATGCTGACAGGCTGACTCTTATAAAAAGTCATGAATAAAAATTTTTCCTGAAATTGGTCAGCCTTTGGACTCACTGCATACCCTATTACTGTATAGCAGACTCTTTACTTTATAATGGGAATTTGTCGTTACTGTGGCCCTGCTCTATGTGTCTTTAAATTCTTAGTTGGGCTTTTCCTAAAATTGTTCAGCCGTTGGACTCACTGCATACCCTATAACTGTATAGCAGACCCTCTCCTTTCTAATGGGAACATGTCGTACTTGTTACTGTGGCCCTGCTCTGTGTGTCTTTAAATTCTTAGTGGGGTTTTTCCTAAAATTGGTCAGCCTTTGGACTCACTGCATACCCTATAACTGTATAGCCGACTCTCTCCTTTCTTATGGGAAATTGTCGTTACTGTGACCCTGCTCGATGTGTCTTTAAATTCTTAGTGGGTTTTTCCTAAAATTGGTCAGCCTTTGGACTCACTGCATACCCTATAGCTGTATAGCAGACTCTCTCCTTTCTAATGGGAACATGTCATACTTGTTACTGTGGCCCTGCTCTGTGTGTCTTTAAATTCTTAGTGGGGTTTTTCCTAAAATTGTTCAGCCTTTGGACTCACTGCATACCCTATAGCTGTATAGCAGACTCTCTCCTTTCTAATGGGAACATGTCATACTTGTTACTGTGGCCCTGCTCTGTGTGTCATTAAATTCTTAGTGGGGTTTTTCCTAAAATTGGTCAGCCTTTGGACTCAGTGCATACCCTATAACTGTATAGCAGACTCTCTCCTTTCTTATGGGAATTTGTCGTTACTGTGGCCCTGCTCTATGTGTCTTTAAATTCTTAGTGGGGTTTTTCCTAAAATTGGTCAGCGTTTGTACTCCCTGCATACCCTATAACTGTATAGCAGACTCTCTCCTTTCTAATGGGAACATGTCATACTTGTTACTGTGGCCCTGCTCTGTGTGTCTTTAAATTCTTAGTGGGGTTTTTCCTAAAATTGGTCAGCCTTTGGACTCACTGCATACCCTATAACTGTATAGCAGACTCTCTCCTTTCTTATGGGAATTTGTCGTTACTGTGGCCCTGCTCTTTGTGTCTTTAAATTCTTAGTGGGGTTTTTCCTAAAACTGGTCAGCCTTTGGACTCACTGCATACCCTATAGCTGTATAGCAGACTCTCTCCTTTCTAATGGGAACATGTCATACTTGTTACTGTGGCCCTGCTCTCTGTGTCTTTAAATTCTTAGTGGGGTTTTTACTAAAATTGGTCAGCCTTTGGACTCACTGCATACCCTATAACTGTATGACAGACTCTCTCCGTTCTTATGGGAATTTGTCGTTACTGTGGCCCTGCTCTTTGTGTCTTTAAATTCTTAGTGGGGTTTTTCCTAAAATTGGTCAGCCTTTGGACTCACTGCATAAAATATAGCTGTATAGCAGACTCTCTCCTTTCTAATGGGAACATGTCATACTTGTTACTGTGGCCCTGCTCTGTGTGTCTTTAAATTCTTAGTGTGGTTTTTCCTAAAATTGGTCAGCCTTTGGACTCACTGCATACCCTATAACTGTATAGCAGACTCTCTCCTTTCTTATGGGAATTTGTCGTTACTGTGGCCCTGCTCTGTGTGTCTTTAAATTCTTACTGGGGTTTTTCCTAACCCTATAACCCGAACGGCACCTGAGTGTATTGAAAGCACCCATCAGGTGTCGAGAAAGCTGTCTTCTCCTTAGCCATCAGGGACATAGGGATCTACCAATAGCCCTTCTTCAGGTCAAGAGTGGTGATGTATCTCGCCGGCCCAAGCCTCTAGATGAGTTCGTCGACGCGGGGCATTGGATATGCGTCACACTTGGACACCTCATTCAGCCAGCGGTAGTCATTACAAAACCTCCACTCTCCGTTGGGTTTTGGCACGAGGACGATTGGGCTCGACCACCCACTCTTTGACTCCTCTATCACACCGAGGTCTAACATCCTCTTCACCTCGCCTGATATCACCTCCCGGCGTGCTTCCAGAATCCAATACGGCTTCAGATTCACTCTTACATGTGGTTCTGTTAGCACGTCATGCTCTACCACCTGAGTATGCTCCGGCAACTCTGAGAACAGCTCCCAATTCCGCTGTAGTAGTTCTCGACACTGTTGCATCTGGGCCGGCCATAGAGTCTCTGCTATAGTGACTGTGATGATACAGCGTAAAATCTTAATTATGCCAGACATGCTTTCTGATGGCAAGATCAGCATACCTTTATTTTTATGTTGACTCTTTAATCTGTGTTCTTCTTTTGTTGATTAACACAGACTATTATTTGTATCACCCTGAATGTTTTCTGCTCTTTGATTATGAAACAATGATGTGTATTTATACGAGCCCCTGTGATACCTATGTGATTTACTATGTAAATTGATTAAGCTTGGTGTGGACTTTGTGGCTTGTTGACTCACCAGACAGGAGGACAAACTATGTAAATATATTAGCTATAATAATGAATGTTTGCTAGATATGTAAATACCATTGTAGTGTGTTTGCCAGTCAATCTTGGGGAATGAGCTGTGGATACTCAAGCCCTGTGCAATAATATCATCTCTAATTCTCATCCTGTGGATGTGTATTTAAGAAGGGACATATGTTTCTGAGACAGAATGAGACTTGTTACAGAGAATCAAGGAACATCAGAAAGACCTTAGAAGGAGTATGAGAAACATCCTTCAGGAAAGTAGATGGATTGCATGGCATCCAAAGAAACATAGATGTGTATTCTACATGATTCTAGTCTAAGGGTACCGGCCTTGACTGGAAAGATTTGGATCTGCTCCATTAACCATCAGAGAGACATGGATACATTTTGGGGAGTCCAGGAGAAGACGAAGAAGTCGCCTGGCCCCATAGATATGTTGTTTTGGGGGTTGCTAGGAGGGACCCACCGGTCGCCTAGAACCCATGGAGACATTTGGATTTGCCAGGAGGGACCCACCAGTCGCCTGGCCCCAAGGAAACTCTCAGAGAGGCCAGATTTGGACCCTCGGGTCACCTGGTCTTATACCTCGATGGACTGCTAGCTTCCTATGCTTGCCGCTACCTTCTCACTGTGGGGGCCCACCAGAAGCGGGGGGTCACTGGTTGAGGTATTTGGCCTTGGAAGTCTCCAGAGTCGCAGCTGTTCTTTCCCAGGCGGGCGGAGAAGAAAGAGTGAGACTGTGTAATGTTGTACCATCTTGGGTATTTGCTGGGACTGTTCTGTGTGTTTATTGTCCACTTTGTGGTTCAATAAAGTACTGCCACACTGTTTTACCCTCACCCTGTTTTGTCTGAATAGCGTTACACCCACGGAAGACCCCGGATCTTCACAGTGACCTCCTCCACCTTCGCTTCGGGTGCGGCTCCCAGGCAAGGAGTTTCAACAGGTTCCCAGTCCCGCCACGGCTTGAGCAAGTTCACATGGTATATTTGGTGTGGCTTTCTTTGGCCAGGTTGGTGGACTTTATAATTAACTTCGCTGACTTTCTCCACCACCTCATATGGACCTTGCCATTTGGCCAGGAACTTGCTCTCGACTGTGGGAATTAGCACCAAAACACGGTCCCCAGGCTGAAACTGCCTCAGCCTCTCCGATCGGTTATAGACTCTTGCCTGGGCTTCCTGCGCCTGGAGAAGGTGCGCCTTTATGATCGGCATCACTTTGACTATTCTTTCCTGCAACTGGGTGACATATTCAATAACACTCTGGTGTGGCGTAACCTCGGCTTCCCAGGTTTCCTTAGTGATATCCAGGACCCCTTGTGGATGTCGTCCATACAGCAGCTCAAATGGTGAAAAGCCGGTAGAGGCTTGTGGAACCTCACTTACTGAAAAGAGTAGGAATGGCAGCAGGTAGTCCCAGTCATGTCCATCCTTCTCTACGACTTTCTTGAGCATCGCTTTCAGGGTCTTATTAAAGCGCTCTACTAAGCCGTCTGTCTGCGGATGGTACACAGATTTTTGCAGCTGGGTAATCTGGAGGACCTTGCAGAGCTCCTTCATTACCTTGCTCATGAACTGGGTCCCTTAATCCATTAGGATTTCCTTCGGCAGACCAATCATGGCAAATATATG
This sequence comes from Phyllobates terribilis, assembly GCF_046119375.1. Lineage (NCBI taxonomy): Eukaryota > Metazoa > Chordata > Amphibia > Anura > Dendrobatidae > Phyllobates > Phyllobates terribilis. Next base: position 119,776,648 of record NW_027362762.1, on the reverse strand, counting down.
GACCAGTTCCTTGGCTATGCACTTGCTCGAAGAGTTCCTTAGTGGTACTGTGTCACCCTTGCCTGGATGCTACAAGTGTAATAAAGCTGTGTCTGAGAGCAAGGGGGAGGTTCTCTAGTCAGGGGAACATTAGCATGCAATGCCTCCTGTCTCAGGCCAGTAGGGGGAGCTGGCTGCCCCTATAAAAGCTGGTACTGGGGGCAGGGTTAGAGGGAACTGGATGACCTGTCTCAGCACTGAGATGTGTCCCGGAGCAGAGGAGGGACAGAAAGTTGTATTGCACCTAAGAGGAGGTGTGGCAGGAGGAGAGCCACAAGCCAGAGACAAGAGGCGAGGTGAGCCTGTCTTGGCAGATAAAGGACTTAATTTACCAGACTTTGGTGTCTGAGGCTGGGAGGATTCCACATTCTCCAGCAGATAACCAGTCCGCAGGGGACTGTATATTCCTTGGCCTAAGAAGCCTGAAGGCCCTGCCACAACAGAAGGGACCAGGAAAGCCGTACCAGGCCGGGAGCAGAAAGGAAACCACGTTGCAGGCCAAACAGGCGAGAGTACACGAAGAGCTCGGAAACGTGGGCTGTTATCCTATAAGGAGGAGATAGCCAGAAGGAGCACAGAAAGCACGGTAGGTCCCCTCCTAGCTGGGACTGTTTATGGGTCAGTTTACCTGTTTTAGTAAAGACCCTGGACTGCAACCTGTTGTCTGTGTGCTACTTCGCGCCTCCAGCACTACCGGTGCTGGGACTTTCACCACCATCACTCCCACCATCCATTATACTGCCCTGGGGCCACACTCTTCCCGTGGGGAGTCACACTACCCCAGCTGCACACATCATCAGCCCCAGCGGTCTGCATGCAGCAGCGGTTCCTAATAACCGCAATCCACGGGTGGTGTAGTCGAACATCATCAACAAGTACATAGCAGACTACCACTGGCCTGACCACCCTGAGCCACGGAGCCGGGTTGCCACTACTACTCCCATCGTTTCCCTACTGCCCGGATCCGAGTGCCCCACGACCCAGGGGGCGAGTCAGCTTTGGCGTAGTCGGCAGGATTGAAACCAACCCGCCACAAACGGGTATTGCGTGCCTAGAAAAGACTTTGCACTTACCTGAAAAGAGGTTTCCCACCATCCGGAGCCGTTTCCCGCCATTTCCAGCCGTCTCTCGCCATCTTCCATCGGTTCCCGCCATCTTCAACCGTTTTCCCGCCATCGGACGCCATCTTCAGCCATTTTCCCGCCATGGGACGCCATCTTCAGGACGCCGCACGGGAAGAAGAGGGGCGTGGACGTCCAAACCGCGCGAGACCCGAAGCTCCGCCCCACGCACTGATGCTGCGCAAGGTCCTGGAAGGGAGAGAGAGCGACGCTGACATCATCAGGACGCGACGCAAGGTCTTTGTCCAGAGCAGCAGCAGCGGAGCCGCGGCCTACAGAAGAGGATCGTCGGAAGGTAGGCTACGCTTAACTAGGGGGGAGGAAGATGTCGGATACAGAGACGCCCACTACCACCAACGCAGCTGCAGCAGCGGTGATGCCCTTTTCCCTGCCCTACATCCCTGGAGCGGCCCGGCTGCCCAAGTACTCAGGGGAGCCCCATGCCCTAACTGACTTTAAGGAAAGGCTGTACAGTTTGTTCCAGGTTTACCCCCTGACAGAGGAACAGAAGGTCAGCATACTAATAGGGCAGTTAACAGGCGCAGCCCAAAGGGAGGTAAAGTCATGGCTCACTGAGGAGAAAAGGACCATGAAGGGTATTCTGGCCCGGCTGCGGGGTACCTTTGACACACGTACCTCCGCTGAAATTAAAATGAGGTTCTATGGATGTAAGCAGCGGGCACAGGACAGCATCAGAGACTATGCCCTAAATCTGCAGGAAGCCTTAAGGGATATCCAACAAACTGACCCTGGCAGTGTGCAGGAAATGGATAAACTGCTAACAGAACAATTCATAGAAGGTCTGCTGTCCAGCACCCACAGGGCCCAGCTGCGCCTCATGTTCTTTCAGAACCCCAACCTGACCTTTGCCCAATTTAAGGACAGGGCCATAAGGGTGCTCGGTGAATCTGCAACCAGTGGCGCTATAAACCCCCGGCGCCCTGCTCTCACCTACCACCAGGAGGCGGCGCCCTCCTCTATGGACCCCGTGGGGGCTGATGCACAGGCCCTGAACCAAGCCCCGTCGAAAGACCTGCACCACCAAGTCCAGGAGCTGACCAGGAGCGTTGCGGCGTTGACCAGGACCGTCCAGGCGTTGCAAGTGGACCCGTCAAGACCCATCGAACTGGCTTCAAGTCCGGAGGATGTCCCGTGGCGTCGACAGAGGAGGATCCCGTCGTTCCGAGGGAGGCCCACAGACCGCTACGCAGAGGATGGACAGCCCATTTGCCGTCGATGTAACCAGCCCGGACACATTTCCAGGTACTGTAATTTAAACGGGTCCAACCTGGGGCAGAGGGCCAATCCCCAGGCATAAGATCACCAGGCCCTTATAATTGGCGTGATAAGTACGTTGGGGGGCGCCCGGTTTTACCCGTGGTGCTGGACAGTATCCCCATGAGCGCCTTGCTGGATACTGGGTCGCAAGTAACCACTATCCCTTATGTACTTTTTAAGCAGTATTGGACTGATGCTGATATAACACGGTATCCGGACAGTAACTTGAGCATCATCGCCAGTAATGGCTTACCTGTGCCGCAGATGGGGTACAAGGAGATGACCATTAAAATTGGTAAAGTTGAACTACCGGCACAGGGAGTAATTATCGTGGACATTGACCATCGTGAAAGTCACCCTAAATTAACTGTGGGTACTAACGTGATTGAAAATTGTCTTTCAGAGGTAATTGTAATTCTACAACAGGTGGCGGTGAATGCTAGTTCCAGCCAACAGAGAGTCCTCAACAAGGAGATAAAAGCCCTGATGAGACGGCAGCAGGTAGAACTGTCTGGTGGTGAGATCGGTGGCGTAAGACTGAGCCATTTCCATGCCTCCCAAAAGTGAAATGATGATCTGGTGTCGGACTGCAATCGGGTTGAGATGTAGAGACTACCAAGCCATGGTAGAACCCGTGTACTCGGACAGCAGCCCCACCATTTTGACAGCCCTGGGGGTGGTTGATGTCCGTCATGGGAGGGTGCCCGTCCGCATCCTCAACATTGGGGAGAGGGAAGTACACTTACCCAGGTATGCTACACTCGCCAAACTGTTTGTTGTCGAACACAAGGCTATCAGGGCCGTAGAGCCTTTGCCTCCATCTCCATAGGTGGAGGGTAATGGCTCCCAGAAACAAAAGGAGGACTGGTGCCAGAAACTCCACGTGGGTGCTGACTCCACTCCCCTGCACCAAAAACAAGGAGTCTACCGGGTGGTACAGGAGTACAAGAGAGTCTTTAGTAAGCACCTGCTAGACTTCGGCAGAGTAAAAGGGATAGAACACCACATCCCCACAGGGAGCCACCCACCGATAAAAGAAAGACACCGACCTGTACCCCCTGCACATTATCAGAACGCAAAGGGCATGCTAAGAGAAATGAAAGAAGCTGGGATCATTCGAGATAGCTGTAGCCCCTGGGCAGCCCCCTTGGTTCTGGTGAAAAAGAAAGACGGCACCATGAGAATGTGCGTGGACTATAGACAAATCAACCGTATCACCCACAAAGACGCATATCCGCTGCCTAGAATAGAGGAGTCTTTAGCCGCACTAAAATCTGCTAACTTCTTTTCTACTTTGGACCTTACTAGCGGGTACTGGCAGGTTCCTGTGGCAGAGGCTGACAAGGAGAAGACCGCCTTCACCACCCCGATGGGACGGAGCGAATTCAACTGTATGCCTTTCGGGCTCTGCAACGCACCAGGGACCTTCCAGCGGCTGATGGAATGCTGTCTAGGGCACCGAAACTTCGAGACGGTCCTCCTTTACCTGGATGACGTGATCGTCTATTCGAAGACCTACGAGGACCATCTTAAGCACCTGGCCGAGGTGTTCGAAGCCCTGGCAGGCTATGGCCTGAAGGTGAAACCATCGAAGTGTCACCTGCTGAAACCAAAGGTCCAGTACCTAGGGCACGTGGTAAGTGCGGAAGGAGTAGCCCCCGACCCTGACAAGGTCACGGCAATCAAGAGCTGGCCAAGCCCCTCGAACATCAAAGAGGTGAGACAGTTTCTCGGGTTGGTAGGCTACTACCGAAGGTTCATCCCCGGTTTCACTAAGATGGCAGCTCCTATGCAGGACCTCCTGATCGGACAGTCTAAGTCCAGAAGTCAAAAGCCACCCTTCAAGTGGGATAAACTGGAAGAGGAGTCCTTCCGCCAGCTAAAGATGGCCCTCACGAGGGATGAGATCCTGGCCTACCCTGATTATGGCCAGCCTTTCATTCTCCACATAGACGCCAGTAATGTGGGACTGGGAGCCGTACTGTCCCAAAACCAACAGGGCAGAGAACGGGTGATCACGTACGCCAGTCGGAAGCTGAGGCCCACCGAGAGGAACCCGGAGAATTACAGCTCCTTCAAGCTAGAATTCTTGGCAGTGGTGTGGGTCGTGACGGAATGCTTCAAGCATTACCTGGCCTCCGCAAAGTTCACCGTGTACACGGACAACAACCCATTGACACACCTGGACAATGCAAGACTGGGTGCCCTGGAACAGCGGTGGATGGCCCGTCTCTCCAACTATGACTTCGTGATCAAGTACCGGGCAGGCAAAACCAATGCCAACGCGGACGCCCTATCAAGAATGCCTCACTTACCTGAAGGTGACGAAGACCCAGAAGAGCTGGAGGAGGTAGAACTCCACACGTTTCACTGGTATGGAGCCGCTCAATACTCCCACCGCGTGAAGGAGGAGGATCTAACAACCGTGATGATCAATCCCCTACCTCACCACAGCTGGGCCGAGACCCAAGATAGTGACCCTGTCATCCGCCTGGTGAAAGATCTGCTGACCCAGGAAGACGCCCGCATGGATCCGGACGCCCCAGAGGAAGCCAAGCAGCTATGGAAAGAGAAGAGCAAGCTGTTCCTCTACGAAGGCAAGTTGTGCAGAAGGATTGTCAACCACCGGACGCACGAGCTGACCTGGCAAGTCGTGGTCCCAAGGCGGGATGCAGCTATGGTCCTGGGGGCTTACCATGACAGAGCGAGGCACTTCGGTTGGAAGAAACTGGAATTCCTGCTAAGGGGAAGGTTCTTTTGGGTCGGCATGAGAGGAGCTGTAGAAAAATGGTGCAGAGACTGTGGCCCTTGTCACCTAAGGAGGAAGGACCGTGCCAGCCAGAAGACACCCTTGAAGCCCATCGTCACCACGCAGCCTCTTGAGCTGGTAGCTCTGGACCATGTCAAATTGGCTCCCAGCCGGTCAGGATACATCTATGCCCTGACAATCGTGGACCACTATTCCCGTTTTCTAGTGGTGGTCCCGGTAAAGGACTTGACAGCCCAAACAGCGGCCAGAGCCTTCCAGCAATACTTCTGCCGTCCACACGGGTATCCAGAACAGGTCCTGACAGACCAGGGACCAGCGTTCGAGGCTGAAATCTTACAGGAGTCCTGCAACCTCTATGGCTGTAAGAAAATTTGTACAACGCCTTACCACCCACAAACCAACGGGATGTGTGAGAAGATGAACAATATAGTCATTGATCTCCTGAAGACGTTGCCCCTGGAGGAACGCAGCCTGTGGCCATAAAAACTGCCGGACCTGATAGACTTATACAATCACATCCCGGTGAATGCTACCAACTGCACCCCGGCTTACCTGATGCGAGCCAGACCAGGTAAGCTGCCCGTAGACCTGGAGATGGGAGTCCTAACACCTGAGGACACCTCCCCAGATGCACTCTGGGATACGGAAAGGCAACTGCAGTACAAGAAGGTACAGGAGAGTGTGGAGAGGTGCCTGGCCCAGGTGAGAGAAAGGCAAGAAAGACTCTTCAACCAACACGCCCCTGCTGGTCCCCTAGAACCTGGTGAGCAGGTCCTGAAGCGGAAGAGAAGGCTACATAAGTTGGACGACCAGTGGGAAAGGGAACCCTACACCGTACTGCAGTCTGATCACGATAACCCGAAGGTGTGCGTGATCACCAAGGACGGAGGAGAAACCACTAGTACCGTCTCCAGAGACCACCTCAAAAGATGCCCCGAGCAACTCCGTAGTGTAGAAGAGGATCAGAGTGACCTTGAACCCGCAGAGGACAAGGAAGAAATGATCAGCACCGTTCTCGGAGAGTTCCCTCAGTCCTGGACTCGAATAAATGATGCCATAGTGGTACCCATCCTGCATTTCCTGCAACCGGCACAGCAACAACCAACACCAGAGTCGGAAGGTGAAGAGGAGCAAGCAGCTCCAGAGGCAGAAGAGCCTGTACCAGCAGCCCAGGAGAGTCAACCCTCTGCTGACAGTGAGCCTGCCATGCCTGCGGTAAGCCAAAGGACCCGCAGACAGCTGCCTGCCCTACCTGTACACCCAGCTGGTACCTGCACCCCTAACGCTAGTGGGGAAAGCCAAGTCAGTCCACCACCAGACAGTGGGTTAAGCAGGTCAACCAGGAGCACAAAGGGGCAGATACCCGCTCGCTGGAAAATATAGAGTGTACTAAAATTGTAAATAACCCTGTTGCAAAATGTTGAAATGTTTGCCAAGTTACATGCATGTTTGGTAATTCTGTGTTTCAGTTTCTTGCAGCTACCGTTAGGACTCAAAGGTTATGGACTTTTTATAACCGGGACCTTGTATGGATTGCGTTCGGAGCCTAACCCAGGAATGAACTAAGACTGTAAAGGACTTGAGGTAGGACAGACTCCCACCTGGTTAAGGCTCCCCGTTGTATTGGTGATATGGACACCCGGTCACAGGCCACACTGTGACCTTAAGAACTCAATCTGTGCGTCGTCTGTCTGTTAATGTTTTATGGTTATGCATATTGTCTTTGTTTATTGTTTAGTCCCGGAGTACTAAATTTCACTAGGGGGGGAATGTGTCACCCTGGCCTGCACCTAAGAGGAGGTGTGGCAGGAGGAGAGCCACAAGCCAGAGACAAGAGGCGAAGTGAGCCTGTCTTGGCAGATAAAGGACTTAATTTACCAGACTTTGGTGTCTGAGGCTGGGAGGATTCCACATTCTCCAGCAGATAACCAGTCCACTGCGGACTGTATATTCCTTGGCCTAAGAAGCCTGAAGGCCCTGCCACAACAGAAGGGACCAGGAAAGCCGTACCAGGCCTGGAGCAGAAAGGAACCCACGTTGCAGGCCATACAGGCGAGAGTACACGGAGAGCTTGGAAACGTGGGCTGTTATCCTATAAGGAGGAGATAGCCAGAAGGAGCGCAGAAAGCACGGTAGGCCTACACCCTCACCCTGACCAGGGCCAATTTCCCAATTGCTCTCAGACATCCAGGTCCCCTCCTAGCCGGGTAAAGACCCTGGACTGCAACCTGTTGTCTGTGTGCTCCTTCGCGCCTCCAGCACTACCGGTACTGGGACTTTCACCACCATCACTCCCACCATCCATTATACTGCCCTGGGGCCGCACTCTTCCCGTGGGGAGTCACACTACCCCAGCTGCACACATCATCAGCCCCAGCGGTCAGCATGCAGCGGCGGTTCCTAATAACCGCAATCCACGGGTGGCGTAGTCGGACATCATCAACAAGTACATAGCAGACTACCACTGGCCTGACCACCCTGAGCCACGGAACCGGGTTGCCACTACTACTCCCATCGTTTACCTACTGCCCGGATCCGAGTGCCCCACGGCCCAGGGGGCGAGTCAGTACCGCTTCTGGATACCAGGTCGCATAGTCCATGATCACCAGAATGTATTGGTGGCCGTGGGCTGATTTGACTAAGGGCTCTACTAGGTCCATAGCAATTCTCTCAAAGGGGATTTCTATAAATGGTAGTGGAACTAACGGACTATGGAAGTGGGAAGAGGGAGTGGTTATTTGGCAGGTGGGGCAGGACTTACAGTACAGACCAAAAGTTTGGACACACCTTCTCACTTAAAGATTTTTCTGTATTTTCTTGACTATGAAAATTGTACATTCACACTGAAGGCATCAAGACTATGAAGTAACACATGTGGAATTATATACTTAACAAAAAAGTGTGAAACAACTGAAAATATGTCATATTCTAGGTTCTTCAAAGTAGCCACCTTTTGCTTTGATGACTGCTTTGCATACTCTTGGCATTCTCTTGATGAGCTTCAAGAGATAGTCACCGAAAATGGTTTTCACTTCACAGGTGTGCCCTGTCAGGTTTAATAAGTGGGATTTCTTGCCTTATAAATGGGGTTGGGACCATCAGTTGTGTTGTGCAGAAGTCTGGCGGATACACAGCTGATAGTCCTACTGAATAGACTGTTAGAATTTGTATTATGGAAAGAAAAAAGCAGCTAAGTAAAGAAAAACAAGTGGCCATCATTACTTTAAGAAATGAAGGTCAGTCAGTCAGAAAAATTGGGAAAACTTTGAAAGTGTCCCCAAGTGCAGTTGCAAAAACCATCAAGCGCTACATAGAAACTGTCTCACATGAGGACCGCCCCAGGAAAGGAAGACCAAGAGTCACCTCTGCTTCTGAGGATAAGTTTATCCGAGTCACCAGCCTCAGAAATCGCAGGTTAACAGCTGCTCAGATTAAAGACCAGGTCAATGCCACACAGAGTTCTAGCAGCAGACACATTTCTTCAACAACTGTTAAGAGGAGACTTTGTGCAGCAGGCATTCATGGTAAAATAGCTGCTAGGAAACCACTGCTAAGGACAGGCAACAAGCAGAAGAGACTTCTTTGGGCTAAAGAACACAAGGAATGGACATTAGACCAGTGGAAATCTGTGCTTGGTCTGATGAGTCCAAATTTGAGATCTTTTGTTCCAACCACCGTGTCTTTGTGCGACGCAGAAAAGGTGAACAGATGGACTCTACATGCCTGGTTCCCACCGTGAAGCATGGAGGAGGAGGTGAGATGGTGTGGGGGTGCTTTGCTGGTGACACTGTTGGGGATTTATTCAAACTTGGAGGCATACTGAACCAGCATGGCTACCACAGCATCTTGCAGTGGCATGCTATTTCATCCAGTTTGCGTTTAGCTGGACCATCATTTATTTTTCAACAGGACAATGACCCCAAACACACCTCCAGGCTGTGTAAGGGCTATTTGACCAAGAAGGAGAGTGATGGGGTGCTATGCCAGATGACCTGGCCTCCACAGTCACCAGACCTGAACCCAATCGAGATGGTTTGGGGTGAGCTGGACCGCAGAGTGAAGGCAAAAGGGCCAACAAGTGCTAAGCATCTCTGGGAAGTCCTTCAAGATTGTTGGAAGACCATTTCCGGTGACTACCTCTTGAAGCTCATCAAGAGGATGCCAAGAGTGTGCAAAGCAGTCATCAAAGCAAAAGGTGGCTACTTTGAAGAACCTAGAATATAAGACATATTTTCAGTTGTTTCACACGTTTTTGTTAAGTATATAATTCCACATGTGTTAATTCATAGTTTTGATGCCTTCAGTGTGAAAGTACAATTTGTGAATGTACAATTTTCATAGTCAAGAAAATACAGAAAAATCTTTAAATGAGAAGGTGTGTCCAAACTTTTGGTCTGTACTGTACAATAGTTCAGAATTTCTCGGTAACTTTGTCTGGAGTTTTTCTCCAGGGACCGCGCTTTTGCTCACACTACTTAGTCCGGTTCCCTTTCCCCACAAGTCCCAAAATAAGGAAAAATCACGGCCCACTATGATGGGATGTATCAGGTCCTTGACCACCCCGACCTCGTGGTATTGGGCGCCATAGTCTGTTCCGACTGTCACTCTGGCCACCAGGTAGTTCTTGGCGTCCCCATGTATGCAGCGGACACCCACAGATTTGGTAGGGATCAGCTGGTGGGGAAGGGTAGCACTGATTAAGGTTACCAGACTCCCGGAGTCCAACAGCCCCAGGACCACCACTCCATTAGCGGATACAGCACACACCTGCGACCCCTCGCCGGGTTTACAGTCCACACTGCAGGCTGGGAAAGCATAGTATGAACATCGTCTGCCTAGGCTGCAGTCCATTGGCTCAGCAGATGTATGACCCTGGGCGGCTATATGTCCCAGATTGCGAAACCGCCAACAGATCACATCCTTCACAACAGTCCTTGAAGCCCCTTCAGTGGAAGTGGGACGCCCCCCAGTTGTGGCTCTGAGCCCCTTACGTAGTGAACCTTTTTGGCATTTCAGTACGGGGAGGTGGCTATGTCCGGTTTCCCCAAGGATTTTTCGACCACTTGGTACCTCTCTGCCAGACCCACAAGGTCATGCATTCCGATGGTCGCCCTGGGCGACCCAGGTCTGCACCGGCCTGGGTAGGAAATGGATGAACCTGTCCATCACCACACGCTCAACCATCTGGGCAGGAGAGGAAGACTCCGGCTGCAACCATTTCTGGACAAGATGTAACAAGTCAAACATCTGTGAGCGTGGAGGTTTGTTGCCAGTGACGCGCCCCCAGGGCAGTGGGGTACTCGGTGTCCGGGCCTATGGATGCTGGGGGGGAATATGTCACAGTGGCTGGCCCGGTCCGTGGCCCAGGGTGGTCAACAAAAAGGGGATAGTTTATATGGGATTTGGTAGGTTGATCGTGGCGCAACCTGTGGTTTCTGGTAATTTGTACCAGCGATGCTGCAGACCTCTGAGGCAGTTGATAGGGCAACTAGGATGGAACAGTTCCCCACAGTTGGAGCGGGCCTCAGGGCAGTTTAGAGTTTGATGGTGGGTGGTGATGCTGGGGCTTGTAGTGCAGTCGGGATGGCGCAGCAGGAATAACTGACAGAGACAGGGGATTCGCTTCAATACCTGTACTGGTGCGGATGTCAGGTACGGTCCAGGGTACTCGGTAGGAAGGGTGCACTTCAGGACTTCTCCCCAGTGAGTGGGTATAGGGCCTCCTGGTCCATGTCTCCCTCTCTTTAAGCTCCTGGCCAGCCTGCAACTGGGCCTAGCTTATGTGTCGTGTTGCTCTCTTCACCTGTCGCTTGGTAGTAGGACCTTCCGCTGGCAACCACTATCCCTGGGCGCAGGGGCCTTCGTGGTTCCTGGTCCTTTAATGGGTTTAGCTTCAGGTCGGCCAGGGACTTGTATTCCTCCTGGTATGCCGGTGATCCCTACTGGGTATAAAGGGACCCTGTAGGCGCGGATCTGGTGTCCAGTTTGTATACTCGGGGTGAGCCTATGATTCTCCTCTGCCCCCTCAACTCCTCTCTTCTCTCCTCTTTTCCTTCGGCCACACTCGGGGCCCTCAATACAGCAGCAGACATGCTGCGTCTTCACTGCTCTCAGTGGCAGCACACTCTAAACTAAACTGCCTGGCTCCACCCTCCATATATATATCCCTAACAAGGCTCCCTCTGGTGGTATGAGGTGGAAGGGTGGAGGTGTTTGTTTGTAATGAGGGCCTCTTGTGGAGAAGTCCATCATGCACCCTTTTGGGTACTGTGGTACCTGTGAACAGCAGGGTGCCACACCAGCATACGCCCAGTGGTGGACCCTTTGCGCTCTGACAGACATAGTCACTCCTGAGTGTGCCAATATTTTGGTTTTTAGTTTGGGTATTACTTTTTCCTGTAAAGTCAGATCGTAATAGGCCTTCTGCGGTTCCCCGTTCAATAATAGGGCGCCAGAAGCTCCGCCCACTGTTCCAGTGGCAATCTCTCCCGTTTCGCCACCCTCTCAAAAACAGACAGGAACTCCTCAACAACATCATCTTCTGCAATGTTCTCCTTACCATCTTCCTGACGTATGCGTCATCACCGCGTAGAAAGTGTACTGAGGAGGTCTCTCTCAGAATACAGTGGGCCAAAGATAAAGGATACTGGCAGACAATTTTTTTGGGTAACACCTTGTTACTAAGAACAGGAACTGGGTTGCCCCAGCAATGCAAGAAAGGAACACAAATAAACTGCACACACACCTAGCTCAAGACAGCCAGGACCTCTGTGCTGCACAACCGACAGGACCAGGATGTACTAACAGAAGTACTATAATTTGCCTACCCAATGGTTCCACCTAGTGCGGTAACCACGTGTTACCCAGAGCAATGATGTAATCAGATAGGTGCACAAGGCGGTCCATGCAGTGGTGCAGCGCAACAGTTAACAAACTTAACAACTTTCTATGTTTACAATACTGTTATCCTAGCTGTATACAATCTCACCACTGAGGGGAGTCTCTAGCTAAGGTTCACCCAAGCTGCCTACAACCAATGTCTTTAATTGAGAACCTGTGTTTGACGCCAAACTCTTCCTGCTATTTGCATGCATGAATCCACTGGTATCCCTGTGGTGGTGCCTAAGCTCAGGACTAACCGGCTGTTAACTGTTCTCTGAAGAAGCTGTCTGATCAGGCAACTAGCTGGGAGACTGAGGAGACGGTCCTGACCTCACCACAGGAGTGCAGCTTTCAGTCTGTCAGACTAGCAAAGGGCCCTTCTTGTCACTCAGATGCCAAAACTGCATCCAACCGTAGTCATCCCCCCAAGGTGATTCTTTTTCTTTGGCCACAAGCAAGGCTTCACCGTCACTCAAAATCCTGTTAAACTCCCAGCATGCTGCACACACCGGCTCTTAGGATGCAGCTCACCACAATCTCCTTCCTCTCCTCAGTACTGCTTGTTTTTTGCTGACTCACACACCAGCAAGTTCACCATAGAGTCCCTTTTTTTAGAGGCAACAGAGACCTCTTGTTGCCAGAGGCTGATGCCGCAGCAATGTCCACACATCTCCCTCTCACATCCCACCCCACTAGAGGTTGGCGTCCTCGACACACCTTCCCAGATGAAGTTGTCCTGCGCATAGCGTTGTGGGGGTATGCCCACGGTAGTCCGAGTGGTTCTTCGCAGGGCCAGTCACAGGTTGAGCAGGAGCAGTAATTTCTCCTTGCATGTTGTCTCTGGGGGGAACCACAGGTTGTGAAACAGTCTCTCTGGAGGGCATTATTAAAACAGGAGGAGGGCTAATGGTGTGCGGTTGTTGCTCAGGGATCGGCATTACCCCTTTGTTACAGTGAAGGGAAATCTTAGTGCTCGGTCAATGCCAAGATATTTTGTAGAATTGTATGCTTCAAACTTTTTGGGAACTTGTGATGTACCCCAGTGTTCAATGCAAGGTCCATGATTGGGGGAGAATGCTTTGGAAGAATTTGACTGGCCACACAGACAGTCCTGACCTCAACCGATCGAACATCTTTGGGATGAACTAGAATGGAGACTGTGAGCTCGGCCCTGTCATCCAACATCAGTGCCTGAATTACCAAATCGTGAATGGGTAAAAATTCCCACAGACTCTAAAATCCAGGAAAAATCCTTCCCTGTAGAATGTAAACAGTTTTAGCTGAAAAGGAGGAATGAACTCCATACTAATGTATATTGAGCATGTACAGAGGTGCCCAAACTAACTTTAGGTCTGTATAGGTGGTTCCAAGCTATGGGCACTTTGTATGTCATCATGTGGATTCCCAAATATTAAGAAGACATAACTAACAATATTTAAATCCCCCCATTGTAGCTCATTTATATCCAGCCCTTGTTCTACCAAGGAATGCCCTTAAAAAGGCAACAAAGCCACCCTTTTTAGTGCATAGTAGCACAAACATCATCCCTTGTAAGTGTTATATGTTTTTTCCCTTCAGTTTTGCATACAAGAATGTGTTCACATAATTACCATGATGTGGATAATTTTGTAGATGCATTGAACCTAATTTGCTGCTGGATCTAATAATAACAATCATTTAAATGCATTTTTCGGTAGATTTGTCATGAAATGTGCTGTCATAAATAAAGTAGGGAAAGGACTGAGATGCATAAATCACTCGGTATGATAGATCTCACTGATGTGTTTATTAGGAAGTCACATCATAAATCATACTCAAGACTTATGTGTGAGTATCAGCAAAATCGTAAAGTAAAGAAGCCGCTGTATAACCATTTTTTCTGTCTAATGCACAGAATCGGAATACGTCACCGCTCACTTAAAAGGGAACTGTGCAACGTTGACACTGAAAGCCCTGCAGCTTTAACTTTATTCCTCCCGGCAGCGTTCGGCATCCAGTCATATGTAGGAGAATGGAACACTGGAGATAAAATGCCGCAAGACTGTGCGGTTTCCAAACGGGAACGAAACCCTGAAGAACTAATTCAGAAGGGGGGATGTTGCAGGGAGGACGGAGTCAGTCAGTGCTCCAAAGCAGGTGACGTTAACGAAGCCAGCCCTGGATGTAAAAGGCAGCGCGCCAGAGAGGAAGTGATTTTGGTGCCAAGAGAAGAGACGTTGAGTGCTGCTGCAGCTCCCGGAGCCGTGATAGCGGTCCCCAGTCGTGTGCACCAGTGGGGCCTAGACGTCGATGGTCATGCACCAAAGACCCAAATGATGCCGGTCAAGGTTCTCAGCCCAGGCGACAAAGGTCAAGCACCAAAAATCCGAACAACGCTGGTTAAGGTTTCCTACCAGGACAAAGCCGGTCAACCTCCAAGAATCAGCCCCTGTCAATATAGGCCCTGAAGACGCACGTCAGCGGTCAGAGGTCGCAGGAGTCCCGAGGCTATCTGGTCAGGGATCCGTACTTGGGTCGGTGAGCAGAGGTGATGCTTGAGACAGGCCGTCACTTCCAACTGATACACACTGTACCGGGCGCGGGCAGAAGGAGGGCCGTAAGCCAGACAGGGTACAGCTGAAGCCAAAATGGCACAGAAAGAGTTCAGAAACTTTCTCAGGAAGACAGAGCAGTGGTTTCTGATGGGACCAGAGAACTGCAGGGGCTTCCAGAGACTGCCCCCTGTCAAGTATAGTAACTAACACTATACCTCCCTGCTGAGATAAGATTGGACTGTAGGCCCCTGAGTTCATTACAAATCCTCATTGTATAGTGATCATTCATTATTTATTTGTGTAAATTATTGGTTGCTTCATTATCTGATTCTGTGAATACTGTTCCTGCATAATCTGCCTCAATAACAATCTTAGTTCACATTAATCTGTTAAATAAAAGTAGATTGTTGTTAAACCTGGTGTCTCCACTGTTGCATTCAGATCTCCTGCTCACACATAGGGGTGGCATCGGCACAGTTTCAGTTACCACCTGCAGATTAACCCCATATCTGCAGGTTAAAAGAGTTATTTTACATGACAGGTTGCCTTTAAAGAGGTTTGTTTCTCCCCACTTAGTAAATAAAGTCCTGGGACAGCTTTTGTGAAAAGAATATCGTTTACTCAGATCTTCTATAGGGAAGTGCATTAACTTGCTATTTTTGGTAAAATATGATCAGCAACAGCCAATAGTGGTGGTCCACCCTCTGCATGAAACTCGTAAACTGTGGTACACCTGAATACCTTAACTTGGGTCTTTTCAGAGTCTCATTGTTTTTTGCAGGTGGCTTGGCTCTGATGACACCTGGCACACCTTTCACACCTGCAGTTTAGCTGTAGAGCAAAGTGCTCTATCAATTCAGGAGTCACCCTCACCTCTATGGGAGCAATTCACCGCGCCCTCTATGGCGGCTCCTGCAGTCACCTCATTGGCTAATTGTGTTATATTTCTCCCATGGCTAGCAGGAGACTCTTCTCTTACCAATCTCATGCACCCATCATATGCATAGCCTCCAATTACACACCTTATCTATATTTCCCTAACTCCATCGACAAGAATGAAAGAGTACAGCGTCCCTATGCCTCTTGCATTCTCACAAGTGTCGTAGGTCTCCCAATACTATAGTCCTATACATTACACCCCAACATTGCTGCAGACATTGCACGCCATGCAAACTTTCCCCATCTCCATTCTGGAAATATGAATAACCAACCGAGTTGGGCTATAAAGATGGAAACACATTATTGTAGATCTGTAGCTGCATTGAATATATGGTTTACACATGTGAGGTGGTTGTGTAGCACCCTGAGGATTCGGCTGCTACAGGGGTATTGCACCTCAACCCAGAGGTGTGATATTCCACTCCCGGGTAAGGATGGAGTGTGGAACTGAGCTCGGTAGGCTGCATGCACTACACACATCCCATTTCCGGGGAGCAGACCGACGGTACTCCCACTTAGAAATGTGCAGGTACGACCGAGTCTGTTCCTGGCTGGAGTGGGAGGGGGGTGGTACATCCCAAGTAGTGTAGGGGCAGATAGGGGGAGCAGCCTGGGTAAAGTTAGGAGCTCATTGGGTGCTGGTCACCTGAGCTCACACATAGAGGGTGTATATAAGGTGGGCACCAACTAAGAACAGGGTCAGTTGCAGAGAGAAAGTCAGCGAGCGGAGGAGAAGAGAGACCCAGAGTGAGAGAGGAGAAAGAAAGAAAGACCCAGAGGGGGAAGCAGAAGAAAGGACTCTAAGACCCCAAATTAAATCCCCGGGTGAAGAGTCGGCACAGGGTACCGGAACCCAAGCTGGTGGGGGCAAAAACACACCCCAGCCAGAGACCGGAGGCCGTGGGCAGCGTCTGACACGGCCACCCACCACATCCACCCCGAAGGCATACCACGTGGAGGGTCAGGGAACCCAAGGCCAAGGGTCTCCCAACAGAAGGCCCGAGGGAGCTGGACCTGGGTGGATCTCTAGTGGGGACGGCCAGAGGAAAGGACAGAAGGAGAGCTCAGGGTCACGCTCCGGACTTATTTGGGGGTTGGCTGGATCCAGAACCTGGTGGACGCAGCACGGCTCGGGAGGTCACTCGAAGCTGGAGTGACCGGAACATCAGCAGTGAGTAAACATCCTAAACTGCATAACCCGACTCTGTCTCTGATTGCCGTCTACACTGCATCACCACAACCCCCATCCTCTGCACCTGATCCCCCTGAGGCTATACCCCTCCCGTTGGGGGTTATCCTATCAAGCTGCACCAACACCACCAGCCTCAGCGGACCCTGCTGCAGCGGCGGCCACAGTGACCGCAACACAACGGGTGGCGTAGTCGACATTAAGAACTTAGTAACATCTGTAGGACTGCCACATACAACTGAGTTTGACACCCTGGGCACGGACCGGGTCACAGCCACTCGGAAGACTACAACCCCCATCTGATCCGGCTCCGGGTATTCCCCTGAAAGAAAGGAATATGTCCCAGGGGGTGCGTCAACTTTGGCGTAGTCGGCAGGATTACGTGCCCGCAACACCCGGGTACTGCGTGCCTGAAGAAAAGAACATCGTTACCTCAGAAAGAAGTCTCCTGCCGGTTCCGGAGGGTCCCCGCCATCGGACCCCATCACCAGTCGATTCCTGCCGGTTGTCCGCTATTAACAGCTTTTTCCCGCCATCTGCAGAGTTTCCCGCCACTGGGAAGCGATTCCCGCCATTTCCAAAGGTTTCCCGCCTTGGAAGAGCGGACGCCATTATGGGCGTGCCAGAGGGTGGCGAGAGGCCACCTCCCATCGTGGGCCAGGACCGAAAATGGCGCCAAAAGTGGAAACCGCCCCCACCAACAGAGACTGTGATGCTAGAGGTGTCTGTCAGCGTGAAAGAACTGCCCCTGGAGCTGACAATCACCAAGTGGCCCCGGGACCGCCCTCGAGGTGGGAGGAGACGAAAGAAGAGAAAAAAGATGGGTGCCGCCTGGAGAGTCTAGAGCGAGCGCACCCGGAGGCAAGAAGCCTGGAGAAGAGTCGGGCCAGGAGCCTGCTGGAGACAACGAGAGGAGAGCAGAGCAGCACCGACCCGTTGGTCAGGAGCCTGCTGGAAACAACGACCCCACTAGGACTAGTGGAGGTCCTAGCACAGCTTCCCCGAGACCCGGAGTGTGCACAGACCGCTCTGGAGGGCCTCGCAAGGAGGATGGCCCGGGTGCAGCGAGAGACGTTGGCGGAGTGGAGCCGTGAGATGGCCCAGCAGACCGAGACCTGTCAGTGGAGCACGCCACCCGAGACGAGGAGACAGACCGCCTCTGAGGATGGCGCGGGAGGACTGAAGGCCGGAGACGGCGCCGAGAAGGGAGCTGAACGAGTGGAGGCAGGTAAAAGGGACGTCTATACCCCAAACCGGGAAACCGCGTACCTGCCCCAGCTCCCCGTCGCAGAGCCCGAAGTCTATCCTGCCGTGCCCGTCGCTGCAACGTCACCGCCGCAGACTAGGCCTCAAACGGGAGCCGCGACCCCTGTGACGTCACACGCCTCGACCCCGAGCGTGACCAAGCAGGAAGTACCACCAGCCTGGTCGCAAGGCCTAGTGCCCCCGGGCGCCGCAATACCAACAGCGCCCCCTACCTCCGCGGAGCCCACGGCCTGGTCGCAGGGCCAGGTAGCCCAGGGCGCCGCCGTCCTAACGGTGCCCTTCACCTTCCAGGTGCCCCAGGCCTGGCCGCAAGGCCTGGGCAACCCGGGCGCCACCACCACCGCGCCCGCACCCGTAAAACCAAGGGTGCCGCGTCTGGGAGAGGACTTGTTTGCCCAGCACACGTGGCCGGACGGGCAGCCTTTCATCTGGCCCCAGAAATATTATGAACTGGAGCACCAGAGGAGAGTTGGGGCCATGTGTGCACCCCTGATTCCGGCTCCGAAGCCCGTGATAAGGATCTCGCCCCCGCTTGAAGAGACCCAATTTGAGTGGGACCCCACCGGAGAAGACCTAATGGGGTTCACTCAAGAAACCAGGGCAGCTGCAGCGGAGCGTGCTGAGTGCTGCCGACAGCAGCTCGAGGAGTTTGCGAGGGAGCGGAGAGAGAGGCGGGTCCGGGAACAACAGGCCCAAATAAGGAGCGCCGAGCAGAAGAGCCGAACCAGGAGGGACCCCCGTGCAGCGCACAGTCCCCGCACCACCGGGACTGTAATTAAGTTCAACATGCAGCATGGGTGGGGCTTCATCAGAGACCACAACACCCCCGGCGACGTCTTTGTCACGCGCAGAGATGTGGAGTCCCATCTGCCGGAGGGGCACAGAGGTCGTGACCTTTATATCGGGGACGAGGTCACCTTTACCCGGCACAAGTGTGCCAAAGGACCTTACGCCCTCCATGTGCATCGCCTGACAGAGGAGGAGCTGCGATGTGAGGAGGAAGAGCAAGAGGATCCGGACGGGTCTGAAGCTGAGATCCCCAAAGAAGGAGCAGGAGGAAGACGTTGTTGAGTACAGCAGAGCAGGTGCTGTAAATAGTTACCCGACCGGGGTATAAAGAAACTGTTATTGCTAATATAGTCCCCGTTGGGACCAGCTGAGTGAACTGTTCACCCGTTTACCCTTAATCCCACAGGCAGAGGACTGTGAGCAGCCATTCCCTTTCCCTCCTTAACTGGCCGAGGACTGAGAGCGGCCATACCCTTGTATATAGTTGCGCGTCCTAAAGCGCCCCCTACTGGTTTTACTGTTAAATCATCTTAAAGAAAGGAACTGTCGCACTTTGCCCGGTCAACAGTTGCCCAGTGACCGGAGGAGGAACAAGAGACGATGAGAATGTTTAATGCTGCTAATTTATATAAAGTTTTATATGTTTTATATGTTTATGTTTATATAAAAATTTTTGTATGTTTTGTGATGTTTTTGTCTTACAGCCCGAGGACGTGCTGTGATTTACCAGGGGGGAATGTAGCACCCTGAGGATTCGGCTGCTACAGGGGTATTGCACCTCAACCCAGAGGTGTGATATTCCACTCCCGGGTAAGGATGGAGTGTGGAACTGAGCTCGGTAGGCTGCATGCACTACACACATCCCATTTCCGGGGAGCAGACCGACGGTACTCCCACTTAGAAATGTGCAGGTACGACCGAGTCTGTTCCTGGCTGGAGTGGGAGGGGGGTGGTACATCCCAAGTAGTGTAGGGGCAGATAGGGGGAGCAGCCTGGGTAAAGTTAGGAGCTCATTGGGTGCTGGTCACCTGAGCTCACACATAGAGGGTGTATATAAGGTGGGCACCAACTAAGAACAGGGTCAGTTGCAGAGAGAAAGTCAGCGAGCGGAGGAGAAGAGAGACCCAGAGTGAGAGAGGAGAAAGAAAGAAAGACCCAGAGGGGGAAGCAGAAGAAAGGACTCTAAGACCCCAAATTAAATCCCCGGGTGAAGAGTCGGCACAGGGTACCGGAACCCAAGCTGGTGGGGGCAAAAACACACCCCAGCCAGAGACCGGAGGCCGTGGGCAGCGTCTGACACGGCCACCCACCACATCCACCCCGAAGGCATACCACGTGGAGGGTCAGGGAACCCAAGGCCAAGGGTCTCCCAACAGAAGGCCCGAGGGAGCTGGACCTGGGTGGATCTCTAGTGGGGACGGCCAGAGGAAAGGACAGAAGGAGAGCTCAGGGTCACGCTCCGGACTTATTTGGGGGTTGGCTGGATCCAGAACCTGGTGGACGCAGCACGGCTCGGGAGGTCACTCGAAGCTGGAGTGACCGGAACATCAGCAGTGAGTAAACATCCTAAACTGCATAACCCGACTCTGTCTCTGATTGCCGTCTACACTGCATCACCACAACCCCCATCCTCTGCACCTGATCCCCCTGAGGCTATACCCCTCCCGTTGGGGGTTATCCTATCAAGCTGCACCAACACCACCAGCCTCAGCGGACCCTGCTGCAGCGGCGGCCACAGTGACCGCAACACAACGGGTGGCGTAGTCGACATTAAGAACTTAGTAACATCTGTAGGACTGCCACATACAACTGAGTTTGACACCCTGGGCACGGACCGGGTCACAGCCACTCGGAAGACTACAACCCCCATCTGATCCGGCTCCGGGTATTCCCCTGAAAGAAAGGAATATGTCCCAGGGGGTGTGTCAGTTGCTGAACCTGAAATTGGGTCAGAGTGATCAGTGGATTCTGTGGTCTCCCATTCTGGTCTAGCCAGGTGGATGCTGCTTAGCATCACTGTCAGTCCCAATGCCTAGCCAGTGCACGAGATTTACAGGCTGTCTCTCTGGTCTTTTTTCCTAGTAATGTTAAGCATAGGTTGCGGAGGGGAACAGGACTTCTACAGTCTAAGTCCAGGATGCACTGCGCTGAGCATGCCCGTGACATAGCGGACCGTGATTGGTGGTTTGGTATCAGCTGATCCGGTGACCTAGCACCGCCTGATTGGTCGCGGGTGACGTCATCAGTAGTGCGACCAATAATGTGATGGTGGGCAGGGCTTAGTCTTTAAATAGCCCGCCCACAAGCATGGCGCTGCGCTCTGATCATTGAGCTTAGGTTGTGTTCCAGTGTGGACGCTTTGCTGTTTGGCTCCATGTGCTCTCTAGCTGCTCTCTCCGTGACCTGCCAATGTTTAAGTTCGCTCGGCTGATTAGCACAGGTCTCTTAGGCAGGTTTAGCGGGACTTAGGCAGACTTAGCTGGGGAGGCAGGTAGTTCCCGTTTGGTAGTCTGGCTCCGGCAAGGAGGTTGCTATACACCTCGAGCAGACTACGGACTCTCTATCATGCAGAACACAAGTTAGAGCTGGAGGTCTCCAGACCTCAGTTTCGGTTGGCACCTTCATTCTCTAGACCCATTTCCAAACCCGCAACATCGACCCGGGGCCTGAGGCTATGGATATATCCCGGACTGAGTCTAGCTCCTCTCGTTCCCGACCTGCACATCTCTTGGAGTACCTCATTAATAAGGGTTCCAAGCAGTCGGGAAAACGAGTGTGTCTAACCGCCGTTGGAGGAGGTGTGTTAGATTCCGGGGCTGCTTCCTCCAAATTATTGTATAAGGTAACGTTGCTCTTCGGAACAACCACGGTTACTGCCAAGGCGTGGATGGATTCTGGTGCCGATGGCAATTTTTTGTCATCTACATTTGCCCAGAAGCACACCATTCCTATGGAGTTACTGTCAAAACCAATGAACATTAGGGTAGTCAACTTTTCTCTGCTGGACACGCAAATCACTCACCAGTTGATTCCCCTCACCATGTCGTTTCCTCAGGGTCACCGGGAGGTTATCTCCTCTCTTATTATTCCCGGTGGATTAGATGAGGTGCTATTGGGTCTTCCATGGCTATGTTGTCACACTCCACACATTGACTGGGGTATGGGGAGAATTTCTTCCTGGGGTGAGAATTGTGTGTCTCAGTGTATGGTTACAGTCGCCCGGAGGGTAGTCTCTGAGTCTTCTACCGACTTGGCCGCTCACCCTGTGCAATATCAGAGTTTTTCAAATGTCTTTTCCAAAAAGGCTGCAGAGACTTTGCCTCGCCTCCGACCGTATGGCTGTCCTATTAATTCGGTTCCCGGCACGGAGTCTCCTCGCGGTAGGAGTTATCCTCTGTCTGTCCCCGAGACCCAGGTCATGTCTGATTATATCAAAAAGAACCCTCGGGTAGACACCTTGTCCCGATCCCTGGAAAAGGTTGAGGACAATGACGAGCCCAGGCTTACCATTCCTTCGGGGAGTATGCGGACGGTGGCCCCAGTGTCCCTAAACCAGGTTCCTTCTGGGAGGACGTTCATTCCTCCTAATTTACAAAATGAGGTGCTCTCCTGGGCACATGCCTCTAAGATCAGGGGTCATTTTGGGGTCAAATGTACCACGAAGTCTCTCCAACAGTCATAATGGTGGCCCCGGTGGCGCCAGGACGTTAAGGAATATGTTCTAGCGTGTGTCTCCTGTGCGAGAGATAAATCATCCCGTCAAAGTCCGGCTGGGCTTCTTCATCCGTTACCCGTGGCGGATTCCACAGGTCAGACCCCGTTTCTTCTGAACAGTGGCCAACATCCACGCATTCCGGTTCCTATGCCAGTTCCCTCTGTGGAACCTGGGGTCAGAGATTGGGCTCTGGAGGCGCGGGAGGTTTGGGACCATACCCAGGATGCTATATTGGCCTCCAAGAATTGGATGAGAGAGTCGGCTAACACTCATCGCCGTCCAGGCCCCGTATTCTCTCCAGGCGACAGGGTTTGGCTCGCGGCTCGCAATATCAGAGTACGCGGGGAATCTGCTAAGTTTGCCCCCCCCCCCCCGCTTTATTGGTCCTTTCAAAATTTTGGCCCAAGTAAACCCCGTAGTGTACCGTTTACAGTTACCACGACACCTGAGGAGTCACGACACTTTTCATGTGTCGCTCCTTAAGCCCGTTCGCCTGACAAAATTTGCTGAACCCCAACCTGCTACAGACACCAGGGGTGATGATCTCAAGGTACAGGCGATCGTGGGGTCTAAGATGTACACTGGACACTGGACACTGGACACTGGAGGGTCATGGATCTGAGGATCGCTCCTGGGAACCACATTCATGCTCCCCTGCTCATTGAGGAATATGAGTGTCAAGTGGAGTGGGATGTTAGAAGGGGGGATAATGTTAGGTGTTGGGTGGTTGCTGGACCTGAAATTGGGTCAGAGTCATCAGTGGATTCTGTGGTCTCCCATTCTGGTCCAGCTGGGGCAGATGCTGCTTTGCATCACTGTCAGTCCCAATGCCTAGGCAGTGCACAAGATGTACAGGCTGTCTCTTGGGTCTTTTTTCCTAGTAATGTTAAGCATAGGTTGCGGAGGGGAACAGGACTGCTACAGTCTAAGTCCAGAATGCACTGCACTGAGCATGCCCGTGACATGGCGGACCGTGATTGGTGATTTGGTATCAGCTGATCCGGTGACCTGGCACCGCCTGATTGGTCGCGGGTGACGTCATCAGTAGTGCGACCAATAATGTGATGGTGGGCGGGGCTTCATCTTTAAATAGCCCGCCCACAAGCATGGCGGTGTGCTCTGATCATTGCGCTTAGGTTGTGTTCCTGTGTGGACGCTTTTCTGTTTGGCTCCACGTGCTCTCTAGCTGCTCTCTCCGTGACCTGCCAATGCCAGAGTTCGCTCGGCTGATTAGCACAGGTCGCTTAGGCAGACTTAGCTGGGGGAGGCAGGTAGTTCCCGTTTGGTAGTTTGGCTCCGGCAAGGAGGTTGCTATACACCTCAAGCAGACTACGGGCTCTGTATTCCTGGCACCGCCTGTTAGCCACGTGAGAGTTATTCCGCAGTCAGGTCCCACGCCGGCTGGAGCACGTACATGCCGGCGTGAGTCACACACACTTCCTAGCGCCTGCTGCGTAGCCTCTGTGCAGTTAACAGGGCTACGACAACGATTATTTCTGGCACATCTCTCGTGTAGTTAATGGAGATGGTGTGAATCCCTTTTCCCGTCCAGGTGTGTTGTAACACTGGAGGGATTTACACTTTAAGTTGGTTGTCTTACACTCTTACCCGGTGGGTGTTCTCCCGCAGTCTTCGTGGCTGCATCGCGGACCCCAGGGTTCAGTTGCATATCATTTTAATAAAGTTGTTGCAACCGTCCCCCTAATACGCATGTCATATACAATAGCTAACCAAGCTGTCACTAGCCATAAGTATGTATTTTTTTACCTGTTGTAAATGTCGCTGTTCTCCTAAGGGTACACTCACACTGGCATTGATTCTCTCTTGCAAGAATCTATCAGAGTTTGATCTGAGTGTCATGTGAGTGTGATCTGATTCTCTTGCATGAGAGAGTTGTATCACAGGTGTGAAGAAGACGGAGAAAGTAATTTCTCCATCTTCTCCACTGACTCTGTGCGAGTACATTGGACTGCACTGGGATGACATAAGACTGCAGTTCAATATTTCACACGCACCCATAGACTTGTTGCAACATGCTGAAATTGTCTTCTCATGCTGAATTGGCATGGGAAAATAATCACAGATCTGCACTGCCCCATACTATAACATTGGGCTGAGCGCTATGCAATAAAATATTGGAGAGCACTCGGCCGTGTTGTATGGTAGTGTGAGCATACCCTAAATCTGATGTTGTTTGTCTCATGCTCTTGCACTTCTTCATCCCTAAGATATGGCCCCTTCTAGCCTGTACATAAATTTAGTCTTTTTAACAAGTGGTTGTGGTTCTCAACTCTTTTTTATGTGCGTCTTCTTGGGGACCACACCCAGTTGCTAAAAGGACTAAATTTATATAATGGTAAGGGCTTTTGCATACAAGCGTATTTGTCTCAATAATGTTACTGTATGGGGCAGTGCAAAAGTGTGATTTTTTTCTTGAACTGAGCCATGCAAGGAGAAACTCGCAGCATGCCTCAGTTTGATCTGATATTTAGATCACACTCGGTCATGCAAGTCTATGAGTCCGTGGAAACCATCGGACTGCACTCAGATGACATCTAAGTGCAGTCAGATTTCCACGGCCTGACAGGATGGAGATTTTTTATTCACCATTTTCTCCTCATCTGAGAGAATCGGATCACACTAGGATCACACTCTGATTAAACTCTGATCAGAGTGTGGTTACCATAATAATCTCAATTCTCTCAAATGAGAGAATACATAGTCGTCTTAGAGGGTCCCATATCTCAGAAATGGTGAGGCACAGGAACAAAAGAAAAGCAATGCAAAATTCAGGAGAGCAGCATTATTTACACCAGGTATTACATATTTATGGCAAGTAGTGATGGGCGAACCGGTGGATGTTCGGGACCGGCAGATTCGGTCGAACATCTATGAAAACTTTGGTTCGGGTACCAGAACAGTACCCGAACTCAGACCCCATGAATGGGGGACCTGAACATCCATGATTTTGCACGCTGTCATCTGCATGGGAAACAGGGGTTCTGATTGCCGATAAGATCGTTAACGCCGGTATTACTAGCCAGGGAAAGGGGCCATTAGCCCAAAATGTTCCCTGGCTACTAATAACAGCTGACAGCTGTTTGATTACCGTTTACTGGCTAGTTTACATGGGGAGCCCAGAAAAAAATTGACGCAGGGTCCCCCTATAAATTCTAATCAGCAAAGGTTAAACAGGTTAAACAGACAGCTGTGGGCTAATTAATATCATAGGACAGGGCCATTAGGCCAAATTGTTCCCTGGCTATTAATAACAGCTGACAGCTGTTTGATTAACATTAACTGGCTAGTTTACAGACGGACGCCTGAAAATAATTGACGGAGGGTCCCCCTATAAGATCTAATCAGCAAAGGCTAAACAGATAGCTGTGGGTTGATATTAACAGCCAGGGAAGGGGCCATGGATACTAGCCCCCTCTGAGGCTAATAACATCAGCCCTCAGCGGCTTCAGGAATGGCACATCAATAAGATGTGCCAAATCTGGCGCTTAGCCTCGGCCCTTCCCACTTGCCCTAGTGCTGTCACGGGTGTGTCAGGGTTGACAGACAGTCACACGGTGTCCGGCTGTAGAAGAGAACATCACTGCATTTGGCCTTACAAACATCTCCCTGCTTTCTCTGGTGTCATCTTGGAGCTAAGTGTATTCCCCTGTTTGTTTCCCGTGTGTGTGTATAGTGGGGCTGACTTAGTGCTCACCCCTCCCGGGGCCAGGTTTCTTGCTCGGTGTAAGGTGCAGAACCTATTTAGGGTCTGTAGGGAAGTCAGGGTTTGTCGTTAGGTCCATTTAGGGGTCTCCACTCTCCCTTTCCCTAGTTGTAGGGCTAGTGTGTAGCTAGCTGTACTTAGCGTGACATTATCACCAGCCGTTAAAATAAAAAAATAAAAATCTCACTTTTGGGGGGTTTTTTTTATTGTTTTTTTTGTGCGTTGTTATGAATCCCGTTTTGGTGCTGGTGGAGCAGCTTCGGGGTTTGTTACTGGAGGTGGCTGACCTTCAATCAGCTGTTCAGCAGCACCACCGTAGCGGCCACAGACTCCTAATGTTGGGGGCTCTGCAGGTAGGCTTTCCAGCCGGAGACCAAAATTGCCCTCTTAGACAGGTTTTCACGAGGTAGAGACAAGTTTTTTGTGTTTGAAGAAGCTTGTAAATTATACTTTAAGCTTCGACCCTACTCTTCTGGAGATGAGGAGCAGCGAGTGGGGATTGTGATCTCACTGTTACAAGGAGATCCTCAATCCTGGGCTTTCTCTTTCCACAGGGCTCTGCTTGCTTCCTATTGCTTGAAGGATTTTTCGAGGCTCTGGCCCTCATCTAAGATGATCCTGACTGAATCTCCTTGGCTGAATCCAGGTTGCGTTAACTTCAGCAGGGGAATCGGTCAGCGGAGAATTATAGTTCTGATTTTCGTAGATGGGCAACTGATACCAAGTGGAATGACCCGGCTCTTAGCAGCCAATTTTATCAGGGTCTTTCAGAAATGTTGAAGGATGGCTTGGCAGTTTACGAAACCCCTGGGTCCTTGGAGGCTGCCATATCGTTGGCTTTACGCGTAGACGCCTTTGGAATAGGAGGGTGAGACCACCTTCTCCAGAGTAGAGATGAGCGTTGTTCGACTCGAACTGTTCGCCAATCTCAAATTCGAGCTGTTTTGGGCGGTGTTCGAGCCGTTCGGCGAACACGAACGATTTGAGAAAAATTCGGCTGTTCGAGGTTGTGTTCGATAACTGTTCGTGCACCAAAATCATAACTGGATTTTTTCTCAGTAATGATGAAAATTAATGTTAATACGCAGTTTGAGTGTACAGCGGGGCGGGGGGAGGGGCAGGGGATGGATCTCTGCAGGAATAATGAAGATCTCCATTTTTTTTTCTCTTTCCCGCATTTACAGTGGGGAGGTGCAATCTGTCAGCCTATCAGCAGCGCACACACGGAGCGAAGTGCTTTTTTTCACACAAGCAAGGGCATGTGTCATTGGCAGTGTATGTCACATGTCCTTGCCCTATAAGACCAAGCCATTTTCCCCGTCGCCACCATTTTCTCACTGCTGCAGCTGCATGTTAGACGGCACCGCTGTTGCTGTGTGCGCTATACCTTGTTAATTTCAAGCCAATTTTCGCACGAATCTACAGATAGCTTGGGAGTAGGGAATAGTTGTGATTGCAGTCCTTTTAAGGACTAGGTTACAGCATTTCCTATGACTTTTATCAGGCAGGTCTGTGCTCTTAAATAGATAGGATGTGGGAGTAAAGACTAATTGTAATTGCAGTCCTTTTCAGGACTAAGTTACATCAGTTCCTATCAGTTTTTGCCAGGCAGGTCTGTGCCAGTGCTGTGCAAGTTTTTTTCACAGCATTTGGCTGAATCTAGCAAAGCTAATCCTTTTTGGCCTATTGCAGAGTGTGTTAGTCAGTGGAGTAGCCTATCTGTGTTGCAAGATATACCACCTGTGTATAGAATGCAAATTTTTTTACTGCACCTAGTGAAGTAAAATCTTTTGGGCATAGCATCATTCTGTTAGTCCATCTATACTGACCTCCATCAGGTTGCAAATTGAATATAATTTTTTTCTGCATCTAGCTCTGAAAAAATATTTGGGCTTCTAGCTGTGTGTGGGACTTGTTCTATTAGTCCATCTATACTGACCTCCATCAGGTTGCAAACTGAATATAATTATTTTCTGCACCTAGCTCTGAAAAAAATATTTGGCCTTCTAGCAGTGTGTGGGACTTTCTCTATTAGTCCATCTATACTGACCTCCATCAGGTTGCAAACTGAATATATTTTTTTTCTGCATCTAGCTCTGAAAAAATATTTGGGCTTCTAGCAGTGTGTGGGACTTGTTCTATTAGTCCATCTATGCTGACCTCCATCAGGTTGCAAACTGAATATAATTTTTTTCTGCATCTAGCTCTGAAAAAATATTTGGCCTTCTAGCAGTGTGTGGGACTTGTTCTATTAGTCCATCTATACTGACCTCCATCACGTTGCAAATTCAAAATAATTTTTTGTCTGCATCTAGCTCTGAAAAAATATTTGGCCTTCTAGCAGTGTGTGGGACTTTCTCTATTAGTCCATCTATACTGACCTCCATCAGGTTGCAAACTGAATATATTTTTTTTCTGCATCTAGCTCTGAAAAAATATTTGGGCTTCTAGCAGTGTGTGGGACTTGTTCTATTAGTCCATCTATGCTGACCTCCATCAGGTTGCAAACTGAATATAATTTTTTTCTGCATCTAGCTCTGAAAAAATATTTGGCCTTCTAGCAGTGTGTGGGACTTGTTCTATTAGTCCATCTATACTGACCTCCATCACGTTGCAAATTCAAAATAATTTTTTGTCTGCATCTAGCTCTGAAAAAATATTTGGCCTTCTAGCAGTGTGTGGGACTTTCTCTATGAGTCCATCTATACTGACCTCCATCAGGTTGCAAATTAAAAATAATTTTTATCTGCATCTACCTCTGAAAAAATATTTGGGCTTCTAGCTGTGTGTGGGACTTGTTCTATTAGTCCATCTATACTGACCTCCATCAGGTTGCAAACTGAATATAATTTTTTTCTGCATCTACCTCTGAAAAAATATTTGGCCTTCTAGCAGTGTGTGGGACTTTCTCTATTAGTCCATCTATACTGACCTCCATCAGGTTGCAAATTAAAAATAATTTTTATCTGCATCTAGCTCTGAAAAAATATTTGGCCTTCTAGCAGTGTGTGGGACTTTCTCTAATAGTCCATCTATACTGACCTCCATCAGGTTGCAAATTAAAAATAATTTTTTGTCTGCATCTAGCTCTGAAAAAAATATTTGGCCTTCTAGCAGTGTGTGGGACTTGGTCTATTAGTCCATCTATACTGACCTCCATCAGGTTGCAAACTGAATATATTTTTTTTCTGCATCTACCTCTGGAAAAATATTTGGGCTTCTACCTGTGTGTGGGACTTGTTCTATTAGTCCATCTATACTGACCTCCATCAGGTTGCAAACTGAATACAATTTTTTTCTGCATCTACCTCTGAAAAAATATTTGGCCTTCTAGCAGTGTGTGGGACTTTCTCTATTAGTCCATCTATACTGACCTCCATCAGGTTGCAAATTAAAAATATTTTTTTGTCTGCATCTAGCTCTGAAAAAATATTTGGCCTTCTAGCAGTGTGTGGGACTTTCTCTATTAGTCCATCTATGCTGACCTCCATCAGGTTGCAAACTGAATATATTTTTTTTCTGCATCTACCTCTGAAAAAATATTTGGGCTTCTAGCTGTGTGTGGGACTTGTTCTATTAGTCCATCTATACTGACCTCCATCAGGTTGCAAACTGAATATAATTTTTTTCTGCATCTAGCTCTGAAAAAATATTTGGCCTTCTAGCTGTGTGTGGGACTTATTCTATTAGTCCATCTATACTGACCTCCATCAGGTTGCAAACTGAATATAATTTTTTTCTGCATCTAGCTCTGAAAAAATATTTGGCCTTCTAGCAGTGTGTGGGGCTTGTTCTATTAGTCCATCTATACTGACCTACATCAGGTTGCAAACTGAATATAATTTTTTTCTGCATCTAGCTCTGAAAAAATATTTGGGCTTCTAGCAGTGTGTGGGACTTGTTCTATTAGTCCATCTATACTGACCTCCATCAGGTTGCAAACTGAATATAATTTTTTTCTGCATCTACCTCTGAAAAAATATTTGGGCTTCTAGCTGTGTGTGGGACTTGTTCTATTAGTCCATCTATACTGACCTCCATCAGGTTGCAAACTGAATACAATTTTTTTCTGCATCTACCTCTGAAAAAATATTTGGGCTTCTAGCTGTGTGTGGGACTTGTTCTATTAATCCATCTATACTGACCTCCATCAGGTTGCAAATTGAATATAATTTTTTTCTGCATCTAACCCAGCCAATAGTTTTGGCCTAATACCACAGTTTGGCCACTCAGCTCTGCTCGGTTCCCATCCATTGTTTTTTTGTGCAAACAGCTCCAGAGTTGTGAATTAGTTAACCACCAAAATGAGTGGTAAAAGGCCTGCTGCTGGTGGAAAGGGGAATAGGCGTGTTGCGAAGGGGAAAAAAGGTTGTGTCCGTGGGGTAGGTGTTAAAGCAACAGTAACATCTGCAGAAGAAAGACCATCTTCCACCCAAACTAAAATGTCTACTTCTTTTAGCGGACAATGTGATAAGATCCCTTTCTTACGGCCACGCCAATCGCTACAAATTCCAGATGAGGCACAAAAACAGCAGGTGCTTCAACGGATATCAAGTGTTCCTTTAAGTGGGCTCTCCTCCACATCAACTTCAACATCACAAATACTCCAGTCCTCAAAGGTGTCACCCCAATCGCACTTGCTTCCTCACAGCTCCCAAATCTCCAGCTGCCCGTCTGAGTATGAGGTAGAACAGATGGTTGAGTCTGCAGAGTTGTTTACTCATACTATAGCCTGGGAATCAGAGGTCGACTCCAGCGCTTCTGTGAATCCAGACGAGGAAATGATCTGCACTGATGCCCAGAATCTTTATGAGTCGGATCCAGGACCAGACGCAGAAGGTTCTGACCATAATGTAGACCCTCATTCCCAAACTGTAACTACTGTTGGTGGAGACAATGAGGAAGACGATGATGAGACTCAAATACCTGATTGGAGCGACAACTTTAGTTTTTGTCAGGGCAGGAACAGGTTGGCTCTGAGGACGACGGGTGTGATAACGCACAGGGTGATGATGATGAGGTTGGAGATCCCACTTACTGTCAACCCACAGTCAGCCAAGAGATGAGGTCAGCAGAGGAGGTGGAGGAGGATGCTAGTGACGACGAGGTCAGGTTGCGCCTTCCTGGACAGAGACGTAGTACTGGAAGCACGTCAACAACAGCATCCTCAAACACAACTCTGCCTCTCACCACAAGTCGTGGTGGCTCTTCAGGTCGCATGGGTGCTAAGCCTTGCATAGCCTGGGCATTTTTTCAGATCGATAAAGATGACCCAACTCGTGTTATCTGTAACATTTGTCAGCAAAAGCTAAGCAGAGGCCAAAAAATACATAGTTTGAGTACTTCATGCATGAAACGGCACATGGACATGAAGCATAAGTTGCAGTGGGAAGCTCACTGTGCTACAATGCGGCCTAGCCGGCCGGGCCAACCACCGTCTGCCATATCTTGTGCATCCGCGGCCTCTTCATCCTCTGTGACTGGGGGGACAGCAGTCACACCTGTTTTGGGGCGCAGACCTGCCACCTCTTTACCCGCAACAGCCAGCGTGATTGGCAGGTCATCATTTTCTTTGGAGGTGGTAACACCAGCTGGTGTTGAGCGCTGTCCGACATCGATAGCACCACCTTTGGATCAAGGCAACCTAACATGTCCGCCTGCATCTTCCTCACAGACCGGCAGTTTGCCGGGGACACCCTTATCAACCCCGTCTAAGCACAATAGCCAGCCCTCGGTCCCTCAGATGTGGACAAGTAAAAGACCATTTCCTCCTAGCCATGAGAAAGCTAAGAGGTTGAATTTCACCATCTGCAAGCTCTTGGCTACAGAAATGCTGCCTTTCCGCCTGGTGGACACAGAGGATTTTCGAGACCTTATGTCCGTCGCAGTGCCCCAGTACCAGATGCCCAGTCGGCACTACTTCTCAAAGAAAGGTGTGCCTGCGCTCCACCAGCATGTCGCACACAACATCACCGCTTCTTTGAGAAACTCTGTGTGTGACAGGGTGCATTTCACCACAGACACTTGGACGAGTAGGCATGGACAGGAGCGTTACATGTCGCTGACTGGGCACTGGGTAACTATGGTGACAGCAGGACAAGGGGCTGCTGTCCAAGTCTTGCCGTCCCCACGAGTTGTGCGTCAATCCTCTTTATCTCAAAGTTCCTCCACTGCTTCTGCCTCCTCAACCTCCTCTCGGTCCTCCACCTGCACCCAAAGCCTGTCTGGTCATTCCACAAGCTTTCTAACTGCGCAGAAGGGATCCTGCACACCTCCTTACTATGCTGGCAGTAGGGCTCAACGTCATCAGGCGGTTTTTACTTTGAAATGTCTGGGAAATGTGAGTCACACAGCTGAGGAGTTGTGGTCAGCTCTGGAGAACCAATTTCATGAATGGTTGTCTCCACTGGACCTGAAACCAGGGAAGGCCGTGTGCAACAATGCTGCAAACCTGGGTGCGGCCCTTCGCCGGGGCAATGTCACACATGTGCCTTGTATGGCTCACGTGTTGAACCTGGTTGTCCAGCAATTTTTAGCCCACTATCCCGGACTAGATGGCCTTCTGCAGAGGGCACGGTCGCTGTGTGCTCACTTCCGCCGTTCGCATCCTGCAGCTCAGCGACTTACATCTCTACAGAAGTTGTTGGGCCTGCCACTTCACCGGCTAAAATGCGATGTGCCTACCTGGTGGAATTCAACTCTGCACATGTTGCAGCGACTGTAGCAGCACCGACAAGCCCTGGTGCAATACGTTCTGACGTATAGCCTGGGCCAACGAGATCCAGAGGTGGGGCAAATCACGCTGGAGGAGTGGTCTCAGATCAGGGACCTATGCACCCTTCTGCACAGTTTTGAAATGGCGACGAAGATGTTTAGTGCTGACGATGCTATTATCAGCATGACTATTCCGGTGATTTACATGCTGGAGCACATGTTAAACAGAATTCGGAGTCAGGTGGTGGCACAAGAGGAGGTGGAGGAAGTAGAGGAGGAGGAGTTGTATGCGGAAGGCTAACATCTGCAAGGTCCAGACGGTCGGCAGCACCAAGGCGGCAGGCATGTGAGGGTGGGGGAGATGGTTTTACCAGGGCGCATGGTAGCAGCCAAACTAGTGAGGAAGGTGCAGGAGCCCAGGAAGAAGTGGAGGACGAACTGATGGAAGACTCATCAGATGAGGGAGACCTTGATCACATTTCTGTTGTGCGAGGTTGTGGGGAGAGGACAGAGGAAGGAAGCATGATTGTTACCTCGCCACCAACACAACAGGGACTTGGTGCTCCTGGATGCGCAACACACATGAGTGCCTTCTTGCTGCACTACCTGCAACATGACCCTCGAATTGTGAGAATTAGAAATAATCCTGACTACTGGGTTGCCACACTGTTAGATCCCCGGTACAAAAGTAAATTTGCAGAAATTATTCCTGCCGTAGAAAGGGATGCACGCATGCAGGAGTATCAGCAGAGACTGTTGCAGAATCTTACATGTGCTTTTCCACAAAACACCAGTGGTGCACGTAGTGAATCTCACAGTTCCAACTTGCCAACCGTGGGACCGTCGAGTGTTCATCACTCAAACCGTAACAGAACCACAGTATCTAC
The DNA here is from genome assembly GCF_046119375.1 of Phyllobates terribilis. Classification (NCBI taxonomy): domain Eukaryota; kingdom Metazoa; phylum Chordata; class Amphibia; order Anura; family Dendrobatidae; genus Phyllobates; species Phyllobates terribilis. The sequence continues at coordinate 119,742,801 of NW_027362762.1, read as the reverse complement.
TGGTAACATCAATTTTGCGGAATCATTTCACCACTTTTTTAGCCCATCCTTTGCAAGTCCACAGGAGACAAGAAGTCTGACACATAGTCAACGCCTAGAGACGATGGTACAGGAGTATCTCCAAGTAAACATTGAAGCCATGACTGTGTCACTGGACCCTTGCTCTTTTTGGGCTTCCAATCTGGATAAATGGCCGGAGCTAGCCACTTACGCCTTGGAGATCTTGTCATGCCCCGCAGCCAGCGTTCTGTCTGAACGTGTGTTCAGCGCTGCTGGTGGTGTGCTGACAGATAAGCTCACGCGGCTCTCCACTGATAATGTAGACTGACTCACGTTCATAAAGATGAACAAATCATGGATCCGAAACGACTTTTCTACCCCTGTGTCATCCTGGGGAGAGTAAAAGCTTGATGATTGGTTAAAATCACCTCACCAACCGTTTTAAGCTTTCAAATTACTAATCATGTTTATCTGTATCTTGGCTGGAAAATAATTTGGGCTTTGTAGCAGTGTGCAGCACTGATTCTATTAGGCCATCTATAATAAGCTCCACCAGATTTAAAATTACTAATCATGTTTATCTGTATCTTGGCTGGAAAATAATTTGGGCTTTGTAGCAGTGTGCAGTACTGATTCTATTAGGCCATCTATACTAAGCTCCACCAGATTTAAAATTACTAATCATGTTTATCTGTACCTTGGCTGGAAAATAATTTGGGCTTTGTAGCAGTGTGCAGCACTGATTCTATTAGGCCATCTATACTAAGCTCCACCAGATTTAAAATTAATAATAATTTTTAGCTGCATCTAGCCCGGAAAATAATTTTGGGGCTCCGAGATGCGCAAGACACATAAGTGCCTTCTTGCTGCACTACCTGCAACATGACCCTCATATTGTCAGAATTCGAAGTAATCCTGACTACTGGGTTGCCACACTCTTAGATCCCCCAAACTTTTCGATCAACCTTTTCATTTTAATAAAGACCAAAAAAATGGTCATTTTTGAAATTATAAGCATTAGCAGGTTATTAGAAACTGAAATCAAACAGTTTTCAACTCAAAACTTTATTCTAGGTGATGTTACATTTTCACATAGGACCCCTTGTTCGAAAGGAGCTTCAGAACTTTCTCGTCCATTGAATTTGTCAGGTTTTGGATGGTTTCTGCTTCAATTGTTTTGCATGAGGACAGAATACCCTCCCAGAGCTGTTGCTTAGATGTGAACTGCCTCCCGCCATCATAGACACTCCTTTTGATGATGCTCCAGAGGTTCTGAATGGGGTAGAGGTCAGGGGAGCATGGGGGTCACACCATAAGTTTGTTCCCTTTTATGCCCATATCAGCCAGAGATGCAGATGTTTTATGTGCAGCATGAGATGGTGCATTATCATGCATAAAAATGATCTTGCTGTGGAATACACGGTTCTTCTTCTTGAACCATGGCAGGAAGTGCTGTTTGAGAAACTCCACATACATGGAGTTCATCTTTAGCGCCTTCAGGGATCCTAAAGGGGCCGACAATCTCTCTCCCCATGATTCCAGCCCAAAACATTACTCCACCTCCTCCTTGTTGGCGCTGTAGCCGTGTTTGCGTTGGGTGTCCATCAACCAGCCATCCTCCACTCCATCCATCTGGACCATCGAGCGTTGCCCGGCACTCATCCGTGAACAAAACAGTTTTGAAATCAGTCTTCATGTAATGTTTGGCCCACTGGAGCCGTTTCTGCTTGTGTGAAGTGGATAGAGGAGGTCGACAGGATGGCGTATGCACAGCTGCAAACCTCTGAAGGACCCTGCATCTTGTTGTTCGGGGGACGTTGGAGGCACCAGCAGCTTCAAAAACTTGTCTGCTGCTATGACAAGGCTTTTTAGCCGCTGCTCTTTTAACCTGACGTAATTGCCTGTATGAAAGAGTCCTCAATTTGCCCTTATCAGCATGCACACGTGTGTACTGTGAATCAGCTACATACTTCTTGATTGCCAAGACACTTCATCCTGATCATCGCACAATGTTGATTGTAGTCATGCCTTGACCTAAACACTCCACAATTTGTTGCTTCTCAGCAGCCGACACATCCTTTTTCTTTCCCATTTTGGCAGAAAATGTAGGCTGCTTAATAATGTGGGACAGACTTCTTAAGTAGTCTTGCCTTTCCTTGGACACACCTGCCAAACTAATTGGCACAGGTGTCTGCAATTGCTTACAGTGATATAAAGAGCCCTGACACACATCACCATCAATGAGTTTAACTGACAAACAAACAAATTCTTCCCTTATCACTCCTAAACACTTTTTGCATAATAATTTGGAACACCAGTGGTTCACGTAGTGAATCTTACAGTTCTAACTTGCCAACCGTGGTCTGTATGGAGTTGTTCAATAAAGGGCCCAAAATTAAGATAACATAGATGGGAGAGGTCTCTATGAATAGGAATTCCTAAGTATTGATACCCTGTGAGGGCCAGGCAAAGGGAAAGTTGGACTGGATGGAATCCTGTATGGATTTGGGGAGGGAGACATCGAGGGCCTCAGACTTCGCTGCATTGATTTTAAAATTTGACCATGTAACAAAGTGATCTATTTCAGCCATAACAGCATGGATGGATATATGTGATTGAGTGATATATACTAGGACATCATCAGCAAATAGAGAGCACTTGTACTCGGTGCCTCCCACCTCAATCCACCTAATATTGGGGTTATGGCGAATTGATGAGAGCAGGTGCTCCGTCACTAGGATGTATAAGAGAGGGGACAGAGGACATCCCTGCCTTGTCCCATTGGTGATTGTGAAAGGTGATGAAAATGTTCTGATGCACCCCCTGGGCCTTGGGACACCCGGAGCCGGTCCCTTTTTGGTGGATGCTGGTGGTTGTAGTCTCCGTGGCGGCGACCCGGTTCCGTGGCTCAGGGCGGTCAAACCAGTGGCGGAACTATTTATGTGGTTTTGATGTTTAAATGTCCGACTACGCCACCCGTGGATTGCGGTCAGAGTGAACCGCCGCTGCAGGGCAGACCGCTGAGGCTGGTGTTGTGGGTGCAGCAGAGCGTAGCATAACTCCCCACGGGAGGAGTATAGCCTCAGGGCAGTGTATGCGGAGGATGGGGGTGATGGTGCAGGGCAGCAGCAGTAACGACACGGAGTCAGTGATGCAGTCCAGGGCCTTTACTCACAGTTCTTATTATCCAGACCACGTCTGCAGGTAACGGCTGCCCACGTCGTACTGTGCTCACCAGGTGAGGGACTCAGATAACTCCCAGATAACTTTGGAGCGCTTCACAGGACCCCCTTTGTGTGTCCTTTGTCTGGCCTTTCTTACCAACCCTTCTGTCCGGCTGCCTCGGGCCTCCTCTTGGTAAACTTGGAGCCAGTTTCCCTGACCCTATGTGGTGCCTTCCTAGCGGGTGTAGCGAGGGGCTGCGCCACATAAAATGTCACAGCCTCCGGTTTCTAGCTGAGGGTCATTTCCTGCCTCCACTAGTTTCGGGGATCTGTCTCCCCCTTTGGCCTGACCCCTCCACGCAGGTGGATTCGGGCGTGCGGTGGCGACTCGCCCGTCCGCACCCCTGGGATCCCTTCGTTCCTCGTTCCTGGATCCTTCTCCGCTCCTCTTCCTTCCTTCTCCCTCTTCCAGGCCTGGGCCTCTGTTACTAGGCCCGCCTCCGGAGCAGAGCTCATGCAGAGCCCCTGCTCCCTGTCACTTCTGCTCAGACTTCTCTGCACTGAACTAAGATGGTGCCCACCTTTTATACTCCCTTCTCAATGCACCCATGAACTGCTTCCTCCCTGCTCCTGCACTACAGGGTTCCCCTTCCTCAGTGTTCCCTCCCCCCACTCCAGCCAGGGACAGGGACTGTCGTGCCCATCTCAGGGGCATATTGGTCGCCCTGCCCCACGGCAATGTGGTGTAATGCATGCAGGTGTCGGGTCCTGATCCACACTCCATCCTTACCTGAGAGTGAGATATCACACCTCTGGGTGAGGTGCAATACATCTGTAGCAACCGAGCCCTCAGGGTGCTACAGTTCCATTTATCTTCAGCCTAGGTGATGTATTGCGATACAGGGCGGTGATTTTGGCTATAAAAGGGTCCCCTAGACCCCTACCCCAAGCTTTTTAAGAGAATCATATATGGCGTGCCAGGAGACTCTATGGAATGCTTTCTCAGCATCCAACGAGAGTATCTAATTACAAATTTTTAACTGCATCTAGCCCAGGAAATACTTTGTGCCTAGTAGCAGTGTCTGCTAGTCAGCGGATTATCCCGGCTGTTAAGCAAGCTACACCACCTGTAGTTTGAACACTTATTTTTTTCAAAGGAAATGCTTCGGGACCACGGGATACTCAGTGAAGAGCATCAGGAGGCATCCCAAGGCATTGGGGCTGGGACTGGCAGCAGGATGCCTTGCGGTGGACAGCCAAGCTCGATCCTTATAAAAGCTTTTTAACTGCAGCAGCTTTAGTGGACGCTACTGGAGCTGGAATTACGCGGCTGCTGGCATGAGACTTGCCCTCCAATAGATCCTTGTAAAAGGATTTAAAGTGTACTCATTCAAATTAGAGAGACAATTTAAATTAAAAAGCTTAGAGCTGCCTCCACCACAGGGGGGGCTCGCTCGACCCACCAGCGGACAGGCACCAGTATTGGGAGAGGGGGGCTGGCCGTCAGGGTTCACCGCGGCTCTGGCACAAACCCGGCGACACGGAGGTGGCACGGGCAGGAGCGGACTGGCCGTGTCGGCTTCTCACTTTTTGGATTTTAGAAGGGCATGACATGCCTATATCTGTGTCTCCCCCTCCTTTTACTCCTCCACCTCTTTTCTTTTCGCATGACTATATGTACTTGTCACTTTTCCATGTGTTAGTTGTGTCTTCTGAGCAGTTTGTCAGCTTTTGGACACCTTTGAAGGTGTTTTCTATGTGTTTCTATGTGTTTTTGTTTGCCTGCCATTGGTTTTAACGGTGTTCGAAGGTGTTCGACGAACAGTTCGACGAACAGTTCGGCGAACACACGGGTGTTCGACGAGCCGAACTCGAACACTACGGGGGTGGCTCAACACTACTCCAGAGCCCCTTTTTCGGAGCAACACCCCATGGCCAGGGGAGCCATCTGGGGTGAACTTGCACTCATGGATTTGGAGAAGCCCATGCAGTTAGGCGAGACCTACTTTCCCCTGAAATTCACAAGAAAAAGGTTTGTTTTTTTGTGTCAAAAAGGGATATTTTATTGTGGTCTGTTCCTCGGTTCCTAAGCAAAAAGGAGCATCTGGAACTCGATTGACCCTTGGTAGTGTGGGGTTGGATAATCAGGGGGTGTGTTTTTCTTCTACATGCAGCTCTCTGTTTTTCCTGATGACAGAGGTGGTGCTAGAGAGCAGGACTGAGAAAATCTCTGTGTTTTTGGACAGTGGAGCTGGAGTCAGCATGGTTGATGCTGGGTTTTTGAGAACTCATGGGCTTACTTGCAGTACATTAACTAAGCCCATCCCCATGTATCGACTCAGCGCCACTTGCTCAGAGATGTCTGACACAGATTGTACATGATATAAGACTGAGGGTGGGGCCCCTTCATTATGAAGTAATTCCTTGTTATGTCCTGGAGGGCCTTCCCACTCCTGTTGTACTGGGTCTACCCTGGTTGGTGAAACATAATCCAATAGTGGATTGGCAATCCAGGGAAATTGTGGAATGGGGAGATTACTGTAATGAAAACTGCTTCACTTCTCTTTCTGTGGTCTCTACGGAGACCTTACCTGCATTTCTGTCTGGTTTTGACAACTTATTTTCTGAGATGGGGTGTCAGGATTTGCCTCCCCATCATGCTTATGACTGTCCCATTAACCTGATTCCCGGATCTAAACTACCCAAGCCCAGACTATATAATCTTTCTGGTCCTGAGAGACAAACCATGAAGGATTTCATTGCTGAGAGTCTGGAGAAGGGACATATCAGAACCTCCTCTTCGCCCGTGGCGGCAGGATTCTTCTCCGTTAAGAAGAAAGATGGTGGTCTCCGTCCCTGTTTAGATTTCCGGGAATTGAATCAAATTACCATCCGAGATCCGTATCCTCTTCCTCTGATTCCAGATTTATTCAACCAGATTGTGGGAGCTAAAGTGTTCTCCAAGTTGGATTTAAGGAGAGCCTACAATCTGATTAGAATCAGAGATGGGGATGAATGGAAAACGGCTTTCAATACCCCTGAGGGGCTTTTGGAGAGTCTGGTTATGTCTTTTGGTCTCACCAATGCACCTGCGGTTTTTCAGCATTTCGTAAACGATATTTTCCACCATTTATCGTCCAGAAGCAAGGCACAACTAACGCCGCTGTCCACTATTGGCGTCCTACTGACACCCTGGCCCTGCCATCAGCTCCATACCGGTTTCTACATATGAGATTTATCCATAACCAACGTCCCTTGGATTATAAAAAGCGTACAGCCTCAGGGGCCCTACCCCCTTGAAAAACACAACCTAAACCTTCTCTTATACATTATCCGGCAGCAATAGCGACTGAATTGAATAAGGCCAATTCAGGCCGAAACGTCTGTAGTGTCGCCATCCACTGTTGGTTTAAGTAAAAATTCTTTGGTTTATGCTGTATAAATAATCACACTTTTCTATCATCATTATTATGAGAGTGCGATGAATTAAATTACTGAGTAAGCTTGGGCATACAAGCCCATTGCACCTGCACCTCGCTCTAAGACAGAGTGCACGCCAACTTAATCCCTCATTTAAAAGGTAAAAACACAGTTATACTCAATGCCTAATCCCTGAAGCCTGTCCCCTGTAAAAAAAACAGAAAATAAAAAAGCAAATTTATACTCACCCAACACCTAATCCTCTGAAGCCATTGTCCCCTGCAAAAGACAAAAAAATAATAAACCACCATAATACTCACCTGTCCGCCGTGAAGATAATCCATACTGTCTCACGACAATCCAGATGACTTTAAGAGCAGTCACATCAGCAGTCACTAATGTGACCGCTCTATATGACAGCCGGCTTCACACTGACACATACAGCCGTGAGAAAGTTCACAGGAGTTCATCAGCTGATGAACCCCGGTGACCTCTTTTACGGCACTGCCGCTGTGTGAAAACTTTCTCACACAGCTGCGGTGCCGAAAGTGAGATCACCGGGACTCATCACCTGATGAACTCCTGTGAACTTTCTCACGGCAGCTCAGTGCTATGCACTGCAGGAGCGATTACACTCCTGTCAGCGTGTAGCCGGCTGCTTGGTAGAGCAGTCACATCAGCTGATGTGACTGCTCTACAAGTGATCCGGATTGTCATGGGACAGTATGGATTAAGGCGGATAGGTGAGTATTATTGTGGTTTATTATTTTTTCTCTTTTACAGGTGACAATGGGTTTGGGGATTAGGTGTTAGGTGACTATTATGGTGTTTTTTAGTTTGGATTTTTACAGGGAACAATGGATTCGGGATTAGTCATTAAGGTGAATATAACTGTGTTTTTTATTTTTATTTCAATATTTATGTATTAATTTTAACTTTTTTTTTTCTTTACTTTGAGCACAGGCCCCGGCTGATGACTACTCACATCAGCAGAGTCTGCTCACGCTGTTATCAGTGAAAGCAGGAGTAGGCTGATGGGAGTAGTACTCTCATCAGCCGACGCCTGTGACCAACAGTAAGCCTTACCACAGGTCAGAGTCACAGCTGCGGGCTCACGCTGACATCTGACAGCATGATCCCGCAGCATTCTGACTGGTGGCAACGATCTTACCTCCGATTAGAGCCCCTGCTTCCCTTGCTGTCACGCAGATGACAGCACAGGAAATACCTGATGTTCGGACCCCGAACTTTACTGTTTGGGTTCACCCATCTCTAATGGCAAGTGACAGGTCCTCTTTAAATAAACTGCATAAACACCCCCATTGAGAACTATTATTCTTCCATATGTACAGTACATAGTCATAAAGTGATTTTGTACAGCATGTATGCGGCTGTCGTGAGAGAATAGCAGCAGTATAAGCCAAATGTACCTTTCTGCTCGGTACACACTGACTGGCATTGAGATTTTTGTTCCTTTTGTTGTGCTGCACTAAAACATATCAATGCCAGAAAATAATTGTTTTATATCTTGAAATGACAAGAAACTTTGCAATGGAAAAGAAAGGTACAAGACCTTGGGTTTCTTTGCATCTACCACGTCAGAGTGATTTTATTTTTTTACCAGAATACTGTCATTGTGAACCTGTATAAGCTTTTCCACATAAAGAATGCTGCATTGTTTGTTTTGTGTCAAACTTTTACAGTACCACATTTAGCTTTTCTTTACATTTCTACACTTTCCTCTGGTTAGCATTAGAAATAATATATAATTTGCCGTTTATTTAAATGTTATCTACGGTATAGGATTCTTTATTGGGCTCGTTGACACATCTGATTTTCTCGTACGAGTGCTCTCAGTGGTTTTAGCATTCGTACTTAAGATATTCTATGGGGCTGTGCACTTGTCCGTTTTTTTTCCTTGGACTGAGTGCTGTATGGAAAATATCGGAGACATGTCCGATTTTGATCCAAATGTCAGATCAAAATTGGCAATGCAAATCTATGGGTCATGAAAAAAATCAGACCACAGATGGATGACATCAGAGTTCGATCCAATTTTCACGGACTGTCAGAAAAGAGCTGAAGAATTTTTTTTTCTCTTCATGCACAAGAAAAATTAATGACACTCTGATCAGAATATGATCAAACTCTAATCAAACTTTGATCAGACTCTGATCAAATTGTGATCAGAATAATCAGTCTATTTTTGTTGCATGTTGAAAATACTGGCGTCTGAATGAGGCCTTAGGCTTGTTGCATATATCGGTAGCCCTGGATTAAGTAGTCACAGAAAGCTCCTTTGGGGCAGAGAAAATATACCGCAACTGTTTGATAATATACGGAACAGGAGCCTGTAGTCACAATTCTTTCCTATTAAGGTTGTGTATTGCTTTAAAAATAATAATAATTTAATGATATACATAACCTCAGAGATATACATAGATAGGATTAGTAGCATAGCTACAGGGGGGGCAGAGGGTGAGGTCACCCAGGGCCCCGCACTAAGAGGGGCTCACCCGCAGCTACAATATACTTGACTGTATTGGCGTGCACAGCGCGCTGATACAGTTAAGCTCTGTGGCAGAGCAGGGAAGACCATCTCCCTGCACTACTGCTCTCAGCCACAGCAGGATGATGCAATGGCCAAGGCGCCGGCGCATGGACAGGAAGGTCTCAGTAGTACTGTGACGTTTTATGAGTGAGTCGGAGCATCGGCCATTGCATCATACTGCCGTGGTTGAGAGCGGTAGTGCAGGGACATCAACGTGTTCGTCTGTTCGGTGGACTAGTCAGGACCCTGGATTAGATGAGTATATGATAATTTTAATTTGAAAACTTTTTGTGTCATTGTGGGTGCATCATACCTAGAGGTGCATTCTCATACATTTTAGGGGCTATTTTGTTTCATCTGTCCACAGAATATTTTCCCAGAAGGATTGTGGTTTGTCAAGTTACTTTTTGGCAAAGATCAGTTGTTCTTTTTTATGTCTTTTCTAGAGATGAGCGGTGTTCGACTAGAACTGTTCGCCAATCTCAAATTCGAGCTGTTTTGGGCGGTGTTCGAGTTGTTCGACGAACCCGAACGATTTGCAAAAAATTCGGCTGTTCGAGGTTATGTTCGATAACTGTTCGTGCACCAAAAGCGTGTCCTGCATGTCAGGCGCTATTTAGAGCACCAATCATGCAGGGATTGTTTGCCACTCACTGTAATGCCACAGCCATGGTGGTTGTGGCATTACAGTGATTGCCCAAATCGATGGGAACAGTGCCAACAGTGAAACATGAAAAGCCGGCAATTCAGCAGCGGCATACACCTGTACCCGACAATTTAGAACCGAAAGAATAGAGCTTCACACATAGATTAGATAGATATAAACATGTCAGCCACATATATACGAAGTACAGTGAAAGTGCTGCTTACTGTATTTGTCATTTAGCGTAAAGGATTTATCAAAAAAAATAATAGTGTTTTCATGCACCGTCTCTTTAAAAAAGCCGGCCGGCAATTCAGCAGCGGTACCCGACAATTTAGAATAGAAAGAATAGAGAATCACACATAGATTAGATAGATAGAAACATGTCAGTCACATATATATGAAGTACAGTGACAGTGCTGCTTACTGTACTTGTCATTTAGCGTAAAGGATTTATCAAAAAAAATAATAGTGTTTTCATGCACCGTCTCTTTAAAAAAGCCGGCCGGCAATTCAGCATCTGTACCCGACAATTTAGAATAGAAGGAATAGAGAATCACACATAGATTAGATAGATAGAAACATGTCAGTCACATATATATGAAGTACAGTGATAGTGTTGGTTACTGTACTTGTCATTTAGTATTAAAATAAAGGATTTATTATTAAAAAAATTGGCGTGGGGTTCCCCTTAATTTTAGGCTCTAGCGGAGGTTAAGCAGACGGCTGGGGCAGATGTTTGAAGCCTGGGAAGGGGGTAATACCCACGGAGCTTCCCAGGCTACTAATATCAGCCCCCAGCTGAATACATAGCCTTTACTAGCTATTAAAATGGGGGACCCCCCAAAAAAAATGACGTGGGGTCCCCCCTAATTTAATAGCTAGCAAAGGCTAGGCAGACAGCTGGGGGCTGATATTAATAGCCCAGGAAGGGAGCCATGAATATTGGCCCCCTCCCAGGCTAGAAACACCAGCCGTCAGCCGCCCCAGAAATGGCGCATTCATAGGATGCGCCAATTCTGGCAATTAGCCTCGCTCTTCCACGCTGCCCTGGTGCGGTGGCAGGGGGTAATAGGGTTGGGGTTGATGTCAGCTTATAATGCCAGCTGACATCAAGCCCAGGTTAGTAATGGAGAGGCGTCTATAAGACACCCCCATTACTAACCCCATAGTCAAAGTTAAAAAAAACACAAACACCCAGAATAAAGTCCTTTAATTGAAATAAAGACACAATCCTTTATTGTTCTAAATTAAACCATACTTACCGTCACGCCCATTCCAGCTGAAGCCAACGATCTCCTGCAATAAAAGAAAAATAATAAAGCAACCTCATCCTTACCTTTCCATGGTTCCCACGACAGCTTCAGCTCTGCTACATCGAGATGACAGGCTGGACCGCAGCAGAACGCTGCCATCCAGCCTCTCATCCCGCAGACACTGAGAAGCGCAAGCTTGCTTGCGCTGCTCAGCGTCTCTCTGTGACGACATCCAGATGAGCCGAGTTCATGTCCAATGAACTCGGCTCACCTCATGCACGTCACTGACAGCGTGGGAAAATTCTCACGCTGAAGCGGTGAGTGCAGGAGAATTCTTCCACGCTGTCAGTGACGTGCATAAGGTGAGCTCATGTCCAATGAACTCAGCTCACCTCCTGCACGTCACTGACAGCGTGGGAGAATTCTCCTGCACTCAGCGCTTCAGCGTGAGAATTCTCCCACGCTGAAGCGCTGAGTGCAGGAGAATTTTCCCACGCTGTCAGTGACGTGCATAAGGTGAGCTCATGTCCAATGAACTCAGCTCACCTCCTGCACGTCACTGACAGCGTGGGAGAATTCTCCTGCACTCAGCGCTTCAGTGTGAGAATTCTCCCACGCTGAAGCGCTGAGTGCAGGAGAATTTTCCCACGCTGTCAGTGACGTGCATGAGGTGAGCCGAGTTCATTGGACATTAACTCGGCTCATCTGGATGCCCTCACAGAGAGACACTGTGGAGCGCAAGCAAGCCTGCGCTTCTCAGTGTCTGCGGGATGACAGGCTGGATGGCAGCGTTCTGCTGCGGTCCAGCCTGTCATCTCGATGTAGCAGAGCTGAAGCTGTCATGGGAACCATGGAAAGGTAAGGATGATGTTGCTTTATTATTTTTCTTTTATTTCAGGAGATCGTTGGCTTCAGCTGGAATGGGCGTGATGGTAAGTATGGTTTAATTTAGAACAATAAAGAATTGTGTGTTTATTTCAATTAAAGGACTTTTTTCTGGGTGTTGTGTTTTTTTTAAATACTTTACTAGAAATTCATGGTGGTCATGTCTAATATTGGCGTGACCCCATGAATTTCGGGCTTAGGGCCAGCTGATAATGCCAAGCTGGCCCTAACCCCTTTATTACCCAGTGAGCCACCGCATCAGGGCCCTGGATGAGTTGGGTACAGCGCCAGAAGATGGCGCTTCTATGAACGCGCCATTTTCCGGGGTGGCTGCGGACTGCAATTTGCAGCGGGGGTGGCCCAGAAAGCTTGGGCCTCCCTGCGCTGCGGATTCCAGCCCCCAGCTGCCTAGTTGTACCTGGCTGGACACAAAAACAGGGCGAAGCCCCACGTCAATTTTCTTTAAATTATTTCATGAAACAATTAAGAAAAAAAGGGCTTCCCTATATTGTTGTGTCCGGCCAGGTACAAATAGGCAGCTGGTGGTTGGGGGCAGCCCGTTCCTGCCTGCTGTACCTGGCTGGACACAAATATAGTGCGAAGCCCCACGTCAATTTTTTTTTAATTATTTCATGAATTTCCTGAAATAATTTAAAAAAATTGAAGTGGGGCTTCGCACTATATTTGTGTCCAGCCAGGTACAGCAGGCAGGAACGGGCTGCCCCCATCCACCAGCTGCCTATTTGTACCTGGCCGGACACAACAATATAGGGAAGCCCTTTTTTTCTTAATTATTTCATGAATTTCATGAAATAATTAAAAAAAATTGAAGTGGGGCTTCGCACTATATTTGTGTCCAGCCAGGTACAGCAGGCAGGAACGGGCTGCCCCCAACCACCAGCTGCCTATTTGTACCTGGCCGGACACAACAATATAGGGAAGGCCTTTTTTTCTTAATTATTTCATGAATTTCATGAAATAATTAAAAAAAAAGTACGTGGGGCTTCGCCCTATTTTTGTGTCCAGCCAGGTACAACTAGGCAGCTGGGGGCTGGAATCTGCAGCGCAGGGAGGCCCAAGCTTTCTGGGCCCCCCCCCCGCTACAAATTGCAGTCCGCAGCCACCCCGGAAAATGGCGCGTTCATAGAAGCGCCATCTTCTGGCGCTGTACCCAACTCATCCAGGGCCCTGGTGCGGTGGCTCACTGGGTAATAAAGGGGTTAGGGCCAGCTTGGTATTATCAGCTGGCCCCAAGCCCAAAATTCATGGGGTCACGCCAGTATTAGACATGACCGCCATGAATTTCTAGTAAAGTATTTAAAAAAAACACAACACCCAGAATAAAGTCCTTTAATTGAAATAAAGACACAATTCTTTATTGTTCTAAATTAAACCATACTTACCATCACACCCATTCCAGCTGAAGCCAACGATCTCCTGCAATAAAAGAAAAATAATAAACCAACCTCATCCTTACCTTTCCATGGTTCCCACGACAGCTTCAGCTCTGCTACATCGAGATGACTGGCTGGACCGCAGCAGAACGCTGCCATCCAGTCTGTCATCCCGCAGACACTGAGAAGCGCAGGCATGCTTGCGCTCCTCACTGTCTCGCTGTGACGGCATCCAGATGAGCCGAGGTCATGTCCAATGAACTCGGCTCACCTCATGCACGTCACTGACAGCGTGGGAAAATTCTCACGCTGAAGTGCTGAGTGCAGGAGAATTCTCCCACGCTGTCAGTGATGTGCATGAGGTGAGCTCATGTCCAATGAACTCAGCTCACCTCCTGCACGTCACTGACAGCGTGGGAAAATTCTCCTGCAATCAGCGCTTCAGCGTGAGAATTTTCCCACGCTGTCAGTGACGTGCATGAGGTGAGCCGAGTTCATTGGACATGAACTCGGCTCCTCTGGATGTCGTCACAGAGAGACGCTGAGCAGCGCAAGCAAGCCTGTGCTTCTCAGTGTCTGCGGGATGACAGGCTGGATGGCAGCGTTCTGCTGCGGTCCAGCCTGTCATCTCGATGTAGCAGAGCTGAAGCTGTCGTGGGAACCATGGAAAGGTAAGGATGAGGTTGCTTTATTATTTTTCTTTTATTGCAGGAGATCGTTGGCTTCAGCTGGAATGGGCGTGATGGTAAGTATGGTTTAATTTAGAACAATAAAGGATTGTGTCTTTATTTCAATTAAAGGACTTTATTCTGGGTGTTTGTGTTTTTTTTAACTTTGACTATGGGGTTAGTAATGGGGGTGTCTTATAGACGCCTCTCCATTACTAACCTGGGCTTGATGTCAGCTGGCATTATAAGCTGACATCAACCCCAACCCTATTACCCCCTGCCACCGCACCAGGGCAGCGTGGAAGAGCGAGGCTAAGTGCCAGAATTGGCGCATCCTATGAATGCGCCATTTCTGGGGCGGCTGACGGCTGGTGTTTCTAGCCTGGGAGGGGGCCAATATTCATGGCTCCCTTCCTGGGCTATTAATATCAGCCCCCAGCTGTCTGCCTAGCCTTTGCTAGCTATTAAATTAGGGGGGACCCCACGTCATTTTTTTTGGGGGGTCCCCCATTTTAATAGCTAGTAAAGGCTATGTATTCAGCTGGGGGCTGATATTAGTAGCCTGGGAAGCTCCGTGGGTATTACCCCCTTCCCAGGCTTCAAACATCTGCCCCAGCCGTCTGCTTAACCTCCGCTAGAGCCTAAAATTAAGGGGAACTCCACGCCAATTTTTTTAATAATAAATCCTTTATTTTAATACTAAATGACAAGTACAGTAACCAACACTATCACTGTACTTCATATATATGTGACTGACATGTTTCTATCTATCTAATCTATGTGTGATGCTCTATCTTTCTGTTCTAAATTGTCGGGTACCGCTGCTGAATTGCCGGCCGGCTTTTTTAAAGAGACAGTGCATGAAAACACTATTATTTTTTTAAATAAATCCTTTACACTAAATGACAAGTACAGTAAGCAACACTATCACTGTACTTATTATATATGTGACTGACATGTTTCTATCTATCTAATCTATGTGTGAAGCTCTATTCTTTCTGTTCTAAATTGTCGGGTACAGATGCTGAATTGCCGGCCGGCTTTTTTAAAGAGACAGTGCATGAAAACACTAATATTTTTTTTAATAAATCCTTTACACTAAATGACAAGTGCAGTAACCAACACTGTCACTGTGCTTCTTATATGTGTGACTGACATGTTTCTATCTATCTAATCTATGTGTGATGCTCTATTCCTTCTTGTCTAAATTGTCGGGTACCGGTGTATGCCGCTGCTGAATTTGCCGGCCGGCTTTTTTAAAGAGAGTGTCTTCTGAGCAGTTTGTCAGCTTTTGGACACCTTTGCAGGTGTTTTCTATGTGTTTCTATGTGTTTTTGTTTGCCTGCCATTGGTTTTAACGGTGTTCGACGGTGTTCTAAGGTGTTCGACGAACAGTTCGACGAACAGTTCCTCGAACATCCCGGTGTTCGACGAACCGAACCGAACCCGAACACTACGGGGGTGGCTCAACACTAGTCTTTTCTTCAGCAATGGTCTCTTCCTTGGCCTTCGCCCATAAAACTATGCTTGGTTTAGTGTGCGGCGTATGGTACTTGTTGAATCCATGCCCCCAAACTGTTCCAGGTTGGCCTTCAAGCCTTTCGATATTTGACGTGGTGTTTTTTTCACCATTCGCACCAACCTTCGAAGTCAGCTCTTGTCAATTTTCCTCTTTGTCCCATGTCCAGGGAGGTTCTTTTGACGGTTCCATACTCGAAAACTTCTTAATAACATTGCGCATTGTTGAAACTGGAATACCAAGGTCTTTGCAGATGGCCTTATACCCTTTGGAAGTCTTGTGTTTGCTAATAATAGCAGTTCTGATGTCCTTAGACAGCTCATTTCTCTTCACCATTGTGACAAAGGAACAGGGCCTACCATGTGGCTTTTTAAAACACTGAAGTCATCATTCATTGGCTAATTTATGTCACATGGGCACGACAATTAATCAGGTGAATCTCTTTTGTGATTTATCACAGGTAAGTCAAAATGTGTTTCCATACTAAATTAATGTAAAGGGTTCCAATACCAGTGACACAGCAAGCTTTAGGTTTTTTGACTTTTCCCTCCCATTGTTTTTTGTTTTAAATTATTGTTTATGATTTGCTATTTTGTATTTAACACAAGTGCTCTATACAAAAAATCTGTTTCACTTGATTCATTTTTTTTCAGGATATATTCCACATTATGTACTTAAACTTCATGGGAGCCAATAATGATGAGCCGTAATCTAAGCATCCTCACATTGGCATGTCAGGCATGTCATTCTCCACGAGGAGAAATGTTACGCCTTAGACTTTCTTTAGTGAAATGTAAGATGCACAGTAAATGGTCACTGTTGTTCCAGCATATTTATGCTAATGAGATTGCTAACGTAGACACTATCAAAAATGTAATATATGTTAATTACTAAAATGCTCGGGTACTCGTTGCTCGGGTCGAGCAAATTGGAATACTCAGGTGCTCGACCCGAGCAACGAGCCCAATGTAAGTCTATGGGAAACCCGAGCATTTTTCAGGCGGCTCCCCCGGCTGTCTGCAGAGGGCCTAAAAATTGCCCAAATCAATTGGAACAGTGCTCAAATGACATGGGAACAGCATGGAGAAGACCCCTGGTAGCATTTCTGACTCCCAGGTCACTGCTGTCAACAATGTTGTCAGAGTATTATGCCACTTTTATGGACTCACAATAAAACATACAAAAACTAAATCAAAATGGATTTTCCTGGGAAATATGTTAAGGAACATCCTTTTAAGGGTAATGACCTGTATACAAGGCAAAATAAAAAAACAAAAACAAAAATGCTCCTCCACACCTTGGGCTATGTTCACACGTAGCGTTTTTGATTTATTTTTGCACTTTTGCCTCGCTTTCAACCAAGACAAATGCATTCACCAGGAAATGTCATTTTAACATTTTACAACCTTATCTGGCCATGTGTGTGATACATCATCAGACACATGCATACAGTGCTGAAAAGACATGGGAACAGCATGGGGAAGACCTCTGGAAGCATTTCTGACTCCCAGGTCACTGTCTAAAAGTGTGCCCATCATAAATGATCCTTGGCGCATGCGAAGATGCCTCCCGCCATGAACCTGTTGTTGCAGACTTGCAACAATCACTGTCCACGTCCTTGTCCCAGTGCAGCGTTCAGTTGTCCCCACCCCATTCCTTGGAATGCAAACGCAAGTATGCAGCCAGCCACCCATCCACCCACAGGCTGCAATACTATACTGCCAAATTTTTGACAACTGCTTGCACTCGAAATGTGGCCTTTTAGGCTCGTGGAGGCAGAAGCTTTTCATAACCTCATGCCGGCGGCGACCGGGTGTCAATAATCGGTCCCCAGCCGCCACTGTTTCTCCCGGTATTGCCTCCGCCTTCCACAAGCACGGGTTCCACAACATTACCTGTGCCCTCCCCAGTGCTCTTACTGGGAAGGACCGCTTAACCACAAACACATGGACAGGTGAATGTGGCCAGGGACGGTACGGAGCCAGTCCACAGCTTTTTTTTGCTGAGTTGTATTTCACCACAGCCATATTCTTTAGCTTGGTGAACGGACTTGGGAAACCATATCTACCCAGCTGTCATTTCTCCCAGGAAGTCCTCTAAAGCTGCTTTCACTTGAAATGTGGCCTTTTAGGCTCGTGGAGGCTGAAGCTTTTCATAACCTCATGCCAGCGGTGACCGGGTATACATACTCGGTCCCCAGCCGCCACTATTTCTCCCGGTATCGTCTCCGCCTTCCACAAGCCTGCATCCCACAACATTAACCGTGCCCTTACCAGTGCACTTACTGGGAAGGACCGCCTAACCACAAACACGTGGACAGGTGAATGTGGCCAGAGACGATGCAGAGCCAGTCCACAGCTTTTTTTGCAGAGAGTTGTATTTAGCTCGGTGAAAGGACTGGCATGGAGGGAAACCGTATCTACCCTGGGTGTCATTTCTCCAAGGAAGTCCTCTAATGCAGCTTGTTGCCGAAGCAATGGCAGCCCATCCAACATCAACTCGCACTTGTCGGTGGTGCTTTGACACACAAACATCTTTCTTTGCACATTTAATTTCATGAATACAGAGTTGGACAATGGCCTGATCTGTAATGCGGTTTCAGAAATAACATGCATCCACATTAAATCCACATTAAAAAAGCAGCCATAGAGTGTCCGGGAACCTTCCCCCACTTTTCTTAGCCAGGGCTGCTTCTCGACAGGGTTGGATGGGCCCACCAGAGAACCGGAGACTCCTCCGGAGGGCCCTTGCTTCTCCTTCAGGAGAGTTCATAGTGCCGAGGTGAGGCCATGGTGATAACAGAGGCCACCATCTTCTTAGTTTTCTGTTACTTGGAATGCAAGCGCGAGTATGCAGCCAGCCAGCCACCCACCCACAGGCCGCAACACTAAACTGCCAGATTTCTGGGCAGGTGCTTGCACTTGAAATGTGGCCTTTTAGGCTCGTGGAGGCGGAAGCTGTCCACAATCTTACGGTGGCGGCGACCGCGTATCCATACTCAGTCCCCAGCCGCCATTATTTTTCCCGGTATCGTCTCCGCTTTCCACAAGCACGGGTCCCACAGCATTACCTGTGCCCTCCCCAGTGCACTTACTGGGAAGGAGCGCCTAACCACAAACACGTGAACAGGTGAATGTGGCCAGGGACGGTACAGAGTCAGTCCACAGCTTTTTTTGCTGAGTTGTATTTCACCACAGCCATATTCTTTAGCTTGGTGAAAGAACTTGGGAAACCATATCTACCCAGCTGTCATTTCTCCCAGGAAGTCCTCTAAAGCTGCTTTCACTTGAAATGTGGCCTTTTAGGCTCGTGGAGGTGGAAGCTTTTCATAACCTCATGCCGGAGGCGGCCGGGTGTCCATACTCGGTCCCCAGCCGCCACTATTTCTCCTGGTATCGTCTCCGCCTTCCACAAGCACGGGTCCCAAAAACATTACCCGTGCCCTCCCCAGTGCACTTACTGGGAAGGACTGCCTAACCACAAACACGTGGACAGGTGAATGTGGCCAGGGACAGTATGGAGCCAGTCCACAGCTTTTTTTGCTGATAGTTGTATTTAGCTCAGGGAAAGAAATGGCATAGAGGGAAACCGTATCTACTCCGCTGTCATTTCTCCATCACCAGGTTCCACCCATTGTCACACACAACCATGCCTGTCTGAATGTTCAGTGGTGAGAGCCACATATCAGGCTGCTGTGTTACAGCTTTCAACAACTCTGCAGCGCTGGGCGGTTTGTCAATTAAGCATTAAGCATGTTATTTTCAGCACAGCCTGTTGCCACTTGGCCAAGGCAGTGCTGCAGTGCTGTCAGCTTGTGACTGATGTGGTCATTTCGGAGATGGAGGAGGAGGTGCAGGAGCTGAACAATGTGATTACATTGAGGTTAACTTGGTGACGCTGTTTTTTCTACTACACTGTGTTCCAAATTATTATGCAAATAATATTTTCTCAGATTTTCCCAAATTACCTATATAAATTGCAGTCATTGTAATTTTCCAGTCAAATAACTATTAGAGTACAATTGAAAGGTTTTTGTACAAACTGCCTATGATAACAGTATATTTTTAAAAAAATAAAAAACTCAAACTGCACTCAAAATGCATGTTCCAAATTATTATGCACAGCAGAGTTTTCAACCTTTTCATTTTAATAAAGAAGAAAAAAATGGTCATTTTTGAAATTATAAGCATTAGCAGGTTATTACAAACTGAAATCAAACAGTTTTCAACTCAAAACTTTATTCTAGGTGATGTTACATTTGCACATAGGACCGCTTGTTCGAAAGGAGTTTCTGAACTCTCTCGTCCATTGAATTTGTCAGGTTTTGGATGGTTTCTGCTTCAATTGTTTTGCATGAGGACAGAATACCCTTCCAGAGCTGTTGCTTAGATGTGAACTGCCTCCCGCCATCATATACACTCCTTTTGATGATGCTCCAGAGGTTCTCAATGGGGTTGAGGTCAGGGGAGCATGGGTGCCACACCATAAGTTTGTCTCCACATATCAGGCTGCATTTTTGCGGCGGCACCCCCGGCAGTCTGTAGAAAGCCTAAAAAGTGCCCAAAACGATAGTGACAGTGCTCAAAAGACATGGGGACAGCATGGACATCGCCCCAGGAAGCATTTCTGACCCCCAAGTCACTGCTGTCAACAACGTGGTCAGAGGTATTAAGCCACTTTAACGGGCTCACAATAAAACGCTCAAAAACTAAATATGTTAAGGAACTTCCTTTCCAGGGTAAAGACTTGTGTATAAGGTAAAATAAATAACAAAAAAAAAAAATACTCCTCCACACCTTGGGCTATGTTCACAAGTAGCATTTTTTATGCGTTTTTGCACTTTTGTATTGCTTTCAACCGTGACAAATGCATTCACCGGGAAATGTCATTTTAACATTTTACAACCTTATCTGGCCATGTGCAGTGTGACACATGCATACAGTGCTGAAAAGACATGGGAACAGCATGGGGAAGACCCCTGGAAGTGTGGCACCCAGGGGATGGGGACTACTCGGCGCCCGGGCTTTGATGCCTGGTCTTGGGGGATGTCGCGGTGGTCGGCTCCCGGGCCCGTACCCTGGGGTCTCTCTTAAAAAAGGGGAAAATAAAATGTCAAAATTCGTGACGCCACCTGTGGTGTCTGGTGAGGATCACCAGCGCTGCGGCAGTCCACTGAGGCCAGTGCTACGGCAGCTTTGATGGTGTAGCTCCAAACAGGTGGAGCTAGGCCTCAGGGCAGTGATGTTTGACGAGGTGCACGATATGGCGGTGACCCAGCCGGGTCCAAGGAAGGACAGGGGACACACACACACCATTAGCTTCTGTACCTTTTATTGGTGGAAATGCAGGTACTGTCCGGAGCACTGTAGGGTGAGGGGTGCACTGCAGGACTCTCCCCAGTGAACAGGTGTAGGGCCTCCTGTTTCTTCTCTGTGTTAGTCTCTGGCCTGCCTGGAGCTAGGCCTAACTTAGTCTCTGTTCTGCACCGGCTGATCCTGTGGTAGGGCCTTCTGTTGGAGTACACACTCCCTGGTATATGGGGCCTCGGTAACTCCTGACCCTTGTATAACAGTCAGCGGTTGGTATTCCTGGGAAATGTAGTTCGCCAGGGGTTCTGGTTGTCTTCTGCTGGGTGTAAAGAATCCCTGCAGACTCGGATCCGGTGTCCGGTATATGGTTCCTGGGGTGAGCTGGTAAAGCTCCTCTGCCCCCAATGCTACTCACTCCTCTAGCCTTCGGCCTACTCGGGCCCTCACTAGGCTATGCACAATGGCAGTTAGCTGGCTGCCTCTTCTGCTGCTCTCTGAGCGTCAGCAACGCTCCTAGCTCACTTAACTCGAGCTGCTTGAGTCTGACTGAGCTCCACTGCAGACTGACCTGTTTCTCTGTGTCTCACTCTGCAGGAACTTGCTGTGGACTCCAGACTGTTCTGTCTCCACTCACTTTCTGAGGAGAACTAACTCACAGACTCTCTCCTTCTGTGTCTGAGCAGGAACTGCTGAATCACTCCACCTTCCCTATTTATATCCCTATCGGACTCCCTCTGGTGGTCTGAGGTGGAAGGTGGAGGTGTGTGTATGCTGTGAGGGCCTCTTGTGGAGAAAACCTGAAATGCACCCCTCCAGGATCTGTGGCTCCATGCACAGCAGGGCGTCACAGAAGCATCTCTGACACCCAGGTCACTGCCTAAAAGTGTGCGCATCAGAAGTGATCCTTTCTGCATCAGAAGATGCAGACTTGCAACTATCCCCATGCAAGTCCTTTCCCAGGGCAGTGTTCAATTGTACCTCCCCCATTCCTTGCAATGCAAACGCAAGTATGCAGCCTGCCACCCCACCCCCCGAGGCTGCAATACCATACTGATAGCTTGCTTGCACTTGAAATGGGGCCTTTTAGTTTGGAGGAGGCCGAAGCTGGCCACTACCTCATGGCTGCTTCAGCAGCGAGGTATCCATACTCAGTCCCCAGCCGCCTGGCGGCCGGGTGTCCATACTCGGTCCCCAGCAGCCCCCGCATCCGGGTGTTCACACACGGTCCCAAGCCGCCTGGGAGTGGCCGGGTGTCCATAAACGGTCCCCAGCCGCCCCTATTTCTGTCATGGCTGCGTCGGCGGCCTGGTATCTATACTCATTCCCCAGCAGCCCGGCAGCCGGGTGTCAACGCTCGGTCCCCAGCCGCCAGGGGGCGGCCGGGTGTCCATACTCGGTCCCCAGCTGCCCGTGGCCGGGTGTCCACACACGGTCCCCAGCCGCCTGGAGGCGGGCGGGTGTCCATAAACAGTCCCCAGCCGCCCCTATTTTTCCTTGAAACATCCCCCAACACTTTTCTTAGCCCGGCCTGCTTTAGGGCAGCATTGGATGAGCTCACCAGAGAACCAGACTCCTCCGGTGGGCCCTGGCTTCTCCATCAGGGGAGTTGAGAGTGCCAAGGTGAGGAGCATGATGATGATGATAGAAGTTAGCATCTGCTTTGTTTTCTTGAAATGCAAGCACATGTATGTAGTAGCGGCTAGGCCTGAGGTGGTCAGCTTTTTGGCGCATATTCTACCTCCTCCGAGGATTGCTGGATGTTTTCCTGCTACTATCCTAGTTCTATGACTCCTGTTAAAACAAAATTTCAGGTGATGAATGATGGATGAGGTGGTGGCAAAGGAGAAAGAGCAGGAGGAACAGGGACCATTCACATCAATTTCAGGCCAGTCAACCACACATGTCTAGTAGGATATGTTTCTGTACCAAAAGGAGAGGTTCGGCTACACAGTTATAGGGCATGCAGTGAGTGCAATGCCTACCAAAATTTTCGAGGCACTCCAATGCCCCTAGGAAGTGACATGGAGGTCAGAGGGCCTTAACTAAACCGTTTTTTCCATTTATAGCAACTGGGTCTCCTGTGCACTGTTGGCCTAAGCAGTGAATGGAAAGCTTTCCAAAAATTATGAGGAACTGCAATGCCCATTGAAACAGACGTGGATTACAGCATACTAAAAACCTTCTATCCATTATTGGGGAGTGGGTCTCCCTTAGTGTTCGCCTATGCATTGAAAAGCAAAAGTTGACTAAAATTAGGAGGAAATGCAATGCCCGTTAGTAGAATGGTGAAGTTCGCAGTGGAATAAAAGGACAATATCAATGCCCCTTGAAAAAGTGATGGAGGTCGCAGTAGCTTAACAAGACGGTTTTAATGCCCCTTGGAAGAGTGGTGGAGGTCACAGTAGCTTAACAAGACGGTTTTAATGCCCCTTGGAAGAGACGTGGAGGTCGCAGTGGAATAAAAAGACAATATCAATGCCCCTGGGAAAAGTGGTGGAGGTCGCATTAGCTTAACAAGATGGTTTTAATGCTCCTTGGAAGAGACGTGGAGGTCGCAGTGGAATAAAAAGACAATAACAATGCCCCTGGGAAAAGTGGTGGAGGTCGCATTAGCTTAACAAGATGGTTTTAATGCCCCTTGGAAGAGTGGTGGAGGTCGCAGTAGCCTAACAAGACAGCTTTAATGCCCCTTGGAAAAGTGGTGGAGGTCGCAGTAGCTTAACAAGACGGTTTTAATGCCCCTTGGAAAAGTGGTGGAGGTCGCATTAGCTTAACAAGACGGTTTTAATGCCCCTTGCAAGAGACATGGAGGTCGCAGTAGCTTAACAAGACGGTTTTAATGCCCCTTGGAAGAGACGTGGAGGTCGCAATGGAATAAAAAGACAATATCAATGCCCCTGGGAAAAGTGGTGAAGGTCGCATTAGCTTAACAAGACGGTTTTAATGCCCCTTGGAAGAGACGTGGAGGTCGCAATGGAATAAAAAGACAATATCAATGCCCCTGGGAAAAGTGGTGGAGGTCGCCTTAGCTTAACAAGACAGTTTTAATGCCCCTTGGAAGAGACGTGGAGGTCGCAGTGGAATAAAAAGACAATATCAATGCCCCTGGGAAAAGTGGTGGAGGTCACATTAGCTTAACAAGACAGCTTTAATGCCCCTTGGAAGAGCGGTGGAGGTCGCAATAGCTTTACAAGACTGTTTTAATGCCACTTGGAAGAGTGGTGGAGGTCACAGTAGTCTAACAAGACAGCTTTAATGTCCCTTGGAAAAGTAGTGGAGGTCGCAGTAGCTTAACAAGACGGTTTTAATGCCCCTTGGAAGAGATGTGGAGGTTGCAGTAGCTTAACAAGACGGTTTAAATGCCCCTTGGAAGAGACGTGGAGGTTGCAGTAGCTTAACAAGATGGTTTTAATTCCCCTTGGAAAAGTGGTGGAGGTCGTATTAGCTTAACAAGACAGTTTAAATGCCCCTTGGAAGAGACGTGGAGGTTACAGTAGCTTAACAAGACGGTTTAAATGCCCCTTGGAAGAGTGATGGAGGTTACAGTAGCTTAACAAGATGGTTATAATGCGCCTTGTAAAAGTGGTGGAGGGTGCAGTAGCTTAACAAGACAGCTTTAATGCCCCTTAGAAAAGTGGTGGAGGTTGCAGTAGCTTAACAAGACGGTTTTAATGCCCCTTGGAAGAGACGTGGAGGTTGCAGTAGCTTAACAAGATGGTTTAAATGCCCCTTGGAAGAGATGTGGAGGTCGCAGTAGCTTAATAAGACGGTTTTAATGCCCCTTGGAAGAGACGTGGAGGTTGCAGTAGCTTAACAAGACGGTTTAAATGCCCCTTGGAAGAGACGTGGAGGTCGCAATAGCTTAACAAGATGGTTTTAATGCCCCTTGGAAAAGTGGTGGAGGTTGCAGTAGCTTAACAAGACGGTTTAAATGCCCCTTGGAAGAGACGTGGAGGTTGCAGTAGCTTAACATTACGGTTTAAATGCCCCTTGGAAGAGTGGTGGAGGTTACAGTAGCTTAACAAGACGGTTTTAATGCCCCTTGGAGAAGTGGTGGGGGTCAGAGTGGTTTAACAAGACGGTTTTAATGCCCCTTGGAAGAGTGGTGGAGGTCACAATAGCTTAACAAGACAGCTTTAATGCCCCTTGGAAAAGTGGTGGAGGTCGCAGTAGCTTAACAAGACAGCTTTAATGCCCCTTGGAAAAGTGGTGGAGGTCGCAGTAGCTTAACAAGACGGTTTTAATGCCCCTTGGCAAAGTGGTGGAGTTCGCATTAGCTTAACAAGACGGTTTTAATGCCCCTTGGAAGAGACGTGGAGGTTGCAGTAGCTTAACAAGACAGTTTAAATGCCCCTTGGAAGAGACGTAGAGGTCTCAGTAGCTTAACAAGACGGTTTTAATGCCCCTTGGAAAAGTGGTAGAGGTCGCATTAGCTTAACAAGACGGCTTTAATGCCCCTTGGAAGAGACGTGGAGGTTTCAGTAGCTTAACAAGACGGTTTAAATGCCCCTTGGAAGAGACTTGAAGGTCAGAGTGGTTTAACAAGACGGTTTTAATGCCCCTTACAAGAGCCATGCAGTACAGCATATTAAAACATTATTCCCATTATTGGGGAATGGGTCTCCCATAGTCTTTGCCTATGTCTTCCAAGCAAAAGCTGCCAAAAATTAGGACGGAGGAACTTGCAATGCTGGCAACACGGACCACGGTCACCCTGGTGGTATAGTGGTGGTGGAGGCTGAGGATAAGGAGAAGAGCAAAAAAAAGCCGAATTGAGAAAGCGTATACCCATGTGTGGGTGTGAAGCGGTGCATGGGAATACACCTCCCGAAATAACACAGTGGATTTGTCTTTATGTTACTCTGCTGTCATTTGGTGGTGATGAGAAGTCTGGCCCAATCCAGCCCTTGTTCATTTTGATAAGGGTCAGCTTGTCAGCATTGTCAGTTGACAGACGAGTGCGCCTATCAGTTATAATTCCCCCAGCGGCACTAAAAACACCCTCCGATAACACGGTAGCGGCAGGGCAGGCCAGGACCTCCAAGGTATACAGAGCGAGTTCATTCCAAGTGTCCAGCTTGGATACCCAAGAATTAAAAGGCACAGAGGAATCACGGAGGATGCTGGTACGGTCGGCAAGGTACTCCCTCACCATCTTTTGAAACTTTCCACTCCTTGTGAGAGTACTCCACGCCTCAGGGCCTGTAAGCTGGGCGGGTCTCAGAAAACTGTCCCAGATTGTTGACAGTGTTCCCCTGCCTCTGCTGGATTTGAGTTGCGTCTCTCTCACCTGTACATCTTGGTTGGTCAACGAACTGTGACCTCTGCCGCTAGCGTGTTCAGATGGGAATTTTTTTAACAGTTCTGCAGCAAGGGCCTTCTGGTGCTGCCCCATTTTTGTAGACCTTTCCACCTCAGGAATAAGAGAGTGAAAGTTCTCCTTGTAGCGGGGGTCTAAAAGTGTCACCAACCAGTAATGACTGTCACCCAACATTTTGACAACGCGAGGGTCACGGTTAAGGCAGCGTAACATAAAGTCAGCCATGCGTGCCAGACTGGTAACGGGCAAGACTTTCGTGTCCTCACCAAGATGACAACTGACCATGCTCTCCTCCTCCTCTTCCTCCTCCTCCTCCCCCCTGTCCTCAGGCCACCCACGCTGAACTGACTGGATGACAGTTGTACAGATACTACCGTCTACAGCGCATGATACCGCTCCTGTTCTTCCTCCTCCTCCTTCTCTCCCTCATTGTCCCCCAATGCACGCTGGGATAAGATGAGGCTGGGCTGTGTGTAATCGCCCATTACGGGTTCTTGATCCATCTCATCATACACTGTCTGCAATGCCTCCTCTTTAATTCTCTGCAGAGAGTGTTGCAAAAGACAGACAAGTGGGATGCTGACACTAATGATGGCGTCATCACCACTCACCATCTTGGTGGACTCCTCAAAGATTGTCAGGATGGTACATATGTCAGACATCCAGGTCCACTCCTGAGGTCTTATGTGTGGAGTCTGACCTGAATATCGATGGCCTTGTTACAGCTGGTACTCCACAACTGCTCTCTTCTGCTCACAAATCCTTTGCAACATGTGGAGGATAGAATTCCAACCAGTCGGTGTGACAGAAGCTGCAAACGCTGCTGAAACACAGCAAGGGTGGCGGAAGCTGTAGCCGACTTGCGAAAATGAGCTGACAGGCGGCGTACTTTCACGAGCAGATCTGGAAACTCGGGGTACGATTTAAGAAACCGCTGAACCACGAGGTTAAGCACATGAGCCAGGCATGCTATGTGTGTGATCCCGCCTCGCCTCAGAGCCGCCACCAGGTTACAACCATTGTCACACACGACCATGCCAGGATGTAGGTTCAGCGGTCTCAGCCACAGATCTGCCTGCTCTTTCACAGCTGTCCACAACTCAGAAGCAGTGTGAGGTTTATCACCTAAGCTTGAGTTTCAGCACAGCCTGTTGCTGCTTGGCTGAGGCAGTACTGCAGTGCTTCCAGCTTGTAACTGATGTGGTGATATCTGAGATGGAGGCTGAACATGAGGAGGAGGAGGAGGATGATGCGCAGGAGCTGAACATTTTGGGGGCAACTCTGATTGACATAGGACCCGCAATCCTTGGTGTGGGGAGGATGTGTTCCATCCCAAGGTCCGACTGGGTCCCGGCTTCCACTATGTTTACCCAGTGTGCCGTCAGGGAGATGTACCGTCCCTTTCCACAACCACTTGTCCACGTGTCCGTTGTTATGTGGACTCTCCCAGTAACTGCGTTGTTAAGACTCCCAGTAACTGCGTTGTTAAGGGCACGGCATATGTTTTGGGACACGTGCTTGTGTGGTGCGGGGATGGCACACCGGGCAAAATAGTGTCGGCTGGGGACCGAGTACCAAGGGACCGCCACCGCCATAAGGTTGCGGAAGGATTCCGTCTCCACCAGCCTAAAAGGCAGCATTTCCAACGCAAGCTGTCGTAAAATGTGCGAATTTAGGACTGTGGCCTGTGGGGCATTGGCTGCAAATTTGCGCTTTCGTTCAAAGCTCTGGGATATGGACAATTTAACGCTGCGGTGGGACGTGGACATGGACGTTGATGCTGTTTCTTGAGAAACTGCCTTAACAAGTGAAGACTGAGAGCAGGGGGCATCTTTGCATGCAGTATGGACAGGGGATTGCCTTGCACGCACAACAGGGGGTTCTATTACACGCACAACAGCGGAAGAAGCAGTGGTGACACTCGCTGACACTGTTTGTGGACCCTGGGGTTTGCCCAACAATGTCAGGCGCTTTACTGCCATGTGCCTAATCATGCTGGTGGTGGTCAGGCTGGTAATTTTGTCACCCCTGCTGATGCTGGCATGGCAGGTGGTACAAATGGCCTTTTTGGAGTTATCAGCAGAGTCTTTAAAAAAATTCCAGACTCTGGAAGACCTACCGGTTGTACTGGCAACGTCCTTCATGTTGGTGTTACGGGGAACTGTAGCCCGCCTTTTGTGTGCGGCCTCCCCACTGCTTCTTCCTGCCTGTTGGGGTACTCTGCCTCCCTCCCCCTGTGTGCTGCTGGCCTCGCTCTTTGTGTCCTCCTGCCACGTTGGGTCAGTTACTAGATCATCCACCACCTCCTCCTCTTCCACTTGCGCACCACGATCCCCCTCCTCACTTCGTGGCAATTGTGTCTCGTCATCGTCCACCTCTTGTGATAAAATGCCAGCGTCCACTTCGTGTGGCCGTGGCTGTTCAAATATTTGGGCATCGCTACATGGGATCTCCTCTTCCACCACTTCAAGCGGAGCAGGCGAGGGGCACAAATATGGAAATGGACCAGTGAACAGCTCTTCAGAGTGTCCAAGTGTGGGATCAGTTGCTGTCTGACGACATTCGACATGGTGGGAGGAAGGAGCATCAGGGTGAGGAGGAGTATGTGTTATGATCTGCAGCATAAACTAAGGAAAGTTACGGAAAGCTGTCCCTACAGTAAGACCAAGCTGAATCCCTATGATGTAGCGGGCTGCCTGTTCCTTGTGAACAGACCCGCCTTCGTCCTCGGCTAGTCTGAACGGAGACCTATAGAATAAAGGGAGGGGTCCCTAAAAGAACTAAGGACTGGGACAAAAACGGGACACCTCCTAACAGAAGTTGTTGCAGAGCAAAAAGACAAACTGACAAAAAGTACTAGAGGTCCCAGAGGACCAAGCAAACTGACAGAGATAGGCACCGAAGCACCTGGCTAGAAAGACAGTCTAGAAAACACTAAAGTCCAGCAAAGCCAGAGGGGTGGAGCTGGAATATATAGGCAGCTGGTCACGTGACCGCAAAACACAAGATAGTAAAACTAACAGGAGGGTTCTAACAGTACCCCCTCTTTTATGAGGATCCTCCGGATCCTCCAGGCCCAGGCCTATCAGGAAACCTCCTGTGGAAAGCTTTAACAAGCCTAGGAGCAGAGATATCATCCGTCCTTACCCAGGAGTTGTCTTCGGGACCGAAACCCTTCCAGGAGACAAGATACTGTAATTTCCCTCTATGCCATCTTGAATTCAAAATACGAGAAATTTCATATTCACCATCTTCCACCTCAGGAGGAACTGTGACAGTGGCGTCCCTATTAACAACGTCAGCCTTTTCAAACAAGGAAACATGAAACACAGGTTTAATCTTTCAGGATGTAGGGACATCCAACCTGACAGCAGATGGGTTATCAACCTGAAGCACTTTAAATGGACCCACAAACCTAGGACCTAGTTTTTTAGAGGGAATCCTCAATCGCAGGTTCTTTGAGGACAACCAAACCATGTCACCCACAGTAAACAAAACCTCTTTATGTTTTCTGTCAAAATACTTCTTGGACTTCTTGTTAGCCTCTTGCAGGTTACAACGTACATTAGTCTAAACTCTCTCCAAATCACCGGAAAAATTCTCCTTCTCCAGCACCGCCGACCCTAATTTGGAGAACGAACCAAAAGATGAATGTCTCCCAGTACAACAAAAATAAGGAGAACACCCAGCAGAGGAGGATGTATGATTGTTAAGAGCAAATTCTGCGAGAGGCAGAAACTCAGACCACACCTCTTGATTATCCGCCACAAAACAACGCAAAAACTGTTCAACATCCTGGTTCTTTCTTTCAGTCAGTCCATTAGACTCAGGATGATAACCAGACGAAAATGACAAATGAACTCCCAACTTGTCACAAAAAGCACACCAAAAGTGAGCCACAAACTGAGGTCCTCTATCAGAAACAATATCCGTGGGGACGCCATGGAGCTTGACAATCTCCTTAACAAACGCCTTAGCGAGTGTCTTGGCGCAGGGCAACTTAATGAATGGAACCAAATGACACGTCTTACTAAAACGGTCCATGACCACCCAGATGACAGTAAAACCCTCAGACACAGGAAGATCAGTAATAAAATCCATAGTGAGATGCGTCCTAGGCGCACTAGGAACCTCCAGAGGGCAAAGCAACCCCGCAGCAGGAGTATGTGAAGCCTTTGACCTAGCACACACAGTACACTGACGCACCCACTTGATGACTTCCTTCTGCCATCCAGGCCACCAAAAACTGCGACTGATAAGTCTCTTAGTCTCTGAAACTCCTGGATGACCTGCCAACCGAGACTCATGACACTCCACAAACAAATCTCTCCTAAAGGCTCTAGGCACAAACAACCTCCCATGGGGAGTGTTAGATGGAGCATCATCTTGAGCATTCAGAATCCCATTCTCCAAATCGGAGTCCAATGCCACCACCACAACTCCTTTCTGCAAAATACTCTCCTCTTCCTCGGCCCCGACCGAAGGAGAGAAGCTGCGAGATAAAGCATCGGCTTTAACATTCTTAGTACCAGGGATATAGGTAACAGAAAAATGAAACCGAGAAAAAAAAAGTGCCCCCCTAGCTTGACGAGCATTCAAGCGCTTGGCAGCATCCAGATAGATCAAATTCTTATGATCAGTGAAAACCTGAATAGGAAATCTAGCGCCTTTCAAAAAATGACGCCAGTGTTCAAACGCAAGTTTAATAGCCAGCAACTCCCGATTTCCAACATCATAATTCAGTTCGGTTTCCGAATTTTTTTTCGAAAAGAAGGCACAAGGATGTACTCCACCCTTGTTCTCCTGAGACAAAACTGCTCCGACCCCCACCGATGAAGCATCGACCTCGACCAAAAAAGGTTTGGTCTCATCAGGCTGTATAAGGATAGGGGCAGAACTGAACCTCTCCTTGAGATACTCAAACGCTTCAATGGCTTCAGTAGTCCACTGGGTCGTATTCGCACCTTTCCTGGTGAGATCGGTTAGAGGTTTAACAATTACAGAAAACTTCTTAATGAATTTCCTGTAATAATTGGCAAAACCCAAAAACCTCTGTATAGATTTCAAACCAATAGGCCTAGGCCATTCTTGCACAGCCTGAACCTTCACAGGGTCCATCTCAAAACACTCGCTGGAGACAATGTAGCCCAAAAAACTAATTTTCTGCACAGCGAACTCACATTTCTCCAGCTTAGCAAAGAGTGAATTATCACTCAATAACTGCAAAACTTCACGTACACTCTGCCAATGGGACTCTAAATCTGGTGAATAAATCAAATTGTCATCCAAATACACAACCACATTCTTACCAATCAAAGGTCTCAGGATGTCATTATTAAGGTTCTGAAAAAATGCAGGTTCATTGGTAAGACCAAAAGGCATCACCAGATTCTCAAAATGACCTACCAGAGTGTTAAAAGCAGTTTTCCAGTCATCACCCTCCTTCACACGTAACAAATTGCATGCCCCTCGGAGATCAATTTTTGAGAACCACTTGGCTCCCACTAACTGGTTAAACAAGTCAGGAATTAACGGCAATGGGTAGGAATTGCGTACGGTAATCTTATTAATTTCATGAAAATCCAGACAAGGACGTAAATCGCCGTCCTTTTTTTAACAAAGAAGAATCCGACTGCCACAGGCGACTTAGAAGGTCTAATGTGACCAGCAGCCAGACTAGTCTGTATGTACTCCTCCAAGGCCTTTCTTTCAGGGATAGTCAGATTAAACAAGCGACTATTGGGAAGAGTAGCACCCGGAACAAACTCAATGGCGCAATCATAATCCCTATGAGGAGGTAAAACTTGCGACTCCTCCTCCGAAAAAACCCTCCAAAAATCTTGAATAGGTACTGGTAATTCCCCTTTTTCCACAGCCGCAAAGGGATCATTACAACATTTATCATAGCACTTCGGACTCCAAGACTTAATCACATTAGTAGACCAGTCCAACAAAGGATTGTGCAGTTTTAACCAAGGCATTCCTAGAACAACTGGAGAGGGCAAATTATCCAAAACAACCAAGTCCAAAATTTCTTGGTGAACACCATTGATAGTGAGAGGAAATGCAGCAGTCTTGTGAGTAATACATTTCAAAGGAGTGTTATCAATTGCAACCACAGAAATAGGAGATGACAAAGGTTTGGATTTCAATTTAAGTTTTTAAGTGTTGAACCACAATCCACAAATACCTGAAATTCAATCAAATCTCCCTGCAGAGTAGTACACCCAGAAAGGAACACTCCTGCAGAGCGTAAACAAGCTATACGAGCGTAACTGACCTTTTTTTTTTCTTTACTTAAACGACGCTCACAATACTTAATCAAATGATCAGCTTTACCACAATAAAGACACAAACCTTCGGCGAATCTCCGATCTCTTTCTTGAGAACGGAGTGACGTCGCCCCAGCCTCCATTGGTTCTCCGCTGTCAGAGCAGATTTTCTGGAAACTAGGACCTGAAGTTACAGGAGTTTTTACATCATTGACCCTGGACCTTATTCTCCTGTCCACACGAACAGCTAACTGCATAGCTTCCTGCAGAGTCTCAGTTGCAGGGAATGCAATTAGCAAATCCTTAACCCTTTCACTCAGACCAGCAAGAAATAAACTTTTCAGCGCAGAATCATTCCATTTAACTTCTGAGGCCCATCTCCTAAAATGTGTGCAATAAATTTCAACATCATCTGACCCCTGATTCAAACGTCTAAGTTCTGATTCAGCAGATGAGATTCGATCAGGATCGTCATATAATAGCCCCATAGCAGAAAAAAATTCTTCAACAGAACTTAAACACGGATCATTAGGTTGGAGAGAAAAGGCCCACCCCTGTGGTTCTTTGCGCAAAAGTGACATAATAAAACCAATGCGCTGTGATTCATTCCCAGAGGACCTCGGTCTCAAACGAAAATATAACAAACAAGCATTTTTAAAGGAAAAAAAATCTTGCTGTTTACCATAAAAAATATCAGGCAGTCCTACCTTGGGTTCGACAAAATGCGCTCCAGGACAGGTACTCACGTGTTGGTGAAGCTCGGCCACCTCCAGAGACAATCCCTGCAGGCGTTGAGCCAACTCCTGGATGGAAAACATACTGATCCCCGTATTTCTTTCCTTTTAGTTTTTTTTTTTTTGGGCTGGATTAATGTTATGATCTGCAACATAAACTAAGGAAAGATAGGGAAAGCTGTCCCTACAGTAAGACTAAGCTGAATCCCTATGATGTAGCGGGCTGCCTGTTCCTTGTGAACAGACCCGCCTTCGTCCTTGGCTAGTCTAAACGGAGACCTATAGAATAAAGGGAGGGGTCCCTAAAAGAACTAAGGTCTGGAACAAAAACGATACACTTCCTAACAGAAGTTGTTGCAGAGCAAAAAGACAAACTGACAAAAAGGACTAGAGGTCCCAGAGGACCAAGCAAACTGACAGAGATAGGCACCGAAGCAACTGGCTAGAAAGACAGTCTAGAAAACACTGAAGTCCAGCAAAGCCAGAAGGGCGGAGCTGGAATATATAGGCAGCTGGTAACCGGAGGTCGTGGTGCCCATGTAACTGGAAGTATTATCTGCTATCCAATTAATAACCTGTTCACACTGATCAATTCTCAATACTGGTGTTGTAGTCTGCTTCCCTAGTAATTCGGTCAAGAAGTGGGAGCGAGAAGATGTGGCTGTTGGTTGTGGCACATTTTCACCTTGGCCACAGACTCGTCCTCTACACGCACCATCACCAGAACGTCCAGTTCCACGTCCCTTGCCACGTGCCTTGACTATTAAAAATGAAGTAATATAGCTTACACTCACACTATCAATGGAAATAGGGTAACAAAAAGGAGATTAGAACCGTGGAAGAGGAAAACCACAGTTCTATTTGTCTGGCCTACATCAGACTCTTTTAAACAGATATATTGGTGTCTGACCAGTCAGGGAGACATTATTACAGGTTTTTTTTTACGGCAAAAAAATGCCAAAAACAGGATAATACAGAGATTTGAACCGTGGAACTGCAAAACCACAGTTATAGTTATGTGGCGTCCATCAGACTCTTTTAAACAGATATATTGGTGTCTCACCAGTCAGGGAGACACTATTACTGTTTTTTTTTACGGCAAAAAATGCCAAAAACAGGATAATACAGAGATTTGACCCATGGAACTGCAAAACCACAGTTCTATTTTTCTGGCCTACACCAGACTCTTTTAAACAGATATATTGGTGTCTGACCAGTCAGGGAGACACTATTACAGTTTTTTTTATGGCAAAAATTGCCAAAAACAGTATGATACAGAGATTTGACCCGTGGAACTGCAAAACCACAGTTATAGTTATGTGGCGTACACCAGACTATTTTAAACATATATATTGGCGTCTGACCAGTCAGGGAGACACTATTACAGTTTTTTTACGGCAAAAAATGCCAAAAACAGGATAATACAGAGATTTGACCCGTGGAACTGCAAAACCACAGTTCTATTTTTCTGGCCTACACCAGACTCTTTTAAACAGATATATTGGTGTCTCACCAGTCAGGGAGACACTATTACTGTTTTTTTTTACGGCAAAAAATGCCAAAAACAGGATAATACAGAGATTTGACCTGTGGAACTGAAAAACCACAGTTCTATTTTTCTGGCCTACACCAGACTCTTTTAAACAGATATATTGGTGTCTCAACAGTCAGGGAGACACTATTACTGTTTTTTTTCACGACAAAAAATGCCAAAAACAGGATAATACAGAGATTTTACCCGTGGAACTGCAAAACCACAGTTATAGTTGTGTGGCATACGCCAGACTCTGTTAAACAGATATATTGGTGTCTGACCAGTCAGTGAGGCACTATTACAGTTTTTTTTACGGCAAAAAATGCCAAAAGCAAGATAATACAGAGATTTGACATGTGGAACTGCAAAACCACAGTTCTATTTTTCTGGCCTACACCAGACTCTTTTAAACAGATATATTTGTGTCTGACCAGTCAGGGAGACACTGTTACAGTTTTTTTTTTACGGCAAAAAATGTCAAAAACAGGATAATACAGAGATTTGACCCGTGGAACTGCAAAACCACAGTTCTATTTTTCTGGCCTACGCCAGACTCTTTTAAACAGATATATTGGTGTCTGACCAGTCAGGGAGACACTATTACAGTTTTTTTTATGGCAAAAAATACCAAAAACAGGATAATAGATTTGACCCGTGGAACTGCAAAACCACAGTTATAGTTATGTGGCGTACACCAGACTCTTTTAAACATATATATTGGCGTCTGACCAGTCAGGGAGACACTATTACAGTTTTTTTATAGCAAAAAATACCAAAAACAGGATAATACAGAGATTTGACCCGTGGAACTGAAAACCACTGAATCACCGGAAAAATTCTCCTTCTCCAGCACCGCCGACCCTAATTTGGAGAACGAACCAAAAGATGGATGTCTCCCAGTACAACAAAAAAAAGGAGAACACCCAGCAGAGGAGGATGTATGATTGTTAAGAGCAAATTCTGCGAGAGGCAGAAACTCAGACCACACCTCTTGATTGTCCGCCACAAAACAACGCAAAAACTGTTCAACATCCTGGTTCTTTCTTTCAGTCAGTCCATTAGACTCAGGATGATAACCAGACGAAAATGACAAATGAACTCCCAACCTGTCACAAAAAGCACACCAAAAGTGAGCCACAAACTGAGGTCCTCTATCAGAAACAATATCCGTGGGGACGCCATGGAGCTTGACAATCTCCTTAACAAACGCCTTAGCGAGTGTCTTGGCGCAGGGCAACTTAATGAATGGAACCAAATGACACGTCTTACTAAAACGGTCCATGACCACCCAGATGACAGTAAAACCCTCAGACACAGGAAGATCAGTAATAAAATCCATAGTGAGATGCGTCCTAGGCGCACTAGGAACCTCCAGAGGGCAAAGCAACCCCGCAGCAGGAGTATGTGAAGCCTTTGACCTAGCACACACAGTACACTGACGCACCCACTTGATGACTTTCTTCTGCCATCCAGGCCACCAAAAACTGCGACTGATAAGTCTCTTAGTCTCTGAAACTCCTGGATGACCTGCCAACCGAGACTCATGACACTCCACAAACAAATCTCTCCTAAAGGCTCTAGGCACAAACAACCTCCCATGGGGAGTGTTAGATGGAGCATCATCTTGAGCATTCAGAATCCCATTCTCCAAATCGGAGTCCAATGCCACCACCACAACTCCTTTCTGCAAAATACTCTCCTCTTCCTCGGCCCCGACCGAAGGAGAGAAGCTGCAAGATAAAGCATCGGCTTTAACATTCTTAGTACCAGGGATATAGGTAACAGAAAAATGAAACCGAGAAAAAAAAAGTGCCCCCCTAGCTTGACGAGCATTCAAGCGCTTGGCAGCATCCAGATAGATCAAATTCTTATGATCAGTGAAAACCTGAATAGGAAATCTAGCGCCTTTCAAAAAATGACGCCAGTGTTCAAACGCAAGTTTAATAGCCAGCAACTCCCGATTTCCAACATCATAATTCAGTTCGGTTTCCGAATTTTTTTTCGAAAAGAAGGCAAAAGGATGTACTCCACCCTTGTTCTCCTGAGACAAAACTGCTCCGACCCCCACCGATGAAGCATCGACCTCGACCAAAAAAGGTTTGGTCTCATCAGGCTGTATAAGGATAGGGGCAGAACTGAACCTCTCCTTGAGATACTCAAACGCTTCAATGGCTTCAGTAGTCCACTGGGTCGTATTCGCACCTTTCCTGGTGAGATCGGTTAGAGGTTTAACAATTACAGAAAACTTCTTAATGAATTTCCTGTAATAATTGGCAAAACCCAAAAACCTCTGTATAGATTTCAAACCAATAGGCCTAGGCCATTCCTGCACAGCCTAAACCTTCATAGGGTCCATCTCAAAACACTCGCTGGAGACAATGTAGCCCAAAAAACTAATTTTCTGCACAGCGAACTCACATTTCTCCAGCTTAGCAAAGAGTGAATTATCACTCAATAACTGCAAAACTTCACGTACACTCTGCCAATGGGACTCTAAATCTGGTGAATAAATCAAATTGTCATCCAAATACACAACCACATTCTTACCAATCAAAGGTCTCAGGATGTCATTATTAAGGTTCTGAAAAAATGCAGGTGCATTGGTAAGACCAAAAGGCATCACCAGATTCTCAAAATGACCTACCAGAGTGTTAAAAGCAGTTTTCCAGTCATCACCCTCCTTCACACGTAACAAATTGCATGCCCCTCGGAGATCAATTTTTGAGAACCACTTGGCTCCCACTAACTGGTTAAACAAGTCAGGAATTAACGGCAATGGGTAGGAATTGCGTACGGTAATCTTATTAATTTCATGAAAATCCAGACAAGGACGTAAATCGCCGTCCTTTTTTTAACAAAGAAGAATCCGACTGCCACAGGCGACTTAGAAGGTCTAATGTGACCAGCAGCCAGACTAGTCTGTATGTACTCCTCCAAGGCCTTTCTTTCAGGGATAGTCAGATTAAACAAGCGACTATTGGGAAGAGTAGCACCCGGAACAAACTCAATGGCGCAATCATAATCCCTATGAGGAGGTAAAACTTGCGACTCCTCCTCCGAAAAAACCCTCCAAAAATCTTGAATAGGTACTGGTAATTCCCCTTTTTCCACAGCCGCAAAGCGATCATTACTAGAGATGAGCGTTGTTCTACTCGAACTGTTCGCCAATCTCAAATTCGAGCTGTTTTGGGCGGTGTTCGAGCCGTTCGGCGAACACGAACAATTTGAGAAAAATTCGGCTGTTCGAGGTTATGTTCGATAACTGTTCGTGCACCAAAATCATAACTGGATTTTTTCTCAGTAATGATGAAAATTAATGTTAATACGCAGTTTGAGTGTACAGCGGGGTGGGGGGAGGGGCAGGGGATGGATCTCTGCAGGAACAATGAAGATCTCCATTTTTTTTTCTCTTTCCCGCATTTGCAGTGGGGAGGTGCAATCTGTCAGCCTATCAGCAGCGCACACACGGAGCGAAGTGCTTTTTTTCACACAAGCAAGGGCATGTGTCATTGGCAGTGTATGTCACATGTCCTTG
This sequence comes from Phyllobates terribilis, assembly GCF_046119375.1. Lineage (NCBI taxonomy): Eukaryota > Metazoa > Chordata > Amphibia > Anura > Dendrobatidae > Phyllobates > Phyllobates terribilis. Next base: position 119,704,597 of record NW_027362762.1, on the reverse strand, counting down.
CCCTATAAGACCAAGCCATTTTCCCCGTCGCCACCATTTTCTCACTGCTGCAGCTGCGTGTTAGACGGCACCGCTGTTGCTGTGTGCGCTATACCTTGTTAATTTCAAGCCAATTTTCGCACAAATATACAGATAGCTTGGGAGTAGGGAATAGTTGTGATTGCAGTCCTTTTAAGGACTAGGTTACAGCATTTCCTACGACTTTTATCAGGGAGGTCTGTGCTCTTAAATAGATAGGTTGTGGGAGTAAAGACTAATTGTAATTGGAGTCCTTTTCAGGACTAGGTTACATCAGTTCCTATCAGTTTTTGCCAGGCAGGTCTGTGCCAGTGCTGTGCAAGTTTTTTTCACAGCATTTGGCTGAATCTAGCAAAGCTAATCCTTTTTGGCCTATTGCAGAGTGTGTTAGTCAGTGGAGTAGCCTATCTGTGTTGCAAGATATACCACCTGTGTATAGAATACCAATTTTTTTACTGCACCTAGTGAAGTAAAATCTTTTGGGCATAGCATCATTCTATTAGTCCATCTATACTGACCTCCATCAGGTTGCAAATAGTGTTGAGCGATACCTTCCGATATCGGGAAATATCGGATCGGATTGGATCGGACCGATACCGAAAAAGTATCGGATATCGCCGATTCCGATACCGGAAACCAATGCAAGTCAATGGGACATAAATATCGGAATTAAAATAAACCCTTTCTTTCCTTGTAGGTTATTTCTACATGAAGGAAAACAACTAAGAATAATGTAGAATGTATTGGGGGAGGTGGGGGAGACAATAAAGGCATAGAGGTTTAGCCCAGTCAAATGGAATAGCAGGAATTAATATTTTTTTATTATGTTCTGAGTTACGGAAATATTAACTATGTTAAGTATTTTTATATTTTGTCAGATATTTATGTTTCACTACTTCCATGCTCTTCACCTTCTTTTTTACTTCTCCCACACTTTCTCCTTCATCATCCTCAGCATCTTTTTCATCCACTTCTTCTTCACCTTCTTCTTCTTCACCTTCTTCGTATTATTCTTTTTTTTACATTCTTCATATTCTACTTCTTCATCTTCTTCATATTCTTCTTCTTCATCATATTCTTATTTGTGACAGGCATTCCTGTAGTTGTTATCTATAAAAGGTTGGACATTACACCTTTCGTTCTGCCCGTCACAAAAGATTTACAACAGGATTTGTCCGCGTTCAGTTTGGCCTGCAGCAGCAGGTCTTTTCCAGGGGCACCACGAGGAGGAACGGACTCACCCCCATACACTGCTTAGTCATCTTCTGCTTATAATTTAGATATTATCTTTTGCTCTGATTTTTAGTCTTATGCTTAATGTTCTTCCGCTTTTTGTTCTGCAGCTTCTTGTATTTCTGCTTCTTGGTTTTCTGTCTCTTGTTTTTCTGTATCTTGGTGCTTGTCTTCTCTTCTTTGTCTTCTTGGTCAACTTCTTCAGGGTCATCTTCTTGGTCTTCTTCGGGGTGGTCTTCAGGGTCGTCGTCTTCGGGGGTCCTCGTCTTCGGGGTCCTCGTCTTCTTCGGGTTGGTCTTCTGGGTCCTCGTCTTCGGGGTCCTCGTCTTCTTCGGGGTGGTCTTCAGGGTCCTCGTCTTCTTCGGGGTGGTCTTCAGGGTCCTCGTCTTCTTCGGGGTGGTCTTCAGGGTCCTCGTCTTCAGGGTCATTGTCTTCGGGGTCCTCGTCTTCTTAGGGTTGGTCTTCAGGGTCCTCGTCTTCAGGGTCCTCGTCAGGGAGATCCAGAGTGATTACCAAGAACCATTTCAAAAAGCTTGAACTTGGAAATGTAGCAGAAGGTACAAGAAAGCTGAGGAACTACCGAGGACCAGCTGACGGTACTGGAACCCGGATGGATAGCAGAAGGTACAAGAGCCAATGGAACTACCGAGGACCAGCTGATGTTACTGGAACTCGGTTACTAAGCAGGAGGTACCTGTGCCAGAAAGCACTACCAAGGACCAGCAGACGTTGGTGGAACTTGGATACCGAGAAGGAGGCACCTAATCCAAAGGCACTGCCGAGAACCAGCTGACGGTACTGGAACCCGGATGGGTAGCAGAAGGTACAAGAGCCAATGGAACTACCGAGGACCAGCTGATGTTACTGGAACCCGGATGGGTAGCAGAAGGTACAAGAGCCAATGGAACTACCGAGGACCAGCTGATGTTACTGGAACTCGGTTACTAAGCAGGAGGTACCTGTGCCAGAAAGCACTACCAAGGACCAGCAGACGTTGGTGGAACTTGGATACCGAGAAGGAGGCACCTAATCCAAAGGCACTGCCGAGAACCAGCTGACGGTACTGGAACCCGGATGGGTAGCAGAAGGTACCCATGTAAAAAAAAAGTTCAAGGCCGCGAGCCGGCCGCAGTTACCAAAACCCACAGTCCTACAGAGGGTGCTTGTCCTATTGGCACTATGGAACCAGCCTTCATTGCCAGATCCCGCAGCCCACATAGGAGTCACCTAAACTGCAGGCACCATAGAGTCGGCTAACCCGACCGCAACACGACAGGACAACGCATTGGAGGCAAAGTGACGTTGACACTACCCGGAAACAGCTGGCGTGCTGGAACCAGGCTGGGCAGGAGGGAGTACCCGTGCCAAAGACACTGCCGAGAACCAGCTGACGGTACTGGAACCCGGATGGGTAGCAGAAGATACAAGAGCAAATGGAACTACCGAGGACCAGCTGACGGTACTGGAACCCGGATGGGTAGCAGAAGGTACAAGAGCCAATGGAACTACCGAGGACCAGCTGATGTTACTGGAACTCGGTTACTAAGCAGGAGGTACCTGTGCCAGAAAGCACTACCAAGGACCAGCAGACGTTGGTGGAACTTGGATACCGAGAAGGAGGCACCTAATCCAAAGGCACTGCCGAGAACCAGCTGACGGTACTGGAACCCGGATGGGTAGCAGAAGGTACCCATGTAAAAAAAAAGTTCAAGGCCGCGAGCCGGCCGCAGTTACCAAAACCCACAGTCCTACAGAGGGTGCTTGTCCTATTGGCACTATGGAACCAGCCTTCATTGCCAGATCCCGCAGCCCACATAGGAGTCACCTAAACTGCAGGCACCATAGAGTCGGCTAACCCGACCGCAACACGACAGGACAACGCATTGGAGGCAAAGTGACGTTGACACTACCCGGAAACAGCTGGCGTGCTGGAACCAGGCTGGGCAGGAGGGAGTACCCGTGCCAAAGACACTGCCGAGAACCAGCTGACGGTACTGGAACCCGGATGGGTAGCAGAAGATACAAGAGCAAATGGAACTACCGAGGACCAGCTGACGGTACTGGAACCCGGATGGGTAGCAGAAGGTACAAGAGCCAATGGAACTACCGAGGACCAGCTGATGTTACTGGAACTTGGTTACTAAGCAGGAGGTACCTGTGCCAGAAAGCACTACCAAGGACCAGCAGACGTTGGTGGAACTTGGATACCGAGAAGGAGGCACCTAATCCAAAGGCACTGCCGAGAACCAGCTGACGGTACTGGAACCCGGATGGGTAGCAGAAGGTACCCATGTAAAAAAAAAGTTCAAGGCCGCGAGCCGGCCGCAGTTACCAAAACCCACAGTCCTACAGAGGGTGCTTGTCCTATTGGCACTATGGAACCAGCCTTCATTGCCAGATCCCGCAGCCCACATAGGAGTCACCTAAACTGCAGGCACCATAGAGTCGGCTAACCCGACCGCAACACGACAGGACAACGCATTGGAGGCAAAGTGACGTTGACACTACCCGGAAACAGCTGGCGTGCTGGAACCAGGCTGGGCAGGAGGGAGTACCCGTGCCAAAGACACTGCCGAGAACCAGCTGACGGTACTGGAACCCGGATGGGTAGCAGAAGATACAAGAGCAAATGGAACTACCGAGGACCAGCTGACGGTACTGGAACCCGGATGGGTAGCAGAAGGTACAAGAGCCAATGGAACTGCCGAGGACCAGCTGATGTTACTGGAACTCGGTTACTAAGCAGGAGGTACCTGTGCCAGAAAGCACTACCAAGGACCAGCAGACGTTGGTGGAACTTGGATACCGAGAAGGAGGCACCTAATCCAAAGGCACTGCCGAGAACCAGCTGACGGTACTGGAACCCGGATGGGTAGCAGAAGGTACCCATGTAAAAAAAAAGTTCAAGGCCGCGAGCCGGCCGCAGTTACCAAAACCCACAGTCCTACAGAGGGTGCTTGTCCTATTGGCACTATGGAACCAGCCTTCATTGCCAGATCCCGCAGCCCACATAGGAGTCACCTAAACTGCAGGCACCATAGAGTCGGCTAACCCGACCGCAACACGACAGGACAACGCATTGGAGGCAAAGTGACGTTGACACTACCCGGAAACAGCTGGCGTGCTGGAACCAGGCTGGGCAGGAGGGAGTACCCGTGCCAAAGACACTGCCGAGAACCAGCTGACGGTACTGGAACCCGGATGGGTAGCAGAAGATACAAGAGCAAATGGAACTACCGAGGACCAGCTGACGGTACTGGAACCCGGATGGGTAGCAGAAGGTACAAGAGCCAATGGAACTGCCGAGAACCAGCTGGCGGTGCTGGAGCCCAGGGTAAATACTAAAAACAGAAGAGCCAGAGGTGTATTTGGAGGAGGTTTTAAATCCGTACTACAGTGGATGTGGACAAAGCAGGAGAATTTGCCGGACACACAGCTGGGGATCAGCTGACGTTACTGAATCCCAATAACACTGGAGCAAGCGTTGACTGTGCAGACGGCACTTCTGAGCAGCAACTAGCGGTATTGGAGCCCAGGGTAAATACTAAAAACGGAGGAGCCAGAGGTGTAATTGGAGCAAGTTTTAAATAAGTAGCACAGTGAATATGGACAGAGCAGGAGAAATTGCCGTGAACACAGCAGGGGAACAGCTGACGTTACCGAACCCCAATAACACCGCAGCAAGTGTTGACTGTGCAGACGGCACTTCCGAGCGCCAACTGGCGGTGCTGGAGCCCAGGGATAAGAATGAAAACAGAGGAGCCAGAGGTGTAATTGGAGCAACTTTAAAATCTGTAGTAGTGAGAATGTGGACAGAGCAGGAGAAATTGCCATCCGCACAGCAGGGGAACAGCTGACGTTACTGAACCCCAATAACATGGTAGCAAGTGTTGACTGTGCAGACAGCACTTCCGAGCGCCAACTGGCGGTGCTGGAGCCCAGGGATAAGAATGAAAACAGAGGAGCCAGAGGTGTAATTGGAGCAACTTTAAAATCTGTAGTAGTGAGAATGTGGACAGAGCAGGAGAAATTGCCGTCCGCACAGCAGGGGAACAGCTGACGTTACTGAACCCCAATAACACGGCAGCAAGTGTTGACTGTGCAGACAGCACTTCCGAGCGCCAACTGGCGGTGCTGGAGCCCAGGGATAAGAATGAAAACAGAGGAGCCAGAGGTGTAATTGGAGCAACTTTAAAATCTGTAGTAGTGAGAATGTGGACAGAGCAGGAGAAATTGCCGTCCGCACAGCAGGGGAACAGCTGACGTTACTGAACCCCAATAACACGGCAGCAAGTGTTGACTGTGCAGACAGCACTTCCGAGCGCCAACTGGCGGTGTTGGAGCCCAGGGTAAATACTAAAAACGGAGGAGCCAGAGGTGTAATTGGAGCAAGTTTTAAATAAGTAGCACAGTGAATATGGACAGAGCAGGAGAAATTGCCGTGAACACAGCAGGGGAACAGCTGACGTTACTGAACCCCAATAACATGGTAGCAAGTGTTGACTGTGCAGACGGCACTTCCGAGCGCCAACTGGCGGTGCTGGAGCCCAGGGATAAGAATGAAAACAGAGGAGCCAGAGGTGTAATTCGAGCAACTTTAAAATGTGTAGTACAGTGGATGTGGACAAAGCAGGAGAAATTGCCGTCCGCACAGCAGGAGAACAGCTGACGTTACTGAACCCCAATAACACGGCAGCAAGTGTTGACTGTGCAGACGGCACTTCCGTGTGCCAACTGGCGGTGTTGGAGCTCAGGGATAATACTGAAAACAGAGGAGCCAGAGGTGTAATTGGAGCAACTTTAAAATCTGTAGTAGTGAGAATGTGGACAGAGCAGGAGAAATTGCCGTCCGCACAGCAGGGGAACAGCTGACGTTACTGAACCCCAATAACACGGCAGCAAGTGTTGACTGTGCAGACGGCACTTCCGAGCGCCAACTGGCGGTGCTGGAGCCCAGGGATAAGAATGAAAACAGAGGAGCCAGAGGTGTAATTCGAGCAACTTTAAAATGTGTAGTACAGTGGATTTGGACAAAGCAGGAGAAATTGCCGTCCGCACAGCAGGAGAACAGCTGACGTTACTGAACCCCAATAACACGGCAGCAAGTGTTGACTGTGCAGACGGCACTTCCGTGCGCCAACTGGCGGTGTTGGAGCTCAGGGATAATACTGAAAACAGAGGAGCCAGAGGTGTAATTGGAGCAACTTTAAAATCTGTAGTAGTGAGAATGTGGACAGAGCAGGAGAAATTGCCGTCCGCACAGCAGGGGAACAGCTGACGTTACTGAACCCCAATAACACGGCAGCAAGTGTTGACTGTGCAGACGGCACTTCCGAGCGCCAACTGGCGGTGCTGGAGCCCAGGGATAAGAATGAAAACAGAGGAGCCAGAGGTGTAATTCGAGCAACTTTAAAATGTGTAGTACAGTGGATTTGGACAAAGCAGGAGAAATTGCCGTCCGCACAGCAGGAGAACAGCTGACGTTACTGAACCCCAATAACACGGCAGCAAGTGTTGACTGTGCAGACGGCACTTCCGTGCGCCAACTGGCAGTGTTGGAGCTCAGGGATAATACTGAAAACAGAGGAGCCAGAGGTGTAATTGGAGCAACTTTAAAATCTGTAGTAGTGAGAATGTGGACAGAGCAGGAGAAATTGCCGTCCGCACAGCAGGGGAACAGCTGACGTTACTGAACCCCAATAACATGGTAGCAAGTGTTGACTGTGCAGACAGCACTTCCGAGCGCCAACTGGCGGTGCTGGAGCCCAGGGATAAGAATGAAAACAGAGGAGCCAGAGGAGTAATTGGAGCAACTTTAAAATGTGTAGTACAGTGGATGTGGACAAATCAGGAGAAATTGCCGTCCGCACAGCAGGAGAACAGCTGACGTTACTGAACCCCAATAACACGGCAGCAAGTGTTGACTGTGCAGACGGCACTTCCGAGCGCCAACTGGCGGTGCTGGAGCCCAGGGATAAGAATGAAAACAGAGGAGCCAGAGGTGTAATTGGAGCAACTTTAAAATCTGTAGTAGTGAGAATGTGGACAGAGCAGGAGAAATTGCCGTCCGCACAGCAGGGGAACAGCTGACGTTACTGAACCCCAATAACATGGTAGCAAGTGTTGACTGTGCAGACAGCACTTCCGAGCGCCAACTGGCGGTGCTGGAGCCCAGGGATAAGAATGAAAACAGAGGAGCCAGAGGTGTAATTGGAGCAACTTTAAAATCTGTAGTAGTGAGAATGTGGACAGAGCAGGAGAAATTGCCGTCCGCACAGCAGGGGAACAGCTGACGTTACTGAACCCCAATAACACGGCAGCAAGTGTTGACTGTGCAGACGGCACTTCCGAGCGCCAACTGGCGGTGCTGGAGCCCAGGGATAAGAATGAAAACAGAGGAGCCAGAGGTGTAATTCGAGCAACTTTAAAATGTGTAGTACAGTGGATTTGGACAAAGCAGGAGAAATTGCCGTCCGCACAGCAGGAGAACAGCTGACGTTACTGAACCCCAATAACACGGCAGCAAGTGTTGACTGTGCAGACGGCACTTCCGTGCGCCAACTGGCGGTGTTGGAGCTCAGGGATAATACTGAAAACAGAGGAGCCAGAGGTGTAATTGGAGCAACTTTAAAATCTGTAGTAGTGAGAATGTGGACAGAGCAGGAGAAATTGCCGTCCGCACAGCAGGGGAACAGCTGACGTTACTGAACCCCAATAACATGGTAGCAAGTGTTGACTGTGCAGACAGCACTTCCGAGCGCCAACTGGCGGTGCTGGAGCCCAGGGATAAGAATGAAAACAGAGGAGCCAGAGGAGTAATTGGAGCAACTTTAAAATGTGTAGTACAGTGGATGTGGACAAATCAGGAGAAATTGCCGTCCGCACAACAGGAGAACAGCTGACGTTACTGAACCCCAATAACACGGCAGCAAGTGTTGACTGTGCAGACGGCACTTCCGAGCGCCAACTGGCGGTGTTGGAGCTCAGGGATTACAGTTCAGGTGGTAGAAACATGAACAGAACAGGAGACCTGGATACTGTTGCCAACCAATTATTTATTCTGGAAGAGGACTGGCAAATTCATGAGAGATCCAGGCCTTGTTCATTTTGAGAAAAGTAAGCCGGTCAACGTTATCGGAGGATAGTCGCATGCGACGGTCTGTTAGTACACCACCTGCGGCACTAAAGACGCGTTCCGATAATACACTAGCAGCAGGGCAAGCTAGCACCTCCAGTGCATACTGACTAAGCTCTGGCCATGTATCCAGCTTACAGACCCAAAACTTGAAGGGAGAAGAGCCGTCTGGGAGTACACTAAGAGGGCAAGACATGTAGTCTGTCACCATCTGACGGAAACGTTGCCTCCTGCTGACTGGAGCTGTCTGTGATGGTGTAGACATTTGTGGCGGCGGGGACACAAAACTTTGCCACATTTCGGCCATACTGGTCTTGCCTTGTGCTGAGGCGCTGCTTCTGCTCCCTCTTTGTGCAGAGCTTCCTCCACTGCCTCGACGCACTGAGCTGCTTTGTAAAGCACTAGCAGCACTGCTCTCGGTTGGAATGGAGAACATGATGGAATGCACCAGTGCGTCTTGGTACTCCCGCATTTTACGCTCCCGGTTCAATGGTGTTATGAGGCTTTGTAAGTTGTCCCGGTAGCGAGGATCTAGGAGGGTGGACACCCAATAATCAGCCGTGTTGAGAATGTGGGCGATGCGGCGGTCGTTTCTGAGGCACTGCAGCATGAAATCAACCATGTGCTGCAGACTGCCAACTGGCCAAGAAACGCTGTCCCCTGCTTGAGGCGTGATCTCTGCCTGCTCTGCATCACCCCACCCTCGCTCTAGATACTGACTACTAGAGCATTGTGTACCTCCCTCCTCTGGACAGATGTCTTCCTCATCCATTGACTCCTCCTCATCCTCCTCACAAAGTGTCCCCTGCCTAGGCCTTTGTGAGGAACCACATTGCGCAGACTGTAGAGAAGCAGATGGCATTTGTGACTCCTCATCCTCCACCTCTTCCAAAACCTCGTCCCTTAGTGCTTGCAGTGTTTTTTCAAGCAGGCAGATAAGGGGGATAGTCATGCTGACTAGTGCATCATCTGCACTCGCCATCCGCGTGGAATAATCGAAGGCACGCAAAACGTGGCAAATGTCCTTCATAGAGGCCCACTCAGTGGTGGTGAAGTGTGAACGGCGCGCACTGCGACTTGTTTGCGCCTGCTGCAGCTTGTACTCCATTACTGCTGCCTGCTGCTCACACAACCTCTCCAACATATGTAACGTTGAATTCCACCTGGTGGGTAGGTCACATATGATGCGATGTTCCGGAAGACATAATCGGCGCTGCAGAGCTGCAATGCGTGATCTTGCATTGCTGGAACGCCGCAAGTGAGCGCACTCTATGCGGACCTTGTGAAGCAGTGCATCAAGATCCGGATAGTCCCTCAAAAAACTCTGCACGACCAAGTTGAGCACATGTGCCAGACATGGGATGTGAGTGAGGTTGCCTAGGCCCAGAGCTGCCACCAGATTTCGGCCATTGTCACACACTACCATGCCTGGCTGGAGATTCGCTGGCACAAACCACACGTCACTCTGCTGCTTGATGGCATTCCAGAGCTCCTGCGCTGTGTGGCTTCGATTCCCCAAAGAAATTAATTTTAATACGGCCTGTTGACGTTTGGCCACGGCTGTGCTCATATCGGTCATCATAACAGGTAACCGTTCACGGGTCGATGTGGAGGTAGACCGTGACGGCTCCTGCAGCGCTGATTCAGAGGAACTGGAGTATGAGGAGGAGTCAATGTGTACAGACTGGATTCCTGCAATCCTTGGAGTTGGCAGAACACGTACAGCGCCACTCTCAAGATCTGTACCCGGCTCCACAACATTTACCCAATGGGCAGTGAGGGAAAGGTATCGTCCCTGTCCATGCTTACTGGTCCACGCATCAGTGGTCAGGTGGACCTTGCTACTGACGGCGTTTTGTAGCGCATGTTTAATTTTTCCCTCCACATGATGTTGCAGGGCAGGGACGGCTTGCCTGATGAAATAAAAGCGGCTGGGCACGTTGTATTGTGGGACTGCCAATGCCATAAAGTTACGGAATGTGTCAGTCTCCACCAGCCTGAATGATAGCATTTCAAGGGCCAGTAGTTTAGCAATGCCAGCATTCAGAGCCTGTGCTCGGGGGTGGTTTGCCGAGTATGGGCGCCTTTTCTCCCATGCCTGTGCTAACGATGGCTGTAGACTGGCCTGGGAGTGTGAGGATGACTGGGAAAGTGGTGCTGTGGGTGGAATTACACTGTGTCTCTGTACAACAGTGCCAGAGATTCTTCCATGGCGATCCTGTGAGGAAGCCGAACCAGCTGTGTGTGAGCTGGAGGAAGAGGCTACAACACGAGCTGAAGAGGTGGTAGGTGGCGCTGTAGGTTGGCCTAGGTCTTCAGTGTGTTTGTGTAACTCCACCACGTGCTTGGTCCGCACATGTTTCCACATATTTGTGGTATTGAGGTTGCTGACACTTTTCCCTCTTTTCACCTTCTGATTACACAGCTTGCATTTGACAAAGCAAATGTCATCTGCAACTGTGTCAAAAAAGGACCAGGCACTGCAAGTCTTGGGAGCGCCCGCTTTGGATTTTGGAAGAGCCATGCTCCTAATGGGTGCCGAAGTGGAGGCTACAGGCAACCAAGTCTGCCCCCTCCCTCTCCCTCCTTTTTGGGCCGTTCGGGGAATCTCTTCCTCAGAGCTGCTCCCACCACCTTCCTGTCCCTCACGCCATGATGGGTCAAGGACCTCATCATCTACACCACCCTCTTCAAACAACTGCTTCTCCTGGGTAGTCTCGACAGCACAGTACGCACCAGAAAGTGGCACCTGAGTCTCATCATCAGATGCGTACTGAGGTGTGCTGCTGACCATAGGCACTGGCCCACCCGCCTCTTCAGATTCAGAGAGACAAAACGGTTGCGCATCACTGCATACTACCTCTTCTTCAAATTCTCGAATTCTGCTTGGCTGGCCCCCTCTTTCCAAGCCAAGAGATTCAGAGAACAGAAGTAGAGATGGCTCCTGTCCAGGGCTCTCTGACTGCCTGGGCAATTTGGCAGGTGGTGAAGAGACAGATGGGTGCTCTTCAGTGCTCAGGACCTGAGAGGATCTGGAACTAATTGAAGTCGATGCGTTAGCTGCCATCCATCCGACAACGGCTTCAATTTGGTCCTCGCGCAGCAGTGGGGTACGGCTAGCTCCTACAAAGCTGCGCATAAAGGACTGTTCCCTGGTAAAACTGGGGGATGCTGAGTCACTGGTGCCCGCAGCAGGCACAGAATCCCCACGTCCTCTCCCTGCAGGCACAGAATCCTCACGTCCTCTCCCTGCAGAAACTCCACGCCCACGCCCACGACCACGACCACATGCCTTACTCCCTGCCTTCTTCATCTTGGTAGACTGATAAAGATAGGCAGAAAAGTACTAAGGGCTTAGTGTGCTTATTCCTGAACAGCTGCTAACAGGTATAAGAAACACTAATTTTATAAAGTGTGGACTAGACTTTAATATGAGCTAATGTGGCCTACACAACTGTAAAGTGGAGTGTTTGGTGAACTTTATTTAGGTTTTTTTTGTCACAAAAAGACACTGGATGTGCCTAAAGATGTAATAACGATAGTATCACAAACTTTTTGTAGCTATTACAATGTAGGAAGGTAACCTACAATGCAATAGATGAGGCTGCAAAAAATAGGCTAATACTAATCTGGCTGGGGCTGCAGGGCCCAATGCTGCAGAAAGGCTCCTCTATCTACTCCTATATAGTGTGTTTGGAATCAATTTAGCTGAATATGGATGGAACCACCACACTAATAGGAGATATCAGGAAAAATTATGAATTGGCAATAAAGGACAATGTATGAGGCAGTGACACACACTGAGTGCACTACAACCAGACGGGGTTGAAGCACACACTACAGGGTGAGCTGCACTCACACACCAGACCTTGCAGACAGCGGTGAACAGTACAGATGCAGAGCACTGTGCACTAGTGCTGCAAGACGGAAAAAAAATTCTCTATCTACTCCTATATAGTGTGTTTGGAACCAATTTAGCTGAATACAGATGGAACCACCACACTAATAGGAGATATCAGGAAAAATTATGAATTGGCAATAAAGGACAATGTATGAGGCAGTGACACACACTGAGTGCACTACAACCAGACGGGGTTGAAGCACACACTACAGGGTGAGCTGCACTCACACACCAGACCTTGCAGACAGCGGTGAACAGTACAGATGCAGAGCACTGTGCACTAGTGCTGCAAGACGGAAAAAAATTTCTCTATCTACTCCTATATAGTGTGTTTGGAACCAATTTAGCTGAATACAGATGGAACCACCACACTAATAGGAGATATCAGGAAAAATTATGAATTGGCAATAAAGGACAATGTATGAGGCAGTGACACACACTGAGTGCACTACAACCAGACGGGGTTGAAGCACACACTACAGGGTGAGCTGCACTCACACACCAGACCTTGCAGACAGCGGTGAACAGTACAGATGCAGAGCACTGTGCACTAGTGCTGCAAGACGGAAAAAAATTTCTCTATCTACTCCTATATAGTGTGTTTGGAACCAATTTAGCTGAATACAGATGGAACCACCACACTAATAGGAGATATCAGGAAAAATTATGAATTGGCAAAAAAGGACAATGTATGAGGCAGTGACACACACTGAGTGCACTACAACCAGACTTGGCTGAAGCACACACTACAGGGTGAGCTGCACTCACACACACAGACCTTGCAGATAGCGGTGAACAGCACAGGGAACTGTGCACTAGCACTGCAAGGCACAGTGATTTAGAAAGTAGCTTGGGTAAAGCAGTATAGAGCAAATAGGTAGCTAAAACTGTTCCTCAGAACAACAGCGTCCTATCCCTAACTGAATTCACAGCAGAGTGAGCTCAAAATGGCGGCGGTGGCTTTTATAGTGCATCATGACATCATTTCAGCAGCCAATCACAGCCATGCCATTAGTTAAGATGCCTACATGCCTAACAGGATGTGCCCACACTTCTTAGGATCCTCATTGGCTGAATAAAATGAAAATGTCTCATTGCATTATGGGAACTTCCGATTCCGGTATACGATATTGCAATAGTATCGGAATTAAGTATCGGAATTCCGATACCGCGAATATCGGCCGATACCCGATATTTCAGTATCGGAATGCTCAACACTAGTTGCAAATTAAAACTAATTTTTATCTGCATCTACAGTACCTCTGAAAAAATATTTGGGCTTCTACCTGTGTGTGGGACTTGTTGTATTAGTCCATCTATACTGACCTCCATCAGGTTGCAAACTGAATATATTTTTTTCCTGCATCTACCTCTGAAAAAATATTGGGCTTCTAGCTGTGTGTGGGTCTTGTTCTATTAATCCATCTATACTGACCTCCATCAGGTTGCAAACTGAATATAATTTTTTTCTGCATCTAGCTCTGAAAAAATATTTGGCCTTCTAGTAGTGTGTCGGACTTTCTCTATTAGTCCATCTATACTGACCTCCATCAGGTTGCAAACTGAATATAATTTTTTTCTGCATCTAGCTCTGAAAAAATATTTGGCCTTCTAGTAGTGTGTCGGACTTTCTCTATTAGTCCATCTATACTGACCTCCATCAGGTTGCAAATTAAAACTAATTTTTATCTGCATCTACAGTACCTCTGAAAAAATATTTGGGCTTCTAGCTGTGTGTGGGACTTGTTGTATTAGTCCATCTATACTGACCTCCATCAGGTTGCAAACTGAATATATTTTTTTCTGCATCTACCTCTGAAAAAATATTGGGCTTCTAGCTGTGTGTGGGACTTGTTGTATTAGTCCATCTATACTGACCTCCATCAGGTTGCAAACTGAATATATTTTTTTCTGCATCTACCTCTGAAAAAATATTGGGCTTCTAGCTGGGTGTGGGTCTTGTTCTATTAATCCATCTATACTGACCTCCATCAGGTTGCAAACTGAATATAATTTTTTTCTGCATCTAGCTCTGAGAAAATATTTGGCCTTCTAGTAGTGTGTCGGACTTTCTCTATTAGTCCATCTATACTGACCTCCATCAGGTTGCAAATTAAAACTAATTTTTATCTGCATCTACAGTACCTCTGAAAAAATATTTGGGCTTCTAGCTGTGTGTGGGACTTGTTGTATTAGTCCATCTATACTGACCTCCATCAGGTTGCAAACTGAATATATTTATTTCTGCATCTACCTCTGAAAAAATATTGGGCTTCTAGCTGTGTGTGGGACTTGTTGTATTAGTCCATCTATACTGACCTCCATCAGGTTGCAAACTGAATATATTTTTTTCTGCATCTACCTCTGAAAAAATATTGGGCTTCTAGCTGTGTGTGGGTCTTGTTCTATTAATCCATCTATACTGACCTCCATCAGGTTGCAAACTGAATATAATTTTTTTCTGCATCTAGCTCTGAAAAAATATTTGGCCTTCTAGTAGTGTGTCGGACTTTCTCTATTAGTCCATCTATACTGACCTCCATCAGGTTGCAAATTAAAACTAATTTTTATCTGCATCTACAGTACCTCTGAAAAAATATTTGGGCTTCTAGCTGTGTGTGGGACTTGTTGTATTAGTCCATCTATACTGACCTCCATTAGGTTGCAAACTGAATATATTTTTTTCTGCATCTACCTCTGAAAAAATATTGGGCTTCTAGCTGTGTGTGGGATTTGTTGTATTAGTCCATCTATAATGACCTCCATCAGGTTGCAAACTGAATATATTTTTTTCTGCATCTACCTCTGAAAAAATATTGGGCTTCTAGCTGTGTGTGGGTCTTGTTCTATTAATCCATCTATACTGACCTCCATCAGGTTGCAAACTGAATATAATTTTTTTCTGCATCTAGCTCTGAAAAAATATTTGGCCTTCTAGTAGTGTGTCGGACTTTCTCTATTAGTCCATCTATACTGACCTCCATCAGGTTGCAAACTGAATATATTTTTTTCTGCATCTACCTCTGAAAAAATATTTGGCCTTCTAGTAGTGTGTCAGACTTTCTCTATTAGTCCATCTATACTGACCTCCATCAGGTTGCAAATTAAAACTAATTTTTATCTGCATCTACAGTACCTCTGAAAAAATATTTGGGCTTCTAGCTGTATGTGGGACTTGTTGTATTAGTCCATCTATACTGACCTCCATCAGGTTGCAAACTGAATATATTTTTTTCCTGCATCTACCTCTGAAAAAATATTGGGCTTCTAGCTGTGTGTGGGTCTTGTTCTATTAATCCATCTATACTGACCTCCATCAGGTTGCAAATTCAAAATAATTTTTTTCTGCATCTAACCCAGCCAATAGTTTTGGCCTAATACCACAGTTTGGCCACTCAGCTCTGCTCGGTTACCATCCATTGTTTTTTTGTGCAAACAACTCCAGAGTTGTGAATTAGTTAACCACCAAAATGAGTGGAAAAGGGCCTGCTGCTGGTGGAAAGGGGAATAGGCGTGTTGGGAAGGGGAGAAAAGGTTGTGTCCGTGGGGTAGGTGTTAAAGCAACAGTAATATCTGCAGAAGAAAGACCATCTTCCAGCCAAACTAAAATGTCTACTTCTTTTAGCGGACAATGTGATAAGATCCCTTTCTTACGGCCACGCCAATCGCTACAAATTCCAGATGAGGCACAAAAACAGCAGGTGCTTCAACGGATATCAAGTGCTCCTTTAAGTGGGCTCTCCTCCACATCAACTTCAACATCACAAATACTCCAGTCCTCAAAGGTGTCACCCAAATCACACTTGCTTCCTCACAGCTCCCAAATCTCCAGCTGCCCGTCTGAGTATGAGGTAGAACAGATGGTTGAGTCTGCAGAGCTGTTTACTCATACTATAGCCTGGGAATCAGAGGTCGACTCCAGCGCTTCTGTGAATCCAGACGAGGAAATGATCTGCACTGATGCCCAGAATCTTTATGAGTCGGATCCAGGACCAGACGCAGAAGGTTCTGACCATAATGTAGACCCTCATTCCCAAACTGTAACTCCTGTTGGTGGAGACAATGAGGAAGACGATGATAAGACTCAAATACCTGATTGGAGCGACAACTTTAGTTTTTTGTCAGGGCAGGAACAGGTTGGCTCTGAGGACGACGGGTGTGATAACGCACAGGGTGATGATGATGAGGTCGGAGATCCCACTTACTGTCAACCCACAGTCAGCCAAGAGATGAGGTCAGCAGAGGAGGTGGAGGAAGATGCTAGTGACGACGAGGTCAGGTTGCGCCTTCCTGGACAGAGACGTAGTACTGGAAGCACGTCAACAACTGCATCCTCAAACACAACTCTGCCTCTCACCACAAGTCGTGGTGGCTCTTCAGGTCGCATGGGTGCTAAGCCTTGCATAGCCTGGGCATTTTTTCAGATCGATAAAGATGACCCAACTCGTGTTATCTGTAACATTTGTCAGCAAAAGCTAAGTAGAGGCCAAAAAATACATAGTTTGAGTACTTCATGCATGAACCGGCACATGGACATGAAGCATAAGTTGCAGTGGGAAGCTCAGTGTGCTACAATGCGGCCTAGCCAGCCGGGCCAACCACCGTCTGCCATATCTTGTGCATCCGCGGCCTCTTCATCCTCTGTGACTGGGGGGACAGCAGTCACACCTGTTTTGGGGCGCAGACCTGCCACCTCTTTACCCGCAACAGCCAGCGTGATTGGCAGGTCATCATTTTCTTTGGAGGTGGTAACACCAGCTGGTGTTGAGCGCTGTCCGACATCGATAGCACCACCTTTGGATCAAGGCAACCTAACATGTCCGCCTGCATCTTCCTCACAGACCGGCAGTTTGCCGGGGACACCCTTATCAACCCCGTCTAAGCACAATAGCCAGCCCTCGGTCCCTCAGATGTGGACAAGTAAAAGACCATTTCCTCCTAGCCATGAGAAAACTAAGAGGTTGAATTTCACCATCTGCAAGCTCTTGGCTACAGAAATGCTGCCTTTCCGCCTGGTGGACACAGAGGATTTTCGAGACCTTATGTCCGTCGCAGTGCCCCAGTACCAGATGCCCAGTCGGCACTACTTCTCAAAGAAAGGTGTGCCTGCGCTCCACCAGCATGTCGCACATAACATCACCGCTTCTTTGAGAAACTCTGTGTGTGACAGGGTGCAATTCACCACAGACACTTGAACGAGTAGGCATGGACAGGGGCGTTACATGTCGCTGACTGGGCACTGGGTAACTATGGTGACAGAAGGACAAGGGGCTGCTGTCCAAGTCTTGCCGTCCCCACGAGTTGTGCGTCAATCCTCTTTATGTCAAAGTTCCTCCACTGCTTCTGCGTCCTCAACCTCCTCTCGGTCTTCCACCTGCACCCAAAGCCTGTCTGGTCATGCCACAAGCTTTCTAACTGCGCAGAAGGGATCCTGCACACCTCCTTACTATGCTGGCAGTAGGGCTCAACGTCATCAGGCGGTTTTTACATTGAAATGTCTGGGAAATGTGAGTCATACAGCTGAGGAGTTGTGGTCAGCTCTGGAGAACCAATTTCATGAATGGTTGTCTCCACTGGACCTGAAACCAGGGAAGGCCGTGTGCGACAATGCTGCAAACCTGGGTGCGGCCCTTCGCCGGGGCAATGTCACACACGTGCCTTGTATGGCTCACGTGTTGAACCTGGTTGTCCAGCAATTTTTAGCCCACTATCCCAGACTAGATGGCCTTCTGCAGAGGGCACGGTCGCTGTGTGCTCACTTCCGCCGTTCGCATCCCGCAGCTCAGCGACTTACATCTCTACAGAAGTCGTTGGGCCTACCACTTCACCGGCTAAAATGCGATGTGCCTACCCGGTGGAATTCAACTCTGCACATGTTGCAGCGACTGTGGCAGCACTGACAAGCCCTGGTGCAATACGTTCTGACGTATAGCCTGGGCCAACGAGATTCAGAGGTGGGGCAAATCACGCTGGAGGAGTGGTCTCAGATCAGGGACCTATGCACCCTTCTGCACAGTTTTGAAATGGCGACGAAGATGTTTAGTGCTGACGATGCCATTATCAGCATGACTATTCCGGTGATTTACATGCTGGAGCACATGTTAAACAGAATTTGGAGTCAGGTGGTGGCACAAGAGGAGGTGGAGGAAGTAGAGGAGGAGGAGTTGTATGCGGAAGGGCTAACATCTGCAAGGTCCAGACGGTCGGCAGCACCAAGGCGGCAGGCATGGTGAGATGGTTTTACCAGGGCGCATGGTAGCAGCCAAACTAGTGAGGAAGGTGCAGGAGCCCAGGAAGAAGTGGAGGACGAACTGATGGAAGACTCATCAGATGAGGGAGACCTTGATCACATTTCTGTTGTGCGAGGTTGGGGGGAGAGGACAGAGGAAGGAAGCATGATTGTTACCTCGCCACCAACACAACAGGGACTTGGTGCTCCTGGATGCGCAACACACATGAGTGCCTTCTTGCTGCACTACCTGCAACATGACCCTCGAATTGTGAGAATTAGAAATAATCCTGACTACTGGGTTGCCACACTGTTAGATCCCCGGTACAAAAGTAAATTTGCAGAAATTATTCCTGCCATAGAAAGGGATGCACGCATGCAGGAGTATCAGCAGAGACTGTTGCAGAATCTTACATGTGCTTTTCCACAAAATACCAGTGGTGCACGTAGTGAATCTCACAGTTCCAACTTGCCAACCGTGGGACCGTCAAGTGTTCAGCACTCAAACCGTAACAGAACCACAGTATCTGCTGGTAACATCAATTTTGCGGAATCATTTCACCACTTTTTTAGCCCATCCTTTGCAAGGCCACAGGAGACAAGAAGTCTGACACATAGTCAATGCCTAGAGACGATGGTACAGGAGTATCTCCAAGTAAACATTGAAGCCACGACTGTGTCACTGGACCCTTGCTCTTTTTGGGCTTCCAATCTGGATAAATGGCCGGAGCTAGCCACTTACGCCTTGGAGATCTTGTCATGCCCCGCAGCCAGCGTTCTGTCTGAACGTGTGTTCAGCGCTGCTGGTGGTGTGCTGACAGATAAGCGCACGCGGCTCTCCACTGATAATGTAGACAGACTCACGTTCATAAAGATGAACAAATCATGGATCTGAAACGACTTTTCTACCCCTGTGTCATCCTGGGGAGAGTAAAAGCTTGATGATTGGTTAAAATCACCCTACCAACCGTTTTAAGCTTTCAAATTACTAATCATGTTTATCTGTATCTTGACTGGAAAATAATTTGGGCTTTGTAGCAGTGTGCAGCACTGATCCTATTAGGCCATCTATACTAAAGCTTCACCAGATTTAAAATTAAAAATAATTTTTAGCTGCATCTAACCCGGAAAATAATTTTGGGGCTCCGAGATGCGCAAGGCACATAAGTGCCTTCTTGCTGCACTACCTGCAGCATGACCCTCATATTGTCAGAATTCGAAGTAATCATGACTACTGGGTTGCCACACTCTTAGATCACCCAAACTTTTCGATCAACCTTTTCATTTTAATAAAGACCAAAAAAATGGTCATTTTTGAAATTATAAGCATTAGCAGGTTGTTAGAAACTGAAATCAAACAGTTTTCAACTCAAATCTTTATTCTAGGTGATGTTACATTTTCACATAGGACCCCTTGTTCGAAAGGAGCTTCTGAACTCTCTCGTCCATTGAATTTGTCAGGTTTTGGATGGTTTCTGCTTCAATTGTTTTGCATGAGGACAGAATACCCTCCCAGAGCTGTTGCTTAGATGTGAACTGCCTCCCGCCATCATAGACACTCCTTTTAATGATGCTCCAAAGGTTCTGAATGGGGTAGAGGTCAGGGGAGCATGGGGGTCACACCATAAGTTTGTCCCCTTTTATGCCCATATCAGCCAGAGATGCAGATGTTTTATGTGCAGCATGAGATGGTGCATTATCATGCAGAAAAATGATCTTGCTGTGAAATACACGGTTCTTCTTCTTGAACCATGGCAGGAAGTGCTGTTTGAGAAAATCCACATACATTATGGAGTTCATCTTTAGCGCCTTCAGGGATCCTAAAGGGGCCGACAATCTCTCTCCCCATGATTCCAGCCCAAAACATTACTCCACCTCCTCCTTGTTGGCGCTGTAGCCGTGTTTGCGTGGGGTGTCCATCAACCAGCCATCCTCCACTCCATCCATCTGGACCATCGAGCGCTGCACGGCACTCATCCGTGAACAAAACAGTTTTGAAATCAGTCTTCATGTAATGTTTGGCCCACTGGAGCCGTTTCTGCTTGTGTGAAGTGGATAGAGGAGGTCGACAGGATTGCGCATGCACAGCTGCAAAACTCTGAAGGACCCTGCATCTTGTTGTTCGGGGGACGTTGGAGGCACCAGCAGCTTCAAAAACTTGTCTGCTGCTATGACAAGGCTTTTTTGCCGCTGCTCTTTCAACCTGACGTAATTGCCTGTAGGAAAGAGTCCTCAATTTGCCCTTATCAGCACGCACACGTGTGTACTGTGAATCAGCTACATACTTCTTGATTGCCAAGACACTTCATCCTGATCATCGCACAATGTTGATTGTAGTCATGCCTTGACATAAACACTCCACAATTTGTTGCTTCTCAGCAGCCGACACATCCTTTTTCTTTCCCATTTTGGCAGAAAATGTAGGCTGCTTAATAATGTGAGAGAGCCTTCTTAAGTAGTCTTGCCTTTCATTGGACACACCTGCCAAACTAATTAGCACAGGTGTCTGCAATTGCTTACAGTGATATAAAGAGCCCTGACACACATCACCATCAATGAGTTTAACTGACAAACAAACAAATTCTTCCCTTATCACTCCTAAACACTTTTTGCATAATAATTTGGAACGCAGTGTACATGTGCTTTTCCACAAAACACCAGTGGTTCACGTAGTGAATCTTACAGTTCTAACTTGCCAACCGTGGTCTGTATGGAGTTGTTCAATAAAGGGCCCAAAATTAAGATAACATAGATGGGAGAGGTCTCTATGAATAGGAATTCCTAAGTATTTGATACCCTGTGAGGGCCAGGCAAAGGGAAAGTTGGACTGGATGGAATCCTATATGGATTTGGGGAGGGAGACATCGAGGGCCTCAGACTTCGCTGCATTGATTTTAAAATTTTACCATGTAACAAAGTGGTCTATTTCAGCCATAACAGCATGGATGGATATATGTGATTGAGTGATATATACTAGGACATCATCAGCAAATAGAGAGCACTTGTACTCGGTGCCTCCCACCTCAATCCACCTAATATTGGGGTTATGGCGAATTGATGAGAGCAGGTGCTCCGTCACTAGGATGTATAAGAGAGGGGACAGAGGACATCACTGCCTTGTCCCATTGGTGATTGTGAAAGGTGATGAAAATGTTCTGACGCACCCCCTGGGCCTTGGGACACCCGGAGCCAGACCCTTTTTGGTGGATGCTGGTGGTTGTAGTCTTCGTGGCGGCGACCCGGTTCCGTGGCCCAGTGGCGGAACTATTTATGTGGTTTTGATGTTTAAATGTCCGACTACGCCACCCGTGGATTGCGGTCAGAGTGAACCGCCGCTACAGGGCAGACCGCTGAGGCTGGTGTTGTGGGTGCAGCAGAGCGTAGCATAACTCCCCACGGGAGGAGTATAGCCTCAGGGCAGTGTATGCGGAGGATGGGGGTGATGGTGCAGGGCAGCAGCAATAACGACACGGAGTCAGTGATGCAGTTCAGGGCCTTTACTCACAGTTCTTATTATCCAGACCACGTCTGCAGGTAACGGCTGCCCACGTCGTACTGTGCTCACCAGGTGAGGGGCTCAGACAACTCCCAGATAACTTTGGAGCACTTCACAGGACCCCCTTTGTGTGTCCTTTGTCTGGCCTTTCTTACCAACACTTCTGTCCGGCTGCCTCGGGCCTCCTCTTGGTAAACTTGGCGCCAGTTTCCCTGACCCTATGTGGTGCCTTCCTAGCGGGTGTATCGAGGGGCTGCGCCACATAAAATGTCAGAGCCTCCGGTTTCTAGCTGAGGGTCGTTTCCTGCCTCCACTAGTTCGGGGACCGGTCTCCCCCTTTGGCCTGACCCCTCCACGCAGGTGGATTCGGGCGTACGGTGGCGACTCGCCCGTCCGCACCCCTGGGATCCCTTCATTCCTCGTTCCTGGAGCCTTCTCCGCTCCTCTTCCTTCCTTCTCCCTCTTCCAGGCCTGGGCCTCTGTTACTAGGCCCGCCTCTGGAGCAGAGCTCATGCAGAGCCCCTGCTCCCTGCCACTTCTGCTCAGACTTCTCTGCACTGAACTAAATAGTGCCCACCTTTTATACTCCCTTCTCAATGCACCCAGGAACTGCTTCCTCCCTGCTCCTGCACTACAGGGTTCCCCTTCCTCAGTGTTCCCTCCCCCCACTCCAGCCACGGACAGGGACTGTCGTGCCCATCTCAGGGGCATATTGGTCCCCCTGCCCCACGGCAATGTGGTGTAATGCATGCAGGTGTCGGGTCCTGATCCACACTCCATCCTTACCTGAGAGTGAGATATCACACCTCTGGGTGAGGTGCAATACATCTGTAGCAACCGAGCCCTCAGGGTGCTACAGTTCCATTTATCTTCAGCCTAGGTGACGTATTGCGATACAGGGCCGTGATTTTGGCTATAAAAGGGTCCCCTAGACCCCTACCCCAAGCTTTTTAAGAGAATCATATATGGCGTGCCAGGAGACTCTATGGAATGCTTTCTCAGCATCCAACGAGAGTATCTAATTACAAATTTTTAACTGCATCTAGCCCAGGAAATACTTTGTGCCTAGTAGCAGTGTCTGCTAGTCAGCGGATTATCCCGGCTGTTAAGCAAGCTGCACCACCTGTAGTTTAGACACTTAATTTTTTCAAAGGAAATGCTTCGGGACCATGGGATACTTAGTGAAGAGCATCAGGAGGCACCCCAAGGCATAGGGGCTGGGACTGGCAGTAGGATGCCTTGCGGTGGACAGCCGAGCTCGATCCTTATAAAAGCTTTTTAACTGCAGCAGCTTTAGTGGACGCTACTGGAGCTGGAATTACCGTGGCTGCTGGCATGAGACTTGCCCTCCAATAGATCCTTGTAAATGGATTTAAAGTGTATTCATTCAAATTAGAGAGACAATTTAAATTAAAAAGCTTAGAGCTGCCTCCACCACAGGGGGGCTCGCTCGACCCACCAG
The DNA here is from genome assembly GCF_046119375.1 of Phyllobates terribilis. Taxonomy (NCBI): domain Eukaryota; kingdom Metazoa; phylum Chordata; class Amphibia; order Anura; family Dendrobatidae; genus Phyllobates; species Phyllobates terribilis. The sequence goes on along the minus strand of NW_027362762.1, from coordinate 119,681,123 downwards.
CGGACAGGCACCAGTATTGGGAGAGGGGGGCTGGCCGTCAGGGTTCACCGCGGCTCTGGCACAAACCCGGCGACACGGAGGTGGCACGGGCAGGAGCGAACTGGCCGTGTCGGCTTCTCACTTTTTGGATTTTAGAAGGGCATGACATGCCTATATCTGTGTCTCCCCCTCCTTTTACTCCTCCACCTCTTTTATTTTCGCATGACTATATGTACTTGTCACTTTTCCATGTGTTAGTTATGTCTTCTGAGCAGTTTGTCAGCTTTTGGACACCTTTGAAGGTGTTTTCTATGTGTTTCTATGTGTTTTTGTTTGCCTGCCATTGGTTTTAACGTTGTTCGAAGGTGTTCGACGAACAGTTCGACGAACAGTTCGGCGAACACACGGGTGTTCGACGAACCGAACCGAACTCGAACACTACGGGGGTGGCTCAACACTAATCATTACAACATTTATCATAGCACTTCGGACTCCAAGACTTAATCACATTAGTAGACCAGTCCAACAAAGGATTGTGCAGTTTTAACCAAGGCAATCCTAGAACAACTGGAGAGGGCAAATTATCCAAAACAACCAAGTCCAAAATTTCTTGGTGAACACCATTGATAGTGAGAGGAAATGCAGCAGTCTTGTGAGTAATACATTTCAAAGGAGTGTTATCAATTACAACCACAGAAATAGGAGATGACAAAGGTTTGGATTTCAATTTAAGTTTTTAAGTGTTGAACCACAATCCACAAATACCTGAAATTCAATCAAATCTCCCTGCAGAGTAGTACACCCAGAAAGGAACACTCCTGCAGAGCGTAAACAAGCTATACGAGCGTAACTGACCTTTTTTTTTTTCTTTACTTAAACGACGCTCACAATACTTAATCAAATGATCAGCTTTACCACAATAAAGACACAAACCTTCGGCGAATCTCCGATCTCTTTCTTGAGAACGGAGTGACGTCGCCCCAACCTCCATTGGTTCTCCGCTGTCAGAGCAGATTTTCTGGAAACTAGGACCTGAAGTTACAGGAGTTTTTACATCATTGACCCTGGACCTTATTCTCCTGTCCACACGAACAGCTAACTGCATAGCTTCCTGCAGAGTCTCAGTTGCAGGGAATGCAATTAGCAAATCCTTAACCCTTTCACTCAGACCAGCAAGAAATAAACTTTTCAGCGCAGAATCATTCCATTTAACTTCTGAGGCCCATCTCCTAAAATGTGTGCAATAAATTTCAACATCATCTGACCCCTGATTCAAACATCTAAGTTCTGATTCAGCAGATGAGATTCGATCAGGATCGTCATATAATAGCCCCATAGCAGAAAAAAATTCTTCAACAGAACTTAAACACGGATCATTAGGTTGGAGAGAAAAGGCCCACCCCTGTGGTTCTTTGCGCAAAAGTGACATAATAAAACCAATGCGCTGTGATTCATTCCCAGAGGACCTCGGTCTCAAACGAAAATATAACAAACAAGCATTTTTAAAGGAAAAAAAATCTTGCTGTTTACCATAAAAAATATCAGGCAGTCCTACCTTGGGTTCGACAAAATGCGCTCCAGGACAGGTACTCACGTGTTGGTGAAGCTCGGCCACCTCCAGAGACAATCCCTGCAGGCATTGAGCCAACTCCTGGATGGAAAACATACTGATCCCCGTATTTCTTTCCTTTTAGTTTTTTTTTTTTGGGCTGGATTAATGTTATGATCTGCAACATAAACTAAGGAAAGATAGGGAAAGCTGTCCCTACAGTAAGACTAAGCTGAATCCCTATGATGTAGCGGGCTGCCTGTTCCTTGTGAACAGACCCGCCTTCGTCCTTGGCTAGTCTAAACGGAGACCTATAGAATAAAGGGAGGGGTCCCTAAAAGAACTAAGGTCTGGGACAAAAACGATACACCTCCTAACAGAAGTTGTTGCAGAGCAAAAAGACAAACTGACAAAAAGGACTAGAGGTCCCAGAGGACCAAGCAAACTGACAGAGATAGGCACCGAAGCAACTGGCTAGAAAGACAGTCTAGAAAACACTGAAGTCCAGCAAAGCCAGAAGGGCGGAGCTGGAATATATAGGCAGCTGGTAACCGGAGGTCGTGGTGCCCATGTAACTGGAAGTATTATCTGCTATCCAATTAATAACCTGTTCACACTGATCAAATCTCAATACTGGTGTTGTAGTGTGCTTCCCTAGTAATTCGGTCAAGAAGTGGGAGCGAGAAGATGTGGCTGTTGGTTGTGGCACATTTTCACCTTGGCCACAGACTCGTCCTCTACACGCACCATCACCAGAACGTCCAGTTCCACGTCCCTTGCCACGTGCCTTGCCTATTAAAAATGAAGTAAAATAGCTTACACTCGCACTATCAATGGAAAAAGGGTAACAAAAAGGAGATTAGAACCGTGGAAGAGGAAAACCACAGTTCTATTTGTCTGGCCTACATCAGACTCTTTTAAACAGATATATTGGTGTCTGACCAGTCAGGGAGACATTATTACAGGTTTTTTTTTACGGCAAAAAAATGCCAAAAACAGGATAATACAGAGATTTGAACCGTGGAACTGCAAAACCACAGTTATAGTTATGTGGCATCCATCAGACTCTTTTAAACAGATATATTGGTGTCTCACCAGTCAGGGAGACACTATTACTGTTTTTTTTTACGGCAAAAAATGCCAAAAACAGGATAATACAGAGATTTGACCTGTGGAACTGCAAAACCATAGTTCTATTTTTCTGGCCTACACCAGACTCTTTTAAACAGATATATTGGTGTCGGACCAGTTAGGGAGACACTATTACTGTTTTTTTTTACGGCAAAAAATGTCAAAAACAGGATAATACAGAGATTTGACCCGTGGAACTGCAAAACCACAGTTCTATTTTTCTGGCCTACACCAGACTCTTTTAAACAGATATATTGGTGTCTGACCAGTCAGGGAGACACTATTACAGATTTTTTATGGCAAAAATTGCCAAAAACAGTATGATACAGAGATTTGACCCGTGGAACTGCAAAACCACAGTTATAGTTATGTGGCATACACCAGACTATTTTAAACATATATATTGGCGTCTGACCAGTCAGGGAGACACTATTACAGTTTTTTTACGGCAAAAAATGCCAAAAACAGGATAATACAGAGATTTGACCTGTGGAACTGAAAAACCACAGTTCTATTTTTCTGGCCTACACCAGACTCTTTTAAACAGATATATTGGTGTCTCAACAGTCAGGGAAACACTATTACTGTTTTTTTTCACGACAAAAAATGCCAAAAACAGGATAATACAGAGATTTGACCCGTGGAACTGCAAAACCACAGTTCTATTTTTCTGGCCTACGCCAGACTCTTTTAAACAGATATATTGGTGTCTGACCAGTCAGGGAGACACTATTACAGTTTTTTTTATGGCAAAAAATACCAAAAACAGGATAATAGATTTGACCCGTGGAACTGCAAAACCACAGTTATAGTTATGTGGCGTACACCAGACTCTTTTAAACATATATATTGGTGTCTGACCAGTCAGGGAGACACTATTACAGTTTTTTTTATGGCAAAAAATACCAAAAACAGGATAATACAGAGATTTGACCTGTGGAACTGCAAAACCACAGTTCTATTTTTCTGGCCTACACCAGACTCTTTTAAACAGATATATTGGTGTCTCACCAGTCAGGGAGACACTATTACTGTATTTTTTTACGGCAAAAAATGCCAAAAACAGGATAATACAGAGATTTGACCTGTGGAACTGAAAAACCACAGTTCTATTTTTCTGGCCTACACCAGACTCTTTTAAACAGATATATTGGTGTCTCACCAGTCAGGGAGACACTATTACTGTTTTTTTTTTACGACAAAAAATGCCATAAACAGGATAATACAGAAATTTGACCGGTGGAAATGCAAAACCACAGTTATAGTTATGTGGCGTACAGCAGACTCTGTTAAACAGATATATTAGTGTCTGACCAGTCAGTGAGACACTATTACAGTTTTTTTTTACGGCAAAAAATGCCAAAAACAAGATAATACAGAGATTGAACATGTGGAACTGCAAAAGCATAGTTCTATTTTTCTGGCCTACACCAGACTCTTTTAAACAGATATATTGGTGTCTGACCAGTCAGGGAGACACTGTTACAGTTTTTTTTTACGGCAAAAAATAACAAAAACAGGATAATACAGAGATATGACCCGTGGAACTGCAAAACCACAGTTCTATTTTTCTGGCCTACGCCAGACTCTTTTAAACAGATATATTGGTGTCTGACCAGTCAGGGAGACACTATTACAGTTTTTTTTTATGGCAAAAAATGCCAAAAACAGGATAATAGATTTGACCCGTGGAACTGCAAAACCACAGTTATAGTTATGTGGCGTACACCAGACTCTTTTAAACATATATATTGGCGTCTGACCAGTCAGGGAGACAGTATTACAGTTTTTTTATGGCAAAAAACACCAAAAACAGGATAATACAGAGATTTGACCCGTGGAACTGCAAAACCACAGTTCTATTTTTCTGGCCTACACCAGACTCTTTTAAACAGATATATTGGTGTCTGACCAGTCAGGGAGACACTATTATTGTTTTTTTTTATGGCAAAAAATGCCAAAAACAGGATAATACAGAGATTTGAACCGTGGAACTGCAAAACCACAGTTCTATTTTTCTGGCCTACACCAGGCTCTTTTAAACAGATATATTGGTGTCTGACCAGTCAGGGAGACACTTTTACTGTTTTTTTTAAGGCAAAAAATGCCAAAAACAGGATAATACAGAGATTTGACCCGTGGAACTGCAAAACCACAGTTCTATTTTTCTGGCTTACACCAGACTCTTTTAAACAGATATATTGGTGTCTGACCAGTCAGGGAGACACTATTACAGTTTTTTTTTAAGGCAAAAAATGCCAAAAGCAGGATAATACAGAGATTTGAACCGTGGAGCTGCAAAACCACAGTTCTATTTTTCTGGCCTACACCAGACTCTTTTAAACAGATATATTGGTGTCTGACCAGTCAGGGAGACACTATTACTGTTTTTTTTATGGCAAAAAATGCCAAATGCAGGATAATACAGAGATTTGACTCGTGGAACTGCAAAACCACAGTTATAGTTATGTGGCGTACACCAGACTCTTTTAAACCGATATATTGGTGTCTGACCAGTCAGGGAGACACTATTACTGATTTTTTACGGCAAAAAATGCCAAAAACAGGATAATACAGAGATTTGACCCGTGGAACTGCAAAACCACAGTTCTATTTTTCTGGCCTACACCAGACTCTTTTAAACAGATATATTGGTGTCTGACCAGTCAGGGAGACACTATTACAGTTTTTTTTATGGCAAAAAATGCCAAAAGCAGGATAATACAGAGATTTGACCCGTGGAACTGCAAAACCACAGTTATAGTTATGTGGCGTACACCAGACTCTTTTAAACAGATATATTGGTGTCTGACCAGTCAGGGAGACACTATTACAGTTTTTTTTTATGGCAAAAAATGCCAAAAAACAGGATAATTCATAGATTTGACCCTTGGAACTGCAAAACCACAGTTCTATTTTTCTGGCCTACACCAGACTCTTTTAAACAGATATATTGGTGTCTGACCAGTCAGGGAGACATTATTACAGGGTTTTTTTTGCGGCAAAAAATGCCAACAACAGGATAATACAGAGATTTGACCCATGGAACTGCAAAACCACAGTTCTATCTTTCTGGCCTACACAAGACTCTTTAAAACAGATATATTGGTGTCTGACCAGTCAGGGAGACACTATTACAGTTTTTTTTTACGGCAAAAAATGACAAAAACAGGATAATACAGAGATTTGACCCGTGGAACTGCAAAACCACAGTTCTATTTTTCTGGCCTACACAAGACTCGTTTAAACAGATATATTGGTGTCTGACCAGTCAAGGATACACTATTACAGTTTTTTTTACAGCAAAAAATGCCAAAAACAGGATAATACAGAGATTTTACCCGTGGAACTGCAAAACCGCAGTTATAGTTATGTGGCGTACACCAGACTCTTTTAAACAGATATATTGGTGTCTGACCAGTCAGGGAGACACTATTACAGTTTTTTTTTATGGCAAAAAATGCCAAAAAACAGGATAATACAGAGATTTGACCCGTGGAACTGCAAAACCACAGTTATGTGGTGTACACCAGACTCTTTTAGGCTGAGTTCACACGATGCGTTTTTAATGCGTTTCCGCGGCGTTTTTGCAGTTGCGTAAACGCCGCGGAAACGCATGAAAAACGCATGGTAGAAGGGCAGCAATGTTCCCCAATTGAAATCCGCATGTGCTGTGCCCATGATGCGGATTTTTCCGCAGCGTAAACGCTGCGCTCAAAGATCCGCAGCATGTCAATTAATTTTGCGGAAACGCTGCTTCTTTGGCGCCATTGACTTGCATTAGACCGCATGGAATCCGCATCACTGTACAGTCATGGCCCAAAGTATTGAGAATGAGACAAATAGTAATTTTTCCAAAGTTTACTGCTTCATTTTTTGTAATGGCAATTAGCATATACTCCTGAATGTCAAAGAGTGATCAGCTTAACAGCAATTACTGTACTTGCAAAGTCAATATTTGCCCAGAAAATGAACTTTAACCCCCAAAACACATTTCAACATCATTGCAGTCCTGCCTTAAAAGGAGCAGCTAACATCGTTTTAGTGATTGATCCATTAACACAGGTGTGGGTGTTGATGAGGACAGGGCTGGCGATCAATCAGTCATGATTAAGTAAGAATGACATCACTGGACACTTTAAAAGGAGGCTGGTTCTTGGTATCATTGTTTCTCTTCAGTTAACCATGGTTATCTCTAAAGAAACACGTGCAGCCATCATTGCACTGCACAAAAATGGCCTAACAGGGAAGAGTATCGCAGCTACAAAGATTGCACCTCAGTCAACAATCTATGGCATCATCAAGAACTTCAAGGAGAGAGCTTCCATTGTTGTCAAAAAGGCTCCAGGGCGGCCAAGAAAGACCAGCAAGCGCCAGGACCGTATCTTAAAACTGTTTCAGCTGTGGGATCGGACTACCAGCAGTGCCAAGCTTGCTCAGGAATGGCAGCGGCTGGTGTGAGTGCTTCTGCACGCACTGTGAAGCGGAGACTCTTTGAGCAAGGGCTGGTTTCAAGGAGGGCAGCAAAGAAGCCAATTCTCTCCAGAAAAAACATCAGGGACCGACTGATATTCTGCAAAAGGTACAGGGAGTGGACTGCTGAGGACTGGGGCAAAGTCATTTTCTCTGATGAATCCCCTTTTCGATTGTTTGGGACATCTGGAAAACAGCTTATTTGGAGAAGAAGAGGTGAGCGCTACCACCAGTCTTGTCTCATGCCAACTGTAAAGCATCCTGAAACCATTCATGTGTGGGATTGCTTCTCAGCCAAGGGAATCGGCTCACTCACAGTCTTGCCTAAAAACACAGCCATGAATAAAGAATGGTACCAGAATGTCCTCCAAGAGCAACTTCTCCCAACCGTCCAAGAGCAGTTTGGCGCCCAACAATGCCTTTTACAGCATGATGGAGCACCTTGCCATAAAGCAAAGGTGATAACTAAATGGCTCATGGAACAAAACATAGAGATTTTGGGTCCATGGCCTGGAAACTCCCCAGATCTTAATCCCATTGAGAACTTGTGGTCAATCATCAAGAGACGGGTGGACAAACAAAAACCAACAAATTCTGGCAAAATGCAAGCATTGATTATGTAAGAATGGACTGCTATCAGTCAGGATTTGGTCCAAAAGTTGATTGAGATCATGCCAGGGAGAATTACAGAGGTCTTGAAGAAGAAGGGGCAACACTGCAAATATTGACTTGCTGCATTAACTCATTCTAACTGTCAATATAACCTATTGGTACTCATAATATGATTGCAATTATATTTCTATATGTGATATAAACATCAGACAAACACTAATAAAAACCAGAGGCCAGCAGATCATGTGAAAATATAATTTTGGTGTCATTCTCAAAACTTTTGGCCATGACTGTATATGTTGATGCGCTTTTCATGCGGTCTAATGTGCGGATGGTACCCGGGTGTGGATGAGAGGACTCTCATCCAGACCCAGGTACCATTAAAAAAAAAAGAATAAAATAAAAAATATATATATACTCACCTTCTGACGGCCCGCGCAGCACTCCTGCTTGGTTCTCGGCACTTCGCGGTTGAATGAAGAAGGACCTTCGCTGACGTCAGAGTCATGACGGGTCACGTGACGCTGACGTTGGCAGGTCCTTCAGTCTTCACTGCCGGTAGCCGGGACCGAGCGAAGCTGGACACCGGGGGCCATCAGAGGGTAAGGTATATATTTATTTTTTATTTTTTGACATTCACACACTATATAAATCCATGCCGGTTGCATGGATTTATATAGTGTGAAGTTGACAAGCACTTTCCAAGTGATGCTAAAATCGCTTGGGAAGCGCTTGTCAACCCGCATGCGGAAATGAAAGTGAAGACCTCTTCATTTCCGCATGTCCCCGGCAGGAAACCGCATGTACAATCCGCATGCGTTTTTTCCTGCCAGGGAGATGCAGAAATGCTCAGGAAAAAATCCTGAGCATTTCTGCATCATGTGCACATACCCTTAAACAGATATATTGGTGTCTGACCAGTCAGGGAGACGCTATTACAGTTTTTTTATGGCAAAAAATGCCAAAAACAGGATAATGCAGAGATTTGACCCGTGAAACTGCAAAACCACAGTTTTCTTTTTCTGGCCTACACCAGACTCTTTTAAACAGATATATTGGTGTCGGACCAGTCAGGGAGACACTATTACAGGCTTTTTTTTACGGCAAAAAATGCCAAAAACAGGATAATACAGAGATTTGACCCGTGGAACTGCAAAACCACAGTTCTATTTTTCTGGCCTACACCAGACTCTTTTAAACAGATATATTGGTGTCTGAACAGTCACAGACACACTCAATTTTTTTGGGAGGGGGAGGAAATGGCAAAAGGTTAGTAAGCCGGGTATTTGTACAGTCTGACTGAGGGAAAAAAAAAAACAACAGGATTTAGATGAAAAATATTATAATTTTTCCTGGCCCCTGAGACCGGGTGATAAGTCTAGCAATTTGACAAACAGGAGCAGATAGTACTGTAATGCAGCGTTTGCTGGTATAACCACTGCATCTTCTATACAGCCTGCCTGCCTGCCTGATATCTGGGATGGATATTAGTCCTGAGAAGGACTGTTTGTTTGATTTGGCAGCCTTTAGAGACCCTACACTACATATTTCGCACTATATATCTCTCCCTAACTCAGCAGCACTGACTACATTGGCTGTCCGGAGCAACTGTGTTCAAGATGGCGGCGCCCAGTTTTAAATACTCGAGGTGACGCTGTGCGGCCAGCCAATCACTGTAATGCCCACAAACTACATGGCTGCGGCATTACAGTGACTGGCTGGCAATCCCTGCATGTTCATTGGCTCTGTAAAGAGCGCCAAACGTGCAGGGTGGAGACCCGAGCTCCCGCCCGAGTAATCCGGAAATGCTCGGTGCTCGCCGAACATCCCGAATAGCGTGATGCTCGGTCGAGTAACAAGCAGTGTCGAGCATGCTCGCTCAACACTAGTAACGACAAATTCCCATTAGAAAGGAGAGAGTCTGCTATACAGTTATAGGGTATACAGTGAGTCCAACGGCTGACCAATTTTAGGAAAAACCCCACTAAGAATTTAAAGACACACAGAGCAGGGCCACAGTAACAAGTATGACATGTTCCCATTAGTAAGGAGATGGTCTGCTATACAGTTATAGGGTATGCAGTAACTCCAACGGCTGACCAATTTTAGGAAAAACCCCACTAAGAACATAAAGACACATAGAGCAGGGTCACAGTAACAAGATACGACATGTTCCCATTAGAAAGGAGAGGGTCTGCTATACAGTTATAGGGTATGCAGTGAGTCCAACGGCTGACCAAATTTAGGAAAAACACCACTAAGAAATTAAAGACTCATAGAGCAGGGCCACAGTAATGACAAATTCCCATTAGAAAGGAGAGGGTCTGCTATACAGTTATAGGGTATGCAGTGAGTCCAGCGGCTTACCAAATTTAGGAAAAATCCCACTAACAATTTAAAGAGACATAGAGCAGGGCCACAGTAACAACAAATTCCCATTAGAAAGGAGTCTCCCATAGTTTTGGCCTATGCAGTGAATGCAACGGCTGCCAAAAATTTGGAGGCACTTCAATGCCCCTTGGAAGAGACGTGGAGGGCCTCATAAAAAAATGTTCCCATTAGAAAGGAGCCAGCCTCCTATACTTGTAATGCCCATGCACTAAATGTATGGGATGACAAACATTTCCCATGCGGGGTATACATGAACATACTGTATAAAAAATTTTTTTTACGGGCATCATAAACACCCTTTAAAAAAATTATGTGGGTGTTGCATCATGGACCACGGTCACCCTGGTGATATGGAGGTGGAGGATAGGAGAAGGAGGAGGACAAGAGCAAATTGCCAAAATCAGGAAGCATATTCCCATGTGTGGGTGTGAAAAGGTGCATGGAAATACACCTCCCAAGAAAAGACACTGGATTTGAGTTTGTTACGCTACTATCATTCGGTGGTGTTGAGAAGTCTGGCCCAATCCAGCCCTTGTTCATTTTTATAAGAGTCAGCCTGTCAGCATTTTCAGTTGACAGGTAGATGCGCTTATCAGTTATAATTCCGGCACTAAAATCCCGCTCTGATAAAACGCTGGCGTCAGGGCAGGCCAGGACCTCCAAGGCATAGAGAGCCAGTTCATTCCACGTATCCAGCTTGGATATCCAATAATTATAAGGCACAGCGGAATCACGGAGGATGTTGGCACGGTCGGCAAGGTACTCCCTCAGCATCTTCCCAAACTTTGCACTCCTTGTGAGAGTACCCTGTGCCTCAGGGCCTGTGCGATGGGAGGGTCTGAGTAAACTTTCCCAGAACTTTGACAGTGTTCCCCTGCCTCAGCTGGATTGAAGTTGTGTCTCTCTCGCCTGTACTCCTTGGTTGTCCAGTGAAGTGTGCCCTCTGCCGCCAGTGTTTTCAGATGGGAATTTTTTTAATAGTTCCACAACAAGGGCCTTCTGGTACAGCCCCATTTTTGTAGACCTGTCCGCCTCAGGAATAAGAGATATAAAATTCTCCTTGTAGCGTGGGTCTAGAAGTGTCACCAACCAGTAATGACTGTCACCCAAAATTTTGAGAACGCGAGGGTCATGGGAAAGGCAGCATAACATAAACTCAGCCATGCGTGCCAGACTACTAACAGGCAAGACCTCCATGTCCTCACCAAGAGGATGACTGACCATGCTCTCCTCCTTCTCCTCTCTGTCCTCTGGCCATCCACGCTGAACAGACGGTATGACAGCTGTGCAGGTAGTACCATCTATAGTGCATGAAACTAGCTCCTGTCCTTCCTCCTCCTCCTCTTCCTCATTGTTATAAAATCCACTTTGGGATGAGATGAGGCTTGGCTGTGTGTAATCACCCTGTATGTGTTAGAACTCTCCTGTTAGGTTTTTTCTATCTTGCTGGTCACATGACCTTTTTTGCCTATTTAATCCTGCTCCGCCCTCCTGGCCATGCTGGACTTCAGTGTAATTTCTACTCTTGAGCTAGCCTGGTGCTTTGTACCTTTCTCAGTCAGTTTTGCTAGGTCTTCGGACCTCTATGTTCTATGTTGTTTGTTTGTCTTTTTACTGCTACAATTTCTGCTAGGAGGTGTCCATCTTTCTCCCAGTCCCTAGTTCTTGTAGGGATCCCCTCCTCATATCTATAGGTCTTCGTTCAGACTAGCCGAGGACTTTAGCGGGTCTGATCGCAGGATCAGGTTCCCCGTTACATCATAGGGATCCAGTTTAGTTCTATTGTAGGGACAGATCTCCTGTCTTTCCTTAGTGCTTGTAGCAGATCATAACAGTAAGTCCAGCCAAAAAAAAAAATTTCTCTAAGGAAAGACTTCCAGTTTCCATCATGGTGTCGGTTCAGGATTTGGCTCAACGCCTGCAGGGACTCTCTCTGGAGGTGGCCGAGCTCCAACAACAAGTGAGTAGCTGTTCTGGAGCGCATTTTGTGGAGCCAAAGGTACGATTGCCTGATTTATTTTTTGGTGAACAACAAGATTTTTTTTCCTTTAAAAATGCTTGTTTGCTGTATTTTCGTTTGAGACCCAGATCCTCTGGTGATGAATCACAGCGCATAGGGTTCATAATGTCACTTTTGCGCAAAGAACCTCAGGAATGGGCCTTTTCTCTCCAACCTAGTGATCCGTGCTTTAGATCAGTGGATAGTTTTTTTTCTGCTTTGGGGTTGTTGTATGATGATCCTGATCGTGTCTCATCAGCTGAGTCTGAGTTAAGACATTTGAGGCAGGGATCAGGTAATGTGGAAAATTATTGTACTCACTTCCGTCGGTGGTCTGCTCAGGTGGGGTGGAACGATTCAGCTTTGAAAAGTTGGTTTCTTGCTGGGCTAGGTGAAAGGGTTAAGGATCTGCTGATTGCTTATCCTACACCTGGAAACTTGCAGGAGGCAATGCAATTAGCTATACGGGTGGACAGGAGACTGCGTGCAAGGGTTAATGAGAGTAAATCCTCTGCCATGTCAGCTCCGAGTCTTGAGAGGGTCTGTACTGACATTGGAGAGCCGATGGAGATTGGGGCGATGTCACCCCGCTCTCAGGAAAAAGACCGCAGGTTTTCTGAAGGTTTGTGCTTTTATTGCGGTGGATCTGACCATTTCATTAAGAACTGTGTGCTTCGTATGAACAAAGAAAAAAAAAAAATGTCAGTTACGCCCATATAGCCTATTTAAACACTAAGGGTGTATTTCTTTCTGCTACTACTGCAGCTCAGGAAGAATTAATTGAATTTCGGGTATTTGTGGATTGTGTTTCTACTCTGAATGTGATTGATAGGGGATTCTTGGAAAACTTAAATTAAAACCCAAACCTTTGTCATCCCCTATTTCCGTGGTTTCTGTCAATGGCTCTCCCTTGAAAGGTGTTACTCACAAGGTTTATAAATTTCCCCTCACTATTAATGGTATTCACCAAGACAATTTGGATTTGGTGGTATTAAATAATTTGCCTTCTCCAGTAGTTTTGGGGTTACCCTGGTTAAAATTGCACAATCCTGTACTGGATTGGTCTACCAATGAAATTAAGTCATGGAGCCCTAAGTGTTATGACAAGTGTTGTAACGGGCGCATTGCTGCTGTGGAAAGAGGGGAATTACCTGTACCTATTCAGGATTTTTGGAAAGTTTTTTCTGAGGAGGAGTCGCAGATTTTGCCTCCCCATAGAGACTTTGATTGTACCATTGAATTTGTCCCTGGAGCGACTCTTCCTAAAAGTCGTTTATTTAATCTTACTATTCCTGAGAGAAAGGCTTTGGAGGAATACATACAGACGAGCTTGGCCGCCGATCATATCAGACCTTCTAAGTCACCTGTGGCTGTTGGATTTTTTTTTGTTAAAAAAAAGGACGGCGGTTTACGTCCTTGTCTGGACTTTCGTGAGATTAATAAAATTACTGTACGCAAACCCTACCCACTGCCATTGATTCCTGATTTGTTTAACCAGTTAGTGGGGGCCAAGTGGTTCTCTAAAATTGATCTCTGGGGGGTATACAATTTGTTGCACATGAAGGAGGGTGATGAATGGAAGACTGCTTTTAACACTCCTGTGGGTCATTTTGAGAATCTGGTTATGCCTTTTGGTCTTACCAATGCACCAGCATTTTTTCAGAATCTTATTAATGACATCCTTAGACCTTTGATCGGCAAAAATGTGGTTGTGTATTTGGATGACATTTTGATTTATTCGCCGGATCTAGAGTCTCATTGGCGGAGCGTACGTGCGGTATTACAGTTATTAATTGACAATTCGCTTTTTGCTAAGCTAGAGAAATGTGAGTTCGCTGTACAGAGAATTAGTTTTTTGGGCTGCATTATCTCCAGCAAGGGCTTTGAGATGGACCCGGTGAAAGTTCAAGCTGTGCAGGAATGGCCTAGGCCTATTGGTTTGAAATCGATACAGAGGTTTTTGGGTTTCGCCAATTATTACATAAAATTCATTAAAACATTTTCTATTATTGTTAAACCACTGACCAATCTCACCAGGAAAGGTGCTAATACGGTTCAGTGGACTACTGAGGCCATTGAAGCTTTTGTGTTTCTAAAGGAGAGGTTCAGCTCTGCCCCATCCTTATGCAGCCTGATGTGACTAAGCCGTTTTTGGTTGAAGTTGATGCTTCTTCTGTGGGGGTCGGTGCGGTGTTGTCTCAGGAAAACAAGGATGGAGTACATCCTTGTGCCTTTTTTCCAAAAAATTTTCTGAGACTGAACTTAATTACGATATTGGTAATCGGGAATTGCTGGCGATTAAACTCGCATTTGAACACTGCCATCATCTCTTGGAAGGTGCTGAATTTCCCATTCAGGTTTTCACTGATCATAAAAATCTGATCTATCTTGATGCTGCCAAGCGCTTGAATTCCCGTCAGGCTAGGTGGGCACTTTTTTTCTCGCGGTTTCATTTTTCCGTTACTTACATCCCGGGTACCAAGAATGTTAAAGCTGATGCTTTGTCTCGCAGCTTTTCTCCCATGGTCGGTGCTGAGGAGGAGGAGAGCATATTACAAGAAGGTGTTGTGATTGCTGCATTGGACTCCGTTTTGGAAGATGAGATTCTTAAAGCACAGGAGGATGCCCCATCTAACACTCCCCATGGGAGGTTGTTTGTGCCTAGGACCTTTAGGAGAGATTTGTTTGTGGAGTGTCATGAGTCTCGGTTGGCAGGTCATCCAGGAATTTCTGAGACCAAGAGACATGTGGGTCGCAGTTTTTGGTGGCCTGGAAGGCAGAAGGAAGTCATTAAGTGGGTGCGTCAATGTACTGTATGTGCTAGATCTAAGTCTTCACATACTCCTGCTGCGGGGTTGCTTTGCCCTCTGGAGGTTCCTAGTGCACCTTGGACACATCTGGCTATGGACTTTATTACTGACCTTCCCCCCTCTGAGGGTTTCACGGTCATCTGGGTGGTCGTGGACCATTTTAGCAAGATGTGTCACTTGGTTCCCTTCATCAAATTGCCCTGCGCTAAGACACTCGCTAAGGCCTTTGTCAAGGAAATTGTCAGACTCCATGGCATTCCTACTGACATTGTTTCTGATAGGGGACCTCAGTTCGTGGCTCGTTTTCGGCGTGCCTTTTGTGACAGGTTGGGAGTTCACTTGTCATTTTCATCTGGATATCATCCTGAGTCTAATGGCCAGACAGAAAGGAAGAACCAGGATGTTGAGCAGTTCTTGCGTTGTTTTGTGGCAGACAATCGAGAGGGGTGGTCTGAGTTTCTGCCACTTGCTGAATTTGCTCTTAACAACCATACATCCTCTTCTGCTGGGTGTTCGCCTTTTTTTGTTGTTCTGGGAGGCATCCGTCTTTTGGGTCATTCTCCAAATTGGTATCGGCTGTGCCTGAGGAGGAGAGTTTTTCCGGTAATTTGGAGAGAGTTTGGACGGATGTGCGTGGTAATGTTCAGGAGGCTAACAAAAAATCTAAGAGGTACTTTGATAGGAAACGGCAAGAGGTTTTGTTTGCTATTGGTGACATGGTTTGGTTGTCCTCTAAGAATCTGCGGTTGAGGATTCCTTCTAAAAAATTGGGTCCCAAGTTTGTAGGGCCCTTTAAGGTGCTTCAGGTAGTTAACCAATCTGCTGTTAGGTTGGAGGTTCCCACCTCCTGGAAGATTAATCCGGTGTTTCATGTTTCTCTATTGAAAAAAGCTGATGTATCTAATAGAGACACCACTGCCACTGTTCCTCCGGTGGTGGAGGACGGGGAATATGAAATTTCCCGCATTCTGGGTTCTAGACGGTATAGAGGGAGTTTACAGTATCTCGTCGCTTGGAAGGGTTTCGGTCCCGAGGATAACTCATGGGTGAGGGCGGATGATGTTTCTGCTTCCAGACTTGTCAGAGCATTTCACAAGAGGTTTCCTGATAAGCCTGGGCCTAGGGGATCCGGAGGATCCTCATAGAAGAGGGGATACTGTTAGAACTCTCCTGTTAGGTTTTTTCTATCTTGCTGGTCAAATGACCTTTTTTGCCTATTTAATCCTGCTCCGCCCTCCTGGCCATGCTGGACTTCATTGTAATTTCTACTCTTGAGCTAGCCTGGTGCTTTGGACCTTTCTCAATCAGTTTTGCTAGGTCTTCGGACCTCTATGTTCTATGTTGTTTGTTTGTCTTTTTACTGCTACAATTTCTGCTAGGAGGTGTCCATCTTTCTCCCAGTCCCTAGTTCTTGTAGGGATCCCCTCCTCATATCTATAGGTCTTCGTTCAGACTAGCCGAGGACTTTAGCGGGTCTGATCGCAGGATCAGGTTCCCCGTTACATCGTAGGGACCCAGTTTAGTTCTATTGTAGGGACAGATCTCCTGTCTTTCCTTAGTGCTTGTAGCAGATCATAACAGTATGGTTTCCATCTCATTGTCCTCTGCCTGCAATGCATCCTCTTTGATTGTGAGCAGAGAGTGTTTCAGAAGACAGAGAAGCGAGATGGTGATGCTAATTATGGCGTCATCGCCGCTCACCATCTTGGTGGAGTCCTCAAAGTTTTGGAGGATGGTACATATTTCTGACATCTATTTCCACTCTTGAGGTCTTATGTGTGGAGTCTGAACTGAATACCGATGGCCTTGCTGATGCTGGTACTCAACAACTGCCCTCTTCTGCTCACAAATCCTTCCCAACATCTGCAGTGTAGAGTTCCATCTCGTGGGGACATCACACACCAATCTATGAGCAGGCAGCTGCAAACACTGCTGAAACACGGCATGGGCGGCGGAAGCTATAGGTGACTTTCAAAAATGGGCACACAGGCGGCGTACTTTAACAAGCAGATCCGGCAGCTCCGGGTAGGATTTGAGAAACCGCTGAACCACGAGGTTAAGCACATGGGCCAGGCATGGTATGTGTGTGAGATCGCCTCGCCTCAGAGCCGCCACCAGGTTCCGGCCATTGTCACACACAACCATGCCTGGCTGTAGGTTCAGCGGTGTGAGCCACAGATCTGCCTGCTCTTTCAGAGCTGTCCACAACTCTTCAGCATTGTGCGGTTTGTCACCTAAGCATATTAGCTTCAGCACAGCCTGTTGCCACTTGGCCGAGGCAGTGTTGCAGTGCTTCCAGCTTGTGACTAATGTGGTCATTTCGGAGATTGAGGCTGAAGAGGAGGTGGAGGCTTAGGAGGATGAGGTGCAGGAGTTGTAGACCGTGGTGCAACCCTGATTGACCTAGGGCCCGCAATCCTTGGCGTTGGGAGGACGTGATGCTGGCCTGGCAGGTGGTGCAAATGTCCTTTTTGGGGTTATCGGCAGAGTCTTTAAAAAACAACCAGACTCGGGAAGATCTAACAGGTGTACTGATAACTTCCTTCGTGTTGGTGTTACATGGAATGGTTGCCTGCCTTCTGTCTGCGGCCAACACACTCCACCTCTTGTGACACTTTCCCACAGTCGCCTTTGTGTGACCGTGGCAGCTCAAATATTTGGGCATCGCTACACGCGATTTCCACTTGCCCCGCTTCACGTGGACCGGGCGTGAGGCTCGAATCTATAAATGGAAAAGTGAACAGCTCTTCAGAGTGTCCAAGTGTGGGATCATTTGTCTCCGGGCACACGGCATGGTGGGAGGAAGGAGGATCAGGGTGAGGAATATGGGATCCAGACTCACGGCTATTGAGACTTGACCATGTGGAAGACAGGGTGGTGGTGGTGGTGGCTAAGTGACTGGAAGCATTATCCGCTATCCAACCAACAACCTTTTGACACTGCTCTGGGTTCAATAGTGGTGTGCTGTGGTCCCCTAGGAATTGGGACAGGAAGGTCGGGCAAGAAGATGTGGGTGTTTGTTGTGGCACAATTTCAGCTTGCTCACGGCTTTGTCCTCGGCCTCTGCATGCACCATTACCATCACGTCCAGTTCCCCGTCCCTTGCCACTTGCCTTGCCCATTTTAAATGGAGGACAGTATCTTCCACGCTCACTACAAATGACTGAGTTTGGAGCGAACTTATATGTGACCCGTGTGACGGAGAAAACAGAGTTTTAAATACCTGGCCTGTAGGTAAGTAGTTTGAACAGCAAACTGCGGTGAATTGCTTCAATGACACACTAAAGGAAATTTTTAATGGAGGCCAGAAATGGCAGTATTTTCTGACAACGTATATGTGATCCGTTTGACGGAGAAAACATAGTTTTAAAAAGCTGGATTTCTAGTGCTGTAATATGGAAAGGACCTGGCTGTATTCTGCAGTGCCAACAAGCAAATGGCGCAGAAAAACAGTGTTCTCTGGATTGCTTTTTAAGCAAATAATGAGGATAAAGATCCAAAAAAAAAGTATTCCTGCCCCCTGAGACCTGGGCCTTTGTATAGAAACATCTAACAGCAGCAGAAGGTAGAATTGGAATGGAGCCTCTTGTGCTATATGCACTGCAGTCTGCTATATACCCTGCCTGCCTGCCTATATACACTGCCTGCCTGATATATCTGCAGATGGATTAGTTAGTCCTCAAAAGGACTGTTTGTTAAGATGGATGTGTGTAATGTATGTTTTTTCTCCCCACACTACCTAATACACAAGCAAATCTCTCCCTGACGCAGCAGCACCTCTCCCTACACTGTCTGATTCCGAAGTGACTGTGACGAGCATGGCGGCGCCAGGTCTTATATAGACCTGATGACACTGTGCGGCCAGCCAATCACTGTAATGCCACAACCATCATGCCTACGGCATTACAGTGAGTGGCAGGCAATCTGTGCATGGTGATTAGCGCTCTAAAGAGCGCCAAACATGCAGGGAGGGGACCCGAGCTCCCGCCGAGCAACCTCGGAAATACTCAGCGAGCGCCGAGCATCTCGAGCAGTGAGATGCTCGGGCGAGTGTGTCACCCAAGGGGGATATAGGGGACTTGGTACCCGGGCCTTTTACCTTGTTTAGGAGGTCACGGCAGTCGGCTCCCGGGCCCGTACTCTGGGTCTCTCTTTTAAAAGGGGTTTTAGTGTACAGTTTGTCTTGTGACACCACCTGTGGTTTCCGGTAATGGTTACCGGCACTGCTGCAGACCTCCGGGGGTGATGGGATGGCAGCTGGGATGTTTCTGCTCCCCACAGGTGGAGGGGGCCCCCGGGGCAGTGTAGGTTCAGATGGTGGTGATGCTGGGGCTTGTAGTGCAGGAGAGATGGCACAGCAGGAGTAACTGAAGGAAACAGGGGATTCACTTCAGTACCTTTACTGGTGAAGATGTCAGGTATGGTCCAGGGTACTCGGTAGGAAGGGTGCACTTCAGGACTTCTCCTCAGTGAGCGGGTATACGGCCTCCTGGTCCATGTCTCCCTCTCTCTAAGCTCTTGGCCAGCCTGCAACTGGGCCTAGCTTCTGTGTCGTGCTGTTCCTTCACCTGTTGCTTGGTAGTAGGACCTTTTTCTGGCAACCACTATCCCTGGACGCCGGAACCTTCGTGGTTCCTAGTCCTGTCAAGGGTTTAGCTTCAGGTCGACCAGGGACTTGTAGTCCTCCTGGTATGCCGGTGATCCCTACTGGGTATAAAGGACCCTGTAGGCGCGGACCCGGTGTCCGGTTTGTGTCTTGGGGTGAGCCTATGATGCTCCTCTGCCCCTTCAACTCCTCTCTCCTCTCCTCTTTGCCTCCGGCCACACTCGGGGCCCTCAGAACACAGCAGCAGACGTGCTGCGTCTTCACTGCTCTCAGTGGCAGCACACTCTCTGACTGAACAACTAACTGAATTGCCTGGCTCCACCCTCCATATATATATCCCTAACAGGGCTCCCTCTGGTGGTATGAGGTGGAAGCGTGGAGGTGTTTGTTTGTAATGAGGGCCTCTTGTGGAGAAGTCCGTCCATGCACCCTTTTGGGTCCTGTGGTACCTGTTGTAGCAGGGTGCCACACGAGCACCGAGCAGTAGCGAGCATGCTCGCTCATCACTATTAATTGCCAAATATGTTGCTACTTGAAAAATTGCTTTAATGTTATGGTCATGAGGTATCTCCCTTCTAAGCAACCTGCTGTCCATTGCCTGTTGTCAAGACTGATCCATCTACAGATACAGACAAGCAGGACAGATTTCAGGGTGGATTACAAGCTTGATGCTGCTTCTGGCTCTTACATTGACATGGACACAGCACAGTAATAAATCTGCTGGACTTTTATCATGCTTGTCTGATTTTTTTTTTTTATCAGCCATTCACTTGTTACATGCAATTTCGTACTTTTTTATAGCAGATAACAGTATAATTCTAAGTTTCCCACCTCCAGGCGTGTTTCTAAAGTCTTCTGTTTTCTTCTTCACCTTTAATCATCAGCAGTACCATTCTTTCTTCCACTTTGGTGTTTTGTGCAGTGGGAAAGCTGGAATATTTCTGTGCCCCCTGTGAAACAGCCACTGTATTCCAGCTTTCCCATTGCTTTGAGTTCTGATTATTATGTCACTCTTTGGGGTCTTTTTTTTTTTTGCAGAGCCAGGGAAAGTTGTGCTACAGTAGTGCTCACTCTAAAATAGCCAGTGTAAGTCAGCTTTTTCACTGTGTTACATTATATTAAAGGGATTCTCCAGGCATGTGATATTGATAACCATTCCTCATGGCGCAGTTAGGCGGTTGTATAAATTGGACGAGATTAGACCGCAATTCTTAGAATGGCCGCGGCTCTGCCTACCTGAACGAGACAATGGCATAGAAAGATAGGAAGTTATCACACTCGGGTCGGGAGTGCCGCCAGCTTTGTGGTCCAACCTGGGGCCAATATACTCAGCCGCCTGATTACGCCCTAAGGATAGGTCCTTAGACTAGGTCTTCAATATCAGCTTGGTTGGGGACTGACACCTGGGACAAGCGCCGATCATCTGTGTATCAGGCGATCCCAGGTACTGCAGATCAGTTCCTATTCTCCTAAATAATGGCTGATCTGCAGAACTCAGCCACTAGAAATTGAACGTAGCTGTGCAGTGAAGCTCCATTTAATGTTTGCATTCAACTGCTGCTGGAGTTGCTGCACACTTATTGGTGGGAGTGCTGCGTGTCGGACCACCACTGATCTAAAATTCGTCACCTATCCGATTGATAGCTAATCAATATTCTACTCTTAGACAACCTCTTTAATATTACGTAATGCATTGTTGGAAATAATGGAAAGGAAATCAGGGCTGCCAGTGCACATCTGCCGGCACAGTACATGCCTCCTGCTTTTCAGAAAAATGAAAGAAGTGGGAGGATGCAAAAGTCGGAAAATTGCACAGATATCAAGTGCTATATAGTATTGTGCATTTATATCACATTTTAATCCAAAAGACATGTATGCTTTAATCTCACTTCTATCCTCCTGATCTCTCCACCTCCATTAACCTCCTCTGCTTGTTCCTTATTAACCGCTGTCATGCCAACCGCTGCTCATTTTCATTTTGGCAATGACCCTGATTGTGTTACACTGTGATAAAGGAATTGAATTATTCTATATTACCACTTCCTACTACTATATGTCAGAACTTTGATTGTCAGTGAAAGCTGTATTTTGTCTTTTTTTGTGTAATACAGTTTTTTCTGACATTAACAAAGCAAGAAACCCGTTGGCCTGTTGATCATATTGAATATGCTGATGGGCAAGACAAAGGCCGATAACGTTCAGTCCGAACCACAAAAGCAATCAATATGTTCTTGTGATGACTGTCACAGGCCATCCACCCTCCGCCTGGAAAATCATTACTTTCCAGTGTGTCTGTACTGCTAAATAAATCTAGAATTGCTCTAAATGATCCTATTAAATATGTTTCAAATGAACTGGTTATATTGTCCTTTGATGCTGCGTTGGGTTATTTATTTTTCAGAAGCTGAACGTTAATGATAGAAAAAGGTATGCTTATTATGATAGATGATGCTTTATTGGTAGTCTTCTGGAAAGATTGATCTCTAATGAAAGCCGGTCCTGCATTGAACTGATAATTATGATTAAAGAGACATAGCTGGAAGTTTTGTGTCTCCATTAGGCAGAAAAAAAACAGCAGGAAAGCTCATTATACAAGAAATACAGTGCTACTTCCATTAGAAAAATAGAAAGAATGGACAATGACAGTGAGGACTATAGATGCCCATCAATGGTAAAGATGCTTTAGAAAAATGCAGTAGCCCATAACATGTTTCATGATGTCTTTAATCCACTGGATTTCAAACTTGAATCTCCAGGATTTGATAAAGGGGTCTTTGGGGTTCCATATGATTAATGTAAGATCGCTTAGAACACAAATGCTGAGATCCCACTGATTACTACAATAGGAGTCCCTAGCCCCCATTGCAAAGGAGAATGAATGGAGTGGTGGTCCTGCATGCACACCACCCTTTCATTCAATGTCGAACGGACTGACAGAGACACAGTGCCCTTCTTCCATTCTAGTGATCATTGGGGCACCCAGTGATCATGCATTTATCACCTTTCCTGAAGATCAGTTACAAATTTCATTCCAAGGATAATCCCTTTAAAGTTGGACACCGATATAGAACATAACTATTCATATATTTATTTCTAGCATCATCTTTTAGTAATGTCTCTATGTTGTAATAATGTCTCTGAGTTTGGAGGGTCCTTATGTAAAAATGCCTTGAAAGGGTTGTTGACTACTAGGTCAACCCCTTCTTATTCCTCATGTATGGCCCAGTTAAAACAAAAACATTTATAATCACCTCTGGTGCCGGCGCCGTTTCAGCAGTGTCGACACTAGCGTTCCCAGTGCTCACATGAGCCCTGCGCCCAATCAGTGCCGGCTTCACTGGCCCCACTGTGATGGGGTGTGCAACAGGAGCAGGAAGGGACAACAGGCCGATGATCAATCCAACGAGATTTATTGAGGTAGAGAACATAGAACATCAAATATCAATATTGTTCCTTAGAGTCCACAATGAGTCCACACCAAAAAGGGGAACAGTTCCAGTGGCGCCACCCGGCAATCCGACGCCAGGGAAAAGGCAGAAATAATCTTGGGATGAGTTTTATGGATCCAAAAGATGAGGGACACAACACAATCCCATGTGGCAGCTTCTAACCATCCACACACGGGCACCAGGATCTCGCCTCAGCGTAAGATCCTAGCCCTTTGCACGGCAGCACACAACTGACTGGCCAAAACCATGTGTCTATTGTTTTGTGTCCTGGGATCAGCCCATTGATGGGGGAGGATTCCCACCTCCTTTTGAACATGTGGCTACCTTGAGCAGTTTCCAGAAGCTACAGGCTTGTATTGGATGAGTCCTATGCTGTAAAGAACAAAGACAGAATCCCCCACTAGATGTTGACCCAGGCCTGATTACATTTCAGGAACACAGACCGGGGGAGGGACACGCTTACACCTTCAGACATATTGAACATCAACAGGAAGTCAGGGCTGCAGCTTCTATCTCACTTCCTCTTGATGTTTGATTTGTCCAAAGGTGGAGACAGTGACGCCGGCGCTGATTGGGCACTGGGCTCGTGTAACGTAACAACCTCACATGAGCCCCGAGAGAGCAAGTGCTGACACCACTGGAACAGGGTCGGCACCAGAGGTGATTATAAGTGTTTCTATTTTAATAGGGCCATACATGAGGAATGAGAAGGGGATGTCCTTGTAGTGGACAACCCCTACAAGTATAGTCACACTGTAATTAAATAATGATGTATCAGCAGAGTGCCACTATTATTACTGTGCCCCAGTCTGTTCCAGTGCTGGCATATACCACCTATCCTCACTTCCTCCCTTCACTTTTTTCATGAGAATGTGTTATACATATAATAACAAAGTCATTTGGCTCTGGCGTAAAACCATGGACAAGAGCGACGATGTCTGTATGGACGCACAACCACTGCTGTCTGTATAGAGAACAGATGAGAGTTCCCCAATAGTGTCTCTGGCTAGTTTAGGGTTTCTTGACCTGAAGAAATTTGGGAATTACTACTGTGAGGATATTATTTGTTTAGTTATTGATATCGAATGGTACAATGCAATATGGTCTTAAATCATTGGGGTCCTGTATAAATAATAAATGTGGAATTTTTGCGCATTTTTTTTAAGAACATGTCACCGTTTGTCCTTCTTGCAACGGCTGTTTGCTACTTGTGTACCTGTAATGTTGCAAAATGAATGTATGTACTGCAGTATTCACACCATTACAAAAGCAATGTATGACTACTACTACTTTTATAAATGAGCCCAGTTATGTTTAGAGCGAGAGCCTCTACCTATTATATACAGTACCATCTACTACACACATGAATGAATTTTATATCATTGTTATAAATAATAATCATTTCTCTGAAGTTAGAAACACCAGGAATGATAACTAAATTATCTAAACTAAATCTAAATATCTGGTTAGAAGATACAAAAGTCAGCTCACGGATATGTCTTGAAATTTCAGTGTTTCATTTCTGGAAATTTATAAATGTAACATTAGTAAAAATTAGTGATGAGCGAGCATGCTTGCTCCTGCTCGGTGCTCGCCAGAGCATCTCACTGCTCGAGATGCTCGGCACTCGCCGAGTATTTCTGGGTTGCTTGGGTGGGAACTCGGGTCCCCTCCTTGCATGTTTAGCGCTCTTTAGAGAGCCAATGAACATGCAGGGATTTCCTGCCATGCACTGTAATGCCGTAGCCATGTTAGTTGTGGGCACTACAGTGATTGGCTGGCCGCACAGCGTCATCAGGTCTATATCAGACCTGGCGCCGCCATGCTCATCACAGTCACTCCGGATCAGACAGTGTAGGGAGAGCTGCTGCTGTGTCAGGGAGAGATTTGATTGTGTACTTTTCTTTGGATCTTAATCCTCATTATTTGCTTAAAAAGCAACCAGAGAACACCATTTTTTCTGTGCCATTTGCTTCTTGGCACTACAGAATACAGCCAGGTCCTTTCCATATTACAGCGCTAGAAATCCAGCTATCTAAAACTGTGTTTTCTCCATCACAGGGATCACATATACGTTGTCAGAAAATACTGCAATTTCTGGCCTCCATTAAAAATTTCCTTTAGTGTGTCATTGAAGCAATTCACCGCAGTTTGCTGTTCAAACTACTTACCTACAGGCCAGGTATTTAAAACTCTGTTTTCTCTATCACACGGATCCCATATAAGTTCGCTCCAAACTCAGTCATTTGTAGTGAGCGTGGAAGATACTGTCCTCCATTTAAAATGGGCAAGGCACGTGGCAAGGGACGGGGAACTGGATGTGATGGTAATGGTGCATGCAGAGGCCGAGGACAAGGCCGTGGGCAAGCTGAAATTGTGCCACAACAAACACCCACATCTTCTCGCCTGACCTTCCTGTCCCAATTTCTAGGGGAAATTTCCAATTTCTAGGGGACTGCAGCACACCACTATTGAACCCAGAGCAGTGTCAAAAGGTTGTTGGTTGGATAGCGGATAATGCTTCCAGTCACTTAGCCACCACCACCCTGTCTTCCACACGGTGAAGTCTCAGTAGCCGTGAGTCTGGACCACATATTCCTCACCCTGATCCTCCTTCCTCCCACCATGCCGAGTACCCATAGACAACTGATCCCACACTTGGACACTCTGAAGAGCTGTTCACTTTTCCATTTATAGATTCGGGCTTCTCGCCCGGTCCACTTGAAGTGGGGCAAGAGGAGATTGGGTGTAGCGATGCCCAAATATTTGAGCAGCCACGGTCACATGAAGGCGACTGTGGGAACGTGTCACAAGAGGTGGACGATGATGAGAAACATTTGCCAGAAAGTCAGGAGGAGGACCAGGGTGCCGAAGTGGAAGACGAGGTGGTGGATGATATAGTAACTGACCCAAAGTGGCAGGAGGACATGCAGAGCGAGGACAGCAGCACACAGGGGGAGGGAGGCAGAGCACCCCAACAGGCAGGAAGAAGCAGTGGGGTGGCCATAGACAGAAGGCAGGCAACCGTTCCCCGTAACACCAACACGAAGGAAGTTGCCAGTACAACTGCTAGGTCTTCCCGAGTCTGGATGTTTTTTAAAGACTCTGCCAATAACCCCAAAAAGTCCATTTGCACCACCTGCCAGACCACCAGCATGATCAGGCACATGGCAGCAAAGCACCCGACTTTGTGGGCTGAACCCCAAGGTCCAGGAACAGTGTCTGCGGGTGGCACCTTTGCTTCTACCGCTGTTGTGCATGCAAGCCAATCCACTGTCCATGGTGCATGCGAAGACGCCTCCACCCCTGCACCTGTTGTTGCACACTCTCAAGTAGCAGCATCAGGAAGCACGTCCATGTCCTTGTCCCAGCGCATTAGGCGTTGTTGAGACGTGCTCTCAACAACGCAGTTACCTGTAAAGTCCACCTAACCATGGACACGTGGACAAGTGCTTGTGGGCAGAGACAGTACATCTTGCTGACGGCACACTGGGTTAACATAGTGGAAGCCGAGACCCAGTCGGACCTTGGGATGGAACATGTCCTCCCGATGCCAAGGATTGCGGGCCCTAGGTCAATCAGTGTTGCCCTCATATTCTATAGCTCCTGCACCTCCTCCTCTTCAGCATCCATCTACGAAATGACCACATCAGTCGCAAGCTGGAAGCACTGCAGCACTGCCTCGGCCAAGCGGCAACAGGCTGTGCTGAAGCTAATATGCTTAGGTGACAAACCGCACAATGCTGAAGAGTTGTGGACAGCTCTGAAAGAGCAGGCAGGTCTGTGGCTCACACCGCTGAGCCTAGAGCCAGGCATGTTCGTGTGTGACAATGGCCGGAACCTGGTGGCGGCTCTGAGGTGAGACAAGCTCACACTCGTACCATGCCTGGCCCATGTGCTTAACCGCAGTTTCTCAAATCCTACCCGGAGCTGCCGGGTCTGCTTGTTAAAGTACGCCACCTGTGTGCCCATTTTAGAAAGTCACCTACAGCTTCCGCCGCCCTTGAAGTGTTTCAGCAGCGTTTGCATCTTCCGGCTCACAGACTGGTGTGTGATGTCCCCACGCGTTGGAACTCTACACTGCAGATGTTGGGAAGGATTTGTGAGCAGAAGAGGGCAGTTGTTGAGTACCAGCATCAATAAGGCCGTCGGTATTCAGTTCAGACTCCACATATAAGACCTCAGGAGTGGACATGGATGTCAGACATATGTACCATCCTCCAAAACTTTGAGGACTCCACCAAGATGGTGAGTGGCGATGACGCCATAATTAGCATCACCATCCCGCTTCTCTGTCTTCTGAAACGCTCTCTGCTCACAATCAAAGAGGATGCATTGCAGGCGGAGCACGATGAGATGGAGCAAGGAACCATACAGGGTGATTACACAAAGCCAAGCCTCATCTCATCCCAACGTGGATTGGGTGACAATGAGAAAGAGGAGGAGGAGGAAGAACAGGAGCTAGTTTCATGCACTATAGACGGTACTACCTGCACAGCTGTCATACCGTCTGTTCAGCGTGGATGGCCAGAGGACAGAGAGGAGGGGGAGGAGGAGGAGAGCATGGTCAGTTATCCTCTTGGTGAGGACTCAGAAGTCTTGCCTGTTAGTAGTCTGGCACGCATGGCTGAGTTTATCTTACGCTGCCTTTCTCATGACCCTAGCGTTCTCAAAATTTTGGGTGACAGTCATTACTGGTTGGTGACACTTCTAGACCCACGCTACAAGGAGAACTTTATATCTCTTATTCCTGAGGCGGACAGGTCTACAAAAATGGGGCAGTACCAGAAGGCCCTTGTTGCGGAGCTATTAAAAAAATTCCCATCTCAAAATGCTGGCGGCAGAGGGCACACTTCATTGGACAACCAAGGAGTACAGGCAACAGAGACACAACTTCAATCCAGCAGAGGCAGGGGAACACTGTCAAAGTTCTGGGAGACTTTTCTCAGACCCGCCCATCGCACAGGCCCTGAGGCGCGGGGTACTCTCACAAGGAGTGCAAAATTTGGGAAGATGCTGAGGGAGTGGCTTGCCTACTGTACCGACATCCTCTGTGATTCCTCTGTGCCTTATAATTATTAGGTATCCAAGTTGGATACGTGGAATGAACTGGCTCTCTATGCCTTGGAGGTCCTGGCCTGCCCTGACGCCAGCGTTTTATCAGAGCGGGTTTTTAGTGCCGCTGGTGGAATTATAACTGATAAGTGCATCCGCCTGTCAACTGAAAATGCTGACAGGCTGACTCTTATAAAAATGAACAAGGGCTGGATTGGGCCAGACTTCTCAACACCACCGAACAATAGCAGCGTAACATAAACTCAAATCCAGTGTCTTTTCTTCGGAGGTGTATTTCCATGCACCTTTTCACACCCACACATGGGTATATGCTTCCTGATTTTGTCTATTTGCTATTGTCCTCCTCCTTCTCCTCATCCTCCACCACCATATCACCAGGGTGAAGATGGTCCGTGATGCAACACCCACATAATTTTTTTAAAGGGTATTTATGATGCCAGTGAAAATTTTTTTTTATACAGTATGTTCATGTATATCCCCCAGGGGTAAGTGCTTGTCAGCCCAGTCGGCCGTAACTATTGTTACAGAGCCATCAGCCGGCTATGCTTTGTTGTTCCCATTAATAACAAATGGGTCTCCTATACTGCGTATCCAGTGACTGCAAGGGCTGCCAAAAATTTGGACGCAACCCAATACCCCTTTGAAGAGACATAGAGGAGGGTCTCAGTAAAAAAAATTTTCCCATTATAAAGGAGCGGGTCTGCTATAGTGGTAATGCCCATGCTGTGACAGCAAGGGCTGACAAAATTTTGGAAAAACCCCAGTAACAATTTAAAGACACATAGAGCAGGGCATGCAGTGAGTCCAACGACTGACCAATTTTAGGAAAAACCTCACTAAGAATTTAAAGACACATAGAGCAGGGCCACAGTAACAAGGTAAGACATGTTCCCATTAGAAAGAAGAGGGTCTGCTATACAGTTATAGGGTATGCAGTGAGTCCAATGGCTGACCAATTTTAGGAAAAACCCCATTAAGAATTTAAAGACACATGGAGCAGGGCCACAGTAACAAGTACGACATGTTCCCATTAGAAAGGAGAGAGTCTGCTATACAGTTATAGGGTATGCAGTGAGTCCAACGGCTGACCAATTTTAGGAAAGACCCCACTAAGAATTTACAGACACACAGAGCAGGGCCACAGTAACGACAAATTCCCATTAGAAAGGAGAGAGTCTCCCATAGTGTTGGCCTATGCAGTGGGACAAGGACGTGGACGGTGATTGTTGCAAGTCTGCAACGACAGGTGCATGGCGGGAGGCATCTTCGCATGCGCCAAGGATCATTTATGATGGGCACACTTTTAGGCAGTGACCTGGGAGTCAGAAATGCTTCCAGAGGTCTCCCCCATGCTGTTCCCATGTATTTTCAGCACTGTATGCATGTGTCTGATTATGTGTCACACACCACATGGCCAGATAAGGTTGTAAAATGTTAAAATGATATTTCCTGGTGAATGCATTTGTCTTGGTTGAAAGCAATTCAAAAGAGCAAAAGCGCATCAAAAACACTACGTGTGAACATAGCCCAAGTTGTGGAGGAGTATTTTTGTTTTTGGTTATTTATTTTGCTTTATATACAAATCATTACCCTGGAAAGGATGTTCCTTAACGTATTTCCCAGGAAAATCCATTTTGGTTTTGTTTTTGTATGTTTTATTGTGAGTCCGTAAAAGTGGTGTAATACTCTGACCACGTTGCTGATAGCAGTGATCTGGGAGTCAGAGATGCTTCCAGGGGTCTTCCCCATGCTGTTCCCATGTCATTTGAGCACTGTTCCCATCGATTTGGGCAATTTTTAGGCCCTCTGCAGACCACCGGGGGGAGCCGCCTGAAAAATGCTCGAGTTTCCCATAGACTTACATTGGGCTTGTTGCTCGGGTCGAGCACCCGAGTATTCCAATTTGCTCGACGCGAGCAACGAGTACCCGAGCATTTTAGTGCTCGCTCATCACTACTAAAAATGTGATTTGCTTTGTGAGAAGTACTCTGAATGTATTAGTCTTGTGACACCTATAATTAAGCTGATAGTTGACATCCTCATGCAAAGGTAGAAACCAAGGGTAGACTTTTAACAAGAACTGAGCATCTTGGGGCAGAAAAGAAGAAAGAGGCCGCTAAGTTGGAGAATACATGAAGAACATTGAAAAATAGCTTGTTACATAACAATTTAAGGTATATTAAAGATCAAATGTTATTTTTTACTAAACATTTCCTGGTATTTTATTGGTATAGAATCTGTGCAACTCTTATACATAGCTGACTATGCTGCTGTTTCTGACATAATTACCATAGCACAACACTCTTGGCTGTTGTAGGTTGAGAAATGACATTATCTGGTCACAATTTTTTTGTACTCTACCCATGCCATCTCCCAGCATTATAGATTGCAGCAGCAGAACAATACCTAGGCTTTTGTTTACCCAACAATAGTAATTCTTAGGTGCAATATCTGTATACCCTTGCCAAGGTAAAAAGGCTTGTTGGCACTCCGTCGTGCTCCTATCCCCTTCTGCATCTGCACTACTAGCTCACCCCTTCTCCATAGAGAGCATATAACCAGAAGAGGACCCAATGTTTGGAGGGTGGAGAAGTGACACAGTGTAGTGAACCCAAATCATAATTTACAGGGTGTGTGTGTGTGAGGGTGCTCCACTCCTCTGACAACTGCTGACGTTTAATGTATGAGAATGCGTTTTACTGTATTGTATTCTATTGTTATCCTCATGTGGCTGCAGTTCCTATTTGGTTGGGTATCCCAGGGTTAACTGTAGAGCTGGCCCATAGTGGGGAGGAGGATTGGGAATCTCTGGGTTAGTTATACAGAAAGTTGTAGTTAGTTAAGAAATAAAAGAGGAAGAAGTAAGAACACCCTCTGGTTAAGGTGATCTTCACCTGGTGTGCGTGTGTGTGTGGACGAAGAGAGCAGAAAAGCAGAGAGAGGAAGCTTCTAAGAAGAACTCCTTTGGTGGCAGGGAATATTCTAAGCATTCGAGTTGGGAAAGGGGACGTATGGCCAGGAAGCTTTGCTAGAGTCCCTAAGGGTCTCTGGGAAATGGAAATATGTCAGCCAGGTCTTGTAAGCTGCGGGCCCTAGAAGAGACGATTCAGCAAGGCACACTCTGTAAGGTGACAGCCACAGGCACATTGTTACGTGGTCCCGAAAGAGTGGTCTGAAGGAAAGAGATCACTGGCAAAGCTCAGCTAAAGTGTCTCTATATCTAGAAAGGTTGAAGGTCTCTAACTTGTACTGCAATTTGCCAACTGTGCCGCTGAAAATGTTTATTGAAGACATGCCGCTGTACTGTAACCAAAAGAAAGACATCTGCATCTACTGCTGTTCTCGGTGTACAAGTCAAACTGTCAGTAAAGATGATGATTGGTTTTATGGACAGGTGTGGTTTCCCGTTCGTGGGGTCGTGGAGAATCGAAGCAGTGCAATGTGTGGTGAACCAGGGGAGCTGGGAAGTGTTCATTGCGGTTATCTGTTCACACACACACAAACACCCTGAAAACGGACCCCGCTTTCCTGTAGTGGGCTGGGGAGCAGAAAACAAATACTTTGCCCCCAGCTATCGCCCTGTTCCCCATTACAGGGGGAGAGTTCACAAAGACTAAGCAGAGAAAAAGAAGAGATCTCAAGTCAAAATCTGCAGAGGGAGGGTGAAGTGGTCACATAGGCTAAATAGTGAGGAAGAAGAGATGCCAAGTCAGAATCTGCATGGGAAGGCTTGAGAGATCACACTGTCGGCATCAGAGAGCAAATAGATCTGAAACACTTCTTACTATCATGTCAGCATGTTTGAACTGGGATGTCTCATGTATTGTAGATAGAAAAAAAACAGTACAGGGAATATGACTCGCCCCCTGGGCCATGGGGTACGCGGAACCGGGCAATAGGAAAGCATCCTAGGGTATCACAAGAAAGAAGACAGGCATCAAGTCAGCAGGGACAAGGAGCAGCATGGCAGATGTGACAACCTACATGGTGAGCTGCAACATGTGCTACATGTTCACAGATCGACCAGAAGATGAAACCAACTTCACCTGCCAGAAGTGTAGACTACTGGCTCTTTTAGAAGAAAAGGTGCGGGGACTGGAAGAAAGAATTGCGACATTAAAACTCATCAAGGAAAATGAAGACTTCCTGGACAGAACAGAAGCGTCACTACTGGTCACGGAAAGTCAATGAAGCATCAGAGAACCTCAAGAGGCAGACAAGTGGAGGCAAGTGACCAAAAGAAGCAAGAAGACCATGGAGACACCACCAACCACACAACTGAGAAACAGATTCCAAGGACTTGTGGAGGACGAAGATGGCACACCTAAGGATGAGGAACTACCAGCAAGCAAAAAAGAAAAGAGCACCCAGAAACACCCAGAAGCGACAAGAAAAAGGACAGCCAAGAAGGGAAGAAGAGTGGTGGTGGTGGGAGACTCACTACTGAGAGGAACAGAAGCAGCTATCTGCAGACCGGACATAACCGCAAGAGAAGTATGCTGCCTCCCAGGGGCGAAGATCAAGGATGTTACCGATAGGATACCGAAGCTCATCAGTTCCAAGGATGTCCACCCATTTCTTCTGATACATGTTGGCACCAATGACACGGCAAAGAAGGACCTACCGACAATCTGCAAGGACTTTGAAGCATTGGGGAAGAAAGTAAAAGAACTGGATGCGCAGGTAGTTTTTTCTTCTATCCTTCCAGTAGACGGGCATGGCGTCAGGAGATGGAACAGGATCCTTGATGTGAACAACTGGCTGAGACAATGGTGCAGACAACAAGGATTTGGATTCCTGGACCACGGTGTGAATTACCTCTATGATGGACTCCTTGCCAGAGACAGACTACACCTCAACAAACCCGGGAAACACACATTCGCCAGGAGACTCGCAACACTCATCAGGAGGGCGTTAAACTAGAAGAAGAGGGGATGGGAAGAAAAACGCCGGACACGAACATGCAACCAGAAAACATACTAATGAAAGATATGAAGTGTGACAAAGAAGGTCCAAGACAAGATACTTGGAAGGGAGGTAAGAAAATTTCTAATACAATCCACAGGGAGAAGATTGGAACAAAACAAAATTGTGTAAACTGCGTGCTAGCAAATGCCAGGAGCCTGACAAACAAGATGGATGAACTGGAAGCAGAAATATCTACAGGTAACTATGACATAGTGGGAATAACCGAGACATGGTTAGATGAAAGCTATGACTGGGCAGTTAACTTACAGGGTTACAGTCTGTTTAGAAGGGATCGAAGAAGTCGGAAAGGGGGTGGAGTCTGTCTATATGTAAAGACGTGTCTAAAGCCTACAATACGGGAGGATGTATGGGAGGGAAATGAGGAGGTCGAGTCCTTATGGGTGGAGATACATGAGGCAAAAAACAATAATAAAATTATCATAGGAGTCTGTTATAAACCACCAAATATAGCAGAAGCCACGGAAAGTCTATTAATTAGACAAATAGACGAAGTAGCAAAAAATAACGAGGTGATTATTATGGGGGACTTCAACTACCCCGATATAGACTGGGAAACCGAAAGCTGTAGATCTCAGAAAGGAAACAGGTTTCTGTCAAATATCAAAGACAATTATTTGTCACAACTAGTGCAGGAACCAACTAGAGGGACGGCCCTTTTAGACTTAATATTAACTAACAGGCCAGACAGAATAACTGAGGTGCAGGTCGGGGGGCACCTGGGAAATAGTGACCACAACATTATACAATTCCACATGTGCTTCAGTAGGGTGCCCAGCAAGGGAGTCACAAAAACACTGAACTTCAGGAGGGCAAAGTTTGATTAGCTAAGAGATGCCCTTCAACTTATAGACTGGGATAGTATCTTTAGTAATAGGAGCACGGATAGAAAATGGGAAATTTTCAAAACAGTCCTACATAGTCACTGTAGAAGGTACATACCTTATGGGAATAAAAGGGCTAGGAATAGGAGGAAGCCAATGTGGCTAAATAAGGAAGTCAAGAGGGCAATGAAAAACAAAAAAAGGGCTTTCGGTAAACTTAAACAAGAAGGCAGCGAGGAAGCGCTAATATCTTATAGGGAAAAAAACAAAATCTGTAAGAAACAAATAAGAATAGCAAAAGAGGAGACAGAGAGACTAATTGCCAAGGAAAGTAAAACGAATTCCAAACTGTTCTTTAACTATATAAACAGTAAAAGGATTAAAACTGATGGCGTTGGCCCATTGAAAAATAACCTGGGTAAAATCATAGAGGGCGATGAGGGTAAAGCAGACCTACTCAATAGCTTCTTCTCCACTGTTTTCACTAAAGAAAACAATTTATCGGAGGAAATGCAGAGTGATAAAGTAAACCCTCCGCTAAATATCACCCACCTAACCCAGGAGGGAGTTCAGAGACGCCTAAATAATATCAAAATAGACAAGTCACCAGGCCCAGATGGCATACACCCCTGGGTACTAAAAGAATTAAGTAATGTGATAGACAGACCGCTGTATCTTATATTCAAGCACTCTTTATGGACAGGGACTGTCCCACTAGACTGGCGCCAAGCAAATGTGGTACCAATATTCAAAAAGGGGTCTAAAAGTGACCCTGGGAACTATAGACCAGTCAGCTTAACGTCTGTTGTGGGTAAATTGTTTGAAGGATTTCTTAGAGATGCTATTGTAGAATATCTTAATGATAATAACTGTCTAACTCCATATCAACATGGATTCATGAGGGATCGCTCCTGCCAAACAAACCTGATCGCCTTCTACGAGGAGGTGAGCTCACAGCTGGACCGGGGAGAGTCAGTGGATGTTGTATACCTTGAGTTCTCCAAAGCGTTTGATACCGTGCCACACAAAAGGTTGGTATATAAAATGAGAATGCTTGGTCTGGGGGATAATGTGTGCAAGTGGGTAAATAGCTGGCTGAGTGATAGAAAGCAGAGGGTGGTTATCAATGGAGTAAGCTCAGGGTGTGTCAGGGTTACTAGCGGGTGCCTCAAGGGTCTGTCTTGGGCCCTATATTATTTCTTATATTTATTAATGATCTAGTGGAAGGGTTGCATAGTAAAATAGCAATATTTGCAGATGATACTAAACTTTGTAAAGTAGTTAATACAGATGAGGATAGGGCACAGCTACAGGAGGATTTAGATAAATTGGGGAGTTGGGCCAAAAAATGGCAAATGGGGTTCAATGCCGATAAATGTAAGGTCATGCACATGGGAAAGAAAAACAGCAGTCACCCATACATATTAAATGGGAAACCGTTGGGGAAATCTGACATGGAGAAGGACCTGGGCGTCTTGGTTAATAGCAAATTAAATTGGAGTGCCCAGTGTCAGGCAGCAGCTGCGAAGGCAAATAGAGTCATGGCATGCATCAGAAGAGGAATAGGGGCATATGATGAGAACATTGTTCTTCCTCTGTATAAAGCGCTGGTAAGGCCGCACTTAGAATATTGTGCACAGTTCTGGGCTCCGGTGCTCAGGAAAGACATATTGGAGCTACAGAGGGTACAAAGGAGGGCGACTAAGGTAATAAAGGGAATGGAGGGACTAGAATACCCAGAGAGGTTGTCAAAATTAGGCCTATTTACATTGGAAAAGAGAAGGCTTAGGGGAGACCTCATAAACATGTATAAATACATCAGGGGGCAGTACAGAGATCTCTCCCATGACCTGTTTATACCAAGGATGGTGACAAAGACGAGGGGGCACACTGTGCATCTGGAGGAAAGGAGGTTCCTGCACCAGCATAGAAGGGGATTCTTTACGCTCAGAGCCGTGAGACTCTGGAACTCTCTGGGAGAGGAAGTGGTGATGTCCAACTCACTTAAAGAGTTCAAGAGAGGCCTGGACGCCTTTCTTGAGAACAATAAAATTACATCTTATGCTTAGTTAATTAATCCAGGGATTTAATCTGACTGCCAGATTGGTGTCGGGAAGTGAATTTTTCATCAATGATGTAAATTGGCCTATACCGCATGGTTTTTTGTTGCCTCCCCTGGATCAACGCTGCGGAATAGCTGCAGTGCACAAGAAATAGGCTGAACTGGATGGACGCTTGTCTTTTTTCGGCCTTATAAACGATGTAACTATGTAACTATGTAATAGGGAGACGCTGGGAGTAGTAGTGGCGGCCCGGTCCCGTGGCTCAGGGTGGTCAGACCAATGGTAGTCTGCTACTGTACTTTAGATAATGTCCGACTACGCCACCCG
This sequence comes from Phyllobates terribilis, assembly GCF_046119375.1. Taxonomy (NCBI): domain Eukaryota; kingdom Metazoa; phylum Chordata; class Amphibia; order Anura; family Dendrobatidae; genus Phyllobates; species Phyllobates terribilis. Next base: position 119,644,848 of record NW_027362762.1, on the reverse strand, counting down.
TGGATTGCGGTTATTAGGAACCGCCGCTGCATGCAGACCGCTGGGGCTGATGAGGTGTGCAGCTGGGGTAGTGTGACTCCCCACGGGAAGAGTGCGGCCCCAGGGCAGTGTAGTGGATGGTGGGAGTGATGGTGGTGAGAGTCCCAGTACCGGTAGTGCCAGAGGAGCGAAAAAGCACACAGACAACGTACTGCAGTCCAGGGTCTTTACTCACGGTTAATATCCAAGTCACTTCAGCTGGCTATGACTGCCCGAGCCGTGCTGCGTCCACCAGGTGTGGGGCTCGGTCAACTCCCAGGCAGTTCAGGAATATGGCACAGGACCCCCTTCTTTCCTTTCTCTGGCCTGCCTCACCAGTGACCCACTTTTGTCCAGCTGCCGCGGACCTGCGCAGGTAAACGTGGGCCCCGTTCCCCGCTGTCCTTTATGGTGCCTTCCTAGCAGGTTTCATGAGGTGTCGCACCAATAAATGATCACGACCTCCGGTCTTTGGCTGAGGGTTGTTTCTCCTCCACCAACTTGGGATCTGGTACCCTTAGTCTGCCTGACCCTTCACCCTGTATTCTCGTGGGTTCATAGGGTCCCTTCCACCTTCTTGTTCCTGAGCCCCTCTGTTCCTCTCTCTCTTCCTTTCTTGTTCCTTCTCCTCCTGTTCCCACTTCTCCTCCTTCCTCGGCCTCTTCTCTAGGTCCGCTTCTCCTTCTCCTCTCAGGCTCCGGCCTCTTCTCTAGGCCTGCATCTGGAGCAGCACTCAGCCTGAGCTGCTGCTCCCTGTCAGCTCTCCTCTCAACTTCTCCTCACAGACTGAACTGAACTAAGATCTAAGATGGCTCCTCCCTTTTATACTTCCCTCTAGCCATGAGCCCAGGTGACCAGCAACCAATGGGCTCCTACCTACTCTCAGGAACCAACCCCTATCTGCCCCTACAGCACTGGGTGTTCCACCACCCCTCCCCACTCCAGTCAGGGACATAGTCGGTCGTGCCTGCACTTCTGTCTAGTGGGAGCACCGTTGAGCTGTCCCTCGGAAATGGGGTGTGTGTGCTGTATGCAGCTAACTGAGCCCTGGTCCATACTCCATCCTTACCTGGGAGTGGAATATCACACCTCTGGCAGAGGTGCAATACCCCTGTAGCGGCCGAACCCTCGGGGCGCTACATTCCCCCCTGGTAAAGCACAGCACGTCCTCGGGCTGGAAAAGAGCAAAACAGTTGATTACAGGACATGCAAAACTTTTTAAAACTTTTCACATTTAGAAACAGACAACACAGCTCAATTCCATTTATGGGACACACTTTTCTTTCACTAGGCACTATGAAATATTTTCAACACTACTGGAACTCTTTTGTCACTCGTCATTTAAAACGGTTTCAAAATTATGTAAAACATTTTCTAGCAGCATATTAAACTCTTCATATAAAACATCTTTAGGCGAAACACATTCTTGTATTCTTGGATCATGGCCGCGGTGCAACTTGCGACCAGGTGTTGATTCTTCTTAAGTGCAAAAACTTTGGCAAACTTGTAAACATGAGGGACTTGCTGTCCCAAGGTAGACATTGCAGTCTCTTTATAAAACCAGTAGGGGGCGCTTTAAGAAGCGCAACTATTTACAGGGGATTGGCCGTTCCCAGTCCTCGGCCAGTTGGAAAGGGGGAGGGGAATGGCTGCTCACAGTCCTCAGCCTGATAAGGGATGTAGGGGGTGACTTTCACACAGTTCCATAACAGTTCTCTAACAGTCCCAACGGGGACCACACTTCAATCTGAAACAGTCCCAAACAGTTCTCTGTACCCTGACGGGTAACTATTTACACTGGTATGCCACTGTTCACTGGTAGCAATACCCTCCAGCTGCTCCTTGCTCCTCATAATCTTCAGGCCCGTCCGGGCCCTCTTGGTACTCAGAGTCCGAGTGGTACTGCTCCTCCTCTTCTACCACTCTGTGGACGTGGAGGGCGTACCATCCCTTCACGCCTTGGTGTCGGGTGTAGGACACCACGTCTCCTGGATATAGATCCCGCCCTCGATTACCTTCTGGCAGGTGGCTCTCTACATCCCTCCTAGTCACGAACACGTCGCTGATGGTCTCAGGGTCTCGGATGAAACCCCAGCCGCGCTCCATCTGGAACTTCACAACAGTCCCGGTGACTCGGGGACTGCGGGCAGTTCGGGGATCTCGCCGGGCCTTCACCTTCTGCTACGCACTTTGGGCCTGCAGCTTCTCCTGTTTCATGCGCCGCTCCCGCTGCTCCCTCTCGAACACCTCCAGCTGTTGGCGGCAGTACTCCCGTCGACGGGCGGCGTCCGGGGGCGCTAGGCCTTGCGACCGGGCCTGCGATTGTGGTCCGCTGATCACGCCCGGGGTCAGAGGGCACGGTGTGGGGCGGGGCATGCTGGCGGTGTCGATGGCCTGGGAACCGGTTGGTAGCGGTGGAGGCACGGTGTCGACGGCGGGTTCAGGTACGTTGGGCTCCGCAACAGGGTGCAGGGGCAGGTCGGCGGCCCCAGGGTTCGGGGTAGGGGCGTCTCCGTTACCTGCCTCTGCTGTCGCGGCCTCCTCTGCGGCGTCGTCCTCGGCCTCCGCTCTGCTTTCACTGCCCTCGGTGACTGGTGTGCCGCTGGATGTCGACGGCGCCTCCTGCTGCAGGATCACGGCCCGCCGGGCCATTTCTTCTTTCCACCCGGCAATCACGTCCCTCTGCGCCCGGACCATCCTCCGGTCCAACTCCTCCAGCGCAGCTCGCACATACTCGGGGTCTTCCTTGGGGAGGTGTGCTAGCAGCTCCATGAAGCTGCATGGGGATTCGGCCTGCAGCAGGCCATGCGCCAGGGCGCTGGAGCTGGTTCCTGTCTCTATCTTTGGGTGCGACCTAGCCAGACTGATCCAGACCGCGCCCTGCCCCACAGTTTTCTTCTCTTTCCTCCCCCAGAGGGGGTGGTCCTGGGGCATTCTGCTGACAATCACTCTCAGGGGCAGCCCCCCCACGTTGACGGACATCTCCACATCCGCTCTCATGGCTGTTGGGGGTGGGCTCCTTCTTTGGCGCCATTCTGGGAACTGGCCCACGATGGGAGGCGGCCTCCTGTGGTCTTTTGGCGCGCACATTATGGCGCTCATTCTTCTGGGGCGGGCGCCATTTTCTGCACAGTCAATTTTCAATAAAACAGTCACTTTCTCTTCAGGCGCGCAGTACCCGTTTTTAGCGGGCACGTAATCCTGCCGACTACGCCAAAGCTGACTCTCCCCCTGGGCCATGGGGTACGCGGATCCGAGCAATAGGGAGACGCTGGGAGTAGTAGTGGCGGCCCGGTCCCGCGGCTCAGGGTGGTCAGACCAATGGTAGTCTGCTACTGTACTTTAGATAATGTCCGACTACGCCACCTGTGGATTGCGGTTATTAGGAACTGCCGCTGCATGCAGACCGCTGGGGCTGATGAGGTGTGCAACTGGGGTAGTGTGACTCCCCACGGGAAGAGTGCGGCCCCAGGGCAGTGTAGTGGATGGTGGGAGTGATGGTGGTGAGAGTCCCAGTACCGGTAGTGCCGGAGGAGCGAAAAAGCACACAGACAACGTACTGCAGTCCAGGGTCTTTACTCACGGTTAATATCCAAGTCACTTCAGCTGGCGATGACTGCCCGAGCAGTGCTGCGTCCATCAGGTGTGGGGCTCGGTCAACTCCCAAGCAGTTCAGGAATATGGCACAGGACCCCCTTCTTTCCTTTCTCTGGCCTGCCTCACCAGTGAACCACTTTTGTCCAGCTGCCGCGGACCTGCGCAGGTAAGCGTGGGCCCCGTTCCCCGCTGTCCTTTATGGTGCCTTCCTAGCAAGTTTGATGAGGTGTCGCACCAATAAATGATTACGACCTCCGGTCTTTGGCTGAGGGTTGTTTCTCCTCCACCAACTTGGGATCCGGTACCCTTAATCTGCCTGACCTTTCACCCTGTATTCTCGTGAGTTCTTAGGGTCCCTTCCACCTTCTTGTTCCTGAGCCCCTCTGTTCCTCTCTCTCTTCCTTTCTTGTTCCTTCTCCTCCTGTTCCCACTTCTCCTCCTTCCTCGGCCTCTTCTCTAGGCCCACTTCTCCTTCTCCTCTCAGGCTCCGGCCTCTTCTCTAGGCCTGCCTCTGGAGCAGCACTCAGCCTGAGCTGCTGCTCCCTGTCAGCTCTCCTCTCAACTTCTCCTCACAGACTGAACTGAACTAAGATCTAAGATGGCTCCTCCCTTTTATACTTCCCTCTAGCCATGAGCCCAGGTGACCAGCAACCAATGGGCTCCTACCTACGCTCAGGAACCAACCCCTATCTGCCCCTACAGCACTGGGTGTTCCACCCCCCCTCCCCACTCCAGTCAGGGACATAGTCGGTCGTGCCTGCACTTCTGTCTAGTGGGAGCACCGTTGAGCTGTCCCTCGGAAATGGGGTGTGTGTGCTGTATGCAGCTAACTGAGCCCTGGTCCATACTCCATCCTTACCTGGGAGTGGAATATCACACCTCTGGCAGAGGTGCAATACCCCTGTAGCGGCCGAACCCTCGGGCGCTACAAATATACTGTGCTTCTATATGAGAGCTAAAGAAGGCAGCAGAATCCGTGAATTACATATATTCAGCATGTACTAGACCCTGTGTACATGTTCAGGATTTGATGGAATAGATTCTGTAGTATTGCCTATAAAAATTGGAAAATACTTCACCGGCATATACAGTACAGACCAAAAGTTTGGACACACCTTCTCATTTAAAGATTTTTCTGTATTTTCATGACTTTGAAAATTGTACATTCACACTGAAGGTATCAAAACTATGAATTAACACATGTGGAATTATATACTTAACAAAAAAGTGTGAAACGACTGAAAATATGTCTTATATTCTAGGTTCTTCAAAGCAGCCACCTTTTGCTTTGATGACTGCTTTGCACACTCTTGGCATTCTCTTGATGAGCTTCAAGAGGTAGTCACCGGAAATGCTTTTCACTTCACAGGTGTGCTCTGTCAGGTTTAATAAGTGGGATTTCTTGCCTTATAAATGGAGTTGGGACCATCAGTTGTGTTGTGTAGAAGTCAGGTGGATACACAGCTGATAGTCCTACTGAATAGACTGTTAGAATTTGTATTATGGCAAGAAAAAAGCAGCTAAGTATAGAAAAACGAGTGGCCATCATTACTTTAAGAAATGAAGGTCAGTCAGTCTGAAAAATTGGGAAAACTTTGAATGTGTCCCCAAGTGCAGTTACAAAAACCATCAAGCGCTACAAAGAAACTGGCTCACATGAGGACCGCCCCAGGAAAGGAAGACCAAGAGTCACCTCTGCTTCTGAGGATAAGTTTATCCGAGTCACCAGCCTCAGAAATCGCAGGTTAACAGCAGCTCAGATTAGAGACCAGGTCAATGCCACACAGAGTTCTAGCAGCAGACACAACTCTACAACAACTGGTAAGAGGAGACTTTGCGCAGCAGGCCTTCATGGTAAAATAGCTGCTAGGAAACCACTGTTAAGGACAGGCAACAAGCAGAAGAGACTTGATTGGGCTAAAGAACACAAGGAATGGACATTAGACCAGTGGAAATCTGTGCTTTGGTCTGATGAGTCCAAATTTGAGATCTTTGGCTCAAACCACCGTGTCTTTGTGCGACGCAGAAAAGGTGAACGGATGAACTCTTCATGCCTGGTTCCCATCGTGAAGCATGGAGGAGGAGGTGTGATGGTGTGGGGTGCTTTGCTGGTGACACTGTTGGGGATTTATTCAAAATTGAAGGCATACTGAACCAGCATGGCTACCACAGCATCTTGCAGCGGCATGCTATTCCATCTGGTTTGCGTTTAGTTGGACCATCATTTATTTTTCAACAGGACAATGACCCCAAACACACCTCCAGGCTGTGTAAGGGCTATTTGACCAAGAGGGAGAGTGATGGGGTGCTGAGCCAGATGACCTGGCCTCCACAGTCACCAGACCTGAACCCAATCGAGATGGTTTGGGGTGAGCTGGTCCCCAGAGTGAAGGCAAAAGGGCCAACAAGTGCTAAGCATCTCTGGGAACTCCTTCAAGATTGTTGGAAGACCATTTCCGGTGACTACCTCTTGAAGCTCATCAAGAGTGTGCAAAGTAGTCATCAAAGCAAAAGGTGGCTACTTTGAAGAACCTAGAATATAAGACATATTTTCAGTTGTTTCACACTTTTTTTGTTAAGTATATAATTCCACATGTGTTAATTCATAGTTGTGATGCCTTCATTGTGAATGTACAATTTTCAAAGTCATGAAAATACAGAAAAATCTTTAAATGAGAAGGTGTGTCCAAACTTTTGGTCTCTATTGTACACTGCTCAAAAAAATAAAGGGAACACTCAAATAACACATCCTAGATCTGAATGAATGAAATATTCTCATTTAATACTTTGTTCTGTACATAGTTGAATGTGCTGACAACAAAATCACACAAAAATCATCAATGGAAATCAATTTTATTAACCAATGGACTCCTGGATTTGGAGTCACCCCCAAAATTAAAGTGGAAAAACACACTACAGGCTGATCCAACTTTGCTGTAATGTCCTTAAAACAAGTCAAAATGAGGCTCAGTATTGTGTGTGGCCTCCATGTGCCGGTATGACCGCTCTACAAGACCTGTGCATGCTCCTGATGAGGTTGTGGATGTTCTCCTGTGGGATCTCCTCCCAGACCTGGACTAAAGCATCCGCCAACTCCTGGACAAACTGTAGAGCAATGTGACGTTGGTGGATGGAGCGAGACATGATGTCCCAGATTTGCTCAATTGGATTCAGGTCTGGGGAACGGGTGGGCCAGTCCATAGCTTCAATGCCTTCATCTTGCAGGAACTGCTGATTCACTCCAGCCACATGAGGTCTGGCATTGTTCTGCATTAGGAGGGCCAATCGCACCAGCATATGGTCTCACAAGGGGTCTGAGGATCTCATCTCGGTACCTAATGGCAGTCAGGCTACCTCTGGCGAGCACATGGAGGGCTGTGCGGCCCTCCAAAGAAATGCAACCCCACACCATTACTGACCCACTGCCAAACCGGTCATGCTGAAGGATGTTGCAGGCAGCAGATCACTCTCCACGGCGTCTCCAGACTCTGTCATGTCTGTCACATGTGCTCAGTGTGAACCTGCTTTCATCTGTGAAGAGCACAGGGCGCCAGTGGTGACTTTGCCAATCCTGGTGTTCTATGGCAAATGCCAAGCGTCCTGCACGGTGTTGGGATGTGATCACAACCCCCATCTGTGGACGTCGGGCCCTCATACCACCCTCATCGGGTCGGTTTCTAACCATTTGTGCAGACACATGCACATTTGTGGCCTGCTGGAGGTCATTTTGCAGGGCTCTGGCAGTGCTCCTCCTGTTCCTCCTTGCACAAAGGCGGAGGTAGCAGTCCTGCAGCTGGGCTGTTGCCCTCCTATGGCCCCCTCCATGTCTCCTGGTGTACTGGCCTGTCTCCTGGTAGCGCCTCCAGCCTCTGGACACTACGCTGACAGACACAGCAAACCTTCTTGCTACAGCTCGCATTGATGTGCCATCCTGGATGAGCTGCACTACCTGAGCAACTTCTGTGGGTTGTAAAGTCCATCTCATGCTACCACGAGTGTGAAAGCACAACCATCATTCAAAAGTGACTAAAACATCAGCCAGAAAGCATTGGTACTGAGATGTGGTCTGTGGTCCGCATCTGCAGTACCATTCCATTATTGAGGGTGTCTTGATAATTGCCAATAATTTTCATCTATTGTCTATTCTATTTGCACAACAGCATGTGAAATTGATTGTCAATCAGTGTTGCTTCCTAAGTGGACAGTTTGATTTCACAGAAGTTTGATTTACTTGGAGTTATATTCTGTTGTTTAAGTGTTCCCTTTATTTTTTTGAGCAGTATATACAGTACAGACAAAAAGTTTGGACACACCTTCTTATTTAAAGATTTTTCTGTATTTTCATGACTATGAAAATTGTACCTTCACCCTGAAGGCATCAAAACTATGAATTAACACATGTGGAATTATATACTTAACAAAAAGTGTGAAACAACTGAAAATATGTCTTATATTCTAGGTTCTTCAAAGTAGTCACCTTTTGCTTTGATGACTGCTTTGCACACTCTTGGCATTCTCTTGATAAACTTCAAGAGTTAGTCACCGGAAATGGTCTTCCAACAATCTTGAAGGAGTTCCCAGAGATGCTTAGCACTTGTTGGCACTTTTGCCTTCACTCTGCGGTCCAGCTCACCCCAAACCATCTCGATTGGGTTCAGGTCTGGTGACTGTGGAGGCCAAGTCATCTGGCGTAGCACCCCATTACTCTCCCTCTTGGTCAAATAGCCCTTACACAGCCTGGAGGTGTGTTTAGGGTCATTGTCCTGTTGAAAAATAAATGATGGTCCAACTAAACGTAAACCGGATGGAATAGCATGCCGCTGCAAGATGCTGTGGTAGCCATGCTGGTTCAGTATGCCTTCAATTTTGAATAAATCCCCAACAGTGTCACCAGCAAAGCACCCCACACCATCACACCTCCTCCTCCATGCTTCACGGTGGGAATCAGGCATGTAGAGTCCATCCGTTCACATTTTCTGCGTCGCACAAAAACACAGTGGTAGGAACCAAAGATCTCAAATTTGGACTCATCAGACCAAAGCACAGATTTCCACTGGTCTAATGTTCATTCCTTGTGTTCTTTAGCCCAAACTTGTCTCTTCTGCTTGTTGCCTGTCCTTAGCAGTGGTTTCCTAGCAGCTATTTTACCATGAAGGCCTGCTGCACAAAGTCTCCTCTTAACAGTTGTTGTAGAGATGTGTCTGCTGCTAGAACTCTGTGTGGCATTTACCTGGTTTCTAATCTGAGCTGCTGTTAACCTGCAATTTCTGAGGGTGGTGACTGGCATAAACTTATCCTCAGAAGCAGAGGTGACTCTTGGTCTTCCTTTCCTGGGGCGGTCCTCATGTGAGCCAGTTTCTTTGTAGCACTTGATGGTTTTTGCAACTGCACTTGGGGACACTGTCAAAGTTTTCCCAATTTTTCGGACTGACTGACCTTCATTTCTTAAAGTAATCATGGCCACTTGTTTTTCTTTACTTAGCTGCTTTTTTCTAGCCATAATACAAATTCTAACAGTCTATTCAGTAGGACTATCAGCTGTGTATCCACCTGACTTCTGCACAACACAACTGATGGTCCCAACCCCATTAATAAGGCAAGAAATCCCACTTATTAAACCTGACAGGGCACACCTGTGAAGTGAAAACCATTTCCGGAGACTACCTCTTGAAGATCATCAAGAGAATGCCAAGAGTGTGCAAAGCAGTCATCAAAGCAAAAGGTGGCTACTTTGAAGAATCTAGAATATAAGACATATTTTCAGTTGTTTCACACTTTTTTGTTAAGCATATAATTCCACATGTGTTAATTCATAGTTTTGATGCCTTCAGTGTGAATGTACAATTTTCATAGTCATGAACATACAGAAAAATCTTTAAATGAGAAGGTGTGTCCAAACTTTTGGTCTGTACTGTATATACAGTACAGACCAAAAGTTTGGACACATCTTCTCATTTAAAGATTTCTCTGTATTTTCATGTCTTTGAAAATTGTACATTCACACTGAAGGCATCAAAACTATGAATTAACACATGTGGAATTAAATACTTAGCTAAAAAGTGTGAAACAACTGAAAATATGTCTTATATTTGAGGTTCTTCAAAGTGGCCACCTTTTACTTTGATGACTGCTTTGCAAACTCTTGGCATTCTCTTGATGAGCTTCAAGAGGTAGTCACCGGAAATGGTCTTCAAACAATCTTGAAGGAGTTCCCAGAGATGCTTAGCACTTGTTGGCCCTTTTGCCTTCACTCTGCGGTCCAGCTCATCTCAAACCATCTCGATTGGGTTCAGGTCTGGTGACTGTGGAGGCCAGGTCATCTGGCATAGCACCCCATCACTCTCCTTCTTGATCAAATAGCCCTTACACATCCTGGAGGTGTGTTTGGGCTCATTGTCCTGTTAAAAAATAAATGATGGTCCAACTAAACGCAAACCGGATGGAATAGCATGCCGCTGCAAGATGCTGTGGTAGCCATGCTGGTTCAGTATGCCTTCAATTTTGAATAAATCCCCAACAGTGTCACCCGCAAAGCACCCCCACACTATCACACCTCCTCCTCCATGCTTCACGGTGGGAACCAGGCATGCAGAGTCCATCCGTTCACCTTTTCTGCGTCGCACAAAGACACGGTGGTTGGAACCAAAGATCTCAAATTTGGACTCATCAGACCAAAGCACAGATTTCCACTGGTCTAATGTCCATTCCTTGTGTTCTTTAGCCCAAAGAAGTCTCTTCTGCTTGTTGCCTGTCCTTAGCAGTGGTTTCCTAGCAGCTATTTTACCATGAAGGCCGGCTGCACAAAATCACCTCTTAACAGCTGTTGAAGAGATGTGTCTGCTGCTAGAACTCTGTGTGGCATTGACCTGGTCTCTAATCTGAGCTGCTGTTAACCTGCGATTTCTGAGGCTGGTGACTCGAATAAACTTATCCTCAGAAGCAGAGGTGACTCTTGGTCTTCCTTTCCTGGGGTGGTCCTCATGTGAGCCAGTTTCTTTGTAGCGCTTGATGGTTTTTGCAACTGCACTTGGGGACACTTTCAAAGTTTTCCCAATTTTTCGCACTGACTGACCTTCATTTCTTAAAGTAATGATGGCCACTCGTTTTTCTTTACTTTAGCTGCTTTTTTCTTGCCATAATACAAATTCTAATTGTCTATTCAGTAGGACTATCAGCTGAGTATCCACCAGACTTCTGCACAACACAACAGATGGTCCCAACCCCATTTATAAGGCAAGAAATCCCACTGAATAAACCTGACAAGGCACACCTGTGAAGTGAAAACCATTTCCGGTGACTACCTCTTGAAGCTCATCAAGAGAATGCCAAGAGTGTGCAAAGCAGTCATCAAAGCAAAAGGTGGCTACTTTGAAGAACCAAGAATATAAGACATATTTTCAGTTGTTAAACACTTTTTTGTTAAGTATATAATTCCACATGTGTTAATTCATAGTTTTGATGCCTTCAGTGTGTGAATGTACAATTTTCATAGTCATGAAAATACAGAAAAATCTTTAAATGAGAAGATGTGTCCAAACTTTTGGTCTGTACTGTATATATATATATATGCTGGTGACGCATTTTTCAATATATATATACAGTTAGGTCCATATATATTTGGACAGAGACAACATTTTTCTAATTTTGGTTCTAGACATTACCACAATGAATTTTAAACAAAACTATTCAGATGCAGTTGAAGTTCAGACTTTCAGCTTTCATTTAAGGGTATCCACATTAAAACTGGATGAAGGGTTTAGGAGTTTCAGCTCCTTAACATGTGCCACCCTGTTTTTAAATGGACCAAAAGTAATTGGACAGATTAAATAATTGTAAATAAAATGTTCATTTCTAATACTTGGTTGAAAACCCTTTGTTGGCAATGACTGCCTGAAGTCTTGAACTCATGGACATCACCAGACGCTGTGTTTCCTCCTTTTTGATGCTCTGCCAGGCCTTCACTGCGGTGGTTTTCAGTTGCTGTTTGTTTGTGGGCCTTTCTGTCTGAAGTTTAGTCTTTAACAAGTGAAATGCATGCTCTATTGGGTTGAGATCAGGTGACTGACTTGGCCATTCAAGAATATTCCACTTCTTTGCTTTATTAAACTCCTGGGTTGCTTTGACTTTATGTTTTGGGTCATTGTCCATCTGTAGTATGAAACGACGACTGATCAGTTTGGCTGCATTTGGCTGGATCTGAGCACACAGTATGGCTCTGAATACATCAGAATTCATTCACTGCTTCTGTCCTGTGTCACATCATCAATAAACACTAGTGACCCAGTGCCACTGGCAGCCATGCATGCCCAGGTCATCACACTGCCTCCGCCGTGTTTTACAGATGATGTGGTATGCTTTGGATCATGAGCTGTACCACGCCTTTGACGCGCCCCCTGGGCCGTGGGGTACCCGGTGCCGGGCCGGTAGATGCTGGGGGATGTCACAGTGGCAGTGACCCGGTCCGTGACCCAGGGCGGTCAATTAAAAGGAGTTATTGATAGGGGACATATAATGTTTATAGAGTTTGTGACGCCACCTGTGGAATGCGGCTAAAGGGAGCCGCCGCTGCGGACCAGGTTCTCTGAAGCAGATGTTACTGCAGCAGGGATGGTGTGGCTCTCCACAGGAAGAGCTAGCTCCAGGGCAGTGTAGTGTAGTAGATGTTGCAGGTTGTGCTGGGCGTTGTAGTGCAGGGGTTGATGGCGCAGCAAAAAACACAGAGACAAGGAAGTGCAGTCCCAAGGTCTTTAGTGGTGCTGATTAAACAAGCCGGGACTAGAGTACTGGCTAGAAGTGGAAGTCCGGGCAGCCTGGAAGCAAGTAAAGAATCCTGCTGCTTGTAGCGGTGCGGTGCCCCTCGTCCCTGAGTGCAGCATTTCTGTGCTCACCTGTATGGCAGGCAGGTCGGGCCTTGCTGGCGCGTCTCTTCCTCGTGGCGGTGCTGGACCCTGCGGTGCTGCTGAGCCTCCGGGTGTCTGATGGGGCCAGGAGACCTGCAATCTCCTGCCTTCCGGTCTCTACTGCTGGGCCTTTCGGTGCCCCACAGTCTCGGACTCCGGTGTCCTGTTCTTCTGTGCTGATGCTTCTGGGGTGAGCTGCCGCGCAGCTCCAGTCCCCAGCTCCTCTCTCTTCGATGTCCTCTCTTCAACTCCTCACACTAAGACTAACTAACCCCGCCCCCAGATCCCAGTTGCAAAGGGGAGTGGCTCCCCTTGCTGGTCTGGAGCCAGGAAAGTGTTGCATGTTTAGTATCCCTGACTAGGGGACCCCTGCTTGCTCCCAGGCATGGCATTACCTCTTTTGAGGGAGGCAAAGCTACTGAGGCAACCGGACCCCTGGGGTGCCACACCTTTGCCATACTTTTCTCTTTCCATCATTCTGGTAGAGGTTGATCTTGGTTTCATCTGTCCAAAGAATGTTCTTCCAGAACTGTGCTGGCTTTTTTAGATGTTTTTATAGCAAAGCCCAGTCTAGCTTTTTTATTCTTGATGCTTATGAGTGGCTTGCACCGTGCAGTGAACCCACCGTATTTACTTTCATGCAGTCTTCTCTTTATGGTAGATTTGGATATTGATACGCCTACCTCCTGGAGAGTGTTGTTCACTTGGTTGGCTGTTGTGAAGGGGTTTCTCTTCACCATGGAGATTATTCTGCGATCATCCACCCCTGTTGTCTTCCGTGGGCGCCCAGGTCTTTTTGCATTGATGAGTTCACCAGTGCTTTCTTTCTTTCTCCGGATGTACCAAACTGTAGATTTTGCCACTCCTAATATTGTAGCAATTTCTCGGATGGGTTTTTTCTGTTTTTGCAGCTTAAGGATGGCTTGTTTCACCTGCATGGAGAGCTCCTTTGACCTCATGTTTACTTCACAGCAAAACCTTCCAAATGCAAGTACCACACCTCAAATCAACTCCAGGCCTTTTATCTGCTTAATTGAGAATGACATAACGAAGGGATTGCCCACACCTGTCCATGAAATAGCCTTGGAGTCAATTGTCCAATTACGTTTGGTCCCTTTAAAAACAGGGTGGTACATGTTAAGGAGCTGAAACTCCTAAACCCTTCATCCAATTTTAATGTGGATAACCTCAAGTGAAAGCTGAAAGTCTGAACTTCAACTGCATCTGAATTGTTTTGTTTAAAATTCATTGTGGTAATGTCTAGAACCAAAATTAGAAAAATGTTGACTCTGTCTAAATATATATGGACCTAACTGTATATATATGTAGCGTCGGCGTCCCTGCCTCCTGCTAGGCAGGGACGCTGTTCCCCTCACCTCTCTGCTCCGTGCCCGGCGGCTTCCTCCCGCTCTGCCTGCAGCGCCCGCTCTACCCCGGTCACTGTGCTTAGGGCGCGCGCGCTCCCCCTCTCTTAAAGGGGCCGCGCGCGTCGCCCTAAGGAGTCCCCGGCCAATGGCCGGAGGATCCCTCCATATATAAGGCACCTCCTCCAAAATGGAGGTGCCCGAGCAATGTTGTTGCACTGTTCACTACTCTGCTTCAGCCCTCAGGTCCCGTTGCCAGTTACCTGCCAGTTACCTGCCAGTTACCTGCCAGTCTCCTGCCAGTTTGCTGCCTGATTCCTGCCTGTCATCCGCTTCCCTGCTTGCTAGCCTGAGGTCCGACGGTCTGCCTTCCGACACCTGTCAGTCTGTCTATGGACCAGCTTCCCGCTCACCTGGGAGCGCTCACCTGCTACCTGCCTGATAGCCTACCTGGAGGCTCCGCCGTCACGTGCTGTGACCACCTGCCAGTCCAGAGACTCTTGCCCGCTCACCTGGGAGCGCTCATCTGCTACCTGCCTGTTAGCCTACCTAGAGGCTCCGCCGTCACATGCTGTGACCACCTGCCAGTCCAGAGACTCTTGCCCGCTCACCTGGGAGCGTTCATCTGCTACCTGCCTGTTAGCCTACCTGGAGGCTCCGCCGTCACATGCTGTGACCACCTGCTTATCATGAGACTCTTGCCTGCTCACCTGGGAGCACTCATCTGCCATCTGCCTGCTAGCCTACCTGGAGGCTCTGCCGTCACAGGTCGTACCTGCCCGTTTACCCAGAGACTGCCCCGGTCACTTGCCGTGACCTCCTGCCCGTTTACCCAGAGACTGCCCCGGTCACTTGCCGTGACCTCCTGCCCGTTTACCCAGAGACTGCCCCGGTCACTTGCCGTGACCTCCTGCCCGTTTACCCAGAGACTGTCCCGGTCACTTGCTGTGACCTCCTGCCCGTTTACCCAGAGACTGTCTCGGTCACTTGCTGTGACCTCCTGCCCATTTACCCAGAGACTGTCCCGGTCACTTGCCGTGACCTCCTGCCCGTTTGCCCAGAGACTGTCCCGGTCACCTGCTGTGACTGCCTGCCTGTCTTCCCTGGTCGCCACCCGCTTCCTTACAAGGACTGCCCCCTTGTATAAGTTGCTCAGAGGTTCCGCCTCCCAGACCCGTTACAGTTTGCTCGGGCCATGGAACCCGGTGGCACCCAAGCTCCCTCGCTCTCGGACGTTTATCATGAACTGTCCCGACAGAGGTCCCAACAGGAGTCCATCCTGGGTCACCTGCGGAATGTCAATACTCGCCTGGACACTTTGACTGCCCCACCAGCAACCACCGCTAGTGTCATGACTCGCAGCCCGGCTGCTCCGCTGCCCACCAATACCATAGTATCCTGCTCTGGAATCCGGCTTTCTGCACCTCCTCGCTTCGGAGGCGACTCCGCTCAAGCTCGGGGCTTCATTAACCAGTGCACCCTGCACTTTGAACACCAGTCCCACCAGTTTAATTCCGACCGGGCCAAAGTAGCCTTCATCATGTCCCATCTCACGGGAGAGGCACTGGCTTGGCTAAATCCTCTATGGGAGAGAGGAGACCCTCTGGTGTCCGACCTGCCAGCCTTTCTCACGGCTTTCCGGAAGGTCTTCGACGAACCCGGACGGAAGACCTCATCCGCCTCATCTTTGCTACGCCTCCGTCAAGGAAGTCTCACCGTGGGCCAATATGCCATACGGTTCCGTACCCTTGCTTCGGAGCTGGCCTGGGATAACGACGCTCTGGTGTCCGTCTTCTGGGGGGGTCTGTCCGGCCGTATTAAAGATGAACTCGCCGGTCGAGACATTCCTACCACTCTCGACGACTTGATTACACTTGCCACCCGGATTGACATCCGGTTCCAGGAGCGCGCTAGGGAGGTCACCCGTGAGAGGAGGATTCCACGTCTAGTCCCTACCTTCCAGAGACCCGTCACTCCCCCTGTTACTCCCCAGGCACACTCACCTGAGCCTATGCAGGTCGACCAGACCAAGATGGTCAAGACCCGTCAAGACTTACGTCGTGCCGAGGGGAGCTGTTTCTACTGTGGCAGTAAGGAGCACCGGATCCGTTCCTGCCCTGAGAGGTCGGGAAATGCCTGTGTCTAGGATCGCTCAGAGAGGTTGCCCTACACAAAAGTAAACCCTCTCCATCCCTGATGCTGTCTGTTTCTATCCTCTGCGGAGAGAACCGCTATTTTGAACTGGCTCAACTTGACTCTGGAGCTGCTGGAAATCTCATCTCTCAATCCCTGGTAGAGAAATACCACATTCCCACCAAACCTCTGGCCGTACCTATATCTGTCGCCGCCGTGGATGGGGGCCTCTTACCACATCCCATCCAACTCATCACCGAATCTCTGACTCTACAGGTGGGAATGCTGCATTCCGAGAGCATCTCCTTTCATGTTCTGCCTGGACTCTCTCACGCACTATTGCTTGGCCTGCCTTGGCTCCAGAGACATGCACCCGTGCTTGACTGGCAGACCGGAGAGGTCCTTCGCTGGGGACAGGACTGCCATAAGACTTGTCTAGTTCCCGTTCATCCTGCCCGTCCTACTCCTACCCCAGCCAATCTGCCCGGTCTTCCGGTTCCCTATTGGTCTTATGCGGATGTCTTCGATAAAAAAGAGGCAGAGACTTTACCTCCTCATAGACCATACGACTGCCCAATCGACCTGATGCCCGGCTCTACTCCTCCCCGTGGGCGAATCTACCCTTTGTCCGCTGCTGAAACCCGGTCCATGTCTGAATATATTGAGGAGAACCTGGCCCAGGGATTTATCCGGAAATCTACCTCCCCGGCGGGAGCAGGCTTCTTCTTTGTCAAAAAGAAGGACGGCTCACTCCGTCCATGTATAGACTATAGAGGCCTAAACCAGATTACTGTGAAGAATAAATACCCCCTTCCGCTTATTCCTGAATTATTTGACCGTCTGAGGGGGGCTAGAATCTTCACCAAACTGGATCTCCGTGGGGCATATAACCTGGTCCGTATCCGTCAGGGGGATGAGTGGAAGACGGCATTCAATACCCAGGACGGCCACTATGAGTACCTTGTGATGCCCTTCGGTCTCTGTAACGCTCCTGCCGTCTTTCAAGAGTTGGTCAATGACATCTTCCGTGATCTTCTCTACTCCTGCGTGGTGGTGTACCTGGACGATATCTTGGTCTTCTCTCCGGATCTTCCTACTCACCGGAGGGACGTTCGTCAGGTCCTGCTCAGGCTCAGGCAGAACCACCTCTACGCTAAATATGAGAAGTGCATCTTTGAACAGACCTCTCTTCCATTTCTGGGCTACATAATCTCTCAGACTGGTCTACAAATGGATCCTGAGAAACTGTCTGCCATCCAGAAGTGGCCCCGACCAGAGGGGTTGAAGGCTATTCAGCGGTTCCTGGGCTTCGCCAACTATTACCGCCTGTTCATACCGCACTTCTCTTCCCGGACCGCCCCTATCTCTGCTCTCACCCGTAAAGGTACGAACCCCAGAGAATGGCCGCCCGAAGCAGAGGAGGCATTTCTTTCCTTATACAGGCCTTCCTCTCCGCCTCGGTGCTGCATCGTCCGGACGGCAACAAACAATTCTTCCTAGAAGTTGACGCATCCTCCTCCGGAGCTGGGGCGGTACTTACCCAAAAATCTTCTTCCGGAGGAAAGGTAACCTGCGGCTTTTTCTCCAAACTTTTCTCCTCTTCTGAGCGCAATTATTCTATAGGAGACCGAGAATTGTTGGCCATTAAGATGGCACTGGAGGAGTGGCGATACCTGCTCGAGGGGGCTCTCCACCCGGTAATAATTTACACTGACCACAAGAACTTGGCATATCTCCAGAGCGCCCAGAGACTTAACCCGCGCCAAGCCCGGTGGTCTTTGTTTTTTGCCCGCTTTGATTTCATTCTTCATTTTCGTCCGGCTGACAAAAACATCAAAGCTGACGCCCTGTCCCGATCCTTTCTGGTGTCTGATCTTGAGGAGGAGCCTAAACACATCATCGATCCCGACAGAATAATGCAGGTAGCCCCCGTGGGCCTAAATCGTCTCCCTCCCGGTAAGACCTTCGTAACGGAGTCCGATCGGGAGAAGATTCTACACTGGGGTCACTCGTCTAAGCTAGCTGGGCACGCCGGTCAGAAAAAGACCCTCCAGCTTATTACCCAGCACTACTGGTGGCCTACCCTGCACAAGGATGTAATTGACTTTGTTTCTGCCTGTGTGTCCTGCGCCCGCAACAAAGTTCCGAGACACCTGCCTGCCGGCCGCCTTCTTCCTCTGCCTGTGCCTGCTGCCCCGTGGCAACATATAGCTATGGACTTCATAACAGATCTCCCCGTCTCTGCCGGTTGTACGGTCATTTGGGTGGTCGCTGACCGCTTTTCCAAAATGGCTCATTTTATTCCCCTGCCAGGCCTCCCGTCTGCTCCCGAGCTAGCTAAGGACTTTATCCGCCACATCTTCCGTCTCCATGGTCTGCCTCTCCACATCGTGTCGGATCGTGGGGTTCAGTTCACCTCACGCTTCTGGAGAGCCACATGTAAACTGCTCGTCACCCTGGACTTCTCCTCCGCTTACCACCCACAGTCCAATGGTCAAGTGGAGCGGATCAATCAGAATTTGACCAGTTACCTCCGGCACTTCGTTAATGCCCACCATTCAGACTGGGTGGATCTCCTACCATGGTCCGGGTTCTCTTACAATAATCACGAGAGCGAATCTTCTTCTAAATCCCCGTTTTTTGTAGTCTTCGGTCAGCATCCTCGGATCCCTTTTCCTGTCTCCACCTCTGTGGACAACCCGGCCGCGGAATCTCTCGTTAGCAAATTTTCCTCCATTTGGGAGAGCACCCGATCCGCACTCCTTCAGTCATCCGAGCGGATGAAGAGACACGCCGACAAAAAACGCCTGGATTCCCCACAATTTCGTCCCGGAGATAAAGTCTGGCTCTCATCCAAATATGTCCGGCTCAAGATTCCTTCCTATAAGTTAGGGCCTCGGTTCATCGGCCCACTGGAGGTTATCAAACAGATCAACCCGGTGGCCTATAAATTGAAACTCCCGGCCAACTTACGGATCCCTAACTCCTTCCATGTATCTCTTCTCAAACCCGTGGTACTTAACTCCTTTTCCAAGTCTACAGGTACGCCTCCTGCTCCGGTTTCTGCTGAAGACGAGTTTGAGGTAGAGAACATTCTGGCCACCAAAAGGGTAAGAGGAAAGACCTTTTTTCTAGTGGATTGGAAGGGGTTTGGTCCTGAGGAGAGAACATGGGAGCCCCGGGAGAACATCCATGCCCCTCTCATCCTTGCTAAATTTCTGTCTGGCCTAAAAAAGGGGGGGCCTAAAGGGGGGGTACTGTAGCGTCGGCGTCCCTGCCTCCTGCTAGGCAGGGACGCTGTTCCCCTCACCTCTCTGCTCCGTGCCCGGCGGCTTCCTCCCGCTCTACCTGCAGCGCCCGCTCTCCCCCGGTCACTGTGCTTAGGGCGCGCGCGCGCGCGCTCCCCCTTTCTTAAGGGGGCCACGCGCGTCGCCCTAAGGAGTCCCCGGCCAATGGCCGGAGGATCCCTCCATATATAAGGCACCTCCTCCAAAATGGAGGTGCCCGAGCAATGTTTTTGCACTGTTCACTACTCTGCTTCAGCCCTCAGGTCCCGTTGCCAGTTACCTGCCAGTTACCTGCCAGTCTCCTGCCAGTTTGCTGCCTGATTCCTGCCTGTCATCCGCTTCCCTGCTTGCTAGCCTGAGGTCCGACGGTCTGCCTTCCGACACCTGTCAGTCTGTCTATGGACCAGCTTGCCCGCTCACCTGGGAGCGCTCACCTGCTACCTGCCTGATAGCCTACCTGGAGGCTCCGCCGTCACGTGCTGTGACCACCTGCCAGTCCAGAGACTCTTGCCCGCTCACCTGGGAGCGCTCATCTGCTACCTGCCTGTTAGCCTACCTAGAGGCTCCGCCGTCACGTGCTGTGACCACCTGCCAGTCCAGAGACTCTTGCCCGCTCACCTGGGAGCGCTCATCTGCTACCTGCCTGTTAGCCTACCTAGAGGCTCCGCCGTCACGTGCTGTGACCACCTGCCAGTCAAGAGACTCTTGCCCGCTCACCTGGGAGTGCTCATCTGCTACCTGCCTGTTAGCCTACCTGGAGGCTCCGCCGTCACATGCTGTGACCACCTGCTTATCCTGAGACTCTCGTCTGCTCACCTGGGAGCACTCATCTGCCATCTGCCTGCTAGCCTACCTGGAGGCTCTGCCGTCACAGGTCGTACCTGCCCGTTTACCCAGAGACTGCCCCGGTCACTTGCCATGACCTCCTGCCCGTTTACCCAGAGACTGCCCCGGTCACTTGCCGTGACCTCCTGCCCGTTTACCCAGAGACTGCCCCGGTCACTTGCCGTGACCTCCTGCCCGTTTACCCAGAGACTGCCCCGGTCACTTGCCGTGACCTCCTGCCCGTTTACCCAGAGACTGTCCCGGTCACTTGCTGTGACCTCCTGCCCGTTTACCCAGAGACTGTCTCGGTCACTTGCTGTGACCTCCTGCCCGTTTACCCAGAGACTGCCCCGGTCACTTGCCGTGACCTCCTGCCCGTTTACCCAGAGACTGCCCCGGTCACTTGCCGTGACCGCCTGCCCGTTTACCCAGAGACTGTCCCGGTCACTTGCCGTGACCTCCTGCCCGTTTGCCCAGAGACTGTCCCGGTCACCTGCTGTGACCGCCTGCCTGTCTTCCCTGGTCGCCACCCGCTTCCTTACAAGGACTGCCCCCTTGTATAAGTTGCTCAGAGGTTCCGCCTCCCAGACTCGTTACAATATATATATATATATATATATATATGTATATATATACATATATATATAATGTCTTTAAAACGCTGTGGAATTAATGGCGCTATATAAGTGAGTAAAAAATAAACTTTACAAAAAATAAATAAATATATATATATATAAATATATATATATATACAGTATATATGTATATATATATATATATATATATATATATATATAGTGAGGAAAGTAAGTATTTGATACACTGCTGATTTTGCAAGTTTTCGCACCTACTAAGGATGGAGATTAGTGATGAGCGAGCACTAAAATGCTCGGGTACTCGTTGCTCGGGTCGAGCAAATTAGAATGCTTAAGTGCTCGGACAGAGTAACAAGCCCAATGTAAGTCTAAGGGAAACTCGCGCATTTTTCCAGCGGCTCCAACCGTCGGTCTGCAGAGGGCCTAAAAATTGCCCACATAGACTGGAACAGTGCTCAAATGACATGGGAACAGCATGGGGAAGACCCTGGAAGCATCTCTGACTCTCAGGTCACTGCTGTCAACAGCGTGGTCAGAGGTATTATTCCACTTTTACGGACTCACAATAAAACATGCAAAAACTAAACCAAAATGGATTTTCCTGGGAAATATGCTAAGGAACATCCTTTCCAGGTAATGACCTGTATATAAGGCAAAATAAATAACCAAAAACAAAAATGCTCCTCCACACCTTGGGCTATGTTCATGCGTAGCGTTTTTGATGCGTTTTTGCACTTTTGCTTTGCTTTCAACCAAGACAAATGCATTCATGTCATTTTAACATTTTACAACCTTATCTGGCCATGTGGTGTGCGACACATCATCAGACACATGCATATGACGCCCCCCCTGGGCCGTGGGGTACTTGGTAGCGGGGCCGGTCGATGCTGAGGGATGTCACGGTGGCAGTGACCCGGTCCATGACCCAGGGCGGTCAATTAAAGGGAAAGGTAGAAGGGGAATAAAGTTTTTATAGATAATGTTCGTGACACCACCTGTGGTATGCGGCTATATGGGGCTGCCACTGCGGGGCACATCCTCTGGAGCTGATGGTGACGCAGCAGAGTTGGTTCAGCTCTCCACAGGCAGAGCTTAGCTCCAGGGCAGGATCTAGTGATACTATAGGGTAGATGTTGTTGGTGCGGTGTAGTGCAGGTGATGGCGAAGATAATGACCAGTCCACAACTTAATGGCGGTTTCCTCTCATCTTTATTTGCGGTTGTTAAGCAGACCGGGGCACGGTTACTAGCTGGTAGTAGAGGTCCGGGCGGCCTGTGAGCAAGTTGGGGATCCACCTCGCCAGGTGAAGTTGTAGGCCTTCCCTCTGCGCTAATCTCTTTTGGCCCTGCTGCTTGTAGCTATGCTGTGGCACTCTTCCCTGAGTAAAACATCTGTTCCTCACACGTATGGCAGGCAACTCGGGCCTTCCTTATGTGTCGCTCCCACGTGGCGGTGCTGGACCCTATGGTGCTGCTGTGTCGCCGGGCGTTTGATGGGGCCAGGAGACATGCAGTCTGCTGCCCTCCGGTTTCTGCTGCTGGGCCTTCAGTGCCCCACAACCTTGGACTCCGGTGTCCGGTTCTTCTATGCTTCTCTCCTCTGGGGTGAGCTGGCTTACAGCTCCACTCCCCAGGTACTTCCTCGACGCTGTCCTGTCTTCAACTCCTCTCACTAACTCTAACTAACCCCACCTCCAGATCCCAGTTGCTAAGGGGAGGAGCTCCCCTTTCTGGTCTGGAGCCAGGAAAGTGTTGTATGCTGGTATACCTGATTAGGGGACCCCTCCTTGCTTCCAGGCATGGCATCACCCCCTTTGAGGGAGGCAAAGCCACTGTGGCAACCGGACTCCTGGGGTGCCACACATACAGTGCTGAAAACACATGGGAACAACATGGGGAAGACCCCTGGAAGCATCTCTGACTCCCAGGTCACTGCCTAAGTGTGCCCATCATAAGTGATCCTTGGCACATGCGAAGATGCCTCCCGCCATGCACCTGTCGTTGCAGACTTGCAACAATCACCGTCCATGTTCTTGTCCCAGTGCAGCATTCAGGTGTCCCTACCCCATTCCTTGGAATGCAAGTATGCAGCCAGCCACCCACCCACAGGCTGCAATACTATACTGCCAAATTTTTGACAGCTGCTTGCACTTGAAATGTGGCCTTTTAGGCTCATGGAGGCGGAAGCTGTCCACAACCTCCTGGCAGCAGCGGCCGGGTGTCCATACTCGGTCACCAGCCGCCACTATTTGTTCTGGTATCGTCTCCGCCTTCCACAAGCACTGGTCCCAGAACATTACCCGTGCCCTCCCCAGTGCACTTACTGGGAAGGACCGCCTAACCACAAACACGTGGACAGGTGAATGTGGCCAGGGATGGTACGAAGCCAGTCCACATTAAAAATGCAGCCATAGATTGTCCGGGAACCTTCCCACACACTTTTCTTAGCCTGGTCTGCTTCTCGGCAGAGTTGGACGGGCCCACCAGAGAACCGGAGACTCCTCCGGTGGGCCCTGGATTCTCCTTCAGGAGAGTTCATAGCGCCGAGGTGAGGCCATGATGATGATAGAGGCCACCATTTGCTTAGTTTTCTGTTACTTGGAATACAAGCGCAAGTATGCAGCCAACCAGCCACCCACCCACAGGCTGCAATGCTATACTGCCAAATTTTTGACAGCTGCTTGCACTTGAAATGTGGTCTTTTAGGCTCGTGGAGGCAGAAGCTGTCTACAACCTTATGGCGGTGGCGGCCGGGTGTCTATACTCAGTCCCCAGCCACCACTATTTGTCCCCGTGTCGTCTCCGCCTTCCACAAGCACGGGTCCTACAACATTACCCGTGCCCTCCCCAGTGCACTTACTGGGAAGGACCACCTAACCACAAACACATGGTCAAGTGAATGTGGCCAGGGATGGTACGGAGCCAGTCCACAGCTTTTTTTCTGAAAGTTGTATGTCACCACAGCCATATTCTTTAGCTTGGTGAAAGGACTTGGGAAACCGTATCTACTCCAGCTGTCATTTTTTCCCAGGAACAATCAGTAAATGTGAATAGCGGTACCAGAGCGCCAATAACAGGGAAAAAATATTAAAAGGACTGATTTATTAATACGCACAACGCGTTTCGGTGGACACAGCCACCTTCATCAGGTGTGACAAGCAGCAAACAATTGATCCTTATATACATTTGACCAGGTATACAATTACTTCAAAGGGGCGGGGCCAGATACTGAGTAATACCTCTATATTAACCCCTTGAGTTCATTTATGCTCAATAGAGTAAAAGGGATTGTTATAAATTAATACCTAATGAAGCATATAGGGTTCTCATAAAAAGGATTCGCAGTATAAAAACTTGCGAATCCTATAATCATAATACTTAATAAGATATATTGCTATCTACCACCCTATATTTTATATTATTAAAAAAAAATTTTTTTACATACAACATAAAACAATGTGTAAATATAAAGTTATAAAATTACAATCAGTTTCTATGATTATAATTAGGGAAATATAGTAGACGAAGAAAGGAAAGAAAAAAAAAAACTCTTTGAAAAAAACAAATAAATAAATAAAAAAATAAAAAATAAAAAAAATTCCAAAAAATTCTCCAAAAAAATATATATATATCCCTCCCCTCCTTTCTTCTCTCCTTCTCTCTCCCCTCCCCCCTCCTCCCCCATATAAAAGATATATATAATAAATTTGCTAAAATATAAAAACAATTATTTAAAAAGTTGTCTTCTCTATATTAAGGTTCAAACCTTCAGGAGACAAGGTTCCCATTTTGAAAATCCAGTAATTTTCACGTATAATAAGACGATTTAGTCTATCATGATGTGTATCAACTATATGATCAATGATAGTTAGTTTTAGGCTATTAGGATTTTTTTTATGTTCTTTTAAGAAATGATTAGAAACACTATGTAGGGGAAAGCCGTTTCTAATATTTTGGCGATGTTTATTTAATCTGGAGTGCATTTCCTGGATAGTGCGGCCAATGTATTGCAGGCCGCAGGTGCACTGGAGCAAATATATCACATATTATGACGACTGACATGTAAGTCTAAAGTGAATGGGATATATCTCTCCAGTGACCACAGAGACGAATGTTTTAGCTCCGTTATCAATGGATTGACAGCATAAGCATTTAGGGACGTTACATTTATAACATCCATTATTGCTAATAGGAGCTGAATTTAAATGGTTAGGTCTTCTACCAATTGTTGTATTGCTAGGGGCTATATAGTTTCCTATATTTTTACTCCTCCGATATATGACATGGGGAAATTCCGGTAAATGACCAGTTAATATTGGATCATTCCTTAAAATGAACCAGTATTTTTTTTAATAAACTGGATAACACTTGCGTAGGTTTACCATAGGTAGTAATCAGATTTAAACTGAAATCGTTGCTTGGCTCTTGGCAGGTAATCTTGGATTTGTTGATACACAAGTTCTGTGATAGGGATCTAGTTTTGGAGAAAGCATCCTTTAATAATTTCTGAGGGTATCCCTTAGCTCTAAAACGTTTTTGTAAAACCTTAGATTCCAGAAAAAAATCTGAATCATGTGTACATTTTTTTCTGACACGCCAATATTGACCGTATGGAATATTTCTAATCCAACTGGGTAGATGGCCACTGTCAAATTCAAGATAGCTGTATATAAGGATAAATTGTTTGCTGCTTGTCACACCTGATGAAGGTGGCTGTGTCCACCGAAACGCGTTGTGTGTATTAATAAATCAGTCCTTTAAATATTTTTGCCCTGTTATTGGCGCTCTGGTACCGCTGTTCACATTTACTGATTGTCCCTTTCCCCCTGTTGGGGTGCGGTAGAGCTGCCTTTAATTAATTGTTCATTCACCTGTGGGAGGAATTTAATTAGAATTACTACCCTGGTTTTCCAAGCTGCGCTGCCCTAACCCCTCCGGAACGCTGCCGGGGGTGTTGGTGAAGCTGGGCGTCCATCTCGGAGTTACATGCAACTAACCTGATCACGTGATCCACCGCCATGAGATCAGGATCTTTGAACACCGCTGGAATTAGATGACAGCCACCAACAGAGCGTAGCTTGTGGAGCTTTACACTGGGGTTGTGCAGAGGTGCACAACTTCATAAGGTTAGTAGCCACACCCCTCTAACAATTGCAATACTGAGTCACCCATTGCGCCTTGTTCTCTCCTCTCTTTACATTATTTCCCAGGAAGTCCACGAAAGTTTTTTGCACTTGAAATGTGGCCTTTTAGGCTCATGGAGGAGGAAGCTGTCCACAACCTCATGGCGGCAGCGGCCTGGTGTCCATACTCGGTCCCCAGTCGCCATAATTTGTCCCGGTGTCGTCTCCGCCTTCCACAAGCACATGTCAAACAACATTACCTGTGTCCTCCCCAGTGAACTTACTGGGAAGGACCGCCTAATCACAAACACGTGGTCAAGTGAATGTGGCCAGGGACAGTACGGAGCCAGTCCACAACTTGTCGGTGAGTTGTATCTCTCCACAGACATATTTTTTAGCTCGGTGAAAGGACTGACTTTTGGGAAACCGTATCTACTCCAGCTGTCATTTCTCCGTCACCATGTTCGGTCCATTGTCACACACGACCATGCCTAGCTGTATGTTCAGCGGTGAGAGACACAGATCAGGCTCCTGTGTTACAGCTTTCAACAACTCTGCAGCGGTGGGCAGTTTGTCACCTAAGCATTAAGCATGTTATCTTCAGCACAGCCTGTTGCCGCTTGGCCAAGGCAGTGCTGCAGTGCTTTCAGCTTGTGACTGATGTCGTCTTTTGGAGAAGGAGGCAGAACTGGAGGAGGAGGTGCCAGGAGCTGAACAATGTGATTACATTGAGGTTACATTGACGATTCTGTTTTTTATACTAAAGAAGTTTTTATTTTTTTTTATTTTTTACGTTGTTTATTAAGACAAATGCCTTCACCGAGAAATGTAATTTTAACATTTTACAACCTAGTCTGGCCATGTGATGTGTGACACATCATCAGACACATCCTGTTTCATTTATGATGGAGGGACTCTGAAAGTCACAAACCTATTTTTATAGGGCCATCAGGTGGCCCTTACTATTCTTAAAGGGCCAGCAGTCGGCCCTCGCTATTGTTAGAGAGCCATAAGCCGGCTATGCTTTGTTGTTCCCATTATTAAGTAGTGGGTCTCCTATACTGTTATTGCATATGCAGTGACTGCAAGGGCTGCCAAAAATTTGGAGGCACTCAATGCCCCTAGCAAGAGACGTAGAGGTCAAAGAGCCTCCTAAAAACAATGTTCCCATTATTAGGAAGTGGGTCTCCCATAGTGTTTGCCTATGCAGTGAAGCAACGGCTGCCAAAAATTTGGAGAAACTCCAATGCCCCTTGCAAGAGACGTATAGGTCAGAGAGCCTCCTAAAAACAAGTGAAGTGGGTCTCCCATAGTGTTTGCCTATGCAGTGAAGCAATGGCTGCCAAAAGTTTGGAGGAACTCCAATGCCCCTTGCAAGAGACGTAGATATGTTGATATGGTACATATGGTGGTGATATGGTAGTGGAGGATGAGGATGTGGAGAAGGAGGAGGACAAGAGCAAATAGACAAAATCAGGAAGCTTATACCCATGTCTGGGTGTGAAGACAGAGGTGCATAGGACTATGTAACATACCTGGCGGCGTCCTTGCATAGTGGTCCATCTCCCACTGTGCAAGAGCGCGCACTTGATCTCCAGTCCAGAATGTCTCTCTGGCTTCCCTCCATGCTGTCTGTTTGCCTCTGTGTCAGCTGCTTAAGGACGGCGCCCGATCACTTCCTGCTTTTTGTACCTGCTGCAGGCACACCCCTTGTGCGTCCTCAGCCTATTGCTGTCTGTCACCTGGTATTTAAAACAGCTGCTCCAATTAACCCATGCCTGAGCATCTTGCCCTGTCAGTTGGCTTTTGTCTCTGACATGCCAGGTCCTGTCTATGTTACCTGTCTTGCAGTATCTGTTACCATGTCTGTACTGTGTCCTATCTGTGTATCTTAACCTGCAGTCTGTACTCGTTCCTTGCCTGTTTGTTCCGCCTTCCTGGAGGCTGTATTTCCAGGCCAGTCTGAACACGCTCCTTGCCTGTTCGTCCCGCCTCTCTGGGGGCCGTATTCCCAGACCCGCTCCTGTATCCCGCTGCAGTGTCGGTCTCCTCCGTACACTCAGTTCCAGTCTGAACTCTCTCCTATTTTTACCTGTTTTTTCTCTATGTCCGTTCCTTTCCTTTTTCTGCAGAGTCTGAACTCGTACCTAACTCCTGCTCGCTGTCACTGTACTTCCGTTTGTGAGTTTGTGGTCCACTCGCTACTTCTCTGCAAGTACCCTGTGGGTATCTGGTTCTGCCTTTCCCTTCTAGTCTGTTCCGTGTGAACAGAGTCCTGTTCCCTCTGCGTCTGCGGTTTTCGCTTTGCTCAGCTCTGTCCACCGCGTCTGCGGTTTTCGCTTTGCTCAGCTCTGTCCACCGCGTCTGCGGTTTTCGCTTTGCTCAGCTCTGTCCGCCGCGTCTGCGGTTTTCGCTTTGCTCAGCTCTGTCCGCCGCGTCTGCGGTTTTCGCTTTGCTCAGCTCTGTCCGCCGCGTCTGCGGTTTTCGCTTTGCTCAGCTCTGTCCGCCGCGTCTGCGGTTTTCGTTTTGCTCAGCTCTGTCCGCCGCGTCTGCGGTTTTCGCTTTGCTCAGCTCTGTCCGCCGCGTCTGCGGTTTTCGCTTTGCTCAGCTCTGTCCGCCGCATCTGCGGTTTTCGCTTTGCTCAGCTCTGTCCGCCGCATCTGCGGTTTCGCTTTGCTCGGCCCTGTCCACCGCGTCTGCGGTTTCGAATTTGTCTCCCAGTCTGTACTGGACACTACCCAGCCTGCGCTCTAGTCTGCCTGTTCCTGTATTCTCCGGTGTGGGTCAACAGCCGTGTCCAGAGTCTGACCTGGAGTAGACCCTGGTTCCTCTGCTCGGTTCCTCCCTGGTGCACTGGCGTCGTATGCCGTCATGCGACCTTGGTCGGATCGGGCAGATACTTAGTTATGCCCCTCCAGGCACTCTCCGGTTCATGGCACAGTGGAATCACTACATAAACATGCACACGCCAGTCAGTTCGGGCGTGTGCATTACAGACTAGAGATAGATCTCCCCTAAAAAAGACACTGTATTTGAGTTTATGTTACGCTGCCCCAAGGGACTTCTCGTACTGCCCCATTTTATTAGGCCTGTCCTGCAAAGGAATAAGAGACATAAAGTTCTCTCTGTAGCGTTGGTCTAGAAGCGTCACTGTTATGTTCTGCTACTAGAGCTAAGGAAAGAGAGGAGATCTGTCCCTACGATAGAACTCAGCTTAATCCCTACGATGTAACAGGGGACCTGATCCTGCGATCAGACCTGCTAAAGTCCTAAGCTAGTCTGTACGGAGACCTATAGATGTGGGGAAGGAATCCCTACAAGTACTAAGGACTGGGAGGAATATGGGACACCTCCTAACAGAAATAGTAGCAGACAGACGAACAAACAAAATATATAGAACATAGAGGTCAGTAGACCAAGCAAACTAACAGAGCAAGACACAGAGCACAGGCTAGCTAGAAAGTAGATATACAATGAAGTCCAGCAAAGCCAGAAGGGCGGAGCAGGATTAAATAGGCCAACAAGGTCATGTGACCAGCAAAGGAAAAAAAACCTAAGAGCAAGGTTCTAACAGTACCCCCCCTTCTAAGAGGATCATCCGGATCCCCTAGGACCAGGCTTATCAGGAAATCTCCTGTGAAACGCTCTGATAAGTCTGGACGCGGAAACATCATCCGACCTCACCCAAGAGTTATCCTCGGGACCGAAACCTTTCCAGGCCACAAGATACTGCAAACTACCTCTATACCGTCTAGAGTTAAGGATGCGAGAAATTTCATATTCCCCGTCCTCCACCACCGGAGGAACAGAGGCAGAGGCGTCACAATCCGATACAACAGCTTTTTTCAACAGAGAGACATGAAATACCGGATTAATTCTCCAGGAGGTAGGAACCTCCAACCTAACAGCAGATTGGTTGACAACCTGAAGCACCTTAAAGGGCCCTACAAACTTGGGACCCAATTTCTTTGAAGGAATCCTCAACCGCAGATTCCTAGAGGACAACCAAACCATGTCACCAACAGCGAACAAAACCTCCTGTCGTTTCCTATCAAAGTAGTCTTTAGATTTTCTGTTGGCCTCCTGAAGATTACCACGCACATCCGTCCAAACTCTCTCCAAATCACCGGAAAAATTCTCCTCCTCAGGCACGGCAGATCCCAACTTGGAGAATGACCCAAACGACGGATGTCTCCCAGAACAACAAAAAAAAGGCGAACAACCAGCAGAAGAAGATGTATGATTGTTCAGAGCAAATTCAGCAAGTGGCAGAAACTCAGACCACCCCTCTTGATTTTCTGCCACAAAACAACGCAAGAACTGCTCAACATCCTGGTTTTTCCTTTCTGTCTGGCCATTAGATTCAGGATGATATCCGGACGAGAACGACAAATGAACTCCCAACCTATCACAAAAGGCACGCCAAAAACGAGCCACGAACTGAGGACCCCTATCAGAAACAATGTCAGTAGGAACGCCATGAAGTCTGACAATTTCCTTGACAAAGGCCTTAGCGAGAGTTTTAGCGCAGGGCAGTTTGACGAAAGGAACCAAGTGACACATCTTGCTAAAACGATCCACGACCACCCAGATGACAGTAAAACCCTCAGAGGGGGGAAGGTCAGTTATAAAGTCCATAGCCAAATGTGTCCAAGGAGCACTGGGAACCTCCAAAGGACAAAGCAACCCCGCAGCAGGAGTATGTGAGGACTTAGATCTAGCACATATAGTACATTGACGCACCCACTTAATGACTTCCTTCTGCCATCCAGGCCACCAAAAACTGCGACCCACCAGTCTCTTGGTCTCAGAGATTCCGGGATGACCTGCCAACCGAGATTCGTGACACTCAACAAACAAATCTCTCCTAAAGGTCCCAGGCACAAACAACCTCCCATGAGGAGTGTTAGAAGGGGCATTCTCCTGTGCTTTAAGAATCTCATTTTCCAAAACGGAGTCCAAAGCAGCTATCACAACACCTTCTTGTAAAATGTTCTCCTCTTTCTCAGCACCGACTATGGGAGAAAAACTGCGAGACAAGGCATCCGCCTTAACATTCTTAGTACCAGGGATGTAAGTAACGGAGAAATTAAACCGCGAGAAAAACAGTGCCCACCTAGCCTGACGGGCATTCAGGCGCTTGGCAGCATCAAGATATATCAGATTTTTATGATCCGTAAGAACCTGAACGGGAAATTCCGCACCTTCCAAGAAGTGGCGCCAGTGTTCAAATGCGAGTTTAATAGCCAATAATTCCCGATTACCAATATCGTAATTCAGTTCAGTCTCCGAAAATTTTTTTGAAAAAAAGGCACAGGGATGTAATCCATCCCCGTTATCCTGAGACAATACTGCGCCAACCCCCACAGAGGAAGCATCAACCTCAACCAAAAACGGCCTAGTAACATCAGGCTGCATAAGGATGGGAGCAGAGATGAACCTCTCCTTGAGATACACAAAAGCTTCAATGGCCTCAGAAGACCACTGAACCGCATCAGCACCTTTCCTGGTGAGATCAGTCAGAGGTTTGACAATACTAGAAAAAAATTTTATGAATTTTCTGTAGTAATTGGCGAAACCCAAAAACCTCTGTATCGATTTCAAACCAATAGGCCTAGGCCATTCCTGCACAGCCTGAACCTTAACCGGATCCATCTCAAAACCTTTGCTGGAGATAATGTAGCCCAAAAAACTAATTCTCTGTACAGCGAACTCACATTTCTCCAGCTTAGCAAAAAGCGAATTGTCCATTAATAACTGTAAAACCTCACGCACGCTCCGCCAATGAGACTCCAGATCCGGCGAATAAATCAAAATGTCATCCAAATACACAACCACATTTTTGCCGATCAAAGGTCTAAGGATGTCATTAATCAGATTCTGAAAAAATGCAGGAGCATTAGTAAGACCAAAAGGCATAACCAGATTCTCAAAATGACCCACAGGAGTGTTAAAAGCAGTCTTCCATTCGTCACCCTCCTTCATGCGCAACAGATTGTATGCCCCCTTAAGGTCAATTTTAGAGAACCACTTGGCCCCCATTAACTGGTTAAACAGATCAGGAATCAATGGCAGTGGGTAAGGATTGCGTACAGTAATTTTGTTAATCTCACGAAAATCCAGACAAGGACGTAAACCGCCGTCCTTTTTTTTTACAAAAAAAAATCCAACCGCCACAGGAGACTTAGAGGGCCTAATGTGACCGGCGGCCAAACTTGTCTGTATGTATTCCTCCAAAGCCTTCCTCTCAGGAATAGTAAGGTTAAATAAACGACTTTTAGGAAGAGTCGCTCCAGGGACAAATTCAATAGAACAATCATAGTCTCTATGCTGAGGCAAAACCTGCGAATCCTTCTCAGAAAAAACTCTCCAAAAATCCTGAATAGGAACAGGCAATTCTCCCCTATCCAAAGCTGCAATACGCCCGTTACAACACTTGTCATAACATTTATGGCTCCAGGATTTAATTTCACTGGTAGACCAATCCAGTACAGGATTGTGAAATTTTAACCAGGGCAATCCCAATATTACTGGAGAAGGCAAGTTATTCAACACTACCAAATCCAATTTCTCATGGTGAACACCATTAATAGTGAGAGGAAATTCACAGACCTTGAGAGTAATATTCTTCAAAGGGGAACCATCCACAGAAACCACAGCAATGGGGGATGATAAAGGTTCAGGTTTTAAATTGAGTCTTTCCACGAATCCCCCATCAATTACATTCAAAGTAGACCCGCAATCAACAAACACCCGAAATTCCATTAATTCTTTCTGAGCAATCGTGGAAGCAGCTAAAAATATACCCTTGGAATTTAAACAGGCAATACGGGCGTGACTGACCATTTTTTTTTCTTTCTTCATACGAAGTTCACAGCCTTTAATCAAATGACCAGATTTTCCGCAATAGAAACACAAGCCTTCAGAAAATCGACGGTCTTTTTCTTGAGAGCGAGGTGCCACCGATCCAATCTCCATCGGTTCACCACTGTTAGTACACACATTCTCATAACCAGAAACTGACATAGCAGAGGATTTGCTCTCATTAACCCTTGCACGCAGTCTTCTATCCACCCGTATAGCTAATTGCATAGCCTGTTGCAAATCTTCAGGTGTAGGATAAGCAATTAGCAGGTCTTTAACCCTTTCACTGAGCCCAGCAAGAAATAGACTTTTCAGAGCAGAATCGTTCCACCCTGTTTGAGTAGACCAACGACGGAAATGAGTAGAATATTTTTCCACATTACCTGATCCCTGTTTTAAACGTCTCAACTCAGTCTCAGCTGATGCGACACGGTCAGGATCATCATATAATAGTCCCAAAGCAGAAAAAAAACTATCCACTGATCTGAAGCATGTATCACTAGGTTGCAAAGAAAAGGCCCACTCCTGAGGCTCTTTGCACAAAAGTGACATTATGAACCCTACGCGCTGGGATTCATCCCCAGAGGACTTGGGTCTCAAACGAAAATACAATAAGCAAGCATTTTTAAATGAAAAAAATTCTCGGTGTTCACCAAAAAATAAATCCGGCAAACATACCTTAGGCTCCAAGAAATGTGCTCCAGGACAGTTACTCACGTGCTGACGGAGCTCGGCCACCTCCAGAGAGAGTCCCTGCAGGCGATGAACCAAATCCTGAACCGACACCATGATGGAACAGAAAAATCTTTCCTTAGAGAATTTGCTGGCTGGACTTACTGTTATGTTCTGCTACCAGAGCTAAGGAAAGAGAGGAGATCTGTCCCTACGATAGAACTCAGCTTAATCCCTACGATGTAACAGGGGACCTGATCCTGCGATCAGACCTGCTAAAGTCCTAAGCTAGTCTGTACGGAGACCTATAGATGTGGGGAAGGAATCCCTACAAGTACTAAGGACTGGGAGGAATATGGGACACCTCCTAACAGAAATAGTAGCAGACAGACGAACAAACAAAATATATAGAACATAGAGGTCAGTAGACCAAGCAAACTAACAGAGCAAGACACAGAGCACAGGCTAGCTAGAAAGTAGATATACAATGAAGTCCAGCAAAGCCAGAAGGGCGGAGCAGGATTAAATAGGCCAACAAGGTCATGTGACCAGCAAAGGAAAAAAAACCTAAGAGCAAGGTTCTAACAGTCACCAACCAGTAATGACTGTCACCCAAAATTTGGACAACGTGAGGGTCACGGGAAAGGCAGCGTAACATAAACTCAGGCATGTGTGCCAGACTGCAAAGAGGCAAGACTTCCGTGTCCTCACCAAGAGGACGACTGACCATGCTCTCCTCCTCATCCTCCTCCTCCCTGTCCTCAGGCCATCCACACTGAACAGATGGTATGGTATTTGTGCAGGTAGCACCGTCTCTAGCGTAGGAAACTAGCTCTTGTTCTTCCTCCTCCTCCTCCTCTTCCTCATTGTCACCCAATCCACGTTGGGATGAGATGAGGCTGGGCTGTGTGTAATCACCCTGTATGGTTCCTTGCTCCATCTCATCTTGGAAGCCATCTTGGGAGTTCAGTTCAGTTGAGTTCAGTTCAGTGCAGTTCAGAACAGAGAAAGGAGGACAGTGAAAGGAACAGGAGCTCTGCAGGAGCTCCGCTCAGGAGGAGCGGGCCTGAGTGAGAGAGGCCCAGGAGGTGAGACTGACTGAAGAGAGTAGAGGAGAGGAAGGAAGGCTCCAGAAGGAAAGAGGGGATCCTAGGGGTACGGTAAGTGCTGGAGGCCACCCGTACGCCCAAATCTATGAGGACGTACGAGGGATCAAGCCGCAGAGGGGACCGGCCCCTAACTAGTGAGAATTGCAATATTCAGCTAGAAACCGGAGGCTTCTACATTTCCAGGGTGTAGTTGCCACAGCGGCAATTAATCACCAAAAAGGTAGCCACACAGGATCCAGGGAACTCCAGGTTGCCCACCAAGATCTGAGGTTACCGGCTTGGGACACTGACTGCGAGGCGCAGAGCAGGAGGATGAGAGCCAGCGCAGGAAGATGACTGAGAAAGGCACACAGAAAGAGGTCCTGTTAAGTGCTCTTGAATTACCTGAGGGATTGCTGAATCCCTCCCGTGGTGAACGCAGGACGACGTGGGTGGTTATAATCTGCAGTTGTAACCAGGAGCAGACTGCACCCCACTGTCTCTGTGAATTATTGCTGCCCCATCATCCCCTGCACCACACTGCACAACAACATCTACCTCATCTATAATCACCACAGCAACGCTCTGGAGCTTAGCTCTACCTGTGGAGAGCTGAACAAACTCTGCTGCATAACCAACAGCTCCAGAGTAGAGATGAGCGGTGTTCGACTCGAACAGTTCGCCAATCTCAAATTCGAGCTGTTTTGGGCGGTGTTCGAGCCGTTCGGCGAACACGAACAATTTGAAAAAAATTCGGCTGTTCGAGGTTATGTTCGATAACTGTTCGTGCACCAAAATCATAACTGTATTTTTTCTCAGTAATGCTGAAAATTAATGTTAATACGCAGTTTGAGTGTACAGCGGGGCGGGGGGAGGGGCAGGGGATGGATCTCTGCAGAAATAATGAAGATCTCCATTTTTTTTTCTCTTTCCCGCATTTACAGTGGGGAGGTGCAATCTGTCAGCCTATCAGCAGCGCACACACGGAGCGAAGTGCTTTTTTTCACACAAGCAAGGGCATGTGTCATTGGCAGTGTATGTCACATGTCCTTGCCCTATAAGACCCAGCCATTTTCCCCGTCGCCACCATTTTCTCACTGCTGCAGCTGCGTGTTAGACGGCACCACTGTTGCTGTGCGCGCTATACTTTCAGTGTTAATTTCAAGCCAATTTTCGCACAAATCTACAGATAGCTTGGGAGTAGGGAATAGTTGTGATTGCAGTCCTTTTAAGGACTAGGTTACATCATTTCCTACGACTTTTATCAGGCAGGTCTGTGATCTTAAATAGATAGGTTGGGAGTAAAGACTAATTGTAATTGCAGTCCTTTTCAGGGCTAGGTTACATCATTTCCTATGACTTTTATCAGGCAGGTCTGTGCTCTTAAATAGATAGGTTGGGAGTAAAGACTAATTGTAATTGCAGTCCTTTTCAGGGCTAAGTTACATCAGTTCCTATCACTTTTTGCCAGGCAGGTCTGTGCCAGTGCTGTGCAAATTTTTTTCACAGCATTTGGCTAAATCTAGCAAAGCAAATCCTTTTTGGCCTCTTGCAGTGTGTGCTAGTCAGGGGAGCAGCCTATCTGTGTTGCAAGCTACACCACCTGTGTATAGAATACAATTTTTTTTTCTGCACCTAGTGAAGTAAAACCTTTTGGGCATAGCATCATTCTATTAGTCCATCTATACTAACCTCCACCAGGTTGCAAATTCAAAAAAATTTTTATCTGCATCTAGCTCTGAAAAAATATTTGGGCTTGGGCTTGTAGCAGTGTGTGGGACTTGTTCTATAAGTCTATCTATACTAACCTCCACCAGGTTGCAAATTCAAAATTATTTTTATCTGCATCTACCTCTGAAAAAATATTTGGGCTTGGGCTTGTAGCGGTGTGTGGGACTTGTTCTATTAGTCCATCTATACTAACCTCCACTAGGTTGCAAATTCAAAATAATTTTTATCTGCATCTAGCTCTGAAAAAATATTTGGGCTTGGGCTTGTAGCAGTGTGTGGGACTTGTTCTATTAGTCCATCTATACTAACCTCCACCAGGTTGCAAATTCAAAATAATTTTTATCTGCATCTAGCTCAGAAAAAATATTTTGGCTTGGGCTTGTAGCAGTGTGTGGGGCTTGTTCTATTAGTCCATCTATACTAACCTCCACCAGGTTGCAAATTCAATATAATTTTTTTCTGCATCTAGCTCTGAAAAAATATTTCGGCTTGTAGCAGTGTGTGGGACTTGTTCTATTAGTCCATCTATACTAACCTCCACCAGGTTGCAAATTCAATATAATTTTTTTCTGCATCTAGCTCTGAAAAAATATTTCGGCTTGTAGCAGTGTGTGGGACTTGTTCTATTAGTCCATCTATACTAACCTCCACCAGGTTGCAAATTCAATATAATTTTTATCTACATCTAGCTCTGAAAAAATATTTTGGCTTTTAGCAGTGTGTGGGACTTGTTCTATTAGTCCATTTATACTAACCTCCACCACGTTGCAAATTCAATATAATTTTTTTCTGCATCTAGCTCTGAGTGCACATGAGTGCCTTCTTGCTGCACTACCTGCAACATGACCCTCGAATTGTGAGAATTAGAAATAATCCTGACTACTGGGTTGCCACACTGCTAGATCCCCGGTGCAAAAGTAAATTTGCAGAAATTATTCCTGCCATAGAAAGAGATGCACGCATGCAGGAGTATCAGCAGAGACTGTTGCAGAATCTTACATGTTCTTTTCCACAAAACACTAGTGGTGCACGTAGTGAATCTCACAGTTCCAACTTGCCAACCGTGGGACCGTCAAGTGTTCAGCACTCAAAACGTAACAGAAACACAGTATCTGCTGGTAACATCAATTTTGCGGAATCATTTCACCACTTTTTTAGCCCATCCTTTGCAAGGCCACAGGAGACAAGAAGTCTGACACATAGTCAACGCCTAGAGACGATGGTACAGGAGTATCTCCAAGTAAACATTGAAGCCATGACTGTGTCACTGGACCCTTGCTCTTTTTGGGCTTCCAATCTGGATAAATGTCCGGAGCTCGCCACTTACGCCTTGGAGATCTTGTCATGCCCCGCAGCCAGCGTTCTGTCTGAACGTGTGTTCAGCGCTGCTGGTGGTGTGCTGACAGATAAGCGCACGCGGCTCTCCACTGATAATGTAGACAGACTCACGTTCATAAAGATGAACAAATCATGGATCCGAAACGACTTTTCCACCCCTGTGTCATCCTGGGGAGAGTAAAAGCTTGATGGTTTGTTAAAATCACCTCACCAACCGTTTTAAGCTTTCAAATTACTAATCATGTTTATCTGTATCTTGGCTGGAAAATAATTTGGGCCTTGTAGCAGTGTGCAGAACTGATTCTATTAGGCCATCTATACTAAACTCCACCAGATTTAAAATTACTAATCATGTTTATCTGTATCTTGGCTGGAAAATAATTTGAGCCTTGTAGCAGTTTGCAGTACTGATTCTATTAGGCCATCTATACTAAGCTCCACCAGCTTTCAAATTAATAATAATTTTTAGCTGCATCTAGCCCGGAAAATAATTTTGGGGCTCCTAGATGCGCAAGACACATGAGTGCCTTCTTGTTGCACTACCTGCAACATGACCCTCAGATTGTCAGAATTCGAAATAATCCTGACTACTGGGTTGCCACACTCTTAGATCCCCCACACTCTT
This sequence comes from Phyllobates terribilis, assembly GCF_046119375.1. Lineage (NCBI taxonomy): Eukaryota > Metazoa > Chordata > Amphibia > Anura > Dendrobatidae > Phyllobates > Phyllobates terribilis. The sequence goes on along the minus strand of NW_027362762.1, from coordinate 119,606,688 downwards.
CGATCAACCTTTTCATTTTAATAAAGAATCAAAAAATTTTCATTTTTTAAATTATAAGCATTAGCAGGTTATTAGAAACTGAAATCAAACAGTTTTCAACTCAAAACTTTATTCTAGGTGATGTTACATTTGCACATAGGACCCCTTGTTCGAAAGGAGCTTCTGAACTCTCTCGTCCATTGAATTTGTCAGGTTTTGGATGGTTTCTGCTTCAATTGTTTTTCATGAGGACAGAATACCCTCCCAGTGCTGTTGCTTAGATGTGAACTGCCTCCTGCCAACATAGACAATCCTTTTGATGATGCTCCAGAGGTTCTCAATGGGGTTGAGGTCAGGGGAGCATGGGGGTCACACCATAAGTTTGTCCCCTTTTATGCCCATATCAGCCAGAGATGCAGATGTGTTATGTGCAGCATGAGATGGTGCATTATCATGCATGAAAATGATCTTGCTGTGGAATACACGGTTCTTCTTCTTGAACCATGGCAGGAAGTGCTGTTTGAGAAACTCCACATACATTATGGAGTTCATCTTTACCCCTTCAGGGATCCTAAAGGGGCCGACAATCTTTCTCCCCATAACTCCAGCCCAAAACATTACTCCACCTCCTCCTTGTTGGCGCCGTAGCCGTGTTTGCATGGGGTGTCCATCAACCAGCCATCCTCCACTCCATCCTTCTGGACCATCGAGCGTTGCACGGCACTCATCGGTGAACAAAACAGTTTTGAAGTCAGTCTTCATGTATTGTTTGGCCCACTGGAGCCGTTTCTGCTTGTGTACAGTGGATAGAGGAGGTCGACAGGATGGCTTATGCACAGCTGCAAACCTCTGAACGACCCTGCATCTTGTTGTTCGGGGGACGTTAGAGGCACCAGCAGCTGCAAAAACTTGTCTGCTGCTATGACAAGGCTTTTTTGCCGCTGCTCTTTTAACCTGACGTAATTGCCTGTAGGAAAGAGTCCTCAATTTTCCCTTATCAGCACACACACGTGTGTACTGTGAATCAGCTACATACTTCTTGATTGTGCAATGATCAGGATGAAGTGTCTTGGCAATGTTGATTGTAGTCATGCCTTGACCTAAACACTCCACAATTTGTTGCTTCTCAGCAGCCGACACTTTTTCTTTCCCATTTTGGCAGAAAATGTAGGCTGCTTAATAATGTGGGACAGCCTTCTTAAGTAATCTTGCCTTTCATTGGACACACCTGCCAAACTAATTAGCACAGGTGTCTGCAATTGCTTACAGTGATATAAAGAGCCCTGACACACATCACCATCAATGAGTTTAACTGACAAACAAATTCTTCCCTTATCACTCCTAAACACTTTTTGCATAATAATTTGGAACACAGTGTACATGTGCTTTTCCACAAAACACCAGTGGTTCACGTAGTGAATCTTACAGTTCTAACTTGCCAACCGTGGTCTGTATGGAGTTGTTCAATAAAGGGCCCAAAATGAAGATAACATAGACGGGAGAGGTCTCTATGAATACGAATTCCTAAGTATTTGATACCCTGTGAGGGCCAGGCAAAGGGAAAGTTGGACTGGATGGAATCTTGTGTGGATTTGGGGAGGGAGACATCGAGGGCCTCATACTTCACTGCATTGATTTTAAAATTTGACCATGTAACAAAGTGATCTATTTCAGCCATAACAGCAGGGATGGATATATGTGATTGAGTGATATATACTAGGACATCATCAGCAAATGCAGAGCACTTGTACTCGGTGCCTCCCACCTCAATCCACCTAATATTGGGGTTATGGCAAATTGATGAGAGCAGGTGTTCCGTCACTAGGATGTATAAGAGAGGGGACAGAGGACATCCCTGCCTTGTACCATTGGTGATTATGAAAGGTGATGAAAATGTTCCATTTATCTTCAGCCTAGGTGACGTATTGCGATACAGGGCCGTGATTTTGCCTATAAAAGGGTCCCCTAGACCCCTATCCCAAGCTTTTTAAGAGAATAATATATGGCTTGCCAGGAGACTCTATGGAATGCTTTCTCAGCATCCAACGAGAGTATCAAATTACAAATTTTAAACTGCATCTAGCCCAGGAAATACTTTGTGCCTAGTAGCAGTGTCTGCTAGTCAGCGGATTATCCCAGCTGTTAAGCTAGCTACACCACCTGTAGTTTGGACACTTAATTTTTTCAAAGGAAATGGTTCGGGCCCCCGGGACACTCAATGAAGAGCATCGGGGAGGCACCCCAAGGCACAGGGGCTGGGACTGGCGGTAGGACGCCTTGAGTTGGACCACCAAGCTCGATCCTTATAGAAGCTTTTTAACTGCAGCAGCTTTAGTGGTCGCTACTGAAGCTGGAATTACCGCGGCTGCTGGCATGAGACTTGCCCTTCAATAGATCCTTGTAAAAGGATTTAAAGTGTACTCATTCAAATTAGAGAGACAATTTAAATTAAAAAGATTAGACCTGCCTCCACCGCAGGGGGGCTCGCTCGACCCACCAGCAGACAGGCACCAGTATTGGGAGAGGGGGGCTGGCCGTCAGGGTCCACCGCGGCTCTGGCACAAACACGGCGACACGGAGGTCGCACGGGCAGGAACGGACTGGCCGTGTCGTCTTCGCACTTTTTTGGTTTTAGAAGGGCATGACATGCCTATATCTATGTCTCCCCCTCCTTTTACTCCTCCACCTCTTTTCTTTTCGCATGAGTATATGTACTTGTCACTTTTCCATGTGTTAGTTGTGTCTTCTGAGCAGTTTGTCAGCTTTTGGACACCTTTGAAGGTGTTTTCTATGTGTTTGTATGTGTTTTTGTTTGCCTGCCATTGGTTTTAACGGTGTTCGAAGGTGTTCGACGAACAGTTCGGCGAACATACGGGTGTTCGACGAACCGAACCGAACTCGAACACTATGGGGGTGGCTCAACACTACTCCAGAGGACCTGCTCCGCAGCAGCGGCTCCCTTTAGCCGCATACCACAAGTGGTGTCACGAACATTAAACATAAAAACTATAATCCCCTTTTAATAACCCCTTTTTATTGACCGCCCTGGGTCACGGACCAGGTCACTGCCACTGTGATATTCTCCAGCACGGACCGGCCCGGCTACCAAATACCCCACGGCCCAGGGGGTGCATCAGCGTCATCGCCACTCACCATCTTGGTGGAGTCCTCAAAGTTTTGGAGGATGGTACATATGTCTGAAATCCATGTCCACTCCTGAGGTTTTATGTGTGGAGTCTGACCTGAATACCGACGGCCTTCTTGATGCGGGTGGTGAATAACTGCCCTCTTCTGCTCACAAATCCTTCCCAACATCTGCAATGTCGAGTTCCAACTCGTGGGGACATCGCAAATCAATCGATGAGCCGGAAGTAGCAAACGCTGCTTAAGCACAGCAAGAGCGGCGGAAGCTGTAGCTGACTTTCTAAAATGGGCACACAGGTGGCATACTTTGACAAGTAGATCCAACAGATCCGGGAAGGTTTTGAGAAACTGCTGAACCACGAGGTTAAGCACATGGGCCAGGCATGATACGTGTGTTAGCTTGCCTCAGAGCCGCCACCATGTTCGGGTCATTGTCACACACGACCATGACTGGCTGTAGGTTCAGCGGTGTCAGCCACAGATATGCCTGCTCTTTCAGAGCTGTCCACAACTCTTCAGCGTTGTGTGGTTTGTCACCTAAGCATATTAGCTTCAGCACAGCCTGTTGCCGCTTGGCCAAGGCAGTACTGCAGTGCTTCCAGCTTGCGACTGATGTGGTCATTTCGTAGATGGATGCTGAAGAGGAGGAGGAGGTGCAGGAGCTGTAGAATATGGGGGCAACACTGATTGACCCAGGGGCCGCAATCCTCGGCATCAGGAGGACGTGTTCCGTCCCAAGGTCCGACTGGGTCCCGGCTTTCACTATGTTAACCAAGTGTGCCATCAGCGAGATGTACCATCCCTGCCAACAAGCATTTGTCCACGTGTCCGTGGTTAGGTAGACTTTCCCAGTAACTGCATTGTTGAGGACACGGCTAATGTTGTAGGACACATGCTTATGTAATGAGGGGATGGCACACCGGTAGAAAGTCTGGCTGTTGAGGACCGAGTACTGAGGGACGGCCACCGCCATGAGGTTGCGGAAAGCTTTCATCTCCACGAGCCTAAAGTGCAACATTTCGAGCGCAAGCATTCGCAAAATGTGAGTATTTAGTAGTGTGGCCTGTGGGGCGTTAGCTTCATATTTGCACTTGCGTTCCAAGGACTGGGGTAAGGACAACTGAATGCTGCGGTGGAACAAGGACGTGGACGTGCTTGCTGATGGTGCTAATTGAGAGTGTTAAACGACACGTGCAGGGCGGGAGGCATGCGCCATGGACATGGGATTGGCGTGCACGCACAACAGCAGAACAAGCAGTGGTGTCACCCGCAGATAATGTTGCTGGACCCTGGGGTTCGGCCCACTTAGTCGAGTGCTTTGCTGCCATGTGCCTGATCATGCTACCCCTGATTTTGCTACCTCTTCTGATGCTGGCCTGGCAGGTGGTGCAAATGGCCTTTTTGGGGTTATCGGCAGAGTCTTTAAAAAACAACCAGACTCGGTAAGACCTAACAGTTGTACTGGCAACTTTCGTCGTGTTGATATTATGGGGAAACGGTTGCTTCTGTCTGCGGCCACCACACTGCTTGCTCTTACCTGTTGTGGTGCTACGCCTCCCTCCCCCTGTGTGCTGCTGTCCTCGCTTTGCATGTCATCTTGCCAGGTTGGGTCATTGACTTCATCGTCCACCACCTCATCTTCCACTTCCGCACCCTGGTCCTCCTCCTGGCAATTGTGTCTCATTATCATCCACCTCTTGTGACAGTTTCCCACCATCGACTTCGTGTGACCGTGGCTGTTCAAATATTTGGGCATCACTACATGCGATCTCCTCTTGCCCCTCTTCAAGTGGACCGGGTGAGAGGCCCGAATCTATAAATGGAAAAGAGAACAGCTCTTCGGAGTGTCTAAGTGTGGGATCAGTTGTCTCTGGGCACGGTGGGAGGAAGGAGGATCAGGGTGAGGAATTTGCAGTCAAGATTCACGGCTACTGAGACTTGACCGTATGGAACACAGGGTGGTGGTGGTGGTAGCTAAGTGACTGGAAGCATTATCTGCTATCCAACCAATAACCTTTTCACACTGCTCTGTGTTCAATAGTGGTGTTCTGCGGTCCCCTATTAATTGGGACAGGAAGGTCGAGCGACAAGATGTGGGTGTTTGTTGTGACACAATTTAAGCTTGCCCACGGCCTCAACCTCGTCCTCTGCATGCACCATCATCACCATCACGTCCATTTCCCCATGCCTTGCCACGTGCCTTGCCCATTTTAAATGGAGGACAATATTTTCCACGTTCACTAGAAATGGCTGGATTTGAACCGCAGTGATATGTGATACGTGTGACGGAAAACTACAATTTTAAATAGATGGCTTGTAGGTTACTCTTTTTCACAGCAACCTGGTGTCAATAACTTCACTAACACACTGCAACAAAATTTAAATGGAGGTCTGAAATGCCTGAATTTGGAGCACACTTATATGTGATACGTGTGACGGAAAACCACAATTTTAAATAGATGGCTTGTAGGTTACTATTTTTCACAGCAACCTGGTGTCAATAACTTCACTAACACACTGCAACAAAATTTAAATGGAGGTCTGAAATGCCTGAATTTGGAGCACACTTATATGTGATACGTGCGACGGAAAACCAGAGTTTTAAATAGCTGGCCTGTAGGTTACTATTTTTCACAGCGACCTCGTGTCAATAACTTCACTGAAACACTGCAACAAAATTTAAATGGAGGCCAATATTTTCCACGTTCACAACAAATTTCTGCATTTTTATCACTGTAATATGGAAAGAATCTGGCTGTATTCTGCTGTGGCAACAAGCAAATAGAACAGAAAAATGGTATTCTCTGGATTGCTTTTTAACCAAATAATCAGGATTCAGCGCAAAAAAATAATTATCCCTGGCCCCTGATACCTGGGGCTATTTGTAGAAATATCTGTAACAGAAGCAGCAGACAGAACTGGAATGGAGCCTCTTGTGCTATATACACTGCAGTCTCCCTCATATACTGCCTGCCTTCCTAGTGTCCAGAGGCTGGAGGCGCTACCAGGAGAGAGGCCAGTACACCAGGAGACGTGGAGGGGGCCGTAGGAGGGCAACAACCTAGCAGCAGGACCACTACCTCCGCCTTTGTGCAAGGAGGAACAGGAGGAGCACTGCTAGAGCACTGCAAAATGACCTCCAGCAGGTCACAAATGTGCATGTGTCCGCACAAACGGTTAGAAACCGACTCCATGAGGGTGGTATGAGGGCCCAACATCCACAGATGGGGGTAGTGCTCACAGCCCAACACCGTGCAGGACGCTTGGCATTTGCCACAGAATACCAGGATTGGCAAAGTCTCCACTGGCGCCCTGTGCTCTTCACAGAAGAAAGCAGGTTCACACTGAGCACATGTGACAGACGTGACAGAGTCTGGAGACGCTGTGGAGAGTGATCTGCTGCCTGCAACATCCTTCAGCATGATCGGTTTGGCAGTGGGTCAGTAATGGTGTGGGATGGCATTTCTTTGGAGGGCCGCACAGCCCTCCATGTGTTCGCCAGAGGTAGCCTGACTGCCATTAGGTACCATTAGGTACAGAGATGAGATCCTCAGACACCTTGTGAGACCATATGCTGGTGCTGTTGGCCCTGGGTTCCTCCTAATGCAGGACAATGTCAGACCTCATGTGGCTGGAGTGTATCAGCAGTTCCTGCAAGATGAAGCCATTGAAGCTATGGACTGGCCCGCCCGTTCCCCAGACCTGAATCCGATTGAGCACATCAGGGACATCATGTCTCGCTCCATCCACCAACGTTACGTTGCACCACAGACTGTCCAGGAGTTGGCGGATGCTTTAGGTCTGGGAGGAGATCCCACAGGAAACCATCCACAACCTCATCAGGAGCATTCCCAGGCGTTGTAGGGAGGTCATACAGGCACGTGGAGGCCACACACAATACTGAGCCTCATTTTGACTTGTTTTAAGGACATTAAATCATGGTTGGATCAGCCTGTAGTGTGCTTTCCACTTAAATTTGGGGGGTGACTCCAAATCCAGGCATCCATTGGTTAATAAATTTGTTTTCCATTGATGATTTTTGTGTGATTTTGTTGTCAGCACATTCAACTTTGTACAGAACAAAGTATTCAATGAGAATATTTCATTCATTCAGATCTACGATGTGTTATTTGAGTGTTCCCTTTACTTTTTTGAGCAGTGTATATATGTTGTGGAATACCTAGACTAACAGGACGTTCAATGGACCCTCTTGCTATATGCACTGCAGTCTGCCACATACACTGCCTGCCTGCCTAATGGATATTATATATATATGTTGTGGAATACCTATGCTAACTATAAACAAGCAAATCTCTCCCTGACGCAGCAGCACCTCTCCCTACTCTGCCTGATTTCGGGGTAGACTGTGACAAGCATGGCGGCACCTGGTCTTATATACACCTGATGATGCTGTGCAGCCAGCCAATCACTGTGATGCCACAACCAACATGACTACAGCATTACAGTGAGTGGCAGACAATCCCTGCATGTTGATTGGTGCTCTAAAGAGCGCCAAACATGCAGGGAGGGGACCAGAGCTCCCGCCCGAGCAACCCGGAAATACTCGCAGAGCGCCGAGCATCTCGAGCAATGAGATGCTCGGGAGAGTACCGAGCAGTGGCGAGCACGTTTGCTCATCACTAATGGAGAGGTCTGTAATTTTTATTGTAGGTACACTTCAATTGTAAGAAACAGAAACTAAATATAAAAAAAACAGTAAATCACATTGTATGATTTTTATATAATTAATTAGCATTTTATTGCATGAAATAAGTATTTGATACAATAGAAAAACAGAACTTAATGTTTGGTCCAGAAACTTTTGTTTGCAATTACAGAGATCAGACTTTTCCTGTAATTCTTAACCAAGTTTCCACACTCTGCAGCAGGGATTTTGGCCCACTCCTCCATACAGATCTTCTCCAGATCTTTCAGGTTTCGGGGCTACTGCTGGGCAACATTGAGTTTCAGCTCCCTCCAAAGATTTTCTATTGGGTTCAGGTCTGGAGACTGGCTAGGCCACTCCAGACCTTGAAATGTTTCCTACAGAGCCACTCATTAGTTGTCCTGGCTGTGTGTTGTGTTTCATTCTCATGCTGGCAGATCCAGCCACAACCCATCTTCAATGCTCTTACTGAGGTAAGGAGATTGTTGACCAAAATCTTGCGATACATGATCCCATCCATCCTCCCTTCAATACGGTGCAGCCGTCCTGTTCCCTTTGCAGAAAAGCACCCCCAAAGTATGATGTTACCCCCACCATGCTTCAAGGTTGGGACCTTGTTCTTGGGGTTGTACTCATCCTTCCTCTTCCTCTAAACAGTGGAGTTGATACAAAAAAATTTCTATTTTGGTCTCATCTGACCACATGACCTTCTCCCATGCCTCTTCTGGATCATACAGATGTTCATTGGCGAACTTCAAGGGGGCCTGGACATGTGCTGGCATGAGCAGGGGGACCTTGCTGCCCGGCAGGATTTTAATCCATGACGGCGAAGTGCCTTCCCAACGGTAATATTTGAGACTGTGATCCCAGCTCTCTTCAGGTCATTAACCAGGTCCTCCCACTTAGTTCTGGGCTGATTCCTGACCTTTCTCAGAATCATCCTTACCCGATGAGGCGAGAGCTTGCATGGAGCCCCAGACCAAAGAAGAATGACAGTCATCCTGTGTTCCTCCCACTTTCTCATAATTGCGCCAACAGTTGTTATATTCTCAACAAGCTGCTTGCCTATTGTCCTGTAGCCCATCCCAGCATTGGGCAGTTCTACAATTTTGTCCCTGGTGTCCTTAGACAGCTCTTTGGTCTTGACCATGGTGGAGAGGTTGGAGTGTGATTGTTTGAGTGTGTGGACAAGTACCTTTTATACAGGTAACGAGTTCAAAAAGGTGCAATTAATACAGATATAGGGTGCAGAGTAGGAGGGCTTCTTAAAGAATAACTAGCAGGTCTATGAGAGCCAGAATACTTGCTGGTTGGTAGGTGTTCAAATATTTATTTCATGCAATAAAATGCAAATTAATTATTTAAAATCATACAATGTGATTTTCTGGATTTTTTTAAAATTCTGTCTCTCATACTTGAAGTGTACCCACGATAAAAATTTAAAATCCGCAGTGTATCAAATACTTATTTTCCCCACTGTATATATATATATATATATATATATATATATATTTATATATATACAGGGTGGTACAAAAGTAGGTGGACAGAAAGTGTAATAAGGTTATGAAGGAGGAGATTTAACAAACATGGTGTAAAGTGAAACTGGCTCAGTTGCCCTTAGCAACAATCAGATTCCACTTTTCATTCCTCACAGACTCTTTGGAAAATGAAAGGTGGAATCTGATTGGTTGCTAAGGGCAACTGAGCTTGTTACACAGATCTAGTTTTCCCAGATAGATCTCCCCCAAATCTGTTTTCTTTTAAGATAAGTCAGATAACACATAATGGCAAATAATTGAAATACAGATCAAAGAAAATGGATTTTAACAGAGTATTGGAAATCTCAAGATGCTGAAACCGTTAGCGCAAATTGGGTTGAAACATTTGGTACTCAAGCCCCAAAGAGACAAACCATTTACCGCATTCGTGACAAATTCAATGCCACTGGCTCAATCCTTAATGCTCCAAAAACTGGACGACCCAAAACAGTCTGTACAGAAGATAATAAACAACTTGTTGCTGAAACATTTGTTCAGAGTCCAAAAAGTCCACCAGAAGAGCCTCTTTGGAATTGGGAATTTCACGAGCTTCTATCGTGCGAATCCTAAAATCTTTTGGGTGGAAAGCTTATCGTCCACGTCTAATTCATGGTTTATTGGAGGATGATCCAGACAGATGGCTGCAATTTAGTGAGATTATGCTTAACGAAATTGAAGAAAATCCAGTAATTTTAGATAACATTATGTGGAATGATGAAGCTTCTTTCAAATTATCCAGCCATATTAACAGACATACCGTATTTTTCGGGCTATAAGACGCACTTTTTTCCTCCAAAATTTTGGAGGAAAATGGGGGTGCGTCTTATAGTCCGAATGTTGGGGGGGGGTGTATATTTATGTGTGGTGTGCAGGAGCGGGGGCACAGGAGGCAGCAGCCACCTATTGCAGCCTACACTGTCCCCACTGGTAAAGAAAATGAATATTCACTGCTCCCCACGCCCATGGGGCGTGGGGAGCAGTGAATATTCATGCTCCTTAATAGCGGTATACAGTGTAGCCGTGCTGCGGCTGCTGCTGCCGGCTATCTCCTGTGCCCGCTGTTAAATGCATGAATATTCAACCTCTCTCCACGCCCATGGGCGTGGGGAGGGGGGGAATATTCATGCCCTTTAATGAGCGGGCACAGGAGAAAGCCAGCAGCAGCAGCCGCAGCGCGGCTCCGCTGTGTGCCGGCTATGAAGTAGAGTGAAGTCACTGCTCCCCACGCACACAGACCCGGCGTGGGGAGCAGTGACTTCTGGCAGCAGATCTCTCCTTGTGAGCCGCGTATGGCAGTGACGTCATGCGTGGCTCATATGGAGAGATCAGTGCAGGCAGACAGGACGCAGCGCTGGAGGGGAGAGAAGAAAGGTGAGTAGGAGTGTTTATTTTTTTTTAATGTGCAGCATGATGGGGATTAGGGGAACCATGCATACCAGGATAGGGATTAGGGGTGCCATGCATACCAGGACAGGGATTAGGGGTGCCATGCATACCAGGACAGGGATTAGGGGTGCCAAGCATACCAGGACAGGGATGAGGGGTGCCATGCATACCAGGATAGAGATTAGGGGGTGCCAAGCATACCAGGACAGGGATGAGGGGTGCCATGCATACCAGGACAGGGATGAGGGGTGCCATGCATACCAGGACAGGGATTAGGGGTGCCATGCATACCAGGATAGGGATGATGGGTGCCATGCATACCAGGATAGGGATGAGGGGTGCCATGCATACCAGGATAGGGATGAGGGGTGCCATGCATACCAGGACAGGGATTAGGGGTGCCAAGCATACCAGGACAGGGATGAGGGGTGCCATGCATACCAGGATAGAGATTAGGGGGTGCCAAGCATACCAGGACAGGGATGAGGGGTGCCATGCATACCAGGACAGGGATGAGGGGTGCCATGCATACCAGGACAGGGATTAGGGGTGCCATGCATACCAGGATAGGGATGATGGGTGCCATGCATACCAGGATAGGGATGAGGGGTGCCATGCATACCAGGACAGGGATGAGGGGTGCCATGCATACCAGGACAGGGATGAGGGGTGCCATGCATACCAGGACAGGGATGAGGGGTGCCATGTATACCAGGACAGGGATTAGGGGTGCCATGCATACCAGGACAGGGATGAGGGGTGCCATGCATACCAGGACAGGGATGAGGGGTGCCATGCATACCAGGACAGGGATGATGGGTGCCATGCATACCGGGATAGGGATTAGGGGTGCCATGCATACCAGGACAGGGATGAGGGGTGCCATGCATACCAGGACAGGGATGAGGGGTACCATCATATCAGGATAGGTATGAGGGGTGCCATGCATACCAGGATAAGGATGAGGGGTGCCATGCATACCAGGATGGAGGGATGCCAGGCATACCAGGATGGAGGGATGCCAGGCATACCAGGATGGGGATGGGGACCACGTATAAAAGGAAGGGGGGCGGCATATATACCAGGATGGGGGATATTGTCAGAATTGGGGGACATTACCCCTATACCAATGTCAGCAGAAGACCCCCTCCCCTTAAAAGAACATCATGACCACATTTTTGGCTTACATTTTTATTTTATTATTTTCCTCCTCGAAAACCTAGGTGCATCTTATGGTCCGAAAAATATGGTAATTGTATTTACTGGTATAATGAGAACATGCATTTAACATTAGAGCAACAACTAAATGATCCTGGTGTCAGTGTTTGGGGTGATATTTCAAGTTTTGGTATTTTAGGACCAATATTTTTTGATGGAACAGTCATCCGAGATAAGTATCTCGAAATTCTAATGAATCAAGTTGTTCCCCAGTTATAGCAACAGCCTAATTCAAATAACCTTTATTTCCAACAAGATGGGGCCCCTCCACATTATTCAAGAGTAGTCCACGAGTTTCTTGATGAAATATTTTCTAATAAATGGATTGGCCAAAGAAGCCCACTTGATTGGCCATCACGTTCACCAGACTTGACCCCAATGGATTTTTTCTTTTGGGGAATACTCAAGGACAAAGTTTATAGTCGAAAACCAAAAAGTGTCAGTGATTTGAAACATTACATAAGAGATGCATTTCAAGAAATTAATACCCAAAGAGACTTGTGCAAAAAAGTTTGTTGAAGAGTAAGAGGCAGACTTCAAAGCTGTGCAAATTGTAATGGAAAACAGTTTGAGCACCTGCGTTGATGAAATTTAAGGGCTTTTGTATTATTGCTCAGAATAAAATGTAATTGTTAATGTTATGCTTGTGTTAGTAAATATAATTTTATATATAAATCAAAATAAATGTTATTATTTTCTGGCCACCTACTTTTGGACCACCCTGAATATACATTATATATATATATATATATATATATATATATATATATATATATATATATATATATATTTATATTTATATACATATATTAATACAGTATGATTGATAAATAGATTTTGTGGAGATTCTCTTTGATTCAATGTTCTTCTTTTTGAGTCTAAACCATTAATATTCTGAAACGGTAGAAACTTCCAAATAAAAATCAATTCATTTTTAAACAGATATTTGTGAGCCCTCTAGAGTAGGGCAAAGGGGGATTTACATTAAAATCTTTCTCAATCGCTGAGTAAATCTCCAGGATTACGGGGTCCCTGAGCAGAGACTTTCAATCCATCATTTCATTACGAATATCAACAATTTGTTTGTTTCATTTACTTTTCAGGAACTGTATGCAATAGTAATATTCGACTCTTACTGGAGCATAAACAAGAATAGCACATTCCAAATATATTTCATGTTAGCTAAAAAGCAAATGCTCTGTAAATTTTTCTTAAAATACTAGATTTACAAATATACAGTGAAGGAAATAATTATTTGATCCCTTGCTGTTTTTGTAAGTTTGCCCACTGATAAAGACATGAACAGTCTATAATTTTATGGGTAGGTTAATTTTAACATTGAGAGATAGAATATCCAAAAGAAAAATCAAGAAAATCACTTTGTAAAAATTAGATAAATTTATTTGCATTTTGCAGTGAGAAATAAATATTTGATCCCCTACAAACAATTATGAGTTCTGGCTCCTACAGACCAGTTAGACGCTCCTAATCAACTTGTTACCTGCATTAAAGACAGCTGTCTTACATAGTCACCTGTATAAAAGACTCCTGTCCACAGACTCAATTAATCAGTCAGACTCTAACCTCTACAACACGGGCAAGACCAAAGAGCTTTCTAAGGATGTCAGGGACCTGCACAAAGCTGGAATGGGCTACAAAACCTTAAGTAAGACGCTGGGTGAGAAGGAGACAACTGTTGGTGCAATAGTAAGAAAATGGAAGAAATACAAAATGACTGTCAATCGACATCGATCTGGGGCACCATGAAAAGTCTCACCTCGTGGGGTATCCTTGATCATGAGGAAGGTGAGAGATGAGCCTAAAACTAAACGGGGGGAACTTGTTAATGATCTCAAGGCAGCTGGGACTACAGTCACCAAGAAAACCATTGGTAACACATTACACCTTAAAGGTTTAAAATCCTGCAGTGCCCGCAAGGTCCTCCTGCTCAAGAAGGCACATGTGCAGGCCCATCTGAAGTTTGCCAATGAACACCTGGATGATTCTGTGAGTTATTGGGAGAAGGTGCTGTGGCGGTGTGGTCAGATGAGACAAAAATTAAGCTCTGTGGCATTAACTCAACTCGTTATGTTTGGAGGAAGAGAAATGCTGCCTATGACCCAAAGAACATCGTCCCCACTGTCAAGCATGGAGGTGGAAACATTATGTTTTGGGGGTGTTTCTCTGCTAAGGGCACAGGACGACTTCACTGCATCAATGGGAGAATGGATGGAGCCATATACCGTAAAATCCTGAGTGACAACCTCCTTCCCTCCGCCAGGACATTAAAAATGGGTCGTGGCTGGATCTTGCCAACAAGGGTTTTGCCACCAAGTATTAAGTGTTGTTTGCCAGAGGAATCAAATACTTATTTCTCACTGAAAAAAATGCAAATAAATTTATCTAATTTATGCAATGTGATTTTATTTTTTTGGGATATTCTATCTCTCAATATTAAAATTAACCTACCCTTAAAATTATAGACTGTTCATGTTTTTGTCAGTGGGCAAACTTGCAAAAAAAAACAGCAGCAAGGGATCAAATAATTATTTTCTTCACTGTATATACTATATATATATATATATATATATATATATATATATATATATATATATATACAGTTATATGAAAAAGTTTGGGCACCCCTATTAATCTTAAGCTTAATGTTTTATAAAAATTGGTGTTTTTGCAACAGCTATTTCAGTTTGATATATGTAATAACTGTTGGACACAGTAATGTTTCTGCCTTGAAATGAGGTTTATTGTACTAACAGAAAATGTGCAATCTGCATTCAAACAAAATTTGACAGGTGCATAAGTATGGGCACCTCACCAGAAAAGTGACATTAATATTTAGTAGATCCTCCTTTTGCAAAAATAACAGCCTCTAGACGCTTCCTGTAGTTTTTAATGATTTCCTGGATCCTGGATGAAGGTATTTTTGACCATTCCTCTTTGCAAAACAATTCCAGTTCAGTTAAGTTTGATGGTTGCCGAGCATGGACAGCCCTCTTCAAATGATCCCACAGATGTTCAATGATATTCAGGTCTGGGGACTGGGATGGCCATTCCAGAACATTGTAATTGTTCCTCTGCATGAATGCCTGAGTAGATTTGGAGCGGTGTTTTGGATCATTGTCTTGCTGAAAGATCCATCCCCTGCGTAACTTCAACTTTGTCACTGATTCTTGAATAGTCAAGAATCTGCTGATACTGAGTGGAATCCATGCGTCCCTCAACTTTAACAAGATTCCCGGTGCCGGCATTGGCCACACAGCCCCAAAGCATGATGGAACCTCCACCAAATTTTACTGTGGGTAGCAAGTGTTTTTCTTGGAATACTGTGTTTTTTTGCCGCCATGCATAACGCCTTTTTGCATGACCAAACAACTCAATCCTGGTTTCATAAGTCCACAGGACCTTCTTCCAAAAAGAAATTGGCTTCTCCAAATGTGCTTTTGCATACCTCAGCCGACTCTGTTTGTGGCGTGCTTGCAGAAACGGCTTCTTTCGCATCACTCTCCCATACAGCTTCTCCTTGTGCAAAGTGCGTTGTATAGTTGACCGATGCACAGTGACACCATCAGCAGCAAGTTGATGCTGCAGCTCTCTGGAGGTGGTCTGAGGATTGTCCTTGACTGATCTCACCTTTCTTCTTCTCTGCCTTTCTGATGTTTTTCTTGGCCTGCCACTTCTGGCCTTAACAAGAACTGTCCATGTGTTCTTCCATTTCCTTACTATGTTCCTCACAGTGGAAACTGACAGGTTAAATCTCTGAGACAGCTTTTTGTATCCTTCCCCTGAACAACTATGTTGAATAATCTTTGTTTTCAGATCATTTGACAGTTTTTTGAGGAGCCCATGATGCCACTCTTCAGAGGAGATTCAAACAGGAGAACAACTTGCAAGTGGCCACTTTAAGTAGCTTTTCTCATGATTGCATACACCTGGCTATGAAGTTCAAAGCTCAATGAGGTTACAAAACCAAAAAAAGTGCTTTAGTAAGTCAGTAAAAAGTAGGTAGGAGTATTTAAAACAAGAAAATGATAAGGGTGCCCATACTTATGCACCTGTCAAATTTTGTTTGAATGCAGATTGCACATTTTCTGTTAGTACAATAAACCTCATTTCAAGGCAGAAACATTACTGTGTCCAACAGTTATTACATATATCAAACTGAAATAGCTGTTGCAAAAACACCAATTTTTTATAAAACATTAAGCTTAAGATTAATAGGGGTGCCCAAACTTTTTCATATAACTGTATATATATATATATATATATATATATATATATATATTCAGAGCAGAATGTGGAACACAGATTAGAATATGAAAGTTGGACAATTTTTATATTTCAGTTGAAAAAAAAAACTAATTTAGAAATTGATGGCAGCAACACATCTCAAAAATGTTGTGACAGGGTCAAGTCTACCTTTGTGTAGCATCCACTCTTCTTTTTAGAACAGTCTATGAATATCTGAGAAGTCAGGAGACCAATTGCTGGAGTGGAATGTTGCCCCATTCTTGACTGATGTAGGATTCTCGCTGCTCCACAGTCCTGGATGTTCTTTAATGGATTTTTCATTTCATAATGTTCCAAATGTTTTATATCTGTGAAAGGTCTGAACTGCAGGCGGCCGGTTCATCACCTGAACTCTTCTTCTGGAAGCCATGCTGTTGTGATGGATGCAATATTTGGTTTACTTTGCCTAGCTGAAATATGCAGGGCCTTCTCTGAAATAGATATTGTCTGGATGGTAATGTTCTTTGGTCTAAACCATCATATAATGCTTAGCATTGATAGATGTGTAAGCTGCCCCATGACATAGGCACTAATACACCCCTATATCATCAGAGATGCGTGCTTCTGAACTGTGGGCTGATAACAAGCTGGATGGTCCCTATCCTCTTGAGTCCACAGGTCACAGCGTCCTTAGTTTCCATAAAGAATTTCAAACTTTTATTTTCTAATCACAGAACAGTTTTCCATTTTGCCTCAGTCCATATTAAATAAGCTTTGGCCCATTGAAGATGGCAGAGTTTCTGAATTGTGTTAATATATGGCTTCTTCTTTGTATGATAGAGCTTTCACATGCATCTGGAAATTGCATTGCAAATTGTGTTCACAGACAATGATTTCTGGAAGTATTCCTGAGCCCATGCAGTAATTTGCACAATCTGCCTGAGAGCCCGTAGATCACGAGCATCCAATATTGCCTAAGGCTATGTTCACATGGCCAGTTGTGATCAGTTGCTTCCCTGTCCAGTCCTGATCCTCATGTGTCCATTGTAGCTTTTAATGGTGGACAGAGGTCAGCATGGACACTCTGACTAATCTGCAGCTAGAACAGGTGATGCACTGTCTTTTATCTATTGTATCCAACATTAATCCCTTCATGTCAAGGTCAATTTCCGTTTTTTCGTTTTTGCCTTTTCCAAGAGCCATAACATTTTTATATTTCTGTCAATATGGCGGTATGAGGGCTGTTTTTTGCGGGACAAGTTGTACTTTTGAATGGCACCATTAATTTTACCATATAGTATACTGGAAAACATGAAGAAATTCAAAGTGCTGTGAAATTGCAAAAAACGTGCAATTCCACAATTGATTTTTGGATTTATTATTTTCCATTATCACTGAATGGTAAAACTGACCTGCCATTATGATTCCCCAAGGCAGTACGAGTGCGCAGATACCAAACATGTATAGTTTATTTTTTATTTAAGTGGTGAAAAAAAAAAAAATTTGCACAAAAAGTTTTTGCATTTGTCGTCCTTTTCCGAGACCCATAACGATTCAATTTTTTGGGATCTGGGGCTGGGTAATGGCTTTATTTTTTGCATCCTGAGCTTACATTTTTACTGATACCATTGTGGGGGAGATATGATGTTTTGAACGTCTCTTATTGCAATGTTGCGACAGCCAAAAAAACGTAATTCTGGGGTTTTGATTTTTTTTCTATTGTTACGCCGTTTACCGATCGGATAGTTCTGAATACCAAATATGTGTATTTTTTTTATTATTTTATTTTCAATGAGGAAAAAGGGGGGTGATTTGAAATTTTCTGTTTTTTATTTTTTTCATATTTTTGAAAACTTTTTTTTGTTACTTTTAACTGTCTTCAACAGTCTTATTAGGAGACTTGAAGCTGCGATCATCCAATTGCTTGTGCTACACATAGTAGAACATCAGCACTGCTATGTACAACCCCTGGCAAAAATGATGGAATCACCGGGCTCGAAGGATGTTCATTCAGTTGTTTAATGTTGTTGAAAAAAAACAGATCACAGACATGGCACAAAACTAAAGTCATTTCAAATGGCAACTTTAGGGTTTAAGAAACACTAAAAGAAATCAAGATAAAAAATGTGGTACTCGGTAAGGGTAATTTTTTTCAGACCAAGCAGAGGGAAAAAATAGTGGAATCACTCAATTCTCAGGAAAAAATTATGGAATCATGAAAAACAAACACACAAAAGAACACTCCAATACATCACTAGTACTTTATTGCACCATCTCTGGCTTTAATAACAGCGTGGAGTCTCTGAAGCATGGACTTAATGAGTGAAAAACAGTACTCTTCATCAATCTGGCTCCAACTTTCTCTGATTGCTGTTGCCAGATCAGCTTTGCAGGTTGGAGCCTTGCCATGGACCATTTTCTTCAACTTCCACGAAAGATTTTCAATTGGATTGAGATACGGACTATTTGCAGGCCATGACATTGACCTTATGTGTCATCTTTCAAGGAATGTTTTCACAGTTTTTGCTCTATGGCAGGATGCATTATCATGTTGAAAAATGATGTCATCATCCCCAAACATCCTTTCAATTAATGGGATAAGAAAACTGTCCAAAATATCAATGTAAACTTGGGCATTTATTGAAGATGTAATGACAGCCATCTCCCCAGTGCCTTTACCTGACATGCAGCCCCATATCATCAATGACTGTGGAAATTTGCATGTTCTCTTCATGCAGTCATCTTTATAAATCTCATTGGAACAGCACCAAACAAAAGTTCCAGCATCATCACCTTGCCCAATACAGATTTGCGATTCATCACTGAATATGACTTTCATTCAGTCATCCACAGTCCACGATTACTTTTCCTTAGCCCATTGTAACCTTGTTTTTTTCTGTTTAGGTGTTAATGATGGCTTTTGTTTAGCTTTTCTGTATGTAAATCCCATTTCCTTTAGGCGGTTTCTTACAGTTTGGTCACAGACATTGACTCCAGTTTCCTCCCATTCGTTCCTCATTTGCTTTGTTGTGCATTTCCTGTTTTGGAGACATATTGGTTTAAGTTTCCAGCCTTGACGCTTTGATGTCTTCCTTGGTCTACCAGTATGTTTGCCTTTAACAACCTTCCCATGTTGTTTGTATTTGGTCCAGATTTTAGACACAGCTGACTGTGAACAACCAACATCTTTTGCAACATTGCATGATGATTTAACTTCTTTTAAGAGTTTGATAATACTCTCCTTTGTTTCAATTGACATCTCTCGTGTTGGAGCCATGATTCATGTCAGTCCACTTGGTGCAACAGCTCTCCAAGGTGTGATCACTCCTTTTTAGATGCAGACTAACGAGCAGATCTAATTTGATGCAGGTGTTAGTTTTGGAAATTAAAATTTACAGGGTGATTCCATAATTTTTTCCTCAGAACTGAGCGATTCCATCATTTTTTTCCCTCTGCTTGGTCTGAAAAAAATTACCCTAACCGAGTACACATTTTTTATCTTGATTTCTTTTAGTGTTTCTTAAAGCCCTAAAGTTGCCATTTGAAATTACTTTAGTTTTGTGCCATGTCTGTGATCTGCTTTTTTTCAACAACATTAAACAACTGAATGAACATCCTCCGAGCCCGGTGATTCCATCATTTTTGCCAGGGGTTGTATAGCAGAAATCAAGATCTCCTATGAATGCCGGAATCGAGCGGCCGTTCACAGGAGTATCGTAATGACAGGTAAGGGGGTCTTCTGCAGACCCCCAGCTGTCATGACAACTCATTGCTGCCCCGTGAACACGTCATAGGTGCGCCACTGGGCGGGTTGGAAAGACGCATTTCCGGCAGGTGAGTATTAAATCACACTGTCAGAGATTAACAGTGGGATTTAACTGCTTAATAGCAGCGGGTAAAGCTATTATCCACTCGTGGCTGTTAAAGGCACATGACAGCTGATTAAATCAGCTGTCATGTGCGGGGAAAGATGCGGAATCAGCGTCCGAGCCCCCATCAAAGTCAGGGACACGACATATAACGTAAATATACATCATATGTCGTGAAGGGGTTAACGTTTTTTTCCAGCAATTTAAGCTCTTCTGTGGTGCCAGACCAGATCAACTAGCCTTAACTTCTCAGGTGCATGAATGAGCTTATGGTGCCCATGACCTGTTGTCCTTTCTTGATATACTTTTGGTAGGTACTTTCCACTGCACACAACAATTTCACACTGTCATCGTTGCTCAGACCCCAGAGTCTGCACATTTTCTGCTGCAATTATATTCCACCTGTTCCCTGGTTGCCATTGTCATGAGATTACAAATGTTATTTACTTAACCTGTCAGTGGTTTTAGAGTTATAGCTGGTTGAGCTGGTTGGTGTATACCTCTACCAAAACCAAAGAAATAACATGCTTAAAGGAATATTATTGCTGCAGCAAATACGGGTCATTCTTTGGATAATGGAGGCTATGTTCACATGTTGCATTTTTGCTGAGTTTTTTTCTGGCAGTAAAGTAGCGGCTTACAAAAAGCAGGTTTTGCTGCCTTTTTTGCTGCCTTTTTTGCTGCGTTTTTCGGGATCCCAAAGTTCAGCTTTGCTCCCACCACAAAGCATGAACACAGGTCACCAATGCAAGACATATGTGGCACCCCAGGTCTGGTCGCCACAGTGGCAGCAATGTCATGTCTGAGAGCAGGTGGGAGGTTCCCTGGTTGGGGACAATTAGCATTCAGCACCTCCTGCCTCAGTCCATGGTGGGGAGAAACCTGCCCTTTATAAACTGGATCTGGGGCGGGGTTAGAGAGACCAGCCAGAGACGAGTTCCAGACAAGTTGCAGATAGGGACAGGTCAGCAGCAGGCTGAGGAGTCCCTGTAGGCAGAGGAGGAACACGAGGCCAGGAGGGGAACTAGCAGAGTTCGTCCTGGTGAGAGACTTACAAAGCCGGACACTGGAGTCCGAGGCTGTGAGGGTTATAAGCCCAGCAGCAGAAAACCACCACGCAGGGGACCTCAAGTCCTCTGGCCCAAGAAAGCCCGGAGGCTCAGCCACACGAGAGGGACCCCTACTGCCCTGGAGGGGTGAGAAGTACGGAAGGCCTGAGTCACCAGTCATACGGGTGAGAACAACACGGTACACTCAGAGACGTGGGCTACCACTACACTACAGCGGGATAGCCAAGAAAGAGTGAAGTCAGCACGGTAGGCCTACAAACTCCCCCTGACCAGCGGGATTTCCCAGTTGCTCTCAGACTGACCAGGCCTTCATTGTTAACCTGTATTCCGGACGGGTCCCTTAATACCATCAACAGTAAAGACCCTGAATTGCATGACAGACCCCGTGTGGTTACTGCTGCTCCCACGCACCATCACCACCAACATCTACACTTGCTGCCCTGAGGCTATACTCCTCCCGTGGGGAGTTATACTATCCTCTGCTGCACTCACAACATCAGCCTCAGCGGTCTGCCCTGCAGCGGCGGTTCACTCTGACCGCAATCCACGGGTGGCGTAGTCGGACATTTAATCTCAAAACCCTATAAATAGACTGCCATTTGGGTTGACCGCCCTGAGCCACGCAAGGACTACAACCCCCAGCATCCGCAACGGGTCCGGTTCCGGGTATCCCCTCACACACGCGGCCCAGGGGGCGCGTCACATACAGTGGGTACGGAAAGTATCCAGACCCCTTTAAATTTTTCACTCTTTGTTTCATTGCAGCCATTTGGTAAATTCTAAAAAGTTCATTTTTTTCTCATTAAAGTACACTCTGCACCCCAAAGGGTCTGAATACTTATGACCATGTGATATTTCAGTTTTTCTTTGTTAATAAATTGCAAAAATTTCTACATTTCTGTTTTTTTCAGTCAAGATGGGATGCAGAGTGTACTGTAATGAGAAAAAAAATTAACTTTTTAGAATTTACCAAATGCCTGAAATGAAACAAAGTGAAAAATTTAAAGGGGTCTAAATACTTTCCATACCCACTGTATGTTCATGAAAAAATACACATTACAAATGTAACAGCGGGGGGGGGGGGGGGGGTTAATTGGTCTGGGATAGTTTACCTAAGACCTTTGCAGAGCATTGAGTTTATAGGACACTGTTTACTTTCACACTTTGGTAGGCTACGGTATTGTTCAATTTCACACCTATGTCGCCAAAGTTTACTTTTTGCTCCCATCTCTAATTTAATTAAACTGTACTAATCCTAACTGTCATCTAAGGTGACCACATCAAAACATTATGGTTTAAACTTTGGAAAATCACAAAAATAAATGGTTTTCATATCCTGCTGTACATGATTTTTTCACTAAAAACCCAGCAAAACCTGATACCTGCAATTTTTTATGCTTTTTTCTGCATTTTTGCACTTACTCATTGCTTTCTATGGGTGAAAAAACACTGAAAGAAGTAAAATTCTGCAGTTTGCAAAAACGCAGCAGTTTTCCAAATCAGTCAGGGAAAAAACAAACAATGTGTGTGTATGAGATTTCTGAAATCTAATAGCTTTTGCTGGTACTGTAAAAGCAGCTTTTGATTTACATGAATGTTCATAAAAAACGCAGCAAAAAAGAAACATGTGAACATAGCCTAACAGAAGATGCAAATCAGATTGATGATCTGTACAATACACAGAAATCATAGGCAGTGTGCCATGTCCAGCTGATTTCAGAGAGGAAAAGAGATCCTCATCTGTACATGTGTCTATATACTGTATATAACTTACTATGGATAACACACAATCAATAAAAATTATATTACTGATACATGTGATTAGTGATGGATTGTTTGAAATTCGGATTAGTCTGTTAGCGTGGATTTTCAATTAACAGTGAGGTTTGTTATGTTCCTTATTATACTGTAGGGTATCTCCAGACCCCAGAGCATAATAAACACAAATTGAAAAAAAAAAACTCTAATTCTCATGTTACTGCTCACCTCTCTGGCCTTCCCGCTGCTTTCTGCCCGCTGCCCAGTCCTTAGGGCCTTCTCTTCAGCCATAAGGCACCTTATCTTCTTGTTCTTTACTATAGGTCGGGAATTCCAGTCTCGACCAGACCTTGGGGTCACTGCGCTGTGTAAGGTCATCGTGCATGTCGTGACATTCCAATGTTGTGACCTTACAATGCACAGTGACCCTTCTAGATTAAAGGGGTAACAGCTAAAAGAAGAAGCCCTGAGGACTAGATAGAATGCAGCAAGAGATGAATGGTGTCCTAAGTATTACTTTTTTTTGTCCATTTGCCGACCCATTGCTGTTAATTAATTTTTGCGTTGTGATTGTCACGAATCGAATCACAAAGTGTTTGAATTTGCATGGAATTGCAATCAGCTCATCTCTACATGTGATGTAATGATGACCTATCAATGTGTTTGATTCAGTAATTCAGGTTTTTGCTATCCCATCTGAGAGCAGCAGAGACCCTCAATCCAGCAATGTGTCACTTATTGGGCTGCTTGCCGCAGTTTTCATTAAAAAATTACTGTCTTCTAAGTTGCAGATCCAGTTCCCTGAATGCTGAGCTCTGTATAGCCCTGCCCACACCACTGATTGACAGTTTTTATGTGTACACTGCATAGGCAGAAAGGTGACAATCATTGTTGGTGGTTGAGTTAAAAAGAGCTCATGAATATTGAGGTAGCAGATTTATTAGTCCTCTAGTCATAATCTCATCCTGAAAAAATGATTTTATCAAAACTACAGTAAGCAGCCCAGTAAATGAGACACTGGTGGAATCAGGGTCTCTATCTCTACATTATGCTGCTCTCAGATTAGGTGGCAATAAATCTGATTCTTGACAGATTTCCTTTAATGATCACACCTTGAAGAAGAATGGACAATACCTATGCACCGGTCCCTATCACTTCATGCTCTGTAGATTATGTCAGGCTGCTCAGGTTAGTATGTGAGATACGTTATACAACCTGCTATCTGGGAGAGTAGGATAATATGTGCAACATAAAATAGATTCACTTGAGACGAAGAGAAAGCAATTCATCCATCTCTCTTTGTTATTTATGAAGGTGATTGATGAGAATACAGCACAAGAGGCAAAATGCCACAGCCCGTGCTCCATCTCGTATTAATGCATTCATCTCATGATGACCTTGAAGTGTAAATTGGGGACTGGATTGTAATCGATGTTTTACCTTCCTTAATGACTTGATGCCACCAAAAAAAGATACTGATAATTTTGATAGAATATGATTTATTCTGCTTTGAAAAAAAAAAGAAAGGTGAAAAAAAAGGTTATATATTCTGCGGGAATGTGTGGATTTTTCATACATGTGACGCGCCCAGGGGATGGGGATTACTCGGCGCTCGGGCCTTGATGCCTGGCCTTGGGGGATGTCGCAGTAGTCGGCTCCCGGGCCCGTACCCTGGGGTTTCTTTTAAAAGAAAGGAAATAATGAAAGTTTGTGACGCCACCTGCGGTGTCTGGAGAGGACCACCAGCGCTGCAGCAGTCCTCTGAGGCCAGTGTTCTGGCAGCTAAGATGGTGTAGCTCCCCACAGGTGGAGCTGGGCCTCAGGGCAGCGTAGGTGTAGGGAATGCAGGACAGAGGGGACCCAGCCGGGTCAGAGTAAGAACAGGAACACACACGATAGTCACTTCAGTACCTTTTACTGGTGGTATTCAAGGCACAATCCGGGGAGCTGTAGGGTGAAGGGTGCATATCAGGACTCTCCCCAGTGAGCGGGTGTAGGGCCTCCTGTTTCTTGCCTTTGTATAGTAAGCCTCTGACCTGCTTGGAGCTAGGCCTAACTTGGTTTCTGTCCTGCACCGGCTGATCTTGTGGTAGGGCCTTTGGTTGGAGATCACTCTCCCTGCTTGCGGGGCCTCCGTGACTCCTGGCTCTGGTACGTATCAGCTCTTGGGTGATCCTGGGACCTGAAGTCTTCCAAGGGCTCCAGTTGTCTCTACAGGGGGTATAGGGCCCCGTAGACATGGACCCGGTGTCCATTATATGTTTTCTGGGGTGAGCTTGTAAAGCTCCTCTGCCCCCTATTCTCCTCACTCCACTAGCCTTCGGCCTACTCAGGGCCCTCACTAGGCTACACACTAGCAGCAGGCTTGCTGCGCTTCACCGCTCTTATGGCGTCGGCACACCTTATGCTCACTACCTGAGGTACACTGCAGTCTAATCACTCTTAACTGAGCTAACTCCTGCAGGAACTGAACTGAGAACTGTCTCTACTGCACTCCACTAAGGAGCAGACTTTGTTCTAGCTGCCTAACTCCACCCTCCGTATATATATATATACGTCCCTATCCGGGCTCCCTCTGGTGGTCTGAGGTGGTAGGGTGGAGGTGTGTGTATGCTGTGAGGGCCTCTTGTGGAGAAATCCGTCCATGCACCCTTCTGGGATCTGTGGCACCAATGCGCAGCAGGGTGCCACATTCCCCCTTAGCAAAGCTCAGCACTCCCGGGATGAAGTACTTTTTATGAACAATAACAACATGAACAATCTTCCCTTTATGGGAGGCACAGTTTCTTAAACGTTGCATAACCAAAACATTAATAAATAGTAAATAAATACAGTATGTACATATGCAATAAGCAACCTCAGAAGTCCAAGTCTCTTCCAGTGAGGTCACTTAAAGGGGCACTCCAGGGAGTGCAACTATTTACAAGGCAGAGTCTTTGGGCTGCACATAGTCCTCAGCCACAGAGTTCTTATGTACCCTTAAGGGTAATGGGAAGCAAATAAAAGGGAAAGTGTCCATATCACTTAAATTGTTGATTTTCAAGGGAAAAATGCGAGTTAATGCATAGACAAATTAATAAATACATATACATGAAATACACAATACAATATAATACAATACAATACCCCAGGGGTAACTATCTACACTGTCAGATCCTTACTATTCACTATACCTGACAGGGGCCCGACCTCATGTGCTACGTGTTGATCTACGCGGCCCTGGGATGCATGTGGCGCTAGTGTTTGCACTACCTCCCATGTTGTCAGTTCTAGGTGTAGAGGGACCGCTGGGCTGCCTTAACCTCTCCACTGGGCTGGCAAGCACACCATTGGCTGGGCCTTCTTGTTCCGCTCCAAACGGGGCTTCATCTTGCTGTGGAGGGTCTTCTGGCTGTTGGAAGAAGTGTATCACAGGGATTATTACTGCTCCTCCTAGTTGAGGCCAATCTGCCGGGAAATCTCCTAAGTCAGTATGTATTACTGCTTCTTTAGGCTCCTCCGGTATGATGAGAGGCACTTCTTGGGGCTTTAGCAGGTCTGGACACAACTTCAGATGGTCTCTAGATACCGTTGCAGTCGTTCTTCCTCCATCTTTGCTAATCAGACAGGTCTTTTTGTTATCAAACCTTGAACTCAACACAGTGTAGGGTTCTCGCTCCCACTGGTCATCAAGTTTGTGGTTTCTCCTTTTCCTTTTTAACACTACCTCTCCAGGTGTGAAGGGTTCTGCTGGTGCACCTCTATTGTATTGAGCTTCCTGCTTATCTCTCACCCTAGTGAGACTGTCTTTGACACAGGCCTGTACTCTTCTGTACTGCCCCTGTCTGGTCATGTCCCAGTCCTCAATGGACATATCTGCTTCTGGTTCTACAACACCAAGCTCCAGGTCCATGGGCAACTTTCCAGGTCTTGCTCGCATGAGATATGCTGGAGTGCAATTGGTGGAACTCACAGGTATGTGATTGTACAGATCTACCAGGTCAGGTAGTAGGTCTGGCCACTGATTTCTCTCCTCGAGTGGTAAGGTCTTCAGCAGGTCGATGACAATGTTGTTCATCTTTTCACAGAGACCGTTGGTTTGGGGGTGGTACGGTGTAGTTCTTATCTTTTTACACCCGTACAGATGGCAGAACTCTTTGAACAGCTCGGCCTCAAAGGCTGGGCCTTGGTCCATCAGCACCTGCTCAGGGTATCCATGGGGTCTGCAGAAGTACGCTTGGAACGTCTTTGCTGCTGTCTCTGCCGTTAGATCTTTGACGGGGGCGACCACTAGGAAACGGGAGTAGTGATCCACCATGGTCAGGGCATAGGAGTATCCTGACCTGCTGGGTGACAGCTTGACATTGTCCAGGGCCACGATCTCCAAGGGTCAAGTCGTCTTGATGGGTTGCAGGGGTGCCTTCTGGCTGCTGTAGTCTTTTCTTCTGAGGCTACAGGGTCCACAGTTTCGGCACCACCTCTCAATGGAGCTGCGCATTCCCACCCAGTAGAATCGACACTTCAGCAGGGTCTCTAGCTTTTTCCAGCCAAATTGTCCCGCCTGATCGTGGTAGGCCTCCAACACCATCTTGATGTCTGTCTTGGGCACTACGATCTGCCACACCATCTCATGGGTCCTGGGATTGACGTACCTCTGGCACAGCTTCTCACGGTAGATAAACAGCCAGCTTCTCTCATTCCAGAGCTGCTTTGCTTGAAGAGGTGCATCCTTCTCCAGGGAGGAACCTTCTTGGGTTATCAGCTCTTTGATACGGCTGACAACCGGGTCGCTGTCCTGGGTCTCTTTCCAGCTGTGGTGAGGCAAAGGGTTTAACGTCTTACCACACTGCCTCCTGGAAGCTCGTTGCTCATAGACCATCCCATTCTGGTGAAAGGCAGGTAGCTCAATCTCTTCCAGGTCATCCACTTCTTCTTCAGTGTCTGACTGGTGAGGCATCCTAGGCAAGGCATCGGCGTTGGCGTTCTTGTGGCCCGCACGGTACTTAATTGTGAATTGGTAGTTTGACAGCCAAGCCATCCATCGTTGCTCCATGCCTCCTAGCTTGGCTGTTTCAAGATAGGCTAAGGGGTTATTGTCAGTGTAGGCAGTGAACTTGCTGGAGGCCAAGTAGTCCTTGAACCGTTCAGTGATGGCCCAGACCAGGGCCAGGAACTCCAACTTGAAGCTGCTATAGTTCTCTGGGTTCCTCTCGGTCGGGCGGAGCTTCCTGCTTGCATATGCGATCACCTTCTCTTGGCCATTCTGACTTAGGACAGCTCCTAATCCTTCGTTGCTGGCATCAGTATACAGCAGGAACGGTTGGCTGTAGTCAGGGTAGGCTAGGATCTCTTCGCCAGTCAGGATCTCCTTCATCTCTTTAAACGATTCAGCTTGCTCCTTACCCCAATGGAACGGGGGATTTCTGCCTTTGGGGGACTGTCCTACCAGGAGGTCTTGCAGAGGTGCTGCTTTCTTGGTGTAATCTTTCACAAACCTCCGGTAGTATCCTACTAGTCCCAGGAACTGGCGTACCTCCTTTAGGTTCTTCGACTCCGGCCATTTCTGGATGGCAGTGTCCTTATCCGGGTCTGGTGCTACTCCTTCTGGACTGACAATGTGCCCCAGGTACTGTACCTTTCTCTTGAGCAGGTGGCATTTTGAGGGCTTCAGCTTCATCCCATACCGGGACAGCGACTCAAATACTTCCGCCAGGTGCTTCAAGTGGTCCTCATACGTCTTGGAGTACACTATCACGTCATCCAGCTACAGTAGTACAGTCTCGAAGTTGCGGTGTCCCAGGCAGCACTCCATCAATCTCTGGAACGTTCTGGGGGCATTGCAGAGTCTAAACGGCATACTGTTGAACTCGCAGAGTCCCATCGGGGTGGTGAAAGCCATCTTCTCTCGATCCTCCTCAGCAACAGCTACTTGCCAGTACCCACTAGTGAGGTCAAGGGTGGAGAAGTAATTTGCAGACTTTAAGGCAGCCAGGGATTCCTCTATACGGGGTAAAGGGTATGCATCTTTATGTGTAATGCGATTTACTTGTCTGTAATCTACACACATTCTCATGCTTCCATCCTTTTTCCTGACTAGCACTAGGGGAGCTGCCCAGAGACTACAACTATCCCTTACTACCCCTGCTTTCTTCATATCGTGCAACATCTCCTTTGCCTTCTGGTAGTGTGCTGGAGGTATAGGCCTGTAATGTTCTTTGATGGGTGGATGGTTGCCTGTGGGGATATGGTGTTGTACCCCTTTAATCCTCCCAAAGTCAAGTGGGTGTTTGCTGAATATCTGTGCGTATTCCTGTACCACCCGGTGTACCCCCTGTTTCTGGTGGGCAGGCGTGGTGTCTGTCCCAACATGGATCTGTTGACACCAATCCTCCACCTGGGTTGCCGGGTCATTATCCTCCACTTGATCTGGTGAGGTTAAGGACTCCGCCGTGTGAGTGGAGTTGTTATCTACAGTATGTAGTTTAGCAACAGTGGCATAGCGTGGTAATCTGACCTCGTCTTCCCCATAGTTTAAAAGACGGACGGGCACCTTCCCATTGCGTACATCCACTACCCCTCTGGCAGTTAAGAGTGTAGGTCTGTGTTCTGAGCTAAGGGGTTCTACTACCGCCTGGTAGTTCTGCCCTTTGAGACCTATTGCTGCTCTACACCAAATTAGCATTTCACTCATTGGGGGAATCACAATGGGTATCGGGTCTGTCACCTGCACATTACCAATCTCACCACTGGATAGCTTTACTTGCTGCTGGTACATCAGGGCTCGGATCTCTCTCTGGAGCGCTCTCCTCTGCCCCGGTCTGGCAGCGTCAGCTAGCTGTTGGAGCAAAAACAACACTTCCTCCAAACAGTTACCAACAATATTAGTGCCTAGTACCATATACAGTCCAGTTTCATCAGAGATAGTCTCTACTACAATGAGCCCCTGGTCCTTCAGCTCCACTCTCCCCACCTTTACCACCACATCCTTAACCCCTATCAGGTTAAGAGGGAGGCCGTTAGAGGCATATACGAAAAGATCTGGATTTGGGGGGTGGAGATCTTCCACGGACCAGAATCTTTTGTAGAGGACATCAGGCATGATGGTTACCTGAGATCCAGTGTCCAGCAGGGCAGGTATCGCAATGCCATCCAGTATAATGGACAGGAAAGGTCTTCCTCCCACGAACCTGCGGTGCCAGTCTGAGGGGCCTGCTGAGTCTACTCCTGGGTGTTGGCCCTCGGCCCCAGGGTTTGCCCGTTTAAAGGACAGTTACGCACTGTGTGGCCTGCCTTCTGGCAGCGTTGGCAGATGAACTCTCTTTGAGGGTGTCATTGGTCGTTGGTCCTTCCACGGGGTGGCGTTGTCTTCCTCCGGGGCGGCGTTGTCCTCCTCCGGGGCGGCGTTGTCCTCCTCCTCTGGCTCATCCATGGGACATCCTCAGGGCTGTCGGCTAGCAGGATCCTTTCTTCCGTCTCTGGCTCCGTCCGTAGCTGCAGGGCACTCATCACAGTGGCCAGGTTTTCAGTCAGCTGGCGCACTTCTGAGCGCAGACTGTCCAGCTCACTAGGGGGCGCTGCTTGCACTTTAGCTTCAGCAGCCAGCAGGGAAAAGGTGGATGCTGCAGGCACTGGGGTGGCCCCACTCTGGTAACATTGGATAGCAGCATCTGTTTCCAGGGGTTGCAGTCCCTTTATAGCCATGTCCTTAAGGGTGTCAAAGGTGGCATCTGGATGATCTAAGGACCACCAACCCACAGTTCTGCTCTCCTCTAGGGACCTCAGCCCCCGGACAAACTGTTCTATTAGCATTTTATTTTCATCATTTATGCTGGTTGGACTAACCTGCTTCAGAGCTCGCAGGGCCCCTTGTAAACGCCAGGCATAGTCCCGAACACTGTCCTCTGGTTTCTGAAAGCAGTTGTAGAACCTCATTCGGAGGTCTGTCTCAGTGCGATCCTCAAATACAGTGTGTAACTTTTTAAAGATTGCCGACACTGATTCCTGGTCTGCGGCCGACCAAGTTTCTACTTCCCACTCCGCAGCACCAGTCAATTGTCCCAATACTACAGCGGCTCTCTGTTTGCCCGTCATAGAGTACATGTCCAATATACCGCATATTTTCCGCTTAAATCCAGACAGGGTGTCTGGTTTGCCGCTGTACTGGGGGAGCCACTTCACTCCAGGGATATACGGTAGGGCCATGGGCATGACAGGGGTTACAGGTCCTGCTGATGGAGCGGCTGCTTCGGCCTGCGCGGCAGCGATCGCGGGTGGATTATCGGGGCTGTCAACCTGGGCCCGGCGTCGGGCTGGTCTTCCGACATTGTGGCGCCCCCCTAGCGAACCGTGGCCTACCTTCTTTTCTGTAGGCTGCAGCTCCGCAGGTGACGGTCTTTCGTTAGGACCTTGCGTCACTTTATGTCCTCCGTCAGAGCGCTCGCTGGGGCTTCCTGCCAGGACCTGACGCTACGTCAGTCCATGGGACGTGTCCGAGACTTTGCGCGCTACTGCAGGTAAGCCTGTTAGCTTTCCCGCAGTTACGCCCTTCTTCTCGCGCGGTGACGTAACAATGGCGGCAATCTTCGCCACAGTGCAATATACAGTTCGTTATTACAGGCGCACCGTACCCTGGGGTCTCTTTTAAAAGAAAGGAAATAATGAAAGTTCGTAACGCCACCTGTGGTGTCTGGTGAGGACCACCAGCGCTGCAGCAGTCCTCTGAGGCCTGTGTTCTGGCAGCTAAGATGGTGTAGCTCCCCACAGGTGGAGCTAGGCCTCAGGGTAGCGTAGGTGTAGGGAATGCAGGACAGAGGGGATTCATTACTTGAAAGAGCTCAGTGCTAAATTCCTGTGAGACATTTGTCCATTAGGAGTTATTTCATACCAATAATATCAATCTCCTTCTCTGGCCATGAGTTTCCCAAATTGATAGGCTAATAGAAGTATTAAATAACAGATTTAACCTAGTATTTGAAAATTGTTTCAAGGTAGGACCAACACAAACTTTTGTTTTTAAACTGCACAAACTAATAAGGTGATAAATAGATAATAAAGATTACCTTTATAATAATCACAGAACCTCTAGTCAGGGCTTATTTGCCTCATGGCAATTTGTAAATAATAAGCCTGACTTGTGGACACAGCCATGGGGAACAAAATGAATAGACTTTGCAGCTCAAGAAAAAGGCAGGCCACACTTTTATATCCACTTGTGTGGCCTGCCTTTTCCTTGAGCTGGAAAGTCTATTCATCTTGTTTCCCATGGCTGTGTGTCTACTAGCTGGGCTCAGTCTCTCAGCCCTTATCCACATGCATGTCACTTGACAAACGGCAAGGTTTTAAATATTAGAGTTAGGACTGTCCCAAATAGGGTGAACGTGACGAGGTAGGATGGCTTTTGCATTATTTTGATCAAAATTATGTTAACTAACTACCCTATATTATTTTCATGTTCTCTTGCTGTTTATTTATTTATTGCAGGGTATTTGCATATTATGTTTCTGTCTTCATTTTTTTTTTCAAAATAATTGAGAATAGTTCCATTGACAATTTTCTACATTTTTGAAAAACAAAAAAATAAATCAAAGTAAATGCTATTTTACAATGATAAACTGTGAATGTATTAGTGACATTTTAATTAAAACAATTTGGGACCCTGCAGTTATCCATTTTACTAATGAATCCATGTCTGAACATATCAGTGCAATTAATACAATTATTTTTTCCATTAATTAAACTAATGGAATATCCAAGAAATTAATTTGAATCCGCTTTGCACTTTTCTAACTGACTGGTCTAGTTTAATAATTAGTCTTATTAAATAATAACAGTATTATCAAACATAATGGTAATATTTTCCTCTTCGTTATAATATTATTGTTAATTAAAGAACTGCCTTTTGGACTAGGTATCCCAGTCACCTCATCCCCGGCCGACATTTTAAAGTTTTCAATGAAACGCTACAACAATAATGGAGCTGTAATTCGGGCAGCATGAATCACCTGACACGTTCCTATTAATAGATAATGTTCTATTATTAAATGGACGTAACGTTATTTCCGTGCTGGGGTGTACAAGTGAGGATGCAGCACAGGAGTTGAGCTCCCTCCACATGCAGTTGATGCTGACTATATTACATAACTGGCATCTGTCACTGGCTGTGGCTGAGTTCTGATTGCTGCAGTTAACCATTTACATGCTGTTATCAATCTTTGACAGCGGTATTTAAATAGAACGCTTTCTGGTGTGTACATGCACCGATTCCCATCAGCCTCTCTCGAAATGATCACTGGTTAATTATTCGTTGCCAAGGCACTCATGGGCCTATTCAATGCCCCTTTGACTGCCTTCTTTTTAATACTGTGAAGCCCTGTCATAGACTGAGCTAAATAGGAGAATGTGATTTTGTCTATATACTGCAATACTCTGGCATTGCAGCATATAGTACAAGTGATCGGACAATAGCAGGTTCAAGCTCCCTAAGGGGACTAAAAAAATGTAATAAAGTCTATAAAAATATAAAGATTATAATCACTTCCCTTTTCCTCATAAATCGAGAAATTAAAAAAAAAAACAAAAAAAAAGAGTATTTCTGTAAAAACTTCAGTTTATTAAAAATTAATCAACCGGTACAGAAAAACACCTTTAAAAAGTAAAAAAAAAATGAAAAGCCATAATTGTGTTTTTTCACAACATATCCCTAAAAAAATACAATAAGTAAAATATTAAAAAATAAGGTAGTGATGCCAGACTCGGAGGTGCTTACATGATTATAGGGAGAATTAGTCTAGTCAACCACTAATTTAAATAGCGTGAGCGCAGCTTCAAAGTAAATTTTATACTAATTTAGCAATTGTCACATAAAGGAGCTTACTAGAATGAAGGGATAGGTTGCTATACATATATGATGGCTGTTTAGCTGTCAGGTTCCTTTTAATCTATGTTATGTTATCGATATCGCTATATTTTAGATTAGATTCAAGAGCTGCACTGTAGCACACAGGGTCCTGACAGCTTTGACTCCGTACTGCAAGTCTGAACTATATAGAGCCTCTGTACCACTCTTTATGATGAAGCATAGCTTAATTTGAAGGCATAGGGAGGTACAATAAAGCCCTATAGACCAAATTGGGTGTACAGTTATGATTGCACTGTACTGAACCTTCATAGTTTCTTCCTTACAGTAAATGTGTGTGTGTGACGCTCGCAGCCCTACCCTGGAAAGATGAGGTGTTACTCGGAGCCGGGTCAGATGTTTGGTGGGGTTGTAGCCATGGCCTGGACCCGTTCCGTCCCCACAGGCGGAACAGGGCCTCAGGGCAGAGACGAGGATGGAGGGAGTCGTAGTGAAGAGTCCAGAGGTCATAGGGGTTGACTTCCAGAGTTGTACTCATGGTAGAGCGTGCAGCTGCAAGGCTTCTCCATGCTCCTCACGGAGTTCTGCGGTCACCAGGAACGGGGGTCTGACAACCTCCGAGTAATTCAAGTGCTTAATCAGGACCCCGCACCAGAGTGTTCCTAGACTTCAGACTGAGTCCTCTCCTGTTTGTGTGTGTGTAGAAAGGCTGGGTCTCCCTCTGGACTATGCTTAGAACAAGGGTACGGGTGGCGACTCCTGACTAGGACATAGAGTAGAAAAGTCAGGTGTCGGGGGCCGGTAGCCCTCTTGCAGCCGGAATCCCTCTGACTAGGCCAGAATAGCGAGGACAGGTGGAGTACTCCGCTCCGTCTGCATCCCCCTGGGATCCTTTTGCGATGGAGCTACACTCCTAAGCTCCAGGCCTTCTTGGGCAGGGACCTTGACCGGGATGAGACAGCTGTTAACTCGATCCCGCTCTTCGACTCAAGGCCAGAGTACGAGGACCGTGTCTCCATCAACTGCAGGTTCACACAGAAAGCCACGTTCAGTGATGAAGATCACAATCAAAGACCATGAGCCCAAGATGGCTGTTTATTAAATATGAATTAAGTGTAACCTAAATGTGCGTCCTCCACCCTCACCCTCTACATGGTTCCCCCTATCTTTTGGTTCCTCAGTCTCCCATTATCCCGGGAGGGGCAGCACACTGGTGCCTATTAGCCCCCCCTTGTGGGAGAAGTGTGGTGTTGGATGTAGAGGTGGGGTCCTGACCATTACACCGTTCTTACCTTGATGGAGGGATACCACACCCCATTGAAGAGGTGCAGCATCCCTGTGGCGGTCGAACCCTCAGGGGCGCCAAATGTGCGTTGCAATTTCAAAGCATTTTCCCAATCCGCCATGCATCACTGCTGACACTGGAGAATCCTCACAGAGTGCAGTGCAAGTCATTGCAGACTTTCATCCCAAACCTAAACAAACCTCCAAACCTAAGCTGTTTTGGAGGAGAAATAGACGAAGGCTGCGTGCCCACTATGCGTTTTTCAAGCGTTTTTGCCGCATGTTCACATGCTGCAGAATTTTCTACTGCAGATTATCATTGCGGAAAAATCCGCAGCATGTCCATTCATTTTGCGGAAACGTGGCGTAATCGCCGCCATTGACTTGCATTGAATCGCATAATATCCGCATGAGTACATGTACACATGCAGATATCAAGCGATTCAATGCGCGGATGGTACCCGGGTCTGGAGAAGAGGAGACTTTTCTCCAGACCCGGGTACCATAGTACCTGTAGTTAAAAAAAAAATTAAAATAAATAAAAAACATTCTACTTACCTTGTGATGGCCCCTGGTCTCCTCAGCGATGCGTCCTGGCTCCCCGGAGGTTCGCGATGGTGACGTCAGCGGTCGCGTGACCTGTCACATGACTAAATGACGTCATGGAAGGTCCTTTTACACCATCACGAACCGCCGGGGAGCCAGGACGCATCGCTGAGGAGAACGGGGGCCATCAGAAGGTAAGTATAATGTTTGTTTTTTTTTACCATTTTTAATCTTTTTTTGAACTATTAACTGGGTCACACTTTATAAATCCATGCTGGTTGCATGGATTTATATAGTGTGACCAAGTTGTCAAGCACTTTTCCAAGTGATGCTAAAATCTCTTGGAAAAGCACTTGATAACCCGCATGCGGAAATGCATGCAAAAACGCTTGACAAACGCTTCTACCTGGCAGGAAAAACGCATGTAAAATCCGCATGCGTTTTTCCTGCCAGGGAGATGCATTAAAAATCCGGAGCATTTCTGCTTCATGGGCACTTAGCCTTAGATAAGAGGCAATGTGCTTATCTATTTTTCCTGCATGTGGCACCAATGGTCAGCTACTGTTGTTTTCCTTCTTATGGCTTTTATCTGGCCACCATATTAAAATAAATAAAAAATACCTTTCATTAAATAGAATTAAAAGATTTTAAAACAGTAGGACACAAGATAATCAAAGCTGATGAAAGAAATGTTTACATGATACAGGCAAAGAATACACATATGACAGTATAGCGGGACATATAGCAAGATATGCTCCCAGTATTACAGACTGATACCAATCAGTGTGAACCAATACAAGTGTAGTTAAACAAGGTAACGTATCATGAAATACAACAATATAAATCCCATAAATAGGGAGTGTAAGTATGCACCTAGCTTCTTCTACCCCTTGACGAAACTAGGTGCAAAACGCGCATCGGGTGCAGTTCTTTCATTGACAGGTGAGTGATTTCTGTGCCACTGTGCATACTTACACTCCCTATTTTACAACAGCACTTTTTCAAGATTTCCACAATTTTTTCATATTTTTTGGTTTATTGTATGCAATGAGCTATTCCAGGGGGTATCTGGGATCTATGTGTCTATTGGCAGTTCAGCTTTTCTCTTATATCAAAAATGATGTGATGTAAGTTTGTATAGAAGAAAAAGACAAGGAATAAAAAGAAAAATAAATCTAACAAAAATGGGCATCGTACAAATCAATTCCCCTGGTTTTCCAGGAGAAGAGTGATTTGTTTTGTACGGCCCAGTCATTTAATGTGATGCATCCTATAGTAATAAAGCACGGCTCTGGATAATTAATGAGATTTTTATGCCACCAGTCACCACCTTCATCACTACTTAGCGTACAAAGCTTCTTAATGGACTATGATTGCCTGAATACATTTGTCAACAACTAATAATTTTCACAATGTTGGATAATTTATACCATAAAACATCCTCTATAAGCCTGACAAGCTGGCATTATCAGGGCAAAGTGCACATATGAAACACATAGGAGCTTCTGTCGCTCTCAGATTATTAGGTGCTTGTTTTAGTTGCACAGCTATGATTAATGTACTATAAAGAGTAGCTCAAAGTGAAATTTGACATCATTTCTTCTCCAACATCTTTTCCCCAGCCTACTTGTCACTGATGGCCATGGCACCTAAGCGATATATTCCTGTATTATATGTGGAGAGGGCAATGTCTATTGAGAATACTAACGCAAACACAGGGAGAACATGCAAACTCCTTGCAGATGTTGTCCTTGGTGGGATTAGAACCCAGGACCCCAGCACTGCAAGGCTGCTAATCACTGAGCCACCGTGCCACCCAAATCAAGGTCCTGGAGTGGAGCCAGTCTCCAGATCTAAACCCTATAGAAAACCTTTGGAGGGAGTTGAAAGTCCGTATTGCCCATCGACAGCCCCAAAACATCACTGCTCTAGAGGAGATCTGCATGGAGGTAATGGGCCAACATACCAGGAACAGTGTGTGCTAACCTTGTGAAGAATTACAGAAAACATTTGACCTCTGTCATTGTCAACAAAGGATATATAACAAAGTATTGAGATGAACTTTTGTAGGTGACCAAGTACTTATTTTCCACCAAAATTTGAAAAAAAATTCTTTCCAAATCAGACAATGTGATTTTCAGGAGTTGTTTTCTCATTTTGTCTCTCATAGTTGAGGTCTACCTATGATGTCAATTACAGGCCTCTCTCATCTTTTTAAGTGAGAGAACTTGCACAATTGGTGGCTGACTAAATACTTTTTTCCCCACTATAAAAGTAAAAAAAAAAACTCTGTATATTATAACAAGATATCTTTTTATTTTTAAAACAATGTTAGATTTCAGCAAAACTGAAAAAAAAACGAGAGGGTCAGAGGGCACAATACATGTGCTTGTGGAATGAGGGGTTCAATACTGGATCAGTGGAAAGGACACAGGGAGTAACAACAGTCCATGGGTTAGGCAGCGCAAAAAACTAGCCTAGCCCTGGACACTAGCAAAAAGAGAAATTAGATTTTGAGTACTATTTTGTACCGAACTATAAATGAATGAGTGCAGTATAAATGACGAGTAACAAAGATATGATACAAATAATAGAGTTAGAAACCTAAAACAAGACTGTAACCTCAGCTGGATAACAAGCTAGGAAAATGACCTGTTCAGCAGCTGAAAGTGAAGTTGCAGAGCTGCAGTTTTTCCAGTACAGATCAGGGATTTTTAAAGGGAACCTGTGATGAAATGCCGGCCGGTGGGTGCAGCTCTCTGGCGCCCTCTTACCTCTCAGGTGAGTCAAGGTACTGCACCTAGAGTAAGTAGTGCCAGGAAGCTGCTACCAGCAGGGGAAAACACGGTGGTGTGTTGTCCCTTACACGTCACCAATCCGTGACGCCACGATACAGGCACAACTCTCTGGCGCCCCCTTGCCTCTCAGGTCAGTCAAGGTACTGCACCTAGAGTGAGTGGTCACAGGAGAGGCCGTCCTGTAGCCCTCTGGGTATTTGAGGCCCTCTGCAGTGAGGGCGGTATATATATATTTCCCGGGCTGCGCCAGTAATATATATCCACACCTCCGACCGTCACTGCCAGCCTTCCTCAAATCCCCCAGATGGTATGCTGCCACCAGTTCTCGTTTGATACAAGCCCGGTCCGTTAATAGACTTGTATCGGGTCAGGAACCAACCCAGTAGCGTTTCAGCCAAGCGTTTATGGACCAATGGATTCG
The DNA here is from genome assembly GCF_046119375.1 of Phyllobates terribilis. Lineage (NCBI taxonomy): Eukaryota > Metazoa > Chordata > Amphibia > Anura > Dendrobatidae > Phyllobates > Phyllobates terribilis. The sequence continues at coordinate 119,567,929 of NW_027362762.1, read as the reverse complement.
TATATGCAGAGTGAAGGATACAGCCCACGATTAATTTATGATTTAATCGATTATAAGAATACACTAGATTACAAGGCTATACTATTAAGTATACAACGGTGTTTTGGCCAGAATAAGAGATATAACAATTAGAAATACAAAACACAGGAATAACAACGATAAATCAGTTACCGTTCTTGTGGTGCAAGGGAGGATCTGCTATCCCACAGGTTCAAGCTTAGTTGCAGTCATCCAGGCCTCAGTAGCACATGGCAAAGGTGCTCCTCCCACTCAGAGACCTGGACCCGACGTTAGGAGTTGTTCACATCATCTCCTGGGTCAAAACTAAGGGGGTTTCTGGCTGTCGGCTATACTAAAGTCCTGTCACGCCCACTCTTGGTGATTTCAGTTTACTAAGCCCCGCCCCCCCTACCAATGCCAGTTTGGGCTCCATTTGAGAAAAGTACCCATAACTTTCCCTGGGGTGATCTCATCATATCACCAGAGGTCTCGTCGTGATCCTACTCTACTGGGGAAGCCATTGACTCTAAACATGCCTCCCCTGGGACCTTGTATATGGTTCTTCTAAATATCTAGCTTTCCAGGGCCCTCATGGATTTATAAGTCCCATGATTGTGTCCACGGGCACCTTCCCCACATGATACATTTTATTTGGGTTCCCTAACTTGTATCGTGTGGTTATGAATTGATAGTATGTCTGTAGCTTTGGGCGGCCATTTTCCACAAAGAAAGCACATGGTTCCTTGGGACAATGGAGAGGTTGGCAGGCTTGCACAAATGGTTTGCTTCTGGTTTCAAGTGACATCAAGGTGTTAATTACCCCCTAGGGTCTCGCTGACTCTGTCCTGCTTGGACACAACAGAGCTGGCCCATCTATTTACCATATCAAAGAAGTTCCTTGAGACTGATCTCCAGAGCTGGGGGCGAATTGCTCTGGTTACCAGGGGCTGGATAATTGTGACATGGTAGGAGCTGTGTGAGGGATTTTTAGAAAGGACAATAGGGAATATCTTCAGGTATGACGTATCATACCTAAGATGGCGGCTAACTTTCATGACACCTCCCCCTATAAGATGGCGCGAGGGGGTAACACATTCCTGTGTTCTCCCATGCGTCCTTCTGCACCCTCCCCTTGCCGGGATAACCCGTCAGCGTTACCGTGGTCACGGCCTCTTCTGTGGCGAATGGAGAAGTGATACTGCTGGAGAGTGAGGCTCTAGCGTACCAACCTTCCATTCTACCCAGAGACCGTGTGTAACCAGCTGAAGGGGTTGTGGTCCGTCTCCACGGTGAAATGGCTCCCGTACAAGTAGGGCTGCAGACGCTGCAGGGCCCATACAATTGCCAGGCAATCCTTTTCCACCATGGAGTAGGCCACCTCCCGTGGCAGTAGCTTCCTGCTCAGGTACAAGACAGGATGTTCCTGGCCTGTCGTGTTGACCTGACTTAGCACAGCACCGAGGCCAAAGTCACTGGCATCGGTCTGTACCACAAAAGGCCGGTCGAAGTCGGCAGCTTGAAGTACAGGGGAGCTACTTAGGGCAGTCTTGAGTGCCCTGAAGGCTGTTTCGCAGGCGACAGTCCAGTCGACTGCGACAGGCAGCTTCTTCTTGGTGAGGTCCATCAGGGGCTTGGCCAAGGTGCTATAGTGTGGAACGAACCTCCTGTAGTACCCGGCAGTCCCCTGCTTTTTGGTCCTGGGGGTGGGCCAGGATGCGATGGCATCCACTTTTCCAGGTTCTGGCTTCAGAACACCCCCACCTACCCGGTGACCCAGGTAGAGGACCTCACTCATGCCCAGCTGGCACTTTTCCGGCTTGATGGTCAAGCCTGCCCGGTGGATCCGTCCGAGCACCTGCTGCAGGTGCTCTAGGTGATCCTCCCAGGTGGGACTGAAGACTGCAATATCCTCCAAGTACACAGCCGCGTACCCTCCAAGTCCCTCAAGCAGCGTATTGACCATCCGCTGAAAAGTGGCAGGGGCATTCCTCATGCCGAATGGCATCACCGTGGACTCGTATAGTCTAAAAGGGGTGATAAAGGCAGAGCGTTCCCTTGCCGCGGGGGTCAGGGGAATCTGCCAGTATCCCCGGCTCAGATCCATAATGGTCAGGTACTTGGCCCCGGCCATACGATCGAGCAGGTCATCGATGCGTGGTATGGGAAACGCAACAGGGACCGTCACCGCGTTGAGCCCCCGGTAGTCCATGCAGAACCGCGTAGTTAGGTCCTTTTTAGGAATGAGGACTACAGGTGAGGCCCACGCGCTGTTGGATGCCTGGATCACCCCCAGCTTCAGCATCTCATCTATCTCTTGGCGCAGGTTTTCCTGCACCTCGAAAGAGACCCGATATGCTGAACGCCAGATCGAGGGGTGATCACCGGTGACCACGTCGTGGACAGCCATCTCAGTCCTTCCGGGCAGGCTGCTGAACAGCTCCTGGAAGGAGTGCAGGGTGGCTTCCAGCTGGGACCGTTGGTCCTCCGTGAGCTGGTGGCCAACCCTCACATCCTCGATGGATCCACCCGCCTTGGTTTGGGCGAGCAGATCCAGAAGGGTTTCTACTTCTCCCTCCTCGGGAATGTTGCACACTGGGTGGGCATACGCTTCCCGCTCATGATGAGCCTTCATCATGTTCACGCGGAAGGCCTTCCTCCTTCCACGGGCGTGGTCCAGGGTGACCAGATAGGTGACGGCGTTGAGTTTCTGGTGCACGAGGTATGGACCTTCCCAGGCTGCCTGAAGCTTGTTCTGTGGTACGGGGACCAGTACCCACACTTTTTGACCCACCTGGTAGGTCCTCTCACAAGCATTCTGGTCGTACCACCGCTTCTGGTCGGCCTGGGTCATATTGTCCTGCACCAGCTTTGCCAAGGCCATCATCCTGTCCCGGTGGCGTGCGACATACTCGATGACCGACACCTCCGAGGTGGCTAAATCCCCTTCCCATGCTTCCTTCACCAGAGCCAGGGGTCCCCGTACACGTCGCCCGTACAGGAGCTCAAAGGGGGAGAACCCCGTTGAGGCCTGCGGAGCCTCCCGGTAAGCAAATAGCAGGTGCGGGAGAAGACATTCCCAGTCACTCCCGTAGGAGTCGGCGAACATCTTAAGCATCTGTTTCAAGGTGCCATTGAACCGCTCACACAGGCCATTAGTCTGTGGGTGATACGGGCTGGTCACCAGGTGTTGCACCTGTATTTGCTTACATAGGGACTCCATCAGCTCCGATATGAACTGGGTCCCCTGATCGGTGAGCATTTCCTGGGGAAATCCTACTCTGGAGAAAATCTCCAATAAGGCGGTTGCCACTTTGTCTGCCTTAGTGGACGACAAAACTACCACTTCCGGGTACCAGGTGGTGTAGTCTACTACAGTCAGTATGAAGCGTTTCCCGCGGGGGCCAGTGGGCAGGGGTCCCACGAGATCCACAGCCACCCTCGAGAAAGGCTCTCCAATGATTGGCAGAGGTATCAGTGGGGCTTTGGAGCGCCGCCCCGACTTCCCAACCCTCTGACAGGTGACACACGACTTGCAGTAGGCTGTCGCCTTGGCTCCCATCCCAGGCCAGTAGAAATGCTGAGCTATCCTGGCCTTGGTTTTAGCGATCCCCAGGTGTCCGGCCATCGGAATCTCGTGTGTGAGCCGCAACAATTCCGCCCTGAACGGATATGGTACCACTAACTGTCGGTCCCCGGGCCACGCCTCCGGGGAACCCTGCTGGACCGTCATCCGGTACAGCCGTCCCTGGTCCCAGACCACATGCTCGCCGCCTGAGTCCTGGGGAGGCTCTGCCGCCCGCTCCTTGAGCGCTTTCAGGCTGTCGTCGGCTTCCAACGCAGCCCGAAACTCCTGACTCAATGGGGCAAGAATTGAAGAAACTGCCACATCTTCCCTCAGCACCTCCGGACATGTCTCCTGGCCGCTGTCCGAACCAGCTGCCACTTGGTCAGAAATGGGGAAGCCTTCGGACCTTTGCGAGGCTCCTTGGGCTCCGGCGCTCCCACTCCTGGTGACAGCGGCTATGACCGCTGTGACCGTGGGTAGTGCCCGCTTCCCCTCGGTTTCTGACCAAGCCGTCAGATCAGGCAGGCTTCCTAGGCCTGTCGACATCCCGGACGTGGGGAACTCCTGCTCTGGGGTCTTACCTGGCGGTTCCTCTCCTGGGACACCCCCACCCCCATGGCTCGCTCCCCCCCCTGCAGAGGCCCTAGACTCAGCGGCCTGGATTCTCCTGGAAGCCCTACACTGCCAGTAGCAACCTTCCTCTCCATCCCTGAGCCTCCCTCTACAGGATCCCGCCCCCCTCCTCCCTCACCGGAGAACAAGAGGTCCCTGTGCGCTGGCTGAGCACCTCTGGGGGCATCCTCACTTTCCTCACCTGCTCTCACTAACAACCCTGTTTGTGTTGTGTCTGTGTGTGGGTTACCCTCAGGTTCCACTCCCTCCTCCTCCGCAGGAGACACACTCCATACAACATTATTGGTGTTAGAAGCAGATAAATCAAGACATTCTGGGGGAGCTGAACTTGGGGGTTCAGTGGGTACATACTGCGACACTAGCCGCCCCAAGTCGGTCCCTAATAAAAAGTTTGCAGGAATATTTGGTGTTACTCCCACCTCCCGCATCCCCCTCCCGGCACCCCAATCCAAATACACCATGGCAACGGGAAGTGCTGGCTCCATGCCTCCAAACCCGGAGACGGAAAGGGTCTTTCCCGGTACAAAGTCTTGAGGGGACACCACCTCAGGCCGTACCAGGGTTCGTTCAGCACCAGTGTCCCGCAGTCCCATGACCGCAGAACGGTGTATGGTGACGGGTTGGATATTGTCCAGGGACCTACCACTACCCTCTCCCACACACAGAACATTGGGCGCTCTCTGGGACTGGGATGGGGCCATTTGGCGCTGGGGACACTCAGCCCTAAAGTGTCCGGGCTTGTTGCAATGATGACAACGTCTTACGTCTGTTCCTTGCCTGGAGAGGGCAACAGGGGGATACACCCCTTGTGTTCTGGGGGCTGGGGAAACAGGGGCAGTAGTCGGCTTACCCCCTCTCCAGGTGCGGCTGGCAGACTTCTTCAGCTCAGGCGCCCTGTTATTGGCATACTCATCTGCCAGGGCGGCTGTAGCAGAAGCCCCCGTTGGTTTGCGGTCATGGAGGAACTGTAGGTTCCACAAGAACTGCTCCATGACGAATAGTTCCTGGACCTCCTGGCGGGTAGTAAGCGCTAGACCCGAAGTCCAGTGCTCTGCGGCTCTCAACAGCGCCCACATATGATCGGTCCAGGTATCCTTGGGGCCACGCAGCAGGCTCCGGAACTTCTGGCGGTACGACTCCGGAGTGAGGTTGTACTGCAGGATCAGGGCCTGCTTGATGCTGTCGTAGTCCTGTACCTCCCCGGCAGGTAAGTCCCCCAAGGCATCCAGGGACTGACCCCTCAAACGGGGGGTCAGGTATCTTGCCCACTGATCCCGGGCCAGATGGTGTTGAAGGCAGGTCCTTTCAAATGCCAACAGAAAGGAGTCCAGGTCTCCATCTTTCTCAAGCAGGGGGAGTCCTCGGCTCGGACTTTACAGGTCTTCGCCTCCTGCTGTACTGGAGATGCTGGAAGGAATCGACGCTGAGCCAGGTCCAGTTGATGCTTGTGCTCTGCATCTCGTTCTGCATGCTCTGCAGCTCGTTCTGCATGCTCCGCCTCTTCTATTCGCCGGCGTTCATCCATGAGGAGACGAAAAGTGGCGGTGTCCCCAGACCGCTGACTGGCCAGGGCCGATTGCAGGAGGGCATCCATTCTGGACAGACTGTGGTGGGCAGGTTGTGGGCAGTCCACTGCGGGACCGGATACTGGGGACTGGCTCCCTGAGGTGCCCGAGCTGAGCTCCTCCCCGCCATGAGTAACATTGTCCTCCCCAGCCTGCTCACCGACCAAAGCATTGGTCTTCTCCTTCAACCTGTTCCTGGTGCCTTCCGCCATCTTGGTAACCTTGGGTCACTGACACAGCTGCAACCCTGAGTTTGCACACACTTTGTTATAATTTTACTCTGACCGTCTAGTGTTGGGCTGACCTTAAGACTCCAGCAGTGGAAATTACCACTGGCAGTCTTTAGTGTCTGTGAGTAGGGATCGCACGTACACTATACTCTGCAATCCCACTGCTCTGCCACCAATGTGATGAAATGCCGGCCGGTGGGTGCAGCTCTCTGGCGCCCCCTTACCTCTCAGGTGAGTCAAGGTACTGCACCTAGAGTAAGTAGTGCCAGGAAGCTGCTACCAGCGGGGGAAAACACGGTGGTGTGCTGTCCCTTACACTTCACCAATCCGTGACACCACGATACAGGCACAACTCTCTGGCGCCCCGTTGCCTCTCAGGTCAGTCAAGGTACTGCACCTAGAGTGAGTGGTCACCGGAGAGGCCGTTCTGTAGCCCTCTGGGTATTTGAGGCCCTCTGCAGTGAGGACGGTATATATATATTTCACTGGCTGCGCCAGTAATATACAGTCATGGCCAAAAGTATTGAGAATGAGACAAATAGTAATTTTTCCAAAGTTTACTGCTTCATTTTTTGTAGTGGCAATTTGCATATACTCCTGAATGTCAAAGAGTGATCAGCTTAACAGCAATTACTGTACTTGCAAAGTCAATATTTGCCCAGAAAATGAACTTTAACCCGCAAAACACATTTCAACATCATTGCAGTCCTGCCTTAAAAGGAGCAGCTAACATCGTTTTAGTGATTGATCCATTAACACAGGTGTGGGTGTTGATGAGGACAGGGCTGGCGATCAATCAGTCATGATTAAGTAAGAATGACATCACTGGACACTTTAAAAGGAGGCTGGTTCTTGGTATCATTGTTTCTCTTCAGTTAACCATGGTTATCTCTAAAGAAACACGTGCAGCCATCATTGCACTGCACAAAAATGGCCTAACAGGGAAGAGTATCGCAGCTACAAAGATTGCACCTCAGTCAACAATCTATCGCATCATCAAGAACTTCAAGGAGAGAGCTTCCATTGTTGTCAAAAAGGCTCCAGGGCGCCCAAGAAAGACCAGCAAGCGCCAGGACCGTATCTTAAAACTGTTTCAGCTGTGGGATCGGACTACCAGCAGTGCCGAGCTTGCTCAGGAATGGCAGCAGGCTGGTGTGAGTGCTTCTGCACGCATTGTGAGGCGGAGACTCTTTGAGCAAGGGCTGGTTTCAAGGAGGGCAGCAAAGAAGCCACTTCTCTCCAGAAAAAACATCAGGGACCGACTGATATTCTGCAAAAGGTACAGGGAGTGGACTGCTGAGGACTGGGGCAAAGTCATTTTCTCTGATGAATCCCCTTTTCGATTGTTTGGGACATCTGGAAAACAGCTTATTCGGAGAAGAAGAGGTGAGCGCTACCACCAGTCTTGTCTCATGCCAACTGTAAAGCATCCAGAAACCATTCATGTGTGAGGTTGCTTCTCAGCCAAGGGAATCGGCTCACTCACAGTCTTGCCTAAAAACACAGCCATGAATAAAGAATGGTACCAGAATGTCCTCCAAGAGCAACTTCTCCCAACCATCCAAGAGCAGTTTGGCGCCCAACAATGCCTTTTCCAGCATGATGGAGCACCTTGCCATAAAGAAAAGGTGATAACTAAATGGCTCATGGAACAAAACATAGAGATTTTGGGTCCATGGCCTGGAAACTCCCCAGATCTTAATCCCATTGAGAACTTGTGGTCAATCATCAAGAGACGGGTGGACAAACAAAAACCAACAAATTCTGGCAAAATGCAAGCATTGATTATGTAAGAATGGACTGCTATCAGTCAGGATTTGGTCCAAAAGTTGATTGAGGCATGCCAGGGAGAATTACAGAGGTCTTGAAGAAGAAGGGGCAACACTGCAAATATTGACTTGCTGCATTAACTCATTCTAACTGTCAATATAACCTATTGGTACTCATAATATGATTGCAATTATATTTCTGTATGTGATATAAACATCAGACAAACACTAATAAAAACCAGAGGCCAGCAGATCATGTGAAAATATAATTTTGGTGTCATTCTCAAAACTTTTGGCCACACCTCCGACCGTCACTGCCAGCCTTCCTCAAATCCCCCAGATGGTATGCTGCCACCAGTTCTCGTTTGATACAAGCCCGGTCCGTTAATAGACTTGTATCGGGTCAGGAACCAACCCAGTAGCGTTTCAGCCAAGCGTTTCCAGACCAATGGATTTGTATATGCAGAGTAAAGGATACAGCCCACGATTAATTTATGATTTAATCAATTATAAGAATACACTAGATTACAAGGCTATACAATTAACTATACAACGGTATTTTGGCCAGAATAAGAGATATAACAATTAGAAATACAAAACACAGGAATAACAATGATAAATCAGTTACCGTTCTTGTGGTGCAAGGGAGGATCTGCTATCCCACAGGTTCAAGCTTAGTTGCAGTCGTCCAGGCCTCAGTAGCACATGGCAAAGGTGCTCCTCCCATTCAGAGACCTGGACCCGACATTAGGAGTTGTTCACATCATCTCCTGGGTCAAAACTGAGGGGGTTTCTGGCTGTCGGCTATACTAAAGTCCTGTCACGCCCACTCTTGGTGATGTCAGTTTACCAAGCCCCCCCCCACCAATGCCAGTTTGGGCGCCATTTGAGAAAAGTTCCCATAACTTTCCCTGGGGTGATCTCATCATATCACCAGAGGTCTCGTCGTGATCCTACTCTTCTGGGGAAGCCATTGACTCTAAACATGCCTCCCCTGGGACCTTGTATATGGTTCTTCTAAATATCTAGCTTTCCAGGGCCCTCATGGATTTATAAGTCCCATGATTGTGTCCACGGGCACCTTCCCCACATGATACATTTTATTTGGGTTCCCTAACTTGTATCATGTGGTTATGAATTGATGGTATGTCTGTAGCTTTTGGCGGCCATTTTCCACAAAGAAAGCACATGGTTCCTTGGGACAATGGAGAGGTTGGCAGGCTTGCACAAATGGTTTGCTTCTGGTTTCAAGTGACATCAAGGTGTTAATTACCCCCTAGGGTCTCGCTGACTCTGTCCTGCTTGGACACAACAGAGCTGGCCCATCTATTTACCATATCAAAGAAGTTCCTTGAGACTGATCTCCAGAGGTGGGGGCCAATTGCTCTGGTTACCAGGGGCTGGAGACTTGTGACATGGTAGGAGCTGTGTGAGGGATTTTTAGAAAGGACTATAGGGAATATCTTCAGGTATGACGTATCATACCTAAGATGGCGGCTAACTTTCATGACAGAACCGAACACCAGTTTTGTCATATATGAACTATAAGGTTATGTTCACACTATGCATTTTTTCAGCGTTTTTTTATGCGTCTTTCTATGCTAATTTTCTGCTGCGTTTTAGAGTAATAGCAAAGTCTATGAGATTTCATAAATCTCATGCACACATCATGGTTTTTGTTTCATCAGTATCTTGTGCTTTACATGTTTTTTTGCACAATGGTTTTGCAGCATTTTTCACCCATTGAAAGTAATGGGCGGTAACAAAAATGCTGGAGAAAACGCAGATTTTGCTGCGTTTTTTGTGCCAAAACCTGATGAAGTTGAATAGGTAATTTTTTTTTTCACTGAACTTTGTCGGCATGCATAAAGAGACAAATGAACAGTGAAAAAAGCGCAGCAAAAAAACAAGCAAAAACCAAGCAAAACCTGCTTCATGGAGGCAGAAACTTTACTGCTAAAAGATCAGATTTTGCTGCAGAAAAAAACACTGAAAAAGGCCTAGTGTGAACATAGCCTAACTATGACCTTATTCATTGTCTGTGCAGCATTCCATAAATGCTCATACAACCCCCTAACTCCTCCTGTAGACTCCACCAAAAATGTTGAAATTCTCCCACGCTGTATGTGACGCGCCCCCTGGGCCGTGAGGTACACGACAGCCGGGCCTCTGGTTGCCGGGGGGGGATATCACGGTGGCTGGCCCGGTCCGTGACCCAGGGCGGTCAGTGAAATGGGGAAACTTCTATTATTTGGAGTTTTTTGGAATTAGTCGTGACGCCACCTGTGGTGTCTGGTGAGGATCACCAGCGCTGCAACAGTCCTCTGAGGCAGATGCTAGGGCAGCAAATGATGGGTCAGCTCCTCACAGGTGGAGCAGGCCTCAGGGCAGTGTAGGGGATGTACTGGATGGTGGTGCAGGGGAGAGACGGCAGGTCGGTCCTGGAGGAAGGATGGACACTCACACAGGGGTAAGCTTCAGTACCTTTACTGGTGATGCTGCAGGCATGGTCCAGGGTACTCCAGGTGAAGGGCGCACTTCTGGACTCTCCCCAGTGAGCGGGTATAGGGCCTCCTGATCCGTTGCTTTACTCTCTAGGCTTCTGGCCTGCCTGGAGCTGGGCCTAGCTTGATTACTGTCTCTCTCTGCACCTGCTGACCTGGTGGTAGGGCCTTCTCTTTGGAGATCACTCTCCCTGGACACTGGGACCTCTGTGACTCCTAGCCCTGGTACTGCAATCAGCATTAGGTGGACCTGGGACCTGTAGTTCTCCAGGGGTTCCGGTGGTTCCTACTGGGTGTAGAGAGTCCCTGTAGGCACGGACCCGGTGTCTGGTATATAAATCGGGGTGAGCTTACTATGCTCCTCTGCCCCCTAAATTTCACTCTCCTTTTCTCCTCTTCTCCTCGCCGTCGACCACACTCAGGGCCCTCACTACTTGGAAGCTGGTGTGCTGTGTCTTCACCGCTCTCTGAGCGTTGGCACGCTCTCTGCTCACTCTGAGCTGTGTTCCTCTCTGAAAACTCACTGCTGAATCCCTGAGCTGCCTGGCTCCACCTTCCCTTTATATATCCCTAATGGGCTCCCTCTGCTGGTCTGAGGTGGAAGGTGGAGGTGTATGAATGTAGCAAGGGCCTCTTGTGGAGAAGTCCATCCATGCACCCTTCTGGGTTCTGTGGCACCAATGCGCAGCAGGGCGCCACATATGGTAATCCGGTCGGTCCGGTCCGATGGGCGTGGCTTTGGGCCTCTCCATCCCTCCCCCCGGCTGTTGTTCGCTGTCCTCCTTCTTTAATCGACGTGGATGACTCCTCCCGTCATCCACACTGCTGGGCGAAATCTTGCACCTGCGCACAGAAATTGTATTGCGCGCCTGTGCACTATGCTTTGCCCTACTGAGGGCGCATGCGCACTTATGTTTTTGGCTATGCCAGCACAAGCCGCGATTTCTGTGCACAGGTGCAAGATTTTGCCCGGCAGTGTGGATGATGCAAGGAGTCATCCACGTCAATTAAAGAAGGAAGACAGCGAGCAGCAGCTGGGGGGGAGGAATGGAGAGGCCCAAATCCATCCCCATCAGCATTTTATAATGTCAGTAATCTTTCCAGTTTTTATAAATAAAAGTTCATACACTATTGCCCTGTAACATAAAACAATTAAATGTCTCCTAGGAAGACATGTAAACCTTTAAAGGTGCACTAAACCTAGAAAATAATGATAAAATTTAAATAAGAAATATAGTTGTCCTCACTGCCTGTAATCTGCAGCATTTTTTGTATAATCTCAACACAATCTACCTTGAAGAATTCCTGCAGAAGACACAGAAGTTAATGTGCTACTCATTTCCATCTTCAGCTGGTGGCTTGTTAAAGCCATGACCCCATAGAAAGATTTACATCAACTGGAGGCAAAAAGACTTCTGCTACAGCCAATTGTCTTAAAAAGTACTTTTCTCTGCAGGTCAAAAGTGCCCAGTTTTTGCTCTTCTTTTATTCCCGCTGTTCTCCTAAGTGATGTGCTTTTTTCTTTTTTTAAAAATCTGCCGTATGGTTCCAGAGATATGAGCCTTTTTATGTTCTTTACCAAAGGGGCGTGGCTCACAGGACAACAATGCAGAGCAACTGTAAGACATGCCCCCCAGAGAAATTTCAGAGCCACACCCACTTGAAAAAGATCATAAAAATTAGCAGTAAATAAATAGGCCCATATCTCTGGAACTGTATGGCAGATTTTTTAAAAAAAGCTTTACTCAATGGAGTAGTGGGAATAAAATAAGAGGAAAAAATGGCCTCTTAAAAGCCATATACAGGTCAGAGAGGACGAGGAGGACATGGAACGCAGCAGAATTTTTGTACAAAAAAAGCTTCAGATAAAACGCAGCATCTACGCTACATATAAACACGGCCTGAATATCAGAGCAAAGTGGATGTGATTTTATGAAAACTCCTGCCTCAGACGCTGCTAAACTGTGAGGTTCTAGTGCTTTTTTTCTCTATAGGCTTTTATGTAGAACCTTTAAAAAAAATATGTAAAAAATACACCTTTGCATTTTTAAGTTTAGAATCAAATCTTTTCTGCACTAATAAAAAAGCATTAAAAGCGTAGATCAAATCTCCACCAAAAACGCATCAAATAAATGGGAAAATGCATATAACATGCAGCAAACATGCAATAATTAAAGAAGATTGTGTGATGCGGACACCTGCAGAAAAAAAGCAGCAGAAAAAAAGCAGCATTTACTCTACATGTGAATACTGCCTAAGCATTACATTTTTATTACATTTTGCATGGGTTTAAGAGAAAGAAATCAATCACACCATTCTTTACACCATTCACTAATTACCATAAAAAATCCATTTTGTTGTGCGGGTTGTTATGATTATAGGGACACCCAATGTGTCCATGTTATTTTCTGATTTGTGATGTTTACTATTTTTTAAAAAAAATGCACTAAAAATTACATTATTGTAATTGTTTTTCATTATTTTTTAGTAATTTTATAGGGAGAAAGAAATCTTACTTTTATTTTCCCTCTAGAAGATAGGAATAAAGAAATATACTGCTATGTACAGACGTATCTCAATGTATGGCCACGGCCCCACTATCAGTATTTGGTCAGTATTTTTTCTCAGGAGTGGGAGACAAAACCAGGAGTGGGCGATAAATGCAGAATTGGTGACTTGTTTCTATTCTAGCTTTTCTCTGATTGTTCCTCACCTGGTTTTGGCTCCCACTCCTGAGAAAAAATACTGACCGAATACTAAATAGTGGGGCCGTGGCCTATCAGTATAATCTGTCTCTGGGTTCAGAGCCTGCAATGCAGCTTTAAGTATAGAAAACCCTCCATTCTAGTGGAGTGCAGGCTATGGCACATTGCTTTAGTTGCTGCCTGCAATGATACAGGTGGTGGGTTTGATTACTGGTGAGACCAGATCTCAAGAAAAGAAGAAAATTGATTATTTTATTAATATCAGTGTATGCAGAGCACAGATGCCAGCCAATCTGCCTGAGGAGGAGCTGCGAAGTGATGAAGAAGTCAGAGAGAGTGAGTGGAAGTCGGGACAAAGCTAATCAGGACAATCGCGCTGAATTCGAGACAGTTGGGAGCTATGTATCTGCACTGGCTATGTCTTGGCCTTTTCCTGTCCTATAGCTGAACATGGAGATGCATATTTCCTGTTTCTTCAGACAACTAAAAGCATAAAGCATTGATTTAATGTGGCTTCATCTAAAATATTCTCTTTAGTACTTGCCACCAGTTTGTAAACCAGATGACATGAAGTTTAAAAAGGGGAAATAGAGAATTATAGAAAACTTCAGCTTTAAGAAAAGATGAACATAACTAAAGGTATTTTGTTAGAGGAAAATAAATATATAGGAGTGTGATCAACTTATATACTGTGAAAATGGCCTAAAACAAAACAAAAAACAGCAAACAACTGACAGATCATGCCGGTTTCAGTGACCTGTCAGTCAGAGGCGGGAGGCAGGCAGCGGGCGGGGAATAGGGAGAGAGAGCAAGAACCTGGGCAATCTCCAACCCCGCTGCACTTGCAACTCATAATCCTCAATTTCAACTAAGGATTACTATAAAACAGCAAAATGGATTTCTACGAGCAGAGTAAGGATTTATTAAGCATTAAATCGCCTTTACATACTTGCCATTAGTCTGACAGATTGTCTTTAAAGCTTTAAAGGTAATGGTAAGTAATCTAATACACTTTTAAACTGGTTGGGTTTATGCATGTGGCCACATTGTGCCATCTCTGTGCTGAATGCTCAAACGAGCAGCCAGAGAGGAATTTCTCATCTTTCATGAAAATTGTCATAAAAAGCCTTTGTGTGATCAACAAGGGTAAAATGTATTCATAAAATGTAGCAACTGAAAGCTACATTAAACAGAATGGATCATCGGAAAGTGACATATTGTTAAAAACAAGTTCCTTTGTTAATATCATTTTTTTTTTACTGTTTTCAATTTTCTTTATAACTGTTTATATTTTAAAAAAAAAATCAGAACTCTCGGAAATTTTACACTAGATACTAAGTCTAATGCTAGACTTATAGTCCAAGAGTGGCATATCCAGTGGTAGCGTAGCATAGTTTCCCATCATACGAAGGTGACCTTGTCGTGGTTGATGGGCACACATAAATTGGCCAAATTATGCGCAAAAAAACTTCATTTTTTAAAGTGACATTAGTCTAGATACTATATTTCTTATATATTCATGTATGGAGTGCCGAAGTTCTTTTTGCAATTGAGATTACTCTTTTCTTCAGAGCACCCGAATAGACCAGTGAGCGACCCCTCTCTTTTTTCTAGACTTATAGTCTAGTCATCAAGTCCAGCGATTTTCTTGCCAGTGTAGATGAGGGGGCGTTGTGGAGCCAGATGCTCCTGATTCATTAAGCAGTGTACACATGTAAATACGCAAAAAGTTGCACATTTTTTCCACAATTTGTCAAAGCAATTTACACCAGAATTATGGTAAAATTGCTTTAATGAATCTGTGCCATCATTCCTTTTCTGTGCAGGTCACTTTTCAGCAGTTTCATTACCATGACAGACATCACATATATCCAGCAGGTAACACAGGAACCACCATTCACAATATGTGATATCATAGCTCACCTCCTCATCCTTCCTATAAAGCAATTTGTTCAGATGACAGCATGCCTAGAACGTTCTCTTAGCAATGAGTCGAAGTCTGTCCATTGCTGCTTATGTCCATGTTGCTATGTCTGAATCTAGTGCTAGGGTGAAAATATCAAGATTTCTGATTATTTTTTTATGCTGTAAAGAAATGCAAGAGAGTAATAGGGTCTTATCCATGTTAAAGGGTTGATAATTATTATTTATTATTATAGCGCCATTTATTCCCTGGTGCTTTACATGTGAAAAAGGGGTATACATACAAAACCAATTACAATAATCTTGAACAAAACGTGACGGCAACTGGTACAGGAGGAGAGAGGACCCTGCCAGCGAGATCTCACAATCTACAAGGGATGGGTGAGGATACAGTAGGTGGGGGTACAGCTGGTCGTGAGGGTATGGAGGAGCGATGGTTACTGCAGGCTGTAGGTTTGTCGGAAGAGGTGGATTTTCAGGTTCCTTTTGAAGGTTTCCACGGTAGGCGAGAGCCTGAAATGTTGAGGTAGAGAGTTCCAGAGTAGGGGGGATGCACGGGAGAAATCTTGTATGCGATTGTGTGAAGAAGAGATAAGAGGGGGCAGGAGAGCAGGAGATATTATGAGGATCGGAGGTTGCATGCAGGTGTGTACCAGGAGACTAGGTCACAGATATATGGAGGAGACAGGTTGTGGATGGTTTTGTATGCCATGGTCAGGGTTTTGAACTGGAGTCTCTGGGCAATGGGAAGCCAATGAAGGGATTGACAGAGAGGAGAGGCCGGGGAATAGCGGGGGGACAGGTGGATTAGTCAGGCAGCAGAGTTTAGGGTAGATTGGAGGGGTGCGAGAGTGTTGGAAGGGAGGCCACAGAGTAGGAGGTTGCAGTAGTCGAGGCGGGAGATGAAGAGGGAGTGCACTAGTGTTTTTGCAGATTCGTGGTTGAGGAATGTGCGGATCCGGGAGATATTTTTGAGTTGGAGTCGGCAGGAAGTGGAAAGGGGTTGGATATGTGGTTTGAAGGAGAGATCAGTGTCTAGGATTACCCCAAGGCAACGAGCTTGCGGGACTGGGGAGAGTGAACAGCCATTGACGTTGATAGATAGGTCAGATGGGGAGGTTGAATGAGATGGTGGAAAGATAATGAATTCTGCTTTATCCATGTTAAGTTTTAGAAATCTAGCAGAGAAGAAGGATGAAATAATGGACAGACATTGTGGGATTTTGGTTAGTAGGGAGGAGATATTGGGTACAGAGAGGTAGATCTGTGTGTCGTCAGCATAGAGGTGATACTGAAAGCCGTGAGACTCTGAGTTGTCCCAGGCCGAAGGTGTAGATGGGGAAGAGCAAGGGTCCTGGTACTGAACCTTGAGGAACACCGACAGATAGGGGGCGAGATGAGGAGGTGGTGTGTGAGTGGGAGACACTGAATATCCGGTCTGTTAGGTTTGAGGAGATCCAAGATAAGGCCAAGACTGTGATGCCGATAGATGAGAGAGTCTGTAGTAAGAGGGAATGTTCCACTGTGTCAAAGGCAGATGACAGGTCTAGGAGGAGGAGGACAGAGTAGTGTCACTTTGATTTGGAGGTTAGTAGGTTGTTGGTGACTTTAGTCAGGGCAGTTTCAGTAGAATGGTGCGGTCAGAAGCCAGATTGGAGGCGGTCAAAGAGAGAGCAGGAGGAGACGGGGGAGGACAGTTCAAAGTGGACATGTTGTTCCAGTAGTTTTGAGGCATAGGGGAGCAGTAATATGGGGCAGTAGTTAGAGAGGATGGGTCAAGGGAGGGCTTTTTGAGTTGGGTGTGATCAAGGCATGTATGAAGCTTGAGGGGAAGACACCAGTTGTTAGTGACAGGTTGAAAAGGTGGGTTAGGGTTGGGATGAAGATAGAGGTAAGATTGGGGATGAGGTGGGATTTTGAGAGTAAAGAGGAAAGTTGATCTTCCATAATGGTGGAGAAGCTGGTTTTGTAGGAGGAGGATTGAGTAGGTGTGAGGATGTTATAATTCTAAGAAGAACCGCTCACCTTATGTGGTTGTGTGAGACACAACACTTATAGAGCCTGAGAACCAGATGACGTAGCTTCCATGAAGCAGTAGATTTAAGGATAGGAAGTGTTTCTGCGCTCTGCGGAATACGACACAAATATTGATAAATAGAATTGTAGGTTTATTGTCTACGCATTTCAGAGTCCACTGACTCCTTCTTCAGTACATGTACATGTATAGATGTCCTGAAAGGAGTCAGTGGACTCTGAAACGTGTTGACAACAAACCTACAACTCTATTTACCAATATTTGTGTTGTATTCTGGAGAGCGCAGAAACACTTCTTTACCTGCTACTTAAATCAAATGATTATTTTCTTAAATATAGATAGTGATTTCGAAAATGAAAATATTCTCAAATGAAAAAGAAATCCATTTATAAGTAAAAACATGATTTAACCAATAAATAATTTTCTGATGACACATTCCCTCTAACTTGAGTACAATATGAGAAAAGAAATGTTATTGCACTTCAATGCTTTTGGTCTAATGTTTTACTAGATAATACTGCACATTAGAGTATGGTTTACTCCAGATGACAAGTTGACACAGAGAGACAATATGTTATTTCTGCATTGCAGATCAATTATCACCCTGTGGAACACATGGGATACATAGGACAATAGAAGTGCTTCACATTGCTCACTTTTTATAATTATTCAACATTCTAACTGAGCAGAGACAGTGATTGCATTAATGTAATGCATTAAAGGGGTCTGTCACCGGGTTTTTGCTACCACAAATGAGAGTAGAATAATGTAGGGGCAGAGACCCTGATTCCAGTGATGTATCACTGAGTTCACTGGGTACAGTAGATGTGACACAAACAGAGTTTTTAGATGTAGCATGTGGCAGAGCTCAGAAAACTGCCCCCCACCCACACCACAGATTTCTGTACACTGTATATTGATAATAGGTTGCTAATCAGTGCTGAGAATTTGGTTATTTGGTTGGACCAGGGCTCATGTGGGCACCAGTCTGAGCAATGATAATCTCCTGCTGATAAAACACTCATTGTATTGAAAAAACAGCACACAGCCTAATAAGTGGCATATCACTGAAATCAGTGTCTCAGCCCCTAGCTCATGCTGTCCTCAGATTACATAGCAAAATCTGCTGACAGGTTACCTTTAATCTGGAAGTACTCGGTAAAAGTATAAATTCCTATCCCTGTCACTTTTTGTAAAAAAAAACATGTATTTTTCTCTTTATAGAAAATAGCTTTTAGTATTCCATTTATTCATGTCCTGAATAATATAACTATGCAATGTAAATAATTAGAAACTGAACCAGGAACACCATGAACCATGCAAATCCTAACTATGGAGCAGGAATATATGGAAGGGGTTTTCTTTTTAACTAGGATTTTCTCTCTTATAATAACAGAAGCGCAATGATGAATTACGTCTACCAAATATTTCTGATTCGAGGAAAATAGATGTGTAAAGTAAGTAGTTTCATTTATTATGTGGATGGAATTCATGAAAAGTTATTCTGCAAAAGAGCTTCCTCTGCAGAGGGATGCTCAACTTTCATCAAATTTCTAAAGTAATTTTGCTTGCAAACAGAAATATTGACCAATGTTCTGCCACTGTGATTTATGATGGAGCCACATTCCCACTGCTTAAAGCTCCAGTCCCAGCAGTATCTTCAAATTGCATTTCTAAGTAAGGCTTAGAAAATATGAAAAGGTCATAAAGAAGAGATAACATTCAACATATTTTTAATGCTAAAACATGCAATGTTAGTTACTGTATTATTAGAAGACATTTACAGAAACATTTAAAGATTCCTTAGAACAAAAAGATATTTACTTTCTCATTGCTACATTATAACAAGCAACTTTATCGCACCCAGCCGAGGAGGAAAGGATTAAGGTTCCTTTGGGTAGAGATATGCAAATTATTCTTTACTTTCTTATATCCAGAGCCGTTGGCTTTCCAGCATGGATAAGGGGCAGGGATGCATAACTTGTCAATCCAACTTACATGTACTGTAGGTGTTCAAAGCTTATTAATCCTCATCAGTATAAGATATGGATCATTGCTTTCTGTGGTCTAGGGCTTGTAGCATTAGGTGTACCCATACTGCATTATTTATGGCATCTGTTAAAACCATTGACCTACATGTGAAGTTTAAGCATAACTATTCCCACCAATAATGGTTAGCATAGTATTTTTTAAGTTATACTGTTAAAATATACTATAAAAAAGGGGTAAGGTTGAAGGCCAACTTTATGGAGATCTGTCTTTTGTTGGTGCTGCCAATATGGTGGTATGTGACACAGTGTACAAATACCTATACAATATAGTGACCAATTATAAGCACCATATAGGATGGAGCACTAATAAAACTTCCACAGGGGTATCTAAATAATAATGCTAAACTATGCAACCATTAAAATGCACTGAAAAATATTAATCTGGACAGAATCACACAATGCCTATGTTTATAACACCATACTGCGCTCAAAAATAAAGTGAACTAATAGTAAAACTAAATAATTAACTAAAAATAAAGTGAACTAATAGAAATGCCATACAATGTTTAAATAATACTACTATACAACTAATATAAAAGTTTGTGGTCTTCACTCAACCCTTTGGTGCTATGCCATTGCTTGCAGCCTTTCTACAAGAACTAACAAACCCTTAAAGTGAACCTAACAGTTCCCCGTGCAACCAAACCATCACCATGTATTTATTCTTAAGTTAATACCCTTCCTAATAAGCCCTTTGATTGCAGTAAATCGCAGAAAACTATTTTATAAATCCGCTTCTGATATACTAATTATTGTCAGACAAGTTGAGGTGGCGTTGATTTCCCCAGACTATCAAAAAACAAAGAGACAAGAAGGTACATATATAAAAATGCGCACACCTCAATACACTAATTAGTAAAAAATATAAGCTTTATTACACTCATTAAAAACACTAAAAAACTACACACATGATCATCAACACCCAAGATCCACAATACATGATTAACCGTATGCAAAATACAAATCTAATACATGATTAAAGTTCATATACAATTAATTACAAGGTGCATATATACGGAATCCCAATAATAATAATAAATGTTAGCTCTGGCATGTCATAAGATAGTATTCTCAATGAAAATAACTCCTGTACAGAGCCTCACATATATAATGACTAGCTTTTACCCGCGGCTTCGCTCGCGTGGAATTTGGTCTGCCACATTAAGTTTCGTGACAGATCATTTTAATAGTAAAAAAAAATAATCTTAATAGTAAAAAAAAATAATCTTAATAGTAAAAAAAAATAATCTTATTTAGTTACTCGTACATCCAAAATTTCAGATGTCTAACTTCAAAACTGACGGATTCCATACAATCTTTGAACCCCTATAATATGAAGAGGGAAACTCTTGAGGGTGGAATTATCAAAATTCCTTTCTTAGTGCTCATTTAAGCTATAATAGAACCTATCTGCAAATTTCAAGATGCTAAGTTCTGTGGTTTCGGCTGTGCGTTGACCGCTAGGTGTGTCAGTCAATCAGGTTTACAGTTTTATATAATCTTCGCCTGTATGGTGTGTTTATAAAAAGTAGCCCTATGTCCTTCCCCAGGCTTGAAATTATCCATATCAAATTTTATCACAAACGGATTACTAAACACTGATTAATAAACAGGACGGACTGAAGTTACTTGCGTTTAATATTGTTCGTGTTAGTAAAGAATTAGTATGTAATTGGAATAATGGACATCTGCAGGTAATTTATCTATGTGTTTTTACTGCAATATACTCCTGTAAACTATGTTATTTGATTTCTTTCGTTCAGCGAAAATATGTAGATTTTGCGATTTAGAAACACGTGAGCAAGCTACGTATAGCTGACCGTGGGAAAAACAGGGCGTGCCTAAATGTATCCCCGCTACCTTCAAAGTTTGCCCTTGCGATTTATTGATGGTCATTGAAAATGCAACTTTAAGTGGGAACTGCAAACGTTTGAAATTAAAGGGTAAGTTATTGGGTATTATTGGGATGCGTGGTATAAGAATATTTTCACCCTTAGCTTCTCCAGTTAAAATTGTGGCCTTTACAATGTGCCTGCCTAGTTCAGTGACTCGCAATCTAGTGCCATTACATAATCTCGGGGCGTCCAAGTTGCGCATTAACAAAACGGGTATACCGACCTTTAATTCGAGCTTATGAGATGGGACCCCGGATAGCTCCAAAGAGTTAAGAAACTCCACGGGGTAGCTCGTACAGTCTTCAGATGACATGACTGTGTCGATGGAGTTGTAGGTTGTTTCATTGCTGGTTACTTGGTCCAAGATAATTTTATTGATTTTCGCAACTGTTTCATTTCTTGGTGCTAGTATAGTTCTTTCACATAGCCAATTTTCATCGTGGATGTTTTGTTGCAAATTTGGAAAAACTTGAGCAATAAGTGCGTCTTCCGAATCCACAACATGACAAAATTGGTTAGTGAATAGAACCATACCTTCTTCGTCAGTTTCGATTCGACGTTCACCGATCTCGAGCAGTTTCTCAGCGTACGCTCCCGACTCTAGATCACTGAATAACTGGACACGCATGTTGGTGGTGAGGTGCAGCTTTTCAACTTTGGTCCATAAATATGAGGATTTCAGACATGCGTTAATTTTGTCTGCTGCAGTGCCTCGCTCGATGACAGGCAAAGTTTGCCTAAAGTCCCCAGCCAATAAAACAACCACACCACCCATTATTGTTTGTTTACTGTGTAAGTCTTGTAGACAAAGATCAAGAGCTTCGATGGCGCGTTTGTGTGACATTGTGCACTCGTCCCACACGATTAGTTTGCATTGTTGCAACAGGAGGCCACGGGCACTGCTCTTGCTGATATTACACGATGGGGTTTCTTCGTTCACCAGATTAAGAGGTAATTTAAAGACTGAATGTGCCGTCCGTCCACCGCTTAGCAATGTTGCAGCAATTCCAGAGGAAGCCACAGCTAATGCAACGTTATGACCGCTACGAATTTTTGCTAAAAGTAAATTAAGCAAGAAAGTTTTTCCAGTACCACCCGGGGCATCAAGGAAAAAAAGTCCGCCTTCACCATTCTCAACTCGTCCTACTATTTTGTGATAAATCTCTCTTTGATCAGGTAGCAAACGTGGCTCAGTTTCGCAAACGTGAGCGTCTAACTGGTTGGTATCATAGCTTAGCTCTTTTATCAACTCGTTCGACAGCTCTCCTCTACGCCGCGGTGAGGGTAGACCAAAATCGGACAATTTCTTTCCAGAAATTATTAATATTTTGTCCTCGATAAGCCCCAACGCCTCATTGAAACAGAGATCATCGTTAACGTGATCCATTCTTTCAAATCTGTGCATGATATCCTCTGATAACGCAGTTTTATACTTGTGCCAGAGTTGTAGAGGATTGGATAAACCGCAAGTGCATATCAATATGGCAAACAGCTCTCTTATTTGCGCCGGGGAGCGACATAGCACGGCCTCTTCTAAGGTGGTATCCCAGTGGTTATCATCTTCCAACAACCCCATCTTCTCACACACCTGCCGAAAAGTTGCAAGTTCTTGACCTTCAAATGTTTTTAAATCCGAGAAGTTGGTTGGACCCCTTATTACATTCAGCAGCATACGCAAGCAATAACATTCAAAATTGCTAACGTGCACCGTGTAAATGCGACCTAGAGCGTCTCCTGCCTTCACACCTGGCCAGCCATCGACAGGTGTTCCTTGTAAACGACGTTTCCATTGCTTCCGTGCCACATTCCAAGTATAGTAGCTAGGCACGTCAATGTAAAGTAATGTTTTTGCAAACGTATCACTTTGGCACAACAGGAAAAATGCAGTTAGTGTAGTTTTAGGTGGTGCTTCTAATCTCTCTCTAAAATTATTTTCCGTAAAGTAAACCCTCTCGCCATTGGGTAAATGAATCGCGAGATGAGTGACGGTTGGGTGTCTCTCGTGCAGAGGCAGACCTAAGATCCGCCACGCTGCTTCTTTACTACTAACATATCGGCCGGTTCTAAAGGTCTGCACCTCATCTCTTGGGTCAATGTTAACATTCCCTTGCTGGCGGATGGTAAAAATAGCCTGGTCGCTACCCTTATTAATATATTTACAAATATATTTTATCGCCTGTACCGTATTACAGAACTCTACATTTAAATGAGAATTAAAATTTTTTGATAAGAGTGGAGAATATGGGACCACCCAGCTATTGTCCACCAATATTTCCTGTGTTCCTCTACGGGTTTTTATAATCGTCGTGCGTCCACCATTCTCTGGTGCTCTGCGCCTGTACAAAGGATAACCTTTGTCATTGGTTTGAGTATCTTTTAAAAGCTTCCTCGGATATTTTTTGGTACATTTTCCTTCCTTCATGCATGGCGATGAAGAATTGAATGTACCACATGGCCCGTGAATCATATTCTTTGTCACTGTATCATAGAGCTTTTGATCGGTTTCTGGGTTTGGTATCTCAGCACATATGATTTCGTCAATTTGGTTCGGATGCAATTTTTCCTTTAACCACAGCAGTAAGTGCACATGAGGCAAACCTCGCTTTTGCCACTCTATCGAGTACATGAAGCATTGCATATCACCAAATATGTTACCTTTTGTAAGTAGAGCTACCAACTTCTGTACTTTTATTCTAAATACTCGGGCTGTTAAGTCGTGTCTGTCTGTTGAATTTTGACCAGCCATAAGCTCTTTGGTGATTTCTGGCCAAGCGGGGTTGCAAGTCATTGTAATAAATAAATCAGGCCTCCCATAATTAAGTACGTATGTGAACGCATCTTGTGTGTATTCGTGTAGGTATCTCGGGCTATTTACAAATGATGACGGGAGAATCACCATCTGACCTAAGTTATTTGGATCCAAATCCGCATCATTTCTTATTGCATCTTGCAAGTGAATATAATTTTCTGCGCGCAGTTTTTTTTGATTTAAAGAAATGAACCTTAAGCGCTCACTTTCCATCTTTACATACATGTCGACCAGAAACTGATGAAGTAGGAGCCTACACTTAAGCATCAAATTAAAATCGCTGCGACGGACCATCAAGTGAAAGGCATAAAAATCTTTGCAGGACACCTTTTTGCTTGGCATTGCTTGTTTGGTAATTGGATTTATCTGAGGAATATCAATGCTGTACCTCTCTTGTCCTTTCCAAAAAATTATTGGGTACTCGAGAGCGTCATAGAATCTATGTGTATCGGGAACCGTAATGAGCATGCCATCGCACGGCTGCACAACGATGTCCCGAGACATAGTTTGTTCGCTACTAACTATTACAGCAGCTATTTCATTTGTAGTAGGGGCATTGAATCGTCTCTCATGTTGACCACGTGGTACACGGTCTGGGTGAATCACTACTTTGAAATGATCGTCATTGATCATTCTGTCTCTAGCCGTTTTAAATTCATGCATCAAAATGTTGTGGTCGTGAAGTACTCGTTGTAATTTTTTAACTATGTTTCTATCTACGCTTTGCATGCACTCAGTACGCCTGTTGATTTGTTCTTCTTCGTCACCTATGAAATAAACTTGTAAAAATTGTGGTTGCGAAATGGACGTAGGAATTAAAGAACCGATACGGTGGTATACTTGTCCTTGTATTGTAAAGGTCGGGCAAAACCCTGGCATTGAGACAATTTGATCTGCTCCAAAAAATGTCATATGAAAGCACATGTTGTATTTTCTTATATTATTTAGAAAAAGGCGAGATTCATCAGTTTCATTAGAGAAAAGCTCTTTAAAAGGTTGAACTGGCTCGTCTATATAAGGAAGAGCTACTTTCCCGCCCAAACAACACATACCTGCTGCTTCCTCTTTCCACTTAAGAGCTCCGCAATATTTGCAATCTATGGTCATTGCTTCTATTTTTATAAGCTTGTGAGTTTCATAATCAAGAGTCTCGTCATACTCAAATGCAGCTTTATTAAACAATATCCATGTATTTCTTGTAAATGTTTGACGTCGCTGTGCTGCCCTTTCAGCAACAGTGCGTCTGCGAGATTCGGCCATTTCATAAGTTTCAGTGGCTCTTTGGGACGCCATGAAAGTCGCTTGCTGCTGACGTCGAGCTTGGGACTGTTCTGGAGTTTCAGCAGCCCATTGAGATGCCAGATACTCCGCATGCTGTTCACGTCGGGCTTGGGATTGTTCTGGAGTCTCTGCAGCTCTATGTGCCGCACAACGCACCGCCTGCTCAAGCCTTCGTTGCTCGGCTTGTTGAGACGTCTCATCACGTCTAATTATTTTCATATCTCGGCCTTTATTAGAGCTTTGCGAAATGTTAGACTTACGCTTTCGCGGCATTTTTATAAGTACTACTTACAAAATAGGTACTTAGTAAAGTTCAAACAAAATACTAAAACAATCTAATTAGTTATATTACGATCGCTGTACAGACGATATCAGTTGTATATGACTGGTCTATGAGGAGCAGCTGTGGCGCGGTTACCCATAGAAACCATTCCCAGTGCTCTGTGGGAGCTGAGAGCAGCCTGCTGGTGCTGTGGGTGACATGCTGCGCTGCACACACACAGGGCTGTGCTGCACACAGGAGGGGAGGACGCCATTTGTGTAGCGCTGCTGACGGTGCGGTCAGGCTGCAGTGTGTGCATCCTCCATGGAGCCGCGCTCAGGGTACTGCCCCTCCCCGTGTGTGAGTCACTTCCCCTCCGCCCAGGTGAGGCGCTCGGAACTTTCCCGGCTGCAGCAGCTGGCGCAGGTGAGCGCATGTTTTATTATACGGTGTTATGTGGAGGGACAATGGCGGCGGGGACCCCCTGTGTGAGGACAATGATGGCCCGGTGCCCCCGGGCAACCTGCAGGAGGAAGCCTCACACTCCCCCCGGGCTGTGGGTGCGGGCAGGCCGTGCTGGGACGTGTAGTTCCCTAGTAACCTGTTCCTGACATATGGGCTGTTTTCTGTGTTTTTTTTTTTTTAAGTCTGAGAAAATGTCATAAATTATCCTTCTCCCTTCAGCTGTTTCCAGAGTGTAATGTATCAGGGTGAGCTCATGACTGACAGCTGCCAAAGTTTCTAGGAAATGTCAGTCCCTGGGGGTCGTGTGTGAACCCCCTGTCCCACACTTGTACCTGGCCACGGTATATGATCACCCCTGTATTCTGACTGTGGACAGGCGGCAACTGTGACCTCACTATACAATGATCCACTATGGGCAAATTATTGTATTATCAATCTCTTCTGACAGGGGCGGACACAGACTGTAGTGGGCCCCTGTGCAAGAAATTTTTGGGGGCCCCCCCCCTGCGCTTCATAAGGCAACAAAGTTATGTAAACATAACCCCCCCATGTGCAGCTCTCATCCCCCCCCATGTGCAGCTCACCCCCCCGATGCATCTCTCATCCCCCCCGTGCATCTCTCACCCCCCCCGTGCATCTCTCACCCCCCCATGTGCATCTCTCACCCCCCCATGTGCGTCTCTCACCCCCCCATGTGCGTCTCTCACCCCCCCATGTGCATCTCTCACCCCCCCATGTGCATCTCTCATCCCCCCCATGTGCATCTCTCATCCCCCCATGTGCATCTCTCATCCCCCCCATGTGCATCTCTCATCCCCCCATGTGCATCTCTCATCCCCCCCATGTGCATCTCTCATCCCCCCCATGTGCATCTCTCATCCCCCCATGTGCATCTCTCATCCCCCCCATGTGCATCTCTCATCCCCCCCATGTGCATCTCTCATCCCCCCCATGTGCATCTCTCACCCCCCCATGTGCATCTCTCACCCCCCCTCATGTGCATCTCTCATCCCCCCCACTCCTAGTTAATTAATTGTATTTAAGAAAAATAAAACTTGTTATACTTACCCCCATGCGATCCCTGCAGAATCCTGGCGCTCGTCCACGTCGCTGCCACCAGGCTCTCCTGACGTTCGGCCATGTGACGGTGCCACATACATAGCCAACAGCTTTTGTTTTGGCCAAAAGATTTTTAAAGCTGCCACTACGATAAGGTAGACTCTTCTGGCCGGGCCCTACTCTAACCTATTAAAATTTTCTTAAAATATCCAATACTCTTTTTAGATATATTTTTATTTAGTTTTCTTTAAGGGAATGTGTCATATACATTTTTTTTTTAAATGACCAATAATACCACATACAGGGAATACCGCCACACCATCACCAGACCACATATTACCACAACATAGTGACCGAATAATACCACACAGAAGGGAGAAAAACTGCCACACCATGACCAGACCACATATTACCACCACATTACTAATATTACCACCACATTACTAATATTACCATAAGTGTCATTATACACAGGAGCTCTATACATGGTATGTATAATGTAAGTGTCCAGGTAATCTAGTGATCACCAGTGACATTATACACAGGAGCTCTGTATATAGTGTCAGTGTACAGGTAATACAGTGATCACCAGTGACATTATACACAGGAGCTCTGTATATAGTGTACAGGTAATACAGTGATCACCAGTGACATTATACACAGGAGCCCGGTACATAGTATATAGTGTAAGTGTACATGTAATGCACTGACTCACTGGTGACGTCTCTAGGTGAAGTCCTTCAGCTACGCTTTCCTCCTTCATCCAGCACAGACCGCCATCACGTCTTCCAGCCAGGACTCGTCTCTGCATAAAATAACACAGTTATCTAGAGCACATTCCCCAACTTCTACATTACGCAGCTGAATACAGACGTGCATCCACCATCAATATATGGTTAGTTATTATGCAACCTACCATTCCAAATATAAATTGTAATCCACCACGGTGCCCCCATTAACTGTAAATAGGCACTTAATATATAATTTAATTAGAACCTCTACTCTATACTTCCTGCTCCCCGCATTCATTATTTACATGCACCCCCTGCCACAATTCATTATATCATGTCCGTGCTCTCCCCACCCCATCGTCATTTATCATTTACTCTCCCCCACCCCACATTCATTATGTGCAGCTCATTATCCCCCTACTCCTAATTTCCCCATGTGCAGCTCATTTTCTCCCAATTCCCCCATGTGCAGCTCTCACCCCCCCATGAGCAGCTCTCACCACCCCCCATGTGCACATCTCTCATCCCCCTCCCCCACATGTGCCCCTCTCTCATCCCCCTCCCCCACATGTGCCCCTCTCTCATCCCCCTCCCCCACATGTGCCCCTCTCTCATCCCCCTCCCCCACATGTGCCCCTCTCTCATCCCCCCCATGTGCATCTCTCATCCCCCCCATGTGCATCTCTCATCCCCCCCACATGTGCACATCTCTCATCCCCCTCCCCCACATGTGCACCTCTCTCATCCCCCGCCATGTGCATCTCTTATCTCCCCCCCATGTGCATCTCTTATCTCCCCCCATGTGCATCTCTTATCTCCCCCCCATGTGCATCTCTTATCTCCCCCCCATGTGCATCTCTTATCCCCCCCCCACGTGCACCTCTCTCATCCCCCTCCCCCCACATGTGCACCTCTCTCATCCCCCCCACCCCATGTGCATCTTTTATCATCTCCCCCCACCCCATGTGCATCTTTTATCATCTCCCCCCCCATGTGCATCTCTTATCTCACACACACACACACACACACACACACACCTCCCATTCCCCCCACTCCTAGTAAATTGTATTTTGAAAAAAACAAAACTTGTTATACTTACCCCCATGCGATCCCTGCAGAATCCTGGCGCTCGTCCAAATCGCTGACACATGACCGGAAATCAGGGGAATCATGAAGGCGCTGCCGCAGGAGCGCAGCGCAGCGCTGAGATGTCCCGGACCCGGCGCTTAGCATGGGGCCGGGGGCCCCATGAGGAGAGAGACTCACAAGAGGGGGCCCCCAACGGGGCTCCAAGGGGGCCCCTACCGGCTGGGCCCCACACTGGAGTCAGGGCAGACATGCCCTGATGGCGGCCCTGCTGGAGGGGCCCCCTCTCCCTCGGGGCCCCCGTTCAATGAACCGGCTGCACGGGCGGTAGTTCCGCCCCTGTCTTCTGACTGCTGTAAATCAGCCATTTAAATATCACCTGTGTATATGTGTATATAAGAGAGCTCTCAGAGGCCAGATTTTTTTCCGACTTAATTGACTTGTATCGTTATATTACGACCAAAATTACATAAAATCATTACAAATTGTAGCCTATATGTTATTCCGATGTATAATCTATATTACTGTAAAGTTTCATGCAAATCCGTCCAGTAGTTTTTTCGTGAAAGAGTAACAAACATACATACTCACAAACTTTTGCATTTATAATATTAGTAGGATATCCAGCTAATTCTCAATGTATACCATACAATCCTAGTAACAAACTTCTAATATAAATCAACACATGCCATGAACCAAACCATGCATATGACAAGTTACATGCATATATAACTTCTTAACATGGTCTGAATAAACCAAACCCCAATCAAATCATTGCATAGGGATAGCCATATCGCCACACAAAAGTCAAATATGGGTCATATAATAGACGCAATCATTGCATGTAAATAGCCATATCACCAAAGGGTCATGTGTGGATCAGATGCTAAGTCCTGTGAATCAGATAATAAACCCCACGCGTATCGCTGTGAACCACAGCTTCATCAGGGAAATTATGTATAAGACAGAAGGTACCCCAGTGTATATAAGCCCATACAATTAAAAAAAATTAATTACCGGTGGTAGCGCCAACATGTCATAGGCACAGGAGAACACCTCTAAAATGATACTTTTTCCTCGGCGCCATACCAGACGCCCGGGCATGCGCACTTAGTATAGGAAGTGATGTCACCGCAACCCTGGCCGTAACCAGGGAAGCTAAATCCCCAGTCTCGTATATCCAACCATAAAGCATTCTTCACAGTGCACGGATGCACGCAAGGGACACCAATCCATGTTAATTTGGTAAGCATCCAGGGAACGTACTTATCAACAACAATTCTAATATAGGTCATAACCTCAAAGTTCGTTAAAGAAAACCACATAGATGTTTACATAAAGCAGATATTTAAATTCCACTATTTATCTTAATATTCTAATAAAAGATCCATAATTTCACCCTCAGAGCATTATAATTAGTGTTGAGCCACCCCCGTAGTGTTCGAGTTCGGTTCGGTTCGTCGAACACCCGTGTGTTCGCCGAACTGTTCGTCGAACTGTTCGTCGAACACCTTCGAACACCGTTAAAACCAATGGCAGGCAAACAAAAACACATAGAAACACATAGAAAACACCTTCAAAGGTGTCCAAAAGCTGACTAACTGCTCAGAAGACACAACTAACACATGGAAAAGTGACAAGTACATATAGTCATGCGAAAAGAAAAGAGGTGGAGGAGTAAAAGGAGGGGGAGACACAGATATAGGCATGTCATGCCCTTCTAAAATCCAAAAAGTGAGAAGCCGACACGTTCAGTCCGCTCCTGCCCGTGCCACCTCCGTGTCGCCGGGTTTGTGCCAGAGCCGCGGTGAACCCTGACGGCCAGCCCCCCTCTCCCAATACTGGTGCCTGTCCGCTGGTGGGTCGAGCGAGCCCCCCTGTGGTGGAGGCAGCTCTAAGCTTTTTAATTTAAATTGTCTCTCTAATTTGAATGAATACACTTTAAATCCATTTACAAGGATCTATTGGAGGGCAAGTCTCATGCCAGTGTGGCACCCCAGGGGTCTGGTTTTCCACAGTAATGTAATGTTATGTCTGAGAGCAGGTGGGAGGTCCTTTGGTCAGGGATCCTGTGCATGCCACACCTCCTGCCCAGTCTTGGGAGGGGAAGAACTTCCCCTGTATAAACCCGGGGCTGAGGCAGGGTGAGTCAGACAAGTGGAGTAGAGACAAGAAGCAGCATAGGAAACAGCAGAGTTACAAGGAGTCAGGGGCTGGCAGCTGCAGAGCTCGCCCTGACTAAGAAGACTTCTTTCCGGACCCGGAGTCCGAGGCTGTGGGGACTAACTCCTACCCAGCAGCAGAATCCGTCAGGCAGGGGATTTCAGGTCCTCTGGCCCAGAAGCCCGAAGGCACGGTCACACGCGTGGGACCAGCACCGCCATCGTGGAGCGGAAGCCATTAGAAGGCCCCGAGTCACCGGCCATACGGGTGAGCACCACACGGTACACTCAGGGACGTGGGCTACTTACATCAGCTTCTAGCAAGGTAGCCAGAAGAGTACAGTCAGTTTGGGAGGCCTACAACTACGCCTGGCCAGGGGAGATCCCATCTGCTCAAGGACTGACCAGGCCCCGTTCGCTAGCAAGTACTCCGGGAGGGTCTATCGTTGTTACCAGTAAAGACCCTGAACTACACCGTACCGTCTCTGAGTGGTTCCTGCTACCCCCATCATCCACGTCGGCTGCCCTGAGACCATACCCCTCCCGTTGGGGGTTATACTATCACGCTGCATAATCCTACCATCGGCCTCAGCGGTCTGCCCCGCAGCAGCAGCTCCCTGGCTGCACTCAACGGGTGGCGTAGTCATCAACTATTTACTACTAGTAGACTGCCGTCCAGTTTGACTCCCTGGGCACGGACCGGGTCACCGCCACGAGACTACAACCCTCCACGGATCCGGCTCCGGGTAAGCTCCCGCGTGTGCACCGCAGCGCGACACAGGCCCAGGGGCGCGTCAACTTTGGCGTAGTCGGCAGGATTTCGTGCCCGCAACCACCGGGTACTGCGTGCCTGAAAAGCAAAGACTGTTCAAACTTACCAGTGGTGAAGATTCCCGCCATCCGCGAAGTTTTCCCGCCATCCGGCGCCATCTTCGACCTTCTTCCCGCCATCCGTGGAGTTTTCCCGCCATTGGACGCCATCTTGAGGACGCCGCGCGGGAAGAAGAGGGGCGTGGACTCCGAAAGCGCGCGAGAACTGAAGCCCCGCCTCACGTCCGGACGTTGCGTAAGGTCCTGGAAGGAGCCCAGCAGACGCCGACGTCACAGGAGCGCGACGGAAGGTCCTCAACCCTGACGATCCACTGCGGAGCCGCGGCCTACGGAAGAGGATCATCGCAAGGTAGGCCACGGTCCACTAGGGGGGAGGAAGATGTCGGATACGGAGGAGAGCTTCACTGCCTCAACCCCCGCCAGCGCTACCGCTGCTGCAGTTATGCCCTTCACCATGCCCTATATCCCGGGAGCAGCTTGGCTACCCCAGTACTCAGGGGAGTCACATACCCTGCATGACTTTAGAGAAAAGCTGGATAGCCTCTTCCAGGTGTACCCCCTCACAGAAGAGCAAAAAGTGAGCATCCTGGTGGCCCAACTAACAGGGGCAGCCAAAAGGGAAGTAAAATCCTGGCCACCTGGGAGGAAGACTGTCGCAGGGATACTAACCCGGCTGAAGGACACCTTTGATACCCGCACCTCAGCCGAGATTAAGCTTAGATTCTACGGGTGCAAGCAGCGAGCGCATGAGAGTATAAGGGACTATGCACTAAACCTACAAGAGGCCCTGAGGGCCATAAAGCAGACCGACCCTGATGGGGTGGGAAACGAGGACAGGCTGTTGACTGAACAATTTATAGAGGGTTTATATTGCAATGCCCACCGAACCCAGTTGCGGGCAATGGCCTTACAGGATCCCCATCTGGACTTTGCACAGTTCAAGGACAGAGCCATCCGGGTGCTCCGAGAACCGGCACCAGGTGGCGTTGTGACCCACAGACGCCCCACTACCACTTACTACCAGGAGGCGGCGCCCTTGTCAGCAGGGCCTGTGGGAGCTGATGCGCAGGCTTTGGACAATGACCCGGCTCCAGACCTACACCATCAGGTCCAAGAGCTAGCTAAGAGCGTTGCTGCGCTAATCCGAACTGTGCAGTCTTTACAGGTTTCCACCCCAGGGAAGATCCAGCTGGCATCCGGACCGGAGGACATCCCGTGGCGTCGACCAAGGAGGACCCCACCGGCCAGAGGAAGACCCAGTGACCGATACAGTGAGGACGGACGACCCATCTGCCGCCGCTGCAATCAACCCGGACATATGGCAAGGTACTGTTCTTTAAACGGGCACAACCTGGGGTAGAGGGCCAACCCCCAGGAAAAAGATCACCAGGCCCATCGAACTGGCGCGACAGATATGTGGGAGGACGTCCAGTCTTGCCTGTGGTACTGGATGGCATTCCCATGAGTGCCCTACTGGACACCGGGTCACAGGTCACCACCATCCCGTACGTGCTCTTCAAGCAGTACTGGAATGACTCGGATATTACCCGCTACCCCGACGACGACTTGAGTATCATCGCCAGCAATGGTCAGCCCGTGCCACAGATCGGATTTAAAGAGGTGACCATCAAAATTGGTAGAGTCGAACTGGCCGCACAGGGACTGATCATTGTAGATATTGATAAACATGAGAGTCACCCAAAAATAACTCTAGGAACTAATGTAATTGAAAATTGTCTTGCAGAGGTGATTTTCCTTTTACAGCAGGTTGCCAAGAATGCCAGCTCCGGCGAGCAGCGGGTGCTCCAGAAAGAGATCCGGGCACTGATGCAACGGCAACAAGTGGAACTCTCCGGCGGTGAGATTGGTAGCATAAGAATGTGTGACCCTTTTCCTATTGCCATGCCCCCAAAAAGTGAAATGATGATTTGGTGCCGGGCAGCTATTGGTCTGAGAGGTAGAGATTACCAGGCAATGGTAGAACCAGTTTACTCAGACAGTAGGCCCACCATTTTGACAGCACGGGGGGTCGTCAATGTACGCCATGGGAGGGTGCCCGTTCGCATAATAAATATCGGGGAGAGGGAAGTGTACCTGCCCCGGTATGCCACGCTAGCCAAATTATATATCACTAATCAAAATTCTATACAATCTGTGGAACCCTTGCCTCCATCTCACCCGGAGGAAGGTAACGGCTCTAAGAAAGACATGGAGGACTGGTGTCAGCAACTACATCTGGGTACTGACTCCACTCCCTCACATCAGAAACAAGGAGTCTATCGGGTGGTTCAAGAGTATGAGAGAGTGTTTAGTAAACACCCGTTAGACTTCGGGCGAGTCAAGGGGGTAGAACATCGCATCCCCACGGGAGATCATCCTCCCATAAAAGAGAGGTATCGACCCGTACCCCCTGCACATTACCAACACGCCAAGGGGATGCTTAGAGACATGAAGGAGGCTGGGGTAATCCGGGATAGTTGTAGCCCCTGGGCAGCCCCATTAGTTTTAGTCAAAAAGAAAGACAACACCATGAGGATGTGTGTAGATTACCGGAAAATCAACCGTATCACACACAAGGATGCGTACCCCTTACCAAGGATAGAGGAGTCATTGGCTGCTTTAAGATCTGCTAACTTCTTCTCTACCTTGGATCTCACTAGCGGGTACTGGCAGGTTCCTGTAGCAGAGGCGGACCGGGAGAAGACCGCATTCACCACCCCGATGGGACTTAGCGAGTTCACCTGCATGCCGTTCGGACTCTGCAACGCACCAGGAACCTTCCAACGCCTAATGGAGTGTTGTCTGGGCCACAGAAACTTCGAGACGGTCCTGTTGTACCTGGACGATGTCATCGTATATTCCAAGACGTATGAGGACCACCTGAAACACCTGGCGGAAGTGTTCGAGGCTCTGGCGAGTTACGGCCTAAAGGTGAAACCCTCCAAGTGTCACCTCCTGAAACCAAAGGTGCAGTACCTGGGACACGTAGTGAGCGCTGACGGAGTGGCTCCCGACCCTGATAAAATCACCGCAATTAAGGAATGGCCAAGCCCCTCCAGCGTAAAAGAAGTGCGGCAGTTCCTCGGGTTGGTAGGCTACTACCGAAGGTTTATTCCCGGTTTCACCAAAAAGGCAGCACCTATGCAGGACCTCCTGATAGGCCAGTCCCGGAAGGCCAAGAACCAGAAGCCGCCCTTCAAATGGGAAGAGCTGGAAGAAGAGTCCTTCCGCCAGCTGAAGATGGCCCTCACGGGGGACGAAATCCTGGCGTACCCGGATTATAGCCAGCCCTTTATCCTCTACACCGACGCCAGTAACATCGGGCTAGGAGCCGTACTGTCCGAGATCCAGCAGGGGAAGGAACGAGTAATCGCCTATGCCAGCCGAAAACTGCGACCCACCGAAAGGAACCCCGAGAATTACAGCTCATTTAAGTTAGAGTTCCTGGCCGTAGTATGGGCAATCACTGAGCGCTTTAAGCATTACCTCGCTTCTTCCCGGTTCACCGTGTACACGGATAACAACCCGCTGACACACCTGGACACGGCAAGACTCGGTGCCCTGGAGCAGAGGTGGATGGCCCGTCTGTCCAACTACGAGTTCACAATTAAATACCGGGCAGGACGCTCCAATACCAACGCGGACGCCCTGTCCAGGATGCCCAACCTGCCGGACGGAGGAGAAGATCCGGAGGGACTGGAAGAAGTTGAACTCCCTGCGTTCCACCGTCATGGGACTATTCAGTATTCCCACCGGGTAAGGAGTAAGCAGGCTGCTACGTTGAACCCCTTACCCCACTACAACTGGGCGGAAACGCAAGACAGCGACCCTGCCGTCCGACTGGTGAAGGAGATGCTGACTCGGCCGGAGGCTCGCCTTGAACCAGATGCTCCGGAGGAAGCCAAACAACTATGGGCAGAGAAGAGTCGACTGTTCCTTTACAAAGGGAAGTTGTGCCGCAGAATGGTTAACTCCCGGACGCATGAATTACTCTGGCAAGTAGTGGTGCCACGAAGAGACGCAGCCATGGTGATGGAGGCATACCACGACGGAGCTGGACACTTTGGGTGGAAAAAGCTGGAGTTCCTGCTGCGCGAGCGGTTCCACTGGGTAGGCATGAGGGGAACCATTGAGAAGTGGTGCAGAGATTGTGGCCCGTGCAACCTGAGAAGGAAGGACCGAGCCAGCCAGAAGACTCCCCTGCAGTCCATCGTCACCCGGCAACCGTTGGAACTGGTAGCCTTGGATCATGTAAAACTGACCCCAAGCAGAAGTGGCTACGTCTACGCGTTAACCATCGTGGATCATTACTCCCGGTTCTTGGTTGTCGTCCCCGTCAAGGACTTAACGGCTCAAACAGCAGCTAGAGCCTTCCAGCAGCACTTCTGCCGTCCACACGGGTACCCGGACCAAGTGCTGACGGACCAGGGACCTGCCTTTGAAGCAGAGGTCTTTCAGGAATTCTGCAATCTGTATGGCTGCCGGAAGATAAGGACGACACCCTACCATCCGCAGACTAATGGACTTTGTGAAAAAATGAACCAGGTGGTAATGGATCTTCTAAAAACGTTGCCCCTGGAAGAACGCAGTCTGTGGCATGAAAAGTTGCCCGATCTGGTGGACCTATACAACCACATCCCGGTAGGTTCCACCAACTGTACCCCGGCTTACCTAATGAGGGCAAGACCTGGTAAGTTACCTGTTGACCTGGAAATGGGAGTCCTGACCCCCGAGGACACTTCACCAGAAACAGACTGGGACACAGAGAGGCAGCAGTAGTACCGGAGAGTACAGGAGAGCGTGGAGCGAAGTCTCTGTCAGGCTAGGGAAAGACAAGAGAAAACTTACAACCAGTATGCTCCCGCTGTTCCCCTGGTACCCGGAGAGCAGGTCTTGAAGAGGAAGAGACGGCTCCACAAGTTGGACGACCAGTGGGAGAAGGACCCGTACACCGTACTGCCCTCAAGCCACGAGAACCCGAAGGTCTGTACCATCAGTAAAGACGGAGGGGAAACCACAGCCATTGTATCCCGGGACCACCTGAAGAAGTGTCCCGAACAACTGAGGAACCCTGAAGAGGAACAAGAAGACCATCGACCCGTGGAAGAAAGGGAAGATATGGTTAGTACCGTGCTCGGGGACTTCCCTCAGTCTTGGACTCAAGTCAATGGTGCAGTTGTGGTACCCGTACTCACCTTCCTCCAACCATCATCCCAAGAACCTACGGAGCAACGGGTAGAGCTGGAAGAACAGCCGGTCCAGGAGGCAGAAGACTCCACACAAGCAGAACAGGAGAATCAACCCTCTGCTTATAGTGAGCCTGCCGTACCCCTAGTGAGACAAAGAGCCGGTAGACAGCTGCCCAGTTTACCCTTGACAGCTCCTACACCCTGTAGTTCAGGGCCAGACAGTCAGCTCCGTAGGTCCACTCGGGCCACTAGAGGCCAGTTACCCGCACGCTGGAGAATTTAAAGTGTATAAATTGTTTTATTTATGTTTTTCTGTGTCTTGTTGCTTGTGTATAATTTTGTGTTTCTAGTTATTTTTAGGAATCCTTGGTGGATTTACCGGGAATCCTTGTACATAGTTGGAGCGTAACCCAGGATGGACTAGAGACTGTTAAGGACTCGGGGTAGGACAGACCCCTACCTGGTTACGTCTCCCTGTGTTGGTGAAATGGACACCTTGCTCTCTTCAGAGACTGCACCCGGTTGCGGACACGCCGTAACCATCTTTATATGTTTTCTTATTGTATTATTAATGTTTTTGCCTTGTTATGTTTTTCTAAATGTGTTTAGTCCCGGAGTACTAAATTTCACTAGGGGGGAATGTGGCACCCCAGGGGTCTGGTTTTCCACAGTAATGTAATGTTATGTCTGAGAGCAGGTGGGAGGTCCTTTGGTCAGGGATCCTGTGCATGCCACACCTCCTGCCCAGTCTTGGGAGGGGAAGAACTTCCCCTGTATAAACCCGGGGCTGAGGCAGGGTGAGTCAGACAAGTGGAGTAGAGACAAGAAGCAGCATAGGAAACAGCAGAGTTACAAGGAGTCAGGGGCTGGCAGCTGCAGAGCTCGCCCTGACTAAGAAGACTTCTTTCCGGACCCGGAGTCCGAGGCTGTGGGGACTAACTCCTACCCAGCAGCAGAATCCGTCAGGCAGGGGATTTCAGGTCCTCTGGCCCAGAAGCCCGAAGGCACGGTCACACGCGTGGGACCAGCACCGCCATCGTGGAGCGGAAGCCATTAGAAGGCCCCGAGTCACCGGCCATACGGGTGAGCACCACACGGTACACTCAGGGACGTGGGCTACTTACATCAGCTTCTAGCAAGGTAGCCAGAAGAGTACAGTCAGTTTGGGAGGCCTACAACTACGCCTGGCCAGGGGAGATCCCATCTGCTCAAGGACTGACCAGGCCCCGTTCGCTAGCAAGTACTCCGGGAGGGTCTATCGTTGTTACCAGTAAAGACCCTGAACTACACCGTACCGTCTCTGAGTGGTTCCTGCTACCCCCATCATCCACGTCGGCTGCCCTGAGACCATAC
Source organism: Phyllobates terribilis (assembly GCF_046119375.1). Classification (NCBI taxonomy): domain Eukaryota; kingdom Metazoa; phylum Chordata; class Amphibia; order Anura; family Dendrobatidae; genus Phyllobates; species Phyllobates terribilis. Next base: position 119,529,826 of record NW_027362762.1, on the reverse strand, counting down.
CCCTCCCGTTGGGGGTTATACTATCACGCTGCATAATCCTACCATCGGCCTCAGCGGTCTGCCCCGCAGCAGCAGCTCCCTGGCTGCACTCAACGGGTGGCGTAGTCATCAACTATTTACTACTAGTAGACTGCCGTCCAGTTTGACTCCCTGGGCACGGACCGGGTCACCGCCACGAGACTACAACCCTCCACGGATCCGGCTCCGGGTAAGCTCCCGCGTGCGCACCGCAGCGCGACACAGGCCCAGGGGCGCGTCACCAGCAGCGCGTAATTCCAGCTCCAGTAGCGTCCACTAAAGCTGCTGCAGTTAAAAAGCTTTTATAAGGATCGAGCTCGGCTGTCCACCGCAAGGCATCCTACTGCCAGTCCCAGCCCCTATGCCTTGGGGTGCCTCCTGATGCTCTTCACTGAGTATCCCGTGGTCCCGAAGCATTTCCTTTGAAAAAATTAAGTGTCCAAACTACAGGTGGTGTAGCTTGCTTAACAGCCGGGATAATCCGCTGACTAGCAGACACTGCTACTAGGCACAAAGTATTTCCTGGGCTAGATGCAGTTAAAAATTTGTAATTAGATACTCTCGTTGGATGCTGAGAAAGCATTCCATAGAGTCTCCTGGCACGCCATATATGATTCTCTTAAAAAGCTTGGGGTAGGGGTCTAGGGGACCCTTTTATAGCCAAAATCACGGCCCTGTATCACAATACGTCACCTAGGCTGAAGATAAATGAAACTGTAGCACCCTGAGGGCTCGGTTGCTACAGAGGTATTGCACCTCACCCAGAGGTGTGATATCTCACTCTCAGGTAAGGATGGAGTGTGGATCAGGACCCGACACCTGCATGCATTACACCACATTGCCGTGGGGCAGGGCGACCAATATGCCTCTGAGATGGGCACGACAGTCCCTGTCCCTGGCTGGAGTGGGGGGAGGGAACACTGAGGAAGGGGAACCCTGTAGTACAGGAGCAGGGAGGAAGCAGTTCCTGGGTGCATTGAGAAGGGAGTATAAAAGGTAGGCACCATCTTAGTTCAGTGCAGAGAAGTCTGAGCAGAAGTGGCAGGGAGCAGGGGCTCTGCATGAGCTCTGCTCTGGAGGCGGGCCTAGTAACAGAGGCCCAGGCCTGGAAGAGGGAGAAGGAAGGAAGAGGAGCGGAGAAGGCTCCAGGAACGAGGAATGAAGGGATCCCAGGGGTGCGGACGGGCGAGTCGCCACCGCACGCCCGAATCCACCTGCGTGGAGGGGTCAGGCCAAAGGGTGAGACCGGTCCCCGAAACTAGTGGAGGCAGGAAACGACCCTCAGCTAGAAACCGGAGGCTGTGACATTTCATGTGGCGCAGCCCCTCGCTACACCCGCTAGGAAGGCACCACATAGGGTCAGGGAAACTGGCGCCAAGTTTACCAAGAGGAGGCCCGAGGCAGCCGGATAGAAGGGTTGGTAAGAAAGGCCAGACAAAGGACACACAAAGGGGGTCCTGTGAAGTGCTCCAAAGTTATCTGGGAGTTGTCTGAGCCCCTCACCTGGTGAGCACAGTACGACGTGGGCAGCCGTTACCTGCAGACGTGGTCTGGATAATAAGAACTGTGAGTAAAGGCCCTGGACTGCATCACTGACTCCGTGTCGTTACTGCTGCTGCCCTGCACCATCACCCCCATCCTCCGCATACACTGCCCTGAGGCTATACTCCTCCCGTGGGGAGTTATGCTACGCTCTGCTGTACCCACAACACCAGCCTCAGCGGTCTGCCCTGCAGCGGCAGTTCACTCTGACCGCAATCCACGGGTGGCGTAGTCGGACATTTAAACATCAAAACCACATAAATAGTTCCGCCACTGGTTTGACCACCCTGAGCCACGGAACCGGGTCACCGCCACGAAGACTACAACCACCAGCATCCACCAAAAAGGGTCCGGCTCCGGGTGTCCCAAGGCCCAGGGGGTGCATCAGAACATTTTCATCACCTTTCACAATCACCAATGGGACAAGGCAGGGATGTCCTCTGTCCCCTCTCTTATACATCCTAGTGACGGAGCACCTGCTCTCATCAATTCGCCATAACCCCAATATTAGGTGGATTGAGGTGGGAGGCACCGAGTACAAGTGCTCTCTATTTGCTGATGATGTCCTAGTATATATCACTCAATCACATATATCCATCCATGCTGTTATGGCTGAAATAGATCACTTTGTTACATGGTCAAATTTTAAAATCAATGCAGCGAAGTCTGAGGCCCTCGATGTCTCCCTCCCCAAATCCATATAGGATTCCATCCAGTCCAACTTTCCCTTTGCCTGGCCCTCACAGGGTATCAAATACTTAGGAATTCCTATTCATAGAGACCTCTCCCATCTATGTTATCTTAATTTTGGGCCCTTTATTGAACAACTCCATACAGACCACGGTTGGCAAGTTAGAACTGTAAGATTCACTAAGTGAACCACTGGTGTTTTGTGGAAAAGCACATGTACACTGTGTTCCAAATTATTCTGCAAAAAGTGTTTAGGAGTGATAAGGGAAGAATTTGTTTGTTTGTCAGTTAAACTCATTGATGGTGATGTGTGTCAGGGCTCTTTATATCACTGTAAGCAATTGCAGACACCTGTGCTAATTAGTTTGGCAGGTGTGTCCAATGAAAGGCAAGACTACTTAAGAAGGCTGTCTCACATTATTAAGCAGCCTACATTTTCTGCCAAAATGGGAAAGAAAAAGGATGTGTCGGCTGCTGAGAAGCAACAAATTGTGGAATGTTTAGGTCAAGGCATGACTACAATCAACATTGTGCGATGATCAGGATGAAGTGTCTTGGCAATCAAGAAGTATGTAGCTGATTCACAGTACACACGTGTGCGTGCTGATAAGGGCAAATTGAGGACTCTTTCCTACAGGCAATTACGTCAGGTTAAAAGAGCAGCGGCAAAAAAGCCTTGTCATAGCAGCAGACAAGTTTTTGAAGCTGCTGGTGCCTCCAACGTCCCCCGAACAACAAGATGCAGGGTCCTTCAGAGGTTTGCAGCTGTGCATACGCCATCCTGTCGACCTCCTCTATCCACTTCACACAAGCAGAAATGGCTCCAGTGGGCCAAACATTACATGAAGACTGATTTCAAAACTGTTTTGTTCACGGATGAGTGCCGTGCAGCGCTCGATGGTCCAGATGGATGGAGGGGAGGATGGCTGGTTGATGGACACCCCACGCAAACACGGCTACAGCGCCAACAAGGAGGAGGTGGAGTAATGTTTTGGGCTGGAATCATGGGGAGAGAGATTGTCGGCCCCTTTAGGATCCCTGAAGGCGCTAAAGATGAACTCCATAATGTATGTGGATTTTCTCAAACAGCACTTCCTGCCATGGTTCAAGAAGAAGAACCGTGTATTTCACAGCAAGATCATTTTTTTGCATGATAATGCACCATCTCATGCTGCACATAAAACATCTGCATCTCTGGCTGATATGGGCATAAAAGGGGACAAACTTATGGTGTGACACCCATGCTCCCCTGACCTCTACCCCATTCAGAACCTCTGGAGCATCATCAAAAGGAGTGTCTATGATGGCGGGAGACAGTTCACATCTAAGCAACTGCTCTGGGAGGGTATTCTGTCCTCATGCAAAACAATTGAAGCAGAAACCATCCAAAACCTGACAAATTCAATGGACGAGAGAGTTCAGAAGCTCCTTTCGAACAAGGGGTCCTATGTGAAAATGTAACATCACCTAGAATAAAGTTTTGAGTTGAAAACTGTTTGATTTCAGTTTCTAATAACCTGCTAATGCTTATAATTTCAAAAATGACCATTTTTTTGGTCTTTATTAAAATGAAAAGGTTGATCGAAAAGTTTGGGGGATCTAAGAGTGTGGCAACCCAGTAGTCATGATTACTTCGAATTCTGACAATATGAGGGTCATGTTGTAGGTAGTGCAGCAAGAAGGCACTTATGTGTCTTGCGCATCTCGGAGCACCAAAATTATTTTCCGGGCTAGATGCAGCTAAAAATTATTATTAATTTTAAATCTGGTGGAGCTTAGTATAGATGGCCTAATAGGATCAGTGCTGCACACTGCTACAAAGCCCAAATTATTTTCCAGCCAAGATACAGATAAACATGATTAGTAATTTTAAATATGGTGGAGCTTATTATAGATGGCCTAATAGAATCAGTGCTGCACACTGCTACAAAGCCCAAATTATTTTCCAGCCAAGATACAGATAAACATGATTAGTAATTTGAAAGCTTAAAACGGTTGGTAGGGTGATTTTAACCAATCATCCATCTTTTACTCTCCCCAGGATGACACAGGGGTAGAAAAGTCGTTTCGGATCCATGATTTGTTCATCTTTATGAACGTGAGTCTGTCTACATTATCAGTGGAGAGCCGCGTGCGCTTATCTGTTAGCACACCACCAGCAGGGTTGAACACACGTTCAGACAGAACGCTGGCTGCGGGGCATGACAAGATCTCCAAGGCGTAAGTGGCGAGCTCCGGACATTTATCCAGATTGGAAGCCCAAAAAGAGCAAGGGTCCAGTGACACAGTCATGGCTTCAATGTTTACTTGGAGATTAGTGTTGAGCCACCCCCGTAGTGTTCGGGTTCGGTTCGGTTCGTCGAACACCGGGATGTTCGAGGAACTGTTCGTCGAACTGTTCGTCGAACACCTTAGAACACCGTCGAACACCGTTAAAACCAATGGCAGGCAAACAAAAACACATAGAAACACATAGAAAACACCTGCAAAGGTGTCCAAAAGCTGACAAACTGCTCAGAAGACACTCTCTTTAAAAAAGCCGGCCGGCAAATTCAGCAGCGGCATACACCGGTACCCGACAATTTAGACAAGAAGGAATAGAGCATCACACATAGATTAGATAGATAGAAACATGTCAGTCACACATATAAGAAGCACAGTAACAGTGTTGCTTACTGTACTTGTCATTTAGTGTAAAGGATTTATCAAAAAAAATAATAGTGTTTTCATGCACCGTCTCTTTAAAAAAGCCGGCCGGCAATTCAGCATCTGTACCCGACAATTTAGAACAGAAAGAATAGAGCTTCACACATAGATTAGATAGATAGAAACATGTCAGTCACATATATAATAAGTACAGTGATAGTGTTGCTTACTGTACTTGTCATTTAGTGTAAAGGATTTATTTAAAAAAATAATAGTGTTTTCATGCACTGTCTCTTTAAAAAAGCCGGCCGGCAATTCAGCAGCGGTACCCGACAATTTAGAACAGAAAGATAGAGCATCACACATAGATTAGATAGATAGAAACATGTCAGTCACATATATATGAAGTACAGTGATAGTGTTGGTTACTGTACTTGTCATTTAGTATTAAAATAAAGGATTTATTATTAAAAAAATTGGCGTGGGGTTCCCCTTAATTTTAGGCTCTAGCGGAGGTTAAGCAGATGGCTGGGGCAGATGTTTGAAGCCTGGGAAGGGGGTAATACCCACGGAGCTTCCCAGGCTACTAATATCAGCCCCCAGCTGAATACATAGCCTTTACTAGCTATTAAAATGGGGGACCCCCCAAAAAAAATGACGTGGGGTCCCCCCTAATTTAATAGCTAGCAAAGGCTAGGCAGACAGCTGGGGGCTGATATTAATAGCCCAGGAAGGGAGCCATGAATATTGGCCCCCTCCCAGGCTAGAAACACCAGCCGTCAGCCGCCCCAGAAATGGCGCATTCATAGGATGCGCCAATTCTGGCACTTAGCCTCGCTCTTCCACGCTGCCCTGGTGCGGTGGCAGGGGGTAATAGGGTTGGGGTTGATGTCAGCTTATAATGCCAGCTGACATCAAGCCCAGGTTAGTAATGGAGAGGCGTCTATAAGACACCCCCATTACTAACCCCATAGTCAAAGTTAAAAAAAACACAAACACCCAGAATAAAGTCCTTTAATTGAAATAAAGACACAATCCTTTATTGTTCTAAATTAAACCATACTTACCATCACGCCCATTCCAGCTGAAGCCAACGATCTCCTGCAATAAAAGAAAAATAATAAAGCAACCTCATCCTTACCTTTCCATGGTTCCCACGACAGCTTCAGCTCTGCTACATCGAGATGACAGGCTGGACCGCAGCAGAACGCTGCCATCCAGCCTGTCATCCCGCAGACACTGAGAAGCGCAGGCTTGCTTGCGCTGCTCAGCATCTCTCTGTGACGACATCCAGATGAGCCGAGTTCATGTCCAATGAACTCGGCTCACCTCATGCACGTCACTGACAGCGTGGGAAAATTCTCATGCTGAAGCGCTGATTGCAGGAGAATTTTCCCACGCTGTCAGTGAGGTGCAGGAGGTGAGCTGAGTTCATTGGACATGAGCTCACCTCATGCACATCACTGACAGCGTGGGAGAATTCTCCTGCACTCAGCACTTCAGCGTGAGAATTTTCCCACGCTGTCAGTGACGTGCATGAGGTGAGCCGAGTTCATTGGACATGACCTCGGCTCATCTGGATGCCGTCACAGCGAGACAGTGAGGAGCGCAAGCATGCCTGCGCTTCTCAGTGTCTGCGGGATGACAGACTGGATGGCAGCGTTCTGCTGCGGTCCAGCCAGTCATCTCGATGTAGCAGAGCTGAAGCTGTCGTGGGAACCATGGAAAGGTAAGGATGAGGTTGGTTTATTATTTTACTTTTATTGCAGGAGATCGTTGGCTTCAGCTGGAATGGGTGTGATGGTAAGTATGGTTTAATTTAGAACAATAAAGAATTGTGTCTTTATTTCAATTAAAGGACTTTATTCTGGGTGTTGTGTTTTTTTTAAATACTTTACTAGAAATTTATGGCGGTCATGTCTAATACTGGCGTGACCCCATGAATTTTGGGCTTGGGGCCAGCTGATAATACCAAGCTGGCCCTAACCCCTTTATTACCCAGTGAGCCACCGCACCAGGGCCCTGGATGAGTTGGGTACAGCGCCAGAAGATGGCGCTTCTATGAACGCGCCATTTTCCGGGGTGGCTGCGGACTGCAATTTGTAGCGGGGGGGGCCCAGAAAGCTTGGGCCTCCCTGCGCTGCAGATTCCAGCCCCCAGCTGCCTAGTTGTACCTGGCTGGACACAAAAATAGGGCGAAGCCCCACGTACTTTTTTTTTAATTATTTCATGAAATTCATGAAATAATTCAGAAAAAAAGGCCTTCCCTATATTGTTGTGTCCGGCCAGGTACAAATAGGCAGCTGGTGGTTGGGGGCAGCCCGTTCCTGCCTGCTGTACCTGGCTGGACACAAATATAGTGCAAAGCCCCACTTCAATTTTTTTTAATTATTTCATGAAATTCATGAAATAATTAAGAAAAAAAGGGCTTCCCTATATTGTTGTGTCCGGCCAGGTACAAATAGGCAGCTGGTGGATGGGGGCAGCCCGTTCCTGCCTGCTGTACCTGGCTGGACACAAATATAGTGCGAAGCCCCACTTCAATTTTTTTAAATTATTTCAGGAAATTCATGAAATAATTTAAAAAAATTGACGTGGGGCTTCGCACTATATTTGTGTCCAGCCAGGTACAGCAGGCAGGAACGGGCTGCCCCCAACCACCAGCTGCCTATTTGTACCTGGCCGGACACAACAATATAGGGAAGCCCTTTTTTTCTTAATTATTTCATGAAATAATTTAAAGAAAATTGACGTGGGGCTTCGCCCTGTTTTTGTGTCCAGCCAGGTACAACTAGGCAGCTGGGGGCTGGAATCCGCAGCGCAGGGAGGCCCAAGCTTTCTGGGCCACCCCCGCTGCAAATTGCAGTCCGCAGCCACCCCGGAAAATGGCGCGTTCATAGAAGCGCCATCTTCTGGCGCTGTACCCAACTCATCCAGGGCCCTGATGCGGTGGCTCACTGGGTAATAAAGGGGTTAGGGCCAGCTTGGCATTATCAGCTGGCCCTAAGCCCGAAATTCATGGGGTCACGCCAATATTAGACATGACCACCATGAATTTCTAGTAAAGTATTTAAAAAAAACACAACACCCAGAAAAAAGTCCTTTAATTGAAATAAACACACAATTCTTTATTGTTCTAAATTAAACCATACTTACCATCACGCCCATTCCAGCTGAAGCCAACGATCTCCTGAAATAAAAGAAAAATAATAAAGCAACATCATCCTTACCTTTCCATGGTTCCCATGACAGCTTCAGCTCTGCTACATCGAGATGACAGGCTGGACCGCAGCAGAACGCTGCCATCCAGCCTGTCATCCCGCAGACACTGAGAAGCGCAGGCTTGCTTGCGCTCCACAGTGTCTCTCTGTGAGGGCATCCAGATGAGCCGAGTTAATGTCCAATGAACTCGGCTCACCTCATGCACGTCACTGACAGCGTGGGAAAATTCTCCTGCACTCAGCGCTTCAGCGTGGGAGAATTCTCACACTGAAGCGCTGAGTGCAGGAGAATTCTCCCACGCTGTCAGTGACGTGCAGGAGGTGAGCTGAGTTCATTGGACATGAGCTCACCTTATGCACGTCACTGACAGCGTGGGAAAATTCTCCTGCACTCAGCGCTTCAGCGGGAGAATTCTCACGCTGAAGCGCTGAGTGCAGGAGAATTCTCCCACGCTGTCAGTGACGTGCAGGAGGTGAGCTGAGTTCATTGGACATGAGCTCACCTTATGCACGTCACTGACAGCGTGGGAGAATTCTCCTGCACTCACCGCTTCAGCTTGAGAATTTTCCCACGCTGTCAGTGACGTGCATGAGGTGAGATGAGTTCATTGGACATGAACTCGGCTCATCTGGATGTCGTCACAGAGAGACGCTGAGCAGCGCAAGCAAGCCTGCGCTTCTCAGTGTCTGCGGGATGACAGGCTGGATGGCAGCGTTCTGCTGCGGTCCAGCCTGTCATCTCGATGTAGCAGAGCTGAAGCTGTCGTGGGAACCATGGAAAGGTAAGGATGAGGTTGCTTTATTATTTTTCTTTTATTGCAGGAGATCGTTGGCTTCAGCTGGAATGGGCGTGACGGTAAGTATGGTTTAATTTAGAACAATAAAGGATTGTGTCTTTATTTCAATTAAAGGACTTTATTCTGGGTGTTTGTGTTTTTTTTAACTTTGACTATGGGGTTAGTAATGGGGGTGTCTTATAGACGCCTCTCCATTACTAACCTGGGCTTGATGTCAGCTGGCATTATAAGCTGACATCAACCCCAACCCTATTACCCCCTGCCACCGCACCAGGGCAGCGTGGAAGAGCGAGGCTAAGTGCCAGAATTGGCGCATCCTATGAATGCGCCATTTCTGGGGCGGCTGACGGCTGGTGTTTCTAGCCTGGGAGGGGGCCAATATTCATGGCTCCCTTCCTGGGCTATTAATATCAGCCCCCAGCTGTCTGCCTAGCCTTTGCTAGCTATTAAATTAGGGGGGACCCCACGTCATTTTTTTGGGGGGGTCCCCCATTTTAATAGCTAGTAAAGGCTATGTATTCAGCTGGGGGCTGATATTAGTAGCCTGGGAAGCTCCGTGGGTATTACCCCCTTCCCAGGCTTCAAACATCTGCCCCAGCCGTCTGCTTAACCTCCGCTAGAGCCTAAAATTAAGGGGAACCCCACGCCAATTTTTTTAATAATAAATCCTTTATTTTAATACTAAATGACAAGTACAGTAACCAACACTATCACTGTACTTCATATATATGTGACTGACATGTTTCTATCTATCTAATCTATGTGTGAAGCTCTATTCTGTCTGTTATAAATTGTCGGGTACCGCTGCTGAATTGCCGGCCGGCTTTTTTAAAGAGACGGTGCATGAAAACACTATTATTTTTTTAAATAAATCCTTTACACTAAATGACAAGTACAGTAATCAACACTGTCACTGCACTTCTTATATATGTGACTGACATGTTTCTATCTATCTAATCTATGTGTGATTCTCTATTCCTTCTATTCTAAATTGTCGGGTACCGCTGCTGAATTGCCGGCCGGCTTTTTTAAAGAGACGGTGCATGAAAACACTATTATTTTTTTTTATAAATCCTTTACGCTAAATGACAAGTACAGTAAGCAGCACTTTCACTGTACTTCGTATATATGTGTCTGACATGTTTATATCTATCTAATCTATGTGTGAAGCTCTATTCTTTCGGTTCTAAATTGTCGGGTACAGGTGTATGCCGCTGCTGAATTGCCGGCTTTTCATGTTTCACTGTTGGCACTGTTCCCATCGATTTGGGCAATCACTGTAATGCCACAACCACCATGGCTGTGGCATTACAGTGAGTGGCAGACAATCCCTGCATGATTGGTGCTCTAAATAGCGCCAGACATGCAGGACACGCTTTTGGTGCACGAACAGTTATCGAACATAACCTCGAACAGCCGAATTTTTTGCAAATCGTTCGGGTTCGTCGAACAACTCGAACACCGCCCAAAACAGCTCGAATTTGAGATTGGCGAACAGTTCTAGTCGAACAACGCTCATCTCTATTGGAGATACTCCTGTACCATCGTCTCTAGGCGTTGACTATGTGTCAGACTTCTTGTCTCCTGTGGCCTTGCAAAGGATGGGCTAAAAAAGTGGTGAAATGATTGCGCAAAATTGATGTTACCAGCAGATACTGTGGTTCTGTTATGGTTTGAGTGCTGAACACTTGACGGTCCCACGGTTGGCAAGTTGGAACTGTGAGATTCACTACGTGCACCACTGGTGTTTTGTGGAAAAGCACATGTAAGATTCTGCAACAGTCTCTGCTGATACTCCTGCATGCGTGCATCCCTTTCTATGGCAGGAATAATTTCTGCAAATTTACTTTTGTACCGGGGATCTAACAGTGTGGCAACCCAGTAGTCAGGATTATTTCTAATTCTCACAATTCGAGGGTCATGTTGCAGGTAGTGCAGCAAGAAGGCACTCATGTGTGTTGCGCATCCAGGAGCACCAAGTCCCTGTTGTGTTGGTGGCGAGGTAACAATCATGCTTCCTTCCTCTGTCCTCTCCCCCCAACCTCGCACAACAGAAATGTGATCAAGGTCTCCCTCATCTGATGAGTCTTCCATCAGTTCGTCCTCCACTTCTTCCTGGGCTCCTGCACCTTCCTCACTAGTTTGGCTGCTACCATGCGCCCTGGTAAAACCATCTCCCCCACCCTCACATGCCTGCCGCCTTGGTGCTGCCGACCGTCTGGACCTTGCAGATGTTAGCCCTTCCGCATACAACTCCTCCTCCTCTACTTCCTCCACCTCCTCTTGTGCCACCACCTGACTCCGAATTCTGTTTAACATGTGCTCCAGCATGTAAATCACCGGAATAGTCATGCTGATAATGGCATCGTCAGCACTAAACATCTTCGTCGCCATTTCAAAACTGTGCAGAAGGGTGCATAGGTCCCTGATCTGAGACCACTCCTCCAGCGTGATTTGCCCCACGTCTGGATCTCGTTGGCCCAGGCTATACGTCAGAAGGTATTGCACCAGGGCTTGTCGGTGCTGCCACAGTCGCTGCAACATGTGCAGAGTTGAATTCCACCGGGTAGGCACATCGCATTTTAGCCGGTGAAGTGGCAGGCCCAACGACTTCTGTAGAGATGTAAGTCGCTGAGCTGCGGGATGCGAACGGCGGAAGTGAGCACACAGCGACCGTGCCCTCTGCAGAAGGCCATCTAGTCTGGGATAGTGGGCTAAAAATTGCTGGACAACCAGGTTCAACACGTGAGCCATACAAGGCACGTGTGTGACATTGCCCCGGCGAAGGGCCGCACCCAGGTTTGCAGCATTGTCGCACACGGCCTTCCCTGGTTTCAGGTCCAGTGGAGACAACCATTCATGAAATTGGTTCTCCAGAGCTGACCACAACTCCTCAGCTGTGTGACTCACATTTCCCAGACATTTCAAAGTAAAAACCGCCTGATGACGTTGAGCCCTACTGCCAGCATAGTAAGGAGGTGTGCAGTATCCCTTCTGCGCAGTTAGAAAGCTTGTGGCATGACCAGACAGGCTTTGGGTGCAGGTGGAAGACCGAGAGGAGGTTGAGGAGGCAGAAGCAGTGGAGGAACTTTGACATAAAGAGGATTGACGCACAACTCGTGGGGACGGCAAGACTCGGACAGCAGCCCCTTGTCCTGCTGTCACCATAGTTACCCAGTGCCCAGTCAGCGACATGTAACGTCCCTGTCCATGCCTACTCGTCCAAGTGTCTGTGGTGAAATGCACCCTGTCACACACAGAGTTTCTCAAAGAAGCGGTGATGTTGTGTGAGACATGCTGGTGGAGCGCAGGCACACCTTTCTTTGAGAAGTAGTGCCGACTGGGCATCTGGTACTGGGGCACTGCAACGGACATAAGGTCTCGAAAATCCTCTGTGTCCAAAAGGCGGAAAGGCAGCATTTCTGTAGCCAAGAGCTTGCAGATGGTGACATTCAACCTCTTAGCTTTCTCATGGCTAGGAGCAAATGGTCTTTTACTTGTCCACATCTGAGGGACCGAGGGCTGGCTATTGTGCTTAGACGGGGTTGATAAGGGTGTCCCCGGCAAACTGCCGGTCTGTGAGGAAGATGCAGGCGGACATGTTAGGTTGCCTTGATCCAAAGGTGGTGCTATCGATGTCGGACAGCGCTCAACACCAGCTGGTGTTACCACCTCCAAAGAAAATGATGACCTGCCAATCACGCTGGCTGTTGCGGGTAAAGAGGTGGCAGGTCTGCGCCCCAAAACAGGTGTGACTGCTGTCCCCCCAGTCACAGAGGATGAAGAGGCCGTGGATGCACAAGATATGGCAGACGGTGGCTGGCCCGGCCGGCTAGGCCGCATTGTAGCACACTGAGCTTCCCACTGCAACTTATGCTTCATGTCCATGTGCCGGTTCATGCATGAAGTACTCAAACTATGTATTTTTTGGCCTCTACTTAGCTTTTGCTGACAAATGTTACAGATAACACGAGTTGGGTCATGTTTATCGATCTGAAAAAATGCCCAGGCTATGCAAGGCTTAGCACCCATGCGACCTGAAGAGCCACCACGACTTGTGGTGAGAGGCAGAGTTGTGTTTGAGGATGCAGTTGTTGACGTGCTTCCAGTACTACGTCTCTGTCCAGGAAGGCGCAACCTGACCTCGTCGTCACTAGCATCTTCCTCCACCTCCTCTGCTGACCTCATCTCTTGGCTGACTGTGGGTTGACAGTAAGTGGGATCTCCAACCTCATCATCATCACCCTGTGCGTTATCACACCCGTCGTCCTCAGAGCCAACCTGTTCCTGCCCTGACAAAAAACTAAAGTTGTCGCTCCAATCAGGTATTTGAGTCTCATCATCGTCTTCCTCATTGTCTCCACCAACAGGAGTTACAGTTTGGGAATGAGGGTCTACATTATGGTCAGAACCTTCTGCGTCTGGTCCTGGATCCGACTCATAAAGATTCTGGGCATCAGTGCAGATCATTTCCTCGTCTGGATTCACAGAAGCGCTGGAGTCGACCTCTGATTCCCAGGCTATAGTATGAGTAAACAGCTCTGCAGACTCAACCATCTGTTCTACCTCATACTCAGACGGGCAGCTGGAGATTTGGGAGCTGTGAGGAAGCAAGTGCGATTGGGGTGACACCTTTGAGGACTGGAGTATTTGTGATGTTGAAGTTGATGTGGAGGAGAGCCCACTTAAAGGAGCACTTGATATCCGTTGAAGCACCTGCTGTTTTTGTGCCTCATCTGGAATTTGTAGCGATTGGCGTGGCCGTAGGAAAGGGATCTTATCACATTGTCCGCTAAAAGAAGTAGACATTTTAGTTTGGCTGGAAGATGGTCTTTCTTCTGCAGATGTTACTGTTGCTTTAACACCTACCCCACGGACACAACCTTTTTTCCCCTTCCCAACACGCTATTCCCCTTTCCACCAGCAGCAGGCCTTTTTCCACTCATTTTGGTGGTTAACTAATTCACAACTCTGGAGTTGTTTGCACAAAAAAACAATGGATGGGAACCGAGCAGAGCTGAGTGGCCAAACTGTGGTATTAGGCCAAAACTATTGGCTGGGTTAGATGCAGAAAAAAATTATATTCAATATGCAACCTGATGGAGGTCAGTATAGATGGACTAATAGAACAAGTCCCACACACAGCTAGAAGCCCAAATATTTTTTCAGAGGTAGATGCAGAAAAAAATATATTCAGTTTGCAACCTGATGGAGGTCAGTATAGATGGACTAATAGAGAAAGTCCCACACACTGCTAGAAGGCCAAATATTTTTTCAGAGCTAGATGCAGAAAAAAATTATATTCAGTTTGCAACCTGATGGAGGTCTGTATAGATGGATTAATAGAACAAGTCCCACACACAGTTAGAAGCCCAATATTTTTTCAGAGCTAGATGCAGAAAAAAATTATATTCAGTTTGCAACCTGATGGAGGTCTGTATAGATGGATTAATAGAACAAGTCCCACACACAGCTAGAAGCCCAATATTTTTTCAGAGGTAGATGCAGAAAAAAATATATTCAGTTTGCAACCTGATGGAGGTCAGTATAGATGGATTAATACAACAAGTCCCACACACAGCTAGAAGCCCAATATTTTTTCAGAGGTAGATGCAGAAAAAAATTATATTTAATTTGCAACCTGATGGAGGTCAGTATAGATGGACTAATAGAACAAGTCCCACACACAGCTAGAAGCCCAAATATTTTTTCAGAGCTAGATGCAGATAAAAATTATTTTTAATTTGCAACCTGATGGAGGTCAGTATAGATGGACTAATAGAGAAAGTCCCACACACTGCTAGAAGGCCAAATATTTTTTCAGAGCTAGATGCAGAAAAAAATTATATTCAGTTTGCAACCTGATGGAGGTCTGTATAGATGGATTAATAGAACAAGTCCCACACACAGCTAGAAGCCCAATATTTTTTCAGAGGTAGATGCAGAAAAAAATATATTCAGTTTGCAACCTGATGGAGGTCAGTATAGATGGACTAATACAACAAGTCCCACACACAGCTAGAAGCCCAATATTTTTTCAGAGCTAGATACAGAAAAAAATTATATTCAATTTGCAACCTGATGGAGGTCAGTATAGATGGACTAATAGAATGATGCTATGCCCAAAAGATTTTACTTCACTAGGTGCAGTAAAAAAATTGGTATTCTATACACAGGTGGTATATCTTGCAACACAGATAGGCTATTCCACTGACTAACACACTCTGCAATAGGCCAAAAAGGATTAGCTTTGCTAGATTCAGCCAAATGCTGTGAAAAAAACTTGCACAGCACTGGCACAGACCTGCCTGGCAAAAACTGATAGGAACTGATGTAACCTAGTCCTGAAAAGGACTCCAATTACAATTAGTCTTTACTCCCACAACCTATCTATTTAAGAGCACAGAACTGCCTGATAAAAGTCGTAGGAAATGCTGTAACCTAGTCCTTAAAAGGACTGCAATCACAACTATTCCCTACTCCCAAGCTATCGGTAGATTTGTGCGAAAATTGGCTTGAAATTAACAAGGTATAGCGCACACAGCAACAGCGGTGCCGTCTAACACGCAGCTGCAGCAGTGAGAAAATGGTGGCGACGGGGAAAATGGCTTGGTCTTATAGGGCAAGGACATGTGACATACACTGCCAATGACACATGCCCTTGCTTGTGTGAAAAAAAGCACTTCGCTCCGTGTGTGCGCTGTTGATAGGCTGATAGATTGCACCTCCCCACTGTAAATGCGAGAAAGAGAAAAAAAAATGGAGATCTTCATTATTCCAGCAGAGATCCATCCCCTGCCCCTCCTCCCACCCCGCTGTACACTCAAACTGCGTATTAACATTAATTTTCATCATTACTGAGAAAAAATCCAGTTATGATTTTAGTGCACGAACAGTTATCGAACATAACCTCGAACAGCCGAATTTTTCTCAAATCGTTCGTGTTCGCCGAACGGCTCGAACACCGCCCAAAACAGCTCGAATTTGAGATTGGCGAACAGTTCGAGTAGAACAACGCTCATCTCTAGTTATTAGACTCAAAACTTTATTCTAGGTGATGTTACATTTTCACATAGGACCCCTTGTTCGAAAGGAGCTTCTGAACTCTCTCGTCCATTGAATTTGTCAGGTTTTGGATGGTTTCTGCTTCAATTGTTTTGCATGAGGACAGAATACCCTCCCAGAGCTGTTGCTTAGATGTGAACTGCCTCCCGCCATCATAGACACTCCTTTTAATGATGCTCCAGAGGGTCTGAATGGGGTAGAGGTCAGGGGAGCATGGGGGTCACACCATAAGTTTGTCCCCTTTTATGCCCATATCAGCCAGAGATGCAGATGTTTTATGTGCAGCATGAGATGGTGCATTATCATGCAAAAAAATGATCTTGCTGTGAAATACACGGTTCTTCTTCTTGAACCGTGGCAGGAAGTGCTGTTTGAGAAAATCCACATACATTATGGAGTTCATCTTTAGCGCCTTCAGGGATCCTAAAGGGGCCGACAATCTCTCTCCCCATGATTCCAGCCCAAAACATTACTCCACCTCCTCCTTGTTGGCGCTGTAGCCGTGTTTGCGTTGGGTGTCCATCAACCAGCCATCCTCCACTCCATCCATCTGGACTATCGAGCGCTGCACGGCACTCATCCGTGAACAAAACAGTTTTGAAATCAGTCTTCATGTAATGTTTGGCCCACTGGAGCCGTTTCTGCTTGTGTGAAGTGGATAGAGGAGGTCGACAGGATGGCATATGCACAGCTGCAAACCTCTGAAGGACCCTGCATCTTGTTGTTCGGGGGACGTTGGAGGCACCAGCAGCTTCAAAAACTTGTCTGCTGCTATGACAAGGCTTTTTTGCCGCTGCTCTTTTAACCTGACGTAATTGCCTGTAGGAAAGAGTCCTCAATTTGCCCTTATCAGCACGCACACGTGTGTACTGTGAATCAGCTACATACTTCTTGATTGCCAAGACACTTCATCCTGATCATCGCACAATGTTGATTGTAGTCATGCCTTGACCTAAACACTCCACAATTTGTTGCTTCTCAGCAGCCGACACATCCTTTTTCTTTCCCATTTTGGCAGAAAATGTAGGCTGCTTAATAATGTGAGACAGCCTTCTTAAGTAGTCTTGCCTTTCATTGGACACACCTGCCAAACTAATTAGCACAGGTGTCTGCAATTGCTTACAGTGATATAAAGAGCCCTGACACACATCACCATCAATGAGTTTAACTGACAAACAAACAAATTCTTCCCTTATCACTCCTAAACACTTTTTGCAGAATAATTTGGAACACAGTGTACATGTGCTTTTCCACAAAACACCAGTGGTTCACTTAGTGAATCTTACAGTTCTAACTTGCCAACCGTGGTCTGTATGGAGTTGTTCAATAAAGGGCCCAAAATTAAGATAACATAGATGGGAGAGGTCTCTATGAATAGGAATTCCTAAGTATTTGATACCCTGTGAGGGCCAGGCAAAGGGAAAGTTGGACTGGATGGAATCCTATATGGATTTGGGGAGGGAGACATCGAGGGCCTCAGACTTCGCTGCATTGATTTTAAAATTTGACCATGTAACAAAGTGATCTATTTCAGCCATAACAGCATGGATGGATATATGTGATTGAGTGATATATACTAGTACATCATCAGCAAATAGAGAGCACTTGTACTCGGTGCCTCCCACCTCAATCCACCTAATATTGGGGTTATGGCGAATTGATGAGAGCAGGTGCTCCGTCACTAGGATGTATAAGAGAGGGGACAGAGGACATCCCTGCCTTGTCCCATTGGTGATTGTGAAAGGTGATGAAAATGCTCTGATGCACCCCCTGGGCCTTGGGACACCCGGAGCCGGACCCTTTTTGGTGGATGCTGGTGGTTGTAGTCTTCGTGGCGGCGACCCGGTTCCGTGGCTCAGGGTGGTCAAACCAGTGGCGGAACTATTTATGTGGTTTTGATGTTTAAATGTCCGACTACGCCACCCGTGGATTGCGGTCAGAGTGAACCGCCGCTGCAGGGCAGACCGCTGAGGCTGGTGTTGTGGGTGCAGCAGAGCGTAGCATAACTCCCCACGGGAGGAGTATAGCCTCAGGGCAGTGTATGCGGAGGATGGGGGTGATGGTGCAGGGCAGCAGCAGTAACGACACGGAGTCAGTGATGCAGTCCAGGGCCTTTACTCACAGTTCTTATTATCCAGACCACGTCTGCAGGTAACGGCTGCCCACGTCGTACTGTGCTCACCAGGTGAGGGGCTCAGACAACTCCCAGATAACTTTGGAGCGCTTCACAGGACCCCCTTTGTGTGTCCTTTGTCTGGCATTTCTTACCAACCCTTCTGTCCGGCTGCCTCGGGCCTCCTCTTGGTAAACTTGGCGCCAGTTTCCCTGACCCTATGTGCTGCCCTCCTAGCGGGTGTAGCGAGGGGCTGCGCCACATAAAATGTCACAGCCTCCGGTTTCTAGCTGAGGGTCGTTTCCTGCCTCCACTAGTTTCGGGGACCGGTCTCCCCCTTTGGCCTGACCCCTCCATGCAGGTGGATTCGGGCGTGTGGTGGCGACTTGCCCGTCCGCACCCCTGGGATCCCTTCGTTCCTCGTTCCTGGAGCCTTCTCCGCTCCTCTTTCTTCCTTCCTTCTCCCTCTTCCAGGCCTGGGCCTCTGTTACTAGGCCCGCCTCCGGAGCAGAGCTCATGCAGAGCCCCTGCTCCCTGCCACTTCTGCTCAGACTTCTCTGCACTGAACTAAGATGGTGCCCACCTTTTATACTCCCTTCTCAATGCACCCAGGAACTGCTTCCTCCCTGCTCCTGCACTACAGGGTTCCCCTTCCTCAGTGTTCCCTCCCCCCACTCCAGCCAGGGACAGGGACTGTCGTGCCCATCTCAGGGGCATATTGGTCGCCCTGCCCCACGGCAATGTGGTGTAATGCATGCAGGTGTCGGGTCCTGATCCACACTCCATCCTTACCTGAGAGTGAGATATCACACCTCTGGGTGAGGTGCAATACCTCTGTAGCAACCGAGCCCTCAGGGTGCTACAGTTCCATTTATCTTCAGCCTAGGTGACGTATTGCGATACAGGGCCGTGATTTTGGCTATAAAAGGGTCCCCTAGACCCCTACCCCAAGCTTTTTAAGAGAATCATATATGGCGTGCCAGGAGACTCTATGGAAAGCTTTCTCAGCATCCAACGAGAGTATCTAATTACAAATTTTTAACTGCATCTAGCCCAGGAAATACTTTGTGCCTAGTAGCAGTGTCTGCTAGTCAGCGGATTATCCCGGCCGTTAAGCAAGCTACACCACCTGTAGTTTGGACACTTAATTTTTTCAAAGGAAATGCTTCGGGACCACGGGATACTCAGTGAAGAGCATCAGGAGGCACCCCAAGGCATAGGGGCTGGGACTGGCAGTAGGATGCCTTGCGGTGGACAGCCGAGCTCGATCCTTATAAAAGCTTTTTAACTGCAGCAGCTTTAGTGGACGCTACTGGAGCTGGAATTACGCGGCTGCTGGCATGAGACTTGCCCTCCAATAGATCCTTGTAAATGGATTTAAAGTGTATTCATTCAAATTAGAGAGACAATTTAAATTAAAAAGATTAGAGCTGCCTCCACCACAGGGGGGCTCGCTCGACCCACCAGCGGACAGGCACCAGTATTGGGAGAGGGGGGCTGGCCGTCAGGGTTCACCGCGGCTCTGGCACAAACCCGGCGACACGGAGGTGGCACGGGCAGGAGCGGACTGAACGTGTCGGCTTCTCACTTTTTGGATTTTAGAAGGGCATGACATGCCTATATCTGTGTCTCCCCCTCCTTTTACTCCTCCACCTCTTCTCTTTTCTCATGACTATATGTACTTGTCACTTTTCCATGTGTTAGTTGTGTCTTCTGAGCAGTTTGTCAGCTTTTGGACACCTTTGAAGGTGTTTTCTATGTGTTTCTATGTGTTTTTGTTTGCCTGCCATTGGTTTTAAAGGTGTTCGAAGGTGTTCAACGAACAGTTCGACGAACAGTTCGGCGAACACACGGGTGTTCGACGAACCGATCCGAACTCGAACACTACGGGGGTGGCTCAACACTAGTCAGTATAGATGGACAAATAGAGAAAGTCCCACACACTGCTAGAAGGCCAAATATTTTTTCAGAGCTAGATGCAGACAAAAAATTATTTTTAATTTGCAACCTGATGGAGGTCAGTATAGATGGACTAATAGAGAAAGTCCCACACACTGCTAGAAGGCCAAATATTTTTTCAGAGCTAGATGCAGATATAAATTATTTTTAATTTGCAACCTGATGGAGGTCAGTATAGATGGACTAATAGAGAAAGTCCCACACACTGCTAGAAGGTCAAATATTTTTTCAGAGCTAGATGCAGAAAAAACTTATATTCAGTTTGCAACCTGATGGAGGTCAGTATAGATGGACTAATAGAACAAGTCCCACACACTGCTAGAAGGCCAAATATTTTTTCAGAGCTAGATGCAGAAAAAAATTATATTCAGTTTGCAACGTGATGGAGGTCAGTATAGATGGACTAATAGAACAAGTCCCACACACAGCTAGAAGGCCAAATATTTTTTCAGAGGTAGATGCAGATAAAAATTATTTTTAATTTGCAGCCTGATGGAGGTCAGTATAGATGGACTAATAGAGAAAGTCACACACACTGCTAGAAGGCCAAATATTTTTTCAGAGCTAGATGCAGACAAAAAATTATTTTGAATTTGCAACCTGATGGAGGTCAGTATAGATGGACTAATAGAGAAAGTTCCACACACTGCTAGAAGGCCAAATATTTTTTCAGAGATAGATGCAGACAAAAAATTATTTTTAATTTGCAACCTGATGGAGGTCAGTATAGATGGACTAATAGAGAAAGTCCCACACACTGCTAGAAGGCCAAATATTTTTTCAGAGCTAGATGCAGATAAAAATTATTTTTAATTTGCAACCTGATGGAGGTCAGTATAGATGGACTAATAGAGAAAGTCCCACACACTGCTAGAAGGCCAAATATTTTTTCAGAGCTAGATGCAGATAAAAATTATATTCCGTTTGCATCCTGATGGAGGTCAGTATAGATGGACTAATAGAACAAGTCCCACACACAGCTAGAAGCCCAAATATTTTTTCAGAGGTAGATGTAGATAAAAATTATTTTAAATTTGCAACCTGATGGAGGTCAGTATAGATGGACTAATAGAGAAAGTCCCACACACTGCTAGAAGGCCAAATATTTTTTCAGAGCTAGATACAGAAAAAAATTATATTCAGTTTGCAACCTGATGGAGGTCAGTATAGATGGACTAATACAACAAGTCCCACACACTGCCAGAAGCCCAAATATTTTTTCAGAGCTAGATGCAGAAAAAAAATATATTCAATTTGCAACCTGATGGAGGTCAGTATAGATGGACTAATAGAATGTTGCTATGCCCAAAAGATTTTACTTCACTAGGTGCAGTAAAAAAATTGGTATTCTATACACAGGTGGTATATCTTGCAACACAGATAGGCTACTCCACTGACTAACACACTCTGCAATAGGCCAAAAAGGATTAGCTTTGCTAGATTCAGCCAAATGCTGTGAAAAAAACTTGCACAGCACTGGCACAGACCTGCCTGGCAAAAACTGATAGGAACTGATGTAACCTAGTCCTGAAAAAGACTGCAATTACAATTAGTCTTTACTCCCACAATCTATCTATTTAAGAGCACAGACCTGCCTGATAAAAGTCGTATGAAATGCTGTAACCTAGTCCTTAAAAGGACTGCAATCCCAACTATTGCCTACTCCCAAGCTATCTGTAGATTTGTGCGAAAATTGGCTTGAAATTAACAAGGTATAGCGCACACAACAACAGCGGTGCCGTCTAACACGCAGCTGCAGCAGTGAGAAAATGGTGGCGACGGGGAAAATGGCTTGGTCTTATAGGGCAAGGACATGTGACATACACTGCCAATGACACATGCCCTTGCTTGTGTGAAAAAAAGCACTTCGCTCCGTGTGTGCGCTGCTGATAGGCTGACAGATTGCACCTCCCCACTGTAAATGCGGGAAAGAGAAAAAAAAATGGAGATCTTCATTATTCCTGCAGAGATCCATCCCCTGCCCCCCCCCACCCCGCTGTACACTCAAACTGCGTATTAACATTAATTTTCATCATTACTGAGAAAAAATCCAGTTATGATTTTGGTGCACGAACAGTTATCGAACATAACCTCGAACAGCCGAATTTTTCTCAAATCGTTCGTGTTCGCCGAACGGCTCGAACACCGCCCAAAACAGCTCGAATTTGAGATTGGCTAACAGTTCGAGTCGAACAACGCTCATCTCTAATTATAATACATGCGAGGGGAAAATTAGTGTCCTCAACCTGGATACTTACAATCACATCGGGTCCCCCGCATGCCCCTATCCTATGATTATCTATATATGTGAGATACCATATCCAAGAAATTTAATTGTGAATCTCCCGACATGGGGTCCCCATATCCTCCAAATGTTCTTTATGTTGCAACATAAATACTAACGCATGCGCTCATATGATGTACAGTACAGACCAAAAGTTTGGACACACCTTCTCATTTAAAGATTTTTCTGTATTTTCATGACTATGAAAATTGTACATTCACACTGAAGGCATCAAAATTATGAATTAACACATGTGGAATTATATAGTTAACAAAAAAGTGTGAAACAACTGAAAATATGTCTTATATTCTAGGTTCTTCAAAGTAGCCACCTTTTGCTTTGATGACTGCTTTGCACACTCTTGGCATTCTCTTGATGAGCTTCAAGAGGTAGTCACCGGAAATGGTTTTCACTTCACAGGTGTGCCCTGTCAGATTTAATAAGTGGGATTTCTTGCCTCAAAAATGGCGTTGGGACCATCAGTTGTGTTGTGCAGAAGTCTGGTGGATACACAGCTGATAGTTCTACTGAATAGACTGTTAGAATTTTTATTATGGCAAGAAAAAAGCAGCTAAGTAAAGAAAAACGAGTGGCCATCATTACTTTAAGAAATGAAGGTCAGTCAGTGCGAAAAATTGGGCAAACTTTGAAAGTGTCCCCAAGTGCAGTTGCAAAAACCATCAAGCGCTAAAAAGAAACTGGCTCACATGAGGACCGCCCCAGGAAAGGAAGACCAAGAGTCACCTCTGCTTCTGAGGATAAGTTTATCCGAGTCACCAGCCTCAGAAATCGCAGGTTAACAGCAGCTCAGATTAGAGACCAGGTCAATGCCACACAGAGTTCTAGCAGCAGACACATCTCTTCAATAACTGTAAAGAGGAGACTTTGTGCAGCAGGCCTTCATGGTAAAATAGCTGCTAGGAAACCACTGCTAAGGACAGGCAACAAGCAGAAGAGACTTGTTTGGGGGAAAGAACACAAGGAATGGACATTAGACCAGTGAAAATCTGTGCTTTGGTCTGATGAGTCCAAATTTGAGATCTTTGGTTCCAACCACCGTGTCTTTGTGCAACGCAGAAAAGGTGAACGGATGCCTGGTTCCCACCGTGAAGCATGGAGGAGGAGGTGTTATGGTGTGGGGGTGCTTTGCTGGTGACACTGTTGGGGATTTATTCAAAATTGAAGGCATACTGAACCAGCATGGCTATCACAGCATCTTGCAGCGGCATGCTATTCCATCTGGTTTGCGTTTAGTTGGACCATTATTTATTTTTCAACAGGACAATGACCCCAAACACACCTCCAGGCTGTGTAGGGGCTATTTGACCAAGAAGTAGAGTGATGGGGTGCTACACCAGATGACCTGGCCTCCACAGTCACCAGACCTGAACCCAATCGAGATGGTTTGGGGCGAGCTGGATCGCAGAGTGAAGGCAAAAGGGCCAACAAGTGCTAAGCATCTCTGGGAACTCCTTCAAGATTGTAGGAAGACCATTTCCGGTGACTACTTCTTGAAGCTCATCAAGAGAATGCCAAGAGTGTGCAAAGCAGTCATCAAAGCAAAAGGTGGCTACTTTGAAGAACCTAGAATATAAGACATATTTTCAGTTGTTTCACACTTTTGTGTTAACTATATAATTCCACATGTGTTAATTCATAGTTTTGATGCCTTCAGTGTGAATGTACAATTTTCATAGTCATGAAAATACAGAAAAATCTTTAAATGAGAAGGTGTGTCCAAACTTTTGGTCTGTACTGTATAACCCATGTCCTAAAACCCCACGCATCAATCGTCAGCTAACTATTA
The DNA here is from genome assembly GCF_046119375.1 of Phyllobates terribilis. Lineage (NCBI taxonomy): Eukaryota > Metazoa > Chordata > Amphibia > Anura > Dendrobatidae > Phyllobates > Phyllobates terribilis. Next base: position 119,505,684 of record NW_027362762.1, on the reverse strand, counting down.
TTCCAAAAAATATGGACACAGCACACATTCAGTGCTATGACACACCTATATCCTTATTTCCCAAAAGGCAGATAAACAGTCCATATATCCAGATCCGGAACATCACTGAAATCTATTGACGGAATTTATCCATATCTTCTCCAAACTCAATGCTTCATGATTGATCCACAGGCCTCCCAATCCGTTCTGACAGGTACTCACTCCCAGAAACGCCTCCAAAAAACAGTCCCTTTATGTCGATCCGTGATGGATGATGAGCCTTGATAACAGCATGTCCTCTGAGAAGTGCCAAGGGTTCCTAGGTATGAAAAACACAATAGCTGAGTTTCTCAATTCACATACTGAATGTACCACTGGCTCATCTATTTCACCCTAGGAAACCAGTGTATAGTAATTCTTCATTCAATCCATCTGGTGACATTGACTTCAGAGTGAAGATCCATCTTGATTCCGTCTGCAACAAACGCTTTCGAAGGTTACCACCCCTTATATTGGTACCCAGAACTTGTAAACCTATGATTCTCATGCCCTCAGGATTGCCTTGATGATGAGCCAAAAAATGTGATGCTACTGAAGTTAGGCTTTTCCCCTTTTCTTGGTCTGTCTGTGCCAATTGAATTGTGGAAGTATGCTTTTGCACCCGTTTTCTAAGCTCCTGTGATGTTCGACCAATATAAATCTTATTACATCTACAAATAATAGCATATATCACATTTTTGGATCTACAATTGATAAAACTGCGTAAAGCATAATGCTGATTATCTAATGGATTAATAAAGTCATCTCTCACCGGCAACATATATTGGCAAACATTACAGTTGCCACAAGCGAATGAACCTTTTAATCTTATCCCCCGTTGTAATCTGTGGGTAGGCTTCATAAAATGACTTCTACTCAATCGATCTCCAAGATTGGGGGCCCTTTTGGCAGTCATAAGCGGGCGATCAGCAATAAGCGTTTTTGTATGGGGATCAATCCTAAGAATGTCCCAATGTTTACCGAGGATACTCCTTACCTCATCCCATTGATTATTGTAATCCGTTATAAATTGAATGGACCTCTCTTGGATCCGCTTCCTTGAAGTCAAGAGTGAGCTCTGTGTACTATTTTTAGCTCTCTGAAAGGCCGCAGATAAGACTTTCCTTGGATAGCCCCGTTGCTTCAGCCGATCCGTCAATCCCCTTGCCTGCTCATCAAAATCCTCATCTTTTGTGCAGTTGTGTCTCGTCCCTAAGAACTGGCCAATGAAGACACCCTTTCGAGTGTGGAGAGGGTGGAAACTGGAAAATTGAAGTAATCCATTAGTTGCTGTAGGTTTACGATATACTTTAGTGCATATTGTCATCAATATAACGATGCCAATGCGAGACACCTTCCTGGAAGGCACGGAGGGGGTAGACTCTAGTTGCTTCCCACCAACCTAAAAATAGGTTGGCAAAGGATGGCGCACATCGTGCCCCCATGGCCACGCCTGATATCTGCCGAAAGAAAGTTCTATCAAAAACAAAATAATTGTGTTTTAAAACAAAATCCAAAAGATCCAGTAAGAAGGAGTCATGCATTCTATCTGATTGTACCTGTCGATCCAGCCAGAAGGTAACCACTTGCATTCCATCTTCATGAGCTATATTTGAGTACAATGACTCTACATCACAGGTGACCAAAAAAGAGTTAGGTGGAAACGTCAAATTCTGTAAAAGTTGAATAAAATGGGTAGTATCTGTAGCATCGGCGTCTCTGCCTCCTGCTAGGCAGAGACGCCGTCCCTCTCACCTTCCTGTTCAGCGCGCGGCGTCCTCCAGCGCTCCTTCCCTTGCTGCTGCCGGCGTGCGCTCCTTCCCGGGCACTTTGCTTAGGCCGCGCGCGCTCCTCCTCTCTTAAAGGGGCCGCGCGCGTCGTCCTAAGGAGTCACCGGCCAATTGCCGGAGGACTTCCCATATATAAGGCACCTCCTCCAAAATAGAGGTGCCCGAGCAAAGTTGTTTGCACTGTGTCTGATCTGTGCTTCAGCCCTCAGGTCCCGCTGCTAGCCTGACTTCTCGTCCTGACGTCACGCAAGGCCCTGCACGAAGATCCTCGTTCTCTTTCAGCGCATCCTCCAGGAAGCGCTCGCTGCACGCTGCACGCTGCATCGTGGTGTCGGAGTCTCCGGCCTGGACCCCGACACCTCTCTCCTCCTGCATCCCACTCTCTCTTCTCCCATCCAGCAAGAGACCAGAGGAAAGTAGGTTCTCCGCAACGGAGTGACCACAACCCCTGGATACCACAAGACGACTATCAGACGCCCTGGCTATACATTAAGGTACTGAACTGTATCACCAATGGGTGTCTAACCTTGGACACATAGAGGATTCTCCTCTTATATACTTTACACCCAACTTCCTTCTAAGTATACAGTGCCTACAAGTAGTATTCAATCCCCTGCAGATTTAGCTGGTTGACACATGCGGAATTAACTTGGCATTGTGACATTTGTACTGTAGATCAGCCTGGAAGTGGGAAATGCACTGCAGCAAATTTTTTTTTTTTTTTTTTTTTTTTTAAAACGTTAAAAGTTAATTCAGAGTGTCATTTATTATTCAACCCCTCAAACCACAAGAATTCTGTTTGGTCCCCCTAAAGTATTAAGAAGTAGTTCAGGCACCAAGAATAATGAGCTTCACATGTGTGGATTAAAGATCTCTTTTGCCAGCCTTTTCTGACTATTTAAGACCCTCCCCAAACTTGAGAACAGCACTCAGACATGGTCAACATGGGAAAGACAAAGGAGCATTCCAAGGCCATCAGAGACAAGATCGTGGAGGGTCACAAGGCTGGCAAGGGGTACAAAACCCTTTCCAAGGAGTTGGGCCTACCTGTCTCCACTGTTGAGAGCATCATCCGTAAGTGGAAGGCTTATGGAACTACTGTTAGCCTTCTACGGCCTGGACAGCCTTTGAAAGTGTCCTCCCGTGCCGAGGCCAGGCTTGTCCGAAGAGTCAAGGCTAACCCAAGGACAACAAGGAAGGAGCTCCGGGAAGATCTCATGGCAGTGGGGACATTGGTTTCAGTCAATACCATAAGTAACGTACTCCACCGCAATGGTCTCCGTTCCAGAAGAGCCCGTAAGGTACCTTTACTTTCAAAGCATCATGTCAAGGCTCGTCTACAGTTTGCTCATGATCACTTGGAGGACTCTGAGACAGACTGGTTCAAGGTTCTATGGTCTGATGAGACCAAGATCGAGATCTTTGGTGTCAACCACACACGTGACGTTTGGAGACTGTATGGCACTGCATACGACCCCAAGAATACCATCCCTACAGTCAAGCATGGTGGTGGCAGCATCATGCTGTGGGGCTGTTTCTCAGCCAAGGGGCCTGGCCATCTGGTCCGCATCCATGGGAAGATGGAAAGCACGGCCTACCTGGAGATTTTGGCCAAGAACCTCCGCTCCTCCATCAAGGATCTTAAGATGGGTCGTAATTTCATCTTCCAACAAGACAACGACCCAAAGCACACAGCCAAGAAAACCAAGGCCTGGTTCAAGAGGGAAAAAGTCAAGGTGTTGGAGTGGCCTAGTCAGTCTCCTGACCTTAACCCAATTGAAAACTTGTGGAAGGAGCTCAAGAATAAAGTCCACATGAGACACCCAAAGAACCTAGATAACTTGGAGAAGATCTGCATGGAGGAGTGGGCCAAGATAACTCCACAGACCTGTGCCGGCCTGATCAGGTCTTATAAAAGACGATTATTAGCTGTAATTGCAAACAAGGGTTATTCCACAAAATATAAAACATAGGGGTTGTATAATAATTGACCCACACTTTTATGTTTAAAATTTAATAAAATTCAACTGAGCAACATAACTTTTTGGTTTGTAAGATTTATGCTTCTGTTCATAAAACCTACTCTCGTTTGCAGTTTGAAGGCTCTAACTTATTTGCATCTTATCAAACCAGCTAAATCTGCAGGGGGTTGAATACTACTTGTAGGCACTGTACATGCTTCTGAACTCATGTTAACTGAATAGCCTTTTTTCTACTAGCTACCTACACCAGCCATTAGCTGGCAGCTCAACCCACAGCTACTCCCTCTGGTTTAGGGTCCATCTGACGGGGACCACCACCTGCCACATAGGTTGCCGCTCTACCTCTACAAGACCTAATTAATACCCCAATCAGGTTTATGTATATCCACCAGCATACCTGAACAATACCAGGTAAACCCCTGTGTAACATACCTGGCGGCGTCCTTGCATGGTGGTCCATCTCCCACTGTGCAAGAGCGCGCACTTGATCTCCAGTCCAGAATGTCTCTCTGGCTTCCCTCCTTGCTGTCTGTTTGTCTGTTTTGGCTGCATAGGGCGACGCCCGCTGAACTTCTTGTTTCTTGTACCTGCTGCGGACACGCCCCTGTTGCACCTTCAGCCTATTGCTGTCCATCTTTGGGTATTTATACCACCTTCTTCCTCAAGATGGCGACTGAGCATTGTGTCCTGTCAGTCGGCTTTTTGTCTCTGACATGCCAGGTCCTATCCTGTTTTCCTGCCTGTTTTCCAGTTCTGTGTCTGAACTGTGGTCTGTTCTTGTGAACACGCTTCTTGCCTGTTCTTTCGCCTTCTAGGGGCCGTATTCCTAGATCTGCCTGTCTGTGCCTTGCGGTATCTGTTCCCGTCTGTACAGAGTCCTGTTTGTGTCCCTGCCTTGCGGTATCTGTTCCTGTCTGAACTGAGTCCTGTCTATTTCTCCTGTCTTGCAGTATCTGTTCCCGTGTCTGAACTGAGTCCTGTCTATGTCTCCTGCCTTGCGGTATCAGTTCCCGTGTCTGAACTGAGTCCTGTCTGTGTACTCTTGCCTGCTGCCTTTCCTGGAGGCTGTATTTCCAGGCCTGTCTGAACACGCTCCTAGCCTGTTCCTCCCGCCTTCTAGGGGCCGATTACCTAGATCCGTTCCTGTATCTTGTCTGTCCTGTCTGAACACGCTCCTTGCCTGTTCGTCCCGCCTCTCTGGGGGCCGTATTCCCAAACCCGCTCCTGTATTCCGCTGCAGTGTCGGTCTCCTCCGTACACTCAGTTCCAGTCTGAACTCTCTCCTATCCTTTACCTGTTTTGCCTCTATGTCCGTTCCTTTCCTTTTTCTGCAGAGTCTGAACTCGTACCTAACTCCTGCTTGTTGTCTCTGTACTCCCGTTTGTGAGTTTGTGGTCCCCTCGCTACTTCACTGCAAGTACCCTGTGGGTATCTGGCTCTGCCTTTCCCTTCCTGTCTGTTCCGTGTGAACAGAGCCCTGTCCGTCCTGCTCTGACTCCTTGCTCACTGCTCCGGCAGTCCTGTCCTGCCCTGCTTCTGCCCGCTGCTCCGGCAGTCCTGTCCTGCCCTGCTTCTGCCCGCTGCTCCGGCAGTCCTGTCCTGCCCTGCTTCTGCCCGCTGCTCCGGTAGTCCTGTCCTGCCCTGCTTCTGCCCGCTGCTCCGGCAGTCCTGTCCTGCCCTGCTTCTGCCCGCTGCTCCGGCAGTCCTGTCCTGCCCTGCTTCTGCCCGCTGCTCCGGCAGTCCTGTCCTGCCCTGCTTCTGCCCGCTGCTCCGGCAGTCCTGTCCTGCCCTGCTTCTGCCCGCTGCTCCGGCAGTCCTGTCCTGCCCTGCTTGTGCTCGCTGCTCCTGCAGCCCCGTCCTGCTCTGTTCTTGCCCACCGCTTTGGGCGTTCCCTCTCTGCTGTGGTTGTCTACCGCATCTGCGGTTCTGTGACCCAGTCTGTACTGGGTCTTAACCTTTCTGTGCTCCAGCCCGTCCTTTCGGCCAGTACCTCCCTGCCTGCATACTCGCCTGTATCCACCCCTCTGCATACCTGCCGTGTTTGCTTACATCCACCAGTCTGTGCCAGCCTAACCTGCCTGTTCCAGTAATTCCAGTGTGGGTCAACCCCCGTGTCCGGAGTTTGACCTGGAGTAGCACCTGGTCCCTCTGCCCGGTTTCTCCCTGGTGCACTGGCGTCGTATGCCGTCGTGCCACCTTGGTCGGATCGGCCAGATACTTAGTCACGCCCCTCCAGGCACTCTCCGGTCCATGGTCCAGTGGAACCACAACACCCGCACACGCCAGTCAGTCCGGGCGTGTGCATAACAGCATGCTCAGGCCATGGTTCCCGTTGAGCCCCATGGCCTTCGCTCTCTGAGAAGTTTTCCAGCGAATACATGCATTAAAAATAAATAAAAATTTTTTTTTTTTCTCAGCTGAGTTCCAGGCGAATTACGCACCCGTCCAGATGGATCTATCTGCTCTCGTTCCTGCGGATCCGCCACGTTACTATGGGGATCCAAGACAAAGTCGTGCATTTGTGGAGCAATGCATGCTACACTTCAAGTTCTACCCTCTATGTTTTCCCACCGATCGGGTTAAGGTGGCATTCATTATGTCTTACCTGGCGGGTGATGCCTTGGAATGGATCAACCCCCTATATGAAACACAGGATCCGATCCTCCTGGACCTAATGGCCTTCCTGGTGGCCTTTCTAATGGTCTTCGATGATCCTAACCCGGAGGCTCCTGCTGAAGCTTCACCTCCCAATATCCCGGAGCAGCCCCGATGGGTAATGTGTGTGGGTAGCGCAATAGTCCTCCAGCCCAATGAGACTACTGCCCACCCAGAATCCTCACAGGGTGACTACGCTTTCCGGAATACTTCTCCCAACCTCAAGAGGCAGTCCAGACGTGCTAGACGTAGAGGCAAGCCGTCACGCCAGGGTCTGTCCTCCCTGAGACCTCCTGACCCCAACCTTGAAGTCCCTACTGAAGCTTCATCTCCCTGTATCCCGGAGAAGCCCCAACGGGTAATGTGCGTGGGTAGTGCTCCGGTTCTCCTGCCCGAAGAGACTTCTGCCCATCCAGACTCCACACAGGAGAACTTCCTGCACCCAGCATCAGATGCTTCACCCACTTTAACCGGTGTGCATGTCCAAGGATGCTCCAAAGCTGTGGTTACCTCAGAGTCTGTGCACCTCTACTACCTGGCGGAGGACCCCCTGTTGCCTCCTGAATCCTCCGGGATACCACTCGATGACAAATGGAGAGAGACTTCTCTACACTCGGTACCCGATACTTTGTCCGCTTCGTCCTGTGAGCCTGACAATGGGTACCCCAAAGTGGTAGTTACCCCCGAGTCTCTACACCCCTCCGACCAGGCGGAGGACCTCCAGTTGTCTCCAAAACCCTTCGGGGTGCTACCTGGTAGCGAAAGGACAGAGACTCTCCTATACTTTGTACCTGATACCTCGCTCGCTTCGTCCAGTGAGTCCAACCTAGTGTACTCCGAAGCAGAGGTTACTCCCGAGTCTCTACACCCCTCCGACCAGGCGGAGGACCTCCAGTTGTCTCCAGAACCCTTCGGGGTGCTACCTGGTAGCGAAAGGACAGAGACTCTCCTTTACTCTGTACCTGATACCTCGCTCGCTTCGTCCAGTGAGTCCAACCTAGTGTACTCCGAAGCAGAGGTTAATCCCGAGTCTCTACACCCCTCTGACCAGGCGGAGGACCTCCAGTTGTCTCCAGAACCCTTCGGGGTGCCACCTGGTGGTGAATGGACAGAGACTTTCCTATACTCGGTACCCGATACCTCGCCTGCTTCCTCCAGTGAGTCCGACCTAGTGTACTCTGAAGCAGATGTTTTCTCTGAGCCTCTGCACTCTTCTGACCCGGCGGAGGACCTCCAGTTGTTTCCTGAATTCTCCGGGGTACCACCAGATAACAAAGAGACAGTGACTTTTCCTCATTATGTACCTGATAACCCGTCTATTTCTTCCTGTGAGCTTGACAAGATGTACCTCGAAGCAGAGATTACCCCCAAGTCTCTGTCCCCCTCCAACCCGGTGAAGGACTTCCAGTCGTCTCCTGTACCCTCTGGGGTGCCACCTGAAAATATGTGGAGAGAGACTTCCTTGTGTGCTGTTCCTGGTACTCCACCCGTTTCGTCTGTTGCTAGGGATGGCTGGATAGGAGGTAGCATCCTAGCTAACCAGATGAGATCAATTTTTCCTGTGGACAGTGGAAGTGATCTCCTTGAAGTGAACGACTGGTCCTCGAATTCCCTGCGGAAGATTCTGGCAGGCCTGAAGAAGAGGGGGCGTAAGGGGGGGGGTACTGTAACATACCTGGCGGCGTCCTTGCATGGTGGTCCATCTCCCACTGTGCAAGAGCGCGCACTTGATCTCCAGTCCAGAATGTCTCTCTGGCTTCCCTCCTTGCTGTCTGTTTGTCTGTTTTGGCTGCATAGGGCGACGCCCGCTGAACTTCCTGTTTCTTGTACCTGCTGCGGACACGCCCCTGTTGCACCTTCAGCCTATTGCTGTCCATCTTTGGGTATTTATACCACCTTCTTCCTCAAGATGGCGCCTGAGCATTGTGTCCTGTCAGTCGGCTTTTTGTCTCTGACATGCCAGGTCCTATCCTGTTTTCCTGCCTGTTTTCCAGTTCTGTGTCTGAACTGTGGTCTGTTCTTGTGAACACGCTTCTTGCCTGTTCTTTCGCCTTCTAGGGGCCGTATTCCTAGATCTGCCTGTCTGTGCCTTGCGGTATCTGTTCCCGTCTGTACAGAGTCCTGTTTGTGTCCCTGCCTTGCGGTATCTGTTCCTGTCTGAACTGAGTCCTGTCTATTTCTCCTGTCTTGCAGTATCTGTTCCCGTGTCTGAACTGAGTCCTGTCTATGTCTCCTGCCTTGCGGTATCAGTTCCCGTGTCTGAACTGAGTCCTGTCTGTGTACTCTTGCCTGCTGCCTTTCCTGGAGGCTGTATTTCCAGGCCTGTCTGAACACACTCCTAGCCTGTTCCTCCCGCCTTCTAGGGGCCGATTACCTAGATCCGTTCCTGTATCTTGTCTGTCCTGTCTGAACACGCTCCTTGCCTGTTCGTCCCGCCTCTCTGGGGGCCGTATTCCCAGACCTGCTCCTGTATTCCGCTGCAGTGTCGGTCTCCTCCGTACACTCAGTTCCAGTCTGAACTCTCTCCTATCCTTTACCTGTTTTGCCTCTATGTCCGTTCCTTTCCTTTTTCTGCAGAGTCTGAACTCGTACCTAACTCCTGCTTGTTGTCTCTGTACTCCCGTTTGTGAGTTTGTGGTCCCCTCGCTACTTCACTGCAAGTACCCTGTGGGTATCTGGCTCTGCCTTTCCCTTCCTGTCTGTTCCGTGTGAACAGAGCCCTGTCCGTCCTGCTCTGACTCCTTGCTCACTGCTCCGGCAGTCCTGTCCTGCCCTGCTTCTGCCCGCTGCTCCGGCAGTCCTGTCCTGCCCTGCTTCTGCCCGCTGCTCCGGCAGTCCTGTCCTGCCCTGCTTCTGCCCGCTGCTCCGGCAGTCCTGTCCTGCCCTGCTTCTGCCCGCTGCTCCGGCAGTCCTGTCCTGCCCTGCTTCTGCCCGCTGCTCCGGCAGTCCTGTCCTGCCCTGCTTCTGCCCGCTGCTCCGGCAGTCCTGTCCTGCCCTGCTTCTGCCCGCTGCTCCGGCAGTCCTGTCCTGCCCTGCTTCTGCCCGCTGCTCCGGCAGTCCTGTCCTGCCCTGCTTGTGCTCGCTGCTCCTGCAGCCCCGTCCTGCTCTGTTCTTGCCCACCGCTTTGGGCGTTCCCTCTCTGCTGTGGTTGTCTACCGCATCTGCGGTTCTGTGACCCAGTCTGTACTGGGTCTTAACCTTTCTGTGCTCCAGCCCGTCCTTTCGGCCAGTACCTCCCTGCCTGCATACTCGCCTGTATCCACCCCTCTGCATACCTGCCGTGTTTGCTTACATCCACCAGTCTGTGCCAGCCTAACCTGCCTGTTCCAGTAATTCCAGTGTGGGTCAACCCCCGTGTCCGGAGTTTGACCTGGAGTAGCACCTGGTCCCTCTGCCCGGTTTCTCCCTGGTGCACTGGCGTCGTATGCCGTCGTGCCACCTTGGTCGGATCGGCCAGATACTTAGTCACGCCCCTCCAGGCACTCTCCGGTCCATGGTCCAGTGGAACCACAACACCCGCACACGCCAGTCAGTCCGGGCGTGTGCATAACACCCTGTTTATCTATTAAGAGCCCCATAACTTCATAATTTTAATTATAATCCTAATCTATATCTATCGATTCAAACCACAGGCTCTACAAGCTTTTTAAACCAAAATCAAGCTTCTATAACCCCACAGAAGCATATACCCATCAACCTGATACACATCCCTGGGTATCTAACTAATATCTAGGATCACACTCTTTTATGTAAGCCATCACAATAGAGGTATCTAAAGTAAGATAATACTTGTGATTAAATGTAAATTCTTTTATTACAGTAATTACTTCAATATTCTATCTAATAAGAATATCCATTATTCCGCTCCTATTCTCCTCCTCATCTTCCAATAAGATCCTCCTGCCATCCAAGGTAAATACATGCACAGTAGTTCTACAGTAAATCAACCATCTTATACAAGTCAGTAATTCCAGTCCTTATTTGTCCCACCACAGGTCCCAAACAGCTCTGGATCCCTGGAGGAACTACCCAATGTTCTAATTTTAACCCTTGGTTTTTATGCTAATATGTTTCTATAACATTTTACTATTGGTCCACAAAATAAAAATATTAATACTCATCAACATTTGTATATTCTTCCATTACTACTCCTAGTTATCCTCACCTACTCTCCTCAGTACATCAGCGCAGTGGTTCTATATTATTGATTTTATTCTCTCTAGTGGTCTATGGTGATACCTACCATCTGCAGCAGATATACTGAGCTTACCTACCAGCGCCCCTAAATTCTATATTGACTTCTCGTCCTGCCTGCCAGCCTGTTATCTGTCCTTTACCTGCCGAGCCTGCCAGCCTGCTCACCTGGAGCGCTCACCTGTTACCTGCCTGTTACCTGCCTTGGCTATCTGTCCGCTCACCTGGGAGCATCCGCCTGCCCTGTCTGTCAGACCGCTCACCTGGGAGCGTCCACCAGTTACCTGCCTGTTACCTGCCTCGTCTGTCAGACCGCTCACCTGGGAGCGTCCACCAGTTACCTGCCTGTTACCTGTCTCGTCTTTCAGACCGCTCACCTGGGAGCATCCACCAGTTACCTGCCTGTTACCTGCTGTGTCCATCAGCCCGCTCATCTGGGAGCGCCCACCAGTTACCTGTCAGTTACCCGCCTCGTCTGTCTGCCCGCTCACCTGGGAGCACCTGCCTGTTTCCTGCCAGCCTGCCTGGAGACCCCGCTGTCACTTGCTGTGACCACCTTCCTGGTAAACCTAAAGACTGCTACTTGCCCTGCTTTCTCGAACTGTGACCACCTGTCAGCTACCAGAGACTTCCGCCTGCTTGCCGTGCCCATCCACCATACCGGTCAGTCCCAGCCATCTGACCCGTGGGAGCCACCTGCTCTCTTACAAGGTCGTCCCCAGAGTAGCACCTGGTCCCTCAGCCCGGATCCTCCCTGGTCATGGTGTCATTAGCTGCCGTACGACCAGGGTCGGTTCGGGTGGATACTTGGCACGCCCCTCTGGGTCCCTCCTTGCACCTCGGCACAGAGGTTCCACCACCCGGACCCGTAACAGTTTGCTCGGGCCATGGAACCCGGTGGCACCCAAGCTCCCTCGCTTTCTGACCTATACCAGGAAGTCTCCCGTCAGAGATCCCAGCAGGAGTCCATCCTGAACCACCTGTGGAATGTCCACTCCTGCCTGGACACACTGACTGCTCCACCAGCAACCACCGTTAGTTGCACGACTATCACCCCGGCAGCACCGCTGCCCATCAATACCATGGCATTGTTATGCACACGCCCGGACTGACTGGCGTGTGCGGGTGTTGTGGTTCCACTGGACCATGGACCGGAGAGTGCCTGGAGGGGCGTGACTAAGTATCTGGCCGATCCGACCAAGGTGGCACGACGGCATACGACGCCAGTGCACCAGGGAGAAACCGGGCAGAGGGACCAGGTGCTACTCCAGGTCAAACTCCGGACAAGGGGGTTGACCCACACTAGGATTACTGGAACAGGCAGGTTAGGCTGGCACAGACTGGTGGATGTAAGCAAACACGGCAGGTATGCAGATGGGTGGATACAGGCGAGTATGCAGGCAGGGAGGTACTGGCCGAAAGGACGGGCTGGAGCACAGAGAGGTTAAGACCCAGTACAGACTGGGTCACAGAACCGCAGATGCGGTAGACAACCACAGCAGAGAGGGAACGCCCGAAGCGGTGGGCAAGAACAGAGCAGGACGGGGCTGCAGGAGCAGCGAGCACAAGCAGGGCAGGACAGGACTGCCGGAGCAGCGGGCAGAAGCAGGGCAGGGCGGAAACCGCAGAAGCAGTAAGCAAGATAAGAGCAGAGCAGAAACCGCAGGAGCGGCAAGCAAGGCAAGAGCAGAGTGAAAACCGCAAGAGCGGCAAGCTAAGCAGGAGCAGAGCGGACACCGCAGAGCGGTAAACAAGGCAGGAGCAGAGTAGAAACCGCAAGAGCGGCAAGCTAAGCAGGAGCAGAGCGGACACCGCAGAGCGGTAAACAAGGCAGGAGCAGAGCAGAAACCGCAAGAGCGGCAAGCTAAGCAGGAGCAGAGCGGACACCGCAGAGCGGTAAACAAGGCAGGAGCAGAGCAGAAACCGCAAGAGCGGCAAGCTAAGCAGGAGCAGAGCGGACACCGCAGAGCGGTAAACAAGGCAGGAGCAGAGCAGAAACCGCAAGAGCGGCAAGCTAAGCAGGAGCAGAGCGGACACCGCAGAGCGGTAAACAAGGCAGGAGCAGAGCAGAAACCGCAAGAGCGGCAAGCTAAGCAGGAGCAGAGCGGACACCGCAGAGCGGTAAACAAGGCAGGAGCAGAGCAGAAACCGCAAGAGCGGCAAGCTAAGCAGGAGCAGAGCGGACACCGCAGAGCGGTAAACAAGGCAAGGGGATAGGACTCTGTTCACAAAGAACAGACGGAGAAGGAAAGGCAGAACCAGAAGCACGCACAGTACTTACATAGAAGTAGCGAGCGTACACTAAATTCACAACAGAGGTACAGAGACGACGAGAAGGAATTTAGGAGCGGGTTCAGACTCTGCAGAAAGACGCAGAAAACAGACATAGAGGGAAAAGGGAGACAAGGTTAAAGTAGAAACGAGGCACAGACAACAGGGAACAGAGGAACGGGAACAGAGACAGCAAGGCAGGAACACAAACAGGACTCTGTTCAGACGGGAACAGATACCGCAAGGCAGGAACACAAACAGGACTCTGTTCAGACGGGAACAGATACCGCAAGGCAGGGACACAAACAGGACTCTGTTCAGACGGGAACAGATACCGCAAGGCAGAGACACAAACAGGACTCTGTTCAGACGGGAACAGATACCGCAAGGCACAGACAGGCAGATCTAGGAATACGGCCCCTAGAAGGCGAAAGAACAGGCAAGAGGCGTGTTCACAAGAACAGACCACAGTTCAGACACAGAACTGGAAAACAGGCAGGAAAACAGGATAGGACCTGGCATGTCAGAGACAAAAAGCCAACTGACAAGAAACAATGCTCAGGCGCCATCTTGAGGAAGAAGGTGGTATAAATACCCAAAGATGGACAGCAATAGGCTGAAGGTGCAACAGGGGCGTGTCCGCAGCAGGTACAAGAAACAGGAAGTTCAGCGGGCGTCGCCCTATGCAGCCAAAGTGGAGCAGAGCAGAGCACAAGGAAAGAAGCCAGACCAGGAAGCTGGGCGGGAGATGAAGTTTGCGATCTTGCATGAAGAGAGATGGAACACCATGCAAGAACGCCGCCAGGTATGCTACAGGCATCCTGCTCCGGACCCCGGCTTTCTGCACCTCCTCGTTTCAGAGGCGACCCCGCTCAAGCTTGGGGCTTCATAAACCAGTGCACCCTGCACTTTGAACTCTTGGCACATCACTTTACCACCGACCAGGCCAAAGTGACTTTCATCATGTCCCATCTCACTGGGGAGGCACTGGCTTGGCTAAATCCCCTGTGGGAGAGAGGGGATCCCCTAGTATCCAACTTGTCAGCTTTCCTCACTGCTTTCCGGAAAGTCTTCGATGAACCGGGACGAAAGACCTCGTCAGCCTCCTCTCTGCTACGTCTCCGCCAAGGGAGTCTCACCGTAGGCCAATATGCCATACGGTTCCGTACCCTCGCTTCTGAACTTGCCTGGGATAACGAGGCCCTGCTGTCTGTCTTCTGGGAGGGTCTTTCCGGTCTGATTAAAGATGAACTTGCCGGTCGAGACATCCCTACCACCCTGGACAAGCTGGTGTCACTTGCTACCCGGATTGACATCCGGTTCCTGGAACGTACCAAGGAAACCACCCATGAGAGAAAGTTTCCCCGCCTTGCTCCTAACTTCCAGAGACCTGTCTCTTCTTCAGTCACTCCCCGGGCGCACTCACCCGAGCCCATGCAGGTCGACCAGACCAAGTTGGTCAAATCCCGCCAGGAGTCACTCCGGGCCGAGGGGAGCTGTTTCTATTGTGGCAGCAAGGAGCACCTGATTCGTTCCTGCCCGGAGAGGCCGGGAAACACCGGTGTCTAGGATCGCTCGGAGAGGTCGTCCTAGACAAAAGTAAGTCCTCTCCCTCTCTGACTTTGTCTGTCTCTCTCTCCTGGGGAGAGGATCGGCACTTTGAAAACGCTCACCTGGACTCTGGAGCGGCTATTAACCTCATCTCCCAGTCCTTAGTAGAGAGATACCGTATTCCCACCAAGCCTCTCACTGAACCTTTGTCAGTTGCCTCCGTGGATGGTAAACTCCTTCCAGTACCCATCCTGCTCGTCACTGAACCCTTAACTCTGCAGGTGGGAATGCTGCACTCTGAGAAGATCTCCTTCCATGTGCTATCCGGACTCTCTCACTCCCTGTTGCTGGGTCTACCTTGGCTCCAGACACATGAACCCGTATTGAACTGGCGATCAGGCGAAGTACTCCGGTGGGGTCCTGACTGCCATAAGACCTGCCTGGTTCCGGTCCGCCCAGCTCGCCCTCCGCCTACTCTAGCTAATCTACCCGGTCTCCCGGCTCCATACTGGCCCTATGCGGACGTCTTCGGTAAAAAGGAAGCGGAGACCTTGCCACCCCATAGGCCATACGACTGCCCGATCGACCTGGTACCTGGCGCCACTCCTCCCCATGGGCGTATCTACCAGTTGTCTGCGGCTGAATCCCGGGCCATGTCTGAATACATTGAAGAGAATCTGGCCAGGGGATTTATCCGAAAATCTACCTCCCCGGCTGGAGCCGGTTTCTTCTTTGTCAAAAAGAAAGACGGCTCGTTACGTCCCTGTATTGACTACAGAGGACTCAATCTAATCACTGTGAAAAACAAATACCCCCTGCCGCTCATCTTCGAATTGTTTGACCGTCTCAAGGGCGCCAGGATCTTCCCCAAGCTGGATCTACGAGGAGCATATAACCTGGTCCGTATCCGTCAAGGAGACGAGTGGAAGACAGCATTCAATACCCGGGACGGTCACTATGAGTACCTTGTGATGCCCTTTGGTCTCTGTAACGCCCCCACTGTCTTTCAAGAGCTGGTCAACGACGTCTTCCGTGACCTCCTGTACTCCTGCGTAGTGGTTTACCTGGACGATATCTTGGTCTTCTCTCCGGATCTCCCCACACACCGGAGGGATGTTCGTCAGGTCCTGCTTGGGCTCCGGCAGAACCACCTCTATGCCAAATACGAGAAGTGCCTCTTCGACCAGACCTCCCTTCCATTCTTGGGCTATGTTATCTCCCAGACAGGTCTACAAATGGATCCAGAGAAGCTCTCTTCTGTTCTAAAATGGCCCCGTCCAGAAGGTTTGAAGGCGATACAGCGATTCCTGGGCTTCGCTAATTACTATCGTCTTTTCATCCCACACTTCAAGTCCCGGACTGCTCCCATATCTGCGCTTACCCGTAAGGGGGCTAATCCCAAGGTATGGTTGCCTGAAGCCGAGGAGGCCTTCCTTTCCTTAAAGAGAGTCTTCGCCTCTGCCCCCGTCCTGCATCGGTCGGACTGTAATAAACAATTCTACCTGGAAGTTGATGCCTCCTCCTCCGGAGCCGGAGAGGTGCTCGCCCAAAAATCTTCTACCGGGAGAATGGTAACCTGCGGCTTTTTCTCCAAAATCTTCTCCTCATCTGAGCACAACTACTCCATAGGAGACCGTGAATTGCTAGCCGTCAAATTGGCACTGGGGGAGTGGCGCTATCTGCTAGAAGGGGCTCTTTACCCGGTAATCATCTACACGGATCACAAAAACCTGGCATATCTCCAAAATGCCCAGAGACTCAATCCTCGCCAGGCCCGGTGGTCGTTGTTTTTTGCCCGCTTCGACTTCATTCTTCATTTGCGCCCGGTGGACAAGAACGTCAAAGCTGATGCCTAGTCCCGGTCCTTCTTGTCCTCTGATCAAGAGGAGGAGCCTACGCACATCATTGACTCCTCCAAGGTGATGAATGTGGCCCCCTTGGATCTGACTCGTCTTCCACCCGGTAAGATGTTTGTAGCAGTACCAGACCGGGAGAGGGTTCTTCGCTGGGGACATTCTTCTAAACTAGCTGGCCATGCTGGCCAAAAGAAGACCTTCCAGCTCATTGCCCAGCATTACTGGTGGCCTACCCTGCGTAAGGATGTTGTAGACTTCGTTGCGGCCTGTTCATCCTGTGCCCGTAACAAAGTTCCCAGACATCTACCAGCTGGCCATCTCTTGCCCCTGCCCGTACCTGCTGCTCCATGGCAGCACATTGCTATGGACTTTATCACTGATCTTCCTGTTTCTGCCGGTTGTACAGTCATTTGGGTGGTCGTTGACCGCTTTTCTAAAATGGCCCACTTCATTCCCCTGCCTGGCCTCCCATCTGCACCCGAGCTGGCTAAAGACTTTATCCGCCACATCTTCCGTCTCCATGGCCTATCCCTCCACATCGTGTCGGATCGTGGGGTTCAGTTCACCTCACGCTTCTGGAGAGCCACATGTAAGCTGCTAGACGTCACCCAGGATTTCTCCTCCGCTTACCACCCACAGTCCAATGGTCAAGTGGAGCGGATCAATCAGATCCTGACCAGCTACCTCCGGCACTTCGTTAATGCCCACCATTCTGATTGGGTGGATCTCCTACCATGGGCTGAGTTCTCTCATAATAACCATGAGAGCGAATCCTCTTCCCAATCCCCGTTCTTTATTGTCTATGGCCAGTACCCCCGGATTCCAGTTCCTGTCTCCGCTTCTGTGGACAACCCTGCCGCAGAGTCTCTTGTCAGCGAATTTTCTACTATTTGGGAGAGTACCAGGTCCGCTCTTCTTCTGTCCTCCGAGCGGATGAAGAGATATGCTGATAAGAGACGTCTGGATCCACCTCAATTCCGTCCGGGAGACAAGGTTTGGCTCTCTTCCAAATATGTGCGGCTCAAAGTACCCTCCTACAGGTTGGGCCCTCGGTTCATCGGACCCTTCGAAGTCCTCAGGCAAATTAACCAAGTGGCCTACAAATTAAAACTCCCGGCCACCCTACGCATTCCCAACTCCTTCCACATATCCCTCCTCAAACCCGTTGTCCTTAACACTTTTTGCGACAATCCAGGTACTCCTCCTACTCCGGTTTCTGCTGAGGACGTCTTTGTAGTGGAGAGTATCCTGGCCACCAAGAGGGTAAGAGGGAGAACCTTTTTTCTGGTGGATTGGAAGGGGTTTGGTCCTGAGGAAAGAACTTGGGAACCCAGGGAGAACATCAACGCTCCGCTTCTCCTTGAGAAATTTCTCTCTGGCCTAAAAAAGGGGGGGCCTAAAGGGGGGGGGGTACTGTAGCATCGGCGTCTCTGCCTCCTGCTAGGCAGAAACGCCGTCCCTCTCACCTTCCTGTTCAGCGCGTGGCGTCCTCCAGGGCTCCTTCCCTCGCTGCTGCCGGCGCGCGCTCCTTCCCGGGCACTGTGCTTAGGGCATGCGCGCTCCCCCTTTCTTAAAGGGGCCGCACGTCGTTCTAAGGCGTCCCCGGCCAATTGCCGGAGGACTTCCCATATATAAGGCACCTCCTCCAAAATGTCTGATCTGTGCTTCAGCCCTCAGGTCCCGCTGCTAGCCTGACTTCTCGTCCTGCCTGCCAGCCTGTTATCTGTCCGTTACCTGCCGAGCCTGCCAGCCTGCTCACCTAGAGCGCTCACCTGTTACCTGCCTGTTACCTGCCTTGGCTATCTGTCCGCTCACCTGGGAGCATCCGCCTGCCCTGTCTGTCAGACCGCTCACCTGGGAGCGTCCACCAGTTACCTGCCTGTTACCTGCCTCGTCTGTCAGACCGCTCACCTGGGAGCGTCCACCAGTTACCTGCCTGTTACCTGTCTCGTCTGTCTGCCTGCTCACCTGGGAGCGTCCACCAGTTACCTGCCTGTTACCTGCTGTGTCCGTCAGCCCGCTCACTTGGGAGCGCCCACCAGTTACCTGTCAGTTACCCGCCTCGTCTGTCTGCCCGCTCACCTGGGAGCACCTGCCTGTTTCCTGCCAGCCTGCCTGGAGACCCTCCCGTCACTTGCTGTGACCACCTTCCTGGTAAACCTAAAAACTGCTACTTGCCCTGCTTTCTCGAACTGTGACCACCTGTCTGCTACCAGAGACTTCCGCCTGCTTGCCGTGTCCATCCACCATACCGGTCAGTCCCAGCCATCTGACCCGTGGGAGCCACCTGCTCTCTTACAAGGTCATCCCCAGAGTAGCACCTGGTCCCTCAGCCCAGATCCTCCCTGGTCACGGTGTCGTTAGCTGCCGTACGACCAGGGTCGGTTCGGGTGGATACTTAGTCACGCCCCTCTGGGTCCCTCCTTGCACCTCGGCACAGAGGTTCCACCACCCGGATCCGTAACAATATCTTTCACATAAGAGGGAAGACTTTTAACCATTGGTTGCAGAAAAAAATCAATGTATGTGTTACTGCAAAAGTCAGAAGGCCGGTAAAACCTAGGATTTACCGGTCAATCTGGACATTTACCGAGGCCGTCGGTAAAAGCTCAAAATGAAAAAGTAAAATTGGACTTTTACCTATGAAGTCTTGGTAAATGTTAAATTTTACCGTCGAGCGTGGTAAAAGTCAGAAATATCAGGTGTGAAGATGGAACATCTGACTTTAACCAAGCGCAGTCGGTAAATGTGCACATTTACCACGGCTTCTTGGTAAATGTAGCTGAGAAGGGTGTAAGCGCAGTTGGTAAATGTGCACATTAATATGTAGCTGAGAAGGGTGTAAGCGCAGTTGGTAAATGTGCACATTTACCATGGCTTCTTGGTAAATGTAGCTGAGAAGGGTGTAATAAAAAGTGTAAGCCACCGCGGGAAAGGTGTCTGATTAGGCAGATATGGCGAGGAAATGGAGGACACAGTGGGAAAGGTGTCTGATTAGGCAGATACGGCGAGGAAATGGAGGACACAGTGTTCAAAGTTTTTATAAATGTAATAAGAGTAAATGGGGAAAATATGGTAATAACAAAATCTGCTACCCTGTAAGGTATCTGCTACCCTGTAACGTATGTACGTTCTATATATACAGATGTCAATCCTGACTATCCTTAACGTATGTACGTTCTATATATACAGATGTCAATCCTGACTATCCTATGATTATTGTTCCGATCATACAAAAAGTGCCCACTTCCCGCTAACATACAACCACTAACCCCACACTAAAATATGCAAAAGAGAACATCCTATGAATCTTAGGGTATCAGTGTTCCGCAGCACCCTCTCACAAAAAGTTACAAGAAGTACACACGCTGCCGGTGTAGTAGTGTATAAATTGTCCTGTACTTAGCTTCCTGTAGAGCGCAGAGTCCAAAGTCTTCCAAGGGCCCCTTGGAAGGTGGACGCTAACACCGCTCACACGATTTACCGTTGCCGCGCCAATGTGGTAGAATCAGAAGATATGCAGATAAGCTCTGAGCCGGAGTTGCTGGGTGCCATGAATGGTCTGTTCCACCCGAGCACCGTAGTCTCTGATCAGGGGAATCGGAAGACAGCGCATTCCGAGAAAAGGCTGGAAGGAAACAGCGCAACAGCCCTGTCTGGGCTCAGTCTAGTCAGCACAGCACCAGTCCTCTCACTCTCCCTAAAATAGCTCCTGCCTCAAGTCCTAGTTTCCTGGGGTTCTCTTCTTAGATTGCTGCCCAGTCACTGCCTGAAGAAAATCACTAACTCATCAATGGCAGTGTTAGACCAGTAGATGGTGCTGTTGTACAGTCTTTCACACAATGCTGAGTAACCCTATTACAAAAGAACATGAGATTCTTGCCAAGCAGTGTGGGTAAATGGGCGTACTTCCTGTTTGTGTCCTCATGCTGGACGACTGCCTGAGTGTTTTGCAAGCTGCACATACTGCTCAAAGCTGCATAGCCGACTGCCTGTCAAAGCTGCACAGGCACTAGCTGATTGTCAGATCATGAGTGAGGAAATGAAAGATCGTTTTTCGGAGCTCTTGAATGAAGTGGTGGAGAAAAAGCGAGATAATAATTTTTATCTCACGGACGATAAATACGAGAATATATTGAAAGAAGTGAAGGAGGCTAAGGTGGCGGTACCTAAACAGAGTATTCACTACAGGCGTTTGAAGAGGTACGACATCATGACCGTCGGAAGTGATGAAAAGTTAATTGCACCAATCTCGTGTGAAAAAGACAACGTGTTGCATTACGTTCGGTATGCAGAACTCTTTAGTGTCATTCATAATGAACACATCAGTACCGGCCACGGAGGGCGGACCAGGATCCTAAAGGAGGTGAACCGTAAGTTCAAAAATGTCACAACGGAGCCAATAGTTATTTATCTGCGACTCTGCCAGCCATGCCAGAAAAAACAGAAGATTACCAAAAAATGCCTTGTTGTGAAACCCATCCTACACAGTGAAATGAATTCTCGTGCTCAAGTCGATCTCATTGACATGCAATCCAATTGTGATAATGATTTCAAGTTCATATTCGTCTATCAAGACCACGTCACTAAATTTGTTCTTCTACGTGCTTTATGCACTAAAAGAGCAGAAGAGGTTGCTTACCACCTCCTTGACATTTTTTCCACTTTTGGTGCCCCGTGTATTCTGCATTCTGATAATGGGAGGGAATTTTGTAACAAGGTCATACAGAGTTGGTGCGCGATGAGGCCTGATATGAAAATAGTGCATGGTAAACCAAGACACAGCCAGTCCCAAGGCTCCGTGGAAAGAGCAAATCAAGACATTGAAAACATGTTGTCAACGTGGATGGAAACAAATAAGACACCCAAGTGGTCTGAGGGCCTTCGCTTTGTACAAGCAATGAAAAATAGAGCATACCATGAGGGAATAAAATGCTCGCCCTATAAAGCTATGTTCAGGGTACCAATGCAGATTGGTCTAGCTACCTCCAAAATTCCTAGTGATGGGATCAGAAATCTCTCTTCAGAAGAAGATCTTGAAAAAATGTTTGTTGGTTTGCAAGAGGAACCTAGTGATCCGACATCACCAACAGAAGTCGAAGGGTCAGATGAATCTAACTTTCATCACACGTCAGCACCGACAGCAGCAGAAGCTTTGGATGAATCCAACTGCCATCAGCTGTTCACAACGGAAGGAGAAGCTTTGGACTTATCCAACTGTCCGCACACCTTAACAGCATATGAAACTCCACCAATTTTGCCATCCAAGAATAATGAAGACCTAAAAGAAAAAAGTGTCGAGTCAAAGCCTTCTAAGAAAGATGGAGAACTTCATGATGATCAGCAACCTGACGTTTTGATTTCGCATACAATCAATAGAAGAATTGGTGCGGTCAGAAGAGTTCGAAAAGCTGCAAGAGAAGGACTTGAAACACAGGCCAAGAAAATGTTGAAATGTTCCAGTCAAAAATTACCCGAACCTAACATTGGACAGAACATCAGAATCAGAATTCAGACGTCGACCGTTCAAAAATTGACCCTAAGTCAATCATTGCGATTATTATAAAAAAAGAAGATGACTTCTACCAAGTGGGGACTACCGCTGGGATCCTAAATGCATTATATTATCGCAATCAATTCATCATCTGTCAGGAAAATTTCATAGAATTTCAGGATGTGAAAAAAGTTCAGATCAGCCTTCGCACGGCGGTTTCCCAACAATCGTTGGTGGGAGGTCAGGGATTGAAGAAATGCAACTGTTTAAAGAAGTGCCTAAACAAGAAATGTGTTTGTAGGCTTGGAAAAATGAAGTGCCATTCAAAGTGTCACAATTCCCAACCGTGTTGCAACAAATAGGTCCTCTTTTGTGTTTGTTGTATCTTTTTCATTGAGATGAAAAATTAAGTGCAATTTAACGGGTCATAATTAGAGTTGAGTGGATAGCTGGATATCCGTCTATCCGTACGGATAAGACCGAGATCCGAGTGGATCCGGATCCTATCCGTGTCCCATATAAGTCTATGGGACAACTATCCATGTGCAGGGACATCCCTCCTGCGTCACCAGTGATGCGGGGAAGACTCCCTGCACGCCTGTGGACATCCCTGCCGTCACCAGTGATGGTGGGGACTCGGCTGGGGCATACCTGAGCGAGGAGATCCTCGCTGCGTCACTGCAGTAGGAACTCCCCGCCCACTAGGGTCATCTCGCCCTCTGGCCGGACCCCCCTTCTCCGCCACTTAAAGATCACTACTTACCGGAGGCTACCAGAGGCATCCCTGGTCTCGTCGGCCGGCCGCATCCTCCTTCTTCCGGGTCACATGACTGCATACGTCACCACGAAAGTGACAGGTGCATAAGTCATGTGACACGAGTTGTGTCACATGACTTACGCATGCGTCACTTGCGTGGTGGCGTATGCAGTCACGTGACCCGGAAGGAGAACGCGGACGACGAGACCTGGGAAACCTCCGGTAAGTAGCAATTTAGCTTTATACCTGTCTGCCCTGCACACTCTCACCATCCATGCCTTCCGATGATGCATGAAACATGCATTATCGGAAGGCACGGATATATCCGACAGATATCGGGATTATCCATATCCGTACAGCCCGTTATCCGCTCGGATAACGGGTCTGGACGGATCTATCCGCTTATCCCTAGTCACAATTACAGAATTACATAGTTTTGAAGTTGCGTTATTCTTGTATTTGCGTTAATTTGACATTTTTGAGAAGTATTTTCCTACATAAATGTTTCCTATTTGAATTCAGAATTACATAGTTTTGAAGTTGCGTTATTCTTGTATTTGTGGTAATTTGTAATTTTTGAGAAGTATTTTCCTACATAAATGTTTTCTATTTGCATTTTCCTATTTGTATTTGTTCATTTGCATTTGCATTTTGAAGAATAAAAATATTTCTAACAATTAAGGCTTTCATCAGAGTCGGAAATTGCGTTTAGTTAACTTTTACCACCATCATCTGCTGGTAAGAGTCAGAATTCTGTGACTCAAAGTTACTTTTACCAACACATGCTGGTAGTTACTTTTACCAACACATGCTGGTAAATGTAAAGATTTACCAATTCGCCCAGGTAAAAGTCCAAAATCGTTCGTTTATATGGAATACATCTGACTTTTACCAACGCTGTTGAGAAATGTTAAGATTTACCAAGACTTCATCGGTAAAAGTCCAATTTTACTTTTCACTTTGAGCTTTTACCGACGGCCTCGGTAAATGTCCAGATTGACCGGTAAATCCTAGGTTTTACCGGCCTTCTGACATTTACCAAGAAGACGTGGTAAATGTGCACATTTACCAACTGCGCTTGGTTAAAGTCAGATGTTCCATCTTCACACCTGATATTTCTGACTTTTACCACGCTCGACGGTAAATGTTAACATTTACCAAGACTTCACAGGTAAAAGTCCAATTTTACTTTTCATTTTGAGCTTTAACCGACGGCCTCGGTAAATGTCTAGATTGACCGGTAAATCCTAGGTTTTACCGGCCTTCTGACTTTTACAGTAACATATGCACTAGATTTTTCACACAAACTGCCCATGCTTGAAACTATTGGGCGACCTGGTGGCTTCTTTAGATCTTTATGCACCTTCGGTAGCATACAGAAAGTAGATACAATCGGATGTTCTACCCAAAGAAAGCGTTTTTCTTTAGCTGTAATGATCCCATATTCGCAAGCCCTATACTAAGTGCGCATGCCCAGGCGTCTGGTATGGCGCCGAGGAAAAAGTATCATTTTAGAGGTGTTCTCCTGTGCCTATGACATGTCGGCGCTACCACCGGTAATTAATTTTTTTTCATTGTATGGGCTTATATACACTGGGGTACTTTCTGTCTTATACATAATTTCCCTGATGAAGCTGTGGTTCACAGCGATACGCGTGGGGTTTATTATCTGATTCACAGGACTTAGCATCTGATCCACACATGACCCTTTGGTGATATGGCTATTTACATGCAATGATTGTGTCTATTATATGACCCATATTTGACTTTTGTGTGGCGATATGGCTATCCCTATGCAATGATTTGATTGGGGTTTGGTTTATTCAGACCATGTTAACAAGATATATATGCATGTAACTTGTCATATGCATGGTTTGGTTCATGGCATGTGTTGATTTATATTAGAAGTTTGTGACTAGGATTGTATGGTATACATTGAGAATTAGCTGGATATCATTATATATGTGAGACTCTGTACAGGAGTTATTTGCATTGAGAATACTATCTTATGACATGCCAGAGCTAACATTTATTATTATTATTGGGATTCCGTATATATGCACCTTGTAATTAATTGTATATAAACTTTAATCATGTATTAGATTTGTATTTTGCATACGGTTAATCATGTATTGTGGATCTTGGGTGTTGATGATCATGTGTGTAGTTTTTTAGTGTTTTTAATGAGTGTAATAAAGCTTATATTTTTTACTAATTAGTGTATTGAGGTGTGCGCATTTTTATATATGTACCTTCTTGTCTCTTTGTTTTTTGATATTGTGGTTGGGTACATTATGACGCACCCTAATTTATGACTGGGGTTGTGCATCCTTCTTTTTGAGTTTGAAGATTTCCCCAGACTAGTCATCCCACTAATCATATTCTCATGCCCCTGTAGGCATTATGACATGATATCCAAGACCCGGCTTCACCACCGTCTCTTTGCAAACCTTTCACATGTCAACAACTTTCATACGTTCATGTCCGTGAGCAATGAGGCCAGGTGTTCCCCAGCTGCACTGGTGCACTGCGCATGTGCGGGGAAGGCATCATGATGATATAATCTGCTGTCTATGGAGGAGCCTAAGACAATACCCAGAAGGTGAACTCGTGCTCTCCTGACGTGTACTGCACCTATGAAGCTGGGGAATATACACCTGGCTTTATTGCAAATTATTGCAAATCACAGGGGTGAGATACCATAATTAGATGGATGGATAGTTTCGGGGAAACCAATGCCCCCTCAACTAATCTGACACTAATTAACATATTGCAAATGGATCGCTACAATTCAGTGATGTTCACTTATTTATATGTCAAAATCATCCAATCAAAAAGTTTACAAACTTTGCATTTTTTTTTTACTACTACTGATCCTGAGTTGTAGTCCATGCTCAATGCTGTATTCACAATTCTGCTGACTGCTGAAGTCTTGCACTATTCTTCTCTGTCTCAGTATCTCTGACTTGGAGTCTAGGAATTAGAGTATTTAAAGACCGATATATAGTTACACGCTTTAAAGTGCTAAAGTGCATTTTTATAAGTTGACAAAAGAAGTGTGCACTGAACCCTGTGGCTGCTTAGCATTATAGTGCATATTCAAGTTCAGCACACTAGAGACTTTATAAATGTATCCTATTCATCATCACGAAATTACCAGTAAGCAGTTATCTGATATACATCAAAAGGCTTAAAAGTGCACTGTACACTATATGATCGAAAAAGCGACATAAAGAATTGGTGACAGCCTGCAAATGGAAATTAATGAGGGCAGTAGGCAGAGGATGGCAACAGAAAATTACAAATAAATGAAAAGCAGGGCTCATTGTCATAAAGGATGAGAAACAGAAAAGGGAGAAATATTCTTACAATCATGATGCAATAGTCAGTAAAGTACATTTAAAGGTCAGTGGTCCACATGTGATGATCGGCCACCAGCAAACAGGACCTTCCTGTGTGATTGTTATTGTAAATGTGTAATACTTCTTATGCAATATGTGTTTCAGGAAAAGCTTCATTGTAGCTCCTAAATTTGCCCTTTTAGCACAGTGATATCAAAGTCAGGGAGGTAAAGCGGTATTACTGAATAGCTGGGCAGCACTTTAATTAAAATAAGTGGAGAAAAAGATTCCAGAAAAGAACCAAAAAGACTACAGGGGCAAACATAGAAATGGAAGAGATAAGCACTGAACACAAAGTATGACAGATTAAACTCTAGACCTGACCTGGGCAATGTGCGACCTGCGGACCACATCTGATCCTCTAGCTGTTCTAGTCCAGCCTGCGAACCGAAATAGCCAAAGGATTGAAAACAGTGGCCCACAGGCCGCATCATGCCGCCGCCCTTCCTGCCCGTGTCCCGATTTCACCGCTATGTGCATCATCAATATGCAGATAGTGGTGCATCTAATGGTGGAGGATGGGGCCACTGGCTCCTTCTTCCACCAAACAGCATGTGCAACGCAGACATCAAACGGAATGACGTTACTACATCGCGTCTGCTGTGTGAGCTTCAGTGCACACAGTGAAGACTGAAGGAGAGCGCCAGGGGAACGGGACCAAGGTGAGTATGTATTTTTTTTTAAATTTATATGTGCGTGGGATGTATACCTGTATATAGGTGACTATCTGACAACTCATACTGAATATGCAGAGGCTATGTGAGGGCTCATACTGAATATAGGGGGCTATGTGGGGATTCATACTGTACACCACGTTCCAGATTATTATGCAAATTGGATTTAAGTGTCGTAAAGATGTAAATTTTTTGTTTTTCAAATAAACTCATGGATGGTGTTGTGTCTCAGGGCTCTTTGGATCACTGAAATAAATCTCCAACACCAGTGATAATTTGTTTGCCAGTTGATCCCAATTAAAGGAAAACTATTTAAGAAGGACGTTCCAAATTATTAAGCTGACACAGGTTTCAAGCCATATGGAAAAGAAAAAGGATCTCTCTGCTGCCGAAAAGCGTCAAATAGTGCAATGCCTTGGACAAGATATCAAAACATTAGATAATTCATGAAAATTTAAGTATGATCATTGTGCTATGAAGAGATTTGTGGTTGATACAGAGCACAGACGAGTTTGTACAGATAAAGGTATAATGAGGAAGGTTTCTGCCAGACAAATTCATCAGCTTAAGAGAGCAGTTGCTAAAATACCATTACAAAGCAGCAAACACAGGTATTTGAAGCTGCTGGTGTCTCTGGAGTCCCACGAACCTCAAGGTTTAGGATTCTCCAGAGCCATGCACTTGTGCATAAACTTACTATTGGGCCACTCCAAAACAGTGCTCACAAGCAGAAATAGTTGCAATGGGTCCAGACATACATGAAGACTAATTTTAAAACAGTTTTGTTTACAGATGAGTGCCATGCAACCCTGGATGGTCCAGATGGATGGAGTAGTGGATGGTTAGTGTATGGCCACCATGTTCCAACAAGGCTGCGACATCAGCAAGGAGGTGGCAGAGTTATGTTTTGGGTCGGAATTATGGGGAGAGTGCTGATAGGCCCATTTAGGTTCCCTGAAGGTGTGAAAATAACCTCAGCAAAATATATAGAGTTGCTGACTCACCACTTTCTTCCATGGTATAAAAAGAAGGACCGTGTCATTCGTAGCAAAACCATCTTTATGCGTGACAATGCACCATCTCATGCTGCATAGAATACCTCTGAGTCATTGGCTGCTATGGGCATAAAAGGAGAAAAACTTATGGTGTGGCCACCATATTCCCCTGACCTCAAACCCTATTGAGACCTATTGAGAACCTTTGGAGTATCCTCAAGCAAAAAATCTATGAGGGTGGGAGGCAGTTCACATCAAAACAGCTGCTATTCTAACATCCTGCAAAGAAATTTATGAAGAAACCATCCAAAACCTCACAAGTTCAATGGATGCAAGAATTGTGAAGGTGATATCACAAAAGGCTTCCTATGTTACATGTAACTTGGCCTGTTAAGAATTCTTTGAATGAAAAAGTTTTTGATTTCAGTAAATATGTATTGGGGTAGTGTACAGGGGTAGATAGACAGCAATAAGCATGTAGGCTAGCCCTAAAATTCCCCAATAAACGAATCGCCTACCTGACAGCGGAGGTTAACACCCTAGCGGATAGGATTGGTGCCCCAGCTTCACGTTGGCTTTCCCTCAATGACCCTATTACCCCCTAAACAGATATACATATACATAAAAAGTAATCAAAAATGATGAATGCAGACAGTGATATGGTCACAACCACACTGAATGTTTGAAAAAAGCAGTATATCAGTAATCTATGAGTTAAGTACTGTTGTAAGGATGAACATGGTATACAATGGATGACAAATAAACACAATGTACCACCAGTATATATACAGTGGGTACGGAAAGTATTCAGACCCCTTTAAATTTTTCACTTTTTGTTTCATTGCAGCCATTTGGTAAATTCTAAAAAGTTCATTTTTTTCTCATTAAAGTACACTCTGCACCCCATCTTGACTGAAAAAAAAAAGAAATGCAGACATTTTTGCAAATTTATTAAAAAAGAAAAACTGAAATATCACATGGTCATAAGTATTCAGACCCTTTGCTCAGTATTGAGTAGAAGCACCCTTTTGAGCTAGTACAGCCATGAGTCTTCTTGGGAATGATGCAACAAGTTTTTCACACCTGGATTTGGGGATCCTCTGCCATTCTTCCTTGCAGATCCTCTCCAGTTCCGTCAGGTTGGATGGTGAACGTTGGTGGACAGCCATTTCTAGGTCTCTCCAGAGATGCTCAATTGGGTTTAGGTCAGGGCTCTGGCTAGGCCAGTCAAGAATGGTCACAGAGTTGTTCTGAAGCCACTCCTTTGTTATTTTAGCTGTGTGCTTAGGGTCATTGTTTTGTTGGAAGGAAAACCTTCGGCCAAGTCTGAGGTCTAGAGCACTCTGGAAGAGGTTTTCATCCAGGATATCTCTGTACTTGGCCGCATTCATGTTTCCTTCAATTGCAACCAGTTGTCCTGTCCCTGCAGCTGAAAAACACCGCCACAGAATGATGCTGCCACCACCATGTTTCACTATTGGGATTGTATTGGGCAGGTGATGAGCAGTGCCTGGTTTTCTCCACACATACCGCTTAAAATTATCACCAAAAAGTTCTATCTTCGTCTCATCAGACCAGAGAATCTTATTTCTCATAGTCTGGGAGTCCTTCATGTGTTTTTGAGCAAACTCTGTGCAGGCTTTCATATTTCTTGCACTGAGGAGAGGCTTCCGTCGGGCCACTCTGCCATAAAGACCTGACTGGTGCAGGGCTGCAGTGATAGTTGACTTTGTGGAACTTTCTCCCATCTCCCTACTGCATCTCTGGATCTCAGCCGCAATGATTTTGGGGTTCATCTTTACCTCTCTCACCAAGTCTCTTCTCCCAGTTCTGCTCAGTTTTGCTGGACGGCCAGGTCTAGGAAGACTTCTGGGGGTCCCAAACTTCTTCCATTTAAGGATTATGGAGGCCACTGTGCTCTTAGGAACCTTGAGTAATGCAGAAATTCTTTTGTAACCTTAGCCAGATATGTGCCTTGCCACAATTCTGTCTCTGAGCTCCTTGGCAGTTCATTTGAGCTCATGATTATCATTTGGTCTGACATGCACTGTGAGCTGTGAGGTCTTATATAGACAGGTGTGTGCCTTTCCAAATCAAGTCCTATCAGTTTAATTAAATACAGCTGGACTCCAATGAAGGAGAAGAACCATCTCAAGGAGGATCACAAGGAAATGGACAGCATGTGACTTAAATAGGAGTGTCTGAGCAAAGGTTCTGAATACTTATGACCATGTGATATTTCAGTTTTTTCTTTTTTAATAAATTTGCAAAAATTTCTACATTTCTGTTTTTTTTTCAGTCAAGATGGGATGCAGAGTGAACTTTAATGAGAAAAAAAAATGAACTTTTTAGAATTTACCAAATGGCTGCAATGAAACAAAGAGTGAAAAATTTAAAAGGGTCTGAATACTTTCCGTAAGCACTGTATATAAAATATCCAGATATTGATACGAGTCAAGCCGTCATATGCCTGTAGTAAAGATAGATAAAGTGCAGCAGTTCTAATACATATAGAGCAACAGGGGGACACCACAAGTATTGATATGTGTCAGAACGTCCTATCCCCAAAATAAATAAGGGCAATAAAGTGCAGCAGTGCTGATAGTTATAGGACATGGAGAGGACAGCAATATGCCCCCATCATCTTAGAAAGGCTCTTATAATGGGTACTTTCTATGGGTACATACAACTGAGGTGTTAACCGCATAGCTATTTTCAATAAAATCCACAGCGTTTTGGTTCAATGCCAGTCAATAAACTTATCTGTAGCTGATGACAGACAGAACGTTTTCCGATTGTCCCAGAAGATGACATAAGCAGTATTAATTGTCCCAACGCGTTTCTCCCCCTCCTAATTTGGGATTCATAAGGGGACCATGTAAGGAGAAATCCACAATGGGTAGGTGGGCAGATACGAGAAAGAAATGTAACTCGACGTAATGGGTCGTGTCTTTGTTTATATTGACTAGAATACTTCTAGTTGTATCTAATAAAAGTTAAATTTTAAGTTTTTTTTTCTGTTTCCAGTTGATGGCTTATGACTATACCCCACTCTCTCTATTTTGCCTTTTGTTATATGGTTTTGTCTTTGTGACCATTAATGCCTTAACTGTCCTGGACCACCAGAGATATTACCACTATTAGTCACCTCCTCTGAAGCCAGGTGCTGCGTCCTCCTCCTGCTGCCTGGTACTTCTGCTTCTCTGTATCTAGGGTTTCCACAGCAACCCTATGCACTTCTGTGATGTCACGCTCTTGGGCCATATAGCGCATCTGAGTAATCAAGTAGTTGGTGTCCATGTTGCTACTAAGGACTTACAGCTTTGCTACATTGCTGTCACAGGTGTGTCAGATGTGACAGTCGCCCTGTGGTTGGTTACAGAAGATATCTCCGTTTGGCATTACAGACACCTTCCTAATCTGTCTCCTGCTAGGACCCAGCAGCTACCTCCCTCCTGCTCTAATTGGCATCCAGGTCTGGGTGTATAAATAGTTTCACTTTGCAGCAGGGAGGAGCCGGTTATACTCACGTTTCCTTGTGAATGGTTGGAGCTCTCAGACTGCGAACTTCCTCTTTGTTGTTAGGAGGACGTTTTGAGTTATCTTTCTGAAGTCGGCTAAAGCTAAGTTACTTTCCTCCATGTTTGTCTCCCTTGTTGTATTTAGTTCTTAGTGGGGATCGACTAGTGCTCATCCCCCTCTCCCCTATCCAGGACCAAGCGCTAGGGAAATACGGGGTCTAGGTTCCTGTGCGGCGATTGGTGAGGAACCAATATAGGGACTGTTAGGGGAGAGAGGGTGATATCAGATCAGCCTAGGAGGTATCCACTTCCCCTTTCCCTAGAGTCTGGGCTCCCTTCCCCTCTTCTTTGTGTTGCACTTAGTTTTTCCCACACCTTGGTGACATTTGCTGTGCCAGTCCTGCTTTTGGATTTCATTACAAACCTAGCTTTGCTAGATCCCTGTGCCAGCTCTGCTGTTTGACGTTATTCCAAATCCAGCTCTTCTTTATCTTTTCTTAATCACTGGAGTGAATACTGCTATATCACTAAGCCAGC
Organism: Phyllobates terribilis; assembly: GCF_046119375.1. NCBI lineage: Eukaryota > Metazoa > Chordata > Amphibia > Anura > Dendrobatidae > Phyllobates > Phyllobates terribilis. Next base: position 119,473,988 of record NW_027362762.1, on the reverse strand, counting down.
TCTGCCCTTGAATCTCCTGTGCAATTCAAGCCTTCATTGATTGGATAATTCTGCTACATTGCTGACCAATTCTGCCATAGAATTTGCATTGCAGATACAGTACTGTTGCATCAGTTCCTGATCTCTAAGTCTACTCTGCTATGCTTGTTGCCATTGCTTCAACTCTGCTTCACCAGTTCCCTTGGATCCAGATTTATTCCTTAAGCAGCCAGTGTCTGCCTCCGTTGTTCCAACCAGGTCAACCTGCTGCACCAACATTATCTGTCCGTGCTGCATAACACCTGATCATATGGATCAAAGGCTTTGAATCTCATAACAACCATAATGTAATACTGGTGGGTGTGGACCCACTGTGCCACGGGCCAGGCTTACCCTTGAGGGGCGTGACTAAGCGACCACCTCCTTTTCACTAGAGCCTCTGATGGTGAGGATAGGCTGGGCCGCAGGAAGTCACCAGGTACTGCTCCAGGGCAGTCCCCGGGACTGCAGCAGTTGACCGGAAGGCAAAGCCAAAGCATGGTCAGACGGTCTGAGGTCGGAGCAGGCAGCACAGAATCAGTATGAATAGATGGGGTCTAGAGCAGAGAGGTCAGACAGGATGAAAAACTAGCCGGGGTCATTAGCAAAGAACAGAGTACGAAGACAAGTATACAAGTGGACTAACGGAACAGGAACAAACGTTCGGGTAGGGAGTGGTAGGGGGACTGCCTGATAAAGGCTCTGATAGCACGGGATAGGCTGGGGAAGCCAGTCTCTGCAGGGTTAAATTCCTGTGTGAACTGACCACACACCCCCTAAGGCTAGATGGAAACATTATGCTGTAGCAGCTGTGTGGAGGAGTGCTGCAGGAAAGGGCCTCAGCGAACCGACCTGATTCGAGGAGACGCTGCACGGTGAGTAGGGCAGCGCTGAGAAGGCCCGCGAGTTATCGCCGTGACACATAACTTCATTTAACAGATAGATCACTGGAGAGGCTCCATTTTTCTTTATAGATTCTATGATCTTTTCCTGATTTTTCTACTGTAGGTGCTGTAAGGGAATGATTATGTCTAGACACTGGGTAAAACTATTTGTCTGGGCGATTTGTGGCATTACTGTATGTGTTTTGTTCTTGTATGTGCATAATATTGAATCCCTTAAATGCCCCTCTTATTAATCTATGGAGGCTTAGAAGGAACTATTTTCTAATGTGGTCAGCACTTTTCCATACTACTAGTGCATACAGATCAGTTATACACTAATTACTTTTTTTGCAACTACAAGGTTGACAGCTCTTTATTCAATGCAAATCCGTCAACTTGTTGAATCAATTATGAAATAGAAGCATGGACAAACCGTTCTCAAGAATAGTGTTCAGCGAATTTGTTCGGCGAATGTTCGAAAGTTTCAAATTTGGCACGAACATGGCACATTCGGATTCGTGATCGCGAGCAAATTTTCTTAGAATCAAAAATGTTCGACGAATTTGCGCATGACCGCGAGTACAGGGCAACCATGGCATTTTGAACAGTTTTGTTAGCATAGTGCAAGTGTATGATGAGCGGTAACATGTGCCAGGTGAGTGTGAGGGCTGTGGAGAACTTAGAACAGGTCAGATCAGCGGCGCACTGTTTTTTTTTTTTTCCTGTGGGCAGTAACTTTAACTGAGGAAAGTGCAGCCAGCCAATCATAGCGCAGGAAGCATCTACACTCTCCAGACATAAGGGCTTCTGCAATTGGCTGCAGAAATCACATGTCCTCTCAATATAAAAAGCAGCCATGTTCTCTCAGCACCATTATATCCATGTCACTGCTGGAGACAGACACAGCTCAGTGTTCTCCTGTGTAATGAGAGATATTAGCTAGATAGATGGGTGCTTGTGGGGTAGTCAGACAGTGTAGATAATTCCTGGCCTGTGTACCTCTGCAACCGCTGGTGCAGCACATTTTTGGTGTTCTTGTGCAAGTACTGAGATTCTGACAGAAAGAGAGGGCCCATGCCATACAATAGTGCTGTGCACCGCTGGTATAGAGCTCCATGTCTCAGTGTACCTTGAATCTTTTTTTGCACTTGCTAATGTGATCAAGCAAGCGCAGTGCACCTTTTCATTTACTGGGGTTGAAATTGTGCTCAGCACAGACTGTAGAGCTTCTTATTGCAGAGCACAAAATCTGTTTTTTTTTTCTGTTGCTATTGTGATATTGAAAGCTGTGTGCACTAAAGTTTTTTTTAGTGTCAAATAATATTTTAGTGGAGTTGAACTTCAGGTGGTTTCAGAGTAAAAAAAATACATTTTTTCTCTTGCTATGCCCAGTCCCAAAAATATGTTTTCCTGTACCAAAAGTCATACAGTGCTATAAGCCAGCTACTATGTCAGTGGCGGTCAAATTCAGCTTGGACACACAATCAAACCTATATATATTTTTGGTTGGCAGGCAGAGTCCACAAAAAGTTTTTTACTGTGGCAAAGTTGATCCAGTCTACTAAAAGGCAGATCCTATTTTAGTGGCGTTGAACTTGTCCTGGTTTCATAGTAAAAAAAACAACTTCTCTTACTAGGCCCAGTCCAAAAATTATTTTTTCCTATGCCATAAGTCATACAGTGCTATAAGTCAGCTAATCATACAGTGCTATAAGCCAGCTACTACGTCAGTGGCGGTCAAAGTCAGCTGGACGCAGAGCTTATGCGGAGTAACCCAAAAATATTTTTTGCTTTGAGTAAAGTGATACAGCTGGCTAGATCTGAGTTATTTTGGAGCATATATTCTATGTCATACTGGCCTCATCCACATTCAAAAAAAAATTCTTCTGTCCTATAGTAATACAGCAGGGGACATCTCAGTTTGAAATTGTTTGGAGAATATCTTGTAGGTTTTATCGGTCTCATGCACACTAACAAATTTATTTTGTTTGTTAGTAACTTAATACGGCAGGCCATATCTTACCTTGTCATTTAGTGTTGCTGAAATACAGGTGTGTGCTGAGCTATTGCACAGGAAAAAAAAACATTTTTCTTTAGTTAATTGCGTGCTCCTACCACTGTATCTGACCAACATGAGTGGGAAAAAGAGGGCGTGGTGGAAGGGGGAGTAGGCTTGGTGTTCATGGTGTACGTGGGGTACGTGGTAATGTTAGTCAAAACGGTTGTTAACCAACACAAACAGGTCCTATCTAAAGACAACTGACAATTTATGTTAGTGGACGGCCTACTGCACTCCCTTCCTTTGGCAGCCGCACAGCGATATGCCTTGTTGATAAGGCCCAGAAAGAGCAGGTGCTCCAGTGGATGGCAAGCACTCCTTCCAGTGGCCTCTCCTCTTCTTCCTCCACCTCAACATCACACGCAGTACACTCCACAGAGGTGGCAGCCCAATTACCCATGCTTCCCCCCGCGTCACAACTGGCCAACTGCCCAACTGACTGTAGCGAACCACAGATGGGCCAGACTGTAGAACTTTTCACCCATTCTACACCATGGGCATCAGAAGTGTACTCCAAACAGTCACAGAGTCAAGGGGAGGAAAGCATCTGCGCTGATGGCCAACATTTTTTAGCTTGGATTCGGGGCAGGACGAAGTAGGGTCAGAGCAGGTTCCTGACCCTCATCAGACGTTAACCGCAGAGAAGGGAGGTGATCCCAATGAGACTCAGATACCTGAGGCTCATGCGGACTATACTGTGCTGTCAGGGCAACAAGAGGAGATGGGTCACTCTGAGGGCGAGGAATGGGATAACACATTGGATGATGACGAGGTTGAAGATCCTACTTGGTGTGAACCCAGAGTCATGCAGCCGAGTAGCTCATCTGAGTAGGTAGAAGAGGAAGATGAGGTTACATTTCGCACTACGGCGCAGACACGCAGTGATGCAATCATGAGAAGCACTGCATCCTTAGCCACAACTATGGGTGTGGCCAGCAGTGGTCAAGGGGTCTGCAGCTCGCAGGGGCAGCAAAGGTTGCCTAGCATGGGCCTATTTTATCACTGCAGAGGATGAGCCAACTCACGTTATCTGCCAACTTTGCAATAAAAAACTCAGTAGAGAGAAAAACTGCAATAATTTGAGTACTACATGCATGAACGTTCACATGCTCAAACAACATTCTTTATGCTGGGAATCTTACCGCGCTGAAATGCGGACCAGCGCACCTCAACAACCATCAGCTGCCCCTTCAAACGCATCCTCTGCTTCTTCTTCCTCCTCTGTTACCGTGCCACGTATTGTCACGCAGGTCTCCCATCGCAAAAACTTCGGTTCTTTACCCGCTCCAGTCAGGCTGAGTGACCGCCTGTCAGCTGTTATGGAAGCGGACACTCTTGCTATGTTTGTTGCACCTCACTCACGCTCCACCAGTTTTTCCCGTTCACCATGCTCTGCCCTCTCTCAGCACCTTAGCCAGCCCTCGGTCCCGCAGTTGTGGTCACATAAAAGATTGTTTCATTCTACGCATAACAAAGCTAAGAGGTTGAACTCCACCATCCCCAATCTGTTGGCCACGGAAATGCTGCCTTTCCACCTGGTAGATACAGACGGTTTCCAAAAACTGATGGCCATCACAGTCCCCCAGTACCAGTTGTCCAGTCGCCATTACTTCTCTAAGAAAGCTGTATCTGCTCTACACCAGCATGTCGCACACAACATCACCCGTTCCTTGCCTAAATCTACGTGTGCCAGGGTGCATTTCACCACAGACACCTAGACGAGTAAGCATGGCCAAGGGCGTTACATCTCGCTGACTAGGCACTGGGTGCACCTGCGCACTCAGCCTCTGCCTTAATGAGACACGCGTTCCAAGGGTGCGGGGCAAATACACACCACCTCCGTACTGTGCAGTCAGGGCTCACCGTAATCAGGCAGTCTTCAAATTAATATGCCTTGGAGATCGCAGTCATACAGATGAAGATTTGTGGGCAGCTCTCCAGGCTCAGTTTGAGCAACGGCTGTCTCCACTGAACCTAGAGCCAGGGAAGGCCGTGTGCGATAACAGTGCGAACCTGTTAGCGGTCCTAGGCCGAGGCAAGCTCACACACGTGCCTTGATTGGCTCACGTCCTCAACCTGGTGGTACAGCGATTTCTCCGCCACTATCCTGGCTTGGATGAGCTGCTTCACAAAGTATGGAAGCTGTGTGCTCACTTCCGCCGTTCGCACCCCTCATGTCATCGACTTGCATCGATACAGAGGTCCTTGTCCGTGCCAGTTAACAGGTTAATCTGCGATGTGCCGATGCGGTGGAATTCCACTCTGTACATGTTGCAGCGACTGCCAGCAGCAACGAGCTCTGACGCAGTATGTCATGACGTATAGCTTGGGGCAACGCAGTACGGACTTGGGGCATATCACGTTTGCGGAGTGGGAACAGATTAAGGACCTTTGCATCCTTCTGTACGTTTTTGAAATGGCTACTAAACTGGTTAGCGCTGACGATGCCATCATCAGCATCACTATTCCGGTCATATACATGCTGGAGCAAACTTTGAATAACCTGCGAAAGGAGGTGGTGGCCCCAGAAGAAGAGAAATATGCGGAAGGGATACAAATGTCTCACATTTCCAGACTGTCGTCACACAGGTGGATGCCAAGTGATGGTGGATAACAGCGATCAAGGGGGTTTGGTGTTACCAGACAAACTGTTAGTGAAGGTGCAAGAGCCGAGGAACTAATGGAGAAGGAAGAGGTGATGGGAGAGCAGCTGTCAGAGGATGAAGAGGATAATCATCCCCTCTAGTTTGAACGTGGTTGGCAGGAGGGGACGGAGGAAACAAACATCAGTGTTACGAAGCCCACAATACAGCCTCCTGGGAGAGTCCGACATATGAGTGCCTTCTTGATGTACTATCTGCAACATGATCTCTGTATAGTTAGGATTCGAAATAATGCTGACTACTGGGTTGCCACTCTGTTAGATCCACAATATAAGAGTCAATTTTGCCAGACTCTTACCACCCTGGAAGTATGGAGTTGGAGTATCGAAACAAGCTTTTAAGCAACCTTAATAGAGGTTTTCCCCAAGATAACAGCGAGGCACACAGTGTGCATCACAGCTGTAGTCTTTCAACCTCCGGCACATCAGTTCGTCAACGCCAAAACATTAGCAGCAGCAGCAGAGCAAGTTGCAGAAGCAATTTCTGGGAGTCCTTTCACACATTTTTTGCACCAGCTTGTGTACCAGCACAACAGAGTACAAGTCTGACACGTGGTGAACGACTGGAGAGGATGGGCAGAAGTATCTAGAGTTCAATATCAATACCATCAGGGAGGGTTTGGACCCTTTTACATTTTGGTCTTCAAAAATGGATATACAGTTATATGAAAAAGTTTGGGCACCCCTATTAATCTTAAGCTTAATGTTTTATAAAAATTGGTGTTTTTGCAACAGCTATTTCAGTTTGATATATGTAATAACTGTTGGACACAGTAATGTTTCTGCCTTGAAATGAGGTTTATTGTACTAGCAGAAAATGTGCAATCTGCATTCAAACAAAATTTGACAGGTGCATAAGTATGGGCACCTCACCAGAAAAGTGACATTAATATTTAGTAGATCCTCCTTTTGCAAAAATAACAGCCTCTAGTCACTTCCTGTAGTTTTTAATGATTTCCTGGATCCTGGATGAAGGTATTTTTGACCATTCCTCTTTGCAAAACAATTCCAGTTCAGTTAAGTTTGATGGTCGCCGAGCATGGACAGCCCTCTTCAAATGATCCCACAGATGTTCAATGATATTCAGGTCTGGGGACTGGGATGGCCATTCCAGAACATTGTAATTGTTCCTCTGCATGAATGCCTGAGTAGATTTGGAGCGGTGTTTTGGATCATTGTCTTGCTGAAAGATCCATCCCCTGCGTAACTTCAACTTTGTCACTGATTCTTGAACATTATTGTCAAGAATCTGCTGATATTGAGTGGAATCCATGCGTCCCTCAACTTTAACAAGATTCCCGGTGCTGGCATTGGCCACACAGCCCCAAAGCATGATGGAACCTCCACCAAATTTTACTGTGGTTAGCAAGTGTTTTTCTTGGAATACTGTGTTTTTTTGCCGCCATGCATAACGCCTTTTTGCATGACCAAAGAACTCAATCCTGGTTTCATAAGTCCACAGGACCTTCTTCCAAAAAGAAATTGGCTTCTCCAAATGTGCTTTTGCATACCTCAGCCGACTCTGTTTGTGGCGTGCTTGCAGAAACGGCTTCTTTCGCATCACTCTCCCATACAGCTTCTCCTTGTGCAAAATGCGTTGTATAGTTGACCGATGCACAGTGACACCATCAGCAGCAAGTTGATGCTGCAGCTCTCTGGAGGTGGTCTGAGGATTGTCCTTGACTGATCTCACCTTTCTTCTTCTCTGCCTTTCTGATGTTTTTCTTGGCCTGCCACTTCTGGCCTTAACAAGAACTGTCCCTGTGTTCTTCCATTTCCTTACTATGTTCCTCACAGTGGAAACTGACAGGTTAAATCTCTGAGACAGCTTTTTGTATCCTTCCCCTGAACAACTATGTTGAATAATCTTTGTTTTCAGATCATTTGACAGTTTTTTGAGGAGCCCATGATGCCACTCTTCAGAGGAGATTCAAACAGGAGAACAACTTGCAAGTGGCCACTTTAAGTAGCTTTTCTCATGATTGCATACACCTGGCTATGAAGTTCAAAGCTCAATGAGGTTACAAAACCAAAAAAAGTGCTTTAGTAAGTCAGTAAAAAGTAGGTAGGAGTATTTAAAACAAGAAAATGATAAGGGTGCCCATACTTATGCACCTGTCAAATTTTGTTTGAATGCAGATTGCGCATTTTCTGTTAGTACAATAAACCTCATTTCAAGGCAGAAACATTACTGTGTCCAACAGTTATTACATATATCAAACTGAAATAGCTGTTGCAAAAACACCAATTTTTATAAAACATTAAGCTTAAGATTAATAGGGGTGCCCAAACTTTTTCATATAACTGTATGGCCTGAGCTCGCCTCTCACATCTTGAAGGTTTTATCATTCCCGGCAGCCAGCATTCTCTCTGAACGTGTCTTCAGCGCTGCTGGTAGTGTCTTCATGGATAAGCGCACCCGGCTGTCCCCTGAAAGTGTAGACCGCCTAACTTTCATCAAGATGAACAAGTCATGGATCTCCAAGGACTTTTGCACCCCAATTGCAGACTGTACAGAGTAGGCGATGTTGTCGTTTTGAGTGTGCTGTATTGATCTCTTGAAATTGCAGACTGATATGGCTTCTGTGCCTGCTCTTGCTGCTGCTGCTGCAGGTTTTAGGCCCTAATTTTGGGAAATGTGGAGAATTCTGATTGTGTCTCCATCCATTGGGTTGGCTGTAGTGGGACAGGTTTGGGCCTGCGTTAAACTACTTGTAGTCTGATGACATTGATGCCACTTCGGTGATGTTAGGCCCTCATTTAGGGCAATGTGAACACTCCTGGTTAGGTCTCCACCTCCTGGGTTGGCTGTACTGGAAGAGGTGTGGGTCTTATTTACACTATTTGTACAGTAGCAAAATTGATGCCACTTTGCAGGCGTCTGCCACAAATTCTTTTAAATGTGGGGAATCCTTATTGGGTCTCCATGTATTGGGTTGGCTGTAGTGGAACTGGTTTAGTCCTCCTTTGCAATACTTATACTCTAGTGAAATTTATGCCACTTCGGTGGTGTTAGGTCCTCATTTAGGGCAATGTGAACACTCCTGGTTAGGTCTCCATCTGCTGGGTTGGCTGTACTGGAACAGGTGTGGGTCTTATTTACACTATTTCTACTGTAGTGAAATTGATTAGACATTGCTAGTGTCTGCCACAAATTTTTTGAAATGTGGAGAATCATGATTGGGTCTCCATCGATTGGGTTGGCTGTAGAGGAACTAGTTTTGGCCTCCTTTGCAATACTTATACTATAGTGAAATTGATGCCACTTCGGTGGTGTTTGTTAGGCCCTCATTTAGGGCAATGTGAACACTCCTGATTAAGTTTCCATCTCTTGGGTTGTCTGTACTGGAAGAGATGTGGGTCTCATTTAGACTATTTCTACTGTAGTGAAATTGATTACACTTTGCTGGCGTCGGCCGCTAATTTTTGAAAATGTGGGGAATCCTGAATGGGTCTCCATCCATTGGGTTGACTGTATTGGAAGAGGTTTTGGTCTCCATGCATTTCTATAGTTATACTGTAGTGAAATTGAGCATTTGGTGCAGATATTATTCTCCTCAAATGGGTACACAAACATGATAACCTCTAAAATGATTTTCAATAAATAACCATCAGATGCCCCATCAAACACCTCTGCTGCTTCTTCCTTCTCTTCTGTTACCGTGCCAAGTTGTGTCACGCAGGTGTCCTACAGAACCAGCTTTATACCCGCTGCAGTTAGGCTGAGTGACAGCCCGTCAGCTGTAAGTGAAGGAGACATGCCTGCTGTGTTTGTTTCTCCGAGCACACCACACGTTTCTCAATCCACCGTAACATCTCCACCTGCACCTCACTCACAGTCTATCGGTTTGTCCGTTTCACCATATTCTGCCCTTTCTCAGCACTGCAGCCAGCCCTCAATCCCACTGTTGTGGTCATGTAAAAGATTGTTTCATCCTACACATGACAAAGCTAAGAGGTTGGACTTCACCATCTCCAATCTGTTGGCCACGGAAGTGGTGGTCTTAGGCCCTATTTTTTTAAATGTAAACACTTTCGATTGAGTCTGCATCTCCTGGGTTGGCTGTAGTGGGACAGGTATGGATCTGCATTAAACTACTTGTAGTCTGATGACATTGATGCCACTTCGGTGGTGTTAGGTCCTCATCTAGGGCAGTGTGAACACTCCTGGTTAGCTCTCCATCTCCTGGGTTGGCTGTCCTGGAAGAGGTGTGGGTCTTATTTACACTATGTCTACAGTAGTGAAATCGATGCCACTTTGCTGGCGTCTGCCACTAATTTTTTTAAATGTGGGGAATCCTGATTGGGTCTCCATCTATTGGGTTGGCTGTAGTGGAACCTTCCTGTTCTGCAGTCTAAGTTGTGTAAGGTTGCGTACCAGTCCTTGCTGCACTCCTGATATAGACTCTGCCTGCTGCACTCCTGATACAGACTCTGCCTGCTGCACTCCTGATACAGACTCTGCCTGCTGCACTCCTGATACAGACTCTGCCTGCTGCACTCCTGATACAGACTCTGCCTGCTGCACTCCTGATACAGACTCTGCCTGCTGCACTCCTGATACAGACTCTGCCTGCTGCACTCCTGATACAGACTCTGCCTGCTCCACTCCTGATACAGACTCTGCCTGCTGCACACCTGATACACACTCTGCCTGCTGCACTGCTGATACAGACTCTGCCTGCTGCACTCCTGATACAGACTCTACCTGCTGCACTCCTGATGCAGACTCAGCCTGCTGCACTCCTGATACAGACTCTTCCTGCTGCACTCTGATACAGTGTTATGATCTGCAACATGTACTAAGGAAAGATAAGGGAAAACTGTCCCTACAGTAAAACTAAGCTGAATCCCTACGATGTAGCGGGCTGACTGTTCCTAGCGAACAGACCCGCCTTAGTCCTCGGCTAGTCTGAACAAAGACCTATAGCATAAGGGGAGGGGTCCCTAAAAGAACTAAGGACTGGGACAAAAAAAAATGGGACACCTCCTAAACAGAGAAGTTGTTGCAGAACACAAAAAGACAAACAGACAAAAAAAAGTACTAGAGGTCCCAGAAGGACCAAACAAACTGACAGAGAAAGGCACAGAAGCACCTGGCTATAAAAACAGTCAAACACTGAAGTCCAGCACGGCCAAAAGGGCGGAGCTGGAATATGAAGGCAGATGGTCACGTGACCGCAAAACACAAGATGGAAAAAACAAACAGGAGGGTTCTAACAGTACCCCCTCTTTTATGAGGATCCTCTGGATCCTCCAGTCCCAGGCCTATCCGGAAACCTCTTGTGGAAAGCTTTAACAAGCCTAGGAGCAGAGACATCATCCGTCCTTACCCAGGAGTTGTCTTCGGGACCGAAACCCTTCCAGGAGACAAGATACTGTAATCTCCCTCTATGCCATCTAGAATTCAAGATACGAGAAATTTCATATTCTCCGTCTTCCACCACAGGAGGAACTGTGACAATGGCATCCCTATCTGACACATCAGCCTTTTTCAACAAGGAAACATGAAACACAGGATTAATCTTCCAGGAAGTAGGGACATCCAACCTAACAGCAGGCGGGTTAACAACCTGAAGCACCTTAAATGGACCCACAAACTTAGGACCCAGTCTTTTAGAGGGAATCCTCAACGGCAGGTTCTTTGGGGACAACCAAACCATGTCACCCACAGTAAACAAAACCTCCTTACGTTTCCTGTCAAAATACTTCTTGGACTTCTTGATAGCCTCTTGAAGGTTGCAAAGTACATTAGTCCAAACTCTCTCCAAATCACCGGAAAAATTCTCCTCCTCCAGCACCGCCGACCCCAATTTGGAGAACGAACCAAAAGACGGATGTCTCCCAGTACAAAAAAAAAAGGAAAACACCCAGCAGAGGAGGATGTATGATTGATGATTGTTAAGAGCAAATTCTGCGAGAGGCAGAAACTCAGACCACACCTCTTGATTGTCCGCCACAAAACAATGCAAAAACTGTTCAACATCCTTGTTCTTTCTTTCAGTCTTTCCATTAGACTCAGGATGATACCCAGACGAAAATGACAAATGGACTCCCAACCTGTCACAAAAAGGACATGAAAAGCGAGCTACAAACTGAGGTCCTCTATCAGAAACAATATCCGTGGGAACGCCATGGAGCTTGACAATCTCCTTAACAAACGCCTTAGCGAGTGTTTTGGCGCAGGGCAACTTAGTGAATGGAACCAAATGACCCATCTTACTAAAACGGTCCACGACCACCCGATCACAGTAAAACCCTCGGACACAGGAAGATCAGTAATAAAATCCATTGTGAGATGCGTCCAAGGCGCACTAGGAACCTCCAGAGGGCAAAGCAACCCCACAGCAGGAGTATGTGAAGCCTTTGACCTAGCACACACAATACATTGACGCACCCACTTGGTGACTTCCTTCTGCCATCCAGGCCACCAAAAACTGCGACTGATAAGTCTCTTAGTCTCCGAAATTCCTGGATGACCCGCCAACCGAGACTCATGACACTCCACAAACAAATCTCTCTTAAAGGCTCTAGGCACGAACAACCTCCCATGGGGAGTGTTAGATGGAGCATCATCTTGAGCTTTCAGAATCCCATTCTCCAAAACGGAGTCCAATGCCGCCACCACAACTCCTTTCTCTAAAATGCTCTCCTCCTCCTGTTCGGCACCCACCATAGGAGAGAAGCTGCAAGATAAAGCATCGACTTTAACATTCTTAGTACCAGGGATATAGGTAACAGAAAAATTAAACCGAGAAAAAAAAAGTGCCCACCTAGATTGACGGGCATTCAAGCACTTGGCAGCATCCAGATAGATCAAATTCTTATGATCTGTGAAAACCTGAATAGGAAATCTAGCGCCTTCCAAAAAATGATGCCAATGTTCAAACGCAAGTTGAATAGCCAGGAACTCCCAATTTCCAACATCATAATTCAGTTCGGTTTCCGAAAAATCTTTCGAAAAGAAGGCACAAGAATGTACTCCATCCTTGTTCTCCTGAGACAAAACTGCTCCGACCCCCACCGATGAAGCATCGACCTCGACCAAAAAAGGCTTGGTCTCATCAGGCTGCATAAGGATAGGGGCAGAACTGAACCTCTCTTTTGAGATACTCAAACGCTTCAATGGCCTCAGTAGTCCACTGGACCATATTCGCACCTTTCCTGGTGAGATCGGTCAAAGGCTTAACAATTACAGAAAAATTCTTAATGAATTTCCTGTAATAATTGGCAAAACCCAAAAATCTCTGTATAGATTTCAAACCAATAGGCCTAGGCCATTCCTGCACAGCCTGAACCTTCACCGGGTCCATCTCAAAGCCCTCACTGGAGACAATGTAGCCCAAAAAACTAATTTTCTGCACAGCGAACTCACATTTCTCCAGCTTAGCAAAAAGTGAATTATCACTCAATAACTGCAAGGCTTCACGTACACTCTGCCAATGGGACTCTAGATCTGGTGAATAAATCAAAATGTCATCCAAATACACAACCACATTCTTACCAATCAAAGTTCTCAGGATATCATTAATAAGGTTCTGAAAAAATGCAGGTGCATTGGTAAGACCAAAAGGCATCATCAGATTCTCAAAATTACCTAAAGGAGTGTTAAAAGCAGTTTTCCATTCATCACCCTCCTTCACTCGTAACAAATTGTATGCCTCCCGGAGATCAATTTTAGAGAACCACTTGGCCCCCACCAACTGGTTAAACAAGTCAGGAATTAACGGCAATGGGTAGGAATTGCGTACGGTAATCTGATTAATTTCACAAAAATCCAGAAATGGACATAAACCCCCGTCCTTTTTTTTAACAAAGAAAAATCCAACTGCCACAGGCGACTTAAAAGGTCTAATGTGACCAGCAGCCAGGCTAGTCTGTATGTACTCCTCCAAGGCCTTTCTTTCAGGGATAGTCAGATTAAACAAGCGACTCTTGGGAAAAGTAGCTCCAGGAACGAACTCAGTGGCGCAATCATAATCCCTATGAGGAGGTAAAACTTGCGACTCCTCCTCTGAAAAAACCCTCCAAAAATCTTGAATAGGTACAGGTAATTCCCCTTTTTCCACAACTGCAATGCAACCATTACAACATTTATCATAGCACTTCGGACTCAAGACTTAATCAAATTAGTAGATCAGTCCAGCAAAGGATTGTGCAGTTTTAACCAAGGTAATCCTAGAACGATCGGAGAGGGTAAATTATCTAATACAAACAAGTCCAAAATTTCTTGGTGAACTCCATTGATAGTGAGGGGAAATGCAGCAACCTTGTGAGTAATACATTTCAAGGGAGTGTTATCAATTGCAATCACAGAAATAGGTGATGACAAAGGTTTGGATTTCAATTTAAGGTTTTCCAAAAGCCCTTTATCAATCACATTGTGTTGAACCATAATCCACAAATACCTGAAATTCAATCAAATTTTCCTGCAAAGTAGTACTCCCAGAAAGAAATACTCCTGCAGAGCGTAAACAAACTACGGGCGTAACTGACTTTTTTTCTTTTTTTACTTAAACGAAGCTCACAATACTTAATCAAATGGTCAGCTTTACCACATTAAAGACACAATCCCTCGGCGAACCTCTGGTCTCTTTCCTGAGAGGGGAGTGACTTCGCCCCAACCTCCATCGGTTCTCCGCCGTCAGAGCAGATTTTCTGGGGACTAGGACCTGGCATTACAGGAGTCTTTACCTCATTCTGTCTAAATCTCAGTCTCCTATCCACAAGAACAGCTAATTGCATGGCATCCTGCAGAATCTCAGGTGCAGGGAATGCAATTAGCAAATCCTTAACCCTTTCACTCAGGCCAGCAAGAAATAGACATTTCAGAGCTGGATCATTCCATTTAACCTCTGAGGCCCATCTTCTGAAGTGTGTGCAATAATTTTCAACATCACCTGACCCCTGATTCAAAAGCCTGAGTTCTGCCTCAGCAGATGAGATTCGATCGTCAAATAATAGCCCCATAGCAGAAAAAAATTCTTCTACAGACCTTAGACATGGATCATTAGGTTGGAGAGAAAAGGCCCACCCCTGTGGTTCTTTGCGCAAAAGTGACATAATAAAACAAATGCGCTGTGATTCATTCTCAGAGGACCTAGGTCTCAAACGAAAATATAACAAACAAGCATTTTTAAAGGAAAAAAAATCTTGCTATTTAAAATAAAAAAACATCAGCCAGTCCTACCTTGGGTTCCACAAAATGCGCGTCAGAACAGCTACTCACGTGTTGCTGGAGCTTGGACACCTCCAGAGACAATCCCTGCAAGTGTTGAGCCAAATCCTGAATGGAAACCATAGTGATCCCCGAATTTCTTTCCTTTTAGTTTTTTTGGGCTGGACTTACTGTTATGATCTGCAACATGTACTATGGAAAGATAAAGGAAAACTGTCCCTACAGTAAAACTAAGCTGAATCCCTACGATGTAACGGGCTGCCTGTTTCTACCGAACAGACCTGCCTTAGTCCTCGGCTAGTCTGAATGAAGACCTATAGCATAAGGGGAGGGGTCCCTAAAAGAACTAAGGACTGGGACAAAAAAAATGGGACACCTCCTAAACAGAGAAGTTGTTGCAGAACACAAAAAGACAAACAGACAATAAAAGTACTAGAGGTCCCAGAAGGACCAAATGAACTGACAGAGAAAGGCACAGAAGCACCTGGCTAGAAAAACAGTCAAACACTGAAGTCCAGCACAGCCAAAAGGGCGGAGCTGCAATATAAAAGCAGATGGTCACGCGACCGCAAAACACAAGATGGGAAAAACAAACAGGAGGGTTCTAACATACAGACTCTGCCTGCTGCACTCTGATACAGACTCTGCCTGCTGCACTTCTGATACAGACTCTGCCTACTGCACTCTGATACAGACTCTGCCTGCTGCACTCTGATACAGACTCTGCTTGCTGCACTCTGATACAAACACGGCCTGCTGCACTATCTAGTCTGTCCTACTGGGTCCAGCTCTAGCGCGTCCGTTGGTCTGTCCTGGAGTGGCACCTGGCATTCATAGGGAGCCAAGTCTAACCTTACCATCAGAGGCTCTAGTGAACAGTCCAGTGCTCGTATGTCACGCCCCTCCAGGCTCTCCGGGGTCCGTGGCACAATGGTTCCACAAACCACGTCCGTGACAGTGCGCCCTCGCAGACAGGGTCCTCTCTCCTGTTGTACCAGTCGGTGACCCCTTTTGACATCTAAATCACAACTGAATAAATGTCTGTCACAGTAATAATAATTATAGTACTTGTACTCTGGGTGAATTGATAGCACTTCCCTGGTGTCTACACCTAATTTGATGTGTTTTGGCAGTTTTTGGCCCCATTTCTAGGTGTTGTATATGCATTTTTTTGGTCCCCCCATTGACTCCTATGGGATTCGGAAATGTTTGACGAACATTCGGAGAATAAATTCGGCGAATATCAATTTGTTCGGTGAACTTTTCCGAACCGAACATTGAAATGTTCGCTCATGCCTACTAAAGAAGTCCTTACACTTGTCGGAAATAGAGCTATGCCTTCTGTTATATATGGTCTATCCTGGCTAGATGCTTCCCTCATGTAAAGTGGAAAGTGATTGCCTGTCTGAGGATGATAGCTTACTCGCCTCCTCTCCAAATCACACCTCACCACTTGTGCACTCGACCACATCCCACCCAACTACTCTCCAACCTCACCCCCACACTCATCCCATCTCTAACCCATCTCTATTTAGATTTGAGAGTCCTCAGTGGTTGATACCTTTTAATGGCTAACTGAAAAGATGGTAACAAATTGCAAGCTTTCGAGACTACGCAGGTCTTTTCATCAGGCTAGTATAACACAAAATCTGAAGAGTCACATATTTATACACAATAAGACACAGAAAAAATGCAATAGATAAGACAGGTGACAGAAAGCAGAGTTATTATGGAAGAGATAAACACTTCTGGCTATAAATATTTTAGCAGTTATTAGATAAGGAGTGTGAAGGTTTTATTGTCCTGTGACTAGGTCCAATGTTATGATGGCCTCACGAGTCTGAGGGGCATATTCCTTAGTTGATGTAGAATGACATAAATATGCAAGCTTTCGAGACTGTGGTTGCAATTTGTTACCATCTTTTCAGTTAGCCATTAAAAGGTATCAACCACGGAGGACTCTCAAATCGAAATATTTTTCTTTCTACTGGCTAACACGGTACAAAAATATATATTTTCCCTGTAACCCATCTCTTCAACCTATCACTAACTTCTGGTACCTTCCCCTCTGCCTTCAAACATGCCATAATCACGCTCATCCTCAAGAAGCCATCCCTCGACCCAACCGCTTTGTCCAGCTATCGCCCCATATCGCTGCTCCGATTCGCCTCCAAACTCCTTGAGCAACATGTTCACACTGAACTTTTCTCTCACCTCTCATCAAAGTCTCTCTTCGACAACCAACAATCTGGCTTCCGTCCCTACCATTCCACCAAAACTGCCCTTACCAAAATTACTAATGACTTACAGCCAAAGTTAACAGACAATTCTCCATACTCCTCCTTCTAGACCTGTCCTCTGCCTTCCACACAGTTGACCACTGCCTACTACTACAGATTCTCTCTTCCTTTGGCATCAAAGACCTTGCCCTATCCTGGATCTCCTCTTACCTTTCCAACTGCATATTTAGTGTCTCCCTCTCCCATACTACCTCCTCAAGTAAAACTAACAGGTCAAGCAAATTCTTATCCTCTCTTGCTGACAACTTTATCTTCCAAAAGGTAGGGGAGAAAACAAGGGGATCTGCTACTTTGGATCTAATCCTTATAAACAGGGAGGAAATGGTTGAGGAGGTAAAGGTGGCTGGGACCCTAGGAGGCAGCGATCATGCTATTATAGAATTTTGGATAACTAGAGGAGGAAGACATGTGAAGACTCAAACTTCAAGGTTAGATTTTAGAAAGGCAGATTTTAAGAGACTCAGAAAGAGAATAGGAGGGATCCAATGGCTGGATGTCCTTAAGGACAAATATGTCCAGGAAGGATGGGAAATTTTTAAAAATGAGATTCTCAAAGCACAATCGTTAACAATCCCGAAAAGTAGGAAGAATGGGAAGCATTTAAGGAAACCAGGATGGATGAACACAGAACTTAAACACATGCTAAAAAGAAAGAAAGAAATGTTTATTAAATGGAAAGAGGGAGGCATATCTAAAGAAGATTATAATGCAGTCTGCAGATCCTGCAGGGCATGTATCAGGTTAGCTAAAGCTGACAATGAATTAAGGCTTGCAAGAGATGTCAAAAGCAATAAAAAAGAATTTTGGGGGTATGTCAAAAGTAAAAGAAAAGTCAAAGATGCTATAGGATTTTTACAGGATGAAAATGGAGAAATGGTAAGAGAGGATGTTGAGAAGGCCGAACTTTTTAATTCCTATTTTGTATCTGTTTTCTCTCAGAAAGAAAATGTAACATCAACTGATCCTCACTGTCCTTTCAAAGGAATAGAAGAATCCAAGTTATCTGTAAACAGAAAGATTGTGAGGGAATATTTAGCTAACATAAATGAGTTCAAGTCTCCAGGTCCAGATGAATTACACCCCAGAGTACTGAAGGAGATCGTAGAAGAAATTTTAGAACCACTCTCCATAATCTTTGAAAATTCTTGGAGAACAGGAGAAGTCCCAGAAGACTGGAGAAGAGCAAATGTTGTTCCTATCTTCAAAAAGGGGAAGAAGGTGGACCCAGGGAACTATAGGCCGGTGAGTCTGACTTCTATACCAGGAAAGATCTTTGAACAAATTATTAAACAACATGTATGTAAGTACATGGATAAGAATGAAGTGATTAACCAGAGTCAGCATGGGTTTGTAACTAACAAGTCATGTCAGACTAACTTAATTTCCTTCTATGACAGAATCACTGACTGGGTGGATCAGGGAAATGCTTTAGATATAGTATATCTTGACTTCAGCAAAGCATTTGACAAAGTATCTCACACCATCCTTATTGAAAAAATGACCAAGTATGCAATGGACCAGGCAACTGTTAGGTGGATTCATAACTGGCTTAGTGATCGGACTCAAAGGGTGGTTGTAAATGGCTTCACATCCAGCTGGATGAATGTCTCAAGTGGGGTACCACAGGGCTCCGTCCTGGGACCTGTATTGTTCAACATCTTTATCAATGATTTAGATGAAGGAATTGAGGGTAAACTGATTAAATTTGCTGATGACACAAAGCTAGGAGGAATAGCTAATACTAGAGAAGAGAGAGAGAGGATTCAAAAAGACCTAAATAAACTGGAGCAGTGGGCAGCAAACAACAGAATGATTTTTAACAGGGAAAAATGCAAAGTACTACATCTGGGCAATAAAAATGAAAAAAGCATATACAGAATGGGAGGAATAGAGCTAAGCAACAGTACATGTGAAAAAGACTTAGGTATACTAATAGATCATAGACTGAACATGAGTCAACAGTGTGATGCAGCAGCAAAAAAGGCAAATACAATTCTGGGATGTATTAACAGAAGCATACAGTCTAGATCACGTGAAGTCATTATCGGTCTTTACTCCTCTTTGGTCAGACCTCATCTGGAATACTGTGTACAGTTTTGGGCACCACATTTTAAAAAAGACATAGACAAACTGGAGCAAGTTCTGAGAAGAGCGACCAGAATGGTGACTGGTCTGCAAACTATGTCCTATGAGGAACGGTTGCAGGATTTGGGAATGTTTAGCTTGCAAAAAAGAAGACTGAGAGGAGACTTAATAGCTGTCTACAAATATGTCAAGGGCTGTCACATTGTAGAAGGATCATCTTTATTCTCATTTGCACAAGGAAAGACTAGAAGCAATGGGATGAAACTAAATGGGAGGAGACACAGATTAGATATTAGAAAAAACTTTTTGACAGTTAGGGTGATTAATGAGTGGAACAGGCTGCCACGAGAGGTGGTGAGTTCCCCTTCAATGGACGTCTTCAAACAGAGGCTGGACAGACATCTGTCTGAGATGATTTAGTGAATCCTGCTTTGAGCAGGGGGTTGGACCAGATGACCCAGGAGGTCCCTTCCAACTCTACCATTCTATGATTCCTCATCCCGTCCTCTCTCTGTAGGAGTCCCTCAAGGCTCCGTCCTAGGACCCCTACTCTTCTCCATCTATACCTTGGTCTGGGACAGCTCATAACGTCCCATGGTTTCCAGTACCACCAGTACGCCGATGACCCCCAGATCTATCTCTCTGGCCCAGACGTCACCTCTCTGCTGTCTAGAATCCAAGCTTGTCTATCAGCCATATCCTCCTTCTCCTCTCGCTTCCTCAAACTCAATGTGGACAAATCTGAACTCATCATCTTTCCTCCATCTTGTGTATCATCCCCATCTATCACAATAAATTACATCACTCTTTCCCCTTTACCAGAAATCTGCTGCCTCGGCGTAACCCTCGACTCTGCTCTGTCCTTCAAACCACACATCCAAGCCCTCGCCACCTCCTGTCGCATCCAGCTCAAAAATATTTCCAGAATCCGTCCTTTCCTCAACCCTCAATTTACTAAATTGCTTGTGCATGCCCTCATCATCTCCCACCTCAACTACTGCAACATCCTCCTCTGTGGCCTAACTGCTAACACTCTTGCACCTCTCCAGTCTGTTCTTAACTCTGCCGCCCGACTAGTTCATCTCTCCCCTCACTACTCCTCAGCTACCCCCCTCTACAAATCTCTTCACTGGCTCCCAATTGCCAAGCGTATCCAGTTCAAGCCACTAACACTGACCTACAAAGCCATCCATAACCCTTCTCCTCCGTACATCTCTGAACTAATCTCCCGATATCTTCCCTCACGTACTCTCCGGTTCTCCCAAACCACTTCCTCTCCTTCACACTTATTCGTTCCTCACCCAATTCCCCATCCTCTGGAATTCTGTGCCTCAACACATCCGATTATCTTCCACATTCGGATCCTTCAGATGGAACTTGAAAACCCATCTCTTCAGGAAAGCTTCCAACCTGCAATGACAACGCTGCCTCCTCAACACCAGTGGAGCTGCTGCCTTACCAACACCAGACCTGCGCCTCACCTACACCAGAGCTCTGCAACCCCCCAACCCACTGTCTCCTTCCCCATTATCCTGTAGAATGTAAGCCTGCAAGGGCAGGGTCCTCTTCCCTCTGTACCAGTCTATCATTGTTTATTTGTTACTGTGATATCTGTATTTTGTATGTAACCCTTTCTTATGTACAGCACCATGGAATCAATGGTGCTATATAAATAAATAATAATATGCTGAAAGAACTTGTCACAGTAGGAGAGCCGTATTCTGCTCTCTCCAGCAGTACCATAGGGAATGAATGGAGCAGTGATGGACGACCCCCACTCTGTTCAGATTGGGCACTGCAGAGCCTCATTCTTAGGATTGGTTGGGGTCCCAGGGATCAACAAATCACACCATGTATATACAGGATAATGATCATCTCAAAATGACTAGGTTTGGTATATCAGAAGCGCTTGGATTCATGGGTGTAAATCATAAAAAATGGAATATGCAATTGCAACATAGAAATCAGTCATTTGCTTTCATTCACTAAGAAAGCGGCTGATCGCTGCTTGAAATGAAACTCAGAGTGTTATCAGACAAAACTGCAATTAACCTAGGAAGATTCATTCAATTACAGGATATGAAATGTTTAGATTTATTCTGCTTGTTATAATTGTCTTATATCTTTATAGGTAACATCTGACTTTATCATGAAGCGTTTTATTATTTTTATTTATCCCCACGGCACTAATTGTTCAGCTTGGTGTACCTCCTTGCCTTCTATCTTGGACCATTCCTCTGACTTTCTCAACTCAATGGAAACAGTCTTTGCTGTATGCCAGGGGTGGGGAACCTCGGGCCTGAGGGCGACGCTTTATCCAGCCCCCAGGCAGATTCCGGGAGACCACAGTGCTTGGACCATCAGCTGTATTTTGACGGCCGCCAGCCGGTTAATTTCTTGTTCTGTGAGCACATGTATGCAGTGTTCACTACTGGACGCTGAGGCGTATTCAATGAAAGATTACGTCCTGATATCAGTGCAGCGTCAGGACGGACTTTGTGGGCGGAGTTAACACAGAATTTGTACGGCCCCTGAAGGATGGTATAAATATCCTAATGACCCTTGGCAGAAAAAAGATTCCCCACCCCTGCTGTATGCCCATGTAGATGTATTCTGTAAGGCTGCAACTGCAAGTCCCAAGCTACCTGAGTAATAAGCTTTGTCTTCAGTATATACTGTTTCACACTGTGTGTTATATTTGGTAAACTGGAAAAGGAAAAGAAATGTGTACATATCTTATCTTAGATTTCAGACCAGACTGTGATATACAAGGGTTGACATGCTCCAGATATTCTCTTGTCTACTGTGGCGACACAGAGCTGGGGGAGAAGCACAGGAGCTTGACAAGCTGTGTATTTTACATACAACACAAGGGCCATTCCACACACCTTAGCAACCATAAAAATACTACTGACTGTAACATACCTGGCGGCGTCCTTGCATGGTGGTCCATCTCCCACTGTGCAAGAGGGCGCACTTGATCTCCTGTCCAGAATGTCTCTCTGGCTTCCCTCCATGCTGTCTGTTTGTGTCTGTTTCTGCTGCTTAAGGGCGGCGCCCGATCACTTCCTGCCTTTTGTACCTGCTGTGGGTCACACCCCTTGTGCGTCCTCAGCCTATTGCTGTCTGTCACTTGGTATATAGCTCAGCAGCTCCCTTCTATCCCTGCCTGAGCATAGTGTTTCCTTCAGTGTGTGCTTGCACTCTGAAGGTGCCAGGTCCCGTCTCTTGTCTCCTGCTTTTTGTATCAGTTCCCGTGTCTGAACTGAGTCCTGTATGTCTCCTGCTTTGCGGTATCAGCTCCCGTGTCTGAACTGTGTCCTGTATGTCTCCTGCTTTGCGGTATCAGCTCCCGTGTCTGAACTGAGTCCTGTATGTCTCCTGCTTTGCGGTTTCAGCTCCCGTGTCTGAACTGACTCCTTTCTGTGTTCTCTTGTCTGTCCTGTCTGAACACGCTCCTTGCCTGTTCGTTCCGCCTCTCTGGGGGCCGTATTCCCAGACCCGCTCCTGTATCCCTCTGCAGTGTCGGTCTCCTCCGTACACTCAGTTCCAGTCTGAACTCTCTCCTGTCCTTTACCTGTTTTGCCTCTATGTCCGTTCCCTTCCTTTTTCTGCAGAGTCTGAACTCGTACCTAACTCCTGCTTGTTGTCTCTGCAAGTACTGTGTGAGTATCTGGCTCTGTCTTTCCCTTCCTGTCTGTTCCGTGTGAACAGAGCCCTGTCCTCCCTGCTCAGCCTTGTCTGCACTCTAGCTGTGCTTGCCTGTAACCCTCTGCCTGTTTTGTTCCTGAGTCCCGGTGTGTACTGGGTCCTATCCCGCCTGTGTTCCTACCTGCTAGTGCCTCCCTGTCTGCACTCTAGCTGTGCTTGCCTTTACCCCCCTGCCTGCATACCCGCCTGCCTGCATACCAGTCGTGCCTGCCTATACCCACCAGTCTGTGTGCCAGCCTACCAGCCTGTTCCTGTATTCCCCTGTGTGGGTCAACAGCCATGTCCGGGGTCTGTCCTGGAGTAGCACCTGGTCCCTCTGCTCGGTTCCTCCTTGGTGCACTGGCGTCGTATGCCGTCGTGCGACCCTGGTCGGATCGGGTGAATACTTAGTCACGCCCCTCCAGGCATTCACTCTCCGGCACGGTCCAGTGGAATCACTACAATCACACGCACACGCCGCTTAGCCCGGGCGTGTGCATAACAGCATGCTCAGGCCATGGTTCCCGTTGAGCCCCACGGCCTTCGCTCTTTGAGAAGTTTTTCCAGCGAATACATGCATTAAAATAAAATAAATAAATTTTTTTCCCCCTTTAGCTGAGTTCCAGGCGAGTTACGCACCCGTCCAGATGGATCTATCAGCCCTCGTTCCTGCGGATCCGCCACGTTACTATGGGGATCCAAGACAGTGTCGTGCATTTGTGGAGCAATGCATGCTACACTTTAAGGCCTACCCTCTCTATTTTCCTTCCGATTGGGCTAAAGTGGCCTTTATGATTGACTACCTAGCGGGTGATGCCTTGAAATGGGTCACCCCCCTATGGGAAGCATGGGATCCTGTCATCCTTGACCTGCAGGCCTTCCTGGTGGCCTTTCGTATGGTCTTCGAGGACCCTAACTCTGAAGCCCCTGCTGAAGCTTCACTTCCCAATATCCCGGAGCAGCCCCGACGGGTAATGTGTGTGGGTAGCGCAATAGTCCTCCAGCCCAATGAGACTACTGCCCACCCAGAATCCTCACAGGGTGACTACGCTTTCCGGAATACTTCTCTCAACCTCAAGAGGCAGTCCAGACGTGCTAGACTTAGAGGCAAGCCGTCACGCCAGGGTCTGTCCTCCCTGAGACCTCCTGACCCCAACCTTGAAGTCCCTACTGAAGCTTCATCTCCCTGTATCCCGGAGAAACCCCAATGGGTAATGTGCGTGGGTAGTGCACCAGTTCTCCTGGCCGAAGAGACTTCTGCCCATCCAGACTCCACACAGGAGAACTTCCTGCACCCGGCATCAGATGCTTCTTTCTCTTTAACCGGTGTGCATGTCCAAGGATGCTCCAAAGCTGTGGTTACCTCAGAGTCTGTGCACCTCTACTACCTGGCGGAGGATCCCCTGTTGCCTCCTGAACCCTCCGGGATACCACTCGATGACAAATGGAGAGAGACTTCTCTACACCCGGTACTCAATACTTTGTCCGCTTCGTCCTGTGAGCCTGACAATGGGTACCCCAAAGTGGTAGTTACCTCCGAGTCTCTACACCCCTCCGACCAGGCGGAGGATCTCCAGTTGTCTCCTGAACCCTTCGGGGTGCTACCTGGTAGCGAAAGGACAGAGACTCTCCTATACTCTGTACCTGATACCTCGCTCGCTTCGTCCAGTGAGTCCAACTTAGTGTACTCCGAAGCAGAGGTTACTCCTGAGTCTCTACACCCCTCCGACCAGGCGGAGGACCTCCAGTTGTGTTCAGAATCCTTCGGGGTGCCACCTGGTGGTGAATGGACAGAGACTTTCCTATATCCTGGATCTGATACCTCGCTTGCTTCGTCCAGTGAGTCCGACCTAGTGTACTCTGAAGCAGAGGTTACCCGTGAGTCTCTACACCCCTCTGACCAGGCGGAGGACCGCCAGCTGTCTCCAGAACCCTTCGGGGTGCCACCTGGTGGTGAATGGACAGAGACTTTCCTATACTCGGTACCCGATACCTCGCCTGCTTCCTCCAGTGAGTCCGACCTAGTGTACTCTGAAGCAGAGGTTACCCGTGAGTCTCTACACCCCTCTGACCAGGCGGAGGACCGCCAGCTGTCTCCAGAACCCTTCGGGGTGCCACCTGGTGGTGAATGGACAGAGACTTTCCTATACTCGGTACCCGATACCTCGCCTGCTTCCTCCAGTGAGTCCGACCTAGTGTACTCTGAAGCAGTTGTTTTCTCTGAGCCTCTGCACTCTTCTGACCCGGCGGAGGACCTCCAGTTGTTTCCTGAATCCTCCGGGATACCACCAGATAACAAAGAGACAGTGACTTTTCCTCATTATGTACCTGATAACCCGTCTATTTCTTCCTGTGAGCTTGACAAGATGTACCTCGAAGCAGAGATTACCCTTAAGTCTCTGTCCCCCTCCAACCCAGTGAACGACTGGTCCTCGAATTCCCTGCGGAAGATTCTGGCAGGCCTGAAGAAGAGGGGGCGTAAGGGGGGAGGTACTGTAACATACCTGGCGGCGTCCTTGCATGGTGGTCCATCTCCCACTGTGCAAGAGGGCGCACTTGATCTCCTGTCCAGAATGTCTCTCTGGCTTCCCTCCATGCTGTCTGTTTGTGTCTGTTTCTGCTGCTTAAGGGCGGCGCCCGATCACTTCCTGCCTTTTGTACCTGCTGTGGGTCACACCCCTTGTGCGTCCTCAGCCTATTGCTGTCTGTCACTTGGTATATAGCTCAGCAGCTCCCTTCTATCCCTGCCTGAGCATAGTGTTTCCTTCAGTGTGTGCTTGCACTCTGAAGGTGCCAGGTCCCGTCTCTTGTCTCCTGCTTTTTGTATCAGTTCCCGTGTCTGAACTGAGTCCTGTATGTCTCCTGCTTTGCGGTATCAGCTCCCGTGTCTGAACTGTGTCCTGTATGTCTCCTGCTTTGCGGTATCAGCTCCCGTGTCTGAACTGAGTCCTGTATGTCTCCTGCTTTGCGGTTTCAGCTCCCGTGTCTGAACTGACTCCTTTCTGTGTTCTCTTGTCTGTCCTGTCTGAACACGCTCCTTGCCTGTTCGTTCCGCCTCTCTGGGGGCCGTATTCCCAGACCCGCTCCTGTATCCCTCTGCAGTGTCGGTCTCCTCCGTACACTCAGTTCCAGTCTGAACTCTCTCCTGTCCTTTACCTGTTTTGCCTCTATGTCCGTTCCCTTCCTTTTTCTGCAGAGTCTGAACTCGTACCTAACTCCTGCTTGTTGTCTCTGCAAGTACTGTGTGAGTATCTGGCTCTGTCTTTCCCTTCCTGTCTGTTCCGTGTGAACAGAGCCCTGTCCTCCCTGCTCAGCCTTGTCTGCACTCTAGCTGTGCTTGCCTGTAACCCTCTGCCTGTTTTGTTCCTGAGTCCCGGTGTGTACTGGGTCCTATCCCGCCTGTGTTCCTACCTGCTAGTGCCTCCCTGTCTGCACTCTAGCTGTGCTTGCCTTTACCCCCCTGCCTGCATACCCGCCTGCCTGCATACCAGTCGTGCCTGCCTATACCCACCAGTCTGTGTGCCAGCCTACCAGCCTGTTCCTGTATTCCCCTGTGTGGGTCAACAGCTGTGTCCGGGGTCTGTCCTGGAGTAGCACCTGGTCCCTCTGCTCGGTTCCTCCTTGGTGCACTGGCGTCGTATGCCGTCGTGCGACCCTGGTCGGATCGGGTGAATACTTAGTCACGCCCCTCCAGGCATTCACTCTCCGGCACGGTCCAGTGGAATCACTACAATCACACGCACACGCCGCTTAGCCCGGGCGTGTGCATAACACTGACACCAATAACTGTTGGAAACTTAGATTAAATTGACAACTAAACCTCCAGTAGAAAAATACCACTACAAGGGATGGAAAGTGTTGACTAGTCTTCAGCTAATTCAGATGTACAGCAGCCCACATAAAAGCCAGTCAATTTATAATAAAAATTCCTTCCACTAGAATGATATGAACCAATCAGTGAAAGGAAAAAACAATATTATACGGCACTGTCCCCTTTTTGAGTTCCAGTCATTAGGTTGGGGCGCAGCATTTAGAAGTCACGGCTGTTCCCCAATCATACCCACTGTTCAGATGTACTGCTTGGCCTGTGAAATTAATCAGCTAGCCTGCTCAGCCTTTACTTAAATAGGGAATCCTGACTTAACAGGTTCCCTTTAACTTTACAAATGTCCTTAGAGTGGGAAAATCCTCAATCCTGCTGGCAATTACTACACACGTTGTTTAGCTACAAACTAGAGATGAGCGTTGTTCGACTTGAACTGTTCGCCAATCTCAAATTCGAGCTGTTTTGAGTGGTGTTCGAGACGTTCGGCGAACACGAACGATTTGAAAAAAATCCGGCTGTTCGAGGTTATGTTCGATAACTGTTCGTGCACCAAAATCATAACTGGATTTTTTCACAGTAATGCTGATAATCAATGTTAATACGCAGTTTGAGTGTACAGCGGGGCGGGGGGAGGGGCAGGGGATGGATCTCTGCAGAAATAATGAAGATCTCCATTTTTTTTTCTCTTTCCCGCATTTACAGTGGGGAGGTGCAATCTGTCAGCCTATCAGCAGCGCACACACGGAGCGAAGTGCTTTTTTTCACACAAGCAAGGGCATGTGTCATTGGCAGTGTATGTCACATGTCCTTGCCCTATAACACCCAGCCATTTTCCCCGTCGCCACCATTTTCTCACTGCTGCAGCTGCGTGTTAGACGGCACCGCTGTTGCTGTGTGCGCTATACTTTCAGTGTTAATTTCAAGCCAATTTTCTCTGAAATATACAGATAGCTTGGGAGTAGGGAATAGTTGTGATTGCAGTCCTTTTGAGGACTAGGTTACAGCATTTCCTACGACTTTTATCAGGCAGGTCTGTGCTCTGAAATAGATAGGTTGGGAGTAGGGACTAATTGTAATTGCAGTCCTTTTGAGGACTATTTTACAGCATTTCCTAGGACTTTTTGCCAGGCAGGTCTGTGCCAGTGCTGTGCAAGTGTTTTTCACAACATTTGGCTAAATCTAGCTAAGCAAATCCTTTTTGGCCTCTTGCAGTGTGTGTTAGTCAGTGGAGTAGCGTATCTGTGTTGCAAGCTACACCACCTGTGTATAGAATACAATTTTTTTTTACTGCACCTAGCCAAGTAAAACCTTTTGGGCATAGCATCATTCTATTAGGCCATCTATACTAAGCTCCACCAGCTTGCAAATTAGTAATAATTTTTATCTGTATCTAGCTCGGAAAATAATTTTGGGCTTGTAGCAGTGTGTGGGACTTATTCTTAGTCCATCTATACTAAGCTCCTCCAGCTTGAAAATTACAAATAATTTTTATCTTCATCTAGCTCGGAAAATAATTTTGGGTATAGTAGTAGTGTGTGGTACTCATTGTATTAGGCCATCTATACCAAGCTCCACCAGCTTTGAAATTAATAATAATTTTTAGCTGCATCTTGCCTGTAAAATAATTTTGGGCATATTAGCAGTGTGTGGTACTCATTCTATTAGGCCATCTATACTAAGCTCCACCAGCTTTCAAATTACTAATAATTTTTAGCTGCATCTTGCCTGGAAAATAATTTTGGGCATAGTAGCAGTGTGTGGTACTCATTGTATTAGGCCATCTATACCAAGCTCCACCAGCTTTGAAATTAATAATAATTTTTAGCTGCATCTTGCCTGTAAAATAATTTTGGGCATATTAGCAGTGTGTGGTACTCATTCTATTAGGCCATCTATACCAAGCTCCACCAGTTTTGAAATTAATAATAATTTTTAGCTGCATCTTGCCTGGAAAATAATTTTGGGCATAGTAGCAGTGTGTGGTACTCATTGTATTAGGCCATCTATACCAAGCTCCACCAGTTTTGAAATTAATAATAATTTTTAGCTGCATCTTGCCTGTAAAATAATTTTGGGCATATTAGCAGTGTGTGGTACTCATTCTATTAGGCCATCTATACTAAGCTCCACCAGCTTTCAAATTACTAATAATTTTTAGCTGCATCTTGCCTGGAAAATAATTTTGGGCATAGTAGCAGTGTGTGGTACTCATTCTATTAGGCCATCTATACCAAGCTCCACCAGTTTTGAAATTACTAATAATTTTTAGCTGCATCTTGCCTGGAAAATAATTTTGGGCATAGTAGCAGTGTGTGGTACTCATTGTATTAGGCTATCTATACCAAGCTCCACCAGCTTTGAAATTAATAATAATTTTTAGCTGCATCTAGCCCTGAAAATAATTTTTCTTCCCAATAGTGGTAGCAATAGAAATATGGGGCGCGCGCCTGGCTAACAAAAATATACGCTTCATAACAAAAAACACCAGCCTAGCACACTGCATTAATAAGATGGCATCATCGTCTCTCCCAGTGCTAGGCCTACTACGCTGGCTAGCATTCCTGTGCCTAAAACACAATGTATGGGTCCGCGCTAGCCACGATGCTGAGGGGTCTAAAGCTGCTGCTAGCACTTTATCACAATTCAATTGGCAGATTTTCACAGAGCTCCTCCCCAACGCCCACCCATCGGGCAACAGTTGCCCACCCTCCCTATGGGATCTAGTGGCGAATAGTTGATGCCATTAATCAGAGCGTCAGTTGCCCCGTCGATGTGGCAAGCATACGGTAAGGCATGGGAAGAGTGGACACGACTAGCAGCAGGCAGATGGGTTGACCAATGTGAATAAGCCAGATTACAAGTCACCATAGAATTTCTCCACCAGCTAATGATGAGGGGCATATCAGGAGCGTCAGCGCAGCGGTGTCTGACCGCAGTAGCATTTCACTTCCAACTACTGAATTGGAGACATGTGACAAAGAGATTCATCATCAGACAATCCATAAAAGGGTGGAAAAGGGGTCAGTCAAGTCAGGAGTGTAGACGTCCCGTCCCGTGTCACTAAAACTGATTTCTCACATCATATCCCTAACACCATTAACATGACACTCACAATTTGAAGCAACACTACTGTCTACTGCATTTGCGATCACCTTCTTCGGGGCGCTATGCATAAGCGAATTAGTCCCTCAATCCAAAATTACCACCAGTGGAGGCTTATTACACCAGGACGTAGTCATAGCCAATAATGCAATACGTCTACGCATTCGCCAATCGAAAACGGTTCCAGCGGGCAGGGGCACTTGGGAACTTCTACAACCCACAAACGGTACACTGAGTCGGGTAACAATAGTAAAAACATATATAACCATCAGATCACAAAGTAATTTCTTCCTATCACACATTGATGGAATGCCATTATCAAGATACCAGTTCCAAGCTATATTTAATAAATGCATAACATCGGCAGGGGACCACCCCAAAGATTACGGGACACACTCATTCCGCATAGGCGCGGCCACGGAAGCAGCAAGAGCAGGACTGTCAGAAACAGGAGTTCAGAGGATAGGGAGATGGCGATCCACGTGTTTGGCAAGATACATAAGACCGGACTTGTTATCCTAACGTGGTTTGTTTCTTTTACAGGTGACGCTAAGCCAACAGTGTGGGTGATAGGCCACTCGTATATATATTGGGCAGAAAAACGGGCGAAAGTCCGCCCAGGCGGGAGGAAATTAGAGTTTCATAACACATATTTCAACTGGAGAGGTATTAGAGGCCTGCTATGGCCACAGGTACTAATGGAGGTAATCAAGGTAGGGAGAGAGGCAAGAGGTCCGGTCATCTTAGTTATACAGGCCGGGGGAAACAACCTAGGTCATCACAAGAGCGCATAACTAATGGCAATAATGAAACTAGACACTGAGCGCTTCAGAGAATTTTTCACAAAACTAACTATAGTATGGTCAGAGATTGTGCCGATAGCGGTATGGCAAGGTGCGCAAGACATCACGGCCATCGAACGGACAAGGCAGGTGATAAATATTCGGATGGCAAAATTTAGAAGAGACAGAGGCGGTGTAGTGATACAACACCGACAACTGGAAGGAGATAAAGCAGGCCTCATACGGCCCGACAGTGTTCACTTAATGGATATTGGACTGGACATATTCCTGTCAGGACTCCAGGACGGAGTGGAACAAGCGTTAAGAGTGATGGATGGGAGTCAGAGTCCTGCATACGAGTACGCAGGATCCTCCGTGGCCTGGAAATAGAAAGGACACGGAAGCAGCAAGAGCAGGACTGTCAGAAACAGAAGTTCAGAGGATAGGGAGATGGCGATCCACGTGTTTGGCAAGATACATAAGACCGGACTTGTTATCCTAACGTGGTTTGTTTCTTTTACAGGTGACGCTAAGCCAACAGTGTGGGTGATAGGCCACTCGTATATATATTGGGCAGAAAAAAGGGCGAAAGTCCGCCCAGGCGGGAGGAAATTAGAGTTTCATAACACATATTTCAACTGGAGAGGTATTAGAGGCCTGCTATGGCCACAGGTACTAATGGAGGTAATCAAGGTAGGGAGAGAGGCAAGAGGTCCGGTCATCTTAGTTATACAGGCCGGGGGAAACAACCTAGGTCATCACAAGAGCGCATAACTAATGGCAATAATGAAACTAGACACTGAGCGCTTCAGAGAATTTTTCACAAAACTAACTATAGTATGGTCAGAGATTGTGCCGATAGCGGTATGGCAAGGTGCGCAAGACATCACGGCCATCGAACGGACAAGGCAGGTGATAAATATTCGGATGGCAAAATTTAGAAGAGACAGAGGCGGTGTAGTGATACAACACCGACAAATGGAAGGAGATAAAGCAGGCCTCATACGGCCCGACAGTGTTCACTTAATGGATATTGGACTGGACATATTCCTGTCAGGACTCCAGGACGGAGTGGAACAAGCGTTAAGAGTGATGGATGGGAGTCAGAGTCCTGCATACGAGTACGCAGGATCCTCCGTGGCCTGGAAATAGAAAGGACATGTTGGAGAGTTACACTTGTTGGCCAACTTGCCGGTGTGGAGACACAGGGCATGCTGCAACAAGCTGAATTATTTTAGAAATAAAATGCCTTTCTAATGGAATGAGTATAAAGAGTTAATAAAGCTGTGACCGATCCTCACCCATCCAGTTGTAAGAGTTACATTATTGTATTGTCAAGGAAATGGGGGCAGTAGGGGGCTGAGTGTCTGGGTTTGGTTGGAGGTCCCCACAGTCTGCCTAGGCTAGATGCATTTAAAAATTCTTATTAGATACACAGGCGGTGCAGATTGCTTCGCAGCTGGGCTACTACGCCCAAAGTATTGCCTAGGCTAGATGCAGTTAAAAATTCTACGCTGACTAGCAGACACTGAAGCTTTGGAGCAGACCTCTGAGTAAACAGCTCTTCAGACTCAACCATCTGTGTTACCCCAAACCATAGTGTATGTAGTTTCTTACAGTTAAAAGGGGGGGGGGAGGCGACCCAACCCACCTGAAATTGACGATGCCAACGTCACGTAAAACACAGCAAGGGGACTCCAAAAAGAGTCTCCATTTTTTCCAAAAATTGTGGCACAGACACCACTTAAGTGGCATCAATTGCTCCAGAGTTGCTTAAAACGGTTGGTGAGGTGATTTTACCAAATCCTCAAGCTTTTAGTCTCCCCAGGATGACACAGGGGTCGAAAAGTCCTTGCGGATCCATGATTTGTTCATCTTTATGAACGTGAGTCTGTCTACATTCTCAGTGGACAGCCGCGTGCGCTTATCTGTCAGCACACCACCAGCAGCGCTGAACACACTTTCAGAGAGAACGCTGGCTGCAGGGCATGACAAGATCTCCAAGGCGTGATTGGCGAGCTCCTGACATTTTTCCAGATGGGAATCCCAAAATGAGCAAGGGTCCAGTGACACAGTCATGGCTTCGATGTTCACTTGGAGATACTCCTGTACCATCCTCTCTAGGCGTTGACTATGTGTCAGACTTCTTGTCTCCTGTGGCCTTGCAAAGGATGGTCTAAAAAAGTGGTGAAACGATTCCACAAAATTGCTGTTACCAGCAGATACTGTGTTACTGTTACGGTTTGAGTGATGAAGACTCCACAGTCCCACGGTTTGCAAGTTAGAACTGTGAGATTCACTACGTGCACCACTGGTGTTTTGTGGAAAAGCACATGTAAGTTTCTGCAACCGCCTCTGCTGATACTCCTGCATGCATGAATCCCTGTCTATAGCAGGAATTATTTCGGCAAATTTACTTTTGTACTGGGGATCTAAGAGTGTGGCAACCCAGTAGTCGGGATTACTTCGAATTCTGACAATCCAAGGGTCATGTTGTCGGTAGTGCAGCAAGAAGGCACTCATGTGTCTTGTGCATCCAGGAGGACCAAGTCCTTGTTGTGTTGGTAGCGAGGTAAGAATCATGCTTCCTTCCTCTGCCCTCTCCCCCCAACCTCACACAACAGAAATGTGATCAAGGTCTCCCTCATCTGATGAGTCTTACATGTCCATCGATAGTTCGTCCTCCACTTCTTCCTCGGCTCCTGCACCTTCCTCAACAGTTTGGCTGCTACCATGCGCCCTGGTTAATCCCTCTCCCCCACCCTCCCATGTCTGCCGCCTTGGTGCTGCCGACCGTCTGGACCTTGGAGATGTTATCCCTTCCGCATACGACTCCTCCTCTACTTCCTCCACCTCCTCTTGTCCCACCACCTGACTCTGAATTCTGTTTAAGGTGTGCTCCAGCATGTAAATCACCGGAATAGTCATGCTGATAATGGCATCGTCAGCA
Source organism: Phyllobates terribilis (assembly GCF_046119375.1). Lineage (NCBI taxonomy): Eukaryota > Metazoa > Chordata > Amphibia > Anura > Dendrobatidae > Phyllobates > Phyllobates terribilis. The sequence goes on along the minus strand of NW_027362762.1, from coordinate 119,440,452 downwards.
CTAAACATCTTCGTCGCCATTTCAAAACCGTGCAGAAGGGTGTGTGGCGCCCCTGAGGGTTCAGTCGCCACAGAGTTACTGCATCTCACCCAGAGGTGTGGTATCTCACCCTCAGGTAAGGAAGGAGTATGGCTCGGGACCCTAACACCTGCATCCAACAACTACCCGCAGTGGAGGTAGGGCGAGATTGCTCCTAAGGGAGAGCACAGTCCCAGGTCCCTAGCTGGCGGGAGGGTCCTATGTAGTGGGTGTGTGTGGAGAAAGTAGCTTAGGGGAGCACATGACAGGCAGAGTATAAATAGGAAGCCATCTTAGAAAGAGCAAGCCAGTCAGAGGAGGAAAAGTGACAGGAGCAGAGGCTCTGCATGAGCTCTGCTCCGGAGGCGGGCCTAGCCTGGGAGGCCCAGGACTGAAGGAGAGAAGAGAGGAGTGGGAGCAGGAAGGCTCCAGGAACCAAAGTGACCCTAGGGGTATGGGCCGTGCAGAAAGCCACCCGTACGCCCGCTGCTACCAGGAGGTAGAGCGGTCAGGCCAGATAAGGGGAACTGGTCCCTCAACTAGCGGAGAAACAGCAAGGCTAAACTAGAAACCGGAGGCTGCAGCATTTCATGTACTGCAGGCCAAAGTCCACACCAGTCTCACTAAGAAGTTAGCCACATAGGACCCAAGGGACGGAACACACGTCGCCCGCCAAGGCCCGAGGATACCGGATAGAAGTGTCACTGGGTGAGAGGTGCAGGGAGAAGGCCAGAGAAAGGACACACAGAAGGGAGTCCTGCTAAGTACTCCGGAGCTATCTGGGGGTGGACTGAACCCCTCACTGAGTACGCACAGCACGACGGGGGAGATTGCTCTGGTACCTGTAATCTGGACTGCAACAACTGTGAGTAAAGATCTTGGGACTGCATCACACGGACTCTGTGTTCATTTCTGACTCCCAGCACTACAACCACCATCATCCACCCACACTGCCCTGTAGCTACACTCTTCCTGTGAGGAGTAATAATACCATTGCTGCAAAACCACCAACTTCAGAGGACTGTTCCGCAGCGGTGGCCCCTTTGGCCGCACTCCATAGGTGGCGTAGTCGGACATTATAAAACCCATATATACAAATTACCCTTGGATTGACCGCCCAGGGTCCCGGACCGGGTCACCGCCACAGTGACTACAACCCCCAGCGTCTACCGGCCTGGTTCTGGGTACCCCACGGCCCAGGGGGCGAGTCAACTTCATAGGTCCCTGATCTGAGACCACACTTGCAACTTGATTTGCCCCACCTCTGGTTCTCGTTCGCCCAGGCTTTACATCAGAACGTATTGCACCAAGGCTTGTCGGTGCTGCCACAGTCGCTGCAACATGTGCAGAGTTGAATTCCACCGTGTCGGCACATCGCATTTCAGCCGGTAAATTGGCAGGCCCAACGACTTCTGTAGAGATGTAAGTCGTTGAGCTGCGAGATGCGAACAGCGGAAGTGAGCTCACAGCGACCGTGCCCTCTGCAGAAGGCCATCTAGTCCGGGATAGTGGGCTAAAAATTGCTGGACAACCAGGTTCAACACGTGAGCCATATAAGGCACGTGTGTGACATTGCCCCGGCAAAGGGCCGCACCCAGGTTTGCAGCATTGTTGCACATGGCCTTCCCTGGTTGCAGGTCCAGTGGAGACAACCATTCATGAAACTGGGTCTCCAGAGCTGACCACAACTCCTCAGCTGTGTGACTCACATTTCCCAGACATTTCAAAGTAAAAACCGCCTGATGCCGTTGAGCCCTGCTGCCAGCTTAGTAAGGAGGTGTGCAAGATTCCTTCTGCGCAGTTAGAAAGTGGGTGGCATTACCAGACAGGCTTTGGGTGCAGGTGGAGGACCGAGAGGAGGTTGAGGAGGCAGAAGCAGTGGAGGAACTTCTAGATAAAGAGGATTGACGTACAACTCGTGGGGATGGCAAGACTTTGACAGCAGCCCCGTGTCCTGCTGTCACCATAGTTGCCCAGTCAGCGACATGTAATGCCCCTGTCCATGCCTACTCGTCCAAGTGTCTGTGGTGAAATGCACCCTGTCACACACAGAGTTTCTCAAAGAAGCGGTGATGTTGTGTGCGACATGCTGGTGGAGCGCAGGCACACCTTTCTTTGAGAAGTAGTGCCGACTGGGCATCTGGTACTGGGGCACTGCGACGGACATAAGGTCTCGAAAATCCTCTGTGTCCACCAGGCGGAAAGGCAACATTTCTGTAGCCAACAGCTTGCAGATGGTGAAATTCAACCTCAGCTTTGTCATGGCTAGGAGGAAATGATCTTTTACTTGTCCACATCTGAGGGACCGAGGGCTGGCTGTTGTGCTTAGACGGGGTTGAGTAGGGTGTCCCCAGCAAACTGCCGGTCTGTGAGGAAGATGCAGGCGGAAAAGTTAGGTTGCCTTGATCCAAAGGTGGTGCTCTCGATGTCGGAGAGCGCTCAACACCAGCTGGTGTTTCCACTTCCAAATGAAATGATGACCTGCCAATCACACTGGCTGTTGTGGGTAAAGAGGTGGCAGGTCTGCGTCCAAAAACATGTGTGACTGCTGTCCCCCCAGTCACAGAGGATGAAGAGGCCGCGGATGCACAAGATGGGGCAGACGGTGGTTGGCCCGGCCCGCTAGGCCGCATTGTAGCACAGTGAGCTTCCCACTGCAACTTAAGCTTCATATCTATGTGACGGTTCATGCATGAAGTACTCAAACTATGGATTTTTTGGCCTCTACTTAGCTTTTGGTGACAAATATTACAGATAACACGAGTTGGGTCATCCTTATTGATCTGAAAAAATGCCCAGGCTATGCAAGGCTTAGAGCCCATGCGACCTGAAGAGCCACTATGACTTATGGTCAGAGGCAGAGTTGTGGTTGAGGATGCAGTTGTTGACGTGCTTCCAGTACTCCGTCTCTGTCCAGGAAGGCGCAACCTAACCTCATCGTCAATAGCATCTGTGACGCCCAGCTGCGCTTGGTATCACAGATCCTAGAAGAGTGCATTGATGGAATCCTCCACAAGAGGCCCCCATAAACATTCACACATCTCCACCTTCCACCTCAGACCAGCAGAGGGAGCCCATTAGGGATATAAATAGGGAAGGTGGAGCTAGGCAGTTCAGTTCCTCTGAAGAGTTCCTGCAGTAGAGAAGCCTAAGAGAGGTCAGTCTGCAGTGGAGCTCAGTCTAGTCTAGAGAACTCAGTTAATAGTTCAGCAGTGGAGCACGAGGCTCCTGCTAGCTAGATTCAGGGAGCCCAGTTAGAGCTTAAGGTGTGCCGGCGCCATAAAATCGGTGAAGCGCGGCAAGCTGTCGTTAGTGTGTATAGCCTAGTGAGGGCCCGAGTAGGCCAAAGGCGAGTGGAGAGTTAGTACATAGGGGGCAGAGGAGCTTAACCAGCTCACCCCAAAGCATTTACCGGACACCGGATCCGAGCTTAAAGGGATCTCTATGACCCAGTAAGGCATAACCGGAATCCCTGGAGAACTACAAGTCACAGGATCGCTAAGGTGCTGATACGTAACAGAGCCAGGAGACGCTTAGGCCCCGCATACTGGGAGCGTGAACTCCAAGACAAGGCCCTACCACAAGGTCAGCCAGCGCAGGACAGAGACAAAGTTAGGCCTAGCTCCAGGCAGGTCAGAAACTTACTACGCAGAGGCAAGAAACAGGAGGCCTTACACCCGCTCATTGGGGAGGATCCTGATATGCACCCTTCACCCTACAGTGCTCAGGGATGTGCCTGAATTTCCACCAGTAAAAGGTACTGAAGTGACTACCGTGTTCGTTCCCGTTCTTGCTCTGACCCAGCTGGGTCTCGCCTGTCCTGCATTCCCCCTGCATACGCTTTTCTGAGGCCTAGCTCCACCTGTGGGGAGCTATACCATCGAGCTGCCTTATCACCGGCCTCAGTGGACTGCTGCAGCGCTGGTGCTTCTCACCAGATACCACAGGTGGCGTCACGAACTCTTATAAAATTAACAATTATCCATTCTTTTAAAGAGTGACGGCAGGGTACGGGCCCGGGAGCCGACCACCGCGACATCCCCAAGGCCAGGCAAAGGCCCGGGTACCGAGTCATCCCCATCCCCTGGGCTAGTCACATCCTCCTCCACCTCCTCTGCTGACCTCATCGACTGGCTGACTGTGGGTTGACAGTAAGTGGGATCTCCAACCTCGTCATCATCACCCTGTGTGTTCTCACACCCGTCATCCTCAGAGCCAACCTCTTCCTGCCCTGACCAAAAAGTCAAGTTGTCGCTCCAATCAGGTATTTGAGTCTCATCATCGTCTTCATCATTGTCTCCACCAACAGGAGTCACAGTTTGGGAAGGAGGGTCTACATTATGCTCAGAACCTTCTTCATCTGGTCCTGGATCCGACTCATAAAGATTCTGGGCATCAGTGCAGATCATTTCCTCGTCTGGATTAACAGAAGCTCTGGAGCAGACCTCCGTTTCACAGGCTATAGTATGAGTAAACAGCTGTGCAGACTCAACCATCTGTGTTACCCCATACTCAGACGGGCAGCTGGAGACTTGGGAGCTGTGAGAAAGCAAGAGCAATTGGGGTGACACCTCTGAGGACTGGAGTATTTGTGATGTTGAAGTTGAGGTGGAGGAGAGCCCACTTGAAGAAGCACTTGATATCCATTGAAGCACCTGCTGTTTTTGTGCCTCATCTGGAATTTGTAGCGATGGGCGTGTCCGTAAGAAAGGGATCGTATCACATTGTCCACGAAAAGAAGTAGACATCTTAGTTTGGCTGGAAGATGGTCTTTCTTCTGCAGATGTTACCCCCCCCACCGCGGGGGGGGGGGCTCGACCCACCAGCGGACAGGCACCAGTATTGGGAGAGGGGGGCTGGCCGTCAGGGTCCACCGCGGCTCTGGCACAAACCCGGCGACACAGAGGTCGCACGGGCAGGAACGGACTGGCCGTGTCGGCTTGGCACTCCAGCGTAGTCCCTCTGCCCGCTCGCGCCCGTAACCTCAAAGGGATGCGCAAGCGGCTTTTCTTCCCAGGGCTGTTCCCCGCCCAGCAGGAACGTGGGGGAGCTCAGGTCGGCCTTCCACTGTACTCCCTTACCTCCCTCGCCCTCTTTCCTTCTTCCGTTCTCCATCTAACCCCTCAGCTCTGTGGTGTCCGCTCTCCCTCCAGCTCTCTCCTTCTCACAGGTGGACTACCGCGTGTATTCACACTGTGGCGAATCTTTTGGGCCCAGGCATAACAAGTTGTCGAGGTAATGGATAATATGTGCCCCCTTAGAAACGTCCATTACAACCCATTCGAGGAAGCAACTAAATGCCTCAAATAGTGAGCAGGATCTGGACCACCCCATGGGCAAACAGTGATCTATATAGTATGCTCCTTCCCAGAAGCAGCCCAATAGGTGGACACTATTCGTAGGCACAGGTCGTAAGTAACCGGAACGCCGCATCAATGTCTGTTTTGGCCATTAGGGTGACCCTTCCCAACTTCTTGATCCGCCTGATTGCCTTGTCAAATGATGTACAGTATATACTACTGTACTTGGTTCCACGTCGATGTTGTCATTTACTGACCTGCCCCTTGGATATGACAAATAGTGGATTAGTCCGAATGTATTGGGTTCCGTTTTTGGCACAACTCACAACGGGGATACCACTACGTCTTGTAAGGAAAGTGTTCTGAATGGAACCGCCATTCTACCTAAAGATATTTCTTTTTTTAATTTTCTTGTCACGACGTCTGGGTGTTGGTAGGCTGATTTTAGATTTTTACTCCAGCCTTTCTTGATTTTAGAAGGGCATGACATGCCTATATCTGTGTCTCCCCCTCCTTTTACTCCTCCACCTCTTTTCTTTTCGCATGACTATATGTACTTGTCACTTTTCCATGTGTTAGTTGTGTCTTCTGAGCAGTTTGTCAGCTTTTGGACACCTTTGAAGTGTTTTCTATGTGTTTTCTATGTGTTTCTATGTGTTTTTGTTTGCCTGCCATTGGTTTTAACGGTGTTCGAAGGTGTTCGACGAACAGTTCGGCGAACATACGGGTGTTCGACGAACCGAACCGAACTCGAACACTACGGGGGTGGCTCAACACTACTACAAACATCATTGCAATTATCACATAATTGCCTGCAGGAGCCTGAAATTTATTTAATAGCCAATTTTTATGTTAAGCTCCCTTTAAATAGGTTTTCCGGGCTGAGAAGTAAAGTCTGCAGTTGCAGACTATCAATTGTGACAGTACAGTGTAACGATTCCTCTGTGCTCCTTGTGCAGGTGGGCAGTCACATGCCAGCTAGATTCTCATGCTCTTCTCTCAAGAGAACCTTGAGAGAAGTGAAGGGCAGTCTTATCGGCATGTAAATGCAACTATGCAAATTGCGTACATGGAGTCACTGGATAGTCCACTTACAGTACAGACCAAAAGTTTGGACACACCTTCTCATTTAAAGATTTTTCTGTATTTTCATAACTTTGAAAATTGTACCTTCACACTGAGGCATCAAAACTATGAATTAACACATGTGGAATTATATACTTAACAAAAAAGTGTGAAACAACTGAAAATATGTCTTATATTCTAGGTTCTTCAAAGTAGCCACCTTTTGCTTTGATTACTGCTTTGCACACTCTTGGCATTCTCTTGATGAGCTTCAAGAGGTAGTCACCGGAAATGGTTTTCACTTCACAGGTGTGCCCTGTCAGGTTTAATAAGTGGGATTTCTTGCCTTATAAATGGGGTTGGGACCATCAGTTGTGTTGTGCAGAAGTCTGGTGGATACACAGCTGATAGTCCTTCTGAATAGACTGTTAGAATTTGTATTATGGCAAGAAAAAAGCAGCTAAGTGAAGAAAAACGAATGGCCATCATTACTTTAAGAAATGAAGGTCAGTCAGTGCGAAAAATTGGGAAAACTTTGAAAGTGTCCCCAAGTGCAGTTGCAAAAACCATCAAGCGCTACAAAGAAACTGGCTCACATGAGGACCGCCCCAGGAAAGGAAGACCAAGAGTCACCTCTGCTTCTGAGGATAAGTTTATCCGAGTCACCAGATTCAGAAATCGCAGGTTAACAGCAGCTCAGATTAGAGACCAGGTCAATGCCACACAGAGTTCTAGCAGCAGACACATCTCTACAAGAACTGTTAAGAGGAGACTTTGTGCAGCAGGTCTTCATGGTAAAATAGCTGCTAGGAAACCACTGCTAAGGACAGGCAACAAGCAGAAGAGACTTGTTTGGGCTAAAGAACACAAGGAATGGACATTAGACCAGTGAAAATCTGTGCTTTGGTCTGATGAGTCCAAATTTGAGATCTTTGGTTCCAACCACCGTGTCTTTGTGCGACGCAGAAAAGGTGAACGGATGGACTCTACATGCCTGGTTCCCACCGTGAAGCATGGAGGAGGAGGTGTGATGGTGTGGGGGTGCTTTGCTGGTGACACTGTTGGGGATTTATTCAAAATTGAAGACATACTGAACCAGCATGGCTACCACAGCATCTTGCAGCGGCATGCTATTCCATCCGGTTTGCATTTAGTTGGACCATCATTTATTTTTCAACAGGACAATGACCCCAAACACACCTCCAGGCTGTGTAAGGGCTATTTGACCAAGAAGGAGAGTGATGGGGTGCTACGCCAGATGACCTGGCCTCCACAGTCACCAGACCTGAACCCAATCGAGATGGTTTGGGGTGAGCTGGACCGCAGAGTGAAGGCAAAAGGGCCAACAAGTGCTAAGCATCTCTGGGAACTCCTTCAAGATTGTTGGAAAACCATTTCCGGTAACTACCTTATGAAGCTCATCAAGAGAATGCCAAGAGTTTGCAAAGCAGTCATCAAAGCAAAAGGTGGCTACTTTGAAGAACCTAGAATATAAGACATATTTTCAGTTGTTTCACACTTTTTTGTTAAGTATATAATTCCACATGTGTTAATTCATAGTTTTGATGCCTTCAGTGTGAATGTACAATTTTAATAGTCATGAAAATACAGAAAAATCTTTTAATGAGGTGTGTCCAAACTTTTGGTCTGTACTGTACATGGGAAACCTTGCACACTGTCATGATTTGGCAGCTTGCAGTTATATAGAGCAACTACAGACAGCTTCTTAGCTTGGAAACCCCATTAAAACATTTGGAGGCAAAGCCTATTGTTATGGAGCCCCCCACAGTCTGGAACACATTATCTGGATTAGCCAGAGAGATATCATCACTGTATCCATTTTAAATAAGACTCAAAGTGCTCCTATTCAGTTTGGTGTTTAAGACAAATAACGCACTCACCTTCTGAATAGGACATTACACCAAACTGATTCATTTACTGTCCAATTTCGCTCTCAGTCCATTGTGAGAAAAGCTCAATACAAATGTCTGTTATTGTTGTGTCTGTTCAGTATAAGGTCTCATCTAAAAAAAAGCCACTTTGATCAAAATGTGCACTAAGAACCTCACGTTCTTGTAGTAACAATGGTGGAATTCATGTATTCATATTCAGTGTTTGCTGTTTAAAAAATTTAGCCAACAGGAATTCCTGGGAGATTTCAGCTCTTAAATCAGATAGCTCTTAAAGTGTATTGTTTTTATTCACTTACCCACAATTATTCAAGTTTGAGACAGAGCTGATTTGATGCCATTTCTGAACCAGACTCTGAATACAATGTTTACCTGCTGGTTTTGTTCGTGGGTACTTGTCAGCGAAGGCCTCTGTATTTCCTTAAAGAGGTTGTCCACTACTATATATAATGCCACCATCGATTTAAAGAGTAGAAATAAGTGGTTTTGTAAAAACTTTGTGTTGTGATTTTTGCCTAGGAGCGGCGCTATCGCTGACCACTCACTAGGTATCATGTGACCCCAATGTTTACCTGCTGGTTTTGTTCCTGGGTACTTGTCAGCGAAGGCCTCTTGCATTTCCTTAAAGAGGTTGTCCACTGCTATACATGATTCCCCCATCGATTTAAAGAGTGGAAATAAGTGTTTTTGTAAAAACTTTGTGTTGTGATTTTTGCCTGGGAGCGGCGCTATCGCTGACCACTCACTAGGCATCACGTGACCCCCGGCTGCTGCCGGCTCTGACATCCGCTGATGTCACATCAAGTTCCGGCTGTGGTTTCCCCGCACGTCACAGTCCAGCATCCACCGCGCACTTTCCCAAAGAATGCAGAGGAGAGGGAAAGCGCGCGGTGGATGCTGGGCAGTGACGTGCTGTGGAGCCCCGCCCACAGCCCATCAATCAGGGGGGAGCACGTCACTGGGTCACCCCCGGCTGTAGCCAGAACTTGATGTGACATCAGCGAATGTCAGAGCCAGCTGCAGCCGTGGTTCGGTGATGCCCAGTGAACTGTCAGCAATAGCGCCGCTCACAGGCAAGAATGACAACACAAGGTAATTACAAAAACACTTGTTTCCACGCTTTAAATCGATGGGGGCATTATGTATATTAGTGGACAACCTCTTTAGTCGAGCTGCTTTCAACAATCACTATTTGCTGTTCCAGGGAGAACACCATCATTCTGATAACGATGTGCACAGAAGGACTGAAGCGGAAGGCAAAATAAAGCCGGAACGCTGCCCACAGGGTGACACCATGGTGCCAAACGGAGAGCAATGGGCTACTGCCTTCTCCAAAGAGCATGGCACTGGTATTGGAGGTGGGCTACTTTTCCAAGGGCCACCATGTATTATCAGCTGTAAGGCTGCGTGCCCACTATGCGTTTTTCAAGCGTTTTTGCCATGGAATTTCTGCAGCGAAAACACTTAAAAAACGCTTGATAATACGTGCCCCATGGTCCCCAACGATAATCCGCATGTGCTGTGCACATGCTGCGGAAATTTCCGCTGCAGATTATCATTGCGGAAAAATGCGCAGCATCTCCATTAATTTTGCGGACACGCAGCGTAATCGCCGCCATTGACTTGCATTGGACCGCATGACATCCGCATCACTGCATCTGCACATGCGGATATCACACGGTTCAATCTGCGGATGGTACCCAGGTCTGGAGGAGAGGAGACTCTCATCCAGACCTGGGTACCATAGAACCTGTAAAAAAAAGAATTTAAAATAAAAAATAAAGATTATACTTACCTTCCGATGTCCTCCCGGTGTTTTCTCCCCTCCATCTGGTCTGCTGTATGGGTCGCGGTGTTGTGAAGGACCTGCCATGACGTCATTGAGTCATGTGACCTGATAACACTGCGAGCCGCCCAGGACATCGGACGCAGCAGAGAAAACATCGGGAGGACATCAGAAGGTAAGTATAATCTTTTTTTTAATTTTTACCATTCTTATTCTTTTTTTTTTAGCTAACTTGGTCACACTACTATAAATCCATGCCTGTTGTATGGATTTATATAGTGTGACCAAGTTGTCAAGCACTTTTCCAAGTGATGCTAAAATCGCTTGGAAAAGCGCTTGATAACCCGCATGCAGAAATGCATGCAAAAACGCTTGACAAACGCTTCTACCTGGCAGGAAAAACGCATGTAAAATCCGCATGCGTTTTTCCTGCCAGGGAGAAGTGGAAAAAATATGCAGCATTTCTGCATCGTGGACACTAAGGCTATGTGCCCACGTTGCATTTATGAAGCAGAAAATTTCTGCTTCATTTCTGCAAGTCCTCTCCCGGAAAAACGCATGCGGAATTCCGCACGCGTTTATCGCGCATTTTTCGCGCGTTTATCACGCGTTTTCCACATGCGGAATTGCCTTGCGTTTTTTATGCATTGGACAAAGGCAATTCTGCTTGCGGAAACGCAAAATTAAATGACATGCTGCGGATTTTTGAACGCAGCATAAACGCTGCGGAAAAATCCGCAGCATGTGCATAGAACTTGCGGAATCCCATTGGGGACCATGGGGTGCGGGTTACCAAGCGTTTTACAAGCGTTTCCGCTGCGGAAATTCCGCATCAAAAACGCTTGAAAAACACTACGTGGGCACACAGCCTAAGGCTATGTGCCCACGTTGCATTTATGAAGCAGAAAATTTCTGCTTCATTTCTGCAAGTCCTCTCCCGGAAAAACGCATGCGGAATTCCGCACGCGTTTATCGCGCATTTTTCGCGTGTTTATCACGCGTTTTCCACATGCGGAATTGCCTTGCGTTTTTTATGCATTGGACAAGGCAATTCTGCTTGCGGAAACGCAAAATTAAATGACATGCTGCGGATTTTTGAACGCAGCATAAACGCTGCGGAAAAATCCGCAGCATGGGCATTGACATTGCGGAATGCCATTGGGGACCATGGGGTGCGGATATACATGCGTTTTTCAAGCGTTTACGCTGCGGAAATTCCGCAGCATATACGCTTGAAAAACGCTACGTGGGCACACAGCCTTAGCCTAACTCAGGATTAGTATAATATATAGTAAATACACCGCGTGCAGAATTATTAGGCAAATGCGTATTTTGATCACTTCGATACTTTTTATACACGTTGTCCTACTCCAAGCTGCATAGGCTTGAGAGCCAACTACCAATTAAGTAAATCTGGTGATGTGCATCTCTGTAATGAGGAGAGGTGTTGTCTAATGACATTAAGACCCTATATAAGGTGTGCTTAATTATTAGGCAACTTCCTTTCCTTTGGCAAAATGGGTCAGAAGAGAGATTTGACGGGCTCTGAAAAGTCCAAAATTGTGAGATGTCTTGCAGAGGGATGCAGCAGTCTTGAAATTTCCAAACTTTTGAAGCGTGATCACCGAACAATCAAGCGTTTCATGGCAAATAGCCAACAGGGTCGCAAGAAGCGTGTTGGCCAAAAAAGGCGCAAAATAACTGCCCATGAATTGAGGAAAATCAAGCGTGAAGCTGCCAAGATGCCATTCGTCACTAGTTTTGCCATATTTCAGAGCTGCAACGTTACTGGAGTATCAAAAAGCACAAAGTGTGCGATACTCAGGGACATGGCCAAGGTAAGGAAGGCTGAAAAACGACCACCTTTGAACAAGAAACATAAGATAAAACATCAAGAATGGGCCAAGAAATATCTTAAGACTGATTTTTCAAAGGTTTTATGGACTGATGAAATGAGAGTGACTCTTGATGGGCCAGATGGATGGGCCAGAGGCTGGATCAATAAAGGGCAGAGAGCTCCAGTCCGACTCAGACGCCAGCAAGGTTGAGGTGGGGTACTGGTATGGGCTTGTATCATCAAAGATGAACTTGTGGGACCTTTTCAGGTTGAGGATGGAGTGAAGCTCAACTCCCAGACCTAATGCCAGTTTCTGGAAGACAACTTCTTCAAGCAGTGGTACAGGAAGAAGTCGGTATCGTTCAAGAAAAAGATGATTTTCATGCAGGACAATGCTCCATCACATGCATCCAACTACTCCACAGCGTGGCTGGCCAGTAAAGGTCTAAAAGAAGAAAAAATAATGACATGGCCCCCTTGTTCACCTGATCTGAACCCCATAGAGAACCTGTGGTCCATCATAAAATGTGAGATCTACAGGGAGAGAAAACAGTACACCTCTCGGAGCAGTGTCTGGGAGGCTGTGGTGGCTGCTGCACGCAATGTTGATCGAAAACAGATCAAGCAACTGACAGAATCTATGGATGGAAGGCTGTTGAGTGTCATCATAAAGAAAGGTGGGTATACTGATCCCTATTTTTTTTTGTTTTTGTTTTTGCATGGCAGAAATGTTTATTTCTAAATTTTATGCACTGATGTTTACCTGGTGAAAAGAAACAAGTGAGATGGGATTATATTTGGTTTTTATTAAGTTGCCTAATAATTCTGCACAGTAATAGTTACCTGCACAAACAGATATCCTCCTAAAATAGCCAAATCTAAAAAAATCCCACTCCAACTTACAAAATATTAAGCATGGATATTTATGAGTCTTTTGGGTTGATTGAGAACATAGTTGTTGATCAATAATAAAAATAATCCTCTAAAATACAACTTGCCTAATAATTCTGCACACAGTGTAAATGCAATGTATTGAAAAAGTTACTCAACTTTTAAGTAAATCAATTTGTACACATACATATCTTTTGAACATAAAGTTACATAAATGTCCGTCACTTAAATTGTATTTTCTGGAGTTGAATGGCTTCCTGTGGAACTTTATATATAAACCATGTTTAAATGTACTTACTTCATGATAAACTGACCTCAAGGAAGAGGCTTCCGGAAAATGGTCACTGATTTTACGCAGCTCTCGGCTTATTCTTAGCCCTTCGTTTGATGTTTAATACTTCAGGAGCACATTACATGTTTCACTGCACGTAAATGGACATCATAGTCATGTTTAGGGGCGCTTACAGGTTTAATCCCCTTCCAACTTGCGTATCACTGGCAGGCTGACGTAAAAATTGATTTGGAGAAAACTCTAGCTACTTTAACAATATATTATGAAAATTAAATGGGGTCTATAGGGAATGTTTCTCCGAACTAACATAAGGAGACATATGAGTCAAGCAATGCTCCTCTGGAAATTTGTCTATGCAAATATTCTCTTCAGAGCATAAGAGGACTAGAGCTACCTGTTAAGAGTAGCAATCCTAAAATTCAATATCAACCCATTAACGAGCCTTGCCACATGACTTAGCATAAGAAGCCAGGCCAAAAACTCCATTTGCAGACACATGTATCAGGATGTTTTGCCCTTCATCAGTGCAGAGTAGGAGGTCTGATAAGGTTGGGTGAGAGGTCTCTGACACATGGTCTAGGGGATGAAGATTCTCTTGCGGATAATGGCAAGTGGGCATAAGAAAACTTATAGACCTTGTAATAGCACATCATTTCTCAATAACACCAAACTAGCAGTGAAACGAACCATTTTACCACTGTAGGCCACCAAAGATCTATACATTAAAGGGAACCAGACAAGAGATTCATGCTGCCTATGCTATGCTGCGGCGTTTTAGAGAAAGCATACTGTGAAAAGCCAGTTAGGGACATTACATCTCGGGTGACTAGTCTGCTGCGGTCCCGGTCCCTGGCCGGCATTTCCTTGCCTCACTCCCATATGCTGACATTTCTCTCCCTATACATACACATAGAGATAAACTACTCTGAGGGTCTGAAGGAGGGGTGGGGAGAGGCTGCTGGGGACAGGACTTTTGGACACGTTATCTGAGAAACATAGTCCCTGGACAGCTGTTCAAAGTATATTTTCTCTGAAATGCTGGAAAATTTCATAATAAAACTTATATGACTGCATAAGGCAGCCAGGCTCTGATTAATGCTGCCTGTGGTCCGGGCGCATGAATCTCCTGTTACATTCCCTTTAACCACTTTACGGTCCAAGGCCACCACAGATTATATAAAATAAAACAAAGACAGAAACATAATACGCAAATACCCTGCAATAAATAAACAGCAATAGTGCATGAAAATAATATAGGGTACTTAGTTAACATAATTTTTATCAAAATAATGCAAAATCCATCCCACCACGTCACGGTGACACAAGACATCTTGCTCTCCATGTCTGTGTGTCCACTAGCTGGGCTCACTCTCTCAGCCCTTATCCACATGCATGTCACTTGACAAACGGTAAGGTTTTAAATATTAGGGTTAGGACTGTCCGAAATAGGGTCACCGTGACTAGGTGGGGTGGCTTTTGCATTATTTTGATCAAAATTATGTTAACTAAGTACCCTATTGCACTATTGCTGTTTATTTATTGCAGGGCATTTGCGTATTATATTTCTGTATTTGTTTTTTTCTCTTAGTGGCCATGTGTGAACATGTTCTTACATGCTGCGTGCACACCAATTTATAACCCAGTTCATTTTTTTAGCTTTTTTCACCACAGATTATATGTTTACTCTCAGCCGGCAGTGTTGGATATGGGTGCCACTCAGCTGGCAGGTGTCACTCAGCTGGCACTGTCTATACAGGGCTCTCTTCTGGTAATAATGTTTATGAGTTATCTTTATGTGCATGGTGTACTCGGTCAGTGCTGTTTAGGGGTGGAACTGTTATGATAGCACAATTAATAGGAGTTTCAAAGTCATTAAGTGATCTCTGGCTATTGTTATAGGGAGTGAATTATTTATGCACTGTATACAGGCTTTATTTATGTATACAATATGGCAATCCTATTTATGTGTATTGCATGGTAGCATTAGTTAAAGCATCAGTGCATTAGGTACAGATGTAGCAAGTCTCATCTGGACTTGCATAGCGCGCAACACTTTTAGCACTGTCCTTTAATTTCTAATGCAGACTTTCCCAGTAACAATGCATAAGGGGTATATCTCCCATGTTATGTCGTTGGGGAGATGATGCTGCACCTTGTAAATACTAGATTTGAGAGATCAGATGCCACCTTTGCATTGTGACGATCATCTATTCTTTTTGCTATACAATGAAGCTACACAGTGAAGCATGGTGGTGGCTAGATGATGCTCTGGGACTGCTTTGCTTCCTCTTCTAAAAGAAACCTGTAGTGTATGGAGGGCAAGATGGATTTAATCAAGTATCACGTTATCCTATGAGAAAACATCATGCCTTCTTTGAGGAAGCTGAACCTCCTGCCTTCCAATCGGACAATGTTCCAAAGCATACCTCAAAATCCACCAAGGCTTGGTTTCAGAAGTTCTGTTAGATTCTGGAGTGGTTGTCACAGTCACCTGACTTGAATCCTGTAGAAAACTGTTAGTAGGATTTGAAGAAGGTGGTTGAGGTATGCAAATTCAAGAATATTAGTAAACTGGAGGACATTGCCCACGAGGAATGGGCTAAGCTTTCTGAGGAACACTGCCAGAAGATGGAGTTTGAATATGAATCCTGTTTGCAGAAGGTCTCTACTAAGGGGCTCTACAAATTACTTAAGACACTTGTCATGGAGGGGATTGAATATTTCTGAGACTGCAGTCGTTATTAAAAGTGGCATTTTGTATAGAATTTGGAGAAATAACTTTATGTTGTATGTTGAGCTATTTAAATTTTTCTTGTTTGATTGGTTTATTTCAAATAGCAGAAAGTTTGTAAGTTTTGCAAATAAACCTAATTTACATTCATTATTTTGACTACAACTATACGAGTTATGTGTATTACTAGCTTACCTTAGTCACACATTATTTGCCTTTGTTAACGGAGAATAACAAATTCAGCTATGCTGCCCCTGCGGGTGTGAAATATTGTTCCTTTGTCTGTGATTTTTTAATGAAAGTTTGATGTTCAGCAATATAACAAGACATAGACAGAAAGCTAAAATTACCTCCATGCTGCAGCTTTACAAAATGCTCTGCGAAACCCCATTACAATAAAATCCATTATCACACAAGCTTAGTAAAGCTGGTTTTTACATGCTGTTTGGAGAGGTATCTTAATGTATTCAGGTTTTTGGCTGTGTGAAGATGTACGCTGCCTCTGACATATATCATTAGTGACCTTTCCACTAATATCATGTCTGCACATTGCTGTCTGCAGGATCTGCTCTCAGCACATTCCACTGCTATAGTGGTAACCAATTGTAGGCTTATCGAGATACTTATAAATTGTATTTTGTAGTCTAGACTTTCCCAACATGAGGACAGCCACTGAAAATGCCACCTTACCATGGGGAAATGTCACAATTTGTGAAAACAAAAAATAATTACATTTTATTCTTCACAAAACTTGAATTGGAGAAAATAATTAAAAATGTCAATATATAAAAACATAAAGAGTATGCGTACATTGTAAGGAAGCAGGAGGTAAAGTCCTGGATGGAACATATGCGTCACCGAGGTGGCTGGCCTCGGTGATGTAAGTCCAGGAAGAGAATACACCAATAATGGTAAGTTACTGAGAGGATTTTTATTGGGACCGGATTTTGGGTACAGGATTTAGGAGCGAGCAAGAGAGCCTGGGTGGGAAAGGTTGCTCCCGTACTTCCAGTCCAGAGCTTGCAGGCCCCATAAAAGGCAGCTGGGTTGGCTCAGGTGTCTGATATGTTGGAGCTGGAGTATGACCATTGATGGTGATCAGACTGAGCCTCAGCAGTGCCTATATTGTAGTATGCGCGAGACCGTGTTGTTTACTTTGCCTACCCTGAGAAAAAACTGTGTTTTGTTTGTTATTCGGTTTGGGCTGAAGAAAAGATGTATTTAATTTCCGAAGTTTATGAAGAAAAAAATTTACTTTACTTTGTTTTGATATTAAAAATCTGTGCCTGTGCGTAACCTAACACTTACCAGAAAACCTGAACCCCTACAACATATATAGCATAAACTAAAATGAAGTAAGTGAATGTAAAGCAGGAGCAGAAATGGGCTCTAAAGTCTAGCAAAAGACAAACTCGATTTAGAGCAAATGAGTATGTGCCTTTATGGTAACATTGGTCTTGTCTGCAGTCTGGTATCATAGAGACACGTAGGTCTGTAAAGTAGCTAGAGACACAATAAAGTATTTTTAATGAAGATTTTTCCCAAAATTGTCATATATTTATGTGTTGAAGCATTAGTTAAAAATATTACAAATGTGTACATAGCCTTTAAGGGTTGATGTTCTTTTAATGTAAAACTGCTCTTTTTTGCATGATAAAAGGAATTCCCTGAATACTTCTTTGAGAATGAATACTAAATTATTTAAAACCAATAGAAATGCCAGAATAAAAAGAAAGAGAATAATTGAGACACTGTTGATAAGGGGAACATTATTATTTATTATTATTTTTAATTAGGTTATTTAAGCCATTTTTTTTTCAAATTAGCAGATAATTCTTTTATAGAAAAAGAAAAACTTTTAAAGCGACCCTTTGGTCTATGGACAAAACTGAATATGTGATGGCATATATGGGGAAAGATGATAATTACTTACCAGTAATTGAATTTTCCTAAACCATGACAGCACCGTACTGATAGTATCCACGCCCAGGAACAGGAAACCTACAGAAAAAAAGGGCGGTACCTCTCCATATGCCTTTACAGAGCATAAGAGGTAGCCGCATCATTAAAGATATACATATATATACTGTATATATGTATATGTATATATATCTGAATATACACTGCTCAAAAAAATAAAGGCAACACTTAAACTACAGAATATAACTCCAAGTGAATCAAACTTCTTTGAAATCAAACTGTCCACTTAGGAAACAACACAGATTGACAATCAATTTCACATGCTGTTGTGCAAATGGAATAAACAATAGATGGAAATTATTGGCAATTATCAAGACACCCTCAATAAAGGAGTGGTTCTGCTGGTGGGACCACAGACCACATCTCAGTACCAATGTTTTCTGGCTGATGTTTTGGTCACTTTTGAATGTTGGTTGTGCTTTCACACTCGTGGTAGCATGAGACGGACTCTACAAGCCACAGAAGTTGCTCAGGTAGTGCAGCTCATCCAGGATGGCACATCAATGCGAGCTGTGGCAAGAAGGTTTGCCGTGTCTGTCAGCATAGTGTCCAGAGGCTGGAGGCGCTACCAGGAGACAGGCCAGTACACCAGGAGATATGGAGGGGGCCGTAGGAGGGCAAAAACCCAGCAGCAGGACCGCTACCTCCGCCTTTGTGCAAGGATCAACAGGAGGAGCACTGCCAGAGCCCTGCAAAATGACCTCCAGCAGGCCACAAATGTGCATGTGTGTACACAAATGGTTAGAAACTGACTCCATGAGGCTGGTATGAGGGCCCGACATCCACAGATGGGGGTTGTGCTCACAGCCCAACACCATGCAGGACGCTTGGCATTTGCCATAGAACACCAGGACCGGCGAAGTCACCACTGGCGCCCTGTGCTCTTCACAGATGAAAGCAGGTTCACACTGAGCACATGTGACAGACGTGACAGAGTCTGGAGACGCCGTGGAGAGCGTTCTGCTGCCTGCAACATCCTTCAGCATGATCGGTTTGGCAGTGGGTCAGTAATGGTGTGGGGTGGCATTTATTTGGAGGGCCGCACAGCCCTCCATGTGCTCGCCAGAGGTAGCCTGACTGCCATTAGGTATCGAGATGAGATCCTCAGACCCCTTGTGAGACCATATGCTGGTGCGGTTGGCCCTGGATTCCTCCTAATGCAGGACAATGCCAGATCTCATGTGGCTGGAGTGTGTCAGCAGTTCCTGCAAGATGAAGGGATTGAAGCTATGGACTGGCCCGCCCGTTCCCCAGACCTGAATCCGATTGGGCACATCTGGGACATCATGTCTCGCTCCATCCACCAATGTCACATTGCACCACAGACTGTCCAGGATTTGGCTGATGCTTTAGTCCAGGTCTGGGAGGAGATCCCACAGGAGACCATCCGCAACCTCATCAGGAGCATGCCCAGGCGTTGTAGGGAGGTCATACAGGCACGTGGAAGCAACACACAATACTGAGCCTCATTTTGACTTGTTTAAAGGACATTACATCACAGTTGGATCAGCCTGTAGTGTGTTTTTCCACTTTAATTTTGGGGGTGACTCCAAATCCAGGCCTCCATTGGTTAATAAATTTGATTTCCATTGATGATTTTTGTGTGATTTTGTTGTCAGCACATTCAACTTTGTACAGAACAAAGTATTCAATGAGAATATTTCATTCATTCAGATCTAGGATGTGTTATTTGAGTGTTCCCTTTATTTTTTTGAGCAGTGTATAATATATAAAGCTGAATGTGTGTGTGTGTGTGTATGTATGTATGTATGTGTGTGTATGTCCGGGATTGGCATCCCCACCGTCGCAGCTACAGCCACAAAATTTTGCACAGTCACACGTTTGGACCCCGAGAGCGTCATAGGCTATGTTGTGAGGCAAAATTTTAACCCCGCGCGTTCCAATTCACCAAACAATTTTGCCCCTATCTACATAATGAGGAAAAAGTGAAAGGAAAAGTGTTGGAGGCAAATTGACAGCTGCAACAAGTGAACAAGGGAGAATTAAAGAATGAGAGCGATGGCGCCAAAGAGTATATACCGTACAGTTGCTAAGGTGGGGCCCCGACATGGGATACTCATACTCACCACACACGGGGATATGAACACACACATAAAATGCACCACACACTACCACGTGCTTGAACACATATACCACCTTCAGCACACACACAACTCATCTCACAAAGATTTATCAGGCTGCCAATAGCAAGCAATCACAGCTCAGCTTCTATTTTGCTACAGTTAATTAATCTGAGCTGTGATTGGTTAATATAGGCAACAAAGGACATTTTCAGTATAACAAAGCTTGTGTAAGGTAATAAGATGTCAGTTAGGGTGAATTGGTGGAAAGGCTGATGTCAGTCACATTACTTCTATGTGAGAGGATATAGAAACTGCCAGTTACAGACTATTTTTACCACAATAATGCCTCATAAGAAAAGGAATTTCATGGCACGAATGTCAGCTGATGCAAAAAGAAAAGCAGCATTACGGGCCAATGAAAAATGTGAAGACCGAGAAACAAGGCTGACACACATGCGAACAGCAACTGCTTCCTCAAGAGCCAATGAACTTTCTGAGCAGAGGGAAGTGAGGCTTGCAGACATGAAAACAAGAGCTGCTTCCTCAAGAGCCAATGAACTTTCTGAGGAGAGGGAAGCGAGGCTTGCAGACATGAAAACAAGAGCTGCTTCCTCAAGGGCCAATGAAATTTCTGAGGAGAGGGAAGAAAGGCTTGCAGACAAGAGAACAAGAACTGCTTCCATAAGAGTCAATGAACTTTCTATCTATTTGTTTTATGGTTTTTGTGTGGAGAATAAATTTTTGTTAACACATTCTATTTTGCTAACAGCAGTAATTAACCCGGGCAAAGCCGGGTAGTACAGCTAGTACATAAATAAATATACAGGCTTCTGTCTTCACTACACACACTTTTTTATATTTACTATACCCAGTGAGAAAGAGGGGAAGTATTCCACCACCGGAACACAAGGGAGGGAAGAACACGGTGCTGTCATGGTTTGGGAAAATCCAATTACCGTCAAGTAATTATTATCTTTCCCTTAACCCTGACAACACCGTACTGAGAGATTAAAATAGAAGGAATCCCTAGGGAGGGACCACCGCTGAAAGAACCTTTCTTCCTAAGTAGAGGTCATAGTGCTCCAGATTCAACCTTTAGTGCTTAAAGAAGGTGGAGGGGGACGACCAGACTGCAGCATTGCAGATTTGATCAATGGAAGTAATAGCTCTTTCCATCCAGGAAGTAGCCATGGCTCTTGTAGAATGAGCCTTAACATTCTCAGGAGGATCCTGAACTGAGGCAGAGTAGGCTAAGGTTATGGCCATCCTAACCCACCTATCTATAGTGGATTTAGTAGGTCTCTTACCCCTATTTGGACCCTGGAACAAAACAACATGGCAGAAGACTTCCACCAGGAGCCCGTTACTTCTAGATATCTAAGGAGACATCTTCACTAACTATTAACTGCCCAGGTTCTCTCTCTCATTATTCTGGAATTTGGCAAATATTAAAAATTATGGCAATCTTAATTGACCTAAAATGGGAAAGGTTTATTCTGATTTCATGTCAGGTATTGAGAAAAACATGCATATGTGTCTTTAATATAGTGTATGGAAACTTCTGGTTTCAATTGCACATACCATAAATAACAACCAAGCAGTTAAGATAAGGATTTATCAGACAAATAAAAAAGCATCCACTCAAAATTTTTATCTGTATCTTTATTTCTTTATTTTTTTGTGATGGTAATGCTTCTATGTAGCTCACATAAAAAGGAAATAAAAGAAAGTTATTTTTCACTGTTTGAAATATTAGCCATTAAAAGTCATGTCAAAGGAATGAATCTGACAATATTTTATATCTGAATTTCATGCCTTCTCGTTGTGTAGCAATAGCTGTGACTTGGCTTTACTCCTAGAATATTTGTGGTGTTTACTTTTTTTGTCTTTTTTTTATTGTTATTTTCCATTTAATATTTGACAGGATGAAACATGATCTGCTTTTCTGTTTTCGTTTCTTTTAGGGTTTGTCCACATTGGTCATAACTTATAAGTATGGTGCAGATTTGTAGCGAAAACCCACATGAGTTATTTGTTGATTTCCTTCAATAAATCAGACGCTAATGAGTGACGTCAACAGCTTTCCTCACCCCCTCCATTCATTTTCACTGTGCTGATGTCTGTAATACACTACCACTACTGCTAAATAATCGCCTCATTAAAAATAGTTATTGTTCAAGAAAAAAAATGATACCCTATGTGTAAGATATAATATCAGTCAGATCAATTGTTACCTATCTCCATCAAAAAATCATCTCAGGATGAAATATCTTGATACAGTATTTTAAAATTGAGTTTAAAGGAAATCTGTCAGCAGGTTTTTGATATGTAATTTGACAGCAGCATGATGAAGGGACAGAGACCCTGATTCCAGTGATGTATCACTTAGTTTACTGCATGCAGCAGTTTTGATAGAATCTCAGTTTTCTCTGCTGCAGAACTAGCAGAGCTTTGAATTTGCAGCTTTCTGTGTACACTGTATATTGACAAAAAGCTAATCAGTGCTGGGGGTGGGGTTGTACCAAGCGGCATGATGGCAGCTTGTCCTGTAGTGATAATCTCCTGCTGATAAAACACTGATTTCATTGAAACAGCAAAACACAGCCTAGTAAGTGACACATCACTGTAATCAGGGTCTCAGCACCTACATCACGCTGCTCTCAATTCACATAGCAAAACCCTGCTGACAAATTCCCTTTAACTATTTCAATGGGTTTCTCATGTAAAAAAAGTAAGTTATGACCTTGAATTATTTTTACGATTTGTGTCCACATCCATCTGTTTTTCATAAAACATAATAAACTGGTAAGTGCTTTTATTTCTTAAAGATTTGTTGTATTCTTGGGGAAGTGTTTTTTGAAAATCATATCTTCAATACATAAATGTAAGGGTTTTTTTAATTAATTTTCCAACATATAGGGCTGGACATTTTAATATTATTGCTACTTGATCAGTAATGTGGAAGCTCGATAGACCCCTCTATACGAGTCATTATGTATAGTGTTGAGCCACCCCCGTAGTGTTCGAGTTCGGTTCGGTTCGTCGAACACCCGTGTGTTCGCCGAACTGTTCGTCGAACTGTTCGTCGAACACCTTCGAACACCGTTAAAACCAATGGCAGGCAAACAAAAACACATAGAAACACATAGAAAACACCTTCAAAGGTGTCCAAAAGCTGACAAACTGCTCAGAAGACACAACTAACACATGGAAAAGTGACAAGTACATATAGTCATGCGAAAAGAAAAGAGGTGGAGGAGTAAAAGGAGGGGGAGACACAGATATAGGCATGTCATGCCCTTCTAAAATCCAAAAAGTGAGAAGCCGACACGTTCAATCCGCTCCTACCCGTGCCACCTCCGCGTCGCCGGGTTTGTGCCAAAGCCGCGGTGAACCCTGACGGCCAGCCCCCCTCTCCCAATACTGGTGCCTGTCCGCTGGTGGGTCGAGCGAGCCCCCCTGTGGTGGAGGCAGCTCTAAGCTTTTTCATTTAAATTGTCTCTCTAATTTGAATGAATACACTTTAAATCCATTTACAAGGATCTATTGGAGGGCAAGTCTCATGCCAACAGCCGCGTAATTCCAGCTCCAGTAGCGTCCACTAAAGCTGCTGCAGTTAAAAAGCTTTTATAAGGATCGAGCTCGGCTGTCCACCGCAAGGCATCCTACTGCCAGTCCCAGCCCCTATGCCTTGGGGTGCCTCCTGATGCTCTTCACTGAGTATCCCGTGGTCCCGAAGCATTTCCTTTGAAAAAATTAAGTGTCCAAACTACAGGTGGTGTAGCTTGCTTAACAGCCGGGATAATCCGCGGATTAGCAGACACTGCTACTAGGCACAAAGTATTTCCTGGGCTAGATGCAGTTAAAAATTTGTAATTAGATACTCTCGTTGGATGCTGAGAAAGCATTCCATAGAGTCTCCTGGCACGCCATATATGATTCTCTTAAAAAGCTTGGGGTAGGGGTCTAGGGGACCCTTTTATAGCCAAAATCACGGCCCTGTATCGCAATACGTCACCTAGGCTGAAGATAAATGGAACTGTAGCACCCTGAGGGCTCGGTTGCTACAGACGTATTGCACCTCACCCAGAGGTGTGATATCTCACTCTCAGGTAAGGATGGAGTGTGGATCAGGACCCGACACCTGCATGCATTACACCACATTGCCGTGGGGCAGGGCGACCAATATGCCCCTGAGATGGGCACGACAGTCCCTGTCCCTGGCTGGAGTGGGGGGAGGGAACACTGAGGAAGGGGAACCCTGTAGTGCAGGAGCAGGGAGGAAGCAGTTCCTGGGTGCATTGAGAAGGGAGTATAAAAGGTGGGCACCATCTTAGTTCAGTGCAGAGAAGTCTGAGCAGAAGTGGCAGGGAGAAGGGGCTCTGCATGAGCTCTGCTCCGGAGGCGGGCCTAGTAACAGAGGCCCAGGCCTGGAAGAGGGAGAAGGAAGGAAGAGGAGCGGAGAAGGCTCCAGGAACGAGGAACGAAGGGATCCCAGGGGTGCGGACGGGCAAGTCGCCACCGCACGCCCGAATCCACCTGCGTGGAGGGGTCAGGCCAAAGGGGGAGACCGGTCCCCGAAACTAGTGGAGGCAGGAAACGACCCTCAGCTAGAAACAGGAGGCTGTGACATTTTATGTGGCGCAGCCCCTCGCTACACCCGCTAGGAAGGCACCACATAGGGTCAGGGAAACTGGCGCCAAGTTTACCAAGAGGAGGCCCGAGGCAGCCGGACAGAAGGGTTGGTAAGAAAGGCCAGACAAAGGACACACAAAGGGGGTGCTGTGAAGCGCTCCAAAGTTATCTGGGAGTTGTCTGAGCCCCTCACCTGGTGAGCACAGTACGACGTGGGCAGCCGTTACCTGCAGACGTGGTCTGGATAATAAGAACTGTGAGTAAAGGCCCTGGACTGCATCACTGACTCCGTGTCGTTACTGCTGCTGCCCTGCACCATCACCCCCATCCTCCGCATACACTGCCCTGAGGCTATACTCCTCCCGTGGGGAGTTATGCTATGCTCTGCTGCACCCACAACACCAGCCTCAGCGGTCTGCCCTGGAGCGGCGGTTCACTCTGACCGCAATCCACGGGTGGCGTAGTCGGACATTTAAACATCAAAACCACATAAATAGTTCCGCCACTGGTTTGACCGCCCTGAGCCACGGAACCGGGTCGCCGCCACGGAGACTACAACCACCAGCATCCACCAAAAAGGGTCCAGCTCCGGGTGTCCCAAGGCCCAGGGGGCGCGTCAGAACATTTTCATCACCTTTCACAATCACCAATGGGACAAGGCAGGGATGTTCTCTGTCCCCTCTCTTATACATCCTAGTGACGGAGCACCTGCTCTCATCAATTCGCCATAACCCCAATATTAGGTGTATTGAGGTGGGAGGCACCGAGTACAAGTGCTCTCTATTTGCTGATGATGTCCTAGTATATATCACTCAATCACATATATCCATCCATGCTGTTATGGCTGAAATAGATCACTTTGTTACATGGTCAAATTTTAAAATCAATGCAGCGAAGTCTGAGGCCCTCGATGTCTCCCTCCCCAAATCCATATAGGATTCCATCCAGTCCAACTTTCCCTTTGCCTGGCCCTCACAGGGTATCAAATACTTAGGAATTCCTATTCATAGAGACCTCTCCCATCTATGTTATCTTAATTTTGGGCCCTTTATTGAACAACTCCATACAGACCACGGTTGGCAAGTTAGAACTGTAAGATTCACTACGTGAACCACTGGTGTTTTGTGGAAAAGCACATGTACACTGTGTTCCAAATTATTCTGCAAAAAGTGTTTAGGAGTGATAAGGGAAGAATTTGTTTGTTTGTCAGTTAAACTCATTGATGGTGATGTGTGTCAGGGCTCTTTATATCACTGTAAGCAATTGCAGACACCTGTGCTAATTAGTTTGGCAGGTGTGTCCAATGAAAGGCAAGACTACTTAAGAAGGCTGTCTCACATTATTAAGCAGCCTACATTTTCTGCCAAAATGGGAAAGAAAAAGGATGTGTCGGCTGCTGAGAAGCAACAAATTGTGGAGTGTTTAGGTCAAGGCATGACTACAATCAACATTGTGCGATGATCAGGATGAAGTGTCTTGGCAATCAAGAAGTATGTAGCTGATTCACAGTACACACGTGTGCGTGCTGATAAGGGCAAATTGAGGACTCTTTCCTACAGGCAATTACGTCAGGTTGAAAGAGCAGCGGCAAAAAAGCCTTGTCATAGCAGCAGACAAGTTTTTGAAGCTGCTTGTGCCTCCAACGTCCCCCGAACAACAAGATGCAGGGTCCTTCAGAGGTTTGCAGCTGTGCATACGCCATCCTGTCGACCTCCTCTATCCACTTCACACAAGCAGAAACGGCTCCAGTGGGTCAAACATTACATGAAGACTGATTTCAAAACTGTTTTGTTCACGGATGAGTGCCGTGCAGCGCTCGATGGTCCAGATGGATGGAGTGGAGGATGGCTGGTTGATGGACACCCCACGCAAACACGGCTACAGCGCCAACAAGGAGGAGGTGGAGTAATGTTTTGGGCTGGAATCATGGGGAGAGAGATTGTCGGCCCCTTTAGGATCCCTGAAGGCGCTAAAGATGAACTCCATAATGTATGTGGATTTTCTCAAACAGCACTTCCTGCCATGGTTCAAGAAGAAGAACCGTGTATTTCACAGCAAGATCATTTTTTTGCATGATAATGCACCATCTCATGCTGCACATAAAACATCTGCATCTCTGGCTGATATGGGCATAAAAGGGGACAAACTTATGGTGTGACCCCCATGCTCCCCTGACCTCTACCCCATTCAGAACCTTTGGAGCATCATTAAAAGGAGTGTCTATGATGGCGGGAGGCAGTTCACATCTAAGCAACAGCTCTGGGAGGGTATTCTGTCCTCATGCAAAACAATTGAAGCAGAAACCATCCAAAACCTGACAAATTCAATGGACGAGAGAGTTCAGAAGCTCCTTTCTAACAAGGGGTCCTATGTGAAAATGTAACATCACCTAGAATAAAGTTTTGAGTTGAAAACTGTTTGATTTCAGTTTCTAACAACCTGCTAATGCTTATAATTTCAAAAATGACCATTTTTTTGGTCTTTATTAAAATGAAAAGGTTGATCGAAAAGTTTGGGGGATCTAAGAGTGTGGCAACCCAGTAGTCATGATTACTTCGAATTCTGACAATATGAGGGTCATGCTGCAGGTAGTGCAGCAAGAAGGCACTTATGTGTCTTGCGCATCTCGGAGACCCAAAATTATTTTCCGGGCTAGATGCAGCTAAAAATTATTATTAATTTTAAATCTGGTGAAGCTTTAGTATAGATGGCCTAATAGGATCAGTGCTGCACACTGCTACAAAGCCCAAATTATTTTCCAGTCAAGATACAGATAAACATGATTAGTAATTTTAAATCTGGTGGAGCTTATTATAGATGGCCTAATAGAATCAGTGCTGCACACTGCTACAAAGCCCAAATTATTTTCCAGTCAAGATACAGATAAACATGATTAGTAATTTTAAATCTGGTGGAGCTTATTATAGATGGCCTAATAGAATCAGTGCTGCACACTGCTACAAAGCCCAAATTATTTTCCAGCCAAGATACAGATAAACATGATTAGTAATTTGAAAGCTTAAAACGGTTGGTAGGGTGATTTTAACCAATCATCAAGCTTTTACTCTCCCCAGGATGACACAGGGGTAGAAAAGTCGTTTCGGATCCATGATTTGTTCATCTTTATGAACGTGAGTCTGTCTACATTTTCAGTGGAGAGCCGCGTGTGCTTATCTGTCAGCACACCACCAGCAGCGCTGAACACACGTTCAGACAGAACGCTGGCTGCGGGGCATGACAAGATCTCCAAGGCGTAAGTGGCTAGCTCCGGCCATTTATCCAGATTGGAAGCCCAAAAAGAGCAAGGGTCCAGTGACACAGTCATGGCTTCAATGTTTACTTGGAGATACTCCTGTACCATCGTCTCTAGGCGTTGACTATGTGTCAGACTTCTTGTCTCCTGTGGCCTTGCAAAGGATGGGCTAAAAAAGTGGTGAAATGATTCCGCAAAATTGATGTTACCAGCAGATACTGTGGTTCTGTTACGGTTTGAGTGCTGAACACTTGATGGTCCCACGGTTGGCAAGTTGGAACTGTGAGATTCACTACGTGCACCACTGGTATTTTGTGGAAAAGCACATGTAAGATTCTGCAACAGTCTCTGCTGATACTCCTGCATGCGTGCATCCCTTTCTATGGCAGGAATAATTTCTGCAAATTTACTTTTGTACCGGGGATCTAACAGTGTGGCAACCCAGTAGTCAGGATTATTTCTAATTCTCCCAATTCGAGGGTCATGTTGCAGGTAGTGCAGCAAGAAGGCACTCATGTGTGTTGCGCATCCAGAAGCACCAAGTCCCTGTTGTGTTGGTGGCGAGGTAACAATCATGCTTCCTTCCTCTGTCCTCTCCCCCCAACCTCGCACAACAGAAATGTGATCAAGGTCTCCCTCATCTGATGAGTCTTCCATCAGTTCGTCCTCCACTTCTTCCTGGGCTCCTGCACCTTCCTCACTAGTTTGGCTGCTACCATGCGCCCTGGTAAAACCATCTCCCCCACCCTCACATGCCTGCCGCCTTGGTGCTGCCGACCGTCTGGACCTTGCAGATGTTAGCCCTTCCGCATACAACTCCTCCTCCTCTACTTCCTCCACCTCCTCTTGTGCCACCACCTGACTCCGAATTCTGTTTAACATGTGCTCCAGCATGTAAATCACCGGAATAGTCATGCTGATAATGGCATCGTCAGCACTAAACATCTTCGTCGCCATTTCAAAACTGTGCAGAAGGGTGCATAGGTCCCTGATCTGAGACCACTCCTCCAGCGTGATTTGCCCCACCTCTGGATCTCGTTGGCCCAGGCTATACGTCAGAACGTATTGCACCAGGGCTTGTCGGTGCTGCCACAGTCGCTGCAACATGTGCAGAGTTGAATTCCACCGGGTAGGCACATCGCATTTTAGCCGGTGAAGTGGCAGGCCCAACGACTTCTGTAGAGATGTAAGTCGCTGAGCTGCGGGATGCGAACGGCGGAAGTGAGCACACAGCGACCGTGCCCTCTGCAGAAGGCCATCTAGTCTGGGATAGTGGGCTAAAAATTGCTGGACAACCAGGTTCAACACGTGAGCCATACAAGGCACGTGTGTGACATTGCCCCGGCGAAGGGCTGCACCCAGGTTTGCAGCATTGTCGCACACGGCCTTCCCTGGTTTCAGGTCCAGTGGAGACAACCATTCATGAAATTGGTTCTCCAGAGCTGACCACAACTCCTCAGCTGTGTGACTCACATTTCCCAGACATTTCAATGTAAAAACCGCCTGATGACATTGAGCCCTACTGCCAGCATAGTAAGGAGGTGTGCAGGATCCCTTCTGCGCAGTTAGAAAGCTTGTGGCATGACCAGACAGGCTTTGGGTGCAGGTGGAAGACCGAGAGGAGGTTGAGGAGGCAGAAGCAGTGGAGGAACTTTGACATAAAGGAGGAGAGATTGTAGAAGAAATTTTAGAACCACTCTCCATAATCTTTGAAAATTCTTGGAGAACAGGAGAAGTCCCAGAAGACTGGAGAAGAGCAAATGTTGTTCCTATCTTCAAAAAGGGGAAGAAGGTGGACCCAGGGAACTATAGGCCGGTGAGTCTGACTTCTATACCAGGAAAGATCTTTGAACAAATTATTAAACAACATGTATGTAAGTAACATGGATAAGAATGAAGTGATTAACCAGAGTCAGCATGGGTTTGTAACTAACAAGTCATGTCAGACTAACTTAATTTCCTTCTATGACAGAATCACTGACTGGGTGGATCAGGGAAATGCTGTAGATATAGTATATCTTGACTTCAGCAAAGCATTTGACAAAGTATCTCACATCATCCTTATTGAAAAAATGACCAAGTATGCAATGGACCAGGCAACTGTTAGGTGGATTCATAACTGGCTTAGTGATCGGACTCAAAGGGTGGTTGTAAATGGCTTCACATCCAGCTGGATGAATGTCTCAAGTGGGGTACCACAGGGCTCCGTCCTGGGACCTGTATTGTTCAACATCTTTATCAATGATTTAGATGAAGGAATTGAGGGTAAACTGATTAAATTTGCTGATGACACAAAGCTAGGAGGGATAGCTAATACTAGAGAAGAGAGAGAGAGGATTCAAAAAGACCTAAATAAACTGGAGCAGTGGGCAGCAACCAACAGAATGGTTTTTAACAGGGAAAAATGCAAAGTACTACATCTGGGCAATAAAAATGAAAAAAGCATATACAGAATGGGAGGAATAGAGCTAAGCAACAGTACATGTGAAAAAGACTTAGGTATACTAATAGATCATAGACTGAACATGAGTCAACAGTGTGATGCAGCAGCAAAAAAAGCAAATACAATTCTGGGATGTATTAACAGAAGCATACAGTCTAGATCACGTGAAGTCATTATCGGTCTTTACTCCTCTTTGGTCAGACCTCATCTGGAATACTGTGTACAGTTTTGGGCACCACATTTTAAAAAAGACATCGACAAACTGGAGCAAGTTCAGAGAAGAGCGACCAGAATGGTGACTGGTCTGCAAACCATGTCCTATGAGGAACGGTTGCAGGATTTGGGAATGTTTAGCTTGCAAAAAAGAAGACTGAGAGGAGACTTAATAGCTGTCTACAAATATGTCAAGGGCTGTCACATTGTAGAAGGATCATCTTTATTCTCATTTGCACAAGGAAAGACTAGAAGCAATGGGATGAAACTAAATGGGAGGAGACACAGATTAGATATTAGAAAAAACTTTTTGACAGTTAGGGTGATTAATGAGTGGAACAGGCTGCCACGAGAGGTGGTGAGTTCCCCTTCAATGGACGTCTTCAAACAGAGGCTGGACAGACATCTGTCTGAGATGATCTAGTGAATCCTGCTTTGAGCAGGGGGTTGGACCAGATGACCCAGGAGGTCCCTTCCAACTCTACCATTCTATGATTCTATGATTCTATGATTCTATAAAGAGGATTGACGCACAACTCGTGGGGACGGCAAGACTTGGACAGCAGCCCCTTGTCCTGCTGTCACCATAGTTACCCAGTGCCCAGTCAGCGACATGTAACGCCCCTGTCCATGCCTACTCGTCCAAGTGTCTGTGGTGAAATGCACCCTGTCACACACAGAGTTTCTCAAAGAAGCGGTGATGTTGTGTGCGACATGCTGGTGGAGCGCAGGCACACCTTTCTTTGAGAAGTAGTGCCGACTGGGCATCTGGTACTGGGGCACTGCAACGGACATAAGGTCTCGAAAATCCTCTGTGTTCACCAGGCGGAAAGGCAGCATTTCTGTAGCCAAGAGCTTGCAGATGATGAAATTCAACCTCTTAGCTTTCTCATGGCTAGGAGGAAATGGTCTTTTACTTGTCCACATCTGAGGGACCGAGGGCTGGCTATTGTGCTTAGACGGGGTTGATAAGGGTGTCCCGGCAAACTGCCGGTCTGTGAGGAAGATGCAGGCGGACATGTTAGGTTGCCTTGATCCAAAGGTGGTGCTATCGATGTCGGACAGCGCTCAACACCAGCTGGTGTTACCACCTCCAAAGAAAATGATGACCTGCCAATCACGCTGGCTGTTGCGGGTAAAGAGGTGGCAGGTCTGCGCCCCAAAACAGGTGTGACTGCTGTCCCCCCAGTCACAGAGGATGAAGAGGCCGCGGATGCACAAGATATGGCAGACGGTGGTTGGCCCGGCCGGCTAGGCCGCATTGTAGCACACTGAGCTTCCCACTGCAACTTATGCTTCATGTCCATGTGCCGGTTCATGCATGAAGTACTCAAACTATGTATTTTTTGGCCTCTACTTAGCTTTTGCTGACAAATGTTACAGATAACACGAGTTGGGTCATCTTTATCGATCTGAAAAAATGCCCAGGCTATGCAAGGCTTAGCACCCATGCGACCTGAAGAGCCACCAGGACTTGTGGTGAGAGGCAGAGTTGTGTTTGAGGATGCAGTTGTTGACGTGCTTCCAGTACTACGTCTCTGTCCAGGAAGGCGCAACCTGACCTCGTCGTCACTAGCATCTTCCTCCACCTCCTCTGCTGACCTCATCTCTTGGCTCACTGTGGGTTGACAGTAAGTGGGATCTCCAACCTCATCATCATCACCCTGTGCGTTATCACACCCGTCTTCCTCAGAGCCAACCTGTTCCTGCCCTGACAAAAAACTAAAGTTGTCGCTCCAATCAGGTATTTGAGTCTTATAATCGTCTTCCTCATTGTCTCCACCAACAGGAGTTACAGTTTGGGAATGAGGGTCTACATTATGGTCAGAACCTTCTGCGTCTGGTCCTGGATCTGACTCATAAAGATTCTGGGCATCAGTGCAGATCATTTCCTCGTCTGGATTCACAGAAGCGCTGGAGTCGACCTCTGATTCCCAGGCTATAGTATGAGTAAACAGCTCTGCAGACTCAACCATCTGTTATACCTCATACTCAGACGGGCAGCTGGAGATTTGGGAGCTGTGAGGAAGCAAGTGCGATTGGGGTGACACCTTTGAGGACTGGAGTATTTGTGATGTTGAAGTTGATGTGGAGGAGAGCCCACGTAAAGGAGCACTTGATATCCGTTGAAGCACCTGCTGTTTTTGTGCCTCATCTGGAATTTGTAGCGATTGGCGTGGCCGTAAGAAAGGGATCTTATCACATTGTCCGCTAAAAGAAGTAGACATTTTAGTTTGGCTGGAAGATGGTCTTTCTTCTGCAGATGTTACTGTTGCTTTAACACCTACCCCACGGACACAACCTTTTTTCCCCTTCCCAACACGCCTATTCCCCTTTCCACCAGCAGCAGGCCTTTTTCCACTCATTTTGGTGGTTATCTAATTCACAACTCTGGAGTTGTTTGCACAAAAAAACAATGGATGGGAACCGAGCAGAGCTGAGTGGCCAAACTGTGGTATTAGGCCAAAACTATTGGCTGGGTTAGATGCAGAAAAAAATTATATTCAATTTGCAACCTGATGGAGGTCAGTATAGATGGACTAATAGAACAAGTCCCACACACAGCTAGAAGCCCAAATATTTTTTCAGAGGTAGATGCAGAAAAAAAATATATTCAGTTTGCAACCTGATGGAGGTCAGTATAGATGGACTAATAGAGAAAGTCCCACACACTGCTAGAAGGCCAAATATTTTTTCAGAGCTAGATGCAGATAAAAATTATATTCAATTTGCAACCTGATGGAGGTCAGTATAGATGGACTAATAGAACAAGTCCCACACACAGCTAGAAGCCCAAATATTTTTTCAGAGGTACTGTAGATGCAGATAAAAATTATTTTTAATTTGCAACCTGATGGAGGTCAGTATAGATGGACTAATAGAAAGTCCCACACACTGCTAGAAGGCCAAATATTTTTTCAGAGCTAGATGCAGATAAAAATTATTTTTAATTTGCAACCTGATGGAGGTCAGTATAGATGGACTAATAGAGAAAGTCCCACACACTGCTAGAAGGCCAAATATTTTTTCAGAGCTAGATGCAGATAAAAATTATATTCAATTTGCAACCTGATGGAGGTCAGTATAGATGGACTAATAGAACAAGTCCCACACACAGCTAGAAGCCCAAATATTTTTTCAGAGGTACTGTAGATGCAGATAAAAATTATTTTTAATTTGCAACCTGATGGAGGTCAGTATAGATCGAGTAATACAACAAGTCCCACACACAGCTAGAAGCCCAATATTTTTTCAGAGGTAGATGCAGAAAAAAATATATTCAGTTTGCAACCTGATGGAGGTCAGTATAAATGGAGTAATAGAACAAGTCCCACACACAGCTAGAAGCCCAAATATTTTTTTAGAGGTAGATGCAGATAAAAATTATTTTTAATTTGCAACCTGATGGAGGTCAGTATAGATGGACTAATAGAACAAGTCCCACACACAGCTAGAAGCCCAAATATTTTTTCAGAGGTACTGTAGATGCAGATAAAAATTATTTTTAATTTGCAACCTGATGGAGGTCAGTATAGATGGACTAATAGAGAAAGTCCCACACACTGCTAGAAGGCCAAATATTTTTTCAGAGGTAGATGCAGAAAAAAAATATATTCAGTTTGCAACCTGATGGAGGTCAGTATAGATGGACTAATAGAGAAAGTCCCACACACTGCTAGAAGGCCAAATATTTTTTCAGAGCTAGATGCAGAAAAAAATTATATTCAGTTTGCAACCTGATGGAGGTCAGTATAGATGGACTAATAGAGAAAGTCCCACACACTGCTAGAAGGCCACATATTTTTTCAGAGGTAGATGCAGAAAAAAATATATTCAGTTTGCAACCTGATGGAGGTCTGTATAGATGGATTAATAGAACAAGTCCCACACACAGCTAGAAGCCCAATATTTTTTCAGAGGTAGATGCAGAAAAAAATATATTCAGTTTGCAACCTGATGGAGGTCAGTATAGATGTACTAATACAACAAGTCCCACACACAGCTAGAAGCCCAATATTTTTTCAGAGGTAGATGCAGAAAAAAATATATTCAGTTTGCAACCTGATGGAGGTCTGTATAGATGGATTAATAGAACAAGTCCCACACACAGCTAGAAGCCCAATATTTTTTCAGAGGTAGATGCAGAAAAAAATATATTCAGTTTGCAACCTGATGGAGGTCAGTATAGATGGACTAATACAACAAGTCCCACACACAGCTAGAAGCCCAATATTTTTTCAGAGGTAGATGCAGAAAAAAATATATTCAGTTTGCAACCTGATGGAGGTCAGTATAGATGGAGTAATAGAACAAGTCCCACACACAGCTAGAAGCCCAAATATTTTTTTAGAGGTAGATGCAGATAAAAATTATTTTTAATTTGCAACCTGATGGAGGTCAGTATAGATGGACTAATAGAACAAGTCCCACACACAGCTAGAAGCCCAAATATTTTTTCAGAGGTACTGTAGATGCAGATAAAAATTATTTTTAATTTGCAACCTGATGGAGGTCAGTATAGATGGACTAATAGAGAAAGTCCCACACACTGCTAGAAGGCCAAATATTTTTTCAGAGGTAGATGCAGAAAAAAAATATATTCAGTTTGCAACCTGATGGAGGTCAGTATAGATGGACTAATAGAGAAAGTCCCACACACTGC
This sequence comes from Phyllobates terribilis, assembly GCF_046119375.1. Lineage (NCBI taxonomy): Eukaryota > Metazoa > Chordata > Amphibia > Anura > Dendrobatidae > Phyllobates > Phyllobates terribilis. Next base: position 119,405,351 of record NW_027362762.1, on the reverse strand, counting down.
TAGAAGGCCAAATATTTTTTCAGAGCTAGATGCAGAAAAAAATTATATTCAGTTTGCAACCTGATGGAGGTCAGTATAGATGGACTAATAGAGAAAGTCCCACACACTGCTAGAAGGCCACATATTTTTTCAGAGGTAGATGCAGAAAAAAATATATTCAGTTTGCAACCTGATGGAGGTCTGTATAGATGGATTAATAGAACAAGTCCCACACACAGCTAGAAGCCCAATATTTTTTCAGAGGTAGATGCAGAAAAAAATATATTCAGTTTGCAACCTGATGGAGGTCAGTATAGATGGACTAATACAACAAGTCCCACACACAGCTAGAAGCCCAATATTTTTTCAGAGGTAGATGCAGAAAAAAATATATTCAGTTTGCAACCTGATGGAGGTCTGTATAGATGGATTAATAGAACAAGTCCCACACACAGCTAGAAGCCCAATATTTTTTCAGAGGTAGATGCAGAAAAAAATATATTCAGTTTGCAACCTGATGGAGGTCAGTATAGATGGACTAATACAACAAGTCCCCCACACAGCTAGAAGCCCAATATTTTTTCAGAGCTAGATGCAGAAAAAAATTATATTCAATTTGCAACCTGATGGAGGTCAGTATAGATGGACTAATAGAATGATACTATGCCCAAAAGATTTTACTTCACTAGGTGCAGTAAAAAAATTGGTATTCTATACACAGGTGGTATATCTTGCAACACAGATAGGCTACTCCACTGACTAACACACTCTGCAATAGGCCAAAAAGGATTAGCTTTGCTAGATTCAGCCAAATGCTGTGAAAAAAACTTGCACAGCACTGGCACAGACCTGCCTGGCAAAAACTGATAGGAACGGATGTAACCTAGTCCTGAAAAGGACTCCAATTACAATTAGTCTTTACTCCCACAATCTATCTATTTAAGAGCACAGACCTGCCTGATAAAAGTCGTAGGAAATGCTGTAACCTAGTCCTTAAAAGGACTGCAATCACAACTAGTCCCTACTCCCAAGCTATCTGTAGATTTGTGCGAAAATTGGCATGAAATTAACAAGGTATAGCGCACACAGCAACAGCGGTGCCGTCTAACACGCAGCTGCAGCAGTGAGAAAATGGTGGCGACGGGGAAAATGGCTGGGTCTTATAGGGCAAGGACATGTGACATACACTGCCAATGACACATGCCCTTGCTTGTGTGAAAAAAAGCACTTCGCTCCGTGTGTGCGCTGCTGATAGGCTGACAGATTGCACCTCCCCACTGCAAATGCGGGAAAGAGAAAAAAAAAATGGAGATCTTCATTGTTCCTGCAGAGATCCATCCCCTGCCCCTCCCCCCACCCCGCTGTACACTCAAACTGCGTATTAACATTAATTTTCATCATTACTGAGAAAAAATCCAGTTATGATTTTGGTGCACGAACAGTTATCGAACATAACCTCGAACAGCTGAATTTTTCTCAAATTGTTCGTGTTCTCCGAACGGCTCGAACACCGCCCAAAACAGCTCGAATTTGAGATTGGCGAACAGTTCGAGTAGAACAACGCTCATCTCTAATTATGTATCCTTTTTCATCAACAATTTTTTTCTGAAAAGTCATCCACATGATAGCAAATCATTCATTATTTAAAATGTCTGCCTAATCAAGACCATGGGATGCCAGGCTAACCATGGTATGGCAACAAAACATGACACCAACAGGTCTGTACCTGGACAAGTGCAATAGCCAATACTTTATCGCATGTTTTATGGCTGCATTTAAAGAAGCACTCCCATCAAAATTTTTATCCTCTTAATATATTCCAGTCATCATATTATATAGCACTGTGTACTTACAATTGCTCATTTTGTCTTTCTACCCAGTTATTTCTTCTCTTTTCCATTAGGTCTATGACATCACGTGATTGAAAACAGAGGAGCTGAATCCATGTAAGCTCTATGTAGAGACAGGAGGTTCCCTGCATGAGTCAACGCTGAAAAGTCCCTGGCAGAGGGAGAAGGGAGCAGAGCAGCTGGGTCAGGAGTTGAAGAGGGGAATGATTCATGCAGGGAAAAGAGACTTCCTGTTTCTACATGAAGCAGAGAAAAGAGAAGAATTAGCTGGGTAGAAGAACAAAATGAGCAATTGTAAGTACACAGTGTCATATAATATGATGATTGCAATATATTAAAAGCATGAAAACTTTGATAGGAGGAGTGCTTCTTTAATTTTAGTGACGATGATAGTGAAGGCATGGCAGGGGAATTCATGGCTTCCTGCATTGAAATATTTGTTTTTAACATTTGCACTAGCACATTTTATGAAAATAGCTTCAATCAACCATGTTTAATTCTAATGACTGAGTCCATTGCTTTTTTTCCCTTTAAATTAGACCCTAATATATATTCATTGTCTCCATTAAGAATGCAATGCACATTTCCATATGGTGACATCAGTAGTGCAGATCATCATAGTGATAAGCAGTGGCGTACCGCCAAGGGCGGCAGACCACGCCACTGCTATGGGGCCCGTGGCAGGAGGGGGCCCGTGAGGGCCCCAAGCAGCGTGGGAATGAGGTGGATAGGTGAGTAGGAGGTTGCGGCGGTGGAGGAGCGGAGCACACGCAGTAGCCGCTACTGCAGCTATCACGTGTGCCCGCTGCTAAAGGGACATGAATATTTCCTCTTCTCCACTCCCATGGGTGTGGAGAAGACGGAATATTCATTCTCTTTAGTAGCGGGCACGGAGGAGCGCTGAGCCCTGGCTCCTGCTGTCAGCGGCCGCCGCCAAAATAGAAAGCATATTCACGCGAGAGGAGTGAATGTGCCAGCAGCAGCTCACCTGGGCTTCTGAGAGCGCGTGCAGCTCAGATGCCGACATGAGCTGCTGCAGACAGGACTCAGCGCTGGAGCAGAGGTGAGGAAGGAAGGTGAGTTTAAGTGTTTATTGTTTTATGTGTGCAGTGCTTGGGGGGATGAGGAAGCCACACATACCAGGATACTTGGATTGAGGAGGCCACACATACCAGGATACTTGGATTGAGGAGGCCACACATACCAGGAATGGGGGATTGAGGAGGCCACACATACCAGGAATGGGGGATTGAGGAGACCACACATACCAGGATTGGGGGGATTGAGGAGGCCACACATACCAGGATTGGGGGGATTGAGGAGGCCACACATACCAGGATTTGGGGATTGAGGAGGCCACACATACCAGGAATGGGGGATTGAGGAGGCCATACATACCAGGAATGGGGGATTGAGGAGGCCACTCTTACCAGGATTGGGGGATTGAGGAGGCCACACATACCAGGGATTGGGGGGATTGAGGAGGCCACACATACCAGGGATTGTGGGATTGAGGGGGCCACACATACCAGGGATTGTGGGATTGAGGGGGCCACACATACCAGGGATTGTGGGATTGAGGGGGCCACACATACCAGGGATTGTGGGATTGAGGGGGCCACACATACCAGGGATTGGGGGGATTGAGGAGGCCACACATACCAGGGATTGTGGGATTGAGGGGGCCACACATACCAGGGATTGTGGGATTGAGAGGGCCACACATACCAGGGATTGTGGGATTGAGGGAGCCACACATACCATGGATTGTGGGATTGAGGGGGCCACACATACCAGGGATTGTGGGATTGAGGGGGCCATACATACCAGGGATTGGGGGATTGAGGAGGCTACACATACCAGGGATTGTGGGGGCCACACATACCAGGGATTGTGGGATTGAGGGGGCCACACATACGAGGATGGGGATATTTACCAGTAGCTGCTGCATTTCCCACCCTAGGCTTATACTCAAGTCAATAGGTTTTCCCATTTTTATGTCGTAAAATTAGGGGCCTCGGCTTATATTCGGGACGCCTTATTTAAAATATACGGTATTTTAAAATCAGTGAGTACGTGGTGCCCATAATACAGCAGGACTGTGGCGTGCATTATACTATATGGGGGCTGCATTTTACCCTATGGGGTGTGTAATATACTGTATGTAGGACTATGGGGAGTGCATTATATTCTATGGAGGACCATGGGAAGTTCATTATACTATATGGAGGATTATGGGCGGTGCATTATACTATATGGAGGATTATGGGGGGAGCATTATACTATATGGAGGATTATGGGGGCGCATTATACTATATGGAAGATTATTGGTGGTGCATTATACTATATGGAAGGCTATGTGGGGCCATTATAATATTTTGACGGCTATGTGGGGGGCCATTATACTGTATGAAAGCAATTATACAGTGTGAAGGTTTGTGTGGGGTCATTATACTATTTGGGGGGCTGTGTGGGGGCCATTATACTGTTTGGAGGGCTGTGTGGGGGCCATGTGAGTGTATGGAGGACTCTGTGGGGTTCACAGTTGGGGGATTATACTGTGTTAGGGTCACCATACTTTGCCGTGGGAGTTGAAGTGGGGTACAATAGGGTCATTATACTTTGCATGTGGAGGAATGCACCATAGGAGTATCATACTGTTTGGGGGGCACTTTTGTTGGCATCATACTTTATGGGGGCAATGAAGAAGGAATCTACGACTTCAGAAGGAGGTAAATTACTATGTAAAGGCTGGAAAGTTATGAGATCTGATCTTTTGTGACACAGACAAATATTTATTTTTTGTAGGGGGGGGGCCCAATTAGAGCTTTTGCTATGGGGCCCCATGACTTCTATGTACGCCCCTGGTGATAAGTAAGTGCAGATGTGGTTTTAAGGTGTTTTCCCAACACAGAAAGTGACCATACCACTTACAGTAAGTATACCTAGCTTCTTCCCCTTGAATTGTTTTAGCGCTGAAGCCCATTTACAGGTTCTGGTTCTCTACATAACAAGGTCCCAGCCGACTGCCGTGCAGTGAGCTACAGCACAGATTTTGTCAAGTGCAGTATGGCACTAAATATGTAAAATATGAATGTCATATGTCACATGTCTTTTGGTATACTGTTCAGGAACACTGTGCCAAGTGACTGGATGCATGTTTTATGTAAAGGAAAAAGTTCATGTAGCTCTTGGGAAAACTTACATATTTGATGTAGATGTTACTCTGGTAAAATGCCAACTTCCAATAGTGCCAGGTGAGTGTGCTTCTAGATAAAGTGACAAGGTTCTAGCACAACAACAGGCTTGGACTGGCCCACAGGAGAATCCTCTGGTGGGCCCCTGTGCAGGAGTGGCCACCACCCACTTATATACTTAAATCACTATGTACAGACAAAGGCAGCATCTTATTCATTTACCATTCTACCCAGTTCATTGTTATATAAATTTGAGGATAATGATTGAGGATAATGTCAAATTTGTGCCGCGATCGTGTCGGCCGGGGTACTCGGTAACCGGGGAGACTGTCCGACGAGGGTATCATGGTGGCGATTTCCAAGTTACGTGGCCTTGACCGGGCAAGTGAAAAGGGGAGAATTATTTATTGGGGATTATAGTTTATGGATGTGACGCCAGCTGAGGTATGTGGCCAGGGGTGGTCAGCGCTGCATATGGGGTCCCCAGGGGATAGATGGTAGTGCAGCAAGGTAAATCACTCCCCTCAGCAGGAGCAGGCCCCTGGGGTGATGATGGGGGTTGTGATGAGCAGTGCAGGAGAAAGAAGCAAGGAGGCAAATTAATTCAGTCTTTACCTTTACTGATGAGGGTTGCTAGTTGATTCCAGGAGGGGTACTGGTCACTAGGTACATGGTCTAGCCAGACTGGAAGCAGATGGCATCCACTCCACCAGATGGGATCAGTATGCCTTCCTTCTGCTCTTTATGTTTAGGTTTTTCAGATACCTGTGAGCTGATCTGTCCCTCTGTATGCTTCCTTCTCCTTGTAGTTCTTCCAGCAAGCAGAGCGAGCCTAACAGGGTGCTGTTCTGTGTCTTGCAGCTCCTGGCTCTCTATTATGTTGTGCTGTTGACCCTACACATGTGACCAGAAAACTTTGTATTCCTCTGGTTTCCAGACTTGGCTGCTGGGGCTTGCAATCCCCTAAATAGCCCAGGACTCTGGTGTCCTCTTCTCAGCATGAGCCTGGGGTCAGTCTTCCTAAACAAACCTTGACCTCCCAGAGCTCTTGTCTCCACCAGCCACTTCTCCCTTCCTCTCCTCACACTATCTCTGTGGAACTCTCTGACTCCTCCCCCCAGCCAGGAAAAGCCCTGACTCTCCTAAAACTAGGTGCTTGTGCTCCCCCGTCTGGGAAGGGATGAGGCGTGTGTGTGGATGAGTGGATACCTTATGTAGGGAGCTCCATTTTCCTCCAGACATGATACCACTTCCCCCCATTAGGCAGGCGATACCACTGGACCGCCGGAGCGCCACATTGGCAGGTAGCTGAAAAGTAGGGCTCTGGAGTTGTATACTGGTGGGCCCTTGGCCCAAAGTAAGGACAAGGTATTTAGGCAGAATGTCTCAGCTATAGCATTACAGCTACCCACCTAATATTCTATAGGTTTTCTCAGTGCCAGCAAAAGAGCTCTTACCTGTCAAAAGAGGGTGTCTTGTGGTATCAGGTACCAAGACGTTTAGGTTGGAAATGGCACCTTCATGGATCAGACTTATTTTATTGGTACATTATCCTGCTGAGAGAGGGCACTGTTGTTGGGAAATACTGCTGCCATCCACATGGCAGAACATTGGTCAGACTGAGAGACTGCCTCCACCAACTTATTGTCTATCCATAGTGCAACCCTGTGCCACACACCCATCAGTTCACATGATATAAGAGATGATTAAGATCAGTCCATCTCACGGTCCAGTTATGACCTCATTCGTCATTATAGACACTTTTGATGCTGGACAGGGTTCAGTATCAACCCTCTGTCTGGTCAGAGCTAACATATCAAGCTGTGATGATCTGTGTGTTCTCTGTCACCGTTCTATCATAGCCAGCAGTAACTTTTTCAGCGTTTTGAGCCACAGTAGATCTTATTAGGAATAAACCAGCCAGGCTAGCCTCTGCTACTAATGCACATGAATGACCCTTAGGCCAATATGACCCTGTTGCAGGTTCACCAGTAGTCCCTTCTTTGATCACTTCTGGCAGGTGCTAATCACTGCATGCCAAGGTACTCCACAAGACCCACATTTGTGGAAATGCTCTGACCCAGTAGTCTACTCATCTGAATTTTGTTCTTACCAAAGCTTCTCAGATCCTTAAGCTTGTAGAAATTGTGGACCCAATTCATGAAAGGATTTACACTTTGGAGTTCTTACACCAATTTTGGCTAGTTCCACCAAAACGTGCCTAGCTTGAGAGGAGATAGGACAGGCCATGGCTACTCATGACCAGCAAATTCATGAAAAGTGGTGGCGTTTCTTATGTCAGGAATGTTACTCCAGTCCCTGATTGCAATAACATTTTTGGCAAGGCGCACGGAGGAACAAGTCACTGATAAGATGTACCAAATTCAATAACTGGCGTGTGCATCTTAATGAATTTGGTGCATCTTATTCTGGCACGCCCATCATTAAGACTGACATACGAAACACCAGTATTAATAAATTGGGACCTGTGTGTTTTATCTTTCATTTGGCCGGCTTACTCCCACTCTCAAAAATATATAAGTAGATTTGATTTTTGTACAGTTGACCCTATGATATTACTGCATGATTCTATATACAATATTCTCAATTACATTAGCATCATATAATTAGCTATTAAACAATTAGCTAAAATACGTGATGCAGGTCTAGTATGTTTGGTATGTGCAGAATAAAGCAAATATGGATTTATTTTCACCGGTGGGAGTCTCTAATTGTTGTACCTGTAAGCTGTCTGCGTACTTAGATTCATATTCCGTCCTTTACATAAAAACCTATTTGTAGGACGTATCACTTTCTCTAGCTGGAGTATAAAATGATTCCAGATTGCATTTGTGACTAGCAGAACTCTCTGGTAACTGAGCCCTACAGGGCTGTTCTGAATCTCTCCTACGACAAGCCTACATTATAGCTGGAAGGACAAATTACACCGCCCGGCTTTTCATATAGAAGGTCACTTAAATTATGATTTATTAACTTTAAGTTATAATGTAACTCAGAGAAATTGCTTCCATTTCCCACTGTTTACCGAATATGAATAGTACTGTAATCACCCTCATTTTAATAATTGCAGCAAAAAATAAATTGCTAATACCATAAATTCAAGCATGTGGAACAACAGGGCAATTTCAGGGAGAGAATTTATATAAGCAAATAAGTATATTAAAAAGAATATGCGTAAAATGGAGCATTAACAAACATAGGCAGGCAATGCAAAGAACCAATTGTAGAAACACACATGACTGTATATATGCCAGACACTGATTGTGCTCTTAAAGGAAACCTGACAGCTGATACATGCTTCCGGTGTTTGCTGTCCAATGTCCAGTCCTCAGGGCCTTTTCTTTCCACAGTTGTGAGCCTGTGACTTCACGTTAGAACTGGACTTCCGGCTGTACCAAGACCTCAGAGGTCATGATATGTCGTAACGTCGAATGTCATGATGTGCCCTGACATTCAAAGCCCAATTGTGGCTGGAAGCCCAATTCTACAGTGAAGATACCAACACTTGCATGCGGAGAGAAGAGGCCCTGAAGACTGGACAGGAGGGCAGAAAGCACCAATGGGAGCGTGGGTGCTGCAACAGCTGAGTCATGAGGGGATTGTTTTCCTTATAGTTTCTACGTGCCAAGTTTATCTAACAAACCTGGTGACGGGTTTGCATGGTGCACCATCTCTCACTATGCAAGATCGCAAACTTGATCTTCAGTCCAGTCTGCTAGCCTGGCTTCTATTCATGCTGTCTGTTTGTCCCTGTTCTGACTGCTTAGGGCGGCGGCCCGGTTACTTCCTGTTTCTTGTAGCTGCTGTGGGCACACCCCTAATACTTCCTCAGCCTATTGCTGTCTGTCACTGGATATTTAAACCAGCTTCACCTGGAAGCTGATGCATGAGCAACTTTATCATTCAGTGTGCTCCTTGACTCTGAATGTGCCAGGTCCTGTTCTGTTTCTCCTGCCTGTCTGCCTTCCTGGAGGCTGTATTTCCAGGTCTGTCTGAACACACTCCTAGCCTGTTCGTTTCTGCCTCTGGGGGCCGTATACCCAGGCTCGTTCCTGTATTTCGCTGCAGTAACAGTTCCTGTCTGAACTGTCTCCTAGTCTCTTACCTGTTTTGTCTCTATGTCCGTTCCTCCCTTTTTCTGCAGTGTCTGAACCAGCACTTGGCTATACCTAGGCTCGTTCCTGTATTTTGTTGTAGTAACAGTTCCTGTCTGAACTGTCTCCTAACCTGTTACTTGTTTTGTCTCTATGTCCGTTTCCTCCCTTTTGCTGCAGTGTCTGAACCAGCACTTGGCTTTACCTAGGCTCGTTCTTGTATTTCGTTGCAGTACAGTTCTTGTCTGAACTGTCTCCTAACCTGTTACTTGTTTTGTCTCTGTGTCCGTTTCCTCTCTTTTTCTGCAGAGTCTGTACCTGCTCCTAACTCCTACTCGTTGTCGCTGTACTTCCGTTTGTGAGTTTGGAGTCCACTCGCTACTTCTTTGTAACTACCTTGTGTGTATCTGGTTCTGCCTTTCCCTTCCAGTCTGTTCCGTGTGAACAGAGCCCTGTCCCCTCTGCTCTGTCTTTGCTCACCGCTTTGGCGGTTTATCTCTGTTCTGCCTTGCTTACAGCTCTGACGGTTTCTGCCCGCTCTGCTCTGCTTTGTCCACCACACTTGCGGTTTCGCTCTGTTCAGCCTTGTCTACCGCACCTGCGGTTTCGCTCTGCTCAGCTTTGTCCACCGCACTTGCGGTTTCGCTCTGCTCAGCCTTGTCTACCGCACCTGCGGTTTTGCTCTGCTCAGCTTTGTCCACCGCACTTGCGGTTTCGCTCTGCTCTGCCTTGTCCACCGCACTTGCGGTTTCGCTCTGCTCAGCCTTGTCCACCGCGCCTGCAGTTTCGCTCTGCTCAGCCTTGTCTACTGCACCTGCGGTTTCGCTCTGCTCAGCTTTGTCCACCGCACCTGCAGTCTCGCTCTGCCCTGCCTTTGCTCACCACTCTAGGCGGTCTCGCTCTTCTCTGTTTGTCTACCACATCTGCGATTCTGTTCCTGAGTCCCAGTCTGTACTGGACCTTATCCAGTCTGTGCTCCAACCTCCTAGTGCCTCCCTGTCGGCACTCCAGCCGTGCTTGCCAGTACTCCCTGCCTGCATACCGGTCGTGCTTACCAGTGCCCGCCTGTCTGCATACCTGCCGTGCCTGCCTATACCCACCAGTCAGTGTGCCAGCCTAACCTGCCTGTTCCTGTATTCTCCGGTGTGGGTCAACAGCCGTGTCCGGGGTCTGACCTGGTGTAGCACCTGGTCCCTCTGCTCGGTTCCTCCCTGGTGTACTAGCGTCGTTAGCCGTCGTGCGACCTTGGTCGGATCGGGTAGATACTCAGTTACGCCCCTCCAGGCACTCTCCGGTTCATGGTCCAGTGGGATCACTAAACACGCACACGCCAGTCAGTCCAGGCGTGTGCATAACAGTTTTCTCAGGCCATGGTTCCCGTTGAGCCCCATGGCCCTTCGCTCTCAGAGACATTTTGAATCCGTGTCCAGCGAATATGTGCATTAAAAATAAAAAAAAATAACATTTTTTTTTCTCTAGCTATGGCCCAGGCGATTTATGCACCAGCCCAAATGGATCTATCAGCACTTGTTCCTGCGGATCCGCCACGGTACTATGGGGATCCTAAACAAAGCCGTGCATTTGTGGAGCAATGCATGCTGCATTTCAAGTTCTACCCTCTCTATTTTCCTACTGATTGGGCTAAAGTGGGATTTATGATGTCCTACCTAGCGGGTGATGCCTTGAAATGGGTCACCCCCCTATGGGAAGCATGGGATCCTATCGTCCTTGACCTGCAGGCCTTCCTGGTGGCCTTTCTAATGGTCTTTGACGACCCTAATCCTGGGGACTCTGCTGAAGCTGCCTTTCCCAGTGTCCTGGAGCAGCCCCGATGGGTGATGTGTGTGAGTAGCGCACCAGTTCTCATGCCCGAAGAGACTGCTGCCCACCCAGAAACCAGACTGAAGATGGTCCCTAAGCAGGGGCTCTCCATCTTTAATGAATCTGGCGATACGTCCATCGAGGCGGAGGATGCTCCCAAGTCTCTGCACCCCTCTAACCTGGCGGAGGATCTCCAGTTGCCTCCTGAATCCTCCGGGGTGCTACCTGTTAACGAATGGAGAGAGACTTTTCTACACCCTGTACCGGATACCACACCCACTTCGTCCAGTGAGCTTGACCAAGTATACCCCGAAGCAGTGGTTACCCCCGAGTCTCTGCACCCCTCCAACCAGGCAGAGGACCTCCAGTTGTCTCCTGAACCCTCCGGGGTGCTAACTGATAACAAATGGACAAAGACTTTCCTACACCCTGTACCTGATACCTCGCTCACTTCGTCCAGTGAGCTTGACCAAGTATACCCCGAAGCAGTGGTTACCCCTGAGTCTCTGCACCCCTCCAACCAGGCAGAGGACCTCCAGTTGTCTCCTGAACCCTCCGGGGTGCTACCTGATAACAAATGGACAGAGACTTTCTTACACCCTGTACCTGGTACTTCACCCACTTCATCCGTTGCTGAGGATGGCTTGATGGGAGGAAGCATCCTAGTTACCAAGTTGATGAGACCAGTTTCGTTTCCTCTAGTGGACAGAAGAGGTAATTCTCTTGAAGAGAAGGACTAACCACCCAATTCTCTGCGGAACACTCTTGCGGGCTTGAAGAGGAGGGGGCGTTAGGGGGGGTACTGTAACAAACCTGGTGGCGGGCTTGCATGGTGCACCATCTCTCACTATGCAAGATCGCAAACTTGATCTTCAGTCCAGTCTGCTAGCCTGGCTTCTATTCATGCTGTCTGTTTATCTCTGTTCTGACTGCTTAGGGCGGCGGCCCGGTTACTTCCTGTTTCTTGTAGCTGCTGTGGGCACACCCCTAATGCTTCCTCAGCCTATTACTGTCTGTCGCTGGATATTTAAACCAGCTTCACCTGGAAGCTGATGCCTGAGCAACTTTATCATTCAGTGTGCTCCTTAACTCTGAATGTGCCAGGTCCTGTTCTGTTTCTCCTGCCTGTCCGCCTTCCTGGAGGCTGTATTTCCAGGTCTGTCTGAACACGCTCCTAGCCTGTTCGTTTCTGCCTCTGGGGGCCGTATACCCAGGTTCATTCCTGTATTTCGCTGCAGTAACAGTTCCTGTCTGAACTGTCTCCTAGTCTCTTACCTGTTTTGTCTCTATGTCCGTTCCTCCCTTTTTCTGAAGTGTCTGAACCAGCACTTGGCTATACCTAGGCTCATTCCTGTATTTTGTTGTAGTAACAGTTCCTGTCTGAACTGTCTCCTAACCTGTTACTTGTTTTGTCTCTATGTCCGTTTCCTCCCTTTTGCTGCAGTGTCTGAACCTTATCTGACAGGTCTGGTCTGGCTGCTTTTTAGCAGTGCACTATAGAGTGCGCCACCACATGGTCGGTCTAATAATAGCCTGTTAATCCTGACATTATTATGCACTTTATTAAATTTTAGGTTTATTACCTATATCTTCATAATCTTTACCTCATTGGTCAGGAGTTTGGGGTGCAGTGAGTTTTTTCATTTTTATGGTATTTTGTTCTGTTTTTTTCTATTTGCAAATTTATGTCAGCTTGACTAAGTATCCAGTACTCAGGCAGGCTTTGTTTGGCTAGATCGGATATTTCATTGTCTACCTTGCTCTTCACTTTGTTTTTGGGTTATATTTTTAATGAATGTTTCAATAAAATATGTATTCTTTTCTAAACCATGATGACTCTGTTTTTCTCTTGTTAAAAAAAATTTGTCTACCGCATCTGCGGTTCTGTTCCTGAGTCCCAGTCTGTACTGGACCTTATCCAGTCTGTGCTCCAACCTGCTAGTGCCTCCCTGTCGGCACTCCAGCCGTGCTTGCCAGTACTCCCTGCCTGCATACCGGTCGTGCTTACCAGTGCCCGCCTGTCTGCATACCTGCCTTGCCTGCCTATACCCACCAGTCAGTGTGCCAGCCTAACCTGCCTGTTCCTGTATTCTCCGGTGTGGGTCAACAGCCGTGTCCGGGTTCTGACCTGGTGTAGCACCTGGTCCCTCTGCTCTGTTGCTCCCTGGTGCACTGGCGTCGTTAGCCGTCGTGCGACCTTGGTCGGATCGGGTAGATACTTAGTTACGCCCCTCCAGGCACTCTCCGGTTCATGGTCCAGTGGGATCACTAAACACGCACACGCCAGTCAGTCCGGGCGTGTGCATAACAGTTTATAATATTCTGCGGTTTAGGGTCTAGAGCAGTTGTCTCCAACCTTTCTTACTTGGAAATCCACATTCAGCTCTGAGAGAGGGTCGCGAGCCACATCCAAACCTCCCCCAGAAAAGTGACATCCTGCTCTCACCCCCCTTAAAGTATCGACACCCAAAGACACCATTACTGGTATAAAGACAGCCAAAGTTTCCCCATCATACCAAGACCTTTTGCTACCCTACCTTATGGACAGTATACTTACATGCAGGGGTTCCCATCTTACCTCGATTCTGTTTCATTCTATTTCCAGATTACTATGAATTTATTTCTAAACCCCTAAGGCACATATTCTCTCTTCTGTGTTAGTCTACTCACAAAAGTCACCATTTGGAATCTCGATCTTCATAGTTGTTTCCTAGCCATGGTGCTAATGCACCAAGCTGAAAGCCGCAAATCATATGCCCGCAAGCCACAGATTGGGGACCCATGGTCTAGAGAGATGCCAGAGCATAATAGGAAACATTCAATCCACTGAGAAAAACTTCACTCTAAAAGGAATTTCCCTGTAAAATCCAAACAACTTGGCAAATTTGAATCTCGTCAGATCTGTTCATGTCTATTTATCACCTATCCACCAGGTAGATAGTAACTTGTTAATCGATGGGCATCTAATCACTGGGACACTCACAGAATAGCAGAATGCTGTTCACGATTTATAAGTATTCTGTCTTTAAAGTGGTTTTCTGGTGAAAACAAGTGATCATCTATCCACAGGATAGGTGATAACTTATTGAACGGTGGAAGTTTGTCCCATTGGGATGGTGTGGCAGTGTGTATGTTTGACTGTTCATACTTTCATTTCCTATGGGCCTGCCGAGCACTATACTTGGCTTTTTGCAGCAGTCCCATGGAGAATAAATGGAGCAGCGGTTGGGCATCTGACCTGCAACTCCTTTTTGCAACAGAAATAAAAGTTACCACCATCTCATGGTACGTCTACCCAGGACACAGAGTGATTGTAGCATCTTCCTTTTCAATTTGAAAAATTCATTTAAAAAAACGCATGGTGCCTACAGTGAAACATGGTGGGGGCAGTGTCCTTATGTGGGGCTGCTGGTGTTGGGGAGCTACATTTCAATGATTGTGTAATGAAGAAACTGTACTGCTCCTTATTGAAAGTGAAGATGCTACCATTACTCCGTGCCTTTGGTAGACATGCACTTATCCAACATGATCATGATCCATGATCCAAAACACACATCTGCTGCATTTGTGAAGAAGAACAGAGTGAATGTGACTCAGTGGCCAAGTGTCTCCTGAACTGAACCCAAATGAACACCTATGGGGAATTCTGAAGAGGAAGTTGAGCATCACTTTCCATCCAGCATCCATACTCTAAAAGATCGTTGTTGTTGAAGAATGGAAAATGATAGATCTTACAATATGTCACCAACTTGCTCATTCGTGGCCAAGAAGACTTGCCCTTAAAATCATAGAGGTCATACAATGTACTAGATGTAACAGTTTTTGATGTGGAGTGGATTCATTTTTGCATCAACTAATTTGAGTAAAACTGAAGATTTTGTAATAAAAGTTATTTTATTAACCTTACTTTCATTTTATGGGTTAAAAATGTACATTTTGGAAATTGTTCTTGTATTCAGTGAAATATTGATTAAAATCTTACTTTTCAAAGGGGGTGTACTTATTTGTTTTCCAGTTTTCACACTGCCCATTAGTCTTAATATTAGACTATCTGGATTTTGACTACACATGTATCCTCTGAGTTCTAAAATTCTTATATTTGCACTGTATAAAGATTGTTATGATTATTACTAGATGGTGGCCCGATTCTAAAATATCGGGTATTCTAGAATATCGGGTATTCTAGAATATGTATGCGGCCGACCGGGCGCAATCAGCAAAGCGGTGTTTAAATTTGGCGCCAAAATCGCTGATTGGTCGCGGCCAGCGACCGCGACCAATCAGCGAACTGTGTTAGTGAAGACCGGAGAGCGTGTTTAAATTTGGTGCCAACATTGCTGATTGGTCGTGGCCGGTGACCGCGACCAATCAGCAAAGCAGTGTTTAAATTTGGCGCCAAAATTGCTGATTGGTCGTGGCCGGCGGTCGTGACCAATCAGCAGAGTGGTGTTTAAATTTGGCGCTAAAATCGCTGATTGGTCACGGCCGGCAACCGCGACCAATCAGCGAACTGTGTTAGTGAAGACCGGAGAGCGTGTTTAAATTTGGCACCAAAATTGCTGATTGGTTGCGGCCCTAGCCACTGATCTCCCGACGGTAGCCGCATGGAGGTCAGCGGCGCCGCCGGTCGGGGTACTTCTGCTGCGAGCAACCGGGAAATGACCGGCTAGCGTCTCCGCTGACCTCTGTGCAGAGCGGAGTTTAAATTTGGCGCCAATAATGCTGATTGGTCGCGGCCGGCGACCGCGACCAATCAGCAGAGCCGTGTTTAAATTTGACGCCAATATCGCTGATTGGTCGCGGCCAGGGACCCATGGGAGTGGAGAGGGGTGAATATTCATGCCCTTTAATAAGTGGGCACACGTGATAGCCCGGCAGCAGCAAGATCTGCGCTGCGGCTACGCTGTGTGCCGGCTATGAAGGAGAGTGAAGTCACTGCTCCCCGCGCACACAGTCCCAGCGTGGGGAGCAGTGACTTCTGGCAGCTGATCTCTCCATGTGAGCCGCGCATGGCAGTGACGTCATGCGCGGCTCACATGGAGAGATCAGTGCGGGCAGACAGGATGCAGCGCTGGAGGAGAGAAGAAAGGTGAGCAGGAGTGTTTATTTTTTTTTAATGTACAGCCTGATGGGGATTAGGGGGACCATGCATACTAGGATAAGGATGAGGGGGCCATACATACCAGGATAAGGATGAGGGGTGCCATGCATACCAGGATAGGATTAGGGGTGCCATCCATACCAGGATAGGGATTAGGGGTGCCATGCATACCAGGATGGGGATTAGGGGTGCAAGGCATACCAGGACAGGGATTAGGGGTGCCATGCATACCAGGATAGGGATGAGGGGTGCCATGCATATCAGGATAGGGATAAGGGGTGCCATGCATACCAGGATAAGGATGAGGGGTGCCATGCATACCAGGATGGAGGGGTTCCATGCATACCAGGATGGAGGGATGCCAGGCATACCAGGATGGGGATGGGGACCACGTATAAAAGGAAGGGGGGGGGCATATATACCAGGATGGGGGATATTGTCAGAATTGGGGGACATTACCCCTATATCAGTGTCAGCAGAAGACCCCCTCCCCCTTAAAAGCGCATCATGAACAGATTTTTTGCTTAATTTTTTTTTTTTAATTTCCCTCTCTAAAACCTAGGTGCGTCTTATGGGTCCGGTGCGTCTTATAGTCCGAAAAATATGGTATATTTCGAGTAACGCATGTGATCTCTTATAAATGAAGATATTTTTTATATTTAAATTTCTCGCTGCAGTATTTTAATTGTAATTCAGTTTGCATGGTCAATTAACCTTCACGGCTCCCCGGAGGGAGCATGGATTTTAAAAGACATCACTGATAATTATAGTTTTCAGGGAGTGTAATTAATTGACATTTAATTTGCAACAGAATAAACTTCATTGGCAGGCATTTTCCTTCTAAGGCGTAGCAGGGATCTGCAACATGTGGAGGGGCAGTGATGTAAAACGTACTGAATGCATATGCGACCTATTTATATGGGAACATGTATCGCAGGGCGGTGATTCATTTCAGCATTATATAAACTAATGCTTATAATAAAAAGGGTCAGTGGTGTTTTGGATGAGATGGTAGAGCTGTAGGAACACGCTATGAAGAATAAACAGGCAGAGCGGTCGGCAATTTGCTGTCCCTTCCGCGGCTTCGTGTGTTCATGGGCTGATGCTTCTTAATACAGAGATAATAGCACAGCTGTTTAACAGGGAAAATAACAGCAGGCGCAAAGAGAAAGGCCTGTCTGGGCACAATATTTCCTGAGGACATGTGAAATTCAACTTAAAAACTGAAGAATATTCTGTGTTTAATGTTCACGTTCGGTCTGGACAGATGGACTGCAAGGCGGAGGACAAAAACAAAGGTTGAGCGCTGCAGACCACATCAACCAGTCAAATTTCTAAGATTTTTTTCATTAAATCATGAAGTTTATTGAGAATAATATCAGGAGCATATATAATGTACATCAATGCAGAACAACATGAATTATTCATAGAGTATGCAGCATCTTGTATAATACAATGCCCGAGTTGTATCGGGTGGCATCCATCAACTGAACAAATCTCTCCTGATAAGAGAGAAGAAAATAAGGCAAAGATTACAACAAATAAACAAGTTTATGAAAAAGACAATATCGTTCATTCTTATTGGCACCACTTCAAGGTTACACTCATCATTTAGATTTACAGGGGTTGCTTCCTTTATGAAAATCTTGGTCCCCAGGTGCAGTTCGCGATAAATAAAACAAAACAAAAGTGCGCTTCACTCATCGTTCTTGGGTCCAGTGCTGAATTTCAGATGTTGCTTCCCGTGTCCGGTATCATCAAAAGGGCAGAAGCCAATCACCGAGCTCAGTGGCTCTGAGCGGGGTATTCTGTCTAAATGGGCAGAGCCTCTGAGTTCACTCATTGGCTTTCACGATAATACCAGTCACCGGAAGCAGAGGGGACTAAGATTTACTGAAAGGGTTATAACCCCTTTAAGACCCCTATACACATCAGACTAGCATTGGCTGAGCTCACTGATATCTGCAGGGATATGCAGTCTAATATGTATGGGGAACTCCTGAATCTCGGACTAGTCAGGTCTCTCCCTATAGTCCCCGGTCGGCTTTTAAAACTATGTTTTCCTTGAAACGCTGCAATGTACCAAAATGGAGCAAACATGACTGCAATCACACAGCTAAGCTCTGATGCACGCTGCCTGAGGGTCGGCAGCATGAACCTACTGACTTGTTCTCTTTAAAGAACTTACCTTGTCCTGTTAAAAAGGATGGAAGTGATCAAAACAATTTATATATTTCAAAGGTTTAAGTAAGTGTTTTAAATAAGAAACTAAACAAAAAGAACAAGGAGGAACAATCTCAAATTAGTTGAAGGGGAGATCATAAAGAATAAGAATATTATACTAATGAAAGAGTTATATAAGGTATGAAATCCAGGAGCCTGGTGCTACCAAATAACAGCAATCCAAATGTTAACCAGGAATGAACAAGAACGATTAAAATTTATTAAAACCACAACGCGTTTCGTCTGGAACCAACCTTCTCCAGGTAACTGGAGTACAATGAGCCTGAATGAAAGAGTTGTACATGTTTGGAATAAATATTCAGTATGTGTGTAATGCTGAACATAAAGTGATTGTAAGCCATGGGGTAAGGTAACTCCTGATAGACTGCAGTGGCCTCATGACACATTTTGGAAGAGAAGCAGAGTAGTCCAGCAGGTGACACCGGCAGCAGTCCAGTAGGTGAGTATCCTTTTTTTTTTTTTTACATTTTACACCCTGTTGATAAAACTTTTTATAGTAATGGATAATGTTTTTATCCCTTTCTTAAAGTATGACTTACTACTACATTATATGTAGGGTTCCTGGTCTTTGATGCAGGCTCAGGAGCTAAGCCTGCATCATTCCTGGCAAATGATGGCTGTGTTATACAACTGGCATCTGCCTCAAACAGCAGCAAGCAGAGCTGACCACCGACCACAACTTTTAACCCACTAAATGCCACTGTCAATCTCTGACAGCAGCATTTATAGCACGCAGTTTGGGGGGCAGTGCCAATTCACATGCCCATCACCCCCTCCAATGATTAGGCACTGCTCGATACTCGATCTAGCATCGGGGTGCTCAATCGAGTATCGAGCAGTGCCAAATATCGTGTGGTGTTCGAGTGCTCAGATGAGAGAGAGGAGAATTTTTTTCCATTATCCAGAAAAATGCTCGAGTTTGCCATTCACTTCTATTATGCCCGCTACTCGAGTCGAGCACATCCGATCATCACTCGAGCATTTCAGTGCTCGATCAACACTACCTATCGGTAAATGCTGCATAGAAAAAAAATTGAAAAGCCAGAAAATGTATTTTTTTTCTGGGCAACTCAACAAAAAATGCAATAAATATGCAAAAAACATGAAACTTACCCAGCTCTATCAGCAAAAACATGAACATGTTACTGGTCTCAGAAAATGGCAATACAAGTGAAATTTTTTTCTTTACGAATTTCTGAAATGTTTTTTCACCACTTTTAAAAAAAACACCATAAAAGTTTGTTATCTCTGTAATCGTACCGGTCTGCAGAACCAGATAATCATTTTTATCATACAATGGATACTATAACCCCCCCCCCTCCTAAAAAATGGCAGAGCTGCAGTCATAATTTCAATGCACTTGGAATTTCTTTCCCTCTCTTCAGTACATTGAATGGTAAAATGAAGAGTGTCATTGAAAACTACAACTTGTCTCACAAAAAGGAAAAAATGCCCTCATACGGCTATGTCAATGGAAAAATAAATAAGTTATGGCTCTTGGAAGAAGGATAGTACAACACTAAAGTAGGTCGAAAAGGGGATAAGAGTTGGTGTGAAATTAGAAAAAGTTGCTTTTTCGCTCTTCAGTATGACCACTTGGCCCACTCAACTTTATTGGGCTGAGTTGCAATATCAAACAGTCCATAAACAAGAGTGGCGCTGTGTCTGACATACAGTATGTGTCAGAAATTATCAGTGTGGAATAAGTATTAAAATACTATATAAATATTGTGATTCTGATGATTTGCCAGAAAGAAGAAGATCTTGCTTCATTCTGTGATCTACAGTAGCTCCTACTCTACAGAATGATACTAGAAGACTCTACATTATAGCTTGGACTTTGTGCGATTCCTTATAATGAATGGTCTTAGCTATTAAGTTGTACAGCTACTGTATAAGTAAGACAAATGCTTGAAGGTCTCGCCGTCTTACCTCTGCTAATCGCCGCCCTGTAATGATTTTTTTGTAGCCAGATAAAAACTTTCTGCACTTGTATAATTTGTTACAAATTGGTGTCCTTGGTGTCTCATCATTGATTGTATTTATTTGACTAGTTTACTTAATAGCTAGGATTTTGTACATTTTTCTATTGATATGTAGAATTTCCAAAACAAACCATGAAATAACAGAAAGTAAGGAAATATATAGAACCATCAAAATAAGTGACATAAAATATATACAATAAGGCTAGGTGCACACAAGAGTATTTTTGGTCTGAGTGCGATCCAGTGTTTTGTTGAATCGCACTCAGGACCATTGTTATTCTATGGTATTATTATTATTTATTTATTTATATAGCGCCATTGATTCCATGGTGCTGTACATAAGAAAGGGTTACATACCAAATACAGATATCACTTACAGTAACAAACAATGATAGACTGGTACAGAGGGTAGAGGACCCTGCCCTTCCGGGCTTACATTCTACAGGAATGGGGAAGGAGACAGTGGGTTGGGGGGTGTTGCAGTAGCTTCGGTGTTATTGAGGTGGCTGCAAGGTCATGGCAGGCTGTAAGCTTGTTTGAAGAGATGGGTTTTCAGGTTCCGTCTGAAGGATCCAAATGTGGAGGCTAATCGGACGTGTTAAGGCACAGAATTCCATAGGATGGGAATATTTGGGAGAAATCTTGGAGGTGATTGGGTGAGGAAAGAATAAGTGTGGAGGAGAGAAGGAGGTCTTAGAAGGACCGGAGGTTACGTAAGGGAATATATCGGTAGATTAGTTCAGAGATGTATGGAGGAGATAGGTTATGGATGGCTTTGTAGGTCAGTGTTAGTAGTTTGAACTGGATACGCTGGGCAACTGGGAGCCAGTGAAGGGATTTGCAAAGGGGGGTAGCAGAGGAGTAGCGAGGTGAGAGATGAACTAGTCATGCAGCAGAGTTAAGGATGGACTGGGGGGGTGCGAGAGTGTTAGCAGGTAGGCCACAGAGGAGGGTGTTGCAGTAGTCAAGGCGGGAGATGATGAGGGCAAGCACAAGCAGTTTAGTATGTTGAGGGTTGAGGAAAGGACGGATTCTGGAAATATTTTTGACCTGGAGGCGATAGGAGGTGGCGAGAGCTTGGATTTGGGGTTTGAAAGACAGGGCAGAGTCAAGGGTTACTCCGAGGCAGCGGATTACCGATACAGGGGAAAGTGTGATGTCATTTATTGTGATAGAAAGATCAGATGGGGAAGATATGCAAGATGGGGGAAAGATGATGAGTTCAGTTTTGTCCACATTGAGCTTTAGGTAGCGGGAGGAGAAGAAGGAGGATATGACTGATAGACATGATGGGGTTCTGGACAGCAGAATGGTGACATCTGGGCTAGAAAGGTAGATCTGGGTGTCATCAGCGTACAGATGGTACTGGAAGCCATGGGATTTTATGAGCTGTCCCAGGCCAAGGGTATAGATGGAGAAGAGTAGGGGTCCTAGGACAGAGCCTTGGGGAACTCCAACAGAGAGGTGGCAGGATAAGGAGGTAGTATGGGAGTGGGAGACACTAAATGTGCGGTTAGAGAGGTATGAGGAGATCCAAGATAGAGCAAGGTCTTTGACGCCAAAGGAAGAGAGGATCTGTAGTAGGAGACAGTGGTCAACTGTGTCAAAGACAGAGGACAGGCCAAGAAGAAGAAGTACAGAGAATTGTCTGTTAGCTTTGGCTGTAAGTAAGTCATTAGTAATTTTGGTAAGGGCAGATTCAGTGGAATGGTGGGGGCGGAAGCCAGATTGTCGGTTGTCGAGGAGAGAGTTAGATGAGAAGTGAGAGGAAAGTTCAGCGTGAACATGTTGCTCAAGGAGTTTGGAGGCAAATGGGAGCAGCAATATGGGGCAGTAGCTGGACAAGGCGGTTGGGTTGAGGGATGACTTTTTGAGGATGGGGGTGATTGTGGCATGTTTGAACGCAGAAGGGAAGGTACCAGAAGTTAGTGATAGGTTGAAGAGATGGGTTAGGGATGGGATGAGTGTGTAGGTGAGGTTGGGGAGGAGGTGGGATGGTATGGGGTTGAGTGTACAAGTGGTGAGGTGTGATTTGGAGAGGAGGCGAGTAAGGTCTCCTTCCATGATGTTGGAAAGGGTACACATGTCAAACTCTGGCCCGAGAGCCAAATATCACCCACTGGGTAAGCATATTTGTCCTGCGACGCCGGGCTGTGCCCCATGCTCGACATCTCACTTTCAACTGTATCAGCATCCCTCCACCATCATTCTCCCTCTGTGTCTCACGTCTCAGCGCAGCAGGCACTATGACATCATTACAACATGCCCGCTGTGCCGAGCAGTGTAAAGGATCAGAAGATGTGCTGCAGAGTCTGGAGCCGTGGGAGAATTTTTTTTATGTGGGGCCCATTATACTGTATGGAGGACTATGTGGGGTCCATTATTCTGTATGGAGGACTTTGTGGGGCCATTATACTGTATGGAGGACTATGTGGGGCTATTTTACAGTATGGAGCACTATGTGGGGCCATTATACTGTATGCAGCACTATGTGGGGCCATTATACTGTATGCAGCACTATGTGGGGCCATTATACTGTATGGAGCACTATGTGGGGCCATTATGCTGCATGGAGGACTATGTGGGCCCATTGTACTGTATGGAGGACTATGTGGGACCACTATACTGTATGGAGGGCTGTGTGGGGATTACAGTTAGGGAATCGTACTGTGATTGGTTCACCATACTTCGCAGGGGGAATTTGACGGAGGTTACTGTGGAGGAATTCACTGTGGGGGCATCATACTGTGTTTGGGATCACTTTTGCTGGATCATACTTTATCATCTGCATTATTCAATGTTTTTATTCTTTATTATTACATATTTAAATTAGGCCATTGGGCAGTATGGTTTTTACTGCTCTTACATAACATATTATTCCAATAAATTAAGATCTATTACTGTATATACTTGAGAATAAGCAGACCAGAATATAAGCGGAGGCACCTAATTTTACCACAAAAAAATTGGGAAAACTTATTGACTCGAGTATAAGTCTAGGGTAGGAAATGCAGCAGCTACTGGTAAATTTCCCAATCCTGCTAAGTATTGCCCACTCATCAGTAATCCTGGTATGCATGGCCCCCTCATCCCCAATCCTGGTTTGCATGGCCTCCTCATCCCCCAATCCTGGTAAGCATGGCCCCCTCATCCCCAATACTGGTATGCATGGCCCCCTCATCCTGGCATGCATGGCACCACTCATCCTCTATCCTGGTATACATGGCCCCATCATCCCCAATCCTGGTATGCATGGCTCCCTCTCATCCCAATCCTGGTATGCATGGCACCCTTCATCCCAATCCTGGTATGCATAGCACCCCTCATCCTCAATCCTGGTATGCATGGAACCCCTCATCCCAATCCTGGTATGCATGGCACCCCTCATCCCAATCCTGGTATGCATGGCACCCCTCATCCCAATCCTGGTATGCATGGGACCCCTCATCCCTATCCTGGTATGTATGGCACCCCTCATTCCAATCCTGGTATGCATGGTCCCCATATCCTGGTATGCATGGCCCCCATCACTGCACACATTAAAAAAAATAAACACTTCTACTCACCTTTTTTTCCCCCTCTGCTCCGGCACTGCTCCTGTTCTGCCAGCAGCTCACCTCCACATCTGAGTAGTGCATGACGTCACTGCCCTCAGACGCAGAGGTGAGCCGCAGGGATATTCACTCTTCTCCACACCGGGACCATGGTAGTGGAGTGAATATCCCTGTTCTTTAATAGCGGGCACACGGTGTCAGCAGCGCCACAGCTCCCGTTGCTGCTCAGTGATCCTCAGTGCCCGCTACTTAGGAAAATGCATATTCACCCATCTCCACGCCCATGGGCATGGAGAAGAGTGAATATGCATTCAGAGTTTGATCAGAGTGTCATTTGCATAGTTGATCCGTTTTTTCTCAGATGACAAAAAAATATGCTTGAGACCCTAGCCTAACACAGGAGAATTAGCATTATTAGAGATTGTAACGGTCTTCACTTCATAACCATTGATACATAGGGAAATGCTGAAAGAATAACCTTCCAATAACATAAGCTGATAAATGATCATTTTTCTTTACTACATAGGTCAGCCTGACCTATTTCATCTTTCTGCTAAGATCACATGCGCATCTAAAAAAATCAGCCCAGTTTTATATAAAAAAAAGGCTGATTTTTCATCTGTATTGTCATATTGTCATCTGTATCATCCGCTTTTTATACATCAGTAGTTATCAAAATTTCTAAGACCAAATAGACGATATTTTAATCATCTAGACGAAGTCTGAGCAACAGCTAAAGACGTTCCATGAATACTTTAATCAATTTCATCCCATCATCAACTTCACACTCAACTACTCTACTGAAATTTATTTTTTGGACACCATCATTAAGCTACAGAACAATGAAAGAGACATCCCTGTACCAGAAGCCAATTAACCATCCAACATACCTTAAATGGGACAGTTTTCATCCAAAACACATAACTCACTCTATTGTCTACAGCCAAATCATCAAATACAATCAGATATGTTCCAACCCTACAGATGGAGACTTGGTGGCCTCAGAAAGAACTTTTTTGACTCAGCGCTACAATCCAAGAACAACTGAGAACCAGATTACAAGAGCCACCAGAATATCAAGGAATTATCTACATTACAAAATGGAGCTGCACAGAAACTACAACCTTTACTACAAAAAGATGCCCGATTACAATCTATATTTCCAGACCCCCAACTTCTGTGTTTTAGGCAACCCCCAAATATAAGAAGGATCATATTAAGAAGTTCACTGACCTCTCCACTAGCTAGAGCAACCTTTCCCTGTGACCAGAAAAAAATGTAAAACCTGTCCATTTATAATGACCACAGACAAGATGAAGATCCCCAACTCACATCAGGACTACAAGATCCCAGGTACTTTCAGCTGCATCACATCTAATGTGGTGTACATAATTATATGTACCAAATGTCCAGCTGGGACTCTGTATGTTGGGGAGACAGGGCAAAAACTTAGAACAAGGAGGAATTCTCATCACCATACAATAAAAGAAAAAAGAATAGATCTACCTTGTGGCAAAACATTTTTGTTTCCCTGATCACAGCATCATGGACATGAAATTACTGGTATTAACCCCTAAAGGACCCTGGCATTTTCTGTTTTTTGCATTTTCGTTTTTTGCTCCCCTTGTTACCAGAGCCATAGTGTTTTTATTTTTTGGTCAATATGGCCGTGTGAGGGCTTATTTTTTGCAGGACAAGTTGTACTTTTGAACGACTCTACTGGTTTTTCCATATCGCGCACGGGAAAAAAAATCCAAGTGCGGTGAAATTGCAAAAAAAGTGCAATACCACAGATATTTTTTTTAAATTTATTTATTTATTTTTTTTACCACGTTCACTAAATGCTAAAACTTACCTGCCATTCTTATTCTCCAGGTCATTACGAGTTCGTAGACACCAAACATGTATAGGTTCTTTTTTATTTAAGTGGTGAAAAAAAAATCCAAAGTTTGCTAAAAAAAAGGCGCCATTTTGCAAGACCCGTAGCGTCTCCATTTTTCAGGATCTGGGGCCGGGTGAGGGCTTATTTTTTGTGCGCCGAGCTGAAGTGTTTATTGATAACATTTTGGGGTAGATCCGATGTTTTGATCGCCCATTATTGCATTTTATTGAAATGTTGAGGCGACCAAAAAATGTAATTCTGGCGTTTAGAATTTTTTTCTCGTTACGCCGTTTACCGATCGGATTCATTCTTTTTTTATATTAATAGATTGGGCGATTCTGAACACGGCGATA
Organism: Phyllobates terribilis; assembly: GCF_046119375.1. NCBI lineage: Eukaryota > Metazoa > Chordata > Amphibia > Anura > Dendrobatidae > Phyllobates > Phyllobates terribilis. The sequence continues at coordinate 119,379,270 of NW_027362762.1, read as the reverse complement.
GCAAATATGTGTATGTGTTTTTTTTTTATTATTATTATTATTTTATTTTGAATGGGGCGATTTACACTTTTATTTTTTTTATTTTTTTTTAACATTTTTTTTTTTTTTTACCCTTTTTGCTTGCTTCTAATAGTCTCGATAGGAGACTAGAAGCAGCAACTGTCCGATCGCCTATGCTACATAGAGGTGAGGAGTAGATCACCTCTATGTAGCAGAAATGCTCACTTGCTATGAGCGCCGACCACTAGGTGGTCCTCATAGCGATCAGTACATGACAACCACTGGGGTCTGCTGCAGACCCAGGGTTATCATGCCCACCCATCAGTGACCCGCGATCACGTGACGGGGTCACCGATGGGCGGGGTAAGTGACGCGCTTCCGGCACGGCGCTGTTAAATGCTGCTGTCAGAGATTGACAGCAGCATTTAACATGTTAACAACCGCAGGTGGATCGCGATTCCACCCACGGCTGTTGCGGGCACATGTCAGCTGTATAAATCAGCTGACATGTGACCGGTTCAGTGCGGGCTCAGCGCCGGAGCTCGCGCTGAACAGGGGGTAACAGCCTTGTGCGTACTATTACGCCCCAGGCTGTAAAGGGGTTAAAAGGTAACTTCAAATCTCAGAGAAACAAAAAAAATTTTCAGTACAAACTTATGACAACCTTTGACACCCTCAGTGCAGGAATGAATGTGTCGCATGGATTTATGTCTTTCTACATCAACTAAGGAATGTGCTCCTCAGACCATGTAGGAGCATCACAACCCTGGACAAGACCTCAATCATAGGACAATAAAACTTTCACATTCCTTATCTATGAACTGCTCCAATATTTACGGCCACAACTGGTTTTCCCTCTCCCATACTGATAGTTCTGCTTCACGTCACTTGTCTCATCTATTGCATTATTTCTGTATCCTGTTGTGCACAAATATGTGACTCTTCAGATTTTGTGTTATTCCATGCCTGATTAAGAAACCTGAGTAGTCTCGAAAGCTTGCAATTTGTTATCATCTTTTCAGTTAGCCATTAAAAGGTATCAACCACTGAGGACTCTCAAATCTTAATATTTTTCTAAAGACCAAATACAGTTTCCTATGTTGAAGAATTGAAATGTATCTGTAAAAAATGGATGTTATATGGTTGATCCTTATGGGAAACTATTTTCTTTGTATATCCATAGTCTTGAATGGACGAGTCTCATCTGAGATATGAAACAGACTAGTAGTTTTTTCATGTGGACAATCGATCTGTTTAAAAAAGTTCATCTGAACAGCCCACTTGAATATCACTGGTTGAAGTGCTGTCAGTTTTTTCATGGATAGCGCTCAGAAATACACTCATGTGAACTTAGCCTTCATTAATGGAGTTGTCCTGTCTAAAACGACAAGTCTGCAGTCAGACTAGATGGGTGCTGCCTCGAACAATGGAAGTGTATTGAGCGAAGCCAGAAACAGTCTAATCGGATTGTGGCCGATAGTATACATATCGCATACTTGTTGTCACCTGATTGCCATTCCCGGTGCTGACACCATGAAATCGTCATAGCACTGTGAGTGACTGCTGACAAAAGGGGCAAAGAACCTACTGTATTAGTAAAAATCTCCAGAAATTACTTGTTTGTGCTATAACAAGGCTTTATTTCACATGAGGTATAGGATCAGTTTGCTGCACTAGCATTGTTTCTAAATACCTTGGCTAATCCTATAATAATAATTTTTATTTATGTAGCGCCAACATATTCCGCAGCACTTTACAATTAAGCGGGGGCATGTACAGACAATAAATTCAATACAAGTTTAAACAGTTACATTAGGAGTGAGGTTCCTGCTTGCAAGCTTACAATCTACAAGGAAATGGGGGGACACAATAGGTGAAAAGTGCTTGTTATTTCAGGTCTGGCAATTATAATAAATAGGGAATTTCATATAAGACTGCATGATCCGGTCATCAGCCAGTATGTTTAAGTGCAATAATCAAGTATCGAGTGCAGTTAGCGTGTGCATGGAGGGTGTGGAGACATGAATAGTAAGGAACAGATTCTGAATAATATTTAGAAGGAGGGAACAGGGGAAAGTTAGTTCACTGAGTTGAAGTGGCAGGCTTGTTTAAAGAGATAGGTTTTAAAGCGCGCTTGAAGACGTGGGGGCTAGGCATCAGTCGGATCGTCTAGGGTAGTGCATTCCAGAGGACTTGCGCAGCACAAGATAAGTCTTGGAGACGGAGGTGCGAGGTTCGGATTATGGGGGATGTCAGTCTTAGGTCATTTGTAGAATGGAGGGCACATGTAGGGTGATAGACAGAGATGATAGTGGAGATATAAGGCGGTGAGCTTTGTGAGTGAGAGCGATGAGTTTATATTGGACCCTGTAGCAAATGGGTAACCAATGTAATGACTGGCACAAGATGGAGGCATCGGTGAAGCGGCTGGACAGAAATACAACCCTGGCTGCCGCCTTCAGCACGGATTGGAGAGGAGAAAGTTTGCTAAGAGGGAGACCGATCAGAAGAGAGTTGCAGTAGTCCAGACAAGAGTGAATAAGAGCGATAGTAAGAGTTTTAGCAGTTTCAAAGGTGAGAAAAGGTCGGATTATGGAGATGTTTTTAAGATGCAGGTGACAAGAGCGGGTGAGTGATGGGATATAGGAAGTAAAGGAAAGTTTAGTGTCGAATGTGAACCCAAGGCAGCAGGCGTGCTGCTTGGGAGTTATGGTTGAACCCTCCAAAGTAATTTCAATGTTAGTTAGGTTAGTAGAGGGGAGAAACACAAGAAGTTCAGTTTTGGAGAGATTCAGTTTAAGATAGAGGGAGGACATGATGTTAGAGACAGCAGACAGACAATCCTTGGTATTTTGTATTAGGGTAGGGGTGATGTCAGGAGAAGTGTATAATTGGGTGTCGTCAGAATAGAGATGATACTGGAACCCTAATCTGCTGATTGTTTGTCCAATAGGGGCAGTGTATAGAGAGAAGAGGAGGGGGCCTAGGACTGAGCCCTGCAGAACCCCGATAGTAAGGGGACGAGGAGAGGAAGAGGAGCCGGAAACAGATACAGTGAAGGAGCGGTCAGAGAGGTAGGAGGAGAACCACAAGAGATCGGTTTCCTTGAGGACTATAGAGCGGAGCATAGTGAGGAGGAGCTGGTGATCCACAGTGTCATTGCTGCAGTAAGATCCAGGAGAATCAGCAGGGAGCAGTGACCTTTGGATTTGGCTGTTAGTAAATCATTAGAGACTTTAGTGAGGGCAGTTTCAGTGGAGTGTAAAGAGCGGAAACCAGATTGTAGAGGGTCAAGGAGAGAGTAATCTGAGAGATAGTGGATTAGACGGGAGTGGACCAAGCGTTCCAGAAGTTTAGAGATGAATGGAAGATTGGAGACAGCTCTGTAGTTAGCAGTGCAGTTCTGGTACAGGGATGGCTTTTTAAGTAAACGGGTTATGATGGCATGTTTAAATGAGGAAGGAAAGATACCTGAAGAAAGAGAGAGGTTAAATATTTTAGTCAGGTGAGTGGTAACCACAGGGGAGAGATACTGCAGGAGATGTGAGGGAATAGGGTCACTGTTGCAGGTTGTAGGCCAAGAAGAAGCGAGGAGCTGGGTAACTTCTTCTTCTGTGACAGGCCTAAAGAAGGCAAGTGAGCTTGAAGTGTGGCAGGAAAGGGGATCCAGGCACTGGGGAGATTGGGCTGAGATGTCCTGATGGATGTGGTTAATTTTTTCTAGTAAATAAGTGGCCAGATCCTCATCGCTGAGGTTGGTGATGGGGGCCTGTGCTTTAGGTTTCAGGAGGGAGTTTAAGGTTTCAAAAAGTCATTTTGGATTGTTGGATAGTGAAGTGATAAGGGTGGTGAAGTAGGATTGTTTGGCCAGATGAAGGGCAGAGTTATAGGTTTTGAGCATGCATTTATAGTGGATGAAGTCTTCTGCTAAAAGTGATTTTCTCCACTGATGCTCAACACACCTTGAGCAACGCTGAAGAAAACGTGTTTGCATCGTGTGCCAGGGCTGCCGTTGTCTGTGCCGGGTCTTTCTGCGCGTAGAAGGTGCTGCTTCATCTAGGGTACTCTTCAGTGTATTATTGTAGTGTGACAATGCTAAGTCTGGATAGGAGAGGGAGGAGATGGGGGGTAAAGATGTGTGAAGATTGTCCATAAGCTGCTGGGTATTAATGTTACGTGTATTCTTATAAGTGTGGTAAGTGGGTGTGTCCCAGGTGAGGAGACAGTTCTTGAAAGAGAAGGAAAGAAGGTTGTGGTCAGAGCGTGGTAGAGGGGAGTTAGTAAAGTTATGCAGCGAGCAGAGTCATGAGAAGACCAGGTCCAGAGTATTCCCGTCTTCATGTGTAGGAGAGTTAGTAAACTGTGAGAGGCCAAATGAGGAGGTTAGAGAAAGAAGATGAGAGGCAGATTGGGGGAGGGAATCATCGATGGGGATGTCAAAGTCTCCCATGATGATGGGGGCAATGTCACAGGAGAGAAAGTGAGGAAGCCAGGTGGCAAAGTGATCCAGGAACTGGCGAGAGGAGCCTGGAGGGCGATACACAACCGCCACTCGCAGGGAGAAGGGTTTGAAGAGTCTGACAGTGTGGACTTCAAAGGAAGGAAATGTAAGTGAGGGAACCGGGGGGATGACTTGGAAAGCACATTGTGATGAAAGGAGCAAACCAACACCTCCACCCTGTCTGTTCTCAGGTCTGGCGGTATGTGAAAATTTCAGGCCACCAAACGAGAGAGCAGCAGCAGCTGTGGTGTCTGACTGCTGGATCCAGGTTTCTGTAATAGCCAGAGGGTTAAGGGAATTAGAGAGGAAAAAATCGTGAATGCAATATGGGTCTATTCACACTTATCAGATAGCACACAAACGAAAGGCTGAATAAATACCATGTAAAATCAATCCTAAAACCAATCCTAATGTTGTTGTCTTATAGTCCAAATGTAACTTATTGGAGGGGAGCTGCAGCGGTAGAGCGGGGTAACAGGAGACAGGGTCGCTGCTTCAGGAAGTCGGTGGCGGCAGGAGTGAGGCAATGCTGCAGGCCCCGGGCTGGGAGAAGGGGCTGTCCAGGCGATGTGAGGCTGGGGGCCCTGGGCTTAAACAAGATGTCGGTGGTGAGGCAGGAGCAGAGTCCCCACTCTGTCCATTGATTTCCCGGTGGTCAGCTTCAGGAAAATGGCCGCCAGAGGCGATGCATACGCAAATTTAGTTCTCGGCTCAAATAACCCTTTCATTCATTCCTAACCATAACTGCCAGGAACCTAGTCTTTGAATCATCAAAACACAAAACCACAGTAATCTGTCACTTTTAGAGCAGAGTTTAGAATCTATACATGGATGCTACCATGGGTGCAGACAAAAGAAGTCACCAAATCATGGCCAAATTATAACATCATGCCTTTCCTCTTATGTATTGAATACCTTTTCAGGGTTTGAAATTCAATAAGGTTGAGAATCGCTGCATATAGTGAAATAGCAAAGAAATTGTCTTTGGTCCCTATAATTGCTGATTACAGATGATAATGAAAGTATTATTTTGAAATATGTTACATTCATATCCGGCAAGGAAACAAAAAATTTTCACTTCACATCTGTAGGTTTCAGGCTTACATTGGGAGGGTTTTGTTTCTACATTTCACAGATTTCTTCTAGTTCTGTAAATAAAAGTGTTAATTGTCAGAATTATTTTTAGTAAAGTCACCTGAACATTGGTGATAAAGCTGAGAATGCGACCAACTAGAAAAACTCAGACACAGATTGTATCACTTACACTTATAGCTCCTTCCTCACATAGTTGCTGCTATATTTCTTGCAACATTTTAAAGGATTTTTCCAAATTAATTAATACAAGTGAGTACTCAAAAGAATCAGAAATCGCCTTCTGGAAGGTGGGCCGCAAGTAGTATGGGCTTCCATGGAGTCTTTGCAGAACTCTTCTGAGTCAGTATGCCAGCCAAAATTGTTGGGGAAAGTGGCGTTTGGCTCCTATGATCTTTGTTTAATGAGTTGTTTATTCTTTTGCCTATTTTGTGATGGCTGAGTCACATGAACGTGCGGCTATAAATTTTTGTTTCCTTTTGGGAAAAAAAGCATTGGAAATGATTGTTCTGCTACAAAGAGTACAAGGAAACTGCCATGAGTTAAACATAATTTTATTAATTGTTCTCCCATTGAAAAAGAGATGAAATGTGATTTGATGACCAACCTTGTTCCACACATCCTTCAACCACTCAAACTGATGAAAATGGGATGAAATTTCATCAAGACATTCTGGAAGATTACCATCAGACCATTGATGAACTCGTGGAATTGACTGGGATTTCATGGAATTTCTGACAGTGAGCTTTAATGAAGGAATTGGGCATGAAATGAGCTGCAGCAAAATTAATACCTTGCAACAATACTTTTCATTTTTTCCCAAAAGGACACAAAACTTCATAGCTGCACATTGTTCCTATGAATCAGCCATCACAAAACAAGTGAAGGATTGAAAAACTCAATGAAACAAAATCACTGGAGCCAGTGCAATCTTCCCCCAAGATTGGCTGGCCTACTGGTTCATTGGGGTTCCTCAAACATTCACATAGCATGAGAAGCCCATACTACAAGTAACTCGCTCTCTAGAAGAGGATTCATGTTTTTTTGGGCTAACCGCTAGTATAGGTCCACATTGAGGGTAAACGCATCTAAATTGCATTATACATGCAACCACTTTGCGTGACCGATCCTGTGTGACATAACCATACTGTCACGGGTGTGTCCAATGTAACAAGATAGTCGCTCTGCATCTGGCTGCAGAAGGTCACTGCGTTTGGCATTGCAGACTTCTTCCTAAATTCTTCTCACTTTTGGACCCAGCGGCAACCTCCCTCCGGCTCTGATTGACACACCTGGTCTGGGTGTTTGTAAACTCTCAGTCTGCTGCAGGGAGTCGCCGGTGATATTCACATTTCCCCTTGTGAAGGCTTGGAGCTACAGCAGTCGATTAGCTTCCTCTCTGGTGCCCTTGGAGGACGTTTGGTGTTATCTCTCTGGTGTCTGCTCAAGCTAAGTTTTCCCCCTTTGTTTGTCTCCCTTGTTGTCTTTAGTTTATAGTGGGGACTGACTAGTGCTCACACCCCCTCCCTATCTATGGCCTAGCTCTAAGAATATACAGAGCTTAGGTTTACTGCTCGGCAATTGTTGTGGAACCAATATAGGGATGGTAGGGTAGGCAGGGTGTCATTAGATCTGCCTAGGGGTCTCCACTCTCCCTTTCCTTAGTGTCTGGGCTTCCTTCCCCTCATCCCTTCATGTTGCACTTAGTCTTTCCCACACTGTGCGTGACACATACAAACTGTATACGAAAGATCAGCAGAGTCTAAGATGCATGACTAGGTAATGATAAAGGCTATGTACAGTACCATTCAAATGTTTGCACACATTCGTTCATGCAATGATTTTCCTTGTTCTTATTGCAATATGCACATTTCTCCCTGTGTATTCACAAGCAACAAAAGAAGTAGACATTAGGTTAATGGAATCTGTACTGTGGTCTTATATGTTAAAATTACGGATTTTGGTACCAACCACCATGTCTTTGTGAGATGCAAAAAAGGTGAGTGGATGGTTTTTACATGTGTGGTACCCTCCATGAAGCTTGAGGTGGACGTATGTCAAAAATACAAACTTTTGATACCAACCACCACATCTTTGTGAAATGCAAAAAAGGTGAGAGGTCTCTTCATGTGTGGCAACCTCCGTGGAGTGTGAATGGGGAAGTGTGATTGTGTGGGGATACATTACTGGTGACACTGTTTGTGAGTTATTCCAAATTCAAGGCACACTTACCCAGCATGATTAATACATTATTCTACATGCCATCCTGAATTTCACTTAGTGAGACCATCATTTGTATTACACAACATTACAGATAATTAAACATTACCACAACCTCTCTATGTGCAACAAAAAAACTCAAATTTGATTTATTGGGCTTATCTTTAGGAGGCATCACCCCCTCAACCTCATGAACAAATATCATGCTGGAATATATCTTAAATGTTGTGCCTTCTTCATTTGTCTTATTAATTCATTTGTAATCCTTCCTGACGAAGGAGCCTCTGTGCTCTGAAAGCTTGCATATATATTTTTTTTCTGGTTAGCCAATAAAGGTATCACTCCAAGAATACTTTTGTCATTTTTTGTCATAAAAGTATTTACATCAAATTTTCTGGCTAACATGGTACCACAATATAACTTTGTATTTTACAACATAATGATAGAGGAGGAAATAAATACAAAACATACTAAATTTAGTTAATGACATGCTTTTAAATAAAGTTTCCCATTTTCAAGTAAAATGATATTTAATATGGAGAGCTATATGTCTTCTGTCAGTCTGACTTAAGCAGAAATGATTTTTCCAAGCAGAAAGAGTTAAATTCTGTTTTCTACAAAGGTGTTGCAGCTGTATTTCAAAGGAAATTCATTTTGTCAGTCTCTCACTGCGATTAGATACTGTATCCGAAAATGTTTCTGTATTCTGCAACATTACCTTTCCAGTATGAAACCTTGTGGCCTATTCATTTCTCATCTGGTAATACTGCTACATCACTGGTAAAGCTATTATCATTTCATTATCATTCTCATCTCCCTGCCTCAGATTCAAATGGCTTATTCTGCTGAGATCTCATGTAAACTTTTTTAAATGATATTAAAACTGAAAAAAAGAATGTTTTGAATCTCAGGAAGAGTCAATCCCACTATTCAATTTATTTAAGGTGTTTGAGTGATTGGAATATATATACAGTATATACCATATTTTTCGGACTATAAGACGCATCGGACCAAATGACGCACCTAGGTTTTAGAGGAGGAAAATAGAAAAAAAAATTAAGCAAAAAATGTGGTTATGATGCCCATGTTAAGGGGGAGGGGGTCTTCTGCTGACACTGTTATAGGGGTAATGTCCCCCAATTCTGTTAATATCCCCCATCCTGGTATATATGGCCCCCTCTTTCCTGTTATACGTGGCCCTCATCCCCATCCTGATATGCATGACACCCCAATCCACCATCCTGGTATGCATGGCACCCCAATCCCCCATCCAGGTATGCATGGCCCCCCTCATCCCTTTTCCTGGTATGTATGGCACCCTTCATCCCTGTATGTATGGCCCCCCTCATGCCTCATCCTTGTATGCATGGCCCCCCTCATCCCTCTATGTATGTATGGCCCGCTCATCCTGGTATGCTTGGCACACCTGATCCCCGTCGCGCTGTACAGAAAAAAATAAACAATTATACTCACCTCCTCTGTCCTGCAGCACTATGTCCCACTGTGTGCCGGAATAGTCAGTGCTCCCCACGCCGGGACTGCATGTGTGGGGAGCAGTGATCATTCATTCTCCCTAATAGCGCGCACACTGTAGCCGCATCACGGCTCCTGCTGTGCTCGGCTGTCAGCATGCCTGCTATTAAAGTCCATGGATATTTACTGCAACCCATGGGAGTTCACTACAACCCATGCAGGCACACTGACCGCCGAGTGCAGCATGAGCCACACTGTGGCTACAGTGTGAGCGCTATTAGGGAGAATGGATGGTCACTGCTCCCCACTCACGCAGTCCCGGCATGGGGAGAAGTGACTATTCCAGCACACAGTGGGACACAGAGCTGGAGGAGAGAGGAGGTGAGTATAATTGTTTATTTTTTTCTGTGCAGTGCGACGGGGATCAGGGGGTGCCAAGCATACCACGATAAGGGGGGGCCATACATACAGAGATGAAGGGTGCCATACATACCAGGAAGAGGGATGAGGGGGGTCATATATACAGAGATGAAGGGTGCCATACATACCAGCAGTCGCGCTGCAGGCACTGTGTGCTGGCTATTAAGGAAAATGAATATTCACTGCTCCCCACGCCAATGGGCGGGCACAGTGTAGGCTGCAGCAGGTGGCTGCTGCCTCCTGTGCCCCGCTACTCCGCTGCTGTTGCTTCACCCATATCCCCCACCACCCACAGCCACAGTATTTATGTATATCGGACTATAAGACGCATCCCCCACTTTGCTCCAAAATATAACCATATATAATAGTTTTAACTCTGTGAATGGTTTAAACTGTATTGTATGACATGATTATATAAGGAGAATAAGCAGTTAATATATTGATGATATGGTAGTAATGGTGAAATCTGCCCAACAACCAAAGGTATATATACACATTCTTTCTTTCAACAAGTACAGTGTTATACTGGTGTGTACATAGATTTACACAATTACAGTGGTGGCCAAAAGTATTGGCACCCCAGCAATTCTGACAGAATATCTGACAGAATTGCAGGGGTGCCAATACTTTTGGCCACCACTGTATATCACTCTGGTCAACCGACACACATCTCACACTGGCACTGCTCCTCCTGTTCCTCCTTGCGCAAAGGAGGAGGTAGCCATCCTGCTGCTGGGTTGTTGCCCTCCTATGGCCCCCTCCACGTCTCCTGGGGTACTGACCTGTCTCCTGGTATCTGCTCCATGCTCTGGACACTGTGCTGACCGACACAGCTACTCTTCTTGCCACAGCTCGCCATGATGTGCCATCCCGGATGAGCTGCACTACTTGAGCCTCATGCTACTGTACCACTAGGGTGAGGCCAGTGACAAAATGCAAAAGGGACCAAAGCAACCGCCAAAAAGGAGAACAGAGAAATGGTCTGTGGTCACCACCTGAAGAACAACTCCTTTATAGGGGGTGTCTTGCTAATTGCCGATCATTTCTACCTATTGTTTGTTTCATTTGCACAACAGCAGGAGAAATTGATTCAAAATCAATGTTGCTTCATAACTGGACAGGATGATTTCACAGAAGTGTGATTAACTTGGAGTTACATGGTGTTGTTTAAGTGTTCCCTTTATTTTTTTGAGCAGTGTATATACTAGAGTTGATCGCATTTGCCAAAATTCCAAATCGGCATAATAGCAAGTATTATTTATAGTTTCATAGTTTTTTATGGTGGAAGGTAGACTTAAGTCCATCGAGTTTAACCTATAGCCTAACATGTTGATCCAGAGGAAGGCAAAACCCCATGGGGCAGAAACTAATTGCTCCATATTAGGGGATAAGTTCCTACCCGACTCCATACAGCAATCAGAATAATTCCCTGGATCAACGCCTCATCACATAATCTAGTGCCCATAATCTGTAATATTATAGATATCAAAAAAGGCATCCATACCCCTTTTGAATTTTAGTAGTGAATCACCCATTACAACATCATGTGACAGAGAGTTCCATAGTCTCACTGCTCTTACAGTAAAGAATCCGCATCTGTGATTATGATTAAACCTTCTTTCCTCTAGATGAGACTGGATGCCCCCTTGTCCCTGTCACGGGCCTAAGTGTAAAAAGATCATTAGAAAGATCTCTGTATTGTCCCCTCATATATTTGTACATTGTATTAAGACCACCCTAAGCCTTCGTTTTTTGAAACTAAATAACCCATCTTGGTATTGCAGTCCACTCATTCCCTTAATAACCTTAGTTGCTCTTCTCTGCACAGGCTCTTGTTCAGCTACATCCTTCTTATACACTGGAGCCCAAAACTATAAACAGTATTGTAAGTGTAGCCATACTAATGACTTGCAAATCTATGTTCTTTTCATGAGCATCTATGCCTCTTTTAATGCATCCCACTATTTTATTTGCCTTGGCAGCAGCGGCCTGACACTGGTCACTAAAGTTGAGCTTGCCATCCACCCATACACCAAGGTCTTTTTCAGAAAAAAGTTTTACCCAGTGTTTTACAATTTAGTACATAATTATACATTTTATTTCCTCTGCCCAAATGCATAATTTTCCTACATTAAATTTAAATTGCCATTTTTCAGCCCAAGCCTCCAGCTTACATAAATCCTTCTGTAATATTAAATTATCTTCCTCTGTGTTGATTATCCTGCAGAGTTTAGTATAATCTGCAAATGTTGTAATTGTACCCTGTATTCCCCCTACAAGGTCATTACTAAATATGTTAAAAAGAATAGGGCCCAATGCTGATACCCTGTGGTACCCCACTGTTAACTGTGACCCAAGCTGAGGGTGTTCCTTTAATAACCACTCTTTGTTTCCTATCACTGAGCCAGTTTTAACCCAGTTAACCATATTTAACCCTAGTCCCATTTTTCTCATTTTATATACAAACCTTTTGTGTGGCACCATATCAAACATATTTGAAAAGTCCATATAGACAAGATCCACTGCATTTCCCAGCTCCAGTTTGGAACATTCCTTCTCATAGAAGCTGATTAGATTAGTTTGACAGGACCGATCCCTCATAAAATCATGCTGATGTTGGGTCATGAGGTTATTCTTATTGAGATACTCCAGGATAACAATTCTTAGGAAACCCTCAAGGATTTTACCCACAGTAGAGGTTAAATTTACCGGCCTATAATTTCCAGAAGGATGAAAGGATATGGAAGGCACATCCAACTAGAGATATAAAATTCCAATACTTTAATGAAAATCAATTAAATCCTACGATTATTAAGGGTGCTAACATGCACAAGAAACATGTCAGGTTTCTAGGTTTTTAAAATGTTTTTTAATTGATTTTCCTTAAAGTATTGAAATTTGATATCTCTGGTAGGACGTGCCTTCCATATCCTTTCATCCTTCTTACACCACGGCTGTAATGACCAGCGGATATGGCACCCACCGGAGCAACTCCACATGGATAACCTACCTGGATTAATGGATGTGGTGAGCTTCAAACCACCCCTTTCCCTCCCCTCTATGCGTTTATAATTTCCAGACTCAGATTTTGTCCCCTCTTTTGAATATTGCATCACATTTGCTATGCTCCAGTCCCATGGCACAGATACTTTCTTTGTCAATGAATCTCACTGCCTCAATCTTTGCTGTCTTGATTTGATTTTTATTTATTTATTTTAGTTTACTCACTCATATAGCGCCATTAATGCCACAGTGCTTTACAGACATTTTTACACAATTTATTTTATTTTCTATAAAATGCCTCATCAACCACCATCTTGCTTTAATTCTCTAAACACTGTATTTTGTCATTATTGTGCCCCATACAGCTCTATTTAGTCATAGTGGTTTCCTCCTATTTCTAGCTTGTTTATTCCCATAAGTATACAGTGGGGAAAAAAGTATTTAGTCAGCCACCAATTGTGCAAGTTCTCCTACTTAAAAATATGAGAGAGGCCTGTAATTGACATCATAGGTAGACCTCAACTATGAGAGACTAAAGGAGAAAACAAATCCTGAAAATCGCATTGTCTGATTTGGAAAGAATTTTTTTTCAAATTATGGTGGAAAATAAGTATTTTGTCAATTACAAACAAGCAAGATTTCTGGCTCTCACAGACCTGTAACTTCTTCTTTAAGAGGCTCCTCTGTCCTCCACTCATTACCTGTAGTACTGGCTCCTCTGTCCTCCACTCATTACCTGTAGTACTGGCACCTGTTTGAACTTGTTATCAGTATAAAAGACACCTGTCCACAACCTCAAACAGTCACACTCCAAACTCCACTATGGTGAAACCAAAGAGCTGTCGAAGGACACCAGAAACAAAATTGTAGCCCTGCACCAGGCTGGGAAGACTGAATCTGCAATAGGCAAGCAGCTTGGTGTGAAGAAATCAACTGTGGGAGCAATAATTAGAAAATGGAAGACATACAAAACCACTGATAATCTCCCTCGATCTGGGGCTCCACACAAGATCTCACCCCATGGGGTCAAAATGATCTCAAGAACGGTGAGCAAAAATCCCAGAACCACACAGGGTGTCCTAGTGAATGACCTGCTGAGAGCTGGGACCAACTTTACACAGGCTACCATCAGTAACATACACTATAACACACTACGCCGCCAGGGACTCAGATCCTGCAGTGACAGATGTGTCCCCCTGCTTAAGCCATTACATGTTCGGGCCCGTCTGAAGTTTGCTAGAGAACATTTGGATGATCCAGAAGAGTATTGGGAGAATGTCATATGGTCAGATGAAACCAAAGTAGAACTGTTTGGTAGAAACACACAGGGACCAGGACAACTGTTCTGTGTACATGAAAGAATGAATGGGGCTATGTATCATTAGATTTTGAGTGCAAACCACAAAGGCAACGAAGGAGTGGCTTCATAAGAAGCATTTCAAGGTCCTGAAGTGGCCTAGCCAGTCTCCAGATCTAAACCCTATAGAAAACCTCAGGAGGGAGTTGAAAGTCCGTGTTGCCCAGCGACAGCCCCAAAACATCACTGCTCTAGAGGAGGTCTGCATGGAGGAATGGGCCAACATACCAGCAACAGTGTGTTCCAACCTTGGGAAGACTTACAGAAATGTTTGACCTCTGTCATTGCCAACAAAGGATATATAACAAAGTATTGAGATGAACTTTTCTAATTGACCAAATACTTATTTTCCACCAAAATTTGAAAAAAAATTCTTTCCAAATCAGACAATGTGATTTTCAGGATTTGTTTTCTCATTTTGTGTCTCATAGTTGAGGTCTACCTATGATGTCAATTACAGGCCTCTCTCATCTTTTTAAGTGGGAAAACACAATTGGTCTCACATTGTCTCAGTTTATGTCACTAAGATCATATCTCAGCACTTTCTGAAGTTTAGTGTCCTTGTAGCCCCTCTACTATACATTTTATAACCCCTTCATGACCTATAAAGTATTGGTATGTCATGGGTCGTGTCCCTCTCTTTGATGTGGGCATCGGCGCTGATCCCACATCTTTCCCAGCACATGACAGCTGATTTCACCAGCTGTCATGTGCCCCTAACAGCTGCGGGTAGGATCGTAATCCACCCGCTGCTGTTAACCCCTTCACCCCCGATCTGGTTTTCATCTTCATAACCAAGCCAAATTTTACAATTCTGATCAGTGTCACCTTATGAAGTAATAACTCTGGAACGCTTAAACAATGAGTAGTGATTCTGAGACTGTTTTCTCATGACATATTGCATTTCATGATAGTGTTAAAATTTGTTCGAAAAAACTTGTTTTTCTATGTGAAAATATCAGAAGTTTGGCAAAAATTGTGAAAATTTTGCAATTTTCAAACTTTTCATTTTTAAGCCCTTAAACCAGAGAGTTAAGTCACACAAAATAAATAACATAATAAATAAAATTGCCCACATGTCTACTTTACATCAGCACAATTTTGGAAACATATTTTTTTTTGTTAGGAAGTTAGAGAGGTTAAAAGTTGACCAGCGATTTCTCATTTTTCCACGAAAATTTACAAAACCATTTTCTTTAGGGATCACGTGACATTTGAAGTGACTTTGAGGGACCTATGTGAAACAAAAAGTGACACCATTCTAAAAACTACATCTGTCAAAATGGTAAAAACCACATTCAAGAAATTTAACCCTTCAGGTGCTTCACAGGAATTAATGCAATGTGTAGCATCGGCGTCTCTGCCCCTTGCTAGGCAGAGACGCCGTCCCTCTCACCTCCCCGCTCCTGGCGCGGCGTCCTCCAGCGCTTCTCTCCCCGCTGCTTCCGGCACGCGCTCCTTCCCCGGCAGTGTGCTTAGGGCGCGCGCGCGCTCCCCCTCTCTTAAAGGGACCGCGCACGCCGTTCTAAGGAGTCCCCGGCCAATTGCCGGAGGACCTCCCATATATAAGGCACCTCCTCCAAAATGGAGGTGCTCGAGCAAAGTTGTTTGCACTGTGTCTGATCTTTGCTTCAGCCCTCAGGTCCCGCTGCTAGCCTGACTTCTCGTCCTGCCTGCCAGCCTGTTATCTGTCTGTTACCTGCCGAGCCGGCCAGCCTGCTCTCCTGGAGCGATCACCTGTTACCTGCCTGTTACCTGCCTTGGCTATCTGTCCGCTCACCTGGGAGCATCCGCCTGCCCTGTCTGTCAGACCGCTCACCTGGGAGCGTCCACCAGTTACCTGCCTGTTACTTGCCTCGTCTGTCAGACCGCTCACCTGGGAACGTCCACCAGTTACCTGCCTGTTACCTGTCTTGTCTGTCTGCCTGCTCACCTGGGAGCGTCCACCAGTTACCTGCCTGTTACCTGTCTCGTCTGTCTGTCCGCTCACCTGGGAGCACCTGCCTGTTTCCTGCCAGCCTGCCTGGAGACCCTACCGTCACTTGCCGTGACCACCTTCCTGGTAAACCTAAAGACTGCTACTTGCCCTGCTTTCTCGAACTGTGACCTCCTGTCAGCTACCAGAGACTTCCGCCTGCTTGCCGTGTCCATCCACCATACCGGTCAGTCCCAGCTATCTCACCCGTGGGAGCCACCTGCTCTCTTACAAGGTCGACCCAGAGTAGCACCTGGTCCCTCAGCCCAGATCCTCCCTGGTCACGGTGTTGTTAGCTGCCGT
The DNA here is from genome assembly GCF_046119375.1 of Phyllobates terribilis. Classification (NCBI taxonomy): domain Eukaryota; kingdom Metazoa; phylum Chordata; class Amphibia; order Anura; family Dendrobatidae; genus Phyllobates; species Phyllobates terribilis. Next base: position 119,362,926 of record NW_027362762.1, on the reverse strand, counting down.
ACGGCCAGGGTCGGTTCAGGTGGATACTTAGTCACGCCCCTCTAGGTCCCTCCTTGCACCTCGGCACAGAGGTTCCACCACCCGGACCTGTAACAGTTTGCTCGGGCCATGGAACCCGGTGGCCCCCAGATCTCCGATCTGCACCAGGAAGTCTTACGTCAGAGAACTCAGCAGGCAGTGGTGCTGTCCTATCTACGGTCCGTTAACTCTCGTCTAGGCGCATTGTTTGACTCGTCTATGTCTATCTCTGGCCCAGCCATGCCTGTTCCTGCGGCACCGCAATCCAGTCCCATTTTGGCACCCGGCTATGGACCTCGGCTCCTGGCACCTCCACGCTTTGCTGGCGACCCCGCTTTAGCTCGAGGTTTCATAAACCAGTGCACCCTGCATTTTGAGCTCTTGGCATACCAGTTCACCTCCGACCGGGCCAAGGTGGCCTTCATCATGTCCCATCTCACTGGGGAGGCACTGGCATGGCTAAATCCCCTGTGGGAGAGAGGGGACCCCCTGGTGTCCGACCTGTCATCTTTCCTCGCTGCTTTCCGGAAAGTCTTCGATGAACCTGGACGGAGAACCTCTTCTGCCTCCTCTCTGCTACGTCTCCGACAAGAGAGTCTCACCGTGGGCCAATATGCCATACGGTTCCGTACCCTCGCTTCTGAGCTTGCCTGGGGAAACGAGGCTCTGGTGTCCGTCTTCTGGGAGGGTCTTTCCGGTCGGATTAAGGACGAGTTAGCCGGTCGGGACATTCCTACCACCCTGGATGACCTGGTGTCACTAGCTAACCAGATTGACATCCGGTTCCAGGAACGTACCAAAGAGACAACGCCTTGATCCTAATTACCAGAGACCGGCCTCTCAACCAGTTACTCACCGGGCGCACTCGCCTGAACCTATGCGGATCGACGTAACCAAGATGGTCAAATCTCGCCAAGAATCACGCCGAGCCGAGGGAAGCTGTTTCTATTGTGGCAGTAAGGAGCACTTCATCCGTTCTTGTCTGGAGAAGCCGGGAAACGCCAGTGTCTAGGACCGCTCGGAGAGCTCGTCCTAGACAAAAGTAAACCCTCTCCGTCCCTGACTTTGTCTGTCTCTATCTCTTGGGGAGAGAACCGTCACTTTGAACTCGCCCACCTGCATTCTGGAGCTGCTGGAAACCTCATTTCTCAGTCCCTGGTGGAAAAATACCTTATTCCCACCAAATCTCTGGCTGAACCACTGTCAGTCGCCTCCGTGGATGGAAGACTCCTTCCGGTGACCATCCTGCTCGTCACTGAACCCAAAACCCTGCAGGTGGGAATGCTGCACTCTGAAAAGATCTCCTTCCATGTGCTCCCCGGACTCTCTCACTCCCTATTGATTGTTAGAACTCTCCTGATAGGATTTTTTTTAGTTTGCTGGTCACATGACCATTTTTGCCTATTTAATCCGGCTCCGCCCTCCTGGTCTTGCTGGACTTCATTGTATTTACTACTCTTGAGCTAGCTTGGTGCTCTGTTGCCGTTCTCTGTTAGTTTTGCTAGGTCTTCTGACCTCTATGCTTTTTGTTGTGTGTTTGTCTTTGACTGCTACTATTTCTGCTAGGAGGTGTCCAACTTATCCCAGTCCCTAGTTCTTGTAGGGATCCCTCCCTCACATCTATAGGTCTTCGTACAGACTAGCCGAGGACTTTAGCGGGTCTGATCGCAGGATCAGGTTCCCCGTTACATCGTAGGGATCTAGTTTAGTTCTATTGTAGGGACAGATCACCTGTCTTTCCTTAGTCCCTGTAGCAGATCATAACATTGATAGGTCTGCCTTGGCTCCAGACACATGAGCCCGTGTTGAACTGGCGATCCGGTGAAGTACTTCCGTGGGGTCCGGACTGCCATAGGACCTGCCAGGTTCCGGTTCGTCCGGTCCATTTACTACCCTCTCCAGCTAATTTACCTGGTCTTCCGGCTCCTTACTGGCCCTATGCAGACGTCTTCGGTAAAAAGGAAGCAGAGACATTACCACCTCATAGGCCATATGATTGCCCGATCGACTTGGCACCTGGCGCCACTCCACCCCGTGGGCGTATTTATCCGTTGTCTGCGGCTGAAACCCGGGCCATGTCTGAGTACATAGAGGAGAATCTTGCCAGGGGATTCATCCGGAAGTCTACTTCCCCGGCTGGAGCCGGATTCTTCTTTGTCAAAAAAAAGGATGGCTCGCTATGCCCCTGTATTGACTATAGAGGACTCAATCAGATCACAGTTAAAAATAAATAGCCCCTTCCGCTCTTCTCTGAGTTATTTGATCGCCTTAAAGGTGCCAGGATCTTTTCAAAGCTGGATCTACGTGGAGCGTATAACCTGGTCCGTATCCGTCAAGGAGACGAGTGGAAAACGGCATTTAATAACCGGGACGGACACTATGAGTACCGTGTGATGCCCTTCGGCCTCTGCAATGCTCCCGCCGTCTTCCAAGAACTGGTCAACGACATCTTCCGTGACCTTCTTTACTCTTGCGTAGTGGTATACCTGGACGACATCTTGGTCTTCTCTCCGGATCTTCCCACACACCGGAGGGATGTTCGTCAGGTCCTGCTTAGGCTCAGGCAGAACCACCTCTATGCTAAATACGAGAAGTGCCTTTTTGAGCAGACCTCTCTTCCATTCCTGGGCTATGTTATCTCTAGTGTTGAGCCACCCCCGTAGTGTTCGAGTTCGGTTCGGTTCGTCGAACACCCGTGTGTTCGCCGAACTGTTCGTCGAACTGTTCGTCGAACACCTTCGAACACCGTTAAAACCAATGGCAGGCAAACAAAAACACATAGAAACACATAGAAAACACCTTCAAAGGTGTCCAAAAGCTGACAAACTGCTCAGAAGACACAACTAACACATGGAAAAGTGACAAGTACATATAGTCATGCGAAAAGAAAAGAGGTGGAGGAGTAAAAGGAGGGGGAGACACAAATATAGGCATGTCATGCCCTTCTAAAATCCAAAAAGTGAGAAGCCGACACGTTCAGTCCGCTCCTGCCCGTGCCACCTCCGTGTCGCCGGGTTTGTGCCAGAGCCGCGGTGAACCCTGACGGCCAGCCCCCCTCTCCCAATACTGGTGCCTGTCCGCTGGTGGGTCGAGCGAGCCCCCCTGTGGTGGAGGCAGCTCTAAGCTTTTTAATTTAAATTGGCTCTCTAATTTGAATGAATACACTTTAAATCCATTTACAAGGATCTATTGGAGGGCAAGTCTCATGCCAGCAGCCGCGTAATTCCAGCTCCAGTAGCGTCCACTAAAGCTGCTGCAGTTAAAAAGCTTTTATAAGGATTGAGCTCGGCTGTCCACCGCAAGGCATCCTACTGCCAGCCCCAGTCCCTATGCCTTGGGGTGCCTCCTGATGCTCTTCACTGAGTATCCCGTGGTCCCGAAGCATTTCCTTTGAAAAAATTAAGTGTCCAAACTACAGGTGGTGTAGCTTGCTTAACAGCTGGGATAATCCGCTGACTAGCAGACACTGCTACTAGGCACAAAGTATTTCCTGGGCTAGATGCAGTTAAAAATTTGTAATTAGATACTCTCGTTGGATGCTGAGAAAGCATTCCATAGAGTCTCCTGGCACGCCATATATGATTCTCTTAAAAAGCTTGGGGTAGGGGTCTACGGGACCCTTTTATAGCCAAAATCACGGCCCTGTATCACAATACGTCACCTAGGCTGAAGATAAATGGAACTGTAGCACCCTGAGGGCTCGGTTGCTACAGAGGTATTGCACCTCACCCAGAGGTGTGATATCTCACTCTCAGGTAAGGATGGAGTGTGGATCAGGACCCGACACCTGCATGCATTATACCACATTGCCGTGGGGCAGGGCGACCAATATGCCTCTGAGATGGGCACGACAGTCCCTGTCCCTGGCTGGAGTGGGGGGAGGGAACACTGAGGAAGGGGAACCCTGTAGTGCAGGAGCAGGGAGGAAGCAGTTCCTGGGTGCATTGAGAAGGGAGTATAAAAGGTGGGCACCATCTTAGTTCAGTGCAGAGAAGTCTGAGCAGAAGTGGCAGGGAGCAGGGGCTCTGCATGAGCTCTGCTCCGGAGGCGGGCCTAGTAACAGAGGCCCAGGCCTGGAAGAGGGAGAAGGAAGGAAGAGGAGCGGTGAAGGCTCCAGGAACGAGGAATGAAGGGATCCCAGGGGTGCGGACGGGCGAGTCGCCACCGCACGCCCGAATCCACCTGCGTGGAGGGGTCAGGCCAAAGGGGGAGACCGGTCCCCGAAACTAGTGGAGGCAGGAAACGACCCTCAGCTAGAAACCGGAGGCTCTGACATTTTATGTGGCGCAGCCCCTCGCTACACCCGCTAGGAAGGCACCACATAGGGTCAGGGAAACTGGCGCCAAGTTTACCAAGAGGAGGCCCGAGGCAGCCGGACAGAAGGGTTGGTAAGAAAGGCCAGACAAAGGACACACAAAGGGGGTCCTGTGAAGCGCTCCAAAGTTATCTGGGAGTTGTCTGAGCCCCTCACCTGGTGAGCACAGTACGACGTGGGCAGCCGTTACCTGCAGACGTGGTCTGGATAATAAGAACTGTGAGTAAAGGCCCTGGACTGCATCACTGACTCTGTGTCGTTACTGCTGCTGCCCTGCACCATCACCCCCATCCTCCGCATACACTGCCCTGAGGCTATACTCTTCCCGTGGGGAGTTATGCTACGCTCTGCTGCACCCACAACACCAGCCTCAGCGGTCTGCCCTGCAGCAGCGGTTCACTCTGACCGCAATCCACGGGTGGCGTAGTCGGACATTTAAACATCAAAACCACATAAATAGTTCCGCCACTGGTTTGACCACCCTGAGCCACGGAACCGGGTCGTCACCACGAAGACTACAACCACCAGCATCCACCAAAAAGGGTCCGGCTCCGGGTGTCCCAAGGCCCAGGGGGTGCATCAGAACATTTTCATCACCTTTCACAATCACCAATGGGACAAGGCAGGGATGTCCTCTGTCCCCTCTCTTATACATCCTAGTGACGGAGCACCTGCTCTCATCAATTCGTCATAACCCCAATATTAGGTGTATTGAGGTGGGAGGCACCGAGTACAAGTGCTCTCTATTTGCTGATGATGTCCTAGTATATATCACTCAATCACATATATCCATCCATGCTGTTATGGCTGAAATAGATCACTTTGTTACATGGTCAAATTTTAAAATCAATGCAGCGAAGTCTGAGGCCCTCGATGTCTCCCTCCCCAAATCCATATAGGATTCCATCCAGTCCAACTTTCCCTTTGCCTCGCCCTCACAGGGTATCAAATACTTAGGAATTCCTATTCATAGAGACCTCTCCCATCTATGTTATCTTAATTTTGGGCCCTTTATTGAACAACTCCATACAGACCACGGTTGTCAAGTTAGAACTGTAAGATTCACTACGTGAACCACTGGTGTTTTGTGGAAAAACACATGTACACTGTGTTACAAATTATTATGCAAAAAGTGTTTAGGAGTGATAAGGGAAGAATTTGTTTGTTTGTCAGTTAAACTCATTGATGGTGATGTGTGTCAGGGCTCTTTATATCACTGTAAGCAATTGCAGACACCTGTGCTAATTAGTTTGGCAGGTGTGTCCAATGAAAGGCAAGACTACTTAAGAAGGCTGTCTCACATTATTAAGCAGCCTACATTTTCTGCCAAAATGGGAAAGAAAAAGGATGTGTCGGCTGCTGAGAAGCAACAAATTGTGGAGTGTTTAGGTCAAGGCATGACTACAATCAACATTGTGCGATGATCAGGATGAAGTGTCTTGGCAATCAAGAAGTATGTAGCTGATTCACAGTACACACGTGTGCGTGCTGATAAGGGCAAATTGAGGACTCTTTCCTACAGGCAATTACGTCAGGTTAAAAGAGCAGCGGCAAAAAAGCCTTGTCATAGCAGCAGACAAGTTTTGAAGCTGCTGGTGCCTCCAATGTCCCCCGAACAACAAGATGCAGGGTCCTTCAGAGGTTTGCAGCTGTGCATACGCCATCCTGTCGACCTCCTCTATCCACTTCATACAAGCAGAAACGGCTCCAGTGGGCTAAACATTACATGAAGACTGATTTCAAAACTGTTTTGTTCACGGATGAGTGCCGTGCAGCGCTCGATGGTCCAGATGGATGGAGTGGAGGATGGCTGGTTGATGGACACTGTAACGGGTCCGGGAGGCGGAACCTCTGAGCTACTATACAAGGGGGCGGCCCTTGTAAGGGAGCGGGTGGCAGTCTCTGGGTGAACGGACAGGGAGTTACGGCAAGTGATCAGGGCAGTCTCTGGGTAAGGGGTAGGTACGACCTGTGATGGCAGAGCCTCCGGGTAGGCTAGCAGGCAGATGGTAGATGTGTGCTCCCAGGTGAGCAAGCGAGAGTCTCTGGAATAGCAGGTGGTCACGGCACGTGACGGCGGAACCTCCGGGCTGGCAGGCAGGTAGGTAACAGAGAAGCGCTCCCAGGTGAGCGGGCAAGAGTCTCTGGAATAGCTGGTGGTCACCGCACGTGACAACGGGACCTCCGGGCTGGCAAGCAGGCAGGTAACGGAGATGCGCTCCCAGGTGAGCGAGCAAGAGTCTCTGAGATAGCTGGTGGTCACAGCACGTGACAACGGAGCCTCCGGGCTGGCAAGCAGGCAGATAACGGAGAAGCGCTCCCAGGTGAGCGGGCAAGCTGGTCCATAGACAGACTGACCGGAGTAGTAAGGCAGACCGTCGGACCTCAGGCAAGCAGGCAGGTAGCTGATATGCGCTCCCAGGTGAGCGGGCAGGCTGGTCCTTAGACAGACTGACAGGAGTAGTAAGGCAGACCGTCGGACCTCAGACTGGCAGACAGGTAACAAGTATTCAGGCAGGAATCAGGCAGGTAACTAGCAGGAAACTGGCAGGTAACTGGCAGGTAACTGGCAGGTAACTGGCAATGGGACCTGAGGGCTGAAGCACAGGTGAGACACAGGTGCAAACAACATTGCTCGGGCGCCTCCATTTTGGAGGAGGTGCCTTATATATGATGAAGTCCTCCGGCCATTGGCCAGGGACTCTTTAGGGCGGCGCGCGCGGCCCCTTTAAGAGGAGGGGAGCGCGCGCGCGCGCGCCCTAAGCACAGGGGCCGGGAAGGAGCGCGCGCTGAGAGCAGAGCAGGAGGAGGACGCCGGGACGGAGCGCGCGCTGACAGCAGAGCAGGAGGAGGACGCCGGGACGGAGCGCGCGCTGACAGCAGAGCGGGGAGAGGACGCCGGGACGGAGCGCGCGCTGACAGCAGAGCGGTGAGGGGAGCAGCGTCCCTGCCTAGCAGAGGGCAGGGACGCCAGCGCTACAGTACCCCCCCCTTTAGGCCCCCCCTTTTTTAGGCCAGACAGAAATTTAGCTAGGATGAGAGGGGCATGGATATTCTCCCGGGGCTCCCACGTTCTCTCCTCAGGACCAAACCCCCTCCAATCTACCAAGAAAAAGGTCTTTCCTCTTACCCTTTTGGTGGCAAGAATGTTCTCTACCTCAAACTCGTCCTCAGCAGAAACCGGAGCAAGAGGCGTACCTGTAGACTTAGAAAAAGAGTTAAGTACCACAGGTTTGAGGAGAGATACATGGAAGGAGTTAGGGATCCGTATGTTCGCCGGGAGTTTCAATTTATAGGCCACCGGGTTGATCTGACTGATAACCTCCAATGGGCCGATGAACCGAGGCCCCAACTTATAGGAAGGGATCTTGAGCCGGACATATTTGGACGAGAGCCAGACTTTATCCCCAGGACGGAATTGAGGAGGATCCAGACGTCCTTTGTCAGCGTGCCTTTTCATACGCTCGGATGACAGAAGGAGTGCGGACCGGGTACTCTCCCATATGGAGAAAGACTCGCTCTCGTGATTGTTGTACGAGAATTCGGCCCATGGCAGGAGATCCACCCAGTCAGAATGGTGAGCATTAACGAAGTGCCGGAGGTAACTGGTCAGGTTCTGATTGATCCGCTCCACTTGACCATTAGACTGTGGGTGGTAAGCGGAGGAGAAGTCCAGAGTGACGTCTAGCAATTTACAAGTGGCTCTCCAGAAACGAGAAGTGAACTGTACTCCTCGATCCGACACGATGTGACGGGGCAGGCCATGAAGACGGAAGATGTGGCGGATAAAGACTCTAGCCAGCTCGGGTGCAGACGGAAGACCTGGCAGGGGAATGAAGTGAGCCATCTTGGAAAAGCGGTCAGCGACCACCCAAATGACCGTACAACCGGCAGAGACGGGCAGATCAGTTACGAAGTCCATCGCTATATGCTGCCAGGGGGCAGCAGGTGCTGGCAGAGGAAGAAGGCGGCCGGCCGACAGGTGTCTCGGAACCTTGTTGCGGGCGCAGGACACACAGGCAGAAACAAAGTCCATAACATCCTTGTGCAGGTTAGGCCACCAGTAGTGCCGGGTAATAAGCTGGAGGGTCTTTTTCTGACCGGCGTGGCCAGCTAGTTTAGACGAATGACCCCAGTGTAGGATCCTCTCCCGATCAGGTACCGATACGAACGTCTTACCAGGAGGGAGACAATTTAGACTCACGGGAGCCACCTGCATTACTCTGGCGGGATCGATGGGGCAGTCACATGGTCTATGAGGTGGTAATGTCTCTGCCTCCTCCATATCAAAGACATCAGCACAAGACCAATAAGGAATCGGAAGTCCAGGTAGATTAGCTGGGATAGGAGAGGGACGGACGGAATGGACGGGAACCAGACAGGTTTTATGACAGTCTTGTCCCCAGCGAAGGACTTCTCCGGTTTGCCAGTCAAGCACGGGTGCATGTCTCTGGAGCCAAGGCAGACCTAGCAAGAGGGCGTGAGAGAGTCCAGGCAGAACGTGAAGGGAGATACTCTCTGAATGCAGCATACCCACTTGCAGAGTAATGGATTCGGTGATGAATTGGATGGGGCGAGATAAGAGGCCCCCATCCACGGCAACAACAGACAAGGGTACAGCCAGAGGTTTGGTGGGGATGCGGTATTTCTCCACCAGGGACAGTGAAATAAGATTTCCGGCTGCTCCAGAGTCAAGTTGGGCTAGTTCGGAATAACGATTCTCCCCGCAGATGATTGAGACAGACAGCAGCAGGGATGGAGAGGATTTATTTTTGTCTAGATCAAGTCCTCTGAGCGAACCTAGACACAGGCGTTCTCCCGACCTCTCCGGGCAGGCACGGATCCGATGCTCCTTACTGCCACAGTAGAAGCAGCTCCCCTCGGCACGGCGAAAGTCCTGACGGGATTTGACCATCTTGGTCTGGTCGACCTGCATAGGCTCAGGAGAGTGTACCTGGGGAGAAACGGAAGGAGTGACGGGTTTCAGAAAAGTAGGAACCAGACGTGGAAGCCCCTTTTCACGGGTGACCTCTTTGGCACGTTCCTGGAACCGTAGGTCAATCCGGGTGGCAAGAGTTATTAGGTCATCGAGAGTGGTAGGAATGTCCCGACCAGCAAGTTCATCTTTAATACGGCCGGACAGACCCTCCCAGAAGACGGATACCAGAGCTTCGTTATCCCAGGCCAGCTCCGAGGCAAGGGTACGGAACCGTATGGCATATTGACCCACGGTGAGGCTTCCCTGACGGAGGCGTAGCAGAGATGATGCGGATGAGGTCCTCCGTCCGGGTTCGTCGAAGGCTTTCCGGAAAGCCGTGAGAAAGGCAGGCAAGTCGGACACCAGGGGGTCTCCTCTCTCCCATAGAGGATTTAGCCAGGCCAGAGCCTCCCCGGTGAGATGGGACATGATGAATGCAATTTTGGCTCGGTCGGAGTTAAACTGGTGGGACAATAGTTCAAAATGCAGGGTGCACTGATTTATGAAGCCCCGAGCCAGGACGGAGTCGCCTCCGAAGCGAGGAGGTGCAGAGAGCCGGGGTCCGGAAAAGGATACCATGGTACTGGCCGTAGTTGCAGGTGGTGTTGTCAGAGTATCCAGGCGAGTATTGACATTCCGCAGGTGACCCAGGATGGACTCCTGTTGGGACCTTTGACGGGACAGTTCATGACACAGGTCCGTGAGCGAGGGAGCTTGGGTGCCACCGGGTTCCATGGCCCGAGCAAACTGTAACGGGTCCGGGAGGCGGAACCTCTGAGCTACTATACAAGGGGGCGGCCCTTGTAAGGGAGCGGGTGGCAGTCTCTGGGTGAACGGACAGGGAGTTACGGCAAGTGATCAGGGCAGTCTCTGGGTAAGGGGTAGGTACGACCTGTGATGGCAGAGCCTCCGGGTAGGCTAGCAGGCAGATGGTAGATGTGTGCTCCCAGGTGAGCAAGCGAGAGTCTCTGGAATAGCAGGTGGTCACGGCACGTGACGGCGGAACCTCCGGGCTGGCAGGCAGGTAGGTAACGGAGAAGCGCTCCCAGGTGAGCGGGCAAGAGTCTCTGGAATAGCTGGTGGTCACCGCACGTGACAACGGGACCTCCGGGCTGGCAAGCAGGCAGGTAACGGAGATGCGCTCCCAGGTGAGCGAGCAAGAGTCTCTGAGATAGCTGGTGGTCACAGCACGTGACAACGGAGCCTCCGGGCTGGCAAGCAGGCAGATAACGGAGAAGCGCTCCCAGGTGAGCGGGCAAGCTGGTCCATAGACAGACTGACCGGAGTAGTAAGGCAGACCGTCGGACCTCAGGCAAGCAGGCAGGTAGCTGATATGCGCTCCCAGGTGAGCGGGCAGGCTGGTCCTTAGACAGACTGACAGGAGTAGTAAGGCAGACCGTCGGACCTCAGACTGGCAGACAGGTAACAAGTATTCAGGCAGGAATCAGGCAGGTAACTAGCAGGAAACTGGCAGGAAACTGGCAGGTAACTGGCAGGTAACTGGCAGGTAACTGGCAGGTAACTGGCAACGGGACCTGAGGGCTGAAGCACAGGTGAGACACAGGTGCAAACAACATTGCTCGGGCGCCTCCATTTTGGAGGAGGTGCCTTATATATGATGAAGTCCTCCGGCCATTGGCCGGGGACTCTTTAGGGCGGCGCGCGCGGCCCCTTTAAGAGGAGGGGAGCGCGCGCGCGCGCGCCCTAAGCACAGGGGCCGGGAAGGAGCGCGCGCTGAGAGCAGAGCAGGAGGAGGACGCCGGGATGGAGCGCGCGCTGACAGCAGAGCAGGAGGAGGACGCCGGGACGGAGCGCGCGCTGACAGCAGAGCGGGGAGAGGACGCCGGGACGGAGCGCGCGCTGACAGCAGAGCGGTGAGGGGAGCAGCGTCCCTGCCTAGCAGAGGGCAGGGACGCCAGCGCTACAGACACCCCACGCAAACACGGCTACAGCGCCAACAAGGAGGAGGTGGAGTAATGTTTTGGGCTGGAATCATGGGGAGAGAGATTGTCGGCCCCTTTAGGATCCCTGAAGGCGCTAAAGATGAACTCCATAATGTATGTGGATTTTCTCAAACAGCACTTCCTGCCATGGTTCAAGAAGAAGAACCGTGTATTTCACAGCAAGATCATTTTTTTGCATGATAATGCACCATCTCATGCTGCACATAAAACATCTGCATCTCTGGCTGATATGGGCATAAAAGGGGACAAACTTATGGTGTGACCCCCATGCTCCCCTGACCTCTACCCCATTCAGAACCTCTGGAGCATCATCAAAAGGAGTGTCTATGATGGCGGGAGGCAGTTCACATCTAAGCAACACCTCTGGGAGGGTATTCTGTCCTCATGCAAAACAATTGAAGCAGAAACCATCCAAAACCTGACAAATTCAATGGACGAGAAAGTTCAGAAGCTCCTTTCGAACAAGGGGTCCTATGTGAAAATGTAACATCACCTACAATAAAGTTTTGAGTTGAAAACTGTTTGATTTCAGTTTCTAATAACCTGCTAATGCTTATAATTTCAAAAATGACCATTTTTTTGGTCTTTATTAAAATGAAAAGGTTGATCGAAAAGTTTGGGGGATCTAAGAGTGTGGCAACCCAGTAGTCATGATTACTTCGAATTCTGACAATATGAGGGTCATGTTGCAGGTAGTGCAGCAAGAAGGCACTTATGTGTCTTGCGCATCTCGGAGCCCCAAAATTATTTTCCGGGCTAGATGCAGCTAAAAATTATTATTAATTTTAAATCTGGTGGAGCTTAGTATAGATGGCCTAATAGGATCAGTGCTGCACACTGCTACAAAGCCCAAATTATTTTCCAGCCAAGATACAGATAAACATGATTAGTAATTTTAAATCTGGTGGAGCTTATTATAGATGGCCTAATAGAATCAGTGCTGCACACTGCTACAAAGCCCAAATTATTTTCCAGTCAAGATACAGATAAACATGATTAGTAATTTGAAAGCTTAAAACGGTTGGCAGGGTGATTTTAACCAATCATCAAGCTTTTACTCTCCCCAGGATGACACAGGGGTAGAAAAGTCGTTTCGGATCCATGATTTGTTCATCTTTATGAACGTGAGTCTGTCTACATTATCAGTGGAGAGCCGCGTGCGCTTATCTGTCAGCACACCACCAGCAGCGCTGAACACACGTTCAGACAGAACGCTGGCTGCGGGGCATGACAAGATCTCCAAGGCGTAAGTGGCTAGCTCCGGACATTTATCCAGATTGGAAGCCCAAAAAGAGCAAGGGTCCAGTGACACAGTCATGGCTTCAATGTTTACTTGGAGATACTCCTGTACCATTGTCTCTAGGCGTTGACTATGTGTCAGACTTCTTGTCTCCTGTGGCCTTGCAAAGGATGGGCTAAAAAAGTGGTGAAATGATTCCGCAAAATTGATGTTACCAGCAGATACTGTGGTTCTGTTACGGTTTGAGTGCTGAACACTTGACGGTCCCACGGTTGGCAAGTTGGAACTGTGAGATTCACTACGTGCACCACTGGTGTTTTGTGGAAAAGCACATGTAAGATTCTGCAACAGTCTCTGCTGATACTCCTGCATGCGTGCATCCCTTTCTATGGCAGGAATAATTTCGGCAAATTTACTTTTGTACCGGGGATCTAACAGTGTGGCAACCCAGTAGTCAGGATTATTTCTAATTCTCACAATTCGAGGGTCAAGTTGCAGGTAGTGCAGCAAGAAGGCACTCATGTGTGTTGCGCATCCAGGAGCACCAGGTCCCTGTTGTGTTGGTGGCGAGGTAACAATCATGCTTCCTTCCTCTGTCCTCTCCCCCCAACCTCGCACAACAGAAATGTGATCAAGGTCTCCCTCATCTGATGAGTCTTCCATCAGTTCGTCCTCCACTTCTTCCTGGGCTCCTGCACCTTCCTCACTAGTTTGGCTGCTACCATGTGCCCTGGTAAAACCATCTCCCCCACCCTCACATGCCTGCCGCCTTGGTGCTGCCGACCGTCTGGACCTTGCAGATGTTAGCCCTTCCGCATACAACTCCTCCTCCTCTACTTCCTCCACCTCCTCTTGTGCCACCACCTGACTCCGAATTCTGTTTAACATGTGCTCCAGCATGTAAATCACCGGAATAGTCATGCTGATAATGGCATCGTCAGCACTAAACATCTTCGTCGCCATTTCAAAACTGTGCAGAAGGGTGCATAGGTCCCTGATCTGAGACCACTCCTCCAGCGTGATTTGCCCCACCTCTGGATCTCGTTGGCCCAGGCTATACGTCAGAAGGTATTGCACCAGGGCTTGTCGGTGCTGCCACAGTCGCTGCAACATGTGCAGAGTTGAATTCCACCGGGTAGGCACATCGCATTTTAGCCGGTGAAGTGGCAGGCCCAACGACTTCTGTAGAGATGTAAGTCGCTGAGCTGCGGGATGCGAACGGCGGAAGTGAGCACACAGCGACCGTGCCCTCTGCAGAAGGCCATCTAGTCTGGGATAGTGGGCTAAAAATTGCTGGACAACCAGGTTCAACACGTGAGCCATACAAGGCACGTGTGTGACATTGCCCCGGCGAAGGGCCGCACCCAGGTTTGCAGCATTGTTGCACACGGCCTTCCCTGGTTTCAGATCCAGTGGAGACAACCATTCATGAAATTGGTTCTCCAGAGCTGACCACAACTCCTCAGCTGTGTGACTCACATTTCCCAGACATTTCAAAGTAAAAACCGCCTGATGACGTTGAGCCCTACTGCCAGCATAGTAAGGAGGTGTGCAGGATCCCTTCTGCGCAGTTAGAAAGCTTGTGGCATGACCAGACAGGCTTTGGGTGCAGGTGGAAGACCGAGAGGAGGTTGAGGAGGCAGAAGCAGTGGAGGAACTTTGACATAAAGAGGATTGACGCACAACTCGTGGGGACGGCAAGACTTGGACAGCAGCCCCTTGTCCTGCTGTCACCATAGTTACCCAGTGCCCAGTCAGCGACATGTAACGCCCCTGTCCATGCCTACTCGTCCAAGTGTCTGTGGTGAAATGCACCCTGTCACACACAGAGTTTCTCAAAGAAGCCGTGATGTTGTGTGCGACATGCTGGTGGAGCGCAGGCACACCTTTCTTTGAGAAGTAGTGCCGACTGGGCATCTGGTACTGGGGCACTGCGACGGACATAAAGTCTCGAAAATCCTCTGTGTCCACCAGGCGGAAAGGCAGCATTTCTGTAGCCAAGAGCTTGCAGATGGTGAAATTCAACCTCTTAGCTTTCTCATGGCTAGGAGGAAATGGTCTTTTACTTGTCCACATCTGAGGGACCGAGGGCTGGCTAATGTGCTTAGACGGGGTTGATAAGGGTGTCCCCGGCAAACTGCCGGTCTGTGAGGAAGATGCAGGCGGACATGTTAGGTTGCCTTGATCCAAAGGTGGTGCTATCGATGTCGGACAGCGCTCAACACCAGCTGGTGTTACCACCTCCAAAGAAAATGATGACCTGCCAATCACGCTGGCTGTTGCGGGTAAAGAGGTGGCAGGTCTGCGCCCCAAAACAGGTGTGACTGCTGTCCCCCCAGTCACAGAGGATGAAGAGGCCGCGGATGCACAAGATATGGCAGACGGTGGTGGGCCCGGCCGGCTAGGCCGCATTGTAGCACACTGAGCTTCCCACTGCAACTTATGCTTCATGTCCATGTGCCGGTTCATGCATGAAGTACTCAAACTATGTATTTTTTGGCCTCTACTTAGCTTTTTCTGACAAATGTTACAGATAACACGAGTTGGGTCATCTTTATCGATCTGAAAAAATGCCCAGGCTATGCAAGGCTTAGCACCCATGCGACCTGAAGAGCCACCACGACTTGTGGTGAGAGGCAGAGTTGTGTTTGAGGATGCAGTTGTTGACGTGCTTCCAGTACTACGTCTCTGTCCAGGAAGGCACAACCTGACCTCGTCGTCACTAGCATCTTCCTCCACCTCCTCTGCTGACCTCATCTCTTGGCTGACTGTGGGTTGACAGTAAGTGGGATCTCCAACCTCATCATCATCACCCTGTGCGTTATCACACCCGTCGTCCTCAGAGCCAACCTGTTCCTGCCCTGACAAAAAACTAAAGTTGTCGCTCCAATCAGGTATTTGAGTCTCATCATCGTCTTCCTCATTGTCTCCACCAACAGGAGTTACAGTTTGGGAATGAGGGTCTACATTATGGTCAGAACCTTCTGCGTCTGGTCCTGGATCCGACTCATAAAGATTCTGGGAATCAGTGCAGATCATTTCCTCGTCTGGATTCACAGATGCGCTGGAGTCGACCTCTGTTTCCCAGGTTATAGTATGAGTAAACAGCTCTGCAGACTCAACTATCTGTTCTACCTCATACTCAGACGGGCAGCTGGAGATTTGGGAGCTGTGAGGAAGCAAGTGCGATTGGGGTGACACCTTTGAGGACTGGAGTATTTGTGATGTTGAAGTTGATGTGGAGGAGAGCCCACTTAAAGGAGCACTTGATATCCGTTGAAGCACCTGCTGTTTTTGTGCCTCATCTGGAATTTGTAGCGATTGGCATGGCCGTAAGAAAGGGATCTTATCACATTGTCCGCTAAAAGAAGTAGACATTTTAGTTTGGCTGGAAGATGGTCTTTCTTCTGCAGATGTTACTGTTGCTTTAACACCTACCCCACGGACACAACCTTTTTTCCCCTTCCCAACACGCCTATTCCCCTTTCCACCAGCAGCAGGCCTTTTTCCACTCATTTTGGTGGTTAACTAATTCACAACTCTGGAGTTGTTTGCACAAAAAAACAATGGATGGGAACCGAGCAGAGCTGAGTGGCCAAACTGTGGTATTAGGCCAAAACTATTGGCTGGGTTAGATGGAGAAAAAAATTATATTCGATTTGCAACCTGATGGAGGTCAGTATAGATGGACTAATAGAACAAGTCCCACACACAGCTAGAAGCCCAAATATTTTTTCAGAGGTAGATGCAGAAAAAAAATATATTCAGTTTGCAACCTGATGGAGGTCAGTATAGATGGACTAATAGAGAAAGTCCCACACACTGCTAGAAGGCCAAATATTTTTTCAGAGCTAGATGCAGACAAAAAATTATTTTGAATTTGCAACCTGATGGAGGTCAGTATAGGTGGATAATAGAACAATTCCCACACACTGCTAGAAGGCCAAATATTTTTTCAGAGCTAGATGCAGAAAAAAATTATATTCAGTTTGCAACCTGATGGAGGTCAGTATAGATGGACTAATAGAACAAGTCCCACACACAGCTAGAAGCCCAAATATTTTTTCAGAGGTAGATGCAGCAAAAAATTATATTCAGTTTGCAACCTGATGGAGGTCTGTATAGATGGATTAATAGAACAAGTCCCACACACAGCTAGAAGCCCAATATTTTTTCAGAGGTAAATGCAGATAAAAATTATTTTTAATTTGCAACCTGATGGAGGTCAGTATAGATGGACTAATGGAGAAAGTCCCACACACTGCTAGAAGGCCAAATATTTTTTCAGAGCTAGATGCAGATAAAAATTATTTTTAATTTGCAACCTGATGGAGGTCAGTATAGATGGACTAATAGAGAAAGTCCCACACACTGCTAGAAGGCCAAATATTTTTTCAGAGCTAGATGCAAATAAAAATTATTTTTAATTTGCAACCTGATGGAGGTCAGTATAGATGGACCAATAGAGAAAGTCCCACACACTGCTAGAAGGCCAAATATTTTTTCAGAGCTAGATGCAGAAAAAAATTATATTCAGTTAGCAACCTGATGGAGGTCAGTATAGATGGACTAATAGAACAAGTCCCACACACAGCTAGAAGCCCAAATATTTTTTCAGAGGTAGATGTAGATAAAAATTATTTTTAATTTGCAACCTGATGGAGGTCAGTATAGATGGACTAATAGAGAAAGTCCCACACACTGCTAGAAGGCCAAATATTTTTTCAGAGCTAGATGCAGATAAAAATTATTTTTAATTTGCAACCTGATGGAGGTCAGTATAGATGGACTAATAGAGAAAGTCCCACACACTGCTAGAAGGCCAAATATTTTTTCAGAGCTAGATGCAGATAAAAATTATTTTTAATTTGCAACCTGATGGAGGTCAGTATAGATGGACTAATAGAGAAAGTCCCACACACTGCTAGAAGGCCAAATATTTTTTCAGAGCTAGATGCAGAAAAAAATTATATTCAGTTTGCAACCTGATGGAGGTCAGTATAGATGGACTAATAGAACAAGTCCCACACACAGCTAGAAGCCCAAATATTTTTTCAAAAGTAGATGCAGATAAAAATTACTTTTAATTTGCAACCTGATGGAGGTCAGTATAGATGGACTAATAGAGAAAGTCCCACACACTACTAGAAGGCCAAATATTTTTTCAGAGCTAGATGCAGAAAAAAATTATATTCAGTTTGCAACCTGATGGAGGTCAGTATAGATGGACTAATAGAACAAGTCCCACACACAGCTAGAAGCCCAATTATTTTTTCAGAGGTAGATGCAGATAAAAATTATTTTTAATTTGCAACCTGATAGAGGTCAGTATAGATGGACTAATAGAGAAAGTCCCACACACTGCTAGAAGGCCAAATATTTTTTCAGAGATAAAATATTTTCAGAGATAAAATATTTTTTCAGATAAAAATTATTTTTAATTTGCAACCTGATGGAGGTCAGTATAGATGGACTAATAGAGAATGTTCCACACACTGCTAGAAGGCCAAATATTTTTTCAGAGCTAGATGCAGATAAAAATTATTTTTAATTTGCAACCTGATGGAGGTCAGTATAGATGGACTAATAGAGAAAGTCCCACACACTGCTAGAAGGCCAAATATTTTTTCAGAGCTAGATGCAGAAAAAAATTATATTCAGTTTGCAACCTGATGAAGGTCAGTATAGATGGACTAATAGAACAAGTCCCACACACAGCTAGAAGCCCAAATATTTTTTCAGAGGTAGATGCAGATAAAAATTATTTTTAATTTGCAACCTGATGGAGGTCAGTATAGATGGACTAATAGAGAAAGTCCCACACACTGCTAGAAGGCCAAATATTTTTTCAGAGCTAGATGCAGATAAAAATTATTTTTAATTTGCAACCTGATGGAGGTCAGTATAGATGGACTAATAGAGAAAGTCCCACACACTGCTAGAAGGCCAAATATTTTTTCAGAGCTAGATGCAGATAAAAATTATTTTTAGTTTGCAACCTGATGGAGGTCAGTATAGATGGACTAATAGAGAAAGTCCCACACACTGCTAGAAGGCCAAATATTTTTTCAGAGCTAGATGCAGAAAAAAATTATATTCAGTTTGCAACCTGATGGAGGTCAGTATAGATGGACTAATAGAACAAGTCCCACACACAGCTAGAAGCCCAAATATTTTTTCAGAGGTAGATGTAGATAAAAATTATTTTTAATTTGCAACCTGATGGAGGTCAGTATAGATGGACTAATAGAGAAAATCCCACACACTGCTAGAAGGCCAAATATTTTTTCAGAGCTAGATGCAGATAAAAATTATTTTTAATTTGCAACCTGATGGAGGTCAGTATAGATGGACTAATAGAGAAAGTCCCACACACTGCTAGAAGGCCAAATATTTTTTCAGAGCTAGATGCAGATAAAAATTATTTTTAATTTGCAACCTGATGGAGGTCAGTATAGATGGACTAATAGAGAAAGTCCCACACACTGCTAGAAGGCCAAATATTTTTTCAGAGCTAGATGCAGAAAAAAATTATATTCAGTTTGCAACCTGATGGAGGTCAGTATAGATGGACTAATAGAACAAGTCCCACACACAGCTAGAAGCCCAAATATTTTTTCAGAGGTAGATGCAGATAAAAATTATTTTTAATTTGCAACCTGATGGAGGTCAGTATAGATGGACTAATAGAGAAAATCCCACACACTGCTAGAAGGCCAAATATTTTTTCAGAGCTAGATGCAGATAAAAATTATTTTTAATTTGCAACCTGATGGAGGTCAGTATAGATGGACTAATAGAGAAAGTCCCACACACTGCTAGAAGGCCAAATATTTTTTCAGAGCTAGATGCAGAAAAAAATTATATTCAATTTGCAACCTGATGGAGGTCAGTATAGATGGACTAATAGAATGATGCTATGCCCAAAAGATTTTACTTCACTAGGTGCAGTAAAAAAATTGGTATTCTATACACAGGTGGTATATCTTGCAACACAGATAGGCTACTCCACTGACTAACACACTCTGCAATAGGCCAAAAAGGATTAGCTTTGCTAGATTCAGCCAAATGCTGTGAAAAAAACTTGCACAGCACTGGCACAGACCTGCCTGGCAAAAACTGATAGGAACTGATGTAACCTAGTCCTGAAAAGGACTGCAATTACAATTAGTCTTTACTCCCACAATCTATCTATTTAAGAGCACAGACCTGCCTGATAAAAGTCGTAGGAAATGCTGTAACCTATTCCTTAAAAGGACTGCAATCACAACTATTCCCTACTCCCAAGCTATCTGTAGATTTGTGCGAAAATTGGCTTGAAATTAACAAGGTATAGCGCACACAGCAACAGCGGTGCCGTCTAACACGCAGCTGCAGCAGTGAGAAAATGGTGGCGACGGGGAAAATGGCTTGGTCTTATAGGGCAAGGACATGTGACATACACTGCCAATGACACATGCCCTTGCTTGTGTGAAAAACAGCAGTTCGCTCCGTGTGTGCGCTGCTGATAGGCTGACAGACTGCACCTCCCCACTGCAAATGCGGGAAAGAGAAAAAAAAATGGAGATCTTCATTATTCCTGCAGAGATCCATCCCCTGCCCCTCCCCCCACCCCGCTGTACACTCAAACTGCGTATTAACATTAATTTTCATCATTACTGAGAAAAAATCCAGTTATGATTTTGGTGCACGAACAGTTATCGAACATAACCTCGAACAGCCGAATTTTTCTCAAATCGTTCGTGTTCGCCGAACGGCTCGAACACCGCCCAAAACAGCTCGAATTTGAGATTGGCGAACAGTTCGAGTAGAACAACGCTCATCTCTAGTTATCTCCCAGTGTTGCTCCCTGTCTATTTATATGATATCAGACTGTCTTTGCATTTGGGACATGATATAAGGGACTATCTATGATAAGTGCTAAATCCCTGTATTTTCTGACATAGGATATTAGGAATCACTAATGATTTGTGTTATTTCTTTGATATTTATGAGATGTGACATAATGCATTACCAATGATAAATGCTATTCCTTAGTAAATGATATTGAGATTGTTATAATGCATTTAGAATTGGTCATTTGTTTTGCTTGTATGTGTTACAGTCTCTATCACATTCTGGCTCTGACAACTTAGAATGACATAGAGCAGGATGCACATGTGATACCGGTCTGTGGGCATTACTTCTGGGGATTAGTCTCATATATAACAGAACCTGCTTTATTAGCTTTGGTTATTTAGTATATGCTGGTTTGTGTATGAATGTAATAAACCAGCTATCTTGAGACAAATTTTACCTTCTAAAAAATTCCCAGGGCTATTATTATTGTCGCAATATATAGACTTGGGTCTCCTTAAATGCATATCTATGATGAATTGTCGGCTTCTTAATCTGTACGTTCACTTTTCTCTATCTTTTATTCACGATTGTGTTTTTTTAAATATAAAGATAGAGATTTACCAGGGATATTAGGGACACCGACGTTGAGCGGGGGCGCCACGGAGCAAAAATTAGGGTGCCAACCTCCGCTGTCAGAAAGGGAGAGAATTTAGGGACAAAATAGGTACAGATAGAGCCCGTAATCCTTCCTGACTGATGTGTGACTTATCCCTGTTCCCTGGCATTTTGTCTTGTTTTTGTGTTTGTTGTTATGGTGACTACTGAGTCCTTTTAGCATATTCGAATAAAAGTTATATTTTAGGGGTCTAATCTTCTGTTGGGTGTCTAGTTTTGCAATTGGGCCCCGCTTATACATTCCTTGTTCAGGTGTTTAATTCTATGTTATCTCCCAGACAGGCTTGTGAATGGATCCCGAGAAGCTCTCTGCTGTCCTAAAGTGGCCCCGTCCGGAGGGCTTGAAGGCGATACAGCGATTCCTGGGCTTTGCTAATTACTATCGTCTCTTCATTCCTCACTTCTCGTCTCGGACTGCTCCCATATCTGCGCTCACCCGTAAGGGAGCAAATCCCAAGGTATGGCCACCCGAAGCTGAGGAGGCTTTCCTTTCCCTGAAGCAAGCCTTCTCCTCTGCCCCTGTGCTGCACCGTCCGGACTACAACAAACAGTTCTACCTGGAGGTTGATGCTTCCTCCTCTGGAGCCGGAGCGGTGCTCACCCAAAAGTCTTCATCCGGGAGAATGGTAACCTGCGGCTTTTTCTCCAAAATCTTCTCCTCCTCTGAGCTCAATTACTCCATAGGAGACCGAGAACTGCTGGCCGTCAAATTGGCGCTGGAAGAGTGGCGCTATCTGCTTGAAGGGGCTCTTTACCCGATGATCATTTACACGGATCACAAAAACCTGGCATATCTCCAAAATGCCAGAGACTTAATCCACATCAGGCCCGGTGGTCTTTGTTTTTTGCCCGCTTCGATTTCATCCCTCATTTCCGCCCGGCGGACAAGAATGTCAAAGCTGATGCCTTGTCCCGATCGTTCCTGTCCTCCGACCAAGAGGAGGAGCCTATGCACATTATCGACCCCTCCAAGGTGATGAATGTGGCCCCCTTGGATTTGACTCGTCTTCCACCCGGCAAGACGTTCGTGGCGCCTCCTGACCGTGAGAAGGTTCTTCGCTGGGGTCATTCTTCTAAACTAGCTGGCCATGCCGGCCAAAAGAAGACCTTCCTACTCATTTCTCGGCATTACTGGTGGTCTACCCTGCATAACGATGTGGTAGACTTCGTCTCTGCCTGTTCATCTTGTGGCCGCAACAAAGTTCCCAGACACTTACCAGCTGGTCATCTCCTGCCGCTTCCCATACCTGTTGCCCCGTGGCAACACATCGCTATGGACTTCATTACCGATCTTCCTGTTTCAGCCGGGTGTACTGTCATTTGGGTGGTCGCGGACCGCTTTTCTAAAATGGCCCACTTCATTCCCCTGCCTGGTCTCCCGTCTGCACCTGAGCTGGCTAAGGACTTTATCCACCGTCTCCATGGCCTACCCCTCCACATCGTGTCGGATCGAGGGGTTCAGTTCACCTCACGCTTCTGGAGAGCCACTTGTAAACTGCTGGACGTCACCCTGTATTTCTCCTCCGCTTACCACCCTCAGTCCAATGGTCAAGTGGAGCGGATCAATCAGATCCTTCCCAGCTATCTCCGGCACTTTGTTAATGCCCACCATTCTGATTGGGTAGACCTCCTTCCTTGGGCCGAATTCTCTTATAAAAACCACGAGAGCGAATCCTATTCCAAGTCCCCGTTCTTTATTGTCTATGGCCAGCACCCCCGGATTCCGTTTCCCGTCTCCGCCTCTGTGGATAACCCTGCTGCGCAGTCTCTTGTCAGCGAGTTTTCTACCATTTGGGAGAGTACTAGGTCTGCACTTCTTCAGTCCTCCGAGCGGATGAAGAAATATGCTGATAAGAGAAGTCTGGATCCGCCTCTATTCCGTCCGGGAGACAAGGTTTGGCTCTCCTCCAAACATGTACGGCTCAAGATACCCTCTTACAAGTTAGGTCCTCGCTTCATCGGCCCTTTCGAAATCCTCAGGCAAATTAATCCAGTGGCCTACAAATTAAAACTCCTGGCCACCTTACGGATTCCCAACTCCTTCCACGTATCTCTCCTCAAACCCGTTGTCTTTAACTCTTTTTCCAACAATCCAGGTACTCCCCCTGCTCCTGTTTCCGCTGAAGACGTCTTTGAGGTAGAGAGTATTCTGGCCACCAAGAAGGTAAGAGGAAAGACCTTTTTTCTGGTAGATTGGAAGGGGTTTGGTCCTGAGGAGAGAACTTGGGAACCCAGGGAGAACATCAACGCCCCGCTTCTCCTTGAAAACTTTCTTTCTGGCCTAAAAAAGAGGGGGCCTAAAGGGGGGGGTACTGTAGCATCGGCGTCTCTGCCTCTTGCTAGGCAGAGACGCCGTCCCTCTCACCTCCCCGCTCCTGGCGCGGCATCCTCCAGCGCTTCTCTCCCCGCTGCTTCCGGCACGCGCTCCTTCCCCGGCAGTGTGCTTAGGGCACGCGCGCGCTCCCCCTCTCTTAAAGGGACCGCGCGCGCCGTCCTAAGGAGTCCCCGGCCAATTGCCGGAGGACCTCCCATATATAAGGCACCTCCTCCAAAATGGAGGTGCCCGAGCAAAGTTGTTTGCACTGTGTCTGATCTGTGCTTCAGCCCTCAGGTCCCGCTGCTAGCCTGACTTCTCGTCCTGCCTGCCAGCCTGTTATCTGTCCGTTACCTGCCGAGCCGGCCAGCCTGCTCTCCTGGAGCGCTCACCTGTTACCTGCCTGTTACCTGCCTTGGTTATCTGTCCGCTCACCTGGGAGCATCCGCCTGCCCTGTCTGTCAGACCGCTCACCTGGGAGCGTCCACCAGTTACCTGCCTGTTACCTGCCTCATCTGTCAGACCGCTCACCTGGGAGCGTCCACCAGTTACCTGCCTGTTACCTGTCTTGTCAGTCTGCCTGCTCACCTGGGAGCGTCCACCAGTTACCTGCCTGTTACCTGTCTCGTCTGTCTGTCCGCTCACTTGGGAGCACCTGCCTGTTTCCTGCCAGCCTGCCTGGAGACCCTGCCGTCACTTGCCGTGACCACCTTCCTGGTAAACTTAAAGACTGCTACTTGCCCTGCTTTCTCGAACTGTGACCTCCTGTCAGCTACCAGAGACTTCCGCCTGCTTGCCGTGTCCATCCACCATACCGGTCAGTCCCAGCTATCTGACCCGTGGGAGCCACCTGCTCTCTTACAAGGTCGTCCCCAGAGTAGCACCTGGTCCCTCAGCCCGGATCCTCCCTGGTCACGGTGTCGTTAGCTGCCGTACGACCAGGGTCGGTTCGGGTGGATACTTAGTCACGCCCCTCTGGGTCCCTCCTTGCACCTCGGCACAGAGGTTCCACCACCCGGACCCGTAACACAATGTTGGAAGAAAAAATTAACATTTTACTTTTTTCAGAAAAATTTTACTTCATCCCCAAATTTATTATTTTCACAAGGGTAACAGGAGAAAATAAACCACAAAAAATATCTTTTTTTCACACAACAAAAACCCACAACACCGGGATGCCGATCAGTGATGTGTCGCTGATCAACGCTTGACGACTGTAGGATGCACGAATGTGGTTCTTTTTTTCCTCTTTGCTATCTGACACTAACCTTGATTAAATTCAGTAAAAATTACTGTAATAGACGCTGATTACTAAGGTATATTTTTACTGTCCCTAATCTAAATGATTTTTTATTCACTTTTTTTTCACACACAAAAGCAAAATCACAACCAGATGATGATCATTGATGTGCGTCACCGACCAGCGCTCAATGGCTGTAGGATGCACACACGGATGTGGTGCAAAAAGGGGAGAAAAAAAATAGACAGGAAAAAAAAAAGTCCTGGCCGAAAGCGAGCACTGGTGCCAATCAGTGATGTGCATCTGATCAGTGGCCTGATCTATCGAAATAAAAACTAAAGTAAACTGATCAGGAAATGGCATAACGAGAAAAAAATTGAAACACCAGAATTGTGTTTTTTTGGGCCGCCGCAACATTGCAATAAAGCGCAATAACCGGCGATCAAAACATCGTATCTACCCTAAAATGGTATCAATTAAAACGTCAGCCCGGTGCGCCAGAAAAAAGAGCCCTCATCCAGTCCCAGATCCTGCAAAATGGAGACGCTACGGGTCTCAGAAAATGGCGGCTTTCTTTTTTTTTTACATAAACTTTGGATATTTTTCACCACTTAAGTAAACAAGAACCTATACATGGTATCTGCCTACTCGTAATGATCTGGATAACAATCATGGCAGGTCTCTTTTAGCATTTAGTGAACATGGTAAAAAAAAATCCCCATAAACAATTGTGGAATTGCACTTTTTTGCAATTTCACCACACTTGAAATTTTTTACAGTATACTATATAATAAATTCAATGGTGTCTTTCAAAAGTACAACTTGTCCCACAAAAAACAAGCCCTCACATGGCCATAATGACGAAAAAATAAAAAAGTTATGGCTCTGGGAAGAAGGGGAACAAAAACAAAAATGGAAAGTCGCAAAGTCGTGAAGGTGTTAATGGATATATGAAAACGTATTATTTTGTGATCACTATTACTCAAGTGAGCAATATTTTTTTTTTTTTACCTTTTGCCCTCTACAGTTCAGCAATATGGCAGCAGCAGTGTAATAATTAAAATGGATACCACAGGAGTCTCTTTGCGTGGAACAAAGATACTACAGAACACAGTTTATAGGTGTCAAAGTTTATATTATAAACACACAGTGTTTCAAACAAGTGCAGACGAAAACTCAAAGTCCATAAACACTCAGGGGAAAATGCAATCAGCAGAGCAGTCTGTAAAGCACAGTTCACACTAGAGGATGCTAGAAAACAAGCAAGTCTTTATCAAGTCCATACACAAATATATATATATATATGTGTATATATATATATATATATATATATATATATATATATATATATATATAGATATATATATAGATATATATAGATATATATAGAGAGAGAGATGCAAGGAAGTCCATACAATATATATTAGATAATCCAGGTAGGCCTGGGTAGGAAGTCCCTGATAGTGCAGCACAGAGAAGTGCTCTGCAACTATCTAATGAAGGTGAGTCAGAGCAGAAACCAGCTTACTTGTTAGCAAAATGCAGGTGAGGACTGAGGCTCAGAGGAAGCAGCAGGAGCAGCCAGGAGAAGGAGGAATGCTGGTAACAAGTGAATGCAGCAGAATCTCTGAGAGCAGGTAACAGGAGATCCACACAGGTTTGCAGGGGAGAGCAGGAAACTAGGAAACCACCAGGAACAGGTCACAAGCAGAATACTCTAGCACTGACTAGAGGCTGGGGTGGAGTTATAAAGCAGGAAGACAAGGGGCACATGAGACAAAAGACACCATCTTGAAAGAGGGCAAAAATGGCCAAAATATAATCAAAAATATTCAAAGTCCTGACATTACTCCCTCCTTAGAAGCAGCCTCAGGATGATCCTGGACCTGGTTTCTCAGGGAATCTCTGATGGAAACGGGAAATTTTCTGTTGGGCATTGATGTTTTCCACATGTTCCCAAGAGTCTTCTTCAGAGGGATACCCCTGCCATCTTATCAGATATTGGAGCCAATTCCTGCGAAACCTAGAATCAATAATTTCTTCCACCACAAATTGTTCTTGCCCATCAATCACCACAGGCTGCGGAGGTGGCACAACACGTCCCTGAAAGGTATTAGGAGATGCAGACTTTAGTAAAGAAACATGGAAAACTGGGTGTACTTTCATAGTCCTAGGCAACTTCAGACGGCAGGCCACAGAGCTCACAATAAGGTTGATCTTGAAAGGGCCGATGAATTTCTGTCCAAGTTTCTGTGAAGGAACGTTCAACTTCAGATTTTTAGTGGATAACCACATGGAATCTCCTACCTTGAACATGGGTGACGGTTTACGCAATCTATCAGCCGATTTCTTGTAACGTTCCTGAGCTGAGGTCAGAGATTCCTTCAGAATCTCCAGATTTTGCCTCATCGCAGTCAGCCTTTCCTCTACCGCCGGAATCGGAGCATTAATCGGAGACCTAGGTAAGATACTTGGATGGTAACCCAGATTGGCAAAGAAAGGTGTGAACTTAGTGGAGGCACTATGAGAATTGTTATATGAGAATTCAGCTAATGGAAGTAACTCCAACCAGTCATCCTGAAGATGGCTGACATAGCATCGTAGATATTGTTCCAAAGTCTGGTTGGTATGCTCGGTTTGACCATTCGTCTGGGGGTGATAAGCGGACAAAAGACAGACATTAATATTGAGTGCTGAGCAAAACCCCTTCCAGAATCTTGAGGTGCACTGCACTCCACGGTCAGAAATGATCTCATCCGGGACCCCGTGCAGCTGAAAAACATTCTGTATAACCAAGTTCACTGTATCCTTAGCTGAGGGGAGGCCGGGGCAAGGAACAAAATGAGTGGCCTTAGTCAGGCGATCCACTACCACCAGGATCGTATTCATGCCACCTGATGTAGGCAAGTCCACAATGAAGTCCATTGGGATAGACCCCCATGGGCGGGACAGAACGGGTAATGGTTGAAGAAGACCCGTAGGTGACACACGAGGAGTCTTATAATGAGCACATACCTCGCAAGAGAGAACATAGTCCTTAGTATCCTTCAGACAAGTCGGCCACCAGAAAAATCGGCTTAGGAACTCTTGTGTCTTCTGTACCTCCCTGTGACCAGCCACCTTGGAGTTATGGACCAACTTGAGGATCTGCAGACGGACGGCCTCAGGGACGTAGATACGTCGATCTCTGAACCACATGCCACCCTTAAGGACAAGATTAATATCAACAGGTGGATTGGCCAGAAATACATCACCGTCATAGGCCTCCTTGAACTCCTTCCACAAGTCCTGCTCGTGGATAACTCCTATGAAGTTGGCATCAGATAGAATAGTCTTGAATGGGGCTCCAGGTACGGAATCCGCAGCATGGATTCGGGATAAAGCATCAGCCTTCCCATTACGAGAACCTGGACGGTACGAAATAACAAAATTAAATTGATTTAAAAATAGATTCCAATGAGCCTGCCGAGGAGAAAGACATCTAGTGGATCTGAGGAACTCTAAATTGCGATGGTCAGTCAGCACTACGATCTGTTGTGTGGCTCCTTGCAGATGATGCCTCCATTCTTTGAAAGCTACAATAATAGCTAGCAGTTCCTTGTCTCCCACATCATAGTTCATCTCAGCTGATGTAAGTCTACGGGAAAAGAAAGCACAAGGATGTAGCAGACCCTTTTCTCCAGTTCTTTGGGAGAGAATGGCCCCCAAAGCATTATCAGAAGCATCCACCTCCACAATGAAAGGATGTGCTGGGTCTGGGTGGATCAACAGCGGTGCTGAGGTGAAACAGGTCTTAAGCCGATCAAAAGCCTCTTGAGCCTGTGATAACCACTTAAAGGGCTTTTCCTTCTTTGTCAAGGAAGTAATGGGACGGACAATGTCAGAAAAATTTTGAATAAAACGTCTATAGAAATTTGCAAAACCAATAAAAAGTTGGACCTCTTTAACAATCTTGGGTACTGGCTAGCCAAGGATTGTCTGAATCTTACCAGATTCCATGTTCAGCCCCTGAGGAGAGATGACCTAACCTAAAAACTGAATCTCAGAACGATGGAACTCATACTTCTCCGGCTTAATATACAGATGGTTCTCTTTCAGACGTTTCAAAACAGATTTGACATGTTCTTCATGTTCCTGTAGAGAGTCAGTAAAAATTAGAATATCGTCCAAATAGATCCCCACAAACTGATCCAATAAATCTCTAAAAATGTCATTAGTCAGATGTTGAAATGTCGCAGGGGCATTGCAAAGTCCGAAGGGCATCACAAGATATTCAAAGTGTCCATACCGGCATCTGAATGCTGTCTTCCATTCATCATCGGAACGAATACGCAGCAAATTATAAGCCCCACGAAGATCTAGTTTAGAGAACACCTTGGCATGGCGGACTCTTTCCAATAATTCGGGAATCAAAGGCAAAGGATAACTATTCCGTATGGTTACCTTATTGAGATTCCGATAGTCAATACAGGGTCTTAGGGTCCCATCCTTCTTTCATACAAAAAATATAGGCGCCCCTGCTAGTGAGGAAGAAGGACATATAAAGCCTTTGGCCAGATTTTCATCAATACACTTCTTCAAGGCTTGAAGCTCAGGTGCTGCCAAAGGATATACAGTGGTGGCCAAAAGTATTGGCACCCCTGCAATTCTGTCAGATAATACTCAGTTTCTTCCTGAAAATGATTGCAATCACAACTTCACAATCAAATCATTGATCATTTCACACAAAACTCCAAAAATGGGCCAGACAAAAGTATTGGCACCCTCAGCCTAATACTTGGTTGCAAAACCTTTAGCCAAAATAACTGCGAACAACCACTTCCGGTGGTTCTTACAATGAGTTTCTTACAATGCTCTGCTGGAATTGTAGACCATTCTTCTTTGGCAAACTGCTCCAGGTCCCTGATATTTGAAGGGTGCCTTCTCCAAACTGCCATTTTGAGATCTCTCCACAGGTGTTCTATGGGATTCAGGTCTGGACTCATTGCTGGCCACCTTAGAAGTCTCCAGTGCTTTCTCTCAAACCATTTTATAGTGCTTTTGGAAGTGTGTTTTGGGTCATTGTCCTGCTGGAAGACCCATGACCTCTGAGGGAGACCCAGCTTTCTCACACTGGGCCCTATATTATGCTGCAAAATTTGTTGGTAGTCTTCAGACTTTATAATGCCATGCACACGGTCAAGCAGTCCAGTGCCAGAGGCAGCAAAGCAACCCCAAAACATCAGGGAACCTCCGCCATGTTTCACTGTAGGGACCGTGTTCTTTTCTTTGAATGCCTCTATTTTTTTTCCTGTACACTCTATGTTGATGCTTTTTCCCAAAAAGCTCTACTTTTGTCTCATCTGACCAGAGAACATTCTTCCAAAATGTTTTAGGCTTTCTCAGGTAAGTTTTGGCAAACTCCAGCCTGGCTTTTTTATGTCTCGGGGTAAGAAGTGGGGTCTTCCTGGGTATCCTACCATACAGTCCCTTTTCATTCAGACGCCGACGGATAGTACGGGTTGACACTGCTGTACCCTCGGACTGCAGGGCAGCTTGAACTTGTTTGGATGTTAGTCGAGGTTCTTTATCCACCATCCGCACAATCTTGCGTTGAAATCTCTCGTCAATTTTTCTTTTCCGTCCACATCTAGGGAGGTTAGCCACAGTGCCATGGGCTTTAAACTTCTTGATGACACTGCGCACGGAAGACACAGGAACATTCAGGTCTTTGGAGGTGGACTTGTAGCCTTGAGATTGCTCATGCTTCCTCACAATTTGGTTTCTCAAGTCCTCAGACAGTTCTTTGGTCTTCTTTCTTTTCTCCATGCTCAATGTGGTCCACACAAGGACACAGGACAGAGGTTGAGTCAACTTTAATCCATGTTAACTGGCTGCAAGTGTGATTTAGTTATTGCCAACACCTGTTAGGTGCCACAGGTAAGTTACAGGTGCTGTTAATTACATGAATTAGAGAAGCATCACATGATTTTTCAAACAGTGCCAATACTTTTGTCCACCCCCTTTTTTAGGTTTGGTGTGGAATTATATCCAATTTGGCTTTAGGACAATTCTTTTTGTGTTTTTTCATTGAAGACAAATTAAATGAAGATAATAATACCAAAGAATTTGTGATTGCAATCATTTTCAGGAAGAAACTGAGTATTATCTGACAGAATTGCAGGGGTGCCAATACTTTTGGCCACCACTGTACGTTGCTAAAAGGAATAGCCTACGTGGAGGAAGTTGATCCACCTTCTTCTTGTCACAGATGTCAGAGAATGCTTTATACGCTGAAGGGAAAGTGAATACCTGTACAGTAGATTTTGTATCCGTGGACTTGGACAGCTTCAGTTATCGCTGGGTTGCTCGTAGTCGGAAAGATAATCTCCTTGGTCTCCCAGTTTATAGTCGGGTCCTGAGAATGCAACCAAGGGATGCCTAAAATCACAGGGAAATGAGGAGAAGAAATTAACAAGAAAGAAAGTTGCTCCTGATGATTAGGCTCCAACAAAATCTTAAGAGTTACAGTCTCCTGATCCACAGGCCCGGAGATTAAAGGTGACCCTTCCACTGTTTCCATGGTAATTGGAGAGGCTCTTCGCTGTATCTCAATACCATGTTCTTTGGCAAATGTAATATCCATAAAATTGCCCCCTGCGCCAGAGTCAATCATAGCTGCACTGGAAATCCACTGTCCTGAACAGGATCTTAATAGGGAGTGAACAGTGAGAGTTCTTTTCCTTCAACTCCCTGGGAGTGTAGTCATAGAGAGAGAATGGAATACAGCATTTAATGGCAGGCTACATTCAGAGATGTCAGATTCACCATCACAGTTATCATACTCTCTTACCGCTGCTAACACTTTGTTAGGCCGCTTGGGACAGTTGATTAGAAAGTGGTCAGATTGGCCGCAATAGAAACATAGACTTTCCTGAGGGCAGTGCTCCCAGCGCTCATTACTCTCACGCCTCTGCACAGAATCAATTTGCATGGGCGCCTCCTCTACCTCCTGAGATGTTTTACCTGCAGGCTCTTTGGGAGGAAGGGAAAAGTTAGACATACGGTTAAATACAACCAATTTCTCCTGCCTACGCTCAGTAAGGCGTATGTATATGCATACACAATGCTGTATAAATGCTTCTAGCTCTTGTGGTGATTCAGAGCAGGCTAATTCATCTTTTACAATGCTAGACGCCCCCCGAAGAAGTAAGGGTGAAACGCGCGTAGGGGCACCAGGACACCCACTCAACAGCAGGTTAGAGTAAGTACACAGCCTTAATATCTCCTTTAATGGTAGGGGAGATACATGATTCCTATTTGGGAACACAACGATAGAGGCACTGGACACTTTATGGGTTAATAGTAGACAACTATCAGAGGCTTTCTTTACTTCAGATTGTGCTCTCCTGGCTGTTTGAGTCATTGTCCTAATTGTGTAGCACCGTGGTACTGTGATAAAATTGTTTTAAAAGTGTTGTTTAATAAAGACTATTTTATATTTTCTCACAACTCTGGTCATTTTTGGGTTTTCCTTAGACCCTGGTTTGGTAGAAAAATAGGTAATTGTGCATAACTGTCCCAACTGGTATCTATCGCTAATCTCCTAAATTCTGTAGCATATTCAATAACAGAATGTTTACCCTGGCGTAAAGATAATAAAGCAGACTCAGCGGTTGCACGGCGGTTAGGGTCATCAAACATTAATGCCATAGCGGCTAAGAAATCATCCAAATTATTTAACCGTGGATCACGAGACTCGATAATCGGATTCGCCCAGGCGATCGCCCATGAGGTCAGCAGCATAATTACACACAATACTTTGGATCTATCAGTAAGGAAGCGGTCAGCATGTACATCAAAATATAGCATACACTGATTCACAAAGCCACGAAATTTGTCGCGATCACCATTAAATCTGAACGGAGGCAACTGAGGTGGGCTAGCTGGTGGCGGTAGCCCAGAAAGTAAAGTCACTTGTGCCGCCATTTGAGTACTAATGTCCTGGAAAGCCCGTCCGTACTGGGACTCCAAGCCCACAAGTTTGTTTTCCTGGGCCGCCATTCGGGTACTTAGGTCCTGTAAAGTTTGTCCAAACGCTTGTTCATTTCGTTCAATGCCTCCAAGTTTCTTTTGCAGACCCTCCACATCCTTCTGAAGAGATCTAATTACGGAATACACCTGCTCTAATTGGCTTTCTGCAGACATTGTTCCAGCAGACTCCTTTTTTTTGCGGCTAGAGTATCCTGTAATAATTAAAATGGATACCACAGGAGTCACTTTGCGTGGAACAAAGATACTACAGAACACAGTTTATAGGTGTCAAAGTTTATATTATAAACACATGGTGTTTCAAACAAGTGCAGACGAAAACTCAAAGTCCATAAACACTCGGGAAAATGCAATCAGCAGAGCAGTCTGTAAAGCACAGTTCACACTAGAGAATGCTAGAAAACAAGCAAGTCTTTATCAAGTCCATACACATATATATATATATATATAGATGCAAGGAAGTCCATACAATATATATTAGATAATCCAGGGAGGCCTGGGTAGGAAGTCCCTGATAGTGCAACACAGACAAGTGCTCTGCAACTATCTAATGAAGGTGAGTCAGAGCAGAAACCAGCCTACTTGTTAGCAAAATGCAGGTGAGGACTGAGGCTCAGAGGAAGCAGCAGGAGCAGCTAGGAGAAGGAGGAATGTTGGTAACAAGTGAATGCAGCAGAATCTCTGAGAGCAGGTAACAGGAGATCCACACAGGTTTACAGGGGAGAGCAGGAAACTAGGAAACCACCAGGAACAGGTCACAGGCAGAATACTCTAGCACTGACTAGAGGCTGGGGTGGAGTTATAAAGCAGGAAGACAAGGGGCACATGAGACAAAAGACACCATCTTGAAAGAGGGCAAAAATGGCCAAAATGTAATCAAAAATATTCGAAGTCCTGACAAGCAGTTGAGACAATTCAGAGAAATGGCTGCTCCACTGATTCCATCTCGAAATGAATGTAACACCAATCTATTAATTTACCTAGAATGCAGACTAGAGGGGTACGGCTACAGTACATTATGCCACCCCACACCATAATCCGGAGAGTAGGACCAGTGTATATTATATAACAAACGCTAAACCAAAATGCAGAAGTACTGTAGTTTGTGAAAAATTAAGTACAACCTGTCTTCTTCCATTTGAATTAAGAGGGTAAGTAGCAGCTAGATGCTGCTAATCAAATGTACTTGATTGATTGCTCATCGGAAAGTATGACCTGTTTATAAAAGCAGAAGTTGTGACAGTTTGCTGGTCTGGAGCATCCAGGCAAGTGTCAAGACTTTGCCAAGGAATGCATTAATCTTAAAGAAGCAATTGTTGCTGCCCATCAATCTAAGAAGGGTTATAAGGCCATTTCCAAATAATTTGAAGTCCATCATTCCACAGTGAGAAAGATTATCCACAAGTTGACAGTTGACGCTGACAATTTTCCAATGGGTGGACGTCCCAGAAAATTTACTCCAGTATCAAACTGCGCAATACAGAAATTGTAAAAAAAAGATGACAACACAATTAGAAAAAGACTAAACAAGTATGGTTTGTTTTGAAGGGTAAAGCCTCTTCTTTCTAAAACTAACTTTGCTAAGGTTTGCAAAATTTCATCTGAAAGCAACACAAGATTTCTGGACAATTGTCCAAAAGTCTTTAAAGTGGAGATGTTTGGCCATAATGCCCTGAGCTATGTTTGGAGAAAACCAAGCACAGCTTATCAACACAAACACCTGATACAAACTGTCAAGCACGGTGGTGGGAAGGGGATGATTTTGGGCTTGTTTTGCAGTCACAGGACCTGGGCACCTTTTTATATTTACAATTATAAAAAGAATGCCATGTTACCACATGGGTTTGTAAAGTGTTGAGTGGTGACAGTTAAGGAGAATCAGACAGGTCAGTAACATAACATTGTATAGTTTTACGATTTGTCATTTTAAAAAAAATCAAGAAAACCCTTTAATAGACATACCGTTTAATATCATAGAACTCTATAGGTAAAACTCTTTATGAGGGGAATTTATTTTTTTAGACAATTTTGCCTGAGGCTAAGCTGCAGGGTTTTTTATGTCAAAATTTATCAACGTGTCACATCATGTTTCATAAATTTGACCCAATTTTATAGATATTTAGACTGCCATTTAACTTTCAAGGCAATTTATCAATATGGCTTAAAGGGGTTGTCCAAATTTGGAAAAACATTGCTGCTTTTCTTCAGAAACAGCACCATTGGTTGGGTCACTTAAGTGAATTGAGCTGCAATAACATGTACAATTTATGGCCAGGAGTTGCACAGTTTCTGAAACAGCCACGTTTTTCCAACCCTGAACAACCCTTTAAACAATATTTGCATATCTAACCCTGTCCACTCTCCCACCCACTATCTAAAAGTTATGAAAGCCATGTGAAATAGCAAAAAGTCAATTTTTTTTCAGAAAAACAGCAACTTTTCGGATGCAAAAAATATGGCATAAAAGCCTGGATAGATTCCTCTCTATATATTCACTATATTGGCACCAAAATAAAAAGAAAAAACAACTATTCTGATGATAAACTAAATTGGCAGTAGATGTTGGAGAAGGGTGAAGCCCAGACTGGAAGCAGAATAAAAAAAAAAAATACAGGTCAAGCTTTCAGCCATGTCACATTGAATTGATCCAATCCCTGGGTGGTAGCCAGTTATGACTGCCGGTCTCTTCTCATTCAGGAAACCTGGTGGTCTTCTGCCAGGAAACACAGGTGCAGTTGTAATTGAAAGAACACTTTGTAATATCAGAAAGAAAGAATAAAATTAGTAAACACAAAACCATTTGTAAATTATGACTTCAGTTGTTTAACCCAATAGTAAGCTGATCAGAGAGTGTTCGACTGACAGCACCTGGAACGGACAGCCATGTGAACGCAAGTATGCAATTTGCATATTTCCGTCCACATTCCGACTACTTGTCTGGTTTGGCTCAATACACTTGTACTGAGTGACGCCGCACATGTCTAGACGTCACGTGACCGCATGTAAGCAAATCACATACTGGTTGTGACGCGCCCCCTGGGCCTGTGCTGTGCAGGGGAATACCCGGAGCCGGATCGCTGGGGGTTGTAGTCTCCGTGGCGTTGACCCGGTACATGCCCAGGGTGGTCAATTCATTGGGAGTCTTAGGTAATAACAATGTCCGACTACGCCACCCGTGGATTGCGGTCAGTGGGGACCGCCGCTGCGCTGCAGACGGCTGAGGCTGATGTTGTTTGCGCAGCCGAGTATGGGATAACTTCCCACAGGAGAAGTATTGCCTCAGGGCAGCTAGTGTGGAAGATGGGAGTGATGGTGTGGGCGTCCCAGTAATAATGGTGCTGGTGCGGCGATGAAACACAGAGACGTGTGGTGCAGTTCAGGGTCTTTACTGATGGTATAAAGCAGACCCTCCCGGGAGTACTGGTTAGCAGTAGGGGCCTGGTCAGTCTGTAAGCAAGTAGGATCTCCCCTGGCCAGGTGGAGTTGTAGGCCTCCCCGACTATCTGCACTCTTTCCTGGCTACCTTGCTCTATGCGGGTAGAAGTAGCCCACGTCCCTGAGTATACCGTGTGGTGCTCACCCGTATGGCCGGTGACTTGGGGCCTTCCGTTAGCCTCCGCTTCACGATGGCGGTGCTGGTCCCTTGCTTGTGACTGTGCCTCCGGGCTTCTAAGGCCAGAGGACATGGAATCCCCTTCCGGTTGGATTCTGCTGCTGGACCTGGATGTCCCCACAGCCTCGGACTCCGTGTCCGGGTTTAGTGTCTTCAGCCAAGGCGAGCTTTCTAGCTTCCAGCCTCTGGCACTCGCTCCTGCTCCTACAGAGCTCCTAGTTCTTGCTTTCCCTCTGTCTGCTGTCCTCCAGACCTGACTGCGTCTCTGTCTGGGACTTCACTCTCTAATCCCGCCCCAGACCCAGTTTATAAGGGCAGATTCCTCCCCTCCCAGGTCTGGGTGGGCCGTGTTGCATGCTTAGGGCTACTGACCAGAGAAACCTCCCACTTGCTCTCAGACATAATATTTCTATTACTGTGGCAACCAGACCCCTGGGGTGCCACAGTTGTCACATAACCGCCGCTCCTGGCACTGGAGAATCCTCACTGTGTGCAGTGCACATAATGTGAGCATTCAGGAGTCTGCAGTCACACAAAGTGACTGCAGACTTGTAGCCTAAGGCATGTAATGTGTTTATCAAATACATTATTTTTATTACACATTTTTCCATTTTTTGCAGGATGCAGCCAGGCCCTTTATTGTTGGTTGGGTGAACTGGGGCATCTGTCCTTGTGGAGTGCACTCATAGTGCTGGAAAGCCCGCCTGATCTAATAGTATTGGCGTCATCATTAAGCTGTAAGCCAGACACTGTGCATGACACGTACCTGTGTGACTGGCGTCCTACGCAGGCCTTATTTGTGTGCATTTTTCACTAGGCAGCTACCCCCTCCATGAATTGGCAGGTTTGTAAGTGGCTGTTTCCTTCAGTATTTTGCACCTGTTCTGCCCCCGCCTATATCATGGGGGTCTTCTGCATCCTGCTAGTGCATTTGTAATCTGACTTGCTATTGGTAAGGCTGTTTTTCTTCTTGGTATGTTTTAAGGCTGGACAACCCCTTTAAGCTCCTGCCACCACATGGCAATTGGGTTGACGTCTGGACTGTGACTGGACAATTGTAACGCCTTGATTTTGTTCATTTTCAGCCATTCTGATGTAGATTTGCTGGTGTGTTTGGGAACATTGTCCTGTTGCATTACCAAGTTTCCGCCAAGCTTTAGTGCAGTCCAATTTTTTCCATGGACCCATAGACATGAATGGCCGAGTGTTATCCGATAATCAAATGCAACTCGTGCATGCTGCCCCATAGAATAACATGGTTATGAGTGCTATCCTTCAAAATATAAAAAAATGGAAGTTTGTGGTCTGTATCTGTGCTGCCAACTGATAAAGTGATGTCAAATGCCAGAGATAATGTAAATAAAGGTTTCTTTTATTTTTCGAAGTGTAACCCACTTCTGCGTCAGGAACAAAACCATGGGTTACACTTCAAAACGCGTAGAAAAATAAAAGAAACCTTTATTTACATTATCTCTGGCATTTGACGTCACTTCATCAGTTGGAAGCGAAGATACAGACCACAAACTTCCATTTTTTTATATTTCTCTGGTGAAATCACCCGTGGATCTGCAGCAGCCAACCTGGGAACAGGTCAGCATGTTTTATTACTATCCTTGACAATTATTACTGGATAAGACTCTATTTTTTTGCTCTATTTTTTCTCTTCAGCCTTTTATATCCTTCAAAATAACAGCACTCGTCCAATTTTTACAGTCCTCTGCATGAGCCCTAGAGGTAGTGTGACGTCTAATGGCCCATTTAGACGGGTTGATAATCAAGAAGGGGCATTCCTTCAATTAAATACTCATTTCATGATTATAGGCCCTTCTGAATATGCTGACAAACACCCAATGAACAGGAAACACACTTGTCTGTCGAGATGGTTTTTAAGTTTACTTAAAAATCATCATTATCGGCTGCCCATCACCTGTCTAAATAAGATAAATGCTGCATGATTTTCTATGAGAAACACCTCCCAACAGAATTAAACAAGTGTGAGCAGGGATTATGCATGATATATAAAAAAAAAACAACAGCACTGTGTATATGCTAAATTTTCAAAGAGGGAAGAATCTGTTCGCAGGACTCTGGTCCATTGGTCAGGTTAGTAATCTGTGACCGCTGGTCGGGAGGCCTGCGAGTCTCCTTATCTCCAGCATTCCCATCTCTTATTGTGATTAGCTGGTTTGGCATGGTGACATAATTGAGGTGTAATGCACACACAACGTCACTCCAAGCTGGCTAATCAAAAGAGGAGCTTAGAGATAAGGGGATAATTTGTGACCATCCAGCGGTATATGTAAAGATTGAATATATGAAATATAATCTGGATTACTGCGATACAGAATATACTTATAAAATGAAGGTACTTAGGGCACAAATTAGGCAATTTTTATTATAAGTGTAGCTTTCAATGTTTGCATACATCTTAGTGCTTACAGAGTGCTGCTGCATGCTTTGATTTGTATGGTATTTTATGGACGCAGAATAATTATATTAAAGGAGTTGTCCAGTACTTTTGACAAATGCCCCAATGTATTTACCTTGGGCCCATAAGTGTTTTTGTAATTACCTTGCTGTGTCTTTATGGCTTGTGAGCGGCACTATCACTGGCCGCTCACAGGCATCATGTGACCCCCGGCTGCAGCCGGCTCTGACATCCGCTGACGTCACGTCAAGTTCCGGCTGCAGCCGGGCGTGACTCAGTGTTGCGTTCCACGGTGGATGCTGGGCTGTGGGAGTGGTTACCCCGTTCGTCACTCCCAGCATCCACTGCACTCTTTCCCTCTCCTCATTCTTTGGGAAAGAGCGCGAAGGATGCTGGGTGTGATACGCGGGGTAACCTCGCCCACAGCCCAGCATCCACCGCGGGGAGCGCGTCACTGATGTCATGCCTCACTTGACGTGACATCAGAGGAGGCTGCAGCCGGGGGTCCCGTGATAGCTGTGAGCACCGCTCTCAGGCCATAAAGACACAGCAAGGTAATTACAAAAGCACTTATGGGCCCAAGGTAAATACATTGGGGGACATTGGGGCATTTATCAAAAGTACTGGACAAAGTCTTTAATGACCTTTCTGTATGCACAAAATTCTGGGTACTCTCCTTAAACAGGCTACTAAATGACTGATGTTTGGCTTGTATATATATGATTTGCAGTCATTTAGCTGCCAGGATCGAGCAGTGTGTATAGACCCATAGTTAGGCTCCCAAGAGGAGATAAAATATATTCTCAAAGGCAAATTAAGAGATTGGAGATAACCTAAGTTTTAGATAAGGTGACTTCCCAAGGGTTTGTGATGAGACTTGGTAGGGGGTCCATGTTTTTTAATATAAGAGAGGTGGATGTGGTGTAAGTTATTGAGGAGCACGTTAAAAGGTTATTCTCAATGTTTTTCTTCTGGAGTACACTGCTCCCAAGCCTCCCAGCTTTCTATTTGCGGGAAGATGGTGTGCTCCTGTTTATTTAACAGTTTGGACCAGTGACATGATTGCATTGCAGGACTGAGCTGTGATCTCTTCTATGCTACATGCTTTGCCACTGCACCATCAGAAGAGCACAGGAGGACAGAAGCTGGCCAGGATCATTAGCTAATAATGTGATCCAGTGATTCGGCCAGCTTCAATGCAGTGTTTACAAGCTCTAGTGGAAAAAGCTTTAAAGAAGCACTCCTCCCATCAAAGTTTTAATCCTCTTAATATATTGCAATAATCATATTATATAGCACTGTGTGCTTACAATTGCTCATTTTAGCTTTGTACCCAGTTAATTCTTCTCTTTTCTCTGCTGTTTGTAGAAACACAAAGTCTCATCCCTCTCTTCACCTCCAGAACCGGATATTCCATTCCTTTCACCTGCTTTTGTTGTGATGACAGTGAAAAGAGAACCCATGTTTGTACATAGAGCTTAGAAAGATTCATTCCTCAGTTTTTAAGCACGCGATGTCATAGATCTAATGGAAAAGAGAAGAATTAACTGGGTAGAAAGGGAAAATTAGCAATTGTAAGTGCACAGTGCTATATAATATGATGATTGCAATATATTAAGAGGATAAAAACATTTATATGAGGAGGAGGAGGGCATCTTTAAGCATTGCCCATGCTTGACCACTGCTGAAAAACTCCAGCGATGCCCACTAACCTAGGCAACCAATAGTTAACAAATAAAAAATCACACTGTTCTTGAGAACAGAGAGGACTTTTAATAAATAAATAGCAGTTTCTTATTTTTACTGGCACTTTGCATAAGTGCTCCAATCCGTACTTAACGCAGCAGCAAGGATCATATTCCTCACCAACCGCTACACCGATGCCTCTTCCCTGTGCCAGTCATTGCATCGGTTACCCATCCAATATAGAGTTCAATTGAAACTTATTACGCTTACCCACAAAGCGCTCCATGCTTCAGTACCCCCCTACATCTCCTCCCTTGTCTCAATCTACCACCCTACACGTGCCCTCCGTTCTGTCAATGACTTAAAACTAAAATTCTCCATAATCCGAACTTCCCACTCCCGTCTCCAAGATTTCTTGCGTGCTGCACCAATTCTTTGGAATGCACTACCCAGGACAGTTCGATTAATTCCCAATACCCACAGTTTCAAGCAGACCCTAAAAACGCATTTCTTTAGACTGGCGTATCGCCTAAACACACTATCTGTCCGTCCCAGTTTTCCCCCATATTAAAATCTTCTTCAATTTCAGGTTCATACCATCCATGCACTTAATAGCCTCGGTCAAGACTGTACACATACTGACTGGCGACCAGTCCATGTATTATTATTTATCCTATTTAGTATATCAAGGCTGCATTATACAATGTACACTTTACCTTTTGTGTCTCCCCCATTTCCTCATAGACTGTAAGCTTGCGAGCAGGGCCCTCACTCCTTTTGATTTGAGATATGCTTATTCTGTATTGTCTGTATAAGTTCCCGCTAAAATTGTAAAGTGCTGCGGAATATGTTGGCACTATAAAAAAAACATTTTTTTTTTATTATTATTATTATTATTATTTGCAATTTTTGCAGGACTATAACTCTTTAAGGCCTTTAAGATGAGTCAGAAATTTTCAATGAAATCTAGTAATGAAGGATGCAAATGAATCTAGTTCCATAATTCAGCGTCTACGAATTCTTGATGGGTGAGGAATTAGTGATGCGTAAAGTGACTTTCATGTAAGGATAGGCCATTAATATTACAGCTCCAGAGAACCCCTTTAAAGCGTACCTGACAGCTCTTTGATACTGTGCTAACCATGGGCGGCATGAATCAGCAACCAGCTGTATTTTTTTATTCAGCCAGTTTCTAATCCAAGCTGCCGTGGTTCAAGGAATACAAATCTGCTGACAGGTTCCCATAAAGATGACTGTGGGCCCTTTGCCTCCAGGGCCCCTATACAGCTGCACACGCTGCAAATATGCTCCTACCATGCAGTATATTTTATGTTTGCATCTTCAGCACTACACACAAGTCTATGAGCTTTTCATTTATGTACTATTGACATTTATTATATTCATTTTGGACATATATCTGAATGATTGACACTAACATTGAGCATCAATTATCTATTACAATCCGGTCCAGAGGGCAGATTTGGACACCTGTCATGAACCATTGACCTTGCCAATGATCTCACGAATGCACATACTTTCTTTTCCCCCATTCATAACATACAAGATGTGACACAGTAGCGAGAATATCTGCGCGGACACATTCTTCACACATTACATGCTCAAGTGCACCGACGCATTTCATCATCTCTTCTCCACTGCCTCTGTTCTCTGCCTTTCTCTATCAGTCAACATCTACACAATGGTGAGCTGCATTATTCAGATTTATATTAAAAAGTTCATCTCCTATTCATACAGGGGCAGCTATACTAATACTGCAGAAGCCCCTCTGTAAATTCTGGTCTCCTCCTCTCCTTCCACGTGTTCTCTTAGGTATCACCCACCCTCCCATCACTCAACCACTGATCATCCTGGGCTCTTAGTTGCCGGGAGAAAGCTAGTGCAGATCAATGCTTTCTTGTGTCTAATGCTCTGACCCCATCCATTGCACTAAGGATCTGTAGAGGAATAAGACGCTCCACAAACAGAAGCCAGAGGTAAGAATCTGCTTAGAATTCTGCTATACAATCATCTCTGCTCTCCTTGTAGTTTATTATTTTCTTTATTTCATAGTATCAGTCTCAAAGTAACTCACTATATGGCATCCTCAATGCATCGTTTTGTAGGAAACAATTTAGTAAAACATTGCAAAAAAAATGTTGAAATCATTTTAAATTAAAAATAAGCCTTTTTTTTTTGCTATTGTTGGAAAACTCTTCTGAAAATAGGAACAATTCACAAGGTAGAGATGTAGCAGGGCTGAATTTGTCAGGTAGCTTCCATGCACTTAGAAAATTCTTCATCCCAAAGAAACTGCTCTGCTATATTTGTCGATGATACCATTTAGATTTCAAGGACACATAAGGTGCATAAGGATTCGTGATGGGACCAATTGTAGTCCTGTGATTTTGACTTTCGGATTTGACACAGAAGTGTCAAGAAGGTGAGGAAGAGTCTGATTTTTGACCATCAGTGATGTCTTATGATCCCACTCTTCATTCCTTTTTTTTTTTTGGTAAATTATTTACAAACACTTGTCAGTGGAAATGGATGCCTTACAGGAAGCTTCTTGAAGTGATCCTATCTCCTCCATCCTGCTAATGGGTTTAATGTTAGACTCTGTGAATCAATTACAAGCTTTTACCGGGAGTATGTATTCCCTCCTGACAATCAGATTACAAACAGCACAACATGTTGACCAAACATCTTTTCCCCTTCCATTATACCCACAAAAAAGAAAAATGAATCGGTGCCACTTGGCAAGGACGACAGGAGTAACTTTGACTATAATTGATTTCCATCCAAGGTGTCTTATAAAAGTGGCTTCCATGTGAGTGGAATAGAAGAGGGTGGATGTTCTGATATGCAACAATCAAAACTAAGGAAGGGACCATAGAGTGCGGGATCTCGTCTCCGAGCCTGAGAAACTGTGTTTCCTCTTGATAATCCCACTAGCTTCAAGCTCATTACATACTTCTCAATAGGCTTGTTCCTCTTACTTAAAAATAGAGAATAGGCTTTTTGAATGCTCCTGGTGTTCGGGATAATACCCACCCCATGTTCTCGGCTTTTTGTGTTCCTCTCCTGAAATTATTCAAGACAGATCTTTTGTATTAGTAGCAATCTCTGTAGAAAGGAATTGCTGCAATTAGAGAAGAAAGCCTGGCGGGATACTGTAACACATGTAACATATAAATAGAGCACTCCGCCATCCGCCGATGAAGTGGGATTGGGTTTATCCATACACAGATGAATAGTCATTTTGCCTTTTGTTAGTAGTGGGGTGCACACGACTCGATGAAACACGACATATCGTACCCTGGTACTGTACACATGTGCTTTGTTGTGGAGATATGATTTTAATCTGCTTGTCGGGGAATGTTGGGTCTAATTAGCTTCCGCGGCGGTTTGCTTTGTTGTAATAGATTAGTTTTATAGTCTTCCATGGACTCCCTACGGCGACAGAAAAAAAAAAGAGAGTTGAAGCGGAGGCATCTACTCTGTACACCGCAGAATTTTTCTCCTGGGTCGTTGAGGTCAAAAAGGTTCATACTGAACATGAGAGAAGGATTGACTCCTCTTCTCCGTGCTGGGATTCCTGGACCACTTTGAGTATTTTGTTTTTTAATCCAAATTCTAGATTGATGAATTTATAGTTCAGGCTGTATAAAAAGATAATTTATTGGTGGCAGAGGAATAAAATGTAAGTATTATTTCAGGTTATAATTGTAATAAGGTTATGGATAAATGGAATGATACCTTGAAATAATTGGTTTATGATCGATAGGAGAGTAAAGAATGTTCTAGAGTAGGGTTCTTAGCCTTTTCTATGTTATGGAAGTCTGCAAGGTCAATGGAGCTCATTTCAAAATAAGAATATTTAGTTATGACTGCAAATTTATATCACTTATTTCTATTGGTCACAATAGTAGCAAATATTGATGGTTTCCCACCCAAGATTACA
Source organism: Phyllobates terribilis (assembly GCF_046119375.1). Classification (NCBI taxonomy): domain Eukaryota; kingdom Metazoa; phylum Chordata; class Amphibia; order Anura; family Dendrobatidae; genus Phyllobates; species Phyllobates terribilis. The sequence continues at coordinate 119,318,624 of NW_027362762.1, read as the reverse complement.
GACCCTCCCCAAAGGACACATGTTAAAAGAAATCTGTCAGCAGGTTTTTGCTATGTAATCTGAGCACTGCATGAGGTAGGGATTAAAACACTGATTTCAACAATGTGTCACTTATCAAGCTGTGAGCTGCTGTTTACTTACAGTGAAGGTTTTATCACTAGGAAATTATCATTGCTGTGACTAGCTGCCACGTGAGCACTGGTTCGACTGCGCCCCCTCCTGTGATAAGCAGCTCACTGTGAATAGATAATGTACACAGAAAGCCTGGTGTGGGCAGGGGAAGCTTTCTCAGCTATGCTCAATCCTACATCTAAGAACTCTGATTGTGTCACAATCGCTGCACCCAGTAAACTAAGTGACACATCACTGGAATCAGGGTCTCTTTTCTTACATCGTGCTGTTCTCAGATGAGGTAATGAAAACCTTCTGACAGATTCCGTTTGAGAGTCCTTTTTCTAGTCTGACCTTTGCTGATAACACTTTATGATAGGAGTTTCAAATTTGCCACATTTTGTCAGTCATTGGAATTCGATTTTCCATGCTTTCTGGTAGGGTCTGTTTAATATATATTGTTAATATATATTTGACAATTCATTTTATATGACTTTTTCAACTTATGTACTGGAATTAATAAAGTCTACTGCATACACTTTGGCATTGCTTACATACAATTAAACCATAAATTTATGTTTTCCAACAAAATAAATAGGCAAAAACTTGTATCCTTTAGCTAAAAAATTCACCACCTTAGTCTGATTATAATAAAAAAATAGTTACTTTTTAAGCAAAGAATTAGAATCAAACATACTCTTATGGCCGCATTACACTAAAATGACTATACTCATAATCATCCTTTAGTATGAATATTATAAATCAATATTGCCATTTCATACCCAAAATGAAACACTCCCAAATCCACCTAGAAAGAAAATCTCATTTCTTTTACAGTGATGTTTACATTGTTCAATTGTCAGGAGTGCCTGGATAATTTATAGATTTCAACCTGTGAAATATTTATTTCTTCATTGCTGATATATTGGATTAGCCCAGGGCTCTATTAATACTTATACATTATATATAAATCATAATCAGCAGTTTAATAGACTGCGTCAATAGTACGGGAACGTTATGCACATGAAGACAGTAAGGTGAACACAGCGGATCGAAAATTCAACCCAGCAATCAATTAAAGGGATCAATGTTGTCATACTATGTACGGCTCTTTGCCTTGTTTTGAGCCTCATAGAAAACAAATCAACTTTTTCCTTTACAGAATTTTATTTTCTATTGGTCCATCAGTACAAAAATGATCACAGATGGTAAATGTTTTTGAAGTCCGATCGTTGGCAAATTTTTCGATCCAGATGCCATTTATTCTACAGTTAAGTGCCAGGTTCCTATATATTGTAATTATTTTCTCTACTTTTGGATTGAAGAACCTTATTCAAAACATCTTATGCAAAAACGATGTTTCTTCTATTTATTACTAATACTTAACTCATCTGAATTTCTTGGATTCTAAGTAGTGGGCACGAGCCTGGAAAGCTTGGCTCAGAAAATGTTGGTACAGCTGGTGTTACTGCCATGGATTCCAGGAGAAAGGGTTTAAATGATCGAAATGTTAGTGTTGATCTCTCATAGAGGCACAAGAGAAATTGGATGATTTTCCATTTAAAGAGAACCTATCCATGTTAAACTAAAGGTATAGGTATAATAGCGCTGTCATACTGATTTAATAGGTACATTCAGTGTAGATATCTGCTGCCTGTATTTTGTTAAATTATCATTAGAAGTTTCAGATTCCTCAACTGTTTGTGCATCGGGGCGTAACTGTGGGGCGGGATTGTGGGTAGGGTCTCTGGCTCTGCCCCGGTCCCTCCGCTGCCTGGGCTTCAGGAAAATGGTGCCGGTAGCAGCGCATGCGCTAATTTAGATTTCAGCTCAATGACGTGTCAAGATGTCATTCTGCACATGTCCCGCCACCGGCCTCATTTTACTGAAGACCCCTGGAGGTAGATCAATCTGCAATCAATCCTGAAGCCTGCCACCAGATCAATCTGTGCAAGTGCTACCTGCAGCTAAGATGACGCCAATGCAAAATTTAAATGAGGAAGAAGAGAAAGACACCAGAGGCAGCGCAGGGGTCGGAGAAGAGCCGAAGACCCTACCCACAGTCCCGCCCCGATGAACAAAAAGTTTACGAATCCAAAATTTCTAATGATGACTTAACAAAAACCAGGCTTCAGATTTCTATAATGAAGGTACCGATTAAATCAGTATGACAATGCCATTATTCCCATACCTATAGTTTAACATGGATAATCCTGATGACAGGTTCTCTTTAAAGAACATTCTCCATTTATTACACCTGGACCGAGACTTTCTTTAAATTGACATATGAAGTTATTTGATTGGCTGCTCAGCCAATTGCCCCTGTCTATACATAATAGTGTTTCATTTGTGGGTCTACAAAGCAGCGGGTTGTGGGTTTGTAGCACCACCTGTGGCTGACTGCAGGAATGTTGGTCTTCTTTGTTATGGAGGTAAGAACTGAGTAAGAAATGTAAATATGATATGTACATCTGTTATACTGCGCTGTGCTGTAAATTGTGCAGTTGTCACTAGGTGGCTCTGTTGCAGCTCAGGTATATAAGACGCCAATTCCAGGAAGTACTGTCAGTGGGTGGTTGAAGCCACATGGAGTGATAAGGGAGCCTGCTACAAAGTAGAGTACAATACACATTAGACTAATATCGGCTGAACCTGCCGACATTGACGGGTTCGGATGACGATCTACTGTCTATGGGGGCGCTGGCAGACTGATGGTCGGGAAAAACGTCAATCAGGCATATCCGGGGCCGGTTTTAGACAAAGTGAGGCCCTGGACAAAAGTATAAAGTGGGGCCTCAAATGCTAACATAATGCACAATCACACAGAAAAATCGCGGTTGTATTTGCATGCGAGTAGTTCAGGCCATTAAATGAGCACAATCGACAATATTGAAGTCATTCGATATTTGTTTTCCGACCTTTACACCAGCTGAGGAAGAATGATGGGCACAGAACAATCACTAGTAGATCAATCTGTCCCCATACAGTATCATGTTATGAGCAGCATATCTGCAGTTTTCACCTGGCGATGTGCTGCTGAGAACAATGATTTTTGTTCCGGCATGAACAATCCAATCACCCGATGAATAGGCAGCATTTTGCTTGTTTAGTATAATGTACCCCATAGTCCTCCACAAAGTATTATGCCCCCCATAAACCTCTACATAGTATAATGCAAACCCCATAGGCCTCCATATAGTATAATGTGCCCCATAGTCCTCCATGTAGTATAATACACTCCACATAGTCTTCCACATAGTATAATGCACACCCCAGAGTCCTCCATATAGTATAATGCACTCCCCATAGTCCTCCATATAGTATAATACACTTCCCATAGTCCTCAATATAGTATAATGCATTCCCCATAGTCCTCAATATAGTATAATGCATCCCATAGTCCTCCATATTGTATAATGAACCCCCTATAGTCCTCCATACAGTATAATGTACTCCCCATAGTCCTCAATATAGTGTAATGCATTCCCCACAGTCCTCAATATGGTATAATGCATCCCATAGTCCTCCATATTGTATAATGAACCCCCTATAGTCCTCCATACAGTATAATGCACTCCCCATAGTCCTCCATATAGTATAATACACTCCCCATAGTCCTCTATATAATATACAAGACTCCCCATAGTCCTCAATATAGTATAATGCATCCCATAGTCCTCCATGTTGTATAATGCATCCTATAGTCCTCCATATAGTACAATGCACTCCCCATAGTATAATGCTCCCCATAGTCCTTCATATAGTATAATGCATTGAAGATCAGCTGAGAGCTCCGGGACCTCACTTTACGGCACCGATGCTGGGTGCAAACATTCTCAAGAGTGATCTCACGTACCACTGATGCTGAGTCACTGGGGCTGATCAGCTGATCTTCAGCTGATAAACCCAAGTGACCTCACTACGGCAGCAGAGCCATGTACACTGACAGAAGTGATATTATACTCCTGTCAGTGTACATTGCTGTCTTCTACAGCAGTGATATCAGTGATAAAGTTTCTCTTTCCTAATATTCCTCCCACTTCACCTGTTATGTCCGATCCTGAAACTCTCCTGCAGTAACTGCCAGACTCATTGTATTGCAGGAGAGAAGGGAGTCAGACAATGTATTCATTTATTATAATGTAATATTCTACCATCCCTCTTGTTGCACTTCCTCCTTGTGCACATCTCCAGTCACTCACAACTTGCTGAGGATCACTGGCTACGCCCCCAATGACATCACCACATAGCTGTTGGTTGAGTCATTCAAAGCACAGGCAGGAAATCTCTGTGCTCTCTGAGTTGAACAGTCTATTAAGAAGTAAGGACGTGGAAGTCACATCAACACAACTCAGGAACAGTGCAGAATTTTAACAGCAACAGTTTCTTCATTTCAGATAGGCTTTAGATTACGTTAATTATCAGTGTGCCCCGAAACCACCTTTGAGCATATTTCTTTATATAATATATGTATACAATGAAAGTTTAGGGAAATTTTAGAAAATTATTTGTTAACAATTAGGCCCAAGACTTTGATGTTAGGATGTTTGGTCTCTTAGCTTTATTAAAATCACACAAGCCTATGATGAGCCTGGATTTCAAGTTAGATAAGATTTCCATTAGTCCAATGATCCTCAAACTGTAGCTGTCCAGCAATTGCAGAACTACAGCCTTTGCCTTTCCAGACATGCTGGAAATTGTAGTTTTGTGACAGATAGAGAGAGAGCCATACATTACAAGAACCTCCTACATAAATCAATGCAAATACACTATTGTCACTGATAACAGCTGTGCCCCGATGGAAAAAAGCCAACACAATCTAGAGCAGGTAAGCATTTCCCAAGGGTAGAGGTTTTCTTATCATCGTAAGACTACACCTGAACATCCCCTTCAAGCGCTGTCTTTCAGGATTTCTACGTAAAAGGTCCCCCAAGAGAGTTGGTGGTTGGAGCTTATAGGTTCAATCGCTAATGCTAATAAACTGGTTCATTTTCATCAGGATTGCTTGGCTGCTTTGTGGTGGAGCAAAGAACCTTGGCTCGCAGAGCGCGGGGACATTGGGGCATCTGATTCTCCTACCTTAGACTTCAGTAGCATTGATTTAATGAGGATGATCAGATGTCTGGAAACTTTGCAAAGAGATTAAGGCTTTTTGGCAAGTAATGTAAGCAAATCAACATCATAGGAATAATTTATAATGAGCACGAAGACAAGGCAAATGCTCTGTCACTGTCATTATTGGAAGAATACAACTCAAAGGGTTCGAGGACTTCATATTTCACTGCAAATTTGTAAAAAAACAAAAAAAACAATTTGAGTTCAAGCGAGCCCCATGAATGCACAATACATCCCCATTATGGAAACAAGACACATTACACCATTCTTTTTCTGGATAGGAATCGATACCAGCTTAAGGCTGTGTGCCCACGATGTGTTTTTTAAGCATTTCCGCAGCGGCAAAAACACTACAGAAAAGCTTAAAAACGCATGGTAGAAGGCCTGCCATGTCAGCCAATGATAATCCGCATGTGCTGTGCACATGCTGCAGAAATTTCCGCTGCGGATTATCATTGCGCAAAAAAACGCAGCACTACCAATTATTTTGCGGAAGTGCTGCGTTTTTGCCGCATTAGATCGCATGGATTACGCATAACTGTATATGTAGATGCGCATTCCATGCGTTCTAATGTGCGGATGGTACCCAGGTCTAGAGAAGAGGAGACTCTCCTCCGGACCTGGGTACCATAGAAAAGTGTAAAAAATAAAGAATAAAATAAAAAATAAATATATATTTACCTTCTGGCGGCCCCCGCTGCACTCCTCCTCGCATGCCGGCAGTTCGCGATGGACTGAAGGACCTGCGCTGACGTCATAGTCATGTGACGGGTCACGCGACGCTGACGTCGGCAGGTCCTTCACTCTACCGCTGCACATAACACATCTGCATCTCTGGCTGCTATGGGCATAAAAGGGGACAAACTTATGGTGTGGCACCCATGCTCCCCTGACCTCAACCCCATTGAGAACCTCTGGAGCATCATCAAAAGGAGTGTCTATGATGGCGGGAGGCAGTTCACATCTAAGCAACAGCTCTGGGAGGGTATTCTGTCCTCATGCAAAACAATTAAAGCAGAAACCATCCAAAACCTGACAAATTCAATGGACGAGAGAGTTCAGAAGCTCCTTTCGAACAAGGGGTCCTATGTGCAAGTGTAACATCACCTAGAATAAAGTTTTGAGTTGAAAACGGTTTGATTTCAGTTTGTAATAACCTGCTAATGCTTATAATTTCAAAAATGACCATTTTTTTGGTTCTTTATTAAAATGAAAAGGTTGAAAACTCTGCTGTGCATAATAATTTCGAACATGCATTTTGAGTGCAGTTTGAGTTTTTTATTTTTTTAAAAATATACTGTTATCATAGGCAGTTTGTACAAAAACCTTTCAATTGTACTCTAATAGTTATTTGACTGGAAAATTACAATGACTGCAATTCATATAGGTAATTTGGGAAAATCTGAGAAAATATTATTTGCATAATAATTTGGAACACAGTGTATATAGTGTGACCAAGTTGTCAAGCACTTTCCAAGAGATGCTAAAACCGCTTGGAAAGCGCTTGACAACCCGCATGCGGAAATGCAAGTGAAGAACGCATCACTTCCGCTTGTCCCTGGCAGGAAAACACATGTACAATCCGCATGCGTTTTTTTCTGCCAGGGAGATGCAGAAACACTCAGGAAAAAATCCTGAGCATTTCTGCATCATGGGCACATAGCCTAATAGTTAACCATATAAGACGTTTATATAACAGACCATTTATCAGTAAAACAATGAGGTGTGAAGGGATTTTCTGACCACAAGTGTCCCAACATGCAAGCAGGACCGGCATTAGGCTGAACACATCATGTAAAACCATGTAAAATTTCCCTTCAGTGCCTCTATCCATTTTTTTCACGTACATCCACAGGACACCTGCGTGGGCAGGAGGTTGAATTTTATATCCTTGAAAAATTGATTTGTTTCTTATGCCATATTCCCATGAACAAAAACACATTTTGTTTTTCTCTATGTTTTTTCTAAAGATCTCTACACCAAAATATGCAACAGCAATATACTCAAATTATTGATTTTTGGCTGCATTTTTTGATATGTTAAATGGCTGCGTCTGACCGTGCAGGAACATGGTCTGATCATACCACATCTCCTGGGCAGGGGAGGAAGCAAAAGAGTATATAGATATTACAGCAGGGAATCGCAAATTATTCTTTATGTGAGGTTAAACATTTCGCTGCTTATTTTTAAGCAATGTTTTACCTCACAGAAAGAATCAGCTGTGATCCCCTTCTGTAATGTCTGTATACTCCTTTACTTCCTCCCCTGCCCAGGAGATGTGGTATGATCAGACCATGTTCCTGTATGGTCAGACACAGCCATTACACAGTACACAGCAGGGGCACATTTATAAGATTATCTCAGCACAGGAACGTTTTTTTAAACACATCCAATTGTGGAACTCATTATTATTCAAAGATCTATTGATTAAAATATTGATTAAAATTACCTTTGTTCGTGGGAAAACCTTGTTAAGATAAGTCTCACAACAGTTGCAATTCCCATCAAAAGGAGTAAATGGTTGGCAAAACTCACACATAAAAGAACTAAGCTGAATGTGGTATCAAGCGACGACCAACAATTATCCAGGCACAGCACATGGTGAGGTGAGTATTTTTTTTTTCATTTTTTTTACATCTTATTTCCCATAGGGGCTGTGTGGGTGACATCATACTGCACATATGGTCTGTGTGGAGGATATCATACTGCGCATATCATCTTTGTGGGGGACATCATATTGCGCATGGGGGCTGTGTGCGGGACATCATAGTGCATGGGGGTGGTGTGGAGACATAATATTGTGTAAGGGGGCTGTGTGGGGACATGATACTATGTGAGGGGACTGTGTGGGGATATAATACTGTGTAGTGAGATTGTGTGGAGACATAATAATGTGTTGGGGGCTTTGTGGGGAGATCACACTATTTGAGGGGGCATCTTACTATTTTAGGGGCTGTGTGGTGACATTGTATTATCTGAGGACATTCATACTGTGTGTGAGAACAGTGAGGGCATTATATTGTGTGGGGAGCTGTTGATCAAGGTACAAGGACTGCATAACAGGTGCTGTATGATTTATTACTTTATATAAACTCTATAAAAAGCAGTGAATTATATGGTGTTGATTCGCTGCTACAGATAAGAATACAGGTTACATTAAGCCCTATCGTAACATGCTTTAGCAGTAGCAGGGAGTCACAGGACTTAATTCTGCTCAATATTACCGTAAGTAATGAAAATGAATATAAAACAATAATAATATGCGGAATTAAATTTGGCCGGTAGGTGCAGCTCTCCACAAGAGTCGCAGTATCTCATGTGGCTCCTTGGAAAACTTTATTATTCATCCCTGCCTTAGTATATATCAATATTTTCAAAAACAAATCTCGAAGGATTCAGAATGCCCCTCTGGAAATTGGAATGAAATGTATTTTGCAAATTGTGGATCTTTTGGATCTATGATGTGTCGAAATTGTGCATATTTATACATTGGCGAAAGATAAAAACAAAACATTCCAGAATTTGATTTTTATTGATATTTGACAACAATTACCAGAAAGCAAAATGACATACTGTATATCAGTTGGCACCTTCACCATGTTGTGCAGGAGGCTAGCTCTTTTATACTAGACAGGTTTCTACTTTATGCCCTGTGGTTAGTGTTGAGCCACCCCCGTAGTGTTCGAGTTCGGTTCGGTTCGTCGAACACCCGTGTGTTCGCCGAACTGTTCGTCGAACACCTTCGAACACCGTTAAAACCAATGGCAGGCAAACAAAAACACATAGAAACACATAGAAAACACCTTCAAAGGGGTCCAAAAGCTGACAAACTGCTCAGAAGACACAACTAACACATGGAAAAGTGACAAGTACATATAGTCATGCGAAAAGAAAAGAGGTGGAGGAGTAAAAGGAGGGGGAGACACAGATATAGGCATGTCATGCCCTTCTAAAATCCAAAAAGTGAGAAGCCGACACGTTCAGTCCGCTCCTGCCCGTGCCACCTCCGCGTCGCCGGGTTTGTGCCAGAGCCGCGGTGAACCCTGACGGCCAGCCCCCCTCTCCCAATACTGGTGCCTGTCCGCTGGTGGGTCGAGCGAGCCCCCCTGTGGTGGAGGCAGCTCTAAGCTTTTTAATTTAAATTGTCTCTCTAATTTGAATGAATACACTTTAAATCCATTTACAAGGATCTATTGGAGGGCAAGTCTCATGCCAGCAGCCGCGTAATTCCAGCTCCAGTAGCATCCACTAAAGCTGCTGCAGTTAAAAAGCTTTTATAAGGATCGAGCTCGGCTGTCCACCGCAAGGCATCCTACTGCCAGTCCCAGCCCCTATGCCTTGGGGTGCCTCCTGATGCTCTTCACTGAGTATCCCGTGGTCCCGAAGCACTTCCTTTGAAAAAATTAAGTGTCCAAACTACAGGTGGTGTAGCTTGCTTAACAGCCGGGATAATCTGCTGACTAGCAGACACTGCTACTAGGCACAAAGTATTTCCTGGGCTAGATGCAGTTAAAAATTTGTAATTAGATACTCTCGTTGGATGCTGAGAAAGCATTCCATAGAGTCTCCTGGCACGCCATATATGATTCTCTTAAAAAGCTTGGGGTAGGGGTCTAGGGGACCCTTTTATAGCCAAAATCACGGCCCTGTATCGCAATACGTCACCTAGGCTGAAGATAAATGGAACTGTAGCACCCTGAGGGCTCGGTTGCTACAGAGGTATTGCACCTCACCCAGAGGTGTGATATCTCACTCTCAGGTAAGGATGTAGTGTGGATCAGGACCCGACACCTGCATGCATTACACCACATTGCCGTGGGGCAGGGCGACCAATATGCCCCTGAGATGGGCACGACAGTCCCTGTCCCTGGCTGGAGTGGGGGGAGGGAACACTGAGGAAGGGGAACCCTGTAGTGCAGGAGCAGGGAGGAAGCAGTTCCTGGGTGCATTGAGAAGGGAGTATAAAAGGTGGGCACCATCTTAGTTCAGTGCAGAGAAGTCTGAGCAGAAGTGGCAGGGAGCAGGGGCTCTGCATGAGCTCTGCTCCGGAGGCGGGCCTAGTAACAGAGGCCCAGGCCTGGAAGAGGGAGAAGGAAGGAAGAGGAGCGGAGAAGGCTCCAGGAACGAGGAACGAAGGGATCCTAGGGGTGCGGACGGGCGAGTCGCCACCGCACGCCCGAATCCACCTGCGTGGAGGGGTCAGGCCAAAGGGGGAGACCGGTCCCCGAAACTAGTGGAGGCAGGAAACGACCCTCAGCTAGAAACAGGAGGCTGTGACATTTTATGTGGCGCAGCCCCTCGCTACACCCGCTAGGAAGGCACCACATAGGGTCAGGGAAACTGGCGCCAAGTTTACCAAGAGGAGGCCCGAGGCAGCCGGACAGAAGGGTTGGTAAGAAAGGCCAGACAAAGGACACACAAAGGGGGTCCTGTGAAGCGCTCCAAAGTTATCTGGGAGTTGTCTGAGCCCCTCACCTGGTGAGCACAGTACGACGTGGGCAGCCGTTACTTGCAGACGTGGTCTGGATAATAAGAACTGTGAGTAAAGGCCCTGGACTGCATCACTGACTCCGTGTCATTACTGCTGCTGCCCTGCACCATCACCCCCATCCTCCGCATACACTGCCCTGAGGCTATACTCCTCCCGTGGGGAGTTATGCTACGCTCTGCTGCACCCACAACACCAGCCTCAGCGGTCTGCCCTGGAGCGGCGGTTCACTCTGACCGCAATCCACGGGTGGCGTAGTCGGACATTTAAACATCAAAACCACATAAATAGTTCCGCCACTGGTTTGACCGCCCTGAGCCACGGAACCGGGTCGCCGCCACGGAGACTACATCCACCAGCATCCACCAAAAAGGGTCCGGCTCCGGGTGTCCCAAGGCCCAGGGGGCGCGTCAGAACATTTTCATCACCTTTCATAATCACCAATGGGACAAGGCAGGGATGTCCTCTGTCCCCTCTCTTATACATCCTAGTGATGGAGCACCTGCTCTCATCAATTCGCCATAACCCCAATATTAGGTGTATTGAGGTGGGAGGCACCGAGTACAAGTGCTCTCTATTTGCTGATGATGTCCTAGTATATATCACTCAATCACATATATCCATCCCTGCTGTTATGGCTGAAATAGATCACTTTGTTACATGGTCAAATTTTAAAATCAATGCAGCGAAGTCTGAGGCCCTCGATGTCTCCCTCCCCAAATCCATATAGGATTCCATCCAGTCCAACTTTCCCTTTGCCTGGCCCTCACAGGGTATCAAATACTTAGGAATTCCTATTCATAGAGACCTCTCCCATCTATTTTATCTTAATTTTGGGCCCTTTATTGAACAACTCCATACAGACCACGGTTGGCAAGTTAGAACTGTAAGATTCACTACGTGAACCACTGGTGTTTTGTGGAAAAGCACATGTACACTGTGTTCCAAATTATTATGCAAAAAGTGTTTAGGAGTGATAAGGGAAGAATTTGTTTGTTTGTCAGTTAAACTCATTGATGGTGATGTGTGTCAGGGCTCTTTATATCACTGTAAGCAATTGCAGACACCTGTGCTAATTAGTTTGGCAGGTGTGTCCAATGAAAGGCAAGACTACTTAAGAAGGCTGTCTCACATTATTAAGCAGCCTACATTTTCTGCCAAAATGGGAAAGAAAAAGGATGTGTCGGCTGCTGAGAAGCAACAAATTGTGGAGTGTTTAGGTCAAGGCATGACTACAATCAACATTGTGCGATGATCAGGATGAAGTGTCTTGGCAATCAAGAAGTATGTAGCTGATTCACAGTACACACGTGTGCGTGCTGATAAGGGCAAATTGAGGACTCTTTCCTACAGGCAATTACGTCAGGTTGAAAGAGCAGCGGCAAAAAAGCCTTGTCATAGCAGCAGACAAGTTTTTGAAGCTGCTGGTGCCTCCAACGTCCCCCGAACAACAAGATGCAGGGTCCTTCAGAGGTTTGCAGCTGTGCATACGCCATCCTGTCGACCTCCTCTATCCACTTCACACAAGCAGAAACGGCTCCAGTGGGCCAAACATTACATGAAGACTGATTTCAAAACTGTTTTGTTCACGGATGAGTGCCGTGCAGCGCTCGATGGTCCAGATGGATGGAGTGGAGGATGGCTGGTTGATGGACACCCCACGCAAACACGGCTACAGCGCCAACAAGGAGGAGGTGGAGTAATGTTTTGGGCTGGAATCATGGGGAGAGAGATTGTCGGCCCCTTTAGGATCCCTGAAGGCGCTAAAGATGAACTCCATAATGTATGTGGATTTTCTCAAACAGCACTTCCTGCCATGGTTCAAGAAGAAGAACCATGTATTTCACAGCAAGATCATTTTTTTGCATGATAATGCACCATCTCATGCTGCACATAAAACATCTGCATCTCTGGCTGATATGGGCATAAAAGGGGACAAACTTATGGTGTGACCCCCATGCTCTCCTGACCTCTACCCCATTCAGAACCTTTGGAGCATCATTAAAAGGAGTGTCTATGATGGCGGGAGGCAGTTCACATCTAAGCAACAACTCTGGGAGGGTATTCTGTCCTCATGCAAAACAATTGAAGCAGAAACCATCCAAAACCTGACAAATTCAATGGACGAGAGAGTTCAGAAGCTCCTTTCGAACAAGGGGTCCTATGTGAAAATGTAACATCACCTAGAATAAAGTTTTGAGTTGAAAACTGTTTGATTTCAGTTTCTAACAACCTGCTAATGCTTATAATTTCAAAAGTGACCATTTTTTTGGTCTTTATTAAAATGAAAAGGTTGATCGAAAAGTTTGGGCTATCTAAGAGTGTGGCAACCCAGTAGTCATGATTACTTCGAATTCTGACAATATGAGGGTCATACTGCAGGTAGTGCAGCAAGAAGGCACTTATGTGTCTTGCGCATCTCGGAGCCCCAAAATTATTTTCCGGGCTAGATGCAGCTAAAAATTATTATTAATTTTAAATCTGGTGAAGCTTTAGTATAGATGGCCTAATAGGATCAGTGCTGCACACTGCTACAAAGCCCAAATTATTGTCCAGTCAAGATACAGATAAACATGATTAGTAATTTTAAATCTGGTGGAGCTTATTATAGATGGCCTAATAGAATCAGTGCTGCACACTGCTACAAAGCCCAAATTATTTTCCAGCCAAGATACAGATAAACATGATTAGTAATTTGAAAGCTTAAAACGGTTGGTAGGGTGATTTTAACCAATCATCAAGCTTTTACTCTCCCCAGGATGACACAGGGGTAGAAAAGTCGTTTCGGATCCATGATTTGTTCATCTTTATGAACGTGAGTCTGTCTACATTATCAGTGGAGAGCCGCGTGCGCTTATCTGTCAGCACACCACCAGCAGCGCTGAACACACGTTCAGACAGAACACTGGCTGCGGGGCATGACAAGATCGCCAAGGCGTAAGTGGCTAGCTCCGGCCATTTATCCAGATTGGAAGCCCAAAAAGAGCAAGGGTCCAGTGACACAGTTGTGACACCCCAGGGGTCTGGTTGTCACAGTGATAGAGATATTACGTCTGAGAGCAGGTGGGAGGTCCTTTGGTCAGGGATCCTGTGCATGCCACACCTCCTGCCCAGCCTTGGGAGGGGAAGAACTTCCCCTGTATAAACCCGGGGCTGAGGCAGGGTGAGTGAGTCCAGGAAGAGTAGAGACAAGAGCAGCATAGGAAGCAGCAGAGTCACAAGGAGTCAGGGGCTGGCAGCTAAAGAGCTCGCCCTGACTAAGAAGATTCTTTACCGGACCCGGAGTCCGAGGCTGTGGGGACTAATTCTACCCAGCAGCAGAATCCGTCAGGCAGGGGATTTCAGGTCCCCTGGCCCAGAGGCCCGAGGGCCCGGTCACACGCGTGGGACCAGCGCCGCCATCGTGGAGCGGAAGCCATTGGAGGGCCCCGAGTCGCCGGCCATGCGGGTGGGCACCACACGGTACACTCAGGGACATGGGCTACTTGCATCGGCTTCTAGCAGGGTAGCCAGAAGAGTACAGTCAGCTTGGGAGGCCTGCAGCTGCGCCTGGCCGGGGGAGATCCCATCTGCTCAAGGACTGACCAGGCCCCGTTCGCTAGCAAGTACTCCGGGAGGGTCTATCGTTGTTACCAGTAAAGACCCTGAACGCTACCATACCGTCTCTGAGTGGTTCCTGCTACCCCCATCATCCACGTCGGCTGCCCTGAGGCCATACCCCTCCCGTTGGGGGTTATACTATCACGCTGCACCATCCTTCCACCGGCCTCAGCGGTCTGCCCTGCAGCAGCAGCCCCCCTGGCTGCATTCAACGGGTGGCGTAGTCATCAACCATTTTCTACCGCTAACAGACTGCCGTCCAGTTTGACTCCCTGGGCACGGACCGGGTCACCGCCACGAGACTACAACCCTAAACAGATCCGGCTCCGGGTAAGCTCCCGCGTGCGCAACGCAGCGCGACACAGGCCCAGGGGCGCGTCAACTTTGGCGTAGTCGGCAGGATCACGTGCCCGCAACCACCGGGTACTGCGTGCCTGAAAAGCAAAGACTGTTCAAACTTACCAGTGGTGAAGATTCCCGCCGTCGGTGAAGATTCCCGCCATCCGGCGCCATCTTCAGCCTTCTTCCCGCCATCGGTGAAGTTTCCCGCCATCCGGCGCCATCTTCAGCCTTCTTCCCGCCATCCGTGGAGTTTTCCCGCCATTGGACGCCATCTTGAGGACGCCGCGCGGGAAGAAGAGGGGCGTGGACTCCGAAAGCGCGCGAGAACTGAAGCCCCGCCTCACGTCTGGACGTTGCGTAAGGTCCTGGAAGGAGCCCAGCAGACGCCGACGTCACAGGAGCGCGACGGAAGGTCCTCAACCCTGACGATCCACTGCGGAGCCGCGGCCTACGGAACAGGATCATCGCAAGGTAGGCCACGGTCCACTAGGGGGGAGGAAGATGTCGGATACGGAGGAGAGCTCCACTGCCTCAACCCCCGCCAGCGCTACCGCTGTTGCAGTTATGCCCTTCACCATGCCCTATATCCCGGGAGCAGCTTGGCTACCCCAGTACTCAGGGGAGTCACATACCCTGCATGACTTTAGAGAAAAGCTGGATAGCCTCTTCCAGGTGTACCCCCTCACAGAAGAGCAAAAAGTGAGCATCCTGGTGGCCCAACTAACTGGGGCAGCCAAAAGGGAAGTAAAATCCTGGCCACCTGGGAGGAAGACTGTCGCAGGGATACTAACCCGGCTGAAGGACACCTTTGATACCCGCACCTCAGCCGAGATTAAACTTAGATTCTACGGGTGCAAGCAGCGAGCGCATGAGAGTATAAGGGACTATGCACTCAACCTACAAGAGGCCCTGAGGGCCATTAAGCAGACCGACCCTAATGGAGTGGGAAACGAGGACAGGCTGTTGACCGAACAATTTATAGAGGGTTTATATTGCAATGCCCACCGCACCCAGTTGCGGGCAATGGCCTTACAGGACCCTCATCTAGAATTTGCACAGTTCAAGGACAGAGCCATCCGGGTGCTCCGAGAACCGGCACCAGGTGGCGTTGTGACCCACAGACGCCCCACTACCACTTACTACCAGGAGGCGGCGCCCTTGTCAGCAGGGCCTGTGGGAGCTGATGCGCAGGCTTTGGACAATGACCCGGCTCCAGACCTACACCATCAGGTCCAAGAGCTAGCTAAAAGCGTTGCTGCGCTAACCCGAACTGTGCAGTCTTTACAGGTTTCCACTCCAGGGAAGATCCAGCTGGCATCCGGACCGGAGGACATCCCGTGGCGTCGACCAAGGAGGACCCCACCGGCCAGAGGAAGACCCAGTGACCGATACAGCGAGGACGGACGACCCATCTGCCGCCGCTGCAATCAACCCGGACATATGGAAAGGTACTGTTCTTTAAACGGGCACAACCTGGGGTAGAGGGCCAACCCCCAGGAAAAAGATCACCAGGCCCATCGAACTGGCGCGACAGATATGTGGGAGGACGTCCAGTCTTGCCTGTGGTACTGGATGGCATTCCCATGAGTGCCCTACTGGACACCGGGTCACAGGTCACCACCATCCCGTACGTGCTCTTCAAGCAGTACTGGAATGACTCGGATATTACCCGCTACCCTGACGACGACTTGAGTATCATCGCCAGCAATGGTCAGCCCGTGCCACAGATCGGATTTAAAGAGGCGACCATCAAAATTGGTAGAGTCGAACTGGCCGCACAGGGACTGATCATTGTAGATATTGACAAACATGAGAGTCACCCAAAAATAACTCTAGGAACTAATGTAATTGAAAATTGTCTTGCAGAGGTGATTTTCCTTTTACAGCAGGTTGCCAAGAATGCCAGCTCCGGCGAGCAGCGGGTGCTCCAGAAAGAGATCCGGGCACTGATGCAACGGCAACAAGTGGAACTCTCCGGCGGTGAGATTGGTAGCGTAAGAATGTGTGACCCTTTTCCTATTGCCATGCCCCCAAAAAGTGAAATGATGATTTGGTGCCGGGCAGCTATTGGTCTGAGAGGTAGAGATTACCAGGCAATGGTAGAACCAGTTTACTCAGACAGTAGGCCCACCATTTTGACAGCACGGGGGGTGGTCAATGTACGCCATGGGAGGGTGCCCGTTCGCATAATAAATATCGGGGAGAGGGAAGTGTACCTGCCCCGGTATGCCACGCTAGCCAAATTATATACCACTAATCAAAATTCTATACAATCTGTGGAACCCTTGCCTCCATCTCACCCGGAGGAAGGTAACGGCTCTAAGAAAGACATGGAGGACTGGTGTCAGCAACTACATCTGGGTACTGACTCCACTCCCTCACACCAGAAACAAGGAGTCTATCGGGTGGTTCAAGAGTATGAGAGAGTGTTTAGTAAACACCCGTTAGACTTCGGGCGAGTCAAGGGGGTAGAACACCGCATCCCCACGGGAGATCATCCTCCCATAAAAGAGAGGTATCGACCCGTACCCCCTGCACATTACCAACACGCCAAGGGGATGCTTAGAGACATGAAGGAGGCTGGGGTAATCCGGGATAGCTGTAGCCCCTGGGCAGCCCCACTAGTTTTAGTCAAAAAGAAAGACAACACCATGAGGATGTGTGTAGATTACCGGAAAATCAACCGTATCACACACAAGGATGCGTACCCCTTACCAAGGATAGAGGAGTCATTGGCTGCTTTAAGATCTGCTAACTTCTTCTCTACCTTGGATCTCACTAGCGGGTACTGGCAGGTTCCTGTAGCAGAGGCGGACCGGGAGAAGACCGCATTCACCACCCCGATGGGACTTAGCGAGTTCACCTGCATGCCGTTCGGACTCTGCAACGCCCCAGGAACCTTCCAACGATTAATGGAGTGCTGTCTGGGCCACAGAAACTTCGAGACGGTCCTGTTGTACCTGGACGATGTCATCGTATACTCCAAAACTTATGAGGACCACCTGAAACACCTGGCGGAGGTGTTCGAAGCTCTGGCGAGTTACGGCCTAAAGGTGAAACCCTCCAAGTGTCACCTCCTGAAACCAAAGGTGCAATACCTGGGACACGTGGTGAGCGCTGACGGAGTGGCTCCCGACCCCGATAAAATCACCGCAATTAAGGGATGGCCAAGCCCCTCCAGCGTAAAAGAAGTGCGGCAGTTCCTAGGGTTGGTAGGCTACTACCGAAGGTTTATTCCCGGTTTCACCAAAAAGGCAGCACCTATGCAGGACCTCCTGATAGGCCAGTCCCGGAAGGCCAAGAACCAGAAGCCGCCCTTCAAATGGGAAAAGCTAGAAGAAGAGTCCTTCCGCCAGCTGAAGATGGCCCTCACGGGGGATGAAATCTTGGCGTACCCGGACTATAGCCAGCCCTTCATCCTCTACACCGACGCCAGTAACATCGGGCTAGGAGCCGTACTGTCCCAGATTCAGCAGGGGAGAGAACGAGTAATCTCCTATGCCAGCCGAAAACTGCGACCCACCGAAAGGAACCCCGAAAATTACAGCTCATTTAAGCTAGAGTTCCTGGCCGTGGTATGGGCAGTCACCGAGCGCTTTAGGCATTACCTCGCTTCTTCCCGGTTCACCGTATACACGGATAACAACCCGTTGACACACCTGGACACGGCAAGACTCGGTGCCCTGGAGCAGAGGTGGATGGCCCGTCTGTCCAACTACGAGTTCACAATTAAATACCGGGCAGGGCGCTCCAATACCAACGCGGACGCCCTGTCCAGGATGCCCAACCTGCCGGACGGAGGAGAAGATCCGGAGGGACTGGAAGAAGTTGAACTCCCTGCGTTCCACCGTCATGGGACTATCCAGTATTCCCACCGGGTAAGGAGTAAGCAGGCTGCTACGTTGAACCCCTTACCTCACTACAACTGGGCGGAAACGCAAGACAGCGACCCTGCCGTCCGACTGGTGAAGGAGATGCTGACTCGCCCGGAGGCTAGCCTGGAATCAGACGCTCCAGAGGAAGCCAAACAACTATGGGCAGAGAAGAGTCGACTGTTCCTTTACAAGGGGAAGTTGTGCCGCAGAATGGTTAACTCCAGGACGCATGAACTACTCTGGCAAGTAGTGGTGCCACGAAGAGACGCAGCCATGGTGATGGAGGCATACCACGACGGAGCTGGACACTTCGGGTGGAAAAAGCTGGAGTTCCTGCTGCGCGAGCGGTTCCACTGGGTAGGCATGAGGGGAACCATCGAGAAGTGGTGCAGAGACTGTGGCCCGTGCAATCTGAGAAGGAAGGACCGGGCCAGCCAGAAGACTCCCCTGCAGTCCATCGTCACCCGGCAACCGTTGGAACTGGTAGCCTTGGATCATGTAAAACTGACCCCCAGCAGAAGTGGCTACGTCTACGCGTTAACCATCGTGGATCATTACTCCCGGTTTCTGGTTGTCGTCCCCGTCAAGGACTTAACGGCTCGAACAGCAGCTAGAGCCTTCCAGCAGCACTTTTGCCGTCCACACGGGTACCCGGACCAAGTGCTGACGGACCAGGGACCTGCCTTTGAAGCGGAGGTCTTCCAGGAATTCTGCAATCTGTATGGCTGCCGGAAGATAAGGACGACACCCTACCATCCGCAAACTAATGGACTTTGTGAGAAAATGAACCAGGTGGTAATGGATCTTCTAAAAACGTTGCCCCTGGAAGAACGCAGTCTGTGGCCTGAGAAGTTGCCCGATCTGGTGGACCTATACAACCACATCCCGGTAGGTTCCACCAACTGTACCCCGGCTTACCTAATGAGGGCAAGACCTGGTAAGTTACCTGTTGACCTGGAAATGGGAGTCCTGACGCCCGAGGACACTTCACCAGAAACAGACTGGGACACAGAGAGGCAGCAGCAGTACCGGAAAGTACAGGAGAGCGTGGAGCGAAGTCTCTGTCAGGCTAGGGAAAGACAAGAGAAGACTTACAACCAGTATGCTCCCGCTGTTCCCCTGGTACCCGGAGAGCAGGTCTTGAAGAGGAAGAGACGGCTCCACAAGTTGGACGACCAGTGGGAGAAGGACCCGTACACCGTACTGCCCTCAAGCCACGAGAACCCGAAGGTCTGTACCATCAGTAAAGACGGAGGGGAAACCACAGCCATTGTATCCCGGGACCACCTGAAGAAGTGCCCCGAACAACTGAGGAACCCTGAGGAGGAACAGGAAGACCATCGACCCGTGGAAGAAAGGGAAGATATGGTTAGTACCGTGCTCGGGGACTTCCCTCGGTCTTGGACTCAAGTCAATGGTGCAGTTGTGGTACCCGTACTCACCTTCCTCCAACCATCATCCCAAGAACCTACGGAGCAACGGGTAGAGCTGGAAGAGCAGCCGGTCCAGGAGGCAGAAGACTCCACCCAAGCGGAACAGGAGAATCCACCCTCTGCTTATAGTGAGCCTGCCGTACCCCTAGTGAGACAAAGAGCCGGTAGACAGCTGCCCAGTTTACCCTTGACAGCTCCTACACCCTGTAGTTCAGGGCCAGACAGTCAGCTCCGTAGGTCCACTAGGGCCACTAGAGGCCAGTTACCCGCACGTTGGAGGATCTAAATGTTTAAGTTGTTTTACAATGTTTACCTGTTTATTGTTGCTTGTGTGTAATTTTGTGTTTCTAGTTGTTTTTAGGAGTCTTCGGTGGATTTACCGGGAATCCTTTGTATATAGTTGGAGCGTAACCCAGGATGGACTAGAGACTGTTAAGGACTTGGGGTAGGACAGACCCCTACCTGGTTACGTCTCCCTGTGTTGGTGAAATGGACACCTTTGCTTTTCTTCAAAGACTGCACCCGGTTGCGGACATCCGTGACCATCTTATTGTGTTTCCTTATTGTATTTTATTGTTCTTTGATATACCTTGTTATATTTTTCTAAAAAGTGTTTAGTCCCGGAGTACTAAATTTCACTAGGGGGGAGTGTGACACCCCAGGGGTCTGGTTGTCACAGTGATAGAGATATTACGTCTGAGAGCAGGTGGGAGGTCCTTTGGTCAGGGATCCTGTGCATGCCACACCTCCTGCCCAGCCTTGGGAGGGGAAGAACTTCCCCTGTATAAACCCGGGGCTGAGGCAGGGTGAGTGAGTCCAGGAAGAGTAGAGACAAGAGCAGCATAGGAAGCAGCAGAGTCACAAGGAGTCAGGGGCTGGCAGCTAAAGAGCTCGCCCTGACTAAGAAGATTCTTTACCGGACCCGGAGTCCGAGGCTGTGGGGACTAACTTCTACCCAGCAGCAGAATCCGTCAGGCAGGGGATTTCAGGTCCCCTGGCCCAGAGGCCCGAGGGCCCGGTCACACGCGTGGGACCAGCACCGCCATCGTGGAGCGGAAGCCATTGGAGGGCCCCGAGTCGCCAGCCATGCGGGTGGGCACCACACGGTACACTCAGGGACGTGGGCTACTTGCATCGGCTTCTAGCAGGGTAGCCAGAAGAGTACAGTCAGCTTGGGAGGCCTGCAGCTGCGCCTGGCCGGGGGAGATCCCATCTGCTCAAGGACTGACCAGGCCCCGTTCGCTAGCAAGTACTCCGGGAGGGTCTATCGTTGTTACCAGTAAAGACCCTGAACGCTACCATACCGTCTCTGAGTGGTTCCTGCTACCCCCATCATCCACGTCGGCTGCCCTGAGGCCATACCCCTCCCGTTGGGGGTTATACTATCACGCTGCACCATCCTTCCACCGGCCTCAGCGGTCTGCCCTGCAGCAGCAGCCCCCCTGGCTGCATTCAACGGGTGGCGTAGTCATCAACCATTTTCTACCGCTAACAGACTGCCGTCCAGTTTGACTCCCTGGGCACGGACCGGGTCACCGCCACGAGACTACAACCCTAAACAGATCCGGCTCCGGGTAAGCTCCCGCGTGCGCAACGCAGCGCGACACAGGCCCAGGGGCGCGTCACAGTCATGGCTTCAATGTTTACTTGGAGATACTCCTGTACCATCGTCTCTAGGCGTTGACTATGTGTCAGACTTCTTGTCTCCTGTGGCCTTGCAAAGGATGGGCTAAAAAAGTGGTGAAATGATTCCGCAAAATTGATGTTACCAGCAGATACTGTGGTTCTGTTACGGTTTGAGTGCTGAACACTTGACGGTCCCACGGTTGGCAAGTTGGAACTGTGAGATTCACTACGTGCACCACTGGTATTTTGTGGAAAAGCACATGTAAGATTCTGCAACAGTCTCTGCTGATACTCCTGCATGCGTGCATCCCTTTCTATGGCAGGAATAATTTCTGCAAATTTACTTTTGCACCGGGGATCTAACAGTGTGGCAACCCAGTAGTCAGGATTATTTCTAATTCTCACAATTCGAGGGTCATGTTGCAGGTAGTGCAGCAAGAAGGCACTCATGTGTGTTGCGCATCCAGGAGCACCAAGTCCCTGTTGTGTTGGTGGCGAGGTAACAATCATGCTTCCTTCCTCTGTCCTCTCCCCCCAACCTCGCACAACAGAAATGTGATCAAGGTCTCCCTCATCTGATGAGTCTTCCATCAGTTCGTCCTCCACTTCTTCCTGGGCTCCTGCACCTTCCTCACTAGTTTGGCTGCTACCATGCGCCCTGGTAAAACCATCTCCCCCACCCTCACATGCCTGCCGCCTTGGTGCTGCCGACCATCTGGACCTTGCAGATGTTAGCCCTTCCGCATACAACTCCTCCTCCTCTACTTCCCCCACCTCCTCTTGTGCCACCACCTGACTCCGAATTCTGTTTAACATGTGCTCCAGCATGTAAATCACCGGAATAGTCATGCTGATAATGGCATCGTCAGCACTAAACATCTTCGTCGCCATTTCAAAACTGTGCAGAAGGGTGCATAGGTCCCTGATCTGAGACCACTCCTCCAGCGTGATTTGCCCCACCTCTGGATCTCGTTGGCCCAGGCTATACGTCAGAACGTATTGCACCAGGGCTTGTCGGTGCTGCCACAGTCGCTGCAACATGTGCAGAGTTGAATTCCACCGGGTAGGCACATCGCATTTTAGCCGGTGAAGTGGCAGGCCCAACGACTTCTGTAGAGATGTAAGTCGCTGAGCTGCGGGATGCGAACGGCGGAAGTGAGCACACAGCGACCGTGCCCTCTGCAGAAGGCCATCTAGTCTGGGATAGTGGGCTAAAAATTGCTGGTTCAACACGTGAGCCATACAAGGCACGTGTGTGACATTGCCCCGGCGAAGGGCCGCACCCAGGTTTGCAGCATTGTCGCACACGGCCTTCCCTGGTTTCAGGTCCAGTGGAGACAACCATTCATGAAATTGGTTCTCCAGAGCCGACCACAACTCCTCAGCTGTGTGACTCACATTTCCCAGACATTTCAATGTAAAAACCGCCTGATGACGTTGAGCCCTACTGCCAGCATAGTAAGGAGGTGTGCAGGATCCCTTCTGCGCAGTTAGAAAGCTTGTGGCATGACCAGACAGGCTTTGGGTGCAGGTGGAAGACCGAGAGGAGGTTGAGGAGGCAGAAGCAGTGGAGGAACTTTGACATAAAGAGGATTGACGCACAACTCGTGGGGATGGCAAGACTTGGACAGCAGCCCCTTGTCCTGCTGTCACCATAGTTACCCAGTGCCCAGTCAGCGACATGTAACGCCCCTGTCCATGCCTACTCGTCCAAGTGTCTGTGGTGAAATGCACCCTGTCACACACAGAGTTTCTCAAAGAAGCAGTGATGTTGTGTGCGACATGCTGGTGGAGCGCAGGCACACCTTTCTTTGAGAAGTAGTGCCGACTGGGCATCTGGTACTGGGGCACTGCGACGGACATAAGGTCTCGAAAATCCTCTGTGTCCACCAGGCGGAAAGGCAGCATTTCTGTAGCCAAGAGCTTGCAGATGGTGAAATTCAACCTCTTAGCTTTCTCATGGCTAGGAGGAAATGGTCTTTTACTTGTCCACATCTGAGGGACCGAGGGCTGGCTATTGTGCTTAGACGGGGTTGATAAGGGTGTCCCCGGCAAACTGCCGGTCTGTGAGGAAGATGCAGGCGGACATGTTAGGTTGCCTTGATCCAAAGGTGGTGCTATCGATGTCGGACAGCGCTCAACACCAGCTGGTGTTACCACCTCCAAAGAAAATGATGACCTGCCAATCACGCTGGCTGTTGCGGGTAAAGAGGTGGCAGGTCTGCGCCCCAAAACAGGTGTGACTGCTGTCCCCCCAGTCACACAGGATGAAGAGGCCGCGGATGCACAAGATATGGCAGACGGTGGTTGGCCCGGCCGGCTAGGCCGCATTGTAGCACACTGAGCTTCCCACTGCAACTTATGCTTCATGTCCATGTGCCGGTTCATGCATGAAGTACTCAAACTATGTATTTTTTGGCCTCTGCTTAGCTTTTGCTGACAAATGTTACAGATAACACGAGTTGGGTCATCTTTATCGATCTGAAAAAATGCCCAGGCTATGCAAGGCTTAGCACCCATGCGACCTGAAGAGCCACCACGACTTGTGGTGAGAGGCAGAGTTGTGTTTGAGGATGCAGTTGTTGACGTGCTTCCAGTACTACGTCTCTGTCCAGGAAGGCGCAACCTGACCTCGTCGTCACTAGCATCTTCCTCCACCTCCTCTGCTGACCTCATCTCTTGGCTGACTGTGGGTTGACAGTAAGTGGGATCTCCAACCTCATCATCATCACCCTGTGCGTTATCACACCCGTCGTCCTCAGAGCCAACCTGTTCCTGCCCTGACAAAAAACTAAAGTTGTCGCTCCAATCAGGTATTTGAGTCTTATCATCGTCTTCCTCATTGTCTCGACCAACAGGAGTTACAGTTTCGGAATGAGGGTCTACATTATGGTCAGAACCTTCTGCGTCTGGTCCTGGATCCGACTCATAAAGATTCTGGGCATCAGTGCAGATCATTTCCTCGTCTGGATTCACAGAAGCGCTGGAGTCGACCTCTGATTCCCAGGCTGTAGTATGAGTAAACAGCTCTGCAGACTCAACCATCTGTTCTACCTCATACTCAGACGGGCAGCTGGAGATTTGGGAGCTGTGAGGAAGCAAGTGCGATTGGGGTGACACCTTTGAGGACTGGAGTATTTGTGATGTTGAAGTTGATGTGGAGGAGAGCCCACTTAAAGGAGCACTTGATATCCGTTGAAGCACCTGCTGTTTTTGTGCCTCATCTGGAATTTGTAGCGATTGGCGTGGCCGTAAGAAAGGGATCTTATCACATTGTCCGCTAAAAGAAGTAGACATTTTAGTTTGGCTGGAAGATGGTCTTTCTTCTGCAGATGTTACTGTTGCTTTAACACCTACCCCACGGACACAACCTTTTTTCCCCTTCCCAACACGCCTATTCCCCTTTCCACCAGCAGCAGGCCTTTTTCCACTCATTTTGGTGGTTAACTAATTCACAACTCTGGAGTTGTTTGCACAAAAAAACAATGGATGGGAACCGAGCAGAGCTGAGTGGCCAAACTGTGGTATTAGGCCAAAACTATTGGCTGGGTTAGATGCAGAAAAAAATTATATTCAATTTGCAACCTGATGGAGGTCAGTATAGATGGACTAATAGAACAAGTCCCACACACAGTTAGAAGCCCAAATATTTTTTCAGAGGTAGATGTAGAAAAAAAATTTATTCAGTTTCCAACCTGATGGAGGTCTGTATAGATGGATTAATAGAACAAGTCCCACACACAGCTACAAGCCCAATATTTTTTCAGAGGTAGATGCAGAAAAAAAATATATTCAGTTTGCAACCTGATGGAGGTCAGTATAGATGGACTAATAGAGAAAGTCCCACACACTTCTAGAAGGCCAAATATTTTTTCAGAGCTAGATGCAGACAAAAAATTATTTTGAATTTGCAACCTGATGGAGGTCAGTATAGGTGGACTAATAGAACAAGTCCCACACACTGCTAGAAGGCCAAATATTTTTTCAGAGCTAGATGCAGAAAAAAATTATATTCAGTTTGCAACCTGATGGAGGTCTGTATAGATGGATTAATAGAACAAGTCCCACACGCAGCTAGAAGCCCAAATATTTTTTCAGAGGTAGATGCAGATAAAAATTATTTTTAATTTGCAACCTGATGGAGGTCAGTGTAGATGGACTAATAGAGAAAGTCCCACACACTGCTAGAAGGCCAAATATTTTTTCAGAGCTAGATGCAGATAAAAATTATTTTTAATTTGCAACCTGATGGAGGTCAGTATAGATGGACTAATAGAGAAAGTCCCACACACTGCTAGAAGGCCAAATATTGTTTCAGAGCTAGATGCAGATAAAAATTATATTCAATTTGCAACCTGATGGAGGTCAGTATAGATGGACTAATAGAACAAGTCCCACACACAGCTAGAAGCCCAAATATTTTTTCAGAGGTACTGTAGATGCAGATAAAAATTATTTTTAATTTGCAACCTAATGGAGGTCAGTATAGATGGACTAATACAACAAGTCCCACACACAGCTAGAAGCCCAATATTTTTTCAGAGGTAGATGCAGAAAAAAATATATTCAGTTTGCAACCTGATGGAGGTCAGTATAGATGGAGTAATAGAACAAGTCCCACACACAGCTAGAAGCCCAAATATTTTTTCAGAGGTAGATGCAGATAAAAATTATTTTTAATTTGCAACCTGATGGAGGTCAGTATAGATGGACTAATAGAGAAAGTCCCACACACTGCTAGAAGGCCAAATATTTTTTCAGAGCTAGATGCAGATAAAAATTATATTCAATTTGCAACCTGATGGAGGTCAGTATAGATGGACTAATAGAGAAAGTCCCACACACTGCTAGAAGGCCAAATATTTTTTCAGAGCTAGATGCAGATAAAAATTATATTCAATTTGCAACCTGATGGAGGTCAGTATAGATGGACTAATAGAACAAGTCCCACACACAGCTAGAAGCCCAAATATTTTTTCAGAGGTACTGTAGATGCAGATAAAAATTATTTTTAATTTGCAACCTGATGGAGGTCAGTATAGATGGACTAATAGAGAAAGTCCCACACACTGCTAGAAGGCCAAATATTTTTTCAGAGCTAGATGCAGAAAAAAATTATATTCAGTTTGCAACCTGATGGAGGTCAGTATAGATGGACTAATAGAGAAAGTTCCACACACTGCTAGAAGGCCACATAATTTTTCAGAGGTAGATGCAGAAAAAAATATATTCAGTTTGCAACCTGATGGAGGTTTGTATAGATGGATTAATAGAACAAGTCCCACACACAGCTAGAAGCCCAATATTTTTTCAGAGGTAGATGCAGAAAAAAATATATTCAGTTTGCAACCTGATGGAGGTCTGTATAGATGGATTAATAGAACAAGTCCCACACACAGCTAGAAGCCCAATATTTTTTCCGAGGTAGATGCAGAAAAAAATATATTCAGTTTGCAACCTGATGGAGGTCAGTATAGATGGACTAATACAACAAGTCCCACACACAGCTAGAAGCCCAATATTTTTTCAGAGCTAGATGCAGAAAAAAATTATATTCAATTTGCAACCTCATGGAGGTCAGTATAGATGGACTAATAGAATGATGCTATGCCCAAAAGATTTTACTTCACTAGGTGCAGTAAAAAAATTGGTATTCTATACACAGTTGGTATATCTTGCAACACAGATAGGCTACTCCACTGACTAACACACTCTGCAATAGGCCAAAAAGGATTAGCTTTGCTAGATTCAGCCAAATGATGTGAAAAAAACTTGCACAGCACTGGCACAGACCTGCCTGGCAAAAACTGATAGGAACTGATGTAACCTAGTCCTGAAAAGGACTCCAATTACAATTAGTCTTTACTCCCACAATCTATCTATTTAAGAGCACAGACCTGCCTGATAAAAGTCGTAGGAAATGCTGTAACCTAGTCCTTAAAAGGACTGCAATCACAACTATTCCCTACTCCCAAGCTATCTGTAGATTTGTGCGAAAATTGGCTTGAAATTAACAAGGTATAGCGCACACAGCAACAGCGGTGCCATCTAACACGCAGCTGCAGCAGTGAGAAAATGGTGGCGACGGGGAAAATGGCTTGGTCTTATAGGGCAAGGACATGTGACATACACTGCCAATGACACATGCCCTTGCTTGTGTGAAAAAAAGCACTTCGCTCCGTGTGTGCGCTGCTGATAGGCTGACAGATTGCACCTCCCCACTGCAAATGCGGGAAAGAGAAAAAAAAATGGAGATCTTCATTGTTCCTGCAGAGATCCATCCCCTGCCCCTCCCCCCACCCCGCTGTACACTCAAACTGCGTATTAACATTAATTTTCATCATTACTGAGAAAAAATCCAGTTATGATTTTGGTGCACGAACAGTTATCGAACATAACCTCGAACAGCCGAATTTTTCTCAAATTGTTCGTGTTCGCCGAACGGCTCGAACACCGCCCAAAACAGCTCGAATTTGAGATTGGCGAACAGTTCGAGTAGAACAACGCTCATCTCTACCTGTGGTGCTTTCATTTTTTAAGTTCAAAACATGCATTATCAATATTAATGAGAACATGATGCCCAGAATCAAAGCCACAGAGACAAAAAGGAACATTTCTCCCATGCAGGGCTTTCTGGTCTGAATCCAAGATGGAGACTATTTTTTTGAAGAAGGTCATTTTGTTCCACTGCAGAAGTATCTTGCTGAAGTTTCATTTGCCTTCATAGGTAATGCTCTATCACACATGGATGTTGATAGTACACTGATTACTTTTGCAGTATTATGAAATGGATAACCAGCAATATCAAAGAGCTGTCTATTCTGCACCAGTCCATATCTATTGTCTTATTTTGTTCTGTAGCCTTCTTCCTCATCAGTGTCAGATTATATCAATTCAGAAAATAAACTAGGACCCTTTTCTGTCTATGCTTTGGCCATGACAAATAAAGGGGCTGGTTTAGCTATTAATATAAGCCCCCCTTTGCAAAAAGCATTGATGACGTGCAGACACTGAAAATACTTCCTGGAAGTGGACCAACCAGGACTTTCAATTTTTTCTAAAGATCAGGACACCTTTGTTAAAAGAAGTCTGTCACTGTTTTTTTGCTATGCAATCTGAGAGCAGGATGATGTAGGAGCTGAGACCACAATTCCAGCTATGTATTACTTACTGGGCTGTGTTTTGCCTTTTCAATAAAATCATTGTTCATACAGCAGGAGATTATCACTAGAGGACTAGGTTTCTCAAGCCTACTAGTCCTGCTGTTTTTTGTAAACCGATTAGCAGCTTTCTGTCAATATAGAGTGTGCACAGAAAACAGTGGTGTGGGCGGGGTTATACAGAGCGAAGCATTCTGCGCTCTGCTAGATCTGCAGCAGATAAAACAGTGATTTTATCACAACTGCAGCAACCAGTAAGCTAAGTCATACATCACTGTAATCAGGGTCTTTTTTCCCTACATTATGCTGTCATCTGATGGAGTAGCAAAAACCTGTTGCCAGATTCCCTTTAATTGAAGTATATGAGAAAGTTGTCTGTGTTTATATCTCCAACACATTTGAAAGATAATTTTTTTTGAAGTGGACATCCCTTTTTAAATAAAGAAATGTTTATTTATTGAAACATCAATGATAACAAGCTTCAAATCAGTGATAAACATCTTCAAACAAACCTGCAAATACACTGTTCATGGGAGTAACTTTCCAATCCCAGTAACTCCTCCCCAACTCACACCCCCACACTTTATTTTATTGGTATACCAAATGGAAAATTTAATACCTTGATCTGGCTCTGAGTGCTTAACTACTATACATAAAACAAAATCTTATAAATTATTTAAAGAAACCTTCATCCTAACATTAACAAAATTACATCCGATGCCAATACCTCCGGTGGACATCCCCTTTAACGATGGGATAGATATATCACCATTCAGAACAGAATACAATAAAAAATAAAAGATTAAAAGGTATAAAAAGTGAAATTAGGAATGACGCAAAGACACAAGATGGATGCAGGGCTATATAATTGAAATCCCTACTGAATGTAAGGAGAATAGTTAAATGAAAACCTTTCACCAACTTAAGGAATGTGCAGTGGAATATGGGTGAACATGAGGATCTCATTGTCTAAACTGGGAATCTTTACTATTATTTATTGTGATTTGCTCATATAGCGCTATCACATTCTACAGCGCTTTATAGACATCATAATCAAGGTCCCTATTGGAGCTCATAATCTAAATTCCTTATCGGTATGTCTTTTTTTGAGTGCAGGAGGAAAACGGATTTCAGGGAGGAAACCCACATAAACACAGCAGACCCTAGTGCTGCAAGGCAACAGTGTTAACTACTGAGTCGCCATGCTGCCCATAATGATAAATTACCTACGGTTATGGCAAAAAAAACAGGTTGATGCCAAACTGCTAAAATGTATGAATAATCTAATGGATAACATTTCTCCTTGTGGAGAGTGACATGCCAAGCCTGGCATGACTATATGAGGAGGCTTTTAAGCCTTGCAATTCTCCTCTGGGAAATTAAATATGCAAATTGCCTCTTCAGAGAGGAAGAGGACCGGAACTCTAGTGCCACCTATTGGAAGTAGCAATCTTAAAAGTCAATATCGACTCTTTAACAAGCCTTGCCACTTGACTTAGGATAAAAGCCAAACCAGACTCTCAATTTGCAACATGGTGCTTAGGGCTGCTGCCCTTCAAGGAGAAACATTACCCCTTGGATCCTGGCCAGAAGCCTCTCACCTAGCCAAACCTAATCTCACACTTTGAATTATTGAGGCGCAGCACCCAGAAACACTGCGTCTGCAGATCAAGATTCTGGTTTGGCTTTTATCCTAAGTCTTGTGGCAAGGCTCGTTAAAGGGTCGATGTTGACTTTTAGGATTGCTTCTTCCAATAGGCGACACTAGAGTTCTAGTCCTTTTCCTTTTTGAAGAGGCAATTTGCATATTACAAATCAGGACAGTGTAAGGTGCCATGGGGCGGTAAACATGGGAAAACCGTTGCTCCATGTCACCCTGGCACTTTACAGGAAATTCGTGTCCCAGATCTCATGTACTGTTGTGTGTGGGGTGTATTGCACTCACTTATAGGCAACAGGTTTCAGCTGCCTCCAAGTCTTCTGCTTCAGAAGTCGCCACACATGGATCAGGGGACACCCAGTTCGTTTCTTCACACAGAACTTTACTCAACCGTCCATGCACATCATATTGCAACTCATAATATCAGGCACAACACTTTGTTTCTTGATTCTAAAGCATAGTACACTTTCAGCTTTTCCTTCCATTCTGCCTGAACTATCCCTGCCAGCCCTGCTTCTGTCGGTCCCAGGGATCTCCAGCCCAGTCCCGCAGTACGTCCGTGGTCCATTATTACTCCCACACACATCTCCACATCAAGTTTCCTGGTATGAAAGGGGTCAAAGTTCTTGCCATAGCACCAGATTTGAGCCTTATGCTCTAAATGTTACAGGAGTATATTCACCCAGGGAAATTTTAGCAAGGCCTCGAACTATCCGGAACGTCGTGTACTCTCCCTTGCTGTTCAGCTCACCCCTTGGCAGTGCTGCTCACTTTACTCTCCAACTGATGCCTATCTAACAGGAACTCTGTCTCTCTCCCTAACACTAACTCCTCTTCCTGTGGACTAGTCCCAACACTTAACTACTTCTCACCCTGCTGTCTGTTGCTGGGCAGAACTTCCTTACACTACACACTGGACTAACAATACTTATATTATACGTTACTCTATCACATCCTACATTACTATACATTACACAGGCAAACATCAAAGCACATTACATGACACAGTATATATACAGAAGACGCAGGACATAATACACATGATGCGATTGGTGTCTTGAGAGGTAGGAACGCGACAGTCATTGTCCACTACCTTTACAACAGCTTGTGGACACACTTGCTTCTCCTCCTTTAGCAGGTCAGAATCGATAATGCTCATCTTTGGACATGTGGATTGGTTTGGACTTTCTGACATCACTTGTGGACTTGTTATTTGTGAGTTTCTATGCCCAGGCTTCTATTCTCTATTCCTATATAATTCATATAAAATTAAATTGTTATATCAAGAGATCTCAGTGGTACAATGTGTAAGACTATATCTATCCTCGTTAGTGGAGGGGTTTCTCTCATCATTTCACTTAGGCTGACTTCACACATTTGTGTTTCACAATCCGGGTACAAGCCGTGACGTACGGATTGACTCAATACTCTCATAATGAAACAATATATGAGGCTGTTGCATTCTGATCTGGAGTCCCACGGTCAGTCCATACATCGTGGTCTGTACCGGACCATGAAACACGAATGTGTAATGCCGGCCTAAAGGAAAGTTTGCATCATACCCTAAAATCCTCAAGCATATTTCCCAACTGATCACTATATTTGCCACCACACTCAATAGTGCCCTAGTTGGCCGTATTCTTCATCTATTTCTTATTCTGGTGAATATTAATACTTGTAGCTGTCAACAGCCTATGAGGTCCATTCAGGAGGCTTCAAACCACTGACTAGGGAATACTAATCTGTAGAACACATAAAAACAGCGACACCAATGGGTTACATATTTGTAGTCTGTAAATCACCTGAAGGAACAGGCACTGGCAGTGAAGAGAATGTCACGAGGAGCAATATATTTTATTTCTTTTTAACCTCTGAAAGCAGTTCACTTTAGATACTAGCAATGCAATGCTATACTGTAGCTTACGGAAAGTATTGTTCATGCATTGGAACTTGTGACAAATGTTTTTACGTAATGATAGCTATATACAGGCGAGGCCATTGACGTGAGAAATTGATTTAACAAGGAATTCAGGACAAAAGATCAATCACAGTTTCAGTAAAAAAAAAACCTAA
Source organism: Phyllobates terribilis (assembly GCF_046119375.1). Lineage (NCBI taxonomy): Eukaryota > Metazoa > Chordata > Amphibia > Anura > Dendrobatidae > Phyllobates > Phyllobates terribilis. The sequence goes on along the minus strand of NW_027362762.1, from coordinate 119,286,141 downwards.
TGTATACTGCCATAAGTGTAATGTACTGTATAATACCAGAGCCGGCTCCAAGTTTATGTGGACTCTTTGACGACAGAGTCCGAGTGGACCAATTTTGCTTTTGATTTTCCCCTTAATGCCTTCCAAGAGTTATAACTTTTTTATTTGTTTGATGAAAGAGTTTCATCAGGGCTGCAGTTTCTATCATTACCATTTTGGACATCAAATTATTTTCTGGTATCTTTTTAGTCCAAAAATGGGAGGCAAAGTGACCAGAAAACAGAGGTTTTGCATTTTAGATTTTTTTCCACTTCAGCTTTTGATAGCAATACCAAATATTTATTTTAGTTTTAGATTTTATTTACATTCTGAGAAAAAGGGGGTGATATGAACTTTTATATATATATTTTTAAATATTTTTCACTGGTTCCAGTCCTAAATCCTCGACATGAACCAGTGAATCACTTGATGGCTTGTACAATACACTGCTGTGTGGAGCCTCAGTCCACATGCTGCACAGACCAGAGCAGCACACTGGGAAAAAGGAAGTGAGTTGAGTATTTCTTTTTAATATTTTGTCAGTCATTACTTAAGGTAGCCATACAGTATGGGGAGCTGTGGGGCATCATACTGTGTGTGCGTGGGAGAAATGTGGTAGCATCACACTGTGTGTAGGGGCCATCATACTGTGTGTGTTGGATGTGGGGGGCATCATATTGTGTGGGTTGGATGTGGTGGGCATCATACTGTGTCTGTGGGGAGTGTGGGGAATTCACATTGTGTGTTGGGGCTGTAAGGGCCACCATACTGTGTGAGTGGGCAGTGGTGGCCATCATAATACATGGGGGGCTTTGGAGCCATCATTTTCAGTCGGGGCTGTGATGGCTGTCAAATGTAGGGCTGTGCTGGCCATTATACTGCATGGAAGCTGTGGAGGCAATTTACTGTGTTTGTGAGGGGGGGGCTATGTGGGCACCATACTGGGTGGAGGGCTGCGGGGCTAGATGCAGTGGTGGATTGAGGGGGCATTATACTGTGTGGAGATCTGTGGGTGCTTTATACTGTGCAGGGTGGGTGTCTGTAAAGGCCATCTGTGGGCGCAATCATATTGTGTGGGAGAACTGTGGGGCCATCAGACTGTGTTAGGGCCTGTAAGACTACAATACTGTGTTCGGGGACTGTCTAGCGATCCTACAGTGTGAGCAGACTGGAGGATATCACACTGTGTGGGCTGACTGTGGGGCCATCATTCTGTTTGGGGTACTGTAGGGTCATATTACTGTTTGGAAGGACTGGGGGGGGATCATACTGTGGGGAAGGATCTCTGTGGGACATTATACTTTTGGGGGGTCACTGTGCGGGTATTATACTGTCGGGGGGCACTTTAGTGGCATCATACTGTGGTGATTTCCTTTTTTTATATCATCATATCGCACATGTGGGGGTACTGTGGAGACAAATTGTGTGGGGGAATTCACTGTACGGCATCATATTGTGTGGGGGGCATTTATTGTACTGTATGGGGGCTATAAAAAGGGTATGGTAGTCAGTGAGAACACTAAGGGGCTTCAGAAGGGGCATTATTTCTGTGTACATGCAACAATACATGTCTCTCTCCGTGTTTAAATGTTATCAGGTATGCCCTTCTGTGCCTATGTGCCGTGACACAGCATATTCCTTATTTTTTCTGTAAGGTGGCCCAAAACAGACTCTTGCTAAGGGACCCCACTATTTCTATGTACACCACTGTCTTTATGCTATAGCTACTCTATACAAAAGTCCCTTCAACTAGCTTCTAGTTTAGTTCTTTAGTAGATGCTATTCTGGTATATTTGAGTATTGTATTGTGGGAATCTTTTATTTCTCCCATTTAATTTAATACAATTCCCAAAAAATTCTTTTTTCATACGTCATGTTTCTTTTTGTCTTTTCAGATGTCATGTTCTTATTCATGTTATAACCGTGTATTATTGAAAATAAGCAAAAAATTTACACTATCCTGTAGATCCAGTGAAAATATTGTTGCTATGATATGTTTCACATCTATTGTATCGTCTGGTACGGTATCTGATGAAATCCTGGATGCCTTTCGTATGTGGTCTTAGGACATATGGATAATATACAGGAGGCTGTTTAAATTCTTTTCATCCACATTGATTAGATGATATTTTTGTGCCTGAACCTGCATTATGGACCCTGTGGATTTAATTAGCTGGGGATCCAGTAGCATTGTTGCTGTACAATCTGTTGAATCTACCTTACAATAGCTTTATAGGATTTTTAGTATTTTGGTTTTATTTTTTTCTGCAGGGTGACTTCTGCATCTGCAATCTATGGTGACCTCCAGCAATAGACAATTGTTTATTTAGTCTCTGTGCACGACAGACCGCACAAGGGCGCACAGTAGTTAGTGTGTGACTAGCCCAGAGGAATGGGGATGACTCGGTACCCGGGCCTTTAGCCTGGCCTTTAGGGATGTCGCGGTGGTCGGCTCCCGGGCCCGTACCCTGGGCCTCTCCTGTAAAAGGGTTGGTGTTTTTGGTTGAGTTTATAAAAGAGTTCGTGACGCCATCTGTGGCTTCTGGTGAGGATCACCAGCGCTGCGCAGTCCACTGAGGCTGATGATAGGGCAGCTTGATGGTATAGCTCCCCACAGGTGGAGCTAGGCCTCAGGGCAGTGTATGGATGGGGAAAGCAGGATGAAGAGACCCCGCCGGGTCAGAGCAAGAACAGGGACAGACACAATAGTCACTTCAGTACCTTTTACTGATGCTAATTCAGGCACGTCCCGGAGCACTGTAGGGTGAAGGGTGTATGTCCGGATCCTCCCCAATGAGCGGGTTTTGGGCCTCCTGGTTCTTGCTGCTGCGTAATAAGTTTCTGACCTGCCTGGAGCTAGGTCTAACTTTGTCTCTGTCCTGCGCTGGCTGACCTTGTGGTAGAGCCTTCTCTTGGAGTGGACGCTCCCGACCTACGGGGCCTATGTGTCTCCTGGTTCTGGTACGTATCAGCACTTTAGCGATCCTGGGACCTGTAATTCTCCAGGGATTCCGGTTTATCTTACTGGGTCGTGGAGATCCCAGCAAGCTTCGGACCCGGTGTCCGGTAACTGCTTCTTCGGGGTGAGCTAGTTATGTCCCCCACACAGCCACCCACTCAGAATGATACCTCCACATAGCCCCTTAACACAGTATTATGTACCCACATAGCCACCTACTCAGCATTATATCCCCCACACAGCTCCTTTACACAGTATTATGTACCCACACAGCCAACCACTCAGAATGATGTCCCCACACCGTGTCTTACATGGTATTATTTCCCCCGCAGAATGATGTAAAAAAAATGAATCACAGTATTACCATAGTGTATGTAATGGATGGCCGATCTGGCACTCATCTGCCATGTGGAAGAGCACATGGAGCTGTACACGGAACCAGTCATATCCGCAATATGTGTGACTCCCTCACTTTTCAATATGGCCATCTGAACCTCACCTTAGAAGGAATGACACAATCTAAGGCACGAATCCTATTAATGTTAAATCTATTTTATTTCTTATTTTATCTGCAATTATCAATTCTACATCAATTTACAACCTTCTTGTCAGGAGCAGAGTTTACATTCAGTAGCAGAACCATTTTCATTCAGACCTGTTCTGACTACCATGTTCTCTGGAGCAAGCTGAGGTAAGATTGTCTTTCTGCACATCTTTTAATTAATCATTTATGATGAATTCCAAAGGGAATCTACTTGTCAGAAGCATAAATATCATCATATATCACCACCCTACCATACTAAACGCACCTTTGCTCGAAAACTGCCAGATTATATCCACTTGTATATTTACATTTTTATTTAAGATTTGTGTTGCAATGAATGAAGAAAATTTTATTTTGATTTTTAAGTACATCCAGCTGCCAGTTTACAGTATGAGACTTACATAGATATCATGGGCATCTTATAATATGAGTTATTGGTTGATTGGGGCCTATATATGCTCAGTTACCTAAGCAGTAATTGTAATATAGAACCAATTTATTGGATTATACCCAACATGGCCCCCAACTGATCCTGAGAATGGAGCTCTCAAATGCCCCATTGGAATGGACCGGTAGCCAAGCTTACACACTATAAATATCTATGGAGCTGCTGGGAATAGCTGAGTACTATTGACAATGAATGAAGTGGTTGTACGCATTCGCGGCCATTAGATATGATCGAATCGATTCAATGAGTTTCAAATTCCTGCCGAATTTTATTAAATTTGCAGGTCTTGAACAATTTGAGATTAAATTTTTCACATTTCATAAGATTACACAAAAGGCTGCCTTGACAACCGCACAGGCTTTCCCATAATGCCTAGCAGCTATCACATCACATGGAATAGCGCAACTAATCAGAAGAGACTATCAGTCTGTATAAAAGTAGAGACAAGGAATGCAGCATCCGGTGCTGATTTGAACCGTCGGAGCTGCAGGACATACAGAGCCTCGGCCGTCTCTCCTCTCCACGGAGGCTTTCTCCCTCTGCCTCCCCGGATCATCGCCGGAGCGGGACCACTGCACCCTGGTTCCTGGGGAAGAGGGCTCCACGGTGGAGGTGCGGAGACCGGATGCATGAGGGGAGTGAAGAACACAGACGCGTGCTCCGGCGGCCATTTTCCCCTCCGCTCCGCTCCCCCCCTTCCCCACCTCCCCTCTCTCACCTTATCCTGTGGCCGCAAAACCAGAGAAGTAAGCGAGGAGGCGCAGACGTCGGCCCGCACGGCTGCTGGACATTGCCGGAGGCTCAGTGGGACGAAGAGGAGAGAGTCACTCACCTCCAGTACTGCTGTGTCTGGAGACGACGGCAGCCATCTTTCCTGCCTGCGGTGTCCTTCTCCCCCTTTCTCCCCTCTTCTGTGTCTGGCACAAGACGGGCCTCCAGTGGGAATCGATTGGAGGCTCCCTGCTTTTGATTACGGGAGATACCGTACCCGGGGACCCGTGGAAGGACCAAAAAGACCAGAAGGCCCCGGTGAGTGAGAGAGGTACGAGCTACCAGGTGGCGGAGGGATCTATAACACCGATCGCCCCGGCGGCCATTTTACTCCCCCTCACAAGAGGTCTCATATAGAACAGAGGACCGCGGTATAGAGAGACAGTCCTGAGAGAAACCCTGCTCCTCTACCTCCTTGGAGTCCCCTTTCTCTTTCTCTTTTCTTTTTGCACCTCTTGGACCCCAATAAAGAGATAGGAGAGAATGAGAGGGGCTTATTTTTCTCTACTGATCCCTTGAAACTGTGGGGTTGAAGATTTTTTTTTTGCTTTAAAGGAGAGAAACAACCAGACAGCAATCTTTCCCTCATAAAAGATAAACAGTGAACAAGTGTCTTGACTGTATTGGGGATTAATCCCTAACTTCTGACTCTCTCTACTCAACACTATTGTTATAAAAAAAAAAAAAGAGAAAGAGTAAACAGACTTTGTCCGCAATTTATCTATCAAAACACGTTGCACAGGTGCAGGGCGACATCTGGTGGCTTTTTTCATACACTACAACAGTGTTCATAAGCTCTGAAATACAGTGCCCAATTAATCCTGCACCTGCTATATATCTTCAACAACATTAACTGATGGACAAAATATCAAATATAATGTAAAACTACCAAAATGGTAGACACTCTGAAAAAATAACACTTAATACTGTAGGGAAGAAGGGGAAGGACAGCATACATTTGAACTGAGTATAATTATCTCTTCTATATACCAAAATGGTCAAGATAGGTGGGGGTCCATCGAAAGACACTTCTATCGCCCAGAAGTTCTCAAATAGTGGAGAAATGGACAAATATATAAAAAAATCCACACAACAACTTCCTTCTAGCAAAAATGCCCTAAATAGAGGAGCTGCAGAAAGTCCAAACGCGCTTATGAAAGATACAGATGAAAGTGATCAAGAGGATATGTCCGGAGACCAGCCACCAGTTTCCCGTTCCTTTACACAAAGATCGCTTAAAAATGCCTTAGAACCACTTGTAAAAGATGTTCGAGACATTAAACAAGATCTGTGTAAGATCGGCAGAAGAGTCGAATCTCTGGAAAGCACTCAGGAATCTCTCTGTAATTTCTCTTCTGCAGTAATTGAGAACTTTCAAAAATGCCAACAACACCTTAACTTAGCCTTTGATGCCCTAGAGGACCAGGAAAATAGAAGCCGCCGTAATAACCTCAGAATAAGAGGCCGGCCAGAATCGGTCCCGGCGGAAACCCTGCTCACCACAGTTAAAAACCTGTTCATCTCAATTCTAGGGGCCAACTACCAAGGCGAAATTACTATTGAAAGGGCACATAGGGCGCTTAGAAGAAAACCGAAGCCCTCAGAACCGCCCAGAGACATTATCTGCCGATTACTGAACTTCAGAACCAAAGAGGACATTCTCAAAACAACCAGAAACAGCGAGAGGTTATTTTTTGAAGATTTCAGAATTAATATTTTCCAGGACATATCTCCTCATACGTTACAAAAGAAGAGAATTATGAAACCGCTCACTGAGATACTAAGGGAAAAAAAAGATTATATATTCATGGCTTTTTCCTTTCGGGATTGCCTTCTCAATTGTAAGTCAAAGGCACCAAATTCGTTCCAAACATGATCTCCAATCTATCTTGACCATACTTGACCTCCCAGATCTACAAATAGAAGACTGGTCTACTGTTCAGGACTTAACTACCACCTTGCTGATTACTCCGCCAACACCCTGGGAAACGGTCCCTTCAAACAAAGCGGGAAGACAAAAGAAAAAAATCGGCAAACTTACACCAAAACGGATATTCCCGGACTAAACCTGAATTCATGTATCCATACATAAATTGTACTTGATTCATATTACTACCTTTTCATTAGTAGAGACATTCAGACTCACACCATAGGAATTTGTACATCGAATTCTAACACTGTTTCTTGTTAGAACTCTCCTGTTAGTTTTTTTCTGCTTTGGTCATGTGACCTGCTGCCTATTTATTCCAGCTCCGCCCTTCTGGCTTTGCTGGACTTCAGTGTTATTTGACTCTCTATCTAGCCAGGTGCTTTTGTACCTATCTCTCTAGTTCGTTTGGTCCTTTGGACCTCTAAGTACTTTTTGTTTGTTTGTCTTTTGCTCCGCTACAACATCTGCTAGGAGGTGTCCAATTTTGTCCCAGTCCTTAGTTCTTTTAGGGACCCCTCCCTTTATTCTATAGGTCTGTGTTCAGACTAGCTGAGGACGAAGGAGGGGTCTGTTCACAAGGAACAGGTCGCCCGCTGCAACGTAGGGAATCAGCTCAGTCTTATTGTAGGGACAGATTCCCTTTCTTTCCTTAGTTCTTGTAGCAGATCATAACAATTCTTGTTTAATATTCGTATTATCATCTTTAATTAGCTTTAACTTTAACTATATAGTGTGCAGTCTCTACACTGAGAAGGATGTTAAATCTGTTTTTATTTTTCTTCTCTTTTTGCTTGTTTTTGTAATAGATTTGACAAGTTACGAGATTAAGAAATAGAGGAAAGGGTTTTCTTAGAAAATCCTCTTCTTCCCTTGTATTCTTCCCTTGTAGTCTTTATCTTTGCATAAAGCAGAGTTCTACCTAATAATGTTACCTCTTGTTCACCAAATTTAAATGTTGTTTGATTCCGTTTTAGGATGCCTGTTACATCCATATAAATACCTTGCTCTCATATACTTTACCAATTTTTTAGCCAACACTTTGTTTTCCCTCCCCCATCTAAAGGTTTTCTTGTTTAAATCTCCACCCGTACCCCCACTCCCAATCACTATGGGTTATCAGAGTCTTCAGAGTAAATCCTGCCAACCCTTCTGTATCAGTGAGCATATTAATAGAGTTGTCCGTACAACCCCCCCACCCCCCTAATATGGCCCATGTCAAACTCATTTCATACAACGTTAGAGGCTTAAACTCTCCCTCAAAAAGAGGACAGATTTTCAAATATCTTAAAAAGGAGAGAATTGACATTTGTCTCCTCCAGGAGACGCATTTCAGGAAATCGCATATTCCTAATCTCTCCAGGACTTTCTTCTCCCCCTGGTTTCACAGTCCATCCTCATCTGGGAACTCAAAGGGAGTAAGTATTGGCATAAATTCGCAAATACCCTTTACACTAACAGACAGTTACGCTGATGAAGAGGGGAGAATCATTTTTGTCAAAGGGCCCTTGGGGAACACATGTGTCACGTTAGGTAATATATATGCACCGAATACGAACCAAGTCACTTGGCTGATCGCCACTCTGGAACTTCTTATTGAGTTCTCGGAGGGAATGTTGATTCTTGGGGGAGATTTCAACGTTGCGCTAGAGCCCGAAATAGACACTTCTACAGGTAAATCTGTTATATCACGCAAATCACTTATAAAACTTAAAAAGAGATTACAAACTGCCCAACTGCTTGACGTTTGGAGACTAGCACACCCTAAAGAAAGAGATTACACACACTTCTTGGCCCCACATAAAACATATCAAAGGATAGATTACTTAATGCTCCAAACACCATATATAAAATACTGTATAAACCCAAAAATTAAAACCCATATATTTTCGGACCATTCTCCGATTGAGATTACGTTCACTGTCCCCTCTATCTCAAAAACAGAAAATAATTGGAGATTGAATGATATTATACTAAAATCTGACAAAAATCTATCCAGGATAAAAGACAAACTGTCTGAATACTTTCGGCATAATGACAACGGCGAAGTTTCGCCCCAAACTCTTTGGGAAGCCCACAAACCATATACACGAGGAGAGATCATAGCAATTTCTGCTTATCAAAAAAAAGAGAAAAAGAAACGTCATCATTTCTAGAAGAAATAAATAAACTAGAAACACTACATAAAAAAATCTAGACCCTGACCATTTATCCCAACTAACTGCATTACGAACAAAGTTGTGCAACCTCCTGAACATACAATCTGCAAATAATTATCTTCACACAAAATTTAAATATTATGCTCACGGAGATAAGCCTACTAAGTTTATGACAACCCAACTAAAACGCAATAAGATAAGATCCTTTATCAACCGAATTAAGAACAGTAGAAATGTCACCTTATATAAAACAAAGGATATAGCCCTTGAGCTTAAAAAGTTCTATGAAGGATTATATAATCTTGGCCCACAGTCTTCAGACTCTACTAACAGTTCAAAAAAACAGAACATAGCTTCTTTTCTGAAAAACATCTCTCTTTCCACTCTCTCAGAAGATAAAGCTAAAACTTTAAACACACCCATCTCGGAACAAGACATTTCAGAAGCCATATCTTCATCCCCAAAAAATAAGTTCCAGGGTCATGACTGCCTCACCCCCTTTTATTATGAAACCTGTAAGGAAAAATTACTACCTTACCTGACAAAATTATATAACGAAGCCCTGAAAGGTACCCCGTTACATACTCAAGCTCTGACAGCCACCATTACAATAATCCCAAAAGAAAATAAGGATCCTTCTTTATGTAGTAATTATAGACCCATCTCCCTCCTCAATACAGATCTCAAATTATACGCAAAAATATTGGCTTCAAGGCTAAGGAAAATTTTGCCCAATATTATTCATCCTGACCAGGTGGGTTTTGTACCCAACAGAGAAGGCAAAGACAATGTCTATAAAGCTATCCAGTTAATACACTATGCGCAGTCTACCTCTGCGTCACTCATGCTACTTAGTACCGATGCCGAATAGGCTTTTGACAGGGTCGATTGGATATTTATTCAAGAAGCTATGAGAGCTTTTCATTTTCCTGAACCGTTTATTGCTGCTGTTTTCTCAATGTACGCGGGCCCGTCTGCTAGAGTCCTGGTCAATGGTTCGCTGTCTCCACCATTGAACATCACTAATGGCACCAGACAAGGATGCCCCCTCTCACCCCTTCTCTTTATTCTCACAATGGAAATTCTGCTACATAAATTAAGGGAGGAGATGGGATTTGAGGGTGTGAAGTGTGGAGGGAGGGAACATAAAACTGCAGCTTACGCGGACAACCTGCTGCTGTTTATTACCAATCCCCAAAAAGCCCTGCCAATCATATTTGATATACTGGATAGGTTTAGAGATATATCCAATTTCAAAATTAACATGGACAAGTCTCAAGCCTTAGACATTAACATCACAAAACATGTAAAAGCAAAAATAATCCAAAACTCCCCCTTCAAATGGTCTCCTTCAATCCGATTCCTAAGTATTGTAATCTCTCCTAACTTTAAGGATTTATACAAAGACAATTTTCCACCCTTACTATCTAAAATTTCTGAACAATTGTCCTCTTGGAATGCTCCCTATTTATCCTGGTTGGGTAGGAAAAACCTCATGAAGTGTATAATATGGCCAAAAATCACGTACTTATTACAGTCCCTCCCTATACACCTCCCTGGCTCCTTTTTCAAGGAATCTGGAAGAATTCTTTCACAATTCATCTGGAACAAGCAAAAACCTAGAATCTCACAGCAGGTGCTTATCTTATCCCATCAAAACGGAGGCATTGATTTTCCATCACCACTACACTATCAACAAGCCATACACTTGCAAAGAATAGTTGATTGGATAAGGAGACCAGAAAATAAGTTATGGGTCCAAATAGAGGAGGAAAATGTCTCCTTCTCTCTAAAACAAATTATATTCTCCAAACCAGAGAAATCGTTTAATTTTCAAATATCGAACCCTTTCACTCCAGTCACGCCAAAATTTGGTCACTAAAACACATTAGAGAAACATGTGCTCCCTTCCCCTCACCGATGATGCGAATCAGGGGTCTTTTCCTATCTAATACACCAGAACTAACCGAAGCAATACCCCAAGCGATATGAGAGTCCGATGCCATGCTACAGACCCTTACGGATACAGGGCTGATACCCTTGTTTAAAGAATTAAAAGAAAGCCTGAATGTCGAGAACCTAAACCCCCTTCTGTAACACCGTTTTTTACTTTATTACAAACATATCTTACTAAAAGAAGATATTAATAGACAAATTACATGGTTTGTGACACTACTAGCTCAAGTTAAGCCACAAAAGAAGATCGTAGCTACTTCCTACAAATAGATTGCCTCCCTTAAAATACCAAAAAAGCACCCCTTTATTATGAAGTGGGAAAAAGATTTGGGTAAAACATTTTCTGAAATTGCAAATGAAAAAAATTCTGCTCGCCCCAAAACTCTCATCTAAATGTGTCAGATTACAAGAAAGTGGCTACAAAACTCTCAGAAGATGGCATATGATGCCGATTAAACTCAACAAATTTGACAACTCATATGACCATAGATGCTGGAGATGCCTCTCAGAACCCGGCACGTATTTTCATCTTTGGTGGTCTTGTAATGTTATCCAAAAATACTGGACGGATGTCCTCAAGGTTGTTTCCCAGGTTCTTAAAATTAATTTACCTGTATTACCAGAGATATGTCTGCTCCATCTGTTTCCAGGTGATCTTTCCAGGAAAGAAATCTCTCTACTAAGACATCTCTTGGCTCCTGCTAGATTGTTAATACCCACAATGTGAAAATCAAACCTACCCCCTACCTTACACCAATGGGAACAGAAGGTGGAGCAGATATATAGACTAGAAGAATTAACCGCCTGGGAGATTAGGAAACACTCTCTCTTTACGGAGATATGGTCCCCCTGGCGCCTCTTTTTTCAAAAATGCTCATAGCTGAGGATGCAACTGTTATATTCCTCCCCTAACCAGAGACAAAGTTGAAAGTCATTGGTCTAATTACGAGAACGTTAAGACTACCAGGAAATAATAACGCCTGGTCTTAGGCTCACATACTGACACAAAAGATAACTCACTTATTAGCACATTTCCTAATATCTAAATCTAACCCACCTAACATACATCTGAAAACCTAACTATTCCGCCCAAAACTGTACCCCCTTTTTTTTCTTCTTTTCCTTTTTTTCTCTCTCTCTCTCTCTTTCCATGTCTTTCTTTTCATGCCCTTTTCCGTGTTTTTTTTTGTTTGTTTTTTCCCCTCCCCCTGCCCTAGCTCTACCAACCCCCCCTCCCCCCCGCCTTTAATCTACCAACCCCCCCCCTCTCACTTGTTCTTTTTCTTGTTGATTACTTTCTGATTTACCTATTTATGCATTATTATTAATGAATAATAATCAGTTGTTTAAAAATGTCTATTGTGTATATCTGGGCTATACACTGATATTCTAAAGATGTTGTTTTTCTCTCTTATAATGATAATGTTTTGTTGTACTTTTACCCTTTGAAAAAAAATGTAATAATAAAAAGGAATGCGGCATCCATTTTAGGGTGATTTATGATAGTGAGAGGACGTTAGAGCGCAAGCTCAGCAATAGAGGCAGAAAGAGAAAGCCATATAACAATGGAGAAATACTCGAGACAGTAATGTGTTACATAACTTCAGCAGTGAAGTAGATGAGAGTAGTATTGTGCAATTAAGGCCACCTTCACATGTTCAGTATTTGGTCAGTATTTTACATCAGTATATGTAAGCCAAAACCAGGAGTGGGTGATAAATACAGAAGTGGTGACGTGTTTCTATTATACTTTTCCTCTGATTGTTCCTCATCTTTTTTTAGCTTATAAATACTGATGTAAAATACTGACCAAATACTGAACGTGTGAATGTGGCCTAACACAGAGATTCAATTGACAGCAGGAGAAAGATACTGGAAAGGTGCCAGACTCATGTGTGACTGATCAGTGGTAGGCCAGTTGCACACAACCGTATTTTTGGTCCAAGTGTGATCCAACAAAACATTGGATCACACCCGGACCAATGTTATTCTATGAGGCAGCGCACATGTCTGATTTTTTCCTTCTGATTGAGCCAGTCTGAGGAAAAAAAATCACAGCATGTCCGAGTTTGATCTGATATTCAGTCAATGAGTGCATGGAAAACATCGGGCTACACTCGGATAACATCCGAGTGCAGTCCGATTGCCACGCATTGACACAATGGAGAAGATAGAGAAATTTTGTTCTCCACCTGCTCCTTACAGTGTGCTCTGATGCACTCATGCGAGAAAATCGGATCACACTATGCTAACACTCTAATCAAACTCTCACCAGAGTTCGATCAGAGGGTCATTTGCATAATTGACTAGATTCTCTCAAATGAGAGAATCTATGGTCGTGTGACCCTGCCCATATGGTGTAGCTGACAGTGGCTTAACTAGATCTCTATGAGCCCTAGGGCAACATTTGGACCCGGTTGTCACCCCCAACAGTATGTTGCTCAGACACGTGGGCCACGGTAGTGTTGACAGAGTATTTGTTAGCCGCTTCTAAAAAATAAAAATACAAATACAAATACAGTACAATTTATACATCTGACAGGAATAAAATTATTTTCTAAGTAATACTTCTAAATAATATAATGAAATAGTTAACAAAAAACAATGAATAATTACATACTATTTATGAACAAAGTCTACTATCTCAAGACCAATATACCAATAATACCACATACAAAAAAACATATAATGCTGCCACACCATGACCATATGTTAGGAGGAGAGGAGGAGATGGTGACCAAATAATACCACCATACTGATTATTAATAATAAAAAAAACAGTATTAATACTAATAATACTCCCATACAATAACTGTATAGTAGAATATATACACTGTATATACAGTAGAGATAACTCCTAATACTCACAAGTGACATCTCCAATTGAAGTAGTTCATTTTCGGTTTTCTCCATCCGGTGAAGACCAATATGACCTCTTCCAGCCATGACTCGTTTTTGAAAAATCTAACACACAGACATCTATGGTTGAGCGTTTCTAGAGCACCCTCCCCACAATTCCACAATAAGGCTAAGTGCCCACGATGCAGAAATGCTGCGGAGCGTTTATGCTTCTCCCTGGCAGAAAAAACGCATGCGGATTTTACATGCATTTTTTCTGCCAGGTAGAAGCGTTTGTGAAGCGTTTTGAACTTGCGATTTCGCATGCGGGTTGTTAAGCGCTTTTCCAAGCGATTTTAGCATCACTTGGAAAAGTGCTTGACAACTTAGTCCCGCTATATAAATCTATGCAACCGGCATGGATTTATGCTGTGTGACCAAGTTACAATGCTGCAAATGCAGCATCAATAGTAAAAAAAAGAATAAAAATGTTGAAAAATAAAAAAAAACATTATACTCACCTTCCAATGGCCCTCGGTCTCCTTTTCCGGTGCGTCCGGTGTCTTCGGCTGTTCTCGGTGGTGTAAAAGGACCTTCCATGACGTCATTTAGTCATGTGACAGGTCACATGACCGCCGACGTCAGCGGTCACGTGACCTGTCACATGACTAAATGACGTCATGAAAGGTCCTTTTACATCACCGTGAGCAGCCGAAGAACCAGCAGCGCCACCGGGAGCAGACAGGGGGCCATCAGAAGGTAAGTATATATATATTTTTTAATTTTAATTCTTTTTTAACTACAGGTACTATGGTACCCGGGTCTGGAGGAGAGTCTCCTCTTCTCCAGACCCGGGTACCATCCGCGCATTGCACAGCACATGCAGATTATCATTGGGAAACATGGCAGACATCTTAAAATGCGTTTTTAATGCGTTTTCACGGCGGAAATGCAGCTGCGGAAATGCATTAAATCCACATCATGGGCAGGCAGCCTAACACTACCTTCTTTTTGTTCCTTAATAACAGTTTCCGAAAATATAATATAGTAGTAACTTTCCCCTATGTTTCCCCCATACATTAGTAATGCTTATGTCACTTTTATGCCTAAATACAGGAGAAGTGCACCCATCATGACAACCATGCTTTAGCGTTGTACACCTATAATATCCCCATTCAGGTGCAAGGTCCTTCTTTGTGGTCTTTGTGGCCCCAATATAGTAGTAATATTCCTCTTTGTGGCCTCTTGCATTAATTACTCCCCCATGTGGCCTCATACATTAATAATGCCCCCCTTTGTGGCCCCATTTAGTAATGTTGCCCCCATATGTGGCTACATATGGTAATAATGCCCTCCTATGCGGCTAATTATAGTAGTCATAATGTCTTCCTATGTGACCCTCGTAAATTAATATTGCCCCCTATGTGGCCCCCACCTAGAAAAAATGCCCTCATCATGGCTCAGGTACTGCAGTTATGTCAAGCTGGCATCATAGGCTGCTTACTTCATGAAGCCAACGTGCTCTGCAGCTGTGGGCCTCTGATAAGCCTGCAACTGTAGAGAAAGTGTGGAGCAGGGAGCTAGTGGCTCTCTGGTTTAATGGGTCCCCACACCCCAAGAGCCAGGTCAGGATCGCAACCACTGCTACTATGGTTATTACGACCTTGAAGGTTGGCCTTTTTCCTGCTGAATTTCATTTACAATTATACATTTTTTCTTCATTCTTAATGCACTGTAAAGCAGCAAGCCACAAAACAATCATGTACCTATCTACCTACCTAACATTTCTTGTTATGCCCTTTTTGGGAAAAGTTGAATACTTGGGGTTGAAAAGATTGTCTAAAGCAAATTATAATGTTATGTATAAAAAAAAGTAGCAATGGATGGGGTAATGATAAAGAACAAAAAAAAACATGCCATGGTTAAGAATATGGAAACCGCTAACAGTGGCAGAAGCACTACCACCACTGGCACCAGCCATCTGGGCAGTAATACTACCAAATCAATCCAAAGGCAATCCGAGACAGCAGGCGATCCAGCAATTTGGTAAAAAACACTCTTTATTTTAATCCACTAAAACGTATAAAAAAAATGACAAGATCACAGACAGAGGAAAAAGTCCCACAGAGACTGTTGAGACTGTTATGGTTGATGAGTTTCGAAGCCATACTTCTTACTCATAACTTCAAATGAAAATGGAATCTTGATGCGATATAAACACCTCCTACAAGTGGGAACACTCCTGCACACCTTGTGAAAAATCTCACTTGTTAAAAGCACATTAAAATCATCAACAAATATAAAAGACATTTATTTTCAAAATAACAATTGGTATTCATAAAAACATAATATATTATCAAATATTGTGACCACATAAAAAGTCAGAATTAACCTTCTTTGTCTCTGACAAGCATATAAGTGGGGAGGCAGTGGAGTGTGTTATGGAATATACACTGCTCAAAAAAATAAAGGGAACACTTAAACAACAGAATATAACTCCAAGTAAATCAAACTTCTGTGAAATCAAACTGTCCACTTAGGAAGCAACACTGATTGACAATCAATTTCACATGCTGTTGTGCAAATGGAATAGACAATAGATGGAAATTATTGGTAATTATCAAGACACACTCAATAAAGGAGTGGTTCTGCAGGTGGGTGTTAGAACCCTCCTGTTTGTTTTTTCCATCTTGTGTTTTGCTGTCACGAGACCATCTGCCTTTATATTCCAGCTCCGCCCTTTTGGCTGTGCTGGACTTCAGTGTTTGACTGTTTCTCTAGCCAGGTGCTTCGGTGCCTTTCTCTGTCAGTTTGCTTGGTCCTTCTGGGACCTCTAGTACCTTTTTGTCAGTTTGTCTTTTTGTGTTCTGCAACAACTTCTCTGCTTAGGAGGTGTCCCATTTTTTGTCCTTAGTTCTTTTAGGGACCCCTCCCCTTATGCTATAGGTCTTCGTTCAGACTAGCCGAGGACTTAGGCATTTCTGTTCACTAGGAACAGTCAGCCCACTACATCGTAGGAATTCAGCTTTGTCTTACTGTAGGGACAGCTTTCCTCTATCTTTCCTTAGTACTTGTTGCAGATCATAACAGTAAGTCCAGCCCAAAAAACTAAAAGGAAAGAAATTCGAGGATCAGTCTGGTTTCCATCCAGGATTTGGCTCAACGCTTGCAGGGATTGTCTCTGGAGGTGGCCGAGCTACAGCAACACGTGAGTAGTAGAGATGAGCTTTGTTCGACTCGAACTGTTCGCCAATCTCAAATTCGAGCTGTTTTGGGCGGTGTTCGAGCCATTCGGCAATACAAACGATTTGAAAAAAATGTGGCTGTTCGAGGTTATGTTCGATAACTGTTCGTGCACCAAAATCATAACTGGATTTTTTCTCAGTAATGCTGAAAATTAATGTTAATACGCAGTTTGAGTGTACAGTGGGGCGGAGGGAGGGGCAGGGGATGGATCTCTGCAGGAACAATGAAGATCTCCTTTTTTTTTTCTCTTTCCCGCATTTACAGTGGGGAGGTGCAGTCTGTCAGCCTATCAGCAGCGCACACACGGAGCGAAGTGCTTTTTTTCACACAAGCAAGGGCATGTGTCATTGGCAGTGTATGCCACATGTCCTTGCCCTATAAGACCCAGCCATTTTCCCCATCGCCACCATTTTCTCACTGCTGCAGCTGCGTGTTAGACGGCACCGCTGTTGCTGTGTGCGCTATACCTTGTTAATTTAAAGCCAATTTTCGCACAAATCTACAGATAGCTTGGGAGTAGGGAATAGTTGTGATTGCAGTCCTTTTAAGGACTAGTTTACAGCATTTCCTACAACTTTTAACAGGCAGGTCTGTGCTCTTAAATAGATTGGTTGGGAGTAAAGACTAATTGTAATTGCAGTCCTTTTCAGGACTAAGTTAGATCAGTTCCTATCAGTTTTTGCCAGGCAGGTCTGTGCCAGTGCTGTCCAAGTTTTTTTCACAGCATTTGGCTAAATCTAGCAAAGCTAATCCTTTTTGGCCTATTGCAGAGTGTGTTAGTCAGTGGAGTAGCCTATCTGTGTTGCAAGCTATACCACCTGTGTATAGAATACCAATTTTTTTACTGCACCTAGTGAAGTAAAACCTTTTGGGCATAGCATCATTCTATTAGTCCATCTATACTGACCTCCATCAGGTTGCAAATTGAATATAATTTTTATCTGCATCTAGCTCTTAAAAAATATTTGGCCTTCTAGCAGTGTGTGGGACTTGTTCTATTAGTCCATCTATACTGACATCCATCAGGTTGCAAATTGAATATAATTTTTTTGTGCATCTAGCTCTCAAAAAATATTTGGCCTTCTAGCAGTGTGTGGGACTTGTTCTATTAGTCCATCTATACTGACCTCCATCAGGTTGCAAATTGAATATCATTTTTTTCTGCATCTAGCTCTGAAAAAATATTTGGCCTTCTAGCAGTGTGTGGGACTTGTTCTATTAGTCCTTCTATACTGACCTCCATCAGGTTGCAAATTAAAAATAATTTTTATCTGCATCTAGCTCTGAAAAAATATTTGGCCTTCTAGCAGTGTGTGGGACTTGTTCTATTAGTCCATCTATACTGACCTCCATCAGGTTGCAAATTAAAAATAATTTTTATCTGCATCTAGCTCTGAAAAAATATTTGGCCTTCTAGCAGTGTGTGGGACTTGTTCTATTAGTCCATCTATACTGACCTCCATCAGGTTGCAAATTGAATATAATTTTTTTCTGCATCTAGCTCTGAAAAAATATTTGGCCTTCTAGCAGTGTGTGGGACTTGTTCTATTAGTTCATCTATACTGACCTCCATAAGGTTGCAAATTGAATATAATTTTTTTCTGCATCTAGCTCTGAAAAAATATTTGGCCTTCTAGCAGTGTGTGGAACTTGTTCTATTAGTCCATCTATACTGACCTCCATCAGGTTGCAAATTAAAAATAATTTTTATCTGCATCTAGCTCTGAAAAAATATTTGGGCTTCTAGCAGTGTGTGGGACTTGTTCTATTAGTCCATCTATACTGACCTCCATCAGGTTGCAAATTGAATATAATTTTTTTCTGCATCTAACCCAGACAATAGTTTTGGCCTAATAACACAGTCTGGCCACTCAGCTCTGCTCGGTTCCCATCCATTGTTTTTTTGTGCAAACAACTCCAGAGTTGTGAATTAGTTAACCACCAAAATGAGTGGAAAAGGGCCTGCTGCTGGTGGAAAGGGGAATAGGCGTGTTGGGAAGGGGAAAAAAGGTTGTGTCCGTGGGCTAGGTGTTAAAGCAACAGTAACATCTGCAGAAGAAAGACCATCTTTCAGCCAAACTAAAATGTCTACTTCTTTTAGCGGACAATGTGATAAGATCCCTTTCTTACGGCCACGCCAATTGCTACAAATTCCAGATGAGACACAAAAACAGCAGGTGCTTCAACGGATATCAAGTGCTCCTTTAAGTGGGCTCTCCTCCACATCAACTTCAACATCACAAATACTCCAGTCCTCAGAGGTGTCACCCCAATCGCACTTGCTTCCTCACAGCTCCCAAATCTCCAGCTGCCCATCTGAGTATGAGGTAGAACAGATGGTTGAGTCTGCAGAGCTGTTTACTCATACTATAGCCTGGGAAACAGAAGTCGGCTCCAGCGCTTCTGTGAATCCAGACGAGGAAGGTTCTGACCATAACGTAGACCCTCATTCCCAAACTGTAACTCCTGTTGGTGGAGACAATGAGGAAGACGATGATGAGACTCAAATACCTGATTGGAGCGACAACTTTAGTTTTTTGTCAGGGCAGGAACAGGTTGGCTCTGAGGACGACGGGTGTGATAACACACAGGGTGATGATGATGAGGTTGGAGATCCCACTTACTGTCAACCCACAGTCAGCCAAGAGATGAGGTCAGCAGAGGAGGTGGAGGAGGATGCTAGTGACGACGAGGTCAGGTTGCGCCTTCCTGGACAGAGACGTAGTACTGGAAGCATGTCAACAACTGCATCCTCAAACACAACTCTGCCTCTGACCACAAGTCGTGGTGGCTCTTCAGGTCGCATGGGTGCTAAGCCTTGCATAGCCTGGGCATTTTTTCAGATCGATAAAGATGACCCAACTCGTGTTATCTGTAACATTTGTCAACAAAAGCTAAGTAGAGGCCAAAAAATACATAGTTTGAGTACTTCATGCATGAACCGGCACATGGACATGAAGCATAAGTTGCAGTGGGAAGCTCACTGTGCTACAATGCGGCCTAGCCGGCCGGGCCAACCACCGTCTGCCCCATCTTGTGCATCTGCGGCCTCTTCATCCTCTGTGACTGGGGGGACAGCAGTCACACCTGTTTTGGGACGCAGACCTGCCACCTGTTTACCCGCAACAGCCAGCGTGATTGGCAGGTCATCATTTTCTTTGGAGGTGGTAACACCAGCTGGTGTCGAGCGCTGTCCGACATCGATAGCACCACCTTTGGATCAAGGCAACCTAACATATCCGCCTGCATCTTCCTCACAGACCGGCAGTTTGCCGGGGACACCCTTATCAACCCTGTCTAAGCACAACAGCCAGCCCTCGGTCCCTCAGATGTGGACAAGTAAAAGACCATTTCCTCCTAGCCATGAGAAAGCTAAGAGGTTGAATTTCACCATCTGCAAGCTCTTGGCTACAGAAATGCTGCCTTTCCGCCTGGTGGACACAGAGGATTTTCGAGACCTTATGTCCGTCGCAGTGCCCCGGTACCAGATGCCCAGTCGGCACTGCTTCTCAAAGAAAGGTGTGCCTGCGCTCCACCAGCATGTCGCACACAACATCACCGCTTCTTTGAGAAACTCTGTGCGACAGGGTACCTTTCACGACAGACACTTGGACGAATAGGCATGGACAGGGGCGTTACATGTCACTGACTGGGCACTGGGTAACTATGGTGACAGCAGGACAAGGGGCTGCTGTCCAAGTCTTGCCGTCCCCACGAGTTGTGCGTCAATCCTCTTTATCTCAAAGTTCCTCCACTGCTTCTGCCTCCTCAACCACCTCTCGGTCCTCCACCTGCACCAAAAGCCTGTCTGTTCATGCCACAAGCTTTCTAACTGCGCAGAAGGGATCCTGCACACTTCCTTACTATGCTGGCAGTAGGGCTCAATGTCATCAGGCGGTTTTTACTTTGAAATGTCTGGGGAATGTGAGTCACACAGCTGAGGAGTTGTGGTCAGCTCTGGAGAACCAATTTCATGAATGGTTGTCTCCACTGGACCTGAAACCAGGGAAGGCCGTGTGCAACAATGCTGCAAACCTGGGTGCGGCCCTTCGCCGGGGCAATGTCACACACGTGCCTTGTATGGCTCACGTGTTGAACCTGGTTGTCCAGCAATTTTTAGCCCACTATCCCGGACTAGATGGCCTTCTGCAGAGGGCACGGTCACTGTGTGCTCACTTCCGCCGTTCGCATCCCGCAGCTCAGCGACTTACATCTCATTCTCTACAGAAGTCATTGGGCCTGCCACTTCACCGGCTAAAATGCGATGTGCCTACCCGGTGGAATTCAACTCTGCACATGTTGCAGCGACTGTGGCAGCACCGACAAGCCCTGGTGCAATACGTTCTGATGTATAGCCTGGGCCAACGAGATCCAGAGGTGGGGCAAATCACGCTGGAGGAGTGGTCTCAGATCAGGGACCTATGCACCCTTCTGCACAGTTTTGAAATGGCGACGAAGATGTTTAGTGCTGACGATGCCATTATCAGCATGACTATTCCGGTGATTTACATGCTGGAGCACATGTTAAACAGAATTCGGAGTCAGGTGGTGGCACAAGAGGAGGTGGAGGAAGTAGAGGAGGAGGAGTTGTATGCGGAAGGGCTAACATCTGCAAGGTCCAGACGGTCGGCAGCACCAAGGCGGCAGGCATGTGAGGGTGGGGGAGATGGTTTTACCAGGGCGCATGGTAGCAGCCAAACTAGTGAGGAAGGTGCAGGAGCCCAGGAAGAAGTGGAGGACGAACTGATGGAAGACTCATCAGATGAGGGAGACCTTGATCACATTTCTGTTGTGCGAGGTTGGGGGGAGAGGACAGAGGAAGGAAGCATGATTGTTACCTCGCCACCAACACAACAGGGACTTGGTGCTCCTGGATGCGCAACACACATGAGTGCCTTCTTGCTGCACTACCTGCAACATGACCCTCGAATTGTGAGAATTAGAAATAATCCTGACTACTGGGTTGCCACACTGTTAGATCCCCGGTACAGAAGTAAATTTGCAGAAATTATTCCTGCAATAGAAAGGGATGCACGCATGCAGGAGTATTAGCAGAGACTGTTGCAGAATCTTACATGTGCTTTTCCACAAAACACCAGTGGTGCACGTAGTGAATCTCACAGTTCCAACTTGCCAACCGTGGGACCGTCGAGTGTTCAGCACTCAAACCGTAACAGAAACACAGTATCTGCTGGTAACATCAATTTTGCGGAATCATTTCACCACTTTTTTAGCCCATCCTTTGCAAGGCCACAGGAGACAAGAAGTCTGACACATAGTCAACGCCTAGAGACGATGGTACAGGAGTATCTCCAAGTAAACATTGAAGCCATGACTGTGTCACTGGACCCTTGCTCTTTTTGGGCTTCCAATCTGGATAAATGGCCGGAGCTCGCCACTTACGCCTTGGAGATCTTGTCATGCCCCACAGCCAGCGTTCTGTCTGAACGTGTGTTCAGCGCTGCTGGTGGTGTGCTGACAGATAAGCGCACGCGGCTCTCCACTGATAATGTAGACAGACTCACGTTCATAAAGATGAACAAATCATGGATCCGAAACGACTTTTCTACCCCTGTGTCATCCTGGGGAGAGTAAAAGCTTGATGATTGGTTAAAATCACCTCACCAACCATTTTAAGCTTTCAAATTACTAATCATGTTTATCTGTATCTTGGCTGGAAAATAATTTGAGCTTTGTAGCAGTGTGCATTACTGATTCTATTAGGCCATCTATACTAAATTCCACCAGATTTAAAATTACTAATCATGTTTATCTGTATCTTGGCTGGAAAATAATTTGGGCTTTGTAGCAGTGTGCAGTACTGATTCTATTAGGCCATCTATACTAAGCTCCACCAGATTTAAAATTAATAATAATTTTTAGCTGCATCTAGCCCGGAAAATAATTTTGGGGCTCCGAGATGCGCAAGACACATAAGTGCCTTCTTGCTGCACTACCTGCAGCATGACCCTCATATTGTCAGAATTCGAAGTAATCATGACTACTGGGTTGCCACACTCTTAGATAGCCCAAACTTTTCGATCAACCTTTTCATTTTAATAAAGACCAAAAAAATGGTCATTTTTGAAATTATAAGCATTAGCTTGTTATTAGAAACTGAAATCAAACAGTTTTCAACTCAAAACTTTATTCTAGGCTATGTTACATTTGCACATAGGACCCCTTGTTCGAAAGGAGCTTCTGAACTCTCTCGTCCATTGAATTTGTCAGGTTTTGGATGGTTTCTGCTTCAACTTTTTGCATGAGGACAGAATACCCTCCCAGAGCTGTTGCTTAGATGTGAACTGCCTCCCGCCATCATAGACACTCCTTTTGATGATGCTCCAGAGGTTCTGAATGGGGTAGAGGTCAGGGGAGCATGGGGGTCACACCATAAGTTTGTCCCCTTTTATGCCCATATCAGCCACAGATGCAGATGTGTTATGTGCAGCATGAGACGGTGCATTATCATGCATGAAAATGATGTTACTGTGGAATACACGGTTCTTCTTCTTGAACCATGGCAGGAAGTGCTGTTTGAGAAACTCCACATACATTATGGAGTTCATATTTACCCCTTCAGGGATCCTAAAGGGGCTGACAATCTCTCTCCCCATGATTCCAGTCCAAAACATTACTCCACCTCCTCCTTGTTGGCGCTGTAGCCGTGTTTGCGTGGGGTGTCCATCAACCAGCCATCCTCCACTCCATCCATCTGGACCATCGAGCGTTGCACGGCACTCATCCGTGAACAAAACAGTTTTGAAGTCAGTCTTCATGTATTGTTTGGCCCACTGGAGCCGTTTCTGCTTGTGTGCAGTGGATAGAGGAGGTCGACAGGATGGCGTACGCACAGCTGCAAACCTCTGAAGGACCCTGCATCTTGTTGTTCGGGGGACGTTGGAGGCACCAGCAGCTTCAAAAACTTGTCTGCTGCTATGACAAGGCTTTTTTGCCGCTGCTCTTTTAACCTGACGTAATTGCCTGTAGGAAAGAGTCCTCAATTTGCCCTTATCAGCACGCACACGTGTGTACTGTGAATCAGCTACATACTTCTTGATTGCCAAGACACTTCATCCTGATCATCGCACAATGTTGATTGTAGTCATGCCTTGACCTAAACACTCCACAATTTGTTGCTTCTCAGCAGCCGACACATCCTTTTTCTTTCCCATTTTGGCAGAAAATGTAGGCTGCTTAATAATGTGGGACAGCCTTCTTAAGTAGTCTTGACTTTCATTGGACACACCTGCCAAACAAATTAGCACAGGTGTCTGCAATTGCTTACAGTGGTATAAAGAGCCCTGACACACATCACCATCAATGAGTTTAACTGACAAACAAACAAATTCTTCCCTTATCACTCCTAAGCACTTTTTGCATAATAATTTGGAACACAGTGTACATGTGCTTTTCCACAAAACACCAGTGGTTCACGTAGTGAATCTTACAGTTCTAACTTGCCAACCGTTGTCTGTATGGAGTTGTTCAATAAAGGGCCCAAAATTAAGATAATATAGACGGGAGAGGTCTCTATGAATAGGAATTCCTAAGTATTTGATACCCTGTGAGGGCCAGGCAAAGGGAAAGTTGGACTGGATGGAATCCTGTATGGATTTGGGGAGGGAGACATCGAGGGCCTCAGACTTCGCTGCATTGATTTTAAAATTTGACCATGTAACAAAGTGATCTATTTCAGCCATAACAGCAGGGATGGATATATGTGATTGAGTGATATATACTAGGACATCATCAGCAAATAGAGAGCACTTGTACTCGGTGCCTCCCACCTCAATACACCTAATATTGGGGTTATGGCGAATTGATGAGAGCAGGTGCTCCATCACTAGGATGTATAAGAGAGGGGACAGAGGACATCCCTGCCTTGTCCCATTGGTGATTATGAAAGGTGATGAAAATGTTCTGACGCGCACCCTGGGCCTTGAGACACCCGGAGCCGGACCCTTTTTGGTGGATGTTGGTGGTTGTAGTCTCCGTGGCGGTGACCCGGTTCCGTGGTTCAGGGCGGTCAAACCAGTGGAGGAACTATTTATGTGGTTTTGATGTTTAAATGTCCGACTACGCCACCCGTGGATTGCGGTCAGAGTGAACCGTCGCTGCAGGGCAGACCGCTGAGGCTGGTGTTGTGGGTGCAGCAGAGCGTAGCATAACTCCCCACGGGAGGAGTATAGCCTCAGGGCAGTGTATGCGGAGGATAGGGGTGATGGTGCAGGGCAGCAGCAGTAACGACACGGAGTCAGTGATGCAGTCCAGGGCCATTACTCACAGTTGACCCTATGTGGTGCCTTCCTAGCAGGTGTAGCGAGGGGCTGCGCCACATAAAATGTCACAGCCTCCGGTTTCTAGCTGAGGGTCATTTCCCGCCTCCACTAGTTTCGGGGACCAGTCTCCCCCTTTGGCCTGACCCCTCCACGCAGGTGGATTCGGGCGTCCGGTGGCGACTCGCCCGTCCTCACCCCTGGGATCCCTTTGTTCCTCGTTCCTGGAGCCTTCTCCGCTCCTCTTCCTTCTTTCTCCCTCTTCCAGGCCTGGGCCTCTGTTACTAGGCCCGCTTCCGGAGCAGAGCTCATGCAGAGCCCCTGCTCCCTGTCACTTCTGCTCAGACTTCTCTGCACTGAACTAAGATGGTGCCCACCTTTTATACTCCCTTCTCAATGCACCCAGGAACTGCTTCCTCCCTGCTCCTGCACTACAGGGTTCCCCTTCCTCAGTGTCCCTCCCCCCACTCCAGCCAGTGAAAAGGACTGTCGTGCCCATCTCAGGGGCATATTGGTCGCCCTGCCCCACGGCAATGTGGTGTAATGCATGCAGGTGTCGGGTCCTGATCCACACTCCATCCTTACCTGAGAGTGAGATATCACACCTCTGGGTGAGGTGCAATACGTCTGTAGCAACCGAGCCCTCAGGGTGCTACAGTTCCATTTATCTTCAGCCTAGGTGACGTATTGCGATACAGGGCCGTGATTTTGGCTATAAAATGGTCCCCTAGACCCCTACCCCAAGCTTTTTAAGAGAATAATATATGGCGTGCCAGGAGACTCTATGGAATGCTTTCTCAGCATCCAACGAGAGTATCTAATTACAAATTTTTAACTGCATCTATCCCAGGAAATACTTTGTGCCTAGTAGCAGTGTATGCTAGTCAGCGGATTATCCCGGCTGTTAAGCAAGCTACACCACCTGTAGTTTGGACACTCAATTTTTTCAAAGGAAATGCTTCGGGATCACAGGATACTCAGTGAAGAGCATCAGGAGGCACCCCAAGGCATAGGGGCTGGGACTGGCGGTAGGACACCTTGCGGTGGACAGCTGAGCTCGATCTTTATAAAAGCTTTTTAACTGCAGCAGCTTTAGTGGACGCTACTGGAGCTGGAATTACGCTATTGCTGGCATGAGACTTGCCCTCCAATAGATCCTTGTAAAAAAGGATTTAAAGTGTATTCATTAAAATTAGAGAGACAATTTAAATTAAAAAGCTTAGAGCTGCCTCCACCACAGGGGGGCTCGCTCGACCCACCAGCGGACAGGCACCAGTATTGGGAGAGGGGGGCTGGCCGTCATGGTCCACCGCGGCTCTGGTACAAACCCGGCGACACAGAGGTGGCACGGGCAGGAACGGACTGGCCGTGTCGGCTTCTCACTTTTTGGATTTTAGAAGGCCATGACATGCCTATATCTGTGTCTCCCCCTCCTTTTACTCCTCCACCTCTTTTCTTTTCGCATGACTATATGTACTTGTCACTTTTCCATGTGTTAGTTATGTATTCTGAGCAGTTTGTCAGCTTTTGGACACCTTTGAAGGTGTTTTCTATGTGTTTCTATGTGTTTTTGTTCGCCTGCCATTGGTTTTAACGGTGTTCGAAGGTGTTCGACGAACAGTTCGGCGAACACACGGCTGTTCGACGAACCGAACCGAACTCGAACACTACGGGGGTGGCTCAACACTAGTGAGTAGCTGTTCTGGAGCTCATTTTGTGGAACCCAAGGTAGGACTGCCTGATGTTTTTTATGGTAAACAGCAAGCTTTTTTTTTCTTTAAAAATGCTTGTTTGTTAGATTTTCATTTGAGACCAAGGTCCTCTGGGAATGAATCACAGCGCATTGGTTTTATTATGTCACTTTTACGCAATGAACCACAGGGGTGGGCCTTTTCTCTCCAACCTAATGATCCGTGTTTACGGTCTGTAGAAGAATTTTTTTCTGCTATGGGGCTATTATATGATGATTCTGATAGAATCTCATCTGCAGAGGCAGAACTCGGGCGTTTGAATCAGGGGTCAGGTGATGTTGAAAATTATTGCACACACTTCAGGAGATGGGCTCCAGAAGTCAAATGGAATGATCCTGCGCTTAAATGTTTATTTCTTGCTGGTCTGAGTGAAAGAGTTAAGGATCTGCTAATTGCATTCCCCGCACCTGAGACTCTGCAGGATGCCATGCAATTAGCTGTTCAAATGGACAGGAGACTGAGGTCCAGGGTGAATATGGTAAAGACTCCTGTAATGTCAGGTCCTAGTCCCCAGAAAATCTGCTCTGACGGCGGAGAACCGATGGAGGTTGGGGCAATGTCACTTCGCTCTCAGAAAAGAGACCGGAGGTTCGCCGAGGGATTGTGTCTTTATTGTGGTAAAGCTGACCATTTGATTAAGTATTGTGAGCTTCGATTAAGTAAAGAAAGAAAAAAAGTCAGTTACGCCCGTATAGCTTGTTTACGCTCTGCAGGAGTATTTCTTTCTGGGAGTACTACTTTGCAGGAAAATTTGATTGAATTTCAGGTATTTGTGGATTGTGGTTCAACACTTAATGTGATTGATAAAGGGTTTTTGGAAAACCTTAAATTGAAATCTAAACCTTTGTCATCACCTATTTCTGTGATTGCAATTGATCACACTCCCTTGAAATGTATTACTCACAAGGTTGCTGCATTTCCCCTCACTATCAATGGAGTTTACCAAGAAATTTTGGACTTGGTTGTATTAGATAATTTACCCTCTCCGGTCGTTTTAGGTTTGCCTTGGTTAAAACTGCACAATCCTTTACTGGACTGGTCTACTAATGTGATTAAGTCTTGGAGTCCAAAGTGCTATGATAAATGTTGTAATGGTCGCATTGCGGCTGTGGAAAAAGGGGAATTACCTGTACCTATTCAAGATTTTTGGAGGGTTTTTTCAGAGGAGGAGTCGCAAGTTTTACCTCCTCATAGCGATTATGATTGCACCATTGAGTTTGTTCCTGAAGCTACTCTTCCCAAGAGTCGCTTGTTTAATCTGACTATTCCTGAAAGAAAGGCCTTGGAGGAGTACATACAGACTAGCCTGGCTACTGGTCACATTAGACCTTCTAAGTCGCCTGTGGCAGTTGGATTTTTCTTTGTTAAAAAAAAGGACGGGGGTTTACGTCCATGTCTGGATTTTCGTGAAATTAATCAGATTACCGTACGCAATTCCTACCCATTGCCGTTAATTCCTGACTTGTTTAACCAGTTGGTGGGGACCAAGTGGTTCTCTAAAATTGATCTCCTGGGGGCATACAATTTGTTACGAGTGAAGGAGGGTGATGAATGGAAAACTGCTTTTAACACTCCGGTAGGTCATTTTGAGAATCTGGTGATGCCTTTTGGTCTTACCAATGCACCTGCATTTTTTCAGAACCTTATTAATGACATCCTGAGACCTTTGATTGGTAAGAATGTGGTTGTGTATTTGGATGCCATTTTGATTTATTCACCAGATTTAGAGTCCCATTGGCAGAGTGTACGTGAAGTTTTGCAGTTATAGAGTGATAATTCACTCTTTGCTAAGCTGGAGAAATGTGAGTTCGCTGTGCAGAAAATTCGTTTTTTGGGCTACATTGTCTCCAGCGAGGGCTTTGAGATGGACCCGGTGAAGGTTCAGGCTGTGCAGGAATGGCCTAGGCCTAATGGTTTGAAATCTATACAGAGATTTTGGGGTTTTGCCAATTATTACAGGAAATTCATTAAGAATTTTTCTATAATTGTTAAGCCTCTGACCGATCTCACCAGGAAAGGTGCAAATACGGTCCAGTGGACTACTGAGGCCATTGAAGCGTTTGAGTATCTCAAAGAGAGGTTCAGTTCTGCCCCTATCATTATGCAGCCTGATGAGACCAAGCCTTTTTTGGTCGAGGTCGATGCTTCATCGGTGGGGGTCGGAGCAGTTTTGTATCAGGAGAACAGGGATGGAGTACATCCTTGTGCCTTCTTTTCAAAAATTTTTTCGGAAACCAAACTGAATTTTGATGTTGGGAATCAGGAGTTGCTGGCTATTAAACTTGCGTTTGAACATTGGCGTCATTTTTTGGAAGGCGCTAGATTTGCTATTCAGGTTTTTACAGATCATAAGAATTTGATCTATCTGGATGCTGCCAAACGCTTGAATGCCCGTCAAGCTAGGTGGGCACTTTTTTTTTCTCGGTTTCATTTTTCTGTTACCTATATCCCTGGTACTAAGAATGTTAAAGCCGATGCTTTATCTCGCAGCTTCTCTCCTATGGTCGTTGCCGAGGAGGAGGAGAGCATTTTACAGAAAGGAGGTGTGGTGGCGGCATTGGACTCCGTTTTGGAAAATGGGATTCTGAAAGCTCAAGATGATGCTCCATCTAACACTCCCCATGGGAGGTTGTTCGTGCCTAGAGCCTTTAGGTGAGATTTGTTTGTGGAGTGCCATGAGTCTTGGTTGGCATCCAGGAATTTCAGAGACTAAGAGACATATATGTCACAGTTTTCGGTGGCCTGGATGGCAGAAGAAAGTCATCAAGTGGGTGCGTCAATGTACTGTGTGTGCTAGGTCAAAGGCTTCACATACTCCTGCTGCGGGGTTGCTTTGCCCTCTGGAGGCTCCTAGTGCGCCTTGGACGCATCTCACAATGGATTTTATTACTGATCTTCCTGTGTCCGAGGGTTTTACAGTCATCTGGGTGGTCATGGACCGTTTTAGTAAGATGTGTCATTTGGTTCCATTCATTAAGTTGCCCTGCGCCAAGACACTCGCTAAGGCGTTTGTTAAGGAGATTGTCAAGCTCCATGGCATTCCCACGGATATTGTTTCTGATAGAGGACCTCAGTTTGTGGCTCGCTTTTGGCGTGCTTTTTGTGACAGGTTGGGAGTCCATTTGTCATTTTCGTCTGGTTATCATCCTGAGTCTAATGGACAGACTGAAAGAAAGAACCAGGATGTTGAACAGTTTTTGCGTTGTTTTGTGGCGGACAATCAAGAGGTGTGGTCTGAGTTTCTGCCTCTCGCAGAATTTGCTCTCAACAATCATACATCCTCCTCTGCTGGGTGTTCTCCTTTTTTTTTGTTGTACTGGGAGACATCCGTCTTTTGGTTCGTTCTCCAAATTTGCGGTGGGCGGTGCTGGAGGAGGAGAATTTTTA
Organism: Phyllobates terribilis; assembly: GCF_046119375.1. Lineage (NCBI taxonomy): Eukaryota > Metazoa > Chordata > Amphibia > Anura > Dendrobatidae > Phyllobates > Phyllobates terribilis. The sequence goes on along the minus strand of NW_027362762.1, from coordinate 119,255,858 downwards.
CGGTGATTTGGAGGGAGTTTGGACTAATGTACGTTGCAACCTTTAAGAGGCTAACAAGAAGTCCAAGAAGTATTTTGACAGGAAACGTAAGGAAGTTTTGTTTACTGTGGGTGACATGGTTTGCTTGTCCTCAAAGAACCTGCAGTTGTGGATTCCCTCTAAAAAACTGGGTCCTAAGTTTGTGGGTCCATTTAAAGTGCTTCAGGTTGTTAACCCATCTGCTGTTAGGTTGGATGTCCCTACTTCCTGGAAGATTAATCCTGTGTTTCATGTTTCCTTGTTGAAAAAGGCTGATGTATCAGATAGGGACGCCACTGTCACAGTTCCTCCTGTGGTGGAAGACGGCGAATATGAAATTTCTCGTATCTTGAATTCTAGATGGCATAGAGGGAGATTACAGTATCTTGTCTCCTGGAAGGGTTTCGGTCCCGAAGACAACTCCTGGGTAAGGACGGATGAGGTCTCTGCTCCTAGGCTTGTTAAAGCTTTCCACAAGAGGTTTCCGGATAGGCCGGGGCCTGGAGGATCCGGAGGATCCTCATAAAAGAGGGGGTACTGTTAGAACCCTCCTGTTTGTTTTTTCCATCTTGTGTTTTGCGGTCACGTGACCATCTGCCTTTATATTCCAGCTCCGCCCTTTTGGCTGTGCTGGACTTCAGTGTTTGACTGTTTCTCTAGTCAGGTGCTTCGGTGCCTTTCTCTGTCAGCTCGCTTGGTCCTTCTGGGACCTCTAGTACCTTTTTGTCAGTTTGTTTTTTTGTGTTCTTCAACAACTTCTCTGTTTAGGAGGTGTCCCATTTTTTGTCCCAGTCCTTAGTTCTTTTAGGGACCCCTCCCCTTATGCTGTAGGTCTTCGTTCAGACTAGCTGAGGACTTAGGCGGGTCTGTTCGCTAGGAACAGTCAGCCCGCTACATCGTAGGGATTCAGCTTTGTCTTACTGTAGGGACAGCTTTCCTCTATATTTCCTTAGTACTCGTTGCAGATCATAACAGTGGGGACCACAGACCACATCTCAATACCAATGTTTCTGGCTGATGTTTTAGTTACTTTTGAATGTTGGTTGTGCTTGTGGTAGCATGAGACGGACTCTACAACCCACAGAAGTTGCTCAGGTAGTGCAGCTCATCCAGGATGGCACATAAATGAGAGCTGTGGCAAGAAGGTTTGCTGTGTCTGTCAGCGTAGTGTCCAGAGGCTGGAGGCAATACCAAGAGACAGTCCAGTACACCAGGAGATGTGAAAGGGGCTGTAGGAGGGCAACAACCCAGCAGCAGGACCACTACCTCCACCTTTGTGCAAGGAGGAACAGGAGGAGCACTGCCAGAGCCCTGCAAAATGACCTCCAGCAGGCCACAAATGTGCATGTGTCTGCACAAATGGTTAGAAACCGACTCCATGATGGTGGTATGAGGGCCCTACGTCCACAGATGGGGGTTGTGCTCACAGCCTAACACCATGCAGGACGCTTTGCATTTGCCACAGAACACCAGGATTGGCAAAGTCGCCACTGGCGCCCTGGGTTCTTCACAGATGAAAGCAGGTTCACACTGAGCACATGTGAAAGACGTGACAGAGTCTGGAGACGCTGTGGAGAGCGATCTGCTGCCTGAAACATCCTTCAGCATGAACGGTTTGGCAGTGGGTCAGTAATGGTGTGGGGTGGCATTTCTTTGGAGGGCCGCACGGCTCTCCATGTGCTCGCCAGAGGTAGCCTGACTGCCATTAGGTACCAAGATGAGATCCTCAGACCCCTTGTGAGACCATATGCTGGTGCGGTTGGCCCTGCGTTCCGCCTAATGCATGACAATGCCAGACCTCATGTGGCTGGAGTGTGTCAGCGGTTTCTGCAAGATGAAGGCATTGAAGCTATGGACGGGCCTGCCCATTCCCCAGACCTGAATCCGATTGAGCACATATTGGACATCATGTCTCGCTCCATCCACCAATGTCACGTTGCACCACTGACTGTCCAGGAGTTGGCGGATGCTTTAGTCCAGGTCTGGGAGGAGATCCCACAGGAGACCGTCCACAACCTCATCAGGAGCAAGCCAAGGCATTGTAGGGAGGTCATACAGGCACGTGGAGGCCTCACATAATACTGAGCCTCATTTTGACTTGTTTTAAGGACATTACATCAAAGTTGGATCTGTTATGTTCTGCTACCAGAGCTAAGGAAAGAGAGGAGATCTGTCCCTACGATAGAACTCAGCTTAATCCCTACGATGTAACAGGGGACCTGATCCTGCGATCAGACCTGCTAAAGTCCTAAGCTAGTCTGTACGGAGACCTATAGATGTGGGGAAGGAATCCCTACAAGTACTAAGGACTGGGAGGAATATGGGACACCTCCTAACAGAAATAGTAGCAGACAGACGAACAAACAAAATATATAGAACATAGAGGTCAGTAGACCAAGCAAGCTAACAGAGCAAGACACAGAGCACAGGCTAGCTAGAAAGTAGATATACAATGAAGTCCAGCAAAGCCAGAAGGGCGGAGCAGGATTAAATAGGCCAACAAGGTCATGTGACCAGCAAAGGAAAAAAAACCTAAGAGCAAGGTTCTAACAGTACCCCCCCTTCTAAGAGGATCCTCCGGATCCCCTAGGACCAGGCTTATCAGGAAATCTCCTGTGAAACGCTCTGATAAGTCTGGACGCGGAAACATCATCCGACCTCACCCAAGAGTTATCCTCGGGACCGAAACCTTTCCAGGCCACAAGATACTGCAAACTACCTCTATACCGTCTAGAGTTAAGGATGCGAGAAATTTCATATTCCCCGTCCTCCACCACCGGAGGAACAGAGGCAGAGGCGTCACAATCCGATACAACAGCTTTTTTCAACAGAGAGACATGAAATACCGGATTAATTCTCCAGGAGGTAGGAACCTCCAACCTAACAGCAGATTGGTTGACAACCTGAAGCACCTTAAAGGGCCCTACAAACTTGGGACCCAATTTCTTAGAAGGAATCCTCAACCGCAGATTCCTAGAGGACAACCAAACCATGTCACCAACAGCGAACAAAACCTCCTGTCGTTTCCTATCAAAGTAGTCCTTAGATTTTCTGTTGGCCTCCTGAAGATTACCACGCACATCCGTCCAAACTCTCTCCAAATCACCGGAAAAATTCTCCTCCTCAGGCACGGCAGATCCCAACTTGGAGAACGACCCAAACGACGGATGTCTCCCAGAACAACAAAAAAAAGGCGAACAACCAGCAGAAGAAGATGTATGATTGTTCAGAGCAAATTCAGCAAGTGGCAGAAACTCAGACCACCCCTCTTGATTGTCTGCCACAAAACAACGCAAGAACTGCTCAACATCCTGGTTTTTCCTTTCTGTCTGGCCATTAGATTCAGGATGATATCCGGACGAGAACGATAAATGAACTCCCAACCTGTCACAAAAGGCACGCCAAAAACGAGCCACGAACTGAGGACCCCTATCAGAAACAATGTCAGTAGGAACGCCATGAAGTCTGACAATTTCCTTGACAAAGGCCTTAGCGAGAGTTTTAGCGCAGGGCAGTTTGACAAAGGGAACCAAGTGACACATCTTGCTAAAACGGTCCACGACCACCCAGATGACAGTAAAACCCTCAGAGGGGGGAAGGTCAGTTATAAAGTCCATAGCCAAATGTGTCCAAGGAGCACTGGGAACCTCCAAAGGACAAAGCAACCCCGCAGCAGGAGTATGTGAGGACTTAGATCTAGCACATATAGTACATTGACGCACCCACTTAATGACTTCCTTCTGCCATCCAGGCCACCAAAAACTGCGACCCACCAGTCTCTTGGTCTCAGAGATTCCGGGATGACCTGCCAACCGAGATTCGTGACACTCAACAAACAAATCTCTCCTAAAGGTCCCAGGCACAAACAACCTCCCATGAGGAGTGTTAGAAGGGGCATTCTCCTGTGCTTTAAGAATCTCATTTTCCAAAACGGAGTCCAAAGCAGCTATCACAACACCTTCTTGTAAAATGTTCTCCTCTTTCTCAGCACCGACTATGGGAGAAAAACTGCGAGACAAGGCATCCGCCTTAACATTCTTAGTACCAGGGATGTAAGTAACGGAGAAATTAAACCGCGAGAAAAACAGTGCCCACCTAGCCTGACGGGCATTCAGGCGCTTGGCAGCATCAAGATATATCAGATTTTTATGATCCGTAAGAACCTGAACGGGAAATTCCGCACCTTCCAAGAAGTGGCGCCAGTGTTCAAATGCGAGTTTAATAGCCAATAATTCCCGATTACCAATATCGTAATTCAGTTCAGTCTCCGAAAATTTTTTTGAAAAAAAGGCACAGGGATGTAATCCATCCCCGTTATCCTGAGACAATACTGCGCCAACCCCCACAGAGGAAGCATCAACCTCAACCAAAAACGGCCTAGTCACATCAGGCTGCATAAGGATGGGAGCAGAGGTGAACCTCTCCTTGAGATACACAAAAGCTTCAATGGCCTCAGAAGACCACTGAACCGTATCAGCACCTTTCCTGGTGAGATCAGTCAGAGGTTTGACAATACTAGAAAAAATTTTTATGAATTTTCTGTAGTAATTGGCGAAACCCAAAAACCTCTGTATCGATTTCAAACCAATAGGCCTAGGCCATTCCTGCACAGCCTGAACCTTAACCGGATCCATCTCAAAACCTTTGCTGGAGATAATGTAGCCCAAAAAACTAATTCTCTGTACAGCGAACTCACATTTCTCCAGCTTAGCAAAAAGCGAATTGTCCATTAATAACTGTAATACCTCACGCACGCTCCGCCAATGAGACTCCAGATCCGGCGAATAAATCAAAATGTCATCCAAATACACAACCACATTTTTGCCGATCAAAGGTCTAAGGATGTCATTAATCAGATTCTGAAAAAATGCAGGAGCATTATTAAGACCAAAAGGCATAACCAGATTCTCAAAATGACCCACAGGAGTGTTAAAAGCAGTCTTCCATTCGTCATCCTCCTTCATGCGCAACAGATTGTATGCCCCCTTAAGGTCAATTTTAGAGAACCACTTGGCCCCCATTAACTGGTTAAACAGATCAGGAATCAATGGCAGTGGGTAAGGATTGCGTACAGTAATTTTGTTAATCTCACGAAAATCCAGACCGGCGGCCAAACTTGTCTGTATGTATTCCTCCAAAGCCTTCCTCTCAGGAATAGTAAGGTTAAATAAACGACTTTTAGGAAGAGTCGCTCCAGGGACAAATTCAATAGAACAATCATAGTCTCTATGGGGAGGCAAAACCTGCGATTCCTTCTCAGAAAAAACTCTCCAAAAATCCTGAATAGGAACAGGCAATTCTCCCCTATCCAAAGCTGCAATACGCCCGTTACAACACTTGTCATAACATTTATGGCTCCAGGATTTAATTTCACTGGTAGACCAATCCAGTACAGGATTGTGAAATTTTAACCAGGGCAATCCCAATATTACTGGAGAAGGCAAGTTATTCAACACTACCAAATCCAATTTCTCATGGTGAACACCATTAATAGTGAGAGGAAATTCACAGACCTTGAGAGTAATATTCTTCAAAGGGGAACCATCCACAGAAACCACAGCAATGGGGGATGATAAAGGTTCAGGTTTTAAATTGAGTCTTTCCACGAATCCCCCATCAATTACATTCAGAGTAGACCCGCAATCAACAAACACCCAAAATTCCATTAATTTTTTCTGAGCAATCGTACAAGCAGCTAAAAATATACCCTTGGAATTTAAACAGGCAATACGGGCGTGACTGACCATTTTTTTTTCTTTCTTCATACGAAGCTCACAGCCTTTAATCAAATGACCAGATTTTCCGCAATAGAAACACAAGCCTTCAGAAAATCGACGGTCTTTTTCTTGAGAGCGAGGTGCCACCGATCCAATCTCCATCGGTTCACCACTGTTAGTACACACATTCTCATAACCAGAAACTGACATAGCAGAGGATTTGCTCTCATTAACCCTAGCACGCAGTCTCCTATCCACCCGTATAGCTAATTGCATAGCCTGTTGCAAATCTTCAGGTGTAGGATAAGCAATTAGCAGGTCTTTAACCCTTTCACTGAGCCCAGCAAGAAATAGACTTTTCAGAGCAGAATCGTTCCACCCTGTTTGAGTAGACCAACGACGGAAATGAGTACAATATTTTTCCACATTACCTGATCCCTGTTTTAAACGTCTCAACTCAGTCTCAGCTGATGCGACACGGTCAGGATCATCATATAATAGTCCCAAAGCAGAAAAAAAACTATCCACTGATCTGAAGCATGTATCACTAGGTTGCAAAGAAAAGGCCCACTCCTGAGGCTCTTTGCGCAAAAGTGACATTATGAACCCTACGCGCTGGGATTCATCCCCAGAGGACTTAGGTCTCAAACGAAAATACAATAAGCAAGCATTTTTGAATGAAAAAAATTCTCGGTGTTCACCAAAAAATAAATCCGGCAAACATACCTTAGGCTCCAAGAAATGTGCTCCAGGACAGTTACTCACGTGCTGACGGAGCTCGGCCACCTCCAGAGAGAGTCCCTGCAGGCGATGAACCAAATCCTGAACCGACACCATGATGGAACAGAAAAATCTTTCCTTAGAGAATTTGCTGGCTGGACTTACTGTTATGTTCTGCTACCAGAGCTAAGGAAAGAGAGGAGATCTGTCCCTACGATAGAACTCAGCTTAATCCCTACGATGTAACAGGGGACCTGATCCTGCGATCAGACCTGCTAAAGTCCTAAGCTAGTCTGTACGGAGACCTATAGATGTGGGGAAGGAATCCCTAAAAGTACTAAGGACTGGGAGGAATATGGGACACCTCCTAACAGAAATAGTAGCAGACAGACGAACAAACAAAATATATAGAACATAGAGGTCAGTAGACCAAGCAAGCTAACAGAGCAAGACACAGAGCACAGGCTAGCTAGAAAGTAGATATACAATGAAGTCCAGCAAAGCCAGAAGGGCGGAGCAGGATTAAATAGGCCAACAAGGTCATGTGACCAGCAAAGGAAAAAAAAACCTAAGAGCAAGGTTCTAACAGGATCAGCCTGTAGTGTGTTTTTCCACTTTATTTTGGGGGTGACTCCAAATCCAGGCCTCCATTGGTTAATAAATTTGATTTCCATTGATGACTTTTGTGTGATTTTGTTGTCAGCACATTCAACTTTGTACAGAACAAAGTATTCAATGAGAATATTTCATTCATTCAGATCTAGGATGTGTTATTTGAGTGTTCCCTTTATTTTTTTGAGCAGTGTATATGCAAATTGGCATATCACTCATGGCAATCAAAGAAAGATGATGTTACCTCTTTCAGCGCCACCATCAGTTTTAGTCAACAGTCTGCCTGATCACAAATAACTAAGAGGGATAATTTTTTGACCGTTCTATAATTTTAAAAACTATTAAAAATCTGTCAGTGTGCTGTGTTAATAATTACGCTATTGGTTACTGCCATCCATTTCTATGGTGAGATCACTTTGACATTACTAAGACTGTTTGTGTTAGGGCATAATCAGATGGCCATATTAATCGCACGAGGATCACATCACAATCCTCGGACTGGCCGTCGGCTCTCCTGACCTGAGCGTGACAGAATGTATTTCTATGCAGCAGTCACGCTCAGGTCAGGAGAGCGGACGGCCAGTCCGAGGATTGTGATGTGATCCTCGTGCGAGTAATATGGCCGTCTGACTGCGCACTTAGAGTCAGCAACACAACTAACCAAAATATGGCACAATATATTACACCAGGTAATTCATTAGTCTTTAATATACTACTCTCTCAAAAAACGATGAACAACCACTCAATCATTTTAAAATTATTCATTTAATAAATATACACATATAGATCAAAAAAACATAATTACAGGAAAACAGACTCCGGGATACATTGTATAATAAATACCCAATAAATAAATTTGTTGTGGGGCATAAATCAATGTAGGGGAAAATCATAAATAACAAATCCAGACTATGTGTTAAAGTGCATAGTGCAAACAGATACATATAATAGCAACCCAAAAAATAGATAATTAAATCACAGTGGAAAATATATATATTAAAGTGCTAAAGGATGCATCAAAAAGTGCTAGAGTAAACACATAGAAGGGAATACATTCAATATAAATACCATATGGCTATGCCCCACCACCTCCAACGCCGTTTCGCCGGATGGCTTTCTCAAGGAGTATATACTATATATCCCGGAGTCTGTTTTCCTGTAATTATGTCTTTTTGATCTATATGTGTATATTTATTAAATGAATAATTTTAAAATGATTGAGTGGTTGTTCATCGTTTTTTGAGAGAGTAGTGCGCACTTAGAGTGTTACATATATCTTTTCAGGGAAATTGGAGGCTTTGCAATATTGCAACTCGCTGCAAATCAATTCACTGCAAATCAAATTTTTGTGAGAAATTTGTCGAGCCTGGCAAATTCAAATTTAACAAGATTTGATCATCTCTAATGGCCACTGTTCCAATCCAATGTGGCATTTCAGTGCCCCATTTCTGTGATTGGTGAGTGTAAGGAGGGCAGCAATGGGACCCCAAGCAAATGATAATCCCAATGTAATTTTCTGTTTTTTTATTTTTAGATTCTGTTTCTCACAGGTGAAGAGTACCATTCTTTGTAGGTGGGAAAACTTGCAAAATCGGCAGTGTATCAAATACTTATTTTCCCCAATGTATATTGTGAAATGTGTTTATATGTGTTGCCAGATATGACACATTTATGGTGCACCATTATGGTCAGTTAGGCACCATTTGCGCATTTTACCTTCTTGTAAAATGCTGCAAGGGAAATAAACATTTTCCAATGTTTCTTATTCAATGATATCATTATATGTATACATACTATATGTGTTATATGATATTTCTCATAAGTTGTGTATGATAACAGTATGGCAATATTATGTATACAATGTAAATCACGGCGTGAAATGGTCCCTGAAAGCCTTTACTAATGGCAGTTATCTGGTTACTGTAGGGGGATGTATTATGTCTTTTGCTCCAATTTTTAGAAATCAAAAAGTCATGAATTTTGTTGTACATCTTTTTTTCCCCTGCAAAGTTTGTGACTTTTTACACAGCTCTAGCCATTTTTAAATTGTGGGTGTAATCTGAGCATGAATAGCTATGCAAGATTTTCTGAGAAGTCATAAAAACGCGAGAATCTCTCTTCACTGGAAGGGAGAGGATGTGGAATTTGGAGTAAAAAGGGGAAAACTCATCTCCAGACAGAGATGTTTATTTTGTTTATATATCACTATTTGCCAAACAAATCAATTTTCACCCCAAACCTGAAAAGCAATATGGTCATGTGTGAATACAGGTTGTACTGCCATCTACTGGGCAATGGGGAAACTTCATGAAGATTAATTCACTTTTTTTTGGAAGACTAGCTGCAAAAAACTTAAAAGCATAAATATTTCTCAAATCAAAGAAAACAAGTAGCATTTCTTAAGTTTAGGTTATTTAACAATACATCTGAAACAGTCAGTTGTGTGTTTTATAGTCACAATAGTGATTAAAAGCTTATTATTCAATAATATCTGGGGTGCACACATTCATTAGTTCATTAGCTGCAGAATAACTAAATAAGCTAATTATAATATCTGGTATTTAACATTCAGACATGCAAATTGTATGTTTTATGCAAATGGACGTTAAAAACGTTAATTTTAAATAAATGTCAACAAAATGTCAGTAAGCTCAGAATGTACAATGGCAGATAGATAGATAGATAGATAGATAGATAGATAGATAGATAGATAGATAGATAGATAGAGAGAGAGATACTACATCAGATTTTCACTCAAGTCCTAAAAGTAGATAAAAAGAACCAAACATAATAACTGAATAAAAATATTAAGACTTTGGATCATTTTCCTCATATATAAAAATTGACAATGTCACATGTCTGTGAGTGGCAAAAGTATAAAGTATGACAAACTAGAATTAGCAGATAACTTGAAGGTAAAATTAGAACTTAGTGTTTCAATCAATGGGATGACAATCAGGTATGAGTGGGCAACCTGTTTTATTTTAGTACACAGACCTATCAAAGTCTGATCTTCACCACACGTTTGTGGAAATGTATTATGACAGGAACAAAGGTTATTTCTAAGGACCTCAGAAGAAGAGCTGTTGATGCTCATCAGTCTGGAAAAGGTTACGAAACCATTGATAAAAAGTTTGGACTCCACCAACCCACAGACAGATGGATTTTGTACAAATGGAGGAAAATTACGACTATTATTACCCTCCTCAGGAGTGGTTGACCAACATAGATCACTTCAAAGGCAAGTCATAAAACAATCCGCGAAATCACAAAGGAACCCAAGGTAACTTCTAAGCAACTAAAGGCATTTCTCACATTAACTAATGTTAAAGATCCTGAATCCAACATCAGGAAGACACTGAACATTGTTGTGCATGGCAGGATTGTATGGCGAAAGCTACTACTTACCAAAAGAACATTGCTGTCTGTCTGCAGTTTACTATATCACCTGGACAAGCCAGAAGACTATTGGACAGTAGCATACTGCTAACAGTGGCAGACCACGTGGCCACTATGGGACCCGTGAGTTGATGGGGGCCCGGTGCCAGTGCTGGCACTGGGACCTCACTTGGCATCATACTGTCAACTATATCTGCATTCTGAATCTGAGTCTGACATCACTACATTGCGCCCACTATGCAGAGCTTCAAAATACACTCTGCAAAGACTGGAGCAGCAGGGGAACAGGGAGAGGTGAGTATTTCTTTTTTAAAATCAATGAGTACTTTGTGGGGGACATTATATTGTGTGGAGGGCTATGTTGGGGCAACTATATTTGGAGGGCTATGTGGTGGCTATTATATTGTTTGAAGGGCTATGTGGGGGATAGTATACTGTTTGGAGGGCTATGTGGGGGGCATCGTACTCTTTGGAGGACTATGCGGGGGGGCTTTATACTGTTTGGAGGATTTTTGGGGTGAGGTCCATTATTCTGTGTGGGGGCCATTATCCTGTATGGAGGGCAATCATACTGTTTAGAAGGCTGTGTGGGGGCCATCATATTGTGCATAAGGGACCTCATACAGTGTGGGAGGACTATGTGAAGGCCAGCCTAATGTGTTTGGGTGCCTTCATACTTTGTGTGGGGGACTGTGGAGACCATCATAATGTGCTGGGGGTCACTGTTAGGGCATCATATTGGGTTGGGGTCACTGTGGGGGTATCATACTCTGTGAGGGGGTGTACTGTGGGGTCATCATATTGAGTGCATGGAGGGTACTGTGGTGGAATTCACTTTGGGGATATCATACTGTGTTTGGGGGGGCACGTTTGTTGGCATCATACTTTATGAGAGCAATAAAAGGGGTATTTTAGTGCATGAGAACACTAAAGGGCTCCAGAAGGAGCCAATTTATTTTGTAAGGGTTGCATAGTTGTGAGAAATGCTTTTCTGTGACCCCCCCCCGAATATTTTTTTCTTTGGGGAGTGCAATTAGGACATCTGCTATGAGACCCCATGATTTCTATGTACGCCCCTACTAAAAATTCTATGCAGACCTGGGTCTACTATGTTTCTTTTTTACTGCCCTAGTTGTGCTCTGTGAGCTGCACATAGCTTTTGTAGCACGGCATACTAATATACCAATCCCAACAAATATTTGTAAATTTGTTATACTTTATGCTGACTGTAAAGTGAGAGGTTAGAATTCAGTGCACACGCACAGAACCCACGGAGCCTTCACGCTGAATACTTAATTTGTTCGAGTGACAATTGCAAAAGATGAGTTTGGCCTTTAGGCTGCATGAAGACGCAATAAGCAATGAGATGGGGCTGTTTGTAATGAGGAAATTCAGCAGTCAGTGAACTTGGAGAGACCTGTGGAATGAAAGACAAATAGCTCTGGAATTATTTCTGAGGATGTCAGGGCATGCAAAACTGATACCAAATATATACATTTCAAATAAAGTATAAAAAACAAATAAAATACAAAATGGCATGCCGATAAAAAAAGAGAAAATTATTGGTAGGAAAAGTGGCTTCAAATTCACTGTTACGCCAAGGTAAAGAATGTAAATGATGATTTAAAATTTAAAGGCAACCGGTAATGTCCAGAAATATTATTTAACTGAAGGTATTGGGTTAATTTTCAGGTTAGTAGTGTTAAAATCATGCCTATCAGCCTTACTGGAGACGGGGCTATGGGATAAAATGAACATATCTATGCTTTCATTCATCAGGGTGATGCAGAGAGGACATGTAATTATAATAAATTGTGAGAGAGGACTGTAAATATAATGAAGTGGGGGAGCGGGAGAAGCATGGTGGGGTTTGAGGACACAGAAGAGTGACTGGTAATGAACTGAGGGAACGAGTACGGTGGATAACGAACCTACATATGTATATATATATATATCTATATATATATATATAGATATATATATATATATATATATATATATAATGCTCAAAAAAATAAAAGGAACACTCAAATAACACATCCTACATCTGAATGAATGAAATATTCTCACTGAATACTTTGTTCTGTATAAAGTTGAATGTGCTGACAACTCAATCACACAAAAATCATCAATGGAAATCAAATTTATTAACCAATGGAGGCTTGGATTTGGAGTCACCCCCAAAATTAAAGTGGAAAAACACACTACAGGCTGATCCAACTTTGATGTAATGTCCTTAAAACAAGTCAAAATGAGGTTCAGTATTGTGTGTGGCCTCCACATGCCTGTATGACCTCCCTACAATGCCTGGGCATGCTCCTGATGAGGTTGCGGATGGTCTCCTGTGGGATCTCCTTCCAGACCTGGACTAAAGCATCCGCCAACTCCTGGACAGTCTGTGGTGCAACGTGAAGTTGGTGGATGGAGCGAGACATGATGTCCCAGATGTGCTCAATCAGATTCAGGTCTGGGAAACGGGCGGGCCAGTCCATAGCTTCAATGCCTTCATCTTGCAGGAACTGCTGACACACTCCAGCCACATGAGGTCTGGCATTGTCCTGCATTAGGAGGAACCCAGGGCCACCAGCACCAGCATAAGGTCTCACAAGGGGTCTGAGGATCTCATCTCGGTACCTAATGGCAGTCAGGCTACCTCTGGCGAGCACATGGAGGGCTGTGCGGCTCTCCAAAGAAATGCCACCCCACACCATTACTGACCCACTGCCAAACCGGTCATGCTGAAGGATGTTGCAGGCAGATCGCTCTCCACGGCATCTCCAGACTCTGTCACGTCTGTCACATGTGCTCAGTGTGAACCTGCTTTCATTTGTGAAGAGCACAGGGCGCCAGTGGCGACTTTGCCAATCCTGGGGTTCTGTGGCAAATGCCAAACGCTTTGCACGGTGTTGGGCTGTGAGCACAACCCCCATCTGTGGACGTTGGGCCCTCATACCACCCTCATGAAGTCAGTTTCTAACCGTTTGTGCAGACACATGCACATTTGTGGCCTGCTGGAGGTCATTTTGCAGGGCTCTGGCAGTGCTCCTCCTGTTCCTCCTTGCATAAAGGCAGAGGTAGCGGTCCTGCTGCTGAGTTGTTGCCCTCCTACGGCCCCCTCCACGTCTCCTGGTGTACTGGCCTGTCTCTAGGTAGCGCCTCCAGCCTCTGGACACTACGCTGACAGACACAGCAAACCTTCTTGCCACAGCTCGCATTGATGTGCCATCCTGGATGAGCTGCACTACCCGAGCAACTTCTGTGGGTTGCAGAGTCCATCTCATGCTACCACGAGTGTGAAAGAACAACCAACATTCAAAAGTGACCAAAACTTCAGCCAGAAAGCATTGGTACTGAGATGTGGTCTGTGGTCCCCACCTGCAGAACCACTCTTTTATTGAGGGTGTCTTGATAATTGCCAATAATTCCCATCTATTGTCTATTCCATTTGCACAACATCATGTGAAATTGATTGTCAATCAGTGTTGCTTCCTAAGTGGACAGTTTGATTTAAAAAAAGTTGGATTTACTTGGAGTTATATTCTTTTGTTTAATTGTTCCTTTTATTTTTTTGAGCAGTGTATATTTTGAATGGTGAGTTGTATAATGGCTAATTATATATTAATAAAGGGTGCACATTTGTAGTCTGCATTGCAGTATGGGGGACTTTTTATTCACAAAGCAAATTATTCTCTGGGGCACTGTGATCAGAATCGCCTGTACCTTTGGTAGATGACTACCCCAGTCTGGGCTAAAGACCACAATGTCATCAAGGTAGACTGTGGCATACTTCTTATGTGGAGCTAGGTTCCTATACATGGCCCTCTGGAAAGTGGCTGGGGCCCCTTGCAGTCTGAAAGGCATTCTAGTGTATTGAAAACAACCATCAGGAGTCGAGAAACCTTTTTTTTCCCTGGCCCTGTAGGACATGGGATCTGCCAGTAGCCCTTCGTCAGGTCGAGTGTGGTAATGTACTTCGCAGGTCCAAGTCTTTCAATAAGTTCATCGAAGCGGGGCATCGGGTGTGCATCACACTTGGACACTTCATTAGGCTTGCAGTAGTCATTGCAAAATCTCCACTTCCCGTCGGGCTTTGGCACAAGAATGATGGGACTTGACCATCCAATCTTTGACTCCTCTATTCACCTCAGTTGAGATCACCTCACAGCATGCTTCAGGAGTCCTATATGGCTTATATGCGGCTTTATCAGCACATCATGCTCCAACACCTGTGTACGCACTGGCAACTCCGAGAACAGGTCACGGTTCTGTTGCAGTAGTTCTCGACACTTGCTTCTGGGCCAGCGATAGAGTCTCTGCTATTGTGACATCATCCAATTTTGCTTCGGGAAGGCTTCCAGGCAAGGAACTCCCAGCGTTTAGTGATCTTGCCACGGCTTGAGCAAGTTCATGTGATATACCTGGTGCGGCTTTCTTCGACCTGGCTGGTGGACTTTGTAATTCATTTTGCTGAGTTTCTCCACCACCTTATACGGGCCTTGCCACTTGGCCAATAACTTTCTCTTGACTGTGGGGATAAGCACCAGAACACGGTCCCCAGGCTGGAACTGCCTCAGCCTCGCTGATCGATTATACACCTTTTCCTGTGCCTCCTGTGCCTGGAGGAGATGCACCTTCACGATAGGCATCACTTTTGCCATTCTCTCCAGCATCTGGGTGACATGCTGTATGATGCTCCGGTGGGGTGTATGTGGCGCCCCTGCGGGTTCAGTCGCCACAGAGGTACTGCATCTCACCCAGAGATGTAGTATCCCACTATCAGGTAAGGATGGAGTACTGCCCGGGACCCAAATACCTGCATCCAACACTACACCACTCCAGACCAGCAGGGGGGGTAAGATGCACTGCTGCGCTGCTGAGCCCCGCCCCTGGCTGGAGTGGGGGGAACCAAGAGAGATGGAACCATGTAGTGGGTGTGGGTGGAGGAAGCAGTTCAGGGGAACACTTGAGAAGCAGGATATAAAAACGGGAAGCCATCTTGGGTGTGAGTTCAGTTCAGTTCAGTGCGGTGCAGTCAGAGTGTGGACAGTGAAAGGAACAGGAGCTCCGCAGGAGCTCAGCTCAGGAGGAGCGGGCCTGAGTGAGAGAGGCCCAGCAGGTGAGACTGACTGAAGAGAGGAGTTGAAGTCAGGACAGCGAAAAGGAAAGACCTGGGGAGTGGAGCAGCATGGCAGCTCACCCCAGAGAGGAGCGCAGAAGAACCGGACACCGGAGTCCGAGGTTGTGGGGTATTGAAGGCCCAGCAGCAGAAACCGGAGGGCAGGAGACTGCAGGTCTCCTGGCCCCATCAGACGCCCGGAGGCTCAGCAGCACATAGGGCCCAGCACCGTCACATGGGAGCGACACTCCAGGAAGGCCCGAGCTGCCTGCCATACGGGTGAGCACAAAAATGTTTTACTCAGGGACGAGGGCCACAGCACAGCTATAAGCAGCAGGGCCAAAGAGATTAGCACAAAGGGAAGGCCTACTACTTCACCTGGCAAGGTGGATTCCCAACATGCTTGCAGGCAGCCCGGACCTCTACTACCAGCTAGTACCAGTGCCCCGGTCTGCCTAACCACCGCAAGTAAAGATAAGAGGAAACCGCCATTAAGTTGTGGACTGGTTATTATCTGCGCCATCCCCTGCACTACACTGCCTAGCAACATCTATAACATCACCATTTCCTGCCCTGGAGCTAGGCTTTGCCTGTGGAGAGCTGTCCCAACTCTGCTGCGTCACCATCAGCTCCAGAGGATCTGCACCGCAGCGGCGGCCCCATATAGCTGGATACCACAGGTGGCATCACGAACATTAAATTATAAAAACTATGATCCCCTTTTATTGACCACCCTGGGTCACGGACCGGGTCAATGCCACTGTGACATCCCCTGCACCGACCGGCCCGGCACCGAGTACCCAACCGCCCAGGGGGCGCGTCAACTTGGTGTCACGAACAGGATATGAACCCACCCATTATCACCGGGTATTGTGCGCCTAGAGACTGTGTTGTATACTGAATGTGGTGCCCGCCCGAGAAGAATGGGCGCCATTATGTGCGTGATCAAGGACAACAAGGAACTTCCCATCGTGGGCCGGGTCCCAGAATGGCTCCCAAAGCGCGACCCGCCTCATGCGCCTGTGGCCATATACCTGGATCTGTCCATCAGTCTGGGGAAGCCGCCTCCGGGTTTGGCCGACAGCAAGCAGCGATGGGACCGCCACAGAAAGGGGAGAGGAGAGAAGAAACCTTGGAGACAGGGCGGAGTCTCCAGCAGTCTAGACAGACCGCACCCGGCAGGCAAGATGGAGAGAGGACAGCCTGAAGCTCCGTCTTGTGACCTGCAAGGGAGCGCATCACCCCTCACCCTGGAGGGGATCCTGATGAAACTGTCCCTGGAGGATACTGGATTCCTCCGAGATGAAGTGCAGGAGCTGGGCAGGAGAATGGAGGAGGCCCAACAAGCAGCAATTGCCACCTGGAGAGTGGAGCTTTTGAAGAAAATGCTGACCAGGCAACAGTCGGCGCTGCATGTGACCGGCAGCGCCCCAGCCCTGGCAGAGCTGCGCATGGACGGGGAGGTGTGAGGCCGAGCTGAAGCGGTCGCGGAAGCAGGTAGGAGTGACATCCCTGTCCCAGACACGGCTGGCGCTGCTCCGTCCCTGGTCCCCCTGCAGGAACCTCCGTCCCCGGGCGCCCACGCCCCAGATCTGCTCCTAGGCCCAGAACCATCTACCCCGGGCGCTGGTGACGCAGACCTGCTCCTAGGTCCCCTGCTAGAGCCACCTGCCCCCACACCCGAATGGATGCACGGACGCACGGTCTGGGACTGGTCCGCGGAGGTGGAAGATCAGAGCCTCCCTTTATTGCCCGCTCACGTGTCGTCAGTCGCCCATGGGGAAGAAGGAGACCAATTCCTGTGGGATAACCTGGGGGGGGGACCTCATGGGTTTTCCCCGGGAGACCCGTAAGGAGGCTGCACGCCGAGAAGAGCATTGCCGGCGGGAGCTCCTGTAGCTAGAGAAGGAGCGGCGCATCAGGCAGGTGCGCTAGGAGAGAATGGAGGCCCAAAACATGGAGGAGAAGGCCCGGGCCAGCAAGGCAAAGCCGGCCGAGCCCGAGCCACGTGCCAAAGGAGTGGTGCTCAAGTTCGACTTAGATGGAGCATGGGGGTTCATCCGCGAGTCACAGCATGGCACCGACCTTTTTGTCAACCGGCGGGACATGGAGTCCCATCTCCAACAGGGAAATCCCGATCGAGATTTGTACCCCGGTGATCGAGTCACTTATACCCAGCACAGAGGGAAGCAGGGCTGGTATGCTCTCCGTGTACACCGAGTAGTGGAGGAGGAGGAGGACATGCCCCTGCAGTCCAAGGCTGATGACCCGGCTGGGCCAGCCTACAGCAAACAGGTGTCTCCCAGGAGGGAGCACCACTATTGAGCAATCCATTTAATGAAACTGTACTGTAAATAGTTACCCGGAAGGGTATTGAATCAGTTAGTGTGTTTGAAGAACTTATGTGTACTTATTGTGTGTTTACCTAGTTACCCGGTAAGGGTATAAGAACTGACAGGCTGAGGACTGTGAGCAGCCCAAAAACTTTTAAACTGTATATAGTTTGCACTTATTAAAGAGCCTCTTATTGGTTTTATATTAGAAAAGACCACAGAACAAAAACCCATTTGGCGTGGCCGAAGACGTGGTCCAACAGCTGGATCACCTATGCCCTGCAGCCACGCCCAGGGCCTACGTTGAGGGTTTTCGGACGGGTCCCTCATGTTCATCAGATTGAACCTTGTTCAGTGAAATGGACACCCGGCTATAGATTTCACTGTAGTCTATTGAAAATGTTTTATATGGAAAATGTTTTATTGGAAGAAGGTTTTATAATGTTAGTAAGTTAATAAGAAACCTGTAACGTTTAAGAAAATGTGCCTCCCATAAAGGGAAGAAAAAGTTTTGAATATTCTTCTATGTGAATGCATTCTAAAAGAATTTGCATATCTTTAAAATACTTTGTGTTTTACATTGTTCCAGCCCGGGGACGTGCTGTGTATTACCAGGGGGGTATGTGGCGCCCCTGCGGGTTCAGTTGCCACGGAGGTACTGCATCTCACCCAGAGGTGTAGTATCCCACTATCAGGTAAGGATGGAGTACTGCTCGGGACCCAAATACCTGCACCCAACACTACACCACTCCAGACCAGCAGGAGGGGCAAGATGCACTGCTGCGCTGCTGAGCCCTGCCCCTGGCTGGAGTGGACAGAACCAAGAGAGGGGGAACCATGTAGTGGGTGTGGGTGAACGAAGCAGTTCAGGGGAGCACTTGAGAAGGAGGATATAAAAACGGGAAGCCATCTTGGGTGTGAGTTCAGTTCAGTTCAGTGTGGTGCTGTCAGAGTGTGAACAGTGAAAGCAGCAGGAGCTCCGCAGAAGCAGCGCAGAAGAACTGGACACCGGACTCCGAGGTTGTGGGGCACTGAAGGCCCAGCAGCAGAAACCGGAGGGCAGGAGACAAGAGGTCTCCTGGCCCCATAAGACGCCCGGAGGCTCAGCAGAACATAGGGCCCAGCACCGCCACGTGGGAGCGACACTCCAGGAAGGCCCGAGCAGCCTGCCATATGGGTGAGCACAAAGATGTTTTACTCAGGGACGAGGGCCACAGCACAGCTATAAGCAGCAGGGAAAATGAGATTAGCGCAAAGGGAAGGCCTACTACTTCACCTGGCAAGGTGGATTCCCAACTTGCTTCCAGGCCGCCCGGACCTCTACTACCACCTAGTACGCGTGCCCCGGTCTGCCTAACCACCGCAAGTAAAGATAAGAGGAAACCTCCATTAAGTTGTGGACTGGTTATTATCTGCGACATCCCCTGCACTACACTGCCTAGCAACATCTATAACATCACCATTTCCTGCCCTGGAGCTAAGCTCCGCCTGTGGAGAGCTGTCCCAACTCTACTGCGTCACCATCAGCTCCAGAGGATCTGCACCGCAGCGGTGGCCCCATATAGCCGCATACCACAGGTGGCATCATGAACATTAAACTATAAAAACTATAATCCCCTTTTATTGACCGCCCTGGGTCATGGACCGGGTCACTGCCACTGTGACATCCCCTGCACCGACCGGCCCGGCACCGAGTACCCCACCGCCCAGGGGGCGCGTCATGTACCCTCAGCTTCCCAGGTTTTCTTGACGATATCTAGGAGCCCTCGAGGATGTCGACTATATATAAGCTCGAACTGGGAGAAGATAGTAGAGGCCTGAGGAACTTTCCTGACCGAGAAGAGCAAGAACGGAAGTAGATAGTCCCAGTCTAGACCATCCTTCTCAATGACCTTCTTGAGCATCGCCTTTAAGGTCTTATTAAAGTGCTCCACTAGGCCGTTCGTCTATGGATGGTAAACTGAGGTTCGGAGCTGGGCAATCTGGACCACCTTACACAGCTCCTTCACCTCGCTCATGGAGGGGGTTCCTTGATCCATCAATATCTCCTTTGGCAGGCCGTCCTGGCAAAAGTATGGACAAGTTCCCTGGCTATACTTTAGCTGATGAGGTCCTTAGTGGTGCTGCTTCTGGGTACCGGGTTGCATAGTCCATGACCACTAGAATGTATTGGTGTCACCATGCCGATTTAACTAAGGGACCCACTAGGGCCATGGTAATCCTCTCAAATGGGACCTCTATCACAGGTAACAGGACTAAGGGACTGTGGAAGTGAGAAGATGGAGCGGTTATCTGGAAGGTGGGGGAGGACCTACTATAATTTTGGATCTCCCGGTAACATCCGGGCCAATAGAACCTCCGCATTATTCTCTCCTAAGTTTTCTCTACATGTGAATGGGCCATGTCTTAAACTCTCTGCCGGTAGAGTCCTGGAACTAACAACTGCTCCACTATCTCACCACCCCCCAGTTTGGTTAGCCAATACAACAAGTCCCCATTAATGGCAAAGTGGGGAAATTTGGTGTCTGCTCCCGGCTGTTGAGCAACCCCATTACAAACAGTAACATTGTCAAACACCCCCTTTAAGGTCAGGTTCCGAACTTGAGAAGTCCCAAAGTTCTCTCCGGACACTTCTAATTCAGGGAGGTTGGCCTCCTCGGTCAACGTCTCGTCCTCTTCCCAGCAAGGACACACAGGGGGAACTCCTCCACCTTTGATTTTAGTGGGGTTTCTTCCGAAGGGATCTGGCTTTTGTCTGAGACACGGCCACCTTTTTTCACAAGTCCCAAAATAAGGAAAATCCCTCCCCAATATGATGGGATGTATCAAGTCCTTAACTACCCCAACCTCATGGGACTCTGCACCACAGTCTGTTCCCACGGTTACTCTGGCCACAGGGTAGTCCTTGGTGTCTTCGTGTACACAGTGAACACCTATGGTTTTTGCAGGGATCAACTGGTGGGGAAGGGTAGCACTGATTAGAGTCACCAGACTCCCCGAGTCCAACAGTCCAAGCACCATCTACCCATTAATGGACATGGCGTACACCTGCGGCCCCTCGCCGGGTTGGCAGTCCACACTACAGGTGAAATTGGGATAATAGGAACAACATCGGCCTAGGCTGCAGTCCATCGATTCGGGGGACATATGACACCGAGCGGCTATGTGTTCAGGATTGTGACATCATCAACAGAACACGTCCTTAACAACAGCCTTTGCGTGACCCTCAGTTGGATTGGTATGAAGAAGAAAACTTGGCACTCAAAGATATTGCAATTTCTTGATCAATTTAATGATGATGAGTATGTACAGAGAAAAAACATTTCGGTCCAAAAGGACCTTCATCAGTGTATCTGCAGATATAGGTTGTATGGAGATAAATATCTCAGTGAAGTAGTCAGTCCATCAGGAGGGAGTTTAGAAATAAGGAGATATCAGCACCTTTTAGAGTTCGCCCATCAAATAAGGCACCAGCACCTCTGCCCACTGCTCTGGCAGAACTTTTCTCCCAATCAGCCACCCTTTCGAAAACTGTAAGAACGGCTTCCAAATCATCCCTAGGGGTCATCTTCTGCATGGCCCATCTTATCACCTTCCGGACGTGGGAATCATCAGCCAGACTTGGGGGTGGGGAGCTCATCCTGCCCTGGATGGCGGTCGCCAGGAGCTGCATCTGCTGCCACTGCTCCTGCTGGTGCTATTGGATTTGCTGTAGCAACAGCCTGTTGGCTGGACCAGGTGCTTAATTACATCCTCCATGCTGCTGGACATTCCTTGCTGGTGGTGGCCTTCACCCAGAACATATACCATTTCCTCTCGCAGCTACACGTGTTCCTGGATCGATGCCCGCATTCTCCACCAACTGTGGTAGGTTGACTCCCTAATCTGCTCTCAGAGGTAGACACAGGAACAATTGAGGTCAAAGTCCGTGGCTTTTTTTATTTTGATAAACCAGAAAACAGCATAAACATGGCCTTTCCAGAAAAACGGCAAAGCAAAAGATAAATGATAGCATAGACCATATGCACGCGGGATTCGCCCACTTAGGTTGCAACACACTTCAGCTCCTACTGAAGTTCCACACAGGAGACTTCCTGGTCTCCAAACACATAACAGAGTAGCTGGAGATTTCACTTCTGCAGCCACACCCTTGAGGTGTAGATATGGTGAGTAGGCGTCTCACCCATCTCACACCTACTCACAAAAAACGAAACCCAAACATGGCTGATTAACCTCTTCAGCACCTAACATGCTGGAGAAAAGCTTCTGGGTTTCACATCACGGAAGATAGCAACCACTGTAACACATATCTCCCCTCACATACATCGCCAGTGACCCTGTCACAATGTCCTTTGATCCGGTGATTTTAATAATCCCATGAATTTTCGTTTTTGGTGTTGCAATTTCAATGTTGAGGATACATCAAAGATTCACAGGATTCTGGTCCAGTGGCCACGTTGGTAGTCCATGGACCAAAGCATTGCAAAACATTCTACTACCTGCAACATCCCTGGCGCCACTTCAGATTAGTAGGCACCATTGTAGCGCACTGCACACATGATATCGTTGGGGCCTACTGCGGTGAGCCATGGGGCAGGTGTCAGATGTTACTGAGGGGCTAGTTGGGACATGTAGCTCCACTGGCAGCAGATTTTAATTTCACAGCAGCTGACCTGGGTTGCTGGACCCCTAAACAGTTCCCCTCGTGTCCACAACAATTATCAAGTTGGCACTTATGAAGATGGTATAAGACCCCCTTGTGGGCGCTCCTGTAGAGGTGGTGCCTGGGTGCAGGTGTTGGAGCGCCCATGATGTTTGTGAAATTACAAGCAGCCAGACACACCTGTGAACATGTAAACATAATACTTTACTGAAGGCGGAAACAGGGTACAGTCTCTCTCTCTACCATTCCCTATTGCAGGGGGTAGGTCAGACAAAGTTTGTGGCGTGGAAGGCTCGGTAGAACTGATTTGGGCTGGAACCAGTATGCATGAAAGCCCTTATTCATTCTTCTCTTTCCTGGTTGTTTGAGACTTCACTCCTTTGTGGAGGTGACTATGTGGAGGATGATGTCCACTCAGCGTGGACTGGAATAGATTCAGGAAGAAGTGGATCTTCCTTTCTCTGCTTTGAACTAGACTAATTTGTACCAGCTCACAGGAAGTGTGGACACGGAGCTGGGAGTCTCCTCCCAGCCGTTTCTATGGTAGCTTTTTGTGAGTAAACACCTAACTTTCATACGCATACATTGACCAGTAGATGGCAGCAAAGTTCAATTTACATTACAACACTCAATTTATTACATCTTCTAACTTGCAGTGCCCAAAGTAGGTCTGGCACACTGGAACACGACTACTGTTTCACTCAGCAGCAGTAGATCGGGTACTGGGATACCACACTACTACTCAGAAAAGGCACCAAGAATGTTAAACAATAAGCTCCATTTAAACTGTTCACATTATATGATATCATTTGAAATTGTTATCTGAATGGTGGACTGCTTAAGGCTATGTTCCCACACGTTGGGTCTTGCTGTGTATTTTGTTGCAGATTTTTACGCAAATTTTCAGTTGCGTTTTGAAGTACCAGCAAAGTCTATGAGAAACCAGAATTCTCTGTTCACACATCTTGTGTTTTTTTTTCTGCGTATTTTCTGACTTGGTTGGGTTTTTGGAAAATAGAACATGTCACTTCTTTCAGTGTTTTTTTAAGCGTTTTTTCACCCATGGGAAGTAATGGGTGGTGAAAAAAAAATGCTCAAAAAACGCACCAAAAAACGCAGGTAAATTATTTCAGCGTTTTTGATGGCAAAATAGAATGGGGTTCTATTTTGTGATTGATTAACCATCTTATCTTGGTCACTGAGACGATTGTTTGTTTTTGGAGAGTTTAATTAAATTAGTGATGTGTACACTGTATACATTAGCTGACCTACATGTGAGGTTGATCAATACCTGTGGCCCAAGCAGGTGTGAAATTGAACAATGCCTGAATGGCAGACCCCATAGTGTGAAAGTAAATAGTGTTACACAAACTCAATAGTGTCAAAACTATTACTGAACAATTTACCTCCCCCAATACAAAATCCAAATGAGATTTTTCTTCACAGAACATTATGTATGTGCATAAATAGAGACTGAAGAACAGTGAAAAAAACGCATCAAAAACGCACCAAAAAAAGCAGCAAAACCTGTGTTTTTCACACAGCTGATTTCCTGCCAGAGATCAGTTTTTCTGCAGATTTCTGACTGAAAAAAACACAATATGTGGGAACATAGCCTTAAAGGGAATCTGTCTGCAAGTGTAACTCCCCTTAACCGTTTGCATGCTCATGTAGGTAATTGAAAGATAAATGCATTCATATTTTTCTATTAGCATTATTCCTGAGGAATCCATGATTTTGGAAATATGCAAATCAAGGGTTGAACGCTTCCTCCCAGGTAATTTACATACTTAGGCCTGCATCCCTCTTTTGACTGATTGCTGGCTGTCTCCTGACGTCAGGTGTTGGGCAGGAAATCTTGCATTTGCTCACATTTCAATGGTCCCCCGCTTGAGCTGTAAGGTGCCCTTCTGTGGACACTGGTTTCAGCGTGCTGCTGCATATACACTGCCCATCAGTGCTGTACATCCGAATACTTCCAGTTCTAAAGTGTCAAGGGGAGAAGCACATGCAGAAACATAGTGTGGGTGTTTGCACGAGAAAATCACACAGCGCATGCGTAGCACTATGTGTAACTTTAGATTATCAATAGGGTTGAGCGAGTATGTTCTGTCCGAGTATGCTCGGGCCGAGCTCCGAGTATTTACAGCTGCTCGGTGATATGCTTGAATCGCTCCCGTGTGCATGATTTGCAACTGTTTGACAGCTTTATTACATGTGAGGAATGTGTAAGAAATAGACATACCTCACATGTAATAAAGCTGTCAAACAGTTGCAAATCATGCACACGGGAGCGATTCAAGCATATCACCGAGCAGCTGTAACTACTCGGAGCTCGGCCCGAGCATACTCAGCGAAAAGGTTAATAGAACATACTCGCTCAACACTAATTATCAACTGTGAAAAGTATCCCTCCTCCACACTCAGTACCACATGGAGGACTAGAAAGCATGCGACTTATAATGAGCGGACTAGATAGATCTGCGGCACTAAAGCGTCTAACGCAAAAGACTGAGTACAATAATAAAAATTACATGTTCAGAAAAGGCTACCAAAATGCTAGGAGTACATTAGTAACATCACTGAAAATGATCTGATAAATTCCCTTTAGGCTATGTGCCCACGATGCAGAAATGAAGCAGAAAATTTCTGCAGCATTTCTGCATCTCCCTGGCAGAAAAAACGCATGCAGATTGTGCATGCGTTTTTCCTGCAGAATACATGCGGATCCACATGCGGATTCACATGCGTTTCCGCATGCAGATTGACAAGCGCTTTCCAGGCGATAGCATCACTTGGAAAGTGCTTGACAACTAGGTCACACTATATAAATCCATGCAAACAGCATGGATTTATATAGTGTTAAACGTAAAAATGAAAACAAATAAAGCTATACTCACCCCCGAGGCCCCGGCGTGGCTGCAGCGCTCGTTCCTGTCTGGTTCCCGGCTGCCGGCATATCGCGAGACAGAGCGGTGAAGGGCCTGCGGTCACATGACTGTGACGTCACCGCAGGTCCTCAAGCGATGCCGGCATTCAGAGAGAAGCCGCCGGACAGGTGAGTATAAACTTTATTTGTTATTTTATTCTTTTTTTACAGGTAGAATGGTACCCGGGTCTGGAGGAGAGTCTCCTCTCCTCCAGAACTGGGTACCATCCGCACATAGAGACGCATAGAAGCCACTTGTAGAAATGTACAGTCGCGGTTTCTATGCGTCTCAATGCAAGTCAATGGCGGGAGTTCCGCTGCGCTACCGCAAAATTAAATGACATGCTGCGGATTTTTGTACGCAGCATAAACGCTGCGGAAAAATCCGCAGCATGTGCATAGAACATGCAGAATCCCCTTGGGGCCATGGGGTGCGGATTACCTAGCGTTTCACAAGCGTTTATGCTGCGGAAATTCGCAGCATAAACGCTTGAAAAACGCTACGTGGGCACGCAGCCTTAAACTGCAGTTTATCAGCGTACGGGTTCGCTCACACTTGCGTATAAAAAAAAAAAATCGGTCCCATTCTAATCCAGGACAGTGGGACGATTTTTTTCTCACTTGTCATCCACGTGTTGTCCGTATGCAATCTGTTTTTTTTTACTCAGCCACTATTATTCACTTACAGGACTATTTACAGTTTCCTATGCTACAGAATTGCAATGTATCAGTAAAAGTCATACCATACCATTCCTATCGTCCATATGACATTGATTTTTTTCTCGCGCCAAATACAGCTGAGAAAAAATACGCAGATCTGCACTGCCTTATTGAATAACATTGGTTCGAGTGCAGTCCGATTTTTTATTGGATTGCACTTGTCCGAGTTATACACCAGTGTGACTGAACCCTACTTGTGATAATGAAGTGGCTACTTTGGATTTAAGTATAAGCTAATTTTTTACTAGTTTGACCATTTGATATAAGCACGTGTGAAAACTCAAAAGTTCATATAATTCCATTAATACATGATATTTAGGTATCTGCCAAGAGGATAATCAAGCTACTACAGTCATTAAATTGGGTCTATCAGCACACAATGACTGTTCAAACCAAGCACATGCACTCAGAGCACCCTTGCTGCACACAAACTGTTCAGTGCACTTTCCAATTTACTTGTTTTCCATCTATCTCTATTATCCGCTGGCTCATGTAAAGCCAACAGCAGTCAATCAAGGAAGAGGAGGGTGGAAATATATTGATAACAAGAAGGTGACAAGATACACTGAACTGTTTGGCTTTGCCAAGGCAGCACTGAGCACCTGTGCTTAGTTTGAACAGTCATTTAGTGCTGACAGACTCCCTCTAAAGAGAACCTGTCACCTTGTTAAAAGTGGCCAGTTTTTGCTCTTATTTTGTTCCCGCTGATCCACTAAGTAATCCAGTTTTTATTTTTTAAATCCACCATATGACTCCAGAGATACAAGGGGGTGTTGCTCATAGCATTCTCTGGGGGGGGGGTCTACGGGCTGCTTTATTAACCTGTAGGCACAGCCCCATTGATAAATACTATAAAAGTAAGCACCGAATAAAAAAGTGAATATCTCTGGAACCAATTTGCCAATTAAAAGAAAAAAATCAGAAATAAAATAAGAGCAGAAATTGGCCACATTTGACCTGGTGACAGGTCCTTTCTAAGCTGCACTGCACATTTTTCTAATAGGAAAGGCACTGTAAAAAAAAACAAAACAAGGGTTTACTTTTCTACTTTTCATCTATTTTTCTAATAAAGTCTTGAATCTTGGGATTTGTCTGAGATTTCCCATTATTACTTTGAAATATAATCTCTGTTCCTGAACCAAGGCTTGTTTTGGCTCCTTGACCTTGTTTTGTGATAGGGAGCCAGTTGCAATGATGCCGGTATTGTTCTTTTTATACATCGGAACATAAAGCTTATTGACCGAAACTCTTCAGATTGAGTCTGTTTTGGTTTGGATGATTTAGCACTCTTTGAATCCTGTAAAGAAAAATGGACATGAAATTTCAGTCTACAGAACAGATCTACAAAAATATTTACCATCTGAAAACATTTCTTCTATATTAACTGATTCTTGTATTCTTTTTACAATGCCAAGAAACATATCCACTTGCTAAATAATAATAAAAAAGAAACAACTATATACTTGTAGACCGAGTACCGTGGGGGTCTTTCACAGAGCATAGCGGACCGAGGACAAAGGATACTAGAGTCAATTTGTTGGGGGTAACACCTTTTTACTAAAGACTGGAACGGGGTTACCCCAGCAATGCAAATAAGGAACAACAATAAATCTCACACACACCTAGCTTAATATAGTTAGGGCCCTTGCGCTACGCAACCAGCAGGCCCTGGATGTACTAACAACAGAACTATACTATACAGAACTTGCCTACCCAGTGGTTCCACCTAATGCAGTAACCGAGCGTTGCCCAAAGGAATGATGTAAACGGATGGGTGCTCAAGGCAGCCCGTACAGTGGTGTAGCGCAAGAGTTAACAAACTTAACCAATCTCTATGTTTACAATACAGTTATACTAACTATACACCATCTCACCACAGGGGGGAGTCTCTAACTAAGGTTCACCCAAGACCAACCTACAACCAATGTTTTTGAGAATTGGTGTTTGGCGCCAAACTATTCCTGCTATTTGCATGTACCAACAGGATCCTGTGGTGATATCTGAGCTCAGATCTTACCGGCCGGTAACTGGTCTCTGATGAAGCTGGAGTCTGAGGAGAGGGTCCTGCACTTATCACAGGAGCGCGGTTTTAGTCTGTAAGGCTAGCAGAGGATCCTTCACATCTCTCAGATGCCCGGGGGAGGAATCCAGCTCTGCATCCAATAACGGTTGTCCCTTAAAGGTAGCTCCTTCTCTCTGGCCAGAGTCACAGGAAAAGATTCTCCTTCAGGCAAAGCTCTATCACGATCTCAGCATGCTGCACACACCAACCTCTTGGGAGTGCAGCTCCACCATCTCTCTCCTCTTTCTTCTCTAGCTCCTCTTTTTGCTGACTCACACCAATAAGTTCACCAAAAAATTCCTTTCTCTTAGCGGCAACAGGGACCTCTGGTGGCCGGAGGCTGATAAAGCAGCAATGTCCACACAGCTCACTCTTACATACTGAAACCTTTTATTATATGCTTTTATTATATATATATATATATATATATATATATATATATATATATATACACTTTGTATATAGAATTTTAATTTTCTTCATATGATTATGGGGTAAGCAGCCTGTCCGAGCTCTTGACTGAGATTTACACATAGACACCTAGACATAAGAATAACATTAACTTTTTCTACTGCAGACTGTTGTGTGCATGCTCTGTGATATGTGCACTCTTCCTTTCAATGTCCTTAGCACAAACTGAAGCCATCTCCATTAAAAATGTTACATGAAGTTATTGCACTGTTTTAAAAAAAATTAAATATAGTGTCAAGAAAAATAAAAAAACACCAAATGGTTTCAAAAATATGAAATATTGCAAAATGTATATAACAAATAATTATTTTAGATCATTTTCTGATAACAGATTCGCTTTAAAGAGGACCGTTTTTTGCTCAGATTTTATACCTGGTCCTCCTCTGAGTAATCCGTTTTTTTTTTTTTTTAATCCACCATGTGGTTCCCGAGGTATGGGCCTTTTTATTTAGTGCTAATTTTTGTGGTCTTTACCAAGGGCATGTGGCTCATGGGGTAATAATGCAGAACAAGCCTAAAGAAATGCCTCCATAGAATGCTATAACACCCCCTGGTTAAAAACATAAAAATTAGCACTCAATAAAAAGGCCCATATCTCTGGAACCATTGGGTGAATTTAAAAAAAATGGAATACTCATGGGTGCAAAGTAAGACCAAAAACTGCCCAATTTTGTCCTGGTGACAGGTCCTCTTTAAGTTACTAGTACAATTAATAACTTTTACTTTTGCATTTTGAAATTACTTTTACTTATCTATTTCAGATCGACCTTCTGCAGAAGTCTGGAAAGAATTCAAAGAAAGGATATTACTAGTGTTTTTCCAAGATGTCATAAACTGATCCCATTATAGGTCTTTAAAAGGTGGACCACACTGCTGAAACCAAAATGTCAGGTCTTGGTCCTTCAGTCGCTTTACCAGAAGAAGCTGGGAATGGAACTTTTTTGGAACTGTTCCCGACCTCTCTTTCAACATCAGTGGATTCTTCATCATCATCAGCAACCAACCGCTTATCAAACGTTTATGTGTATGTGTCCATCTTTCTTAGCCTCCTGGCTTTCCTTCTCTTGCTGCTGATCATTGCTCTACAGAGACTCAAAAATATTATCTCCTCTACATCCTCATACCCAGAATATACAAGTGATGCTGGGAGCTCCTTCACTAATTTAGAAGTTTGTAGCATATCTTCCCAGAGGTCTTCTTTTTCTAACCTTTCTTCGTAGGAAAGTGATCAAAGAGAATTACTAAAGACAGAAAAACCTGGAAATATTGCATGTAGCTCACACCTTTGAAACCGAGTAGTCATCTCTTATTCTGTTTGAAATCATGCTACTTTTTAACTCAATTTTGCTTTTGTCATTCATCCGTTTCATCTGCTTTGTGCCCAATTTCAGACTACTTGAATGTTTCTCTTGTTAAATAAACCCATAAAGCAAATGTAATGCCTCTAATCAGGACTCTCACAGAGATCAAAGCCGCTTGTACTATAGATCCCTTAATCTAAACACCAACCTCAGCCTTTTACAGCTTGGTAGTTTGTATACTGTGCACGTCTGCATCTTTACAAGGATCTACAACTGGAAAACTTGTTGCCCATACCTGTAAATACTGTAAAAATTTACAATTAGCAAATATTAATTAACCCATCAGTATGTTGTACTGTGAGCAGGGGCAGGAATAATTAGTGGAAATCTACGCAAACATGAAATGAGAAGATACAAATCCAATGTAGAAAATCTCAATGTGTATACAAACCCACACCTACATGACGGATGTGTTATACAGCCAGCATTTGCCTGTAACAGCAGCGACCGGAGCTAGCTCCAATTGCTGCTGTTTACCCATTTAAATGCCACTGTCAAACAGTATATAAATGGACTGTTTGCCAATGCGTGTCCTATAGCCCACCTGAACACAATCGCAAGGAGCCAATTGTTTGTCATGATACCCTGCTGAAGGCCACTGTTACTGCTACCCAAGTCCTCTTATGGCTGGACTTTATAGAGAACGTCAATTTCACTATAAACTGCAGTACTGCAATATACAGAAAAAGCAATCAGACAATCCCAAGTTCAAGTCACCTAGAATAAAAATAAAGTAAAAAAAAAAAAGTTTAAAAAAAACCCCTAAAAAATATAACAGCTTGAATCACCACTCTTTTTCCAAGTTTATAAACAAGGAAATATATATTTGGTACTGTTGTATCCATAAAAGACCAATCTATCACATTTTCAAATTAACCTGTATGGTAAATGCTGTTAAAAAAATAAAATCAAAACTCTATAATTGCAGCTTTCTTTGTTGCTGCAATAAAAAAGAAACAATAAAAAAGTAATCAAAGTGTTGTATGAACCTGAAGATGGTATCAATAAAAGCTCCAGCTTGCTACGCAAAAACAAGCGCTCACATGGTTATGTTTATGGAAAAATTAAAAAGTTATGGCTCTTGGAAAAAGGGGAGGAATAAAACGAAAGAGCAAAAATGAAGAATGACTTTGGTGGGATGGGGTTAAAGTGAAGCTCCAATACGAAGCCATTTTAGATATGACATTAAAGAGGTTGGCCACTTTTTAGCAAAATATTAGTGGCGCAAGTGTGGGTTGGAACCGGGGAAGCAGCGTCTAGGGTAAATCACATGACTGCTACTATCTTGAGCACTTTGACTTCCGCCAATGTTTATATTGCTGATACGTGTGTTAGAGCACAACAGTTTAGAAAATTTTAGAAATTTGGTTAGAAAGTGAGCAAACTCTGCAAAGAATGCAATATGAGTCTTTCCATAATATATTGCTGTCACTGAAATCACTCCCTATGCTGCAAGATGGATTGATCAGATTATATACATGCAGTTGAGCAGCAATTGAACACAGGCACCTGCGATGTCAGTCTGTATTCTGTGAGCAGCATACTGACAGCCTTAGTGACAGCCCTTGTTATAAAGCATTCAGAGAATAAAGTCTGCCATAAATAGCACTTGTATTATCCTGATCCTTCAAGGTTACCATGGAGAATGTATATCTTTACCTTCACTGTTCCAATTTTGAGGACATGTGGTCCCTAAACGCTCAACTTAGGGACTACATTTTTAACAGCAATGTGTTTAAAAAATGTAAAAGGTTACCAACAACTCCTATGATGTGTACATTTCAATTAACTCTACAAATATTGTCCTGTTCAGACTTACCCATACTATTTTTCCATAAAGAACTTTATAATTTTGTCATTCCGCACAAAAAATCAGGGAAGAAAGAGAACCATTAGCCCCGATTCAGCAAAGCAATTTCACCAGAATTCCGAAGTAAATTCCTTTGAAAAGTTGCACATTTTTTGCACAACTCAGAGTTGGGCAAAAATTTTGCAACTTTTTGTATTTTCACGCCAGTTTTTCCCAGCTCCGCCAAAATAAGCGAAGCTTGTCTAATTCATGAGGAGCTGTGGCGTTCCTTACGCCAGAAATCTTACTCCAGTCAGGGAGGAGCACACCACTTATCAGTTGCGCATATTACATTATTGTACCTCATAATGAATCAGGAGCATCTGACTTCAACACACCCGGCGAGAAAATCGCTGGTCTTGATGAATTGGGATAATGCATTAACCCCTGTTTCTTGCCATGAGTAGATCATTTAGTACTCTTATACATGCTGATTTAGTGCTATATTTTATTTTTCTCAATACAGACTGTCGGTTATCTATTTGGATAGGTATCTAGTATGACTTTCCCCAAAAAGGGTAGGTTAGAGACAGGTCTGTAACTATTCATAGCTGTCACGGGTGTGTCAGGTGTGACAGACAGTCACTCTGGAGCTGGCTGTAGAAGGTCACTGCGCTTGGCATTGCAGACATCTTCTTGATTCCCTCATCTCTGGAGTATAGTTTTATCCTTCTTCCTTTAGGACCCAGCAGCAACCTCCACCTTCTGCTGCTGATTGACACACCCTTGCTGGGTAGTTAAATAGTCTCAGTTTCTCCAGAGAGTCGTCGGTGATAGTTCTATGTACTTCTGTGTAGGCTTGGAGCACTAGCAGTCGGCTAGTTTCTTCTTTGGTGCACTAGGAGGACAGTTGGTATTTTCCCTTTGGTTTCTGCTCAAGCTAAGTGTATCCCCTTTGTTTGTCTACCTTGTTTTCTTTAGTTTTTAATGGGGCTTGACTTGTGCTCACCCTGTCCCCTCGCTATCTAGGGCCAAGCTCTAGGGAGATTCAGGGCTTAAGTTCCTGCTCGCCGATAGGTGTGGAACCTATATAGGGACAATAGGGTAGGCAGGGTGATATTAGATCTGCCTAGGGGTCTCCGCTCCCCCTTCCCCTAGTGTTTGGGCTTCCTCCCCCTCTCCCCTTCGTGTTGCACTTAATCTTTCCGTCATTTTGACAATAGCATCTGGATCCATGAAGAGCTCCTGAAAAAGGAATGTGATGACTGATTCTTTCAGTAGTTCGGGGAAGATCCCACATTGCACAGAACCATTAACTATATTCTTGATTGCCGGAACAAGCAAGTCAGGAAACTTCTGCAAGAGTGATGCCGGACCTGGGTCCAGGCTGCATATTGTTCTGCAGAGACACTGGAAGATTGTTTTGTATTTTGTTCACTTAGCAGATCAAATTTTTACCAAAGAGTTAAAACACCACTCCAGCGCTGGTGTGGTGTCAGTGATCTAAGTTCCTTGCCCCTAGTCTTATACTTACCAGCTGCAAGTTGTGACCTGCTGGAACACTACTCAGTGGAAGTCTATGAGAGCCAGAACGAGGTCAGAATGAGGCTGTCATAGACTTACACTGAGAGCTTGTGACTGCTATCTGTGACTTCAGGTCAGTCAAAAGTTGCAGTCACAAGATGGCGACAGGGGACCGAAGTGGTGCCAGGAAGATCTGAAGACGGCAGTTGGTATTTTACTAGGGGCAGGGAACTTAGCACCACTCCAGCATTGAAATAAAAAAAAGAAATGCTGGAGTGGTGCTTTAAGGTTTAAATATTGCCATTGATGTTATTTTTTTTAGTGTCAGACTGAATACTAGAAACTCTATCCATAAAGTAATGAGTAATTTTGACATGCATTGACATGGCAAGCTGGGGTGTTGATTACACCAGAAATCTTACTCCAATCACAGACTCACCCAAGAGCAACCTTATCTCAACCCAGTGCCAGGTTTACAGCATCATTTTTCTCTATGCTGTGTAATATCCTTTATGCTGTTGCTTCGTCTGGGGGCGCAGACAGACAGGAGAGCAGGACCTTCTCTTCCCTCTGTGAGCTGTGTATGGGTGACAACACAGATGCTATACTCCACCCACAGTGAAGTTTATCTCTGCAAAGTAAAGGAAAAGTCTCTGATATCTTAACATGCATCAAGTTTTTTGCAAAGTAAAGTGGTACAATTCTAGTAAATAAGCAGAATCTAGAATATTTTCTGTTTTATTAATTTTAATACATTTTATTGAAATAAAAAATACATACACGCAAATAGTAAAAACATAATCACCTCCTCTTCCGCAAAAAACCCCAAACAATTTATTAACAATGATTTGGAGAGATCACATTTCCAATTTGTTAATATATGACTTACAACTAGTCTTTAATGGTGTGGTTACACTGGCCGATGTGCACAAAGCAGTCAGTAATACAATTGTTCTCTGCGCATACACTGTCATGGTTCTCGGCAGCACATGTTAACACAAGACAATATGCTGCCGAGAACGACTATGTTTAATCAGACTTAAAAATCATTTCCTCTGACGAACAAGCATTTCACTCAATTTAAAGGGAATTTATCAGTAGGTTTTTGCTCCCTCATCTGAGAGCAGCTTGATGAAGGGGCAGAACAATTATTCCAAAGATGTGTCACTTACTGGGCTACTTGTCATTTTGATAAAATCACTGTTTTATCTGCTGCAGATCTAGCAGTTCTCTGAAGGTTGAGATCTGTATAATCCCGCCCACACTACTAATTGGCAGAGTTCTACCTCTGCACAGTGTACAGAGAAAGCTGCCAATCAGTGGCGGGGGCAGATCTCATGAATATGGAGAACTACCTGGCAGCAAGTTTAATAGTCCTCTAGTGATAATCTCCTGCTCATAAAACTGTGATTTTATCAAAACTATACTAAGCAGCCCAGTAAGTGACACATCACTGGAATCAGGGTCTCTGTCTCTACATTATGCTGCTGTTAGATTAGGTGTCAAAAACCTGGGGACTTATTCCCTTTAAGAAGTACATGTCCTAGAAAATGATGAAAGCAAATATCTCTGGACAGAGCAGCCTGCCTCCTGTTCAGCTCCACCACATATGGAGCATGGAATTCATCTTCTTGATACTTTGAATAAATAAAAATATTAGTAGGTGACTGAAAATCTTGCCAACCAGTCTAAAACATCAGTCTACGGAAAGTTTAGTTATTTTACTGTCTCATTTTTTATGATATAGTCATTAAAACCTTCCTGACATAATGTCCTATCTGGAAATAAATAGAGAAGTGTCTGAGTTAGACGAATGCGTTGTCCACACTGAGCACACAGGGCCGTCTCGGAGACAGCTATTGATTTTTTATTAAACTCTCAAAAGGCAACGGCAGTCTGTTTTGAAGTTGGCCGGTACACACTTGAAAGAGGATTGTCTATGCGGAATATATGGAGCAACA
This sequence comes from Phyllobates terribilis, assembly GCF_046119375.1. Lineage (NCBI taxonomy): Eukaryota > Metazoa > Chordata > Amphibia > Anura > Dendrobatidae > Phyllobates > Phyllobates terribilis. The sequence goes on along the minus strand of NW_027362762.1, from coordinate 119,220,463 downwards.
TCTCATCACCAGCAGCTCCAAACCTTACTGGACTAGACAGGTGCATTGTTTTTGAAGAGTCATTGATGTCATTGAAAAAAAATTGAAAAAAACTTTGATACAGTCTTAAAACGGAAAAACTAGAGACTTATACCAAAATGAGGGTTGGTCACTTCACACATTGTTGACAGCAAGCTGAACTCTAGTAGCAAAAACAGTAGCATAATTAGTTATACTTCAGCGGGCAGCAAGTACTGATAGTAGTGTCATATATCAGATCCTCTGCACAAAATAGCATCCACATAGGGGATCTAAATAATAGGCAACACAGGCTTTTTAGAGGTCTACGACATTTTTTCCAATTTTCTATAACTTACTATATGACACAATTATACAAAGTTTTCAAAATGTTTTTGCCAATTTTCTACAAGTTACTATATGACACATTGATACAAGGGGTGGTTTAGACTAGAGTACGAGCCGATCTAAACCCCCAAGAAAGTCATGCCACCATATAGAGACTAGAGGGCGCTCTCGTGTATTCTACAGATATCTGTATGATCAGTGCAGGATCTTGTTAATAAAAGGATGGATATCTGAATGATTTATCGGTAATGGTGTGAGTGCTTGTTAATCAAGTTAAAGGACTTAGTGCTTCTTCCCCTAGTCAAGCTTCATATGTACATACAGCGAGAGATGAAAATATTCGAGTTATAAAGTTTTTACTAGTTTTCCCTTATTCTTAGTATAGGTAATAAGTAGTAGTAGATTTTTGGGGGTCAAACCATTGGGACTCCCATCAGTAACAAGAATTAAATTTTTTTAAACCAATTCTGCTCCCATATGCTGCCCTTACAAATATTACAGTGATAGATCTGCTTTAACTCCGTGGTCGTGCAGTTGCTTCTCTTTTGGGGCTGGCGCAGTGCCACATTTCTTTGAGCCCCTCCAGCTTCTAATCCCAAAAGCAGCTGCTATGGCCCTAAAACCTTGAGGTGGTTGCAGGCCAGAGTTGATTTATCAGGAAGATTTGACTTTTCTTTAAGTAACAATGTCACCACATGCTTAATGGTTTCTGTTCACACTTTGGGATGCGATACACGGGATCAATACATGCCACTGTAGGTGGACTCATACATCTGAAGGTTGCTGTTCACACTTGCAGCTGAAAACACCTAAATATTCTAGAACTGAATGACAACCGCTAAAAGGGTTTTCTAAGCTAAACATAACTTTTTGTAGTCACTCTATGCAACTTCACAAATCGTAACAGGTGGCAATACGCCCACGGTCAGGATTCCCCTCTATTTCCAGCTTGAGTCATTGTTTTGTGACCACAAGTATGTGATTTGCATATTTAAGCTTATGTTAAACTCAGAAAATCCCTTTATGGGTCAATTCAGAACTGGTTATTGATGACTTCATACAATCCTCTACTGATTTCTCCTTACATTGTGTACTGAAACTTCACACAGTAACAACTAAATAGCAACTCGCTTCTCTTAACTTCTGGCAGTTAAACATTAGGCTTAGTCTCCACACCCAGCCATGTTCCTTAGGCCTCCTTCACAACTCAGTGTCTGAAGTACGTGTGGTGACAGTTTTCACACGTACTGGAGACACTTACACAAGTAGACCCATTCATCTGCGCACATGTCAGTGTGTTTCTATGGACCGTGTGTCCGTGGACAAAACAAGCTGACATATCCTTTTTTTGCACACCGCAGCGGCCAAAAAACGTTCAGGCTGAAGAACAGGGTAGAATGACTTACTGGAGCGACCGGGCCCGTGAACTGCGGTGACCTCACTGAGATCATCGCAGTTCAGGGACCCACTTGCTGCAGAGAGTCATTCTGCCCTGCTTTTCAGCGTGAGTGGTCGCCTCTTGTCACCGCTCATGCTGATAAGCAAATGTCACACAGATGGATTACGGCTTGGGCTACGATGGACAGTTGAGGGAGATTGTTGTTTTTTATTTTTGTTTTTTTTACAGAGAACAATGGATTCAGGGGATTAGGTGTGAAGGTGAGTATAATGTGTTTTTTATTTTATTCTTAATTTTACACTCTATGTAGACAGCGGGGGATGAATACAACTCTCAATATTGTCCCCTGCTCACGCTGATCTCAGCGCGAGCAGGGGAAAATGATGAGAGCTGCCTCCAGCACCCAGCGCCAGAGAACAGCGCAAACTGTTCCGCTGTTTCCCAGGCGCCAATAAGTGTTATACTTATGTGGCAAATGGGTGGCACATGGTTGCCACACGTATCCCACATCCGGACACGGATATCTCCAATACTGTTTTTTCCAGTACCGGAAGTATCAGGACTTGTGAAAGAAGCCTTAGAGCCCAGTTCCTGATGCTATACCACAGGACCGAACCATCAAGTCCTCACATGCCTCAGGGCAGCCCGTATTCTGCTACATATACAGGTTGCTGGCCTCTTTCAGGCTAATATCCCACAGTTCTTAATACACCCAGCTGTTGCCATCCCATGGTTATTATTACTACAACTCAACCCATGTTCGCTCCCTATGGCTGACATCTCTCTCAAAGACCCAGAAGACTCCGCAGAAGAATCTACTAAAGTTGATAGCACGTTCAGTCCATTCCACCTACAGGACAACCCACATATAGTCCTGCAAGCTATCCCATACTGACCGCTACATTATCCCAGCCCACTACAGTTTTCCCAGTCAGCCTAATGTCTGCTCCAATGACTTTCTGCAAGCCTTGATAGACAATTTCTTGATGGCAGCTCTGGCCTACAGGGTCCATTTTAGGACATGATCAGATATCAAAATCAAACATCAGAATGATGTCAGTTTGAGGCTAAATACCCTGTCTGAGAACTGATTTTGATGAGTGATTCTGACAAGTCATCCTGACAAGTGATTCAGACACTTGTGTAAGAAATAGACATTCCTCACATGTATTAAAACTGTCAAACAGTCCCAAATCATGCACCCGGGAGTGATTCAAACATAACACCGAGCAGCTGTAACTACTCGAAGCTCGCCCGAGCATACTCAGCGAAAGGGTTAACAAAACATACTCGCTCATCACTAGTCAGAATCACTTGTCAGGATCACTTATCAAAATCAGTTCTCAGACAGGGTATTTAGCCTCAAACTAACATCATTCTGATGTTTGATTTTGATATCTGACCATGTCCTAAAATGGACACTGTAGGAATGTGGCCAGAAGTATGCAAATCACATTTTTGCAGTCACCTGACCTCCTGCTTTCAGCATCAGAACTGAAGAATCCTCATAGCATGCAGTGTGCGCACTGTGACGATTCACAAGTCTGTAATCACATAACGTGACTGCAGACTTGCACCCCAAAGTCGGAAAACCCCTTTAAGTGACTCACTATACAGTGTCTCCACAGGTTACTTGCCAGTCACTTAGCTCTCAAACCCACGCTCTCTTGTGATGAACAAGCCACCCTAACCTTCAGACAAGCTACACTTCATGAATATCAAGCCAGCTTCTAGGATCTACAATGATGTCGGCAACTCCTGCTGTAGTTCACAGCCAGTACGTCCTCTATACTGCTGACAGATACTATGACATATCATCATGGTGCAGTTGTGTACAGTAGTACATCACCCTACGGAATAATACAAAATATGTAACACGTTATCAAAATATAACAATGAAATTAAAAGGCAAAAAAAAATCAGTCCCGTAAATCAGAAAGCTAAAGCAGATTTCACTTTCTGGTGCTTCAAAAAGTAAATTTATTATGGCATGCACCTCTTAATAAAGTGAACGGAGCTTACTGTACTCCAGCCGGCTGTTGATTATAGACTAGCATGTAAAATGCCTGTCTTGATAAATTCCCCATACTTTTACTATAGAGGGGTTGCCTTATCTTGCTTTTCAAAAGTGCACAAAGGGACTGGGGGCATTTTGTTTGGTTTGTTAATGATTGACAGTTTGGACTAGTGGCATTGCGACACCACTGGTCTGAACTATGCACTTTCCAGTGCTGCAAGCAGAAGCAACTTTGTCTCTGCAGCATTGGAGGAGCAGTGGCTTTGATCCAGCCAGCTTCAGAGTAGCGCTAACAAGCTCTTTAGCTGCTTTCTGTTATAAACACTTTGCCGTTTTAACCATTAAAGCACTTGAGATTATCCCGTTAAGGATGAAGAATTATGGCTATTCTACCTTTCTTCAAGCTGCATTCACATTACTCCATAATAAGGTACCCCAAGAAATGGACATTGGAGAGTCCGTAAGAGTAAGGATACTGGAAAGCATAAAATCAGGGCAATTAGTGTTCAGAATAATGTGCAGATATTTGATGCCTGCTGGAGAACATGAGAGTATGGTAGGGGATAGCAACAGGGAAGATTCCTGTTTATTATTTGTTAAAACTTCCTATATATTTAGACTTTCCGGATTGCTATAGAGAAATGGCCTTGATGTTCTTCAGAAGCATAATATTTGCCTGAGCCAATAAATTGTATGCCAGCATAAAAGTTGATGCCTTTCTAAGGAAGCACTAAAGTTGCCAATAAAAGTAGCAGAAATTGCTTGATAAAATAAACCATCATATAATGTTAGTGCTCTCATGGGCAGTGCACAGAAACATGAGGGGATGAAAAGCAAAAATACTCTCTGAAAGTTCAATCTTTATTTTAAGCATATCCTTTAAAGATGCAATATATCCATTGCTGACTATCTCATTTATATGCAATTTATATGTTGTAAGGATAAAAGTTTACAGAGCCAACGGTGGGAAATCAGCAAATATGTGACCTATAGGATTGCTTAGAATAGGATATATAATAGGAAAGCATATATACTATAAAGCAGGGGTAGGCGATTACTTTCCTAGAGGGGCTACATGAGAGACTGTGACTGTTTTTGAGGCCGAACTAATATGCTGATTAATTAAACCTAATAACATATTAATTATTATTTTATATTAATATCAATTGTATCACTTAATATTGAGCAGAATTAAGTATGCTGACACCATCCTTTATACGGTATGAGCCCACACACAGCCCCCTATGTAAAATATAAGTTCACACACAGTCCCCCTATATACAGTATGAGTCCCACAAAGCCCTCCTATGTACAGTATTGACCCACACACAGTCCCCCTATACAGTATATAGTTTGAGCCTTCACATAGCCCCTATATACAGTATGAGTCCCACATAGTCCCCCTATATACAGTATGAGCCCTCACATAGCCACCTATAAACAGTATGAGCCTCAACATAGCCCCCTGTATACAGTATGAGCCCCCATATAGCCCCCTATATACTGTATAAGCCCCCACATAGCCCCTATATACAGTATGAGCCTCTACATAGCTCCCTATATACATTATGAGCCCCATATATACAGTTGTGCTCCAAAGTTTACATACCCCGGCAGAAATTTTCCTTTCTTGGCCTTGTTTCAGAGAATATGAATGATAACAAAAAAAAATTTTCTCCACTGATGGTTATTGGTTGGGTGAAGCCATTTATTGTCAAACTACTGTGTTTTCTCTTTTTAAATCTTAATGACAACCAAAAACATCCAAATGACCCAAAAGTTCACATACCCTGGTGATTTTGGCCTGATAACATGCACAGAATTTGACACAAATGGGTTTGAATGACTTCTAAAGGTAACAGCCTCACATGTGACCTGTTTGCTTGTAGTCAGTGTGTGTGCATAAAAGCTGACTGAGTTTCTGGGATCCAGACAGACTCTTGCATCTTTCATCAAGCCACTGACGTTTCTGGATTGTGAGTCATGGGGAAAGCAAAAGAATTGTGTGACATGCAGAAGTAGTGCTGTTGCTTTAAAAGCATCTAGCAACTAGAGGGGTTAACACAGTCACAGGAGAGAGGGAGTGTTTTAGCAGAGTCCCACAGGGAAGTTGTTTACAGTTCTGGCTGGAGCCTAAGAGAAAGGTGGCTTGTTATCTGAATCTCACAGAAGGCAGGGGAACAGAATTCAGATAAGGAGGGAAGCTAAACAAAGGTCAGTTAGACTCCCTGAGCTAACAGTGTAGAGTATTATCGGGCAAGAAGGCAAGGACTGGAAGGAAGCCTGTCGGAGATTATCTCCCTCATCAAACCCTCCCCCCCCTCCATCTCCATGCAGGATAAAGAATGCTGTGTACAATTGATTCCTTGTGAAGGAAAAGCCTGTGGTTGTGTATGCATTAAAACTGTGCTGTACTGTGCTACTGGATAATAGACTATGTACTGCTGTGCTGCAAAGGAGACTGTACTGTTATTACTGGAGCCTGTTGCTCAAAGAGACATTTACATTGCACTGACCGTGCCTCATTAAATGTTACTGTTCTACCGTTTATGAGGACTCTTGTCAAATGTGTCTGGTCAGCAATTGAATCTGTCGTGTTCCTGATAGAAGCTGCAGCCTATGGTCGCCCGGAGTAACGGTTCCCCCAGGATTCCAACGAATTCATGTAACCGGTCTCACCCCTTTCTGAACTTAGGTCGCGTGCGTGTAACAATTGTCAACAGATCTACATTAAAAGGTAGTTGAACTGTATAACACAGGAAAGGGATACAAAAAAATATCCAAGGAATTGATAATGCCAGTCAGCAGCGTTCATACTGTGATTAACAAATGGAAAATCTTTGGCTCTGTAAAAACCAAACCACGGTCAGGTAGACCAACAAGGATTTCGGCCACAACTGCCAGGAAAATAGTTCAGGATGCAAAGAAAAACCCACAAATAACATCAGCTGAAATTCAGGACTCTGAAAACTAGCAGTGTGGTTGTTTCAAGATGCACAATAAGGAGGCACGTGAAGAAAAATGGTCGAGTCATCAGAAGAAAGCCATTACTGCACAAATGCCACAAAGTATCTCACCTACAATATGCCAAACAGCACAGAGACAAGCCTCAAAACTTCTAGAACAAGGTCATTTGGAGTGATGAGACCAAAATATAACTTTTTGGCCACAACCATGAACGTTACATTTGGAGAGAGGTCAACAAGGCCTATGATGAAAGGAACACCATTTCTACAATAAGGCTATGTGCCCACGATGCAGAAATGCTGCGGATATTTTCCTGAGCGTTTCTGCATCTCCCTGGCAGAAAAAACGCATGCGGATTGTACATGCGTTTTTCCTGCCAGGGGCAAGCGGATGTGAAGCGTTCTTCACATGCATTTCCGCATTCAGGTTGTCAAGCGCTTTCCAAGCGATTTTAGCATCAACCGGCATGGATTTATATAGTGTGACCGAAAGAATGGTAAAAAATAAAAAATAAATATTATACTTACCTTCTGATGGCCCCCGGTGTCCTTGTCTTGGCTTGCTGGCAGCTCGCAGTACACTAAAGGATCTGCAGACGTCAGCAGTCGTGTGACCCATCACATGACTAAATGACGTCATGGCAGGTACTTGAGTCCACCGCGAGCTGCCGGCAAGCCAGGACGCATCGGATAAAGACACCGGGGGCCATCAGAAGGTAAGTATAAGGTAAGTATAATGTATATTTTTATTTTATTCTTTTTTTTACGGGTACTATGGTACCCGGGTCTGGAGGAGAGTCTCCTCTTCTCCAAACCCGGGTACCATCCGCACATTGAAATGCATAGAATCCACATGTACAGATGCGTTCCAATGCAAGTCAATGGCGACGAACACGCCGCGCTTCCGCAAAATAATTGGTAGTGCTGCGTATTTTTCCGCAATGATAATCCGCAATGGAAATTTACGCAGCATGTGCATAGCACATGCGGATTTTCATTGGGGAACATGGCAGACCTTCTACCAAGCGTTTTTTAAGCGTTTCTGCTGCGAAAATGCTTAAAAAACGCATAGTGGGCACACAGCCTTAAGCACGGAGGAGGATTGCTGATGTTTTGGGGATGTGAGAGTTACAAAGCCACAGGAAATTTGGTAAAAGTTGAAGGAAAGATGAATGCAGCATGTTATCAGCAAATACTGGAGGCAAATTTGCACTCATCAGCCCGGAAGCTACAGATGGAACGTACTTGGACGTCCGAACATGACAACGATCCAAAACACAAGGCCAAGTCGACCTGTCATTGGCTACAGCAGAACAAAGTGAAGGTTCTGGAGTGGCCATCTCAGTCTCCTGACCTCAATATCATTGAGCCACTCTGGGGAGATCTCAAGAGCGCAGTTCATGGAATTTACAGGAGCTGGAGGCTTTTGGCCAAGAAGAATGGGCAACTTTACCATCTGAGAAAATAAAGAACCTCATCCACAACTACCACAAAAGACTTCAAGCTGTTATTGATGTTAGAGGGAGCAATACACGGTATCAAGAACTGGGGTATGTAAATTTTTGATCAGGGTCATTTGGATGTTTTTGATTGTCATTAAGATTTAAAAAGAGAAAACACAGTAGTTTGACAATAAATGGCTTCACCCAACCAATAACCATGAGTGGAGAAAAAGTTTTTTTTTGTTATCATTCATATTCTCTGAAACAAGGCCAAGAAAGGAACAATTCTGCCAGAGTATGTAAACTTTTGAGCACAACTATATAGTATGAGCCTCCACATAACCTCTAATATATAGTATGAGTCCCCACATAGCCCCCTATACACAGCGTGAGCCCCAAAAAAGCCTCCCTATATACAATATGAGCCCTTACATACATAGTCTCTTATATGCAGTATAAGCCCTAACCTAGAACCATAAATATAGGTACCCGGTGCCGGGCCGGTAGATGCTGGGGGTTGTAGTCACTGTGGCGGTGACCCGGTCCGTGACCCAGGGCAGTCAATCCAAGGGGAATTTATATGTATAGGTGTTAATGTCCGACTACGCCACCTGTGGAATGAGGCCAATGGAGACCGCCGCTGCGGAACAGTCCTCTGAAGCTGGTGGTTTTGCAGCAAGGGTGGTATAACTCCCCACAGGAAGAGTTAGCTTCAGGGCAGTGTGTGGATGATGGTGGTTGTGCAGGGTGTCAGTAATAACCACAGAGTCAGTATAGTGCAGTCCCAGGGTCTTTACTGATGACAATTAGACAAGCCTGGACTGGAGTACTAGCTAGAATTAAGAGTCCGGTCAGCCTGGAAGCAAACATAGAGTCCTCCTTGCCAGATGGAGTTGTAGGCCTGCCCTTCTCACTATACTCTTTGGCTTTACTACTTGTAGCTCAGTTGTAGCCCATGTCCCTGAGTGTGACGTTCTGTGCTCACCCGTATGGCTGGCAGCCCGGGCCTTGTGCATGCGTCGCTCCTCCGTGGCGGTGCTGGTCCCTCTGTGCTGCTGAGCCTCCGGGCGTCTGATGGGGCCAGGAGACCTGCAATCTCCTGCCCTACAGTATCTGCTGCTGAGCCTGCAGTGCTCCCACAGCCTCGGACTCCGGTGTCCGGTCCTCTGTGTATTTCAGCTAGGACGAGCTTCCTCAGCTCCAGTCCCTAGCTCCTCTCTCCTCAATGTCCTAAACTCAACTCCTCACACTGAGACTAACTAACCCCGCCTCCAGATCCCAGTTGCCAAGTGGAGGGGACTCCCGTTGCTGGTCTGGAGCCAGGAAAGTGTTGCATGTGTAGTGTACCTGACTAAAAGGACCCCTGCTTGCTTCCAGGCATGGCAGTACCTCTTTTGAAGGAGGCAATACCACTGTGGCTACCGGACCCTCTGGGGTGCCACTTTCCCCCCTAGTTAACTTCAGTACTCCGGGACTGAGAATATTTTTCCAAAAGTAACAAATAACAACAACAAGGCATATAGAAAATTATAAACATTACAGTCTTTAACAGGTTACAGCATAATCTGCAACCAGGTGTCCATTCCACTGAGCACAGTGCAATTTGAGGACCCGTCCGAAAACCCTCTATGTAGGCCCTGGGGTGGCTGCAGGGCATAGATGATCCAGGTGTTGGACCACGTCTTTGGCCACCTCAAACGGGTTTTTGTTCAGTGGTCTTTTAATGTGGCACAAAACAAGAAGGGGCACTTTAACAAGTGCAACTATTTACAATGGAGAGTTCTTTGGTTATTCACCGTCCATAACCTACAAGTCTCTATACCCTTTTCGGGTAACTGGATAAACACATATAAAATTTTTCAAATTGGCAATGTCTCTGGCATACCCTTAGGGGGACCAAATACAGCATACATTTTAATACTCTTATACTTTAAATTCTAGTTTCTCCAACGAACAGGGAGCTGACCTTTTGTACTCCTGGTGGATCTACGTAGTACACTACTCATCACTGCGCTACCCTGGTCCCTTGTGTCTACCCCTGGTGTGGTGGGTTCAGTGTGGACTACACTACGGGCAGTTTGAGGTAGCACTGGTAGGTTGGGCAATTTCCTACGAACTCTTTGGCTCACCATGGGTACGACAGGTTCACTATTAGCAGAGGGTAGATTCTCCTGGTCTGCTGATGATGAGGCGTCTGTCTCTGGGGCCAACTGTTCTTCCAACTCTTCTGGGACTTCCGCAGCTTCCGGTGAGGCCGCTTGGAGAAAAGTAATGACCGGTACTACAATTGCATTGTTTACCTGTGTCCACGACCGGGGAAATTCTCCGAGTACTGTTTGGACCACTTCCTCCACTTCTTCTGTGGGCTGAGGGTTGTCTTGATTTTCTTTAGTGTGTTTCATCTGCTCAGGACCTATCTGCCGCTGAAGTTTCTCCTCCATCTTTGCTGATGAGGCACACTTTGGTGTTATCGTAACTCGAGGGTAGGATGGTGTGCGGCTCTACCTCCCACTGATCATCTAGTTTGTGGAGTCGTCTTTTTTTCTTAAGGACTTGTTCTCCAGGTAACAAGAGAACAGCAGGTGCGTGTTGATTATAAGTTTTCTCTTGCTTTTGTCTTGCCTGGGACAAACTTCTTTCAACACTCTCTTGCACTTTGTGGTATTGTTGCTGCCGCTCGGTATCTCAATCGCATCTGGTGAGGTTGTCTCTGGTGTTAGGACTCCCATGTCTAAGTCGATGGGAAGTTTACCAGGTCTTGCCCTCATCAGGTAAGCGGGTGTACAATTGGTGGAGTTCACCAGGATGTGATTATATAGATCCACCAGATCTGGCAACTTCTCTGGCCACAGGCTGCGTTCTTCCAGGGGCAACGTCTTCAACAGGTCTATCACCACATGGTTCATCTTCTCACACAACCCGCTGGTTTGGGGGTGATACGGCGTTGTCCTGATTTTCTTGCAGCCGTACAGGTTGCAGAATTCCTGGAACACCTCCGCCTCGAAGGCTGGACCTTGGTCAGTAAGCACACGGTCAGGGTAACCGTGCGGGCGACAGAAGTGCTGTTGAAATGCCTTGGCTGCCGTCTGAGCCGTCTGGTCTTTCACTGGCACTACTACCAGGAACTGGGAGTAGTGGTCTACGATGGTGAGAGCGTAGACATAGCCTGACCTGCTTGGGGCTAGCTTCACGTGGTCCAAGGCTACCAGTTCAAGTGGCTGTTTGGTGACGATGGGCTGCAGGGGAGCCCTCTGGCTGTCACGGTCTTTTCGTCTCAGGCTGCATGGTCCGCATTTTCGACACCATCTCTCGATTACTTTCCTCATGCCAGCCCAGTAGAACCGCTCACGTAGCAGGACTTCCAACTTCTTCCATCCGAAGTGTCCTGCTCCATCGTGGTACGCTTCTAAGACCATTGACGCATTGTCACGGGTGTGTTGCCACGAAGATCGTCACGAGTACACAGCCTGACTTCTCGCAGCTGACTTGTTGGTGCTTTGTGTTTTCTCGGCAGTGTAGGAGTTAATTCTCTCTCTCTCTGGGCTAGCTGAGGTCCAGCCTCGCCCAGCTGCAATCAATGCTTCTTTAGTGAGACTCCTTTATATTCCTGCAGGTCTGTTTGGGAGGTGTCGGTGAAAGCTTTTCATTCAGACTTACAGAGCGGATCGTGGTGTTTGGAGTTGCTGAGATAAGTGTATTTGGAAGTGTTTTTTCCCTTTCCTCGCTTTATCATTTATCTCCTTTCCCGTTGGTGTTCCCTCTGTTGTAGTTGTGTAGAAGTTGTATGCAAGGTGGTTTTGGTTTTTCCCTTGTACTGTCTCGTTCGTCTAAATACTGTGTGTGGGCATATTATTTCTGGTTCCCTATTGTTGTGATCGGGGTCCTTCTCAGGACTAGATTACTTAGGTGCAGGGATCCTCAGGAGGTAGGGGTTACGCTGGCGGCCTGGACCTCTGTACCTTTAACAGTACCTCCAGGTTGAGGGGTTAGTCAGGGTCCCAGCTTAGGGTCAGCTTAGGCCCCCTACCTCCAGTATTCTGTGACAGTGTGACATTTTCACCGACCCACTTAGTTTTCTCCAGCTACCATGGATCCAGTAGCCGGTCTAGCTCGGCAGTTGCAGAGTTTGTCCATGGGGCTGGCGGACGTTAAGTCCAAGGTTTTGCATCCTCTGGAGCAAGCCGGACCAGAACCTAAAGTAGCTCTCCCTGACAAGTTCACTGGGGGGCGGGACAAGTTTTTTGGTTTTCCGGGAGGCATGCAAATTGTACTTTCGGCTGCGGCCTCGGTCATCGGGCAGTGAAGAACAAAGGGTGGGAATTGTCATCTCGCTCCTACAAGGGGACCCTCAATCTTGGGCGTTCTCTCTTCCCCCAAGCTCCCCGGTTCTCCAGTCAGTGGATAGGTTTTTCGCTGCTCTGGGACTCGTATATGATGACCCAGATCGGATCTCCCTTGCTGAGTCTAAGTTACGTAGGATTCAGCAGGGAGATCGTCCGGCGGAGGAATTCTGTTCGGAGTTCCGTAGGTGGGCCACGGACACCCAGTGGAATGACCCGGCTCTTAGGAGCCAGTTTTGTCATGGTTTATCCGACAAATTACAGGATGTGTTGGCACAGTATGACTCTCCCGCGTCACTGGAAGCCGCTATGGCCCTTGCTATTCGTGTTGACAGACGGCTTCGGGAGAGGTGCGGGATAACTCTACCCCCTGTAATGTCTCCACCTCCTACAAGGTCCCCTCATATGGTGGTTCCCCTGGTCAGTCCGGAGGAGCCTATGCAATTAGGAGGGACATCATTTCGGGGAAGGGGACCGGTGGTGTGCCATAAGACAGGAAGGTGTTTCCTCTGCGGGAAAAAGGGACATTTTATTGGGGGGTGTCCATCCCGTCCCTTGCAGAGTAAAGAGTCGTCGAAAAAACTGTTGATCCCAGGTTGTGTGGTGGACGGCAATCTGGGAGTAGGTATTTCGTCCCTAGGTTCGTCTCAGTTTCTCGTACCGGCGGAGGTGGTGGTGGGTACGAGAACTGAGAGGATATCTGTTCTTCTGGATAGTGGGGCCGGGGCTAATCTGGTTGATGCTCGGTTTGCCCGGGTTCAAGGTATGCGATTGAGTGAGTTGGCTAAACCCATCCCCATATTCTCGATCGATGCCAGGCCTCTCGGTCAGGGAAGTTTTTTGCAAGCTGTGCATGGTGTAAAACTTCAAGTGGGGGCAATACATAAAGAACTGCTGTCTTGCTACGTGTTGGAGGGTCTTCCCACTCCTATAGTGTTGGGCCTTCCTTGGTTAGCTAAGCATAACCCGGTTATTAATTGGCAAACCAGAGAGATAAGCCAATGGAGTAAATTCTGTAATAAAAACTGCATGAACACGGTCATCGGTGCGGTTACTCCTTGGGTCTTACCTCCATTTCTGGCGGACTTTGAGGATGTATTCTCGGAGAATGGGTGTCAGGAACTACCTCCTCATCGCGAGTATGACTGTTCTGTAAAACTGCTCCCTGAGGCCAAGTTACCTAAAGCTAGGTTGTATAACCTTTCTGGTCCTGAGAGGCAGGCCATGAAGGATTATATTTCTGAAAGTCTGGCTAAGGGGCATATTAGACCTTCATCTTCACCGGTGGCCGCGGGGTTCTTCTTTGTTAAGAAGAAAGATGGAGGCCTACGCCCTTGCCTGGATTTCCGTGAACTTAATCGGATTACGGTCCGAGATCCGTATCCGCTCCCACTTATTCCCGATCTCTTTAATCAGATCGTGGGCGCCAAATGGTTCTCTAAGTTGGATCTCAGGGGGGCGTACAATCTGATTAGGATGAAGGAGGGGGATGAGTGGAAGACGGCTTTTAACACTCCGGAGGGGCATTATGAGAACCTTGTCATGCCATTCGGTCTGACTAATGCCCCGGCGGTGTTTCAACACTTTGTTAATGATATTTTTCGCCACCTGGTGGGACAGTTTGTTGTCATATATCTGGATGATATCTTAATTTACTCGCCGGATCTGGTGTCTCATCAGGAGCACGTTAGACAGGTGTTACAGATCTTGCGGGATAATAAACTGTATGCCAAGTGGGAAAAGTGTGTGTTCGCCGTACAGGAACTCCAGTTTTTAGGCTTCCTGGTTTCAGCGTCCGGTTTTCGTATGGACCCTGGGAAAGTGCGGGCAGTTCTTGAGTGGGATCGGCCGGAGAATCTTAAGGCACTACAACGTTTCCTGGGGTTTGCTAACTATTACCGGAAGTTCATTCGTAATTTCTCGTCCATGGTTAAGCCTCTCACAGACATGACTAAAAAGGGGACGGATTTTTCTAGGTGGTCTGACAAGGCTTGTCAAGCATTCTCCTCCTTGAAAAAATGTTTTGCCTCGGCACCCATACTCATTCAACCTGATGCGTCTCAGCCATTCTTTGTAGAGGTAGACGCTTCCGAGGTAGGGGTGGGAGCAGTATTGTCACAGGGTTCGTCCCCTGGTAAGTGGCATCCGTGCGCCTTTTTCTCTAAAAAGTTGTCGTCCGCTGAGAGGAATTACGATGTCGGCAATAGGGAACTCTTGGCCATTAAGTTAGCTTTTGAGGAGTGGCGCCATTTTTTGGAGGGGGCAGTTCATCCGGTCACCGTCATCACCGATCACAAGAACCTGCTATATCTGGAGTCCGCTAAACGTCTGAATCCCAGACAAGCTAGGTGGTCATTGTTTTTTACCAGGTTTAATTTCGTCGTTACATATCGTCCTGGGTCTAAAAATGTAAAGGCGGATGCCTTATCTCGCAGTTTCCCTGGGGCCGGGAATACGGACGACCCGATTCCTATTCTTCAGGAGGGGGTGGTGGTTTCGGCAGTATGCTCTGAGCTGGAGGAGGAGATATTGGAGGCTCAGGGGGACGCCCCTGTTGGACCTTCGGGGAGACTGTTCGTTCCAGATCAGTTGCGACAAAAGGTGATCGAGGCACACCATAACTCAGTTTTTGCAGGACACCCGGGGAGTAAAGCAACTGTGGATCTCCTCTCGCGTCGGTTTTGGTGGCCTAACTTACATAAGGAGGTGGTAACTTTTGTCGCGTCCTGTGGGGTTTGTGCGCGCTCTAAGACCTCACATACCCGTCCGTCTGGGGCCCTCTTACCTTTGAAGATCCCGGAGCGTCCTTGGACTCATCTGTCTATGGACTTTATTACGGACCTCCCTCCGTCTTCGGGTAAAACGGTCATACTCGTTGTAGTGGACAGGTTCAGCAAGATGGCACATTTTATCGCTCTTCCGGCTCTCCCTAATGCTAAAACTCTTGCGCAGGTGTTCATTGGGGAGATTGTGAGGCTTCACGGGGTACCCTCCGAGGTGGTGTCTGATCGGGGGTCTCAGTTTGTGTCCAAGTTCTGGAAGGCGATTTGTGCTCGGCGGGGGATGCATTTGTCATTCTCGTCGGCTTTTCATCCTCAGACCAATGGTCAGACGGAACGTATGAACCAGAGCTTGGAGACATATCTTCGGTGTTTTGTGTCAGAGAACCAGGAGGACTGGGCTTCTTTCCTACCTCTGGCAGAGTTTGCTCTCAATAATAGGCGGAGCGAGTCCACTGGTAAGTCCCCGTTTTTTGGGGCATATGGTTTTCACCCCCAGTTTTGTACTTTCAGTAGGGGGGGCTCTTCGGGGGTTCCGGAGGAGGAACGATTTTCCTCATCTCTCGCTTCAGTATGGAGAGGGGTGCTGAAGAATCTGAATACTATGGGGAACCGATACAAACGTATGGCTGATAGGAGGAGAGTGTCTGGTCCGGACCTAAGTGTGAACGATCAGGTATGGTTGTCTACCAGGAATATTAAACTTAAGGTTCCCTCCTGGAAACTGGGTCCCAGGTTCATCGGGCCGTACAGAATCAGTTCTGTTATTAATCCGGTGGCATTCCGTCTTGACCTCCCCCCTACGTTTAAAATTCACAACGTGTTTCACAGATCATTGCTTAAGAGGTATGTGGCGCCGGTGGTACCGTCACCTTTACCTCCCCCTCCTGTGGTTGTCAATGGTAACTTGGAGTTCCAGGTATCGAGGGTCATTGATTCACGCTTTAATCGCCGGTCCCTTCAGTACTTGGTTCATTGGAAGGGGTATGGTCCTGAGGAGAGGATGTGGGTTCCTGCATCGGATATTAACGCAGACCGATTAGTTCGGGCCTTCCACTCGACTCACCCGGATAAACCTGGCCCTGAGGGTCCGGAGGCCCCTCGTAGAAGGGGGGGTACTGTCACGGGTGTGTTGCCACGAAGATCGTCACGAGTACACAGCCTGACTTCTCGCAGCTGACTTGTTGGTGCTTTGTGTTTTCTCGGCAGTGTAGGAGTTAATTCTCTCTCTCTCTGGGCTAGCTGAGGTCCAGCCTCGCCCAGCTGCAATCAATGCTTCTTTAGTGAGACTCCTTTATATTACTGCAGGTCTGTTTGGGAGGTGTCGGTGAAAGCTTTTCATTCAGACTTACAGAGCGGATCGTGGTGTTTGGAGTTGCTGAGATAAGTGTATTTGGAAGTGTTTTTTCCCTTTCCTCGCTTTATCATTTATCTCCTTTCCCGTTGGTGTTCCCTCTGTTGTAGTTGTGTAGAAGTTGTATGCAAGGTGGTTTTGGTTTTTCCCTTGTACTGTCTCGTTCGTCTAAATACTGTGTGTGGGCATATTATTTCTGGTTCCCTATTGTTGTGATCGGGGTCCTTCTCAGGACTAGATTACTTAGGTGCAGGGATCCTCAGGAGGTAGGGGTTACGCTGGCGGCCTGGACCTCTGTACCTTTAACAGTACCTCCAGGTTGAGGGGTTAGTCAGGGTCCCAGCTTAGGGTCAGCTTAGGCCCCCTACCTCCAGTATTCTGTGACAGTGTGACACGCATCTCGCCTCGGGACTACCACCTGCCAGACCAGTTCATGTGTCCGGGAGTTGATACTTCTTCGACACAGCTTCCGTTCGTAGATGAACAGCTTGCCCTTCTCCTTCCACAACTGTTTGGTCTCCTCTGGAGCATCTGGATCAGGGTGCGAGTCAGCTTGCGTCAGCAAATCCTTGACTAGGCGGACAGCCGGGTCACTATCCTGTGTCTCTGCCCATCCATGGTGGGGCAATGGATTGAACGTGGCCTCTCTGTTGGCGGAGCACCTGTTCTTTACACAATGGGAGCACTGGGTCACCCCATGACGGTGGAAAGCGGGGATCTCTATCTCCTCCAGCTCTTCCGGGTCTTCTCCTCCATCTAGCAAGTTGGGCATCCTGGACAGCGCATCAGCGTTTGCATTCTTGTGCCCCGCCCGATACTTGATGGTGAACTCGTAGTTAGACAGTCGGGCCATCCATCGCTGTTCCAGGGCACCAAGCTTCACAGTCTCCAGGTGCGTCAGCGGGTTATTGTCCGTGAAGACCGTAAATTTGGAGGAGGCGAGATAGTGCTTGAAGCGCTCTGTGACAGCCCAGACTATGGCAAGGAACTCCAACTTGAAGGAACTGTAGCTATCGGGGTTCACTTCCGTGGGCCGGAGCTTCCTGCTGGCATAGGCAATCACTCTCTCTCTGCCCTGCTGTATCTGGGACAGCACCGCTCCCAACCCTACGTTGCTCGTGTCTGTATGGAGTATGAAGGGTTGGCCATAGTCGGGGTAGGCCAGAACTTCATCTCCCGTGAGAGCCATCTTCAGTCGGGTGAAGGATTCGTCTTCTGGCTTATCCCATTTGAACGGAGGCTTCGGGTTTTGTCCTTCCTGGACTGGCCTACTAGGAGGTCCTGCATGGGTGCCGCTATCTTGGTGAAGCCTTTGATAAACCTTCGGTAGTAGCCTACCAACCCGAGGAACTGCCGCACTTCCTTGATAGTGGAGGGTCTTGGCCAGTCCTTGATTATGGTGACCTTTTCAGGGTCTGGTGCTACACCTTCGGCGCTTACCACATGACCTAGGTCCTGTACCTTGGGCTTCAACAGGTGGCATTTGGACGGCTTCACCTTCAGGCCAAACCCAGCTAGGGCTTCAAACACCAGGCCAGGTGCTTCAGGTGGTCTTCATAGGACTTGGAGTAGACAATAACGTCATTCAGGTACAGCAGGACTGTCTCAAAGTTCTTGTGTCCTAGACAGCACTCCATCAAAAGCTGGAAGGTTCCTGGGGCGTTGCAGAGCCCGAATGGCATGCAGTTGAACTCGCTGAGGCCCATTGGCGTTGTAAATGCGGTCTTTTCTTTATCCTCCTCTGCTACGGGAACCTGCCAATACCCACTGGTGAGATCCAAAGTAGAGAAATAATTAGCAGATCTTAATGCAGCTAGGGACTCCTCAATTCTGGGTAACGGGTAGGCATCCTTATGTGTAATGCGGTTAATTTGCCTGTAGTCAACACACATTTTCATTGTACCATCCTTTTTCCTGATGAGAACTAATGGAGCTGCCCAGGGGCTACAACTACCTCTTATCACCCCAGCCTCCTTCATCTCCCGTAACATCCCTTTGGCACATTGATAGTGAGCTGGGGGTACAGGCCGGTACCTCTCTTTAATGGGTGGATGATCTCCCGTGGGGATATGGTGTTGTACCCGTTTTACCTGCCCGAAGTCTAGTGGGTGTTTGCTGAAGACCCGCTCGTACTCCTGGACCACCCGGTATACTCCATGTTTTTGGTGCTGAGGGGTGGAGTCAGTGCCCACGTGTAGCTTCTGACACCAGTCCTCCATCTGTCCCTTGGAGCCATTATCCTCCGCCGATTTGGATGGAGGTAAGGGTTCCACTGTCTTTATAGAGTTGTTACTGACGGTGAATAATTTGGCAAGGGTAGCATATCGGGGCAAATGAACCTCTTTCTCCCCACAATTCAGGATGCGGACGGGCACTCTCCCATGGCGGACATCAACCACCCCCCTGGCTGTCAAAATGGTGGGCCTACTGTCAGAGTATACGGGCTCTACCAGGGCCTGGTAATCTCGACCCCTGAGACCGATTGCTGCCCGACACCATATCAACATTTCACTTCTAGGGGGCATGGCAATGGGGAATGTGTCACTCAACCTGACACTGCCAATTTCACCACCAGACAGTTCTACCTGTTGTCTTCTCATCAGGGCTCTGATTTTTCTCTGCAGAACCCGCTGCTGACTGGAACTGGCAGTCTCCGCAAACTGCTGTAACAAGACAATAATTTCTGAAAGACAATTTTCAATGACATTAGTGCTTAAGGTTATCATGGGATGACTTTCTCGGCGATCAATGTCAACAATTATCATTCCTTGTGATGGCAACTCTACTCTGCCAATCTTTATGGTCACTTCTTTATACCCCACCTGAGGTACGGGCTGACCATTGCTGGCATGGATGCTAAGATGTTCATCTGGACGGCGGGTAATGTCCGAATCAGTCCAGTATCGTTTATAAAGAATGTATGGCATAGTGGTCACCTGGGATCCAGTGTCCAGCAGCGCGCTCATTGGGATGCCATCAAGCACGACAGGTAGGACCGGCCGTCCTCCCACGTACTTATCTCGCCAGCTTTGTGGGCCTGGTGGTCTTACTCCTGGGGGTTGGCCCTCTGCCCCAGGTTTTGCTTGTTTAAATTACACTACCTTGCAAAGTGTTCTGCCTTGTGACAGCGGCGGCAGATGGGTTGTCCATCGTGGTCGTAGCGGTCGCTGTTCCTCCCTCTAGTTGGTGGAATCCTTCTCTGTCGTCGCCACGGGACGTCCTCTGGACTAGAAGCCAGCTGGATCTTTTCCTTGGGGGACACTTGCATGGACTGCACCATTTTGGCCAGTGCAGCTACACTTTTAGTCAGCTCTTGGACCTGAAGGTGCAGGTCTGTAGATGGGGCATTGTCTAGAGTCTGTGCATCAGCCCCTACAGGTTCTGGGGAAAAGGATGCCACCTCCTGGTGGTATGTGATAGCTGGGTGCCGGTGGGATGTAGCGCCACCTGGTGTTGACTCTCGCAGCACCCGGATGGCTCTGTCTTTAAATTGTGCAAAGTCCAGATCGGGGTTTTGCAGAGCCATTATGCGCAGCTGTGTCCGGAGAGTGCTGGTCAGAAGCCCCTCAATAAACTTCTCAGTTAGCAATCTGCTCTCATCTCGCACACTGTCGGGGTCTACTTGTTTGATGGCCCCCAGCGCCTCCTGCAAGTTTAAAGCATAGTCCCGTACACTGTCCTGCACCCTTTGTTTGAACCCGTAAAACTTCATTTTTATTTCAGCTGCAGTGCAGGTGTCAAAGGTGTCCTTTAGTTGGGCCAGTATTTCCTTCACAGTACCTTTGTCTCTGCCTGGCCAGGACTTCACTTCTCTCTGGGCTGCACCGATTAACTGACCTATGAGGATGCTTACTTTCTGCTCCTCAGACAGGGGGTACACTTTAAACAAGCAGCTCAGTCTTTCTTCAAAGTCACTAAGGGTGTGCGACTCCCCTGAGTACTGGGGCAGCCACGCCGCTCCCGGTATGTATGGCATTGATAACGGCATTACGGTGGCAGCGGCCGCGCCTGCGGCTGAACTTTCCTCCATGTTGGGCGTCTTCCTCCCCCCCTAGTGAACCGTGGCCTACCTCCTTTTACCTTGCTCCTGGTAGGCCGCAGTTCCGCCGGTGACGGTCTCCTTCAGGACCTGGCGTCGCACGCGTCTGACGTAAGTGTAGCACCCCAAGGGCTCGGTTGCTACAGAGGTATTGCATCTCAGCCAGATGTGCGATATCTCACTTCCAGGTAAGGATGGAGTGTGGATCAGGACCCCGACACCTGCATGCATTACTCCACATTTCCGGGGGACTAAGAGAGAGGCTGGGGCCTGGAGGAGGAAAAAGGAAGAAAGAGGAGTGGAGGAGGCTCCAGGAACACGGAACGAAGGGACCCCAGGGGTGTGGACCGGCGAGTCGACACCGCACGCCCGAATCTGCCTGCGTAGAAGGGTCAGGCCAAAGGGGGAGACCGGTCCCCGAAACTAGTGGAGGCGGGGAACTACCCTCAGCTAGAAACTGGAGGCTGTGACATTTCACGTGGCGCAGTCCCTAGCTACATCCGCTAGGAAGGCACCATATAGGGTCAGGGAAACTCGCGCCAAGGTTTACCAGAGAAGGCCCGAGGCAGCCTGACTGAAGCGAGGTCACTGGCGGGGTATGACAGGCCAGAGAAAGGACACACAACGGTGGTCCTGTGAAACGCTCCAAAGTTATCTGGGAGTAGGCCGAGCCCCTCACCTGTTGAGCACAGTGCGACGTGGGACGTTATGACCAGCTGTAGTAACGTGGATAAAGAACTGTGAGTAAATACCCTGGACTGAATTACAGGACTCTGTGTCGTTACTGCTGCTCCCACGCACCATCACCCCCAACATCCACACTTGCTGCCCTGAGGCTACACTCCTCCCGTGGGGAGTTATACTATCCCCTGCTGCACTCCCATCACCAGCCTCAGCGGTCTGCCCTGCAGCGGCGGTTCATTCTGACCGCAATCCACGGGTGGCGTAGTCGGACATTCAGCATATAGACCGTCATTTGAGTCGACCACCCTGAGCCACGGGACGGGGTCCCCGCCACACGAGGACTACAACCCCCAGCATCTGCAACGGGTCCGGTTCCGGGTACCCCCACACACACGCGGCCCAGGGGGCGCGTCAACTTTTGGCATAGTCGGCAGGATTTCGTGCCCGCTACCAATGGGTACTGCGTGCCTGAAAAGAGACTGCTTCACTGTATTGAATATGGCGCCCACCCCAGCAGAACGGACGCCATAATGTGCGCGCCAAAAGACAACAAGAAGCCACCACCCATCGTGGGCCAGGTCCCAGAATGGCGCCAAAGATGGAGCCCACCCCCAACAGCCATGAGTGCGGCTGCAGAGATGTCCATCAACTTGGGGGGGCTGCCCCTGAGAGTGATTGTCAGAAGATGGCCCCAGGACCACCCCCAACAGGGGCGGAGAGAGAAGAAAACCGGGGGGCAGGGTGTGGTTTGGATCAGTCTCGGCAGACCACACCCGGAGATGGCGAGCAGCACCGACTCCAGCACCCTGATGGGTGGCTTGCTGCAGGCCATCGCGGCCCCGTACAGCCTCAGGGACCTGATGGCTCAGCTCCCTGGAGAAGACCCGGAGTTCCTCCGAACTGCGTTGGAGGATTTGGACCGGAGGATGGTCCAGGCGCAGCGGGAAGCTGTAGCAGAATGGAGGGAAGAGATGGCCCGGCGGGTCGCAGCCCAGCAGCACGGGACGCCGCCAACACCGGCCAGCGAGCCAGCCCCTGAGGACGAGGAGCGGAGGCCGGAAGCTGAGAGCAGCGCAGCCCTGGAAGCAGGTAAGGGGGACACCCCTGCCACCAGCCCTGATGCCACCAACCTGCCTCTGGACCCTGTCGCGGAGCCAGACGTTCCGGGCGTCGCTGCGCCTCCCCCGCTCCCGCCGCCGGCACGCAGGCCCCAAGCTGCGAGCGCCGTCGCCGGATCGAGCTCCAGACCGTGCCCCCTGACCCCGGATGCGGTCGGAAGCGGCCCGCTCCAGGCCCGGTCGCAAGGCCTGACCTCCCCAGGCGCCTCCGAACCACGTGCGCCCCAGGTCCCGAAGCCACCACCCCTAGGGACCGACCTGTACAGCCAGTTCGCCGGACCCGATGGAGAGCCGGTCCCTGTGCCAGAGGGATGGATTCATCCAAGTCAGCGAGAGAGCCTGTCCGCAGCGGCCGAGGCCTCGCTTGCTCCGCTCCTGCCCGTGCCACAGTCAGTCGCCATCCCCCAGCTCCTGTAGGAAGAGGTCCAGATCGAGTGGGACCAGACCGGGGAGGATCTGATGGGATTTGCGCAGGAGACGCGGGCGGCCGCAGCTCGCAGGCAGGAGTTCTGCGAGCGGGAAATCAGGCAGCTTGAGAAGGAGGAGCGGGCGCAGCGCCAGAAGAGGGAGCAGCTGCAGGCCCAGAGCGTGGAGGAGAAGACACGAACCCGCCGAAACCCCCAAGCTGCACGCGGTCCTAAAATTGCAGGGACCGTGGTAAAGTTCCACCAAGTGAAAGCGTGGGGGTTCATCCGGGACCCTACTACAGACACGGACCTTTTTGTTAATAGGAGTGACGTGGAGAGCCACCTGCCTGAGGGTCACCAGGGACAGGATCTGTATCCGGGGAACTTGGTGTACTACACCCGACATCGAGGCCTGCGAGGGTGGTACACCCTCAATGTCCAGCGGGTAGAGGAAGAGCACTACCGTGAGCACTGCTACCCAGAGGACCCGGACGGGTCTGAAGAGTATGGCGAGGAGGAGGAGAGTCTACAAGGACATCGCTACTAATGGGCGACAACCTATTGTAAATAGTTACCCGCCTGGGTGAAAAGTTAAAGGACATGCTGTCTTTCGGAGTATGAGAAGTTTGCCGGATTACAGAAAAGTTTACCCGGTTAATGGTTGTTGTGAACGTTTGAGTGTCTGTTAAAAGTTACCCGAAGAGGGTCTGTGAGTAGTTGCCGGCTGAGGACTGGGAGCAGCCAACTTTTATGAACTATCCGGTCGAGGACTGGGAGCGGTCAAGTTTGTAAATAATTGCACTTCTTAAAATACCCCCTACTGGTTTTATAAGGAGCTACAACAACTGACCTCAGAACAAAAACCCATTAGAGGTGGCAGAAGACGAGGTCCAGCATCTGGATCAGCTACGCCCTGCAGCTACCCCAGGGCCTTCGTTGAGGGTTTACGAACGGGTCCCTCATGTTCAAAAGTTTTGCCAAGTTTGCACCTTAAAAAAAATAATAAAATAAAAAAATGGAGACCTAGTCGCAAATTGCACCGCGGCCAGTACAACAGAGTCCACTTGAAAACGTTTTATATGAAAAGTTTTATATACCGAAATGATTTGCATGATGCTTTAAATGATATTTGATAAAAGAGTTCCCATGATATTAAAAGTGCACTTATAATGTTGAAGAGAGAAAATGTTTCCCATAAAGGGAAGTGATATGCAGTTGACAGTTAAAAAAAAAAATAATAATTTCTTTGCATGTCCAAATTGGCATTGTCTTTTACTCTGTTCCAGCCCGCGGACGTGCTGTGATTTACCAGGGGGGAATGTAGCAACCCGAGGGCTCGGTTGTTACAGAGGTATTGCATCTCAGCCAGATGTGCGATATCTCACTTCCAGGTAAGGATGGAGTGTGGATCAGGACCCCGACACCTGCATGCATTACACCACATTTCCGGGGGGACAGGGCGACCGATATGCTCCAAGTAGAGCACAACAGTCCCTGTCCCTGGCTGGAGTGGGCGGAGGGAACACCGAGGAAGGGGGAACCCTGTAGTGCATAGGAGGGAGAGGGCAGTTCCTGGGTGCACCTAGAGGGAGGTATAAAAGGTGGGCACCATCTTAGAGAAGGGAATTCGGCTGAGTTCAGACAGAGAGAAGAGGGAGCAGGAGGTGGGAGCAGAGGCTCTGCATGGGCTCTGCTCTGCAGGCAGGCCTAAGAGAGAGGCCGGGGCCTGGAGGAGGAAGAAGGAAGAAAGAGGAGTGGAGGAGGCTCCAGGAACAAGGAATGAAGGGACCCCAGGGGTGTGGACCGGCGAGTCGCCACCGCACGCCCGAATCTACCTGCGTAGAAGAGTCAGGGGAGACCGGTCCCCGAAACTAGTGGAGGCGGGGAACTACCCTCAGCTAGAAACCGGAGGCTGTGACATTTCACATAGCGCAGCCCCTCGCTACACCCGCTAGGAAGGCACCATATAGGGTCAGGGAAACTGGCGCCAAGGTTTACCAGAGAAGGCCCGAGGCAGCCGGACAGAAGCGAGGTCACTGGCGGGGTATAACAGGCCAGAGAAAGGACACACAACGGGGGTCCTGTAAAATGCTCCAAAGTTATCTGGGAGTAGGCCGAGCCCTTCACCTGGTGAGCACAGTGCGACGTGGGACGTTATGACCAGCTGTAGTAACGTGGATAAAGAACTTTGAGTAAATACCCTGGACTGCATTACAGGACTCTGTGTCGTTACTGCTGCTCCCGCGCACCATCACCCCCAATATCCACACTTGCTGCCCTGAGGCTACACTCCTCCCGTGGGGAGTTATACTATCCCCTGCTGCACTCCCATCAAGAGCCTCAGCGGTCTGCCCTGCAGCGGCGGTTCATTCTGACCGCAATCCACAGGTAGCGTAGTCGGACATTCAGCATATAGACCGACATTTGAGTTGACCACCCTGAGCCACGGGACCGGGTCCCCGCCACACGAGGACTACAACCCCCAGCATCTGCAACGGGTCCGGTTCCGGGTACCCCCACACACACGCGGTCCAGGGGGCACGTCATAAGCACTCACTGAGGCTCCTTCCTGGACCTGGCGCTGCATCAGTGCGTGAGGCGGGGCTTGGACTTCGCGCGCTTCCAGCGGTTACGCCCCTCTTCTTCCCGCCAGGCGACCCGGAAATGGCGGACAATGGCGGGAAACAGCTGCAATTGGCGCAAAACTTCACCACGGTATGCGACACAGTTCTTTAAGGCGCACAGTACCCGGTGGCAACGGGCATGAAATCCTGCCAACTACGCCAAAGTTGACACACCCCCTGGGCCGTGGGGTACCCGGTGCCGGGCCAGTAGATGCTGGGGGTTGTAGTCACTGTGGCGGTGACCCGGTCCGTGACCCAGGGCGGTCAATCCAAGGGGAATTTATATGTATAGGTGTTAATGTCCGACTATGCCACCTGTGGAATGCGGCCAATGGAGACCGCCGCTGCGGAATAGTCCTCTGATGCTGGTGGTTTTGCAGCAAGGGTGGTATAACTCCCCACAGGAAGAGTTAGCTTCAGGGCAGTGTGTGGATGATGGTGGTTGTGCAGGGTGTCAGTAATAACCACAGAGTCAGTATAGTGCAGTCCCAGGGTCATTACTGATGACAATTAGACAAACATGGACTGGAGTACTAGCTAGAAGTAAGAGTCCGGTCAGCCTGGAAGCAAACATTGAGTCCTTCTTGCCAGGTGAAGTTGTAGGCCTCCCCTTCTCACTATACTCTTTGGCTTTACTGCTTGTAGCTGTGTTGTAGCCCACATCCCAGAGTGTGACGTTCTGTGCTCACCCGTATGCCTGGCAGCTTGGGCCTTGTGCATGCGTCGCTCCTCCGTGGCGGTGCTGGTCCCTCTGTGCTGCTGAGCCTCCGGGCGTCTGATGGGGCCAGGAGACCTGCAATCTCCTGCCCTACGGTATCTGCTGCTGGGCCTGCAGTGCCCCCACAGCCTCGGACTCCGGTGTCCGATCCTCTGTGTATTTCAGCTAGGACGAGCTTCCTCAGCTCCAGTCCCTAGCTCCTCTCTCCTCGATGTCCTAAACTCAACTCATCACACTGAGACTAACTAACCCCGCCTCCAGATCCCAGTTGCCAAGGGGAGGGGACTCCCGTTGCTGGTCTGGAGCCAGGAAAGTGTTGCATTTGTAGTGTACCTGACTAAAAGGATCCCTGCTTGCTTCCAGGCATGGCAGTACCTCTTTTGAAGGAGGCAATACCACTGTGGCAACCGGATCCTCTGGGGTGCCACACTCTCGTATAGTCCCCTATATACAGGCACTTATTCACCTCGCTCCCAGTCTCCTGGCGCTCTGCTCCGGTCTTCGATGCACTGATGCTTCGCATGGCAGATGCGATGTAGCAAGGTTATCGTGTTTGCTGTCTCACACGCTGATTGATGGAAGAATGAGCTGGCAGCTCTGTCCTCCACCAATGTAGTTTCCGCTATCTGCATCCTGAGGATACATCCTAAGGATGCATATAACGGTGATATCGAGAAGCGGGGAGTGACGGACAAGCAGTGGACGAGGGCATGGTGTGGCCAATGGGCCATTATTTTCAGCCCTTTAGCTGTCGCAGTCCGTGGGCCACACGTTGTCCGGTCTGCTATATAGTAATAAAAAAGTTCTGAAAATGAGCTGTCCATGTTTTACAGTGGTGGCCAAAAGTATTGGCACCCCTGCAATTCTGTCAGATAATACTCAGTTTCTTCCTGAAAATGATTGCAATCACAAATTCTTTGGTATTATTATCTTCATTTAATTTGCTTGCAAGGAAAAAACACAAAAGAGAATGAAGTAAAAATCAAATCATTGATCATTTCACACAAAACTCCAAAAATGGGCCAGACAAAAGTATTGGCACCCTCAGCCTAATACTTGGTTGCACAACCTTTAGCCAAAATAACTGCGAACAACCGCTTCCGGTAACCATCAATGAGTTTCTTACAATGCTCTGCTGGAATTGTAGACCATTCTTCTT
Organism: Phyllobates terribilis; assembly: GCF_046119375.1. Classification (NCBI taxonomy): domain Eukaryota; kingdom Metazoa; phylum Chordata; class Amphibia; order Anura; family Dendrobatidae; genus Phyllobates; species Phyllobates terribilis. Next base: position 119,193,071 of record NW_027362762.1, on the reverse strand, counting down.
TGGCAAACTGCTCCAGGTCCCTGATATTTGAAGGGTGCCTTCTCCAAACTGCCATTTTGAGATCTCTCCACAGGTGTTCTATGGGATTCAGGTCTGGACTCATTGCTGGCCACCTTAGAAGTCTCCAGTGCTTTCTCTCAAACCATTTTATAGTGCTTTTGGAAGTGTGTTTTGGGTCATTGTCCTGTTGGAAGACCCATGACCTCTGAGGGAGACCCAGCTTTCTCACACTGGGCCCTACATTATGCTGCAAAATTTGTTGGTAGTCTTCAGACTTCATAATGCCATGCACACGGTCAAGTAGTCCAGTGCCAGAGGCAGCAAAGCAACCACAAAACATCAAGGAACCTCCACCATGTTTGACTGTAGGGACCGTGTTCTTTTCTTTGAATGCCTCTTTTTTTTCCTGTACACTCTATGTTGATGCTTTTTGCCAAAAAAGCTCTACTTTTGTCTCATCTGACCAGAGAACATTCTTCCAAAACGTTTTAGGCTTTCTCAGGTAAGTTTTGGCAAACTCCAGCCTGGCTTTTTTATGTCTCGGGGTAAGAAGTGGGGTCTTCCTGGGTATCCTACCATACAGTCCATTTTCATTCAGACGCCAACAGATAGTACGGGTTGACACTGTTGTACCCTCGGACTGGAGGGCAGCTTGAACTTGTTTGGATGTTAGTCGAGGTTCTTTATCCACCATCCGCACAATCTTGCGTTGAAATCTCTCGTAAATTTTTCTTTTCCGTCCACATCTAGGGAGGTTAGCCACAGTGCCAAGGGCTTTAAACTTCTTGATGACACTGCGCACAGAAGACACAGGAACATTCAGGTCTTTGGAGATGGACTTGTAGCCTTGAGATTGCTCATGCTTCCTCACAATTTGGTTTCTCAAGTCCTGAGACAGTTCTTTGGTCTTCTTTCTTTTCTCCATGCTCAATGTGGTACACACAAGGACACAGGACAGAAGTTGAGTCAACTTTAATCCATGTTAACTGGCTGCAAGTGTGATTTAGTTATTGCCAACACCTGTTAGGTGCCACAGGTAAGTTACAGGTGCTGTTAATTACACGAATTAGAGAAGCATCACATGATTTTTCAAACAGTGCCAATACTTTTGTCCACCCCCTTTTTTAGGTTTGGTGTGGAATTGTATCCAATTTGGCTTTAGGACAATTCTTTATGTGTTTTTTCATTGAAGACAAATTAAATGAAGATAATAATACCAAATAATTTGTGATTGCAATCATTTTCAGGAAGAAACTGAGTATTATCTGACAGAATTGCAGGGGTGCCAATACTTTTGGCCACCACTGTACATGCAAAATTACCAAAAGCTAAAGAATTGATTTGTTTACAAATGTAGCAGACCTGAGTTAGTCATTTAACTGTTTCTTTTCTGTAGTAAGAGTTATTCCCATAAATACAAGTTATCATCTATCCATTGGATCGGGGAGAGTAAGAGTGCTGGGCAATGCCCAATCTGAAAATAAGTTGTACTTTATAGAATGATGATTCATAAAAGGTATTATCCAAATCTAAAGCATTTTCTGTATTATCAAAGGGTTCGCTATCCCTCAAATTACTGTGTCATTTCTTTTTATTGACTTCAATGGTTAAAAACAAAACTTAAAATTCCTAAAAACAGAATGTAGGAAATAATCTTTGTTTTGCTGTATGGGTTTTAAATGTGGTTGCTGCACAGCTTGATACTGCATTACCACATTAATAAATGAACCCAGACACTAAGGCCACAGCCCCATTATCAGTATTTAGTCAGTATTCAGTCAGTATTTTTTCTCAGGAGTGAGAGCCAAAATCATGTGAGGGACAATCAGAGAAAAGGTATAATAGAAACAAGTCACCAATTCTGCAGTTATCACTCACTCCGGTTTTTGGCTCCCATTTCTGAGAAAAAATACTGACCGGATACTGACTAAATACTGATAGTGGGGCCTAATGTTCTTTTGATCCAATGCTGTGAATCAGTGACTATATTTCCGTGCTGGTGTATAAGACTGCATATTTCTAGATCTTTTCCAGTAAGGAAAATAGTATCAATTAAATTTGAATTATGGGGAGTTATCAAAGGCTATTGACCAGCTTCACCATCCAGTCTCAACAGTCCACCCGCACACTTAAAGGATTAGTCTCAAGTTGTGTCTTGACCAGCACAAGGCTCTCTAGTCTCTTTCACCTCCTAGTTGCCTTGGGGGTGGACTCTCATTCTTGAGTGACAGTTCTGGTTCAGTAGCTTTTGCTTGCTACTGTGACACATTAACAATGTGTCTACACTGTTATCAGTATATTGCATTCAGAGATAACAATGCCTAAGTATGCACACGGCTCAAAAAGAACTACTCTGGAAAATGCTGATGGTGCAGATTGTGGAGATAGACGGGGGGGGGGGGGATTTTGCAGGACTGATAACAGATCAGGAGCTGAGAGGGAGGGGGAGGTAGGTGAGCTACTAACTGTTTTAAATACATCATTGGGCTGGATGGAGCTGACTGGGATCTTAGGAGTTAACTCTTCAGCTAGGATTGTAACTACAGGCTCTGGTTATCGGTCTCCTTGGCAACAAGCTGTACACTATGTCAGATAAAAGCTCTCATAGAAGCAGAATGAAAACATAGAAAAACAAGTCAATTACAAACTTACTTATTTTCATGCTGTCTAACTAACTATACTGATTTCATATAATGAGACTACCCCTTTAAGTCCTGTTTAGACAAGATAATAATTGGGAATAAACATTTGTTATAATGCTCGTTCACGGATTATTGGTTTGTAGAAACATGCCAGCATTAAAATAATCATTGTTGTCAGCACATTATTGATGATATTTTATGCACACACTGTTCAGATAAAAATCTGGATAGCCTGTCTAAGAAAGCCATTAAATGACCATTGATCTGCTTGTATATAGCTGATCAATGGTCACATAACAGTTGTGGGCGGCAGGAGTAAATGAACATGGAATGCTTGGATACAGAAAATTCAGACAAGTTTTTCAAGTGGAATCCACTTCAAGAAATTCTCTTAGTTTTGTTTATTGGAACCATTTTTTTTCCCTGAAGCGGTTTTGAAGAGGTTTTAAAGAGATGTTTGATGCATTTTTTCCACACAGTGTTTTGTAACCTTTTTTTTTGTTATTGTCAAGTTTAGAGTGCAATGTGGCTAAAAAAAAAGTGACATGTCACTTCTGTATTTATAGATGAGAGTTTTAGAAAACCTTGGTAGAAAAAAAATACTCAACAAATTCCTCATACGGGCAGCAAAGTGGATTTTACACTGGAATGAATAGGAAGAGGAAGAGTATTCAAAGCATATTTGAAGGAGGATTTCAAAAGCCTTCTAAAAAAAATGTGAACCTAGCCTTAGGATATGTTCAGATGTAGTTTTTTGGATAAACAAAACTCCGGCGAGTAAGGAAACGCTTTTTTTTTTGCCTTTTTCTGAGTCATTTCCTCCTTCCCGGTGTGTGAATCTAGCCTTTTAATGGCAAGACATGGGAATTTAAAAAAATGTAATGCTTATTCTACAACCTATATATAATAGTAATCCTCATTGCATTATTGATTAGTGGAAATATTTAATGCCTTAGGGAGAAGTAAATAAGCAGCTCCATAACATAATGTTGTGCAGAAGCACTATAGGTGCAAATAATGCCCACAGCTAAGTGAGACACAGCAGTCATGACTCCCTCTTCCCACTCCTAATCCCCATCGGATTACGGTGATCAGCTGCTGAGTGGTTGCAGTGGTCATGTTCTGTTGGAGCTAGAAGAAACAGCCTTTTAGCTATTGTTTGAGCTTGAACAGAGCATGATCACTACACTGCAGCCATGGAGGAGCGGCAAGGATGAAATTCTAAGATATGGGAACAGACCGGACCAGAGATCACTGCACCCCCTATAATATGAGCATACACTGGCTCACCATAAAAAAAAACAGACAATAGGAACAGTTTAACTTGGCTTTGTTTACAATCATCCAGTATGGAGGCACTTGTACTTTTAATATTGCCCAACAGCAGAACTTTTCCAAAAGTCTATACAGTTTCTGGTTTCTCCACCTTTCTTGGCACGCATGAGCTCATGTTGCAATTTAACCATTGGACTTTTAACCACACTATCAGTCCACACTTCAGGTCCTGTACCATTGTTAGGATCACTTCTCTGATTTTCTCCACGAGGCTCACATGTAGAAGTGGTGAAGGAGATAGTTTCCTCCCCTGACGCTAAAAAGGGTTAAAAGCATGTTCCCAAAGTTAGAACCCTCAGGGGCTGCAGTTTGGTTCAGGTGGGGTTAACTGTGACAGCCGGCCCAGTAGAGGGAAGGGAAACCCAGTGCTAGTGTCTAGCACAGGAAGTGAGCTCAGTCAGTAGTGTGCAGTACTTCAGAAAGCTGACAGGCTCTATTCTGGCTGCTAGGGTAGATGTGCGCCTAGTATCCCGGACAGTGGATCACCAGATAAAAGAATCGCTCCACAAGAGTCCCATTAGCCGGCCTGGGAACCTTGAGAGAGAGTTGCCGGGGACCTAGGGGCGCATTCTGTCTGCAGGCTTGCAGAAGAAGTTAGGACTCAAGTCTAGGACGTGGAGAGAACTAGTGTGGCGACCCTGCAGTCCAGCACAGTGGTATCACCTCCCTAATCGAGGGGTGGTATAATTTCTGGAGGAAAATGGAACTCCCTACATCAGGTATCCACTCATCCACACATAAGCCTCATCCCTTACCAGAAGGGGGAGCACAAGCACCTAGTTTTAGGAGAGTCAGGGCTTTTCCTGGCTGGGGGGAGGAGTCAGAGAGTTCCACAGAGATAGTGTGAGAAGAGGAAGGGAGAAGTGGCTGGAGGAGACAAGAGCTCTGGGAGGTCAAGGTTTGTTTAGGAAGACTGACCCCAGGCTCATGCTGAGAAGAGGACACCAGAGTCCTGGGCTATTCAGGGGATTGCAAGCCCCAGCAGCCAAGTCTGGAAACCAGAGGAATACAAAGTTTTCTGGTCACATGTGTAGGCTCAACAGCACAACATAATAGAGAGCCAGGAGCTGTAAGACAAAGAACAGCACCCTGTTAGGCTCGCTCTGTTGGCTGGAAGTACTACAAGGAGAAGGAAGCACACAGAGGGACAGATCAGCTCACATTCATCTGAAAAACCTAAATATAAAGAGCAGAAGGAAGGCATACTGATCCCACCTGGTGGAGTGGACGCCATCTGCTTCCAGTTTGGCTGGACCCTGGACCTAGTGACCAGTACCCCTCCTGGAATCAACTAGCAACCCTCAACCCTCATCAGTAAAGGTAAAGACTGAATTAATTTGCCTCCTTGCTTCTTTCTCCTGCACTGCTCATCACAACCCCCATCATCACCCCAGGGGCCCGCTCCAGCTGAGGGGAGTGATCTACCTTGCTGCACTACCATCTATCTCCTGGGAACCCCATATGCAGCGCTGGCTATCCCTGGCCAGATACTTCAACTGGCGTCACGGATCATCCATAAACTATAATCCCCTATAAATAATTCCCCCTTTTCACTTGCCCGGTCAGGGCCACGGGACTGGGAAATCGCCACCATGATACCCCCGTCAGGTCATGACACGACCGCAGCACTAGGATCCGGATATACTGTCTTTCGTGAGGAAGATTCTCTAGGGCTAGAGAAGAAAGCAACAGAGATGCTTCACCTAAATTGGGAACCAGGGCTGAAGTTGTATCAAGTAACTGTGGGAAAAATGACAACCCGTTGGGCCTTATCCTTTATGCCTGACTGTAAATATTGTAAATACTGCCAGTTACTAAGTAAAGTTCCAGTTGTTGTTATAAACTTTGTGTCCTCTGAATTCATTGCTGCCCTGGTTCCAGAAGAGAAATCCTGGAGTCAGAAGATACCGGCTGGTCAGAACTAAGTGGAAAACACCACATACACTGCAGCACACCAGAGCGAGGACACACTTTCTCTGTACGGTGCCAAAGTGAGCATGAACTACAGCTCGCCCACGACTACCTCGCTGGGGCACCTTACACACACACCAGTACTTAAAACTGCTTTCCGCTTCAGCTCCTCTTTGCCCTCACCCTGCACAAGTAGACGGTCTTCTGAGCATGTTCACATTGCCTAATGATCCTTTGTAATAAAAGGGAGTTGGATTCGGCCATTCTCAAAGCCAGTTGTAAAACTGTAAAACTGACATTCAGCATGGAGAACATGCAACGATCCGGCTCCCTGCTCTCAACCCTCTTTATATTTACATTAAAAGTCATTTCCATGCCTCGCACGCTAAGCCCACATCTTTCCCCTCAGATGATTACTGATTTAATCAATCATCATGTGTCTTTAACAGCTGTCTGTGGAGCTGATCTCCGCCCGCAGCTGTTAACCAGTTAAATCCCACAGTCAATCACTGACAGTGGGATTTAACGCATGATAGCCAGAAGCGTGTCAAACATTTTGCCCACCAGCACCCCCGTCACGTGATCACACAGCACCTATGGGTTGTCATGACAGCCCGGGGATTGCTGAAGACCCCTGTGCCTGTCATTACGGTATTCCTGTAAACATCGACTTGCTGAAGCCCTGCTATTTATAGCACATCGATTGGATGATCACAGCTTCAAGTTTCCTAAGGGGACTATTAAATAAAATGTAAAAAATGTTTTTAAAAATATGAAAAAAAAAACGCACAAAAGTTCAAATCACATTGCCCCATTAAAAATAAAACAATAACAAAAAACACATTTGGTATTGCTACGTTCATAAGAGTCTAATCTATCAAAATATAAAATAAATTAATCCGATCGGTTAATGACATAATGCTAAAAATAATGATGAAAAAAAATCAAAACACCCAGAATTACAGTTTTTTTTGGCCGCCATAACACTGCAATGAAATGTAAAAAGTATTGGCATCAATACAAACTTCAGCTCGGTGCACAAAAAACAAGCCATCACACAGACCCAGATCCCGAAAAATAGATGTCACTGGTCTGGCAAAATCTTGACACAAGCAAAAAAAAATTTCTTACAAATTTTGGAATTTTTTTTGAACCAATCATATTGCCAGGTCAGTTTTACCATAACGTGAACATGGTAAATTAACAGTCCAAAAAACAATTCTTAGAGCTAATCAGTGTGACAGTGAGGCGGTTATAGCTAATAAGGGCAGACAGTGGTGGTTATGGTGCATAAGGGTGAACAATGTGGTGGCAATATTTTATAGTAGAGGACAGTGTAGAGGCCATGTGCCATAATTGAGACAATGTGGGGGTGATATTTTATGCAGGGAGCACAGTGAGGGCCAATTATTCAGAGGGACAGCATATGGCAGACATTATTTATTCAGCAGCATTATAATGACACTGTTATTTTAAAGGGCATTGGGTCGAGATCAGCTGCAGAAGACTGGAGAAGATGGATGTCTGCAGAGACGACCTGTGGATGTGAAAAGTCATCATGGCATCTGGATCAGATGGAGAACAAAGGAAAAAAACAACTTCAATCAGAGAAGATGTCACCTATAAGGTACTTGGGTGTAAATGTGTAAATGTTTATTTTGATACTATGTCTCATCAGTACTATGGCTCACGTATGGTCCGCAGTCTGAACTGATGGCTAGTATCTCCTTACCATTGTTAAGGATATTCTCAGAGTTGAAGGTTCATAAGATCCAATTGTACAAACATTTTACAGAAATCCGCATTCTGGAGAATTCAGATTTTTTGCAATTGTTACACGCACGCTGCTAGGTTCAGATAGGGGCGAGACAGGATACATGAATTCTTTGGAATCCTGGGGGAACGGTTACTCAGGGCGACCATAGACCATGTGCTGCAGCTTCTCTCAGGCACACAGGGGTATTGACCATCAGGCACAGACATGTAGGCTGTTTCACTTGCTGACCAGACACACTTGACAAGAGTCTCATAAACGGTTGAACAGTAGCATTTGATAAGAAGCTGCACAACTAGTGCAAGTTAAGTCTTATAAGCAACAGGTTCTAGTGACAAACAGTACAGTTTCCTTAGCAGCACAGCAGTTCACAGTCTTCCCAGTAGTACAGGACAGCACAGTTTTAATGCAAAGGCACATTAATGAACACAGCATTCTTTACGGGACAGCACAGTTCTAATGCAAAGGCACATTAATGAACACAGCATTCTTTACAGCACAGTGAGATGGAGGAGGGGGGGAGGGTTTGCTGAGGGAGATGATCCCTGTGACACCATTTCTTCCAGTCCTTATCTTTCTGCCTGACAATAACTGCACTGTTAGTTCAGGAGCTCTACCTGACCTGTGCTTAGCTTCACTCCTGACTTGAATCCTTTTCACTTGCAGGGGTGCTTCTGTGAGATACAGAACACACACACCACCTTTCTCTTAGGCTCCAGCCAGACAGTAAACAACTTCCCCACAATCCCCCTGGGGCTCTGCTAAAACACTCCCATTCTCCTGTGACTGTGTTAACCCCTCTAGTTGCTGGATGCTTCTGAAGTGCATCACTTCCTGTCGCATGTGCTTGTGTTACTTCTAATAGTTGCTGAATGCTTTTAAAGCAGCAGCACTACTTCTGCATGTCACACTCTACAACAGCACTACTTCTGCATGTCATACTACTCCCTCCTTTTTGAATGTCGTCCTCGACATTCGTCTTAATTGGTCAATCTGACCAATTCTGAGACTGTGGTGAAAGTTGGATAATTTTATATACAAATTGGCATTGTGAAATTGGTATAACGTTCATAAACATTGATAACAACCTAATCTTACGACCTTTTTCTTGTAGGATGCCTGTATGAAATAAACAATTAACACAATTAAAACAGTCAGCATCTGTTCAGCTGGAGCTATTCGTACATCTTCAATTAGCTCTCTCTCTCTCTCTCTCTATGCTTTAACAGTTCTTTGTTTCTACAAAGTCTTTTAAGGAAAATCAATACATGAAAACAAGTCTTTCCACCACGCAACATCTTCCATACTGCCTCTCGGTGGTGAATATCACTCAAGTGGGCTTACCTGGTCCACAGGCCGAGATACCTGTTTCAAGTTGACAGTCCTTGGCACTTGACTCCGTTCACCAAGTGTCTCATACGTCAGCATCACGAGCCTCCTCAGTTCTCGAGTCGACATCCTCCTGGTGGATTGTTCCTCAGAGACCACGGGTTCTTTGGTCACAGAAGTTTCTTCCGTCACACTCATTTCCTGTGCTTCCTCAGATGCTCCTGAGTCTCTTGTTTCCGCACGGTCTGGTAATTCCGCTCCTCCTGAGTGTCGATCAGTCTCTTTAGGGGCCGGTGTTCGATCATCAGATCTGAATGGACTTCATCTGTACTCCTTGGTATGAACTTTGGAGCCTCAGGACTTAGTTCACTCTCCTGAGAATGATACATCCCTCTCCTTGCCGGTCCGAGAAATACAACGGTGTGTTCTTCTCCATCAGAACTTTCAAGGTCACTATCCACCATCAGAGCTTCAATCTGTGGTGGTCCCTTAGTCGATCTCGGACGATGTCGGTCTACTTCTGGGAAGTCTTGTTGCGGTGTGAGATAATCACAGGGTAGTAGTAAATTCCGATGGACTATTCTGGTTTTCTTGTCTCCTGTTTCCAATCAGATTTCATACACTGGACTGTCATCAGCTTTCCTCCTTACAACCACATACACCTTGTCTTCCCAGTATGAACAAAGTTTTCCTGGACCGACTTTCTCATGTATGTTCTTGACTAGCACCCGGCTTCCCGGTGCCAATTCTGCTCCATAACAATTTCGATCATAGTACTCCTTACTCTTGCTCTGTCCTTGTGTAACCACTTTGGATGCTATGTTGCATGCCTCTGCTATCCGTTCCTTCAATTTCTGAATGTACTCCAGATACCTTTTGTAAGTCTCTGACACCGGAGTATCGAATATGATGTCGATTGGCAGTCTTGGCGATCGTCCATACAATAGGAAAAAGGGTGAGTAACCCTTTGCATCGCTCTTTGTACAGTTCTAGGCATGTACCACTTTTGACAGAGAACTCTTCCAGTCTTTCTTTACATCAGCTGTTAAAGTGCGCAACATCGACAATAATGTCCGGTTAAAATATTCCACTTGTCCATTACCCTCTGGGTGGTAGGGCATTGTGTGGGATCTCTGACTTCTACAGTACTTTCCTAGCTTGGCAAAGAGCTGTTTCTCAAATTCTCTTCCTTGGTCATGATGTACCCTCATAGGGAACCCAAACCTCAAAGCAAAATCATTGAAGATCTTCTCTGCTGCTGTTGGACCCGATTTATTGGTGGTGGCATATGTTTGAGCAAATCGAGTGAAATGGTTCATCACCACCAAGATGTATACTGTGTTCCAAATTATTATGCAAATAATATTTTCTCAGATTTTCCCAAATTACCTATATGAATTGCAGTCATTGTAATTTTCCAGTCAAATAACTATTAGAGTACAACTGAAAGGTTTTTGTACAAACTGCCTATGATAACAGTATATTTTTAAAAAAATAAAAAACTCAAACTGCACTCAAAATGCATGTTCCAAATTATTATGCACAGCAGAGTTTTCGACCTTTTCATTTTAATAAAGAACAAAAAAATGGTCATTTTTGAAATTATAAGCATTAGCAGGTTATTACAAACTGAAATCAAACAGTTTTCAACTCAAAACTTTATTCTAGGTGATGTTACATTTGCACATAGGACCCCTTGTTCGAAAGGAGCTTCTGAACTCTCTCGTCCATTGAATTTGTCAGGTTTTGGATGGTTTCTGCTTTAATTGTTTTGCATGAGGACAGAATACCCTCCCAGAGCTGTTGCTTAGATGTGAACTGCCTCCCGCCATCAAAGACACTCCTTTTGATGATGCTCCAGAGGTTCTCAATGGGGTTGAGGTCAGGGGAGCATGGGTGCCACACCATAAGTTTGTCCCCTTTTATGCCCATAGCAGCCAGAGATGCAGATGTGTTATGTGCATTACAATGACTGCAATTCATATAGGTAATTTGGGAAAATCTGAGAAAATATTATTTGCATAATAATTTGGAACACAGTGTATTCGTAACCACCCTTGCACGTCTCGAGATGTAGAAAGTATATTGAGACCGTCTCAAATGGATACATAGTTTGGATGTTGCCCATAGGTGCCCGAGTGCCCGTGTTGGGACGTCCATCTTTCAGACAACCACACTCCCTGGTCACGTACCTCTCAATATCTCTCTGCATGTATGGCCAGAAGAAACGTTCACGGATCAAATTTGTTGCCCTTTCCACCCCCAGGTGTCCCATGTTTTCATGGAGTTCTTTGAAGACCAACCTACGGAATACTCTGGGAAGTACCAACTGCCGGTTTTGTCCTCCTTTACGATACAGGATACCGTCTTCACTGAGGTAGAGCTTCGTCCATTCTTTAATTAAAACAGATACTGCTGGTGACTCATTGTCTCCCTCCCGTTTACTTGGAAACCAATTTTGGACCACATAAAGTAGTATTCTACCAATTATCTGATCTTCCCATTGTGCTCTATGGATTTTCCCTTTTGGTAGTTGTTGAATAGACCGGGGGTGATCTTGTTCTCTCGCTTTTATGGTGGTTTCCACCGTCAACTGTCACCACAATGGTGTGTCTTCCTCCTGATAAGCTTTTACTGCTTGGGTAGTGCTCTCAATTGCTTCCAGACTGACTTCCTCCGAGCATTCGTGCATGAACTCCTCAGGCTCTAGTGGCATTCTTGACAATCCGTCAGCATCCGCCTTGCATTTTCCTGGCCTGTAATTGATGCTGAAATTGAAGTCAGCTAGTTCAGCGACCCATCTCTGACCCGTTGCATTCAGTTTGGCTGTAGTAAGGACATAGGTCAAAGGGTTGTTGTCAGTGTATACCTCAAACTCTTTGCTGTAGTAGAGATAAGTTATAAATTGTTCACAGATAGCCCATTTCAATGCCAAGAACTCCATTTTCCGGAATGTAGATGGTAATTCTTCTTGGTATCTGTCAAAGTTCTAGAACCGTAACCAATGACTCTCATTTTTCCATCTTGATGCTGATACAGGGCAACTCCCAGTCCAACTTGAGCAGCGTCACAATGAAGAACAAATGGTAAATTGAAATCAAAATATCCCAAGATGGGTGGTTTTACCAGGTAGTCTACTAGTTCTTCCAATGCCTCCTGGTGGTCTGCTCTCCAGAGAATGGGCTGTTAGGACAAAACGGTGTTGTTTCTTTTAAGCCCGGTGCTACCCTCGTTCTTCTTTTTGTCCGTGGTTGTTGTTGTCTCTGTCATCCCCCCCAAGAGGAGGTATAGTGGGGTGGCAATCCTGGAGAAGTTCCGAACGTAAGTACGATAGTAGGAGAGGAATCCTAATATCTGCCTCACTCCCTGACGGTAGAGGGCCGCTTGTCTTTTAAGGCCAGTACCGGAGTGATTTCTGCTGGGTCCATGGTATATCCTTCTCTGGACCCAATTTTCCCTAGAAATCTAACTTTTCTTTTGAACAGTTCACACTTCTTTGGGGTCAACTTGACTCCATGTTGTTGATACCGTTTTAATACGGTCCTCACATGTTCAACATGCTCCCGGAAGGTTTTGCTGTGTACCACATTGTCATCCAAGTACGGCTGGCAGATATCGTCCCTCAATTCTTCTAAACATGTTTCCATGCTCCTCTGGAATTCTGCTGGAGCTGAAGTGAACCCAAACAGTATGCGAAGCTGACTCGCCCCCTGGGCCGTGGGGCACTCGGAGCCGGGCCTTCTAGTGTACGGTGCTGATGGGGGTAGCAGTGGCAACCCTGTCCGTGGCTCAGGGTGGTCAGACCAAACGTTGTGGCAGTCTATTTGTAGGGTTTTAAATGTCCGACTACGCCACCCGTGGATTGCGGTCAGAGTGAACCGCCGCTGCAGAGCAGACCGCTGAGGCTGGTGTTGTGGGTGCAGCAGGGGATAGTATAACTCCCCACGGGAGGAGTGAAGCCTCAGGGCAGTGAGCATAGATGGTGGGGGTTGTGGTGCAGGGCGTCCCAGTACCGTTAGTGCTGGCGCGGTAAGAAACACGACGACAACGTGTTGCAGTCCAGGGTCTTTTACTCACAGTTCGTATACTCCAAGCCACTTCTGTACAGGTAGTGACTGCCCAAGCCGTGCTGCGTCCACCAGGTGAGGGGCTCGGTCAACCCCCAGGTAATTCAGGAGTATGGCACAGGACTCCCTTCTGTCCTTTCTCTGGCTCATGCCTCACCAGTGACCAAACTTCTGTCCAGCTGCCGCGGATCTATGCGGGCAAACGTTTCCCGCTATCCTATATGGTGCCTTCCTAGCAGGTTTGGCGGGGGGTTGCACCAATAGATGATCACGACCTCCGGTCTTTGGCTGGGGGATTATTTATCTCCACCAACTTGGGATCCGGTACCCTTATTCTGCCTGACCCTTCACCCGATATCTCGTGGGTTCTTAGGGTCCCTTCTGCCTTCCTGTTTCTGAGCCTTTCCACTTCTCTGTCTCTTCTCCTTCTTTCCTGTTTCTACTTCTCCTCCTTCCCTCGGCCTCTTCTCTAGGCCTACTTCTCCTTCCTTCCTCCTCTCTGGCCCCGGCCTTTTCTCTAGGCCTGCCTCTGAGCAGAGCTCCTACAGAGGCTCTGCTCCCTGTCACCTCCCCACTGAATTTCTCTCTTTATTCTCCCAGAACTAAGATGGTGCCCACCTTTTATACCTCCTCCTCTGTGTGTGAGCTCAGGTGACCAGCACCCAATGAGCTCCTACCTATGCTCAGAACCCAACCCCTATCTGCTCCTACACCACTGGGTTTTCCTCCCCCCTCCCCACTCCAGCCAGGGACATAGACAGATGTGCCTGCATATATATAAATGGGAGCACCGTAGAGCTGTCCCCCGGAAATGGGGTGTGTGTGGTGTATGCAGCTAACTGAGCCCTGGTCCATACTCCATCCTTACCTGGGAGTGGAATACCACACCTCTGGTTGAGGTGCAATACCCCTGTAGCAACCGAACCCTCGGGGCGCTACATTCCCCCCTGGTAAACCACAGCACGTCATCGGGCTGGAAAAGAGCAAAAACATTTGATTTATAAGACATGCAAAACTTTTTCAATAACTTTTTACATTTAGAAAACGACCGACATTATTCAATTCCCTTTATGGGAAACATGTTCTCTTTTTCAATACTTCTCTTTTACTAGATTTTATAATATATTTTGAACATTACCGGAACTCTTTTATCAGATACTATATAAAACATTTTTACTATCATATTATTCTTTTAGCAGCATATAAAACTTTTCATATAAAACATTTTCTTGTGCTCTGACTGCGGTGCAACTTGCAACCAGGTGTCCATTTTTCTTAAAGGTGCAAAAGTCTAGCCAACTTCTCCTGAGGTAGACGTTGCAGTCCTTTTTTTTATAAAACCAATAGGGGGCGCTTTAGGAAGCGCAACTATTTACCTGGTTGGCCGCTCTCAGTCCTCGGCCAGGTTTGGGAAGGGGAATGGCTGCTCAGTCCTCAGCCAGGTAACTTGGGGAAGGGGACAACTTTAACAGATAGCAGTCCCATAACAGTCCCAACGGGGACCACACTCAAATTTGAAACAGTGCCACGTACTCTGTCGGGTAGCTATACACAATGGTATGCTACTGTTCACTGGTAGCTATACCCTCCATACACACCTTGTTCCTCATGGTGGTGGTCTTCAGACCCGTCCCCGCCCTCTTGATCATCAGGTGCTGAGTAGTGCTGCTTCTTCCTCCTCTGCTACTCTGTGGACGTGGAGGGCGTACCACCCCTTTACACCTTGGTGTCGGGTGTAGGACACCACGTCTCCAAGGTACAAATCCCGTCCACGATGACCCTCCAGCAGGTGGCTCTTCACATCCCTTCGGGTCATGAACACATCACTGATCGTGTCCGGGTCCCTGATGAAACCCCAGCCGTGCTCCATTTGAAATTTTACAACAGTCCCGGTGGCTCGGGGACCGCGGGCAGCTCGGGGGTCTCGCCGGGTTCTCATCTTCTGCTCCGCACTTTGAACTTGTAACTTCTCCTGCTTTACGTGCCGCTCCCGTTGCTCCCTTTCAAACATCGCCAGCTGCTGGAGGCTAGATTCCCGTCGGCGGGCTGCGGCCGCCCGCGTTTCCTGTGTAAACCCCATCAGATCTTCTCCAGTCGGGTCCCACTCGTACTGGGCGTCCTCCATTGGGGGCTGGGAGACTTCCAGAGGCTCCGGAGCAGGTATGAGGGGCTCAGGTGGTACTTCGGCCTCCGCGTACGGGCCTCTCCTCCGCCGAGAATTAACCCACCCGGGCGGCCAGATAAAGGGTTCTCCATCTGGACCCGTATGTTGGGCGAACAGGTCCGCGCCCAGAGGTGGTATGGTAGAGGTAGGGGGCGCTGGTGGGATAGCGGCGCCCGGAGGTACTCGGCCTTGTGACCAGGCCTGCCGTGGACGTCTTCTGATCGCGCCCGGGGTCAGAGGTCATGGCGCGGGGCGGGGCTCGCCGGCGGTGTCGGCGGCCTGGGGACCGGTTGGTAGCGGTGGAGGCGCGGTGACAGTGACGGTTCCCTGGGCTTCGGGCTCCGCAACAGAATGCAGGGGCAGGTTGACGGCCCCAGGACTTGGGGTAAGGACGCCTCCGTTACCTGCTTCCGCTGCTGCGGCCTCCTCCGCGGCGTCGTCCTTGGCCTCCGATCTGTTCTCACTGCCCTCGGAGGCAGGCGTGCTGCTAGGTGGTTGCAGCGTCCCTTGTGGCTGGGTCACGGCCCGTCGGGCCATCTCCTCCTTCCACCCGGCGATGACGTCCCGCTGCGCCCGGACCATCCTCCGGTCCAGCTCCTCCAGCGCAGTCCGCATTATCTCCAGGTCCTCTTTGGGGAGCTGTGCTATCAGTTCCGTGAGGTTGCATGGGGGCTCGGCCGGCAGTAGGCCACGCGCCAGGGTGCTGGAGCTGGTTCCTGTCTCCATCTCCGGGTGCGGCCTGGTGAGACTGATCCAAACCACACCCTGCCCCACAGTTTTCTTCTCTTTCCGCCCCCATTGGGGGTGGTCTTGGGGCAATCTGCTGACAATCACTTTCAGGGGCAGCCCCCCCACCTTGATGGACATCTCTATAGCCGCACTCATGGCTGTTGGGGGTGGGCTCCTTCTTTGGCGCCATTCTGGGACCTGGCCCACGATGGGAGGTGGCTTCCAGTTGTCTTTTGGCGCGCACATTATGGCGTCCGTTCTACTGGGGCGGGCGCCATATTTAATACAGTGAAACAGTCTCTTTTCAGGCACGCAATACCCGTTGGTGGCGGGTTGGTCACAATCCTGCCGCCTACGCCAAAGCTGACTTACCCCCTGGGCCGTGGGGTACTCGGAGCCGGGTCTTCTAGTGCACAGTGCTGATGGGGGTAGTAGTGGCAACACGGTCCGTGGCTCAGGGTGGTCAGACCAAACGTTATGGCAGTCTATTTGTAGGGTTTTAAATGTCTGACTACGCCACCCGTGGATTGCGTTCAGAGTGAACCGCCTCTGCAGAGCAGACCGCTGAGGCTGGTGTTGTGGGTGCAGCAGGGGATAGTATAACTCCCCACGGGAGGAGTGTAGCCTCAGGGCAGTGAGCGAAGATGGTGGGGGTTGTGTTGCAGGGCGTCCCAGTACCGTTAGTGCTGGCGCGGTAAGAAACACGACGACAACGTGTTGCAGTCCAGGGTCTTTTACTCACAGTTTGTATACTCCAAGCCACTTCTGTACAGGTAGTGACTGCCCAAGCCGTGCTGCGTCCACCAGGTGAGGGGCTCGGTCAATTCAGGAGTATGGCACAGGACTCCCTTCTGTCCTTTCTCTGGCTCATGCCCCACCAGTGACCAAACTTCTGTCCAGCTGCCGCGGATCTACGCGGGCAAACGTGGGCCTCGTTTCCCGCTATCCTATATGGTGCCTTCCTAGCAGGTTTGGCGGGGGGTCGCACCAATAGATGATCACGACCTCCGGTCTTTGGCTGATGGATTATTTACCTCCACCAACTTGGGATCCGGTACCCTTATTCTGCCTGACCCTTCACCCGATATCTTGTGGGTTCTTAGGGTCCCTTCTGCCTTCTTGTTTCTGAGCCTTTCCACTTCTCTGTCTCTTCTCCTTCTTTCCTGTTTCTACTTCTCCTCCTTCCCTCGGCCTCTTCTCTAGGCCTACTTCTCCTTCCTTCCTCCTCTCTGGCCCCGGCCTTTTCTCTAGGCCTGCCTCTGAGCAGAGCTCCTACAGAGCCTCCGCTCCCTGTCACCTCCCCACTGAACTTCTCTCTTTCTTCTCCCAGAACTAAGATGGTGCCCACCTTTTATACCTCCTCCTCTGTGTGTGAGCTCAGGTGACCAGCACCCAATGAGCTCCTACCTATGCTCAGAACCCAACCCCTATCTGCTCCTACACCACTGGGTTTTCCTCCCCCCTCCCCACTCCAGCCAGGGACATAGTCAGATGTGCCTGCATATATATATAAATGGGAGCACCGTAGAGCTGTCCCCCGGAAATGGGGTGTGTGTGGTGTATGCAGCTAACTGAGCCCTGGTCCATACTCCATCCTTACCTAGGAGTGGAATACCACACCTCTGGTTGAGGTGCAATACCCCTGTAGCAACCGAACCCTCGGGGCGCTACAGATCCACTCATATAATCCCCACGGTGTGATGAATGCTGTCAAGGGTCTACTGAAATCTTCAACAAATCCTGGGTGGCATGCTTTACCCTGATCGAGAACAGAGAACCAGGTGCTTCCTGATAGGTTATTCAGCATATCTTGGATCTTTAGTATCGGGTGTCAATCAGGTACTGACTTTCGGTTTAGTTCTCGGTAATCACAACAGAGTCTCAATGTACCGTCCTTCTTCCTAACACAGACAATAGGAGAGGAATAAGACAACTTCGACTTTTGGACCCAACCTCTGTTGATTAGATCTTGTAAATACTCTTTCACTTCACGGTGTAATGGTTTTGGCACAGACATGTAACTTCTGGTTACTGGGGTCGTGTCTTTCAAATTGATTTTCAAATGCAATGACATGAAACAGCCTATATCAGAGTCATCTTTGGAGAATGCATGACACTATTCTCTCAGCATCTGTTTTGCTACCGCTAGATCTTCAGCACACAAGTGTTCCAGGAGTACTGGGGAATCCCAGGACCCCGAGGTGGACTGCGCAATTTCCTCCCCTGGGCAACTCCTGTTCCTTGGTGGGGAGACTGAATTCACTGTAGACCCCTGGGCTGGTCTCACACTGGCTGTATATACCGTTTTAACGGTTTCAATGTGACCTAACAGTCTTTGGATCCAGTCTAATTTCGTGTTTTGTAGTATTCATCGCTGATATTGTCACTCGAGCAAACCCACCAGTAGGAATTGCAAGCACAGTCTCACCTTGAACTAGGCCTGCCGGAAGTTCTGAGGAGTCCTTTGGCATGAACAGTCTTTTCTGGACTTTTCTTCCCGGTTCTACCCGGACTCCACACCTCACCCCCACCATTTGGTTTGCAGGGATGATGGTTGGGCGCATGCCTACCTTGACTTCTTTTAGGTCCATTGTATTCTGTGCTTTCTTTACTCTATGAATCACGTTTTCCACCACGGTGTTGGGTATGGCGAGCGATGTGGCGATTGCATCCACCACCAACGCCCCTATCTTGTGTTTCGTGATGACCTCACTGATTACATTATAACCCAGGATAGGATCCTCTGCCACGTGCTAACCACTGGTCACGAGAAAAGGTACCAAAAGCTCAATGGTGTTGCTGTTCTTCGTAGCCCTGAGTTGGAAAGTCACTTCTACCCAGCCTATGAAAGGGATTTTGGTCTGGTTGACAGCTTTGCCGTGGAGTTCCACTGGACCCAAGAGTTATTTTAGTGACCGAAGGCAAGTGTGTGGCAGGTAGCGCCTTCTCCATTCTTCATTTAAAAGGCTCGCTTGGGCTCCTGTGTCCCACAGTGCTTTTACTAGGAGTCCATCTAGCTGGCACTGTGTAAAGCACCTTTCACCGATTAGGCTGATGAGGCTATCTTTACTGACTGAGGAATCCTCCTCCCAGGAGTACATCGTGACCTCCGCACTGGGCATTAAGTAACTGATGCCCCTGTCTCCCTTGCAGCTGTTGTAGATGGGAACACAGTTGGGGATAGTACTGACGCAGCCGTTTTACCTCATGCGCCGTTCTGGGGTTTGGTGAGATTTGGATTTGCTTCTGGGGCCTCCTCCGTGTCACGGTTACCAGTCGCCCCACACTGGTAACCTCCTGTCTTTTAACCCAGTGGCATTCCTTGGCATAATGTCCTTCCTCCCCACATTTTAGACAGAGGACACACACCGTACTCTGATTTAATGAATGGCACGCTTCACAAGCCGGGTATCTTCCGTTTTGGAACCCACTCCTGGGTCTGAGGGATACAGGTTCTGGCTTGGAAAGAATCAACTTTTTCACCTCAATCAACTCGGCTTGCAGTTCTCCTATTACTTCCTCCCAGTCAGCGCTGGCAGGCCTATCTTTTGTTGGTGATTTAAGGTTCCCTCTCGGAGGTGGCACTGGATGGTCTCTATGATGATCTTCGGACTGGCCACCGGGGGTCTCCAACTTCAGCTGACTCGTGTTGGTGAGGCTGGTCCCCTTTAACTGGTGTAGCAGAGTTGAGTTGAGGTGCTGTGCTGCTGTGTTTTTCCAGACACTTTTCCTCTTCTCCCTCTACATGCTAATTCCCGCTCAGGATTCCCCCGTACTGGCCACCAATGTTACACGAACGCCCTGGGTCAGATAGGAGCGAGACAGATTACATGAATTCCTTGGAATCCTGGGGGAACCGTTACTCAGGGTGACCATAGACCATGCGCTGCAGCTTCTCTCAGGCACACAGGGGTATTGACCATCAGGCACAGACACGTAGGTTGTTTCACTTGCTGACCAGACACACTTTACAAGAGTCCTCATAAACGGTAGAACAGTAGCATTTAATAAGAAGCTGCACAACCAGTGAAAGTTAAGTTTTATGAGCAACAGGCTCCAGTGACAAACAGTACCGTTTCCTTAGCAGCACACAGCACAGCAGTTCACAGTCTTCCCAGTAGTACAGGACAGCACAGTTCTAATGAAAAGGCACATTAATGAACACAGCATTCTTTATAGCACAGTGAGATGGAGGAGGGGGGGGGTTTGCTGAGGGAGATGATCCCTGTGACACCATTTCTTCCAGTCCTTATCTTTCTGCCTGACAATACTCTGCACTGTTAGTTCAGGAACTCTACCTGACCTGTGCTTAGCTTCACTCCTGACTTGAATCCTTTTCACTTGGAGGGGTGCTTCAGTGAGATACAGAACACACACACCACCTTTCTCTTCGGCTCCAGCCAGACAGTAAACAACATCCCCACAATCCCCCTGGGGCTCTGCTAAAACACTCCCTTTCTCCTGTGACTGTGTTAACCCCTCTAGTTGCTGGATGCTTCTGGAGCACAACACTTCCTGTCCCATGGGCTTGTGTTACTTCTTATAGTTGTTGAATGCTTTTAAAGCAACAGAACTACTTCTGCATGTCACACTCTGCAACAGCACTACTTCTGCATGTCACACAATTCACAATTTAGCAAAATGGTGGCCTGCTGTAGCCACGAACAGGCCCTGAAGTTCACTGCACTTGTTCCAGGGCGTATTCATGGCTGCAAGTTCTAGCCTAGAGTGAACACTGGGTTGGAGATATGATGCATCGGAGCAATGGAGGACTGCACAGTGAACAGGAAGCAGCAGGGGTGGCCAGAGAGCTGAGCAGTGAGGTGAGTATGTTTTTTAAAATAAATTTTAACCTTTTGAAGGCAGTTGCCCGGTGTTCACTCTAGGAGAGAGCTTCCGACTGCTTCCAAATGTGCTCCTGGGCCTACCCTTGGCCGAAGTCCCGGCCCACAGTGAACTCTGGGACATGACTTCCATCACTGCACTGAGCATGCATAGTTACCTCCAAGGCCTGCTCATGCAATTGAGGCACGGAGGACAGGTCAGCAGGCAGGGAGCAGCGGGATTGGCTGGAGAGGTGAGCGGTAAGGTGAGTATAACTATTGTTTCTATATTTTTGCATCTTACATTTATCATGCTCCGGGGTCTGGAAAGACCCCAGAGCATGAGAAGGAATTTCTCTGCAAATCAAATTTCCTGGTAAAATCTGCACAAACAGGTAAATTTGAATTTTGTCAGATCCGCTCATCTCTAGTACAGATTCAATCAATGGATCTGTGTAATGAAAATCAGGAAAAGTCCTTCAGAGTGAGAGTCAATCTTTGTAGCCGATCTCTGCTCTGGTCAGTGGATGAGGAACCGTCTCCATTAAGAAAGAATAGGGTGTATAAAATGAGTTTTCTTAAAGGGGTTTTGCCACGAACAAAGTTGATTTTACTCAATAGATCTTGGAAGAAAAATAAGTTCCAGAATTGGATGTGTTTAAATAAAATGTTCCTGTGCAGAGATAATCTTATAAATGTGCCTCTGCTGTGTACTGTGTAATGGCTGTGTCTGACCGTGCAGGAACATGGTCTGATCATACCACATCTCCTGGGCGGGGGAAGAAGAGAGCAAACAGACATTGCAGCAGGGGACCACAGCTACTGTTTTCTGTGAGGTAAAACATTTCCCTACATGATTAAAAACTTATTTTACATCACAGAAAGAATCATTTATTTGCGACCCCATGCTGTAATGTCTGTATACTCTTTTGCTTCCTCCCCTGCCCAGGAGCTGTGGTATGATCAGACCATGTTCCTGCACGGTCAGACTCAGCTATTACACAGTACACAGCAGGGGCACATTTATAAAAGATCATTTTTGGGAAAGGAACATTTATATTTAACACATACAATTGTGGAACTTCTAGTCTAAGATCTATTAATTAAAATGTACTTTGTTCGTGGGACAACTCCTTTAACTGGACCACCCCTTTAACAAAAAACGTTGCATAATGTTATTCTTGTCTTTACCTTTTCTAACTGTGTAAAATTTTAATAATTTCAATACGGAAATATAATAACTATCCAACATATAAATATTTTATTGGAAATTAAGTGATGTCTATGCAAAGCTTTTTTAATATCCCATGAAATATTTGAAGTGTGCAATTACGCCTGTGATTTCACACCGTGTATAAAAAGGCTGATTGCTAGCAAGCATAATTTGATTTTCCACCATATATCTGCAAGGCATCTATCATCCAGTCATTTAATTAGATGCCCCTGAGCAGCTTGATTTTCATTTATAGAAAAAGAGTAATGCTTAATCTCAAAGAAGACTAAATGCAGTAATCATATCTGCTCATTTCTAGTAATTTTTCATAGCGTACGCGGTCATTTTTAGATTTATATTTCAATGACTTACATGTGTGCACATCTAAAGTGTTATCAATATACTTCTCTTCTTAGGATATGTGGACAAATTAAAGGAGTTTTCCCAAGAACAAAAGTTCATTTTAATCAATAATAATAACTTCCACAATTGGATGTGTTTAATTAAAATGTTCCTGTGCTGAGATAATCTTATAAATGTGCCCCTGCTGTGTACTGTGTAAGGGCTGTGTCTCTCACCATACAGGAACATGGTCTGATTATTACAGCTCCTGGGCAGGGGAGGACACAAAAGAGTATACAACTAAAGTATTTATATCCAGAGACAAAGCACTTGTCAAACATGCAGAAGCCTCATATAATTTCCATGCTTAGAGAGTAATGGGGAACATGCATTAAAATATACAGTGGGGAAAATAAGTATTTGAAACACTGACGATTTTGCAAGTTTTCCCACCTACAAACAATGGAGAGGTCTGTAATTTTTATCGTAGGTACACTTCACTTGTGAAAGACAGAATCAAAAAATAAAAACCAGAAAATCACATTGTATGATTTTTACAGAATTAATTAGCATTTTATTGCATGAAATAAGTATTTGATACAATAGAAAAACAGAACTTTAATATTTGGTACAGAAACCTTAGTTTGCAAATACAGAGGTCAAACATTTCCTGTAGTTCTTGACCAAGTTTGCACACACTGCAGCAGGGATTTTGGCCCACTCCAGGGCCTTAAAATGATTCTTATGGAGCCACTCCTTAGTTGCCCTGGCTGTGTGTTTCAGGTCATTGTCATTCTAGAAGACCCAGCCACGGCCCATCTTCAATGCTCTTACTGAGAGAAGGGGGGTGTTGGCCAAAATATCGCTATACATGACCCCATCCATCCTCCCTTCAACACGGTGCAGTAGTACTGTCCCCTTTGCAGAAAAGCACCCCCAAAATATGTTTCCCCCACCATGCTTCACGGTTGGGACAGTGTTCTTGGGGTTCTACTCACCCTTCTTCTTCCTTCAAACACATCAGTGAAGTTGAAAGCAAAAATTTCTATTTTGGTGTCATCTGACCACATGACTTTTTCCCATACCTCCTCTGGATCATCCAGATGATCATTGGCAAATTTCAAATGGGCCTGTGCATGTGCTGGCATGAGCAGGGGTCCTTGCATGCCCTGCAGGATTTTAATCCATGAAGGCGTAGTGTGTTACTAACGGTAATGTTTGAGACTGCGGTCCCAGCTTTCTTCAGGTCATTGATTAGATCCTCCCATGTAGTTGTGGGCTGATTCCTGATCTTTTTCAGAATCATCCTTACCCCTCGAGACGAGATCTTGCATGGAGCCCCAGACCGAGGAAAATTGACAGTCATCTTGTGTTTCTTCCACTTTCTAATAATTGTGCCAACCGTTGTTGCCTTCTCATCAAGCTGCTTGCCTATTGTTCTGTAGCCCATCCCAGCCTTGTGCTGGTCTACAATTTTGTCCCTAGTGTTCTTAGACAGCTCTTTGGTCTTGGTCATGGTGGAAAGGTTGGAGTGTGATTGATTGAGTGTGTGGGCAGGTGTCTTTTATACAGGTAAGGAGTTCAAACATGTGCAATTAATACAAGTAATGGGTACAGAGTAGGAGGGCTTCTTAAAGAAAAACTAACAGGTCTGTGAGAGCCAGAATTCTTGCTGGTTGGTAGGTGATCAAATACGTATTTCATGCAATTAAATGCAATTTAATTGTGTAAAAATCATACAATGTGATTTTCTGGATTTTTTTTAAGATTCTGTCTCTCACAGTTGGAGTGTACCTACGATAAAAATTACAGACCTCTCCATTCTTTGTAGGAGGGAAACTTGCAAAGTCGGCAGTGTATCAAATACTTATTTTCCCCACTGTAAATAGTAAACAATAGTAGTATTATGTCAAGGTAAAACCTACCTGACTGCTCAAAGTAAAGGAAAATGGAAGGGACGGACACAGTATCTTGCAGTGTGCATCATCTGTGAGTATTAAGTAGATGAAAGGTGAGTAAAAAAGCCACCATGAAGAGATATTATGAAAAGAATGTCACCTACAGTTGAAACCAGAAGTTTACATACAGTAAAAAGAAACACATGCATGTTTTTCTCAATATCTGACATGAAATCAGAATAAACCTTTCCTGTTTTAGGTCAATTAGGATTACCATCATTTTTAATATTTGCCAAATGCCAGAATAATGAGAGAGAGAGAATGTTTTAAGGCATTTTTATTACTTACTGCAAAGTCAAAAGTTTACATTCACTAAGATTACTATGCCTTTAAACATTCTGGACTGCCCATAAGATGATGTCATGTGTTTGGAAGCTTCTGAGTTAATTAGAGACACACCTGTGGATGTATTTTAATGCACACTTGAAACACACTGCTTCTTTGTGTAGCATCATGGGAAAGTCTAAAGAAATCAGCCAAGATATCAGGAAGAGAATTGTAGACTTGCACAAGTCTGGCTTATCCTTGAGTACAATTTCATGATATCTGAAGGTGCCTCGTTCATCTGTACAAACAATTATATGCAAGTACAAACAAGATTGGAATGTCCAGCCATCATATCGCTCAGGATGGAGACAGGTTCTGTGTCCCAGAGATGAACGTGCTTTGGTCCGACATCTGCATATCAACCCAAGGACAAAAGAAAAAGACCTTGTGAAGTTGATGGCAGAAGCTGGTAAGATTGTGTCAATATCCACAGTGAAACGAGTACTGTATCAACATGAGCAGAAAGGCCACTCTACCAGGAAGAAGCCATTACTTCAAAAGAAACATAAAAAAGCCAGAATAATGTTTGCAAATGCACACAGGAACAAAGACCTTAATTTTTGGAGACAAGTCCTGTGGTCTATTGAAACTAAAATTGAACTTTTTGGGCATAATTACTATCGTTATGTTTGGAAGAAACAGGGAGATGCTTGGAAGCCTAAAAACACCATCCCAACTGTGAAACATGGGGGTAGCATCATCATCTTGTGGGGTTGTTTTGCTGCAGGAGGGACTAGTGCACTTCACAAAATAGATGGCATTATGATAAAAGAAGATTATGTGGCAATACTGAATCAACATCTCAAGACATCAGCCAGGAAGTTAAAGCTTGGGCGGAAATGGGTCTTCCAAATGGACAATGACCCCAAGCATACTGCCAAAATGGTAACAAAGCGGCTGAAGGATAGCAAAGTCAATGTTTTGGAGTGGCTATCACAAAGCCATGATCTCAATCCTATTGAAAATTTATGGGCAAAGCTGAAAAGGCTGGTGCAAGCAAGGCGACCTACAAACCTGGATTAGTTGCACCAGTTTTGTCAGGAGGAATGGGCCCAAATTCCTACCAACTATTGTGAGAAGCTTGTGGAAGGATATCCCAAATGTTTGACCCAAGTCATTCAGTTTAAGGGCAATGGTACCAAATACTAATGAAATGTATGTAAACGTTTGACTTTGCAGTAAGTAATAAAAATGCATTAAAACATTCTCTCTCTATCATTATTCTGGCATTTGGCAAATATTAAAAATGATGGCAATACTAATTGACCTAAACAGGAAAGGTTTATTCTGATTTCATGTCAGATATTGAGAAATACATTCATATGTGTCTTTTTATATAGTGTATGTAAACTTCTAGTTTCTACTGTACATCTGATGGTATATTTGTATTTAGATATTCAATCGTTAATGGGTTCGGTTGTTTCCCCAGTGTACATCAGCCCACATGGGCATTTAATTAGATATACAGCATAGGATGTATCGCATGTTGAGAAATCCCTAATGCCTATATTGCCCCGTAGTATGTTGTTACATATGAAATATGAATAGCGTTTCTCGATGTCAGGACCTCTACAGCAGTAATGCTATTCATATTTCATACTTCATATTTATATACTCAGCGTTACAGTGTGCTACTTTGTTTGTTCATTGTATATGGAGGCAGCTCCTCTTAGTAAGCTCCTGTTCACACCTATTTCTTGTAGTGGAAGTGCCGTCATTTTCTTAGTTACTAGATTTAAGCTTTGACTGAGCACTCCACCCCCATGCCGCAGGTGGTTTTAATTGCATCAGGATCTTACTTTCCCATACATAAGCAGACGGATGTCCCTTAGAGAGATATTCACATTGTTAGGTCCTGACATCGAGAAACGCCTTACCGCGGCTGTCAGGTACACATGAATTGGCCAATTTATGCGCTAAGATTTCTCATTTATTTCTATATTCTACAGCAGTAATGCTATTCATATTTCATACTTCATATTTACATGCGCTAAAATTTCTCATTTATTTCTATTTTCTACAGCAGTAATGCTATTCAGATTTCATACTTCATATTTATATACTCAGCGTTACAGTGTGTTACTTTGTTCATTGTATATGGAGGTAGCTCCTCTTAGTAAGCACCTGTTCACACCTATTTCTTGTAGTGGAAGTGCCATCATTTTCTTAGTTACTAGATTTTAGCTTTGACTGAGCACTCCACCCCCATGCCGCAGGTGGTTTTAATTGCATCAGGATCTTACTTTTCCATACATAAGCAGACGGATGTCCCTTAGAGAGGTATTCACATTGTTAGGTCCTGACATCGAGAAACGCTTTACCGCGGCTGTCAGGTACACATGAATTGGCCAATTTATGCGCTAAAATTTCTCATTTATTTCTATTTTCTACAGTAGTAATGCTATTCATATTTCATACTTCATATTTATATACTCAGCGTTACAGTGTGCTACGTTGTTTGGTCATTGTATATGGAGGTAGCTCCTCTTAGTAAGCAACTGTTCACACCTATTTCTTGCAGTGGATTTGCCGTCATTTTTTTAGTTGTTAGTTAATATGAAGTAAAGTGATATGAACTTGTAGGGGTATTTCGGTGTTGGTGTGACTCTTTAAATATTGGATACAGTAGCCATTTTTGTAAAAGTGTCCCTACTCAGGCATGATGAAAAGTAGGCAGAAGTGCATGGGAAACAGTTTAAGATAACTCTACCCACAAAGCGCCAACAAATGTTAAGCCTACAAGTATTTTATAAGGCAAATGTATTTTAGGTTAAAAATGTTATCCCCAGCTCTAATTTGAATAGAAGCTTATCTGCAGTACCCAGGATTGGCCACTAAACTGTGACAGAGCCGTGGTGCTCAGATCCATAAACTCTCTACATCCAGCCACTGCTCTGAGCAGGTGGAGATGCCAGTTGTCAGAGCCTCACTTATCTACAGAGTGATTCGCTCCCTATTTTACCCGGAAAAATTGCTGTAACTTATAAATGAAACGGTCAACTGTACAGAAATTTGGACTGTACATAATTTGATTCATGAGAAGTGAGAGTGCAATGATCCTCAGCGACAGCAATGAGAAATATCTTCATGCCGAGTGGTCTCAGCGACACGTCACCCCACCAGTCTTCTCTGCTATTAGATAGACTTGCTGCATGCCTTTCTGTGCATCAGTAGTTTGTGTGTTGCTTGCATTTTACTCCTGCCAAATTCTTCCTTCATTTGTTAACAATGTAGAGATACAGTTTGGAGGAGCGTGTTTCTTTCATGAAAACTTATTGGAAAACTGAGTCCTTAAAGAGGTGTCAAAGTGAGTTTCTAAAGAAGTTTGGAGGTCGAAATCCGCCATCCAAACCGTGTATTGAAGCCTTCTTTGATGACAAAGTAATCTCCAAGGGACTATGGCCACCAAGAATGCCTGCTTTAACACCGCCTGATTTTTTTCTATAGGGCAATTTGAAGGGTTGGATATACAGTAACAAAGAAGTAGAGGTGCTGGATTTGCCCCCACAGTCTCCAGACCTCAACCCAATCGAACACCTGTGGGTAGAGTTGAAGAAAAAGTTGTATATATATCCAAGTGAGTCAACCAACTTTGGGAACGTGTAAAAGAGACCCGGGATCAGATTTCGGTTGAGACATGCTTGAATCTGATTGCAAGCATGCCCAGAAGGATTCAGGCACTGTAGAAAGCCAAAGGTGGTTTTACAAAATACTATCAAAATAATAAAAATTTAAATTTGGATTTTTAGGAGCAAAACAGTAACAATGCAGTGACATGACAAGAATCTGCATAATTAATCATATGCTAAAGAGTTGCAAGTCAAATTTATGTATGAGATAGCCAAGATGATTGTCTATAAAATGATGTTAGTCTCACGTTCAAAGCAGTAGTGGATGGTGAGATATACAGCCCGAAAGACAAAAGCTTAAAACATCGTTACCTTTTTGCTCGACAGTGGATGTGGCTATCTAATTGGAAGTACAGCTGCTAAGAAAAAAATTAATAATATTCTACATGCAGCCTCTCGCTTGCAGTCATCTGGGCGGTGCCAGGGGCTGTAACCCATCGGCGCTCAGCAAACAGTGAGTGTGCTGTAATCACTCCCTCTGTTTCTTGACTGACATCTTTCTCAGAATGCATGTTGCAGAGTTGATTGTAACTCTAAGATCAGGGTCATGATTACAGTGTACTGTGTACTGTGAATGCTTGCAGCCCCCAGTGCAACTCGATGCCTGGAAGCAAGAAGCTGCTGGGAAAATATACCTTCATTTTCTCCCTGCAGCCACACTTCCTATTACAAAATCCCATGCAGTATATATTTATTTATTTTAGTAATTTATATAGCGCCATAAATTCCACAGCACTATACAGACATTATGGGCTCTGTCCCCATTAGATTCTGTATCAGTATGTCCCATTAGATTCTGTTTCAGTATGTCTTTGTAGTATGGGAGGAAACCGGAGAACCTGGAGAAAACCCACACAAACACAGGGAGAACATACAAACTCCTTGCAAATGTTTTCCTTGGTGGGACTTGAAGCCTGCTCATCACTGAGCCACTATGCTGCCCTATATGCAGTATGGCTGCAGGTAAAATGTCACTTATATCACTGATAGGTTCTCTTTAAAATGAAGCATACAATATGGGCACGTACTGTATTATTTATGTGTAAATTTAGAGGTCCTCCTTGTCTGAAACCAGCAATAACGGATGCAGCCGCTGCCTGGAATTCAGCGAGAGTCATTCATAATTTTAATTGGACTCATGATGTTAAATGAACCGCAATCTTATACACTGCTCAAAAAAATAAAGGGAACACTTAGATAAAACATCCTAGATCTGAATGAATGAATAAAATATTCTCATTGAATACTTTGTTCTGTACAAAGTTGAATGTGCTAACAACAAAATCACACAAAAATCATCAATGGAAATCAAATTTATTAACCAATGGAGGCCTGGATTTGGAGTCACTCCCAAAATGAAAGTGGAAAAACACACTACAGGCTGATCCAACTTTGATGTAATGTCCTTAAAACAAGTCAAAATGAGGCTCAGTATTGTGTGTGGCCTCCACGTGCCTGTATGACCTCCCTACAATGCCTGGGCATGCTCCTGATGAGGTTGCGGATGGTCTCCTGTGGGATTTCCTCCCAGACCTGGACTAAAGCATCCGCCAACTCCTCGACAGTCAGTGGTGCAACGCGACGTTGGTGGATGGAGCGAGACATGATGTCCCAGATGTGCTCAATCGAATTCAGGTCTGGGGAACGGGCAGGCCAGTCCATACCTTCAATGCCTTCATCTTGCTGGAACTGCTGACACACTCCAGCCACATGAGGTCTGGCATTGTCCTGCATTAGAAGGAACCCAGGGCCAACCGCACCAGCATAAGGTCTCACAAGGGGTCTGAGGATCTCATCTCGGTACCTAATGGCAGTCAGGCTATCTCTGGCGAGCACATGGAGGGCTGTGCGGCCCTCCAAAGAAATGCCACCCCACACCATTACTGACCCACTGCCAAACCGGTCATGCTGAAGGATGTTGCAGGTAGCAGATCGCTCTCCACGGCGTCTCCAGACTCTGTCACATCTGTCACATGTGCTCAGTGTGAACCTGCTTTCATCTGTGAAGAGCACAGGGCGCCAGTGGCGACTGCCAATCTTGGTGTTCTGTGGCAAATGCCAAGCGTCCTGCACGGTGTTGGGCTGTGAGCACAACCCCCATCTGTGGACGTCGGGCCCTTATACCACCCTCATAGAGTCAGTTTCTAACTGTTTTTGCAGACACATGCACATTTGTGGCCTGCTGGAGGTCATTTTGCAGGGCTCTGGCAGTGCTCCTCCTGTTCCTCCTTGCACAAAAGCGGAGGTAGTGGTCCTGGTGCTGGGTTGTTGCCCTCCTACGGCCTCCTCCACGTCTCCTGGTGTACTGACCTGTCTCCTGTTAGTGCCTCCAGCCTCTGGACACTACACTGACAGACACAGCAAACCGTCTTGCCACAGCTCGCTTGATGTGCCATCCTGGATGAGCTGCACAAAACATCAGCCAGAACGCATTGGTACTGAGATGTGGTCTGTGGTCCCCACCTGCAGAACCACTCCTTTATTGAGGGTGTCTTGATAATTGCCAATAATTTCCATCTATTGTCTATTCCATTTGCTCAGCAGCATGTGAAATTGATTGTCAATCAGTGTTGCTTCCTAAGTGGACAGTTTGATTTCACAGAAGTTTGATTTACTTGGAGTTATATTCTGTTGTTTAAATGTTCCCTTTATTTTTTTGAGCAGTGTATATTTGCAAGCAGAAAAGATGCACAAGAGCGATGAGCTGCATAACTAATTATTGAACAGTTCGCTGCATTGAAATATTTTATCAAACAGAAAATTGTTTATTACAATTATTATACATTCAAAAATCCCTTGAAATAGCGATCTGAATGTACGCAATCTATTTAAATTGTCTGACGTCACAGGTGCATTTACCACAATTTCAGCTTAATAAAACTCTGCATAATTGCATAGTTATTAACTTTCTATTTCTACCGGTTAAGCCATTGTATGAGTCAGGGATGAAACAGAGTGAGTGCAATTGTCAGTGCTACTCTTCAAGTTCTTTCTCATGAGACTCATTTGTGTCATTTTGCTCCCATCCATCATAAACAGTACCTTTTGATGTACGTGTTACATTTCATACTTGTGGCATTCTGTTTTTTTAATGCCATCAGCCTGCAATTATCCATCTAAATATCAACTTCATTCAAACAGGATCTAATATAGAGTCTTGTTAACTCATGATTATACTTTTGACGAGAACTTATAATGCTTTGGTTATTATGAAAATTACTATCCTCATTCAACTATGGGTGAGCAAAGAAACAATATGGACCATATCAAACTTGGAAGGTGGAAGACAGGCCAAGATGTGATATCTTTATCAAATTATTGGTATTAATTGGAATTTTCTATTGACTGGCAAGTCAATAGTTCCTCATATTTAACCCTCTTTCCCCTATATTTCTTGTTATAGTACATTTGGGAAGTTAGCAAAAACAAAGGGAAAAATGGAAAGAAGAATGTCTACAGGATGAAATAAAAATGCAAACAATTTGCACATACAGTACTGGTCAAAATTTTAGACACATGTTCATTAGTGTTGAGCGAACATGCTCGACGCTGCTTTGTACTCGCCCGAGCATCACGCTACTCGGGATGTTCGGCGAGCTCCGAGCATTTCCGGGTTACTCGGGCGGGAGCTCGGGTCTCCGCCCTGCATGTTTGGCGCTCTTTACAGAGCCAATGAACATGCAGGGATTGCCAGCCAGTCACTGTAATGCTGCAGCCATGTTGGTTGTGGGCATTACAGTGATTGGCTGGCCGCACAGGGTCACCTCGAGTATTTAAAACCGGGCGCCGCCATCTTGGACACAGTCGCTCCGGATTAGACAGTGTAGGGACAGCGCTGCTGATTTAGGGAGAGATATAAACTGCAAAATAGTTAGTGTAGGGTCTGTAAAGGCTGCCAGAACAATCAAACAGTCCTTTTCAGGACTAATATCCATCCCAGATACCAGGCAGGCAGGCTGTATAGGAGACACAGTGGTTATACCAGCAAATGCTGCATTACAGTCCTGTATGCTCCTGTTGCTGAAATTGCTGGACTTAGCACCAGGTGTTGGGGGCCAGGAAAAATCCTTTTTTTTTCATCTAAATGCTCCTTTTTTTTTCCTCCTTCACACTGTACAAATACCCGTCTTATTAACCTTTTGGTGTGTCCCCCCCCAAAAAAAGCGTGTCTCTGATTTTTCAGACACAAATATAACTGTTGAAAATAGTCTGGTGTAGGCTAGAGAAACAGAAGTGTTGTTTTGCACTTCCACGGTTCAAACCTCTGTATTATCCATTTTGGGCCATTTGTATCTAAAAAAAAAAAAACAGTTTGAGTGTGTCGCTCACTGTTCAGCCGCAAATCTATATATTTAAAAAAGTCTGGTATACCCCAGTAAACAATAACTGTGGTTTTGCCATCCCACGGTAAAAAATCTCTATTATTCAGGTTTTGGTATATTTTCCATAAAGAAAAACAGTAGTGTCTCCTGACTGTTGTGACACAAAAATATATGTGTTGAAAATAGTCTTGTGTAGGCCCGACATCCCAGTGTGGTTTCGCAGTTCCACGGGTCAAATCGCTGTACTATCCAGTTTTGGGCCTTTGGTATCTAAAAAAAAAGCAGTTTGAGTGTGTCGCTCACTGTTCAGCCGCAAATATCTCTATTTAAAAAAGTGTGGTATACCCCAGTAAACAATAACTGTGGTTTTGGCATCCCACGGTAAAAAATCTCTATTATTCAGCTTTTGGCAGTTTTTTCCGTAAAGAAAAACAGTAGTGTCTCCTGACTGTTGTGACACAAAAATATATGTGTTGAAAATAGTCTTGTGTAGGCCCGACATCCCAGTGTGGTTTCGCAGTTCCACGGGTCAAATCGCTGTACTATCCAGTTTTGGGCCTTTGGTATCTAAAAAAAAAGCAGTTTGAGTGTGTCGCTCACTGTTCAGCCACACATATTTCTATTTAAAAAAGTGTGGTATACCCCAGTAAACAATTACTGTGGTTTTCCTCTTCCACGGTTCTAATCTACTCTTTATTACCCTTTTTCCATTGATAGTGCAAGTGTAAGCTATTTTACTTCATTTACAATGGGCAAGGCGCGTGGCAAGGGACGTGGAAGTGGACGTTCTGGTGATGGTTCGTGTAGAGGATGGGGCCGTGGCCAAGGTGAAAATGTGCCACAACCAACAGCCACATCTTCTCGCTCCCACTTCTTGACCGAATTACTAGGTAAGCACAGAACAACACCAGTATTGAGAACTGATCAGTGTGAACAGGTTATTAATTGCATAGCAGATAATACTTCCAGTTACCTGGGCACCACCACCTCCGGTCTGTCTTCCACACGGTCAACTCTTAGTAGCCGTGAGTCTCGACTGCATTCTCCTCCTCACCCTGATGCTCCTTCCTCCCACCATGCCGAGTGTCGTCAGACAGCAAGTGATCCCACACTTGGACACTCTGAAGAGCTGTTCACTGGTCCATTTCCATATTTGGGCCCCTCGCCTGATACGCTTGAAGTGGTGGAAGAGGAGATCCCATGTTGCGATGCCCAAATATTTGAACAGCCACGGCCACAGGAAGTTGACGTTGGCAATCTGTCACAAGAGGTGGACGATGATGAGATACAATTGCCAGGAAGTGAGGAGGAGGATCGTGGTGCTCAAGTGGAAGAGGAGGAGGTGGTGGATGATCTAGTAACTGACCCAACGTGGAAGGAGGACATGCAGAGTGAGGCCAGCAGCACACAGGGGGAGGGAGGCAGAGTACCCCAACAGGCAGGAAGAAGCAGTGTGGTGG
Organism: Phyllobates terribilis; assembly: GCF_046119375.1. NCBI lineage: Eukaryota > Metazoa > Chordata > Amphibia > Anura > Dendrobatidae > Phyllobates > Phyllobates terribilis. The sequence continues at coordinate 119,159,046 of NW_027362762.1, read as the reverse complement.
ACGCAGACAGAAGGCAGGCAACCGTTCCCCGTAACACCAACACGAGGGACGTTGCCAGTACAAGCAGTAGGTCTTCCAGAGTCTGGAATTTTTTTAAAGACTCTGCTGATAACCCCAAAAAGGCCATATATTCCACCTGCCATGCCAGCATCAGCAGTGGTGACAAAACTACCAGCCTGACCACCACCAGCATGATCAGGCACATGGCAGCAAAGCACCCGACTTTGTCGGGCGAAACCCAGGGTCCACGACCAGTGTCAGCGGGTGTCACCACTGCTTCTTCCACTGTTGTGCGTGCAATAGAACCCCCTGTTGTGTGTGCAAGGCAATCCCCTGTTCATACTGCATGTAAAGATGCCCCCTCCTCTCAGTCTTCACTTGTTATTGCAGTTTCTCAAGAAACAGCATCAACGTCCACGTCCACGTCCCACCGCAGCGTTCAATTGTCCATATCCCAGACCTTTGAACGAAAGCGGAAATTCGCAGCTAACGCCCCACAGGCCACAGTCCTAAATTCGCACATTTCACGACTGCATGCATTGGAAATGCTGCCTTTTAGGCTGGTGGAGACGGAATCCTTCCGCAATCTTATGGAGGTGGCCGTCCCTCGGTACTCGGTCCCCAGCCGACACTATTTTGCCCGGTGTGCCATCCCTGCACTACACAAGAACGTGTCCCAAAGCATCTGCCGTGGCCTCAACAACGCAGTTACTGGGAGAGTCCACCTGACAACGGACACGTGGACAAGTGCTTGTGGCCAGGGACGGTACATCTCTCTGACGGCACACTGGGTAAACATAGTGGAAGCCGGGACCCAGTCGGACCTTGAGACGGAACACATCCTCCCCACACCGAGGATTGCGGGCCCTATGTCAGTCATAGTTGCCCCCACAGTGTACAGCTCCTGCGCATCATCCTCCTCCTCCTCCTCATGTTCAGCCTCCATCTCAGATATCACCACATCAGTTACAAGCTGGAAGCATTGCAGTACTGCCTCCGCCAAGCGGCAACAGGCTGTGCTGAAACTCATAAGCTTAGGTGATAAACCTCACACTGCTTGTGAGTTGTGGACAGCTGTGAAAGAGCAGGCAGATCTGTGGCTGAGACCCCTGAACCTACATCCCGGCATGGTCGTGTGTGACAATGGCCGTAACCTGGTGGCGGCTCTGAGGCGAGGTGAGATCACACACGTACCATGCCTGGCTCATGTGCTTAACCTCGTGGTTCAGCGGTTTCTAAAATCGTACCCCGAGTTGCCAGATCTGCTAGTGAAAGTACGCCGCCTGTCAGCTCATTTTCGCAAGTCGGCTACAGCTTCCGCCGCCCTTGCTGTGTTGCAGCAGCTTTTGCAGCTTCCGGCACACCGACTGGTGTGTGATGTCCCCACACGTTGGAACTCTACCCTCCACATGTTGCAAAGGATTTGTGAGCAGAAGAGAGCAGTTGTGGAGTACCAGCTGCAACAAGGCCGTCGATATTCAGGTCAGACTCCACACATAAGACCTCAGGAGTGGACCTGGATGTCTGACATATGTACCATCCTGACAAACTTTGAGGAGGCCACCAAGATGGTGAGTGGCGATGACGCCATCATTAGTGTCAGGATCCCACTTGTCTGTCTTTTGCAACGCTCTCTGCAGAGAATTAAAGAGGAGGCATTGCAGCCAGAGTATGATGAGATGGATCAAGAAGCCGTAGCGGGCGATTACACACAGCCCAGCCTCATCTCATCCCAACGTGCATTGGGGGACAATGAGGGAGAGGAGGAGGAGGAGGAAGAACAGGAGCTGCTATCATGCGTTGTAGACGATAGTACCTGTACAAGTGTCATACCGTCGGTTCAACATGGGTGGCCTGAGGACAGGGGGGAGGAGGAAGAGGAGGAGGAGAGCATGGTCAGTCGTCATCTTGGTGAGGACACGGAAATCTTGCCCGTTACCAGTCTGGCACGCATGGCTGACTTTATGTTACGCTGCCTTAACCGTGACCCTCGCGTTGTCAAAATGTTGGGTGACAGTCATTACTGGTTGGTGACACTTGTAGACCCCCGCTACAAGGAGAACTTTCACTCTCTTATTCCTGAGGTGGAGAGGTCTACAAAAATGGGGCAGTACCAGAAGGCCCTTGCTGCAGAACTCTTAAAAAAATTCCCATCTGAACACGCTAGCGGCAGAGGTCACAGTTCGTTGCCCAACCAAGGCGTACAGGCGAGAGAGATGCAACTCCAATCCAGCAGAGGCAGGGGAATACTGTCAACGTTCTGGGACAGTTTTCTGACACCCGCCCAGCTTACAGGCCCTGAGGCGCGGGGTACTCTCACAAGGAGTGGAAAGTTTCAAAAGATGGTGAGGGAGTACCTTGCCGACCGTACCAGCGTCCTCCGTGATTCCTCTGTGCCTTTTAATTATTGGGTATCCAAGCTGGACACTTGGAATGAACTCGCTCTGTACGCCTTGGAGGTCCTGGTCTGCCCTGCCGCTAGTGTGTTATCGGAGCGTGTTTTTAGTGCCGCTAGGGGAATTATAACTGATAAGCGCACTCGCCTGTCAACTGACAATGCTGACAAGCTGACCCTTATCAAAATGAACAAGGGCTGGATTGGGCCAGACTTCTCATCACCACCAAATGACAGCAGAGTAACATAAAGTCAAATCCACTGTGTTATTTCGGGAGGTGTATTCACATGCACCGCATCACACCCACACATGGGTATACGCTTCCTCGTTTCGGCTGTTTTATCTTCTCCTTATCCTCAGCCTCCACCACCACTATACCACCAGGGTGCCAGCATTGCAAGTTCCTCCGTCCTTATTTTTGGCAGCTTTTGCTTGCAAGGCATAAGCAAATACTATGGGGCACCCACTCCCCAATAATGGGACTTATGTTTGTAATATGCTGTACTGCATGGCTCTTGTAAGGGGCATTGCAAGTTGCTCCGTCCTAATTTTTGGCAGCTTTTGCTTGGAAAGCATAAGCAAATACTATGGGACACCCACTCCCCAATAATGGGACTTATGTTTGTAATATGCTGTACTGCATGGCTCTTGTAAGGGGCATTGCAAGTTGCTCCGTCCTAATTTTTGGCAGCTTTTGCTTGCAAGGCATAAGCAAATACTATGGGACACCCACTCCCCAATAATGGGACTTATGTTTGTAATATGCTGTACTGCATAGCTCTTGTAAGGGGCATTGCAAGTTGCTCCATCCTAATTTTTGGCAGCTTTTGATTGCAAGGCATAAGCAAATACTATGGGACACCCACTCCCCAATAATGGGACTTATGTTTGTAATATGCTGTACTGCATGGCTCTTGTAAGAGGCATTGCAAGTTGCTCCGTCCTAATTTTTGGCAGCTTTTGCTTGGAAAGCATAAGCAAATACTATGGGAGACCCACTCCCCAATAATGGGACTTATGTTTGTAATATGCTGTACTGCATGGCTCTTGTAAGGGGCATTGCAAGTTGCTCCGTCCTAATTTTTGGCAGCTTTTGCTTGCAAGGCATAAGCAAATACTATGGGACACCCACTCCCCAATACTGGGACTTATGTTTGTAATATGCTGTACTGCATGGCTCTTGTAAGGTGCATTGCAAGTTGCTCCGTCCTAATTTTTGGCAGCTTTTGCTTGCAAGGCATAAGCAAATACTATGGGACACCCACTCCCCAATAATGGGACTTATGTTTGTAATATGCTGTACTGCATGGCTCTTGTAAGGGGCATTGCAAGTTGCTCCGTCCTAATTTTTGGCAGCTTTTGCTTGGAAAGCATAAGCAAATACTATGGGATACCCACTCCCCAATAATGGGACTTATGTTTGTAATATGCTGTACTGCATGGCTCTTGTAAGGGGCATTGCAAGTTGCTCCGTCCTAATTTTTGGCAGCTTTTGCTGGCAAGGCATAAGCAAATACTATGGGACACCCACTCCCCAATAATGGGACTTATGTTTGTAATATGCTGTACTGCATGGCTCTTGTAAGGGGCATTGCAAGTTGCTCCTTCCTAAGTTTTTGCAGCTTTTGCTTGCAAGGCATAAGCAAATACTCTGGGACACCCACTCCGCAATAATGGGACTTATGTTTGTAATATGCTGTACTGCATGGCTCTTGTAAGGGGCATTGCAAGTTGCTTCGTCCTAATTTTTGGCAGCTTTTGCTTGCAAGGCATAAGCAAATACTATGGGACACCCACTCCCCAATAATGGGACTTATGTTTGTAATATGCTGTACTGCATGGCTCTTGTAAGGGGCATTGCAAGTTGCTCCGTCCTAATTTTTGGCAGTTTTTGCTTGGAAAGCATAAGCAAATACTATGGGAGACCCACTCCCCAATAATGGGACTAATGTTTGTAATATGCTGTACTGCATGGCTCTTGTAAGGGGCATTGCAAGTTGCTTCGTCCTAATTTTTGGCAGCTTTTGCTTGCAAGGCTTAAGCAAATACTATGGGACACCCACTCCCCAATAATGGGACTTATGTTTGTAATATGCTGTACTGCATGGCTCTTGTAAGGGGCATTGCAAGTTGCTCCGTCCTAATTTTTGGCAGCTTTTGCTTGCAAGGCATAAGCAAATACTATGGGACACCCACTCCCCAATAATGGGACTTATGTTTGTAATATGCTGTACTGCATGGCTCTTGTAAGGGGCATTGCAAGTTGCTCCGTCCTAATTTTTGGCAGCTTTTGCTTGCAAGGCATAAGCAAATACTATGGGACACCCACTCCCCAATAATGGGACTTATGTTTGTAATATGCTGTACTGCATGTGATGCGCCCCCTTGGCCGTGTGTACACGTGTGTGGGATACCCGGTGCCGGGTCTCTGGGGTCTGTAGTCTCCGTGGCGGTGACCCAGTCCCGTGGCTCAGGCTGGTCAAACCAGTGGCAGTCTTTCTTAGGTTTTGAGGTTAATTGTCTGACTGCGCCACCCGTGGATTGCGGTCAGGGAGTACCACCGCTGTGAGGCAGACCGCTGAGGCTGGTGTTGTGTGCGCAGCAGAGAATGGGATAACTCCCCACGGGAGGAGTATAGCCTCAGGGCAGTGAGTGTGGATGATGGGGGTGATGGTGCATGAGCGCAGCAGGAATGACTCAGAATCTTTGCAGTGCAGTTCAGGGTCTTTACTGATGATTATAAGGTAGACCCTCCCGGGAGTACTGGCTAGCATAAGAGGCCTGGTCAGTCTGTGAGCAAGCAGGAGTTCCCCTGGCCAGGTGGAGTTGTAGGCCTCCCCGTCTGTCTGCACTCTTCCTGGCTACCTTGCTGTAAGCGGGTAGAAGTAGCCCACGTCCCTGAGTGTACCGTGTAGTGCTCACCCGTATGGCTGGTGACTTGGGGCCTTCTGTTAGCCTCCGCTCCACGACGGCGGTGCTGGTCCCTTGCTTGTGACTGAGCCTCCGGGCTTCTATGGCCAGAGGACCTGAAATCCCCTGCCGGCTGATTTCTGCTGCTGGATATATAAGTCCTCACAGCCTCGGACTCCTGTGTCCGGTTCCTATTGTCTTCTGCCAGAGCGAGCTCTGCTCAGCTTCCAGCCCCTGGTCTTTAGCTTCTCGCTCCTACAGAGCTCCTTGCTGTTACTTTCCCTTGCTCTCACTCTGACTCTGACTGTTCTCTGTTCTCTGACTCACTCAACCCCGCCCCAGATCCAGTTTATAAGGGCAGAATTCTCCCCTCCCAGGACTGGGGCAGGAGGATGTTGCATGTTTAAGGGATCCTGACCAGGAAACCTCCCACTTGCTCTCCGATGTAATATCTCTATTACTGTGGTGACCAGACCCCTGGGGTGCCACACATGGCTCTTGTAAGGGGCATTGCAGTTCCTCATAATTTTTAGAAAGCCTTCCATTCACTGCTTAGGCCAACAGTGCACAGGAGACCCAGTTGCTATAAATGGAAAAAAAGGTTTAGTTAACGCCCTCTGACCTCCATGTCATTTCCAAGGGGCATTGGAGTGCCTCGAAATTTTTGGTAGGCATTGCACTCACTGTATGCCCTATAACTGTGTAGCCGAACCGCTCCTTTTGTTACAGAAGCATATCCTACAAGACATATCTGGTTGACTGGCCTGATATTGATGTGAATGGTCCCTGTTCCTCCTGCTCTTTCTCCTTTGCCACTACCTCATCCATCATTTATCACCTGAAGCTTTGTTTTAACGGGAGTCATAGAACTTGGATAGTAGCAGGAAAACATCCAGTAATCCTCGGAGGAGGTAGGATATGCGCCAAAACGCTGACCACCTCAGGCCTAGCCGCTACTACATACATGCGCTTGCATTACAACAAAACAAAGCAGATGCTAACTTCTATCATCCTCATCATGCTCCTCACCTTGGCACTCTCAACTCCCCTGATGGAGAAGTCAGGGCCCACCGGAGGAGTCTGATAGTCCGGTGGGCTCGGCCAATGCTGCCCTAAAGCAGGCCAGGCTAAGAAAAGTGTGGGAAAGGTTACGGGGACAAATAGGGGTGGCTGGGGACCGAGTATGGACTCCCGGCCCCCCCTGGAGGCTGGGGAGCAAGCGGGGACACCCGGCCACCAGGCGGCTGGGGACTGAGTATTGATACCAGGCCGCCGACACAGCCATGGCGTGGTGGTCAGATTCCGCCTCCACATGCCTAAAAGGCCCACTTTAAAGTGCAAGCAAGCAAGCAGTATGGTATTGCAGCCTGGGGGTGGGTGGGTGGCAGGCTGCATACTTGCGCTTGCATTGCAAGGAATGGGAGAAGTACAATTGAACACTGCCCTTGGACAAGGACTTGAATGGGGATAGTTGCAAGTCTGCAACGACAGGTGCAAGGTGGGAGGCATCTTCGCATGTACCATGAACAGGGGTTTGGCATGCACACACTACAGCGGAATAGGCTCTCCTTCCCACTAAATGCACTGGGGAGGGCACAGGTAATGTTTTGGTATACGCACTTAATCTTATGTATAAGGCACACCAGGACAAATAGGGGCGGCTGGGGACTGAGTATGGATACCTCGTTGCCGAAGCAGCGATGAGGTAGTGGCCAGCTTTGGCCTCCTCCAAACTAAAAGGCCCCATTTCAAGTGCAAGCTAGCAGTATGGAATTGCAGTCTGGGGGTGGGTGGGTTGCAGGCTGCACACTTACACTTGCATTAAAAGAAAACATAGCAGATGCTAACTTCTGTCATCATCATCATGCTCCTCACCTTGGCACTCTCAACTCCACCGATGGAGAAGTCAGGGCCCACCGGAGGAGTCTGGTTCTCTGGTGGGCTCGTCCAATGCTGCCTAAAGCAGGCCGGGCTAAGAAAAGTGTGTGGGGGGATGTTCCAAGGAGAAATAGGGGCGGCTGGGGACCGTTTATGGACACCCGGCTACCCCCAGGCGGCTGGGGACCGTGTGTGGACACCCGGCCGCGGGGCGGCTGGGGACCGAGTATGGACACCCGGCCACCGGGCGGCTGGGGACTGAGTATGGATTCCAGGCCGCCAACACAGCCATGACGTGGTGGCCAGATTCCGCCTCCACATGCCTAAAAGGCCCAATTTCAAGTTCAAGCAAGCAAGCAGTATGGTATTGCAGCCTGGGGGTGGGTGGGTGGCAGGCTGCATACTTGCGCTTGTATTGCAAGGAATGGGGGAGGTACAATTGAACACTGCCCTGGGACTAGAAATTGCATGGGGATAGTTGCAAGTCTGCATCTTCTGATGCGGCAAGGATCACTTATGATGGGCACACTTTTAGACAGTGACCTGGGAGTCAGAAATGCTTCCAGGAGTCTTCCCCATGCTGTTCCCATGTCTTTTCAGCACTTTATGCATGTGTCACACAGCACATGGCCAGATAAGGTTGTAAAATGTTAAAATGACATTTCCCGGTGAATGCATTTGTCACGGTTGAAAGCAATACAAAAGTGCAAAAACGCATAAAAAATGCTACTTGTGAACATAGCCGAAGGTGTGGAGGAGTATTTTTGTTTTTGGTCATTTATTTTAACTTATACACAAGTCTTTTCCCTGGAAAGGATGTTCCTTAACATATTTCACAGGAAAAAAGTTTCACTTTCGTTTTTGAACGTTTTATTGTGAGCCCGTAAAAGTGGCTTAATACCTCTGACCACGTTGTTGACAGCAGTGACCTGGGGGTCAGAAATGCTTCCTGGGGCGATCCCCATGCTGTCCCCATGTCATTTGAGCACTGTGACTATTGTTTTGGGCACTTGTTAGGCTTTTAAAAGACTGCCGGGGGTGCCACCGCAAAAATGCTCGAGTCTCCCATAGACTAACATTGGGCTCGTTGCTCGGGTCGAGCACCTGAGTATCACGGCGAGCTCGGCCCGAGCTTCGAGCACCCGAGCATTTTAGTGCTCGCTCAACACTAATGTTCATGCAGTGTTTTTTCTTGTACTTATTGGAAAGTTCACATGGTAGATTCAGTCTGATGTCAGCAAGACCACAAAGGGGCATATGGAAACAAAGAGTACAAAAACACATGTGAAACAAAACAGAATATGTGTTGAACCTCAGATTATTCAAACTATAATGATATGTCCTACTCATATTTATTTATTTATATATATATTGGTCTGAGTTGCAGGACATGGGTATTCCTACAGGATAATGACCCAAAACATATTGCTAAAAACATCCAAGAATAGCTAAGAGCAAAGCATTGGACTATTCTGAAGTGGCTTCTATGAGCCCTGATCTAAATCCTATTGAACATCTGTGGAAGGAGCTGAAACCTTCAGTCTGGAGAAGGCGCTTGTCACGCAAGGTGAGGGAAGGAACAAGTGTATAACAAAGGGAAGAGGGGGATGGGAGCCCAACAATTAGGGAAAGGGGGAGTGGAGACACCTAGGCAGATCTAAAATCACCCTGACTAACCTATTGTTCCTATCGCCGAGCAGGAAACCTAATCCTTGAATATCCCTTGAACTAGGCCCTAGGTAGGGAGGGGACAGGGTGAACCCTAGTCAGGCCCCACTGTAACTAAAGACAACAAGGTAAACAAACAAAGGGGATACACTTAGCTTGAGAAGACACCAGAGAGATAACGCCAACTGTCCTCCAAGGGAAGTGAAAGAAGAAACTAGCCGACTACTAGTACTCCAGGCATGGACAGAGGAACATAGAACTATCACCGGCGACTCTCTGGAGACACTGAAAGTTTTTAACTACCAAGCAAGGGTGTGTCAATTAGCAGCAGAATGTGGAGGTCGCTGCTGGGTCCTAAAGGGAGAAGGATATCACTACGCTACAGAGATGAGAGGATGAAGAAGGCGTCTGCAATGCCACGGGCAGTGACCTTCTACAGCCGGATCCAGAGCAACTGTCTGTCACACTTAATACACCAGTGACAGCGTCTTCAGACCTGAGACACAAGGAGCAGTTTGCTTAAGATGAGTGGGCCACAATACCTGTGGACAGGTGCTGAAGTCTCACTAAGAGTTACAGAAATTGTTCGTTTGCAGTGATTTGGCTTCAAAATGTCCTGCAACAAAATATTAAGTTAAGGGTATCATCAAGTTTCATAAGGCAATTTTTATAAGGTTGATTTTTAAACATTTCTGTTGAACCAAAATTCAAAAGTCTGATTCTCATTTTAACTTATTTCAATGACCATTGTGGGTTTTTCATACTCTAATAGAAGTGTACCAACAATCTTCTCCATGTGTGTATTCACGATATACTTTTATTTATATATATACTGTACATATGTGTCACAGGTGTATCAGAGGTGACTGACAGTCGCCCTGCAGTTGGTTGCAGGAGATCTCTATGTTTGGCATTACAGACATCTTCTTAGATGAGAGGCTGTCTCTAGGACCTAGCGACTACCTCCCTCTGGTAATTAGCTCCCTGGCCTGGGTGTATATCTACCTGTTGTGTCTGAGAGGGAGGTGCTGGCTATATTCATTTCTACTTGTGAAGGCTTGGCAAGAGCAGTCCTTCGTCCTCTCTGGAGCTTGAGGCCGAGTTCGCATTTGTCTGGCGTCGTCTAAAGCTAAGCATTCTCCCCCTGTTTTTCTACCCTTGTTGTCTTTAGAGTTTAGTGGAGATCGACTAGTGCTCATCTCCTCCCATCAATAGCCTTAGCCATACACCAGGGAAAGACAGGGCGAGGGACTTGCATGGCAATTGCTGAAGAGGCAATATAGAGACTGTTTTGTTGTTCAACAAAATATTAAATTAAGAGTGCCGTCATTTCAGTCCAGGCCTATTTCATGAGTTTCATTTTTTTTTTTAATTCTGTGGAAGCAGGGTTGAAAAGCAATGTCTGACTTTCATTTGTTCATTTTCATAGATTTTTAATTTATTATTACTTTTGTCAGATTCAAGTTATTTCTGTGACCATTGTGGGTTTTTCTTTCATTAAACGAGGGGAACCAACAATTTTGACCATGTGTGTATAAGATTATCTCAGCACAGGAACATTTTATTTAAACACATTTAATTGTGGAAGTTATTATTATTGATTAAAATCAACTTTTGTTGGAAAACCACGTTAAGGCCTAATTAGACAATTCCTCACTTTAAACAAGCAATGACTGATGCAGTCGCTACCTGGAATGCAGCTAAAGTCATTTATAATTTTAATTGGAATCACTATGTTGAATGAAGAACAATTTTGTATATTTGCAAGCAGAAAAGATGCATAAGAGTGATGAGTTATGTAACTAATTAATGCATAGTTTGCTGCACAATCTGGTATAAAAAAAAACTATTCTAAGAGGTTACTGACTATGTCTCATCCAACTAAGAAATAATTTTTCTTTTTTCGTTTACAGTCGAAACCAGAAGTTTACATACACTATATAAAAAGACACATATGCATGTTTTTCTCAATATCTGACATGAAATCAGAATAAACCTTTCCTGTTTTAGGTGAATTAGGATTACCATAATTTTTAATATTTGCCAAATGCCAGAATAATGAGAGAGAGAGAATGTTTTAAGGCATTTTTATTACTTACTGCAAAGTCAAACGTTTACATACATTTCATTAGTATTTGGTACCATTTCAATTAAAACTGAATGACTTGGGTCAAACGTTTGGGATATTCTTCCACAAGCTTGTCACAATAGTTGGTCGGAATTTGGGCTCATTCCTCCTGACAAAACTGAAGTAACTGATCCAGGTTTGTATGTCACCTTGCTCGCACCTGCCTTTTCAGCTTTGCCCAAGCTTTAACTTCTTGGCTGATGTCTTGAGATGTTGCTTCAGTATTGTCACATAATCTTCTTTTCTCATGATGCCATCTATTTTGTGAAGTGCACCAGTCCCTCCTGCATCAAAACAACCCCACAACAAGATTCTGCCACCCCCGTGTTTAACAGTTGGGATGGTGTTCTTAGGCTTCCAAGCTTCTCCCTTTTTCCTCCAAACGAAACGATGGTCATTATGCCCAAAAAGTTCAATTTTAGTGTCATCAGACCACAGGATGTCTCCAGAAATTAAGGTCTTTGTTCCTGTGCATTTGCAAACATTAATCTGGCTTTTTTTATGTTTCTTTTGGAGTAATGGCTTCTTCCTGGCAGAGTGGCCTTTCAGCCTATGTTGATACAGTACTTATTGCACTGTGGATATTGACACAATCTTACAAGCTTCTGCCATCATCTTCACAAGGTCTTTTGCTTTTGTCCTTGGGTTGATATGCACATGTCGGACCAAAGCACGTTCATCTCTGGGACACAGAACCCGTCTCCTTCCTGAGCGGTATGATGGCTGGACATTCCCATCTTGTTTGTACTTGCGTATAATTATTTGTACAGATGAACGAGGCGACTTCAGGTATCTTGAAATTGTACCTAAGGATGAGCCAGACTTGTGCAAGTCCACAATCCTCTTCCTGATCTCTTGGCTGATTTCTTTAGATTTTCCCATGATGCTACACAAAGAAGCAGTGTGTTTCAGGTGTGCATTAAAATACATCCATAGGCGTGTCTCTAATTATTATTATTATTATTATTTATTATTATTATTATAGCGGCATTTATTCCATGGCGCTTTACATGTGAAAGGGGGTATACATACAAAAATAATTACAATAATCTTGGACAAAACGTGACGGCGACTGGGACAGGAGGAGCGAAGACCCTGCCCGCGAGAGCTCACAGACTACAAGGGATGGGTGAGGATACAGTAGGTAATGGTAGAGCTGGTCATGCAGCAGTATGGTGGAGCGATGGTTACTGCAGGTTGTAGGCTTGTCGGAAGAGGTGGGTCTTCAGGTTCCTTTTGAAGATTTCCACGGTAGGCGAGAGTCTGATATGTTGGGGTAGAGAGTTCCAGAGTAGGTGGGATGCACGGGAAGAGGAGATAAGAGGGAAGTAGACCAGGAGATCTTGTGAGGATCGGAGGTTGCGTGCAGGTATGTACCGGGAGACTAGGTCACAGATGTATGGAGGAGACAGGTTGTGGATGGCTTTATATGCCGTGGTTAGGGTTTTGAACTGGAGTCTCTGTTCAATGGGGAGCCAGTGAAGGGATTGACAGAGAGGAGAGGCCGGGGAATAGTGAGGGGACAGCTGGATTAGTCGAGCAGCAAAGTTTAGGATAGATTGGAGGGGTGCGAAAGTGTTGGAAGGGAGGCCACAGAGTAGGAGGTTGGAGTAGTCGAGGAAGAGATGATGAGGGCGTGCACTAGTGTTTTTGCAGATTTGTGGTTGAGGAATGTGCGGATCTGGGAGATGTTTTTGAGTTGCAGTCGGCAGGAAGTGGAAAGGGCTTGTATATGTGGTTTGAAGGAGAGATCGGAGTCCAGGGTTACCCCAAGGCAACGAGCTTGCGGGACTGGGGAGAGTGAGCAGCCATTGACGTTGATAGATAGGTCAGACGGGGAGGTTGAATGAGATGGTGGAAAGATGAATTCTGTTTTATCCATGTTAAGTATTAGAAATCTAGCACAGAAGAAGGATGAAATAGTAGACAGACATTGTGGGATTTTGATTAGTAGCGAGGAGATATCGGGTCCAGAGAGGTAGATCTGTGTGTCACCAGCATAGAGGTGATACTGAAAGCCATGAAACTCTATGAGCTGTCCTAGGCCGAAGGTGTAGATGGAGAAGAGCAGGGGTCGTAGAACTGAACCTTTGGGGACACCGACAGATAGGGGGCGAGATGAGGAAGTGGTGTGTGAGTGGGAGACACTGAATGTCCTGTCTGTTAGGTATGAAGAGATCCAAGATAGTGCTAAGTCTGTGATGCCGAGAGATGAGAGTGTTAGAACTCTCCTGTTAGGTTTTTTCTATCTTGCTGGTCACATGACCTTTTTTGCCTATTTAATCCTGCTCTGCCCTCCTGGCCTTGCTGGACTTCATTGTAATTTCTACTCTTAAGTTAGCCTGGTGCTTAGTTACCTTTCTCAGTCAGTTTAGCTAGGTCTTCGGACCTTTATGTTCTATGTTGTGTGTTTGTCTTTTACTGCTACAATTTCTGCTAGGAGGTGTCCAACTTTATCCCAGTCCCTAGTTCTTGTAGGGATCCCTCCCTTGCATCTATAGGCCTTCGTACAGACTAGCCAAGGACTTTAGCCGGTCTGATCGCAGGATCAGGTTCCCCGTTAAATCATAGAGATCTAGCTTAGTTCTATTGTAGGGACAGATCTCCTTTCTTTCCTTAGTACTTGTAGCAGATCATAACAGTAAGTCCAGCCCAAAAATATATCTAAGGAAAGACCTCCAGTTTCCATCATGGTGTCGGTTCAGGATTTGTCTCAACGCCTGCAGGGACTCTCTCTGGAGGTGGCCGAGCTCCAACAACACGTGAGTAGCTGTTCTGGAGCACATTTTGTGGAGCCAAAGGTACGTTTGCCTGATTTATTTTTTGGTGATCAACAAGAATTTTTTTCCTTTAAAAATGCTTGTTTGTTGTATTTTCGTTTGAGACCCAGATCCTCTGGTGATGAATCACAGCGCATAGGGTTCATAATGTCACTTTTGTTCAAAGAACCTCAGGGATGGGCCTTTTCTCTCCAACCTAGTGATCCATGCTTTAGATCAATGGATAGTTTTTTTTCTGCTTTGGGTTTGTTGTATGATGATCCTGATCGTGTCTCATCAGCTGAGACTGAATTGAGACGTTTGAGGCAGGGATCAGGTAATGTGGAAAAATATTGTTCTCACTTCCGTCGGTGGTCTGCCCAGGTGGGGTGGAACGATTCAGCTTTGAAAAGTTTGTTTCTTGCGGGGCTAGGTGAAAGGGTTAAGGATTTGCTGATTGCTTATCCCACACCTGGAAACTTGCAGGAAGCAATGAAATTAGCTATACGGGTGGACAGGAGGCTGCGTGCAAGGGTTAATGAGAGAAAATCCTCTGCCATGTCAGCTCCGAGTCTTGAGAGGGTCTGTACTGACATTGGAGTGCCGATGGAGATTGGGGCGATGGCACCCCGCTCTCAGGAAAAAGACCGCAGGTCTTCTGAAGGTTTGTGCTTTTATTGCGGGAAATCTGACCATTTTATTAAGAACTGTGTGCTTCGTATGAACAAAGAAAAAAAAAAGGTCAGTTACGTCCGTATAGCCTGTTTAAATACTAAGGGGGTATTTCTTTCTGCTACTACTGCTGCTCAGGAAGAATTAATTGAATTTCGGGTATTTGTGGATTGTGGTTCTACTCTGAATGTGATTGATGGGGGATTCTTGGAAAAACTTAAATTAAAACCCAAACCTTTGTCATCCCCTATTGCTGTGGTTTCTGTCGATGGCTCCCCCTTGAAGAGTGTTACTCACAAGGTCTGTGAATGTCCCCTCACTATTAATGGTATTCACCAAGAAAATTTGGATTTGGTAGTATTAAATAATTTGCCTTCTCCGGTAGTTTTGGGGTTACCCTGGTTAAAATTGCACAATCCTGTACTGGATTGGTCTACCAATGAAATTAAGTCCTGGAGCCCTAAGTGTTATGACAAGTGTTGTAACGGACGTATTGCTGCGGTGGAAAAAGGGGAATTACCTGTACCTATTCAGGATTTTTGGAGAGTTTTTTCTGAGGAGGAGTCACAAATTTTGCCTCCCCATAGAGACTATGATTGTACCATTGAATTTGTCCCTGGAGCGACTCTTCCTAAAAGTCGTTTATTTAATCTTACTATTCTTGAGAGAAAGGCTTTGGAGGAATACATACAGACAAGCTTGGCCGCCGGTCACATTAGGCCTTCCAAGTCTCCTGTGACTGTTGGATTTTTTTTTGTTAAAAAAAAGGACGGCGGTTTACGTCCTTGTCTGGATTTTCGTGAGATTAATAAAATTACTGTACGCAATCCTTACCCACTGCCATTGATTCCTGATTTGTTTAACCAGTTAGTGGGGGCCAAGTGGTTCTCTAAAATTGATCTCCGGGGGGCATACAATTTGTTGCGCATGAAGGAGGGTGATGAATGGAAGACTGCTTTTAACACTCCTGTGGGTCATTTTGAGAATCTGGTTATGCCTTTTGGTCTTACCAATGCTCCAGCATTTTTTCAGAATCTTATTAATGACATCCTTAGACCTTTGATCGGCAAAAATGTGGTTGTGTATTTGGATGACATTTTGATTTATTCACCGGATCTGGAGTCTCATTGGCGGAGCGTACGTGAGGTATTACAGTTATTAATTGACAATTCGCTTTTTGCTAAGCTGGAGAAATGTGAGTTCGCTGTACAGAGAATTAGTTTTTTGGGCTACATTATCTCCAGCGAGGGCTTTGAGATGGACCCGGTGAAAGTTCAAGCTGTGCAGGAATGGCCTAGGCCTATTGGTTTGAAATCGATACAGAGGTTTTTGGGTTTCGCTAATTATTACAGAAATTTCATTAAAAATGTTTCTATTATTGTCAAACCACTGACCGATCTCACCAGGAAAGGTGCTAATGCGGTTCAGTGGACTACTGAGGCCATTGAAGCTTTTGTGTTTCTAAAGGAGAGGTTCAGCTCTGCTCCCATCCTTATGCAGCCTGATGTGACTAAGCCGTTTTTGGTTGAGGTTGATGCTTCTTCGGTGGGGGTCGGTGCGGTGTTGTCTCAGAAAAACAAGGATGGAGTACATCCCTGTGCCTTTTTTTCAAAAAAATTTTCTGAGACTGAACTTAATTACAATATTGGTAATTGGGAATTGCTGGCTATTAAACTTGCATTTGAACACTGGCGTCATCTCTTGGAAGGTGCTGAATTTCCCATTCAGGTTTTCACTGATCATAAAAATCTGATCTATCTTGATACTGCCAAGTGCTTGAATGCCCGTCAGGCTAGGTGGGCACTTTTTTTTCTCGCGGTTTAATTTTTCTGTTACTTACATCCCGGGTACCAAGAATGTTAAAGCTGATGCTTTGTCTCGCAGCTTTTCTCCCATGGTTGGTGCTGAGGAGGAGGGGAGCATTTTACAAGAAGGTGTTGTGATTGCTGCATTGGACTCCGTTTTGGAAGATGAGATTCTTAAAGCACAGGAGAATGCCCCATCTAACACTCCCCATGGGAGGTTGTTTGTGCCTAGGACCTTTAGGAGAGATTTGTTTGTTGAGTATCATGAGTCTCGGTTGGCAGGTCATCCAGGAATTTCTAAGACCAAGAGACTTGTGGGTCGCAGTTTTTGGTGGCCTGGATGGCAGAAGGAAGTCATTAAGTGGGTGCGTCAATGTACGGTGTGTGCTAGATCTAAGTCTTCACATACTCCTGCAGCGTTGTTGCTTTGCCCTCTGGAGGTTCCTAGTGCTCCTTGGACACATCTGGCTATGGACTTTATTACTGACCTTCCCTCCTCTGAGGGTTTCACGGTCATCTAGGTGGTCGTGGACCGTTTTAGCAAGATGTGTCACTTGGTTCCTTTCATCAAACTGCCCTGCGCTAAGACACTCGCTAAGGCCTTTGTCAAGGAAATTGTCAGACTACATGGCGTTCCTACTGACATTGTTTCGGATAGGGGACCTCAGTTCGTGGCTCGTTTTTGGCATGCTTTTTGTGACAGCTTGGGAGTTCATTTGTCGTTTTCATCCGGATATCATCCTGAGTCTAATGGCCACACAGAAAGGAAGAATCAGGATGTTGAGCAGTTCTTGCGTTGTTTTGTGGCAGACAATCAGGAGGGGTGGTCTGAGTTTCTGCCACTTGCTGAGTTTGCTCTTAACAACCATACATCCTCTTCTGCTGGTTGTTCGCCTTTTTTTTGTTGTTCTGGGAGACATCCATCTTTTGGGTCATTCTCCAAATTGGTATCGGCTGTGCCTGAGGAGGAGAGTTTTTCCGGTGATTTGGAGAGAGTTTGGACGGATGTGCGTGGTAATCTTCAGGAGGCTAACAAAAAATCTAAAAGGTACTTTGATAGGAAACGGCAAGAGGTTTTGTTTGCTATTGCTGACATGGTTTGGTTGTCCTCTAAGAATCTGCGGTTGAGGATTCCTTCTAAAAAATTGGGTCCCAAGTTTGTAGGGCCCTTTAAGGTGCTTCAGGTAGTTAACCAATCTGCTGTTAGGTTGGAGGTTCCTACCTCCTGGAAGATTAATCCGGTGTTTCATGTTTCTCTGTTGAAAAGAGCTTATGTGTCGGATGGAGACGCCTCTGCCACTGTTCCTCCGGTGGTGGAGGACGGGGAATACGAAATTTCCCGCATCCTAAATTCTAGACGGTATAGAGGGAGTTTGCCGTATCTCGTCGCTTGGAAGGGTTTCGGACCCGAGGATAACTCATGGATGAGGGCAGATGATGTTTCTGCTTCCACACTTGTCAGAGCGCTTCACAAGAGGTTTCCTGATAAGCCTGGGCCTAGGGGATCCGGAGGATCCTCATAGAAGAGGGGGTACTGTTAGAACTCTCCTGTTAGGTTTTTTCTACCTTGCTGGTCACATGACCTTTTTTGCCTATTTAATCCTGCTCCGCCCTCCTGGCCTTGCTGGACTTCATTGTAATTTCTACTCTTAAGCTAGCCTGGTGCTTAGTTACCTTTCTCAGTCAGTTTAGCTAGGTCTTCGGACCTTTATGTTCTATGTTGTGTGTTTGCCTTTTACTGCTACAATTTCTGCTAGGAGGTGTTCAACTTTATCCCAGTCCCTAGTTCTTGTAGGGATCCCTCCCTTGCATCTATATGTCTTCGTACAGACTAGCCGAGGACTTTAGCGGGTCTGATCGCAGGATCAGGTTCCCCGTTACATCGTAGGGATCTAGCTTAGTTCTATTGTAGGGACAGATCTCCTTTCTTTCCTTAGTGCTTGTAGCAGATCATAACAGAGAGAGTCTGTAGTAAGAGGGAATGGTCCACTGTGTTGAAGGCAGATGACAGGTCTAGGAGGAGGAGGACAGAGTAGTGTCACTTGAATTTGTCAGTTAGTAGGTCGTTGGTGACTTTAGTCAGGGCAGTTTCAGTAGAATGGTGCGGTCAGAAGACAGATTGGAGGCGGTCAAAGAGAGGTCAGGGGGAGAGGTGGGAGGACAATTCAGAGTGGACATGTTGTTCCAGTAGTTTTGAGGCATAGGGGAGAAGTGATATGGGGTGGTAGCTAGTCAGAGAGGATGGGTCAATGGAAGGCTTTTTGAGGATGGGTGTGATCGAGGCATGTTTGAAGCATGAGGGGAAGACACCAGTTGTGACAAGGTGGGTTAAGGTTGGGGATGAGGTGGGACAGGATTGGGTAAAGTTCACAGGTGGTGAGGTGTGATTTGGAGTGTAAAGAGGAAAGTTGATCTTCCGTAATGGTGGAGAAGCTGGTTTTGGAGGAGGAGGATTAAGTAGGGGACTTTAGGCAAAAGCTTTGTCTGATGGTGTCAATCTTCTGCTTGAAGAATGAGGCAAAGTCTTCGGCTGAGATGAGAGGAGAGGGAGGAGGCGCTGTGGGACGGAGGAGAGAATTGAAGGTGTTGAATAGCTGTTTAGGGTTGTGAGACAGGGAGGGTATGAGAGATGAGAAGTATATTTGTTTTGTTGCAGTGAGCGTGGACTTGAAGGTAATGAGGGACTGTTTAAATGCGATGAAGTGCTCATTGGAGTGGACCTTTTCCATCAACGCTCAGCAACTCTGGAGGACCGTCGCAGTTCTTTGGTTAGGCTGGTGTGCCAGGGTTGCCTGTTGATTTTGCTAGCTTTGGTATGTGTGAGTGGGCGACCGAATTGAGAGCTGCAGCTGTTGTGTTTTATAAAGCGGCAGCAATATTTGCATCATGTAAGGAACTAATGTCTGTAACAGGGAGAAGGGATTCGGAGACTGAGTGTAGGTCAAGGTGTTTAAGATTTCTGCGAGGGTGTGCAAGTTTGTGGGATGGGGATTGTGGCCCTTGAGAGGAAAGGGTAGAGAATGTACAGTACAGACCAAAAGTTTAGACACACCTTCTCATTTAAAGATTTTTCTGTATTTTCATGACTATGAAAATTGTACATTCACACTGAAGGCATCAAAGCTATGAATTAACACATGTGGAATTATATACTTAACAAAAAAGTGTGAAACAACTGAAAATATGTCTTATATTCTAGGTTCTTCAAAGTAGCCACCTTTTGCTTTGATGACTGCTTTGCACACTCTTGGCATTCTCTTGATGAGCTTCAAGAGGTAGTCACCGGAAAAGGTTTTCACTTCACAGGTGTGCCCTGTCAGGTTTAATAAGTGGGATTTCTTGCCTTATAAATGGGGTTGGGACCATCAGTTGTGTTGTGCAGAAGTCATGTGGATACACAGCTGATAGTCCTACTGAATAGACTGTTAGAATTTGTATTATGGCAAGAAAAAAGCAGCTAAGTAAAGAAAAACGAGTGGCCATCATTACTTTAAGAAATGAAGGTCAGTCAATGCGAAAAATTGGGAAAACTTTGAAAGTGTCCCCAAGTGCAGTTGCAAAAACCATCAAGCGCTACAAAGAAACTGGCTCACATGAGGGCCGCCCCAGGAAAGGAAGACCAAGAGTCAACTCTGCTTCTGAGGATAAGTTTATCCGAGTCATCAGCCTCAAAAATCGCAGGTTAACAGCAGCTCAGATTAGAGACCAGGTCAATGCCACACAGAGTTCAAGCAGTAGACACATCTCTTCAACAACTGTTAAGAGGAGACTTTGTGCAGCAGGCCTTCATGGTAAAATAGCTGCTAGGAATCCACTGCTAAGTAGTGTTGAGCCACCCCCGTAGTGTTCGAGTTCGGTTCGGTTCGTCGAACACCCGTATGTTCGTCGAACTGTTCGTCGAACTGTTCGTCGAACACCTTCGAACACCGTTAAAACCAATGGCAGGCAAACAAAAACACATAGAAACACATAGAAAACACCTTCAAAGGTGTCCAAAAGCTGACAAACTGCTCAGAAGACATAACTAACACATGGAAAAGTGACAAGTACATATAGTCATGCGAAAAGAAAAGAGGTGGAGGAGTAAAAGGAGGGGGAGACACAGATATAGGCATGTCATGCCCTTCTAAAATCCAAAAAGTGAGAAGCCGACACGGCCAGTCCGTTCCTGCCCGTGCCACCTCCGTGTCGCCGGGTTTGTGCCAGAGCCGCGGTGGACCCTGACGGCCAGCCCCCCTCTCCCAATACTGGTGCCTGTCCGCTGGTGGGTCGAGCGAGCCCCGTGTGGTGGAGGCTGGTCTAAGCTTTTTAATTTAAATTGTCTCTCTAATTTGAATGAATACACTTTAAATCCTTTTACAAGGATCTATTGGAGCGCAAGTCTCATGCCAGCAGCCACGTAATTCCAGCTCCAGTAGCGTCCACTAAAGCTGCTGCTGTTAAAAAGCTATTATAAGGATCGAGCTCGGCGGTCCACTGCAAGGCGTCCTACCGCCAGTCCCAGCCCCTATGCCTTGGGGTGCCTCCTGATGCTCTTCACTGAGTATCCCGGGGTCCCGAAGCATTTCCTTTGAAAAAATTAAGTGTCCAAGCTACAGGTGGTGTAGCTTGATTAACAGCTGGGATAATCCGCTGACTAGCATACACTGCTACTAGGCACAAAGTATTTCCTGGGCTAGATGCAGTTAAAAATTTGTAATTAGATACTCTCGTTGGATGCTGAGAAAGCATTCCATAGAGTCTCCTGGCACGCCATATATTATTCTCTTAAAAAGCTTGGGGTAGGGGTCTAGGGGACCATTTTATAGCCAAAATCACGGCCCTGTATCGCAATACGTCACCTAGGCTGAAGATAAATGGAACTGTAGCACCCCGAGGGCTTGGTTGCTACAGAGGTATTGCACCTCACCCAGAGGTGTGATATCTCACTCTCAGGTAAGGATGGAGTGTGGATCAGGACCCCGACACCTGCATGCATTACACCACATTGCCGTGGGGCAGGGCGACCAATATGCTTCTGAGATGGGCTCGACAGTCCCTGTCCCTGGCTGGAGTGGGGGGAGGGAACACTGAGGAAGGGGAACCCTGTAGTGCAGGAGCAGGGACGAAGCAGTTCCTGGGTGCATTGAGAAGGAAGTATAAAAGGTGGGCACCATCTTAGTTCAGTGCAGAGAAGTCTGAGCAGAAGTGACAGGGAGCAGGGGCTCTGCATGAGCTCTGCTTCGGAGGCGGGCCTAGTAACAGAGGCCCAGGCCTGGAAGAGGGAGAAGGAAGGAAGAGGAGCGGAGAAGGCTCCAGGAACGAGGAACGAAGGGATCCCAGGGGTGCGGACGGGCGAGTCGCCAGCGCACGCCCGAATCCACCTGCGTGGAGGTGTCAGGCCAAAGGGGGAGACCGGTCCCCGAAACTAGTGGAGGCGGGAAACGACCCTCAGCTAGAAATCGGAGGCTGTGACATTTTATGTGGCGCAGCCCCTCGCTACACCCGCTAGGAAGGCACCACATAGGGTCAGGGAAACTGGCGCCAAGTTTACCAAGAGGAGGCCCGAGGCAGCCGGACAGAAGCGTTGGTAAGAAAGGCCAGACAAAGGACACACAAAGGGGGTCCTGTGAAGCGCTCCAAACTTATCTGGGAGTTGTCTGAGCCCCTCACCTGGTAAGCACAGTACGACGTGGGCAGCCGTTACCTGCAGAAGTGGTCTGGATAATAAGAACTGTGAGTAAAGGACCTGGACTGCATCACTGACTCCGTGTCGTTACTGCTGCTGCCCTGCACCATCACCCCCATCCTCCGCATACACTGCCCTGAGGCTATACTCCTCCCGTGGGGTGTTATGCTACGCTCTGCTGCACCCACAACACCAGCCTCAGCGGTCTGCCCTGCAGCGGCGGTTCACTCTGACCGCAATCCACGGGTGGCGTAGTCGGACATTTAAACATCAAAATCACATAAATAGTTCCGCCACTGGTTTGACCGCCCTGAGCCACGGAACTGGGTCGCCGCCACGGAGACTACAACCACCAGCATCCACCAAAAAGGGTCCGGCTCCGGGTGTCCTAAGGCCCAGGGGGCGCGTCAGAACATTTTCATCACCTTTCATAATCACCAATGGGACAAGGCAGGGATGTCCTCTGTCCCGTCTCTTATACATCCTAGTGACGGAGCACCTGCTCTCATCAATTCGCCATAACCCCAATATTAGGTGGATTGAGGTGGGAGGCACCGAGTACAAGTGCTCTCTATTTGCTGATGATGTCCTAGTATATATCACTCAATCACATATATCCATCCCTGCTGTTATGGCTGAAATAGATCACTTTGTTACATGGTCAAATTTTAAAATCAATGCAGCGAAGTCTGAGGCCCTCTATGTCTCCCTCCCAAAATCCATACAGGATTCCATCCAGTCCAACTTTCCCTTTGCCTGGCCCTCACAGGGTATCAAATACTTAGGAATTCCTATTCATAGAGACCTCTCCCGTCTATGTTATCCTAATTTTTTGCCCTTTATTGAACAACTCCATACAGACCACGATTGGCAAGTTAGAACTGTAAGATTCACTACGTGAACCACTGATGTTTTGTGGAAAAGCACATGTACACTGTGTTCCAAATTATTATGCAAAAAGTGTTTAGGAGTGATAATGGAAGAATTTGTTTGTTTGTCAGTTAAACTCATTGATGGTGATGTGTGTCAGGGCTCTTTATATCACTGTAAGCAATTGCAGACACCTGTGCTAATTAGTTTGGCAGGTGTGTCCAATGAAAGGCAAGACTTCTTAAGAAGGCTGTCCCACATTATTAAGCAGCCTACATTTTCTGCCAAAATGGGAAAGAAAAAGGATGTGTCGGCTGCTGAGAAGCAACAAATTGTGGAGTGTTTAGGTCAAGGCATGACTACAATCAACATTGTGCGATGATCAGGATGAAGTGTCTTGGCAATCAAGAAGTATGTAGCTGATTCACAGTACACACGTGTGCGTGCTGATAAGGGCAAATTGAGGACTCTTTCCTACAGGCAATTACGTCAGGTTAAAAGAGCAGCGGCAAAAAAGCCTTGTCATCGCAGCAGACAAGTTTTTGAAGCTGCTGGTGCCTCCAATGTCCCCCGAACAACAAGATGCAGGGTCCTTCAGAGGTTTGCAGCTGTGCGTACGCCATCCTGTCGACCTCCTCTATCCACTTCACACAAGCAGAAATGGCTCCAGGGGGCCAAACATTACATGAAGACTGATTTCAAAACTGTTTTGTTCATGGATGAGTGCCGTGCAACGCTCGATGGTCCAGATGGATGGAGTGGAGGATGGCTGGTTGATGGACACCCCACGCAAACATGGCTACAGCGCCAACAAGGAGGAGGTGGAGTAATGTTTTGGGCTGGAATCATGGGGAGAGAGATTGTCGGCCCCTTTAGGATCCCTGAAGGGGTAAAGATGAACTCCATAATGTATGTGGAGTTTCTCAAACAGCACTTCCTGCCATGGTTCAAGAAGAAGAACCGTGTATTCCACAGCAAGATCATTTTTATGCTTGATAATGCACCGTCTCATGCTGCACAAAACACATCTGCATCTCTGGCTGATATGGGCATAAAAGGGGACAAACTTATGCTGTGACCCCCATGCTCCCCTGACATCTACCTCATTCAGAACCTCTGGAGCATCATCAAAAGGAGTGTCTATGATGGCGGGAGGCAGTTCACATCTAAGCAACAGCTCTGGGAGGGTATTCTGTCCTCATGCAAAACAATTGAACCAGAAACCATCCAAAACCTGACAAATTCAATGGACGAGAGAGTTCAGAAGCTCCTTTCGAACAAGGGGTCCTATGTGCAAATGTAACATCACCTAGAATAAAGTTTTGAGTTGAAAACTGTTTGATTTCAGTTTCTAATAACCTGCTAATGCTTATAATTTCAAAAATGACCATTTTTTTGGTCTTTATTAAAATGAAAAGGTTGATCGAAGAGTGTGGGGGATCTAAGAGTGTGGCAACCCAGTAGTCAGTATTACTTCGAATTCTGACAATCTGAGGGTCATGTTGCAGGTAGTGCATCAAGAAGGCACTTATGTGTCTTGCGCATCTCGGAGCCCCAAAATTATTTTCCGGGCTAGATGCAGCTAAAAATTATTATTAATTTTAAATCTGGTGGAGCTTAGTATAGATGGCCTAATAGAATCAGTACTGCATACTGCTACAAAGCCCAAATTATTTTCCAGCCAAGATACAGATAAACATGATTAGTAATTTTAAATTTGGTGGAGCTTAGTATAGATGGCCTATTAGAATCAGTGCTGCACACTGCTACAAAGCCCAAATTATTTTCCAGCCAAGATACAGATAAACATGATTAGTAATTTGAAAGCTTAAAACGGTTGGTGAGGTGATTTTAACCAATCATCAAGCTTTTACTCTCCCCAGGATGACACAGGGGTAGAAAAGTCGTTTCGGATCCATGATTTGTTCATCTTTATGAACGTGAGTCTGTCTACATTATCAGTGGAGAGCCGCATGCGCTTATCTGTCAGCACACCACCAGCAGCGCTGAACACACGTTCAGACAGAACGCTGGCTGCGGGGCTTGACAAGATCTCCAAGGCGTAAGTGGATAGCTCCGGCCATTTATCCAGATTGGAAGCCCAAAAAGAGCAAGGGTCCAGTGACACAGTCATGGCTTCAATGTTTACTTGGAGATACTCCTGTACCATCGTCTCTAGGTGTTGACTATGTGTCAGACTTCTTGTCTCCTGTGTAGTGTTGAGCCACCCCCGTAGTGTTCGAGTTCGGTTCGGTTCGTCGAACACCCGTGTGTTCGCCGAACTGTTCGTCGAACTGTTCGTCGAACACCTTCGAACACCGTTAAAACCAATGGCAGGCAAACAAAAACACATAGAAACACATAGAAAACACCTTCAAAGGTGTCCAAAAGCTGACAAACTGCTCAGAAGACACAACTAACACATGGAAAAGTGACAAGTACATATAGTCATGCGAAAAGAAAAGAGGTGGAGGAGTAAAAGGAGGGGGAGACACAGATATAGGCATGTCATGCCCTTCTAAAATCCAAAAAGTGAGAAGCCGAGACGGCCAGTCCGCTCCTGCCCGTGCCACCTCCGTGTCGCCGGGTTTGTGCCAGAGCCGCGGTGAACCCTGACGGCCAGCCCCCCTCTCCCAATACTGGTGCCTGTCCGCTGGTGGGTCGAGAGAGCCCCCCTGTGGTGGAGGCAGCTCTAAGCTTTTTAATTTAAATTGTCCCTCTAATTTGAATGAATACACTTTAAATCCATTTACAAGGATCTATTGGAGGGCAAGTCTCATGCCAGCAGCCGCGTAATTCCAGCTCCAGTAGCGTCCACTAAAGCTGCTGCAGTTAAAAAGCTTTTATAAGGATCGAGCTCGGCTGTCCACCGCAAGGCATCCTAGTGCCAGTCCCAGCCCCTATGCCTTGGGGTGCCTCCTGATGCTCTTCACTGAGTATCCCGTGGTCCCGAAGCATTTCCTTTGAAAAAATTAAGTGTCCAAACTACAGGTGGTGTAGCTTGCTTAACAGCCGGGATAATCCGCTGACTAGCAGACACTGCTACTAGGCACAAAGTATTTCCTGGGCTAGATGCAGTTAAAAATTTGTAAGTAGATACTCTCGTTGGATGCTGAGAAAGCATTCCATAGAGTCTCCTGGCACGCCATATATGATTCTCTTAAAAAGCTTGGGGTAGGGGTCTAGGGGACCCTTTTATAGCCAAAATCACGGCCCTGTATCACAATACGTCACCTAGGCTGAAGATAAATGGAACTGTAGCACCGAGGGCTCGGTTGCTACAGACGTATTGCACCTCACCCAGAGGTGTGATATCTCACTCTCAGATAAGGATGTAGTGTGGATCAGGACCCGACACCTGCATGCATTACACCACATTGCCGTGGGGCAGGGCGACCAATATGCCCCTGAGATGGGCACGACAGTCCCTGTCCCTGGCTGGAGTGGGGGGAGGGAACACTGAGGAAGGGGAACCCTGCAGTGCAGGAGCAGGGAGGAAGCAGTTCCTGGGTGCATTGAGAAGGGAGTATAAAAGGTGGGCACCATCTTAGTTCAGTGCAGAGAAGTCTGAGCAGAAGTGGCAGGGAGCAGGGGCTCTGCATGAGCTCTGCTCCGGAGGCGGGCCTAGTAACAGAGGCCCAGGCCTGCAAGAGGGAGAAGGAAGGAAGAGGAGCGGAGAAGGCTCCAGGAACGAGGAATGAAGGGATCCCAGGGGTGCGGACGGGCGAGTCACCACCGCACGCCCGAATCCACCTGCGTGGAGGGGTCAGGCCAAAGGGGGAGACCGGTCCCCGAACTAGTGGAGGCAGGAAAC
Source organism: Phyllobates terribilis (assembly GCF_046119375.1). Lineage (NCBI taxonomy): Eukaryota > Metazoa > Chordata > Amphibia > Anura > Dendrobatidae > Phyllobates > Phyllobates terribilis. Next base: position 119,132,478 of record NW_027362762.1, on the reverse strand, counting down.
GACCCTCAGCTAGAAACCGGAGGCTCTGACATTTTATGTGGCGCAGCCCCTTGCTCCACCCGCTAGGAAGGCACCACATAGGGTCAGGGAAACTGGCGCCAAGTTTACCAAGAGGAGGCCCGAGGCAGCCGGACAGAAGTGTTGGTAAGAAAGGCCAGACAAAGGACACACAAAGGGGGTCCTGTGAAGCGCTCCAAAGTTATCTGGGAGTTGTCTGAGCCCCTCACCTGGTGAGCACAGTACGACGTGGGCAGCCGTTACCTGCAGACGTGGTCTGGATAATAAGAACTGTGAGTAAAGGCCCTGAACTGCATCACTGACTCCGTGTCGTTACTGCTGCTGCCCTGCACCATCACCCCCATCCTCCGCATACACTGCCCTGAGGCTATACTCCTCCCGTGGGGAGTTATGCTACGCTCTGCTGCACCCACAACACCAGCCTTAGCGGTCTGCCCTGTAGCGGCGGTTCACTCTGACCGCAATCCACGGGTGGCGTAGTCGGACATTTAAACATCAAAACCACATAAATAGTTCCGCCACTGGTTTGACCGCCCTGAGCCACGGAACCGGATCGCCGCCACGAAGACTACAACCACCAGCATCCACCAAAAAGGGTCCGGCTCCGGGTGTCCCAAGGCCCAGGGGGTGCGTCAGAACATTTTCATCACCTTTCACAATCACCAATGGGACAAGGCAGGGATGTCCTCTGTCCCCTCTCTTATACATCCTAGTGACGGAGCACCTGCTCTCATCAATTCGCCATAACCCCAATATTAGGTGGATTGAGGTGGGAGGCACCGAGTACAAGTGCTCTCTATTTGCTGATGATGTCCTAGTATATATCACTCAATCACATATATCCATCCCTGCTGTTATGGCTGAAATAGATCACTTTGTTACATGGTAAAATTTTAAAATCAATGCAGCGAAGTCTGAGGCCCTCTATGTCTCCCTCCCTAAATCCATATAGGATTCCATCCAGTCCAACTTTCCCTTTGCCTGGCCCTCACAGGGTATCAAATACTTAGGAATTCCTATTCATAGAGACCTCTCCCATCTATGTTATCTTAATTTTGGGCCCTTTATTGAACAATTCCATACAGACCACGGTTGGCAAGTTAGAACTGTAAGATTCACTACGTGAACCACTGGTGTTTTGTGGAAAAGCACATGTACACCGCGTTCCAAATTATTATGCAAAAAGTGTTTAGGAGTGATAAGGGAAGAATTTGTTTGTTTGTCAGTTAAACTCATTGATGGTGATGTGTGTCAGGGCTCTTTATATCACTGTAAGCAATTGCAGACACCTGTGCTAATTAGTTTGGCAGGTGTGTCCAATGAAAGGCAAGACTACTTAAGAAGGCTCTCTCACATTATTAAGCAGCCTACATTTTCTGCCAAAATGGGAAAGAAAAAGGATGTGTCGGCTGCTGAGAAGCAACAAATTGTGGAGTGTTTAGGTCAAGGCATGACTACAATCAACATTGTGCGATGATAAGGATGAAGTGTCTTGGCAATCAAGAAGTATGTAGCTGATTCACAGTACACACGTGTGCGTGCTGATAAGGGCAAATTGAGGACTCTTTCCTACAGGCAATTACGTCAGGTTGAAAGAGCAGCGGCAAAAAAGCCTTGTCATAGCAGCAGACAAGTTTTTGAAGCTGCTTGTGCCTCCAACGTCCCCCGAACAACAAGATGCAGGGTCCTTCAGAGGTTTGCAGCTGTGCATACGCCATCCTGTCGACCTCCTCTATCCACTTCACACAAGCAGAAACGGCTCCAGTGGGCCAAACATTACATGAAGACTGATTTCAAAACTGTTTTGTTCACGGATGAGTGCCGTGCAGCGCTCGATTGTCCAGATGAATGGGGTGGAGGATGGCTGGTTGATGGACACCCCACGCAAACACGGCTACAGCGCCAACAAGGAGGAGGTGGAGTAATGTTTTGGGCTGGAATCATGGGGAGAGAGATTGTCGGCCCCTTTAGGATCCCTGAAGGCGCTAAAGATGAACTCCATAATGTATGTGGATTTTCTCAAACAGCACTTCCTGCCATGGTTCAAGAAGAAGAACCGTGTATTTCACAGCAAGATCATTTTTCTGCATGATAATGCACCATCTCATGCTGCACATAAAACATCTGCATCTCTGGCTGATATGGGCAGAAAAGGGGACAAACTTATGGTGTGACCCCCATGCTCCCCTGACCTCTACCCCATTCAGAACCTTTGGAGCATCATTAAAAGGAGTGTCTATGATGGCGGGAGGCAGTTCACATCTAAGCAACAGCTCTGGGAGGGTATTCTGTCCTCATGCAAAACAATTGAAGCAGAAACCATCCAAAACCTGACAAATTCAATGGACGAGAGATTTCAGAAGCTCCTTTCGAACAAGGGGTCCTATGTGAAAATGTAACATCACCTAGAATAAAGTTTTGAGTTGAAAACTGTTTGATTTCAGTTTCTAACAACCTGCTAATGCTTATAATTTCAAAAATGACCATTTTTTTGGTCTTTATTAAAATGAAAAGGTTGATCGAAAAGTTTGGGGGATCTAAGAGTGTGGCAACCCAGTAGTCATGATTACTTCGAATTCTGACAATATGAGGGTCATGCTGCAGGTAGTGCAGCAAGAAGGCACTTATGTGTCTTGCGCATCTCGGAGCCCCAAAATTATTTTCCGGGCTAGATGCAGCTAAAAATTATTTTTAATTTTAAATCTGGTGAAGCTTATTATAGATGGCCTAATAGGATCAGTGCTGCACACTGCTACAAAGCCCAAATTATTTTCCAGTCAAGATACAGATAAACATGATTTGAAAGCTTAAAACGGTTGGTAGGGTGATTTTAACCAATCATCAAGCTTTTACTCTCCCCAGGATGACACAGGGGTAGAAAAGTCGTTTCGGATCCATGATTTGTTCATCTTTATGAACGTGAGTCTGTCTACATTATCAGTGGAGAGCCGCGTGCGCTTATCTGTCAGCACACCACCAGCAGCGCTGAACACACGTTCAGACAGAACGCTGGCTGCGGGGCATGACAAGATCTCCAAGGCGTAAGTGGCTAGCTCCGGCCATTTATCCAGATTGGAAGCCCAAAAAGAGCAAGGGTCCAGTGACACAGTCGTGGCTTCAATGTTTACTTGGAGATACTCCTGTACCATCGTCTCTAGGCGTTGACTATGTGTCAGACTTCTTGTCTCCTGTGGCCTTGCAAAGGATGGGCTAAAAAAGTGGTGAAATGATTCCGCAAAATTGATGTTACCAGCAGATACTGTGGTTCTGTTACGGTTTGAGTGCTGAACACTTGACGGTCCCACGGTTGGCAAGTTGGAACTGTGAGATTCACTACGTGCACCACTGGTATTTTGTGGAAAAGCACATGTAAGATTCTGCAACAGTCTCTGCTGATACTCCTGCATGCGTGCATCCCTTTCTATGGCAGGAATAATTTCTGCAAATTTACTTTTGTACCGGGGATCTAACAGTGTGGCAACCCAGTAGTCAGGATTATTTCTAATTCTCACAATTCGAGGGTCATGTTGCAGGTAGTGCAGCAAGAAGGCACTCATGTGTGTTGCGCATCCAGGAGCACCAAGTCCCTGTTGTGTTGGTGGCGAGGTAACAATCATGCTTCCTTCCTCTGTCCTCTCCCCCCAACCTCGCACAACAGAAATGTGATCAAGGTCTCCCTCATCTGATGAGTCTTCCATCAGTTCGTCCTCCACTTCTTCCTGGGCTCCTGCACCTTCCTCACTAGTTTGGCTGCTACCATGCGCCCTGGTAAAATCATCTCCCCCACCCTCACATGCCTGCCGCCTTGGTGCTGCCGACCGTCTGGACCTTGCAGATGTTAGCCCTTCCGCATACAACTCCTCCTCCTCTACTTCCTCCACCTCCTCTTGTGCCACCACCTGACTCCGAATTCTGTTTAACATGTGCTCCAGCATGTAAATCACCGGAATAGTCATGCTGATAATGGCATCGTCAGCACTAAACATCTTCGTCGCCATTTCAAAACTGTGCAGAAGGGTGCATAGGTCCCTGATCTGAGACCACTCCTCCAGCGTGATTTGCCCCACCTCTGAATCTCGTTGGCCCAGGCTATACGTCAGAACGTATTGCACCAGGGCTTGTCGGTGCTGCCACAGTCGCTGCAACATGTGCAGAGTTGAATTCCACCGGGTAGGCACATCGCATTTTAGCCGGTGAAGTGGCAGGCCCAACGACTTCTGTAGAGATGTAAGTCGCTGAGCTGCGGGATGCGAACGGCGGAAGTGAGCACACAGCGACCGTGCCCTCTGCAGAAGGCCATCTAGTCTGGGATAGTGGGCTAAAAATTGCTGGACAACCAGGTTCAACACATGAGCCATACAAGGCACGTGTGTGACATTGCCCCGGCGAAGGGCCGCACCCAGGTTTGCAGCATTGTCGCACACGGCCTTCCCTGGTTTCAGGTCCAGTGGAGACAACCATTCATGAAATTGGTTCTCCAGAGCTGACCACAACTCCTCAGCTGTGTGACTCACATTTCCCAGACATTTCAATGTAAAAACCGCCTGATGACGTTGAGCCCTACTGCCAGCATAGTAAGGAGGTGTGCAGGATCCCTTCTGCGCAGTTAGAAAGCTTGTGGCATGACCAGACAGGCTTTGGGTGCAGGTGGAAGACCGAGAGGAGGTTGAGGAGGCAGAAGCAGTGGAGGAACTTTGACATAAAGAGGATTGACGCACAACTCGTGGGGACGGCAAGACTTGGACAGCAGCCCCTTGTCCTGCTGTCACCATAGTTACCCAGTGCCCAGTCAGCGACATGTAACGCCCCTGTCCATGCCTACTCGTCCAAGTGTCTGTGGTGAAATGCACCCTGTCACACACAGAGTTTCTCAAAGAAGCGGTGATGTTGTGTGCGACATGCTGGTGGAGCGCAGGCACACCTTTCTTTGAGAAGTAGTGCCGACTGGGCATCTGGTACTGGGGCACTGCGACGGACATAAGGTCTCGAAAATCCTCTGTGTCCACCAGGCGGAAAGGCAGCATTTCTGTAGCCAAGAGCTTGCAGATGGTGAAATTCAACCTCTTAGCTTTCTCATGGCTAGGAGGAAATGGTCTTTTACTTGTCCACATCTGAGGGACCGAGGGCTGGCTATTGTGCTCAGACGGGGTTGATAAGGGTGTCCCCGGCAAACTGCCGGTCTGTGAGGAAGATGCAGGCGGACATGTTAGGTTGCCTTGATCCAAAGGTGGTGCTATCGATGTCGGACAGCGCTCAAGACCAGCTGGTGTTACCACCTCCAAAGAAAATGATGACCTGCCAATCACGCTGGCTGTTGCGGGTAAAGAGGTGGCAGGTCTGCGCCCCAAAACAGGTGTGACTGCTGTCCCCCCAGTCACAGAGGATGAAGAGTAGAGATGAGCGGTGTTCGACTAGAACTGTTCGCCAATCTCAAATTCGAGCTGTTTTGGGCGGTGTTCGAATTGTTCGACGAACCCGAACGATTTGCAAAAAATTCGGCTGTTCGAGGTTATGTTCGATAACTGTTCGTGCACCAAAAGCGTGTCCTGCATGTCTGGCGCTATTTAGAGCACCAATCATGCAGGGATTGTCTGCCACTCACTGTAATGCCACAGCCATGGTGGTTGTGGCATTACAGTGATTGCCCAAATCGATGGGAACAGTGCCAACAGTGAAACATGAAAAGCCGGCAATTCAGCAGCGGCGTACACAGGTACCCGACAATTTAGAACCGAAAGAATAGAGCTTCACACATAGATTAGATAGATATAAACATGTCAGCCACATATATACGAAGTACAGTGAAAGTGCTGCTTACTGTACTTGTCATTTAGCGTAAAGGATTTATCAAAAAAAATAATAGTGTTTTCATGCACTGTCTCTTTAAAAAAGCCAGCCGGCAATTCAGCAGCGGTACCCGACAATTTATAACAGAAAGAATAGAGCTTCACACATAGATTAGATAGATAGAAACATGTCAGCCACATATATAAGAAGTACAGTGACAGTGTTGCTTACTGTACTTGTCATTTAGTGTAAAGGATTTATTTAAAAAAATATTAGTGTTTTCATGCACCGTCTCTTTAAGAAAGCCGGCCGGCAATTCAGCAGCGGTACCCGACAATTTATAACAGACAGAATAGAGCTTCACACATAGATTAGATAGATAGAAACATGTCAGTCACATATATATGAAGTACAGTGATAGTGTTGGTTACTGTACTTGTCATTTAGTATTAAAATAAAGGATTTATTATTAAAAAAATTGACGTGGGGTTCCCCTTAATTTTAGGCTCTAGCGGAGGTTAAGCAGACGGCTGGGGCAGATGTTTGAAGCCTGGGAAGGGGGTAATACCCACGGAGCTTCCCAGGCTACTAATATCAGCCCCCAGCTGAATACATAGCCTTTACTAGCTATTAAAATGGGGGACCCCCCAAAAAAAATGACGTGGGGTCCCCCCTAATGTAATAGCTAGCAAAGGCTAGGCAGACAGCTGGGGGCTGATATTAATAGCCCAGGAAGGGTGCCATGAATATTGGCCCCCTCCCAGGCTAGAAACACCAGCCGTCAGCCGCCCCAGAAATGGCGCATTCATAGGATGCGCCAATTCTGGCACTTAGCCTCGCTCTTCCACGCTGCCCTGGTGCGGTGGCAGGGGGTAATAGGGTTGGGGTTGATGTCAGCTTATAATGCCAGCTGACATCAAGCCCAGGTTAGTAATGGAGAGGCGTCTATAAGACACCCCCATTACTAACCCCATAGTCAAAGTTAAAAAAAACACAAACACCCAGAATAAAGTCCTTTAATTGAAATAAAGACACAATCCTTTATTGTTCTAAATTAAACCATACTTACCATCACGCCCATTCCAGCTGAAGCCAACGATCTCCTGCAATAAAAGAAAAATAATAAAGCAACCTCATCCTTACCTTTCCATGGTTCCCACGACAGCTTCAGCTCTGCTACATCGAGATGACAGGCTGCACCACAGCAGAACGCTGCCATCCAGCCTCTCATCCCGCAGACACTGAGAAGCGCAGGCTTGCTTGCGCTGCTCAGCGTCTCTCTGTGACGACATCCAGATGAGCCGAGTTCATGTCCAATGAACTCGGCTCACCTCATGCACGTCACTGACAGCGTGGGAAAATTCTCACGCTGAAGCGGTGAGTGCAGGAGAATTCTCCCACGCTGTCAGTGACGTGCATAAGGTGAGCTCATGTCCAATGAACTCAGCTCACCTCCTGCACGTCACTGACAGCGTGGGAGAATTCTCCTGCACTCAGCGCTTCAGCGTGAGAATTCTCCCACGCTGAAGCGCTGAGTGCAGGAGAATTTTCCCACGCTGTCAGTGACGTGCATAAGGTGAGCTCATGTCCAATGAACTCAGCTCACCTCCTGCACGTCACTGACAGCGTGGGAGAATTCTCCTGCACTCAGCGCTTCAGTGTGAGAATTCTCCCACGCTGAAGCGCTGAGTGCAGGAGAATTTTCCCACGCTGTCAGTGACGTGCATGAGGTGAGCCGAGTTCATTGGACATGAACTCGGCTCATCTGGATGTCGTCACAGAGAGACGCTGAGCAGCGCAAGCAAGCCTGCGCTTCTCAGTGTCTGCGGGATGACAGGCTGGATGGCAGCGTTCTGCTGCGGTCCAGCCTGTCATCTCGATGTAGCAGAGCTGAAGCTGTCCTGGGAACCATGGAAAGGTAAGGATGAGGTTGCTTTATTATTTTTCTTTTATTTCAGGAGATCGTTGGCTTCAGCTGGAATGGGCGTGATGGTAAGTATGGTTTAATTTAGAACAATAAAGGATTGTGTCTTTATTTCAATTAAAGGACTTTATTCTGGGTGTTTGTGTTTTTTTTAACTTTGACTATGGGGTTAGTAATGGGGGTGTCTTATAGACGCCTCTCCATTACTAACCTGGGCTTGATGTCAGCTGGCATTATAAGCTGACATCAACCCCAACCCTATTACCCCCTGCCACCGCACCAGGGCAGCGTGGAAGAGCGAGGCTAAGTGCCAGAATTGGCGCATCCTATGAATGCGCCATTTCTGGGGCGGCTGACGGCTGGTGTTTCTAGCCTGGGAGGGGGCCAATATTCATGGCACCCTTCCTGGGCTATTAATATCAGCCCCCAGCTGTCTGCCTAGCCTTTGCTAGCTATTACATTAGGGGGGACCCCACGTCATTTTTTTTGGGGGGTCCCCCATTTTAATAGCTAGTAAAGGCTATGTATTCAGCTGGGGGCTGATATTAGTAGCCTGGGAAGCTCCGTGGGTATTACCCCCTTCCCAGGCTTCAAACATCTGCCCCAGCCGTCTGCTTAACCTCCGCTAGAGCCTAAAATTAAGGGGAACCCCACGCCAATTTTTTTAATAATAAATCCTTTATTTTAATACTAAATGACAAGTACAGTAACCAACACTATCACTGTACTTCATATATATGTGACTGACATGTTTCTATCTATCTAATCTATGTGTGAAGCTCTATCTTTCTGTTCTAAATTGTCGGGTACCGCTGCTGAATTGCCGGCCGGCTTTTTTAAAGAGACAGTGCATGAAAACACTATTATTTTTTTAAATAAATCCTTTACACTAAATGACAAGTACAATAAGCAACACTGTCACTGTACTTATTATATATGTGACTGACATGTTTCTATCTATCTAATCTATGTGTGAAGCTCTATTCTTTCTGTTCTAAATTGTCGGGTACAGATGCTGAATTGCCGGCCAGCTTTTTTAAAGAGACGGTGCATGAAAACACTAATATTTTTTTTAATAAATCCTTTACACTAAATGACAAGTGCAGTAACCAACACTGTCACTGTGCTTCTTATATGTGTGACTGACATGTTTCTATCTATCTAATCTATGTGTGAAGCTCTATTCCTTCTTGTCTAAATTGTCGGATACCGGTGTATGCCGCTGCTGAATTTGCCGGCCGGCTTTTTTAAAGAGAGTGTCTTCTGAGCAGTTTGTCAGCTTTTGGACACCTTTGCAGGTGTTTTCTATGTGTTTCTATGTGTTTTTGTTTGCCTGCCATTGGTTTTAACGGTGTTCGACGGTGTTCTAAGGTGTTCGACGAACAGTTCGACGAACAGTTCCTCGAACATCCCGGTGTTCGACGAACCGAACCGAACCCGAACACTACGGGGGTGGCTCAACACTAATGAAGAGGCCGCGGATGCACAAGATATGGCAGACGGTGGTTGGCCCGGCCGGCTAGGCCGCATTGTAGCACACTGAGCTTCCCACTGCAACTTATGCTTCATGTCCATGTGCCGGTTCATGCATGAAGTACTCAAACTATGTATTTTTTGGCCTCTACTTAGCTTTTGCTGACAAATGTTACAGATAACACGAGTTGGGTCATCTTTATCGATCTGAAAAAATGCCCAGGCTATGCAAGGCTTAGCACCCATGCGACCTGAAGAGCCACCACGACTTGTGGTGAGAGGCAGAGTTGTGTTTGAGGATGCAGTTGTTGACGTGCTTCCAGTACTACGTCTCTGTCCAGGAAGGCGCAACCTGACCTCGTCGTCACTAGCATCTTCCTCCACCTCCTCTGCTGACCTCATCTCTTGGCTGACTGTGGGTTGACAGTAAGTGGGATCTCCGACCTCATCATCATCACCCTGTGCGTTATCACACCCGTCGTCCTCAGAGCCAACCTGTTCCTGCCCTGACAAAAAACTAAAGTTGTCGCTCCAATCAGGTATTTGAGTCTTATCATCGTCTTCCTCATTGTCTCCACCAACAGGAGTTACAGTTTGGGAATGAGGGTCTACATTATGGTCAGAACCTTCTGCGTCTGGTCCTGGATCCGACTCATAAAGATTCTGGGCATCAGTGCAGATCATTTCCTCGTCTGGATTCACAGAAGCGCTGGAGTCGACCTCTGATTCCCAGGCTATAGTATGAGTAAACAGCTCTGCAGACTCAACCATCTGTTCTACCTCATACTCAGACGGGCAGCTGGAGATTTGGGAGCTGTGAGGAAGCAAGTGCGATTTGGGTGACACCTTTGAAGACTGGAGTATTTGTGATGTTGAAGTTGATGTGGAGGAGAGCCCACTTAAAGGAGCACTTGATATCCGTTGAAGCACCTGCTGTTTTTGTGCCTCATCTGGAATTTGTAGCGATTGGCGTGGCCGTAAGAAAGGGATCTTATCACATTGTCCGCTAAAAGAAGTAGACATTTTAGTTTGGCTGGAAGATGGTCTTTCTTCTGCACCTACCCCACGGACACAACCTTTTTTCCCCTTCCCAACACGCCTATTCCCCTTTCCACCAGCAACAGGCCTTTTTCCACTCATTTTGGTGGTTAACTAATTCACAACTCGGGAGTTGTTTGCACAAAAAAACAATGGATGGCAACCGAGCAGAGCTGAGTGGCCAAACTGTGGTATTAGGCGAAAACTATTGGCTGGGTTAGATGCAGAAAAAAATTATTTTTAATTTGCAACCTGATGGAGGTCAGTATAAATGGACTAATAGACCAAGTCCCACACACCGCTAGAAGCCCAAATATTTTTTCAGAGCTAGATGCAGAAAAAAATTATATTCAATTTGCAACCTGCTGGAGGTCAGTATAGAAGGACTAATAGAACAAGTCCCACACACTGCTAGAAGCCCAAATATTTTTTCAGAGCTAAATGAAGAAAAAAATTATTTTTAATTTGCAACCTGATGGAGGTCAGTATAGATGGACTAATAGACCAAGTCCCACACACTGCTAGAAGCCCAAATATTTTTTCAAAGCTAGATGCAGAAAAAAATTATTTTTAATTTGCAACCTGATGGAGGTCAGTATAGATGGACTAATAGAACAAGTCCCACACGCTGCTAGAAGCCCAAATATTTTTTCAGAGATAAATGAAGAAAAAAATTATTTTTAATTTGCAACCTGATGGAGGTCAGTATAGATGGACTAATAGACCAAGTCCCACACACTGCTAGAAGCCCAAATATTTTTTCAGAGCTAGATGCAGAAAAAAATTATTTTTAATTTGCAACCTGATGGAGGTCAGTATAGATGGACTAATAGACCAAGTCCCACACACCGCTAGAAGCCCAAATATTTTTTCAGAGCTAGATGCAGAAAAAAATTATATTCAATTTGCAACCTGCTGGAGGTCAGTATAGAAGGACTAATAGAACAAGTCCCACACACTGCTAGAAGCCCAAATATTTTTTCAGAGCTAAATGAAGAAAAAAATTATTTTTAATTTGCAACCTGATGGAGGTCAGTATAGATGGACTAATAGACCAAGTCCCACACACTGCTAGAAGCCCAAATATTTTTTCAGAGCTAGATGCAGAAAAAAATTATTTTTAATTTGCAACCTGATGGAGGTCAGTATAGATGGACTAATAGACCAAGTCCCACACACCGCTAGAAGCCCAAATATTTTTTCAGAGCTAGATGCAGAAAATTTTTTTATTCAATTTGCAACCTGATGGAGGTCAGTATAGATGGACTAATAGACCAAGTCCCACACACTGCTAGAAGCCCAAATATTTTTTCAGAGCTAGATGCAGAAAAAAATTATTTTTAATTTGCAACCTGATGGAGGTCAGTATAGATGGACTAATAGACCAAGTCCCACACACTGCTAGAAGCCCAAATATTTTTTCAGAGCTAGATGCAGAAAAAAATTATTTTTAATTTGCAACCTGATGGAGGTCAGTATAGATGGACTAATAGAACAAGTCCCACACGCTGCTAGAAGCCCAAATATTTTTTCAGAGATAAATGAAGAAAAAAATTATTTTTAATTTGCAACCTGATGGAGATCAGTATAGATGGACTAATAGACCAAGTCCCACACACTGCTAGAAGCCCAAATATTTTTTCAGAGCTAGATGCAGAAAAAAATTATTTTTAATTTGCAACCTGATGGAGGTCAGTATAGATGGACTAATAGAATGATGCTATGCCCAAAAGATTTTACTTCACTAGGTGCAGTAAAAAAATTGGTATTCTATACACAGGTGGTATATCTTGCAACACAGATAGGCTACTCCACTGACTAACACACTCTGCAATAGGCCAAAAAGGATTAGCTTTGCTAGATTCAGCCAAATGCTGTGAAAAAAACTTGCACATCACTGGCACAGACCTGCCTGGCAAAAACTGATAGGAACTGATGTAACCTAGTCCTGAAAAGGACTCCAATTACAATTAGTCTTTACTCCCACAATCTATCTATTTAAGAGCACAGACCTGCTTGATAAAAGTCGTAGGAAATGCTGTAACCTAGTCCTTAAAAGGACTGCAATCACAACTATTCCCTACTCCCAAGCTATCTGTATATTTGTGCGAAAATTGGCTTGAAATTAACAAGGTATAGCGCACACAGCAACAGCGGTGCCGTCTAACACGCAGCTGCAGCAGTGAGAAAATGGTGGCGACGGGGAAAATGGCTTGGTCTTATAGGGCAAGGACATGTGACATACACTGCCAATCACACATGCCCTTGCTTGTGTGAAAAAAAGCACTTCGCTCCGTGTGTGCGCTGCTGATAGGCTGACAGATTGCACCTCCCCACTGCAAATGCGGGAAAGAGAAAAAAAAATGGAGATCTTCATTGTTCCTGCAGAGATCCATCCCCTGCCCCTCCCCCCGCCCCGCTGTACACTCAAACTGCGTATTAACATTAATTTTCATCATTACTGAGAAAAAATCCAGTTATGATTTTGGTGCACGAACAGTTATCGAACATAACCTCGAACAGCCGAATTTTTCTCAAATTGTTCGTGTTCGCCGACCGGCTCGAACACCGCCCAAAACAGCTCGAATTTGAGATTGGCGAACAGTTCGAGTAGAACAACGCTCATCTCTACTCCTGTGGCCTTGCAAAGGATGGGCTAAAAAAGTGGTGAAATGATTCCGCAAAATTGATGTTACCAGCAGATACTGTGTTTCTGTTACGGTTTGAGTGCTGAACACTCGACGGTCCCACGGTTGGCAAGTTGGAACTGTGAGATTCGCTACGTGCACCACTGGTGTTTTGTGGAAAAGCACATCTAAGATTCTGCAACAGTCTCTGCTGATACTCCTGCATGCGTGCATCCCTTTCTATGGCAGGAATAATTTCTGCAAATTTACTTTTGTATCGGGGATCTAACAGTGTGGCAACCCAGTAGTCAGCATTATTTCTAATTCTCACAATTCGAGGGTCATGTTGCAGGTAGTGCAGCAAGAAGGCACTCATGTGTCTTGCGCATCCAGGAGCACCAAGTCCCTGTTGTGTTGGTGGCGAGGTAACAATCATGCTTCCTTCCTCTGTCCTCTCCCCCCAACCTCGCACAACAGAAATGTGATCAAGGTCTCCCTCATCTGATGAGTCTTCCATCAGTTCGTCCTCCACTTCTTCCTGGGCTCCTGCACCTTCCTCACTAGTTTGGCTGCTACCATGCGCTCTGGTAAAACCATCTCCCCCACCCTCACATGCCTGCCGCCTTGGTGCTGCCGACCGTTTGGACCTTGCAGATGTTAGCCCTTCCGCATACAACTCCTCCTCCTCTACTTCCTCCACCTCCTCTTGTGCCACCACCTGACTCCGAATTCTGTTTAACATGTGCTCCAGCATGTAAATCACCGGAATAGTCTTGCTGATAATGGCATCGTCAGCACTAAACATCTTCGTCGCCATTTCAAAACTGTGCAGAAGGGTGCATAGGTCCCTGATCTGAGACCACTCCTCCAGCGTGATTTGCCCCACCTCTGGATCTCGTTGGCCCAGGCTATACGTCAGAAAGTATTGCACCAGGGCTTGTCGGTGCTGCCACAGTCGCTGCAACATGTGCAGAGTTGAATTCCACCGGGTAGGCACATCGCATTTTAGCCGGTGAAGTGGCAGGCCCAACGACTTCTGTAGAGATGTAAGTCGCTGAGCTGCGGTATTCGAATGGCGGAAGTGAGCACACAGTGACCGTGCCCTCTGCAGAAGGCCATCTAGTCCGGGATAGTGGGCTAAAAATTGCTGGACAACCAGGTTCAACACGTGAGCCATACAAGGCACGTGTGTGACATTGCCCCGGCGAAGGGCCGCACCCAGGTTTGCAGCATTGTCGCACACGGCCTTCCCTGGTTTCAGGTCCAGTGGAGACAACCATTCATGAAATTGGTTCTCCAGAGCTGACCACAACTCCTCAGCTGTGTGACTCACATTTCCCAGACATTTCAAAGTAAAAACCGCCTGATGACGTTGAACCCTACTGCCAGCATAGTAAGGAGGTGTGCAGGATCCCTTCTGCGCAGTTAGAAAGCTTGTGGCATGACCAGACAGGCTTTGGGTGCAGGTGGAGGACCGAGAGGAGGTTGAGGAGGCAGAAGCAGTGGAGGAACTTTGAGATAAAGAGGACTAACGCACAACTCGTGGGGACGGCAAGACTTGGACAGCAGCCCCTTGTCCTGCTGTCACCATAGTTACCCAGTGCCCAGTCAGCGACATGTAACGCCCCTGTCCATGCCTACTCGTCCAAGTGTCTGTGGGGAAATGCACCCTGTCACACACAGAGTTTCTCAAAGAAGCGGTGATGTTGTGTGCGACATGCTGGTGGAGCGCAGGCACACCTTTCTTTGAGAAGTAGTGCCGACTGGGCATCTGGTACTGGGGCACTGCGACGGACATAAGGTCTCGAAAATCCTCTGTGTCCACCAGGCGGAAAGGCAGCATTTCTGTAGCCAAGAGCTTGCAGATGGTGAAATTCAACCTCTTAGCTTTCTCATGGCTAGGAGGAAATGGTCTTTTACTTGTCCACATCTGAGGGACCGAGGGCTGGCTATTGTGCTTAGACGGGGTTGATAAGGGTGTCCCCGGCAAACTGCCGGTCTGTGAGGAAGATGCAGGCGGACATGTTAGGTGGTGCTATCGATGTCGGACAGCGCTCAACACCAGCTGGTGTTACCACCTCCAAAGAAAATGATGACCTGCCAATCATGCTGGCTGTTGCGGGTAAAGAGGTGGCAGGTCTGCGTCCCAAAACAGGTGTGACTGCTGTCCCCCCAGTCACAGAGGATGAAGAGGCCGCGGATGCACAAGATAAGGCAGACGGTGGTTGGCCCGGCCGGCTAGGCCGCATTGTAGCACAGTGAGCTTCCCACTGCAACTTATGCTTCATGTCCATGTGCCGGTTCATGCATGAAGTACTCAAACTATGTATTTTTTGGCATCTACTTAGCTTTTGCTGACAAATGTTACAGATAACACGAGTTGGGTCATCTTTATCGATCTGAAAAAATGCCCAGGCTATGCAAGGCTTAGCACCCATGCGACCTGAAGAGCCACCACGACTTGTGGTGAGAGGCAGAGTTGTGTTTGAGGATGCACTTGTTGACGTGCTTCCAGTACTACGTCTCTGTCCAGGAAGGCTTAACCTGACCTCGTCGTCACTAGCATTCTCCTCCACCTCCTCTGCTGACCTCATCTCTTGGCTGACTGTGGGTTGACAGTAAGTGGGATCTCCAACCTCATCATCATCACCCTGTGCGTTATCACACCCGTCGTCCTCAGAGCCAACCTGTTCCTGCCCTGACAAAAAACTAAAGTTGTCTCTCCAATCAGGTATTTGAGTCTCATCATCGTCTTCCTCATTGTCTCCACCAACAGGAGTTACAGTTTGGGAATGAGGGTCTACATTATGGTCAGAACCTTCAGCGTCTGGTCCTGGATCCGACTCATAAAGATTCTGGGCATCAGTGCAGATCATTTCCTCGTCTGGATTCACAGAAGCGCTGGAGCCGACCTCTTATTCCCAGGCTATAGTATGAGTAAACAGCTCTGCAGACTCAACCATCTGTTCTACCTCATACTCAGACGGGCAGCTGGAGATTTGGAAGCTGTGAGGAAGCAAGTGCGATTGGGGTGACACCTTTGAGGACTGGAGTATTTGTGATGTTGAAGTTGATGTGGAGGAGAGCCCACTTAAAGGAGCACTTGATATCCGTTGAAGCACCTGCTGTTTTTGTGCCTCATCTGGAATTTGTAGCGATTGGCGTGCCCGTAAGAAAGGGATCTTATCACATTGTCGGCTAAAAGAAGTAGACATTTTAGTTTGGCAGGAAGATGGACTTTCTTCTGCAGATGTTGCTGTTGCTTTAACACCTACCCCACGGACACAACCTTTTTTCCCCTTCCCAACACGCCGATTCCCCTTTCCACCAGCAGCAGGCCTTTTTCCACTCATTTTGGTCGTTAACTAATTCACAACTCTGGAGTTGTTTGCACAAAAAAACAATGGATGGGAACCGAGCAGAGCTGAGAGGCCAAACTGTGGTATTAGGCCAAAACTATTGGCTGGGTTAGATGCAGAAAAAAATTATATTCAATTTGCAACCTGATGGAGGTCAGTATAGATGGACTAATAGACCAAGTCCCACACACTGCTAGAAGCCCAAATATTTTTTCAGAGCTAGATGCAGAAAAAAATTATATTCAATTTGCAACCTGATGGAGGTCAGTATAGATGGACTAATAGAACAAGTCGCACACACTGCTAGAAGCCCAAATATTTTTTCAGAGCTAGATGCAGAAAAAAAATTATTTTTAATTTGCAACCTGATGGAGGTCAGTATAGATGGACTAATAGACCAACTCCCACACACTGCTAGAAGCCCAAATATTTTTTCAGAGCTAGATGCAGAAAAAAATTATATTCAATTTGCAACCTGATGGAGGTCAGTATAGATGGACTAATAGAACAAGTCGCACACACTGCTAGAAGCCCAAATATTTTTTCAGAGCTAGATGCAGAAAAAAATTATATTCAATTTGCAACCTGATGGAGGTCAGTATAGATGGACTAATAGAACAAGTCGCACACACTGCTAGAAGCCCAAATATTTTTTCAGAGCTAGATGCAGAAAAAAATTATTTTTAATTTGCAACCTGATGGAGGTCAGTATAGATGGACTAATAGACCAACTCCCACACATTGCTAGAAGCCCAAATATTTTTTCAGAGCTAGATGCAGAAAAAAATTATATTCAATTTGCAACCTGATGGAGGTCAGTATAGATGGACTAATAGAACAAGTCGCACACACTGCTGGAAGCCCAAATATTTTTTCAGAGCTTGATGCAGAAAAAAATTACTTTTAATTTGCAACCTGATGGAGGTCAGTATAGATGGACTAATAGACCAAGTCCCACACACTGCTAGAAGCCCAAATATTTTTTCAGGGCTAGATGCAGAAAAAAATTATATTCAATTTGCAACCTGATGGAGGTCAGTATAGATGGACTAATAGAACAAGTCCCACACACTGCTAGAAGCCCAAATATTTTTTTCAGAGCTAGATGCAGAAAAAAATTATATTCAATTTGCAACCTGATGGAGGTCAGTATAGATGGACTAATAGACCAAGTCCCACATACTGCTAGAAGCCCAAATATTTTTTCAGAGCTAGATGCAGAAAAAAATTATATTGAATTTGCAACCTGATGGAGGTCAGTATAGGTGGACTAATAGACCAAGTCCCACACACTGCTAGAAGCCCAAATATTTTTTCAGAGCTAGATGCAGAAAAAAATTATTTTTAATTTGCAACCTGATGGAGGTCAGTATAGATGGACTAATAGACCAAGTCCCACACACTGCTAGAAGCCCAAATATTTTTTCAGAGCTAGATGCAGAAAATAATTATATTCAATTTGCAACCTGATGGAGGTCAGTATAGATGGACTAATAGAACAAGTCCCACACACTGCTAGAAGCCCAAATATTTTTTCAGAGCTAGATGAAGAAAAAAATTATTTTTAATTTGCAACCTGATGGAGGTCATTATAGATGGACTAATAGACCAAGTCCCACACACTGCTAGAAGCCCAAATATTTTTTCGGAGCTAGATGCAGAAAAAAATTATATTCAATTTGCAACCTGATGGAGGTCAGTATAGATGGACTAATAGAACAAGTCTCACACACTGCTAGAAGTCCAAATATTTTTTCAGAGCTAGATGCAGAAAAAAATTATTTTTAATTTGCAACCTGATGGAGGTCAGTATAGATGGACTAATAGACCAAGTCCCACACACTGCTAGAAGCCCAAATATTTTTTCAGAGCTAGATGCAGAAAAAAATTATATTCAGTTTGCAACCTGATGGAGGTCAGTATAGATGGACTAATAGACCAAGTCCCACACACTGCTAGAAGCCCAAATATTTTTTCAGAGCTAGATGCAGAAAAATTTTTATTCAATTTGCAACCTGATGGTGGTCAGTATAGATGGACTAATAGAACAAGTCCCACACACTGCTAGAAGCCCAAATATTTTTTTCAGAGCTAGATGCAGAAAAAAATTATATTGAATTTGCAACCTGATGGAGGTCAGTATAGATGGACTAATAGAACAAGTCGCACACACTGCTAGAAGCCCAAATATTTTTTCAGAGTTAGATGCCGAAAAAAAAAATATTTAATTTGCAACCTGATGGAGGTCAGTATAGATGGACTAATAGATCAAGTCCCACACACTGCTAGAAGCCCAAATATTTTTTCAGAGCTAGATGCAGATAAAAACTATTTTTAATTTGCAACCTGATGGAGGTCAGTATAGATGGACTAATAGAACAAGTCCCACACACTGTTAGAAGCGCAAATATTTTTTCAGAGCTAGATGCAGAAAAAAATTATATTCAATTTGCAACCTTATGGAGGTCAGTATAGATGGACTAATAGAATGATGCTATGCCCAAAAGGTTTTACTTCACTAGGTGCAGTAAAAAATTGGTATTCTATACACAGGTGGTGTAGCTTGCAACACAGATAGGCTACTCCACTGACTAACACACTCTGCAATAGGCCAAAAAGGATTAGCTTTGCTAGATTTAGCCAAATGCTGTGAAAAAAACTTGCACAGCACTGGCACAGACCTGCCTGGCAAAAACTGATAGGAACTGATGTAACTTAGTCCTGAAAAGGACTGCAATTACAATTAGTCTTTAGTCCCAACCTATCTATTTAAGAGCACAGACCTGCCTGATAAAAGTCGTAGGAAATGCTGTAACCTAGTCCTTAAAAGGACTGCAATCACAACTCTTCCCTACTCCCAAGCTATCTTTAGATTTGTGCGAAAATTGGCTTTAAATTAACAAGGTATAGCGCACACAGCAACAGCGGTGCCGTCTAACACACAGCTGCAACAGTGAGAAAATGGTGGCGACGGGGAAAATGGCTGGGTCTTCTAGGGCAAGGACATGTGACATACACTGCCAAAGACACATGCCCTTGCTTGTGTGAAAAAAAGCAGTTCGCTCCGTGTGTGCTCTGCTGATAGGCTGACAGATTGCACCTCCCCACTGTAAATGAGGGAAAGAGAAAAAAAAATGGAGATCTTCATTATTCCTGCAGAGATCCATCCCCTGCCCCTCCCCCCGCCCCGCTGAACACTCAAACTGCGTATTAACATTAATTTTCAGCATTACTGAGATAAAATCCAGTTATTATTTTGGTGCACGAACAGTTATCGAACATAACCTTTTTTCAAATTGTTCGTGTTCGCCGAACGGCTCGAACACCGCCCAAAACTGCTCGAATTTGAGATTGGCGAACAGTTCGAGTCGAACAACGCTCATCTCTACTGCTAAGGACAGGCAACAAGCAGAAGAGACTTGTTTGGGCTAAAGAACACAAGGAATGGACATTAGACCAGTGGAAAAAAATTGACGGGCCCTGATGCGGTGGCTCACTGGGTAATAAAGGGGTTAGGGGTTAGGGCCAGCTTGGCATTATCAGCTGGGCCCTAAGCCCGAATTCATGGGGTCACGCCAATATTAGACATGACCACCATGAATTTCTAGTAAAGTATTTAAAAAAAACACAGCACCCAGAATAAAGTCCTTTAATTGAAATAAACACACAATTCTTTATTGTTCTAAATTAAACCATACTTACCGTCATGCCCATTCCAGCTGAAGCCAATGATCTCCTGAAATAAAAGAAAAATAATAAACCAACATCATCCTTACCTTTCCATGGTTCCCATGACAGCTTCAGCTCTGCTACATCGAGATGACAGGCTGGACCGCAGCAGAACGCTGCCATCCAGCCTGTCATGCCGCAGACACTGAGAAGCGCAGGCATGCTTGCGCTTCTCAGTGTCTCTCTGTGAGGGAATCCAGATGAGCCGAGTTAATGTCCAATGAACTCGGCTCGCCTCATGCACGTCACTGACAGCGTGGGAAAATTCTCATGCACTCAGCGCTTCAGCGTGGGAGAATTCTCACGCTGAAGCGCTGAGTGCAGGAGAATTTTCCCACGCTGTCAGTGACGTGCATGAGGTGAGCTGAGTTCATTGGACATGAGCTCACCTCATGCACGTCACTGACAGCGTGGGAGAATTCTCCTACACTCAGCGCTTCAGCGTGAGAATTTTCCCACGCTGTCAGTGACGTGCATGAGTTGAGCCGAGTTCATTGGACATGAACTCGGCTCATCTGGATGCCGTCACAGAGAGACGCTGAGGAGCGCAAGCATGCCTGCGCTTCTCAGTGTCTGCGGGATGACAGGCAGGATGGCAGCTTTCTGCTGCGGTCCAGCCTGTCATCTCGATGTAGCAGAGCTGAAGCTGTCGTGGGAACCATGGAAAGGTAAGGATTATGTTGCTTTATTATTTTTCTTTTATTGCAGGGGATCCTTGGCTTCAGCTAGAATGGGCGTGATTGTAAGTATGGTTTAATTTAGAACAATAAAGAATTGTGTCTTTATTTCAATTAAAGGACTTTATTCTGTGTGTTTGTGTTTTTTTTTTAACTTTGACTATGGGGTTAGTAATGGGGGTGTCTTATAGACGCCTCTCCATTACTAACCTGGGCTTGATGTCAGCTGGCATTATAAGCTGACATCAACCCCAGCCCTATTACCCCACTGCCACCGCTACAGGGCAGTGGGAAGAGCGAGGCTAAGTGCCAGAATTGGTGCATCCTATGGATGTGCCATTTCTGGGGCGGCTGACGGCTGGTGTTTCTAGCCTGGGAGGGGGCCAATATTCATGGCACCCTTCGTGGGCTATTAATATCAGCCCCCAGCTGTCTGCCTAGCCTTTGCTAGCTATTAAAATAGGGGGCACCCCACGTCAATTTTTTGAGGGGTCCCCCATTTTAATAGCTAGTAAAGGCTAGGCATTCAGCTGGGGGCTGATATTAGTAGCCTGGGAAGCTCTGTGGGTATTACCCCTTCCCAGGCTTCAAACATCTGCCCCAGCTGTCTGCTTAACCTCCGCTAGAGCCTAAAATTATGGGGAACCCCACGCCAATTTTTTTTTAAATAAATCCTTTATTTTAACACTAAATGACAAGTACAGTAATCAACACTGTCACTGTACTTCATATATATGTGACTGACATGTTTCTATCTATCTAATCTATGTGTGATTCTCTATTCCTTCCATTCTAAATTGTCAGGTACAGATGCTGTATTGCCGGCCGGCTTTTTTAAAGAAACGGTGCATGAAAACACTAATATTTTTTTTAATAAATCTTTTACACTAAATGGCAAGTACAGTAATCAACACTGTCACTGTATGCCGCTGCTGAATTGCCGGCTTTTCATGTTTCACTGTGAGCACAGTTCCCATCGATTTGGGCAATCAATCTAATGCCACAACCACCATGGCTGTGGCATTACAGTGAGTGGCAGACAATCCCTGCATGATTGGTGCTCTAAATAGCGCCTGACATGCAGGACACGCTTTTGGTGCACGAACAGTTATCGAACATAACCTCGAACAGCCGAATTTTTTGAAAATCGTTCGGGTTCGTCGAACAACTCGAACACCGCCCAAAACAGCTCGAATTTGAGATTGGCGAACAGTTCTAGTCGAACACCACTCATCTCTAGTCTTTGTGCGACGCAGAAAAGGTGAACGGATGGACTCTGTATGCCTGGTTCCCATCGTGAAGCATGGAGGAGGAGGTGTGATGGTGTGGGGGTGCTTTGCTGGTGACACTGTTGGGGATTTATTCAAAATTGAAGGCATACTGAACCAGCATGGCTACCACAGCATCTTGCAGCGGCATGCTATTCCATCCGGTTTGCGTTTAGTTGGACCATCATTTATTTTTCAACAGGAAAATGACCCCAAACACACCACCAGGCTGTGTAAGGGCTATTTGACCATGAAAGAGAGTGATCTGGTGCTACACCAGATGACCTGGCCTCCACAGTCACCAGACCTGAACCCAATCGAGATGGTTTGGGGTGAGCTGGACCGCAGAGTGAAAGCAAAAGGGCAACAAATGCTAAGCATCTCTGGGTACTCCTTCAACATTGTTGGAAGACCATTTCCAGTGACTACCTCTTGAAGCTCATCAAGAGAATGCCAAGAGTGTGCAAAGCAGTCATCAAAGCAAAAGGTGGCTACTTTGAAGAACCTAGAATATAAGACATATTTTCAGTTGTTTCACACTTTTTTGTTAAGTATATAATTCCACATGTGTTAATTCATAGTTTTGATGCCTTCAGTGTGAATGTACAATTTTCATAGTCATGAAAATACAGAAAAATCTTTAAATGAGAAGGTGTGTCCAAACTTTTGGTCTGTACTGTAAGTAGGTTGTGGTCAGAAAGAGGGAGAGGTGAGTTAGAGAGGTTAGATAGGGAACAGAGGAGGGTGAAGATGAGGTCCAGAGTGTGGCCATCTTTGTGAGTGGAAGACCATTGAGCCAGCCGAAGGAGGAAGTGAGGGAAAGAAGCTTAGAGGCAGCTGAGAGGGAAGTGTCGATGGGAATGTTGAAGTCGCCCATGATGATAGTAGGGATGTCAGCGGAAAGAAAATGTGGTGAAATGGTCTAAGAAGGTGGTGGCTGGTCCTGGGGGGCCGGTAAATGATGGCCAGTTGGAGATTGGAGGGGGAGTAGATGCGCGCACAGTGCACCTGTGACGCCTCAAAGCCTCCTGTAAGCCCCTTTACCCTGGGAGATGGGGGACTCGGAGCCGGGTCCTGCGATGGAGAGATGGGATGCAGCCGTGGCCCAGACCCGCTCCGTGCCCAGGGCCGTCACATTAAAAAGGATGGTACGGGCTTATCCGGGTTGAGTGGCTGATTACGACTATGCCACCTGTGGCACCTGGTGAAGGCCACCAGCGCCGCTGCAGTCCGCTGAGGCATGGTGGTATGGCGGCCATCATTGTTACTGCTCCCCACAGGAGGAGCAAGGCCTCAGGGCAGAGAGACAGGAGGTCGGAGGTAGTAGTCTAGAAAGTCTGCATAGTGCGGTGTGGCGCAGAATAAAGAGTCCGGAGGCCATAGGGGTGAACTTCCAAGGCTTTACTCACATGAGAGATGGCAGTAGGAAGGCGACTCCCTCCTCCTCGCGGAGTTCTGCGGTCACCAGGGACGGGGATCCGACAACCTCCGAGTAAGTCCAGTATTCGATCAGGACCCCGCACCAGAGTGTTCCTAAACTACAGACCGAGTCCTTTCCTGTCTGTATGTGTATGAATAGGCCGGGTCTCCCTCTGAACTCCTCTCAGAAAAAGGGCACGGGTGGCAGCTCCGCTCTTTCCGTTACCCGGTGGGATCCTCAGGGCCTACCGGGCTTTCCCGACCAGAACGTAGAGTAGCAAGGTCGGGTGTCGGGGGCCGGTACCCCTCTTGCAGCCGGACTCCCTCTGAATATATCAGGTTGGCGAGGACAGGTGGCTTACACCGCTCCGTCTGCATCCTCCCTGGGATCCATTTGCGGTGGAGCTACACTCTAAAGCTCCAGGCCTTCTTGGTCATGGTCCTTGACCGGGCTGAGACACTCATTATCTGCAGCCTGCCCCTCGACCCAAGGCCAAGGTACGAGGGCTATGTCTCCATCCGTTGCAGGCCCACACAGGATCCGCATCCAGGGTAGGAGATCACAGTAGTTCAGTCAAAGATCCATCACAATACATCAAAAGGACCAAGGGACAAAAGACCAAAGACCAAGATGGCTGTTTATTAAATATGAATTATTAAGTGTCACTAAAATGTGAGTCCTCCACCCTCACCCACTAAATGGTTCCCCTAACTCTTGGTTCCCCAGTCTCCCTGTAACCAGGAGGGCAGCACCTAGTGCATTCTAGCCCCCTCTGGTGGAGAAATGTGGTGTTGGATGTGGATGTGGAGTCCTGACCATCACACTGTTCTTACCTCAGGGGAGGAACACTACACTCCATTACAGAAGTGCAGCATCCCTGTGGCAGTCGAACCCTCAGGGGCACCACACACCTCAAAAGAGGGTAGAGTAATGGAGGGTGGCAGTGGGATTTGGGTGAAGGAGCAGTTATCAGAAAGGAGAAAACCTACTCCTCCACCATGCTTACCAATGGGGCGGTGGATGTGGGAAAGGTGGAATCCACCGTACGAAAGTGCAGCTGGAGAGGCCGTGTCAGAGAGGGTGAGCCAGGTTTCGGTGATGCCGAGGAAGGAAAATTTGTTAGTGATGAAAAGATGGTGGATGTAGGAAATTAACTCAGATGTTGCCAAAAGCTTCCAAACACACTACATCATCATATGGGTAGTCCAGAAATGTTTAAAGGCATAGTAATCTTAGTGTATGTAAACTTTTGACTTTGCAGGAAGTAATAAAAATGCCTTAAAACATTCTCTGTCTCTCATTATTCTGGCATTTGGCAAATATTAAAAATGATGGTAATCCTAATTGACCTAAAACAGGAAAGGTTAATTCTGATTTCATGTCAGATATTGAGAAAAACATGCATATGTGTCTTTTTATATAGTGTATGTAAACTTCTGGTTTCAACTGTATATGTCTCATCCAACGCTAACAAAAAAAAGGCAGAACTTAATTACATCAGTGATAAAAAAGTAGTGGATTTTTTATTTAACCATGTGCTATATTCCAAGCATTAGAAAATTGTGCTGGACAGCTTTTTCTTTTTTCACTGAAGTGGCGTTTCTTTGAAAATAAGCACTAATTATTAATTATAATATACAGTTTAAATTCATGTGTTATAGATATTATACAGGTATCACTCCTAAAATGCTTTTGTCATTTTTGGGCATAAAAATATTTACATCGATTTTTCTGGCTAACACGGTACCATAATATAATTTTTTATTGTACAACATATTATTCACAAAGACGCTGAATTTATGCTAGGAACACCAATCTGATACTAGATATATGCCCCACATATAGACAGAGTCATCTACTAGACACGTCCCACTTACACACCAGTCACACACTAAATATAACCACATACACAACAGTCACACACTAGATATAATCAGTATAGTCTCTAAATATTAGAAACATGACATACATCACTCCCCTGTTTTCTGCAGCAGGAACACCACAGGCAGCGTCACATAAGCTCTAATGCCGCTCAACTAAGCCCCAGCCATTTATCCGCTAAGCCCCACCCTCGCAGGTTTGACTACATTTACATTTTACATATTTGCACCATTGTTTAGCTATTTTCCCCTAAAGTACAACTGACATGGACGCCCCTACCTAACAAATAACACTCTTTCCAGCAAAAATAATAGGGAGATAATTTTCTGGAAAGAGTGGTGGCAGCACTCTACACCACTATGAGAGATCACTCACCACTCACTATGAGGAAGCTCTTTGGCATTTTTAAGCACTTTTGCACTTTTTATGCACAGAGTCACTTGTTTTCTATATAATACCAGTGCCTTACCAAATGCCTAACATACTCCCCTGATGACTTCTCCGAAAGGAGAAAGAAGGGTTTTTATGGGACTAAGTTGAGGGTATACTTGGGTACTGCTCTTGCAAGGGCAGGAGCCATTACTGGGACACGACAGGGTAGACTAGTCCAGGAAAAGAACTTATGAACATGGACGACTATCCCTGAGAAATGCATACCAGTGAAATGGGTAAGATCCACACATTTTCCTTCTTTGTTATTTTTGAGCACTTGTTTATGATCATGTAAGTTATCTAAACATCCGGAAATTACATGTGAAGAGATATGATAGATATGACATTTATGAATATAACAGTTTATTGAGTCTGTGATATATAGCTCTTAATGTCCTGAGGTTAGGGTCTTTTTTGGTTAAGCTTCTCGGATCTATGGCAATTGAGGCCAATATTTTTTTATAATAACAAGTAAAACTTAAGTTTTAAGAGAATCCTCAAGGCTGTATTTGGTGATTTTTGATTCTGAGGTGTATCCTGCCGTAGGTTAAGCAGGTGGTTGCTAGTTGGTTATTCTTGTATGGCAATCAGAAGCTGTAGTAATGAGCCACAGGCTGTAAAGCCAAATATAGGAGAATTTTCTGTACTTGAAGTGGTATTCTACGTTACAGGCATGTTGTACTGGTATATAGAGCTACATCTGTATATACCAGTGTATTTTTATGTGCCTGTACGCTAGAGATAAAATCGAGTTTTTTTTTCTTGCCATAAAATTAAAAATAAAAATTAAAACAATAAAAATACTTTTTTTAATGTACCTTTTTAAAAAGAAATATCACAGATCAGCAATGGCGTGATTTTTTTCCTCCATTAAAACCATCAAAAATGTAATAACAATGTAACGAGGTAGTATTCACACGTAATGAAAATGCTAGGTTTTTTCTTCTGATTTTTATCTGCACATTTTCTACAAGTGTCTGCACCATACTACGTAATAACAATCTTCTTTGATTATTGCATTTTTGCTGTGCTTTTTTTATGCTTTTTCACCCTTGATGAGTTTTTGGTCTAGATTTAAAGCAGCATTTTTAATACATCCATATGGTCACGTTCACACGTTCAGCATTTGGTTAGTATTTTACATCAGTGTTTGTAAGCCAAAACCAGGAGAGGGTGATAAATACAGAAGTGGTGACGTGTTTCTATTATACTTTTCCTCTGATTGTTCCTCTCCTGGTTTTGGCTTACATATACTGATGTAAAATGTTGACCAAATACTGAACGTGTGAACGTGGCCTAAAGCAGAGAAAAGCTTTGATTCTGTACCTACAGCTATAATTGCATTTTTACATGTGTTTTTTTTAAAACTTCCTATAGGAGCTTATAGAGAAAAAAAACACATTGTGCAACAGCTGTCTATGAGCAGTCAGTGGGCAAGAGATTTCATGAAATCACATCCAACTTGCTTGGACAGTGAAATGCAGCAGATTTTCTAAGCCAAAAACACAGCTAAAGAATGCAGCATTTATACTACGTGTGAACATGACCTTCTAGCATGTCTTGCAAAATTGCAAAAAAGCAAGCCTTCATTTAGACTTCATATAGTGAAGTGTATGAATAAACGAAAAAGTTATGGCTGTTACAGCTATGAATGAATGAATGAATGAAGAACAAAAAACAATCCTAGGGGCCCAACCTTTCTGGATACAGTGGGTCAGTCCCGGATTTGGGTCTACACCCGCTGTCCCGGCTGGTTTGCTGGTTTTCCTGTTAGGGTACAAAGAAATGGTAAATGGGCGTAGCTATGGGGTGTGGTTAAGGATATGGCCAAAATTTTTGTCCTGTTTCACGCATAGTTGATACTTCTTTCTGTATTAAAAGTTGGAGGTATGTTACTATTCTGATCATCAACAAGAAAGTTAAAACATACCGTAGGTAGGATAAACAGACATAACCACCAGGAAAATATACATAGCTGCAATTTACAACCTTGTTTTAACCTCAATTTGTTGTCTTAATAGATTTTCTGTTTTAATGACAATAAAATGTAATTATAACTTACTTTCATGTGTTTACAAGCGCTCCATAGGGTACTGATTGTCTTCCACTGGAGACTTTAGGGTAATGATTGACATGTGTCCACACATATGTCATCCACCCTTACCTTTAATAGAATTTGGTAAAGGACTATAATTTCCCATGAAACAAATTCATTGCAATACTAGGAAATTCACATTGCAACCACTGGGTGACCACAAATATACACATACTGCATGAACATCTCCAGACAGAGCATCATAAAATTATGCTTTTTCTAATGTAGGTCATCTTGTGCTACATATCTTGGGATATTTTGAGCCAATAGCAAAAGGTAAGTGTTATGTCTCAGTATACAAAAAAGAAAATAACAACAAATATTGAAGATGCTTCATTTAGCATTGCATTTTATGTGCAGTGCAAAAGGATAATCCACAGTTGGCTGGTGGGTATAGCCAAATGCATCCAAACAACAAGTGAACAAAGTTTCAGCACTTATCTTCTGTATATAAAGCTTTCCATCCAGAGAAGCAGAAGGAACCAGAGAAGCAGAGCTGAGTGACAAAAGAGGTTTTGAGGCAAAATTGGTCCAGCTGTATTGCAGAGCTAACTCAGCGATGGGTTTTTCACAGAGTCTAAGTAAAACTGGCCAGTGGTGAACCAGAAGCAGAGTTACCCAGTAATATAGTAGGGTTGGGTTTGTCACAGAGTCTAGGCATAACTGGCCAATGGTAAAGCAAAGTTACCCAGTAATATAGTAGGTCTGGGTTTGTCACAGAGTCTAGGCATAACTGGCCAATGGTGAACCAGAAGCAGAGTTACCCTGTAATATACAGGGTGGGCCATTTATATGGATACACCTGAATTAAATGGGAATGGTTGGTGATATCAGCTTCCTTTTTGTGGCACATTAGTATATGGGAGGGGGGAAACGTTTCCAGATGGGTGGTGACCATGGTGGCCATTTTGATGTCGGCCATTTTGGATCCAACTTTATTTTTTTCAATGGGAAGAGGGTCATGTGACACATCAAATTTATTGAGAATTTCATAAGAAAAACAATGATGTAGTTGGTTTTAACGTAACTTTATTCTTTCATGAGTTTTTTACAAGTTTATGACCACTTATAAAATGTGTTCAAAGTGCTGCCCATTGTGTTGGATTGTCAATGCAACCCTCTTCTCCCACTCTTGACACACTGATAGCAACACCGCAGAAGAAATGCTAGCACAGGCTTCCAGTATCCATTGTTTCCATTGAAAAAAATAAAGTTCGATCCAAAATGGCCAACTTCAAAATGGCCACCATGGTCATCACCCATCTGGAAAAGTTTCCACCCTCCCATATACTAATGTGCCACAAACAGGAAGTTCATATCACCAACCATTCCCATTTAATTTACGTGTATCCATATAAATGGCCCACCCTGTTGTAGGGTTGGGTTTGTCACAGAGTCGAGGCATAACTGGCCAATGGTGAAGCAGAAGCAGAGTTACCCAGTAATATAGTAGGGCTGAGGTTGTCACAGAGTCTAGGTATAACTGGCCAATGGTGAAGCAGAGTTACCCAGTAATATAGTAGGGCTAGGTTTGTCACAGAGTCTAGGCATAGCTGGCCAATGGTGTGGCAGAGTTATGAATTATTTGGACTAGCTGATAGTCTTTGGAATGCTTATTTGCTGATTATTGATTTGTGTAAACATGCCAGCAAAGCGCTCGTTTGTCAGATCATTGCAGGTAATTAACGATTCAGTCACGGTTGTTCGTCTGGTGATTGGATAATTGATTGTCCTGCTTAAAGAGAATATGTGCTGCAGATAACAATGATACTCTATTGGCAAATAATGATCATTTTAACAATAGTTCTGTGCACATAGATTTCAAGCCGGCCTGTCTAAACAGGTCATTAAATGACTGCCAATTGGCTTGCATGTAGCCGTTTGGCAGTCGTTTAATGGTGACTGTAGGCTCATGTAAAGGGGAATTTACCCATGGTAGCAGTATGGACGCCAACTACTAGGGTCTGGGAGCATGACCTCACAGGAACACACCGGGATGCCTTATTAACCCAATGTGCAGAAGAGCAGAGGGAGCTGGACGAGGCAGAAAGAGGATGCAAAGCCCAGGGCTGGTGTCAGGACAGGTGAGTAACACTATGGAATGATATGTGTACCTTCATCTGTATAGGGTATTATCTAGTTCCTACAAATGCTGCAGTATTGTACAGTACTATCATGTTCCTTCCAGTGGCACTATGGACTCATTTATGTCCTTAACTGCAAATAGATAATAACGAATATGAAATAATAATATTTGTCCAACAGCACATTTTAAAGGTTACTGTCTGTATGCATCTACTAGTAGTTTTCTGGTGGTACTTACTAATGTGTCTACTATTATTTCAATAGGAAAGCAAGTTGTTTTTGCCTACCGGTAGTCCTATAATGCACTGACCATCACCTGCCTACCAGGAACTCTTAAGAGTGCATGTTATCATTTCTGTACAGGCCAAGCCTCTAACTTCTGTTATATGCCCCTGACTGGAGCGGTCTTCTGGTTATCACATTTCATATCAAATGCTTCATAAAGATGATGGGGATCCAAGAGGTAACGTTTCTTCTTGGGGAGAGTGACAAGCCAATCCTAACATACCAAGGTGAGGAGACATTTAAACCTTGCAATGATCCTCTGGGAAATATTTAAGGCATAAAAGTCTCCTCACATTGGCATGCCAGGCTTGGCATGTCATTCTCCGCAAGGAGAAACATTACCCCTTGGATCCTGGTCTGACGCCACTGACTTGCCCAGGGGGATATGGGGGACTCGGTACCCGGGCCTTTATCTTCTTGGGAGTTCACGGCAGTCGGCTCCCGGGCCCGTACTCTGGGGTCACTCTTTAAAAGGGGCTTGTTACTTTAAGGGATGAATAACAGTTTTGTCTCGTGACGCCAGCTGTGGTTCCTGGTAATGGGTACCAGCGCTGCTGCAGACCTCCGGGGGTGATGGGATGGCAGCAGGGATGCTTCTGCTCCCCACAGGCGGAGCGGGCCCCCGGGGCAGGATTGATGGAAGGGATGCAGGTGAGAGGTGGCCCGGTCGGGTCAGGGGGAATGACGGACACGCACACAGGGGATTCGCTTCAGTACCTTTACTGGTGTAACGGCCGGTATGGTCCAGGGTACCTAGTAGGAAGGGTGCACTTCTGGACTCTCCCCAGTGAGTGGGTAGTAGGCCTCCTGGTCCGTTTATTCCTCTCTCTAAAGCTCCTGGCCAGCCTGGAACTAGGCCTTGCTTCTGTACTGTTTCACTCTCTCACCTGTCGGCTTGGTAGTAGAACTTTTCTCTGGCAACCACTATCCCTGGATGCTGGGGCCTTCGTGATTCCTAGTTCTTCTGGTTGACAGGGGTCGGTAATCCTCCTTGTATGCCGGTTATCCCTACTGGGTGTAGAGGACCCTGTAGGCGCGGACCCGGTGTCTGGCTTGTGTTCTGGGGTGAGCTTAAGATGCTCCTCTGCTCCCTTAACTCCTCTCTCCTCTCCTTGCCTCCGGCCACACTTAAGGCCTTCATCACAGCAGCTCAACAGGTGCTGCCTCTTCACTGATCTCAAGTGCCAGCACACTCTGCCTACCTAACTCCAACCTCCAGTATATATATCCCTAACAGGGCTCCCTCTGGTGGTATGAGGTGGAAGGGTGGAGGTGTCTGTGTGTAGTAAGGGCCTCTTGTGGAGAAGTCCGTCCATGCACCCTTTTGGATCCTGTGGTACCTATGTGTAGCAGGGTGCCACATTTTCCCCTAGTACAACTCTACTCCTGGACTGAAGCATATTTTTTTTTTGTAGCAAGTAACAACAATAATTACAATTATAATAACAATAACACATAGAAGATTTTCAAACAGCTTTTCAAAGCTACAGTGAATACCATAACCAGGTGTCCATCTCACTGGTGAAGCTGCAATATGAGCAGCATGAGGGACCCGTCCGAAAACCCTCAGTGTAGGCCCTGGGCGTGGCTACAGGGCATAAGTGATCCAGGTGTTGGACCATGTCTTCGGCCACGCCAAACGGGTTTTTGTTCAGTGGTCTTTTAATATAAAACCAATAGGGGGCACTTTAATAAGTGCAACTATTTACAATGGACAGTTTTTGGCTGCTCACAGTCCTCAGCCTGAAAGTCTTTATACCCTTACGGGTAACTAAATGCCCACATATAACTTTTCCAGTTCACACAAACAATGCTATACCCTTCCGGGTAGCTATTTACACTGTAGGCATTTTGTACCTTATTCCCTATACCTGGTAGGGATTTGGCCTTGTGTGCTGCGTGTGGATCTACATAGCACTGGGGTGATACTGGTGTCTGTGCATGCACTATCCACTAACCTATCAGGTCTACATGCGGGTAAGTTATGGAACTGCCTCAACATCTCTATAGGGCTGGAAAGTGCACTGTTTACTGGACCCTCAGGTTCTGCTTCAACTGGTGATCCTCCTCTTGCTGGGGACCCTTCCTGTTCCTGAGCAGGTTCTTCCAGGATGCTCACAGGTTCTTCTTGTGGTGGAGGTTCTTCTGGTGGCTGACAGAAGTGTATCACTGGTATCTCTTCACTGGCTCCCCATTGCTCAGAGACTCCAGTTCAAAACCCTAACCATGACATACAAAGCCATTCACAACCTGTCTCCTCCATATATCTCCGACCTAGTTACATACCTGCACGCAACCTCCGATCCTCACAAGATCTCCTGCTTTACTCCCCTCTTATCTCTTCCTTCCACAACCGTATACAAGATTTCTCCCGTGCTTCCGCCCTACTCTGGAACTCTCTACCCCAACGTATCAGACTCTCGCTTACCGTGGAAACCTTCAAAAGGAGCCTGAAGACCCACCTCTTCCGACAAGCTTACAACCTGCAGTAACCACCGGTGCACGATCAGCTCTACCCTCAGCTACTGTATCCTCACCCATCCCTCGTAGATTGTGAGCCCTCGCGGGCAGGGTCCTCGCTCCTCCTGTACCAGTCGCTGTCACATTGTGTTCAAGATTATTGTAATTGTTCTTGTATTATACCCCTTTTTCACATGTAAAGCGCCATGGAATAAATGGCGCTATAATAATAAATAATAATAATAATAATAATGATAACTGCTCCATCGAGTTGAGGCCAGTCCACGGGGCAGTCTCCTAGAACTGTATGAACTACATCTTCCTTGGGTTTTTCTGGTATTATAAGAGGTACTTCTTCCTCCTGTGTCTTCAGTAGACCTGGGCACAATTTCAAGTGGTCTCTTGAGACTATTGTGGTTGTCCTACCTCCATCCTTGCTGATCAGGCAGGTTTTAGTGTTGTCAAATCCGGAATTTAACATGGTGTAGGGTTCTCTTTCCCACTGGTCATCGAGCTTGTGACCCCCTCTTTTCCGCTTTAGCACTATTTCTCCAGGTGCCTCTCAGTAGGGCGAAGCTTCCTACTGGTATAGGCAATTATCTTTTCTCTGCCGTTTTGCTTCTGGGACAACACAGCTCCCAGTCCCTCATTGCTGGTGTCTGTGTATAACAGGAAAGGTTGGCTGTAGTCGGGGTAAGCCAGGATTTCCTCACCGGTTAGGGCTTCCTTCATTAATGCAAAGGACTCAGTCTGTTCTTTGCCCCACTGGAATGGGGGACTTTTACCTCTTTTGGACTGTCCTACTAGGAGATCTTGTAAAGGTGCTGTCTTTTTGGTGTAGTCCTTAATGAACCTCCTGTAGTACCCGACCAGTCCCAGAAATTGACGTACTTCTTTGGTGTTCCTTGGTTCAGGCCACTTCTGGATGGCAGTGACCTTCTCCGGGTCTGGTGCTACCCCCTCTGAGCTGACAACATGTCCCAGGTACTGAACCTTCCGTTTGAGCAGTTGGCACTTGGAAGGTTTTAGTTTCATCCCATACCAGGACAATGCCTCAAATACCTCCGCCAGGTGCTTTAGATGGTCTTCATACGTCCTCGAGTACACGATAACGTCATCCAGGTATAGCAGCACTGTCTCAAAGTTCCGGTGTCCCAAGCTACACTCCATCAACCTCTAAAATGTTCCGGGTGCGTTGCAGAGTCCAAATGGCATGCCGTTGAATTCGCATAATCCCATCGGGGTGGTGAAGGCTGTCTTCTCCCGGTCTTCCTCAGCAACAGAGACTTGCCAGTACCCGCTAGTGTGAGATCCAATGTGGAGAAATAATTGGCAGATTTTAGTGCAGCCAGGGATTCCTCTAGACGGGGCAAAGGGTAGCATCCTTATGTGTTATTCGATTAATTTGTCTATAATCTACACACATCCTCATGCTACCGTCCTTCTTTCTGACCAGGACCAAGGGAGCTGCCCAGGGACTACAGCTATCCCTTACTACCCCTGCCTTTTTCATGTCATGCAACATTTCTATTGCTTTTTGGTAATTTGCTGGTGGTATGGGTCTGTAACGCTCCTTAATGGGTGGATGGTTACCTGTGGGTATGTGGTGTTGTACCCCTTTGACCCTTCCAAAATCAAGTGAGTGTTTACTAAACACCTGTTCATATTCCTGAACCACTCTGTAGACACCGTGATTTTGATGGACAGGAGTGGCGTCAGTTCCAACATGGAGCTGTTGACACCATTCCTCCAGCTGGGTTTTGGAGTCATTGTCCTCCACCGTATCTGGTGGGGTCGAGGATTCAACTGTGTGTATGGCATTATTATCCACAGTATACAGTCTGGCAACAGTGGCGTATCTTGGCAATTTGACTTCCTCCTCCCCACAATTTAGGAGGCGTACGGGTACCCTCCCATTGCGCACATCAACTACCCCTCTAGCAGTTAGGAGCGTAGGTCTGTGCTCTGAGTTAACGGGCTCTACTACTGCCTGGTAGTTCTGTCCCTTGAGACCTATTGCTGCCCTACACCAAATCAGCATTTCACTTAGTGGGGGAATCACAATGGGTATCGGGTCTGTCACCCATACATTACCAATCTCACCACCTGTTAGTTTTACCTGTTGCTGGTACAGGAGGGCGCAAAATTCCTTCTGGAGCACCTTCCTCTGCCCTGGTCTGGCAGTGTCAGCAATCTGTTGGAGTAAAACCAACACTTCTCCCAAACAGTTACCAACAACATTTGTACCAAGTATCATATATGGGTTTGTATCACCAGGGTTAGACTCTATTACAAACAGTCCTTGGTCCTTTAGTTCCACTCTTCCCACTTTCACTGTCACATCCTTAACCCCGACTAGGTTAAGAGGAAGGCCATTGGAGGCATACACAGAGAGGTTTGGGTCTGGCGGGTGGAGTTCATCTATGGACCAGTACCTTTTGTAGAGGACATCAGGTATGATGGTTACCTGTGAGCCGGTATCCAGTAGTGCAGGTGTTGCTATGCCGTCCAGCACGATGGACAGGAAAGGCCTTCCTCCTACAAACTGGTCATACCAGCTCGATGGGCCTGGTTGATCTACTCCTGGGTGTCGGCCCTTGGCCCCAGGGTTTGCCCATTTAAAGTACAGGTCCCTGTGATGTGGCCTGTCCTGTGGCAACGGTAGCAAATGAGTTCTCCTGGAGGGCAAGGTCGGTCTTTGGTCCTCCCACGGGGTGGCGTTGTCCTCCTTCTTCTCCTCATCCTGGGGACATCCTCACGACTGTTGGCGAGTAGGATCCTTCCATCCGGCTCGGGCTCCGTCTGTAGCTGCAGGGCGCGCAGGACAGTGGTCAGGGTTTTACTTAGCTGACGCACTTCAGAGCGCAGGCTGTCCAGCTCGCTAGGGGACGCTGTTTGCACTTTTGCCTCAGCCGCTAATGAAGGGGCATTGAGTGCTGTGGGCAATGGGGTGGCCCCACCCTGGTAACGCTGAATAACAGTATCTGATGTTTCCAGGGGCTGAAGGCCCTTAATAGCCATGTCCTTCAGAGCGTCAAAGGTGGCATTTGTATGATCTAAGGCCCACCACCGTACAGTTCTGCTCTCCTCCTGGGACCTTAACCCCCAGATGAATTGTTCTATCAGCATTTTGTCCTCATCATGTATGCTGGCTGGACTAACCTGTTTCAGGGCCCGCAGGGCCTCTTGTAAACGCCAGGCATAGTCCCGGATACTGTCCTCAGGTTTCTGGGTACAGTGGTAGAACCTCATCCGAAGATCTGTCTCAGTGCGGTTTTCAAAGACAGTTTGCAGTCTCTTAAATATAATAGATACTGATTCCTGGTCTGCGGCTGGCCAGGTTTTAACTTCCCGCTCTGCGGCACCAGCCAATTATCCCAGCACAACAGCGGCTCTCAGTTTACCAGTCATCGAGTAAATGTCCAATACACCACATATTTTTCTTTTGAACCCAGACAGGGTGTCTGGTTTGCCGTCATACTGGGGAAGCCATTTAGCTCCGGGGACGTACGGCAGGGTCATGGGTATCATGGAGTCACGACCCCTGCTGGTGGGGCGGCCGCTCCGGCCTGAGCAGCGCCAGGCGCAAGTTGAGCATCGGGAGCTTTAACCGGTGCTCCGGTGTTTTGCTGGTCATCGGCCATGGTTGCGCCCCCCCAGTAAACCGTAGCCTACCTTCTTTACTTTTATCAGGTAGGCTGCAGCTCCGCAGATCACAGTCTCCTTCCAGGACCTGACGCTTCCTGGTGCGGCATCAGAGCGCGAGGCGGGGCTTGGGCGTCGCGCGCTACCAACGGTCGCGCCTCTCTGGTTCCCGCGGTTACGCCCCTCTTGTTCCCGCGCGGCTACACGGTAATGGCGGCAATGTTCACCGCAGTTCAAACACAGTTCAATTACGGCACACAGTACCCGGTGGCAACGGGCACGAAATCCTGTTCGTGATGCCAGGAAGAGATGACTCGCCCAGGGGGATATGGGGGACTCGGTACCCGGGCCCTTACCTTCTTGGGAGGTCACGGCAGTCGGCTCCCAGGCCCGTACTCTGGGGTCACTCTTTCAAAGGAGCCTGTTACTTGAAGGGATTAATAACAGTTTTGTCTCGTGACGCCACCTGTGGTTCCTGGTAATGGGTACCAGCGCTGCTGCAGACCTCCGGGGGTGATGGGATGGCAGCTGGGATGCTTCTGCTCCCCACAGGCAGAGCGGGCCCCCGGGACAGGCTTGATGGAAGGGATGCAGGTGAGAGGTGGCCCGGTCGGGTCAGGGGGAATGACGGACACGCACACAGGGGATTCACTTCAGTACCTTTACTGGTGTAACAGCAGGTATGGTCCAGGGTACCTAGTAGGAAGGGTGCACTTCTGGACTCTCCCCAGTGAGTGGGTAGTAGGCCTCCTGGTCCGTTTCTTCCTCTCTCTAAAAGCTCCTGGCCAGCCTGGAACTAGGCCTAGCTTCTGTACTGTTTCACTCTCTCGCCTGTCGGCTTGGTAGTAGAACTTTTCTCTGGCAACCACTATCCCTGGACGCTGGAGCCTTCGTGGTTCCTAGTTCTGTAAATGATTATAGCTTCAGGTTGACCAGGGGTCTGTAATCCTCCTGGTATGCCGGTTATCCCTACTGGGTGTAGAGGACCCTGTAGGCGCGGACCCGGTGTCCGGCTTGTGTTCTGGGGTGAGCTTAAGATGCTCCTCTGCCCCCTTAACTCCTCTCTCCTCTCCTTGCCTCCGGCCACACTCAAGGCCTTCAGCACAGCATCTCAACAGGTGCTGCCTCTTCACTGATCTCTAGTGCCAGCACACTCTGCCTACCTAACTCCACCCTCCAGTATATATAATGTATATCCCTAACAGGGCTCCCTCTGGTAGTATGAGGTGGAAGGGTGGAGGTGTCTGTGTGTATTAAGGGCCTCTTGTGGAGAAGTCCGTCCATGCACCCTTTTGGGTCCTGTGGTACCTGTGTGTAGCAGATTGCCACACCTCTCACCCAGCCAAACCAGGTCTCACACTTTGCACTGACAACTGGCAGTACCCCAAAAAACAGTGGCTGCAAGCTGAGATTCCTGATTTGGCTTTTATCCTAAGTCATATGAGAAGGCTCGCTAAAGGGTCGTTATTAACTGTTAGGATTGCTACTTCCAATAGGTGGCACTTGAGTTCTAGTCCTCATAATGAAGAATGACAGTATATCATCTACCATATGATGTGGCTTGAGGGATCATAAGTAAGAGACATGCCGCCTTCCCCCTTACTGTATTCAGACAATTAATATAATTATATATATATTTCAGTATTCTGTACCATTTCATCCACAAGTAGAAGGCATAGACTAAAATGTACATATTAGAAATATTTCTAAATTTACACATTGTAATATTTCCGTTCATTAGCCTCATAAAATATCCATTACAAGTAATTAATAACTAATGAAATGAAAATCCCATTTCATTAAGTTGTAAAATATTGAAACTATTTTGCCGCGAAGCTGACTGTTGAGGTTTGTAGAGGCAACGTGGAACGATTTATTCCTATATAAAATGTTTGACTGCCCTCTAGTGGTGAGGTTCTCACTATACAGCTGAAAATTTTGTTTTGCTAAAAGAACGGCCACAGTGGAACCATTTAGGCTCATTTACAACTAACTCCATTGGGGCAGTTCTTATTTTTCAGAGACTGTAATTTTACAAGGATCCAGGACACACAAGAGCTGAAGCAATGAGATTTTATTAATGGACGCATTTCAAAGCTATCAAACCACATTCACAAGATTAACAAAATTGCGTTGCTTCAGCTCTCGAGTGTCCTGGATCCCTCCTGTGGAAATCCACCGGCAGCGCAGAAAAACCACTCAATATTCCATTACAGCATTCTCCTGGTTTTGCAATCCATGGATCTGCAGCAGCTGAATGTAATATAACTCTGAAATTATTGTGGGTAACACAACTCCAATAGGTGAGCAAGCACTCCCCACTGTCATCAGTCTAAGACTCTAGTGAGTTTTTTTTGCTCCCCAGCTCCTGTTGAATCCTGCATGGCCCCTATATTATACATCATACACATGACCCCTAACATTTTACGTCATCAAGTAGGCGCGGATTTGCATCAGTTATAGAACAAAGTATTAAAAAAGTGGTGTGCATTTTGAGTATGGGAAGTGTTTATAGTTACTATGGTCACTAGGTAAGAGGGCAACATTTTGCCATGTACAGCATGAAGATGATGTCATCATAAGCGCAGGTTTTTGGGAATCATTGTCTTATCCCCTGATGATGCCACTAAAGCAGTGAAACATGTTGGGGGAGTATGGCCAATTCACAGGTAGCATGTATCAGACACCGGCTGCATGATTTCAGCCATATATGTTTAACTATAAAATGCTTGTATGTTTCAGAGAAAAACATACTTTAAAAGCCGTCGGAGACCAAGCCGCACAGGAGACTAGTCAGAAAGACCGGTCCCTACTAGGGTTGAGCGAGTATGTTCTGTCTGAGTATGCTCGGGCCGAGCTCCCAGTATTTACAGCTGCTCGGTGATGTGTTTGAATCGCTCCCGTGTGCATAATTTGCAACTGTTTGACAGCTTTATTACATGTGAGGAATGTCTATTTCTTACACATTCCTCCCATGTAATAAAGCTGCCAAACAGTTGCAAATAATGCACACGGGAGCGATTTAACCTTATCACCGAGCAGCTGTAAATACTCGAAGCTCGGCCGAGCATACTCGGCGAAAGGGTTAATAGAACATACTCGCTCAACACTAGTCCCTACAGCTTGTCAGACAGAATTTTCCCTGTGTGTGTATAGAGAGGGACCTGTCAGTCATTAA
Source organism: Phyllobates terribilis (assembly GCF_046119375.1). NCBI lineage: Eukaryota > Metazoa > Chordata > Amphibia > Anura > Dendrobatidae > Phyllobates > Phyllobates terribilis. The sequence goes on along the minus strand of NW_027362762.1, from coordinate 119,093,097 downwards.
TAGTGGGGCGGGAGGAACCTCTAGGGACTGGACATTCTGACTTACTGTAGCTTAGCATCCAGTGGATTTTCGGGTATGTTTTTCTCTGAAATGTCTCGGAAATCATACAGCCAGTGACTGATATATACTGCTCCTAGATCGGGCGGCATGTGTCAGCTGTCAGGTTCCCTTTCAAGAATAGTAATTCAGTGACTGTATCCCGGATTGCTGTCTTCCATAAGAATTAAGCATGGAACGTGGCCGTGTATACTTTTGTATAATAATATCCAAGGTAAAAACTGAGCTTTATCTCCTTTAATCTTCTTGACATATTGAATTACTGAATAATTTTAATATATAATAAAAAGTTAAGTTTTATTGGCCTGTTAAAAGTCACAAGCCTCTAGTGAGGCTTGTGACTTTTAAGGATTAATGAAATATAAATCCCATTTCATTACATTTTTTAAATATTATTTTACGGCAAAGACGGGTGGGATTTGTGGGGGCAACATGGAAAGATTACTTTATAGATATATACAATGCTTGTCTGCCCTCTAGTGGTGAGATGCACACTACACAGTTCTTTTTTCTTAATATATACAATGCTCAAAAAAATAAAGGGAACACTCAAATAACACATCCTAGATTTGAATGAATGAAATATTCTCATTGAATACTTTGTTCTGTACAAAGTTGAATGTGCTGACAACAAAATCACACAAAAATCATCAATGGAAATCAAATTTATTAACCTATGGAGGCCTGGATTTGGTGTCACCCCCAAAATTAAAGTGGAAAAATACACTACAGGCTGATCCAACTTTGATGTAATGTCCTTAAAACAAGTCAAAATGAGGCTCAGTATTGTGTGTGGCCTCCACGTGCCTGTATGACCTCCGTACAACGCCTGGGCATGCTCCTGATGAGGTTGTGGATGGTCTCCTGTAGGATCTCCTCCCAGACCTGGACTAAAGCATCCGCCAACTCCTGGACAGTCTGTGGTGCAACGTGACATTGGTGGATGGAGCGAGACATGATGTCCCAGATGTGCTCAATCGGATTCAGGTCTGGGGATTGGGCGGGCCAGTCCATAGCTTCAATGCCTTCATCTTGCAGGAACTGCTGACACACTCCATCCACATGAGGTCTGGCATTGTCCTGCATTAGGAGGAACCCAGGGCCAACCGCACCAGCATATGGTCTCACAAGGGGTCAGAGGATCTCATCTCGGTACCTAATGGCAGTCAGGCTACCTCTGGCAAGCACATGGAGGGCTGTGTGGCCCTCCAAAGAAATGCCACCCCACACCATTACTGACCCACTGCCAAACCAGTCATGCTGAAGGATGTTGCAGGCAGCAGATCGCTCTCCACGGCGTCTCCAGACTCTGTCACATCTGTCACATGTGCTCAGTGTGAACCTGCTTTCATCTGTGAAGAGCACAGGGCGCCAGTGGTGACTTTGCCAATCTTGGTGTTCTGTGACAAATGCCAAGCGTCCTGTACAGTGTTGGGCTGTGAGCACAACCCCAATCTGTGGACGTCGGGCCCTCATACCACCCTCATGGAGTCGGTTTCTAACCATTTGTGCAGACACATTTGTGGCCTTCTGGAGGTCATTTTGCAGGGCTCTGGCAGTTCTCCTCCTGTTCCTCCTTGCACAAAGGCGGAGGTAGGGGTCCTGCTGCTGGATTGTTGCCCTTCTACGGCTCCCTCCATGTCTCCTGGTATACTGGCTTGTCTCCTGGTAGCGCCTCCAGCCTCTGGACACTACGCTGACAGACACAGCAAACCTTCTTGCCACAGCTCGCATTGATGTGCCATCCTGGATGAGCTGCACTACTTGAGCAACTTCTGTGGGTTGTAGAGTCCATCTCCTGCTTCCACGAGTGTGAAAGCACAACCAACATTCAAAAGTGACTAAAACATCAGCCAGAAAGCATTGGTACTGATATGTGGTCTGTGGTCCCCACCTGCAGAAACACTCCTTTATTGAGTGTGTCTTAATAATTGCCAATAATTTCCATCTATTGTCTATTCCATTTGCACAACAGCATGTGAAATTGATTGTCAATCAGTGTTTATGACCCCACAGCAGACCCCTCCACAGTATAAGGCCCCACAGCCCCCTACAAGTCCTGACTGATAAAAAAAATATATAAAAATTAATCACCTAGCCCTGTTTCCCCAATGAGCTGCTCTATGCACCGTGTGAATGGAGGCAATGCACAGCAGACGTGACATAGTGACATCATGCTTGGTGCGCTGAGACACAGACTCATGGCTGAATGGTACAGCAGGGAACCTTTAAGCATCTGGTCTCCTAAAGAGATCAAAAGTGGCCACATGATCTGCCACTATTAGTGGTATGGCACTGGTACTATAGTAAGAGCTATTTTACACAGTGACATTTTTATGTACATACATACTGTATATAGTGAAGTCCATACTACGTATAAAGCCTCACTTATAAAGACAAACTTTGTCCATTTGCCGAAATATCAACATCGTGGATGAAATCCCCTGATCAAAAACTGGGCTAACCTTAGGCTATGTTCACACGTTGCGTTTTTGCAACGATTTTATGCAAATTTTCTGCTGCGTTTTACAGTACCAGCAAAGTCTGAGATTTCAGAAATCTCATGCACACACTTTGGTTTTTTTTCCTGACTGTTTTGTCAAAGAGCTGCGTTTTGCAAACCGCAGCATGTCACTTCTTTCAGCGTTTTTCACCCATAGAAAACAATGGGTAGTGCAAAATTGCAGCAAAAACGCAGTTATCCAGTTTTGCTGTTATTTTGGTGCAAAAACCTGAGGAAGTTGAATCATGTTTCTTTTTATGCACTAAACTTTATCAGCATGCACAAGAAACAAATGTACCCTGACAAAAACGCAGAAAAAAACTCAGCAAAACCTGCTTTTTTGATGTTGCTTCTCTACTGCCAAGAGAGCAGGTTTTGCCTGCGGAAAAATGCAGCAAAAGCACAATGTGTGAATATAGCCTTACGGGTTTGTAACCTGTGAAGATTGTGCAAAAACACATCTCTCTACACTCCACTGTGTTAGCACTCAGAATGTCAGCTGGCTGTGAAGAACAGACTGGCCTGCCGAGAATGTGATCAAAAATATGGATGTGTGAAAGAGGCCTTAGGTGGATGGGAGGGGATCAGTCAGATATGGAGACAGTCACCACCTCCAATAGTATATGATCTCCTCACATCAGCCTAAGGCCTCAATCACACGTGCAATATTCGCATTCGAGTGCTATGCATCGTCTTCAAGGATAGCACTCGTAACTGTGATAGTCTATGGGGCCATTCACATGTCCATGATTTTAGAGACATGTCCGATTTTGATCCAAGGGTCAGATCACACTTGGCCATGCAAGTCAATGGGTTTGTGAAAAAAAAACGGACTGCACTCTGATGACATCTCAGTACAGTCGATTTTCACGGTCTGTAAGAATGAAGAAGGTGGAGAATTGTTTTCTTTTTTTATTTCTCCAGATATGAGAACAATGGATGACACTCAGGTCACACTCTGATTAAAGTCTGATCAGAATAATCGGTCCATTTTTCTTGTATGTGGAAAAATCAGAAGTGTGAATGAGTCCCAATGCTGTTTTTAATTAGTAGTGGATCCTACCTTCCCTTTAAATTTGGTTAGTCCTATGAAAGAATGGTACATCTTGTCGTTCTTGATGGACTCCCATGAATTGGCCAATTTATGCACCAAGTACCTTCATTTTGCTTATCTCTACGCTTACAGAGACGACTGTATTCTTTACTATGTAGTCACAGCAGCAGCGCCTGGTCACACTTATTTTATTCTGACTGGTGGTGATATACATACAGTACATAAACTCAGAGGGGTTGTCCAAGTTTGGGATGAAAGTCTGCAATCGCTGTATATGACTACGGTCATCTGAATCCTCACATCATACGCTGTCAGGATTCTTCGATGACAGTGGCAAGAACAGCTGGTCACGTACAAGTATTTGTTTTGCATATCTGTGGTCACGTGCCGATTAGACGTGCTCGGCCGCATTCAGTTCCCTTGTATTGATTGAGGACGAGCATGTCGAGTCAGAATGTGACTGGAAGCATGCAAATCAAATACTTGTGGTCGCATGACCGCCTGCACTCGCTGCTAATGTGGCGCCCCTGAGGGTTCAGTCGCCACAGAGGTACTGCCCCTCACCCAGAGGTGTGTCATCTCCTTCTCTCAGGCAAGGATGGAGTACTGGCCGGGACCCCAACACCTGCACTCAACACTACACTACTCCGGGCCGGCTGGAAGGGCATTATGCACTTCTTTCTGCTGCCCTGTCCCTGGCTGGAGTGGGGGGAACCAAAAGTGAGGGGGAACCAGTAGTGGGTGTAGGTGGAGGACGCAGACCAGGCTATCACTTGAATAGGAGGTATACATAGGGGAAGCCATCATGTGTAGGGGTGGATTCAGTGAGTAGTAAGAGAGAGGAGCAGGGGCTCTGCAGGAGCTCTGCTCGGCAGGCAGGCTCGGCCTGTCATGCCCAAGAAGGAGAGAGGAGTGGGAGCTAGGGAGGAAGGCTCCAGTCACAGAAGGGATCCCAGGGGGTACGTTGAGTGCAGGACGGCACCTGTATGCCCGAATCTGCCAAGTGTCAGAGGGATCAGGCCGCAAGAAGGGAACTGGTCCCTGGACTAGCCGTGTTACTTCAAGTCTCGGCTGGAAAACCGGAGGCTTCTGCACTTTCAAGGTGCAGTTGCCACAAAACGCACCTAAGCCGCCGAAAAGGGCATCAAGAAAGATCCGGGAACTTCAAGTTGCCCAGAGGGATCTCAAGGTACCCGATCGGGACTTTGTGTGGCGGGGTGCAGGGCAGGAGGGAGAAGACCCAGCGCGGGAAGTCGGCTAAGAAAGGAACATACAGAGAGGGGTCCCGTTAAGTGCTTCTGATATAATTGAGGGAGTGATGAACCCCTGCCTTGTAAACGCAGCGCAGCGTGGAAGGCTGACACCTGTACAGTGCACCTGAGGAACCTAAAGAACTGTGAGTAAACGCGGATGACTGCACCCCACTGTTTCTGTCAGTTATTTCTACCACGCTATTGCTCCTGCACTACAACGCCCAGCGTCACCATCTGCACCTACACTGCCCTGGAGCTGTGCTCTGCCTGTGGAGAGCCGCACCAACCCGGCTGCCCTAACATCTGCTCCAGAGGTCTGCAGCAGCGCCGGTTCCCATTACCGGGACCCACAGGTGGCGTCACGAGACAAAACTGTTATTCATCCCATCAAGTAACAAACCCCTTTTAAAGAGTGATCCCAGGGTACGGGCCCAGGAGCCGACCGCCGTGACATCCCAAGAAGGTAAAGGCCCGGGTATCGAGTCCCCCATATCCCCCTGGGCGAGTCACTGGCATTGGGAAATCCTGGCAGCATGTGATGTGTGTGCTGTGAAGATTCAGAAGTCTGCAGTCATATAGATTGATTGCAGACTTTCATCTCAAGCCTGGACCACCTTTTAAAGGGGTTGTCCACTACTTTGACATTGATGCCCTGTCCTTAGGATATGGCATCAATGTATGATCGGCTGGGGTCCCGCACGCGGCATCCCTGCCGATCAGCTGTTAGTGTGCCGGGGGCCACCGGCCGGAAGTCCTTGTGACTCGCCCAAGGGGATATATATGGGTGGTTTCTTGGTACCCGGGCCTTGACCTTCTGTGGGATGTCACGGCAGTCGGCTCCCGGGCCCGTACCCTGGGGTAACTCTTTAAAAGGGGGTTTTAGTGTGCAGTTTGTCTCGTGACGCCACCTGTGGTTTCTGGTAATGGTTACCAGCGCTGCTGCAGACCTCCGGGGGTGATGGGATGGCAGCTGGAATGTTTCTGCTCCCCACAGGCGGAGCGAGCCCCCGGGGCAGGGTTGATGGATGAGATGCAAGGCGTTGTGGCGTAGAAGGGATGATGGCGCAGCGGCAATAACCAACAGAGACAGTGAGTACAGTCATCCGATTTTACTCACAGTTCTTTTTACATTCCTTAGGTACACTGTACAGGTTACCGCTTCCCGCGTCGCGCTGCCTTCACCAAGCAGGGGTTCAGAAGTCCCTTCGGCAATTCGAGAGTACTTATCGGGACCCCCTTTCTATATGTTCCTTTCCTCAGCCGACTTTCCGGGCTGGGTCTCTCCCTCCTGCCCTGCGCCTCACAAACTGAGCCCCAAGATGGCGTCCTCGGATCCTTCAGGGACACCTGGAGTTCCCTGGTCCTACTCGGCTACCTTTCTTGGCTGCTAGAATGCGAGTATGGCAACTGCAGCATAAAAGTCAGAAGCCTCCGGTTTCCTAGCCGAGGCTTGAAGCGACACGACTAGCCCAGAGACCGGTTCCCTTTTTGCGGCCTGGTCCCTCTGACACTTGACAGATTAGAGCATACGGGTGGCTTCCTGCTCCTTCCGTACCCCTGGGACCCCTTCAGTTACCGGAGCCTTCCTCCTCTGCTCCCCTCCTCTTCTCTCCTCCGCTGGGCCTCATTTACTAGGCCCACTCTGGAGCAGAGCACCTGTAGTGCACCTGCTCCTCTCCTTCTTGCTTGCTTTCCCTTTACTCACTACTTTACGCTCTCTAACTAAGATGGATCCCCTTTTTACACTCCTAACAAATGCTTCCCTAAACTCCTTCCTCCACCCACACCCACTACTTGGTTCCTCCTCACTCTGGTTCCCCCCACTCCAGGCAGGGACAGGGCCCAGCAGAACACAGTGCCCTTCCAGCCGGCCTGGAGCAGTGTAGTGTTGGATGCAGGTGTTGGGGTCCCAGGCTGTACCCTTTCCTTACCAGAGAGTGAGGCACCACCAGTTGTAGTACCTCTGTGGCGACTGAACCCTCAGGGACGCAGCACTTGCCTGCTGTGCCTGGCTGTCAAGTTGTAGTGGCGGCCGCTTGTAACTGTATATCCTATCCTATTCAATGCCGCCGGCACCGATAACAGCTGATCGGCGGGGGTGGCATTTATACAAATGAGGGGCGCCATTTTTTTTTTTTTCACATGCAAACATTCTTCATAGAGGTTAGGTCTATGGGGAAAGCCCGTGTGCATGCATGTCCGCTTACCGTGTGCGTTCATGTCTGCTTACCGTGTGCGTTCATGTCTGCGTACCATGTGTGTGCATGTCTGCGTACTGTGTGTGTGTGCATGTCTGCGTACTGTGTGTGTGTGCATGTCTGCGTACTGTGTGTGTGTGCATGTCTGCATACTGTGTGTGTGCATGTCTGCATACTGTGTGTGTGCATGTCTGCGTACTGTGTATGCGCGTGTCTGCGTACTGTGTGTGCGTGCGTGTTTGCGTAGTGTGTGCGCGTGTCTGCGTAGTGTGTGCGCGTGTCTGCATACTGTGTGAGTGCGTGTCTGCATACTGTGTGTGTGCCTGTCTGCATACTGTGTGTGTGCATGTCTGCGTACTGTGTGTGTGCGTGTCTGCGTACTGTGTGTGTGCGTGTCTGCGTACTGTGTGTGCATGTCTGTGTAATGTGTGTGTGCGTGTCTGCGTACTGTGTGTGTGTGTGCATGTCTGCATATATGAAGGATAAGGGGACAGCCTGGGCCCTGTGTACTATACCTATATTTCTCCACCGTATCGGTGCATCATGAATGTAGGTATGTATTAAAGGGTCCACTGAGACTCTTTCGCCCGGGGCCCACGAAAACCTGAAGTCGGCCCTGGTTGATAGCAATGATGGAGGAGGGAACGTCATGTGACACTGTCTCTCCCATCATTCCTCCTCTGCGTCTGACGAAGCAGCGTGATGATGCTCCACGCTCTGTCAGACAGTGGAGCTGGCAGCTGCTGAGGTGATGACAGAGACGTGCTGCAGAGACTGAAGCAGCGGGGAACAAGGAGCAGTAAGTATGTATTTATTTATAAATCAGTGAGTACTGATAAAACTGGAGTACTGGGGACTGCATTTTACCCTATGGTGGGAGGGTAGCTGCATTTTACCCAAGTGGGGGATGCATTATACTGCGTACAGGACCATGGTGTGCATTATACTGTGTTGAGGACCATTGGGAGTGCATTATACTGCGTGGAGGACCATGGCGAGTGCATTATACTGTATGGAGGACCATGGCGAGTGCATTATACTGTGTGGAGGACCATGGCGAGTGTCTTATACTGTGGTGAGGACCATGACGAGTGTCTTATACCGTGTGGAGTACCATGGCGAGTGTCTTATACCGTGTGGAGGACCATGGGGAGTGCATTATACTGTGTGGAGGACCATGACGAGTGCATTATACTGCATACAGGACCATGGGGAGAGCATTATACTGCGTGGAGGACCATGGGGAGTTCATTATACTGCGTGGAGGACCATGGCGAGTGCATTATACTGTGTGGAGGACCATGGCGAGTGCATTATACTGTGTGGAGGACCATGGCGAGTGTCTTATAGTGTGTTGAGGACCATGGCGAGTGTCTTATACTGTGAGGAGGACCCTGGTGAGTGCATTATATAGTGTGGAGGACCATGGCGAGTGTCTTATACTGTGTGGAGGACCATGGGCGAGTGCATTATACTGAGTGGAGGACCATGGTGAGTGCATTATACTGAGTGGAGGACCATGGTGAGTGCATTATACTGTATGGAGGATCATGGCAAGTGCATTATAATGTATGGAGGATCATGGCGAGTGCATTATACTGTGTGGAGGACCATGGCGAGTGCCTTATACTGTATGGAGGACCATGGCGAGTGCATTATACTCTGTGGAGTGTGGAGAGGTGTGGGGCCATTATATTGTATGTAGGCCCATTATACTGCATGGAGGGCTGTGTGGGGGTCACAGTTGGGGGATCATACTGTGATGGGGTCACCATACTTTGCCTTGGGAGTTGAGGTGGGGTACAATAGGGTCATTATACTGTGAATGTGGAGGAATTCACCATGGGGGTATCATACTGTGTTTGGGGACACTTTTCTTGGCATTGTTGGTATCACACTTTATGGGGCAATGAAAAAGGAATCTAGGACTTCAGAAAAAGGAAAATTACTATGCAAAGGCTGGAAAGTTGTGAGATCTGCTCTTCTGTGACCCCGACAATTATTTACTTTTTTTGGGGGGGAGAGGGGGCCCAATTAGAACTTCTGCTATGGGTCCCCATGATTCCTATGTACGCCCCTGGCTGTACAGATAAATGTGTGTAAAGAAGTAATTTAAACAATTTATTAATAGGCTTCCATTGTCACAGGTGTCCTAATGTTCAGCTCAACCCTCTAGTCCCAGGTTCAGGATCTCTGTGGTGACTGACTGACAGACACAAGACAGTGGCTTGGTGTGAGGGGCTTCCTGACTTTTTATTTATTCGCAGCCCTCCTCCCCAGTTACCCTAGATAGTTGGCAGAATTCCAAACACGACCCCTCCCCCTGCCTTAACACCCATACATCCAAAACAGGACACAAGGTAAAAAAAACTCATTTACATTTCACACCACTCAGGGTGCAGAGTGCTGCAGTGAGTCAGTCAGAGACTTACCCCTGCAGCCAGACCAGCTCCCTCTGCCTCCACTAGGCAGCTATAATGATGATCGCTCAGGCTGCTCAGTCTCAGCTCCTCTCTGCTGTGCACGCAGCATGGCGATCTAGAGGGGTGTGTCTACGGACAGGACAGACACAGGGCCCCCTGAACACTCGGCCCGTTGCAGTCGCGTGGTCTGCCTCTATGGGCGGCACACCACTGCCTTCAAGAAAGTTCCTCTAACTGTGGGGTACAAAGTCTTATGGACGTTTCCTTTACAGTATGAAGCATTTTCCACACTTTATGCTTCCTCTGTAGGATACATCAGGGCTTTCTAGGTGTAGAGGCGTCCAAAGAACACCGCAAGGAAGGATTCAAGTACGGCACAGCAGACGAGAAAGCTGAAACAAACTCTGGCTTTATTATGTACAAAGGGATTTTATGCCGGGAAGTGAGAATAACAGTATTTACAATGACAACATCAATACCATGAATACAGGAAGGAATAGCTGAAGCGAGTCACAAAACTATGCTCCAGCTATGGCAATGAACGCTCAATACAACAGTACATATCAAGTTTTAAAACTACTCTGAGCTAATCTCCTATCTGACTTTCCGCTAATCGGGCCACGCTGCTACAGCGTCCTAACTAAAGAAAGCTACACTAAACCCTAGCACAGTTCACCACAGGTGAGTCACTCACTGTTGCGCAGATAAGACGTAGATGGCGGTCGCCACTTGTTCGTGATGTAAACGAGCAGTATCACGTCACTTGAGACCTTTCCTTTGTATATTGGATTTCTTTCTTCTGCAGGTAGGCAAACCTTGCTTCACTATCACTAAGTTAAAGTGGCTGGTACTCTGTGTTGTGTTTTACCTCAAGTCAGCAGCCTTCAGGGAAAACGTTCTTCAAAAAGGGATGGATTTCTCTACTCTTGACACAGTCCTGACAACAAACCTTGATAAAGTCTGCACTCTTATCTTTCCAGAGATTATTTTCATAGTCCCTCTTTATCAGCAACTGGCAGGAGCCTCTCTGTTCCCTCAGACAAACACACGAGGTACCTCTGCATCCTGGTTCATTTCCCTCTCTCTGCACAGACCAACAAGCAGGGGGAGCGACTAGTCCACAAACAGAAAACCCAGAGGGGAGCATGGTTTCTTGAAGCCACAGTGTGTTCAATGTCCGGTAAGGGCTGATCCCCTACATGCCTCCCCACTTAAAGACAGCCATCCTCGGCCTCGCTGTATACCTCTGAAAGGAATAAAGGCTTTATGCAGCAGTATACATCACAGGACCACTTTCATCACAATACATATGAGTGGACCAAATAAACTGATCAGCATTGTACCTGTTTGGTGGAAGCCCCGCATTAGGTCTACTGGATCTACAGAGCTCCTGACTATCCTCCATTGGCATAGTGGCCGTAGGACTGTCCTCTTCAGCTGAAGGTTTGCCTGGAGCCTTGGGTTCCTCCCCTCCGTGAGCTGGTAACAGATCCGCGTTGGGAATGTCAACTCCCTCGGACTGGGGACCTTCCGCAGACTCAGGAATGGTCAACCAGTTTCAACACAGTCACTGTCCGGGAAAACTGGTCCTGATGAAGTAGCAGGTGGAGCAACTCTTGGGACAGATGTAGGATCTTCAAAGCAGTATGGCCGTAACATATTCCTATGTAGAGTTCTCCAACCAGACTCCTCATTTTCAGCTTGCACTTCGTCAACTGGACTGTTGGGATACACTCTCTTGATCACTTTGTATGGTTGTACCTCCCAAAGTCTGCTCAGCTTCCCTTTGGGGCATTTTTCCCGCACCAGCACTCGATCTCCAGGCTGGAGCAGAGCTTCCTGAATTGGCGGTTGGTTGTTGTGCATTTTCTCTTGCAATCGCTGGCCTTCTAGCCGGCGAATAGTCTGAAGTCATCGCCAGTGCTCTTTCACCCAGCAGGTGGTAGATCATTCAAATGGATTCTCTGGTTGTTCCACATTTAGCTCAATGATTTCTTGGCCGGCTGTACCAAACAGTAACGTAAATGTGATATACCCTGTGGTTGTGTGGACCCGATTGTTATAGGTCCAGACTAGTTCCGGTATGAAGTCAGGCCAATTTGTCTTCTTATCTTCTTCAAATGTCCTCAATATTTGAAGCAGAGTCCGGTTGAAGCGCTCACAGGCCCCATTCCCTTGGGGGTGATATAGGGTTGTCCGGGACCTCTCAATGCTGTACAGTCACTACAATACCTCCATAACTTTGCCCTGAAAACTCGCTCCTTGGTCTGAATGAATCCGCTTCAGACACCCATAAACCTGGATGAAATCCTGACAGACAGCTCGCGCAGCCAACTCAGCTGTCTGGTTCCGAGTCAGGGTGACCACCGCAAACTTGGAGAAGTGGTCGCTCATGACTAGAGATGAGCGTTGTTCTACTCGAACTGTTCGCCAATCTCAAATTCGAGCTGTTTTGGGCGGTGTTCGAGCCGTTCGGCGAACACGAACAATTTGAGAAAAATTCGGCTGTTTGAGGTTATGTTCGATAACTGTTCGCGCACCAAAATCATAACTGGATTTTTTCTCAGTAATGATGAAAATTAATGTTAATACGCAGTTTGAGTGTACAGCGGGGTGGGGGGAGGGGCAGGGGATGGATCTCTGCAGGAACAATGAAGATCTCCATTTTTTTTTCTCTTTCCCGCATTTGCAGTGGGGAGGTGCAATCTGTCAGCCTATCAGCAGCGCACACACGGAGCGAAGTGCTTTTTTTCACACAAGCAAGGGCATGTGTCATTGGCAGTGTATGTCACATGTCCTTGCCCTATAAGACCAAGCCATTTTCCCCGTCGCCACCATTTTCTCACTGCTGCAGCTGCGTGTTAGACGGCACCGCTGTTGCTGTGTGCGCTATACCTTGTTAATTTCAAGCCAATTTTCGCACAAATCTACAGATAGCTTGGGAGTAGGGTATAGTTGTGATTGCAGTCCTTTTAAGGACTAGGTTACAGCATTTCCTACGACTTTTATCAGGCAGGTCTGTGCTCTTAAATAGATAGATTGTGGGAGTAAAGACTAATTGTAATTGGAGTCCTTTTCAGGACTAGGTTACATCAGTTCCTATCAGTTTTTGCCAGGCAGGTCTGTGCCAGTGCTGTGCAAGTTTTTTTCACAGCATTTGGCTGAATCTAGCAAAGCTAATCCTTTTTGGCCTATTGCAGAGTGTGTTAGTCAGTGGAGTAGCCTATCTGTGTTGCAAGATATACCACCTGTGTATAGAATACCAATTTTTTTACTGCACCTAGTGAAGTAAAATCTTTTGGGCATAGCATCATTCTATTAGTCCATCTATACTGACCTCCATCAGGTTGCAAATTGAATATAATTTTTTTCTGCATCTAGCTCTGAAAAAATATTGGGCTTCTAGCTGTGTGTGGGACTTGTTCTATTAATCCATCTATACAGACCTCCATCAGGTTGCAAACTGAATATATTTTTTTCTGCATCTACCTCTGAAAAAATATTGGGCTTCTAGCTGTGTGTTGGACTTGTTCTATTAATCCATCTATACAGACCTCCATCAGGTTGCAAACTGAATATATTTTTTCTGCATCTACCTCTGAAAAAATATTGGGCTTCTAGCTGTGTGTGGGACTTGTTCTATTAATCCATCTATACAGACCTCCATCAGGTTGCAAACTGAATATATTTTTTTCTGCATCTACCTCTGAAAAAATTTTGGGCTTCTAGCTGTGTGTGGGACTTGTTGTATTAGTCCATCTATACTGACCTCCATCAGGTTGCAAACTGAATATATTTTTTTCTGCATCTACCTCTGAAAAAATATTGGGCTTCTAGCTGTGTGTGGGACTTGTTCTATTAATCCATCTATACAGACCTCCATCAGGTTGCAAACTGAATATATTTTTTTCTGCATCTACCTCTGAAAAAATATTGGGCTTCTAGCTGTGTGTGGGACTTGTTCTATTAATCCATCTATACAGACCTCCATCAGGTTGCAAACTGAATATATTTTTTTCTGCATCTACCTCTGAAAAAATATTGGGCTTCTAGCTGTGTGTGGAACTTGTTCTATTAATCCATCTATACAGACCTCCATCAGGTTGCAAACTGAATATAATTTTTTTCTGCATCTACCTCTGAAAAAATATTTGGGCTTCTAGCTGTGTGTGGGACTTGTTCTATTAGTCCATCTATACTGACCTCCATAAGGTTGCAAACTGAATATAATTTTTTTCTGCATCTACCTCTGAAAAAATATTTGGCCTTCTAGCTGTGTGTGGGACTTGTTCTATTAGTCCATCTATACTGACCTCCATCAGGTTGCAAATTGAATATAATATTTTTCTGCATCTAGCTCTGAAAAAATGTTTGGCCTTCTAGCAGTGTGTGGGACTTGTTCTATTAGTCCATCTATACTGACCTCCATCAGGTTGCAAACTGAATATAATTTTTTTCTGCATCTACCTCTGAAAAAATATTTGGCCTTCTAGCTGTGTGTGGGACTTGTTCTATTAGTCCATCTATACTGACCTCCATCAGGTTGCAAATTGAATATAATATTTTTCTGCATCTAGCTCTGAAAAAATGTTTGGCCTTCTAGCAGTGTGTGGGACTTGTTCTATTAGTCCATCTATACTGACCTCCATCAGGTTGCAAACTGAATATAATTTTTTTCTGCATCTACCTCTGAAAAAATATTTGGGCTTCTAGCTGTGTGTGGGACTTGTTCTATTAGTCCATCTATACTGACCTCCATAAGGTTGCAAACTGAATATAATTTTTTTCTGCATCTACCTCTGAAAAAATATTTGGCCTTCTAGCTGTGTGTGGGACTTGTTCTATTAGTCCATCTATACTGACCTCCATCAGGTTGCAAATTGAATATAATATTTTTCTGCATCTAGCTCTGAAAAAATGTTTGGCCTTCTAGCAGTGTGTGGGACTTGTTCTATTAGTCCATCTATACTGACCTCCATCAGGTTGCAAACTGAATATATTTTTTTCTGCATTTACCTCTGAAAAAATATTGGGCTTCTAGCTGTGTGTGGGACTTGTTCTATTAATCCATCTATACAGACCTCCATCAGGTTGCAAACTGAATATATTTTTTTCTGCATCTACCTCTGAAAAAATATTGGGCTCCTAGCTGTGTGTGGGACTTGTTCTATTAATCCATCTATACAGACCTCCATCAGGTTGCAAACTGAATATATTTTTTTCTGCATCTACCTCTGAAAAAATATTGGGCTTCTAGCTGTGTGTGGGACTTGTTCTATTAATCCATCTATACAGACCTCCATCAGGTTGCAAACTGAATATAATTTTTTTCTGCATCTACCTCTGAAAAAATATTTGGGCTTCTAGCTGTGTGTGGGACTTGTTCTATTAGTCCATCTATACTGACCTCCATAAGGTTGCAAACTGAATATAATTTTTTTCTGCATCTACCTCTGAAAAAATATTTGGCCTTCTAGCTGTGTGTGGGACTTGTTCTATTAGTCCATCTATACTGACCTCCATCAGGTTGCAAATTGAATATAATATTTTTCTGCATCTAGCTCTGAAAAAATGTTTGGCCTTCTAGCAGTGTGTGGGACTTGTTCTATTAGTCCATCTATACTGACCTCCATCAGGTTGCAAACTGAATATAATTTTTTTCTGCATCTACCTCTGAAAAAATATTTGGGCTTCTAGCTGTGTGTGGGACTTGTTCTATTATTCCATCTATACTGACCTCCATAAGGTTGCAAACTGAATATAATTTTTTTCTGCATCTACCTCTGAAAAAATATTTGGCCTTCTAGCAGTGTGTGGGACTTGTTCTATTAGTCATCTATACTGACCTCCATCAGGTTGCAAATTCAAAATAATTTTTTGTCTGCATCTACCTCTGAAAAAATATTTGGCCTTCTAGCAGTGTGTGGGACTTGTTCTATTAGTCCATCTATACTGACCTCCATCAGGTTGCAAACTGAATATAATTTTTTTCTGCATCTAACTCTGAAAAAATATTTGGCCTTCTAGCAGTGTGTGGGTCTCATTGTATTAGGCCATCTATACCAAGCTCCACCAGCTTTTCAATTAATAATAATTTTTCGCTGCATCTAGCCCTGAAAATAATTTTTCTTCCCAATAGTGGTAGCAATAGAAATATGGGGCGTGCTCCTGGCTTACAAAAATATACGCTTCATAACAAAAAACACCAGCTTAGCGCACTGCATTAATAAGATGGCATCATCGTCTCTCCCAGTGCTAGGCCTACTACCCAGGCTAGCATTCCTGTGCCTAAAACACAATGTATGGGTCCGCGCTAGCCACTATGCTGAGGGGTCTAAAGCTGCTGCTAACGCTTTATAACAATTCAATTGGCAGATTTTCACAGAGCTCTTCCACAATGCCCACCCATCGGGACAACAGTTGCCCACCTTCCCTATGGGATCTAGTGGCGAATAGTTGATGCCATTAATCAGAGCGTCAGTTGCCCCATCGACGTGGCAAGCATACGGTAAGGCATGGGAAGAGTGGACACGACTAGTAGCAGGCAGACGGGTTGACCAATGTGAACAAGCCAGATCACAAGTCACCATAGAATTTCTCCACCAGCTAATGATGAGGGGCATATCAGGGGCGTCAGCGCAGCGCTGTCTGACCGGAGTAGCATTTCACTTCCAACTACTGAATTGGGGAGATGTGACAAAGATTCATCATCAGACAATCCATAAAAGGGTGGAAAAGGGGTCAGCCAAGTCAGGAGTGTAGACGTCCCGTCCCGTGTCACTAAAACTGATTTCTCACATCATATCCCTAACACCATTAACATGACACTCACAATTTGAAGCAACACTACTGTCTACTGCATTTGTGATCGCCTTCTTCGGGGCGCTATGCATAAGCGAATTAGTCCCTCAATCCAAAATTGGCACCAGTGGAGGCTTATTACACCAGGACGTAGTCATAGGCAATAATGCAATACGTCTACGCATACACAAATCGAAAATGGTTCCAGCGGGCAGGGGCACTTGGGTACTTCTACAACCCACAAACGGTACACTGAGTCGGGTAACAATAGTAAAACCATATCTAACCATCAGATCACAAAGTAATTTGTTCCTATCACACATTGATGGGACGCCATTATCAAGATACCAGTTCCAAGCTATATTTAATAAATGCATAACATCGGCAGGGAACCACCCCAAAGATTACGGGACACACTCATTCCGCATAGGCGCGGCCACAGAAGCAGCAAGAGCAGGACTGTCAGAAACGGAAGTTCAGAGGATAGAGAGATGGTGATCCACGTGTTTGGCAAGATACATAAGACCGGACTTGTTATCCTAACGTGGTTTGTTTCTTTTACAGGTGACGCTAAGCCAACAGTGTGGGTGATAGGCCACTCGTATATATATTGGGCAGATTAAAGGGCGAAAGTCCGCCCAGGCGGGAGGAAATTAGAGTTTCATAACACATATTTCAACTGGAGAGGTATTAGAGGCCTGCTATGGCCACAGGTACTAATGGAGGTAATCAAGGTAGGGAGAGAGGCAAGATGTCTGGTCATCTTAGTTATACAGGCCGGGGGAAACAACCTAGGTCATCACAAGAGCGCATAACTAATGGCAATAATGAAACTAGACACTGAGCGCTTCAGAGAATTTTTCACAAAACTAGCTATAGTATGGTCAGAGATTGTGCCGATAGCGGTATGGCAAGGTGCGCGAGACATCACGGCCATCGAACGGACAAGGCGGGTAATAAATATTCGGATGGCAAAATTTAGAAGAGACAGAGGCGGTGTAGTGGTACGACACCGACAACTGGAAGGAGATAAAGCAGGCCTCATACGGCCCGACGGTGTTCACTTAATGGATATTGGACTGGACATATTCCTGTCAGGACTCCAGGACGGAGTGGAACAAGCGTTAAAAGTGATGGGTGGGGGTCAGAGTCCTGCATACGAGTACGCAGGATCCTCCGTGGCCTGGAAATAGAAAGGACATGTTGGAGAGTTACACTTGTTGGCCAAGTTGCCGGAGTGGAGACCCAGGGCATGCTGCAACAAGCTGAATTATTTTAGAAATAAAATGTCTTTCTAATGGAATGAGTATAAAGAGTTAATAAAGCTGTGACCGATCCTCACCCATCCAGTTGTAAGAGTTACATTATTGTATTGTCAAGGAAAGGGGGGCGGTAGGGGGGCTGAGCGTCTGGGTTTGGTTGGGGGTCCCCACAGTCTGCCTAGGCTAGATGCATTTAAAAATTCTTATTAGATACACAGGCGGTGCAGCTTGCATCGCAGCTGGGCTACTACGCCCAAAGTATTGCCTAGGCTAGATGCAGTTAAAAATTCTACGCTGACTAGCAGACACTGAAGATTTGGAGCAGACCTCTGAGTAAACAGCTCTTCAGACTCAATCATCTGTGTTACCCCAAGCCATAGTGTATGTAGTTTCTTACAGTTAAAAGGGGGGGGGAGCGACCCAACCCACCTGGAATTGACGATGCCAACGTCACGTAAGACACAGCAAGGGGACTCCAAAAAGAGTTTCCATTTTTTCCCAAAATTGTGGCACAGACACCACTTAACCCTAGAACGCATACCTGGGGCCTCGCAGTCCCGCCCTGTTAATTGTTTTCTATTTTCTGCAAGATTACTTTAGTTAGAATTTTGAAACTCTAGGTATTCTTCGTGTATATAGTTGTTTGTCATTTGAGTTTGAGTTATTCAATGTTATTTGCACACGGGCCTAAAAGGCCCCAGGTATATGAAAGTGTAGATTTTTATGGTCATGCGTTCTAGGGTTAAGTGGCATCAATTGCCCCACAGTTGCTTAAAACGGTTGGTGAGGTGATATTACCAAATCCTCAAGCTTTTAGCCTACCAAGGATAACACAGGTTTAGAAAAGTCCTTGCGAATCCATGATTTGTTCATCTTTATGAACGTGAGTCTGTCTACATTCTCAGCACACCATCAGCAGCGCTGAACACACGTTCAGAGAGAACACTGGCTGCAGGGCATGACAAGATCTCCAAGGCGTGAGTGGCGAGCTCCGGCCATTTTTCCAGATTGGAATACCAAAATGAGCAAGGGTCCAGTGACACAGTCATGGCTTCGATGTTCACTTGGAGATACTCCTGCACCATCCTCTCTAGGCATTGACTATGTGTCAGACTTCTTGTCTCCTGTGGCCTTGCAAAGGATGGTCTAAAAAAGTGGTGAAACGATTTCACAAAATTGCTGTTACCAGCAGATACTGTGTTACTGTTACGGTTTGAGTGATGAAGACTCGACAGTCCCGCGGTTGGCAAGTTAGAACTGTGAGATTCACTTCGTGCACCACTGGTGTTTTGTGGAAAAGCACATGTAAGATTCTGCAACAGCGTCTGCAGATACTCCTGCATGCGTCAATCCCTTTTTATGGCAGGAATTATTTCGGCAAATTTACTTTTGTACCGGGGATCTAAGAGTGTGGCAACCCAGTAGTCGAGATTACTTCGAATTCTGCAATCTGAGGGTCATGTTGCAGGTAGTGCAGCAAGAAGGCACTCATGTGTCTTGCGCATCCAGGAGGACCAAGTCCTTGTTGTGTTGGTAGCGAGGTAAGAATCATGCTTCTTTCCTCTGCCCTCTCCCTCCAACCTCGCACAACAGAAATGTGATCAAGGTCTCCCTCATCTGATGAGTCTTCCATGCCCATCGCCAGTTCATCCTCCACTTCTTCCTCGGCTCCTGCACCTTCCTCAACAGTTTGGCTGCTACCATGCGCCCTGTTTAATCCCTCTCCCCCACCCTCCCATGCCTGCCTCCTTGGTGCTGCCAACCGTCTGGACCTTGGAGATGTTATCCCTTCCGCATTCGACTCCTCCTCTACTTCCTCCACCTCCTCTTGTCCGACCACCTGACTCTGAATTCTGTTTAATGTGTGCTCCAGCATGTAAATCACCGGAATAGTTATGCTGATAATGGCATCGTCATCAGCACTAAACATCTTCGTCGCCATTTCAAAACTGTGCAGAAAGGTGTGTGGCGCCCCTGAGGGTGCAGTCACCACAGAGTTACTGCATCTCACCCAGAGGTGTGGTATCTCACCCTCAGGTAAGGAAGGCGTATGGCTCGGGACCCTAACACCTGCATCCAACACATACCCGCAGTGGGGTTAGGGCGAGATTGCTCCTAAGGGAGAGCACAGTCCCAGGTCCCTAGCTGGTGGGAGGATCCTATGTAGTGGGTGCTTAGGGGAGCAGCTTAGGGGAGCACATGACAGGGAGAGTATAAATAGGAAGCCATCTTAGAAAGAGCAAGCCAGTCAGAGGAGGAAAAGTGACAGGAGCAGAGGCTCGGCATGAGCTCTGCTCCGGAGGCGGGCCTAGCCTGGGAGGCCCAGGACTGAAGGAGAGAAGAGAGGAGTGGGAGCAGGAAGGCTCCAGGAACCGAAGGGACCCTAGGGCTACGGGCCGTGCAGAAGGCCACCTGTACTCCCGCTGCTACCAGGAGGTAGAGGGGTCAGGCCAGATAAGGGGAACCGGTCCCTCAACTAGAGGAGAAACAGCAAGGCTCAACTAGAAACCGGAGGCTGCAGCATTTCATGTACTGCAGGCAAAAGTCCACACCAGTCTCACTAAGAAGGTAGCCACATAGGACCCAGGGGACGGAACACAAGTCGCCCGCCAAGGCCCGAGGATACCGGATAGAAGTGTCACTGGGTGTGAGGTGCAGGGAGAAGGCCAGAGAAAGGACACACAGAAGGGGGTCCTGCTAAGTACTCCGGAGCTATCTGGGGGTGGACTGAGCCCCTCACTGAGTACGCACAGCACGACGGGTGAGATAGCTCTGGTACCTGTAATCTGGACTGCAACAACTGTGAGTAAAGATCTTGGGACTGCATCACACGGACTCTGTGTTCATTACTGACTCCCTGCACTACAACCACCATCATCCACCCACACTGCCCTGAAGCTACACTCTTCCTGTGGTGAGTAATAATACCATTGCAGCAAAACCACCAGCTTCAGAGGACTGTTCCGCAGCAGCGGCCCCTTTGGCCGCACTCCACAGGTGGCGTAGTCGGACATTATAAAATCCATATATACAAATTACCGTTGGATTGACCGCCCTGGGTCACGGACCGGGTCACCGCCACAGTGACTACAACCCCCAGCGTCTACCGGCCCGGCTCCGGGTACCCCACGGCCCAGGGGGCGCGTCAACTTCATAGGTCCCTGATCTGAGACCACTCCTGCTGTGTGATTTGCCCCACCTCTGGATCTCGTTGGCCCAGGCTATACGTCAGAAACTATTGCACCAGGGCTTGTCGGTGCTGCCACAGTCGCTGCAACATGTGCAGAGTTGAATTCCACCGTGTCGGCACATCGCATTTCAGCCGGTGAACTGGCAGGCCCAACGACTTCTGTAGAGATGTAAGTCGTTGAGCTGCGGGATGCGAACGGCGGACGTGAGCACACAGCGACCGTGCCCTCTGCAGAAGGCCATCTAGTCCGGGATAGTGGGCTAAAAATTTATGGACAACCAGGATCAACACGTGAGCCATACAAGGCACGTGTGTAACATTGCCCCTGCGAAGGGCCGCACCCAGGTTTGCAGCATTGTCGCACACGGCCTTCCCTGGTTGCAGGTCCAGTGGAGACAACCATTCATGAAACTGGGTCTCCAGAGCTGACCACAAGTCCTCAGCTGTGTGACTCACATTTCCCAGACATTTCAAAGTAAACACTGATGCCGTTGAGCCCTGCTGCCAGCATAGTAAGGAGGTGCGCAGTTAGAAAGCAGGTGGCATTACCAGACAGGCTTTGGATGCAGGTGGAGGACCGAGAGGAGGATGAGGAGGCAGAAGCAGTGGAGGAACTTCTAGATAAAGAGGATTGACGTACAACTCGCGGGGACGGCAAGACTTGGACAGCAGCCCCATGTCCTGCTGTCACCATAGTTACCCAGTGCCCTGTCAGCGACATGTAACGCCCCTGTCCATGCCTACTCGTCCAAGTGTCTGGTGAAATGCACCCTGTCACACACAGAGTTTCTCAAAGAAGCGGTGATGTTGTGTGCGACATGCTGGTGGAGCGCAGGCACACCTTTCTTTGAGAAGTAGTGCCGACTGGGCATCTGGTACTGGGGCACTGCGACGGACATAAGGTCTCAAAAATCCACTGTGTCCTCCAGGCGGAAAGGCAGCATTTCTGTAGCCAACAGCTTGCAGATGGTGAAATTCAACCTCTTAGCTTTCTCATGGCTAGGAGGAAATGGTCTTTTACTTGTCCACATCTGAGGGACCGAGGGCTGGCTGTTGTGCTTTGACGGGGTTGAGTAGGGTGTCCCTGGAAAACTGCCGGTCTGTGAGGAAGATGCAGGCGGACATGTTAGGTTGCCTTGATCCAAAGGTGGTGCTCTCGATGTCAGAGAGCTCTCAACACCAGCAGGTGTTTCCACTTCCCAATGACCTGACGACCTGCCAATCACACTGGCTGTTGCAGGTAAAGAGGTGGCAGGTCTGCGTCCAAAAACATGTGTGACTGCTGTCCCCCCAGTCACAGAGGATGAAGAGGCCGCGGATGCACAAGATGGGGCAGACGGTGGTTGGCCCAGCCTGCTAGGCCGCATTGTAGCACAGTGAGCTTCCCACTGCAACTTATGCTTCATATCCATGTGACGGTACATGCATGAAGTACTCAAACTATGGATTTTTTGGCCTCTACTTAGCTTTTGGTGACAAATATTACAGATAACACGAGTTGGGTCATCCTTATCGATCTGAATAAATGCCCAGGCTATGCAAGGCTTAGAGCCCATGCGACCTGAAGAGCCACTACGACTTGTGGTCAGAGGCGGAGTTGTGGTTGAGGATGCAGTTGTTGACATGCTTCCAGTACTCCGTCTCTGTCCAGGAAGGCGCAACCTAACCTCGTCGTCAATAGCATCTGTGACGCCCCGCTGCGCTTGGTATCACAGATCCTAGAAGAGTGTATTTGTGGAATCCTCCACAAGAGGCCCCCATAAACATTCACACATCTCCACCTTCCACCTCAGACCAGCAGAGGGAGCCCGTTAGGGATATAAATAGGGAAGTTGGAGCTAGGCAGTTCAGTTCCTCTGAAGAGTTCCTGCAGTAGAGAAGCCTAAGAGAGGTCAGTCTGCAGTGGAGCTCAGTCTAGTCTAGAGAACTCAGTTAATAGTTCAGCAGTGGAGCACGAGGCTCCTGCTAGCTAGATTCAGGGAGCCCAGATAGAGCTTAAGGTGTGCCGGCGTCATAAGATCGGTGAAGCGTGGCAAGCTGCCGTTAGTGTGTATAGCCTATTGAGGGCCCGAGTAGGCCGAAGGCGAGTGGCGAGTTAGTACATAAGGGGCAGAGGAGCTTAACCAGCTCACCCCGAAGCATTTACCGGACACCGGATCCGAGCTTACCGGGATCTCTATGACCCAGTAAGGCATAACCGGAATCCCTGGAGAACTACAAGTCCCAGGATCGCTAAGGTGCTGATACGTAACAGAGCCAGGAGACGCTTAGGCCCCGCATACTGGCAGCGTGAACTTCAAGAGAAGGCCCTACCACAAGGTCAGCCAGCGCAGGACAGAGACAAAGTTAGGCCTAGTTCCAGGCAGGTCAGAAACTTACTGCGCAGAGGCAAGAAACAGGAGGCCCTACACCCGCTCATTGGGGAGGATCCTGATATGCACCCTTCACCCTACAGTGCTCCAGGATGTGCCTGAATTTCCTCCAGTAAAAGGTACTGAAGTGACTACCGTGTCCGTTTCCGTTCTTGCTCTGACCCAGCTGGGTCTCGCCTGTCCTGCATTCCCCCTGCATACGCTGCCCTGAGACCTAGCTCCACCTGTGGGGAGCTATAACATCGAGCTGCCTTATCACGGGCCTCAGTGGACTGCTGCAGCGCTGGTGCTTCTCACCAGATACCACAGGTGGTGTCACAAACTCTTATAAAATTAACAATTATCCACCCTTTTAAAGAGTGACCCCAGGGTACGGGCCAGGGAGCCGACCACCGCGACATCCCAAAGGCCAGGCAAAGGCCCGGGTGACCTCATCGACTGGCTGACTGTGGGTTGACAGTAAGTGGGATCTCCAACCTTGTCATCATCACCCTGTGTGTTATCACACCCGTCGTCCTCAAAGCCAACCTCTTCCTGCCCTGACCGAAAAGTCAAGTTGTCGCTCCAATCAGGTATTTGAGTCTCATCATCGTCTTCATCATTGTCTCCACCAACAGGAGTTACAGTTTGGGAACGAGGGTCTACATTATGCTCAGAACCTTCTTCATCTGGTCCTGGATCCGACTTATAAAGATTCTGGGCATCAGTGCAGATCATTTCCTCGTCTGGATTAACAGAAGCTCTGGAGCAGACCTCCGTTTCCCAGGCTATAGTATGAGTAAACAGCTGTGCAGACTCAACCATCTGTGTTACCCCATACTCAGATGGGCAGCTGGAGACTTGGGAGCTGTGAGGAAGCAAGTGCGATTGGGGTGACACCTCTGAGGACTGGAGTATTTGTGATGTTGAAGTTGAGGTGGAGGAGAGCCCACTTGAAGGAGCACTTGATATCCGCTGAAGCACCTGCTGTTTTTGTGCCTCATCTGGAATTTGTAGCAATGGGCGTGTCCGTAACAAAGGGATCGTATCACATTGTCCACGAAAAGAAGTCGACATGTTAGTTTGGCTGGAAGATGGTCTTTCTTCTGCAGATGTTACTCCCCCCCCACCGCGGGGGGCTCGACCCACCAGCGGACAGGCACCAGTATTAGGAGAGGGGGGCTGGCCGTCAGGGTCCACCGCGGCTCTGGCACAAACCCGGCGACACGGAGGTGGCACGGGCAGGAACGGACTGGCCGTGTCGGCTTCTCACTTTTTGGATTTTAGAAGGGCATGACATGCCTATATCTGTGTCTCCCCCTCCTTTTACTCCTCCACCTCTTTTATTTTCGCATGACTATATGTACTTGTCACTTTTCCATGTGTTAGTTATGTCTTCTGAGCAGTTTGTCAGCTTTTGGACACCTTTGAAGGTGTTTTCTATGTGTTTCTATGTGTTTTTGTTTGCCTGCTATTGGTTTTAACGGTGTTCGAAGGTGTTCGACGAACAGTTCGACGAACAGTTCGGCGAACACACGGGTGTTCGACGAACCGAACTCGAACACTACGGGGGTGGCTCAACACTACTCATGACCATGCAGTACTGTGGGCCTGTAGCCGACTGTCTACAGGCCCACGAGGAGGTAATCTATCATCAACACTTCAAGTGGTTCTTTGTTCTGTATGGTCAGTATGGGCACCCTCTGTTCTGTGCTTTTGGTGAGGTCACACATTCGGCACTGTCAGCATGCTTCTTCAACTATCTCCTCCAGTCGAGGACAATATACGTAACTATGCAGCCACTTGTAAGTTTTCCCCGGGTCGAAGTGAGCCCCAAACTCATGGACTTCCTTGGCAATTTCTCGTGTCACTCTTCCAGGGACTACTACTTGCCATCTCGCCTCTAAGTCAGTATGCTGTTGCCACTTGCGATATAGAACGGCTTCTCGAACTTTCAATCTATCCCACTGGCGTACCATGGACTTCACTTCGAGATCTAGGGCAGTTCTTTCTTCCTTGTTAGGCCATTTTCCTTGGGCTACCCAGCTTTTCACCTGCTGCAACCCTGCATCTTCGTCTTGGACCTGACCCCATTCTTCGTTAGTCCTTCCCAGTGACTTGGGTAGAGGTCGAGCCTCCCCATTTGACTGTGCCGTTACTGCGATGGGTGTGAATTTGCGGAAATCTGGGATCTCTTCATCTTCTAGGTGCTCATCACGGTCTTCACCCGGAGTCTCAAAGGTTACTCTTGACAATCCATCAGCATTGGTATTCTCCGTGGCACACGAAGCGAATCGAGAAGTCAAATTTTGTGAGACGGGCAACCCGGCGCTGCTCCAGGGCCCCCAGCTTGGCAGTGTCCAGATAGGCCAAAGGGTTGTTATCCATTCGCACTTGGATCTTAGCTCCCATCAGGTACTCTGCAAATTTCTCCGTCGTAGTCCATACTAGGGCAAGGATCTCCAGATGGAAGGAGCTATAGTTATGTGGGTTCCGCTCCCTATCGCTCAAAGCCCTACTGGCATAGGCGATGACTTTTCATGCCCGTCTTGAATCTGTGAGAGAACTGCTTTTAGTCCATGAAGACTGTCATCCGTGTATAAGAGGAACGGATGGTCGCAATCTGCATAGGTTAAGATGGGGACTGACGTTAGGGCATCTTTCAGTGTCTGGAAGTCCTCCTCCTGCTTCTGCTCCCAGGGTATGCTCTGGTTCCTTAGTCCCCCAACAGTCCCACTCAGCAGTTCGCGCAGAGGCCCCGCTATTTTCACATAGTCTTTGATGAACCACTGGTAGTACCTGGTCAATCCGAGGAAGGCCTTTAACTCACGTAGGGTTGTAGGTGCTGGCATTGTTGTATCACAGCTACTTTAGCTTGGGAAGGCAAGAACACATTGTGGCCGAGGTACTTCTTCGGCTTTATCTTCAGGCCATGGGCCTGTAATTGTCCGAGCACCTGCCCAAGTCTGTCCAGATGTTCTTGAAAAGTAGCAGAGTAGATGATGATGACATCCAGGTAGATCAGAGTAGCTTCAAAGTTTAGGCTACCCAAACACTTCTCCATCAACCGCTGTAACATCACCGGCACGTTGGATAATCCGAACGGCATCCTATTAAATTCAAACAGTCCCATGGGGAGTATGAACGCTGTCTTCATCTTGTCCTTTTCTGCCACCGGTACTTGCCAGTACCCACTAGCTAAATCTAGAGTAGAGAAGTATTTTGCTTTTCCCAGGGCCGTCAAGGACTCTTCAATACAGGGCAAAGGGTATGAGTCTCGCACGGTGCACACGTTCAACCGCCTGTAGTCCACGCAGAAATGAAGGGTTCCGTCTTTCTTGACAAGCACCACAGGTGCTGCCCATTGGCTCTGACTACTCTGCACCACTCCCGAATCCAGCATCTGTTTCAGCAGGGATTTTACCTCTTGGTACAGCTTAGGGGGTATCTGTCGATATCCTTCTCGAATCAGAGGAGTGTCCCCTGTCGGTATCTCATGGGTGATGGTGTCCGTGCAGCCAAAGACGTCAGTGTGACGGACGAACGCGGCCTAATTCTCCCACAGCATTGCTTCCACTGTTTGTATCTGTTCCGAATTGAGAGCTTTCACCCTTCTCTTCGGCCGTGACGGCCAGAGTCCAGACTGCATCATCTACTGGGGCCAGGTTCATTTCTCTTGGACTCAACACTTCACTTCGATGTAAGTACACCAGAGCCAGTTCCACTCTCGGGGGTAAATGGACTTCTCTCTTCCTCATATTCATGACTCGGATGGGTACTCTCCCTTTTTAGACCACTGCCAGTGTCCGGACCACCAGAATGTTCTGGTCTATTTCACCTAGGCCCACCGGTTCAATAGCCACCTCCATACCTTCAAGGTTGTGGAAAGTTCCCACGAGCAGTGGGAGAATGGTCTCCTGACCAGGAGGGAGGATGAGGGATGCCCTTCCTGGCATTCGGATAATTCCCACAGACTGGTGTATCGGGACGCTCTTCTGTGTCCCACAAACATGGATCAGAAGTTGAAACGCTTTCTGAGTGGGTTTATGCGGGATGGTCTGTTTCCATTAGCTAGGCCCCCGTTTGGTGAACATAATCTGGTCTAACTCCCGCAGGATATTCATCCCTATTATCACATGTACTTCTTCTTTAAATGGCTCGGGGACCAACAGGATGCCTTTACTTCACACATGTTGTCCACATAATTGCACGTTAATCCACACGATCCCCATGACTGGGATCGCTTGCTAATTAGACGCCATCACCCGAATTAGCATCTCCCGCTCTGGCTTGGCTATCACCTGAAAATAACGATTGAAGTACGACTCGGGCATAGTCGTCACTTGCGATCCAGTATCCACCAAACAGTCCACTGGGATTCCTTCGAACTTGGCCCCACTACTGCAGGGGCTGGAAGTTTAACGGTGGCTCTGGATACCCCTGCAAATCACTCCGACACTCTCTAGCGAAGTGTTTTTCACCTCCACATTGCCAGCACTGTGCAACCTGACGTCCCTCTCTTCATCCGCGTGCGTTAGGTGCCCTTAACATTTAACCGGCTGGTCGCAGTGAAGGACGCTGGGGCCTTGGGTAGAATAGCTAAGGCTGGGGGACCGCTGGCGGGTGATATTGAGGATCTTGGTAACACGGCCAACCCACAATCGTTAAAGACGGGGGACCATAAGGGTTCAACGGACTAGCGTAGGGAGGTCCAGGTTCAGGAGCCCGATGGAAGGTCCGATAAGGGTCTGCTAGGACCGGGTATGTTATCTCAACGGCGGAGCCAGCTCACATCCTCATTTCCTTTTGTGTCAGCTTTTCTTTCATAATCGTCAAGGAACTCTGCGAGTCCTGCACAACCCTGAACAGAGTCTCTTCATTCCCTCCGCCCCCAACAGTCGTGACGGCCTGAGTACGAACCACTACGGAGGCACCGCTGTCTTCTTTGCTTCGGGCCACTGCTTCTGCTAATATTTGTCTGAAACTTAAGGCCAAATCCACTCTTACTTGCTCACACAGAATATGTCTCAGGGAAGTACTGTAGAGTCTCAGAATAAATTGTTCTCGTAGTATCTGGTCTACAGATCCCATGCCACCCACTCAGTCTGCGTCTTTCTTTTGTACCTCTGTAAGTACTTCTTGTAACGCTGTGGCAGGGCCGGCTTCAGGTTTTTGTGGGCCCTGGGCGAAAGAGTCTCAGTGGGCCGCTTTAGCACATGCCACGATTCATGATGCACAGATACCACAGAGAAATATATATATATATATATATATATATATATACATATATATATATATATATATATATATATATATAGTACAATGCAAAGATTTCACTTACTACATTACATGAGCGATATCTATTGTAAATTCTACAATAGCTCAGAAACCGGCAAATGCTCACAGCGCACAGTGCAGACCGGACAGTATAGTCCTCCATACAGTATAATGGACCCCATATAATGCTCCATACAGGATACTGACCCCCATAAAATGCTCCATACAGGATACTGGTCCCCATATAATGCTCCATACAGGATACTAGCCCCCATATAATGCCCCATACAGGATACTAACCCCCATATAACTCTCCATACAGCATACTGGTCCCCATATAAAGCTCCATACAGAATACTGGTCCCCATAAAATGCTCCATACAGGATACTGGTCTCCATATAATGCTCCATACACGATACTGGTCCCCATATAACGCTCCATACAGGATACTGGTCCCCATATAACGCTCCATACAGTATACTGGCCCCCATAAAATGCTCCATACAGGATACTAGTCAATATATAAAGCTCCATACAGGATACTGGTCTCCATATAACGCTCCATACAGGATACTGGTCCCCATATAACGCTCCATACAGGATACTGGTCCCCATATAACACTCCATACAGAATACTGGCCCCCATATAACGCTCCATACAGAATACTGGCCCCCATATAACGCTCCATGCAGGCTGTTCCCCCCTTATAAGGCCCCATGCAGGATGTCACCCCCCCTTTTAATGCCCTATGCAGGATGTCACCTCTCCCCTCTCCATATAATGTCCCATGCAGGATGTCACCTCTCCCCCCCATATAATGCCCCTTGCATGATGTCACTCCCCCCCTTTAATGCCCCATGCAGGATGTCAGACCACCCCCTCCCTTATAATGCCCCATGCAGTATGTCACACACCCACCCTCCTTATAATGCCCTATGCAGTATGTCACATACCCACCCTCCTTATAATGCCCCATGCAGGATGTCACCCCCCCTTATAATGCCCCATACAGGATGTCACCCCCCCTTATAATGCCCCATTTAGGATGTCACTTCCCCCCTCCCCCTCTTATAATGCCCCATGCAGGATGTCGCACCCCCCCTCACCTTATAATTAATGCCCCATGCAGGATATGTCACCCCCCCTTATAATTCCCCATGCAGGATGTCACCCCCCCCTTATAATGCCCCATGCAGGATGTCACTTCCCCCCTCCCCCTCTTATAATGCCCCATGCAGGATGTCGCACCCCCCCTCACCTTATAATTAATGCCCCATGCAGGATGTCACACACCCCCCCTCCCTTATAATGCCCCATGCAGGATGTCACACACCCCCCCACCATATAATGCCCCATGCCCCCATACATGAAAAAAAAAAAATCCAATACTCACCTCACTTCTTACCTGCTGCTGGCGGTGCTCCGGACTCCAGCGTCGCCCGCGTCTTCCCGCTCTGCACTGTGACAGGTCAGGAGAGAGCGCGCGCGGTGTAAAGACATCACCGCGCCCACTGACCTGAGACGTCACAGTCAGAGGACGCGGAAGACGCTGCGGAGGCACGGGGAGGGGTAAGTATTGTGCCGGCTGCCGGGGCCCTGAGC
This sequence comes from Phyllobates terribilis, assembly GCF_046119375.1. Lineage (NCBI taxonomy): Eukaryota > Metazoa > Chordata > Amphibia > Anura > Dendrobatidae > Phyllobates > Phyllobates terribilis. The sequence continues at coordinate 119,063,124 of NW_027362762.1, read as the reverse complement.
AAGTGTGGGGGGGGGTGGGCGCTGACACCGGCACCGCACAGCTCATGGGTCCCATAGCGCGGCGGGTGCCCAATGGTAGTGGGCCCCTCCGCCTGCTCAGGGCCCTGGCACTTGCCCGGGTGTGCCGGGTGCAGACGCAGGCCCTGCACTGTGGCATATTGGGAGACTCCCTCCCCTTGTAGCTGCAACCGATAGAAGAATTTTACCCAGAGATGCCCCGTACTAGCCGTTTCACCATATATTTCTTCCAGACACGTCACCATCCCTAAGGTGCTATATGTGGCTTCCAGTTGCAAGAAAACATTTCTGCATGCGTCAGAATATGATGCTGTGGGACTGGATTGAGAGAGTTAGGAGTATGTTACGGATGCATCCGATGACCACAGCTATGCAAGCCGAAATAGCTTTACTGGCCCTGGACTGTGATGCCCGAAAATCAGTGATGTACCGCCCTCCCCATGACCGGGATACTGTAGAAAAAGTGGTGCGGATACTGGAGGAGATGCACGGGGATCCCACCAATGTAGGAGAGCTGAGGATACGGCTGTTTCACCAAGTGCAGCAGGAGGGGGAGACTGTGACGCAGTATGTTAATGCCTTACAGAGGGTGCATGCCTATATCACTAGAAAAGATGACATGGGGAATTTGGGAATGGGCCCCCCTGACATGATCTTGAGGGACCAGTTTGTGGCAGGCCTCAGGGATGTACAGCTGAAGCAGGCCTTGCGGAAGCGCCTGCGCGCCAACCCACGTATGACTTTTCTAGAAGTGGGGGCGGAAACTCATGTGAGAGAGCAGGAGATGGGGGTGACGGCCCTGGCAGGGATGGTCCGCAGTAACGAGGTACCCACCCCGCCTGCAGCTGAACCCGAATGGGCTTGAGAGATGCGGAAGGAGATGTAGGAGAGGCGGGATGAATGGTCCAGTCTCAAGAATACCCCGGCCCCGACACCAGAGATACTCAGATCGATTGCCCCAGTTATGGAAAGAACAGAATTCAGGACCCCCCTTGCAGGAGAGTTCCGTAGAGAATTGAGGCAGCCCTATACAGACAGAAACACGACCTGCTGGAAGTGTGGAGGCACAGGACATTACGCCAGGGGCTGTGCCAGCCGAGGGCGGCCCCTGTCGCGGCAGCCGTTAAACTAGCATGCTCCGTGTTTGGGGGACACAACCCGGAGCCTGAGGAAGGGGAAAGAAGAAAAGGAAGTCCCAAGGACCTGGTTTCCACCAGCCCGACTGTCTGGGCCGAAATAAGCGGTCGGGCTGTTCACTACCTGATTGACACGGAATCCCAGGTGACTACGATGACAGAAACCTACTTCCAACAGTGATTTCCAGAGATAGCGCCGCCTGAATGGGGACCAGTAATTAGACTCACGGCAGCTAATCAATTACCCATTCCGGTCGCAGGGGTGGTGTGGATGAAGATCCGAGTATGTGGAAAAGATGTGGGGAAAAAAAGAGTCAACTTAGTCGCAGGGGGAAACGGAAGTGGACCCCCGGTGACCCTCGGAATGAATGTGCTGAAAGAGATCGGGCAAATCCTGATTAGTGAGCCGAGGGAGATTCCTCTAGACCAGTGGGACCCACGAACCCCCCAAAGGAGGGTCTTTCAACAACTAATCCGAGCTGCCCAGGCTCAGGAGACGTCGAGTGAAGGGAAGGTCCTGGGAAAAATAATAGTGCCAGCAGCTACGGCGCTCACCTTACCGCCCGGACAAACTGTGCTCACGTTACCCGCAGAGTATTTGTCCGGGTCCGAAGTACTGGTGAGAACAGATAACAACCCCCTGGCCCACCTGGAGAATGCAAAATTGGAGGCCCTGGAGCAGCGGTGGGTGGCCGGCATGGCCAGGTACCGGTATAAGATCGCCTACCGGCCTAAGGCAGAGAATGCTCATGCCGATGCCCTCTCCAGAGTTCTAAAAGGAAATATTCAGACTTTTTTTCTCCAGACAGATGAATTACATGTATTATTCCTTGTTATATAATTTTCTTAAGACAATAGTTTTGCACTTTTCGGATTTGTGGCTAAAGGGGCTATCCCAGGAATAATTTTTACGCTAAAATTCCTGACAGGGGATTAGTGTGTTAAGGTAATTTGCAGTGCTTATAGTATAAAAAGTACCCATAAAGGTTTGCTTCCCATGAGTACTGCAAGGGGTGGGTGATCAGCAGAATTGGTCTCCTTCACCTTCTGGCAGCTAACAATATAGCACCTATGTCTCCAGCAGAAGGAATCTTATCAGCTACACTACAATATACCTTGTAAAAAGTCATTTCTATTTGCAGTAAACAGGGGATCACTATGTCTAGAACTGTCTGCAGAGGAAGGGACGGAGCATGTGTGACCACCAGCATCAGCTCATAAGGTGGACATGCTACACACTTTCAACAGAAGGTGGTGCCTGAAGTAAATGTTATAAGTCTTCACTGGATTTTTTTTTCTAACACGTAAATTGCAAGCACTGTATACAATGAATGATATTTAAAGGGGTTTTCCCACGAACACAAAATCATTTTAAACAACAGATCTTGGAAGAATAATAATTTCCACAATTGGATGTGTTTAAAACAAATGTTCCTGTGCTGAGATAATCTTATAAATGTGCCTCTGCTGTGTACTGTGTAATGGCTGTGTCTGACCATACAGGAACATGGTCTGATCATACCACATCTCCTGGGCAGGGGAGAACGCAAAAGAGTATACAGATATTACAGCACGGGATCACAGCTTATACTTTTTGTGATCCCCTGCTGTAATATCTGTATACTCATTTGCTTCCTCCCCTGCTCAGGAGATGTGGTATGATCAGACCATGTTTCTGCACAATCAGACACAGCCATTACATAGTACACAGCATGGAAACATTTATAAGATTATCTCAGCACAGGAACATTTTATTTAAACACATTCAATTGTGAAAGTTATTATTATTCCAAGATCTATTGGTTAAAATCAACTTTTGTTCGTGGGAAAACCCTTTTAATGGTGGCACAATCCTTTTAAAATGACCATTTATTTTATCTACTAGCAGCCTTTGTGAAAATGAAGTGCTGGAGTGTAAATAATGTAATTGGGAGGAAATGTTAGCCCTTTCCTCTTGATTGTCAGTAAAGGAGTCGTCAGGGCTGCCACCAGGAATTTCAGGGCCACATACTGGCAAAATTTTCAGGCCCCCTTGAGACTCCACCCAGGCTCCACCCCAGCTACGCCTCCATCCCAACTCCGCCTCCACCCCAGCTCCACCTCCAACCCTCAAACCTTCCACAGTCCACCGCTCACTTTGGAAAAACTCCGCTTCTGCACCACGTCTTCACCAATCACACATTAATAGTTTCCATTTCCACCAGATCACATACATAGCCATCAGGATTTGTTTTGACCAAAAGATTTTTTAAGCCTGCCACCACGACAAGGTAGACTCTTTCGGCAGGGCCCTACTCTACTCTAACCTATTAAACATTTCTTATAATATCTAATACTCTTTTTATGCATATTTTTTCTTTATTTTTCTTTAAGGGAATCTGTCAAATAATTTTTTTTAAACTAATTGAAACCAGATTGTGATAATTTTTTTTATAACCTGTATTTCTGATTGCAGATTACTGTTTTTTTTTGTACATTTATGGAAGCTGCTCTCTTGCCTGTTTGGAGATTGGACTTAGACATCTATCTATCTATCTCTCTATCTATCTATCTATCTATCTATCTATCTATCTATCTATCTATTTATCTCACAAGACAATATAGGGGACTTTATTTCGTTCCTTGGGAGAGTTTTATATAGAGGTTCTCATGTTTAGTGACATGAAGATGTCATTGTGCAGGAAGGGGGAAGAGGTGAGCTGTGACACTACCTACTGTGAATGGTGGATTCTGTTATCTCTCATTGTAATCCTGGTTGTTATGATAATGCGGTAACTGCTGAAATGGGATCTCTTCTGGACGTGTCAATCTATTAGAAAAGTAATTTCTGTTTATTTGTTATTTTATGATATAAGGGGTGACAAACGTTAAAGCTTATTCTTTCCAAATGTTTAAACTATGATTAAAAGCAATGGCCATTTTCTGTTTTTTGTTGACTCATGTGTTTGAGATGATGATAAGGCACTTACTAATATGGCCTTTCTTGAATTTTGGCACCAAATATGAAATATGGGAAATAGTGCAGAATAGCCTATATTTCTAAGGGCTTTTTAATCATCTCACAAACACATTATTTAACAATAATCAGAAAGTGGTCAATGCCTTAACATAAAAGCTTCCTAACACATTACTAAACATTTCGCTAACTAAATCTACTTTTTATAAGAGTCATTTAGTTAAATCCTTTGGTCAATTATGTAAAGTGCAAATTATAGTGTTATTAGCCGGCCATCACGTACCTTTTTCCCCTCACCTACAGCTCTATCATGGATAAGAGGAAATCCTATTACCGGTCAGTTTTTGAATTTACTATACACAGTGGATACATCTGTATATAGTAATAAAATGTGTCATAGGTATGTGCTAGATGTTACTAAAAACAAAACAACAAAAAAACATGCTTCCTTAACCCCTTCACCCCCAGGCCATTTTCCGTTTTGCGCTTTACTTTTTTGCTCCCCTTCTCCCTGGAACCATAAATTTTTTTTCCTATCAATTTGGCTATGTGGGGTCATATTTTTTGCGGGACAAGTTGTACTTTTGAGCGACTCCATTGGTTTTACCATACCGTGTACTGGAAAATGGAAAAAAAATTCCAAGTGCGATGAAATTGCAAAAAAAGTGCAGTTCCACAGTTGTTTTTTTTTTTTTTTTACCATGTTCACTAAATGCTAAAACTAACCTGCCATAATGATTCTCCAGGTCATTACGAGTTCACAGATACCAAACATGTATAGGTTCATTTTTATTTAAGTGGTGAAAAAAAAATCCAAATTTTGTAAAAAAAAAAATGTCGCCATTTTCTGAGACCCGGGTAGGGCTTATTTTTTGCACGCCAAGCAAATGTTTTTGATGATATCATTTTGGGGTAGATATGATGTTTTGATCGCCCGTTATTTCATTTTATTGCAATGTTGCGGTGACCAAAAAAACGAAATTGTGGCATTTTTATTTTTTTTCTTGTTACACCGTTTACCAATTGAACTAATCCTTTTTACATATTGATAGATCGGGTGATTCTGAATGTGGCAATACCAAATATGTGCATATTTGATTTTTTTATTGTTTTATTTTGAATGGGACGAAAGAGGGGTGATTTTTATATCTTTACATTTTTTTTATATTTTTTAAAAGGTTTTTTATTACTTTTCACTTGCTTCAATAGTCTCCATGGGAGACTAGAAGCTGCGACCATCAGATCGCCTGTGTGTAGCAGAAATGCTCACTGGCTATGAGCAAAGACAAATGCAGGGGTCTCCTGCAGACCCCGGGTTGTCATGCCAACCCATCGGCGACCCACAGTCATGTGACAGGGGCACCGATGGGAGGGACTTATGACGTCCTTCCGCTGCGGCCATGTTAAATGCAGCTGTCAGAGATTGACGGCGGCATTTAACATGTTAACAGCCGTGGGTGGATCGCAGTTCCACCTGCAGCTGTTAAAGGCACATGACAGCTGATCAAATTAGCTGTCATGTCCCCGGAAAGCTGCAGTCTCATCGCCAGAGCCTGCACCAAAGGGAGAGACCCGATATGTGCCGTACATGTACGGCACATGTTGGAAATGGATTAATAGCCGGCCGTCACACACCTATTGGTTTCGTTCAACCCAAGACAGCACAACATGGTGGTGCTATCATGAATGTGAGGAAATCCAGTTACCGGTCCATATATTCTGGAGTGTATAATACATGCCTATGTGTGAGCACAGATGTTCTGGCTCCTACTTACCGCCATTGTCTGAGCTGATCTTTTAAAAAAAAAAAAAATCCGGCCTCCTCCACCCCTAAATAGCCGGCCATCACTCACCTTTTTCCCCTCACCTATGACAGCTCTGTCATGAATCAGAGGAAATCCTATTACCGGTCAGTTTTAAAAATTACTATACACAGTGGATCTGTATATAGTAACACTTTTAAGTGTCATAGGCATGTGGGAGATGTTACTTAAAAAAAAAAAAATCCAGCCTCCTCCACCCCTAAATAGCCGGCCAACACTCACCACTTGGTTTCTTCCAACCCAAGACAGCACAACATGGTGGTGCTGTCATGAATGTGAGGAAATCCAGTTACCGGTAGATAGACTTTAAAGTGTTTTTCACATGCCTATGAGTGGAAAGGAGCGCAGATGTTCTGGCGCCACCACTTACAACCATCGGCTGTGTTGGTCTTCTGCTGTCTTCTTGTCGGGTCCCTCAACATCTCCACTGACAGGTGTCTTCACTGTCAGTCTTGTCCTCATCTCTCATGAATTCTTGGGAAGATGTTGTGCTTCGGTCCTGTGCCAATTGTAGGTGTTATTAGACGTTCCAGTTCTTCGATGCCTGGGTCCACTCTTTTACACATCAGTAGATCTTTTTTCAGGAGCTCAGGAGGACAACTCGCTCTGGTGACATTAGAGCTGGTGTCTAGAGGATTCACCAGGTGACAAACGATAAACCTCTGAACATGGCCGTAGAGTTAACTGGTAAAGGTCCCTTTTCAGCCTCTGCTCTCTCCATGTTGTTAAGGTTGAATTTTCTGGCACGGCGTTGAGGTATAGGTGGCTGTAAGAGAGAAATAAAAATAAATTATGATGTTCTGATGATCAGACGATACGTCCTAATGGCATCCTAGCATGTAACTTACATGATATTATATATTTTGTGCTTTTCTCTCCCCATTATGCACACAAATCTCTGAAGGTTCACAAGCATATTTGGATTTACAATGAAGTGGCAGAATCATAGGGATATCATGCCCTATTAGTACTGCAGATGCGAACACTGAGAATTAAAGGCACTTGTCCGAGAATTCTGTATTGACCCCCTCACTTAAAGGGTTATCCACTGCTCGGACAATGCCTTTTCAGTCCCTAAGTGTCCCCTCAGTAAAATAACACTTACGGTATAGTCACTACTAGCAGTGGCTGCACTCACTTCCTCCGAAAGTCAATTATGTCCATAGGAGAGGAGAGTGAAGCCAGCGCTGATTGGCTGCAGGGATTGCATGACATAACAATGCCTCATGAGCCGCAGGAGAGCCAGTGCTGACACTGCTGGAACGGCACCGGCAACAGAGGGGAGTATAAGTGTTATTATTTTACTGGGGGGAAACATAGGGATTAAGAAAGGTTTGTCTGAGGTAGTGGACGACCCCTATGAGTACAATAAAACATTATAAAACAAAAACATGATAAAAACACATCACACAAGCACAGCGCACAACTTACACAGCACAGTCACACATCACAATAGCACAGCACACACATGCACAGTCCACATATTACACAAGCACAAGACATGCACTTGACACGTACATCAGACAAGCCCAAATACACAGGTTATACACACATCAGTAAATCATGTCAATCACATTGGTATAAATACTTTCCACATCCAGCACTGACCTCCAACAAGATCAAACCAAACAGAAGAAAAAGTCCTCCCCGATCATTAACACTTGCATCTTTTTTGGTCAAACCTCAGAGTTTGTGAAGGCCCCCTCCTCACTATGCCTGTGTGTAACTACACTGGCTGCACAGGCTATATGTCCACACTACTGCTGAATGGCATCCACACCTTCCTCTGCAGCCCCTGGGCACATCCCTCTTCATCTACCTCCTAACATTAGGTAGCATATATTGTCTATAAAATGTGTCCAGAATGTAGAATGTTTGTGTATATACTTACTACAGGGATGTGTGGTGGGGGCATCCGAAGGGCTTCCACAGAGTCCCAGTCAATATGCTGGAACAAGTGATGACCTCTGATGTTTCCATGGACTCCTAAGCGCTTGGCAGAATCTCTCTGGAGGAGCTGAAATAGAGAAACATCATTAGAAACATCATTTAGCGAAGACCTAAACAAGAAGATTGCACATGGAGGCTTCTAGGTGTGAAAAGATGCCTTCCGTACATCTGCTACCAGACTGATACTGTAAAGGGAAACTCTCACCCTTATTATTCATTAGGTCAGTAAAATTTTGTCCCTTAAAGGGGATATCCGGGATATTGTGAAAAACAAAGACAGGCAGGTGGCCGGCACTGCTCTTTCCCAGTACAAGCGATTGAGCTGCCTCTGCTGATGTCACGTCGACAGAGCGATGGCTTCTTTTCCGCCCTGCTCTCTTGATGGAGCATGACTTCTGACATCATTCTGATTGACAGCCTTATTCCCGCTGCCTAACTGGAGGAGCCGACTGTGAATCAGAATGACGGCAGAAGTTACGCTCCGTCAATAGAGCATGCCGGAAAAGAAGCCGCTACTCTGTCAACATGACAACGGCAGAGACAGTTGAATCGCCGGCAGGAGCAATCTGTGCCGGCAATGAATGGTGTCAGGCACAACAGGCAGATAGGTGACAACTCCCTGCCTGTTAGTCCTTAGCTACATTTTTTGTTCTCACTACGTCCACGATATCCCCTATAATGGTGCAGTCTGGGGTGTAGTAGAGGGGGGAAGTCTTGCTGTAGGAGGTTTTCATGTAATATGGTATAAAATACAGTGGTGTCTTATTAAAGTGCCATACTCACCTTTTTGATGAGGTCTTCAGCGCTGGAGGATAATTGATTAAATAGTGCAGGATGGTAATTGCACTTACTGGTAATCATTTTATTTAAGATGATCCCAAATGAATACCAGTCCACTCCAGCGCCATACTCCTCCTCAGCCAGCATCTGCCAAAGAGGAGAGAACAGTTACTGCACAGAAAATACTAAGGAGCCAACATTGTGGACTGACCAGACTTGATGACCGGACGCTACTATTTAGAGGGGACATTCACCACTATGTAAGAGATGGGGTAACACTTTCCCTGGTCTTGTATTGTCCATGTTCCTAATCTCTCCGCCTCTCCATTGTCTGTGATGTAAAATTATTACTATCATTGCATCAGTAAAAAGAGGAAAATTCTCTTCTTCTCACCTCAGGAGCCACAAATTCCTTGGTCCCAGCATATTCGGTGGCTGTGCGGTCTCCAAGCATGTTCTCAAGTGCGAGACCGAAATCTGTGATCTTAACATGGCCCGACTCAGCCACCAGGATGTTCTCGGGCTTGAGGTCTCTGTGGACGATGCACTTAGAATGGAGATACTGGATGCCACACACAAGCTCCGAGGCATAGAATCTGGCACAAAAGAAAATGGAAAGATGTAATGTGAGGAGACCCTTAGAAATCCACACTAATCTATAGACTGACAAGTGAATGTTATATCTTATTACCTTGCACTGGGGATGTTAAGCCACCCCTTCATCTGTAGGAAGTGGTGGAAGTCCCCGCACCTCATGTATTCCAGACCAAGTAGCATAAACATCTGTGTCATGGAAGAAACACAGCAAAGAGAAGATATAAATACTGAATCATCCTAACATCTACACATTTACTATACAGAATACATTAGCGGCTTCTCTAATGCTTGAAGGGATATTCCAGCTTTAGCAAGAAAAAAATATTATTTTTTTAAAGAGAATCTGACTGCTCCTCCATGTCCCCCAAACCACCACCATGTATTTATTCTTATGATAATACCCTTCCTAACAAGCCCTTTGTACTGAATATTTGATTTTAGTGAATGACAAAAAATTATTTTATAAATTTTGTTTGCAATATGCCAATTAGCATCAGACTAGTCAACACGGTGTTGGCTTCACCAGACTAGTCGTCCCACCAAATATACAAAGGTCTTGTTATAAAGTGGTATAACTACAGAAAAGCAAATCAGACAAAATCCAAGGACAGGTGGCGGTGGGTAGTAGAGGGGCCTGAGATATGAGCGGTAAGATGAGGATTTTTTAACCTTTGAATGGCCATTTTATGATTAAAAAAAATGTGACATTTTGTTGAATGCAAGCAGAAGTGAATTACAAAAAAATCACCATTTTGGCAAATTTGGATTTTTGAAAAATTTTAGTAAAATTTGAATTTATTCGCTCACCTTTAGTATTAACAAAATAATAAATGCATGGTGGTTTGGAGGGCATGGGGACCTGTCAGGTTTTCCTTAAAGAGGTTTTCCAGTACTATTTTTTTTACTATGGGTCTAAGAACTAACAGTCAGGTAGTTGCTAAATACATGGCTTTTCTACCCGGCGCCTGCTCTGTCGACGAGGCATGATTGCTGGCTTCATGCTGATTGACAGCCAGTTTCCTGCAGTTACACAGTGAGGAGCCGGCTGTCAATCAGCATGACATCAGCAGTCACACCCCATCAACAGAGCAAAGTAGAAGAGAAGCCACTGCTCTGTTGATGTGATGTCAGTGGAGGCCGCAGAATCACTGGCAGGAGCGGTCTGTGACTGCTCTAAGCCGGCAGAGATCAGCGCCAGGCACAAAAGGCAGGTAATTAACAATCACCTGCCTGTCAGCTCTTAGGCCCATAGCCAAAAAAAATAATTAGTCATGGATAAACCCATTAATGATTAGTTATACAATTCTCCACTTTGCTTTTTATATCCATTCCTCAAACTTTCTAAGATCTCTGCTTTCAGTCACTGTGTAGGAACCTACATTGTTCGCCTCCAGTGGCTACAAACCCTCTCCTGATCATGTAGTGGACACACAGGTCACTTTACAAGAAACAGATCCAGTAACTGTCCTGCAATGAGCCGTGCGCCTGAGCGTCCATCACATGATCAGGAAAGGGTTCTCACACATTGGAGGCAAACAATGGAGCTTACTAACTGACTGCAAGCAGAGATCTTAGAGACGGCGATGAATTGATATAGAAAGTACATTATGTGTAGAATCCATGACCCTGTGTCCGGTACTGCAGCGCATTCCCATTCTCAGTGCCAGACAATTTGCTCACACATGGCCGGCGTTGTCAGGTAGTGCAGTGAATCGGCCAGAGTAACCCAGTAAGTGCTGCTGCCCTCCTGATCTGCTGATTTCCTATGGGGATAGTAATAAAGTAGAAGTCAGTATTATACCTTGGTCTGGAATGCAAAGTCTGCGTGGACGAGGAAGGGGCTCCCAGATGCCAGCTGTAACACTCAGTGCTCCACCATCACATCCACCTCATCGCCAGTAGAGAGCAGGGATCTCTTGCTGATGATCTTCACAGCATACTTCTGGTGGTTAGAAGCATCCTCCGCCAGGACAACCTTCCCATAACTCCCCTGCCCGAGCACATGATGGAATATTAATCTCTGCCTGATGTTATCTGAGATTGTGCTACTAGAGCAGGTCGGCCGAACACCGCTGTCCTCTACTAGGGTGAAGAATTACAGAACAGGAGACATTTACAAGGATGTTCCCATCTTAGGCATTTCTGACATTTCATTTATTTGGCTCTTTCTATAACCCTCATGGACATTAATGAAGAGGGCCACATGCACACGCGGCCTCCTCACGTTTGAAGTGTATGGAGAATGTCAGGAGTTGACTTTTGGGAGCCTAAGGCAAGAGACGGTACTTATGGCTTATTCTGGGAATGGGAGAATCCCTTTTGCATTTCACAAAGTGTTCAAAGTATTTTCAGAAAGTGGATTCCTAGGTTTACAATATGAATGTCCTATCGTTAGAATAGGCCATTAATAACAGATCGTGGGAGGTCCGACTCTTATCACCTCCACCATCAGCTCTTCTCCTGGTTTCCTCTGTCTAGATAGTAGTGACTGTGGTATTTCAGTGTCCCATTCACTTCAATGGAACAATGTTGCAAAATCCATCAGTTGCTGTAGTATGTAGCCAGCCTGCAGGTAAGCGGGGCAGAAGAGGATGCAGCACTTACTAAGTTCTGAGGCCCCTTAAAAAAGTCATGAAGGTGTTACTGGGAGTTGGTTGGAAATATCCCTTTTAATGTCTCTTGTTATCAAGTAAGGATAAGCACCTTAAATGGAACCTCTCATGTGCAAAACCACTATTTACCAGCAGATATAAGGTTAATCTGCAGATTAACCTTATATAACCCCGGCAGACTGATTGGCAGCTTTCTCTTCACATACACGCGGCACATACACGCTGCAGAGAGAGCTGTCAATCAAAATGCAGAGCAGTGATTACAGCCCCCGCCCACAGTATAGTCAGTGATGACCGCTCCGTGCACGCCCCAGGGACTGAGACGAGTCGCTCCTGGGAGGATGTAAAGTCATCTCCTCCTGGTAGCCGTGCTGTCATTTAGGCAGCTGGCCAGGATTATAATGCTGCTTACCTGCATATAAACTCCATATCTGCTGACAAATAGCATTTTTGCACATGACAAGTTCTGTTTAAAGGGGTTGTCCTGGCTGTCAGGATTCACTGGCGCCAAAAGTGGGCAGAAACGTGACTGAAAGTGTGTAATTTGTATACATGCAGTCACGTGACGACTAGAGGGCCGCGGCCTCGCTCAATACAAGTGAATAGACAAAGGCTGATCATGTCTAGACGGAATGTGGCCGGGAGTATGCAAATCACATAATTGCACCCACTCCTGGCGCCGGCACAGGAGAAATCTGATAGCGCTACTGTGCGCACTGTGAGGTTCACAAGTCCGCAATCATATACAGTGACTGCAGACTTTAGCTCCAAGCTTAGAGAACCCCTTTAAAGTTCAGAACCTAGAAAACCCTTTAACCCCTTACTCACATGTATGTCACATGACTGTTGAGCATGTAAAAGTCAGATCCTTCAAATGTGACATTATTTCTCTCATTTGATGAATACCGTAAAAGAAAAAAAAACACCTGGGTTGCTGTTTTTCATTCATCCCACATACCCCCAAAAATGTAACAAATGTTGTTTGTATCCCAAAAGTGGTACCAACAAAAACTAAAGCTCAGCAAGAAACAAGTTATGGATCTTACATAATAATAATAACACAAACTAAATAAAAAAAAGGTTTTAATGTTTTAAAGGGAACCTGTCACATCCCAAAGCACTATTTAACTTCAGATATCGGGTTAATCTGCCAGGTAATAGCGTTCTGATGCCGTGCAGCCACTGATTTGAAATCAGGCTATCGGGGGTGAAATAATTGTATTCCTCCCGTCAGTCTCCGGCTTTCAGTCATAGAGGCGCGGCCAGGGCGGCATCAGTCACCACGCAGTACATAGTGACCTGCGGCAGTAACCACACCACAGCACTGACTGACAGCCGGCTCAGCAGAGCATCAGTACAGAGCTGGCTGTCAGTCAGTACCGGGGAGTGGTTGCAGCTGTCACTCATTGTGTACTAAGCAGTAACTAAAGCCACATCGGCCGCCTCTGTGACTGAAAACCGGAGTCTGCCGAGAGGAATAATCTTCCCTTCCTTCTGGTAGCTGAGGTTCTCAGTACGGCGGTCGCATGGCTTTAGAAAGTTATTAACCTGCTGATTAGCCCCATATCAGCCGGTTAATAGTGTGGCACCCCAGGGGTCTGGTTTCCACAGTAATAGCAGTATTACGTCTGTGAGCAGGTGGGAGGTCTCCTGGGCAGGAATCCTAAGCATGCCACACCTCCTGCCCAGTCCTGGGAGGGGAAGAACTTCCCCTATATAAACTGGGGCTGAGGCAGGGTTAGAGAGAGGAGTTCCAGACAGAGACGGAGTCTGGTCTGGACACGCAGAAACAGGGAAAGATAGACCTCAGGAGCTCTGTAGGAGCCAAGGAGAAGCGCCAAGGGCTGGAGCTGTGCAGAGCTCGCCCTGGGAGAAGGTACTAAAACCGGACACAGGAGTCCAAGGCTGTGGGGACTAAGATATACCCAGCAGCAGAATCCATCCGGCAGGGGATTCCAGGTCCTCTGGCCATAAAAGCCCGGAGGCTCAGTCACAACGAAGGGACCAGCACCGCCATCCCGGAGCGGAGGCTAACAGGAGGCCCCAGGTCACCAGCCATACGGGTGAGCACCACACGGTATACCCAGGGACGTGGGCTACTTGAAACCGCCGAAAGCAGGGTAGCCAGGAAGGGTACAGACTAACGGGAAGGCCTACAACTCCACCTGGCCAGGGGAACTCCGGCTTACTCGCAGACTAACCAGGCCCCAACTACTAGCCAGTACTCCCGGGGGAATTTGCCTTGTACCATCAGTAAAGACCCTGAACTGTACCCTCGCGTCTCCGTGCTTCCTTGTCGCACCATTAGTGCTGGGACATCCACACCATCACTCCCAACATCAACCTCATCCTCTGCCCTGAGGCCATACCCCTCCCGTTGGGGGTTATACCATCCACGCTGCACATCCGTACCACCGGCCTCAGAGGACTGCCCTGCAGCGGCGGCTTCATAGCCGCATTCAAGGGGTGGCGTAGTCGGACACTAATACCATCATACCAGTAACTGCCACTTAGTTTGACCACCCTGGGCACGGACCGGGTCACCGCCACACGAAGACTACTACCCCCATCGGATCCGGCTCCGGGTATTCCCCGCGCGCACGCGCGCCGCACTACAGCACTGGCCCAAGGGGCGCGTCAACTTTGGCGTAGTCGGCAGGATTACGTGCCCGCAACCACCGGGTACTGCGTGCCTGAAAAAAGAAACTTTTATACTTACCTGTGGTGAAGTTTCCCGCCGTCCGGAGTCGTTTCCCGCCATCTGGAGCCGATTCCCGCCATCCGACGCCATCTTCTGCCTTCTTCCCGCCATCCGTGGAGTTTTCCCGCCGTTTGACGCCATCTTGAGGGCGCCGCGCGGGAAGAAGAGGGGCGTGGACTCCGAAAGTCCGCGAGAACTGAAGCCCCGCCTCACGTCCGGACGTTGCGTAAGGTCCTGGAAGGAGCCCAGCAGACGCCGACGTCACAGGAGCGCGACGGAAGGTCCTCAACCCTGACGATCCACTGCGGAGCCGCGGCCTACGGAAGAGGATCATCGCAAGGTAGGCCACGGTCCACTAGGGGGGAGGAGGATGTCGGATACGGAGGAGAGCTTCACCGCCACAGCCGCCGCCAGCGCCACCGCTGCTGCGGTCATGCCTTTCACCATGCCCTATATCCCGGGGGCAGCCTGGCTACCCCAGTACTCAGGGGAGTCACATACCCTAAATGACTTCAGAGAAAGGCTGGATAGCCTCTTCCAGGTGTATCCCCTCACGGAGGCGCAAAAAGTGAGCATCCTGGTGGCCCAATTAATTGGGGCAGCCCAAAGGGAGGTAAAGTCCTGGCCACCTGGGAGGAAGAGGACTGTCAGAGACATACTAACCCGGCTGAAAGACACATTTGACACCCGCACCTCAGCCGAAATAAAACTAAGATTTTATGGGTGCAAACAACGGGCACATGAGAGTATAAGAGACTATGCTCTAAACCTACAAGAGGCCCTGAGAGCCATTAAGCAGGCAGACCCTGACAGCGTGGGAAATGAAGATAAGCTGTTGACTGAACAATTCATTGAGGGTCTACTGTGCAATGCCCACCGAACCCAGTTGCGGGCAATGGCCTTACAGGACCCTGACCTGGACTTTGCACAGTTCAAGGACAGAGCCATCCGGGTGCTCCGAGACCCGGCACCAGGTGGCGCTGTGACCCACAGGCGCCCTGCTATCACTTATCACCAGGAGACGGCGCCCTTGTCTGCAGGGCCTGTGGGAGCTGATGCGCAGGCTTTAAACAGTGACCCGGCTACAGACCTGCACCATCAGGTCCAAGAGCTAACTAAAAGCGTTGCCGCGCTAACCCGAACTGTGCAGTCTTTACAGGTTTCTACTGCAGGGAAGATCGAGCTGGCATCCGGACCGGAGGACATCCCGTGGCGCCGACCAAGGAGGACCCCACCGGCCAGAGGAAGACCCAGCGATCGATACAACGAGGACCTATTTGCCGCCGCTGCAATCAACCCGGACATGTGGCAAGGTACTGTCATTTAAACGGGCACAACCTGGGGTAGAGGGCCAACCCCCAGGCATAAGACCATCAGGCCCATCAAACTTTCATGATAAATACGTAGGGGGACGTCCAATCTTGCCTGTGGTACTGGATGGCATTCCTATGAGTGCCCTACTAGACACTGGGTCACAGGTCACCACCATTCCGTACGTGCTCTTCAAGCAGCACTGGAATGATTCGGACATAACCCGCTACCCAGACGACGACCTGAGCATCATCGCCAGCAATGGTCAGCCCGTGCCGCAGGTGGGATTCAAGGAGGTGACCATTAAAATCGGTAAAGTCGAACTGGCGGCACAAGGACTGATTATAGTGGACATAGACCGTCATGAGAGTCACCCTAGAATCACCCTGGGAACCAATGTAATTGAAAATTGTCTTGCAAAGGTGATTCTCATTTTACAGCAGGTTGCCAAGAACGCCAGTTCCAGCCAGCAGCGTGTGCTCCAAAAAGAGATCCGGGCACTGATGAAGCGGCAACAGGTGGAACTATCTGGTGGTGAGATAGGTAGCGTGAGAATGTGTGACCCGTTCCCTATTGCCATGCCCCCAAAAAGTGAGATGATGATTTGGTGCCGGGCAGCTATTGGTCTAAGAGGTAGAGACTACCAAGCAATGGTAGAACCCGTCTACTCAGACAGTAGGCCCACCATTTTGACAGCACGGGGGGTGGTCGATGTACGCCATGGGAGGGTGCCCGTTCGCATCATAAATATCGGTGAGAGAGAAGTACACCTGCCCCGGTATGCCACGCTAGCTAAATTGTTCACCATGAACCAGAATTCTGTACAGGCCGTGGAACCCTTGCCTCCATCTCAACCAGAGGAAGGTAACGGCTCTAAGAAACCAGTGGGGGACTGGTGTCAGCAACTACATCTGGGTACCGACTCCACTCCCTCACACCAGAAACAAGGAGTCTATCGGGTGGTTCAAGAGTACGAGAGAGTGTTTAGTAAACACCCGTTAGACTTCGGGCGAGTAAAGGGGGTAGAACACCACATCCCCACGGGAGACCATCCTCCCATAAAGGAGAGATACCGACCCGTACCCCCTGCACACTACCAACACGCCAAGGGGATGCTTAGAGACATGAAGGAGGCTGGGGTAATCAGAGACAGCTGTAGCCCCTGGGCAGCTCCACTAGTCTTAGTGAAAAAGAAGGACAACACTATGAGAATGTGTGTAGACTACAGGAAGGTCAACCGTATCACACACAAAGATGCGTACCCGTTACCAAGGATAGAAGAGTCCTTAGCTGCATTAAAATCTGCTAACTTCTTCTCTACTTTGGATCTCACTAGCGGGTACTGGCAGGTTCCTGTAGCAGAGGCAGACCGGGAGAAGACCGCATTCACCACCCCGATGGGTCTCAGCGAATTTAACTGTATGCCGTTCGGGCTCTGCAACGCACCAGGAACCTTCCAACGGTTGATGGAATGCTGTCTGGGACACCGGAACTTCGAGACGGTCCTGTTATACCTGGACGATGTCATCGTCTATTCCAAGACCTACAAGGGTCACCTGAAACACCTGGCGGAAGTGTTTGAAGCTCTGGCAAACTACGGCCTAAAGGTGAAACCCTCCAAGTGTCACCTCCTGAAACCAAAGGTGCAATACCTGGGACACGTGGTGAGTGCTGACGGAGTGGCTCCCGACCCTGATAAGATCACCGTAATTAAGGACTGGCCAAGACCCTCCAGCATAAAGGAAGTGCGGCAGTTCCTCGGGTTGGTAGGCTACTACCGAAGATTCATTCCCGGTTTCACCAAAATGGCAGCCCCTATGCAGGACCTCCTGATAGGTCAATCTCGGAAAGCCAAAAACCAGAAGCCGACCTTCAGGTGGGAAAAGCTGGAAGAGGAGTCCTTCTGCCAGCTGAAGATGGCCCTCACGGGGGATGAAATCCTGGCATATCCAGACTACAGCCAGCCCTTTATCCTCCACACGGACGCAAGCAACATCGGGCTAGGAGCCGTACTGTCCCAGATCCAGCAGGGGAAAGAACGGGTAATCGCTTACGCCAGCCGAAAGCTACGGCCCACGGAGAGGAACCCTGAGAATTATAGCTCATTTAAGCTGGAGTTCCTGGCAGTAGTGTGGGCAGTGACCGAACGTTTCAAGCATTACCTTGCCTCCTCCAAATTCATCGTGTACACGGATAACAACCCGTTGACACACCTGGACACTGCAAGGCTCGGTGCTCTGGAACAGAGATGGATGGCTCGCCTGTCCAACTTTGAATTCACCATCAAATACCGGGCAGGATGCTCAAATGCCAACGCGGATGCCCTGTCTAGAATGCCGAACTTACCGGACGTAGGGGAAGATCCAGAAGATCTGGAAGAAGTTGAGCTCCCTGCGTTCCACCGTCATGGGATTACCCTGTATTCCAGCCGTGTGAAGGACAGGCGCTCCGCGACGTTCAATCCCTTGCCCCACTACAACTGGGCGGAGACGCAAGACAGTGATCCCGCAGTCCGTCTGGTGAAGGAAATGCTGACCCAAGCCGATGCCAGTCTGGACCCAGACGCCCCAGAGGAGACTAAGCAACTGTGGAAGGAGAAAAGTAGGCTGTTCCTCTACAGGGAGAAGTTGTGCCGGAGAATGGTTAACTCTCGAACACATGAGTTGACCTGGCAGGTAGTGGTCCCCAGACGAGACGCGGCTATGATTCTGGAGGTGTACCACAACGGAGCAGGACATTTCGGGTGGAAGAAGCTGGAGTTCTTGTTGCGTGAATGGTTCTACTGGGTAGGCATGAGAGGAGCCATCGAGAGGTGGTGCAGAGACTGTGGACCGTGCCACCTAAGAAGGAAGGACCGTGCCAGCCAGAAGACCCCCTTGCAGCCCATCATCACCCGACAGCCACTGGAACTGGTAGCCCTGGACCATGTGAAACTGGCTCCAAGCAGATCTGGGTATGTCTACGCCCTCACAATCGTAGATCATTACTCCCGGTTCCTGGTGGTGGTCCCGGTCAAGGACTTAACGGCTCAAACAGCAGCTAGAGCCTTCCAGCAGCACTTCTGCCGTCCACACGGGTACCCGGACCAAGTGCTGACAGACCAAGGGCCAGCCTTCGAAGCGGAAGTCTTCCAGGAGTTCTGCAACCTGTATGGCTGCACGAAGATAAGAACAACGCCCTATCACCCTCAAACCAATGGACTCTGCGAGAAGATGAACCAGGTGGTGATGGACCTCCTGAAAACATTACGCCTGGAAGAACGCAGTATGTGGCCTGAGAAGCTGCCTGATCTGGTGGACCTATACAACCACATCCCTGTAGGTTCTACCAACTGTACCCCGGCTTACCTAATGAGAGCGAGACCTGGTAAGCTGCCTATCGACCTGGATATGGGAGTCCTGACGCCCGAGGACACCTCGCCAGAGGCAGACTGGGATACAGAACGGCAGCAGCAGTATCGGAAAGTACAGGAGAGCGTCGAGCGAAATCTGTCTCAAGCTAGAGAAAGGCAAGAGAGGGCTTATAATCAGTATGCTCCCGCTGTTCCCCTGATACCTGGAGAGCAGGTCTTGAAGAGGAAAAGACGGCTCCACAAGTTGGACGACCAGTGGGAGAAGGACCCGTACACCGTACTGCCATCAAGCCATGAGAGCCCAAAGATGTGCGTGATCAGTAAGGATGTAGGAGAAACCACAGGGACCACCTGAAGAAGTGTCCCGAGCAGCTGCAAAACCCTGAAGAAGAAGATCAAGAAAACCCTCGACCCGCAGAGGAAAGGGAAGAAATGATCAGGACTGTACTCGGAGACTTCCCCCGGTCTTGGACACAAGTAAATGGCGCTGTCGTGGTACCCGTCCTCACCTTTCTCCAGCCAGCCCCGCAAGTGCCTACAGAGGAACCGGTAGAGCTGGAAGAGCAGCCGGCCCAAGAGGCAGAAGAGTCCACACCAGCAGTACAGGAGGATCAACCCTCTGCTAGTAGTGAGCCTGCCGTGCCCCTAGTGAGCCAAAGAGTGCGCAGAAAGCTGCCCAGCCTGCCCATAACACCTCCTACACCCTGTAGTGCAGGACCAGTGAGTGAGCTCCGTAGGTCCACTAGGGTTACCAGAGGCCAGATGCCCGTACGTTGGAGAATCTAAGTTGGCTAGTTGCTTTAACTATTTTATGTTTACCTGTTTTGTTGTAGCCGTTGCTAATTATGTTTTTCAGTTACAGGTTTCTTTATATGAACTGACAGGTTATGGACAGTGAGTAACCGGAACTCTGTTGTAAATATGTTTGGAGCGTAACCCAGGAATGAACTACAGACTGTTAAAGACTCGGGGCAGGACAGACCCCTACCTGGTTACGGCTCCCTGTTCTTTGGTGAAATGGACACCCTTATTGCTTTCCGGTTACGGACACGCCGTGACCATCTCATGTATTTAATTGTTATTGTATATACCCTGTTATGTTTTCAAAAATATGTTTAGTCCGGGAGTACTAAATTTCACTAGGGTGGAATGTGGCACCCCAGGGGTCTGGTTTCCACAGTAATAGCAGTATTACGTCTGTGAGCAGGTGGGAGGTCTCCTGGGCAGGAATCCTAAGCATGCCACACCTCCTGCCCAGTCCTGGGAGGGGAAGAACTTCCCCTATATAAACTGGGGCTGAGGCAGGGTTAGAGAGAGGAGTTCCAGACAGAGACGGAGTCTGGTCTGGACACGCAGAAACAGGGACAGATAGACCTCAGGAGCTCTGTAGGAGCCAAGGAGAAGCGCCAGGGGCTGGAGCTGTGCAGAGCTCGCCCTGGGAGAAGGTACTAAAACCGGACACAGGAGTCCGAGGCTGTGGGGACTAAGATATACCCAGCAGCAGAATCCATCCGGCAGGGGATTCCAGGTCCTCTGGCCATAAAAGCCCGGAGGCTCAGTCACAACGAAGGGACCAGCACCGCCATCCCGGAGCGGAGGCTAACAGGAGGCCCCAGGTCACCAGCCATACGGGTGAGCACCACACGGTATACCCAGGGACGTGGGCTACTTGAAACCACCGAAAGCAGGGTAGCCAGGAAGGGTACAGACTAACGGGAAGGCCTACAACTCCACCTGGCCAGGGGAACTCCGGCTTACTCGCAGACTAACCAGGCCCCAACTACTAGCCAGTACTCCCGGGGGAATTTGCCTTGTACCATCAGTAAAGACCCTGAACTGTACCCTCGCGTCTCCGTGCTTCCTTGTCGCACCATTAGTGCTGGGACATCCACACCATCACTCCCAACATCAACCTCATCCTCTGCCCTGAGGCCATACCCCTCCCGTTGGGGGTTATACCATCCACGCTGCACATCCGTACCACCGGCCTCAGCGGACTGCCCTGCAGCGGCGGCTTCATAGCCGCATTCAACGGGTGGCGTAGTCGGACACTAATACCATCATACCAGTAACTGCCACTTAGTTTGACCACCCTGGGCACGGACCGGGTCACCGCCACACGAAGACTACTACCCCCATTGGATCCGGCTCCGGGTATTCCCCGCGCACGCGCGCCGCACTACAGCACTGGCCCAAGGGGGCGCGTCAATAGCATTTTGGGATGTGAGAGGTTCACTTTAAAAGCAATAAAATAAAAAAAGTCCATATAAGTTTGGTATCAGTGTAATTGTAGTGACCCGTAGAATTAAGTCACAAGCTCATTGCACTGTAAAAGCGAAACCTCAGCAACAACAGTGGTTGTTTTTCCTGTTTGCAGCACATTATATGGTTAATTTAAAGGCGCAATTCAAAGCTATAACTCGTCTTGTAAATAAAAAAAGCCCTAATACGGCTATGGCAATGAAAAAACTAATAGGTTATGGCTCTTTAACTATGGGGAAGAAACACTGACTGCAGCAGTAAGGTGTTAAAGGGAGCGTGTCATGTGATCCATTGTGCCCAAACTGCAGGCAGCGTGAATCAGAGCCGGCTGCACAATTGCAGTCAGGAATATTTTCCTCTGAAATGCTCCAGTATTTCAGAGAACATACAGTTTGAAGACGCTGCTGGGATCATAGGATGTGACGTGACCAGTCCGGTGCTGCCACCCAGTCGGCTTCTCCCAGTGCCGCTCCAGGTGATTGACAGGTCTCTCACCATTGAGGAGAGCAGTGCGGGATGGACACTTTATCACTGCGACCAAGTTTGTTTCCCCATAGTTCAAGAGCCATAATGTTTATATTTTTTCATTGACAGCCATATTAGGCCTTGTTTTTTTACGAGACAAGTTATAGCTTTAAATTGCACCATTCAGTTCGCCATATAATGGACTAAAAAGCAGAACATTTTTTTTATTTAAGATAAAATGGTTACAATTTTTTAATTTTGCTGTTGTTGCCAAGGCTTTGTTTTTACAGTGAAATGACCTGACCAGGTTACCGTTAATTACTAGTTTGTATTCAGTAATAATTTAAAGGGGTATTCCCATCTCCAAGATCCTATCCCAATATGTAGTAGGTGTAATAATAATAATATTAACATGAACAAAGAAAGTTAAAGCCGACACCAAAAACCTGTGTGTTTCCTTACACAATTGTATTTAGACAGAGCAATCAGGCCTAGAGATACCGGGTGCACACCTGATAAAGTCCATGAACATTTCAAAAACAGAAAAACAGAGTGGCATTCTCCGGTCCTATTAAAATCCAATGTTTTTATTCAATACATTGTATTAAAACTGGCTGCAGGGGAGAGTGAAGCACATGGGATGGACGACAGCCATTTCGCTCCTTTCTGCGCTTCAACGAGTTCTGGAAACGGCCGTCGTCCATCCCATGTGCTTCACTCTCTCCTGCAGCCAATTTTTATATGATGTCTTGAATAAAAACGTTGGATTTTAATAGGACCGGTGAGTGGTTCTTTTTTGCAATAATGATATTAGCAATTGGAAATGTAGTATAGTTCTTCTGATTAGCTATGTCACTTTCCCTATGTGAAGGGCATTACAGTAGCTTAGATATCATAGATTACATTCACTAATAACTAACTAACTGTCACTATAGAGCTTGTGACCACCAACAGGGAACTCAGCAACCAGGGCACATGCCATGCTACCAACCCCACTGCCATGCAATAAATGTATATCTGTAATAGTGTCACTTGTGTTTGTCCCAAATCTCAGTACAATAGAAGAGACTTCATATAAAATGCTTGTGTAGGGCATGTCACTATGACTCCTATGTTAGTGTGTGTATTTATATATCTACCTGAGTCTTTTGGGACATCCAGACGGTCTTCTCGCGTCTGGATGTCATCTTCTTTCTCGATCAGCGGCTTCTTTGCATCTTTTGAAGCGACCAGGATGAGTTTTCTCTTCTTGGCACATTTTTTCACCATTGGCACATCTTCATCTGCTTGAATGATGTTTTGGTTGGAAGACATCTTCATAGAGGAGCTGGATGTTGTCTGTCTCTTTTTCCTCTTCTTGCTCTTGTTCTTGGGCATCTTTTCTTCATCAGATGAGGTGTGGGTGGCACGTCGTCTCTTTGGTCCTTTGCTCTTTAAGGTAACCTCTTTTTCCTCCTTCATATTCTGCTCATCAGCCGATGAGTCAGAAATTGGTCTTAGCTTCCTCCCTCTTTTCCTCCTCACAACTTCTTCTTCATCCTCCATCATATTCTGCTCATCAGCCGATGAGTCAGAAATTAGACATCTTTTCTGTCCTCTTCTCCTCTTCACTACAATCTCCTTGTTGTCCTCACTATCCATTTTAGCGCTTTGTTTGGGGCTAGCAGAGTTCTCCACCATCTCCAGTCACTGACCAACTGCCAACTGCCGCTCACATAGAACTACCCTGGCCGCACGGGCAGCACTGGTCATGTGATCACTAATTGACCAATAGAGCTCAACCTTAAGTGCCATCCATATATATGGCATAATCTTATATGTATCTTATTTGTATATGTATCTTTTCTTTAACAAATATTATAATGAATTTTATTTTTCATTCCAATAATTAAGAAATACATTGGGGACTTTTATCAACAAAATGTGCCAGGAAGTGGAGTAATAATGTTCTAGAAATGTGTGCTGTAGAAAAGACAGAAGAAACGGGTTTATGAAAAGTTTTGAAGTGACATACTTTAAATAACAACTCTAAATAAATGCATCATATATGGTGAACACTCCCTAAATCGGTATCAGATGGCGCGGACAATATTTTATGCAGTGATACTTTTGATTCAATTTACTCCACATTTTTCCTTTGTAAAGTAAAACTCTCACATTATTGATCACTAGACTTAGTTTATTTAGATAGAAAATGTTACTTTCAAAGGTTTTCTCACAACTATTAACCACTTAATGACCAGACCTGGAAGGCTGGTGCGTAGCTTAAGGCTTGTGTGTCCAAAATCCCCAACAAAGACCCCATCTATCACAGCTCATTAATAGTATTTGTATTTTCATGTGGGGCAAAGGTATCTTTTGGGCCCCTTTAGGCTCAAGAGCCCAGATGTGACTGTGACTCTTCCATCAACTATAGTTACCACCCTGCTGGAAGGGCTTTAATAACTGGCCATGTTTTTCCCTTTCTGCTTTTTAGCAGCCATATCTTTATTATTTTTTAAGTGGCATAGCTGTATAAGGCTTTGATGTATGCAGGACACATTGCATTTCTTTTCAGCACCATTCTGGTTTAGGGTTGTATTTGCTACAAGGCAGTGAAGGTCCAGTGCCCAGGGTGGCAGGTGGCAGGACGGCGTCAGTCACAGCTAATAGAAATAACATATTTTTATTTTTATGTTAAACACCCTCCTCAACCTTCTGTCCAACTCAGGCTTTATAGGATAGGTAAAGAGGGGGGACCAAACAGTCACAGAAGTTAGTGGGCCCCTCATCCCCTTCCTAATCTCGGGTAAGTGTGCACGGCGCTGATAGGCAGAGCAACAGTCAGCAAGCAGGGCTGCTCCACCAATCAGTGAGCTTATTGCACACTATCACATTGTCAGCAGCAGCAGGAAGTAAAAGCAGCGGCTGCGTGCCTCCATATAGGACCCTGAACTAAAGCTGCCTGAGTGTAAATAGAGCAGTTACCACGGGGCAGGTATCTTTGTATATGTGGAAAATGTGAAATGACATTCTGAAAGGAAAACAGAGGTGTCGGGAAAGGGGAAGAGGGAAATAGAACTCCTAGGTACCCTGAGAGAGATAGGAAGAGATATACACTGTCTGCACAATTATTATGCAATTTGTAGTTTTGATGATTCATTTTATAATTATTACATTGCTGACTATTAATCCAAAAGTTTAATAACCCTGAAACCCGAATATTTAAGAAAGTAAAAGTGAGGTTTCATCTTTCTTAGAAGATCTATGTGTATAGGACAACAATTAGAGCAGAATTATTATGCAAATAAATGAAAAACTTAAAATTTCCAATTTCAATTGTTTATTTTCATCTGTTAATGTGAGAATAATAACCAAACTACTTAAAATGTACAAAAACACATCTTTGACATTTCAAAGAAATATATATCAGTTACCAACATAGTCGCCCTTTGTTACGCTCACACCTGGATCTTCTGGCGTTAGCGTGGTTTGTGGTCCCACTGGGCCACAAACTGAGGAGTCCCTGGAGGGGCGTGACTAGGGGCCTCGCCAGATCCGACCCCGGACGCACGGCGGCTTAATCAACTCCGCAGTCCGAGGATGGACTAGGGAGGTGGCCCACGTGCTACTCCAGGGCAGACCTCAGTCACACAGATATTGACCCACAACGGGGTATGCAGAAACGGGCAGGTTTGGCTGGTGTGTAGATAATCACCGGCAGGTGCGGTAGGTCCAACAGGAATGCAGATAGGCAGCAATTACTGGCAAGCACGGCTGGTATGCAGACAGGCAGGCAGGCAAGTACTGGGAGGCTTGGGAGTTGATTTTGAGTCCATCTTAAACCCAAAAAGGTCCAACTAGCTCATCTTTAATATTAGCAGCCCATAGCAGTACCCTACCCCCTTGCTGGCATCTGAGTGAAAGTCAAGGTCTTTGCCCAACACTGATCCAGCTATGGGCCCATCAATCTGGTTTGTTAAGAGTCATTCTCATCTCATAAGTCCATAAACCTTTCTCTGTCTTCAGACAATTCTTGGCCCGGTCTTGACGTTTCAACTTCTCTGTCTTCTTTAGTGGTGGTCAGGTTCCAGCCTTCCTTACCTCAGCCATGTCTCTGAGCACTGAACACCTTGTACTTCTGGGCCTCCAGGAAGATTGTAGTTCTGGAATATGTCAGCACAATTATTATACAATTTGTATTTTTGATGATTAATTCTATTATTATTACATTGCTGTCTGTCAATCCAAAAGTTTAATAACCCTGAAACCCGAATATTTAAGAATAGTGTATAATAATGGAAAATAATGGGTCCCTGGTCGCTTCATGATACATTCTTACCAAATATTTGGCAGTAAATGTGCGTCTTTATTTTTCAATACATTTTTGTGACCCTGTTGATTATTTGCAACTAAACTTTTGATGGTTCTCTGTTCACACCCCAATATTTTAGCAATTTCAAGAGTGCTGCATCCCTTTGTAAGACTTGTAACAATTTTTGACTTTTTAGAATCAGTTAAATCTAATTTTTGGCCCATTTTGCCTGAGGACAACAAGCTGCCTAATAATTCTGCACAGGGCCGGCGTCAGCACCCGGCGCACCCGGGCAAATGCCGGGGCCCTGAGCAGGCAGAGGGGCCCACTGGCGGTCGCTCACCCCGCTGGGCTATGGGCGGAGGAGAGCGGTGTCAGCGCCCGCCCTTCTCCGCCGCTTGCTCAGGGCCCCGGCAGCTGGATACTTACCTCTCCCCGTGCCTCCGCAGATCAGCTGTCTTCCTGCTCTGCGCTCCCTGTGACGTCTCAGGTCAGAGGGCGCGGTGACGTCTTTACACCGCGCCCTCCCCTGAGCCGTCACAGGGAGCGCTGAGCGGGAAGACGCCGACAACGCTGGAGTTCGGACCCGAGCAGCGGGCAGCAGGTAGCAGGTGAGGAGAAGGGAGGTGAGTATTTGATTTTATATTTTTAAATGTATGGAGGCATGGGGCATTATAAAGAGAAGGGGGGGGGGTGGCATCCTCCATGGAGCATTATAAAGAGAGGGGGGGGGCATCCTCCATGGGGCATTATAAAGGGGGGGGGCAGCCTGCATAGTGCATTATGTGGGGGGGAACAGCCTGCATGGAGCATTATAAAGGGGGGGGCAGCCTGTATGGGGCATTATGTGGGGGGTAACAGCCTGTATGGAGCATTAAAAGGGGGGGGGGCTGTATGGGGCATTATGTGGGGGGTAACAGCCTGCATGGAGCATTATAAGGGGGGGCAGCCTGTATGGGGCATTATGTGGGGGTAACAGCCTGCATGGAGCATTAAAAGGGGGGGGCCTGTATGGGGCATTATGTGGGGGGTAACAGCCTGCATGGAGCATTATAAGGGGGGGACAGCCTGTATGGGGCATTATGTGGGGGGTAACAGCCTGCATGCAGCATTATATGGGGGCCAGTATCCTGTATGGAGCATTATAAGGGGACCGGTATCCTGTATGGAGCGTTATAAGGGGGCCAGTATCCTGTATGGAGCTTTATAAGGGGACCAGTATCCTGTATGGAGCGTTATATGGGGGCCAGTATCCTGTATGGAGCATTATAAGGGGACCAGTATCCTGTATGGAGCGTTATATGGGGGCCAGTATTCTGTATGGAGCCTTATATGGGGGCCAGTATTCCGTATGGAGCCTTATATGGAGGCCAGTATTCCGTATGGAGCCTTATATGGGGGCCAGTATTCCGTATGGGGCCTTATATGGGGGCCAGTATTCCGTATGGAGCCTTATATGGGGGCCAGTATTCCGTATGGAGCCTTATATGGGGGCCAGTATTCCGTATGGAGCCTTATATGGGGGCCAGTATTCCGTATGGAGCCTTATATGGGGGCCAGCATTCCGCATGGAGCCTTATATGGGGGCCAGTATTCTGTATGGAGCCTTATATGGGGGCCAGTATTCCATATAGGGACTTATATGGGGGCCAGTATTCCGTATGGGGCCTTATATGGGGGCCAGTATTCCGTATGGAGCCTTATATGGGGGCCAGTATTCCGTAGGGGGCCTTATATGGGGGCCAGTATTCCTTATGGAGCCTTATATGGGGGCCAGTATTCCTTATGGAGCCTTATATGGGGACCAGTATTCCGTATGGAGCCTTATATGGGGGCCAGTATTCCGTATGGAGCATTATATGGGGGCCAGTATTCCGTATGGAGCCTTATATGGGGCCAGTATACTGCATGGAGCCTTATATGGGGGGCCAGTATTCCGTATGGAGCCTTATATGGGGGTCAGTATTCCGCATGGAGCCTTATATGGGGGCCAGTATTCCGTATGGGGCCTTATATGGGGGCCAGTGTTCCTTATGGGGCCTTATATGGGGGTCAGTATTCCGTATGGGGCCTTATATGGGGGCCAGTATTCCATATGAAGCGTTATATGGGGGCCAGTATTCCGTATGGAGCCTTATATGGGGGCCAGTATTCTGTGTGGAGCGATTCACCGGTTTCTGAGCTATTGTGGAATTTACAATAGATATCACTCATGTAATGTAAGAAGTGAAATCTTTGCATTGTACTATATATTTATATATATATATATATATATATATATATATATATATATATATTTCTCCGCCGTATCTCTGCATCATGAATCGTGGTATGTGTTAAAGGGGCCCACTGAGACTCTTTCGCCCGGGGCCCAGAAAAACCTGGAGCCGGCCCTGATTCTGCACACTGTGATAAAGGGTGTTGTATATTTGGGTAACATCCTCCTTCATTACACAAAAACACATCACCTGATCTGCTTCATTCAGTAAGCATACAAGTTTATACGGTTTGGAATTGGAAAATCTGCATAAAAATTATGATATGGTCAAAATACTAATTTGCCTAATAATTGTGCACACAATGTACAGCAGGTCACTAGAGATGAGCGTTGTTCTACTCGAACTGTTCGCCAATCTCAAATTTGAGCTGTTTTGGGCGGTGTTCGAGCCGTTCGGCGAACACGAACAATTTGAGAAAAATTCGGCTGTTCGAGGTTATGTTCGATAACTGTTCGTGCACCAAAATCATAACTGGATTTTTTCTCAGTAATGATGAAAATTAATGTTAATACGCAGTTTGAGTGTACAGCGGGGTGGGGGGAGGGGCAGGGGATGGATCTCTGCAGGAACAATGAAGATCTCCATTTTTTTTCTCTTTCCCGCATTTACAGTGGGGAGGTGCAATCTGTCAGCCTATCAGCAGCGCACACACGGAGCGAAGTGCTTTTTTTCACACAAGCAAGGGCATGTGTCATTGGCAGTGTATGTCACATGTCCTTGCCCTATAAGACCAAGCCATTTTCCCCGTCGCCACCATTTTCTCACTGCTGCAGCTGCGTGTTAGACGGCACCGCTGTTGCTGTGTGCGCTATACCTTGTTAATTTCAAGCCAATTTTCGCACAAATCTACAGATAGCTTGGGAGTAGGGAATAGTTGTGATTGCAGTCCTTTTAAGGACTAGGTTACAGCATTTCCTACGACTTTTATCAGGCAGGTCTGTGCTCTTAAATAGATAGATTGTGGGAGTAAAGACTAATTGTAATTGGAGTCCTTTTCAGGACTAGGTTACATCAGTTCCTATCAGTTTTTGCCAGGCAGGTCTGTGCCAGTGCTGTGCAAGTTTTTTTCACAGCATTTGGCTGAATCTAGCAAAGCTAATCCTTTTTGGCCTATTGCAGAGTGTGTTAGTCAGTGGAGTAGCCTATCTGTGTTGCAAGATATACCACCTGTGTATAGAATACCAATTTTTTTACTGCACCTAGTGAAGTAAAATCTTTTGGGCATAGCATCATTCTATTAGTCCATCTATACTGACCTCCATCAGGTTGCAAATTGAATATAATTTTTTTCTGCATCTAGCTCTGAAAAAATATTGGGCTTCTAGCTGTGTGTGGGACTTGTTGTATTAGTCCATCTATACTGACCTCCATCAGGTTGCAAACTGCATATATTTTTTTCTTCATCTACCTCTGAAAAAATATTGGGCTTCTAGCTGTGTGTGGGACTTGTTCTATTAATCCATCTATACAGACCTCCATCAGGTTGCAAACTGAATATATTTTTTTCTGCATCTACCTCTGAAAAAATATTGGGCTTCTAGCTGTGTGTGGGACTTGTTGTATTAGTCCATCTATACTGACCTCCATCAGGTTGCAAACTGAATATATTTTTTTCTGCATCTACCTCTGAAAAAATATTGGGCTTCTAGCTGTGTGTGGGACTTGTTGTATTAGTCCATCTATACAGACCTCCATCAGGTTGCAAACTGAATATATTTTTTTCTGCATCTACCTCTGAAAAAATATTGGGCTTCTAGCTGTGTGTGGGACTTGTTGTATTAGTCCATCTATACTGACCTCCATCAGGTTGCAAACTGAATATATTTTTTTCTGCATCTACCTCTGAAAAAATATTGGGCTTCTAGCTGTGTGTGGGACTTGTTCTATTAATCCATCTATACAGACCTCCATCAGGTTGCAAACTGAATATATTTTTTTCTGCATCTACCTCTGAAAAAATATTGGGCTTCTAGCTGTGTGTGGGACTTGTTCTATTAATCCATCTATACAGACCTCTGTAACGGGTCTGGGAGGCGGAACCTCTGAGCTACTATACAAGGGGGCGGTCCTTGTAAGGGAGCGGGTGGCGACCAGGCAGGCAGTCACAGCAGATGACCGGGACAGTCTCTGGAAGAACGGGCAGGAGGTCACGGCAAGTGACCGGGGCAGTCTCTGGATGAACGGGCAGATGGTCACGGCAAGTGACCGGGGCAGTCTCTGGATGAACGGGCAGATGGTCACGGCAAGTGACCGGGGCAGTCTCTGGATGAACGGCAGATGGTCACGGCAAGTGACCGGGGCAGTCTCTGGGTAAAGGGTTGGTACGACCTGTGGCGGCTGATGGTAGACGTGAGCTCCCAGGTGAGCAGGCGAGAGTCTCTGGATAAACGGGTGGTCACGGCATGTGACGGCGGAGCCTCCAGGAAGACCAACAGACAGGCGGCAGATGAGCGCTCCCAGGTGAGCGGGCAGAAGTCTCTGGACAGGCGGGTGGTCACAGCACGTGACGGCAGAGCCTCCAGGTAGGCTAGGAGACAGGCAGCAGATGAGCGCTCCCAGGTGAGCGGGCAGGAGTCACTGGACAGGCAGGTGGTCACAGCACGTGACGGCAGAGCCTCCAGGTAGGCTAGCAGGCAGGTAGCAGATGTGCGCTCCCAGGTGAGCGGGCAAGCTGGTCCATAGACAGACTGACAGGAGTTGGAAGGCAGACCGTCGGACCTCAGGCAAGCAGGCAGGTAGCTGATGTGCGCTCCCAGGTGAGCGGGCAAGCTGGTCCTTAGACAGACTGACAGGAGTTGGAAGGCAGACCGTCGGACCTCAGGCTAGCAGGCAGGTAGCAGAATATCAGGCAGGAATAAGACAGCAAGCTGACAGGAATCTGGCAGGTATCTGGCAGGTAACTGGCAACGGGACCTGAGGGCTGAAGCAGAGTAGTGAACAGTGCAACAACATTGCTCGGGCACCTCCATTTTGGAGGAGGTGCCTTATATATGGTGAAGTCCTCCGGCCATTGACCGGGGACTCCTTAGGACGGCGCGCGCGGCCCCTTTAAGAGGGAGGGAGAGCGCGCGCGCGCGCCCTAAGCACAGTGGCCGGGAAGGAGCGCGCGCTGCCAGCAGAGCGGGAGGAGGACGCCGGGCACGGAGCAGAGAGGTGAGGGGAACAGCGTCCCTGCCTAGCAGAGGGCAGGGACGCCGGCGCTACAGTACCCCCCCCTTTAGGCCCCCCCTTTTTTAGGCCAGACAGAAATTTAGCAAGGATAAGAGGGGCATGGATGTTCTCCCGTGGCTCCCACGTTCTCTCCTCAGGACCAAACCCCTTCCAATCTACTAGAAAAAAGGTCTTTCCTCTTACCCTTTTGGTGGCAAGAATGTTCTCTACCTCAAACTCGTCCTCAGCAGAAACCGGAGCAGGAGGCGTACCTGTAGACTTGGAAAAAGAGTTAAGTACCACAGGTTTGAGGAGAGATACATGGAAGGAGTTAGAGATCTGACGCGCCCCCTGGGCCTGTGCTGTGGTGCAGCGTTGCGCACGCGGGGAATACCCGGAGCCGGATCTGTTGGGGGTAGTAGTCCTCGTGGCGGTGACCCGGTCCGTGCCCAGGGTGTCAAACTAAATGGCAGTCTTTAGCAGTAGATGTTAGAGTGTTCGACTACGCCACCCGTTGAATGTGGCTATGAAGCCGCCGCTGCAGGGCAGACCGCTGAGGCCGGTGGTACGGATGTGCAGCGTGGATGGTATAACCCCCAACGGGAGGGGTATGGCCTCAGGGCAGCCGACGTGAATGATGGGGTTAGCAGAGTTGCACGCAGGCACCAGGAACCACTCAGAGACGGTGCGGTGTAGTTCAGGGTCTTTACTGGTGGCAAAGGTAGACCCTCCCGGAGTACTGGCTAGCGATCGGGGCCTGGTCAGTCTGTGAGCAGATAGGATCTCCCCTGGCCAGGCGGAGTTGTAGGCCTCCCCAACTAATTGTACTCTTCTGGCTACCTTGCTAGAGGCGGGTAAAAGTAGCCCACGTCCCTGAGTGTACCGTGTGGTGCTCACCCGTATGGCCGGTGACTCGGGGCCTTCTGGTAGCTTCCGCTCCACGACGGCGGTGCTGGTCCCTTGCGTGTGACCGTGCCTTCGGGTTTCTGGGCCAGAGGACCTGAAATCCCCTGCCGGTCGGTTTCTGCTGCTGGGTAAGGATTAGTCCCCACAGCCTCGGACTCCGGGTCCGGTGAGAACTCTTCAATCAGGGCGAGCTCTACAGCTTCCAGCCCCTGACTCCTTTTAGCACTGCTCCCACTGAGCTCCTGATCTTTCTTTCCTTTCTTTTGCTACACTCCAGACCAGACTGTGTCTCTGTCTGGGACTCCTCTTCTTCTCCCTAACCATGCCTCAGCCCTAGTTTTATATAGGGGAAGTTCTTCCCCTCCCAGGACTGGGCAGGAGGTGTGGCATGCATAGGATTCCTGACCAGGAGACCTCCCACCTGCTCTCAGACGTAATATTGCTATTACTGTGGAAACCAGACCCCTGGGGTGCCACATTCCCCCCTAGTGAAATTTAGTACTCCAGGACTAAACATATTTTTGTAAACAAAACAAGTTATAAACAAAAACAGCATAACAAAGAAAAACACATTATGATGGTCACGGCGTGTCCGCAACCGGGTGCAGTTTTTGAAGAAAACAAGGGTGTCCATTTCACCAAGGAACAGGGAGCCGTAACCAGGTAGGGGTCTTTCCTACCCCGAGTCTTTAACAGTCTTAGTCCTTTCCTGGGTTACGCTCCAAACATATATACAAAGGATTCCGGATAATCCATAACTGACACCTATAAAATAACTGGAAATACACAATTATTCACAAGCAACAATAAACAGGTAAATACAAATAAAACAGTTTGAGCACTTTAAATCCTCCAACGTACGGGCAACTGGCCTCTAGTGGCCCTAGTAGACCTACGGAGCTTACTGACTGGTCCTGAGCTACAGGGTGTAGGAGCTGTCAAAGGTAAACTGGGCAGCTGTCTACGGGCTCTTTGGCTCACTAGGGGTATGGCAGGCTCACTATAAGCAGAGGGTTGATTCTCCTGGTCTGCTTGTGTGGGGTCTTCTGCCTCCTGGACCGGCTGCTCTTCCAGCTCTACCTGTTTCTCCGTAGGCACTTGGGATGCTGGTTGGAGGAAGGTGAGGACGGGTACCACAACAGCGCCATTGACTTGAGTCCAAGACCGAGGGAAGTCTCCGAGCACAGTACTGACCATACCTTCCCTTTCCTCTGCGGGTCGAGGGTCTTCTTGTTCTTCTTCAGGGTTCCGTAGCTGTTCGGGACACTTCTTCAGGTGATCTCGGGATACAATGGCTGTGGTTTCTCCTCCATCCTTACTGATTGTGTAGAATTTCGGGTTCTCATGGCTTGAGGGCAGTACGGTGTACGGGTCCTTCTCCCACTGGTCGTCCAACTTGTGGAGCCGTCTCTTCCTCTTCAAGACCTGCTCTCCAGGTACCAGGGGAACAGCGGGAGCATACTGGTTGTAAGTCTTCTCCTGTCTTTCTCTAGCTTGACAGAGACTTCGCTCCACGCTCTCCTGTACTTTCCGGTACTGCTGCTGCCTCTCTGTGTCCCAGTCTGCTTCTGGTGAAGTGTCCTCGGGTGTCAGGACTCCCATATCCAGGTCAACAGGCAGCTTACCAGGTCTTGCTCTCATTAGGTAAGCCGGGGTACAGTTGGTAGAACCTACAGGGATGTGGTTGTATAGGTCCACCAGATCAGGCAGTTTCTCAGGCCACAGACTGCGTTCTTCCAGGGGCAATGTTTTCAGAAGATCTATCACCACCTGGTTCATTTTCTCGCAGAGTCCATTGGTTTGTGGATGATAGGGTGTTGTTCTTATCTTCCGGCAGCCATACAGAGTGCAGAACTCCTGGAAGACCTCCGCTTCAAAGGCAGGTCCCTGGTCCATCAGCACCTGCTCTGGGTATCCGTGTGGACGGCAGAAGTGCTGCTGGAAGGCTCTAGCTGCTGTTTGAGCCATTAAGTCCTTGACGGGGACGACAACCAAGAACCGGGAGTAGTGATCCACGATGGTTAACGCATAGACGTAGCCACTTCGGCTGGGGGTCAGTTTTACATGATCCAAGGCTACCAGTTCCAACGGCTGCTTGGTGACGATGGACTGCAGGGGAGTCTTCTGGCTAGCACGGTCCTTCCTTCTTAGGTTGCATGGGCCACAGTCTCTGCACCACCTCTCGATGGTTCCTCTCATGCCTACCCAATGGAACCGCCCGCGCAGCAGGAACTCCAGCTTCTTCCATCCGAAGTGCCCAGCTCCGTTGTGGTATGCCTCCAGTACCATAGCCGCGTCTCTTCTTGGCACCACTACTTGCCAGATCAGTTCATGCGTCCGGGAGTTAACCATTCTGCGGCACAACTTCCCCTTGTAAAGGAACAGTCGACTCTTCTCAACCCACAGTTGCTTGGCCTCCTCCGGAGCGTCTGGGTCAAGGCGGGCATCTGGCTGAGTCAGCATCTCCTTCACCAGTCGGACGGCGGGGTCATTGTCTTGCGTTTCCGCCCAGTTGTAATGAGGTAAGGAGTTGAACGTAGCAGATTGCTTACCCCTTACACGGTGGGAATACTGGATAGTCCCATGACAGTGGAACGCGGGGAGTTCAACTTCTTCCAGTTCCTCTGGATCTTCCCCTACGTCCGGTAGGTTTGGCATTCTGGACAAGGCATCCGCGTTGGTATTGGAGCGTCCTGCCCGGTATTTGATCGTGAACTCATAGTTGGACAGGCGGGCCATCCATCTCTGCTCCAGGGCACCGAGTCTTGCCGTATCCAGGTGTGTCAACGGGTTGTTATCCGTGTACACGGTGAACCGGGAAGAGGCGAGGTAGTGCCTAAAGCGTTCGGTGACTGCCCACACCACTGCCAGGAATTCTAGCTTGAATGAGCTGTAATTCTCAGGGTTTCTTTCGGTGGGTCGCAGTTTTCGGCTGGCGTAAGCAATTACCCGTTCCTTCCCCTGCTGGATCTGGGACAGTACAGCTCCTAGCCCCATGTTACTTGCGTCGGTGTAGAGGATAAAGGGCTGGCTGTAATCAGGGTACGCCAGGATTTCATCCCCCGTGAGGGCCATCTTCAGCTGGCGGAAGGACTCTTCTTCCAGCTTCTCCCATCTGAAGAGCGGCTTCTGGTTCTTGGCCTTCCTGGACTGGCCTATCAGGAGGTCCTGCATAGGAGCTGCCTTTTTAGTGAAACCGGGAATGAACCTTCGGTAGTAGCCTACCAACCCGAGGAACTGCCGCACTTCCTTTACGCTGGAGGGTCTTGGCCATTCCTTAATCGCGGTGATCTTATCAGGGTCGGGAGCCACTCCGTCAGCACTCACCACGTTTCCCAGGTACTGCACCCTTGGTTTCAGGAGGTGACACTTGGAGGGTTTCACCTTTAGGCCGTAGTTTGCCAGGGCTTCGAACACTTCTGCCAGGTGTTTCAGGTGGTCCTCGTAGGTCTTGGAGTAGACGATGACATCGTCCAGGTATAACAGGACCGTCTCGAAGTTTCGGTGTCCCAGACAGCATTCCATCAACCGTTGGAAGGTTCCTGGTGCGTTGCAGAGTCCGAACGGCATGCAGGTAAACTCGCTAAGTCCCATCGGGGTGGTGAATGCGGTCTTCTCCCGGTCCGCCTCTGCTACAGGAACCTGCCAGTACCCGTTAGTGAGATCCAAAGTAGAGAAGAAGTTAGCAGATTTTAAAGCGGCCAAAGACGCCTCTATCCTTGGTAAGGGGTACGCATCTTTGTGTGTGATACGGTTGATTTTCCGGTAATCTACACACATTCTCATGGTGTTGTCTTTTTTTTTAACCAAGACCAGTGGAGCTGCCCAGGGGCTACAGCTATCCCTGATTACCCCAGCCTCCTTCATGTCTCTAAGCATTCCCTTGGCGTGTTGGTAGTGTGCAGGGGGTACGGGACGATACCTCTCCTTTATGGGAGGATGGTCTCCCGTGGGGATGTGATGTTCTACCCCCTTTACTCGCCCGAAGTCTAACGGGTGTTTACTAAACACTCTCTCATACTCTTGAACCACCCGATAGACTCCCTGTTTCTGGTGTGAGGGAGTGGAGTCAGTACCCAAATGTAGTTGCTGACACCAGTCCTCTATTGTTTTCTTAGAGCCGTTACCTTCCTCTGGATGAGATGGAGGCAAGGGTTCCACGGACTGTACAGAATTTTGATTGATGGTATACAATTTGGCTAGCGTAGCATACCGGGGCAGGTACACTTCCCTTTTCCCGATGTTTATTATGCGAACGGGCACCCTCCCATGGCATACATCAACCACCCCCCGTGCTGTCAAAATGGTGGGCCTACTGTCTGAGTAGACGGGTTCTACCATTGCTTGGTAGTCTCTACCTCTTAGACCAATAGCTGCCCGGCACCAAATCATCATTTCACTTTTTGGGGGCATGGCAATAGGGAAAGGGTCACACATTCTCACGCTTCCAATCTCACCACCGGAGAGTTCCACCTGTTGCCGCCGCATCAGTGCCCGGATCTCTTTTTGGAGCACTCGCTGTTGGCCGGAGCTGGCGTTCTTGGCAACCTGCTGTAAAATGAAAATCACCTCTGCAAGACAATTTTCAATCACATTAGTTCCTAGAGTTATCTTTGGGTGACTCTCGCGCTTGTCAATGTCTACAATGATCAGTCCCTGTGCTGCCAGTTCGACTCTACCGACTTTAATGGTCATCTCTTTGAATCCGATCTGT
Organism: Phyllobates terribilis; assembly: GCF_046119375.1. Lineage (NCBI taxonomy): Eukaryota > Metazoa > Chordata > Amphibia > Anura > Dendrobatidae > Phyllobates > Phyllobates terribilis. The sequence goes on along the minus strand of NW_027362762.1, from coordinate 119,025,818 downwards.
GGCACGGGTTGACCATTGCTGGCGATGATACTCAAGTCGTCGTCAGGGTAGCGGGTTATATCCGAGTCATTCCAGTACTGCTTAAAGAGCACGTACGGGATGGTGGTGACCTGTGACCCGGTGTCAAGTAGGGCACTCATAGGAATGCCATCCAGTACTACAGGCAAGACTGGACGTCCTCCCACGTATTTGTCACGCCAGTTCGATGGGCCTGCTGATCTTATGCCTGGGGGTTGGCCCTCTACCCCAGGTTGTACCAGTTTAAAGGACAGTACCTTGCCATATGTCCGGGTTGATTGCAGCGGCGGCAGATGGGTTGTCCGTCCTCGTTGTATCGGTCGCTGGGTCTTCCTCTGGCCGGTGGGGTCCTCCTTGGTCGACGCCACGGGATGTCCTCCGGTCCGGATGCCAGCTGGATCTTCCCTGGAGCAGCAACCTGTAAAGACTGCACAGTTCGGGTTAGCGCAGCTACGCTTTTAGCTAGCTCTTGGACCTGATGGTGCAGGTCTGGAGCCGGGTCATTGTTCAAAGCCTGCGCGTCAGCTCCCACAGGCCCTGCCGACAAGGGCGCCGCCTCCTGGTGGTAAGCGGTAGTAGGGCGCCTGTGGGTCACAACGCCACCCGGTGCCGGTTCTCGGAGCACCCGGATGGCTCTGTCCTTGAACTGTGCAAAGTCCAGATGAGGATCCTGTAAGGCCATTGCCCGCAACTGGGTTCGGTGGGCATTGCAATATAGTCCCTCTATAAATTGTTCGGTCAACAGCCTGTCCTCATTTCCCACGCCGTCAGGGTCGGTCTGCTTAATGGCTCTCAGGGCCTCTTGTAGGTTTAGTGCATAGTCCCTTATATTCTCATGTGCTCGCTGTTTGCACCTGTAGAATCTAAGCTTAATCTCAGCTGAGGTGCGGGTATCAAAGGTGTCCTTCAGCCGGGTTAATATCCCTGCTACAGCCCTCCTCCCAGGTGGCCAGGACTTTACCTCCCTTTGGGCTGCCCCGGTTAGTTGGGCCACCAGGATGCTCACTTTTTGCTCTTCTGTGAGGGAGTACACCTGGAAGAGGCTATCCAGCTTTTCTCTAAAGTCATTCAGGGTATGTGACTCCCCTGAGTACTGGGGTAGCCAGGCTGTCCCCGGGATATAGGGCATCGTGAAAGGCATGACCGCTGCTGCGGTGGCGCTGGCGGTGGCTGTGGCAGTGAAGCTCTCCTCCGTATCCGACATCCTCCTCCCCCCTAGTGGACCGTGGCCTACCTTGCGATGATCCTCTTCCGTAGGCCGCGGCTCCGCAGTGGATCGTCAGGGTCGAGGACCTTCCGTCGCACTCCTGTGACGTCGGCGTCTGCTGGGCTCCTTCCAGGACCTTACGCAACGTCCGGACGTGAGGCGGAGCTCCAGTTCTCGCGCGCTTTCAGAGTCCACGCCCCTCTTCTTCCCGCGCGGCGTCTTCAAGATGGCGTCCAACGGCGGGAAAACTCCACGGATGGCGGGAAGATGGTAGAAGATGGCGTCGGATGGCGGGAATCTTCACCACAGGTAAGTTTAAAAGTCTCTTTTTCAGGCACGCAGTACCCGGTGGTTGCGGGCACGTAATCCTGCCGACTACGCCAAAAGTTGACGCGCCCCCTGGGCCTGTGCTGTGGTGCAGCGTTGCGCACGCGGGGAATACCCGGAGCCGGATCTGTTGGGGGTAGTAGTCCTCGTGGCGGTGACCCGGTCCGTGCCCAGGGTGTCAAACTAAATGGCAGTCTTTAGCAGTAGATGTTAGAGTGTTCGACTACGCCACCCGTTGAATGCGGCTATGAAGCCGCCGCTGCAGGGCAGACCGCTGAGGCCGGTGGTACGGATGTGCAGCGTGGATGGTATAACCCCCAACGGGAGGGGTATGGCCTCAGGGCAGCCGACGTGAATGATGGGGTTAGCAGAGTTGCACGCAGGCACCAGGAACCACTCAGAGACGGTGCGGTGTAGTTCAGGGTCTTTACTGGTGGCAAAGGTAGACCCTCCCGGAGTACTGGCTAGCGATCGGGGCCTGGTCAGTCTGTGAGCAGATAGGATCTCCCCTGGCCAGGTGGAGTTGTAGGCCTCCCCAACTAATTGTACTCTTCTGGCTACCTTGCTAGAGGCGGGTAAAAGTAGCCCACATCCTGAGTGTACCGTGTGGTGCTCACCCGTATGGCCGGTGACTCGGGGCCTTCTGGTAGCTTCCGCTCCACGACGGCGGTGCTGGTCCCTTGCGTGTGACCGTGCCTTCGGGTTTCTGGGCCAGAGGACCTGAAATCCCCTGCCGGTCGGTTTCTGCTGCTGGGTAAGGATTAGTCCCCACAGCCTCGGACTCCGGGTCCGGTGAGAACTCTTCAATCAGGGCGAGCTCTACAGCTTCCAGCCCCTGACTCCTTTTAGCACTGCTCCCACTGAGCTCCTGATCTTTCTTTCCTTGCTTTTGCTACACTCCAGACCAGACTGTGTCTCTGTCTGGGACTCCTCTTCTTCTCCCTAACCCTGCCTCAGCCCTAGTTTTATATAGGGGAAGTTCTTCCCCTCCCAGGACTGGGCAGGAGGTGTGGCATGCATAGGATTCCTGACCAGGAGACCTCCCACCTGCTCTCAGACGTAATATTGCTATTACTGTGGAAACCAGACCCCTGGGGTGCCACAGATCCGTAAGTTGGCCGGGAGTTTCAATTTATAGGCCACCGGGTTGATCTGACTGATGACCTCCAGAGGACCGATGAACCGAGGCCCTAACTTGTAAGAAGGTATCTTGAGTCGGACATATTTAGATGAGAGCCAGACTTTATCTCCAGGACGAAATTGTGGAGGATCCAGGCGTTTTTTGTCAGCGTGTCTTTTCATCCGTTCGGACGACTGAAGGAGTGCGGATCGGGTACTCTCCCAAATGGAGGAAAATTTGCTAACGAGAGATTCCGCAGCCGGGTTGTCCACAGAGGTGGAGACAGGAAAAGGAATCCGAGGATGCTGACCGAAGACTACAAAAAACGGGGATTTGGAGGAGGATTCGCTCTCGTGATTGTTATAAGAGAACTCGGCCCATGGTAGGAGATCCACCCAGTCTGAATGATGGGCATTAACGAAGTGCCGGAGGTAACTGGTCAGGTTCTGATTGATCCGCTCCACTTGACCATTGGACTGTGGGTGGTAAGCGGAAGAGAAGTCCAGGGTGACGTCTAGCAGTTTACAAGTGGCTCTCCAGAAGCGTGAGGTGAACTGTACCCCACGATCCGACATGATGTGGAGGGGCAGGCCATGAAGACGAAAGATGTGACGAATAAAGTCTTTAGCTAGCTCGGGTGCAGACGGGAGGCCTGGCAGGGGAACGAAATGAGCCATCTTGGAGAAGCGGTCAGCGACCACCCAAATGACCGTACAACCGGCAGAGACTGGGAGGTCAGTTATAAAGTCCATTGCTATATGCTGCCAAGGGGCAGCAGGTACAGAAAGCGGAAGGAGGCGACCGGCTGGCAGATGTCTCGGAACCTTGTTGCGGGCGCAGGACACACAGGCAGAAGCAAAGTCTATTACGTCCTTGTGCAGGGTAGGCCACCAGTAGTGCCGGGTAATAAGCTGGAGGGTCTATTTCTGACCGGCATGGCCAGCCAGTTTAGACGAGTGACCCCAGTGAAGGATCTTCTCCCGATCAGGTACTGATACGAACGTCTTTCCGGGAGGGAGACGATTAGACTCACGGGAGCCACCTGCATTACTCTGGCGGGATCGATGATGTGTTTCGGATCTTCCTCGAGATCAGACACCAGAAAGGATCGAGACAAGGCATCCGCCTTGACGTTTTTGTCAGCCGGGTGAAAATGAAGAACAAAATCAAAGCGAGCAAAAAACAAGGACCACCGGGCTTGGCGCGGGTTAAGTCTCTGGGCATGCTGGAGGTAAGCCAAGTTCTTGTGGTCAGTGTAAATTATTACCGGGTGAAGAGCCCCCTCGAGCAGGTAACGCCACTCCTCCAATGCCAGTTTGATGGCCAATAACTCTCGGTCTCCTATGGAATAATTGCGCTCTGAGGAGGAGAAGAGTTTAGAGAAGAAGCCGCAAGTTACCATCCTCCCGGAAGATGATTTTTGAGTAAGTACCGCTCCGGCTCCAGAGGAGGAGGCGTCAACTTCCAGGAAGAACTGCTTGTTGCCGTCCGGGCGATGCAGCACCGGGGCGGAAGAGAAGGCCTGTTTTAAGGAAAGAAAGGCCTCCTCTGCTTCGGGCGGCCACTCTTTGGGATTAGTACCCTTACGGGTGAGCGCGGAAATTGGGGCAGTCCGGGAAGAGAAGTGTGGTATGAAGAGGCGGTAGTAGTTGGCGAAGCCCAGGAACGGCTGAATGGCCTTCAACCCCTCCGGTCGAGGCCATTTCTCGATGGCAGACAGTTTCTCTGGATCCATTCGTAGGCCGGTCTGAGAAATAATGTAGCCCAAAAACGGAAGCGAGGTCTGCTCAAAGAGGCACTTCTCGTATTTAGCGAAGAGGTGATTCTGCCTGAGCCTGAGCAGGACCTGACGAACGTCCCTCCGGTGAGTCTGGAGATCCGGAGAGAAGACCAAGATGTCGTCCAGGTACACCACTGCGCAGGAGTAGAGAAGGTCCCGGAAGATGTCATTGACCAACTCTTGAAAGACGGCAGGAGCGTTACAGAGACCAAAGGGCATTACCAGATATTCATAGTGGCCGTCCCGGGTGTTGAATGCCGTCTTCCATTCATCCCCCTGACGGATACGAACCAGGTTGTACGCCCCACGGAGGTCCAGTTTGGTGAAGATTCTAGCCCCCCTCAGACGATCAAATAACTCCGGAATGAGCGGAAGGGGGTACTTATTCTTCACCGTGATCTGGTTAAGGCCTCTATAGTCTATACAGGGACGGAGAGAACCGTCCTTCATTTTGACGAAAAAGAAGCCTGCTCCCGCCGGGGAGGTAGATTTCCGGATGAATCCCCTGGCCAGATTCTCCTCAATATATTCGGACATCGACCGGGTCTCAGCAGCGGATAATGGATAAAGACGCCCACGGGGAGGAGTAGTACCGGGTAACAGGTCGATAGGGCGGTCGTATGGTCTATGAGGGGGTAGTGTCTCTGCCTCCTTTTTATTAAAGACATCAGCATAAGACCAATAAGGAATCGGAAGTCCAGGTAGATTAGCTGGGGTAGGAGAAGGACGGACGGGATGGACGGGAACCAGACAGGTCTTATGGCAGTCCTGTCCCCAGCGAAGGACCTCTCCGGTCTGCCAGTCAAGCACGGGTGCATGTCTCTGGATCCAAGGTAGACCTAGCAAGAGGGCGTGAGAGAGTCCAGGCAGAACATGAAAGGAGATACTCTCAGAATGCAGCATTCCCACCTGCAGAGTAATGGATTCGGTGATGAGTTGGATGGGGCGTGGTAAGAGACCCCCAACCACGGCAGCAACAGACAAGGGTACAGCCAGAGGTTTGGTGGGGATACGGTATTTCTCTACCAGGGACTGTGAAATAAGATTCCCGGCTGCTCCAGAGTCAAGTTGGGCTAGTTCGAAACAAGGTTCTCCCCGCAGACGATTGAGACTGACAGCAGCAGAGATGGAGAGGATTTATTCTTGTCTAGGTCGACCTCTCTGAGCGAACCTAGACACAGGCGTTTCCCGACCTCTCCGGGCAGGCACGGATCTGGTGCTCCTTACTGCCACAGTAGAAGCAGCTCCCCTCGGCACGGTGTAAGTCCTGACGGGTTTTGACCATCTTGGTCTGGTCGACCTGCATAGGCTCAGGAGAGTGTACCTGGGGAGAGACGGAGGAAGTGACGGGTTTCTGAAAAGTAGGAGCTAGACGTGGAAGCCTCCTCTCACGGGTGACCTCTTTGGCACGCTCCTGGAACCGTAGGTCAATCCGGGTGTCAAGAGTTATTAGGTCATCGAGAGTGGTAGGAATGTCCCGACCGGCAAGTTCATCTTTAATACAGCCTGACAGACCCTCCCAGAAGACGGATACCAGAGCGTCGTTATCCCAGGCCAGCTCCGAGGCAAGGGTACGGAACCGTATGGCATATTGGCCCACGGTGAGACCTCCCTGACGGAGGCGTAGCAGTGATGATGCGGATGAGGTCTTCCGTCCGGGTTCGTCGAAGACTTTCCGGAAAGCCGTGAGAAAGGCAGGCAAGTCGGACACCAGGGGGTCTCCTCTCTCCCATAGAGGATTTAGCCAGGCCAGGGCCTCCCCGGTGAGATGGGACATGATGAAGGCAATTTTGGCCCGGTCGGAGTTAAACTGGTGGGACAATAGTTCAAAGTGCAGGGTGCACTGATTTATGAAGCCCCGAGCCTGGGCGGAGTCGCCTCCGAAGCGAGGAGGTGCAGAAAGCTGGGGTCCGGGGTAGGATACCATGGTATTAGTGGGCAGCGGAGCTGCCGGATTGCGAGTCATGGCACTGGCGGAGGTTGCTGGCAGAGCAGTCAGAGTGTCCAGGCGAGAATTGACATTCCACAGGTGACCCAGGATGGACTCCTGTTGGGACCTCTGACGGGACAGTTCATGACACAGGTCCGAGAGCGAGGGAGCTTGGGTTCCACCGGGTTCCATGGCCCGAGCAAACTGTAACGGGTCTGGGAGGCGGAACCTCTGAGCTACTATACAAGGGGGCGGTCCTTGTAAGGGAGCGGGTGGCGACCAGGCAGGCAGTCACAGCAGATGACCGGGACAGTCTCTGGAAGAACGGGCAGGAGGTCACGGCAAGTGACCGGGGCAGGCTCTGGATGAACGGGCAGATGGTCACGGCAAGTGACCAGGGCAGTCTCTGGATGAACGGGCAGATGGTCACGGCAAGTGACCGGGGCAGTCTCTGGATGAACGGGCAGATGGTCACGGCAAGTGACCGGGGCAGTCTCTGGGTAAAGGGTTGGTACGACCTGTGGCGGTTGATGGTAGACGTGAGCTCCCAGGTGAGCAGGCGAGAGTCTCTGGATAAACGGGTGGTCACGGCATGTGACGGCGGAGCCTCCAGGAAGACCAACAGACAGGCGGCAGATGAGCGCTCCCAGGTGAGCGGGCAGAAGTCTCTGGACAGGCGGGTGGTCATAGCACGTGACGGCAGAGCCTCCAGGTAGGCTAGGAGACAGGCAGCAGATGAGCGCTCCCAGGTGAGCGGGCAGGAGTCACTGGACAGGCAGGTGGTCACAGCACGTGACGGCGGAGCCTCCAGGTAGGCTAGCAGGCAGGTAGCAGATGTGCGCTCCCAGGTGAGCGGGCAAGCTGGTCCATAGACAGACTGACAGGAGTTGGAAGGCAGACCGTCGGACCTCAGGCAAGCAGGCAGGTAGCTGATGTGTGCTCCCAGGTGAGCGGGCAAGCTGGTCCTTAGACAGACTGACAGGAGTTGTAAGGCAGACCGTCGGACCTCAGGCTAGCAGGCAGGTAGCAGAATATCAGGCAGGAATAAGACAGCAAGCTGACAGGAATCTGGCAGGTATCTGGCAGGTAACTGGCAACAGGACCTGAGGGCTGAAGCAGAGTAGTGAACAGTGCAACAACATTGCTCGGGCACCTCCATTTTGGAGGAGGTGCCTTATATATGGTGAAGTCCTCCGGCCATTGGCCGGGGACTCCTTAGGACGGCGCACGCGGCCCCTTTAAGAGGGAGGGAGAGCGTGCGCGCCCTAAGCACAGTGGCCGGGAAGGAGCGCGCGCTGCCAGCAGAGCGGGAGGAGGACGCCGGGCACGGAGCAGAGAGGTGAGGGGAACAGCGTCCCTGCCTAGCAGAGGGCAGGGACGCCGGCGCTACAACCTCCATCAGGTTGCAAACTGAATATATTTTTTTCTGCATCTACCTCTGAAAAAATATTGGGCTTCTAGCTGTGTGTGGGACTTGTTGTATTAGTCCATCTATACTGACCTCCATCAGGTTGCAAACTGAATATATTTTTTTCTGCATCTACCTCTGAAAAAATATTGGGCTTCTAGCTGTGTGTGGGACTTGTTCTATTAATCCATCTATACAGACCTCCATCAGGTTGCAAACTGAATATATTTTTTTCTGCATCTACCTCTGAAAAAATATTGGGCTTCTAGCTGTGTGTGGGACTTGTTGTATTAGTCCATCTATACTGACCTCCATCAGGTTGCAAACTGAATATATTTTTTTCTGCATCTACCTCTGAAAAAATATTGGGCTTCTAGCTGTGTGTGGGACTTGTTCTATTAATCCATCTATACAGACCTCCATCAGGTTGCAAACTGAATATATTTTTTTCTGCATCTAGCTCTGAAAAAATATTTGGCCTTCTAGCAGTGTGTGGGACTTTCTCTATTAGTCCATCTATACTGACCTCCATCAGGTTGCAAATTGAATATAATTTTTTTCTGCATCTAACCCAGCCAATAGTTTTGGCCTAATACCACAGTTTGGCCACTCAGCTCTGCTCGGTTCCCATCCATTGTTTTTTTGTGCAAACAACTCCAGAGTTGTTAATTAGTTAACCACCAAAATGAGTGGAAAAAGGCCTGCTGCTGGTGGAAAGGGGAATAGGCGTGTTGGGAAGGGGAAAAAAGGTTGTGTCCGTGGGGTAGGTGTTAAAGCAACAGTAACATCTGCAGAAGAAAGACCATCTTCCAGCCAAACTAAAATGTCTACTTCTTTTAGCGAACAATGTGATAAGATCCCTTTCTTACGGCCACGCCAATCGCTACAAATTCCAGATGAGGCACAAAAACAGCAGGTGCTTCAACGGATATCAAGTGCTCCTTTAAGTGGGCTCTCCTCCACATCAACTTCAACATCACAAATACTCCAGTCCTCAAAGGTGTCACCCCAATCGCACTTGCTTCCTCACAGCTCCCAAATCTCCAGCTGCCCGTCTGAGTATGAGGTAGAACAGATGGTTGAGTCTGCAGAGCTGTTTACTCATACTATAGCCTGGGAATCAGAGGTCGACTCCAGCGCTTCTGTGAATCCAGACGAGGAAATGATCTGCACTGATGCCCAGAATCTTTATGAGTCAGATCCAGGACCAGACGCATAAGGTTCTGACCATAATGTAGACCCTCATTCCCAAACTGTAACTCCTGTTGGTGGAGACAATGAGGAAGACGATGATAAGACTCAAATACCTGATTGGAGCGACAACTTTAGTTTTTTGTCAGGGCAGGAACAGGTTGGCTCTGAGGACGACGGGTGTGATAACGCACAGGGTGATGATGATGAGGTTGGAGATCCCACTTACTGTCAACCCACAGTCAGCCAAGAGATGAGGGCAGCAGAGGAGGTGGAGGAAGATGCTAGTGACGATGAGGTCAGGTTGCGCCTTCCTGGACAGAGACGTAGTACTGGAAGCACGTCAACAACTGCATCCTCAAACACAACTCTGCCTCTCACCACAAGTCGTGGTGGCTCTTCAGGTCGCATGGGTGCTAAGCCTTGCATAGCCTGGGCATTTTTTCAGATCGATAAAGATGACCCAACTCGTGTTATCTGTAACATTTGTCAGCAAAAGCTAAGTAGAGGCCAAAAAATACATAGTTTGAGTACTTCATGCATGAACCGGCACATGGACATGAAGCATAAGTTGCAGTGGGAAGCTCAGTGTGCTACAATGCGGCCTAGCCGGCCGGGCCAACCACCGTCTGCCATATCTTGTGCATCCGCGGCCTCTTCATCCTCTGTGACTGGGGGGACAGCAGTCACACCTGTATTGGGGCGCAGACCTGCCACCTCTTTACCCGCAACAGCCAGCGTGATTGGCAGGTCATCATTTTCTTTGGAGGTGGTAACACCAGCTGGTGTTGAGCGCTGTCCGACATCGATAGCACCACCTTTGGATCAAGGCAACCTAACATGTCCGCCTGCATCTTCCTCACAGACCGGCAGTTTGCCGGGGACACCCTTATCAACCCCGTCTAAGCACAATAGCCAGCCCTCGGTCCCTCAGATGTGGACAAGTAAAAGACCATTTCCTCCTAGCCATGAGAAAGCTAAGAGGTTGAATTTCACCATCTGCAAGTTCTTGGCTACAGAAATGCTGCCTTTCCGCCTGGTGGACACAGAGGATTTTCGAGACCTTATGTCCGTCGCAGTGCCCCAGTACCAGATGCCCAGTCGGCACTACTTCTCAAAGAAAGGTGTGCCTGCGCTCCACCAGCATGTCGCACACAACATCACTGCTTCTTTGAGAAACTCTGTGTGTGACAGGGTGCATTTCACCACAGACACTTGGATGAGTAGGCATGGACAGGGGCGTTACATGTCGCTGACTGGGCACTGGGTAACTATGGTGACAGCAGGACAAGGGGCTGCTGTCCAAGTCTTGCCGTCCCCACGAGTTGTGCGTCAATCCTCTTTATGTCAAAGTTCCTCCACTGCTTCTGCCTCCTCAACCTCCTCTCGGTCTTCCACCTGCACCCAAAGCCTGTCTGGTCATGCCACAAGCTTTCTAACTGCGCAGAAGGGATCCTGCACACCTCCTTACTATGTTGGCAGTAGGGCTCAACGTCATCAGGCGGTTTTTACATTGAAATGTCTGGGAAATGTGAGTTACACAGCTGAGGAGTTGTGGTCAGCTCTGGAGAACCAATTTCATGAATGGTTGTCTCCACTGGACCTGAAACCAGGGAAGGCCGTGTGCGACAATGCTGCAAACCTGGGTGCGGCCCTTCGCCAGGGCAATGTCACACACGTGCCTTGCATGGCTCACGTGTTGAACCTGGTTGTCCAGCAATTTTTAGCCCACTATCCCAGACTAGATGGCCTTCTGCAGAGGGCACGGTCGCTGTGTGCTCACTTTCGCCGTTCGCATCCCGCAGCTCAGCGACTTACATCTCTACAGAAGTCGTTGGGCCTGCCACTTCACCGGCTAAAATGCGATGTGCCTACCCGGTGGAATACAACTCTGCACATGTTGCAGCGACTGTGGCAGCACCGACAAGCCCTGGTGCAATACGTTCTGACGTATAGCCTGGGCCAACGAGATCCAGAGGTTGTCACGCTGTCTCTGTATACTGGAGGTAGGGGGCCTAAGCTGACCCTAAGCTGTGGCCCTGACTAATCCCTCAACCTGGAGGTACTGTTAAAGGTACAGAGGTCCAGGCCGCCAGCATAACCCCTACCTCCTGAGGATCCCTGCACCTAAGTAATCTAGTCCTGAGAAGGACCCCGATCACAACAAAAGGGGACAAGTAATAATATGCCCACACACAGTACTTAGACGAACGAGACAGTACAAGGGAAAAACCAAAACCACCTTGCATACAAAAACTACACAACTACAACAGAGGGAACACCAACGGGAAAGGAGATAAATGATAAAGCGAGGAAGGGAAAAAACACTCCAAATGCACTTATCTCTGAAACTCCAAATACCACGATCCGCTCTGTTAGTCTGCATGAAATGCTTTCACCGACACTTCCCTAACAGACCAGCAGGCATTTGAAGGAGTCTCACTACAGCAGCATTGATTGCAGCTGGGCGAGGCTGGACCTCGTCTAGCACAGAGAGAGAGAGAATTAACTCCCTCACTGCCGAAAAACACAAAGCACCAAAAAGTCAGCTGCGAGAAGTCAGGCTGTGTAATCGTGACGATCTTCGTGGCGACACACCCGTGACAGTACCCCCCCTTCTACGAGGGGCCTCCGGACCCTCAGGGCCAGGTTTATCCGGGTGAGTCGTGTGGAAGGCCCGAACTAATCGGTCTGCGTTAATATCCGACGCAGGAACCCACATCCTCTCCTCAGGACCATACCCTTTCCAATGAACCAGGTACTGAAGGGACCGGCGATTAAAGCGTGAATCGATGACCCTCGATACCTGGAACTCCAAATTACCCTTGACCACCACTGGAGGGGGAGGTAAAGGTGACGGTACCACCGGCGCCACATACCTCTTAAGCAACGATCTGTGGAACACGTTGTGAATTTTAAACGTAGGGGGGAGGTGAAGACAGAATGCCACCGGATTAATAATAGAACTGATTCTGTACGGCCCGATGAACCTGGGACCCAGTTTCCAGGAGGGAACCTTAAGTTTTATATTCCTGGTAGACAACCATACCAGATCGTTCACACTTAGGTCCGGACCAGACACTCTCCTCCTATCAGCCATACATTTGTATCGGTTCCCCATAGTATTCAGATTCTTCAGCACCCCTCTCCATACTGAAACGAGTGATGAGGAAAATCGTTCCTCCTCAGGAACCCCCGAAGAGCCCCCCCTACTGAAAGTACAAAACTGGGGGTGAAAACCATATGCCCCAAAAAACGGGGACTTACCAGTGGACTCGCTCCGCCTATTATTAAGAGCAAACTCTGCCAGAGGTAAGAAAGAAGCCCAGTCCTCCTGGTTCTCTGACACAAAACACCGGAGATATGTCTCCAAGCTCTGGTTCATACGTTCCGTCTGACCATTGGTCTGAGGATGAAAAGCCGATGAGAACGACAAATGCATCCCCCGCCGTGCACAAAACGCCTTCCAGAACTTGGACACAAACTGAGACCCCCGATCTGACACCACCTCGGAGGGTACCCCGTGAAGCCTCACAATCTCCCCAATGAACACCTGTGCAAGAGTTTTAGCATTAGGGAGAGCCGGAAGAGCGATAAAATGTGCCATCTTGCTGAACCTGTCCACTACAACGAGTATGACCGTTTTACCCGAAGACGGAGGGAGGTCCGTAATAAAGTCCATAGACAGATGAGTCCAAGGACGCTCCGGGATCTTTAAAGGTAAGAGGGCCCCAGACGGACGGGTATGTGAGGTCTTAGAGCGCGCACAAACCCCACAGGACGCGACAAAAGTTACCACCTCCTTATGTAAGTTAGGCCACCAAAACCGACGCGAGAGGAGATCCACAGTTGCTCTACTCCCCGGGTGTCCTGCAAAAACTGAGTTATGGTGTGCCTCGATCACCTTTTGTCGCAACTGATCTGGAACAAACAGTCTCCCCGGAGGTCCAACAGGGGCGTCCCCCTGAGCCTCCAATACCTCCTCCTCCAGCTCAGAGCATACTGCCGAAACCACCAGCCCCTCCTGAAGGATAGGAATCGGGTCGTCCGTATTCCCGGCCCCAGGGAAACTACGAGATAAGGCATCCGCCTTTACATTTTTTGTCCCAGGACGATATGTAACGACAAAATTAAACCTGGTAAAAAACAATGACCACCTAGCTTGTCTGGGATTCAGACGTTTCGCGGACTCCAGATATAGCAGGTTCTTGTGATCGGTGATGACGGTGACCGGATGGACTGCCCCCTCCAAAAAATGGCGCCACTCCTCAAAAGCTAACTTAATGGCCAAGAGTTCCCTATTGCCGACATCGTAATTCCTCTCAGCGGACGACAATTTTTTAGAGAAAAAGGCGCACGGATGCCACTTACCAGGGGACGAACCTTGTGACAATACTGCTCCCACCCCTACCTCGGAAGCGTCTACCTCTACAATGAATGGCTGTGACGCATCAGGTTGAATGAGTATGGGTGCCGAGGCAAAACATTTTTTCAAGGAGGAGAATGCTTGACAAGCCTTGTCAGACCACCTAGAAAAATCCGTCCCCTTTGTAGTCATGTCTGTGAGAGGCTTAACCATGGACGAGAAATTACGAATGAACTTCCGGTAATAATTAGCAAACCCCAGGAAACGTTGTAGTGCCTTAAGATTCTCTGGCCGATCCCACTCAAGAACTGCCCGCACTTTCCCAGGGTCCATACGAAAACCGGACGCTGAAACCAGGAAGCCTAAAAACTGGAGTTCCTGTACGGCGAACACACACTTTTCCCATTTGGCATACAGTTTATTATCCCGCAAGATCTGTAACACCTGCCTAACGTGCTCCTGATGAGACACCAGATCCGGCGAGTAAATTAAGATATCATCCAGATATATGACAACAAACTGTCCCACCAGGCGGCGAAAAATGTCATTAACAAAGTGTTGGAACACCGCCGGGGCATTAGTCAGACCGAATGGCATGACAAGGTTCTCATAATGCCCCTCCGGAGTGTTAAACGCCGTCTTCCACTCATCCCCCTCCTTCATCCTAATCAGATTGTACGCCCCCCTGAGATCCAACTTAGAGAAACATTTGGCGCCCACGATCTGATTAAAGAGATCGGGAATAAGTGGGAGCGGATACGGATCTCGGACCGTAATCCGATTAAGTTCACGGAAATCCAGGCAAGGGCGTAGGCCTCCATCTTTCTTCTTAACAAAGAAGAACCCCGCAGCCACCGGTGAAGATGAAGGTCTAATATGCCCCTTAGCCAGACTTTCTGAAATATAATCCTTCATGGCCTGCCTCTCAGGACCAGAAAGGTTATACAACCTAGCTTTAGGTAACTTGGCCTCAGGGAGCAGTTTTACAGAACAGTCATACTCGCGATGAGGAGGTAGTTCCTGACACCCTTTCTCCGAGAATACATCCTCAAAGTCCGCCAGAAATGGAGGTAAGACCCAAGGAGTAACCGCACCGATGACCGTGTTCATGCAGTTTTTATTACAGAATTTACTCCATTGGCTTATCTCTCTGGTTTGCCAATTAATAACCGGGTTATGCTTAGTTAACCAAAGAAGGCCCAACACTATAGGAGTGGGAAGACCCTCCAACACGTAGCAAGACAACAGTTCTTTATGTATCGCCCCCACTTGAAGTTTTACGTCATGCACAGCTTGCAAAAAACTTCCCTGACCGAGAGGCCTGGCATCGATCGGGAATATGGGGATGGGTTTAGCCAACTCACTCAATCGCATACCTTGAACCCGGGCAAACCGAGCATCAACCAGATTAGCCCCGGCCCCACTATCCAGAAGAACAGATATACTCTCAGTTCTCGTACCCACCACCACCTCCGCCGGTACGAGAAACTGAGACGAACCTAGGGACGAAATACCTACTCCCAGATTGCCGTCCTCCACACAACCTGGGATCAACAGTTTTCCGACGACTCTTCACTCTGCAAGGGACGGGATGGACACCCTCCAATAAAATGTCCCTTTCTCCCGCAGAAGAAACACCTTCCTGTCTTATGGCGCACCACCGGTCCCCTCCCCCGAAATGATGTCCCTCCTAATTGCATAGGCTCCTCTGGACTGACCAGGGGAACCACCATATGAGGGGACCTTGTAGGAGGTGGAGTCATCACAGGGGGTAGAGTTATCCCGCACCTCTCCCGAAGCCGTCTGTCAACGCGAATAGCAAGGGCCATAGCGGCTTCCAGTGACGCGGGAGAGTCATACTGTGCCAACACATCCTGTAATTTGTCGGATAAACCTTGACAAAACTGGCTCCTAAGAGCCGGGTCATTCCACTGGGTGTCCGTGGCCCACCTACGGAACTCCGAACAGAATTCCTCCGCCGGACGATCTCCCTGCTGAATCCTACGTAACTTAGACTCAGCAAGGGAGATCCGATCTGGGTCATCATATACGAGTCCCAGAGCAGCGAAAAACCTATCCACTGACTGGAGAGCCGGGGAGCCCGGGGGAAGAGAGAACGCCCAAGATTGTGGGTCCCCTTGTAGGAGCGAAATGACAATTCCCACCCTTTGTTCTTCACTCCCCGATGACCGAGGCCGCAGCCGAAAGTACAACTTGCATGCCTCCCGGAAAACAAAAAACTTGTCCCGCCCCCCCAGTGAACCTGTCAGGGAGAGCTACTTTAGGTTCTGGTCCGGCTTGCTCCTGAGGATACAAAACCTTGGACCTAACGTCCGCCAGCTCCATGGACAAACTCTGCAACTGCCGAGCTAGACCGGCTACTGGATCCATGGTAACTGGAGAAAAACTAAGTGGTCGGTGAAAATGTCACGCTGTCTCTGTATACTGGAGGTAGGGGGCCTAAGCTGACCCTAAGCTGGGGCCCTGACTAATCCCTCAACCTGGAGGTACTGTTAAAGGTACAGAGGTCCAGGCCGCCAGCATAACCCCTACCTCCTGAGGATCCCTGCACCTAAGTAATCTAGTCCTGAGAAGGACCCCGATCACAACAAAAGGGGACAAGTAATAATATGCCCACACACAGTACTTAGACGAACGAGACAGTAAAAGGGAAAAACCAAAACCACCTTGCATACAAAAACTACACAACTACAACAGAGGGAACACCAACGGGAAAGGAGATAAATGATAAAGCGAGGAAGGGTAAAAACACTCCAAATGCACTTATCTCTGAAACTCCAAATACCACGATCCGCTCTGTTAGTCTGCATGAAATGCTTTCACCGACACTTCCCTAACAGACCAGCAGGCATTTGAAGGAGTCTCACTACAGCAGCATTGATTGCAGCTGGGCGAGGCTGGACCTCGTCTAGCACAGAGAGAGAGAGAATTAACTCCCTCACTGCCGAAAAACACAAAGCACCAAAAAGTCAGCTGCGAGAAGTCAGGCTGTGTAATCGTGACGATCTTCGTGGCGACACACCCGTGACAGAGGTGGGGCAAATCATGCTGGAGGAGTGGTCTCAGATCAGGGACCTATGCACCCTTCTGCACAGTTTTGAAATGGCGACGAAGATGTTTAGTGCTGACGATGCCATTATCAGCATGACTATTCCGGTGATTTACATGCTGGAGCACATGTTAAACAGAATTCGGAGTCAGGTGGTGGCACAAGAGGAGGTGGAGGAAGTAGAGGAGGAGGAGTTGTATGCGGAAGGGCTAACATCTGCAAGGTCCAGACGGTCGGCAGCACCAAGGCGGCAGGCATGTGAGGGTGGGGGAGATGGTTTTACCAGGGCGCATGGTAGCAGCCAAACTAGTGAGGAAGGTGCAGGAGCCCAGGAAGAAGTGGAGGACGAACTGATGGAAGACTCATCAGATGAGGGAGACCTTGATCACATTTCTGTTGTGCGAGGTTGGGGGGAGAGGACAGAGGAAGGAAGCATGATTGTTACCTCGCCACCAACACAACAGGGACTTGGTGCTCCTGGATGCGCAACACACATGAGTGCCTTCTTGCTGCACTACCTGCAACATGACCCTCGAATTGTGAGAATTAGAAATAATCCTGACTACTGGGTTGCCACACTGTTAGATCCCCGGTACAAAAGTAAATTTGCAGAAATTATTCCTGCCATAGAAAGGGATGCACGCATGCAGGAGTATCAGCAGAGACTGTTGCAGAATCTTACATGTGCTTTTCCACAAAATACCAGTGGTGCACGTAGTGAATCTCACAGTTCCAACTTGCCAACCGTGGGACCGTCAAGTGTTCAGCACTCAAACCGTAACAGAACCACAGTATCTGCTGGTAACATCAATTTTGCGGAATCATTTCACCACTTTTTTAGCCCATCCTTTGCAAGGCCACAGGAGACAAGAAGTCTGACACATAGTCAACGCCTAGAGACGATGGTACAGGAGTATCTCCAAGTAAACATTGAAGCCACGACTGTGTCACTGGACCCTTGCTCTTTTTGGGCTTCCAATCTGGATAAATGGCCGGAGCTAGCCACTTACGCCTTGGAGATCTTGTCATGCCCTGCAGCCAGCGTTCTGTCTGAACGTGTGTTCAGCGCTGCTGGTGGTGTGCTGACAGATAAGCGCACGCGGCTCTCCACTGATAATGTAGACAGACTCACGTTCATAAAGATGAACAAATCATGGATCCGAAATGACTTTTCTACCCCTGTGTCATCCTGGGGAGAGTAAAAGCTTGATGATTGGTTAAAATCACCCTACCAACCGTTTTAAGCTTTCAAATTACTAATTATGTTTATCTGTATCTTGGCTGGAAAATAATTTGGGCTTTGTAGCAGTGTGCAGCACTGATTCTATTAGGCCATCTATAATAAGCTCCACCAGATTTAAAATTACTAATCATGTTTATCTGTATCTTGACTGGAAAATAATTTGGGCTTTGTAGCAGTGTGCAGCACTGATCCTATTAGGCCATCTATACTAAAGCTTCACCAGATTTAAAATTAATAATAATTTTTAGCTGCATCTAGCCCGGAAAATAATTTTGGGGCTCCGAGATGCGCAAGACACATAAGTGCCTTCTTGCTGCACTACCTGCAGCATGACCCTCATATTGTCAGAATTCGAAGTAATTATGACTACTGGGTTGCCACACTCTTAGATCCCCCAAACTTTTCGATCAACCTTTTCATTTTAATAAAGACCAAAAAAATGGTCATTTTTGAAATTATAAGCATTAGCAGGTTGTTAGAAACTGAAATCAAACAGTTTTCAACTCAAAACTTTATTCTAGGTGATGTTACATTTTCACATAGGACCCCTTGTTCGAAAGGAGCTTCTGAACTCTCTCGTCCATTGAATTTGTCAGGTTTTGGATGGTTTCTGCTTCAATTGTTTTGCATGAGGACAGAATACCCTCCCAGAGCTGTTGCTTAGATGTGAACTGCCTCCCGCCATCATAGACACTCCTTTTAATGATGCTCCAAAGGTTCTGAATGGGGTAGAGGTCAGGGGAGCATGGGGGTCACACCATAAGTTTGTCCCCTTTTATGCCCATATCAGCCAGAGATGCAGATGTTTTATGTGCAGCATGAGATGGTGCATTATCATGCAGAAAAATGATCTTGCTGTGAAATACACGGTTCTTCTTCTTGAACCATGGCAGGAAGTGCTGTTTGAGAAAATCCACATACATTATGGAGTTCATCTTTAGCGCCTTCAGGGATCCTAAAGGGGCCGACAATCTCTCTCCCCATGATTCCAGCCCAAAACATTACTCCACCTCCTCCTTGTTGGCGCTGTAGCCGTGTTTGCGTGGGGTGTCCATCAACCAGCCATCCTCCACTCCATCCATCTGGACCATCGAGCGCTGCACGGCACTCATCCGTGAACAAAACAGTTTTGAAATCAGTCTTCATGTAATGTTTGGCCCACTGGAGCCGTTTCTGCTTGTGTGAAGTGGATAGAGGAGGTCGACAGGATGGCGTATGCACAGCTGCAAACCTCTGAAGGACCCTGCATCTTGTTGTTCGGGGGACGTTGGAGGCACAAGCAGCTTCAAAAACTTGTCTGCTGCTATGACAAGGCTTTTTTGCCGCTGCTCTTTCAACCTGACGTAATTGCCTGTAGGAAAGAGTCCTCAATTTGCCCTTATCAGCACGCACACGTGTGTACTGTGAATCAGCTACATACTTCTTGATTGCCAAGATACTTCATCCTGATCATCGCACAATGTTGATTGTAGTCATGCCTTGACCTAAACACTCCACAATTTGTTGCTTCTCAGCAGCCGACACATCCTTTTTCTTTCCCATTTTGGCAGAAAATGTAGGCTGCTTAATAATGTGAGACAGCCTTCTTAAGTAGTCTTGCCTTTCATTGGACACACCTGCCAAACTAATTAGCACAGGTGTCTGCATTTGCTTACAGTGTTATAAAGAGCCCTGACACACATCACCATCAATGAGTTTAACTGACAAACAAACAAATTCTTCCCTTATCACTCCTAAACACTTTTTGCATAATAATTTGGAACACAGTGTACATGTGCTTTTCCACAAAACACCAGTGGTTCACGTAGTGAATCTTACAGTTCTAACTTGCCAACCGTGGTCTGTATGGAGTTGTTCAATAAAGGGCCCAAAATTAAGATAACATAGATGGGAGAGGTCTCTATGAATAGGAATTCCTAAGTATTTGATACCCTGTGAGGGCCAGGCAAAGGGAAAGTTGGACTGGATGGAATCCTATATGGATTTGGGGAGGGAGACATCGAGGGCCTCAGACTTCGCTGCATTGATTTTAAAATTTGACCATGTAACAAAGTGATCTATTTCAGCCATAACAGCATGGATGGATATATGTGATTGAGTGATATATACTAGGACATCATCAGCAAATAGAGAGCACTTGTACTCGGTGCCTCCCACCTCAATCCACCTAATATTGGGGTTATGGCGAATTGATGAGAGCAGGTGCTCCGTCACTAGGATGTATAAGAGAGGGGACAGAGAACATCCCTGCCTTGTCCCATTGGTGATTGTGAAAGGTGATGAAAATGTTCTGACGCGCCCCCTGGGCCTTGGGACACCCGGAGCCGGACCCTGGTGGATGCTGGTGGTTGTAGTCTCCGTGGCGGCAACCCGGTTCCGTGGCTCAGGGCGGTCAAACCAGTGGCGGAACTATTTATGTGGTTTTGATGTTTAAATGTCCGACTACGCCACCCGTGGATTGCGGTCAGAGTGAACCGCCGCTCCAGGGCAGACCGCTGAGGCTGGTGTTGTGGGTGCAGCAGAGCCTCAGGGCAGTGTATGCGGAGGATGGGGGTGATGGTGCAGGGCAGCAGCATTAATGACACGGAGTCAGTGATGCAGTCCAGGGCCTTTACTCACAGTTCTTATTATCCAGACCACGTCTGCAGGTAACGGCTGCCCACGTCGTACTGTGCTCACCAGGTGAGGGGCTCAGACAACTCCCAGATAACTTTGGAGTGCTTCACAGGACCCCCTTTGTGTGTCCTTTGTCTGGCCTTTCTTACCAACCCTTCTGTCCGGCTGCCTCGGGCCTCCTCTTGGTAAACTTGGCGCCAGTTTCCCTGACCCTATGTGGTGCCTTCCTAGCGGGTGTAGCGAGGGGCTGCGCCACATAAAATGTCACAGCCTCCTGTTTCTAGCTGAGGGTCGTTTCCTGCCTCCACTAGTTTCGGGGACCGGTCTCCCCCTTTGGCCTGACCCCTCCACGCAGGTGGATTCGGGCGTGCGGTGGCGACTCGCCCGTCCGCACCCCTGAGATCCCTTCGTTCCTCGTTCCTGGAGCCTTCTCCGCTCCTCTTCCTTCCTTCTCCCTCTTCCAGGCCTGGGCCTCTGTTACTAGGCCCGCCTCCGGAGCAGAGCTCATGCAGAGCCCCTGCTCCCTGCCACTTCTGCTCAGACTTCTCTGCACTGAACTAAGATGGTGCCCACCTTTTATACTCCCTTCTCAATGCACCCAGGAACTGCTTCCTCCCTGCTCCTGCACTACAGGGTTCCCCTTCCTCAGTGTCCCCCCCCCCCCACTCCAGCCAGGGACAGGGACTGTCGTGCCCATCTCAGGGGCATATTGGTCGCCCTGCCCCACGGCAATGTGGTGTAATGCATGCAGGTGTGTGGTCCTGATCCACACTACATCCTTACCTGAGAGTGAGATATCACACCTCTGGGTGAGGTGCAATACCTCTGTAGCAACCGAGCCCTCAGGGTGCTACAGTTCCATTTATCTTCAGCCTAGGTGACGTATTGCGATTTTGGCTATAAAAGGGTCCCCTAGACCCCTACCCCAAGCTTTTTAAGAGAATCATATATGGCGTGCCAGGAGACTCTATGGAATGCTTTCTCAGCATCCAACGAGAGTATCTAATTACAAATTTTTAACTGCATCTAGCCCAGGAAATACTTTGTGCCTAGTAGCAGGGTCTGCTAGTCAGCGGATTATCCCGGCTGTTAAGCAAGCTACACCACCTGTAGTTTGGACACTTCATTTTTTTAAAGGAAATGCTTCGGGACCACGGGATACTCAGTGAAGATCATCAGGAGGCACCCCAAGGCATAGGGGCTCGGACTGGCAGTAGGATGCCTTGCGGTGGACAGCCGAGCTCGATCCTTATAAAAGCTTTTTAACTGCAGCAGCTTTAGTGGACGCTACTGGAGCTGGAATTACGCGGCTGCTGGCATGAGACTTGCCCTCCAATAGAT
Organism: Phyllobates terribilis; assembly: GCF_046119375.1. Lineage (NCBI taxonomy): Eukaryota > Metazoa > Chordata > Amphibia > Anura > Dendrobatidae > Phyllobates > Phyllobates terribilis. The sequence goes on along the minus strand of NW_027362762.1, from coordinate 119,004,201 downwards.
CCTTGTAAATGGATTTAAAGTGTATTTATTCAAATTAGAGAGACAATTTAAATTAAAAAGCTTAGAGCTGCCTCCACCACAGGGGGGCTCGCTCGACCCACCAGCGGACAGGCACCAGTATTGGGAGAGGGGGGCTGGCCGTCAGGGTTCACCGCGGCTCTGGCACAAACCCGGCGACACGGAGGTGGCACGGGCAGGAGCGGACTGAACGTGTCGGCTTCTCACTTTTTGGATTTTAGAAGGGCATGACATGCCTATATCTGTGTCTCCCCCTCCTTTTACTCCTCCACCTCTTTTCTTTTCGCATGACTATATGTACTTGTCACTTTTCCATGTGTTAGTTGTGTCTTCTGAGCAGTTTGTCAGCTTTTGGACACCTTTGAAGGTGTTTTCTATGTGTTTCTATGTGTTTTTGTTTGCCTGCCATTGGTTTTAACGGTGTTCGAAGGTGTTCGACGAACAGTTCGACGAACAGTTCGGCGAACACATGGGTGTTCGACGAACCGAACCGAACTCGAACACTACGGGGGTGGCTCAACACTACAGGTCACCCACAGATTTTTATTTTTAATCAGGTCTGGGCTCTGGCTGGGCTATTCCTAAGCTTTGATTTTCTTCTGGTGAAACCATTCTTTTGTTGATTTGCAAGTACATTGGATGTAAAATGTCTCTACACCCCAGGTAAAACGTTCTGTTTTTTTTTTCCAGCTGTTGAAAAACAACCCCAAAGCATAATGCTGCCTCCACCACTGTGGTTATGGTGTTCTTTTAGTGATGCACAGTGTACGCTTTGCGCCAAACATGCCTTATGGAATTATGGCCAAAAAGCCTTGGTCTCATCAGATCATAACATATTTTCCCACGTTCTTTTGGCATTCTAGGTTTTGCCACAACATAGCTGGGCTTGGTGTTTTTTTCTACTTTCCTACCCCACAGGCCAGACATATGAACAATATAAGTGTTGTCACTTGTAGTACACAACCAATGATTGCCAGAAATTTCTGCAGCTCCTTTAATGTTGCTGTAAGCCTCTTAGCAGCTTCCTGGAACAATTTTCTTGACCATTTTTTCAGGTATGTCCTGTTCTAGGTAATGAAACTGTTGTACCAAATTTAACGGGAACCTGTGATGTAAAAGAAATGCTAATAATCTGCAGATATGTGGTTAATCTGTAGGTTAATAGCATTCTAAAGCCGTGTGGCCGCCACACTGGATTCCCGGCTACCAGGAAATGAACTTTATTCCAACCAGCAGTCTCTGGTTTTCAGCCACAGAGGTGCGGCCGGCACGGCTTCAGCCTCCGCTCAGTACATAGTGAGCGGTGGCTGTAACCACGCCCCAGCACTGACTGACAGCTGGCGTTCTACTGATGCATCGCTAAACTGGCTGTCAGTTAGTGCCGGGGGTCCTTACAGCCGCCACTCACTATCTACTGAGCGATGACTGAAGCAGCAATGGCTGCGCATCTTTGACTGAAAGCTGGATGTTTCTGAGGGGAATAAAATTAATTTCCTCCTGGCTGCCGGGCATTCAGTGCAGCGGCTGCACGAACTCTGAACACTATTAACCTGCAGATTAACCCCCTATCTGCAGATTAATAGTGTTTTTTGACATGACAGGTACCCCTTAAAGAGAATCTGTCATCACATTTGACCTATCTAAACTATTAATATGGGCATACAGGTTATAGACTGCTGAGGAGACTGATCTCTGTATACCTTATATCAGATGCCTTGTTGAGAAATCGTCTTTTATCACTTTATATAAATGACCTCTTCCAGGCTGTGGGGAGGATGCTGCCTGGAAGATAACTCTGACTCCAGAGATTGTTTTACATGAAGGAGGAGTTAGCAGTGTGATGTGTAATGGCCGCTCTCTGCTCTCCTGATCTCACTGCAGAGCTGTGTGTGATTTTACCTGACACATCTGCAGGTTCCTCTCAACTTACATCTCACAGGTAGATAGGGCTGTTATATTGTTACAATACAGCAGAGCTCACAGAGCTGCAAAAATTTTGTTTGCAAGAAGCCGAATTTCATTTCTTCCATTCTTTGTTAGTTTCTTGTCTCACACTGGTAACTCCCCCTTTTATATAAAATAAGCTCTGGAGGCAGAGTTATCTTCCAGGCAGTGTCCTCCCCAGAGCTTGAAAGAGGTCATTTTCATAAAGTGATAAAAGATGATTTATTAACAACAAGGCATCTGATATGAAGCATACATGTATCATTTTTTTTCAGCAGTCTATAACCTGTATGCCCATTTCAATAGTTTAGATAGGTCAAATGTGGTGACAGATTCCCTTTAAGCCACTTCTTGATGGCCTTCTTCGCAGTGTTCCATGGTATATCTAATGCCTTGTAAGGTTTTTGTACCTTTTTCCTCATTGATAACTTTCAACAATGAGATCCTTTTGCTGTGTTGTAGCTGTTTATGGATCATGGCTTTTGTTGTAGAATGGAACTAATAAAACATCATGAAAATTGTAATTAAACAGCTTAATGTTATATGGGGTTAATCAGAATCACTGTAAATGATGGCAGCTGTGTACTGACTACTATTTAACATGAGTTTTAATATGATTGGCACATTCTGAACACAACCACATCCCCAATTTTAAGAGGGTGGTAACACTTATGCAACCATTTACTTTTAGTTTTCTTATTTTTATTTCTCCCCTCAAAATTATTTCATCTTGTTTTTCAATGGATTACTACAGATTATGGGTGACATTATAGGTGGAAAAAGTTCTGAAATGATACCTCTTATTTTAACATGGCAAAACCCTGGGATTTTACCAGGGATGTGTAGACTTATACCCACTGTATGTAAGTAATTCACAAATATTTTATATTTTACTGCAACATTTCATTTCGCTCAGTTGCCTACCATAATGACCCAAATGTAGAGACTCAGCCATTTGATTTGCTCAGCCTGATAAATTCATCAAAAGTTGTGGCCTAACTTACGCAAGAAATGTTATTTCAGTCCCTGACTAGAGTAACAATTCTGGGGGAGGTGCATGCCAGTGATAAGATAAGAGGTGCCCCTTAACAAATTAGGTGCATTTTGCTTCTGCACGCCGATGATTAAGATTGGAACAACACCAGTCTTAATGAATCGGACCCTAAGGCCATGGTCACACGTTGAGTATTTTGTCAGTATTTTGCATCAGTATTTGTAAATCAAAACCAGGAGTGGATAAAAAATGCGCAAGTGGTGACGTGTTTCTATTATACTTCTCCTCTGATGCAGTTGCTAAATATAAAAGGCCAGGATGATGGCGCAAGAGTTCAGTTGGCACCAGGGTGTGAAAGAGAGAGTGTATGCGTGAGCAGCGGACTGTGCTCAAGGCTGTCACTGCAGTAGAAGCTTTAGAGAGTGACCTGATCCCAGAGAGGACCTGGCTTAGTGGATCAAGTACCAAAGACCTGACTTCGTCGTTCAAGTACCAAAGACCAGGCTTCGTTGGTCAACCCACAAAAGCAGATGCTGATCACAGGGCAGAGAGAAACGCTTGCCGCCTCTGGAGGAAGTTTTGAGTGAACTGGGCCATTGCTTCCTGTGCAGACGTATGGTACTACTTGGGAAGAGTTGCTAACTAGAATTGGACTCTGGCCAGCAGCAGATTGTACTATGGCTGTAATACGCCCTGTATTCTAGAGTTGTGAAATCTGCCAACCATACAGTCATGGCCAAAAGAGTTGACACCCTTGAAATTGCTCCAGAAAATGAAGTATTTCTCCCACAAAATTATTGCAATTACACATGTTTTGTTATAGACATGTTTATTTCCTTTGTGTGTATTGGAACCACACAAAAAAAAAAAGAAAAAAAAGCAAATTGGACATAATTTCACACAAAACTCCAGAAATAAGCCGGATAAAATTGTTGGCACCATCAACTTAATATTTGGTTGCACACTCTTTGGAATAAATATCTGCAATCAATCGCTTCCTATTGTCATCAACAAGATTCTTACACCTCTCAACTGGAATTTTGGACCACTCTTCTTTTGCAAACTGTTACAGGTCTCTCATATTGGAAGGGTGCCTTCTCCCAACCGCAATTTTAAGATCTTTTCACAGGTGTTCAATGAGATTTAGAGCCTGACTCATTGCTGGCCACTTCAGAACTATCCAGCGCTTTGTTTCTGTTATGCGCGTTGCAGAGAGACACAACAAGACTGGCACCAAACCAGCAAAGGCGCAGCCACAGATGCTCGTGGCACAAGCTGCCAAGCTAGGCAACCCCCTGAAGGCTGGGAATACACTTCATTCAGCTTCCAGTAAATCGAAGGGGGACTTTGGCAGAGCCCTTCCCAGGTTCATTGTCGCTGGAGAGCTGTAGTCTGTTGACGTGGCTGGTGCCTAGTCAAGAACCAGATGAGTACCTCTGCAACAACCCCAGGAAGTGAAGCCAGAAGAGAAAATGTGAAAACCCCTGAAAAGCTAACAACACTAGTACTAGTACCACTAACCACCACTGCACATAGGAACTGCAATGAACAGCAAAGCACTGAGCAGGGAGCATGATTAAATAGCCCGCCTAATTTTCAGGTGTTGAATACCTCTCAATCATCCCCAGACAGCCACTCCCTGCTAGCTTGCACAGCAGAATGAACATAATTGCACCACTGCTTAGTGTCAGACAAAGCAGCGTCCTGCGTATCCTGGCAACCTGGGAAATCAGTGAGAGACACGGCGTCCCATGTCCTCACACATCCTACAACACCAGAATGCGATGCTCCATAAGATTGGGACAGTCTCCGTGCATGCGTAGTAGCTCCGCCTCCAGGGTCAGGGCAATGGCGGCACCTGCGACTGGAGTAGCATAGCACCAGACCTGCTCCATTCCCAGGTGTGAGCACAGAATCACGATTCCTAACAGTACCCACCTCCCTTGGAGAGACCTCCAGGCTCTCACCACCCACCTTGTCCGGAAACCTCTTATTGAACTCAGCGATGAGACGATTGGCATGTATATTACCTCTTGAGACCCAGGACCTCTCCTCAGGACTGTTCCCTTCCAATGAATCAAATACTGAAAGGAGTTTTGAACTCTACGAGAGTCCACAATACTTTTTATCTCAAATTCCACAGTATTATCTACCATAATAGAAGGAGGAGGATCCTGGGTCAAAAGCTACCTTATTGACAACCTCGATAATGGGAAATGGACCTATAAACCATATACAAGCTTAGAAGATGGTACCTTAAATTTCAGATTCTTAGTAGACACCCAAACTCTGTCCCCCACTCTGAGTTCGCAACCTTGTTGACGACGCTTATCAGCCTGCTTCTTCATGCTCTCCCCTGCTTTCTTCAGATGGATACAGGTTTCCCCCCAAACCTTCCGGAGGCGGTGGATAGTAGCAGAGACCGCTGGAAGTACATTGTCCCCTCCATCAAAACAAGGAGACCTAGGATGGAATCCTAGATTACAGAAGAAGGGAGACATTCCCAAGCCCTTGTGGTGTCTATTGTTTAGGGCGAACTCTGCCAAGACTAAGTATGTTCCTCAATCATGCTTAAAATGGGAGCAAAAACATCTTAGATAGGACAAAAGACACTGGTTGGTTCGCTCCATTTGCCCATTAGTTTGAGGATGGTATGCAGATGAAAACGAGAGTTCCGACCAGAGGCGTTTACAGAAAACCCTCCAGAATCTGGAGACAAACTGGGACCCACGATTGGAGACAATATTCATAGGAACCCCATGTAATCTTACCACCTGAACAAGGAACTAATCTACCAAGTCCTGCACACTGGACTGAGCCAAAGGAACCAAATGGCATTGTTTAGAAAATTGGTCCACAATGACCCAAACTATAGTCATACCCTTGGAGTCAGGGAGATCCGTAATGAAGTCCATGGATATGTGGGACCAGGGACATACAGGAATAGGCAAGGGGAGAAGTTTACCTGCCTGGGCGATGTGAGGCACTTTGTTCTTGGCACAGATCTCGTATGCAAGCTTCAATATCCTTACCCAAGGACTGCCACCAATACTTTGTGCTCAACAGGTGACAAGTCGACTTAATGCTTGGGTGGCCCGCTGTGACCTAGTCTTGACACTATCTCACTCTCTCATGACACTCTCTGAGTCTGAGCCAGGCTAACCCTCTCTGAGTCTGAGCCAGGCTAGGCTAATTAGCCAGGCTAATCCTCCAGGTGCCAGTGCCTCAGCTGCGTTGGCGACTTACTCCTCCTCCTTGGCTTTGAGCTCCAGTGATGGAAGTAAGGATGGTACGTTATTGTTATAGCGAGGATCCAGCAGTGTGGCCACCCAGTAATCTGCACCGGTAACAATCCAGGGAACGTGGCGGTCATTGCGCAGGCACCACAGCATGTCTTCACTCATGTGTGCCAAGCTGCCCAGAGGCACAACAAGCTGGCCTGGGTGGGAGGTGTATCGTCTGAGTCCTCTGTATCCCCCAGACACACTCCATTGATGCTGTAAACTGCCTTGAGTGCCATTCTGTTGTGAACACGGTTCCTCCTCATCCTCTAGAACTGTCACCTGGCTGGACAATTGTCCACCTGGCCACTGTTGGTACAGGAACCCACCATCCAATCCATGTGTAGACGACTGAACTGATAATGGTGTGAATAGTCCCTCTTCCTCCTGTGCTACCACCTTATCTTTCATCGACTGAAGCGTTTTTTCTAGGAGGCAAAAAAGTGGGATAGTAACACTGATGATGGCGTCAAATTTCTGGTTTCAACTGTATATGGAAGGATAATGCATGGATGATATATTATTATAAAAATACTGCACTAAATTTATATACTAAAGCATTTACGCCTGTATAGCAGCAGGAAGCCAGTGCTATGGTGGAAAATTGCAATGTGAACTACACCCATGGCAATGTGTTTAATTCTAAAGTCTAATGGACTATCAAAACATGCTTTAATGGATAAGAAATAAAAAAAATTGTTCTTACAATTGGATGTACCATTTATCTCAAAAGGAACATATACTATACTGCAAGTTAGCAGTTAAAATGTATCTCACACACAGTGTGAATTCTTGAATATATAAAGGTGGTGAGTTCTGAAAAAAACTTTTTTACAAGTTATGCTATGTTTTTGATTTATTTGTAGTCCACTTATATGGAAGGATAGTCCATGAATGGTATATTATAAAAAGACAAAAAACACTGCATTAATATATTGAAGCAGGGGAGGATATATCATTGGTGCAACCTGTGCGGCTGCACAGGGGGCCAAGAGTTAAGGGGGTCCACTTCTACTTCCCAAGCAGGTGTAATTTTGCATATTTAGGAGCTCTTGGGCTGCAAAGGAATCATATATTGTTTTTGCACAGGGGCCCATTTCTGTCTGTGTCTGCCAGTGTATTGAAGCATTTATACCTGCATAGCAGCTGGATGCTAGCACTATGATAGATAATTGCAATGTGAACCACACTCAAGGCAATATGGCTAATTCCAATGGAGATGAACGTTTTGCTAAGTTAGCACAAGTTTTGGGGGAAACAATGGAGGATGCACCATATTATACAAAAATAAAAAAATTAAGGCATGAGTGGAATAAGAAATTAAATTAAGAAACACGCACATGATGGGACCGCAATACCTTAAGCATCTATGTGGAATGTCAAATGATACCACGAGGTTAAAGGATAAAAAAATACCCACATATATATTCTCTGATGAATTCATGATTAAATTAAATGATTATTATTTATTTATATAGCGCAATTGATTCCATGGTGCTGTACATAAGAAGGGGTTACATACTAAATACAGATATCACTTACAGTAAAGAAACTAACAATGATAGACTGGTACAGAGGGAAGAGGACCCTGCCCTTGTGGGCTTACATCTATAATTGAATGAGATAATAACAAAATCTCTTTAGATCTAATGAATGGAATTATAATGGAGGAAGAGAAAAAACTAAGAATGGTTAAAGAGCAAATTGTGGAGATAAAAAAAGAAGCATTGAAATTTTCTACTCACTAACTATATAAAGAGCTACATAAAAAATAAAAAGAAAATGTGGATAAACTTGAAAATTCTATTATGCAAGTAAAGAAAAAAAATTGCAAAGGGACAGTATTGACTAAGAAAATAATAACGTTTATGGCTGGAGACCTACTTGGAAAGAATGTACACCAAAATCTATTTAAAAAAAATAAAAACAAAAAAGATACAATTTTAATGAGGATAAGAAAAAAAGTCAATTTCTCTTCATCAGATTTTGAAGCATTTGACTCTTGTTCCGATACGGCCAAATTTTTTTTAAAAAAAAATTATGTCAACAATGATATGGGTAATCGACAACAACCATCAAAAAATGGGAAAGACAAAGGAGAAGACGACGCTGAAGGAATGGACAATATAAAAGGATATTTTACAAGGAAGAAGAGACAAGAATCAACATCCTAGAAGACACTGAAAATAATGTCATAATTCTTGCTCAGAAAGTACTAAGTAATGAACAGAGAGAAGTATTATCTAAGGGATTAAATTTTGTCCCAGATCAGAAATTTGATTTATTTCAAACATCATTAGATTTTGTTATGCTCGCGCTCAGTTTAGCGCAAGCATGGATTGTGCTCCCTCTGAGCCAGGGACCAAGGAGTGCCTGGAGGGGCGTAACTAGGGACCTCAGCAAATCCGAACGCAGATATACAATGCCTTAATTACTCCGCAATCCAAGGAGGGACGAGGGAGGTGGACCAGGTGCTACACCAGGGCAGACCTCGAACACACGGCTGTGACCCTCAACGAGGTATGCAGGCACTGGCCGGTTCAGCTGGTATGCAGATAAGCACTAGCAGGTGCGGGCAGATCCGACTGGTATACAGACAGGCAGGTAGGTGCTGGCAGGCACGGCTGGTATACAGACAGGCTGGGTAGGTGCTAGCGGGCACGGAAGGTTTACAGATAGGCTGGGTAGTTGCTGGCGGGCACGGCTGGTATACAGACAGGCAGGTGTTGGCGAGCACGGCTGGTATACAGACAGGTATTTGCTGGTGCGCACGGCTGGTATACAGACAGGCCGGTACGTGCTGGCGGGCACAGCTGATACAAAGCCAGGCTGGTTAGGGCTAGAGATGAGCGGTGTTCGACTAGAACTGTTCGCCAATCTCAAATTCGAGCTGTTTTGGGCGGTGTTCGAGTTGTTCGACGAACCTGAACGATTTGCAAAAAATTCGGCTGTTCGAGGTTATGTTCGATAACTGTTCGTGCACCAAAAGCGTGTCCTGCATGTCTGGCGCTATTTAGAGCACCAATCATGCAGGGATTGTCTGCCACTCACTGTAATGCCACAGCCATGGTGGTTGTGGCATTACAGTGATTGCCCAAATCGATAGGAACAGTGCCAACAGTGAAACATGAAAAGCCGGCAATTCAGCAGCGGCATACACCTGTACCCGACAATTTAGAACCGAAAGAATAGAGCTTCACACATAGATTAGATAGATATAAACATGTCAGCCACATATATACGAAGTACAGTGAAAGTGCTGCTTACTGTACTTGTCATTTAGCGTAAAGGATTTATCAAAAAAAATAATAGTGTTTTCATGCACCGTCTCTTTAAAAAAGCCGGCCGGCAATTCAGCAGCGGTACCCGACAATTTAGAATAGAAAGAATAGAGAATCACACATAGATTAGATAGATAGAAACATGTCAGTCACATATATATGAATTACAGTGACAGTGCTGCTTACTGTACTTGTCATTTAGCGTAAAGGATTTATCAAAAAAAATAATAGTGTTTTCATGCACCGTCTCTTTAAAAAAGCCGGCCGGCAATTCAGCAGCGGTACCCGACAATTTATAACAGACAGAATAGAGCTTCACACATAGATTAGATAGATAGAAACATGTCAGTCACATATATATGAAGTACAGTGATAGTGTTGGTTACTGTACTTGTCATTTAGTATTAAAATAAAGGATTTATTATTAAAAAAATTGGCGTGGGGTTCCCCTTAATTTTAGTCTCTAGCGGAGGTTAAGCAGACGGCTGGGGCAGATGTTTGAAGCCTGGGAAGGGGGTAATACCCACGGAGCTTCCCAGGCTACTAATATCAGCCCCCAGCTGAATACATAGCCTTTACTAGCTATTAAAATGGGGGACCCCCCAAAAAAAATGACGTGGGGTCCCCCCTAATTTAATAGCTAGCAAAGGCTAGGCAGACAGCTGGGGGCTGATATTAATAGCCCAGGAAGGGAGCCATGAATATTGGCCCCCTCCCAGGCTAGAAACACCAGCCGTCAGCCGCCCCAGAAATGGCGCATTCATAGGATGCGCCAATTCTGGCACTTAGCCTCGCTCTTCCACGCTGCCCTGGTGCGGTGGCAGGGGGTAATAGGGTTGGGGTTGATGTCAGCTTATAATGCCAGCTGACATCAAGCCGAGGTTAGTAATGGAGAGGCGTCTATAAGACACCCCCATTACTAACCCCATAGTCAAAGTTAAAAAAAACACAAACACCCAGAATAAAGTCCTTTAATTGAAATAAAGACACAATCCTTTATTGTTCTAAATTAAACCATACTTACCGTCACGCCCATTCCAGCTGAAGCCAACGATCTCCTGCAATAAAAGAAAAATAATAAAGCAACCTCATCCTTACCTTTCCATGGTTCCCACGACAGCTTCAGCTCTGCTACATCGAGATGACAGGCTGGACCGCAGCAGAACGCTGCCATCCAGCCTCTCATCCCGCAGACACTGAGAAGCGCAGGCTTGCTTGCGCTGCTCAGCGTCTCTCTGTGACGACATCCAGATGAGCCGAGTTCATGTCCAATGAACTCGGCTCACCTCATGCACATCACTGACAGCGTGGGAAAATTCTCACGCTGAAGCGGTGAGTGCAGGAGAATTCTCCCACGCTGTCAGTGACGTGCATAAGGTGAGCTCATGTCCAATGAACTCAGCTCACCTCCTGCACGTCACTGACAGCGTGGGAGAATTCTCCTGCACTCAGCGCTTCAGTGTGAGAATTCTCCCACGCTGAAGCGCTGAGTGCAGGAGAATTTTCCCACGCTGTCAGTGACGTGCATGAGGTGAGCCGAGTTCATTGGACATTAACTCGGCTCATCTGGATGCCCTCACAGAGAGACACTGTGGAGCGCAAGCAAGCCTGCGCTTCTCAGTGTCTGCGGGATGACAGGCTGGATGGCAGCGTTCTGCTGCGGTCCAGCCTGTCATCTCGATGTAGCAGAGCTGAAGCTGTCATGGGAACCATGGAAAGGTAAGGATGATGTTGCTTTATTATTTTTCTTTTATTTCAGGAGATCGTTGGCTTCAGCTGGAATGGGCGTGATGGTAAGTATGGTTTAATTTAGAACAATAAAGAATTGTGTGTTTATTTCAATTAAAGGACTTTTTTCTGGGTGTTGTGTTTTTTTTAAATACTTTACTAGAAATTCATGGTGGTCATGTCTAATATTGGCGTGACCCCATGAATTTCGGGCTTAGGGCCAGCTGATAATGCCAAGCTGGCCCTAACCCCTTTATTACCCAGTGAGCCACCGCATCAGGGCCCTGGATGAGTTGGGTACAGCGCCAGAAGATGGCGCTTCTATGAACGCGCCATTTTCCGGGGTGGCTGCGGACTGCAATTTGCAGCGGGGGTGGCCCAGAAAGCTTGGGCCTCCCTGCGCTGCGGATTCCAGCCCCCAGCTGCCTAGTTGTACCTGGCTGGACACAAAAACAGGGCAAAGCCCCACGTCAATTTTCTTTAAATTATTTCATGAAATAATTAAGAAAAAAAGGGCTTCCCTATATTGTTGTGTCCGGCCAGGTACAAATAGGCAGCTGGTGGTTGGGGGCAGCCCGTTCCTGCCTGCTGTACCTGGCTGGACACAAATATAGTGCGAAGCCCCACGTCAATTTTTTTTAAATTATTTCATGAATTTCCTGAAATAATTTTAAAAAATTGAAGTGGGGCTTCGCACTATATTTGTGTCCAGCCAGGTACAGCAGGCAGGAACGGGCTGCCCCCATCCACCAGCTGCCTATTTGTACCTGGCCGGACACAACAATATAGGGAAGGCCTTTTTTTCTTAATTATTTCATGAATTTCATGAAATAATTAAAAAAAAAGTATGTGGGGCTTCGCCCTATTTTTGTGTCCAGCCAGGTACAACTAGGCAGCTGGGGGCTGGAATCTGCAGCGCAGGGAGGCCCAAGCTTTCTGGGCCCCCCCCGCTACAAATTGCAGTCCGCAGCCACCCCGGAAAATGGCGCGTTCATAGAAGCGCCATCTTCTGGCGCTGTACCCAACTCATCCAGGGCCCTGGTGCGGTGGCTCACTGGGTAATAAAGGGGTTAGGGCCAGCTTGGTATTATCAGCTGGCCCCAAGCCCAAAATTCATGGGGTCACGCCAGTATTAGACATGACCGCCATGAATTTCTAGTAAAGTATTTAAAAAAAACACAACACCCAGAATAAAGTCCTTTAATTGAAATAAAGACACAATTCTTTATTGTTCTAAATTAAACCATACTTACCATCACACCCATTCCAGCTGAAGCCAACGATCTCCTGCAATAAAAGAAAAATAATAAACCAACCTCATCCTTACCTTTCCATGGTTCCCACGACAGCTTCAGCTCTGCTACATCGAGATGACTGGCTGGACCGCAGCAGAACGCTGCCATCCAGCCTGTCATGCCGCAGACACTGAGAAGAGCAGGCTTGCTTGCGCTCCTCACTGTCTCGCTGTGACAGCATCCAGATGAGCCGAGGTCATGTCCAATGAACTCGGCTCACCTCATGCACGTCACTGACAGCGTGGGAAAATTCTCACGCTGAAGTGCTGAGTGCAGGAGAATTCTCCCACGCTGTCAGTGATGTGCATGAGGTGAGCTCATGTCCAATGAACTCAGCTCACCTCCTGCACGTCACTGACAGCGTGGGAAAATTCTCCTGCAATCAGCGCTTCAGCGTGAGAATTTTCCCACGCTGTCAGTGACGTGCATGAGGTGAGCCGAGTTCATTGGACATGAACTCGGCTCCTCTGGATGTCGTCACAGAGACGCTGAGCAGCGCAAGCAAGCCTGCGCTTCTCAGTGTCTGCGGGATGACAGACTGGATGGCAGCGTTCTGCTGCGGTCCAGCCTGTCATCTCGATGTAGCAGAGCTGAAGCTGTCGTGGGAACCATGGAAAGGTAAGGATGAGGTTGCTTTATTATTTTTCTTTTATTGCAGGAGATCGTTGGCTTCAGCTGGAATGGGCGTGATGGTAAGTATGGTTTAATTTAGAACAATAAAGGATTGTGTCTTTATTTCAATTAAAGGACTTTATTCTGGGTGTTTGTGTTTTTTTTAACTTTGACTATGGGGTTAGTAATGGGGGTGTCTTATAGACGCCTCTCCATTACTAACCTGGGCTTGATGTCAGCTGGCATTATAAGCTGACATCAACCCCAACCCTATTACCCCCTGCCACCGCACCAGGGCAGCGTGGAAGAGCGAGGCTAAGTGCCAGAATTGGCGCATCCTATGAATGCGCCATTTCTGGGGCGGCTGACGGCTGGTGTTTCTAGCCTGGGAGGGGGCCAATATTCATGGCTCCCTTCCTGGGCTATTAATATCAGCCCCCAGCTGTCTGCCTAGCCTTTGCTAGCTATTAAATTAGGGGGGACCCCACGTCATTTTTTTTGGGGGGTCCCCCATTTTAATAGCTAGTAAAGGCTATGTATTCAGCTGGGGGCTGATATTAGTAGCCTGGGAAGCTCCGTGGGTATTACCCCCTTCCCAGGCTTCAAACATCTGCCCCAGCCGTCTGCTTAACCTCCGCTAGAGCCTAAAATTAAGGGGAACCCCACGCCAATTTTTTTAATAATAAATCCTTTATTTTAATACTAAATGACAAGTACAGTAACCAACACTATCACTGTACTTCATATATATGTGACTGACATGTTTCTATCTATCTAATCTATGTGTGAAGCTCTATTCTTTCTGTTCTAAATTGTCGGGTACAGATGCTGAATTGCCGGCCGGCTTTTTTAAAGAGACGGTGCATGAAAACACTAATATTTTTTTTAATAAATCCTTTACACTAAATGACAAGTGCAGTAACCAACACTGTCACTGTGCTTCTTATATGTGTGACTGACATGTTTCTATCTATCTAATCTATGTGTGATGCTCTATTCCTTCTTGTCTAAATTGTCGGGTACCGGTGTATGCCGCTGCTGAATTTGCCGGCCGGCTTTTTTAAAGAGAGTGTCTTCTGAGCAGTTTGTCAGCTTTTGGACACCTTTGCAGGTGTTTTCTATGTGTTTCTATGTGTTTTTGTTTGCCTGCCATTGGTTTTAACGGTGTTCGACGGTGTTCTAAGGTGTTCGACGAACAGTTCGACGAACAGTTCCTCGAACATCCCGGTGTTCGACGAACCGAACCGAACCCGAACACTACGGGGGTGGCTCAACACTAGTTAGGGCCCAGGACAGACTGGAATACAGGAACGGGTAGGGCCCAGGACAGACTGGATAAGCACTGGCAGATGCGGGCAAATTCGGCTGGTATGCAGACAGGTAGGTAGGTACAGGCGGGCACGACTGGTATACAGACAGGCAGGTAGGTTCAGGCGGGCATGGCTGGTAAATAGACAGGCTGGGTAGGTGCTGATGGGCATGGCTGGTTTACAGACAGGCAGGTGTTGGTGGGTATGGCTGGTCACGTGACCATCAGCTGAGCGGTGACGTCAGTATCAGCTGATGGTCACGTGACCTCCTGCACAGCAATGTACACTGTCAAGGGATGATTTTACACCCCTGTCAGTATACATTGCTGTCTTCTACAGCAGTGACATAAGTGATGGCTGATGTCACTGCTGTAGAACTGTTGTGGGACACTCGGTGGTACGTGGACTGCGTCGTTGACGGCGGACAGGTGAGGAATATGGTTGTTTTTTATTTTACGTTTTTTTCAGGAGATCGACGGCTTTGCAGAGGCGTGTAATAAAAAAATTTGTAAAACCGTGTGTGTGTTTTATTTCATTATAATACTTTATTCTGGCCGTGTCTTTTATTGAAAAAGCGGCAACCATTTTACTACGCAGTTATTAATGGAGGGCATCTTATAGATGCCCTCCATTACTAACCTGGGCATCACGTCAGCCACCAATACAAAGCTGACGTGAACCCTAACCCCATTACCCCACTCGCCACCGCTACAGGGCAGTGGGAAGAGCGGAGGCTAAGCGCCAGATTTGGCACATCTTATGGATGTTCCATTTCTGGGACTGCTGAGGGGTGATATTAATAGCCGCGGAGGGGGCTAGTATCCATGCCCTCTTCCCTGGCTATTAATATCAGCCCGCAGCTGTCTAGTTTAGCATTTGCTGGTTAGATTTTATAGGGGGACCCTACGTCAATTTTTTATGGGGTCCCCCTGTAATCCAGCCAGTAAAGGCTAAACAAACAGCTGTGGGCTAATATTAATAGCCTGGGAACATTGTTGGCTAATGGCCCCTTCTCTGGCTACTAATATCAGCCCCCAGTGGTCGGCTTTCCTTCTGCTGGTTATAAAAATGACGCGGGAGCCCATGCCATTTTTTTTTAAAATGTTTGGCTCTGTGCCCACGATCCGGTAGCAGCGCATTGGATGCATATTTTTTGCTGCAACCAAAACGTTGCATTCTATTGAACGCAGGTAAATCCACATGTGTTCACTGAACCATGTAGATTTACCGCATTCAATACATTCTAATGGTCAAATTTCTGTTACGGAGATTAGCGACTCCGCAATAGAGTTTGACATGCTGCGGTCCTGAAAGACACTCTGCATGTCAGTGTCCATGGATGATTCACAGCCTCTGATGCACGCATAGTGGTCATGGGACTTCTAGAGATCTCATCCACTATGCTGTAACATCTGGATGCTGCGGGTTTGACGCTGTATAAACACGCAGCGTCAGACCTGCAGCAGCTCCTGATCGTGGCCACGTACCCAAACTCAGCATGTCAATTTCAGTAGCGGACCTGCCAGTCTCCGCTGCAGATTTTGACCGATTGAAGTGTTGTTATATGAGGTGGATTCCCATTTACCTACAACAAAAGTGCAGCATTAGAATACCACGTTTTGGACGCAGCAAAAGTAAGCTATGTCCAAAGCGCTGCTGAGTACTGATCAGGGGGACATAGTGGCTGGCAAACCAGCTGTGAGATGTTATTAATGGACACTGACCATGTTTGCCTCTTGGCACTTTCCCAGGCTAAAAATAGTAGCTCACAGCAGCTGCATAAATTACTTGAATAGAAATGCTAATGAAGATTGGGTGAATGGGACTAGCTGACATCTTGCTCTTTTGTTTGGTTATGACAAGGTGTCAATCAGACCTTTCATTATCAAACTTAATTAAAGTAAAGAGTTAAATAAACACACAGAAACAGAGCAAACACTTTATTTGAATTACAACAAACACATTCTTTAATCATTCAAATTAACCAATATACTCACCCCAGTTCTGATGGTAATCCAAGGTTTAAGCAATATCCCACCAAATAACTTTATTTAGCTCCAAAAATCATTCATTGATGTACAAAAACGCTTCAAAAAACGCATCAAAAAACGCATCAAAAATGCATGTAAAATCGCATGTATTTTCCCTGCCAAGGAGAAGCAGAAACGCACAGAAAATTTCTGCTTCAAATACGCATCTTACGGACATAGCCAAATAGTTGATCTGGACATGACATTTCTTGTGTAATGCACACGCCCGGGCTGAGTGGCGTGTGCGTGTGTATGTAGTGATTCCACTGTGCCATGAACCAGAGAGTGCCTGGAGGGGCGTAACTAAGTATCTGCCCGATCCGACCAAGGTCGCACGACGGCATACGACGCCAGTGCACCAGGGAGGAACCGGGCAGAGGGACCAGGTGCTACTCCAGGTCAGACCCCGGACACGGCTGTTGACCCACACAGGGGAATACTGGAACAGGCAGGTTAGGCTGGCACACAGACTGGTGGGTATAGGCAGACACGGCTGGAATACAGACAGGTGGATGCTGGCGAGCACGACTGGTATGCAGGCAGGGAGGTACTGGCTGGTATGACAGGTTGGAGCACAGAGTGGATAGGACCCAGTTCAGACTGGGACTCAGGAACAGAACCGCAGATGCTGCGGACAAACACAGCAGAGTGAGACCGCCCGGAGCGGCGAGCAAGAGCAGAGCAAGACGAGACCGCCAGTAGCGGTGAGCGAGAGTAGAGCAGGACAAGGCCGCCTGGAGCAGTGAGCAAAGGGTCAGAGCAGAGCGAGACTGCCAGAGCAGTGAGAAAGGAGTCAGAGCAGAGCAAGACTGCCGGTGCAGTGAGCAAAGGAGTCAGAGCACAGCGAGACTGCCAAAGCAGTGAGCAAAGGGTCAGAGCAGAGCGAGACTGCCGGAGCAGTGAGCAAAGGGTCAGAGCAGAGCGAGACTGCCGGAGCAGTGAGCAAAAGGTCAGAGCAGAGCGAGACTGCCGGAGCAGTGAGCAAAGGGTCAGAACGGAGCGAGACTGCCGGAGCAGTGAGCAAAGGGTCAGAGCGGAGCGAGACTGCCAGAGCAGTGAGCAAAGGGTCAGAGCGGAGCGAGACTGCCGGAGCAGTGAGCAAAGGATCAGAGCGGAGCGAGACTGCCAGAGCAGTGAGCAAAGGGTCAGAGCGGAGCGAGACTGCCGGAGCAGTGAGCAAAGGGTCAGAGCGGAGCAAGACTGCCGGAGCAGTGAGCAAAGGGTCAGAGCGGAGCAAGACTGCCGGAGCAGTGAGCAAAGGGTCAGAGCAGGCTAGAACCGCCGGAGCGGTGAGCAAGGCAGAGCAGGCTAGAACCGCCGGAGCGGTGAGCAAGGCAGAGCAGGCTAGAACCGCCGGAGCGGTGAGCAAAGGCAGAGCAGGCTAGAACCGCCGGAGCGGTGAGCAAGGCAGAGCAGGCTAGAACCGCCGGAGCGGTGAGCAAGGCAGAGCAGGCTAGAACCGCCGGAGCGGTGAGCAAGGCAGAGCAGGCAAGAACCGCCGGAGCGGTGAGCAAGGCAGAGCAGGGGGGACAGGGCTCTGTACACACGGAACAGACAGGAAGGGAAAGGCAGAACCAGATACCCACAGGGTACTTGCAGTGAAGTAGCGAGTGGACCACAAACTCACAAACGGAAGTACAGTGACAACGAGCAGGAGTTAGGTACGAGTTCAGACTCTGCAGAAAAAGGGAAGGTACGGACATAGAGAAAAATAGGAAACAGGCTAGGAGAGTATTCAGACAAGAACAGACACAGCAGCAAGATACAGGAGCGGGTCTAGGTATGCGTGTTCAGACAGGAACAGGCAAGATACGGGAACGGGTCTAGGTATGCGGCCCCTAGAAGGCGGAAAGAACAGGCTAGGAGCGAGTTCACACTGGCCTGGAAATACAGCCTCCAGGATAGGCAGAAGACAAGAGGCTAGAAGATAGTTCAGACAGGGCACAGTTCAGACACGGGAACTGATACCGCAAGGCAGGAAACATAGACAGGACCTGACACATCAGTGACAAGATGCCAACTGACAGAACACAATGCTCAGGCAGGGTTTCCTGGGAGGAGCTGGGTTAAATACCAGGTGACAGACAGCAATAGGCTGAGGACGCACAAGGGGTGTGCCTGCAGCAGGTACAAAAAGCAGGAAGTGATCGAGCGCCGCCCTTAAGCAGCAGAAACAGAGGCAAACAGACAGCATGGGGGGAAGTCAGAGTGATAGTCTGGACTGGAGATCAAGTGCGCGCTCTTGCACAGTGGGAGATGGACCACTATGCAAGGACGCCGCCAGGTATGTTACATCTTGCAGGGGTTACACTGTCAAGAAATAAAAGGAAAGAGCTTGCCAGTGGGAAGAATGATAATAGAAATCACCTTCAGTAGAAACACATAAGGATTCAGAGGACTACTCACCAAAAGTGACACCTTATAAACAACGACCTAAAATGGACTGTACAAGTCCCTCTTCCACACTTGCTGTTCCTACCTAAAAATATTCCTAGTGATATTTCCCAAACAACTAGACACTCTGTAAACCTTTAAGCATCACAGAAGTGTATACTAGACCTTCTGACATCTACAATACAGCAACTGAATGTCAATATGATCAAAAGGTTTAACAGTTTACAAACATCACTGGATGATAAAAATCACAAAATTATTCAAACTGACAATCTATGTAAATTCTTTTAAGTCCAAAAATGACAAAAGTATTCTATGAGTGATTCCTTTATTGGCTAACCAGAAAAAATATATATGCATGCTTTCAGAGCACAGAGGCTCCTTCTTCAGGCAATATTACAAATGAATACATAAAACACAATGCACAACATTTAAGAGATGTTACAGTATGACATTTGTTCATGAGGTGGAGGGGGTGATGCTTCCTACTGATAAGTCAAGGAGATCAAATTATTATTTTTTTTGTTCCAAGTGGAGATGCAGTGAGGATGTTTAATTATCTGAAGGTGTGAATTGTGTCCATGTAGTGAGTCATAAATCCAGGTGTTAGGTTGAGTCCTGTTGATAAGTAATTGAATAGCCTTTATCAAATTGAATGCCCAGAAAAATCTGGGAATTCAAATTGATAAGGCTATTCAATTCCTTATCAACAGAGCTCAACTAATCACCTAGATTTACTAAATGGCTGCAATGAAACAAAGAGTAAAAATTTAAAGGGGTCTGAATACTTTTCATACCCACTGTAGCCTACATAAAGTATAATGCAACACACCAGATAGTCCCCAATATAGTATAATGCGCTCCCCATAGGCTTCTGTAGTGTAATACACTCCCCATAGGCAGACTCTATATAGTAAAATGCCTGCCATAGGCCTCTATAGTATAATGCACCCCCATAGGCCTCCATATAGTATAATGCACCCCCATAGGCAGAGTCTATAGTATAATGCACCCCCATAGGCAGAGTATATAGTATAATGCACCCCTATAGGCAGAGTATATAGTATAATGCACTTACCATAGGCATAGTATATAGTATAATACACCCCATATGCAGAGTCTATAGTATAATGCACCCCCATAGACAGTCTATATAGTATGATGCACCCCTATAGGCAGAGTATATAGTATAATGCACCCCATATGCAGAGTCTATACTATAATGAACTCCCATAGGCAGAGTATATAGTATAATGCACTCCCCATAGGCAGAGTTTATATAGTATAATGCAACCCCACAGGCAGAGTATATATTATAATGCACACCCATAGGCAGAGTATATAGTATAATACATCCCCATAGGCAGTCTATATAGTATAATACACCCCCATAGGCAGTCTATATAGTATGATGCACCCCCATAGGCCTCTATATAGTATAATGCACTCTCCGTAGGCAGTCTATATAGTATAATGCACCCTTATAGGCAGTCTATATAGTATGATGCACCCACATAGGCTTCTATAGAGTATAATGCACTCCATAGGCAGAGTATATAGTATAATGCAGCCCTAGAGGCAGTTTATATAGTAATGCACCCCATAAAAATAAATAAATACAATACTCACCTTTCCTCCTCATTCCCCAACTGCTCCAAGTGCCCGTAGATCTACAGAACAGCGGGCGCCAAGTGTAACATCATCGCGCCCGTTCAGCGACGTCAGGCGAAGAGGGGACTGATGGGAGAAGGAGTGTCACGCTTCCTCTCTCATCATTGAACTGTCTTGGGGTGACTGGCGGGGGGGTCCGATGCTGGCACTGGGGGCCCCCCTCCTACTCAAGGGCCTGATAGCAGCCACCTGGCAGTACAGGGACATCGAGTCTCCCTGCTCTGGCCCAACGTGTAACTGTATCGGCGTGTTGCGCACACTGATACAGTTACACTGGCGTAGCTCCGCTGTGGCCCCCCTCAGAGCGCAGCACCTCTGCCGCCCCCTCTGCCACCCCGGTAGCTATGCCACTGGGCAGAACAATATAAAATTCAGAGGTATCAAGGAAAATGTACCACCAGCAGATCTTGTTCCATATATTAAATATATATTGCACAAATCCTTGCCTTCCTTTCCTACGCAGATTTAAAATCACAACAAATCCATATGAGTAAATAGGATAATGTGTCAATCATATACATGAAACCGATAAATAGACACATATACCAGAGATAAAATAGTCACATTTATTTCATATTTAATATTAAAAACAGAATACATAAAAATAGAAAAAAGGGAAAGGTGATAAAGAAGCTCACCAAAAGAGTACACTAGGGTGAGGTATTCTAGACCTATCAGAATAACAAATATCTCAATCAAGAAAGTCAAAAGGCACTCAAGTGTATATATCCACAGACAGTGGAAAGTACATAGTGCTATTCAATGAAATATGATAAATATATAAATATGATCATACCCATAATATATAAATCCAAGTGGATAGGTAATAAATAAATAAATATACGAATATATCATGAATATTGCACTGCAAGAGTAACCAAGAGTAACCATGACCAAACAAATCAATGTAATAATATGTAAATGAGTAGGTACTAACCCTGGAGTGTGTGGTGTCTCATGTGTGAGTCCTGCATCCAACGCGCGTTTCGCTGTCGCTTTCTCAAGGATACTCATCCTTGAGAAAGCGACAGCGAAACGCGCGTTGGATGCAGGACTCACACATGAGACACCACACACTCCAGGGTTAGTACCTACTCATTTACTTATTATTACATTGATTTGTTTAGTCATGGTTACTCTTGGTTACTCTTGCAGTGCAATATTCATGATATATTCGTATATTTATTTATTTATTTATTACCTATCCACTTGGATTTATATATTATGGGTATGATCATATTTATATATTTATCATATTTCATTGAATAGCACTATGTACTTTCCACTGTCTGTGGATATATACACTTGAGTGCCTTTTGACTTTCTTGCTTGAGATATTTGTTATTCTGATAGGTCTAGAATACCTCACCCTAGTGTACTCTTTTGGTGAGCGTCTTTATCACCTTTCCCTTTTTTCTATTTTTATGTATTCTGTTTTTAATATTAAATATGAAATAAATGTGCAGATTTAAAATCGACAGAGCACATAGGTTACAAAAACCTAGCTTTCTTCCAAAAGAAACACCAAGAGAAGTGATTGCTAGATTGCACTTTTGCCAAGCAAAAGATCAAATTAAGAGACTATCTAAGAAAACACAAGAACCCACCTCCCCCCTATGAGTCGATTAAAGTTTATCCGGATTTCTTGAAAGAAACTTTAGACACCAGAAAATCTTTTGCAGGTATTATCTCCATTTTAAGATCAAACAACATTTCCTTTAAGTGGGGTGTCCCCACTAAACTCACACCATTTTTTAATGGAAGGACAAACACGTTACAGGATCCAGAGACGAGATGGAACTGTTTAAAACAATGCAAAATACCCGGAAAAAGATAGACTGCGACCATGAAGGAAAAGAAGACACTGCAGAGTAATGGTAGTTGAAGGTTTTAAAGTAAAACTTGCTATACAGTTTCCTTGTTCATGTTCTATTTTATTTTACAACTGATTGTAAGCAATCTTCTGATTTGAGTTCTCTTGTTCTACTTAAAATTGCTTTAACTCCAGGACTTGCACACAGAGTTCGCTGAACTTTCTTTTCCCAGATATAGCATGAGGTGTTCGAGAACTGGTATATTTTTGTTCTCAACCTTTTTCCCCAGATCATCTAAGGAGTAGCAGAATCTGGCTTTCTTTTGTTGTTTTTTTGTTTTATGATTGGTTTTCTACAGAATTGCATTTTATTTTACCACCTTCACCATAGGTATATGCTTTTAAATATTGTACAAAGCACTACATATGTTTTTTTCTGGCTATTATACATATTTTTCTTGTTTAAATCCTAATGGTGCTAAAAATTCTAGCACTGAATGTCAAAGGACTAAATAGTCGGTTTAAGAGGTATTCCGCCTGGAGGGAAGCGAATAGCTCCCATACTGATATAGTGGCATTCCAAGAAACTAAATTCTCTCAAATTAACCCACCAGAATTTTCTCATAAAGATTTCCCCCATATTTTTAGATCCTCTTTGGAGGAAAAAAAGACCGGTGTGATTACAACCATAAGAAACACAGTGTCCTTTCAAGTTATTAGAAGACATTATAGATAACAATGGTCGCTAGCATATTCTTGTCTGCATTATTGATACAATAGCGTACACTTTGGTAAATGTGTATGCCCCTAACAAAGCCAAATTTCCTTCCTCAATTAATTAATGAAAAAGGTAGAGACACCAAAAAAGAAATGTATTTATTTTTGGTTATTTTAATATTATCCTCAAGCAAAATTTGGATACTTCAGCTTCTCCGAGATGTAAAATGTTTACTTTAAAAAATTGGTTAATAAAGGAACAGTTATTTGATGTATTCAGAAATTTAAAATTGACCTCAAGGGAATACACTTATTATTCTGCTAAACATAAAACCTTTTTGAGAATAGACATGGTTCTGACTAATTTACATACCCTACAAAAATGTAAGGATATTCAAATAGGTACCATTACTTGTTCAGACCATGCTCCTATCAAATTGTCTTTGAAATCCACACAATCAAATAATTACTCTAAAACGTGGAAATGCAATTCTTTTCTACTGCATTTTCCAATGTACAGTACAGACCAAAAGTTTGGACACACCTTATCATTTAAAGATTTTTCTGTATTTTCATGACCTTGATGAACTTCAAGAGGTAGTCACCGGAAATGGTCTTCCAACAATCTAGAAGGAGTTCCCAGAGATGCTTAGCACTTGTTGGCCCTTTTGCCTTCACTCTGCGGTCCAGCTCACTTCAAACCATCTCGATTGGGTTCATGTCTGGTGACTGTGGAGGCCAGGTCATCTGGCATAGCACCCCATCACTCTCCTTCTTGGTCAAATAGCCCTTACACAGCCTGGAGATGTGTTTGGGGTCATTGTTCTGTTGAAAAATAAATGATGGTCCAACTAAACATAAACCGGATGGAATAGCATGCCGCAGCAAGATGCTGTGGTAGCCATGCTGGTTCAGTATGCCTTCAATTTTGAATAAATCCCCAACAGTGTCACCAGCAAAGCACCCCCACACCATCACACCTCCTCCCCCATGCTTCACGGTGGGAACCAGGCATGTAGAGTCCATCCGTTCACCTTTTCTACGTCGCACAAAGACACGGTGGTTGGAACCAAAGATCTCAAATTTTGACTCATCAGACAAATGCACAGATTTCCACTGGTCTAATGTCCATTCCTTGTGTTCTTTAGCCCAAACAAGTCTCTTCTGCTTGTTGCCTGTCCTTAGCAGTGGTTTCCTAGCAGCTATTTTACCATGAAGGCCTGCTGCACAAAGTCTCCTCTTAACAGTTGTTGTAGAGATGTGTCTGCTGCTACAACTCTGTGTGGCATTGACCTGGTCTCTAATCTCAGCTGCTGTTAACCTGCGATTTCTGAGGCTGGTGACTCGGATAAACTTATCCTCAGAAGCAGAGGTGACTCTTGGTCTTCCTTTCCTCTAGGCGGTCCTCATGTGAGCCAGTTTCTTTGTAGCGCTTGATGGTTTTTGCAACTGCACTTGGGGACACATTCAAAGTTTGCCCAATTTTTCGGACTGACTGACCTTCAATTTTTAAAGTAATGATGGCCACTCGTTTTTCTTTACTTAGCTGCTTTTTTCTTGCCATAATACAAATTCTAACAGTATATTCAGTAGGACTATCAGCTGTGTATTCACCTGACTTCTGCACAACACAACTGATGGTCCCAACCCCATTTATAAGGCAAGAAATCCCACTTATTAAACCTGACAGGGCACACCTGTGAAGTGAAAACCATTTCCGATGACTACCTCTTGAAGCTCATCAAGAGAATGCCAAGAGTGTGCAGAGCAGCCATCAAAGCAAAAGGTGGCTACTTTGAAGAACCTAGAATATAAGACATATTTTCAGTTGTTTCACACTTTTTTGTTAAGTTTATAATTCCACATGTGTTAATTCATAGTTTTGATGTCTTCAGTGTGAATGTACAATTTTCAAAGTCATGAAAATACAGAAAAATCTTTAAATGAGAAGGTGTGTCCAAACTTTTGGTCTGTACTGTATAAAACAA
Organism: Phyllobates terribilis; assembly: GCF_046119375.1. Classification (NCBI taxonomy): domain Eukaryota; kingdom Metazoa; phylum Chordata; class Amphibia; order Anura; family Dendrobatidae; genus Phyllobates; species Phyllobates terribilis. Next base: position 118,979,125 of record NW_027362762.1, on the reverse strand, counting down.
AAATTGATAACAATTAAATTATACTTCCAAGAAAATATCTCACAAGACGTTTCCCCCGCTACTATATGGAACGCCCATAAGGCAGTACTTAGAGGAGTTGTCATACAATTAAACTCACAACATAAAAGAAAAACTAGAGAAAGTATCCAAAATATAATTCAAAAGATTAATGATGAGGAGGAAAAACAACAACAAAACCCGAAAGATAAAACCCACTCAGTTATACTGAGTCTTAGAGCAGAACTTAAATTCATTCTTATGGAATAATTACGATAAATTAATGAACCTTATCAAACTTAATTATTATTTCTCCCATTAACAAAATGACTTAACTTATGGCTAATAAAGTTAGAAAACCACGTATAAGATCAAGGGTAATTTCTATTAAAAAAATTGGAGCCTCTTATGTCCATCCGCAAGACATAGCTGAGCAATTTGCAGAATTCTATTCCTCTTTATATAACCTGAAAGAGGATGTGAATACCACCCAACCAAGCATCAAAGAAATAAATCAATTCCTTTCTAAAGTCAACCTACCGCAACTAAATTCTGAACAAATTAACTCGCTAAATTCCCCTTTCTCCATAGACAAAACAGAAATTGCCATTAAAAAACTACAAGAAAATAAATCTCTTGGACCTGATGGACTCCCCAATGAATATTACAAATTATTTAAGCATAAAGTATCCAGCCCCTTGGCCTCCATGTTTAATCAAGCTAATAACGAAGACCTTCTTCCAAAAGAATCCTTAGAAGTGACTATCGTTGTTATACGAAACCAAACAGTGCTCTTGAGGCGATTTCGAATGATAGACCCATATCCCTCTTAAAAACAGACATAAAAATTTTTGCTAAACTTATTTCTGAAAATCTTACCCTTATTAATTCAGTCAGATCAAGTAGGTTTTTTTAAGGGGAGACAGGCCTCAGATGGAACCAGGAGAATTTTGAATTTACTTACATATGTGGAAAAGGGGAAAGTCCCCTCCATTCTGATTTCTCTAGATGCAGAAAAGGCGTTTGATAGGATCAATTGGGATTTTATGCGCAGCATTTTAAATAAATTTGGCTTTCAGGGACAAATTCTTAAGGCCATCTTTTTCCTATATTCTTGCCCTTCAGCAAGGGTCCTAGTCAATAATCTACTTTCTAATTCCTTTTCTATCTCAAACGGCACACGCCAAGGTTGCCCATTATCCCCGCTTCTTTTGATCTTATAATGGAACCTTTCGCTGAAACCATCAGAAGCAGCAATCTCATAAAGGCCATTCCATTCAATCACAATATAGACAGTATACTATATAGACAATATAAAATTGTACTATTTGCGGACGTCAATTTAATTTCTATTATGGACCCTATTAACTCTTTAAGAGCTGTTTCTTTAATAATTAGGGAGTTCTTGTCGGTATCCTATTACAAAATGAATCTAAAAAACTGAAAAATCTTACGTTTTTTTTAGACTCTCAATTAAAAAAAAGCAATGGAAAGGGAATTTCCCTACACCTGGGAAACATCCCAAATTCCTTACTTAGGAATTAAAATTATGAACCCTTTAAACAAAATCTTGAATGAGAACTTAAATTGCTTACAAAAACATATTCAAACTAGTATGAACAATTTTGATAAAATCAACACTTCATGGTTAGACAGAATCGTTTTTTTATAAAAATGATTATCTTGCCTAAATTTCAGTATATTTTCAGATGAATCCCAATTCAAATACCAGATCTATTGACTAAAAAACTTCATAAAGAGCTTTCTAACTACACATGGCAAACAAAAAATCCAAGAATCGCAAAATTATTATTATTCGAAAAGAAAAGGTGGCATGGGCCTACCAAATATTCACGCCTATTCTGAAACCAACATCATTCTCCAAAGCAGACACTGGTTTCTAGATGAAGGGAAAAATAATTGGACAGCAATGGAAAAGCTGTACAACGGGAATTTTTCTTTGTTAGCACTCATTATTTTGCATTTATTAGACCAAACTCTTCTATTACCCTAACATACACTAATAAAATGCACTATTACATTATGGAGGAAATTATTTAAGATCACAAAAATTAACCAACATAACTACCCATTAGAGAAACTTCCTATATCTTTTTTCCACACTGCCTTTCCTAATTTTACGATTGATAAATGGGAAAAATTTTGAATTGTAAATTGCTCTGCTTTAATTACAGGTCGTAAAAAAGATGCAATTATTAACTTTTAAGCCCTAAAAATTCTATACAATCTTTCAGAGAAGGAATTTTTTTAATTTTCTATAGCTTAGGAAATATATATATAAAAAATGTAATCTCCCTATGCTTCTTCCTAGAGTTATTATTTCCATATTTGAAATCTTTACAAACGCTAATATTTGGAATACAAGAAATATATATATATGCTTTTTTCAATTCTGATACAGTTTTTGAAAAATCAAAACCCATGATAAAATGGGAAAACGACTTAATCCTTAATTTCTCTCCTGAAATGTGGAGGGAAGCGATTGACGTAACATACAAATCCAACGTCAATGCTAATTTCCATGAAAATTACTCTAAAATACTATCGAGCTGGTTTTTCACACCAGTAACACTTAAAGCTTTCACGGAACATAAAGCAAATCTTCTACATTCTTCTACATATTGTAAGGCAGCGCTAGTCATCATGCTGGGGGACACCGGGTCAATTAAAGCACACCAGCCACGTTTTCCAGTATTTCACAATCCAGCAGTTTATTACTCTTCATAACTGCTTATAACTGAGTCCAACTCAGTGGCGCGCTGACATATTACACATATAGTGTCCAGGACCCTTTCAAGTGGCAGACAGGCCCACTTGGCTCCAGTTACAGCCTTCAACAAAGTCACTTATATCAATGTCCATATAATGCAGTGTTTTACCTTTGCCGGGTTTTAGCTGCTTCAGCCAGATTTGGTCTGCCACCGCTGTGGCTTTACGGCTTCCCAGATGGGCGTCTCCAGCCCTCGTACCTTCAAAGGCTACTGGTATGTTTTCACATCCAGCCTCTGCCTTCCAGGACTCTTGCCTTCTAAGCCTCTTGCCCTCCAAGGCTACTGGGAGCACTTACACATAAGGATCCAGCCTCTGCCTTTCAGGCTTCACCAGGCTTCAATAGGCCTCTCTAGGCCTCACACTCTAACGGTGTCCCACACAGGGAACAGGCCTTACGCCTTTCACACCCCCTAAAAACTACCAGGGTTTATATATATTCCAGTGCACACAGGACCTGTGCTGATGTCAAAGTCATGTGATCAGACCTTCTGTGTGCACAGGACCTGTGCTGATGTCACAGTTATGTGATCAGTCACCTGAGGGGGAGGTACATGGTCAGCCAAAACACACCCTGGACCATTACAGTAATGCCTCAAGCAGCTGCATTACAATATCTTCTGGATATGTCCTAAAATTATAACAATGTGGAAAGAAATCTCTAAATTACTAAATAAAATCAATAACTACAGTTAAAATCCCTCCTCAACTATTTCTTCTTTCTTTCAATTCAAACTTGCTCCTCCAGAAGATAAAATATATTTCAATTCACATATTTGCTATAACGAAACTACTTATTGCATCTAAATGGAAGTCTATTGACGTTCCTACTATTTCAGATATTATAGAAAAAATATCCACTCATAGTTCTTTTGAATTCTCTTTTGCTTTAAGGAACAACTCTCTTAAAAAATATTATTCTAGATGATCTTCCTGGAATAAGTACTTCTCCCCAAGCTCGAATAACCTCTCTAGATAAATATGTTATTATTTTTAGCCAGAAAATATATCAATTTCTTTATTTCAATACATATAAATTGAAAACCTGTGAAATTATAACTATGATTATAATATGTATGATCTCTCTTTTATTTCCCTTTATCCCTCTTTCCATATTTAAATTTACCCCCCCACTTTATTTGTACACCTTTTCCTTTCCCCTTTTCCTTACCCTCCGAATCTCTTTCCCTGTTCTCTTCTTTGTTTCTTCTATGTTACAAGTTTGTTTTCTTGAGGTTGGTGTAACAATATATTACATTTTATATTCCCTTTCCCCTAATTGTAAAAATCCCCAAATAAAAAGATTATTATTCAAAACATGAATTCTGGATTTGGAAACCCCAAGTGTAGAAATGCAAAATTAAAAAGTTTGCAATGTACAGTGAAGGAAATAATTATTTGATCCCTTGCTGTTTTTGTAAGTTTGCCCACTGACAAAGAAATGAACAGTCTATAATTTTAAGGGTAGGTTAATTTTAACATTGAGAGAATATCCCAAAAAAAATCAAGAAAATCACATTGTATAAATTAGATAAATTTATTTGCATTTTGCAGTGAGAAATAAGTATTTGATCCCTCTGGCAAACAACACTTAATACTTGGTGGCAAAACCCTTGTTGGCAAGCACAGCAGTCAGATGTTTTTTGTAGTTGATGATGAGGTTTGCCACATGTCAGGACTCAGGAGGAATTTTGGTCCACTCCATCTCTAAATCATTAAGATTTTGAGTCTGTCGATTGGCAGCTCGGAGCTTCAACTACCTCCATAAACTTTCTATGGGATTAAAGTCTGGAGAGTGGCTAGGCCACTCTATGACCTTAATGTGCTTCTTTTTGAGCCACTTTGTTGCCTTGGCTGTATGTTTTGGGTCATTGTCTTGCTGGAAGACCCAGCCACTACTCATTTTTAATGTCCTGGTGGAGTGAAGGAGGTTGTCACTCAGGATTTTATGGTACATGGCTCCATCCATTATCCCATCGATGCGGTGAACTAGTCCTGTGCCCTTAGCAGAGAAACACCCTCAAAACATAATGTTTCCACCTCCATGCTTGACAGTGGGGACGGTGTTCTTTGGGTCATAGGCAGCATTTCTCTTCCTCCAAACACAGTGAGTTGAGTTAATGTCAAAGAGCTCAATTTTTGTCTCATCTGACCACAGCACCTTCTCACATTAACTCATAGAATCATCAGGTGTTCATTGGCAAACTTCAGACGGGCCTGCACATGTGCCTTCTTGAGCAGGGGGACTTTGCGGGCACTGAAGGGTTTTAAACCTTTAAGGTGTAATGTGTTACCAATGGTTTTCTTGGTGACTGTGGTCCCAGATGCCTTGAGATCATTAACAAGTTCCCCCCATGTAGTTTTAGGCTGATCTCTCACCTTCCTCATGATCACGAATACCCCAGGAGGTTAGATTTTGCATGGTGCCCCAGATCGATGTCGATTGACAGTCATTTTTTATTTCTTACTGTTGCACAAACAGTTGTCTCATTCTCACCCAGCGTCTTACTTATGGTTTTGTAGCCCATTCCAACTTTGTCCAGGTCTATGATCTTGTCCCTGACATCCTTAGAAAGCTCTTTGGTCTTGCCCATGTTGTAGAGATTACAGTCTGACTGATTAATTGAGTCTGAGGACAGGAGTCTTTTATACAGGTGACTATGTAAGACAGCTGTCTTTAATGCAGGTAATGAGTTGATTAGGAGCATCTAACTGGTCTGCAGGAGCCAAAACTCAAAATGGTTTGTAGGGGATCAAATACCTATTTCTCACTGCAAAATGCAAAATAATTTATCTAATTTTTACAATGTGATTTTCTTGATTTATTCTATCTCTCAATGTTAAAATTAACCTACCTTTAAAATTATAGACTGTTCATGTCTTTGTCAGTGGGCAAACTTACAAAAACAGCAAGGGATCAAATACTTATTTCCTTCACTGTATCAAGCTGCAACCCTTCCTAGTTACTTGTCAGGACGGCTTTCAGCGTGAATAAATACCGCTCGAGACGTGTCCCAAGGGTCAGAAATGCAGCATTATGGACAAACATATTTTATCTGCTCACTAAGCCACAGAGCAGGGCTGTAACAGGAACGAAAAAAAACAAAAAAACTTCCCCCTCAGCTAACAGCACAATGGTTGTTTTTTTGTCCACTTTCAGTCTGTGTGCTCAGTCAGTCTCTGTGCCCTGCTGTAAAGCTGTCAGACTGACAGGGGGTAGATCAGATTTGAGTGGCAAGATCAGATGTGTTTGCTTACAGTGTTACTCCTCTGACAGTTGACATGTCTCAGATGGTGTTTGTTTAGGATGTACAGTACAGACCAAAAGTTTGGACACACCTTCTCATTTAAAGATTTTTCTGTATTTTCATGAATATGAAAATTGTACATTCACACTGAAGGCATCAAAACTATGAATTAACATATGTGGAATTATATACTTAACAAAAAAGTGTGAAACAACTGAAAATATGTCTTATATTCTAGGTTCTTCAAAGTAGCCACCTTTTGCTTTGATGACTGCTTTGCACACTCTTGGCATTCTCTTGATGAGCTTCAAGAGGTAGTCACCGGAAATGGTCTTCCAACAATCTTGAAGGAGTTCCCAGAGATGCTTAACACTTGTTGGTCCTTTTGCCTTCACTCTGCGGACCAGCTCACCCCAAACCATTTCGATTGGGTTCAGGTCTGGTGACTGTGGAGGCCAGGTCATCTGGCGTAGCACCCCATCACTCTCCCTCTTGGTCAAATAGCCCTTGCACAGCCTGGAGGTGTGTTTGGGGTCATTATCCTGTTGAAAGATAAATGATGGTCCAACTAAACGCAAACCGGATGGAGTAGCATGCCGCAGCAAGATGCTGTGGTAGCCATGCTGGTTCAGTATGCTTTCAATTTTGAATAAATCCCCAACAGTGTCACCAGCAAAGCACCCCCACACCATCACACCTCCTCTTCCATGCTTCACGTGGGAACCAGGCATGTAGAGTCCATCTGTTCACCTTTTCTGCGTCGCACAAAGACACGGTGGTTGGAACCAAAGATCTCAAATTTGGACTCATCAGACCAAAGCACAGATTTCCACTGATCTAATGTCCATTCCTTGTGTTCTTTAGCCCAAACAAGTCTCTTCTGCTTGTTGCCTGTCCTTAGCAGTGGTTTCCTAGCAGCTATTTTACCATGAAGGCCTGCTGCACAAAGTCTCCTCTTAACAGTTGTTGTAGAGATGTGTCTGCTGCTAGAACTCTGTGTGGCATTGACCTGGTCTCTAATCTGAGCTGCTGTTAACCTGCGATTTCTGAGGCTGGTGCCTTGGATAAACTTATCCTCAGAAGCAGAGGTGACTCTTGGTCTTCCTTTCCTGGGACGGTCCTCATGTGAGCCAATTTCTTTGTAGCGCTTGATGGTTTTTGCAACTGCACTTGGGGACCCTTTCAAAGTTTTCCCAATTTTTCGGACTGACTAACCTTCATTTCTTAAAGTAATGATGGCCACTCGTTTTTCCTTACTTAGCTGCTTTTTTCTTGCCATAATACAAATTCTAACAGTCTATTCAGTAGGACTATCAGCTGCGTATCCACCTGACTTCTGCACAACACAACTGATGGTCCCAACCCCATTTATAAGGCAAGAAATCCCACTTATTAAACCTAACAGGGCACACCTGTGAAGTGAAAACCATTTCCAGTGACTACCTCTTGAAGCTCATCAAGAGAATGCCAAGAGTGTGCAAAGCAGTCATCAAAGCAAAAGGTGGCTACTTTGAAGAACCTAGAATATAAGACATATTTTCAGTTGTTTCACACTTTTTTGTTAAGTATATAATTCCACATGTGTTAATTCATAGTTTTGATGCCTTCAGTGTGAATGTACAATTTTCATAGTCATGAAAATACAGAAAAATCTTTAAATGAGAAGGTGTGTCCAAACTTTTGGTCTATACTGTAGCCCATCCTGACATGGCTAGAACAGGTTGTAGCTTGAAATATGTGTTGGGGGACATTTTTATCATATTCTCAGAGATTCTCTATATTAGAATTGATTTTTCAGTTGGGCTAAACAGACCATTTGGTCCCCCTCCTACCCTAGGCTCCTGGAAAAAGATGCAACTGCAACCCCTGCACCCACTATAGTGACCTATAGTGACCAAAAATCTAAGAGACATGACTATAGCACAGATGTGCCTTAGGCTGCCCACAATAAAAGGCCACTCTAAAATGTGCAGTTTTACAGTATTGTAGGGGTCAGAAAACCAATCAGTATCTCGTGTGTTAAACTGCGTGATGCAAATGATGGTCAAATCTCCTTCACATAGAGTTGATAAGGCTGTTAATTGTGGCCTGTGGAATGTTGGTCCACTCCTCATCAATGGCTGTGCGAAGTTGCTGGATATTGGGGGGAACTTGAACAAGCTGTCATATTCATCGATCCAGAGCATCCCAAACATGCTCAATGGGTGACATGTCTGGTGAGTATGCTGGCCATACAAGAACTTCGCACAGCCATTGAACTTTCAAACAGTAAAGCGGACATCCAGAAAAAAGTCACCAGTTGTCCGGTACGAACCCCGAACTTTACAGTTTGGGTTCGCTTTTCCCTAAACATGTCCATGTTTAGGGTAGAATTTCTCTTCTAATTGTTCTGAAATTAATATTAGTTACAAAATATCTGCAAACTGGTGTCTTGTGGACATTACATATCTCTACTGTTCTGGAATGAGATTGGTCTTGTTACAGCTTTATAGGTTGTTGTTTATAGGTTGTTTATAGATTGTTTATAGGTTTACACATAGGCGGATTATAATGAGGGCAATCTGGGCTACCACCAGGGACCCATGGCTTCGGGGGGCCCATGGCCAGATTGCCCTCATTATAATATGTGGGCGCCAATGTGGCACAAACCGGCAGCAGGAAGAGGCGAGGGGGGCCGGGACTGCTCCCACAGCAGCTGCGCACGACCGCTGCTTCTTCTTCGGCCGGGCCAACACTGCACCTGTTAACTTCCCTGTGAGCTTGTGCAGGCCCAGCCGCATCACAGCTAGCAGACACGGCCCTGTGCGCGGCCGTGTCTGCTATCATGATGTCACGCAGTGTGCTCCCTGTACTGCTGCACCGGAGAGGAGGTGGATGACTAGAGCCGGGCCGGGGGATGGTGAGTGTGTGAATAAGTGTGTGTGTGTGTGAGTGTGCGTGTGTATGAGTGAGTGAGTGTGTGAGTGAATGAGTGAGTGTGTGAGTGTGTGTGAGTCAGTGTGTGTGTGTGCAGGCAGAAATCATTGTGTGATGTCTGTTTATATGTATTTTTGTGTTTCAAATGTGTTTATGCGTGTATGTATATGTCTGTATATGTTTGTGTGTGTGTGTGACTGCGTGCTGCCTCCCACTGTGTCTGGGGGGGCTCCGTGCAGCCTCCTGCTGTATCTGGGGGGTGCCGTGTGGCCTCCCGCTGTGTATTGATGGCTATGTGCGGCCTCCCGCTGTATCTGGGGGGCAACGTGTGGCCTACCGTTGTGTATACATGGCTACGTGCGGCCTCTCGCTGTGTATAGATGGCTACATGTGGCCACCTGCTGTGCATAGATGGCTACGTGCGGCCCCCTGCTGTGTATAGATGGCTACGTGCAGCCTAATGCTGTGAATTGATGGCTACGTGCGGCCTCCTGCTGTGTATAGATGGTTTTGTGCAGTCTCCCGCTGTGTATAGATGGCTACGTGTGGCCTCCCGCTGTGTAGGTGGCGCTGTGCTGCCTCCTGCTGTTTATAGATGGCTACGTGTGGCCTCCTGCTGTGTATAGATGGCGCCATGCTGCCTCCTGCTGTTTATAGATGGCTACATGCAGTCTTCTGCTGTGTATAGATGGCTAAGTGCTGACTCCTGCTGTTTATAGATGGCTACGTGCAGCCTACCGCTGTGTATAGTTGGCGCCGTGCTGCCTCCTGCTGTTTATAGATGGCTGCATGCAGGCTCCCGCTGCATACAGATGGCTCCGTGCGGCCTCCTGCTGTGTATAGATGGCTACATGCGGCACCCTGCTGTGTATAGATGGCTACGTGCTGCCTTCCGCTGTGTATAGATGGCTCTGTGCGGCCTCCTGCTGTGCATAGATGGCTACGTGCGGCCTCCCGCTGTGTATAGATGGCTACGTGCGGCCTCCTGCTGTGTATAGATGGCTACGTGCGGCCTCCCGCTGTGTATAGATGGCTACGTGCGGCCTCCTGCTGTGTATAGATGGCTATGTGCGGCCTCCTGCTATGTATAGATGGCTATTTGTGGCCTCCTACTGTTTATAGATGGCTATGTGCAGCCTCCTGCTGTGTAGAGATGGCTATGTGCGGCCTCCTTCTGTGTATAGATGGCTATGTGCGGCCTCCTGCTGTGTATAGATGGCTATGTGCAGCCTCCTGCTGTGTAGAGATGGCTATGTGCGGCCTCCTTCTGTGTAGATGGCATTGTGCGGCCCCCTGCTGTGTATAGATGGCTACGTGCGGCCTCCTGTGTATAGATGGCTATGTGCGGCCTCCAGCTGTGTATAGTTTCTACGTGTGGCCTCCTGCTGTGTATAGATGGCTACGTGCGGCCTCCTGCTGTGTATAGATGGCTATGTGTGGCCTCTTGCTGTGTATAGATGGCTACGTGCGGCCTCCCGCAGTGGATAGATGGCTACATTCGGCCTCCCGCTGTTCATAGATGGCTATGTGCGGCCTCCTGCTGTGTATAGATGGCCACGTACCGCCTCCTGCTGTGTAAAGGTGGCTACATGCGGCCTCCCGCGGTGTATAGATGGCTACTTGCGGTCTCCTGCTGTATATAGATGGCAATGTTCGGCCTCCTGCTGTGTATAGATGGCTATGTGCGGCCTCCCGCTGTGTATAGATGCCTACGTGCGGCCTCCCGCTGTATCTGGGAGGCGCCGTGCGAACTCCCGCTATGTATAGATGGGTACGTGCTGCCTCCCACTCTGTATAAATGGCTATGTGCGGCCTCACACTGTGTATAGATGGGTACGTGCTGCCTCCCATTCTGTATAGATGGCTACGTGCGGCCTCCTGCAGCGTACAGATGGCGCCGTACGGCCTCCCGCTGTGTATAGATGGCGCCGTGCTGCCTCCTACTGTTTATAGATGGCTATGTGCAGCCTAACGTTGTGCATAAATGGCTATGTGCGGCCTCCTGCGGTGTATAGATGGCTATGTGCGGCCTCCCACTATGTATAGATGGCAATGTGCGGCCTCCCACTGTGTATAGATGGCTACTTGCGGCCTCCTGCTGTGTAAAGATGGCTACGTGCGGCCTCCCGCTGTGTATAGATGGCTACGTGCGTCCTCTTGCTGTCTATAGATGGCTACGTGCGGCTTCCTAATGTGTATAGATGGCTACGTGCAACCTCCTGCTGTTTATAGATGGCTACGTGAGGCCTCTCGTTGTGTATAGATGGCTAAGTGCGGCCTCCCGCTGTGTATAGATGACTACGTGTGGGCTCTTGATGTGTATAGATGGCTACGTGCGGCCTCCTAATGTGTATAGATGGCTACGTGCGGGCTCCTGCTGTTTATAGATGGCTATGTGCGGCCTCCCGCTGTGTGTAGATGGCTACGTGCGGCCTCCCACTGTGTATAAATGGCACCGTGCGGCCTCCCGCTGTATATAGATGGCTACGTGCGGCCTCCTGCTGTGTATAGATGGCTACGTGCGGCCTCCCACTGTGTATAGATGGGTATGTGCGGCCACCTGCTGTGTATAGATGGCGCCGTGCGGCTTCTAGCTGTGTATAGATGGCGCCGTGCTGCCTCCAGCTTTTTATAGATGGCGCCATGCTGCCTCCAGCTGTGTATAGATGGCGCCGTGCTGCCTCCCGCTGTGTATAGATGACTACGTGTGGGCTCTTGATGTGTATAGATGGCTTCGTGCGGCCTCCTAATGTGTATAAATGGCGCCGTGTGGCCTCCCGCTGTATATAGATAGCTACGTGCGGCCTCCTGCTGTGTATAGATGGCTACGTGCGGCCTCCCACTGTGTATAGATCGGTATGTGAGGCCTCCTGCTGTGTATAGATGGCGCCGTGGGGCTTCCCGCTGTGTATAGATGGCGCCGTGCTGCCTCCAGCTTTTTATAGATGGCGCCATGCTGCCTCCCCCTGTGTATAGATGGCGCCGTGCTGCCTCCTGCTGTTTATAGATGGCTACATGTGGCCTCCCGCTGTGTATAGATTGCGCTGTGCTTTCTCCCGCTGTGTATAGATGGCGCCGTGCTGCCTCGTGCTGTTTATAGATGGCTACATGTGGCCTCCCACTGTTTATAGATGGCTACGTGCGGCCTCCTGCTGTTTATAGATGGCATTGTGCGGCCTCCCGCTGTGTATAGATGGCTACATGCAAGCCTCCTGCTGTGTATAGATGGCTACGTGCGGCCTCCCGCTGTGTATAGATGGCTACGTGTGGCCTCCCGCTGTGTATAGATGGCTATGTACGGCCTCCCACTGTGTATAGATGGCGCTGTGTGGCCTCCCGCTGTACACTGTGTTCCAAATTATTATGCAAAAAGTGTTTAGGAGTGATAAGGTAAGCATTTTTTTGTATGTCAGTTAAACTCATTGATGGTGATGTGTGTCAGGGCTCTTTATATCACTGTAAGCAATTGCAGACACCTGTGCTAATTAGTTTGGCAGGTGTGTCCAATGAAAGGCAAGACTATTTAAGAAGGCTGTCCCACATTATTAAGCAGCCTACAATTTCTGCCAAAATGGGAAAGAAAAAGGATGTGTCGGCTGCTGAGAAGCAACAAATTGTGGAGGGTTTAGGTCAAGGCATGACTACAATCAACATTGCCAAGACACTTCATCGTGATCATCACACAATCAAGAAGTATGTAGCTGATTCACAGTACACACGTGTGCGTGCTGATAAGAGAAAATTGAGGACTCTTTCCTACAGGCAATTACGTCAGGTTAAAAGAGCAGCGGCAAAAAAGCCTTGTCATAGCAGCAGACAAGTTTTTGAAGCTGCTGGTGCCTCCAACGTCCCCCAAACAACAAGATGCAGGGTCCTTCAGAGGTTTGCAGCCATCCTGTCGACCTCCTCTATCCACTGCACACAAGCAGAAACGGCTCCAGTGGGCCAAACAATACATGAAAACTCACTTCAAAACTGTTTTGTTTACCGATGAGTGCCATGCAACGCTCGATGGTCCAGATGGATGGAGTGGAGGATGGCTGGTTGATGGACACCCCATGCAAACACGGCTACGGCGCCAATAAGGAGGAGGTGGAGAAATGTTTTGGGCTGAAATCATGGGGAGAGAGATTGTCGGCCCCTTTAGGATCCCTGAAGGGGTAAGGATGAACTCCATAATGTATGTTGAGTTTCTCAAACAGCACTTCCTGCCATGGTTCAAGAAGAAGAACCGTGCATTCCGCGGCAAGATCATTTTCATGCATGATAATGCACCGTCTCATGCTGCACATAACACATCTGCATCTCTGGCTGCTATGGTCATAAAAGGGGACAAACTTATGGTGTGGCCCCCATGCTCCCCTGACCTCAACCCCATTGAGAACCTCTGGAGCATCATCAAAAGGAGTGTCTATGATGGCGGGAGGCAGTTCACATCTAAGCAACAGCTCTGGGAGGGTATTCTGTCCTCATGCAAAACAATTGAAGCAGAAACCATCCAAAACCTGACAAATTCAATGGACGAGAGAGTTCAGAAGCTCCTTTCGAACAAGGGGTCCTATGTGCAAATGTAACATCACCTAGAATAAAGTTTTGAGTTGAAAACTGTTTGATTTCAGTTTGTAATAACCTGCTAATGCTTATAATTTAAAAAATGACCATTTTTTTGTTCTTTATTAAAATAAAAAGGTTGAAAACTCTGCTGTGCATAATAATTTGGAACATGCATTTTGAGTGCAGTTTGAGTGTTTTATTTTTCTAAAAATATACTGTTATCATAGGCAGTTTGTACAAAAACCTTTCAATTGTACTCTAATAGTTATTTGACTGGAAAATTACAATGACTGCATTTCATATAGGTAATTTGGGAAAATCTGAGAAAATATTATTTGCATAATAATTTGGAACACACTGTATATAGATGGCTACATGTGGCCTCCTGCAGTATATAGATGGCTACGTGTGGCCTCCTGCTGTGTATAGATGGCTACGTGTGCCCTTATGCTGTGTATAGATGGCTACGTGAGGCCTCCCGCTGTGTATAGATGGCTATGGGCGGCCTCCCGCGGTATCTCGAAGGCGCCGTGCGGCCTCCCGCTGTGTAAAGATGGCTATTTGCAGCCTCCCACTGTGTATAGATGGCTGCCTGCGGCCTCCTGCTGTGTATAGATGGCGCCGTACGGCCTCCCGCTATGTATAGATGGTGCCGTGCGGCCTCCTGCTGTTTATCGATGGCTACATGCGGCCTCCTGCTGTTTAAAGATGGCTTCATGCGGCCTCCCGCAGTGTATAGATGGCCCCGTGCTGCCTCCTGCTGTTTATAGATGGCTACGTGCGGCCTCCTGCTGTGTATAGATGGCGCCGTGCTGCCTCCTACTGTTTATAGATGGCTACATGCGGGAGGTATATATGTGTATAGATAGCTACGTGAGGTCTTCTGCTGTGTACAGATGACTACGTGCGCCCCCCCCACCATGTATAGATGGCGCCGTGCGGCGTCCCGCTGTGTATACAGTTGATGGCTACATGCGGCCTCCTGCTGTGTATAGATGGCTACGTGCGGCCTCCTACTGTTTATAGATGGCTACATGCGGCCTCCCGCTGTGTATAGATAGCTACGTGAGGCCTTCCGCTGTGTATAGATGACTACGTGCATCCCCCCGCCGTGTATAGATGGCGCCGTGCGGCCTCCCGCTGTGTATACAGTAGATGGCTACGTGCGGCCTCCTGCTGTGTATAGATGGCTACGTACGGCATCCCGCTGTGTATAAATGGCTACGTGTGGCTTCCCACTGTGTATAGATGGCTACGTGCGGCCTGTCGCTGTGTATAGATGGCTCTTGTGGCCTCCCGCTGTATGTAGATGGCTACACGTGGCCTGCCACAGTGTATAGATGGCTACGTGCGGCCTCCCGCTGTGTATAGATGGCTACGTGCGTCTCCCCGCCATGTATAGATGGCTATTTGTGGCCTCCCGCTGTGTATAGATGGCTACGCCCTGCCCCACGCTGTGTATCGATGGTACATGCGGCCTCCCGCTGTGTATAGATGGTTTCGTGCGGCCTCCCGCTGTGTATAGATGGCATCGTGCTGCCTCCTACTGTTTATAGATGGCTACATGCTGCCTCCCACTGTGTATAGATAGCTACGTGAGGCCTTCCGCTGTGTATAGATGACTACGTGCGGCCTGCCGCTGTGTATAGTTGGCACCGTGTGGCCTCCCGCTGTATATAGATGGCTACACGCGGCCTACCGCAGTGTATAGATGGCTACGTGCGGCCTCCCGCTGTGTATAGATGGCTACGTGCGCCCCCCCGCCATGTATAGATGTCTATTTGTGGCCTCCCACTGTGTATAGATGGCTATGCCCTGCCCCACGCTGTGTATCGATGGTACGTGCGGCCTCCCGCTGTGTATAGATGGCTATGTGCGGCCTCCTGCTGTGTATAGATGGTGCCGTGCTGCCTCCTGCTGTTTATAGATGGCTACGTGCGGCCTCCCGCTGTGTATAGATGGCGCCGTGCTGTCTCCCGCTGTGTATAAATAGTGCCGTACTGCCTCCTGCTGTTTATAGATGGCTACGTGGCACCCCTGAGGGTTAAGTCGCCACATAGGTACTGCATCTCACCCAGAGGTGTGGTATCTCACCCTCAGGTAAGGAAGGAGTACAGCTCAGGACCCTAACATCTGCATTCACTATACCACATTTCAGAGGGCAGGGCGAGATTGCTCCTATGGGAGAGCACAGTCCCTGATCCCTGGTTGGAGTGGGGGGAACCACAGTAAAGGGGAACCATGTAGTGTGTGTGGGTGTAGGATGTAAATCAGGGGAGCACTTGAAAGGAAGCTGTATAAAAGAGGGAACCATCTTAGATCAGGAGTTCAGACTAGTCAGAGGAGGAGAAGTACAGGAGCAGAGGCCCTGTATGAGCTCTGCTCCAGAGGCAGGCCTAGCCAGTGAGGCCCAAGTCTGATGAGAAGGAGAGAGGAGATGGAGCAGGAAGGCTCCAGGAACAGAAGGGATCCCAGGGGTACGGGCAGTTCTGGAGGCCACCCGTACGCCCGAATCTACCGGAAGGTGCAGGGGTCAGGCCATCAGAAGGGAACCGGGTCCCTCAACTAGCAAAAGATTGCATATCTTAACTAGAAACCGGAGGCTGCAGTATTTCAAGTCCTGTAGCCACGAGTCCACGCCAGTCTCACTGAGAAAGTAGCCATATAGGATCCAGGGGACGGAACATACGTCGCCCGCCAAGGCCCGCTAGTACTGGATTGGAGTCACTAGGTGTGAGGTGCAGAGAAGAGGCCAGAGAAAGGACACAGAAGGGGGTCCTGATAAGTACTCCGGAGCTATCTGGGGGTGGACTGAGCCCCTTACTGAGTAAGCACAGAACGACGTGGGCAATTACATTGAGCTCAGTAATCTGGACTGCAAAAACTGTGAGTAAAGACCCTGGGACTGCACTATCTTGTTTCTGTGTTTCTTGCTGCGCCATCCCTCACTGCACTCCAACGCCCAGCACAACCACCAACATCCACACCCTGCCCTGAAGCTAACTCTTCCTGTGAGGAGTCATAACATCCTTGCTGCAATACCACCAGCTTCAGAGGACTGTTCCGCCGCGGCGGACACCCCCACCTTTAGCCGCATTCCACAGTTGGCGTAATCGGACTCTTTAATAAAACCTATACATATAATTTCCCTTGGATTGACCGCCCTGGGTCTCGGACCGGGTCACCACCACTGTGACTACAACCCCCAGCATCTACCGGCACGGCACCGGGTACCCCATGGCCCAGGGGGCGCGTCAGCTACATGCGGCCTACCGCTGTGTATAGATGGCGCCGTGCTGCCTCCTGCTGTTTATAGATGGCTACGTGCGGCCTCCTGCTGTTTATAGATGGCACCGTGCGGCCTCCCGCTGTGTATAGATGGCTATATGCAGACCTCCTGCTGTGTATAGATGGCTACATGTGGCCTCCCGCTGTGTATAGATGGCTACGTGTGGCCTCCAGCTGTGTATAGATAGCTACGTGCGGCCTCCTGCTGTGTATAAATGGCGCCGTGTGGCCTCCCGCTGTATATAGATGGCTACGTGTGGCCTCCTGCTGTGTATAGATGGCTACGTGTGGCCTTCTGCTATGTAAAGATGGCTGCGTGCATACTCTCGCTGTGTATAGATGGCTGTGTGCAGCCTCCCGCTGTACCTGGGGGGCGCCGTGCGGCCTCCCGCTGTGTACAGATGGCTAAGTGCGGCCTCCCACTGTGTATAGATGGCTACGGGCGGCTTCCTGCTGTGCATAGATGGCGCCGTGCGGCCTCCCGCTGTGTATAGATGGCGCCGTGCGGCATCCTGCTGTTTATAGATGGCTATATGCGGCCTCCTGCTGTTTATAGATGGCTACATGCGGCCTCCCACTGTGTACAGATGGCACTGTGCTGCCTCCTGCTGTTTACAGATGGCTATGTGTGGCCTCCTGCTGTGTATGGATGGCGACGTGCTTCCTCCTACTGTTTATAGATGGCTACATGCTGCCTCCCGCTTTGTATTGATGGCTACGTGAGGCCTTCCGCTGTGTATAGATGGCTACGTGTGCCCATCCGCCATGTATAGATGGCGCCGTGCGGCCTCCCGCTGTGTATACAGTAGATGGCTACATGCGGCCTCCTGCTGTGTATAGATGGCTACGTGCGGCCTCCCGCTGTGTATAGATGGCTATGTGCGGCTTCCCGCTGTGTATAGATGGCTATGTGCGGCCTTCCGCTGTGTATAGATGGCGCCGTGTGGCCTCCCGCTGTGTATAAATGGCTACGCGCGGTGTGCCGCAGTGTATAGATGGCTACATGCGGCCTCCCGCTGTGTATAGATGGCTACGTGTGGCCTCCAGCTGTGTATAGATAGCTACGTGCGGCCTCCTGCTGTGTATAAATGGCGCCGTGTGGCCTCCCGCTGTATATAGATGGCTACGCGTGGCCTCCTGCTGTGTATAGATGGCTACGTGTGGCCTTCTGCTATGTAAAGATGGCTGCGTGCATACTCTCGCTGTGTATAGATGGCTGCGTGCAGCCTCCCGCTGTACCTGGGGGGCGCCGTGCGGCCTCCCGCTGTGTAAAGATGGCTAAGTGCGGCCTCCCACTGTGTATAGATGGCTACGGGCGGCTTCCTGCTGTGCATAGATGGCGCCGTGCGGCCTCCCGCTGTGTATAGATGGCGCCGTGCGGCATCCTGCTGTTTATAGATGGCTATATGCGGCCTCCTTCTGTTTATAGATGGCTACATGCGGCCTCCCACTGTGTACAGATGGCACTGTGCTGCCTCCTGCTGTTTACAGATGGCTATGTGTGGCCTCCCGCTGTGTATGGATGGCGACGTGCTTCCTCCTACTGTTTATAGATGGCTACATGCTGCCTCCAGCTTTGTATTGATGGCTACGTGAGGCCTTCCGCTGTGTATAGATGGCTACGTGTGCCCATCCGCCATGTATAGATGGCGCCGTGCGGCCTCCTGCTGTGTATACAGTAGATGGCTACATGCGGCCTCCTGCTGTGTATAGATGGCTACGTGCGGCCTCCCGCTGTGTATAGATGGCTATGTGCGGCTTCCCGCTGTGTATAGATGGCTATGTGCGGCCTCCCGCTGTGTATAGATGGCGCCGTGTGGCCTCTCGCTGTGTATAGATGGCTACGCGCGGTCTGCCGCAGTGTATAGATGGCTACATGCGGCCTCCCGCTGTGTATAGATGGCGTCGTGCGGCCCCCCGTCGTGTATAGATGGCTACGTGTGGCCTCTCGCTGTGGATAGATGGCTATGTGCAGCCTCTTGCTGTGTATTGATGGTAAGTGTGGCCTACGGCTGTGTATAGATGGCTACGCGCGGCCTCCCGCTGTGTGTAGATGGCACCATGCGGCCTCCCACTGTGTATAGATTTCCACGTGCGGCCTCCCGCTGTGTATAGATGGCTACGTGCAGCCTCCTGCTGTGTATGGATGGCTTCTTGTGGCCTCCTGCTGTGTATAGATGTCACCGTTCGGCCTCCTGCTGTGTATAGCTGGCTACGTGCGGCTTCCTGCTTTGTATAGATGGCTAGTGCGGCCCCCCGCCGTGTATAGATGGCTCATTGAGGGCTCCTGCTGTGTTGAGATGGCTGCTTGTGGCCTCCTGCTGTGTATAGATGGTGCCGTGCAGCCTACTGCTGTGTATAGATGGCTTTCTGCAGCCTCCTGCTGTGTATAGATGGGTACATGCGGCCTCCCGCTGTATATAGATGGCTACATGAGGCCTCCTGCTGTGTATAGATGATGCCGTGCGGCCTCCTGCTGTGTATAGATGGCTATGTGCAGCCTCCTGCTGTGTATAGATGGGTACGTGCGGCCTCCCGCTGTGTATAAATGGCTACATGAGGCCTCCTGCTGTGTATAGCTGGCTACGTGCAGCCCCCCGCCGTGTAAAGATGGCGCCGGGTGGCCTCCCGCTGTGTATAGATGGCTACGTGCGGCCTCCTGCTGTGTATAGGAGGATTGTGGCATCTCATATTGTGTGTAGGGTCTCATACTGTATATAGGGGATGTCAGCATACTTAATTGTGCTCAATATTAAGTCATACAATTAATGTAAAAAAAATATTATAATTAATATATTAATATTGTGCCAAATTAATTTCACGTGAAGTATCACATGATCTATCACAGGGGATCATGTGACATGTCACGTGATACATCAGGTGTGTGTGGGGGGTGCCCGCACATTCTAAACTGCCCGGGGCCCTTGCTACTCTTAATCCACCCCTGGGTTTACAAACCCCTATAGACCAATACTTATAAATGTAGACAGAGATCTGTATGTATTCAGTGTCTTGTGCAGGGGGTGATGGTTTGTAATGTTTTTCTTAAATTAAGCATAAACTACATCATTACATTAGGTTATTCCCAAGACGGAAAGTTCTCATTATCTTTAACCCGCTGGTGGCTGGGGGTCAGAGCACTGGAACCCCCAGTAATCGTGAGACTGGCTCTCCAGAATCTGCGAGGACCGGACCCTGCAGATCTCTGCTCCATTTATTGTCTGTGGCACTGCCCGAAATAGAGGAGATCTGTACTCCACTTTCTCTGGCAGTCTCCTATCTGCAGAGTCCAGTTCTCGTAGTCTAAGGTCCCAGTCTCATGATTACTGGGTGTTCCTGTGATCTGTCCCCTAGCGATCATTAGATTATCCATCATCCCTTGGATAGATGATAGCTTGCTGTCTTGGGAACAACCTTTTTATATTCTATTAATTCCACATAATTTTTGACAGCAAGTATATTTGACGCACCCCCAGGGCCGTGAGGTACTCGGCAGCCGGGTCTCTGGTCGCTGGGGGATATCAAGGTGGCTGACCCGGTCCGTGGCCCAGGGCGGTCACCTAAAAGGGGGATTATTTATAGGGGATTTGTAAAGTGTTCGTGACGCCACCTGTGGAATGCGGCTAAAGGGAGCCGCCGCTGCGGAGCTGTCCTCTGAGGCAGATGTTAGGGCAGCTTATGATGGAATGGAGCAGCAGGTCTCAGGGCAGTGTAGCAAGCGAGGGTGTGCTGGGCGTTGTAGGGCAGGGAGGGAAAGATGGCGCAGATGGAATCATGGACGGAGACAGTACGGTGCAGTCATCCGAGTCTTTACTCACAGTTCTGTCGTCATAGAGGTATTGCACCTCACCCAGAGGTGTGGTGTCTCATTTCTCTCAGGTAAGGAGGGAGTGCTGCCCAGAACCCCAAACACCTACATCCAACACCACACTGCTCCAGGCCAGCAGGAGGGGCAACATGCAGAGCGCAGCTGCTGAGCCCTGACCCTGGCTGGAGTGGGGGGAACCCAAAGGTAGGGGGAACCAGTAGTGGGTGTGGGTGGAGGAAGTAGTTAGAGGGAGCACTTTGGTAGGAGTATAAAATAGGGAAGCCATCTTAGGGTGGCAGTTGAGACTAGTGAGTGGGAGCAGTTCAGAAGAACAGCTCGGGACAGTTCAGAAGAACAGTCCGGTAGCAGAGTCTCATTAGGAGATCTGCTCCACAAGTAGGGCCAAGTCAGGAGGCCCAGGAGAGGAGCAGGGAGTAGGCTCCGTTCTAAGAGGGGATCCCAGGGGGTATGGCGCGTGCAGGACGGCACCCGTACGCCCCGCATCTGTCAGAAGACAGAGGGCTTGCAGCCACATTCTAGTCCCCTGAGGGTCAAGCAAGTCTGTGTAACTCCGATGGACAGGAGGGTCTTCAGAGTACCCGAACAGGACTGAGAGTGGGCAGTGCAGAGCAGGAGGGAGAAAGACCAGTGTGAAGACGGTCTAAATAGAAACATGAGAAAGTGGGGTTCTGCCAGGTATTCCCAAGTTGCCTGAGGAAGGATTGAACCCCTGCCCGGTGAACGCAGCGCGACGTGGGAGGCCTGCACCTGTACAGTGCACCTGTGGACTGTCTGAAGAATTGTGAGTAAAATCTCGGATGACTGCACTGTACTGCCTCCGTCCATTCTTTCATCGGCGCCATTGTTCCCCCTGCACTACAACGCCCAACACAACCCACCCTCTCTCACTTCACTGACCTGAGGCCTGCTCCACCTGTGGGGAGCCGTCCCATCACAAGCTGCCCTAACATCTGCCTCAGAGGACTGTTGCAGCGCTGGTGATCCTCACCAGACCCCACAGGTGGCATCACGAACTTTCTAAAAACAACCCCTTTTGCACTGACCGCCCTGGGTCACGGACCGGGCCAGCCACCGTGATATTCCCCGCCAACCGGCATTGAGAGGCCCGGCTGCCGAGTACCCCACGGACCTGGGGGCGCGTCAGCTCCACTGGTGCACTGTACGGGTGCCAGCCTCCCACGTCCTGCTGCGTTCACCAGTACGAGGGTTCAGCTCTTCCTCAGGGAGTTTAGGAGTACCTGACAGAACCCCACTTTCTTGTGTTCCTCTCTAGACCGTCTTCACGCTCGGTCTTTCTCCCTCCTGCCCTGCGCTTCCCCACTCTCAATCCCGCTCCGGTGCTCTGAAGTCCTTCCTATCTTACTGGAGTTCCCGGACCCGCTTGATCCTCACGGGGATTAGAATAAGGCTGCGGCAACTGGTCTATGAAAGCCAGAAGCCTCCGGTTTTTCCAGCCGAGACTTGAAGTTACACGACTGGTCCAGGGGCCGGTCCCCTTCTTGCGGCCTACGATCCCTCTGTCTTCTGACAGATTCGGGGCGTACGGGTGCCCTCCTGCACTCGACGTACCCCCTGGGATCCCTTCTGCAAATCGGAGCCTACTCCTGGGCCTCCAGGAATGGGCCCTTCTTGTGGAGCAAAGCTCCTAAAGAGACTCTGCTCCCAGACTGTCTTCTCTCACTCCTCTCCACTGACTCTCCTCCTAAACTGCCACCCTAAGATGGCCTCCCTTTAAATACCTACTATGGTGCTCCCCTAAACTGCTTCCTCCACCCACACCCACTACTGGTTCCCCCTACCTTTGGGTCCCCCCCCACTCCAGCCAGGGGCAGGGCTCAGCAGGAACACAGTGCATCTTGCCCTTCCTGCCGGCCTGGAGCAGTGTAGGATGCAGGTGTTGGGGTTCCGGGTACCACTCCCTCCTTACCTGAGAGAAGGAGACACCACACCTCTGGGTGAGGTGCAGTACCTCTGTGGCGACTGAACCCTCAGGGGCGCCAAACATTCTTAATAGAACTTTTAATTGAACATTGACAGAATGCAAAATTATATTATATCTTTTCACAAATCTGCAATTTTTTTGCCAGGAAGCGCAGTAATAGGAGCAAAAAAATCCTGACGCCTTTTTCCTTTAGCTGATCACTCTCAGATTAGGCCTTTTCCCAAATATCAAGTAAAAGGTAGAGTGATCCCTCCATAATATGGTGTCATTTTAGCACCCGTATTGCCTGAGTCTGTAGCACATGGGTTATGTATACTAGCTGGAGAACTCGTCCTGGCACATTAATTACACAGATGTACAAATTCTACCAATTTCATGTTTAACAGTTTCACTCAGAAATAACCTAGTTGACTTTTTTTTTTTTTTTTGTAGGTATGGAAAAGATGCTGGTCATGCCACTGACGATGCAGTACATTCTGCTATCAATGTCGGGGTGACTGCACTTAATATTGGCCGTTTAGGTATAAAGGCAATAGTGAAAAAACTGCAAAAGAAACCAGTCATGTCATTCTGGATGAATACAGACAGAAAGAGAAACTGGACAAGATGGATCCGCACTGAGGCCGTAATCCCGCTCTCCCCTCTGCCTTAATGTGTGACACTAAACCTTTCCACTAGTTAATACAATATCTGGTTTTTAATAGACTTTTCTTCTGTATGTTAGAATAAGAACCTTGTGAAACGTTGGCACAAAGATCAGATCTGATAAAAATATTCCACTATACAAATAGAAACAATAGCAATATTAATATTTTGAAACTCAAAGTAGTAATAAGTAGGCCTGGTTCTAAAAGGAAATATTCAGACTTTTTTTCTCCAGACAGATGAATTACATGTATTATTCCTTGTTATATAATTTTCTGAAGACAATAGTTTTGCACTTTTCGGATTTGTGGCTAAAGGGGCTATCCCAGGAATAATTTTTACACTAAAATTCCTGACAGGGGATTAGTGTGTTAAGGTAATTTGCAGTGCTTATAGTATAAAAAGTACCCATAAAGGTTTGCTTCCCATGAGTACTGCAAGGGGTGGGTGATCAGCAGAATTGGTCGCCTTCACCTTCTGGCAGCTAACAATATAGCACCTATGTCTCCAGCAGAAGGAATCTTATCAGCTACACTACAATATACCTTGTAA
Source organism: Phyllobates terribilis (assembly GCF_046119375.1). Classification (NCBI taxonomy): domain Eukaryota; kingdom Metazoa; phylum Chordata; class Amphibia; order Anura; family Dendrobatidae; genus Phyllobates; species Phyllobates terribilis. The sequence continues at coordinate 118,955,364 of NW_027362762.1, read as the reverse complement.
AAAGTAATTTCTATTTGCAGTAAACAGGGGATCACTATGTCTAGAACTGTCTGCAGAGGAAGGGACGGAGCATGTGTGACCACCAGCATCAGCTCATAAGGTGGACATGCTACACACTTTCAACAGAAGGTGGTGCCTGAAGTAAATGTTATAAGTAGAGATGAGCGTTTTTCTACTCGAACTGTTCGCCAATCTCAAATTCGAGCTGTTTTGGGCGGTGTTCGAGCCGTTCGGCGAACACGAACAATTTGAGAAAAATTCGGCTGTTCGAGGTTATGTTCGATAACTGTTCGTGCACCAAAATCATAACTGGATTTTTTCTCAGTAATGATGAAAATTAATGTTAATACGCAGTTTGAGTGTACAGCGGGGTGGGGGGAGGGGCAGGGGATGGATCTCTGCAGGAACAACGAAGATCTCCATTTTTTTTTTCTCTTTCCCGCATTTACAGTGGGGAGGTGCAATCTGTCAGCCTATCAGCAGCGCACACACGGAGCGAAGTGCTTTTTTTCACACAAGCAAGGGCATGTGTCATTGGCAGTGTATGTCACATGTCCTTGCCCTATAAGACCAAGCCATTTTCCCCGTCGCCACCATTTTCTCACTGCTGCAGCTGCGTGTTAGACGGCACCGCTGTTGCTGTGTGCGCTATACCTTGTTAATTTCAAGCCAATTTTCGCACAAATATACAGATAGCTTGGGAGTAGGGAATAGTTGTGATTGCAGTCCTTTTAAGGACTAGGTTACAGCATTTCCTACGACTTTTATCAGGGAGGTCTGTGCTCTTAAATAGATCGGTTGTGGGAGTAAAGACTAATTGTAATTGCAGTCCTTTTCAGGACTAGGTTACATGAGTTCCTATCAGTTTTTGCCAGGCAGGTCTGTGCCAGTGCTGTGCAAGTTTTTTTCACAGCATTTGGCTGAATCTAGCAAAGCTAATCCTTTTTGGCCTATTGCAGAGTGTGTTAGTCAGTGGAGTAGCCTATCTGTGTTGCAAGATATACCACCTGTGTATAGAATACCAATTTTTTTACTGCACCTAGTGAAGTAAAATCTTTTGGGCATAGCATCATTCTATTAGTCCATCTATACTGACCTCCATCAGGTTGCAAATTAAAACTAATTTTTATCTGCATCTACAGTACCTCTGAAAAAATATTTGGGCTTCTAGCAGTGTGTGGGACTTGTTCTATTAGTCCATCTATACTGACCTCCATCAGGTTGCAAACTGAATATATTTTTTTCTGCATCTACCTCTGAAAAAATATTGGGCTTCTAGCTGTGTGTGGGTCTTGTTCTATTAATCCATCTATACTGACCTCCATCAGGTTGCAAACTGAATATAATTTTTTTCTGCATCTAGCTCTGAAAAAATATTTGGCCTTCTAGTAGTGTGTCGGACTTTCTCTATTAGTGCATCTATACTGACCTCCATCAGGTTGCAAATTAAAACTAATTTTTATCTGCATCTACAGTACCTCTGAAAAAATATTTGGGCTTATAGCAGTGTGTGGGACTTGTTCTATTAGTCCATCTATACTGACCTCCATCAGGTTCCAAACTGAATATATTTTTTTCTGCATATACCTCTGAAAAAATATTGGGCTTCTAGCTGTGTGTGGGTCTTGTTCTATTAATCCATCTATACTGACCTCCATCAGGTTGCAAACTGAATATAATTTTTTTCTGCATCTAGCTCTGAAAAAATATTTGGCCTTCTAGTAGTGTGTCGGACTTTCTCTATTAGTCCATCTATACTGACCTCCATCAGGTTGCAAATTAAAACTAATTTTTATCTGCATCTACAGTACCTCTGAAAAAATATTTGGGCTTCTAGCAGTGTGTGGGACTTGTTCTATTAGTCCATCTATACTGACCTCCATCAGGTTGCAAACTGAATATATTTTTTTCTGCATCTACCTCTGAAAAAATATTGGGCTTCTAGCTGTGTGTGGGTCTTGTTCTATTAATCCATCTATACTGACCTCCATCAGGTTGCAAACTGAATATATTTTTTTCTGCATCTACCTCTGAAAAAATATTTGGCCTTCTAGTAGTGTGTCGGACTTTCTCTATTAGTCCATCTATACTGACCTCCATCAGGTTTCAAATTAAAACTAATTTTTATCTGCATCTACAGTACCTCTGAAAAAATATTTGGGCTTCTAGCAGTGTGTGGGACTTGTTCTATTAGTCCATCTATACTGACCTCCATCAGGTTGCAAACTGAATATATTTTTTTCTGCATCTACCTCTGAAAAAATATTGGGCTTCTAGCTGTGTGTGGGTCTTGTTCTATTAATCCATCTATACTGACCTCCATCAGGTTGCAAACTGAATATATTTTTTTCTGCATCTACCTCTGAAAAAATATTTGGCCTTCTAGTAGTGTGTCGGACTTTCTCTATTAGTCCATCTATACTGACCTCCATCAGGTTGCAAATTAAAACTAATTTTTATCTGCATCTACAGTACCTCTGAAAAAATATTGGGCTTCTAGCAGTGTGTGGGACTTGTTCTATTAGTCCATCTATACTGACCTCCATCAGGTTGCAAACTGAATATATTTTTTCTGCATCTACCTCTGAAAAAATATTGGGCTTCTAGCTGTGTGTGGGTCTTGTTCTATTAATCCATCTATACTGACCTCCAACAGGTTGCAAACTGAATATATTTTTTTCTGCATCTACCTCTGAAAAAATATTTGACCTTCTAGTAGTGTGTCGGACTTTCTCTATTAGTCCATCTATACTGACCTCCATCAGGTTGCAAATTAAAACTAATTTTTATCTGCATCTACAGTACCTCTGAAAAAATATTTGGGCTTCTAGCAGTGTGTGGGACTTGTTCTATTAGTCCATCTATACTGACCTCTATCAGGTTGCAAACTGAATATAGTTTTTTCTGCATCTACCTCTGAAAAAATATTGGGCTTCTAGCTGTGTGTGGGTCTTGTTCTATTAATCCATCTATACTGACCTCCATCAGGTTGCAAACTGAATATAGTTTTTTCTGCATCTACCTCTGAAAAAATATTTGGCCTTCTAGTAGTGTGTCGGACTTTCTCTATTAGTCCATCTATTCTGACCTCCATCAGGTTGCAAATTAAAACTAATTTTTATCTGCATCTACAGTACCTCTGAAAAAATATTTGGGCTTCTAGCAGTGTGTGGGACTTGTTCTTTTAGTCCATCTATACTGACCTCCATCAGGTTGCAAACTGAATATATTTTTTTCTGCATCTACCTCTGAAAAAATATTGGGCTTCTAGCTGTGTGTGGGTCTTGTTCTATTAATCCATCTATACTGACCTCCATCAGGTTGCAAACTGAATATATTTTTTTCTGCATCTACCTCTGAAAAAATATTTGGCCTTCTAGTAGTGTGTCGGACTTTCTCTATTAGTCCATCTATACTGACCTCCATCAGGTTGCAAATTAAAACTAATTTTTATCTGCATCTACAGTACCTCTGAAAAAATATTTGGGCTTCTAGCAGTGTGTGGGACTTGTTCTATTAGTCCATCTATACTGACCTCCATCAGGTTGCAAACTGAATATAGTTTTTTCTGCATCTACCTCTGAAAAAATATTGGGCTTCTAGCTGTGTGTGGGTCTTGTTCTATTAATCCATCTATACTGACCTCCATCAGGTTGCAAACTGAATATATTTTTTTCTGCATCTACCTCTGATAAAATATTTGGCCTTCTAGTAGTGTGTCGGACTTTCTCTATTAGTCCATCTATACTGACCTCCATCAGGTTGCAAATTAAAACTAATTTTTATCTGCATCTACAGTACCTCTGAAAAAATATTTGGGCTTCTAGCAGTGTGTGGGACTTGTTCTATTAGTCCATCTATACTGACCTCCATCAGGTTGCAAACTGAATATAGTTTTTTCTGCATCTACCTCTGAAAAAATATTGGGCTTCTAGCTGTGTGTGGGTCTTGTTCTATTAATCCATCTATACTGACCTCCATCAGGTTGCAAACTGAATATATTTTTTTCTGCATCTACCTCTGAAAAAATATTTGGCCTTCTAGTAGTGTGTCGGACTTTCTCTATTAGTCCATCTATACTGACCTCCATCAGGTTGCAAACTGAATATAATTTTTTTCTGCATCTAGCTCTGAAAAAATATTTGGCCTTCTAGTAGTGTGTCGGACTTTCTCTATTAGTCCATCTATACAGACCTCCATCAGGTTGCAAATTAAAACTAATTTTTATCTGCATCTACAGTACCTCTGAAAAAATATTTGGGCTTCTAGCAGTGTGTGGGACTTGTTCTATTAGTCCATCTATACTGACCTCCATCAGGTTGCAAACTGAATATATTTTTTTCTGCATCTACCTCTGAAAAAATATTGGGCTTCTAGCTGTGTGTGGGTCTTGTTCTATTAATCCATCTATACTGACCTCCATCAGGTTGCAAACTGAATATATTTTTTTCTGCATCTACCTTTGAAAAAATATTTGGCCTTCTAGTAGTGTGTCGGACTTTCTCTATTAGTCCATCTATACTGACCTCCATCAGGTTGCAAATTAAAATTAATTTTTATCTGCATCTACAGTACCTCTGAAAAAATATTTGGGCTTCTAGCAGTGTGTGGGACTTGATCTATTAGTCCATCTATACTGACCTCCATCAGGTTGCAAACTGAATATAGTTTTTTCTGCATCTACCTCTGAAAAAATATTGGGCTTCTAGCTGTGTGTGGGTCTTGTTCTATTAATCCATCTATACTGACCTCCATCAGGTTGCAAACTGAATATATTTTTTTCTGCATCTACCTCTGAAAAAATATTTGGCCTTCTAGTAGTGTGTCGGACTTTCTCTATTAGTCCATCTATACTGACCTCCATCAGGTTGCAAACTGAATATAATTTTTTTCTGCATCTAGCTCTGAAAAAATATTTGGCCTTCTAGTAGTGTGTCGGACTTTCTCTATTAGTCCATCTATACAGACCTCCATCAGGTTGCAAATTAAAACTAATTTTTATCTGCATCTACAGTACCTCTGAAAAAATATTTGGGCTTCTAGCAGTGTGTGGGACTTGTTCTATTAGTCCATCTATACTGACCTCCATCAGGTTGCAAACTGAATATATTTTTTTCTGCATCTACCTCTGAAAAAATATTGGGCTTCTAGCTGTGTGTGGGTCTTGTTCTATTAATCCATCTATACTGACCTCCATCAGGTTGCAAACTGAATATATTTTTTTCTGCATCTACCTTTGAAAAAATATTTGGCCTTCTAGTAGTGTGTCGGACTTTCTCTATTAGTCCATCTATACTGACCTCCATCAGGTTGCAAATTAAAACTAATTTTTATCTGCATCTACAGTACCTCTGAAAAAATATTTGGGCTTCTAGCAGTGTGTGGGACTTGATCTATTAGTCCATCTATACTGACCTCCATCACGTTGCAAACTGAATATAGTTTTTTCTGCATCTACCTCTGAAAAAATATTGGGCTTCTAGCTGTGTGTGGGTCTTGTTCTATTAATCCATCTATACTGACCTCCATCAGGTTGCAAACTGAATATATTTTTTTCTGCATCTACCTCTGAAAAAATATTTGGCCTTCTAGTAGTGTGTCGGACTTTCTCTATTAGTCCATCTATTCTGACCTCCATCAGGTTGCAAATTAAAACTAATTTTTATCTGCATCTACAGTACCTCTGAAAAAATATTTGGGCTTCTAGCAGTGTGTGGGACTTGTTCTATTAGTCCATCTATACTGACCTCCATCAGGTTGCAAACTGAATATATTTTTTTCTGCATCTACCTCTGAAAAAATATTGGGCTTCTAGCTGTGTGTGGGTCTTGTTCTATTAATCCATCTATACTGACCTCCATCAGGTTGCAAACTGAATATATTTTTTTCTGCATCTACCTCTGAAAAAATATTTGGCCTTCTAGTAGTGTGTCGGACTTTCTCTATTTGTCCATCTATACTGACCTCCATCAGGTTGCAAATTAAAACTAATTTTTATCTGCATCTACAGTACCTCTGAAAAAATATTGGGCTTCTAGCTGTGTGTGGGTCTTGTTCTATTAATCCATCTATACTGACCTCCATCAGGTTGCAAACTGAATATATTTTTTTCTGCATCTACCTCTGAAAAAATATTTGGCCTTCTAGTAGTGTGTCGGACTTTCTCTATTAGTCCATCTATACTGACCTCCATCAGGTTGCAAATTAAAACTAATTTTTATCTGCATCTACAGTACCTCTGAAAAAATATTTGGGCTTCTAGCAGTGTGTGGGACTTGTTCTGTTAGTCCATCTATACTGACCTCCATCAGGTTGCAAACTGAATATAGTTTTTTCTGCATCTACCTCTGAAAAAATATTGGGCTTCTAGCTGTGTGTGGGTCTTGTTCTATTAATCCATCTATACTGACCTCCATCAGGTTGCAAACTGAATATATTTTTTTCTGCATCTACCTCTGAAAAAATATTTGGCCTTCTAGTAGTGTGTCGGACTTTCTCTATTAGTCCATCTATACTGACCTCCATCAGGTTGCAAACTGAATATAATTTTTTTCTGCATCTAGCTCTGAAAAAATATTTGGCCTTCTAGTAGTGTGTCGGACTTTCTCTATTAGTCCATCTATACAGACCTCCATCAGGTTGCAAATTAAAACTAATTTTTATCTGCATCTACAGTACCTCTGAAAAAATATTTGGGCTTCTAGCAGTGTGTGGGACTTGTTCTATTAGTCCATCTATACTGACCTCCATCAGGTTGCAAACTGAATATATTTTTTTCTGCATCTACCTCTGAAAAAATATTGGGCTTCTAGCTGTGTGTGGGTCTTGTTCTATTAATCCATCTATACTGACCTCCATCAGGTTGCAAACTGAATATATTTTTTTCTGCATCTACCTCTGAAAAAATATTTGGCCTTCTAGTAGTGTGTCGGACTTTCTCTATTAGTCCATCTATACTGACCTCCATCAGGTTGCAAATTCAAAATAATTTTTTTCTGCATCTAACCCAGCCAATAGTTTTGGCCTAATACCACAGTTTGGCCACTCAGCTCTGCTCGGTTAGCATCCATTGTTTTTTTGTGCAAACAACTCCAGAGTTGTGAATTAGTTAACCACCAAAATGAGTGGAAAAAGGCCTGCTGCTGGTGGAAAGGGGAATAGGCGTGTTGGGAAGGGGAAAAAAGGTTGTGTCCGTGGGGTAGGTGTTAAAGCAACAGTAACATCTGCAGAAGAAAGACCATCTTCCAGCCAAACTAAAATGTCTACTTCTTTTAGCGGACAATGTGATAAGATCCCTTACTTACGGCCACGCCAATCGCTACAAATTCCAGATGAGGCACAAAAACAGCAGGTGCTTCAACGGATATCAAGTGCTCCTTTAAGTGGGCTCTCCTCCACATCAACTTCAACATCACAAATACTCCAGTCCTCAAAGGTGTCACCCAAATCGCACTTGCTTCCTCACAGCTCCCAAATCTCCAGCTGCCCGTCTGAGTATGAGGTAGAACAGATGGTTGAGTCTGCAGAGCTGTTTACTCATACTATAGCCTGGGAATCAGAGGTCGACTCCAGCGCTTCTGTGAATCCAGACGAGGAAATGATCTGCACTGATGCCCAGAATCTTTATGAGTCGGATCCAGGACCAGACGCAGAAGGTTCTGACCATAATGTAGACCCTCATTCCCAAACTGTAACTCCTGTTGGTGGAGACAATGAGGAAGACGATGATAAGACTCAAATACCTGATTGGAGCGACAACTTTAGTTTTTTGTCAGGGCAGGAACAGGTTGGCTCTGAGGACGACGGGTGTGATAACGCACAGGGTGATGATGATGAGGTCGGAGATCCCACTTACTGTCAACCCACAGTCAGCCAAGAGATGAGGTCAGCAGAGGAGGTGGAGGAAGATGCTAGTGACGACGAGGTCAGGTTGCGCCTTCCTGGACAGAGACGTAGTACTGGAAGCACGTCAACAACTGCATCCTCAAACACAACTCTGCCTCTCACCACAAGTCGTGGTGGCTCTTCAGGTCGCATGGGTGCTAAGCCTTGCATAGCCTGGGTATTTTTTCAGATCGATAAAGATGACCCAACTCGTGTTATCTGTAACATTTGTCAGCAAAAGCTAAGTAGAGGCCAAAAAATACATAGTTTGAGTACTTCATGCATAAACCGGCACATGGACATGAAGCATAAGTTGCAGTGGGAAGTTCAGTGTGCTACAATGCGGCCTAGCCGGCCGGGCCAACCACCGTCTGCCATATCTTGTGCATCCGCGGCCTCTTCATCCTCTGTGACTGGGGGGACAGCAGTCACACCTGTTTTGGGGCGCAGACCTGCCACCTCTTTACCCGCAACAGCCAGCGTGATTGGCAGGTCATCATTTTCTTTGGAGGTGGTAACACCAGCTGGTGTTGAGCGCTATCCGACATCGATAGCACCACCTTTGGATGAAGGCAACCTAACATGTCTGCCTGCATCTTCCTCACAGACCGGCAGTTTGCCGGGGACACCCTTATCAACCCCGTATAAGCACAATAGCCAGCCCTCGGTCCCTCAGATGTGGACAAGTAAAAGACCATTTCCTCCTAGCCATGAGAAAGCTAAGAGGTTGAATTTCACCATCTGCAAGCTCTTGGCTACAGAAATGCTGCCTTTCCGCCTGGTGGACACAGAGGATTTTCGAGACCTTATGTCCGTCGCAGTGCCCCAGTACCAGATGCCCAGTCGGCACTACTTCTCAAAGAAAGGTGTGCCTGCACTCCACCAGCATGTCGCACACAACATCACCGCTTCTTTGAGAAACTCTGTGTGTGACGGTGCATTTCACCACAGACACTTGGATGAGTAGGCATGGACAGGGGCGTTACATGTCGCTGACTGGGCACTGGGTAACTATGGTGACAGCAGGACAAGGGGCTGCTGTCCAAGTCTTGCCGTCCCCACGAGTTGTGCGTCAATCCTCTTTATGTCAAAGTTCCTCCACTGCTTCTGCCTCCTCAACCTCCTCTCGGTCTTCCACCTGCACCCAAAGCCTGTCTGGTCATGCCACAAGCTTTCTAACTGCGCAGAAGGGATCCTGCACACCTCCTTACTATGCTGGCAGTAGGGCTCAACGTCATCAGGCGGTTTTTACATTGAAATGTCTGGGAAATGTGAGTCACACAGCTGAGGAGTTGTGGTCAGCTCTGGAGAACCATTTTCATGAATGGTTGTCTCCACTGGACCTGAAACCAGGGAAGGCCGTGTGCGACAATGCTGCAAACCTGGGTGCGGCCCTTCGCCGGGGCAATGTCACACACGTTCCTTGTATGGCTCACGTGTTGAACCTGGTTGTCCAGCAATTTTTAGCCCACTATCCCAGACTAGATGGCCTTCTGCAGAGGGCACGGTCGCTGTGTGCTCACTTCCGCCGTTCGCATCCCGCAGCTCAGCGACTTACATCTCTACAGAAGTCGTTGGGCCTGCCACTTCACCGGCTAAAATGCGATGTGCCTACCCGGTGGAATTCAACTCTGCACATGTTGCAGCGACTGTGGCAGCACCGACAAGCCCTGGTGCAATACGTTCTGACGTATAGCCTGGGCCAACGAGATTCAGAGGTGGGTCAAATCACGCTGGAGGAGTGGTCTCAGATCAGGGACCTATGCACCCTTCTGCACAGTTTTGAAATGGCGACGAAGATGTTTAGTGCTGACGATGCCATTATCAGCATGACTATTCCGGTGATTTACATGCTGGAGCACATGTTAAACAGAATTCGGAGTCAGGTGGTGGCACAAGAGGAGGTGGAGGAAGTAGAGGAGGAGGAGTTGTATGCGGAAGGGCTAACATCTGCAAGGTCCAGAAGGTCGGCAGCACCAAGGCGGCAGGCATGTGAGGGTGGGGGAGATGGTTTTACCAGGGCGCATGGTAGCAGCCAAACTAGTGAGGAAGGTGCAGGAGCCCAGGAAGAAGTGGAGGACGAAGTGATGGAAGACTCATCAGATGAGGGAGACCTTGATCACATTTCTGTTGTGCGAGGTTGGGGGGAGAGGACAGAGGAAGGAAGCATGATTGTTACCTCGCCACCAACACAACAGGGACTTGGTGCTCCTGGATGCGCAACACACATGAGTGCCTTCTTGCTGCACTACCTGCAACATGACCCTCGAATTGTGAGAATTAGAAATAATCCTGACTACTGGGTTGCCACACTGTTAGATCCCCGGTACAAAAGTAAATTTGCAGAAATTATTCCTGCCATAGAAAGGGATGCACGCATGCAGGAGTATCAGCAGAGACTGTTGCAGAATCTTACATGTGCTTTTCCACAAAATACCAGTGGTGCACGTAGTGAATCTCACAGTTTCAACTTGCCAACCGTGGGACCGTCAAGTGTTCAGCACTCAAACCGTAACAGAACCACAGTATCTGCTGGTAACATCAATTTTGCGGAATCATTTCACCACTTTTTTAGCCCATCCTTTGCAAGGCCACAGGAGACAAGAAGTCTGACACATAGTCAACGCCTAGAGACTATGGTACAGGAGTATCTCCAAGTAAACATTGAAGCCACGACTGTGTCACTGGACCCTTGCTCTTTTTGGGCTTCCAATCTGGATAAATGGCCGGAGCTAGCCACTTACGCCTTGGAGATCTTGTCATGCCCCGCAGCCAGCGTTCTGTCTGAACGTGTGTTCAGCGCTGCTGGTGGTGTGCTGACAGATAAGCGCACGCGGCTCTCCACTGATAATGTAGACAGACTCACGTTCATAAAGATGAACAAATCATGGATCCGAAACGACTTTTCTACCCCTGTGTCATCCTGGGGAGAGTAAAAGCTTGATGATTGGTTAAAATCACCCTACCAAACGTTTTAAGCTTTCAAATTACTAATCATGTTTATCTGTATCTTGACTGGAAAATAATTTGGGCTTTGTAGCAGTGTGCAGAAATGATCCTATTAGGCCATCTATAATAAGCTCCACCAGATTTAAAATTAAAAATAATTTTTAGCTGCATCTAGCCCGGAAAATAATTTTGGGGCTCCGAGATGCGCAAGACACATAAGTGCCTTCTTGCTGCACTACCTGCAGCATGACCCTCATATTGTCAGAATTCGAAGTAATCATGACTACTGGGTTGCCACACTCTTAGATCCCCCAAACTTTTCGATCAACCTTTTCATTTTAATAAAGACCAAAAAAATGGTCATTTTTGAAATTATAAGCATTAGCAGGTTGTTAGAAACTGAAATCAAACAGTTTTCAACTCAAAACTTTATTCTAGGTGATGTTACATTTTCACATAGGACCCCTTGTTCGAAAGGAGCTTCTGAACTCTCTCGTCCATTGAATTTGTCAGGTTTTGGATGGTTTCTGCTTCAATTGTTTTGCATGAGGACAGAATACCCTCCCAGAGCTGTTGCTTAGATGTGAACTGCCTCCCGCCATCATAGACACTCCTTTTAATGATGCTCCAAAGGTTCTGAATGGGGTAGAGGTCAGGGGAGCATGGGGGTCACACCATAAGTTTGTCCCCTTTTATGCCCATATCAGCCAGAGATGCAGATGTTTTATGTGCAGCATGAGATGGTGCATTATCATGCAGAAAAATGATCTTGCTGTGAAATACACGGTTCTTCTTCTTGAACCATGGCAGGAAGTGCTGTTTGAGAAAATCCACATACATTATGGAGTTCATCTTTAGCGCCTTCAGGGATCCTAAAGGGGCCGACAATCTCTCTCCCCATGATTCCAGCCCAAAACATTACTCCACCTCCTCCTTGTTGGCGCTGTAGCCGTGTTTGCGTGGGGTGTCCATCAACCAGCCATCCTCCACTCCATCCATCTGGACCATCGAGCGCTGCACGGCACTCATCCGTGAACAAAACAGTTTTGAAATCAGTCTTCATGTAATGTTTGGCCCACTGGAGCCGTTTCTGCTTGTGTGAAGTGGATAGAGGAGGTCGACAGGATGGCGTATGCACAGCTGCAAACCTCTGAAGGACCCTGCATCTTGTTGTTCGGGGGACGTTGGAGGCACAAGCAGCTTCAAAAACTTGTCTGCTGCTATGACAAGGCTTTTTTGCCGCTGCTCTTTCAACCTGACGTAATTGCCTGTAGGAAAGAGTCCTCAATTTGACCTTATCAGCACGCACACGTGTGTACTGTGAATCAGCTACATACTTCTTGATTGCCAAGACACTTCACAATTTGTTGCTTCTCAGCAGCCGACACATCCTTTTTCTTTCCCATTTTGGCAGAAAATGTAGGCTGCTTAATAATGTGAGACAGCCTTCTTAAGTAGTCTTGCCTTTCATTGGACACACCTGCCAAACTAATTAGCACAGGTGTCTGCAATTGCTTACAGTGATATAAAGAGCCCTGACACACATCACCATCAATGAGTTTAACTGACAAACAAACAAATTCTTCCCTTATCACTCCTAAACACTTTTTGCATAATAATTTGGAACGCGGTGTACATGTGCTTTTCCACAAAACACCAGCGGTTCACGTAGTGAATCTTACAGTTCTAACTTGCCAACCGTGGTCTGTATGGAATTGTTCAATAAAGGGCCCAAAATTAAGATAACATAGATGGGAGAGGTCTCTATGAATAGGAATTCCTAAGTATTTGATACCCTGTGAGGGCCAGGCAAAGGGAAAGTTGGACTGGATGGAATCCTATATGGATTTGGGGAGGGAGACATCGAGGGCCTCAGACTTCGCTGCATTGATTTTAAAATTTTACCATGTAACAAAGTGATCTATTTCAGCCATAACAGCATGGATGGATATATGTGATTGAGTGATATATACTAGGACATCATCAGCAAATAGAGAGCACTTGTACTCGGTGCCTCCCACCTCAATCCACCTAATATTGGGGTTATGGCGAATTGATGAGAGCAGGTGCTCCGTCACTAGGATGTATAAGAGAGGGGACAGAGGACATCCCTGCCTTGTCCCATTGGTGATTGTGAAAGGTGATGAAAATGTTCTGACGCACCCCCTGGGCCTTGGGACACCCGGAGCCGGACCCTTTTTGGTGGATGCTGGTGGTTGTAGTCTTCGTGGCGGCGACCCGGTTCCGTGGCTCAGGGCGGTCAAACCAGTGGCGGAACTATTTATGTGGTTTTGATGTTTAAATGTCTGACTATGCCACCCGTGGATTGCGGTCAGAGTGAACCGCCGCTACAGGGCAGACCGCTGAGGCTGGTGTTGTGGGTGCAGCAGAGCGTAGCATAACTCCCCACGGGAGGAGTATAGCCTCAGGGCAGTGTATGCGGAGGATGGGGGTGATGGTGCAGGGCAGCAGCAGTAACGACACGGAGTCAGTGATGCAGTCCAGGGCCTTTACTCACAGTTCTTATTATCCAGACCACGTCTGCAGGTAACGGCTGCCCACGTCGTACTGTGCTCACCAGGTGAGGGGCTCAGACAACTCCCAGATAACTTTGGAGCACTTCACAGGACCCCCTTTGTGTGTCCTTTGTCTGGCCTTTCTTACCAACACTGCTGTCCGGCTGCCTCGGGCCTCCTCTTGGTAAACTTGGCGCCAGTTTCCCTGACCCTATGTGGTGCCTTCCTAGCGGGTGTAGCGAGGGGCTGTGCCACATAAAATGTCAGAGCCTCCGGTTTCTAGCTGAGGGTCGTTTCCTGCCTCCACTAGTTCGGGGACCGGTCTCCCCCTTTGGCCTGACCCCTCCACGCAGGTGGATTCGGGCGTGCGGTGGCGACTTGCCCGTCCGCACCCCTGAGATCCCTTCGTTCCTCGTTCCTGGAGCCTTCTCCGCTCCTCTTCCTTCCTTCTCCCTCTTCCAGGCCTGGGCCTCTGTTACTAGGCCCGCCTCCGGAGCAGAGCTCATGCAGAGCCCCTGCTCCCTGCCACTTCTGCTCAGACTTCTCTGCACTGAACTAAGATGGTGCCCACCTTTTATACTCCCTTCTCAATGCACCCAGGAACTGCTTCCTCCCTGCTCCTGCACTACAGGGTTCCCCTTCCTCAGTGTTCCCTCCCCCCACTCCAGCCAGGGACAGGGACTGTCGTGCCCATCTCAGGGGCATATTGGTCACCCTGTCCCACGGCAATGTGGTGTAATGCATGCAGGTGTCGGGTCCTGATCCACACTCCATCCTTACCTGAGAGTGAGATATCACACCTCTGGGTGAGGTGCAATACGTCTGTAGCAACCGAGCCCTCAGGGTGCTACAGTTCCATTTATCTTCAGCCTAGGTGACGTATTGCGATACAGGGCCGTGATTTTGGCTATAAAAGGGTCCCCTAGACCCCTACCCCAAGCTTTTTAAGAGAATCATATATGGCGTGCCAGGAGACTCTATGGAATGCTTTCTCAGCATCCAACGAGAGTATCTAATTACAAATTTTTAACTGCATCTAGCCCAGGAAATACTTTGTGCCTAGTAGCAGTGTCTGCTAGTCAGCGGATTATCCCGGCTGTTAAGCAAGCTACACCACCGGTAGTTTAGACACTTAATTTTTTCAAAGGAAATGCTTCGGGACCATGGGATACTCAGTGAAGAGCATCAGGAGGCACCCCAAGGCATAGGGGCTGGGACTGGCAGTAGGATGCCTTGCGGTGGACAGCCGAGCTCGATCCTTATAAAAGCTTTTTAACTGCAGCAGCTTTAGTGGACGCTACTGGAGCTGGAATTACGCGGCTGCTGGCATGAGACTTGCCCTCCAATAGATCCTTGTAAATGGATTTAAAGTGTATTCATTCAAATTAGAGAGACAATTTAAATTAAAAAGCTTAGAGCTGCCTCCACCACAGGGGGGCTCGCTCGACCCACCAGCGGACAGGCACCAGTATTGGGAGAGGGGGGCTGGCCATCAGGGTTCACCGCGGCTCTGGCACAAACCCGGCGACACGGAGGTGGCACGGGCAGGAGCGGACTGGCCGTGTCGGCATCTCACTTTTTGGATTTTAGAAGGGCATGACATGCCTATATCTGTGTCTCCCCCTCCTTTTACTCCTCCACCTCTTTTATTTTCGCATGACTATATGTACTTGTCACTTTTCCATGTGTTAGTTGTGTCTTCTGAGCAGTTTGTCAGCTTTTGGACACCTTTGAAGGTGTTTTCTATGTGTTTCTATGTGTTTTTGTTTGCCTGCCATTGGTTTTAACGGTGTTCGAAGGTGTTCGACGAACAGTTCGACGAACAGTTCGGCGAACACACGGGTGTTCGACGAACCGAACCGAACTCGAACACTACGGGGGTGGCTCAAGTCTTCACTGGATTTTTTTTTTCAACTCGTAAATTGCAAGCACTGTATACAATGAATGATATTTAAAGGGGTTTTCCCACGAACACAAAATCATTTTAAACAACAGATCTTGGAAGAATAATAATTTCCACAATTGGATGTGTTTAAAACAAATGTTCCTGTGCTGAGATAATCTTATAAATGTTCCCCTGCTGTGTACTGTGTAATGGCTGTGTCTGACTGTGCAGGAACATGGTCTGATCATACCACATCTCCTGGGCGGGGGAGAACGGAAAAGAGTATACAGACATTACAGCACTGGCTGTGTAATGGCTGTGTCTAACTGTGCAGGAACATGGTCTGATCATACCACATCTCCTGGGCAGGCGAGGAAGCAAAAGAGTATACAGACATTACAGCACTGGATCACATCTTATATTTTTTGTGAGGTAAAACATTTCTCTGCCTGTATTTAAACAATGTTTTACTTCAAAGAAAGAATCAGCTGTGATCCCCTGCTGTAATGTCTGTATACTCTTTTGCTTCCTCGCCTGCCCAGGAGATGTGGTATGATCAGACCATGTTCCTGCACAGTTAGACACAGCCATTACACAGTACACAGCAGGGGAACATTTATAAGATTATCTCAGCACAGGAACATTTTATTTAAACACATTCAATTGTGAAAGTTATTATTATTCCAAGATCTATTGGTTAAAATCAACTTTTGTTCGTGGGAAAACCCCTTTAATGGTGGCACAATCACTTTAAAATTACCATTTATTTTATCTACTAGCAGCCTTTGTGAAAATGAAGTGCTGGAGTGTAAATAATTTAATTGGGAGGAAATGTCAGCCCTTTCCTCTTGATTGTCAGTAAAGCTGAAAAAAATATTCTATGACATGCTATTGGAGTCGTCAGGGCTGCCACCAGGAATTTCAGGGCCACATACTGGCAAAATTTTCAGGCCCCTGTGAGACTACACCCAGGCTCTGCCCCAGCTGCCCCTCCACCCCAGCTTCGCCTCCACCCCAGCTCCACCTCCAACCCTCAAACCTTCCACAGTCCCACCGCCCACTTTGGAAAAACTCCACTTCTGCACCACGTCCTCACCAATCACACATTAATAGTTTCCATTGAACACCATATCACATACATAGCCATCAGGATTTGTTTTGACCAAAAGATTTTTTAAGCCTGCCACCACGACAAGGTAGACTCTTTCGGCAGGGCCCTACTCTACTCTAACCTATTAAACATTTCTTATAATATCTAATAATCTTTTTATGTATATTTTTTCTTTATTTTTCTCTAAGGGAATCTGTCAAATAAATATTTTTAAACTAATTGAAACCAGATTGTGATAATTTTTTTTATAACCTGTATTTCTGATTGCAGATTACTTTTTTTTTTTGTACATTTATGAAAGCTGCTCTCTTGCCTGTTTGGAGATTGGACATAGACATCTATCTATCTATCTCTCTATCTATCTATCTATCTATCTATCTATCTATCTATCTATCTATCTATCTATCTATCTATCTATCTATCTCTCTATCTATCTATCTATCTATCTATTTATCTCACAAGACAATATAGGGGACTTTATTTCGTTCCTTGGGAGAGTTTTATATAGAGGTTCTCATGTTTAGTGACATGAAGATGTCATTGTGCAAGAAGGGGGAAGAGGTGAGCTGTGACACTACCTACTGTGAATGGTGGATTCTGCTATCTCTCATTGTAATCCTGCTTGTTATGATAATGCGGTGACTGCTGAAATGGGATCTCTTCTGGACGTATCAATCTATCAAAAAAGTAATTTCTGTTTATTTGTTATTTCATGATATAAGGGGTGACAAACGTAAAGTTTATTCTTTCCAAATCTTTAAGCTATGATTAAAAGCAATGGCCATTTTCTGTTTTTTTGTTGACTCATGTGTTTGAGATGATGATAAGGCTCTTACTAATATGGCCTATCTTGAATTGTGGCACCAAATATGAAATATGGGAAATAGTGCAGAATAGCCTATATTTCTAAGGGCCTTTTAATCATCTCACAAACACATTATTTAACAATAATCAGAAAGTGGTCAATGCCTTAACATAAAAGCTTCCTAATACATTACTAAACATTTCGCTAACTAAATCTACTTTTTATAAGAGACATTTAGTTAAATCCTTTGGTCAATTATGTAAAGTGCAAATTATAGTGTTATTAGGCGGCCATCACGTACCTTTTTCCCCTCACCTACAGCTCTATCATGGATAAGAGGAAATCCTATTACCGGTCAGTTTTAGAATTTACTATACACAGTGGATACATCTGTATATAGTAATAAATATGTCATAGGCATGTGCTAGATGTTACTAAAAAAAATAAAATAAAAAATCCGGCCTCCTCCACCCTTAAGTAGCCGGCCATCACTCACATTTTTCCCCTCACCTATGACAGCTCTGTCATGAATCAGAGGAAATCCTATTACCGGTCAGTTTTAAAAATTACTATACACAGTGGATACATCTGTATATAGTAACACTTTTAAGTGTCATAGGCATGTGGGAGATGTTACTTACAAAAAAAAATAAAAAATCCGGCCTCCTCCACCTCTAAATAGCCGGCCAACACTCACCACTTGGTTTCTTCCAACCCAAGACAGCACAATATGGTGGTGCTGTCATGAATGTGAGGAAATCCACTTACCGGTAGATACATTTTGAAGTGTTTTTCACATGCCTATGAGTGGAAAGGAGCGCAGATGATCTGGCGCCACCACTTACAACCATCGGCTCTGCTGGTCTTCTGCTGTCTTTTTGTCGGGTCCCTCGACATCTCCACTGACAGGTGTTTTCACTGTCAGTTTTGTCCTCATCGCTGATCAATTCTTGGGAAGATGATGTGCTTCGGTCCTGTGCCAATTGTAGGTGTTATTAGACGTTCCAGTTCTTCGATGCCTGGGTCCACTCTTCTACACGTCAGTAGATCTTCTTCCAGGAGCTCAGGAGGACAACTCACTCTGGTGACATTAGAGCTGGTGTCTAGAGGATTCACCAGGTGACAAGCGATAAACCTCTGAACATGGCCGTAGAGTTCACTGGTAAAGGTCCCTTCTCGGCCTCTGCTCTCTCCATAATGTTCAGGTTGAATTTTCTGGCACGGCGTTGAGGTATAGGTGGCTGTAAGAGAGAAATAAAAATAAATTATGATGTTCTGATGATCAGACGATACGTCCTAATGGCATCCTAGCATGTAACTTACATGATAGCATATATTTTGTGCTTTTCTCTCCCCATTATGCACACAAATCTCTGAAGGTTCACAAGCATATTTGAATTTAGAATGAAGTGGCTGAATCATAGGGATATCATGCCCTATCACTACTGCAGATGCGAACACTGAGAATTAAAGGCCCTTGTCTGAGAATTCTGTATTGACCCCCTCACTTAAAGGGTTATCCACTGCTCGGACAATGCTTTTTCAGTGTCCCCTAAGTGTCCCCTCAGTAAAATAACACTTACAGTATAGTCACTACTAGCAGCGGCTGCACTTACTTCCTCCGAAAGTCAATTATGTCCATAGGAGAGGAGAGTGAAGCCAGCGCTGATTGGCTGCAGGGATTGCATGACATAACAATGCCTCACGAGCCGCAGGAGAGCCAGTGCTGACACTGCTGGAACGGCACCGGCAACAGAGGGGAGTATAAGTGTTATTATTTTACTGGGGGGAAACATAGGGATTAAGAAAGGTTTGTCTGAGGCAGTGGGCGAACCCTATGAGTACAATAAAACATTATAGAACGAAAACATGATAAGAACACATCACACAAGCACAGCGCACAACTTACACAGCACAGTGCACACATCATAAAAGCACAGCACACACATGCACAGTCCACATATTACACAAGCACAAGACAAGCACTTGACACGTACATCAGACAAACGCAAGTACACAGGTTATACACACATCAGTAAATCATGTCAATCACATTGGTATAAATACTTTCCACATTTAGCACTGACCTCCAACAAGATCAAACCAAACAGAAGAAAAAGTCCTCCCCGATCATTAACACTTGCATCTTTTTTGGTCAAACCTCAGAGTTTGTGAAGGCCCCCTCCTCACTATGCCTGTGTGTAACTACTCTGGCTGCACAGGATATATGTCCACACTACTGCTGAATGGCATCCACACCTTCCTCTGCAGCCCCTGGGCACATCCCTCTTCATCTACCTCCTAACATTAGGCAGCATATATTGTCTATAAAATGTGTCCAGAATGTAGAATGTTTGTGTATATACTTACTACAGGGATGTGTGGTGGGGGCATCCGAAGGGCTTCCACAGAGTCCCAGTCAATATGCTGGAACAATTGATGACCTCTGATGTTTCCGTGGACTCCTAAGCGCTTGGCAGGATCTCTCTGGAGGAGCTGAAATAGAGAAACATCAATAGAAACATCATTTAGTGAAGACCTAAACAAGAAGATTGCACATGGAGGCTTCTAGGTGTGAAAAGATGCCTACCGTACATCTGCTACCAGACTGATACTGTAAAGGGAAACTCTCACCCTTATTATTCATTAGGTCAGTAAAATTTTGTCCCTTAAAGGGGATATCCGGGATATTGTGAAAAACAAAGACAGGCAGGTGGCCGTCACTGCTCTTTCCCAGTACAGGTGATTCAGCTGCCTCTGCTGACGTCACGTCGACGGAGCGACGGCTTCTTTTCCGCCTTGCTCTGTTGACGGAGCATGACTTCTGACGTCATTCTGATTGACAGCCTTATTCCCGCTGCCTAACTGGAGGAGCCGACTGTGAATCAAAATGATGGCAGAAGTTACGCTCCGTCAATAGAGCATGGCGGAAAAGAAGCCGCTACAACGTGACAACAGCAGAGACAGTTGAATCGCCGGCAGGAGCAATCTGTGCCGGCAATGAATAGTGTCAGGTACAACAGGCAGATAGGTAGCAACTCCCTGCCTGTTAGTCCTTAGCTACATTTTTTGTTTTCACTACGTCCTCGATATCCCCTATAATGGTGCAGTCTGGGGTGTAGTAGAGGGGGGATGTCTTGCTGTAGGAGGTTTTCATGTAATATGGTATAAAATACAGTGGTGTCTTATTAAAGTGCCATACTCACCTTTTTGATGAGGTCTTCAGCGCTGGAGGATAATTGATTAAATAGTGCAGGATGGTAAGTGCACTTACTGGTAATCATTTTATTTAAGATGATGCCAAATGAATACCAGTCCACTCCAGCGCCATACTCCTCCTCAGCCAGCATCTGCCAAAGAGGAGAGAACAGTTACTGCACAGAAAATACTAAGGAGCCAACATTGTGGACTGACCAGACTTGATGACCGGACGCTACTATTTAGAGGGGACATTCACCCCTATGTAACAGATGGGGTAACACTTTCCCTAATCTTGTATTGTCCATGTTCCTAATCTCTCCACCTCTCCATTGTCTGTGATGTAAAATTATTACTATAATTGCATCAGTAAAAAGAGGAAAATTCTCTTCTTCTCACCTCAGGAGCCACAAATTCCTTGGTCCCAGCATATTCGGTGGCTGTGCGGTCTCCAAGCATGTTCTCAAGTGCGAGACCGAAATCTGTGATCTTAACATGGCCCGACTCAGCCACCAGGATGCTCTCGGGCTTGAGGTCTCTGTGGACGATGCCCTTAGAATGGAGATACTGGATGCCACACACGAGCTCCGCGGCATAGAATCTGGCACAAAAGAAAATGGAAAGATGTAATGTGAGGAGACCCTTAGAAACCCACACTAATCTATAGACTGACAGGTGAATGTTATATCTTATTACCTTGCACTGGGGATGTTAAGCCGCCCCTTCATCTGTAGGAAGTGGTGGAAGTCCCCACACCTCATGTATTCCAGACCAAGTAGCACAAACATCTGTGTCATGGAAGAAACACGGCAAAGAGAAGATATAATTACTGAATCATCCTAACATCTACACATTTACTATACAGAATACATTAGCTGCTTCTCTAATGCTTGAAGGGATATTCCAGCTTTAGGAAGAAAAAAATATTATTTTTTTAAAGAGAATCTGACAGTTCCTCCACCATGTATTTATTCTTATGATAATACCCTTCCTAACAAGCCCTTTGTACTGAATATTTGATTGTAGTTGGCTTCACCAGACTAGTCGTCCCATCAAATATACAAAGGTCTTGTTATAAAGTGGTATAACTACAGAAAAGCAAATCAGACAAAATCCAAGGACAGGTGGCGGTGGGTAGTAGAGGGGCCTGAGATGTGAGCGGTAAGATGAGGATTTTTTTAACCTTTGAATGGCCCTTTTATGATTAAAAAAATGTAGCATTTTGTTGAATCCAAGCAGAAGTGAATTACAAAAAAATCACCATTTTGGAAAATTTGGATTTTTGAAAAATTTTAGTAAAATTTGAATTTATTTGCTCACCTTTAGTATTAACAAAATAATAAATGCATGGTGGTTTGGAGGGCATGGGGACCTGTCAGGTTTTCCTTAAAGAGGTTTTCCTGTACTATTTTTTTCACTATGGGCCTAAGAACTAACAGTCAGATAGTTGCTAACTACCTGGCTTTTCTACCCAGCGCCTGCTCTGTCGACGAGGCATGACTGCTGGCTTCATGCTGATTGACAGCCAGTTTCCTGCAGTTACACAGTGAGGAGCCGGCTGTCAATCAGCATGACATCAGCAGTCACACTCCATCAACAGAGCAAAGTAGAAGAGAAGCCGCTGCTCTGTTGATGTGATGTCAGTGGAGGCCGCAGAATCACTGGCAGGAGCGGTCTGTGACTGCTCTAAGCCGGCAGAGATCAGCGCCAGGCACAACAGGCAGGTCATTAACAATCACCTGCCTGTCAGCTTTTAGGCCCATAGCCAAAAAAAATAATTAGTCATGGATAAACCCATTAATGATTAGTTATACAATTTTCCACTTTGCTTTTTATATCCATTCCTCAAACTTTCTAAGATCTCTGCTTTCAGTCACTGTGTAGGAACCTACATTGTTCGCCTCCAGTGGCTACAAACCCTCTCCTGATCATGTAGTGGACACACAGGTCACTTTACAAGAAACAGATCCAGTAACTGTCCTGCAATGAGCCATGCGCCTGAGCGTCCATCACATGATCAGGAAAGGGTTCTCACAAATGGAGGAAAACAATGGAGATTACTAACTGACTGAAAGCAGAGATCTTAGAGACGGCGATGAATTGATATAGAAAGTAGATTATGTGTAGTATCCATGAACCTGTGTCCGGTACTGCAGCGCATTCCCATTCTCAGTGCCAGACAATTTGCTCACACATGGCCGGCATTGTCAGGTAGTGCAGTGAATCGACCAGAGTAACCCAGTAAGCGCTGCTGCCCTCCTGATCTGCTGATTTCCTATGGGGATAGTAATAAAGTAGTAGTCAGTATTATACCTTGGTCTGGAATGCAAAGTCTGCGTGGACGAGGAAGGGGCTCCCAGATGCCAGCTGTAACACTCGGTGCTCCACCATCACATCCACCTCATTGCCAGTAGAGAGCAGGGATCTCTTGCTGATGATCTTCACAGCATACTTCTGGTGGTTAGAAGCATCCTCCGCCAGGACAACCTTCCCATAACACCCCTGCCCGAGCACATGATGGAATATTAATCTCTGCCTGATGTTATCTGAGATTGTGCTACTAGTGCAGGTCGGCCGAACACCGCTGTCCTCTACTAGGGTGAAGAATTACAGAACAGGAGACATTTACAAGGATGTTCCCATCTTAGGCATTTCTGACATTTGCATTTATTTGGCTCTTTCTATAACCCTCATGGACATTAATGAAGAGGGTCACATGCACATGCGGCCTCCTCACGATTGAAGTGTATGGAGAATGTCAGGAGTTGACTTTTGGGAGCCTCAGGCAAGAGACGATACTTATGGTTTATTCTGGGAATGGGAAAATCCCTTTTGCATTTCACAAAGTGTTCAAAGTATTTTCAGAAAGTGGATTCCTAGTTTTACAATATGAATGAATGTCCTATCCTTAGAATAGGCCATCAATAACAGATCGTGGGAGGTCCGACTCTTATCACCTCCACCATCAGCTGTTCTGCTGGTTTCCTCTGTCTAGATAGTAGCGACTGTGTTTGGTATTTCAGTGTCCCATTCAGTTCAATGGAACAATGTTGCAAAATCCATCAGTTGCTGTAGTATGTAGCCAGCCTGCAGGTAAGCGGGACAGAAGAGGCTGCAGCACTTACTAAGTTCTGAGACCCCTTAAAAAAGTAATGAAGGTGTTACTGGGAGTTGGTTGGAAATATCCCTTTTAATGTCTCTCGTTATCAAGTAAGGATAAGCACCTTAAATGGAACCTCTCATGCGCAAAACCACTATTTACCAGCAGATATAAGGTTAATCTGCAGATTAACCTTATATAACCCCGGAAGACAGATTGACAGCTTTCTCTGCACATACACGCTGCAGAGAAAGCTGTCAATCAAAATGCAGAGCAGTGATTACAGCCCCCGCCCACAGTATAGTCAGTGATGACCGCTCCGTGCACGCCCCAGGGACTGAGACGAGTCGCTCCTGGGAGAATGTAAAGTCATCTCCTCCTGGTAGCCGTGCTGTCATTTAGGCAGCTGGCCAGGATTATAATGCTGCTTACCTGCATATACACTCCATTTCTGCTGACAAATAGCATTTTTGCACATGACAAGTTCTGTTTAAAGGGGTTGTCCGGGCTGTCAGGATTCACTGGCGCCAAAAGTGGTCAGAAACATGACTACAAGTGTGTAATTTGTATACATGCGGTCACGTGACGACTAGAGGGCCGCGGCCTCGCTCAATACAAGTGAATAGACAAAGGCTGATCATGTCTAGACGGAATGTGGCCGGGAGTATGCAAATCACATACTTGCACCCACTCCTGGCGCCGGCACAGGAGAAATCTGATAGCGCTACTGTGCGCACTGTGAGGTTCACAAGTCCGCAATCATATACAGTGACTGCAGACTTTAGCCCCAAGCCTGGAGATCCCCTTTACAGTTCAGAACCTAGAAAACCCTTTAACCCCTTACTCACATGTATGTCACATGACTGTTGAGCATGTAAAAGTCAGATCCTTCAAATGTGACATTATTTCTCTCATTCAATGAATACTGTAAAAGAAAAGAAAAAACACCTGGGTTGCTGTTTTTCATTCATCCCACATACCCCCAAAAATGTAACAAATGTTGTTTGTATCCCAAAAGTGGTACCAATAAAAGCTAAAGCTCAGCAAGAAACAAGTTATGGATCTTACATAATAATAATAACACAAACTAAATAAAAAAAAGTTTTTAATGTTTTAAAGGGAACCTGTCACATCCCAAAGCACTATTTAACTTCAGATATGGGGTTAATCTGCTGGGTAATAGCGTTCTGAAGCCGTGCAGCCACTGATTTTAAATTTGGCTATCGGGGGTGAATTAATTGTATTCCTCCCGTCAGTCTCCGGCTTTCAGTCATGAAGGCGAGGCCGGCCACGCAGTACATAGTGACCTGCGGCAGTAACCACGCCACAGCACTGACTGACAGCCGGCTCACCAGTGCATCAGTACAGAGCTGGCTGTCAGTCAGTACTGGGGAGTGGTTGCAGCCGTCACTCATTGTGTACTAAGCAGTAACTAAAGCCACATCGGCCGCCTCTGTGACTGAAAACCGGAGTCTGCCAAGAGGAATAATCTTCACTTCCTTCTGGTAGCCGAGGCTCTCAGTACGGTGGTCGCATGGCTTTAGAAAGTTATTAACCCGCAGGTTAACTCCATATCAGCCGGTTAATAGCATTTTGGGATGTGAGAGGTTCACTTTAAAAGCAATAAAATAAAAAAAGTCCATATAAGCTTGGTATCAGTGTAATTATAGTGACCCGTAGAATTAAGTCACCAGCTCATTGCACTGTAAGGGTATGTGCACACGATGCAGAAATGCTCAGGATTTTTTCCTGAGCGTTTCTGCATCTCTCTGGCAGGAAAAAACGCATGCGGATTGTACATGCGGTTTCCTGCCAGGGACATGCGGAAATGAAGCGGTCTTCACTTTCATTTCCGCATGCGGGTTGACAAGCGCTTCCCAAGCGATTTTAGCATCACTTGGAAAGTGCTTGTCAACTTCACACTATATAAATCCATGCAACCGGCATGGATTTATATAGTGTGTGAATGTCAAAAAATAAAAAATAAATATATACTTTACCCTCTGATGGCCCCCGATGTCCTGCTTCGCTCGGTCCCGGCTGCCGGCAGTGAAGACTTTAGGACCTTCCGACGTCAGCGTCACGTGACCCGTCACATGACTCTGACGTCAGCGAAGGTCCTTCTTCATTCAACCGCGAAGTGCGGGGAATCAAGCAGGAGCGCTGCGCGGGCCGTCAGAAGGTGAGAATATATATATTTTTTATTTTATTCTTTTTTTTTTAATGGTACCTGGGTCTGGATGAGAGTCCTTTCATCCACACCCGGGTACCATCCGCACATTAGACCGCATGAAAAGCGCATCAACATATACAGTGATGCGGATTCCATGCGGTCTAATGCAAGTCAATGGCGGCAAAAGAGCAGCGTTTCCGCAAAATTAATTGACACGCTGCGGATTTTTGACCGCAGCATTTACGCTGCGGAAAAATCCGCATCATGGGCACAGCACATGCGGATTTCAATTGGGGAACATTGCTGCCCTTCTACCATGCATTTTTCATGCATGAAAAACGCATCGTGTGAACTCAGCCTAAAAGCGAAACCCCAGCAACAACAGTGGTTGTTTTTCCTGTTTGCAGCACATTATATGGTTAATTTAAAGGCGCAATTCAAAGCTATAGCTCGTCTTGTAAATAAAGCAAGCTCTAATACGGCTATGGCAATGAAAAAACTAAAAGGTTATGGCTCTTGAACTATGGGGAAGAAACACTGACCATAGCAGTAAGGTGTTAAAGGGAACGTGTCATGTGATCCATTGTGCCCAAACTGCGGGCAGCGTGAATCAGAGCCAGCTGCACAATTGCAGTCAGGAATATTTTCCCTGAAATGCTCCAGTATTTCAGAGAACATACAGTTTGAAGACGCTGCTGGGATCATAGGATGTGACGTGACCAGTCCGGTGCTGCCACCCAGCCGCCTTCTCCCAGTGCCGCTCCAGGTGATTAACAGGTCTCTCACCATTGAGGAGAGCAGTGCGGGATGGACACTTTATCGCTGCGGCCAAATTTGTTTCCCCATAGTTCAAGAGCCATAATGTTTTTATTTTTTCATTGACAGCCATATTAGGCCTTGTTTTTTTACGAGACAAGTTATAGCTTTAAATTGCACCATTCAGTTTGCCATATAATGGACTAAAAAGCAGAACATTTTTTTTATTTAAGATAAAATGGTTAAAATGTTTTCATTTTGCTGTTGTTGCCAAGGCTTTGTTTTTACAGTGAAATGACCTGACCAGGTTACCTTTAATTACTAGTTTGTATCCAGTAATAATTTAAAGGGGTATTCCCATCTCCAAGATCCTATCCCAATATGTAGTAGGTGTAATAATAATAATATTAACATGAACAACTAAAGTTAAAGCCAGCACCAAAACCTGTGTGTTTCCTTACACAATTGTATTTAGACAGAGCAATCACGCCTAGAAATACCGGGTGCACACCTGATAAAGTCCATGAACATTTCAAAAACAGAAAAACACAGTGGCATTCTCCGGTCCTATTAAAATCCAACGTTTATATTCAATACATTGTATTAAAACTGGCTGCAGGGGAGAGTGAAGCACATGGGATGGACGACAGCCATTTCGCTCCTTTCTGCGCTTCAACTAGTCCTGGAAACTGCCGTCGTCCATCCCATGTGCTTCACTCTCTCCTGCAGCCAATTTTTATATGATGTCTTGAATAAAAACGTTGGAATTTAATAGGACCGGTGAGTGGTTCTTTTTTTCAATAATGATATTAGCAATTGGAAATGTAGTATAGTTCTTCTGATTAGCTATGTCACTTTCCCTATGTGAAGGGCATTACAGTAGCTAGCTTAGATATCATAGATTACATTCACTAACAACTAACTAACTGTCGCTATAGAGCTTGTGACCACCAACAGGGAACTCAGCACCCAGGGCACATGCCATGCTACTAACCCCCCTGCCATGCAATAAATATATCTGCAATAATGTCACTTGTGTTTGTCCCAAATCTCAGTACAATAGAGGAGACTTCATATAAAATGCTTGTGTAGGGCATGTCACTATGACTCCTATGTTAGTGTGTGTATTTATATATCTACCTGAGTCTTTTGGGACATCCAGACGGTCTTCTCGCATCTGGATGTCATCTTCTTTCTCGATCAGCGGCTTCTTTGCATCTTTTGAAGCGACCAGGATGAGTTTTCTCTTCTTGGCACATTTTTTCACCATTGGCACATCTTCATCTGCTTGAATGATGTTTTGGTTGGAAGACATCTTCATAGAGGAGCTGGATGTTGTCTGTCTCTTTTTCCTCTTCTTGGGCATCTTTTCTTCATCAGATGAGGTGTGGATGGCACGTCGTCTCTTTGGTCCTTTCCTCTTTAAGGTAACCTCTTTTTCCTCTATCATATTCTGCTCATCAGCCGATAAGTCAGAAATTGGTCTTAGCTTCTTCCCTCTTCTCTTCCTCACAACAACTTCTTCTTTATCCTTCATCATATTCTGCTCATCAGCCGATGAGTCAGAAATTAGACATCTTTTCTGTCCTCTTCTCCTCTTCACTACAATCTCCTTGTTGTCCTCACTATCCATTTTAGCGCTTTGTTTGGGGCTAGCAGAGTTCTCCACCATCTCCAGTCACTGACCAACTGCCAACTGCCGCTCACATAGAACTACCCTGGCCGCACGGGCAGCACTGGTCATGTGATCACTAATTGACCAATAGAGCTCAGCCTTAAGTGCCATCCATATATATGGCATAATCTTATATGTATCTTATTTGTATATGTATCTTTTCTTTAACAAATATTATAATGAATTTTATTTTTCATTCCAATAATTAAGAAATACATTGGGGACTTTTATCAATAAAATGTGCCAGGAAGTGGAGTAATAATGTTCTAGAAATGTGTGCTGTAGAAAAGACAGAAGAAACGGGTTTATGAAAAGTTTTGAAGTGACATACTGTAAATGACAACTCTAAATAAATGCATCATATATGGTGAACACTCCCTAAATCGGTATCAGATGGCGCGGACAATATTTTATGCAGTGATACTTTTGATACAATTTACTCCACATTTTCCTTTGTAAAGTAAAACTCTCACATTATTGATCACTAGACTTAGTTTATTTAGAGAGAAAATGTTACTTTCAAAGGTTTTCTCACAACTATTAACCACTTAATGACCAGACCTGGAAGGCTGAGGCGTAGCTTAAGGCTTGTGTGTCCAAAATCTCCAACAAAGACCCCATCTATCACAGCTCATTAATAGTATTTGTATTTTCATGTGGGGCAAAGGTATCTTTTGGGCCCCTTTAGGCTCAAGAGCCCAGATGTGACTGTGACTCTTCCATCAACTATAGTTACCACCCTGCTGGAAGGGCTTTAATAACTGGCCATGTTTTTCCCTTTCTGCTTTTTAGCAGCCATATATTTATTATTTTTTAAGTGGCATAGCTGTATGAGGCTTTGATGTATGCAGGACACATTGCATTTCTTTTCAGCACCATTCTGGTGTAGGGTTGTATTTGCTACAAGGCAGTGAAGGTCCAGTGCCCAGGGCGGCAGGTGGCAGGACGGCATCAGTCACAGCTAATAGAAATAACATATTTTTATTTTTATGTTAAACACCCTCCTCAACCTTCTGTCCAACTCAGGCTTTATAGGATAGGTAAAGAGGGGGGACTAAACAGTCACAGCAGTTAGTGGGCCCCTCATCCCCTTCCTAATCTCGGGTAAGTGTGCACGGCGCTGATAGGCAGAGCAACAGTCTGCAAGCAGGGCTGCTCCACCAATCAGTGAGCTTATTGCACACTATCACATTGTCAGCAGCAGCAGGAAGTAAAAGCAGCGGCTGCGTGCCACCATATAGGACCCTGAACTAAAGCTGCCTGAGTGTAAGTAGAGCAGTTACACGGGGCAGGTATCTTTGTATATGTGGAAAATGTGAAATGACATTCTGAAAGGAAAACAGAGGTGTCGGGAAAGGGGAAGAGGGAAATAGAACTCCTAGGTACCCTGAGAGAGATAGGAAGAGATATACACTGTCTGCACAATTATTATGCAATTTGTAGTTTTGATGATTCATTTTATAATTATTACATTGCTGACTATTAATCCAAAAGTTTAATAACCCTGAAACCCGAATATTTAAGAAAGTAAAAGTGAGGTTTCATCTTTCTTAGAAGATCTATGTGTATAGGACAATTAGAGCAGAATTATTATACAAATAAATGAAAAACTTAAAATTTCCAATATCAATTGTTTATTTTCATCTGTTAATGTGAAAATAAGAACCAAACAACTTAAAATGTACAAAAACACATCTTTGACATTTCAAAAAAAAATATATGAGTTCCCAACATAGTCGCCCTTTGTTACGCTCACACCTGGATCTTCTGGCGTTAGCGTGGTTTGTGGTCCCACTGGGCCACAAACCGAGGAGTCCCTGGAGGGGCATGACTAGGGGCCTCGCCAGATCCGACCCCGGACGCACAGCTGCTTAATCGACTCCGCGGTCTGAGGATGGACTAGGGAGGTGGCCCAGGTGCTACTCCAGGGAAGACCTCGGTCACACAGATATTAACCCACACCGGGGTATGCAGAAACTGGCAGGTTTGGCTGGTGTGTAGATAAGCACCGGCAGGTGCGGTAGGTCCAACGGGAATGCAGATAGGCAGGCAATTACTGGCAAGCATGGCTGGTATGCAGGCAGGCAGACAGGTACTGGGAGGCTTGGGAGTTGATTTTTAGTCCATCTTAAACCCAAAAAGGTCCAACTAGCTCATCTTTAATATTAGCAGCCCATAGCAGTACCCTACCCCCTTGCTGGCATCTGAGTGAAAGTCAAGGTCTTTGCCCAACACTGATCCAGCTATGGGCCCATCAATCTGGTTTGTTAGGAGTCATTCTCATCTCATAAGTCCATAAACCTTTCTCTGTCTTCAGACAATTCTTGGCCCGGTCTTGACATTTCAACATCTCTGTCTTCTTTAGTGGTGGTCAGGTTCCAGCCTTCCTTACCTCAGCCATGTCTCTGAGCACTGAACACCTTGTACTTCTGGGCCTCCAGGAAGATTGTAGTTCTGGAATATGTCAGCACAATTATTATACAATTTGTATTTTTGATGATTAATTCTATTATTATTACATTGCTGTCTGTCAATCCAAAAGTTTAATAACCCTGAAACCCGAATATTTAAGAATAGTGTATAATAATGGAAAATAATGGGTCCCTGGTCGCTTCATGATTCATTCTTCCCAAATATTTGGCAGTAAATGTACGTCTTTATTTTTCAATACATTTTTGTGACCCTGTTGATTATTTGCAACTAAACTTTTGATGGTTCTCTGTTCACACCCCAATATTTTAGCAATTTCAAGAGTGCTGCATCCCTTTGTAAGACTTGTAACAATTTTTGACTTTTTAGAATCAGTTAAATCTAATTTTTGGTCCATTTTGCATGAGGACAACAAGCTGCCTAATAATTCTGCACACTGTGATAAAGGGTGTTGTATATTTGGGTAACATCCTCCTTCATTACACAAACACACATCACCTGATGTGCTTCATTCAGTAAGCATACAAGTTTATACGGTTTGGAATTGGAAAATCTGCATAAAAATTATGATATGGTCAAAATACTAATTTGCCTAATAATTGTGCACACAATGTACAGCGCCCACAGATTTTTATTTTTAATCAGGTCTGGGCTCTGGCTGGGCTGTTCCTAAGCTTTGATTTTCTTCTGGTGAAACCATTCTTTTGTTGATTTGCAAGTACATTGGATGTAAAATGTCTCTACACCCCAGGTAAAACGTTCTGTTTTTTTTTCCAGCTGTTGAAAAACAACCCCAAAGCATAATGCTGCCTCCACCACTGTGGTTATGGTGTTCTTTTAGTGATGCACAGTGTACGCTTTGCACCAAACATGCCTTAGAGAATTATGGCCAAAAAGCCTTGGTCTCATCAGATCATAACATATTTTCCCACATTCTTTTGGCATTCTAGGTTTTGCCAAAACATAGCTGGGCTTGGTGTTTTTTTCTACTTTCCTACCCCACAGGCCAGACAAATGAACAATATATGTGTTGTCACTTGTAGTACACAACCAATGATTGCCAGAAATTTCTGCAGCTCTTTTAATGTTGCTGTAAGCCTCTTAGCAGCTTCCTGGAACAATTTTCTTGACCATTTTTTCAGGTATGTCCTGTTCTAGATACACACAGCACTGAATATAGTAGCACAAGTTATTGGCCATGTTCAGACCCACAGATCCATAGGCCTACCAAACATTATGTGCTTATTATATGGACCAATAGGGAATGGCAGACCATTCGGTAAGACACATGAAACAAGGAGAACCACCGAATGATAGGTCCAATCAAGTAGACGAAGGAGACGAAGGACGTGGGTCCGAAACGCGCGTCGGGGTTCGCCGCGTGGTGCCATTCACATACACTGAACCAGTGTGCAGGTACTTTATTTTATACTCCTATATTGAATCAGCATTTCTTTAACTTCAATTATTATATGTCTGGATATGGTGCACATGAGCGGCAGTTACACGAAGTACATGATCATTCTCCTACATAATATCTCTATATATAGGTTATGACCACCCATGTTTTGCCCCATATCTGATAGACTGTTGGTTTATGTCAGAAATGATGTTACTGTGAAATAGCTGATTACCAGTTCCATATATACCTGCCTCTGTGATATAATAATATATGTTGAATCTAGTATACATTTGTCTTGTAATAACTCTGTTTGGTTACTACAGTGCGGCTTTCCATGTGCATGTAGTGCCACTTAAACCATAGTATTAATAAAGGTTTTTTAATTGAATCCTTCTACTTGATTGGACCTATCATTCGGAGGTTCTCCTTGTTTCATGTCCTGTTCTAGGTAATGCCACTGTTGTACCAAATTTAAAGGGAACCTGTGATGTAAAAGAAATGCTAATAATCTGCAGATATGTGGTTAATCTGTAGGTTAATAGCATTCTAAAGCCGTGTGGCCGCCACACTGGATTCCCGGCTACCAGGAAATGAACTTTATTCCTCCCAGCAGTCTCTGGTTTTCAGCCACAGAGGTGCGGCCGGCACGGCTTCAGCCTCCGCTCAGTACATAGTGAGCGGTGGCTGTAACCACGCCCCAGCACTGACTGACAGCCGGCGTTCTACTGATGCACCGCTAAACTGGCTGTCAGTTAGTGCCGGGCGTACTTACAGCCGCCACTCACTATCTACTGAGCGATGACTGAAGCAGCAATGGCTGCGCATCTTTGACTGAAAGCCGGATGCTTCTGAGGGGAATAAAATTAATTTCCTCCTGGCAGCCGGGCTTTCAGTGCAGCGGCTGCACGAACTCAGAACACTATTAACCTGCAGATTAACCCCCTATCTGCAGATTAATAGTGTTTTTTGACATGACAGGTACCCCTTAAAGAGAATCTGTCATCACATTTGACCTATCTAAACTATTAATATGGGCATACAGGTTATAGACTGCTGAGGAGAGTGATCCCTGTATACCTTATATCAGATGCCTTGTTGAGAAATCTTCTTTTATCACTTTATATAAATGACCTCTTCCAGGCTGTGGGGAGGACGCTGCCTGAAAGATAACTCTGACTACAGAGATTATTTTACATGAAGGAGGAGTTAGCAGTGTGATGTGTAATGGCCGCTCTCTGCTCTCCTGATCTCACTGCAGAGCTGTGTGTGATTATACCTGACACATCTGCAGGTTCCTCTCAACTTACATCTTACAGGGAGATAGGGCTGCTATATTGTTACAATACAGCAGAGCTCAGAGAGCTGCAAAAATTTTATTTGCAAGAAGCCGAATTTCATTTCTTCCATTCTTCGCTAGTTTCTTGTCTCACACTGGTAACTCCCCCTTTTATATAAAATAAGCTTTGGAGGCAGAGTTATCTTCCAGGCAGTGTCCTCCCCAGAGCTTGAAAGAGGTCATTTTCATAAAGTGATAAAAGATGATTTATTAACAACAAGGCATCTGATATGAGGCATACATGTATCACTTTTTTCACCAGTCTATAACCTGTATGCCCATTTTAATAGTTTAGATAGGTCAAATGTGGTGACAGATTCCCTTTAAGCCACTTCTTGATGGCCTTCTTCGCAGTGTTCCATGGTATATCTAATACCTTGTAAGTTTTTTGTACCTTTTTCCTCATTGATAACTTTCAACAATGAGATCATTTTGCTGTGTTGTAGCTGTTTATGGATCATGGCTTTTGTTGTAAAATGGAACTAATAAAACATCATGAAAATTGTAATTAAACAGCTTAATGTTATATGAGGTTAATCAGAATCACTGTAAATGATGGCAGCTGTGTACTGACCATAGGCGGATTATAATGAGGGCAATCTGGGCTACCGCCCGGGGCCCGAGGCCCTAGGGGGGCCCACGGCCAGATTGCCCTCACTATAATGTTTTGTGCGCCATCATTGTTGGTGCAAGTGGTGTCGCGCCTCAGCCCCGGATCTCCCCGATCAGCTGTTGAGGGGTCTGCAGTCTTAGCAGCCGCGGCTACGTCATGCACCACGCTATGCGCAGCCGTCAGCCTTCATGACACAGAGCGCGGGAGATCCAAAGAAGGGTCCTGTCTGCGGCGCTTTGGCGGGCGTCGGTGGGACCTGTCTGCGACGCTGTGTTCAAGGCGGCGGATGGCCCTGTCTGCGGCACTGTGTCCCGGCGGTGGTGGAGAGCCCTATCTGTGGCGCTGTGGCGGGCGGCGGAGGGCCCTGTCTACGGCACTGTGTCCCGGCGGTGGAGTGCCCTGTCTGCAGCGCTGTGTCCTGAGCGGCGGTGGAGGGCCCTGTCTGCAGCGCTGTGTCCCGGGTGGCGGAGGGCCCTGTCTGCAGCGCTGTGTCCTGAGCGGCGGCGGAGGGCCCTGTCTGCGGCGCTGTGTCCCGGGTGGCGGAGGGCCCTGTCTGCAGCGCTGTGTCCCGGGTGGCGGAGGGCCCTGTCTGCAGCACTGTGTCCCGGGTGGCGGAGGGCCCTGTCTGCAGCGCTGTGTCCCGGGTAGCGGAGGGCCTTGTCTGCAGCGCTGTGTCCTGAGCGGCAGAGGAGGGCCCTGTCTGCAGCGCTGTGGCGGGCCTTGCATTAAACTCTACTCACCTGAGTCCTGACCAATCCCAGGGATCCACTAATGCACACCTGGAGCTCTTCATCCTCCTCCATCTCAGGGATCTGGTGAGTGAGTGCCAACATGGAAACTTTTTAAATGTGTATATACAGTTGTTGTATATTCAATATATAGATGATACTGCTTAATATATATTATGTATGTGATATTACAATGGCTGTATATAATCACAGTATCACCTGTATATTG
Organism: Phyllobates terribilis; assembly: GCF_046119375.1. NCBI lineage: Eukaryota > Metazoa > Chordata > Amphibia > Anura > Dendrobatidae > Phyllobates > Phyllobates terribilis. Next base: position 118,920,574 of record NW_027362762.1, on the reverse strand, counting down.
TATGTACAGCAGTCTATATACATTATATTGGTGATACTGTGATTGCTGTATATATATTACGTAGTTGATACTGTATATATGTTACATAGCTGATACTGTGATTCCTGTGAATAATTGCAATATCACGTATATAATGTATTCACAGCAGTAATATTTATCACAGAGACTGCTGCATATATATTATATAGGTGATACTGCAGCTATACACAGTTGCAGTATCACTTATATATTGTGTGTATATATAGCAGTCGAAGTATCACCAATATAATGTATATACTGTTGTATATACATTATATAGGTGACACTGTGACTGCTGTGTATACACTGTATATACTGCAGTCTCACTATCACCTATATAATATATAAGTGATACTGTGTTTGCTGTGTATAATTGCAGCATCACCTTTGTGACATATATACAGCACTATCACATACATAATGTATATACAGCAGTCTGTATACAATATATATGTGATAATGTGACTGCTGTGTATACATTATATACGTGATACTGCTGTATATATGTCACAAAGGTGATGCTGCAATTATACACAGCAAACACAGTATCACTTATATATTATATAGGTGATAGTGAGACTGCAGTATATACAGTGTATACACAGCAGTCACAGTGTCACCTATATAATGTATATACAACAGTATATACATTATATTGGTGATACTTCGACTGCTATATATACACACAATATATAAGTGATACTGCAACTGTGTATAGCTGCAGTATCACCTATATAATATATATGCAGCAGTCTCTGTGATATATATTTAGCAGTCATGGTGTCTCCTACGTGATGTATAGTATATAGTATAATGCGGTCTTAATTATAACGTAGAGTTGTGTGTGTGTGTATATATATATATATATATATATATATAATATATATATATATAGTGTAGAGAAGTTTATATAGTATGATGCTGTGTATATACTATAGTAAATAGTGTGGAATCCCCACTATATATACTGGCACATCTCTACACTATATATGATGTAGTATACACACAGCTCCACTCTATATTCTTTTGTACAGTATATATTTATATGTATATAACTGATTATAGTATATACTGTCGAGCTGTGTATATTTCTCCTGTCCTGTATACTTGGGGTAATTCTTAGTATCTGCTCTTATATATGTAGATATATAAGCACTCCGATTAATTGTCAAAAAAGTGGAGGACTCCTTATTAGCCCATGTGATAATGTTTCGGATCCACAACAGAACATTTCTCTGTTATGGAACTGAAATGTCGTCACATGGGCTAACTATTAGAGTCCACTAATGAAGATTTGGTTCTGCTCCGAGTACCACTTCTCCTGTCCTATATATATATACACTGCACAGTACCACTTCTCCTGTCCTGTATATATACACTGCACAGTACCACTTCTCCTGTCCTGTATATATACACTGCACAGTACCACTTCTCCTGTCCTGTATATATACACTGCACAGTACCACTTCTCCTGTCCTATATATATACACTGCACAGTACCACTTCTCCTGTCCTGTATATATACACTGCACAGTACCACTTCTCCTGTCCTGTATATATACACTGCACAGTACCACTTCTCCTGTCCTGTATATATACACTGCACAGTACCACTTCTCCTGTCCTGTATATATACACTGCACAGTACCACTTCTCCTGTCCTATATATATACACTGCACAGTACCACTTCTCCTGTCCTGTATATATACACTGCACAGTACCACTTCTCCTGTCCTGTATATATACACTGCACAGTACCACTTCTCCTGTACATGTTTTGTTCAAACCAAGTCTAAGAGTGCAGGTAGCGCTCAAACATGTCTGGTGATGAGACCCCCAAGTTCCCCCCTCACATCTTAGATTGTTGGTATGCATTTCTTCATCTTTTTGTAAAATATTTCTAACTTTTTGCCAATATACTTGGATCGGAAGCCGGATCCTTCCAACCTCTCATGAATATTAATATTGAGCAGAATTAATTTCGGCCTATTGGTTCGGCCACCACAACAGTCACGGTCTCATGTGGCCCCTTGGGAAAATTAATCTATTCCCCACTCTATTATGTATAGTGCTGTACACAAGGTGTACAAGATCACCTGTGTATTACTCACATGACCTACAGTGCATTGTGAAAGTATTTGGCCCCCTTGAACTTTTCTACCTTTTGCCACATTTCTGGCTTCAAACATAAAGATATAAAATTCTATTTTTTGGGGGAAGAATCAACAACCAGTGGGACACAATCTTGAAGTGGAACGAAATTTATTGGATATTTGAAACTTTTTTAACAAATTAAAAACTGAAAAGGGGGGCGTGCAATATTATTCGGCCCCCTTGCGTTAATACTTTGTAGCGCCACCTTTTGCTGCGATTACAGCTGCAAGTCGCTTGGGGTATGTCTCTATCAGTTTTGCACATCGAGAGGCTGAAATTCTTGCCCATTCTTCCTTGCAAAACAGCTCGAGCTCATTGAGGTCGGATGGAGGGCATTTGTGAACAGCAGTTTTCAGCTCTTTCCACAGATTCTCGATTGGATTCAGGTCTGGACTTGGCCATTCTAACACCTGGATACGTTTATTTTTTAACCATTCCATTGTAGATTTTGCTTTATGTTTGGGATCATTGTCTTGTTGGAAGATAAATCTCCGTCCCAGTCTCAGGTCTTTTGCAGACTCCAACAGGTTTTCTTCCAGAATGGTCCTGTATTTGGCTCCATCCATCTTCTTATCAATTTTAACCATCTTCCCTGTCCCTGCTGAAGAAGAGCAGGCCCAAACCATGATGCTACCACCAAGTTTGACAGTGGGGATGGTGTTTTGAGGGTGATGAGCTGTGTTGCTTTTACGCCAAACATATCGATTTGCATTGCGGCCAAAACGTTTGATTTTGGTTTCATCTGATCAGAGCATCTTATTCCACATGTTTGGTGTGTCTCCCAGGTGGCTTGTGGCAAATTCAAACAAGACTTTTTATGGATATCTTGAGTGATCATGGGCTTTTCGGCTGCATCTCTGATCAGTCTTCTCCTTGTTCGAGATGAAAGTTTAGAGGGACGGCCGGGTCTTGGTAGATTTGCAGTCGTCTGATACTCCTTCCATTCAATATGATCGCTTGCACAGTGCTCCTTGACATGTTTAAAATTTGGGAAATCTCTTTGTATCCAAATCTGGCTTTAAACTTTGCCACAACAGTATCTCGGACCTGCCTGGTGTGTTCCTTGGTCTTCATGATGCTCTCTGCACTTGAAACAGAACCCTGAGGCTATCACAGAGCAGGTGCATTTATACGGAGACTTGATTACACACAGGTGGATTCTATTTATCATTACCAGTCATTTAGGAGAACATAGGATCATTCAGAGATCCTCACTGAACTTCTGGAGTGAAAGTAAAGGGGCTGAATAATATTGCACGCCCCACTTTTCAGTTTTTAATCTGTTAAAAAATTTTAAAATATCCCAAAAATTTCGTTCCACTTCACGATTGTGTCCCACTTGTTGATTCTTCCCAAACAAATTAGAATTTTATATCTTTATGTTTGAAGACAGAAATGTGGCAAAAGGTAGAAAAGTTCAAGGGGGCCAAATACTTTCAAACTGCACTGTATTAAAGGGGATCGTGTGACAGGTCACATGATACATCGGGTACCTGGGGGGGGGGGGGCCCGCGCCTTCTAAAATGCCCCGGGGCCCTGGCTACTCTTAATCCACCCCTGGTACTGACTACTATTTAACATGAGTTTTAATATGATTGGCACATTCTGAACACAACCACATCCCCAATTTTAAGAGGGTGGTAACACTTATGCAACCATTTACTTTTAGTTTTCTTATTTTTATTTCCCCCCTCAAAATTATTTCATCTTGTTTTTCAATGGATTACTACAGATTATGGGTGACATTATAGGTGGAAAAAGTTCTGAAATGATACCTCTTATTTTAACGTGGCAAAACCCTGGGATTTTACCAGGGATGTGTAGACTTATATCCACTGTATGTAAGTGATTCACAAATATTTTATATTTTACTGCAACATTTCATTTCACTCAGTTGCCTACCATAATGACCCAAATGTAGAGACTCAGCCATTTGATTTGCTCAGCCTGATAAATTCATCAAAAGTTGTGGCCTAACTTACGCAAGAAATGTTATTTCAGTCCCTGACTAGTGTAACAATTCTGGGTGAGGTGCATGCCAGTGATAAGATAAGAGGTGCCCCTTAACAAATTAGGTGCATTTTACTTCTGCACGCCGATGATTAAGATTGGAACAACACCAGTCTTAATGAATCGGACCCTAAGGCCATGGTCACACGTTGAGTATTTTGTCAGTATTTTGCATCAGTATTTGAAAATCAAAACCAGGAGTGGATGAAAAATGCACAAGTGGTGACATGTTTCTATTATACTTTTCCTCTGATGCAGTTGCTAAATATAAAAGGCCAGGACGATGGCGCAAGAGTTCAGTTGGCACCAGGGTGTGAAAGAGAGAGTGTATGCGTGAGCAGCGGACTGTGCTCAAGGCTGTCACTGCAGTAGAAGCTTTAGAGAGTGACCTGATCCCAGAGAGGACCTGGCTTCGTGGATCAAGTACCAAAGACCTGACTTCGTCGGTCAAGTATCAAAGACGAGGCTTCGTTGGTCAACCCACAAAAGCAGATGCTGATCACTGGGCAGAGAGAAACGCTTGCCGCCTGTGGAGGAAGTTTTGAGTGTACTGGGCCATAGCTTCCTGTGCAGACGTACGGTACTACTTGGAAAGAGTTGCTAACTAGAATTGGACTCTGGCCAGCAGCAGATTGTACTATGGCTGTAATACGCCCTGTATTCTAGAGTTGTGAAATCAGCCAACCATACAGTCATGGCCAAAAGAGTTGACACCCTTGAAATTGCTCCAGAAAATGAAGTATTTCTCCCACAAAATTATTGCAATTACACATGTTTTGTTATAGCCATGTTTATTTCCTTTGTGTGTATTGGAACCACACAAAAAAAACAGAGAAAAAAAAGCAAATTGGACATAATTTCATACAAAACTCCAGAAATAAGCCGGATAAAATTGTTGGCACCTTCAACTTAATATTTGGTTACACACTCTTTGGAATAAATATCTGCAATCAATAGCTTCCTGTTGTCATCAACAAGATTCTTACACCTCTCAACTGGAATTTTGGACCACTCTTCTTTTGCAAACTGTTACAGGTCTCTCATATTTGAAGGGTGCCTTCTCCCAACCGCAATTTTAAGATCTCTTCACAGGTGTTCAATGGGATTTAGAGCCTGACTCATTGCTGGCCACTTCAGAACTATCCAGCGCTTTGTTTCTGTTATGCGCGTTGCAGAGAGACCCAACAAGACTGGCACCAACCCAGCAAAGGCACAGCCACAGATGCTCTTGGCACAAGCTGCCAAGCTAGGCAACCCCCTGAAGGCTGGGAATACACTTCACTCAGCTTCCAGTAAATCGAAGGGGGACTTTGGCAGAGCCCTTCCCAGGTTCATTGTCGCTGGAGAGCTGTCGTCTGGTGACGTGGCTGGTGCCTAGTCAAGAACCAGGTGAGTACCTCTGCAACAACCCCAGGAAGTGAAGCCAGAAGAGAAAATGTGAAAACCCCTGAAAAGCTAACAACACTAGTACTAGTACCACTAACCACCACTGCACATAGGAACTGCAATGAACAGCAAAGCACTGAGCAGGGAGCATGATTAAATAGCCAGCCTAATTTTCAGGTGTTGAATACCTCTCAATCATCCTCAGACAGCCACTCCCTGCTAGCTTGCACAGCAGAATGAACATAATTGCACCACAGCTTAGTGTCAGACAAAGCAGCGTCCAGCGTATCCTGGCAACCTGGGAAATCAGTGAGAGACACGGCGTCCCATGTCCTCACACATCCTACAACACCAGAATGCGATGCTCCATAAGATTGGGACAGTCTCCGTGCATGCGTAGTAGCTCCGCCTCCAGGGTCAGGGCAATGGCGGCGCCTGTGACTGGAGTAGCATAGCACCAGGCCTGCTCCATTCCCAGGTGTGAGCACAGAATCACGATTCCTAACAGTACCCACCTCCCTAGGAGAGACCTCCGGCCTCTCACCACCCACCTTGTCCGGAAACCTCTTATTGGACTCAGCGATGAGACGATTGGCATGTATATTACCTCTTGAGACCCAGGACCTCTCCTCAGGACTGTTCCCTTCCAATGATTCAAATACTGAAAGGAGTTTTGAACTCTATGAGAGTCCACAATACTTTCTATCTCAAATTCATCAGTATTATCTACCATAATAGAAGGAGGAGGATCCTGGGTCAAAAACTACCTTATTGACAACCTCGATAATGGGAAATGGACCTATAAACCATATACAAGCTTAGAAGATGGTACCTTAAATTTCAGATTCTTAGTAGACACCCAAACTCTGTCCCCCACTCTGAGTTCGCAACCTTGTTGACGACGCTTATCAGCCTGCTTCTTCATGCTCTCCCCTGCTTTCTTCAGATGGATACAGGCTTCCCCCCAAACCTTCCGGAGGCGGTGGATAGTAGCAGAGACCGCTGGAAGTACATTGTCCCCTCCATCAAAACAAGGAGACCTAGGATGGAATCCTAGATTACAGAAGAAGGGAGACATTCCCAAGCCCTTGTGGTGTCTATTGTTTAGGGCGAACTCTGCCAAGACTAAGTATGATCCTCAATCATGCTTAAAATGGGAGCAAAAACATCTTAGATAGGACAAAAAACACTGGTTGGTTCGCTCCGTTTGCCCATTAGTTTGAGGATGGTATGCAGATAAAAACGAGAGTTCCGACCAGAAGCGTTTACAGAAAACCCTCCAGAATCTGGAGACAAACTGGGACCCACGATTGGAGACAATATTCATAGGAACCCCATGTAATCTTACCACCTGAACAAGGAACTAATCTACCAAGTCCTGCACACTGGACTGAGCCAAAGGAACCAAATATCATTGTTTAGAAAATTGGTCCACAATGACCCACACTATAGTCATACCCTTGGAGTCAGGGAGATGCGTAATCAAGTCCATGGATATGTGGGACCAGGGACATACAGGAATAGGCAAAGGGAGAAGTTTACCTGCCGGGGCGATGTGAGGCACTTTGTTCTTGGCACAGATCTCGTATGCAAGCTTCAATATCCTTACCCAAGGACTGCCACCAACATTTTGTGCTCAACAGGTGACAAGTCGACTTAATGCTTGGGTGGCCCGCTGTGACCTAGTCATGACACTCTCTCACTCTCTCATAACACTCTCTGAGTCTGAGCCAGGCTAACCCTCTCTGAGTCTGAGCCACGCTAGGCTAATTAGCCAGGCTAATCCTCCAGGTGCCAGTGCCTTGGCTTTGAGCTCCAGTGATGGAAGTAAGGATGGTACGTTATTCTTATAGCGAGGATCCAGCAGTGTGGCCACCCAGTAATCTACACCGGTAACAATCCAGGGAACGCGGCGGTCATTGCGCAGGCACCAGAGCATGTCTTCGCTCATGTGTGCCAAGCTGGCCTGGGTGGGAGGTGTATCGTCTGAGTCCTCTGTATCCCCCAGACATACTCCATTGATGCTGTAAACTGCCTTGAGTGCCATTCTGTTGTGAACACGGTTCCTCCTCATCCTCTAGAACTGTCACCTGGCTCGACAATTGTCCACCTGGCCACTGTTGGTACAGGAACCCACCATCCAATCCATGTGTAGACGACTGAACTGATAATGGTGTGAATAGTCCCTCTTCCTTCTGTGCTACCACCTCATCTTTCATCGACTGAAGCGTTTTTTTCTAGGAGGCAAAAAAGTGGGATAGTAACACTGATGATGGCGTCAAATTTCTGGTTTCAACTGTATATGGAAGGATAATGCATGGATGATATATTATTATAAAAATACTGCACTAAATTTATATACTAAAGCATTTACGCCTGTATAGCAGCAGGAAGCCAGTGCTATGGTGGGAAATTGCAATGTGAACTACACCCATGGCAATGTGTTTAATTCTAAAGTCTAATGGACTATCAAAACATGCTTTAATGGATAAGAAATAAAAAAAAATAGTTCTTACAATTGGATGTACCGTTTATCTCAAAAGGAACATATACTATACTGCAAGTTAGCAGTTAAAATGAATCCCACACACAGTGTGAATTCTTGAATATATAAAGGTGGTGAGTTCTGAAAAAAACTTTTTTACAAGTTATGCTATGTTTTTAATTTATTTGAAGTCCACTTATATGGAAGGATAGTCCATGAATGGTATATTATAAAAAGACAAAAAAACACTGCATTCATATATTGAAGCAGGGGAGGATATGTCATTGGTGCAACCTGTGCGGCTGCACAGGGGGCCAAGAGTTAAGGGGGTCCACTTCTACTTCCCAAGCAGGTGTAAATTTGCATATTTAGGAGCTCTTGGGCTGCAAAGAAATCATATATTGTTTTTGCACAGGGGCCCATTTCTGTCTGTGTCTGCCAGTGTATTGAAGCATTTATACCTGCATAGCAGCTGGATGCTAGCACTATGATAGATAATTGCAATGTCAACCACACTCAAGGCAATATGCCTAATTCCAATGGAGATGAAAGTTTTGCTAAGCTAGCACAAGTTTTGGGGGAAACAATGGAGGATGCACCATATTATACAAAAATATAAAAATTAACGCATGAGTGGAATAAGAAATTAAATCAAGAAACACGCACATGATGGGACCGAACTACCTTAAGCATCTATGTGGAATGTCAAATGATACCACGAGGTTAAAGGATAAAAAAAATACCCACATATATATTCTCTAATAAATTCATGATTAAATTAAATTATTATTATTTATTTATATAACGCAATTGATTCCATGGTGCTGTACATAAGAAGGGGTTACATACCAAATACAGATATCACTTACAGTAAAGAAACTAACAATGATAGACTGGTACAGAGGGAAGAGGACCCTGCCCTTGTGGGCTTACATCTATAATTGAATGAGATAATAACAAAATCTCTTTAGATCTAATGAATGGAATTATAATGGAGGAAGAGAAAAAACTAAGAATGGTTAAAGAGCAAATTGTGGAGATAAAAAAAGAAGCATTGAAATTTTCTACTCACTAACTATATAAAGAGCTACATAAAAAATAAAAAGAAAATGTGGATAAACTTGAAAATTCTATTATGCAAGTAAAGAAAAAAAATTGCAAAGGGACAGTATTGACTATGAAAATAATAACGTTTATGGCTGGAGACCTACTTGGAAAGAATGTACACCAAAATCTATTTAAAAAAAATAAAAACAAAAAAGATACAATTTTAATGATGATAAGAAAAAAAGTCAATTTCTCTTCATCAGATTTTGAAGCATTTGACTCTTGTTCAGATACGGCCAAATTTTTTTAAAAAAAAATTATGTCAACAATGATATGGGTAATCGACAACAACCATCAAAAAATGGGAAAGACAAAGGAGAAGACGACGCAGAAGGAATGGACAATATAAAAGGATATTTTACAAGGAAGAAGAGACAAGAATCAACATCTTAGAAGACACTGAAAATAATGTCATACTTCTTACTCAGAAAGTACTAAGTAATGAACAGAGAGAAGTAGTATCCAAGGGATTAAATTTTGTCCCAGATCAGAAATTTGATTTATTTCAAACATCATTAGATTTTGTTATGCTCGCGCTCAGTTTAGCGCAAGCATGGATTGTGGTCCCACTGTGTCAGGGACCAAGGAGTGCCTGGAGCGGCGTAACTAGGGACCTCAGCAAATCCGAACGCAGATATACAACACCTTAATTACTCCGCAATCCAAGGAGGGAAGAGGGAGGTGGACCAGGTGCTACACCAGGGCAGACCTCGGACACACGGCTGTGACCCTCAACGAGGTATGCAGGCACTGGCCGATTCAGCTGGTATGCAGATAAGCACTAGCAGGTGCGGGCAGATCCGACTGGTATACAGACAGGCAGGTAGGTGCTGGCAGGCACGGCTGGTATACAGATAGGCTGGGTAGGTGCTAGCGGGCATGGATGGTTTACAGATAGGCTGGGCAGTTGCTGGCGGGCACGGCTGGTATACAGACAGGCAGGTACGTGCTGGCGGGCACAGCTGATATAAAGCCAGGCTGGTTAGGGCCCAGGACAGACAGGAATACAGGAATGGGTAGGGCCCAGGTCAGACTGGATAAGCACTGGCAGATGCGGGCAAATCCGGCTGGTATGCAGACAGGTAGGTAGGTACTGGCGGGCACGACTGGTATACAGGCAGGCAAGTAGGTGCAGGCGGGCATGGCTGGTAAATAGACAGGCTGGGTAGGTGCTGCTGGGCATGGCTGGTTTACAGACAGGCAGGTGTTGGTGGGTATGGCTGGTCACGTGACCATCAGCTGAGCGGTGACATCAGTATCAGCTGATGTTCACGTCACCTCCTGCACAGCAATGTACACTGTCAGGGGGTGATTTTACACCCCTGTCAGTATACTTTGCTGTCTTCTACAGCAGTGACATAAGTGATGGCTGATATCACTGCTGTAGAACTGTTGTGGGACACTCGGTGGTACGTGGACTGTGTCGTTGACGGCGGACAGGTGAGGAATATGGTTGTTTTTTATTTTACGTTTTTTTCAGGAGATCGACGGCTTTGCAGAGGCGTGTAATAAAAAATTTGCAAAACCGTGTGTGTTTTATTTCATTATAATACTTTATTCTGGCCGTGTCTTTTATTGAAAAAGCGGCGACCATTTTACTATGCAGTTATTAATGGAGGGCATCTTATGGATGTGCCATTTCTGGGACTGCTGAGGGGTGATATTAATAGCCGTGGAGGGGGCTAGTATCCATGGCCCCTTCCCTGGCTATTAATATCAGCCCGCAGCTGTCTAGTTTAGCCTTTGCTGGTTAGATTTTATAGGGGGACCCTACGTCAATTTTTTATGGGGTTCCCCTGTAATCCAGCCAGTAAAGGCTAAACAAACAGCTGTGGGCTAATAATAATAGCCTGGGAACATTGTTGGCTAATGGCCCCTTCTCTGGCTACTAATATCAGCCCCCAGTGGTCGGCTTTCCTTCTGCTGGTTATAAAAATGACCCGGGAGCCCATGCCATTTTTTTTTAAATGTTTGGCTCTGTGCCCACGATCCGGTAGCAGCGCATTGGATGCATATTTTTTGCTGCAACCAAAACGTTGCATTCTATTGAACGCAGGTAAATCCACATGTGTTCACTGAACCATGTAGATTTACCGCATTCAATACTTTCTAATGGTCAAATTTCTGTTACGGAGATTAGCGACTCCGCAACAGAGTTTGACATGCTGCGGTCCTGAAAGACGAGCTGCATGTCAGTGTCCATGGATGATTCACAGCCTCTGATGCATGCATAGTGGTCATGGGACTTCTAGAGATCCCATCCACTATGCTGTAACATCTGGATGCTGCGGGTTTGACGCTGTATAAACACGCAGTGTCAGAAATGCAGCAGTTCCTGATCGTGGCCACGTACCCAAACTCAGCATGTCAATTTCAGTAGCGGACACGCCAGTCTCCGCTGCAGATTTTGACCGATTGAAGTGTCGTTATATGAGGTGGATTCCCATTTACCTACAACAAAAGTGAGGCATTAGAACACCACGTTTTGGACGCAGCAAAAATAAGCTATGTCCAAAGCGCTGCTGAGTACTGATCAGGCGGACGTAGTGGCTAGCAAACCAGCTGTGAGATGTTATTAATGGACACTGACCATGTTTGCCTAATGGCACTTTCCCAGGCTAAAAGTAGTAGCTCACAGCAGCTGCATAAATTACTTGAATAGGAATGCTAATGAAGATTGGGTGAATGGGACCAGCTGACATCTTGCTCTTTTGTTTGGTTATGACAAGGTGTCAATCAGACCTTTTCATTATCAAACTTAATTAAAGTAAAGAGTTAAATAAACACACAGAAACAGAGCAAACACTTTATTTGAATTACAACAAACACTTTCTTTAATCATACAAATTAACCAATATACTCACCCCAGTTCTGATGGTAATCCAAGGTTTAAGCAATATCCCACCAAATAACTTTATTTAGCTCCAAAAATCATGCATTGATGTATAAAAACGCTTAAAAAAACGCATAAAAAAACGCGTCAAAAATGCATGTAAAATCGCATGTATTTTCCCTGCCAAGGAGAAGCAGAAAAAATAAGCTATGTCCAAAGCGCTGCTGAGTACTGATCAGGGGGACGTAGTGGCTAGCAAACCAGCTGTGAGATGTTATTAATGGACACTGACCATGTTTGCCTAATGGCACTTTCCCAGGCTAAAAATAGTAGCTCACAGCAGCTGCATAAATTACTTGAATAGGAATGCTAATGAAGATTGGGTGAATGGGACCAGCTGACATCTTGCTCTTTTGTTTGGTTATGACAAGGTGTCAAGCAGACCTTTTCATTATCAAACTTAATTAAAGTAAAGAGTTAAATAAACACACAGAAACAGAGCAAACACTTTATTTGAATTACAACAAACACTTTCTTTAATCATACAAATTAACCAATATACTCACCCCAGTTCTGATGGTAATCCAAGGTTTAAGCAATATCCCACCAAATAACTTTATTTAGCTCCAAAAATCATGCATTGATGTACAAAAACGCTTAAAAAAACGCATCAAAAAACGAGTCAAAAATGCATGTAAAATCGCATGTATTTTCCCTGCCAAGGAGAAGCAGAAACGCACAGAAAATTTCTGCTTCAAATACGCATCTTGCGCACATAGCCAAATAGTTGATCTGGACATGACATTTCTTGCATGTGTTACACTGTCAAGAAATAAAAGGAAAGAGCTTGCCAGTGGGAAGAATGATAATAGAAATCACCTTCAGTAGAAACAGATAAGGATTCAGAGGACTACTCACCAAAAGTGACATCTTATAAACAACGACCTAAAATGGACTGTACAAGTCCCTCTTCCACACTTGCTGTTCCTACCTAAAAATATTCCTAGTGATATTTCCCAAACAACTAGACACTCTGTAAACCTTTCAGCATCACAGAAGTGTATACTAGACCTTCTGACATCTACAATACAGCAACTGAATGTCAATATGATCAAAAGGTTTAACAGTTTACAAACATCACTGGATGATATTAATCACAAAATTATTGAAACTGACAATCTATGTAAATACTTTTAAGTCCAAAAATGACAAAAGTATTCTAGGAGTGATTCCTTTATTGGCTAACCAGAAAAAATATATATGCAAGCTTTCAGAGCACAGAGGCTCCTTCTTCAGGCAATATTAAAAATGAATACATAAAACACAATGCACAACATTTAAGAGATGTTACAGTATGACATTTGTTCATGAGGTGGAGGGGGTGATGCTTCCTACTGATAAGTCAAGGAGATCAAATGTGTTTTTTTTTTGTTCCAAGTGGAGATGCAGTGGGGATGTTTAATTATCTGAAGGTGTGAATTGTGTCCATGTAGTGAGTCATAAATCCAGGTGTTAGGTTGAGTCCTGTTGATAAGGAATTAAATTGCCTTATCAATTTGAATGCCCAGAAAAATCTGGGAATTCAAATTGATAAGGCTATTCAATTCCTTATCAACAGAACTCAACTAAACACCTAGATTTACCAAATGGCTGCAATGAAACAAAGAGTAAAAATGTAAAGGGGTCTGAATACTTTTCGTACCCACTGTAGCCTACATAAAGTATAATGCAACACACCAGATAGTCCCCAATATAGTATAATGCGCTCCCCATAGGCTTCTATAGTGTAATACACTCCCCATAGGCAGACTCTATATAGTAAAATGCATGCCATAGGCTTCTATAGTATAATGCACCCCCATAGGCCTCCATATAGTATAATGCACCCCCATAGGCAGAGTCTATAGTATAATGCACCCCCATAGGCAGAGTATATAGTATAATGCACCCCCATAGGCAGAGTATATAGCACAATGCACTTACCATAGGCATAGTATATAGTATAACACCCCCCCATATGCAGAGTCTATAGTATAATGCAACCCCATAGGCAGTCTATATAGAATGATGCACCCCTATAGGCAGAGTATATAGTATAATGCACTTACCATAGGCATAGTATATAGTATAATACACCCCCATATGCAGAGTCTATAGTATAATGCACCCCCATAGGCAGTCTATATAGTATGATGCACCCCTATAGGCAGAGTATAAAGTATAATGCACCCCATATTCAGAGTCTATACTATAATGCACTCCCATAGGCAGAGTATATAGTATAATGCACTCCCCATGGGCAGAGTTTATATAGTATAATGCACCCCCATAGGCTGAGTATATAGTATAATGCACACCCATATGCAGAGTCTATAGTATAATGCAGCCCTATAGGCAGAGTATATAGTATAATACACCCCCATAGGCAGAGTATATAGTATAATACATCCCCATAGGCAGTCTATATAGTATAATACATCCCCATAGGCAGTCTATATAGTATGATGCACCCCCATAGGCCTCTATATAGTATAATGCACTCTCCATAGGCAGTCTATATAGTATAATGCACCCCTATAGGCAGTCTATATAGTACGATGCACCCCCATAGGCTTCTATAGAGTATAATGCACCCCATAGGCAGAGTATATAGTATAATGCAGCCCTAGAGGCAGTTTATATAGTAATACACCCCCATAAAAATAAATAAATACAATACTCACCTTTCCTCCTCATTCCCCAACTGCTCCGAGCGAGTGCCCGTAGATCTACAGAACAGCGGGCGCCAAGTGTAACGTCATCGCGCCCGTTCAGCAACGTCAGGCGCAGAGGGGACTGATGGGAGAGGGAGTGTCACGCTTCCTGTCTCATCATTGAACTGTCTTGGGGTGACTGGCAGGGGGTCCAATGCTGGCACTGGGGGCCCCCCCTCCTACTCAAGGGCCCGATAGCAGCCACCTGGCAGTGCAGGGACATCGAGTCTCCCTGCTCTGGCCCAACGTGTAACTGTATCGGCGTGTTGCGCACACTGATACAGTTACACTGGCGTAGCTCCATTGTGGCCCCCCTCAGAGCACAGCCCCTCTGCTGCCCCCTCTGCCACCCCGGTAGCTATGCCACTGGGCAGAGCAATATAAAATTCAGAGGTATCACGGAAAATGTACCACCAGCAGATCTTGTTCCATATATTAAATATATATTGCACAAATCCTTGCCTTCCTTTCCTACGCAGATTTAAAATCGACAGAGCACATAGGTTACAAAAACCTAGCTTTCTTCCAAAAGAAACACCAAGAGAAGTGATTGCTAGATTGCACTTTTGGCAAGCAAAAGATCAAATTAAGAGACTATCTAAGAAAGCACAAGAACCCACCTCCCCCCTATGAGTCGATCATAGTTTATCCGGATTTCTTGAAAGAAACTTTAGACACCAGAAAATCTTTTGCAGGTATTACCTCCATTTTAAGATCAACAACATTTCCTTTAAGTGGGGTGTCCCCACTAAACTCACAGTATTTTTTAATGGAAGGACAAGCACTTTACAGGATCCAGAGACGAGATGGAACTGTTTAAAACAATGCAAAATACCCGGAAAAAGATAGACTGCGACCATGAAGGAAAAGAAGACACTGCAGAGTAATGGTAGTTGAAGGTTTCAAAGTAAAACTTGCTATACCGTTTCCTTGTTCATGTTCTATTTTATTTTACAGCTGATTGTAAGCAATCTTCTGATTTGAGTTCTCTTCTTCTACTTAAAATTGCTTTAACTCCAGGACTTGCACACAGAGTTCGCTGAACTTTCTTTTCCCAGATATAGCATGAGGTGTTCAAGAACTGGTATATTTTTGTTCTCAACCTTTTTCCCTGGATCATCTAAGGAGTATAAGAATCTGGCTTTCTTTTGTTTTTTGTTTTGTTTTGTGATTGGTTTTCTACAGAATTGCATTTTATTTTACCACCTTCACCATAGCTATATGCTTTTAAATATTGTACAAAGCACTACATATGTTTTTTTCTGGCTATTATACATATTTTTCTTGTTCAAATCCTAATGGTGCTAAAAATTCTATCACTGAATGTCAAAGGACTAATAGTCAGTTTAAGAGGTATTCCGCCTGGAGGGAAGCCAAGAGCTCCAATATTGATATTGTGGCATTCCAAGAAACTAAATTCTTTCAAATTAACCCACCAGAATTTTCTCATAAAGATTTCCCCCATATTTTTAGATCCTCTTTGGAGGAAAAAAAGACCGGTGTGATTACAACCATAAGAAACACCGTGGCCTTTCAATTATTAGAAGAGATTATAGATAACAATGGTCGCTAGCATATTCTTGTCTGCATTATTGACACAATAACGTACACTTTGGTAAATGTGTATGCCCCTAACAGAGCCAAATTTCCTTCCTCAATAGATTAATGAAAAAGGTAGAGACACCAAAAAAGAAATGTATTTATTTTTGGTTATTTTAATATTATCCCCAAGCAAAATATGGATACTTCAGCTTCTACGAGATGTAAAATGTTTACTTTAAAAAATTGGTTAATAAAGGAACAGTTATTTGATGTATTCAGAAATGTAAAATTTAGCTTAAGGGAATACACCTATTATTCTGCTAAACATAAAACCTTTTCGAGAATAGACATGGTTCTGACTAATGTACATACCCTACAAAAATGTGAGGATATTCAAATAGGTACCATCACTTGTTCAGACCATGCTCCTATCAAACTGTCTTTGAAATCCACACAATCAAATAATTACTCTAAAACGTGGAAATGCAATTCTTTTCTACTGCATTTTCCAATGTATAAAGCAAAAATTGATAATAATTAAATTATACTTCCAAGAAAATATCTCACAAGACATTTCCCCTCTACTATATGGAACTCCTATAAGGCAGTACTTAGAGGAGTTGTCATGCAATTAAGCTCACAACATAAAAGAAAAACTAGAGAAAGTATCCAAAATATAATTCAAAAGATTAATGATGAGGAGGAAAAACAACAAAACCGACAGATAAAACCCACTCAGTTAAACTGAGTCTTAGAGCAGAACTTTAATTCATTCTTATGGAATAATTACGCTAAATTATTGAACCTTATCAAACTTAATTATTATTTCTCCTATTAACAAAATGACAACTTATGGCTAATAAAGTTAGAAATCCACGTATAAGATCAAGGGTAATTTCTATTAAAAAAATTGGAGCCTCTTATGTCCATCCACAAGACATAGCTGAGCAATTTGCAGCATTCTATTCCTCTTTATATAACCTGAAAGAGGATGTGAATACCACCCAACCAAGCATCAAAGAAATAAATCAATTCCTTTCTAAAGTCAACCTACCGCAACTAAATTCTGAACAAATGAACTCGCTAAATTCCCCTTTCTACATAAACAGAACAGAAATTGCCATTAAAAAACTACAAGAAAAGAAATCTCTTGGACCTGATGGACTCCCCAATGAATATTACAAATTATTTAAGCATAAAGTATCCAGCCCCTAGACCTCCATGTTTAATCAAGCTAATAACGAAGGCCTTCTTCCAAAAGAATCCTTAGAAGTGGCTATCGTTGTTATACCAAACCAAACAGTGCTCTTGAGGCGATTTCGAATGATAGACCCATATCCCTCTTAAAAACAGACATAAAAATGTTTTCTAAACTTATTTCTGAAAATCTTACCCTTATTAATTTAGTCTGATCAAGTAGGTTTTTTTAAGGAGAGACAGGCCTCAGATGGAACCAGGAGAATTTTGAATTTACTTACATATGTGGAAAAGGGGAAAATCCCCTCCATTCTGATTTCTCTAGATGCAGAAAAGGCGTTTGATAGGATCAATTGGGATTTTATGCGCACCATTTTAAATAAATTTGGCTTTCAGGGACAAATTCTTAAGGCCATCTTTTTCCTATATTCTTGCCCTTCAGCAAGGGTCCAAGTCAATAATCTACTTTCTAATTCCTTTTCTATCTCAAACGGCACACGGCAAGGTTGCCCATTATCCCCGCTTCTTTTGATCTTATAATGGAATTTTTGCTGAAACCATCAGAAGTAGCAATCTCATAAAAGGCATTCCATTCAATCACAATATAGACAGCATACAATATAGACAATTTAAAATTGGACTATTTGCAGACGTCATTTTAATTTCTATTATGGACCCTATGAACTCTTTAAGAGCTGTTTCTTTAATAATTAGGGAGTTCTCGTCGGTATCCTATTACAAAATGAATCTAAAAAACTGAAAAATCTTAAGTTTTTTTTAGACGCTCAATTAAAAAAAGCAATGGAAAGGGAATTTCCCTACACCTGGGAAACATCCCAAATTCCTTACTTAGGAATTAAAATTATGAACCCCTTAAACAAAATCTTGAATGAGAACTTAAATTGCTTACAAAAACATATTCAAACTAGTATGAACAATTTTGATAAAATCAACACTTCATGGTTAGACAGAATCGTTTTTTTATAAAAATGATTATCTTGCCTAAATTTCAGTATATTTTCAGATCAATCCCAATTCAAATACCAGATCTATGGACTAAAAAACTTCATAAACAGCTTTCTAACTACATATGGCAAACAAAAACCCAAGAATCGCAAAATTATTATTATTCAAAAATAAAAGAAAAGGTGGCATGGGCCTACCAAATATTCAGACCTATTCTGAAACCAACATCATTCTCCAAAGCAGACACTGGTTTCTAGATGAAGGGAAAAATAATTGGACAGCAATGGAAAAGCTGTACAACGGGAATTTTTCTTTGTTAGCACTAACTATTTCGCATTTATTAGACCAAACTCTTCTATTACCCTTACATACACTAATAAAATGCACTATTACATTATGGGGGAAATTATTTAAGATCACAAAAAATAACCAAATAAATGGGAAAAAAATTGAATTGTAAATTGATCTGCTTTAATTACAGGTCTTAAAAAAGATGCAATTATTAACTTTTAAGCCCTAAAAATTCTATTCAATCTTTCAGAGGAGGAAATTTTTTAATTTTCTAGAGCTTAGGAAATATATTAGAAAAAAATGTAATCTCCCTATACTTCTTCCTAGAGTTATTATTTCCCTTTTTGAAAATTTTACAAACGCTAATATTTGGAATACAAGAATATATATATATATATATATATATATATATATATATATATATATATGCTTTTTTCAATTCTGATACAGATTTTGAAAAATCAAAACCCATGATAAAATGGGAAAACGACTTAAACCTTAATTTCTCTCCTGAAATGTGGAGGGAAGCGATTGACGTAACATACAAATCCAACGTCAATGCTAATCTCCATGAAAATTACTTTAAAATACTATCGAGCTGGTTTTTCACACCAGTAACACTTAAAGCTTTCACGGAACATAAAGCAAATCTTCTACATTCTTCTACATATCTACTGGATATGTCCTAAAATTATAACAATATGGAAAGAAATCTCTAAATTACTAAATAAAATTAATAACTACAGTTAAAATCCCTCCTCAACTATTTCTTCTTTCTCTCAATTCAAACTTGCTCCTCCAGAAGATAAAATATATTTCAATTCACATATTTGCTATAACGAAACTACTTATTGCATCTAAATGGAAGTCTATTGATGTTCCTACTATTTCAGATATTATAGAAAAAATGTCCACTCATAGTTCTTTTGAATACTCTTTTGCTTTAAGGAACAACTCTCTTAAAAAATATTATTCTAGATGATCTTCCTGGAATAAGTACTTCTCCCCAAGCTCGAATAACCTCTCTACATAAATATGTTATTATTTTTAGCCAGAAAATATATAGATTTCTTCATTTCAATATATATAAATTGAAAACCTGTGAAATTATAACTATGATTATAATATGTATGATCTCTCTTTTATTTCCCTTTATTCCTCTTTCCATATTTAAATTTACCCCCCCACACTTTTTTGTCCACCTTTTCCTTTCCCCTTTTCCTTACCGTCCGAATCTCTTTCCCTGTTCTCTTCTTTGTTTCTTCCATGTTACAAGTTTGTTTTCTTGAGGTTGATGTAACAATATATTACATTTTATTTTCCCTTTCCCCTAATTGTAAAAATCCCAAATTAAAAGATTATTACTCAAAACATGAATTCTGGATTTGGAAACCCCAAGTGTAGAAATGCAAAATTAAAAAGTTTGCAATGTACAGTGAAGGAAATAATTATTTGATCCCTTGCTGATTTTAAGTTTGCCCACTGACAAAGACATGAGCAGTCTATAATTTTAAGGGTAGGTTAATATTAACATTGAGAGAATATCCAAAAAAAATCAAGAAAACCACATTGTGTAAATTAGATAAATTTATTTGCATTTTGCAGTGAGAAATAAGTATTTGATCCCTCTGGCAAACAACACTTAATACTTGGTGGCAAAACCCTTGTTGGCAAGCACAGCAGTCAGACGTTTTTTGTAGTTGATGATGAGGTTTGCGCACATGTCAGGACTCAGGAGGAATTTTGGTCCACTCCTCTTTGCAGATCATCTCTAAATCATTAAGATTTTGAGGCTGTCGCTTGGCAACTCGGAACTTCAACTACCTCCATAAGCTTTCTATGGGATTAAGGTCTGGAGACTGGCTAGGCCACTCTATGACCTTAATGTGCTTCTTTTTGAGTCACTTTGTTGCCTTGGCTGTATGTTTTGGGTCATTGTCTTGCTTGGAGACCCAGCCCCTACTCATTTTTAATGTCCTGGTGGAGTGAAGGAGGTTGTCACTCAGGATTTTATAGTACATGGCTCCATCCCTTATCCCATTGATGCGGTGAACTAGTCCTGTGCCCTTAGCAGAGAAACACCCTCAAAACATAATGTTTCCACCTCCATGCTTGACAGTGGGGACGGTGTTCTTTGGGTAATAGGCAGAATTTCTCTTCCTCCAAACACGATGAGTTGAGTTAATGCCAAAGAGCTCAATTTTTGTCTCATCTGACCACAGCACCTTCTCACAGTAACTCATAGAATCATCAGGTGTTCATTGGCAAACTTCAGATGGGCCTGCACATGTGCCTTCTTGAGCAGCGGTACCTTGCGGGCACTGAAGGGTTTTAAACCTTTAAGGTGTAATGTGTTACCAATGGTTTTCTTGGTGACTGTGGTCCCAGATGCCTTGAGATCATTAACAAGTTCCCCCCGTGTAGTTTTAGGCTGATCTCTCACCTTCCTCATGATCAAGGATACCCCAGGAGGTGAGATTTTGTATGGTGCCCCAGAACGATGTAAATTGACAGTCATTTTTTATTTCTTACTGTTGCACCAACAGTTGTCTCATTCTCACCCAGCGTCTTACTTATGGTTTTGTAGCCCATTCCAACTTTGTGCAGGTTTATGATCTTGTCCCTGACATCCTTAGAAAGCTCTTTGGTCTTGCCCATGTTGTAGAGGTTACAGTCTGACTGATTAATTGAATCTGTGGACAGGAGTCTTTTATACAGGTGACTATGTGAGATAGCTGTCTTTAATGCAGGTAATGAGTTGATTAGGAGCGTCTAACTGGTCTGTAGGAGCCAGAACTCAAAATGGTTTGTAGGGGATCAAATACTTATTTCTCACTGCAAAATGCAAAATAATTTATCTAATTTTTAAAATGTGATTTTCTTGATTTTTGGGGGGATATTCTATCTCTCAATGTTAAAATTAACCTACCCTTAAAATTATAGACTGTTCATGTCTTTGTCAGTGGGCAATCTTACAAAAACTTGTAAGGGCCAGATTGCCCTCATTATAATATGTGGGCGCCAATGCGGCACATACCGGCAGCAGGCAGAGGTGGGGGGGCCTGGATCACTCCCCAAGCAGCTGCGCATGCACCCTGCTTCTTCTTCGGCCAGGCCAGCACTGCACCTGTTAACTTCCCTGTGTGCTTGTGCTGGCCCGGCCGTGTTCTCAGCAAGCAGACACAGCCCTGTGCGTGGCCGTGTCTGCTAGCATGATGTCACACAGTGTGCGACCTGTACTGCTGCACCGGAGAGGATCTGGACGACTGGAGCCAAGCCGGGGGATGGTGAGTGTGTGAGTGAGTGTGTGTGTGAGTGTGTGTGTGTATGAGTGAGTGAGTATGAGAATGAATGAGTGAGTGTGTGTGTGAGTGAATGTGTGTGTGCAGGCAGAAATCATTGTGTGATGTCAGTTTATATGTATTTTTTGTGTTTCAAATGTGTTTATGCCTGTATGTATATGTCTGTATATGTTAGTGTGTGTGCGTGACTGCGTGCGGCCTCCCGCTGTCTCTGTGGGAACACCGTGCGGCCTCCTGCTGTATCGGGGGGCGCTCTGCGCCCTCCCCTGTGTATAGATGGCTATGTGCGGCCTCCTGCTGTTTCTGGGGGGCACCGTGCGGTCTCCCGCTGTGTATAGATGGCTATGTGTGGCCTCCCGCTGTGTTTAGATGGCTACATGCGGCCTCCATCAGTGTACAGTTGGCTATGTGCAACCCCCTGCTTTGTATAGATGGCTACGGGCGGCCTCCTGCTGTGTATAGATGGCTACATGCGGCCTACTGCTGTTTATAGATGGTTTCGTGTGGCCTCCCGCTGTGTATAGATGGCGACGTGTAACCCCCTGCTGTGTACAGATGGCGTCGTGCGGCCTCCAGCTGTGTGTAGATGGCGCTGTGCTGCCTCCTGCTGTTTATAGATGGCTACATGGGGCATCCCGCTGTGTATAGATGGCACCATGCTGTCTCCTGCTTTTTATAGATGGCTAACCGCGGCCTCCTCCTGTGTATAGATGGCGCCGTACTACCTCCTGCTGTTTATAGATGGCTACATGCGGCCTCCCGCTGTGTATAGATGGCTCCGTTCAGCCTCCTGCTGTGTATAGGTGGTTAAATGCGGCCCCCTGCTGTGTGTAGATGGCTATGCGTGGCCCCCTGCTGTCTATAGATGGCTATGTGCGGCCTCCTGCTGTGTATAGATGGCTACGTGCGGCCCCCCGCTGTGTACAGTTGGCTACGTGTGGCCTCCTGCTGTGTATAGATGGCTATGTGCGGCCTCCTGCTATGTATAGATGGCTATGTGTGGCCTCCTGCTGTGTATAGATGGCTACGTGCGGTCTCCTGCTGTGTATAGATGGCTGCGTGCGGCCTCCTTATATTTATAGATGGCTACGTGCGGCCTCCCGCTGTGTATAGATGGCTACGTGCTGCCTCCCGCTGTGAATAGATGGCTACGTAAGGCCTCCCGCTGTGTATAGATGGCTACATGTGGCCTCCTGCTGTGTATAGATGGCTACGTGCGGCCTCCTGCAGTGTATAGATGGCTACTTGCGGCCTCCCGCTATGTATAGATGGCTATGTACGGCCTCCTGCTGTGTATATATGGCTATGTACGGCCTAACGCTGTGTATAGATGGCTACATGCGGCCTCCTGTTGTATATAGATTGCTATGTGCGGCCTTCTGCTGTGTATAGATGGCGCCGTGCTGCCTCCTGCATTTTATAGATGGCTAACCGCGGCCTCCTGCTGTGTATAGATGGCGCCGTACTACCTCCTGCTGTTTAAAGATTTCTACATGCGGCCTCCCGCTGTGCATAGATGGATCCGTGCAGCCTCCTGCTGTGTATAGATGGTTAAATGTGGCCCCCTGCTGTGTATAGATGGCTATGTGTGGCCCCCTGCTGTCTTTAGATGGCTATGTGCGGCCTCCTGCTGTGTATAGATGGCTACGTGCGGTCTTCCGCTGTGTATAGTTGGCTACGTGTGGCCTCCTGCTGTGTATAGATGGCTATGTGCGGCCTCCTGCTATGTATAGATGGCTATGTGTGGCCTCTTGCTGTGAATAGATGGCTACGTGCGGCCTCCTGCTGTGTTTAGATGGCTACGTGCGGCCTCCTTATATTTATAGATGGCTACGTGCGGCCTCCCGCTGTGTATGGATGGCTACGTGCTGCCTCCCGCTGTGAATAGATGGCTATGTAAGGCCTCCCGCTGTGTATAGATGGCTACGTGCTTATTCCTGCAGTGTATAGATGGCTACTTGCGGCCTCCCGCTATGTATAGATGGCTATGTGTTAGGCCTCCTGCTGTGTATAGATGGCTATGTACGGCCTCCCGCTGTGTATAGATGGCTACATGCGGCCTCCTGTTGTGTATAGATTGCTACGTGCGGCCTTCTGCTGTGTATAGATGGCTACGTGTGGCCTCCGGCTGTGTAAAGATGGTTACTTGCGGCCTCCTGCTGTGTATAGATGGCTATGTGCGGCCTCCTGCCGTGTTTAGATGGCTCCTTGCGGCCTCCTTCAGTGCATAGATGGCTACTTGCGGCCTCCTGTTGTATATAGAGGGCGCCGTGCGGCCTCCCGCTGTATACAGATGGCTACGTATGGCCTCCCGCTGTGTATTGATGGGTACGTGCGGCCTCCAACTTTGCACAGATGGCTACGTGCGGCCTCCTGCGGTGTATAGATGCTACGTGTGGCCTTACGCCGTGTATAGATGGCTACATGCGGCCTCCCGCTGTGTATAGATGGCTACGTGCAGCCACCCACCCTGTATAGATGGCGCCGTGCGACCTTCTGCATTGTATAGATGGCTACGTGCGGCCTCCCACTGTGTATAGATGGCTACGTGCAGCCTCCCGCTGTGTATAGATGGCTAAGTGTGGCCTCCCGCTGTGTATAGATGGCTACATGCGGCCTCCTGCTGTGTATAGTTGGCTATGTGCGGCCTCCTGCTGTGTATAGATGGCTACGTGCGGCCTCCTTATATTTATAGATGGCTACGTGCGGCCTCCCGCTGTGTATAGATGGCTTTGTGCTGCCTCCCGCTGTGAATAGATGGCTACGTAAGACCTCCCGCTGTGTATAGATGGCTACATGTGGCCTCCTGCTGTGTATAGATGGGTACGTGCGGCCTCCTGCAGTGTATAGATGGCTACTTGTGGCCTCCCGCTATGGATAGATGGCTATGTACGGCCTCCTGCTGTGTATAGATGGCTATGTACGGCCTCTCGCTGTGTATAGATGGCTACATGCGGCCTCCTGTTGTGTATAGATTTCTACATGCGGCCTTCTGCTGTGTATAGATGGCTACGTGCGGCCTCCGGCTGTGTAAAGATGGCTACTTGCGGCCTCCTGCTGTGTATAGATGGCTATGTGCGGCCTCCTACCGTGTTTAGATGGCTCCTTGCGGCCTCCTGCTGTGTATAGATGGCTACTTGCGGCCTCCTTTTGTATATAGATGGCGCCGTGCGGCCTCCCGCTGTGTATAGATGGCTACGTATGGCCTCCCGCTGTGTATAGATGGGTACGTGCGGACTCCCGCTTTGCACAGATGGCTACGTGCGGCCTCCTGCGGTGTATAGATGCTACGTGTGGCCTTACGCCGTGTATAGATGGCTACATGCGGCCTCCCGCTGTGTATAGATGGCTACGCGCAGCCACCCGCCCTGTATAGATGGCGCCGTGCGACCTTCTGCTGTGTATAGATGGCTACATGCGGCCTCCCACTGTGTATAGATGGCTACGTGCAGCCTCCCGCTGTGTATAGATGGCTAAATGCGGCCGCCCACTCTGTATAGATGGCTACATGCGGCCTCCTGCTGTGTATAGATGGCTACGTGCGGCATCCTGCTGTGTATAGATGGCTACTTGCGGCCTTCCGCTGTTTATAGATGGCTACTTGCGGCCTCCTGCTTTGTATAGATGGCTATGTGCGGCCTCCAACTGTGTATAGATGGCTACGTACGGCCTTCTGCTGTTTATAGATGGGTATGTGCGGCCTCCTGCTGTGTATAGATGGCTACATGCGGACTCCTGCTGTGTATAGATGGCTATGTGGTGCCTCCTGCTGTGTCTAGATGGCTACGTGCGGCCTCCTGCTGTATATAGTTGGCTACGTGCGGCCTCCCGCTGTGTATAGATGTCTACTTGTGGCCTCCTGCTGTATACAGATGGCTACTTGCGGCCTCCCGCTGTGTATAGATGGCTACATGCGGCCTCCTGCTGTGTATAGATGGCTACGTGCGGCCTCCTGCTGTGTATAGATGGCTACTTGCGGCCTTCCGCTGTTTATAGATGGCTACTTGCGGCCTCCTGCTTTGTATAGATGGCTATGTGCGGCCTCCAACTGTGTATAGATGGCTACGTACGGCCTTCTGCTGTTTATAGATGGATATGTGCGGCCTCCTGCTGTGTATAGATGGCTACATGCGGCCTCCTGCTGTGTATAGATGGCTATGTGGTGCCTCCTGCTGTGTCTAGATGGCTACGTGCGGCCTCCTGCTGTATATAGTTGGCTACGTGCGGCCTCCTGCTTTGTATAGATGGCTATGTGCGGCCTCCAGCTGTGTATAGATGTCTACGTACGGCCTTCTGCTGTGTATAGATGGCTATGTGTGGCCTCCTGCTGTGTATAGATGGCTACGTGCGGCCTCCTGCTGTGTATAGATGGCTACGTGCGGCCTCCTTCTGTGTATAGATGGCTACGTGCGGCCTCCTGCTGTATATAGTTGACTACGTGCGGTCTCCCGCTGTGTATAGATGTCTACTTGCGGCCTCCTGCTGTATACAGATGGCTACTTGCGGCCTCCTGCTGTATGTAGATGGCTACGTGCGGCCTCCTGCTGTATATAGATAGCTACGTGCGGCCTTCCATTGTATCAGGTGGTCGCAGTCCGGCCTCCCGCTATGTAAAGATGGCTAAGTGCGGCCTCCTGCTGTGTAAGGATGGCTACGCGTGGCCACCCGCCCTGTATAGATGGCGCCGTGCGGCCTTCTGCTGTGTATAGACGGCTACTTATTGCCTCCCGTGGTATAGATATGGCTACATGCGGCCTCCCGCTGTGTATAGATGGCTATGTTCCGCCTCTCGCTGTGTATAGATGGATACGTGCGGCCTCCCGCTGTGTATAGATGGCTACATGTGGCCTCCTGCTGTGTATAGATGGCTATGTGTGGCCTCCATCTGTGTATTGATGGCTACGTACGGCATTCTGCTGTGTATAGATGGCTTCGTGCGGCCTCCTGCTGTGTATAGATGGCTACGTGCGGCCTACTGCTGTGTATAGATGGCTATGTGCGGCCTCCTGCTGTATATAGTTGGCTACGTGCGGCCTCCCGCTGTGTATAGTTGGCTACTTGCGGCCTCCTGCTGTCTGTAGATGGCTACGTGCGGCCTCCTGCTGTATATAGATAGCTACGTGCGGCCTCCTGCTGTATATAGATGGCTACGTACGGCCTCCCGCTGTGTATAGGTGTCTATGTGTGGCCTTCCGTTGTATCTGGGGGGCACCGTCCGGGTTCCCGCTATGTTTAGATGGCTACGTGGGGCCTCCCACTGTGTAAAGATGGCTACGAGTGGCCTCCCACTGTGAGTAGATGGCCATGTGCGGCCTCCTGCTGTGTATAGATGGCGCTTTGCGGCCTCCCGCTGTGTATAGATGGCGCCGTGCTGCCTCCCGCTGTGTATAGATGGCTACGTGCGGACTCCTGCTGTGTGTAAATGACTACATGCGGCGTCCCGCTGTGTATAGCTGGCTGCATGCGGCCTCCAGCTGTGTATAGATAGCTACGTGCGGCCTCCTGATGTATATAGATGTCTACGTGTGGCCTTCCTTTGTATCTGGGGTGCGTCGTCCGGCCTCCTGCTACGTAAAGATGGCTACGTGTGGCCTCCCACTGTGTATAGATGGCTATGTGCGGCAACTCGCCCTGTATAGATGGCGCCGTGCGGCCTTCTGCGGTGTATAGATGGCTACATATGGCCTCCAGCTGTGTATAGATGGCTTCGTGTGGCCTCTCGCTGTGTATAGATAGCTATGTGCGGCCTCCCGCTGTGTATAGATGGCTACATGCGGCCTCCTACTGTGTATGGATGGCTACATGTGGCCTCCTGCTGTGTATAGATGGCTACGTGCAGCCTTCCGCTGTTTATAGATGGATACTTGCGGCCTCCTGCTATGTATAGATGGCTATGTGTGGCCTCCTGCTGTGTATAGATGGCTACATACGGCCTCCCGCTGTGTATAAATAGCTACATGCGGCCTCCTGCTGTATATAGATTTCTACGTGCGGCCTTCTACTGTGTATAGATGGCTACGTGCGGCCTCTGGCTGTGTAAAAATGGCTACTTGCGGCTTCCTGCTGTGTATAGATGGCTATGTGCGGCCTCCTGCTGTGTCTAGCTGCCTACACGCGGCCCCCGCCGTGTATAGATGGCTCCTTGCGTCCTCCTGCTGTGTATAGATGGCTACTTGCGGCCTCCTGCTGTGTATAGATGGCGCCGTGTGGCCTCCCACTGTGTATAGATGGCTACGTGCGGCCTCCCGCTGTGTATATATGGGTACGTGCGGCCTCCCGCTTTGTACAGATGGCTACGTGCGGCCTCCTGCTGTGTATAGATGCTACAAGTGGCCTTCCGCCGTGTATAGATGGCTACTTGCGGCCTCCCGCTGTGTATAGATGGCTACTCGCAGCCACCCGCCCTTTATAGATGGTGCCGTGTGGCCTTCTGCTGTGTATAGATGGCTACATGCGGCCTCCCGCTGTGCATAGATGGCTACGTGCGGCCTACCGCTGCGTATAGATGGCTACGTGCGGCCTCCCACTGTGTATAGATGGCTACGTGCGGCCTCCCGCTGTGCATAGATGGCTATGTGCGGCCTACCGCTGCGTATAGATGGCTACATGTGGCCTCCTGCTGTGTATAGATGGCTACGTGCGGCCTCCTGCTGTGTATAGATAGGTACTTGCGGCCTCCTGCTGTCTATAGATGGCTACTTGCGGCCTCCTCCTGTGTATAGATGGCTATGTGCGGCCTCCAGCTGTGTATAGATGGCTGCGTACGGCCTTCTGCTTTGTATAGATGGCTATGTGCGGCCTCCTGCTGTGTTTACATGGCTACGTGTGGCCTCCTGCTGTGTATAGATGGCTATGTGGGGCCTCCTGCTGTGTATAGATGGCTACGTGCGGCCTCCTGCTGTATATACACTGTGTTCCAAATTATTATGCAAATAATATTTTCTCAGATTTTCCCAAATTACCTATATGAATTGCAGTTATTGTAATTTTCCAGTCAAGTAACTATTAGAGTACAATTGAAAGGTTTTTGTACAAACTGCCTATTATAAAAGTATATTTTTGCTGCACATAACACATCTGCATCTCTGGCTGTTATGGGCATAAAAGGGGACAAACTTATGGTGTGGCCCCCATGCTCCCCTGACCTCAACCCCATTGAGAACCTCTGGAGCATCATCAAAAGGAGTGTCTATGATGGCTGGAGGCAGTTCACATCTAAGCAACAGCTCTGGGAGGGTATTCTGTCCTCATGCAAAACAATTATAGCAGAAACCATCCAAAACCTGACAAATTCAATGGACGAGAGAGTTCAAAAGCTCCTTTCGAACAAGGGGTCCTATGTGCAAATGTAACATCACCTAGAATAAAGTTTTGGGTTGAAAACTGTTTGATTTCAGTTTGTAATAACCTGCTAATGCTTATAATTTCAAAAATGACCATTTTTTTGTTCTTTATTAAAATGAAAAGGTTGAAAACTCTGCTGTGCATAATAATTTGGAACATGCATTTTGAGTGCAGTTTGAGTTTTTTATTTTTTTTAAAATATACTGTTATCATAGGCAGCTTGTACAAAAACCTTTCAATTGTACTCTAAAAGTTATTTGACTAGAAAATTACAATGACTGCAATTCATATAGGTAATTTGGGAAAATCTGAGAAAATATTATTTGCATAATAATTTGGAACACAGTGTAGTTGGCTACGTGCGGCCTCCTGCTGTGTATAGATGGCTATGTGCGGCCTCCAGCTGTGTATAGATGGCTATGTACGGCCTTCTGCTGTGCATAGATGGCTATGTGCGGCCTCCTGCTGTGTATAGATGGCTACGTGCGGCCTCCTGCTGTGTATAGATGTCTACGTGCGGCCTCCTTCTGTATATAGATGGCTACTTGCGGCCTCCTGCTGTATGTAGATGGCTACGTGCGGCCTCCTGCTGTATGTAGATGGCTACGTGCGGCCTCCCGCTGTGTATAGATGTCTACGTGCGGCCTCCTGCTGTATATGTATAGCTACGTGCGGCGTTCCATTGTATCGGGTGGACGCTGTCCGGCCTCCCGCTATGTAAAGATGGCTAAGTGCGGCGTCCTGCTGTGTAAAGATAGCTACATGCGGCCACCCGCCCTTTATAGATGGCGCCGTGCGGCCTTCTGCTGTGTATAGATGGCTTCATATTGCATCCCGCTGTGTATAGATGGCTACGTACGGCCTCCCGCTGTGTATAGATGGCTAAGTGCCGCCTCTCACTGTGTATAGATGGATACGTGCGGCCTTCTGCTGTGTATAGATGGCTATGTGTAGCCTCCTGCTGTGTATAGATGGCTACATGTGGCCTCCTGCTGTGTATAGATGGCTATGTGAGGCCTCCTGCTGTGTATAGATGGCTACGTGCGGCCTCCCGCTATCTATAGATGGATACTTGCGGCCTCCTGCTGTGTATTGATGGCTATGTGTGGCCTCCAGCTGTGTATAGATGGCTACGTACGGCATTCTGCTGTGTATAGATGGCTTAGTGCGGCCTCCTGCTGTGTATAGATGGCTGCGTGCGGCCTCCTGCTGTGTATAGATGAGTTTGTGCAGCCTCCTGCTGTATATAGTTGGCTACGTGTGGCCTCCCGCTGTGTATAGATGGCTACGTGTGGCCTCCTGCTGTCTGTAGATGGCTATGTGCGGCCTCCTGCTGTTTGTAGATGACTCCTTGGGGCCTCCTCCTGTATATAGATGGCTACTTGTGGCCTCCTGCTGTGTATAGATGGCGCCGTGCGGCCTCCCACTGTGTATAGATGGCTACGTGCGGCCTCCCGCTGTGTATAGATGGGTACGTGCGGCCTCCCGCTTTGTACAGATGGCTACGTGCGGCCTCCTGCTGTTTATATATGCTACATGTAGCCTTCCGCCGTGTAAAGATGGCTACATGCGGCCTCCTGCTGTGTATAGATGGCCACTCGCAGCCCCCCGCCCTGTATAGATGGCGCCGTGTGGCCTTCTGCTGTGTATACATGGCTACGTGCTGACTCCCGCTGTGTATAGATGGCTTCGTGCGGCCTCCCGCTGTGTATAGATGGGTACATGCGGCCTCCTGCTGTGTATAGATGGCTACGTGCGGCCTCCTGCTGTGTATAGATGGTTACTTGCGGCCTCCCACTGTCTATAGATGGCTACTTGCGGTCTCCTGCTGTGCATAGATGGCTAGGTGCGGCCTCCAGCTGTGTTTAGATGGCTACGTATGGCCTTCTGCTGTGTACAGATGGCTATGTGCGGCCTCCTGCTGTGTATAGATGGCTACGTGCGACCTCCTTCTGTATATAGTTGGCTACGTGCGGCCTGCCGCTGTGTATAGATGTCTCCTTGCGGCCTCCTGCTGTAAATAGATTGCTACGTGCGGCCTCCTGCTGTATGTAGATGGCTATGTGCGGCCTCCCGCTGTGTATAAATGTCTACGTGCGGCCTCCTGCTGTATATAGATAGCTATGTGCGGCCTCCTGCTGTATATAGATGGCTGCGTCCGGCCTCCCGCTATGTATAGATGGCTACATGCGGCCTCCTGCTGTGTATAGATGGCTATGTGCGGCCTTCTGCTATGTGCAGATGACTACTTGCGGCCTCCCGCTGTGTATAGATGGCTACTTGCGGCCTCTTGCCGTGTATAGATGGCTATATGAGTCCTCCTGCTGTGTATACATGGCTGCGTACGGCTTCCCGCTGTATATAGATTGCTACGTGTGGCCTCCTGCTGTGTATAGATGGCTACGTGCGGCCTCCTGCTGTGTATAGATGGCTACGTGTGGCCTCCTTCTGTGTATAGATGGCTACGTACGGCCTCCCGCTGTGCATAGATGTCTATGTGTGGCCTCCCGCTGTATATAGATGACTACGTGCGGCCTCCTGCTGTATATAGATGGCTAAGTGCGACCTCCTGCTGTGTATAGATGTCTATGTGCGGTCTCCTGCTGTTTATAGATGGCTACGTGCGGTCTCCTGCTGTATAAAGATGGCTATGTGCGACCTTCCGCTATGCATAGATGTCTACGTGCGACCTTCTGCTGTACCTGGGGGGCACCGTCCGGCCTCCCGTTATGGCTACGTGCGGCCTCCCACTGTGTATAGATGGCTACGTGAGGCATCACACTGTGTTTAGATGGCTATGTGCGGCCTCCTGCTGTGTATAGATGGAGCCGTGCGGCCTCCCACTGTGTATAGATGGCGCCGTATTGTCTCCTGCTGTTTATAGATGGCTATGTGCAGCCTCCCGCTGTGTATAGATAGCTATGTGCGGACTCCTGCTGTGTATTATTGGCAACGTGCGGCCTCCCGCTATGTATGGATGGCACTGTGCAGCATCCCACTGTGCATAGATTGCTACATGCGGCCTCCTGCTGTGTATGGATGGCTAAGTGCGGCCTCCCTCTGTGTATAGATGGCTACGTGCGGCCTCCTGCTGTGTATAGATGGCGCCGTGCGGCCTCCTTCTGTTAATAGATGGCTACATGCGGCCTACTGCTGTGTATAGATGGCTACGCGCGGCATGCTGCTGTGTATAAATGGCTACGTGCGCCCTCCTGCTGTGTATAGATGGCTACATTCGGCCTACTGCTGTCTATAGATGGCTACTTGCGGCCTCCTGCTGTATATAGATTGCTATGTGCAGCCTCCTGCTGTGTATAGGTTGCAACGTGCGGCCTCCTGCTGTGTAGAGATGGCTACGTGCGGCCTCCAGCTGTGTACAGATTGCTACGTATGGCGTTCTGCTGTGCATAGATGGCTATGTGCGGCCTCCTGCTGTGTCTAGATGGCTACGTGCGGCCTCCTGCTGTGTATATATGGCTATGTGCGGCCTCCTACTGTGTATAGATCGCTACATACGGCTTACGGCTGTAAATAGATGGCTACGTGCAGCCAAATGCTGTGTATAGTTGGCTACGTGCAGCCTCCTGCTGTGTGTAGATGGCAACATGCGGTCTCCTGCTGTGTACAGATGGCTTCATGCGGCCTCCTGCTGTATGTAGATGGCTACGTGCGGCCTCCCGTTGTGTATAGATGTCTACGTACGGCCTCCCGCTGTATATAGATGGCTACTTGCGGCCTCCTGCTGTATATACAAGGCTAAGTGCGGCCTCCTGCTGTGTATAGATATCTATGTGCGGCCTCCTGCTGTTTATAGATGGCTACGTGCGGCCACCTGCTGTGCATGGATGGCTACGTGCGGCCTCCCGCTGTGTATAGATGGCTACGTGCGGCCTCCTGCTGTGTATAGATGGCGCTGTGCGGTCTCCCGCTGTGTATAGATGGCGCCCTGCAGCCTCCTTCTGTAAATAGATGGCTACATGCAGCCTGCTCCTGTGTATAGATGGCTACAAACGGCCTCCTGCTGTGTATAGATGGCTACGTGCAGCCTCCTGCTGTGTACAGATGGCTACATGCGGCCTAGTGCTGTGTATAGATGGCTACTTGCGGCCTCCTGCTGTGTATAGATGGCTATGTGCCGCCTCCTTCTGTGTAGATGGCTACGTGCGGCCTCCTGCTGTGTATAGATGGCTACATGCGGCCTCCTGCTGTATAGAGTTGGCTACGTGCGGCCTCCCGCTGTGTATAGATGTCTACGTGCGGCCTCCTGCTGCATATAGATGGCTACTTGCGGCCTCCTGCTGTATGTAGATGGCTACGTGCGGCATCCCGCTGTGTATAGATGTCTACGTGCGGCCTCCTGCTGTATATGTATAGCTACGTGCGGCGTTCCATTGTATCGGGTGGACGCTGTCCGGCCTCCCGCTATGTAAAGATGGCTAAGTGCGGCGTCCTGCTGTGTAAAGATAGCTACATGCGGCCACCCGCCCTTTATAGATGGCGCCGTGCGGCCTTCTGCTGTGTATAGATGGCTTCATATTGCATCCCGCTGTGTATAGATGGCTACGTACGGCCTCCCGCTGTGTATAGATGGCTAAGTGCCGCCTCTCACTGTGTATAGATGGATACGTGCAGCCTTCTGCTGTGTATAGATGGCTATGTGTGGCCTCCTGCTGTGTATAGATGGCTACATGTGGCCTCCTGCTGTGTATAGATGGCTATGTGAGGCCTCCTGCCTTGTATAGATGGCTACGTGCGGCCACCCGCTATCTATAGATGGATACTTGCGGCCTCCTGCTGTGTATTGATGGCTATGTGTGGCCTCCAGCTGTGTATAGATGGCTACGTACGGCATTCTGCTGTGCATAGATGGCTTATTGCGGCCTCCTGCTGTGTATAGATGGCTGCGTGCGGCCTCCTGCTGTGTATAGATGAGTTTGTGCAGCCTCCTGCTGTATATATTTGGCTACGTGTGGCCTCCCGCTGTGTATAGATGGCTACGTGTGGCCTCCTGCTGTCTGTAGATGGCTATGTGCGGCCTCCTGCTGTTTGTAGATGACTCCTTGGGGCCTCCTCCTGTATATAGATGGCTACTTGTGGCCTCCTGCTGTGTATAGATGGCGCCGTGCGGCCTCCCACTGTGTATAGATGGCTACGTGCGGCCTCCCGCTGTGTATAGATGGTACGTGTGGCCTCCCGCTTTGTACAGATGGCTACGTGCGGCCTCCTGCTGTTTATATATGCTACATGTAGCCTTCCGCCGTGTAAAGATGGCTACATGCGGCCTCCTGCTGTGTATAGATGGCCACTCGCAGCCCCCCGCCCTGTATAGATGGCGCCGTGTGGCCTTCTGCTGTGTATACATGGCTACGTGCGGCCTCCCACTGTGTATAGATGGCTACGTGCTGACTCCTGCTGTGTATAGATGGCTTCGTGCGGCCTCCTGCTGTGTATAGATGGGTACATGCGGCCTCCTGCTGTGTATAGATGGCTACGTGCGGCCTCCTGCTGTGTATAGATGGTTACTTGCGGCCTCCCGCTGTCTATAGATGGCTACTTGCGGTCTCCTGCTGTGCATAGATGGCTAGGTGCGGCCTCCAGCTGTGTTTAGAAGGCTACGTATGGCCTTCTGCTGTGTATAGATGGCTATGTGCGGCCTCCTGCTGTGTATAGATGGCTACGTGCGGCCTCCTTCTGTATATAGTTGGCTACGTGCGGCCTCCCGCTGTGTATAAATGTCTCCTTGCGGCCTCCTGCTGTAAATAGATTGCTACGTGCGGCCTCCTGCTGTATGTAGATGGCTATGTGCGGCCTCCCGCTGTGTATAAATGTCTACGTGCGGCCTCCTGCTGTATATAGATAGCTACGTGCGGCCTCCTGCTGTATATAGATGGCTGCGTCCGGCCTCCCGCTATGTATAGATGGCTACATGCGGCCTCCTGCTGTGTATAGATGGCTATGTGCGGCCTTCTGCTGTGTGCAGATGACTACTTGCGGCCTCCCGCTGTGTATAGATGGCTACTTGCGGCCTCTTGCCGTGTATAGATGGCTATATGAGTCCTCCTGCTGTGTATAGATGGCTGCGTACGGCTTCCCGCTGTATATAGATTGCTACGTGTGGCCTCCTGCTGTGTATAGATGGCTACGTGCGGCCTCCTGCTGTGTATAGATGGCTACGTGTGGCCTCCTTCTGTGTATAGATGGCTACGTACGGCCTCCCGCTGTGCATAGATGTCTATGTGTGGCCTCCCGCTGTATATAGATGACTACGTGCGGCCTCCTGCTGTATATAGATGGCTAAGTGCGACCTCCTGCTGTGTATAGATGTCTATGTGCGGTCTCCTGCTGTTTATAGATGGCTACGTGCGGCCTCCTGCTGTATAAAGATGGCTATGTGCGACCTCCCGCTATGCATAGATGTCTACGTGCGACCTTCTGCTGTACCTGGGGGGCACCGTCCGGCCTCCCGTTATGTATAGATGGCTACGTGCGGCCTCCCACTGTGTATAGATGGCTACGTGAGGCATCACACTGTGTTTAGATGGCTATGTGCGGCCTCATGCTGTGTATAGATGGAGCCGTGCGGCCTCCCACTGTGTATAGATGGCGCCGTATTGTCTCCTGCTGTTTATAGATGGCTATGTGCAGCCTCCCGCTGTGTATAGATAGCTATGTGTGGACTCCTGCTGTGTATTATTGGCAACGTGCGGCCTCCCGCTATGTATGGATGGCACTGTGCAGCATCCCACTGTGCATAGATTGCTACATGCGGCCTCCTGCTGTGTATGGATGGCTAAGTGCGGCCTCCCGCTGTGTATAGATGGCTACGTGCGGCCTCCTGCTGTGTATAGATGGCGCCGTGCGGCCTCCTTCTGTTAATAGATGGCTACATGCGGCCTACTGCTGAGTATAGATGGCTACGCGCGGCATGCTGCTGTGTATAAATGGCTACGTGCGGCCTCCTGCTGTGTATAGATGGCTACATTCGGCCCACTGCTGTGTATAGATGGCTACTTGCGGCCTCCTGCTGTATATAGATTGCTATGTGCAGCCTCCTGCTGTGTATAGGTTGCAACGTGCGGCCTCCTGCTGTGTAGAGATGGCTACGTGCGGCCTCCAGCTGTGTACAGATTGCTACGTATGGCGTTCTGCTGTGCATAGATGGCTATGTGCGGCCTCCTGCTGTGTCTAGATGGCTACGTGCGGCCTCCTGCTGTGTATATATGGCTATGTGCGGCCTCCTACTGTGTATAGATCGCTACATACGGCTTACGGCTGTAAATAGATGGCTACGTGCAGCCAAATGCTGTGTATAGTTGGCTACGTGCAGCCTCCTGCTGTGTGTAGATGGCAACATGCGGCCTCCTGCTGTGTACAGATGGCTTCATGCGGCCTCCTGCTGTATATAGATGGCTACGTGCGGCCTCCCGTTGTGTATAGATGTCTACGTACGGCCTCCCGCTGTATATAGATGGCTACTTGCGGCCTCCTGCTGTATATACAAGGCTAAGTGCGGCCTCCTGCTGTGTATAGATATCTATGTGCGGCCTCCTGCTGTTTATAGATGGCTACGTGTGGCCTCCTGCTGTGCATGGATGGCTACGTGCGGCCTCCCGCTGTGTATAGATGGCTACGTGCGGCCTCCTGCTGTGTATAGATGGCGCCGTGCGGTCTCCCACTGTGTATAGATGGCGCCCTGCAGCCTCCTTCTGTAAATAGATGGCTACATGCAGCCTGCTCCTGTGTATAGATGGCTACAAACGGCCTCCTGCTGTGTATAGATGGCTACGTGCGGCCTCCTGCTGTGTACAGATGGCTACATGCGGCCTAGTGCTGTGTATATATGGCTACTTGCGGCCTCCTGCTGTGTACAGATGGCTATGTGCCGCCTCCTGCTGTGTATAGGTTGCTATGTGCTGCCTCCCGCTGTCTATAGATGGATACTTGCAGCCTCCTGATGTGTATAGATGGCTACATGCAGCCTTCTGCTGTGTATAGATGACTACATGTGGCCTCCTGCTGTATATAGATGGTTTCGTGCGGCCTCCCGCTGTGTATATATGGCTACGTGCGGCCTCCTGCTGTGTATAGATGGCTATGGGCGGCCTCCTGCTGTGAATATATGGCTACGTGCGGCCCCCCGCCGTGTATGGATGGCTCCTTGCGGCCTCCTACTGTATATAGATGGCTACTTGCGGCCTCCTGCTGTGCATAGATGCGCTGTGCGGCCTCCCGCTGTGTATAGATGGCTATGTGCGGCCTCCTGCTGTATGTAGATAGCTATGTGTGGCTTCCCGCTGTGTCTAGATGGCTACGTGCGCCCCCCGCCATGTATAGATGGCTCCTTGCGGCCTACTGCTGTATATAGATGGCTACTTCAGGCCTCCTACTGTGTATAGATGGCTCTGTGTGGCCTCCCGCTGTGTATAGATGTCTATGTGCGGTCTCCTGCTGTATATATATGGCTACGTGCGGCCTCCTGCTGTATGTAGATGGCTACGTGCGGACTCCCACTGTGTATAGATGTCTACTTGCGGCCTCCTGCTGTGTATGGATAGCTACGTGCCGCCTCCTGCTGTATATAGATGGCAACATGCGGCCTCCCGCTGAGTATAGATGTAGACATGCGGCCTTTCTTTGTATCTGGTGGATGCCGTCTGGCCTCCCACTTTGTAAAAATGGCTACGCGCGGCCTACTGTGTATAGATGGCTACGCGCGGCCACCTGCCCTGTATAGATGACGCCGTGCGACCTTCTGCTGTGTATAGATGGCT
This sequence comes from Phyllobates terribilis, assembly GCF_046119375.1. Classification (NCBI taxonomy): domain Eukaryota; kingdom Metazoa; phylum Chordata; class Amphibia; order Anura; family Dendrobatidae; genus Phyllobates; species Phyllobates terribilis. The sequence goes on along the minus strand of NW_027362762.1, from coordinate 118,882,414 downwards.
ACGTGCGGCCTCCCGCTGGGTATAGATGGCTATGTACGGCCTCTCGCTGTGAATAGATGGCTATGTGCGGCCTCCTGCTGTATATAGTTGGCTACGTGCGGCCTCCCGCTGGGTATAGTTGGCTACTTGCGGCCTCCTGCTGTGTATAATTGGCTACGTGCGGCCTCCTGCTGTATATAGATAGCTACGTGCGGCCTCCTGCTGTATATAGATGGCTACGTACGGCCTCCCGCTGTGTATAGGTGTCTATGTGTGGCCTTCCGTTGTATCTGGGGGGCACCGTCCGGGGTTCCCGCTATGTTTAGATGGCTACGTGGGGCCTCCCACTGTGTAAAGATGGCTACGAGTGGCCTCCCACTGTGAGTAGATGGCCATGTGCGGCCTCCTGCTGTGTATAGATGGCGCTTTGCGGCCTCCCGCTGTGTATAGATGGCGCCGTGCTGCCTCCCGCTGTGTATAGATGGCTACGTGCGGACTCCTGCTGTGTGTAAATGACTACATGCGGCGTCCCGCTGTGTATAGCTGGCTGCATGCGGCCTCCAGCTGTGTATAGATAGCTACGTGCGGCCTCCTGATGTATATAGATGTCTACGTGTGGCCTTCCTTTGTATCTGGGGTGCGTCGTCCGGCCTCCTGCTACGTAAAGATGGCTACGTGTGGGCTCCCACTGTGTATAGATGGCTATGTGCGGCAACTCGCCCTGTATAGATGGCGCCGTGCGGCCTTCTGCGGTGTATAGATGGCTACATATGGCCTCCAGCTGTGTATAGATGGCTTCGTGTGGCCTCTCGCTGTGTATAGATAGCTATGTGCGGCCTCCCGCTGTGTATAGATGGCTACATGCGGCCTCCTACTGTGTATGGATGGCTACATGTGGCCTCCTGCTGTGTATAGATGGCTACGTGCAGCCTTCCGCTGTTTATAGATGGATACTTGCGGCCTCCTGCTATGTATAGATGGCTATGTGTGGCCTCCATCTGTGTATAGATGGCTACGTACGGCCTACTGCTGTGTATAGATGGCTATGTGTGGCCTCCTGCTGTGTATAGATGGCTACATACGGCCTCCCGCTGTGTATAAATAGCTACATGCGGCCTCCTGCTGTATATAGATTTCTACGTGCGGCCTTCTACTGTGTATAGATGGCTACGTGCGGCCTCTGGCTGTGTAAAAATGGCTACTTGCGGCTTCCTGCTGTGTATGGATGGCTATGTGCGGCCTCCTGCTGTGTCTAGCTGCCTACACGCGGCCCCCCGCCGTGTATAGATGGCTCCTTGCGTCCTCCTGCTGTGTATAGATGGCTACTTGCGGCCTCCTGCTGTGTATAGATGGCGCCGTGTGGCCTCCCACTGTGTATAGATGGCTACGTGCGGCCTCCCGCTGTGTATATATGGGTACGTGCGGCCTCCCGCTTTGTACAGATGGCTACGTGCGGCCTCCTGCTGTGTATAGATGCTACAAGTGGCCTTCCGCCGTGTATAGATGGCTACTTGCGGCCTCCCGCTGTGTATAGATGGCTACTCGCAGCCACCCGCCCTTTATAGATGGTGCCGTGTGGCCTTCTGCTGTGTATAGATGGCTACATGTGGCCTCCCGCTGTGCATAGATGGCTACGTGCGGCCTACCGCTGCGTATAGATGGCTACCTGCGGCCTCCCACTGTGTATAGATGGCTACGTGCGGCCTCCCGCTGTGCATAGATGGCTACGTGCGGCCTACCGCTGCGTATAGATGGCTACATGTGGCCTCCTGCTGTGTATAGATGGCTACGTGCGGCCTCCTGCTGTGTATAGATAGGTACTTGCGGCCTCCTGCTGTCTATAGATGGCTACTTGCGGCCTCCTCCTGTGTATAGATGGCTATGTGCGGCCTCCAGCTGTGTATAGATGGCTGCGTACGGCCTTCTGCTTTGTATAGATGGCTATGTGCGGCCTCCTGCTGTGTTTAGATGGCTACGTGCGGCCTCCTGCTGTGTATAGATGGCTATGTGGGGCCTCCTGCTGTGTATAGATGGCTACGTGCGGCCTCCTGCTGTATATACACTGTGTTCCAAATTATTATGCAAATAATATTTTCTCAGATTTTCCCAAATTACCTATATGAATTGCAGTTATTGTAATTTTCCAGTCAAGTAACTATTAGAGTACAATTGAAAGGTTTTTGTACAAACTGCCTATTATAAAAGTATATTTTTGCTGCACATAACACATCTGCATCTCTGGCTGCTATGGGCATAAAAGGGGACAAACTTATGGTGTGGCCCCCATGCTCCCCTGACCTCAACCCCATTGAGAACCTCTGGAGCATCATCAAAAGGAGTGTCTATGATGGCTGGAGGCAGTTCACATCTAAGCAACAGCTCTGGGAGGGTATTCTGTCCTCATGCAAAACAATTATAGCAGAAACCATCCAAAACCTGACAAATTCAATGGACGAGAGAGTTCAAAAGCTCCTTTCGAACAAGGGGTCCTATGTGCAAATGTAACATCACCTAGAATAAAGTTTTGGGTTGAAAACTGTTTGATTTCAGTTTGTAATAACCTGCTAATGCTTATAATTTCAAAAATGACCATTTTTTTGTTCTTTATTAAAATGAAAAGGTTGAAAACTCTGCTGTGCATAATAATTTGGAACATGCATTTTGAGTGCAGTTTGAGTTTTTTATTTTTTTTAAAATATACTGTTATCATAGGCAGCTTGTACAAAAACCTTTCAATTGTACTCTAAAAGTTATTTGACTAGAAAATTACAATGACTGCAATTCATATAGGTAATTTGGGAAAATCTGAGAAAATATTATTTGCATAATAATTTGGAACACAGTGTAGTTGGCTACGTGCGGCCTCCTGCTGTGTATAGATGGCTATGTGCGGCCTCCAGCTGTGTATAGATGGCTATGTACGGCCTTCTGCTGTGCATAGATGGCTATGTGCGGCCTCCTGCTGTGTATAGATGGCTACGTGCGGCCTCTTGCTGTGTATAGATGGCTATGTGCGGCCTCCTGCTGTGTATAGATGGCTACATGCGGCCTCCTGTTGTATAGAGTTGTCTACATGCGGCCTCCCGCTGTGTATAGATGTCTACGTGCGGCCTCCTGCTGTATATAGATGGCTACTTGCGGCCTCCTGCTGTATGTAGATGGCTACGTGCGGCCTCCCGCTGTGTATAGATGTCTACGTGCGGCCTCCTGCTGTATATGTATAGCTACGTGCGGCGTTCCATTGTATCGGGTGGACGCTGTCCAGCCTCCCGCTATGTAAAGATGGCTAAGTGCGGCGTCCTGCTGTGTAAAGATAGCTACATGCGGCCACCCGCCCTTTATAGATGGCGCCGTGCGGCCTTCTGCTGTGTATAGATGGCTTCATATTGCATCCCGCTGTGTATAGATGGCTACGTACGGCCTCCCGCTGTGTATAGATGGCTAAGTGCCGCCTCTCACTGTGTATAGATGGATACGTGCGGCCTTCTGCTGTGTATAGATGGCTATGTGTAGCCTCCTGCTGTGTATAGATGGCTACATGTGGCCTCCTGCTGTGTATAGATGGCTACGTGCGGCCTCCCGCTATCTATAGATGGATACTTGCGGCCTCCTGCTGTGTATTGATGGCTATGTGTGGCCTCCAGCTGTGTATAGATGGCTACGTACGGCATTCTGCTGTGTATAGATGGCTTAGTGCGGCCTCCTGCTGTGTATAGATGGCTGCGTGCGGCCTCCTGCTGTGTATAGATGAGTTTGTGCAGCCTCCTGCTGTATATAGTTGGCTACGTGTGGCCTCCCGCTGTGTATAGATGGCTACGTGTGGCCTCCTGCTGTCTGTAGATGGCTATGTGCGGCCTCCTGCTGTTTGTAGATGACTCCTTGGGGCCTCCTCCTGTATATAGATGGCTACTTGTGGCCTCCTGCTGTGTATAGATGGCGCCGTGCGGCCTCCCACTGTGTATAGATGGCTACGTGCGGCCTCCCGCTGTGTATAGATGGGTGCGTGCGGCCTCCCGCTTTGTACAGATGGCTACGTGCGGCCTCCTGCTGTTTATATATGCTACATGTAGCCTTCCGCCGTGTAAAGATGGCTACATGCGGCCTCCTGCTGTGTATAGATGGCCACTCGCAGCCCCCCGCCCTGTATAGATGGCGCCGTGTGGCCTTCTGCTGTGTATACATGGCTACGTGCTGACTCCCGCTGTGTATAGATGGCTTCGTGCGGCTTCCCGCTGTGTATAGATGGCTACATGCGGCCTCCTGCTGTGTATAGATGGTTACTTGCGGCCTCCCGCTGTCTATAGATGGCTACTTGCGGTCTCCTGCTGTGCATAGATGGCTAGGTGCGGCCTCCAGCTGTGTTTAGATGGCTACGTATGGCCTTCTGCTGTGTATAGATGGCTATGTGCGGCCTCCTGCTGTGTATAGATGGCTACGTGCGACCTCCTTCTGTATATAGTTGGCTACGTGCGGCCTCCCGCTGTGTATAGATGTCTCCTTGCGGCCTCCTGCTGTAAATAGATTGCTACGTGCGGCCTCCTGCTGTATGTAGATGGCTATGTGCGGCCTCCCGCTGTGTATAAATGTCTACGTGCGGCCTCCTGCTGTATATAGATAGCTATGTGCGGCCTCCTGCTGTATATAGATGGCTGCGTCCGGCCTCCCGCTATGTATAGATGGCTACATGCGGCCTCCTGCTGTGTATAGATGGCTATGTGCGGCCTTCTGCTATGTGCAGATGACTACTTGCGGCCTCCCGCTGTGTATAGATGGCTACTTGCGGCCTCTTGCCGTGTATAGATGGCTATATGAGTCCTCCTGCTGTGTATACATGGCTGCGTACGGCTTCCCGCTGTATATAGATTGCTACGTGTGGCCTCCTGCTGTGTATAGATGGCTACGTGCGGCCTCCTGCTGTGTATAGATGGCTACGTGTGGCCTCCTTCTGTGTATAGATGGCTACGTACGGCCTCCCGCTGTGCATAGATGTCTATGTGTGGCCTCCCGCTGTATATAGATGACTACGTGCGGCCTCCTGCTGTATATAGATGGCTAAGTGCGACCTCCTGCTGTGTATAGATGTCTATGTGTGGTCTCCTGCTGTATAAAGATGGCTATGTGCGACCTTCCGCTATGCATAGATGTCTACGTGCGACCTTCTGCTGTACCTGGGGGGCACCGTCCGGCCTCCCGTTATGTATAGATGGCTACGTGCGGCCTCCCACTGTGTATAGATGGCTACGTGAGGCATCACACTGTGTTTAGATGGCTATGTGCGGCCTCCTGCTGTGTATAGATGGAGCCGTGCGGCCTCCCACTGTGTATAGATGGCGCCGTATTGTCTCCTGCTGTTTATAGATGGCTATGTGCAGCCTCCCGCTGTGTATAGATAGCTATGTGCGGACTCCTGCTGTGTATTATTGGCAACGTGCGGCCTCCCGCTATGTATGGATGGCACTGTGCAGCATCCCACTGTGCATAGATTGCTACATGCGGCCTCCTGCTGTGTATGGATGGCTAAGTGCGGCCTCCCGCTGTGTATAGATGGCTACGTGCGGCCTCCTGCTGTGTATAGATGGCGCCGTGCGGCCTCCTTCTGTTAATAGATGGCTACATGCGGCCTACTGCTGTGTATAGATGGCTACGCGCGGCATGCTGCTGTGTATAAATGGCTACGTGCGCCCTCCTGCTGTGTATAGATGGCTACATTCGGCCTACTGCTGTCTATAGATGGCTACTTGCGGCCTCCTGCTGTATATAGATTGCTATGTGCAGCCTCCTGCTGTGTATAGGTTGCAACGTGCGGCCTCCTGCTGTGTAGAGATGGCTACGTGCGGCCTCCAGCTGTGTACAGATTGCTACGTATGGCGTTCTGCTGTGCATAGATGGCTATGTGCGGCCTCCTGCTGTGTCTAGATGGCTACGTGCGGCCTCCTGCTGTGTATATATGGCTATGTGCGGCCTCCTACTGTGTATAGATCGCTACATACGGCTTACGGCTGTAAATAGAAGGCTACGTGCAGCCAAATGCTGTGTATAGTTGGCTACGTGCAGCCTCCTGCTGTGTGTAGATGGCAACATGCGGCCTCCTGCTGTGTACAGATGGCTTCATGCGGCCTCCTGCTGTATGTAGATGGCTACGTGCGGCCTCCCGTTGTGTATAGATGTCTACGTACGGCCTCCCGCTGTATATAGATGGCTACTTGCGGCCTCCTGCTGTATATACAAGGCTAAGTGCGGCCTCCTGCTGTGTATAGACATCTATGTGCGGCCTCCTGCTGTTTATAGATGGCTACGTGCGGCCACCTGCTGTGCATGGATGGCTACGTGCGGCCTCCCGCTGTGTATAGATGGCTACGTGCGGCCTCCTGCTGTGTATAGATGGCGCTGTGCGGTCTCCCGCTGTGTATAGATGGCGCCCTGCAGCCTCCTTCTGTAAATAGATGGCTACATGCAGCCTGCTCCTGTGTATAGATGGCTACAAACGGCCTCCTGCTGTGTATAGATGGCTACGTGCAGCCTCCTGCTGTGCACAGATGGCTACATGCGGCCTAGTGCTGTGTATAGATGGCTACTTGCGGCCTCCTGCTGTGTACAGATGGCTATGTGCCGCCTCCTGCTGTGTAGATGGCTACGTGCGGCCTCCTGCTGTGTATAGATGGCTACATGCGGCCTCCTGCTGTATAGAGTTGGCTACGTGCGGCCTCCCGCTGTGTATAGATGTCTACGTGCGGCCTCCTGCTGCATATAGATGGCTACTTGCGGCCTCCTGCTGTATGTAGATGGCTACGTGCGGCATCCCGCTGTGTATAGATGTCTACGTGCGGCCTCCTGCTGTATATGTATAGCTACGTGCGGCGTTCCATTGTATCGGGTGGACGCTGTCCGGCCTCCCGCTATGTAAAGATGGCTAGTTGCGGCGTCCTGCTGTGTAAAGATAGCTACATGCGGCCACCCGCCCTTTATAGATGGCGCCGTGCGGCCTTCTGCTGTGTATAGATGGCTTCATATTGCATCCCGCTGTGTATAGATGGCTACGTACGGCCTCCCGCTGTGTATAGATGGCTAAGTGCCGCCTCTCACTGTGTATAGATGGATACGTGCGGCCTTCTGCTGTGTATAGATGGCTATGTGTGGCCTCCTGCTGTGTATAGATGGCTACATGTGGCCTCCTGCTGTGTATAGATGGCTATGTGAGGCCTCCTGCCTTGTATAGATGGCTACGTGCGGCCTCCCGCTATCTATAGATGGATACTTGCGGCCTCCTGCTGTGTATTGATGGCTATGTGTGGCCTCCAGCTGTGTATAGATGGCTACGTACGGCATTCTGCTGTGCATAGATGGCTTATTGCGGCCTCCTGCTGTGTATAGATGGCTGCGTGCGGCCTCCTGATGTGTATAGATGAGTTTGTGCAGCCTCCTGCTGTATATAGTTGGCTACGTGTGGCCTCCCGCTGTGTATAGATGGCTACGTGTGGCCTCCTGCTGTCTGTAGATGGCTATGTGCGGCCTCCTGCTGTTTGTAGATGACTCCTTGGGGCCTCCTCCTGTATATAGATGGCTACTTGTGGCCTCCTGCTGTGTATAGATGGCGCCGTGCGGCCTCCCACTGTGTATAGATGGCTACGTGCGGCCTCCCGCTGTGTATAGATGGTACGTGTGGCCTCCCGCTTTGTACAGATGGCTACGTGCGGCCTCCTGCTGTTTATATATGCTACATGTAGCCTTCCGCCGTGTAAAGATGGCTACATGCGGCCTCCTGCTGTGTATAGATGGCCACTCGCAGCCCCCCGCCCTGTATAGATGGCGCCGTGTGGCCTTCTGCTGTGTATACATGGCTACGTGCGGCCTCCCACTGTGTATAGATGGCTACGTGCTGACTCCCGCTGTGTATAGATGGCTTCGTGCGGCCTCCCGCTGTGTATAGATGGGTACATGCGGCCTCCTGCTGTGTATAGATGGTTACTTGCGGCCTCCCGCTGTCTATAGATGGCTACTTGCGGTCTCCTGCTGTGCATAGATGGCTAGGTGCGGCCTCCAGCTGTGTTTAGAAGGCTACGTATGGCCTTCTGCTGTGTATAGATGGCTATGTGCGGCCTCCTGCTGTGTATAGATGGCTACGTGCGGCCTCCTTCTGTATATAGTTGGCTACGTGCGGCCTCCCGCTGTGTATAAATGTCTCCTTGCGGCCTCCTGCTGTAAATAGATTGCTACGTGCGGCCTCCTGCTGTATGTAGATGGCTATGTGCGGCCTCCCGCTGTGTATAAATGTCTACGTGCGGCCTCCTGCTGTATATAGATAGCTACGTGCGGCCTCCTGCTGTATATAGATGGCTGCGTCCGGCCTCCCGCTATGTATAGATGGCTACATGCGGCCTCCTGCTGTGTATAGATGGCTATGTGCGGCCTTCTGCTGTGTGCAGATGACTACTTGCGGCCTCCCGCTGTGTATAGATGGCTACTTGCGGCCTCTTGCCGTGTATAGATGGCTATATGAGTCCTCCTGCTGTGTATAGATGGCTGCGTACGGCTTCCCGCTGTATATAGATTGCTACGTGTGGCCTCCTGCTGTGTATAGATGGCTACGTGCGGCCTCCTGCTGTGTATAGATGGCTACGTGTGGCCTCCTTCTGTGTATAGATGGCTACGTACGGCCTCCCGCTGTGCATAGATGTCTATGTGTGGCCTCCCGCTGTATATAGATGACTACGTGCGGCCTCCTGCTGTATATAGATGGCTAAGTGCGACCTCCTGCTGTGTATAGATGTCTATGTGCGGTCTCCTGCTGTTTATAGATGGCTACGTGCGGCCTCCTGCTGTATAAAGATGGCTATGTGCGACCTCCCGCTATGCATAGATGTCTACGTGCGACCTTCTGCTGTACCTGGGGGGCACCGTCCGGCCTCCCGTTATGTATAGATGGCTACGTGCGGCCTCCCACTGTGTATAGATGGCTACGTGAGGCATCACACTGTGTTTAGATGGCTATGTGCGGCCTCATGCTGTGTATAGATGGAGCCGTGCGGCCTCCCACTGTGTATAGATGGCGCCGTATTGTCTCCTGCTGTTTATAGATGGCTATGTGCAGCCTCCCGCTGTGTATAGATAGCTATGTGTGGACTCCTGCTGTGTATTATTGGCAACGTGCGGCCTCCCGCTATGTATGGATGGCACTGTGCAGCATCCCACTGTGCATAGATTGCTACATGCGGCCTCCTGCTGTGTATGGATGGCTAAGTGCGGCCTCCCGCTGTGTATAGATGGCTACGTGCGGCCTCCTGCTGTGTATAGATGGCGCCGTGCGGCCTCCTTCTGTTAATAGATGGCTACATGCGGCCTACTGCTGAGTATAGATGGCTACGCGCGGCATGCTGCTGTGTATAAATGGCTACGTGCGGCCTCCTGCTGTGTATAGATGGCTACATTCGGCCCACTGCTGTGTATAGATGGCTACTTGCGGCCTCCTGCTGTATATAGATTGCTATGTGCAGCCTCCTGCTGTGTATAGGTTGCAACGTGCGGCCTCCTGCTGTGTAGAGATGGCTACGTGCGGCCTCCAGCTGTGTACAGATTGCTACGTATGGCGTTCTGCTGTGCATAGATGGCTATGTGCGGCCTCCTGCTGTGTCTAGATGGCTACGTGCGGCCTCCTGCTGTGTATATATGGCTATGTGCGGCCTCCTACTGTGTATAGATCGCTACATACGGCTTACGGCTGTAAATAGATGGCTACGTGCAGCCAAATGCTGTGTATAGTTGGCTACGTGCAGCCTCCTGCTGTGTGTAGATGGCAACATGCGGCCTCCTGCTGTGTACAGATGGCTTCATGCGGCCTCCTGCTGTATATAGATGGCTACGTGCGGCCTCCCGTTGTGTATAGATGTCTACGTACGGCCTCCCGCTGTATATAGATGGCTACTTGCGGCCTCCTGCTGTATATACAAGGCTAAGTGCGGCCTCCTGCTGTGTATAGATATCTATGTGCGGCCTCCTGCTGTTTATAGATGGCTACGTGCGGCCTCCTGCTGTGCATGGATGGCTACGTGCGGCCTCCCGCTGTGTATAGATGGCTACGTGCGGCCTCCTGCTGTGTATAGATGGCGCCGTGCGGTCTCCCACTGTGTATAGATGGCGCCCTGCAGCCTCCTTCTGTAAATAGATGGCTACATGCAGCCTGCTCCTGTGTATAGATGGCTACAAACGGCCTCCTGCTGTGTATAGATGGCTACGTGCGGCCTCCTGCTGTGTACAGATGGCTACATGCGGCCTAGTGCTGTGTATATATGGCTACTTGCGGCCTCCTGCTGTGTACAGATGGCTATGTGCCGCCTCCTGCTGTGTATAGGTTGCTATGTGCTGCCTCCCGCTGTCTATAGATGGATACTTGCAGCCTCCTGATGTGTATAGATGGCTACATGCAGCCTCCTGCTGTGTATAGATGACTACATGTGGCCTCCTGCTGTGTATAGATGGTTTCGTGCGGCCTCCCGCTGTGTATATATGGCTACGTGCGGCCTCCTGCTGTGTATAGATGGCTATGGGCGGCCTCCTGCTGTGAATATATGGCTACGTGCGGCCCCCCGCCGTGTATGGATGGCTCCTTGCGGCCTCCTACTGTATATAGATGGCTACTTGCGGCCTCCTGCTGTGCATAGATGCGCTGTGCGGCCTCCCGCTGTGTATAGATGGCTATGTGCGGCCTCCTGCTGTATGTAGATAGCTATGTGTGGCTTCCCGCTGTGTCTAGATGGCTACGTGCGCCCCCCGCCATGTATAGATGGCTCCTTGCGGCCTACTGCTGTATATAGATGGCTACTTCAGGCCTCCTACTGTGTATAGATGGCTCTGTGTGGCCTCCCGCTGTGTATAGATGTCTATGTGTGGTCTCCTGCTGTATATATATGGCTACGTGCGGCCTCCTGCTGTATGTAGATGGCTACGTGCGGACTCCCACTGTGTATAGATGTCTACTTGCGGCCTCCTGCTGTGTATGGATAGCTACGTGCCGCCTCCTGCTGTATATAGATGGCAACATGCGGCCTCCCGCTGAGTATAGATGTAGACATGCGGCCTTTCTTTGTATCTGGTGGATGCCGTCTGGCCTCCCACTTTGTAAAAATGGCTACGCGCGGCCTACTGTGTATAGATGGCTACGCGCGGCCACCTGCCCTGTATAGATGACGCCGTGCGACCTTCTGCTGTGTATAGATGGCTACGTGCGGCCTCCCGCTGGGTATAGATGGCTATGTACGGCCTCTCGCTGTGAATAGATGGCTATGTGCGGCCTCCTGCTGTATATAGTTGGCTACGTGCGGCCTCCCGCTGGGTATAGTTGGCTACTTGCGGCCTCCTGCTGTGTATAAATGGCTACGTGCGGCCTCCTGCTGTATATAGATAGCTACGTGCGGCCTCCTGCTGTATATAGATGGCTACGTACGGCCTCCCGCTGTGTATAGGTGTCTATGTGTGGCCTTCCGTTGTATCTGGGGGGCACCGTCCGGGTTCCCGCTATGTTTAGATGGCTACGTGGGGCCTCCCACTGTGTAAAGATGGCTACGAGTGGCCTCCCACTGTGAGTAGATGGCCATGTGCGGCCTCCTGCTGTGTATAGATGGCGCTTTGCGGCCTCCCGCTGTGTATAGATGGCGCCGTGCTGCCTCCCGCTGTGTATAGATGGCTACGTGCGGACTCCTGCTGTGTGTAAATGACTACATGCGGCGTCCCGCTGTGTATAGCTGGCTGCATGCGGCCTCCAGCTGTGTATAGATAGCTACGTGCGGCCTCCTGATGTATATAGATGTCTACGTGTGGCCTTCCTTTGTATCTGGGGTGCGTCGTCCGGCCTCCTGCTACGTAAAGATGGCTACGTGTGGCCTCCCACTGTGTATAGATGGCTGTGCGGCAACTCGCCCTGTATAGATGGCGCCGTGCTGCCTTCTGCGGTGTATAGATGGCTACATATGGCCTCCAGCTGTGTATAGATGGCTTCGTGTGGCCTCTCGCTGTGTATAGATAGCTATGTGCGGCCTCCCGCTGTGTATAGATGGCTACATGCGGCCTCCTACTGTGTATGGATGGCTACATGTAGCCTCCTGCTGTGTATAGATGGCTACGTGCAGCCTTCCGCTGTTTATAGATGGATACTTGCGGCCTCCTGCTATGTATAGATGGCTATGTCTGGCCTCCATCTGTGTATAGATGGCTACGTACGGCCTACTGCTGTGTATAGATGGCTATGTGTGGCCTCCTGCTGTGTATAGATGGCTACATACGGCCTCCCGCTGTGTATAAATAGCTACATGCGGCCTCCTGCTGTATATAGATTTCTACGTGCGGCCTTCTACTGTGTATAGATGGCTACGTGCGGCCTCTGGCTGTGTAAAAATGGCTACTTGCGGCTTCCTGCTGTGTATGGATGGCTATGTGCGGCCTCCTGCTGTGTCTAGCTGCCTACACGCGGCCCCCCGCCGTGTATAGATGGCTCCTTGCGTCCTCCTGCTGTGTATAGATGGCTACTTGCGGCCTCCTGCTGTGTATAGATGGCGCCGTGTGGCCTCCCACTGTGTATAGATGGCTACGTGCGGCCTCCCGCTGTGTATATATGGGTACGTGCGGCCTCCCGCTTTGTACAGATGGCTACGTGCGGCCTCCTGCTGTGTATAGATGCTACAAGTGGCCTTCCGCCGTGTATAGATGGCTACTTGCGGCCTCCCGCTGTGTATAGATGGCTACTCGCAGCCACCCGCCCTTTATAGATGGTGCCGTGTGGCCTTCTGCTGTGTATAGATGGCTACATGCGGCCTCCCGCTGTGCATAGATGGCTACGTGCGGCCTACCGCTGCGTATAGATGGCTACGTGCGGCCTCCCACTGTGTATAGATGGCTACGTGCGGCCTCCCGCTGTGCATAGATGGCTACGTGCGGCCTACCGCTGCGTATAGATGGCTACATGTGGCCTCCTGCTGTGTATAGATGGCTACGTGCGGCCTCCTGCTGTGTATAGATAGGTACTTGCGGCCTCCTGCTGTCTATAGATGGCTACTTGCGGCCTCCTCCTGTGTATAGATGGCTATGTGCGGCCTCCAGCTGTGTATAGATGGCTGCGTACGGCCTTCTGCTTTGTATAGATGGCTATGTGCGGCCTCCTGCTGTGTTTAGATGGCTACGTGCGGCCTCCTGCTGTGTATAGATGGCTATGTGGGGCCTCCAGCTGTGTATAGATGGCTACGTACGGCATTCTGCTGTGCATAGATGGCTTATTGCGGCCTCCTGCTGTGTATAGATGGCTGCGTGCGGCCTCCTGCTGTGTATAGATGAGTTTGTGCAGCCTCCTGCTGTATATAGTTGGCTACGTGTGGCCTCCCGCTGTGTATAGATGGCTACGTGTGGCCTCCTGCTGTCTGTAGATGGCTATGTGCGGCCTCCTGCTGTTTGTAGATGACTCCTTGGGGCCTCCTCCTGTATATAGATGGCTACTTGTGGCCTCCTGCTGTGTATAGATGGCGCCGTGCGGCCTCCCACTGTGTATAGATGGCTACGTGCGGCCTCCCGCTGTGTATAGATGGTACGTGTGGCCTCCCGCTTTGTACAGATGGCTACGTGCGGCCTCCTGCTGTTTATATATGCTACATGTAGCCTTCCGCCGTGTAAAGATGGCTACATGCGGCCTCCTGCTGTGTATAGATGGCCACTCGCAGCCCCCCGCCCTGTATAGATGGCGCCGTGTGGCCTTCTGCTGTGTATACATGGCTACGTGCGGCCTCCCACTGTGTATAGATGGCTACGTGCTGACTCCCGCTGTGTATAGATGGCTTCGTGCGGCCTCCCGCTGTGTATAGATGGGTACATGCGGCCTCCTGCTGTGTATAGATGGCTACGTGCGGCCTCCTGCTGTGTATAGATGGTTACTTGCGGCCTCCCGCTGTCTATAGATGGCTACTTGCGGTCTCCTGCTGTGCATAGATGGCTAGGTGCGGCCTCCAGCTGTGTTTAGAAGGCTACGTATGGCCTTCTGCTGTGTATAGATGGCTATGTGCGGCCTCCTGCTGTGTATAGATGGCTACGTGCGGCCTCCTTCTGTATATAGTTGGCTACGTGCGGCCTCCCGCTGTGTATAAATGTCTCCTTGCGGCCTCCTGCTGTAAATAGATTGCTACGTGCGGCCTCCTGCTGTATGTAGATGGCTATGTGCGGCCTTCCGCTGTGTATAAATGTCTACGTGCGGCCTCCTGCTGTATATAGATAGCTACGTGCGGCCTCCTGCTGTATATAGATGGCTGCGTCCGGCCTCCCGCTATGTATAGATGGCTACATGCGGCCTCCTGCTGTGTATACATGGCTATGTGCGGCCTTCTGCTGTGTGCAGATGACTACTTGCGGCCTCCCGCTGTGTATAGATGGCTACTTGCGGCCTCTTGCCGTGTATAGATGGCTATATGAGTCCTCCTGCTGTGTATAGATGGCTGCGTACGGCTTCCCGCTGTATATAGATTGCTACGTGTGGCCTCCTGCTGTGTATAGATGGCTACGTGCGGCCTCCTGCTGTGTATAGATGGCTACGTGTGGCCTCCTTCTGTGTATAGATGGCTACGTACGGCCTCCCGCTGTGCATAGATGTCTATGTGTGGCCTCCCGCTGTATATAGATGACTACGTGCGGCCTCCTGCTGTATATAGATGGCTAAGTGCGACCTCCTGCTGTGTATAGATGTCTATGTGCGGTCTCCTGCTGTTTATAGATGGCTACGTGCGGCCTCCTGCTGTATAAAGATGGCTATGTGCGACCTCCCGCTATGCATAGATGTCTACGTGCGACCTTCTGCTGTACCTGGGGGGCACCGTCCGGCCTCCCGTTATGTATAGATGGCTACGTGCGGCCTCCCACTGTGTATAGATGGCTACGTGAGGCATCACACTGTGTTTAGATGGCTATGTGCGGCCTCATGCTGTGTATAGATGGAGCCGTGCGGCCTCCCACTGTGTATAGATGGCGCCGTATTGTCTCCTGCTGTTTATAGATGGCTATGTGCAGCCTCCCGCTGTGTATAGATAGCTATGTGTGGACTCCTGCTGTGTATTATTGGCAACGTGCGGCCTCCCGCTATGTATGGATGGCACTGTGCAGCATCCCACTGTGCATAGATTGCTACATGCGGCCTCCTGCTGTGTATGGATGGCTAAGTGCGGCCTCCCGCTGTGTATAGATGGCTACGTGCGGCCTCCTGCTGTGTATAGATGGCGCCGTGCGGCCTCCTTCTGTTAATAGATGGCTACATGCGGCCTACTGCTGAGTATAGATGGCTACGCGCGGCATGCTGCTGTGTATAAATGGCTACGTGCGGCCTCCTGCTGTGTATAGATGGCTACATTCGGCCCACTGCTGTGTATAGATGGCTACTTGCGGCCTCCTGCTGTATATAGATTGCTATGTGCAGCCTCCTGCTGTGTATAGGTTGCAACGTGCGGCCTCCTGCTGTGTAGAGATGGCTACGTGCGGCCTCCAGCTGTGTACAGATTGCTACGTATGGCGTTCTGCTGTGCATAGATGGCTATGTGCGGCCTCCTGCTGTGTCTAGATGGCTACGTGCGGCCTCCTGCTGTGTATATATGGCTATGTGCGGCCTCCTACTGTGTATAGATCGCTACATACGGCTTACGGCTGTAAATAGATGGCTACGTGCAGCCAAATGCTGTGTATAGTTGGCTACGTGCAGCCTCCTGCTGTGTGTAGATGGCAACATGCGGCCTCCTGCTGTGTACAGATGGCTTCATGCGGCCTCCTGCTGTATATAGATGGCTACGTGCGGCCTCCCGTTGTGTATAGATGTCTACGTACGGCCTCCCGCTGTATATAGATGGCTACTTGCGGCCTCCTGCTGTATATACAAGGCTAAGTGCGGCCTCCTGCTGTGTATAGATATCTATGTGCGGCCTCCTGCTGTTTATAGATGGCTACGTGCGGCCTCCTGCTGTGCATGGATGGCTACGTGCGGCCTCCCGCTGTGTATAGATGGCTACGTGCGGCCTCCTGCTGTGTATAGATGGCGCCGTGCGGTCTCCCACTGTGTATAGATGGCGCCCTGCAGCCTCCTTCTGTAAATAGATGGCTACATGCAGCCTGCTCCTGTGTATAGATGGCTACAAACGGCCTCCTGCTGTGTATAGATGGCTACGTGCGGCCTCCTGCTGTGTACAGATGGCTACATGCGGCCTAGTGCTGTGTATATATGGCTACTTGCGGCCTCCTGCTGTGTACAGATGGCTATGTGCCGCCTCCTGCTGTGTATAGGTTGCTATGTGCTGCCTCCCGCTGTCTATAGATGGATACTTGCAGCCTCCTGATGTGTATAGATGGCTACATGCAGCCTCCTGCTGTGTATAGATGACTACATGTGGCCTCCTGCTGTGTATAGATGGTTTCGTGCGGCCTCCCGCTGTGTATATATGGCTACGTGCGGCCTCCTGCTGTGTATAGATGGCTATGGGCGGCCTCCTGCTGTGAATATATGGCTACGTGCGGCCCCCCGCCGTGTATGGATGGCTCCTTGCGGCCTCCTACTGTATATAGATGGCTACTTGCGGCCTCCTGCTGTGCATAGATGCGCTGTGCGGCCTCCCGCTGTGTATAGATGGCTATGTGCGGCCTCCTGCTGTATGTAGATAGCTATGTGTGGCTTCCCGCTGTGTCTAGATGGCTACGTGCGCCCCCCGCCATGTATAGATGGCTCCTTGCGGCCTACTGCTGTATATAGATGGCTACTTCAGGCCTCCTACTGTGTATAGATGGCTCTGTGTGGCCTCCCGCTGTGTATAGATGTCTATGTGCGGTCTCCTGCTGTATATATATGGCTACGTGCGGCCTCCTGCTGTATGTAGATGGCTACGTGCGGACTCCCACTGTGTATAGATGTCTACTTGCGGCCTCCTGCTGTGTATGGATAGCTACGTGCCGCCTCCTGCTGTATATAGATGGCAACATGCGGCCTCCCGCTGAGTATAGATGTAGACATGCGGCCTTTCTTTGTATCTGGTGGATGCCGTCTGGCCTCCCACTTTGTAAAAATGGCTACGCGCGGCCTACTGTGTATAGATGGCTACGCGCGGCCACCTGCCCTGTATAGATGACGCCGTGCGACCTTCTGCTGTGTATAGATGGCTACGTGCGGCCTCCCGCTGGGTATAGATGGCTATGTACGGCCTCTCGCTGTGAATAGATGGCTATGTGCGGCCTCCTGCTGTATATAGTTGGCTACGTGCGGCCTCCCGCTGGGTATAGTTGGCTACTTGCGGCCTCCTGCTGTGTATAAATGGCTACGTGCGGCCTCCTGCTGTATATAGATAGCTACGTGCGGCCTCCTGCTGTATATAGATGGCTACGTACGGCCTCCCGCTGTGTATAGGTGTCTATGTGTGGCCTTCCGTTGTATCTGGGGGGCACCGTCCGGGTTCCCGCTATGTTTAGATGGCTACGTGGGGCCTCCCACTGTGTAAAGATGGCTACGAGTGGCCTCCCACTGTGAGTAGATGGCCATGTGCGGCCTCCTGCTGTGTATAGATGGCGCTTTGCGGCCTCCCGCTGTGTATAGATGGCGCCGTGCTGCCTCCCGCTGTGTATAGATGGCTACGTGCGGACTCCTGCTGTGTGTAAATGACTACATGCGGCGTCCCGCTGTGTATAGCTGGCTGCATGCGGCCTCCAGCTGTGTATAGATAGCTACGTGCGGCCTCCTGATGTATATAGATGTCTACGTGTGGCCTTCCTTTGTATCTGGGGTGCGTCGTCCGGCCTCCTGCTACGTAAAGATGGCTACGTGTGGCCTCCCACTGTGTATAGATGGCTATGTGCGGCAACTCGCCCTGTATAGATGGCGCCGTGCGGCCTTCTGCGGTGTATAGATGGCTACATATGGCCTCCAGCTGTGTATAGATGGCTTCGTGTGGCCTCTCGCTGTGTATAGATAGCTATGTGCGGCCTCCCGCTGTGTATAGATGGCTACATGCGGCCTCCTACTGTGTATGGATGGCTACATGTGGCCTCCTGCTGTGTATAGATGGCTACGTGCAGCCTTCCGCTGTTTATAGATGGATACTTGTGGCCTCCTGCTATGTATAGATGGCTATGTGTGGCCTCCATCTGTGTATAGATGGCTACGTACGGCCTACTGCTGTGTATAGATGGCTATGTGTGGCCTCCTGCTGTGTATAGATGGCTACATACGGCCTCCCGCTGTGTATAAATAGCTACATGCGGCCTCCTGCTGTATATAGATTTCTACGTGCGGCCTTCTACTGTGTATAGATGGCTACGTGCGGCCTCTGGCTGTGTAAAAATGGCTACTTGCGGCTTCCTGCTGTGTATGGATGGCTATGTGCGGCCTCCTGCTGTGTCTAGCTGCCTACACGCGGCCCCCCGCCGTGTATAGATGGCTCCTTGCGTCCTCCTGCTGTGTATAGATGGCTACTTGCGGCCTCCTGCTGTGTATAGATGGCGCCGTGTGGCCTCCCACTGTGTATAGATGGCTACGTGCGGCCTCCCGCTGTGTATATATGGGTACGTGCGGCCTCCCACTTTGTACAGATGGCTACGTGCGGCCTCCTGCTGTGTATAGATGCTACAAGTGGCCTTCCGCCGTGTATAGATGGCTACTTGCGGCCTCCCGCTGTGTATAGATGGCTACTCGCAGCCACCTGCCCTTTATAGATGGTGCCGTGTGGCCTTCTGCTGTGTATAGATGGCTACATGCGGCCTCCCGCTGTGCATAGATGGCTACGTGCGGCCTACCGCTGCGTATAGATGGCTACGTGCGGCCTCCCACTGTGTATAGATGGCTACGTGCGGCCTCCCGCTGTGCATAGATGGCTACGTGCGGCCTACCGCTGCGTATAGATGGCTACATGTGGCCTCCTGCTGTGTATAGATGGCTACGTGCGGCCTCCTGCTGTGTATAGATAGGTACTTGCGGCCTCCTGCTGTCTATAGATGGCTACTTGCGGCCTCCTCCTGTGTATAGATGGCTATGTGCGGCCTCCAGCTGTGTATAGATGGCTGCGTACGGCCTTCTGCTTTGTATAGATGGCTATGTGCGGCCTCCTGCTGTGTTTAGATGGCTACGTGCGGCCTCCTGCTGTGTATAGATGGCTATGTGGGGCCTCCTGCTGTGTATAGATGGCTACGTGCGGCCTCCTGCTGTATATACACTGTGTTCCAAATTATTATGCAAATAATATTTTCTCAGATTTTCCCAAATTACCTATATGAATTGCAGTTATTGTAATTTTCCAGTCAAGTAACTATTAGAGTACAATTGAAAGGTTTTTGTACAAACTGCCTATTATAAAAGTATATTTTTGCTGCACATAACACATCTGCATCTCTGGCTGCTATGGGCATAAAAGGGGACAAACTTATGGTGTGGCCCCCATGCTCCCCTGACCTCAACCCCATTGAGAACCTCTGGAGCATCATCAAAAGGAGTGTCTATGATGGCTGGAGGCAGTTCACATCTAAGCAACAGCTCTGGGAGGGTATTCTGTCCTCATGCAAAACAATTATAGCAGAAACCATCCAAAACCTGACAAATTCAATGGACGAGAGAGTTCAAAAGCTCCTTTCGAACAAGGGGTCCTATGTGCAAATGTAACATCACCTAGAATAAAGTTTTGGGTTGAAAACTGTTTGATTTCAGTTTGTAATAACCTGCTAATGCTTATAATTTCAAAAATGACCATTTTTTTGTTCTTTATTAAAATGAAAAGGTTGAAAACTCTGCTGTGCATAATAATTTGGAACATGCATTTTGAGTGCAGTTTGAGTTTTTTATTTTTTTTAAAATATACTGTTATCATAGGCAGCTTGTACAAAAACCTTTCAATTGTACTCTAAAAGTTATTTGACTAGAAAATTACAATGACTGCAATTCATATAGGTAATTTGGGAAAATCTGAGAAAATATTATTTGCATAATAATTTGGAACACAGTGTAGTTGGCTACGTGCGGCCTCCTGCTGTGTATAGATGGCTATGTGCGGCCTCCAGCTGTGTATAGATGGCTATGTACAGCCTTCTGCTGTGCATAGATGGCTATGTGCGGCCTCCTGCTGTGTATAGATGGCTACGTGCGGCCTCCTGCTGTGTATAGATGGCTACGTGCGGCCTCCTGCTGTGTATAGATGGCTACATGCGGCCTCCTGTTGTATAGAGTTGTCTACATGCGGCCTCCCGCTGTGTATAGATGTCTACGTGCGGCCTCCTGCTGTATATAGATGGCTACTTGCGGCCTCCTGCTGTATGTAGATGGCTACATGCGGCCTCCCGCTGTGTATAGATGTCTACGTGCGGCCTCCTGCTGTATATGTATAGCTACGTGCGGCGTTCCATTGTATCGGGTGGACGCTGTCCGGCCTCCCGCTATGTAAAGATGGCTAAGTGCGGCGTCCTGCTGTGTAAAGATAGCTACTTGCGGCCACCCGCCCTTTATAGATGGCGCCGTGCGGCCTTCTGCTGTGTATAGATGGCTTCATATTGCATCCCGCTGTGTATAGATGGCTACGTACGGCCTCCCGCTGTGTATAGATGGCTAAGTGCCGCCTCTCACTGTGTATAGATGGATACGTGCGGCCTTCTGCTGTGTATAGATGGCTATGTGTAGCCTCCTGCTGTGTATAGATGGCTACATGTGGCCTCCTGCTGTGTATAGATGGCTATGTGAGGCCTCCTGCTGTGTATAGATGGCTACGTGCGGCCTCCCGCTATCTATAGATGGATACTTGCGGCCTCCTGCTGTGTATTGATGGCTATGTGTGGCCTCCAGCTGTGTATAGATGGCTACGTACGGCATTCTGCTGTGTATAGATGGCTTAGTGCGGCCTCCTGCTGTGTATAGATGGCTGCGTGCGGCCTCCTGCTGTGTATAGATGAGTTTGTGCAGCCTCCTGCTGTATATAGTTTACTACGTGTGGCCTCCCGCTGTGTATAGATGGCTACGTGTGGCCTCCTGCTGTCTGTAGATGGCTATGTGCGGCCTCCTGCTGTTTGTAGATGACTCCTTGGGGCCTCCTCCTGTATATAGATGGCTACTTGTGGCCTCCTGCTGTGTATAGATGGCGCCGTGCGGCCTCCCACTGTGTATAGATGGCTACGTGCGGCCTCCCGCTGTGTATAGATGGGTACGTGCGGCCTCCCGCTTTGTACAGATGGCTACGTGCGGCCTCCTGCTGTTTATATATGCTACATGTAGCCTTCCGCCGTGTAAAGATGGCTACATGCGGCCTCCTGCTGTGTATAGATGGCCACTCGCAGCCCCCCGCCCTGTATAGATGGCGCCGTGTGGCCTTCTGCTGTGTATACATGGCTACGTGCTGACTCCCGCTGTGTATAGATGGCTTCGTGCGGCCTCCCGCTGTGTATAGATGGGTACATGCGGCCTCCTGCTGTGTATAGATGGCTACATGCGGCCTCCTGCTGTGTATAGATGGTTACTTGTGGCCTCCCGCTGTCTATAGATGGCTACTTGCGGTCTCCTGCTGTGCATAGATGGCTAGGTGCGGCCTCCAGCTGTGTTTAGATGGCTACGTATGGCCTTCTGCTGTGTATAGATGGCTATGTGCGGCCTCCTGCTGTGTATAGATGGCTACGTGCGACCTCCTTCTGTATATAGTTGGCTACGTGCGGCCTCCCGCTGTGTATAGATGTCTCCTTGCGGCCTCCTGCTGTAAATAGATTGCTACGTGCGGCCTCCTGCTGTATGTAGATGGCTATGTGCGGCCTCCCGCTGTGTATAAATGTCTACGTGCGGCCTCCTGCTGTATATAGATAGCTATGTGCAGCCTCCTGCTGTATATAGATGGCTGCGTCCGGCCTCCCGCTATGTATAGATGGCTACATGCGGCCTCCTGCTGTGTATAGATGGCTATGTGCGGCCTTCTGCTATGTGCAGATGACTACTTGCGGCCTCCCGCTGTGTATAGATGGCTACTTGCGGCCTCTTGCCGTGTATAGATGGCTATATGAGTCCTCCTGCTGTGTATACATGGCTGCGTCCGGCTTCCCGCTGTATATAGATTGCTACGTGTGGCCTCCTGCTGTGTATAGATGGCTACGTGCGGCCTCCTGCTGTGTATAGATGGCTACGTGTGGCCTCCTTCTGTGTATAGATGGCTACGTACGGCCTCCCGCTGTGCATAGATGTCTATGTGTGGCCTCCCGCTGTATATTGATGACTACGTGCGGCCTCCTGCTGTATATAGATGGCTAAGTGCGACCTCCTGCTGTGTATAGATGTCTATGTGCGGTCTCCTGCTGTTTATAGATGGCTACGTGCGGCCTCCTGCTGTATAAAGATGGCTATGTGCGACCTTCCGCTATGCATAGATGTCTACGTGCGACCTTCTGCTGTACCTGGGGGGCACCGTCCGGCCTCCCGTTATGTATAGATGGCTACGTGCGGCCTCCCACTGTGTATAGATGGCTACGTGAGGCATCACACTGTGTTTAGATGGCTATGTGCGGCCTCCTGCTGTGTATAGATGGAGCCGTGCGGCCTCCCACTGTGTATAGATGGCGCCGTATTGTCTCCTGCTGTTTATAGATGGCTATGTGCAGCCTCCTGCTGTGTATAGATAGCTATGTGCGGACTCCTGCTGTGTATTATTGGCAACGTGCGGCCTCCCGCTATGTATGGATGGCACTGTGCAGCATCCCACTGTGCATAGATTGCTACATGCGGCCTCCTGCTGTGTATGGATGGCTAAGTGCGGCCTCCCGCTGTGTATAGATGGCTACGTGCGGCCTCCTGCTGTGTATAGATGGCGCCGTGCGGCCTCCTTCTGTTAATAGATGGCTACATGCGGCCTACTGCTGTGTATAGATGGCTACGCGCGGCATGCTGCTGTGTATAAATGGCTACGTGCGCCCTCCTGCTGTGTATAGATGGCTACATTCGGCCTACTGCTGTCTATAGATGGCTACTTGCGGCCTCCTGCTGTATATAGATTGCTATATGCGGCCTCCTGCTGTGTATAGATGGCACCGTGCAGCGTTCCGCTTTGTATAGATGGCTACGTGCGGCCTCTCGCTGTGTATAGATGGCTACGTGCGGACTCCTGCTGGGTATAGTTGGCTACGTGCGGCCTCCTGCTTTGCATAGATGTCTATGTGCGGCCTCCTGCTGTTTATAAATGGCTGCGTGCGGTCTCCTGCTGTATATAGACGGCTATGAGCGGCCTCTCGCTGTGTATAGATGTCTACGTGCTTTCTTCCGCTGTACCTGGGGGGCGCCGTCCGGCCTCCAGCTATGTATAGATGGCAACATGCGGCCTCCCACTGTGTATAGATGGCTACGTGTGGCATCCCACTATGTATAGAAGGCTATGTGCTGTCTCCTGCTGTTTATAGATGGCTATGTGCAGCCTCCCGCTGTGTATAGATAGCTACTTGCGGACTCCTGCTGTGTATAGTTGGCTACGTGCGGCCTCCCGCTGTGTATAGATGGCACAGTGCAGCCTTCCGCTTTGTATAGATGGCTACATGCGGCCTCTCGCTGTGTATAGATGGCTACGTGCGGACTCCTGCTGGGTATAGTTGGCTACGTGCGGCCTCCCGCTGTGTATAGATGGCACCGTGCAGCCTCCCGCTTTGTATAGATGGCTACGTGCGGCCTCTCGCTGTGTATAGATGGCTACGTGTGGTCTCCCGCTATGTAACGATTGACTGCATGTGGCCTCCTGCTGTGTATAGATGGCTACGTGCTGCTTCTCGCTGTGTATAGATGGCTACGTGCGGCCTCCCGCTGTTTATAGATGGCTACATGTGGCCGCCTGCTGTGTATAGATGGCTACGTGCGGCCTCCTGCTGGGCATAGATCGCTACGTGCGGCCTCCCGCTAACTATATATGGATACTTGCGGTCTCCTGTTGTGTATAGACCGCTATGTGCTGCCTCCTGCTGTATATAGATGGCTACGCGCGGCCTCCTGCTGTATGTGGATGGCTACGTGCGGCTTCCCGCTGTGTATAGATGTCTATGTGCGGCCTCCTGCTGTATGTAGATGGCTACGTGTGGCCTCCCGCTGAGTATAGATGTTTCCGTGCGGCCTTCCGTTGTATCTGGGGGACGCCGTCCGGCCTCTGCTCTGTATGGATGGCTGCATGCGGCCTCCTGCTGTGTATAGATGGCTACGTGCGGCCTTCTGCTGTGTATAGATGGCTACGTGCAGTCTCCTGCTGTCTATAGTTGGCTACGTGCGGCCTCCCGCTCTGTATAGATGTCTACGTGCGGCCTCCTGCTGTATGTTGATGGTTACGTGCGGCCTCCTGCTGTATATAGATGACTACGTGCGGCCTCCTGCTGTATGTAGATGGCTACGTGCGGCCTCCTGCTATGTAAAGATGGCTACGCGCGGCCTCCTGCTGTGTATAGATGGCTAGGCGCAGCCACCCACTCTGTATAGATGGCGCCGTGCGGCCTTCTGCTGTGTATAGATGGCTACATACGTCCTCCTGCTGTGTATGGATGGCTATGTGCAGCCTACTGCTGTGTATAGATGTCTACGTGTGGCCTCTCGCTGTCTATTGATGGCTACGTGCGGCCTTCCGCTGTGTATAGATGGCTACATACGGCCTTCTGCTGTGTATAGATGACTTCGTATGGCCTCTGCTGTGTATAGATAGCTACGTGCGGCCTCCTGCTGTGTATAGATGGTTACGTGCGGCCTCCTGCTGTGCATAGATTGCTACGTGCGGCCTCCTGCTGTATATAGTTGGCTACGTGCGGCCTCCCGCTGTGTATAGATGTCTGCGTGCGTCCTCCTGCTGTATATAGATGGCTACGTGCGGCCTCCTGCTGTATGTAGATGGCTACATACGGCCTCCCGCTGTGTATAGATGTGTATGTGTGGCCTCCTGCTGTATTTAGATAGCTACGTGTGGTCTCCTGCTGTATGTAGATGGCTACGTGCGGCATCCTGCTCAGTATAGATGTCTCCGTGCGGCCTTCCATTGTATATGGGGGACGCCGTCCGTACTCTGCTGTGTATAGATGGCTACGTGCGGCCTCCTGCTGTGTATAGATGGCTACGTGCGGCCTCCTGCTGTATATATTTGGCTACGTGCGGCCTCCCGATGTGTATAGGTGTCTACGTGCGGCCTCCTGCTGTCTATAGATGGCTACAGGCGGCCTCCTGCTGTGTGTAGATGGCTACGTGCGGCCTCCCGCTATGTAAAGATTGCTACGTGCGGCATCCTGCTGTGAATAGATGGCTAGGCACGGCCACCCACTCTGTATAGATGGCGCTGTGTGGCCTTCTGCTGTGTATAGATGGCTACATGCGGCCTCCCGCTGTGTATATATGTCTATGTGAGGCCTCCCGCTGTGTATAGATGGCTACGTGCGGCCTCTCCCTGTGTATAGATGGCACCGTGCGGCCTGCCGCTGTGTATAAATGGCTACATGCGGCCTCCTGCTGTGTATAGATGGCTCCGTGCAGCCTCCTGCTGGGTATAGATGGCTACGCGCGGCCTCCCGCTGTGTTTAGATAGATACTTGTGGCCTCCTGCTGTGTATAGATGGCTATGTGCGGCCTACAGCTGTGTATAGATGGGTACGTACGGTCTTCTGCTGTGTGTAGATGGCTATGTGCGGCCTCCTCCTGGGTATAGATGGCCATGTATGGCCTCTCGCTGTGAATAGATGACTACATGCGGCCTTCCGCTGTATATAGATGGCTACATGCGGCCTCCTGCTGGGTATAGATGGCTACGTGCGGCCTCCTGCTGTGTATAAATGGCTATGTGCGTCCTCCCGCTGTCTATAAATGGATACTTGCGGGCTCCTGCTGTGTATAAACGGCTATGTGTGGCCTCCAGCTGTGTATAAATGCCTACGTACAGCCTTCTGCTGTGTATAGATGGCTTCGTGCGGCCTCCTGCTGTGTATAGATGGCTATGTGCGGCCTCCTGCTGTGTATAGATAGCTATGTGCGGCCTTCCGCTGTCTTTAGATGGCTACTTGCAGAATCCTGCTGTGTATAGATAGCTATGTGGGCCTCCAGCTGTGTATAGATTGTTACGTATGGCTTTCTGCTGTGTTTAGACGGCTATGTGAGGCCTTCTGTTGTGTATAGATGGCTACGTGCGGCCTCCCGCTGTGTATAGATGGCGACTTGCGGCCTCCTGCTGTGTATAGATGGCTATGTGCGGTCTCCTACTGTTTATAGATCTCTACGTGCGGCCTCCCGCTGTAAATAGATGGCTACGTGCAGCCTCCTGCTGTGTATAGATGGCTACGTGCAGCCTCCTGCTGTGTATAGATGGCTATGTGCGGCCTCCTGCTGTATATAGATGGCTATGTGCGGCCTCCCGCTGTGTATAGATGTCTATGTGCGGCCTCCCGCTGTATATAGATGGCTACGTGAAGCCTCCTGCTGTATGTAGATGGCTAAGTGCGGCCACCTGCTGTGTATAAATGTCTATGTGTGCCCTCCTGCTGTTTATAGATGGTTACGTGCGGCCTCCTGCTGTATATAGATGGCTAT
Source organism: Phyllobates terribilis (assembly GCF_046119375.1). Lineage (NCBI taxonomy): Eukaryota > Metazoa > Chordata > Amphibia > Anura > Dendrobatidae > Phyllobates > Phyllobates terribilis. The sequence goes on along the minus strand of NW_027362762.1, from coordinate 118,855,908 downwards.
GTGCGGCCTCCCGCTGTGTATAGATGTCTATGTGCGGCATTCCTCTGTACCTGGGGGGCACCGTCCGGCCTCCCGCTATGTATAGATGGCTACCTGCGGCCTCCCACTGTGTATAGATGGCTAGGTGTGGCATCCCACTGTGTATAGATGGCTATTTGCGGCCTCCTGCTGCATATAGATGGAGCCGTGCGGCCTCCCGCTGTGTATAAATGGCGCCGTGCTGTCTCCTGCTGTTTATAGATGGCTATGTGCAGCCTCCCGCTGTGTTTAGATAGCTACGTGCTGACTCCTGCTGTGTATAGTTGGCTACGTGTGGCCTCCCGCTTTATATGGATGGCACCGTGAAGCCTCCCGCTGTGTATAGATGGCTACAGGTGGCCTCCTGTTGTGTATGGATGGCTACGTGCGGCATCCCACTGTGTATAGATGGCTAAGTGCGGCCTCCTGCTGTGTATAGATGGCGCCGTGCGGTCTCCCGCTGTGTATAGGTAGTGCCCTGCGGCATCCTGCTGTTAATAGATGGCTACATGCAGCCTCCTGCTGTGTATAGATGCCTACGATCGGCCTCCACCTGTCTATAGATGGCTACGTGCGACCTACTGCTGTGTATAAATGGCTACGTGCGGCCTCCTGCTGTGTATAGATGGCTACGTGCGGCCTCCTGCTGTCTATAGTTGGCTACGTGCGGCCTCCTGCTGTGTATTGATGTCTACGTGTGGCCTCCTGCTGTATGTAGATGGCTACGTGTGGCCTCCTGATGTATATAGATAGCTACGTGCGGCCTCCTGCTGTATGTAGATGGCTACGTGCGGCCTCCCGCTATGTAAAGATGGCTACGCGCGGCCTCCTGCTGTGTATAGATGGCTAGGCGCAGCCACCCACTCTGTATAGATGGCTACGTGCGGCTTCCTGCTGTGTATAAATGGCTACGTGCGGCCTCCTGCTGTCTACAAATGGATACTTGCAGCCTCCTGCTGTGTATAGACGTCTATGTGTGGCCTCCAGCTGTGTATAGATGCCTAAGTGCGGCCTCCTGCTGTGTACAGATGGCTACGTGCGGTCTCCTGCTGTATATAGTTGGCTTCGAACGACCTCCCGCTGTCTATACATGGATACTTGTGGCCTCCTGCTGTATATAGATAGCTATGTGCGGCGTCCTGCTGTGTATAGATGGCTACGTGCGGCCACCTGCTGTGTTTAGATGGCTACGTGCGGCCTCCTGCTTAGTATAGATGGCTTCGTGCGGCCTCCTGCTGTATATAGTTGGCTACGTGCGGCCTCCCACTGTGTATAGATGGCTATGTGCGGCCTCCCGCTGTGTATAGATGGCTACATGCGGCCTACTGCTGTGTATAGATGGCTACGTGCGGCTTCCGCTGTGTGCAGGTGGCTACATGTGGCCTCATGCTGTCTATAGATGGATACTTGTGGCCTCCTGCTGTGTATAAATGGCTACGTGCGGCCTCCTCCTGTATATAGATAGCTACGTGCGGCCTCCTGCTGTATATAGATGGTTACTTCCAACGTCCCGCTATGTATAGATGGCTACATGCGGCCTCCTGCTGTGTATAGATGGCTACGTGCGGCCTCCTGCTGTGTATAGATGATTGTGTGCGGCCTCCCACTCTGTATATATGGCTACTTGCGGCCTCCTGCTGTGTATAGATGGCTATATGCGACCTCCTGCTGTGTATAGATGGCGACGTACGGCTTCCCGCTGTATATAGATGGCTACGTGCGGCCTCCTGCTGTGTATAGATGGCTACTTGCGGCCTCCTGCTGTGTATAGATGGCTACGTACGGACTCCCTCTGTATATAGATGGCTATGTGTGGCCTCCTGCTGTGTAGAGATGCCTACGTGCGTCCTCCTGCTGTGTATATATGGCTACGTGCGGCCTCCTGCAGTGTATAGATGTCTACGTGCGGCCCCCTGCTATATATAGATGGCCACGTGCGGCCTCCTGCTGTGTATAGATGTCTATGTGCTGCCTCCTGCTGTATATAGATGGCTGCCTGTGGCCTCCTGCTGTGTATAGATGTCTATGTGTTGGCTCCGGCTGTTTATAGATGTCTACGTGCGGCCCCCTGCTATATATAGATGGCCACGTGCGGCCTCCTGCTGTGTATAGATGTCTATGTGCTGCCTCCTGCTGTATATAGATGGCTGCCTGTGGCCTCCTGCTGTGTATAGATGTCTATGTGCTGCCTCCTGCTGTATATAGATGGCTGCCTGTGGCCTCCTGCTGTGTATAGATGTCTATGTGTTGGCTCCGGCTGTTTATAGATGTCTATGTGCGGCCTCCTGCTGTTTATAGATGGCTACGTGCGGCCTCCTGCTGTATATACATGGCTAAGTGCGGCCTCCTGCTTTGCATAGATGTCTATGTGCGGCCTCCTGCTGTTTATAGATGGCTACGTGCGGTCTCCTGCTGTATATAGACGGCTATGAGCGGCCTCTCGCTGTGTATAGATGTCTACGTGCTTTCTTCCGCTGTACCTGGGGGGCGCCGTCCGGCCTCCAGCTATGTATAGATGGCAACATGCGGCCTCCCACTGTGTATAGATGGCTACGTGTGGCATCCCACTATGTATAGATGGCTATGTGCTGTCTCCTGCTGTTTATAGATGGCTATGTGCAGCCTCCCGCTGTGTATAGATAGCTACTTGCGGACTCCTGCTGTGTATAGTTGGCTACGTGCGGCCTCCCGCTGTGTATAGATGGCACCGTGCAGCCTTCCGCTTTGTATAGATGGCTACGTGCAGCCTCTCGCTGTGTATAGATGGCTACGTGCGGACTCCTGCTGGGTATAGTTGGCTACGTGCGGCCTCCCGCTGTGTATAGATGGCACCGTGCAGCTTCCCGCTTTGTATAGATGGCTATGTGCGGCCTCTCGCTGTGTATAGATGGCTACGTGCGGTCTCCCGCTGTGTAACGATTGGCTGCATGTGGCCTCCTGCTGTGTATAGATGGCTAAGTGCTGCCTCCCGCTGTGTATAGATGGCTACGTGCTGCCTCTCGCTGTGTATAGATGGCTACGTGTGGCCTCCCGCTGTGTATAGATGGCTACATGTGGCCTCCTGCTGTGTATAGATGGCTACGTGCGGCCTCCTGCTGGGTATAGATCGCTACGTGCGGCCTCCCGCTAACTATATATGGATACTTGCGGTCTCCTGTTGTGTATAGACCGCTAAGTGCGGCCTCCTGCTGTATTTAGATGGCTACGCGCGGCCTCCTGCTGTATGTGGATGGCTACGTGCGGCCTCCCGCTGAGTATAGATGTTTCCGTGCGGCCTTCCGTTGTATCTGGGGGACGCCGTCCGGCCTCTGCTCTGTATGGATGGCTGCATGCGGCCTCCTGCTGTGTATAGATGGCTACGTGCGGCCTTCTGCTGTGTATAGATGGCTGCGTGCAGTCTCCTGCTGTCTATAGTTGGCTACGTGCGGCCTCCCGCTCTGTATAGATGTCTACGTGCGGCCTCCTGCTGTATGTTGATGGCTACGTGCGGCCTCCTGCTGTATATAGATGACTACGTGCGGCCTCCTGCTGTATGTAGATAGCTACGTGCGGCCTCCCGCTATGTAAAGATGGCTACGCGCGGCCTCCTGCTGTGTATAGATGGCTAGGCGCAGCCACCCACTCTGTATAGATGGCGCCGTGCGGCCTTCTGCTGTGTATAGATGGCTACATACTTCCTCCTGCTGTGTATGGATGGCTATGTGCGGCCTCCTGCTGTGTATAGATGTCTACGTGCGGCCTCTCGCTGTCTATTTATGGCTCCGTGCGGCCTTCCGCTGTGTATAAATGGCTACATACGGCCTTCTGCTGTGTATAGATGACTTCGTATGTCCTCTGCTGTGTATAGATAGCTACGTGCGGCCTCCTGCTGTGTATAAATAGTTACGTGCGGCCACCTGCTGTGCATAGATTGCTACGTGCGGCCTCCTGCTGTATATAGTTGGCTACGTGCGGCCTCCCGCTGTGTATAGATGTCTGCGTGCGGCCTCCTGCTGTATATAGATGGCTACGTGCGGCCTCCTGCTGTATGTAGATGGCTACATGCGGCCTCCCGCTGTGTATAGATGTGTATGTGCGGCCTCCTGCTGTATTTAGATAGCTACGTGCGGCCTCCTGCTGTATATAGATGGCTACGTGCGGCATCCTGCTCAGTATAGATGTCTCCGTGCGGCCTTCCATTGTATATGGGGGACGCCGTCCGGCCTCTGCTGTGTATAGATGGCTACGTGCGGCCTCCTGCTGTGTATAGATGGCTACGTGCGGCCTCCTGCTGTATATAGTTGGCTACGTGCGGCCTCCCGATGTGTATAGGTGTCTAGGTGTGGCCTCCTGCTGTCTATAGATGGCTACAGGCGGCCTCCTGCTGTGTGTAGATGGCTACGTGCGGCCTCCCGCTATGTAAAGATTGCTACGTGCGGCATCCTGCTGTGTATAGATGGCTAGGCACGGCCACCCGCTCTGTATAGATGGTGCTGTGTGGCCTTCTGCTGTGTATAGATGGCTACATACGGCCTCCCGCTGTGTATATATGTCTATGTGAGGCCTCCCACTGTGTATAGATGGCTACGTGCGGCCTCTCCCTGTGTATAGATGGCACCGTGCGGCCTGCCGCTGTGTATAAATGGCTACATGCGACCTCCTGCTGTGTATAGATGGCTCCGTGCGGCCTCCTGCTGGGTATAGATGGCTACGTGCGGCCTCCCGCTGTGTATAGATAGATATTTGCGGCCTCCTGCTGTGTATAGATGGCTATGTGCGGCCTCCAGCTGTGTATAGATGGGTACGTACGGTCTTCTGCTGTGTGTAGATGGCTATGTGCGGCCTCCTCCTGGGTATAGATGGCTATGTACGGCCTCTCGCTGTGAATAGATGACTACATGCGGCCTTCCGCTGTATATAGATGACTACATGCGGCCTCCTGCTGGGTATAGATGGCTACGTGCGGCCTCCTGCTGTGTATAAATGGCTACGTGCGTCCTCCCGCTGTCTATAAATGGATACTTGTGGGCTCCTGCTGTGTATAAACGGCTATGTGTGGCCTCCAGCTGTGTATAAATGCCTACGTACAGCCTTCTGCTGTGTATAGATGGCTTCGTGCGGCCTCCTGCTGTGTATAGATGGCTACGTGCGGCCTCCTGCTGTGTATAGATAGCTATGTGCGGCCTTCCGCTGTCTTTAGATGGCTACTTGCAGAATCCTGCTGTGTATAGATAGCTATGTGGGCCTCCAGCTGTGTATAGATTGTTACGTATGGCTTTCTGCTGTGTTTAGATGGCTATGTGCGGCCTTCTGTTGTGCATAGATGGCTACGTGCGGCCTCCCGCTGTGTATAGATGGCGACTTGCGGCCTCCTGCTGTGTATAGATGGCTATGTGCGGTCTCCTGCTGTTTATAGATCTCTACGTATGGCCTCCCGCTGTAAATAGATGGCTACGTGCAGCCTCCTGCTCTGTATAGATGGCTACGTGCAGCCTCCTGTTGTGTATAGATGGCTATGTGCGGCCTCCCGCTGTATATAGATGGCTATGTGCGGCCTCCCGCTGTGTATAGATGTCTACGTGCGGCCTCCCGCTGTGTATAGATGTCTTGCTGCGGCCTCCCGCTGTATATAGATGGGTTCGTGCAGCCTCCTGCTGTATATACATGGCTAAGTGCGGCCTCCTGCTTTGCAGAGATGTCTATGTGCGGCCTCCTGCTGTTTATAGATGGCTACGTGCGGTCTCCTGCTGTATATAGACGGCTATGAGCGGCCTCTCGCTGTGTATAGATGTCTACGTGCTTTCTTCCGCTGTACCTGGGGGGCGCCGTCCGGCCTCCAGCTATGTATAGATGGCAACATGCGTCCTCCCACTGTGTATAGATGGCTACGTGTGGCATCCCACTATGTATAGATGGCTATGTGCTGTCTCCTGCTGTTTATAGATGGCTATGTGCAGCCTCCCGCTGTGAATAGATAGCTACTTGCGGACTCCTGCTGTGTATAGATGGCTTCGTGCGGCCTCCTGCTGTGTATAGATGGCTACGTGCGGCCTCCTGCTGTGTATAGATAGCTATGTGCGGCCTTCCGCTGTCTTTAGATGGCTACTTGCAGAATCCTGCTGTGTATAGATAGCTATGTGGGCCTCCAGCTGTGTATAGATTGTTACGTATGGCTTTCTGCTGTGTTTAGATGGCTATGTGCGGCCTTCTGTTGTGTATAGATGGCTACGTGCGGCCTCCCGCTGTGTATAGATGGCGACTTGCGGCCTCCTGCTGTGTATAGATGGCTATGTGCGGTCTCCTGCTGTTTATAGATCTCTACGTACGGCCTCCCGCTGTAAATAGATGGCTGCGTGCAGCCTCCTGCTCTGTATAGATGGCTACGTGCAGCCTCCTGTTGTGTATAGATGGCTATGTGCGGCCTCCCGCTGTATATAGATGGCTTTGTGCGGCCTCCCGCTGTGTATAGATGTCTACGTGCGGCCTCCCGCTGTATATAGATGGGTACGTGCAGCCTCCTGCTGTATGTAGATGGCTAAGTGCGGCCTCCTGCTGTGTATAGATGTCTTTGTGTGCCCTCCTGCTGTTTATAGATGGCTACATGCGGCCTCCTGCTGTATATAGATGGCTATGTGCGGCCTCCCGCTGTGTATAGATGTCTATGTGCGGCATTCCTCTGTACCTGGGGGGCACCGTCCGGCCTCCCGCTATGTATAGATGGCTACCTGCGGCCTCCCACTGTATATAGATGGCTAGGTGTGGCATCCCACTGTGTATAGATGGCACCGTGCAGCCTCAAGCTGTGTATAGATGGCTACAGGCGGCCTCCTGTTGTGTATGGATAGCTACGTGCGGCATCCCACTGTGTATAGATGGCTAAGTGCGGCCTCCTGCTGTGTATAGATGGCGCCGTGCGGTCTCCCGCTGTGTATAGGTAGTGCCCTGCAGCCTCCTGCTGTGTATAGATGGCTACCAGCGGCCTCCACCTGTCTATAGATGGCTACGTGCGACCTCCTGCTGTGTATAAATGGCTACGTGCGGCCTCCTGCTGTGTATAGATGGCTACGTGCGGCCTCCTGCTGTCTATAGTTGGCTACGTGCGGCCTCCCGCTGTGTATAGATGTCTACGTGCGGCCTCCGGCTGTATGTAGATGGCTACGTGCGGCCTCCTGCTGTATATAGATGGCTACGTGCGGCCTCCTGCTGTATGTAGATGGCTACGTGCGGCCTCCCGCTATGTAAAGATGGCTACGCGTGGCCTCCTGCTGTGTATAGATGGCTAGGCGCAGCCACCCACTCTGTATATATGGCGCCGTGCGGCCTTCTGCTGTGTATAGATGGCTACATACGGCCTCCTGCTGTGTATGGATGGCTACGTGCGGCCTCCTGCTGTGTATAGATGTCTACGTGCGGCCTCTCGCTGTGTATTGATGGCTACGTGCGGCCTTCTGCTGTGTCTAGATGGATACATATGGCCTCCCGCTGTGTATTGAAGGCTACATGCGGCCTCTTGCAGTATATAGACGGCTACGTGCGGCTTCCTGCTGTGTATAAATGGCTACGTGCGGCCTCCCGCTGTCTATAGATGGATACTTGCATCCTCCTGCTGTGTATAGACGGCTATGTGTGGCCTCCAGCTGTGTATAGATGCCTAAGTGCGGCCTCCTCCTGTATATAGTTGGCTTCGTGCGACCTCCCGCTGTCTATAGATGGATACTTGCGGCCTCCTGCTGTATATAGATAGCTATGTGCGGCCTCCTGCTGTGTATAGATGGCACCGTGCAGCGTTCCGCTTTGTATAGATGGCTACGTGCGGCCTCTCGCTGTGTATAGATGGCTACGTGCGGACTCCTGCTGGGTATAGTTGGCTACGTGCAGCCTCCCGCTGTGTATAGATGGCACCGTGCAGTCTCCCGCTGTGTATAGATGGCTACATGTGGCCTCCTGCTGTGTATAGATGGTTAAGTGCGGCCTCCCGCTGTGTATAGATGGCTACGTGCTGCCTGTCGCTGTGTATAGATGGCTACGTGCGGCCTCCCGCTGAGTATAGATGGCTACATGTGGCCTGCTGTGTATAGATGGCTACGTGCGGCCTCCTGCTGGGTATAGATGGCTACGTGCGGCCTCCCACTGTGTATAGATGGCTAGGTGTGGCATCCCACTGTGTATAGAAGGCACCGTGCAGCCTCCCACTGTGTATAGATGCCTAAGTGCGGCCTCCTGCTGTGTATAGATGGCTACGTGCGGTCTCCTGCTGTATATAGTTGGCTCCGTGCGACCTCCCGCTGTCTATAGATGGATACTTGCGGCCTCCTGCTGTATATAGATAGCTATATGCGGCCTCCTGCTGTGTATAGATGGCACCGTGCAGCGTTCCGCTTTGTATAGATGGCTACGTGCGGCCTCTCGCTGTGTATAGATGGCTACGTGCGGACTCCTGCTGGGTATAGTTGGCTACGTGCGGCTTCTCGCTGTGTATAGATGGCTACGTGCGGTCTCCCGCTGTGTATAGATGGCTACATGTGGCCTCCTGCTGTGTATAGATGGTTAAGTGCGGCATCCCGCTGTGTATAGATGGCTACGTGCTGCCTCTCGCTGTGTATAGATGGCTACGTGCGGCCTCCCGCTGTGTATAGATGGCTACATGTGGCCTCCTGCTGTGTATAGATGGCTACGTGCGGCCTCCTGCTGGGTATAGATGGCTACGTGCGGCCTCCCATTATCTATATATGGATACTTGCGGTCTCCTGTTGTGTATAGACGGTTATGTGCGGCCTCCTGCTGTATACAAACAGCTACGTGCGGCCTCCTGCTGTATGTAGATGGCTACGTGCGTCCTCCCGCTGAGTATAGATGTTTCCGTGCGGCCTTCCGTTGTATCTGGGGGACGCCGTCCGGCCTCTGCTCTGTATGGATGGCTGCATGCGGCCTACTGCTGTGTATAGATGGCTACGTGCGGCCTCTGCTGTGTATAGATGGCTACGTGCGGCCTCCTGCTGTCTATAGTTGGCTACGTGCGGCCTCCCGCTGTGTATAGATGTCTACGTGCGGCCTCCTGCTGTATGTAGATGGCTACGTGCGGCCTCCTGCTGTATATAGATGGCAACGTGCGGCCTCCTGCTGTATGTAGATGGCTACGTGCGGCCTCCCGCTATGTAAAGATGGCTACGCGCGGCCTCCTGCTGTGTATAGATGGCTAGGCGCAGCAACCCACTCTGTATAGATGGTGCCGTGCGGCCTTCTGCTGTGTATAGATGGCTACATACGGCCTCCTGCTGTGTATGGATGGCTACGTGCGGCCTCCTGCTGTGTATTGATGGCTACGTGCGGCTTTCCGCTGTGTATAGATGGCTACGTACGGCCTTCTGCTGTGTATAGATGACTTCGTATGGCCTCTGCTGTGTATAGATAGCTACGTGCAGCCTCCTGCTGTGTATAGATGGTTACGTGCGGCCTCCAGCTGTGCATAGATTGCTACGTGCGGCCTCCTGCTGTATATAGTTGGCTACGTGCGGCCTCCCGCTGTGTATAGATGTCTGCGTGCGGCCTCCTGCTGTGTATAGATGGCTACGTGCGGCCTCCTGCTGTATGTAGATGGCTACGTGCGGCCTCCCCCTGTGTATAGATGTGTATGTGCGGCCTCCTGCTGTATTTAGATAGCTACGTGCGGCCTCCTGCTGTATGTAGATGGCTTCGTGCGGCATCCTGCTGAGTATAGATGTCTCCGTGCGGCCTTCAGTTGTATCTGGGGGACGCCGTCCGGCCTCTGCTGTGTATAGATGGCTACGTGCGGCCTCCTGCTGTGTATAGATGGCTACGTGCGGCCTCCTGCTGTATATAGTTGGCTACGTGCGGCCTCCCGATGTGTATAGGTGTCTACGTGCGGCCTCCTGCTGTCTATAGATGGCAACAGGCGGCCTCCTGCTGTATGTAGATGGCTACGTGCGGCCTCCCGCTATGTAAAGATGGCTATGCGCGGCATCCTGCTGTGTATAGATGGCTAGGCGCGGCCACCTGCTCTGTATAGATGGCGCCGTGCGGCCTTCTGCTGTGTATAGATGGCTACATACGGCCTCCCGCTGTGTATATATGGCTATGTGCGGCCTCCCGCTTTGTATAGATGGCTACGTGCGGCCTCTCGCTGTGCATAGATGGCACCGTGCGGCTTGCCGCTGTGTATAATTGGCTACATGCGGCCTCCTGCTGTGTATAGATGGCACCCTGCAGCCACCCGCTTTGTATAGATGGCTACGTGCGGCCTCTCACTGTGTATAGATGGCTACGTGCGGTTTCCCGCTGTGTATAGATGGCTACATGTGGCCTCCTGCTGTGTATAGATGGCTAAGTGCTGCCTCCCGCTGTGTATAGATGGCTACGTGCGGCCTCTCGCTGTGTATAGATGGCACCGTGCGGCGTGCCGCTGTGTATAATTGGCTACATGCGGCCTCCTGCTGTGTATAGATGGCACCCTGCAGCCACCCGCTTTGTATAGATGGCTACGTGCGGCCTCTCACTGTGTATAGATGGCTACGTGCGGTTTCCCGCTGTGTATAGATGGCTACATGTGGCCTCCTGCTGTATATAGATGGCTAAGTGCGGCCTCCCGCTGTGTATAGATGGCTACGTGCTGACTCTCGCTGTGTATAGATGGCTACGTGCGGCCTCCCGCTGTGTATAGATGGCTACATGTCGCCTCCTGCTGAGTATAGATGGCTACGTGCAGCCTCCTGCTGGGTATAGATGGCTACGTGTGGCCTCCCGCTATCTATATATGGATACTTGCGGTCTCCTGTTATGTATAGACGGCTATGTGCGGCCTCCTGCTGTATATAGATGGCTACGTGCGGCCTCCTGCTGTATGTAGATTGATACGTGCGGCCTCCCGCTGTGTATAGATGTCTATTTGCGGCCTCCTGCTGTATGTAGATGGCTACGTGCGGCCTCCCGCTGAGTATAGATGTTTCCGTGTGGCCTTCCGTTGTATCTGGGGGACGCCGTCCGGCCTCTGCTCTGTATGGATGGCTGCATGCGGCCTCCTGCTGTGTATAGATGGCTACGTGCGGCCTCCTGCTGTGTATAGATGGCTACGTGCGGCCTCCTGCTGTCTATAGTTGGCTACGTGCGGCCTCCCGCTGTGTATAGATGTCTACGTGCGGCCTCCTGCTGTATGTAGATGGCTACGTGCGGCCTCCTGCTGTATATAGATGGCTACGTGCGGCCTCCTGCTGTATGTAGATGGCTACGTGCGGCCTCCCGCTATGTAAAGATGGCTATGCGCGGTCTCCTGCTGTGTATAGATGGCTAGGCGCAGCCACCCACTCTGTATAGATGGCGCCGTGCGGCCTTCTGCTGTGTATAGATGGCTACATACGGCCTCCTGCTGTGTATGGATGGCTACATGCGGCCTTCCGCTGTGTATAGATGGCTACGTACGGCCTTCTGATGTGTATAGATGACTTTGTATGGCCTCTGCTGTGTATAGATGGTTACGTGCGGCCTCCTGCTGTGCATAGATAGCTACGTGCGGCCTCCAAATGTCTATACATGGCTACGTGTGGCCTCCTGCTGTGTATAGATAGCTACGTGCGGCCTCCCGCTGTGTATAGATGGCTGTGTGCGGCCTCCAGCTGTGTAAAGATGGCTAAGTACGGCCTTCTGCTGTGTATAGATGGCTACGTGCGGCCTCCTGATGTATATAGTTGTCTACGTGCGGCCTCCCGCTGTGTATAGATGTCTACATCTGGCCACCTGCTGTATATAGATGTCTATGTGCGGCCTCCTGCTGTATATAGTTGGCTATGTGCGGCTTCCCGCTGTGTATATTTGCCTACGTCCGGCATCCCGCTGTATATAGATGTCTATGTGCGGCCTCCTGCTGTGTGTAGATTTCTACATGCGGCCTCCCGCTGTGTATAGATGTCTACGTGGGGCCTCCTGCTGTATATAGATGGCTACGTGCGGCCTCACGCTGTGTATAGATGCCTACGTGCGGCCACTCACTGTGTATAGATGGCTACGAGTGGCCTCCCATTGTGTGTAAATGGCTATGTGCGGCCTCCTGCTGTGTATAGATGGCTACGTGCAGCCTCTCACTGTGTATAGATGGCTACGAGTGGCCTCCCACTGTGTGTAAATGGCTATGTGCGGCCTCCTGCTGTGTATAGATTGCTACGTGCAGCCTCCCACTGTGTATAGATGGCTACGTGCGGCCTCCTTCTGTGTATAGATGGCCACGTGTGGCCTCCTGCTGTGTATAGATAGCTACGTGCGGCCTCCCGCTGTATATAGATGGCTACATCTTGCCTCACGCTTCATATAGATGACTATGTGCGGCCTCCAGCAGTGTATAGATGGCTAAGTATGGCCTTCTGCTGTGTATAGATGGCTACGTGCAGCCTTCTGCTGTGTATAGATGGCTTCGTGCGGCCTCCTGCTGGGTATAGATGGCTACGTGCGGCCTCCTGCTGTATATAGTTGGCTACGTGCGGCCTCCTGCTGTATGTATATGGCTACATGCGGCCTCCCGCTGTGTATAGATGTCTACGTGCGGCCTCCTGCTGTATATAAATAGCTACTTGCGGCCTCCTGCTGTATAAAGATGGCTACGTGCGGCCTCCCGCTGTGTCTAGATGTCTACGTGCTGCCTTCAGTTGTATCTGGGGGGCGCCGTCCGGTCTCCCGCTATGTATAGATGGCTACGTGCGGCCTCTCACTGTGTATAGATAGCTACGAGTGGCCTCCCACTGTGTGTAGATGGCTACGTGCGGCCTCCTGCTGTGTATAGATGGCGCCGTGCGGCCTCCCGCTGTATATAGATGTCTACGTGCGGCCTTTCGTTGTATCTGCGGAGCGCCGTCCGGCCTCCCGCTATGTATAGATGGCTACGTACGGCCTCTCACTATGTATAGATAGCTACGAGTGGCCTCCCACTGTGTGTAGATAGCTAAGTGCGGCCTCCTGCTGTGTATAGATGGCGCCGTGCGTCCTCCCGCTGTGTATAGATGGCGCAATGCTGCCTCCTGCTGTTTATAGATGGCTATGTGCAGCTTCCCGCTTTGTATACATGGCTACGTGCGGACTCTTGCTGTGTATAAATGGCTACGTGCAGACTCCCCCTTTGTATAGATGGCTACGTGCCGCCTACTGCTGTGCATAGATGGCGCCGAGCGGCCTCCCGCTGTGTGTAGATGGCGCCTTGCGGCCTCCTGCTGTTTATAGTTGGCTACATGTTGCCTCCTGCTGTGTGTAGATGGCTATGTGGAGACTCCTGCTGTGTATAGATGGCTAAGTGCAGCCTCCTGCTGTGTATAAATGGCTTCGTGCGGCCTCCTGCTGTGTATAGATGGCTACATGCAGCCTCCTGCTTTGTATAGATGGCTACGTGCGGCCTCCTGCTGTGTATAGATGGTTTAGTGCGGCCTTCCGCTGTGTATAGATGGCTACGTGCGGCCTCCTGCTGTGTAAAGATGGCTATGTGCAGCCTCCTGCTTTGTATAGATGACTACGTGCGCCCTCCTGCTGTGTATTAATGGTTTCGTGCGGCCTCCCGATGTGTATAGATGGCTACGTGCGGCCTACTGCTGTGTATAGATGGCTATGAGCAGCCCACTGCTGTGTATAGATGGCTACGTGCGGCCTCCTGCTGTGTATAGATGGCTACACACGGCCTCCCGCTGTTTACAGTTGGCTTCATGTGGCCTCCGGCTCTGTTTACATGGCTACGTGTGGCCTCCCGCTGTATATAGATGGCTACGTGCGGCCTCCCGCTGTGTATACATGGCGCCGTATGGCCTCCCGCTGTATATAGATGGCTATGTGGGTCCTCCCGCAGTGTACAGATGGCTACGTTCGGCCTCCCGCTGTGTTTAGATTGCTACGTGTGGCCTCCAGAATTGCATAGATGGCTACGTGTGACCTTCCGCTGTGTATTGATGGCTACGTGTGGCCTCCCGCTGTCTGTAGATGCCTACGTGTGGCCACCCGCTGTGTATAGAAGGCTACGTGCGACCGCCTGGTTTGTATAGATGGCTCCTTGAGGCCTCCTGCTGTGTATAGATGGATACCTGCGGCCTCCAGCTGTGTATAGATGGTGCTGTGCGGCCTCCCGCTATGTATAGATTGGTACGTGCGGTCTACCACTGTGTATAGATGGGTACATGATGCCTCCCGCTATGTATAGATGGCTACGTGCGGCCTCCTGCTGTGTATAGATGCTATGTGCGGCCTCCCGCCGTGTATAGATGGCTACGTGCTGCCTCCCGCTGTGTATAGATGGCTACACACGGCCTCCCGCTGTTTACAGTTGGCTTCATGTGGCCTCCGGCTGAGTTTACATGGCTACGTGTGGCCTCCCGCTGTATATAGATGGCTACGTGCGGCCTCCCGCTGTGTATACATGGCGCCGTATGGCCTCCCGCTGTATATAGATGGCTACGTGGGTCCTCCCGCAGTGTACAGATGGCTACGTTCGGCCTCCCGCTGTGTTTAGATTGCTACGTGTGGCCTCCCGAATTGCATAGATGGCTACGTGTGACCTTCCGCTGTGTATTGATGGCTACGTGTGGCCTCCCACTGTCTGTAGATGCCTACGTGTGGCCACCCGCTGTGTATAGAAGGCTACGTGCGACCGCCTGGTTTGTATAGATGGCTCCTTGAGGCCTCCTGCTGTGTATAGATGGATACCTGCGGCCTCCAGCTGTGTATAGATGGCGCTGTGCGGCCTCCCGCTATGTATAGATGGCTACGTGCGGTCTACCACTGTGTATAGATGGGTACATGATGCCTCCCGCTATGTATAGATGGCTACGTGCGGCCTCCTGCTGTGTATAGATGCTATGTGCGGCCTCCCGCCGTGTATAGATGGCTACGTGCTGCCTCCCGCTGTGTATAGATGGCTACGTGTGGCCCCCCGAATTGCATAGATAGCTACGTGTGAGCTTCCGCTGTGTATTGATGGCTATGTGTGGCCACCCGCTGTGTATAGAAGGCTACGTGCGACCGCCTGCTTTGTATAGATGGCTCCTTGAGGCCTCCTGCTGTGTATAGATGGATACGTGCGGCCTCTTGCTGTGTATAGATGGCGCTGTGTGGCCTTCCGCTATGTATAGATGGCTACGTGCGGTCTCCCACTGTGTATAGATGGGTACCTGATGCCTCCCGCTATGTATAGATGGCTACGTGCGGCCTCCTGCTGTGTATAGATGCTACGTGCGGCCTCCCGCCGTGTATGGATGGCTACATGCGGCCTCCCGCTGTGTATAGATGGCTACGTGCGGCCACTCGCCCTGTATAGGTAGTGCCGTGCGGCCTGATGCTGTGCATAGATGGCTACGTGTGGCCTCCTGCCGTGTATAGATGGCTACGTGTGGCCTCCCGCTGTGTATAGATGGCTACATTTGGCCTCCTGCTGTGTATGGATGGCTACTTGCGGCCTCCCACTGTGTATAGATGGCTACGTGCGGCCTCCCGCTGTGTGTACATGGCACCGTGTAGCCTCCCGCTGTGTATAGATAGATACGTGCGGTCTGCTGCTCTGTATAGATGGCGCTGTGCGGCCTCCCGCTGTGTATAGATGGCTACATCCCGCCTCCCACTGTGTATAGATGGGTACCTGATGCCTCCCGCTAGGTAGAGATGGCTACGTGTGGCCTCCTGCTGTGTATAGGCACTACGTGCGGCCTCCCGCCGTGTATAGATGGCTACGTGCGGCCTCCCGTTGTGTATAGATAGCTACGTGCGGCCACCCGCCCTGTATATGTAGCGCCGTGCGGCCTGATGCTGTGCATAGATGGCTACGTGTGGCCTCCTGCTGTGCATGGATTGCTTCGTGCGGCCTCCCGCTGTGTGTAGATGGCTATGTGCAGCCTCCCGCTGTGTATAGATGGCTATATGCGGCCTCCCGCTGTGTATAGAGGGCTACGTGCGGCCTCCCGCTGTGTATAGATGGCTATGTGCGGCCTCCCGCTGTGTATATATGGCTACATATGGCCTCCTGCTGTGTATGGATGGTTATGTGCGGCCTCCCGCTGTGTATAGATGGCACCGTAAGGCCTCCCACTGTATATGGATCGCTACGTACGGCCTTCCGCTGTGTATAGATGGCTACATGCGGACTCCCGCTGTGTATAGATGGCTACGACCGGCCTCACGCTGTGTGTAGATGGCACCGTGTGGCCTCCCGCTGTGTATAGATGGCTATGTGTGTCCACCCGCTGTATATCGATGGCTACGTGCGGCCTCGTGCTGTGTATAGATAGGTGCGTGCGGCCTCCCGCTATGTATAGATGGCTGCGTGTGGCATCCAGCTGTGTATAAATGCTACGTGCGCCCTCGCGCCATGTATAGATGGCAACCTGCGGCCTCCCGCTGTGTATAGATGGCTACGTGCGGCCTCCCGCTGTGTATAGATGGCTACGAGCGGCCACCCGCCCTATAAAGTTGGCGCCGTGCGGCCTTCTGCTGTGTAGAGATGGCGTCGTGCGGCCTCCCACTGTGTATAGATGGTTACTTGCGGCCTCTTGCTGTGTATAGATGGCTACGTGCGGCCTCCCGCTGTGTATAGATGGCTACGTGCGGCCTCCCTCTGTATATAGAGGGCTACGTGCGGCCTCCCACTGTACATAGATGGCTACTTGCGGCCTCCCGCTGTGTATAGATGGCTACGTGCGGCCTTCTGCTGTGTATAGATGGCTACGTGCGGCCTCCCAATGTCTATAGATGGCTACTTGCGGCCTCCCGCTGTGTATAGATGGCTATGTGCGGCCTCCAGCTGTGTTTAGATGCTATGTACGGCCTACTGCTGTGTATAGATGGCTACGTGCGGCCTCCTGCTTTGTATAGTTGGCTACGTTCATCCTCCTGCTGTGTATAGATGGCTATGTGCGGCCTACTTCTGTGTATAGATGGCTACGTGCGGCCACCTGCTGTATATAGTTGGTTACGTGCGGCCTCCCTCTGTGTTTAGATGTCTACGTCCGGCCTCCTGCTGTATATAGATGTCCACATGCGACATCCTGCTGTATGTAGATGGCTACGTTCGGCATCCCGCTGTGTATAGATGGCTACGTGCGGCCCTCTGCTGTATATAAAGAGCTGCGTGTGGCCTCCTGCTTTATATAGATGGCTACGTGCGGCCTCCCGCTGTGTATAGATGTCTACGTGCGGCCTTCCGTTGTTTCTGGGGGGCGCCTTCTGGCCTCCTGCTGTGTATAGATGAGTACGTGCGGCATCTCACTGTATATAGATGGCTATGAGTGGCATCCCACTGTGTGTAGATGGCTACGTGCGGCCTCCTGCTCTGTATAGATGGCGCCGTGCGGTCTCCCGCTGTGTATAGATGGCTACGAGCGGACACCCGCCCTATATAGATGGTGCCGTGCGGCCTTCTGCTGTGTAGAGATGGCGTCGTGCGGCCTCCCACTGTGTATAGATGGCTACTTGCGGCCTCCTGCTGTGTATAGATGGCTACGTGCGGCCTCCCTCTGTGTATAGATGGCTACGTGCGGCCTCCCGCTGTATATAGATGGCTACGTGCGGCCTCCCACTGTCTATAGATGGCTCCTTGCGGCCTCCCACTGTCTATAGATGGCTTCTTGCGGCCTCCTGCTGTGTATAGATGGCTATGTGCGGCCTCCAGCTGTGTATAGATGCTATGTATGACCTACTGCTGTGTATAGATGGCTACGTGCGGCCTCCTGCTTTGTATAGTTGGCTACGTTTGGCCACCTGCTGTGTATAGATGGCTATGTGCGGCCTTCTTCTGTGTATAGATGGCTACATGTGGCCACCTGCTGTATATAGTTGGTTACGTGCGGCTTCCCTCTGTGTTTAGATGTCTACATCCGGCCTCCTGCTGTATATAGATGTCTACGTGCGACCTCCTGCTGTATGTAGATGGCTACGTTCGGCATCCCGCTGTGTATAGATGTCTACGTGCGGCCTTCCGTTGTTTATGGGGGGCGCCTTCTGGCCTCCCGCTGTGTATAGATGGCTACGTGCGGGATCTCACTGTGTACAGATGGCTATGTCAAGCCTCCCGCTTTGTATAGATGGCTACATGCGTACTCTTGTTCTGTATAAATGGCTACGTGCTGCCTCCCCCTGTGTATAGATGGCTACGTGCGGCCTCCTGCTGTGTATAGATGGCTACGTGCGGCCTTCCGCTGTGTATAGGTGGCTACGTGCGGCCTCCTTCTGTTTATAGATGGCTACGTGCGGCCTCCTGCTGTGTATAAATGGATACGTGCGGCCTCCCTCTGTGTGTAGATGGCTATGTGCGGCCTCCCGCTCTGTATAGATGGATACGTGCGGCCTCCCGCTGTTTATAGATGGCGACGTGCAGCCTCCCGCTTTGTACAGATGGCTATGTGCTGCCTCCCGCTGTGTATAGATGTCTCCGTGCGGCCTCCTGCTGTGTATAGATGGCTACGTGCGGCCTTCTGCTGTGTATAGGTGGCTACGTGCGGCCTCCTGCTGTTTATAGATGGCTACATGCGGCCTACTGCTCTGTATAAATGGCTACGTGCGGCCTCCCTCTGTGTGTAGATGGCTATGTGCGGCCTCCCGCTCTGTATAGATGGCTATGTGGGGCCTCCCGCTGTTTATAGATGGCGACATGCAGCCTCCCGCTGTGTATAGATGGCTATGTGCTGCCTCCCGCTGTGTATAGATGGCTACGTGCGGCCTCTCGCTGTGTACAGATGGCGCCATATGGCCTCCCGCTGTATATAGATGGCTACGCGCGGCCTCTCACAGTGTATAGATAGCTACGTGCAGCCTCCCACTGTGTATAGGTGGCTACATGTGGCCCCCCGAATTGCATAGATGGCTACTTGCGGACTTCCGCTTTGTAAAGATGGCTACGTGCGACCCCCCGCTGTATATAGATGGCTATGCTCGGCCTCCTGATTTCTATAGATGGCTACGTGCGGCTTCCTCCTGTGTGTAGATGGCTACGTGCGGCCTCCCACTGTGTATAGATATCTACGTTTGGCCTCCTTCTGTGTATAGATGGCACCGTGCAGCCTCCTGCTGTGTATAGATGGGTATGTGTGGCCTCCTGCTGTGTATAGATGCCTACGTGAGGCCCCCCGCCGTGTAAAGATGGCTCATTGCGACCTCCTGCTGTGTATAGATGGCTAAGTGAGGCCTCCGGCTGTGTATAGATGGCTACGTGTGGCCTCCCGTTGTGTATAGAAGGCTACGTGCGGCCTCCTGCTGTGTATATACAGCACCCTGCGGCCTCCTGCTGTGTTTAGATGGCTACGTGCGGCCCCCTGCTGTATATAGATGGCTACGTGCAGCCTCCTACTGTGTATAGATGGCTACGTGCGGCCTCCTGCTGTGTATAGATGTCTACGTGAGGCTTCCTGCTGTGTATAGATGTCTACGTGCGGCCACCTGCTGTGTATAGATGGCACCGTGCGGCCTCCTGCTATGTATAGATGGAGCAGTTAAGCCTCCCGCTGTGTATAGATGTCTACGTGTGGCCCCCCACGTGTATAGATGGCTCATTATGGCCTCCTGCTGTGTATAGATAGCGCCGTGCGGCCTACTGCTGTGTATATATAGCTATGTGTGGCCTCCCGCTGTATATAGATGGGTACGTGCGGCCTCCTGCTATGTATAGATGGCATAATGCATCCTCCTACTGTATATAGATGTCTACGTGCGGCCTCCTGCTGTGTATAGATGGCTACGTGCGGCCCCCCGCCATGTATAGATTGCTCATTGCGGCCTCCTGCTGTGCATAGATGGCTGCGTGCGACCCCCGCTGTGTATAGATGGCTACGCGCGGCCTCCTGATTTGTATAGATGGCTACGTGCGGCTTCCTCCTGTGTGTAGATGGCTACGTGCGGCCTCCCGCTGTGTATAGATATCTACGTATGGCCTCCTTCTGTGTATAGATGGCACTGTGCGGCCTCATGCTGTGTATAGATGGGTACGTGTGGCCTCCTGCTGTGTATAGATGCCTACGTGAGGCCCCCCGCCATGTAAAGATGGCTCATTGCGACCTCCTGCTGTGTATAGATGGCTAAGTGAGGCCTCTGGCTGTGTATAGACGGCTACGTGCGGCCTCCCCCTGTGTATAGATGTCTATGTGCGCCCCCTCGCCGTGTATAGGTGGCTCATTACGGCCTCCTGTTGTGCATAGATGGCTGCGTGCGGCCCCCCGCAGTGTATAGATGGCCACACGCGGCCTCCTGCTGCGTATAGATGGCTACGTGCGGCCTCCTGCTGTGTATAAATGGCACCGTTTGGCCTCCTGCTGTGTGTTGATGGCCACGTTTGGCCTCCTGCTGTGTATAGATGGCGCCGTGCGGACTCCCGTTGTGTATAGATGGCGCCGTTCTACCTCCTTCTGTTTATAGATGGCTATGTGCAGCCTCCTGCTGTGTATAGATGGCTTCGTGCGGACTCTTGCTGTGTAAAAATGGCTACGTGCGGCCTCCCGCTTTGTATAGATGGCACCGTGCGGCCTCCCGCTGTGTATAGATGGCTACGTTTGGCCTCCTGCTGTGGATAGATGGCGCTGTGCGGCCTCCCGCTGTGTAGAGATGGCGCAGGGCGGCCTACTGCTCTTTATGGATGGCTACATGCGGCCGCCTGCTGTGTATAGATGGCTACGTGCGGCATCCTGCTGTGTATAGATTGCTACATGCGGCCTCCTGCTGTGTATAGATGTCTATGTTCAGACACCTCTTTTGTATTGATGGCTTTGTGCGGCATTCTGCTGGGTATAGATGGCTACGTGCGGTCTCCCGCTGTGTATAGATTGCTACTTGCGGCCTCCTGCTGTGTATAGATGTCTATGTTCAGACACCTCTTTTGTATAGATGGCTATGTGTGGCCTCCTGCTATGTATAGATGGCTACGTGCGGCCTCCTGCTGGGTATAGATGGCTACATGCGGCCTCCTGCGTTCTATGGATGGCTACGTGCGGCCTCCTGCTGTGTATAGATGGTTTCGTGCGGGCTCCTGCTGTGTATACATGGCTATGTGGGGCCTCCTGCTTTGTATAGATGGCTATTTGTGGCCTCTTGCTGTATATGGAGGGCGCTGTGAAACCTCCTGCTGTGTATAGATGGCTATCTGTGGCCTCCCGTTGTGTATAGAAGGCTACGTGCGGCCTCCTGCTGTGTATATATAGCACCCTGCGGCCTCCTGCTGTGTTTAGATGGCTACGTGCGGCCTCCTGCTGTGTATAGATGTCTACGTGAGGCTTCCTGCTGTGTATAGATGTCTACGTGCAGCCACCTGCTGTGTATAGATGGCACCGTGCGGCCTCCTGCTATGTATAGATGGAGCAGTTAAGCCTCCCGCTGTGTCTAGATGTCTACGTGCGGCCCCCCACCGTGTATAGATGGCTCATTGTGGCCTCCTGCTGTGTATAGATAGCGCCGTGCGGCCTACTGCTGTGTATATATAGCTATGTGTGGCCTCCCGCTGTATATAGATGGGTACGTGCGGCCTCCAGCTGGGTATAGATGGTTACGTGCGGCCTCCAGCCATGTATAGATGGCATCATGCATCCTCCTGCTGTGTATAGATGTCTACATGCGGCCTCCTGCTGTGTATAGATGGCTATGTGCGGCCCCCCGCCATGTTTAGATTGCTCATTGCAGCCTCCTGCTGTGCATAGATGGCTGCGTGCGACCCCCCTCTGTGTATAGATGGCTACGCACGGCCTCCTGATTTGTATAGATGGCTAAGTGCGACTTCCTCCTGTGTGTAGATGGCTACGTGCGGCCTCCCGCTGTGTATAGATATCTACGTATGGCCTCCTTCTGTGTATGGATGGCACCATGTGGCCTCCTGCTGTGTATAGATGGGTACGTGTGGCCTCCTGCTGTGTATAGATGCCTACGTGAGGCCCCCCCGCCGTGTAAAGATGGCTCATTGCGACCTCCTGCTGTGCATAGATGGCTAAGTGAGGCCTCCGGCTGTGTATAGACGGCTACGTGCGGCCTCCTCCTGTGTATAGATGTCTATGTGCGCCCCCCCGCCGTGTATAGGTGGCTCATTACGGCCTCCTGCTGTGTATAGATGCCTACGTGAGGCCCCCCGCCGTGTAAAGATGGCTCATTGCGACCTCCTGCTGTGTATAGATGGCTAAGTGAGGCCTCCGGCTGTGTATAGATGGCTACGTGTGGCCTCCCGTTGTGTATAGAAGGCTACGTGCGGCCTCCTGCTGTGTATATATAGCACCCTGCGGCCTCCTGCTGTGTTTAGATGGCTACGTGCGGCCTCCTGCTGTATATAGATGGCTACGTGCGG
Organism: Phyllobates terribilis; assembly: GCF_046119375.1. Taxonomy (NCBI): domain Eukaryota; kingdom Metazoa; phylum Chordata; class Amphibia; order Anura; family Dendrobatidae; genus Phyllobates; species Phyllobates terribilis. The sequence goes on along the minus strand of NW_027362762.1, from coordinate 118,833,635 downwards.
CCTCCTACTGTGTATAGATGGCTGCGTGCGGCCTCCTGCTGTGTATAGATGTCTACGTGAGGCTTCCTGCTGTGTATAGATGTCTACGTGCGGCCACCTGCTGTGTATAGATGGCACCGTGCGGCCTCCTGCTATGTATAGATGGAGCAGTTAAGCCTCCCGCTGTGTATAGATGTCTACGTGTGGCCTACTGCTGTGTAAATATAGCTATGTGTGGCCTCCCGCTGTATATAGATGGGTACGTGCGGCCTCCTGCTATGTTTAGATGGCATCATGCATCCGCCTGCTGTGTATAGATGTCTACGTGCGGCCTCCTGCTGTGTATAAATGGCTACGTGCGGCCCCCCGCCATGTATAGATTGCTCATTGCGGCCTCCTGCTGTGCATAGATGGCTGCGTGCGACCCCCCGCTGTGTATAGATGGCTATGCGCGGCCTCCTGATTTGTATAGACGGCTACGTGCGTCTTCCTCCTGTGTGTAGATGGCTACGTGCGGCCTCCCGCTGTGGTTAGATATCTGCGTATGGCCTCCTTCTGTGTATAGATGGCACCGTGCGGCCTCCTGCTGTGTATAGATGGGTACGTGTGGCCTCCTGCTGTGTATAGATGCCTACGTGAGGCCCCCCCGCCGTGTAAAGATGGCTCATTGCGACCTCCTGCTGTGCATAGATGGCTGCGTGCGACCCCCCGCTGTGTATAGATGGCTATGCGCGGCCTCCTGATTTGTATAGACGGCTACGTGCGTCTTCCTCCTGTGTGTAGATGGCTACGTGCGGCCTCCCGCTGTGTATAGATATCTGCGTATGGCCTCCTTCTGTGTATAGATGGCACCGTGCGGCCTCCTGCTGTGTATAGATGGGTACGTGTGGCCTCCTGCTGTGTATAGATGCCTACGTGAGGCCCCCCCCGCCGTGTAAAGATGGCTCATTGCGACCTCCTGCTGTGCATAGATGGCTAAGTGAGGCCTCCGGCTGTGTATAGACGGCTACGTGCGGCCTCCTCCTGTGTATAGATGTCTATGTGCGCCCCCCCGCCGTGTATAGGTGGCTCATTACGGCCTCCTGTTGTGCATAGATGGCTGCGTGCGGCCCCCGCAGTGTATAGATGGCTACGCGCGGCCTCCTGCTGCGTATAGATGGCTACGTGCGGCCTCCTGCTGTGTATAAATGGCACCGTTTGGCCTCCTGCTGTGTGTAGATGGCCACGTTTGGCCTCCTGCTGTGTATAGATGGCGCCGTGCGGACTCCCGTTGTGTATAGATGGCGCCGTTCTACCTCCTTCTGTTTATAGATGGCTATGTGCAGCCTCCTGCTGTGTATAGATGGCTTCGTGCGGACTCTTCCTGTGTAAAAATGGCTAAGTGCGGCCTCCCGCTTTGCATAGATGGCACCGTGCGGCCTCCCGCTGTGTATAGATGGCTACGTTTGGCCTCCTGCTGTGGATAGATGGCGCTGTGCGGGCTCCCGCTGTGTAGAGATGGCACAGTGCGGCCTCCTGCTGTTTATGGATGGCTACATGCGGCCGCCTGCTGTGTATAGATGGTTACGTGCGGCATCCTGCTGTGTATAGATGGCTATGTGCGGCATTCTGCTGGGTATAGATGGCTACGTGCGGTCTCCCGCTGTGTATAGATTGCTACTTGCGGCCTCCTGCTGTGTATAGATGTCTATGTTCAGACACCTCTTTTCTATAGATGGCTATGTGTGGCCTCCTGCTGTGTATAGATGGCTACGTGTGGCCTCCTGCTGGGTATAGATGGCTACATGCGGCCTCCTGCTTTCTATAGATGGCTACGTGCGGCCTCCTGCTGTGTATAGATGGTTTCGTGCGGGCTCCTGCTGTGTATAGATGGCTATGTGGGGCCTCCTGCTTTGTACAGATGGCTATTTGTGGCCTCTTGCTGTATATGGAGGGCGCTGTGAAGCCTCCTGCTGTGTATAGATGGCTACGTGTGGCCTCCCGTTGTGTATAGAAGGCTACGTGCGGCCTTCTGCTGTGTATATATAGTACCCTGCGGCCTCCTGCTGTGTTTAGATGGCTACGTGCGGCCTCCTGCTGTATATAGATGGCTACGTACGGCCTCCTACTGTGTATAGATGGCTACGTGCGGCCTCCTGCTGTGTATAGATGTCTACATGAGGCTTCCTGCTGTGTATAGATGTCTACGTGCGGCCACCTGCAGTGTATAGATGACACCGTGCGGCCTCCTGCTATGTATAGATATAGCAGTTAAGCCTCCCGCTGGGTCTAGATGTCTACGTGCGGCCCCCCACCGTGTATAGATGGCTCATTGTGGCCTCCTGCTGTGTATAGATAGCGCCGTGCGGCCTACTGCTGTGTATACATAGCTATGTGTGGCCTCCTGCTGTATATAGATGGGTACGTGCGGCCTCCAGCTGGGTATAGATGGTTACGTGCGGCCTCCTGCCATGTATAGATGGCATCATTCATCCTCCTGCTGTGTATAGATGTCTACGTGCGGCCTCCTGCTGTGTATAGATGGCTACGTGCGGCCCCCCGCCATGTATAGATTGCTCATTGCAGCCTCCTGCTGTGCATAGATGGCTGCGTGCGACCCCCCGCTGTGTATAGATGGCTACGCACGGCCTCCTGATTTGTATAGATGGCTACGTGCGACTTCCTCCTGTGTGTAGATGGCTACGTGCGGCCTCCCGCTGTGTATAGATATCTACGTATGGCCTCCTTCTGTGTATAGATGGCACCGTGCGGCCTCCTGCTGTGTATAGATGGGTACGTGTGGCTTCCTGCTGTGTATAGATGCCTACGTGAGGCCCCCCCGCCGTGTAAAGATGGCTCATTGCGACCTCCTGCTGTGTATAAATGGCTAAGTGAGGCCTCCGGCTGTGTATAGATGGCTACATGTGGCCTCCCGTTGTGTATAGAAGGCTACGTGCGGCCTCCTGCTGTGTATATATAGCACCCTGCGGCCTCCTGCTGTGTTTGGATGGCTACGTGCGGCCTCCTGCTGTATATAGATGGCTACGTGCGGCCTCCTACTGTGTATAGATGGCTACGTGCGGCCTCCTGCTGTGTATAGATGTCTACGTGAAGCTTCCTGCTGTGTATAGATGTCTACTTGGGGCCACCTGCTGTGTATAGATGGCACCTTGCGGCCTCCTGCTATGTATAGATGGAGCAGTTAAGCCTCCCGCTGTGTATAGATGTCTACGTGCGACCCCCTGCCGTGTATAGATGGCTCATTGTGGCCTCCTGCTGTGTATAAATAGCACCGTGCGGCCTACTGCTGTATATAGATGGCTACGTGTGGCCTCCTGCTGTGTATAGATGGCTACGTGCGGCCTCCTGCTGGGTATAGATGTCTACATGCGGCCTCCTGCTTTCTATAGATGGCTACGTGTGGACTCCTGCTGTGTATAGATGGTTTCGTGCGGGCTCCTGCTGTGTATAGATGGCTATGTGGGGACTCCTGCTTTGTATAGATGGCTATTTGTGGCCTCTTGCTGTATATGGAGGGCGCTATGAAGCCTCCTGCTGTTTACAGATGGCTACATGCAGCCTCCCGCTGTGTTTAGATGGATAAGTACGGCCTCACGCTGTGTATAGATGTCTACGTATGGCCTCCCACTGTGTATAGATGGCTATGTGCGGCCTCCCGCTGTATATAGATGGCGCCGTATGGCTTCCCGCTGTATATAGATGGCCAGGCGAGGCCTGCCGCAGTGTATAGATGGCTACGTGCGGCCTCCCGCTTTGTATAGATGGCTAAGTATGCCCCACCGAATTGCATAGATGGCTACGTGCGGCCTTCCACTGGGTATTGATGGCTACGTGCAGCCTCCCTCTGTGTGAAGATGGCACCGTGCGGCCTCCCGCTGTGTATATATGGCTACGGCTGGCCACACGCTGTGTATAGATGGCTACGTGCGACCTCCTGCTGTGTACAGATGGCTCCTTGCGACCTCCTGCTCTGTATAGATGGCTATGCGCCATCTAAACTTCTACTGAAGTTTAAAAATGCTTTTGAACTCTCCCATTGTTCTCAGACTTCTGCTGAAGTTTAAAAATGCTTTGGAGCTCTCCCATTGTCCTCGGATTTCAGCTGAAGTTTTAAAATGCTTTGGAACTTTCCCCTTGTTCTCGGAATGTTATTTTAAATAAGTCTGTAGAACTCTCCCATTGTTCTCGGAAATCTGCTGAAGTTTAGAAATGCTTTGTAAGTCTCCCATTGTTCTCGGAATTCTGCTGAAGTTTTAAGATTGCTTTGTAACTCTCCCATTGTTCTCGGAATTCTACTGAAGTTTAAAAATGCTTTGTAACTCTCCCATTGTTCTCGGAATTCTGCTGAAGTTTTAAGATTGCTTTGTAACTCTCCCATTGTTCTCGGAATTCTGCTGAAGTTTAAAAATGCTTTGTAACTCTCCCATTGTTCTTGGAATTCTGCTGAAGTTTAAAAATGCTCTGGAACTCTGCAATTGTTCTCGGAATTCTGCTGAAGTTTTAAAATTGCTTTGGTACTCTCCCATTGTTCTCGGAATTCTGCTGAAGTTTAAAAATGCTTTGGAACTCTCCTATTGTTCTCGGAATTCTGCTGAAGTGTAAAAATGCTTTGTAGCTCTCCCATGGTTCTTGGAATTCTGCTGAAGTGTAAAATTGCTTTGGAACTCTCCCATTGGTCTCGGTATTCTACTGAAGTTTAAAAATGCTTTGTAACTCTCCCATTGTTCTTGGAATTCTGCTGAAGTTTAAAAATGCTTTGAAACTTTCCCATTGTTCTCGGAATTCTGCTGAAGTTTTAAAAATGTTTGTAACTCTCACATTGTTCTCGGAATTTCTGCTGAAGTTTAAAAATGCTTTGAAACTCTTCTATTGTTCTCGTAATTCGGCTGAAGTGTAAAAATGCTTTGTAGCACTCCCATTGTTCTGGGAATTCTTCTGAAGTTTAAAAATGCTTTGGAACTCTCCCATTGTTCTCGGAATGTTATTGTTTTTTTAAATAAGTCTGTAGAACTTTTCCATTGTTCTCCGAATTCTGCTGAAGTTTAAAATGATTTGGAGCTCTCCCATTGTTCTCGGAATTCTGCTGAAGTTTAAAAATGCTTTGGAACTCTTCCATTGCTGTCGGAATTCTGTTGAAGTTTAAAAATGTTTTGGCACTCTCTCATTGTTCTCCGAATTCTGCTGAAGTTTAAAAATGCTTTGGAACTCTCGCATTGTTCACAGAATTCTGCTGAAGTTTATTAAATGTTTGGAACTCTCCCATTGTTCTCGGAATTCTGCTGAAGTTTAAAAATGCTTTGGAACTCTCCCATTGTTCTCGGAATGTTATTGTTTTTTTTAAATAAGTCTGTTGAATTTTCCCATTGTTCTTGGAATTCTGATGAAGTTTAAAAATGCTTTGGAACTCTCCCATTGTTCTCGGAATGTTATTGTTTTTTTAAATAAGTCTGTAGAACTTTTCCATTGTTCTCCGAATTCTGCTGAAGTTTAAAATGATTTGGAGCTCTCCCATTGTTCTCGGAATTCTGCTGAAGTTTAAAAATGCTTTGGAACTCTTCCATTGCTGTCGGAATTCTGTTGAAGTTTAAAAATGTTTTGGCACTCTCTCATTGTTCTCCGAATTCTGCTGAAGTTTAAAAATGCTTTGGAACTCTCGCATTGTTCACAGAATTCTGCTGAAGTTTATTAAATGTTTGGAACTCTCCCATTGTTCTCGGAATTCTGCTGAAGTTTAAAAATGCTTTGGAACTCTCCCATTGTTCTCGGAATGTTATTGTTTTTTTTAAATAAGTCTGTTGAATTTTCCCATTGTTCTTGGAATTCTGATGAAGTTTAAAAATGCTCTGGAACTCTGCAATTGTTCTCGGAATTCTGCTGAAGTTTTAAAATTGCTTTGGTACTCTCCCATTGTTCTCGGAATTCTGCTGAAGTTTAAAAATGCTTTGGAACTCTCCTATTGTTCTCGGAATTCTGCTGAAGTGTAAAAATGCTTTGTAGCTCTCCCATGGTTCTTGGAATTCTGCTGAAGTTTAAAATTGCTTTGGAACTCTCCCATTGGTCTCGGTATTCTACTGAAGTTTAAAAATGCTTTGTAACTCTCCCATTGTTCTTGGAATTCTGCTGAAGTTTAAAAATGCTTTGAAACTTTCCCATTGTTCTCGGAATTCTGCTGAAGTTTTAAAAATGTTTGTAACTCTCACATTGTTCTCGGAATTTCTGCTGAAGTTTAAAAATGCTTTGAAACTCTTCTATTGTTCTCGTAATTCGGCTGAAGTGTAAAAATGCTTTGTAGCACTCCCATTGTTCTGGGAATTCTTCTGAAGTTTAAAAATGCTTTGGAACTCTCCCATTGTTCTCGGAATGTTATTGTTTTTTTAAATAAGTCTGTAGAACTTTTCCATTGTTCTCCGAATTCTGCTGAAGTTTAAAATGATTTGGAGCTCTCCCATTGTTCTCGGAATTCTGCTGAAGTTTAAAAATGCTTTGGAACTCTTCCATTGCTGTCGGAATTCTGTTGAAGTTTAAAAATGTTTTGGCACTCTCTCATTGTTCTCCGAATTCTGCTGAAGTTTAAAAATGCTTTGGAACTCTCGCATTGTTCACAGAATTCTGCTGAAGTTTAATAAATGTTTGGAACTCTCCCATTGTTCTCGGAATTCTGCTGAAGTTTAAAAATGCTTTGGAACTCTCCCATTGTTCTCGGAATGTTATTGTTTTTTTTAAATAAGTCTGTTGAATTTTCCCATTGTTCTTGGAATTCTGATGAAGTTTAAAAATGCTTTGGAACTCTCCCATTGTTCTCGGAATTCTGCTGAAGTTTAAAACTGCTTTGGAACTCTGTCATTGTTCTGGGAATTCTGATGATGTGTAAAACTGCTTTGGAACTCTCCCATAGTTCTCGGAATGTTATTGTTTTTCTAAAAAGTCTGTAGAATATTCCCATTTTACTCGGAATTCTGCTGAAGTTTAAAAATGCTTTGGAACTCTCCCATTGTTCTCGGAATTCTGCTAAAGCTTTAAAATTGCTTTTTTAAGTCTCCAATTGTTCTCGGAATTCTTCTGAAGTTTAAAAATGCTTTTGAACTTTCCCGTTGTTCTCAGAATGTTATTGTTTTTTTAATTAAGTCTGTAGAACTTTTTTATTGTTCTCGGAATTCTGCTGTAGTTTAGAAATGTTTTTGAACTGTCCCATTGTTCTCGGAATTCTGCAGAAGTTTAAAAATGCTTTATAACTCTACCATTGCTCTCAGAATTCTGCTGAAGTTTAAAAATGCTTTGGAACTCTCGCATTGTTCTCGGAATTCTGCTGAAGTTTAAAAATGCTTTGAAACTCTCCCATTGTTCTCGGTATTCAGCTGAAGTTTAAAAATGCTTTAGAACTTTCCCCTTGTTCTTGGAATGTTATTATTTTTTTAAATAAGTCTGTAGAACTATCCCATTGTTCCTGGAATTCTGCTGAAGTTTAAAAATGCTTTGGAACTTTCCCATTGTTCTAGGAATTCTGCTGAAGTTTAAAAATGCTTTGGAACTGTCCCTTTTTTCTCAGAATGTTATGGTTTTTTTAAATAAGTTTGTAGAACTATCCCATTGTTCTTGGAATTCTGCCTAAGTTTAAAAATGCTTTGGAACTCTCCCATTGTTCTCGGAATTCTACTGAAGTTTAAAATTGCTTTGTAACTCTCCCATTGTTCTTGGAATTCAGCTGAAGTTTAAAAATGCTTTGAAACTCTCCCATTGTTCTCAAAATTCTGCTGAAGTTTTAAAAATGCTTTGGAACTCTCCTATTGTTCTCGGAATTCTGCTGAAGTTCAAAAATGGTTTGGTACTCTCCTATTGTTCTCGTAATTCGGCTGAAGTGTAAAAATGCTTTGTAGCTCTCTATTGTTCTCGGAATTCTGCTGAAGTTTAAAAATGCTTCATAACTCTCCCATTGTTCTCGGAATTCTACTGAAGTTTAAAAATGCTTTGTAACTCTCCCATTGTTCTTGGATTTGAGCTGAAGTTTAAAAATGCTTTGAAACTCTCCCATTGTTCTTGGAATTCAGCTGAAGTTTAAAAATGCTTGTAACTCTCCCATTGTTCTCGGAATTCTGCTAAAGTTTAATAATGCTTTGGAACTCTCCCATTGTTCTTGGAATTCAGCTGAAGTTTAAAAATGCTTTGTAACTCTCCCATTGTTCTTGGATTTCTGCTGAAGTTTAAAAATGCTTTGGAACTCTCCTATTGTTCTCGTAATTCGGATGAAGTGTAGAAATGCTTTGATGCTTTGTAGCTCTCCCATAGGTCTGGGAATACTGCTGAAGTTTAAAAATACTTTGGAACTGTCCCTTTGTTGTCAGAATGTTATTGTTTTTTTAAATAAGTCTGTCGAACTATCCCATTGTTCTCGGAATTCTACTGAAGTTTTAAAAATGCTATGGATCTCTCCCTTTGTTCTCGGAATTTTGCTGAAGTTTAAAAATGCTTTGGAACTCTCCTATTCTCGTAATTCGGCTGAAGTGTAAAAGTGCTTTGTAGTTCTCCCATTGTTCTAGGAATTCTGCTGAAGTTTAAAAATGCTTTGGAACTGTCCCATTGTTCTTGCAATGTTATTTTATTTTTAAATAAGTCTGTAGAACTTTTCTACTGTTCTCGGATTTCTGATGAAGTTTAAAAATGCTTTGGAACTATCCCATTGTTCTTGGAATTCTGCTGAAGTGTAGAAATGCTTTGGAACTCTCCTATTGTTCTCGGAATTCTGCTGAAGTTTAAAAATGATTGGAACTCTCCTATTGTTCTCGTAATTCGGCTGAAGTGTAAAAATGCTTTGTAGCTCTCCCATTGTTCTAGGAATTCTGCTGAAGTTTAAAAATGCTTTGAAACTGTGCCATTGTTCTCAGAATGTTATTGTTTTTATAAATAAGTCTGTAGAACTTTTCCATTGTTCTCGGATTTATGATGAAGTTTAAAAATGTTTTGGAACTCTCACATTGCTCTTTGAATTCTGCTGAAGTCTAAAAATGCTTTGGAACTTTCCCCTTGTTCTTGGAATGTTACTGTTTATTTAAATAAGTCTGTAGAACTTTCCCACTGTTCTCGGAATTCTGCTGAATTTTAAAAATGCTCTGGAACTATCCCATTGTTCTCAGAATTCTGCTGAAGTTTAAAAATGCTTTGGAACTCTCCTTTTGTTCTCGGAATTCTGCCGAAGTTTAAAAATGCTTTGGAACTCTCCCATTGTTCTAGGATTTCAGAAGATGTGTAAAAATGCTTTGGAACTCTCCCATATTTCTTGGAATGTTATTGTTTTTTTAAAAAAACGTCTGTAGAAATTTCCCATTTTTCTCGGTATTCTGCTGAAGTATAAAAATACTTGGAACTCTCCCATTGTTCTCGGAATGTTATTGTTTTTTGTAAAGAAGCCTGAAGAACTATCCCATTGTTCTCAGAATTCTGCTGAAGTTTAAAAATACTATGGAACTCTCCCATTTTTCTCGGAATTCTGCTGAAGTTTAAAAATGCTTGGGAACTCTCCCATTGTTCTCAGAATTCTGCTTAAATTTTAAATTGCTTTGGAACTCTCCCATTGTTCTTGGAATTCCACTGAAGTTTAAAAGTGCTTTGCAACCCTCCCATTGTTCTTGGAATTCTGCTGAAGTTTAAAAATGCTTTGAAACTCTCCCATTGTTCTCGGAATTCTGCTGAAGTTTTAAAAATGCTTTGTAACTCTCCCATTGTTCTTGGATTTCTGCTAAATTTTAAAATTGGTTTGGAACTCTCTTATTGTTCTCGGAATTCGGCTGAAGTGTAAAAATGCTTTGTAGCTCTCCCATTGTTCTTGGAATTCTGCTGAAGTTTAACAATGCTTTGGAACTCTCCCATTGTTCTCGGAATGTTATTGTTTTGTTAATTAAGTCTGTAGAACTTTCCCATTGTTCTGGGAATTCTGCTGAAGTTTAAAAATGTTTTGGAACTCTCCCATTGTTCTCGGAATTCTGCTGAAGTTTAAAAATGCTTGGGAACTCTCCCATTGTTCTCGGAATTCTGCTTAAGTTTTAAAATTGCTTTGGAACTCTCCCATTGTTCTTGGAATTCTACTGAAGTTTAAAAATTGTTTGCAACTCTCCCATTGTTCTTGGAATTCTACTGAAGTTTAAAAATGCTTTGAAACTCTCCCATTGTTCTCGGAATTCTGCTGAAGTTTTAAAAATGCTTTGTAACTCTCCCATTGTTCTTGGAATTCTGCTGAATTTTAAAAATGGTTTGGAACTCTCCTATTGTTCTCGGAATTCGGCTGAAGTGTAAAAATGCTTTGTAGCGCTCCCATTGTTCTCGGAATTCTGCTGAAGTTTAAAAATGCTTTGGAACTCTCCCATTGTTCTCGGAATGTTATTGTTTTGTTAATTAAGTCTGTAGAACTTTCCCATTGTTCTCGGTATTCTGCTTAAGTTTAAAAATGTTTTGGAACTCTCCCATTGCTCTCGGAATTCTGCTGAAGTTTAAAAATGCTTTGGAACTCTTCCATTGCTGTCGGAATTCTGCTGAAGTTTAAAAACGTTTTGGCACTCTCTCATTGTTCTCGGAATTCTTCTGAAGATTAAAAATGCTTTGGAACTCTCCTGTTCTTCTGCGAATTTTGCTGAAGTTTAAAAATGCTTTGGAACTCTCGCATTGTTCTCAGAATTCTGCTGAAGATTAATAAATGCATTGGAACTCTCCCATTGTTCTCGGAATTCTGCTGAAGTTTAAAAATGCTTTGGAACTCTCCCATTGTTCTTGGAATGTTATTGTTTTTTTTAACTAAGTCTGTAGAATTTTCCCATTGTTCTCGGAATTCTGATGAAGTTTAAAAATGCTTTGGAACTCTCCCATTGTTCTCGGAATTCTGCTATAGTTTTAAAATGCTTTGGAACTCTCCTATTGTTCTCAGAATGTTATTGTTTTTTTAAATAAGGCTGTAAAACTTTCCCATTGTTCTCAGAATTCTGCTGAAGTTTAAAAATGCTTTGGAACTCTCCCAATGTTCTCGGAATTCTGCTGAAGTTTAAAAATGCTTTGGAACTTTCCCATTGTTCTCGGAATGTTATTGTTTTTTAAATAATCTGTAGAACTTTCCCATTGTTCTCGGTATTCTGCTCAAGTTTAAAAATGCTTTGGAACTTTCTCATTGTTCTCGGAATGTTATAGTTTTTTTTAAATAAGTCTGTAGAATTTTCCAATTGTTCTCGGAATACTGATGAAGTTTAAAAATACTTTGGTACTCTCCCATTGTTCTTGGAATGTTATTGTTATTTTAAATAAGTCTGCAGTACTTTCCCATTTTACTTGGAATTCTGCTGAAGTTTAAAAATGTTTTGGAACTCTACCATTGTTCTCGGAATTCTGCTGACGTTTAAAAATGTTTTGGAACTCTCCCATTGCTCTCGGAATTCTGCTGAAGTTTAAAAATGCTTTGGAACTCTCCCATTGTTCTCGGAATTCTGCTGAAGTTTAAAAATGCTTGGGAACTTTCCCATTTTTCTCGGAATTCTACTTAAGTTTTAAAATTGCTTTGGAACACTCCCATTGTTCTCGGAATTCTACTGAAGTTTAAAAATGCTTTGTAACTCTCCCATTGTTTTTGGAATTCTGCTGAAGTTTAAAAATGCTTTGAAACTCTCCCATTGTTCTCGGAATTCTGCTGAAGTTTTAAAAATGCTTTGCAACGCTTCTCTTGTTCTTGGAATTCTGCTGAAGTTTAAAAATGGTTTGGAACTCTCTTATTGTTCTCAGAATTCAGCTGAAGTGTAAAAATGCTTTGTAGCTCTCCCATTGTTCTCAGAATTCTGCTGAAGTTTAAAAATGCTTTGAAACTCTCCCATTGTTCTCGGAATGTTATTGTTTTTTTAATTAAGTCTGTAGAACTTTCCCATTGTTCTCGGAATTCTGCTGAAGTTTAAAAATGTTTTGGAACTCTCCCATTGTTCTCGGAATTCTGCTGAAGTTTAAAAATGCTTTGGAACTCTTCCATTGCTGTCGGAATTCTTCTGAAGTTTAAAAATGTTTTGGTACTCTCTCATTGTTCTCGGAATTCTTCTGAAGAATAAAAATGCTTTGGAACTCTCCCATTCTTCTCTGAATTTTGCTGAAGTTTAAAAATGCTTTGGAACTCTCGCATTGTTCTCAGAATTCTGCTGAAGTTTAAAAATGCTTTGGAACTCTCCCATTGTTCTCGGAATTCTGCTGAAGTTTAAAAATGCTTTGGAACTGTCCCATTGTTCTCGGAATGTTATTTTTTTTTTAAATAAGTCTATAGAATTTTTCCATTGTTCTCGGAATTCTGCTGAAGTTTAAAAATGCTTTGGAACTCTCCCATTGTTCTCGGAATTCTGCTATAGTTTAAAAATGCTTTGGAACTTTCCCATTGTACTTCGAATACTGCTGACGTTTAAAAATGCTTTGGAACTCTGTCATTGTTCTCAAAATTCTGATGAAGTGTAAAAGTGCATTGGAACTCTCCCATATTTCTCGGAATGTTACTGTTTTTCTAAAAAGTCTGTAGAATATTCCCATTTTTCTCAGAATTCTGCTGAAGTTTAAAAGTGCTTTGGATCTCTTCCATTGTTCTCGGAAATCTGCTGAAGTTTTAAAATTGCTTTTTTAAGTCTCCCATTGTTCTCGGAATTCTGCTGAAGTTTAAAAATGCTTTGGAACTCTCCCATTGTTCTTGGAATTCTGATGAAGTGTAAAAATGCTTTGGAACTCTCCCATAGATATTAGAATGTTATTGTTTTTTTTCAAAAGTCTGTAGAACTTTCCCATTGTTCTCAGAATTCTGCTGAAGTTTTAAAATGCTTTGGAACTCTCCCCTTGTTCTCGGAATGTTATTGTTTTTTTTTAAATAAGTCTGTAGAACTATCCCATTGTTCTCGGAATTCTGCTGAAGTTTAAAAATGCTTTGGAACTCTCCCATTGGTCTTGGAATTCTGATGAAGTGTAAAAATGCTTTGGAACTCTCCCATAGATCTTAGAATGTTTTTTTTTTTTTAAAAAGTCTGTAGAACTTTCCCACTGTTCTCAGAATTCTGCTGAAGTTTTAAAATGCTTTGGAACTCTCGCCTGGTTCTTGGAATGTTATTGTTTTTTTAAATAATCTGTAGAACTTTCACTTTGTTCTCGGAATCTGCTGAAGTCTAAAAATGCTTTGTAACTCTTCCATTGTTCTTTGAATGTTATTGTTTTTTTTAAATAAGTCTGTAGAACTTTCCCATTGTTCTCGGAATCCTGCTGAAGTTTAAAAATACTTTGGAACTCTCCCATTGTTCTAGGAATTCTGCTGAAGTTTAAAAATGCTCTGGAACTCTCCCATTGTTCTCGTAATTCTGCTGAAGTTTAAAAATGCTTTGGAACTCTCCCATTGTCCTCATAATTCAGCCGAAGTTTAAAAATGCTTTGGAACTCTCCCATTGTTCTCAGAACATTACTGTTTTTTTAAATAAGTCTGTAGAACTATACCATTGTTCTCGGAATTTTGCTGAAGTTTAAAAATGCTTTGGAACTGTCCATTTGTTCTCAGAATGTTATTGCTTTTTTAAATAAGTCTGTAGAACTATCACATTGTTCTCGGAATTCTGCCTAAGTTTAAAATGCTTTGGAACTCTCCCATTGTTCTCGGTATTCTGCTGAAGTTTGAAAAATGCTTTGGAACTCTCCTATTGTTCTCGGAATTCTGCTGAAGTTTAAAAATGCTTTGGATCTCTCCTATTGTTCTCGTAATTCGGCTGAAGTGTAAAAATGCTTTGTAGCTCTCCCATTGTTCTCGGAATTCTGCTGAAGTTTAAAAATGCTTTGGAATTCTCCCATTGTTCTCGGAATTCTTCTGAAGTTTAAAAATGCTTTGGAACTCTCCCATTGTTCTTGAAATTCAACTGAAGTTTAAAAATGCTTTGAAATTCTCCCATTGTTCTTGGAATTCAGCTGAAGTTTAAAAATGCTTTGTAACTCTCCCATTGTTCTCGGAATTCTGTTGAAGTTTAAAATGCTTGGAACTCTCTCATTGTTCTTGGAATTCAGCTGAAGTTTAAAAAAGTTTTGTAACTCTCCCATTGTTCTCGGAATTCTGCTGAAGTTTAAAAATGCTTTGGAACTCTACTATTGTTCTCGTAATTCGGATGAAGTGTAAAAATGCTTTGTGGCTCTCCCATTATTCTAGGAATACTGCTGAAGTTTAAAAATGCTTTGGAACTATCCCTTTGTTCTCAGAATGTTATTGTTTTTTTAAATAAGTCTGTAGAACTATCCCATTGTTCTCCGAATTCTGCCCAAGTTTAAAAATGCTTTGGAACTCTCCCATTGTTCTCAGAATTCTACAGAAGTTTAAAATTGCTTTGGAACTCTCCCATTTTTATGGGAATTCTGCTGAAGTTTAAAAATGATTTGTAACTCTCCCATTGTTCTTGGAATTCAGCTGAAGTTTAAAAATGCTTTGAAACTCTCCCATTGTTCTCGGAATTCTGCTGAAGTTTTAAAAATGCTTTTGAACTCTCCAATTGTTCTCGGAATTCTGCTGAAGTTTAAAAATGCTTTGAAACTCTCCTATTGTTCTCGTAATTAAGCTGAAGTGTAAAAATGCTTTGTACCTCTCCCATTGTTCTCGGATTTCTGCTTAAGTTTAAAAATGCTTTGGAACTCTCCCATTGTTCTCGGAACTCTACCGAAGTTTAGAAATGTTTTGGAACTCTCCCATTGTACTCGGAATTCTGCTGAAGTTTAAAAATGCTTTGGAACTCTCCCATTGCTCTCGGAATTCTGCTGAAGTTTAAAAATGCTTTGGAACTCTCCCATTGTTCTCGGAATTCTGCTGAAGTTTAGAAATGCTTTGGAACGTTCCCCTTGTTCTTGGAATGTTATTTTTTTTTTACCTCTCCCATTGTTCTCGGATTTCTGCTTAAGTTTAAAAATGCTTTGGAACTCTCCCATTGTTCTCGGAACTCTACCGAAGTTTAGAAATGTTTTGGAACTCTCCCATTGTAATCGGAATTCTGCTGAAGTTTAAAAATGCTTTGGAACTCTCCCATTGCTCTCGGAATTCTGCTGAAGTTTAAAAATGCTTTGGAACTCTCCCATTGTTCTCGGAATTCTGCTGAAGTTTAAAAATGCTTTGGAACTCTCCCATTGCTCTCGGAATTCTGCTGAAGTTTAAAAATGCTTTGGAACTCTCCCATTGCTCTCGGAATTCTGCTGAAGTGTAAAAATGCTTTGTACCTCTCCCATTGTTCTCGGATTTCTGCTTAAGTTTAAAAATGCTTTGGAACTCTCCCATTGTTCTAGGATTTCTGCTGAAGTTTAAAAATGCTTTGGAACTGTCCATTTGTTCTCAGAATGTTATTGCTTTTTTAAATAAGTCTGTAGAACTATCACATTGTTCTCGGAATTCTGCCTAAGTTTAAAATGCTTTGGAACTCTCCCATTGTTATCGGAATTCTACTGAAGTTTAAAATTGCTTTGGAACTCTCCCATTGTTCTCGGAATTCTACTGAAGTTTAAAAATGCTTTGTAACTCTCCCATTGTTCTGGGAAATCAGCTGAAGTTTAAAAATGCTTTGGATCTCTCCTATTGTTCTCGGAATTCGGCTGAAGTGTAAAAATGCTTTGTAGCTCTCCCATTGTTCTCGGAATTCTGCTGAAGTTTAAAAATGCTTTGGAATTCTCCCATTGTTCTCGGAATTCTTCTGAAGTTTAAAAATGCTTTGGAACTCTCCCATTGTTCTTGGAATTCAACTGAAGTTTAAAAATGCTTTGAAACTCTCCCATTGTTCTTGGAATTCAGCTGAAGTTTAAAAATGCTTTGTAGCTCTCCCATTGTTCTCGGAATTCTGCTGAAGTTTAAAAATGCTTTGGAATTCTCCCATTGTTCTCGGAATTCTTCTGAAGTTTAAAAATGCTTTGGAACTCACCCATTGTGCTCAGAATTCTACAGAAGTTTAAAATTGCTTTGGAACTCTCCCATTTTTATGGGAATTCTGCTGAAGTTTAAAAATGATTTGTAACTCTCCCATTGTTCTTGGAATTCAGCTGAAGTTTAAAAATGCTTTGAAACTCTCCCATTGTTCTCGGAATTCAGCTGAAGTTTTAAAAATGCTTTTGAACTCTCCAATTGTTCTCGGAATTCTGTTGAAGTTTAAAAATGCTTTGAAACTCTCCTATTGTTCTCGTAATTAAGCTGAGGTGTAAAAATGCTTTGCACCTCTCCCATTGTTCTCGGATTTCTTCTGAAGTTTAAAAATGCTTTGGAACTCTCCCATTGTTCTCGGAACTCTACTGAAGTTTATAATAGCTTTGGAACTCTCCCATTGTTCTCGGAATTCTGCTGATGTTTTAAAAATGTTTGGAACTCTTCCATTGTTCTCGGAATTCTGCTGAAGTTTAAAAATGCTTTGGATCTCTCCTATTGTTCTCGGAATTCGGCTGAAGTGTAAAAATGCTTTGTAGCTCTCCCATTGTTCTCGGAATTCTGCTGAAGTTTAAAAATGCTTTGGAATTCTCCCATTGTTCTCGGAATTCTTCTGAAGTTTAAAAATGCTTTGGAACTCTCCCATTGTTCTTGGAATTCAACTGAAGTTTAAAAATGCTTTGAAACTCTCCCATTGTTCTTGGAATTCAGCTGAAGTTTAAAAATGCTTTGTAGCTCTCCCATTGTTCTCGGAATTCTGCTGAAGTTTAAAAATGCTTTGGAATTCTCCCATTGTTCTCGGAATTCTTCTGAAGTTTAAAAATGCTTTGGAACTCTCCCATTGTTCTTGGAATTCAACTGAAGTTTAAAAATGCTTTGAAACTCTCCCATTGTTCTTGGAATTCAGCTGAAGTTTAAAAATGCTTTGTAACTCTCCCATTGTTCTCGGAATTCTGCTGAAGTTTAAAAATGCTTTGGAACTCTACTATTGCTCTCGTAATTCGGATGAAGTGTAAAAATGCTTTGTGGCTCTCCCATTATTCTAGGAATACTGCTGAAGTTTAAAAATGCTTTGGAACTATCCCTTTGTTCTCAGAATGTTATTGTTTTTTTAAATAAGTCTGTAGAACTATCCCATTGTTCTCCGAATTCTGCCTAAGTTTAAAAATGCTTTGGAACTCACCCATTGTGCTCAGAATTCTACAGAAGTTTAAAATTGCTTTGGAACTCTCCCATTTTTATGGGAATTCTGCTGAAGTTTAAAAATGATTTGTAACTCTCCCATTGTTCTTGGAATTCAGCTGAAGTTTAAAAATGCTTTGAAACTCTCCCATTGTTCTCGGAATTCAGCTGAAGTTATAAAAATGCTTTTGAACTCTCCAATTGTTCTCGGAATTCTGTTGAAGTTTAAAAATGCTTTGAAACTCTCCTATTGTTCTCGTAATTAAGCTGAAGTGTAAAAATGCTTTGCACCTCTCCCATTGTTCTCGGATTTCTTCTGAAGTTTAAAAATGCTTTGGAACTCTCCTATTGTTCTTGGAACTCTACTGAAGTTTATAATAGCTTTGGAACTCTCCCATTGTTCTTGGAATTCTACTGAAGTTTAAAAATGCTTTGTAACTCTCCCATTGTTCTCGGAATTCTGCTGATGTTTTAAAAATGCTTTGGAACTCTTCCATTGTTCTCGGAATTCTGCTGAAGATTAAAAATGCTTTGGAACTCTCCTATTGTTCTCGAAATGTTATTGTTTTTATAAATAAGTTTGTAGAACTTTTCCATTGTTCTCGGATTTCTGATGACGTATAAAAATGTTTTGGAACTCTCCCATTGTTCTCGGAATTCTTCTGAAGTTTAAAAATGCTTTGAAACTCTCCTACTGTTCTCGTAATTAAGCTGAAGTGAAAAATGCTTTGTAGCTCTCCCATTGTTCTTGGAATTCAGCTGAAGTGTACAATTGCTTTGAAACTCTACCATTGTTCTCGGAATTCTGCTGAAGTTTTAAAAATGCTTTAGAACTCTCCCATTGTTCTCGGAATTCTGCTGAAGTTTAAAAATGCTTTGAAACTCTCCAATTGTTCTCGTAATTAAGCTGAAGTGTAAAAATGCTTTGTAGCTCTCCCATTGATCTCGGAATTCTGCTGAAATTTAAAAATGCTTTTAAACACTCCCATTGTTCTCGGTATTCTACTGAAGTTTATAATTGCTTTGAAACTCTCCCATTGTACTTGGAATTCTACTGAAGTTTAAAAATGCTTTGTAACTCTACCATTGTCCTTGGAATTCAGCTGAAGATTAAAAATGCTTTGAAACTCTCCCATTGTTCTCGGAATTCTGCTGACATTTTAAAAATGCTTTGGAACTCTCCCATTGTTCTCAGAATTCTGCTGAAGATTAAAAATGCTTTGGAACTCTCCTATTGTTCTCGTAATTCAGAAGCAGTGTAAAAATGCTTTGAGGCTCTCCCATTGTTCTCGGAATTCTGCTGAAGTTTAGAAATGCTTTGAAACTCTCCTATTGTTCTCATAATTAAGCTGAAGTGTAAAAATGCTTTGTAGCTCTCCCATTGTTCTCGGAATTCTGCTGAAGTTTAAAAATGCTTTGGAACTCTCCCATTGTTCTCGGATTTCTACTGAAGTTTAAAAATGCTTTGTAACTCTACCATTGTTCTTGGAATTCAGCTGAAGATTAAAAATGCTTTGAAACTCTCCCATTGTTCCCGGAATTCTGCTGACGTTTGAAAAATGCTTTGGAACTCTCTCATTGTTCTCGGAATTCTGCTGAAGATAAAAAATGCTTTGGAACTCTCCTATTGTTCTCGTATTTCGGCTGAAGTTTAAAAATGCTTTGGAATAGAGATGAGCGGTGTTCGACTAGAACTGTTCGCCAATCTCAAATTCGAGCTGTTTTGGGCGGTGTTCGAGTTGTTCGACGAACCCGAACGATTTGCAAAAAATTCGGCTGTTCGAGGTTATGTTCGATAACTGTTCGTGCACCAAAAGCGTGTCCTGCATGTCTGGCGCTATTTAGAGCACCAATGATGCAGGGATTGTCTGCCACTCACTGTAATGTCACAGCCATGGTGGTTGTGGCATTACAGTGATTGCCCAAATCGATGGGAACAGTGCCAACAGTGAAACATGAAAAGCCGGCAATTCAGCAGCGGCATACACCTGTACCTGACAATTTAGAACCGAAAGAATAGAGCTTCACACATAGATTAGATAGATATAAACATGTCAGCCACATATATACGAAGTACAGTGAAAGTGCTGCTTACTGTACTTGTCATTTAGCGTAAAGGATTTATCAAAAAAAATAATAGTGTTTTCATGCACCGTCTCTTTAAGAAAGCCGGCCGGCAATTCAGCATCTGTACCCGACAATTTATAACAGACAGAATAGAGCTTCACACATAGATTAGATAGATAGAAACATGTCAGTCACATATATATGAAGTACAGTGACAGTGTTGGTTACTGTACTTGTCATTTAGTATTAAAATAAAGGATTTATTATTAAAAAAATTGGCGTGGGGTTCCCCTTAATTTTAGGCTCTAGCGGAGGTTAAGCAGACGGCTGGGGCAAATGTTTGAAGCCTGGGAAGGGGGTAATACCCACGGAGCTTCCCAGGCTACTAATATCAGCCCCCAGCTGAATACATAGCCTTTACTAGCTATTAAAATGGGGGACACCCCAAAAAAAATGACGTGGGGTCCCCCCTAATTTAATAGCTAGCAAAGGCTAGGCAGACAGCTGGGGGCTGATATTAATAGCCCAGGAAGGGAGCCATGAATATTGGCCCCCTCCCAGGCTAGAAACACCAGCCGTCAGCCGCCCCAGAAATGGCGCATTCATAGGATGCGCCAATTCTGGCACTTAGCCTCGCTCTTCCACGCTGCCCTGGTGCGATGGCAGGGGGTAATAGGGTTGGGGTTGATGTCAGCTTATAATGCCAGCTGACATCAAGCCCAGGTTAGTAATGGAGAGGCGTCTATAAGACACCCCCATTACTA
Organism: Phyllobates terribilis; assembly: GCF_046119375.1. NCBI lineage: Eukaryota > Metazoa > Chordata > Amphibia > Anura > Dendrobatidae > Phyllobates > Phyllobates terribilis. The sequence goes on along the minus strand of NW_027362762.1, from coordinate 118,813,733 downwards.
ACCCCATAGTCAAAGTTAAAAAAAACACAAACACCCAGAATAAAATCCTTTAATTGAAATAAAGACACAATCCTTTATTGTTCTAAATTAAACCATACTTAGCGTCACGCCCATTCCAGCTGAAGCCAACGATCTCCTGCAATAAAAGAAAAATAATAAAGCAACCTCATCCTTACCTTTCCATGGTTCCCACGACAGCTTCAGCTCTGCTACATCGAGATGACAGGCTGGACCGCAGCAGAACGCTGCCATCCAGCCTCTCATCCCGCAGACACTGAGAAGCGCAGGCATGCTTGCGCTCCACATTGTCTCTCTGTGACGACATCCAGATGAGCCGAGTTCATGTCCAATGAACTCGGCTCACCTCATGCACGTCACTGACAGCGTGGGAAAATTCTCACGCTGAAGCGGTGAGTGCAGGAGAATTCTCCCACGCTGTCAGTGACGTGCATAAGGTGAGCTCATGTCCAATGAACTCAGCTCACCTCCTGCACGTCACTGACAGCGTGGGAGAATTCTCCTGCACTCAGCGCTTCAGCGTGAGAATTCTCCCACGTTGAAGCGCTGAGTGCAGGAGAATTTTCCCACGCTGTCAGTGACGTGCATAAGGTGAGCTCATGTCCAATGAACTCAGCTCACCTCCTGCACGTCACTGACAGCGTGGGAGAATTCTCCTGCACTCAGCGCTTCAGTGTGAGAATTCTCCCACGCTGAAGCGCTGAGTGCAGGAGAATTTTCCCACGCTGTCAGTGACGTGCATGAGGTGAGCCGAGTTCATTGGACATTAACTCGGCTCATCTGGATGCCCTCACAGAGAGACACTGTGGAGCGCAAGCAAGCCTGCGCTTCTCAGTGTCTGCGGGATGAGAGGCTGGATGGCAGCGTTCTGCTGCGGTCCAGCCTGTCATCTCGATGTAGCAGAGCTGAAGCTGTCATGGGAACCATGGAAAGGTAAGGATGATGTTGCTTTATTATTTTTCTTTTATTTCAGGAGATCGTTGGCTTCAGCTGGAATGGGCGTGATGGTAAGTATGGTTTAATTTAGAACAATAAAGAATTGTGTGTTTATTTCAATTAAAGGACTTTTTTCTGGGTGTTGTGTTTTTTTTAAATACTTTACTAGAAATTCATGGTGGTCATGTCTAATATTGGCGTGACCCCATGAATTTCGGGCTTAGGGCCAGCTGATAATGCCAAGCTGGCCCTAACCCCTTTATTACCCAGTGAGCCACCGCATCAGGGCCCTGGATGAGTTGGGTACAGCGCCAGAAGATGGCGCTTCTATGAACGCGCCATTTTCCGGGGTGGCTGCGGACTGCAATTTGCAGCGGGGGTGGCCCAGAAAGCTTGGGCCTCCCTGCGCTGCGGATTCCAGCCCCCAGCTGCCTAGTTGTACCTGGCTGGACACAAAAACAGGGCGAAGCCCCACGTCAATTTTCTTTAAATTATTTCATGAAATAATTAAGAAAAAAAGGGCTTCCCTATATTGTTGTGTCCGGCCAGGTACAAATAGGCAGCTGGTGGTTGGGGGCAGCCCGTTCCTGCCTGCTGTACCTGGCTGGACACAAATATAGTGCAAAGCCCCACGTCAATTTTTTTAAAATTATTTCATGAATTTCCTGAAATAATTTAAAAAAATTGAAGTGGGGCTTCGCACTATATTTGTGTCCAGCCAGGTACAGCAGGCAGGAACGGGCTGCCCCCATCCACCAGCTGCCTATTTGTACCTGGCCGGACACAACAATATAGGGAAGCCCTTTTTTTCTTAATTATTTCATGAATTTCATGAAATAATTAAAAAAAATTGAAGTGGGGCTTCGCACTATATTTGTGTCCAGCCAGGTACAGCAGGCAGGAACGGGCTGCCCCCAACCACCAGCTGCCTATTTGTACCTGGCCGGACACAACAATATAGGGAAGGCCTTTTTTTCTTAATTATTTCATGAATTTCATGAAATAATTAAAAAAAAAGTACGTGGGGCTTCTCCTTATTTTTGTGTCCAGCCAGGTACAACTAGGCAGCTGGGGGCTGGAATCTGCAGCGCAGGGAGGCCCAAGCTTTCTGGGCCACCCCCGCTACAAATTGCAGTCCGCAGCCACCCCGGAAAATGGCGCGTTCATAGAAGCGCCATCTTCTGGCGCTGTACCCAACTCATCCAGGGCCCTGGTGCGGTGGCTCACTGGGTAATAAAGGGGTTAGGGCCAGCTTGGTATTATCAGCTGGCCCCAAGCCCAAAATTCATGGGGTCACGCCAGTATTAGACATGACCGCCATGAATTTCTAGTAAAGTATTTAAAAAAAACACAACACCCAGAATAAAGTCCTTTAATTGAAATAAAGACACAATTCTTTATTGTTCTAAATTAAACCATACTTACCATCACACCCATTCCAGCTGAAGCCAACGATCTCCTGCAATAAAAGAAAAATAATAAACCAACCTCATCCTTACCTTTCCATGGTTCCCACGACAGCTTCAGCTCTGCTACATCGAGATGACTGGCTGGACCGCAGCAGAACGCTGCCATCCAGTCTGTCATCCCGCAGACACTGAGAAGCGCAGGCATGCTTGCGCTCCTCACTGTCTCGCTGTGACGGCATCCAGATGAGCCGAGGTCATGTCCAATGAACTCGGCTCACCTCATGCACGTCACTGACAGCGTGGGAAAATTCTCACGCTGAAGTGCTGAGTGCAGGAGAATTCTCCCACGCTGTCAGTGATGTGCATGAGGTGAGCTCATGTCCAATGAACTCAGCTCACCTCCTGCACGTCACTGACAGCGTGGGAAAATTCTCCTGCAATCAGCGCTTCAGCGTGAGAATTTTCCCACGCTGTCAGTGACGTGCATGAGGTGAGCCGAGTTCATTGGACATGAACTCGGCTCATCTGGATGTCGTCACAGAGAGACGCTGAGCAGCGCAAGCAAGCCTGCGCTTCTCAGTGTCTGCGGGATGACAGGCTGGATGGCAGCGTTCTGCTGCGGTCCAGCCTGTCATCTCGATGTAGCAGAGCTGAAGCTGTCGTGGGAACCATGGAAAGGTAAGGATGAGGTTGCTTTATTATTTTTCTTTTATTGCAGGAGATCGTTGGCTTCAGCTGGAATGGGCGTGATGGTAAGTATGGTTTAATTTAGAACAATAAAGGATTGTGTCTTTATTTCAATTAAAGGACTTTATTCTGGGTGTTTGTGTTTTTTTTAACTTTGACTATGGGGTTAGTAATGGGGGTGTCTTGTAGACGCCTCTCCATTACTAACCTGGGCTTGATGTCAGCTGGCATTATAAGCTGACATCAACCCCAACCCTATTACCCCCTGCCACCGCACCAGGGCAGCGTGGAAGAGCGAGGCTAAGTGCCAGAATTGGCGCATCCTATGAATGCGCCATTTCTGGGGCGGCTGACGGCTGGTGTTTCTAGCCTGGGAGGGGGCCAATATTCATGGCTCCCTTCCTGGGCTATTAATATCAGCCCCCAGCTGTCTGCCTAGCCTTTGCTAGCTATTAAATTAGGGGGGACCCCACGTCATTTTTTTTGGGGGGTCCCCCATTTTAATAGCTAGTAAAGGCTATGTATTCAGCTGGGGGCTGATATTAGTAGCCTGGGAAGCTCCGTGGGTATTACCCCCTTCCCAGGCTTCAAACATCTGCCCCAGCCGTCTGCTTAACCTCCGCTAGAGCCTAAAATTAAGGGGAACCCCACGCCAATTTTTTTAATAATAAATCCTTTATTTTAATACTAAATGACAAGTACAGTAACCAACACTATCACTGTACTTCATATATATGTGACTGACATGTTTCTATCTATCTAATCTATGTGTGATGCTCTATCTTTCTGTTCTAAATTGTCGGGTACCGCTGCTGAATTGCCGGCCGGCTTTTTTAAAGAGACAGTGCATGAAAACACTATTATTTTTTTAAATAAATCCTTTACACTAAATGACAAGTACAGTAAGCAACACTATCACTGTACTTATTATATATGTGACTGACATGTTTCTATCTATCTAATCTATGTGTGAAGCTCTATTCTTTCTGTTCTAAATTGTCGGGTACTGATGCTGAATTGCCGGCCGGCTTTTTTAAAGAGACAGTGCATGAAAACACTAATATTTTTTTTAATAAATCCTTTACACTAAATGACAAGTACAGTAACCAACACTGTCACTGTGCTTCTTATATGTGTGACTGACATGTTTCTATCTATCTAATCTATGTGTGATGCTCTATTCCTTCTTGTCTAAATTGTCGGGTACCGGTGTATGCCGCTGCTGAATTTGCCGGCCGGCTTTTTTAAAGAGCGTGTCTTCTGAGCAGTTTGTCAGCTTTTGGACACCTTTGCAGGTGTTTTCTATGTGTTTCTATGTGTTTTTGTTTGCCTGCCATTGGTTTTAACGGTGTTCGACGGTGTTCTAAGGTGTTCGACGAACAGTTCCACGAACAGTTCCTCGAACATCCCCGTGTTCGACGAACCGAACCGAACCCGAACACTACGGGGGTGGCTCAACACTACTTTGGAACATTCCCCTTGTTCTTGGAATGTTATTGTTTTTTTAAATAAGTCTGTAGAACTTTCCCCTTGTTCTCGGAATTCTGCTGAAGTTTAAAAATGCTTTGGAACTGTCCCATTGTTCTTGGAATGTTATTGTTTTTATAAATAAGTCTGTAGAACTTTTCCATTGTTCTCGGATTTCTGATGAAGTTTAAAAATGTTTTGGAACTCTCCCATTGTTCTCGGAATTCTGCTGAAGTTTAAAAATGCTTAGGAACATTCCCCTTGTTCTTGGAATGTTATTGTTTTTTTAAATAAGTCTGTAGAACTTTCCCCTTGATCTCGGAATTCTGCTGAAGTTTAAAAATGCTTTGGAACTATCCCATTGTTCTCGGAATTCTGCTGAAGCTTAAAAATCCTTTGGAACTCTCCTTTTGTTCTCGGAATTCTGCTGAAGTTTAAAAATGCTTTGGAACTCTCCCATTGTTATCGGATTTCTGAAGAAGCGTAAAAATGCTTTGGAACTCTCCCATATTTCTCGGAATGTTATTGTTTTTTTAAAAATGTCTGTAGAACTTTCCCATTTTTCTCGGTATTCAGTTGAAGTATAAAAATACTTGGAACTCTCCCATTGTTCTCGGAATGTTATTGTTTCTTTAAATAAGCCTGTAGAACTTTCACATTGTTCTCAGAATTCTACTGAAGTTTAAAAATGCTTTGGAACTCTCCCATTGTTCTCGGAATTCTGCTGAAGTTTAAAAATGTTTTGCAACATTCCCATTGTTCTCGGAATGTTACTATTTTTTAAATAATCTGTAGAACTTTCCCATTGTTCTCGGAATTCTGCTGAAGTTTAAAAATGCTTTGAAACTCTCCCATTGCTCTCGGAATGTTATAGTTTTTTTAAATAAGTCTGTAGAACTTTCCCATTGTTCTCGGAATTCTGATAAAGTTTAAAAATGCTTTGGTACTCTCCCATTGTTCTCGGAATTCTGCTGAAGTTTAAAAATGCTTTGGAACTCTCCCATTATTCTCGGAATACTGCTGAAGTTTAAAAATGCTTTAGAGCTCTCCCATTGTTCTCGGAATTCTGCTGAAGTTTAAAAATGCTGTTGAACTTTCCCATTGTTTTTGGAATGTTATTGTTTTTAAAATAATCTGTAGAACTTTCCAATGTTCTCGGAATTCTGCTGAAGTTTAAAAATGCTTTGGAACTCTTCCATTGTTTTCGGAATGTTATAGTTTTTTTTAAACACGTCTGTAGAACTTTCCCATTGTTCTTCGAATTCTGATAAAGTTTAAAAATGCTTTGGAACTCTCAACTTGTTCTCGGAATGTTATTTTTTTTTTAAATAAGTCTTCAGAACTTTCCCATTGTTCTCGGTATTCTGCTGAAGTTTAAAAATGCTTTGGAACTATCCCATTTTTCTCGGAATTCTGGTGAAGTTTAGGAAAGCTTAGGAGCTCTCCTATTGTTCTCGGAATTCTGCTGAAGCTTAAAAATGCTTTGGAACTCTCCTATTGTTCTCGTAATTCGGCTGAAGTGTAAAAATGCTTTGTAGCACTCCCATTGCTCTAGGAATTCTGCTGAAGTTTAAAAATGCTTTGGAACTGTCTCATTGTTCTCGGAATGTTATTGTTTTTATAAATAAGTCTGTAGAACTTTTCCATTGTTCTCGGATATCTGATGAAGTTTAAAAATGTTTTGGAACTCTCCCATTGTTCTCGGAATTCTGCTGAAGTCTAAAAATGCTTTGGAACTTTCCCCTTGTTCTTGGAATGTTATTGTTTTTTTAAAATAAGTCTGTAGAACTACCTCCTTGTTCTCGGAATTCTGCTGAAGTTTAAAAATGCTTTGGAACTCTCCTTTTGTTCTCGGAATTCTGTTGAAGTTTAAAAATGCTTTGGAACTCTCCCATTGTTCTCGGATATCTGAAGAAGTGTAAAAATGCTTTGGAACTCTCCCATATTTCTCAGAATAATATTGTTTTTTTTTAAAAAGTCTGTAGAACTTTCCCATTTTTCTCGGTATTCTGTTGAAGTATAAAAATACTTGGAATTCTCCCATTGCTCTCGGAATGTTATTGTTTTTTTAAGTAAGCCTGTAGAACTTCCCATTGTTCTCAGAATTCTGCTGAAGTTTAAAAATGCTTTGGAACTCTCCCATTGTTTTCGGATTCTACTGAAATTTAAAAATGCTTGGAACTTTCCCATTGTTCTCGGAATGTTATTGTCTTTTAAATAATCTGTAGAACTTTCCCATTGTTCTCGGAATTCTGCTGAAGTTTAAAAATGCTTTGGAACTCTCCCGTTGTTCTCGGAATGTAATATTTTTTTTAAATAAGTCTGTAGAACTTTCCCATTGTTCTCGGAATTCTGATTAAGTTTAAAAATGCTTTGGTACTCTCCCATTGTTCTCGGAATTCTGCTGAAGTTTAAAAATGCTTTGGAACTCTTCCATTATTCTCGGAATACTGCTGAAGTTTAAAAGTGCTTTGGAACTCTGTCATTGTTCTGGGAATTCTGATGAAGTGTAAAAATGCTTTGGAACTCTCCCCTAGTTCTCGGAATGTTATTGTTTTTTTTTTAAATATTCTGTAGAACTTTCCCATTGTTCTCAGAATTCTGCTGAAGTTTAAAAATGCTTTGGAACTCTCCCATTGTTCTCGGAATTCTGCTGAGGTTTTAAACTTGCTTTTTTAACTCTCCCATTGTTCTCGGAATTCTGATGAAGTTTAAATATGCTTTGGAACTCTCCCAATGTTCTTGGAATTCTGATGAAGTGTAAAAATGCTTTGGAACTCTCCCATAGATCTCAGAATGTTATTGCTTTTTTTTTAAAAGTCTGTAGAACTTTCCCATTGTTCTCGGAATTCTGCTGAAGTTTAAAAATGCTTTGGAACTCTCCCATTGTTCTTGGAATTCAACTGAAGTTTAAAAATGCTTTGAAACTCTCCCATTGTTCTTGGAATTCAGCTGAAGTTTAAAAATGCTTTGTAACTCTCCCATTGTTCTCGGAATTCTGCTGAAGTTTAAAAATGCTTTGGAACTCTACTATTGTTCTCGTAATTCGGATGAAGTGTAAAAATGCTTTGTGGCTCTCCCATTATTCTAGGAATACTGCTGAAGTTTAAAAATGCTTTGGAACTATCCCTTTGTTCTCAGAATGTTATTGTTTTTTTAAATAAGTCTGTAGAACTATCCCATTGTTCTCCGAATTCTGCCTAAGTTTAAAAATGCTTTGGAACTCACCCATTGTGCTCAGAATTCTACAGAAGTTTAAAATTGCTTTGGAACTCTCCCATTTTTATGGGAATTCTGCTGAAGTTTAAAAATGATTTGTAACTCTCCCATTGTTCTTGGAATTCAGCTGAAGTTTAAAAATGCTTTGAAACTCTCCCATTGTTCTCGGAATTCAGCTGAAGTTTTAAAAATGCTTTTGAACTCTCCAATTGTTCTCGGAATTCTGTTGAAGTTTAAAAATGCTTTGAAACTCTCCTATTGTTCTCGTAATTAAGCTGAAGTGTAAAAATGCTTTGCACCTCTCCCATTGTTCTCGGATTTCTTCTGAAGTTTTAAAATGCTTTGGAACTCTCCCATTGTTCTCGGAACTCTACTGAAGTTTATAATAGCTTTGGAACTCTCCCATTGTTCTTGGAATTCTACTGAAGTTTAAAAATGCTTTGTAACTCTCCCATTGTTCTCGGAATTCTGTTGATGTTTTAAAAATGCTTTGGAACTCTTCCATTGTTCTCGGAATTCTGCTGAAGTTTAAAAATGCTTTGGATCTCTCCTATTGTTCTCGGAATTCGGCTGAAGTGTAAAAATGCTTTGTAGCTCTCCCATTGTTCTCGGAATTCTGCTGAAGTTTAAAAATGCTTTGGAATTCTCCCATTGTTCTCGGAATTCTTCTGAAGTTTAAAAATGCTTTGGAACTCTCCCATTGTTCTTGGAATTCAACTGAAGTTTAAAAATGCTTTGAAACTCTCCCATTGTTCTTGGAATTCAGCTGAAGTTTAAAAATGCTTTGTAACTCTCCCATTGTTCTCGGAATTCTGCTGAAGTTTAAAAATGCTTTGGAACTCTACTATTGTTCTCGTAATTCGGATGAAGTGTAAAAATGCTTTGTGGCTCTCCCATTATTCTAGGAATACTGCTGAAGTTTAAAAATGCTTTGGAACTATCCCTTTGTTCTCAGAATGTTATTGTTTTTTTAAATAAGTCTGTAGAACTATCCCATTGTTCTCCGAATTCTGCCTAAGTTTAAAAATGCTTTGGAACTCACCCATTGCGCTCAGAATTCTACAGAAGTTTAAAATTGCTTTGGAACTCTCACATTTTTATGGGAATTCTGCTGAAGTTTAAAAATGATTTGTAACTCTCCCATTGTTCTTGGAATTCAGCTAAAGTTTAAAAATGCTTTGAAACTCTCCCATTGTTCTCGGAATTCAGCTGAAGTTTTAAAAATGCTTTTGAACTCTCCAATTGTTCTCGGAATTCTGTTGAAGTTTAAAAATGCTTTGAAATTCTCCTATTGTTCTCGTAATTAAGCTGAAGTGTAAAAATGCTTTGCACCTCTCCCATTGTTCTCGGATTTCTTCTGAAGTTTAAAAATGCTTTGGAACTCTCCCATTGTTCTTGGAACTCTACTGAAGTTTATAATAGCTTTGGAACTCTCCCATTGTTCTTGGAATTCTACTGAAGTTTAAAAATGCTTTGTAACTCTCCCATTGTTCTCGGAATTCTGCTGATGTTTTAAAAATGCTTTGGAACTCTTCCATTGTTCTCGGAATTCTGCTGAAGATTAAAAATGCTTTGGAACTCTCCTATTGTTCTCGAAATGTTATTGTTGTTATAAATAAGTTTGTAGAACTTTTCCATTGTTCTCGGATTTCTGATGACGTATAAAAATGTTTTGGAACTCTCCCATTGTTCTCGGAATTCTGCTGAAGTTTAAAAATGCTTTGAAACTCTCCAATTGTTCTCGTAATTAAGCTGAAGTGAAAAATGCTTTGTAGCTCTCCCATTGTTCTTGGAATTCAGCTGAAGTGTACAATTGCTTTGAAACTCTACCATTGTTCTCGGAATTCTGCTGAAGTTTTAAAAATGCTTTAGAACTCTCCCATTGTTCTCGGAATTCTGCTGAAGTTTAAAAATGCTTTGAAACTCTCCAATTGTTCTCGTAATTAAGCTGAAGTGTAAAAATGCTTTGTAGCTCTCCCATTGATCTCGGAATTCTGCTGAAGTTTAAAAATGCTTTTAAACACTCCCATTGTTCTCAGTATTCTACTGAAGTTTATAATTGCTTTGAAACTCTCCCATTGTACTTGGAATTCTACTGAAGTTTAAAAATGCTTTGTAACTCTACCATTGTCCTTGGAATTCAGCTGAAGATTAAAAATGCTTTGAAACTCTCCCATTGTTCTCGGAATTCTGCTGACATTTTAAAAATGCTTTGGAACTCTCCCATTGTTCTCAGAATTCTGCTGAAGATTAAAAATGCTTTGGAACTCTCCTATTGTTCTCGTAATTCAGAAGCAGTGTAAAAATACTTTGAGGCTCTCCCATTGTTCTCGGAATTCTGCTGAAGTTTAGAAATGCTTTGAAACTCTCCTATTGTTCTCATAATTAAGCTGAAGTGTAAAAATGCTTTGTAGCTCTCCCATTGTTCTCGGAATTCTGCTGAAGTTTAAAAATGCTTTGGAACTCTCCCATTGTTCTCGGATTTCTACTGAAGTTTAAAAATGCTTTGGAACTCTACCATTGTTCTTGGAATTCAGCTGAAGATTAAAAATGCTTTGAAACTCTCCCATTGTTCCCGGAATTCTGCTGACGTTTGAAAAATGCTTTGGAACTCTCTCATTGTTCTCGGAATTCTGCTGAAGATAAAAAATGCTTTGGAACTCTCCTATTGTTCTCGTAATTCGGCTGAAGTTTAAAAATGCTTTGGAACATTCCCCTTGTTCTTGGAATGTTATTGTTTTTTTAAATAAGTCTGTAGAACTTTCCCCTTGTTCTCGGAATTCTGCTGAAGTTTAAAAATGCTTTGGAACTGTCCCATTGTTCTTGGAATGTTATTGTTTTTATAAATAAGTCTGTAGAACTTTTCCATTGTTCTCGGATTTCTGATGAAGTTTAAAAATGTTTTGGAACTCTCCCATTGTTCTCGGAATTCTGCTGAAGTTTAAAAATGCTTAGGAACATTCCCCTTGTTCTTGGAATGTTATTGTTTTTTTAAATAAGTCTGTAGAACTTTCCCCTTGATCTCGGAATTCTGCTGAAGTTTAAAAATGCTTTGGAACTATCCCATTGTTCTCGGAATTCTGCTGAAGCTTAAAAATCCTTTGGAACTCTCCTTTTGTTCTCGGAATTCTGCTGAAGTTTAAAAATGCTTTGGAACTCTCCCATTGTTATCGGATTTCTGAAGAAGCGTAAAAATGCTTTGGAACTCTCCCATATTTCTCGGAATTGCGAGGCAAACACCGACAGGACGGTACTACAAATAGAGGTGACCCGGAGCCTCATTAATTACACGCTTAATCTTGGTTGTGTAGACGTACACAACCTTCACAGGTGAGTGTACTGGCATTTTTTAAATTAAGCAAATAGCCCTGTGAGTCTACACATGCGCACTTTCTTTTCTTTTCACATATTTCTCGGAATGTTATTGTTTTTTTAAAAATGTCTGTAGAACTTTCCCATTTTTCTCGGTATTCAGTTGAAGTATAAAAATACTTGGAACTCTCCCATTGTTCTCGGAATGTTATTGTTTCTTTAAATAAGCCTGTAGAACTTTCACATTGTTCTCAGAATTCTACTGAAGTTTAAAAATGCTTTGGAACTCTCCCATGTTTTGCAACATTCCCATTGTTCTCGGAATGTTACTATTTTTTAAATAATCTGTAGAACTTTCCCATTGTTCTCGGAATTCTGCTGAAGTTTAAAAATGCTTTGAAACTCTCCCATTGCTCTCGGAATGTTATAGTTTTTTTAAATAAGTCTGTAGAACTTTCCCATTGTTCTCGGAATTCTGATAAAGTTTAAAAATGCTTTGGTACTCTCCCATTGTTCTCGGAATTCTGCTGAAGTTTAAAAATGCTTTGGAACTCTCCCATTATTCTCGGAATACTGCTGAAGTTTAAAAATGCTTTAGAGCTCTCCCATTGTTCTCGGAATTCTGCTGAAGTTTAAAAATGCTGTTGAACTTTCCCAATGTTTTTGGAATGTTATTGTTTTTAAAATAATCTGTAGAACTTTCCAATGTTCTCGGAATTCTGCTGAAGTTTAAAAATGCTTTGGAACTCTTCCATTGTTTTCGGAATGTTATAGTTTTTTTTAAACACGTCTGTAGAACTTTCCCATTGTTCTTCGAATTCTGATAAAGTTTAAAAATGCTTTGGAACTCTCAACTTGTTCTCGGAATGTTATTTTTTTTTTAAATAAGTCTTCAGAACTTTCCCATTGTTCTCGGTATTCTGCTGAAGTTTAAAAATTCTTTGGAACTATCCCATTTTTCTCGGAATTCTGGTGAAGTTTAGGAAAGCTTAGGAGCTCTCCTATTGTTCTCGGAATTCTGCTGAAGCTTAAAAATGCTTTGGAACTCTCCTATTGTTCTCGTAATTCGGCTGAAGTGTAAAAATGCTTTGTAGCACTCCCATTGCTCTAGGAATTCTGCTGAAGTTTAAAAATGCTTTGGAACTGTCTCATTGTTCTCGGAGTGTTATTGTTTTTATAAATAAGTCTGTAGAACTTTTCCATTGTTCTCGGATATCTGATGAAGTTTAAAAATGTTTTGGAACTCTCCCATTGTTCTCGGAATTCTGCTGAAGTCTAAAAATGCTTTGGAACTTTCCCCTTGTTCTTGGAATGTTATTGTTTTTTTAAAATAAGTCTGTAGAACTACCTCCTTGTTCTCGGAATTCTGCTGAAGTTTAAAAATGCTTTGGAACTCTCCTTTTGTTCTCGGAATTCTGTTGAAGTTTAAAAATGCTTTGGAACTCTCCCATTGTTCTCGGATATCTGAAGAAGTGTAAAAATGCTTTGGAACTCTCCCATATTTCTCAGAATAATATTGTTTTTTTTTAAAAAGTCTGTAGAACTTTCCCATTTTTCTCGGTATTCTGTTGAAGTATAAAAATACTTGGAATTCTCCCATTGCTCTCGGAATGTTATTGTTTTTTTAAGTAAGCCTGTAGAACTTCCCATTGTTCTCAGAATTCTGCTGAAGTTTAAAAATGCTTTGGAACTCTCCCATTGTTTTTGGAATTCTACTGAAATTTAAAAATGCTTGGAACTTTCCCATTGTTCTCGGAATGTTATTGTCTTTTAAATAATCTGTAGAACTTTCCCATTGTTCTCGGAATTCTGCTGAAGTTTAAAAATGCTTTGGAACTCTCCCGTTGTTCTCGGAAAGTAATATTTTTTTTAAATAAGTCTGTAGAACTTTCTCATTGTTCTCGGAATTCTGATTAAGTTTAAAAATGCTTTGGTACTCTCCCATTGTTCTCGGAATTCTGCTGAAGTTTAAAAATGCTTTGGAACTCTTCCATTATTCTCGGAATACTGCTGAAGTTTAAAAGTGCTTTGGAACTCTGTCATTGTTCTGGGAATTCTGATGAAGTGTAAAAATGCTTTGGAACTCTCCCCTAGTTCTCGGAATGTTATTGTTTTTTTTTTAAATATTCTGTAGAACTTTCCCATTGTTCTCAGAATTCTGCTGAAGTTTAAAAATGCTTTGGAACTCTCCCATTGTTCTCGGAATTCTGCTGAGGTTTTAAACATGCTTTTTTAACTCTCCCATTGTTCTCGGAATTCTGATGAAGTTTAAATATGCTTTGGAACTCTCCCAATGTTCTTGGAATTCTGATGAAGTGTAAAAATGCTTTGGAACTCTCCCATAGATCTCAGAATGTTATTGCTTTTTTTTTAAAAGTCTGTAGAACTTTCCCATTGTTCTCGGAATTCTGCTGAAGTTTAAAAATGCTTTGGAACTCTGCCATTATTCTCGGAATACTGCTGAAGTTTAAAAATGCTTTGGAACTCACCCATTGTTCTCAGAATTCTGCTGAAGTTTAAAAATGCTTTGAAACTTTCCCATTGTTCTCAGAATGTTATTGTTTTTAAAATAATCTGTAGAATTTTCCAATGTTCTCGGAATTCTGCTGAAGTTTAAAAATGCTTTGGAACCCTCCCATTGTTTTCTAAATGTTATAGTTTTTTTTAAACACGTCTGTAGAACTTTCCCATTGTTCTCGGAATTCTGCTGAATTTTAAAAATGCTTTGGAACTCTCCCGTTGTTCTCGGAATGTAATATTTTTTTTAAAATAAGTCTGTAGAACTTTCTCATTTTTCTCGGAATTCTGATGAAGTTTAAAAATGCTTTGGTACTCTCCCATTGTTCTCGGAATTCTGCTGAAGTTTAAAAATGCTTTGGAACTCTCCCTTTATTCTCGGAATACTGCTGAAGTTCGAAAGTGCTTTGGAACTCTCTCATTGTTCTGGGAAATCTGATGAAGTGTAAAAATGCTTTGGAACTCTCCCATAGTTCTCGGAATGTTATTGTTTTTTTTTAAATATTCTGTAGAACTTTCCCATTGTTCTCGGAATTCTGCTGAAGTTAAAAATGCTTTGGAACTCTCCCATTGTTCTCGGAATTCTGCTGAGGTTTTAAACTTGCTTTTTTAACTCTCCCATTGTTCTCGGAATTCTGCTGAATTTTAAATATGCTTTGGAACTCTCCCATTGTTCTTGGAATGCTGATGATGTGTAAAAATGCTTTGGAACTCTCCCATAGATCTCAGAATGTTATTGCTTTTTTTAAAAAGTCTGTAGAACTTTTCCATTGTTCTCGGAATTCTGCTGAAGTTTAAAAATGCTTTGGAACTCTCCCATTATTCTCGGAATACAGCTGAAGTTTAAAAATGCTTTGGAACTCTCCCATTGTTCTCGGAATTCTGCTGAAATTTAAAAATGCTTTGGAACTTTCCCATTGTTCTCGGAATGTTATTGTTTTTAAAATAATCTGTAGAACTTTCCAATGCTCTCGGTATTCTGCTGAAGTTTAAAAATGCTTTGGAACTCTCCCATTGTTTTCTAAATGCTATAGTTTTTTTTAAACACGTCTGTAGAACTTTCCCATTGTTCTCAGAATTCTGTTGAAGTTTAAAAATGTTTTGGAACTTTCCCATTGTTCTCGGAATTCTACTGAAGTTTAGAAAAGCTTTGGAGCTCTCCTATTTTTCTCGGAATTCTGCGGAAGCTTAAAAATGCTTTGGAACTCTCCTATTGTTCTCGTAATTTGGCTGAAGTGTAAAAATGCTTTGTAGCACTCGCATTGTTCTAGGAATTCTGCTGAAGTTTAAAAATGCTTTGGAACTGTCCCATTGCTCTCGGAATGTTATTGTTTTATAAATAAGTCTGTATAACTTTTCAATTGTTCTCGGATTTCTGAAGAAGTGTAAAAATACTTTGGAACTCTCCCATATTTCTCGGAATGTTATTGTTTTTTTTAAAAAAAGCCTGTAGAACATTACCATTTTTCTCGGTATTCTGTTGAAGTATAAAAATACATGGAACTCTCCCATTGCTCTCGGAATGTTATTGTTTTTTTAAATAAGCCTGTAGAACTTTCCCATTGTTCTCAGAATTCTACTGAAGTTTAAAAATGCTTTGGAACTCTCCCATTGTTTTCGGAATTGTGCTAAAGTTTAAAAATGCTTTGGAACTTTCCCATTGTTCTCGAAATGTTATTGTTTTTTAAATAATCTGTAGAGCTTTCCCATTGTTCTCGGAATTCTGCTGAAGTTTAAAAATGCTTTGGAACTCTCCCGTTGTTCTCGGAATGTTACAGTTTTTTTTAAATAAG
This sequence comes from Phyllobates terribilis, assembly GCF_046119375.1. Classification (NCBI taxonomy): domain Eukaryota; kingdom Metazoa; phylum Chordata; class Amphibia; order Anura; family Dendrobatidae; genus Phyllobates; species Phyllobates terribilis. The sequence continues at coordinate 118,798,375 of NW_027362762.1, read as the reverse complement.
TCTGTAGAACTTTCCCATTGTTCTCGGAATTCTGATGAAGTTTAAAAATGCTTTGGTACTCTCCCATTGTTCTCGGAATTTTGCTGAAGTTTAAAAATGCTTTGGAACTCTCCCATTATTCTCGGTATATTGCTGAATTTTTAAAATGCTTTGGAACTCTCTCATTGTTCAGGGAATTCTGATGAAGTGTAAAAATGCTTTGGAACTCTCCCATAGTTCTCGGAATGTTATTGTTTTTATTTAAATACTCTGTAGAAATTTCTCATTGATCTCGGAATTCTGCTGAAGTTTAAAAATGCTTTCGAACTCTCCCATTGTTCTCGGAATTCTGCTGAGGTTTTAAAATTGCTTTTTTAACTCTCCCATTGTTCTCGGAATTCTGCTGAAGTTTAAATATGCTTTGGAACTCTCCCATTGTACTTGGAATTCTGATGAAGTGTAAAAATGCTTTGGAACTCTCCCATAGATCTCAGAATGTTATTGCTTTTTTAAAAAAAGTCTGTAGAACTTTCCCATTGTTCTCGGAATTCTGCTGAAGTTTAAAAATGCTTAGGAACTCTCACCTTGTTCTCGGAATGTTATTGTTTTTTTAGATAAGTCTGTAGAACTATCCCATTGTTCTCGGAATCCTGCAGAAGTTTAAAAATGCTTTGGAACTCTCCCCTTGTTCTCGGAATGTTATTGTTTTTTTTAAAATAAGTCTGTAGAACTATCCCATTGTTCTCGGAATTCTGCTGAAGTTTCAAAATGCTTTGGAACTCTTCCCTTGTTCTCAGAATTTTATTATTTAAATAAGTCTGCAGAACTATCCCAGTGTTCTCAGAATTCTGCTGAAGTTTAAAAATGCTTTGGAACTCTCCCCTTGTTCTTGGAATGTTAATGTTTTTTTAAATAAATCTGTAGAGCTTTCCCATTGTTCTCAGAATTCTGCTGAAGTTTAAAAATGTTTTGGAACTCTCCCATTGTTCTCGGAATTTAGATGAAGTTTTAAAATGCTCTGGAACTCTCCCATTTTTCTCGGAATTCTGCTGAAGTTTAAAAATGCTATGGAGCTCTCCCATTGTCCTCGGAATTCTGCTGAAGTTTAAAAATGCTTCGGCGCTTTCCCCTTGTTCTCAGAATGTTATTGTTTTTTTAAATAAGCCTGCAGAACTATCCCAGTGTTCTCCGAATTCTGCCTAAGTTTAAAAATGCTTTGGAACTCTCCCATTGTTCTCGGAATTCTGATGAAGTTTTAAAATTGCTTTGGAACTCTCCCAATGTTCTCGGAATTCTGCTGAAGTTTAAAATTCCTTTGGAACTCTCCTATTGTTCTCTTAATTCGGCTGAAGTGTAAAGATGCTTTGAAGCTCTCCCTTTGTTCTAGGAATTCTGCTTAAGTTTAAAAATGCTTTGGAAATCTCCCTTTGTTCTTGGAATGTTAATTTTTCTTTTAAATAAGTCTGTAGAACTTTCCCATTGTTCTCGGAATTCTTCTGAAGTTTAAAAATGTTTTGGCACTCTCTCATTGTTCTCGGAATTCTTCTGAAGATTAAAAATGATTTGGTACACTCCTATTGTTCTCGGAACTCTGCTTAAGTTTAAAAATGCTTTGGAACTCTCCCACTATTCTCAGAATTCTGATGAAATGTATAAATGCTTTGGAATTCTTCGATATGTCTTGGAATGTTATTGTTTTTTTAAAAAAAGTCTGTAGAACATTCCCATTTTTCTCGGTATTCTGTTGAAGTATAAAAATACTTGGAACTCTCCCATTGTTCTCGGAATGTTATTGTTTTTTAAATAAGCCTGTAAAACTTTCCCCTTGTTCTCAGAATTCTGCTGAAGTTTAAAAATGCTTTGGAACTCTCCCATTGTTCTCGGAATTCTGCTGAAGTTTTAAAAATGCTTTGGAACTCTCCCAATGTTCACGGAATTCTGCTGAAGTTTAAAATTCCTTTGGAACTCTCCTATTGTTCTCTTAATTCGGCTGAAGTGTAAAGATGCTTTGAAGCTCTCCCATTGTTCTAGGAATTCTGCTTAAGTTTAAAAATGCTTTGGAAATCTCTCTTTGTTCTCGGAATGTTATTTTTTTTTTAAATAAGTCTGTAGAACTTTCCCAATGTTCTCGGAATTCTTCTGAAGTTTAAAAATGTTTTGGCACTCTCTCCTTGTTCTCGGAATTCTTCTGAAGATTAAAAATGATTTGGTACACTCCTATAGTTCTCGGAACTCTGCTTAAGTTTAAAAATGCTTTGGAACTCTCCCACTATTCTCATAATTCAGATGAAATGTATGAATGCTTTGGAATTCTCCCATATATCTTGGAATGTTATTGTTTTTTTCAAAAAAGTCTGTAGAACTTTCCCATTTTTCTCGGTATTCTGTTGAAGTATAAAAATACTTGGAACTCTCCCATTGTTCTCGGAATGTTATTGTTTTTTTAAATAAGCCTGTAAAACTTTCCCCTTGTTCTCAGAATTCTGCTGAAGTTTAAAAATGCTTTGGAACTCTCCCATTATTCTCGGAATTCTGCTGAAGTTTAAAAATGCTTTGGAACTTTCCCATTGTTCTCGGAATGTTATAGTTTTTTTTAAATAAGTCTGTAGAACTTTCCCATTGTTCTCGGAATTCTGATGAAGTTTAAAAATGTTTTGGTACTCTCCCATTGTTCTCGGAATTTTGCTGAAGTTTAAAAATGCTTTGGAACTCTCCCATTATTCTCGGAATACTGCTGAATTTTTAAAATGCTTTGGAACTCTCTCATTGTTCAGGGAATTCTGATGAAGTGTAAAAATGCTTTGGAACTCTCCCATAGTTCTCGGAATGTTATTTTTTTTTTTAAATAGTCTGTAGAACTTTCCCATTGATCTCGGAATTCTGCTGAGGTTTTAAAATTGCTTTTTTAACTCTCCCATTGTTCTCGGAATTCTGCTGAAGTTTAAATATGCTTTGGAACTCTCCCATTGTACTTGGAATTCTGATGAAGTGTAAAAATGCTTTGGAACACTCCCATAGATCTCAGAATGTTATTGCTTTTTAAAAAAAAGTCTGTAGAACTTTCCCATTATTCTCGAAATTCTGCTGAAGTTTAAAAATGCTTAGGAACTCTCCCCTTGTTCTCGGAATGTTATTGTTTTTTTAAATAAGTCTGTATAACTATCCCATTGTACTCAGAATCCTGCAGAAGTTTAAAAATGCTTTGGAACTCTCCCCTTGTTCGCGGAATGTTATTGTTTTTTTTAAATAAGTCTGTAGAACTATCCCATTGTTCTCAGAATTCAGCTGAAGTTTAAAAATGCTTTGGAACTTTCCACTGGCTCTTGGAATGTTTTTGTTTTTTTAACTAAGACTGTAGAGCACTCCCATTGTTCTCGTAATTCTGCTGAAGTTTGAAAATGCTTTGGAACTCTCCCCTTGTTCTCAGAATTTTATTATTTAAATAAGTCTGTAGAACTATCCCAGTGTTCTCAAAATTCTGCTGAAGTTTAAAAATGCTTTGGAACTGTCCCCTGGTTCTTGGAATGTTAATGTTTTTTTAAATAAGTCTGTAGAGCTTTCCCATTGTTCTCAGAATTCTGCTGAAGTTTATAAACGTTTTGGAACTCTCCCATTGTTCTCGGAATTTAGATGAAGTTTTAAAATGCTCTGGAACTCTCCCTTTTTTCTCGGAATTCTGCTGAAGTTTAAAAATGCTATGGAGCTCTCCCATTGTCCTCGGAATTCTGCTGAAGTTTAAAAATGCTTTGGCGCTTTGCCCTTGTTCTCAGAATGTTATTGTTTTTTAAAATAAGTCTGCAGAACTATCCCATTGTTCTCGGAATTCTGACTAAGTTTAAAAATGCTTTGGAACTCTCCCATTGTTCTCGGAATTCTACTGAAGTTTTAAAATTGCTTTGGAACTCTCCCATTGTTCTTGGAATTCTACTGAAGTTTAAAAATGCTTTGTAACTCTCCTATTGTTCTTGGAATTCTGCTGAAGCTTAAAAATGCTTTGAAATTCTCCCATTGTTCTTGGAATTCAACTGAAGTTTAAAAATGCTTTGTAACTCTCCCATTGTTCTCGGAATTCTGCTGAAGTTTAAAAATGCTTTGGAACTCTACTATTGTTCTCGTAATTCGGATGAAGTGTAAAAATGCTTTGTGGCTCTCCCATTATTCTAGGAATACTGCTGAAGTTTAAAAATGCTTTGGAAATCTCCCTTTGTTCTCGGAATGTTATTTTTTTTTTAAATAAGTCTGTAGAATTTTCCCAATGTTCTCGGAATTCTTCTGAAGTTTAAAAATGTTTTGGCACTCTCTCCTTGTTCTCGGAATTCTTCTGAAGATTAAAAATGATTTGGTACACTCCTATAGTTCTCGGAACTCTGCTTAAGTTTAAAAATGCTTTGGAACGCTCCCACTATTCTCAGAATTCTGATGAAATGTATAAATGCTTTGGAATTCTCCCATATATCTTGGAATGTTATTGTTTTTTTCAAAAAAGTCTGTAGAACTTTCCCATTTTTCTCGGTATACTGTTGAAGTATAAAAATACTTGGAACTCTCCCATTGTTCTCGAAATGTTACTGTTTTTTTAAATAAGCCTGTAAAACTTTCCCCTTGTTCTCAGAATTCTGCTGAAGTTTAAAAATGCTTTGGAACTCTCCCATTGTTCTCGGAATTCTGCTGAAGTTTAAAAATGCTTTGGAACTTTCCCATTGTTCTCGGAACGTTATAGTTTTTTTAAATAAGCCTGTAAAACTTTCCCATTGTTCTCAGAATTCTGCTGAAGTGTAAAAATGCTTTGGAACTCTCCCATTGTTCTCAGAATTCTGCTGAAGTTTAAAAATGCTTTGGAACTTTCTCATTGTTCTCGGAATGTTATTGTTTTTTAAATAATCTGTAGAACTTTCCCATTGTTCTCAGAATTCTGCTGAAGTTTAAACATGCGATGGAACTCTCCCATTGTTCTCGGAATGTTATACTTTTTTTTTAAATAAGTTTGTAGAACTTTCCCATTGTTCTCGGAATTCTGATGAAGTTTAAAAATGCTTTGGAACTCTTCTAATGTTCTCGGAATTCTGCTGAAGTTTAAAAATGCTTTGGAACTCTCCCATTGATCTCGGAATGTTATTGTTTTTTTAAATAAGCCTGTAGTACTTTCCCATTCAACTCGGAATTCTGCTGAAGTGTAAAAATGTTTTGGAACTCTACCATTGTTCTCGGAATTCTGCTGAAGTTTAAAAATGCTTTGGAACTCTGCCATTGCTCTCGGAATTCTGCTGAAGTTTAAAAATGCTTTGGAACTCTCCCATTGTTCTCGGAATTCTGCTTAAGTTTTAAAATTGCTTCAGAACTCTCCCATTGTTCTCGGAATTCTGCTTAAGGTTTAAAAATGCTTTGTAACTCTCCCATGGTTCTTGGACTTCTGCTGAAGTTTAAAAATGCTTTGAAACTCTCCCATTGTTCTCGGAAATCTGCTGAAGTTTTAAAAATGCTTTGTATCTCTCCCATTGTTCTTGGAATTCTGCTGAAGTTTAAAAATGGTTCGGAACTCTCCTATTGTTCTCGGAATTTTGCTGAAGTGTTAAAATGCTTTGTGGCTCTCCCATTGTTCTCGGAAATCTGCTGAAGTTTAAAAATGCTTTGGAACACTCCCATTGTTCTCGGAATTCTGGTGAAGTTTAAAAATGCTTTGGAACTCTTCCATTGCTGTCGGAATTCTGCTGAAGTTTAAAAATGTTTTGGCACTCTCTCATTGTTCTCGGAATTCTTCTGAAGATTAAAAATGCTTTGGAACTCTCCCATTCTTCTCCGAATTTTGCTGTGGGTTTTAAATGCTTTGGAACTCTCCCATTGTTCTCAGAATTCTGCTGTAGATTAAAAATGCTTTGGAACTCTCCCATTGTTCTCGGAATTCTGCTGAAGTTTAAAAATGCTTTGGAACTCTCCCATTGTTCTCGGAATTCGGCTATAGTTTAAAAATGCTTTGGAACTTTCCCATTGTACTCGGAATACTGCTGAAGTTTAAAAATGCTTTGGAAATGTGTCATTGTTCACGCAATTCTGATGAAGTGTAAAAGTGCATTGGAACTCTCCCATATTTCTCGGAATGTTATTGTTTTTCTAAAAAGTCTGTAGAATATTCCCATTTTTCTCGGAATTCTGCTGAAGTTTAAAAATGCTTTGGAACACTCCCATTGTTCTCGGAATTCTGCTGAAGTTTTAAAATTGCTTTTTTAAGTCTCCCATTGTTCTAGGAATTCTGCTGAAGTTTAAAAATGCTTTGGAACTCTCCCATCGTTCTTGGAATTCTGATGAAGTGTAAAAATGCTTTGGAACTCTACCATTGATCTCGGAATGTTATTGTTTTTTTTCAAAAGTCTGTAGAACTTTCCCATTGTTCTCAGAATTCCGCTGAAGTTTTAAAATTCTTTGGAACTCTCCCCTTGTTCTCGGAATGAGATTGTTTTTTTAAATAAGTCTGTAGAACTTTCTTATTGTTCTCGGAATTTTGCTGAAGTTTAAAAATGCTTTGGAACTCTCCCCTTGTTCTCGGAATGTTATTGTTTTTTTTAAATAAGTCTGTATAACTATCCCATTGTTAACGGAATTCAGCTGAAGTTTAAAAATGGTATGGAATTTTCCCCTGGTTCTTGGAATGTTATTGCTTTTTTAAATAAGTCTATAGAACTTTCACATTGCCCTCGGAATCTGCTAAGGTATAAAAAAGCTTTGTAACTCTTTCATTGTTCTTTGAATGTTATTGTTTTTTTTAATAAGTCTGTAGAACTATCCCATTGTTCTTGGAATTCTGCTGAAGTTTTAAAATGCTTTGGAACTCTCCTATTGTTCTCGTAATTCGGCTGAAGTATAAAAATGCTTTGTAGATCTCCCATTGTTCTCGGAATTCTGCTGAAGTTTAAAAATGCTTTGGAACTCTCCCATTGTTCTCGGAATTCTACTGAAGTTTATAATTGCTTTGGAACTCTCCCATTGTTCTTGGAATTCTACTGAAGTTTAAAAATGCTTTGTAACTCTCCCATTGTTCTTGGAATTCAGCTGAAGTTTAAAAATGCTTTGAAACTCTCCCATTGTTCTCGGAATTCTGCTAACGTTTTAAAAATGCTTTGGAACTCCCCCATTGTTCTTGGAATTCTGCTGAAGATGAAAAATGCTTTGGAACTCTAGTATTGTTCTCGTAATTCGGCTGAAGTGTAAAAATGCTTTGTAGCTCTCCCATTGTTCTAGGAATTCTGCTGAAGCTTAAAAATGCTTGGGAACTGTCCCATTGTTCTTGGAATGTTATTGTTTTTTTAAATAAGTCTGCAGAACTATCCCATTGTTTTCGGAATTCTGCCTAAGTTTAAAAATGCTTTGGAACTCTCCCATTGTTCTCGGAATTCTACTGAAGTTTTAAAATTGCTTTGGAACTCTCGCATTGTTCTTGGAATTCTACTGAAGTTAAAAAATGCTTTGTTACTCGTCTTTTGTTCTTGGAATTCTGCTGAAGCTGAAAATTGCTTTGAAACTCTCCCATTGTTCTCGGAATTCTGCTGAAGTTTTAAAAATGCTTTGGAACTCTCACAATGTTCTCGGAATTCTGCTGAAGTTTAAAATTCCTTTGCACCTCTCCTATTGTTCTCTTAATTCGGCTGAAGTGTAAAGATGCTTTGAAGCTCTCCCATTGTTCTCGGAATTCTGCTTAAGTTTAAAAATGCTTTGGAAATCTCCGTTTGTTCTCGGAATGTTATTTTTTTTTAAATAATTCTGTAGAACTTTCCCATTGTTCTCGGAATTCTTCTGAAGTTTAAAAATGTTTTGGCACTCTCTCATTGTTCTCGGAATTCTTCTGAAGATTAAAAATGATTTGGTACACTCCTATTGTTCTCAGAACTCTGCTTAAGTTTAAAAATTCTTTGGAACTCTCCCATAGATCTCAGAATGTTATTGCTTTTTTAAAAAAGTCTGTAGAACTTTCCCATTGTTCTCGGAATTCTGCTGAAGTTTAAAAATGCTTAGGAACTCTCCCCTTGTTCTCGGAATGTTATTGTTTTTTTAAATAAGTCTGTAGAACTATCCCATTGTTCTCGGAATCCTGCAGAAGTTTAAAAATGCTTTGAAACTCTCCCCTTGTTCTCGGAATGTTATTGGTTTTTTTTAAATAAGTCTGTAGAACTATCCCATTGTTCTCGGAATTCAGCTGAAGTTTAAAAATGCTTTGGAACTTTCCCCTGGCTCTTGGAATGTTTTTGTTTTTTTAAAAAAGACTGTAGAGCTCTCCCATTGTTCTTGGAATTCTGCTGAAGTTTCAAAGTGCTTTGGAACTCTCCCCTTGTTCTCAGAACTTTATTATTTAAATAAGTCTGTAGAACTATCCCAGTGTTCTCAGAATTCTGCTGAAGTTTAAAAATGCTTTGGAACTCTCCCCATGTTCTTGGAATGTTAGTGTTTTTTAAATAAGTCTGTAGAGCTTTCCCATTGTTCTCAGAATTCTGCTGAAGTTTTAAAATGCTCTGGAACTCTCCCATTGTTCTCGGAATTCTGCTGAAGTTTAAAAATGCTATGGAGCTCTCCCATTGTCCTCAGAATTCTGCTGAAGTTTTAAAATGCTTTGGAGCTTTCCCCTTGTTCTCAGAATGTTATTGTTTTTTTAAATAAGTCTGCAGAACTATCCCATTGTTCTCGGAATTCTGCCTAAGTTTAAAAATGCTTTGGAACTCTCCCAATGTTCTCGGAATTCTACTGAAGTTTTAAAATTGCTTTGGAACTCTCCCATTGTTCTTGGAATTCTCCTGAAGTTTAAAAATGCTTTGTAACTCTCCTACTGTTCTTGGAATTCTGCTGAAGCTTAAAATTGCTTTGAAACTCTCCCATTGTTCTCGGAATTCTGCTGAAGTTTTAAAAATGCTTTGGAACTCTCTCAATGTTCTCGGAATTCTGCTGAAGTTTAAAATTCCTTTGGAACTCTCCTATTGTTCTCTTAATTCAGCTGAAGTGTAAAGATGCTTTGAAGCTCTCCCATTGTTCTAGGAATTCTGCTTAAGTTTAAAAATGCTTTGGAAATCTCACTTTGTTCTCGAATGTTATTTTTTTTTAAATAAGTCTGTAGAACTTTCCCATTGTTCGCGGAATTCTTCTGAAGTTTAAAAATGTTTTGGCACTCTCTCATTGTTCTCGGAATTCTTCTTAAGATTAAAAATGATTTGGTACACTCCTATTGTTCTTGGAACTCTGCTTAAGTTTAAAAATGCTTTGGAACTCTCCCACTATTCTCAGAATTCTGATGAAATGTATAAATGCTTTGGAATTCTCCCATATATCTTGGAATGTTATTGTTTTTTTTAAAAATGTCTGTAGAACTTTCCCATTTTTCTCGGTATTCTGTTGAAGTATAAAAATACTTGGAACTATCCCATTGTTCTCGGAATGTTATTGTTTTTTTTAAATAAGCCTGTAAAACTTTCCCCTTGTTCTCAGAATTCTGCTGAAGTTTAAAAATGCTTTGGAACTAGTGTTGAGCCACCCCCGTAGTGTTCAAGTTCGGTTCGATTCGTCGAACACCCGTGTGTTCGCCAAACTGTTCGTCGAACTGTTCGTCGAACACCTTCGAACACCGTTAAAACCAATGGCAGGCAAACAAAAACACATAGAAACACATAGAAAACACCTTCAAAGGTGTCCAAAAGCTGACAAACTGCTCAGAAGACACAACTAACACATGGAAAAGTGACAAGTACATATAGTCATGAGAAAAGAAAAGAGGTGGAGGAGTAAAAGGAGGGGGAGACACAGATATAGGCATGTCATGCCCTTCTAAAATCCAAAAAGTGAGAAGCCGACACGTTCAGTCCGCTCCTGCTCGTGCCACCTCCGTGTCGCCGGGTTTGTGCCAGAGCCACGGTGAACCCTGACGGCCAGCCCCCCTCTCCCAATACTGGTGCCTGTCCGCTGGTTGGTCGAGCGAGCCCCCCTGTGGTGGAGGCAGCTCTAAGCTTTTTAATTTAAATTGTCTCTCTAATTTGAATGAATACACTTTAAATCCATTTACAAGGATCTATTGGAGGGCAAGTCTCATGCCAGCAGCCGCGTAATTCCAGCTCCAGTAGCGTCCACTAAAGCTGCTGCAGTTAAAAAGCTTTTATAAGGATCGAGCTCGGCTGTCCACCGCAAGGCATCCTACTGCCAGTCCCAGCCCCTATGCCTTGGGGTGCCTCCTAATGCTCTTCACTGAGTATCCCGTGGTCCCGAAGCATTTCCTTTGAAAAAATTAAGTGTCCAAACTACAGGTGGTGTAGCTTGCTTAACAGCCGGGATAATCCGCTGACTAGCAGACACTGCTACTAGGCACAAAGCATTTCCTGGGCTAGATGCAGTTAAAAATTTGTAATTGGATACTCTCGTTGGATGCTGAGAAAGCATTCCATAGAGTCTCCTGGCACGCCATATATGATTCTCTTAAAAAGCTTGGGGTAGGGGTCTAGGGGACCCTTTTATAGCCAAAATCACGGCCCTGTATCGCAATACGTCACCTAGGCTGAAGATAAATGGAACTGTAGCACCCTGAGGGCTCGGTTGCTACAGAGGTATTGCACCTCACCCAGAGGTGTGATATCTCACTCTCAGGTAAGGATGGAGTGTGGATCAGGACCCGACACCTGCATGCATTACACCACATTGCCGTGGGGCAGGGCGACCAATATGCCCCTGAGATGGGCACGACAGTCCCTGTCCCTGGCTGGAGTGGGGGGAGGGAACACTGAGGAATGGGAACCCTGTAGTGCAGGAGCAGGGAGGAAGCAGTTCCTGGGTGCATTGAGAAGGGAGTATAAAAGGTGGGCACCATCTTAGTTCAGTGCAGAGAAGTCTGAGCAGAAGTGGCAGGGAGCAGGGGCTCTGCATGAGCTCTGCTCCGGAGACAGGCCTAGTAACAGAGGCCCAGGCCTGCAAGAGGGAGAAGGGAGGAAGAGGAGCGGAGAAGGCTCCAGGAATGAGGAACGAAGGGATCCCAGGGGTGCGGACGGGCGAGTCGCCACCTCACGCCCGAATCCACCTGCATGGAGGGGTCAGGCCAAAGGGGGAGACCGGTCCCCGAAACTAGTGGAGGCAGGAAACGACCCTCAGCTAGAAACCGGAGGCTGTGACATTTTATGTGGCGCAGCCCCTCGCTACACCCGCTAGGAGGGCAGCACATAGGGTCGGGGAAACTGGCGCCAAGTTTACCAAGAGGAGGCCCGAGGCAGCCGGACAGAAGGGTTGGTAAGAAAGGCCAGACAAAGGACACACAAAGGGGGTCCTGTGAAGCGCTCCAAAGTTATCTGGGAGTTGTCTGAGCCCCTCACCTGGTGAGCACAGTATGACGTGGGCAGCCGTTACCTGCAGATGTGGTCTGGATAATAAGAACTGTGAGTTAAGGCCCTGGACTGCATCACTGACTCCGTGTCGTTACTGCTGCTGCCCTGCACCATCACCCCCATCCTCCGCATACACTGCCCTGAGGCTATACTCCTCCCGTGGGGAGTTATGCTACGCTCTGCTACACCTACAACACCAGCCTCAGCGGTCTGCCCTGCAGCGGCGGTTCACTCTGACCGCAATCCACGGGTGGCGTAGTCGGACATTTAAACATCAAAACCACATAAATAGTTCCGCCACTGGTTTGACCACCCTGAGCCACGGAACCGGGTCGCCGCCATGAAGACTACAACCACCAGCATCCACCAAAAAGGGTCCGGCTCCGGGTGTCCCAAGGCCCAGGGGGTGCATCAGAACATTTTCATCACCTTTCACAATCACCAATGGGACAAGGCAGGGATGTCCTCTGTCCCCTCTCTTATACATCCTAGTGATGGAGCACCTGCTCTCATCAATTCGCCATAACCCCAATATTAGGTGGATTGAGGTGGGAGGCACCGAGTACAAGTGCTCTCTATTTGCTGATGATGTCCTAGTATATATCACTCAATCACATATATCCATCCATGCTGTTATGGCTGAAATAGATCACTTTGTTACATGGTCAAATTTTAAAATCAATGCAGCGAAGTCTGAGGCCCTCGATGTCTCCCTCCCCAAATCCATATAGGATTCCATCCAGTCCAACTTTCCCTTTGCCTGGCCCTCACAGGGTATCAAATACTTAGGAATTCCTATTCATAGAGACCTCTCCCATCTATGTTATCTTAATTTTGGGCCCTTTATTGAACAACTCCATACAGACCACGGTTGGCAAGTTAGAACTGTAAGATTCACTACGTGAACCACTGGTGTTTTGTGGAAAAGCACATGTACACTGTGTTCCAAATTATTATGCAAAAAGTGTTTAGGAGTGATAAGGGAAGAATTTGTTTGTTTGTCAGTTAAACTCATTGATGGTGATGTGTGTCAGGGCTCTTTATATCACTGTAAGCAATTGCAGACACCTGTGCTAATTAGTTTGACAGGTGTGTCCAATGAAAGGCAAGACTACTTAAGAAGGCTGTCTCACATTATTAAGCAGCCTACATTTTCTGCCAAAATGGGAAAGAAAAAGGATATGTCGGCTGCTGAGAAGCAACAAATTGTGGAGTGTTTAGGTCAAGGCATGACTACAATCAACATTGTGCGATGATCAGGATGAAGTGTCTTGGCAATCAAGAAGTATGTAGCTGATTCACAGTACACACGTGTGCGTGCTGATAAGGTCAAATTGAGGACTCTTTCCTACAGGCAATTACGTCAGGTTACAAGAGCAGCGGCAAAAAAGCCTTGTCATAGCAGCAGACAAGTTTTTGAAGCTGCTGGTGCCTCCAACGTCCCCCGAACAACAAGATGCAGGGTCCTTCAGAGGTTTGCAGCTGTGCATATGCCATCCTGTCGACCTCTTCTATCCACTTCACACAAGCAGAAACGGCTCCAGTGGGCCAAACATTACATGAAGACTGATTTCAAAACTGTTTTGTTCACGGATGAGTGCCGTGCAGCGCTCGATGGTTCAGGTGGATGGAGTGGAGGATGGCTGGTTGATGGACACCCCACGCAAACACGGCTACAGCGCCAACAAGGAGGAGGTGGAGTAATGTTTTGGGCTGGAATCATGGGGAGAGAGATTGTCGGCCCCTTTAGGATCCCTGAAGGCGCTAAAGATGAACTCCATAATGTATGTGGATTTTCTCAAACAGCACTTCCTGCCATGGTTCAAGAAGAAGAACCATGTATTTCACAGCAAGATCATTTTTTTGCATGATAATGCACCATCTCATGCTGCACATAAAACATCTGCATCTCTGGCTGATATGGGCATAAAAGGGGACAAACTTATGGTGTGACCCCCATGCTCCCCTGACCTCTACCCCATTCAGAACCTCTGGAGCATCATCAAAAGGAGTGTCTATGATGGCGGGAGGCAGTTCACATCTAAGCAACAGCTCTGGGAGGGTATTCTGTCCTCATGCAAAACAATTGAAGCAGAAACCATCCAAAACCTGACAAATTCAATGGACGAGAGAGTTCAGAAGCTCATTTCGAACAAGGGGTCCTATGTGAAAATGTAACATCACCTAGAATAAAGTTTTGAGTTTAAAACTGTCTGATTTCAGTTTCTAATAACCTGCTAATGCTTATAATTTCAAAAATGACCATTTTTTTGGTCTTTATTAAAATGAAATGGTTGATCGAAAAGTTTGGGGGATCTAAGAGTGTGGCAACCCAGTAGTCATGATTACTTTGAATTCTGACAATATGAGGGTCATGTTGCAGGTAGTGCAGCAAGAAGGCACTTATGTGTCTTGCGCATCTCGGAGCCCCAAAATTATTTTCCGGGCTAGATGCAGCTACAAATTATTATTAATTTTAAATCTGGTGGAGCTTAGTATAGATGGGCTAATAGGATCAGTGCTGCACACTGCTACAAAGCCCAAATTATTTTCCAGTCAAGATACAGATAAACATGATTAGTAATTTGAAAGCTTAAAACGGTTGGTAGGGTGATTTTAACCAATCATCAAGCTTTTACTCTCCCCAGGATGACACAAGGGTAGAAAAGTCGTTTCGGATCCATGATTTGTTCATCTTTATGAACGTGAGTCTGTCTACATTATCTGTCAGCACACCACCAGCAGCGCTGAACACACGTTCAGACAGAACGCTGGCTGCGGGGCATGACAAGATCTCCAAGGCGTAAGTGGCTAGCTCCGGTCATTTATCCAGATTGGAAGCCCAAAAAGAGCAAGGGTCCAGTGACACAGTCATGGCTTCAATGTTTACTTGGAGATACTCCTGTACCATTGTCTCTAGGCGTTGACTATGTGTCAGACTTCTTGTCTCCTGTGGCCTTGCAAAGGATGGGCTAAAAAAGTGGTGAAATGATTCCGCAAAATTGATGTTACCAGCAGATACTGTGGTTCTGTTACGGTTTGAGTGCTGAATACTTGACGGTCCCACGGTTGGCAAGTTGGAACTGTGAGATTCACTACGTGCACCACTGGTGTTTTGTGGAAAAGCACATGTAAGATTCTGCAACAGTCTCTGCTGATACTCCTGCATGCGTGCATCCCTTTCTATGGCAGGAATAATTTCTGCAAATTTACTTTTGTACCAGGGATCTAACAGTGTGGCAACCCAGTAGTCAGAATTATTTCTAATTCTCACAATTCGAGGGTCATGTTGCAGGTAGTGCAGCAAGAAGGCACTCATGTGTGTTGCGCATCCAGGAGCACCAAGTCCCTGTTGTGTTGGTGGCGAGGTAACAATCATGCTTCCTTCCTCTGTCCTCTCCCCCCAACCTCGCACAACAGAAATGTGATCAAAGTCTCCCTCATCTGATGAGTCTTCCATCAGTTCGTCCTCCACTTCTTCCTGGGCTCCTGCACCTTCCTCACTAGTTTGGCTGCTACCATGCGCCCTGGTAAAACCATCTCCCCCACCCTCACATGCCTGCCGCCTTGGTGCTGCCGACCGTCTGGACCTTGCAGATGTTAGCCCTTCCGCATACAACTCCTCCTCCTCTACTTCCTCCACCTCCTCTTGTGCCACCACCTGACTCCGAATTCTGTTTAACATGTGCTCCAGCATGTAAATCACTGGAATAGTCATGCTGATAATGGCATCGTCAGCACTAAACATCTTCGTCGCCATTTCAAAACTGTGCAGAAGGGTGCATAGGTCCCTGATCTGAGACCACTCCTCCAGCGTGATTTGCCCCACCTCCGGATCTCGTTGGCCCAGGCTATACGTCAGAACGTATTGCACCAGGGCTTGTCGGTGCTGCCACAGTCGCTGCAACATGTGCAGAGTTGAATTCCACCGGGTAGGCACATCGCATTTTAGCCGTGAAGTGGCAGGCCCAACGACTTCTGTAGAGATGTAAGTCGCTGAGCTGCGGGATGCGAACGGCGGAAGCGAGCACACAGCGACCGTGCCCTCTGCAGAAGGCCATCTAGTCTGGGATAGTGGGCTAAAAATTGCTGGACAACCCAGGTTCAACACGTGAGCCATACAAGGCACGTGTGTGACATTGCCCCGGCGAAGGGCCGCACCCAGGTTTGCAGCATTGTCGCACACGGCCTTCCCTGGTTTCAGGTCCAGTGGAGACAACCATTCATGAAATTGGTTCTCCAGAGCTGACCACAACTCCTCAGCTGTGTGACTCACATTTCCCAGACATTTCAAAGTAAAAACCGCCTGATGACGTTGAGCCCTACTGCCAGCATAGTAAGGAGGTGTGCAGGATCCCTTCTGCGCAGTTAGAAAGCTTGTGGCATGACCAGACAGGCTTTGGGTGCAGGTGGAAGACCGAGAGGAGGTTGAGGAGGCAGAAGCAGTGGAGGAACTTTGACATAAAGAGGATTGACGCACAACTCGTGGGGACGGCAAGACTTGGACAGCAGCCCCTTGTCCTGCTGTCACCATAGTTACCCAGTGCCCAGTCAGCGACATGTAACGCTCCTGTCCATGCCTACTCGTCCAAATGGACACAGAGGATTTTCGAGACCTTTTGTCCGTCGCAGTGCCCCGGTACCAGATGCCCAGTCGGCACTACTTCTCAAAGAAAGGTGTGCCTGCGCTCCACCAGCATGTCGCACAAAACATCACCGCTTCTTTGAGAAACTCTGTGTGTGACAGGGTGCATTTCACCACAGACACTTGGACGAGTAGGCATGGACAGGGGCATTACATGTCGCTGACTGGGCACTGGGTAACTATGGTGACAGCAGGACAAGGGGCTGCTGTCCAAGTCTTGCCGTCCCCACGAGTTGTGCGTCAATCCTCTTTATGTCAAAGTTCCTCCACTGCTTCTGCCTCCTCAACCTCCTCTCGGTCTTCCACCTGCACCCAAAGCCTGTCTGGTCATGCCACAAGCTTTCTAACTGCGCAGAAGGGATCCTGCACACCTCCTTACTATGCTGGCAGTAGGGCTCAACGTCATCAGGCGGTTTTTACATTGAAATGTCTGGGAAATGTGAGTCACACAGCTGAGGAGTTGTGGTCAGCTCTGGAGAACCAATTTCATGAATGGTTGTCTCCACTGGACCTGAAACCAGGGAAGGCCGTGTGCGACAATGCTGCAAACCTGGGTGCGGCCCTTCGCCGGGGCAATGTCACACACGTGCCTTGTATGGCTCACGTGTTGAACCTGGTTGTCCAGCAATTTTTAGCCCACTATCCCAGACTAGATGGGGTTCTGCAGAGGACACGGTCGCTGTGTGCTCACTTCCGCCGTTCGCATCCCGCAGCTCAGCGACTTACATCTCTACAGAAGTCGTTGGGCCTGCCACTTCACCGGCTAAAATGCGATGTGCCTACCCGGTGGAATTCAACTCTGCACATGTTGCAGCGACTGTGGCAGCACCGACAAGCCCTGGTGCAATACGTTCTGACGTATAGCCTGGGCCAACGAGATCCAGAGGTGGGGCAAATCACGCTGGAGGAGTGGTCTCAGATCAGGGACCTATGCACCCTTCTGCACAGTTTTGAAATGGCGACGAAGATGTTTAGTGCTGACGATGCCATTATCAGCATGACTATTCCGGTGATTTACATGCTGGAGCACATGTTAAACAGAATTCGGAGTCAGGTGGTGGCACAAGAGGAGGTGGAGGAAGTAGAGGAGGAGGAGTTGTATGCGGAAGGGCTAACATCTGCAAGGTCCAGACGGTCGGCAGCACCAAGGCGGCAGGCATGTGAGGGTGGGGGAGATGGTTTTACCAGGGCGCATGGTAGCAGCCAAACTAGTGAGGAAGGTGCAGGAGCCCAGGAAGTAGTGGAGGACGAACTGATGGAAGACTCATCAGATGAGGGAGACCTTGATCACATTTCTGTTGTGCGAGGTTGGGGGGAGAGGACAGAGGAAGGAAGCATGATTGTTACCTCGCCACCAACACAACAGGGACTTGGTGCTCCTGGATGCGCAACACACATGAGTGCCTTCTTGCTGCACTACCTGCAACATGACCCTCGAATTGTGAGAATTAGAAATAATCCTGACTACTGGGTTGCCACACTGTTAGATCCCCGGTACAAAAGTAAATTTGCAGAAATTATTCCTGCCATAGAAAGGGATGCACGCATGCAGGAGTATCAGCAGAGACTGTTGCAGAATCTTACATGTGCTTTTCCACAAAATACCAGTGGTGCACGTAGTGAATCTCACAGTTCCAACTTGCCAACCGTGGGACCGTCAAGTGTTCAGCACTCAAACCGTAACAGAACCACAGTATCTGCTGGTAACATCAATTTTGCGGAATCATTTCACCACTTGTTTAGCCCATCCTTTGCAAGGCCACAGGAGACAAGAAGTCTGACACATAGTCAACGCCTAGAGACGATGGTACAGGAGTATCTCCAAGTAAACATTGAAGCCATGACTGTGTCACTGGACCCTTGCTCTTTTTGGGCTTCCAATCTGGATAAATGGCCGGAGCTAGCCACTTCCGCCTTGGAGATCTTGTCATGCCCCGCAGCCAGCGTTCTGTCTGAACGTGTGTTCAGCGCTGCTGGTGGTGTGCTGACAGATAAGCGCACGCGGCTCTCCACTGATAATGTAGACAGACTCACGTTCATAAAGATGAACAAATCATGGATCCGAAACGACTTTTCTACCCCTGTGTCATCCTGGGGAGAGTAAAAGCTTGATGATTGGTTAAAATCACCCTACCAACCGTTTTAAGCTTTCAAATTACTAATCATGTTTATCTGTATCTTGGCTGGAAAATAATTTGGGCTTTGTAGCAGTGTGCAGCACTGATTCTATTAGGCCATCTATACTAAAGCTTCACCAGATTTAAAATTAATAATAATTTTTAGCTGCATCTAGCCCGGAAAATAATTTTGGGGCTCCGAGATGCGCAAGACACATAAGTGCCTTCTTGCTGCACTACCTGCAGCATGACCCTCATATTGTCAGAATTCGAAGTAATCATGACTACTGGGTTGCCACACTCTTAGATCCCCCAAACTTTTCGATCAACCTTTTCATTTTAATAAAGACCAAAAAAATGGTCATTTTTGAAATTATAAGCATTAGCAGGTTGTTAGAAACTGAAATCAAACAGTTTTCAACTCAAAACTTTATTCTAGGTGATGTTACATTTTCACATAGGACCCCTTGTTCGAAAGGAGCTTCTGAACTCTCTCGTCCATTGAATTTGTCAGGTTTTGGATGGTTTCTGCTTCAATTGTTTTGCATGAGGACAGAATACCCTCCCAGAGCTGTTGCTTAGATGTGAACTGCCTCCCGCCATCATAGACACTCCTTTTAATGATGCTCCAAAGGTTCTGAATGGGGTAGAGGTCAGGGGAGCATGGGGGTCACACCATAAGTTTGTCCCCTTTTATGCCCATATCAGCCAGAGATGCAGATGTTTTATGTGCAGCATGAGATGGTGCATTATCATGCAGAAAAATGATCTTGCTGTGAAATACACGGTTCTTCTTCTTGAACCATGGCAGGAAGTGCTGTTTGAGAAAATCCACATACATTATGGAGTTCATCTTTAGCGCCTTCAGGGATCCTAAAGGGGCCGACAATCTCTCTCCCCATGATTCCAGCCCAAAACATTACTCCACCTCCTCCTTGTTGGCGCTGTAGCCGTGTTTGCGTGGGGTGTCCATCAACCAGCCATCCTCCACTCCATCCATCTGGACCATCGAGCGCTGCACGGCACTCATCCGTGAACAAAACAGTTTTGAAATCAGTCTTCATGTAATGTTTGGCCCACTGGAGCCGTTTCTGCTTGTGTGAAGTGGATAGAGGAGGTCGACAGGATGGCGTATGCACAGCTGCAAACCTCTGAAGGACCCTGCATCTTGTTGTTCGGGGGACGTTGGAGGCACAAGCAGCTTCAAAAACTTGTCTGCTGCTATGACAAGGCTTTTTTGCCGCTGCTCTTTCAACCTGACGTAATTGCCTGTAGGAAAGAGTCCTCAATTTGACCTTATCAGCACGCACACGTGTGTACTGTGAATCAGCTACATACTTCTTGATTGCCAAGACACTTCACAATTTGTTGCTTCTCAGCAGCCGACACATCCTTTTTCTTTCCCATTTTGGCAGAAAATGTAGGCTGCTTAATAATGTGAGACAGCCTTCTTAAGTAGTCTTGCCTTTCATTGGACACACCTGCCAAACTAATTAGCACAGGTGTCTGCAATTGCTTACAGTGATATAAAGAGCCCTGACACACATCACCATCAATGAGTTTAACTGACAAACAAACAAATTCTTCCCTTATCACTCCTAAACACTTTTTGCATAATAATTTGGAACGCGGTGTACATGTGCTTTTCCACAAAACACCAGCGGTTCACGTAGTGAATCTTACAGTTCTAACTTGCCAACCGTGGTCTGTATGGAATTGTTCAATAAAGGGCCCAAAATTAAGATAACATAGATGGGAGAGGTCTCTATGAATAGGAATTCCTAAGTATTTGATACCCTGTGAGGGCCAGGCAAAGGGAAAGTTGGACTGGATGGAATCCTATATGGATTTGGGGAGGGAGACATCGAGGGCCTCAGACTTCGCTGCATTGATTTTAAAATTTTACCATGTAACAAAGTGATCTATTTCAGCCATAACAGCATGGATGGATATATGTGATTGAGTGATATATACTAGGACATCATCAGCAAATAGAGAGCACTTGTACTCGGTGCCTCCCACCTCAATCCACCTAATATTGGGGTTATGGCGAATTGATGAGAGCAGGTGCTCCGTCACTAGGATGTATAAGAGAGGGGACAGAGGACATCCCTGCCTTGTCCCATTGGTGATTGTGAAAGGTGATGAAAATGTTCTGACGCACCCCCTGGGCCTTGGGACACCCGGAGCCGGACCCTTTTTGGTGGATGCTGGTGGTTGTAGTCTTCGTGGCGGCGACCCGGTTCCGTGGCTCAGGGCGGTCAAACCAGTGGCGGAACTATTTATGTGGTTTTGATGTTTAAATGTCTGACTATGCCACCCGTGGATTGCGGTCAGAGTGAACCGCCGCTACAGGGCAGACCGCTGAGGCTGGTGTTGTGGGTGCAGCAGAGCGTAGCATAACTCCCCACGGGAGGAGTATAGCCTCAGGGCAGTGTATGCGGAGGATGGGGGTGATGGTGCAGGGCAGCAGCAGTAACGACACGGAGTCAGTGATGCAGTCCAGGGCCTTTACTCACAGTTCTTATTATCCAGACCACGTCTGCAGGTAACGGCTGCCCACGTCGTACTGTGCTCACCAGGTGAGGGGCTCAGACAACTCCCAGATAACTTTGGAGCACTTCACAGGACCCCCTTTGTGTGTCCTTTGTCTGGCCTTTCTTACCAACACTGCTGTCCGGCTGCCTCGGGCCTCCTCTTGGTAAACTTGGCGCCAGTTTCCCTGACCCTATGTGGTGCCTTCCTAGCGGGTGTAGCGAGGGGCTGTGCCACATAAAATGTCAGAGCCTCCGGTTTCTAGCTGAGGGTCGTTTCCTGCCTCCACTAGTTCGGGGACCGGTCTCCCCCTTTGGCCTGACCCCTCCACGCAGGTGGATTCGGGCGTGCGGTGGCGACTTGCCCGTCCGCACCCCTGAGATCCCTTCGTTCCTCGTTCCTGGAGCCTTCTCCGCTCCTCTTCCTTCCTTCTCCCTCTTCCAGGCCTGGGCCTCTGTTACTAGGCCCGCCTCCGGAGCAGAGCTCATGCAGAGCCCCTGCTCCCTGCCACTTCTGCTCAGACTTCTCTGCACTGAACTAAGATGGTGCCCACCTTTTATACTCCCTTCTCAATGCACCCAGGAACTGCTTCCTCCCTGCTCCTGCACTACAGGGTTCCCCTTCCTCAGTGTTCCCTCCCCCCACTCCAGCCAGGGACAGGGACTGTCGTGCCCATCTCAGGGGCATATTGGTCACCCTGTCCCACGGCAATGTGGTGTAATGCATGCAGGTGTCGGGTCCTGATCCACACTCCATCCTTACCTGAGAGTGAGATATCACACCTCTGGGTGAGGTGCAATACGTCTGTAGCAACCGAGCCCTCAGGGTGCTACAGTTCCATTTATCTTCAGCCTAGGTGACGTATTGCGATACAGGGCCGTGATTTTGGCTATAAAAGGGTCCCCTAGACCCCTACCCCAAGCTTTTTAAGAGAATCATATATGGCGTGCCAGGAGACTCTATGGAATGCTTTCTCAGCATCCAACGAGAGTATCTAATTACAAATTTTTAACTTCATCTAGCCCAGGAAATACTTTGTGCCTAGTAGCAGTGTCTGCTAGTCAGCGGATTATCCCGGCTGTTAAGCAAGCTACACCACCGGTAGTTTAGACACTTAATTTTTTCAAAGGAAATGCTTCGGGACCATGGGATACTCAGTGAAGAGCATCAGGAGGCACCCCAAGGCATAGGGGCTGGGACTGGCAGTAGGATGCCTTGCGGTGGACAGCCGAGCTCGATCCTTATAAAAGCTTTTTAACTGCAGCAGCTTTAGTGGACGCTACTGGAGCTGGAATTACGCGGCTGCTGGCATGAGACTTGCCCTCCAATAGATCCTTGTAAATGGATTTAAAGTGTATTCATTCAAATTAGAGAGACAATTTAAATTAAAAAGCTTAGAGCTGCCTCCACCACAGGGGGGCTCGCTCGACCCACCAGCGGACAGGCACCAGTATTGGGAGAGGGGGGCTGGCCATCAGGGTTCACCGCGGCTCTGGCACAAACCCGGCGACACGGAGGTGGCACGGGCAGGAGCGGACTGGCCGTGTCGGCATCTCACTTTTTGGATTTTAGAAGGGCATGACATGCCTATATCTGTGTCTCCCCCTCCTTTTACTCCTCCACCTCTTTTATTTTCGCATGACTATATGTACTTGTCACTTTTCCATGTGTTAGTTGTGTCTTCTGAGCAGTTTGTCAGCTTTTGGACACCTTTGAAGGTGTTTTCTATGTGTTTCTATGTGTTTTTGTTTGCCTGCCATTGGTTTTAACGGTGTTCGAAGGTGTTCGACGAACAGTTCGACGAACAGTTCGGCGAACACACGGGTGTTCGACGAACCGAACCGAACTCGAACACTACGGGGGTGGCTCAAGTCTTCACTGGATTTTTTTTTTCAACTCGTAAATTGCAAGCACTGTATACAATGAATGATATTTAAAGGGGTTTTCCCACGAACACAAAATCATTTTAAACAACAGATCTTGGAAGAATAATAATTTCCACAATTGGATGTGTTTAAAACAAATGTTCCTGTGCTGAGATAATCTTATAAATGTTCCCCTGCTGTGTACTGTGTAATGGCTGTGTCTGACTGTGCAGGAACATGGTCTGATCATACCACATCTCCTGGGCGGGGGAGAACGGAAAAGAGTATACAGACATTACAGCACTGGCTGTGTAATGGCTGTGTCTAACTGTGCAGGAACATGGTCTGATCATACCACATCTCCTGGGCAGGCGAGGAAGCAAAAGAGTATACAGACATTACAGCACTGGATCACATCTTATATTTTTTGTGAGGTAAAACATTTCTCTGCCTGTATTTAAACAATGTTTTACTTCAAAGAAAGAATCAGCTGTGATCCCCTGCTGTAATGTCTGTATACTCTTTTGCTTCCTCGCCTGCCCAGGAGATGTGGTATGATCAGACCATGTTCCTGCACAGTTAGACACAGCCATTACACAGTACACAGCAGGGGAACATTTATAAGATTATCTCAGCACAGGAACATTTTATTTAAACACATTCAATTGTGAAAGTTATTATTATTCCAAGATCTATTGGTTAAAATCAACTTTTGTTCGTGGGAAAACCCCTTTAATGGTGGCACAATCACTTTAAAATTACCATTTATTTTATCTACTAGCAGCCTTTGTGAAAATGAAGTGCTGGAGTGTAAATAATTTAATTGGGAGGAAATGTCAGCCCTTTCCTCTTGATTGTCAGTAAAGCTGAAAAAAATATTCTATGACATGCTATTGGAGTCGTCAGGGCTGCCACCAGGAATTTCAGGGCCACATACTGGCAAAATTTTCAGGCCCCTGTGAGACTACACCCAGGCTCTGCCCCAGCTGCCCCTCCACCCCAGCTTCGCCTCCACCCCAGCTCCACCTCCAACCCTCAAACCTTCCACAGTCCCACCGCCCACTTTGGAAAAACTCCACTTCTGCACCACGTCCTCACCAATCACACATTAATAGTTTCCATTGAACACCATATCACATACATAGCCATCAGGATTTGTTTTGACCAAAAGATTTTTTAAGCCTGCCACCACGACAAGGTAGACTCTTTCGGCAGGGCCCTACTCTACTCTAACCTATTAAACATTTCTTATAATATCTAATAATCTTTTTATGTATATTTTTTCTTTATTTTTCTCTAAGGGAATCTGTCAAATAAATATTTTTAAACTAATTGAAACCAGATTGTGATAATTTTTTTTATAACCTGTATTTCTGATTGCAGATTACTTTTTTTTTTTGTACATTTATGAAAGCTGCTCTCTTGCCTGTTTGGAGATTGGACATAGACATCTATCTATCTATCTCTCTATCTATCTATCTATCTATCTATCTATCTATCTATCTATCTATCTATCTATCTCTCTATCTATCTATCTATCTATCTATTTATCTCACAAGACAATATAGGGGACTTTATTTCGTTCCTTGGGAGAGTTTTATATAGAGGTTCTCATGTTTAGTGACATGAAGATGTCATTGTGCAAGAAGGGGGAAGAGGTGAGCTGTGACACTACCTACTGTGAATGGTGGATTCTGCTATCTCTCATTGTAATCCTGCTTGTTATGATAATGCGGTGACTGCTGAAATGGGATCTCTTCTGGACGTATCAATCTATCAAAAAAGTAATTTCTGTTTATTTGTTATTTCATGATATAAGGGGTGACAAACGTAAAGTTTATTCTTTCCAAATCTTTAAGCTATGATTAAAAGCAATGGCCATTTTCTGTTTTTTTGTTGACTCATGTGTTTGAGATGATGATAAGGCTCTTACTAATATGGCCTATCTTGAATTGTGGCACCAAATATGAAATATGGGAAATAGTGCAGAATAGCCTATATTTCTAAGGGCCTTTTAATCATCTCACAAACACATTATTTAACAATAATCAGAAAGTGGTCAATGCCTTAACATAAAAGCTTCCTAATACATTACTAAACATTTCGCTAACTAAATCTACTTTTTATAAGAGACATTTAGTTAAATCCTTTGGTCAATTATGTAAAGTGCAAATTATAGTGTTATTAGGCGGCCATCACGTACCTTTTTCCCCTCACCTACAGCTCTATCATGGATAAGAGGAAATCCTATTACCGGTCAGTTTTAGAATTTACTATACACAGTGGATACATCTGTATATAGTAATAAATATGTCATAGGCATGTGCTAGATGTTACTAAAAAAAATAAAATAAAAAATCCGGCCTCCTCCACCCTTAAGTAGCCGGCCATCACTCACATTTTTCCCCTCACCTATGACAGCTCTGTCATGAATCAGAGGAAATCCTATTACCGGTCAGTTTTAAAAATTACTATACACAGTGGATACATCTGTATATAGTAACACTTTTAAGTGTCATAGGCATGTGGGAGATGTTACTTACAAAAAAAAATAAAAAATCCGGCCTCCTCCACCTCTAAATAGCCGGCCAACACTCACCACTTGGTTTCTTCCAACCCAAGACAGCACAATATGGTGGTGCTGTCATGAATGTGAGGAAATCCACTTACCGGTAGATACATTTTGAAGTGTTTTTCACATGCCTATGAGTGGAAAGGAGCGCAGATGATCTGGCGCCACCACTTACAACCATCGGCTCTGCTGGTCTTCTGCTGTCTTTTTGTCGGGTCCCTCGACATCTCCACTGACAGGTGTTTTCACTGTCAGTTTTGTCCTCATCGCTGATCAATTCTTGGGAAGATGATGTGCTTCGGTCCTGTGCCAATTGTAGGTGTTATTAGACGTTCCAGTTCTTCGATGCCTGGGTCCACTCTTCTACACGTCAGTAGATCTTCTTCCAGGAGCTCAGGAGGACAACTCACTCTGGTGACATTAGAGCTGGTGTCTAGAGGATTCACCAGGTGACAAGCGATAAACCTCTGAACATGGCCGTAGAGTTCACTGGTAAAGGTCCCTTCTCGGCCTCTGCTCTCTCCATAATGTTCAGGTTGAATTTTCTGGCACGGCGTTGAGGTATAGGTGGCTGTAAGAGAGAAATAAAAATAAATTATGATGTTCTGATGATCAGACGATACGTCCTAATGGCATCCTAGCATGTAACTTACATGATAGCATATATTTTGTGCTTTTCTCTCCCCATTATGCACACAAATCTCTGAAGGTTCACAAGCATATTTGAATTTAGAATGAAGTGGCTGAATCATAGGGATATCATGCCCTATCACTACTGCAGATGCGAACACTGAGAATTAAAGGCCCTTGTCTGAGAATTCTGTATTGACCCCCTCACTTAAAGGGTTATCCACTGCTCGGACAATGCTTTTTCAGTGTCCCCTAAGTGTCCCCTCAGTAAAATAACACTTACAGTATAGTCACTACTAGCAGCGGCTGCACTTACTTCCTCCGAAAGTCAATTATGTCCATAGGAGAGGAGAGTGAAGCCAGCGCTGATTGGCTGCAGGGATTGCATGACATAACAATGCCTCACGAGCCGCAGGAGAGCCAGTGCTGACACTGCTGGAACGGCACCGGCAACAGAGGGGAGTATAAGTGTTATTATTTTACTGGGGGGAAACATAGGGATTAAGAAAGGTTTGTCTGAGGCAGTGGGCGAACCCTATGAGTACAATAAAACATTATAGAACGAAAACATGATAAGAACACATCACACAAGCACAGCGCACAACTTACACAGCACAGTGCACACATCATAAAAGCACAGCACACACATGCACAGTCCACATATTACACAAGCACAAGACAAGCACTTGACACGTACATCAGACAAACGCAAGTACACAGGTTATACACACATCAGTAAATCATGTCAATCACATTGGTATAAATACTTTCCACATTTAGCACTGACCTCCAACAAGATCAAACCAAACAGAAGAAAAAGTCCTCCCCGATCATTAACACTTGCATCTTTTTTGGTCAAACCTCAGAGTTTGTGAAGGCCCCCTCCTCACTATGCCTGTGTGTAACTACTCTGGCTGCACAGGATATATGTCCACACTACTGCTGAATGGCATCCACACCTTCCTCTGCAGCCCCTGGGCACATCCCTCTTCATC
The DNA here is from genome assembly GCF_046119375.1 of Phyllobates terribilis. Lineage (NCBI taxonomy): Eukaryota > Metazoa > Chordata > Amphibia > Anura > Dendrobatidae > Phyllobates > Phyllobates terribilis. Next base: position 118,771,701 of record NW_027362762.1, on the reverse strand, counting down.
TACCTCCTAACATTAGGCAGCATATATTGTCTATAAAATGTGTCCAGAATGTAGAATGTTTGTGTATATACTTACTACAGGGATGTGTGGTGGGGGCATCCGAAGGGCTTCCACAGAGTCCCAGTCAATATGCTGGAACAATTGATGACCTCTGATGTTTCCGTGGACTCCTAAGCGCTTGGCAGGATCTCTCTGGAGGAGCTGAAATAGAGAAACATCAATAGAAACATCATTTAGTGAAGACCTAAACAAGAAGATTGCACATGGAGGCTTCTAGGTGTGAAAAGATGCCTACCGTACATCTGCTACCAGACTGATACTGTAAAGGGAAACTCTCACCCTTATTATTCATTAGGTCAGTAAAATTTTGTCCCTTAAAGGGGATATCCGGGATATTGTGAAAAACAAAGACAGGCAGGTGGCCGTCACTGCTCTTTCCCAGTACAGGTGATTCAGCTGCCTCTGCTGACGTCACGTCGACGGAGCGACGGCTTCTTTTCCGCCTTGCTCTGTTGACGGAGCATGACTTCTGACGTCATTCTGATTGACAGCCTTATTCCCGCTGCCTAACTGGAGGAGCCGACTGTGAATCAAAATGATGGCAGAAGTTACGCTCCGTCAATAGAGCATGGCGGAAAAGAAGCCGCTACAACGTGACAACAGCAGAGACAGTTGAATCGCCGGCAGGAGCAATCTGTGCCGGCAATGAATAGTGTCAGGTACAACAGGCAGATAGGTAGCAACTCCCTGCCTGTTAGTCCTTAGCTACATTTTTTGTTTTCACTACGTCCTCGATATCCCCTATAATGGTGCAGTCTGGGGTGTAGTAGAGGGGGGATGTCTTGCTGTAGGAGGTTTTCATGTAATATGGTATAAAATACAGTGGTGTCTTATTAAAGTGCCATACTCACCTTTTTGATGAGGTCTTCAGCGCTGGAGGATAATTGATTAAATAGTGCAGGATGGTAAGTGCACTTACTGGTAATCATTTTATTTAAGATGATGCCAAATGAATACCAGTCCACTCCAGCGCCATACTCCTCCTCAGCCAGCATCTGCCAAAGAGGAGAGAACAGTTACTGCACAGAAAATACTAAGGAGCCAACATTGTGGACTGACCAGACTTGATGACCGGACGCTACTATTTAGAGGGGACATTCACCCCTATGTAACAGATGGGGTAACACTTTCCCTAATCTTGTATTGTCCATGTTCCTAATCTCTCCACCTCTCCATTGTCTGTGATGTAAAATTATTACTATAATTGCATCAGTAAAAAGAGGAAAATTCTCTTCTTCTCACCTCAGGAGCCACAAATTCCTTGGTCCCAGCATATTCGGTGGCTGTGCGGTCTCCAAGCATGTTCTCAAGTGCGAGACCGAAATCTGTGATCTTAACATGGCCCGACTCAGCCACCAGGATGCTCTCGGGCTTGAGGTCTCTGTGGACGATGCCCTTAGAATGGAGATACTGGATGCCACACACGAGCTCCGCGGCATAGAATCTGGCACAAAAGAAAATGGAAAGATGTAATGTGAGGAGACCCTTAGAAACCCACACTAATCTATAGACTGACAGGTGAATGTTATATCTTATTACCTTGCACTGGGGATGTTAAGCCGCCCCTTCATCTGTAGGAAGTGGTGGAAGTCCCCACACCTCATGTATTCCAGACCAAGTAGCACAAACATCTGTGTCATGGAAGAAACACGGCAAAGAGAAGATATAATTACTGAATCATCCTAACATCTACACATTTACTATACAGAATACATTAGCTGCTTCTCTAATGCTTGAAGGGATATTCCAGCTTTAGGAAGAAAAAAATATTATTTTTTTAAAGAGAATCTGACAGTTCCTCCACCATGTATTTATTCTTATGATAATACCCTTCCTAACAAGCCCTTTGTACTGAATATTTGATTGTAGTTGGCTTCACCAGACTAGTCGTCCCATCAAATATACAAAGGTCTTGTTATAAAGTGGTATAACTACAGAAAAGCAAATCAGACAAAATCCAAGGACAGGTGGCGGTGGGTAGTAGAGGGGCCTGAGATGTGAGCGGTAAGATGAGGATTTTTTTAACCTTTGAATGGCCCTTTTATGATTAAAAAAATGTAGCATTTTGTTGAATCCAAGCAGAAGTGAATTACAAAAAAATCACCATTTTGGAAAATTTGGATTTTTGAAAAATTTTAGTAAAATTTGAATTTATTTGCTCACCTTTAGTATTAACAAAATAATAAATGCATGGTGGTTTGGAGGGCATGGGGACCTGTCAGGTTTTCCTTAAAGAGGTTTTCCTGTACTATTTTTTTCACTATGGGCCTAAGAACTAACAGTCAGATAGTTGCTAACTACCTGGCTTTTCTACCCAGCGCCTGCTCTGTCGACGAGGCATGACTGCTGGCTTCATGCTGATTGACAGCCAGTTTCCTGCAGTTACACAGTGAGGAGCCGGCTGTCAATCAGCATGACATCAGCAGTCACACTCCATCAACAGAGCAAAGTAGAAGAGAAGCCGCTGCTCTGTTGATGTGATGTCAGTGGAGGCCGCAGAATCACTGGCAGGAGCGGTCTGTGACTGCTCTAAGCCGGCAGAGATCAGCGCCAGGCACAACAGGCAGGTCATTAACAATCACCTGCCTGTCAGCTTTTAGGCCCATAGCCAAAAAAAATAATTAGTCATGGATAAACCCATTAATGATTAGTTATACAATTTTCCACTTTGCTTTTTATATCCATTCCTCAAACTTTCTAAGATCTCTGCTTTCAGTCACTGTGTAGGAACCTACATTGTTCGCCTCCAGTGGCTACAAACCCTCTCCTGATCATGTAGTGGACACACAGGTCACTTTACAAGAAACAGATCCAGTAACTGTCCTGCAATGAGCCATGCGCCTGAGCGTCCATCACATGATCAGGAAAGGGTTCTCACAAATGGAGGAAAACAATGGAGATTACTAACTGACTGAAAGCAGAGATCTTAGAGACGGCGATGAATTGATATAGAAAGTAGATTATGTGTAGTATCCATGAACCTGTGTCCGGTACTGCAGCGCATTCCCATTCTCAGTGCCAGATAATTTGCTCACACATGGCCGGCATTGTCAGGTAGTGCAGTGAATCGACCAGAGTAACCCAGTAAGCGCTGCTGCCCTCCTGATCTGCTGATTTCCTATGGGGATAGTAATAAAGTAGTAGTCAGTATTATACCTTGGTCTGGAATGCAAAGTCTGCGTGGACGAGGAAGGGGCTCCCAGATGCCAGCTGTAACACTCGGTGCTCCACCATCACATCCACCTCATTGCCAGTAGAGAGCAGGGATCTCTTGCTGATGATCTTCACAGCATACTTCTGGTGGTTAGAAGCATCCTCCGCCAGGACAACCTTCCCATAACGCCCCTGCCCGAGCACATGATGGAATATTAATCTCTGCCTGATGTTATCTGAGATTGTGCTACTAGTGCAGGTCGGCCGAACACCGCTGTCCTCTACTAGGGTGAAGAATTACAGAACAGGAGACATTTACAAGGATGTTCCCATCTTAGGCATTTCTGACATTTGCATTTATTTGGCTCTTTCTATAACCCTCATGGACATTAATGAAGAGGGTCACATGCACATGCGGCCTCCTCACGATTGAAGTGTATGGAGAATGTCAGGAGTTGACTTTTGGGAGCCTCAGGCAAGAGACGATACTTATGGTTTATTCTGGGAATGGGAAAATCCCTTTTGCATTTCACAAAGTGTTCAAAGTATTTTCAGAAAGTGGATTCCTAGTTTTACAATATGAATGAATGTCCTATCCTTAGAATAGGCCATCAATAACAGATCGTGGGAGGTCCGACTCTTATCACCTCCACCATCAGCTGTTCTGCTGGTTTCCTCTGTCTAGATAGTAGCGACTGTGTTTGGTATTTCAGTGTCCCATTCAGTTCAATGGAACAATGTTGCAAAATCCATCAGTTGCTGTAGTATGTAGCCAGCCTGCAGGTAAGCGGGACAGAAGAGGCTGCAGCACTTACTAAGTTCTGAGACCCCTTAAAAAAGTAATGAAGGTGTTACTGGGAGTTGGTTGGAAATATCCCTTTTAATGTCTCTCGTTATCAAGTAAGGATAAGCACCTTAAATGGAACCTCTCATGCGCAAAACCACTATTTACCAGCAGATATAAGGTTAATCTGCAGATTAACCTTATATAACCCCGGAAGACAGATTGACAGCTTTCTCTGCACATACACGCTGCAGAGAAAGCTGTCAATCAAAATGCAGAGCAGTGATTACAGCCCCCGCCCACAGTATAGTCAGTGATGACCGCTCCGTGCACGCCCCAGGGACTGAGACGAGTCGCTCCTGGGAGAATGTAAAGTCATCTCCTCCTGGTAGCCGTGCTGTCATTTAGGCAGCTGGCCAGGATTATAATGCTGCTTACCTGCATATACACTCCATTTCTGCTGACAAATAGCATTTTTGCACATGACAAGTTCTGTTTAAAGGGGTTGTCCGGGCTGTCAGGATTCACTGGCGCCAAAAGTGGTCAGAAACATGACTACAAGTGTGTAATTTGTATACATGCGGTCACGTGACGACTAGAGGGCCGCGGCCTCGCTCAATACAAGTGAATAGACAAAGGCTGATCATGTCTAGACGGAATGTGGCCGGGAGTATGCAAATCACATACTTGCACCCACTCCTGGCGCCGGCACAGGAGAAATCTGATAGCGCTACTGTGCGCACTGTGAGGTTCACAAGTCCGCAATCATATACAGTGACTGCAGACTTTAGCCCCAAGCCTGGAGATCCCCTTTACAGTTCAGAACCTAGAAAACCCTTTAACCCCTTACTCACATGTATGTCACATGACTGTTGAGCATGTAAAAGTCAGATCCTTCAAATGTGACATTATTTCTCTCATTCAATGAATACTGTAAAAGAAAAGAAAAAACACCTGGGTTGCTGTTTTTCATTCATCCCACATACCCCCAAAAATGTAACAAATGTTGTTTGTATCCCAAAAGTGGTACCAATAAAAGCTAAAGCTCAGCAAGAAACAAGTTATGGATCTTACATAATAATAATAACACAAACTAAATAAAAAAAAGTTTTTAATGTTTTAAAGGGAACCTGTCACATCCCAAAGCACTATTTAACTTCAGATATGGGGTTAATCTGCTGGGTAATAGCGTTCTGAAGCCGTGCAGCCACTGATTTTAAATTTGGCTATCGGGGGTGAATTAATTGTATTCCTCCCGTCAGTCTCCGGCTTTCAGTCATGAAGGCGAGGCCGGCCACGCAGTACATAGTGACCTGCGGCAGTAACCACGCCACAGCACTGACTGACAGCCGGCTCACCAGTGCATCAGTACAGAGCTGGCTGTCAGTCAGTACTGGGGAGTGGTTGCAGCCGTCACTCATTGTGTACTAAGCAGTAACTAAAGCCACATCGGCCGCCTCTGTGACTGAAAACCGGAGTCTGCCAAGAGGAATAATCTTCACTTCCTTCTGGTAGCCGAGGCTCTCAGTACGGTGGTCGCATGGCTTTAGAAAGTTATTAACCCGCAGGTTAACTCCATATCAGCCGGTTAATAGCATTTTGGGATGTGAGAGGTTCACTTTAAAAGCAATAAAATAAAAAAAGTCCATATAAGCTTGGTATCAGTGTAATTATAGTGACCCGTAGAATTAAGTCACCAGCTCATTGCACTGTAAGGGTATGTGCACACGATGCAGAAATGCTCAGGATTTTTTCCTGAGCGTTTCTGCATCTCTCTGGCAGGAAAAAACGCATGCGGATTGTGCATGCGGTTTCCTGCCAGGGACATGCGGAAATGAAGCGGTCTTCACTTTCATTTCCGCATGCGGGTTGACAAGCGCTTCCCAAGCGATTTTAGCATCACTTGGAAAGTGCTTGTCAACTTCACACTATATAAATCCATGCAACCGGCATGGATTTATATAGTGTGTGAATGTCAAAAAATAAAAAATAAATATATACTTTACCCTCTGATGGCCCCCGATGTCCTGCTTCGCTCGGTCCCGGCTGCCGGCAGTGAAGACTTTAGGACCTTCCGACGTCAGCGTCACGTGACCCGTCACATGACTCTGACGTCAGCGAAGGTCCTTCTTCATTCAACCGCGAAGTGCGGGGAATCAAGCAGGAGCGCTGCGCGGGCCGTCAGAAGGTGAGAATATATATATTTTTTATTTTATTCTTTTTTTTTTAATGGTACCTGGGTCTGGATGAGAGTCCTTTCATCCACACCCGGGTACCATCCGCACATTAGACCGCATGAAAAGCGCATCAACATATACAGTGATGCGGATTCCATGCGGTCTAATGCAAGTCAATGGCGGCAAAAGAGCAGCGTTTCCGCAAAATTAATTGACACGCTGCGGATTTTTGACCGCAGCATTTACGCTGCGGAAAAATCCGCATCATGGGCACAGCACATGCGGATTTCAATTGGGGAACATTGCTGCCCTTCTACCATGCATTTTTCATGCATGAAAAACGCATCGTGTGAACTCAGCCTAAAAGCGAAACCCCAGCAACAACAGTGGTTGTTTTTCCTGTTTGCAGCACATTATATGGTTAATTTAAAGGCGCAATTCAAAGCTATAGCTCGTCTTGTAAATAAAGCAAGCTCTAATACGGCTATGGCAATGAAAAAACTAAAAGGTTATGGCTCTTGAACTATGGGGAAGAAACACTGACCATAGCAGTAAGGTGTTAAAGGGAACGTGTCATGTGATCCATTGTGCCCAAACTGCGGGCAGCGTGAATCAGAGCCAGCTGCACAATTGCAGTCAGGAATATTTTCCCTGAAATGCTCCAGTATTTCAGAGAACATACAGTTTGAAGACGCTGCTGGGATCATAGGATGTGACGTGACCAGTCCGGTGCTGCCACCCAGCCGCCTTCTCCCAGTGCCGCTCCAGGTGATTAACAGGTCTCTCACCATTGAGGAGAGCAGTGCGGGATGGACACTTTATCGCTGCGGCCAAATTTGTTTCCCCATAGTTCAAGAGCCATAATGTTTTTATTTTTTCATTGACAGCCATATTAGGCCTTGTTTTTTTACGAGACAAGTTATAGCTTTAAATTGCACCATTCAGTTTGCCATATAATGGACTAAAAAGCAGAACATTTTTTTTATTTAAGATAAAATGGTTAAAATGTTTTCATTTTGCTGTTGTTGCCAAGGCTTTGTTTTTACAGTGAAATGACCTGACCAGGTTACCTTTAATTACTAGTTTGTATCCAGTAATAATTTAAAGGGGTATTCCCATCTCCAAGATCCTATCCCAATATGTAGTAGGTGTAATAATAATAATATTAACATGAACAACTAAAGTTAAAGCCAGCACCAAAACCTGTGTGTTTCCTTACACAATTGTATTTAGACAGAGCAATCACGCCTAGAAATACCGGGTGCACACCTGATAAAGTCCATGAACATTTCAAAAACAGAAAAACACAGTGGCATTCTCCGGTCCTATTAAAATCCAACGTTTATATTCAATACATTGTATTAAAACTGGCTGCAGGGGAGAGTGAAGCACATGGGATGGACGACAGCCATTTCGCTCCTTTCTGCGCTTCAACTAGTCCTGGAAACTGCCGTCGTCCATCCCATGTGCTTCACTCTCTCCTGCAGCCAATTTTTATATGATGTCTTGAATAAAAACGTTGGAATTTAATAGGACCGGTGAGTGGTTCTTTTTTTCAATAATGATATTAGCAATTGGAAATGTAGTATAGTTCTTCTGATTAGCTATGTCACTTTCCCTATGTGAAGGGCATTACAGTAGCTAGCTTAGATATCATAGATTACATTCACTAACAACTAACTAACTGTCGCTATAGAGCTTGTGACCACCAACAGGGAACTCAGCACCCAGGGCACATGCCATGCTACTAACCCCCCTGCCATGCAATAAATATATCTGCAATAATGTCACTTGTGTTTGTCCCAAATCTCAGTACAATAGAGGAGACTTCATATAAAATGCTTGTGTAGGGCATGTCACTATGACTCCTATGTTAGTGTGTGTATTTATATATCTACCTGAGTCTTTTGGGACATCCAGACGGTCTTCTCGCATCTGGATGTCATCTTCTTTCTCGATCAGCGGCTTCTTTGCATCTTTTGAAGCGACCAGGATGAGTTTTCTCTTCTTGGCACATTTTTTCACCATTGGCACATCTTCATCTGCTTGAATGATGTTTTGGTTGGAAGACATCTTCATAGAGGAGCTGGATGTTGTCTGTCTCTTTTTCCTCTTCTTGGGCATCTTTTCTTCATCAGATGAGGTGTGGATGGCACGTCGTCTCTTTGGTCCTTTCCTCTTTAAGGTAACCTCTTTTTCCTCTATCATATTCTGCTCATCAGCCGATAAGTCAGAAATTGGTCTTAGCTTCTTCCCTCTTCTCTTCCTCACAACAACTTCTTCTTTATCCTTCATCATATTCTGCTCATCAGCCGATGAGTCAGAAATTAGACATCTTTTCTGTCCTCTTCTCCTCTTCACTACAATCTCCTTGTTGTCCTCACTATCCATTTTAGCGCTTTGTTTGGGGCTAGCAGAGTTCTCCACCATCTCCAGTCACTGACCAACTGCCAACTGCCGCTCACATAGAACTACCCTGGCCGCACGGGCAGCACTGGTCATGTGATCACTAATTGACCAATAGAGCTCAGCCTTAAGTGCCATCCATATATATGGCATAATCTTATATGTATCTTATTTGTATATGTATCTTTTCTTTAACAAATATTATAATGAATTTTATTTTTCATTCCAATAATTAAGAAATACATTGGGGACTTTTATCAATAAAATGTGCCAGGAAGTGGAGTAATAATGTTCTAGAAATGTGTGCTGTAGAAAAGACAGAAGAAACGGGTTTATGAAAAGTTTTGAAGTGACATACTGTAAATGACAACTCTAAATAAATGCATCATATATGGTGAACACTCCCTAAATCGGTATCAGATGGCGCGGACAATATTTTATGCAGTGATACTTTTGATACAATTTACTCCACATTTTCCTTTGTAAAGTAAAACTCTCACATTATTGATCACTAGACTTAGTTTATTTAGAGAGAAAATGTTACTTTCAAAGGTTTTCTCACAACTATTAACCACTTAATGACCAGACCTGGAAGGCTGAGGCGTAGCTTAAGGCTTGTGTGTCCAAAATCTCCAACAAAGACCCCATCTATCACAGCTCATTAATAGTATTTGTATTTTCATGTGGGGCAAAGGTATCTTTTGGGCCCCTTTAGGCTCAAGAGCCCAGATGTGACTGTGACTCTTCCATCAACTATAGTTACCACCCTGCTGGAAGGGCTTTAATAACTGGCCATGTTTTTCCCTTTCTGCTTTTTAGCAGCCATATATTTATTATTTTTTAAGTGGCATAGCTGTATGAGGCTTTGATGTATGCAGGACACATTGCATTTCTTTTCAGCACCATTCTGGTGTAGGGTTGTATTTGCTACAAGGCAGTGAAGGTCCAGTGCCCAGGGCGGCAGGTGGCAGGACGGCATCAGTCACAGCTAATAGAAATAACATATTTTTATTTTTATGTTAAACACCCTCCTCAACCTTCTGTCCAACTCAGGCTTTATAGGATAGGTAAAGAGGGGGGACTAAACAGTCACAGCAGTTAGTGGGCCCCTCATCCCCTTCCTAATCTCGGGTAAGTGTGCACGGCGCTGATAGGCAGAGCAACAGTCTGCAAGCAGGGCTGCTCCACCAATCAGTGAGCTTATTGCACACTATCACATTGTCAGCAGCAGCAGGAAGTAAAAGCAGCGGCTGCGTGCCACCATATAGGACCCTGAACTAAAGCTGCCTGAGTGTAAGTAGAGCAGTTACACGGGGCAGGTATCTTTGTATATGTGGAAAATGTGAAATGACATTCTGAAAGGAAAACAGAGGTGTCGGGAAAGGGGAAGAGGGAAATAGAACTCCTAGGTACCCTGAGAGAGATAGGAAGAGATATACACTGTCTGCACAATTATTATGCAATTTGTAGTTTTGATGATTCATTTTATAATTATTACATTGCTGACTATTAATCCAAAAGTTTAATAACCCTGAAACCCGAATATTTAAGAAAGTAAAAGTGAGGTTTCATCTTTCTTAGAAGATCTATGTGTATAGGACAATTAGAGCAGAATTATTATACAAATAAATGAAAAACTTAAAATTTCCAATATCAATTGTTTATTTTCATCTGTTAATGTGAAAATAAGAACCAAACAACTTAAAATGTACAAAAACACATCTTTGACATTTCAAAAAAAAATATATGAGTTCCCAACATAGTCGCCCTTTGTTACGCTCACACCTGGATCTTCTGGCGTTAGCGTGGTTTGTGGTCCCACTGGGCCACAAACCGAGGAGTCCCTGGAGGGGCATGACTAGGGGCCTCGCCAGATCCGACCCCGGACGCACAGCTGCTTAATCGACTCCGCGGTCTGAGGATGGACTAGGGAGGTGGCCCAGGTGCTACTCCAGGGAAGACCTCGGTCACACAGATATTAACCCACACCGGGGTATGCAGAAACTGGCAGGTTTGGCTGGTGTGTAGATAAGCACCGGCAGGTGCGGTAGGTCCAACGGGAATGCAGATAGGCAGGCAATTACTGGCAAGCATGGCTGGTATGCAGGCAGGCAGACAGGTACTGGGAGGCTTGGGAGTTGATTTTTAGTCCATCTTAAACCCAAAAAGGTCCAACTAGCTCATCTTTAATATTAGCAGCCCATAGCAGTACCCTACCCCCTTGCTGGCATCTGAGTGAAAGTCAAGGTCTTTGCCCAACACTGATCCAGCTATGGGCCCATCAATCTGGTTTGTTAGGAGTCATTCTCATCTCATAAGTCCATAAACCTTTCTCTGTCTTCAGACAATTCTTGGCCCGGTCTTGACATTTCAACATCTCTGTCTTCTTTAGTGGTGGTCAGGTTCCAGCCTTCCTTACCTCAGCCATGTCTCTGAGCACTGAACACCTTGTACTTCTGGGCCTCCAGGAAGATTGTAGTTCTGGAATATGTCAGCACAATTATTATACAATTTGTATTTTTGATGATTAATTCTATTATTATTACATTGCTGTCTGTCAATCCAAAAGTTTAATAACCCTGAAACCCGAATATTTAAGAATAGTGTATAATAATGGAAAATAATGGGTCCCTGGTCGCTTCATGATTCATTCTTCCCAAATATTTGGCAGTAAATGTACGTCTTTATTTTTCAATACATTTTTGTGACCCTGTTGATTATTTGCAACTAAACTTTTGATGGTTCTCTGTTCACACCCCAATATTTTAGCAATTTCAAGAGTGCTGCATCCCTTTGTAAGACTTGTAACAATTTTTGACTTTTTAGAATCAGTTAAATCTAATTTTTGGTCCATTTTGCATGAGGACAACAAGCTGCCTAATAATTCTGCACACTGTGATAAAGGGTGTTGTATATTTGGGTAACATCCTCCTTCATTACACAAACACACATCACCTGATGTGCTTCATTCAGTAAGCATACAAGTTTATACGGTTTGGAATTGGAAAATCTGCATAAAAATTATGATATGGTCAAAATACTAATTTGCCTAATAATTGTGCACACAATGTACAGCGCCCACAGATTTTTATTTTTAATCAGGTCTGGGCTCTGGCTGGGCTGTTCCTAAGCTTTGATTTTCTTCTGGTGAAACCATTCTTTTGTTGATTTGCAAGTACATTGGATGTAAAATGTCTCTACACCCCAGGTAAAACGTTCTGTTTTTTTTTCCAGCTGTTGAAAAACAACCCCAAAGCATAATGCTGCCTCCACCACTGTGGTTATGGTGTTCTTTTAGTGATGCACAGTGTACGCTTTGCACCAAACATGCCTTAGAGAATTATGGCCAAAAAGCCTTGGTCTCATCAGATCATAACATATTTTCCCACATTCTTTTGGCATTCTAGGTTTTGCCAAAACATAGCTGGGCTTGGTGTTTTTTTCTACTTTCCTACCCCACAGGCCAGACAAATGAACAATATATGTGTTGTCACTTGTAGTACACAACCAATGATTGCCAGAAATTTCTGCAGCTCTTTTAATGTTGCTGTAAGCCTCTTAGCAGCTTCCTGGAACAATTTTCTTGACCATTTTTTCAGGTATGTCCTGTTCTAGATACACACAGCACTGAATATAGTAGCACAAGTTATTGGCCATGTTCAGACCCACAGATCCATAGGCCTACCAAACATTATGTGCTTATTATATGGACCAATAGGGAATGGCAGACCATTCGGTAAGACACATGAAACAAGGAGAACCACCGAATGATAGGTCCAATCAAGTAGACGAAGGAGACGAAGGACGTGGGTCCGAAACGCGCGTCGGGGTTCGCCGCGTGGTGCCATTCACATACACTGAACCAGTGTGCAGGTACTTTATTTTATACTCCTATATTGAATCAGCATTTCTTTAACTTCAATTATTATATGTCTGGATATGGTGCACATGAGCGGCAGTTACACGAAGTACATGATCATTCTCCTACATAATATCTCTATATATAGGTTATGACCACCCATGTTTTGCCCCATATCTGATAGACTGTTGGTTTATGTCAGAAATGATGTTACTGTGAAATAGCTGATTACCAGTTCCATATATACCTGCCTCTGTGATATAATAATATATGTTGAATCTAGTATACATTTGTCTTGTAATAACTCTGTTTGGTTACTACAGTGCGGCTTTCCATGTGCATGTAGTGCCACTTAAACCATAGTATTAATAAAGGTTTTTTAATTGAATCCTTCTACTTGATTGGACCTATCATTCGGAGGTTCTCCTTGTTTCATGTCCTGTTCTAGGTAATGCCACTGTTGTACCAAATTTAAAGGGAACCTGTGATGTAAAAGAAATGCTAATAATCTGCAGATATGTGGTTAATCTGTAGGTTAATAGCATTCTAAAGCCGTGTGGCCGCCACACTGGATTCCCGGCTACCAGGAAATGAACTTTATTCCTCCCAGCAGTCTCTGGTTTTCAGCCACAGAGGTGCGGCCGGCACGGCTTCAGCCTCCGCTCAGTACATAGTGAGCGGTGGCTGTAACCACGCCCCAGCACTGACTGACAGCCGGCGTTCTACTGATGCACCGCTAAACTGGCTGTCAGTTAGTGCCGGGCGTACTTACAGCCGCCACTCACTATCTACTGAGCGATGACTGAAGCAGCAATGGCTGCGCATCTTTGACTGAAAGCCGGATGCTTCTGAGGGGAATAAAATTAATTTCCTCCTGGCAGCCGGGCTTTCAGTGCAGCGGCTGCACGAACTCAGAACACTATTAACCTGCAGATTAACCCCCTATCTGCAGATTAATAGTGTTTTTTGACATGACAGGTACCCCTTAAAGAGAATCTGTCATCACATTTGACCTATCTAAACTATTAATATGGGCATACAGGTTATAGACTGCTGAGGAGAGTGATCCCTGTATACCTTATATCAGATGCCTTGTTGAGAAATCTTCTTTTATCACTTTATATAAATGACCTCTTCCAGGCTGTGGGGAGGACGCTGCCTGAAAGATAACTCTGACTACAGAGATTATTTTACATGAAGGAGGAGTTAGCAGTGTGATGTGTAATGGCCGCTCTCTGCTCTCCTGATCTCACTGCAGAGCTGTGTGTGATTATACCTGACACATCTGCAGGTTCCTCTCAACTTACATCTTACAGGGAGATAGGGCTGCTATATTGTTACAATACAGCAGAGCTCAGAGAGCTGCAAAAATTTTATTTGCAAGAAGCCGAATTTCATTTCTTCCATTCTTCGCTAGTTTCTTGTCTCACACTGGTAACTCCCCCTTTTATATAAAATAAGCTTTGGAGGCAGAGTTATCTTCCAGGCAGTGTCCTCCCCAGAGCTTGAAAGAGGTCATTTTCATAAAGTGATAAAAGATGATTTATTAACAACAAGGCATCTGATATGAGGCATACATGTATCACTTTTTTCACCAGTCTATAACCTGTATGCCCATTTTAATAGTTTAGATAGGTCAAATGTGGTGACAGATTCCCTTTAAGCCACTTCTTGATGGCCTTCTTCGCAGTGTTCCATGGTATATCTAATACCTTGTAAGTTTTTTGTACCTTTTTCCTCATTGATAACTTTCAACAATGAGATCATTTTGCTGTGTTGTAGCTGTTTATGGATCATGGCTTTTGTTGTAAAATGGAACTAATAAAACATCATGAAAATTGTAATTAAACAGCTTAATGTTATATGAGGTTAATCAGAATCACTGTAAATGATGGCAGCTGTGTACTGACCATAGGCGGATTATAATGAGGGCAATCTGGGCTACCGCCCGGGGCCCGAGGCCCTAGGGGGGCCCACGGCCAGATTGCCCTCACTATAATGTTTTGTGCGCCATCATTGTTGGTGCAAGTGGTGTCGCGCCTCAGCCCCGGATCTCCCCGATCAGCTGTTGAGGGGTCTGCAGTCTTAGCAGCCGCGGCTACGTCATGCACCACGCTATGCGCAGCCGTCAGCCTTCATGACACAGAGCGCGGGAGATCCAAAGAAGGGTCCTGTCTGCGGCGCTTTGGCGGGCGTCGGTGGGACCTGTCTGCGACGCTGTGTTCAAGGCGGCGGATGGCCCTGTCTGCGGCACTGTGTCCCGGCGGTGGTGGAGAGCCCTATCTGTGGCGCTGTGGCGGGCGGCGGAGGGCCCTGTCTACGGCACTGTGTCCCGGCGGTGGAGTGCCCTGTCTGCAGCGCTGTGTCCTGAGCGGCGGTGGAGGGCCCTGTCTGCAGCGCTGTGTCCCGGGTGGCGGAGGGCCCTGTCTGCAGCGCTGTGTCCTGAGCGGCGGCGGAGGGCCCTGTCTGCGGCGCTGTGTCCCGGGTGGCGGAGGGCCCTGTCTGCAGCGCTGTGTCCCGGGTGGCGGAGGGCCCTGTCTGCAGCACTGTGTCCCGGGTGGCGGAGGGCCCTGTCTGCAGCGCTGTGTCCCGGGTAGCGGAGGGCCTTGTCTGCAGCGCTGTGTCCTGAGCGGCAGAGGAGGGCCCTGTCTGCAGCGCTGTGGCGGGCCTTGCATTAAACTCTACTCACCTGAGTCCTGACCAATCCCAGGGATCCACTAATGCACACCTGGAGCTCTTCATCCTCCTCCATCTCAGGGATCTGGTGAGTGAGTGCCAACATGGAAACTTTTTAAATGTGTATATACAGTTGTTGTATATTCAATATATAGATGATACTGCTTAATATATATTATGTATGTGATATTACAATGGCTGTATATAATCACAGTATCACCTGTATATTGTATGTACAGCAGTCTATATACATTATATTGGTGATACTGTGATTGCTGTATATATATTACGTAGTTGATACTGTATATATGTTACATAGCTGATACTGTGATTCCTGTGAATAATTGCAATATCACGTATATAATGTATTCACAGCAGTAATATTTATCACAGAGACTGCTGCATATATATTATATAGGTGATACTGCAGCTATACACAGTTGCAGTATCACTTATATATTGTGTGTATATATAGCAGTCGAAGTATCACCAATATAATGTATATACTGTTGTATATACATTATATAGGTGACACTGTGACTGCTGTGTATACACTGTATATACTGCAGTCTCACTATCACCTATATAATATATAAGTGATACTGTGTTTGCTGTGTATAATTGCAGCATCACCTTTGTGACATATATACAGCACTATCACATACATAATGTATATACAGCAGTCTGTATACAATATATATGTGATAATGTGACTGCTGTGTATACATTATATACGTGATACTGCTGTATATATGTCACAAAGGTGATGCTGCAATTATACACAGCAAACACAGTATCACTTATATATTATATAGGTGATAGTGAGACTGCAGTATATACAGTGTATACACAGCAGTCACAGTGTCACCTATATAATGTATATACAACAGTATATACATTATATTGGTGATACTTCGACTGCTATATATACACACAATATATAAGTGATACTGCAACTGTGTATAGCTGCAGTATCACCTATATAATATATATGCAGCAGTCTCTGTGATATATATTTAGCAGTCATGGTGTCTCCTACGTGATGTATAGTATATAGTATAATGCGGTCTTAATTATAACGTAGAGTTGTGTGTGTGTGTATATATATATATATATATATATATAATATATATATATATAGTGTAGAGAAGTTTATATAGTATGATGCTGTGTATATACTATAGTAAATAGTGTGGAATCCCCACTATATATACTGGCACATCTCTACACTATATATGATGTAGTATACACACAGCTCCACTCTATATTCTTTTGTACAGTATATATTTATATGTATATAACTGATTATAGTATATACTGTCGAGCTGTGTATATTTCTCCTGTCCTGTATACTTGGGGTAATTCTTAGTATCTGCTCTTATATATGTAGATATATAAGCACTCCGATTAATTGTCAAAAAAGTGGAGGACTCCTTATTAGCCCATGTGATAATGTTTCGGATCCACAACAGAACATTTCTCTGTTATGGAACTGAAATGTCGTCACATGGGCTAACTATTAGAGTCCACTAATGAAGATTTGGTTCTGCTCCGAGTACCACTTCTCCTGTCCTATATATATATACACTGCACAGTACCACTTCTCCTGTCCTGTATATATACACTGCACAGTACCACTTCTCCTGTCCTGTATATATACACTGCACAGTACCACTTCTCCTGTCCTGTATATATACACTGCACAGTACCACTTCTCCTGTCCTATATATATACACTGCACAGTACCACTTCTCCTGTCCTGTATATATACACTGCACAGTACCACTTCTCCTGTCCTGTATATATACACTGCACAGTACCACTTCTCCTGTCCTGTATATATACACTGCACAGTACCACTTCTCCTGTCCTGTATATATACACTGCACAGTACCACTTCTCCTGTCCTATATATATACACTGCACAGTACCACTTCTCCTGTCCTGTATATATACACTGCACAGTACCACTTCTCCTGTCCTGTATATATACACTGCACAGTACCACTTCTCCTGTACATGTTTTGTTCAAACCAAGTCTAAGAGTGCAGGTAGCGCTCAAACATGTCTGGTGATGAGACCCCCAAGTTCCCCCCTCACATCTTAGATTGTTGGTATGCATTTCTTCATCTTTTTGTAAAATATTTCTAACTTTTTGCCAATATACTTGGATCGGAAGCCGGATCCTTCCAACCTCTCATGAATATTAATATTGAGCAGAATTAATTTCGGCCTATTGGTTCGGCCACCACAACAGTCACGGTCTCATGTGGCCCCTTGGGAAAATTAATCTATTCCCCACTCTATTATGTATAGTGCTGTACACAAGGTGTACAAGATCACCTGTGTATTACTCACATGACCTACAGTGCATTGTGAAAGTATTTGGCCCCCTTGAACTTTTCTACCTTTTGCCACATTTCTGGCTTCAAACATAAAGATATAAAATTCTATTTTTTGGGGGAAGAATCAACAACCAGTGGGACACAATCTTGAAGTGGAACGAAATTTATTGGATATTTGAAACTTTTTTAACAAATTAAAAACTGAAAAGGGGGGCGTGCAATATTATTCGGCCCCCTTGCGTTAATACTTTGTAGCGCCACCTTTTGCTGCGATTACAGCTGCAAGTCGCTTGGGGTATGTCTCTATCAGTTTTGCACATCGAGAGGCTGAAATTCTTGCCCATTCTTCCTTGCAAAACAGCTCGAGCTCATTGAGGTCGGATGGAGGGCATTTGTGAACAGCAGTTTTCAGCTCTTTCCACAGATTCTCGATTGGATTCAGGTCTGGACTTGGCCATTCTAACACCTGGATACGTTTATTTTTTAACCATTCCATTGTAGATTTTGCTTTATGTTTGGGATCATTGTCTTGTTGGAAGATAAATCTCCGTCCCAGTCTCAGGTCTTTTGCAGACTCCAACAGGTTTTCTTCCAGAATGGTCCTGTATTTGGCTCCATCCATCTTCTTATCAATTTTAACCATCTTCCCTGTCCCTGCTGAAGAAGAGCAGGCCCAAACCATGATGCTACCACCAAGTTTGACAGTGGGGATGGTGTTTTGAGGGTGATGAGCTGTGTTGCTTTTACGCCAAACATATCGATTTGCATTGCGGCCAAAACGTTTGATTTTGGTTTCATCTGATCAGAGCATCTTATTCCACATGTTTGGTGTGTCTCCCAGGTGGCTTGTGGCAAATTCAAACAAGACTTTTTATGGATATCTTGAGTGATCATGGGCTTTTCGGCTGCATCTCTGATCAGTCTTCTCCTTGTTCGAGATGAAAGTTTAGAGGGACGGCCGGGTCTTGGTAGATTTGCAGTCGTCTGATACTCCTTCCATTCAATATGATCGCTTGCACAGTGCTCCTTGACATGTTTAAAATTTGGGAAATCTCTTTGTATCCAAATCTGGCTTTAAACTTTGCCACAACAGTATCTCGGACCTGCCTGGTGTGTTCCTTGGTCTTCATGATGCTCTCTGCACTTGAAACAGAACCCTGAGGCTATCACAGAGCAGGTGCATTTATACGGAGACTTGATTACACACAGGTGGATTCTATTTATCATTACCAGTCATTTAGGAGAACATAGGATCATTCAGAGATCCTCACTGAACTTCTGGAGTGAAAGTAAAGGGGCTGAATAATATTGCACGCCCCACTTTTCAGTTTTTAATCTGTTAAAAAATTTTAAAATATCCCAAAAATTTCGTTCCACTTCACGATTGTGTCCCACTTGTTGATTCTTCCCAAACAAATTAGAATTTTATATCTTTATGTTTGAAGACAGAAATGTGGCAAAAGGTAGAAAAGTTCAAGGGGGCCAAATACTTTCAAACTGCACTGTATTAAAGGGGATCGTGTGACAGGTCACATGATACATCGGGTACCTGGGGGGGGGGGGGCCCGCGCCTTCTAAAATGCCCCGGGGCCCTGGCTACTCTTAATCCACCCCTGGTACTGACTACTATTTAACATGAGTTTTAATATGATTGGCACATTCTGAACACAACCACATCCCCAATTTTAAGAGGGTGGTAACACTTATGCAACCATTTACTTTTAGTTTTCTTATTTTTATTTCCCCCCTCAAAATTATTTCATCTTGTTTTTCAATGGATTACTACAGATTATGGGTGACATTATAGGTGGAAAAAGTTCTGAAATGATACCTCTTATTTTAACGTGGCAAAACCCTGGGATTTTACCAGGGATGTGTAGACTTATATCCACTGTATGTAAGTGATTCACAAATATTTTATATTTTACTGCAACATTTCATTTCACTCAGTTGCCTACCATAATGACCCAAATGTAGAGACTCAGCCATTTGATTTGCTCAGCCTGATAAATTCATCAAAAGTTGTGGCCTAACTTACGCAAGAAATGTTATTTCAGTCCCTGACTAGTGTAACAATTCTGGGTGAGGTGCATGCCAGTGATAAGATAAGAGGTGCCCCTTAACAAATTAGGTGCATTTTACTTCTGCACGCCGATGATTAAGATTGGAACAACACCAGTCTTAATGAATCGGACCCTAAGGCCATGGTCACACGTTGAGTATTTTGTCAGTATTTTGCATCAGTATTTGAAAATCAAAACCAGGAGTGGATGAAAAATGCACAAGTGGTGACATGTTTCTATTATACTTTTCCTCTGATGCAGTTGCTAAATATAAAAGGCCAGGACGATGGCGCAAGAGTTCAGTTGGCACCAGGGTGTGAAAGAGAGAGTGTATGCGTGAGCAGCGGACTGTGCTCAAGGCTGTCACTGCAGTAGAAGCTTTAGAGAGTGACCTGATCCCAGAGAGGACCTGGCTTCGTGGATCAAGTACCAAAGACCTGACTTCGTCGGTCAAGTATCAAAGACGAGGCTTCGTTGGTCAACCCACAAAAGCAGATGCTGATCACTGGGCAGAGAGAAACGCTTGCCGCCTGTGGAGGAAGTTTTGAGTGTACTGGGCCATAGCTTCCTGTGCAGACGTACGGTACTACTTGGAAAGAGTTGCTAACTAGAATTGGACTCTGGCCAGCAGCAGATTGTACTATGGCTGTAATACGCCCTGTATTCTAGAGTTGTGAAATCAGCCAACCATACAGTCATGGCCAAAAGAGTTGACACCCTTGAAATTGCTCCAGAAAATGAAGTATTTCTCCCACAAAATTATTGCAATTACACATGTTTTGTTATAGCCATGTTTATTTCCTTTGTGTGTATTGGAACCACACAAAAAAAACAGAGAAAAAAAAGCAAATTGGACATAATTTCATACAAAACTCCAGAAATAAGCCGGATAAAATTGTTGGCACCTTCAACTTAATATTTGGTTACACACTCTTTGGAATAAATATCTGCAATCAATAGCTTCCTGTTGTCATCAACAAGATTCTTACACCTCTCAACTGGAATTTTGGACCACTCTTCTTTTGCAAACTGTTACAGGTCTCTCATATTTGAAGGGTGCCTTCTCCCAACCGCAATTTTAAGATCTCTTCACAGGTGTTCAATGGGATTTAGAGCCTGACTCATTGCTGGCCACTTCAGAACTATCCAGCGCTTTGTTTCTGTTATGCGCGTTGCAGAGAGACCCAACAAGACTGGCACCAACCCAGCAAAGGCACAGCCACAGATGCTCTTGGCACAAGCTGCCAAGCTAGGCAACCCCCTGAAGGCTGGGAATACACTTCACTCAGCTTCCAGTAAATCGAAGGGGGACTTTGGCAGAGCCCTTCCCAGGTTCATTGTCGCTGGAGAGCTGTCGTCTGGTGACGTGGCTGGTGCCTAGTCAAGAACCAGGTGAGTACCTCTGCAACAACCCCAGGAAGTGAAGCCAGAAGAGAAAATGTGAAAACCCCTGAAAAGCTAACAACACTAGTACTAGTACCACTAACCACCACTGCACATAGGAACTGCAATGAACAGCAAAGCACTGAGCAGGGAGCATGATTAAATAGCCAGCCTAATTTTCAGGTGTTGAATACCTCTCAATCATCCTCAGACAGCCACTCCCTGCTAGCTTGCACAGCAGAATGAACATAATTGCACCACAGCTTAGTGTCAGACAAAGCAGCGTCCAGCGTATCCTGGCAACCTGGGAAATCAGTGAGAGACACGGCGTCCCATGTCCTCACACATCCTACAACACCAGAATGCGATGCTCCATAAGATTGGGACAGTCTCCGTGCATGCGTAGTAGCTCCGCCTCCAGGGTCAGGGCAATGGCGGCGCCTGTGACTGGAGTAGCATAGCACCAGGCCTGCTCCATTCCCAGGTGTGAGCACAGAATCACGATTCCTAACAGTACCCACCTCCCTAGGAGAGACCTCCGGCCTCTCACCACCCACCTTGTCCGGAAACCTCTTATTGGACTCAGCGATGAGACGATTGGCATGTATATTACCTCTTGAGACCCAGGACCTCTCCTCAGGACTGTTCCCTTCCAATGATTCAAATACTGAAAGGAGTTTTGAACTCTATGAGAGTCCACAATACTTTCTATCTCAAATTCATCAGTATTATCTACCATAATAGAAGGAGGAGGATCCTGGGTCAAAAACTACCTTATTGACAACCTCGATAATGGGAAATGGACCTATAAACCATATACAAGCTTAGAAGATGGTACCTTAAATTTCAGATTCTTAGTAGACACCCAAACTCTGTCCCCCACTCTGAGTTCGCAACCTTGTTGACGACGCTTATCAGCCTGCTTCTTCATGCTCTCCCCTGCTTTCTTCAGATGGATACAGGCTTCCCCCCAAACCTTCCGGAGGCGGTGGATAGTAGCAGAGACCGCTGGAAGTACATTGTCCCCTCCATCAAAACAAGGAGACCTAGGATGGAATCCTAGATTACAGAAGAAGGGAGACATTCCCAAGCCCTTGTGGTGTCTATTGTTTAGGGCGAACTCTGCCAAGACTAAGTATGATCCTCAATCATGCTTAAAATGGGAGCAAAAACATCTTAGATAGGACAAAAAACACTGGTTGGTTCGCTCCGTTTGCCCATTAGTTTGAGGATGGTATGCAGATAAAAACGAGAGTTCCGACCAGAAGCGTTTACAGAAAACCCTCCAGAATCTGGAGACAAACTGGGACCCACGATTGGAGACAATATTCATAGGAACCCCATGTAATCTTACCACCTGAACAAGGAACTAATCTACCAAGTCCTGCACACTGGACTGAGCCAAAGGAACCAAATATCATTGTTTAGAAAATTGGTCCACAATGACCCACACTATAGTCATACCCTTGGAGTCAGGGAGATGCGTAATCAAGTCCATGGATATGTGGGACCAGGGACATACAGGAATAGGCAAAGGGAGAAGTTTACCTGCCGGGGCGATGTGAGGCACTTTGTTCTTGGCACAGATCTCGTATGCAAGCTTCAATATCCTTACCCAAGGACTGCCACCAACATTTTGTGCTCAACAGGTGACAAGTCGACTTAATGCTTGGGTGGCCCGCTGTGACCTAGTCATGACACTCTCTCACTCTCTCATAACACTCTCTGAGTCTGAGCCAGGCTAACCCTCTCTGAGTCTGAGCCACGCTAGGCTAATTAGCCAGGCTAATCCTCCAGGTGCCAGTGCCTTGGCTTTGAGCTCCAGTGATGGAAGTAAGGATGGTACGTTATTCTTATAGCGAGGATCCAGCAGTGTGGCCACCCAGTAATCTACACCGGTAACAATCCAGGGAACGCGGCGGTCATTGCGCAGGCACCAGAGCATGTCTTCGCTCATGTGTGCCAAGCTGGCCTGGGTGGGAGGTGTATCGTCTGAGTCCTCTGTATCCCCCAGACATACTCCATTGATGCTGTAAACTGCCTTGAGTGCCATTCTGTTGTGAACACGGTTCCTCCTCATCCTCTAGAACTGTCACCTGGCTCGACAATTGTCCACCTGGCCACTGTTGGTACAGGAACCCACCATCCAATCCATGTGTAGACGACTGAACTGATAATGGTGTGAATAGTCCCTCTTCCTTCTGTGCTACCACCTCATCTTTCATCGACTGAAGCGTTTTTTTCTAGGAGGCAAAAAAGTGGGATAGTAACACTGATGATGGCGTCAAATTTCTGGTTTCAACTGTATATGGAAGGATAATGCATGGATGATATATTATTATAAAAATACTGCACTAAATTTATATACTAAAGCATTTACGCCTGTATAGCAGCAGGAAGCCAGTGCTATGGTGGGAAATTGCAATGTGAACTACACCCATGGCAATGTGTTTAATTCTAAAGTCTAATGGACTATCAAAACATGCTTTAATGGATAAGAAATAAAAAAAAATAGTTCTTACAATTGGATGTACCGTTTATCTCAAAAGGAACATATACTATACTGCAAGTTAGCAGTTAAAATGAATCCCACACACAGTGTGAATTCTTGAATATATAAAGGTGGTGAGTTCTGAAAAAAACTTTTTTACAAGTTATGCTATGTTTTTAATTTATTTGAAGTCCACTTATATGGAAGGATAGTCCATGAATGGTATATTATAAAAAGACAAAAAAACACTGCATTCATATATTGAAGCAGGGGAGGATATGTCATTGGTGCAACCTGTGCGGCTGCACAGGGGGCCAAGAGTTAAGGGGGTCCACTTCTACTTCCCAAGCAGGTGTAAATTTGCATATTTAGGAGCTCTTGGGCTGCAAAGAAATCATATATTGTTTTTGCACAGGGGCCCATTTCTGTCTGTGTCTGCCAGTGTATTGAAGCATTTATACCTGCATAGCAGCTGGATGCTAGCACTATGATAGATAATTGCAATGTCAACCACACTCAAGGCAATATGCCTAATTCCAATGGAGATGAAAGTTTTGCTAAGCTAGCACAAGTTTTGGGGGAAACAATGGAGGATGCACCATATTATACAAAAATATAAAAATTAACGCATGAGTGGAATAAGAAATTAAATCAAGAAACACGCACATGATGGGACCGAACTACCTTAAGCATCTTTGTGGAATGTCAAATGATACCACGAGGTTAAAGGATAAAAAAAATACCCACATATATATTCTCTAATAAATTCATGATTAAATTAAATTATTATTATTTATTTATATAACGCAATTGATTCCATGGTGCTGTACATAAGAAGGGGTTACATACCAAATACAGATATCACTTACAGTAAAGAAACTAACAATGATAGACTGGTACAGAGGGAAGAGGACCCTGCCCTTGTGGGCTTACATCTATAATTGAATGAGATAATAACAAAATCTCTTTAGATCTAATGAATGGAATTATAATGGAGGAAGAGAAAAAACTAAGAATGGTTAAAGAGCAAATTGTGGAGATAAAAAAAGAAGCATTGAAATTTTCTACTCACTAACTATATAAAGAGCTACATAAAAAATAAAAAGAAAATGTGGATAAACTTGAAAATTCTATTATGCAAGTAAAGAAAAAAAATTGCAAAGGGACAGTATTGACTATGAAAATAATAACGTTTATGGCTGGAGACCTACTTGGAAAGAATGTACACCAAAATCTATTTAAAAAAAATAAAAACAAAAAAGATACAATTTTAATGATGATAAGAAAAAAAGTCAATTTCTCTTCATCAGATTTTGAAGCATTTGACTCTTGTTCAGATACGGCCAAATTTTTTTAAAAAAAAATTATGTCAACAATGATATGGGTAATCGACAACAACCATCAAAAAATGGGAAAGACAAAGGAGAAGACGACGCAGAAGGAATGGACAATATAAAAGGATATTTTACAAGGAAGAAGAGACAAGAATCAACATCTTAGAAGACACTGAAAATAATGTCATACTTCTTACTCAGAAAGTACTAAGTAATGAACAGAGAGAAGTAGTATCCAAGGGATTAAATTTTGTCCCAGATCAGAAATTTGATTTATTTCAAACATCATTAGATTTTGTTATGCTCGCGCTCAGTTTAGCGCAAGCATGGATTGTGGTCCCACTGTGTCAGGGACCAAGGAGTGCCTGGAGCGGCGTAACTAGGGACCTCAGCAAATCCGAACGCAGATATACAACACCTTAATTACTCCGCAATCCAAGGAGGGAAGAGGGAGGTGGACCAGGTGCTACACCAGGGCAGACCTCGGACACACGGCTGTGACCCTCAACGAGGTATGCAGGCACTGGCCGATTCAGCTGGTATGCAGATAAGCACTAGCAGGTGCGGGCAGATCCGACTGGTATACAGACAGGCAGGTAGGTGCTGGCAGGCACGGCTGGTATACAGATAGGCTGGGTAGGTGCTAGCGGGCATGGATGGTTTACAGATAGGCTGGGCAGTTGCTGGCGGGCACGGCTGGTATACAGACAGGCAGGTACGTGCTGGCGGGCACAGCTGATATAAAGCCAGGCTGGTTAGGGCCCAGGACAGACAGGAATACAGGAATGGGTAGGGCCCAGGTCAGACTGGATAAGCACTGGCAGATGCGGGCAAATCCGGCTGGTATGCAGACAGGTAGGTAGGTACTGGCGGGCACGACTGGTATACAGGCAGGCAAGTAGGTGCAGGCGGGCATGGCTGGTAAATAGACAGGCTGGGTAGGTGCTGCTGGGCATGGCTGGTTTACAGACAGGCAGGTGTTGGTGGGTATGGCTGGTCACGTGACCATCAGCTGAGCGGTGACATCAGTATCAGCTGATGTTCACGTCACCTCCTGCACAGCAATGTACACTGTCAGGGGGTGATTTTACACCCCTGTCAGTATACTTTGCTGTCTTCTACAGCAGTGACATAAGTGATGGCTGATATCACTGCTGTAGAACTGTTGTGGGACACTCGGTGGTACGTGGACTGTGTCGTTGACGGCGGACAGGTGAGGAATATGGTTGTTTTTTATTTTACGTTTTTTTCAGGAGATCGACGGCTTTGCAGAGGCGTGTAATAAAAAATTTGCAAAACCGTGTGTGTTTTATTTCATTATAATACTTTATTCTGGCCGTGTCTTTTATTGAAAAAGCGGCGACCATTTTACTATGCAGTTATTAATGGAGGGCATCTTATGGATGTGCCATTTCTGGGACTGCTGAGGGGTGATATTAATAGCCGTGGAGGGGGCTAGTATCCATGGCCCCTTCCCTGGCTATTAATATCAGCCCGCAGCTGTCTAGTTTAGCCTTTGCTGGTTAGATTTTATAGGGGGACCCTACGTCAATTTTTTATGGGGTTCCCCTGTAATCCAGCCAGTAAAGGCTAAACAAACAGCTGTGGGCTAATAATAATAGCCTGGGAACATTGTTGGCTAATGGCCCCTTCTCTGGCTACTAATATCAGCCCCCAGTGGTCGGCTTTCCTTCTGCTGGTTATAAAAATGACCCGGGAGCCCATGCCATTTTTTTTTAAATGTTTGGCTCTGTGCCCACGATCCGGTAGCAGCGCATTGGATGCATATTTTTTGCTGCAACCAAAACGTTGCATTCTATTGAACGCAGGTAAATCCACATGTGTTCACTGAACCATGTAGATTTACCGCATTCAATACTTTCTAATGGTCAAATTTCTGTTACGGAGATTAGCGACTCCGCAACAGAGTTTGACATGCTGCGGTCCTGAAAGACGAGCTGCATGTCAGTGTCCATGGATGATTCACAGCCTCTGATGCATGCATAGTGGTCATGGGACTTCTAGAGATCCCATCCACTATGCTGTAACATCTGGATGCTGCGGGTTTGACGCTGTATAAACACGCAGTGTCAGAAATGCAGCAGTTCCTGATCGTGGCCACGTACCCAAACTCAGCATGTCAATTTCAGTAGCGGACACGCCAGTCTCCGCTGCAGATTTTGACCGATTGAAGTGTCGTTATATGAGGTGGATTCCCATTTACCTACAACAAAAGTGAGGCATTAGAACACCACGTTTTGGACGCAGCAAAAATAAGCTATGTCCAAAGCGCTGCTGAGTACTGATCAGGCGGACGTAGTGGCTAGCAAACCAGCTGTGAGATGTTATTAATGGACACTGACCATGTTTGCCTAATGGCACTTTCCCAGGCTAAAAGTAGTAGCTCACAGCAGCTGCATAAATTACTTGAATAGGAATGCTAATGAAGATTGGGTGAATGGGACCAGCTGACATCTTGCTCTTTTGTTTGGTTATGACAAGGTGTCAATCAGACCTTTTCATTATCAAACTTAATTAAAGTAAAGAGTTAAATAAACACACAGAAACAGAGCAAACACTTTATTTGAATTACAACAAACACTTTCTTTAATCATACAAATTAACCAATATACTCACCCCAGTTCTGATGGTAATCCAAGGTTTAAGCAATATCCCACCAAATAACTTTATTTAGCTCCAAAAATCATGCATTGATGTATAAAAACGCTTAAAAAAACGCATAAAAAAACGCGTCAAAAATGCATGTAAAATCGCATGTATTTTCCCTGCCAAGGAGAAGCAGAAAAAATAAGCTATGTCCAAAGCGCTGCTGAGTACTGATCAGGGGGACGTAGTGGCTAGCAAACCAGCTGTGAGATGTTATTAATGGACACTGACCATGTTTGCCTAATGGCACTTTCCCAGGCTAAAAATAGTAGCTCACAGCAGCTGCATAAATTACTTGAATAGGAATGCTAATGAAGATTGGGTGAATGGGACCAGCTGACATCTTGCTCTTTTGTTTGGTTATGACAAGGTGTCAAGCAGACCTTTTCATTATCAAACTTAATTAAAGTAAAGAGTTAAATAAACACACAGAAACAGAGCAAACACTTTATTTGAATTACAACAAACACTTTCTTTAATCATACAAATTAACCAATATACTCACCCCAGTTCTGATGGTAATCCAAGGTTTAAGCAATATCCCACCAAATAACTTTATTTAGCTCCAAAAATCATGCATTGATGTACAAAAACGCTTAAAAAAACGCATCAAAAAACGAGTCAAAAATGCATGTAAAATCGCATGTATTTTCCCTGCCAAGGAGAAGCAGAAACGCACAGAAAATTTCTGCTTCAAATACGCATCTTGCGCACATAGCCAAATAGTTGATCTGGACATGACATTTCTTGCATGTGTTACACTGTCAAGAAATAAAAGGAAAGAGCTTGCCAGTGGGAAGAATGATAATAGAAATCACCTTCAGTAGAAACAGATAAGGATTCAGAGGACTACTCACCAAAAGTGACATCTTATAAACAACGACCTAAAATGGACTGTACAAGTCCCTCTTCCACACTTGCTGTTCCTACCTAAAAATATTCCTAGTGATATTTCCCAAACAACTAGACACTCTGTAAACCTTTCAGCATCACAGAAGTGTATACTAGACCTTCTGACATCTACAATACAGCAACTGAATGTCAATATGATCAAAAGGTTTAACAGTTTACAAACATCACTGGATGATATTAATCACAAAATTATTGAAACTGACAATCTATGTAAATACTTTTAAGTCCAAAAATGACAAAAGTATTCTAGGAGTGATTCCTTTATTGGCTAACCAGAAAAAATATATATGCAAGCTTTCAGAGCACAGAGGCTCCTTCTTCAGGCAATATTAAAAATGAATACATAAAACACAATGCACAACATTTAAGAGATGTTACAGTATGACATTTGTTCATGAGGTGGAGGGGGTGATGCTTCCTACTGATAAGTCAAGGAGATCAAATGTGTTTTTTTTTTGTTCCAAGTGGAGATGCAGTGGGGATGTTTAATTATCTGAAGGTGTGAATTGTGTCCATGTAGTGAGTCATAAATCCAGGTGTTAGGTTGAGTCCTGTTGATAAGGAATTAAATTGCCTTATCAATTTGAATGCCCAGAAAAATCTGGGAATTCAAATTGATAAGGCTATTCAATTCCTTATCAACAGAACTCAACTAAACACCTAGATTTACCAAATGGCTGCAATGAAACAAAGAGTAAAAATGTAAAGGGGTCTGAATACTTTTCGTACCCACTGTAGCCTACATAAAGTATAATGCAACACACCAGATAGTCCCCAATATAGTATAATGCGCTCCCCATAGGCTTCTATAGTGTAATACACTCCCCATAGGCAGACTCTATATAGTAAAATGCATGCCATAGGCTTCTATAGTATAATGCACCCCCATAGGCCTCCATATAGTATAATGCACCCCCATAGGCAGAGTCTATAGTATAATGCACCCCCATAGGCAGAGTATATAGTATAATGCACCCCCATAGGCAGAGTATATAGCACAATGCACTTACCATAGGCATAGTATATAGTATAACACCCCCCCATATGCAGAGTCTATAGTATAATGCAACCCCATAGGCAGTCTATATAGAATGATGCACCCCTATAGGCAGAGTATATAGTATAATGCACTTACCATAGGCATAGTATATAGTATAATACACCCCCATATGCAGAGTCTATAGTATAATGCACCCCCATAGGCAGTCTATATAGTATGATGCACCCCTATAGGCAGAGTATAAAGTATAATGCACCCCATATTCAGAGTCTATACTATAATGCACTCCCATAGGCAGAGTATATAGTATAATGCACTCCCCATGGGCAGAGTTTATATAGTATAATGCACCCCCATAGGCTGAGTATATAGTATAATGCACACCCATATGCAGAGTCTATAGTATAATGCAGCCCTATAGGCAGAGTATATAGTATAATACACCCCCATAGGCAGAGTATATAGTATAATACATCCCCATAGGCAGTCTATATAGTATAATACATCCCCATAGGCAGTCTATATAGTATGATGCACCCCCATAGGCCTCTATATAGTATAATGCACTCTCCATAGGCAGTCTATATAGTATAATGCACCCCTATAGGCAGTCTATATAGTACGATGCACCCCCATAGGCTTCTATAGAGTATAATGCACCCCATAGGCAGAGTATATAGTATAATGCAGCCCTAGAGGCAGTTTATATAGTAATACACCCCCATAAAAATAAATAAATACAATACTCACCTTTCCTCCTCATTCCCCAACTGCTCCGAGCGAGTGCCCGTAGATCTACAGAACAGCGGGCGCCAAGTGTAACGTCATCGCGCCCGTTCAGCAACGTCAGGCGCAGAGGGGACTGATGGGAGAGGGAGTGTCACGCTTCCTGTCTCATCATTGAACTGTCTTGGGGTGACTGGCAGGGGGTCCAATGCTGGCACTGGGGGCCCCCCCTCCTACTCAAGGGCCCGATAGCAGCCACCTGGCAGTGCAGGGACATCGAGTCTCCCTGCTCTGGCCCAACGTGTAACTGTATCGGCGTGTTGCGCACACTGATACAGTTACACTGGCGTAGCTCCATTGTGGCCCCCCTCAGAGCACAGCCCCTCTGCTGCCCCCTCTGCCACCCCGGTAGCTATGCCACTGGGCAGAGCAATATAAAATTCAGAGGTATCACGGAAAATGTACCACCAGCAGATCTTGTTCCATATATTAAATATATATTGCACAAATCCTTGCCTTCCTTTCCTACGCAGATTTAAAATCGACAGAGCACATAGGTTACAAAAACCTAGCTTTCTTCCAAAAGAAACACCAAGAGAAGTGATTGCTAGATTGCACTTTTGGCAAGCAAAAGATCAAATTAAGAGACTATCTAAGAAAGCACAAGAACCCACCTCCCCCCTATGAGTCGATCATAGTTTATCCGGATTTCTTGAAAGAAACTTTAGACACCAGAAAATCTTTTGCAGGTATTACCTCCATTTTAAGATCAACAACATTTCCTTTAAGTGGGGTGTCCCCACTAAACTCACAGTATTTTTTAATGGAAGGACAAGCACTTTACAGGATCCAGAGACGAGATGGAACTGTTTAAAACAATGCAAAATACCCGGAAAAAGATAGACTGCGACCATGAAGGAAAAGAAGACACTGCAGAGTAATGGTAGTTGAAGGTTTCAAAGTAAAACTTGCTATACCGTTTCCTTGTTCATGTTCTATTTTATTTTACAGCTGATTGTAAGCAATCTTCTGATTTGAGTTCTCTTCTTCTACTTAAAATTGCTTTAACTCCAGGACTTGCACACAGAGTTCGCTGAACTTTCTTTTCCCAGATATAGCATGAGGTGTTCAAGAACTGGTATATTTTTGTTCTCAACCTTTTTCCCTGGATCATCTAAGGAGTATAAGAATCTGGCTTTCTTTTGTTTTTTGTTTTGTTTTGTGATTGGTTTTCTACAGAATTGCATTTTATTTTACCACCTTCACCATAGCTATATGCTTTTAAATATTGTACAAAGCACTACATATGTTTTTTTCTGGCTATTATACATATTTTTCTTGTTCAAATCCTAATGGTGCTAAAAATTCTATCACTGAATGTCAAAGGACTAATAGTCAGTTTAAGAGGTATTCCGCCTGGAGGGAAGCCAAGAGCTCCAATATTGATATTGTGGCATTCCAAGAAACTAAATTCTTTCAAATTAACCCACCAGAATTTTCTCATAAAGATTTCCCCCATATTTTTAGATCCTCTTTGGAGGAAAAAAAGACCGGTGTGATTACAACCATAAGAAACACCGTGGCCTTTCAATTATTAGAAGAGATTATAGATAACAATGGTCGCTAGCATATTCTTGTCTGCATTATTGACACAATAACGTACACTTTGGTAAATGTGTATGCCCCTAACAGAGCCAAATTTCCTTCCTCAATAGATTAATGAAAAAGGTAGAGACACCAAAAAAGAAATGTATTTATTTTTGGTTATTTTAATATTATCCCCAAGCAAAATATGGATACTTCAGCTTCTACGAGATGTAAAATGTTTACTTTAAAAAATTGGTTAATAAAGGAACAGTTATTTGATGTATTCAGAAATGTAAAATTTAGCTTAAGGGAATACACCTATTATTCTGCTAAACATAAAACCTTTTCGAGAATAGACATGGTTCTGACTAATGTACATACCCTACAAAAATGTGAGGATATTCAAATAGGTACCATCACTTGTTCAGACCATGCTCCTATCAAACTGTCTTTGAAATCCACACAATCAAATAATTACTCTAAAACGTGGAAATGCAATTCTTTTCTACTGCATTTTCCAATGTATAAAGCAAAAATTGATAATAATTAAATTATACTTCCAAGAAAATATCTCACAAGACATTTCCCCTCTACTATATGGAACTCCTATAAGGCAGTACTTAGAGGAGTTGTCATGCAATTAAGCTCACAACATAAAAGAAAAACTAGAGAAAGTATCCAAAATATAATTCAAAAGATTAATGATGAGGAGGAAAAACAACAAAACCGACAGATAAAACCCACTCAGTTAAACTGAGTCTTAGAGCAGAACTTTAATTCATTCTTATGGAATAATTACGCTAAATTATTGAACCTTATCAAACTTAATTATTATTTCTCCTATTAACAAAATGACAACTTATGGCTAATAAAGTTAGAAATCCACGTATAAGATCAAGGGTAATTTCTATTAAAAAAATTGGAGCCTCTTATGTCCATCCACAAGACATAGCTGAGCAATTTGCAGCATTCTATTCCTCTTTATATAACCTGAAAGAGGATGTGAATACCACCCAACCAAGCATCAAAGAAATAAATCAATTCCTTTCTAAAGTCAACCTACCGCAACTAAATTCTGAACAAATGAACTCGCTAAATTCCCCTTTCTACATAAACAGAACAGAAATTGCCATTAAAAAACTACAAGAAAAGAAATCTCTTGGACCTGATGGACTCCCCAATGAATATTACAAATTATTTAAGCATAAAGTATCCAGCCCCTAGACCTCCATGTTTAATCAAGCTAATAACGAAGGCCTTCTTCCAAAAGAATCCTTAGAAGTGGCTATCGTTGTTATACCAAACCAAACAGTGCTCTTGAGGCGATTTCGAATGATAGACCCATATCCCTCTTAAAAACAGACATAAAAATGTTTTCTAAACTTATTTCTGAAAATCTTACCCTTATTAATTTAGTCTGATCAAGTAGGTTTTTTTAAGGAGAGACAGGCCTCAGATGGAACCAGGAGAATTTTGAATTTACTTACATATGTGGAAAAGGGGAAAATCCCCTCCATTCTGATTTCTCTAGATGCAGAAAAGGCGTTTGATAGGATCAATTGGGATTTTATGCGCACCATTTTAAATAAATTTGGCTTTCAGGGACAAATTCTTAAGGCCATCTTTTTCCTATATTCTTGCCCTTCAGCAAGGGTCCAAGTCAATAATCTACTTTCTAATTCCTTTTCTATCTCAAACGGCACACGGCAAGGTTGCCCATTATCCCCGCTTCTTTTGATCTTATAATGGAATTTTCGCTGAAACCATCAGAAGTAGCAATCTCATAAAAGGCATTCCATTCAATCACAATATAGACAGCATACAATATAGACAATTTAAAATTGGACTATTTGCAGACGTCATTTTAATTTCTATTATGGACCCTATGAACTCTTTAAGAGCTGTTTCTTTAATAATTAGGGAGTTCTCGTCGGTATCCTATTACAAAATGAATCTAAAAAACTGAAAAATCTTAAGTTTTTTTTAGACGCTCAATTAAAAAAAGCAATGGAAAGGGAATTTCCCTACACCTGGGAAACATCCCAAATTCCTTACTTAGGAATTAAAATTATGAACCCCTTAAACAAAATCTTGAATGAGAACTTAAATTGCTTACAAAAACATATTCAAACTAGTATGAACAATTTTGATAAAATCAACACTTCATGGTTAGACAGAATCGTTTTTTTATAAAAATGATTATCTTGCCTAAATTTCAGTATATTTTCAGATCAATCCCAATTCAAATACCAGATCTATGGACTAAAAAACTTCATAAACAGCTTTCTAACTACATATGGCAAACAAAAACCCAAGAATCGCAAAATTATTATTATTCAAAAATAAAAGAAAAGGTGGCATGGGCCTACCAAATATTCAGACCTATTCTGAAACCAACATCATTCTCCAAAGCAGACACTGGTTTCTAGATGAAGGGAAAAATAATTGGACAGCAATGGAAAAGCTGTACAACGGGAATTTTTCTTTGTTAGCACTAACTATTTCGCATTTATTAGACCAAACTCTTCTATTACCCTTACATACACTAATAAAATGCACTATTACATTATGGGGGAAATTATTTAAGATCACAAAAAATAACCAAATAAATGGGAAAAAAATTGAATTGTAAATTGATCTGCTTTAATTACAGGTCTTAAAAAAGATGCAATTATTAACTTTTAAGCCCTAAAAATTCTATTCAATCTTTCAGAGGAGGAAATTTTTTAATTTTCTAGAGCTTAGGAAATATATTAGAAAAAAATGTAATCTCCCTATACTTCTTCCTAGAGTTATTATTTCCCTTTTTGAAAATTTTACAAACGCTAATATTTGGAATACAAGAAATATATATATATATATATATATATATATATATATATATATGCTTTTTTCAATTCTGATACAGATTTTGAAAAATCAAAACCCATGATAAAATGGGAAAACGACTTAAACCTTAATTTCTCTCCTGAAATGTGGAGGGAAGCGATTGACGTAACATACAAATCCAACGTCAATGCTAATCTCCATGAAAATTACTTTAAAATACTATCGAGCTGGTTTTTCACACCAGTAACACTTAAAGCTTTCACGGAACATAAAGCAAATCTTCTACATTCTTCTACATATCTACTGGATATGTCCTAAAATTATAACAATATGGAAAGAAATCTCTAAATTACTAAATAAAATTAATAACTACAGTTAAAATCCCTCCTCAACTATTTCTTCTTTCTCTCAATTCAAACTTGCTCCTCCAGAAGATAAAATATATTTCAATTCACATATTTGCTATAACGAAACTACTTATTGCATCTAAATGGAAGTCTATTGATGTTCCTACTATTTCAGATATTATAGAAAAAATGTCCACTCATAGTTCTTTTGAATACTCTTTTGCTTTAAGGAACAACTCTCTTAAAAAATATTATTCTAGATGATCTTCCTGGAATAAGTACTTCTCCCCAAGCTCGAATAACCTCTCTACATAAATATGTTATTATTTTTAGCCAGAAAATATATAGATTTCTTCATTTCAATATATATAAATTGAAAACCTGCGAAATTATAACTATGATTATAATATGTATGATCTCTCTTTTATTTCCCTTTATTCCTCTTTCCATATTTAAATTTACCCCCCCACACTTTTTTGTCCACCTTTTCCTTTCCCCTTTTCCTTACCGTCCGAATCTCTTTCCCTGTTCTCTTCTTTGTTTCTTCCATGTTACAAGTTTGTTTTCTTGAGGTTGATGTAACAATATATTACATTTTATTTTCCCTTTCCCCTAATTGTAAAAATCCCAAATTAAAAGATTATTACTCAAAACATGAATTCTGGATTTGGAAACCCCAAGTGTAGAAATGCAAAATTAAAAAGTTTGCAATGTACAGTGAAGGAAATAATTATTTGATCCCTTGCTGATTTTAAGTTTGCCCACTGACAAAGACATGAGCAGTCTATAATTTTAAGGGTAGGTTAATATTAACATTGAGAGAATATCCAAAAAAAATCAAGAAAACCACATTGTGTAAATTAGATAAATTTATTTGCATTTTGCAGTGAGAAATAAGTATTTGATCCCTCTGGCAAACAACACTTAATACTTGGTGGCAAAACCCTTGTTGGCAAGCACAGCAGTCAGACGTTTTTTGTAGTTGATGATGAGGTTTGCGCACATGTCAGGACTCAGGAGGAATTTTGGTCCACTCCTCTTTGCAGATCATCTCTAAATCATTAAGATTTTGAGGCTGTCGCTTGGCAACTCGGAACTTCAACTACCTCCATAAGCTTTCTATGGGATTAAGGTCTGGAGACTGGCTAGGCCACTCTATGACCTTAATGTGCTTCTTTTTGAGTCACTTTGTTGCCTTGGCTGTATGTTTTGGGTCATTGTCTTGCTTGGAGACCCAGCCCCTACTCATTTTTAATGTCCTGGTGGAGTGAAGGAGGTTGTCACTCAGGATTTTATAGTACATGGCTCCATCCCTTATCCCATTGATGCGGTGAACTAGTCCTGTGCCCTTAGCAGAGAAACACCCTCAAAACATAATGTTTCCACCTCCATGCTTGACAGTGGGGACGGTGTTCTTTGGGTAATAGGCAGAATTTCTCTTCCTCCAAACACGATGAGTTGAGTTAATGCCAAAGAGCTCAATTTTTGTCTCATCTGACCACAGCACCTTCTCACAGTAACTCATAGAATCATCAGGTGTTCATTGGCAAACTTCAGATGGGCCTGCACATGTGCCTTCTTGAGCAGCGGTACCTTGCGGGCACTGAAGGGTTTTAAACCTTTAAGGTGTAATGTGTTACCAATGGTTTTCTTGGTGACTGTGGTCCCAGATGCCTTGAGATCATTAACAAGTTCCCCCCGTGTAGTTTTAGGCTGATCTCTCACCTTCCTCATGATCAAGGATACCCCAGGAGGTGAGATTTTGTATGGTGCCCCAGAACGATGTAAATTGACAGTCATTTTTTATTTCTTACTGTTGCACCAACAGTTGTCTCATTCTCACCCAGCGTCTTACTTATGGTTTTGTAGCCCATTCCAACTTTGTGCAGGTTTATGATCTTGTCCCTGACATCCTTAGAAAGCTCTTTGGTCTTGCCCATGTTGTAGAGGTTACAGTCTGACTGATTAATTGAATCTGTGGACAGGAGTCTTTTATACAGGTGACTATGTGAGATAGCTGTCTTTAATGCAGGTAATGAGTTGATTAGGAGCGTCTAACTGGTCTGTAGGAGCCAGAACTCAAAATGGTTTGTAGGGGATCAAATACTTATTTCTCACTGCAAAATGCAAAATAATTTATCTAATTTTTAAAATGTGATTTTCTTGATTTTTGGGGGGATATTCTATCTCTCAATGTTAAAATTAACCTACCCTTAAAATTATAGACTGTTCATGTCTTTGTCAGTGGGCAATCTTACAAAAACTTGTAAGGGCCAGATTGCCCTCATTATAATATGTGGGCGCCAATGCGGCACATACCGGCAGCAGGCAGAGGTGGGGGGGCCTGGATCACTCCCCAAGCAGCTGCGCATGCACCCTGCTTCTTCTTCGGCCAGGCCAGCACTGCACCTGTTAACTTCCCTGTGTGCTTGTGCTGGCCCGGCCGTGTTCTCAGCAAGCAGACACAGCCCTGTGCGTGGCCGTGTCTGCTAGCATGATGTCACACAGTGTGCGACCTGTACTGCTGCACCGGAGAGGATCTGGACGACTGGAGCCAAGCCGGGGGATGGTGAGTGTGTGAGTGAGTGTGTGTGTGAGTGTGTGTGTGTATGAGTGAGTGAGTATGAGAATGAATGAGTGAGTGTGTGTGTGAGTGAATGTGTGTGTGCAGGCAGAAATCATTGTGTGATGTCAGTTTATATGTATTTTTTGTGTTTCAAATGTGTTTATGCCTGTATGTATATGTCTGTATATGTTAGTGTGTGTGCGTGACTGCGTGCGGCCTCCCGCTGTCTCTGTGGGAACACCGTGCGGCCTCCTGCTGTATCGGGGGGCGCTCTGCGCCCTCCCCTGTGTATAGATGGCTATGTGCGGCCTCCTGCTGTTTCTGGGGGGCACCGTGCGGTCTCCCGCTGTGTATAGATGGCTATGTGTGGCCTCCCGCTGTGTTTAGATGGCTACATGCGGCCTCCATCAGTGTACAGTTGGCTATGTGCAACCCCCTGCTTTGTATAGATGGCTACGGGCGGCCTCCTGCTGTGTATAGATGGCTACATGCGGCCTACTGCTGTTTATAGATGGTTTCGTGTGGCCTCCCGCTGTGTATAGATGGCGACGTGTAACCCCCTGCTGTGTACAGATGGCGTCGTGCGGCCTCCAGCTGTGTGTAGATGGCGCTGTGCTGCCTCCTGCTGTTTATAGATGGCTACATGGGGCATCCCGCTGTGTATAGATGGCACCATGCTGTCTCCTGCTTTTTATAGATGGCTAACCGCGGCCTCCTCCTGTGTATAGATGGCGCCGTACTACCTCCTGCTGTTTATAGATGGCTACATGCGGCCTCCCGCTGTGTATAGATGGCTCCGTTCAGCCTCCTGCTGTGTATAGGTGGTTAAATGCGGCCCCCTGCTGTGTGTAGATGGCTATGCGTGGCCCCCTGCTGTCTATAGATGGCTATGTGCGGCCTCCTGCTGTGTATAGATGGCTACGTGCGGCCCCCCGCTGTGTACAGTTGGCTACGTGTGGCCTCCTGCTGTGTATAGATGGCTATGTGCGGCCTCCTGCTATGTATAGATGGCTATGTGTGGCCTCCTGCTGTGTATAGATGGCTACGTGCGGTCTCCTGCTGTGTATAGATGGCTGCGTGCGGCCTCCTTATATTTATAGATGGCTACGTGCGGCCTCCCGCTGTGTATAGATGGCTACGTGCTGCCTCCCGCTGTGAATAGATGGCTACGTAAGGCCTCCCGCTGTGTATAGATGGCTACATGTGGCCTCCTGCTGTGTATAGATGGCTACGTGCGGCCTCCTGCAGTGTATAGATGGCTACTTGCGGCCTCCCGCTATGTATAGATGGCTATGTACGGCCTCCTGCTGTGTATAGATGGCTATGTACGGCCTCCCGCTGTGTATAGATGGCTACATGCGGCCTCCTGTTGTATATAGATTGCTATGTGCGGCCTTCTGCTGTGTATAGATGGCGCCGTGCTGCCTCCTGCATTTTATAGATGGCTAACCGCGGCCTCCTGCTGTGTATAGATGGCGCCGTACTACCTCCTGCTGTTTAAAGATTTCTACATGCGGCCTCCCGCTGTGCATAGATGGATCCGTGCAGCCTCCTGCTGTGTATAGATGGTTAAATGTGGCCCACTGCTGTGTATAGATGGCTATGTGTGGCCCCCTGCTGTCTTTAGATGGCTATGTGCGGCCTCCTGCTGTGTATAGATGGCTACGTGCGGTCTTCCGCTGTGTATAGTTGGCTACGTGTGGCCTCCTGCTGTGTATAGATGGCTATGTGCGGCCTCCTGCTATGTATAGATGGCTATGTGTGGCCTCTTGCTGTGAATAGATGGCTACGTGCGGCCTCCTGCTGTGTTTAGATGGCTACGTGCGGCCTCCTTATATTTATAGATGGCTACGTGCGGCCTCCCGCTGTGTATGGATGGCTACGTGCTGCCTCCCGCTGTGAATAGATGGCTATGTAAGGCCTCCCGCTGTGTATAGATGGCTACGTGCTTATTCCTGCAGTGTATAGATGGCTACTTGCGGCCTCCCGCTATGTATAGATGGCTATGTGTTAGGCCTCCTGCTGTGTATAGATGGCTATGTACGGCCTCCCGCTGTGTATAGATGGCTACATGCGGCCTCCTGTTGTGTATAGATTGCTACGTGCGGCCTTCTGCTGTGTATAGATGGCTACGTGCGGCCTCCGGCTGTGTAAAGATGGTTACTTGCGGCCTCCTGCTGTGTATAGATGGCTATGTGCGGCCTCCTGCCGTGTTTAGATGGCTCCTTGCGGCCTCCTTCAGTGCATAGATGGCTACTTGCGGCCTCCTGTTGTATATAGAGGGCGCCGTGCGGCCTCCCGCTGTATACAGATGGCTACGTATGGCCTCCCGCTGTGTATTGATGGGTACGTGCGGCCTCCAACTTTGCACAGATGGCTACGTGCGGCCTCCTGCGGTGTATAGATGCTACGTGTGGCCTTACGCCGTGTATAGATGGCTACATGCGGCCTCCCGCTGTGTATAGATGGCTACGTGCAGCCACCCACCCTGTATAGATGGCGCCGTGCGACCTTCTGCATTGTATAGATGGCTACGTGCGGCCTCCCACTGTGTATAGATGGCTACGTGCAGCCTCCCGCTGTGTATAGATGGCTAAGTGTGGCCTCCCGCTGTGTATAGATGGCTACATGCGGCCTCCTGCTGTGTATAGTTGGCTATGTGCGGCCTCCTGCTGTGTATAGATGGCTACGTGCGGCCTCCTTATATTTATAGATGGCTACGTGCGGCCTCCCGCTGTGTATAGATGGCTTTGTGCTGCCTCCCGCTGTGAATAGATGGCTACGTAAGACCTCCCGCTGTGTATAGATGGCTACATGTGGCCTCCTGCTGTGTATAGATGGGTACGTGCGGCCTCCTGCAGTGTATAGATGGCTACTTGTGGCCTCCCGCTATGGATAGATGGCTATGTACGGCCTCCTGCTGTGTATAGATGGCTATGTACGGCCTCTCGCTGTGTATAGATGGCTACATGCGGCCTCCTGTTGTGTATAGATTTCTACATGCGGCCTTCTGCTGTGTATAGATGGCTACGTGCGGCCTCCGGCTGTGTAAAGATGGCTACTTGCGGCCTCCTGCTGTGTATAGATGGCTATGTGCGGCCTCCTACCGTGTTTAGATGGCTCCTTGCGGCCTCCTGCTGTGTATAGATGGCTACTTGCGGCCTCCTTTTGTATATAGATGGCGCCGTGCGGCCTCCCGCTGTGTATAGATGGCTACGTATGGCCTCCCGCTGTGTATAGATGGGTACGTGCGGACTCCCGCTTTGCACAGATGGCTACGTGCGGCCTCCTGCGGTGTATAGATGCTACGTGTGGCCTTACGCCGTGTATAGATGGCTACATGCGGCCTCCCGCTGTGTATAGATGGCTACGCGCAGCCACCCGCCCTGTATAGATGGCGCCGTGCGACCTTCTGCTGTGTATAGATGGCTACATGCGGCCTCCCACTGTGTATAGATGGCTACGTGCAGCCTCCCGCTGTGTATAGATGGCTAAATGCGGCCGCCCACTCTGTATAGATGGCTACATGCGGCCTCCTGCTGTGTATAGATGGCTACGTGCGGCATCCTGCTGTGTATAGATGGCTACTTGCGGCCTTCCGCTGTTTATAGATGGCTACTTGCGGCCTCCTGCTTTGTATAGATGGCTATGTGCGGCCTCCAACTGTGTATAGATGGCTACGTACGGCCTTCTGCTGTTTATAGATGGGTATGTGCGGCCTCCTGCTGTGTATAGATGGCTACATGCGGACTCCTGCTGTGTATAGATGGCTATGTGGTGCCTCCTGCTGTGTCTAGATGGCTACGTGCGGCCTCCTGCTGTATATAGTTGGCTACGTGCGGCCTCCCGCTGTGTATAGATGTCTACTTGTGGCCTCCTGCTGTATACAGATGGCTACTTGCGGCCTCCCGCTGTGTATAGATGGCTACATGCGGCCTCCTGCTGTGTATAGATGGCTACGTGCGGCCTCCTGCTGTGTATAGATGGCTACTTGCGGCCTTCCGCTGTTTATAGATGGCTACTTGCGGCCTCCTGCTTTGTATAGATGGCTATGTGCGGCCTCCAACTGTGTATAGATGGCTACGTACGGCCTTCTGCTGTTTATAGATGGATATGTGCGGCCTCCTGCTGTGTATAGATGGCTACATGCGGCCTCCTGCTGTGTATAGATGGCTATGTGGTGCCTCCTGCTGTGTCTAGATGGCTACGTGCGGCCTCCTGCTGTATATAGTTGGCTACGTGCGGCCTCCTGCTTTGTATAGATGGCTATGTGCGGCCTCCAGCTGTGTATAGATGTCTACGTACGGCCTTCTGCTGTGTATAGATGGCTATGTGTGGCCTCCTGCTGTGTATAGATGGCTACGTGCGGCCTCCTGCTGTGTATAGATGGCTACGTGCGGCCTCCTTCTGTGTATAGATGGCTACGTGCGGCCTCCTGCTGTATATAGTTGACTACGTGCGGTCTCCCGCTGTGTATAGATGTCTACTTGCGGCCTCCTGCTGTATACAGATGGCTACTTGCGGCCTCCTGCTGTATGTAGATGGCTACGTGCGGCCTCCTGCTGTATATAGATAGCTACGTGCGGCCTTCCATTGTATCAGGTGGTCGCAGTCCGGCCTCCCGCTATGTAAAGATGGCTAAGTGCGGCCTCCTGCTGTGTAAGGATGGCTACGCGTGGCCACCCGCCCTGTATAGATGGCGCCGTGCGGCCTTCTGCTGTGTATAGACGGCTACTTATTGCCTCCCGTGGTATAGATATGGCTACATGCGGCCTCCCGCTGTGTATAGATGGCTATGTTCCGCCTCTCGCTGTGTATAGATGGATACGTGCGGCCTCCCGCTGTGTATAGATGGCTACATGTGGCCTCCTGCTGTGTATAGATGGCTATGTGTGGCCTCCATCTGTGTATTGATGGCTACGTACGGCATTCTGCTGTGTATAGATGGCTTCGTGCGGCCTCCTGCTGTGTATAGATGGCTACGTGCGGCCTACTGCTGTGTATAGATGGCTATGTGCGGCCTCCTGCTGTATATAGTTGGCTACGTGCGGCCTCCCGCTGTGTATAGTTGGCTACTTGCGGCCTCCTGCTGTCTGTAGATGGCTACGTGCGGCCTCCTGCTGTATATAGATAGCTACGTGCGGCCTCCTGCTGTATATAGATGGCTACGTACGGCCTCCCGCTGTGTATAGGTGTCTATGTGTGGCCTTCCGTTGTATCTGGGGGGCACCGTCCGGGTTCCCGCTATGTTTAGATGGCTACGTGGGGCCTCCCACTGTGTAAAGATGGCTACGAGTGGCCTCCCACTGTGAGTAGATGGCCATGTGCGGCCTCCTGCTGTGTATAGATGGCGCTTTGCGGCCTCCCGCTGTGTATAGATGGCGCCGTGCTGCCTCCCGCTGTGTATAGATGGCTACGTGCGGACTCCTGCTGTGTGTAAATGACTACATGCGGCGTCCCGCTGTGTATAGCTGGCTGCATGCGGCCTCCAGCTGTGTATAGATAGCTACGTGCGGCCTCCTGATGTATATAGATGTCTACGTGTGGCCTTCCTTTGTATCTGGGGTGCGTCGTCCGGCCTCCTGCTACGTAAAGATGGCTACGTGTGGCCTCCCACTGTGTATAGATGGCTATGTGCGGCAACTCGCCCTGTATAGATGGCGCCGTG
Source organism: Phyllobates terribilis (assembly GCF_046119375.1). Lineage (NCBI taxonomy): Eukaryota > Metazoa > Chordata > Amphibia > Anura > Dendrobatidae > Phyllobates > Phyllobates terribilis. The sequence goes on along the minus strand of NW_027362762.1, from coordinate 118,728,668 downwards.
CGGCCTTCTGCGGTGTATAGATGGCTACATATGGCCTCCAGCTGTGTATAGATGGCTTCGTGTGGCCTCTCGCTGTGTATAGATAGCTATGTGCGGCCTCCCGCTGTGTATAGATGGCTACATGCGGCCTCCTACTGTGTATGGATGGCTACATGTGGCCTCCTGCTGTGTATAGATGGCTACGTGCAGCCTTCCGCTGTTTATAGATGGATACTTGCGGCCTCCTGCTATGTATAGATGGCTATGTGTGGCCTCCTGCTGTGTATAGATGGCTACATACGGCCTCCCGCTGTGTATAAATAGCTACATGCGGCCTCCTGCTGTATATAGATTTCTACGTGCGGCCTTCTACTGTGTATAGATGGCTACGTGCGGCCTCTGGCTGTGTAAAAATGGCTACTTGCGGCTTCCTGCTGTGTATAGATGGCTATGTCCGGCCTCCTGCTGTGTCTAGCTGCCTACACGCGGCCCCCGCCGTGTATAGATGGCTCCTTGCGTCCTCCTGCTGTGTATAGATGGCTACTTGCGGCCTCCTGCTGTGTATAGATGGCGCCGTGTGGCCTCCCACTGTGTATAGATGGCTACGTGCGGCCTCCCGCTGTGTATATATGGGTACGTGCGGCCTCCCGCTTTGTACAGATGGCTACGTGCGGCCTCCTGCTGTGTATAGATGCTACAAGTGGCCTTCCGCCGTGTATAGATGGCTACTTGCGGCCTCCCGCTGTGTATAGATGGCTACTCGCAGCCACCCGCCCTTTATAGATGGTGCCGTGTGGCCTTCTGCTGTGTATAGATGGCTACATGCGGCCTCCCGCTGTGCATAGATGGCTACGTGCGGCCTACCGCTGCGTATAGATGGCTACGTGCGGCCTCCCACTGTGTATAGATGGCTACGTGCGGCCTCCCGCTGTGCATAGATGGCTATGTGCGGCCTACCGCTGCGTATAGATGGCTACATGTGGCCTCCTGCTGTGTATAGATGGCTACGTGCGGCCTCCTGCTGTGTATAGATAGGTACTTGCGGCCTCCTGCTGTCTATAGATGGCTACTTGCGGCCTCCTCCTGTGTATAGATGGCTATGTGCGGCCTCCAGCTGTGTATAGATGGCTGCGTACGGCCTTCTGCTTTGTATAGATGGCTATGTGCGGCCTCCTGCTGTGTTTACATGGCTACGTGTGGCCTCCTGCTGTGTATAGATGGCTATGTGGGGCCTCCTGCTGTGTATAGATGGCTACGTGCGGCCTCCTGCTGTATATACACTGTGTTCCAAATTATTATGCAAATAATATTTTCTCAGATTTTCCCAAATTACCTATATGAATTGCAGTTATTGTAATTTTCCAGTCAAGTAACTATTAGAGTACAATTGAAAGGTTTTTGTACAAACTGCCTATTATAAAAGTATATTTTTGCTGCACATAACACATCTGCATCTCTGGCTGCTATGGGCATAAAAGGGGACAAACTTATGGTGTGGCCCCCATGCTCCCCTGACCTCAACCCCATTGAGAACCTCTGGAGCATCATCAAAAGGAGTGTCTATGATGGCTGGAGGCAGTTCACATCTAAGCAACAGCTCTGGGAGGGTATTCTGTCCTCATGCAAAACAATTATAGCAGAAACCATCCAAAACCTGACAAATTCAATGGACGAGAGAGTTCAAAAGCTCCTTTCGAACAAGGGGTCCTATGTGCAAATGTAACATCACCTAGAATAAAGTTTTGGGTTGAAAACTGTTTGATTTCAGTTTGTAATAACCTGCTAATGCTTATAATTTCAAAAATGACCATTTTTTTGTTCTTTATTAAAATGAAAAGGTTGAAAACTCTGCTGTGCATAATAATTTGGAACATGCATTTTGAGTGCAGTTTGAGTTTTTTATTTTTTTTAAAATATACTGTTATCATAGGCAGCTTGTACAAAAACCTTTCAATTGTACTCTAAAAGTTATTTGACTAGAAAATTACAATGACTGCAATTCATATAGGTAATTTGGGAAAATCTGAGAAAATATTATTTGCATAATAATTTGGAACACAGTGTAGTTGGCTACGTGCGGCCTCCTGCTGTGTATAGATGGCTATGTGCGGCCTCCAGCTGTGTATAGATGGCTATGTACGGCCTTCTGCTGTGCATAGATGGCTATGTGCGGCCTCCTGCTGTGTATAGATGGCTACGTGCGGCCTCCTGCTGTGTATAGATGTCTACGTGCGGCCTCCTGCTGTATATAGATGGCTACTTGCGGCCTCCTGCTGTATGTAGATGGCTACGTGCGGCCTCCTGCTGTATGTAGATGGCTACGTGCGGCCTCCCGCTGTGTATAGATGTCTACGTGCGGCCTCCTGCTGTATATGTATAGCTACGTGCGGCGTTCCATTGTATCGGGTGGACGCTGTCCGGCCTCCCGCTATGTAAAGATGGCTAAGTGCGGCGTCCTGCTGTGTAAAGATAGCTACATGCGGCCACCCGCCCTTTATAGATGGCGCCGTGCGGCCTTCTGCTGTGTATAGATGGCTTCATATTGCATCCCGCTGTGTATAGATGGCTACGTACGGCCTCCCGCTGTGTATAGATGGCTAAGTGCCGCCTCTCACTGTGTATAGATGGATACGTGCGGCCTTCTGCTGTGTATAGATGGCTATGTGTAGCCTCCTGCTGTGTATAGATGGCTACATGTGGCCTCCTGCTGTGTATAGATGGCTATGTGAGGCCTCCTGCTGTGTATAGATGGCTACGTGCGGCCTCCCGCTATCTATAGATGGATACTTGCGGCCTCCTGCTGTGTATTGATGGCTATGTGTGGCCTCCAGCTGTGTATAGATGGCTACGTACGGCATTCTGCTGTGTATAGATGGCTTAGTGCGGCCTCCTGCTGTGTATAGATGGCTGCGTGCGGCCTCCTGCTGTGTATAGATGAGTTTGTGCAGCCTCCTGCTGTATATAGTTGGCTACGTGTGGCCTCCCGCTGTGTATAGATGGCTACGTGTGGCCTCCTGCTGTCTGTAGATGGCTATGTGCGGCCTCCTGCTGTTTGTAGATGACTCCTTGGGGCCTCCTCCTGTATATAGATGGCTACTTGTGGCCTCCTGCTGTGTATAGATGGCGCCGTGCGGCCTCCCACTGTGTATAGATGGCTACGTGCGGCCTCCCGCTGTGTATAGATGGGTACGTGCGGCCTCCCGCTTTGTACAGATGGCTACGTGCGGCCTCCTGCTGTTTATATATGCTACATGTAGCCTTCCGCCGTGTAAAGATGGCTACATGCGGCCTCCTGCTGTGTATAGATGGCCACTCGCAGCCCCCCGCCCTGTATAGATGGCGCCGTGTGGCCTTCTGCTGTGTATACATGGCTACGTGCTGACTCCCGCTGTGTATAGATGGCTTCGTGCGGCCTCCCGCTGTGTATAGATGGGTACATGCGGCCTCCTGCTGTGTATAGATGGCTACGTGCGGCCTCCTGCTGTGTATAGATGGTTACTTGCGGCCTCCCACTGTCTATAGATGGCTACTTGCGGTCTCCTGCTGTGCATAGATGGCTAGGTGCGGCCTCCAGCTGTGTTTAGATGGCTACGTATGGCCTTCTGCTGTGTACAGATGGCTATGTGCGGCCTCCTGCTGTGTATAGATGGCTACGTGCGACCTCCTTCTGTATATAGTTGGCTACGTGCGGCCTGCCGCTGTGTATAGATGTCTCCTTGCGGCCTCCTGCTGTAAATAGATTGCTACGTGCGGCCTCCTGCTGTATGTAGATGGCTATGTGCGGCCTCCCGCTGTGTATAAATGTCTACGTGCGGCCTCCTGCTGTATATAGATAGCTATGTGCGGCCTCCTGCTGTATATAGATGGCTGCGTCCGGCCTCCCGCTATGTATAGATGGCTACATGCGGCCTCCTGCTGTGTATAGATGGCTATGTGCGGCCTTCTGCTATGTGCAGATGACTACTTGCGGCCTCCCGCTGTGTATAGATGGCTACTTGCGGCCTCTTGCCGTGTATAGATGGCTATATGAGTCCTCCTGCTGTGTATACATGGCTGCGTACGGCTTCCCGCTGTATATAGATTGCTACGTGTGGCCTCCTGCTGTGTATAGATGGCTACGTGCGGCCTCCTGCTGTGTATAGATGGCTACGTGTGGCCTCCTTCTGTGTATAGATGGCTACGTACGGCCTCCCGCTGTGCATAGATGTCTATGTGTGGCCTCCCGCTGTATATAGATGACTACGTGCGGCCTCCTGCTGTATATAGATGGCTAAGTGCGACCTCCTGCTGTGTATAGATGTCTATGTGCGGTCTCCTGCTGTTTATAGATGGCTACGTGCGGTCTCCTGCTGTATAAAGATGGCTATGTGCGACCTTCCGCTATGCATAGATGTCTACGTGCGACCTTCTGCTGTACCTGGGGGGCACCGTCCGGCCTCCCGTTATGGCTACGTGCGGCCTCCCACTGTGTATAGATGGCTACGTGAGGCATCACACTGTGTTTAGATGGCTATGTGCGGCCTCCTGCTGTGTATAGATGGAGCCGTGCGGCCTCCCACTGTGTATAGATGGCGCCGTATTGTCTCCTGCTGTTTATAGATGGCTATGTGCAGCCTCCCGCTGTGTATAGATAGCTATGTGCGGACTCCTGCTGTGTATTATTGGCAACGTGCGGCCTCCCGCTATGTATGGATGGCACTGTGCAGCATCCCACTGTGCATAGATTGCTACATGCGGCCTCCTGCTGTGTATGGATGGCTAAGTGCGGCCTCCCTCTGTGTATAGATGGCTACGTGCGGCCTCCTGCTGTGTATAGATGGCGCCGTGCGGCCTCCTTCTGTTAATAGATGGCTACATGCGGCCTACTGCTGTGTATAGATGGCTACGCGCGGCATGCTGCTGTGTATAAATGGCTACGTGCGCCCTCCTGCTGTGTATAGATGGCTACATTCGGCCTACTGCTGTCTATAGATGGCTACTTGCGGCCTCCTGCTGTATATAGATTGCTATGTGCAGCCTCCTGCTGTGTATAGGTTGCAACGTGCGGCCTCCTGCTGTGTAGAGATGGCTACGTGCGGCCTCCAGCTGTGTACAGATTGCTACGTATGGCGTTCTGCTGTGCATAGATGGCTATGTGCGGCCTCCTGCTGTGTCTAGATGGCTACGTGCGGCCTCCTGCTGTGTATATATGGCTATGTGCGGCCTCCTACTGTGTATAGATCGCTACATACGGCTTACGGCTGTAAATAGATGGCTACGTGCAGCCAAATGCTGTGTATAGTTGGCTACGTGCAGCCTCCTGCTGTGTGTAGATGGCAACATGCGGTCTCCTGCTGTGTACAGATGGCTTCATGCGGCCTCCTGCTGTATGTAGATGGCTACGTGCGGCCTCCCGTTGTGTATAGATGTCTACGTACGGCCTCCCGCTGTATATAGATGGCTACTTGCGGCCTCCTGCTGTATATACAAGGCTAAGTGCGGCCTCCTGCTGTGTATAGATATCTATGTGCGGCCTCCTGCTGTTTATAGATGGCTACGTGCGGCCACCTGCTGTGCATGGATGGCTACGTGCGGCCTCCCGCTGTGTATAGATGGCTACGTGCGGCCTCCTGCTGTGTATAGATGGCGCTGTGCGGTCTCCCGCTGTGTATAGATGGCGCCCTGCAGCCTCCTTCTGTAAATAGATGGCTACATGCAGCCTGCTCCTGTGTATAGATGGCTACAAACGGCCTCCTGCTGTGTATAGATGGCTACGTGCAGCCTCCTGCTGTGTACAGATGGCTACATGCGGCCTAGTGCTGTGTATAGATGGCTACTTGCGGCCTCCTGCTGTGTATAGATGGCTATGTGCCGCCTCCTTCTGTGTAGATGGCTACGTGCGGCCTCCTGCTGTGTATAGATGGCTACATGCGGCCTCCTGCTGTATAGAGTTGGCTACGTGCGGCCTCCCGCTGTGTATAGATGTCTACGTGCGGCCTCCTGCTGCATATAGATGGCTACTTGCGGCCTCCTGCTGTATGTAGATGGCTACGTGCGGCATCCCGCTGTGTATAGATGTCTACGTGCGGCCTCCTGCTGTATATGTATAGCTACGTGCGGCGTTCCATTGTATCGGGTGGACGCTGTCCGGCCTCCCGCTATGTAAAGATGGCTAAGTGCGGCGTCCTGCTGTGTAAAGATAGCTACATGCGGCCACCCGCCCTTTATAGATGGCGCCGTGCGGCCTTCTGCTGTGTATAGATGGCTTCATATTGCATCCCGCTGTGTATAGATGGCTACGTACGGCCTCCCGCTGTGTATAGATGGCTAAGTGCCGCCTCTCACTGTGTATAGATGGATACGTGCAGCCTTCTGCTGTGTATAGATGGCTATGTGTGGCCTCCTGCTGTGTATAGATGGCTACATGTGGCCTCCTGCTGTGTATAGATGGCTATGTGAGGCCTCCTGCCTTGTATAGATGGCTACGTGCGGCCACCCGCTATCTATAGATGGATACTTGCGGCCTCCTGCTGTGTATTGATGGCTATGTGTGGCCTCCAGCTGTGTATAGATGGCTACGTACGGCATTCTGCTGTGCATAGATGGCTTATTGCGGCCTCCTGCTGTGTATAGATGGCTGCGTGCGGCCTCCTGCTGTGTATAGATGAGTTTGTGCAGCCTCCTGCTGTATATATTTGGCTACGTGTGGCCTCCCGCTGTGTATAGATGGCTACGTGTGGCCTCCTGCTGTCTGTAGATGGCTATGTGCGGCCTCCTGCTGTTTGTAGATGACTCCTTGGGGCCTCCTCCTGTATATAGATGGCTACTTGTGGCCTCCTGCTGTGTATAGATGGCGCCGTGCGGCCTCCCACTGTGTATAGATGGCTACGTGCGGCCTCCCGCTGTGTATAGATGGTACGTGTGGCCTCCCGCTTTGTACAGATGGCTACGTGCGGCCTCCTGCTGTTTATATATGCTACATGTAGCCTTCCGCCGTGTAAAGATGGCTACATGCGGCCTCCTGCTGTGTATAGATGGCCACTCGCAGCCCCCCGCCCTGTATAGATGGCGCCGTGTGGCCTTCTGCTGTGTATACATGGCTACGTGCGGCCTCCCACTGTGTATAGATGGCTACGTGCTGACTCCTGCTGTGTATAGATGGCTTCGTGCGGCCTCCTGCTGTGTATAGATGGGTACATGCGGCCTCCTGCTGTGTATAGATGGCTACGTGCGGCCTCCTGCTGTGTATAGATGGTTACTTGCGGCCTCCCGCTGTCTATAGATGGCTACTTGCGGTCTCCTGCTGTGCATAGATGGCTAGGTGCGGCCTCCAGCTGTGTTTAGAAGGCTACGTATGGCCTTCTGCTGTGTATAGATGGCTATGTGCGGCCTCCTGCTGTGTATAGATGGCTACGTGCGGCCTCCTTCTGTATATAGTTGGCTACGTGCGGCCTCCCGCTGTGTATAAATGTCTCCTTGCGGCCTCCTGCTGTAAATAGATTGCTACGTGCGGCCTCCTGCTGTATGTAGATGGCTATGTGCGGCCTCCCGCTGTGTATAAATGTCTACGTGCGGCCTCCTGCTGTATATAGATAGCTACGTGCGGCCTCCTGCTGTATATAGATGGCTGCGTCCGGCCTCCCGCTATGTATAGATGGCTACATGCGGCCTCCTGCTGTGTATAGATGGCTATGTGCGGCCTTCTGCTGTGTGCAGATGACTACTTGCGGCCTCCCGCTGTGTATAGATGGCTACTTGCGGCCTCTTGCCGTGTATAGATGGCTATATGAGTCCTCCTGCTGTGTATAGATGGCTGCGTACGGCTTCCCGCTGTATATAGATTGCTACGTGTGGCCTCCTGCTGTGTATAGATGGCTACGTGCGGCCTCCTGCTGTGTATAGATGGCTACGTGTGGCCTCCTTCTGTGTATAGATGGCTACGTACGGCCTCCCGCTGTGCATAGATGTCTATGTGTGGCCTCCCGCTGTATATAGATGACTACGTGCGGCCTCCTGCTGTATATAGATGGCTAAGTGCGACCTCCTGCTGTGTATAGATGTCTATGTGCGGTCTCCTGCTGTTTATAGATGGCTACGTGCGGCCTCCTGCTGTATAAAGATGGCTATGTGCGACCTCCCGCTATGCATAGATGTCTACGTGCGACCTTCTGCTGTACCTGGGGGGCACCGTCCGGCCTCCCGTTATGTATAGATGGCTACGTGCGGCCTCCCACTGTGTATAGATGGCTACGTGAGGCATCACACTGTGTTTAGATGGCTATGTGCGGCCTCATGCTGTGTATAGATGGAGCCGTGCGGCCTCCCACTGTGTATAGATGGCGCCGTATTGTCTCCTGCTGTTTATAGATGGCTATGTGCAGCCTCCCGCTGTGTATAGATAGCTATGTGTGGACTCCTGCTGTGTATTATTGGCAACGTGCGGCCTCCCGCTATGTATGGATGGCACTGTGCAGCATCCCACTGTGCATAGATTGCTACATGCGGCCTCCTGCTGTGTATGGATGGCTAAGTGCGGCCTCCCGCTGTGTATAGATGGCTACGTGCGGCCTCCTGCTGTGTATAGATGGCGCCGTGCGGCCTCCTTCTGTTAATAGATGGCTACATGCGGCCTACTGCTGAGTATAGATGGCTACGCGCGGCATGCTGCTGTGTATAAATGGCTACGTGCGGCCTCCTGCTGTGTATAGATGGCTACATTCGGCCCACTGCTGTGTATAGATGGCTACTTGCGGCCTCCTGCTGTATATAGATTGCTATGTGCAGCCTCCTGCTGTGTATAGGTTGCAACGTGCGGCCTCCTGCTGTGTAGAGATGGCTACGTGCGGCCTCCAGCTGTGTACAGATTGCTACGTATGGCGTTCTGCTGTGCATAGATGGCTATGTGCGGCCTCCTGCTGTGTCTAGATGGCTACGTGCGGCCTCCTGCTGTGTATATATGGCTATGTGCGGCCTCCTACTGTGTATAGATCGCTACATACGGCTTACGGCTGTAAATAGATGGCTACGTGCAGCCAAATGCTGTGTATAGTTGGCTACGTGCAGCCTCCTGCTGTGTGTAGATGGCAACATGCGGCCTCCTGCTGTGTACAGATGGCTTCATGCGGCCTCCTGCTATATATAGATGGCTACGTGCGGCCTCCCGTTGTGTATAGATGTCTACGTACGGCCTCCCGCTGTATATAGATGGCTACTTGCGGCCTCCTGCTGTATATACAAGGCTAAGTGCGGCCTCCTGCTGTGTATAGATATCTATGTGCGGCCTCCTGCTGTTTATAGATGGCTACGTGCGGCCTCCTGCTGTGTATAGATGGCGCCGTGCGGTCTCCCACTGTGTATAGATGGCGCCCTGCAGCCTCCTTCTGTAAATAGATGGCTACATGCAGCCTGCTCCTGTGTATAGATGGCTACAAACGGCCTCCTGCTGTGTATAGATGGCTACGTGCGGCCTCCTGCTGTGTACAGATGGCTACATGCGGCCTAGTGCTGTGTATATATGGCTACTTGCGGCCTCCTGCTGTGTACAGATGGCTATGTGCCGCCTCCTGCTGTGTATAGGTTGCTATGTGCTGCCTCCCGCTGTCTATAGATGGATACTTGCAGCCTCCTGATGTGTATAGATGGCTACATGCAGCCTTCTGCTGTGTATAGATGACTACATGTGGCCTCCTGCTGTATATAGATGGTTTCGTGCGGCCTCCCGCTGTGTATATATGGCTACGTGCGGCCTCCTGCTGTGTATAGATGGCTATGGGCGGCCTCCTGCTGTGAATATATGGCTACGTGCGGCCCCCCGCCGTGTATGGATGGCTCCTTGCGGCCTCCTACTGTATATAGATGGCTACTTGCGGCCTCCTGCTGTGCATAGATGCGCTGTGCGGCCTCCCGCTGTGTATAGATGGCTATGTGCGGCCTCCTGCTGTATGTAGATAGCTATGTGTGGCTTCCCGCTGTGTCTAGATGGCTACGTGCGCCCCCCGCCATGTATAGATGGCTCCTTGCGGCCTACTGCTGTATATAGATGGCTACTTCAGGCCTCCTACTGTGTATAGATGGCTCTGTGTGGCCTCCCGCTGTGTATAGATGTCTATGTGCGGTCTCCTGCTGTATATATATGGCTACGTGCGGCCTCCTGCTGTATGTAGATGGCTACGTGCGGACTCCCACTGTGTATAGATGTCTACTTGCGGCCTCCTGCTGTGTATGGATAGCTACGTGCCGCCTCCTGCTGTATATAGATGGCAACATGCGGCCTCCCGCTGAGTATAGATGTAGACATGCGGCCTTTCTTTGTATCTGGTGGATGCCGTCTGGCCTCCCACTTTGTAAAAATGGCTACGCGCGGCCTACTGTGTATAGATGGCTACGCGCGGCCACCTGCCCTGTATAGATGACGCCGTGCGACCTTCTGCTGTGTATAGATGGCTACGTGCGGCCTCCCGCTGGGTATAGATGGCTATGTACGGCCTCTCGCTGTGAATAGATGGCTATGTGCGGCCTCCTGCTGTATATAGTTGGCTACGTGCGGCCTCCCGCTGGGTATAGTTGGCTACTTGCGGCCTCCTGCTGTGTATAATTGGCTACGTGCGGCCTCCTGCTGTATATAGATAGCTACGTGCGGCCTCCTGCTGTATATAGATGGCTACGTACGGCCTCCCGCTGTGTATAGGTGTCTATGTGTGGCCTTCCGTTGTATCTGGGGGGCACCGTCCGGGGTTCCCGCTATGTTTAGATGGCTACGTGGGGCCTCCCACTGTGTAAAGATGGCTACGAGTGGCCTCCCACTGTGAGTAGATGGCCATGTGCGGCCTCCTGCTGTGTATAGATGGCGCTTTGCGGCCTCCCGCTGTGTATAGATGGCGCCGTGCTGCCTCCCGCTGTGTATAGATGGCTACGTGCGGACTCCTGCTGTGTGTAAATGACTACATGCGGCGTCCCGCTGTGTATAGCTGGCTGCATGCGGCCTCCAGCTGTGTATAGATAGCTACGTGCGGCCTCCTGATGTATATAGATGTCTACGTGTGGCCTTCCTTTGTATCTGGGGTGCGTCGTCCGGCCTCCTGCTACGTAAAGATGGCTACGTGTGGGCTCCCACTGTGTATAGATGGCTATGTGCGGCAACTCGCCCTGTATAGATGGCGCCGTGCGGCCTTCTGCGGTGTATAGATGGCTACATATGGCCTCCAGCTGTGTATGGATGGCTTCGTGTGGCCTCTCGCTGTGTATAGATAGCTATGTGCGGCCTCCCGCTGTGTATAGATGGCTACATGCGGCCTCCTACTGTGTATGGATGGCTACATGTGGCCTCCTGCTGTGTATAGATGGCTACGTGCAGCCTTCCGCTGTTTATAGATGGATACTTGCGGCCTCCTGCTATGTATAGATGGCTATGTGTGGCCTCCATCTGTGTATAGATGGCTACGTACGGCCTACTGCTGTGTATAGATGGCTATGTGTGGCCTCCTGCTGTGTATAGATGGCTACATACGGCCTCCCGCTGTGTATAAATAGCTACATGCGGCCTCCTGCTGTATATAGATTTCTACGTGCGGCCTTCTACTGTGTATAGATGGCTACGTGCGGCCTCTGGCTGTGTAAAAATGGCTACTTGCGGCTTCCTGCTGTGTATGGATGGCTATGTGCGGCCTCCTGCTGTGTCTAGCTGCCTACACGCGGCCCCCCGCCGTGTATAGATGGCTCCTTGCGTCCTCCTGCTGTGTATAGATGGCTACTTGCGGCCTCCTGCTGTGTATAGATGGCGCCGTGTGGCCTCCCACTGTGTATAGATGGCTACGTGCGGCCTCCCGCTGTGTATATATGGGTACGTGCGGCCTCCCGCTTTGTACAGATGGCTACGTGCGGCCTCCTGCTGTGTATAGATGCTACAAGTGGCCTTCCGCCGTGTATAGATGGCTACTTGCGGCCTCCCGCTGTGTATAGATGGCTACTCGCAGCCACCCGCCCTTTATAGATGGTGCCGTGTGGCCTTCTGCTGTGTATAGATGGCTACATGTGGCCTCCCGCTGTGCATAGATGGCTACGTGCGGCCTACCGCTGCGTATAGATGGCTACCTGCGGCCTCCCACTGTGTATAGATGGCTACGTGCGGCCTCCCGCTGTGCATAGATGGCTACGTGCGGCCTACCGCTGCGTATAGATGGCTACATGTGGCCTCCTGCTGTGTATAGATGGCTACGTGCGGCCTCCTGCTGTGTATAGATAGGTACTTGCGGCCTCCTGCTGTCTATAGATGGCTACTTGCGGCCTCCTCCTGTGTATAGATGGCTATGTGCGGCCTCCAGCTGTGTATAGATGGCTGCGTACGGCCTTCTGCTTTGTATAGATGGCTATGTGCGGCCTCCTGCTGTGTTTAGATGGCTACGTGCGGCCTCCTGCTGTGTATAGATGGCTATGTGGGGCCTCCTGCTGTGTATAGATGGCTACGTGCGGCCTCCTGCTGTATATACACTGTGTTCCAAATTATTATGCAAATAATATTTTCTCAGATTTTCCCAAATTACCTATATGAATTGCAGTTATTGTAATTTTCCAGTCAAGTAACTATTAGAGTACAATTGAAAGGTTTTTGTACAAACTGCCTATTATAAAAGTATATTTTTGCTGCACATAACACATCTGCATCTCTGGCTGCTATGGGCATAAAAGGGGACAAACTTATGGTGTGGCCCCCATGCTCCCCTGACCTCAACCCCATTGAGAACCTCTGGAGCATCATCAAAAGGAGTGTCTATGATGGCTGGAGGCAGTTCACATCTAAGCAACAGCTCTGGGAGGGTATTCTGTCCTCATGCAAAACAATTATAGCAGAAACCATCCAAAACCTGACAAATTCAATGGACGAGAGAGTTCAAAAGCTCCTTTCGAACAAGGGGTCCTATGTGCAAATGTAACATCACCTAGAATAAAGTTTTGGGTTGAAAACTGTTTGATTTCAGTTTGTAATAACCTGCTAATGCTTATAATTTCAAAAATGACCATTTTTTTGTTCTTTATTAAAATGAAAAGGTTGAAAACTCTGCTGTGCATAATAATTTGGAACATGCATTTTGAGTGCAGTTTGAGTTTTTTATTTTTTTTAAAATATACTGTTATCATAGGCAGCTTGTACAAAAACCTTTCAATTGTACTCTAAAAGTTATTTGACTAGAAAATTACAATGACTGCAATTCATATAGGTAATTTGGGAAAATCTGAGAAAATATTATTTGCATAATAATTTGGAACACAGTGTAGTTGGCTACGTGCGGCCTCCTGCTGTGTATAGATGGCTATGTGCGGCCTCCAGCTGTGTATAGATGGCTATGTACGGCCTTCTGCTGTGCATAGATGGCTATGTGCGGCCTCCTGCTGTGTATAGATGGCTACGTGCGGCCTCTTGCTGTGTATAGATGGCTATGTGCGGCCTCCTGCTGTGTATAGATGGCTACATGCGGCCTCCTGTTGTATAGAGTTGTCTACATGCGGCCTCCCGCTGTGTATAGATGTCTACGTGCGGCCTCCTGCTGTATATAGATGGCTACTTGCGGCCTCCTGCTGTATGTAGATGGCTACGTGCGGCCTCCCGCTGTGTATAGATGTCTACGTGCGGCCTCCTGCTGTATATGTATAGCTACGTGCGGCGTTCCATTGTATCGGGTGGACGCTGTCCAGCCTCCCGCTATGTAAAGATGGCTAAGTGCGGCGTCCTGCTGTGTAAAGATAGCTACATGCGGCCACCCGCCCTTTATAGATGGCGCCGTGCGGCCTTCTGCTGTGTATAGATGGCTTCATATTGCATCCCGCTGTGTATAGATGGCTACGTACGGCCTCCCGCTGTGTATAGATGGCTAAGTGCCGCCTCTCACTGTGTATAGATGGATACGTGCGGCCTTCTGCTGTGTATAGATGGCTATGTGTAGCCTCCTGCTGTGTATAGATGGCTACATGTGGCCTCCTGCTGTGTATAGATGGCTACGTGCGGCCTCCCGCTATCTATAGATGGATACTTGCGGCCTCCTGCTGTGTATTGATGGCTATGTGTGGCCTCCAGCTGTGTATAGATGGCTACGTACGGCATTCTGCTGTGTATAGATGGCTTAGTGCGGCCTCCTGCTGTGTATAGATGGCTGCGTGCGGCCTCCTGCTGTGTATAGATGAGTTTGTGCAGCCTCCTGCTGTATATAGTTGGCTACGTGTGGCCTCCCGCTGTGTATAGATGGCTACGTGTGGCCTCCTGCTGTCTGTAGATGGCTATGTGCGGCCTCCTGCTGTTTGTAGATGACTCCTTGGGGCCTCCTCCTGTATATAGATGGCTACTTGTGGCCTCCTGCTGTGTATAGATGGCGCCGTGCGGCCTCCCACTGTGTATAGATGGCTACGTGCGGCCTCCCGCTGTGTATAGATGGGTGCGTGCGGCCTCCCGCTTTGTACAGATGGCTACGTGCGGCCTCCTGCTGTTTATATATGCTACATGTAGCCTTCCGCCGTGTAAAGATGGCTACATGCGGCCTCCTGCTGTGTATAGATGGCCACTCGCAGCCCCCCGCCCTGTATAGATGGCGCCGTGTGGCCTTCTGCTGTGTATACATGGCTACGTGCTGACTCCCGCTGTGTATAGATGGCTTCGTGCGGCTTCCCGCTGTGTATAGATGGCTACATGCGGCCTCCTGCTGTGTATAGATGGTTACTTGCGGCCTCCCGCTGTCTATAGATGGCTACTTGCGGTCTCCTGCTGTGCATAGATGGCTAGGTGCGGCCTCCAGCTGTGTTTAGATGGCTACGTATGGCCTTCTGCTGTGTATAGATGGCTATGTGCGGCCTCCTGCTGTGTATAGATGGCTACGTGCGACCTCCTTCTGTATATAGTTGGCTACGTGCGGCCTCCCGCTGTGTATAGATGTCTCCTTGCGGCCTCCTGCTGTAAATAGATTGCTACGTGCGGCCTCCTGCTGTATGTAGATGGCTATGTGCGGCCTCCCGCTGTGTATAAATGTCTACGTGCGGCCTCCTGCTGTATATAGATAGCTATGTGCGGCCTCCTGCTGTATATAGATGGCTGCGTCCGGCCTCCCGCTATGTATAGATGGCTACATGCGGCCTCCTGCTGTGTATAGATGGCTATGTGCGGCCTTCTGCTATGTGCAGATGACTACTTGCGGCCTCCCGCTGTGTATAGATGGCTACTTGCGGCCTCTTGCCGTGTATAGATGGCTATATGAGTCCTCCTGCTGTGTATACATGGCTGCGTACGGCTTCCCGCTGTATATAGATTGCTACGTGTGGCCTCCTGCTGTGTATAGATGGCTACGTGCGGCCTCCTGCTGTGTATAGATGGCTACGTGTGGCCTCCTTCTGTGTATAGATGGCTACGTACGGCCTCCCGCTGTGCATAGATGTCTATGTGTGGCCTCCCGCTGTATATAGATGACTACGTGCGGCCTCCTGCTGTATATAGATGGCTAAGTGCGACCTCCTGCTGTGTATAGATGTCTATGTGCGGTCTCCTGCTGTTTATAGATGGCTACGTGCGGCCTCCTGCTGTATAAAGATGGCTATGTGCGACCTTCCGCTATGCATAGATGTCTACGTGCGACCTTCTGCTGTACCTGGGGGGCACCGTCCGGCCTCCCGTTATGTATAGATGGCTACGTGCGGCCTCCCACTGTGTATAGATGGCTACGTGAGGCATCACACTGTGTTTAGATGGCTATGTGCGGCCTCCTGCTGTGTATAGATGGAGCCGTGCGGCCTCCCACTGTGTATAGATGGCGCCGTATTGTCTCCTGCTGTTTATAGATGGCTATGTGCAGCCTCCCGCTGTGTATAGATAGCTATGTGCGGACTCCTGCTGTGTATTATTGGCAACGTGCGGCCTCCCGCTATGTATGGATGGCACTGTGCAGCATCCCACTGTGCATAGATTGCTACATGCGGCCTCCTGCTGTGTATGGATGGCTAAGTGCGGCCTCCCGCTGTGTATAGATGGCTACGTGCGGCCTCCTGCTGTGTATAGATGGCGCCGTGCGGCCTCCTTCTGTTAATAGATGGCTACATGCGGCCTACTGCTGTGTATAGATGGCTACGCGAGGCATGCTGCTGTGTATAAATGGCTACGTGCGCCCTCCTGCTGTGTATAGATGGCTACATTCGGCCTACTGCTGTCTATAGATGGCTACTTGCGGCCTCCTGCTGTATATAGATTGCTATGTGCAGCCTCCTGCTGTGTATAGGTTGCAACGTGCGGCCTCCTGCTGTGTAGAGATGGCTACGTGCGGCCTCCAGCTGTGTACAGATTGCTACGTATGGCGTTCTGCTGTGCATAGATGGCTATGTGCGGCCTCCTGCTGTGTCTAGATGGCTACGTGCGGCCTCCTGCTGTGTATATATGGCTATGTGCGGCCTCCTACTGTGTATAGATCGCTACATACGGCTTACGGCTGTAAATAGAAGGCTACGTGCAGCCAAATGCTGTGTATAGTTGGCTACGTGCAGCCTCCTGCTGTGTGTAGATGGCAACATGCGGCCTCCTGCTGTGTACAGATGGCTTCATGCGGCCTCCTGCTGTATGTAGATGGCTACGTGCGGCCTCCCGTTGTGTATAGATGTCTACGTACGGCCTCCCGCTGTATATAGATGGCTACTTGCGGCCTCCTGCTGTATATACAAGGCTAAGTGCGGCCTCCTGCTGTGTATAGACATCTATGTGCGGCCTCCTGCTGTTTATAGATGGCTACGTGCGGCCACCTGCTGTGCATGGATGGCTACGTGCGGCCTCCCGCTGTGTATAGATGGCTACGTGCGGCCTCCTGCTGTGTATAGATGGCGCTGTGCGGTCTCCCGCTGTGTATAGATGGCGCCCTGCAGCCTCCTTCTGTAAATAGATGGCTACATGCAGCCTGCTCCTGTGTATAGATGGCTACAAACGGCCTCCTGCTGTGTATAGATGGCTACGTGCAGCCTCCTGCTGTGCACAGATGGCTACATGCGGCCTAGTGCTGTGTATAGATGGCTACTTGCGGCCTCCTGCTGTGTACAGATGGCTATGTGCCGCCTCCTGCTGTGTAGATGGCTACGTGCGGCCTCCTGCTGTGTATAGATGGCTACATGCGGCCTCCTGCTGTATAGAGTTGGCTACGTGCGGCCTCCCGCTGTGTATAGATGTCTACGTGCGGCCTCCTGCTGCATATAGATGGCTACTTGCGGCCTCCTGCTGTATGTAGATGGCTACGTGCGGCATCCCGCTGTGTATAGATGTCTACGTGCGGCCTCCTGCTGTATATGTATAGCTACGTGCGGCGTTCCATTGTATCGGGTGGACGCTGTCCGGCCTCCCGCTATGTAAAGATGGCTAGTTGCGGCGTCCTGCTGTGTAAAGATAGCTACATGCGGCCACCCGCCCTTTATAGATGGCGCCGTGCGGCCTTCTGCTGTGTATAGATGGCTTCATATTGCATCCCGCTGTGTATAGATGGCTACGTACGGCCTCCCGCTGTGTATAGATGGCTAAGTGCCGCCTCTCACTGTGTATAGATGGATACGTGCGGCCTTCTGCTGTGTATAGATGGCTATGTGTGGCCTCCTGCTGTGTATAGATGGCTACATGTGGCCTCCTGCTGTGTATAGATGGCTATGTGAGGCCTCCTGCCTTGTATAGATGGCTACGTGCGGCCTCCCGCTATCTATAGATGGATACTTGCGGCCTCCTGCTGTGTATTGATGGCTATGTGTGGCCTCCAGCTGTGTATAGATGGCTACGTACGGCATTCTGCTGTGCATAGATGGCTTATTGCGGCCTCCTGCTGTGTATAGATGGCTGCGTGCGGCCTCCTGATGTGTATAGATGAGTTTGTGCAGCCTCCTGCTGTATATAGTTGGCTACGTGTGGCCTCCCGCTGTGTATAGATGGCTACGTGTGGCCTCCTGCTGTCTGTAGATGGCTATGTGCGGCCTCCTGCTGTTTGTAGATGACTCCTTGGGGCCTCCTCCTGTATATAGATGGCTACTTGTGGCCTCCTGCTGTGTATAGATGGCGCCGTGCGGCCTCCCACTGTGTATAGATGGCTACGTGCGGCCTCCCGCTGTGTATAGATGGTACGTGTGGCCTCCCGCTTTGTACAGATGGCTACGTGCGGCCTCCTGCTGTTTATATATGCTACATGTAGCCTTCCGCCGTGTAAAGATGGCTACATGCGGCCTCCTGCTGTGTATAGATGGCCACTCGCAGCCCCCCGCCCTGTATAGATGGCGCCGTGTGGCCTTCTGCTGTGTATACATGGCTACGTGCGGCCTCCCACTGTGTATAGATGGCTACGTGCTGACTCCCGCTGTGTATAGATGGCTTCGTGCGGCCTCCCGCTGTGTATAGATGGGTACATGCGGCCTCCTGCTGTGTATAGATGGTTACTTGCGGCCTCCCGCTGTCTATAGATGGCTACTTGCGGTCTCCTGCTGTGCATAGATGGCTAGGTGCGGCCTCCAGCTGTGTTTAGAAGGCTACGTATGGCCTTCTGCTGTGTATAGATGGCTATGTGCGGCCTCCTGCTGTGTATAGATGGCTACGTGCGGCCTCCTTCTGTATATAGTTGGCTACGTGCGGCCTCCCGCTGTGTATAAATGTCTCCTTGCGGCCTCCTGCTGTAAATAGATTGCTACGTGCGGCCTCCTGCTGTATGTAGATGGCTATGTGCGGCCTCCCGCTGTGTATAAATGTCTACGTGCGGCCTCCTGCTGTATATAGATAGCTACGTGCGGCCTCCTGCTGTATATAGATGGCTGCGTCCGGCCTCCCGCTATGTATAGATGGCTACATGCGGCCTCCTGCTGTGTATAGATGGCTATGTGCGGCCTTCTGCTGTGTGCAGATGACTACTTGCGGCCTCCCGCTGTGTATAGATGGCTACTTGCGGCCTCTTGCCGTGTATAGATGGCTATATGAGTCCTCCTGCTGTGTATAGATGGCTGCGTACGGCTTCCCGCTGTATATAGATTGCTACGTGTGGCCTCCTGCTGTGTATAGATGGCTACGTGCGGCCTCCTGCTGTGTATAGATGGCTACGTGTGGCCTCCTTCTGTGTATAGATGGCTACGTACGGCCTCCCGCTGTGCATAGATGTCTATGTGTGGCCTCCCGCTGTATATAGATGACTACGTGCGGCCTCCTGCTGTATATAGATGGCTAAGTGCGACCTCCTGCTGTGTATAGATGTCTATGTGCGGTCTCCTGCTGTTTATAGATGGCTACGTGCGGCCTCCTGCTGTATAAAGATGGCTATGTGCGACCTCCCGCTATGCATAGATGTCTACGTGCGACCTTCTGCTGTACCTGGGGGGCACCGTCCGGCCTCCCGTTATGTATAGATGGCTACGTGCGGCCTCCCACTGTGTATAGATGGCTACGTGAGGCATCACACTGTGTTTAGATGGCTATGTGCGGCCTCATGCTGTGTATAGATGGAGCCGTGCGGCCTCCCACTGTGTATAGATGGCGCCGTATTGTCTCCTGCTGTTTATAGATGGCTATGTGCAGCCTCCCGCTGTGTATAGATAGCTATGTGTGGACTCCTGCTGTGTATTATTGGCAACGTGCGGCCTCCCGCTATGTATGGATGGCACTGTGCAGCATCCCACTGTGCATAGATTGCTACATGCGGCCTCCTGCTGTGTATGGATGGCTAAGTGCGGCCTCCCGCTGTGTATAGATGGCTACGTGCGGCCTCCTGCTGTGTATAGATGGCGCCGTGCGGCCTCCTTCTGTTAATAGATGGCTACATGCGGCCTACTGCTGAGTATAGATGGCTACGCGCGGCATGCTGCTGTGTATAAATGGCTACGTGCGGCCTCCTGCTGTGTATAGATGGCTACATTCGGCCCACTGCTGTGTATAGATGGCTACTTGCGGCCTCCTGCTGTATATAGATTGCTATGTGCAGCCTCCTGCTGTGTATAGGTTGCAACGTGCGGCCTCCTGCTGTGTAGAGATGGCTACGTGCGGCCTCCAGCTGTGTACAGATTGCTACGTATGGCGTTCTGCTGTGCATAGATGGCTATGTGCGGCCTCCTGCTGTGTCTAGATGGCTACGTGCGGCCTCCTGCTGTGTATATATGGCTATGTGCGGCCTCCTACTGTGTATAGATCGCTACATACGGCTTACGGCTGTAAATAGATGGCTACGTGCAGCCAAATGCTGTGTATAGTTGGCTACGTGCAGCCTCCTGCTGTGTGTAGATGGCAACATGCGGCCTCCTGCTGTGTACAGATGGCTTCATGCGGCCTCCTGCTGTATATAGATGGCTACGTGCGGCCTCCCGTTGTGTATAGATGTCTACGTACGGCCTCCCGCTGTATATAGATGGCTACTTGCGGCCTCCTGCTGTATATACAAGGCTAAGTGCGGCCTCCTGCTGTGTATAGATATCTATGTGCGGCCTCCTGCTGTTTATAGATGGCTACGTGCGGCCTCCTGCTGTGCATGGATGGCTACGTGCGGCCTCCCGCTGTGTATAGATGGCTACGTGCGGCCTCCTGCTGTGTATAGATGGCGCCGTGCGGTCTCCCACTGTGTATAGATGGCGCCCTGCAGCCTCCTTCTGTAAATAGATGGCTACATGCAGCCTGCTCCTGTGTATAGATGGCTACAAACGGCCTCCTGCTGTGTATAGATGGCTACGTGCGGCCTCCTGCTGTGTACAGATGGCTACATGCGGCCTAGTGCTGTGTATATATGGCTACTTGCGGCCTCCTGCTGTGTACAGATGGCTATGTGCCGCCTCCTGCTGTGTATAGGTTGCTATGTGCTGCCTCCCGCTGTCTATAGATGGATACTTGCAGCCTCCTGATGTGTATAGATGGCTACATGCAGCCTCCTGCTGTGTATAGATGACTACATGTGGCCTCCTGCTGTGTATAGATGGTTTCGTGCGGCCTCCCGCTGTGTATATATGGCTACGTGCGGCCTCCTGCTGTGTATAGATGGCTATGGGCGGCCTCCTGCTGTGAATATATGGCTACGTGCGGCCCCCCGCCGTGTATGGATGGCTCCTTGCGGCCTCCTACTGTATATAGATGGCTACTTGCGGCCTCCTGCTGTGCATAGATGCGCTGTGCGGCCTCCCGCTGTGTATAGATGGCTATGTGCGGCCTCCTGCTGTATGTAGATAGCTATGTGTGGCTTCCCGCTGTGTCTAGATGGCTACGTGCGCCCCCCGCCATGTATAGATGGCTCCTTGCGGCCTACTGCTGTATATAGATGGCTACTTCAGGCCTCCTACTGTGTATAGATGGCTCTGTGTGGCCTCCCGCTGTGTATAGATGTCTATGTGTGGTCTCCTGCTGTATATATATGGCTACGTGCGGCCTCCTGCTGTATGTAGATGGCTACGTGCGGACTCCCACTGTGTATAGATGTCTACTTGCGGCCTCCTGCTGTGTATGGATAGCTACGTGCCGCCTCCTGCTGTATATAGATGGCAACATGCGGCCTCCCGCTGAGTATAGATGTAGACATGCGGCCTTTCTTTGTATCTGGTGGATGCCGTCTGGCCTCCCACTTTGTAAAAATGGCTACGCGCGGCCTACTGTGTATAGATGGCTACGCGCGGCCACCTGCCCTGTATAGATGACGCCGTGCGACCTTCTGCTGTGTATAGATGGCTACGTGCGGCCTCCCGCTGGGTATAGATGGCTATGTACGGCCTCTCGCTGTGAATAGATGGCTATGTGCGGCCTCCTGCTGTATATAGTTGGCTACGTGCGGCCTCCCGCTGGGTATAGTTGGCTACTTGCGGCCTCCTGCTGTGTATAAATGGCTACGTGCGGCCTCCTGCTGTATATAGATAGCTACGTGCGGCCTCCTGCTGTATATAGATGGCTACGTACGGCCTCCCGCTGTGTATAGGTGTCTATGTGTGGCCTTCCGTTGTATCTGGGGGGCACCGTCCGGGTTCCCGCTATGTTTAGATGGCTACGTGGGGCCTCCCACTGTGTAAAGATGGCTACGAGTGGCCTCCCACTGTGAGTAGATGGCCATGTGCGGCCTCCTGCTGTGTATAGATGGCGCTTTGCGGCCTCCCGCTGTGTATAGATGGCGCCGTGCTGCCTCCCGCTGTGTATAGATGGCTACGTGCGGACTCCTGCTGTGTGTAAATGACTACATGCGGCGTCCCGCTGTGTATAGCTGGCTGCATGCGGCCTCCAGCTGTGTATAGATAGCTACGTGCGGCCTCCTGATGTATATAGATGTCTACGTGTGGCCTTCCTTTGTATCTGGGGTGCGTCGTCCGGCCTCCTGCTACGTAAAGATGGCTACGTGTGGCCTCCCACTGTGTATAGATGGCTGTGCGGCAACTCGCCCTGTATAGATGGCGCCGTGCTGCCTTCTGCGGTGTATAGATGGCTACATATGGCCTCCAGCTGTGTATAGATGGCTTCGTGTGGCCTCTCGCTGTGTATAGATAGCTATGTGCGGCCTCCCGCTGTGTATAGATGGCTACATGCGGCCTCCTACTGTGTATGGATGGCTACATGTAGCCTCCTGCTGTGTATAGATGGCTACGTGCAGCCTTCCGCTGTTTATAGATGGATACTTGCGGCCTCCTGCTATGTATAGATGGCTATGTGTGGCCTCCATCTGTGTATAGATGGCTACGTACGGCCTACTGCTGTGTATAGATGGCTATGTGTGGCCTCCTGCTGTGTATAGATGGCTACATACGGCCTCCCGCTGTGTATAAATAGCTACATGCGGCCTCCTGCTGTATATAGATTTCTACGTGCGGCCTTCTACTGTGTATAGATGGCTACGTGCGGCCTCTGGCTGTGTAAAAATGGCTACTTGCGGCTTCCTGCTGTGTATGGATGGCTATGTGCGGCCTCCTGCTGTGTCTAGCTGCCTACACGCGGCCCCCCGCCGTGTATAGATGGCTCCTTGCGTCCTCCTGCTGTGTATAGATGGCTACTTGCGGCCTCCTGCTGTGTATAGATGGCGCCGTGTGGCCTCCCACTGTGTATAGATGGCTACGTGCGGCCTCCCGCTGTGTATATATGGGTACGTGCGGCCTCCCGCTTTGTACAGATGGCTACGTGCGGCCTCCTGCTGTGTATAGATGCTACAAGTGGCCTTCCGCCGTGTATAGATGGCTACTTGCGGCCTCCCGCTGTGTATAGATGGCTACTCGCAGCCACCCGCCCTTTATAGATGGTGCCGTGTGGCCTTCTGCTGTGTATAGATGGCTACATGCGGCCTCCCGCTGTGCATAGATGGCTACGTGCGGCCTACCGCTGCGTATAGATGGCTACGTGCGGCCTCCCACTGTGTATAGATGGCTACGTGCGGCCTCCCGCTGTGCATAGATGGCTACGTGCGGCCTACCGCTGCGTATAGATGGCTACATGTGGCCTCCTGCTGTGTATAGATGGCTACGTGCGGCCTCCTGCTGTGTATAGATAGGTACTTGCGGCCTCCTGCTGTCTATAGATGGCTACTTGCGGCCTCCTCCTGTGTATAGATGGCTATGTGCGGCCTCCAGCTGTGTATAGATGGCTGCGTACGGCCTTCTGCTTTGTATAGATGGCTATGTGCGGCCTCCTGCTGTGTTTAGATGGCTACGTGCGGCCTCCTGCTGTGTATAGATGGCTATGTGGGGCCTCCAGCTGTGTATAGATGGCTACGTACGGCATTCTGCTGTGCATAGATGGCTTATTGCGGCCTCCTGCTGTGTATAGATGGCTGCGTGCGGCCTCCTGCTGTGTATAGATGAGTTTGTGCAGCCTCCTGCTGTATATAGTTGGCTACGTGTGGCCTCCCGCTGTGTATAGATGGCTACGTGTGGCCTCCTGCTGTCTGTAGATGGCTATGTGCGGCCTCCTGCTGTTTGTAGATGACTCCTTGGGGCCTCCTCCTGTATATAGATGGCTACTTGTGGCCTCCTGCTGTGTATAGATGGCGCCGTGCGGCCTCCCACTGTGTATAGATGGCTACGTGCGGCCTCCCGCTGTGTATAGATGGTACGTGTGGCCTCCCGCTTTGTACAGATGGCTACGTGCGGCCTCCTGCTGTTTATATATGCTACATGTAGCCTTCCGCCGTGTAAAGATGGCTACATGCGGCCTCCTGCTGTGTATAGATGGCCACTCGCAGCCCCCCGCCCTGTATAGATGGCGCCGTGTGGCCTTCTGCTGTGTATACATGGCTACGTGCGGCCTCCCACTGTGTATAGATGGCTACGTGCTGACTCCCGCTGTGTATAGATGGCTTCGTGCGGCCTCCCGCTGTGTATAGATGGGTACATGCGGCCTCCTGCTGTGTATAGATGGCTACGTGCGGCCTCCTGCTGTGTATAGATGGTTACTTGCGGCCTCCCGCTGTCTATAGATGGCTACTTGCGGTCTCCTGCTGTGCATAGATGGCTAGGTGCGGCCTCCAGCTGTGTTTAGAAGGCTACGTATGGCCTTCTGCTGTGTATAGATGGCTATGTGCGGCCTCCTGCTGTGTATAGATGGCTACGTGCGGCCTCCTTCTGTATATAGTTGGCTACGTGCGGCCTCCCGCTGTGTATAAATGTCTCCTTGCGGCCTCCTGCTGTAAATAGATTGCTACGTGCGGCCTCCTGCTGTATGTAGATGGCTATGTGCGGCCTCCCGCTGTGTATAAATGTCTACGTGCGGCCTCCTGCTGTATATAGATAGCTACGTGCGGCCTCCTGCTGTATATAGATGGCTGCGTCCGGCCTCCCGCTATGTATAGATGGCTACATGCGGCCTCCTGCTGTGTATACATGGCTATGTGCGGCCTTCTGCTGTGTGCAGATGACTACTTGCGGCCTCCCGCTGTGTATAGATGGCTACTTGCGGCCTCTTGCCGTGTATAGATGGCTATATGAGTCCTCCTGCTGTGTATAGATGGCTGCGTACGGCTTCCCGCTGTATATAGATTGCTACGTGTGGCCTCCTGCTGTGTATAGATGGCTACGTGCGGCCTCCTGCTGTGTATAGATGGCTACGTGTGGCCTCCTTCTGTGTATAGATGGCTACGTACGGCCTCCCGCTGTGCATAGATGTCTATGTGTGGCCTCCCGCTGTATATAGATGACTACGTGCGGCCTCCTGCTGTATATAGATGGCTAAGTGCGACCTCCTGCTGTGTAGATGTCTATGTGCGGTCTCCTGCTGTTTATAGATGGCTACGTGCGGCCTCCTGCTGTATAAAGATGGCTATGTGCGACCTCCCGCTATGCATAGATGTCTACGTGCGACCTTCTGCTGTACCTGGGGGGCACCGTCCGGCCTCCCGTTATGTATAGATGGCTACGTGCGGCCTCCCACTGTGTATAGATGGCTACGTGAGGCATCACACTGTGTTTAGATGGCTATGTGCGGCCTCATGCTGTGTATAGATGGAGCCGTGCGGCCTCCCACTGTGTATAGATGGCGCCGTATTGTCTCCTGCTGTTTATAGATGGCTATGTGCAGCCTCCCGCTGTGTATAGATAGCTATGTGTGGACTCCTGCTGTGTATTATTGGCAACGTGCGGCCTCCCGCTATGTATGGATGGCACTGTGCAGCATCCCACTGTGCATAGATTGCTACATGCGGCCTCCTGCTGTGTATGGATGGCTAAGTGCGGCCTCCCGCTGTGTATAGATGGCTACGTGCGGCCTCCTGCTGTGTATAGATGGCGCCGTGCGGCCTCCTTCTGTTAATAGATGGCTACATGCGGCCTACTGCTGAGTATAGATGGCTACGCGCGGCATGCTGCTGTGTATAAATGGCTACGTGCGGCCTCCTGCTGTGTATAGATGGCTACATTCGGCCCACTGCTGTGTATAGATGGCTACTTGCGGCCTCCTGCTGTATATAGATTGCTATGTGCAGCCTCCTGCTGTGTATAGGTTGCAACGTGCGGCCTCCTGCTGTGTAGAGATGGCTACGTGCGGCCTCCAGCTGTGTACAGATTGCTACGTATGGCGTTCTGCTGTGCATAGATGGCTATGTGCGGCCTCCTGCTGTGTCTAGATGGCTACGTGCGGCCTCCTGCTGTGTATATATGGCTATGTGCGGCCTCCTACTGTGTATAGATCGCTACATACGGCTTACGGCTGTAAATAGATGGCTACGTGCAGCCAAATGCTGTGTATAGTTGGCTACGTGCAGCCTCCTGCTGTGTGTAGATGGCAACATGCGGCCTCCTGCTGTGTACAGATGGCTTCATGCGGCCTCCTGCTGTATATAGATGGCTACGTGCGGCCTCCCGTTGTGTATAGATGTCTATGTACGGCCTCCCGCTGTATATAGATGGCTACTTGCGGCCTCCTGCTGTATATACAAGGCTAAGTGCGGCCTCCTGCTGTGTATAGATATCTATGTGCGGCCTCCTGCTGTTTATAGATGGCTACGTGCGGCCTCCTGCTGTGCATGGATGGCTACGTGCGGCCTCCCGCTGTGTATAGATGGCTACGTGCGGCCTCCTGCTGTGTATAGATGGCGCCGTGCGGTCTCCCACTGTGTATAGATGGCGCCCTGCAGCCTCCTTCTGTAAATAGATGGCTACATGCAGCCTGCTCCTGTGTATAGATGGCTACAAACGGCCTCCTGCTGTGTATAGATGGCTACGTGCGGCCTCCTGCTGTGTACAGATGGCTACATGCGGCCTAGTGCTGTGTATATATGGCTACTTGCGGCCTCCTGCTGTGTACAGATGGCTATGTGCCGCCTCCTGCTGTGTATAGGTTGCTATGTGCTGCCTCCCGCTGTCTATAGATGGATACTTGCAGCCTCCTGATGTGTATAGATGGCTACATGCAGCCTCCTGCTGTGTATAGATGACTACATGTGGCCTCCTGCTGTGTATAGATGGTTTCGTGCGGCCTCCCGCTGTGTATATATGGCTACGTGCGGCCTCCTGCTGTGTATAGATGGCTATGGGCGGCCTCCTGCTGTGAATATATGGCTACGTGCGGCCCCCCGCCGTGTATGGATGGCTCCTTGCGGCCTCCTACTGTATATAGATGGCTACTTGCGGCCTCCTGCTGTGCATAGATGCGCTGTGCGGCCTCCCGCTGTGTATAGATGGCTATGTGCGGCCTCCTGCTGTATGTAGATAGCTATGTGTGGCTTCCCGCTGTGTCTAGATGGCTACGTGCGCCCCCCGCCATGTATAGATGGCTCCTTGCGGCCTACTGCTGTATATAGATGGCTACTTCAGGCCTCCTACTGTGTATAGATGGCTCTGTGTGGCCTCCCGCTGTGTATAGATGTCTATGTGCGGTCTCCTGCTGTATATATATGGCTACGTGCGGCCTCCTGCTGTATGTAGATGGCTACGTGCGGACTCCCACTGTGTATAGATGTCTACTTGCGGCCTCCTGCTGTGTATGGATAGCTACGTGCCGCCTCCTGCTGTATATAGATGGCAACATGCGGCCTCCCGCTGAGTATAGATGTAGACATGCGGCCTTTCTTTGTATCTGGTGGATGCCGTCTGGCCTCCCACTTTGTAAAAATGGCTACGCGCGGCCTACTGTGTATAGATGGCTACGCGCGGCCACCTGCCCTGTATAGATGACGCCGTGCGACCTTCTGCTGTGTATAGATGGCTACGTGCGGCCTCCCGCTGGGTATAGATGGCTATGTACGGCCTCTCGCTGTGAATAGATGGCTATGTGCGGCCTCCTGCTGTATATAGTTGGCTACGTGCGGCCTCCCGCTGGGTATAGTTGGCTACTTGCGGCCTCCTGCTGTGTATAAATGGCTACGTGCGGCCTCCTGCTGTATATAGATAGCTACGTGCGGCCTCCTGCTGTATATAGATGGCTACGTACGGCCTCCCGCTGTGTATAGGTGTCTATGTGTGGCCTTCCGTTGTATCTGGGGGGCACCGTCCGGGTTCCCGCTATGTTTAGATGGCTACGTGGGGCCTCCCACTGTGTAAAGATGGCTACGAGTGGCCTCCCACTGTGAGTAGATGGCCATGTGCGGCCTCCTGCTGTGTATAGATGGCGCTTTGCGGCCTCCTGCTGTGTATAGATGGCGCCGTGCTGCCTCCCGCTGTGTATAGATGGCTACGTGCGGACTCCTGCTGTGTGTAAATGACTACATGCGGCGTCCCGCTGTGTATAGCTGGCTGCATGCGGCCTCCAGCTGTGTATAGATAGCTACGTGCGGCCTCCTGATGTATATAGATGTCTACGTGTGGCCTTCCTTTGTATCTGGGGTGCGTCGTCCGGCCTCCTGCTACGTAAAGATGGCTACGTGTGGCCTCCCACTGTGTATAGATGGCTATGTGCGGCAACTCGCCCTGTATAGATGGCGCCGTGCGGCCTTCTGCGGTGTATAGATGGCTACATATGGCCTCCAGCTGTGTATAGATGGCTTCGTGTGGCCTCTCGCTGTGTATAGATAGCTATGTGCGGCCTCCCGCTGTGTATAGATGGCTACATGCGGCCTCCTACTGTGTATGGATGGCTACATGTGGCCTCCTGCTGTGTATAGATGGCTACGTGCAGCCTTCCGCTGTTTATAGATGGATACTTGTGGCCTCCTGCTATGTATAGATGGCTATGTGTGGCCTCCATCTGTGTATAGATGGCTACGTACGGCCTACTGCTGTGTATAGATGGCTATGTGTGGCCTCCTGCTGTGTATAGATGGCTACATACGGCCTCCCGCTGTGTATAAATAGCTACATGCGGCCTCCTGCTGTATATAGATTTCTACGTGCGGCCTTCTACTGTGTATAGATGGCTACGTGCGGCCTCTGGCTGTGTAAAAATGGCTACTTGCGGCTTCCTGCTGTGTATGGATGGCTATGTGCGGCCTCCTGCTGTGTCTAGCTGCCTACACGCGGCCCCCCGCCGTGTATAGATGGCTCCTTGCGTCCTCCTGCTGTGTATAGATGGCTACTTGCGGCCTCCTGCTGTGTATAGATGGCGCCGTGTGGCCTCCCACTGTGTATAGATGGCTACGTGCGGCCTCCCGCTGTGTATATATGGGTACGTGCGGCCTCCCACTTTGTACAGATGGCTACGTGCGGCCTCCTGCTGTGTATAGATGCTACAAGTGGCCTTCCGCCGTGTATAGATGGCTACTTGCGGCCTCCCGCTGTGTATAGATGGCTACTCGCAGCCACCTGCCCTTTATAGATGGTGCCGTGTGGCCTTCTGCTGTGTATAGATGGCTACATGCGGCCTCCCGCTGTGCATAGATGGCTACGTGCGGCCTACCGCTGCGTATAGATGGCTACGTGCGGCCTCCCACTGTGTATAGATGGCTACGTGCGGCCTCCCGCTGTGCATAGATGGCTACGTGCGGCCTACCGCTGCGTATAGATGGCTACATGTGGCCTCCTGCTGTGTATAGATGGCTACGTGCGGCCTCCTGCTGTGTATAGATAGGTACTTGCGGCCTCCTGCTGTCTATAGATGACTACTTGCGGCCTCCTCCTGTGTATAGATGGCTATGTGCGGCCTCCAGCTGTGTATAGATGGCTGCGTACGGCCTTCTGCTTTGTATAGATGGCTATGTGCGGCCTCCTGCTGTGTTTAGATGGCTACGTGCGGCCTCCTGCTGTGTATAGATGGCTATGTGGGGCCTCCTGCTGTGTATAGATGGCTACGTGCGGCCTCCTGCTGTATATACACTGTGTTCCAAATTATTATGCAAATAATATTTTCTCAGATTTTCCCAAATTACCTATATGAATTGCAGTTATTGTAATTTTCCAGTCAAGTAACTATTAGAGTACAATTGAAAGGTTTTTGTACAAACTGCCTATTATAAAAGTATATTTTTGCTGCACATAACACATCTGCATCTCTGGCTGCTATGGGCATAAAAGGGGACAAACTTATGGTGTGGCCCCCATGCTCCCCTGACCTCAACCCCATTGAGAACCTCTGGAGCATCATCAAAAGGAGTGTCTATGATGGCTGGAGGCAGTTCACATCTAAGCAACAGCTCTGGGAGGGTATTCTGTCCTCATGCAAAACAATTATAGCAGAAACCATCCAAAACCTGACAAATTCAATGGACGAGAGAGTTCAAAAGCTCCTTTCGAACAAGGGGTCCTATGTGCAAATGTAACATCACCTAGAATAAAGTTTTGGGTTGAAAACTGTTTGATTTCAGTTTGTAATAACCTGCTAATGCTTATAATTTCAAAAATGACCATTTTTTTGTTCTTTATTAAAATGAAAAGGTTGAAAACTCTGCTGTGCATAATAATTTGGAACATGCATTTTGAGTGCAGTTTGAGTTTTTTATTTTTTTTAAAATATACTGTTATCATAGGCAGCTTGTACAAAAACCTTTCAATTGTACTCTAAAAGTTATTTGACTAGAAAATTACAATGACTGCAATTCATATAGGTAATTTGGGAAAATCTGAGAAAATATTATTTGCATAATAATTTGGAACACAGTGTAGTTGGCTACGTGCGGCCTCCTGCTGTGTATAGATGGCTATGTGCGGCCTCCAGCTGTGTATAGATGGCTATGTACAGCCTTCTGCTGTGCATAGATGGCTATGTGCGGCCTCCTGCTGTGTATAGATGGCTACGTGCGGCCTCCTGCTGTGTATAGATGGCTACGTGCGGCCTCCTGCTGTGTATAGATGGCTACATGCGGCCTCCTGTTGTATAGAGTTGTCTACATGCGGCCTCCCACTGTGTATAGATGTCTACGTGCGGCCTCCTGCTGTATATAGATGGCTACTTGCGGCCTCCTGCTGTATGTAGATGGCTACGTGCGGCCTCCCGCTGTGTATAGATGTCTACGTGCGGCCTCCTGCTGTATATGTATAGCTACGTGCGGCGTTCCATTGTATCGGGTGGACGCTGTCCGGCCTCCCGCTATGTAAAGATGGCTAAGTGCGGCGTCCTGCTGTGTAAAGATAGCTACTTGCGGCCACCCGCCCTTTATAGATGGCGCCGTGCGGCCTTCTGCTGTGTATAGATGGCTTCATATTGCATCCCGCTGTGTATAGATGGCTACGTACGGCCTCCCGCTGTGTATAGATGGCTAAGTGCCGCCTCTCACTGTGTATAGATGGATACGTGCGGCCTTCTGCTGTGTATAGATGGCTATGTGTAGCCTCCTGCTGTGTATAGATGGCTACATGTGGCCTCCTGCTGTGTATAGATGGCTATGTGAGGCCTCCTGCTGTGTATAGATGGCTACGTGCGGCCTCCCGCTATCTATAGATGGATACTTGCGGCCTCCTGCTGTGTATTGATGGCTATGTGTGGCCTCCAGCTGTGTATAGATGGCTACGTACGGCATTCTGCTGTGTATAGATGGCTTAGTGCGGCCTCCTGCTGTGTATAGATGGCTGCGTGCGGCCTCCTGCTGTGTATAGATGAGTTTGTGCAGCCTCCTGCTGTATATAGTTTACTACGTGTGGCCTCCCGCTGTGTATAGATGGCTACGTGTGGCCTCCTGCTGTCTGTAGATGGCTATGTGCGGCCTCCTGCTGTTTGTAGATGACTCCTTGGGGCCTCCTCCTGTATATAGATGGCTACTTGTGGCCTCCTGCTGTGTATAGATGGCGCCGTGCGGCCTCCCACTGTGTATAGATGGCTACGTGCGGCCTCCCGCTGTGTATAGATGGGTACGTGCGGCCTCCCGCTTTGTACAGATGGCTACGTGCGGCCTCCTGCTGTTTATATATGCTACATGTAGCCTTCCGCCGTGTAAAGATGGCTACATGCGGCCTCCTGCTGTGTATAGATGGCCACTCGCAGCCCCCCGCCCTGTATAGATGGCGCCGTGTGGCCTTCTGCTGTGTATACATGGCTACGTGCTGACTCCCGCTGTGTATAGATGGCTTCGTGCGGCCTCCCGCTGTGTATAGATGGGTACATGCGGCCTCCTGCTGTGTATAGATGGCTACATGCGGCCTCCTGCTGTGTATAGATGGTTACTTGTGGCCTCCCGCTGTCTATAGATGGCTACTTGCGGTCTCCTGCTGTGCATAGATGGCTAGGTGCGGCCTCCAGCTGTGTTTAGATGGCTACGTATGGCCTTCTGCTGTGTATAGATGGCTATGTGCGGCCTCCTGCTGTGTATAGATGGCTACGTGCGACCTCCTTCTGTATATAGTTGGCTACGTGCGGCCTCCCGCTGTGTATAGATGTCTCCTTGCGGCCTCCTGCTGTAAATAGATTGCTACGTGCGGCCTCCTGCTGTATGTAGATGGCTATGTGCGGCCTCCCGCTGTGTATAAATGTCTACGTGCGGCCTCCTGCTGTATATAGATAGCTATGTGCAGCCTCCTGCTGTATATAGATGGCTGCGTCCGGCCTCCCGCTATGTATAGATGGCTACATGCGGCCTCCTGCTGTGTATAGATGGCTATGTGCGGCCTTCTGCTATGTGCAGATGACTACTTGCGGCCTCCCGCTGTGTATAGATGGCTACTTGCGGCCTCTTGCCGTGTATAGATGGCTATATGAGTCCTCCTGCTGTGTATACATGGCTGCGTACGGCTTCCCGCTGTATATAGATTGCTACGTGTGGCCTCCTGCTGTGTATAGATGGCTACGTGCGGCCTCCTGCTGTGTATAGATGGCTACGTGTGGCCTCCTTCTGTGTATAGATGGCTACGTACGGCCTCCCGCTGTGCATAGATGTCTATGTGTGGCCTCCCGCTGTATATTGATGACTACGTGCGGCCTCCTGCTGTATATAGATGGCTAAGTGCGACCTCCTGCTGTGTATAGATGTCTATGTGCGGTCTCCTGCTGTTTATAGATGGCTACGTGCGGCCTCCTGCTGTATAAAGATGGCTATGTGCGACCTTCCGCTATGCATAGATGTCTACGTGCGACCTTCTGCTGTACCTGGGGGGCACCGTCCGGCCTCCCGTTATGTATAGATGGCTACGTGCGGCCTCCCACTGTGTATAGATGGCTACGTGAGGCATCACACTGTGTTTAGATGGCTATGTGCGGCCTCCTGCTGTGTATAGATGGAGCCGTGCGGCCTCCCACTGTGTATAGATGGCGCCGTATTGTCTCCTGCTGTTTATAGATGGCTATGTGCAGCCTCCTGCTGTGTATAGATAGCTATGTGCGGACTCCTGCTGTGTATTATTGGCAACGTGCGGCCTCCCGCTATGTATGGATGGCACTGTGCAGCATCCCACTGTGCATAGATTGCTACATGCGGCCTCCTGCTGTGTATGGATGGCTAAGTGCGGCCTCCCGCTGTGTATAGATGGCTACGTGCGGCCTCCTGCTGTGTATAGATGGCGCCGTGCGGCCTCCTTCTGTTAATAGATGGCTACATGCGGCCTACTGCTGTGTATAGATGGCTACGCGCGGCATGCTGCTGTGTATAAATGGCTACGTGCGCCCTCCTGCTGTGTATAGATGGCTACATTCGGCCTACTGCTGTCTATAGATGGCTACTTGCGGCCTCCTGCTGTATATAGATTGCTATATGCGGCCTCCTGCTGTGTATAGATGGCACCGTGCAGCGTTCCGCTTTGTATAGATGGCTACGTGCGGCCTCTCGCTGTGTATAGATGGCTACGTGCGGACTCCTGCTGGGTATAGTTGGCTACGTGCGGCCTCCTGCTTTGCATAGATGTCTATGTGCGGCCTCCTGCTGTTTATAAATGGCTGCGTGCGGTCTCCTGCTGTATATAGACGGCTATGAGCGGCCTCTCGCTGTGTATAGATGTCTACGTGCTTTCTTCCGCTGTACCTGGGGGGCGCCGTCCGGCCTCCAGCTATGTATAGATGGCAACATGCGGCCTCCCACTGTGTATAGATGGCTACGTGTGGCATCCCACTATGTATAGAAGGCTATGTGCTGTCTCCTGCTGTTTATAGATGGCTATGTGCAGCCTCCCGCTGTGTATAGATAGCTACTTGCGGACTCCTGCTGTGTATAGTTGGCTACGTGCGGCCTCCCGCTGTGTATAGATGGCACAGTGCAGCCTTCCGCTTTGTATAGATGGCTACATGCGGCCTCTCGCTGTGTATAGATGGCTACGTGCGGACTCCTGCTGGGTATAGTTGGCTACGTGCGGCCTCCCGCTGTGTATAGATGGCACCGTGCAGCCTCCCGCTTTGTATAGATGGCTACGTGCGGCCTCTCGCTGTGTATAGATGGCTACGTGTGGTCTCCCGCTATGTAACGATTGACTGCATGTGGCCTCCTGCTGTGTATAGATGGCTACGTGCTGCCTCTCGCTGTGTATAGATGGCTACGTGCGGCCTCCCGCTGTGTATAGATGGCTACATGTGGCCGCCTGCTGTGTATAGATGGCTACGTGCGGCCTCCTGCTGGGCATAGATCGCTACGTGCGGCCTCCCGCTAACTATATATGGATACTTGCGGTCTCCTGTTGTGTATAGACCGCTATGTGCTGCCTCCTGCTGTATATAGATGGCTACGCGCGGCCTCCTGCTGTATGTGGATGGCTACGTGCGGCTTCCCGCTGTGTATAGATGTCTATGTGCGGCCTCCTGCTGTATGTAGATGGCTACGTGTGGCCTCCCGCTGAGTATAGATGTTTCCGTGCGGCCTTCCGTTGTATCTGGGGGACGCCGTCCGGCCTCTGCTCTGTATGGATGGCTGCATGCGGCCTCCTGCTGTGTATAGATGGCTACGTGCGGCCTTCTGCTGTGTATAGATGGCTACGTGCAGTCTCCTGCTGTCTATAGTTGGCTACGTGCGGCCTCCCGCTCTGTATAGATGTCTACGTGCGGCCTCCTGCTGTATGTTGATGGTTACGTGCGGCCTCCTGCTGTATATAGATGACTACGTGCGGCCTCCTGCTGTATGTAGATGGCTACGTGCGGCCTCCTGCTATGTAAAGATGGCTACGCGCGGCCTTCTGCTGTGTATAGATGGCTACATACGTCCTCCTGCTGTGTATGGATGGCTATGTGCAGCCTACTGCTGTGTATAGATGTCTACGTGTGGCCTCTCGCTGTCTATTGATGGCTACGTGCGGCCTTCCGCTGTGTATAGATGGCTACATACGGCCTTCTGCTGTGTATAGATGACTTCGTATGGCCTCTGCTGTGTATAGATAGCTACGTGCGGCCTCCTGCTGTGTATAGATGGTTACGTGCAGCCTCCTGCTGTGCATAGATTGCTACGTGCGGCCTCCTGCTGTATATAGTTGGCTACGTGCGGCCTCCCGCTGTGTATAGATGTCTGCGTGCGTCCTCCTGCTGTATATAGATGGCTACGTGCGGCCTCCTGCTGTATGTAGATGGCTACATACGGCCTCCCGCTGTGTATAGATGTGTATGTGTGGCCTCCTGCTGTATTTAGATAGCTACGTGTGGTCTCCTGCTGTATGTAGATGGCTACGTGCGGCATCCTGCTCAGTATAGATGTCTCCGTGCGGCCTTCCATTGTATATGGGGGACGCCGTCCGTACTCTGCTGTGTATAGATGGCTACGTGCGGCCTCCTGCTGTGTATAGATGGCTACGTGCGGCCTCCTGCTGTATATATTTGGCTACGTGCGGCCTCCCGATGTGTATAGGTGTCTACGTGCGGCCTCCTGCTGTCTATAGATGGCTACAGGCGGCCTCCTGCTGTGTGTAGATGGCTACGTGCGGCCTCCCGCTATGTAAAGATTGCTACGTGCGGCATCCTGCTGTGAATAGATGGCTAGGCACGGCCACCCACTCTGTATAGATGGCGCTGTGTGGCCTTCTGCTGTGTATAGATGGCTACATGCGGCCTCCCGCTGTGTATATATGTCTATGTGAGGCCTCCCGCTGTGTATAGATGGCTACGTGCGGCCTCTCCCTGTGTATAGATGGCACCGTGCGGCCTGCCGCTGTGTATAAATGGCTACATGCGGCCTCCTGCTGTGTATAGATGGCTCCGTGCAGCCTCCTGCTGGGTATAGATGGCTACGCGCGGCCTCCCGCTGTGTTTAGATAGATACTTGTGGCCTCCTGCTGTGTATAGATGGCTATGTGCGGCCTACAGCTGTGTATAGATGGGTACGTACGGTCTTCTGCTGTGTGTAGATGGCTATGTGCGGCCTCCTCCTGGGTATAGATGGCCATGTATGGCCTCTCGCTGTGAATAGATGACTACATGCGGCCTTCCGCTGTATATAGATGGCTACATGCGGCCTCCTGCTGGGTATAGATGGCTACGTGCGGCCTCCTGCTGTGTATAAATGGCTATGTGCGTCCTCCCGCTGTCTATAAATGGATACTTGCGGGCTCCTGCTGTGTATAAACGGCTATGTGTGGCCTCCAGCTGTGTATAAATGCCTACGTACAGCCTTCTGCTGTGTATAGATGGCTTCGTGCGGCCTCCTGCTGTGTATAGATGGCTATGTGCGGCCTCCTGCTGTGTATAGATAGCTATGTGCGGCCTTCCGCTGTCTTTAGATGGCTACTTGCAGAATCCTGCTGTGTATAGATAGCTATGTGGGCCTCCAGCTGTGTATAGATTGTTACGTATGGCTTTCTGCTGTGTTTAGACGGCTATGTGAGGCCTTCTGTTGTGTATAGATGGCTACGTGCGGCCTCCCGCTGTGTATAGATGGCGACTTGCGGCCTCCTGCTGTGTATAGATGGCTATGTGCGGTCTCCTACTGTTTATAGATCTCTACGTGCGGCCTCCCGCTGTAAATAGATGGCTACGTGCAGCCTCCTGCTGTGTATAGATGGCTACGTGCAGCCTCCTGCTGTGTATAGATGGCTATGTGCGGCCTCCTGCTGTATATAGATGGCTATGTGCGGCCTCCCGCTGTGTATAGATGTCTATGTGCGGCCTCCCGCTGTATATAGATGGCTACGTGAAGCCTCCTGCTGTATGTAGATGGCTAAGTGCGGCCACCTGCTGTGTATAAATGTCTATGTGTGCCCTCCTGCTGTTTATAGATGGTTACGTGCGGCCTCCTGCTGTATATAGATGGCTATGTGCGGCCTCCCGCTGTGTATAGATGTCTATGTGCGGCATTCCTCTGTACCTGGGGGGCACCGTCCGGCCTCCCGCTATGTATAGATGGCTACCTGCGGCCTCCCACTGTGTATAGATGGCTAGGTGTGGCATCCCACTGTGTATAGATGGCTATTTGCGGCCTCCTGCTGCATATAGATGGAGCCGTGCGGCCTCCCGCTGTGTATAAATGGCGCCGTGCTGTCTCCTGCTGTTTATAGATGGCTATGTGCAGCCTCCCGCTGTGTTTAGATAGCTACGTGCTGACTCCTGCTGTGTATAGTTGGCTACGTGTGGCCTCCCGCTTTATATGGATGGCACCGTGAAGCCTCCCGCTGTGTATAGATGGCTACAGGTGGCCTCCTGTTGTGTATGGATGGCTACGTGCGGCATCCCACTGTGTATAGATGGCTAAGTGCGGCCTCCTGCTGTGTATAGATGGCGCCGTGCGGTCTCCCGCTGTGTATAGGTAGTGCCCTGCGGCATCCTGCTGTTAATAGATGGCTACATGCAGCCTCCTGCTGTGTATAGATGCCTACGATCGGCCTCCACCTGTCTATAGATGGCTACGTGCGACCTACTGCTGTGTATAAATGGCTACGTGCGGCCTCCTGCTGTGTATAGATGGCTACGTGCGGCCTCCTGCTGTCTATAGTTGGCTACGTGCGGCCTCCTGCTGTGTATTGATGTCTACGTGTGGCCTCCTGCTGTATGTAGATGGCTACGTGTGGCCTCCTGATGTATATAGATAGCTACGTGCGGCCTCCTGCTGTATGTAGATGGCTACGTGCGGCCTCCCGCTATGTAAAGATGGCTACGCGCGGCCTCCTGCTGTGTATAGATGGCTAGGCGCAGCCACCCACTCTGTATAGATGGCTACGTGCGGCTTCCTGCTGTGTATAAATGGCTACGTGCGGCCTCCTGCTGTCTACAAATGGATACTTGCAGCCTCCTGCTGTGTATAGACGTCTATGTGTGGCCTCCAGCTGTGTATAGATGCCTAAGTGCGGCCTCCTGCTGTGTACAGATGGCTACGTGCGGTCTCCTGCTGTATATAGTTGGCTTCGAACGACCTCCCGCTGTCTATACATGGATACTTGTGGCCTCCTGCTGTATATAGATAGCTATGTGCGGCGTCCTGCTGTGTATAGATGGCTACGTGCGGCCACCTGCTGTGTTTAGATGGCTACGTGCGGCCTCCTGCTTAGTATAGATGGCTTCGTGCGGCCTCCTGCTGTATATAGTTGGCTACGTGCGGCCTCCCACTGTGTATAGATGGCTATGTGCGGCCTCCCGCTGTGTATAGATGGCTACATGCGGCCTACTGCTGTGTATAGATGGCTACGTGCGGCTTCCGCTGTGTGCAGGTGGCTACATGTGGCCTCATGCTGTCTATAGATGGATACTTGTGGCCTCCTGCTGTGTATAAATGGCTACGTGCGGCCTCCTCCTGTATATAGATAGCTACGTGCGGCCTCCTGCTGTATATAGATGGTTACTTCCAACGTCCCGCTATGTATAGATGGCTACATGCGGCCTCCTGCTGTGTATAGATGGCTACGTGCGGCCTCCTGCTGTGTATAGATGATTGTGTGCGGCCTCCCACTCTGTATATATGGCTACTTGCGGCCTCCTGCTGTGTATAGATGGCTATATGCGACCTCCTGCTGTGTATAGATGGCGACGTACGGCTTCCCGCTGTATATAGATGGCTACGTGCGGCCTCCTGCTGTGTATAGATGGCTACTTGCGGCCTCCTGCTGTGTATAGATGGCTACGTACGGACTCCCTCTGTATATAGATGGCTATGTGTGGCCTCCTGCTGTGTAGAGATGCCTACGTGCGTCCTCCTGCTGTGTATATATGGCTACGTGCGGCCTCCTGCAGTGTATAGATGTCTACGTGCGGCCCCCTGCTATATATAGATGGCCACGTGCGGCCTCCTGCTGTGTATAGATGTCTATGTGCTGCCTCCTGCTGTATATAGATGGCTGCCTGTGGCCTCCTGCTGTGTATAGATGTCTATGTGTTGGCTCCGGCTGTTTATAGATGTCTACGTGCGGCCCCCTGCTATATATAGATGGCCACGTGCGGCCTCCTGCTGTGTATAGATGTCTATGTGCTGCCTCCTGCTGTATATAGATGGCTGCCTGTGGCCTCCTGCTGTGTATAGATGTCTATGTGCTGCCTCCTGCTGTATATAGATGGCTGCCTGTGGCCTCCTGCTGTGTATAGATGTCTA
The DNA here is from genome assembly GCF_046119375.1 of Phyllobates terribilis. Classification (NCBI taxonomy): domain Eukaryota; kingdom Metazoa; phylum Chordata; class Amphibia; order Anura; family Dendrobatidae; genus Phyllobates; species Phyllobates terribilis. Next base: position 118,689,531 of record NW_027362762.1, on the reverse strand, counting down.
TGTGTTGGCTCCGGCTGTTTATAGATGTCTATGTGCGGCCTCCTGCTGTTTATAGATGGCTACGTGCGGCCTCCTGCTGTATATACATGGCTAAGTGCGGCCTCCTGCTTTGCATAGATGTCTATGTGCGGCCTCCTGCTGTTTATAGATGGCTACGTGCGGTCTCCTGCTGTATATAGACGGCTATGAGCGGCCTCTCGCTGTGTATAGATGTCTACGTGCTTTCTTCCGCTGTACCTGGGGGGCGCCGTCCGGCCTCCAGCTATGTATAGATGGCAACATGCGGCCTCCCACTGTGTATAGATGGCTACGTGTGGCATCCCACTATGTATAGATGGCTATGTGCTGTCTCCTGCTGTTTATAGATGGCTATGTGCAGCCTCCCGCTGTGTATAGATAGCTACTTGCGGACTCCTGCTGTGTATAGTTGGCTACGTGCGGCCTCCCGCTGTGTATAGATGGCACCGTGCAGCCTTCCGCTTTGTATAGATGGCTACGTGCAGCCTCTCGCTGTGTATAGATGGCTACGTGCGGACTCCTGCTGGGTATAGTTGGCTACGTGCGGCCTCCCGCTGTGTATAGATGGCACCGTGCAGCTTCCCGCTTTGTATAGATGGCTACGTGCGGCCTCTCGCTGTGTATAGATGGCTACGTGCGGTCTCCCGCTGTGTAACGATTGGCTGCATGTGGCCTCCTGCTGTGTATAGATGGCTAAGTGCTGCCTCCCGCTGTGTATAGATGGCTACGTGCTGCCTCTCGCTGTGTATAGATGGCTACGTGTGGCCTCCCGCTGTGTATAGATGGCTACATGTGGCCTCCTGCTGTGTATAGATGGCTACGTGCGGCCTCCTGCTGGGTATAGATCGCTACGTGCGGCCTCCCGCTAACTATATATGGATACTTGCGGTCTCCTGTTGTGTATAGACCGCTAAGTGCGGCCTCCTGCTGTATTTAGATGGCTACGCGCGGCCTCCTGCTGTATGTGGATGGCTACGTGCGGCCTCCCGCTGAGTATAGATGTTTCCGTGCGGCCTTCCGTTGTATCTGGGGGACGCCGTCCGGCCTCTGCTCTGTATGGATGGCTGCATGCGGCCTCCTGCTGTGTATAGATGGCTACGTGCGGCCTTCTGCTGTGTATAACTGGCTGCGTGCAGTCTCCTGCTGTCTATAGTTGGCTACGTGCGGCCTCCCGCTCTGTATAGATGTCTACGTGCGGCCTCCTGCTGTATGTTGATGGCTACGTGCGGCCTCCTGCTGTATATAGATGACTACGTGCGGCCTCCTGCTGTATGTAGATAGCTACGTGCGGCCTCCCGCTATGTAAAGATGGCTACGCGCGGCCTCCTGCTGTGTATAGATGGCTAGGCGCAGCCACCCACTCTGTATAGATGGCGCCGTGCGGCCTTCTGCTGTGTATAGATGGCTACATACTTCCTCCTGCTGTGTATGGATGGCTATGTGCGGCCTCCTGCTGTGTATAGATGTCTACGTGCGGCCTCTCGCTGTCTATTTATGGCTCCGTGCGGCCTTCCGCTGTGTATAAATGGCTACATACGGCCTTCTGCTGTGTATAGATGACTTCGTATGTCCTCTGCTGTGTATAGATAGCTACGTGCGGCCTCCTGCTGTGTATAAATAGTTACGTGCGGCCACCTGCTGTGCATAGATTGCTACGTGCGGCCTCCTGCTGTATATAGTTGGCTACGTGCGGCCTCCCGCTGTGTATAGATGTCTGCGTGCGGCCTCCTGCTGTATATAGATGGCTACGTGCGGCCTCCTGCTGTATGTAGATGGCTACATGCGGCCTCCCGCTGTGTATAGATGTGTATGTGCGGCCTCCTGCTGTATTTAGATAGCTACGTGCGGCCTCCTGCTGTATATAGATGGCTACGTGCGGCATCCTGCTCAGTATAGATGTCTCCGTGCGGCCTTCCATTGTATATGGGGGACGCCGTCCGGCCTCTGCTGTGTATAGATGGCTACGTGCGGCCTCCTGCTGTGTATAGATGGCTACGTGCGGCCTCCTGCTGTATATAGTTGGCTACGTGCGGCCTCCCGATGTGTATAGGTGTCTAGGTGTGGCCTCCTGCTGTCTATAGATGGCTACAGGCGGCCTCCTGCTGTGTGTAGATGGCTACGTGCGGCCTCCCGCTATGTAAAGATTGCTACGTGCGGCATCCTGCTGTGTATAGATGGCTAGGCACGGCCACCCGCTCTGTATAGATGGTGCTGTGTGGCCTTCTGCTGTGTATAGATGGCTACATACGGCCTCCCGCTGTGTATATATGTCTATGTGAGGCCTCCCACTGTGTATAGATGGCTACGTGCGGCCTCTCCCTGTGTATAGATGGCACCGTGCGGCCTGCCGCTGTGTATAAATGGCTACATGCGACCTCCTGCTGTGTATAGATGGCTCCGTGCGGCCTCCTGCTGGGTATAGATGGCTACGTGCGGCCTCCCGCTGTGTATAGATAGATATTTGCGGCCTCCTGCTGTGTATAGATGGCTATGTGCGGCCTCCAGCTGTGTATAGATGGGTACGTACGGTCTTCTGCTGTGTGTAGATGGCTATGTGCGGCCTCCTCCTGGGTATAGATGGCTATGTACGGCCTCTCGCTGTGAATAGATGACTACATGCGGCCTTCCGCTGTATATAGATGACTACATGCGGCCTCCTGCTGGGTATAGATGGCTACGTGCGGCCTCCTGCTGTGTATAAATGGCTACGTGCGTCCTCCCGCTGTCTATAAATGGATACTTGTGGGCTCCTGCTGTGTATAAACGGCTATGTGTGGCCTCCAGCTGTGTATAAATGCCTACGTACAGCCTTCTGCTGTGTATAGATGGCTTCGTGCGGCCTCCTGCTGTGTATAGATGGCTACGTGCGGCCTCCTGCTGTGTATAGATAGCTATGTGCGGCCTTCCGCTGTCTTTAGATGGCTACTTGCAGAATCCTGCTGTGTATAGATAGCTATGTGGGCCTCCAGCTGTGTATAGATTGTTACGTATGGCTTTCTGCTGTGTTTAGATGGCTATGTGCGGCCTTCTGTTGTGCATAGATGGCTACGTGCGGCCTCCCGCTGTGTATAGATGGCGACTTGCGGCCTCCTGCTGTGTATAGATGGCTATGTGCGGTCTCCTGCTGTTTATAGATCTCTACGTATGGCCTCCCGCTGTAAATAGATGGCTACGTGCAGCCTCCTGCTCTGTATAGATGGCTACGTGCAGCCTCCTGTTGTGTATAGATGGCTATGTGCGGCCTCCCGCTGTATATAGATGGCTATGTGCGGCCTCCCGCTGTGTATAGATGTCTACGTGCGGCCTCCCGCTGTGTATAGATGTCTTGCTGCGGCCTCCCGCTGTATATAGATGGGTTCGTGCAGCCTCCTGCTGTATATACATGGCTAAGTGCGGCCTCCTGCTTTGCAGAGATGTCTATGTGCGGCCTCCTGCTGTTTATAGATGGCTACGTGCGGTCTCCTGCTGTATATAGACGGCTATGAGCGGCCTCTCGCTGTGTATAGATGTCTACGTGCTTTCTTCCGCTGTACCTGGGGGGCGCCGTCCGGCCTCCAGCTATGTATAGATGGCAACATGCGTCCTCCCACTGTGTATAGATGGCTACGTGTGGCATCCCACTATGTATAGATGGCTATGTGCTGTCTCCTGCTGTTTATAGATGGCTATGTGCAGCCTCCCGCTGTGAATAGATAGCTACTTGCGGACTCCTGCTGTGTATAGATGGCTTCGTGCGGCCTCCTGCTGTGTATAGATGGCTACGTGCGGCCTCCTGCTGTGTATAGATAGCTATGTGCGGCCTTCCGCTGTCTTTAGATGGCTACTTGCAGAATCCTGCTGTGTATAGATAGCTATGTGGGCCTCCAGCTGTGTATAGATTGTTACGTATGGCTTTCTGCTGTGTTTAGATGGCTATGTGCGGCCTTCTGTTGTGTATAGATGGCTACGTGCGGCCTCCCGCTGTGTATAGATGGCGACTTGCGGCCTCCTGCTGTGTATAGATGGCTATGTGCGGTCTCCTGCTGTTTATAGATCTCTACGTACGGCCTCCCGCTGTAAATAGATGGCTGCGTGCAGCCTCCTGCTCTGTATAGATGGCTACGTGCAGCCTCCTGTTGTGTATAGATGGCTATGTGCGGCCTCCCGCTGTATATAGATGGCTTTGTGCGGCCTCCCGCTGTGTATAGATGTCTACGTGCGGCCTCCCGCTGTATATAGATGGGTACGTGCAGCCTCCTGCTGTATGTAGATGGCTAAGTGCGGCCTCCTGCTGTGTATAGATGTCTTTGTGTGCCCTCCTGCTGTTTATAGATGGCTACATGCGGCCTCCTGCTGTATATAGATGGCTATGTGCGGCCTCCCGCTGTGTATAGATGTCTATGTGCGGCATTCCTCTGTACCTGGGGGGCACCGTCCGGCCTCCCGCTATGTATAGATGGCTACCTGCGGCCTCCCACTGTATATAGATGGCTAGGTGTGGCATCCCACTGTGTATAGATGGCACCGTGCAGCCTCAAGCTGTGTATAGATGGCTACAGGCGGCCTCCTGTTGTGTATGGATAGCTACGTGCGGCATCCCACTGTGTATAGATGGCTAAGTGCGGCCTCCTGCTGTGTATAGATGGCGCCGTGCGGTCTCCCGCTGTGTATAGGTAGTGCCCTGCAGCCTCCTGCTGTGTATAGATGGCTACCAGCGGCCTCCACCTGTCTATAGATGGCTACGTGCGACCTCCTGCTGTGTATAAATGGCTACGTGCGGCCTCCTGCTGTGTATAGATGGCTACGTGCGGCCTCCTGCTGTCTATAGTTGGCTACGTGCGGCCTCCCGCTGTGTATAGATGTCTACGTGCGGCCTCCGGCTGTATGTAGATGGCTACGTGCGGCCTCCTGCTGTATATAGATGGCTACGTGCGGCCTCCTGCTGTATGTAGATGGCTACGTGCGGCCTCCCGCTATGTAAAGATGGCTACGCGTGGCCTCCTGCTGTGTATAGATGGCTAGGCGCAGCCACCCACTCTGTATATATGGCGCCGTGCGGCCTTCTGCTGTGTATAGATGGCTACATACGGCCTCCTGCTGTGTATGGATGGCTACGTGCGGCCTCCTGCTGTGTATAGATGTCTACGTGCGGCCTCTCGCTGTGTATTGATGGCTACGTGCGGCCTTCTGCTGTGTCTAGATGGATACATATGGCCTCCCGCTGTGTATTGAAGGCTACATGCGGCCTCTTGCAGTATATAGACGGCTACGTGCGGCTTCCTGCTGTGTATAAATGGCTACGTGCGGCCTCCCGCTGTCTATAGATGGATACTTGCATCCTCCTGCTGTGTATAGACGGCTATGTGTGGCCTCCAGCTGTGTATAGATGCCTAAGTGCGGCCTCCTCCTGTATATAGTTGGCTTCGTGCGACCTCCCGCTGTCTATAGATGGATACTTGCGGCCTCCTGCTGTATATAGATAGCTATGTGCGGCCTCCTGCTGTGTATAGATGGCACCGTGCAGCGTTCCGCTTTGTATAGATAGCTACGTGCGGCCTCTCGCTGTGTATAGATGGCTACGTGCGGACTCCTGCTGGGTATAGTTGGCTACGTGCAGCCTCCCGCTGTGTATAGATGGCACCGTGCAGTCTCCCGCTGTGTATAGATGGCTACATGTGGCCTCCTGCTGTGTATAGATGGTTAAGTGCGGCCTCCCGCTGTGTATAGATGGCTACGTGCTGCCTGTCGCTGTGTATAGATGGCTACGTGCGGCCTCCCGCTGAGTATAGATGGCTACATGTGGCCTGCTGTGTATAGATGGCTACGTGCGGCCTCCTGCTGGGTATAGATGGCTACGTGCGGCCTCCCACTGTGTATAGATGGCTAGGTGTGGCATCCCACTGTGTATAGAAGGCACCGTGCAGCCTCCCACTGTGTATAGATGCCTAAGTGCGGCCTCCTGCTGTGTATAGATGGCTACGTGCGGTCTCCTGCTGTATATAGTTGGCTCCGTGCGACCTCCCGCTGTCTATAGATGGATACTTGCGGCCTCCTGCTGTATATAGATAGCTATATGCGGCCTCCTGCTGTGTATAGATGGCACCGTGCAGCGTTCCGCTTTGTATAGATGGCTACGTGCGGCCTCTCGCTGTGTATAGATGGCTACGTGCGGACTCCTGCTGGGTATAGTTGGCTACGTGCGGCTTCTCGCTGTGTATAGATGGCTACGTGCGGTCTCCCGCTGTGTATAGATGGCTACATGTGGCCTCCTGCTGTGTATAGATGGTTAAGTGCGGCATCCCGCTGTGTATAGATGGCTACGTGCTGCCTCTCGCTGTGTATAGATGGCTACGTGCGGCCTCCCGCTGTGTATAGATGGCTACATGTGGCCTCCTGCTGTGTATAGATGGCTACGTGCGGCCTCCTGCTGGGTATAGATGGCTACGTGCGGCCTCCCATTATCTATATATGGATACTTGCGGTCTCCTGTTGTGTATAGACGGTTATGTGCGGCCTCCTGCTGTATACAAACAGCTACGTGCGGCCTCCTGCTGTATGTAGATGGCTACGTGCGTCCTCCCGCTGAGTATAGATGTTTCCGTGCGGCCTTCCGTTGTATCTGGGGGACGCCGTCCGGCCTCTGCTCTGTATGGATGGCTGCATGCGGCCTACTGCTGTGTATAGATGGCTACGTGCGGCCTCTGCTGTGTATAGATGGCTACGTGCGGCCTCCTGCTGTCTATAGTTGGCTACGTGCGGCCTCCCGCTGTGTATAGATGTCTACGTGCGGCCTCCTGCTGTATGTAGATGGCTACGTGTGGCCTCCTGCTGTATATAGATGGCAACGTGCGGCCTCCTGCTGTATGTAGATGGCTACGTGCGGCCTCCCGCTATGTAAAGATGGCTACGCGCGGCCTCCTGCTGTGTATAGATGGCTAGGCGCAGCAACCCACTCTGTATAGATGGTGCCGTGCGGCCTTCTGCTGTGTATAGATGGCTACATACGGCCTCCTGCTGTGTATGGATGGCTACGTGCGGCCTCCTGCTGTGTATTGATGGCTACGTGCGGCTTTCCGCTGTGTATAGATGGCTACGTACGGCCTTCTGCTGTGTATAGATGACTTCGTATGGCCTCTGCTGTGTATAGATAGCTACGTGCAGCCTCCTGCTGTGTATAGATGGTTACGTGCGGCCTCCAGCTGTGCATAGATTGCTACGTGCGGCCTCCTGCTGTATATAGTTGGCTACGTGCGGCCTCCCGCTGTGTATAGATGTCTGCGTGCGGCCTCCTGCTGTGTATAGATGGCTACGTGCGGCCTCCTGCTGTATGTAGATGGCTACGTGCGGCCTCCCCCTGTGTATAGATGTGTATGTGCGGCCTCCTGCTGTATTTAGATAGCTACGTGCGGCCTCCTGCTGTATGTAGATGGCTTCGTGCGGCATCCTGCTGAGTATAGATGTCTCCGTGCGGCCTTCAGTTGTATCTGGGGGACGCCGTCCGGCGTCTGCTGTGTATAGATGGCTACGTGCGGCCTCCTGCTGTGTATAGATGGCTACGTGCGGCCTCCTGCTGTATATAGTTGGCTACGTGCGGCCTCCCGATGTGTATAGGTGTCTACGTGCGGCCTCCTGCTGTCTATAGATGGCAACAGGCGGCCTCCTGCTGTATGTAGATGGCTACGTGCGGCCTCCCGCTATGTAAAGATGGCTATGCGCGGCATCCTGCTGTGTATAGATGGCTAGGCGCGGCCACCTGCTCTGTATAGATGGCGCCGTGCGGCCTTCTGCTGTGTATAGATGGCTACATACGGCCTCCCGCTGTGTATATATGGCTATGTGCGGCCTCCCGCTTTGTATAGATGGCTACGTGCGGCCTCTCGCTGTGCATAGATGGCACCGTGCGGCTTGCCGCTGTGTATAATTGGCTACATGCGGCCTCCTGCTGTGTATAGATGGCACCCTGCAGCCACCCGCTTTGTATAGATGGCTACGTGCGGCCTCTCACTGTGTATAGATGGCTACGTGCGGTTTCCCGCTGTGTATAGATGGCTACATGTGGCCTCCTGCTGTGTATAGATGGCTAAGTGCTGCCTCCCGCTGTGTATAGATGGCTACGTGCGGCCTCTCGCTGTGTATAGATGGCACCGTGCGGCGTGCCGCTGTGTATAATTGGCTACATGCGGCCTCCTGCTGTGTATAGATGGCACCCTGCAGCCACCCGCTTTGTATAGATGGCTACGTGCGGCCTCTCACTGTGTATAGATGGCTACGTGCGGTTTCCCGCTGTGTATAGATGGCTACATGTGGCCTCCTGCTGTATATAGATGGCTAAGTGCGGCCTCCCGCTGTGTATAGATGGCTACGTGCTGACTCTCGCTGTGTATAGATGGCTACGTGCGGCCTCCCGCTGTGTATAGATGGCTACATGTCGCCTCCTGCTGAGTATAGATGGCTACGTGCAGCCTCCTGCTGGGTATAGATGGCTACGTGTGGCCTCCCGCTATCTATATATGGATACTTGCGGTCTCCTGTTATGTATAGACGGCTATGTGCGGCCTCCTGCTGTATATAGATGGCTACGTGCGGCCTCCTGCTGTATGTAGATTGATACGTGCGGCCTCCCGCTGTGTATAGATGTCTATTTGCGGCCTCCTGCTGTATGTAGATGGCTACGTGCGGCCTCCCGCTGAGTATAGATGTTTCCGTGTGGCCTTCCGTTGTATCTGGGGGACGCCGTCCGGCCTCTGCTCTGTATGGATGGCTGCATGCGGCCTCCTGCTGTGTATAGATGGCTACGTGCGGCCTCCTGCTGTGTATAGATGGCTACGTGCGGCCTCCTGCTGTCTATAGTTGGCTACGTGCGGCCTCCCGCTGTGTATAGATGTCTACGTGCGGCCTCCTGCTGTATGTAGATGGCTACGTGCGGCCTCCTGCTGTATATAGATGGCTACGTGCGGCCTCCTGCTGTATGTAGATGGCTACGTGCGGCCTCCCGCTATGTAAAGATGGCTATGCGCGGTCTCCTGCTGTGTATAGATGGCTAGGCGCAGCCACCCACTCTGTATAGATGGCGCCGTGCGGCCTTCTGCTGTGTATAGATGGCTACATACGGCCTCCTGCTGTGTATGGATGGCTACATGCGGCCTTCCGCTGTGTATAGATGGCTACGTACGGCCTTCTGATGTGTATAGATGACTTTGTATGGCCTCTGCTGTGTATAGATGGTTACGTGCGGCCTCCTGCTGTGCATAGATAGCTACGTGCGGCCTCCAAATGTCTATACATGGCTACGTGTGGCCTCCTGCTGTGTATAGATAGCTACGTGCGGCCTCCCGCTGTGTATAGATGGCTGTGTGCGGCCTCCAGCTGTGTAAAGATGGCTAAGTACGGCCTTCTGCTGTGTATAGATGGCTACGTGCGGCCTCCTGATGTATATAGTTGTCTACGTGCGGCCTCCCGCTGTGTATAGATGTCTACATCTGGCCACCTGCTGTATATAGATGTCTATGTGCGGCCTCCTGCTGTATATAGTTGGCTATGTGCGGCTTCCCGCTGTGTATATTTGCCTACGTCCGGCATCCCGCTGTATATAGATGTCTATGTGCGGCCTCCTGCTGTGTGTAGATTTCTACATGCGGCCTCCCGCTGTGTATAGATGTCTACGTGGGGCCTCCTGCTGTATATAGATGGCTACGTGCGGCCTCACGCTGTGTATAGATGCCTACGTGCGGCCACTCACTGTGTATAGATGGCTACGAGTGGCCTCCCATTGTGTGTAAATGGCTATGTGCGGCCTCCTGCTGTGTATAGATGGCTACGTGCAGCCTCTCACTGTGTATAGATGGCTACGAGTGGCCTCCCACTGTGTGTAAATGGCTATGTGCGGCCTCCTGCTGTGTATAGATTGCTACGTGCAGCCTCCCACTGTGTATAGATGGCTACGTGCGGCCTCCTTCTGTGTATAGATGGCCACGTGTGGCCTCCTGCTGTGTATAGATAGCTACGTGCGGCCTCCCGCTGTATATAGATGGCTACATCTTGCCTCACGCTTCATATAGATGACTATGTGCGGCCTCCAGCAGTGTATAGATGGCTAAGTATGGCCTTCTGCTGTGTATAGATGGCTACGTGCAGCCTTCTGCTGTGTATAGATGGCTTCGTGCGGCCTCCTGCTGGGTATAGATGGCTACGTGCGGCCTCCTGCTGTATATAGTTGGCTACGTGCGGCCTCCTGCTGTATGTATATGGCTACATGCGGCCTCCCGCTGTGTATAGATGTCTACGTGCGGCCTCCTGCTGTATATAAATAGCTACTTGCGGCCTCCTGCTGTATAAAGATGGCTACGTGCGGCCTCCCGCTGTGTCTAGATGTCTACGTGCTGCCTTCAGTTGTATCTGGGGGGCGCCGTCCGGTCTCCCGCTATGTATAGATGGCTACGTGCGGCCTCTCACTGTGTATAGATAGCTACGAGTGGCCTCCCACTGTGTGTAGATGGCTACGTGCGGCCTCCTGCTGTGTATAGATGGCGCCGTGCGGCCTCCCGCTGTATATAGATGTCTACGTGCGGCCTTTCGTTGTATCTGCGGAGCGCCGTCCGGCCTCCCGCTATGTATAGATGGCTACGTACGGCCTCTCACTATGTATAGATAGCTACGAGTGGCCTCCCACTGTGTGTAGATAGCTAAGTGCGGCCTCCTGCTGTGTATAGATGGCGCCGTGCGTCCTCCCGCTGTGTATAGATGGCGCAATGCTGCCTCCTGCTGTTTATAGATGGCTATGTGCAGCTTCCCGCTTTGTATACATGGCTACGTGCGGACTCTTGCTGTGTATAAATGGCTACGTGCAGACTCCCCCTTTGTATAGATGGCTACGTGCCGCCTACTGCTGTGCATAGATGGCGCCGAGCGGCCTCCCGCTGTGTGTAGATGGCGCCTTGCGGCCTCCTGCTGTTTATAGTTGGCTACATGTTGCCTCCTGCTGTGTGTAGATGGCTATGTGGAGACTCCTGCTGTGTATAGATGGCTAAGTGCAGCCTCCTGCTGTGTATAAATGGCTTCGTGCGGCCTCCTGCTGTGTATAGATGGCTACATGCAGCCTCCTGCTTTGTATAGATGGCTACGTGCGGCCTCCTGCTGTGTATAGATGGTTTAGTGCGGCCTTCCGCTGTGTATAGATGGCTACGTGCGGCCTCCTGCTGTGTAAAGATGGCTATGTGCAGCCTCCTGCTTTGTATAGATGACTACGTGCGCCCTCCTGCTGTGTATTAATGGTTTCGTGCGGCCTCCCGATGTGTATAGATGGCTACGTGCGGCCTACTGCTGTGTATAGATGGCTATGAGCAGCCCACTGCTGTGTATAGATGGCTACGTGCGGCCTCCTGCTGTGTATAGATGGCTACACACGGCCTCCCGCTGTTTACAGTTGGCTTCATGTGGCCTCCGGCTCTGTTTACATGGCTACGTGTGGCCTCCCGCTGTATATAGATGGCTACGTGCGGCCTCCCGCTGTGTATACATGGCGCCGTATGGCCTCCCGCTGTATATAGATGGCTATGTGGGTCCTCCCGCAGTGTACAGATGGCTACGTTCGGCCTCCCGCTGTGTTTAGATTGCTACGTGTGGCCTCCAGAATTGCATAGATGGCTACGTGTGACCTTCCGCTGTGTATTGATGGCTACGTGTGGCCTCCCGCTGTCTGTAGATGCCTACGTGTGGCCACCCGCTGTGTATAGAAGGCTACGTGCGACCGCCTGGTTTGTATAGATGGCTCCTTGAGGCCTCCTGCTGTGTATAGATGGATACCTGCGGCCTCCAGCTGTGTATAGATGGTGCTGTGCGGCCTCCCGCTATGTATAGATGGCTACGTGCGGTCTACCACTGTGTATAGATGGGTACATGATGCCTCCCGCTATGTATAGATGGCTACGTGCGGCCTCCTGCTGTGTATAGATGCTATGTGCGGCCTCCCGCCGTGTATAGATGGCTACGTGCTGCCTCCCGCTGTGTATAGATGGCTACACACGGCCTCCCGCTGTTTACAGTTGGCTTCATGTGGCCTCCGGCTGAGTTTACATGGCTACGTGTGGCCTCCCGCTGTATATAGATGGCTACGTGCGGCCTCCCGCTGTGTATACATGGCGCCGTATGGCCTCCCGCTGTATATAGATGGCTACGTGGGTCCTCCCGCAGTGTACAGATGGCTACGTTCGGCCTCCCGCTGTGTTTAGATTGCTACGTGTGGCCTCCCGAATTGCATAGATGGCTACGTGTGACCTTCCGCTGTGTATTGATGGCTACGTGTGGCCTCCCACTGTCTGTAGATGCCTACGTGTGGCCACCCGCTGTGTATAGAAGGCTACGTGCGACCGCCTGGTTTGTATAGATGGCTCCTTGAGGCCTCCTGCTGTGTATAGATGGATACCTGCGGCCTCCAGCTGTGTATAGATGGCGCTGTGCGGCCTCCCGCTATGTATAGATGGCTACGTGCGGTCTACCACTGTGTATAGATGGGTACATGATGCCTCCCGCTATGTATAGATGGCTACGTGCGGCCTCCTGCTGTGTATAGATGCTATGTGCGGCCTCCCGCCGTGTATAGATGGCTACGTGCTGCCTCCCGCTGTGTATAGATGGCTACGTGTGGCCCCCCGAATTGCATAGATAGCTACGTGTGAGCTTCCGCTGTGTATTGATGGCTATGTGTGGCCACCCGCTGTGTATAGAAGGCTACGTGCGACCGCCTGCTTTGTATAGATGGCTCCTTGAGGCCTCCTGCTGTGTATAGATGGATACGTGCGGCCTCTTGCTGTGTATAGATGGCGCTGTGTGGCCTTCCGCTATGTATAGATGGCTACGTGCGGTCTCCCACTGTGTATAGATGGGTACCTGATGCCTCCCGCTATGTATAGATGGCTACGTGCGGCCTCCTGCTGTGTATAGATGCTACGTGCGGCCTCCCGCCGTGTATGGATGGCTACATGCGGCCTCCCGCTGTGTATAGATGGCTACGTGCGGCCACTCGCCCTGTATAGGTAGTGCCGTGCGGCCTGATGCTGTGCATAGATGGCTACGTGTGGCCTCCTGCCGTGTATAGATGGCTACGTGTGGCCTCCCGCTGTGTATAGATGGCTACATTTGGCCTCCTGCTGTGTATGGATGGCTACTTGCGGCCTCCCACTGTGTATAGATGGCTACGTGCGGCCTCCCGCTGTGTGTACATGGCACCGTGTAGCCTCCCGCTGTGTATAGATAGATACGTGCGGTCTGCTGCTCTGTATAGATGGCGCTGTGCGGCCTCCCGCTGTGTATAGATGGCTACATCCCGCCTCCCACTGTGTATAGATGGGTACCTGATGCCTCCCGCTAGGTAGAGATGGCTACGTGTGGCCTCCTGCTGTGTATAGGCACTACGTGCGGCCTCCCGCCGTGTATAGATGGCTACGTGCGGCCTCCCGTTGTGTATAGATAGCTACGTGCGGCCACCCGCCCTGTATATGTAGCGCCGTGCGGCCTGATGCTGTGCATAGATGGCTACGTGTGGCCTCCTGCTGTGCATGGATTGCTTCGTGCGGCCTCCCGCTGTGTGTAGATGGCTATGTGCAGCCTCCCGCTGTGTATAGATGGCTATATGCGGCCTCCCGCTGTGTATAGAGGGCTACGTGCGGCCTCCCGCTGTGTATAGATGGCTATGTGCGGCCTCCCGCTGTGTATATATGGCTACATATGGCCTCCTGCTGTGTATGGATGGTTATGTGCGGCCTCCCGCTGTGTATAGATGGCACCGTAAGGCCTCCCACTGTATATGGATCGCTACGTACGGCCTTCCGCTGTGTATAGATGGCTACATGCGGACTCCCGCTGTGTATAGATGGCTACGACCGGCCTCACGCTGTGTGTAGATGGTACCGTGTGGCCTCCCGCTGTGTATAGATGGCTATGTGTGTCCACCCGCTGTATATCGATGGCTACGTGCGGCCTCGTGCTGTGTATAGATAGGTGCGTGCGGCCTCCCGCTATGTATAGATGGCTGCGTGTGGCATCCAGCTGTGTATAAATGCTACGTGCGCCCTCGCGCCATGTATAGATGGCAACCTGCGGCCTCCCGCTGTGTATAGATGGCTACGTGCGGCCTCCCGCTGTGTATAGATGGCTACGAGCGGCCACCCGCCCTATAAAGTTGGCGCCGTGCGGCCTTCTGCTGTGTAGAGATGGCGTCGTGCGGCCTCCCACTGTGTATAGATGGTTACTTGCGGCCTCTTGCTGTGTATAGATGGCTACGTGCGGCCTCCCGCTGTGTATAGATGGCTACGTGCGGCCTCCCTCTGTATATAGAGGGCTACGTGCGGCCTCCCACTGTACATAGATGGCTACTTGCGGCCTCCCGCTGTGTATAGATGGCTACGTGCGGCCTTCTGCTGTGTATAGATGGCTACGTGCGGCCTCCCAATGTCTATAGATGGCTACTTGCGGCCTCCCGCTGTGTATAGATGGCTATGTGCGGCCTCCAGCTGTGTTTAGATGCTATGTACGGCCTACTGCTGTGTATAGATGGCTACGTGCGGCCTCCTGCTTTGTATAGTTGGCTACGTTCATCCTCCTGCTGTGTATAGATGGCTATGTGCGGCCTACTTCTGTGTATAGATGGCTACGTGCGGCCACCTGCTGTATATAGTTGGTTACGTGCGGCCTCCCTCTGTGTTTAGATGTCTACGTCCGGCCTCCTGCTGTATATAGATGTCCACATGCGACATCCTGCTGTATGTAGATGGCTACGTTCGGCATCCCGCTGTGTATAGATGGCTACGTGCGGCCCTCTGCTGTATATAAAGAGCTGCGTGTGGCCTCCTGCTTTATATAGATGGCTACGTGCGGCCTCCCGCTGTGTATAGATGTCTACGTGCGGCCTTCCGTTGTTTCTGGGGGGCGCCTTCTGGCCTCCTGCTGTGTATAGATGAGTACGTGCGGCATCTCACTGTATATAGATGGCTATGAGTGGCATCCCACTGTGTGTAGATGGCTACGTGCGGCCTCCTGCTCTGTATAGATGGCGCCGTGCGGTCTCCCGCTGTGTATAGATGGCTACGAGCGGACACCCGCCCTATATAGATGGTGCCGTGCGGCCTTCTGCTGTGTAGAGATGGCGTCGTGCGGCCTCCCACTGTGTATAGATGGCTACTTGCGGCCTCCTGCTGTGTATAGATGGCTACGTGCGGCCTCCCTCTGTGTATAGATGGCTACGTGCGGCCTCCCGCTGTATATAGATGGCTACGTGCGGCCTCCCACTGTCTATAGATGGCTCCTTGCGGCCTCCCACTGTCTATAGATGGCTTCTTGCGGCCTCCTGCTGTGTATAGATGGCTATGTGCGGCCTCCAGCTGTGTATAGATGCTATGTATGACCTACTGCTGTGTATAGATGGCTACGTGCGGCCTCCTGCTTTGTATAGTTGGCTACGTTTGGCCACCTGCTGTGTATAGATGGCTATGTGCGGCCTTCTTCTGTGTATAGATGGCTACATGTGGCCACCTGCTGTATATAGTTGGTTACGTGCGGCTTCCCTCTGTGTTTAGATGTCTACATCCGGCCTCCTGCTGTATATAGATGTCTACGTGCGACCTCCTGCTGTATGTAGATGGCTACGTTCGGCATCCCGCTGTGTATAGATGTCTACGTGCGGCCTTCCGTTGTTTATGGGGGGCGCCTTCTGGCCTCCCGCTGTGTATAGATGGCTACGTGCGGGATCTCACTGTGTACAGATGGCTATGTCAAGCCTCCCGCTTTGTATAGATGGCTACATGCGTACTCTTGTTCTGTATAAATGGCTACGTGCTGCCTCCCCCTGTGTATAGATGGCTACGTGCGGCCTCCTGCTGTGTATAGATGGCTACGTGCGGCCTTCCGCTGTGTATAGGTGGCTACGTGCGGCCTCCTTCTGTTTATAGATGGCTACGTGCGGCCTCCTGCTGTGTATAAATGGATACGTGCGGCCTCCCTCTGTGTGTAGATGGCTATGTGCGGCCTCCCGCTCTGTATAGATGGATACGTGCGGCCTCCCGCTGTTTATAGATGGCGACGTGCAGCCTCCCGCTTTGTACAGATGGCTATGTGCTGCCTCCCGCTGTGTATAGATGTCTCCGTGCGGCCTCCTGCTGTGTATAGATGGCTACGTGCGGCCTTCTGCTGTGTATAGGTGGCTACGTGCGGCCTCCTGCTGTTTATAGATGGCTACATGCGGCCTACTGCTCTGTATAAATGGCTACGTGCGGCCTCCCTCTGTGTGTAGATGGCTATGTGCGGCCTCCCGCTCTGTATAGATGGCTATGTGGGGCCTCCCGCTGTTTATAGATGGCGACATGCAGCCTCCCGCTGTGTATAGATGGCTATGTGCTGCCTCCCGCTGTGTATAGATGGCTACGTGCGGCCTCTCGCTGTGTACAGATGGCGCCATATGGCCTCCCGCTGTATATAGATGGCTACGCGCGGCCTCTCACAGTGTATAGATAGCTACGTGCAGCCTCCCACTGTGTATAGGTGGCTACATGTGGCCCCCCGAATTGCATAGATGGCTACTTGCGGACTTCCGCTTTGTAAAGATGGCTACGTGCGACCCCCCGCTGTATATAGATGGCTATGCTCGGCCTCCTGATTTCTATAGATGGCTACGTGCGGCTTCCTCCTGTGTGTAGATGGCTACGTGCGGCCTCCCACTGTGTATAGATATCTACGTTTGGCCTCCTTCTGTGTATAGATGGCACCGTGCAGCCTCCTGCTGTGTATAGATGGGTATGTGTGGCCTCCTGCTGTGTATAGATGCCTACGTGAGGCCCCCCGCCGTGTAAAGATGGCTCATTGCGACCTCCTGCTGTGTATAGATGGCTAAGTGAGGCCTCCGGCTGTGTATAGATGGCTACGTGTGGCCTCCCGTTGTGTATAGAAGGCTACGTGCGGCCTCCTGCTGTGTATATACAGCACCCTGCGGCCTCCTGCTGTGTTTAGATGGCTACGTGCGGCCCCCTGCTGTATATAGATGGCTACGTGCAGCCTCCTACTGTGTATAGATGGCTACGTGCGGCCTCCTGCTGTGTATAGATGTCTACGTGAGGCTTCCTGCTGTGTATAGATGTCTACGTGCGGCCACCTGCTGTGTATAGATGGCACCGTGCGGCCTCCTGCTATGTATAGATGGAGCAGTTAAGCCTCCCGCTGTGTATAGATGTCTACGTGTGGCCCCCCACGTGTATAGATGGCTCATTATGGCCTCCTGCTGTGTATAGATAGCGCCGTGCGGCCTACTGCTGTGTATATATAGCTATGTGTGGCCTCCCGCTGTATATAGATGGGTACGTGCGGCCTCCTGCTATGTATAGATGGCATAATGCATCCTCCTACTGTATATAGATGTCTACGTGCGGCCTCCTGCTGTGTATAGATGGCTACGTGCGGCCCCCCGCCATGTATAGATTGCTCATTGCGGCCTCCTGCTGTGCATAGATGGCTGCGTGCGACCCCCGCTGTGTATAGATGGCTACGCGCGGCCTCCTGATTTGTATAGATGGCTACGTGCGGCTTCCTCCTGTGTGTAGATGGCTACGTGCGGCCTCCCGCTGTGTATAGATATCTACGTATGGCCTCCTTCTGTGTATAGATGGCACTGTGCGGCCTCATGCTGTGTATAGATGGGTACGTGTGGCCTCCTGCTGTGTATAGATGCCTACGTGAGGCCCCCCGCCATGTAAAGATGGCTCATTGCGACCTCCTGCTGTGTATAGATGGCTAAGTGAGGCCTCTGGCTGTGTATAGACGGCTACGTGCGGCCTCCCCCTGTGTATAGATGTCTATGTGCGCCCCCTCGCCGTGTATAGGTGGCTCATTACGGCCTCCTGTTGTGCATAGATGGCTGCGTGCGGCCCCCCGCAGTGTATAGATGGCCACACGCGGCCTCCTGCTGCGTATAGATGGCTACGTGCGGCCTCCTGCTGTGTATAAATGGCACCGTTTGGCCTCCTGCTGTGTGTTGATGGCCACGTTTGGCCTCCTGCTGTGTATAGATGGCGCCGTGCGGACTCCCGTTGTGTATAGATGGCGCCGTTCTACCTCCTTCTGTTTATAGATGGCTATGTGCAGCCTCCTGCTGTGTATAGATGGCTTCGTGCGGACTCTTGCTGTGTAAAAATGGCTACGTGCGGCCTCCCGCTTTGTATAGATGGCACCGTGCGGCCTCCCGCTGTGTATAGATGGCTACGTTTGGCCTCCTGCTGTGGATAGATGGCGCTGTGCGGCCTCCCGCTGTGTAGAGATGGCGCAGGGCGGCCTACTGCTCTTTATGGATGGCTACATGCGGCCGCCTGCTGTGTATAGATGGCTACGTGCGGCATCCTGCTGTGTATAGATTGCTACATGTGGCCTCCTGCTGTGTATAGATGTCTATGTTCAGACACCTCTTTTGTATTGATGGCTTTGTGCGGCATTCTGCTGGGTATAGATGGCTACGTGCGGTCTCCCGCTGTGTATAGATTGCTACTTGCGGCCTCCTGCTGTGTATAGATGTCTATGTTCAGACACCTCTTTTGTATAGATGGCTATGTGTGGCCTCCTGCTATGTATAGATGGCTACGTGCGGCCTCCTGCTGGGTATAGATGGCTACATGCGGCCTCCTGCGTTCTATGGATGGCTACGTGCGGCCTCCTGCTGTGTATAGATGGTTTCGTGCGGGCTCCTGCTGTGTATACATGGCTATGTGGGGCCTCCTGCTTTGTATAGATGGCTATTTGTGGCCTCTTGCTGTATATGGAGGGCGCTGTGAAACCTCCTGCTGTGTATAGATGGCTATCTGTGGCCTCCCGTTGTGTATAGAAGGCTACGTGCGGCCTCCTGCTGTGTATATATAGCACCCTGCGGCCTCCTGCTGTGTTTAGATGGCTACGTGCGGCCTCCTGCTGTGTATAGATGTCTACGTGAGGCTTCCTGCTGTGTATAGATGTCTACGTGCAGCCACCTGCTGTGTATAGATGGCACCGTGCGGCCTCCTGCTATGTATAGATGGAGCAGTTAAGCCTCCCGCTGTGTCTAGATGTCTACGTGCGGCCCCCCACCGTGTATAGATGGCTCATTGTGGCCTCCTGCTGTGTATAGATAGCGCCGTGCGGCCTACTGCTGTGTATATATAGCTATGTGTGGCCTCCCGCTGTATATAGATGGGTACGTGCGGCCTCCAGCTGGGTATAGATGGTTACGTGCGGCCTCCAGCCATGTATAGATGGCATCATGCATCCTCCTGCTGTGTATAGATGTCTACATGCGGCCTCCTGCTGTGTATAGATGGCTATGTGCGGCCCCCCGCCATGTTTAGATTGCTCATTGCAGCCTCCTGCTGTGCATAGATGGCTGCGTGCGACCCCCCTCTGTGTATAGATGGCTACGCACGGCCTCCTGATTTGTATAGATGGCTAAGTGCGACTTCCTCCTGTGTGTAGATGGCTACGTGCGGCCTCCCGCTGTGTATAGATATCTACGTATGGCCTCCTTCTGTGTATGGATGGCACCATGTGGCCTCCTGCTGTGTATAGATGGGTACGTGTGGCCTCCTGCTGTGTATAGATGCCTACGTGAGGCCCCCCCGCCGTGTAAAGATGGCTCATTGCGACCTCCTGCTGTGCATAGATGGCTAAGTGAGGCCTCCGGCTGTGTATAGACGGCTACGTGCGGCCTCCTCCTGTGTATAGATGTCTATGTGCGCCCCCCCGCCGTGTATAGGTGGCTCATTACGGCCTCCTGCTGTGTATAGATGCCTACGTGAGGCCCCCCGCCGTGTAAAGATGGCTCATTGCGACCTCCTGCTGTGTATAGATGGCTAAGTGAGGCCTCCGGCTGTGTATAGATGGCTACGTGTGGCCTCCCGTTGTGTATAGAAGGCTACGTGCGGCCTCCTGCTGTGTATATATAGCACCCTGCGGCCTCCTGCTGTGTTTAGATGGCTACGTGCGGCCTCCTGCTGTATATAGATGGCTACGTGCGGCCTCCTACTGTGTATAGATGGCTGCGTGCGGCCTCCTGCTGTGTATAGATGTCTACGTGAGGCTTCCTGCTGTGTATAGATGTCTACGTGCGGCCACCTGCTGTGTATAGATGGCACCGTGCGGCCTCCTGCTATGTATAGATGGAGCAGTTAAGCCTCCCGCTGTGTATAGATGTCTACGTGTGGCCTACTGCTGTGTAAATATAGCTATGTGTGGCCTCCCGCTGTATATAGATGGGTACGTGCGGCCTCCTGCTATGTTTAGATGGCATCATGCATCCGCCTGCTGTGTATAGATGTCTACGTGCGGCCTCCTGCTGTGTATAAATGGCTACGTGCGGCCCCCCGCCATGTATAGATTGCTCATTGCGGCCTCCTGCTGTGCATAGATGGCTGCGTGCGACCCCCCGCTGTGTATAGATGGCTATGCGCGGCCTCCTGATTTGTATAGACGGCTACGTGCGTCTTCCTCCTGTGTGTAGATGGCTACGTGCGGCCTCCCGCTGTGGTTAGATATCTGCGTATGGCCTCCTTCTGTGTATAGATGGCACCGTGCGGCCTCCTGCTGTGTATAGATGGGTACGTGTGGCCTCCTGCTGTGTATAGATGCCTACGTGAGGCCCCCCCGCCGTGTAAAGATGGCTCATTGCGACCTCCTGCTGTGCATAGATGGCTGCGTGCGACCCCCCGCTGTGTATAGATGGCTATGCGCGGCCTCCTGATTTGTATAGACGGCTACGTGCGTCTTCCTCCTGTGTGTAGATGGCTACGTGCGGCCTCCCGCTGTGTATAGATATCTGCGTATGGCCTCCTTCTGTGTATAGATGGCACCGTGCGGCCTCCTGCTGTGTATAGATGGGTACGTGTGGCCTCCTGCTGTGTATAGATGCCTACGTGAGGCCCCCCCCGCCGTGTAAAGATGGCTCATTGCGACCTCCTGCTGTGCATAGATGGCTAAGTGAGGCCTCCGGCTGTGTATAGACGGCTACGTGCGGCCTCCTCCTGTGTATAGATGTCTATGTGCGCCCCCCCGCCGTGTATAGGTGGCTCATTACGGCCTCCTGTTGTGCATAGATGGCTGCGTGCGGCCCCCGCAGTGTATAGATGGCTACGCGCGGCCTCCTGCTGCGTATAGATGGCTACGTGCGGCCTCCTGCTGTGTATAAATGGCACCGTTTGGCCTCCTGCTGTGTGTAGATGGCCACGTTTGGCCTCCTGCTGTGTATAGATGGCGCCGTGCGGACTCCCGTTGTGTATAGATGGCGCCGTTCTACCTCCTTCTGTTTATAGATGGCTATGTGCAGCCTCCTGCTGTGTATAGATGGCTTCGTGCGGACTCTTCCTGTGTAAAAATGGCTAAGTGCGGCCTCCCGCTTTGCATAGATGGCACCGTGCGGCCTCCCGCTGTGTATAGATGGCTACGTTTGGCCTCCTGCTGTGGATAGATGGCGCTGTGCGGGCTCCCGCTGTGTAGAGATGGCACAGTGCGGCCTCCTGCTGTTTATGGATGGCTACATGCGGCCGCCTGCTGTGTATAGATGGTTACGTGCGGCATCCTGCTGTGTATAGATGGCTATGTGCGGCATTCTGCTGGGTATAGATGGCTACGTGCGGTCTCCCGCTGTGTATAGATTGCTACTTGCGGCCTCCTGCTGTGTATAGATGTCTATGTTCAGACACCTCTTTTCTATAGATGGCTATGTGTGGCCTCCTGCTGTGTATAGATGGCTACGTGTGGCCTCCTGCTGGGTATAGATGGCTACATGCGGCCTCCTGCTTTCTATAGATGGCTACGTGCGGCCTCCTGCTGTGTATAGATGGTTTCGTGCGGGCTCCTGCTGTGTATAGATGGCTATGTGGGGCCTCCTGCTTTGTACAGATGGCTATTTGTGGCCTCTTGCTGTATATGGAGGGCGCTGTGAAGCCTCCTGCTGTGTATAGATGGCTACGTGTGGCCTCCCGTTGTGTATAGAAGGCTACGTGCGGCCTTCTGCTGTGTATATATAGTACCCTGCGGCCTCCTGCTGTGTTTAGATGGCTACGTGCGGCCTCCTGCTGTATATAGATGGCTACGTACGGCCTCCTACTGTGTATAGATGGCTACGTGCGGCCTCCTGCTGTGTATAGATGTCTACATGAGGCTTCCTGCTGTGTATAGATGTCTACGTGCGGCCACCTGCAGTGTATAGATGACACCGTGCGGCCTCCTGCTATGTATAGATATAGCAGTTAAGCCTCCCGCTGGGTCTAGATGTCTACGTGCGGCCCCCCACCGTGTATAGATGGCTCATTGTGGCCTCCTGCTGTGTATAGATAGCGCCGTGCGGCCTACTGCTGTGTATACATAGCTATGTGTGGCCTCCTGCTGTATATAGATGGGTACGTGCGGCCTCCAGCTGGGTATAGATGGTTACGTGCGGCCTCCTGCCATGTATAGATGGCATCATTCATCCTCCTGCTGTGTATAGATGTCTACGTGCGGCCTCCTGCTGTGTATAGATGGCTACGTGCGGCCCCCCGCCATGTATAGATTGCTCATTGCAGCCTCCTGCTGTGCATAGATGGCTGCGTGCGACCCCCCGCTGTGTATAGATGGCTACGCACGGCCTCCTGATTTGTATAGATGGCTACGTGCGACTTCCTCCTGTGTGTAGATGGCTACGTGCGGCCTCCCGCTGTGTATAGATATCTACGTATGGCCTCCTTCTGTGTATAGATGGCACCGTGCGGCCTCCTGCTGTGTATAGATGGGTACGTGTGGCTTCCTGCTGTGTATAGATGCCTACGTGAGGCCCCCCCGCCGTGTAAAGATGGCTCATTGCGACCTCCTGCTGTGTATAAATGGCTAAGTGAGGCCTCCGGCTGTGTATAGATGGCTACATGTGGCCTCCCGTTGTGTATAGAAGGCTACGTGCGGCCTCCTGCTGTGTATATATAGCACCCTGCGGCCTCCTGCTGTGTTTGGATGGCTACGTGCGGCCTCCTGCTGTATATAGATGGCTACGTGCGGCCTCCTACTGTGTATAGATGGCTACGTGCGGCCTCCTGCTGTGTATAGATGTCTACGTGAAGCTTCCTGCTGTGTATAGATGTCTACTTGGG
Source organism: Phyllobates terribilis (assembly GCF_046119375.1). Classification (NCBI taxonomy): domain Eukaryota; kingdom Metazoa; phylum Chordata; class Amphibia; order Anura; family Dendrobatidae; genus Phyllobates; species Phyllobates terribilis. Next base: position 118,666,417 of record NW_027362762.1, on the reverse strand, counting down.
GCCACCTGCTGTGTATAGATGGCACCTTGCGGCCTCCTGCTATGTATAGATGGAGCAGTTAAGCCTCCCGCTGTGTATAGATGTCTACGTGCGACCCCCTGCCGTGTATAGATGGCTCATTGTGGCCTCCTGCTGTGTATAAATAGCACCGTGCGGCCTACTGCTGTATATAGATGGCTACGTGTGGCCTCCTGCTGTGTATAGATGGCTACGTGCGGCCTCCTGCTGGGTATAGATGTCTACATGCGGCCTCCTGCTTTCTATAGATGGCTACGTGTGGACTCCTGCTGTGTATAGATGGTTTCGTGCGGGCTCCTGCTGTGTATAGATGGCTATGTGGGGACTCCTGCTTTGTATAGATGGCTATTTGTGGCCTCTTGCTGTATATGGAGGGCGCTATGAAGCCTCCTGCTGTTTACAGATGGCTACATGCAGCCTCCCGCTGTGTTTAGATGGATAAGTACGGCCTCACGCTGTGTATAGATGTCTACGTATGGCCTCCCACTGTGTATAGATGGCTATGTGCGGCCTCCCGCTGTATATAGATGGCGCCGTATGGCTTCCCGCTGTATATAGATGGCCAGGCGAGGCCTGCCGCAGTGTATAGATGGCTACGTGCGGCCTCCCGCTTTGTATAGATGGCTAAGTATGCCCCACCGAATTGCATAGATGGCTACGTGCGGCCTTCCACTGGGTATTGATGGCTACGTGCAGCCTCCCTCTGTGTGAAGATGGCACCGTGCGGCCTCCCGCTGTGTATATATGGCTACGGCTGGCCACACGCTGTGTATAGATGGCTACGTGCGACCTCCTGCTGTGTACAGATGGCTCCTTGCGACCTCCTGCTCTGTATAGATGGCTATGCGCCATCTAAACTTCTACTGAAGTTTAAAAATGCTTTTGAACTCTCCCATTGTTCTCAGACTTCTGCTGAAGTTTAAAAATGCTTTGGAGCTCTCCCATTGTCCTCGGATTTCAGCTGAAGTTTTAAAATGCTTTGGAACTTTCCCCTTGTTCTCGGAATGTTATTTTAAATAAGTCTGTAGAACTCTCCCATTGTTCTCGGAAATCTGCTGAAGTTTAGAAATGCTTTGTAAGTCTCCCATTGTTCTCGGAATTCTGCTGAAGTTTTAAGATTGCTTTGTAACTCTCCCATTGTTCTCGGAATTCTACTGAAGTTTAAAAATGCTTTGTAACTCTCCCATTGTTCTCGGAATTCTGCTGAAGTTTTAAGATTGCTTTGTAACTCTCCCATTGTTCTCGGAATTCTACTGAAGTTTAAAAATGCTTTGTAACTCTCCCATTGTTCTTGGAATTCTGCTGAAGTTTAAAAATGCTCTGGAACTCTGCAATTGTTCTCGGAATTCTGCTGAAGTTTTAAAATTGCTTTGGTACTCTCCCATTGTTCTCGGAATTCTGCTGAAGTTTAAAAATGCTTTGGAACTCTCCTATTGTTCTCGGAATTCTGCTGAAGTGTAAAAATGCTTTGTAGCTCTCCCATGGTTCTTGGAATTCTGCTGAAGTGTAAAATTGCTTTGGAACTCTCCCATTGGTCTCGGTATTCTACTGAAGTTTAAAAATGCTTTGTAACTCTCCCATTGTTCTTGGAATTCTGCTGAAGTTTAAAAATGCTTTGAAACTTTCCCATTGTTCTCGGAATTCTGCTGAAGTTTTAAAAATGTTTGTAACTCTCACATTGTTCTCGGAATTTCTGCTGAAGTTTAAAAATGCTTTGAAACTCTTCTATTGTTCTCGTAATTCGGCTGAAGTGTAAAAATGCTTTGTAGCACTCCCATTGTTCTGGGAATTCTTCTGAAGTTTAAAAATGCTTTGGAACTCTCCCATTGTTCTCGGAATGTTATTGTTTTTTTAAATAAGTCTGTAGAACTTTTCCATTGTTCTCCGAATTCTGCTGAAGTTTAAAATGATTTGGAGCTCTCCCATTGTTCTCGGAATTCTGCTGAAGTTTAAAAATGCTTTGGAACTCTTCCATTGCTGTCGGAATTCTGTTGAAGTTTAAAAATGTTTTGGCACTCTCTCATTGTTCTCCGAATTCTGCTGAAGTTTAAAAATGCTTTGGAACTCTCGCATTGTTCACAGAATTCTGCTGAAGTTTATTAAATGTTTGGAACTCTCCCATTGTTCTCGGAATTCTGCTGAAGTTTAAAAATGCTTTGGAACTCTCCCATTGTTCTCGGAATGTTATTGTTTTTTTTAAATAAGTCTGTTGAATTTTCCCATTGTTCTTGGAATTCTGATGAAGTTTAAAAATGCTTTGGAACTCTCCCATTGTTCTCGGAATGTTATTGTTTTTTTAAATAAGTCTGTAGAACTTTTCCATTGTTCTCCGAATTCTGCTGAAGTTTAAAATGATTTGGAGCTCTCCCATTGTTCTCGGAATTCTGCTGAAGTTTAAAAATGCTTTGGAACTCTTCCATTGCTGTCGGAATTCTGTTGAAGTTTAAAAATGTTTTGGCACTCTCTCATTGTTCTCCGAATTCTGCTGAAGTTTAAAAATGCTTTGGAACTCTCGCATTGTTCACAGAATTCTGCTGAAGTTTATTAAATGTTTGGAACTCTCCCATTGTTCTCGGAATTCTGCTGAAGTTTAAAAATGCTTTGGAACTCTCCCATTGTTCTCGGAATGTTATTGTTTTTTTTAAATAAGTCTGTTGAATTTTCCCATTGTTCTTGGAATTCTGATGAAGTTTAAAAATGCTCTGGAACTCTGCAATTGTTCTCGGAATTCTGCTGAAGTTTTAAAATTGCTTTGGTACTCTCCCATTGTTCTCGGAATTCTGCTGAAGTTTAAAAATGCTTTGGAACTCTCCTATTGTTCTCGGAATTCTGCTGAAGTGTAAAAATGCTTTGTAGCTCTCCCATGGTTCTTGGAATTCTGCTGAAGTTTAAAATTGCTTTGGAACTCTCCCATTGGTCTCGGTATTCTACTGAAGTTTAAAAATGCTTTGTAACTCTCCCATTGTTCTTGGAATTCTGCTGAAGTTTAAAAATGCTTTGAAACTTTCCCATTGTTCTCGGAATTCTGCTGAAGTTTTAAAAATGTTTGTAACTCTCACATTGTTCTCGGAATTTCTGCTGAAGTTTAAAAATGCTTTGAAACTCTTCTATTGTTCTCGTAATTCGGCTGAAGTGTAAAAATGCTTTGTAGCACTCCCATTGTTCTGGGAATTCTTCTGAAGTTTAAAAATGCTTTGGAACTCTCCCATTGTTCTCGGAATGTTATTGTTTTTTTAAATAAGTCTGTAGAACTTTTCCATTGTTCTCCGAATTCTGCTGAAGTTTAAAATGATTTGGAGCTCTCCCATTGTTCTCGGAATTCTGCTGAAGTTTAAAAATGCTTTGGAACTCTTCCATTGCTGTCGGAATTCTGTTGAAGTTTAAAAATGTTTTGGCACTCTCTCATTGTTCTCCGAATTCTGCTGAAGTTTAAAAATGCTTTGGAACTCTCGCATTGTTCACAGAATTCTGCTGAAGTTTAATAAATGTTTGGAACTCTCCCATTGTTCTCGGAATTCTGCTGAAGTTTAAAAATGCTTTGGAACTCTCCCATTGTTCTCGGAATGTTATTGTTTTTTTTAAATAAGTCTGTTGAATTTTCCCATTGTTCTTGGAATTCTGATGAAGTTTAAAAATGCTTTGGAACTCTCCCATTGTTCTCGGAATTCTGCTGAAGTTTAAAACTGCTTTGGAACTCTGTCATTGTTCTGGGAATTCTGATGATGTGTAAAACTGCTTTGGAACTCTCCCATAGTTCTCGGAATGTTATTGTTTTTCTAAAAAGTCTGTAGAATATTCCCATTTTACTCGGAATTCTGCTGAAGTTTAAAAATGCTTTGGAACTCTCCCATTGTTCTCGGAATTCTGCTAAAGCTTTAAAATTGCTTTTTTAAGTCTCCAATTGTTCTCGGAATTCTTCTGAAGTTTAAAAATGCTTTTGAACTTTCCCGTTGTTCTCAGAATGTTATTGTTTTTTTAATTAAGTCTGTAGAACTTTTTTATTGTTCTCGGAATTCTGCTGTAGTTTAGAAATGTTTTTGAACTGTCCCATTGTTCTCGGAATTCTGCAGAAGTTTAAAAATGCTTTATAACTCTACCATTGCTCTCAGAATTCTGCTGAAGTTTAAAAATGCTTTGGAACTCTTGCATTGTTCTCGGAATTCTGCTGAAGTTTAAAAATGCTTTGAAACTCTCCCATTGTTCTCGGTATTCAGCTGAAGTTTAAAAATGCTTTAGAACTTTCCCCTTGTTCTTGGAATGTTATTATTTTTTTAAATAAGTCTGTAGAACTATCCCATTGTTCCTGGAATTCTGCTGAAGTTTAAAAATGCTTTGGAACTTTCCCATTGTTCTAGGAATTCTGCTGAAGTTTAAAAATGCTTTGGAACTGTCCCTTTTTTCTCAGAATGTTATGGTTTTTTTAAATAAGTTTGTAGAACTATCCCATTGTTCTTGGAATTCTGCCTAAGTTTAAAAATGCTTTGGAACTCTCCCATTGTTCTCGGAATTCTACTGAAGTTTAAAATTGCTTTGTAACTCTCCCATTGTTCTTGGAATTCAGCTGAAGTTTAAAAATGCTTTGAAACTCTCCCATTGTTCTCAAAATTCTGCTGAAGTTTTAAAAATGCTTTGGAACTCTCCTATTGTTCTCGGAATTCTGCTGAAGTTCAAAAATGGTTTGGTACTCTCCTATTGTTCTCGTAATTCGGCTGAAGTGTAAAAATGCTTTGTAGCTCTCTATTGTTCTCGGAATTCTGCTGAAGTTTAAAAATGCTTCATAACTCTCCCATTGTTCTCGGAATTCTACTGAAGTTTAAAAATGCTTTGTAACTCTCCCATTGTTCTTGGATTTGAGCTGAAGTTTAAAAATGCTTTGAAACTCTCCCATTGTTCTTGGAATTCAGCTGAAGTTTAAAAATGCTTGTAACTCTCCCATTGTTCTCGGAATTCTGCTAAAGTTTAATAATGCTTTGGAACTCTCCCATTGTTCTTGGAATTCAGCTGAAGTTTAAAAATGCTTTGTAACTCTCCCATTGTTCTTGGATTTCTGCTGAAGTTTAAAAATGCTTTGGAACTCTCCTATTGTTCTCGTAATTCGGATGAAGTGTAGAAATGCTTTGATGCTTTGTAGCTCTCCCATAGGTCTGGGAATACTGCTGAAGTTTAAAAATACTTTGGAACTGTCCCTTTGTTGTCAGAATGTTATTGTTTTTTTAAATAAGTCTGTCGAACTATCCCATTGTTCTCGGAATTCTACTGAAGTTTTAAAAATGCTATGGATCTCTCCCTTTGTTCTCGGAATTTTGCTGAAGTTTAAAAATGCTTTGGAACTCTCCTATTCTCGTAATTCGGCTGAAGTGTAAAAGTGCTTTGTAGTTCTCCCATTGTTCTAGGAATTCTGCTGAAGTTTAAAAATGCTTTGGAACTGTCCCATTGTTCTTGCAATGTTATTTTATTTTTAAATAAGTCTGTAGAACTTTTCTACTGTTCTCGGATTTCTGATGAAGTTTAAAAATGCTTTGGAACTATCCCATTGTTCTTGGAATTCTGCTGAAGTGTAGAAATGCTTTGGAACTCTCCTATTGTTCTCGGAATTCTGCTGAAGTTTAAAAATGATTGGAACTCTCCTATTGTTCTCGTAATTCGGCTGAAGTGTAAAAATGCTTTGTAGCTCTCCCATTGTTCTAGGAATTCTGCTGAAGTTTAAAAATGCTTTGAAACTGTGCCATTGTTCTCAGAATGTTATTGTTTTTATAAATAAGTCTGTAGAACTTTTCCATTGTTCTCGGATTTATGATGAAGTTTAAAAATGTTTTGGAACTCTCACATTGCTCTTTGAATTCTGCTGAAGTCTAAAAATGCTTTGGAACTTTCCCCTTGTTCTTGGAATGTTACTGTTTATTTAAATAAGTCTGTAGAACTTTCCCACTGTTCTCGGAATTCTGCTGAATTTTAAAAATGCTCTGGAACTATCCCATTGTTCTCAGAATTCTGCTGAAGTTTAAAAATGCTTTGGAACTCTCCTTTTGTTCTCGGAATTCTGCCGAAGTTTAAAAATGCTTTGGAACTCTCCCATTGTTCTAGGATTTCAGAAGATGTGTAAAAATGCTTTGGAACTCTCCCATATTTCTTGGAATGTTATTGTTTTTTTAAAAAAACGTCTGTAGAAATTTCCCATTTTTCTCGGTATTCTGCTGAAGTATAAAAATACTTGGAACTCTCCCATTGTTCTCGGAATGTTATTGTTTTTTGTAAAGAAGCCTGAAGAACTATCCCATTGTTCTCAGAATTCTGCTGAAGTTTAAAAATACTATGGAACTCTCCCATTTTTCTCGGAATTCTGCTGAAGTTTAAAAATGCTTGGGAACTCTCCCATTGTTCTCAGAATTCTGCTTAAATTTTAAATTGCTTTGGAACTCTCCCATTGTTCTTGGAATTCCACTGAAGTTTAAAAGTGCTTTGCAACCCTCCCATTGTTCTTGGAATTCTGCTGAAGTTTAAAAATGCTTTGAAACTCTCCCATTGTTCTCGGAATTCTGCTGAAGTTTTAAAAATGCTTTGTAACTCTCCCATTGTTCTTGGATTTCTGCTAAATTTTAAAATTGGTTTGGAACTCTCTTATTGTTCTCGGAATTCGGCTGAAGTGTAAAAATGCTTTGTAGCTCTCCCATTGTTCTTGGAATTCTGCTGAAGTTTAACAATGCTTTGGAACTCTCCCATTGTTCTCGGAATGTTATTGTTTTGTTAATTAAGTCTGTAGAACTTTCCCATTGTTCTGGGAATTCTGCTGAAGTTTAAAAATGTTTTGGAACTCTCCCATTGTTCTCGGAATTCTGCTGAAGTTTAAAAATGCTTGGGAACTCTCCCATTGTTCTCGGAATTCTGCTTAAGTTTTAAAATTGCTTTGGAACTCTCCCATTGTTCTTGGAATTCTACTGAAGTTTAAAAATTGTTTGCAACTCTCCCATTGTTCTTGGAATTCTACTGAAGTTTAAAAATGCTTTGAAACTCTCCCATTGTTCTCGGAATTCTGCTGAAGTTTTAAAAATGCTTTGTAACTCTCCCATTGTTCTTGGAATTCTGCTGAATTTTAAAAATGGTTTGGAACTCTCCTATTGTTCTCGGAATTCGGCTGAAGTGTAAAAATGCTTTGTAGCGCTCCCATTGTTCTCGGAATTCTGCTGAAGTTTAAAAATGCTTTGGAACTCTCCCATTGTTCTCGGAATGTTATTGTTTTGTTAATTAAGTCTGTAGAACTTTCCCATTGTTCTCGGTATTCTGCTTAAGTTTAAAAATGTTTTGGAACTCTCCCATTGCTCTCGGAATTCTGCTGAAGTTTAAAAATGCTTTGGAACTCTTCCATTGCTGTCGGAATTCTGCTGAAGTTTAAAAACGTTTTGGCACTCTCTCATTGTTCTCGGAATTCTTCTGAAGATTAAAAATGCTTTGGAACTCTCCTGTTCTTCTGCGAATTTTGCTGAAGTTTAAAAATGCTTTGGAACTCTCGCATTGTTCTCAGAATTCTGCTGAAGATTAATAAATGCATTGGAACTCTCCCATTGTTCTCGGAATTCTGCTGAAGTTTAAAAATGCTTTGGAACTCTCCCATTGTTCTTGGAATGTTATTGTTTTTTTTAACTAAGTCTGTAGAATTTTCCCATTGTTCTCGGAATTCTGATGAAGTTTAAAAATGCTTTGGAACTCTCCCATTGTTCTCGGAATTCTGCTATAGTTTTAAAATGCTTTGGAACTCTCCTATTGTTCTCAGAATGTTATTGTTTTTTTAAATAAGGCTGTAAAACTTTCCCATTGTTCTCAGAATTCTGCTGAAGTTTAAAAATGCTTTGGAACTCTCCCAATGTTCTCGGAATTCTGCTGAAGTTTAAAAATGCTTTGGAACTTTCCCATTGTTCTCGGAATGTTATTGTTTTTTAAATAATCTGTAGAACTTTCCCATTGTTCTCGGTATTCTGCTCAAGTTTAAAAATGCTTTGGAACTTTCTCATTGTTCTCGGAATGTTATAGTTTTTTTTAAATAAGTCTGTAGAATTTTCCAATTGTTCTCGGAATACTGATGAAGTTTAAAAATACTTTGGTACTCTCCCATTGTTCTTGGAATGTTATTGTTATTTTAAATAAGTCTGCAGTACTTTCCCATTTTACTTGGAATTCTGCTGAAGTTTAAAAATGTTTTGGAACTCTACCATTGTTCTCGGAATTCTGCTGACGTTTAAAAATGTTTTGGAACTCTCCCATTGCTCTCGGAATTCTGCTGAAGTTTAAAAATGCTTTGGAACTCTCCCATTGTTCTCGGAATTCTGCTGAAGTTTAAAAATGCTTGGGAACTTTCCCATTTTTCTCGGAATTCTACTTAAGTTTTAAAATTGCTTTGGAACACTCCCATTGTTCTCGGAATTCTACTGAAGTTTAAAAATGCTTTGTAACTCTCCCATTGTTTTTGGAATTCTGCTGAAGTTTAAAAATGCTTTGAAACTCTCCCATTGTTCTCGGAATTCTGCTGAAGTTTTAAAAATGCTTTGCAACGCTTCTCTTGTTCTTGGAATTCTGCTGAAGTTTAAAAATGGTTTGGAACTCTCTTATTGTTCTCAGAATTCAGCTGAAGTGTAAAAATGCTTTGTAGCTCTCCCATTGTTCTCAGAATTCTGCTGAAGTTTAAAAATGCTTTGAAACTCTCCCATTGTTCTCGGAATGTTATTGTTTTTTTAATTAAGTCTGTAGAACTTTCCCATTGTTCTCGGAATTCTGCTGAAGTTTAAAAATGTTTTGGAACTCTCCCATTGTTCTCGGAATTCTGCTGAAGTTTAAAAATGCTTTGGAACTCTTCCATTGCTGTCGGAATTCTTCTGAAGTTTAAAAATGTTTTGGTACTCTCTCATTGTTCTCGGAATTCTTCTGAAGAATAAAAATGCTTTGGAACTCTCCCATTCTTCTCTGAATTTTGCTGAAGTTTAAAAATGCTTTGGAACTCTCGCATTGTTCTCAGAATTCTGCTGAAGTTTAAAAATGCTTTGGAACTCTCCCATTGTTCTCGGAATTCTGCTGAAGTTTAAAAATGCTTTGGAACTGTCCCATTGTTCTCGGAATGTTATTTTTTTTTTAAATAAGTCTATAGAATTTTTCCATTGTTCTCGGAATTCTGCTGAAGTTTAAAAATGCTTTGGAACTCTCCCATTGTTCTCGGAATTCTGCTATAGTTTAAAAATGCTTTGGAACTTTCCCATTGTACTTCGAATACTGCTGACGTTTAAAAATGCTTTGGAACTCTGTCATTGTTCTCAAAATTCTGATGAAGTGTAAAAGTGCATTGGAACTCTCCCATATTTCTCGGAATGTTACTGTTTTTCTAAAAAGTCTGTAGAATATTCCCATTTTTCTCAGAATTCTGCTGAAGTTTAAAAGTGCTTTGGATCTCTTCCATTGTTCTCGGAAATCTGCTGAAGTTTTAAAATTGCTTTTTTAAGTCTCCCATTGTTCTCGGAATTCTGCTGAAGTTTAAAAATGCTTTGGAACTCTCCCATTGTTCTTGGAATTCTGATGAAGTGTAAAAATGCTTTGGAACTCTCCCATAGATATTAGAATGTTATTGTTTTTTTTCAAAAGTCTGTAGAACTTTCCCATTGTTCTCAGAATTCTGCTGAAGTTTTAAAATGCTTTGGAACTCTCCCCTTGTTCTCGGAATGTTATTGTTTTTTTTTAAATAAGTCTGTAGAACTATCCCATTGTTCTCGGAATTCTGCTGAAGTTTAAAAATGCTTTGGAACTCTCCCATTGGTCTTGGAATTCTGATGAAGTGTAAAAATGCTTTGGAACTCTCCCATAGATCTTAGAATGTTTTTTTTTTTTTAAAAAGTCTGTAGAACTTTCCCACTGTTCTCAGAATTCTGCTGAAGTTTTAAAATGCTTTGGAACTCTCGCCTGGTTCTTGGAATGTTATTGTTTTTTTAAATAATCTGTAGAACTTTCACTTTGTTCTCGGAATCTGCTGAAGTCTAAAAATGCTTTGTAACTCTTCCATTGTTCTTTGAATGTTATTGTTTTTTTTAAATAAGTCTGTAGAACTTTCCCATTGTTCTCGGAATCCTGCTGAAGTTTAAAAATACTTTGGAACTCTCCCATTGTTCTAGGAATTCTGCTGAAGTTTAAAAATGCTCTGGAACTCTCCCATTGTTCTCGTAATTCTGCTGAAGTTTAAAAATGCTTTGGAACTCTCCCATTGTCCTCATAATTCAGCCGAAGTTTAAAAATGCTTTGGAACTCTCCCATTGTTCTCAGAACATTACTGTTTTTTTAAATAAGTCTGTAGAACTATACCATTGTTCTCGGAATTTTGCTGAAGTTTAAAAATGCTTTGGAACTGTCCATTTGTTCTCAGAATGTTATTGCTTTTTTAAATAAGTCTGTAGAACTATCACATTGTTCTCGGAATTCTGCCTAAGTTTAAAATGCTTTGGAACTCTCCCATTGTTCTCGGTATTCTGCTGAAGTTTGAAAAATGCTTTGGAACTCTCCTATTGTTCTCGGAATTCTGCTGAAGTTTAAAAATGCTTTGGATCTCTCCTATTGTTCTCGTAATTCGGCTGAAGTGTAAAAATGCTTTGTAGCTCTCCCATTGTTCTCGGAATTCTGCTGAAGTTTAAAAATGCTTTGGAATTCTCCCATTGTTCTCGGAATTCTTCTGAAGTTTAAAAATGCTTTGGAACTCTCCCATTGTTCTTGAAATTCAACTGAAGTTTAAAAATGCTTTGAAATTCTCCCATTGTTCTTGGAATTCAGCTGAAGTTTAAAAATGCTTTGTAACTCTCCCATTGTTCTCGGAATTCTGTTGAAGTTTAAAATGCTTGGAACTCTCTCATTGTTCTTGGAATTCAGCTGAAGTTTAAAAAAGTTTTGTAACTCTCCCATTGTTCTCGGAATTCTGCTGAAGTTTAAAAATGCTTTGGAACTCTACTATTGTTCTCGTAATTCGGATGAAGTGTAAAAATGCTTTGTGGCTCTCCCATTATTCTAGGAATACTGCTGAAGTTTAAAAATGCTTTGGAACTATCCCTTTGTTCTCAGAATGTTATTGTTTTTTTAAATAAGTCTGTAGAACTATCCCATTGTTCTCCGAATTCTGCCCAAGTTTAAAAATGCTTTGGAACTCTCCCATTGTTCTCAGAATTCTACAGAAGTTTAAAATTGCTTTGGAACTCTCCCATTTTTATGGGAATTCTGCTGAAGTTTAAAAATGATTTGTAACTCTCCCATTGTTCTTGGAATTCAGCTGAAGTTTAAAAATGCTTTGAAACTCTCCCATTGTTCTCGGAATTCTGCTGAAGTTTTAAAAATGCTTTTGAACTCTCCAATTGTTCTCGGAATTCTGCTGAAGTTTAAAAATGCTTTGAAACTCTCCTATTGTTCTCGTAATTAAGCTGAAGTGTAAAAATGCTTTGTACCTCTCCCATTGTTCTCGGATTTCTGCTTAAGTTTAAAAATGCTTTGGAACTCTCCCATTGTTCTCGGAACTCTACCGAAGTTTAGAAATGTTTTGGAACTCTCCCATTGTACTCGGAATTCTGCTGAAGTTTAAAAATGCTTTGGAACTCTCCCATTGCTCTCGGAATTCTGCTGAAGTTTAAAAATGCTTTGGAACTCTCCCATTGTTCTCGGAATTCTGCTGAAGTTTAGAAATGCTTTGGAACGTTCCCCTTGTTCTTGGAATGTTATTTTTTTTTTACCTCTCCCATTGTTCTCGGATTTCTGCTTAAGTTTAAAAATGCTTTGGAACTCTCCCATTGTTCTCGGAACTCTACCGAAGTTTAGAAATGTTTTGGAACTCTCCCATTGTAATCGGAATTCTGCTGAAGTTTAAAAATGCTTTGGAACTCTCCCATTGCTCTCGGAATTCTGCTGAAGTTTAAAAATGCTTTGGAACTCTCCCATTGTTCTCGGAATTCTGCTGAAGTTTAAAAATGCTTTGGAACTCTCCCATTGCTCTCGGAATTCTGCTGAAGTTTAAAAATGCTTTGGAACTCTCCCATTGCTCTCGGAATTCTGCTGAAGTGTAAAAATGCTTTGTACCTCTCCCATTGTTCTCGGATTTCTGCTTAAGTTTAAAAATGCTTTGGAACTCTCCCATTGTTCTAGGATTTCTGCTGAAGTTTAAAAATGCTTTGGAACTGTCCATTTGTTCTCAGAATGTTATTGCTTTTTTAAATAAGTCTGTAGAACTATCACATTGTTCTCGGAATTCTGCCTAAGTTTAAAATGCTTTGGAACTCTCCCATTGTTATCGGAATTCTACTGAAGTTTAAAATTGCTTTGGAACTCTCCCATTGTTCTCGGAATTCTACTGAAGTTTAAAAATGCTTTGTAACTCTCCCATTGTTCTGGGAAATCAGCTGAAGTTTAAAAATGCTTTGGATCTCTCCTATTGTTCTCGGAATTCGGCTGAAGTGTAAAAATGCTTTGTAGCTCTCCCATTGTTCTCGGAATTCTGCTGAAGTTTAAAAATGCTTTGGAATTCTCCCATTGTTCTCGGAATTCTTCTGAAGTTTAAAAATGCTTTGGAACTCTCCCATTGTTCTTGGAATTCAACTGAAGTTTAAAAATGCTTTGAAACTCTCCCATTGTTCTTGGAATTCAGCTGAAGTTTAAAAATGCTTTGTAGCTCTCCCATTGTTCTCGGAATTCTGCTGAAGTTTAAAAATGCTTTGGAATTCTCCCATTGTTCTCGGAATTCTTCTGAAGTTTAAAAATGCTTTGGAACTCTCCCATTGTTCTTGGAATTCAACTGAAGTTTAAAAATGCTTTGAAACTCTCCCATTGTTCTTGGAATTCAGCTGAAGTTTAAAAATGCTTTGTAACTCTCCCATTGTTCTCGGAATTCTGCTGAAGTTTAAAAATGCTTTGGAACTCTACTATTGTTCTCGTAATTCGGATGAAGTGTAAAAATGCTTTGTGGCTCTCCCATTATTCTAGGAATACTGCTGAAGTTTAAAAATGCTTTGGAACTATCCCTTTGTTGTCAGAATGTTATTGTTTTTTTAAATAAGTCTGTAGAACTATCCCATTGTTCTCCGAATTCTGCCTAAGTTTAAAAATGCTTTGGAACTCACCCATTGTGCTCAGAATTCTACAGAAGTTTAAAATTGCTTTGGAACTCTCCCATTTTTATGGGAATTCTGCTGAAGTTTAAAAATGATTTGTAACTCTCCCATTGTTCTTGGAATTCAGCTGAAGTTTAAAAATGCTTTGAAACTCTCCCATTGTTCTCGGAATTCAGCTGAAGTTTTAAAAATGCTTTTGAACTCTCCAATTGTTCTCGGAATTCTGTTGAAGTTTAAAAATGCTTTGAAACTCTCCTATTGTTCTCGTAATTAAGCTGAGGTGTAAAAATGCTTTGCACCTCTCCCATTGTTCTCGGATTTCTTCTGAAGTTTAAAAATGCTTTGGAACTCTCCCATTGTTCTCGGAACTCTACTGAAGTTTATAATAGCTTTGGAACTCTCCCATTGTTCTCGGAATTCTGCTGATGTTTTAAAAATGTTTGGAACTCTTCCATTGTTCTCGGAATTCTGCTGAAGTTTAAAAATGCTTTGGATCTCTCCTATTGTTCTCGGAATTCGGCTGAAGTGTAAAAATGCTTTGTAGCTCTCCCATTGTTCTCGGAATTCTGCTGAAGTTTAAAAATGCTTTGGAATTCTCCCATTGTTCTCGGAATTCTTCTGAAGTTTAAAAATGCTTTGGAACTCTCCCATTGTTCTTGGAATTCAACTGAAGTTTAAAAATGCTTTGAAACTCTCCCATTGTTCTTGGAATTCAGCTGAAGTTTAAAAATGCTTTGTAGCTCTCCCATTGTTCTCGGAATTCTGCTGAAGTTTAAAAATGCTTTGGAATTCTCCCATTGTTCTCGGAATTCTTCTGAAGTTTAAAAATGCTTTGGAACTCTCCCATTGTTCTTGGAATTCAACTGAAGTTTAAAAATGCTTTGAAACTCTCCCATTGTTCTTGGAATTCAGCTGAAGTTTAAAAATGCTTTGTAACTCTCCCATTGTTCTCGGAATTCTGCTGAAGTTTAAAAATGCTTTGGAACTCTACTATTGCTCTCGTAATTCGGATGAAGTGTAAAAATGCTTTGTGGCTCTCCCATTATTCTAGGAATACTGCTGAAGTTTAAAAATGCTTTGGAACTATCCCTTTGTTCTCAGAATGTTATTGTTTTTTTAAATAAGTCTGTAGAACTATCCCATTGTTCTCCGAATTCTGCCTAAGTTTAAAAATGCTTTGGAACTCACCCATTGTGCTCAGAATTCTACAGAAGTTTAAAATTGCTTTGGAACTCTCCCATTTTTATGGGAATTCTGCTGAAGTTTAAAAATGATTTGTAACTCTCCCATTGTTCTTGGAATTCAGCTGAAGTTTAAAAATGCTTTGAAACTCTCCCATTGTTCTCGGAATTCAGCTGAAGTTATAAAAATGCTTTTGAACTCTCCAATTGTTCTCGGAATTCTGTTGAAGTTTAAAAATGCTTTGAAACTCTCCTATTGTTCTCGTAATTAAGCTGAAGTGTAAAAATGCTTTGCACCTCTCCCATTGTTCTCGGATTTCTTCTGAAGTTTAAAAATGCTTTGGAACTCTCCTATTGTTCTTGGAACTCTACTGAAGTTTATAATAGCTTTGGAACTCTCCCATTGTTCTTGGAATTCTACTGAAGTTTAAAAATGCTTTGTAACTCTCCCATTGTTCTCGGAATTCTGCTGATGTTTTAAAAATGCTTTGGAACTCTTCCATTGTTCTCGGAATTCTGCTGAAGATTAAAAATGCTTTGGAACTCTCCTATTGTTCTCGAAATGTTATTGTTTTTATAAATAAGTTTGTAGAACTTTTCCATTGTTCTCGGATTTCTGATGACGTATAAAAATGTTTTGGAACTCTCCCATTGTTCTCGGAATTCTTCTGAAGTTTAAAAATGCTTTGAAACTCTCCTACTGTTCTCGTAATTAAGCTGAAGTGAAAAATGCTTTGTAGCTCTCCCATTGTTCTTGGAATTCAGCTGAAGTGTACAATTGCTTTGAAACTCTACCATTGTTCTCGGAATTCTGCTGAAGTTTTAAAAATGCTTTAGAACTCTCCCATTGTTCTCGGAATTCTGCTGAAGTTTAAAAATGCTTTGAAACTCTCCAATTGTTCTCGTAATTAAGCTGAAGTGTAAAAATGCTTTGTAGCTCTCCCATTGATCTCGGAATTCTGCTGAAATTTAAAAATGCTTTTAAACACTCCCATTGTTCTCGGTATTCTACTGAAGTTTATAATTGCTTTGAAACTCTCCCATTGTACTTGGAATTCTACTGAAGTTTAAAAATGCTTTGTAACTCTACCATTGTCCTTGGAATTCAGCTGAAGATTAAAAATGCTTTGAAACTCTCCCATTGTTCTCGGAATTCTGCTGACATTTTAAAAATGCTTTGGAACTCTCCCATTGTTCTCAGAATTCTGCTGAAGATTAAAAATGCTTTGGAACTCTCCTATTGTTCTCGTAATTCAGAAGCAGTGTAAAAATGCTTTGAGGCTCTCCCATTGTTCTCGGAATTCTGCTGAAGTTTAGAAATGCTTTGAAACTCTCCTATTGTTCTCATAATTAAGCTGAAGTGTAAAAATGCTTTGTAGCTCTCCCATTGTTCTCGGAATTCTGCTGAAGTTTAAAAATGCTTTGGAACTCTCCCATTGTTCTCGGATTTCTACTGAAGTTTAAAAATGCTTTGTAACTCTACCATTGTTCTTGGAATTCAGCTGAAGATTAAAAATGCTTTGAAACTCTCCCATTGTTCCCGGAATTCTGCTGACGTTTGAAAAATGCTTTGGAACTCTCTCATTGTTCTCGGAATTCTGCTGAAGATAAAAAATGCTTTGGAACTCTCCTATTGTTCTCGTATTTCGGCTGAAGTTTAAAAATGCTTTGGAATAGAGATGAGCGGTGTTCGACTAGAACTGTTCGCCAATCTCAAATTCGAGCTGTTTTGGGCGGTGTTCGAGTTGTTCGACGAACCCGAACGATTTGCAAAAAATTCGGCTGTTCGAGGTTATGTTCGATAACTGTTCGTGCACCAAAAGCGTGTCCTGCATGTCTGGCGCTATTTAGAGCACCAATGATGCAGGGATTGTCTGCCACTCACTGTAATGTCACAGCCATGGTGGTTGTGGCATTACAGTGATTGCCCAAATCGATGGGAACAGTGCCAACAGTGAAACATGAAAAGCCGGCAATTCAGCAGCGGCATACACCTGTACCTGACAATTTAGAACCGAAAGAATAGAGCTTCACACATAGATTAGATAGATATAAACATGTCAGCCACATATATACGAAGTACAGTGAAAGTGCTGCTTACTGTACTTGTCATTTAGCGTAAAGGATTTATCAAAAAAAATAATAGTGTTTTCATGCACCGTCTCTTTAAGAAAGCCGGCCGGCAATTCAGCATCTGTACCCGACAATTTATAACAGACAGAATAGAGCTTCACACATAGATTAGATAGATAGAAACATGTCAGTCACATATATATGAAGTACAGTGACAGTGTTGGTTACTGTACTTGTCATTTAGTATTAAAATAAAGGATTTATTATTAAAAAAATTGGCGTGGGGTTCCCCTTAATTTTAGGCTCTAGCGGAGGTTAAGCAGACGGCTGGGGCAAATGTTTGAAGCCTGGGAAGGGGGTAATACCCACGGAGCTTCCCAGGCTACTAATATCAGCCCCCAGCTGAATACATAGCCTTTACTAGCTATTAAAATGGGGGACACCCCAAAAAAAATGACGTGGGGTCCCCCCTAATTTAATAGCTAGCAAAGGCTAGGCAGACAGCTGGGGGCTGATATTAATAGCCCAGGAAGGGAGCCATGAATATTGGCCCCCTCCCAGGCTAGAAACACCAGCCGTCAGCCGCCCCAGAAATGGCGCATTCATAGGATGCGCCAATTCTGGCACTTAGCCTCGCTCTTCCACGCTGCCCTGGTGCGATGGCAGGGGGTAATAGGGTTGGGGTTGATGTCAGCTTATAATGCCAGCTGACATCAAGCCCAGGTTAGTAATGGAGAGGCGTCTATAAGACACCCCCATTACTAACCCCATAGTCAAAGTTAAAAAAAACACAAACACCCAGAATAAAATCCTTTAATTGAAATAAAGACACAATCCTTTATTGTTCTAAATTAAACCATACTTAGCGTCACGCCCATTCCAGCTGAAGCCAACGATCTCCTGCAATAAAAGAAAAATAATAAAGCAACCTCATCCTTACCTTTCCATGGTTCCCACGACAGCTTCAGCTCTGCTACATCGAGATGACAGGCTGGACCGCAGCAGAACGCTGCCATCCAGCCTCTCATCCCGCAGACACTGAGAAGCGCAGGCATGCTTGCGCTCCACATTGTCTCTCTGTGACGACATCCAGATGAGCCGAGTTCATGTCCAATGAACTCGGCTCACCTCATGCACGTCACTGACAGCGTGGGAAAATTCTCACGCTGAAGCGGTGAGTGCAGGAGAATTCTCCCACGCTGTCAGTGACGTGCATAAGGTGAGCTCATGTCCAATGAACTCAGCTCACCTCCTGCACGTCACTGACAGCGTGGGAGAATTCTCCTGCACTCAGCGCTTCAGCGTGAGAATTCTCCCACGTTGAAGCGCTGAGTGCAGGAGAATTTTCCCACGCTGTCAGTGACGTGCATAAGGTGAGCTCATGTCCAATGAACTCAGCTCACCTCCTGCACGTCACTGACAGCGTGGGAGAATTCTCCTGCACTCAGCGCTTCAGTGTGAGAATTCTCCCACGCTGAAGCGCTGAGTGCAGGAGAATTTTCCCACGCTGTCAGTGACGTGCATGAGGTGAGCCGAGTTCATTGGACATTAACTCGGCTCATCTGGATGCCCTCACAGAGAGACACTGTGGAGCGCAAGCAAGCCTGCGCTTCTCAGTGTCTGCGGGATGAGAGGCTGGATGGCAGCGTTCTGCTGCGGTCCAGCCTGTCATCTCGATGTAGCAGAGCTGAAGCTGTCATGGGAACCATGGAAAGGTAAGGATGATGTTGCTTTATTATTTTTCTTTTATTTCAGGAGATCGTTGGCTTCAGCTGGAATGGGCGTGATGGTAAGTATGGTTTAATTTAGAACAATAAAGAATTGTGTGTTTATTTCAATTAAAGGACTTTTTTCTGGGTGTTGTGTTTTTTTTAAATACTTTACTAGAAATTCATGGTGGTCATGTCTAATATTGGCGTGACCCCATGAATTTCGGGCTTAGGGCCAGCTGATAATGCCAAGCTGGCCCTAACCCCTTTATTACCCAGTGAGCCACCGCATCAGGGCCCTGGATGAGTTGGGTACAGCGCCAGAAGATGGCGCTTCTATGAACGCGCCATTTTCCGGGGTGGCTGCGGACTGCAATTTGCAGCGGGGGTGGCCCAGAAAGCTTGGGCCTCCCTGCGCTGCGGATTCCAGCCCCCAGCTGCCTAGTTGTACCTGGCTGGACACAAAAACAGGGCGAAGCCCCACGTCAATTTTCTTTAAATTATTTCATGAAATAATTAAGAAAAAAAGGGCTTCCCTATATTGTTGTGTCCGGCCAGGTACAAATAGGCAGCTGGTGGTTGGGGGCAGCCCGTTCCTGCCTGCTGTACCTGGCTGGACACAAATATAGTGCAAAGCCCCACGTCAATTTTTTTAAAATTATTTCATGAATTTCCTGAAATAATTTAAAAAAATTGAAGTGGGGCTTCGCACTATATTTGTGTCCAGCCAGGTACAGCAGGCAGGAACGGGCTGCCCCCATCCACCAGCTGCCTATTTGTACCTGGCCGGACACAACAATATAGGGAAGCCCTTTTTTTCTTAATTATTTCATGAATTTCATGAAATAATTAAAAAAAATTGAAGTGGGGCTTCGCACTATATTTGTGTCCAGCCAGGTACAGCAGGCAGGAACGGGCTGCCCCCAACCACCAGCTGCCTATTTGTACCTGGCCGGACACAACAATATAGGGAAGGCCTTTTTTTCTTAATTATTTCATGAATTTCATGAAATAATTAAAAAAAAAGTACGTGGGGCTTCTCCTTATTTTTGTGTCCAGCCAGGTACAACTAGGCAGCTGGGGGCTGGAATCTGCAGCGCAGGGAGGCCCAAGCTTTCTGGGCCACCCCCGCTACAAATTGCAGTCCGCAGCCACCCCGGAAAATGGCGCGTTCATAGAAGCGCCATCTTCTGGCGCTGTACCCAACTCATCCAGGGCCCTGGTGCGGTGGCTCACTGGGTAATAAAGGGGTTAGGGCCAGCTTGGTATTATCAGCTGGCCCCAAGCCCAAAATTCATGGGGTCACGCCAGTATTAGACATGACCGCCATGAATTTCTAGTAAAGTATTTAAAAAAAACACAACACCCAGAATAAAGTCCTTTAATTGAAATAAAGACACAATTCTTTATTGTTCTAAATTAAACCATACTTACCATCACACCCATTCCAGCTGAAGCCAACGATCTCCTGCAATAAAAGAAAAATAATAAACCAACCTCATCCTTACCTTTCCATGGTTCCCACGACAGCTTCAGCTCTGCTACATCGAGATGACTGGCTGGACCGCAGCAGAACGCTGCCATCCAGTCTGTCATCCCGCAGACACTGAGAAGCGCAGGCATGCTTGCGCTCCTCACTGTCTCGCTGTGACGGCATCCAGATGAGCCGAGGTCATGTCCAATGAACTCGGCTCACCTCATGCACGTCACTGACAGCGTGGGAAAATTCTCACGCTGAAGTGCTGAGTGCAGGAGAATTCTCCCACGCTGTCAGTGATGTGCATGAGGTGAGCTCATGTCCAATGAACTCAGCTCACCTCCTGCACGTCACTGACAGCGTGGGAAAATTCTCCTGCAATCAGCGCTTCAGCGTGAGAATTTTCCCACGCTGTCAGTGACGTGCATGAGGTGAGCCGAGTTCATTGGACATGAACTCGGCTCATCTGGATGTCGTCACAGAGAGACGCTGAGCAGCGCAAGCAAGCCTGCGCTTCTCAGTGTCTGCGGGATGACAGGCTGGATGGCAGCGTTCTGCTGCGGTCCAGCCTGTCATCTCGATGTAGCAGAGCTGAAGCTGTCGTGGGAACCATGGAAAGGTAAGGATGAGGTTGCTTTATTATTTTTCTTTTATTGCAGGAGATCGTTGGCTTCAGCTGGAATGGGCGTGATGGTAAGTATGGTTTAATTTAGAACAATAAAGGATTGTGTCTTTATTTCAATTAAAGGACTTTATTCTGGGTGTTTGTGTTTTTTTTAACTTTGACTATGGGGTTAGTAATGGGGGTGTCTTGTAGACGCCTCTCCATTACTAACCTGGGCTTGATGTCAGCTGGCATTATAAGCTGACATCAACCCCAACCCTATTACCCCCTGCCACCGCACCAGGGCAGCGTGGAAGAGCGAGGCTAAGTGCCAGAATTGGCGCATCCTATGAATGCGCCATTTCTGGGGCGGCTGACGGCTGGTGTTTCTAGCCTGGGAGGGGGCCAATATTCATGGCTCCCTTCCTGGGCTATTAATATCAGCCCCCAGCTGTCTGCCTAGCCTTTGCTAGCTATTAAATTAGGGGGGACCCCACGTCATTTTTTTTGGGGGGTCCCCCATTTTAATAGCTAGTAAAGGCTATGTATTCAGCTGGGGGCTGATATTAGTAGCCTGGGAAGCTCCGTGGGTATTACCCCCTTCCCAGGCTTCAAACATCTGCCCCAGCCGTCTGCTTAACCTCCGCTAGAGCCTAAAATTAAGGGGAACCCCACGCCAATTTTTTTAATAATAAATCCTTTATTTTAATACTAAATGACAAGTACAGTAACCAACACTATCACTGTACTTCATATATATGTGACTGACATGTTTCTATCTATCTAATCTATGTGTGATGCTCTATCTTTCTGTTCTAAATTGTCGGGTACCGCTGCTGAATTGCCGGCCGGCTTTTTTAAAGAGACAGTGCATGAAAACACTATTATTTTTTTAAATAAATCCTTTACACTAAATGACAAGTACAGTAAGCAACACTATCACTGTACTTATTATATATGTGACTGACATGTTTCTATCTATCTAATCTATGTGTGAAGCTCTATTCTTTCTGTTCTAAATTGTCGGGTACTGATGCTGAATTGCCGGCCGGCTTTTTTAAAGAGACAGTGCATGAAAACACTAATATTTTTTTTAATAAATCCTTTACACTAAATGACAAGTACAGTAACCAACACTGTCACTGTGCTTCTTATATGTGTGACTGACATGTTTCTATCTATCTAATCTATGTGTGATGCTCTATTCCTTCTTGTCTAAATTGTCGGGTACCGGTGTATGCCGCTGCTGAATTTGCCGGCCGGCTTTTTTAAAGAGCGTGTCTTCTGAGCAGTTTGTCAGCTTTTGGACACCTTTGCAGGTGTTTTCTATGTGTTTCTATGTGTTTTTGTTTGCCTGCCATTGGTTTTAACGGTGTTCGACGGTGTTCTAAGGTGTTCGACGAACAGTTCCACGAACAGTTCCTCGAACATCCCCGTGTTCGACGAACCGAACCGAACCCGAACACTACGGGGGTGGCTCAACACTACTTTGGAACATTCCCCTTGTTCTTGGAATGTTATTGTTTTTTTAAATAAGTCTGTAGAACTTTCCCCTTGTTCTCGGAATTCTGCTGAAGTTTAAAAATGCTTTGGAACTGTCCCATTGTTCTTGGAATGTTATTGTTTTTATAAATAAGTCTGTAGAACTTTTCCATTGTTCTCGGATTTCTGATGAAGTTTAAAAATGTTTTGGAACTCTCCCATTGTTCTCGGAATTCTGCTGAAGTTTAAAAATGCTTAGGAACATTCCCCTTGTTCTTGGAATGTTATTGTTTTTTTAAATAAGTCTGTAGAACTTTCCCCTTGATCTCGGAATTCTGCTGAAGTTTAAAAATGCTTTGGAACTATCCCATTGTTCTCGGAATTCTGCTGAAGCTTAAAAATCCTTTGGAACTCTCCTTTTGTTCTCGGAATTCTGCTGAAGTTTAAAAATGCTTTGGAACTCTCCCATTGTTATCGGATTTCTGAAGAAGCGTAAAAATGCTTTGGAACTCTCCCATATTTCTCGGAATGTTATTGTTTTTTTAAAAATGTCTGTAGAACTTTCCCATTTTTCTCGGTATTCAGTTGAAGTATAAAAATACTTGGAACTCTCCCATTGTTCTCGGAATGTTATTGTTTCTTTAAATAAGCCTGTAGAACTTTCACATTGTTCTCAGAATTCTACTGAAGTTTAAAAATGCTTTGGAACTCTCCCATTGTTCTCGGAATTCTGCTGAAGTTTAAAAATGTTTTGCAACATTCCCATTGTTCTCGGAATGTTACTATTTTTTAAATAATCTGTAGAACTTTCCCATTGTTCTCGGAATTCTGCTGAAGTTTAAAAATGCTTTGAAACTCTCCCATTGCTCTCGGAATGTTATAGTTTTTTTAAATAAGTCTGTAGAACTTTCCCATTGTTCTCGGAATTCTGATAAAGTTTAAAAATGCTTTGGTACTCTCCCATTGTTCTCGGAATTCTGCTGAAGTTTAAAAATGCTTTGGAACTCTCCCATTATTCTCGGAATACTGCTGAAGTTTAAAAATGCTTTAGAGCTCTCCCATTGTTCTCGGAATTCTGCTGAAGTTTAAAAATGCTGTTGAACTTTCCCATTGTTTTTGGAATGTTATTGTTTTTAAAATAATCTGTAGAACTTTCCAATGTTCTCGGAATTCTGCTGAAGTTTAAAAATGCTTTGGAACTCTTCCATTGTTTTCGGAATGTTATAGTTTTTTTTAAACACGTCTGTAGAACTTTCCCATTGTTCTTCGAATTCTGATAAAGTTTAAAAATGCTTTGGAACTCTCAACTTGTTCTCGGAATGTTATTTTTTTTTTAAATAAGTCTTCAGAACTTTCCCATTGTTCTCGGTATTCTGCTGAAGTTTAAAAATGCTTTGGAACTATCCCATTTTTCTCGGAATTCTGGTGAAGTTTAGGAAAGCTTAGGAGCTCTCCTATTGTTCTCGGAATTCTGCTGAAGCTTAAAAATGCTTTGGAACTCTCCTATTGTTCTCGTAATTCGGCTGAAGTGTAAAAATGCTTTGTAGCACTCCCATTGCTCTAGGAATTCTGCTGAAGTTTAAAAATGCTTTGGAACTGTCTCATTGTTCTCGGAATGTTATTGTTTTTATAAATAAGTCTGTAGAACTTTTCCATTGTTCTCGGATATCTGATGAAGTTTAAAAATGTTTTGGAACTCTCCCATTGTTCTCGGAATTCTGCTGAAGTCTAAAAATGCTTTGGAACTTTCCCCTTGTTCTTGGAATGTTATTGTTTTTTTAAAATAAGTCTGTAGAACTACCTCCTTGTTCTCGGAATTCTGCTGAAGTTTAAAAATGCTTTGGAACTCTCCTTTTGTTCTCGGAATTCTGTTGAAGTTTAAAAATGCTTTGGAACTCTCCCATTGTTCTCGGATATCTGAAGAAGTGTAAAAATGCTTTGGAACTCTCCCATATTTCTCAGAATAATATTGTTTTTTTTTAAAAAGTCTGTAGAACTTTCCCATTTTTCTCGGTATTCTGTTGAAGTATAAAAATACTTGGAATTCTCCCATTGCTCTCGGAATGTTATTGTTTTTTTAAGTAAGCCTGTAGAACTTCCCATTGTTCTCAGAATTCTGCTGAAGTTTAAAAATGCTTTGGAACTCTCCCATTGTTTTCGGATTCTACTGAAATTTAAAAATGCTTGGAACTTTCCCATTGTTCTCGGAATGTTATTGTCTTTTAAATAATCTGTAGAACTTTCCCATTGTTCTCGGAATTCTGCTGAAGTTTAAAAATGCTTTGGAACTCTCCCGTTGTTCTCGGAATGTAATATTTTTTTTAAATAAGTCTGTAGAACTTTCCCATTGTTCTCGGAATTCTGATTAAGTTTAAAAATGCTTTGGTACTCTCCCATTGTTCTCGGAATTCTGCTGAAGTTTAAAAATGCTTTGGAACTCTTCCATTATTCTCGGAATACTGCTGAAGTTTAAAAGTGCTTTGGAACTCTGTCATTGTTCTGGGAATTCTGATGAAGTGTAAAAATGCTTTGGAACTCTCCCCTAGTTCTCGGAATGTTATTGTTTTTTTTTTAAATATTCTGTAGAACTTTCCCATTGTTCTCAGAATTCTGCTGAAGTTTAAAAATGCTTTGGAACTCTCCCATTGTTCTCGGAATTCTGCTGAGGTTTTAAACTTGCTTTTTTAACTCTCCCATTGTTCTCGGAATTCTGATGAAGTTTAAATATGCTTTGGAACTCTCCCAATGTTCTTGGAATTCTGATGAAGTGTAAAAATGCTTTGGAACTCTCCCATAGATCTCAGAATGTTATTGCTTTTTTTTTAAAAGTCTGTAGAACTTTCCCATTGTTCTCGGAATTCTGCTGAAGTTTAAAAATGCTTTGGAACTCTCCCATTGTTCTTGGAATTCAACTGAAGTTTAAAAATGCTTTGAAACTCTCCCATTGTTCTTGGAATTCAGCTGAAGTTTAAAAATGCTTTGTAACTCTCCCATTGTTCTCGGAATTCTGCTGAAGTTTAAAAATGCTTTGGAACTCTACTATTGTTCTCGTAATTCGGATGAAGTGTAAAAATGCTTTGTGGCTCTCCCATTATTCTAGGAATACTGCTGAAGTTTAAAAATGCTTTGGAACTATCCCTTTGTTCTCAGAATGTTATTGTTTTTTTAAATAAGTCTGTAGAACTATCCCATTGTTCTCCGAATTCTGCCTAAGTTTAAAAATGCTTTGGAACTCACCCATTGTGCTCAGAATTCTACAGAAGTTTAAAATTGCTTTGGAACTCTCCCATTTTTATGGGAATTCTGCTGAAGTTTAAAAATGATTTGTAACTCTCCCATTGTTCTTGGAATTCAGCTGAAGTTTAAAAATGCTTTGAAACTCTCCCATTGTTCTCGGAATTCAGCTGAAGTTTTAAAAATGCTTTTGAACTCTCCAATTGTTCTCGGAATTCTGTTGAAGTTTAAAAATGCTTTGAAACTCTCCTATTGTTCTCGTAATTAAGCTGAAGTGTAAAAATGCTTTGCACCTCTCCCATTGTTCTCGGATTTCTTCTGAAGTTTTAAAATGCTTTGGAACTCTCCCATTGTTCTCGGAACTCTACTGAAGTTTATAATAGCTTTGGAACTCTCCCATTGTTCTTGGAATTCTACTGAAGTTTAAAAATGCTTTGTAACTCTCCCATTGTTCTCGGAATTCTGTTGATGTTTTAAAAATGCTTTGGAACTCTTCCATTGTTCTCGGAATTCTGCTGAAGTTTAAAAATGCTTTGGATCTCTCCTATTGTTCTCGGAATTCGGCTGAAGTGTAAAAATGCTTTGTAGCTCTCCCATTGTTCTCGGAATTCTGCTGAAGTTTAAAAATGCTTTGGAATTCTCCCATTGTTCTCGGAATTCTTCTGAAGTTTAAAAATGCTTTGGAACTCTCCCATTGTTCTTGGAATTCAACTGAAGTTTAAAAATGCTTTGAAACTCTCCCATTGTTCTTGGAATTCAGCTGAAGTTTAAAAATGCTTTGTAACTCTCCCATTGTTCTCGGAATTCTGCTGAAGTTTAAAAATGCTTTGGAACTCTACTATTGTTCTCGTAATTCGGATGAAGTGTAAAAATGCTTTGTGGCTCTCCCATTATTCTAGGAATACTGCTGAAGTTTAAAAATGCTTTGGAACTATCCCTTTGTTCTCAGAATGTTATTGTTTTTTTAAATAAGTCTGTAGAACTATCCCATTGTTCTCCGAATTCTGCCTAAGTTTAAAAATGCTTTGGAACTCACCCATTGTGCTCAGAATTCTACAGAAGTTTAAAATTGCTTTGGAACTCTCACATTTTTATGGGAATTCTGCTGAAGTTTAAAAATGATTTGTAACTCTCCCATTGTTCTTGGAATTCAGCTAAAGTTTAAAAATGCTTTGAAACTCTCCCATTGTTCTCGGAATTCAGCTGAAGTTTTAAAAATGCTTTTGAACTCTCCAATTGTTCTCGGAATTCTGTTGAAGTTTAAAAATGCTTTGAAACTCTCCTATTGTTCTCGTAATTAAGCTGAAGTGTAAAAATGCTTTGCACCTCTCCCATTGTTCTCGGATTTCTTCTGAAGTTTAAAAATGCTTTGGAACTCTCCCATTGTTCTTGGAACTCTACTGAAGTTTATAATAGCTTTGGAACTCTCCCATTGTTCTTGGAATTCTACTGAAGTTTAAAAATGCTTTGTAACTCTCCCATTGTTCTCGGAATTCTGCTGATGTTTTAAAAATGCTTTGGAACTCTTCCATTGTTCTCGGAATTCTGCTGAAGATTAAAAATGCTTTGGAACTCTCCTATTGTTCTCGAAATGTTATTGTTGTTATAAATAAGTTTGTAGAACTTTTCCATTGTTCTCGGATTTCTGATGACGTATAAAAATGTTTTGGAACTCTCCCATTGTTCTCGGAATTCTGCTGAAGTTTAAAAATGCTTTGAAACTCTCCAATTGTTCTCGTAATTAAGCTGAAGTGTAAAAATGCTTTGTAGCTCTCCCATTGATCTCGGAATTCTGCTGAAGTTTAAAAATGCTTTTAAACACTCCCATTGTTCTCAGTATTCTACTGAAGTTTATAATTGCTTTGAAACTCTCCCATTGTACTTGGAATTCTACTGAAGTTTAAAAATGCTTTGTAACTCTACCATTGTCCTTGGAATTCAGCTGAAGATTAAAAATGCTTTGAAACTCTCCCATTGTTCTCGGAATTCTGCTGACATTTTAAAAATGCTTTGGAACTCTCCCATTGTTCTCAGAATTCTGCTGAAGATTAAAAATGCTTTGGAACTCTCCTATTGTTCTCGTAATTCAGAAGCAGTGTAAAAATACTTTGAGGCTCTCCCATTGTTCTCGGAATTCTGCTGAAGTTTAGAAATGCTTTGAAACTCTCCTATTGTTCTCATAATTAAGCTGAAGTGTAAAAATGCTTTGTAGCTCTCCCATTGTTCTCGGAATTCTGCTGAAGTTTAAAAATGCTTTGGAACTCTCCCATTGTTCTCGGATTTCTACTGAAGTTTAAAAATGCTTTGGAACTCTACCATTGTTCTTGGAATTCAGCTGAAGATTAAAAATGCTTTGAAACTCTCCCATTGTTCCCGGAATTCTGCTGACGTTTGAAAAATGCTTTGGAACTCTCTCATTGTTCTCGGAATTCTGCTGAAGATAAAAAATGCTTTGGAACTCTCCTATTGTTCTCGTAATTCGGCTGAAGTTTAAAAATGCTTTGGAACATTCCCCTTGTTCTTGGAATGTTATTGTTTTTTTAAATAAGTCTGTAGAACTTTCCCCTTGTTCTCGGAATTCTGCTGAAGTTTAAAAATGCTTTGGAACTGTCCCATTGTTCTTGGAATGTTATTGTTTTTATAAATAAGTCTGTAGAACTTTTCCATTGTTCTCGGATTTCTGATGAAGTTTAAAAATGTTTTGGAACTCTCCCATTGTTCTCGGAATTCTGCTGAAGTTTAAAAATGCTTAGGAACATTCCCCTTGTTCTTGGAATGTTATTGTTTTTTTAAATAAGTCTGTAGAACTTTCCCCTTGATCTCGGAATTCTGCTGAAGTTTAAAAATGCTTTGGAACTATCCCATTGTTCTCGGAATTCTGCTGAAGCTTAAAAATCCTTTGGAACTCTCCTTTTGTTCTCGGAATTCTGCTGAAGTTTAAAAATGCTTTGGAACTCTCCCATTGTTATCGGATTTCTGAAGAAGCGTAAAAATGCTTTGGAACTCTCCCATATTTCTCGGAATTGCGAGGCAAACACCGACAGGACGGTACTACAAATAGAGGTGACCCGGAGCCTCATTAATTACACGCTTAATCTTGGTTGTGTAGACGTACACAACCTTCACAGGTGAGTGTACTGGCATTTTTTAAATTAAGCAAATAGCCCTGTGAGTCTACACATGCGCACTTTCTTTTCTTTTCACATATTTCTCGGAATGTTATTGTTTTTTTAAAAATGTCTGTAGAACTTTCCCATTTTTCTCGGTATTCAGTTGAAGTATAAAAATACTTGGAACTCTCCCATTGTTCTCGGAATGTTATTGTTTCTTTAAATAAGCCTGTAGAACTTTCACATTGTTCTCAGAATTCTACTGAAGTTTAAAAATGCTTTGGAACTCTCCCATGTTTTGCAACATTCCCATTGTTCTCGGAATGTTACTATTTTTTAAATAATCTGTAGAACTTTCCCATTGTTCTCGGAATTCTGCTGAAGTTTAAAAATGCTTTGAAACTCTCCCATTGCTCTCGGAATGTTATAGTTTTTTTAAATAAGTCTGTAGAACTTTCCCATTGTTCTCGGAATTCTGATAAAGTTTAAAAATGCTTTGGTACTCTCCCATTGTTCTCGGAATTCTGCTGAAGTTTAAAAATGCTTTGGAACTCTCCCATTATTCTCGGAATACTGCTGAAGTTTAAAAATGCTTTAGAGCTCTCCCATTGTTCTCGGAATTCTGCTGAAGTTTAAAAATGCTGTTGAACTTTCCCAATGTTTTTGGAATGTTATTGTTTTTAAAATAATCTGTAGAACTTTCCAATGTTCTCGGAATTCTGCTGAAGTTTAAAAATGCTTTGGAACTCTTCCATTGTTTTCGGAATGTTATAGTTTTTTTTAAACACGTCTGTAGAACTTTCCCATTGTTCTTCGAATTCTGATAAAGTTTAAAAATGCTTTGGAACTCTCAACTTGTTCTCGGAATGTTATTTTTTTTTTAAATAAGTCTTCAGAACTTTCCCATTGTTCTCGGTATTCTGCTGAAGTTTAAAAATTCTTTGGAACTATCCCATTTTTCTCGGAATTCTGGTGAAGTTTAGGAAAGCTTAGGAGCTCTCCTATTGTTCTCGGAATTCTGCTGAAGCTTAAAAATGCTTTGGAACTCTCCTATTGTTCTCGTAATTCGGCTGAAGTGTAAAAATGCTTTGTAGCACTCCCATTGCTCTAGGAATTCTGCTGAAGTTTAAAAATGCTTTGGAACTGTCTCATTGTTCTCGGAGTGTTATTGTTTTTATAAATAAGTCTGTAGAACTTTTCCATTGTTCTCGGATATCTGATGAAGTTTAAAAATGTTTTGGAACTCTCCCATTGTTCTCGGAATTCTGCTGAAGTCTAAAAATGCTTTGGAACTTTCCCCTTGTTCTTGGAATGTTATTGTTTTTTTAAAATAAGTCTGTAGAACTACCTCCTTGTTCTCGGAATTCTGCTGAAGTTTAAAAATGCTTTGGAACTCTCCTTTTGTTCTCGGAATTCTGTTGAAGTTTAAAAATGCTTTGGAACTCTCCCATTGTTCTCGGATATCTGAAGAAGTGTAAAAATGCTTTGGAACTCTCCCATATTTCTCAGAATAATATTGTTTTTTTTTAAAAAGTCTGTAGAACTTTCCCATTTTTCTCGGTATTCTGTTGAAGTATAAAAATACTTGGAATTCTCCCATTGCTCTCGGAATGTTATTGTTTTTTTAAGTAAGCCTGTAGAACTTCCCATTGTTCTCAGAATTCTGCTGAAGTTTAAAAATGCTTTGGAACTCTCCCATTGTTTTTGGAATTCTACTGAAATTTAAAAATGCTTGGAACTTTCCCATTGTTCTCGGAATGTTATTGTCTTTTAAATAATCTGTAGAACTTTCCCATTGTTCTCGGAATTCTGCTGAAGTTTAAAAATGCTTTGGAACTCTCCCGTTGTTCTCGGAAAGTAATATTTTTTTTAAATAAGTCTGTAGAACTTTCCCATTGTTCTCGGAATTCTGATTAAGTTTAAAAATGCTTTGGTACTCTCCCATTGTTCTCGGAATTCTGCTGAAGTTTAAAAATGCTTTGGAACTCTTCCATTATTCTCGGAATACTGCTGAAGTTTAAAAGTGCTTTGGAACTCTGTCATTGTTCTGGGAATTCTGATGAAGTGTAAAAATGCTTTGGAACTCTCCCCTAGTTCTCGGAATGTTATTGTTTTTTTTTTAAATATTCTGTAGAACTTTCCCATTGTTCTCAGAATTCTGCTGAAGTTTAAAAATGCTTTGGAACTCTCCCATTGTTCTCGGAATTCTGCTGAGGTTTTAAACATGCTTTTTTAACTCTCCCATTGTTCTCGGAATTCTGATGAAGTTTAAATATGCTTTGGAACTCTCCCAATGTTCTTGGAATTCTGATGAAGTGTAAAAATGCTTTGGAACTCTCCCATAGATCTCAGAATGTTATTGCTTTTTTTTTAAAAGTCTGTAGAACTTTCCCATTGTTCTCGGAATTCTGCTGAAGTTTAAAAATGCTTTGGAACTCTGCCATTATTCTCGGAATACTGCTGAAGTTTAAAAATGCTTTGGAACTCACCCATTGTTCTCAGAATTCTGCTGAAGTTTAAAAATGCTTTGAAACTTTCCCATTGTTCTCAGAATGTTATTGTTTTTAAAATAATCTGTAGAATTTTCCAATGTTCTCGGAATTCTGCTGAAGTTTAAAAATGCTTTGGAACCCTCCCATTGTTTTCTAAATGTTATAGTTTTTTTTAAACACGTCTGTAGAACTTTCCCATTGTTCTCGGAATTCTGCTGAATTTTAAAAATGCTTTGGAACTCTCCCGTTGTTCTCGGAATGTAATATTTTTTTTAAAATAAGTCTGTAGAACTTTCTCATTTTTCTCGGAATTCTGATGAAGTTTAAAAATGCTTTGGTACTCTCCCATTGTTCTCGGAATTCTGCTGAAGTTTAAAAATGCTTTGGAACTCTCCCTTTATTCTCGGAATATTGCTGAAGTTCGAAAGTGCTTTGGAACTCTCTCATTGTTCTGGGAAATCTGATGAAGTGTAAAAATGCTTTGGAACTCTCCCATAGTTCTCGGAATGTTATTGTTTTTTTTTAAATATTCTGTAGAACTTTCCCATTGTTCTCGGAATTCTGCTGAAGTTAAAAATGCTTTGGAACTCTCCCATTGTTCTCGGAATTCTGCTGAGGTTTTAAACTTGCTTTTTTAACTCTCCCATTGTTCTCGGAATTCTGCTGAATTTTAAATATGCTTTGGAACTCTCCCATTGTTCTTGGAATGCTGATGATGTGTAAAAATGCTTTGGAACTCTCCCATAGATCTCAGAATGTTATTGCTTTTTTTAAAAAGTCTGTAGAACTTTTCCATTGTTCTCGGAATTCTGCTGAAGTTTAAAAATGCTTTGGAACTCTCCCATTATTCTCGGAATACAGCTGAAGTTTAAAAATGCTTTGGAACTCTCCCATTGTTCTCGGAATTCTGCTGAAATTTAAAAATGCTTTGGAACTTTCCCATTGTTCTCGGAATGTTATTGTTTTTAAAATAATCTGTAGAACTTTCCAATGCTCTCGGTATTCTGCTGAAGTTTAAAAATGCTTTGGAACTCTCCCATTGTTTTCTAAATGCTATAGTTTTTTTTAAACACGTCTGTAGAACTTTCCCATTGTTCTCAGAATTCTGTTGAAGTTTAAAAATGTTTTGGAACTTTCCCATTGTTCTCGGAATTCTACTGAAGTTTAGAAAAGCTTTGGAGCTCTCCTATTTTTCTCGGAATTCTGCGGAAGCTTAAAAATGCTTTGGAACTCTCCTATTGTTCTCGTAATTTGGCTGAAGTGTAAAAATGCTTTGTAGCACTCGCATTGTTCTAGGAATTCTGCTGAAGTTTAAAAATGCTTTGGAACTGTCCCATTGCTCTCGGAATGTTATTGTTTTATAAATAAGTCTGTATAACTTTTCAATTGTTCTCGGATTTCTGAAGAAGTGTAAAAATACTTTGGAACTCTCCCATATTTCTCGGAATGTTATTGTTTTTTTTAAAAAAAGCCTGTAGAACATTACCATTTTTCTCGGTATTCTGTTGAAGTATAAAAATACATGGAACTCTCCCATTGCTCTCGGAATGTTATTGTTTTTTTAAATAAGCCTGTAGAACTTTCCCATTGTTCTCAGAATTCTACTGAAGTTTAAAAATGCTTTGGAACTCTCCCATTGTTTTCGGAATTGTGCTAAAGTTTAAAAATGCTTTGGAACTTTCCCATTGTTCTCGAAATGTTATTGTTTTTTAAATAATCTGTAGAGCTTTCCCATTGTTCTCGGAATTCTGCTGAAGTTTAAAAATGCTTTGGAACTCTCCCGTTGTTCTCGGAATGTTACAGTTTTTTTTAAATAAGTCTGTAGAACTTTCCCATTGTTCTCGGAATTCTGATGAAGTTTAAAAATGCTTTGGTACTCTCCCATTGTTCTCGGAATTTTGCTGAAGTTTAAAAATGCTTTGGAACTCTCCCATTATTCTCGGTATATTGCTGAATTTTTAAAATGCTTTGGAACTCTCTCATTGTTCAGGGAATTCTGATGAAGTGTAAAAATGCTTTGGAACTCTCCCATAGTTCTCGGAATGTTATTGTTTTTATTTAAATACTCTGTAGAAATTTCTCATTGATCTCGGAATTCTGCTGAAGTTTAAAAATGCTTTCGAACTCTCCCATTGTTCTCGGAATTCTGCTGAGGTTTTAAAATTGCTTTTTTAACTCTCCCATTGTTCTCGGAATTCTGCTGAAGTTTAAATATGCTTTGGAACTCTCCCATTGTACTTGGAATTCTGATGAAGTGTAAAAATGCTTTGGAACTCTCCCATAGATCTCAGAATGTTATTGCTTTTTTAAAAAAAGTCTGTAGAACTTTCCCATTGTTCTCGGAATTCTGCTGAAGTTTAAAAATGCTTAGGAACTCTCACCTTGTTCTCGGAATGTTATTGTTTTTTTAGATAAGTCTGTAGAACTATCCCATTGTTCTCGGAATCCTGCAGAAGTTTAAAAATGCTTTGGAACTCTCCCCTTGTTCTCGGAATGTTATTGTTTTTTTTAAAATAAGTCTGTAGAACTATCCCATTGTTCTCGGAATTCTGCTGAAGTTTCAAAATGCTTTGGAACTCTTCCCTTGTTCTCAGAATTTTATTATTTAAATAAGTCTGCAGAACTATCCCAGTGTTCTCAGAATTCTGCTGAAGTTTAAAAATGCTTTGGAACTCTCCCCTTGTTCTTGGAATGTTAATGTTTTTTTAAATAAATCTGTAGAGCTTTCCCATTGTTCTCAGAATTCTGCTGAAGTTTAAAAATGTTTTGGAACTCTCCCATTGTTCTCGGAATTTAGATGAAGTTTTAAAATGCTCTGGAACTCTCCCATTTTTCTCGGAATTCTGCTGAAGTTTAAAAATGCTATGGAGCTCTCCCATTGTCCTCGGAATTCTGCTGAAGTTTAAAAATGCTTCGGCGCTTTCCCCTTGTTCTCAGAATGTTATTGTTTTTTTAAATAAGCCTGCAGAACTATCCCAGTGTTCTCCGAATTCTGCCTAAGTTTAAAAATGCTTTGGAACTCTCCCATTGTTCTCGGAATTCTGATGAAGTTTTAAAATTGCTTTGGAACTCTCCCAATGTTCTCGGAATTCTGCTGAAGTTTAAAATTCCTTTGGAACTCTCCTATTGTTCTCTTAATTCGGCTGAAGTGTAAAGATGCTTTGAAGCTCTCCCTTTGTTCTAGGAATTCTGCTTAAGTTTAAAAATGCTTTGGAAATCTCCCTTTGTTCTTGGAATGTTAATTTTTCTTTTAAATAAGTCTGTAGAACTTTCCCATTGTTCTCGGAATTCTTCTGAAGTTTAAAAATGTTTTGGCACTCTCTCATTGTTCTCGGAATTCTTCTGAAGATTAAAAATGATTTGGTACACTCCTATTGTTCTCGGAACTCTGCTTAAGTTTAAAAATGCTTTGGAACTCTCCCACTATTCTCAGAATTCTGATGAAATGTATAAATGCTTTGGAATTCTTCGATATGTCTTGGAATGTTATTGTTTTTTTAAAAAAAGTCTGTAGAACATTCCCATTTTTCTCGGTATTCTGTTGAAGTATAAAAATACTTGGAACTCTCCCATTGTTCTCGGAATGTTATTGTTTTTTAAATAAGCCTGTAAAACTTTCCCCTTGTTCTCAGAATTCTGCTGAAGTTTAAAAATGCTTTGGAACTCTCCCATTGTTCTCGGAATTCTGCTGAAGTTTTAAAAATGCTTTGGAACTCTCCCAATGTTCACGGAATTCTGCTGAAGTTTAAAATTCCTTTGGAACTCTCCTATTGTTCTCTTAATTCGGCTGAAGTGTAAAGATGCTTTGAAGCTCTCCCATTGTTCTAGGAATTCTGCTTAAGTTTAAAAATGCTTTGGAAATCTCTCTTTGTTCTCGGAATGTTATTTTTTTTTTAAATAAGTCTGTAGAACTTTCCCAATGTTCTCGGAATTCTTCTGAAGTTTAAAAATGTTTTGGCACTCTCTCCTTGTTCTCGGAATTCTTCTGAAGATTAAAAATGATTTGGTACACTCCTATAGTTCTCGGAACTCTGCTTAAGTTTAAAAATGCTTTGGAACTCTCCCACTATTCTCATAATTCAGATGAAATGTATGAATGCTTTGGAATTCTCCCATATATCTTGGAATGTTATTGTTTTTTTCAAAAAAGTCTGTAGAACTTTCCCATTTTTCTCGGTATTCTGTTGAAGTATAAAAATACTTGGAACTCTCCCATTGTTCTCGGAATGTTATTGTTTTTTTAAATAAGCCTGTAAAACTTTCCCCTTGTTCTCAGAATTCTGCTGAAGTTTAAAAATGCTTTGGAACTCTCCCATTATTCTCGGAATTCTGCTGAAGTTTAAAAATGCTTTGGAACTTTCCCATTGTTCTCGGAATGTTATAGTTTTTTTTAAATAAGTCTGTAGAACTTTCCCATTGTTCTCGGAATTCTGATGAAGTTTAAAAATGTTTTGGTACTCTCCCATTGTTCTCGGAATTTTGCTGAAGTTTAAAAATGCTTTGGAACTCTCCCATTATTCTCGGAATACTGCTGAATTTTTAAAATGCTTTGGAACTCTCTCATTGTTCAGGGAATTCTGATGAAGTGTAAAAATGCTTTGGAACTCTCCCATAGTTCTCGGAATGTTATTTTTTTTTTTAAATAGTCTGTAGAACTTTCCCATTGATCTCGGAATTCTGCTGAGGTTTTAAAATTGCTTTTTTAACTCTCCCATTGTTCTCGGAATTCTGCTGAAGTTTAAATATGCTTTGGAACTCTCCCATTGTACTTGGAATTCTGATGAAGTGTAAAAATGCTTTGGAACACTCCCATAGATCTCAGAATGTTATTGCTTTTTAAAAAAAAGTCTGTAGAACTTTCCCATTATTCTCGAAATTCTGCTGAAGTTTAAAAATGCTTAGGAACTCTCCCCTTGTTCTCGGAATGTTATTGTTTTTTTAAATAAGTCTGTATAACTATCCCATTGTACTCAGAATCCTGCAGAAGTTTAAAAATGCTTTGGAACTCTCCCCTTGTTCGCGGAATGTTATTGTTTTTTTTAAATAAGTCTGTAGAACTATCCCATTGTTCTCAGAATTCAGCTGAAGTTTAAAAATGCTTTGGAACTTTCCACTGGCTCTTGGAATGTTTTTGTTTTTTTAACTAAGACTGTAGAGCACTCCCATTGTTCTCGTAATTCTGCTGAAGTTTGAAAATGCTTTGGAACTCTCCCCTTGTTCTCAGAATTTTATTATTTAAATAAGTCTGTAGAACTATCCCAGTGTTCTCAAAATTCTGCTGAAGTTTAAAAATGCTTTGGAACTGTCCCCTGGTTCTTGGAATGTTAATGTTTTTTTAAATAAGTCTGTAGAGCTTTCCCATTGTTCTCAGAATTCTGCTGAAGTTTATAAACGTTTTGGAACTCTCCCATTGTTCTCGGAATTTAGATGAAGTTTTAAAATGCTCTGGAACTCTCCCTTTTTTCTCGGAATTCTGCTGAAGTTTAAAAATGCTATGGAGCTCTCCCATTGTCCTCGGAATTCTGCTGAAGTTTAAAAATGCTTTGGCGCTTTGCCCTTGTTCTCAGAATGTTATTGTTTTTTAAAATAAGTCTGCAGAACTATCCCATTGTTCTCGGAATTCTGACTAAGTTTAAAAATGCTTTGGAACTCTCCCATTGTTCTCGGAATTCTACTGAAGTTTTAAAATTGCTTTGGAACTCTCCCATTGTTCTTGGAATTCTACTGAAGTTTAAAAATGCTTTGTAACTCTCCTATTGTTCTTGGAATTCTGCTGAAGCTTAAAAATGCTTTGAAATTCTCCCATTGTTCTTGGAATTCAACTGAAGTTTAAAAATGCTTTGTAACTCTCCCATTGTTCTCGGAATTCTGCTGAAGTTTAAAAATGCTTTGGAACTCTACTATTGTTCTCGTAATTCGGATGAAGTGTAAAAATGCTTTGTGGCTCTCCCATTATTCTAGGAATACTGCTGAAGTTTAAAAATGCTTTGGAAATCTCCCTTTGTTCTCGGAATGTTATTTTTTTTTTAAATAAGTCTGTAGAATTTTCCCAATGTTCTCGGAATTCTTCTGAAGTTTAAAAATGTTTTGGCACTCTCTCCTTGTTCTCGGAATTCTTCTGAAGATTAAAAATGATTTGGTACACTCCTATAGTTCTCGGAACTCTGCTTAAGTTTAAAAATGCTTTGGAACGCTCCCACTATTCTCAGAATTCTGATGAAATGTATAAATGCTTTGGAATTCTCCCATATATCTTGGAATGTTATTGTTTTTTTCAAAAAAGTCTGTAGAACTTTCCCATTTTTCTCGGTATACTGTTGAAGTATAAAAATACTTGGAACTCTCCCATTGTTCTCGAAATGTTACTGTTTTTTTAAATAAGCCTGTAAAACTTTCCCCTTGTTCTCAGAATTCTGCTGAAGTTTAAAAATGCTTTGGAACTCTCCCATTGTTCTCGGAATTCTGCTGAAGTTTAAAAATGCTTTGGAACTTTCCCATTGTTCTCGGAACGTTATAGTTTTTTTAAATAAGCCTGTAAAACTTTCCCATTGTTCTCAGAATTCTGCTGAAGTGTAAAAATGCTTTGGAACTCTCCCATTGTTCTCAGAATTCTGCTGAAGTTTAAAAATGCTTTGGAACTTTCTCATTGTTCTCGGAATGTTATTGTTTTTTAAATAATCTGTAGAACTTTCCCATTGTTCTCAGAATTCTGCTGAAGTTTAAACATGCGATGGAACTCTCCCATTGTTCTCGGAATGTTATACTTTTTTTTTAAATAAGTTTGTAGAACTTTCCCATTGTTCTCGGAATTCTGATGAAGTTTAAAAATGCTTTGGAACTCTTCTAATGTTCTCGGAATTCTGCTGAAGTTTAAAAATGCTTTGGAACTCTCCCATTGATCTCGGAATGTTATTGTTTTTTTAAATAAGCCTGTAGTACTTTCCCATTCAACTCGGAATTCTGCTGAAGTGTAAAAATGTTTTGGAACTCTACCATTGTTCTCGGAATTCTGCTGAAGTTTAAAAATGCTTTGGAACTCTGCCATTGCTCTCGGAATTCTGCTGAAGTTTAAAAATGCTTTGGAACTCTCCCATTGTTCTCGGAATTCTGCTTAAGTTTTAAAATTGCTTCAGAACTCTCCCATTGTTCTCGGAATTCTGCTTAAGGTTTAAAAATGCTTTGTAACTCTCCCATGGTTCTTGGACTTCTGCTGAAGTTTAAAAATGCTTTGAAACTCTCCCATTGTTCTCGGAAATCTGCTGAAGTTTTAAAAATGCTTTGTATCTCTCCCATTGTTCTTGGAATTCTGCTGAAGTTTAAAAATGGTTCGGAACTCTCCTATTGTTCTCGGAATTTTGCTGAAGTGTTAAAATGCTTTGTGGCTCTCCCATTGTTCTCGGAAATCTGCTGAAGTTTAAAAATGCTTTGGAACACTCCCATTGTTCTCGGAATTCTGGTGAAGTTTAAAAATGCTTTGGAACTCTTCCATTGCTGTCGGAATTCTGCTGAAGTTTAAAAATGTTTTGGCACTCTCTCATTGTTCTCGGAATTCTTCTGAAGATTAAAAATGCTTTGGAACTCTCCCATTCTTCTCCGAATTTTGCTGTGGGTTTTAAATGCTTTGGAACTCTCCCATTGTTCTCAGAATTCTGCTGTAGATTAAAAATGCTTTGGAACTCTCCCATTGTTCTCGGAATTCTGCTGAAGTTTAAAAATGCTTTGGAACTCTCCCATTGTTCTCGGAATTCGGCTATAGTTTAAAAATGCTTTGGAACTTTCCCATTGTACTCGGAATACTGCTGAAGTTTAAAAATGCTTTGGAAATGTGTCATTGTTCACGCAATTCTGATGAAGTGTAAAAGTGCATTGGAACTCTCCCATATTTCTCGGAATGTTATTGTTTTTCTAAAAAGTCTGTAGAATATTCCCATTTTTCTCGGAATTCTGCTGAAGTTTAAAAATGCTTTGGAACACTCCCATTGTTCTCGGAATTCTGCTGAAGTTTTAAAATTGCTTTTTTAAGTCTCCCATTGTTCTAGGAATTCTGCTGAAGTTTAAAAATGCTTTGGAACTCTCCCATCGTTCTTGGAATTCTGATGAAGTGTAAAAATGCTTTGGAACTCTACCATTGATCTCGGAATGTTATTGTTTTTTTTCAAAAGTCTGTAGAACTTTCCCATTGTTCTCAGAATTCCGCTGAAGTTTTAAAATTCTTTGGAACTCTCCCCTTGTTCTCGGAATGAGATTGTTTTTTTAAATAAGTCTGTAGAACTTTCTTATTGTTCTCGGAATTTTGCTGAAGTTTAAAAATGCTTTGGAACTCTCCCCTTGTTCTCGGAATGTTATTGTTTTTTTTAAATAAGTCTGTATAACTATCCCATTGTTAACGGAATTCAGCTGAAGTTTAAAAATGGTATGGAATTTTCCCCTGGTTCTTGGAATGTTATTGCTTTTTTAAATAAGTCTATAGAACTTTCACATTGCCCTCGGAATCTGCTAAGGTATAAAAAAGCTTTGTAACTCTTTCATTGTTCTTTGAATGTTATTGTTTTTTTTAATAAGTCTGTAGAACTATCCCATTGTTCTTGGAATTCTGCTGAAGTTTTAAAATGCTTTGGAACTCTCCTATTGTTCTCGTAATTCGGCTGAAGTATAAAAATGCTTTGTAGATCTCCCATTGTTCTCGGAATTCTGCTGAAGTTTAAAAATGCTTTGGAACTCTCCCATTGTTCTCGGAATTCTACTGAAGTTTATAATTGCTTTGGAACTCTCCCATTGTTCTTGGAATTCTACTGAAGTTTAAAAATGCTTTGTAACTCTCCCATTGTTCTTGGAATTCAGCTGAAGTTTAAAAATGCTTTGAAACTCTCCCATTGTTCTCGGAATTCTGCTAACGTTTTAAAAATGCTTTGGAACTCCCCCATTGTTCTTGGAATTCTGCTGAAGATGAAAAATGCTTTGGAACTCTAGTATTGTTCTCGTAATTCGGCTGAAGTGTAAAAATGCTTTGTAGCTCTCCCATTGTTCTAGGAATTCTGCTGAAGCTTAAAAATGCTTGGGAACTGTCCCATTGTTCTTGGAATGTTATTGTTTTTTTAAATAAGTCTGCAGAACTATCCCATTGTTTTCGGAATTCTGCCTAAGTTTAAAAATGCTTTGGAACTCTCCCATTGTTCTCGGAATTCTACTGAAGTTTTAAAATTGCTTTGGAACTCTCGCATTGTTCTTGGAATTCTACTGAAGTTAAAAAATGCTTTGTTACTCGTCTTTTGT
This sequence comes from Phyllobates terribilis, assembly GCF_046119375.1. NCBI lineage: Eukaryota > Metazoa > Chordata > Amphibia > Anura > Dendrobatidae > Phyllobates > Phyllobates terribilis. The sequence goes on along the minus strand of NW_027362762.1, from coordinate 118,626,655 downwards.
TCTTGGAATTCTGCTGAAGCTGAAAATTGCTTTGAAACTCTCCCATTGTTCTCGGAATTCTGCTGAAGTTTTAAAAATGCTTTGGAACTCTCACAATGTTCTCGGAATTCTGCTGAAGTTTAAAATTCCTTTGCACCTCTCCTATTGTTCTCTTAATTCGGCTGAAGTGTAAAGATGCTTTGAAGCTCTCCCATTGTTCTCGGAATTCTGCTTAAGTTTAAAAATGCTTTGGAAATCTCCGTTTGTTCTCGGAATGTTATTTTTTTTTAAATAATTCTGTAGAACTTTCCCATTGTTCTCGGAATTCTTCTGAAGTTTAAAAATGTTTTGGCACTCTCTCATTGTTCTCGGAATTCTTCTGAAGATTAAAAATGATTTGGTACACTCCTATTGTTCTCAGAACTCTGCTTAAGTTTAAAAATTCTTTGGAACTCTCCCATAGATCTCAGAATGTTATTGCTTTTTTAAAAAAGTCTGTAGAACTTTCCCATTGTTCTCGGAATTCTGCTGAAGTTTAAAAATGCTTAGGAACTCTCCCCTTGTTCTCGGAATGTTATTGTTTTTTTAAATAAGTCTGTAGAACTATCCCATTGTTCTCGGAATCCTGCAGAAGTTTAAAAATGCTTTGAAACTCTCCCCTTGTTCTCGGAATGTTATTGGTTTTTTTTAAATAAGTCTGTAGAACTATCCCATTGTTCTCGGAATTCAGCTGAAGTTTAAAAATGCTTTGGAACTTTCCCCTGGCTCTTGGAATGTTTTTGTTTTTTTAAAAAAGACTGTAGAGCTCTCCCATTGTTCTTGGAATTCTGCTGAAGTTTCAAAGTGCTTTGGAACTCTCCCCTTGTTCTCAGAACTTTATTATTTAAATAAGTCTGTAGAACTATCCCAGTGTTCTCAGAATTCTGCTGAAGTTTAAAAATGCTTTGGAACTCTCCCCATGTTCTTGGAATGTTAGTGTTTTTTAAATAAGTCTGTAGAGCTTTCCCATTGTTCTCAGAATTCTGCTGAAGTTTTAAAATGCTCTGGAACTCTCCCATTGTTCTCGGAATTCTGCTGAAGTTTAAAAATGCTATGGAGCTCTCCCATTGTCCTCAGAATTCTGCTGAAGTTTTAAAATGCTTTGGAGCTTTCCCCTTGTTCTCAGAATGTTATTGTTTTTTTAAATAAGTCTGCAGAACTATCCCATTGTTCTCGGAATTCTGCCTAAGTTTAAAAATGCTTTGGAACTCTCCCAATGTTCTCGGAATTCTACTGAAGTTTTAAAATTGCTTTGGAACTCTCCCATTGTTCTTGGAATTCTCCTGAAGTTTAAAAATGCTTTGTAACTCTCCTACTGTTCTTGGAATTCTGCTGAAGCTTAAAATTGCTTTGAAACTCTCCCATTGTTCTCGGAATTCTGCTGAAGTTTTAAAAATGCTTTGGAACTCTCTCAATGTTCTCGGAATTCTGCTGAAGTTTAAAATTCCTTTGGAACTCTCCTATTGTTCTCTTAATTCAGCTGAAGTGTAAAGATGCTTTGAAGCTCTCCCATTGTTCTAGGAATTCTGCTTAAGTTTAAAAATGCTTTGGAAATCTCACTTTGTTCTCGAATGTTATTTTTTTTTAAATAAGTCTGTAGAACTTTCCCATTGTTCGCGGAATTCTTCTGAAGTTTAAAAATGTTTTGGCACTCTCTCATTGTTCTCGGAATTCTTCTTAAGATTAAAAATGATTTGGTACACTCCTATTGTTCTTGGAACTCTGCTTAAGTTTAAAAATGCTTTGGAACTCTCCCACTATTCTCAGAATTCTGATGAAATGTATAAATGCTTTGGAATTCTCCCATATATCTTGGAATGTTATTGTTTTTTTTAAAAATGTCTGTAGAACTTTCCCATTTTTCTCGGTATTCTGTTGAAGTATAAAAATACTTGGAACTATCCCATTGTTCTCGGAATGTTATTGTTTTTTTTAAATAAGCCTGTAAAACTTTCCCCTTGTTCTCAGAATTCTGCTGAAGTTTAAAAATGCTTTGGAACTAGTGTTGAGCCACCCCCGTAGTGTTCAAGTTCGGTTCGATTCGTCGAACACCCGTGTGTTCGCCAAACTGTTCGTCGAACTGTTCGTCGAACACCTTCGAACACCGTTAAAACCAATGGCAGGCAAACAAAAACACATAGAAACACATAGAAAACACCTTCAAAGGTGTCCAAAAGCTGACAAACTGCTCAGAAGACACAACTAACACATGGAAAAGTGACAAGTACATATAGTCATGAGAAAAGAAAAGAGGTGGAGGAGTAAAAGGAGGGGGAGACACAGATATAGGCATGTCATGCCCTTCTAAAATCCAAAAAGTGAGAAGCCGACACGTTCAGTCCGCTCCTGCTCGTGCCACCTCCGTGTCGCCGGGTTTGTGCCAGAGCCACGGTGAACCCTGACGGCCAGCCCCCACCTCCCAATACTGGTGCCTGTCCGCTGGTTGGTCGAGCGAGCCCCCCTGTGGTGGAGGCAGCTCTAAGCTTTTTAATTTAAATTGTCTCTCTAATTTGAATGAATACACTTTAAATCCATTTACAAGGATCTATTGGAGGGCAAGTCTCATGCCAGCAGCCGCGTAATTCCAGCTCCAGTAGCGTCCACTAAAGCTGCTGCAGTTAAAAAGCTTTTATAAGGATCGAGCTCGGCTGTCCACCGCAAGGCATCCTACTGCCAGTCCCAGCCCCTATGCCTTGGGGTGCCTCCTAATGCTCTTCACTGAGTATCCCGTGGTCCCGAAGCATTTCCTTTGAAAAAATTAAGTGTCCAAACTACAGGTGGTGTAGCTTGCTTAACAGCCGGGATAATCCGCTGACTAGCAGACACTGCTACTAGGCACAAAGCATTTCCTGGGCTAGATGCAGTTAAAAATTTGTAATTGGATACTCTCGTTGGATGCTGAGAAAGCATTCCATAGAGTCTCCTGGCACGCCATATATGATTCTCTTAAAAAGCTTGGGGTAGGGGTCTAGGGGACCCTTTTATAGCCAAAATCACGGCCCTGTATCGCAATACGTCACCTAGGCTGAAGATAAATGGAACTGTAGCACCCTGAGGGCTCGGTTGCTACAGAGGTATTGCACCTCACCCAGAGGTGTGATATCTCACTCTCAGGTAAGGATGGAGTGTGGATCAGGACCCGACACCTGCATGCATTACACCACATTGCCGTGGGGCAGGGCGACCAATATGCCCCTGAGATGGGCACGACAGTCCCTGTCCCTGGCTGGAGTGGGGGGAGGGAACACTGAGGAATGGGAACCCTGTAGTGCAGGAGCAGGGAGGAAGCAGTTCCTGGGTGCATTGAGAAGGGAGTATAAAAGGTGGGCACCATCTTAGTTCAGTGCAGAGAAGTCTGAGCAGAAGTGGCAGGGAGCAGGGGCTCTGCATGAGCTCTGCTCCGGAGACAGGCCTAGTAACAGAGGCCCAGGCCTGCAAGAGGGAGAAGGGAGGAAGAGGAGCGGAGAAGGCTCCAGGAATGAGGAACGAAGGGATCCCAGGGGTGCGGACGGGCGAGTCGCCACCTCACGCCCGAATCCACCTGCATGGAGGGGTCAGGCCAAAGGGGGAGACCGGTCCCCGAAACTAGTGGAGGCAGGAAACGACCCTCAGCTAGAAACCGGAGGCTGTGACATTTTATGTGGCGCAGCCCCTCGCTACACCCGCTAGGAGGGCAGCACATAGGGTCGGGGAAACTGGCGCCAAGTTTACCAAGAGGAGGCCCGAGGCAGCCGGACAGAAGGGTTGGTAAGAAAGGCCAGACAAAGGACACACAAAGGGGGTCCTGTGAAGCGCTCCAAAGTTATCTGGGAGTTGTCTGAGCCCCTCACCTGGTGAGCACAGTATGACGTGGGCAGCCGTTACCTGCAGATGTGGTCTGGATAATAAGAACTGTGAGTTAAGGCCCTGGACTGCATCACTGACTCCGTGTCGTTACTGCTGCTGCCCTGCACCATCACCCCCATCCTCCGCATACACTGCCCTGAGGCTATACTCCTCCCGTGGGGAGTTATGCTACGCTCTGCTACACCTACAACACCAGCCTCAGCGGTCTGCCCTGCAGCGGCGGTTCACTCTGACCGCAATCCACGGGTGGCGTAGTCGGACATTTAAACATCAAAACCACATAAATAGTTCCGCCACTGGTTTGACCACCCTGAGCCACGGAACCGGGTCGCCGCCACGAAGACTACAACCACCAGCATCCACCAAAAAGGGTCCGGCTCCGGGTGTCCCAAGGCCCAGGGGGTGCATCAGAACATTTTCATCACCTTTCACAATCACCAATGGGACAAGGCAGGGATGTCCTCTGTCCCCTCTCTTATACATCCTAGTGATGGAGCACCTGCTCTCATCAATTCGCCATAACCCCAATATTAGGTGGATTGAGGTGGGAGGCACCGAGTACAAGTGCTCTCTATTTGCTGATGATGTCCTAGTATATATCACTCAATCACATATATCCATCCATGCTGTTATGGCTGAAATAGATCACTTTGTTACATGGTCAAATTTTAAAATCAATGCAGCGAAGTCTGAGGCCCTCGATGTCTCCCTCCCCAAATCCATATAGGATTCCATCCAGTCCAACTTTCCCTTTGCCTGGCCCTCACAGGGTATCAAATACTTAGGAATTCCTATTCATAGAGACCTCTCCCATCTATGTTATCTTAATTTTGGGCCCTTTATTGAACAACTCCATACAGACCACGGTTGGCAAGTTAGAACTGTAAGATTCACTACGTGAACCACTGGTGTTTTGTGGAAAAGCACATGTACACTGTGTTCCAAATTATTATGCAAAAAGTGTTTAGGAGTGATAAGGGAAGAATTTGTTTGTTTGTCAGTTAAACTCATTGATGGTGATGTGTGTCAGGGCTCTTTATATCACTGTAAGCAATTGCAGACACCTGTGCTAATTAGTTTGACAGGTGTGTCCAATGAAAGGCAAGACTACTTAAGAAGGCTGTCTCACATTATTAAGCAGCCTACATTTTCTGCCAAAATGGGAAAGAAAAAGGATATGTCGGCTGCTGAGAAGCAACAAATTGTGGAGTGTTTAGGTCAAGGCATGACTACAATCAACATTGTGCGATGATCAGGATGAAGTGTCTTGGCAATCAAGAAGTATGTAGCTGATTCACAGTACACACGTGTGCGTGCTGATAAGGTCAAATTGAGGACTCTTTCCTACAGGCAATTACGTCAGGTTACAAGAGCAGCGGCAAAAAAGCCTTGTCATAGCAGCAGACAAGTTTTTGAAGCTGCTGGTGCCTCCAACGTCCCCCGAACAACAAGATGCAGGGTCCTTCAGAGGTTTGCAGCTGTGCATATGCCATCCTGTCGACCTCTTCTATCCACTTCACACAAGCAGAAACGGCTCCAGTGGGCCAAACATTACATGAAGACTGATTTCAAAACTGTTTTGTTCACGGATGAGTGCCGTGCAGCGCTCGATGGTCCAGGTGGATGGAGTGGAGGATGGCTGGTTGATGGACACCCCACGCAAACACGGCTACAGCGCCAACAAGGAGGAGGTGGAGTAATGTTTTGGGCTGGAATCATGGGGAGAGAGATTGTCGGCCCCTTTAGGATCCCTGAAGGCGCTAAAGATGAACTCCATAATGTATGTGGATTTTCTCAAACAGCACTTCCTGCCATGGTTCAAGAAGAAGAACCATGTATTTCACAGCAAGATCATTTTTTTGCATGATAATGCACCATCTCATGCTGCACATAAAACATCTGCATCTCTGGCTGATATGGGCATAAAAGGGGACAAACTTATGGTGTGACCCCCATGCTCCCCTGACCTCTACCCCATTCAGAACCTCTGGAGCATCATCAAAAGGAGTGTCTATGATGGCGGGAGGCAGTTCACATCTAAGCAACAGCTCTGGGAGGGTATTCTGTCCTCATGCAAAACAATTGAAGCAGAAACCATCCAAAACCTGACAAATTCAATGGACGAGAGAGTTCAGAAGCTCATTTCGAACAAGGGGTCCTATGTGAAAATGTAACATCACCTAGAATAAAGTTTTGAGTTTAAAACTGTCTGATTTCAGTTTCTAATAACCTGCTAATGCTTATAATTTCAAAAATGACCATTTTTTTGGTCTTTATTAAAATGAAATGGTTGATCGAAAAGTTTGGGGGATCTAAGAGTGTGGCAACCCAGTAGTCATGATTACTTTGAATTCTGACAATATGAGGGTCATGTTGCAGGTAGTGCAGCAAGAAGGCACTTATGTGTCTTGCGCATCTCGGAGCCCCAAAATTATTTTCCGGGCTAGATGCAGCTACAAATTATTATTAATTTTAAATCTGGTGGAGCTTAGTATAGATGGGCTAATAGGATCAGTGCTGCACACTGCTACAAAGCCCAAATTATTTTCCAGTCAAGATACAGATAAACATGATTAGTAATTTGAAAGCTTAAAACGGTTGGTAGGGTGATTTTAACCAATCATCAAGCTTTTACTCTCCCCAGGATGACACAAGGGTAGAAAAGTCGTTTCGGATCCATGATTTGTTCATCTTTATGAACGTGAGTCTGTCTACATTATCTGTCAGCACACCACCAGCAGCGCTGAACACACGTTCAGACAGAACGCTGGCTGCGGGGCATGACAAGATCTCCAAGGCGTAAGTGGCTAGCTCCGGTCATTTATCCAGATTGGAAGCCCAAAAAGAGCAAGGGTCCAGTGACACAGTCATGGCTTCAATGTTTACTTGGAGATACTCCTGTACCATTGTCTCTAGGCGTTGACTATGTGTCAGACTTCTTGTCTCCTGTGGCCTTGCAAAGGATGGGCTAAAAAAGTGGTGAAATGATTCCGCAAAATTGATGTTACCAGCAGATACTGTGGTTCTGTTACGGTTTGAGTGCTGAATACTTGACGGTCCCACGGTTGGCAAGTTGGAACTGTGAGATTCACTACGTGCACCACTGGTGTTTTGTGGAAAAGCACATGTAAGATTCTGCAACAGTCTCTGCTGATACTCCTGCATGCGTGCATCCCTTTCTATGGCAGGAATAATTTCTGCAAATTTACTTTTGTACCAGGGATCTAACAGTGTGGCAACCCAGTAGTCAGAATTATTTCTAATTCTCACAATTCGAGGGTCATGTTGCAGGTAGTGCAGCAAGAAGGCACTCATGTGTGTTGCGCATCCAGGAGCACCAAGTCCCTGTTGTGTTGGTGGCGAGGTAACAATCATGCTTCCTTCCTCTGTCCTCTCCCCCCAACCTCGCACAACAGAAATGTGATCAAAGTCTCCCTCATCTGATGAGTCTTCCATCAGTTCGTCCTCCACTTCTTCCTGGGCTCCTGCACCTTCCTCACTAGTTTGGCTGCTACCATGCGCCCTGGTAAAACCATCTCCCCCACCCTCACATGCCTGCCGCCTTGGTGCTGCCGACCGTCTGGACCTTGCAGATGTTAGCCCTTCCGCATACAACTCCTCCTCCTCTACTTCCTCCACCTCCTCTTGTGCCACCACCTGACTCCGAATTCTGTTTAACATGTGCTCCAGCATGTAAATCACTGGAATAGTCATGCTGATAATGGCATCGTCAGCACTAAACATCTTCGTCGCCATTTCAAAACTGTGCAGAAGGGTGCATAGGTCCCTGATCTGAGACCACTCCTCCAGCGTGATTTGCCCCACCTCCGGATCTCGTTGGCCCAGGCTATACGTCAGAACGTATTGCACCAGGGCTTGTCGGTGCTGCCACAGTCGCTGCAACATGTGCAGAGTTGAATTCCACCGGGTAGGCACATCGCATTTTAGCCGTGAAGTGGCAGGCCCAACGACTTCTGTAGAGATGTAAGTCGCTGAGCTGCGGGATGCGAACGGCGGAAGCGAGCACACAGCGACCGTGCCCTCTGCAGAAGGCCATCTAGTCTGGGATAGTGGGCTAAAAATTGCTGGACAACCCAGGTTCAACACGTGAGCCATACAAGGCACGTGTGTGACATTGCCCCGGCGAAGGGCCGCACCCAGGTTTGCAGCATTGTCGCACACGGCCTTCCCTGGTTTCAGGTCCAGTGGAGACAACCATTCATGAAATTGGTTCTCCAGAGCTGACCACAACTCCTCAGCTGTGTGACTCACATTTCCCAGACATTTCAAAGTAAAAACCGCCTGATGACGTTGAGCCCTACTGCCAGCATAGTAAGGAGGTGTGCAGGATCCCTTCTGCGCAGTTAGAAAGCTTGTGGCATGACCAGACAGGCTTTGGGTGCAGGTGGAAGACCGAGAGGAGGTTGAGGAGGCAGAAGCAGTGGAGGAACTTTGACATAAAGAGGATTGACGCACAACTCGTGGGGACGGCAAGACTTGGACAGCAGCCCCTTGTCCTGCTGTCACCATAGTTACCCAGTGCCCAGTCAGCGACATGTAACGCTCCTGTCCATGCCTACTCGTCCAAATGGACACAGAGGATTTTCGAGACCTTTTGTCCGTCGCAGTGCCCCGGTACCAGATGCCCAGTCGGCACTACTTCTCAAAGAAAGGTGTGCCTGCGCTCCACCAGCATGTCGCACAAAACATCACCGCTTCTTTGAGAAACTCTGTGTGTGACAGGGTGCATTTCACCACAGACACTTGGACGAGTAGGCATGGACAGGGGCATTACATGTCGCTGACTGGGCACTGGGTAACTATGGTGACAGCAGGACAAGGGGCTGCTGTCCAAGTCTTGCCGTCCCCACGAGTTGTGCGTCAATCCTCTTTATGTCAAAGTTCCTCCACTGCTTCTGCCTCCTCAACCTCCTCTCGGTCTTCCACCTGCACCCAAAGCCTGTCTGGTCATGCCACAAGCTTTCTAACTGCGCAGAAGGGATCCTGCACACCTCCTTACTATGCTGGCAGTAGGGCTCAACGTCATCAGGCGGTTTTTACATTGAAATGTCTGGGAAATGTGAGTCACACAGCTGAGGAGTTGTGGTCAGCTCTGGAGAACCAATTTCATGAATGGTTGTCTCCACTGGACCTGAAACCAGGGAAGGCCGTGTGCGACAATGCTGCAAACCTGGGTGCGGCCCTTCGCCGGGGCAATGTCACACACGTGCCTTGTATGGCTCACGTGTTGAACCTGGTTGTCCAGCAATTTTTAGCCCACTATCCCAGACTAGATGGGGTTCTGCAGAGGACACGGTCGCTGTGTGCTCACTTCCGCCGTTCGCATCCCGCAGCTCAGCGACTTACATCTCTACAGAAGTCGTTGGGCCTGCCACTTCACCGGCTAAAATGCGATGTGCCTACCCGGTGGAATTCAACTCTGCACATGTTGCAGCGACTGTGGCAGCACCGACAAGCCCTGGTGCAATACGTTCTGACGTATAGCCTGGGCCAACGAGATCCAGAGGTGGGGCAAATCACGCTGGAGGAGTGGTCTCAGATCAGGGACCTATGCACCCTTCTGCACAGTTTTGAAATGGCGACGAAGATGTTTAGTGCTGACGATGCCATTATCAGCATGACTATTCCGGTGATTTACATGCTGGAGCACATGTTAAACAGAATTCGGAGTCAGGTGGTGGCACAAGAGGAGGTGGAGGAAGTAGAGGAGGAGGAGTTGTATGCGGAAGGGCTAACATCTGCAAGGTCCAGACGGTCGGCAGCACCAAGGCGGCAGGCATGTGAGGGTGGGGGAGATGGTTTTACCAGGGCGCATGGTAGCAGCCAAACTAGTGAGGAAGGTGCAGGAGCCCAGGAAGTAGTGGAGGACGAACTGATGGAAGACTCATCAGATGAGGGAGACCTTGATCACATTTCTGTTGTGCGAGGTTGGGGGGAGAGGACAGAGGAAGGAAGCATGATTGTTACCTCGCCACCAACACAACAGGGACTTGGTGCTCCTGGATGCGCAACACACATGAGTGCCTTCTTGCTGCACTACCTGCAACATGACCCTCGAATTGTGAGAATTAGAAATAATCCTGACTACTGGGTTGCCACACTGTTAGATCCCCGGTACAAAAGTAAATTTGCAGAAATTATTCCTGCCATAGAAAGGGATGCACGCATGCAGGAGTATCAGCAGAGACTGTTGCAGAATCTTACATGTGCTTTTCCACAAAATACCAGTGGTGCACGTAGTGAATCTCACAGTTCCAACTTGCCAACCGTGGGACCGTCAAGTGTTCAGCACTCAAACCGTAACAGAACCACAGTATCTGCTGGTAACATCAATTTTGCGGAATCATTTCACCACTTGTTTAGCCCATCCTTTGCAAGGCCACAGGAGACAAGAAGTCTGACACATAGTCAACGCCTAGAGACGATGGTACAGGAGTATCTCCAAGTAAACATTGAAGCCATGACTGTGTCACTGGACCCTTGCTCTTTTTGGGCTTCCAATCTGGATAAATGGCCGGAGCTAGCCACTTCCGCCTTGGAGATCTTGTCATGCCCCGCAGCCAGCGTTCTGTCTGAACGTGTGTTCAGCGCTGCTGGTGGTGTGCTGACAGATAAGCGCACGCGGCTCTCCACTGATAATGTAGACAGACTCACGTTCATAAAGATGAACAAATCATGGATCCGAAACGACTTTTCTACCCCTGTGTCATCCTGGGGAGAGTAAAAGCTTGATGATTGGTTAAAATCACCCTACCAACCGTTTTAAGCTTTCAAATTACTAATCATGTTTATCTGTATCTTGGCTGGAAAATAATTTGGGCTTTGTAGCAGTGTGCAGCACTGATTCTATTAGGCCATCTATACTAAAGCTTCACCAGATTTAAAATTAATAATAATTTTTAGCTGCATCTAGCCCGGAAAATAATTTTGGGGCTCCGAGATGCGCAAGACACATAAGTGCCTTCTTGCTGCACTACCTGCAGCATGACCCTCATATTGTCAGAATTCGAAGTAATCATGACTACTGGGTTGCCACACTCTTAGATCCCCCAAACTTTTCGATCAACCTTTTCATTTTAATAAAGACCAAAAAAATGGTCATTTTTGAAATTATAAGCATTAGCAGGTTGTTAGAAACTGAAATCAAACAGTTTTCAACTCAAAACTTTATTCTAGGTGATGTTACATTTTCACATAGGACCCCTTGTTCGAAAGGAGCTTCTGAACTCTCTCGTCCATTGAGTTTGTCAGGTTTTGGAAGCATAGGTTCCGATCATGATAATGGATAGCATTGGGTTTTATGAGTTTTATTATAGCAGTGGGCAATTGTACAAGGTTATTTTCGGCTATTTTATATGAAAGTGTACTGTCTCTTTAAGAAACTTAACTTTAGAATTGGGGGTTGACAATCGTAGTATAGCATTGTCAGGACACTCTGGTAAGGTTCCCAGGGTGTTTTTAAACATTTATGGGGTTTATAATCGCAGTGGGCAAGGGTACAAGGTTATTTTCGGCCATTTTATATGAAAGTGTACTGTCTCTTTAAGATATCCAACTTTTGAATTGGGGGCTGGAAACTGCAGTATAGCATTGTCAGGACACTCTGGTAAGGTTCCCAGGGTGTTTTTAAATATTTATGGGGTTTATAATCGTAGTGGGCAATTGTACAGGGTTATTTTCGGCCATTTTATATGAAAGTGCACTGTCTCTTTAAGAAATTCAACTTTTGAATTGGGGGCTGGAAACTGCAGTATAACACTGTCAAGACACCCCAAGAAGGTCCCCAGGATGATTTTAATAATTTTTAATAGTTGGTAATAAATATATTTAAAAAAAAAAAAAAAAAAAAACTTATTTATTTTTTTACAAATAGGAAGTTTTTACTAAGAATTGTGATTTTAAGAATCCATGTAGGGATTTTTTAGTGCACAATGCTGTTTCCAGGGGAAATAAGAGGTTAATTGGTTAAGAATGTATTATATGGAGTTTTTCAATGAAAGGGTTAATTGATTACAACACGTGGTCTAAATTTTGTAAAATACCACCCCTTTATAAAGCTGTCATTGTAACATTCCCCGTTACCCCACCTGATGAAGACGGCTTAGACCGTTGAAACGCGTTGTGGCAGTGGTATTGGAGGAAGAATAAAAGTCGGTTGACATCTACTAAATTGTCCAGTATTCCTTTGGCGCTCCTTGAGACCGCTGCACCATTGTTTACTTAGGGGAGCATGGGGGTCACACCATAAGTTTGTCCCCTTTTATGCCCATATCAGCCAGAGATGCAGATGTTTTATGTGCAGCATGAGATGGTGCATTATCATGCAAAAAAATGATCTTGCTGTGAAATACACGGTTCTTCTACTTGAACCATGGCAGGAAGTGCTGTTTGAGAAAATCCACATACATTATGGAGTTCATCTTTAGCGCCTTCAGGGATCCTAAAGGGGCCGACAATCTCTCTCCCCATGATTCCAGCCCAAAACATTACTCCACCTCCTCCTTGTTGGCGCTGTAGCCGTGTTTGCGTGGGGTGTCCATCAACCAGCCATCCTCCACTCCATCCATCTGGACCATCGAGCGCTGCATGGCACTCATTCGTGAACAAAACAGTTTTGAAATCAGTCTTCATGTAATGTTTGGCCCACTGGAGCCGTTTCTGCTTGTGTGAAGTGGATAGAGGAGGTCGACAGGATGGCGTATGCACAGCTGCAAACCTCTGAAGGACCCTGCATCTTGTTGTTCGGGGGACGTTGGAGGCACCAGCAGCTTCAAAAACTTGTCTGCTGCTATGACAAGGCTTTTTTGCCGCTGCTCTTTCAACCTGACGTAATTGCCTGTAGGAAAGAGTCCTCAATTTGCCCTTATCAGCACGCACACGTGTGTACTGTGAATCAGCTACATACTTCTTGATTGCCAAGACACTTCATCTTGACAAACATCACCATCAATGAGTTTAACTGACAAACAAACAAATTCTTCCCTTATCACTCCTAAACACTTTTTGCATAATAATTTGGAACACAGTGTACATGTGCTTTTCCACAAAACACCAGTGGTTCACGTAGTGAATCTTACAGTTCTAACTTGCCAACCGTGGTCTGCATGGAGTTGTTCAATAAAGGGCCCAAAATTAAGATAACATAGATGGGAGAGGTCTCTATGAATAGGAATTCCTAAGTATTTGATACCCTGTGAGGGCCAGGCAAAGGGAAAGTTGGACTGGATGGAATCCTATATGGATTTGGGGAGGGAGACATCGAGGGCCTCAGACTTCGCTGCATTGATTTTAAAATTTGACCATGTAACAAAGTGATCTATTTCAGCCATAACAGCATGGATGGATATATGTGATTGAGTGATATATACTAGGACATCATCAGCAAATAGAGAGCACTTGTACTCGGTGCCTCCCACCTCAATCCACCTAATATTGGGGTTATGGCGAATTGATGAGAGCAGGTGCTCCGTCACTAGGATGTATAAGAGAGGGGACAGAGAACATCCCTGCCTTGTCCCATTGGTGATTGTGAAAGGTGATGAAAATGTTCTGACGCGCCCCCTGGGCCTTGGGACACCCGGAGTCGGACCCTTTTTGGTGGATGCTGGTGGTTGTAGTCTCCGTGGCGGCGACCCGGTTCCGTGGCTCAGGGCGGTCAAACCAGTGGCAGAACTATTTATGTGGTTTTGATGTTTAAATGTCCGACTACGCCACCCGTGGATTGCGGTCAGAGTGAACCGCAGCTCCAGGGCAGACCGCTGAGGCTGGTGTTGTGGGTGCAGCAGAGCGTAGCATAACTCCCCACGGGAGGAGTATAGCCTCAGGGCAGTGTATGCGGAGGATGGGGGTGATGGTGCAGGGCAGCAGCAGTAACGACACGGAGTCAGTGATGCAGTCCAGGGCCTTTACTCACAGTTCTTATTATCCAGACCACGTCTGCAGGTAACGGCTGCCCACGTCGTACTGTGCTCACCAGGTGAGGGGCTCAGACAACTCCCAGATAACTTTGGAGCGCTTCCCAGGACCCCCTTTGTGTGTCCTTTGTCTGGCCTTTCTTACCAACCCTTCTGTCCGGCTGCCTCGGGCCTCCTCTTGGTAAACTTGGCGCCAGTTTCCCTGACCCTATGTGGTGCCTTCCTAGCGGGTGTAGCGAGGGGCTGCGCCACATAAAATGTCACAGCCTCCTGTTTCTAGCTGAGGGTCGTTTCCTGCCTCCACTAGTTTCGGGGACCGGTCTCCCCCTTTGGCCTGACCCCTCCACGCAGTTGGATTCGGGCGTGCGGTGGCGACTCACCCGTCCGCACCCCTGGGATCCCTTCGTTCCTTGTTCCTGGAGCCTTCTCCGCTCCTCTTCCTTCCTTCTCCCTCTTCCAGGCCTGGGCCTCTGTTACTAGGCCCGCCTCCGGAGCAGAGCTCATGCAGAGCCCCTGCTCCCTGCCACTTCTGCTCAGACTTCTCTGCACTGAACTAAGATGGTGCCCACCTTTTATACTCCCTTCTCAATGCACCCAGGAACTGCTTCCTCCCTGCTCCTGCACTACAGGGTTCCCCTTCCTCAGTGTTCCCTCCCCCCACTCCAGCCAGGGACAGGGACTGTCGTGCCCATCTCAGGGGCATATTGGTCACCCTGCCCCACGGCAATGTGGTGTAATGCATGCAGGTGTCAGGTCCTGATCCACACTACATCCTTACCTGAGAGTGAGATATCACACCTCTGGGTGAGGTGCAATACCTCTGTAGCAACCGAGCCCTCAGGGTGCTACAGTTCCATTTATCTTCAGCCTAGGTGACGTATTGCGATACAGGGCCGTGATTTTGGCTATAAAAGGGTCCCCTAGACCCCTACCCCAAGCTTTTTAAGAGAATCATATATGGCCTGCCAGGAGACTCTATGGAATGCTTTCTCAGCATCCAACGAGAGTATCTAATTACAAATTTTTAACTGCATCTAGCCCAGGAAATACTTTGTGCCTAGTAGCAGTGTCTGCTAGTCAGCGGATTATCCCGGCTGTTAAGCAAGCTACACCACCTGTAGTTTGGACACTTAATTTTTTCAAAGGAAATGCTTCGGGACCACGGGATACTCAGTGAAGAGCATCAGGAGGCACCCCAAGGCATAGGGGCTGGGACTGGTAGTAGGATGCCTTGCGGTGGACAGCCGAGCTCGATCCTTATAAAAGCTTTTTAACTGCAGCAGCTTTAGTGGACGCTACTGGAGCTGGAATTACGCGGCTGCTGGCATGAGACTTGCCCTCCAATAGATCCTTGTAAATGGATTTAAAGTGTATTCATTCAAATTAGAGAGACAATTTAAATTAAAAAGGTTAGAGCTGCCTCCACCACAGGGGGGCTCGCTCGACCCACCAGCGGACAGGCACCAGTATTGGGAGAGGGGGGCTGGCCATCAGGGTTCACCGCGGCTCTGGCACAAACCCGGCGACGCGGAGGTGGCACGGGCAGGAGCGGACTGAACGTGTCGGCTTCTCACTTTTTGGATTTTAGAAGGGCATGACATGCCTATATCTGTGTCTCCCCCTCCTTTTACTCCTCCACCTCTTTTCTTTTCGCATGACTATATGTACTTGTCACTTTTCCATGTGTTAGTTGTGTCTTCTGAGCAGTTTGTCAGCTTTTGGACACCTTTGAAGGTGTTTTCTATGTGTTTCTATGTGTTTTTGTTTGCCTGCCATTGGTTTTAACGGTGTTCGAAGGTGTTCGACGAACAGTTCGACGAACAGTTCGGCGAACACACGGGTGTTCGACGAACCGAACCGAACTCGAACACTACGGGGGTGGCTCAACACTATCGAAAACCGCCCAAAACAGCTCGAATTTGAGATTGGCGAACAGTTCGAGTAGAACAACGCTCATCTCTATTTGGAACTTTCCCATTGTTCTCGGAATGTTATTGTTCTTTAAATAATCTGTAGAACTTTCCCATTGATCTCGGAATTCTGCTGAAGTTTAAAAATGCTTTGGAAATCTCTCATTGTTCTCGGAATGTTATAGTTTTTTTTAAATAAGTATGTAGAACTTTCCCATTGTTCTCGGAATTCTGATGAACTTTAAAAATTCTTTGGTACTCTCCCATTGTTCTCGGAATTCTGCTGAAGTTTAAAAATGCTTTGGAACTTTCCCATTGTTCTCGGAATGTTATTGTTTTTTTTAAATAAGCCTGTAGAACTTTCCCATTGTTCTCAGAATTCTGCTGAAGTTTAAAAATGCTTTGGTACTCTCCCATTGTTCTCAGAATTCTGCTGAAGTTTAAAAATGCTTTGGAACTTTCCCATTGTTCTCGGAATGATATAGTTTTTTTTAAATAAGCCTGTAGAACTTTCCCATTGTTCTCACAATTCTGCTGAAGTTTAAAAATGCTTTCGAACTCTCCCATTGTTCTCAGTATTCTGCTGAAGTTTAAAAATGATTTGGAACTCTCCCCTTGTTCTCGGAATGAGATTGTTTTTTAAATAAGTCTGTAGAACTTTCTTATTGTTCTCGGAATTTTGCTGAAGTTTAAACATGCTTTGGAACTCTCCCATTGCTCTCGGAATGTTATAATTTTTTTTTAAATAAGTCTGTAGAACTTTCCCATTGTTCTCGGAATTCTGATGAAGTTTAAAAATGGTACGGAATTTTCCCCTGGTTCTTGGAATGTTGTTGCTTTTTTAAATAAGTCTATAGAACTTTCACATTGCTCTCGGTATCTGCTGAAGTATAAAAATGCTTTGTAACTCTTCCATTGTTCTTTGAATGTTATTGTTTTTTTAAAATAAGTCTGTAGAACTATCCCATTGTTCTTGGAATTCTGCTGAAGTTTAAAAATGCTTTGGAACTCTCCTATTGTTCTCGTAATTCGGCTGAAGTATAAAAATGCTTTGTAGCTCTCCCATTGTTCTCGGAATTCTGCTGACGTTTAAAAATGCTTTGGAACTCTCCCATTGTTCTCGGAATTCTACTGAAGTTTATAATTGCTTTGGAACTCTCCCATTGTTCTTGGAATTCTACTGAAGTTTAAAAATGCTTTGTAACTCTCCCATTGTTCTTGGAATTCAGCTGAAGTTTAAAAATGCTTTCAAACTCTCAGATTGTTCTCGGAAGTCTGCTGACGTTTTAAAAATGCTTTGGAACTCCCCCATTGTTCTTGGAATTCTGCTGAAGATTAAAAATGCTTTGGAACTCTCCTATTGTTCTCGTAATTTGGCTGAAGTGTAAAAATGCTTTGTAGCTCTCCCATTGTTCTAGGAATTCTGCTGAAGTTTAAAAATGTTTTGGAACTGTCCCATTGTTCTCGGAATGTTATTGTTTTTTTAAATAAGTCTGCAGAACTATCCCATTGTTCTCGTAATTCTGCTGAAGTTTAAAAATGCTTTGGAACTCTCCCATTGTTCTAAGAATTCTGCTGAAGATTAAAAATGCTTTGGAACTCTCCTATTGTTCTCGGAATTTTGCTGAAGTTTAAAAATGCTTTGGAACTTTCCCGTTGTTCTCGGAATGTTATAGTTTTTTTTAAATAAGCCTGTAGAACTTTCCCATTGTTCTCAGAATTCTGCTGAAGTTTAAAAATGCTTTGGAACTCTCCCATTGTTCTCAGAATTCTGCTGAAGTTTAAAAATGCTTTGGAACTTTCCCATTGTTCTCGGAATGTTATTGTTTTTTAAATAATCTCTAGAACTTTCCCATTGTTCTCGGAATTCTGCTGAAGTTTAAACATGCTTTGGAACTCTCTCATTGTTCTCGAAATGTTATAGTTTTTTTTAAATAAGTCTGTAGAACTTTCCCATTGTTCTCGGAATTCTGATGAAGTTTAAAAATGCTTTGGTACTCTCCCATTGTTCTCGGAATTCTGCTGAAATTTAAAAATGCTTTGGAACTCTCCCATTATTCTCGGAATACTGCTGAAGTTTAAAAATGCTTTGGAACTCTTCCATTGTTCTCGGAATTCTGCTAAATTTTAAAAATGCTTTGGAATTCTCCCATTGTTCTCGGAATGTTATTGTTTTTTTAAATAAGCCTGTAGTACTTTCACATTTAAATCGAAATTCTGCTGAAGTTTAAAAATGTTTTGGAACTCTAGCATTGTTCTCGGAATTCTGCTGAAGTTTAAAAATGCTTTGGATCATTCCCATTGCCCTCGGAATTCTGCTGAAGTTTAAAAATGCTTTGGAACTCTCCCATTGTTCTCGGAATTCTGCTGAAGTTTAAAAATGCTTCGGAACTCTCCCATTGTTCTCGGAATTCTGGTTAAGTTTTAAAATTGCTTTGGAGCTCTCCCATTGTTCTCCGAATTCTACTGAAGTTTAAAAATGCTTTGTAACTCTCCCATGGTTCTTGGAATTCTGCTAAAGTGTAAAAATGCTATGAAACTCTCCCATTGTTCTCAGAATTCTGCTGAAGTTTTAAAAATGCTTTGTAACTCTCCCATTGTTCTTGGAATTCTGCTGAAGTTTAAAAATGGTTCGGAACTCTCCTATTGTTCTTGGAATTCGGCTGAAGTGTTAAAATGCTTTGTAGCTCTCCCATTGTTCTCGGAATATTGTGTTTTTTTTAATTAAGTCTGTAGAACTTTCCCATTGTTCTCGAAATTCTGCTGAAGTTTAAAAATGCTTTGGAACTCTCCCATTGTTCTCGGAATTCTGCTGAAGTTTAAAAATGCTTTGGAACTCTTCCATTGCTGTCGGAAATCTGCTGAAGTTTAAAAATGTTTTGGCACTCTCTCATTGTTCTCGGAATTCTTCTGAAGATTAAAAATGCTTTGGAACTCTCCCATTCTTCTCCGAATTTTGCTGAAGGTTATAAATGCTTTGGAACTCTCGCATTGTTCTCAGAATCCTGCTGAAGTTTAAAATTGCTTTGGAACTCCCCTATTGTTCTCGGAATTCTACTGAAGTTCAAAAATGCTTTGGAACTCTCCCATTGTTCTCGTAATGTTATTGTTTTTTTTAAATAAGTCTGTAGAATTTTCCCATTGTTCTCGGAATACTGATGAAGTTTAAAAATGCTTTGGAACTCTCCCATTGTTCTCGGAATTCTGCTGAAGTTTTAAAATTGCTTTTTTAAGTCTCCCATTGTTCTCGGAATTCTGCTGAAGTTTAAAAATGCTTTGGAACTCTCCCATTGTTCTTGGAATTCTGATGAAGTGTAAAAATGCTTTGGAACTCTCCCATAGATATCGGAATGTTATTCTTTTTTTTCAAAAGTCTGTAGAACTTTCCCATTGTTCTCAGAATTCTGCTGAAGTTTTAAAATGATTTGGAACTCTCCCCTTTTTCTCGGAATGAGATTGTTTTTTTAAATAAGTCTTTAGAACATTCTTATTGTTCTCGGATTGTTGCTGAAGTTTAAAAATGCTTTGGAACTCTCCCATTGTTCTCGGAATTCTGCTGAAGTTTTAAAATGATTTGGAACTCTCCCCTTGTTCTCGGAATGTTATTGTTTTTTTAAATAAGTCTGTATAACTATCCCATTGTTATCGGAATTCAGCTGAAGTTTAATAATGGTATGGAATTTTCCCCTGGTTCTTGGAATGTTGTTGCTTTTTTAAATAAGTCTATAGAACTTTCACATTGCTCTCGGAATCTGCTGAAGTATAAAAAAGCTTTGAAACTCTTCCATTGTTCTTTGAATGTTATTGTTTTTTTAAAATAAGTCTGTAGAACTATCCCATTGTTCTTGGAATGCTGCTGAAGTTTAAAAATGCTTTGGAACTCTCCTATTGTTCTCGTAATTCGGCTGAAGTATAAAAATGCTTTGTAGCTCTCCCATTGTTCTCGGAATTCTGCTGAAGTTTAAAAATGCTTTGGAACTCTCCCATTGTTCTCAGAATTCTACTGAAGTTTATAATTGCTTTGGAACTCTCCCATTGTTCTTGGAATTCTACTGAAGTTTAAAAATGCTTTGTAACTCTCTCATTGTTCTTGGAATTCAGCTGAAGTTTAAAAATGCTTTGAAATTCTCCCATTGTTCTCGGAATTCTGCTGATGTTTTAAAAATGCTTTGGAACTCCCCCATTGTTCTTGGAATTCTGCTGAAGATTAAAAATGCTTTGGAACTCTCCTATTGTTCTCGTAATTTGGCTGAAGTGTAAAAATGCTTTTTAGCTCTCCCATTGTTCTAGGAATTCTGCTGAAGTTTAAAAATGCTTTGGAACTGTCCTATTGTTCTCGGAATGTTATTGTTTTTTTAAGTAAGTCTGCAGAACTATCCCATTGTTCTCGGAAATCTGCCTAAGTTTAAAAATGGTTTGGAACTCTCCCATTGTTCTCTGAATTCTACTGAAGTTTTAAAATTGCTTTGGAACTCTCCCATTGTTCTTGGAATTCTACTGAAGTTTAAAAATACTTTGTAACACTCCTATTGTTCTTGGAATTCTGCTGAAGCTTAAAATTGCTTTGAACCTCTCCCATTGTTCTCGGAATTTTGCTGAAGTTTTAAAAATGCTTTGGAACTCTCCCATTGTTCTCGGAATTCTGCTGAAGTTTAAAATTCCTTTGGAACTCTCCTATTGTTCTCTTAATTCGGCTGAAGTGTAAAGATGCTTTGAAGCTCTCCCATTGTTCTAGGAATTCTGCTGAAGTTTAAACATGCTTTGGAACTCTCCCATTGTTCTCGGAATGTTATAGTTTTTTTTAAATAAGTCTGTAGAACTTTCCCATTGTACTCGGAATTCTGATGAAGTTTAAAAATGATTTGGTACTCTCCCATTATTCTCGGAATTCTGCTGAAGTTTAAAAATGCTTTGGAACTCTCCCATTATTCTCGGAATACTGCTGAAGTTTAAAAATGCTTTGGAACTCCTCCATTGTTCTCGGAATTCTGCTGAAGTTTAAAAATGCTTTGGAATTCTCCCATTGTTCTCGGAATGTTAATGTTTTTTTAAATAAGCCTGTAGTACTTTCACATTTAAATCGAAATTCTGCTGAAGTTTAAAAATGTTTTGTAACTCTAGCATTGTTCTCGGAATTTTGCTGAAGTTTAAAAATGCTTTGGATCTCTCCCATTGCTCTCGGAATTCTGCTGAAGTTTAAAAATGATTTGGAACTCTCCCATTGTTCTCGGAATTCTGCTGAAGTTTAAAAATGCTTCGGAACTCTACCATTGTTCTCGGAATTCTGCTTAAGTTTTAAAATTGCTTTGGAACTCTCCCATTGTTCTTGGAATTCTGCTGAAGTTTAAAAATGGTTCGGAACTCTCCTATTTTTCTTGGAATTCGGCTGAAGTGTTAAAATGCTTTGTAGCTCTCCCATTTTTCTCGGAATGTTATTGTTTTTTTAATTAAGTCTGTAGAACTTTCCCATTGTTCTCGAAATTCTGCTGAAGTTTAAAAATGCTTTGGAACTTTCCCATTGTTCTCGGAATTCTGCTGAAGTTTAAAAATGCTTTGGAACTCTTCCATTGCTGTCGGAAATCTGCTGAAGTTTAAAAATGTTTTGGCACTCTCTCATTATTCTCAGAATTCTTCTGAAGATGAAAAATGGCTTTGGAACTCTCCCATTCTTCTCCGAATTTTGCTGAAGGTTATAAATGCTTTGGAACTCTCGCATTGTTCTCAGAATCCTGCTGAAGTTTAAAATTGCTTTGTAACTCTCTCATTGTTCTTGGAATTCAGCTGAAGTTTAAAATGCTTTGGAACTCTCCCATTGTTCTCGGAATTCTGCTGAAGTTTTAAAATTGCTTTTTTTAAGTCTCCCATTGTTCTCGGAATTCTGATGAAGTTTAAAAATGCTTTGGAACTCTCCCATTGTTCTTGGAATTCTGATGAAGTGTAAAAATGCTTTGGAACTCTCCCATAGATATCGGAATGTTATTCTTTTTTTTCAAAAGTCTGTAGAACTTTCCCATTGTTCTCAGAATTCTGCTGAAGTTTTAAAATGATTTGGCACACTCCCCTTTTTCTCGGAATGAGATTGTTTTTTTAAATAAGTCTTTAGAACATTCTTATTGTTCTCGGATTGTTGCTGAAGTTTAAAAATGCTTTGGAACTCTCCCATTGTTCTCGGAATTCTGCTGAAGTTTTAAAATTGCTTTTTTAAGTCTCCCATTGTTCTCGGAATTCTGCTGAAGTTTAAAAATGCTTTGGAACTCTCCCATTGTTCTTGGAATTCTGATGAAGTGTAAAAATGCTTTGGAACTCTCCCATAGATATCGGAATGTTATTCTTTTTTTTCAAAAGTCTGTAGAACTTTCCCATTGTTCTCAGAATTCTGCTGAAGTTTTAAAATGATTTGGAACTCTCCCCTTTTTCTCGGAATGAGATTGTTTTTTTAAATAAGTCTTTAGAACATTCTTATTGTTCTCGGATTGTTGCTGAAGTTTAAAAATGCTTTGGAACTCTCCCATTGTTCTCGGAATTCTGCTGAAGTTTTAAAATGATTTGGAACTCTCCCCTTGTTCTCGGAATGTTATTGTTTTTTTAAATAAGTCTGTATAACTATCCCATTGTTATCGGAATTCAGCTGAAGTTTAATAATGGTACGGAATTTTCCCCTGGTTCTTGGAATGTTGTTGCTTTTTTAAATAAGTCTATAGAACTTTCACATTGCTCTCGGAATCTGCTGAAGTATAAAAAAGCTTTGAAACTCTTCCATTGTTCTTTGAATGTTATTGTTTTTTTAAAATAAGTCTGTAGAACTATCCCATTGTTCTTGGAATGCTGCTGAAGTTTAAAAATGCTTTGGAACTCTCCTATTGTTCTCGTAATTCGGCTGAAGTATAAAAATGCTTTGTAGCTCTCCCATTGTTCTCGGAATTCTGCTGAAGTTTAAAAATGCTTTGGAACTCTCCCACTGTTCTCAGAATTCTACTGAAGTTTATAATTGCTTTGGAACTCTCCCATTGTTCTTGGAATTCTACTGAAGTTTAAAAATGCTTTGTAACTCTCTCATTGTTCTTGGAATTCAGCTGAAGTTTAAAAATGCTTTGAAATTCTCCCATTGTTCTCGGAATTCTGCTGATGTTTTAAAAATGCTTTGGAAATCCCCCATTGTTCTTGGAATTCTGCTGAAGATTAAAAATGCTTTGGAACTCTCCTATTGTTCTCGTAATTTGGCTGAAGTGTAAAAATGCTTTGTAGCTCTCCCATTGTTCTAGGAATTCTGCTGAAGTTTAAAAATGCTTTGGAACTGTCCTATTGTTCTCGGAATGTTATTGTTTTTTTAAGTAAGTCTGCAGAACTATCCCATTGTTCTCGGAAATCTGCCTAAGTTTAAAAATGGTTTGGAACTCTCCCATTGTTCTCTGAATTCTACTGAAGTTTTAAAATTGCTTTGGAACTCTCCCATTGTTCTTGGAATTCTACTGAAGTTTAAAAATACTTTGTAACACTCCTATTGTTCTTGGAATTCTGCTGAAGCTTAAAATTGCTTTGAACCTCTCCCATTGTTCTCGGAATTTTGCTGAAGTTTTAAAAATGCTTTGGAACTCTCCCATTGTTCTCGGAATTCTGCTGAAGTTTAAAATTCCTTTGGAACTCTCCTATTGTTCTCTTAATTCGGCTGAAGTGTAAAGATGCTTTGAAGCTCTCCCATTGTTCTAGGAATTCTGCTGAAGTTTAAACATGCTTTGGAACTCTCCCATTGTTCTCGGAATGTTATAGTTTTTTTTAAATAAGTCTGTAGAACTTTCCCATTGTACTCGGAATTCTGATGAAGTTTAAAAATGATTTGGTACTCTCCCATTGTTCTCGGAATTCTGCTCAAGTTTAAAAATGCTTTGGAACTCTCCCATTATTCTCGGAATACTGCTGAAGTTTAAAAATGCTTTGGAACTCTTCCATTGTTCTCGGAATTCTGCTGAAGTTTAAAAATGCTTTGGAATTCTCCCATTGTTCTCGGAATGTTATTGTTTTTTTAAATAAGCCTGTAGTACTTTCACATTTAAATCGAAATTCTGCTGAAGTTTAAAAATGTTTTGTAACTCTAGCATTGTTCTCGGAATTTTGCTGAAGTTTAAAAATGCTTTGGATATCTCCCATTGCTCTCGGAATTCTGCTGAAGTTTAAAAATGATTTGGAACTCTCCCATTGTTCTCGGAATGTTATTGTTTTTTTAAGTAAGTCTGCAGAACTATCCCATTGTTCTCGGAAATCTGCCTAAGTTTAAAAATGGTTTGGAACTCTCCCATTGTTCTCTGAATTCTACTGAAGTTTTAAAATTGCTTTGGAACTCTCCCATTGTTCTTGGAATTCTACTGAAGTTTAAAAATACTTTGTAACACTCCTATTGTTCTTGGAATTCTGCTGAAGCTTAAAATTGCTTTGAACCTCTCCCATTGTTCTCGGAATTTTGCTGAAGTTTTAAAAATGCTTTGGAACTCTCCCATTGTTCTCGGAATTCTGCTGAAGTTTAAAATTCCTTTGGAACTCTCCTATTGTTCTCTTAATTCGGCTGAAGTGTAAAGATGCTTTGAAGCTCTCCCATTGTTCTAGGAATTCTGCTGAAGTTTAAACATGCTTTGGAACTCTCCCATTGTTCTCGGAATGTTATAGTTTTTTTTAAATAAGTCTGTAGAACTTTCCCATTGTACTCGGAATTCTGATGAAGTTTAAAAATGATTTGGTACTCTCCCATTGTTCTCGGAATTCTGCTCAAGTTTAAAAATGCTTTGGAACTCTCCCATTATTCTCGGAATACTGCTGAAGTTTAAAAATGCTTTGGAACTCTTCCATTGTTCTCGGAATTCTGCTGAAGTTTAAAAATGCTTTGGAATTCTCCCATTGTTCTCGGAATGTTATTGTTTTTTTAAATAAGCCTGTAGTACTTTCACATTTAAATCGAAATTCTGCTGAAGTTTAAAAATGTTTTGTAACTCTAGCATTGTTCTCGGAATTTTGCTGAAGTTTAAAAATGCTTTGGATATCTCCCATTGCTCTCGGAATTCTGCTGAAGTTTAAAAATGATTTGGAACTCTCCCATTGTTCTCGGAATTCTGCTGAAGTTTAAAAATGCTTCGGAACTCTACCATTGTTCTCGGAATTCTGCTTAAGTTTTAAAATTGCTTTGGAACTCTCCCATTGTTCTTGGAATTCTGCTGAAGTTTAAAAATGGTTCGGAACTCTCCTATTTTTCTTGGAATTCGGCTGAAGTGTTAAAATGCTTTGTAGCTCTCCCATTTTTCTCGGAATGTTATTGTTTTTTTAATTAAGTCTGTAGAACTTTCCCATTGTTCTCGAAATTCTGCTGAAGTTTAAAAATGCTTTGGAACTCTCCCATTGTTCTCGGAATTCTGCTGAAGTTTAAAAATGCTTTGGAACTCTTCCATTGCTGTCGGAAATCTGCTGAAGTTTAAAAATGTTTTGGCACTCTCTCATTATTCTCAGAATTCTTCTGAAGATGAAAAATGGCTTTGGAACTCTCCCATTCTTCTCCTAATTTTGCTGAAGGTTATAAATGCTTTGGAACTCTCGCATTGTTCTCAGAATCCTGCTGAAGTTTAAAATTGCTTTGTAACTCTCTCATTGTTCTTGGAATTCAGCTGAAGTTTAAAATGCTTTGGAACTCTCCCATTGTTCTCGGAATTCTGCTGAAGTTTTAAAATTGCTTTTTTTAAGTCTCCCATTGTTCTCGGAATTCTGATGAAGTTTAAAAATGCTTTGGAACTCTCCCATTGTTCTTGGAATTCTGATGAAGTGTAAAAATGCTTTGGAACTCTCCCATAGATATCGGAATGTTATTCTTTTTTTTCAAAAGTCTGTAGAACTTTCCCATTGTTCTCAGAATTCTGCTGAAGTTTTAAAATGATTTGGAACACTCCCCTTTTTCTCGGAATGAGATTGTTTTTTTAAATAAGTCTTTAGAACATTCTTATTGTTCTCGGATTGTTGCTGAAGTTTAAAAATGCTTTGGAACTCTCCCATTGTTCTCGGAATTCTGCTGAAGTTTTAAAATTGCTTTTTTAAGTCTCCCATTGTTCTCGGAATTCTGCTGAAGTTTAAAAATGCTTTGGAACTCTCCCATTGTTCTTGGAATTCTGATGAAGTGTAAAAATGCTTTGGAACTCTCCCATAGATATCGGAATGTTATTGTTTTTTTTTTCAAAAGTCTGTAGAACTTTCCCATTGTTCTCAGAATTCTGCTGAAGTTTTAAAATGATTTGGAACTCTCCCCTTGTTCTCGGAATATTATTGTTTTTTTAAATAAGTCTGTATAACTATCCCATTGTTATCGGAATTCAGCTGAAGTTTAATAATGGTACGGAATTTTCCCCTGGTTCTTGGAATGTTGTTGCTTTTTTAAATAAGTCTATAGAACTTTCACATTGCTCTCGGAATCTGCTGAAGTATAAAAAAGCTTTGTAACTCTTCCATTGTTCTTTGAATGTTATTGTTTTTTTAAAATAAGTCTGTAGAACTATCCCATTGTTCTTGGAATTCTGCTGAAGTTTAAAAATGCTTTGGAACTCTCCTATTGTTCTCGTAATTCGGCTGAAGTATAAAAATGCTTTGTAGCTCTCCCATTGTTCTCGGAATTCTGCTGAAGTTTAAAAATGCTTTGGAACTCTCCCATTGTTCTCAGAATTCTACTGAAGTTTATAATTGCTTTGGAACTCTCCCATTGTTCTTGGAATTCTACTGAAGTTTAAAAATGCTTTGTAACACTCTCATTGTTCTTGGAATTCAGCTGAAGTTTAAAAATGCCTTGAAATTCTCCCATTGTTCTCGGAATTCTGCTGATGTTTTAAAAATGCTTTGGAACTCCCCCATTGTTCTTGGAATTCTGCTGAAGATTAAAAATGCTTTGGAACTCTCCTATTGTTCTCGTAATTTGGCTGAAGTGTAAAAATGCTTTGTAGCTCTCCCATTGTTCTAGGAATTCTGCTGAAGTTTAAAAATGCTTTGTAACTGTCCCATTGTTCTCGGAATGTTATTGTTTTTTTAAGTAAGTCTGCAGAACGATCCCATTGATCTCGGAAATCTGCCTAAGTTTAAAAATGGTTTGGAACTCTCCCATTGTTCTCTGAATTCTACTGAAGTTTTAAAATTGCTTTGGAACTCTCCCATTGTTCTTGGAATTCTACTGAAGTTTAAAAATGCTTTGTAACTCTCCTATTGTTCTTGGAATTCTGCTGAAGCTTAAAATTGCTTTGAACCTCTCCCATTGTTCTCGGAATTTTGCTGAAGTTTTAAAAATGCTTTGGAACTCTCCCATTGTTCTCGGAATTCTGCTGAAGTTTAAAATTCCTTTGGAACTCTCCTATTGTTCTCTAAATTCGGCTGAAGTGTAAAGATGCTTTGAAGCTCTCCCATTGTTCTAGGAATTCTGCTGAAGTTTAAACATGCTTTGGAACTCTCCCATTGTTCTCAGAATGCTATAGTTTTTTTTATATAAGTCTGTAGAACTTTCCCATTGTACTCGGAATACTGCTGAAGTTTAAAAATGCTTTGGAACTCTTCCATTGTTCTCGGAATTCTGCTGAAGTTTAAAAATGCTTTGGAATTCTCCCATTGTTCTCGGAATGTTATTGTTTTTTTAAATAAGCCTGTAGTACTTTCACATTTAAATTGAAATTCTGCTGAAGTTTAAAAATGTTTTGTAACTCTAGCATTGTTCTCGGAATTTTGCTGAAGTTTAAAAATGCTTTGGATCTCTCCCATTGCTCTCGGAATTCTGCTGAAGTTTAAAAATGATTTGGAACTCTCCCATTGTTCTCGGAATTCTGCTGAAGTTTAAAAATGCTTCGGAACTCTACCATTGTTCTCGGAATTCTGCTTAAGTTTTAAAATTGCTTTGGAACTCTCCCATTGTTCTTGGAATTCTGCTGAAGTTTAAAAATGGTTCGGAACTCTCCTATTTTTCTTGGAATTCGGCTGAAGTGTTAAAATGCTTTGTAGCTCTCCCATTTTTCTCGGAATGTTATTGTTTTTTTAATTAAGTCTGTAGAACTTTCCCATTGTTCTCGAAATTCTGCTGAAGTTTAAAAATGCTTTGGAACTCTCCCATTGTTCTCGGAATTCTGCTGAAGTTTAAAAATGCTTTGGAACTCTTCCATTGCTGTCGGAAATCTGCTGAAGTTTAAAAATGTTTTGGCACTCTCTCATTATTCTCGGAATTCTTCTGAAGATTAAAAATGGCTTTGGAACTCTCCCATACTTCTCCGAATTTTGCTGAAGGTTATAAATGCTTTGGAACTCTCGCATTGTTCTCAGAATCCTGCTGAAGTTTAAAATTGCTTTGTAACTCTCTCATTGTTCTTGGAATTCAGCTGAAGTTTAAAAATGCTTTGAAACTCTCCCATTGTTCTCGAAATTCTGCTGACGTTTTAAAAATGCTTTGGAACTCCCCCATTGTTCTTGGATTTCTGCTGAAGATTAAAAATGCTTTGGAACTCTCCTATTGTTCTCGTAATTCGGCTGAAGTGTAAAAATGCTTTGTAGCTCTCCCATTGTTCTAGGAATTCTGCTGAAGTTTAAAAATGCTTTGGAACTGTCCCATTGTTCTCGGAATGTTATTGTTTTTTTAAGTAAGTCTGCAGAACTATCCCATTGTTCTCGGAAATCTGCCTAAGTTTAAAAATGGTTTGGAACTCTCCCATTGTTCTCTGAATTCTACTGAAGTTTTAAAATTGCTTTGGAACTCTCCCATTGTTCTTGGAATTCTACTGAAGTTTAAAAATGCTTTGTAACTCTCCTATTGTTCTTGGAATTCTGCTGAAGCTTAAAATTGCTTTGAACCTCTCCCATTGTTCTCGGAATTCTGCTGAAGTTTTAAAAATGCTTTGGAACTCTCCCATTGTTCTCGGAATTCTTCTGAAGTTTAAAATTCCTTTGGAACTCTCCTACTGTTCTCTTAATTCGGCTGAAGTGTAAAGATGCTTTGAAGCTCTCCCATTGTTCTAGGAATTCTGCTAAAGTTTAAAAATGCTTTTGAAATCTCCCTTTGTTCTCGGAATGTTATTTTTTTTTTAAATAAGTCTGTAGAACTTTCCCATTGTTCTCGGAATTCCTGTGAATTTTAAAAATGTTTTGGCACTCTCTCATTGTTTTTGGAATTCTTCTGAAGATTAAAAATGATTTGGTACACTCCTATTTCTCTCGGATCTCTGCTTAAGTTTAAAAATGCTTTGGAACTCTCCCACTATTCTCAGAATTCTGATGAAATGTATAAATGCTTTGGAATTCTCCCATATATCTTGGAATGTTATTGTTTTTTTTTTTAAAAAGTCAGTAGAACTTTCCCATTTTTCTCGGTATTCTGTTGAAGTATAAAAATACTTGGAACTCTCCCATTGTTCTCGGATTGTTATTGTTTTTTTTAAATAAGCCTGTAAAACTTTCCAATTGTTCTCAGAATTCTACTGAAGTTTAAAAATGCTATGGAACTCTCCCATTGCTCTCGGAATTCTGCTGAAGTTTAAAAATGCTTTGGAACTTTCCCATTGTTCTCGGAATGTTATTGTTTTTTAAATAATCTGTAAAACTTTCCCATTGTTCTCGTAATTCTGATGCAGTTTAAATATGCTTTGGTACTCTCCCATTTTTCACGGAATTCTGCTGAAGTTTAAAAATGCTTTGGAACTTTCCCAATGTTCTCGGAATGTTATAGTTTTTTTTAAATAAGCCTGTAGAACTTTCCCATTGTTCTCAGAATTCTGCTGAATTTTAAAATTGCTTTGGAACTCTCCCATCGTTCTCAGAATTCTGCTGAAGTTTAAAAATGCTTTGGAACTTTCCCATTGTTCTCGGAATGTTATTGTTTATTAAATAATCTGGAGAACTTTCCCATTGTTCTCGGAATTCTGCTGAAGTTTAAACATGCTTTGGAACTAACCCATTGTTCTCGGAATGTTATAGTTTTTTTTAAATAAGTCTGTAGAACTTTCCCATTGTTCTCAGAATTCTGATGAAGTTTAAAAATTCTTTGGTACTCTCCCATTGTTCTCAGAATTCTGCTGAAGTTTAAAAATGCTTTGGAACTCTCCCATTATTCTCGGAATACTGCTGAAGTTTAAAAATGCTTTGGAACTCTTTCATTGCTCTCGGAATTCTGCTGAAGTTTAAAAATGCTTTGGAACTCTCCCATTGTTCTCGGAATGTTATTGTTTTTTTAAATAAGCCTGTAGTACTTTCCCATTTAACTCGGAATTCTGCTGAAGTTTAAAAATGTTTTGGAACTCTACCATTGTTCTAGGAATTCTGCTGAAGTTTAAAAATGCTTTGGAACTCTCTCATTGCTCTTGGAATTCTGCTGAAGTTTAAAAATGCTTTGGAACACTCCCATTGTTCTCGGAATTCTGCTAAAGTTTAAAAATGCTTTGGAACTCTCCCATTGTTCTCGGAATTCTGCTTAAGTTTTAAAATTGCTTTGGAACTCTCCCATTGTTCTTGGAATTCTGCTGTAGTTTAAAAAAGGTTTGGAACTCTCCTATTGTTCTCGGAATTCGGCTGAAGTGTTAAAATCCTTTGTAGCCCTCCCATTGTTCTCGGAATTCTGCTGAAGTTTAAAAATGCTTTGCAACTCTCCCATTGTTCTTGGAATGTTATTGTTTTTTTATTTAAGTCTGTAGAACTTTCCCATTGTTCTTGGAATTCTGCTGAAGTTTAAAAATGCTTTGGAACTCTCCCATTGTTCTTGGAATTCTGCTGAAGTTTAAAAATGCTTTGGAACTCTTCCATTGCTGTCGGAATTCTGCTGAAGTTTAAAAATGTTTTGGCACTCTCTCATTGTTCTCGGAATTCTTCTGAAGATTAAAAATGCTTTGGAACTCTCCCATTCTTCTCTGAATTTTCCTGAAGTTTATAAATTCTTTGGAACTCTCACATTGTTCTCAGAATTCTGCTGAAGTTTAAAAATGCTTTGAAACTCTCCCATTGTTCTCGGAATTCTACTGAAGTTTAAAAATGCTTTGGAACTCTCCCATTGTTCTCGTAATGTTTTTTTTTTTTTTTAAATAAGTCTGTAGAATTTTCCCATTGTTCTCGGAATACTGATGAAGTTTAAAAATGCTTTGGAACTCTCCCATTGTTCTCGGAATTCTGCTGAAGTTTTAAAATTGCTTTTTTAAGTCTCCCATTGTTCTCGGAATTCTGCTGAAGTTTAAAAATGCTTTGGAACTCTCCCATTGTTCTTGGAATTCTGATGAAGTGTAAAAATGCTTTGGAACTCTCCCATAGATCTCGGAATGTTATTGTTTTTTTTCAAAAGTCTGTAGAACTTTCCCATTGTTCTCAGAATTCTGCTGAAGTTTTAAAATGATTTGGAACTCTCCCCTTGTTCTCGGAATGAGATTGTTTTTTTAAATAAGTCTGTAGAACATTCTTATTGTTCTCGGAATGTTGCTGAAGCTTAAAAATGCTTTGGAACTCTCCCATTGTTCTCGGAAATCTGCTGAAGTTTTAAAATTGCTTTTTTAAGTCTCCCATTGTTCTCGGAATTCTGCTGAAGTTTAAAAATGCTTTGGAACTCTCCCATTGTTCTTGGAATTTTTATGAAGTGTAAAAAAGCTTTGGAACTCTCCCATAGATCTTGGAATGTTATTGTTTTTTTTCAAAAGTCTGTAGAACTTTCCCATTGTTCTCAGAATTCTGCTGAAGTTTTAAAATGATTTGGACCTCTCCCCTTGTTCTCAGAATGTTATTGTTTTTTTTAAATAAGTCTGTATAACTATCCCATTGTTATCGGAATTCAGCTGAAGTTTAATAATGGTACGGAATTTTCCCCTGGTTCTTGGAATGTTGTTGCTTTTTTAAATAAGTCTATAGAACTTTCACATTGCTCTCGGAATCTGCTGAAGTATAAAAAGGCTTTGTAACTCTTCCATTGTTCTTTGAATGCTATTGTTTTTTTAAAATAAGTCTGTAGAACTATCCCATTGTTCTTGGAATTCTGCTGAAGTTTAAAAATGCTTTGGAACTCTCCTATTGTTCTCGTAATTCGGCTGAAGTATAAAAATGCTTTGTAGCTCTCCCATTGTTCTCGGAATTCTGCTGAAGTTTAAAAATGCTTTGGAACTCTCCCATTGTTCTCAGAATTCTACTGAAGTTTGTAATTGCTTTGGAACTCTTCCATTGTTCTTGGAATTCTACTGAAGTTTAAAAATGCTTTGTAACTCTCTCATTGTTCTTGGAATTCAGCTGAAGTTTAAAAATGCTTTGAAACTCTCCCATTGTTCTCGGAATTCTGCTGTTGTTTTAAAAATGCTTTGGAACTCCCCAATTGTTCTTGGAATTCTGCTGAAGATTAAAAATGCTTTGGAACTCTCCTATTGTTCTCGTAATTTGGCTGAAGTGTAAAAATGCTTTGTAGCTCTCCCATTGTTCTAGGAATTCTGCTGAAGTTTAAAAATGCTTTGGAACTGTCCCATTGTTCTCGGAATGTTATTGTTTTTTTAAGTAAGTCTGCAGAACTATCCCATTGTTCTCGGAAATCTGCCTAAGTTTAAAAATTGTTTGGAACTCTCCCATTGTTCTCTGAATTCTAGTGAAGTTTTAAAATTGCTTTGGAACTCTCCCACTGTTCTTGGAATTCTACTGAAATTTAAAAATGCTTTGTAACTCTCCTATTGTCCTTGGAATTCTGCTGAAGCTTAAAATTGCTTTGAACCTCTCCCATTGTTCTCGGAATTTTGCTGAAGTTTTAAAAATGCTTTGGAACTCTCCCATTGTTCTCGGAATTCTGCTGAAGTTTAAAATTCCTTTGGAACTCTCCTATTGTTCTCTTAATTCGGCTGAAGTGTAAAGATGCTTTGAAGCTCTCCCATTGTTCTAGGAATTCTGCTGAAGTTTAAACATGCTTTGGAATTCTCCCATTGTTCTCAGAATGTTATAGTTTTTTTTAAATAAGTCTGTAGAACTTTCCCATTGTACTCGGAATTCTGATGAAGTTTAAAAATGATTTGGTACTCTCCCATTGTTCTCGGAATTCTGCTGAAGTTTAAAAATGCTTTGGAACTCTCCCATTATTCTCGGAATACTGCTGAAGTTTAAAAATGCTTTGGAACTCTTCCATTGTTCTCGGAATTCTGCTGAAGTTTAAAAATGCTTTGGAATTCTCCCATTGTTCTCGGAATGTTATTGTTTTTTTAAATAAGCCTGTAGTACTTTCACATTTAAATCGAAATTCTGCTGAAGTTTAAAAATGTTTTGGAACTCTAGCATTGTTCTCAGAATTCTGCTGAAGTTTAAAAATGCTTTGGATCTCAACCATTGCTCTCGGAATTCTGCTGAAGTTTAAAAATGCTTTGGAACTCTCCCATTGTTCTCGGAATTCTGCTGAAGTTTAAAAATGCTTCGGAACTCTACCATTGTTCTCGGAATTCTGCATAAGTTTTAAAATTGCTTTGGAACTCTCCCATTGTTCTCGGAATTCTACTGAAGTTTTAAAATGCTTTGTAACTCTCCCATGGTTCTTGGAATTCTGCTGAAGTGTAAAAATGCTATGAAACTCTTCCATTGTTCTCGGAATTCTGCTGAAGTTTTAAAAATGCTTTGTAACTCTCCCATTGTTCTTGGAATTCTGCTGAAGTTTAAAAATGGTTCGAAACTCTCCTATTGTTCTTGGAATTCGGCGGAAGTGTTAAAATGCTTTGTAGCTCTCCCATTGTTCTCGGAATGTTATTGTTTTTTTAATTAAGTCTGTAGAACTTTCCCATTGTTCTCGAAATTCTGCTGAAGTTTAAAAATGCTTTGGAACTCTCCCATTGTTCTCGGAATTCTGCTGAAGTTTAAAAATGCTTTGGAACTCTTCCATTGCTGTCGGAAATCTGCTGAAGTTTAAAAATCTTTTGGCACTCTCTCATTGTTCTCGGATTTCTTCTGAAGATTAAAAATGCTTTGGAACTCTCCCATTCTTCTCCGAATTTTGCTGAAGGTTATAAATGCTTTGCAACTCTCGCATTGTTCTCAGAATCTTGCTGAAGTTTAAAATTGCTTTGGAACTCCCCCAATGTTCTCGGAATTCTACTGAAGTTTAAAAATGCTTTGGAGCTCTCCCATTGTTCTCGGAATGTTATTGTTTTTTGTAAATAAGTCTGTAGAATTTTCCCATTGTTCTCGGAATACTGATGAAGTTTAAAAATGCTTTGGAACTCTCCCATTGTTCTCGGAATTCTGCTGAAGTTTTAAAATTGCTGTTTTAAGTCTCCCATTGTTCTTGGAATTCTGCTGAAGTTTAAAAATGCTTTAGAACTCTCCCATTGTTCTTGGAATTCTGATGAAGTGTAAAAATGCTTTGGAACTCTCCCATAGATCTCGGAATGTTATTGTTTTTTTTCAAAAGTCTGTAGAACTTTCCCATTGTTCTCAGAATTCTGCTGAAGTTTTAAAATGATTTGGAACTCTCCCCTTGTTCTCGGAATGAGATTGTTTTTTTAAACAAGTCTGTAGAACTTTCTTATTGTTATCGGAATTTTGCTGAAGTTTAAAAATGCTTTGGAACTCTCCCCTTGTTCTCGGAATGTTATTGTTTTTTTAAATATGTCTGTATATCTATCCCATTGTTATCGGAATTCAGCTGAAGTTTAATAATGGTACGGAATTTTCCCCTGGTTCTTGGAATGTTGTTGCTTTTTTAAATAAGTCTATAGAACCTTCACATTGCTCTCGGAATCTGCTGAAGTATAAAAAAGCTTTGTAACTCTTCCATTGTTCTTTGAATGTTATTGTTTTTTTAAAATAAGTCTGTAGAACTATCCCATTGTTCTTGGAATTCTGCTGAAGTTTAAAAATGCTTTGGAACTCTCCTATTTTTCTCGTAATTCGGCTGAAGTATAAAAATGCTTTGTAGCTCTTCCATTGTTCTCGGAATTCTGCTGAAGTTTAAAAATGCTTTGGAACTCTCCCATTGTTCTCGGAATTTTGCTGAAGTTTAAAATTGCTTTGGAACTCCCCCATTGTTCTCGAAATTCTACTGAAGTTTAAAAATGCTTTGGAACTCTCCCATTGTTCTCGTAATGTTATTGTTTTTTTTAAATAAGTCTGTAGAATTTTCCCATTGTTCTCGGAATACTGATGAAGTTTAAAAATGCTTTGGAACTCTCCCATTGTTCTCGGAATTCTGCTGAAGTTTTAAAATTGCTTTTTTAAGTCTCCCATTTTTCTCGGAATTCTGCTGAAGTTTAAAAATGCTTTGGAACTCTCCCATTGTTCTTGGAATTCTGATGAAGTGTAAAAATGCTTTGGAACTCTCCCATAGATCTCGGAATGTTATTGTTTTTTTTCAAAAGTCTGTAGAACTTTCCCATTGTTCTCAGAATTCTGCTGAAGTTTTAAAATGATTTGGAACTCTCCCCTTGTTCTCGGAATGAGATTGTTTTTTTAAATAAGTCTGTAGAACATTCTTATTGTTCTCGGAATGTTGCTGAAGTTTAAAAATGCTTTGGAACTCTCCCATTGTTCTCGGAATTCTGCTGAAGTTTTAAAATAGCTTTTTTAAGTCTCCCATTGTTCTCGGAATTCTGCTGAAGTTTAAAAATGCTTTGGAACTCTCCCATTGTTCTTGGAATTTTGATGAAGTGTAAAAAAGTTTTGGAACTCTCCCATAGATCTTGGAATGTTATTGTTTTTTTTCAAAAGTCTGTAGAACTTTCCCATTGTTCTCAGAATTCTGCTGAAGTTTTAAAATGATTTGGAACTCTCCCCTTGTTCTCGGAATGTTATTGTTTTTTTTAAATAAGTCTGTATAACTATCCCATTGTTATCAGAATTCAGCTGAAGTTTAATAATGGTTCGGAATTTTCCCCTGGTTGTTGGAATGTTGTTGCTTTTTTAAATAAGTCTATAGAACTTTCACATTGCTCTCGGAGTCTGCTGAAGTATAAAAAGGCTTTGTAACTCTTCCATTGTTCTTTGAATGCTATTGTTTTTTTAAAATAAGTCTGTAGAACTATCCCATTGTTCTTGGAATTCTGCTGAAGTTTAAAAATGCTTTGGAACTCTCCTATTGTTCTCGTAATTCGGCTGAAGTATAAAAATGCTTTGTAGCTCTCCCATTGTTCTCGGAATTCTGCTGAAGTTTAAAAATGCTTTGGAACTCTCCCATTGTTCTCAGAATTCTACTGAAGTTTATAATTGCTTTGGAACTCTTCCATTGTTCTTGGAATTCTACTGAAGTTTAAAAATGCGTTGTAACTCTCTCATTGTTCTTGGAAATCAGCTGAAGTTTAAAAATGCTTTGAAACTCTCCCATTGTTCTCGGAATTCTTCTGAAGATTAAAAATGCTTTGGAACTCTCCTATTGTTCTCGTAATTTGGCTGAAGTGTAAAAATGCTTTGTAGCTCTCCCATTGTTCTAGGAATTCTGCTGAAGTTTAAAAATGCTTTGGAACTGTCCCATTGTTCTCGGAATGTTATTGTTTTTTTAAGTAAGTCTGCAGAACTATCCCATTGTTCTCGGAAATCTGCCTAAGTTTAAAAATGGTTTGGAACTCTCCCATTGTTCTCTGAATTCTAGTGAAGTTTTAAAATTGCTTTGGAACTCTCCCATTGTTCTTGGAATTCTACTGAAGTTTAAAAATGCTTTGTAACTCTCCTATTGTCCTTGGAATTCTGCTGAAGCTTAAAACTGCTTTGAACCTCTCCCATTGTTCTCGGAATTTTGCTGAAGTTTTAAAAATGCTTTGGAACTCTCCCATTGTTCTCGGAATTCTGCTGAAGTTTAAAATTCCTTTGGAACTCTCCTATTGTTCTCTTAATTCGGCTGAAGTGTAAAGATGCTTTGAAGCTCTCCCATTGTTCTAGGAATTCTGCTGAAGTTTAAACATGCTTTGGAACTCTCCCATTGTTCTTGGAATGTTATAGTTTTTTGTAAATAAGTCTGTAGAACTTTCCCATTGTACTCGGAATTCTGATGAAGTTTAAAAATGATTTGGTACTCTCCCATTGTTCTCGGAATTCTGCTGAAGTTTAAAAATGCTTTGGAACTCTCCCATTATTCTCGCAATACTGCTGAAGTTTAAAAATGCTTTGGAACTCTTCCATTGTTCTCGGAATTCTGCTGAAGTTTAAAAATGCTTTGGAATTCTCCCATTGTTCTCGGAATGTTATTGTTTTTTTAAATAAGCCTGTAGTACTTTCACATTTAAATCGAAATTCTGCTGAAGTTTAAAAATGTTTTGGAACTCTAGCATTGATCTCGGAATTCTGCTGAAGTTTAAAAATTCTTTGGATCTCAACCATTGCTCTCGGAATTCTGCTGAAGTTTAAAAATGCTTCGGAACTCTACCATTGTTCTCGGAATTCTGCTTAAGTTTTAAAATTGCTTTGGAACTCTCC
The DNA here is from genome assembly GCF_046119375.1 of Phyllobates terribilis. Lineage (NCBI taxonomy): Eukaryota > Metazoa > Chordata > Amphibia > Anura > Dendrobatidae > Phyllobates > Phyllobates terribilis. The sequence continues at coordinate 118,589,571 of NW_027362762.1, read as the reverse complement.
CATTGTTCTCGGAATTCTACTGAAGTTTAAAAATGCTTTGTAACTCTCCCATGGTTCTTGGAATTCTGCTGAAGTGTAAAAATGCTATGAAACTCTTCCATTGTTCTCGGAATTCTGCTGAAGTTTTAAAAATGCTTTGTAACTCTCCCATTGTTCTTGGAATTCTGCTGAAGTTTAAAAATGGTTCGAAACTCTCCTATTGTTCTTGGAATTCGGCGGAAGTGTTAAAATGCTTTGTAGCTCTCCCATTGTTCTCGGAATGTTATTGTTTTTTTAATTAAGTCTGTAGAACTTTCCCATTGTTCTCGAAATTCTGCTGAAGTTTAAAAATGCTTTGGAACTCTCCCATTGTTCTCGGAATTCTGCTGAAGTTTAAAAATGCTTTGGAACTCTTCCATTGCTGTCGGAAATCTGCTGAAGTTTAAAAATCTTTTGGCACTCTCTCATTGTTCTCGGATTTCTTCTGAAGATTAAAAATGCTTTGGAACTCTCCCATTCTTCTCCGAATTTTGCTGAAGGTTATAAATGCTTTGCAACTCTCGCATTGTTCTCAGAATCTTGCTGAAGTTTAAAATTGCTTTGGAACTCCCCCAATGTTCTCGGAATTCTACTGAAGTTTAAAAATGCTTTGGAGCTCTCCCATTGTTCTCGGAATGTTATTGTTTTTTGTAAATAAGTCTGTAGAATTTTCCCATTGTTCTCGGAATACTGATGAAGTTTAAAAATGCTTTGGAACTCTCCCATTGTTCTCGGAATTCTGCTGAAGTTTTAAAATTGCTGTTTTAAGTCTCCCATTGTTCTTGGAATTCTGCTGAAGTTTAAAAATGCTTTAGAACTCTCCCATTGTTCTTGGAATTCTGATAAAGTGTAAAAATGCTTTGGAACTCTCCCATAGATCTCGGAATGTTATTGTTTTTTTTCAAAAGTCTGTAGAACTTTCCCATTGTTCTCAGAATTCTGCTGAAGTTTTAAAACGATTTGGAACTCTCCCCTTGTTCTCGGAATGAGATTGTTTTTTTAAATAAGTCTGTAGAACTTTCTTATTGTTATCGGAATTTTGCTGAAGTTTAAAAATGCTTTGGAACTCTCCCCTTGTTCTCGGAATGTTATTGTTTTTTTTAAATATGTCTGTATAACTATCCCATTGTTATCGGAATTCAGCTGAAGTTTAATAATGGTACGGAATTTTCCCCTGGTTCTTGGAATGTTGTTGCTTTTTTAAATAAGTCTATAGAACCTTCACATTGCTCTCGGAATCTGCTGAAGTATAAAAAAGCTTTGTAACTCTTCCATTGTTCTTTGAATGTTATTGTTTTTTTAAAATAAGTCTGTAGAACTATCCCATTGTTCTTGGAATTCTGCTGAAGTTTAAAAATGCTTTGGAACTCTCCTATTTTTCTCGTAATTCGGCTGAAGTATAAAAATGCTTTGTAGCTCTTCCATTGTTCTCGGAATTCTGCTGAAGTTTAAAAATGCTTTGGAACTCTCCCATTGTTCTCGGAATTTTGCTGAAGTTTAAAATTGCTTTGGAACTCCCCCATTGTTCTCGAAATTCTACTGAAGTTTAAAAATGCTTTGGAACTCTCCCATTGTTCTCGTAATGTTATTGTTTTTTTTAAATAAGTCTGTAGAATTTTCCCATTGTTCTCGGAATACTGATGAAGTTTAAAAATGCATTGGAACTCTCCCATTGTTCTCGGAATTCTGCTGAAGTTTTAAAATTGCTTTTTTAAGTCTCCCATTTTTCTCGGAATTCTGCTGAAGTTTAAAAATGCTTTGGAACTCTCCCATTGTTCTTGGAATTCTGATGAAGTGTAAAAATGCTTTGGAACTCTCCCATAGATCTCGGAATGTTATTGTTTTTTTTCAAAAGTCTGTAGAACTTTCCCATTGTTCTCAGAATTCTGCTGAAGTTTTAAAATGATTTGGAACTCTCCCCTTGTTCTCGGAATGAGATTGTTTTTTTAAATAAGTCTGTAGAACATTCTTATTGTTCTCGGAATGTTGCTGAAGTTTAAAAATGCTTTGGAACTCTCCCATTGTTCTCGGAATTCTGCTGAAGTTTTAAAATAGCTTTTTTAAGTCTCCCATTGTTCTCGGAATTCTGCTGAAGTTTAAAAATGCTTTGCAACTCTCCCATTGTTCTTGGAATTTTGATGAAGTGTAAAAAAGTTTTGGAACTCTCCCATAGATCTTGGAATGTTATTGTTTTTTTTCAAAAGTCTGTAGAACTTTCCCATTGTTCTCAGAATTCTGCTGAAGTTTTAAAATGATTTGGAACTCTCCCCTTGTTCTCGGAATGTTATTGTTTTTTTTAAATAAGTCTGTATAACTATCCCATTGTTATCAGAATTCAGCTGAAGTTTAATAATGGTTCGGAATTTTCCCCTGGTTCTTGGAATGTTGTTGCTTTTTTAAATAAGTCTATAGAACTTTCACATTGCTCTCGGAATCTGCTGAAGTATAAAAAGGCTTTGTAACTCTTCCATTGTTCTTTGAATGCTATTGTTTTTTTAAAATAAGTCTGTAGAACTATCCCATTGTTCTTGGAATTCTGCTGAAGTTTAAAAATGCTTTGGAACTCTCCTATTGTTCTCGTAATTCGGCTGAAGTATAAAAATGCTTTGTAGCTCTCCCATTGTTCTCGGAATTCTGCTGAAGTTTAAAAATGCTTTGGAACTCTCCCATTGTTCTCAGAATTCTACTGAAGTTTATAATTGCTTTGGAACTCTTCCATTGTTCTTGGAATTCTACTGACGTTTAAAAATGCGTTGTAACTCTCTCATTGTTCTTGGAAATCAGCTGAAGTTTAAAAATGCTTTGAAACTCTCCCATTGTTCTCGGAATTCTGCTGAAGATTAAAAATGCTTTGGAACTCTCCTATTGTTCTCGTAATTTGGCTGAAGTGTAAAAATGCTTTGTAGCTCTCCCATTGTTCTAGGAATTCTGCTGAAGTTTAAAAATGCTTTGGAACTGTCCCATTGTTCTCGGAATGTTATTGTTTTTTTAAGTAAGTCTGCAGAACTATCCCATTGTTCTCGGAAATCTGCCTAAGTTTAAAAATGGTTTGGAACTCTCCCATTGTTCTCTGAATTCTAGTGAAGTTTTAAAATTGCTTTGGAACTCTCCCATTGTTCTTGGAATTCTACTGAAGTTTAAAAATGCTTTGTAACTCTCCTATTGTCCTTGGAATTCTGCTGAAGCTTAAAACTGCTTTGAACCTCTCCCATTGTTCTCGGAATTTTGCTGAAGTTTTAAAAATGCTTTGGAACTCTCCCATTGTTCTCGGAATTCTGCTGAAGTTTAAAATTCCTTTGGAACTCTCCTATTGTTCTCTTAATTCGGCTGAAGTGTAAAGATGCTTTGAAGCTCTCCCATTGTTCTAGGAATTCTGCTGAAGTTTAAACATGCTTTGGAACTCTCCCATTGTTCTCAGAATGTTATAGTTTTTTGTAAATAAGTCTGTAGAACTTTCCCATTGTACTCGGAATTCTGATGAAGTTTAAAAATGATTTGGTACTCTCCCATTGTTCTCGGAATTCTGCTGAAGTTTAAAAATGCTTTGGAACTCTCCCATTATTCTCGGAATACTGCTGAAGTTTAAAAATGCTTTGGAACTCTTCCATTGTTCTCGGAATTCTGCTGAAGTTTAAAAATGCTTTGGAATTCTCCCATTGTTCTCGGAATGTTATTGTTTTTTTAAATAAGCCTGTAGTACTTTCACATTTAAATCGAAATTCTGCTGAAGTTTAAAAATGTTTTGGAACTCTAGCATTGTTCTCGGAATTCTGCTGAAGTTTAAAAATTCTTTGGATCTCAACCATTGCTCTCGGAATTCTGCTGAAGTTTAAAAATGCTTCGGAACTCTACCATTGTTCTCGGAATTCTGCTTAAGTTTTAAAATTGCTTTGGAACTCTCCCATTGTTCTCGGAATTCTACTGAAGTTTAAAAATGCTTTGTAACTCTCCCATGGTTCTTGGAATTCTGCTGAAGTGTAAAAATGCTATGAAACTCTCCCATTGTTCTCGGAATTCTTCTGAAGTTTTAAAAATGCTTTGTAACTCTCCCATTGTTCTTGGAATTCTGCTGAAGTTTAAAAATGGTTCGAAACTGTCCTATTGTTCTTGGAATTCGGCTGAAGTGTTAAAATGCTTTGTAGCCCTCCCATTGTTTTCGGAATGTTATTGTTTTTTTAATTAAGTCTGTAGAACTTTCCCATTGTTCTTGAAATTCTGCTGAAGTTTAAAAATGCTTTGGAACTCTCCCATTGTTCTCGGAATTCTGCTGATGTTTAAAAATGCTTTGGAACTCTTCCATTGCTGTCGGAAATCTGCTGAAGTTTAAAAATGTTTTGGCACTCTCTCATTGTTCTCGGAATTCTTCTGAAGATTAAAAATGCTTTGGAACTCTCCCATTCTTCTCCGAATTTTGCTGAAGGTTATAAATTCTTTGGAACTCTCGCATTGTTCTCAGAATCCTGCTGAAGTTTAAAATTGCTTTGGAACTCCCCCATTGTTCTCGGAATTCTAGTGAAGTTTAAAAATGCTTTGGAGCTCTCCCATTGTTCTCGGAATGTTATTGTTTTTTTAAATAAGTCTGTAGAATTTTCCCATTGTTCTCGGAATACTGATGAAGTTTAAAAATGCTTTGGAACACTCCCATTGTTCTCGGAATTCTGCTGAAGTTTTAAAATTGCTGTTTTAAGTCTCCCATTGTTCTCGGAATTCTGCTGAAGTTTAAAAATGCTTTGGAACTCTCCCATTGTTCTTGGAATTCTGATGAAGTGTAAAAATGCTTTGGAACTCTCCCATAGATCTCGGAATGTTATTGTTTTTTTTCAAAAGTCTGTAGAACTTTCCCATTGTTCTCAGAATTCTGCTGAAGTTTTAAAACGATTTGGAACTCTCCCCTTGTTCTCGGAATGAGATTGTTTTTTTAAATAAGTCTGTAGAACTTTCTTATTGTTATCGGAATTTTGCTGAAGTTTAAAAATGCTTTGGAACTCTCCCCTTGTTCTCGGAATGTTATTGTTTTTTTTAAATAAGTCTGTATAACTATCCCATTGTTATCGGAATTCAGCTGAAGTTTAATAATGGTACGGAATTTTCCCCTGGTTCTTGGAATGTTGTTGCTTTTTTAAATAAGTCTATAGAACTTTCACATTGCTCTCGGAATCTGCTGAAGTATAAAAAAGCTTTGTAACTCTTCCATTGTTCTTTGAATGTTATTGTTTTTTTAAAATAGGTCTGTGGAACTATCCCATTGTTCTTGGAATTCTGCTGAAGTTTAAAAATGCTTTGGAACTCTCCTATTTTTCTCGTAATTCGGCTGAAGTATAAAAATGCTTTGTAGCTCTCCCATTGTTCTCGGAATTCTGCTGAAGTTTAAAAATGCTTTGGAACTCTCCCATTGTTCTCGGAATTCTACTGAAGTTTATAATTGCTTTGGAACTCTCCCATTGTTCTTGGAATTCTATTGAAGTTTAAAAATGCTTTGTAACTCTCTCATTGTTCTTGGAATTCAGCTGATGTTTAAAAATGCTTTGAAACTCTCCCATTGTTCTCGGAATTCTGCTGACGTTTTAAAAATGCTTTGGAACTCCCCCATTGTTCTTGGAATTCTGCTGAAGTTTAAAAATGCTTTGGAACTCTCCCATTGTTCTCGGAATTCTACTGAAGTTTATAATTGCTTTGGAACTCTCCCATTGTTCTTGGAATTCTATTGAAGTGTAAAAATGCTTTGTAGCTCTCCCATTGTTCTAGGAATTCTGCTGAAGTTTAAAAATGCTTTGGAACTGTCCCATTGTTCTCGGAATGTTATTGTTTTTTTAAGTAAGTCTGCAGAACTATCCCATTGTTCTCGGAAATCTGCCTAAGTTTAAAAATGGTTTGGAACTCTCCCATTGTTCTCTGAATTCTACTGAAGTTTTAAAATTGCTTTGGAACTCTCCCATTGTTCTTGGAATTCTACTGAAGTTTATAAATGCTTTGTAACTCTCCTATTGTTCTTGGAATTCTGCTGAAGCTTAAAATTGCTTTGAACCTCTCCCATTGTTCTCGGAATTCTGCTGAAGTTTTAAAAATGCTTTGGAACTCTCCCATTGTTCTCGGAATTCTGCTGAAGTTTAAAATTCCTTTGGAACTCTCCTACTGTTCTCTTAATTCGGCTGAAGTGTAAAGATGCTTTGAAGCTCTCCCATTGTTCTAGGAATTCTGCTTAAGTTTAAAAATGCTTTGGAAATCTCCCTTTGTTCTCGGAATGTTATTTTTTTTTTAAATAAGTCTGTAGAACTTTCCCATTGTTCTTGGAATTCCTGTGAAGTTTAAAAATGTTTTGGCACTCTCTCATTGTTCTCGGAATTCTTCTGAAGATTAAAAATGATTTGGTACACTCCTATTGCTCTCGGATCTCTGCTTAAGTTTAAAAATGCTTTGGAACTCTCCCACTATTCTCAGAATTCTGATGAAATGTATAAATGCTTTGGAATTCTCCCATATACCTTGGAATGTTATTGTTTTTTTTTTTAAAAAGTCAGAAGAACTTTCCCATTTTTCTCGGTATTCTGTTGAAGTATAAAAATACTTGGAACTCTCCCATTGTTCTCGGAATGTTATTGCTTTTTCAAATAAGCCTGTAAACCTTTCCCATTGTTCTCAGAATTCTACTGAAGTTTAAAAATGCTATGGAACTCTCCCATTGCTCTCGGAATTCTGCTGAAGTTTAAAAATGCTTTGGAACTTTCCCATTGTTCTCGGAATGTTATTGTTTTTTAAATAATCTGTAAAACTTTCCCATTGTTCTCGGAATTCTGTTGAAGTTTAAAAATGCTTTGGAACTCTCCCATTGTTCTCAGAATGTTATAGTTTTTTTTTATATAAGTCTGTAGAACTTTCCCATTGTTCTCGGAATTCTGATGAAGTTTAAAAATACTTTGGAACTCTTTCATTGTTCTCGGAATTCTGCTGAAGTTTAAAAATGCTTTGGAACTCTCCCATTGTTCTCGGAATGTTATTTTTTTTTAAATAAGCCTGTAGTACTTTCCCATTTAACTCGGAATTCTGCTGAAGTTTAAAAATGTTTTGGAACTCTACCATTGTTCTCGGAATTCTGCTGAAGTTTAAAAATGCTTTGGAACTCTCTCATTGCTCTCGGAATTCTGCTGAAGTTTAAAAATGCTTTGGAACTCTCCCATTGTTCTCGGAATTCTGCTGAAGTTTAAAAATGCTTTGGAACTCTCCCATTGTTCTTGGAATTCTACTGAAGTTTAAAAATGCTTTGTAAGTCTCCTATTGTTCTTGGAATTCTGCTGAAGCTTAAAATTGCTTTGAACCTCTCCCATTGTTCTCGGAATTCTGCTGAAGTTTTAAAAATGCTTTGGAACTCTCCCATTGTTCTCGGAATTCTGCTGAAGTTTAAAATTCCTTTGGAACTCTCCTACTGTTCTCTTAATTCGGCTGAAGTGTAAAGATGCTTTGAAGCTCTCCCATTGTTCTAGGAATTCTGCTTAAGTTTAAAAATGCTTTGGAAATCTCACTTTGTTCTCGGAATGTTATTTTTTTTTAAATAAGTCTGTAGAACTTTCCCATTGTTCTCGGAATTCCTGTGAAGTTTAAAAATGTTTTGGCACTCTCTCATTGTTCTCGGAATTCTTCTGAAGATTAAAAATGATTTGGTACACTCCTATTGCTCTCGGATCTCTGCTTAAGTTTAAAAATGCTTTGGAACTCTCCCACTATTCTCAGAATTCTGATGAAATGTATAAATGCTTTGGAATTCTCCCATATATCTTGGAATGTTATTGTTTGTTTTTTTAAAAAGTCAGTAGAACTTTCCCATTTTTGTCGGTATTCTGTTGAAGTATAAAAATACTTGGAACTCTCCCATTGTTCTCGGAATGTTATTGTTTTTTTCAAATAAGCCTGTAAACCTTTCCCATTGTTCTCAGAATTCTACTGAAGTTTAAAAATGCTATGGAACTCTCCCATTGCTCTCGGAATTCTGCTGAAGTTTAAAAATGCTTTGGAACTTTCCCATTGTTCTCGGAATGTTATTGTTTTTTAAATAATCTGTAAAACTTTCCCATTGTTCTCGGAATTCTGTTGAAGTTTAAAAATGCTTTGGAACTCTCCCATTGTTCTCAGAATGTTATAGTTTTTTTTAAATAAGTGTGTAGAACTTTCCCATTGTTCTCGGAATTCTGATGAAGTTTAAAAATGCTTTGGAACTCTTTCATTGTTCTCGGAATTCTGCTGAAGTTTAAAAATGCTTTGGAACTCTCCCATTGTTCTCGGAATGTTATTTTTTTTTAAATAAGCCTGTAGTACTTTCCCATTTAACTCGGAATTCTGCTGAAGTTTAAAAATGTTTTGGAACTCTACCATTGTTCTCAGAATTCTTCTGAAGTTTAAAAATGCTTTGGAACTCTCGCATTGCTCTCAGAATTCTGCTGAAGTTTAAAAATGCTTTGGAACTCTCCCATTGTTCTCGGAATTCTGCTGAAGTTTAAAAATGCTTTGGAACTCTCCCATTGTTCTCGGAATTCTGCTTAAGTTTTAAAATTGCTATGGAACTCTCCCATTGTTCTTGGAATTCTGCTGAAGTTTAAAAAAGGTTTGGAACTCTCCTATTGTTCTCGGAATTCGGCTGAAGTGTTAAAATCCTTTGTAGCTCTCCCATTGTTCTTGGAATTCTGCTGAAGTTTAAAAATGCTTTGCAACTCTCCCATTGTTCTTGGAATGTTATTGTTTTTTTATTTAAGTCTGTAGAACTTTCCCATTGTTCTTGGAATTCTGCTGAAGTTTAAAAATGCTTTGGAACTCTCCCATTGTTCTCGGAATTCTGCTGAAGTTTAAAAATGCTTTGGAACTCTCCTATTTTTCTCGTAATTCGGCTGAAGTATAAAAATGCTTTGTAGCTCTCCCATTGTTCTCGGAATTCTGCTGAAGTTTAAAAATGCTTTGGAACTCTCCCATTGTTCTCGGAATTCTACTGAAGTTTATAATTGCTTTGGAACTCTCCCATTGTTCTTGGAATTCTATTGAATTTTAAAAATGCTTTGTAACTCTCTCATTGTTCTTGGAATTCAGCTGATGTTTAAAAATGCTTTGAAACTCTCCCATTGTTCTCGGAATTCTGCTGACGTTTTAAAAATGCTTTGGAACTCCCCCATTGTTCTTGGAATTCTGCTGAAGATTAAAAATGCTTTGGAACTCTCCTATTGTTCTCGTAATTAGGCTGAAGTGTAAAAATGCTTTGTAGCTCTCCCATTGTTCTAGGAATTCTGCTGAAGTTTAAAAATGCTTTGGAACTGTCCCATTGTTCTCGGAATGTTATTGTTTTTTTAAGTAAGTCTGCAGAACTATCCCATTGTTCTCGGAAATCTGCCTAAGTTTAAAAATGGTTTGGAACTCTCCCATTGTTCTCTGAATTCTACTGAAGTTTTAAAATTGCTTTGGAACTCTCCCATTGTTCTTGGAATTCTACTGAAGTTTAAAAATGCTTTGTAACTCTCCTATTGTTCTTGGAATTCTGCTGAAGCTTAAAATTGCTTTGAACCTCTCCCATTGTTCTCGGAATTCTGCTGAAGTTTTAAAAATGCTTTGGAACTCTCCCATTGTTCTTGGAATTCTGCTGAAGTTTAAAATTCCTTTGGAACTCTCCTACTGTTCTCTTAATTCGGCTGAAGTGTAAAGATGCTTTGAAGCTCTCCCATTGTTCTAGGAATTCTGCTTAAGTTTAAAAATGCTTTGGAAATCTCCCTTTGTTCTCGGAATGTTATTTTTTTTTTAAATAAGTCTGTAGAACTTTCCCATTGTTCTTGGAATTCCTGTGAAGTTTAAAAATGTTTTGGCACTCTCTCATTGTTCTCGGAATTCTTCTGACGATTAAAAATGATTTGGTACACTCCTATTGCTCTCGGATCTCTGCTTAAGTTTAAAAATGCTTTGGAACTCTCCCACTATTCTCAGAATTCTGATGAAATGTATAAATGCTTTGGAATTCTCCCATATACCTTGGAATGTTATTGTTTTTTTTTAAAAAAAGTCAGTAGAACTTTCCCATTTTTCTCGGTATTCTGTTGAAGTATAAAAATACTTGGAACTCTCCCATTGTTCTCGGAATGTTATTGTTTTTTTCAAATAAGCCTGTAAACCTTTCCCATTGTTCTCAGAATTCTACTGAAGTTTACAAATGCTATGGAACTCTCCCATTGCTCTCGGAATTCTGCTGAAGTTTAAAAATGCTTTGGAACTTTCCCAGTGTTCTCGGAATGTTATTGTTTTTTAAATAATCTGTAAAACTTTCCCATTGTTCTCGAAATTCTGTTGAAGTTTAAAAATGCTTTGGAACTCTCCCATTGTTCTCAGAATGTTATAGTTTTTTTTTAAATAAGTCTGTAGAACTTTCCCATTGTTCTCGGAATTCTGATGAAGTTTAAAAATGCTTTGGAACTCTTTCATTGTTCTCGGAATTCTGCTGAAGTTTAAAAATGCTTTGGAACTCTCCCATTGTTCTCGGAATGTTATTTTTTTTTAAATAAGCCTGTAGTACTTTCCCATTTAACTCGGAATTCTGCTGAAGTTTAAAAATGTTTTGGAACTCTACCATTGTTCTCGGAATTCTGCTGAAGTTTAAAAATGCTTTGGAACTCTCTCATTGCTCTCGGAATTCTGCTGAAGTTTAAAAATGCTTTGGAACTCTCCCATTGTTCTCGGAATTCTGCTGAAGTTTAAAAATGCTTTGGAACTCTCCCATTGTTCTTGGAATTCTACTGAAGTTTAAAAATGCTTTGTAAGTCTCCTATTGTTCTTGGAATTCTGCTGAAGCTTAAAATTGCTTTGAACCTCTCCCATTGTTCTCGGAATTCTGCTGAAGTTTTAAAAATGCTTTGGAACTCTCCCATTGTTCTCGGAATTCTGCTGAAGTTTAAAATTCCTTTGGAACTCTCCTACTGTTCTCTTAATTCGGCTGAAGTGTAAAGATGCTTTGAAGCTCTCCCATTGTTCTAGGAATTCTGCTTAAGTTTAAAAATGCTTTGGAAATCTCACTTTGTTCTCGGAATGTTATTTTTTTTTTAAATAAGTCTGTAGAACTTTCCCATTGTTCTCGGAATTCCTGTGAAGTTTAAAAATGTTTTGGCACTCTCTCATTGTTCTCGGAATTCTTCTGAAGATTAAAAATGATTTGCTATACTCCTATTGCTCTCGGATCTCTGCTTAAGTTTAAAAATGCTTTGGAACTCTCCCAGTATTCTCAGAATTCTGATGAAATGTATAAATGCTTTGGAATTCTCCCATATATCTTGGAATGTTATTGTTTTTTTTTAAAAAAGGCAGTAGAACTTTCCCATTTTTGTCGGTATTCTGTTGAAGTATAAAAATACTTGGAACTCTCCCATTGTTCTCGGAATGTTATTGTTTTTTTCAAATAAGCCTGTAAACCTTTCCCATTGTTCTCAGAATTCTACTGAAGTTTAAAAATGCTATGGAACTCTCCCATTGCTCTCGGAATTCTGCTGAAGTTTAAAAATGCTTTGGAACTTTCCCATTGTTCTCGGAATGTTATTGTTTTTTAAATAATCTGTAAAACTTTCCCATTGTTCTCGGAATTCTGTTGAAGTTTAAAAATGCTTTGGAACTCTCCCAATGTTCTCAGAATGTTATAGTTTTTTTTAAATAAGTGTGTAGAACTTTCCCATTGTTCTCGGAATTCTGATGAAGTTTAAAAATACTTTGGAACTCTTTCATTGTTCTCGGAATTCTGCTGAAGTTTAAAAATGCTTTGGAACTCTCCCATTGTTCTCGGAATGTTATTTTTTTTTAAATAAGCCTGTAGTACTTTCCCATTTAACTCGGAATTCTGCTGAAGTTTAAAAATGTTTTGGAACTCTACCATTGTTCTCGGAATTCTGCTGAAGTTTAAAAATGCTTTGGAACTCTCGCATTGCTCTCAGAATTCTGCTGAAGTTTAAAAATGCTTTGGAACTCTCCCATTGTTCTCGGAATTCTGCTGAAGTTTAAAAATGCTTTGGAACTCTCCCATTGTTCTCGGAATTCTGCTTAAGTTTTAAAATTGCTATGGAACTCTCCCATTGTTCTTGGAATTCTGCTGAAGTTTAAAAAAGGTTTGGAACTCTCCTATTGTTCTCGGAATTCGGCTGAAGTGTTAAAATCCTTTGTAGCTCTCCCATTGTTCTTGGAATTCTATTGAAGTTTAAAAATGCTTTGTAACTCTCTCATTGTTCTTGGAATTCAGCTGATGTTTAAAAATGCTTTGAAACTCTCCCATTGTTCTCGGAATTCTGCTGACGTTTTAAAAATGCTTTGGAACTCCCCCATTGTTCTTGGAATTCTGCTGAAGTTTAAAAATGCTTTGGAACTCTCCCATTGTTCTCGGAATTCTACTGAAGTTTATAATTGCTTTGGAACTCTCCCATTGTTCTTGGAATTCTATTGAAGTGTAAAAATGCTTTGTAGCTCTCCCATTGTTCTAGGAATTCTGCTGAAGTTTAAAAATGCTTTGGAACTGTCCCATTGTTCTCGGAATGTTATTGTTTTTTTAAGTAAGTCTGCAGAACTATCCCATTGTTCTCGGAAATCTGCCTAAGTTTAAAAATGGTTTGGAACTCTCCCATTGTTCTCTGAATTCTACTGAAGTTTTAAAATTGCTTTGGAACTCTCCCATTGTTCTTGGAATTCTACTGAAGTTTATAAATGCTTTGTAACTCTCCTATTGTTCTTGGAATTCTGCTGAAGCTTAAAATTGCTTTGAACCTCTCCCATTGTTCTCGGAATTCTGCTGAAGTTTTAAAAATGCTTTAGAACTCTCCCATTGTTCTCGGAATTCTGCTGAAGTTTAAAATTCCTTTGGAACTCTCCTACTGTTCTCTTAATTCGGCTGAAGTGTAAAGATGCTTTGAAGCTCTCCCATTGTTCTAGGAATTCTGCTTAAGTTTAAAAATGCTTTGGAAATCTCCCTTTGTTCTCGGAATGTTATTTTTTTTTTAAATAAGTCTGTAGAACTTTCCCATTGTTCTTGGAATTCCTGTGAAGTTTAAAAATGTTTTGGCACTCTCTCATTGTTCTCGGAATTCTTCTGAAGATTAAAAATGATTTGGTACACTCCTATTGCTCTCGGATCTCTGCTTAAGTTTAAAAATGCTTTGGAACTCTCCCACTATTCTCAGAATTCTGATGAAATGTATAAATGCTTTGGAATTCTCCCATATACCTTGGAATGTTATTGTTTTTTTTTTTAAAAAGTCAGAAGAACTTTCCCATTTTTCTCGGTATTCTGTTGAAGTATAAAAATACTTGGAACTCTCCCATTGTTCTCGGAATGTTATTGTTTTTTTCAAATAAGCCTGTAAACCTTTCCCATTGTTCTCAGAATTCTACTGAAGTTTAAAAATGCTATGGAACTCTCCCATTGCTCTCGGAATTCTGCTGAAGTTTAAAAATGCTTTGGAACTTTCCCATTGTTCTCGGAATGTTATTGTTTTTTAAATAATCTGTAAAACTTTCCCATTGTTCTCGGAATTCTGTTGAAGTTTAAAAATGCTTTGGAACTCTCCCATTGTTCTCAGAATGTTATAGTTTTTTTTTAAATAAGTCTGTAGAACTTTCCCATTGTTCTCGGAATTCTGATGAAGTTTAAAAATACTTTGGAACTCTTTCATTGTTCTCGGAATTCTGCTGAAGTTTAAAAATGCTTTGGAACTCTCCCATTGTTCTCGGAATGCTATTTTTTTTTAAATAAGCCTGTAGTACTTTCCCATTTAACTCGGAATTCTGCTGAAGTTTAAAAATGTTTTGGAACTCTACCATTGTTCTCGGAATTCTGCTGAAGTTTAAAAATGCTTTGGAACTCTCTCATTGCTCTCGGAATTCTGCTGAAGTTTAAAAATGCTTTGGAACTCTCCCATTGTTCTCGGAATTCTGCTGAAGTTTAAAAATGCTTTGGAACTCTCCCATTGTTCTTGGAATTCTACTGAAGTTTAAAAATGCTTTGTAAGTCTCCTATTGTTCTTGGAATTCTGCTGAAGCTTAAAATTGCTTTGAACCTCTCCCATTGTTCTCGGAATTCTGCTGAAGTTTTAAAAATGCTTTGGAACTCTCCCATTGTTCTCGGAATTCTGCTGAAGTTTAAAATTCCTTTGGAACTCTCCTACTGTTCTCTTAATTCGGCTGAAGTGTAAAGATGCTTTGAAGCTCTCCCATTGTTCTAGGAATTCTGCTTAAGTTTAAAAATGCTTTGGAAATCTCACTTTGTTCTCGGAATGTTATTTTTTTTTAAATAAGTCTGTAGAACTTTCCCATTGTTCTCGGAATTCCTGTGAAGTTTAAAAATGTTTTGGCACTCTCTCATTGTTCTCGGAATTCTTCTGAAGATTAAAAATGATTTGGTACACTCCTATTGCTCTCGGATCTCTGCTTAAGTTTAAAAATGCTTTGGAACTCTCCCACTATTCTCAGAATTCTGATGAAATGTATAAATGCTTTGGAATTCTCCCATATATCTTGGAATGTTATTGTTTGTTTTTTTAAAAAGTCAGTAGAACTTTCCCATTTTTGTCGGTATTCTGTTGAAGTATAAAAATACTTGGAACTCTCCCATTGTTCTCGGAATGTTATTGTTTTTTTCAAATAAGCCTGTAAACCTTTCCCATTGTTCTCAGAATTCTACTGAAGTTTAAAAATGCTATGGAACTCTCCCATTGCTCTCGGAATTCTGCTGAAGTTTAAAAATGCTTTGGAACTTTCCCATTGTTCTCGGAATGTTATTGTTTTTTAAATAATCTGTAAAACTTTCCCATTGTTCTCGGAATTCTGTTGAAGTTTAAAAATGCTTTGGAACTCTAACATTGTTCTCAGAATGTTATAGTTTTTTTTAAATAAGTGTGTAGAACTTTCCCATTGCTCTCGGAATTCTGCTGAAGTTTAAAAATGCTTTGGAACTTTCCCATTGTTCTCGGAATGTTATTGTTTTTTAAATAATCTGTAAAACTTTCCCATTGTTCTCGGAATTCTGTTGAAGTTTAAAAATGCTTTGGAACTCTAACATTGTTCTCAGAATGTTATAGTTTTTTTTAAATAAGTGTGTAGAACTTTCCCATTGTTCTCGGAATTCTGATGAAGTTTAAAAATGCTTTGGAACTCTTTCATTGTTCTCGGAATTCTGCTGAAGTTTAAAAATGCTTTGGAACTCTCCCATTGTTCTCGGAATGTTATTTTTTTTTAAATAAGCCTGTAGTACTTTCCCATTTAACTCGGAATTCTGCTGAAGTTTAAAAATGTTTTGGAACTCTACCATTGTTCTCGGAATTCTGCTGAAGTTTAAAAATGCTTTGGAACTCTCGCATTGCTCTCAGAATTCTGCTGAAGTTTAAAAATGCTTTGGAACTCTCCCATTGTTCTCGGAATTCTGCTGAAGTTTAAAAATGCTTTGGAACTCTCCCATTGTTCTCGGAATTCTGCTTAAGTTTTAAAACTGCTATGGAACTCTCCCATTGTTCTTGGAATTCTGCTGAAGTTTAAAAAAGGTTTGGAACTCTCCTATTGTTCTCGGAATTCGGCTGAAGTGTTAAAATCCTTTGTAGCTCTCCCATTGTTCTTGGAATTCTGCTGAAGTTTAAAAATGCTTTGCAACTCTCCCATTGTTCTTGGAATGTTATTGTTTTTTTATTTAAGTCTGTAGAACTTTCCCATTGTTCTTGGAATTCTGCTGAAGTTTAAAAATGCTTTGGAACTCTCCCATTGTTCTCGGAATTCTGCTGAAGTTTAAAAATGCTTTGGAACTCTCCTATTTTTCTCGTAATTCGGCTGAAGTATAAAAATGCTTTGTAGCTCTCCCATTGTTCTCGGAATTCTGCTGAAGTTTAAAAATGCTTTGGAACTCTCCCATTGTTCTCGGAATTCTACTGAAGTTTATAATTGCTTTGGAACTCTCCCATTGTTCTTGGAATTCTATTGAATTTTAAAAATGCTTTGTAACTCTCTCATTGTTCTTGGAATTCAGCTGATGTTTAAAAATGCTTTGAAACTCTCCCATTGTTCTCGGAATTCTGCTGACGTTTTAAAAATGCTTTGGAACTCCCCCATTGTTCTTGGAATTCTGCTGAAGATTAAAAATGCTTTGGAACTCTCCTATTGTTCTCGTAATTAGGCTGAAGTGTAAAAATGCTTTGTAGCTCTCCCATTGTTCTAGGAATTCTGCTGAAGTTTAAAAATGCTTTGGAACTGTCCCATTGTTCTCGGAATGTTATTGTTTTTTTAAGTAAGTCTGCAGAACTATCCCATTGTTCTCGGAAATCTGCCTAAGTTTAAAAATGGTTTGGAACTCTCCCATTGTTCTCTGAATTCTACTGAAGTTTTAAAATTGCTTTGGAACTCTCCCATTGTTCTTGGAATTCTACTGAAGTTTAAAAATGCTTTGTAACTCTCCTATTGTTCTTGGAATTCTGCTGAAGCTTAAAATTGCTTTGAACCTCTCCCATTGTTCTCGGAATTCTGCTGAAGTTTTAAAAATGCTTTGGAACTCTCCCATTGTTCTTGGAATTCTGCTGAAGTTTAAAATTCCTTTGGAACTCTCCTACTGTTCTCTTAATTCGGCTGAAGTGTAAAGATGCTTTGAAGCTCTCCCATTGTTCTAGGAATTCTGCTTAAGTTTAAAAATGCTTTGGAAATCTCCCTTTGTTCTCGGAATGTTATTTTTTTTTTAAATAAGTCTGTAGAACTTTCCCATTGTTCTTGGAATTCCTGTGAAGTTTAAAAATGTTTTGGCACTCTCTCATTGTTCTCGGAATTCTTCTGACGATTAAAAATGATTTGGTACACTCCTATTGCTCTCGGATCTCTGCTTAAGTTTAAAAATGCTTTGGAACTCTCCCACTATTCTCAGAATTCTGATGAAATGTATAAATGCTTTGGAATTCTCCCATATACCTTGGAATGTTATTGTTTTTTTTTTAAAAAAGTCAGTAGAACTTTCCCATTTTTCTCGGTATTCTGTTGAAGTATAAAAATACTTGGAACTCTCCCATTGTTCTCGGAATGTTATTGTTTTTTTCAAATAAGCCTGTAAACCTTTCCCATTGTTCTCAGAATTCTACTGAAGTTTACAAATGCTATGGAACTCTCCCATTGCTCTCGGAATTCTGCTGAAGTTTAAAAATGCTTTGGAACTTTCCCAGTGTTCTCGGAATGTTATTGTTTTTTAAATAATCTGTAAAACTTTCCCATTGTTCTCGGAATTCTGTTGAAGTTTAAAAATGCTTTGGAACTCTCCCATTGTTCTCAGAATGTTATAGTTTTTTTTTAAATAAGTCTGTAGAACTTTCCCATTGTTCTCGGAATTCTGATGAAGTTTAAAAATGCTTTGGAACTCTTTCATTGTTCTCGGAATTCTGCTGAAGTTTAAAAATGCTTTGGAACTCTCCCATTGTTCTCGGAATGTTATTTTTTTTTAAATAAGCCTGTAGTACTTTCCCATTTAACTCGGAATTCTGCTGAAGTTTAAAAATGTTTTGGAACTCTACCATTGTTCTCGGAATTCTGCTGAAGTTTAAAAATGCTTTGGAACTCTCTCATTGCTCTTGGAATTCTGCTGAAGTTTAAAAATGCTTTGGAACTCTCCCATTGTTCTCGGAATTCTGCTGAAGTTTAAAAATGCTTTGGAACTCTCCCATTGTTCTTGGAATTCTACTGAAGTTTAAAAATGCTTTGTAAGTCTCCTATTGTTCTTGGAATTCTGCTGAAGCTTAAAATTGCTTTGAACCTCTCCCATTGTTCTCGGAATTCTGCTGAAGATTTAAAAATGCTTTGGAACTCTCCCATTGTTCTCGGAATTCTGCTGAAGTTTAAAATTCCTTTGGAACTCTCCTACTGTTCTCTTAATTCGGCTGAAGTGTAAAGATGCTTTGAAGCTCTCCCATTGTTCTAGGAATTCTGCTTAAGTTTAAAAATGCTTTGGAAATCTCACTTTGTTCTCGGAATGTTATTTTTTTTTTAAATAAGTCTGTAGAACTTTCCCATTGTTCTCGGAATTCCTGTGAAGTTTAAAAATGTTTTGGCACTCTCTCATTGTTCTCGGAATTCTTCTGAAGATTAAAAATGATTTGCTATACTCCTATTGCTCTCGGATCTCTGCTTAAGTTTAAAAATGCTTTGGAACTCTCCCAGTATTCTCAGAATTCTGATGAAATGTATAAATGCTTTGGAATTCTCCCATATATCTTGGAATGTTATTGTTTTTTTTTAAAAAAGGCAGTAGAACTTTCCCATTTTTGTCGGTATTCTGTTGAAGTATAAAAATACTTGGAACTCTCCCATTGTTCTCGGAATGTTATTGTTTTTTTCAAATAAGCCTGTAAACCTTTCCCATTGTTCTCAGAATTCTACTGAAGTTTAAAAATGCTATGGAACTCTCCCATTGCTCTCGGAATTCTGCTGAAGTTTAAAAATGCTTTGGAACTTTCCCATTGTTCTCGGAATGTTATTGTTTTTTAAATAATCTGTAAAACTTTCCCATTGTTCTCGGAATTCTGTTGAAGTTTAAAAATGCTTTGGAACTCTCCCAATGTTCTCAGAATGTTATAGTTTTTTTTAAATAAGTGTGTAGAACTTTCCCATTGTTCTCGGAATTCTGATGAAGTTTAAAAATACTTTGGAACTCTTTCATTGTTCTCGGAATTCTGCTGAAGTTTAAAAATGCTTTGGAACTCTCCCATTGTTCTCGGAATGTTATTTTTTTTTAAATAAGCCTGTAGTACTTTCCCATTTAACTCGGAATTCTGCTGAAGTTTAAAAATGTTTTGGAACTCTACCATTGTTCTCGGAATTCTGCTGAAGTTTAAAAATGCTTTGGAACTCTCGCATTGCTCTCAGAATTCTGCTGAAGTTTAAAAATGCTTTGGAACTCTCCCATTGTTCTCGGAATTCTGCTGAAGTTTAAAAATGCTTTGGAACTCTCCCATTGTTCTCGGAATTCTGCTTAAGTTTTAAAATTGCTATGGAACTCTCCCATTGTTCTTGGAATTCTGCTGAAGTTTAAAAAAGGTTTGGAACTCTCCTATTGTTCTCGGAATTCGGCTGAAGTGTTAAAATCCTTTGTAGCTCTCCCATTGTTCTTGGAATTCTGCTGAAGTTTAAAAATGCTTTGCAACTCTCCCATTGTTCTTGGAATGTTATTGTTTTTTTATTTAAGTCTGTAGAACTTTCCCATTGTTCTTGGAATTCTGCTGAAGTTTAAAAATGCTTTGGAACTCTCCCATTGTTCTCGGAATTCTGCTGAAGTTTAAAAATGCTTTGGAACTCTTCCATTGCTGTCTGAATTCTGCTGAAGTTTAAAAATGTTTTGGCACTCTCTCATTGTTCTCGGAATTCTTCTGAAGATTAAAAATGCTTTGGAACTCTACCATTCTTCTCTGAATTTTCCTGAAGTTTATAAATTCTTTGGAACTGTCGCATTGTTCTCAGAATTTTGCTGAAGTTTAAAAATGCTTTGGAACTCTCCCATTGTTCTCGGAATTCTGCTGAAGTTTAAAAATGCTTTGGAACTCTCCCATTGTTCTAGCAATGCTATTGTTTTTTTTAAATAAATCTGTAGAATTTTCCCATTGTTCGCAGAATACTGATGAAGTTTAAAAATGCTTTGGAATTCTCCCATTGTTCTCCGAATTCGACTATAGTTTAAAAATGCTTTCGTACTTTCCCATTGTACTTGGAATACTGCTGAAGTTTAAAAATGCTTTGGAACTCTCCCATTGTTCTTGGAATTCTGATGAAGTGTAAAAGTGCATTGGAACTCTCCCATATTTCTCGGAATGTTATTGTTTTTCTAAAAAGTCTGTAGAATATTCCCATTTTTCTCGGCATTCTGCTGAAGTTTAAAAATGCTTTGGAACTCTCCCATTGTTCTCGGAATTCTGCTGAAGTTTGAAGATTGCTTTTTTAAGTCTCCCATTGTTCTCAGAATTCTGCTGAAGTTGAAAAATCTTTTGGAACTCTCCCATTGTTCTTGGAATTCTGATGAAGTGTAAAAATGTTTTGGAACTCTCCCCTTGTTCTCGGATTGAGATTGTATTTTTAAATAAGTCTGTAGAACTTTCTTATTGTTTGAGGAATTTTGCTGAAGTTTAAAAATGCTTTGGAACTCGCCCCTTGTTCTCGGAATTTTATTGTTTTTTTTAAATAAGTCTGTAGAACTATCCCATTGTTATCGGAATTCAGCTGAAGTTTAAAAATGGTATGGAATTTTCCCCTGGTTCTTGGAATGTTATTGTTTTTTTAAATAAGTCTATAGAACTTTCACATTGCTCTCGGAATATGCTGAAGTATAAAAAAGCTTTGTAACTCTTCCATTGTTCTTTGAATGTTATTGTTTTTTTAAAATAACTCTGTAGAACTATCCCATTGTTCTTGGAATTCTGCTGAAGTTTAAAAATGCTTTGGAACTCTCCTATTGTTCTCGTAATTCGGCTGAAGTATAAAAATGCTTTGTAGCTCTCCCATTGCTCTCGGAATTCTGCTGAAGTTTAAAAATGCTTTGGAACTCTCCCATTGTTCTCGGAATTCTACTGAAGTTTATAATTGCTTTGGAACTTTCCCATTGTTCTTGGAATTCTACTGAAGTTTAAAAATGCTTTGTAACTCTCACATTGTTCTTGGAATTCAGCTGAAGTTTAAAAATGCTTTGTAACTCTCCCATTGTTCTCGGAATGTTATAGTTTTTCTTTAAATAAGCCTGTAGAACTTTCCCATTGTTCTCAGGATTCTGCTGAAGTTTAAAAATGCTTTGGAACTCCCTCATTGTTCTCATAATTCTGATGAAGTTTAAAAATGCTTTGGAACTCTCCCATTGTTCTCAGAATTCTGCTGAAGTTTAAAAATGCTTTCGAACTTTCCCATTGTTCTCGGAATGTTATTGTTTTTTAAATAATCTGTAGAACTTTCCCATTGTTCTCGAAATTCTGCTGAAGTTTAGACATGCTTTGGAACTCTCCCATTGTTCTCGGAATGTTATAGTTTTTTTTAAATAAGTCTGTAGAACTTTCCCATTGTTCTCGGAATTCTGATGAAGTTTAAAAATGCTTTGGTACTCTCCCATTGTTCTCGGAATTCTGCTGAAGTTTAAAAATTCTTTGGAACTCTCCCATTATTCTCGGAATACTGCTGAAGTTTAAAAATGCTTTGGAACTCTTCCATTGTTCTCGGAATTCTGCTGAAGTTTAAAAATGCTTTACATCTCTCCCATTGTTCTCGGAATGTTATTGTTTTTTTAAATAAGCCTGTAGTACTTTCCCATTTAACTCGGAATTCTGCTGAAGTTTAAAAATGTTTTGGAACTACCATTGTTCTCAGAATTCTGCTGAAGTTTAAAAATGCTTCGGAACTCTTCCATTGTTGTCGGAATTCTGCTTAAGTTTTAAAATTGCTTTGGAGCTCTCCCATTGTTCTCGAAATTCTACTGAAGTTTAAAAATGCTTTGTAACTCTCCCATGGTTCTTGTAATTCTGCTGAAGTTTAAAAATGCTTTGAAACTCTCCCATTGTTCTCGGAATTCTGCTGAAGTTTTAAAAATGCTTTGGTACTCTCCCATTGTTCTCAGAATTCTGCTGAAGTTTAAAAATGCTTTGGAACTCTCCCATTATTCTCGGAATACTGCTGAAGTTTAAAGATGCTTTGGAACTCTTTCCTTGTTCTCGGAATTCTGCTGAAGTTTAAAAATGCTTTGGAACTCTCCCATTGTTCTCGGAATGTTATTGTTTTTTTAAATAAGCCTGTAGTACTTTCCCATTTAACTCGGAATTCTGCTGAAGTTTAAAAATGTTTTGGAACTCTACCATTCTTCTCGGAATTCTGCTGAAGTTTAAAAATGCTTTGGAACTCTCTCATTGCTCTCGGAAGTCTCCTGAAGTTTAAAAATGCTTTGGAACTCTCCCATTGTTCTCGGAATTCTGCTGAAGTTTAAAAATGCTTTGGAACTCTCCCATTGTTCTCGGAATTCTGCTTAAGTTTTAAAATTGCTTTGGAACTCTCCCATTGTTCTTGGAATTCTGCTGAAGTTTAAAAAAGGTTTGGAACTCTCCTATTGTTCTCGGAATTCGACTATAGTTTAAAAATGCTTTAGAACTTTCCCATTGTACTTGGAATACTGCTGAAGTTTAAAAATGCTTTGGAACTCTCCCATTGTTCTTGGAATTCTGATGAAGTGTAAAAGTGCATTGGAACTCTCCCATATTTCTCGCAATGTTATTGTTTTTCTAAAAAGTCTGTAGAATATTCCCATTTTTCTCGGCATTCTGCTGAAGTTTAAAAATGCTTTGGAACTCTCCCATTCTTCTCGGAATTCTGCTGAAGTTTGAAAATTGCTTTTTTAAGTCTCCCATTGTTCTCGGAATTCTGCTGAAGTTTAAAAATCTTTTGGAACTCTCCCATTGTTCTTGGAATTCTGATGAAGTGTAAAAATGCTTTGGAACTCTCCCATAGATCTCGGAATGTTATTGTTTTTTTTTCAAATGTCTGTAGAACTTTACCATTGTTCTCAGAATTCTGCTGAAGTTTTAAAATGATTTGGAACTCTCCCCTTGTTCTCGGAATGAGATTGTTTTTTTAAATAAGTCTGTAGAACTTTCTTATTGTTCGCGGAATTTTGCTGAAGTTTAAAAATGCTTTGGAACTCTCCCCTTGTTCTCGGAATGTTATTGTTTTTTTTAAATAAGTCTGTAGAACTATCCCATTGTTATAGGAATTCAGCTGAAGTTTAAAAATGGTATGGAATTTTCCCCTGGTTCTTGGAATGTTATTGTTTTTTTAAATAAGTCTACAGAACTTTCACATTGCTCTCGGAATATGCTGAAGTATAAAAAAGCTTGGTAACTCTTCCATTGTTCTTTGAATGTTATTGTTTTTTTAAAATAAGTCTGTAGAACTATCCCATTGTTCTTGGAATTCTGGTGAAGTTTAAAAATGCTTTGGAACTCTCCTATTGTTCTCGTAATTTGGCTGAAGTATAAAAATGCTTTGTAGCTCTCCCATTGCTCTCGGAATTCTGCTGAAGTTTAAAAATGCTTTGGAACTCTCCCATTGTTCTCGGAATTCTACTGAAGTTTATAATTGCTTTGGAACTTTCCCATTGTTCTTGGAATTCTACTGAAGTTTAAAAATGCTTTGTAACTCTCCCATTGTTCTTGGAATTCAGCTGAAGTTTAAAAATGCTTTGTAACTCTCCCATTGTTCTCGGAATTCTGCTAAAGTTAAAAAATGCTTTGGAACTTTCCCATTGTTCTCGGAATGTTATAGTTTTTCTTTAAATAAGCCTGTAGAACTTTCCCATTGTTCTCAGGATTCTGCTGAAGTTTAAAAATGCTTTGGAACTCTCCCATTGTTCTCAGAATTCTGCTGAAGTTTAAAAATGCTTTGGAACTCTCCCATTGTTCTCAGAATTCTGCTGAAGTTTAAAAATGCTTTGGAACTTTCCCATTGTTCTCGGAATGTTATAGTTTTTTTTAAATAAGTCTGTAGAACTTTCCCATTGTTCTCGGAATTCTGATGAAGTTTAAAAATGCTTTGGTACTCTCCCATTATTCTCGGAATTCTGCTGAAGTTTAAAAATGCTTTGGAACTCTCCCATTATTCTTGGAATACTGCTGAAGTTTAAAAATGCTTTGGAACTCTTCCATTGTTCTCGGAATGCTGCTGAAGTTTAAAAATGCTTTGGAACTCTTCCATTGTTCTCGGAATTCTGCAGAAGTTTAAAAATGTTTTGGAACTACCATTGTTCTTGGAATTCTGCTGAAGTTTAAAAATGCTTCGGAACTCTTCCATTGTTCTCGGAATTCTGCTTAAGTTTTAAAATTGCTTTGGAACTCTCCCATTGTTCTCAAAATTCTACTGAAGTTTAAAAATGCTTTGTAACTCTCCCATGGTTCTTGTAATTCTGCTGAAGTTTAAAAATGCTTTGAAACTCTCCCATTGTTCTCGGAATTCTGCTGAAGTTTTAAAAATGCTTTGGAACTCTCCCATTGTTCTTGGAATTCTGCTGAAGTTTAAAAATGGTTTGGAACTCTCCTATTGTTCTCTGAATTCGGCTGAAGTGTTAAAATGCTTTGTAGCTCTACCATTGTTCTCGGACTGCTGCTGAAGTTTAAAAATGCTTTGCAACTCTCCCATTGTTCTCAGAATGTTATAGTTTTTTTAATTAAGTCTGTAGAACTTTCCCATTGTTCTCAGAATTCTGCTGAAGTTTAAAAATGCTTTGGAACTCTTCCATTGCTGTCGGAATTCTGCTGAAGCTTAAAAATCTATTGGCACTCTCTCCTTGTTCTCGGAATTCTTCTGAAGATTAAAAATGCTTTGGAACTCTCCCATTCTTTTCCGAATTTCACTGAAGTTTATAAATGCTTTGGAACTCTCGCATTATTCTCAGAATGCTGCTGAAGTTTAAAAATGCTTTGGAACTCTCCTATTGTTCTCAGAATTCTTCTGAAGTTTAAAAATGCTTTGGAACTCTCCTATTGTTCTCGGAATTCGGCTATAGTTTAAAAATGCTTTAGAACTTTCCCATTGTACTCGGAATACTGCTGAAGTTTAAAAATGCTTTGGAACTCTGTCATTGTTCTCGGAATTCTGATGAAGTGTAAAAGTGCATTGGAACTCTCCCATTGTTCTCCGAATTCGGCTATAGTTTAAAAATGCTTTGGAACTTTCCCATTGTACTCGGAATACTGCTGAAGTTTAAAAATGCTTTGGAATTCTGTCATTGTTCTCGGAATTCTGATGAAGTGTAAAAGTGCATTGGAACTCTCCCATATTTCTTGGAATGTTATTGTTTTTCTAAAAAGCCTGTAGAATATTCTCATTTTTCTCAGAATTCTGCTGAAGTTTAAAAATTCTTTGGAACTCTCCCATTGTTCTCGGAATGTTATTGTTTTTTTTAAATAAGTCTGTAGAACTATCCCATTGTTCTTGGAATTCAGCTGAAGTTTAAAAATGGTATGGAATTTTCCCCTGGTTCTTGGAATGTTATTGTTTTTTTAAATAAGTCTGTAGAACTTTCTTATTGTTCTCGGAATTTTGCTGAAGTTTAAAAATGCTTTGGAACTCTCCCCTTGTTCTCGGAATGTTATTGTTTTTTTTAAATAAGTCTGTAGAACTATCCCATTGTTCTTGGAATTCAGCTGAAGTTTAAAAATGGTATGGAATTTTCCCCTGGTTCTTGGAATGTTATTGTTTTTTTAAATAAGTCTATAGAACTTTCACATTGCTCTCGGAATCTGCTTAAGTATAAAAAAGCTTTGTAACTCTTCCATTGTTCTTTCAATGTTATTTTTTTTTCTAAATAAGTCTGTAGAGCTATCCCATTGTTCTTGGAATTCTGCTGAAGTTTAAAAATGCTTTGGAACTCTCCTATTGTTCTCGTAATTCGGCTGAAGTATAAAAATGCTTTGTAGCTCTCAAATTGTTCTCGGAATTCTGCTGAACTTGAAAAATGCTTTGGAACTCTCCCATTGCTCTCGGAATTCTACTGAAGTTTTTAATTGCTTTGGAACTCTCCCATTTTTCTTGGAATTCTACTGAAGTTTAAAAATGCTTTGTAACTCTCCCATTGTTCTTGGAATTCAGCTGAAGTTTAAAAATGCTTTGAAACTCTCCCATTGTTCTCGGAATTCTGCTGACATTTTAAAAATGCTTTGGAACTCCCCCATTGTTCTTGGAATTCTGCTGAAGATTAAAAATGCTTTGGAACTCTCATCTTGTTCTCGTAATTCGGCTGAAATGTAAAAATGCTTTGTAGCTCTCCCATTGTTCTAGGAATTCTGCTGAAGTTTAAAAATGCTTTGGAACTGTCCCATTGTTCTCGGAATGCTATTGTTTTTTTAAATAAGTGGGTAGACCTGTCCCATTGTTCTAGGAATTCTGCTGAAGTTTAAAAATGCTTTGGAACTATCCTATTGTTCTCGGAATTCTGCTGAAGTTTAGAAATGCTTTGGAACTCTCCTATTGTTCTCAGAATTCTGCTGAAGTTTAAAAATGCTTTGGAAGTCTCCTATTGTTCTCATAGTTCGGCTGAAGTGTAAAAATGCTTTGTAGCTCTCCCATTGTTCTAGAAATTCTGCTGAAGTTTAAAAATTCTTTGGGACTGTCCCATTGTTCTCTGAGTGTTATTTTTTTTATAAATAAGTCTGTAGAACTTTTCCATTGTTCTCGGATTTCTGATGAAGTTTAAAAATGTTTTGGAACTCTCCCATTGCTCTCGGAATTCTGCTGAAGTCTAAAGATGATTTGGAACTCTCCCATATTTCTCGGAATGTTATTGTTTTTTTTAAAAAGTCTGTAGAACTTTCCCATTTTCCTCAGTATTCTGTTGAAGTATAAAAATACTTGGAACTCTCCCATTTTTCTCAGAATGTTATTGCTTCTTTAAATAAGTCTGTAGAACTATCCCATTGTTCTCGGAATTCTGCCTAAGTTTAAAAATGCTTTGGAACTCTATCATTGTTCTCGGAATTTTACTGAAGTTTAAAATTGCTTTGGAACTCTTCCATTTTTCTTGGAATTCTCCTGAAGTTTAAAAATGCTTTGTAACTGTCCCATTGTTCTAGGAATTCTGCTGAAGTTTAAAAATGCTTTGGAACCATCCTATTGTTCTCGGAATTCCGCTGAAGTTTAGAAATGCTTTGGAACTCTCCTATTGTTCTCGGAATTCTGCTGAAGTTTAAAAATGCTTTGGAAGTCTCCTATTGTTCTCGTAATTCGGCTGAAGAGTAAAAATGCTTTGGAACTCTCTCATTGTTCTTGGAATTATACTGAAGTTTAAAAATGCTTTGTAACTCTCCCATTGCTCTTGGAATTCTGCTGAAGTTTAAAAATGCTTTGGAACTCCCCATTGTTCTCGGAATTCTGCTGAAGATTAAAAATGCTTTGGAACTCTCCTATTGTTCTCGTAATTCGGCTGAAGTGTAAAAATGCTTTGTAGCTCTCCCATTGTTCTAGAAATTCTGCTGAAGTTTAAAAATGCTTTGGAACTGTCTCATTGTTCTCGGAATGTTATTGTTTTTTTAAATAAGTCTGTAGAACTTTTCCATTGTTCTCGGATTTCTGATGAAGTTTAAAAATGTTTTGGAACTCTCCCATTGTTCTCGGAATTCTGCTGAAGTTTAAAAATGCTTTGGAACTTTCCCCTTGTTCTTGGAATGTTATTGTTTTTTTAAATAAGTGTGTAGAACTTTCCCATTGTTCGCGGAAATCTGCTGAAGTTTAAAAATGCTTTGGAACTCTCCCATTGTTCTTGGAATTCTGCTGAAGACTAAAAATGCTTTGGAACTCTCCTATTGTTCTCGGGACTCTGCTGAAGTTTAAAAACGCTTTGGAACTCTCCCATTGTTCTCGGAATTCCGCTGAAGTTTAAAAATGCTTTGGAACTCTCCCATTGTTCTCGGAATGTTATTGCATTTTTAAATAAGTCTGCAGAACTTCCACATTGTTCTTGGAGTACTACTGAAGTTGAAAAATGTTTTGGAACTCTCCCATGGTTCTCGGAATTCTGCTGAAGTTTAAAAATGCTTTGGAACTCTCCCATTGTTCGAGGAATTCTTGTGAAATTTAAGAATGCTTTGAAACTCTCCCATTGTTCGTGGAATGTTATTGATTTTTAAGTAAGTCTGTATAACTTTCCCTTTGTTATCAGAAATCTGCTGAAGCTTAAAAATGTGTTGGAACACTCCCACTCTTCTTGGAATTCAGCTGTAGTTTAAAAATGCTTTGGAACTCTAACATTGTTCTCGGAATTCTGCTGAAGTTTAAAAATGCTTTTGAACTCTCCCAATGCTCTCGGAATTCTGCTGAAGTTTAAAAATGCTTTGGAACTCTCCTATTGTTCTCGGAATTCCGCTGAATATTAAAAATGAATTTGAACTCTCCCAATGCTCTCGGAATTCAGCTGAAGTTTAAAAATGCTTTGGAACTCTCCCATAGATCTCCAAATTATTCTGAAGTTTAAAAATGTTTTTGAACTCTCCCATTATTCTCGGAATTCTGCTGAAGTTTAAAAAAACATTGGAACTCTCCCATTGTTCTTGGAATGTTATTGTTTTTATAAATTAGTCTGTAGATCTTTCCCATTGTTCTTGGAATTCTTCTGAATTTTAAAAATGCTTTGGAACTCTCCCATTGCTCTGGGATTTCTGCTGAAGTTTAAAAATGCTTTGGAACTTTCACATTGTTCTCAGAATTCCGCTGAAGTTTAAAAATGCTTTGGAAATCTGCCATTGTTCTCGGAATTCTGCTGAAGATTAAAAATGCTTTGGAACTCTCCCATTGTTATTGGAATTCTGCTGAAGTTTAAAAAAGCTTTGAAACTCTCCCATTGTTCTCGGAATTCTGCTAAAGTTAAGAAAAGCTTTATACCTTTCCCATTGTTCTCGCAATTCTGCTGAAGTTTAAAAATGCTTTGGAACTCTCCAATTGTTCATGCAATTCTGCTGTAGTTTAAAAATGTTTTGGAACTCTCCCATTGTTCTGGGAATTCTTCTGAAGTTCAAAAATGTTTTGGAACTTTCCCATTGTTCTCGGAATTCTGCTGAAGTTTAAAAATGGTTTGGAACTCTCCCATTGTTCTCGGAATTCTGCTGAAGTTTAAAAATGCTTTGGAACTCTCCCATTGTTCTCGGAATGTTTTTGTTTTTATAAATTAGTCTGTAGAACTTTCCCATTGTTCTTGGAATTGTTCTGAAACTTAAAAATGCTTTGGAACTCTCCCATTGCTGTCGGATTTCTGCTAAAGTTTAAAAATGCTTTGGAACTTTCCCATTGTTCTCGGAATTCTGCTGAAGTTTAAAAATGCTTTGGAACTCTCCCAATGTTCTCGGAATTCTGCTGAAGATTAAAAATGCTTTGGAACTCTCCCATTGTTCTCGGAATTCTGCTGAAGTTTAAAAATGCTTTGGAACTCTCCCATTGTTCTCGCAATTCTGCTGTAGTTTAAAAATGCTTTGGAACTCTCCCATTGTTCTCGGAATCCATCTGAAGTTTAAAAATGTTTTGGAATTCTCCCATTGTTCTTGGAATTCTACTGAAGATATAAAATGCTTTGGAACACTCACATTGTTCTTGGTATACTGCTGAAGTTTAAAAATGCTTTGGAACTCTCCCATTGTTCTCGGAATGTTATTGTTTTTTTAATTAAGTCTGTAGAACTTTCCCATTGTTCTCGGAATTCTGCTGAAGTTTAAAAATGCTTTGGAAATCTCCCATTGTTCTCGGAATTCTGCTGAAGTTTAAAAATGCTTTGGAACTCTCCCATTGTTCTCGGAATTCTGCTGAAGTTTAAAATTGCTTTGGAACTCTCCCATTGTTCTCGGAATTCTGCTGAAGTTTAAAATTGCTTTGGAACTCTCCCATTGTTCTCGGAATTCTGCTGAAGTTTAGAAATGCTTTGGAACGTTCCCATTGTTTTCGCAATTCTGCTGTAGTTTAAAAATCCATTGGAACTCTCCCATTGTTCTCGCTATTCTGCTGTAGATTAAAAATGCTTTGGAACACTCCCATTGTTCTCGGAATTCTTCTGAAGTTTAAAAATACTTTGGAACTCTCCCGTTGTTCTCGGAATTCTGCTGTAGTTTAAAAATGCTTTAGAATTCTCCCATTGTTCTCGGAATTCTGCTGAAGTTTAAAAATGCTTTGGAACTCTCCCATTATTCTCGGAATGTTATTTTTTTAAAATAAGTCTATCTAACTTTCCCATTGTCCTCGGAATTCTGGTGAAGTTTAAATGTACTTTGGAACTCTCCCATTGTTCTCGGAATTGTGTTGAAGTTTAAAAATGCTTTGGAACTCTGCTATTGTTCTCGGAAATCTGCTGAAGATTAAAAATGCTTTGGAACTCTCCCATTGTTATAGGAATTCTGCTGAAGTTTACAAATGTTTTGGAACCCACCCATTGTTCTTGGAAAGCTATTTTTTTTTAAAATAAGTCTGTAGAACTTTCCCTTTGTTCTCGGAATCCTGCTAAAGTTTAAAATGGCTTTGGAACTCTCCCATTGTTCTCAGAATGTTATTATATTTTTAAATAAGGCTGCAGAACTTCCCCATTGTTCTTGGGGTTTTAATAAAGTTTAAAAATGTTTTGGTACTCTCCCATTGTTCTCGGAACTCTGATGAAGTTTAAAAATGCTTTGGAAATCTCTCATTGTTCTCAGAAAGTTATTGTTTTTTTAAATAAGTCTGTAGAGCTTTCCCATTGTTCTCGGAATTCTTCTGAAGTTTAGAAATGCTTTGGAACTCTCCCAAAGCTCTCAGAATTCAGCTGAAGCTTAAAAATGCTTTGGAACTCTCCCATTGTTCTTGGAATTCTGCTGAAGTTTAAAAATGATTTGGAACTCTCCCATTGTTCTCAGATATCTGCTAAAGTTTAAAAATGCTTTGGAACTCTCCCATTGTTCTCGGAATGTTATTGTTTTTTTAAATTAGTCTGTAGATCTTTCCCATTGTTCTCGGAATTCTTCTGAATTTTAAAAATGATTTGGATTTCTGTCATTGCTCTCGGAATTCTGCTGAAGTTTAAAAATGCTTTGGAACTCTCCCATTGTTCTCGAAATTCTGCTAAAGTTTAGAAATGCTTTGGAATGTTCCCATTGTTCTTGGAATTCTTCTGAAGTTTAAAAATATTTTGGAACTCTCCCATTTTTCTCGGAATTCTGCTGAAGTTCAAAAATGCTTTGGAACTCTCCCATTGTTCTCGGAATTCTGCTGAAGTTTAAAAATGGTTTGCAACTCTCCCCTTGTTATTGGTATTCTGCTTTAGTTTGAAAATACTTTGGAACTCTCCCATTGTTCTCGGAATTGTGCTGAAGTTTAAAAATGCTTTGGAACTCACCCATTGTTCTCTGAATTCTGCTGAAGCTTAGAAATACTTTGGAACTTTCCCAATGTTCTCAGTATTGTGTTGAAGCTTCAAAATGCTTTGGAACTCTCCCATTGTTCTCGGAATTCTGCTGAAGTTTATAAATGCTTTGTATCTCTCCTATTGTTCTCGGAATTCTGCTGAAGATTAAAAATGCTTTGGAACTCTCCCATTGTTCTCAGAACTCTGCTGAAGTTTAAAAATCCTTTGGAACTCTCCCAATATTCTCGGAATTCTGCTGAAGTTTAAAAATGCTTTGGAACTTTCCCATTGTTCTCGCAATTCTGCTGAAATTTAAAAATGCTTTGGAACACTCCTATTGTTCTCGGAATTCTGCTGAAGTTTAAAAATGTTTTGGAACCCTCCCATTTTTCTTGGAATGTTATTGTTTTTTTAAACAAGTCTGTAGAATTTTCCCATTGTTCTCGGAATTCTGCTGAAGTTTAAAAATGCTTTGGAACTCTCCCATTGTTCTCGGAATTCTGCTGAAGTTTAAAAATACTTTGGAACTCTCCCATTGTTCTCAAAATTCTGCTAAAGTTTAGAAATGCTTTGGAACGTTCCCATTGTTCTTGGAATTCTGCTGAAGTATTAAAATGCTTTGGAACTCTCCCATTGTTCTTGCAATTCTGCTGTAATTTAAAAATGATTTGGAACTCTCCCATTGTTCTCGGAATTCTTCTGAAGTTTAAAAATGTTTTGGAACTCTCCCATTATTCTCGGAATTCTGCTGTAGTTTAAAAATGCTTTGGAACTCTCCCATTTTTATCGGAATATTTTTGTTTTTATAAATGAGTCTGTAGACCATTCCCGTTGTTCTTGGAATTCTTCTGAATTTTAAAAATGCTGTGGAACTCTCCCATTGCTTTCAGATTTCTTGTGAAGTTTAAAAATGCTTTGGAACTTTCCCATTGTTCTCGGAATTCTGCTGAAGTTTAAAAATGTTTTGGAACTCTCCCATTGTTCTTGGAATTCTGCTGAAGTTTAAAAATGCTTTGGAATTCTCCCATTGTTCTCGGATTTCTGAGGAAGATTAAAAATGCTTTGGAACTCTCCCATTGTTCTCGGAATTCTTCTGTAGCTTAAAAATACTTTGGAACTCTCCCATTGTTCTCGGAATTCTGATAAAGTTAAGAAAAGATATAGACCATTCCCATTGTTCTCGCAATTTTGCCGAAGTTTAAAAATGTTTGGAACTCTACCATTGTTCTCGCAATTCTGCTGTAGTTTAAAAATGCTTTGGAACTCTCCCATTGTTATCGGAATTCTTCTGAAGTTTAAAAATGTTTTGGAACTCTCCCATTATTCTCGGAAATCTGCTGAAGTTCAAAATTGCTTTGGAACTCTCCCATTGTTCTCGGAATTCTGCTGAAGTTTAAAAATGGTTTGGAACTCTCCCCTTGTTCTTGGTATTCTGCTTTAGTTTGAAAATAATTTGGAACTCTCCCATTGTTCTCGGAATTGTGCTGAAGTTTAAAAATGCTTTGGAACTCACCCATTGTTCTCTGAATTCTGCTGAAGTTTAAAAATACTTTGGAACTCTCCCATTGCTCTCGGAATTCTACTGAAGTTTAAAAATGCTTTGGAACTTTCCCATTGTTCTTGGAATTCTGCTGAAGTTTAAAAATGCTTTGGAACTCTCCTATTGTTCTCGGAATTCTGCTGAAGTTTAAAAATGCTTTGTAACTCTCCCATTGTTCTCGGAATTCTGCTGAAGATTAAAATTGCTTTGGAACTCTCCCATTGTTCTCAGAATTCTGCTGAAGTTTAAAAATGCTTTGGAACTCTCCCATTGTTCTCGCAATTCTGCTGTAGTTTAAAAATGCTTTGGAACTCTCCCATTGTTCCCGGAATCCTTTTGAAGTTTAAAAATGTTTTGGAAATATCCCATTGTTCTCGGAATTCTGCTGAAGTTAAAAAATGCTTTGGAACTCTCCCATTCTTCTTGGAATTCTGCTGAAGTTTAAAAATGCTTTGGAACTCTCCCATTTTTCTAGGAATTCTGCTGTAGTTTAAAAGTACTTTGGAACTTTCCCATTGTTCTCGGAATTCTGCTGAAGTTTAAAAGTGCTTTCGAACTCTCCCATTGTTCTCTGAATTCTGCTAAAGTTTAAAAATGCTTTGGAACTCTCCCATTGTTCTCGAAATTCTGCTAAAGTTTAGAAATGCTTTGGAACGTTCCCATTGTTCTTGGAATTCTTCTGAAGTTTAAAAATATTTTGGAACTCTCCCATTTTTCTCGGAATTCTGCTGAAGTTCAAAAATGCTTTGGAACTCTCCCATTGTTCTCGGAATGTTATTGTATATTTAAATAAGTCTGCAGAACTTTCCCATTGTTCTCAGAACTCTATTGATGTTTAAAAATGTTTTGGAACTCTCCCATTGTTCTCGGAATTCTGCTGAAGTTTTAAAATGCTTTGGAACTCTCCCATTGTTCTTGGTATTCTGCTGAAGTTTAAAAATGCTTTGGAACTCTCCCATTGTTCTCACAATTCTTCTGAAGTTAAAAAATTCTTTGGAACTCTCCCATTGTTCTCGGAATTCTGCTGAAGTTTAAAAATGCTTTGGAACTCTCCCATTGTTCCCGGAATTCTGCTGAAGTTTAAAAATGTTTTGAAACCCTCGCATTGTTCTTGGAATGTTATTGTTTTTTTAAATAAGTCTGTAGAACTTTCCCATTGATCTCGCAATTCTGCTAAAGTTTAAAAATGCTTTCGAACTCTCCCATTGTTCTCGGATTGTTATTGTATTTTTAAATAAGTCTGTAGAAATTTCCCATTGTTCTCGGAATTCTACTAAAGTTTAAAAATGCTTTGGAACTCTCCCATTGTTCTCGGAATTCTGATGAAATTTAAGAATGCTTTGGAACTCTCCCATTGTTGTTGGAATATTATTGTTTTTTTAAATAAGTCTGTAGAATTTTCCCATCGTTCTCGGAATTCTTCTGAAGTTTAAAAATGTTTTGGCACTCTCCCATCATTCTCTGAATTCTTCTGAAAATTAAAAATGCTTTGGAGCTCTACCATTGTTCTCGGAATTTTGCTGAAATTTAAAAATGCTTTGAAACCTTCCCATTGTTCTAGAAATGTTTTTGTTTTTTAAATAAGTCTGTGGAACTTTCCCATTGTTCTTGGAATTCTGCTGAAATTGAAAAATGCTTTGGAATCCTCCCATTGTTCTTGGAATTTTGCTGAAGTTTAAAAATACTTTGAAACTCTCCCATTGTTCTCGGTATTCTACTGCAGTTTAAAAATGCTTTGGAACTCTCCCATTGTTCTCGGAATTCTGCAGACGTTTAAAAACGCTTTGGAACAGTCCCATTGTTCTCGGAATTCTGCTAAAGTTTAAATATGCTTTGGAACTATCCCATTGTTCTCGGAATGTTATTGTTATTTTAAATAAGTCTGTAGAACTTTCCCATTGTTCTCGGAATTGTGCTGAAGTTTAAAAATGCTTTATAACTCACCCATTGTTCTCTGACTTCTGCTGAAGTTTAAAAATACTTTGGAACTCTCCCATTGTTCTCGGAATTGTGTTGAAGCTTCAAAATGCTTTGGAACTCTCCCTTTGTTCTCGGAATTCTGCTGAAGTTTATAAATGCTTTGTATCTCTCCTATTGTTCTCGGAATTCTGCTGAAGATTAAAAATGCTTTGGAACTTTCCCATTGTTCTCGGAACTCTGCTGAATTTTAAAAATGCTTTGGAACTCTCCCATTGTTCTCGGAATTCTGCTGAAGTTTAAAAATGTTTTGGAACCCTCCGATTTTTCTTGGAATGTTATTGTTTTTTTAAACAAGTCTGTAGAATTTTCCCATTGTTCTCGGAATTCTGCTAAAGTTTAAAAATGCTTTGGAACTCTCCCATTGTTCTCGGAATGTTATTGTATATTTAAATAAGTCTGCAGAACTTTCCCATTGTTCTCGGAATTCTGCTGAAGTTTTAAAATGCTTTGGAACTCTCCCATTGTTCCTGGCATTCTGCTGAAGTTTAAAAATGCTTTGGAACTCTCCCATTGTTCTCACAATTCTTCTGAAGTTAAAAAATTCTTTGGAACTCTCCCATTGTTCTCGGAATTCTGCTGAAGTTTAAAAATGCTTTGGAACTCTCCCATTGTTCCCGGAATTCTGCTGAAGTTTAAAAATGTTTTCAAACCCTCGCATTGTTCTTGGAATGTTATTGTTTTTTTAAATAAGTCTGTAGAACTTTCCCATTGATCTCACAATTCTGCTAAAGTTTAAAAATGCTTTGGAACTCTCCCATTGTTCTCGGATTGTTATTGTATTTTTAAATAAGTCTGTAGAAATTTCCCATTGTTCTCGGAATTCTACTGAAGTTTAAAAATGCTTTGGAACTCTCCCATTGTTCTCGGAATTCTGATGAAATTTAAGAATGCTTTGGAACTCTCCCATTGTTGTTGGAATATTATTGTTTTTTTAAATAAGTCTGTAGAATTTTCTCATCGTTCTCGGAATTCTTCTGAAGTTTAAAAATGTTTTGGCACTCTCCCATTATTATCTGAATTCTTCTGAAAATTAAAAATGCTTTGGAGCTCTACCATTGTTCTTGGAATTTTGCTGAAATTTAAAAATGCTTCGAAACCTTCCCATTGTTCTAGAAATGTTTTTGTTTTTTAAATGAGTCTGTAGAACTTTCCCATTGTTCTCGGAATTCTGCTGAAATTGAAAAATGCTTTGAAACCTTCCCATTGTTCTAGAAATGTTTTTGTTTTTTAAATAAGTCTGTAGAACTTTCCCATTGTTCTCGGAATTCTGCTGACATTGAAAAATGCTTTGGAATGCTCCCATTGTTCTTGGAATTTTGCTGAAGTTTAAAAATACTTTGAAACTCTCCCATTGTTCTCGGAATTCTACTGAAGTTTAAAAATGCTTTGGAACTCTCCCATTGTTCTCGGAATCCTGCAGACGTTTAAAAACGTTTTGGAACAGTCCCATTGTTCTCGGAATTCTGCTAAAGTTTAAATATGCTTTGGAACTATCCCATTGTTCTCGGAATGTTATTGTTATTTTAGATAAGTCTGTAGAACTTTCCCATTGTTCTCGGAATTGTGCTGAAGTTTAAAAATGCTTTGGAACTCACCCATTGTTCTCTGAATTCTGCTGAAGTTTAAAAATACTTTGGAACTCTCCCATTGTTCTCGGAATAGTGTTGAAGCTTCAAAATGCTTTGGAACTCTTCCATTGTTCTCGGAATTCTGCTGAAGTTTATAAATGCTTTGTATCTCTCCTATTGTTCTCGGAATTCTGCTGAAGATTAAAAATGCTTTGGAACTCTCCCATTGTTCTCGGAACTCTACTGAAGTTTAAAAATCCTTTGGAACTCTCCCAATATTCTCGGAATTCTGCTGAACTTTAAAAATGCTTTGGAACTCTCCCATTGTTCTCGGATTGTTATTGTATTTTTAAATAAGTCTGTAGAAATTTCCCATTGTTCTCGGAATTCTACTGAAGTTTAAAAATGCTTTGGAACTCTCCCATTGTTCTCGGAATTCTGATGAAATTTAAGAATGCTTTGGAACTCTCCCATTGTTGTTGGAATATTATTGTTATTTTAAATAAGTCTGTAGAATTTTCTCATCGTTCTCGGAATTCTTCTGAAGTTTAAAAATGTTTTGGCACTCTCCCATTATTATCTGAATTCTTCTGAAAATTAAAAATGCTTTGGAGCTCTACCATTGTTCTTGGAATTTTGCTGAAATTTAAAAATGCTTCGAAACCTTCCCATTGTTCTAGAAATGTTTTTGTTTTTTAAATAAGTCTGTAGAACTTTCCCATTGTTCTCGGAATTCTGCTGAAATTGAAAAATGCTTTGGAATGCTCCCATTGTTCTTGGAATTTTGCTGAAGTTTAAAAATACTTTGAAACTCTCCCATTGTTCTCGGAATTATACTGAAGTTTAAAAATGCTTTGGAACTCTCCCATTGTTCTCGGAATTCTGCAGACGTTTAAAAACGCTTTGGAACAGTTCCATTGTTCTCGGAATTCTGCTAAAGTTTAAATATGCTTTGAAACTATCCCATTGTTCTCGGAATGTTATTGTTATTTTAGATAAGTCTGTAGAACTTTCCCATTGTTCTCGGAATTGTGCTGAAGTTTAAAAATGCTTTGGAACTCACCCATTGTTCTTTGAATTCTGCTGAAGTTTAAAAATACTTTGGAACTCTCCCATTGTTCTCGGAATAGTGTTGAAGCTTCAAAATGCTTTGGAACTCTCCCATTGTTCTCGGAACTCTGCAGAAGTTTAAAAATCCTTTGGAACTCTCCCAATATTCTCGGAATTCTGCTGAAGTTTAAAAATGCTTTGGAACTTTACCATTGTTCTCGCAATTCTGCTGAAATTTAAAAATGCTTTGGAACTCTCCCATTGTTCTCGGAATTCTGGTGAAGATTAAAAATTTTTGGAACCCTCCCATTTTTCTTGGAATGTTATTGTTTTTTTAAACAAGTCTGTAGAATTTTCGCATTGTTCTCGGAATTCTGCTAAAGTTTAAAAATGCTTTGGAACTCTCCCATTGTTCTCGGAATGTTATTGTATATTTAAATAAGTCTGCACAACTTTCCCATTGTTCTCAGAATTCTATTGATGTTTAAAAATGTTTTGGAACTCTCCCATTGTTCTCGGAATTCTGCTGAAGTTTTAAAATGCTTTGGAACTCTCCCATTGTTCTTGGTATTCTGCTGAAGTTTAAAAATGCTTTGGAACTCTCCCATTGTTCTCACAATTCTTCTGAAGTTAAAAAATTCTTTGGAACTCTCCCATTGTTCTCGGAATTCTGCTGAAGTTTAAAAATGCTTTGGAACTCTCCCATTGTTCCCGGAATTCTGCTGAAGTTTAAAAATGTTTTGAAACCCTCGCATTGTTCTTGGAATGTTATTGTTTTTTTAAATAAGTCTGTAGAACTTTCCCATTGATCTCACAATTCTGCTAAAGTTTAAAAATGCGTTGGGACTCTCCCATTGTTCTCGGATTGTTATTGTATTTTTAAATAAGTCTGTAGAAATTTCCCATTGTTCTCGGAATTCTACTGAAGTTTAAAAATGCTTTGGAACTGTCCCATTGTTCTCGGAATTCTGCAGAAGTTTAAAAATGCTTTGGAACTCTCCCATTGTTCTCGAAATTCTGCTGAAGATTAAAAATGCTTTGAAACTCTCCCATTGTTCGTGGAACTCTAGTGAAGTTTTAAAAATCCTTTGGAACTCTCCCTTTGTTCTCGGAATTCTGCTGAAGTTTAAAAATGCTTTGGAACATTCCCATTGTTCTCGCAATTCTGCTGAAGTTTAAAAATGCTTTGGAACTCTCCCATTGTTCTCCGAATCTTATTGTATTTTTAAATAAGTCTGCAGAACTTTACCACTGTTCTCGGAATTCTAATCAAGTTTAAAAATGTTTTGGATCTCTCCCATTGTTCTCGCAATTCTGCTGAAGTTTAAAAATGCTTTGGAACTCTCCCATTGTTCCCGGAATTCTACTGAAGTTTAAAAATGCTTTGGAAGTTTCCCATTGTTCTTGGAATTCTGCTGAAGTTTAAATATGTTTTGGAACCCTCCCATTCTTCTTGGAATGTTTATGTTATTTTTAAATAAGTCTGTAGAACTTTTCCATTGTTCTCGGAATTCTGCTAAAGATTAAAAATGTTTTGGAACCCTCCCATCGTTCTAGGAATTCTGCTGAAGTTTAAAAATGTTTTGGCACTCTCCCATTATTCTCGGAATTCTTCTGAAGATTAAAAATGCTTTGGAGCTCTACCATTGTTCTCAGAATTCTGCTGAAGTTTAAAAATGCTTTGGAACTCTCCCATTGTTCTAGAAATTCTGCTAAAGTTAAGAAATGCTTTTGTCCGTTCCCATTGTTCTCGCAATTCTGCTGAAGTTTAAAAATGCTTTGGAACTCTCCCATTGTTCTCGCAATTCTGCTGTAGTTTAAAAATGATTTGGAACTCTACCATTGTTCTTGGAATTCTGCTGAAGTTTAAAAATGCTTTGGAACTCTCCCATTGTTCTAGGAATTCTGCTGTAGTTTAAAAGTACTTTGGAACTTTTCCATTGTTCTCGGAATTTTGCTGAAGTATAAAAATGCTTTGGAACTCTCCCATTGTTCTCTGAATTCAGATAAAGCTTAAAAATACTTTGGAACTCTCCCATTGTTCTCGGAATTGTGTTGAAGTTTAAAAATGATTTGGAACTGTCCCATTGTTCTCGGAATTCTGCTGAAGATTAAAAATGCTTTGGAACTCTCCCATTGTTCTCGGAATTCTGCTGAAGATTAAAAATGCTTTGGAACTCTCCCATTGTTCGTGGAACTCTACTGAAGTTTTAAAAATCCTTTGGAACTCTCCATTTGTTCTCGGAATTCTGCTGAAGTTTAAAAATGCTTTGGAACTTTCCCATTGTTCTCGCAACACTGCTGAAGTTTAAAAATGCTTTGGAACTCTCCCATTGTTCTCGGAATCTTATTGTATTTTTAAATAAGTCTGCAGAACTTTACCATTGTTCTCGGAATTCTAATCAAGTTTAAAAATGTTTTGGAACTCTCCAATTGTTCTCGGAATTCTGCTGAAGTTTAAAATTGCTTTGGAACTTTCCCATTGTTCTTGGAATTCTGCTGAAGTTTAAAAATGCTTTGGAACTCTCCTATTGTTCTCACAATCCTGCTGAGGTTAAAAAATGCTCTGGATCTCTCCCATTGTTCTCGCAATTCTGCTGAAGTTTAAAAATGCTTTGGAACTCTCTCATTGTTCCCGGAAATCTGCTGAAGTTTAAATATGTTTTGGAACCTTCCCATTCTTCTTGGAATGCTTATGTTATTTTTAAAAAAGTCTGTAGAACTTTTCCATTGTTCTCGGAATTCTGCTAAAGTTTAAAAATGTTTTGGAACTCTCCCATTGTTCTCGGAATTCTGCTGAAGTTTAAAAATGTTTTGGCACTCTCCCATTATTCTCGGAATTCTTCTGAAGATTAAAAATGCTTTGGAGCTCTACCATTGTTCTCGGAATTTTGCTGAAATTTAAAAATGCTTTGAAACCTTCCCATTGTTCTAGAAATGTTTTTGCTTTTTAAATAAGTCTGTAGAACTTTCCCATTGTTCTCGGAATTCTGCTGACATTGAAAATTGCTTTGGAACTCTCCCATTGTTCTTGGAATTCTGCTGAAGTTTAAAAATACTTTGAAACTCTCCCATTGTTCTCGGAATTATACTGAAGTTTAAAAATGCTTTGGATCTCTTCCAATGTTCTCGGAATTCTGCAGACGTTTAAAAACGCTTTGGAGCAGTCCCATTGTTCTCGGAATTCTGCTGAAGTTTAAATATGCTTTGGAACTATCCCATTGTTCTTGGAATGTTATTGTTATTTTAAATAAGTCTGTAGAACTTTCACATTGTTCTCAGAATTCTGCTGAAGTTTAAAAAAGTTTTGGCACTCTCTCAATGTTCTCGTAATTCT
The DNA here is from genome assembly GCF_046119375.1 of Phyllobates terribilis. NCBI lineage: Eukaryota > Metazoa > Chordata > Amphibia > Anura > Dendrobatidae > Phyllobates > Phyllobates terribilis. The sequence goes on along the minus strand of NW_027362762.1, from coordinate 118,549,213 downwards.
GCTGAAGACTAAAAATGCTTTGGATCTCTCCCATTGTTCTCGAAATGTTATTGTTTTTTTAAATTAGTCTGTAGATCTTTCCCATTGTTCTCGGAATTCTTTTGAATTTTAAAAATACTTTGGAACTCTCCCATTACTCTCGGAATTGTACTGAAGTTTAAAAATGCTTTGGAACTTTCCCATTGTTCTCGCAATTCTGCTGAAGTTTAAAAATGCTTTGGAACTCTCCCATTGTTCTCGGAATTCTGCTGAAGTTTAAATTGCTTTGGAACTCTCCCATTGTTCTCGGAATTCTGCTGAAGATTAAAAATGCTTTGGAACTCTCCCATTGTTCTCAGAATTCTGCTCAAGTATAAAAATGCTTTGGAACTCTCCCATTGTTCTAGAAATTCTGCTAAAGTTAAGAAATGCTTTAGTCCGTTCCCATTGTTCTCACAATTCTGCTGAAGTTTAAAAATGCTTTGGAACTCTCCCATTGTTCTCGCAATTCTGCTGTAGTTTAAAAATGCTTTGGAACTCTCCCATTGTTCTAGGAATTCTGCTGTAGTTTAAAACTACTTTGGAACTTTCCCATTGTTCTCGTAATTCTGCTGAAGCTTAAAAATGCTTTGGAACTCTCGCATTGTTCTCTGAATTCTGCTAAAGTTTAAAAATACTTTGGAACTCTCCCATTGTTCTCGGAATTGTGTTGAAGTTTAAAAATGATTTGGAACTGTCCCATTGTTCTCGGAATTCTGATGAAGATTAAAAATGCTTTGGAACTCTCCCATTGTTTATGGAACTCTACTGAAGTTTTAAAAATCCTTTGGAACTCTCCCTTTGTTCTCGGAATTCTGCTGTAGTTTAAAAATGCTTTGGAACTTTCCCATTGTTCTCGCAATTCTGCTGAAGTTTAAAAATGCTTTGGAACTCTCCCATTGTTCTCGGAATCTTATTGTATTTTTAAATAAGTCTGCAGAACTTTACCATTGTTCTCGGAATTCTAATCAAGTTTAAAAATGTTTTGGAACTCTCCAATTGTTCTTGGAATTCTGCTGAAGTTTAAAATTGCTTTGGAACTCTCCCATTGTTCTTGGAATTCTGCTGAAGTTTAAAAATGCTTTGAAACTCTCCCATTGTTCTCGGAATTCTGCTGAAGTTTAAAAATCCTTTGGAACTCTCCCATTTTTCTTGGAATTCTGCTAAAGTTTAAAAATGCTTTTTAACTCTACCATTGTTCTCGGAATTCTGCTGAATATTAAAAATGCTTTGGAACTCTCCCATTGTTCTCAGAATTCTGCTGAAGTATAAAAATGCTTTGGAACTCTCCCATTGTTCTAGAAATTCTGCTAAAGTTAAGAAATGCTTTAGTCCGTAGCCATTGTTCTCGCAATTCTGCTGAAGTTTAAAAAAGCTTTGGATGTCTCCCATTGTTCTCGCAATTCTGCTGTAGTTTAAAAATGCTTTGGAACTCTCCCATTGTTCTAGGAATTCTGCTGTAGTTTAAAGGTACTTTGGAACTTTCCCATTGTTCTCGGAATTCTGCTGAAGTTTAAAAATGCTTTGGAACTCTCCCATTGTTCTCTGAATTCTGCTAAAGTTTAAAAATACTTTGGAACTCTCCCATTGTTCTCGGAATTGTGTTGAAGTTTAAAAATGATTTGGAACTGTCCCATTGTTCTCGGAATTCTGATGAAGATTAAAAATGCTTTGGAACTCTCCCATTGTTCGTGGAAATCTACTGAAGTTTTAAAAATCCTTTGGAGCTCTCCCTTTGTTCTCGGAATTCTGCTGAAGTTTAAAAATGCTTTGGAACTTTCCCATTGTTCTCGCAATTCTGCTGAAGTTTAAAAATGCTTTGGAACTCTCCCATTGTTCTCGGAATCTTATTGTATTTTTAAATAAGTCTGCAGAACTTTACCATTGTTCTCGGAATTCTAATCAAGTTTAAAAATGTTTTGGAACTCTCCAATTGTTCTCGGAATTCTGCTGAAGTTTAAAATTGCTTTGGAACTCTCCCATTGTTCTTTGATTTCTGCTGAAGTTTAAAAATGCTTTGGATCTCTCCCATTGTTCTCACAATCCTGCTGAGGTTAAAAAATGCTTTGGAACTCTCCCATTGTTCTCGCAATTCTGCTGAAGTTTAAAAATGCTTTGGAACTCTCCCATTGTTCCCGGAATTCTGCTGAAGTTTAAATATGTTTTGGAACCCTCCCATTCTTCTTGGAATGTTTATGTTATTTTTAAATAAGTCTGTAGAACTTTTCCATTGTTCTCGGAATTCTGCTAAAGTTTAAAAATGTTTTGGAACTCTCATTGTTCTCGGAATTCTGCTGAAATTTAAAAATGCTTTGGAACTCTCCTATTGTTCTTGGAATTCTGCTGAAGTTTAAAAATGCTTTGGTAGTCTCCCATTGTTCTCAGAATTCTGCTGAAGTTTAAAAATGCTTTGGAACTCTCCCATTGTTCTCGGAATGTTATTGTTTTTATAAATAAGTCTATCTAACTTTCCCATTGTCCTCCGTATTTTGCTGAAATTTAAAAACGCTTTGGAACTCTTCCATTGTTCTCGGAATTCTACTGAAGTTCAAAAATAATTTCTAACTCACCCATTGTTCTTGGAATTGTTCTGTAGTTTAAAAATGCTTTGCAACTCTCTCATTGTTATCAGAATTCAGCTGAAGTTTAAAAATGCTTTGGAACTCTCCCATTGTTCTCAGAATTCTCATGAAGTTTAAAAATGCTTTGGATCTCTCCCATTGTACTCGGAATTTTGCTGAAGATTAAAAATGCTTTCGAACTCTCCCATTGTTTTTGGAATTCTGCTGAAGTTTAAGAATGCTTTGGAACTCTCCCATTGTTATTGGAATATTATTATTTTTTTAAATAAGTCTGTAGAATTTTTCCATCGTTCTCGGAATTCTGCTGAAGTTTAAAAATGTTTTGGCACTCTCCCATTGTTCTCGGAATTCTTCTGAAGATTAAAAATGCTTTGAAACCCTCCCATTGTTCTACAAATGTTTTTCTTTTTAAATAAGTCTGTAGAACTTTCCCATTGTTCTCGGAATTCTGCTGAAATATAAAAATGTTTGGAATCCTCCCATTGTTCTTGGAATTCTGCTGAAGTTTAAAATTGCTTTGGAACTCTCCCATTGTTCTTGCAATTCTACTAAAGTTTAAAAATGCTTTGGAACACTACCAATGTTCTCAGAATTCTGCTGAAGTTTAAATATGCTTTGGAACAATCCCATTGTTCTCGGAATGTTATTGTTATTTTAAATAAGCCTGTAGAACTTTCCAATTGTTCTCGGAATTCTGCTGAAGTTTAAAAACGTTTTGGCATTCTCTCATTGTTCTCGTAATTCTGATGAAGATTAAAAATGCTCTGGATATCTCCCATTGTTCTCGGAATGTTATTGTTTTTTTAAATTAGTCTGTAGATCTTTCCCATTGTTCTTGGAATTCTGCTGAAGTTTAAAAATGCTTTGGAACTCTCCCATTGTTCTCGGAATTCTGCTGAAGTTTAAAAATGCTTTGGAATTCTCCAATTGTACTCGGAATTCTGCTGAAGATTAAAAATGCTTTGGACCTCTCCCATTGTTCTCAGAAATCTGCTGAATTTTAAAAATGCTTTGGAACTCTCCCATTGTTCTCGGAATTCTGCTAAAGTTAAGAATTGCTTTAGACCGTTCCCATTGTTCTCGCAATTCTGCTGAAGTTTAAAAATGCTTTGGAACTCTCCCATTGTTCTCGCAATTCTGCTGTAGTTTAAAAATGCTTTGAAACTCTCCCATTGTTCTCTGAATTCTTCTGAAGTTTAAAAATGTTTTGGAACTATCCCATTGTTCTCGGAATTCTGCTGAAGTTTAAAACTGCTTTGGAACTCTCTCATTGTTCTCGGCATTCTGCTGAAGTTTAAAAATGCTTTGGAACTCTCACATCGTTCTAGGAATTCTGCTGTAGTTTAAAAATACTTTGGAACTCTCCCATTGTTCTCGTAATTCTGCTGAAGTCTAAAAATGCTTTGGAACTTTCGCATTGTTCTTTGAATTCTGCTGAAGTTTAAAAATACTTTGGAACACTCCCATTGTTCTCGGAATTGTGTTGTAGTTTAAAAATGCTTTAGAACTCTCTCATTGTTCTCGGAATTCTGCTGAAGTTTAAAAATGCTTTGGAACTCTACCTTTGTTCTCGGAATTCTGCTGAAGATTAAAAATGCTTGGGAACTTTCCCATTGTTCTTGCAATTCTGCTGAAGCTTAAAAATGCTTTGGAACTCTCCCATTGTTTTCGGAATTCTGCTGAAGTTTTAAAATGCTTTGGTACTTTCCCATTGTTCTCAGAATTCTGCTGAAGTTTAAAAATGCTTTGGAACTCTCCCATTGTTCTCGGAATGTTATTGTTTTTATAAATAAGTCTATCTAACTTTCCCATTGTCCTCGGTATTTTGCTGAAGTTTAAAAACGCTTTGGAACTCTCCCATTGTTCTCGGAATTCTACTGAAGTTCAAAAATAATTTCTAACTCACCCATTGTTCTCGGAATTGTGCTGTAGTTTAAAAATGCTTTGCAACTCTCTCATTGTTATCAGAATTCAGCTGAAGTTTAAAAATACTTTGGAAACCTCCCATTGTTCTCGGAATTGTGTTGAAGTTTAAAAATGCTTTGGAACTCTCCCATTGTTCTCGGAATTCTTCTGAAGTTTAAAAATGCATTGGATCTCTCCAATTGTTCTCGGAATTCTGCTGAAGTTTAAGAATGCTTTGGAACTCTACCATTGTTATTGGAATATTATTATTTTTTTAAATAAGTCTGTAGAATTTTCCCATCGTTCTCGAAATTGTGCTGAAGTTTAAAAATGTTTTGGCACTCTCCCATTGTTCTCGGAATTCTTCTGAAGATTAAAAATGCTTTGGAGCTCTACCATTGTTCTCAGAATTCTGCTGAAGTTTAAATATGCTTTGGAATAATCCCATTGTTCTCGGAATGTTATTGTTATTTTAAATAAGTCTGTAGAACTTTCCAATTGTTCTCGGAATTCTGCTGAAATATAAAAATGTTTGGAATCCTCCCATTGTTTTTGGTATTCTGCTGAAGTTTAAAAATGCTTTGAAACCCTCCCATTATTCTAGAAATGTTTTTCTTTTTAAATAAGTCTGTAGAACTTTCCCATTGTTCTCGGAATTCTGCTGAAATATAAAAATGTTTGGAATCCTCCCATTGTTCTTGGAATTCTGCTGATGTTTAAAAATGCTTTGGAACTCTCCCATTGTTCTTGGAATTCTACTAAAGTTTAAAAATGCTTTGGAACACTACCATTGTTCTCAGAATTCTGCTGAAGTTTAAATATGCTTTGGAGCAATCCCATTGTTCTCGGAATGTTATTGTTATTTTAAATAAGTCTGTAGAACTTTCCAATTGTTCTCGGAATTCTGCTGAAGTGTAAAAATGCTTTGGAATGCTCCCATTGTTCTTGGAATTCTGCTGAAGTTTAAAAATGCTTTGGATCTCTCCCATTGTTCTCGGAATTCTACTGAAGTGTAAAAATGCTATGGAACTCTCCCATTGTTCTCGGAATTCTGCGGAAGTTTAAAAATGCTTTGGAACTGTCCCATTATTCTCGGAATTCTGCTGAAGTTTAAAAATGCTTTGGAACTCTCCCATTGTTCTCTGAATTCTGATAAAGTTTAAAAATACTTTGGAACTCTCCCATTGTTCTCGGAATTGTGTTGAAGTTTAAAAATGATTTGGAACTGTCCCGTTGTTCTCGGAATTCTGCTGAAGTTTAAAAATGCTTTGGAACTCTCCCATTGTTCTCGGAATTCTGAAGACGTTTAAAAACGCTTTGGAGCAGTCCCATTGTTCTTGGAATTCTGCTGAAGTTTAAATATGCTTTGGAACTATCCCATTGTTCTTGGAATGTTATTGTTATTTTAAATACGTCTGTAGAACTTTCCCATTGTTCTCAGAATTCTGCTGAAGTTTAAAAAAGTTTTGGCACTCTCTCAATGTTCTTGTAATTCTGCTGAAGACTAAAAATGCTTTGGATCTCTCCCATTGTTCTCGAAATGTTTTTGTTTTTTTAAATTAGTCTGTAGATCTTTCCCATTGTTCTCGGAATTCTTTTGAATTTTAAAAATACTTTGGAACTCTACCATTACTCTCGGAATTCTACTGAAGTTTAAAAATGCTTTGGAACTTTCCCATTGTTCTCGGAATTCTGCTGAAGTTTAAAAATGCTTTGGAACTCTCCTATTGTTCTCGGTGTTCTGCTGAAGTTTAAAAATGCTTTAGAACTCTCCCATTGTTCTTGGAATTCTGCTGAAGATTAAAAATGCTTTGGAACTCTCCCATTGTTCTCAGAATTCTGCTGAAGTATAAAAATGCTTTGGAACTCTGCCATTGTTCTAGAAATTCTGCTAAAGTTAAGAAATGCTTTAGTCCGTTCCCATTGTTCTTGCAATTCTGCTGAAGTTTAAAAATGCTTTGGAACTCTCCCATTGTTCTCGCAATTCTGCTGTAGTTTAAAAATGCTTTGGAACTCTCCCATTGTTCTAGGAATTCTGCTGTAGTTTAAAAGTACTTTGGAACTTTCCCATTGTTCTCGGAAGTCTGCTGAAGTTTAAAAATGCTTTGGAACTCTCCCATTGTTCTCTGAATTCTGCTAAAGTTTAAAAATACTTTGGAACTCTCCCATTGTTCTCGGAATTGTGTTGAAGTTTAAAAATGATTTGGAACTGTCCCATTGTTCTCGGAATTTTGCTGAAGATTGAAAATGCTTTGGAACTCTCCCATTGTCCGTGGAACTCTACTGAAGTTTTAAAAATCCTTTGGAACTCTCCCTTTGTTCTCGGAATTCTGCTGAAGTTTAAAAATGCTTTGGAACTTTCCCATTGTTCTCGCAATTCTGCTGAAGTTTAAAAATGCTTTGGAACTCTCCCATTGTTCTCGGAATCTTATTGTATTTTTAAATAAGTCTGCAGAACTTTACCATTGTTCTCGGAATTCTAATCAAGTTTAAAATGTTTTGGAACTCTCCAATTGTTCTCGGAATTCTGCTGAAGTTTAAAATTGCTTTGGAACTCTCCCATTGTTCTTGGAATTCTGCTGAAGTTTAAAAATGCTTTGGAACTCTCCCATTGTTCTCGCAATTCTGCTGAAGTTTAAAAATGCTTTGGAACTCTCCCATTGTTCCCGGAATTCTGCTGAAGTTTAAATATGTTTTGGAACCCTCCCATTCTTCCTGGAATGTTTATGTTATTTTTAAATAAGTCTGTAGAACTTTTCCATTGTTCTCGGAATTCTGCTAAAGTTTAAAAATGTTTTGGAACTCTCTCATTGTTCTCGGAATTCTGCTGAAGTTTAAAAATGCTTTGGAACTCTCCTATTATTCTTGGAATTCTGCTGAAGTTTAAAAATGCTTTGGAACTCTCCCATTGTTCTCGCAATTCTGCTGAAGTTTAAAAATGCTTTGGAACTCTCCCATTTTTCTTGGAATTCTGCTAAAGTTTAAAAATGCTTTGGAACTCTACCATTGTTCTCGGAATTCTTCTGAAGTTTAAAAATGCTTTGGAACTCTCCAATTGTTATTGGATTATCATTGTTTTTTAAATAAGTCTGTAGAACTTTCCCATCGTTCTCGGAATTCTGGTGAAGTTTAAAATTGCTTTGGAACTCTCCCATTGTTCTCGCAATTCTGCTGAAGTTTAAAAATGCTTTGGAACTCTCCCATTGTTCCCGGAATTCTGCTGAAGTTTAGATATGTTTTGGAACCCTCCCATTCTTCTTGGAATGTTTATGTTATTTTTAAATAAGTCTGTAGAACTTTTCCATTTTTCTCGGAATTCTGCTAAAGTTTAAAAATGTTTTGGAACTCTCCCATTGTTCTCGGAATTCTGCTGAAGTTTTAAAATGCTTTGGAACTCTCCTTTAGTTCTTGGAATTCTGCTGAAGTTTAAAAATGCTTTGGAACTCTCCCATTGTTCTCGCAATTCTGCTGAAGTTTAAAAATGCTTTGGAACTCTCCCATTGTTCCCGGAATTCTGCTGAAGTTTAGATATGTTTTGGAACCCTCCCATTCTTCTTGGAATGTTTATGTTATTTTTAAATAAGTCTGTAGAACTTTTCCATTTTTCTCGGAATTCTGCTAAAGTTTAAAAATGTTTTGGAACTCTCCCATTGTTCTCGGAATTCTGCTGAAGGTTTAAAATGCTTTGGAACTCTCCTTTAGTTCTTGGAATTCTGCTGAAGTTTAAAAATGCTTTGGAACTCTCCCATTGTTCTCGCAATTCTGCTGAAGTTTAAAAATGCTTTGGAACTCTCCCATTGTTCTCGGAATTCTTCTGAAGTTTAAAAATGCTTTGGAACTCTCCAATTGTTATTGGAATATCATTGTTTTTTAAATAAGTCTGTAGAACTTTCCCATCGTTCTCGGAATTCTGGTGAAGTTTAAAAATGTTATGGCACTCTCCCATTGTTCTCGGTATTCTTCCAAAGATTAAAAATGCTTTCGAGATCTACCATTGTCCTGGGAATTCTGCTGAAGTCAAAAAATGCTTTGAAACTCTCCCATTGTTCTAGAAATGTTTTTGTTTTTTAAATAAGTCTGTAGAACTTTTCCATTGTTTTCGGATTTCTACTGAAGTTTAAAAATGCTTTGGAATGCTCCCTTTGTTCTTGGAATTCTGCTGAAGTTTAAAAATGCTTTGGATCTCTCCCATTGTTCTCGGAATTCTACTGAAGTGTAAAAATGCTATGGAACTCTCCCATTGTTATTGGAATTCTGCGGAAGTTTAAAAATGCTTTGGAACTGTCCCATTGTTCTCGGAATTCTGCTGAAGTTTAAAAATGCTTTGGAACATTCCCATTGCTCTAGCAATTCTGCTGAAGTTTAAAAATGCTTTGGAACTCTCCCATTGTTCTCAGAATTCTGCTGAAGTTTAAAAATGCTTTGGAACTCTCCCATTGTTCTCGGAATTCTGCTAAAGTTTAGAATTGCTTTGGAACGTTCCCAATGTTCTCGCAATTCCGCTGAAATTTAAAAATACTTTGGGGCACTCCCATTGTTCTCCCAATTCTGCTGTAGTTTAAAAATGTTTTGGAACTCTCCCATTGTTCTCAGAATTCTTCTGAAGTTTAATAATGCTTTGGAACTCTCCCATTGTTTTCGGAATTCTGCTGAAGTTTAAAAATGCTTTGGTACTCTCCCATTGTACTCAGAAATCTGCTGAAGTTTAAAAATGCTTTGAAACTCTCCCATTGTTCTCGGAATGTTATTGTTTTTATAAATAAGTTTATCTAACTTTCCCATTGTCCTCGGTATTTTGCTGAACTTTAAAAACGCTTTGGAACTCTCCCATTGTTCTCGGAATTCTACTGAAGTTCAAAAATAGTTTCTAACTCACCCATTGTTCTCGGAATTGTGCTATAGTTTAAAAATCCTTTGCAACTCTCTCATTGTTATCAGAATTCAGCTGAAGTTTAAAAATACTTTGGAAACCTCCCATTGTTCTCGGAATTGTGTTGAAGTTTAAAAATGCTTTGGAACTCTCCCATTGTTCTCGGAATTCTCATGAAGTTTAAAAATGCTTTGGATCTCTCCCATTGCACTCGGAATTCTGCTGAAGATTAAAAATGCTTTCGAACTCTCCCATTGTTTTCGGAATTCTGCTGAAGTTTAAGAATGCTTTGGAACTCTCCCATTGTTATTGGAATATTATTATTTTTTTAAATAAGTCTGTAGAATTTTTCCATCGTTCTCGGAATTCTGCTGAAGTTTAAAAATGTTTTGGCACTCTCCCATTGCTCTCGGAATTCTTCTGAAGATTAAAAATGCTTTGGAGCTCTACCAATGTTCTCGGAATTCTGCTGAAGTTTAAAAATGCTTTGAAACCCTCCCATTGTTCTACAAATGTTTTTCTTTTTAAATAAGTCTGTAGAACTTTCCCATTGTTCTCGGAATTCTGCTGAAATATAAAAATGTTTGGAATCCTCCCATTGTTCTTGGAATTCTGCTGAAGTTTAAAATTGCTTTGGAACTCTCCCATTGTTCTTGCAATTCTACTAAAGTTTAAAAATGCTTTAGAACACTACCAATGTTCTCAGAATTCTGCTGAAGTTTAAATATGCTTTGGAACAATCCCATTGTTCTCGGAATGTTATTGTTATTTTAAATAAGCCTGTAGAACTTTCCAATTGTTCTCGGAATTCTGCTGAAGTTTAAAAACGTTTTGCCACTCTCTCATTGTTCTCGTAATTCTGATAAAGATTAAAAATGCTCTGGATATCTCCCATTGTTCTCGGAATCTTATTGTATTTTTAAATAAGTCTGCAGAACTTTACCATTGTTCTCGGAATTCTAATCAAGTTTAAAATGTTTTGGAACTCTCCAATTGTTCTCGGAATTCTGCTGAAGTTTAAAATTGCTTTGGAACTCTCCCATTGTTCTTGGAATTCTGCTGAAGTTTAAAAATGCTTTGGAACTCTCCCATTGTTCTCACAATCCTGCTGAGGTTAAAAAATGCTTTGGAACTCTCCCATTGTTCTCGCAATTCTGCTGAAGTTTAAAAATGCTTTGGAACTCTCCCATTGTTCCCGGAATTCTGCTGAAGTTTAAATATGTTTTGGAACCCTCCCATTCTTCCTGGAATGTTTATGTTATTTTTAAATAAGTCTGTAGAACTTTTCCATTGTTCTCGGAATTCTGCTAAAGTTTAAAAATGTTTTGGAACTCTCTCATTGTTCTCGGAATTCTGCTGACGTTTAAAAATGCTTTGGAACTCTCCTATTATTCTTGGAATTCTGCTGAAGTTTAAAAATGCTTTGGAACTCTCCCATTGTTCTCGCAATTCTGCTGAAGTTTAAAAATGCTTTGGAACTCTCCCATTTTTCTTGGAATTCTGCTAAAGTTTAAAAATGCTTTGGAACTCTACCATTGTTCTCGGAATTCTTCTGACGTTTAAAAATGCTTTGGAACTCTCCAATTGTTATTGGATTATCATTGTTTTTTAAATAAGTCTGTAGAACTTTCCCATCGTTCTCGGAATTCTGGTGAAGTTTAAAATTGCTTTGGAACTCTCCCATTGTTCTCGCAATTCTGCTGAAGTTTAAAAATGCTTTGGAACTCTCCCATTGTTCCCGGAATTCTGCTGAAGTTTAGATATGTTTTGGAACCCTCCCATTCTTCTTGGAATGTTTATGTTATTTTTAAATAAGTCTGTAGAACTTTTCCATTTTTCTCGGAATTCTGCTAAAGTTTAAAAATGTTTTGGAACTCTCCCATTGTTCTCGGAATTCTGCTGAAGTTTTAAAATGCTTTGGAACTCTCCTTTAGTTCTTGGAATTCTGCTGAAGTTTAAAAATGCTTTGGAACTCTCCCATTGTTCTCGCAATTCTGCTGAAGTTTAAAAATGCTTTGGAACTCTCCCATTGTTCTCGGAATTCTTCTGAAGTTTAAAAATGCTTTGGAACTCTCCAATTGTTATTGGAATATCATTGTTTTTTAAATAAGTCTGTAGAACTTTCCCATCGTTCTCGGAATTCTGGTGAAGTTTAAAAATGTTATGGCACTCTCCCATTGTTCTCGGTATTCTTCCAAAGATTAAAAATGCTTTCGAGATCTACCATTGTCCTGGGAATTCTGCTGAAGTCAAAAAATGCTTTGAAACTCTCCCATTGTTCTAGAAATGTTTTTGTTTTTTAAATAAGTCTGTAGAACTTTCCCATTGTTTTCGGATATCTACTGAAGTTTAAAAATGCTTTGGAATGCTCCCTTTGTTCTTGGAATTCTGCTGAAGTTTAAAAATGCTTTGGATCTCTCCCATTGTTCTCGGAATTCTACTGAAGTGTAAAAATGCTACGGAACTCTCCCATTGTTATCGAAATTCTGCGGAAGTTTAAAAATGCTTTGGAACTGTCCCATTGTTCTCGGAATTCTGCTGAAGTTTAAAAATGCTTTGGAACATTCCCATTGCTCTAGCAATTCTGCTGAAGTTTAAAAATGCTTTGGAACTCTCCCATTGTTCTCAGAATTCTGCTGAAGTTTAAAAATGCTTTGGAACTCTCCCATTGTTCTCGGAATTCTGCTAAAGTTTAGAATTGCTTTGGAACGTTCCCAATGTTCTCGCAATTCCGCTGAAATTTAAAAATACTTTAGGGCACTCCCATTGTTCTCCCAATTCTGCTGTAGTTTAAAAATGTTTTGGAACTCTCCCATTGTTCTCAGAATTCTTCTGAAGTTTAATAATGCTTTGGAACTCTCCCATTGTTTTCGGAATTCTGCTGAAGTTTAAAAATGCTTTGGTACTCTCCCATTGTACTCAGAAATCTGCTGAAGTTTAAAAATGCTTTGAAACTCTCCCATTGTTCTCGGAATGTTATTGTTTTTATAAATAAGTTTATCTAACTTTCCCATTGTCCTCGGTATTTTGCTGAACTTTAAAAACGCTTTGGAACTCTCCCATTGTTCTCGGAATTCTACTGAAGTTCAAAAATAGTTTCTAACTCACCCATTGTTCTCGGAATTGTGCTATAGTTTAAAAATCCTTTGCAACTCTCTCATTGTTATCAGAATTCAGCTGAAGTTTAAAAATACTTTGGAAACCTCCCATTGTTCTCGGAATTGTGTTGAAGTTTAAAAATGCTTTGGAACTCTCCCATTGTTCTCGGAATTCTCATGAAGTTTAAAAATGCTTTGGATCTCTCCCATTGTACTCGGAATTCTGCTGAAGCTTAAAAATGCTTTGGAACTCTCCCATTGTTCTCGGAATTCTGCTGAAGTTTAAAAATGCTTTGGAACTCTCCCATTGTTCTCGGAATGTTATTGTTTTTATAAATAAGTCTATCTAACTTTCCCATTGTCGTCGGTATTTTGCTGAAGTTTAAAAATGCTTTGGAACTCTCCCATTGTTCTCGGAATTCTACTGAAGTTCAAAAATAACTTCTAACTCACCCATTGTTCTTGGAATTGTGCTGTAGTTTAAAAATACTTTGCAACTCTCTCATTGTTATCAGAATTCAGCTGAAGTTTAAAAATACTTTGGAAACCTCCCATTGTTCTCAGAATTGTGTTGAAGTTTAAAAATGCTTTGGAACTCTCCCATTGTTCTCGGAATTCTCATGAAGTTTAAAAATGCTTTGGATCTCTCCCATTGTACTCGGAATTCTGCTGAAGATTAAAAATGCTTTCGAACTCTCCCATTGTTTTCGGAATTCTGCTGAAGTTTAAGAATGCTTTGGAACTCTCCCATTGTTATTGGAATATTATTATTTTTTAAATAAGTCTGTAGAATTTTTCCATCGTTCTCGGAATTCTGCTGAAGTTTAAAAATGTTTTGGCACTCTCCCATTGTTCTCGGAATTCTTCTGAAGATTAAAAATGCATTGGAGCTCTACCAATGTTCTCGGAATTCTGCTGAAGTTTAAAAATGCTTTGAAACCCTCCCATTGTTCTACAAACGTTTTTCTTTTTAAATAAGTCTGTAGAACTTTCCCATTGTTCTCGGAATTCTGCTGAAATATAAAAATGTTTGGAATCCTCCCATTGTTCTTGGAATTCTGCTGAAGTTTAAAATTGCTTTGGAACTCTCCCATTGTTCTTGCAATTCTACTAAAGTTTAAAAATGCTGTAGAACACTACCAATGTTCTCAGAATTCTGCTGAAGTTTAAATATGCTTTGGAACAATCCCATTGTTCTCGGAATGTTATTGTTATTTTAAATAAGCCTGTAGAACTTTCCAATTGTTCTCGGAATTCTGCTGAAGTTTAAAAACGTTTTGCCACTCTCTCATTGTTCTCGTAATTCTGATAAAGATTAAAAATGCTCTGGATATCTCCCATTGTTCTCGGAATGTTATTGTTTTTTTAAATTAGTCTGTAGATCTTTCCCATTGTTCTTGGAATTCTGCTGAAGTTTAAAAATGCTTTGGAACTCTCCCGTTGTTCTCGGAATTCTTCTGAAGTTTAAAAATGCTTTGGAATTCTCCAATTGTACTCGGAATTCTGCTGAAGATTAAAAATGCTTTGGACCTCTCCCATTGTTCTCAGAAATCTGCTGAATTTTAAAAATGCTTTGGAACTCTCCCATTGTTCTCGGAATTCTGCTAAAGTTAAGAATTGCTTTAGACCGTTCCCATTGTTCTCGCAATTCTGCTGAAGTTTAAAAATGCTTTGGAACTCTCCCATTGTTCTCGCAATTCTGCTGTAGTTTAAAAATGCTTTGGAACTCTCCCATTGTTCTCTGAATTCTTTTGAAGTTTAAAAATGTTTTGGAACTATCCCATTGTTCTCGCAATTCTGCTGAAGTTTAAAAATGCTTTGGAACTCTCTCATTGTTCTCGGCATTCTGCTGAAGTTTAAAAATGCTTTGGAACTCTCACATTGTTCTAGGAATTCTGCTGTAGTTTAAAAATACTTTGGAACTCTCCCATTGTTCTCCCAATTCTGCTGAAGTCTAAAAATGCTTTTGAACTTTCGCATTGTTCTTTTAATTCTGCTGAAGTTTAAAAATAATTTGGAACACTCCCTTTGTTCTCGGAATTGTGTTGAAGTTTAAAAATGCTTTAGAACTCTCTCATTGTTCTCGGAATTCTGCTGAAGTTTAAAAATGCTTTGGAACTCTACCTTTGTTCTCGGAATTCTGCTGAAGATTAAAAATGCTTGGGAACTTTCCCATTGTTCTTGCAATTCTGCTGAAGCTTAAAAATGCTTTGGAACTCTCCCATTGTTCTCGGAATTCTGCTGAAGATTAAAAATGCTTTGGAACTCTCCCATTGTTCTCGGAATTCTGCTAAAGTTTAGAAATCCTTTGGAACATTCCCAATGTCCTCGCAATTCCGCTAAAATTTAAAAATCCTTTGGAACTCTCCCATTGTTCTCCCAATTCTGCTGTAGTTTAAAAATGTTTGGAACTCTCCCATTGTTCTCAGATTTCTTCTGAAGTTTAAAAATGCTTTGGAACTCTCCCATTGTTTTCGGAATTCTGCTGAAGTTTAAAAATGCTTTGGTACTCTCCCATTGTTCTCAGAATTCTGCTGCAGTTTAAAAATGCTTTGGAACTCTCCCATTGTTCTCGGAATGTTGTTGTTTTTATAAATAAGTCTATCTAACTTTCCCATTGTCCTCGGTATTTTGCTGAATTTTAAAAATGCTTTGGAACTCTCCCATTGTTCTCGGAATTCTACTGAAGTTCAAAAATAATTTCTAACTCACCCATTGTTCTTGGAATTGTGCTGTAGTTTAAAAATGCTTTGCAACTCTCTCATTGTTATCAGAATTCAGCTGAAGTTTAAAAATACTTTGGAAACTTCCCATTGTTCTCGGAATTGTGTTGAAGTTTAAAAATGCTTTGGAACTCTCCCATTGTTCTCGGAATTCTTCTGAAGTTTAAAAATGCATTGGATATCTCCCATTGTTCTCGGAATTCTGCTGAAGATTAAAAATGCTTTCGAACTCTCCCATTGTTTTCGGAATTCTGCTGAAGTTTAAGAATGCTTTGGAACTCTACCATTGTTATTGGAATATTATTATTTTTTTAAATAAGTCTGTAGAATTTTCCCATCGTTCTCGGAATTCTGCTGAAGTTTAAAAATGTTTTGGCACTCTCCCATTGTTCTCGGAATTCTTCTGAAGATTAAAAATGCTTTGGAGCTCTACCATTGTTCTCAGAATTCTGCTGAAGTTTAAATATGCTTTGGAACAATCCAGTTGTTCTCGGAATGTTTTTGTTATTTTAAATAAGTCTGTAGAACTTTCCAATTGTTCCCGGAATTCTGCTGAAATATAAAAATGTTTGGAATCCTCCCATTGTTCTTGGAATTCTGCTGAAGTTTAAAAATGCTTTGAAACCCTCCCATTGTTCTAGAAATGTTTTTCTTTTTAAATAAGTCTGTAGAACTTTCCCATTGTTCTCGGAATTCTGCTGAAATATAAAAATGTTTGGAATCCTCCCATTGTTCTTGGAATTCTGCTGAAGTTTAAAAATGCTTTGGAACTCTCCCATTGTTCTTGGAATTCTAATAAAGTTTAAAAATGCTTTGGAACACTACCATTGTTCTCAGAATTCTGCTGAAGTTTAAATATGCTTTGGAGCAATCCCATTGTTCTCGGAATGTTATTGTTATTTTAAATAAGTCTGTAGAACTTTCCAATTGTTCTCGGAATTCTGCTGAAGTGTAAAAATGCTTTGGAATGCTCCCATTGTTCTTGGAATTCTGCTGAAGTTTAAAAATGCTTTGGATCTCTCCCATTGTTCTCGGAATTCTACTGAAGTGTAAAAATGCTATGGAACTCTCCTATTGTTATCGGAATTCTGCGGAAGTTTAAAAATGCTTTGGAACTGTCCCATTATTCTCGGAATTCTGCTGAAGTTTAAAAATGCTTTGGAACACTCCCATTGCTCTAGGAATTCTGCTGAAGTTTAAAAATGCCTTGGAACTATCCCATTGTTCTCGGAATTCTGCTGAAGTTTAAAAATGCTTTGGAACTCTCCCATTGTTCTCTGAATTCTGATAAGGTTTAAAAATGCTTTGGAACTCTCCCATTGTTCTCGGAATTGTGTTGAAGTTTAAAAATGCTTTGGAACTCTCCCATTGTTCTCGGAATTCTGCTGAAGATTAAAAATGCTTTGGAACTCTCCCATTGTTCGTGGTACTCTACTGAAGTTTTAAACATCCTTTGGAACTCTCCCTTTGTTCTCGGAATTCTGCTGAAGTTTAAAAATGCTTTGTAACTTTCCCATTGTTCTCGCAATTCTGCTGAAGTTTAAAAATGCTTTGGAACTCTCCCATTGTTCTCGGAATCTTATTGTATTTTTAAATAAGTCTGCAGAACTTTACCATTGTTCTCGGAATTCTAATCAAGTTTAAAAATGTTTTGGAACTCTCCAATTGTTCTCGGAATTCTGCTGAAGTTTAAAATTGCTTTGGAACTCTCCCATTGTTCTTGGAATTCTGCTGAAGTTTAAAAATGCTTTGGAACTCTCCCATTGTTCTCACAATCCTGCTGAGGTTAAAAAATGCTTTGGATCTCTCCCATTGTTCTCGCAATTCTGCTGAAGTTTAAAAATGCTTTGGAACTCTCCCATTGTTCCCGGAATTCTGCTGAAGGTTAAATATGTTTTGGAACCCTCCCATTCTTCTTGGAATGTTTATGTTATTTTTAAATAAGTCTGTAGAACTTTTCCATTGTTCTCGGAATTCTGCTAAAGTTTAAAAATGTTTTGCAACTCTCCCATTGTTCTCGGAATTCTGCTGAAGTTTAAAAATGTTTTGGCACTCTCCCATTATTCTCGGAATTCTTCTGAAGATTAAAAATGCTTTGGAGCTCTACCATTGTTCTCGGAATTTTGCTGAAATTTAAAAATGCTTTGAAACCTTCCCATTGTTCTAGAAATGTTTTTGTTTTTTAAATAATTCTGTAGAACTTTCCCATTGTTCTTGGAATTCTGCTGACATTGAAAAATGCTTTGGAATGCTCCCATTATTCTTGGATTTCTGCTGAAGTTTAAAAATACTTTGAAACTCTCCCATTGTTCTCGGAATTCTACTGAAGTTTAAAAATGCTTTGGAACTCTCCCATTTTTCTCGGAATTCTGCAGACGTTTAAAAACGCTTTGGATCAGTCCCATTGTTCTCGGAATTCTGATGAAGTTTAAATATGCTTTGGAACTATCCCATTGTTCTTGGAATGTTATTGTTATTTTAAATAAGTCTGTAGAACTTTCCCATTGTTCTCGGAATTCTGCTGAAGTTTAAAAAAGTTTTGGCACTCTCTCAATGTTCTCGTAATTCTGCTGAAGACTAAAAATGCTTTGGATCTCTCCCATTATTCTCGAAATGTTATTGTTTTTTTAAATTAGTCTGTAGATCTTTCCCATTGTTCTCGGAATTCTTTTGAATTGTAAAAATACTTTGGAACTCTACCATTACTCTCGGAATTCTACTGAAGTTTAAAAATGCTTTGGAACTTTCCCATTGTTCTCGGAATTCTGCTGAAGTTTAAAAATGCTTTGGAACTCTTCCATTGTTCTCGGAATTCTGCTGAAGTTTAAAAATGCTTTGGTACTCTCCCATTGTTCTCGGAATTCTGCTGAAGATTAAAAATGCTTTGGAACGCTCCCATTGTTCTCGGAATTCTGCTGAAGTTTAAAAATGTTTTGGCACTCTCCCATTATTCTCGGAATTCTTCTGAAGATTAAAAATGCTTTTGAGCTCTACCATTGTTCTCGGAATTTTGCTGAAATTTAAAAATGCTTTGAAACCTTCCCATTGTTCTAGAAATGTTTTTGTTTTTTAAATAAGTCTGTAGAACTTTCCCATTGTTCTTGGAATTCTGCTGACATTGAAAAATGCTTTGGAATGCTTCCATTGTTCTTGGATTTCTGCTGAAGTTTAAAAATACTTTGAAACTCTCCCATTGTTCTCGGAATTCTACTGAAGTGTAAAAATGCTATGGAACTCTCCCATTGTTATCGGAATTCTGCGGAAGTTTAAAAATGCTTTGGAACTGTCCCATTATTCTCGGAATTCTGCTGAAGTTTAAAAATGCTTTGGAACGCTCCCATTGCTCTAGGAATTCAGCTGAAGTTTAAAAATGCCTTGGAACTCTCCCATTGTTCTCGGAATTCTGCTGAAGTATAAAAATGCTTTGGAACTCTCCCATTGTTCTCTGAATTCTGATAAAGTTTAAAAATACTTTGGAACTCTCCCATTGTTGTCGGAATTGTGTTGAAGTTTAAAAATGATTTGGAACTGTCCCATTGTTCTCGGAATTCTGCTGAAGTTTAAAAATGCTTTGGAACTCTCCCATTGTTCTCGGAATTCTGCTGAAGATTAAAAATGCTTTGGAACTCTCCCATTGTTCGGGGTACTCTACTGAAGTATTAAACATCCTTTGGAACTCTCCCTTTGTTCACGGAATTCTGCTGAAGTTTAAAAATGCTTTGGAACTTTCCCAATGTTCTCGCAATTCTGCTGAAGTTTAAAAATGCTTTGGAACTCTCCCATTGTTCTCGGAATCTTATTGTATTTTTAAAAAAGTCTGCAGAACTTTACCATTGTTCTCGGAATTCTAATCAAGTTTAAAAATGTTTTGGAACTCTCCAATTGTTCTCGGAATTCTGCTGAAGTTTAAAATTGCTTTGGAACTCTCCCATTGTTCTTGGAATTCTGCTGAAGTTTAAAAATGCTTTGGAACTCTCCCATTGTTCTCACAATCCTGCTGAGGTTAAAAAATGCTTTGGATCTCTCCCATTGTTCTCGCAATTCTGCTGAAGTTTAAAAATGCTTTGGAACTCTCCCATTGTTCCCGGAATTCTGCTGAAGTTTAAATGTGTTTTGGAACCCTCCCATTCTTCTTGGAATGTTTATGTTGTTTTTAAATAAGTCTGTAGAACTTTTCCATTGTTCTCGGAATTCTGCTAAAGTTTAAAAATATTTTGAAACCTTCCCATTGTTCTAGAATTGTTTTTGTTTTTTAAATAAGTCTGTAGAACTTTCCCATTGTTCTCGGAATTCTGCTGACATTGAAAAATGCATTGGAATGCTCCCATTGTTCTTGGAATTCTGCTGAAGTTTAAAAATACTTTGAAACTCTCCCATTGTTCTCGGAATTCTACTGAAGTTTAAAAATGCTTTGGAACTCTCCCATTGTTCTCGGAATTCTGCAGACGTTTAAAAATGCTTTGGAGCAGTCCCATTGTTCTCGGAATTCTGATGAAGTTTAAATATGCTTTGGAACAATCCCATTGTTCTTTGAATGTTATTGTTATTTTAAATAAGTCTGTAGAAATTTCCCATTGTTCTCGGAATTCTGCTGTAGACTAAAAATGCTTTGGATCTCTCCCATTGTTCTCGAAATGTTATTGTTTTTTTAAATTAGTCTGTAGATCTTTCCCATTGTTCTCGGAATTCTTTTGAATTGTAAAAATACTTTGGAACTCTACCATTACTCTCGGAATTCTACTGAAGTTTAAAAATGCTTTGGAACTTTCCCATTGTTCTCGGAATTCTGCTGAAGTTTAAAAATGCTTTGGAACTCTTCCATTGTTCTCGGAATTCTGCTGAAGTTTAAAAATGCTTTGGTACTCTCCCATTGTTCTCGGAATTCTGCTGAAGATTAAAAATGCTTTGGAACTCTCCCATTGTTCTCAGAATTCTGCTGAAGTTTAAAAATGCTTTGGAACTCTCCCATTGTTCTTGCAATTCTTCTGTAGTTTAAAAATGCTTTGGAACTCTACCATTGTTCTTGGAATTCTGCTGAAGTTTAAAAATGCTTTGGAACTCTCCCATTGTTCTAGGAATTCTGCTGTAGTTTAAAAGTACTTTGGAACTTTCTCATTGCTTTCGAAATTCTGCTGAAGTTTAAAAATGCTTTGAAACTCTCACATTGTTCTCTGAATTCTGCTAAAGTTTAAAAATGCTTTGGAACTCTCCCATTGTTCTTGGAACTCTACTGAAGTTTTTAAAATCCTTTGGAACTCTCCCTTTGTTCTCGGAATTCTACTGAAGTTTAAAAATGCTTTGGAACCTTCCCATTGTTCTCGCAATTCTGCTGAAGTTTAAAAATGCTTTGGAACTCTCCCATTGTTCTCAGAATCTTATTGTATTTTTAAATAAGTCTGCAGAACTTTACCATTGTTCTCGGAATTCTAATCAAGTTTAAAAATGTGTTGGAACTCTCCAATTTTTCTCGGAATTCTGCTGAAGTTTAAAATTGCTTTGGAACTCTCCCATTGTTCTTGGAATTCTCCTGAAGTTTAAAAATGCTTTGGAACTCTCCCATTGTTCTCACAATCCTGCTGAGGTTAAAAAATGCTTTGGAACTCTCCCATTGTTCTCGCAATTCTGCTGAAGTTTAAAAATGCTTTGGAACTCTCCCATTGTTCCCGGAATTCTGTTGAAGTTTAAATATGTTTTGGAACCCTCCCATTCTTCTTGGAATGTTTATGTTATTTTTAAATAAGTCTGTAGAACTTTTCCATTTTTCTCGGAATTCTGCTAAAGTTGAAAAATGTTTTGGAACTCTCCCATTGTTCTCGGAATTCTGCTGAAGTTTAAAAATGCTTTGGAACTCTCCTTTAGTTTTTGGAATTCTGCTGAAGTTTAAAAATGCTTTGGAACTCTCCCATTGTTCTCGCAATTCTGCTGAAGTTTAAAAATGCTTTGGAACTCTCCCATTTTTCTCGGAATTCTGCTAAAGTTTAAAAATGCTTTGGAACTCTACCATTGTTCTCGGAATTCTTCTGAAGTTTAAAAATGCTTTGGAACTCTCCAATTATTATTGGAATATCATTGTTTTTTAAATAAGTCTGTAGAACTTTCGTATCGTTCTCGGAATTCTGGTGAAGTTTAAAAATGTTTTGGCACTCTCCCATTGTTCTCGGAATTCTTCCGAAGATTAAAAATGCTTTGGAGCTCTACCATTGTCCTGGGAATTCTGCTGAAGTCAAAAAATGCTTTGAAACCCTCCCATTGTTCTAGAAATGTTTTTGTTTTTTAAATAAGTCTGTAGAACTTTCCCATTGTTTTCGGAACTCTACTGAAGTTTAAAAATGCTTTGGAATGCTCCCATTGTTCTTGGAATTCTGCTGAAGTTTAAAAATCCTTTGGATCTCTCCCATTGTTCTCGGAATTCTACTGAAGTGTAAAAATGCTATGGAACTCTCCCATTGTTATCGGAATTCTGCGGAAGTTTAAAAATGCTTTGGAACTGTCCCATTGTTCTCGGAATTCTGCTGAAGTTTAAAAATGCTTTGGAACGCTCGCATTGCTCTAGCAATTCTGCTGAAGTTTAAAAATGCTTTGGAACTCTCCCATTGTTCTCGGAATTCTGCTGAAGTTTAAAATGCTTTGGAACTCTCCCATTGTTCTCGGAATTCTGCTAAAGCTTAGAATTGCTTTGGAACGTTCCCAATGTTCTCGCAATTCCGCTGAAATTTAAAAATCCTTTGGGGCACTCCCATTGTTCTCCCAATTCTGCTTTAGTTTAAAAATGTTTTGGAACTCTCCCATTGTTCTCAGAATTCTTCTGAAGTTTAAAAATGCTTTGGAACTCTCCCATTGTTTTCGGAATTCTGCTGAAGTTTAAAAATGCTTTGTTACTCTCCCATTGTTCTCAGAATTCTGCTGAAGTTTAAAAATGCTTTGGAACTCTCCCATTGTTCTCGGAAAGTTATTGTTTTTATAAATAAGTCTATCTAACTTTCCCATTGTCCTCGGTATTTTGCTGAAATTTAAAAATGCTTTGGAACTCTCCCATTGTTCTCAGAATTCTACTGAAGTTCAAAAATAATTTCTAACTCACCCATTGTTCTCGGAATTGTGCTGTAGTTTAAAAATGCTTTGCACCTCTCTCATTGTTATCAGAATTCAGCTGAAGTTTAAAAATACTTTGGAAACCTCCCATTGTTCTCGGAATTGTGTTGAAGTTTAAAAATGCTTTGAAACTCTCCCATTGTTCTCGTAATTCTCATGAAGTTTAAAAATGCTTTCGAACTCTCCCATTGTTTTCGGAATTCTGCTGAAGTTTAAGAATGCTTTGGAACTCTCCCATTGTTATTGGAATATTATTATTTTTTTAAATAAGTCTGTAGAATTTTTCCATCGTTCTCAGAATTCTGCTGAAGTTTAAAAATGTTTTGGCACTCTCCCATTGTTCTCGGAATTCTTCTGAAGATTAAAAGTGCTTTGGAGCTCTACCAATGTTCTCGGAATTCTGCTGAAGTTTAAAAATGCTTTGAAACGCTCCCATTGTTCTACAAATGTTTTTCTTTTTAAATAAGTCTGTAGAACTTTCCCATTGTTCTCGGAATTCTGCTGAAATATAAAAATGTTTGGAATCCTCCCATTGTTCTTGGAATTCTGCTGAAGTTTAAAAATGCTTTGAAACATTCCCATTGTTCTTGGAATTCTACTAAAGTTTAAAAATGCTTTGGAACACTACCATTGTTCTCAGAATTCTGCTGAAGTTTAAATATGCTTTGGAGCAATCCCATTGTTCTCGGAATGTTATTGTTATTTTAAATAAGTCTGTAGAACTTTCCAATTGTTCTCGGAATTCTGCTGAAGTTTAAAAATGTTTTGGCACTCTCTCATTGTTCTCGTAATTCTGCTGAAGATTAAAAATGCTCTGGATATCTCCCATTGTTCTCGGAATGTTATTGTTTTTTTAAATTAGTCTGTAGATCTTTCCCATTGTTCTTGGAATTCTGCTGAAGTTTAAAAATGCTTTGGAACTCTCCCATTGTTCTCGGAATTCTGCTGAAGTTTAAAAATGCTTTGGAACTCTCCCATTGTTCTCGGAATTCTCATGAAGTTTAAAAATGCTTTGGATCTCTCCCATTGTACTCGGAATTCTGCTGAAGATTAAAAATGCTTTCGAACGCTCCCATTGATTTCGGAATTCTGCTGAAGTTTAAGAATGCTTTTGAACTCTCCCATTGTTATTGGAATATTATTATTTTTTTAAATAAGTCTGTAGAATTTTTCCATCATTCTCGGAATTCTGCTGAAGTTTAAAAATGTTTTGGCACTCTCCCATTGTACTCGGAATTCTTCTGATGATTAAAAATGCTTTGGAGTTCTACTAATGTTCTCGGAATTCTGCTGAAGTTTAAAAATGCTTTGAAACGCTCCCATTGTTCTACAAATGTTTTTCTTTTTAAATAAGTCTGTAGAACTTTCCCATTGTTCTCGGAATTCTGCTGAAATATAAAAATGTTTGGAATCCTCCCATTGTTCTTGGAATTCTGCTGAAGTTTAAAAATGCTTTGAAACCCTTCCATTGTTCTAGAAATGTTTTTCTTTTTAAATAAGTCTGTAGAACTTTCCCATTGTTCTCGGAATTCTACTGAAGTTCAAAAATAATTTCTAACTCACCCATTGTTCTCGGAATTGTGCTGTAGTTTAAAAATGCTTTGCAACTCTCTCATTGTTATCAGAATTCAGCTGAAGTTTAAAAATACTTTGGAAACCTCCCATTGTTCTCGGAATTGTGTTGAAGTTTAAAAATGCTTTGGAACTCTCCCATTGTTCTCGGAATTCTTCTGAAGTTTAAAAATGCATTGGATCTCTCCCATTGTTCTCGGAATTCTGCTGAAGATTAAAAATGCTTTCGAACTCTCCCATTGTTTTCGGAATTCTGCTGAAGTTTAAGAATGCTTTGGAACTCTACCATTGTTATTGGAATATTATTATTTTTTTAAATAAGTCTGTAGAATTTTCCCATCGTTCTCGGAATTGTGCTGAAGTTTAAAAATGTTTTGGCACTCTCCCATTGTTCTCGGAATTCTTCTGAAGATTAAAAATGCTTTGGAGCTCTACCATTGTTCTCAGAATTCTGCTGAAGTTTAAATATGCTTTGGAACAATCCCATTGTTCTAGAAATGTTTTTCTTTTTAAATAAGTCTGTAGAACTTTCCCATTGTTCTCGGAATTCTGCTGAAATATAAAAATGTTTAGAATCCTCCCATTGTTCTTGGAATTCTGCTGAAGCTTAAAAATGCTTTGGAACTGTCCCATTGTTCTTGGAATTCTACTAAAGTTTAAAAATGCTTTGGAACACTACCTTTGTTCTCAGAATTCTGCTGAAGTTTAAATATGCTTTGGAGCAATCCCTTTGTTCTCAGAATGTTATTGTTATTTTAAATAAGTCTGTAGAACTTTCAATTGTTCTCGGAATTCTGCTGAAGTTTAAAAATGTTTTGGCACTCTCTCATTGTTCTCGTAATTCTGCTGAAGATTAAAAATGCTCTGGATATCTCCCATTGTTCTCGGAATGTTATTGTTTTTTTAAATTAGTCTGTAGATCTTTCCCATTGTTCTTGGAATTCTGCTGAAGTTTAAAAATGCTTTGGAACTCTCCCATTGTTCTCGGAATTCTGCTGAAGTTTAAAAATGCTTTGGAACTCTCCAATTGTTCTCGGAATTCTGATGAAGATTAAAAATGCTTTGGACCTCTCCCATTGTTCTCAGTAATCTGCTGGATTTTGAAAATGCTTTGGAACTCTCCCATTGTTCTCGGTATTCTGCTAAAGTTAAGAATTGCTTTAGACTGTTCCCATTGTTCTCGCAATTCTGCTGAAGTTTAAAAATGCTTTGGAACTCTCCCATGGTTCTCGCAATTCTGCTGTAGTTTAAAAATGCTTTGGAACTCTCCCATTGTTCTCGCAATTCTGCTGTAGTTTAAAAATGCTTTGGAACTCTCCCATTGTTCTCGCAATTCTGCTGTAGTTTAAAAATACTTTGTTACTCTCGCATTGTTCTCGGAATTCTGCTGAAGTTTAAAAATGCTTTGGAACTCTCCCATTGTTCTCGGAATTCTGCTGAAGTTTAAAAATGCTTTGGAACTCTCCCATTGCTCTGGGAATTCGGATAAAGTTTAGAAATGCTTTGGAACGTTCACAATGTTCTCGCAATTCCGCTGACATTTAAAAATCCTTTGGAACTCTCCCATTGTTCTCGCAATTCTGCTGTAGTTTAGAAATGCTTTGGAACTCTCCCATTGTTCTTGGAATTATTCTGAAGTTTAAAAATGCTTTGGAACTCCCCCATTGTTCTTGGAATTCTGCTGAAGATTAAAAATGCTTTGGTACTCTCCGATTGTTCTTGGAATTCTGCTGAAGTTTAAAAATGCTTTGGAACTCTCCCATGGTTCTCAGAATGTTATTGTTTTTATAAATAAGTCTATCTAACTTTCCCATTGTCCTCGGTATTTTGCTGAAGTTTAAAAGTGCTTTGCAACTCTCCCATTGTTCTCGGAATTCTGCTGAAGTTTAAAAATACTTTCTAACTCACCCATTGTTCTCTGAATTGAACTGTAGTTTAAAAATGCTTTGCAACTCTCCCATTTTCCTCGGAATTCTGCTGAAGTTTAAAAATTCTTTGGAAACCTCACATTGTTCTCGGAATTGTGTTGAAGTATAAAAATGCTTTGTTACTCTCCCATTGTTCTCAGAATTCTGCTGAAGTTTAAAAATGCTTTGTAACTCTCCCATTGTTCTCGGAAAGTTATTGTTTTTATAAATAAGTCTATCTAACTTTCCCATTGTCCTCGGTATTTTGCTGAAATTTAAAAATGCTTTGGAACTCTCCCATTGTTCTCAGAATTCTACTGAAGTTCAAAAATAATTTCTAACTCACCCATTGTTCTCGGAATTGTGCTGTAGTTTAAAAATGCTTTGCACCTCTCTCATTGTTATCAGAATTCAGCTGAAGTTTAAAAATACTTTGGAAACCTCCCATTGTTCTCGGAATTGTGTTGAAGTTTAAAAATGCTTTGAAACTCTCCCATTGTTCTCGTAATTCTCATGAAGTTTAAAAATGCTTTCGAACTCTCCCATTGTTTTCGGAATTCTGCTGAAGTTTAAGAATGCTTTGGAACTCTCCCATTGTTATTGGAATATTATTATTTTTTTAAATAAGTCTGTAGAATTTTTCCATCGTTCTCAGAATTCTGCTGAAGTTTAAAAATGTTTTGGCACTCTCCCATTATTCTCGGAATTCTTCTGAAGATTAAAAATGCTTTGGAGCTCTACCATTGTTCTCGGAATTTTGCTGAAATTTAAAAATGCTTTGAAACCTTCCCATTGTTCTAGAAATGTTTTTGTTTTTTAAATAATTCTGTAGAACTTTCCCATTGTTCTTGGAATTCTGCTGACATTGAAAAATGCTTTGGAATGCTCCCATTGTTCTTGGATTTCTGCTGAAGTTTAAAAATACTTTGAAACTCTCCCATTGTTCTCGGAATTCTACTGAAGTTTAAAAATGCTTTGGAACTCTCCCATTTTTCTCGGAATTCTGCAGACGTTTAAAAACGCTTTGGATCAGTCCCATTGTTCTCGGAATTCTGATGAAGTTTAAATATGCTTTGGAACTATCCCATTGTTCTTGGAATGTTATTGTTATTTTAAATAAGTCTGTAGAACTTTCCCATTGTTCTCGGAATTCTGCTGAAGTTTAAAAAAGTTTTGGCACTCTCTCAATGTTCTCGTAATTCTGCTGAAGACTAAAAATGCTTTGGATCTCTCCCATTGTTCTCGAAATGTTATTGTTTTTTTAAATTAGTCTGTAGATCTTTCCCATTGTTCTCGGAATTCTTTTGAATTGTAAAAATACTTTGGAACTCTACCATTACTCTCGGAATTCTACTGAAGTTTAAAAATGCTTTGGAACTTTCCCATTGTTCTCGGAATTCTGCTGAAGTTTAAAAATGCTTTGGAACGCTCCCATTATTCTCGGAATTCTTCTGAAGATTAAAAATGCTTTGGAGCTCTACCATTGTTCTCGGAATTTTGCTGAAATTTAAAAATGCTTTGAAACCTTCCCATTGTTCTAGAAATGTTTTTGTTTTTTAAATAAGTCTGTAGAACTTTCCCATTGTTCTTGGAATTCTGCTGACATTGAAAAATGCTTTGGAATGCTTCCATTGTTCTTGGATTTCTGCTGAAGTTTAAAAATACTTTGAAACTCTCCCATTGTTCTCGGAATTCTACTGAAGTGTAAAAATGCTATGGAACTCTCCCATTGTTATCGGAATTCTGCGGAAGTTTAAAAATGCTTTGGAACTGTCCCATTATTCTCGGAATTCTGCTGAAGTTTAAAAATGCTTTGGAACGCTCCCATTGCTCTAGGAATTCAGCTGAAGTTTAAAAATGCCTTGGAACTCTCCCATTGTTCTCGGAATTCTGCTGAAGTATAAAAATGCTTTGGAACTCTCCCATTGTTCTCTGAATTCTGATAAAGTTTAAAAATACTTTGGAACTCTCCCATTGTTGTCGGAATTGTGTTGAAGTTTAAAAATGATTTGGAACTGTCCCATTGTTCTCGGAATTCTGCTGAAGTTTAAAAATGCTTTGGAACTCTCCCATTGTTCTCGGAATTCTGCTGAAGATTAAAAATGCTTTGGAACTCTCCCATTGTTCGGGGTACTCTACTGAAGTATTAAACATCCTTTGGAACTCTCCCTTTGTTCACGGAATTCTGCTGAAGTTTAAAAATGCTTTGGAACTTTCCCAATGTTCTCGCAATTCTGCTGAAGTTTAAAAATGCTTTGGAACTCTCCCATTGTTCTCGGAATCTTATTGTATTTTTAAAAAAGTCTGCAGAACTTTACCATTGTTCTCGGAATTCTAATCAAGTTTAAAAATGTTTTGGAACTCTCCAATTGTTCTCGGAATTCTGCTGAAGTTTAAAATTGCTTTGGAACTCTCCCATTGTTCTTGGAATTCTGCTGAAGTTTAAAAATGCTTTGGAACTCTCCCATTGTTCTCACAATCCTGCTGAGGTTAAAAAATGCTTTGGATCTCTCCCATTGTTCTCGCAATTCTGCTGAAGTTTAAAAATGCTTTGGAACTCTCCCATTGTTCCCGGAATTCTGCTGAAGTTTAAATGTGTTTTGGAACCCTCCCATTCTTCTTGGAATGTTTATGTTGTTTTTAAATAAGTCTGTAGAACTTTTCCATTGTTCTCGGAATTCTGCTAAAGTTTAAAAATATTTTGAAACCTTCCCATTGTTCTAGAATTGTTTTTGTTTTTTAAATAAGTCTGTAGAACTTTCCCATTGTTCTCGGAATTCTGCTGACATTGAAAAATGCATTGGAATGCTCCCATTGTTCTTGGAATTCTGCTGAAGTTTAAAAATACTTTGAAACTCTCCCATTGTTCTCGGAATTCTACTGAAGTTTAAAAATGCTTTGGAACTCTCCCATTGTTCTCGGAATTCTGCAGACGTTTAAAAATGCTTTGGAGCAGTCCCATTGTTCTCGGAATTCTGATGAAGTTTAAATATGCTTTGGAACAATCCCATTGTTCTTTGAATGTTATTGTTATTTTAAATAAGTCTGTAGAAATTTCCCATTGTTCTCGGAATTCTGCTGTAGACTAAAAATGCTTTGGATCTCTCCCATTGTTCTCGAAATGTTATTGTTTTTTTAAATTAGTCTGTAGATCTTTCCCATTGTTCTCGGAATTCTTTTGAATTGTAAAAATACTTTGGAACTCTACCATTACTCTCGGAATTCTACTGAAGTTTAAAAATGCTTTGGAACTTTCCCATTGTTCTCGGAATTCTGCTGAAGTTTAAAAATGCTTTGGAACTCTTCCATTGTTCTCGGAATTCTGCTGAAGTTTAAAAATGCTTTGGTACTCTCCCATTGTTCTCGGAATTCTGCTGAAGATTAAAAATGCTTTGGAACTCTCCCATTGTTCTCAGAATTCTGCTGAAGTTTAAAAATGCTTTGGAACTCTCCCATTGTTCTTGCAATTCTGCTGTAGTTTAAAAATGCTTTGGAACTCTACCATTGTTCTTGGAATTCTGCTGAAGTTTAAAAATGCTTTGGAACTCTCCCATTGTTCTAGGAATTCTGCTGTAGTTTAAAAGTACTTTGGAACTTTCTCATTGCTTTCGAAATTCTGCTGAAGTTTAAAAATGCTTTGAAACTCTCACATTGTTCTCTGAATTCTGCTAAAGTTTAAAAATGCTTTGGAACTCTCCCATTGTTCTTGGAACTCTACTGAAGTTTTTAAAATCCTTTGGAACTCTCCCTTTGTTCTCGGAATTCTACTGAAGTTTAAAAATGCTTTGGAACCTTCCCATTGTTCTCGCAATTCTGCTGAAGTTTAAAAATGCTTTGGAACTCTCCCATTGTTCTCAGAATCTTATTGTATTTTTAAATAAGTCTGCAGAACTTTACCATTGTTCTCGGAATTCTAATCAAGTTTAAAAATGTGTTGGAACTCTCCAATTTTTCTCGGAATTCTGCTGAAGTTTAAAATTGCTTTGGAACTCTCCCATTGTTCTTGGAATTCTCCTGAAGTTTAAAAATGCTTTGGAACTCTCCCATTGTTCTCACAATCCTGCTGAGGTTAAAAAATGCTTTGGAACTCTCCCATTGTTCTCGCAATTCTGCTGAAGTTTAAAAATGCTTTGGAACTCTCCCATTGTTCCCGGAATTCTGTTGAAGTTTAAATATGTTTTGGAACCCTCCCATTCTTCTTGGAATGTTTATGTTATTTTTAAATAAGTCTGTAGAACTTTTCCATTTTTCTCGGAATTCTGCTAAAGTTGAAAAATGTTTTGGAACTCTCCCATTGTTCTCGGAATTCTGCTGAAGTTTAAAAATGCTTTGGAACTCTCCTTTAGTTTTTGGAATTCTGCTGAAGTTTAAAAATGCTTTGGAACTCTCCCATTGTTCTCGCAATTCTGCTGAAGTTTAAAAATGCTTTGGAACTCTCCCATTTTTCTCGGAATTCTGCTAAAGTTTAAAAATGCTTTGGAACTCTACCATTGTTCTCGGAATTCTTCTGAAGTTTAAAAATGCTTTGGAACTCTCCAATTATTATTGGAATATCATTGTTTTTTAAATAAGTCTGTAGAACTTTCGTATCGTTCTCGGAATTCTGGTGAAGTTTAAAAATGTTTTGGCACTCTCCCATTGTTCTCGGAATTCTTCCGAAGATTAAAAATGCTTTGGAGCTCTACCATTGTCCTGGGAATTCTGCTGAAGTCAAAAAATGCTTTGAAACCCTCCCATTGTTCTAGAAATGTTTTTGTTTTTTAAATAAGTCTGTAGAACTTTCCCATTGTTTTCGGAACTCTACTGAAGTTTAAAAATGCTTTGGAATGCTCCCATTGTTCTTGGAATTCTGCTGAAGTTTAAAAATCCTTTGGATCTCTCCCATTGTTCTCGGAATTCTACTGAAGTGTAAAAATGCTATGGAACTCTCCCATTGTTATCGGAATTCTGCGGAAGTTTAAAAATGCTTTGGAACTGTCCCATTGTTCTCGGAATTCTGCTGAAGTTTAAAAATGCTTTGGAACGCTCGCATTGCTCTAGCAATTCTGCTGAAGTTTAAAAATGCTTTGGAACTCTCCCATTGTTCTCGGAATTCTGCTGAAGTTTAAAATGCTTTGGAACTCTCCCATTGTTCTCGGAATTCTGCTAAAGCTTAGAATTGCTTTGGAACGTTCCCAATGTTCTCGCAATTCCGCTGAAATTTAAAAATCCTTTGGGGCACTC
This sequence comes from Phyllobates terribilis, assembly GCF_046119375.1. Taxonomy (NCBI): domain Eukaryota; kingdom Metazoa; phylum Chordata; class Amphibia; order Anura; family Dendrobatidae; genus Phyllobates; species Phyllobates terribilis. Next base: position 118,518,223 of record NW_027362762.1, on the reverse strand, counting down.
CCATTGTTCTCCCAATTCTGCTGTAGTTTAAAAATGTTTTGGAACTCTCCCATTGTTCTCAGAATTCTTCTGAAGTTTAAAAATGCTTTGGAACTCTCCCATTGTTTTCGGAATTCTGCTGAAGTTTAAAAATGCTTTGTTACTCTCCCATTGTTCTCAGAATTCTGCTGAAGTTTAAAAATGCTTTGGAACTCTCCCATTGTTCTCGGAAAGTTATTGTTTTTATAAATAAGTCTATCTAACTTTCCCATTGTCCTCGGTATTTTGCTGAAATTTAAAAATGCTTTGGAACTCTCCCATTGTTCTCAGAATTCTACTGAAGTTCAAAAATAATTTCTAACTCACCCATTGTTCTCGGAATTGTGCTGTAGTTTAAAAATGCTTTGCACCTCTCTCATTGTTATCAGAATTCAGCTGAAGTTTAAAAATACTTTGGAAACCTCCCATTGTTCTCGGAATTGTGTTGAAGTTTAAAAATGCTTTGAAACTCTCCCATTGTTCTCGTAATTCTCATGAAGTTTAAAAATGCTTTCGAACTCTCCCATTGTTTTCGGAATTCTGCTGAAGTTTAAGAATGCTTTGGAACTCTCCCATTGTTATTGGAATATTATTATTTTTTTAAATAAGTCTGTAGAATTTTTCCATCGTTCTCAGAATTCTGCTGAAGTTTAAAAATGTTTTGGCACTCTCCCATTGTTCTCGGAATTCTTCTGAAGATTAAAAGTGCTTTGGAGCTCTACCAATGTTCTCGGAATTCTGCTGAAGTTTAAAAATGCTTTGAAACGCTCCCATTGTTCTACAAATGTTTTTCTTTTTAAATAAGTCTGTAGAACTTTCCCATTGTTCTCGGAATTCTGCTGAAATATAAAAATGTTTGGAATCCTCCCATTGTTCTTGGAATTCTGCTGAAGTTTAAAAATGCTTTGAAACATTCCCATTGTTCTTGGAATTCTACTAAAGTTTAAAAATGCTTTGGAACACTACCATTGTTCTCAGAATTCTGCTGAAGTTTAAATATGCTTTGGAGCAATCCCATTGTTCTCGGAATGTTATTGTTATTTTAAATAAGTCTGTAGAACTTTCCAATTGTTCTCGGAATTCTGCTGAAGTTTAAAAATGTTTTGGCACTCTCTCATTGTTCTCGTAATTCTGCTGAAGATTAAAAATGCTCTGGATATCTCCCATTGTTCTCGGAATGTTATTGTTTTTTTAAATTAGTCTGTAGATCTTTCCCATTGTTCTTGGAATTCTGCTGAAGTTTAAAAATGCTTTGGAACTCTCCCATTGTTCTCGGAATTCTGCTGAAGTTTAAAAATGCTTTGGAACTCTCCCATTGTTCTCGGAATTCTCATGAAGTTTAAAAATGCTTTGGATCTCTCCCATTGTACTCGGAATTCTGCTGAAGATTAAAAATGCTTTCGAACGCTCCCATTGATTTCGGAATTCTGCTGAAGTTTAAGAATGCTTTTGAACTCTCCCATTGTTATTGGAATATTATTATTTTTTTAAATAAGTCTGTAGAATTTTTCCATCATTCTCGGAATTCTGCTGAAGTTTAAAAATGTTTTGGCACTCTCCCATTGTACTCGGAATTCTTCTGATGATTAAAAATGCTTTGGAGTTCTACTAATGTTCTCGGAATTCTGCTGAAGTTTAAAAATGCTTTGAAACGCTCCCATTGTTCTACAAATGTTTTTCTTTTTAAATAAGTCTGTAGAACTTTCCCATTGTTCTCGGAATTCTGCTGAAATATAAAAATGTTTGGAATCCTCCCATTGTTCTTGGAATTCTGCTGAAGTTTAAAAATGCTTTGAAACCCTTCCATTGTTCTAGAAATGTTTTTCTTTTTAAATAAGTCTGTAGAACTTTCCCATTGTTCTCGGAATTCTACTGAAGTTCAAAAATAATTTCTAACTCACCCATTGTTCTCGGAATTGTGCTGTAGTTTAAAAATGCTTTGCAACTCTCTCATTGTTATCAGAATTCAGCTGAAGTTTAAAAATACTTTGGAAACCTCCCATTGTTCTCGGAATTGTGTTGAAGTTTAAAAATGCTTTGGAACTCTCCCATTGTTCTCGGAATTCTTCTGAAGTTTAAAAATGCATTGGATCTCTCCCATTGTTCTCGGAATTCTGCTGAAGATTAAAAATGCTTTCGAACTCTCCCATTGTTTTCGGAATTCTGCTGAAGTTTAAGAATGCTTTGGAACTCTACCATTGTTATTGGAATATTATTATTTTTTTAAATAAGTCTGTAGAATTTTCCCATCGTTCTCGGAATTGTGCTGAAGTTTAAAAATGTTTTGGCACTCTCCCATTGTTCTCGGAATTCTTCTGAAGATTAAAAATGCTTTGGAGCTCTACCATTGTTCTCAGAATTCTGCTGAAGTTTAAATATGCTTTGGAACAATCCCATTGTTCTAGAAATGTTTTTCTTTTTAAATAAGTCTGTAGAACTTTCCCATTGTTCTCGGAATTCTGCTGAAATATAAAAATGTTTAGAATCCTCCCATTGTTCTTGGAATTCTGCTGAAGCTTAAAAATGCTTTGGAACTGTCCCATTGTTCTTGGAATTCTACTAAAGTTTAAAAATGCTTTGGAACACTACCTTTGTTCTCAGAATTCTGCTGAAGTTTAAATATGCTTTGGAGCAATCCCTTTGTTCTCAGAATGTTATTGTTATTTTAAATAAGTCTGTAGAACTTTCAATTGTTCTCGGAATTCTGCTGAAGTTTAAAAATGTTTTGGCACTCTCTCATTGTTCTCGTAATTCTGCTGAAGATTAAAAATGCTCTGGATATCTCCCATTGTTCTCGGAATGTTATTGTTTTTTTAAATTAGTCTGTAGATCTTTCCCATTGTTCTTGGAATTCTGCTGAAGTTTAAAAATGCTTTGGAACTCTCCCATTGTTCTCGGAATTCTGCTGAAGTTTAAAAATGCTTTGGAACTCTCCAATTGTTCTCGGAATTCTGATGAAGATTAAAAATGCTTTGGACCTCTCCCATTGTTCTCAGTAATCTGCTGGATTTTGAAAATGCTTTGGAACTCTCCCATTGTTCTCGGTATTCTGCTAAAGTTAAGAATTGCTTTAGACTGTTCCCATTGTTCTCGCAATTCTGCTGAAGTTTAAAAATGCTTTGGAACTCTCCCATGGTTCTCGCAATTCTGCTGTAGTTTAAAAATGCTTTGGAACTCTCCCATTGTTCTCGCAATTCTGCTGTAGTTTAAAAATGCTTTGGAACTCTCCCATTGTTCTCGCAATTCTGCTGTAGTTTAAAAATACTTTGTTACTCTCCCATTGTTCTCGGAATTCTGCTGAAGTTTAAAAATGCTTTGGAACTCTCCCATTGTTCTCGGAATTCTGCTGAAGTTTAAAAATGCTTTGGAACTCTCCCATTGCTCTGGGAATTCGGATAAAGTTTAGAAATGCTTTGGAACGTTCACAATGTTCTCGCAATTCCGCTGACATTTAAAAATCCTTTGGAACTCTCCCATTGTTCTCGCAATTCTGCTGTAGTTTAGAAATGCTTTGGAACTCTCCCATTGTTCTTGGAATTATTCTGAAGTTTAAAAATGCTTTGGAACTCCCCCATTGTTCTTGGAATTCTGCTGAAGATTAAAAATGCTTTGGTACTCTCCGATTGTTCTTGGAATTCTGCTGAAGTTTAAAAATGCTTTGGAACTCTCCCATGGTTCTCAGAATGTTATTGTTTTTATAAATAAGTCTATCTAACTTTCCCATTGTCCTCGGTATTTTGCTGAAGTTTAAAAGTGCTTTGCAACTCTCCCATTGTTCTCGGAATTCTGCTGAAGTTTAAAAATACTTTCTAACTCACCCATTGTTCTCTGAATTGAACTGTAGTTTAAAAATGCTTTGCAACTCTCCCATTTTCCTCGGAATTCTGCTGAAGTTTAAAAATTCTTTGGAAACCTCACATTGTTCTCGGAATTGTGTTGAAGTATAAAAATGCTTTGTTACTCTCCCATTGTTCTCAGAATTCTGCTGAAGTTTAAAAATGCTTTGTAACTCTCCCATTGTTCTCGGAAAGTTATTGTTTTTATAAATAAGTCTATCTAACTTTCCCATTGTCCTCGGTATTTTGCTGAAATTTAAAAATGCTTTGGAACTCTCCCATTGTTCTCAGAATTCTACTGAAGTTCAAAAATAATTTCTAACTCACCCATTGTTCTCGGAATTGTGCTGTAGTTTAAAAATGCTTTGCACCTCTCTCATTGTTATCAGAATTCAGCTGAAGTTTAAAAATACTTTGGAAACCTCCCATTGTTCTCGGAATTGTGTTGAAGTTTAAAAATGCTTTGAAACTCTCCCATTGTTCTCGTAATTCTCATGAAGTTTAAAAATGCTTTCGAACTCTCCCATTGTTTTCGGAATTCTGCTGAAGTTTAAGAATGCTTTGGAACTCTCCCATTGTTATTGGAATATTATTATTTTTTTAAATAAGTCTGTAGAATTTTTCCATCGTTCTCAGAATTCTGCTGAAGTTTAAAAATGTTTTGGCACTCTCCCATTGTTCTCGGAATTCTTCTGAAGATTAAAAGTGCTTTGGAGCTCTACCAATGTTCTCGGAATTCTGCTGAAGTTTAAAAATGCTTTGAAACGCTCCCATTGTTCTACAAATGTTTTTCTTTTTAAATAAGTCTGTAGAACTTTCCCATTGTTCTCGGAATTCTGCTGAAATATAAAAATGTTTGGAATCCTCCCATTGTTCTTGGAATTCTGCTGAAGTTTAAAAATGCTTTGAAACATTCCCATTGTTCTTGGAATTCTACTAAAGTTTAAAAATGCTTTGGAACACTACCATTGTTCTCAGAATTCTGCTGAAGTTTAAATATGCTTTGGAGCAATCCCATTGTTCTCGGAATGTTATTGTTATTTTAAATAAGTCTGTAGAACTTTCCAATTGTTCTCGGAATTCTGCTGAAGTTTAAAAATGTTTTGGCACTCTCTCATTGTTCTCGTAATTCTGCTGAAGATTAAAAATGCTCTGGATATCTCCCATTGTTCTCGGAATGTTATTGTTTTTTTAAATTAGTCTGTAGATCTTTCCCATTGTTCTTGGAATTCTGCTGAAGTTTAAAAATGCTTTGGAACTCTCCCATTGTTCTCGGAATTCTGCTGAAGTTTAAAAATGCTTTGGAACTCTCCCATTGTTCTCGGAATTCTCATGAAGTTTAAAAATGCTTTGGATCTCTCCCATTGTACTCGGAATTCTGCTGAAGATTAAAAATGCTTTCGAACGCTCCCATTGATTTCGGAATTCTGCTGAAGTTTAAGAATGCTTTTGAACTCTCCCATTGTTATTGGAATATTATTATTTTTTTAAATAAGTCTGTAGAATTTTTCCATCATTCTCGGAATTCTGCTGAAGTTTAAAAATGTTTTGGCACTCTCCCATTGTACTCGGAATTCTTCTGATGATTAAAAATGCTTTGGAGTTCTACTAATGTTCTCGGAATTCTGCTGAAGTTTAAAAATGCTTTGAAACGCTCCCATTGTTCTACAAATGTTTTTCTTTTTAAATAAGTCTGTAGAACTTTCCCATTGTTCTCGGAATTCTGCTGAAATATAAAAATGTTTGGAATCCTCCCATTGTTCTTGGAATTCTGCTGAAGTTTAAAAATGCTTTGAAACCCTTCCATTGTTCTAGAAATGTTTTTCTTTTTAAATAAGTCTGTAGAACTTTCCCATTGTTCTCGGAATTCTACTGAAGTTCAAAAATAATTTCTAACTCACCCATTGTTCTCGGAATTGTGCTGTAGTTTAAAAATGCTTTGCAACTCTCTCATTGTTATCAGAATTCAGCTGAAGTTTAAAAATACTTTGGAAACCTCCCATTGTTCTCGGAATTCTTCTGAAGTTTAAAAATGCATTGGATCTCTCCCATTGTTCTCGGAATTCTGCTGAAGATTAAAAATGCTTTCGAACTCTCCCATTGTTTTCGGAATTCTGCTGAAGTTTAAGAATGCTTTGGAACTCTACAATTGTTATTGGAATATTATTATTTTTTTAAATAAGTCTGTAGAATTTTCCCATCGTTCTCGGAATTGTGCTGAAGTTTAAAAATGTTTTGGCACTCTCCCATTGTTCTCGGAATTCTTCTGAAGATTAAAAATGCTTTGGAGCTCTACCATTGTTCTCAGAATTCTGCTGAAGTTTAAATATGCTTTGGAACAATCCCATTGTTCTAGAAATGTTTTTCTTTTTAAATAAGTCTGTAGAACTTTCCCATTGTTCTCGGAATTCTGCTGAAATATAAAAATGTTTAGAATCCTCCCATTGTTCTTGGAATTCTGCTGAAGCTTAAAAATGCTTTGGAACTGTCCCATTGTTCTTGGAATTCTACTAAAGTTTAAAAATGCTTTGGAACACTACCTTTGTTCTCAGAATTCTGCTGAAGTTTAAATATGCTTTGGAGCAATCCCTTTGTTCTCAGAATGTTATTGTTATTTTAAATAAGTCTGTAGAACTTTCAATTGTTCTCGGAATTCTGCTGAAGTTTAAAAATGTTTTGGCACTCTCTCATTGTTCTCGTAATTCTGCTGAAGATTAAAAATGCTCTGGATATCTCCCATTGTTCTCGGAATGTTATTGTTTTTTTAAATTAGTCTGTAGATCTTTCCCATTGTTCTTGGAATTCTGCTGAAGTTTAAAAATGCTTTGGAACTCTCCCATTGTTCTCGGAATTCTGCTGAAGTTTAAAAATGCTTTGGAACTCTCCAATTGTTCTCGGAATTCTGATGAAGATTAAAAATGCTTTGGACCTCTCCCATTGTTCTCAGTAATCTGCTGGATTTTGAAAATGCTTTGGAACTCTCCCATTGTTCTCGGTATTCTGCTAAAGTTAAGAATTGCTTTAGACTGTTCCCATTGTTCTCGCAATTCTGCTGAAGTTTAAAAATGCTTTGGAACTCTCCCATGGTTCTCGCAATTCTGCTGTAGTTTAAAAATGCTTTGGAACTCTCCCATTGTTCTCGCAATTCTGCTGTAGTTTAAAAATGCTTTGGAACTCTCCCATTGTTCTCGCAATTCTGCTGTAGTTTAAAAATACTTTGTTACTCTCCCATTGTTCTCGGAATTCTGCTGAAGTTTAAAAATGCTTTGGAACTCTCCCATTGTTCTCGGAATTCTGCTGAAGTTTAAAAATGCTTTGGAACTCTCCCATTGCTCTGGGAATTCGGATAAAGTTTAGAAATGCTTTGGAACGTTCACAATGTTCTCGCAATTCCGCTGACATTTAAAAATCCTTTGGAACTCTCCCATTGTTCTCGCAATTCTGCTGTAGTTTAGAAATGCTTTGGAACTCTCCCATTGTTCTTGGAATTATTCTGAAGTTTAAAAATGCTTTGGAACTCCCCCATTGTTCTTGGAATTCTGCTGAAGATTAAAAATGCTTTGGTACTCTCCGATTGTTCTTGGAATTCTGCTGAAGTTTAAAAATGCTTTGGAACTCTCCCATGGTTCTCAGAATGTTATTGTTTTTATAAATAAGTCTATCTAACTTTCCCATTGTCCTCGGTATTTTGCTGAAGTTTAAAAGTGCTTTGCAACTCTCCCATTGTTCTCGGAATTCTGCTGAAGTTTAAAAATACTTTCTAACTCACCCATTGTTCTCTGAATTGAACTGTAGTTTAAAAATGCTTTGCAACTCTCCCATTTTCCTCGGAATTCTGCTGAAGTTTAAAAATTCTTTGGAAACCTCACATTGTTCTCGGAATTGTGTTGAAGTATAAAAATGCTTTGGAACTCTCCCATTGTTCTCGGAATTCTCATGAAGTTTAAAAATGCTTTGGAACTCTCCCATTGTTCTCGCAATTGTTCTCCCATTGTTCTCGGATTTCTTCTGAAGTTTACCAATGCTTTGGAACTCTCCCATTGTTATTGGAATACTTTTATTTTTTTAAATGAGTCTGTAGAACTTTCCCATCGTTCTCGGAATTCTACTGAAGCTTAAAAATGCCTTGGCACTCTCCCATTGTTCTCAGAATTCTTCTGAAGATTAAAAATGCTTTCAATCCCTCCCATTGTTCTCGGAATTCTGCTGAAGTTTAAAAATGCTTTGGAACTCTCTCATTGTTCTCGGAATTCTGCTGAAGTATAAAAATGCTTTGGAACACTCCCATTGTTCTCGGAATTCTGCTGAAGTTTATATATTCTTTGGTACTCTCCCATTGTTCTCGGAATGTTATTGTTATTTTAAATAAGTCTGTAGAACTTTCCCATTGTTCTCGGAATTCTGCTGAAGTTTAAAAATGTTTTGGCACTCTCTCATTATTCTCGGAATTCTGCTGAAGATTAAAAATGCTTTGGAACTCTCCCATTGTCCTTGGAATTCTGCGGAAGTTTAAAAATGCTTTTGAACTCTCCCATTGATCTTGGAATGTTATAGTTTTTTTTAAATATGTCTGTAGAGCTTTCCCACTGTTCTCAGAATTCCTCTGAGGTTTAAAAATGTTTTGGAATTCTCCCATTGTTATCGGAATTCTACTGAAGATTAGAAACGCTTTAGAACTCTCTCATTGTTCTCGGAATTCTGCTGAAGTTTAAAAATGCTTTGGAAATGTCACATTGCTCTCGGAATGCTATTGTTTTTTTAAGTAAGTCTGTAGAACTTTCCCATTGTTCTCGGAATTCTGTTGAAGTTTAAAAATGCTTTGGAACTCTCCCATTGCTCTCGGAATTCTGCTGAAGTTTAAAATTGCTTTGGAACTTTCCCATTGTTCTCGGAATTCTGCTGAAGTTTAAAAATGCTTTGGAACTCTCCCATTGTTCTCGGAATTCGGCTAAAGTTTAGAAATGCTTTGGAACGTTCCCAATGTTCTCGCAATTCCGCTGAAATTTAAAAATCCTTTGGAACTCTCCCATTGTTCTCGCAATTCTGCTGTAGTTTAAAAATGCTTTGGAACTCTCCCATTGTTCTTGGAATTCTTCTGAAGTTTAAAAATGCTTTGGAACTCCCCCATTGTTCTCGGAATTCTGCTGAAGATTAAAAATGCTTTGGTACTCTCCGATTGTTCGTGGAATTCTGCTGAAGTTTAAAAATGCTTTGGAACTCTCCCATGGTTCTCAGAATGTTATTGTTTTTATAAATAAGTCTATCTAACTTTCCCATTGTCCTCGGTATTTTGGTGAAGTTTAAAAGTGCTTTGGGACTCTCCCATTGTTCTCGGAATTCTGTTGAAGCTTAAAAATACTTTCTAACTCACCATTGTTCTTAGAATTGTACTGTACTTTAAAAATGCTTTGCAACTCTCCCATTGTCCTCGGAATTCTGCTGAAGTTTAAAAATACTTTGGAAACCTCCCGTTGTTCTCGGAATTGTGTTGAAGTTTAAAAATGCTTTGGAACTCGCCCATTGTTCTCGGAATTCTCATGAAGTTTAAAAATGCTTTGGAACTCTCCCATTGTTCTCGGAATTCTGCTGAAGATTAAAAATGCTTGGGAAATCTCCCATTGTTCTCGGAACTCTGCTGAAGTTTAAAAATGCTTTGGAACTCTCCCATTGTTCTCGGAATTCTGCTAAAGTTTAAAAATGTTTTGGAACCCTCCCATTGTTCTTGGAATGTTATTGTATTTTTAAATAAGTCTGCAGAACTTTCCCATTGTTCTAGGAGTTCTACTGTAGTTTAAAAATGTTTTGGATTTCTCCCATTGTTCTCGGTATAAACTGAAGATTAAAAATGCTTTGGAACTCTCCCTTTGTTCTCTGAATTCTGCTGAAGATTAAAAATGCTTTGGACATCTCCCATTGTCCTCAGAATTCTTCTGAAGTTTAAAAATGCTTTTGAACTCTCCCATTGTTCTTGGAATGTTATAGTTTTTTTAAGTAAGTCTGTAGAACTGTCCCATCGTTCTCGGAATTCTGCTGAAGTTTAAAAAAGTTTTGGAACTCTCCCATTGTTCTCGGAATTCTACTGAAGTTTAAAAATGCTTTGAAACTCTCCCATTGTTCTCTGAATTCTTGTGAAGTATAAGAATGCTTTGAAACTCTCCCATTGCTTTAGGATTCTTATTGTTTTTAAGCAAGTCTGTAGAACTTTCCCATTGTTCTCGGAATTCTGCTGAAGTTTAAAAATGTGTTGGAATGCTCCCACTCTTCTTGGAATACTGCTGAAGTTTAAAAATTATTTGGAACTCTCCCATTGTTCTCGGAATTCTGATGAAGTTTAAAAATGCTTTCGATCTCCCCCATTGTTCTAGGAATTCTGCTGAAGACTAAAAATGCTTTGGATATCTCCCATTGTTCTCAGAATTCTGCTGAAGTTTAAAATTGCTTTGGAACTCTCCCATTGTTTTCGCAATACTGCTGAAGTTTAAAAATGCTTTTTAACTCTCCCATTGTTCTCGCAATTCTGCTGAAGTTTAAAAAAGCTTTGGAACTCTCCCATTGTTCCTGGAATTCTGATGAAGTTTAAAAATGTTTTGGAACCCTCCCATTTTTCTTGGAATGTAATTGTTTTTTTAAATAAGTCTGTAGAACTTTCAGATTGTTCTCAGTATTCTCCTAAAGTTTAAAAATGCTTTGTAACTCTCCCATTGTCATCGTATTATTATTGTATTTTTAAATAAGTCTGCAGAACTTTCCCATTGTTCTCAGAATTCTACTGAAGTTTAAAAATGTCTTGCAACTCTCCCATTGATCTCGGAATTCTGCTGAAATTTAAAAGTGTTTGGAACTCTCCCATTGTTCTCGCAATACTGCTGAAGTCTAAAAATGCTTTGGAACTCTCCCATTTTTCTAAGAATTCTGCTGAAGTTTAAAAATGCTTTGGAACTCTGCCATTGTTCTCGGAATTCTTCTGAAGTTTAAGAATGCTTTGGAACGCTCCCATTTTTCTTGGAATATTATTGTTTTTTTAAATAAGTCTGTAGAACTTTCCCATCATTCTCGGAATTCTACTGAAGTTTAAAAATGCTTTGGAACTCTCCCATTGTTCTCAGAATTCTTCTGAAGTTTAAAAATGCTTTGGAACTCTCCCATTGTTCTTGGAATTCTGCTGAAGTATAAAAATGCTTTTGAACTCTCCCATTGTTCTTGGAATGTTATTGTTCTTTTAAATAAGTATGTAGAACTTTCCCATTGTTCTTGGAATTCTTCTGAAGTTTAAAAATGTTTTGGAATTCTCCCATTGTTCTCGAAATTCTACTGAAGATTTAAAATGCTTTGGAACTCTCCCATTGTTCTCAGAATGTTATTGTTTTTTTAAGTAAGTCTGTAGAACTTTCCTGTTGTTCTCGGAATTCTGCTAAAGTTTAAAAATGCTTTAGAACTCTCCCATTGTTCTTGGAATTCTGCTGAAGTTTAAAAATCCTTTTGAACTCTCACATTGTTCTTGGAATGTTATTGTTCTTTTAAATATGTATGTAGTACTTTCCCATTGTTGTCGGAATTTTCTGAAGTTTAAAAATGTTTTGGAATTCTCCCATTTTTCTCGGAATTCTACTGAAGATTAAAAATGCTTCGGAACTCTCCCATTGTTCTCGGAATTCTGCTGAAGTTTAAAAATGCTTTGGAACTCTCCCATTTTTCTCAGAATGTTATTGTTTTTTAAGTAATTCTGTAGAACTTTCCCGTTGTTCTCGAAATTCTGCTGAAGTTTAAAAAATCTGTGGAACTCTCTCATTGTTCTCAGAATTCTGCTGAAGTTTAAAAATGGATTAGAACTCTCCCATTGTTCTCGGAATTCTGCTGAAGATTAAAAATGCTTTGGAACTCTCCCATTGTTCTCGGAATTCTGCTGAAGTTTAAAAATGCTTTGGAACTCTCCCATTGTTCTCGCAATTCTGCTGAAGTTTAAAAATCCTTTGGAACTCTCCCATTGTTCTCGGAATGTTATTGTTTTTTAAATAAGGCTATCTAACTTTCCCATTGTCCTCAGAATTCTGCTGAAGTTTAGCAATGCTTTGGAACTCTCTCATTGTTCTCGGAATTCTGCTGAAGTTTAAAAATACTTTGGAACTCTCCCATTGTTCTCGGAATTGTGCTGAAGTTTAAAAATGCTTTGGAACTCTCTCACTGTTCTCGGAATTCTGCTGAAGTTTAAAAATACTTTAGAACACCTCCATTGTTCTCGGAATTGTGTTGATGTTTAAAATTGCTTTGGAACTCTCCCTTTGTTCTCGGAATTCTGCTGAAGTTTAAAAATGCTTTGGAACTCTCCCATTGTCTTTGGAATTCTGCTGAAGATTAAAAATGCTTTGGAACTCTACTATTGTTTTTGGAACTCTGCTGAAGTTTAAAAATGCTTTGGAACTCTCCCATTGTTCTCGGAATTCTGCTGAAGTTTACAAATGTTTTGGAACCCTACCATTGTTCTTGGAATGTTATTGTATTTTTAAATAAGTCTGCAGAACTTTTCCTTTGTTCTCAGAATTCTACTGAAGTTTAAAAATGTTTTGGAATGCTCCCATTGTTTTCGGAATTCTGCTGAAGTTTAAAAATGTTTGGAACTCTGCCATTGTTCTCGGAATTCTTGTGAAGTATAAGAATGCTTTGGAACTCTTCCATTGTTCTTGGAATTTTATTGTTTTTTTAAATAAGTCTGTAGAACTTTACCATCGTTCTCGGAATTCTGCTGAAGTTTAAAAATGTTTTGGCACTCTCCCATTGTTCTCGGAATTCATCTGAAGATTAAAAATGCTTTGGAGCTCTCCCATTGTTCTCAGAATTCTGCTGAAGTTTAAAAATGCTTTGAAACTCTCCCGTTTTCCTAGTAATGTTATTATTTTTTAAGTAAGTCTGTAGAACTTTCCCATTGTTCTCGGAATTCTGCTGAAGTTTAAAAATGTGTTGGAATGCTCCCATTGTTCTTGGAATTCTGCTGAAGTTTAAAAATGCTTTGGAACTCTCCCATTGTTCTCAGAATTCTTCTGAAGTTTAAAAATGCTTTGTAACTCTACCATTGTTCTTGGAATTCTGCTGAAGTTTAAAAATGCTTTTTAACTCTCCCATTGTTCTTGGAATGTTATTGTTCTTTTAAATAAGTATGTAGAACTTTCCCATTGTTCTTGGAATTCTTCTGAAGTTTAAAAATGTTTTGGAATTCTCCCATTGTTCTCAAAATTCTACTGAAGATTTATAATTCTTTGGAACTCTCCCATTGTTCTCAGAATGTTATTGTTTTTTTAAGTAAGTCTGTAGAACCTTCCTGTTGTTCTCGGAATTCTGCTAAAGTTTAAAAATGCTTTGGAACTCTCCCAATGTTCTCGGAATTCTGCTGAAGTTTAAAAATGCTTTGGAATTCTCCCAATATTCTTGGAATTCTGCTGAAGATTAAAAATACTTTGGAACTTTCCCATTCTTCTCTGAATTCCGCTGAAGTTTAAAAATGCATTGGAACTCTCCCATTGTTCTCGGTATTCTGCTAAAGTTTAGAAATGCTTTGGAACTCTCCCATTGTTCTTGGAATTCTGCTGAAGTTTAAAAATCCTTTTGAACTCTCACATTGTTCTTGGAATGTTATTGTTCTTTTAAATAAGTATGTAGTACTTTCCCATTGTTGTCGGAATTTTCTGAAGTTTAAAAATGTTTTGGAATTCTCCCATTTTTCTCGGAATTCTACTGAAGATTAAAAATGCTTTGGAACTCTCCCATTGTTCTCGGAATTCTGCTGAAGTTTAAAAATGCTTTGGAACTCTCCCATTTTTCTCAGAATGTTATTGTTTTTTAAGTAATTCTGTAGAACTTTCCCGTTGTTCTCGGAATTCTGCTGAAGTTTAAAAAATCTGTGGAACTCTCCCATTGTTCTCAGAATTCTGCTGAAGTTTAAAAATGGATTAGAACTCTCCCATTGTTCTCGGAATTCTGCTGAAGATTAAAAATGCTTTGGAACTCTCCCATTGTTCTCGGAATTCTGCTGAAGTTTAAAAATGCTTTGGAACTCTCCCATTGTTCTCGCAATTCTGCTGAAGTTAAAAATCCTTTGGAACTCTCCCATTGTTCTCGCAATTCTGCTGTAGTTTAAAAATGCTTTGGAACTCTCCCATTGTTCTCGGAATGTTACTGTTTTTTAAATAAGGCTATCTAACTTTCCCATTGTCCTCAGAATTATGCTAAAGTTTAGCAATGCTTTGGAACTCTCTCATTTTCTCGGAATTCTGCTGAAGTTTAAAAATACTTTGGAACTCTCCCATTGTTCTCGGAATTGTGCTGAAGTTTAAAAATGCTTTGGAACTCTCTCATTGTTCTCGGAATTCTGCTGAAGTTTAAAAATACTTTAGAACACCTCCATTGTTCTCGGAATTGTGTTGATGTTTAAAATTGATTTGGAACTCTCCCTTTGTTCTCGGAATTCTGCTGAAGTTTAAAAATGCTTTGGAACTCTCCCATTGTCTTTGGAATTCTGCTGAAGATTAAAAATGCTTTGGAACTCTACTATTGTTTTTGGAACTCTGCTGAAGTTTAAAAATGCTTTGGAACTCTCCCATTGTTCTCGGAATTCTGCTGAAGTTTACAAATGTTTTGAAACCCTACCATTGTTCTTGGAATGTTATTGTATTTTTAAATAAGTCTGCAGAACTTTCCCATTGTTGTCAGAATTCTACTGAAGTTTAAAAATGTTTTGGAATGCTCCCATTGTTTTCGGAATTCTGCTGAAGTTTAAAAATGCTTTGGAACTCTGCCATTGTTCTCGGAATTCTTGTGAAGTATAAGAATGCTTTGGAACTCTCCCATTGTTCTTGGAATTTTATTGTTTTATTAAATAAGTCTGTAGAACTTTACCATCGTTCTCAGAATTCTGCTGAAGTTTAAAAATGTTTTGGCACTCTCCCATTGTTCTCGGAAATCTGTTGAAGTTTAAAAATGCTTTGGAACTCTCCCATTGTTCTCGGAATTCTCCTGAAGTTTAAAAATGCTTTGGAACTCTCCCATTGTTCTCAGGATGTTATTGTTTTTCTAAGTAAGTCTGTAGAACTTTCCGTTGTTCTCGGAATACTGCTGAAGTTTAAAAAGGCTTTGGAACTCTCCCATTGTTCTCGGAATTCTGTTGAAGTTTAAAAATGCTTTGGAACTCTCCCATTGTTTTCGGAATTCTGCTACAGTTTAGAAATGCTTTGGAACGTTCCCATTGTTCTCACAATTCTGCTGAAGCTTAAAAATCCTTTGGAACTCTCCCATTGTTCTCGGAATGTTATTGTTTTTTAAATAAGTCTATCTTACTTTCCCATTGTCCTCGGAATTCTGCTGAAGTTTAGCAATGCTTTGGAACTCTCCCATTGTTCTCGGAATTCTGCTGAAGTTTAAAAATACTTTGGAACTCTCTCATTGTTATCGGAATTGTGCTGAAGTTTAAAAATGCTTTGGAAATCTCTCATTGTTCTCGGAATTCTGCTGAAGTTTAAAAATACTTTGGAACACTTCCATTGTTCTCGGAATTTCGTTGATGTTTAAAATTGCTTTGGAACTCTCCCATTGTTCTCGGAATTCTGCTGATGTTTAAAAATGCTTTGGAACTCTCCCTTTGTTCTCGGAATTGTGCTGAAGTTTGAAAATGCTTTGGAACTTCCCAATTGTTCTCGGAATTCTGCTGAAGATTAAAAATCCTTTGGAACTCTCCCATTGTTCTCAAAATTCTGCTGAAGTTTAAAAATGCTTTAGAACATTCCCATTGTTCTCGGAATTCTGCTGAAGTATAAATGTGCTTTCAAACTCTCCCATTGTTCTCGGAATGTTATTGTTATTTTAAATAAGTCTGTAGTATTTTAACATTGTTCATGGAAATCTGCTGAAGTTTAAAAATGCTTTGGAACTCTCCCATTGTTCTCGGAATTCTGCTGAAGTTTAAAAATGCTTTGGAACCCTCACATTGTTCTCGGATTTCTGCTGAAGTTTAAATATGCTTTGGAACTCTCCCATTGTTCTCGGAATGTTACTGTTTTTTTAAGTAAGTCTGCAGAACTTTACCATTGTTCTCGGAAATCTGCTGAAGTTTAAAAATGCTTTAGAACTCTTCCATTGTTCTCGGAATACTTATGAAGTTTAAAAATGCGTTGGAACACTCCCATTGTTCTCAGATTTCTACTGAAGTTTAAATATGCTTTGGAACTTTCCCATTGTTCTCGGAATATTATTGTTATTTTAAATAAGTCTGGAGAATGTTCCCATTGTTCTCGGAATTTTGCTGAAGTTTAAAAATGTTTTGGAATTCTCCCATTTTTCTCGGAATTCTACTGAAGATTAAAAATGCTTTGGAACTCTCCCATTGTTCTCGGATTCTGCTGAAGTTTAAAAATGCTTTGGAACTCTCCCATTGTTCTCAGAATGTTATTGTTTTTTTAAGTAAGTCTGTAGAACTTTCCCGTTGTTCTCGGAATTCTGCTGAAGTTTAAAAATGCTTTGGAACTCTCCCATTGTTCTCAGAATTCTGCTGAAGTTTAAAAATGGATTAGAACTCTCCCATTGTTCTCGGAATTCTGCTGAAGATTAAAAATGCTTTGGAACTCTCCCATTGTTCTCGGAATTCTGCTGAAGTTTAAAAATGCTTTGGAACTCTCCCATTCTTCTCGGAATTCTGCTACAGTTTAGAAATGCTTTGGAACGTTCCCATTGTTCTCGAAATTCTGCTAAAGTTTAAAAATCCTTTGGAACTCTCCCATTGTTCTCGCATTTCTGCTGTAGATTAAAAATGCTTTGGAACTGTCCCATTGTTCGTGGAATGTTATTGTTTTTTAAATAAGTCTATCTAGCTTTCCAATTGTCCTCGAAATTCTGCTGAAGTTTAGCAATGCTTTGGAAATCTCCCATTGTTCTCAGAATTCTGCTGAATTTTAAAAATACTTTGGAACTCTCCCATTGTTCTCGGAATTGTGCTGAAGTTTAAAAATGATTTGGAACTCTCTCATTGTTCTCGGAATTCTGCTGAAGTTTAAAAATACTTTGGAGCTCTCCCATTGTTCTCAGAATTCTGCTGAAGATAAAAAATACTTTGGAACACTTCCTTTGTTCATGGAATTGTGTTGATGTTTAAAATTGCTTTGGAACTCTCCCATTGTTCTCGTAATTCTGCTGAAGTTTAAAAATGCTTTGGAACTCTCCCATTGTTCTCGGAATACTTATGAAGTTTAAAAATGCGCTGGAACACTCCCATTGTTCTCGGATTTCTACAGAAGTTTAAATATGCTTTGGAACTTTCCCATTGTTCTTGGAATATTATTGTTATTTTAAATAAGTCTGGAGAACGTTCCCATTGTTCTCGGAATTCTGCTGAAGTTTAAAAATGCTTTGAAACCCTTCCATTGTTCTACAAATGTTTTTCTTTTTAAATAAGTCTGTAGAACTTTCCCATTGTTCTCGGAATTCTGCTGAAGATTAAAAATACTTTGGAACACTTCCTTTGTTCATGGAATTGTGTTGATTTTTAAAATTGCTTTGGAACTCTCCCATTGTTCTCGGAATTCTGCTGAAGTTTAAAAATGCTTTGGAACTCTCCCATTGTTTTCGGAATTCTGCTGAAGATTAAAAATGCTTTGGAACTCTACAATTGTTTTTGGAACTCTGCTTAAGTTTAAAAATGCTTTGGAACTCTCCCATTGTTCTCGGAATTCTGCTGAAGTTTACAAATGTTTTTGAACCCTACCATTGTTCTTGGAATGTTATTGTATTTTTAAATAAGTCTGCAGAACTTTCCCATTGTTCTCAGAATTCTACTGAAGTTTAAAAATGTTTTGGAACTCTCCCATTGTTCTCGGAATTCTGCTGAAGTTTAAAAATGCATTGGAACTCTGCCATTGTTCTCGGAAATCTTGTGAAGTATAAGAATGCTTTTTTAACTCTCCCATTGTTCTTGGATTTTATTGTTTTCTTAAATAAGTCTGTAGAACTTTACCATCGTTCTCGGAATTCTGCTGAAGTTTAAAAATATTTTGGCACTCTCCCGTTGTTCTCGGAATTCATCTGAAGATTAAAAATGCTTTGGAGCTCTCCCATTGTTCTCGGAATTCTGCTGAAGATTAAAAATGCTTTGGAACACTCCCATTGTTCTCGGAATTTTGCTGAAGTTTAAAAATGCTTTGGAACTCTCCCATTGCTCTTGGAATTCTGCTACAGTTTAGAAATGCTTTGGAACGTTCCCATTGTTCTCGCAATTCTGCTGAAGTTTAAAAATCCTTTGGAACTCTCCCATTGTTCTCGTCATTCTGCTGTAGTTTAAAAATGCTTTGGAACTCTCCCATTGTTCTCGGAATGTTATTGTTTTTTAAATAAGTCTATCTAATTTTCCCATTGTCCTCGGAATTCTGCTGAAGTTTAGCAATGCATTGGATCTCTCCCATTGTTCTCGGAATTCTGCTGAAGTTTAAAAATACTTTGGAACTCTCCCATTGTTCTCGGAATTGTGCTGAAGTTTAAAAATGCTTTGGAACTCTCCCATTGTTCTCGGAATTCTGCTGAAGTTTAAAAATACTTTGGAACTCTTGCATTGTTCTCGGAATTGTGCTGAAGTTTAAAAATGCTTTGGAACTCTCCCATTGTTCTCGGAATTCTGCTGAAGTTTAAAAATGCTTTGGAACCCTCACATTGTTCTCGGATTTCTGCTGAAGTTTAAATATGGTTTGGAACTCTCCCATTGTTCTCGGAATGTTACTGTTTTTTTAAGTAAGTCTGCAGAACTTTAAAATTGTTCTCGGAATTCTGCTGAAGTTTAAAAATGCTTTAGAACTCTCCCATTGTTCTCGGAATACTTATGAAGTTTAAAAATGCGTTGGAACACTCCCATTGTTCTCGGATTTCTACTGAAGTTTAAATATGCTTTGGAACTTTCCCATTGTTCTCGGAATATTATTGTTATTTTAAATAAGTTTGGAGAATGTTACCATTGTTCTCGGAATTTTGCTGAAGTTTAAAAATGTTTTGGAATTCTCCCATTTTTCTCGGAATTGTACTGAAGATTAAAAATGCTTTGGAACTCTCCCATTGTTCTCGGATTCTGCTGAAGTTTAAAAATGCTTTGGAACTCTCCCATTGTTCTCAGAATGTTATTGTTTTTTTAAGTAAGTCTGTAGAACTTTCCCGTTGTTCTCGGAATTCTGCTGAAGTTTAAAAATGCTTTGGAACTCTCCCATTGTTCTCAGAATTCTGCTGAAGTTTAAAAATGGATTAGAACTCTCCCATTGTTCTCGGAATTCTGCTGAAGATTAAAAATGCTTTGGAAATCCCCCATTGTTCTCGGAATTCTGCTGAAGTTGAAAAATGCTTTGGAACTCTCCCATTGTTCTCGGAATTCTGCTACAGTTTAGAAATGCTTTGGAACGTTCCCATTGTTCTCGAAATTCTGCTAAAGTTTAAAAATCTTTGGAACTCTCCCATTGTTCTCGCAATTCTGCTGTAGATTAAAAATGCTTTGGAACTCTCCCATTGTTCGTGGAATGTTATTTTTTTTTAAATAAGTCTATCTAGCTTTCCAATTGTCCTCGAAATTCTGCTGAAGTTTAGCAATGCTTTGGAAATCTCCCATTGTTCTCAGAATTCTGCTGAATTTTAAAAATACTTTGGAACTCTCCCATTGTTCTCGGAATTGTGCTGAAGTTTAAAAATGATTTGGAACTCTCTCATTGTTCTCGGAATTCTGCTGAAGTTTAAAATACTTTGGAGCTCTCCCATTGTTCTCAGAATTCTGCTGAAGATAAAAAATACTTTGGAACACTTCCTTTGTTCATGGAATTGTGTTGATGTTTAAAATTGCTTTGGAACTCTCCCATTGTTCTCGTATTTCTGCTGAAGTTTAAAAATGCTTTGGAACTCTCCCATTGTTCTCGGAATACTTATGAAGTTTAAAAATGCGCTGGAACACTCCCATTGTTCTCGGATTTCTACAGAAGTTTAAATATGCTTTGGAACTTTCCCATTGTTCTTGGAATATTATTGTTATTTTAAATAAGTCTGGAGAACGTTCCCATTGTTCTCAGAATTCTGCTGAAGTTTAAAAATGCTTTGAAACCCTTCCATTGTTCTACAAATGTTTTTCTTTTTAAATAAGTCTGTAGAACTTTCCCATTGTTCTCGGAATTCTGCTGAAGATTAAAAATACTTTGGAACACTTCCTTTGTTCATGGAATTGTGTTGATGTTTAAAATTGCTTTGGAACTCTCCCATTGTTCTCGGAATTCTGCTGAAGTTTAAAAATGCTTTGGAACTCTCCAAATGTTTTCGGAATTCTGCTGAAGATTAAAAATGCTTTGGAACTCTACTATTGTTTTTGGAACTCTGCTTAAGTTTAAAAATGCTTTGGAACTCTCCCATTGTTCTCGGAATTCTGCTGAAGTTTACAAATGTTTTTGAACCCTACCATTGTTCTTGGAATGTTATTGTATTTTTAAATAAGTCTGCAGAACTTTCCCATTGTTCTCAGAATTCTACTGAAGTTTAAAAATGTTTTGGAACTCTCCCATTGTTCTCGGAATTCTGCTGAAGTTTAAAAATGCATTGGAACTCTGCCATTGTTCTCGGAAATCTTGTGAAGTATAAGAATGCTTTTTTAACTCTCCCATTGTTCTTGGATTTTATTGTTTTCTTAAATAAGTCTGTAGAACTTTACCATCATTCTCGGAATTCTGCTGAAGTTTAAAAATATTTTGGCACTCTCCCGTTGTTCTCGGAATTCATCTGAAGATTAAAAATGCTTTGGAGCTCTCCCATTGTTCTCGGAATTCTGCTGAAGATTAAAAATGCTTTGGAACACTCCCATTGTTCTTGGAATTTTGCTGAAGTTTAAAAATGCTTTGGAACTCTCCCTTTGCTCTTGGAATTCTGCTACAGTTTAGAAATGCTTTGGAACGTTCCCATTGTTCTCGCAATTCTGCTGAAGTTTAAAAATCCTTTGGAACTCTCCCATTGTTCTCGTAATTCTGCTGTAGTTTAAAAATGCTTTGGAACTCTCCCATTGTTCTCGGAATGTTATTGTTTTTTAAATAAGTCTATCTAATTTTCCCATTGTCCTCGGAATTCTGCTGAAGTTTAGCAATGCTTTGGATCTCTCCCATTGTTCTCGGAATTCTGCTGAAGTTTAAAAATACTTTGGAACTTTCCCATTGTTCTCGGAATTGTGCTGAAGTTTAAAAATGCTTTGGAACTCTCCCATTGTTCTCGGAATTCTGCTGAAGTTTAAAAATACTTTGGAACTCTTGCATTGTTCTCGGAATTGTGCTGAAGTTTAAAAATGCTTTGGAACTCTCCCATTGTTCTCGGAATTCTGCTGAAGTTTAAAAATGCTTTGGAACCCTCACATTGTTCTCGGATTTCTGCTGAAGTTTAAAAATACTTTGGAACTCTTGCATTGTTCTCGGAATTGTGCTGAAGTTTAAAAATGCTTTGGAACTCTCCCATTGTTCTCGGAATTCTGCTGAAGTTTAAAAATGCTTTGGAACTCTCCCATTGTTCTCGGAATGTTACTGTTTTTTTAAGTAAGTCTGCAGAACTTTACCATTGTTCTCGGAATTCTGCTGAAATTTAAAAATGCTTAAGAACTCTCCCATTGTTCTCGGAATACTTATGAAGTTTAAAAATGCGTTGGAACACTCCCATTGTTCTCGGATTTCTACTGAAGTTTAAATATGCTTTGGAACTTTCCCATTGTTCTCAGAATATTATTGTTATTTTAAATAAGTCTGGAGAATATTCCCATTGTTCTCGGAATTTTGCTGAAGTTTAAAAATGTTTTGGAATTTTCCCATTTTTCTCGGAATTCTACTGAAGATTAAAAATGCTTTGGAACTCTCCCATTGTTCTCGGATTCTGCTGAAGTTTAAAAATGCTTTGGAACTCTCCCATTGTTCTCAGAATGTTATTGTTTTTTTAAGTAAGTCTGTAGAACTTTCCCGTTGTTCTCGGAATTCTGCTGAAGTTTAAAAAGGCTTTGGAACTCTCCCATTGTTCTCAGAATTCTGCTGAAGTTTAAAAATGGATTAGAACTCTCCCATTGTTCTCGGAATTCTGCTGAAGATTAAAAATGCTTTGGAACTCTCCCATTGTTCGTGGAATGTTATTGGTTTTTAAATAAGTCTATCTAGCTTTCCAATTGTCCTCAAAATTCTGCTGAAGTTTAGCAATGCTTTGGAAATCTCCCATTCTTCTCAGAATTCTGCTGAATTTTAAAAATACTTTGGAACTCTCCCATTGTTCTCGGAATTGTGCTGAAGTTTAAAAATTATTTGGAACTCTCTCATTGTTCTCGGAATTCTGCTGAAGTTTAAAAATACTTTGGAGCTCTCCCATTGTTCTCGGAATTCTGCTGAAGATAAAAAATACTTTGGAACACTTCCTTTGTTCATGGAATTGTGTTGATGTTTAAAATTGCTTTGGAACTCTCCCATTGTTCTCGTAATTCTGCTGAAGTTTAAAAATGCTTTGGAACTCTCCCATTGTTCTCGGAATACTTATGAAGTTTAAAAGTGCGCTGGAACACTCCCATTGTTCTCAGATTTCTACTGAAGTTTAAATATGCTTTGGAACTTTCCCATTGTTCTTGGAATATTATTGTTATTTTAAATAAGTCTGGAGAACGTTCCCATTGTTCTCGGAATTCTGCTGAAGTTTAAAAATGCTTTGAAACCCTCCCATTGTTCTACAAATGTTTTTCTTTTTAAATAAGTCTGTAGAACTTTCCCATTGTTCTCGGAATTCTGCTGAAGATTAAAAATACTTTGGAACACTTCCTTTGTTCATGGAATTGTGTTGATGTTTAAAATTGCTTTGGAACTCTCCCATTGTTCTCGGAATTCTCCTGAAATTTAAAAATGCTTTGGAACTCTCCCATTGTTTTCGGAATTCTGCTGAAGATTAAAAATGCTTTGGAACTCTACTATTTTTTTGGAACTCTGCTGAAGTTTAAAAATACTTTGGAACTTTCCCATTCTTCTCTGAATTCCGCTGAAGTTTAAAAATGCATTGGAACTCTCCCATTGTTCTCGGTATTCTGCTAAAGTTTAGAAATGCTTTGGAACTCTCCCATTGTTCTTGGAATTCTGCTGAAGTTTAAAAATCCTTTTGAACTCTCACATTGTTCTTGGAATGTTATTGTTCTTTTAAATAAGTATGTAGTACTTTCCCATTGTTGTCGGAATTTTCTGAAGTTTAAAAATGTTTTGGAATTCTCCCATTTTTCTCGGAATTCTACTGAAGATTAAAAATGCTTTGGAACTCTCCCATTGTTCTCGGAATTCTGCTGAAGTTTAAAAATGCTTTGGAACTCTCCCATTTTTCTCAGAATGTTATTGTTTTTTAAGTAATTCTGTAGAACTTTCCCGTTGTTCTCGGAATTCTGCTGAAGTTTAAAAAATCTGTGGAACTCTCCCATTGTTCTCAGAATTCTGCTGAAGTTTAAAAATGGATTAGAACTCTCCCATTGTTCTCGGAATTCTGCTGAAGATTAAAAATGCTTTGGAACTCTCCCATTGTTCTCGGAATTCTGCTGAAGTTTAAAAATGCTTTGGAACTCTCCCATTGTTCTCGCAATTCTGCTGAAGTTAAAAATCCTTTGGAACTCTCCCATTGTTCTCGCAATTCTGCTGTAGTTTAAAAATGCTTTGGAACTCTCCCATTGTTCTCGGAATGTTACTGTTTTTTAAATAAGGCTATCTAACTTTCCCATTGTCCTCAGAATTATGCTAAAGTTTAGCAATGCTTTGGAACTCTCTCATTGTTCTCGGAATTCTGCTGAAGTTTAAAAATACTTTGGAACTCTCCCATTGTTCTCGGAATTGTGCTGAAGTTTAAAAATGCTTTGGAACTCTCTCATTGTTCTCGGAATTCTGCTGAAGTTTAAAAATACTTTAGAACACCTCCATTGTTCTCGGAATTGTGTTGATGTTTAAAATTGATTTGGAACTCTCCCTTTGTTCTCGGAATTCTGCTGAAGTTTAAAAATGCTTTGGAACTCTCCCATTGTCTTTGGAATTCTGCTGAAGATTAAAAATGCTTTGGAACTCTACTATTGTTTTTGGAACTCTGCTGAAGTTTAAAAATGCTTTGGAACTCTCCCATTGTTCTCGGAATTCTGCTGAAGTTTACAAATGTTTTGGAACCCTACCATTGTTCTTGGAATGTTATTGTATTTTTAAATAAGTCTGCAGAACTTTCCCATTGTTGTCAGAATTCTACTGAAGTTTAAAAATGTTTTGGAATGCTCCCATTGTTTTCGGAATTCTGCTGAAGTTTAAAAATGCTTTGGAACTCTGCCATTGTTCTCGGAATTCTTGTGAAGTATAAGAATGCTTTGGAACTCTCCCATTGTTCTTGGAATTTTATTGTTTTATTAAATAAGTCTGTAGAACTTTACCATCGTTCTCAGAATTCTGCTGAAGTTTAAAAATGTTTTGGCACTCTCCCATTGTTCTCGGAAATCTGTTGAAGTTTAAAAATGCTTTGGAACTCTCCCATTGTTCTCGGAATTCTGCTGAAGTTTAAAAATGCTTTGGAACTCTCCCATTGTTCTCAGGATGTTATTGTTTTTCTAAGTAAGTCTGTAGAACTTTCCGTTGTTCTCGGAATACTGCTGAAGTTTAAAAAGGCTTTGGAACTCTCCCATTGTTCTCGGAATTCTGTTGAAGTTTAAAAATGCTTTGGAACTCTCCCATTGTTTTCGGAATTCTGCTACAGTTTAGAAATGCTTTGGAACGTTCCCATTGTTCTCACAATTCTGCTGAAGCTTAAAAATCCTTTGGAACTCTCCCATTGTTCTCGGAATGTTATTGTTTTTTAAATAAGTCTATCTTACTTTCCCATTGTCCTCGGAATTCTGCTGAAGTTTAGCAATGCTTTGGAACTCTCCCATTGTTCTCGGAATTCTGCTGAAGTTTAAAAATACTTTGGAACTCTCTCATTGTTATCGGAATTGTGCTGAAGTTTAAAAATGCTTTGGAACTCTCTCATTGTTCTCGGAATTCTGCTGAAGTTTAAAAATACTTTGGAACACTTCCATTGTTCTCGGAATTTCGTTGATGTTTAAAATTGCTTTGGAACTCTCCCATTGTTCTCGGAATTCTGCTGATGTTTAAAAATGCTTTGGAACTCTCCCTTTGTTCTCGGAATTGTGCTGAAGTTTGAAAATGCTTTGGAACTTCCCAATTGTTCTCGGAATTCTGCTGAAGATTAAAAATGCTTTGGAACTCTCCCATTGTTCTCAGAATTCTGCTGAAGTTTAAAAATGCTTTAGAACATTCCCATTGTTCTCGGAATTCTGCTGAAGTATAAATGTGCTTTCAAACTCTCCCATTGTTCTCGGAATGTTATTGTTATTTTAAATAAGTCTGTAGTATTTTAACATTGTTCATGGAAATCTGCTGAAGTTTAAAAATGCTTTGGAACTCTCCCATTGTTCTCGGAATGTTACTGTTTTTTTAAGTAAGTCTGCAGAACTTTACCATTGTTCTCGGAAATCTGCTGAAGTTTAAAAATGCTTTAGAACTCTTCCATTGTTCTCGGAATACTTATGAAGTTTAAAAATGCGTTGGAACACTCCCATTGTTCTCAGATTTCTACTGAAGTTTAAATATGCTTTGGAACTTTCCCATTGTTCTCGGAATATTATTGTTATTTTAAATAAGTCTGGAGAATGTTCCCATTGTTCTCGGAATTTTGCTGAAGTTTAAAAATGTTTTGGAATTCTCCCATTTTTCTCGGAATTCTACTGAAGATTAAAAATGCTTTGGAACTCTCCCATTGTTCTCGGATTCTGCTGAAGTTTAAAAATGCTTTGGAACTCTCCCATTGTTCTCAGAATGTTATTGTTTTTTTAAGTAAGTCTGTAGAACTTTCCCGTTGTTCTCGGAATTCTGCTGAAGTTTAAAAAGGCTTTGGAACTCTCCCATTGTTCTCAGAATTCTGCTGAAGTTTAAAAATGGATTAGAACTCTCCCATTGTTCTCGGAATTCTGCTGAAGATTAAAAATGCTTTGGAACTCTCCCATTGTTCTCGGAATTCTGCTGAAGTTTAAAAATGCTTTGGAACTCTCCCATTCTTCTCGGAATTCTGCTACAGTTTAGAAATGCTTTGGAACGTTCCCATTGTTCTCGAAATTCTGCTAAAGTTTAAAAATCCTTTGGAACTCTCCCATTGTTCTCGCATTTCTGCTGTAGATTAAAAATGCTTTGGAACTGTCCCATTGTTCGTGGAATGTTATTGTTTTTTAAATAAGTCTATCTAGCTTTCCAATTGTCCTCGAAATTCTGCTGAAGTTTAGCAATGCTTTGGAAATCTCCCATTGTTCTCAGAATTCTGCTGAATTTTAAAAATACTTTGGAACTCTCCCATTGTTCTCGGAATTGTGCTGAAGTTTAAAAATGATTTGGAACTCTCTCATTGTTCTCGGAATTCTGCTGAAGTTTAAAAATACTTTGGAGCTCTCCCATTGTTCTCAGAATTCTGCTGAAGATAAAAAATACTTTGGAACACTTCCTTTGTTCATGGAATTGTGTTGATGTTTAAAATTGCTTTGG
Organism: Phyllobates terribilis; assembly: GCF_046119375.1. Lineage (NCBI taxonomy): Eukaryota > Metazoa > Chordata > Amphibia > Anura > Dendrobatidae > Phyllobates > Phyllobates terribilis. The sequence continues at coordinate 118,491,777 of NW_027362762.1, read as the reverse complement.
AACTCTCCCATTGTTCTCGTAATTCTGCTGAAGTTTAAAAATGCTTTGGAACTCTCCCATTGTTCTCGGAATACTTATAAAGTTTAAAAATGCGCTGGAACACTCCCATTGTTCTCGGATTTCTACAGAAGTTTAAATATGCTTTGGAACTTTCCCATTGTTCTTGGAATATTATTGTTATTTTAAATAAGTCTGGAGAACGTTCCCATTGTTCTCGGAATTCTGCTGAAGTTTAAAAATGCTTTGAAACCCTTCCATTGTTCTACAAATGTTTTTCTTTTTAAATAAGTCTGTAGAACTTTCCCATTGTTCTCGGAATTCTGCTGAAGATTAAAAATACTTTGGAACACTTCCTTTGTTCATGGAATTGTGTTGATTTTTAAAATTGCTTTGGAACTCTCCCATTGTTCTCGGAATTCTGCTGAAGTTTAAAAATGCTTTGGAACTCTCCCATTGTTTTCGGAATTCTGCTGAAGATTAAAAATGCTTTGGAACTCTACTATTGTTTTTGGAACTCTGCTTAAGTTTAAAAATGCTTTGGAACTCTCCCATTGTTCTCGGAATTCTGCTGAAGTTTACAAATGTTTTTGAACCCTACCATTGTTCTTGGAATGTTATTGTATTTTTAAATAAGTCTGCAGAACTTTCCCATTGTTCTCAGAATTCTACTGAAGTTTAAAAATGTTTTGGAACTCTCCCATTGTTCTCGGAATTCTGCTGAAGTTTAAAAATGCATTGGAACTCTGCCATTGTTCTCGGAAATCTTGTGAAGTATAAGAATGCTTTTTTAACTCTCCCATTGTTCTTGGATTTTATTGTTTTCTTAAATAAGTCTGTAGAACTTTACCATCGTTCTCGGAATTCTGCTGAAGTTTAAAAATATTTTGGCACTCTCCCGTTGTTCTCGGAATTCATCTGAAGATTAAAAATGCTTTGGAGCTCTCCCATTGTTCTCGGAATTCTGCTGAAGATTAAAAATGCTTTGGAACACTCCCATTGTTCTCGGAATTTTGCTGAAGTTTAAAAATGCTTTGGAACTCTCCCATTGCTCTTGGAATTCTGCTACAGTTTAGAAATGCTTTGGAACGTTCCCATTGTTCTCGCAATTCTGCTGAAGTTTAAAAATCCTTTGGAACTCTCCCATTGTTCTCGTCATTCTGCTGTAGTTTAAAAATGCTTTGGAACTCTCCCATTGTTCTCGGAATGTTATTGTTTTTTAAATAAGTCTATCTAATTTTCCCATTGTCCTCGGAATTCTGCTGAAGTTTAGCAATGCTTTGGATCTCTCCCATTGTTCTCGGAATTCTGCTGAAGTTTAAAAATACTTTGGAACTCTCCCATTGTTCTCGGAATTGTGCTGAAGTTTAAAAATGCTTTGGAACTCTCCCATTGTTCTCGGAATTCTGCTGAAGTTTAAAAATACTTTGGAACTCTTGCATTGTTCTCGGAATTGTGCTGAAGTTTAAAAATGCTTTGGAACTCTCCCATTGTTCTCGGAATTCTGCTGAAGTTTAAAAATGCTTTGGAACCCTCACATTGTTCTCGGATTTCTGCTGAAGTTTAAATATGCTTTGGAACTCTCCCATTGTTCTCGGAATGTTACTGTTTTTTTAAGTAAGTCTGCAGAACTTTAAAATTGTTCTCGGAATTCTGCTGAAGTTTAAAAATGCTTTAGAACTCTCCCATTGTTCTCGGAATACTTATGAAGTTTAAAAATGCGTTGGAACACTCCCATTGTTCTCGGATTTCTACTGAAGTTTAAATATGCTTTGGAACTTTCCCATTGTTCTCGGAATATTATTGTTATTTTAAATAAGTTTGGAGAATGTTCCCATTGTTCTCGGAATTTTGCTGAAGTTTAAAAATGTTTTGGAATTCTCCCATTTTTCTCGGAATTCTACTGAAGATTAAAAATGCTTTGGAACTCTCCCATTGTTCTCGGATTCTGCTGAATTTTAAAAATGCTTTGGAACTCTCCCATTGTTCTCAGAATGTTATTGTTTTTTTAAGTAAGTCTGTAGAACTTTCCCGTTGTTCTCGGAATTCTGCTGAAGTTTAAAAATACTTTGGAACTCTCCCATTGTTCTCAGAATTCTGCTGAAGTTTAAAAATGGATTAGAACTCTCCCATTGTTCTCGGAATTCTGCTGAAGATTAAAAATGCTTTGGAAATCCCCCATTGTTCTCGGAATTCTGCTGAAGTTGAAAAATGCTTTGGAACTCTCCCATTGTTCTCGGAATTCTGCTACAGTTTAGAAATGCTTTGGAACGTTCCCATTGTTCTCGCAATTCTGCTGAAGTTTAAAAATCCTTTGGAACTCTCCCATTGTTCTCGTAATTCTGCTGTAGTTTAAAAATGCTTTGGAACTCTCCCATTGTTCTCGGAATGTTATTGTTTTTTAAATAAGTCTATCTAATTTTCCCATTGTCCTCGGAATTCTGCTGAAGTTTAGCAATGCTTTGGATCTCTCCCATTGTTCTCGGAATTCTGCTGAAGTTTAAAAATACTTTGGAACTCTCCCATTGTTCTCGGAATTGTGCTGAAGTTTAAAAATGCTTTGGAACTCTCCCATTGTTCTCGGAATTCTGCTGAAGTTTAAAAATACTTTGGAACTCTTCCATTGTTCTCGGAATTGTGCTGAAGTTTAAAAATGCTTTGGAACTCTCCCATTGTTCTCGGAATTCTGCTGAAGTTAAAAAATGCTTTGGAACTCTCCCATTGTTCTCGGATTTCTGCTGAAGTTTAAAAATGCTTTGGAACTCTCCCATTGTTCTCGGAATATTATTGTTTTTTTAAATTAGTCTGTAGAACTTTCCAATTGTTCTCGGAATTCTGCTGAAGTGTAAAAATGTTTTGGAACTCTCCCATTGTTCTCAGAATTCTGCTGAAGATTAAAAATGCTTTGGAACTCTCCCATTGTTCTCGGAATTCTTGTGAACTATAAGAATGCTTTGAAATTCTCCCATTGTTCTAGGAATGTTATTGTTTTATAAGTAAGTCTGTAGAACTCTCCCATTGTTCTCGGAATTTTGATGAAGATTAAAAATGTGTTGGAACGCTCCCACTGTTCTTCGAATTCAGCTGAAGTTTAAAAATGCTTTGGAACTCTCCCATTGTTCTCTGAATTCTGCTGAAGTTTTAAAATGCTTTGGAACTCCCCAATTGTTCTCAGAAATCTGCTGAAGATTAAAAATGCTTTGGAACTCTCCCATTGTTCTTGGAATTCTGCTGAAGTTTAAAAATGCTTTGGAACTCTCCCATTGTTCTTGGAATTCTGCTGAAGTTTAAAAATGATTTGGAACTCTCCCATTGTTCTCACAATTCTGCTGAAGTTTAAAAATGTTATGGAACTCTCCCATTGTTCTCGCAATTCTGCTGAAGTTTAAAAATGGTTTGCAACTCTCCCAATGTTCCTGGAATTCTGCTGAAGTTTAAAAATGTTTTGGAACCCTCCCATTGTTCTTAGAATGTTATAGTTTTTTTATAAAGGTCTGTAGAACTTTCCCATCGTTTTCAGAATTCTGCTGAAGTTTAAAAATGTTTTGGAACCCTCCCATTGTTCTTAGAATGTTATTGTTTTTTTATATAAGTCTGTAGAACTTTCCCATCGTTTTCGGAATTCTGATGAAGTTTAAAAATGTTTTGGCACTCTCCCATTGTTCTCGGAATTCTTCTGAAGTTTAAGAATGCTTTGGAACTCTCCCATTGTTCTCGGAATTTTACTGTTTTTTTAAGTAAGTCTGTAGAAATTTCCCATTTTTCACGGAATTCTGCTGAAGTTTAAAAATGCTTTTGAACTCTCCCATTGTTCTTGGAATGTTATTGTTCTTTTAAATAAGCATGTAGTACTTTCCCATTGTCCTCGGAATACTTGTGAAGTATAAGAATGCTTTGAAACTCTCCCATTGTTCTAGGATTGTTATTGTTTTTTAAGTAAGTCTGTAGAACTTTCCCATTGTTCTCGGAATTCTGCTGAAGTTTAAAAATGTTTTGGAATGCTCCCACTGTTCTTGGAATACTGCTGAAGTTTAAAATTTCTTTGGAACTCTCCCATTGTTCTCGGAATTATGATGAAGTTTAAAAATGCTTTGGAACTCCCCCATTGTTCTAGGAATGCTGCTAAAGATTAAAAATGCTTTGGAACTCTCCCATTGTTCTCGGAATTCTGCTGAAGTTTAAAAAGGCTTTGGAACTCTCCCATTGTTCTTGAAATTCTCCTGTAGTTTAAAAATGCTTTGGAACTCTCCCATTGTTCTCACAATTCTGCTGAAGTTTAAAATTGCTTTGGAACTCTCCCATTGTTCCCGGAATTCTGCTGAGGTTTAAAAACGTTTGGGAACCCTCCCTTTGTTCTTGGAATGTTATCGTTCTTTTAAATAAGTCTGTAGAACTTTCCCATTGTTCTCGGTATTCTGCTAAAGTTTAAAAATGCTTTAGAACTCTCCCATTGTTATCGGATTGTTATTGTATTTTTAAATAAGTCTGCAGAACTTTCCCATTGTTCTCATAATTCTACTGAAGTTTAAAAATGTTTTGGTGCTCTCCCATTTATCTCAGAATTCTGTTGAAGTTTAAAAGTGCTTTGGAACTCTCCCATTGTTCTTGGAATTCTGCTGAAGTTTAAAAATGCTTTGTACCTCTCCCATTGTTCTCGGAATTCTTGTGAAGTATAAGAATGCTTTGAAACTCTCCGATTGTTCTAGGATTTTTATTGTTTTTTAAGTAAGTCTGTAGAACTTTCCCATTTTTCACGGAATTCTGCTGAAGTTTAAAAATGCTTTTGAACTCTCCCATTGTTCTTGGAATGTTATTGTTCTTTTAAATAAGCATGTAGTACTTTCCCATTGTTCTCGGAATACTTGTGAAGTATAAGAATGCTTTGAAACTCTCCCACTGTTCTAGGATTGTTATTGTTTTTTAAGTAAGTCTGTAGAACTTTCCCATTGTTCTCGGAATTCTGCTGAAGTTTAAAAATGTTTTGAAATGCTCCCACTGTTCTTGGTATACTGCTGAAGTTTAAAATTTCTTTGGAACTCTCCCATTGTTCTCGGAATTCTGATGAAGTTTAAAAATGCTTTGGAACTCCCCCATTGTTCTAGGAATTCTGCTGAAGATTAAAAACGCTTTGGAACTCTCCCATTGTTCTCGGAATTCTGCTGAAGTTTAAAAATGCTTTGGAACTCTCCCATTGTTCTCGGAAATCTGCTGAAGTTTAAAAATGCTTTGAAACTCTCCCATTGTTCTCGGAATTCTGCTGAAGATAAAAAATACTTTGGAACACTTCCTTTGTTCATGGAATTGTGTTGATGTTTAAAATTGCTTTGGAACTCTCCCATTGTTCTCGTAATTCTGCTGAAGTTTAAAAATGCTTTGGAACTCTCCCATTGTTCTCGGAATACTTATGAAGTTTAAAAGTGCGCTGGAACCCTCCCATTGTTCTCAGATTTCTACTGAAGTTTAAATATGCTTTGGAACTTTCCCATTGTTCTTGGAATATTATTGTTATTTTAAATAAGTCTGGAGAACGTTCCCATTGTTCTCGGAATTCTGCTGAAGTTTAAAAATGCTTTGAAACCCTCCCATTGTTCTACAAATGTTTTTCTTTTTAAATAAGTCTGTAGAACTTTCCCATTGTTCTCGGAATTCTGCTGAAGATTAAAAATACTTTGGAACACTTCCTTTGTTCATGGAATTGTGTTGATGTTTAAAATTGCTTTGGAACTCTCCCATTGTTCTCGGAATTCTGCTGAAGTTTAAAAATGCTTTGGAACTCTACTATTGTTTTTGGAACTCTGCTGAAGTTTAAAAATGCTTTGGAACACTCCCATTGTTCTCGGAATTCTGCTGAAGTTTACAAATGTTTTGGAACCCTACCATTGTTCTTGGAATGTTATTGTATTTTTAAATAAGTCTGCAGAACTTTCCCATTGTTCTCAGAATTCTACTGAAGTTTAAAAATGTTTTGGAACTCTCCCATTGTTCTCGGAATTCTGCTGAAGTTTAAAAATGCTTTGGAACTCTGCCATTGTTCTTGGAAATCTTGTGAAGTATAAGAATGCTTTTTTAACTCTCCCATTGTTCTTGGATTTTATTGTTTTCTTAAATAAGTCTGTACAACTTTACCATCGTTCTCGGAATTCTGCTGAAGTTTAAAAATATTTTGGCACTCTCCCGTTGTTCTCGGAATTCATCTGAAGATTAAAAATGCTTTGGAGCTCTCCCATTATTCTCGGAATTCTGCTGAAGATTAAAAATGCTTTGGAACACTCCCATTGTTCTAGGAATTTTGCTGAAGTTTAAAAATGCTTTGGAACTCTCCCATTGCTCTTGGAATTCTGCTACAGTTTAGAAATGCTTTGGAACGTTCCCATTGTTCTCGCAATTCTGCTGAAGTTTAAAAATCCTTTGGAACTCTCCCATTGTTTTCGTAATTCTGCTGTAGTTTAAAAATGCTTTGGAACTCTCCCATTGTTCTCGGAATGTTATTGTTTTTTAAATAAGTCTATCAAATTTTCCCATTGTCCTCGGAATTCTGCTGAATTTTAGCAATGCTTTGGATCTCTCCCATTGTTCTCGGAATTCTGCTGAAGTTTAAAAATACTTTGGAACTCTCCCATTGTTCTCGGAATTGTGCTGAAGTTTAAAAATGCTTTGGAACTCTCCCATTGTTCTCGGAATTCTGCTGAAGTTTAAAAATACTTTGGAACTCTTCCATTGTTCTCGGAATTGTGCTGAAGTTTAAAAATGCTTTGGAACTCTCCCATTGTTCTCGGAATTCTGCTGAAGTTAAAAAATGCTTTGGAACTCTCCCATTGTTCTCGGATTTCTGCTGAAGTTTAAAAATGCTTTGGAACTCTCCCATTGTTCTCGGAATGTTATTGTTTTTTTAAATTAGTCTGTAGAACTTTCCAATTGTTCTCGGAATTCTGCTGAAGTGTAAAAATGTTTTGGAACTCTCCCATTGTTCTCAGAATTCTGCTGAAGTTTAAAAATGCTTTGGAACTCTCCCATTGTTCTCGGAATTCTTGTGAACTATAAGAATGCTTTGAAATTCTCCCATTGTTCTAGGAATGTTATTGTTTTATAAGTAAGTCTGTAGAACTTTCCCATTGTTCTCGGAATTTTGATGAAGATTAAAAATGTGTTGGAACGCTCCCACTGTTCTTCGAATTCAGCTGAAGTTTAAAAATGCTTTGGAACTCTCCCATTGTTCTCTGAATTCTGCTGAAGTTTTAAAATGCTTTGGAACTCCCCAATTGTTCTCAGAAATCTGCTGAAGATTAAAAATGCTTTGGAACTCTCCCATTGTTCTTGGAATTCTGCTGAAGTTTAAAAATGCTTTGGAACTCTCCCATTGTTCTTGGAATTCTGCTGAAGTTTAAAAATGATTTGGAACTCTCCCATTGTTCTCACAATTCTGCTGAAGTTTAAAAATGTTATGGAACTCTCCCATTGTTCTCGCAATTCTGCTGAAGTTTAAAAATGCTTTGGAACTCTCCCATTGTTCTCGCAATTCTGCTGAAGTTTAAAAATGGTTTGCAACTCTCCCAATGTTCCTGGAATTCTGCTGAAGTTTAAAAATGTTTTGGAACCCTCCCATTGTTCTTAGAATGTTATTGTTTTTTTATATAAGTCTGTAGAACTTTCCCATCGTTTTCAGAATTCTGCTGAAGTTTAAAAATGTTTTGGAACCCTCCCATTGTTCTTAGAATGTTATTGTTTTTTTATATAAGTCTGTAGAACTTTCCCATCTTTTTCGGAATTCTGATGAAGTTTAAAAATGTTTTGGCACTCTCCCATTGTTCTCGGAATTCTTCTGAAGTTTAAGAATGCTTTGGAACTCTCCCATTGTTCTCGGAATTTTACTGTTTTTTAAGTAAGTCTGTAGAAATTTCCCATTTTTCACGGAATTCTGCTGAAGTTTAAAAATGCTTTTGAACTCTCCCATTGTTCTTGGAATGTTATTGTTCTTTTAAATAAGCATGTAGTACTTTCCCATTGTTCTCGGAATACTTGTGAAGTATAAGAATGCTTTGAAACTCTCCCACTGTTCTAGGATTGTTATTGTTTTTTAAGTAAGTCTGTAGAAATTTCCCATTGTTCTCGGAATTCTGCTGAAGTTTAAAAATGTTTTGGAATGCTCCCACTGTTCTTGGAATACTGCTGAAGTTTAAAATTTCTTTGGAACTCTCCCATTGTTCTCGGAATTCTGATGAAGTTTAAAAATGCTTTGGAACTCCCCCATTGTTCTAGGAATTCTGCTAAAGATTAAAAATGCTTTGGAACTCTCCCATTGTTCTCGGAATTCTGCTGAAGTTTAAAAAGGCTTTGGAACTCTCCCATTGTTCTTGAAATTCTCCTGTAGTTTAAAAATGCTTTGGAACTCTCCCATTGTTCTCACAATTCTGCTGAAGTTTAAAATTGCTTTGGAACTCTCCCATTGTTCCCGGAATTCTGCTGAGGTTTAAAAACGTTTGGGAACCCTCCCTTTGTTCTTGGAATGTTATCGTTTTTTTAAATAAGTCTGTAGAACTTTCCCATTGTTCTCGGTATTCTGCTAAAGTTTAAAAATGCTTTAGAACTCTCCCATTGTTATCGGATTGTTATTGTATTTTTAAATAAGTCTGCAGAACTTTCCCATTGTTCTCATAATTCTACTGAAGTTTAAAAATGTTTTGGTGCTCTCCCATTTATCTCGGAATTCTGTTGAAGTTTAAAAGTGCTTTGGAACTCTCCCATTGTTCTTGGAATTCTGCTGAAGTTTAAAAATGCTTTGTACCTCTCCCATTGTTCTCGGAATTCTTGTGAAGTATAAGAATTCTTTGAAACTTTCCGATTGTTCTAGGATTTTTATTGTTTTTTAAGTAAGTCTGTAGAACTTTCCCATTGTTCTCGGAATTCTGCTGAAGTTTAAAAATGTTTTGAAATGCTCCCACTGTTCTTGGTATACTGCTGAAGTTTAAAATTTCTTTGGAACTCTCCCATTGTTCTCGGAATTCTGATGAAGTTTAAAAATGCTTTGGAACTCCCCCATTGTTCTAGGAATTCTGCTGAAGATTAAAAATGCTTTGGAACTCTCCCATTGTTCTCGGAATTCTGCTGAAGTTTAAAAATGCTTTGGAACTCTCCCATTGTTCTCGGAATTCTGCTGAAGTTTAACAATGCTTTGGAACTCTCCCATTGTTCTTGTAATGTTACTGTTTTTTAAGTAAGTCTGTAGAACTTTCCCATTGTACTCAGAATTCTGCTGAAGTTTAAAAATGCTTTGGAACTCTCCCATTGTTCTTGGAATTCTGCTGAAGTTTAAAAATGCTTTGGAACTCCCCCATTGCTCTTGGAATTCTGCTGAAGTTTAAAAATGATTTGGAACTCTCCCATTGTTCTCACAATTCTGCTGAAGTTTAAAAATGTTATGGAACTCTCCCATTGTTCTCGCAATTCTGCTGAAGTTTAAAAATGCTTTGGAACTCTCCCATTGTTCTCGCAATTCTGCTGAAGTTTAAAAATGGTTTGCAACTCTCCCAATGTTCCTGGAATTCTGCTGAAGTTTAAAAATGTTTTGGAACCCTCCCATTGTTCTTAGAATGTTATTGTTTTTTTATATAAGTCTGTAGAACTTTCCCATCGTTTTCGGAATTCTGCTGAAGTTTAAAAATGTTTTGGCACTCTCCCATTGTTCTCGGAATTCTTCTGAAGTTTAAGAATGCTTTGGAACTCTCCCATTGTTCTCGGAATTTTACTGTTTTTTTAAGTAAGTCTGTAGAACTTTCCCATTTTTCACGGAATTCTGCTGAAGTTTAAAAATGCTTTTGAACTCTACCATTGTTCTTGGAATGTTATTGTTCTTTTAAATAAGCATGTAGTACCTTCCCATTGTTCTCGGAATAGTTGTGAAGTATAAGAATGCATTGAAACTCTCCCATTGTTCTAGGATTGTTATTGTTTTTTAAGTAAGTCTGTAGAACTTTCCCATTGTACTCGGAATTCTGCTGAAGTTTAAAAATGTTTTGGAATGCTCCCACTGTTCTTGGAATACTGCTGAAGTTTAAAATTTCTTTGGAACTCTCCCATTGTTCTCGGAATTCTGATGAAGTTTAAAAATGCTTTGGAACTCCCCCATTGTTCTAGGAATTCTGCTAAAGATTAAAAATAATTTGGAACTCTCCCATTGTTCTCGGAATTCTGCTGAAGTTTAAAAAGGCTTTGGAACTCTCCCATTGTTCTTGAAATTCTCCTGTAGTTTATAAATGCTTTGGAACTCTCCCATTGTTCTCACAATTCTGCTGAAGTTTAAAATTGCTTTGGAACTCTCCCATTGTTCTCGCAATTCTGCTGAAGTTTAAAAATGCTTTGGAACTCTCCCATTGTTCTCGCAATTCTGCTGAAGTTAAAAATGCTTTGCAACTCTCCCATTGTTCCCGGAATTCTGCTTAAGTATAAAATGTTTGGGAACCCTCCCTTTGTTCTTGAAATGTTACTGTTTATTTAAATAAGTCTATACAACTTTCCCATTGTTCTCGGAATTCTGCTAAAGTTTAAAAATGCTTTAGAACTCTCCCATTGTCATCGGATTGTTCTTGTATTTTTAAATAAGTCTGCAGAACTTTCCCATTGTTCTCGTATTTCTACTGAAGTTTAAAAATGTTTTGGTCCTCTCCCATTTATCTCGGAATTCTGCTGAAGTTTAAAAGTGCTTTGGAACTCTCCCATTGTTCTTGGAATTCTGCTGAAGTTTAAAAATGCTTTGGAACTCTCCCATTGTTCTCGGAATTCTGCTGAAGTTTACAAATGTTTTGGAACACTCCCATTGTTCTTGGAATGTTATTCTCTTTTTAAAAAAGTCTGTAGAACTTTCCCATTGTTCTCAGAATTCTGCTAAAGTTTAAAAATGCTTTAGAACTCTCCCATTGTTCTCGGAATGTTATTGTAATTTTAAATAAGTCTGCAGAACTTTCCCATTGTTCTCAGAGTTCTACTGAAGTTTAAAAATGTTTTGGAACTCTCCATTGTTCTCGGAATTCTGGTGAAGTTTAAAAATGCTTTGGAACTCTCCATTGTTCTCAGAATTCTTGTGAAGTATAAGAATGCTTTGAAACTCTCCCATTGTTCTAGGATTGTTTTTGTTTTTTAAGTAAGTCTGTAGAACTTTCCCATTGTTCTCGGAATTCTGCTGAAGTTTAAAAATGCTTTAGAACTCTCCCATTGTTCTCGGAATTCTGGTGAAGTTTAAAAATGCTTTGGAACTCTCCCATTGTTCTCAGAATTCTTGTGAAGTACAAGAATGCTTTGAAACTCTGCCATTGTTCTAGGATTGTTTTTGTTTTTTAAGTAAGTCTGTAGAACTTTCCCATTGTTCTCAGAATTCTGCTAAAGTTTAAAAATGCTTTAGAACTCTCCCATTGTTCTCGGAATGTTATTGTAATTTTAAATAAGTCTGCAGAACTTTCCCATTGTTCTCGGAGTTCTGCTGAAGTTTAAAAATGTTTTGGAATGCTCCCACTGTTCTTGGAATACTGCTGAAGTTTAAAATTGCTTTGGAACTCTCCCATTGTTCTCGGAATTCTGATACAGTTTAAAAATGCTTTGGAACTCTTCCATTGTTCTTGCAATTCTGCTGATGTTTAAAAATGCTTTGAAACTCTCCCATTTTTCTCGGAATTCTGCTGAAGTTTAAAAATGCTTTGGAACTCTCGCGTTGTACTCAGAATTCTTCTGAAGGTTAAGAATGCTTTGGAACTTTCCCATTGTTCTTGGAATACTATTGTTTTTTTAAATAAGTCTGTAGAACTTTCCCATCATTCTCGGAATTCTGCTGAAGTTTAAAAATGCTTTGGAACTCTACCATTGGTCTCGGAATACTTCTGAAGTTTAAAAATGCTTTGGAACTCTCCCATTGTCCTCGGAATTCTGCTGAAGTTTAAAAATGCTTTTGATCTCTTCAATTGTTCTTGGAAAGTTATAGTTTTTTTAAATAAGTCTGTAGAACTTTCCCATTGTTCTCTGAAATCGTCTGAAGTTTAAAAATGTTTTGGAATTCTCCCATTGTTCTCGGAATTCTACTGAAGATTTAAAATCCTTTGAAACTCTCCCAATTGTTCTCGGAATTCTGCTGAAGTTTAAAAATGCTTTGGAACTCTCCCATTGTGCTCGTAATTCTGCTAAAGTTTAGAAATGCTTTGGAGCGTTCCCATTGTTCTCGCAATTCCACTGAAATTTAAAAATCCTTTGGAACTCTCCCATTGTTCTCGGAATTCTCATGAAGTTTAGAAATGCTTTGGAACTCTCCCATTGTTCTCGGAATTCTGCTGAAGATTAAAAATGCTTTGGAGCTCTCCCATTGTTCTCGGAACTCTGCTGAAGTTTAAAAATGCTTTGGAACTCTCCCATTGTTCTTGGAATTCTGCTGAAGTTTACAAATGTTTTGGAACCCTCCCATTGTTCTTGGAATGTTATTGTTTTTTAAATAAGTCAGTAGAACTTTCCCATTGTTCTCGGAATTCTGCTAAAGTTTAAAAATGCTTTGGAACTCTCCCATTGTTTTCGGAATATTATTGTTTTAAATAAGTCTGCAGAACTTTCCCATTGTTCTCGGAATTCTACTGAAGTTTAAAAATGTTTTGGAATTCTCCCATTTTTCTCGGAATTCTACTGAATATTAAAAATGCTTTGGAACTCTCCCTTTGTTCTCGGAATTCTGCTGAAGTTTAAAAATGCTTTAGAACTCTCCCATTGTTATCGGATTTTTATTGTATTTTTAAATAATTCTGCAGAACTTTCCCATTGTTCTTGTAATTCTACTGAAGTTTAAAAATGTTTTGGAGCTCTCCCATTGATCTCGGAATTCTGCTGTAGTTTAAAAGTGCTTTGGAACTCTCCCATTGTTCTTGGAATTCTGCTGAAGGTTAAAAATGATTTGGAACTCTTCCATTGTTCTCGCAATTCTGCTGATGTTTAAAAATGCTTTGAAACTCTCCCATTGTTCTCGGAATTCTGCTGAAGTTTAAAAATGCTTTGGAACTCTCGCGTTGTACTCAAAATTCTTCTGAAGGTTAAGAATGCTTTGGATCTTTCCCATTGTTCTTGGAATACTATTGTTTTTTTAAATATGTCTGTAGAACTTTCCCATCGTTCTCGGAATTCTGCTGAAGCTTAAAAATGCTTTGGAACTCTACCATTCGTCTCGGAATACTTCTGAAGTTTAAAAATGCTTTGGAACTCTCCAATTTTCCTCGGAATTCTGTTGAAGTTTAAAAATGCTTTTGATCTCTTCAATTGTTCTTGGAAAGTTATTGTTTTTTTAAATAAGTCTGTAGAACTTTCCCATTGTTCTCGGAAATCGTCTGAAGTTTAAAAATGTTTTGGAATTCTCCCATTGTTCTCGGAATTCTACTGAAGATTTAAAATGCTATGGAACTGTCCCATTGTTCTAGGAATTCTGCTGAAGTTTAAACATGCTTTGGAAATCTCCCATCTTTCTCGGAATGTTATTGTTTTTTTAAGCAAGAGAGTAGAACTTTCCCATTGTTCTCGGAATTCTGCTGAAGTTTAAAAATGCTTTGGAACTCTCCCATTGTTCTCGGAATTCTGCTGAAGTTTAAAAATGCTTTGAAACTCTCCCATTGTTCGCGGAATTCAGCTGAAGATTAAAAATGCTTTGGAACTCTCCCATTGTTCTCAGAATTCTGCTAAAGTTTAAAAATGCTTTGCAACTCTCCCATTGTTCTTGGAATTCTGCTGAAGTTTACAAATGCTTTGGAGCGTTTCCATTGTTCTCGAAATTCCGCTGAAATTTAAAAATCCTTTGGAACTCTCCCATTGTTCTCGCAATTCTGCTGTAGTTTAAAAATGCTTTGGAACTCTGACATTGTTCTCGGAATTCTTCTGAAGTTTAAAAATGCTTTGGAACTCTCCCATTGTTCTCGCAATTCTGCTGAAGTTTAAAAATTCTTTGCTACTCTCCCATTGTTCACGGAATTCTGCTGAAGTTTAAAAATGCTTTGGAACTCTCCCATTGTTCTTGGAATGTTATTGTTTTTATAAATAAGTCTATCTAACTTTCCCATTGTCCTCAGAATTTTGCTGACGTTTAAAAACGCTTTGGAACTCTCTCATTGTTCTCGGAATTCTGCTGAAGTTTAAAAATACTTTCTAACTCACCCTTTGTTCTCGGAATTGTGCTGAAGTTTAAAAATGTTTTGCAACTCTCCCATTGTTCTCGGAATTCTCATGAAGTTTAGAAATGCTTTGGAACTCTCCCATTGTTTTCGGAATATTATTGTTTTAAATAAGTCTGCAGAACTTTCCCATTGTTCTGGGAATTCTACTGAAGTTTAAAAATGTTTTGGAATTCTCGCATTGTTCTCAGAATTCTACTGAAGATTAAAAATGCTTTGGAACTCTCCCTTTGTTCTCGGAATTCTGCTGAAGTTTAAAAATGCTTTAGAACTCTCCCATTGTTATCGGATTTTTATTGTATTTTTAAATAAGTCTGCAGAACTTTCCCATTGTTCTCGTAATTCTAATGAAGTTTAAAAATGTTTTGGTGCTCTCCCATTGATCTCGGAATTCTGCTGTAGTTTAAAAGTGCTTTGGAACTCTCCCATTGTTCTTGGAATTCTGCTGAAGTTTAAAAATGCTTTGGAACACTTCCATTGTTCTCGCAATTCTGCTGATGTTTAAAAATGCTTTGAAACTCTCCCATTTTTCTCGGAATTCTGCTGAAGTTTAAAAATGCTTTGGAACTCTCGCTTTGTACTCAGAATTCTTCTGAAGGTTAAGAATGCTTTGGAACTTTCCCATTGTTCTTGGAATACTATTGTTTTTTTAAATATGTCTGTAGAACTTTCCCATCGTTCCCGGAATTCTGTTGAAGTTTAAAAATGCTTTGGAACTCTACCATTGGTCTCGGAATACTTCTGAAGTTTAAAAATGCTTTGGAACTCTCCCATTGTCCTCGGAATTCTGCTGAAGATTAAAAATGCTTTGGAACTCTCCCATTGTTCTCGGAATTCTGCTGAAGTTTAAAAATGCTTTGGAACTCTCCCATTGTGCTCGGAATTCTGCTGAAGTTTACAAATGTTTTGGAGCGTTTCCATTGTTCTCGAAATTCCGCTGAAATTTAAAAATCCTTTGGAACTCTCCCATTGTTCTCGCAATTCTGCTGTAGTTTAAAAATGCTTTGAAACTCTGACATTGTTCTCGGAATTCTTCTGAAGTTTAAAAATGCTTTGGAACTCTCCCATTGTTCTCGAAATTCTGCTGAAGTTTAAAAATTCTTTGCTACTCTCCGATTGTTCTCGGAATTCTGCTGAAGTTTAAAAATGCTTTGCAACTCTCCCATTGTTCTTGGAATGTTATTGTTTTTATAAATAAGTCTATCTAACTTTCCCATTGTCCTCAGAATTTTGCTGAAGTTTAAAAACGCTTTGGAACTCTCTCATTGTTCTCGGAATTCTGCTGAAGTTTAAAAATACTTTCTAACTCACCCTTTGTTCTCGGAATTCTCATGAAGTTTAGAAATGCTTTGGAACTCTCCCATTGTTCTCGGAATTCTGCTGAAGATTAAAAATGCTTTGGAACTCTCCCATTGTTCTCAGAACTCTGCTGAAGATTAAAAATGCTTTGGAACTCTCCCATTGTTCTTGGAATTCTGCTGAAGTTTACAAATGTTTTGGAACCCTCCCATTGTTCTTGGAATGTTATTGTTTTTTAAATAAGTCTGCAGAACTTTCCCATTGTTCTCGGAATTCTACTGAAGTTTAAAAATATTTTGGAATTCTCCCATGGTTCTCGGAATTCTACTGAAGATTAAAAATGCTTTGGAACTCTCCCATTGTTCTCGGAATATTATTGTATTTTTAAATAAGTCTGTAGAACTTTCCCATTATTCTCGGAATTCTGCTGAAGTTTAAAAAAGCATTGGAACTCTCCCATTGTTCTCGGAATTCTGCTGAAGTTTAAAAATGCTTTGGAACTTTCCCATTGTTCTCGGAATTCTGCTAAAGTTTAGAAATGCTTTGGAATGTTCCCATTGTTCTCGCAATTCCGCTGAAGTTTAAAAATCCTTTGGAACTCTCCCATTGTTCTCGCAATTCTGCTGTAGTTAAAAAGTGCTTTGGAACTCTGCCACTGTTCTCAAAATTCTTCTGAAGTTTAAAAATGCTTTGGAACTCTCCCATTGTTCTCGCAATTCTGCTGTAGTTTAAAAATGCTTTGGTACTCTCCCATTGTTCTCGGAATTCTGCTGCAGTTTAAAATGCTTTGGAACTCTCCCATTGTTCTCGGAATGTTATAGTTTTTATAAATAAGTCTATCTGACTTTCCCAATGTCCTTGGTATTTTGCTGAAGTTTAAAAATGATTTGGAACTCTCCCATTGTTCTCGGAATTCTGCTGAAGTTTAAATATACTTTCTAACTCACCCATTGTTCTCGGAATTGTGCTAAAGTTTAAAAATGCTTTGGAACTCTCCCAGTGTTCTCAGAATTCTGCTGAAGTTTAAAAATACTTTGGAACCCTCCCATTGTTCTTGAAATTGTGTTGAAGTTTAAAAATGATTTGGAAATCTCCCATTGTTCTCGGAATTCTGCTGTAGTTTAAAAATGCTTTGGAACTCTCCCATTGTTCACGGAACTCTGCTGAAGTTTACAAATGTTTTGGAACCCTCCCATTGTTCTTGGAAAGTTATTGTCTTTTTAAAAATTCTGTAGAACTTTCCCATTGTTGTCGGAAATCTGCTGAAGTTTAAAAATGCTTTACAACTCTTCCATTGTTCTCGGAATGTTATTGTTATTTTAAATAACTCTGCAGAACTTTCCCATTGTTCACGGAGTTCTACTGAAGTTTAAAAATGTTTTGGAACTCTCCCATTGTTCTTGGAATTCTGCTGAAGTTTAGAAATGCTTTACAACTCTCCCATTGTTCTCGCAATTCTGCTGAAGTTTAGAAATGCTTTGGAATTCTCTCATTTTTCTCGAAATTCTGCTGAAGTTTAAAAATGCTTTGGAACTCTCCTGTTGTTCTCGGAATTCCTCAGAAGTTTAAGAATGCTTTGGAACTCTCCCACTGATCTTGGAAAAAAATTTTTTTTAAATAAATCTGTAGAACTTTCCCATTGTTCTCGGAATTCTGCTGAAGTTAAAAAATGCTTTGGAACTCTCCCATTGTTCTCGGAATACTTATGAAGTTTAAAAATGCTTTGGAACACACCCATTGTTCTCGGATTTCTACTGAAGTTTAAAAATGCTTTTGAACTCTCCCATTGTTCTTGAAATGTTATTGTTCTTTTAAATAATTATGTAGTACTTTCCCATTGTTCTCGAATTCTTCTGAAGTTTAAAAATGTTTTGGAATTCTCCCATTGTTCTCGGAATTCTGCTTAAGTTTAAAAATGCTTTGGAACTCTCCCATTGTTCTCAGAATGTTATTTTTTTTAAGTAAGTCTGTAGAACTTTCCCGTTGTTCTCAGAATTGTGCTGAAGTTTAAAAATGCTTTGGAACTCTCACATTGTTCTCGGATTTCTGCTGAAGTTTAAAAATGGATTGGAACTCTCCCATTGTTCTCGGAATTCTGCTGAAGATTAAAAATGCTATGGAACTCTCCCATTGTTCTCGGAATTCTGCTGAAGTTTAAAAATGCTTTGGAACGCTACCATTGTGCTCGAAATTCTGCTACAGTTTAGAAATGCTTTGGAGCGTTCCCATTGTTCTCGCAATTCCGCTGAAATTTAAAAACCATTTGAAACTCTCCCATTGTTCTCGGAATTCTGCTGAAGTTTAAAAATACTTTCTAACTCACCCATTGTTCTCGGAATTGTGCTAAAGTTTAAAAATGCTTTGGAACTCTCCCAGTGTTCTCAGAATTCTGCTGAAGTTTAAAAATACTTTGGAACCCTCCCATTGTTCTTGGAATTGTGTTGAAGTTTAAAAATGATTTGGAAATCTCCCATTGTTCTCGGAATTCTGCTGTAGTTTAAAAATGCTTTGGAACTCTCCCATTGTTCACGGAATTCTGCTGAAGTTTACAATTGTTTTGGAACCCTCCCATTGTTCTTGAAATGTTATTGTCTTTTTAAAAATTCTGTAGAACTTTCCCATTGTTGTAGGAATTCTGCTGAAGTTTAAAAATGCTTTAGAACTCTCCCATTGTTCTCGGAATGTTATTGTTATTTTAAATAAGTCTGCAGAACTTTCCCATTGTTCACGGAGTTCTACTGAAGTTTAAAAATGTTTTGTAACTCTCCCATTGTTCTCGGAATTCTGGTGAAGTTTAAAAATGCTTTGGAACTCTCCCATTGTTCTCGGAATTCTTGTGAAGTATAAGAATGCTTTGGAACTCTCCCTTTGTTCTTGGAATATTATTGTTTTTTAAATAAGTCTGTAGAACTTTCCCATGGTTCTCGGAATACTGCTGAAGTTTAAAAATGTTTTGGAACTCTCACATTGTTCTCGGAATTCTGCTGAAGTTTGAAAATACTTTGGAACTCTCCCATTGTTCTCGGTATTCTTTTGAAGTATAAGAATGCTTTGAAACTCTCCCATTGTTCTAGGATTATTATTGTTTTTTAAGTAAGTCTGTAGAACTTTCCCATTGTTCTCGGAATTCTGCTGAAGTTTAAAAATGTGTTGGAATGCTGCCACTGTTCTTGGAATACTGCTGAAGTTTTAAAATGCTTTGGAACTCTCCCATTTTTCTCGGAATTCTGATGAAGTTTAAAAATGCTTTGGAACTTCCCCATTGTTCTCGCAATTCTGCTGAAGTTAAAAAATGCTTTGGAACTCTCCCATTGTTCTTGCAATTCTGCTGAAGTTTAAAAATGTTTTGGAACTCTCCCTTTGTTCTTGGAATGTCATTGTTTTTTTAAATAAGTCTGTAGAACTTTCCCATTGTTCTCGGAATTCTCCTAAAGTTGAAAAATGCTTTGGAACTCTCCCATTGTTATTGGATTGTTATTGTATTTTTAAATAAGTCTGCAGAACTTTCCCATTGTTCTCGCAATTCTACTGATGTTTAAAAATGTTTTGGAATGCTCTCATTGATCTCAGAATTCTGCTGACGTTTAAAAGTGCTTTGGAACTCTCCCATTGTTCTTGGAATTCTACTGAAGTTTAGAAATGCTTTGGAACTCTCCCATTGTTCTCGCAATTCTGCTGAAGTTTAAAAATGCTTTGGAACTCTCCCTTTGTTCTTGGAATGTCATTGTTTTTTTAAATAAGTCTGTAGAACTTTCCCATTGTTCTCGGAATTCTCCTAAAGTTGAAAAATGCTTTGGAACTCTCCCATTGTTATCGGATTGTTATTGTATTTTTAAATAAGTCTGCAGAACTTTCCCATTGTTCTCGCAATTCTACTGATGTTTAAAAATGTTTTGGAATGCTCTCATTGATCTCAAAATTCTGCTGACGTTTAAAAGTGCTTTGGAACTCTCCCATTGTTCTTGGAATTCTACTGAAGTTTAGAAATGCTTTGGAACTCTCCCATTGTTCTCGCAATTCTGCTGAAGTTTAAAAATGCATTGGAACTCTCCCATTTTTCTCGGAATTCTGCTGAAGTTTAAAAATGCTTTGGAACTCTCCTGTTGTTCTCGGACTTCTTCTGAAGTTTAAGAATGCTTTGTAACTCTCCCATTGATTTTGGAAAATTGTTGTTTTTTTAAATAAATCTGTAGAACTTTCCCATCGTTCTCGGAATTCTGCTGAAGTTTAAAAATGCTTTGGAACTCTTCCATTGTTCTCGGAATACTTATGAAGTTCAAAAATGCTTTGGAACTCTCCCATTGTTCTCGGAATTCTGCTAAAGTTTAGAAATGCTTTGGAATGTTCCCATTGTTCTCGCAATTCCGCTGAAGTTTAAAAATCCTTTGGAACTCTCCCATTGTTCTCGCAATTCTGCTGTAGTTAAAAAGTGCTTTGGAACTCTGCCACTGTTCTCGAAATTCTTCTGAAGTTTAAAA
The DNA here is from genome assembly GCF_046119375.1 of Phyllobates terribilis. Lineage (NCBI taxonomy): Eukaryota > Metazoa > Chordata > Amphibia > Anura > Dendrobatidae > Phyllobates > Phyllobates terribilis. The sequence goes on along the minus strand of NW_027362762.1, from coordinate 118,471,826 downwards.
ATGCTTTGGAACTCTCCCATTGTTCTCGGAATGTTATAGTTTTTATAAATAAGTCTATCTGACTTTCCCAATGTCCTTGGTATTTTGCTGAAGTTTAAAAATGATTTGGAACTCTCCCATTGTTCTCGGAATTCTGCTGAAGTTTAAATATACTTTCTAACTCACCCATTGTTCTCGGAATTGTGCTAAAGTTTAAAAATGCTTTGGAACTCTCCCAGTGTTCTCAGAATTCTGCTGAAGTTTAAAAATAATTTGGAACCCTCCCATTGTTCTTCAAATTGTGTTGAAGTTTAAAAATGATTTGGAAATCTCCCATTGTTCTCGGAATTCTGCTGTAGTTTAAAAATGCTTTGGAACTCTCCCATTGTTCACGGAACTCTGCTGAAGTTTACAAATGTTTTGGAACCCTCCCATTGTTCTTAGAATGTTATTGTCTTTTAAAAATTCTGTAGAACTTTCCCATTGTTGTCGGAATTCTGCTGAAGTTTAAAAATGCTTTACAACTCTTCCATTGTTCTCGGAATGTTATTGTTATTTTAAATAAATCTGCAGAACTTTCCCATTGTTCACGGAGTTCTACTGAAGTTTAGAAATGCTTTAGAACTCTCCCATTGTTCTCGCAATTCTGCTGAACTTTAAAAATGCTTTGGAATTCTCTCATTTTTCTTGAAATTCTGCTGAAGTTTAAAAATGCTTTGGAACTCTCCTGTTGTTCTCGGAATTCTTCTGAAGTTTAAGAATGCTTTGGAACTCTCCCACTGATCTTGGAAAAAAAATTTTTTTAAATAAATCTGTAGAACTTTCCCATCGTTCTCAGAATTCTGCTGAAGTTTAAAAATGCTTTGGAACTCTCCCATTGTTCTCGGAATACTTATGAAGTTTAAAAATGCTTTGGAACACACCCATTGTTCTCGGATTTCTACTGAAGTTTAAAAATGCTTTTGAACTCTCCCATTGTTCTTGAAATGTTATTGTTCTTTTAAATAATTATGTAGTACTTTCCCATTGTTCTCGAATTCTTCTGAAGTTTAAAAATGTTTTGGAATTCTCCCATTGTTCTCGGAATTCTGCTTAAGTTTAAAAATGCTTTGGAACTCTCCCATTGTTCTCAGAATGTTATTTTTTTTAAGTAAGTCTGTAGAACTTTCCCGTTGTTCTCAGAATTGTGCTGAAGTTTAAAAATGCTTTGGAACTCTCACATTGTTCTCGGATTTCTGCTGAAGTTTAAAAATGGATTGGAACTCTCCCATTGTTCTCGGAATTCTGCTGAAGATTAAAAATGCTATGGAACTCTCCCATTGTTCTCGGAATTCTGCTGAAGTTTAAAAATGCTTTGGAACGCTACCATTGTGCTCGAAATTCTGCTACAGTTTAGAAATGCTTTGGAGCGTTCCCATTGTTCTCGCAATTCCGCTGAAATTTAAAAATCATTTGAAACTCTCCCATTGTTCTCGGAATTCTGCTGAAGTTTAAAAATACTTTCTAACTCACCCATTGTTCTCGGAATTGTGCTAAAGTTTAAAAATGCTTTGGAACTCTCCCAGTGTTCTCAGAATTCTGCTGAAGTTTAAAAATACTTTGGAACCCTCCCATTGTTCTTGGAATTGTGTTGAAGTTTAAAAATGATTTGGAAATCTCCCATTGTTCTCGGAATTCTGCTGTAGTTTAAAAATGCTTTGGAACTCTCCCATTGTTCACGGAATTCTGCTGAAGTTTACAATTGTTTTGGAACCCTCCCATTGTTCTTGAAATGTTATTGTCTTTTTAAAAATTCTGTAGAACTTTCCCATTGTTGTAGGAATTCTGCTGAAGTTTAAAAATGCTTTAGAACTCTCCCATTGTTCTCGGAATGTTATTGTTATTTTAAATAAGTCTGCAGAACTTTCCCATTGTTCACGGAGTTCTACTGAAGTTTAAAAATGTTTTGTAACTCTCCCATTGTTCTCGGAATTCTGGTGAAGTTTAAAAATGCTTTGGAACTCTCCCATTGTTCTCGGAATTCTTGTGAAGTATAAGAATGCTTTGGAACTCTCCCTTTGTTCTTGGAATATTATTGTTTTTTAAATAAGTCTGTAGAACTTTCCCATGGTTCTCGGAATACTGCTGAAGTTTAAAAATGTTTTGGAACTCTCACATTGTTCTCGGAATTCTGCTGAAGTTTGAAAATACTTTGGAACTCTCCCATTGTTCTCGGTATTCTTTTGAAGTATAAGAATGCTTTGAAACTCTCCCATTGTTCTAGGATTATTATTGTTTTTTAAGTAAGTCTGTAGAACTTTCCCATTGTTCTCGGAATTCTGCTGAAGTTTAAAAATGTGTTGGAATGCTGCCACTGTTCTTGGAATACTGCTGAAGTTTTAAAATGCTTTGGAACTCTCCCATTTTTCTCGGAATTCTGATGAAGTTTAAAAATGCTTTGGAACTTCCCCATTGTTCTCGCAATTCTGCTGAAGTTAAAAAATGCTTTGGAACTCTCCCATTGTTCTTGCAATTCTGCTGAAGTTTAAAAATGTTTTGGAACTCTCCCTTTGTTCTTGGAATGTCATTGTTTTTTTAAATAAGTCTGTAGAACTTTCCCATTGTTCTCGGAATTCTCCTAAAGTTGAAAAATGCTTTGGAACTCTCCCATTGTTATTGGATTGTTATTGTATTTTTAAATAAGTCTGCAGAACTTTCCCATTGTTCTCGCAATTCTACTGATGTTTAAAAATGTTTTGGAATGCTCTCATTGATCTCAGAATTCTGCTGACGTTTAAAAGTGCTTTGGAACTCTCCCATTGTTCTTGGAATTCTACTGAAGTTTAGAAATGCTTTGGAACTCTCCCATTGTTCTCGCAATTCTGCTGAAGTTTAAAAATGCTTTGGAACTCTCCCTTTGTTCTTGGAATGTCATTGTTTTTTTAAATAAGTCTGTAGAACTTTCCCATTGTTCTCGGAATTCTCCTAAAGTTGAAAAATGCTTTGGAACTCTCCCATTGTTATCGGATTGTTATTGTATTTTTAAATAAGTCTGCAGAACTTTCCCATTGTTCTCGCAATTCTACTGATGTTTAAAAATGTTTTGGAATGCTCTCATTGATCTCAAAATTCTGCTGACGTTTAAAAGTGCTTTGGAACTCTCCCATTGTTCTTGGAATTCTACTGAAGTTTAGAAATGCTTTGGAACTCTCCCATTGTTCTCGCAATTCTGCTGAAGTTTAAAAATGCATTGGAACTCTCCCATTTTTCTCGGAATTCTGCTGAAGTTTAAAAATGCTTTGGAACTCTCCTGTTGTTCTCGGACTTCTTCTGAAGTTTAAGAATGCTTTGTAACTCTCCCATTGATTTTGGAAAATTGTTGTTTTTTTAAATAAATCTGTAGAACTTTCCCATCGTTCTCGGAATTCTGCTGAAGTTTAAAAATGCTTTGGAACTCTTCCATTGTTCTCGGAATACTTATGAAGTTCAAAAATGCTTTGGAACTCTCCCATTTTTCTCGGAATTCTGCTAAAGTTTAGAAATGCTTTGGAATGTTCCCATTGTTCTCGCAATTCCGCTGAAGTTTAAAAATCCTTTGGAACTCTCCCATTGTTCTCGCAATTCTGCTGTAGTTAAAAAGTGCTTTGGAACTCTGCCACTGTTCTCGAAATTCTTCTGAAGTTTAAAAATGCTTTGGAACTCTCCCATTGTTCTCGGAATGTTATAGTTTTTATAAATAAGTCTATCTGACTTTCCCAATGTCCTTGGTATTTTGCTGAAGTTTAAAAATGATTTGGAACTCTCCCATTGTTCTCGGAATTCTGCTGAAGTTTAAATATACTTTCTAACTCACCCATTGTTCTCGGAATTGTGCTAAAGTTTAAAAATGCTTTGGAACTCTCCCAGTGTTCTCAGAATTCTGCTGAAGTTTAAAAATAATTTGGAACCCTCCCATTGTTCTTCAAATTGTGTTGAAGTTTAAAAATGATTTGGAAATCTCCCATTGTTCTCGGAATTCTGCTGTAGTTTAAAAATGCTTTGGAACTCTCCCATTGTTCACGGAACTCTGCTGAAGTTTACAAATGTTTTGGAACCCTCCCATTGTTCTTAGAATGTTATTGTCTTTTAAAAATTCTGTAGAACTTTCCCATTGTTGTCGGAATTCTGCTGAAGTTTAAAAATGCTTTATAACTCTTCCATTGTTCTCGGAATGTTATTGTTATTTTAAATAAATCTGCAGAACTTTCCCATTGTTCACGGAGTTCTACTGAAGTTTAGAAATGCTTTAGAACTCTCCCATTGTTCTCGCAATTCTGCTGAACTTTAAAAATGCTTTGGAATTCTCTCATTTTTCTTGAAATTCTGCTGAAGTTTAAAAATGCTTTGGAACTCTCCTGTTGTTCTCGGAATTCTTCTGAAGTTTAAGAATGCTTTGGAACTCTCCCACTGATCTTGGAAAAAAAATTTTTTTAAATAAATCTGTAGAACTTTCCCATCGTTCTCAGAATTCTGCTGAAGTTTAAAAATGCTTTGGAACTCTCCCATTGTTCTCGGAATACTTATGAAGTTTAAAAATGCTTTGGAACACACCCATTGTTCTCGGATTTCTACTGAAGTTTAAAAATGCTTTTGAACTCTCCCATTGTTCTTGAAATGTTATTGTTCTTTTAAATAAGTATGTAGTACTTTCCCATTGTTCTCGAATTCTTCTGAAGTTTAAAAATGTTTTGGAATTCTCCCATTGTTCTCGGAATTCTGCTTAAGTTTAAAAATGCTTTGGAACTCTCCCATTGTTCTCAGAATGTTATTTTTTTTAAGTAAGTCTGTAGAACTTTCCCGTTGTTCTCAGAATTGTGCTGAAGTTTAAAAATGCTTTGGAACTCTCACATTGTTCTCGGAATTCTGCTGAAGTTTACAAATGTTTTGGAGCGTTTCCATTGTTCTCGAAATTCCGCTGAAATTTAAAAATCCTTTGGAACTCTCCCATTGTTCTCGCAATTCTGCTGTAGTTTAAAAATGCTTTGAAACTCTGACATTGTTCTCGGAATTCTTCTGAAGTTTAAAAATGCTTTGGAACTCTCCCATTGTTCTCGAAATTCTGCTGAAGTTTAAAAATTCTTTGCTACTCTCCGATTGTTCTCGGAATTCTGCTGAAGTTTAAAAATGCTTTGCAACTCTCCCATTGTTCTTGGAATGTTATTGTTTTTATAAATAAGTCTATCTAACTTTCCCATTGTCCTCAGAATTTTGCTGAAGTTTAAAAACGCTTTGGAACTCTCTCATTGTTCTCGGAATTCTGCTGAAGTTTAAAAATACTTTCTAACTCACCCTTTGTTCTCGGAATGTGCTGAAGTTTAAAAATGTTTTGCAACTCTCCCATTGTTCTCGGAATTCTGCTGAAGTTTAAAAATACTTGGAAACCTCTCATTGTTCTCGGAATTGTGTTGAAGTTTAAAAATGCTTTGGAACTCTCCCATTGTTCTCGGAATTCTCATGAAGTTTAGAAATGCTTTGGAACTCTCCCATTGTTCTCGGAATTCTGCTGAAGATTAAAAATGCTTTGGAACTCTCCCATTGTTCTCAGAACTCTGCTGAAGATTAAAAATGCTTTGGAACTCTCCCATTGTTCTTGGAATTCTGCTGAAGTTTACAAATGTTTTGGAACCCTCCCATTGTTCTTGGAATGTCATTGTTTTTTAAATAAGTCTGCAGAACTTTCCCATTGTTCTCGGAATTCTACTGAAGTTTAAAAATATTTTGGAATTCTCCCATGGTTCTCGGAATTCTACTGAAGATTAAAAATGCTTTGGAACTCTCCCATTGTTCTCGGAATATTATTGTATTTTTAAATAAGTCTGTAGAACTTTCCCATTATTCTCGGAATTCTGCTGAAGTTTAAAAAAGCATTGGAACTCTCCCATTGTTCTCGGAATTCTGCTGAAGTTTAAAAATGCTTTGGAACTTTCCCATTGTTCTCGGAATTCTGCTAAAGTTTAGAAATGCTTTGGAATGTTCCCATTGTTCTCGCAATTCCGCTGAAGTTTAAAAATCCTTTGGAACTCTCCCATTGTTCTCGCAATTCTGCTGTAGTTAAAAAGTGCTTTGGAACTCTGCCACTGTTCTCAAAATTCTTCTGAAGTTTAAAAATGCTTTGGAACTCTCCCATTGTTCTCGCAATTCTGCTGTAGTTTAAAAATGCTTTGGTACGCTCCCATTGTTCTCGGAATTCTGCTGCAGTTTAAAAATGCTTTGGAACTCTCCCATTGTTCTCGGAATGTTATAGTTTTTATAAATAAGTCTATCTGACTTTCCCAATGTCCTTGGTATTTTGCTGAAGTTTAAAAATGATTTGGAACTCTCCCATTGTTCTCGGAATTCTGCTGAAGTTTAAATATACTTTCTAACTCACCCATTGTTCTCGGAATTGTGCTAAAGTTTAAAAATGCTTTGGAACTCTCCCAGTGTTCTCAGAATTCTGCTGAAGTTTAAAAATACTTTGGAACCCTCCCATTGTTCTTGAAATTGTGTTGAAGTTTAAAAATGATTTGGAAATCTCCCATTGTTCTCGGAATTCTGCTGTAGTTTAAAAATGCTTTGGAACTCTCCCATTGTTCACGGAACTCTGCTGAAGTTTACAAATGTTTTGGAACCCTCCCATTGTTCTTGGAAAGTTATTGTCTTTTTAAAAATTCTGTAGAACTTTCCCATTGTTGTCGGATTTCTGCTGAAGTTTAAAAATGCTTTACAACTCTTCCATTGTTCTCGGAATGTTATTGTTATTTTAAATAACTCTGCAGAACTTTCCCATTGTTCACGGAGTTCTACTGAAGTTTAAAAATGTTTTGGAACTCTCCCATTGTTCTTGGAATTCTGCTGAAGTTTAGAAATGCTTTACAACTCTCCCATTGTTCTCGCAATTCTGCTGAAGTTTAAAAATGCTTTGGAATTCTCTCATTTTTCTCGAAATTCTGCTGAAGTTTAAAAATGCTTTGGAACTCTCCTGTTGTTCTCGGAATTCCTCAGAAGTTTAAGAATGCTTTGGAACTCTACCACTGATCTTGGAAAAAAATTTTTTTTAAATAAATCTGTAGAACTTTCCCATTGTTCTCGGAATTCTGCTGAAGTTAAAAAATGCTTTGGAACTCTCCCATTGTTCTCGGAATACTTATGAAGTTTAAAAATGCTTTGGAACACACCCATTGTTCTCAGATTTCTACTGAAGTTTAAAAATGCTTTTGAACTCTCCCATTGTTCTTGAAATGTTATTGTTCTTTTAAATAAGTATGTAGTACTTTAACATTGTTCTCGAATTCTTCTGAAGTTTAAAAATGTTTTGGAATTCTCCCATTGTTCTCGGAATTCTGCTTAAGTTTAAAAATGCTTTGGAACTCTCCCATTGTTCTCAGAATGTTATTTTTTTTAAGTAAGTCTGTAGAACTTTCCCGTTGTTCTCAGAATTGTGCTGAAGTTTAAAAATGCTTTGGAACTCTCACATTGTTCTCGGATTTCTGTTGAAGTTTAAAAATGGATTGGAACTCTCCCATTGTTCTCGGAATTCTGCTGAAGATTAAAAATGCTATGGAACTCTCCCATTGTTCTCGGAATTCTGCTGAAGTTTAAAAATGCTTTGGAACTCTACCATTGTGCTCAAAATTCTGCTAAAGTTTAGAAATGCTTTGGAGCGTTCCCATTGTTCTCGCAATTCCGCTGAAATTTAAAAATCATTTGAAACTCTCCCATTGTTCTCGGAATTCTGCTGAAGTTTAAAAATACTTTCTAACTCACCCATTGTTCTCGGAATTGTGCTAAAGTTTAAAAATGCTTTGGAACTCTCCCAGTGTTCTCAGAATTCTGCTGAAGTTTAAAAATACTTTGGAACCCTCCCATTGTTCTTGGAATTGTGTTGAAGTTTAAAAATGATTTGGAAATCTCCCATTGTTCTCGGAATTCTGCTGTAGTTTAAAAATGCTTTGGAACTCTCCCATTGTTCACGGAATTCTGCTGAAGTTTACAATTGTTTTGGAACCCTCCCATTGTTCTTGAAATGTTATTGTCTTTTTAAAAATTCTGTAGAACTTTCCCATTGTTGTAGGAATTCTGCTGAAGTTTAAAAATGCTTTAGAACTCTCCCATTGTTCTCGGAATGTTATTGTTATTTTAAAAAAGTCTGCAGAACTTTCCCATTGTTCACGGAGTTCTACTGAAGTTTAAAAATGTTTTCTAACTCTCCCATTGTTCTCGGAATTCTGGTGAAGTTTAAAAATGCTTTGGAACTCTCCCATTGTTCTTGGAATTCTTGTGAAGTATAAGAATGCTTTGGAACTCTACCTTTGTTCTTGGAATATTATTGTTTTTTAAATAAGTCTGTAGAACTTTCCCATGGTTCTCGGAATACTGCTGAAGTTTAAAAATGTTTTGGAACTCTCATATTGTTCTCGGAATTCTGCTGAAGTTTGAAAATACTTTGGAACTCTCCCATTGTTCTCGGTATTCTTTTGAAGTATAAGAATGCTTTGAAACTCTCCCATTGTTCTAGGATTATTATTGTTTTTTAAGTAAGTCTGTAGAACTTTCCCATTGTTCTCGGAATTCTGCTGAAGTTTAAAAATGTGTTGGAATGCTGCCACTGTTCTTGGAATACTGCTGAAGTTTTAAAATGCTTTGGAATTCTCCCATTTTTCTCAGAATTCTGATGAAGTTTAAAAATGCTTTGGAACTTCCCCATTGTTCTCGCAATTCTGCTGAAGTTAAAAAATGCTTTGAAACTCTCCCATTGTTCTTGCAATTCTGCTGAAGTTTAAAAATGTTTTGAAACTCTCCCTTTGTTCTTGGAATGTCATTGTTTTTTTAAATAAGTCTGTAGAACTTTCCCATTGTTCTCAGAATTCTCCTAAAGTTGAAAAATGCTTTGGAACTCTCCCATTGTTATCGGATTGTTATTGTATTTTTAAATAAGTCTGCAGAACTTTCCCATTGTTCTCGCAATTCTACTGATGTTTAAAAATGTTTTGGAATGCTCTCATTGATCTCAGAATTCTGCTGACGTTTAAAAGTGCTTTGGAACTCTCCCATTGTTCTTGGAATTCTACTGAAGTTTAGAAATGCTTTGGAACTCTCCCATTGTTCTCGCAATTCTGCTGAAGTTTAAAAATGCATTGGAACTCTCCCATTTTTCTCGGAATTCTGCTGAAGTTTAAAAATGCTTTGGAACTCTCCTGTTGTTCTCGGACTTCTTCTGAAGTTTAAGAATGCTTTGTAACTCTCCCATTGATTTTGGAAAATTGTTGTTTTTTTAAATAAATCTGTAGAACTTTCCCATCGTTCTCGGAATTCTGCTGAAGTTTAAAAATGCTTTGGAACTCTTCCATTGTTCTCGGAATACTTATGAAGTTCAAAAATGCTTTGGAACTCTCCCATTGTTCTCGGAATTCTGCTAAAGTTTAGAAATGCTTTGGAATGTTCCCATTGTTCTCGCAATTCCGCTGAAGTTTAAAAATCCTTTGGAACTCTCCCATTGTTCTCGCAATTCTGCTGTAGTTAAAAAGTGCTTTGGAACTCTGCCACTGTTCTCGAAATTCTTCTGAAGTTTAAAAATGCTTTGGAACTCTCCCATTGTTCTCGGAATGTTATAGTTTTTATAAATAAGTCTATCTGACTTTCCCAATGTCCTTGGTATTTTGCTGAAGTTTAGAAATGATTTGGAACTCTCCCATTGTTCTCGGAATTCTGCTGAAGTTTAAATATACTTTCTAACTCACCCATTGTTCTCGGAATTGTGCTAAAGTTTAAAAATGCTTTGGAACTCTCCCAGTGTTCTCAGAATTCTGCTGAAGTTTAAAAATACTTTGGAACCCTCCCATTGTTCTTCAAATTGTGTTGAAGTTTAAAAATGATTTGGAAATCTCCCATTGTTCTCGGAATTCTGCTGTAGTTTAAAAATGCTTTGGAACTCTCCCATTGTTCACGGAACTCTGCTGAAGTTTACAAATGTTTTGGAACCCTCCCATTGTTCTTAGAATGTTATTGTCTTTTAAAAATTCTGTAGAACTTTCCCATTGTTGTCGGAATTCTGCTGAAGTTTAAAAATGCTTTACAACTCTTCCATTGTTCTCGGAATGTTATTGTTATTTTAAATAACTCTGCAGAACTTTCCCATTGTTCACGGAGTTCTACTGAAGTTTAGAAATGCTTTAGAACTCTCCCATTGTTCTCGCAATTCTGCTGAACTTTAAAAATGCTTTGGAACTCTCCTGTTGTTCTCGGAATTCTTCTGAAGTTTAAGAATGCTTTGGAACTCTCCCACTGATCTTGGAAAAAAATTTTTTTTAAATAAATCTGTAGAACTTTCCCATCGTTCTCGGAATTCTGCTGAAGTTTAAAAATGCTTTGGAACTCTCCCATTGTTCTCGGAATACTTATGAAGTTTAAAAATGCTTTGGAACACACCCATTGTTCTCGGATTTCTACTGAAGTTTAAAAATGCTTTGGAACTCTCCCATTGTTCTTGAAATGTTATTGTTCTTTTAAATAAGTATGTAGTACTTTCCCATTGTTCTCGAATTCTTCTGAAGTTTAAAAATGTTTTGGAATTCTCCCATTGTTCTCGGAATTCTGCTTAAGTTTAAAAATGCTTTGGAACTCTCCCATTGTTCTCAGAATGTTATTTTTTTTAAGTAAGTCTGTAGAACTTTCCCGTTGTTCTCAGAATTGTGCTGAAGTTTAAAAATGCTTTGGAACTCTCACATTGTTCTCGGAATTCTGCTGAAGTTTAAAAATGGATTGGAACTCTCCCATTGTTCTCGGAATTCTGCTGAAGATTAAAAATGCTATGGAACTCTCCCATTGTTCTCGGAATTCTGCTGAAGTTTAAAAATGTTTTGGAACTCTACCATTGTGCTCGGAATTCTGCTAAAGTTTAGAAATGCTTTGGAGCGTTCCCATTGTTCTCGCAATTCCGCTGAAATTTAAAAATCATTTGAAACTCTCACATTGTTCTCGGAATTCTGCTGAAGTTTAAAAATACTTTCTAACTCACCCATTGTTCTCGGAATTGTGCTAAAGTTTAAAAATGCTTTGGAACTCTCCCATTGTTCTCGCAATTCTGCTGAAGTTTAAAAATGCATTGGAACTCTCCCATTTTTCTCGGAATTCTGCTGAAGTTTAAAAATGCTTTGGAACTCTCCTGTTGTTCTCGGACTTCTTCTGAAGTTTAAGAATGCTTTGTAACTCTCCCATTGATTTTGGAAAATTGTTGTTTTTTTAAATAAATCTGTAGAACTTTCCCATCGTTCTCGGAATTCTGCTGAAGTTTAAAAATGCTTTGGAACTCTCCCATTGTTCTCGGAATACTTATGAAGTTCAAAAATGCTTTGGAACACTCCCATTGTTCTCGGATTTCTACTGAAGTTTAAAAATGCTTTTGAACTCTCCCATGGTTCTTGACATGTTATTGTTCTTTTAAATAAGTATGTAGTACTTTCCCATTGTTCTCGAATTCTTCTGAAGTTAAAAAATGTTTTGGAATTCTCCCATTGTTCTCGGAATTTTACTGAAGATTAAAAATGCTTTGGAACTCTCCCATTGTTCTCAGAATTCTGCTTAAGTTTAAAAATTCTTTGGAACTCTCCCATTGTTCTCAGAATGTTATTTTTTTTTAAATAAGTCTGTAGAACTTTCCCGTTGTTCTCGGAATTGTGCTGAAGTTTAAAAATGCTTTGGAACTCTCCCATTGTTCTCGGAATTCTGCTGAAGTTTAAAAATGGATTGGAGCTCTCCCATTTTTCTCAGAATTCTGCTGAAGATTAAAAATGCTTTGGAACTCTCCCATTGTTCTCGCAATTCCGCTGAAATTTAAAAATCCTTTGGAACTCTCCCATTGTTCTCGCAATTCTGCTGTAGTTTAAAAATGCTTTGGAACTCTCCCATTGTTCTCGAAATTCTTCTGAAGTTCAAAAATGATTTGGAACTCTCCCATTGTTCTCGCAATTCTACTAAAGTTTAAAAATTCTTTGCTACTCTCCCATTGTTCTCAGAATTCTGCTGAAGTTTAAAAATACTTTCAAACTCACCCACTGTTCTCGGAATTGTGCTGAAGTTTAAAAATGTTTTGCAACTCTCCCATTGTTCTCGGAATTCTGCTGAAGTTTAAAAATACTTGGAAACCTCCCATTGTTCTTGGAATTGTGTTGAAGTTTAAAAATGCTTTGGAACTCTCCCATTGTTCTCGGAATTCTCATGAAGTTTAGAAATGCTTTGGAACTCTCCCATTGTTCTCGGAATTTTGCTGAAGATCAAAAATGCTTTGGAACTCTCCCATTGTTCTCGGAACTCTGCTAAAGTTTAAAAATGCTTTGGAACTCTCCCACTGTTCTTGGAATTCTGCTGAAGTTTACAAATGTTTTGGAACCCTCCCATTGTTCTTGGAATGTTATTGTTTTTTAAATAAGCCTGTAGAACTTTCCCATTGTTCTTGGAATTCTGATAAAGTTTAAAAATGCTTTGGAACTCTCCCATTGTTCTCGGAATATTATTGTATTTTGAAATAAGTCTGCAGAACTTTCTCATTGTTCTCGGAATTCTACTGAAGTTTAAAAATGTTTTGGAATTCTCCCATTGTTCTCGGAATTCTACTGAAGATTAAAAATGCTTTGGAACTCTCCCTTTGTTCTCGGAATTCTGCTGAAGTTTAAAAATGCTTTGGAAATCTCCCATTGTTCTCAGAATGTTATTGTTTTTTTAAGTAAGTCTGTAGAACTTTCCCATTATTCTCGGAATTCTGCTGAAGTTTAAAAAAGCTTTGGAACTCTTCCATTGTTCTCGGAATTCTGCTGAAGTTTAAAAATGCTTTGGAACTCTCCCATTGTTCTCAGAATTCTGCTAAAGTTTAGAAATGCTTTGGAATGTTCCCATTCTTCTCGCAATTCCGCTGAAGTTTAAAAATCCTTTGGAACTCTCCCATTGTTCTCGCAATTCTGCTGTAGTTTAAAAATGCTTTGGAACTCTCCCATTGTTCTCGGAATTCTTCTGAAGTTTAAAAATGCTTTGGTACTCTCCCATTCTGCTCGGAATTCTGCAAAAGTTTAGAAATGCTTTGGAGCGTTCCCATTGTTCTCGCAATTCTGCTGTAGTTTAAAAATGCTTTGGAACTCTCCAATTGTTCTCGGAATTCTTCTGAAATTTAAAAATCCTTTGGAACTCTCCCATTGTTCTCGCAATTTTGCTGTAATTTAAAAATGCTTTGGTACTCTCCCATTGTTCTCGGAATTCTTCTGAAGTTTAAAAATGATTTCGAACTCTCCCATTGTTCTCGCAATTCTGCTGAAGTTTAAAAATTCTTTGCTACTCTCCCATTGTTCTCGGAATTCTGCTAAAGTTTAAAAATGCTTTGGAACTCTCCCATTGATCTCAGAATGTTATTGTTTTTTTAAATAAGTCTATCTAACTTTCTCATTGTCCTCGGAATTTTGCTGAAGTTTAAAAACACTTTGCAACTCTTTCATTCTTCTCGGAATTCTGCTGAAGTTTAAAAATACTTTCTAACTCACCCATTGTTCTCGGAATTGTGCTGAAGTTTAAAAATGTTTTGCAACTCTCCCATTGTTCTCGGAATTCTGCTGAAGTTTAAAAATACTTGGAAACCTCCCATTGTTCTCGGAATTGTGTTGAAGTTTAAAAATGTTTTGGAACTCTCCCATTGTTCTCGGAATTCTCATGAAGTTTAGAAATGCTTTGGAACTCTCCCATTGTTCTCAGAATTCTTCTGAAGATTAAAAATGCTTTGGAACTATCCCATTGTTCTCGGAACTCTGCTGAAGTTTAAAAATGCTTTGGAACTCTCCCAATTTTCTTGGAATTCTGCTGAAGTTTACAAATGTTTTGGAAACCTCCCATTGTTCTTGGATTGTTATTGTTTTTTAAATAAGTCTGTAGAACTTTCCCATTGTTCTCGGAATTCTGCTAAAGTTTAAAAATGATTTGGAACTCTCCCATTGTTCTCGGAATATTATTGTATTTTTAAATAAGTCTGCAGAACTTTCCCATTGTTCTCGGAATTCTACTGAAGTTTAAAAATGTTTTGAAATTCTCCCATTCTGCTCGGAATTCTACTGAAGATTAAAAATGCTTTGGAACTCTCCCTTTGTTCTCGGAATTCTGCTGAAGTTTAAATATCCTTTGGAAATCTCCCATTGTTCTCGGAATGTTATTGTTTTTTTATGTAAGTCTGTAGAACTTTCCCATTATTCTCGGAATTCTGCTGAAGTTTAAAAAAGCTTTGGAACTCTTCCATTGTTCTCGGAATTCTGCTGAAGTTTAAAAATGCTTTGTAACTCTCCCATTGTTCTCGGAATTCTGCTAAAGTTTAGAAATGCTTTGGAATGTTCCCATTGTTCTCGCAATTCCGCTGAAGTTTAAAAATCCTTTGGAACTCTCCCATTGTTCTCGCAATTCTGCTGTAGTTTAGAAATGCTTTAGAACTCTCCCATTGTTCTCGGAATTCTTCTGAAGTTTAAAAATGCTTTGGAACTCTCCCATTGTTCTCGGAATTCTGCTGTAGTTTAAAAATGCTTTGGAACTCTCCCATTGTTCTCGGAATTGTTCTGAAGTTTAAAAATGCTTTGGAACTCTCCCATTGTTCTCGCAATTCTGCTGAAGTTTAAAAATGCTTTGGAACTCTCCCATTGTTCCCGGAATTCTGCTGAAGTTTAAAAATGTTTTGGAACTCTCCCTTAGAGATGAGCATTGTTCTACTCGAACTGTTCGCCAATCTCAAATTCGAGCTGTTTTGGGCGGTGTTCGAGCCGTTCGGCGAACACGAACAATTTGATAAAAATTCGGCTGTTCGAGGTTATGTTCGATAACTGTTCGTGCACCAAAATCATAACTGGATTTTTTCTCAGTAATGATGAAAATTAATGTTAATACGCAGTTTGAGTGTACAGCAGGGTGGGGGGAGGGGCAGGGGATGGATCTCTGCAGGAACAATGAAGATCTCCATTTTTTTTTCTCTTTCCCGCATTTGCAGTGGGGAGGTGCAATCTGTCAGCCTATCAGCAGCGCACACACGGAGCGAAGTGCTTTTTTTCACACAAGCAAGGGCATGTGTCATTGGCAGTGTATGTCACATGTCCTTGCCCTATAAGACCAAGCCATTTTCCCCGTCGCCACCATTTTCTCACTGCTGCAGCTGCGTGTTAGACGGCACCTCTGTTGCTGTGTGCGCTATACCTTGTTAATTTCAAGCCAATTTTCGCACAAATATACAGATAGCTTGGGAGTAGGGAATAGTTGTGATTGCAGTCCTTTTAAGGACTAGGTTACAGCATTTCCTACGACTTTTATCAGGGAGGTCTGTGCTCTTAAATAGATAGGTTGTGGGAGTAAAGACTAATTGTAATTGGAGTCCTTTTCAGGACTAGGTTACATCAGTTCCTATCAGTTTTTGCCAGGCAGGTCTGTGCCAGTGCTGTGCAAGTATTTTTCACAGCATTTGGCTGAATCTAGCAAAGCTAATCCTTTTTGGCCTATTGCAGAGTGTGTTAGTCAGTGGAGTAGCCTATCTGTGTTGCAAGATATACCACCTGTGTATGGAATACCAATTTTTTTACTGCACCTAGTGAAGTAAAATCTTTTGGGCATAGCATCATTCTATTAGTCCATCTATACTGACCTCCATCAGGTTGCAAATTAAAACTATTTTTTATCTGCATCTACAGTACCTCTGAAAAAATATTTGGGCTTCTAGCTGTGTGTGGGACTTGTTGTATTAGTCCATCTATACTGACCTCCATCAGGTTGCAAACTGAATATATTTTTTTCTGCATCTACCTCTGAAAAAGTATTGGGCTTCTAGCTGTGTGTGGGTCTTGTTCTATTAATCCATCTATACTGACCTCCATCAGGTTGCAAACTGAATATAATTTTTTTCTGCATCTAGCTCTGAAAAAATATTTGGCCTTCTAGCAGTGTGTCGGACTTTCTCCATTAGTCCATCTATACTGACCTCCATCAGGTTGCAAATTAAAACTAATTTTTATCTGCATCTACAGTACCTCTGAAAAAATATTTGGGCTTCTAGCTGTGTGTGGGACTTGTTGTATTAGTCCATCTATACTGACCTCCATCAGGTTGCAAATTAAAACTAATTTTTATCTGCATCTACAGTACCTCTGAAAAAATATTTGGGCTTCTAGCTGTGTGTGGGACTTGTTGTATTAGTCCATCTATACTGACCTCCATCAGGTTGCAAACTGAATATATTTTTTTCTGCATCTACCTCTGAAAAAATATTGGGCTTCTAGCTGTGTGTGGGACTTGTTGTATTAGTCCATCTATACTGACCTCCATCAGGTTGCAAACTGAATATATTTTTTTCTGCATCTACCTCTGAAAAAATATTGGGCTTGTAGCTGTGTGTGGGTCTTGTTCTATTAATCCATCTATACTGACCTCCATCAGGTTGCAAACTGAATATAATTTTTTTCTGCATCTAGCTCTGAAAAAATATTTGGCCTTCTAGCAGTGTGTCGAACTTTCTCTATTAGTCCATCTATACTGACCTCCATCAGGTTGCAAATTAAAACTAATTTTTATCTGCATCTACAGTAGAGATGAGCGTTGTTCTACTCGAACTGTTCGCCAATCTCAAATTCGAGCTGTTTTGGGCGGTGTTCGAGCTGTTCGGCGAACACGAACAATTTGATAAAAATTCGGCTGTTCGAGGTTATGTTCGATAACTGTTCGTGCACCAAACTCATAACTGGATTTTTTCTCAGTAATGATGAAAATTAATGTTAATACGCAGTTTGAGTGTACAGCGGGGTGGGGGGAGGGGCAGGGGATGGATCTCTGCAGGAACAATGAAGATCTCCATTTTTTTTTCTCTTTCCCGCATTTGCAGTGGGGAGGTGCAATCTGTCAGCCTATCAGCAGCGCACACACGGAGCGAAGTGCTTTTTTTCACACAAGCAAGGGCATGTGTCATTGGCAGTGTATGTCACATGTCCTTGCCCTATAAGACCAAGCCATTTTCCCCGTCGCCACCATTTTCTCACTGCTGCAGCTGCGTGTTACACGGCACCGCTGTTGCTGTGTGCGCTATACCTTGTTAATTTCAAGCCAATTTTCGCACAAATATACAGATAGCTTGGGAGTAGGGAATAGTTGTGATTGCAGTCCTTTTAAGGACTAGGTTACAGCATTTCCTACGACTTTTATCAGGGAGGTCTGTGCTCTTAAATAGATAGGTTGTGGGAGTAAAGACTAATTGTAATTGGAGTCCTTTTCAGGACTAGGTTATATCAGTTCCTATCAGTTTTTGCCAGGCAGGTCTGTGCCAGTGCTGTGCAAGTTTTTTTCACAGCATTTGGCTGAATCTAGCAAAGCTAATCCTTTTTGGCCTATTGCAGAGTGTGTTAGTCAGTGGAGTAGCCTATCTGTGCTGCAAGATATACCACCTGTGTATAGAATACCAATTTTTTTACTGCACCTAGTGAAGTAAAATCTTTTGGGCATAGCATCATTCTATTAGTCCATCTATACTGACCTCCATCAGGTTGCAAATTAAAACTAATTTTTATCTGCATCTACAGTACCTCTGACAAAATATTTGGGCTTCTAGCTGTGTGTGTGACTTGTTGTATTAGTCCATCTATACTGCCATCCATTAGTTTGCAAACTGAATATATTTTTTTCTGCATCTACCTCTGAAAAAATATTTGGGCTTCTAGCTGTGTGTGGGTCTTGTTCTATTAATCCATCTATACTGACCTCCATCAGGTTGCAAACTGAATATAATTTTTTTCTGCATCTAGCTCTGAAAAAATATTTGGCCTTCTAGCAGTGTGTCGGACTTTCTCTATTAGTCCATCTATACTGACCTCCATCAGGTTGCAAATTAAAAATAATTTGTATCTGCATCTACAGTACCTCTGAAAAAATATTTGGGCTTCTAGCTGTGTGTGGGACTTGTTGTATTAATCTATCTATACTGACCTCCATCAGGTTGCAAATTAAAAGTAATTTGTATCTGCATCTACAGTACCTCTGAAAAAATATTTGGGCTTCTAGCTGTGTGTGGGACTTGTTGTATTAGTCCATCTATACTGACCTCCATCAGGTTGCAAATTAAAAATAATTTTTATCTGCATCTACAGTACCTCTGAAAAAATATTTGGGCTTCTAGCTGTGTGTGGGACTTGTTGTATTAGTCCATCTATACTGACCTCCATCAGGTTGCAAACTGAATATATTTTTTTCTGCATCTACCTCTGAAAAAATATTGGGCTTCTAGCTGTGTTTGGGTCTTGTTCTATTAATCCATCTATACTGACCTCCATCAGGTTGCAAACTGAATATAATTTTTTTCTGCATCTAGCTCTGAAAAAATATTTGGCCTTCTAGCAGTGTGTCGGACTTTCTCTATTAGTCCATCTATACTGACCTCCATCAGGTTGCAAATTAAAAATAATTTTTATCTGCATCTACAGTACCTCTGAAAAAATATTTGGGCTTCTAGCTGTGTGTGGGACTTGTTGTATTAGTCCATCTATACTGACCTCCATCAGGTTGCAAACTGAATATATTTTTTTCTGCATCTACCTCTGAAAAAATATTTGGGCTTCTAGCTGTGTGTGGGACTTGTTGTATTAGTCCATCTATACTGACCTCCATCAGGTTGCAAACTGAATATATTTTTTTTGCATCTACCTCTGAAAAAATATTTGGGCTTCTAGCTGTGTGTGGGACTTGTTGTATTAGTCCATCTATACTGACCTCCATCAGGTTGCAAATTAAAAATAATTTGTATCTGCATCTACAGTACCTCTGAAAAAATATTTGGGCTTCTAGCTGTGTGTGGGACTTGTTGTATTAGTCCATCTATACTGACCTCCATCAGGTTGCAAATTAAAAATAATTTGTATCTGCATCTACAGTACCTCTGAAAAAATATTTGGGCTTCTAGCTGTGTGTGGGACTTGTTGTATTAGTCCATCTATACTGACCTCCATCAGGTTGCAAATTAAAAATAATTTGTATCTGCATCTACAGTACCTCTGAAAAAATATTTGGGCTTCTAGCTGTGTGTGGGACTTGTTGTATTAGTCCATCTATACTGACCTCCATCAGGTTGCAAATTAAAAATAATTTGTATCTGCATCTACAGTACCTCTGAAAAAATATTTGGGCTTCTAGCTGTGTGTGGGACTTGTTGTATTAGTCCATCTATACTGACCTCCATCAGGTTGCAAACTGAATATATTTTTTTCTGCATCTACCTCTGAAAAAATATTTGGGCTTCTAGCTGTGTGTGGGACTTGTTGTATTAGTCCATCTATACTGACCTCCATCAGGTTGCAAATTAAAAATAATTTGTATCTGCATCTACAGTACCTCTGAAAAAATATTTGGGCTTCTAGCTGTGTGTGGGACTTGTTGTATTAGTCCATCTATACTGACCTCCATCAGGTTGCAAATTAAAAATAATTTTTATCTGCATCTACAGTACCTCTGAAAAAATATTTGGGCTTCTAGCTGTGTGTGGGACTTGTTGTATTAGTCCATCTATACTGACCTCCATCAGGTTGCAAACTGAATATATTTTTTTCTGCATCTACCTCTGAAAAAATATTGGGCTTCTAGCTGTGTGTGGGTCTTGTTCTATTAATCCATCTATACTGACCTCCATCAGGTTGCAAACTGAATATAATTTTTTTCTGCATCTAGCTCTGAAAAAATATTTGGCCTTCTAGCAGTGTGTCGGACTTTCTCTATTAGTCCATCTATACTGACCTCCATCAGGTTGCAAATTAAAAATAATTTTTATCTGCATCTACAGTACCTCTGAAAAAATATTTGGGCTTCTAGCTGTGTGTGGGACTTGTTGTATTAGTCCATCTATACTGACCTCCATCAGGTTGCAAGTTAAAAATAATTTGTATCTGCATCTACAGTACCTCTGAAAAAATATTTGGGCTTCTAGCTGTGTGTGGGACTTGCTGTAATAGTCCATCTATACTGACCTCCATCAGGTTGCAAACTGAATATATTTTTTTCTGCATCTACATCTGAAAAAATATTTGGGCTTCTAGCTGTGTGTGGGACTTGTTGTATTAGTCCATCTATACTGACCTCCATCAGGTTGCAAATTAAAAATAATTTGTATCTGCATCTACAGTACCTCTGAAAAAATATTTGGGCTTCTAGCTGTGTGTGGGACTTGTTGTATTAGTCCATCTATACTGACCTCCATCAGGTTGCAAATTAAAAATAATTTGTATCTGCATCTACAGTACCTCTGAAAAAATATTTGGGCTTCTAGCTGTGTGTGGGACTTGTTGTATTAGTCCATCTATACTGACCTCCATCAGGTTGCAAACTGAATATATTTTTTTCTGCATCTACCTCTGAAAAAATATTTGGGCTTCTAGCTGTGTGTGGGACTTGTTGTATTAGTCCATCTATACTGACCTCCATCAGGTTGCAAATTAAAAATAATTTGTATCTGCATCTACAGTACCTCTGAAAAAATATTTGGGCTTCTAGCTGTGTGTGGGACTTGTTGTATTAGTCCATCTATACTGACCTCCATCAGGTTGCAAACTGAATATATTTTTTTCTGCATCTACCTCTGAAAAAATATTTGGGCTTCTAGCTGTGTGTGGGACTTGTTGTATTAGTCCATCTATACTGACCTCCATCAGGTTGCAAATTAAAAATAATTTGTATCTGCATCTACAGTACCTCTGAAAAAATATTTGGGCTTCTAGCTGTGTGTGGGACTTGTTGTATTAGTCCATCTATACTGACCTCCATCAGGTTGCAAACTGAATATAATTTTTTTCTGCATCTACCTCTGAAAAAATATTTGGCCTTGTAGCAGTGTGTCGGACTTTCTCTATTAGTCCATCTATACTGACCTCCATCAGGTTGCAAACTGAATATATTTTTTTCTGCATCTAACCCAGCCAATAGTTTTGGCCTAATACCACAGTTTGGCCACTCAGCTCTGCTCGGTTACCATCCATTGTTTTTTTGTGCAAACAACTCCAGAGTTGTGAATTAGTTAACCACCAAAATGAGTGGAAAAAGGCCTGCTGCTGGTGGAAAGGGGAATAGGTGTGTTGTGAAGGGGAAAAAGGTTGTGTCCGTGGGGTAGGTGTTAAAGCAACAGTAACATCTGCAGAAGAAAGACCATCTTCCAGCCAAACTAAAAAGTCTACTTCTTTTAGCGGACAATGTGATAAGATCCCTTTCTTATGGCCACGCCAATCGCTACAAATTCCAGATGAGGCACAAAAACAGCAGGTGCTTCATCGGATATCAAGTGCTCCTTTAAGTGGGCTCTCCTCCACATCAACTTCAACATCACAAATACTCCAGTCCTCAAAGGTGTCACCCAAATCGCACTTGCTTCCTCACAGCTCCCAAATCTCCAGCTGCCCGTCTGAGTATGAGGTAGAACAGATGGTTGAGTCTGCAGAGCTGTTTACTCATACTATAGCCTGGGAATCAGAGGTCGACTCCAGCGCTTCTGTGAATCCAGACGAGGAAATGATCTGCACTGATGCCCAGAATCTTTATGAGTCGGATCCAGGACCAGACGCAGAAGGTTCTGACCATAATGTAGACCCTCATTCCCAAACTGTAACTCCTGTTGGTGGAGACAATGAGGAAGACGATGATAAGACTCAAATACCTGTTTGGAGCGACAACTTTAGTTTTTTGTCAGGGCAGGAACAGGTTGGCTCTGAGGACGATGGGTGTGATAACACACAGGGTGATGATGATGAGGTTGGAGATCCCACTTACTGTCAACCCACAGTCAGCCAAGAGATGAGGTCAGCAGAGGAGGTGGAGGAAGATGCTAGTGACGACGAGGTCAGGTTGCGCCTTCCTGGACAGAGACGTAGTACTGGAAGCACGTCAACAACTGCATCCTCAAACACAACTCTGCCTCTCACCACAAGTCGTGGTGGCTCTTCAGGTCGCATGGGTGCTAAGCCTTGCATAGCCTGGGCATTTTTTCAGATCGATAAAGATGACCCAACTCGTGTTATCTGTAACATTTGTCAGCAAAAGCTAAGTAGAGGCCAAAAAATACATAGTTTGAGTACTTCATGCATGAACCGGCACATGGACATGAAGCATAAGTTGCAGTGGGAAGCTCAGTGTGCTACAATGCGGCCTAGCCGGCCGGGCCAACCACCGTCTGCCATATCTTGTGCATCCGCGGCCTCTTCATCCTCTGTGACTGGGGGGACAGCAGTCACACCTGTTTTGGGGCGCAGACCTGCCACCTCTTTACCCGCAACAGCCAGCGTGATTGGAGGTGGTAACAGCAGCTGGTGTTGAGCGCTGTCCGACATCGATAGCACCACCTTTGGATCAAGGCAACCTAACATGTCCGCCTGCATCTTCCTCACAGACCGGCAGTTTGCCGGGGACACCCTTATCAACCCCGTCTAAGCACAATAGCCAGCCCTCGGTCCCTCAGATGTGGACAAGTAAAAGACCATTTCCTCCTAGCCATGAGAAAGCTAAGAGGTTGAATTTCACCATCTGCAAGCTCTTGGCTACAGAAATGCTGCCTTTCCGCCTGGTGGACACAGAGGATTTTCGAGACCTTATGTCCGTCGCAGTGCCCCAGTACCAGATGCCCAGTCGGCACTACTTCTCAAAGAAAGGTGTGCCTGCGCTCCACCAGCATGTCGCACACAACATCACCGCTTCTTTGAGAAACTCTGTGTGTGACAGGGTGCATTTCACCACAGACACTTGGACGAGTAGGCATGGACAGGGGCGTTACATGTCGCTGACTGGGCACTGGGTAACTATGGTGACAGCAGGACAAGGGGCTGCTGTCCAAGTCTTGCCGTCCCCACGAGTTGTGCGTCAATCCTCTTTATGTCAAAGTTCCTCCACTGCTTCTGCCTCCTCAACCTCCTCTCGGTCTTCCACCTGCACCCAAAGCCTGTCTGGTCATGCCACAAGCTTTCTAACTGCGCAGAAGGGATCCTGCACACCTCCTTACTATGCTGGCAGTAGGGCTCAACGTCATCAGGCGGTTTTTACATTGAAATGTCTGGGAAATGTGAGTCACACAGCTGAGGAGTTGTGGTCAGCTCTGGAGAACCAATTTCATGAATGGTTGTCTCCACTGGACCTGAAACCAGGGTAGGCCGTGTGCGACAATGCTGCAAACCTGGGTGCGGCCCTTCGCCGGGGCAATGTCACACACGTGCCTTGTATGGCTCACGTGTTGAACCTGGTTGTCCAGCAATTTTTAGCCCACTATCCCAGACTAGATGGCCTTCTGCAGAGGGCACGGTCGCTGTGTGCTCACTTCCGCCATTCGCATCCCGCAGCTCAGCGACTTACATCTCTACAGAAGTCGTTGGGCCTGCCACTTCACCGGCTAAAATGCGATGTGCCTACCCGGTGGAATTCAACTCTGCACATGTTGCAGCGACTGTGGCAGCACCGACAAGCCCTGGTGCAATACGTTCTGACGTATAGCCTGGGCCAACGAGATTCAGAGGTGGGGCAAATCACGCTGGAGGAGTGGTCTCAGATCAGGGACCTATGCACCCTTCTGCACAGTTTTGAAATGGCGACGAAGATGTTTAGTGCTGACGATGCCATTATCAGCATGACTATTCCGGTGATTTACATGCTGGAGCACATGTTAAACAGAATTCGGAGTCAGGTGGTGGCACAAGAGGAGGTGGAGGAAGTAGAGGAGGAGGAGTTGTATGCGGAAGGGCTAACATCTGCAAGGTCCAGACGGTCGGCAGCACCAAGGCGGCAGGCATGTGAGGGTGGGGGAGATGGTTTTACCAGGGCGCATGGTAGCAGCCAAACTAGTGAGGAAGGTGCAGGAGCCCAGGAAGAAGTGGAGGACGAACTGATGGAAGACTCATCAGATGAGGGAGACCTTGATCACATTTCTGTTGTGCGAGGTTGGGGGGAGAGGACAGAGGAAGGAACCATGATTGTTACCTCGCCACCAACACAACAGGGACTTGGTGCTCCTGGATGCGCAACACACATGAGTGCCTTCTTGCTGCACTACCTGCAACATGACCCTCGAATTGTGAGAATTAGAAATAATCCTGACTACTGGGTTGCCACACTGTTAGATCCCCAGTACAAAAGTAAATTTGCAGAAATTATTTCTGCCATAGAAAGGGATGCACGCATGCAGGAGTATCAGCAGAGACTGTTGCAGAATCTTACATGTGCTTTTCCACAAAATACCAGTGGTGCATGTAGTGAATCTCACAGTTCCAACTTGCCAACCGTGGGACCGTCAAGTGTTCAGCACTCAAACCGTAACAGAACCACAGTATCTGGTGGTAACATCAATTTTGCGGAATCATTTCACCACTTTTTTAGCCCATCCTTTGCAAGGCCACAGGAGACAAGAAGTCTGACACATAGTCAACGCCTAGAGACGATGGTACAGGAGTATCTCCAAGTAAACATTGAAGCCACGACTGTGTCACTGGACCCTTGCTCTTTTTGGGCTTCCAATCTGGATAAATGGCCGGAGCTAGCCACTTACGCCTTGGAGATCTTGTCATGCCCCGCAGCCAGCGTTCTGTCTGAACGTGTGTTCAGCGCTGCTGGTGGTGTGCTGACAGATAAGCGCACGCGGCTCTCCACTGATAATGTAGACAGACTCACGTTCATAAAGATGAACAAATCATGGATCCGAAACGACTTTTCTACCCCTGTGTCATCCTGGGGAGAGTAAAAGCTTGATGATTGTTTAAAATCACCCTACCAACCGTTTTAAGCTTTCAAATTACTAATCATGTTTATCTGTATCTTGACTGGAAAATAATTTGGGCTTTGTAGCAGTGTGCAGCACTGATCCTATTAGGCCATCTATAATAAGCTCCACCAGATTTAAAATTAAAAATAATTTTTAGCTGCATCTAGCCCGGAAAATAATTTTGGGGCCCCGAGATGCGCAAGACACATAAGTGCCTTCTTGCTGCACTACCTGCAGCATGACCCTCATATTGTCAGAATTCGAAGTAATCATGACTACTGGGTTGCCACACTCTTAGATCCCCCAAACTTTTCGATCAACCTTTTCATTTTAATAAAGACAAAAAAAATGGTCATTTTTGAAATTATAAGCATTAACAGGTTGTTAGAAACTGAAATCAAACAGTTTTCAACTCAAAACTTTATTCTAGGTGATGTTACATTTTCACATAGGACCCCTTGTTCGAAAGGAGCTTCTGAACTCTCTCGTCCATTGAATTTGTCAGGTTTTGGATGGTTTCTGCTTCAATTGTTTTGCATGAGGACAGAATACCCTCCCAGAGCTGTTGCTTAGATGTGAACTGCCTCCCGCCATCATAGACACTCCTTTTAATGATGCTCCAAAGGTTCTGAATGGGGTACAGGTCAGGGGAGCATGGGGGTCACACCATAAGTTTGTCCCCTTTTATGCCCATATCAGCCAGAGATGCAGATGTTTTATGTGCAGCATGAGATGGTGCATTATCATGCAGAAAAATGATCTTGCTGTGAAATACACGGTTCTTCTTCTTGAACCATGGCAGGAAGTGCTGTTTGAGAAAATCCACATACATTATGGAGTTCATCTTTAGCGCCTTCAGGGATCCTAAAGGGGCCGACAATCTCTCTCCCCATGATTCCAGGCCAAAACATTACTCCACCTCCTCCTTGTTGGCGCTGTAGCCGTGTTTGCGTGGGGTGTCCATCAACCAGCCATCCTCCACTCCATCCATCTGGACCATCGAGCGCTGCACGGCACTCATCCGTGAACAAAACAGTTTTGAAATCAGTCTTCATGTAATGTTTGGCCCACTGGAGCCGTTTCTGCTTGTGTGAAGTGGATAGAGGAGGTCGACAGGATGGCGTATGCACAGCTGCAAACCTCTGAAGGACCCTGCATCTTGTTGTTCGGGGGACGTTGGAGGCACAAGCAGCTTCAAAAACTTGTCTGCTGCTATGACAAGGCTTTTTGCCGCTGCTCTTTCAACCTGACGTAATTGCCTGTAGGAAAGAGTCCTCAATTTGCCCTTATCAGCACGCACACGTGTGTACTGTGAATCAGCTACATACTTCTTGATTGCCAAGACACTTCATCCTGATCATCGCACAATGTTGATTGTAGTCATGCCTTGACCTAAACACTCCACAATTTGTTGCTTCTCAGCAGCCGACACATCCTTTTTCTTTCCCATTTTGGCAGAAAATGTAGGCTGCTGAATAATGTGAGAGAGCCTTCTTAAGTAGTCTTGCCTTTCATTGGACACACCTGCCAAACTAATTAGCACTGGTGTCTGCAATTGCTTACAGTGATATAAAGAGCCCTGACACACATCACCATCAATGAGTTTAACTGACAAACAAATTCTTCCCTTATCACTCCTAAACACTTTTTGCATAATAATTTGGAACACAGTGTACATGTGCTTTTCCACAAAACACCAGTGGTTCACGTAGTGAATCTTACAGTTCTAACTTGCCAACCGTGGTCTGTATGGAGTTGTTCAATAAAGGGCCCAAAATTAAGATAACATAGATGGGAGAGGTCTCTATGAATAGGAATTCCTAAGTATTTGATACCCTGTGAGGGCCAGGCAAAGGGAAAGTTGGACTGGATGGAATCCTATATGTATTTGGGGAGGGAGACATCGAGGGCCTCAGACTTCGCTGCATTGATTTTAAAATTTGACCATGTAACAAAGTGATCTATTTCAGCCATAACAGCATGGATGGATATATGTGATTGAGTGATATATACTAGGACATCATCAGCAAATAGAGAGCACTTGTACTCGGTGCCTCCCACCTCAATCCACCTAATATTGGGGTTATGGCGAATTGATGAGAGCAGGTGCTCCGTCACTAGGATGTATAAGAGAGGGGACAGAGAACATCCCTGCCTTGTCCCATTGGTGATTGTGAAAGGTGATGAAAATGTTCTGACGCGCCCCCTGGGCCTTGGGACACCCGGAGCCGGACCCTTTTTGGTGGATGCTGGTGGTTGTAGTCTCCGTGGCGGCAACCCGGTTCCGTGGCTCAGGGCGGTCAAACCAGTGGCGGAACTATTTATGTGGTTTTGATGTTTAAATGTCCGACTACGCCACCCGTGGATTGCGGTCAGAGTGAACCGCCGCTCCAGGGCAGACCGCTGAGGCTGGTGTTGTGGGTGCAGCAGAGCGTAGCATAACTCCCCACGGGAGGAGTATAGCCTCAGGGCAGTGTATGCGGAGGATGGGGGTGATGGTGCAGGGCAGCAGCAGTAATGACACGGAGTCAGTGATGCAGTCCAGGGCCTTTACTCACAGTTCTTATTATCCAGACCACGTCTGCAGGTAACGGCTGCCCACGTCGTACTGTGCTCACCAGGTGAGGGGCTCAGACAACTCCCAGATAACTTTGGAGTGCTTCACAGGACCCCCTTTGTGTGTACTTTGTCTGGCCTTTCTTACCAACCCTTCTGTCCGGCTGCCTCGGGCCTCCTCTTGGTAAACTTGGCGCCAGTTTCCCTGACCCTATGTGGTGCCTTCCTAGCGGGTGTAGCGAGGGGCTGCGCCACATAAAATGTCACAGCCTCCTGTTTCTAGCTGAGGGTCGTTCCCTGCCTCCACTAGTTTCGGGGACCGGTCTCCCCCTTTGGCCTGACCCCTCCACGCAGGTGGATTCTGGCATGCGGTGGCGACTCGCCCGTCCACACCCCTGAGATCCCTTCATTCCTCGTTCCTGGAGCCTTCTCCGCTCCTCTTCCTTCCTTCTCCTTCTTCCAGGCCTGGGCCTCTGTTACTAGGCCCGCCTCCGGAGCAGAGCTCATGCAGAGCCCCTGCTCCCTGCCACTTCTGCTCAGACTTCTCTGCACTGAACTAAGATGGTGCCCACCTTTTATACTCCCTTCTCAATGCACCCAGGAACTGCTTCCTCCCTGCTCCTGCACTACAGGGTTCCCCTTCCTCAGTGTTCCCTCCCCCCCACTCCAGCCAGGGACAGGGACTGTCGTGCCCATCTCAGGGGCATATTGGTCGCCCTGCCCCACGGCAATGTGGTGTAATGCATGCAGGTGTCGGGTCCTGATCCACACTACATCCTTACCTGAGAGTGAGATATCACACCTCTGGGTGAGGTGCAATACCTCTGTAGCAACCGAGCCCTCAGGGTGCTACAGTTCCATTTATCTTCAGCCTATGTGACGTATTGCGATACAGGGCCGTGATTTTGGCTATAAAAGGGTCCCCTAGACCCCTACCCCAAGCTTTTTAAGAGAATCATATATGGCGTGCCAGGAGACTCTATGGAATGCTTTCTCAGCATCCAACGAGAGTATCTAATTACAAATTTTTAACTGCATCTAGCCCAGGAAATACTTTGTGCCTAGTTGCAGGGTCTGCTAGTCAGCGGATTATCCCGGCTGTTAAGCAAGCTACACCACCTGTAGTTTGGACACTTCATTTTTTCAAAGGAAATGCTTCGGGACCACGGGATACTCAGTGAAGAGCATCAGGAGGCACCCCAAGGCATAGGGGCTGGGACTGGCAGTAGGATGCCTTGTGGTGGACAGCCGAGCTCGATCCTTATAAAAGCTTTTTAACTGCAGCAGCTTTAGTGGACGCTACTGGAGCTGGAATTACGCGGCTGCTGGCATGAGACTTGCCCTCCAATAGATCCTTGTAAATGGATTTAAAGTGTATTCATTCAAATTAGAGAGACAATTTAAATTAAAAAGCTTAGAGCTGCCTCCACCACAGGGGGGCTCGCTCGACCCACCAGCGGACAGGCACCAGTATTGGGAGAGGGGGGCTGGCCATCAGGGTTCACCGCGGCTCTGGCACAAACCCGGCGACACGGAGGTGGCACGGGCAGGAGCGGACTGGCCGTGTCGGCTTCTCACTTTTTGGATTTTAGAACGGCATGACATGCCTATATCTGTGTCTCCCCCTCCTTTTACTCCTCCACCTCTTTTATTTTCGCATGACTATATGTACTTGTCACTTTTCCATGTGTTAGTTATGTCTTCTGAGCAGTTTGTCAGCTTTTGGACACCTTTGAAGGTGTTTTCTATGTGTTTCTATGTGTTTTTGTTTGCCTGCCATTGGTTTTAACGGTGTTCGAAGGTGTTCGACGAACAGTTCGACGAACAGTTCGGCGAGCACACGGGTGTTCGACGAACCGAACCGAACTCGAACACTACGGGGGTGGCTCAACACTACTCTCCCTTTGTTCTTGGAATGTTATTGTTTTTTTAAATAAGTCGGTAGAACTTTCCCATTGTTCTCGGAATTCTGCTAAAAGTTTAAAAATGCTTTGGAACTCTCCCATTGTTATCGGATAGTTATTTTATTTTTAAATAAGTCTGCAGAACTTTCCCATCGTTCTCGGAATTCTACTAAAGTTTAAAAACGTTTTGGAACTATCTCATTGATCTCGGAATTCTGCTGAAGTTTAAAAGTGCTTTGGAAATCTCCCATTGTTCTTGGAATTCTGCTGAAGTTTAGAAATGCTTTGGAACTCTCCCATTGTTCTCGCAATTCTGCTGAAGTTTAAAAATGCTTTGGAACTCTCCCATTTTTCTCGCAATTCTGCTGAAGTTTAAAAATGCATTGGAACTCTCCTGTTGTTCTCGGAATTCTTCTGAAGTTTAAGAATGCTTTGGAACTCTCTCATTGTTCTTGGAAAATTGTTGTTTTTTTAAATAAGTCTGTAGAACTTTCCCATCATTCTCGGAATTCTGCTGAAGTTTAAAAATGCTTTGGATCTCTCCCATTGTTCTCGGAATACTTATGAAGTTTAAAAATGCTTTGGAACACTCTCATTGTTCTCGGATTTCTACTGAAGTTTAAAAATGCTTTTGAACTCTCCCATTGTTCTTCGAATGTTATTGTTCTTTTATATAAGTATGTAGTACTTTCCCATTGTTCTCGGAATTCTTCTGAAGTTTAAAAATGTTTTGGAATTCTCCCATTGTTCTTGGAATTCTACTGAAGATTAAAAATGCTTTGGAACTCTCCCATTGTTCTCGGAATTCTGCTTAAGTTTAAAAATGCTTTGGAACTCTCCCATTGTCCTCAGAATGTTATTTTTTTTTAAGTAAGTCTGTAGAGCTTTCCCGTTGTTCTCGGAATTGTGCTGAAGTTTAAAAATGCTTTGGAACTCTCCCATTGTTCTCGGAATTCTGCTGAAGTTTAAAAATGGATTGGAAATCTCCCATTGTTCTCGGAATTCTGCTGAAGATTAAAAATGCTTTGGAACTCTCCCATTGTTCTCGGAATTCTGCTGAAGTTTAAAAATGCTTTGGAACTCTCCCATTGCTCTCGGAATTCTGCTAAAGTTTAGAAATGCTTTGGAATGTTCCCATTGTTCTCGCAATTCTGCTGAAGTTAAAAAATCCTTTGGAACTCTCACATTGTTCTCACAATTCTGCTGTAGTTTAAAAATGCTTTGGAACTCTCCCATTGTTCTCGGAATTCTTCTGAAGTTTAAAAATGCTTTGGAACTCTCCCATTGTTCTCAGAATTCTGTTGTAGTTTAAAAATGCTTTGGAACTCTCCCATTGTTCTCGGAATTCTTCTGAAGTTTAAAAATGCTTTGGTACTCTCCCATTCTGCTCGGAATTCTTCTGAAATTTAAAAATCCTTTCCAACTCTCCCATTGTTCTCGCAATTCTGCTGTATTTTAAAAATGCTTTGGAACTCTCCCATTGTTCTCGGAATTCTTCTGAAGTTTAAAAATGATTTGGAACTCTCCCATTGTTCTCGCAATTCTGCTGAAGTTTAAAAATTCTTTGCTACTCTCCCATTGTTTTCGGAATTCTTCTGAAGTTTAAAAATGCTTTGGAACTCTCCCATTGATTTCGGAATGTTATTGCTTTTATAAATAAGTCTATGTAACTTTCTCATTGTCCTCGGAATTTTGCTGAAGTTTAAAAATGCTTTGGAACTCTTTCTTTCTTCTGCTGAAGTTTAAAAATAGTTTCTAACTCACACATTGTTCTCGGAATTGTGCTGAAGTTTAAAAATGTTTTGCAACTTTCCCATTGTTCTCGGAATTCTGCTGAAGTTTAAAGATACTTGGAAACCTCCCATTGTTCTCGGAATTGTGTTGAAGTTTAAAAATGCTTTGGAACTCTCCCATTGTTCTCAGAATTCTGCTGAAGATTAAAAATGCTTTGGAACTATCCCATTGTTCTCGGAACTCTGCTGAAGTTTAAAAATGCTTTGGAACTCTCCCATTGTTCTTGTAATTCTGCTGAAGTTTACAAATGTTTTGGAAACCTCCCATTGTTCTTGGATTGTTATTGTTTTTTAAATAAGTCTGTAGAACTTTCCCATTGTTCTCGGAATTCTGCTAAAGTTTAAAAATGCTTTGGAACTCTCCCATTGTTCTCGAAATATTGTTGTATTTTTAAATAAGTCTGCAGAACTTTCCCATTGTTCTCGGAATTCTACTGAAGTTTAAAAATGTTTTGAAATTCTCCCATTCTGCTCGGCATTCTACTGAAGATTAAAAATGCTTTGGAACTCTCCCTTTGTTCTCGGAATTCTGCTGAAGTTTAAAAATCCTTTGGAAATCTCCCATTGTTCTCGGAATGTTATTGTTTTTTTAAGTAAGTCTGTAGAACTTTCCCATTATTTTCGGAATTCTGCTGAAGTTTAAAAAAGCTTTGAAACTCTCCCATTGTTCTCAGAATTCTGCTGAAGTTTAAAAATGCTTTGGAACTCTCCCATTGCTCTCGGAATTCTGCTAAAGTTTAGAAATGCTTTGGAATGTTCCCATTGTTCTCGCAATTTCGCTGAAGTTTAAAAATCCTTTGGAACTCTCCCATTGTTCTCGCAATTCTGCTGTAGTTTAAAAATGCTTTGGAATTCTCCCATTGTTCTCGGAATTCTTCTGAAGTTTAAAAATGCTTTGGAACTCTCCCATTGTTCTCGGAATTCTGCTGTAGTTTAAAAATGCTTTGGAACTCTCCCATTGTTCTCGGAATTGTTCTGAAGTTTAAAAATGCTTTGGAACTCTCCCATTGTTCTCGCAATTCTACTGAAGATTAAAAATGCTTTGGAACTCTCCCTTTGTTCTCAGAATTCTGCTGAAGTTTAAATATCCTTTGGAAATCTCCCATTGTTCTCGGAATGTTATTGTTTTTTTAAGTAAGTCTGTAGAACTTTCCCATTATTTTCGGAATTCTGCTGAAGTTTAAAAAAGCTTTGAAACTCTCCCATTGTTCTCAGAATTCTGCTGAAGTTTAAAAATGCTTTGGAACTCTCCCATTGCTCTCGGAATTCTGCTAAAGTTTAGAAATGCTTTGGAATGTTCCCATTGTTCTCGCAATTTCGCTGAAGTTTAAAAATCCTTTGGAACTCTCCCATTGTTCTCGCAATTCTGCTGTAGTTTAAAAATGCTTTGGAATTCTCCCATTATTCTCGGAATTCTTCTGGAGTTTAAAAATGCTTTGGAACTCTCCGTTTGTTCTTGGAATGTTATTGTTTCTTTAAATAAGTCTGTAGAACTTTCCCATTGTTCTCGGAATTCTGCTAAAGTTTAAAAATGCTTTGGAACTCTCCCATTGTTATCGGATTGTTATTTTATCTTTAAATAAATCTGCAGAACTTTCCCATTGTTCTCGGAATTCTACTGAAGTTTAAAAAGGCTTTGGAACTCTCCCATTGTTCTCGGAATTCTGCTGTAGTTTAAAAATGGATTGGAACTCTCCGATTGTTCTCGGAATTCTGCTGAAGATTAAAAATGCTTTGGAACTCTCCCTTTGTTCTCGGAATTCTGCTGAAGTTTAAAAATGCTTTAGAAATCTCCCATTATTCTCGGAATTCTGCTGAAGTTTAAAATTACTTTCTAACTCACCCATTGTTCTCGGAATTGTGCTGAAGTTTAAAAATGTTTTGCAACTCTCCCATTGTTCTCGGAATTCTGCTGAAGTTTAAAAATACTTGGAAACCTCCCATTGTTCTCGGAATTGTGTTGAAGTTTAAAATTGCTTTGGGACTCTCCCATTGTTCTCGGAATTCTCATGAAGTTTAGAAATGCTTTGGAACTCTCCCATTGTTCTCAGAATTCTGCTGAAGATTAAAAATGCTTTGGAACTCTGCCATTGTTCCCGGAATACTGCTGAAGTTTACAAATGTTTTGGAACCTTCCCATTGCTCTTGGAATGTTATTGTTTTTTAAATAAGTCTGTAGAACTTTCCCAATTTTCTCGGAATTTTGCTAAAGTTTAAAAATGCTTTGGAAATCTCCCATTGTTCTCGGAATATTATTGTATTTTTAAATAAGCCTGCAGATCTTTCCCATTGTTCTCGGAATTCTACTGAAGTTTAAAAATGTTTTGGAATTCTCCCGTTGTTCTCGGAATTCTACTGAAGATTAAAAATGCTTTGGAACTCTCCCTTTGTTCTCGTAATTCTGCTGAAGTTTAAAAATGCTTTGGAAATTTCCCATTGTTCTCAGAATGTTATTGTTTTTTTAAGTAAGTCTGTAGAACTTTCTCATTATTCTCGGAATTCTGCTGAAGTTTAAAAAAGCTTTGGAACTCTCCCATTGTTCTCGGAATTCTGCTGAAGTTTAAAAATGCTTTGGAACTCTCCCATTGTTCTCGGAATTCTGTTAAAGTTTAGAAATGCTTTGGAACTCTCCCATTGTTCTCGGAATCTTATAGTTTTTATAAATAAG
Organism: Phyllobates terribilis; assembly: GCF_046119375.1. NCBI lineage: Eukaryota > Metazoa > Chordata > Amphibia > Anura > Dendrobatidae > Phyllobates > Phyllobates terribilis. The sequence continues at coordinate 118,438,172 of NW_027362762.1, read as the reverse complement.
TCTATCTAACTTTCCCAATGTCCTCCGTATTTTGCTGAAGTTTAAAAATGCTTTGGAACTCACCCATTGTTCTCGGAATTCTGCTGAAGTTTAAAAATACTTTCTAACTCACCCATTGTTCTCGGAATTGTGCTAAAGTTTAAAAATGCTTTGGAACTCTCCCAGTGTTCTCAGAATTCTGCTGAAGTTTAAAAATACTTTGGAACCCTCCAATTGTTCTTGGAATTGTGTTGAAGTTTAAAAATGATTTGGAAATCTCCCATTGTTCTCGGAATTCTGTTGTAGTTTAAAAATGCTTTGGAACTCTCCCATTGTTCTCGGAATTCTACTGAAGTTTACAAATGTTTTGGAACCCTCCCATTGTTCTTGGAATGTTATTGTCTTTTTAAAAAAGTCTGTAGAACTTTCCCATTGTTTTCGGAATTCTGCTAAAGTTTAAAAATGATTTAGAACTCTCCCATTGTTCTCGGAATGTTATTGTAATTTTAAATAAGTCTGCAGAACTTTCCCATTGTTCTCGGAGTTCTACTGAAGTTTAAAAATGTTTTGGAACTCTCCCGTTGTTCTCGGTATTCTGGTGAAGTTTAAAAATGCTTTGGAACTCTCCCATTGTTCTCGGAATTCTTGTGAAATATAAGATTGCTTTGGAACTCTCCCATTGTTCTTGGAATATTATAGTTTTTTAAATAAGTCTGTAGAACTTTCCCATCGTTCTCGAAATTCTGCTAAAGTTTAAAAATGTGTTGGAACGCTCCCACTATTCTTGGTATACTGCTGAAGTTTTAAAATGCTTTGGAACTCTCCCATTTTTCTCAGGATTCTGCTGAAGTTTAAAAATGCTTTGGAGCTCCCCCATTCTTCTAGGAATTCTGCTGAAGTTAAAAAATGCTTTGGAACTCTCCCATTGTTCTCACAATTCTGCTGAAGTTTAAAATTGCTTTGGAACTCTCCCATTGTTCTCGCAATTCTGCTGAAGTTTAAAAATGCTTTGGAACTCTCCCATTGTTCTCGCAATTCTGCTGAAGTTTAAAAATGCTTTGGAACTCATCCCATTGTTCCGGGAATTCTGCTAAAGTTTAGAAATGCTTTGGAATGTTCCCATTGTTCTCGCAATTCTGCTGAAGTTTAAAAATCCTTTGGAACTCTCCCATTGTTCTCGCAATTCTGCTGTAGTTTAAAAATGCTTTGGAATTCTCCCATTATTCTCGGAATTCTTCTGAAGTTTAAAAATGCTTTGGAACTCTCCCATTGTTCTCGGAATTCTGCTGTAGCTTAAAAATGCTTTGGAACTCTCCCATTGTTCTCGGAATTGTTCTGAAGTTTAAAAATGCTTTGGAACTCTCCCATTGTTCTCGCAATTCTGCTGAAGTTTAAAAATGCTTTGGAACTCTCCCATTGTTCCCGGAATTCTGCTGAAGTTTAAAAATGTTTTGGAACTCTCCCTTTGTTCTTGGAATGTTATTGTTTTTTTAAATAAGTCTGTAGAACTTTCCCATTGTTCTCGGAATTCTGCTAAAGTTTAAAAATGCTTTGGAACTCTCCCATTGTTATCGGATTGTTATTTTATCTTTAAATAAGTCTGCAGAACTTTCCCATTGTTCTCGGAATTCTACTGAAGTTTAAAAAGGCTTTGGAACTCTCCCATTGTTGTCGGAATTCTGCTATAGTTTAAAAATGGATTGGAACTCTCCGATTGTTCTCGGAATTCTGCTGAAGATTAAAAATGCTTTGGAACTCTCCCATTGTTCTCGGAATTCTGCTGAAGTTTAAAAATGCTTTGGAACTCTCCCATTGTTCTCAGAATGTTATTTTTTTTTACGTAAGTCTGTAGAACTTTCCCGTTGTTCTCGGAATTGTGCTGAAGTTTAAAAATGCTTTGGAACTCTCCCATTGTTCTCGGAATTCTGCTGAAGTTTAAAAATGCTTTGGAACTCTCCCTTTGTTCTCGGAATTCTGCTGAAGTTTAAAAATGCTTTGGAAATCTTCCATTGTTCTCGGAATTCTGCTGAAGTTTAAAATTACTTTCTAACTCACCCATTGTTCTCGGAATTGTGCTGAAGTTTAAAAATGTTTTGCAACTCTCCCATTGTTCTCGGATTTCTGCTGAAGTTTAAAAATACTTGGAAACCTCCCATTGTTCTCAGAATTGTGTTGAAGTTTAAAAATGCTTTGGGACTCTCCCATTGTTCTCGGAATTCTCATGAAGTTTAGAAATGCTTTGGAACTCTCCCATTGTTCTCGGAATTCTGCTGAAGATTAAAAATGCTTTGGAACTCTCCCACTGTTCTCGGAATTCTGCTGAAGTTTACAAATGCTTTGGAACCTTCCCATTGCTCTTGGAATGTTATTGTTTTTTAAATAAGTCTGTAGAACTTTCCCATTTTTCTCGGAATTTTGCTAAAGTTTAAAAATGCTTTGGAAATCTCCCATTGTTCTCGGAATATTATTGTATTTTTAAATAAGCCTGCAGATCTTTCCCATTGTTCTCGGAATTCTACTGAAGTTTAAAAATGTTTTGGAATTCTCCCATTGTTCTCGGAATTCTACTGAAGATTAAAAATGCTTTGGAACTCTCCCTTTGTTCTCGTAATTCTGCTGAAGTTTAAAAATGCTTTGGAAATTTCCCATTGTTCTCGGAATGTTATTGTTTTTTTAAGTAAGTCTGTAGAACTTTCTCATTATTCTCGGAATAAAGCTGAAGTTTAAAAAAGCTTTGGAACTCTCCCATTGTTCTCGGAATTCTGCTGAAGTTTAAAAATGCTTTGGAACTCTCCCATTGTTCTCGGAATTCTGTTAAAGTTTAGAAATGCTTTGGAACTCTCCCATTGTTCTCGGAATCTTATATTTTTTATAAATAAGTCTATCTAACTTTCCCAATGTCCTCCGTATTTTGCTGAAGTTTAAAAATGCTTTGGAACTCTCCCATTGTTCTCGGAATTCTGCTGAAGTTTAAAAATACTTTCTAACTCACCCATTGTTCTCGGAATTGTGCTAAAGTTTAAAAATGCTTTGGAACTCTCCCAGTGTTCTCAGAATTCTGCTGAAGTTTAAAAATACTTTGGAACCCTCCAATTGTTCTTGGAATTGTGTTGAAGTTTAAAAATGATTTGGAAATCTCCCATTGTTCTCGGAATTCTGTTGTAGTTTAAAAATGCTTTGGAACTCTCCCATTGTTCTCGGAATTCTACTGAAGTTTACAAATGTTTTGGAACCCTCCCATTGTTCTTGGAATGTTATTGTCTTTTTAAAAAAGTCTGTAGAACTTTCCCATTGTTTTCGGAATTCTGCTAAAGTTTAAAAATGCTTTAGAACTCTCCCATTGTTCTCGGAATATTATTGTAATTTTAAATAAGTCTGCAGAACTTTCCCATTGTTCTCGGAGTTCTACTGAAGTTTAAAAATGTTTTGGAACTCTCCCGTTGTTCTCGGTATTCTGGTGAAGTTTAAAAATGCTTTGGAACTCTCCCATTGTTCTCGGAATTCTTGTGAAATATAAGATTGCTTTGGAACTCTCCCATTGTTCTTGGAATATTATAGTTTTTTAAATAAGTCTGTAGAACTTTCCCATCGTTCTCGGAATTCTGCTAAAGTTTAAAAATGTGTTGGAACGCTCCCACTATTCTTGGTATACTGCTGAAGTTTTAAAATGCTTTGGAACTCTCCCATTTTTCTCAGGATTCTGCTGAAGTTTAAAAATGCTTTGGAGCTCCCCCATTCTTCTAGGAATTCTGCTGAAGTTAAAAAATGCTTTGGAACTCTCCCATTGTTCTCACAATTCTGCTGAAGTTTAAAATTGCTTTGGAACTCTCCCATTGTTCTCGCAATTCTGCTGAAGTTTAAAAATGCTTTGGAACTCTCCCATTGTTCTCGCAATTCTGCTGAAGTTTAAAAATGCTTTGGAACTCATCCCATTGTTCCGGGAATTCTGCTAAAGTTTAGAAATGCTTTGGAATGTTCCCATTGTTCTCGCAATTCTGCTGAAGTTTAAAAATCCTTTGGAACTCTCCCATTGTTCTCGCAATTCTGCTGTAGTTTAAAAATGCTTTGGAATTCTCCCATTATTCTCGGAATTCTTCTGAAGTTTAAAAATGCTTTGGAACTCTCCCATTGTTCTCGGAATTCTGCTGTAGCTTAAAAATGCTTTGGAACTCTCCCATTGTTCTCGGAATTGTTCTGAAGTTTAAAAATGCTTTGGAACTCTCCCATTGTTCTCGCAATTCTGCTGAAGTTTAAAAATGCTTTGGAACTCTCCCATTGTTCCCGGAATTCTGCTGAAGTTTAAAAATGTTTTGGAACTCTCCCTTTGTTCTTGGAATGTTATTGTTTTTTTAAATAAGTCTGTAGAACTTTCCCATTGTTCTCGGAATTCTGCTAAAGTTTAAAAATGCTTTGGAACTCTCCCATTGTTATCGGATTGTTATTTTATCTTTAAATAAGTCTGCAGAACTTTCCCATTGTTCTCGGAATTCTACTGAAGTTTAAAAAGGCTTTGGAACTCTCCCATTGTTGTCGGAATTCTGCTATAGTTTAAAAATGGATTGGAACTCTCCGATTGTTCTCGGAATTCTGCTGAAGATTAAAAATGCTTTGGAACTCTCCCATTGTTCTCGGAATTCTGCTGAAGTTTAAAAATGCTTTGGAACTCTCCCATTGTTCTCAGAATGTTATTTTTTTTTACGTAAGGCTGTAGAACTTTCCCGTTGTTCTCGGAATTGTGCTGAAGTTTAAAAATGCTTTGGAACTCTCCCATTGTTCTCGGAATTCTGCTGAAGTTTAAAAATGCTTTGGAACTCTCCCTTTGTTCTCGGAATTCTGCTGAAGTTTAAAAATGCTTTGGAAATCTTCCATTGTTCTCGGAATTCTGCTGAAGTTTAAAATTACTTTCTAACTCACCCATTGTTCAAGGAATTGTGCTGAAGTTTAAAAATGTTTTGCAACTCTCCCATTGTTCTCGGATTTCTGCTGAAGTTTAAAAATACTTGGAAACCTCCCATTGTTCTCAGAATTGTGTTGAAGTTTAAAAATGCTTTGGGACTCTCCCATTGTTCTCGGAATTCTCATGAAGTTTAGAAATGCTTTGGAACTCTCCCATTGTTCTCGGAATTCTGCTGAAGATTAAAAATGCTTTGGAACTCTCCCACTGTTCTCGGAATTCTGCTGAAGTTTACAAATGCTTTGGAACCTTCCCATTGCTCTTGGAATGTTATTGTTTTTTAAATAAGTCTGTAGAACTTTCCCATTTTTCTCGGAATTTTGCTAAAGTTTAAAAATGCTTTGGAAATCTCCCATTGTTCTCGGAATATTATTGTATTTTTAAATAAGCCTGCAGATCTTTCCCATTGTTCTCGGAATTCTACTGAAGTTTAAAAATGTTTTGGAATTCTCCCATTGTTCTCGGAATTCTACTGAAGATTAAAAATGCTTTGGAACTCTCCCTTTGTTCTCGTAATTCTGCTGAAGTTTAAAAATGCTTTGGAAATTTCCCATTGTTCTCGGAATGTTATTGTTTTTTTTAAGTAAGTCTGTAGAACTTTCTCATTATTCTCGGAATTCTGCTGAAGTTTAAAAAAGCTTTGGAACTCTCCCATTGTTCTCGGAATTCTGCTGAAGTTTAAAAATGCTTTGGAACTCTCCCATTGTTCTCGGAATTCTGTTAAAGTTTAGAAATGCTTTGGAACTCTCCCATTGTTCTCGGAATCTTATAGTTTTTATAAATAAGTCTATCTAACTTTCCCAATGTCCTCCGTATTTTGCTGAAGTTTAAAAATGCTTTGGAACTCTCCCATTGTTCTCGGAATTCTGCTGAAGTTTAAAAATACTTTCTAACTCACCCATTGTTCTCGGAATTGTGCTAAAGTTTAAAAATGCTTTGGAACTCTCCCAGTGTTCTCAGAATTCTGCTGAAGTTTAAAAATACTTTGGAACCCTCCAATTGTTCTTGGAATTGTGTTGAAGTTTAAAAATGATTTGGAAATCTCCCATTGTTCTCGGAATTCTGTTGTAGTTTAAAAATGCTTTGGAACTCTCCCATTGTTCTCGGAATTCTACTGAAGTTTACAAATGTTTTGGAACCCTCCCATTGTTCTTGGAATGTTATTGTCTTTTTAAAAAAGTCTGTAGAACTTTCCCATTGTTTTCGGAATTCTGCTAAAGTTTAAAAATGCTTTAGAACTCTCCCATTGTTCTCGGAATATTATTGTAATTTTAAATAAGTCTGCAGAACTTTCCCATTGTTCTCGGAGTTCTACTGAAGTTTAAAAATGTTTTGGAACTCTCCCGTTGTTCTCGGTATTCTGGTGAAGTTTAAAAATGCTTTGGAACTCTCCCATTGTTCTCGGAATTCTTGTGAAATATAAGATTGCTTTGGAACTCTCCCATTGTTCTTGGAATATTATAGTTTTTTAAATAAGTCTGTAGAACTTTCCCATCGTTCTCGGAATTCTGCTAAAGTTTAAAAATGTGTTGGAACGCTCCCACTATTCTTGGTATACTGCTGAAGTTTTAAAATGCTTTGGAACTCTCCCATTTTTCTCAGGATTCTGCTGAAGTTTAAAAATGCTTTGGAGCTCCCCCATTCTTCTAGGAATTCTGCTGAAGTTAAAAAATGCTTTGGAACTCTCCCATTGTTCTCACAATTCTGCTGAAGTTTAAAATTGCTTTGGAACTCTCCCATTGTTCTCGCAATTCTGCTGAAGTTTAAAAATGCTTTGGAACTCTCCCATTGTTCTCGCAATTCTGCTGAAGTTTAAAAATGCTTTGGAACTCATCCCATTGTTCCGGGAATTCTGCTAAAGTTTAGAAATGCTTTGGAATGTTCCCATTGTTCTCGCAATTCTGCTGAAGTTTAAAAATCCTTTGGAACTCTCCCATTGTTCTCGCAATTCTGCTGTAGTTTAAAAATGCTTTGGAATTCTCCCATTATTCTCGGAATTCTTCTGAAGTTTAAAAATGCTTTGGAACTCTCCCATTGTTCTCGGAATTCTGCTGTAGCTTAAAAATGCTTTGGAACTCTCCCATTGTTCTCGGAATTGTTCTGAAGTTTAAAAATGCTTTGGAACTCTCCCATTGTTCTCGCAATTCTGCTGAAGTTTAAAAATGCTTTGGAACTCTCCCATTGTTCCCGGAATTCTGCTGAAGTTTAAAAATGTTTTGGAACTCTCCCTTTGTTCTTGGAATGTTATTGTTTTTTTAAATAAGTCTGTAGAACTTTCCCATTGTTCTCGGAATTCTGCTAAAGTTTAAAAATGCTTTGGAACTCTCCCATTGTTATCGGATTGTTATTTTATCTTTAAATAAGTCTGCAGAACTTTCCCATTGTTCTCGGAATTCTACTGAAGTTTAAAAAGGCTTTGGAACTCTCCCATTGTTGTCGGAATTCTGCTATAGTTTAAAAATGGATTGGAACTCTCCGATTGTTCTCGGAATTCTGCTGAAGATTAAAAATGCTTTGGAACTCTCCCATTGTTCTCGGAATTCTGCTGAAGTTTAAAAATGCTTTGGAACTCTCCCATTGTTCTCAGAATGTTATTTTTTTTTACGTAAGTCTGTAGAACTTTCCCGTTGTTCTCGGAATTGTGCTGAAGTTTAAAAATGCTTTGGAACTCTCCCATTGTTCTCGGAATTCTGCTGAAGTTTAAAAATGCTTTGGAACTCTCCCTTTGTTCTCGGAATTCTGCTGAAGTTTAAAAATGCTTTGGAAATCTTCCATTGTTCTCGGAATTCTGCTGAAGTTTAAAATTACTTTCTAACTCACCCATTGTTCAAGGAATTGTGCTGAAGTTTAAAAATGTTTTGCAACTCTCCCATTGTTCTCGGATTTCTGCTGAAGTTTAAAAATACTTGGAAACCTCCCATTGTTCTCAGAATTGTGTTGAAGTTTAAAAATGCTTTGGGACTCTCCCATTGTTCTCGGAATTCTCATGAAGTTTAGAAATGCTTTGGAACTCTCCCATTGTTCTCGGAATTCTGCTGAAGATTAAAAATGCTTTGGAACTCTCCCACTGTTCTCGGAATTCTGCTGAAGTTTACAAATGCTTTGGAACCTTCCCATTGCTCTTGGAATGTTATTGTTTTTTAAATAAGTCTGTAGAACTTTCCCATTTTTCTCGGAATTTTGCTAAAGTTTAAAAATGCTTTGGAAATCTCCCATTGTTCTCGGAATATTATTGTATTTTTAAATAAGCCTGCAGATCTTTCCCATTGTTCTCGGAATTCTACTGAAGTTTAAAAATGTTTTGGAATTCTCCCATTGTTCTCGGAATTCTACTGAAGATTAAAAATGCTTTGGAACTCTCCCTTTGTTCTCGTAATTCTGCTGAAGTTTAAAAATGCTTTGGAAATTTCCCATTGTTCTCGGAATGTTATTGTTTTTTTTAAGTAAGTCTGTAGAACTTTCTCATTATTCTCGGAATTCTGCTGAAGTTTAAAAAAGCTTTGGAACTCTCCCATTGTTCTCGGAATTCTGCTGAAGTTTAAAAATGCTTTGGAACTCTCCCATTGTTCTCGGAATTCTGTTAAAGTTTAGAAATGCTTTGGAACTCTCCCATTGTTCTCGGAATCTTATAGTTTTTATAAATAAGTCTATCTAACTTTCCCAATGTCCTCCGTATTTTGCTGAAGTTTAAAAATGCTTTGGAACTCTCCCATTGTTCTCGGAATTCTGCTGAAGTTTAAAAATACTTTCTAACTCACCCATTGTTCTCGGAATTGTGCTAAAGTTTAAAAATGCTTTGGAACTCTCCCAGTGTTCTCAGAATTCTGCTGAAGTTTAAAAATACTTTGGAACCCTCCAATTGTTCTTGGAATTGTGTTGAAGTTTAAAAATGATTTGGAAATCTCCCATTGTTCTCGGAATTCTGTTGTAGTTTAAAAATGCTTTGGAACTCTCCCATTGTTCTCGGAATTCTACTGAAGTTTACAAATGTTTTGGAACCCTCCCATTGTTCTTGGAATGTTATTGTCTTTTTAAAAAAGTCTGTAGAACTTTCCCATTGTTTTCGGAATTCTGCTAAAGTTTAAAAATGCTTTAGAACTCTCCCATTGTTCTCGGAATGTTATTGTAATTTTAAATAAGTCTGCAGAACTTTCCCATTGTTCTCGGAGTTCTACTGAAGTTTAAAAATGTTTTGGAACTCTCCCGTTGTTCTCGGTATTCTGGTGAAGTTTAAAAATGCTTTGGAACTCTCCCATTGTTCTCGGAATTCTTGTGAAATATAAGATTGCTTTGGAACTCTCCCATTGTTCTTGGAATATTATAGTTTTTTAAATAAGTCTGTAGAACTTTCCCATCGTTCTCGGAATTCTGCTAAAGTTTAAAAATGTGTTGGAAGGCTCCCACTTTTCTTGGTATACTGCTGAAGTTTTAAAATGCTTTGGAACTCTCCCATTTTTCTCAGGATTCTGCTGAAGTTTAAAAATGCTTTGGAGCTCCCCCATTCTTCTAGGAATTCTGCTGAAGTTAAAAAATGCTTTGGAACTCTCCCATTGTTCTCACAATTCTGCTGAAGTTTAAAATTGCTTTGGAACTCTCCCATTGTTCTCGCAATTCTGCTGAAGTTTAAAAATGCTTTGGAACTCTCCCATTGTTCTCGCAATTCTGCTGAAGTTTAAAAATGCTTTGGAACTCATCCCATTGTTCCCGGAATTCTGCTAAAGTTTAGAAATGCTTTGGAATGTTCCCATTGTTCTCGCAATTCTGCTGAAGTTTAAAAATCCTTTGGAACTCTCCCATTGTTCTCGCAATTCTGCTGTAGTTTAAAAATGCTTTGGAATTCTCCCATTGTTCTCGGAATTCTTCTGAAGTTTAAAAATGCTTTGGAACTCTCCCATTGTTCTCGGAATTCTGCTGTAGCTTAAAAATGCTTTGGAACTCTCCCATTGTTCTCGGAATTGTTCTGAAGTTTAAAAATGCTTTGGAACTCTCCCATTGTTCTCGCAATTCTGCTGAAGTTTAAAAATGCATTGGAACTCTCCCATTGTTCCCGGAATTCTGCTGAAGTTTAAAAATGTTTTGGAACTCTCCCTTTGTTCTTGGAATGTTATTGTTTTTTTAAATAAGTCTGTAGAACTTTCCCATTGTTCTTGGAATTCTGCTAAAGTTTAAAAATGCTTTGGAACTCTCCCATTGTTATCGGATTGTTATTTTATCTTTAAATAAGTCTGCAGAACTTTCCCATTGTTCTCGGAATTCTACTGAAGTTTAAAAAGGCTTTGGAACTCTCCCATTGTTGTCGGAATTCTGCTATAGTTTAAAAATGGATTGGAACTCTCCGATTGTTCTCGGAATTCTGCTGAAGATTAAAAATGCTTTGGAACTCTCCCATTGTTCTCGGAATTCTGCTGAAGTTTAAAAATGCTTTGGAACTCTCCCATTGTTCTCAGAATGTTACTTTTTTTTACGTAAGTCTGTAGAACTTTCCCGTTGTTCTCGGAATTGTGCTGAAGTTTAAAAATGCTTTGGAACTCTCCCATTGTTCTCGGAATTCTGCTGAAGTTTAAAAATGCTTTGGAACTCTCCCTTTGTTCTCGGAATTCTGCTGAAGTTTAAAAATGCTTTGGAAATCTTCCATTGTTCTCGGAATTCTGCTGAAGTTTAAAATTACTTTCTAACTCACCCATTGTTCTCGGAATTGTGCTGAAGTTTAAAAATGTTTTGCAACTCTCCCATTGTTCTCGGATTTCTGCTGAAGTTTAAAAATACTTGGAAACCTCCCATTGTTCTCAGAATTGTGTTGAAGTTTAAAAATGCTTTGGGACTCTCCCATTGTTCTCGGAATTCTCATGAAGTTTAGAAATGCTTTGGAACTCTCCCATTGTTCTCGGAATTCTGCTGAAGATTAAAAATGCTTTGGAACTCTCCCACTGTTCTCGGAATTCTGCTGAAGTTTACAAATGCTTTGGAACCTTCCCATTGCTCTTGGAATGTTATTGTTTTTTAAATAAGTCTGTAGAACTTTCCCATTTTTCTCGGAATTTTGCTAAAGTTTAAAAATGCTTTGGAAATCTCCCATTGTTCTCGGAATATTATTGTATTTTTAAATAAGCCTGCAGATCTTTCCCATTGTTCTCGGAATTCTACTGAAGTTTAAAAATGTTTTGGAATTCTCCCATTGTTCTCGGAATTCTACTGAAGATTAAAAATGCTTTGGAACTCTCCCTTTGTTCTCGTAATTCTGCTGAAGTTTAAAAATGCTTTGGAAATTTCCCATTGTTCTCGGAATGTTATTGTTTTTTTAAGTAAGTCTGTAGAACTTTCTCATTATTCTCGGAATTCTGCTGAAGTTTAAAAAAGCTTTGGAACTCTCCCATTGTTCTCGGAATTCTGCTGAAGTTTAAAAATGCTTTGGAACTCTCCCATTGTTCTCGGAATTCTGTTAAAGTTTAGAAATGCTTTGGAACTCTCCCATTGTTCTCGGAATCTTATAGTTTTTATAAATAAGTCTATCTAACTTTCCCAATGTCCTCCGTATTTTGCTGAAGTTTAAAAATGCTTTGGAACTCTCCCATTGTTCTTGGAATTCTGCTGAAGTTTAAAAATACTTTCTAACTCACCCATTGTTCTCGGAATTGTGCTAAAGTTTAAAAATGCTTTGGAACTCTCCCAGTGTTCTCAGAATTCTGCTGAAGTTTAAAAGTACTTTGGAACCCTCCAATTGTTCTTGGAATTGTGTTGAAGTTTAAAAATGATTTGGAAATCTCCCATTGTTCTCGGAATTCTGTTGTAGTTTAAAAATGCTTTGGAACTCTCCCATTGTTCTCGGAATTCTACTGAAGTTTACAAATGTTTTGGAACCCTCCCATTGTTCTTGGAATGTTATTGTCTTTTTAAAAAAGTCTGTAGAACTTTCCCATTGTTTTCGGAATTCTGCTAAAGTTTAAAAATGCTTTAGAACTCTCCCATTGTTCTCGGAATGTTATTGTAATTTTAAATAAGTCTGCAGAACTTTCCCATTGTTCTCGGAGTTCTACTGAAGTTTAAAAATGTTTTGGAACTCTCCCGTTGTTCTCGGTATTCTGGTGAAGTTTAAAAATGCTTTGGAACTCTCCCATTGTTCTCGGAATTCTTGTGAAATATAAGATTGCTTTGGAACTCTCCCATTGTTCTTGGAATATTATAGTTTTTTAAATAAGTCTGTAGAACTTTCCCATCGTTCTCGGAATTCTGCTAAAGTTTAAAAATGTGTTGGAACGCTCCCACTATTCTTGGTATACTGCTGAAGTTTTAAAATGCTTAGGAACTCTCCCATTTTTCTCAGGATTCTGCTGAAGTTTAAAAATGCTTTGGAGCTCCCCCATTCTTCTAGGAATTCTGCTGAAGTTAAAAAATGCTTTGGAACTCTCCCATTGTTCTCACAATTCTGCTGAAGTTTAAAATTGCTTTGGAACTCTCCCATTGTTCTCGCAATTCTGCTGAAGTTTAAAAATGCTTTGGAACTCTCCCATTGTTCTCGCAATTCTGCTGAAGTTTAAAAATGCTTTGGAACTCATCCCATTGTTCCCGGAATTCTGCTAAAGTTTAGAAATGCTTTGGAATGTTCCCATTGTTCTCGCAATTCTGCTGAAGTTTAAAAATCCTTTGGAACTCTCCCATTGTTCTCGCAATTCTGCTGTAGTTTAAAAATGCTTTGGAATTCTCCCATTGTTCTCGGAATTCTTCTGAAGTTTAAAAATGCTTTGGAACTCTCCCATTGTTCTCGGAATTCTGCTGTAGCTTAAAAATGCTTTGGAACTCTCCCATTGTTCTCGGAATTGTTCTGAAGTTTAAAAATGCTTTGGAACTCTCCCATTGTTCTCGCAATTCTGCTGAAGTTTAAAAATGCTTTGGAACTCTCCCATTGTTCCCGGAATTCTGCTGAAGTTTAAAAATGTTTTGGAACTCTCCCTTTGTTCTTGGAATGTTATTGTTTTTTTAAATAAGTCTGTAGAACTTTCCCATTGTTCTCGGAATTCTGCTAAAGTTTAAAAATGCTTTGGAACTCTCCCATTGTTATCGGATTGTTATTTTATCTTTAAATAAGTCTGCAGAACTTTCCCATTGTTCTCGGAATTCTACTGAAGTTTAAAAAGGCTTTGGAACTCTCCCATTGTTGTCGGAATTCTGCTATAGTTTAAAAATGGATTGGAACTCTCCGATTGTTCTCGGAATTCTGCTGAAGATTAAAAATGCTTTGGAACTCTCCCATTGTTCTCGGAATTCTGCTGAAGTTTAAAAATGCTTTGGAACTCTCCCATTGTTCTCAGAATGTTACTTTTTTTTACGTAAGTCTGTAGAACTTTCCCGTTGTTCTCGGAATTGTGCTGAAGTTTAAAAATGCTTTGGAACTCTCCCATTGTTCTCGGAATTCTGCTGAAGTTTAAAAATGCTTTGGAACTCTCCCTTTGTTCTCGGAATTCTGCTGAAGTTTAAAAATGCTTTGGAAATCTTCCATTGTTCTCGGAATTCTGCTGAAGTTTAAAATTACTTTCTAACTCACCCATTGTTCTCGGAATTGTGCTGAAGTTTAAAAATGTTTTGCAACTCTCCCATTGTTCTCGGATTTCTGCTGAAGTTTAAAAATACTTGGAAACCTCCCATTGTTCTCAGAATTGTGTTGAAGTTTAAAAATGCTTTGGGACTCTCCCATTGTTCTCGGAATTCTCATGAAGTTTAGAAATGCTTTGGAACTCTCCCATTGTTCTCGGAATTCTGCTGAAGATTAAAAATGCTTTGGAACTCTCCCACTGTTCTCGGAATTCTGCTGAAGTTTACAAATGCTTTGGAACCTTCCCATTGCTCTTGGAATGTTATTGTTTTTTAAATAAGTCTGTAGAACTTTCCCATTTTTCTCGGAATTTTGCTAAAGTTTAAAAATGCTTTGGAAATCTCCCATTGTTCTCGGAATATTATTGTATTTTTAAATAAGCCTGCAGATCTTTCCCATTGTTCTCGGAATTCTACTGAAGTTTAAAAATGTTTTGGAACTCTCCCTTTGTTCTCGGAATTCTGCTGAAGTTTAAAAAAGCTTTGGAACTCTCCCATTGTTCTCGGAATTCTGCTGAAGTTTAAAAATGCTTTGGAACTCTCCCATTGTTCTCGGAATTCTGTTAAAGTTTAGAAATGCTTTGGAACTCTCCCATTGTTCTCGGAATCTTATAGTTTTTATAAATAAGTCTATCTAACTTTCCCAATGTCCTCCGTATTTTGCTGAAGTTTAAAAATGCTTTGGAACTCTCCCATTGTTCTCGGAATTCTGCTGAAGTTTAAAAATACTTTCTAACTCACCCATTGTTCTCGGAATTGTGCTAAAGTTTAAAAATGCTTTGGAACTCTCCCAGTGTTCTCAGAATTCTGCTGAAGTTTAAAAATACTTTGGAACCCTCCAATTGTTCTTGGAATTGTGTTGAAGTTTAAAAATGATTTGGAAATCTCCCATTGTTCTCGGAATTCTGTTGTAGTTTAAAAATGCTTTGGAACTCTCCCATTGTTCTCGGAATTCTACTGAAGTTTACAAATGTTTTGGAACCCTCCCATTGTTCTTGGAATGTTATTGTCTTTTTAAAAAAGTCTGTAGAACTTTCCCATTGTTTTCGGAATTCTGCTAAAGTTTAAAAATGCTTTAGAACTCTCCCATTGTTCTCGGAATGTTATTGTAATTTTAAATAAGTCTGCAGAACTTTCCCATTGTTCTCGGAGTTCTACTGAAGTTTAAAAATGTTTTGGAACTCTCCCGTTGTTCTCGGTATTCTGGTGAAGTTTAAAAATTCTTTGGAACTCTCCCATTGTTCTCGGAATTCTTGTGAAATATAAGATTGCTTTGGAACTCTCCCATTGTTCTTGGAATATTATAGTTTTTTAAATAAGTCTGTAGAACTTTCCCATCGTTCTCGGAATTCTGCTAAAGTTTAAAAATGTGTTGGAACGCTCCCACTATTCTTGGTATACTGCTGAAGTTTTAAAATGCTTAGGAACTCTCCCATTTTTCTCAGGATTCTGCTGAAGTTTAAAAATGCTTTGGAGCTCCCCCATTCTTCTAGGAATTCTGCTGAAGTTAAAAAATGCTTTGGAACTCTCCCATTGTTCTCACAATTCTGCTGAAGTTTAAAATTGCTTTGGAACTCTCCCATTGTTCTCGCAATTCTGCTGAAGTTTAAAAATGCTTTGGAACTCTCCCATTGTTCTCGCAATTCTGCTGAAGTTTAAAAATGCTTTGGAACTCATCCCATTGTTCCCGGAATTCTGCTAAAGTTTAGAAATGCTTTGGAATGTTCCCATTGTTCTCGCAATTCTGCTGAAGTTTAAAAATCCTTTGGAACTCTCCCATTGTTCTCGCAATTCTGCTGTAGTTTAAAAATGCTTTGGAATTCTCCCATTGTTCTCGGAATTCTTCTGAAGTTTAAAAATGCTTTGGAACTCTCCCATTGTTCTCGGAATTCTGCTGTAGCTTAAAAATGCTTTGGAACTCTCCCATTGTTCTCGGAATTGTTCTGAAGTTTAAAAATGCTTTGGAACTCTCCCATTGTTCTCGCAATTCTGCTGAAGTTTAAAAATGCTTTGTAACTCTCTCATTGTTCCCGGAATTCTGCTGAAGTTTAAAAATGTTTTGGAACTCTCCCTTTGTTCTTGGAATGTTATTGTTTTTTTAAATAAGTCTGTAGAACTTTCCCATTGTTCTCGGAATTCTGCTAAAGTTTAAAAATGCTTTGGAACTCTCCCATTGTTATCGGATTGTTATTTTATCTTTAAATAAGTCTGCAGAACTTTCCCATTGTTCTCGGAATTCTACTGAAGTTTAAAAAGGCTTTGGAACTCTCCCATTGTTGTCGGAATTCTGCTATAGTTTAAAAATGGATTGGAACTCTCCGATTGTTCTCGGAATTCTGCTGAAGATTAAAAATGCTTTGGAACTCTCCCATTGTTCTCGGAATTCTGCTGAAGTTTAAAAATGCTTTGGAACTCTCCCATTGTTCTCAGAATGTTATTTTTTTTTACGTAAGTCTGTAGAACTTTCCCGTTGTTCTCGGAATTGTGCTGAAGTTTAAAAATGCTTTGGAACTCTCCCATTGTTCTCGGAATTCTGCTGAAGTTTAAAAATGCTTTGGAACTCTCCCTTTGTTCTCGGAATTCTGCTGAAGTTTAAAAATGCTTTGGAAATCTTCCATTGTTCTCGGAATTCTGCTGAAGTTTAAAATTACTTTCTAACTCACCCATTGTTCTCGGAATTGTGCTGAAGTTTAAAAATGTTTTGCAACTCTCCCATTGTTCTCGGATTTCTGCTGAAGTTTAAAAATACTTGGAAACCTCCCATTGTTCTCAGAATTGTGTTGAAGTTTAAAAATGCTTTGGGACTCTCCCATTGTTCTCGGAATTCTCATGAAGTTTAGAAATGCTTTGGAACTCTCCCATTGTTCTCGGAATTCTGCTGAAGATTAAAAATGCTTTGGAACTCTCCCACTGTTCTCGGAATTCTGCTGAAGTTTACAAATGCTTTGGAACCTTCCCATTGCTCTTGGAATGTTATTGTTTTTTAAATAAGTCTGTAGAACTTTCCCATTTTTCTCGGAATTTTGCTAAAGTTTAAAAATGCTTTGGAAATCTCCCATTGTTCTCGGAATATTATTGTATTTTTAAATAAGCCTGCAGATCTTTCCCATTGTTCTCGGAATTCTACTGAAGTTTAAAAATGTTTTGGAATTCTCCCATTGTTCTCGGAATTCTACTGAAGATTAAAAATGCTTTGGAACTCTCCCTTTGTTCTCGTAATTCTGCTGAAGTTTAAAAATGCTTTGGAAATTTCCCATTGTTCTCGGAATGTTAATTTTTTTTAAGTAAGTCTGTAGAACTTTCTCATTATTCTCGGAATTCTGCTGAAGTTTAAAAAAGCTTTGGAACTCTCCCATTGTTCTCGGAATTCTGCTGAAGTTTAAAAATGCTTTGGAACTCTCCCATTGTTCTCGGAATTCTGTTAAAGTTTAGAAATGCTTTGGA
This sequence comes from Phyllobates terribilis, assembly GCF_046119375.1. Classification (NCBI taxonomy): domain Eukaryota; kingdom Metazoa; phylum Chordata; class Amphibia; order Anura; family Dendrobatidae; genus Phyllobates; species Phyllobates terribilis. The sequence continues at coordinate 118,421,209 of NW_027362762.1, read as the reverse complement.
ACTCTCCCATTGTTCTCGGAATCTTATAGTTTTTATAAATAAGTCTATCTAACTTTCCCAATGTCCTCCGTATTTTGCTGAAGTTTAAAAATGCTTTGGAACTCTCCCATTGTTCTCGGAATTCTGCTGAAGTTTAAAAATACTTTCTAACTCACCCATTGTTCTCGGAATTGTGCTAAAGTTTAAAAATGCTTTGGAACTCTCCCAGTGTTCTCAGAATTCTGCTGAAGTTTAAAAATACTTTGGAACCCTCCAATTGTTCTTGGAATTGTGTTGAAGTTTAAAAATGATTTGGAAATCTCCCATTGTTCTCGGAATTCTGTTGTAGCTTAAAAATGCTTTGGAACTCTCCCATTGTTCTCAGAATTCTACTGAAGTTTACAAATGTTTTGGAACCCTCCCATTGTTCTTGGAATGTTATTGTCTTTTTAAAAAAGTCTGTAGAACTTTCCCATTGTTTTCGGAATTCTGCTAAAGTTTAAAAATGCTTTAGAACTCTCCCATTGTTCTCGGAATGTTATTGTAATTTTAAATAAGTCTGCAGAACTTTCCCATTGTTCTCGGAGTTCTACTGAAGTTTAAAAATGTTTTGGAACTCTCCCGTTGTTCTCGGTAGTCTGGTGAAGTTTAAAAATGCTTTGGAACTCTCCCATTGTTCTCGGAATTCTTGTGAAATATAAGATTGCTTTGGAACTCTCCCATTGTTCTTGGAATATTATAGTTTTTTAAATAAGTCTGTAGAACTTTCCCATCGTTCTCGGAATTCTGCTAAAGTTTAAAAATGTGTTGGAACGCTCCCACTATTCTTGGTATACTGCTGAAGTTTTAAAATGCTTAGGAACTCTCCCATTTTTCTCAGGATTCTGCTGAAGTTTAAAAATGCTTTGGAGCTCCCCCATTCTTCTAGGAATTCTGCTGAAGTTAAAAAATGCTTTGGAACTCTCCCATTGTTCTCACAATTCTGCTGAAGTTTAAAATTGCTTTGGAACTCTCCCATTGTTCTCGCAATTCTGCTGAAGTTTAAAAATGCTTTGGAACTCTCCCATTGTTCTCGCAATTCTGCTGAAGTTTAAAAATGCTTTGGAACTCATCCCATTGTTCCCGGAATTCTGCTAAAGTTTAGAAATGCTTTGGAATGTTCCCATTGTTCTCGCAATTCTGCTGAAGTTTAAAAATCCTTTGGAACTCTCCCATTGTTCTCGCAATTCTGCTGTAGTTTAAAAATGCTTTGGAATTCTCCCATTGTTCTCGGAATTCTTCTGAAGTTTAAAAATGCTTTGGAACTCTCCCATTGTTCTCGGAATTCTGCTGTAGCTTAAAAATGCTTTGGAACTCTCCCATTGTTCTCGGAATTGTTCTGAAGTTTAAAAATGCTTTGGAACTCTCCCATTGTTCTCGCAATTCTGCTGAAGTTTAAAAATGCTTTGGAACTCTCTCATTGTTCCCGGAATTCTGCTGAAGTTTAAAAATGTTTTGGAACTCTCCCTTTGTTCTTGGAATGTTATTGTTTTTTTAAATAAGTCTGTAGAACTTTCCCATTGTTCTCGGAATTCTGCTAAAGTTTAAAAATGCTTTGGAACTCTCCCATTGTTATCGGATTGTTATTTTATCTTTAAATAAGTCTGCAGAACTTTCCCATTGTTCTCGGAATTCTACTGAAGTTTAAAAAGGCTTTGGAACTCTCCCATTGTTGTCGGAATTCTGCTATAGTTTAAAAATGGATTGGAACTCTCCGATTGTTCTCGGAATTCTGCTGAAGATTAAAAATGCTTTGGAACTCTCCCATTGTTCTCGGAATTCTGCTGAAGTTTAAAAATGCTTTGGAACTCTCCCATTGTTCTCAGAATGTTATTTTTTTTTACGTAAGTCTGTAGAACTTTCCCGTTGTTCTCGGAATTGTGCTGAAGTTTAAAAATGCTTTGGAACTCTCCCATTGTTCTCGGAATTCTGCTGAAGTTTAAAAATGCTTTGGAACTCTCCCTTTGTTCTCGGAATTCTGCTGAAGTTTAAAAATGCTTTGGAAATCTTCCATTGTTCTCGGAATTCTGCTGAAGTTTAAAATTACTTTCTAACTCACCCATTGTTCTCGGAATTGTGCTGAAGTTTAAAAATGTTTTGCAACTCTCCCATTGTTCTCGGATTTCTGCTGAAGTTTAAAAATACTTGGAAACCTCCCATTGTTCTCAGAATTGTGTTGAAGTTTAAAAATGCTTTGGGACTCTCCCATTGTTCTCGGAATTCTCATGAAGTTTAGAAATGCTTTGGAACTCTCCCATTGTTCTCGGAATTCTGCTGAAGATTAAAAATGCTTTGGAACTCTCCCACTGTTCTCGGAATTCTGCTGAAGTTTACAAATGCTTTGGAACCTTCCCATTGCTCTTGGAATGTTATTGTTTTTTAAATAAGTCTGTAGAACTTTCCCATTTTTCTCGGAATTTTGCTAAAGTTTAAAAATGCTTTGGAAATCTCCCATTGTTCTCGGAATATTATTGTATTTTTAAATAAGCCTGCAGATCTTTCCCATTGTTCTCGGAATTCTACTGAAGTTTAAAAATGTTTTGGAATTCTCCCATTGTTCTCGGAATTCTACTGAAGATTAAAAATGCTTTGGAACTCTCCCTTTGTTCTCGTAATTCTGCTGAAGTTTAAAAATGCTTTGGAAATTTCCCATTGTTCTCGGAATGTTAATTTTTTTTAAGTAAGTCTGTAGAACTTTCTCATTATTCTCGGAATTCTGCTGAAGTTTAAAAAAGCTTTGGAACTCTCCCATTGTTCTCGGAATTCTGCTGAAGTTTAAAAATGCTTTGGAACTCTCCCATTGTTCTCGGAATTCTGTTAAAGTTTAGAAATGCTTTGGAACTCTCCCATTGTTCTCGGAATCTTATAGTTTTTATAAATAAGTCTATCTAACTTTCCCAATGTCCTCCGTATTTTGCTGAAGTTTAAAAATGCTTTGGAACTCTCCCATTGTTCTCGGAATTCTGCTGAAGTTTAAAAATACTTTCTAACTCACCCATTGTTCTCGGAATTGTGCTAAAGTTTAAAAATGCTTTGGAACTCTCCCAGTGTTCTCAGAATTCTGCTGAAGTTTAAAAATACTTTGGAACCCTCCAATTGTTCTTGGAATTGTGTTGAAGTTTAAAAATGATTTGGAAATCTCCCATTGTTCTCGGAATTCTGTTGTAGCTTAAAAATGCTTTGGAACTCTCCCATTGTTCTCAGAATTCTACTGAAGTTTACAAATGTTTTGGAACCCTCCCATTGTTCTTGGAATGTTATTGTCTTTTTAAAAAAGTCTGTAGAACTTTCCCATTGTTTTCGGAATTCTGCTAAAGTTTAAAAATGCTTTAGAACTCTCCCATTGTTCTCGGAATGTTATTGTAATTTTAAATAAGTCTGCAGAACTTTCCCATTGTTCTCGGAGTTCTACTGAAGTTTAAAAATGTTTTGGAACTCTCCCGTTGTTCTCGGTAGTCTGGTGAAGTTTAAAAATGCTTTGGAACTCTCCCATTGTTCTCGGAATTCTTGTGAAATATAAGATTGCTTTGGAACTCTCCCATTGTTCTTGGAATATTATAGTTTTTTAAATAAGTCTGTAGAACTTTCCCATCGTTCTCGGAATTCTGCTAAAGTTTAAAAATGTGTTGGAACGCTCCCACTATTCTTGGTATACTGCTGAAGTTTTAAAATGCTTTGGAACTCTCCCATTTTTCTCAGGATTCTGCTGAAGTTTAAAAATGCTTTGGAGCTCCCCCATTCTTCTAGGAATTCTGCTGAAGTTAAAAAATGCTTTGGAACTCTCCCATTGTTCTCACAATTCTGCTGAAGTTTAAAATTGCTTTGGAACTCTCCCATTGTTCTCGCAATTCTGCTGAAGTTTAAAAATGCTTTGGAACTCTCCCATTGTTCTCGCAATTCTGCTGAAGTTTAAAAATGCTTTGGAACTCATCCCATTGTTCCCGGAATTCTGCTAAAGTTTAGAAATGCTTTGGAATGTTCCCATTGTTCTCGCAATTCTGCTGAAGTTTAAAAATCCTTTGGAACTCTCCCATTGTTCTCGCAATTCTGCTGTAGTTTAAAAATGCTTTGGAATTCTCCCATTGTTCTCGGAATTCTTCTGAAGTTTAAAAATGCTTTGGAACTCTCCCATTGTTCTTGGATTTCTGCTGTAGCTTAAAAATGCTTTGGAACTCTCCCATTGTTCTCGGAATTGTTCTGAAGTTTAAAAATGCTTTGGAACTCTCCCATTGTTCTCGCAATTCTGCTGAAGTTTAAAAATGCTTTGGAACTCTCCCATTGTTCCTGGAATTCTGCTGAAGTTTAAAAATGTTTTGGAACTCTCCCTTTGTTCTTGGAATGTTATTGTTTTTTTAAATAAGTCTGTAGAACTTTCCCATTGTTCTCGGAATTCTGCTAAAGTTTAAAAATGCTTTGGAACTCTCCCATTGTTATCGGATTGTTATTTTATCTTTAAATAAGTCTGCAGAACTTTCCCATTGTTCTCGGAATTCTACTGAAGTTTAAAAAGGCTTTGGAACTCTCCCATTGTTGTCGGAATTCTGCTATAGTTTAAAACTGGATTGGAACTCTCCGATTGTTCTCGGAATTCTGCTGAAGATTAAAAATGCTTTGGAACTCTCCCATTGTTCTCGGAATTCTGCTGAAGTTTAAAAATGCTTTGGAACTCTCCCATTGTTCTCAGAATGTTATTTTTTTTTACGTAAGTCTGTAGAACTTTCCCGTTGTTCTCGGAATTGTGCTGAAGTTTAAAAATGCTTTGGAACTCTCCCATTGTTCTTGGAATTCTGCTGAAGTTTAAAAATGCTTTGGAACTCTCCCTTTGTTCTCGGAATTCTGCTGAAGTTTAAAAATGCTTTGGAAATCTCCCATTGTTCTCGGAATTCTGCTGAAGTTTAAAATTACTTTCTAACTCACCCATTGTTCTCGGAATTGTGCTGAAGTTTAAAAATGTTTTGCAACTCTCCCATTGTTCTCGGAATTCTGCTGAAGTTTAAAAATACTTGGAAACCTCCCATTGTTCTCGGAATTGTGTTGAAGTTTAAAAATGCTTGGGGACTCTCCCATTGTTCTCGGAATTCTCATGAAGTTTAGAAATGCTTTGGAACTCTCCCATTGTTCTCGGAATTCTGCTGAAGATTAAAAATGCTTTGGAACTCTCCCACTGTTCTCGGAATTCTGCTGAAGTTTACAAATGTTTTGGAACCTTCCCATTGCTCTTGGAATGTTATTGTTTTTTAAATAAGTCTGTAGAACTTTCCCATTTTTCTCGGAATTTTGCTAAAGTTTAAAAATGCTTTGGAACTCTCCCATTGTTCTCGGAATATTATTGTATTTTTAAATAAGCCTGCAGATCTTTCCCATTGTTCTCGGAATTCTACTGAAGTTTAAAAATGTTTTGGAATTCTCCCATTGTTCTCGGAATTCTACTGAAGATTAAAAATGCTTTGGAACTCTCCCTTTGTTCTCGTAATTCTGCTGAAGTTTAAAAATGCTTTGGAAATTTCCCATTGTTCTCGGAATGTTATTGTTTTTTTAAGTAAGTCTGTAGAACTTTCTCATTATTCTCGGAATTCTGATGAAGTTTAAAAAAGCTTTGGAACTCTCCCATTGTTCTCGGAATTCTGCTGAAGTTTAAAAATGCTTTGGAACTCTCCCATTGTTCTCGGAATTCTGTTAAAGTTTAGAAATGCTTTGGAACTCTCCCATTGTTCTCGGAATCTTATAGTTTTTATAAATAAGTCTATCTAACTTTCCCAATGTCCTCCGTATTTTGCTGAAGTTTAAAAATGCTTTGGAACTCTCCCATTGTTCTCGGAATTCTGCTGAAGTCTAAAAATACTTTCTAACTCACCCATTGTTCTCGGAATTGTGCTAAAGTTTAAAAATGCTTTGGAACTCTCCCAGTGTTCTCAGAATTCTGCTGAAGTTTAAAAATACTTTGGAACCCTCCAATTGTTCTTGGAATTGTGTTGAAGTTTAAAAATGATTTGGAAATCTCCCATTGTTCTCGGAATTCTGTTGTAGTTTAAAAATGCTTTGGAACTCTCCCATTGTTCTCGGAATTCTACTGAAGTTTACAAATGTTTTGGAACCCTCGAATTGTTCTTGGAATGTTATTGTCTTTTTAAAAAAGTCTGTAGAACTTTCCCATTGTTTTCGGAATTCTGCTAAAGTTTAAAAATGCTTTAGAACTCTCCCATTGTTCTCGGAATGTTATTATAATTTTAAATAAGTCTGCAGAACTTTCCCATTGTTCTCGGAGTTCTACTGAAGTTTAAAAATGTTTTGGAACTCTCCCGTTGTTCTCGGTATTCTGGTGAAGTTTAAAAATTCTTTGGAACTCTCCCATTGTTCTCGGAATTCTTGTGAAATATAAGATTGCTTTGGAACTCTCCCATTGTTCTTGGAATATTATAGTTTTTTAAATAAGTCTGTAGAACTTTCCCATCGTTCTCGGAATTCTGCTAAAGTTTAAAAATGTGTTGGAACGCTCCCACTATTCTTGGTATACTGCTGAAGTTTTAAAATGCTTTGGAACTCTCCCATTTTTCTCAGGATTCTGCTGAAGTTTAAAAATGCTTTGGAGCTCCCCCATTCTTCTAGGAATTCTGCTGAAGTTACAAAATGCTTTCTAACTCTCCCATTGTTCTCACAATTCTGCTGAAGTTTAAAATTGCTTTGGAACTCTCCCATTGTTCTCGCAATTCTGCTGAAGTTTAAAAATGCTTTGGAACTCTCCCATTGTTCTCGCAATTCTGCTGAAGTTTAAAAATGCTTTGGAACTCATCCCATTGTTCCCGGAATTCTGCTAAAGTTTAGAAATGCTTTGGAATGTTCCCATTGTTCTCGCAATTCTGCTGAAGTTTAAAAATCCTTTGGAACTCTCCCATTGTTCTCGCAATTCTGCTGTAGTTTAAAAATGCTTTGGAATTCTCCCATTGTTCTCGGAATTCTTCTGAAGTTTAAAAATGCTTTGGAACTCTCCCATTGTTCTCGGAATTCTGCTGTAGCTTAAAAATGCTTTGGAACTCTCCCATTGTTCTCGGAATTGTTCTGAAGTTTAAAAATGCTTTGGAACTCTCCCATTGTTCTCGCAATTCTGCTGAAGTTTAAAAATGCTTTGGAACTCTCCCATTGTTCCCGGAATTCTGCTGAAGTTTAAAAATGTTTTGGAACTCTCCCTTTGTTCTTGGAATGTTATTGTTTTTTTAAATAAGTCTGTAGAACTTTCCCATTGTTCTCGGAATTCTGCTAAAGTTTAAAAATGCTTTGGAACTCTCCCATTGTTATCGGATTGTTATTTTATCTTTAAATAAGTCTGCAGAACTTTCCCATTGTTCTCGGAATTCTACTGAAGTTTGAAAAGGCTTTGGAACTCTCCCATTGTTGTCGGAATTCTGCTATAGTTTAAAAATGGATTGGAACTCTCCGATTGTTCTCGGAATTCTGCTGAAGATTAAAAATGCTTTGGAACTCTCCCATTGTTCTCGGAATTCTGCTGAAGTTTAAAAATGCTTTGGAACTCTCCCATTGTTCTCAGAATGTTATTTTTTTTTACGTAAGTCTGTAGAACTTTCCCGTTGTTCTCGGAATTGTGCTGAAGTTTAAAAATGCTTTGGAACTCTCCCATTGTTCTCGGAATTCTGCTGAAGTTTAAAAATGCTTTGGAACTCTCCCTTTGTTCTCGGAATTCTGCTGAAGTTTAAAAATGCTTTGGAAATCTTCCATTGTTCTCGGAATTCTGCTGAAGTTTAAAATTACTTTCTAACTCACCCATTGTTCTCGGAATTGTGCTGAAGTTTAAAAATGTTTTGCAACTCTCCCATTGTTCTCGGATTTCTGCTGAAGTTTAAAAATACTTGGAAACCTCCCATTGTTCTCAGAATTGTGTTGAAGTTTAAAAATGCTTTGGGACTCTCCCATTGTTCTCGGAATTCTCATGAAGTTTAGAAATGCATTGGAACTCTCCCATTGTTCTCGGAATTCTGCTGAAGATTAAAAATGCTTTGGAACTCTCCCACTGTTCTCGGAATTCTGCTGAAGTTTACAAATGCTTTGGAACCTTCCCATTGCTCTTGGAATGTTATTGTTTTTTAAATAAGTCTGTAGAACTTTCCCATTTTTCTCGGAATTTTGCTAAAGTTTAAAAATGCTTTGGAAATCTCCCATTGTTCTCGGAATATTATTGTATTTTTAAATAAGCCTGCAGATCTTTCCCATTGTTCTCGGAATTCTACTGAAGTTTAAAAATGTTTTGGAATTCTCCCATTGTTCTCGGAATTCTACTGAAGATTAAAAATGCTTTGGAACTCTCCCTTTGTTCTCGTAATTCTGCTGAAGTTTAAAAATGCTTTGGAAATTTCCCATTGTTCTCGGAATGTTAATGTTTTTTTAAGTAAGTCTGTAGAACTTTCTCATTATTCTCGGAATTCTGCTGAAGTTTAAAAAAGCTTTGGAACTCTCCCATTGTTCTCGGAATTCTGCTGAAGTTTAAAAATGCTTTGGAACTCTCCCATTGTTCTCGGAATTCTGTTAAAGTTTAGAAATGCTTTGGAACTCTCCCATTGTTCTCGGAATCTTATAGTTTTTATAAATAAGTCTATCTAACTTTCCCAATGTCCTCCGTATTTTGCTGAAGTTTAAAAATGCTTTGGAACTCTCCCATTGTTCTCGGAATTCTGCTGAAGTTTAAAAATACTTTCTAACTCACCCATTGTTCTCGGAATTGTGCTAAAGTTTAAAAATGCTTTGGAACTCTCCCAGTGTTCTCAGAATTCTGCTGAAGTTTAAAAATACTTTGGAACCCTCCAATTGTTCTTGGAATTGTGTTGAAGTTTAAAAATGATTTGGAAATCTCCCATTGTTCTCGGAATTCTGTTGTAGCTTAAAAATGCTTTGGAACTCTCCCATTGTTCTCAGAATTCTACTGAAGTTTACAAATGTTTTGGAACCCTCCCATTGTTCTTGGAATGTTATTGTCTTTTTAAAAAAGTCTGTAGAACTTTCCCATTGTTTTCGGAATTCTGCTAAAGTTTAAAAATGCTTTAGAACTCTCCCATTGTTCTCGGAATGTTATTGTAATTTTAAATAAGTCTGCAGAACTTTCCCATTGTTCTCGGAGTTCTACTGAAGTTTAAAAATGTTTTGGAACTCTCCCGTTGTTCTCGGTAGTCTGGTGAAGTTTAAAAATGCTTTGGAACTCTCCCATTGTTCTCGGAATTCTTGTGAAATATAAGATTGCTTTGGAACTCTCCCATTGTTCTTGGAATATTATAGTTTTTTAAATAAGTCTGTAGAACTTTCCCATCGTTCTCGGAATTCTGCTAAAGTTTAAAAATGTGTTGGAACGCTCCCACTATTCTTGGTATACTGCTGAAGTTTTAAAATGCTTTGGAACTCTCCCATTTTTCTCAGGATTCTGCTGAAGTTTAAAAATGCTTTGGAGCTCCCCCATTCTTCTAGGAATTCTGCTGAAGTTAAAAAATGCTTTGGAACTCTCCCATTGTTCTCACAATTCTGCTGAAGTTTAAAATTGCTTTGGAACTCTCCCATTGTTCTCGCAATTCTGCTGAAGTTTAAAAATGCTTTGGAACTCATCCCATTGTTCCCGGAATTCTGCTAAAGTTTAGAAATGCTTTGGAATGTTCCCATTGTTCTCGCAATTCTGCTGAAGTTTAAAAATCCTTTGGAACTCTCCCATTGTTCTCGCAATTCTGCTGTAGTTTAAAAATGCTTTGGAATTCTCCCATTGTTCTCGGAATTCTTCTGAAGTTTAAAAATGCTTTGGAACTCTCCCATTGTTCTTGGAATTCTGCTGTAGCTTAAAAATGCTTTGGAACTCTCCCATTGTTCTCGGAATTGTTCTGAAGTTTAAAAATGCTTTGGAACTCTCCCATTGTTCTCGCAATTCTGCTGAAGTTTAAAAATGCTTTGGAACTCTCCCATTGTTCCTGGAATTCTGCTGAAGTTTAAAAATGTTTTGGAACTCTCCCTTTGTTCTTGGAATGTTATTGTTTTTTTAAATAAGTCTGTAGAACTTTCCCATTGTTCTCGGAATTCTGCTAAAGTTTAAAAATGCTTTGGAACTCTCCCATTGTTATCGGATTGTTATTTTATCTTTAAATAAGTCTGCAGAACTTTCCCATTGTTCTCGGAATTCTACTGAAGTTTAAAAAGGCTTTGGAACTCTCCCATTGTTGTCGGAATTCTGCTATAGTTTAAAAATGGATTGGAACTCTCCGATTGTTCTCGGAATTCTGCTGAAGATTAAAAATGCTTTGGAACTCTCACATTGTTCTTGGAATTCTGCTGAAGTTTAAAAATGCTTTGGAACTCTCCCATTGTTCTCAGAATGTTATTTTTTTTTACGTAAGTCTGTAGAACTTTCCCGTTGTTCTCGGAATTGTGCTGAAGTTTAAAAATGCTTTGGAACTCTCCCATTGTTCTTGGAATTCTGCTGAAGTTTAAAAATGCTTTGGAACTCTCCCTTTGTTCTCGGAATTCTGCTGAAGTTTAAAAATGCTTTGGAAATCTCCCATTGTTCTCGGAATTCTGCTGAAGTTTAAAATTACTTTCTAACTCACCCATTGTTCTCGGAATTGTGCTGAAGTTTAAAAATGTTTTGCAACTCTCCCATTGTTCTCGGAATTCTGCTGAAGTTTAAAAATACTTGGAAACCTCCCATTGTTCTCGGAATTGTGTTGAAGTTTAAAAATGCTTGGGGACTCTCCCATTGTTCTCGGAATTCTCATGAAGTTTAGAAATGCTTTGGAACTCTCCCATTGTTCTCGGAATTCTGCTGAAGATTAAAAATGCTTTGGAACTCTCCCACTGTTCTCGGAATTCTGCTGAAGTTTACAAATGTTTTGGAACCTTCCCATTGCTCTTGGAATGTTATTGTTTTTTAAATAAGTCTGTAGAACTTTCCCATTTTTCTCGGAATTTTGCTAAAGTTTAAAAATGCTTTGGAACTCTCCCATTGTTCTCGGAATATTATTGTATTTTTAAATAAGCCTGCAGATCTTTCCCATTGTTCTCGGAATTCTACTGAAGTTTAAAAATGTTTTGGAATTCTCCCATTGTTCTCGGAATTCTACTGAAGATTAAAAATGCTTTGGAACTCTCCCTTTGTTCTCGTAATTCTGCTGAAGTTTAAAAATGCTTTGGAAATTTCCCATTGTTCTCGGAATGTTATTGTTTTTTTAAGTAAGTCTGTAGAACTTTCTCATTATTCTCGGAATTCTGCTGAAGTTTAAAAAAGCTTTGGAACTCTCCCATTGTTCTCGGAATTCTGCTGAAGTTTAAAAATGCTTTGGAACTCTCCCATTGTTCTCGGAATTCTGTTAAAGTTTAGAAATGCTTTGGAACTCTCCCATTGTTCTCGGAATCTTATAGTTTTTATAAATAAGTCTATCTAACTTTCCCAATGTCCTCCGTATTTTGCTGAAGTTTAAAAATGCTTTGGAACTCTCCCATTGTTCTCGGAATTCTGCTGAAGTCTAAAAATACTTTCTAACTCACCCATTGTTCTCGGAATTGTGCTAAAGTTTAAAAATGCTTTGGAACTCTCCCAGTGTTCTCAGAATTCTGCTGAAGTTTAAAAATACTTTGGAACCCTCCAATTGTTCTTGGAATTGTGTTGAAGTTTAAAAATGATTTGGAAATCTCCCATTGTTCTCGGAATTCTGTTGTAGTTTAAAAATGCTTTGGAACTCTCCCATTGTTCTCGGAATTCTACTGAAGTTTACAAATGTTTTGGAACCCTCCCATTGTTCTTGGAATGTTATTGTCTTTTTAAAAAAGTCTGTAGAACTTTCCCATTGTTTTCGGAATTCTGCTAAAGTTTAAAAATGCTTTAGAACTCTCCCATTGTTCTCGGAATGTTATTGTAATTTTAAATAAGTCTGCAGAACTTTCCCATTGTTCTCGGAGTTCTACTGAAGTTTAAAAATGTTTTGGAACTCTCCCGTTGTTCTCGGTATTCTGGTGAAGTTTAAAAATGCTTTGGAACTCTCCCATTGTTCTCGGAATTCTTGTGAAATATAAGATTGCTTTGGAACTCTCCCATTGTTCTTGGAATATTATAGTTTTTTAAATAAGTCTGTAGAACTTTCCCATCGTTCTTGGAATTCTGCTAAAGTTTAAAAATGTGTTGGAACGCTCCCACTATTCTTGGTATACTGCTGAAGTTTTAAAATGCTTTGGAACTCTCCCATTTTTCTTAGGATTCTGCTGAAGTTTAAAAATGCTTTGGAGCTCCCCCATTCTTCTAGGAATTCTGCTGAAGTTAAAAAATGCTTTGGAACTCTCCCATTGTTCTCACAATTCTGCTGAAGTTTAAAATTGCTTTGGAACTCTCCCATTGTTCTCGCAATTCTGCTGAAGTTTAAAAATGCTTTGGAACTCTCCCATTGTTCTCGCAATTCTGCTGAAGTTTAAAAATGCTTTGGAACTCATCCCATTGTTCCCGGAATTCTGCTAAAGTTTAGAAATGCTTTGGAATGTTCCCATTGTTCTCGCAATTCTGCTGAAGTTTAAAAATCCTTTGGAACTCTCCCATTGTTCTCGCAATTCTGCTGTAGTTTAAAAATGCTTTGGAATTCTCCCATTGTTCTCGGAATTCTTCTGAAGTTTAAAAATGCTTTGGAACTCTCCCATTGTTCTCGGAATTCTGCTGTAGCTTAAAAATGCTTTGGAACTCTCCCATTGTTCTCGGAATTGTTCTGAAGTTTAAAAATGCTTTGGAACTCTCCCATTGTTCTCGCAATTCTGCTGAAGTTTAAAAATGCTTTGGAACTCTCCCATTGTTCCCGGAATTCTGCTGAAGTTTAAAAATGTTTTGGAACTCTCCCTTTGTTCTTGGAATGTTATTGTTTTTTTAAATAAGTCTGTAGAACTTTCCCATTGTTCTCGGAATTCTGCTAAAGTTTAAAAATGCTTTGGAACTCTCCCATTGTTATCGGATTGTTATTTTATCTTTAAATAAGTCTGCAGAACTTTCCCATTGTTCTCGGAATTCTACTGAAGTTTAAAAAGGCTTTGGAACTCTCCCATTGTTGTCGGAATTCTGCTATAGTTTAAAAATGGATTGGAACTCTCCGATTGTTCTCGGAATTCTGCTGAAGATTAAAAATGCTTTGGAACTCTCCCATTGTTCTCGGAATTCTGCTGAAGTTTAAAAATGCTTTGGAACTCTCCCATTGTTCTCAGAATGTTATTTTTTTTTACGTAAGTCTGTAGAACTTTCCCGTTGTTCTCGGAATTGTGCTGAAGTTTAAAAATGCTTTGGAACTCTCCCATTGTTCTCGGAATTCTGCTGAAGTTTAAAAATGCTTTGGAACTCTCCCTTTGTTCTCGGAATTCTGCTGAAGTTTAAAAATGCTTTGGAAATCTTCCATTGTTCTCGGAATTCTGCTGAAGTTTAAAATTACTTTCTAACTCACCCATTGTTCTCGGAATTGTGCTGAAGTTTAAAAATGTTTTGCAACTCTCCCATTGTTCTCGGATTTCTGCTGAAGTTTAAAAATACTTGGAAACCTCCCATTGTTCTCAGAATTGTGTTGAAGTTTAAAAATGCTTTGGGACTCTCCCATTGTTCTCGGAATTCTCATGAAGTTTAGAAATGCTTTGGAACTCTCCCATTGTTCTCGGAATTCTGCTGAAGATTAAAAATGCTTTGGAACTCTCCCACTGTTCTCGGAATTCTGCTGAAGTTTACAAATGCTTTGGAACCTTCCCATTGCTCTTGGAATGTTATTGTTTTTTAAATAAGTCTGTAGAACTTTCCCATTTTTCTCGGAATTTTGCTAAAGTTTAAAAATGCTTTGGAAATCTCCCATTGTTCTCGGAATATTATTGTATTTTTAAATAAGCCTGCAGATCTTTCCCATTGTTCTCGGAATTCTACTGAAGTTTAAAAATGTTTTGGAATTCTCCCATTGTTCTCGGAATTCTACTGAAGATTAAAAATGCTTTGGAACTCTCCCTTTGTTCTCGTAATTCTGCTGAAGTTTAAAAATGCTTTGGAAATTTCCCATTGTTCTCGGAATGTTAATGTTTTTTTAAGTAAGTCTGTAGAACTTTCTCATTATTCTCGGAATTCTGCTGAAGTTTAAAAAAGCTTTGGAACTCTCCCATTGTTCTCGGAATTCTGCTGAAGTTTAAAAATGCTTTGGAACTCTCCCATTGTTCTCGGAATTCTGTTAAAGTTTAGAAATGCTTTGGAACTCTCCCATTGTTCTCGGAATGTTATTGTAATTTTAAATAAGTCTGCAGAACTTTCCCATTGTTCTCGGAGTTCTACTGAAGTTTAAAAATGTTTTGGAACTCTCCCGTTGTTCTCGGTAGTCTGGTGAAGTTTAAAAATGCTTTGGAACTCTCCCATTGTTCTCGGAATTCTTGTGAAATATAAGATTGCTTTGGAACTCTCCCATTGTTCTTGGAATATTATAGTTTTTTAAATAAGTCTGTAGAACTTTCCCATCGTTCTCGGAATTCTGCTAAAGTTTAAAAATGTGTTGGAACGCTCCCACTATTCTTGGTATACTGCTGAAGTTTTAAAATGCTTTGGAACTCTCCCATTTTTCTCAGGATTCTGCTGAAGTTTAAAAATGCTTTGGAGCTCCCCCATTCTTCTAGGAATTCTGCTGAAGTTAAAAAATGCTTTGGAACTCTCCCATTGTTCTCACAATTCTGCTGAAGTTTAAAATTGCTTTGGAACTCTCCCATTGTTCTCGCAATTCTGCTGAAGTTTAAAAATGCTTTGGAACTCTCCCATTGTTCTCGCAATTCTGCTGAAGTTTAAAAATGCTTTGGAACTCATCCCATTGTTCCCGGAATTCTGCTAAAGTTTAGAAATGCTTTGGAATGTTCCCATTGTTCTCGCAATTCTGCTGAAGTTTAAAAATCCTTTGGAACTCTCCCATTGTTCTCGCAATTCTGCTGTAGTTTAAAAATGCTTTGGAATTCTCCCATTGTTCTCGGAATTCTTCTGAAGTTTAAAAATGCTTTGGAACTCTCCCATTGTTCTTGGAATTCTGCTGTAGCTTAAAAATGCTTTGGAACTCTCCCATTGTTCTCGGAATTGTTCTGAAGTTTAAAAATGCTTTGGAACTCTCCCATTGTTCTCGCAATTCTGCTGAAGTTTAAAAATGCTTTGGAACTCTCCCATTGTTCCTGGAATTCTGCTGAAGTTTAAAAATGTTTTGGAACTCTCCCTTTGTTCTTGGAATGTTATTGTTTTTTTAAATAAGTCTGTAGAACTTTCCCATTGTTCTCGGAATTCTGCTAAAGTTTAAAAATGCTTTGGAACTCTCCCATTGTTATCGGATTGTTATTTTATCTTTAAATAAGTCTGCAGAACTTTCCCATTGTTCTCGGAATTCTACTGAAGTTTAAAAAGGCTTTGGAACTCTCCCATTGTTGTCGGAATTCTGCTATAGTTTAAAAATGGATTGGAACTCTCCGATTGTTCTCGGAATTCTGCTGAAGATTAAAAATGCTTTGGAACTCTCCCATTGTTCTTGGAATTCTGCTGAAGTTTAAAAATGCTTTGGAACTCTCCCATTGTTCTCAGAATGTTATTTTTTTTTACGTAAGTCTGTAGAACTTTCCCGTTGTTCTCGGAATTGTGCTGAAGTTTAAAAATGCTTTGGAACTCTCCCATTGTTCTTGGAATTCTGCTGAAGTTTAAAAATGCTTTGGAACTCTCCCTTTGTTCTCGGAATTCTGCTGAAGTTTAAAAATGCTTTGGAAATCTCCCATTGTTCTCGGAATTCTGCTGAAGTTTAAAATTACTTTCTAACTCACCCATTGTTCTCGGAATTGTGCTGAAGTTTAAAAATGTTTTGCAACTCTCCCACTGTTCTCGGAATTCTGCTGAAGTTTAAAAATACTTGGAAACCTCCCATTGTTCTCGGAATTGTGTTGAAGTTTAAAAATGCTTGGGGACTCTCCCATTGTTCTCGGAATTCTCATGAAGTTTAGAAATGCTTTGGAACTCTCCCATTGTTCTCGGAATTCTGCTGAAGATTAAAAATGCTTTGGAACTCTCCCACTGTTCTCGGAATTCTGCTGAAGTTTACAAATGTTTTGGAACCTTCCCATTGCTCTTGGAATGTTATTGTTTTTTAAATAAGTCTGTAGAACTTTCCCATTTTTCTCGGAATTTTGCTAAAGTTTAAAAATGCTTTGGAACTCTCCCATTGTTCTCGGAATATTATTGTATTTTTAAATAAGCCTGCAGATCTTTCCCATTGTTCTCGGAATTCTACTGAAGTTTAAAAATGTTTTGGAATTCTCCCATTGTTCTCGGAATTCTACTGAAGATTAAAAATGCTTTGGAACTCTCCCTTTGTTCTCGTAATTCTGCTGAAGTTTAAAAATGCTTTGGAAATTTCCCATTGTTCTCGGAATGTTATTGTTTTTTTAAGTAAGTCTGTAGAACTTTCTCATTATTCTCGGAATTCTGCTGAAGTTTAAAAAAGCTTTGGAACTCTCCCATTGTTCTCGGAATTCTGCTGAAGTTTAAAAATGCTTTGGAACTCTCCCATTGTTCTCGGAATTCTGTTAAAGTTTAGAAATGCTTTGGAACTCTCCCATTGTTCTCGGAATCTTATAGTTTTTATAAATAAGTCTATCTAACTTTCCCAATGTCCTCCGTATTTTGCTGAAGTTTAAAAATGCTTTGGAATTCTCCCATTGTTCTCGGAATTCTGCTGAAGTCTAAAAATACTTTCTAACTCACCCATTGTTCTCGGAATTGTGCTAAAGTTTAAAAATGCTTTGGAACTCTCCCAGTGTTCTCAGAATTCTGCTGAAGTTTAAAAATACTTTGGAACCCTCCAATTGTTCTTGGAATTGTGTTGAAGTTTAAAAATGATTTGGAAATCTCCCATTGTTCTCGGAATTCTGTTGTAGTTTAAAAATGCTTTGGAACTCTCCCATTGTTCTCGGAATTCTACTGAAGTTTACAAATGTTTTGGAACCCTCCCATTGTTCTTGGAATGTTATTGTCTTTTTAAAAAAGTCTGTAGAACTTTCCCATTGTTTTCGGAATTCTGCTAAAGTTTAAAAATGCTTTAGAACTCTCCCATTGTTCTCGGAATGTTATTGTAATTTTAAATAAGTCTGCAGAACTTTCCCATTGTTCTCGGAGTTCTACTGAAGTTTAAAAATGTTTTGGAACTCTCCCGTTGTTCTCGGTATTCTGGTGAAGTTTAAAAATGCTTTGGAACTCTCCCATTGTTCTCGGAATTCTTGTGAAATATAAGATTGCTTTGGAACTCTCCCATTGTTCTTGGAATATTATAGTTTTTTAAATAAGTCTGTAGAACTTTCCCATCGTTCTTGGAATTCTGCTAAAGTTTAAAAATGTGTTGGAACGCTCCCACTATTCTTGGTATACTGCTGAAGTTTTAAAATGCTTTGGAACTCTCCCATTTTTCTTAGGATTCTGCTGAAGTTTAAAAATGCTTTGGAGCTCCCCCATTCTTCTAGGAATTCTGCTGAAGTTAAAAAATGCTTTGGAACTCTCCCATTGTTCTCACAATTCTGCTGAAGTTTAAAATTGCTTTGGAACTCTCCCATTGTTCTCGCAATTCTGCTGAAGTTTAAAAATGCTTTGGAACTCTCCCATTGTTCTCGCAATTCTGCTGAAGTTTAAAAATGCTTTGGAACTCATCCCATTGTTCCCGGAATTCTGCTAAAGTTTAGAAATGCTTTGGAATGTTCCCATTGTTCTCGCAATTCTGCTGAAGTTTAAAAATCCTTTGGAACTCTCCCATTGTTCTCGCAATTCTGCTGTAGTTTAAAAATGCTTTGGAATTCTCCCATTGTTCTCGGAATTCTTCTGAAGTTTAAAAATGCTTTGGAACTCTCCCATTGTTCTCGGAATTCTGCTGTAGCTTAAAAATGCTTTGGAACTCTCCCATTGTTCTCGGAATTGTTCTGAAGTTTAAAAATGCTTTGGAACTCTCCCATTGTTCTCGCAATTCTGCTGAAGTTTAAAAATGCTTTGGAACTCTCCCATTGTTCCCGGAATTCTGCTGAAGTTTAAAAATGTTTTGGAACTCTCCCTTTGTTCTTGGAATGTTATTGTTTTTTTAAATAAGTCTGTAGAACTTTCCCATTGTTCTCGGAATTCTGCTAAAGTTTAAAAATGCTTTGGAACTCTCCCATTGTTATCGGATTGTTATTTTATCTTTAAATAAGTCTGCAGAACTTTCCCATTGTTCTCGGAATTCTACTGAAGTTTAAAAAGGCTTTGGAACTCTCCCATTGTTTTCGGAATTCTGCTAAAGTTTAAAAATGTGTTGGAACGCTCCCACTATTCTTGGTATACTGCTGAAGTTTTAAAATGCTTAGGAACTCTCCCATTTTTCTCAGGATTCTGCTGAAGTTTAAAAATGCTTTGGAGCTCCCCCATTCTTCTAGGAATTCTGCTGAAGTTAAAAAATGCTTTGGAACTCTCCCATTGTTCTCACAATTCTGCTGAAGTTTAAAATTGCTTTGGAACTCTCCCATTGTTCTCGCAATTCTGCTGAAGTTTAAAAATGCTTTGGAACTCTCCCATTGTTCTCGCAATTCTGCTGAAGTTTAAAAATGCTTTGGAACTCATCCCATTGTTCCCGGAATTCTGCTAAAGTTTAGAAATGCTTTGGAATGTTCCCATTGTTCTCGCAATTCTGCTGAAGTTTAAAAATCCTTTGGAACTCTCCCATTGTTCTCGCAATTCTGCTGTAGTTTAAAAATGCTTTGGAATTCTCCCATTGTTCTCGGAATTCTTCTGAAGTTTAAAAATGCTTTGGAACTCTCCCATTGTTCTCGGAATTCTGCTGTAGCTTAAAAATGCTTTGGAACTCTCCCATTGTTCTCGGAATTGTTCTGAAGTTTAAAAATGCTTTGGAACTCTCCCATTGTTCTCGCAATTCTGCTGAAGTTTAAAAATGCTTTGGAACTCTCCCATTGTTCCCGGAATTCTGCTGAAGTTTAAAAATGTTTTGGAACTCTCCCTTTGTTCTTGGAATGTTATTGTTTTTTTAAATAAGTCTGTAGAACTTTCCCATTGTTCTCGGAATTCTGCTAAAGTTTAAAAATGCTTTGGAACTCTCCCATTGTTATCGGATTGTTATTTTATCTTTAAATAAGTCTGCAGAACTTTCCCATTGTTCTCGGAATTCTACTGAAGTTTAAAAAGGCTTTGGAACTCTCCCATTGTTGTCGGAATTCTGCTATAGTTTAAAAATGGATTGGAACTCTCCGATTGTTCTCGGAATTCTGCTGAAGATTAAAAATGCTTTGGAACTCTCCCATTGTTCTCGGAATTCTGCTGAAGTTTAAAAATGCTTTGGAACTCTCCCATTGTTCTCAGAATGTTATTTTTTTTTACGTAAGTCTGTAGAACTTTCCCGTTGTTCTCGGAATTGTGCTGAAGTTTAAAAATGCTTTGGAACTCTCCCATTGTTCTCGGAATTCTGCTGAAGTTTAAAAATGCTTTGGAACTCTCCCTTTGTTCTCGGAATTCTGCTGAAGTTTAAAAATGCTTTGGAAATCTTCCATTGTTCTCGGAATTCTGCTGAAGTTTAAAATTACTTTCTAACTCACCCATTGTTCTCGGAATTGTGCTGAAGTTTAAAAATGTTTTGCAACTCTCCCATTGTTCTCGGATTTCTGCTGAAGTTTAAAAATACTTGGAAACCTCCCATTGTTCTCAGAATTGTGTTGAAGTTTAAAAATGCTTTGGGACTCTCCCATTGTTCTCGGAATTCTCATGAAGTTTAGAAATGCTTTGGAACTCTCCCATTGTTCTCGGAATTCTGCTGAAGATTAAAAATGCTTTGGAACTCTCCCACTGTTCTCGGAATTCTGCTGAAGTTTACAAATGCTTTGGAACCTTCCCATTGCTCTTGGAATGTTATTGTTTTTTAAATAAGTCTGTAGAACTTTCCCATTTTTCTCGGAATTTTGCTAAAGTTTAAAAATGCTTTGGAAATCTCCCATTGTTCTCGGAATATTATTGTATTTTTAAATAAGCCTGCAGATCTTTCCCATTGTTCTCGGAATTCTACTGAAGTTTAAAAATGTTTTGGAATTCTCCCATTGTTCTCGGAATTCTACTGAAGATTAAAAATGCTTTGGAACTCTCCCTTTGTTCTCGTAATTCTGCTGAAGTTTAAAAATGCTTTGGAAATTTCCCATTGTTCTCGGAATGTTAATGTTTTTTTAAGTAAGTCTGTAGAACTTTCTCATTATTCTCGGAATTCTGCTGAAGTTTAAAAAAGCTTTGGAACTCTCCCATTGTTCTCGGAATTCTGCTGAAGTTTAAAAATGCTTTGGAACTCTCCCATTGTTCTCGGAATTCTGTTAAAGTTTAGAAATGCTTTGGAACTCTCCCATTGTTCTCGGAATCTTATAGTTTTTATAAATAAGTCTATCTAACTTTCCCAATGTCCTTCGTATTTTGCTGAAGTTTAAAAATGCTTTGGAACTCTCCCATTGTTCTCGGAATTCTGCTGAAGTTTAAAAATACTTTCTAACTCACCCATTGTTCTCGGAATTGTGCTAAAGTTTAAAAATGCTTTGGAACTCTCCCAGTGTTCTCAGAATTCTGCTGAAGTTTAAAAATACTTTGGAACCCTCCAATTGTTCTTGGAATTGTGTTGAAGTTTAAAAATGATTTGGAAATCTCCCATTGTTCTCGGAATTCTGTTGTAGCTTAAAAATGCTTTGGAACTCTCCCATTTTTCTCAGAATTCTACTGAAGTTTACAAATGTTTTGGAACCCTCCCATTGTTCTTGGAATGTTATTGTCTTTTTAAAAAAGTCTGTAGAACTTTCCCATTGTTTTCGGAATTCTGCTAAAGTTTAAAAATGCTTTAGAACTCTCCCATTGTTCTCGGAATGTTATTGTAATTTTAAATAAGTCTGCAGAACTTTCCCATTGTTCTCGGAGTTCTACTGAAGTTTAAAAATGTTTTGGAACTCTCCCGTTGTTCTCGGTAGTCTGGTGAAGTTTAAAAATGCTTTGGAACTCTCCCATTGTTCTCGGAATTCTTGTGAAATATAAGATTGCTTTGGAACTCTCCCATTGTTCTTGGAATATTATAGTTTTTTAAATAAGTCTGTAGAACTTTCCCATCGTTCTCGGAATTCTGCTAAAGTTTAAAAATGTGTTGGAACGCTCCCACTATTCTTGGTATACTGCTGAAGTTTTAAAATGCTTTGGAACTCTCCCATTTTTCTCAGGATTCTGCTGAAGTTTAAAAATGCTTTGGAGCTCCCCCATTCTTCTAGGAATTCTGCTGAAGTTAAAAAATGCTTTGGAACTCTCCCATTGTTCTCACAATTCTGCTGAAGTTTAAAATTGCTTTGGAACTCTCCCATTGTTCTCGCAATTCTGCTGAAGTTTAAAAATGCTTTGGAACTCTCCCATTGTTCTCGCAATTCTGCTGAAGTTTAAAAATGCTTTGGAACTCATCCCATTGTTCCCGGAATTCTGCTAAAGTTTAGAAATGCTTTGGAATGTTCCCATTGTTCTCGCAATTCTGCTGAAGTTTAAAAATCCTTTGGAACTCTCCCATTGTTCTCGCAATTCTGCTGTAGTTTAAAAATGCTTTGGAATTCTCCCATTGTTCTCGGAATTCTTCTGAAGTTTAAAAATGCTTTGGAACTCTCCCATTGTTCTTGGATTTCTGCTGTAGCTTAAAAATGCTTTGGAACTCTCCCATTGTTCTCGGAATTGTTCTGAAGTTTAAAAATGCTTTGGAACTCTCCCATTGTTCTCGCAATTCTGCTGAAGTTTAAAAATGCTTTGGAACTCTCCCATTGTTCCTGGAATTCTGCTGAAGTTTAAAAATGTTTTGGAACTCTCCCTTTGTTCTTGGAATGTTATTGTTTTTTTAAATAAGTCTGTAGAACTTTCCCATTGTTCTCGGAATTCTGCTAAAGTTTAAAAATGCTTTGGAACTCTCCCATTGTTATCGGATTGTTATTTTATCTTTAAATAAGTCTGCAGAACTTTCCCATTGTTCTCGGAATTCTACTGAAGTTTAAAAAGGCTTTGGAACTCTCCCATTGTTGTCGGAATTCTGCTATAGTTTAAAACTGGATTGGAACTCTCCGATTGTTCTCGGAATTCTGCTGAAGATTAAAAATGCTTTGGAACTCTCCCATTGTTCTCGGAATTCTGCTGAAGTTTAAAAATGCTTTGGAACTCTCCCATTGTTCTCAGAATGTTATTTTTTTTTACGTAAGTCTGTAGAACTTTCCCGTTGTTCTCGGAATTGTGCTGAAGTTTAAAAATGCTTTGGAACTCTCCCATTGTTCTTGGAATTCTGCTGAAGTTTAAAAATGCTTTGGAACTCTCCCTTTGTTCTCGGAATTCTGCTGAAGTTTAAAAATGCTTTGGAAATCTCCCATTGTTCTCGGAATTCTGCTGAAGTTTAAAATTACTTTCTAACTCACCCATTGTTCTCGGAATTGTGCTGAAGTTTAAAAATGTTTTGCAACTCTCCCATTGTTCTCGGAATTCTGCTGAAGTTTAAAAATACTTGGAAACCTCCCATTGTTCTCGGAATTGTGTTGAAGTTTAAAAATGCTTGGGGACTCTCCCATTGTTCTCGGAATTCTCATGAAGTTTAGAAATGCTTTGGAACTCTCCCATTGTTCTCGGAATTCTGCTGAAGATTAAAAATGCTTTGGAACTCTCCCACTGTTCTCGGAATTCTGCTGAAGTTTACAAATGTTTTGGAACCTTCCCATTGCTCTTGGAATGTTATTGTTTTTTAAATAAGTCTGTAGAACTTTCCCATTTTTCTCGGAATTTTGCTAAAGTTTAAAAATGCTTTGGAACTCTCCCATTGTTCTCGGAATATTATTGTATTTTTAAATAAGCCTGCAGATCTTTCCCATTGTTCTCGGAATTCTACTGAAGTTTAAAAATGTTTTGGAATTCTCCCATTGTTCTCGGAATTCTACTGAAGATTAAAAATGCTTTGGAACTCTCCCTTTGTTCTCGTAATTCTGCTGAAGTTTAAAAATGCTTTGGAAATTTCCCATTGTTCTCGGAATGTTATTGTTTTTTTAAGTAAGTCTGTAGAACTTTCTCATTATTCTCGGAATTCTGATGAAGTTTAAAAAAGCTTTGGAACTCTCCCATTGTTCTCGGAATTCTGCTGAAGTTTAAAAATGCTTTGGAACTCTCCCATTGTTCTCGGAATTCTGTTAAAGTTTAGAAATGCTTTGGAACTCTCCCATTGTTCTCGGAATCTTATAGTTTTTATAAATAAGTCTATCTAACTTTCCCAATGTCCTCCGTATTTTGCTGAAGTTTAAAAATGCTTTGGAACTCTCCCATTGTTCTCGGAATTCTGCTGAAGTCTAAAAATACTTTCTAACTCACCCATTGTTCTCGGAATTGTGCTAAAGTTTAAAAATGCTTTGGAACTCTCCCAGTGTTCTCAGAATTCTGCTGAAGTTTAAAAATACTTTGGAACCCTCCAATTGTTCTTGGAATTGTGTTGAAGTTTAAAAATGATTTGGAAATCTCCCATTGTTCTCGGAATTCTGTTGTAGTTTAAAAATGCTTTGGAACTCTCCCATTGTTCTCGGAATTCTACTGAAGTTTACAAATGTTTTGGAACCCTCGAATTGTTCTTGGAATGTTATTGTCTTTTTAAAAAAGTCTGTAGAACTTTCCCATTGTTTTCGGAATTCTGCTAAAGTTTAAAAATGCTTTAGAACTCTCCCATTGTTCTCGGAATGTTATTATAATTTTAAATAAGTCTGCAGAACTTTCCCATTGTTCTCGGAGTTCTACTGAAGTTTAAAAATGTTTTGGAACTCTCCCGTTGTTCTCGGTATTCTGGTGAAGTTTAAAAATGCTTTGGAACTCTCCCATTGTTCTCGGAATTCTTGTGAAATATAAGATTGCTTTGGAACTCTCCCATTGTTCTTGGAATATTATAGTTTTTTAAATAAGTCTGTAGAACTTTCCCATCGTTCTCGGAATTCTGCTAAAGTTTAAAAATGTGTTGGAATGCTCCCACTATTCTTGGTATACTGCTGAAGTTTTAAAATGCTTTGGAACTCTCCCATTTTTCTCAGGATTCTGCTGAAGTTTAAAAATGCTTTGGAGCTCCCCCATTCTTCTAGGAATTCTGCTGAAGTTACAAAATGCTTTGGAACTCTCCCATTGTTCTCACAATTCTGCTGAAGTTTAAAATTGCTTTGGAACTCTCCCATTGTTCTCGCAATTCTGCTGAAGTTTAAAAATGCTTTGGAACTCTCCCATTGTTCTCGCAATTCTGCTGAAGTTTAAAAATGCTTTGGAACTCATCCCATTGTTCCCGGAATTCTGCTAAAGTTTAGAAATGCTTTGGAATGTTCCCATTGTTCTCGCAATTCTGCTGAAGTTTAAAAATCCTTTGGAACTCTCCCATTGTTCTCGCAATTCTGCTGTAGTTTAAAAATGCTTTGGAATTCTCCCATTGTTCTCGGAATTCTTCTGAAGTTTAAAAATGCTTTGGAACTCTCCCATTGTTCTCGGAATTCTGCTGTAGCTTAAAAATGCTTTGGAACTCTCCCATTGTTCTCGGAATTGTTCTGAAGTTTAAAAATGCTTTGGAACTCTCCCATTGTTCTCGCAATTCTGCTGAAGTTTAAAAATGCTTTGGAACTCTCCCATTGTTCCCGGAATTCTGCTGAAGTTTAAAAATGTTTTGGAACTCTCCCTTTGTTCTTGGAATGTTATTGTTTTTTTAAATAAGTCTGTAGAACTTTCCCATTGTTCTCGGAATTCTGCTAAAGTTTAAAAATGCTTTGGAACTCTCCCATTGTTATCGGATTGTTATTTTATCTTTAAATAAGTCTGCAGAACTTTCCCATTGTTCTCGGAATTCTACTGAAGTTTGAAAAGGCTTTGGAACTCTCCCATTGTTGTCGGAATTCTGCTATAGTTTAAAAATGGATTGGAACTCTCCGATTGTTCTCGGAATTCTGCTGAAGATTAAAAATGCTTTGGAACTCTCCCATTGTTCTCGGAATTCTGCTGAAGTTTAAAAATGCTTTGGAACTCTCCCATTGTTCTCAGAATGTTATTTTTTTTTACGTAAGTCTGTAGAACTTTCCCGTTGTTCTCGGAATTGTGCTGAAGTTTAAAAATGCTTTGGAACTCTCCCATTGTTCTCGGAATTCTGCTGAAGTTTAAAAATGCTTTGGAACTCTCCCTTTGTTCTCGGAATTCTGCTGAAGTTTAAAAATGCTTTGGAAATCTTCCATTGTTCTCGGAATTCTGCTGAAGTTTAAAATTACTTTCTAACTCACCCATTGTTCTCGGAATTGTGCTGAAGTTTAAAAATGTTTTGCAACTCTCCCATTGTTCTCGGATTTCTGCTGAAGTTTAAAAATACTTGGAAACCTCCCATTGTTCTCAGAATTGTGTTGAAGTTTAAAAATGCTTTGGGACTCTCCCATTGTTCTCGGAATTCTCATGAAGTTTAGAAATGCATTGGAACTCTCCCATTGTTCTCGGAATTCTGCTGAAGATTAAAAATGCTTTGGAACTCTCCCACTGTTCTCGGAATTCTGCTGAAGTTTACAAATGCTTTGGAACCTTCCCATTGCTCTTGGAATGTTATTGTTTTTTAAATAAGTCTGTAGAACTTTCCCATTTTTCTCGGAATTTTGCTAAAGTTTAAAAATGCTTTGGAAATCTCCCATTGTTCTCGGAATATTATTGTATTTTTAAATAAGCCTGCAGATCTTTCCCATTGTTCTCGGAATTCTACTGAAGTTTAAAAATGTTTTGGAATTCTCCCATTGTTCTCGGAATTCTACTGAAGATTAAAAATGCTTTGGAACTCTCCCTTTGTTCTCGTAATTCTGCTGAAGTTTAAAAATGCTTTGGAAATTTCCCATTGTTCTCGGAATGTTAATGTTTTTTTAAGTAAGTCTGTAGAACTTTCTCATTATTCTCGGAATTCTGCTGAAGTTTAAAAAAGCTTTGGAACTCTCCCATTGTTCTCGGAATTCTGCTGAAGTTTAAAAATGCTTTGGAACTCTCCCATTGTTCTCGGAATTCTGTTAAAGTTTAGAAATGCTTTGGAACTCTCCCATTGTTCTCGGAATCTTATAGTTTTTATAAATAAGTCTATCTAACTTTCCCAATGTCCTCCGTATTTTGCTGAAGTTTAAAAATGCTTTGGAACTCTCCCATTGTTCTCGGAATTCTGCTGAAGTTTAAAAATACTTTCTAACTCACCCATTGTTCTCGGAATTGTGCTAAAGTTTAAAAATGCTTTGGAACTCTCCCAGTGTTCTCAGAATTCTGCTGAAGTTTAAAAATACTTTGGAACCCTCCAATTGTTCTTGGAATTGTGTTGAAGTTTAAAAATGATTTGGAAATCTCCCATTGTTCTCGGAATTCTGTTGTAGCTTAAAAATGCTTTGGAACTCTCCCATTGTTCTCAGAATTCTACTGAAGTTTACAAATGTTTTGGAACCCTCCCATTGTTCTTGGAATGTTATTGTCTTTTTAAAAAAGTCTGTAGAACTTTCCCATTGTTTTCGGAATTCTGCTAAAGTTTAAAAATGCTTCAGAACTCTCCCATTGTTCTCGGAATGTTATTGTAATTTTAAATAAGTCTGCAGAACTTTCCCATTGTTCTCGGAGTTCTACTGAAGTTTAAAAATGTTTTGGAACTCTCCCGTTGTTCTCGGTAGTCTGGTGAAGTTTAAAAATGCTTTGGAACTCTCCCATTGTTCTCGGAATTCTTGTGAAATATAAGATTGCTTTGGAACTCTCCCATTGTTCTTGGAATATTATAGTTTTTTAAATAAGTCTGTAGAACTTTCCCATCGTTCTCGGAATTCTGCTAAAGTTTAAAAATGTGTTGGAACGCTCCCACTATTCTTGGTATACTGCTGAAGTTTTAAAATGCTTTGGAACTCTCCCATTTTTCTCAGGATTCTGCTGAAGTTTAAAAATGCTTTGGAGCTCCCCCATTCTTCTAGGAATTCTGCTGAAGTTAAAAAATGCTTTGGAACTCTCCCATTGTTCTCACAATTCTGCTGAAGTTTAAAATTGCTTTGGAACTCTCCCATTGTTCTCGCAATTCTGCTGAAGTTTAAAAATGCTTTGGAACTCTCCCATTGTTCTCGCAATTCTGCTGAAGTTTAAAAATGCTTTGGAACTCATCCCATTGTTCCCGGAATTCTGCTAAAGTTTAGAAATGCTTTGGAATGTTCCCATTGTTCTCGCAATTCTGCTGAAGTTTAAAAATCCTTTGGAACTCTCCCATTGTTCTCGCAATTCTGCTGTAGTTTAAAAATGCTTTGGAATTCTCCCATTGTTCTCGGAATTCTTCTGAAGTTTAAAAATGCTTTGGAACTCTCCCATTGTTCTTGGAATTCTGCTGTAGCTTAAAAATGCTTTGGAACTCTCCCATTGTTCTCGGAATTGTTCTGAAGTTTAAAAATGCTTTGGAACTCTCCCATTGTTCTCGCAATTCTGCTGAAGTTTAAAAATGCTTTGGAACTCTCCCATTGTTCCTGGAATTCTGCTGAAGTTTAAAAATGTTTTGGAACTCTCCCTTTGTTCTTGGAATGTTATTGTTTTTTTAAATAAGTCTGTAGAACTTTCCCATTGTTCTCGGAATTCTGCTAAAGTTTAAAAATGCTTTGGAACTCTCCCATTGTTATCGGATTGTTATTTTATCTTTAAATAAGTCTGCAGAACTTTCCCATTGTTCTCGGAATTCTACTGAAGTTTAAAAAGGCTTTGGAACTCTCCCATTGTTGTCGGAATTCTGCTATAGTTTAAAAATGGATTGGAACTCTCCGATTGTTCTCGGAATTCTGCTGAAGATTAAAAATGCTTTGGAACTCTCCCATTGTTCTTGGAATTCTGCTGAAGTTTAAAAATGCTTTGGAACTCTCCCATTGTTCTCAGAATGTTATTTTTTTTTACGTAAGTCTGTAGAACTTTCCCGTTGTTCTCGGAATTGTGCTGAAGTTTAAAAATGCTTTGGAACTCTCCCATTGTTCTTGGAATTCTGCTGAAGTTTAAAAATGCTTTGGAACTCTCCCTTTGTTCTCGGAATTCTGCTGAAGTTTAAAAATGCTTTGGAAATCTCCCATTGTTCTCGGAATTCTGCTGAAGTTTAAAATTACTTTCTAACTCACCCATTGTTCTCGGAATTGTGCTGAAGTTTAAAAATGTTTTGCAACTCTCCCATTGTTCTCGGAATTCTGCTGAAGTTTAAAAATACTTGGAAACCTCCCATTGTTCTCGGAATTGTGTTGAAGTTTAAAAATGCTTGGGGACTCTCCCATTGTTCTCGGAATTCTCATGAAGTTTAGAAATGCTTTGGAACTCTCCCATTGTTCTCGGAATTCTGCTGAAGATTAAAAATGCTTTGGAACTCTCCCACTGTTCTCGGAATTCTGCTGAAGTTTACAAATGTTTTGGAACCTTCCCATTGCTCTTGGAATGTTATTGTTTTTTAAATAAGTCTGTAGAACTTTCCCATTTTTCTCGGAATTTTGCTAAAGTTTAAAAATGCTTTGGAACTCTCCCATTGTTCTCGGAATATTATTGTATTTTTAAATAAGCCTGCAGATCTTTCCCATTGTTCTCGGAATTCTACTGAAGTTTAAAAATGTTTTGGAATTCTCCCATTGTTCTCGGAATTCTACTGAAGATTAAAAATGCTTTGGAACTCTCCCTTTGTTCTCGTAATTCTGCTGAAGTTTAAAAATGCTTTGGAAATTTCCCATTGTTCTCGGAATGTTATTGTTTTTTTAAGTAAGTCTGTAGAACTTTCTCATTATTCTCGGAATTCTGCTGAAGTTTAAAAAAGCTTTGGAACTCTCCCATTGTTCTCGGAATTCTGCTGAAGTTTAAAAATGCTTTGGAACTCTCCCATTGTTCTCGGAATTCTGTTAAAGTTTAGAAATGCTTTGGAACTCTCCCATTGTTCTCGGAATCTTATAGTTTTTATAAATAAGTCTATCTAACTTTCCCAATGTCCTCCGTATTTTGCTGAAGTTTAAAAATGCTTTGGAACTCTCCCATTGTTCTCGGAATTCTGCTGAAGTCTAAAAATACTTTCTAACTCACCCATTGTTCTCGGAATTGTGCTAAAGTTTAAAAATGCTTTGGAACTCTCCCAGTGTTCTCAGAATTCTGCTGAAGTTTAAAAATACTTTGGAACCCTCCAATTGTTCTTGGAATTGTGTTGAAGTTTAAAAATGATTTGGAAATCTCCCATTGTTCTCGGAATTCTGTTGTAGTTTAAAAATGCTTTGGAACTCTCCCATTGTTCTCGGAATTCTACTGAAGTTTACAAATGTTTTGGAACCCTCCCATTGTTCTTGGAATGTTATTGTCTTTTTAAAAAAGTCTGTAGAACTTTCCCATTGTTTTCGGAATTCTGCTAAAGTTTAAAAATGCTTTAGAACTCTCCCATTGTTCTCGGAATGTTATTGTAATTTTAAATAAGTCTGCAGAACTTTCCCATTGTTCTCGGAGTTCTACTGAAGTTTAAAAATGTTTTGGAACTCTCCCGTTGTTCTCGGTATTCTGGTGAAGTTTAAAAATGCTTTGGAACTCTCCCATTGTTCTCGGAATTCTTGTGAAATATAAGATTGCTTTGGAACTCTCCCATTGTTCTTGGAATATTATAGTTTTTTAAATAAGTCTGTAGAACTTTCCCATCGTTCTTGGAATTCTGCTAAAGTTTAAAAATGTGTTGGAACGCTCCCACTATTCTTGGTATACTGCTGAAGTTTTAAAATGCTTTGGAACTCTCCCATTTTTCTTAGGATTCTGCTGAAGTTTAAAAATGCTTTGGAGCTCCCCCATTCTTCTAGGAATTCTGCTGAAGTTAAAAAATGCTTTGGAACTCTCCCATTGTTCTCACAATTCTGCTGAAGTTTAAAATTGCTTTGGAACTCTCCCATTGTTCTCGCAATTCTGCTGAAGTTTAAAAATGCTTTGGAACTCTCCCATTGTTCTCGCAATTCTGCTGAAGTTTAAAAATGCTTTGGAACTCATCCCATTGTTCCCGGAATTCTGCTAAAGTTTAGAAATGCTTTGGAATGTTCCCATTGTTCTCGCAATTCTGCTGAAGTTTAAAAATCCTTTGGAACTCTCCCATTGTTCTCGCAATTCTGCTGTAGTTTAAAAATGCTTTGGAATTCTCCCATTGTTCTCGGAATTCTTCTGAAGTTTAAAAATGCTTTGGAACTCTCCCATTGTTCTCGGAATTCTGCTGTAGCTTAAAAATGCTTTGGAACTCTCCCATTGTTCTCGGAATTGTTCTGAAGTTTAAAAATGCTTTGGAACTCTCCCATTGTTCTCGCAATTCTGCTGAAGTTTAAAAATGCTTTGGAACTCTCCCATTGTTCCCGGAATTCTGCTGAAGTTTAAAAATGTTTTGGAACTCTCCCTTTGTTCTTGGAATGTTATTGTTTTTTTAAATAAGTCTGTAGAACTTTCCCATTGTTCTCGGAATTCTGCTAAAGTTTAAAAATGCTTTGGAACTCTCCCATTGTTATCGGATTGTTATTTTATCTTTAAATAAGTCTGCAGAACTTTCCCATTGTTCTCGGAATTCTACTGAAGTTTAAAAAGGCTTTGGAACTCTCCCATTGTTTTCGGAATTCTGCTATAGTTTAAAAATGGATTGGAACTCTCCGATTGTTCTCGGAATTCTGCTGAAGTTTAAAAATGCTTTGGAACTCTCCCATTGTTCTCAGAATGTTATTTTTTTTTACGTAAGTCTGTAGAACTTTCCCGTTGTTCTCGGAATTGTGCTGAAGTTTAAAAATGCTTTGGAACTCTCCCATTGTTCTCGGAATTCTGCTGAAGTTTAAAAATGCTTTGGAACTCTCCCTTTGTTCTCGGAATTCTGCTGAAGTTTAAAAATGCTTTGGAACTCTCCCATTGTTCTCGGAATTCTGCTGAAGTTTAAAAATGCTTTGGAACTCTCCCTTTGTTCTCGTAATTCTGCTGAAGTTTAAAAATGCTTTGGAAATTTCCCATTGTTCTCGGAATGTTATTGTTTTTTTAAGTAAGTCTGTAGAACTTTCTCATTATTCTCGGAATTCTGCTGAAGTTTAAAAAAGCTTTGGAACTCTCCCATTGTTCTCAGAATTCTGCTGAAGTTTAAAAATGCTTTGGAACTCTCCTATTGTTCTCGGAATTCTGTTAAAGTTTAGAAATGCTTTGGAACTCTCCCATTGTTCTCGGAATCTTATAGTTTTTATAAACAAGTCTATCTAACTTTCCCAATGTCCTCCGTATTTTGCTGAAGTTTAAACATGCTTTGGAACTCTCCCATTGTTCTCGGAATTCTGCTGAAGTTTAAAAATACTTTCTAACTCACCCATTGTTCTCGGAATTGTGCTAAAGTTTAAAAATGCTTTGGAACTCTCCCAGTGTTCTCAGAATTCTGCTGAAGTTTAAAAATAATTTGGAACCCTCCAATTGTTCTTGGAATTGTGTTGAAGTTTAAAAATGATTTGGAAATCTCCCATTGTTCTCGGAATTCTGTTGTAGTTTAAAAATGCTTTGGAACTCTCCCATTGTTCTCGGAATTCTACTGAAGTTTACAAATGTTTTGGAACCCTCCCATTGTTCTTGGAATGTTATTGTCTTTTTAAAAAAGTCTGTAGAACTTTCCCATTGTTTTCGGAATTCTGCTAAAGTTTAAAAATGCTTTAGAACTCTCCCAATGTTCTCGGAATGTTATTGTAATTTTAAATAAGTCTGCAGAACTTTCCCATTGTTCTCGGAGTTCTACTGAAGTTTAAAAATGTTTTGGAACTCTCCCGTTGTTCTCGGTATTCTGGTGAAGTTTAAAAATGCTTTGGAACTCTCCCATTGTTCTCGGAATTCTTGTGAAATAAAAGAATGCTTTGGAACTCTCCCATTGTTCTTGGAATATTATAGTTTTTTAAATAAGTCTGTAGAACTTTCCCATCGTTCTCGGATTTCTGCTAAAGTTTAAAAATGTGTTGGAACGCTCCCACTATTCTTGGAATACTGCTGAAGTTTTAAAATGCTTTGGAACTCTCCCATTTTTCTCAGGATTCTGCTGAAGTTTAAAAATGCTTTGGAGCTCCCCCATTCTTCTAGGAATTCTGCTGAAGTTAAAAAATGCTTTGGAACTCTCCCATTGTTCTCACAATTCTGCTGAAGTTTAAAATTGCTTTGGAACTCTCCCATTGTTCTCGCAATTCTGCTGAAGTTTAAAAATGCTTTGGATCTCTCCCATTGTTCTCGCAATTCTGCTGAAGTTTAAAAATGCTTTAGAACTCATTCCATTGTTCCCGGAATTCTGCTGAAGTTTGAAAATGTCTTGGAACTCTCCCTTTGTTCTTGGAATGTTATTGTTTTTCTAAATTAGTCTGTAGAACTTTCCCATTGTTCTCGGAATTCTGCTAAAGTTTAAAAATACTTTGGAACTCTCCCATAGTTATCGGATTGTTATTGTATTTTTAAATAAGTCTGTAGAACTTTCCCATTGTTCTTGGAATTCTACTGAAGTTTAAAAATGTTTTGGAACTCTCTCATTGATCTCGGAATTCTGCTGAAGTTTTAAAGTGCTTTGGAACTCTCCCATTGTTCTCGCAATTCTGCTGAAGTTTAAAAATGCTTTGGAACTCTCCCATTTTTCTCGGAATTCTGCTGAAGTTTAAAAATGCTTTGGAACTCTCCTGTTGTTCTCGGAATTCTTCTGAAGTTTAAGAATGCTTTGGAACTCTGCCATTGTTTTTGGAAAATTGTTTTTTTAAATAAGTCTGTAGAACTATCCCATCGTTCTCGGAATTCTGCTGAAGTTTAAAAATGCTTTGGAACTCTCCCATTGTTCTCGGAATACTTATGAAGTTTAAAAATGCTTTGGAACACTCCCATTGTTCTCGAATTTCTACTGAAGTTTAAAAATGCTTTTGAACTCTCCCATTGTTCTTGGAATGCTATTGTTCTTTTAAATAAGTATGTAGTACTTTCCCATTGTTCTCGGAATTCTTCTGAAGTTTAAAAATGTTTTGGAATTCTCCCATTGTTCTCGGAATTAGTGTTGAGCCACCCCCGTAGTGTTCGAGTTCGGTTCGGTTCGTCGAACACCCGTGTGTTCGCCGAACTGTTCGTCGAACTGTTCGTCGAACACCTTCGAACACCGTTAAAACCAATGGCCGGCAAACAAAAACACATAGAAACACATAGAAAACTCCTTCAAAGGTGTCCAAAAGCTGACAAACTGCTCAGAAGACATAACTAACACATGGAAAAGTGACAAGTACATATAGTCATGCGAAAAGAAAAGAGGTGGAGGAGTAAAAGGAGGGGGAGACACAGATATAGGCATGTCATGCCCTTCTAAAATCCAAAAAGTGAGAAGCCGACACGGCCAGTTCGTTCCTGCCCGTGCCACCTCCGTGTCGCCGGGTTTGTGCCAGAGTCGCGGTGGACCCTGACGGCCAGCCCCCCTCTTCCAATACTGGTGCCTGTCCGCTGGTGGGTCGAGCCCCCCCGCAGTGGGGGGGGTGTAACATCTGCAGAAGAAAGACCATCTTCCAGCCAAGCTAAGATGTCGACTTCTTTTCATGGACAATGTGATACGATCCCTTTCTTACGGACACGCCCATCGCTACAAATTCCAGATGAGGCACAAAAACAGCAGGTGCTTCAGCGGATATCAAGTGCTCCTTCAAGTGGGCTCTCCTCCACCTCAATTTCAACATCACAAATATTCCAGTCCTCAGAGGTGTCACCCCAATCGCACTTGCTTCCTCACAGCTCCCAAGTCTCCAGCTGCCCGTCTGAGTATGGGGTAACACAGATGGTTGAGTCTGCAGAGCTGTTTACTCATACTATAGCCTGGGAAACGTAAGCCTTCTCCAGAGCTTCTGTTAATCCAGACGAGGAAATGATCTGCACTGATGCCCAGAATCTTTATAAGTAGGATCCAGGACCAGATGAAGAAGGTTCTGAGCATAATGTAGACCCTCGTTCCCAAACTGTCACTCCTGTTGGTGGAGACAATGATGAAGACGATGATGAGACTCAAATACCTGATTGGAGCGACAGCTTGACTTTTCGGTCAGGGCAGGAAGAGGTTGGCTTTGAGGACGACGGGTGTGATAACACACAGGGTGATGATGACGAGGTTGGAGATCCCACTTACTGTCAACCCACAGTCAGCCAGTCGATGAGGTCAACGGAGGATTTGGAGGAGGATGTGACTAGCCCAGGGGATGGGGATGATTCGGTACCTGGGCCTTTGCCTGGCCTTGGGGATGTCGCAGTCGTCGGCTCCCTGGCCCGTACCCTGGGGTCACTCTTTAAAAGAGTGGATAATTGTTAATTTTATAAGAGTTTGTGACGCCACCTGTGGTATCTGGTGAGAAGCACCAGCGCTGCAGCAGTCCACTGAGACCCGTGATAAGGCTGCTCGATGGTATAGCTCCCCACAGGTGGAGCTAGGTCTCAGGGCAGCGTATGCAGGGGGAATGCAGGACAGGCGAGACCCAGCTGGGTCAGAGCAAGAACGGGAACGGACATGGTAGTCACTTCAGTACCTTTTACTGGAGGAAATTCAGGCACATCCCGGAGCACTGTAGGGTGAAGGGTGAATATCAGGATCCTCCCCAATGAGCGGGTGTAGGGCCTCCTGTTTCTTGCCTCTGCGTAGTAAGTTTCTGACCTGCTTGGAGCTAGGCCTAACTTTGTCTCTGTCCTGCGCTGGCTGACCTTGTGGTAGGGCCTTCTGTTGGAGTTCACGCTCCCACTATGCGGGGCCTAAGCGTCTCCTGGCTCTGTTACGTATCAGCACCTTAGCCATCCTGGGACTTGTAGTTCTCCAGGGATTCCGGTTATGCCTTACTGAATCTAGGTAGCAGGAGCCTCGTGCTCCACTGCTGAACTATTAACTGAGTTCTCTAGACTAGACTGAGCTCCACTGCAGACTGACCTCTCTTAGGCTTCTCTACTGCAGGAACTCTTCAGAGGAACTGAACTGCCTAGCTCCACCTTCCCTATTTATATCCCTAACGGGCTCCCTCTCCTGGTCTGAGGTGGAAGGTGCAGATGTGTGAATGTTTATGGGGGCCTCTTGTGGAGGATTCCATCAATACACTCTTCTAGGATATGTGATACCAAGCACAGCGGGGCATCACAGATGCTATTGACGACGAGGTTAGGTTGCGCCTTCCTGGACACAGATGGAGTACTGGAAGCACGTCAACAACTGCATCCTCAACCACAACTCTGCCTCTGACCACAAGTCGTAGTGGCTCTTCAGGTCGCATGGGCTCTAAGCCTTGCATAGCCTGGGCATTTATTCAGAATGATAAGGATGACCCAACTCGTGTTATCTGTAATATTTGTAACCAAAACATAAGTAGAGGCCAAAAAATCCATACTTTGAGTACTTCATGCATGAACCGGCACATGGATATGAAGCATAAGTTGCAGTGGGAAGCTCACTGTGCTACAATGCGGCCTAGCAGGCTGGGCCAACCACC
The DNA here is from genome assembly GCF_046119375.1 of Phyllobates terribilis. Taxonomy (NCBI): domain Eukaryota; kingdom Metazoa; phylum Chordata; class Amphibia; order Anura; family Dendrobatidae; genus Phyllobates; species Phyllobates terribilis. Next base: position 118,385,659 of record NW_027362762.1, on the reverse strand, counting down.
GTCTGCCCCATCTTGTGCATCCGTGGCCTCTTCATCCTCTGTGACTGGGGGGACAGCAGTCACACATGTTTTTGGACGCAGACCTGCCACCTCTTTACCTGCAACAGCCAGTGTGATTGGCAGGTCATCAGTTCATTGGGAAGTGGAAACACCTGCTGGTGTTGAGCGCTCTCTGACATTGAGAGCACCAGCTTTGGATCAAGGCAATCTAACATGTCCGCCTGCATCTTCCTCATAGACCAGCAGTTTGCCGGGGACATCCTACTCAACCCCGTCTAAGCACAACAGCCAGCCCTCGGTCCCTCAGATGTGGAAAAGTAAAAGACCATTTCCTCCTAGCCATGAGAAAGCTAAGAGGTTGAATTTCACCATCTGCAAGCTCTTGGCTACAGAAATGCTGCCTTTCCGCCTGGAGGACACAGTGGATTCTCGAGACCTTATGTCCATCTCAGTGCCCCAGTACCAGATGCTCAGTCGGCACTACTTCTCAAAGAAAGGTGTGCCTGCGCTCCACCAGCATGTCGCACACAACATCACCGCTTCTTTGAGAAACTCTGTGTGTGACAGGGTGCATTTCACCACAGACACTTGGACGAGTAGGCATGGACAGGGGCGTTACATGTCGCTGACTGGGCACTAGGTAACTATGGTGACAGCAGGACAAGGGGCTGCTGTCCAAGTCTTACCGTCCCCACGAGTTGTGCGTCAATCCTCTTTATCTCGAAGTACCTCCACTGCTTCTGCCTCCTCAACCTCCTCTCGGTCCTCCACCTGCACCCAAAGCCTGTCTGGTAATGCCACCTGCATTCTAACTGCGCAGAAGGAATCCTGCATACCTCCTTACTATGCTGGCAGCAGGGCTCAAGGCATCAGTGTTTACTTTGAAATGTCTGGGAAATGTGAGTCACACAGCTGAGGAGTTGTGGTCAGCTCTGGAGACCCAGTTTCATGAATGGTTGTCTTCACTGGACCTGCAACCAGGGAAGGCCGTGTGCGACAATGCTGCATTGCCGGGGCAATGTCACACACGTGCCTTGTATGGCTCACGTGTTGAACCTGGTTGTCCATAAATTGTTAGCCCACTATCCCGGACTAGATGGCCTCTGCAGGGGGCACGGTCGCTGTGTGCTCACTTCCGCCGTTCGCATCCCGCAGCTCAATGACTTACATCTCTACAGAAGTCGTTGGGCCTGCCAGTTCACCGGCTGAAATGCGATGTGCCGACACGGTGGAATTCAACTCTGACCATGTTGCAGCGACTGTGGCAGCACCGACAAGCCCTGGTGCAATACGTTCTGACGTATAGCCTGGGCCAACGAGATCCAGAGGTGGGGCAAATCACGCTGCAGGAGTGGTCTCAGATCAGGGACCTATGAAGTAGATGCGCCCCCTGGGCCGTGGGATACCCTGAGCCGGGCCGGTAGACGCTGGGGGTTGTAGTCACTGTGGCGGTGACCCGGTCCGTGATCCAGGGCGGTCAATCCAAGGGTAATTTGTATATATGGGTTTTATAATGTCCGACTACGCCACCTCTGGAGTGGGGCAAAAGGGGCCGCCGCTGCGGAACAGTCCTCTGAAGCTGGTGGTTTTGCAGCAATGGTATTATTACTCACCACAGAAAGAGTGTAGCTTGAGGGCAGTGTGGGTGGATGATGGTGGTTGTAGTGCAGGGAGTCAGTAATGAACACAGAGTCCGTGTGATGCAGTCCCAAGATCTTTACTCACAGTTGTTGCAGTCCAGATTACAGGTACCAGAGCAATCTCACCCGTCGTGCTGTGCGTACTCAGTGAGGGGCTCAGTCCACCCCCAGATAGCTCCGGAGTACATAGCAGGACCCCCTTCTGTGTGTCCTTTCTCTGGCCTTCTACCTGCACCTCACACCCAGTGACACTTCTATCCGGTATCCTCGGGCCTTGGCGGGCGACTTGTGTTCCGTCCCCTGGGTCCTATGTGGCTACCTTCTTAGTGAGACTGGTGTGGACTTTTACCTGCAGTACATGAAATGCTGCAGCCTCCGGTTTCTAGTTGAGCCTTGCTGTTTCTCCGCTAGTTGAGGGACCGGTTCCCCTTATCTGGTCTGACCCCTCTACCTCCTGGTAGCAGCAGGAGTACGGGTGGCCTTCTGCACGGCCCATAGCCCTAGGGTCCCTTCGGTTCCTGGAGCATTCCTACTCCCACTCCTCTCTTCTCTCCTTCAGTCCTGGACCTCCCAGGCTAGGCCCGCCTCTGGAGCAGAGCTCATGCCGAGCCTCTGCTCCTGTCACTTTTCCTCCTCTGACTGGCTTGCTCTTTCTAAGATAGCTTCCTATTTATACTCTCCCTGTCATGTGCTCCGCTAAGCTGCTCCCCTAAGCACCCACTACATAGGACCCTTCCACCAGCTAGGGACCTGGGACTGTGCTCTCCCTTAGGAGCAATCTTGCCCTACCCCCACTGCGGGTATGTGTTGGATGCAGGTGTTAGGGTCCCGAGCCATATGCCTTCCTTACCTGAGGGTGAGATACCACACCTCTGGGTGAGATGCAGTAACTCTGTGGCGACTGAACCCTCAGGGGCGCCACACACCCTTCTGCACAGTTTTGAAATGGCGACGAAGATGTTTAGTGCTGACGACGATGCCATTATCAGCATGACTATTCCAGTGATTTACATGCTGGAGCACACACTAAACAGAATTCAGAGTCAGGTGGTGGGACAAGAGGAGGTGGAGGAAGTAGAGGAGGAGTCGTATGCGGAAGGGATAACATCTCCAAGGTCCAGACGGTTGGCAGCACCAAGGCGGCAGGCATGGGAGGGTGGGGGAGAGGGATTAACCAGGGTGCATGGTAGCAGCCAAACTGTTGAGGAAGGTGCAGGAGCCGAGGAAGAAGTGGAGGACGAACTGGCGATGGGCATGGAAGACTCATCAGATGAGGGAGACCTTGATCACATTTCTGTTGTGCGAGGTTGAGGGGAGAGGGCAGAGGAAGGAAGCATGATTCTTACCTTGCTACCAACACAACAAGGACTTGGTCCTCCTGGATGCGCAAGACTCATGAGTGCCTTCTTGCTGCACTACCTGCAACATGACCCTCAGATTGTCAGAATTCGAAGTAATCCCGACTACTGGGTTGCCACACTCTTAGATCCCCGGTACAAAAGTAAATTTGCCGAAATAATTCCTGCCATAAAAAGGGATTGACGCATGCAGGAGTATCTGCAGACGCTGTTGCAGAATCTTACATGTGCTTTTCCACAAAACACCAGTGGTGCACGTAGTGAATCTCCCAGTTCTAACTTGCCAACCGTGGGACTGTCGAGTCTTCATCACTCAAACCGTAACAGTAACACAGTATCTGCTGGTAACAGCAATTTTGTGGAATCGTTTCACCACTTTTTTAGACCATCCTTTGCAAGGCCACAGGAGACAAGAAGTCTGACACATAGTCAACGCCTAGAGAGGATGGTGCAGGAGTATCTCCAAGTGAACATCGAAGCCATGACTGTGTCACTGGACCCTTGCTCATTTTGGTATTCCAATCTGGAAAAATGTCCGGAGCTCGCCACTCACGCCTTGGAGATCTTGTCATGCCCTGCAGCCAGTGTTCTCTCTGAACGTGTGTTCAGCGCTGCTGGTGGTGTGCTGACAGATAAGCGCACGCGTCTGTCCACTGAGAATGTAGACAGACTCATGTTCATAAAGATGAACAAATCATGGATTCGCAAGGACTTTTCTACCCCTGTGTTATCCTTGGGAGACTAAAACCTTGAGGATTTGGTAAAATCACCTCACCAACCGTTTTAAGCAACTGTGGGGCAATTGATGCCACTTAACCCTAGAACGCATGAACATAAAAATCTACACTTTCATATACCTGGGGCCTTTTAGGCTCGTGTGCAAATAACATGGAATAACTCAAACTCAAATGACAAACAACTATATACATGAAGAATACCTAGAGTTTCAAAATTCTAACTAAAGTAATCTTGCAGAAAATAGAAAACAATTAACAGGGCGGGCCTGCGAGGCCCCAGGTATGCGTTCTAGGGTTAAGTGGTGTCTGTGCCACAATTTTGGGAAAAAATGGAAACTCTTTTTGGAGTCCCCTTGCTGTGTCTTACGTGACGTTGGCATCGTCAATTCCAGGTGGGTTGGGTCGCTCCCCCCCCTTTTTAACTGTAAGAAACTAGATACACTATGGCTTGGGGTAACACAGATGGTTGAGTCTGAAGAGCTCAGAGGTCTGCTCCAAATCTTCAGTGTCTGCTAGTCAGCGTAGAATTTTTAACTGCATCTAGCCTAGGCAATACTTTGGGCGTAGTAGCCCAGCTGCGAAGCAAGCTGCATCGCCTGTGTATCTAATAAGAATTTTTAAATGCATCTAGCCTAGGCAGACTGTGGGGACCCCCAACCAAACCCAGACGCTCAGCCCCCCTATCGCCCCCCTTTCCTTGACAATACAATAATGTAACTCTTACAACTGGATGGGTGAGGATCGGTCACAGCTTTATTAACTCTTTATACTCATTCCATTAGAAAGGCATTTTATTTCTAAAATAATTCAGCTTGTTGCAGCATGCCCTGGGTCTCCACTCCGGCAAGTTGGCCAACAAGTGTAACTCTCCAACATGTCCTTTCTATTTCCAGGCCACGGAGTATCCTGCGTACCCGTATGCAGGACTCTGACCCCCACCCATCACTCTTAACGCTTGTTCCACTCCGTCCTGGAGTCCTGACAGGAATATGTCCAGTTCAATATTCATTAAGTGAACAATAGAGATGAGCGTTGTTCTACTCGAACTGTTCGCCAATCTCAAATTCGAGCTGTTTTGGGCGGTGTTCGAGCCATTCGGCGAACACGAACAATTTGAGAAAAATTCGGCTGTTCGAGGTTATGTTCGATAACTGTTCGTGCACCAAAATCATAACTGGATTTTTTCTCAGTAATGATGAAAATTAATGTTAATACGCAGTTTGAGTGTACAGCGGGGTGGGGGGAGGGGCAGGGGATGGATCTCTGCAGGAACAATGAAGATCTCCATTTTTTTTTCTCTTTCCCGCACTTACAGTGGGGAGGTGCAATCTGTCAGCCTATCAGCAGCGCACACACGGAGCGAAGTGCTTTTTTTCACACAAGCAAGGGCATGTGTCATTGGCAGTGTATGTCACATGTCCTTGCCCTATAAGACCAAGCCATTTTCCCCGTCGCCACCATTTTCTCACTGCTGCAGCTGCGTGTTAGACGGCACCGCTGTTGCTGTGTGCGCTATACCTTGTTAATTTCAAGCCAATTTTCGCACAAATCTACAGATAGCTTGGGAGTAGGGAATAGTTGTGATTGCAGTCCTTTTAAGGACTAGGTTACAGCATTTCCTACGACTTTTATCAGGCAGGTCTGTGCTCTTAAATAGATAGATTGTGGGAGTAAAGACTAATTGTAATTGGAGTCCTTTTCAGGACTAGGTTACATCAGTTCCTATCAGTTTTTGCCAGGCAGGTCTGTGCCAGTGCTGTGCAAGTTTTTTTCACAGCATTTGGCTGAATCTAGCAAAGCTAATCCTTTTTGGCCTATTGCAGAGTGTGTTAGTCAATGGAGTAGCCTATCTGTGTTGCAAGATATAACACCTGTGTATAGAATACCAATTTTTTTACTGCACCTAGTGAAGTAAAATCTTTTGGGCATAGCATCATTCTATTAGTCCATCTATACTGACCTCCATCAGGTTGCAAATTGAATATAATTTTTTTCTGCAACTAGCTCTGAAAAAATATTGGGCTTCTAGCTGTGTGTGGGACTTGTTGTATTAGTCCATCTATACTGACCTCCATCAGGTTGCAAACTGCATATATTTTTTTCTTCATCTACCTCTGAAAAAATATTGGGCTTCTAGCTGTGTGTGGGACTTGTTCTATTAATCCATCTATACTGACCTCCATCAGGTTGCAAACTGAATATATTTTTTTCTGCATCTAGCTCTGAAAAAATATTTGGCCTTCTGGCAGTGTGTGGGACTTTCTCTATTAGTCCATCTATACTGACCTCCATCAGGTTGCAAATTGAATATAATTTTTTTCTGCATCTAACCCAGCCAATAGTTTTGGCCTAATACCACAGTTTGGCCACTCAGCTCTGCTCGGTTCCCATCCATTGTTTTTTTGTGCAAACAACTCCAGAGTTGTTAATTAGTTAACCACCAAAATGAGTGGAAAAAGGCCTGCTGCTGGTGGAAAGGGGAATAGGCATGTTGGGAAGGGGAAAAAAGGTTGTGTCCGTGGGGTAGGTGTTAAAGCAACAGTAACATCTGCAGAAGAAAGACCATCTTCCAGCCAAACTAAAATGTCTACTTCTTTTAGCGGACAATGTGATAAGATCCCTTTCTTACGGCCACGCCAATCGCTACAAATTCCAGATGAGGCACAAAAACAGCAGGTGCTTCAACGGATATCAAGTGCTCCTTTAAGTGGGCTCTCCTCCACATCAACTTCAACATCACAAATACTCCAGTCCTCAAAGGTGTCACCCCAATCGCACTTGCTTCCTCACAGCTCCCAAATCTCCAGCTGCCCGTCTGAGTATGAGGTAGAACAGATGGTTGAGTCTGCAGAGCTGTTTACTCATACTATAGCCTGGGAATCAGAGGTCGACTCCAGCGCTTCTGTGAATCCAGACGAGGAAATGATCTGCACTGATGCCCAGAATCTTTATGAGTCGGATCCAGGACCAGACGCAGAAGGTTCTGACCATAATGTAGACCCTCATTCCCAAACTGTAACTCCTGTTGGTGGAGACAATGAGGAAGACGATGATAAGACTCAAATACCTGATTGGAGCGACAACTTTAGTTTTTTGTCAGGGCAGGAACAGGTTGGCTCTGAGGACGATGGGTGTGATAACGCACAGGGTGATGATGATGAGGTTGGAGATCCCACTTACTGTCAACCCACAGTCAGCCAAGAGATGAGGTCAGCAGAGGAGGTGGAGGAAGATGCTAGTGACGACGAGGTCAGGTTGCGCCTTCCTGGACAGAGACGTAGTACTGGAAGCACGTCAACAACTGCATCCTCAAACACAACTCTGCCTCTCACCACAAGTCGTGGTGGCTCTTCAGGTCACATGGGTGCTAAGCCTTGCATAGCCTGGGCATTTTTTCAGATCGATAAAGATGACCCAACTCGTGTTATCTGTAACATTTGTCAGCAAAAGCTAAGTAGAGGCCAAAAAATACATAGTTTGAGTACTTCATGCATGAACCGGCACATGGACATGAAGCATAAGTTGCAGTGGGAAGCTCAGTGTGCTACAATGCGGCCTAGCCGGCCGGGCCAACCACCGTCTGCCATATCTTGTGCATCCGTGGCCTCTTCATCCTCTGTGACTGGGGGGACAGCAGTCACACCTGTTTTTGGGCGCAGACCTGCCACCTCTTTACCCGCAACAGCCAGCGTGATTGGCAGGTCATCATTTTCTTTGGAGGTGGTAACACCAGCTGGTGTTGAGCGCTGTCCGACATCGATAGCACCACCTTTGGATCAAGGCAATCTAACATGTCCGCCTACATCTTCCTCACAGACCGGCAGTTTGCCGGGGACACCCTTATCAACCCCGTCTAAGCACAATAGCCAGCCCTCGGTCCCTCAGATGTGGACAAGTAAAAGACCATTTCCTCCTAGCCATGAGAAAGCTAAGAGGTTGAATTTCACCATCTGCAAGTTCTTGGCTACAGAAATGCTGCCTTTCCGCCTGGTGGACACAGAGGATTTTCGAGACCTTATGTCCGTCGCAGTGCCCCAGTACCAGATGCCCAGTCGGCACTACTTCTCAAAGAAAGGTGTGCCTGCGCTCCACCAGCATGTCGCACACAACATCACCGCTTCTTTGAGAAACTCTGTGTGTGACAGGGTGCATTTCACCACAGACACTTGGACGAGTAGGCATGGACAGGGGCGTTACATGTCGCTGACTGGGCACTGGGTAACTATGGTCACAGCAGGACAAGGGGCTGCTGTCCAAATCTTACCGTCCCCACGAGTTGTGCGTCAATCCTCTTTATGTCAAAGTTCCTCCACTGCTTCTGCCTCCTCAACCTCCTCTCGGTCTTCCACCTGCACCCAAAGCCTGTCTGGTCATGCCACAAGCTTTCTAACTGCGCAGAAGGGATCCTGCACACCTCCTTACTATGCTGGCAGTAGGGCTCAACGTCATCAGGCGGTTTTTACATTGAAATGTCTGGGAAATTTGAGTCACACAGCTGAGGAGTTGTGGTCAGCTCTGGAGAACCAATTTCATGAATGGTTGTCTCCACTGGACCTGAAACCAGGGAAGGCCGTGTGCGACAATGCTGCAAACCTGGGTGCGGCCCTTCGCCGGGGCAATGTCACACACGTGCCTTGTATGGCTCACGTGTTGAACCTGGTTGTCCAGCAATTTTTAGCCCACTATCCCAGACTAGATGGCCTTCTGCAGAGGGCACGGTCGCTGTGTGCTCACTTTCGCCGTTCGCATCCCGCAGCTCAGCGACTTACATCTCTACAGAAGTCGTTGGGCCTGCCACTTCACCGGCTAAAATGCGATGTGCCTACCCGGTGGAATTCAACTCTGCACATGTTGCAGCGACTGTGGCAGCACCGACAAGCCCTGGTGCAATACGTTCTGACGTATAGCCTGGGCCAACGAGATCCAGAGGTGGGGCAAATCACGCTGGAGGAGTGGTCTCAGATCAGGGCCCTATGCACCCTTCTGCACAGTTTTGAAATGGCGACGAAGATGTTTAGTGCTGACGATGCCGGTGATTTACATGCTGGAGCACATGTTAAACAGAATTCGGAGTCAGGTGGTGGCACAAGAGGAGGTGGAGGAAGTAGAGGAGGAGGAGTTGTATGCGGAAGGGCTAACATCTGCAAGGTCCAGACGGTCGGCAGCACCAAGGCGGCAGGCATGTGAGGATGGGGGAGATGGTTTTACCAGGGCGCATGGTAGCAGCCAAACTAGTGAGGAAGGTGCAGGAGCCCAGGAAGAAGTGGAGGACGAACTGATGGAAGACTCATCAGATGAGGGAGACCTTGATCACATTTATGTTGTGCGAGGTTGGGGGGAGAGGACAGAGGAAGGAAGCATGATTGTTACCTCGCCACCAACACAACAGGGACTTGGTGCTCCTGGATGCGCAACACACATGAGTGCCTTCTTGCTGCACTACCTGCAACATGACCCTCGAATTGTGAGAATTAGAAATAATCCTGACTACTGGGTTGCCACACTGTTAGATCCCCGGTACAAAAGTAAATTTGCAGAAATTATTCCTGCCATAGAAAGGGATGCACGCATGCAGGAGTATCAGCAGAGACTGTTGCAGAATCTTACATGTGCTTTTCCACAAAACACCAGTGGTGCACGTAGTGAATCTCACAGTTCCAACTTGCCAACCGTGGGACCGTCAAGTGTTCAGCACTCAAACCGTAACAGAACCACAGTATCTGCTGGTAACATCAATTTTGCGGAATCATTTCACCACTTTTTTAGCCCATCCTTTGCAAGGCCACAGGAGACAAGAAGTCTGACACATAGTCAACGCCTAGAGACGATGGTACAGGAGTATATCACAGTAAACATTGAAGCCACGACTGTGTCACTGGACCCTTGCTCTTTTTGGGCTTCCAATCTGGATAAATGGCCGGAGCTAGCCACTTACGCCTTGGAGATCTTGTCATGCCCCGCAGCCAGCGTTCTGTCTGAACATGTGTTCAGCGCTGCTGGTGGTGTGCTGACAGATAAGCGCACGCGGCTCTCCACTGATAATGTAGACAGACTCACGTTCATAAAGATGAACAAATCATGGATCCGAAACGACTTTTCTACCCCTGTGTCATCCTGGGGAGAGTAAAAGCTTGATGATTGGTTAAAATCACCCTACCAACCGTTTTAAGCTTTCAAATTACTAATCATGTTTATCTGTATCTTGGCTGGAAAATAATTTGGGCTTTGTAGCAGTGTGCAGCACTGATTCTATTAGGCCATCTATAATAAGCTCCACCAGATTTAAAATTACTAATCATGTTTATCTGTATCTTGACTGGAAAATAATTTGGGCTTTGTAGCAGTGTGCAGCACTGATCCTATTAGGCCATCTATACTAAAGCTTCACCAGATTTAAAATTAATAATAATTTTTAGCTGCATCTAGCCCAGAAAATAATTTTGGGGCTCCGAGATGCGCAAGACACATAACTGCCTTCTTGCTGCACTACCTGCAGCATGACCCTCATATTGTCAGAATTCGAAGTAATCATGTGTGGCACCCCAGGGGTCTGGTTTCCACAGTAACGGCAGTGTTATGTCTGAGAGCAGGTGGGAGGTCTCTTGGTCAGGAATCCTATGCATGCCACACCTCCTGCCCAGTCCTGGGAGGGGAAGAACTTCCCCTGTATAAACCTGGGGCTGAGGCAGGGTTAGAGTGTTGAGAGGGAGAGTTCAGCCAGGAGGGCTGACAGGGAGCTGTGGCTCCGGCTGGGCCCAGCTCCCGGGCCATGCCAGAAGTAGAGACAGAGAAGAGAAGCAGCATAGGAAGAAACAACAGGAGCTCTGTGGGAGCAGTGTTACAAGGAGTCAGGGGCTGGCAGCTGCAGAGCTCGCCCTGACTGAGAAGATTTCTTACCGGACCCGGAGTCCGAGGCTGTGGGGACTAACTCCTACCCAGCAGCAGAATCCGTCAGGCAGGGGATTTCAGGTCCTCTGGCCAAGAAACCCGAAGGCACGGTCACACGCATGGGACCAGCACCGCCGTCGTGGAGCGGAAGCTACTAGAAGGCCCCGAGTCACCGGCCATACGGGTGAGCACCACACGGTACACTCAGTGACGTGGGCTACTTATACCCGCCTCTAGCAAGGTAGCCAGAAGAGTACAGTTAGTTTGGGAGGCCTACAACTCCGCCTGGCCAGGGGAGATCCCATCTGCTCAAGGACTGACCAGGCCCCAACCGCTAGCCAGTACTCCGGGAGGGTCTATCTTTGTCACCAGTAAAGACCCTGAACTACACCGCATCATCTCTGAGTGATTCCTGCTACCCCCATCATCCACGTCGGCTGCCCTGAGGCCATACCCCTCCCGTTGGGGGTTATACCATCTACGCTGCACTATCCTACCACCGGCCTCAGCGGTCTGCCCTGCAGCGGCAGCTCCATAGCTGCATTCAACGGGTGGCGTAGTCGTCCTACATCTACCGCTGATACAGCGCCACTTAGTCTGACTCCCTGGGCACGGACCGGGTCACCGCCACGAGACTACAACCCTCAACAGATCCGGCTCCGGTAAGCTCCCGCCTGCGCAACGCAGCGCGACACAGGCCCAGGGGCGCGTCAACTTTTGGCGTAGTCGGCAGGATCTCGTGCCCGCAACCACCGGGTACTGCGTGCCTGAAAAAGACTGTTCAAACTTACCAGTGGTGAAGATTCCCGCCATCCGGCGCCATCTTCTGTCTTCTTCCCGCCATCCGCGAAGTTTTCCCGCCATCCGGAGCCATCTTCTGCCTTCTTCCCGCCATCCGTGGAGTTTTCCCGCCGTTGGACGCCATCTTGAAGACGCCGCGCGGGAAGAAGAGGGGCGTGGACTCCGAAAGCGCGCGAGAACTGAAGCCCCGCCTCACGTCCGGACGTTGCGTAAGGTCCTGGAAGGAGCCCAGCAGACGCCGACGTCACAGGAGCGCGACGGAAGGTCCTCAACCCTGACGATCCACTGCGGAGCCGCGGCCTATGGAAGAGGATCATCGCAAGGTAGGCCACGGTCCACTAGGGGGGAGAAGGATGCCGGATACAGAGGAGAGCTTCACCGCTTCAACCCCCGCCAGCGCCACCGCCGTTGCGGTCATGCCTTTCACCATGCCCTATATCCCGGGGGCAGCCTGGCTACCCCAGTACTCAGGGGAGTCACATACCCTGCATGACTTTAGAGAAAAGCTGGATAGCCTCTTCCAGGTGTATCCCCTCACAGAGGAGCAAAAAGTGAGCATCCTGGTGGCCCAATTAACCGGGGCAGCCCAAAGGGAGGTAAAGTCCTGGCCACCTGGGGGAAGGACTGTCGCAGAGATACTAACCCAGCTAACCGAGGAGGAGCTGCAGTACTACCAATACGAGGAAAGCCAAGAGGACCCGGACGGGTCTGAGGACTACCCTCAGGAGGGAGCACAAAGAGGACATAGCTACTGAAGGGAAGTAGCGTGAATAAAGAGCTGTAAATAGTTACCCGTAAGGGTACAAGGACTGCTGCTAATTAAAATATGGTCCCCGTTGGGATTAGTGAATTGTTCCCCATGTGCCCCTATCTTAAACCAGGCTGAGGACTGTGAGCAGCCATTCCTTATCCCCACTGGCCGAGGACTGAGAGCGGCCATATCCTGTAAATAATTATGTGTTTCTAGTAATTTATGGGAGTCTTTGGTGGATTTACCGGGAATCCTTTGTACATGGTTGGAGCGTAACCCAGGAATGGACTAAAGACTGTTAAGGACTCGGGGCAGGACAGACCCCTACCTGGTTACGTCTCCCTGTTTTGGTGAAATGGACACCTTTGCTTTTCTTCAAAAACTGCACCCGGTTGCGGACACGCCGTAACCATCTTTATGTGTTTTTCTTATTGTATTATTATTGTTTATACCTTGTTATGTTTTTCTAAAAATATGTTTAGTCCCGGAGTACTAAATTTCACTAGGGGGGAATGTGGCACCCCAGGGGTCTGGTTTCCACAGTAACGGCAGTGTTATGTCTGAGAGCAGGTGGGAGGTCTCTTGGTCAGGAATCCTATGCATGCCACACCTCCTGCCCAGTCCTGGGAGGGGAAGAACTTCCCCTGTATAAACCTGGGGCTGAGGCAGGGTTAGAGTGTTGAGAGGGAGAGTTCAGCCAGGAGGGCTGACAGGGAGCTGTGGCTCCGGCTGGGCCCAGCTCCCGGGCCATGCCAGAGGTAGAGACAGAGAAGAGAAGCAGCATAGGAAGAAACAACAGGAGCTCTGTGGGAGCAGTGTTACAAGGAGTCAGGGGCTGGCAGCTGCAGAGCTTGCCCTGACTGAGAAGATTTCTTACCGGACCCGGAGTCCGAGGCTGTGGGGACTAACTCCTACCCAGCAGCAGAATCCGTCAGGCAGGGGATTTCAGGTCCTCTGGCCAAGAAACCCGAAGGCACGGTCACACGCATGGGACCAGCACCGCCGTCGTGGAGCGGAAGCTACTAGAAGGCCCCGAGTCACCGGCCATACGGGTGAGCACCACACGGTACACTCAGGGACGTGGGCTACTTATACCCGCCTCTAGCAAGGTAGCCAGAAGAGTACAGTTAGTTTGGGAGGCCTACAACTCCGCCTGGCCAGGGGAGATCCCATCTGCTCAAGGACTGACCAGGCCCCAACCGCTAGCCAGTACTCCGGGAGGGTCTATCTTTGTCACCAGTAAAGACCCTGAACTACACCGCATCGTTTCTGAGTGATTCCTGCTACCCCCATCATCCACGTCGGCTGCCCTGAGGCCATACCCCTCCCATTGGGGGTTATACCATCTACGCTGCACTATCCTACCACCGGCCTCAGCGGTCTGCCCTGCAGCGGCAGCTCCATAGCTGCATTCAACGGGTGGCGTAGTCGTCCTACATCTACCGCTGATACAGCGCCACTTAGTCTGACTCCCTGGGCACGGACCGGGTCACCGCCACGAGACTACAACCCTCAACAGATCCGGCTCCGGGTAAGCTCCCGCCTGCGCAACGCAGCGCGACACAGGCCCAGGGGCGCGTCACATGACTACTGGGTTGCCACACTCTTAGATCCCCCAAACTTTTCGATCAACCTTTTCATTTTAATAAAGACCAAAAAAATGGTCATTTTTGAAATTATAAGCATTAGCAGGTTGTTAGAAACTGAAATCAAACAGTTTTCAACTCAAAACTTTATTCTAGGTGATGTTACATTTTCACATAGGACCCCTTGTTCGAAAGGAGCTTCTGAACTCTCTCGTCCATTGAATTTGTCAGGTTTTGGATGGTTTCTGCTTCAATTGTTTTGCATGAGGACAGAATACCCTCCCAGAGCTGTTGCTTAGATGTGAACTGCCTCCCGCCATCATAGACACTCCTTTTAATGATGCTCCAAAGGTTCTGAATGGGGTACAGGTCAGGGGAGCATGGGGGTCACACCATAAGTTTGTCCCCTTTTATGCCCATATCAGCCAGAGATGCAGATGTTTTATGTGCAGCATGAGATGGTGCATTATCATGCAGAAAAATGATCTTGCTGTGAAATACACGGTTCTTCTTCTTGAACCATGGCAGGAAGTGCTGTTTGAGAAAATCCACATACATTATGGAGTTCATCTTTAGCGCCTTCAGGGATCCTAAAGGGGCCGACAATCTCTCTCCCCATGATTCCAGCCCAAAACATTACTCCACCTCCTCCTTGTTGGCGCTGTAGCCGTGTTTGCGTGGGGTGTCCATCAACCAGCCATCCTCCACTCCATCCATCTGGACCATCGAGCGCTGCACGGCACTCATCCGTGAACAAAACAGTTTTGAAATCAGTCTTCATGTAATGTTTGGCCCACTGGAGCCGTTTCTGCTTGTGTGAAGTGGATAGAGGAGGTCGACAGGATGGCGTATGCACAGCTGCAAACCTCAGAAGGACCCTGCATCTTGTTGTTCGGGGGACGTTGGAGGCACAAGCAGCTTCAAAAACTTGTCTGCTGCTATGACAAGGCTTTTTTGCCGCTGCTCTTTCAACCTGACGTAATTGCCTGTAGGAAAGAGTCCTCAATTTGCCCTTATCAGCACGCACACGTGTGTACTGTGAATCAGCTACATACTTCTTGATTGCCAAGACACTTCATCCTGATCATCGCACAATGTTGATTGTAGTCATGCCTTGACCTAAACACTCCACAATTTGTTGCTTCTCAGCAGCCGACACATCCTTTTTCTTTCCCATTTTGGCAGAAAATGTAGGCTGCTTAATAATGTGAGACAGCCTTCTTAAGTAGTCTTGCCTTTCATTGGACACACCTGCCAAACTAATTAGCACTGGTGTCTGCAATTGCTTACAGTGATATAAAGAGCCCTGACACACATCACCATCAATGAGTTTAACTGACAAACAAACAAATTCTTCCCTTATCACTCCTAAACACTTTTTGCATAATAATTTGGAACACAGTGTACATGTGCTTTTCCACAAAACACCAGTGGTTCACGTAGTGAATCTTACAGTTCTAACTTGCCAACCATGGTCTGTATGGAGTTGTTCAATAAAGGGCCCAAAATTAAGATAACATAGATGGGAGAGGTCTCTATGAATAGGAATTCCTAAGTATTTGATACCCTGTGAGGGCCAGGCAAAGGGAAAGTTGGACTGGATGGAATCCTATATGGATTTGGGGAGGGAGACATCGAGGGCCTCAGACTTCGCTGCATTGATTTTAAAATTTGACCATGTAACAAAGTGATCTAGTTCAGCCGTAACAGCATGGATGGATATATGTGATTGAGTGATATATACTAGGACATCATCAGCAAATAGAGAGCACTTGTACTCGGTGCCTCCCACCTCAATCCACCTAATATTGGGGTTATGGCGAATTGATGAGAGCAGGTGCTCCGTCACTAGGATGTATAAGAGAGGGGACAGAGAACATCCCTGCCTTGTCCCATTGGTGATTGTGAAAGGTGATGAAAATGTTCTGACGCGCCCCCTGGGCCTTGGGACACCCAGAGCCGGACCCTTTTTGGTGGATGCTGGTGGTTGTAGTCTCCATGGCGGCAACCCGGTTCCGTGGCTCAGGGCGGTCAAACCAGTGGCGGAACTATTTATGTGGTTTTGATGTTTAAATGTCCGACTACGCCACCCGTGGATTGCGGTCAGAGTGAACAGCCGCTCCAGGGCAGACCGCTGAGGCTGGTGTTGTGGGTGCAGCAGAGCGTAGCATAACTCCCCACGGGAGGAGTATAGCCTCAGGGCAGTGTATGCGGAGGATGGGGGTGATGGTGCAGGGTAGCAGCAGTAATGACACGGAGTCAGTGATGCAGTCCAGGGCCTTTTCTCACAGTTCTTATTATCCAGACCACGTCTGCAGGTAACGGCTGCCCACGTCGTACTGTGCTCACCAGGTGAGGGGCTCAGACAACTCCCAGATAACTTTGGAGCGCTTCACAGGACCCCCTTTGTGTGTCCTTTGTCTGGCCTTTCTTACCAACCCTTCTGTCCGGCTTCCTCGGGCCTCCTCTTGGTAAACTTGGCGCCAGTTTCCCTGACCCTATGTGGTGCCTTCCTAGCGGGTGTAGCGAGGGGCTGTGCCACATAAAATGTCACAGCCTCCTGTTTCTAGCTGAGGGTCGTTTCCTGCCTCCACTAGTTTCGGGGACCGGTCTCCCCCTTTGGCCTGACCCCTCCACGCAGGTGGATTCGGGCGTGCGGTGGCGACTCGCCCGTCCGCACCCCTGAGATCCCTTCGTTCCTCGTTCCTGGAGCCTTCTCCGCTCCTCTTCCTTCCTTCTCCCTCTTCCAGGCCTGGGCCTCTGTTACTAGGCCCGCCTCCGGAGCAGAGCTCATGCACAGCCCCTGCTCCCTGCCACTTCTGCTCAGACTTCTCTGCACTGAACTAAGATGGTGCCCACCTTTTATACTCCCTTCTCAATGCACCCAGGAACTGCTTCCTCCCTGCTCCTGCACTACAGGGTTCCCCTTCCTCAGTGTTCCCTCCCCCCACTCCAGCCAGGGACAGGGACTGTCGTGCCCATCTCAGGGGCATATTGGTCGCCCTGCCCCACGGCAATGTGGTGTAATGCATGCAGGTGTCGGGTCCTGATCCACACTACATCCTTACCTGAGAGTGAGATATCACACCTCTGGGTGAGGTGCAATACCTCTGTAGCAACCGAGCCCTCAGGGTGCTACAGTTCCATTTATCTTCAGCCTAGGTGACGTATTGCGATACAGGGCCGTGATTTTGGCTATAAAAGGGTCCCCTAGACCCCTACCCCAAGCTTTTTAAGAGAATCATATATGGCGTGCCAGGAGACTCTATGGAATGCTTTCTCAGCATCCAACGAGAGTATCTAATTACAAATTTTTAACTGCATCTAGCCCAGGAAATACTTTGTGCCTAGTAGCAGGGTCTGCTAGTCAGCGGATTATCCCGGCTGTTAAGCAAGCTACACCACCTGTAGTTTGGACACTTCATTTTTTCAAAGGAAATGCTTCGGGACCACGGGATACTCAGTGAAGAGCATCAGGAGGCACCCCAAGGCATAGGGGCTCGGACTGGCAGTAGGATGCCTTGCGGTGGACAGCCGAGCTCGATCCTTATAAAAGCTTTTTAACTGCAGCAGCTTTAGTGGACGCTACTGGAGCTGGAATTACGCGGCTGCTGGCATGAGACTTGCCCTCCAATAGATCCTTGTAAATGGATTTAAAGTGTATTTATTCAAATTAGAGAGACAATTTAAATTAAAAAGCTTAGAGCTGCCTCCACCACAGGGGGGCTCGCTCGACCCACCAGCGGACAGGCACCAGTATTGGGAGAGGGGGGCTAGCCGTCAGGGTTCACCGCGGCTCTGGCACAAACCCAGCAACACGGAGGTG
Source organism: Phyllobates terribilis (assembly GCF_046119375.1). Taxonomy (NCBI): domain Eukaryota; kingdom Metazoa; phylum Chordata; class Amphibia; order Anura; family Dendrobatidae; genus Phyllobates; species Phyllobates terribilis. Next base: position 118,368,072 of record NW_027362762.1, on the reverse strand, counting down.
GCACGGGCAGGAGCGGACTGAACGTGTCGGCTTCTCACTTTTTGGATTTTAGAAGGGCATGACATGCCTATATCTGTGTCTCCCCCTCCTTTTACTCCTCCACCTCTTTTCTTTTCGCATGACTATATGTACTTGTCACTTTTCCATGTGTTGGTTGTGTCTTCTGAGCAGTTTGTCAGCTTTTGGATACCTTTGAAGGTGTTTTCTATGTGTTTCTATGTGTTTTTGTTTGCCTGCCATTGGTTTTAACGGTGTTCGAAGGTGTTCGACGAACAGTTCGACGAACAGTTCGGCGAACACACGGGTGTTCGACGAACCGAACCGAACTCGAACACTACGGGGGTGGCTCAACACTAGTCAACAACGTCGGGCCGTATGAGGCCTGCTTTATCTCCTTCCAGTTGTCGGTGTCGTACCACTACACCGCCTCTGTCTCTTCTAAATTTTGCCATCCGAATATTTATTACCCGCCTTGTCCGTTCGATGGCCGTGATGTCTCGCGCACCTTGCCATACCGCTATCTGCACAATCTCTGACCATACTATCGCTAGTTTTGTGAAAAATTCTCTGAAGCGCTCAGTGTCTAGTTTCATTATTGCCATTAGTTATGCGCTGTTATGATGACCTAGGTTGTTTCCCCCGGCCTGTATAACTAAGATGACCGGACATCTTGCCTCACTCCCTACCTTGATTACCTCCATTAGTACCTGTGGCCAAAGCAGGCCTCTAATACCTCTCTAGTTGAAATATGTGTTATGAAACTCTAATTTCCTCCCGCCTGGGCAGACTTTCGCCCTTTTTTCTGCCCAATACATATACGAGTGGCCTATCACCCACAGTGTTGGCTTAGCGTCACCTGTAAAAGAAACAAACCACGTTAGGATAACAAGTCCGGTCTTATGTATCTTGCCAAACACGTGGATCGCCATCTCCCTATCCTCTCAACTTCCGTTTCTGACAGTCCTGCTCTTGCTGCTTCCGTGGCCGCGCCTATGCGGAATGAGTGTGTCCCGTAATCTTTGGGGTGGTTCCCTGCCGATGTTATGCATTTATTAAATATAGCTTGGAACTGGTATCTTGATAATGGCATTCCATCAATGTGTGATAGGAAGAAATTACTTTGTGATCTGATGGTTAGATATGTTTTTACTATTGTTACCCAACTCAGTGTACCGTTTGTGGGTTGTAGAAGTACCCAAGTGCCCCTGCCCGCTGGAACCGTTTTCGATTTGTGTATGCGTAGACGTATTGCATTATTGGCTATGACTACGTCCTGGTGTAATAAGCCTCCACTGGTGGTAATTTTGGATTGAGGGACTAATTCGCTTATGCATAGCGCCCCGAAGAAGGCGATCACAAATGCAGTAGACAGTAGTGTTGCTTCAAAGTGTGAGTGTCATGTTAATGGTGTTAGGGATATGATGTGAGAAATCAGTTTTAGTGACACGGGACGGGACGTCTACACTCCTGACTTGGCTGACCCCTTTTCCACCCTTTTATGGATTGTCTGATGATGAACCTTTGTCACATCTCCCCAATTCAGTAGTTGGAAGTGAAATGCTACTCCGGTCAGACACCGCTGCGCTGACGCCCCTGATATGCCCCTCATAATTAGCTGGTGGAGAAATTCTATGGTGACTTGTGATCTGGCTTGTTCACATTGGTCAACCCGTCTGCCTGCTACTAGTCGTGTCCACTCTTCCCATGCCTTACCGTATGCTTGCCACGTCGACAGGGCAACTGACGCTCTGATTAATGGCATCAACTATTCGCCACTAGATCCCATAGGGAAGGTGGGCAACTGTTGCCCGATGGGTGGGCGTTGTGGAAGAGCTCTATGAAAATCTGCCAATTGAATTGTTATAAAGCGTTAGCAGCAGCTTTAGACCCCTCAGCATAGTGGCTAGCGCGGACCCATACATTGTGTTTTAGGCACAGGAATGCTAGCCTGGGTAGTAGGCCTAGCACTGGGGGAGACGATGATGCCATCTTATTAATGCAGTGCGCTAGGCTGGTGTTTTTTGTTATGAAGCGTATATTTTTGTAAGCCAGGCGCGCGCCCCATATTTCTATTGCTACCACTATTGGGAAGAAAAATTATTTTCAGGGCTAGATGCAGCTAAAAATTATTATTAATTTAAAAGCTGGTGGAGCTTGGTATAGATGGACTAATACAATGAGTCCCACACACTGCTAGAAGGCCAAATATTTTTTCAGAGCTAGATTCAGATAAAAATTATTTTTCATTTGCAACCTGATGGAGGTCAGTATAGATGGACTAATAGACCAAGTCCCACACACAGCTAGAAGGCCAAAAATTTTTTCAGAGCTAGATGCAGATAAAAATTATTTTTAATTTGCAACCTGATGGAGGTCAGTATAGATGGAGTAATAGAGAAAGTCCCACACACTGCTAGAAGGCCAAATATTTTTTCAGAGCTAGATGCAGACAAAAAATTATTTTGAATGTGCAACCTGATGGAGGTCAGTATAGATGGACTAATAGAGAAAGTCCCACACACTGCTAGAAGGCCAAATATTTTTTCAGGGCTGGATGCAGATAAAAATTATTTTTAATTTGCAACCTGATGGAGGTCAGTATAGATGGACTAATAGAGAAAGTCCCACACACTGCTAGAAGGCCAAACATTTTTTCAGAGCTGGATGCAGATAAAAATTATTTTTAGTTTGCAACCTGATGGAGGTCAGTATAGATGGACTAATAGAGAAAGTCCCACACACTGCTAGAAGGCCAAATATTTTTTCAGAGCTGGATGCAGACAAAAATTATTTTTAATTTGCAACCTGATGGAGGTCTGTATAGATGGATTAATAGAACAAGTCCCACATACAGCTAGAAGCCCAATATTTTTTCAGAGGTAGATGCAGAAAATAAATATATTCAGTTTGCAACCTGATGGAGGTCAGTATAGATGGACTAATAGAGAAAGTCCCACACACTGCTAGAAGGCCAAATATTTTTTCAGAGCTAGATGCAGACAAAAAATTATTTTTAATTTGCAACCTGATGGAGGTCAGTATAGATGGACTAATAGAGAAAGTCCCACACACAGCTAGAAGCCCAAATATTTTTTCAGAGGTAGATGCAGAAAAAAATTATATTCAGTTTGCTACCTGATGGAGGTCTGTATAGATGGATTAATAAAACAAGTCCCACACACTGTTAGAAGGCCAAATATTTTTTCAGAGCTAGATGCAGAAAAAAAATATATTCAGTTTGCAACCTGATGGAGGTCAGTATAGATGGACTAATAGAACAAGTCCCACACACAGCTAGAAGCCCAAATATTTTTTCAGAGGTAGATGCAGAAAAAAATTATATTCAGTTTGCAACCTGATGGAGGTCTGTATAGATGGATTAATAGAACAAATCCCACACACTGCTAGAAGGCCAAATATTTTTTCAGAGCTAGATGCAGAAAAAAATTATATGCAGTTTGCAACCTGATGGAGGTCAGTATAGATGGACTAATAGAACAAGTCCCACACACAGCTAGAAGCCCAAATATTTCTTCAGAGGTAGATGCAGATAAAAATTATTTTTAATTTGCAACCTGATGGAGGTCAGTATCGATGGACTAATAGAACAAGTCCCACACACAGCTAGAAGCCCAAATATTTTTTCAGAGGTAGATGCAGAAAAAAATTATATTCAGTTTGCAACCTGATGGAGGTCTGCATAGATGGATTAATAGAACAAGTCCCACACACAGCTAGAAGCCCAATATTTTTTCAGAGGTAGATGCAGAAAAAAAATATATTCAGTTTGCAACCTGATGGAGGTCAGTATAGATGGACTAATAGAGAAAGTCCCACACACTGCTAGAAGGCCAAGTATTTTTTCAGAGCTAGATGCAGAAAAAAATTATATTCAGTTTGCAACCTGATGGAGGTCAGTATAGATGGACTAATAGAACAAGTCCCACACACTGCTAGAAGCCCAAATATTTTTTCAGAGCTAGATGCAGAAAAAAATTATATTCAATTTGCAACCTGATGGAGGTCAGTATAGATGGACTAATAGAATGATGCTATGCCCAAAAGATTTTACTTCACTAGGTGCAGTAAAAAAATTGGTATTCTATACACAGGTGGTATATCTTGCAACACAGATAGGCTACTCCACTGACTAACACACTCCGCAATAGGCCAAAAAGGATTAGCTTTGCTAGATTCAGCCAAATGCTGTGAAAAAAACTTGCACAGCACTGGCACAGACCTGCCTGGCAAAAACTCATAGGAACTGATGTAACCTAGTCCTGAAAAGGACTGCAATTACAATTAGTCTTTACTCCCACAATCTATCTATTTAAGAGCACAGACCTGCCTGATAAAAGTCGTAGGAAATGCTGTAACCTAGTCCTTAAAAGGACTGCAATCACAACTATTCCCTACTCCCAAGCTATCTGTAGATTTGTGCGAAAATTGGCTTGAAATTAACAAGGTATAGTGCACAGAGCAACAGCGGTGCCGTCTAACACGCAGCTGCAGCAGTGAGAAAATGGTGGCGACGGGGAAAATGGCTTGGTCTTATAGGGCAAGGACATGTGACATACACTGCCAATGACACATGCCCTTGCTTGTGTGAAAAAAGCACTTCGCTCCGTGTGTGCGCTGCTGATAGGCTGACAGATTGCACCTCCCCACTGTAAATGCGGGAAAGAGAAAAAAAAATGGAGATCTTCATTATTCCTGCAGAGATCCATCCCCTGCCCCTCCCCTCACCCCGCTGTACACTCAAACTGCGTATTAACATTGATTTTCATTATTGCTGAGAAAAAATCCAGTTATGATTTTGGTGCACGAACAGTTATCGAACATAACCTCGAACAGCCGAATTTTTCTCAAATCGTTCGTGTTCACCGAACGGCTCGAACACCGCCCGAAACAGCTCGAATTTGAGACTGACGAACAGTTCGAGTAGAACAACGCTCATCTCTACTCGGAATTCTACTGAAGATTAAAAATGCTTTGGAACTCTCCCATTGTTCTCGGAATTCTGCTGAAGTTTAAAAATGTGTTGGAACTCTCCCATTGTTCTCAGAATGTCATTTTTTTTTAAGTAAGTCTGTAGAACTTTCCCGTTGTTCTCGGAATTGTGATGAAGTTTAAAAATGCTTTGGAACTGTCCCATTGTTCTCGGAATTCTGCTGAAGTTTAAAAATGGATTGGAACTCTCCCATTGTTCTCGGAATTCTGCTGAAGATTAAAAATGCTTTGGAACTCTCCCATTGTTCTCGGATTTCTGCTGAAATTTAAAAATGCTTTGGAACTCTCCCATTGTTCTCGGAATTCTGCTACAGTTTAGAAATGCTTTGGAACTGTCCCATTGTTCTCGGAATTCTGCTGAAGTTTAAAAATGGATTGGAACTCTCCCATTGTTCTCGGAATTCTGCTGAAGATTAAAAATGCTTTGGAACTCTCCCATTGTTCTCGGATTTCTGCTGAAATTTAAAAATGCTTTGGAACTCTCCCATTGTTCTCGGAATTCTGCTACAGTTTAGAAATGCTTTGGAACGTTCCCATTGTTCTCGCAATTCTACTGAAGTTTAAAAATCCTTTGGAACACTCCAATTGTTCTCGGAATTCTGCTGTAGTTTAAAAATGCTTTGGAACTCTCCCATTGTTCTCGGAATGTTATTGTTTTTTAAATAAGTCTATCTAACTTTAACATTGTCCTCGGAATTCTACTGAAGTTTAGCAATGCTTTGGAACTCTCCCATTGTTCTCGGAATTCTGCTGAAGTTTAAAATTGCTTTGGAACTCTCCCATTGCTCTCGTAATTCTTCTGAAGTTTAAGAATGCTTTGGAACTCTCCCATTGTTCTTGGAATATTGTTGTTTTTTTAAATAAGTCTGTAGAACTTTCCCATTGTTCTCGGAATTCTGATGAAGTTTAAAAATGCTTTGAAACTCTCCCATTGTTCTCGGAAAACTTATGAAGTTTAAAAAAGCGTTGGAACACTCCCATTGTTCTCAGATTTCTACTGAAGTTTAAATATGCTTTGGAACTCTCCCATTGTTCTCGGAATATTATTGTTATTTTAAATAAGTCTGGAGAACTTTCCCATTGTTCTCGCAATTCTGCTGTAGTTTAAAATTGCTTTGGAACTCTCCCATTGTTCTCGGAATTCTCCTACAGTTTAGAAATGCTTTGGAACGTTCCCGTTGTTCTCGCAATACTGTTGAAGTTTAAAAATCCTTTGTAACTCTCCCATTGTTCTCGCAATTCTGCTGTAGTTTAAAAATGCTTTCGAACTCTCCCATTGTTCTCGGAAAGTTACTGTTTCTTAAATAGGTCTATCTAACTTTCCCATTGTCCTCGGAATTCTGCTGAAGTTTAGCAATGCTTTGGAACTCTCCCATTGTTCTCAGAATTTTGCTGAAGTTTAAAAATACTTTGGAACTCTCCCATTGTTCTCGGAATTGTGCTGAAGTTTAAAAATGCTTTGGAACTTTCCCATTGTTCTCGGAATTCTGCTGAAGTTTAAAAATGCTTTGGAAATCTCCCATTTTTCTTGGAATGTTACTATTTTTTTAAGTAAGTCTGTAGAACTTTCCCATTGTTCCCGGAATTCTGCTGAAGTTTAAAAATGCTTTTGAACTCTCCCATTGTTCTTGGAATGTTATTGTTCTTTTAAATAAGTATGTAGTACTTTCCCATTGTTCTCGGAATTCTTCTGAAGTTTAAAAATGTTTTGAAATTCTCCCATTGTTCTCGGAATTCTACTGAAGATTAAAAATGCTTTGGAACTCTCCCATTGTTCTCAGAATTCTGCTGAAGTTTAAAAATGCTATGGAACTCTCCCATTGTTCTCGCAATTCTTCTGAAGTTTAAAAATGCTTTGGAACTCTCCTTTTGTTCTCGCAATACTTCTGAAGTTGAAAAATGCTTTGGAACTCTGCCATTGTTCCCATAATTCTGCTGAAGTTTAAAAATGTTTTGGAACCCTCCCATTGTTCTTAGAATGTTATTGTTTTTTTAAATAAGTCTGTAGAACTTTCACATTGTTCTCGGAATTCTGCTAAATTTTAAAAATGCTTTGGAACACTCTCATTGTTCTCGGATTGTTATTGTATTTTTAAATAAGTCTGCAGAACTTTCCAATTATTCTCGGAATTCTACTGAAGTTTAAAAATGCTTTTGAAATATCCCATTGTTCTTGGAATGTTATTGTTCTTTTAAATAAGTATGTAGTACTTTCCCACTGTTCTCTGAATTCTTCTGAAGTTTAAAAATGTTTTGAAATTCTCCCATTGTTCTCGGAATTCTTCTGAAGTTTAACAATGCTTTGGAACTGTCCCATTGTTCTTGGAATATTATTGTTGCTTTAAATAAGTCTGTAGAACTTTCCCATCGTTCTCGGAATTCTGCTGAAGTTTAAAAGTGTTTTGGCACTCTCCCATTTTTCTCGGAATTCTTCTGAAGCTTAAAAATGCTTTGGAGCTCTACCATTGTACTCGGAATTTTGCTGAAGTTTAAAAATGCTTTGTAACACTCCCATTGTTCTAGAAATGTTATTGTTTTTTAAATAAGTCTGTAGAACTTTTCCATTGTTCTCAGAATTCTGCTGAAGTTTAAAAATGCTTTCGAACTCTGCCATTGTTCTCAGAATTCTTCTGAAGTTTAAAAATGCTTTCGAACTCTCCCGTTGTTCTCGGAATTCTGCTGAGGTTTAAAAATGCTTTGGACCACTCCCATTGTTCTCGGAATTTTGCTGAAGCTTAAATATGCTTTGGAACTCTCCCATTGTTCTCGGAATTTTACTTTTTTTTTAGGTAAGTCTGTAGAACTTTCCCATTGTTCTCGGAATTCTGATGAAGTTTAAAAATGCTTTGGAAATCTCCCATTGTTCTCGGAATGTTACTATTTTTTTAAGTAAGTCTGTAGAACTTTCCCGTTGTTCTCGGAATTCTGCTGAAGTTTAAAAATGCTTTTGAACTATCCCATTGTTCTTGGAATGTTATTGTTCTTTTAAATAAGTATGTAGTACTTTCCCACTGTTCTCCGAATTCTTCTGAAGTTTAAAAATGTTTTGAAATTCTCCTATTGTTTTCGGAATACTACTGAAGAGTAAAAATGCTTTGGAAATCTCCCATTGTTCTCGGAATTCTTCTAAAGTTTAAGAATGCTTTGGAACTGTCCCATTGTTCTTGGAATATTATTGTTGTTTTAAATAAGTCTGTAGAACTTTCCTGTTGTTCTCGGAATTCTGCTGAAGTTTAAAAATGCTTTGGAACTCTCACATTGTTCTTTGAATTCTGATGAAGTTTAAAAATGGATTAGAACTCTCCCATTGTTCTCAGAATTCTGCTGAAGATTAAAAATTCCTTGGAACTCTCCCATTGTTCTCGGAATTCTGCTGAAGTTTAAAAATGCTTTGAAACTCTCCCATTGTTATCGGAATTCTGCTACAGTTTAGAAATACTTTGGAACGTTCCCATTGTTCTCGCAATTCTGCTGAAGTTTAAAAATCCTTTGGAAATCTCCCATTGTTCTCACAATTCTGGTGTAGTTTAAAAATGCTTTGGAACTCTCCCATTGTTCTCGGAATGTTATTGGTTTTTTAAATAAGTCTATCTAACTTTCACATTGTCCTCGGAATTCTGCTGAAGTTTAGCAATGCTTTGGAACTCTCCCATTGTTCTCGGAATTCTGCTGAAGTTTAAAAATACTTTGGATATCTCCCTTTGTTCTCGGAATTGTGCTGAAGTTTAAATACGCTTTGGAACTCTCCAATTGTTCTCAGAATTCTGCTGAAGTTTAAAAATACTTTGGAACTCTTCCATTGTTCTCGGATTTGTGTTGAAGTTTAAAATTGCTTTGGGACTCTCCCATTGTTCTCGGAATTCCGCTGAAGTTTAAAAATGCTTTGGAACTCTCCAATTGTTTTCGGAATTCTGCTGAAGATTAAAAATGCGTTGGAACTCTCCTATTGTTTTTGGAACTCTGCTGAAGTTTAAAAATGTTTTGGAACTCTCCCATTGTTCTCGGAATTCTACTGAAGTTTCCAAATGTTTTGGAACCCTTCCATTGTTCTTGGAATTTTATTGTATTTTTACATAAGTCTGCAGAACTTTCCCATTGTTCTCAGAATTCTTGTGAAGTATAAGAATGCTTTGGAACTCTCCCATTGTCTAGGAATGTTATTATTTTTTAAGTAAGTCTGTAGAACTTTCCCATTGTTCTCAGAAATCTGCTGAAGTATAAAAATTTGTTGGAACGCTCCCATTGTTCTTGGAATTCTGCTGAAGTTTAAAAATGTTTTGGAACTCTCCCATTGTTCTCGGAATTCTGCTGAAGTTTAAAAATGCTTTGGAACTTCCCAATTGTTTTCGGAATTCTGCTGAAGATTAAAAATGATTTGGAACTCTCCCATTGTTCTCGGAATTCTGCTGAAGTTTAAAAATGCTTTGGAACATTACCATTGTTCTCGGAATTCTACTGAAGTATAAATATGCTTTGGAACTCTCCCATTGTTCTCGGAATGTTATTGTTATTTTAAATAAGTCTGTAGTACTTTAACATTGTTCTCGTAAATCTGCTGAAGTTTAAAATTGATTTCGAACTCTTCCATTGTTCTCGGAGTTCTGCTGAAGTTTAAAAATGCTTTGGAACTCTCCTATTGTTCTCGGATTTCTGCTGAAGTTTAAAAATGCTTTGGAACTCTCCCATTGTTCTCGGAATGTTACTGTTTTTTCAAGTAAGTCTGCAGTACTTTCCCCTTGTTCTCGGAATTCTGATGAAGTTTAAAAATGCTTTGGGACTCTCCCATTGTTCTCGGAATTCTGCAGAAGTTTAAAGACGCTTTGGAACTCTCCCATTGCTCTCGGAATGTTACAGTTTTTTTAAGTACGTCTGAAGAACTTTCCCATTGTTCTCGGAATAATGCTGAAGTTTAAAAAAGCTTTGGAACGCTCCCATTGTTCTCGGAATGTTACTGTTTTTTTATGTAAGTCTGTAGAACTTTCCCATTGCTCTCGGAATTCTGCTGAAGTTTAAAAATGCTTTGGAACTCTCCCATTGTTCTCAGAATGTTACTGTTTTTTAAGTAATTCTGTAGAACTTTCCCATTGCTCTCGGAATTCTGCTGAAGTTTAAATATGCTTTGAAACAGTCCCAGTGTTCTTGGAATTCTGCTGAAGTTTAAATATGCTTTGGAACACTCCCATTGTTCTCGGAATGTTATTGTTTTTTAAATAAGTCTATCTAACTTTAACATTGTCCTCGGAATTCTACTGAAGTTTAGCAATGCTTTGGAACTCTCCCATTGTTCTCGGAATTCTGCTGAAGTTTAAAAATACTTTGGAACTCTCCCATTGTTCTCGGATATCTACTGAAGTTTAAAAATGCTTTGAAACCCTCCCATTGTTCTAGAAATGTTATTGTTTTTTAAATAAGTCTGTAGAACTTTCCCATTGTTCTCGGAATTCTGCTGAAGTTTAAAAATGCTTTGGAAATCTCCCATTTTTCTCGGAATGTTACTATTTTTTAAGTAAGTCTGTAGAACTTTCCCATTGTTCTCGGATTTCTGCTGAAGTTTAAAAATACTTTTGAACTCTCCCATTGTTCTTGGAATGTTATTGTTCTTTTAAATAAGTATGTAGTACTTTCCCATTGTTCTCGGAATTCTTCTGAAGTTTAAAAATGTTTTGAAATTCTCCCATTGTTCTCGGAATTCTACTGAAGATTAAAAATGCTTTGGTACTCTCCCACTGTTCTCAGAATTCTGTTGAAGTTTAAAAATGCTATGGAACTCTACCATTGTTCTCGCAATTCTTCTGAAGTTTAAAAATGCTTTGGAACTCTCCTATTGTTATCGCAATTCTGCTGAAGTTTAAAAATGCTTTGGAACTCTGCCATTGTTCCCGGAATTCTGCTGAAGTTTAAAAATGTTTTGGAACCCTCCCATTGTTCTTAGAATGTTATTGTTTTTTTAAATAAGTCTGTAGAACTTTCCCATTGTTCTCAGAATTCTGCTAAATTTTAAAAATGCTTTGGAACTCTCTCATTGTTCTCGGATTGTTATTGTATTTTTAAATAAGTCTGCAGAACTTTCCAATTATTCTCGGAATTCTACTGAAGTTTAAAAATGTTTTTGAACTCTCCCATTGTTCTCGGAATTCTACTGATGTTTAAAAGTGCTTTGGAACTCTCCCATTGTTCTTGGAATTCTGCTGAAGTTTAAAAATGATTTTGAACTCTCCCATTGTTCTTGGAATGTTATTGTTCTTTTAAATAAGTATGTAGTACTTTCCCATTGTTCTCAGAATTCTTCTGAAGTTTAAAAATGTTTTGAAATTCTCCCATTGTTCTCGAAATTCTACTGAAGATTAAAAATGCTTTGGTACTCTCCCATTGTTCTCGGAATTCTGCTGAAGTTTAAAAATGCTATGGAACTCTACCATTGTTCTCGCAATTCTTCTGAAGTTTAAAAATGCTTTGGAACTCTGCTATTGTTCTCGCAATTCTGCTGAAGTTTAAAAATGCTTTGGAACTCTGCCATTGTTCCCGGAATTCTGCTGAAGTTTAAAAATGTTTTGGAACCCTCCCATTGTTCTTAAAATGTTATTGTTTTTTTAAATAAGTCTGTAGAACTTTCCCATTGTTCTCGGAATGCTGCCAAATTTTAAAAATGCTTTGGAACTCTCTCATTGTTCTTGGATTGTTATTGTATTTTTAAATAAGTCTGCAGAACTTTCCAATTATTCTCGGAATTCTACTGAAGTTTAAAAATGTTTTTGAACTCTCCCATTGTTCTCGGAATTCTACTGATGTTTAAAAGTGCTTTGGAACTCTCCCATTGTTCTTGGAATTCTGCTGAAGTTTAAAAATGCTTTGGAACTCTCCCATTGTTCTCGCCATTCTGCTGAAGTTTAAAAATGCTTTGGAACTCTCCCATTGTTCTCGGAATTCTTGTGAAGTTTAAGAATGCTTTTGAACTCTCCCATTGTTCTTGGAATTCTGCTGAAGTTTAAAAATGCTTTGGAACTCTCCCATTGTTCTCGCCATTCTGCTGAAGTTTAAAAATGCTTTGGAACTCTCCCATTGTTCTCGGAATTCTTGTGAAGTTTAAAAATGCTTTTGAACTATCCCATTGTTCTTGGAATGTTATTGTTCTTTTAAATAATTATGTAGTACATTCCCACTGTTCTCCGAATTCTTCTGAAGTTTAAAAATGTTATGAAATTCTCCCATTGTTCTCGGAATTCTACTGAATATTAAAAATGCTTTGGAAACCTCCCATTGTTCTCGCAATTCTTCTGAAGTTTAAGAATGCTTTGGAACTGTCCCATTGTTCTTGGAATATTATTGTTGCTTTAAATAAGTCTGTAGAACTTTCCCATCATTCCCGGAATTCTGCTGAAGTTTAAAAATGTTTTGCCACTCTCCCATTGTTCTCGGAATTCTTCTGAAGCTTAAAAATGCTTTGGAGCTCTACCATTGTACTCGGAATTCTGCTGAAGTTTAAAAATGCTTTGAAACCCTCCCATTGTTCTAGAAATGTTATTATTTTTTAAATAAGTCTGTAGAACTTTCCCATTGTTCTCAGAATTCTGCTGAAGTTTAAAAATGCTTTCGAACTCTCCCATTGATCTCGGAATTCTGCTGAAGTTTAAAAATGCTTTGGAACACTCCCCTTGTTCTCGGAATTCTGCTGTAGTTTAAAAATGCTTTGGAAATCTCCCATTGTTCTCGGAATGTTACTATTTTTTTAAGTAAGTCTGTAGAACTTTCCCGTTGTTCTCGGAATTCTGCTGAAGTTTAAAAATGCTTTTGATCTATCCCATTGTTCTTGGAATGTTATTGTTCTTTTAAATAAGTATGTAGTACTTTCCACTGTTCTCCGAATTCTTCTGAAGTTTAAAAATGTTTTGAAATTCTCCTATTGTTCTCGGAATACTACTGAAGATTAAAAATGCTTTGGAAATCTCCCATTGTTCTCGGAATTCTTCTAAAGTTTAAGAATGCTTTGGAACTGTCCCTATGTTCTTGGAATATTATTGTTGTTTTAAATAAGTCTGTAGAACTTTCCTGTTGTTCTCGGAATTCTGCTGAAGTTTAAAAATGCTCTGGATCTCTCCCATTGTTCTTGGAATTCTGATGAAGTTTAAAAATGGATTAGAAATCTCCCATTGTTCTCAGAATTCTGCTGAAGATTAAAAATTCCTTGGAACTATCCCATTGTTCTCGGAATTCTGCTGAAGTTTAAAAATGCTTTGGAACTCTCCCATTGTTATTGGAATTCTGCTACAGTTTAAAAATACTTTGGAACGTTCCCATTGTTCTCGCAATTCTGCTGAAGTTTAAAAATCCTTTGGAAATCTCCCATTGTTCTCGCAATTCTGGTGTAGTTTAAAAATGCTTTGGAACTCTCCCATTGTTCTTGGAATGTTATTGGTCTTTTAAATAAGTCTATCTAACTTTCACATTGTCCCCGGATTTCTGCTGAAGTTTAGCAATGCTTTGGAACTCTCCCATTGTTCTCGGAATTCTGCTGAAGTTTAAAAATACTTTGGATCTCTCCCTTTGTTCTCGGAATTGTGCTGAAGTTTAAATATGCTTTGGAACTCTACAATTGTTCTCGGAATTCTGCTGAAGTTTAAAACTACTTTGGAACTCTTCCATTGTTCTCGGATTTGTGTTGAAGTTTAAAATTGCTTTGGGACTCTCCCATTGTTCTCGGAATTCTGCTGAAGTTTAAAAATGCTTTGGAACTCTCCAATTGTTTTTGGAATTCTGCTGAAAATTAAAAATGCGTTGGAACTCTCCTATTGTTTTTGGAACTCTGTTGAAGTTTAAAAATGCTTTGGAACTCTCCCATTGTTCTCAGAATTCTAATGAAGTTTACAAATGTTTTGGAACCCTTCCATTGTTCTTGGAATTCTGATGAAGTTTAAAAATGGATTAGAACTCTCCCAATGTTCTCAGAATTCTGCTGAAGATTAAAAATTCCTTGGAACTCTCCCATTGTTCTCGGAATTCTGCTGAAGTTTAAAAATGCTTTGGAATTCTCCCATTGTTATCGGAATTCTGCTACAGTTTAAAAATACTTTGGAACGTTCCCATTGTTCTCGCAATTCTGCTGAAGTTTAAAAATCCTTTGGAAATCTCCCATTGTTCTCGCAATTCTGGTGTAGTTTAAAAATGCTTTGGAATTCTCCCATTGTTCTCGGAATGTTATTGGTTTTTTAAATAAGTCTATCTAACTTTCACATTGTCCCCGGATTTCTGCTGAAGTTTAGCAATGCTTTTGAACTCTCCCATTGTTCTCGGAATTCTGCTGAAGTTTAAAAATGCTTTGGAACTTCCCAATTGTTCTCGTAAATCTGCTGAAGTTTAAAATTGATTTCGAACTCTCCCATTGTTCTCGGAGTTCTGCTGAAGTTTAAAAATGCTTTGGAACTCTCCCATTGTTCTCGGATTTCTGCTGAAGTTTAAAAATGCTTTGGAACTCTCCCATTGTTCTCGGAATGTTACTGTTTTTTCAAGTAAGTCTGCAGTTCTTTCCCCTTGTTCTCGGAATTCTGATGAAGTTTAAAAATGCTTTGGGACTCTCCCATTGTTCTCGGAATTCTGCTGAAGTTTAAAGACGCTTTGGAACTCTCCCATTGCTCTCGGAATGTTACAGTTTTTTTAAGTACGTCTGAAGAACTTTCCCATTGTTCTCGGAATAATGCTGAAGTTTAAAAAAGCTTTGGAACTCTCCCATTGTTCTCGGAATGTTACTTTTTTTTATGTAAGTCTGTAGAACTTTCCCATTGCTCTCGGAATTCTGCTGAAGTTTAAAAATGCTTTGGAACTCTCCCATTGTTCTCAGAATGTTACTGTTTTTTAAGTAATTCTGCAGAACTTTCCCATTGCTCTCGGAATTCTGCTGAAGTTTAAATATGCTTTGAAACAGTCCCAGTGTTCTCGGAATTCTGCTGAAGTTTAAATATGCTTTGGAACACTCCCATTGTTCTCGGAATGTTATTGTTTTTTAAATAAGTCTATCTAACTTTAACATTGTCCTCGGAATTCTACTGAAGTTTAGCAATGCTTTGGAACTCTCCCATTGTTCTCGGAATTCTGCTGAAGTTTAAAAATACTTTGGAACTCTCCCATTGTTCTCGGATATCTACTGATGTTTAAAAATGCTTTGAAACCCTCCCATTGTTCTAGAAATGTTATTGTTTTTTAAGTAAGTCTGTAGAACTTTCCCATTGTTCTCGGAATTCTGCTGAAGTTTAAAAATGCTTTGCAAATCTCCCATTTTTCTCGGAATGTTACTATTTTTTAAGTAAGTCTGTAGAACTTTCCCATTGTTCTCGGATTTCTGCTGAAGTTTAAAAATGCTTTTGAACTCTCCCATTGTTCTTGGAATGTTATTGTTCTTTTAAATAAGTATGTAGTACTTTCCCTTTGTTCTCAGAATTCTTCTGAAGTTTAAAAATGTTTTGAAATTCTCCCATTGTTCTCGGAATTCTACTGAAGATTAAAAATGCTTTGGTACTCTCCCACTGTTCTCGGAATTCTGTTGAAGTTTAAAAATGCTATGGAACTCTACCATTGTTCTCGCAATTCTTCTGAAGTTTAAAAATGCTTTGGAACTCTCCTATTGTTATCGCAATTCTGCTGAAGTTTAAAAATGCTTTGGAACTCTGCCATTGTTCCCGGAATTCTGCTGAAGTTTAAAAATGTTTTGGAACCCTCCCATTGTTCTTAGAATGTTATTGTTTTTTTAAATAAGTCTGTAGAACTTTCCCATTGTTCTCAGAATTCTGCTAAATTTTAAAAATGCTTTGGAACTCTCTCATTGTTCTCGGATTGTTATTGTATTTTTAAATAAGTCTGCAGAACTTTCCAATTATTCTCGGAATTCTACTGAAGTTTAAAAATGTTTTTGAACTCTCCCATTGTTCTCGGAATTCTACTGATGTTTAAAAGTGCTTTGGAACTCTCCCATTGTTCTTGGAATTCTGCTGAAGTTTAAAAATGCTTTGGAACTCTCCCATTGTTCTCGCCATTCTGCTGAAGTTTAAAACTGCTTTGGAACTCTCCCATTGTTCTCGGAATTCTTGTGAAGTTTAAAAATGCTTTTGAACTATCCCATTGTTCTTGGAATGTTATTGTTCTTTTAAATAATTATGTAGTACTTTCCCACTGTTCTCCGAATTCTTCTGAAGTTTAAAAATGTTATGAAATTCTCCCATTGTTCTCGGAATTCTACTGAAGATTAAAAATGCTTTGGAAACCTCCCATTGTTCTCGCAATTCTTCTGAAGTTTAAGAATGCTTTGGAACTGTCCCATTGTTCTTGGAATATTATTGTTGTTTTAAATAAGTCTGTAGAACTTTCCCATCATTCCCGGAATTCTGCTGAAGTTTAAAAATGTTTTGCCACTCTCCCATTGTTCTCGGAATTCTTCTGAAGCTTAAAAATGCTTTGGAGCTCTACCATTGTACTCGGAATTCTGCTGAAGTGTAAAAATGCTTTGAAACCCTCCCATTGTTCTAGAAATGTTATTATTTTTTAAATAAGTCTGTAGAACTTTCCCATTGTTCTCAGAATTCTGCTGATGTTTAAAAATGCTTTCGAACTCTCCCATTGATCTCGGAATTCTGCTGAAGTTTAAAAATGCTGTGGAACACTCCCCTTGTTCTCGGAATTCTGCTGAAGTTTAAAAATGCTTTGGAACTTCCCAATTGTTCTCGGAATTCTGCTGAAGATTAAAAATGATTTGGAACTCTCCCATTGTTCTCGGAATTCTGCTGAAGTTTAAAAATGCTTTGGAACATTACCATTGTTCTCGGAATTCTACTGAAGTATAAATATGCTTTGGAACTCTCCCATTGTTCTCGGAATGTTATTGTTATTTTAATAAGTCTGTAGTACTTTAACATTGTTCTCGTAAATCTGTTGAAGTTTAAAATTGATTTAGAACTCTCCCATTGTTCTCGGAGTTCTGCTGAAGTTTAAAAATGCTTTGGAACTCTACCATTGTTCTCAGATTTCTGCTGAAGTTTAAAAATGCTTTGGAACTCTCCCATTGTTCTCGGAATGTTACTGTTTTTTCAAGTAAGTCTGCAGTACTTTCCCCTTGTTCTTGGAATTCTGATGAAGTTTAAAAATGCTTTTGAACTATCCCATTGTTCTTGGAATGTTATTGTTCTTTTAAATAAATATGTAGTACTTTCCCACTGTTCTCCGAATTCTTCTGAAGTTTAAAAATGTTTTGAAATTCTCCCATTGTTCTCGGAATTCTACTGAAGATTAGAAAAGCTTTGGAAATCTCCCATTGTTCTCGCAATTCTGCTGAAGTTTAAAAATGCTTTGGAACTCTCCCATTGTTCTCAGAATGTTATTGTTTTTTTAAGTAAGTCTGTAGAACTTTCCTGTTGTTCTCGGAATTCTGCTGAAGTTTAAAAATGCTTTGGAACTCTCCCATTGTTCTTGGAATTCTGCTGAAGTTTAAAAATGGATTAGAACTCTCCCATTGTTCTCAGAATTCTGCTGAAGATTAAAAATTCTTTGGAACTCTCCCATTGTTCTCGGAATTATGCTGAAGTTTAAAAATGCTTTCGAACTCTCCCATTGCTATCGGAATTCTGCTACAGTTTAGAAATACTTTTGAACGTTCCCATTGTTCTCGCAATTCTGCTGAAGTTTAAAAATCCTTTGGAACTCTCCCATTGTTCTCGCAATTCTGCTGTAGTTTAAAAATGCTTTGGTACTAGAGATGAGCGGTGTTCGACTAGAACTGTTCGCCAATCTCAAATTCGAGCTGTTTTGGGCGGTGTTCGAGTTGTTCGACGAACCCGAACGATTTGCAAAAAATTCGGCTGTTCGAGGTTATGTTCGATAACTGTTCGTGCACCAAAAGCGTGTCCTGCATGTCTGGCGCTATTTAGAGCACCAATCATGCAGGGATTGTCTGCCACTCACTGTAATGCCACAGCCATGGTGGTTGTGGCATTACAGTGATTGCCCAAATCGATGGGAACAGTGCCAACAGTGAAACATGAAAAGCCGGCAATTCAGCAGCGGCATACACCTGTACCCGACAATTTAGAACCGAAAGAATAGAGCTTCACACATAGATTAGATAGATATAAACATGTCAGCCACATATATACGAAGTACAGTGAAAGTGCTGCTTACTGTACTTGTCATTTAGCGTAAAGGATTTATCAAAAAAAATAATAGTGTTTTCATGCACCGTCTCTTTAAAAAAGCCGGCCGGCAATTCAGCATCTGTACCCAACAATTTAGAATAGAAGGAATAGAGAATCACACATAGATTAGATAGATATAAACATGTCAGCCACATATATACGAAGTACAGTGAAAGTGCTGCTTACTGTACTTGTCATTTAGCGTAAAGGATTTATTAAAAAAAATAATAGTGTTTTCATGCACCGTCTCTTTAAAAAAGCCGGCCGGCAATTCAGCAGCGGTACCCGACAATTTAGAATAGAAGGAATATATAATCACACATAGATTAGATAGATAGAAACATGTCAGTCACATATATATGAAGTACTGTGACAGTGTTGCTTTCTGTACTTGTCATTTAGCGTAAAGGATTTATCAAAAAAAATAATAGTGTTTTCATGCACCGTCTCTTTAAAAAAGCCGGCCGGCAATTCAGCAGCGGTACCCGACAATTTATAACAGACAGAATAGAGCTTCACACATAGATTAGATAGATAGAAACATGTCAGTCACATATATATGAAGTACAGTGATAGTGTTGGTTACTGTACTTGTCATTTAGTATTAAAATAAAGGATTTATTATTAAAAAAATTGGCGTGGGGTTCCCCTTAATTTTAGGCTCTAGCGGAGGTTAAGCAGACGGCTGGGGCAGATGTTTGAAGCCTGGGAAGGGGGTAATACCCACGGAGCTTCCCAGGCTACTAATATCAGCCCCCAGCTGAATACATAGCCTTTACTAGCTATTAAAATGGGGGACCCCCCCAAAAAAATGACGTGGGGTCCCCCCTAATTTAATAGCTAGCAAAGGCTAGGCAGACAGCTGGGGGCTGATATTAATAGCCCAGGAAGGGAGCCATGAATATTGGCCCCCTCCCAGGCTAGAAACACCAGCCGGCAGCCGCCCCAGAAATGGCGCATTCATAGGATGCGCCAATTCTGGCACTTAGCCTCGCTCTTCCACGCTGCCCTGGTGCGGTGGCAGGGGGTAATAGGGTTGGGGTTGATGTCAGCTTATAATGCCAGCTGACATCAAGCCCAGGTTAGTAATGGAGAGGCGTCTATAAGACACCCCCATTACTAACCCCATAGTCAAAGTTAAAAAAACCACAAACACCCAGAATAAAGTCCTTTAATTGAAATAAAGACACAATCCTTTATTGTTCTAAATTAAACCATACTTACCATCGCGCCCATTCCAGCTGAAGCCAACGATCTCCTGCAATAAAAGAAAAATAATAAACCAACCTCATCCTTACCTTTCCATGGTTCCCACGACAGCTTCAGCTCTGCTACATCGAGATGACTGGCTGGACCGCAGCAGAACGCTGCCATCCAGTCTGTCATCCCGCAGACACTGAGAAGCGCAGGCATGCTTGCGCTCCTCACTGTCTCGCTGTTACGGCATCCAGATGAGCCGAGGTCATGTCTAATGAACTCGGCTCACCTCATGCACGTCACTGACAGCGTGGGAAAATTCTCACGCTGAAGTGCTGAGTGCAGGAGAATTCTCCCACGCTGTCAGTGATGTGCATGAGGTGAGCTCATGTCCAATGAACTCAGCTCACCTCCTGCACGTCACTGACAGCGTGGGAAAATTCTCCTGCAATCAGCGCTTCAGCGTGAGAATTTTCCCACGCTGTCAGTGACGTGCATGAGGTGAGCCGAGTTCATTGGACATGAACTCGGCTCATCTGGATGTCGTCACAGAGAGACGCTGAGCAGCGCAAGCAAGCCTGCGCTTCTCAGTGTCTGCGGGATGACAGGCTGGATGGCAGCGTTCTGCTGCGGTCCAGCCTGTCATCTCGATGTAGCAGAGCTGAAGCTGTCGTGGGAACCATGGAAAGGTAAGGATGAGGTTGCTTTATTATTTTTCTTTTATTGCAGGAGATCGTTGGCTTCAGCTGGAATGGGCGTGATGGTAAGTATGGTTTAATTTAGAACAATAAAGGATTGTGTCTTTATTTCAATTAAAGGACTTTATTCTGGGTGTTTGTGTTTTTTTTAACTTTGACTATGGGGTTAGTAATGGGGGTGTCTTATAGACGCCTCTCCATTACTAACCTGGGCTTGATGTCAGCTGGCATTATAAGCTGACATCAACCCCAACCCTATTACCCCCTGCCACCGCACCAGGGCAGCGTGGAAGAGCGAGGCTAAGTGCCAGAATTGGCGCATCCTATGAATGCGCCATTTCTGGGGCGGCTGACGGCTGGTGTTTCTAGCCTGGGAGGGGGCCAATATTCATGGCTCCCTTCCTGGGCTATTAATATCAGCCCCCAGCTGTCTGCCTAGCCTTTGCTAGCTATTAAATTAGGGGGGACCCCACGTCATTTTTTTGGGGGGGTCCCCCATTTTAATAGCTAGTAAAGGCTATGTATTCAGCTGGGGGCTGATATTAGTAGCCTGGGAAGCTCCGTGGGTATTACCCCCTTCCCAGGCTTCAAACATCTGCCCCAGCCGTCTGCTTAACCTCCGCTAGAGCCTAAAATTAAGGGGAACCCCACGCCAATTTTTTTAATAATAAATCCTTTATTTTAATACTAAATGACAAGTACAGTAACCAACACTATCACTGTACTTCATATATATGTGACTGACATGTTTCTATCTATCTAATCTATGTATGAAGCTCTATTCTTTCTGTTCTAAATTGTCGGGTACAGATGCTGAATTGCCGGCCGGCTTTTTTAAAGAGACGGTGCATGAAAACACTAATATTTTTTTTAATAAATCCTTTACACTAAATGACAAGTGCAGTAACCAACACTGTCACTGTGCTTCTTATATGTGTGACTGACATGTTTCTATCTATCTAATCTATGTGTGATGCTCTATTCCTTCTTGTCTAAATTGTCGGGTACCGGTGTATGCCGCTGCTGAATTTGCCGGCCGGCTTTTTTAAAGAGAGTGTCTTCTGAGCAGTTTGTCAGCTTTTGGACACCTTTGAAGGTGTTTTCTATGTGTTTCTATGTGTTTTTGTTTGACTGCCATTGGTTTTAACGGTGTTCGACGGTGTTCTAAGGTGTTCGACGAACAGTTCGACGAACAGTTCCTCGAACATCCCGGTGTTCGACGAACTGAACCGAACCCGAACACTACGGGGGTGGCTCAACACTATTTGGTACTCTCCCATTGTTCTCGGAATGTTATTGGTTTATTAAATAAGTCTATCTAACTTTCACATTGTCCTCGGAATTCTGATGAAGTTTAGCAATGCTTTGGAACTCTCCCATTGTTCTCGGAATTCTGCTGAAGTTTAGAAATACTTTGGATCTCTCCCTTTGTTCTCGGAATTGTGCTGAAGTTTAAAAATGCTTGGGAACTCTCCAATTGTTCTCGGAATTCTGCTGAAGTTTAAAAATACTTTGGAACTCTTCCATTGTTCTCGGATTTGTGTTGAAGTTAAAAATTGCTTTGGGACTCTCCCATTGTTCTTGGAATTCTGCTGAAGTTTAAAAATGCTTTGGAACTCTTCAATTGTTTTCGGAATTCTGCTGAAGATTAAAAATGCGTTGGAACTCTCCTATTGTTTTTGTAACTCTGCTGAAGTTTAAAAATGCTTTGGAACTCTCCCATTGTTCTCGGAATTCTACTGAAGTTTACAAATGTTTTGGAACCCTTCCATTGTTCTTGGAATTTTATTGTATTTTTACACAAGTCTGCAGAACTTTCCCATTGTTCTCAGAATTCTTGTGAAGTATAAGAATGCTTTGGAACTCTCCCATTGTTCTAGGAATGTTATTATTTTTTGAGTAAGTCTGTAGAACTTTCCCATTGTTCTCAGAAATCTGCTGAAGTTTAAAAATGTGTTGGAAAGCTCCCATTGTTCTTGAAATTCTGCTGAAGTTTAAAAATGCTTTGGAACTCTCCCATTGTTCTCGGAATTCTGCTGAAGTTTAAAATTGCTTTGGAACTTCCCAATTGTTCTCGGAATTCTGCTGAAGATTAAAAATGATTTGGAACTCTACCATTGTTCTCGGAGTTCTGCTGAAGTTTGAAAATGCTTTAGAAGATTACCATTGTTCTCGGAATTCTACTGAAGTATAAATATGCTTTGGAACTCTCCCATTGTTCTCGGAATGATATTGTTATTTTAAATAAGTCTGTAGTACTTTAACATTGTTCTCGGAAATCTGCTGAAGTTTAAAATTGTTTTCGAACTCTCCCATTGTTCTCGGAGTTCTTCTGAAGTTTAAAAATGCTTTGGAACTCTCCCATTGTTCTCGGATTTCAGCTGAAGTTTAAAAATGCTTTGGAACTCTCCCATTGTTCTCGGAATGTTACTGTTTTTTCAAGTAAGTCTGCAGAACTTTCCCCTTGTTCTCGGAATTCTGCTGAAGTTTAAAAATGCTTCGGGACTCTCCCATTCTTCTCGGAATTCTGCTGAAGTTTAAAGACGCTTTGGAACTCTCCCATTGCTCTCGGAATGTTACAGTTTTTTTAATTACGTCTGTAGAACTTTCCCATTGTTCTCGAAATAATGCTGAAGTTTAAAAAAGCTTTGGAACTCTCCCATTGTTCTCGGAATGTTACTGTTTTTTTATGTAAGTCTGTAGAACTTTCCCATTGCTCTCGGAATTCTACTGAAGTATAAAAATGCTTTGGAACTCTCCCATTGTTCTCAGAATGTTACTGTTTTTTAAGTAATTCTGTAGAACTTTCCCATTGCTCTCGGAATTCTGCTGAAGCTTAAAAATGCTTTGAAACACTCCCATTGTTCTCGGAATTCTGCTGAAGTTTAAAAATGCTTTGGAACTTTCCCATTGTTCTCGGGATGTTATTGTTTGTCAAGTAAGTCTGTAGAACTTTCCCATTGTTCTCGGAATTCTGCTGAAGTTTGAAAATGCTTTGGAACATTACCATTGCTCTCGGAATTCTACTGAAGTATAAATATGCTTTGGAACTCTCCCATTATTCTCGGAATGTTATTGTTATTTTAAATAAGTCTGTAGTACTTTAACACTGTTCTCGGAAATCTGCTGAAGTTTAAAATTGTTTTCGAACTCTCCCATTGTTCTCGGAGTTCTTCTGAAGTTTAAAAATGCTTTGGAACTCTCCCATTGTTCTCGGATTTCAGCTGAAGTTTAAAAATGCTTTTGAACTCTCCCATTGTTCTCGGAATTCTGCTGAAGTTTAAAAATACTTTGGAACTCTTCCATTGTTCTCGGATTTGGGTTGAAGTTTAAAATTGCTTTTTGACTCTCCCATTGTTCTTGGAATTCTGCTGAAGTTTAAAAATGCTTTGGAACTCACCAATTGTTTTCGGAATTCTGCTGAAGATTAAAAATGCATTGGAACTCTCCTATTGTTTTTGGAACTCTGCTGAAGTTTAAAAATGCTTTGGAACTCTCCCATTGTTCTCGGAATTCTGCTGAAGTTTACAAATGTTTTTGAACCCTACCATTGTTCTTGGAATTTTATTGTATTTTTACATAAGTCTGCAGAACTTTCCCATTGTTCTCAGAATTCTTGTGAAGTATAAGAATGCTTTGGAACTCTCCCATTGTTCTAGACATGTTATTATTTTTTAAGTATGTCTGTAGAACTTTCCCTTTGTTCTCAGAAATCTGCTGAAGTTTAAAGATGTGTTGGAACGCTCCCATTGTTCTTGGAATACCGTTGAAGTTTAGAAATGCTTTGGAACTCTCGCATTGTTCTCGGAATTCTGCTGAAGTTTAAAAATGCTTTGGAACTTCCCAATTGTTCTCGGATTTCTGCTGAAGATTAAAAATGATTTGGAACTCTCCCATTGTTCTCGGAATTCTGCTGAAGTTTAAAAATGCTTTGGAACATTACCATTGTTCTCGGAACTCTGCTGAAGTTTAAAAAAGCTTTGGAACTCTCCCATTGTTCTCGGAATGTTACTGTTTTTTTAAGTAATTCAGTAGAACTTTCCCATTGTTCTCGGAATTCTGCTGAAGTTTAAAAATGCTTTGGAGCTCTCCCATTGTTCTCGGAATTCTGCTGAAGTTTAAAAATGCTTTGGAACATTACCATTGTTCTCGGAATTCTGCTGAAGTTTAAAAAAGCTTTGGAACTCTCCCATTGTTCTCGGAATGTTACTGTTTTTTTATGTAAGTCTGTAGAACTTTCCCATTGTTCTCGGAATTCTGCTGAAGTTTAAAAATGCTTTGGAACTCTCTCATTGTTCTCAGAATGTTACAGTTTTTTTAAGTAATTCAGTAGAACTTTCCCATTGTTCTCGGAATTCTGCTGAAGTTTAAAAATGCTTTGGAACTCTCCCATTGTTCTCGGAATTCTGCTGAAGTTTAAAAATGCTTTGGAACTCTCCTATTGTTCTCGGAATGTTATTCTTTTTTAAGCAAGTCTGTAGAACTTTCCCATTGTTCTCGGAATTCTGCTGAAGTTTAGAAATGCTTTGGAACTTTCCCATTGTTCTCGCAATTCTGCTGAAGTTTAAAAATCCTTTGGAACTATCCCATTGTTCTCGCAATTCTGCTGTAGTTTAAAAATGCTTTGGAACTCTCCCATTGTTCTCGGAATGTTATTGTTTTTTAAATAAGTCTATCTAACTTTCCCATTGTCCTCGGAATTCTGCTGAAGTTTAGCAATGCTTTGGAACTCTCCCATTGTTCTCGCAAATCTGCTGAAGTTTAAAAATACTTTGGAACTCTCCCTTTGTTCTCGGAATTGTGCTGAAGTTTAAAAATGCTTTGGAACTCTTCCATTGTTCTCGCAATTGTGTTGAAGGTAAATATTGCTTTGGAACTCTCCCATTGTTCTCGGAATTCTGCTGAAGTTTAAAAATGCTTTGGAACTCTCCTATTGTTTTTGGAACTCTGCTGAAGTTTAAAAATGCTTTGGAACTCTCCCATTGTTCTCGGAATTCTGCTGAAGTTTACAAATGTTTTGGAACCCTTCCATTGTTCTTGGAATGCTATTGTATTTTTAAATAAGTCTGCAGAACTTTCCCATTGTTCTCAGAATTCTACTGAAGTTTAAAAATGTTTTGGACTTCTCCCATTGTTCTCGGAATTCTGCTGAAGCTTAAAAATGCTTTTTAACTCTCCCATTGCTCTCGGAATTCTTGTGAAGTATAAGAATGCTTTAGATCTCTCCCATTGTTCTTGGAATTTTATTGTTTTTTTTAAATAAGTCTGTAGAACTTTCTCATCATTCTCGGAACTCTGCTGAAGTTTAAAAATGTTTTGGCACTCTCCCATTGTTCTTGGAATTCTGCTGAAGATTAAAAATGCTTTGGAACTCTCCCATTGTTCTCGGAATTCTGCTGAAGTTTAAAAATGCTTTGGAACTTCCCAATTGTTCTCAGAATTCTGCTGAAGACTAAAAATGATTTGGAACTCTCCCATTGTTCTCGGAATTCTGTTGAAGTTTAAAAATTCTTTGGAACATTCCCATTGTTCTGGAATTCTGCTGAAGTTTAAAAATGCTTTGGAACTCTCCCATTGTTCTCGGAATGTTACTGTTTTTTTAAGTAATTCAGTAGAACTTTCCCATTGTTCTCGGAATTCTGCTGAAGTTTAAAAATGCTTTGGAACTCTCCCATTGTTCTCGGAATTCTGCTGAAGTTTAAAAATGCTTTGGAACATTACCATTGTTCTCGGAATTCTGCTGAAGTTTAAAAAAGCTTTGGAACTCTCCCATTGTTCTCGGAATGTTACTGTTTTTTTATGTAAGTCTGTAGAACTTTCCCATTGTTCTCGGAATTCTGCTGAAGTTTAAAAATGCTTTGGAACTCTCTCATTGTTCTCAGAATGTTACTGTTTTTTTAAGTAATTCAGTAGAACTTTCCCATTGTTCTCGGAATTCTGCTGAAGTTTAAAAATGCTTTGGAACTCTCCCATTGTTCTCGGAATTCTGCTGAAGTTTAAAAATGCTTTGGAACTCTCCTATTGTTCTCGGAATGTTATTCTTTTTTAAGCAAGTCTGTAGAACTTTCCCATTGTTCTCGGAATTCTGCTGAAGTTTAGAAATGCTTTGGAACTTTCCCATTGTTCTCGCAATTCTGCTGAAGTTTAAAAATCCTTTGGAACTATCCCATTGTTCTCGCAATTCTGCTGTAGTTTAGAAATGCTTTGGAACTCTCCCATTGTTCTCGGAATGTTATTGTTTTTTAAATAAGTCTATCTAACTTTCCCATTGTCCTCGGAATTCTGCTGAAGTTTAGCAATGCTTTGGAACTCTCCCATTGTTCTCGCAAATCTGCTGAAGTTTAAAAATACTTTGGAACTCTCCCTTTGTTCTCGGAATTGTGCTGAAGTTTAAAAATGCTTTGGAACTCTTCCATTGTTCTCGCAATTGTGTTGAAGGTAAATATTGCTTTGGAACTCTCCCATTGTTCTCGGAATTCTGCTGAAGTTTAAAAATGCTTTGGAACTCTCCTATTGTTTTTGGAACTCTGCTGAAGTTTAAAAATGCTTTGGAACTCTCCCATTGTTCTCGGAATTCTGCTGAAGTTTACAAATGTTTTGGAACCCTTCCATTGTTCTTGGAATGCTATTGTATTTTTAAATAAGTCTGCAGAACTTTCCCATTGTTCTCAGAATTCTACTGAAGTTTAAAAATGTTTTGGACTTCTCCCATTGTTCTCGGAATTCTGCTGAAGCTTAAAAATGCTTTTTAACTCTCCCATTGCTCTCGGAATTCTTGTGAAGTATAAGAATGCTTTAGATCTCTCCCATTGTTCTTGGAATTTTATTGTTTTTTTTAAATAAGTCTGTAGAACTTTCTCATCATTCTCGGAACTCTGCTGAAGTTTAAAAATGTTTTGGCACTCTCCCATTGTTCTTGGAATTCTGCTGAAGATTAAAAATGCTTTGGAACTCTCCCATTGTTCTCGGAATTCTGCTGAAGTTTAAAAATGCTTTGGAACTTCCCAATTGTTCTCGGAATGCTGCTGAAGACTAAAAATGATTTGGAACTCTCCCATTGTTCTCGGAATTCTGTTGTAGTTTAAAAATTCTTTGGAACATTCCCACTGTTCTGGAATTCTGCTGAAGTTTAAAAATGCTTTGGAACCCTCCCATTGTTCTCCGATTTCTGCGAAAGTTTAAAAATGCTTTGGAACTCTTTAATTGTTCTCGGAATGTTACTGTTTTTTCAAGTAAGTCTGCAGAACTTTCCCATTGTTCTCGGAAATCTGCAGAATTATAAAAATGCTTTGGAACTCTCACATTGTTCTCGGATTTCTGCTGAAGTTTAAAAATGCTTTGGAATTCTTCCATTGTTCTCGGAATGTTACTGTTATTTTCAAGTAAGTCTGCAGAACTTTCCCATTGTTCTCGGAAATCTGCTGAAGTTTAAAAATGCTTTGGAACTCTCCCATTGTTCTCGGAATTCTGCTGAAGTTTACAAATGTTTTCGAACCCTACCATTGTTCTTGGAATTTTATTGTATTTTTACATAAGTCTGCAGAACTTTCCCATTGTTCTCAGAATTCTTGTGAAGTATAAGAATGCTTTGGAACTCTCCCATTGTTCTAGACATGTTATTATTTTTTAAGTATGTCTGTAGAACTTTCCCTTTGTTCTCAGAAATCTGCTGAAGTTTAAAGATGTGTTGGAACGCTCCCATTGTTCTTGGAATACTGTTGAAGTTTAGAAATGCTTTGGAACTCTCCCATTGTTCTCGGAATTCTGCTGAAGTTTAAAAATGCTTTGGAACTTCCCAATTGTTCTCGGATTTCTGCTGAAGATTAAAAATGATTTGGAACTCTCCCATTGTTCTCGGAATTCTGCTGAAGTTTAAAAATGCTTTGGAACATTACCATTGTTCTCGGAACTCTGCTGAAGTTTAAAAAAGCTTTGGAACTCTCCCATTGTTCTCGGAATGTTACTGTTTTTTTAAGTAATTCAGTAGAACTTTCCCATTGTTCTCGGAATTCTGCTGAAGTTTAAAAATGCTTTGGAACTCTCCCATTGTTCTCGGAATTCTGATGAAGTTTAAAAATGCTTTGGAACATTACCATTGTTCTCGGAATTCTGCTGAAGTTTAAAAAAGCTTTGGAACTCTCCCATTGTTCTCGGAATGTTACTGTTTTTTTATGTAAGTCTGTAGAACTTTTCCATTGTTCTTGTAATTCTGCTGAAGTTTAAAAATGCTTTGGAACTCTCCCATTGTTCTCAGAATGTTACTGCTTTTTTAAGTAATTCTGAAGAACTCTCCCATTGTTCTCGGAATTCTGCTGAAGTTTAAAAATGTTTTGGAACTCTCCCATTGTTCTCGGAAT
Organism: Phyllobates terribilis; assembly: GCF_046119375.1. Taxonomy (NCBI): domain Eukaryota; kingdom Metazoa; phylum Chordata; class Amphibia; order Anura; family Dendrobatidae; genus Phyllobates; species Phyllobates terribilis. The sequence continues at coordinate 118,339,641 of NW_027362762.1, read as the reverse complement.
TCTGCTGAAGTTTAAAAATGCTTTGGAACTCTCCCATTGTTCTCGGAATTCTGCTGAAGTTTAAAAATGCTTTGGAACTCTCCCATTGTTCTCGGAATGTTACTGTTTTTTAAGTAAGTCTGCAGAACTTTCCCCTTGTTCTCGGAATTCTGCTGAAGTTTAAAAATGCTTTGGGACTCTCCCATTCTTCTCGGAATTCTGCTGAAGTTTAAAGACGCTTTGGAACTCTCCCATTGCTCTCGGAATGTTACAGTTTTTTTAATTACGTCTGTAGAACTTTCCCATTGTTCTCGAAATAATGCTGAAGTTTAAAAAAGCTTTGGAACTCTCCCATTGTTCTCGGAATGTTACTTTTTTTTTATGTAAGTCTGTAGAACTTTCCCATTGCTCTCGGAATTCTACTGAAGTATAAAAATGCTTTGGAACTCTCCCATTGTTCTCAGAATGTTACTGTTTTTTAAGTAATTCTGTAGAACTTTCCCATTGCTCTCGGAATTCTGCTGAAGCTTAAAAATGCTTTGAAACACTCCCATTGTTCTCGGAATTCTGCTGAAGTTTAAAAATGCTTTGGAACTTTCCCATTGTTCTCGGGATGTTATTGTTTGTCAAGTAAGTCTGTAGAACTTTCCCATTGTTCTCGGAATTCTGCTGAAGTTTAGCAATGCTTTGGAACTCTCTCATTGTTCTCGGAATTCTGCTGAAGTTTGAAAATGCTTTTTAACATTACCATTGTTCTCGGAATTCTACTGAAGTATAAATATGCTTTGGAACTCTCCCATTATTCTCGGAATGTTATTGTTATTTTAAATAAGTCTGTAGTACTTTAACATTGTTCTCGGAAATCTGCTGAAGTTTAAAATTGTTTTCGAACTCTCCCATTGTTCTCGGAGTTCTTCTGAAGTTTAAAAATGCTTTGGAACTCTCCCATTGTTCTCGGATTTCAGCTGAAGTTTAAAAATGCTTTGGAACTCTCCCATTGTTCTCGGAATGTTACTGTTTTTTCAAGTAAGTCTGCAGAACTTTCCCCTTGTTCTCGGAATTCTGCTGAAGTTTAAAAATGCTTTGGGACTCTCCCATTGTTCTCGGAATTCTTCTGAAGTTTAAAGACGCTTTGGAACTCTCCCATTGCTCTAGGAATGTTACAGTTTTTTTAAGTACGTCTGTAGAACTTTCCCATTGTTCTCAAAATAATGCTGAAGTTTAAAAAAGCTTTGGAAGTCTCCCATTGTTATCGGAATGTTACTGTTTTTATATGTAAGTCTGTAGAACTTTCCCATTGCTCTCGGAATTCTACTGAAGTTTAAAAATGCTTTGGAACTCTCCCATTGTTCTCAGAATGTTACTGTTTTTTAAGTAATTCTGTAGAACTTTCCCATTGCTCTCAGAATTCTTCTGAAGTTTAAAAATGCTTTGAAACACTCTCATTGTTCTCGGAATTCTGCTGAAGTTTAAAAATGCTTTGGAACTCTCCCATTGTTCTCGGGATGTTATTGTTTGTCAAGTAAGTTTGTAGAACTTTCCCATTGTTCTCGGAATTCTGCTGAAGTTTAGCAATGCTTTGGAACTCTGCCATTGTTCTCGGAATTCTGCTGAAGTTTAAAAATACTTTGGAACTCTCCCTTTCTTCTCGGAATTGTGCTGAAGTTTAAAAATGCTTTTGAACTCTCCCATTGTTCTCGGAATTCTGCTGAAGTTTAAAAATACTTTGGAACTCTTCCATTGTTCTCGGATTTGTGTTGAAGTTTAAAATTGCTTTGGGACTCTCCCATTGTTCTTGGATTTCTGCTGAAGTTTAAAAATGCTTTGGAACTCAATAAATTGTTTTCAGAATTCTGCTGAAGATTAAAAATGCATTGGAACTCTCCTATTGTTTTTGGAACCCTGCTGAAGTTTAAAAATGCTTTGGAACTCTCCCATTGTTCTCGGAATTCTGCTGAAGTTTACAAATGTTTTCGAACCCTACCATTGGTCTTGGAATTTTATTGTATTTTTACATAAGTCTGCAGAACTTTCCCATTGTTCTCAGAATTCTTGTGAAGTATAAGAATGCTTTGGAACTCTCCCATTTTTCTAGACATGTTATTATTTTTTAAGTATGTCTGTAGAACTTTCCCTTTGTTCTCAGAAATCTGCTGAAGTTTAAAGATGTGTTGGAACTCTCCCATTGTTCTTGGAATACTGTTGAAGTTTAGAAATGCTTTGGAACTCTCCCATTGTTCTCGGAATTCTGCTGAAGTTTAAAAATGCTTTGGAACTTCCCAATTGTTCTCGGATTTCTGCTGAAGATTAAAAATGATTTGGAACTCTCCCATTGTTCTCGGAATTCTGCTGAAGTTTAAAAATGCTTTGGAACATTACCATTGTTCTCGGAACTCTGCTGAAGTTTAAAAAAGCTTTGGAACTCTCCCATTGTTCTCGGAATGTTACTGTTTTTTTATGTAAGTCTGTAGAACTTTCCCATTGTTCTCGAAATTCTGCTGAAGTTTAAAAATGCTTTGGAACTCTCCCATTGTTCTCAGAATTTTACTGTTTTTTAAGTAATTCAGTAGAACTTTCCCATTGTTCTCGGAATTCTGCTGAAGTTTAAAAATGCTTTGGAACTCTCCCATTGTTCTCGGAATTCTGCTGAAGTTTAAAAATGCTTTGGAACTCTCCTATTGTTCTCGGAATGTTATTCTTTTTTAAGCAAGTCTGTAGAACTTTCCCATTGTTCTCGGAATTCTGCTGAAGTTTAGAAATGCTTTGGAACTTTCCCATTGTTCTCGCAATTCTGCTGAAGTTTAAAAATCCTTTGGAACTATCCCATTGTTCTCGCAATTCTGCTGTAGTTTAAAAATGCTTTGGAACTCTCCCATTGTTCTCGGAATGTTATTGTTTTTTAAATAAGTCTATCTAACTTTCCCATTGTCCTCGGAATTCTGCTGAAGTTTAGCAATGCTTTGGAACTCTCCCATTGTTCTCGCAAATCTGCTGAAGTTTAAAAATACTTTGGAACTCTCCCTTTGTTCTCGGAATTGTGCTGAAGTTTAAAAATGCTTTGGAACTCTTCCATTGTTCTCGCAATTGTGTTGAAGGTAAATATTGCTTTGGAACTCTCCCATTGTTCTCGGAATTCTGCTGAAGTTTAAAAATGCTTTGGAACTCTCCTATTGTTTTTGGAACTCTGCTGAAGTTTAAAAATGCTTTGGAACTCTCCCATTGTTCTCGGAATTCTGCTGAAGTTTACAAATGTTTTGAAACCCTTCCATTGTTCTTGGAATGCTATTGTATTTTTAAATAAGTCTGCAGAACTTTCCCATTGTTCTCAGAATTCTACTGAAGTTTAAAAATGTTTTGGACGTCTCCCATTGTTCTCGGAATTCTGCTGAAGCTTAAAAATGCTTTGGAACTCTCCCATTGCTCTCGGAATTCTTGTGAAGTATTAGAATGCTTTAGATCTCTCCCATTGTTCTTGGAATTTTATTGTTTTTTAATTAAGTCTGTAGTACTTTCCCATTGTTCTCGGAACTCTGCTGAAGTTTAAAAATGTTTTGGCACTCTCCCATTGTTCTTGGAATTCTGCTGAAGATTAAAAATGCTTTGGAACTCTCCCATTGTTCTCGGAATTCTGCTGAAGTTTAAAAATGCTTTGGAACTTCCCAATTGTTCTAGGAATGTTATTATTTTTTAATTAAGTCTGTAGATCTTTCCCATTGTTCTCAGAAATCTGCTGAAGTTTAAAAATATGTTGGAACGCTCCCATTGTACTTGGAATTCTGCTGAAGTTTAAAAATGCTTTGGAACTCTCCCATTGTTCTCGGAATTCTGCTGAAGTTTAAAAATGCTTTGGAACTTCCCAATTGTTCTCAGAATTCTTCTGAAGACTAAAAATGATTTGGAACTCTCCCATTGTTCTCGGAATTCTGCTGAAGTTTAAAAATGCTTTGGAACATTCCCATTGTTCTGGAATTCTGCTGAAGTTTAAAAATGCTTTGGAACCCTCCCATTGTTCTCGGATTTCTGCGGAAGTTTAAAAATGCTTTGGAAATCTTTAATTGTTCTCGGAATGTTACTGTTTTTTCAAGTAAGTCTGCAGAACTTTCCCATTGTTTTCGGAAATCTGCAGAATTAAAAAAATGCTTTGGAACTCTCACATTGTTCTCGGATTTCTGCTGAAGTTTAAAAATGCTTTGGAATTCTTCCATTGTTCTCGGAATGTTAATGTTATTTTCAAGTAAGTCTGCAGAACTTTCCCATTGTTCTCAGAAATCTGCTGAAGTTTAAAAATGCTTTGGAACTCTCCCATTGTTCTCGGAATGTTACTGTTTTTTAATGTAAGTCTGTAGAACTTTTCCATTGTTCTTGTAATTCTGCTGAAGTTTAAAAATGCTTTGGAACTCTCCCATTGTTCTCAGAATGTTACTGCTTTTTTAAGTAATTCTGAAGAACTTTCCCATTGTTCTCGGAATTCTGCTGAAGTTCAAAAATGTTTTGGAACTCTCCCATTGTTCTCGGAATTCTGCTGAAGTTTAAAAATGCTTTGGAACTCTCCCATTGTTCTCGGAATTCTGCTGAAGTTTAAAAGTGCTTTGGAACTCTCCCATTGTTCTCGGAATGTTACTGTTTTTTAAGTAAGTCTGTAGAACTTTCCCATTGTTCTCGGAATTCTGCTGAAGTTTAAAATTGTTTTGTCACTCTCCCACTGTTCTCGGAATTCTGCTGAAGTTTAAAAATGCTTTGGAACTCTCCCATTGTTCTCGGAATGTCAATGTTTTTTAAGAAAGTCTGTAGAACTTTCCCATTGTTCTCAGAATTCTGCTGAAGTTTAAAAATGCTTTGGAACTCTACCATTGTTCTCGGAATTCTGCTGAAGTTTAAAAATGCTTTGGAACTCTCTCATTCTTTTCGGAATTCTGCTGAAGATTGAAAATGCTTTGGAACTCTCCTACTGTTTTTGGAACTCTGCTGAAGTTTAAAAATGCTTTGGAACTCTCCCATTGTTCTCGGAATTCTGCTGAAGTTTACAAATGTTTTGGAACCCTTCCATTGTTCTTAGAATGTTATTGCATTTTTAAATCCGTCTGCAGAACTTTCCCATTGTTCTCAGAATTCTACTGAAGTTTAAAAATGTTTTGGAACTCTCCCATTGTTCTCAGAATTCTGCGGAAGTTTAAAAATGCTATGGAACTCTCCCATTATTCTCGGAATTCTTCTGAAGTATAAGAATGCTTTGGAACTTTCCAATTGTTCTTGGAATTTTATTGTTTTTTTAAATAATTCTTTTGAACTTTCTCATCGTTCTCGGAATTCTGCTGAAGTTTAAAATTGTTTTGGCACTCTCCCATTGTTCTCGGAATTCATCTGAAGATTAAATATGCTTTGGAGCTCTCCCATTGTGCTCAGAATTCTGCTGAAGTTTAAAAATGCTTTGAAACTCTCCCATTGTTCTAGGAATGTTATTATTTTTTAAGTAACTTTGTCGAACTTTCCCATTGTTCTCAGAAATCTGCTGAAGATTAAAAATGATTTGGAACTCTCACATTGTTCTCGGAAATCTGCTGAAGCTTAAAAAAGCTTTGGAACTCTCCCATTGTTCTCGGAATGTTACTGTTTTTTATGTAAGTCTGTAGAACTTTCACATTGTTTTCGTAATTCTGCTGAAGTTTAAAAATGCTTTGAAACTCTCCCATTGTTCTCAGAATGTTACTGTTTTTTTAAGTAATTCTGTAGAACTTTCCCATTGTTCTCGGAATTCTGCTGAAGTTTAAACATGCTTTGGACCTCTCCCATTGTTCTCGGAATTCTGCTGAAGTTTAAAAATGCTTTGGAACTCTCCCATTGTTCTCGGAATGTTACTGTTTTTTAAGTAAGTCTGTAGAACTTTCCCATTGCTCTCGGAATTCTGCTGAAGTTTAAAAATGTTTTGGCACTCTCCCATTGTTCTGGGAATTCTGCTGAAGTTTAAAAATGCTTTGGAACTCTCCCTTTGTTCTCGGAATGTTACTGTTTTTTAAAGAAAGTCTGTAGAACTTTCCCATTGTTCTCGGAATTCTGCTGAAGTTTAAAAATGCTTTGTAACTCTCCCATTGTTTTCGGAATTCTGCTGAAGTTTAAAAATGCTTTGTAACTCTCCCATTGATCTCGGAATTCTGCTGAAGTTTAAAAATGCTTTGGAACTCTCCCATTGTTCGCGGAATTCTTGTGAACTATAAGAATGCTTTGAAATTCTCCCATTGTTCTAGGAATGTTATTGTTTTTTAAGTAAGTCTGTAGAACTTTCCCATTGTTATCGCAATTAAGCTGAAGTTTAAAAACGCTTTGGTACTCTCCCATTGTTCTCGGAATTCTGCTAAAGTTTAAAAACGCTTTGGAACTCCCCAATTGTTCTCAGAAATCTGCTGAAGATTAAAAATGCTTTGGTACTCTCCCATTGTTCTCGGAATTCTGCTGAAGTTTAAAAATGCTTTGGAACAATCCCTTTGTTCTTGGAATTCTGCTGATGTTTAAAAATGCTTTGGAACTCTCCCATTGTTTTCACAATTCTGCTGAAGTTTAAAAATGCTATGGAACTCTCCCATTGTTCTCGCAGTTCTGCTGAAGTTTAAAAATGCTTTGGAACTCGCCCATTGTTCTCGCAATTCTGCTGAAGTTTAAAAATGCTTTGGAACTCTTCCATTGTTCCCGGAATTCTGCTGAAGTTTAAAAATGTTTTGGAACCCTCCCATTGTTCTTAGAATGTTATTGTTTCTTTAAATAAGTCTGTAGAACTTTCCTATTGGTCTCGGAATTCTGCTAAATTTTAAAAATGCGTTGGAACCCTCTCATTGTTCTCGGATTGCAATTGTATTTTTAAATAAGTTTGAAGAACTTTTAAATTATTCTCGTAATTCTACTGAAGTTTAAAAATGTTTTGGAACTCTCCCATTGTTCTCGGAATTCTGCTGAAGTTTAAAAGTGCTCTGGAACTCTCCCATTGTTCTTGGAATTCTGCTGAACTTTAAAAATGCTTTGGAACTCTCCCATTGTTCTTGCAATTCTTCTGAAGTTTAAGAATGCTTTGGAAATCTCCCATTGTTCTTGGAAAGTTATTGTTTTTCTAAATAAGTCTGTAGAACTTTCCCATCGTTCTCGGAATTCTGCTGAAGTTTAAAAATGTTTTGGCACTCTCCCATTGTTCTCGGAATTCTTCTGAAGTTTAAAAATGCTTTGGAGCTCTACAATTATTCTCGGAATTCTGCTGAAGTTTAAAAATGCTTTGAAACTCTCCCGTTGTTCTCGGAATTCTGCTGAAGTTTAAAAATGCTTTCGAACTCTCCCGTTGTTCTTGGAATTCTGCTGAAGTTTAAAAATGCTTTGGAACACTCCCATTGTTCTCGGAATTTTGCTGAAGTTTAAATATGTTTTGAAACTCTCCCATTGTTCTCGGAAGTTTACTATTTTTTTAAGAAAGTCTGTAGAACTTTCCCATTGTTCTCGGAATTCTGCTGAAGTTTAAAAATGCTTTGGAACTCTCCCATTGTTCTCGGAGTGTTACTGTTTTTTTAAGAAAGGCTGTAGAACTTTCCCATTGTTCTCCGACTTCTGCTGAAGTTTAAAAATGCTTTGGAACTCTCCCATTGTTCTCGGAATGTTACTGTTTTTACATGTAAGTCTGTAGAACTTTCCCATTGTTCTCATAATTCTGCTGAAGTTTAAAAATGCTTTGTAACTCTCCCATTGTTCTCGGAATGTTACTGTTTTTTTAAGTAAGTCTGTAGAAATTTCCCATTGTTCTCGGAATCCTGCTAAATTTTAAAAATGCGTTGGAACTCTCTCATTGTTCTCGGATTGTTATTGTATTTTTAAATAAGTCTGCAGAACTTTCCAATTATTCTCGGAATTCTACTGAAGTTTAAAAATGTTTTGGATCTCTCCCATTGTTCTGGGAATTGTGCTGATGTTTAAAAGTGCTTTGGAACTCTCCCATTGTTCTTGGAATTCTGCTGCAGCTTAAAAATGCTTTGGAACTCTCCCATTGTTCTCGCAATTCTGCTGAAGTTTAAAAATGCTTTGGAACTCTCCCATTGTTCTCGGAATTCTTCTGAAGTTTAAGAATGCTTTGGAACTCTCCCATTGTTCTTGGAATATTATTGTTTTTTTAAATAAGTCTGTAGAACTTTCCCATCGTTCTCGGAATTCTGCTGAAGTTTAAAAATGTTTTGGCTCTCTCCCATTGTTCTCGGAATTCTGCTGAAGTTTAGAAATGCTTTGAAACCCTTCCATTGTTCTAGAAATGTTATTGTTTTTTAAATAAGTCTGTAGAACTTTCCCTTTGTTCTCGGAATTTTGCTGAAGTTTAAATATGCTTTGGTACTCTCCCATTGTTCTCGGAATTTTACTGTTTTTTTAAGTAAGTCTGTAGAACTTTCCCATTGTTCTCGGATTTCTGCTGAAGTTTAAAAATACTTTGGAACTCTCCCATTGTTCTCGGATTGTTACTGTTTTTTTAAGAAAGTCTGTAGAACTTTCCCATTGTTCTCCGAATTCTGCTGAAGTTTAAAAATGCTTTGGAACTCTCCCATTGTTCTCGGAATGTTACTGTTTTTTTAAGTAAGTATTTAGAACTTTCTCATTGTTCTCAGAATTCTGCTGAAGTTTAAAAATGCTTTGGAACTCTCCCATTGTTCTCGGAATTCTGCTGAAGTTTAAAAATGCTTTGGAACTCTCCCATTGTTCTTGGAATGTTACTGTTTTTTTAAGTAAGTCTGTAGAACTTTCCCATTGTTCTTGGAATTCTGCTGAAGTTTAAAAATGTTTTGGAACTCTCCCATAGTTCTCGGAATGTTACTGTTTTTTTAAGAAAGTCTGTAGAACTTTCCCATTGTTCTCGGAATTCTGCTGAAGTTTAAAAATGCTTTGTAACTCTCCCATTGTTTTCGTTATTCTGATGAAGTTTAAAAATGCTTTCGAACTCTCTTGTTATTCTCGGATTTCTGCTGAAGTTTAAAAATGCTTTGGAACTCTCCCATTGTTCTCGGAATTCTGCTGAACTTTACAAGTGCTTTGGAACTCTCCCATTGGTCTCAGAATGTTATTGTTTTTTTAAATTTGTCTGTAGAACTTTCCAATTGTTCTCGGAATTCTGCTGAAGTGTAAAAATGTTTTGGAACTCTCCCATTGTTCTCGGAATTCTGCTGAAGTTTAAAAATGCTTTAGAACTCTCCCATTTCTCTCAGAATTCTTGTGAAGTATAAGAATGCTTTGGAACTCTCCCATTGTTCTTGGTATATTATTGTTTTTTAAATAAGTCAGTACAACATTCTCATCGTTCTCTAAATTCTGCTGAAGTTTAAAAATGTTTTGGAACTCTCCCATTGTTCTGGGAATTCTGCTGAAGTTTAAAAATGCTTTAAAACCCTCCCATTTTTCTAGAAATGTTATTGTTTTTTAAATAAGTCTGTAGAACTTTCCCATTGTTCTCAGAATTCTGCTGAAGTTTAAAAATGCTTTCGAACTCTCCTGTTGTTCTTGGAATTCTGCTGAAGTTTAAAAATGCTTTGGAACACTCCCATTGCTCTCAGAATTTTGCTGAAGTTTAAATATGCTCTGGAACTTTCCCAATGTTCTCGGAATTCTGCTGCCAATATAAAAATACTTTGGAACTCTCACATTGTTCTCGGATTTCGACTGAAGTTTAAAAATTCTTTGGAACACTCCCATTATTCTCGAAATGTTACTGTTTTTATATGTAAGTCTGTTGAACTTTCCCATTGTTCTCGGAATTCTGCTGAAGTTTAAAAATGCTTTGGAACTCTCCCATTGTTCTCGGAATGTTACTGTTTTTTTTAAGTAAGTCTGTAGAACTTTCCCATTGTTCTCGGAATTCTGCTGAAGTTTAAAAATGCTTTGGAACTCTCCCATTGTTCTCGGAATACTGCTGAAGTTTAAAAATGCTTTGGAACTCTCCCATTGTTCTCGCAATTCTGCTGAAGTTTAAAAATGCTTTGCAACTCTCCCATTGTTCTCGAAATTCTTCTGAATTTTAAGAATGCTTTGGAACTCTCCCATTGTTCTTGGAATATTATTATTTTATTAAATAAATCTGTAGAACTTTCCCATCATTCTCGGAATTCTGCTGAAGTTTAAAAATGTTTTGGCACTCTCCCATTGTTCTTGGAATTCTGCTGAAGTTTAAAAATGCTTTGGAACTCTACCATTGTTCTCGGAATTCTGCTGAAGTTTAAAAATGCTTTGGAACTTCCCAATTGTTCTACGAATTCTGCTGAAGATTAAAAATGATTTGGAACTCCCCCATTGTTCTCGGAATTCTGCTGAAGTTTAAAAATGCTTTGGAACATTTCCTTTGTTCTTGGAATTCTGCTGAAGTATAAATATGCTTTGGAACTCTCCCATTGTTCTCGGAATGTTATTGTTATTTTAAATAAGTCAGTAATACTTTAACATTGTTCTCGGAAATCTGCTGAGGTTTAAAATTGCTTTTGAACTCTCCCATTGTTCTCGGAATTCTGCTGTAGTTTAGAAATGCTTTGGAACTCTCCCATTGTTCTCGGATTTCTGCTGAAGTTTAAAAATGCTTTGGAACTCTCCCATTGTTCTCGGAATGTTACTGTTTTTTTTATGTAAGTCTGTAGAACTTTCCCATTGTTCTCGTAATCCTGCTGAAGTTTGAAAATGCTTTGAAACACTCCCATTGTTCTCAGAATGTTACTTTTTTTTAATTAATTCTGTAGAACTTTCCCATTGTTCTCGGAATTCTGTTGAAGTTTAAAAATGCTTTGGAGATCTACCATTGTTCTCGGAATTCTGCTGAAGATTAAAAATGCTTTGGAACTCTCCCATTGTTCTCGGAATTCTTGTGAACTATAAGAATGCTTTGAAATTCACCCATTGTTCTAGGAATGTTATTGTTTTTTAAGTAAGTCTGTAGAACTTTCCCAATATTCTCGGAATTTTGCTGAAGTTTAAAAATGGGTTGTAACGCTCCCACTGTTCTTGGAATTCAGATAAAGTTTAAAAATGCTTTGGAACTCTCCCATTGTTCTCGGAATTCTGCTGAAGCTTAAAAATGCTTTGGAACTCCCCCATTGTTCTCAGAAATCTGCTCAAGATTACAAATGCTTTGGAACTCTCCCATTGTTCTCAGAATTCTGCTGAAGTTTAAAAATGCTTTGGAACAATCCCATAGTTCTCACAATTCTGCTGAAATTTAAAAATGCTTTGGAACTCTCCCATTGTTCTCGCAATTCTGCTGAAATTTAAAAATGCTTTGGAACTCTCCCATTGTTCCCGGAATTCTGCTGAAGTTTAAAAATGTTTTGGAACCCTCCCATTGTTCTTAGAATGTTATTGTTTCTTTAAATAAGTCTGTAGAATTTTCCCATTGTTCTCGGAATTCTGCTAAATTTTAAAAATGCGTTGGAACTCTCTCATTGTTCTCGGATTGTTATTGTATTTTTAAATGAGTCTGCAGAACTTTCCAATTATTCTCGGAATTCTACTGAAGTTTAAAAATGTTTTGGAACTCTCCCATTGTTCTCGGAATTCTGCTGAAGTTTAAAAGTGCTTTGGAACTCTCCCATTGTTCTTGGAATTCTGCTGAAATTTAAAAATGCTTTGGAACTCTCCCATTGTTCTCGCAATTCTGCTGAAGTTTAAAAATGATTTGGAACTCTCCAATTGTTCTCGGAATTCTGCTGAAGTTTAAAAATGCTTTGGAACTCCCCCATTGTTCTCATAAATCTGCTGAAGATTAAAAATGCTTTGGAACTCTCCCATTGTTCTCGAATTCTGCTGAAGTTTAAAAATGCTTTGGAACAATCCCATTATTCTCACAATTCTGCTGAAGTTTAAAAATGCTATGGAACTCTCCCATTGTTCTCGCAATTCTGCTGAAGTTTAAAAATGCTTTGGAACTCTCCCATTGTTCTCGCAATTCTGCTGAAATTTAAAATTGCTTTGGAACTCTCCCATTGTTCCCGGAATTCTGCTGAAGTTTAAAAATGTTTTGGAACGCTCCCATTGTTCTTAGAATGCTATTGTTTCTTTAAATAAGTCTGTAGAACTTTCCCATTGTTCTCGGAATTCTGCTAAGTTTTAAAAATGCGTTGGAACTCTCTCATTGTTCTCGGATTGTTATTGTATTTTTAAATGAGTCTGCAGAACTTTCCAATTATTCTCGGAATTCTACTGAAGTTCAAAAATGTTTTGCAACTCTCCCATTGCTCTCGGAATTCTGCTGAAGTTTAAAAGTGCTCTGGAACTCTCCCATTGTTCTTGGAATTCTGCTGAAATTTAAAAATGCTTTGGAACTCTCCCATTATTCTCGCAATTCTGCTGAAGTTTAAAAATGCGTTGGAACTCTCCCATTGTTCTCAGAATTCTTCAGAAGTTTAAGAATGCTTTGGAACTCTCCCATTTTTCTTGGAATATTTTTGTTTTTTTAAATAAATCTGTAGAACTTTCCCATCGTTCTCGGAATTCTGCTGAAGTTTAAAAATGTTTTGGCACTCTCCCATTGTTCTCGGAATTCTTCTGAAGTTTAAAAATGCTTTGGAGCTCTACAATTGTTCTCGGAAATTTGCTGAAGTTTAAAAATGCTTTGAAACCCTCCCATTGTTCTAGAAATGTTATTGTTTTTAAATAAGCCTGTAGAACTTTCCCATTGTTCTCAGAATTCTGCTGAAGTTTAAAAATGCTTTCGAACTCTCCCGTTGTTCTCGGAATTCTGATGAAGTTTAAAAATGCTTTGGAACACTCCCATTGTTCTCGGAATTTTTGCTGAAGTTTAAAAATGCTTTGGAACACTCCCATTGTTCTCGGAATTTTGCTGAAGTTTAAATATGCTTTGGAACACTCCCATTGTTCCCGCAATTTTCCTGTATTTCTAAGTAAGTCTGTAGAACTTTCCCATTGTTCTCGGAATTCTGCTGAAGTTTAAAAATGCTTTGGAACTCTCCCATTGTTCTCAGAATGTTACTGTTTTTTTTACCTACGTCTGTACAACTTTCCCATTGTTCTCGGAATTCTGCTGAAGTTTAAAAATGTTTTGGCACTCTCCCATTGTTTTCGGAATCTGCTGAAGTTTAAAAATGCTTTGGAACTCTCCCATTGTTCTCGGAATTCTTGTGAACTATAAGAATGCTTTGAAATTCACCCATTGTTCTAGGAATGTTATTGTTTTTTAAGTAATTCTGTAGAACTTTCCCAATGTTCGCGGAATTTTGCTGAAGTTTAAAAATGGGTTGTAACGCTCCCACTGTTCTTGGAATTCAGCTAAAGTTTAAAAATGCTTTGGAACTCTCCCATTGTTCTCGGAAATCTGCTGAAGTTTAAAAATGCTTTGGAACTCCCCCATTGTTCTCAGAAATCTGCTCAAGATTACAAATGCTTTGGAACTCCCCCATTGTTCTCAGAATTCTGCTGAAGTTTAAAAATGCTTTGGAACAATCCCATAGTTCTCACAATTCTGCTGAAATTTAAAAATGCTTTGGAACTCTCCCATTGTTCTCGCAATTCTGCTGAAATTTAAAAATGCTTTGGAACTCTCCCATTGTTCCCGGAATTCTGCTGAAGTTTAAAAATGTTTGTAACCCTCCCATTGTTCTTAGAATATTATTGTTTCTTTAAATAAGTCTGTAGAACTTTCCCATTGTTCTCGGAATTCTGCTAAATTTTAAAAATGCGTTGGAACTCTCTCATTGTTCTCGGATTGTTACTGTATTTTTAAATGAGTCTGCAGAACTATCCAATTATTCTCGGAATTCTACTGAAGTTTAAAAATGTTTTGGAACTCTCCCATTGTTCTCGGAATTCTGCTGAAGTTTAAAAGTGCTCTGGAACTCTCCCATTGTTCTTGGAATTCTGCTGAAGTTTAAAAATGCTTTGGAACTCTCCCATTATTCTCGCAATTCTGCTGAAGTTTAGAAATGCTTTGGAACTCTCCCATTGTTCTCAGAATTCTTCAGAAGTTTAAGAATGCTTTGGAACTCTCCCATTTTTCTTGGAATATTTTTGTTTTTTTAAATAAGTCTGTAGAACTTTCCCATCGTTCTCGGAATTCTGCTGAAGTTTAAAAATGTTTTGGCACTCTCCCATTGTTCTCGGAATTCTTCTGAAGTTTAAAAATGCTTTGAAGCTCTACAATTGTTCTTGGAAATTTGCTGAAGTTTAAAAATGCTTTGAAACCCTCCCATTGTTCTAGAAATGTTATTGTTTTTAAATAAGCCTGTAGAACTTTCCCATTGTTCTCAGAATTCTGCTGAAGTTTAAAAATGCTTTCGAACTCTCCCGTTGTTCTCGGAATTCTGATGAAGTTTAAAAATGCTTTGGAACACTCCCATTGTTCTCGGAATTTTGCTGAAGTTTAAATATGCTTTGGAACTCTCCCATTGTTCTCGCAATTTTCCTGTATTTTTAAGTAAGTCTGTAGAACTTTCCCATTGTTCTCGGATTTCTGCTGAAGTTTAAAAATGCTTTGGAACTCTCCCATTGTTCTCAGAATGTTATTGTTTCTTTAAGTAAGTCTATAGAACTTTCCTGTTGTTCTCGGTATTCTGCTGAAGTTTAAAAATGCTTAGGAACTCTCCCATTGTTCTTGCAATTCTGCTGAAGTTTAAAAATGGATTAGAACTCTCCCATTGTTCTCGGAATTCTGCTGAAGATTAAAAATTCTTTGGAATTCTCCCATTGCTCTCGGAATTCTGCTGAAGTTTAAAAATGCTTTGGATCTCTCCCATTGTTCTCGGAATTCTGCTACAGTTTAGAAATGCTTTCGAACTTTCCCATTGTTCTCGCAATTCTGCTGAAGTTTAAAAATCCTTTGGAACTATTCCATTGTTCTCACAATTCTGCTGTAGTTTAAAAATGCTTTGGAACTCTCCGATTGTTCTCGGAATGTTATTGTTTTTTAAATAAGTCTATCTAGCTTTCCAATTGTCCTCTGAATTCTGCTGAAGTTTAGCAATGCTTTGGAACTCTCCCATTGTTCTCGCAAATCTGCTGAAGTTTAAAAATACTTTGGAACTCTCCCTTTGTTCTCGGAATTGTGCTGAAGTTTAAAAATGCTTTGGAGCTTTCCCATTGTTCTCGGAATTCTGCTGAAGTTTAAAAATGCTTTGGAACTCTCCTATTGTTTTTGGAACTCTGCTGAAGTTTACAAATGTTTTGGAACAGTTCCATTGTTCTTGGAATGTTATTGTATTTTTAAATAAGTCTGCAGAACTTTCCCATTGTTGTCAGAATTCTACTGAAGTTTAAAAATGTTTTGGACTTCTCCCATTGTTCTCGGAATTCAGCTGAAGCTTAAAAATGCTTTGGAACTCTCCCATTGTTCTCGGAATTCTTTAGAAGTATAAGAATGCTTTGGAAATCTCCCATTGTTCTTTAAATTTTATTGTTTCTTTTAAATAAGTCTGTAGAACTTTCTCATCGTTCTCGGAACTCTGCTGAAGTTTAAAAATGTTTTGGCACTCTCCCATTGTTCTTGGAATTCTGCTGAAGATTAAAAATGCTTTGGAACTCTCCCATTGTTCTCGGAATTCTGCTGAAGTTTAAAAATGCTTTGGAACTTCATCATTGTTCCAGGAATGTTATTATTTTTTAATTAAGTCTGTAGAACTTTCCCATTGTTCTCAGAAATCTGCTGAAGTTTAAAATGTGTTGGAACGCTCCCATTGTACTTGGAATTCTGCTGAAGTTTAAAAATGCTTTGGAACTCTCCCATTGTTCTCGGAATTCTGCTGAAGTTTAAAAATGCTTTGGAACTTCCCAATTGTTCTCGGAATTCTGCTGAAGATTAAAAATGATTTGGAACTCTCCCCTTGTTCTCGGAATTCTGCTGAAGTTTAAAAATGCTTTGGAACATTCCCATTGTTCTTGGATTTCTGCGGAAGTTTAAAAATGCTTTGGAACTCTCCCATTGTTCTCGGAATGTTACTGTTTTTTTTAAGTAAGTCTGTAGAACTTTCCCATTGTTCTCGGAATTCTGCTGAAGTTTAAAAATGCTTTGGAACTCTCCCATTGTTCTCGGAATACTGCTGAAGTTTAAAAATGCTTTGGAACTCTCCCATTGTTCTCGCAATTCTGCTGAAGTTTAAAAATGCTTTGCAACTCTCCCATTGTTCTCGAAATTCTTCTGAATTTTAAGAATGCTTTGGAACTCTCCCATTGTTCTTGGAATATTATTATTTTATTAAATAAATCTGTAGAACTTTCCCATCATTCTCGGAATTCTGCTGAAGTTTAAAAATGTTTTGGCACTCTCCCATTGTTCTTGGAATTCTGCTGAAGTTTAAAAATGCTTTGGAACTCTACCATTGTTCTCGGAATTCTGCTGAAGTTTAAAAATTCTTTGGAACTTCCCAATTGTTCTACGAATTCTGCTGAAGATTAAAAATGATTTGGAACTCCCCCATTGTTCTCGGAATTCTGCTGAAGTTTAAAAATGCTTTGGAACATTTCCTTTGTTCTTGGAATTCTGCTGAAGTATAAATATGCTTTGGAACTCTCCCATTGTTCTCGGAATTTTATTGTTATTTTAAATAAGTCTGTAATATTTTAACATTGCTCTCGGAAATCTGCTGAAGTTTAAAATTGATTTTGAACTCTCCCATTGTTCTCGGAATTCTGCTGAAGTTTAGAAATGCTTTGGAACTCTCCCATTGTTCTCGGATTTCTGCTGAAGTTTAAAAATGCTTTGGAACTCTCCCATTGTTCTCGGAATGTTACTGTTTTTTTATGTAAGTCTGTAGAACTTTCCCATTGTTCTCGGAATTCTGCTGAAGTTTAAAAATGCTTTGGAGTTCTCCCATTGTTCTCGGAATTCTGCTGAAGTTTAAAAATGCTTTGGAACTCTCCCATTGTTCTCGGAATGTTACTGTTTTTTTACCTAAGTCTGTACAACTTTCCCATTGTTCTCGGAATTCTGCTGAAGTTTAAAAATGTTTTGGCACTCTCCCATTGTTTTCAGAATTCTGATGAAGTTTAAAAATGCTTTGGAACTCTCCCATTGTTCTCGGAATTCTTGTGAACTATAAGAATGCTTTGAAATTCACCCATTGTTCTAGGAATGTTATTGTTTTTTAAGTAAGTCTGTAGAACTTTCCCAATATTCTCGGAATTTTGCTGAAGTTTAAAAATGGGTTGTAATGCTCCCACTGTTCTTGGAATTCAGTTAAAGTTTAAAATGCTTTGGAACTCTCCCATTGTTCTCGGAATTCTGCTGAAGCTTAAAAATGCTTTGGAACTCCCCCATTGTTCTCAGAAATCTGCTCAAGATTACAAATGCTTTGGAACTCTCCCATTGTTCTCAGAATTCTGCTGAAGTTTAAAAATGCTTTGGAACAATCCCATAGTTCTCACAATTCTGCTGAAATTTAAAAATGCTTTGGAACTCTCCCATTGTTCTCGCAATTCTGCTGAAATTTAAAAATGCTTTGGAACTCTCCCATTGTTCCCGGAATTCTGCTGAAGTTTAAAAATGTTTTGGAACCCTCCCATTGTTCTTAGAATGTTATTGTTTCTTTAAATAAGTCTGTAGAATTTTCCCATTGTTCTCGGAATTCTGCTAAATTTTAAAAATGCGTTGGAACTCTCTCATTGTTCTCGGATTGTTATTGTATTTTTAAATGAGTCTGCAGAACTTTCCAATTATTCTCGGAATTCTACTGAAGTTTAAAAATGTTTTGGAACTCTCCCATTGTTCTCGGAATTCTGCTGAAGTTTAAAAGTGCTTTGGAACTCTCCCATTGTTCTTGGAATTCTGCTGAAATTTAAAAATGCTTTGGAACTCTCCCATTGTTCTCGCAATTCTGCTGAAGTTTAAAATTGATTTGGAACTCTCCCATTGTTCTCGGAATTCTGCTGAAGTTTAAAAATGCTTTGGAACTCCCCCATTGTTCTCAGAAATCTGCTTAATATTAAAAATGCTTTGGAACTCTCCCATTGTTCTCGAAATTCTGCTGAAGTTTAAAAATGCTTTGGAACAATCCCATTGTTCTCACAATTCTGCTGAAGTTTAAAAATGCTATGGAACTCTCCCATTGTTCTCGCAATTCTGCTGAAGTTTAAAAATGCTTTGGAACTCTCCCATTGTTCTCGCAATTCTTCTGAAGTTTAAAAATGCTTTGAAGCTCTACAATTGTTCTTGGAAATTTGCTGAAGTTTAAAAATGCTTTGAAACCCTCCCATTGTTCTAGAAATGTTATTGTTTTTAAATAAGCCTGTAGAACTTTCCCATTGTTCTCAGAATTCTGCTGAAGTTTAAAAATGCTTTCGAACTCTCCCGTTGTTCTCGGAATTCTGATGAAGTTTAAAAATGCTTTGGAACACTCCCATTGTTCTCGGAATTTTGCTGAAGTTTAAATATGCTTTGGAACTCTCCCATTGTTCTCGCAATTTTCCTGTATTTTTAAGTAAGTCTGTAGAACTTTCCCATTGTTCTCGGATTTCTGCTGAAGTTTAAAAATGCTTTGGAACTCTCCCATTGTTCTCAGAATGTTATTGTTTCTTTAAGTAAGTCTATAGAACTTTCCTGTTGTTCTCGGTATTCTGCTGAAGTTTAAAAATGCTTAGGAACTCTCCCATTGTTCTTGCAATTCTGCTGAAGTTTAAAAATGGATTAGAACTCTCCCATTGTTCTCGGAATTCTGCTGAAGATTAAAAATTCTTTGGAATTCTCCCATTGCTCTCGGAATTCTGCTGAAGTTTAAAAATGCTTTGGATCTCTCCCATTGTTCTCGGAATTCTGCTACAGTTTAGAAATGCTTTCGAACTTTCCCATTGTTCTCGCAATTCTGCTGAAGTTTAAAAATCCTTTGGAACTATTCCATTGTTCTCACAATTCTGCTGTAGTTTAAAAATGCTTTGGAACTCTCCGATTGTTCTCGGAATGTTATTGTTTTTTAAATAAGTCTATCTAGCTTTCCAATTGTCCTCTGAATTCTGCTGAAGTTTAGCAATGCTTTGGAACTCTCCCATTGTTCTCGCAAATCTGCTGAAGTTTAAAAATACTTTGGAACTCTCCCTTTGTTCTCGGAATTGTGCTGAAGTTTAAAAATGCTTTGGAGCTTTCCCATTGTTCTCGGAATTCTGCTGAAGTTTAAAAATGCTTTGGAACTCTCCTATTGTTTTTGGAACTCTGCTGAAGTTTACAAATGTTTTGGAACAGTTCCATTGTTCTTGGAATGTTATTGTATTTTTAAATAAGTCTGCAGAACTTTCCCATTGTTGTCAGAATTCTACTGAAGTTTAAAAATGTTTTGGACTTCTCCCATTGTTCTCGGAATTCAGCTGAAGCTTAAAAATGCTTTGGAACTCTCCCATTGTTCTCGGAATTCTTTAGAAGTATAAGAATGCTTTGGAAATCTCCCATTGTTCTTTAAATTTTATTGTTTCTTTTAAATAAGTCTGTAGAACTTTCTCATCGTTCTCGGAACTCTGCTGAAGTTTAAAAATGTTTTGGCACTCTCCCATTGTTCTTGGAATTCTGCTGAAGATTAAAAATGCTTTGGAACTCTCCCATTGTTCTCGGAATTCTGCTGAAGTTTAAAAATGCTTTGGAACTTCATCATTGTTCCAGGAATGTTATTATTTTTTAATTAAGTCTGTAGAACTTTCCCATTGTTCTCAGAAATCTGCTGAAGTTTAAAATGTGTTGGAACGCTCCCATTGTACTTGGAATTCTGCTGAAGTTTAAAAATGCTTTGGAACTCTCCCATTGTTCTCGGAATTCTGCTGAAGTTTAAAAATGCTTTGGAACTTCCCAATTGTTCTCGGAATTCTGCTGAAGATTAAAAATGATTTGGAACTCTCCCCTTGTTCTCGGAATTCTGCTGAAGTTTAAAAATGCTTTGGAACATTCCCATTGTTCTTGGATTTCTGCGGAAGTTTAAAAATGCTTTGGAACTCTCCCATTGTTCTCGGAATGTTACTGTTTTTTTTAAGTAAGTCTGTAGAACTTTCCCATTGTTCTCGGAATTCTGCTGAAGTTTAAAAATGCTTTGGAACTCTCCCATTGTTCTCGGAATACTGCTGAAGTTTAAAAATGCTTTGGAACTCTCCCATTGTTCTCGCAATTCTGCTGAAGTTTAAAAATGCTTTGCAACTCTCCCATTGTTCTCGAAATTCTTCTGAATTTTAAGAATGCTTTGGAACTCTCCCATTGTTCTTGGAATATTATTATTTTATTAAATAAATCTGTAGAACTTTCCCATCATTCTCGGAATTCTGCTGAAGTTTAAAAATGTTTTGGCACTCTCCCATTGTTCTTGGAATTCTGCTGAAGTTTAAAAATGCTTTGGAACTCTACCATTGTTCTCGGAATTCTGCTGAAGTTTAAAAATTCTTTGGAACTTCCCAATTGTTCTACGAATTCTGCTGAAGATTAAAAATGATTTGGAACTCCCCCATTGTTCTCGGAATTCTGCTGAAGTTTAAAAATGCTTTGGAACATTTCCTTTGTTCTTGGAATTCTGCTGAAGTATAAATATGCTTTGGAACTCTCCCATTGTTCTCGGAATTTTATTGTTATTTTAAATAAGTCTGTAATATTTTAACATTGCTCTCGGAAATCTGCTGAAGTTTAAAATTGATTTTGAACTCTCCCATTGTTCTCGGAATTCTGCTGAAGTTTAGAAATGCTTTGGAACTCTCCCATTGTTCTCGGATTTCTGCTGAAGTTTAAAAATGCTTTGGAACTCTCCCATTGTTCTCGGAATGTTACTGTTTTTTTATGTAAGTCTGTAGAACTTTCCCATTGTTCTCGGAATTCTGCTGAAGTTTAAAAATGCTTTGGAGTTCTCCCATTGTTCTCGGAATTCTGCTGAAGTTTAAAAATGCTTTGGAACTCTCCCATTGTTCTCGGAATGTTACTGTTTTTTTACCTAAGTCTGTACAACTTTCCCATTGTTCTCGGAATTCTGCTGAAGTTTAAAAATGTTTTGGCACTCTCCCATTGTTTTCAGAATTCTGATGAAGTTTAAAAATGCTTTGGAACTCTCCCATTGTTCTCGGAATTCTTGTGAACTATAAGAATGCTTTGAAATTCACCCATTGTTCTAGGAATGTTATTGTTTTTTAAGTAAGTCTGTAGAACTTTCCCAATATTCTCGGAATTTTGCTGAAGTTTAAAAATGGGTTGTAATGCTCCCACTGTTCTTGGAATTCAGTTAAAGTTTAAAATGCTTTGGAACTCTCCCATTGTTCTCGGAATTCTGCTGAAGCTTAAAAATGCTTTGGAACTCCCCCATTGTTCTCAGAAATCTGCTCAAGATTACAAATGCTTTGGAACTCTCCCATTGTTCTCAGAATTCTGCTGAAGTTTAAAAATGCTTTGGAACAATCCCATAGTTCTCACAATTCTGCTGAAATTTAAAAATGCTTTGGAACTCTCCCATTGTTCTCGCAATTCTGCTGAAATTTAAAAATGCTTTGGAACTCTCCCATTGTTCCCGGAATTCTGCTGAAGTTTAAAAATGTTTTGGAACCCTAACATTGTTCTTAGAATGTTATTGTTTCTTTAAATAAGTCTGTAGAATTTTCCCATTGTTCTCGGAATTCTGCTAAATTTTAAAAATGCGTTGGAACTCTCTCATTGTTCTCGGATTGTTATTGTATTTTTAAATGAGTCTGCAGAACTTTCCAATTATTCTCGGAATTCTACTGAAGTTTAAAAATGTTTTGGAACTCTCCCATTGTTCTCGGAATTCTGCTGAAGTTTAAAAGTGCTTTGGAACTCTCCCATTGTTCTTGGAATTCTGCTGAAATTTAAAAATGCTTTGGAACTCTCCCATTGTTCTCGCAATTCTGCTGAAGTTTAAAATTGATTTGGAACTCTCCCATTGTTCTCGGAATTCTGCTGAAGTTTAAAAATGCTTTGGAACTCCCCCATTGTTCTCAGAAATCTGCTTAATATTAAAAATGCTTTGGAACTCTCCCATTGTTCTCGAAATTCTGCTGAAGTTTAAAAATGCTTTGGAACAATCCCATTGTTCTCACAATTCTGCTGAAGTTTAAAAATGCTATGGAACTCTCCCATTGTTCTCGCAATTCTGCTGAAGTTTAAAAATGCTTTGGAACTCTCCCATTGTTCTCGCAATTCTGCTGAAATTTAAAAATGTTTTGGAACTCTCCCATTGTTCCCGGAATTCTGCTGAAGTTTAAAAATGTTTTGGAACGCTCCCATTATTCTTAGAATGTTATTGTTTCTTTAAATAAGTCTGTAGAACTTTCCCATTGTTCTCGGAATTCTGCTAAGTTTTAAAAATGCGTTGGAACTCTCTCATTGTTCTCGGATTGTTACTGTATTTTTAAATGAGTCTGCAGAACTTTCCAATTATTCTCGGAATTCTACTGAAGTTCAAAAATGTTTTGGAACTCTCCCATTGTTCTCGGAATTCTGCTGAAGTTTAAAAGTGCTCTGGAACTCTCCCATTGTTCTTGGAATTCTGCTGAAATTTAAAAATGCTTTGGAACTCTCCCATTATTCTCGCAATTCTGCTGAAGTTTAAAAATGCTTTGGAACTCTCCCATTGTTCTCAGAATTCTTCAGAAGTTTAAGAATGCTTTGGAACTCTCCCATTTTTCTTGGAATAATTTTGTTTTTTTAAATAAATCTGTAGAACTTTCCCATCGTTCTCGGAATTCTGCTGAAGTTTAAAAATGTTTTGGCACTCTCCCATTGTTCTCGGAATTCTTCTGAAGTTTAAAAATGCTTTGGAGCTCTACAATTGTTCTCGGAAATTTGCTGAAGTTTATAAATGCTTTGAAACCCTCCCATTGTTCTAGAAATGTTATTGTTTTTAAATAAGCCTGTAGAACTTTCCCATTGTTCTCAGAATTCTGCTGAAGTTTAAAAATGCTTTCGAACCCTCCCGTTGTTCTCGGAATTCTGATGAAGTTTAAAAATGCTTTGGAACACTCCCATTGTTCTCGGAATTTTGCTGAAGTTTAAATATGCTTTGGAACACTCCCATTGTTCCCGCAATTTTCCTGTATTTCTAAGTAAGTCTGTAGAACTTTCCCATTGTTCTCGGAATTCTGCTGAAGTTTAAAAATGCTTTGGAACTCTCCCATTGTTCTCAGAATGTTACTGTTTTTTTTACCTAAGTCTGTACAACTTTCCCATTGTTCTCGGAATTCTGCTGAAGTTTAAAAATGTTTTGGCACTCTCCCATTGTTTTCGGAATCTGCTGAAGTTTAAAAATGCTTTGGAACTCTCCCATTGTTCTCGGAATTCTTGTGAACTATAAGAATGCTTTGAAATTTATCCATTGTTCTAGGAATGTTATTGTTTTTTAAGTAAGTCTGTAGAACTTTCCCAATGTTCTCGGAATTTTGCTGAAGTTTAAAAATGGGTTGTAACGCTCCCACTGTTCTTGGAATTCAGCTAAAGTTTAAAAATGCTTTGGAACTCTCCCATTGTTCTCGGAAATCTGCTGAAGTTTAAAAATGCTTTGGAACTCCCCCATTGTTCTCAGAAATCTACTCAAGATTACAAATGCTTTGGAACTCTCCCATTGTTCTCAGAATTCTGCTGAAGTTTAAAAATGCTTTGGAACAATCCCATAGTTCTCACAATTCTGCTGAAATTTAAAAATGCTTTGGAACTCTCCCATTGTTGTCGCAATTCTGCTGAAATTTAAAAATGCTTTGGAACTCTCCCATTGTTCCCGGAATTCTGCTGAAGTTTAAAAATGTTTTGTAACCCTCCCATTGTTCTTAGAATGTTATTGTTTCTTTAAATAAGTCTGTAGAACTTTCCCATTGTTCTCGGAATTCTGCTAAATTTTAAAAATGCGTTGGAACTCTCTCATTGTTCTCGGATTGTTATTGTATTTTTAAATGAGTCTGCAGAACTATCCAATTATTCTCGGAATTCTACTGAAGTTTAAAAATGTTTTGGAACTCTCCCATTGTTCTCGGAATTCTGCTGAAGTTTAAAAGTGCTTTGGAACTCTCCAATTGTTCTTGGAATTCTGCTGAAATTTAAAAATGCTTTGGAACGCTCCCATTGTTCTCGCAATTCTGCTGAAGTTTAAAAATGATTTGGAACTCTCCCATTGTTCTCGGAATTCTGCTGAAGTTTAAAAATGCTTTGGAACTCCCCCATTGTTCTCAGAAATCTGCTGAAGATTAAAGATGCTTTGGAACTCTCCCATTGTTCTCGGAATTCTGCTGAAGTTTAAAAATGCTTTGGAACAATCCCATTGTTCTCACAATTCTGCTGAAGTTTAAAAATGCTATGGAACTCTCCCATTGTTCTCGCAATTCTGCTGAAGTTTAAAAATGCTTTGGAACTCTCCCATTGTTCTCGCAATTCTGCTGAAATTTAAAAATGCTTTGGAACTCTCCCATTGATCCCAGAATTCTGCTGAAGTTTAAAAATGTTTTGGAACCCTCCCATTGTTCTTAGAATGTTATTGTTTCTTTAAATAAGTCTGTAGAACTTTCCCATTGTTCTCAGAATTCTGCTAAATTTTAAAAATGCGTTGGAACTCTCTCATTGTTCTCGGATTGTTATTGTATTTTTAAATGAGTCTGAAGAACATTACAATTATTCTCGGAATTCTACTGAAGTTTAAAAATGTTTTGGAACTCTCCCATTGTTCTCGGAATTCTGCTGAAGTTTAAAAGTGCTCTGGAACTCTCCCATTGTTCTTGGAATTCTGCTGAAGTTTAAAAGTGCTTTGGAACTCTCCCATTATTCTCGCAATTCTGCTGAAGTTTAAAAATGCTTTGGAACTCTCCCATTGTTCTCAGAATTCTTCAGAAGTTTAAGAATGCTTTGGAACTCTCCCATTTTTCTTGGAATATTTTTGTTTTTTTAAATAAGTCTGTAGAACTTTCCCATCGTTCTCGGAATTCTGCTGAAGTTTAAAAATGTTTTGGCACTCTCCCATTGTTCTCAGAATTCTTCTGAAGTTTAAAAATGCTTTGGAGCTCTACAATTGTTCTCGGAAATTTGCTGAAGTTTAAAAATGCTTTGAAACCCTCCCATTGTTCTAGAAATGTTATTGTTTTTAAATAAGCCTGTAGAACTTTCCCATTGTTCTCAGAATTCTGCTGAAGTTTAAAAATGCTTTCGAACTCTCCCGTTGTTCTCGGAATTCTGATGAAGTTTAAAAATGCTTTGGAACACTCCCATTGTTCTCGGAATTTTGCTGAAGTTTAAATATGCTTTGGAACTCTCCCATTGTTCTCGCAATTTTCCTGTATTTTTAAGTAAGTCTGTAGAACTTTCCCATTGTTCTCGGATTTCTGCTGAAGTTTAAAAATTCTTTGGAATTCTCCCATTGCTCTCGGAATTCTGCTGAAGTTTAAAAATGCTTTGGAACTCTCCCATTGTTCTCGGAATTCTGCTGCAGTTTAGAAATGCTTTCGAACTTTCCCATTGTTCTCGCAATTCTGCTGAAGTTTAAAAATCCTTTGGAACTATCCCATTGTTCTCACAATTCTGCTGTAGTTTAAAAATGCTTTGGAACTCTCCCATTGTTCTCGGAATGTTATTGTTTTTTAAATAAGTCTATCTAACTTTCCAATTGTCCTCTGAATTCTGCTGAAGTTTAGCAATGCTTTGGAACTCTCCCATTGTTCTCGCAAATCTGCTGAAGTTTAAAAATACTTTGGAACTCTCCCTTTGTTCTCGGAATTGTGCTGAAGTTTAAAAATGCTTTGGAACTCTTCCATTGTTCTCGCAATTGTGTTGAATGTAAATATTGCTTTGGAACTCTCCCATTGTTCTCGGAATTCTGCTGAAGTTTAAAAATGCTTTGGAACTCTCCTATTGTTTTTGGAACTCTGCTGAAGTTTACAAATGTTTTGGAACCCTTCCATTGTTCTTGGAATGTTATTGTATATTTAAATAAGTCTGCAGAACTTTCCCATTGTTGTCAGAATTCTACTGAAGTTTAAAAATGTTTTGGACTTCTCCCATTGTTCTCGGGATTCAGCTGAAGCTTAAAAATGCTTTGGAACTCTCCCATTGTTCTCGGAATTCTTGTGAAGTATAAGAATGCTTTGGAAATCTCCCATTGTTCTTGAAATTTTATTGTTTCTTTTAAATAAGTCTGTAGAACTTTCTCATCGTTCTCGGAACTCTGCTGAAGTTTAAAAATGTTTTGGCACTCTCCCATTGTTCTTAGAATTCTGCTGAAGATTAAAAATGCTTTGGAACTCTCCCATTGTTCTCGGAATTCTGCTGAAGTTTAAAAATGCTTTGGAACTTCCCCATTGTACTAGGAATGTTATTATTTTTTAATTAAGTCTGTAGAACTTTCCCATTGTTCTCAGAAATCTGCTGAAGTTTAAAAATGTGTTGGAACGCTCCCATTGTACATGGAATTCTGCTGAAGTTTAAAAATGCTTTGGAACTCTCCCATTGTTCTCGGAATTCTGCTGAAGTTTAAAAATGCTTTGGAACTTCCCAATTGTTCTCAGAATTCTGCTGAAGATTAAAAATGATTTGGAACTCTCCCATTGTTCTCGGAATTCTGCTGAAGTTTAAAAATGCTTTGGAACATTCCCATTGTTCTGGAATTCTGCTGAAGTTTAAAAATGCTTTGGAACTCTCCCATTGTTCTTGGATTTCTGCGGAAGTTTAAAAATGCTTTGGAACTCTCCCATTGTTCTTGGAATGTTACTGTTTTTTTCAAGTAAGTCTGCAGAACTTTCCCATTGTTCTCGGAAATCTGCAGAAGTTTAAAAATGCTTTGGAACTCTCCCATTGTTCTCGGATTTCTGTTGAAGTTTAATAAAGCTTTGGAACTCTCCCATTGTTTTCGGAATGTTACTGTTTATTTCAAGTAAGTCTGCAGAACTTTCCCATTGTTCTCGGAAATCTGCTGAAGTTTAAAAATGCTTTGGAACTCTCCCATTGTTCTCGGAATTCTGCTGAAGTTTAAAGATGCTTTGGAACTCTCCCATTGCTCTCGGAATGTTACAGTTTTTTAAGTACGTCTGTAGAACTTTCCCATTGTTCTCGGAATTCTGCTGAAATTTAAAAAAGATTTGGAACTTTCCCATTGTTCTCGGAATGTTACTGTTTTTTATGGAAGTCTGTAGAACTTTCCCATTGTTCTTGTAATTCTGCTGAAGTTTAAAAATGCTTTGGAACTCTCCCATTGTTCTCAGAATGTTACTGTTTTTTTAAGTAATTCTGAAGAACTTTCCCATTATTCTCGGAATTCTGCTGAAGTTTAAAAATGTTTTGGAGCTCTCCCATTGTTCTCGCAATTCTGCTGAATTTTAAAAATGCTTTGGAACTCTCCCATTGTTCTCAGAATTCTGCTGAAGTTTAAAAATGCTTTGGAACTCTCCCATTGTTCTCAGAATGTTACTGTTTTTTAAGTAAGTCTGTAAAACTTTCCCATTGTTCTCGGAATTCGGCTGAAGTTTAAAAATGTTTTGTCACTCTCCCATTGTTCTCAGAATTCTGCTGAAGTTTAAAAATGCTTTGGAACTCTCCCATTGTTCTCGGAATGTCAATGTTTTTTTAAGAAAGTCTGTAGAACTTTCCCATTGTTCTTGGAATTCTGCTGAAGTTTAAAAATGCTTTGGAACTCTCTCATTGTTTTCAGAATTCTGCTGAAGATTAAAAATGCTTTGGAACTCTCCTACTGTATTTGGAACTCTGCTGAAGTTTAAAAATGCTTTGGAACTCTCCCATTGTTCTTGGAATTCTGATGAAGTTTAAAAATGCTTTGGAACTCTCCCATTGTTCTCGGAATGTCAATGTTTTTTTAAGAAAGTCTGTAGAAATTTCCCATTGTTCTCGGAATTCTGCTGAAGTTTAAAAATGCTTTGGAACTCTACCATTGTTCTCGGAATTCTGCTAAATTTTAAAAATGTGTAGGAACTCTCTCATTGTTCTCGGATTGTTATTGTATTTTTAAATAAGTCTGCAGAACTTTCCAATTATTCTCGGAATTCTACTGAAATTTAAAAATGTTTTGGAACTCTCCCATTGTTCTGGGAATTCTGCTGAAGTTTAAAAGTGCTTTGGAACTCTCCCATTGTTCTTGGAATTCTGCTGCAGCTTAAAAATGCATTGGAACTATCCCATTGTTCTCGCAATTCTGCTGAAGTTTAAAAATGCTTTGGAACTCTCCCATTGTTCACGGAATTCTTCTGAAGTTTAAGAATGCTTTGGAACTCTCCCATTGTTCTTGGAATATTATTGTTTTTTTAAGTAAGTCTGTAGAACTTACCCATTGTTCTTGGAATTCTGCTGTAGTTTAAAAATGCTTTGGAACTCTCCCATTGTTTTCAAAATGTTACTGTTTTTATATGTAAGTCTGTAGAACTTTCCCATTGTTCTCGGAATTCTGCTGAAGTTTAAAAATGCTTTGTAACTCTCCCATTGTTCTCGGAATGTTACTGTTTTTTTAAGTATGTCTGTAGAACTTTCCCATTGTTCTCGGAATTCTGCTGAAGTTTAAAAATGCTTTGGAACTCTCCCATTGTTGTTGGGATTCTGCTGAAGTTTAAAAATGCTTTGGAACTCTCCCATTGTTCTCGCAATTATGCTGAAGTTTAAAAATACTTTGGAACTCTCCCATTGTTCTTGGAATATTATTGTGTTTTTAAATAAGTCGGTAGAACTGTCCCATCGTTCTCGGAATTCTGCTGAAGTTTAAAAATGTTTTGGCACTCTCCCATTGTTTTTGGAATTCTGCTGAAGTTTAAAAATGCGTTGGAACTCTCCCACTGTTCTCAGGATTCTGCTGAAGTTTAAAAATTCTTTGGAACTTCCCAATTGTTCTCGGAATTCTGCTGAAGATTAAAAATGATTTGTAACTCTCCCATTGTTCTCGGATTTCTGCTGAAGTTTAAAAATCCTTTGGAACATTCTCATTGTTCTTGGAATTCTGCTGAAGTAAAAATATGCTTTGGAACACTCCCATTGTTCTCGGAACTTTGCTGAAGTTTAAATATGCTTTGGAACGCTCCCATTGTTCTCGCAATTTTACTGTGTTTTTAAGTAAGTCTGTAGAACTTTCTCATTGTTCGCGGATTTCCGCTGAAGTTTAAAAATGCTTTGAAACATTCTCATTGTTCTCGGAATTCTGCTGAAGTATAAATATGCTTTGGAACTCTCCCATTGTTCTCGGAATGTTATTGTTATTTTAAATAAGTCTGTAGTACTTTAACATTGTTCTCAGAAATCTGCTGAAGTTTAAAATTGCTTTCAAACTCTCCCATTGTTCTCGGAATTCTGCTGAAGTTTAAAAATGCTTTGGAACTCTCCCATTGTTCTCGGATTTCTGCTGAAGTATAAAAATGCTTTGGAACTCTCCCATTGTTCTCGGAATGTTACTGTTTTTTTAAGTAAGTCTGCAGAACTTTCCCATTGTTCTCGGAATTCTGAAGTTTAAAAATGCTATGGAACTCTCCCATTGTTCTCGGAATTCTGATGAAGTTTAAAGATGCTTTGGAACTCTCCCATTGTTCTCGGAATGTTACAGTTTTTTTTAGTACGTCTGTAGAACTTTCCCATTGTTCTCGGAAATCTGCTGAAGTTTAAAAATCCTTTGGAACTCTCCCAATGTTCTCGGAATTCTTGTGAACTATAAGAATGCTTTGAAATTCTCCCATTGTTCTAGGAATGTTATTGTTTTTTAAGTAAGTCTGTAGAACTTTCCCATTTTTCTCGGAATTCTGCTGAAGTTTAAAAAATGCTTTGGAGCTCTCCCATTGTTCTCGGAATTCTGCTGAAGTTTAAAAATGCTTTGGAACTCTCCCATTGTTCTCGGAATGTTACTGTTTTTTAAGTAAGTCTGTAGAACTTTCCCATTGTTCTCGGAATTCTGCTGAAGTTTAAAAGTGTTTTGGCACTCTCCCATTGTTCTCGGAATTCTGCTGAAGTTTAAAAATGCATTGGAACTCTCCCATTGTTCTCGAAAGTCTGTAGAGCTTTCTGTTAGAACCTTGCTCTTAGGTTTTTTCCTTTGCTGGTCACATGACCTTGTTGGGCTATTTAATCCTGCTCCGCACTTCTGGCTTTGCTGGACTTCATTGTATAACTACTTTCTAGCTAGCCTGTGCTCTGTATCTAACTCTGTTAGTGTGCTTGGTCTACGGACCTCTGTGTTCTTTATATTTTGTTTGTTCGTCTGTCTGCTACTATTTCTGTTAGGAGGTGTCCCATTTTCATCCCAGTCCTTAGTACTTGTAGGGATTCCTTCCCCACATCTATAGGTCTTCGTACAGACTAGCTTAGGACTTTAGCAGGTCTGATCGCAGGATCAGGTCCCCTGTTACATCGTAGGGATTAAGCTGAGTTCTATCGTAGGGACAGATCTCCTCTCTTTCCTTAGCTCTGGTAGCAGAACATAACACTTTCCCATTGATCTCGGAATTCTGCTGAAGTTTAAAAATGCTTTGGAACTCTCCCATTGTTCTCGGAATTCTTGTGAACTATAAGAATGCTTTGAAATTCTCCCATTGTTCTAGGAATGTTATTGTTTTTTAAGTAAGTCTGTAGAACTTTCCCATTTTTCTCGGAATTTTGCTGAAGTTTAAAAATGTGTTGTAACGCTCCCACTGTTTTTGGAATTCAGCTGAAGTTTAAAAATGCTTTGGAACTCTCCCATTGTTCTCGGAATTCTGCTGAAGTTTAAAAATGCTTTGGAACTCCCCAATTGTTCTCAGAAATCTGCTGAAGATTAAAAATGCTTTGGAGCTCTCCCATTGTTCTCGGAATTCTGCTGAAGTTAAAAATGCTTTGGAACAATCCCATTGTTCTTGGAATTATGCTGAAGTTTAAAAATGCTTTGGAACGCTCCCATTGTTCTCACAATTCTGCTGAAGTTTAAAAATGCTATGGAAGTCTCCCATTGTTCTCGCAATTCTGCTGAAGTTTAAAAATGCTTTGGAACTCTCCCATTGTTCTCGCAATTCTGCTGAAGTTTAAAAACGCTTTGGAACTCTCCCATTGTTCCCGGAATTCTGCTGAAGTTTAAAAATGTTTTGGAACCCTCCCATTGTTCTTATAATGTTATTGTTTCTTTAAATAAGTCTGTAGAAATTTCCCATTGTTCTCATAATTCTGATAAATTTTAAAAATGCATTGGAACTCTCTCATTGTTCTCGGATTGTTATTGTATATTTAAATAAGTCTGCAGAACATTCCAATTATTCTCGGAATTCTACAGAAGTTTAAAAATGTTTTGGAACTCTCCCATTGTTCTCGGAATTCTGCTGAAGTTTAAAAGTGCTTTGGAACTCTCCCATTGTTCTTGGAATTCTGCTGAAGTTTAAAAATGCTTTGGAACTCTCCCATTTTTCTCCCTATTCTGCTGAAGTTTAAAAATGCTTTGGAACTCTCCCATTGTTCTTGGAATATTATTGCTTTTTTAAATAAGTCTGTTGAACTTTCCCTTTGTTCTCAGAATTCTGCTGAAGAATAAATATGCTATGGAACTCTCCCATTGTTCTCGGAATTCTGATGAAGTTTAAAGATGCTTTGGAACTCTCCCATTGTTCTCGGAATGTTACAGTTTTTTTTAAGTACGTCTGTAGAACGTTCCCATTGTTCTCGGATTTCTGCTGAAGATTAAAAATGCTTTGGAACTCTACCATTGTTCTCGGAATTCTGCTGAAGTTTAAAAATGCTTTGGAACAATCCCATTGTTCTTGGAATTATGCTGAAGTTTGAAAATGCTTTGGAACTCTCCCATTGTTCTCACAATTCTGCTGTAGTTTAAAAATGCTATGGAACTCTCCCATTGTTCTCGCAATTCTGCTGAAGTTTAAAAATGCTTTGGAACTCTCCCATTGTTCGCGCAATTCTGCTGAAGTTTAAAAATGCTTTGGAACCCTCCCATTGTTCTTATAATGTTATTGTTTCTTTAAATAAGTCTGTAGAACTTTCCCATTGTTCTCGGAATTCTGCTAAATTTTAAAAATGCGTTGGAACTCTCTCATTGTTCTCGGATTGTTATTGTATTTTTAAATAAGTCTGCAGAACTTTACAATTATTCTCGGAATTCTACTGAAGTTTAAAAATGTTTTGGAACCCTCCCATTGTTCTCAGAATTCTGCTGAAGTTTAAAAGTGCTTTGGAACTCTCCCATTGTTCTTGGAATTCTGCTGAAGTTTAAAAATGCTTTGGAACTCTCCCATTTTTCTCGCTATTCTGCTGAAGTTTAAAAATGCTTTGGAACTCTCCCATTGTTCTTGGAATATTATTGCTTTTTTAAATAAGTCTGTAGAACTTTCCCTTTGTTCTTGGAATTCTGCTGAAGTTTAAAAATGCTATGGAACTCTCCCATTGTTCTCGGAATTCTGATGAAGTTTAAAGATGCTTTGGAACTCTCCCATTGTTCTCGGAATGTTACAGTTTTTTTTAAGTACGTCTGTAGAACTTTCCCATTGTTCTCGGAATTCTGCAGAAGATTAAAAATGCTTTGGAACTCTGCCATTTTTCTCGGAATTCTGCTGAAGTTTAAAAATGCTTTGGAACAATCCCATTGTTCTTGGAATTATGCTGAAGTTTAAAAATGCTTTGGAACTCTCCCATTGTTCTCACAATTCTGCTGAAGTTTAAAAATGCTATGGAACTCTCCCATTGTTCTCGCAATTCTGCTGAAGTTTAAAAATGCTTTGGAACTCTCCAATTGTTCTCGCAATTCTGCTGAAGTTTAAAAATGCTTTGGATCCCTCCCATTGTTCTTATAATGTTATTGTTTCTTTAAATAAGTCTGTAGAACTTTCCCATTGTTCTCGGAATTCTGCTGAAGTTTAAAAATGCCTTCGAACTCTCCCATTGTTCTCGGAATTCTGATAAAGTTTAAAAATGATTTGGAACACTCCCATTGTTCTCGGAATTTTGCTGAAGTTTAAAAATGCTTTGGAGCAATCCCATTGTTCTTGGAATTAGGCTGAAGTTTAAAAATGCTTTGGAACTCTCCCATTTTTCTCACAATTCTGCTGAAGTTTAAAAATGCTATGGAACTCTCCCATTGTTCTCGCAATTCTGCTGAAGTTTAAAAATGCTTTGGAACTCTCCCATTGTTCTCGCAATTCTGCTGAAGTTTAAAAATGCTTTGAAACTCTCCCATTGTTTCCGGAATTCTGCTGAAGTTTAAAAATGTTTTGGAACCCTCCCATTGTTCTTATAATGTTATTGTTTCTTTAAATAAGTCTGTAGAACTTTCCCATTGTTCTCGGAATTCTGCTAAATTTTAAAAATGCGTTGGAACTCTCTCATTGTTCTAGGATTGTTATTGTATTTTTAAATAAGTCTGCAGAACATTCCAATTATTCTCGGAATTCTACTGAAGTTTAAAAATGTTTTGGAACTCTCCCATTGTTCTTGGAATTCTGCTGAAGTTTAAAAATGCTTTGGAACACTTCAATTTTTCTCGCTATTCTGCTGAAGTTTAAAAATGCTTTGGAACTCTCCCATTGTTCTTGGAATATTATTGCTTTTTTAAATAAGTCTGTAGAACTTTCCCATCGTTCTCGGAATTCTGCTGAAGTTTAAAAATGTTTTGGCACTCTCCCATTGTTCTCGGAATTCTTCTGAAGTTTAAAAATGCTTTGGAGCTCTAGAATTGTTCTCGGAATTTTGCTGAAGTGTAAAAATGCTTTGGAACTCTCCGATTGTTCTCGCAAGTCTGCTGAAGTTTAAAAATGCTTTGGAACTCTCCCATTGTTCTCGGAATGTTACAGTTTTTTTTAGTACGTCTGTAGAACTTTCCCATTGTTCTCGGAAATCTGCTGAAGTTTAAAAATGCTTTGGAACTCTCCCATTGTTCTCGGAATTCTTGTGAACTATAAGAATGCTTTGAAATTCTCCCATTATTCTAGGAATGTTATTGTTTTTTAATTAAGTCTGTAGAACTTTCCCATTTTTCTCGGAATTCTGCTGAAGTTTGAAAATGCTTTGGAGCTCTCCCATTGTTCTCGGAATTCTGCTGAAGTTTAAAAATGCTTTGGAACTCTCCCATTGTTCTCGGAATTCTTGTGAACTATAAGAATGCTTTGAAATTCTCCCATTGTTCTAGGAAGGTTATTGTTTTTTAAGTAAGTCTGTAGAACTTTCCCATTTTTCTCGGAATTTTGCTGAAGTTTAAAAATGTGTTGTAACGCTCCCACTGTTTTTGGAATTCAGCTGAAGTTTAAAAATGCTGTGGAACTCTCCCATTGTTCTCGGAATTCTGCTGAAGTTTAAAAATGCTTTGGAACTCCCCAATTGTTCTCAGAAATCTGCTGAAGATTAAAAATGCTTTGGAGCTCTCCCATTGTTCTCGGAATTCTGCTGAAGTTTAAAAATGCTTTGGAACAATCCCATTGTTCTTGGAATTATGCTGAAGTTTAAAAATGCTTTGGAACGCTCCCATTGTTCTCACAGTTCTGCTGAAGTTTAAAAATGCTATGGAACTCTCCCATTGTTCTCGCAATTCTGCTGAAGTTTAAAAATGCTTTGGAACTCTCCCATTGTTCTCGCAATTCTGCTGAAGTTTAAAAACGCTTTGGAACTCTCCCATTGTTCCCGGAATTCTGCTGAAGTTTAAAAATGTTTTGGAACCCTCCCATTGTTCTTATAATGTTATTGTTTCTTTAAATAAGTCTGTAGAAATTTCCCATTGTTCTCATAATTCTGCTAAATTTTAAAAATGCGTTGGAACTCTCTCATTGTTCTCGGATTGTTATTGTATTTTTAAATAAGTCTGCAGAACATTCCAATTATTCTCGGAATTCTACAGAAGTTTAAAAATGTTTTGGAACTCTCCCATTGTTCTCGGAATTCTGCTGAAGTTTAAAAGTGCTTTGGAACTCTCCCATTGTTCTTGGAATTCTGCTGAAGTTTAAAAATGCTTTGGAACTCTCCCATTTTTCTCGCTTTTCTGCTGAAGTTTAAAAATGCTTTGGAACTCTCCCATTGTTCTTGGAATATTATTGCTTTTTTAAATAAGTCTGTTGAACTTTCCCTTTGTTCTCGGAATTCTGCTGAAGAATAAATATGCTATGGAACTCTCCCATTGTTCTCGGAATTCTGATGAAGTTTAAAGATGCTTTGGAACTCTCCCATTGTTCTTGGAATGTTACAGTTTTTTTTAAGTACGTCTGTAGAACTTTCCCATTGTTCTCGGATTTCTGCTGAAGATTAAAAATGCTTTGGAACTCTACCATTGTTCTCGGAATTCTGCTGAAGTTTAAAAATGCTTTGGAACAATCCCATTGTTCTTGGAATTATGCTGAAGTTTGAAAATGCTTTGGAACTCTCCCATTGTTCTCACAATTCTGCTGAAGTATAAAAATGCTATGGAACTCTCCCATTGTTCTCGCAATTCTGCTGAAGTTTAAAAATGCTTTGGAACTCTCCCATTGTTCTCGCAATTCTGCTGAAGTTTAAAAATGCTTTGGATCCCTCCCATTGTTCTTATAATGTTATTGTTTCTTTAAATAAGTCTGTAGAACTTTCCCATTGTTCTCGGAATTCTGCTGAAGTTTAAAAATGCCTTCGAACTCTCCCATTGTTCTCGGAATTCTGATAAAGTTTAAAAATGATTTGGAACACTCCCATTGTTCTCGGAATTTTGCTGAAGTTTAAAAATGCTTTGGAGCAATCCCATTGTTCTTGGAATTAGGCTGAAGTTTAAAAATGCTTTGGAACTCTCACATTTTTCTCACAATTCTGCTGAAGTTTAAAAATGCTATGGAACTCTCCCATTGTTCTCGCAATTCTGCTGAAGTTTAAAATGCTTTGGAACTCTCCCATTGTTCTCGCAATTCTGCTGAAGTTTAAAAATGCTTTGAAACTCTCCCATTGTTTCCGGAATTCTGCTGAAGTTTAAAAATGTTTTGGAACCCTCCCATTGTTCTTATAATGTTATTGTTTCTTTAAATAAGTCTGTAGAACTTTCCCATTGTTCTCGGAATTCTGCTAAATTTTAAAAATGCGTTGGAACTCTCTCATTGTTCTCGGATTGTTATTGTATTTTTAAATAAGTCTGCAGAACATTCCAATTATTCTCGGAATTCTACTGAAGTTTAAAAATGTTTTGGAACTCTCCCATTGTTCTTGGAATTCTGCTGAAGTTTAAAAATGCTTTGGAACACTTCAATTTTTCTCGCTATTCTGCTGAAGTTTAAAAATGCTTTGGAACTCTCCCATTGTTCTTGGAATATTATTGCTTTTTTAAATAAGTCTGTAGAACTTTCCCATCGTTCTCGGAATTCTGCTGAAGTTTAAAAATGTTTTGGCACTCTCCCATTGTTCTCGGAATTCTTCTGAAGTTTAAAAATGCTTTGGAGCTCTAGAATTGTTCTCGGAATTTTGCTGAAGTGTAAAAATGCTTTGGAACTCTCCGATTGTTCTCGCAAGTCTGCTGAAGTTTAAAAATGCTTTGGAACTCTCCCATTGTTCTCGGAATGTTACAGTTTTTTTTAGTACGTCTGTAGAACTTTCCCATTGTTCTCGGAAATCTGCTGAAGTTTAAAAATGCTTTGGAACTCTCCCATTGTTCTCGGAATTCTTGTGAACTATAAGAATGCTTTGAAATTCTCCCATTATTCTAGGAATGTTATTGTTTTTTAATTAAGTCTGTAGAACTTTCCCATTTTTCTCGGAATTCTGCTGAAGTTTGAAAATGCTTTGGAGCTCTCCCATTGTTCTCGGAATTCTGCTGAAGTTTAAAAATGCTTTGGAACTCTCCCATTGTTCTCGGAATTCTTGTGAACTATAAGAATGCTTTGACATTCTCCCATTGTTCTAGGAAGGTTATTGTTTTTTAAGTAAGTCTGTAGAACTTTCCCATTTTTCTCGGAATTTTGCTGAAGTTTAAAAATGTGTTGTAACGCTCCCACTGTTTTTGGAATTCAGCTGAAGTTTAAAAATGCTGTGGAACTCACCCATTGTTCTCGGAATTCTGCTGAAGTTTAAAAATGCTTTGGAACTCCCCATTTGTTCTCAGAAATCTGCTGAAGATTAAAAATGGTTTGGAGCTCTCCCATTGTTCTCGGAATTCTGCTGAAGTTTAAAAATGCTTTGGAACAATCCCATTGTTCTTGGAATTATGCTGAAGTTTAAAAATGCTTTGGAACGCTCCCATTGTTCTCACAGTTCTGCTGAAGTTTAAAAATGCTATGGAACTCTCCCATTGTTCTCGCAATTCTGCTGAAGTTTAAAAATGCTTTGGAACTCTCCCATTGTTCTCGCAATTCTGCTGAAGTTTAAAAACGCTTTGGAACTCTCCCATTGTTCCCGGAATTCTGCTGAAGTTTAAAAATGTTTTGGAACCCTCCCATTGTTCTTATAATGTTATTGTTTCTTTAAATAAGTCTGTAGAACTTTCCCATTGTTCTCGGAATTCTGCTAAATTTTAAAAATGCGTTGGAACTCTCTCATTGCTCTCAGATTGTTGTTGTATTTTTAAATAAGTCTGCAGAACATTCCAATTATTCTCGGAATTCTACTGAAGTTTATAAAAGTTTTGGAACTCTCCCATTGTTCTCGGAATTCTGCTGAAGTTTAAAAGTGCTTTGGAACTCTCCCATTGTTCTTGGAATTCTGCTGAAGTTTAAAAATGCTTTGGAACACTCCCATTTTTCTCGCTATTCTGCTGAAGTTTAAAAATGCTTTGGTACTCTCCCATTGTTCTTGGAATATTATTGCTTTTTTAAATAAGTCTGTAGAACTTTTCCATCGTTCTCGGAATTCTGCTGAAGTTTAAAAATGTTTTGGCACTCTCCCATTGTTCTCGGAATTCTGATGAAGTTTAAAGATGCTTTGGAACTCTCCCATTGTTCTCTGAATGTTACAGTTTTTTTTAAGTACGTCTGTAGAACTTTCCCAT
Source organism: Phyllobates terribilis (assembly GCF_046119375.1). Taxonomy (NCBI): domain Eukaryota; kingdom Metazoa; phylum Chordata; class Amphibia; order Anura; family Dendrobatidae; genus Phyllobates; species Phyllobates terribilis. Next base: position 118,301,863 of record NW_027362762.1, on the reverse strand, counting down.
TGTTCTCGGAATTCTGCTGAAGATTAAAAATGCTTTGGAACTCTCCCATTGTTCTCGGAATTCTGCTGAAGTTTAAAAATGCTTTGGAACAATCCCATTGTTCTTGGAATTATGCAGAAGTTTAAAAATGCTTTGGAACTCTCCCATTGTTCTCACAATTCTGCTGAAGTTTAAAAATGCTATGGAACTCTCCCATTGTTCTCGCAATTCTGCTGAAGATTAAAAATGCTTTGGAACTCTCCCATTGTTCTCGCAATTCTGCTGAAGTTTAAAAATGCTTTGGAACTCTCCCATTGTTCCCGGAATTGTGCTGAAGTTTAAAAATGTTTTGGAACCCTCCCATTGTTCTTATAATGTTATTGTTTCTTTAAATAAGTCTGTAGAACTTTCCCATTGTTCTCGGAATTCTGCTAAATTTTAAAAATGCGTTGGAACTCTCTCATTGTTCTCGGATTGCTATTGTATTTTTAAATTTGTCTGCAGAACATTACAATTATTCTCGGAATTCTACTGAAGTTTAAAAATGTTTTGGAACCCTCCCATTGTTCTCGGAGTTCTGCTGAAGTTTAAAAGTGCTTTGGAACTCTCCCATTGTTCTTGGAATTCTGCTGAAGTTTAAAAATGCTTTGGAACTCTCCCATTGTTCTCGGAATTCTTCAGAAGTTTAAGAATGCTTTGGAACTCTCCCATTGTTCTCGGAATTCTTCAGAAGTTTAAGAATGCTTTGGAACTCTCCCATTGTTTTTGGAATATTATTGTTTTTTTAAATAACTCTGTAGAAATTTTCCATCGTTCTCGGAATTCTGCTGAAATTTAAAAATGTTTTGGCTCTCTCCCATTGTTCTCGGAATTCTTCTGAAGTTTAAAAATGTTTTGGAGCTCTACTATTGTTCTCGGAATTCTGCTGAAGTTTATAAATGCTTTGAAACCCTCCCATTGTTCTAGAAATGTTATTGTTTTTCAAATAAGTCTGTAGAACTTTTCCATTGTTCTCAGAATTCTGCTGAAGTTTAAAAATGCTTTCGAACTCTCCCGTTGTTCTCGGAATTCTGATGAAGTTTAAAAGTGATTTGGAAAACTCCCATTGTTCTCGGAATTTTGCTGAAGTTTAAAAATGCTTTGGAACAATCCCATTGTTCTTGGAATTATGCTGAAGTTTAAAAATGCTTTGGAACTCTCCCATTTTTCTCACAATTCTGCTGAAGTTTAAAAATGCTATGGAACTCTCCCATTGTTCTCGCAATTCTGCTGAAGTTTAAAAATGTTTTGGAACTCTCCCATTTTTCTCACAATTCTGCTGAAGTTTAAAAATGCTTTGGAACTCTCCCATTGTTCCCGGAATTCTGCTGAAGTTTAAAAATGTTTTGGAACCCTCCCATTGTTCTTATAATGTTATTGTTTCTTTAAATAAGTCTGTAGAACTTTCCCATTGTTCTCGGAATTCTGCTAAATTTTAAAAATGCGTTGGAACTCTCTCATTGCTCTCGGATTGTTGTTGTATTTTTAAATAAGTCTGCAGAACATTCCAATTATTCTCGGAATTCTACTGAAGTTTATAAAAGTTTTGGAACTCTCCCATTGTTCTCGGAATTCTGCTGAAGTTTAAAAGTGCTTTGGAACTCTCCCATTGTTCTTGGAATTCTGCTGAAGTTTAAAAATGCTTGGGAACACTCCCATTTTTCTCGCTATTCTGCTGAAGTTTAAAAATGCTTTGGAACTCTCCCATTGTTCTTGGAATATTATTGCTTTTTAAATAAGTCTGTAGAACTTTCCCATCGTTCTCGGAATTCTGCTGAAGTTTAAAAATGTTTTGGCACTCTTCCATTGTTTTCGGAATTCTTCTGAAGTTTAAAAATGCTTTGGAGCTCTACAATTGTTCTCGGAATTTTGCTGAAGTTTAAAAATGCTTTCGAACTCTCCCGTTGTTCTCGGAATTCTGATGAAGTTTAAAAATTCTTTGGAACACTCCGATTGTTCTCGGAATTTTGCTGAAGTTTAAATATGCTTTGGAACTCTCCCATTGTTCTCGGAATTTCACTGTTTTTTAAGTAAGTCTGTAGAACTTTCCCATTGTTCTCGGAATTCTGCTGTAGTTTAAAAATGCTTTGGAACTCTCCCATTGTTCTCAAAATGTTACTGTTTTTATATGTAAGTCTGTAGAACTTTTCCATTGTTCTCGTAATTCTGCTGAAGTTTAAAAATGGTTTGTAACTCTCCCATTGTTCTCGGAATGTTACTGTTTTTTTAAGTTTGTCTGTAGAACTTTCCCATTGTTCTTGGAATTCTGCTGAAGTTTAAAAATGTTTTGGAACCCTCCCATTGTTCTTATAATGTTATTGTTTCTTTAAATAAGTCTGTAGAACTTTCCCATTGTTCTCGGAATTCTGCTAAATTTTAAAAATGCGTTGGAACTCTCTCATTGTTCTCGGATTGCTATTGTATTTTTAAATTTGTCTGCAGAACATTACAATTATTCTCGGAATTCTACTGAAGTTTAAAAATGTTTTGGAACCCTCCCATTGTTCTCGGAGTTCTGCTGAAGTTTAAAAGTGCTTTGGAACTCTCCCATTGTTCTTGGAATTCTGCTGAAGTTTAAAAATGCTTTGGAACTCTCCCATTGTTCTCGGAATTCTTCAGAAGTTTAAGAATGCTTTGGAACTCTCCCATTGTTCTCGGAATTCTTCAGAAGTTTAAGAATGCTTTGGAACTCTCCCATTGTTTTTGGAATATTATTGTTTTTTTAAATAACTCTGTAGAAATTTTCCATCGTTCTCGGAATTCTGCTGAAATTTAAAAATGTTTTGGCTCTCTCCCATTGTTCTCGGAATTCTTCTGAAGTTTAAAAATGTTTTGGAGCTCTACTATTGTTCTCGGAATTCTGCTGAAGTTTATAAATGCTTTGAAACCCTCCCATTGTTCTAGAAATGTTATTGTTTTTCAAATAAGTCTGTAGAACTTTTCCATTGTTCTCAGAATTCTGCTGAAGTTTAAAAATGCTTTCGAACTCTCCCGTTGTTCTCGGAATTCTGATGAAGTTTAAAAGTGATTTGGAACACTCCCATTGTTCTCGGAATTTTGCTGAAGTTTAAAAATGCTTTGGAACAATCCCATTGTTCTTGGAATTATGCTGAAGTTTAAAAATGCTTTGGAACTCTCCCATTTTTTTCACAATTCTGCTGAAGTTTAAAAATGCTATGGAACTCTCCCATTGTTCTCGCAATTCTGCTGAAGTTTAAAAATGTTTTGGAACTCTCCCATTTTTCTCACAATTCTGCTGAAGTTTAAAAATGCTTTGGAACTCTCCCATTGTTCCCGGAATTCTGCTGAAGTTTAAAAATGTTTTGGAACCCTCCCATTGTTCTTATAATGTTATTGTTTCTTTAAATAAGTCTGTAGAACTTTCCCATTGTTCTCGGAATTCTGCTAAATTTTAAAAATGCGTTGGAACTCTCTCATTGCTCTCGGATTGTTGTTGTATTTTTAAATAAGTCTGCAGAACATTCCAATTATTCTCGGAATTCTACTGAAGTTTATAAAAGTTTTGGAACTCTCCCATTGTTCTCGGAATTCTGCTGAAGTTTAAAAGTGCTTTGGAACTCTCCCATTGTTCTTGGAATTCTGCTGAAGTTTAAAAATGCTTGGGAACACTCCCATTTTTCTCGCTATTCTGCTGAAGTTTAAAAATGCTTTGGAACTCTCCCATTGTTCTTGGAATATTATTGCTTTTTAAATAAGTCTGTAGAACTTTCCCATCGTTCTCGGAATTCTGCTGAAGTTTAAAAATGTTTTGGCACTCTTCCATTGTTTTCGGAATTCTTCTGAAGTTTAAAAATGCTTTGGAGCTCTACAATTGTTCTCGGAATTTTGCTGAAGTTTAAAAATGCTTTCGAACTCTCCCGTTGTTCTCGGAATTCTGATGAAGTTTAAAAATTCTTTGGAACACTCCGATTGTTCTCGGAATTTTGCTGAAGTTTAAATATGCTTTGGAACTCTCCCATTGTTCTCGGAATTTCACTGTTTTTTAAGTAAGTCTGTAGAACTTTCCCATTGTTCTCGGAATTCTGCTGTAGTTTAAAAATGCTTTGGAACTCTCCCATTGTTCTCAAAATGTTACTGTTTTTATATGTAAGTCTGTAGAACTTTTCCATTGTTCTCGTAATTCTGCTGAAGTTTAAAAATGGTTTGTAACTCTCCCATTGTTCTCGGAATGTTACTGTTTTTTTAAGTTTGTCTGTAGAACTTTCCCATTGTTCTTGGAATTCTGCTGAAGTTTAAAATTGCTTTGGAACTCCTCCATTGTTCTTGGGATTCTGCTGAAGTTTAAAAATACTTTAGAACTCTCCCATTGTTCTCGCAATTATGTTGAAGTTTAAAAATGCTTTGGAACTCTCCCATTGTTCTCGGAATTCTTCTGAAGTTTAAGAAAGCTTTGGAACGCTCCCATTGTTCTTGGATTATTATTGTTTTTTTAAATAAGTCGGTAGAACTTTCCCATCGTTCTCGGAATTCTGCTGAAGCTTAAAAATGTTTTGGCACTCTCCCATTGTTCTTGGAATTCTGCTGAAGATTAAAAATGCTTTGGAACTCTCCCATTGTTCTCGGAATTCTGCTGAAGTTTAAAAATGCTTTGGAACTTCCCAATTGTTCTCGGAATTCTGTTGAAGATTAAAAATGATTTGTAACTCTCCCATTGTTCTGGAATTTCTGCTGAAGTTTAAAAATGCTTTGGAGCATTCTCATTGTTCTCGGAATTCTGCTGAAGTATAAATATGCTTTGGAACTCTCCCATTGTTCTCGGAATGTTATTGTTATTTAAAATAATCTGTAGTACTTTAACATTGTTCTCGGAAATCTGCTGAAGTTTAAAATTGCTTTCGAACTCTCCCATTGTTCTCGGAATTCTGCTGAAGTTTAAAAATGCTTTGGAACTCTCCCATTGTTCTCGGATTTCTGCTGAAGTTTAAAAATGCTTTGGAACTCTCCCATTTTTCTCGGAATGTTACTGTTTTTTTAAGTAAGTCTGCAGAACTTTCCCATTGTTCTCGGAATTCTGCTGAAGTTTAAAAATGCTATGGAACTCTCCCATTGTTTTCGGAATTCTGATGAAGTTTAAAGATGCTTTGGAACTCTCCCATTGTTCTCGGAATGTTACAGTTTTTTTAAGTACGTCTGTAGAACTTTCCCATTGTTCTCGGAATTCTGCTGAAGATTAGAAATGCTTTGGAACTCTCCCATTGTTCTCGGAATTCTGCTGAAGTTTAAAAATGCTTTGGAACAATCCCATTGTTCTTGGAATTATGCTGAAGTTTAAAAATGCTTTGGAACTCTCCCATTGTTCTCACAATTCTGCTGAAGTTTAAAAATGCTATGGAACTCTCCCATTGTTCTCGCAATTCTGATGAAGTTTAAAAATGCTTTGGAACTCTCCCATTGTTCTCGCAATTCTGCTGAATTTTAAAAATGCTTTGGAACTCTCCCATTGTCCCCGGAGTTCTGCTGAAGTTTAAAAATGTTTTGGAACCCTCCCGTTGTTCTTATAATGTTATTGTTTCTTTAAATAAGTCTGTAGAACTTTCCCATTGTTCTCGGAATTCTGCTAAATTTTAAAAATGCGCTGGAACTCTCTCATTGTTCTCGGATTGTTATTGTATTTTTAAATAACTCTGCAGAACATTACAATTATTCTCGGAATTCTACTGAAGTTTAAAAATGTTTTGGAATGCTCCCATTGTTCTCGGAATTCTGCTGAAGTTAAAAAGTGCTTTGGAACTCTCCCATTGTTCTTGGAATTCTGCTGAAGTTTAAAAATGCTTTGGAACTCTCCCATTGTTCTCGCAACTCTGCTGAAGTTTAAAAATGCTTTTGAACTCTCCCATTGTTCTCGGAATTCTTCAAGAAGTTTAAGAATGCTTTGGAACTCTCCCATTGTTCTTGGAATATTATTGTTTTTTTAAATAAGTCTGTAGAACTTTTCCATCGTTCTCGGAATTCTGCTGAAGTTTAAAAATGTTTTGGCACTCTCCCATTGTTCTCGGAATTCTTTTGAAGTTTGAAAATGCTTTGGAGCTCTACTATTGTTCTCGGAATTCTGCTGAAGTTTAAAAATGCTTTGAAACCCTCCCATTGTTCTAGAAATGTTATTGTTTTTTAAATAAGTCTGTAGAACTTTTCCATTGTTCTCAGAATTCTGCTGTAGTTTAAAAATGCTTTTGAACTCTCCCGTTGTTCTCGGAATTCTGATGAAGTTTAAAAATGATTTGGAACACTCCCATTGTTCTCGGAATTTTGCTGAAGTTTAAATATGCTTTGGAGCTCTCCCATTGTTCTCGGAATTTTACTGTTTTTTTAAGTAAGTCTGTAGATCTTTCCCATTGTTCTCGGAATTCTGATGAAGTTTAAAAATGCTTTGGAACTCTCCCATTGTTCTCGGAATGTTACTGTTTTTACATGTAAGTCTGTAGAACTTTCCCATTGTTCTCGTAATTCTACTGAAGTTTAAAAATGCTTGTAACTCTCCCATTGTTCTCGGAATGTTACTGTTTTTTTAAGTAAGTCTGTAAAACTTTCCCATTGTTCTCGGAATTCTGCTGAAGTTTAAAAATGCTTTGGAACTCTCCCATTGTTCTCGGAATTCTGCTGAAGTTTAAAAATGCTTTGGAACTCTCCCATTGGTCTCGGAATGTTACTGTTTTTTTAAATAAGTCTGTAGAACTTTCCCATTGTTCTCGGAATTCTGCTGAAGTTTAAAAATGTTTTGGTACCCTCCCATTGTTCTCGGAATTCTGCTGAAGTTTAAAAATGCTTTAGAACTCTCCCATTGTTCTCGGAATGTTACTGTTTTTTTAAGAAAGTCTGTAGAACTTTTCCATTGTTCTCGGAATTCTGCTGAAGCTTGAAAATGCTTTGTAACTCTCCCATTGATTTCGGAATTCTGCTGAAGTTTAAAAATGCTTTGGAACTCTCCCATTTCTCTCAGAATTCTTGTGAAGTACAAGAATGTTTTGGAACTCTCCCATTGTTCTTGGTTTATTATTGTTTTTTAAATAAGTCTGTAGAATATTATCATCGTTCTCGAAATTCTGCTGAAGTTTAAAAATGTTTTGGAACTCTCCCATTGTTCTCGGAATTCTACTGAAGTTTAAAAATGCTTTGGAACTCTCCCAATGTTCTCGGAATTCTTGTGAACTATAAGAATGCTTTGAAATTCTCCCATTGTTCTAGGAATGTTATTGTTTTTTAACTAAGTCTGTAGAACTTTCCCATTGTTCTCGGAATTCTGCTGAAGTTTAGAAATGTTTTGGCACTCTCCCATTGTTCTCGGAATTCTTCTGAAGTTTAAAAATGCTTTGGAGCTCTACAATTGATCTCGAAATTCTGCTGAAGTTTAAAAATGCTTTGAAACCCTCCCATTGTTCTAGAAATTTTATTATTTTTAAAATAAGTTGGTAGAACTTCCCCATTGTTCTCAGAATTCTGCTGAAGTTTAAAAATGCTTTCGAACTCTCCCGTTGTTCTTGGAATTCTGCTGAAGTTTAAAAATGCTTTGGAACACTCCCATTGTTCTTGGAATTTTGCTGAAGTTTAAATATGCTTTGGAACTCTCCCATTGTTCTCGGAATTTTACTGTTTTTTTAAGTAAGTCTGTAGAACTTTCCCATTGTTCTCGGAATTCTGCTGAAGTTTAAAAATGCTTTGGAACTCTCCCATTGTTCCTGGAGTTCTGCTGAAGTTTAAAAATGTTTTGGAACCCTACCGTTGTTCTTATAATGTTATTGTTTCTTTAAATAAGTCTGTAGAACTTTCCCTTTGTTCTCGGAATTCTGCTAACATTTAAAAATGCGTTGGAACTCTCTCATTGTTCTCGGATTGTTATTGTATTTTTAAATAACTTTGCAGAACATTACAATTATTCTCGGAATTCTACTGAAGTTTAAAAATGTTTTGGAACGCTCCCATTGTTCTCGGAATTCTGCTGAAGTTTAAAAGTGCTTTGGAACTCTCCCATTGTTCTTGGAATTCTGCTGAAGTTTAAAAATGCTTTGGAACTCTCCCATTGTTCTCGCAATTCTGCTGAAGTTTAAAAATGCTTTGGAACTCTCCCATTGTTCTCGGAATTCTTCAGAAGTTTAAGAATGCTTTGGAACTCTCCCATTGTTCTTGGAATATTATTGTTTTTTTAAATAAGTCTGTAGAACTTTCCCGTCGTTCTCGGAATTCTGCTGAAGTTTAAAAATGTTTTGGCACTCTCCCATTGTTCTCGGAATTCTTTTGAAGTTTAAAAATGCTTTGGAGCTCTACTATTGTTCTCGGAATTCTGCTGAAGTTTAAAAATGCTTTGAAACCCTCCCATTGTTCTAGAAATGTTATTGTTTTTTAAATAAGTCTGTAGAACTTTCCCATTGTTCTCAGAATTCTGCTGTAGTTTAAAAATGCTTTTGAACTCTCCCATTGTTCTCGGAATTCTGATGATGTTTAAAAGTGATTTGGAACACTCCCATTGTTCTCGGAATTTTGCTGAAGTTTAAATATGCTTTGGAACTCTGCCATTGTTCTTGGAATTTTAATGTTTCTTTAAGTAAGTCTGTAGATCTTTCCCATTGTTCTCGGAATTCTGATGAAGTTTAAAAATGCTTTGGAACTCTCCCATTGTTCTCGGAATGTTACTGTTTTTTTAAGAAAGTCTGTAGAACTTTTCCATTGTTCTCCGAATTCTGCTGAAGTTTAAAAATGCTTTGGAACTCTCCCATTGTTCTCGGAATGTTACTGTTTTTATATGTAAGTCTGTAGAACTTTCCCATTGTTCTCGTAATTCTACTGAAGTTTAAAAATGCTTTGTAACTCTCCCATTGTTCTCGGAATGTTACTGTTTTTTAAGTAAGTCTGTAGAACTTTCCCATTGTTCTCGAAATTCTGCTGAAGTTTAAAAATGCTTTGGAACTCTCCCATTGTTCTCGGAATTCTGCTGAAGTTTAAAAATGCTTTGGAACTCTCCTATTGGTCTCGGAATGTTACTGTTTTTTTAAGTAAGTCTGTAGAACTTTCCCATTGTTCTCGGAATTCTACTGAAGTTTAAAAATGTTTTGGCACTCTCCCATTGTTCTCGGAATTCTGCTGAAGTTTATAAATGCTTTGGAACTCTCCCATTGTTCACGGAATGTTACTGTTTTTTTAAGAAAATCTGTAGAACTTTCCCATTGTTCTCGGAATTCTGCTGAAGATTGAAAATGCTTTGTAACTCTCCCATTGTTTTCGGAATTCTGCTGAAGTTTAAAAATGCTTTCAAACTCTCCCATAGTTCTCGGAATTCTGCTGAAGTTTAAAAATGCTTTGGAATTCTCCCATTGTTCTCGGATTTCTGCTGAAGTTTAAAAGTGCTTTGGAACTCGCCCATTGTTCTTGGAATGTTATTGTTTTTTTAAATTTGTCTGTAGAACTTTCCAATTGTTCTCGGAATTCTGCTGAGTGCAAAAATGCTTTGGAACTCTCCCATTGTTCTTGGAATTCTGCTGAAGTTTAAAAATGCTTTGGAACTCTTCCATTTCTCTTGGTATTCTTGTGAAGTATAAGAATGCTTTGGAACTCTCCCATTGTTCTTGGTTTATTATTGTTTTTTAAATAAGTCTGTAGAACATTATCATCGTTCTCGAAATTCTGCTGAAGTTTAAAAATGTTTTGGAACTCTCCCATTGTTCTCGGAATTCTACTGAAGTTTAAAAATGCTTTGGAACTCTCCCAATGTTCTCGGAATTCTTGTGAACTATAAGAATGCTTTGAAATTCTCCCATTGTTCTAGGAATGTTATTGTTTTTTAAGTAAGTCTGTAGAACTTTCCCATTGTTCTCGGAATTCTGCTGAAGTTTAGAAATGTTTTGGCACTCTCCCATTGTTCTCGGAATTCTTCTGAAGTTTAAAAATGCTTTGGAGCTCTAAAATTGATCTCGGAATTCTGCTGAAGTTTAAAAATGCTTTGAAACACTCCCATTGTTCTAGAAATGTTATTATTTTTTAAATAAGTCGGTAGAACTTCCCCATTGTTCTCAGAATTCTGCTGAAGTTTAAAAATGCTTTCGAACTCTCCCGTTGTTCTTGGAATTCTGCTGAAGTTTAAAAATGCTTTGGAACACTCCCATTGTTCTTGGAATTTTGCTGAAGTTTAAATATGCTTTGGAACTCTCCCATTGTTCTCGGAATTTTACTGTTTTTTTAAGTAAGTCTGTAGAACTTTCCCATTGTTCTCGGAATTCTGCTGAAGTTTAAAAATGCTTTGGAACTCTCCCATTGTTCTCGGAATGTTACTGTTTTTTTAAGTAAGTCTGTAGAACTTTCCCATTGTTCTCTGAATTCTGCTGAAGTTTAGAAATGCTTTGGAACTCTCCCATTGTTCTCGGAATGTTACTGTTTTTTTAAGAAAGACTGTAGAATTTTCCCATTGTTCTCGGAATTCTGCTGAAGTTTAAAAATGCTTTGGAACTCTCCCATTGTTCTCGGAATTCTGCTGAAGTTTAAAAATGCTTTTGAACTCTCCCATTGTTCTCGAAATGTTACTGTTTTTTTAAATTAGTCTGTAGAACTTTCCAATTGTTCTCAAAATTCTGCTGAAGTGTAAAAATGCTTTGGAACTCTCCCATTGTTCTCGGAATTCTGCTGAAGTTTAAAAATGCTTTGGAACTCTCCCATTTTTCTCAGAATTCTTGGGAAGTATAAGAAAGCTTTGGAACTCTCCCATTGTTCTTGGTATATTATTGTTTTTTAAATAAGTCTGTAGAACATTCTCATCGTTCTCGAAATTCTGCTGAAGTTTAAAAATGTTTTGGAACTCTCCCATTGTTCTCGGAATTCTGCTGTAGTTTAAAAATGCTTTGGAACTCTCCCATTGTTTTCGGTATTCTTGTGAACTATAAGAATGCTTTGAAGTTCTCCCATTGTTTTAGGAATGTTATTGTTTTTTAAGTAATTCTGTAGAACTTTCCCATTGTTCTCGGAATTTTGCTGAAGTTTAAAAATGTGTTGGAACGCTCCCACTGTTCTTGGAATTCAGCTGAAGTTTAAAAATGCTTTGGAGCTCTCCCATTGTTCTCGGAATTCTGCTGAAGTTTAAAATTGCTTTGGAACTCCCCAATTGTTGTCAGAAATCTGCTGAAGATTAAAAATGCTTTGGAACTCTCCCATTGTTCTTGGAATTCTGCTGAAGTTTAAAAATGCTTTGGAGCTCTACAATTGTTCTCGGAATTCTGCTGAAGTTTAAAAATGCTTTGAAACCCTCCCATTGTTCTAGAAATGTTATTGTTTTTTAAATAAGTCTGTAGTACTTTCCCATTGTTCTCAGAATTCTGCTGAAGTTTAAAACTGCTTTCGAACTCTCGCGTTGTTCTTGGAATTCTGCTGAAGTTTATAAATGCTTTGGAACACTCCCATTGTTCTCAGAATTCTGCTGAAGTTTAAAAATGCTTTGGAACTCCCCAATTGTTCTCAGAGATCTGCTGAAGATTAAAAATTCTTTGGAACTCTCCCATTGTTCTCGGAATTCTGCTGAAGTTTAAAAATGCTTTGGAACTCTCCCATTGTTCTTGGAATTCTGCTGAAGTTTAAAAATGCTTTGGAGCTCTACAATTGTTCTCGGAATTCTGCTGAAGTTTAAAAATGCTTTGAAACCCTCCCATTGTTCTAGAAATGTTATTGTTTTTTAAATAAGTCTGTAGTACTTTCCCATTGTTCTCAGAATTCTGCTGAAGTTTAAAAATGCTTTGAAACTCTCCCATTGTTTTCGGTATTCTTGTGAACAATAAGAATGCTTTGAAGTTCTCCCATTGTTTTAGGAATGTTATTGTTTTTTAAGTAATTCTGTAGAACTTTCCTATTGTTCTCGGAATTTTGATGAAGTTTAAAAATGTGTTGGAACGCTCCCACTGTTCTTGGAATTCAGCTGAAGTTTAAAAATGGTTTGGAGCTCTCCCATTGTTCTCGGAATTCTGCTGAAGTTTAAAATTGCTTTGGAACTCCCCAATTGTTGTTAGAAATCTGCTGAAGATTAAAAATGCTTTGGAACTCTCCCATTGTTCTTGGAATTCTGCTGAAGTTTAAAAATGCTTTGGAGCTCTACAATTGTTCTCAGAATTCTGCTGAAGTTTAAAAATGCTTTGAAACCCTCCCATTGTTCTAGAAATGTTATTGTTTTTTAAATAAGTCTGTAGAACTTTCCCATTGTTCTCAGAATTCTGCTGAAGTTTAAAACTGCTTTCGAACTCTCGTGTTGTTCTTGGAATTCTGCTGAAATTTATAAATGCTTTGGAACACTCCCATTGTTCTCAGAATTCTGCTGAAGTTTAAAAATGCTTTGGAACTCCCCAATTGTTCTCAGAAATCTGCTGAAGATTAAAAATGCTTTGGAACTCTCCCATTGTTCTCGGAATTCTGCTGAAGTTTAAAAATGCTTTGGAACTCTCCCATTGTTCTTGGAATTCTGCCGAAGTTTAAAAATGCTTTGGAGCTCTACAATTGTTCTCGGAATTCTGCTGAAGTTTAAAAATGCTTTGAAACCCTCCCATTGTTCTAGAAATGTTATTGTTTTTTAAATAAGTCTGTAGTACTTTCCCATTGTTCTCAGAATTCTGCTGAAGTTTAAAAATGCTTTCGAACTCTCCCGTTGGTCTTGGAATTCTGCTAAAGTTTATAAATGCTTTGGAACACTTACATTGTTCTCGGAATTTTGCTGAAGTTTAAATATGCTTTGGAACTCTCCCATTGTTCTCGGAATTTTACTGTTTTTTTAAGTAAGTCTGTAGAACTTTCCCTTTGTTCTCGGAATTCTGCTGAAGTTTAAAAATGCTTTGGAACTCTCCCATTGTTCTCGGAATGTTACTGTTTTTTTAAGTAAGTCTGTAGAACTTTCCCATTGTTCTCGGGATTCTGCTGAAGTTTAAAAATGCTTTTCACTCTCCCATTGTTCTCGGAATGTTACTGTTTTTATATGTAAGTCTGTAGAACTTTCCCATTGTTCTCGTAATTCTGCTGAGTTTAAAAATGCTTTGTAACTCTCCCATTGTTCTCGGAATGTTACTGTTTTTTTTTAAGTAAGTCTGTAGAACTTTCCCATTGTTCTCGGAATTCTGCTTAAGGTTAAAAATGCTTTGGAACTCTCCCATTGTTCCTCGGATTTCTGCTGAAGTTTAAAAATGCTTTGGAACTCTCCCATTGTTCTCGGAAAGTTATTGTTTTTTAAGTAAGTCTGTAGAACTTTCCCATTGTTCTAGAAATACTGCTGAAGTTTAAAAATGTTTTGGCATTCTCCCAATGTTCTCGGAATTCTGCTGAAGTTTAAAAATGCTTTGGAACTCTCCCATTGTTCTCGGAATGTTACTGTTTTTTTAAGAAAGTCTGTAGAACTTTCCCATTGTTCTCGGAATTCTGTTGAAGTTTAAAAATGCTTTGTAACACTCCCATTGTTTTCGGAATTCTGCTGATGTTTAAAAATGCTTTCGAACTCTCCCATTGTTCTCAGAATTCTGCTTAAGTTTAAAAATGCTTTGGAACTCTCCCATTGTTCTCGAATTTCTGCTGAAGTTTAAAAATGCTTTGAAACTCTCCCATTGTTCTCGGAATGTTATTGTTTTTTTAAATTAGTCTGTAGAACTTTCCAATTGTTCGCGGAATACTGCTGAAGTGTAAAAATGCTTTGGTGCTCTCCCATTGTTCTCAGAGTTCTGCTGAAGTTTAAAAATGCTTCGGAACTCTCCCATTTTTCTCAGAATTCTTGTGAAGTATATGAATGCTTTGGAACTCTCCCATTGTTCTTGGTATATTATTGTTTTTTAAATAAGACTGTAGGACATTCTCATTGTTCTCGAAATTCTGCTGAAGTTTAAAAATGTTTCGAACTCTCCCATTGTTCTCGGAATTCTGCTGAAGTTTAAAAATGCTTTGGAACTCTCCCATTGTTCTCGGAATTCTTGTGAACGATAAGAATGCTTTTAAATTCTCCCATTGTTTTAGGAATGTTGTTTTTTAAGTAAGTCTGTAGAATTTTCCCATTGTTCTCGGAATTTTGCTGAAGTTTAAAAATGTGTTGGAACGCTCCCACTGTTCTTGGAATTCAGCTGAAGTTTAAAAATGCTTTGGAGCTCTCCCATTGTTCTCGGAATTCTGCTGAAGTTTAAAATTGCTTTGGAACTCCCCAATTGTTGTCAGAAATCTGCTGAAGATTAAAAATGCTTTGGAACTCTCCCATTGTTCTTGGAATTCTGCTGAAGTTTAAAAATGCTTTGGAGCTCTACAATTGTTCTCGGAATTCTGCTGAAGTTTAAAAATGCTTTGAAACCCTCCCATTGTTCTAGAAATGTTATTGTTTTTTAAATAAGTCTGTAGAACTTTCCCATTGTTCTCAGAATTCTGCTGAAGTTTAAAACTGCTTTCGAACTCTCGCGTTGTTCTTGGAATTCTGCTGAAGTTTATAAATGCTTTGGAACACTCCCATTGTTCTCAGAATTCTGCTGAAGTTTAAAAATGCTTTGGAACTCCCCAATTGTTCTCAGAGATCTGCTGAAGATTAAAAATGCTTTGGAACTCTCCCATTGTTCTCGGAATTCTTCTGAAGTTTAAAAATGCTTTGGAACTCTCTCATTGTTCTTGGAATTCTGCTGAAGTTTAAAAATGCTTTGGAGCTCTACAATTGTTCTCGGAATTCTGCTGAAGTTTAAAAATGCTTTGAAACCCTCCCATTGTTCTAGAAATGTTATTGTTTTTTAAATAAGTCTGTAGTACTTTCCCATTGTTCTCAGAATTCTGCTGAAGTTTAAAAATGCTTTGAAACTCTCCCATTGTTTTCGGTATTCTTGTGAACAATAAGAATGCTTTGAAGTTCTCCCATTGTTTTAGGAATGTTATTGTTTTTTAAGTAATTCTGTAGAACTTTCCCATTGTTCTCGGAATTTTGCTGAAGTTTAAAAATGTGTTGGAACGCTCCCACTGTTCTTGGAATTCAGCTGAAGTTTAAAAATGCTTTGGAGCTCTCCCATTGTTCTCGGAATTCTGCTGAAGTTTAAAATTGCTTTGGAACTCCCCAATTGTTGTCAGAAATCTGCTGAAGATTTAAAATGCTTTGGAACTCTCCCATTGTTCTTGGAATTCTGCTGAAGTTTAAAAATGCTTTGGAGCTCTACAATTGTTCTCGGAATTCTGCTGAAGTTTAAAAATGCTTTGAAACCCTCCCATTGTTCTAGAAATGTTATTGTTTTTTAAATAAGTCTGTAGTACTTTCCCATTGTTCTCAGAATTCTGCTGAAGTTTAAAACTGCTTTCGAACTCTCGCCTTGTTCTTGGAATTCTGCTGAAATTTATAAATGCTTTGGAACACTCCCATTGTTCTCAGAATTCTGCTGAAGTTTAAAAATGCTTTGGAACTCCCCAATTGTTCTCAGAAATCTGCTGAAGATTAAAAATGCTTTGGAACTCTCCCATTGTTCTCGGAATTCTGCTGAAGTTTAAAAATGCTTTGGAACTCTCCCATTGTTCTTGGAATTCTGCCGAAGTTTAAAAATGCTTTGGAGCTCTACAATTGTACTCGGAATTCTGCTGAAGTTTAAAAATGCTTTGAAACCCTCCCATTGTTCTAGAAATGTTATTGTTTTTTAAATAAGTCTGTAGTACTTTCCCATTGTTCTCAGAATTCTGCTGAAGTTTAAAAATGCTTTCGAACTCTCCCGTTGGTCTTGGAATTCTGCTAAAGTTTATAAATGCTTTGGAACACTTACATTGTTCTCGGAATTTTGCTGAAGTTTAAATATGCTTTGGAACTCTCCCATTGTTCTCGGAATTTAACTGTTTTTTTAAGTAAGTCTGTAGGACTTTCCCTTTGTTCTCGGAATTCTGCTGAAGTTTAAAAATGCTTTGGAACTCTCCCATTGTTCTCGGAATGTTACTGTTTTTTTAAGTAAGACTGTAGAACTTTCCCATTGTTCTCGGGATTCTGCTGAAGTTTAAAAATGCTTTTCACTCTCCCATTGTTCTCGGAATGTTACTGTTTTTATATGTAAGTCTGTAGAACTTTCCCATTGTTCTCGTAATTCTGCTGAGTTTAAAAATGCTTTGTAACTCTCCCATTGTTCTAGAAATGTTACTGTTTTTTTTAAGTAAGTCTGTAGAACTTTCCCATTGTTCTCGGAATTCTGCTTAAGGTTAAAAATGCTTTGGAACTCTCCCATTGTTCCTCGGATTTCTGCTGAAGTTTAAAAATGCTTTGGAACTCTTCCATTGTTCTCGGAAAGTTATTGTTTTTAAGTATGTCTGTAGAACTTTCCCATTGTTCTCGAAATACTGCTGAAGTTTAAAAATGTTTTGGCATTCTCCCAATGTTCTCGGAATTCTGCTGAAGTTTAAAAATGCTTTGGAACTCTCCCATTGTTCTCGGAATGTTACTGTTTTTTTAAGAAAGTCTGTAGAACTTTCCCATTGTTCTCGGAATTCTGTTGAAGTTTAAAAATGCTTTGTAACACTCCCATTGTTTTCGGAATTCTGCTGATGTTTAAAAATGCTTTCGAACTCTCCCATTGTTCTCAGAATTCTGCTTAAGTTTAAAAATGCTTTGGAACTCTCTCATTGTTCTCGAATTTCTGCTGAAGTTTAAAAATGCTTTGAAACTCTCCCATTGTTCTCGGAATGTTATTGTTTTTTTAAATTAGTCTGTAGAACTTTCCAATTGTTCGCGGAATACTGCTGAAGTGTAAAAATGCTTTGGTGCTCTCCCATTGTTCTCAGAATTCTGCTGAAGTTTAAAAATGCTTCGGAACTCTCCCATTTTTCTCAGAATTCTTGTGAAGTATATGATTGCTTTGGAACTCTCCCATTGTTCTTGGTATATTATTGTTTTTTAAATAAGTCTGTAGGACATTCTCATTGTTCTCGAAATTCTGCTGAAGTTTAAAAATGTTTCGAACTCTCCCATTGTTCTCGGAATTCTGCTGAAGTTTAAAAATGCTTTGGAACTCTCCCATTGTTCTCGGAATTCTTGTGAACGATAAGAATGCTTTTAAATTCTCCCATTGTTTTAGGAATGTTGTTTTTTAAGTAAGTCTGTAGAATTTTCCCATTGTTCTCGGAATTTTGCTGAAGTTTAAAAATGTGTTGGAACGCTCCCACTGTTCTTGGAATTCAGCTGAAGCTTAAAACTGCTTTGGAACTCTCCTATTTTTCTCGGAATTCTGCTGAAGTTTAAAAATGCTTTGGAACTCCCCAATTGTTCTCAGAAATCTGCTGAAGATTAAAATTGCTTTGGAACTCTCCCATTGTTCTCGGAATTCTGCTGAAGTTTAAAACTGCTTTGGAACTCTCCCATTGTTCTTGGAATTCTACTGAAGTTTAAAAATGCTTTGGAGCTCTACAATTGTTCTCGGAATTCTGCTGAAGTTTAAAAATGCTTTGAAACCCTCCCATTGTTCTATAAATGTTATTTTTTTTTTTATAAGTCTGTAGAACTTTCCCATTGTTCTCAGAATTCTGCTGAAGTTTAAAAATGCTTTTGAACTCTCGCGTTGTTCTTGGAATTCTGCTGAAGTTTATAAATGCTTTGGAACACTCCCATTGTTCTCAGAATTTTACTGTTTTTTTAAGTAAGTCTGTAGAACTTTCCCATTGTTCTCGGAATTCTGCTGAGGTTTAAAAATTCTTTGGAACTCTCCCATTGTTCTCGGTATGTTACTGTTTTTATATGTAAGTCTGTAGAACTTTCCCATTGTTCTTGTAATTCTGCTGAAGTTTAAAAATGCTTTGTAACTCTCCCATTGTTCTCGGAATGTTACTGTTTTTTTAAGTAAGTCTGTAGAACTTTCCCATTGTTCTCGCAATTCTGCTGAAGTTTAAAAATGCTTTGGAACTCTCATAATTGTTCTCGGAATTCTGGTGAAGTTTAAAAATGCTTTGGAACTCTCCCATTGTTCTCAGCATGTTACTGCTTTTTTAAGTAAGTTTGTAGAACTTTCCCATTGTTCTCGGAATTCTGCTGAAGTTTAAAAATGTTTTGGAACTCTCCCATTGTTCTCGGAATTCTGCTGAAGTTTAAAAATGCTTTGTAACTCTCCCATTGTTTTTGGAATTCTGTTGAAGTTTAAAAATGCTTTTGAACTCTCCTATTGTTCTCGGAATTCTGCTGAAGTTTAAAAATGCTTTGGAACTCTCCCATTGTTCTCGGAAAGTTAATGTTTTTTTAAGAAAGTCTGTAGAACTTTCCCATTGTTCTCGGAATTCTGCTGAAGTTTAAAAATGCTTTGTAACACTCCCATTGTTCTCAGAATGTTATTGCTTTTTTAAATTAGTCTGTAGAAATTTCCAATTGTTCTCAGAATTCTGCTGAAATGTAAAAATGCTTTGGAACTCTCCCATTGTTCTTGGAATTCTGCTAAAGTTTAAAAATGCTTTGGAACTCTCCCATTTTTCTCAGAATTCTTGTGAAGTATAAGAATGCTTTGGAACTTTCCCATTGTTCTTGGTATATTATTGTTTTTTAAATAACTCTGTAAAACATTCTCATCATTCTCAAAATTCTGCTGAAGTTTAAAAATCTTTTGGAACGCTCCCACTGTTCTTGGAATTCAGCTGAAGTTTAAAAATGCTTTGGAACTCTCCCATTGTTCTCGGAATTCTGCTGAAGTTTAAAAATGCTTTGGAACTCCCCAATTGTTCTCAGAAAACTGCTGAAGATTAAAAATGCTTTGGAACTCTCCCATTGTTCTCGGAATTCTGCTGAAGTTTAAAAATGCTTTGGAACTCTCCCATTGTTCTCGCAATTCTGCTGATGTTTAAATATGCTTTGGAACTCTCCCATTGTTCTCGCAATTCTGCTGAAGTTTAAAAATGCTTTGGAACTCTCCCATTGTTCCTGGAATTCTGCTGAAGTTTAAAAATGTTTTGGAACCCTCCCATTTATCTTAGAATGTTACTGTTTTTTTAAATAAGTCTGTAAAACTTTCCCATTGTTCTCGGGATTCTGCTAAATTTTAAAAATGCTTTGGAACTCTCTCATTGTTCTCGGATTGTTATTGTATTTTTAAATAAGTCTGCAGAACTTTCCAATTATTCTCGGAATTCTGCTGAAGTTTAAAAGTGCTTTGGAACTCTCCCTTTGTTCTTGGAATTCTGCTGAAGTTTAAAAATGCTTTGGAACTCTCCCATTGTTCTCGCAATTCTGCTGAAGTTTAAAAATGCTTTGGAACTATTCCATTGTTCTTGGAATTCTTCTGAAGTTTAAGAATGCTTTGGAACTCTCCCACTGTTCTTGGAATATTATTGTTTTTTTAAATAAGTCTGTAGAACTTTCCCATCGTTCTCGGAATTCTGCTGAAGTTTAAAAATGTTTTCCACTCTCCCATTGTTCTCGGAATTCTTCTGAAGTTTAAAAATGCTTTGGAGCTCTACCATTGTTCTCGGAATTCTGCTGAAGTTTAAAAATGCTTTGAAACCCTCCCATTGTTCTAGAAATGTTATTGTTTTTAAAAAAGTCTGTAAAACTTTTCCATTGTTCTCAGAATTCTGTTGAAGTATAAAAATGCTTTGGAACTCTCCCTTTGTTCTCGGAATTCTGCTAAAGTTTAAAAATGCTTTGGAACACTCCCATTGTTCTCAGAATTTTGCTGAAGTTTAAACATGCTTTGGAACTCTCCCATTGTTCTCGGAATTTTATTGTTTTTTTAAGTAAGTCTGTAGAACTTTCCCATTGTTCTCGGAATTCTGCTGAAGTTTAAAAATGTTTTGGAACTCTCCCATTGTTCTCAGAATGTTACTGTTTTTTTAAGTAAGTCTGTAGAACTTTCCCATTGTTCTCGGAATTCTGCTGAAGTTTAAAAATGCTTTGGAACTTTCCCATTGTTCTCAGAATGTTACTGTTTTTTTAAGTAAGTCTGTAGAACTTTCCCATTGTTCTCGGAATTCTGCTGAAGTTTAAAAATGCTTTGGAACTCTCCCATTGTTCTCAGAATTCGGCTGAAGTTTAAAAATGCTGTGGAACTCTTCCATTGTTCTCGGAATTCTTCTGAAGATTAAAAATGCTTTGGAACTCTCCATTGTTCTCGGAATTCTGCTGAAGTTTAAAAATGCTTTTGAACTTTCCAATTGTTCTCAGAATTCTGGTAAAGTTTAGAAATTCTTTGGAATGTTCCCATTGTTCTCGCAATTCCGCTGAAGTTTAAAAATCCTTTGGAACTCTCCCATTGTTCTCAGAATTCTACTGAAGTTTAAAAATGCTTTGGAACTCTCCCAATGTTCTCGGAATGTTTTGCTTTTTAAATAAGTCTATCTCACTTTCCCATTGTCCTCGGAATTCTGCTGAAGTTTAAAAATGCTTTGGAACTCTCCCATTGTTTTCGAAATTCTGCTGAAGTTTAAAAATACTGTGGAACTCTCCCATTGTTCTTGGAATTGTGCTGAAGTTTAAAAATGCTTTGGAACTCTCCCATTGTTCTCGGAATTGTACTGAAATTTAAAAATAATTTGGAACTCTGCCTTTGTTCTCAGAATTGTGCTGAAGTTTAAAAATGCTTTGGAACTCTCCCATTGTTCTCGGAATTCTGCTGAAGTTTAAAAATGCTTTGGAACTCTCCCATTGTTCTCGGAATTCTGCTGAAGATTAAAAATGCTTTGGAACGCTCCCATTGTTCACAGAACTCTGCTGAAGTTTAAAAATGCTTTGGACCTCTCCCTTTGTTCTCGGAATTCTGCTGAAGTTTAAAAATGCTTTGGAACTCTCCCATTGTTCTCAGAATGTTACTGTTTTTTTAAGTAAGTCTGTAGAACTTTCCCATTGTTCTCGGAATTCTGCTGATGTTTAAAAATGCTTTGGAACTTTCCCATTGTTCTCAGAATGTTACTGTTTTTTTAAGTAAGTCTGTAGAACTTTCCCATTGTTCTCGGAATTCTGCTGAAGTTTAAAAATGCTTTGGAACTCTCCCATTGTTCTCAGAATTCGGCTGAAGTTTAAAAATGCTGTGGAACTCTTACATTGTTCTCGGAATTCTTCTGAAGATTAAAAATGCTTTGGAACTCTTCATTGTTCTCGGAATTCTGCTGAAGTTTAAAAATGCTTTTGAACTTTCCAATTGTTCTCAGAATTCTGGTAAAGTTTAGAAATTCTTTGGAATGTTCCCATTGTTCTCGCAATTCTGCTGAAGTTTAAAAATCCTTTGGAACTCTCCCATTGTTCTCAGAATTCTACTGAAGTTTAAAAATGCTTTGGAACTCTCCCAATGTTCTCGGAATGTTTTGCTTTTTAAATAAGTCTATCTCACTTTCCCATTGTCCTCGGAATTCTGCTGAAGTTTAAAAATGCTTTGGAACTCTCCCATTGTTTTCAAAATTCTGCTGAAGTTTAAAAATACTGTGGAACTCTCCCATTGTTCTTGGAATTGTGCTGAAGTTTAAAAATGCTTTGGAACTCTCCCATTGTTCTCGGAATTGTACTGAAATTTAAAAATAATTTGGAACTCTGCCTTTGTTCTCAGAATTGTGCTGAAGTTTAAAAATGCTTTGGAACTCTCCCATTGTTCTCGGAATTCTGCTGAAGTTTAAAAATGCTTTGGAACTCTCCCATTGTTCTCGGAATTCTGCTGAAGATTAAAAATGCTTTGGAACTCTCCCATTGTTCACAGAACTCTGCTGAAGTTTAAAAATGCTTTGGACCTCTCCCTTTGTTCTCGGAATTCTGCTGAAGTTTAAAAATGCTTTGGAACTCTCCCATTGTTCTCAGAATGTTACTGTTTTTTTAAGTAAGTCTGTAGAACTTTCCCATTGTTCTCGGAATTCTGCTGAAGTTTAAAAATGCTTTGGAACTTTCCCATTGTTCTCAGAATGTTACTGTTTTTTTACGTAAGTCTGTAGAACTTTCCCATTGTTCTCGGAATTCTGCTGAAGTTTAAAAATGCTTTGGAACTCTCCCATTGTTCTCAGAATTCGGCTGAAGTTTAAAAATGCTGTGGAACTCTTCCATTGTTCTCGGAATTCTTCTGAAGATTAAAAATGCTTTGGAACTCTCCATTGTTCTCGGAATTCTGCTGAAGTTTAAAAATGCTTTTGAACTTTCCAATTGTTCTCAGAATTCTGGTAAAGTTTAGAAATGCTTTGGAATGTTCCCATTGTTCTCGCAATTCTGCTGAAGTTTAAAAATCCTTTGGAACTCTCCCATTGTTCTCAGAATTCTACTGAAGTTTAAAAATGCTTTGGAACTCTCCCAATGTTCTCGGAATGTTTTGCTTTTTAAATAAGTCTATCTCACTTTCCCATTGTTCTCGGAATTCTGCTGAAGTTTAAAAATGCTTTGGAACTCTCCCATTGTTTTCGAAATTCTGCTGAAGTTTAAAAATACTGTGGAACTCTCCCATTGTTCTCGGAATTGTGCTGAAGTTTAAAAATGCTTTGGAACTCTCCCATTGTTCTCGGAATTGTACTGAAATTTAAAAATAATTTGGAACTCTGCCTTTGTTCTCAGAATTGTGCTGAAGTTTAAAAATGCTTTGGAACTCTCCCATTGTTCTCGGAATTCTGCTGAAGTTTAAAAATGCTTTGGAACTCTCCCATTGTTCTTGGAATTCTGCTGAAGATTAAAAATGCTTTGGAACTCTCCCATTGTTCACAGAACTCTGCTGAAGTTTAAAAATGCTTTGGACCTCTCCCTTTGTTCTCGGAATTCTGCTGAAGTTTACAAATGTTTTGGAACGCTTCCATTGTTCTTGGAATGTTATTGTATTTTTAAATAAGTCTGCAGAATTTTCCCATTGTTCTCGGAATTCTACTGAAGTTTAAAAATGTTTTGGAACTCTCCTATTGTTCTCGGAATTCTGCTGAAGTTTAAAAATGCTTTGGAACTCTCCCATTGTTCTTGGAATTCTTGTGAAGTGTAAGAATGCTTTGGAACTCTCCCACAGTTCTTGGAATATTATTGTTTTTTTTAAAAAGTCTGTAGAACTTTACCATCGTTCTCGAAATTCTGCTGAAGTTTAAAAATGTTTTGGCACTCTCCCATTGTTCTCGAAATTCTTCTGAAGATTAAAAATGCTTTGGAGCTCTCCCATTGTTCTCGTAATTCTGCTGAAGTTTAAAAATGCTATGAAACTCTCCCATTGTTCTAGGAATGTTATTGTTTTTTACGTAAGTCTGTAGAACTTTCCCATTGTTCTCGGAATTCTGCTGAAGTTTAAAAATGTGTTGGAACACTCCCATTGTTCTCGGAATTCTGCTGAAGTTTATAAATGCTTTGGAACTCTCCCATTGTTCTCAGAATTCTGCTGAAGTTTAAAAATGCTTTGGAACTTCCCAATTGTTCTCGGAATTCTGCTGAAGATTAAAAATGCTTTGAAACTCTCCCATTGTTCTCGGAATTCTGCTGAAGTTTAAAAATGCTTTGGAACACTCCCATTGTTCTCGGAATTCTGCTGAAGTTTAAATATGCTTTGGAACTCTCCCATTGTTCTCGGAATTGTACTGAAGTTTAAAAATAATTTGGAACTCTGCCATTGTTCTCAGAATTGTGCTGAAGTTTAAAAATGCTTTGGAACTCTTCCATTGTTCTCGGAATTCTGCTGAAGTTTAAAAATGCTTTGGAACTCTCTCATTGTTCTCGGATTGTTATTGTATTTTTAAATAAGTCTGTAGAACTTTCCAATTGTTCTCAGAATTCTACTGAAGTTTAAAAATGATTTGGAACTCTCCCATTGCTCTCGGAATTTTGCTGAAGTTTAAAAATGCTTTGGAACTCTCCCATTGTTCTCGCAATTCTGCTAAAGTATAAAAATGCTTTGGAACTCTCCCATTTTTCTCGGAATTCTGCTGATGTTTAAAAATGCTTTGGAACTCTCCCATTGTTCTCGGAATTCTTCTCAAGTTTAAGAATGCTTTGGAACTCTCCCATTGTTCTTGGAATATTATTGTTTTTTTAAATGAGTCGGTAGAACTTTCCCATCGTTCTCGGAATTCTGCTGAAGTTTAAAAATGTTTTGGAACTCTCCCATTGTTCTCGGAATTCTTCTGAAGATTAAAATTGCTTTGGAGCTCTACCATTGTTCTCAGAATTCTGCTGAAGTTTAAAAATGCTTTTAAACCCTCCCATTGTTCTAGAAATGTTATTATTTTTTAACCCCTTTCCGACCCAAGGCGTACTAATACGTATCTGTACCCTGGGACTTATGGACCAGATACGTATTGGTATGCCGTATCTTTAAAGCGGCACCGTGACCGAAGTCGCGGTGCTAAAATTAAAATTCCGGTGCCATCTTACATCAGGGTAGATGTCGCCGGCATCTCGGGGGGTGGCGCCGCCCCTCCGCACCCACGATTGCTGTGATTGGCTGTTCAGTTCTGAACAGCCAATCACAGCATTTCTCACTGTTTCCGGCAATCAGTGATGTGCAGCCTCCTAAGAGCACCGATCCTAGGCTGTTGCCTAGTAACCCCAGCCCTCTCCCCAATCTGCTAGGATCGGTGCGATCGCCGATCAAATCGATCACACCGATCACAGCGGGACCGCGGGGTAACAGGGTGGTCACGGGGTGGTGACCGGCTTGTGACCTGCATGTCACCTCCCCATGACCCCTTGTGAAGTCATACAAGCCCCCAGCCAGCTCTGATTGGAGCGATCGATGATGACATCGATCGCTCCAATTAGAGTACATGAACACAGGTGACACGGCGGTCACAGGGTGGTGACCGGCTTGTGACCTGCCTGTCACCTCCCTGTAACCCCCTGTGGTGCTTGCCCAGGTCCCAGCCATCTCTGATTGGTGCGATCGATGTCATCATCAATCACACCAATCAGAGTACCTGACCGGGTGGTCACCGGCCTGTGACCTGCCTGTTACCACCCTGTCACCCCCCTGTGACCGCCCTGCAGATCCTCACACTTGGTGAGGATTTCTACAGAGTGGTCACGTCTGATCACTGTGCTGGGCCTTGTAGTTCCACAACCTTTTGTGACACTACAAGACCTCTCTCCTACCTGCTCCAGTCGCTGCTTCTGCTCCGGCATCCCTCTGCGCTCTCCAGGGTCCTGGATCTCTTTCTCCGGCATCCTGCTGAGCTCTTCAGGCTGCTGGCTGAGCTACGGAGTCTGGCTGCTGTCCAGGGTCCTGGATCTCCTGCTCCTGTCTCCTGGGTCGTCGGTCTCCAGCTCCTTATCCTGCGGATCCTGCTCCTGAACCTGCTGAAAGAAGAACAGAGAAGACTTTGGTAAGTTCATCTCTGTTCTCCCCTCATCCACCTCTCTCCTCCCCCCCTCCTCCCCCCCCCCTCCTTTTTACCAATTTTTTTTTTCATGCGTCCTGCAGCATCCGAGCACTGAGCAGTCTCTACGTCACTGATCAACGTCCGTGCTCGCTGTTTTTCACAACTTTTCTTATTTTCTTTTCCGTGTTCGCTGTTTTCACGACTTTTCTTTTTTTCTTTTCCGTGTTTGCTGTTTTCACGACCTTTCTTTTTTTCTTTTCTGTGTTCGCTGTTTTCACGACTTTTCTTTTTTTCTTTTCTGTGTTTGCTGTTTTCACGACTTTTCTTTTTTTTTTTTTTTTTCTTTCTCTTCTTTCTCTTCTTTTTCTTGTGCCTGTCAATTCTCCCCCCACCTTTGCACCACATCCGCACACACACCCAGCAGCTGCTGAGAGTTGATTGGTGACATACTTCACCGATCCGCACTCATTCTCGCTGTTTGAACAACCTATGGTATTTCTTTTTTTTCTCTTTTTTTTTCAGGAAAAAAAAGTTCACACCAAGCACACTGACACACACACACTCTAAATAAATTACTGACATACACGCACCACATACACGGAGAAAAAAATGGCTGGCTCATCCCAAACTCGCTATTCAGCGGAGGAGGCATACTCTTTTGTTGCCTCCGACACTGAGACCGACAGCGAGGGTGAGGATCCCACATTTCTTTGCTTTTCTGATGCCTCATCGTCCTCCTCTTCCTACTCTTCTTCCTCCTCTTCTTCCTCAGGTTCTCCTGGACCACCGCGCAGTCGTCGCAGGAGAGAAGATGTTCCAGCACCCCCCAATACTGACCCCATGTGGACCTCGCCCCCCCCGAAAATTTTGAGCCATTGATTCCTGATTTCGTGGTGGAATCAGGAATCAAGTTTGACACCACCGGCCTCACAGAAATAGACTTTTTCAAAGTCTTTTTCTCTGAGGATTTTATAAACCTCATGGTGGGCCAAATTAATGTGTACGCTCATCAATTTTTGGAACAAAACCCCTCTTCATCATTTTCTGACTGGTCTCCTGTAGACGCAGAAGAAATGATGAAGTTTTGGGGCCTGGTCCTTCATATGGGGATCCTGAAAAAAACAGATTCGGCAATACTGGAGTGTTGACGTTTTGCATAACACTCCAGTGTTCCGAATGGTGATGATCCGGAAAAGTTTTGAGGCCATCCACAAGTTCTTGCATTACAACGATAATGCAAGGTGTCCTGCACGCGATGACACGAACTTTGACCCTCTTTTCAAAGTTCGGCCGGTCATCGAGCACTTCAACAAGTTTGGTGAAGTGTATGTGCCCCAAAGGGACGTCCTTAATTGCTTTCAAGGGGCGGCTTGGATTCCGGCAGTACCTGCCCAGTAAAAGGTCCAGGTATGGGATCAATCTGTATAAACTTTGTGAGAGTACCTCAGGGTACACTCACAAGTTTAGAGTTTATGAAGGGAAGGACTCCCAGATTGAACCCCCTGAATGCCCCCCTGTTCTGGGAGTGAGTGGGAAAATTGTGTGGGACTTGGTGCACCCACTGCTGGATAAAGGTTATCACCTGTACGTGGATAACTTTTATACAAGTATCCCACTCTTCAAGTCCCTCTCTGCGCGACATACCGCAGCTTGCGGTACTGTCCGCAAAAATCAGAAAGGCCTCCCAAAGACGCTAATTGGGCAGCTACTCAGAAGGGGTGAGAGCAGAGCCCAATGTAGCGACCACCTGTTGGTGGTCAAGTACAAGGACAAGAGGGATGTCCTTCTCTTGACCACCATACATGGTGATGGCAGCACCCTCAGCACTGTATGAGGTTCCACTACACAGGTCGCCAAACCAGACTGTGTAGTGGGGTACAACAAGTACATGGGGGGAGTTGATCTCTCCGATCAAGTCCTCCAGCCGTACTGTGCTTTGAGAAAGGCCAAGGTATGGTATAAGAAGCTGGCCATGCACATTGTTCAGATGGCAATGCACAATGCTTTCCTTCTGTCTCAATGTGCAGTCCAGACTTCTGCGTCGTATCTTCACTTTCAGGAGACAGTTATCAAGGCCCTGATATTTGGCAGTGGTGGCGGAGCAGGTCCCACTACTTCTGGAACTGAAGGACCTCAAATTGTACCGGGCCAGCATTTCCTGGGGCAGATCCCTCACAGCGGAAAAAAGGGTAAGTCACAAAAGAAGTGCCGAGTGTGCTACCGAAGAGGAAAACGCAAGGACACCATTTACCAATGTGACACCTGCCCCGACAAACCTGGCCCCTGCATGAAAGACTGCTTCAGAAGATACCATACCTCCATGGACTATTGAATTAATTTCTGACGTATGAGAACCCGACGGACACTACACAGCTGACGTAGTGTTCGTCAGGTTGTCATACTTCAGTTGTGTAGTGTTTGTCAGGTTGTAATTAGAGATGAGCGTTGTTCTACTCCAGGGGTCTCAAACACGCGGCCCGCGGGCCGCATGCGGCCCCTGAGGCTGCTTTATGCGGCCCGCAGGCGCAGACCCCTTGACGATCCTGACCAGGTCCAGGAGGAGCCGCCGACAGCAGCGCTGAATTGCCACACAGAGACTGTCTCCCAGCACAGCATTTCCAATGCCAGCCGCTGGCCAATCAGAGGCCAGCAGCTGATATCTGCGTGTCGGCGCAGCGAGTATGACGTCATTGCCATATGCAGATGTCAGCTGCTGGTCTCTGATTGGCCGGCGGCTGACATTGAAAATGCTGTGCTGGGAGACAGTCTCTGTGCGGCAATGCAGCGCTGCTGTCGGCGGCTCCTCCTGGACCAGGTCGGGATCGTCAAGGGGTCGGACTCTGTGGTGCCTGCGGGCCACATCTGCAGGAAGGCCGCCGAGGGAACGGAGGACAGGTGAGAATCATCTTTTTTTTTTTCTATTTTATGTGTGTGAAGAACAGCACAGCGGGCACAGAGCCACAACATGGGGACCAGGATGGGGAACAGAGCCACAAGAGGGGACCTGGATGGGGCACATAGCCACAAGATGGGGACCTGGATGGGGGACATAGCCACAGGATGGGGACCTGGATGGGGCACATAGCCACAGGATGGGGATCTGGATGGGGCACATAGCCACAAGAGGGGACCTGGATGGGGCACATAGCCACAAGATGGGGACCTGGATGGGGCACATAGCCACAGGATGGGGACCTGGATGGGGCACATAGCCACAAGAGGGGATCTGGATGGGGCACATAGCCACAAGAGGGGACCTGGATGGGGCACATAGCCACAAGGAGGGGACCTGGATGGGGCACATAGCCACAAGATGGGGACCTGGATGGGGCACATAGCCACAGGATGGGGACCTGGATGGGGCACAGAGCCTCAAGATGGGGACCTGGATGGGGCACATAGCCACAAGAGGGGACCTGGATGGGGCACATAGCCACAGGATGGGGACCTGGATGGGGCGCAGAGCCACAAGATGGGGACCAGAGCCACAACATGGGGACCTGGATGGGGCACATAGCCACAAGATGGGGACCTGGATGGGGCACATAGCCACAAGATGGGGACCTGGATGGGGAACATTGCCACAGGATGGGGACCTGGATGGGGCACATAGCCCCAAGATGGGGACCTGGATGAGGCACATTAGTACAAGATGAGCACCAGGATGGGGAACGTTGCCACAGGATGGGGACCTGGATGGGGCACATAGCCACAGGATGGGGACCTGGATGGGGCACATTAGTACAAGATGGGGACTTGGATGGGGAACATTACTACAAGATGTTTTCCATTATTACTATATGATGCTAATTGTAAGACAATATTACTGTATGTGGCCAATTGGGGGAAATAAAATTGTAAAAAAAATAAAAAATAAAATAAAGCATGAAAAAATATTGGGCACTAAAAATGCTGTTTTATATGTAAACTAAAGTAAACACAAAAAAGTGCACGTTTATTATCGCCACATCCATAACGACCCAAGCCATAAAAAAATAAACACGGCAAAAATGTTCAAAAGGTGTATACAAAAAAAATGGTATCACTAAAAATGTCACATTGAACAAAGAATGCGGCCCCCCAAATTAAAATTTTTTCCATGTGCGGCCCATATACCCAGCCGAGTTTGAGACCCCTGTTCTACTCGAACTGTTCGCCAATCTCAAATTCGAGCTGTTTTGGGCGGTGTTCGAGCCGTTCGGCGAACACGAACAATTTGAGAAAAATTCGGCTGTTCGAGGTTATGTTCGATAACTGTTCGTGCACCAAAATCATAACTGGATTTTTTCTCAGTAATGATGAAAATTAATGTTAATACGCAGTTTGAGTGTACAGCGGGGTGGGGGGAGGGGCAGGGGATGGATCTCTGCAGGAACAATGAAGATCTCCATTTTTTTTTCTCTTTCCCGCATTTGCAGTGGGGAGGTGCAATCTGTCAGCCTATCAGCAGCGCACACACGGAGAGAAGTGCTTTTTTTCACACAAGCAAGGGCATGTGTCATTGGCAGTGTATGTCACATGTCCTTGCCCTATAAGACCAAGCCATTTTCCCCGTCGCCACCATTTTCTCACTGCTGCAGCTGCGTGTTAGACGGCACCGCTGTTGCTGTGTGCGCTATACCTTGTTAATTTCAAGCCAATTTTCGCACAAATATACAGATAGCTTGGGAGTAGGGAATAGTTGTGATTGCAGTCCTTTTAAGGACTAGGTTACAGCATTTCCTACGACTTTTATCAGGGAGGTCTGTGCTCTTAAATAGATAGTTTGTGGGAGTAAAGACTAATTGTAATTGGAGTCCTTTTCAGGACTAGGTTACATGAGTTCCTATCAGTTTTTGCCAGGCAGGTCTGTGCCAGTGCTGTGCAAGTTTTTTTCACAGCATTTGGCTGAATCTAGCAAAGCTAATCCTTTTTGGCCTATTGCAGAGTGTGTTAGTCAGTGGAGTAACCTATCTGTGTTGCAAGATATAACACCTGTGTATAGAATACCAATTTTTTTACTGCACCTAGTGAAGTAAAATCTTTTGGGCATAGCATCATTCTATTAGTCCATCTATACTGACCTCCATCAGGTTGCAAACTGAATATAATTTTTTTCTGCATCTAGCTCTGAAAAAATATTTGGGCTTCTAGCAGTGTGTGGTACTTGGTCTATTAGTCCATCTATACTGACCTCCATCAGGTTGCAAATTAAAAATAATTTTTTTCTTCATTTAGCTCTGAAAAAATATTTGGGCTTCTAGCAGTGTGTGGGACTTGTTCTATTAGTCCTTCTATACTGACCTCCAGCAGGTTGCAAATTGAATATAATTTTTTTCTGCATCTAGCTCTGAAAAAATAGTTGGGCTTCTAGCGGTGTGTGGGACTTGGTCTATTAGTCCATCTATACTGACCTCCATCAGGTTGCAAATTAAAAATAATTTTTTTCTGCATCTAGCTCTGAAAAAATATTTGGGCTTCTAGCAGTGTGTGGGACTTGGTCTATTAGTCCATCTATACTGACCTCCATCAGGTTGCAAATTAAAAATAATTTTTTTCTGCATCTAGCTCTGAAAAAATATTTGGGCTTCTAGCGGTGTGTGGGACTTGGTCTATTAGTCCATCTATACTGACCTCCATCAGGTTGCAAATTAAAAATAATTTTTTTCTGCATCTAGCTCTGAAAAAATATTTGGGCTTCTAGCAGTGTGTGGGACTTGGTCTATTAGTCCTTCTATACTGACCTCCAGCAGGTTGCAAATTGAATATAATTTTTTTCTGCATCTAGCTCTGAAAAAATAGTTGGGCTTCTAGCGGTGTGTGGGACTTGGTCTATTAGTCCATCTATACTGACCTCCATCAGGTTGCAAATTAAAAATAATTTTTTTCTGCATCTAGCTCTGAAAAAATATTTGGGCTTCTAGCAGTGTGTGGGACTTGGTCTATTAGTCCATCTATACTGACCTCCATCAGGTTGCAA
The DNA here is from genome assembly GCF_046119375.1 of Phyllobates terribilis. Taxonomy (NCBI): domain Eukaryota; kingdom Metazoa; phylum Chordata; class Amphibia; order Anura; family Dendrobatidae; genus Phyllobates; species Phyllobates terribilis. Next base: position 118,270,713 of record NW_027362762.1, on the reverse strand, counting down.
ATTAAAAATAATTTTTTTCTGCATCTAGCTCTGAAAAAATATTTGGGCTTCTAGCGGTGTGTGGGACTTGGTCTATTAGTCCATCTATACTGACCTCCATCAGGTTGCAAATTAAAAATAATTTTTATCTGCATCTACAGTACCTCTGAAAAAATATTTGGGCTTCTAGCAGTGTGTGGGACTATTTGTATTAGTCGATCTATACTGACCTCCATCAGGTTGCAAATTCAAAATAATTTTTTTCTGCATCTAACCCAGCCAATAGTTTTGGCCTAATACCACAGTTTGGCCACTCAGCTCTGCTCGGTTACCATCCATTGTTTTTTTGTGCAAACAACTCCAGAGTTGTGAATTAGTTAACCACCAAAATGAGTGGAAAAAGGCCTGCTGCTGGTGGAAAGGGGAATAGGCGTGTTGGGAAGGGGAAAAAAGGTTGTGTCCGTGGGGTAGGTGTTAAAGCAACAGTAACATCTGCAGAAGAAAGACCATCTTCCAGCCAAACTAAAATGTCTACTTCTTTTAGCGGACAATGTGATAAGATCCCTTTCTTACGGCCACGCCAATCGCTACAAATTCCAGATGAGGCACAAAAACAGCAGGTGCTTCAACGGATATCAAGTGCTCCTTTAAGTGGGCTCTCCTCCACATCAACTTCAACATTACAAATACTCCAGTCCTCAAAGGTGTCACTCAAATCGCACTTGCTTCCTCACAGCTCCCAAATCTCCAGCTGCCCGTCTGAGTATGAGGTAGAACAGATGGTTGAGTCTGCAGAGCTGTTTACTCATACTATAGCCTGGGAATCAGAGGTCGACTCCAGCGCTTCTGTGAATCCAGACGAGGAAATGATCTGCACTGATGCCCAGAATCTTTATGAGTCGGATCCAGGACCAGACGCAGAAGGTTCTGACCATAATGTAGACCCTCATTCCCAAACTGTAACTCCTGTTGGTGGAGACAATGAGGAAGACGATGATAAGACTCAAATACCTGATTGGAGCGACAACTTTAGTTTTTTGTCAGGGCAGGAACAGGTTGGCTCTGAGGACGACGGGTGTGATAACGCACAGGGTGATGATGATGAGGTCGGAGATCCCACTTACTGTCAACCCACAGTCAGCCAAGAGATGAGGTCAGCAGAGAAGGTGGAGGAAGACGCTAGTGACGACGAGGTCAGGTTGCGCCTTCCTGGACAGAGACGTAGTACTGGAAGCACGTCAACAACTGCATCCTCAAACACAACTCTGCCTCTCACCACAAGTCGTGGTGGCTCTTCAGGTCGCATGGGTGCTAAGCCTTGCATAGCCTGGGCATTTTTTCAGATCGATAAAGATGACCCAGCTCGTGTTATCTGTAACATTTGTCAGCAAAAGCTAAGTAGAGGCCAAAAAATACATAGTTTGAGTACTTCATGCATGAACCGGCACATGGACATGAAGCATAAGTTGCAGTGGGAAGCTCAGTGTGCTACAATGCGGCCTAGCCGGCCGGGCCAATCACCGTCTGCCATATCTTGTGCATCCGCGGCCTCTTCATCCTCTGTGACTGGGGGGACAGCAGTCACACCTGTTTTGGGGCGCAGACCTGCCACCTCTTTACCCGCAACAGCCAGCGTGATTGGCAGGTCATCATTTTCTTTGGAGGTGGTAACACCAGCTGGTGTTGAGCGCTGTCCGACATCGATAGCACCACCTTTGGATCAAGGCAACCTAACATGTCCGCCTGCATCTTCCTCACAGACCGGCAGTTTGCCGGGGACACCCTTATCAACCCCGTCTAAGCACAATAGCCAGCCCTCGGTCCCTCAGATGTGGACAAGTAAAAGACCATTTCCTCCTAGCCATGAGAAAGCTAAGAGGTTGAATTTCACCATCTGCAAGCTCTTGGCTACAGAAATGCTGCCTTTCCGCCTGGTGGACACAGAGGATTTTCGAGACCTTATGTCCGTCGCAGTGCCCCAGTACCAGATGCCCAGTCGGCACTACTTCTCAAAGAAAGGTGTGCCTGCGCTCCACCAGCATGTCGCACACAACATCACCGCTTCTTTGAGAAACTCTGTGTGTGACAGGGTGCATTTCACCACAGACACTTGGACGAGTAGGCATGGACAGGGGCGTTACATGTCACTGACTGGGCACTGGGTAACTATGGTGACAGCAGGACAAGGGGCTGCTGTCCAAGTCTTGCCGTCCCCACGAGTTGTGCGTCAATCCTCTTTATGTCAAAGTTCCTCCACTGCTTCTGCCTCCTCAACCTCCTCTCGGTCTTCCACCTGCACCCAAAGCCTGTCTGGTCATGCCACAAGTTTTCTAACTGCGCAGAAGGGATCCTGCACACCTCCTTACTATGCTGGCAGTAGGGCTCAACGTCATCAGGCGGTTTTTACATTGAAATGTCTGGGAAATGTGAGTCACACAGCTGAGGAGTTGTGGTCAGCTCTGGAGAACCAATTTCATGAATGGTTGTCTCCACTGGACCTGAAACCAGGGAAGGCTGTGTGCGACAATGCTGCAAACCTGGGTGCGGCCCTTCGCCGGGGCAATGTCACACACGTGCCTTGTATGGCTCACGTGTTGAACCTGGTTGTCCAGCAATTTTTAGCCCACTATCCCAGACTAGATGGCCTTCTGCAGAGGGCACGGTCGCTGTGTGCTCACTTCCGCCGTTCGCATCCCGCAGCTCAGCGACTTACATCTCTACAGAAGTCGTTGGGCCTGCCACTTCACCGGCTAAAATGCGATGTGCCTACCCGGTGGAATTCAACTCTGCACATGTTGCAGCGACTGTGGCAGCACCGACAAGCCCTGGTGCAATACGTTCTGACGTATAGCCTGGGCCAACGAGATTCAGAGGTGGGGCAAATCACGCTGGAGGAGTGGTCTCAGATCAGGGACCTATGCACCCTTCTGCACAGTTTTGAAATGGCGACGAAGATGTTTAGTGCTGACGATGCCATTATCAGCATGACTATTCCGGTGATCTACATGCTGGAGCACATGTTAAACAGAATTCGGAGTCAGGTGGTGGCACAAGAGGAGGTGGAGGAAGTAGAGGAGGAGGAGTTGTATGCGGAAGGGCTAACATCTGCAAGGTCCAGACGGTCGGCAGCACCAAGGCGGCAGGCATGTGAGGGTGGGGGAGATGGTTTTACCAGGGCGCATGGTAGCAGCCAAACTAGTGAGGAAGGTGCAGGAGCCCAGGAAGAAGTGGAGGACGAACTGATGGAAGACTCATCAGATGAGGGAGACCTTGATCACATTTCTGTTGTGCGAGGTTGGGGGGAGAGGACAGAGGAAGGAAGCATGATTGTTACCTCGCCACCAACACAACAGGGACTTGGTGCTCCTGGATGCGCAACACACATGAGTGCCTTCTTGCTGCACTACCTGCAACATGACCCTCGAATTGTGAGAATTAGAAATAATCCTGACTACTGGGTTGCCACACTGTTAGATCCCCGGTACAAAAGTAAATTTGCAGAAATTATTCCTGCCATAGAAAGGGATGCACGCATGCAGGAGTATCAGTAGAGACTGTTGCAGAATCTTACATGTGCTTTTCCACAAAATACCAGTGGTGCACGTAGTGAATCTCACAGTTCCAACTTGCCAACCGTGGGACCGTCAAGTGTTCAGCACTCAAACCGTAACAGAACCACAGTATCTGCTGGTAACATCAATTTTGCGGAATCATTTCATCACTTTTTTAGCCCATCCTTTGCAAGGCCACAGGAGACAAGAAGTCTGACACATAGTCAACGCCTAGAGACGATGGTACAGGAGTATCTCTAAGTAAACATTGAAGCCACGACTGTGTCACTGGACCCTTGCTCTTTTTGGGCTTCCAATCTGGATAAATGGCCGGAGCTAGCCACTTACGCCTTGGAGATCTTGTCATGCCCCGCAGCCAGCGTTCTGTCTGAACGTGTGTTCAGCGCTGCTGGTGGTGTGCTGACAGATAAGCGCACGCGGCTCTCCACTGATAATGTAGACAGACTCACGTTCATAAAGATGAACAAATCATGGATCCGAAACAACTTTTCTACCCCTGTGTCATCCTGGGGAGAGTAAAAGCTTGATGATTGGTTAAAATCACCCTACCAACCGTTTTAAGCTTTCAAATTACTAATCATGTTTATCTGTATCTTGACTGGAAAATAATTTGGGCTTTGTAGCAGTGTGCAGCACTGATCCTATTAGGCCATCTATACTAAAGCTTCACCAGATTTAAAATTAAAAATAATTTTTAGCTGCATCTAGCCCGGAAAATTATTTTGGGGCTCCAAGATGCGCAAGGCACATAAGTGCCTTCTTGCTGCACTACCTGCAGCATGACCCTCATATTGTCAGAATTCGAAGTAATCATGACTACTGGGTTGCCACACTCTTAGATCCCCCAAACTTTTCGATCAACCTTTTCATTTTAATAAAGACCAAAAAAATGGTCATTTTTGAAATTATAAGCATTAGCAGGTTGTTAGAAACTGAAATCAAACAGTTTTCAACTCAAAACTTTATTCTAGGTGATGTTACATTTTCACATAGGACCCCTTGTTCGAAAGGAGCTTCTGAACTCTCTCGTCCATTGAATTTGTCAGGTTTTGGATGGTTTCTGCTTCAATTGTTTTGCATGAGGACAGAATACCCTCCCAGAGCTGTTGCTTAGATGTGAACTGCCTCCCGCCATCATAGACACTCCTTTTAATGATGCTCCAAAGGTTCTGAATGGGGTAGAGGTCAGGGGAGCATGGGGGTCACACCATAAGTTTGTCCACTTTTATGCCCATATCAGCCAGAGATGCAGATGTTTTATGTGCAGCATGAGATGGTGCATTATCATGCAGAAAAATGATCTTGCTGTGAAATACACGGTTCTTCTTCTTGAACCATGGCAGGAAGTGCTGTTTGAGAAAATCCACATACATTATGGAGTTCATCTTTAGCGCCTTCAAGGATCCTAAAGGGGCCGACAATCTCTCTCCCCATGATTCCAGCCCAAAACATTACTCCACCTCCTCCTTGTTGGCGCTGTAGCCGTGTTTGCGTGGGGTGTCCATCAACCAGCCATCCTCCACTCCATCCATCTGGACCATCGAGCGCTGCACGGCACTCATCCGTGAACAAAACAGTTTTGAAATCAGTCTTCATGTAATGTTTGGCCCACTGGAGCCGTTTCTGCTTGTGTGAAGTGGATAGAGGAGGTCGACAGGATGGCGCATGCACAGCTGCAAACCTCTGAAGGACCCTGCATCTTGTTGTTCGGGGACGTTGGAGGCACAAGCAGCTTCAAAAACTTGTCTGCTGCTATGACAAGGCTTTTTTGCCGCTGCTCTTTCAACCTGACGTAATTGCCTGTAGGAAAGAGTCCTCAATTTGCCCTTATCAGCACGCACACGTGTGTACTGTGAATCAGCTACATACTTCTTGATTGCCAAGACACTTCATCCTGATCATCGCACAATGTTGATTGTAGTCATGCCTTGACCTAAACACTCCACAATTTGTTGCTTCTCAGCAGCCGACACATCCTTTTTCTTTCCCATTTTGGCAGAAAATGTAGGCTGCTTAATAATGTGAGAGAGCCTTCTTAAGTAGTCTTGCCTTTCATTGGACACACCTGCCAAACTAATTAGCACAGGTGTCTGCAATTGCTTACAGTGATATAAAGAGCCCTGACACACATCACCATCAATGAGTTTAACTGACAAACAAACAAATTCTTCCCTTATCACTCCTAAACACTTTTTGTATAATAATTTGGAACGCAGTGTACATGTGCTTTTCCACAAAACACCAGTGGTTCACGTAGTGAATCTTACAGTTCTAACTTGCCAACCGTGGTCTGTATGGAGTTGTTCAATAAAGGGCCCAAAATTAAGATAACATAGATGGGAGAGGTCTCTATGAATAGGAATTCCTAAGTATTTGATACCCTGTGAGGGCCAGGCAAAGGGAAAGTTGGACTGGATGGAATCCTATATGGATTTGGGGAGGGAGACATCGAGGGCCTCAGACTTCGCTGCATTGATTTTAAAATTTTACCATGTAACAAAGTGATCTATTTCAGCCATAACAGCATGGATGGATATATGTGATTGAGTGATATATACTAGGACATCATCAGCAAATAGAGAGCACTTGTACTCGGTGCCTCCCACCTCAATCCACCTAATATTGGGGATATGGCGAATTGATGAGAGCAGGTGCTCCGTCACTAGGATGTATAAGAGAGGGGACAGAGGACATCACTGCCTTGTCCCATTGGTGATTGTGAAAGGTGATGAAAATGTTCTGACGCACCCCCTGGGCCTTGGGACACCCGGAGCCGGACCCTTTTTGGTGGATGCTGGTGGTTGTAGTCTTCGTGGCGGCGACCCAGTTCCGTGGCTCAGGGCGGTCAAACCAGTGGCGGAACTATTTATGTGGTTTTCATGTTTAAATGTCCGACTACGCCACCCGTGGATTGCGGTCAGAGTGAACCGCCGCTACAGGTCAGACCACTGAGGCTGGTGTTGTGGGTGCAGCAGAGCGTAGCATAACTCCCCACGGGAGGAGTATAGCCTCAGGGCAGTGTATGCGGAGGATGGGGGTGATGGTGCAGGGCAGCAGCAGTAACGACACGGAGTCAGTGATGCAGTTCAGGGCCTTTACTCACAGTTCTTATTATCCAGACCACGTCTGCAGGTAACGGCTGCCCACGTCGTACTGTGCTCACCAGGTGAGGGGCTCAGACAACTCCCAGATAACTTTGGAGCACTTCACAGGACCCCCTTTGTGTGTCCTTTGTCTGGCCTTTCTTACCAACACTTCTGTCCAGCTGCCTCGGGCCTCCTCTTGGTAAACTTGGCGCCAGTTTCCCTGACCCTATGTGGTGCCTTCCTAGCGGGTGTAGCGAGGGGCTGCGCCACATAAAATGTCAGAGCCTCCGGTTTCTAGCTGAGGGTCGTTTCCTGCCTCCACTAGTTCGGGGACCGGTCTCCCCCTTTGGCCTGACCCCTCCACGCAGGTGGATTCGGACGTGCGGTGGCGACTCGCCCGTCCGCACCCCTGGGATCCCTTCATTCCTCGTTCCTGGAGCCTTCTCCGCTCCTCTTCCTTCCTTCTCCCTCTTCCAGGCCTGGGCCTCTGTTACTAGGCCCGCCTCCGGAGCAGAGCCCATGCAGAGCCCCTGCTCCCTGCCACTTCTGCTCAGACTTCTCTGCACTGAACTAAGATGGTGCCCACCTTTTATACTCCCTTCTCAATGCACCCAGGAACTGCTTCCTCCCTGCTCCTGCACTACAGGGTTCCCCTTCCTCAGTGTTCCCTCCCCCCACTCCAGCCAGGGACAGGGACTGTCGTGCCATTCTCAGGGGCATATTGGTCACCCTGCCCCACGGCATTGTGGTGTAATGCATGCAGGTGTCGGGTCCTGATCCACACTCCATCCTTACCTGAGAGTGAGATATCACACCTCTGGGTGAGGTGCAATACGTCTGTAGCAACCGAGCCCTCAGGGTGCTACAGTTCCATTTATCTTCAGCCTAGGTGACGTATTGCGATACAGGGCCGCGATTTTGGCTATAAAAGGGTCCCCTAGACCCCTACCCCAAGCTTTTTAAGAGAATCATATATGGCGTGCCAGGAGACTCTATGGAATGCTTTCTCAGCATCCAACGAGAGTATCTAATTACAAATTTTTAACTGCATCTAGCCCAGGAAATACTTTGTGCCTAGTAGCAGTGTCTGCTAGTGAGCGGATTATCCCGGCTGTTAAGCAAGCTGCACCACCTGTAGTTTAGACACTTAATTTTTTCAAAGGAAATGCTTCGGGACCATGGGATACTTAGTGAAGAGCATCAGGAGGCACCCCAAGGCATAGGGGCTGGGACTGGCAGTAGGATGCCTTGCGGTGGACAGCCGAGCTCGATCCTTATAAAAGCTTTTTAACTGCAGCAGCTTTAGTGGACGCTACTGGAGCTGGAATTACCGCGGCTGCTGGCATGAGACTTGCCCTCCAATAGATCCTTGTAAATGGATTTAAAGTGTATTCATTCAAATTAGAGAGACAATTTAAATTAAAAATCTTAGAGCTGCCTCCACCACAGGGGGGCTCGCTTGACCCACCAGCGGACAGGCACCAGTATTGGGAGAGGGGGGCTGGCCGTCAGGGTTCACCGCGGCTCTGGCACAAACCCGGCGACACGGAGGTGGCACGGGCAGGAGCGGACTGGCCGTGTCGGCTTCTCACTTTTTGGATTTTAGAAGGGCATGACATGCCTATATCTGTGTCTCCCCCTCCTTTTACTCCTCCACCTCTTTTATTTTCGCATGACTATATGTACTTGTCACTTTTCCATGTGTTAGTTATGTCTTCTGAGCAGTTTGTCAGCTTTTGGACACCTTTGAAGGTGTTTTCTATGTGTTTCTATGTGTTTTTGTTTGCCTGCCATTGGTTTTAACGGTGTTCGAAGGTGTTCGACGAACAGTTCGGCGAACACACGGGTGTTCGACGAACCGAACCGAACTCGAACACTACGGGGGTGGCTCAACACTAGTTGTAATACACAACTGGCATATAACACTACATAATAAAATTGACAAATCAGCAATCCGTTCCAAAAAGGGGGCACTTGTGGGGGAGCTCCAATGTTTAGGCACACAGGGGCTCTCCAAACACGACATGGTTCCAATTTGTTAGCTGACACCATGTCACATTTGGAGAGCCCCTGTGTGCCTAAACATTGGGGCTCCCCCACAATTGACCCAATTTTGGAAACTAGACCCCCCAAGGCACCTATCTTGATGCATAGTGAGTACTTGGAACCCCCAGGTGCTTCACAAATTAATCCGTAAAAATGAAAAAGTTTGTTTTTTTCCATTTTTTCATTTTTACGAATCAATTTGTGAAGCACCTGGGGGTTCCAAGTGCTCACTATGCATCTAGATAGGTGCCTTGGGGGGTCTAGTTTCCAAAATGGGGTCACTTGTGGGGGACCTCCAATGTTTGGGCACACAGGGACTCTCCAAATGCAACATGGTGTCCGCTAACAAATTGAATGGAAAATCAGCTCAAATTGTTAGCGGACACTAGTGTTGAGCCACCCCCGTAGTGTTCGAGTTCGGTTCGGTTCGTCGAACACCCTTGTGCTTGCCGAACTGTTCGTCGAACTGTTCGTTGAACACCTTTGAACACCGTTAAAACCAATGGCAGGCAAACAAAAACACATAGAAACACATAGAAAACACCTTCAAAGGTGTCCAAAAGCTGACAAACTGCTCAGAAGACATAACTAACACATGGAAAAGTGACAAGTACATATAGTCATGCGAAAAGAAAAGAGGTGGAGGAGTAAAAGGAGGGGGAGACACAGATATAGGCATGTCATGCCCTTCTAAAATCCAAAAAGTGAGAAGCCGACATGGCCAGTCGGTTCCTGCCCGTGCTACCTCCGTGTCGCCGGGTTTGTGCCAGAGCCGCGGTGGACCCTGACGGCCAGCCCCCCTCTCCCAATACTGGTGCCTGTCCGCTGGTGGGTCGAGCGAGCCCCCCTGTGGTGGAGGCAGCTCTAAGCTTTTTAATTTAAATTGTCTCTCTAATTTGAATGAATACACTTTAAATCCTTTTACAAGGATCTATTGAAGGGCAAATCTCATGCCAGCAGCCGCATAATTCCAGCTCCAGTAGCATCCACTAAAGCTGCTGCAGTTAAAAAGCTTTTATAAGAATCGAGCTCGGCCGTCCACCGCAAGGCGTCCTACCGCCAGTCCCAGCCCCTATGCCTTGGGGTGCCTCCTGATGTTCTTCACTGAGTATCCCGTGGTCCCAAAGCATTTCCTTTGAAAAAATTAAGTGTCCAAACTACAGGTGGTGTAGCTTGCTTAACAGCCGGGATAATCCACTGACTAGCAGACACTGCTACTAGGCACAAAGTATTTCCTGGGCTAGATGCAGTTAAAAATCTGTAATTAGATACTCTCATTGGATGCTGATAAAGCATTCCATAGAGTCTCCTGGCACGCCATATATTACTCTCTTAAAAAGCTTGGGGTAGGGGCCTAGGCGACCCTTTTATAGCCAAAATCACGGCCCTGTATCGCAGTGCGTCACCTAGGCTGAAGATAAATGGAACTGTAGCACCCCGAGGGCTCGGTTACTGCAGAGGTATTGCACCTCACCCAGAGGTGTGATATCTCACTCTCAGGTAAGGATGGAGTGTGGATCAGGACCCGACACCTGCATGCATTACACCACATTGCCGTGGGGCAGGGCGACCAATATGCCCCTGAGATGGGCACGACAGTCCCTGTCCCTGGCTGGAGTGGGGGGAGGGAACACTGAGGAAGGGGAACCCTGTAGTGCAGGAGCAGGGAGGAAGCAGTTCCTGGGTGCATTGAGAAGGGAGTATAAAAGGTGGGCACCATCTTAGTTCAGTGCAGAGAAGTCTGAGCAGAAGTGGCAGGGAGCAGGGGCTCTGCATGAGCTCTGCTCCAGAGGCGCGCCTAGTAACAGAGGCCCAGGCCTGGAAGAGGGAGAAGGAAGGAAGAGGAGCGGAGAAGGCTCCAGGAATGAGGAACGAAGGGATCTCAGGGGTGTGGACGGGCGAGTCGCCACCGCACGCCCGAATCCACCTGCGTGGAGGGGTCAGGCCAAAGGGGAAGACCGGTCCCCGAAACTAGTGGAGGCGGGAAACGACCCTCAGCTTGAAACCGGATGCTGTGTCATTTTATGTGGCGCAGTCCCTCACTACACCAGCTAGGAGGGCAGCACATAGGGTCAGGGAAACTGGCGCCAAGTTTACCAAGAGGAGGCCCGAGGAAGCCGGACAGAAGGGTTGGTAAGAAAGGCCAGACAAAGGACACACAAAGGGGGTCCTGTGAAGTGCTCCAAAGTTATCTGGGAATTGTCTGAGCCCCTCACCTGGTGAGCACAGTACGACGTGGGCAGCCGTTACCTGCAGAAGTGGTCTGGATAATAAGAACTGTGAGTAAAGGCCCTGGACTGCATCACTGACTCGGTGCCGTTACTGCTGCTGCCCTGCACCATCACCACCATCCTCCGCATACACTGCCCTGAGGCTATACTCCTCCCGTGGGGAGTTATGCTACGCTCTGCTGCACCCACAACACCAGCCTCAGCGGTCTGCCCTGCAGCGGCGGTTCACTCTGACCACAATCAACGGGTGGCGTAGTCGGACATTTAAACATCAAAACCACATAAATAGTTCCGCCACTGGTTTGACCGCCCTGAGCCACGGAACCAGGTTGCCACCACGGAGACTACAACCACCAGCATCCACCAAAAAGGGTCCGGCTCCGGATGTCCCAAGGCCCAGGGGGCGCGTCAGAACATTTTCATCACCTTTCACAATCACCAATGGGACAAGGCAGGGATGTTCTCTGTCCCCTCTCTTATACATCCTAGTGACGGAGCACCTGCTCTCATCAATTCGCCATAACCCCAATATTAGGTGGATTGAGGTGGGAGGCACCGAGTACAAGTGCTCTCTATTTGCTGATGATGTCCTAGTATATATCACTCAATCACATATATCCATCCATGCTGTTATGGCTGAAATAGATCACTTTGTTACATGGTCAAATTTTAAAATCAATACAGCGAAGTCTGAGGCCCTCGATGTCTCCCTCCCCAAATCCATACAGGATTCCATCCAGTCCAACTTTCCCTTTGCCTGGCCCTCACAGGGTATCAAATTCTTAGGAATTCCTATTCATAGAGACCTCTCCCGTCTATGTTATCTTAATTTTGGGCCCTTTATTGAACAACTCCATACAGACCACGGTTGGCAAGTTAGAACTGTAAGATTCACTACGTGAACCACTGGTGTTTTGTGGAAAAGCACATGTACACTGTGTTCCAAATTATTATGCAAAAAGTGTTTAGGAGTGATAAGGGAAGAATTTGTTTGTTTGTCAGTTAAACTCATTGATGGTGATGTGTGTCAGGGCTCTTTATATCACTGTAAGACACCTGTGCTAATTAGTTTGGCAGGTGTGTCCAATGAACGGCAAGACTAGTTAAGAAGGATGTCCCAAATTATTAAGCAGCCTACATTTTCGGCCAAAATGGGAAACAAAAAGGATGTGTCAGCTGCTGAGAAGCAACAAATTGTGGAGTGTTTAGGTCAAGGCATGACTACAATCAATATTGTGCGATGATCAGGATGAAGTGTCTTGGCAATCAAGAAGTATGTAGCTGATTCACAGTACACACGTGTGCGTGCTGATAAGGGCAAATTGAGGACTCTTTCCTACAGGCAATTACGTCAGGTTAAAAGAGCAGTGGCAAAAAAGCCTTGTCATAGCAGCAGACAAGTTTTTGAAGCTGCTGGTGCTTCCAACGTCCCCCGAACAACAAGATGCAGGGTCCTTCAGAGGTTTGCAGCTGTGCGTACGCCATCCTGTCGACCTTCTCTATCCACTGCACACAAGCAGAAACAGCTCCAGTGGGCCAAACATTACATGAAGACTGATTTCAAAACTGTTTTGTTCACGGATGAGTGCCGTGCAACGCTCGATGGTCCAGATGGATGGAGTGGAGGATGGCTGGTTGATGGACACTCCACGCAAACACGGCTACAGCGCCAACAAGGAGGAGGTGGAGTAATGTTTTGGGCTGGAATCATGGGGAGTGAGATTGTCAGCCCCTTTAGGATCCCTGAAGGGGTAAAGATGAACTCCATAATGTATGTGGAGTTTCTCAAACAGCACTTCCTGCCATGGTTCAAGAAGAAGAACCGTGTATTCCGCAGCAAAATCATTTTCATGCATGATAATGCACCGTCTCATGCTGCACATAACACATCTGCATCTCTGGCTGATATGGGCATAAAAGGGGACAAACTTATGGTGTGACCCCCATGCTCCCCTGACATCTACCCCATTCAGAACCTCTGGAGCATCATCAAAAGGAGTGTCTATGATGGCGGGAGGCAGTTCACATCTAAGCAACAGCTCTGGGAGGGTATTCTGTCCTCATGCAAAACAATTGAAGCAGAAACCATCCAAAACTTGACAAATTCAATGGACGAGAGAGTTCAGAAGCTCCTTTCGAACAAGGGGTCCTATGTGCAAATGTAACATCACCTAGAATAAAGTTTTGAGTTGAAAACTGTTTGATTTCAGTTTCTAGTAACCTGCTAATGCTTATAATTTCAAAAATGACCATTTTTTTGGTCTTTATTAAAATGAAAAGGTTGATCGAAGAGTGTGGGAGATCTAAGAGTGTGGCAACCCAGTAGTCAGGATTACTTCGAATTCTGACAATCTGAGGGTCATGTTGCAGGTAGTGCAGCAAGAAGGCACTTATGTGTCTTGCGCATCTCGGAGCCCCAAAATTATTTTCCGGGCTAGATGAAGCTACAAATTATTATTCATTTTAAATCTGGTGGAGCTTAGTATAGATGGCCTAATAGAATCAGTACTGCACACTGCTACAAAGCCCAAATTATTTTCCAGCCAAGATACAGATAAACATGATTAGTAATTTGAAAGCTTAAAACGGTTGGTGAGGTGATTTTAACCAATCATCAAGCTTTTACTCTCCCCAGGATGACACAGGGGTAGAAAAGTCGTTTCGGATCCATGATTTGTTCATCTTTATGAACGTGAGTCTGTCTACATTATCAGTGGAGAGCCGCGTGCGCTTATCTGTCAGCACACCACCAGCAGCGCTGAACACACGTTCAGACAGAACGCTAGCTGCGGGGCATGACAAGATCTCCAAGGCGTAAGTGGCGAGCTCCGGCCATTTATAAAGATTGGAAGCCGAAAAAGAGCAAGCGTCCAGTGACACAGTCATGGCTTCAATGTTTACTTGGAGATACTCCTGTACCATCGTCTCTAGGCGTTGACTATGTGTCAGACTTCTTGTCTCCTGTGGCCTTGCAAAGGATGAGCTAAAAAAGTGGTGAAATGATTCCGCAAAATTGATGTTACCAGCAGATACTGTGTTTCTGTTACGGTTTGAGTGCTGAACACTCGACGGTCCCACGGTTGGCAAGTTGGAACTGTGAGATTCACTACGTGCACTACTGGTGTTTTGTGGAAACGCACATGTAAGATTCTGCAACAGTCTCTGCTGATACTCCTGCATGCTTGCATCCCTTTCTATGGCAGGAATAATTTCTGTAAATTTACTTTTGTACCGGGGATCTAACAGTATGGCAACCCAGTAGTCAGGATTATTTCTAATTCTCCCAATTCGAGGGTCATGTTGCAGGTAGTGCAGCAAGAAGGCACTCATGTGTCTTGCGCATCCAGGAGCACCAAGTCCCTGTTGTGTTGCTGGCGAGGTAACAATCATGCTTCCTTCCTCTGTCCTCTACCCCCAAGCTCGCACAACAGAAATGTGATCAAGGTCTCCCTCATCTGATGAATCTTCCATCAGTTCATCCTCCACTTCTTCCTGGGCTCCTGCACCTTCCTCACTAGTTTGGCTGCTACCATGCGCCCTGGTAAAACCATCTCCCCCACCCTCACATGCCTGCCGCCTTGGTGCTGCCGACCGTCTGGACCTTGCAGATGTTAGCCCTTCCGCATACAACTCCTCCTCCTCTACTTCCTCCACCTCCTCTTGTGCCACCACCTGACTCCGAATTCTGTTTAACATGTGCTCCAGCATGTAAATCACCGGAATAGTCATGCTGATAATGGCATCGTCACCACTAAACATCTTCGTCGCCATTTCAAAACTGTGCAGAAGGGTGCATAGGTCCCTGATCTGAGACCACTCCTCCAGCGTGATTTGCCCCACCTCTGGATCCTGTTGGCCCAGGCTATACGTCAGAACGTATTGCACCAGGGCTTGTCGGTGCTGCCACAGTCGCTGCAACATGTGCAGAGTTGAATTCCACCGGGTAGGCACATCGCATTTTAGCCGGTGAAGTGGCAGGCCCAACGACTTCTGTAGAGATGTAAGTCGCTGAGCTGCGGGATGCGAACGGCGGAAGTGAGCACACAGCGACCGTGCCCTCTGCAGAAGGCCATCTAGTTTGGGATAGTGGGCTAAAAATTGCTGGACAACCAGGTTCAACACGTGAGCCATACAAGGCAATGTTTGACATTGCCCCGGCGAAGGGCCGCACCCAGGTTTGCAGCATTGTCGCACACAGCCTTCCCTGGTTTCAGGTCCAGTGGAGACAACCATTCATGAAATTGGTTCTCCAGAGCTGACCACAACTCCTCAGCTGTGTGACTCACATTTCCCAGACATTTCAAAGTAAAAACCGCCTGATGACGTTGAGCCCTACTGCCAGCATAGTAAGGAGGTGTGCAGGATCCCTTCTGCGCAGTTAGAAAGCTTGTGGCATGACCAGACAGGCTTTGGGTGCAGGTGGAGGACCGAGAGGAGGTTGAGGAGGCAGAAGCAGTGGAGGAACTTTGACATAAAGAGGATTGACGCACAACTCGTGGGGACGGCAAGACTTGGACAGCAGCCCCTTGTCCTGTTGTCACCATAGTTACCCAGTGCCAAGTCAGCGACATGTAACGCCCCTGTCCATGCCTACTCGTCCAAGTGTCTGTGGTGAAATGCACCCTGTCACACACAGAGTTTCTCAAAGAAGAAGTGATGTTGTGTGCGACATGCTGGTGGAGCGCAGGCACACCTTTCTTTGAGAAGTAGTGCCGACTGGGCATCTGGTACTGGGGCACTGCGACGGACATAAGGTCTCGAAAATCCTCTGTGTCCACCAGGCGGAAAGGCAGCATTTCTGTAGCCAAGAGCTTGCAGATGGTGAAATTCAACCTCTTAGCTTTCTCATGGCTAGGAGGAAATGGTCTTTTACTTGTCCACATCTGAGGGACTGAGGGCTGGCTGTTGTGCTTAGACGGGGTTGATAAGGGTGTCCCCGACAAACTGACGGTCTGTGAGGAAGATGCAGGCGGACATGTTAGGTTGCCTTGATCCAAAGGTGGTGCTATCGATGTCGGACAGTGCTCAGCACCAGCTGGTGTTACCACCTCCAAAGAAAATGATGACCTGCCAATCAAGCTGGCTGTTGCGGGTAAAGAGGTGGCAGATCTGCGTCCCAAAACAGGTGTGACTGCTGTCCCCCCAGTCACAGAGGATGAAGAGGCCGCAGATGCACAAGATGGGGCAGACGGTGGTTGGCCCGGTCGGCTAGGCCGCATTGTAGCACAGTGAGCTTCCCACTGCAACTTATGCTTCATGTCCATGTGCCGGTTCATGCATGAAGTACTCAAACTATGTATTTTTTGGCCTCTACTTAGCTTTTGTTGACAAATGTTACAGATAACACGAGTTGGGTCATCTTTATCGATCTGAAAAAATGCCCAGACTATGCAAGGCTTAGCACCCATGCGACCTGAAGAGCCACCATGACTTGTGGTCAGAGGCAGAGTTGTATTTGAGGATGCAGTTGGTGACATGCTTCCAGTACTACGTCTCTGTCCAGGAAGGCGCAACCTGACCTCGTCATCACTAGCATCCTCCTCCACCTCCTCTGCTGACCCCATCTCTTGGCTGACTGTGGGTTGACAGTAAGTGGGATCTCCAACCTCATCATCATCACCCTGTGTGTTATCACACCCGTCGTCCTCAGAGCCAACCTGTTCCTGCCCTGACAAAAAACTAAAGTTGTCGCTCCAATCAGGTATTTGAGTCTCATCATCGTCTTCCTCATTGTCTCCACCAACAGGAGTTACAGTTTGGGAATGAGGGTCTACATTATGGTCAGAACCTTCTGCGTCGGGTCCTGGATCCGACTCATAAAGATTCTGGGTATCAGTGCAGATCATTTCATCATCTGGATTCACAGAAGCGCTGGAGCCGACCTCTGATTCCCAGGCTATAGTATGAGTAAACAGCTCTGCAGACTCAACCATCTGTTCTACCTCATACTCAGACGGGCAGCTGGAGATTTGGGAGCTGTGAGGAAGCAAGTGCGATTGGGGTGACACCTCTGAGGACTGGAGTATTTGTGATGTTGAAGTTGATGTGGAGGAGAGCCCACTTAAAGGAGCACTTGATATCCGTTGAAGCACCTGCTGTTTTTGTGCCTCATCTGGAATTTGTAGCGATTGGCGTGGCCATAAGAAAGGGATCTTATCACATTGTCCGCTAAAAGAAGTAGACATTTTAGTTTTGCTGGAAGATGGTCTTTCTTCTTCAGATGTTACTGTTGCTTTAACACCTACTCCACGGACACAACCTTTTTTCCCCTTCCCAACACGCCTATTCCCCTTTCCACCAGCAGCAGGCCTTTTTCCACTCATTTTGGTGGTTAACTAATTCACAACTCTGGAGTTGTTTGCACAAAAAAGCAATGGATGGGAACCGAGCAGAGCTGAATGGCCAAACTGTGGTATTAGGCCAAAACTATTGTCTGGGTTAGATGAAGAAAAAAATTATATTCAGTTTGCAACCTGATGGAGGTCAGTATAGATGGACTAATAGAACAAGTCCCACACACAGCTAGAAGCCCAAATATTTTTTCAGAGGTAGATGCAGAAAAAAATTATATTCAATTTGCAACCTGATGGAGGTCAGTATAGATGGACTAATAGAACAAGTCACACACACAGCTAGATGCCCAAATATTTTTTCAGAGGTAGATGCAGAAAAAAATTATATTCAATTTGCAACCTGATGGAGGTCAGTACAGATGGACTAATAGAACAAGTCCCACACACAGCTAGAAGCCCAAATATTTTTTCAGAGCTAGATGCAGAAAAATATTATATTCAATTTGCAACCTGATGAAGGTCAGTATAGATGGACTAAGAGAACAAGTCCCACACACTGCTAGAAGGCCAAATATTTTTTCAGAGCTAGATGCAGAAAAAAAATATATTCAATTTGCAACATGATGGAGGTCAGTATAGACGGACTAATAGAACAAGTCCCACACACAGCTAGAAGCCCAAATATTTTTTCAGAGGTAGATGCAGAAAAAAATTATATTCAATTTGCAACCTGATGGAGGTCAGTATAGATGGACTAATAGAACAAGTCCCACACACTGCTAGAAGGCCAAATATTTTTTCAGAGCTAGATGCAGAAAAATATTATATTCAATTTGCCACCTGATGGAGGTCAGTATAGATGGACTAATAGAACAAGTACCACACACTGCTAGAAGCCCAAATATTTTTTCAGAGCTAAATGCAGAAAAATATTATATTCAATTTGCAACCTGATGGAGGTCAGTATAGATGGACTAATAGAACAAGTCCCACACACAGCTAGAAGCCCAAATATTTTTTCAGAGGTAGATGCAGAAAAAAATTATATTCAATTTGCAACCTGATGGAGGTCAGTATAGATGGACTAATAGAACAAGTCCCACACACTGCTAGAAGGCCAAATATTTTGTCAGAGCTAGATGCAGAAAAATATTATATTCAATTTGCAACCAGATGGAGGTCAGTATAGATGGACTAATAGAACAAGTCCCACACACTGCTAGAAGGCCAAATATTTTTTCAGAGGTAGATGCAGAAAAAAAATATATTCAATTTGCAACCTGATGGAGGTCAGTATAGATGGACTAATAGAACAAGTCCCACACACTGCTAGAAGCCCAAATATTTTTCAGAGCTAGATGCAGAAAAATATTATATTCAATTTGCAACCTGATGGAGGTCAGTATTGATGGACTAATAGAACAAGTCCCACACACTGCTAGAAGGCCAAATATTTTTTCAGAGCTAGATGCAGAAAAATATTATATTCAATTTGCAACCTGATGGAGGTCAGTATAGATGGACTAATAGAACAAGTCCCACACACAGCTAGAAGCCCAAATATTTTTTCAGAGGTAGATGCAGAAAAAAAATATATTCAATTTGCAACCTGATGGAGGTCAGTATAGATGGACTAATAGAATGATGCTATGCCCAAAAGGTTTTTCTTCACTAGGTGCAGTAAAAAAACTGGTATTCTATACACAGGTGGTGTAGCTTGCAACACAAATAGTCTACTCCACTGACTAACACACTCTGCAATAGGCCAAAAAGAATTAGCTTTGCTAGATTTAGCCAAATGCTGTGAAAAAAACTTGCACAGCACTGGCACAGACCTGCCTGGCAAAAACTGATAGGAACTGATCTAATTTAGTCCTGAAAAGGACTGCAATTACAATTAGTCTTTACTCCCAACCTATCTATTTAAGAGCACAGACCTGCCTGATAAAAGTCGTAGGAAATGCTGTAACCTAGTCCTTAAAAGGACTGCAATCACAACTATTCACTACTCCCAAGCTATCTGTAGATTTGTGCGAAAATTGGCTTGAAATTAACAAGGTATAGCGCACACAGCAACAGCGGTGCCGTCTAACACGCAGCTGCAGCAGTGAGAAAATGGTGGCGACGGGGAAAATGGCTGGGTCTTATAGGGCAAGGACATGTGACATACACTGCCAATGACACATGCCCTTGCTTGTGTGAAAAAAAGCACTTCGCTCCGTGTGTGCGCTGCTGATAGGCTGACAGATTGCACCTCCCCACTGTAAATGCGGGAAATTAAAAAAAAAATGGAGATCTTCATTATTCCTGCAGAGATCCATCCCCTGCCCCTCCCCCCGCCCCGCTGTACACTCAAACTGCGTATTAACATTAATTTTCATCATTACTGATCAAAAAATCCAGTTATGAGTTTGGTGCACGAACAGTTATCAAACATAACCTCGAATAGCCGAATTTTTTTCAAATCATTCGTGTTCGCCGAACGGCTCGAACACCGCCCAAAACAGCTCGAATTTGAGATTGGCGAACAGTTCAAGTCGAACACCGCTCATCTCTAGCGGACACCATGTTGCGTTTGGAGAGCCCCTGTGTGCCCAAACATTGGAGCTCCCCCACAAGTGACCCCATTTTGGAAACTAGACCCCCCAACGCACCTATCTAGATGCATAGTGAGCACTTGGAACCCCCAGGTGCTTCACAAATTGATTCGTAAAAATGAAAAAGTGAAAAAAAAAACACATTTTCATTTTTATGAATCAATTTGTGAAGCACCTGGGGGTTCCAAGTGCTTACTATGCATCTAGATAGGTGCCTTGGGGGGTCTAGTTTCCAAAATGGGGTCACTTGTGGGGGAGCTCCAATGTTTTGGCACACAGGGGCTCTCCAAACGGAATATGGTGTCCGCTAACAATTTGAGCCGATTTTCCATTCAATTTGTTAGCGGACACCATGTTGCGTTTGGAGAGCCACTATGTGCCCAAACATTGGAGCTCCCCCACAAGTGACCCCATTTTGGAAACTAAACCCCCCAAGGCACCTATCTAGTTACATAGTGAGCATTTGGAACCCCCAGATGCTTCACAAATTGATTCGTAAAAATGAAAAAGTGAAAAAAAAAACACCTATCTAGATGCATAGTGAGCACTTGGAACCCCCAGGTGCCTTGGTGGGTCTAGTTTCCAAAATGGGGTCGCTTGTGGGGGAGATCCAATGTTTAGTCACATCAGGGGCTCTCCAAACGCAACATGGCGTCCGCTAATTATTCAAGCAAATTTTACAATCAAAAAGTCAAATGGCGCTCCTTCCCTTCCGAGCCGTGTCGTGCGCCCAAACAGTGTTTTTTCCCAACATATGGGGTATCTGCCTGCCCAGGGGAAATTGCACAACAAATTTTGGTGTCCATTTTTTCTTGTTACCTCTGTGAAAATAAAAAAATTGGGTCTAAAGTAACATTTTTGTGAAAAAAGTTAAATGTTCATTTTTTTCTTCCACATTCCAAAAATTCCTGTGAAGCACCTGAAGGGTTAATAAAGTTCTTGAATGTGGTTTTGAGCACCTTGAGGGGAGCAGTTTTTATAATGGTGTCACTTTTGGGTATTTTCTATCATAAAGACCTCTCAAAGTGACTTCAAATGTGATGTGGTCCCTAAAAAAATGGTTTTGTAAATTTTGTTGGAAAAATGAGAAATCGCTGGTCAACTTTTAACCCTTTTAGCTCCCTAACAAAAAAAAATTTTGGTTTCAAAAGTGTGCTGATGAAGTACACATTTGAGAAATGTTATTTATTAAGTATTTTGTGTGACATATCTCTCTGATTTAAGGGCTAAAAATTCAAAATTTGAAAATTGCTAAATTTTCAAAATTTTCGCCAAATTTCCATTTTTTTTTCACAAAAATGGAAGTGATATCAAAGAAATTTTACCACAATCATGAAGTACAATATGTCACGAAAAAACAATCTCAGAATCAGGGGGATCCGTTGAAGTGTTCCAGAGTAATTACCTCATAAATTGACACTGGTCAGAATTGTAAAAATTGGCCTGGTCATTAACGTGCAAACCACCCTCGGGCGCAAAGGGGTTAAATAAGTCTGTAGAACTTTCACATTGTTCTCAGAATTCTGCTGAAGATTAAAAATGCTTTGGAACTCTCCCATTGTTATCGGTATTCTGCTGAACTTTAAAAATACTTTGGAATACTCTCATTGTTCTCGGAATTCTGCTGAAGTTTAAATATGCTTTGGAAATCTCCCATTGTTCTCGTAATGTTGTTGTAATTTTAAATAAGTCTGTAGAACTTTCCCATTGTTCTCGGAATTCTGCTGAAGTTTAAAAATGTTTTGGCACTCTCTCATTGTTCTTGAAATTCTGCTGAAGTTTAAAAATGCTTTGGAACACTCCCATTGTTCTCAGAATTCTGCTGAAGTTCAAAAATGATTTTGAACTCTCCCATTGTTCTTGGAATGCTTTTGTTTGTTAAATAAGTCTGTAGAGCTTTCCCATTGTTCTGGGATTTCTTCTGAAGTTTAAAAATGTTTTGGAATTCTCCCATTGTTCTCAGAATTCTACTCAAGATTAAAAATGCTATGAAACTCTCCCATTGTTCTCAGAATTCTGCTGAAGCTTAAAAATGCTTTGGAACCCTCCCATTGTTCTCGGAATGTTACTGTTCTTTTAAATAAGTCTGTAGAACTTTCCCATTGTTCTCGGAATTCTGCTGAAGTTTAAAAATACTTTGGAACTCTCCCATTGTTCTCGGAATTCTGCTGAAGTTTAAAAATACTTTGGAACACTCCCATTGTTCTCGGATTTCTGCTGAAGTTTAAAAATGCTTTGGAACTCTCCCGTTGTTCTAGGAATGTTATTGTTTTTTAAATAAGTCTATCTAACTTTCCCATTGTCGTCGGAATTCTGCTGAATTTTAAAAATGCTTTGGAACTCTCGCATTGTTCTCGGAATTCTGCTGAAGTTTCAAAATGCTTTGGAACTCTCCCATTGTTCTCGGAATTCTTGTGAAGTATAAGAATGATTTGGAACTCTCCCGTTGTTCTTGGAATATTAGTGTTTTTTTAAATAACTGTAGAACTATCCCATCGTTCTCGGAATTCTGCTGAAGTTTAAAAATGTTTTGGCACTCCCCCATTGTTCTTGGAATTATTCTGAAGATTAAAAATGCTTTGGAGCTCTCCCATTGTTCTCGGAATTCTGCTGAAGTTTAAAAATGCTTTGAAACTCTCCCCTTGTTCTAGGAATGTTATTGTTTTTTAAGTAAGTCTGTAGAACTTTCCTATTGTTCTCGGAATTCTGCTGAAGTTTAAAAGTGTGTTGGAACGCTCCCATTGTTCTCGGAATTCTGCTGAAATTTAAAAATGCTTTGGAACTCCCCAATTGTTCTCGGAATTCTGCTGAAGATTAAAAATGCTTTGGAACTCTCCCATTGTTCCCGGAATTCTGCTGCATAATAAATATGCTTTGGAAGTCTCCCATTGTTCTCGGAATGTTATTGTTTTTTTAAATAAGTTTGTAGTACTTTCCCATTGTTCTCGGAAACATGCTGAAATTTAACAATGCTTTGGAACTCTCCCACTGTTTTCGGAATTCTGCTGAAGTTGAAAAATGCTTTCGAACTCTCCCATTGTTCTCGGAATTCTGCTGAAGTTTAAAAATGCTTTGGAACTCTCCCATTGTTTTCGGATTTCTGCTGAAGTTTAAAAATGCTTTGGAACTCTCCCATTGTTTTCAGAATGTTATTGTTTTTTTAAATTAGTCTGTAAAAATTTCCAATTGTTCTAGGAATACTGCTGAATATAAAAATGCTTTGGAACTTTCCCATTGTTCTCGGAATTCTGCTGAAGTTTAAAAATGCTTTGGATCTCTCCCATTATTCTCGGAATGTTATTGTTTGTTTTAAATAAGTCTGTAGATCTTTCCCATTGTTCTCGGAATTCTGCTGAAGTTTAAAAATGCTTTGGAACTCTCCCATTGTTCTCGAATTTCTGCTGAACTTTAAAAATGCTTTGGAACTCTCCCATTGTTCTCGGAATGTTATTGTTTTTTTAAATTAGTCTGTAAAAATTTCCAATTGTTTTTGGAATTCTTATGAAGTTTAAAAATGCTTTGGAACTCTCCCATTCCTCTCGGAATTCTGCTGAAGTTTAAAAATGCTTTGGAACTCTCCCATTGTTCTCGGAATTCTTCTGAAGTTTAAAAATGTTTTGGCACTTTCTCTTTGTTCTCGAAATTCTGCTGAAGATTAAAAATGCTTTGGAACACTCCCATTGTTCTCGGAATTCTGCTGAAGTTTAAAAATGCTTTTGAACTCTCCCATTGTTCTTGGAATGTTATTGTTTATTTAAATAAGTCTGAAGAACTTTCCCATTGTTCTGGGAATTCTTCTGAAGTTTAAAAATGTTTTGGAATTCTCCCATTGTTCTCGGAATTCTACTGAAGCTTAAAAATGCTATGAAACTCTCGCATTGTTCTCGGAATTCTGCTGAAGTTTAAAAATGCTTTGGAACCCTCCCATTGTTCTCAGAATGTTAATGTTCTTTTAAGTAAGTCTGTAGAACTTTCCCATTGTTCTCGGAATTCTGCTGAAGTTTAAAAATGCTTTGGAACTCTCCCATTGTTCTCGGAATTCTGCTGAAGTTTAAAAATACTTTGGAACTATCCCATTGTTCTCGGAATTCTGCTGAAGATTAAAAATGTTTTGGAACTCTCCCATTGTTCTAGCAAATCTGCTGAAGTTTAAAAATGTTTTCCAACTCTCCCATTGTTCTCGGAATTCTGCTAAAGTTTAGAAATGCTTTGAAAAGTTCCCATTGTTCTCGCAATTCTGCTGTAGTTCAAAAATCCTTTGGAACTCTCCCATTGTTCTCGCAATTCTGCTGTAGTTTAAAAATGCTTTGGAAATCTTCCATTGTCCTTGGAATTCTTCTGAAGTTTTAAAATGCTTTGGAACTCTCCCATTGTTCTCGGATTTCTGCTGAAGTTTAAAAATGCTTTGGAACTCTCTCATTGTTCTCGGAATGTTATTGTTTTTTAAATAAGTCTATCTAACTTTCCCATTGTCCTCGGAATTCTGCTGAATTGTAAAAATGATTTGGAACTCTCGCATTGTTCTCGGAATTCTGCTGAAGTTTAAAAATACTTTTGAAACCCTCTCATTGTTCTTGGAATTGTGCTGAAGTTTAAAAATGCTTTGGAACTCTCCCATTGTTCTCGGAATTCTGATGAAGTTTAAAAATGCTTTGGAACTCTCCCATTGTTCTCGGAATTCTTGTGAAGTATAAGAATGCTTTGGAACTCTCCCATTTTTCTTGGAATATTATTGTTTTTTTAAATAATTCTGTAGAACTTTCCCATCGTTCTCGGAATTCTGCTGAAGTTTAAAAATGCTTTGGCACTCTCCCATTGTTCTCGGAATGTTATTGTTTTTTTAAATTAGTCTGTAGAAATTTCCAATTGTTCTAAGAATTCTGCTGAAGAATAAAAATGCTTTGGAACTTTCCCATTGTTCTCGGAATTCTGCTGAAGTTTAAAAATGCTTTGGATCTCTACCATTATTCTCGGAATGTTATTGTTTGTTTTAAATACGTCTGTAGATCTTTCCCATTGTTCTCGGAATTCTTCTGAAGTTTAAAAATGCTTTGGAACTCTCCCATTGCCCTCGGAATTCTGCTGAAGTTTAAAAATGCTTTGGAACTCTCCCATTTTTCTCAGAATTCTGCTGAAGTTTAAAAATGTTTTGGCACTCTCTCATTGTTCTCGAAATTCTGCTGAAGATTAAAAATGCTTTGAAACACTCCCATTGTTCTCGGAATTCTGCTGAAGTTCAAAAATGCTTTTTAACTCTCCCATTGTTCTTGGAATGTTATTGTTTATTTAAATAAGTCTGTAGAACTTTCCCATTGTTCTCGGAATTCTTCTGAAGTTTAAAAATGTTTTGGAATTCTCCCAATGTTCTCAGAATTCTACTGAAGATTAAAAATGCTATGAAACTCTCCCATTGTTCTCGGAATTCTGCTGAAGTTTAAAAATATTTTCAAACCCTCCCATTGTTCTCGGAATGTTAGTGTTCTTTTAAGTAAGTCTGTAGAACTTTCCCATTGTTCTCGGAATTCTGCTGAAGTTTAAAAATTCTTTGGAACTCTCCCATTGTTCTCGGAATTCTGCTGAAGTTTAAAAATACTTTGGAACTCTCCCATTGTTCTTGGAATTCTGCTGAAGATTAACCATGCTTTGGAACTCTCCCATTGTTCTAGCAAATCTGCTGAAGTTTAAAAATGCTTTGGAACTCTCCCATTGTTCTCGGAATTCTGCTAAAGTTTTGTAATCCTTTGGAAAGTTCCCATTGTTCTCGCAATTCTACTGAAGTTTAAAAATCCTTTGGAACTCTCCCATTGTTCTCGCAATTCTGCTGTAGTTTAAAAATGCTTTGGAAATCTCCCATTGTCCTCGGAATTCTTCTGAAGTTTAAAAATGCTTTGCAACTCTGCCATTGTTCTCAGATTTCTGCTGAAGTTTAAAAATGCTTTGGAACTCTCCCATTGTTCTCAGAATGTTATTGTTTTTTAAATAAGTCTTTCCAACTTTCCCATTGTCCTCGGAATTCTGCTGAAGTTTAAAAATGCTTTGGAACTCTCGCATTGTTCTTGGAATTCTGCTGAAAATTAAAAATACTTTGGAATTCTCTCATTGTTCTCGGAATTGTGCTCAAGTTTAAAAATGCTTTGGAACTCTCCCATTGTTCTCGGAATTCTGCAGAAGATTAGAAATGATTTGGAACTCTCCCATTGTTCTAGCAAATCTGGTGAAGTTTAAAAATGCTTTGGAACTCTCCCATTGTTCTCGGAATGTTATTGTTTTTTAAATAAGTCTATCTAACTCTCCCATTGTTCTCGGAATTCTGCTGGAGTTTAAAAATGTTTTGGAACACTCCCATTGTTCTCGGAATTCTTGTGAAGTATAAGAATGCTTTGGAACTCTCCCATTGTTCTCGGAATTCTGCTGAAGTTTAAAAATGATTTGGAACTCTCCCATTGTTCTCGGAATTCTGCTGAAGTTTAAAAATGCTTTGGAACTCCCCAAATGTTCTCCAAATTCTGCTGAAGATTAAAAATGCTTTGGAACTCTCCCATTGTTCTCGGAATTCTGCTGAAGTTTTCAAATGCTTTGGAACATTCCCATTGTTCTTGGAATTCTGCTGAAGTATAAATATGCTTTGGAAGACTCCCATTGTTCTCGGAATGTTATTGTTATTTTAAATAAGTTTGTAGAACTTTCCCATTGTTCTCGGAAACCTGCTGAAGTTTATCAATGCTTTGGAACTCTCCCATTGCTCTCGGAATTCTGCTGAAGTTCAAAAATGCTTTGGAACTCACCCATTGTTCTCGGAATTCTGCTGAAGTTTAAAAATGCTTTGGAACTCTCCCATTGTTCTCGGATTTCTGCTGAAGTTTAAAAATGCTTTGGAACCCTCCCATTGTTCTCGGAATGTTATTGTTTTTTTAAGTTAGTCTTTAGAACTTTCCAATTGTTCTCTGAATACTGCTGAAGTTTAAAAATGCTTTGGAACTCTCCCATTGTTCTCGGATTTCTGCTGAATTTTAAAAATGCTTTGGAACTCTCCCATTGTTCTCGGAATGTTATTGTTTTTTTTAATTAGTCTGTAGAAATTTCCAATTGTTCTTCGAATTCTGCTGAAATATAAAAATGCTTTGGAACTTTCTCATTGTTCTTGGAATTCTGCTGAAGTTTAAAAATGCTTTGGAACTCTCCCATTGTTCTAGAAATGTTATTGTTTTTAAGAAATTTTGTTGAACTTTCCCATTGTTCTCGGAATTCTTTTGAAGTTTAAAAATGCTTTGGAATGCTACCATTGTTCTTGGAATTCTGCTGAAATTTAAAAATGTTTTGGCACTCTCTCATTCTTCTCTGAATTCTGATGCAGAATAAAAATGTTTGGAGCTCTCCCATTGTTCTGGAATGTTATTGTTTTTTTAAATCAGTCTGTAGAACTTTCCCATTGTTCTCGGAATTCTGTTGAAGTTTAAAAATGCTTTGAAACACTCCCTCTGTTCTCAGATTTCTGCTGAATTTTAAATATGCTTTGGAACTCTCAAATTCTTCTCGGAATGTTATTGTTATTTTAAATAAGTCTGTAGAACTTTCCCATTGTTCGCTGAATTCTGCCTAAGTTTAAAAATGCTTTGGAACTCTTCCATTGTTTTCGGAATTCTGCTGAAGTTTAAAAATGCTTTGGAACTCTCCCATTGTTCTCGGAATTCTGCTGAAGTATAAAAATGCTTTGAAACTCTCCCATTGTTCTCGGAATTCTGCTGAAGTTTAAAAATGCTTTGAAACTCTCCCATTGTTCTTGGAATATTATCGTTTTTTTAAATAATTCTATAGAACTTTCCCATCGCTATCGGAATTCTGCTGAAGTTTAAAAATGCTTTGGCACTCTCCCATTGTTCTCGGAATTCTGCTGAAATTTTAAAATGCTTTGGAACATTCCCATTGTTCTTGGAATTCTGCTGAAGTATAAATATGCTTTGGAAGTCGCCCATTGCTCTCGGAATGTTATTGTTATTTTAAATAAGTTTGTAGAACTTTCCCATTGTTCTCGGAAACCTGCTGGAGTTTAACAATGCTTTGGAACTCTCCCAATGTTTTTGGAATTCTGCTGAAGTTGAAAAATGCTTTCGAACTCTCTCATTGTTCTCGTAATTCTGCTGAAGTTTAAAAATGCTTTGGAACTCTCCCATTGTTCTCGGATTTCTGTTGAAGTTTAAAAATGCTTATGAACCCTCTCATTGTTCTCTGAATGTTATTGTTTTTTTAAATTAGTCTGTAGAAATTTCCAATTGTTCTCGGAATTCTGCTGAAGTTTAAAAATGCTTTGGAACTCTCCCGTTGTTCACGGAATGTTATTGTTTGTTTTAAATAAGACTGTAGATCTTTCCCATTGTTCTCGGAATTCTGCTGAAGTTCAAAAATGCTTTGGAACTCTCCCATTGTTCTCAGAATTCTGCTGAAGTTTAAAAATGCTTTGGCACTCTCCCATTGTTCTCGGAATTCTTCTGAAGATTAAAAATGCTTTGGAGCTCTCCCATTGTTCTCGGAATTCTGCTGAAGTTTAAAAATGCTTTGAAACTCTCCCATTGTTCGAGGAATGTTATTGTTTTTTAAGTAAGTCTGTAGAACTTTCCCATTGTTCTCGGAATTCTGCTGAAGTTCAAAAATGCTTTGGAACTCTCCCATTGTTCTCAGAATTCTGCTGAAGTTTAAAAATGCTTTGGAACTCTCCCATGGTTCTCGGAATTCTGCTGAAGATTAAAAATGCTTTGGAACTCTCCCATTGTTCTCTGAATTCTGCTGAAGTTTTAAAATGCTTTGGAACATTCCCATTGTTCTTGGAATTCTGCTGAAGTACAAATATGCTTTGGAAGTCTCCCATTGTTCTCGGAATGATATTGTTATTTTAAATAAGTTTGTAGAACTTTCCCACTGTTCTCGGAAACCTGCTGAAGTTTAACAATGCTTTGGAACTCTCCCAATATTTTCGGAATTCTGCTGAAGTTGAAAAATGCTTTCGAACTCTCTCATTGTTCTCGGAATTCTGCTGAAGTTTAAAAATGCTTTGGAACTGTCCAATTGTTCTCAGATTTCTGCTGAAGTTTAAAAATGCTTTGGAACTCTCCCATTGTTCTCGGAATGTTATTGTTTTTTTAAATTAGTCTGTAGAAATTTCCAATTGTTCTCGGAATTCTGCTGAGGTATAAAAATGGTTTGGAACTTTCCCATTGTTCTCGCAATTCTGCTGAAGTTTAAAAATGGTTTGGAACTTTCCCATTGTTCTCGCAATTCTGCTGAAGTTTAAAAATGCTTTGGAACTCTCCCATTGTTCTCGGAATGTTATTGTTTATTTAAATAAGTCTGTAGAACTTTCCCATTGTTCTCGGAATTCTGCTGAAGTTTAAAAATGCTTTGAAACTCTCCCATTGTTCTCGGATTTCTGCTGAAGTTTAAAAATGCTTTGGAACTCTCCCATTGTTCTCGGAATGTTATTGTTTTTTTAAGTTAGTCTTTAGAACTTTGAAATTGTTCTCTGAATACTGCTGAAGTTTAAAAATGCTTTGGAACTCTCCCATTGTTCTCGGATTTCTGCTGAATTTTAAAAATGCTTTGGAACTCTCCCATTGTTCTCGGAATGTTATTGTTTTTTTTAATTAGTCTGTAGAAATTTCCAATTGTTCTTCAAATTCTGTTGAAATATAAAAATGCTTTGTAACTTTCTCATTGTTCTTGGAATTCTGCTGAAGTTTAAAAATGCTTTGGAACTCTCCCATTGTTCTAGAAATGTTATTGTTTTTAAGAAATTTTGTTGAACTTTCCCATTGTTCTCGGAATTCTTTTGAAGTTTAAAAATGCTTTGGAATGCTACCATTGTTCTTGGAATTCTGCTGAAATTTAAAAATGTTTTGGCACTCTCTCATTCTTCTCTGAATTCTGATGCAGATTAAAAATGCTTGGGAGCTCTCCCATTGATCTGGAATGTTATTGTTTTTTTAAATCAGTCTGTAGAACTTTCCCATTGTTCTCGGAATTCTGTTGAAGTTTAAAAATGCTTTGAAACACTCCCTCTGTTCTCAGATTTCTGCTGAATTTTAAATATGCTTTGGAACTCTCCCATTCTTCTCGGAATGTTATTGTTATTTTAAATAAGTCTGTAGAACTTTCCCATTGTTCGCTGAATTCTGCCTAAGTTTAAAAATGCTTTGGAACTCTTCCATTGTTTTCGGAATTCTGCTGAAGTTTAAAAATGCTTTGGAACTCTCCCATTGTTCTCGGAATTCTGCTGAAGTATAAAAATGCTTTGAAACTCTCCCATTGTTCTCGGAATGTTATTGTTATTTTAAATAAGTTTGTAGAACTTTCCCATTGTTCTCGGAAACCTGCTGAAGTTTAACAATGCTTTGGAACTCTCCCAATGTTTTCGGAATTCTGCTGATGTTGAAAAATGCTTTCGAACTCTCTCATTGTTCTCGGAATTCTGCTGAAGCTTAAAAATGCTTTGGAACTGTCCCATTGTTCTCAGATTTCTGCTGAAGTTTAAAAATGCTTTGGAACTCTCCCATTGTTCTCGGAATGTTATTGTTTTTTTAAATTAGTCTGTAGAAATTTCCAATTGTTCTCGGAATTCTGCTGAGGTATAATAATGGTTTGGAACTTTCCCATTGTTCTCGCAATTCTGCTGAAGTTTAAAAATGGTTTGGAACTTTCCCATTGTTCTCGGAATTCTGCTGAAGTTTAAAAATGCTTTGGAACTCTCGCGTTGTTCTCGGAATGTTATTGTTTATTTAAATAAGTCTGTAGAACTTTCCCATTGTTCTCGGAATTCTTCTGAAGTTTAAAAATGTTTTGGAATTCTCCCATTGTTCTCGGAATTCTACTGAAGATTAAAAATGCTATGAAACTCTCCCATTGTTCTCGGAATTATGCTGAAGTTTAAAAATGATTTGGAACCCTCCCATTGTTCTCGGAATGTTACTGTTCTTTTAAGTAAGTCTGTAGAACTTTCCCATTGTTCTCGGAATTCTGCTAAAGTTTAAAAATAATTTTGAACTCTCCCATTGTTTTCGGAATTCTGCTGAAGATTAAAAATGCTTTGGAACGCTTCATTGTTCTAGCATATCTGCTGAAGTTTAAAAATGCTTTGGAACTCTCCCATTGTTCTCGGAACTCTGCTAAAGTTTAGAAATGGTTTGGAAAGTTCCCATTGCTCTCGCAATTCTACTGAAGTTTAAAAATCCTTTGGAACTCTCCCATTGTTCTCGCAATTCTGCTGTAGTTTAAAAATGCTTTGGAAAACTCCAATTGTCCTCGGAATTCTTCTGAAGTTTAAAAATGCTTTGGAACTCTCCCATTGTTCTCGGATTTCTGCTAAAGTTTAAAAATGCTTTGGAACTCTCCCATTGTTCTCGTAATGGTATTGCTTTTTAAATAAGTCTATCTAACTTTCCCATTGTCCTCGGAATTCTGCTGAAGTTTAAAAATGCTTTGGAACTCTCCCATTGTTCTCGGAATTCTGCTGGAGTTTAAAAATGCTTTGAAACTCTCCCATTGTTCTCGGAATTCTTGTGAAGTATAAGAATGCTTTGGAACTCTCCCATTGTTCTTGGAATATTATTGCTTTTTTAAATAATTCTGTAGAACTTTCCCATCGTTCTCGGAATTCTGCTGAAGTTTAAAAATGTTCTGGCACTCTCCCATTGTTCTCGGAATTCTTCTGAAGATTAAAAATGCTTTGGAGCTCTCCCATTGTTCTCGGAATTCTGCTGAAGTTTAAAAATGCTTTGAAACTCTCCCATTGTTCTAGGAATTTTATTGTTTTTAAGTAAGTCTGCAGAAATTTCCCATTGTTCTCGGAATTCTGCTGAAGTTTAAAAGTGTTTTGGATCACTCTCATTTTTCTTGGAATTCTGCTGAAGTTTAAATATGCTTTGGAACTCTCCCATTGTTCTCGGAATTCTGCTGAAGTTTTAAAATGCTTTGGAGCATTCCCATTGTTCTTGGAATTCTGCTGAAGTATAAATATGCTTTGGAAGTCGCCCATTGTTCTCGGAATGTTATTGTTATTTTAAATAAGTTTGTAGAACTTTCCCAATGTTCTCGGAAACCTGCTGGAGTTTAACAATGCTTTGGAACTCTCCCAATGTTTTCGGAATTCTGCTGAAGTTGAAAAATGCTTTCGAACTCTCTCATTGTTCTCGTAATTCTGCTGAAGTTTAAAAATGCTTTGGAACTCTCCCGTTGTTCACGGAATGTTATTGTTTGTTTTAAATAAGACTGTAGATCTTTCCCATTGTTCTCGGAATTCTGCTGAAGTTTAAAAATGCTTTGAAACTCTCCCATTGTTCTAGGAATGTTATTGTTTTTAAGTAAGTCTGCAGAAATTTCCCATTGTTCTCGGAATTCTGCTGAAGTTTAAAAGTGTGTTGGATCACTCTCATTTTTCTTGGAATTCTGCTGAAGTTTAAATATGCTTTGGAACTCTCCCATTGTTCTCGGAATTCTGCTGAAGTTTTAAAATGCTTTGGAACATTCCCATTGCTCTTGGAATTCTGCTGAAGTATAAATATGCTTTGGAAGTCGCCCATTGTTCTCGGAATGTTATTGTTATTTAAAATAAGTTTGTAGAACTTTCCCATTGTTCTCGGAAACCTGCTGGAGTTTAACAATGCTTTGGAACTCTCCCATTGTTCTCTGAATGTTATTGTTTTTTTAAATTAGTCTGTAGAAATTTCCAATTGTTCTCGGAATTCTGCTGAAGTTTAAAAATGCTTTGGAACTCTCCCGTTGTTCACGGAATGTTATTGTTTGTTTTAAATAAGATTGTAGATCTTTCCCATTGTTCTCGGAATTCTTCTGAAGTTTAAAAATGCTTTGGAACTCTCCCATTGCTCTCGGAATTCTGCTGAAGTTCAAAAATGCTTTGGAACTCTCCCATTGTTCTCGGAATTCTGCTGAAGTTTAAAAATGCTTTGGAACTCTCCCATTGTTCTCGGATTTCTGCTGAAGTTTAAAAATGCTTTGGAACTCTCCCATTGTTCTTGGAATGTTATTGTTTTTTTAAGTTAGTCTTTAGAACTTTCCAATTGTTCTCTGAATACTGCTTAAGTTTAAAAATGCTTTGGAACTCTCCCATTGTTCTCGGATTTCTGCTGAATTTTAAAAATGCTTTGGAACTCTCCCATTGTTCTCGGAATGTTATTGTTTTTTTTAATTAGTCTGTAGAAATTTCCAATTGTTCTTCGAATTCTGCTGAAGTATAAAAATGCTTTGGAACTTTCCCATTGTTCTCGGAATTCTGCGGAAGTTTAAAAATTCTTTGGAACTCTCCCATTGTTCTAGAAATGTTATTGTTTTTAAGAAATTTTGTTGAACTTTCCCATTGTTCTCGGAATTCTTTTGAAGTTTAAAAATGCTTTGGAATGCTCCCATTGTTCTTGGAATTCTGCTGAAATTTAAAAATGTTTTGGCACTCTCTCATTGTTCTCTGAATTCTGATGCAGATTAAAATTGCTTTGGAGCTCTCCCATTGTTCTGGAATGTTATTGTTTTTTTAAATCAGTCTGTAGAACTTTCCCATTGTACTCGGAATTCTTCTGAAGTTTAAAAATATTTTGGAATTCTCTCATTGTTCTCGGAATTCTGTTGAAGTTTAAAAATGCTTTGAAACACTCCCTCTGTTCTCCGATTTCTGCTGAATTTTAAATATGCTTTGGAACTTTCCCATTCTTCTCGGAATGTTATTGTTATTTTAAATAAGTCTGTAGAACTTTCCCATCGTTATCAGAATTCTGCCTAAGTTTAAAAATGCTTTGGAACTCTCCCATTGTTTTCGGAATTCTGCTGAAGTTTAAAAATGCTTTGGAACTCTCCCATTGTTCTCGGAATTCTGCTGAAGTTTAAAAATGCTTTGAAACTCTCCCATTGTTCTCGGAATTCTGCTGAAGTTTAAAAATGCTTTGAAACTCTCGCATTGTTCTTGGAATGTTATCATTTTTTTAAATAATTCTATAGAACTTTCCCATCGTTATCGGAATTCTGCTGAAGTTTAAAAATGGTTTGGCACTCTCCCATTGTTCTCGGAATTCTGCTGAAGTTTTAAAATGCTTTGGAACATTCCCATTGTTCTTGGAATTCTGCTGAAGTATAAATATGCTTTGGAAGTCGCCCATTGTTCTCGGAATGTTACTGTTATTTTAAATAAGTTTGTAGAACATTCCCATTGTTCTCGGAAACCTGCTGGAGTTTAACAATGCTTTGGAACTCTCCCAATGTTTTCAGAATTCTGCTGAAGTTGAAAAATGCTTTCGAAATCTCTCATTGTTCTCGTAATTCTGCTGAAGTTTAAAAATGCTTTGGAACTCTCCCATTGTTCTCAGATTTCTGCTGAAGTTTAAAAATGCTTTGGAACTCTCCCATTGTTCTCTGAATGTTATTGTTTTTTTAAATTAGTCTGTAGAAATTTCCAATTGTTCTCGGATTTCTGCTGAAGTTTAAAAATGCTTTGGAACTCTCCCGTTGTTCACGGAATGTTATTGTTTGTTTTAAATAAGACTGTAGATCTTTCTCATTGTTCTCGGAATTCTTCTGAAGTTTAAAAATGCTTTGGAACTCTCCCATTGCTCTCGGAATTCTGCTGAAGTTCAAAAATGCTTTGGAACTCTCCCATTGTTCTCCGAATTCTGCTGAAGTTTAAAAATGCTTTGGAACTCTCCCACTGTTCTGGAATGTTATTGTTTTTTTAAATCAGTCTGTACAACTTTCCCATTGTTCTCGGAATTCTGTTGAAGTTTAAAAATGCTTTGAAACACTCCCTCTGTTCTCAGATTTCTGCTGAACTTTAAATATGCTTTGTAACTCTCCCATTCTTCTCGGAATGTTATTGTTATTTTAAATAAGTCTGTAGAACTTTCCCATTGTTCGGGGAATTCTGCCTAAGTTTAAAAATGCTTTGGAACTCTCCCATTGTTTTCGGAATTCTGCTGAAGTTTAAAAATGCGTTGGAACTCTCCCATTGTTCTCGGAATTCTGCTGAAGTTTAAAAATGCTTTGAAACTCTCCCATTGTTCTCGGAATTCTGCTGAAGTTTAAAAATGCTTTAAAACTCTCCCATTGTTCTTGGAATATTATCGTTTTTTTAAATAATTCTATAGAACTTTCCCATCATTATCGGAATTCTGCTGAAGTTTAAAAATGCTTTTGCACTCTCCCATTGTTCTCGGAATTCTTCTGAAGTTTAAAAATGCTTTGAAACTCTCCCATTGTTTGAGGAATGTTATTGTTTTAAGTAAGTCTGTAGAACTTTCCCATTGTTCTCGGAATTCTGCTGAAGTTTAAAAGTGTGTTGGAACACTCACATTGTTCTAGGAATTCTGCTGAAGTTTAAAAATGCTTTGGAACTCTCCCATGGTTCTCGGAATTCCGCTGAAGTTTAAAAATGCTTTGGAACTCTCCCATGGTTCTCGGAATTCTGCTGAAGATTAAAAATGCTTTGGAACTCTCCCATTGTTCTCTGAATTCTGCTGAAGTTTTAAAATGCTTTGGAACATTCCCATTGTTCTTGGAATTCTGCTGAAGTACAAATATGCTTTGGAAGTCTCCCATTGTTCTAGGAATGTAATTGTTATTTTAAATAAGTTTGTAGAACTTTCCCATTGTTCTCGGAAACCTGCTGAAGTTTAACAATGCTTTGGAACTCTCCCAATGTTTTCGGAATTCTGCTGAAGTTGAAAAATGCTTTCGAACTCTCTCATTGTTCTCGTAATTCTGCTGAAGTTTAAAAATGCTTTGGAACTGTCCCATTGTTCTCAGATTTCTGCTGAAGTTTAAAAATGCTTTGGAACTCTCCCATTGTTCTCGGAATGTTATTGTTTTTTTCAATTAGTCTGTAGAAATTTCCAATTGTTCTCGGAATTCTGATGAGGTATAAAAATGGTTTGGAACTTTCCCATTGTTCTCGCAATTCTGCTGAAGTTTAAAAATGCTTTGGAACATTCCCATTGTTCTTGGAATTCTGCTGAAGTATAAATATGCTTTGGAAGTCGCCCATTGTTCTCGGAATGTTACTGTTATTTTAAATAAGTTTGCAGAACTTTCCCATTGTTCTCGGAAACCTGCTGGAGTTTAACAATGCTTTGGAACTCTCCCAATGTTTTCGGAATTCTGCTGAAGTTGAAAAATGCTTTCGAAATCTCTCATTGTTCTCGTAATTCTGCTGAAGTTTAAAAATGCTTTGGAACTCTCCCATTGTTCTCAGATTTCTGCTGAAGTTTAAAAATGCTTTGGAACTCTCCCATTGTTCTCTGAATGTTATTGTTTTTTTAAATTAGTCTGTAGAAATTTCCAATTGTTCTCGGATTTCTGCTGAAGTTTAAAAATGCTTTGGAACTCTCCCGTTGTTCACGGAATGTTATTGTTTGTTTTAAATAAGACTGTAGATCTTTCTCATTGTTCTCGGAATTCTTCTGAAGTTTAAAAATGCTTTGGAACTCTCCCATTGCTCTCGGAATTCTGCTGAAGTTCAAAAATGCTTTGGAACTCTCCCATTGTTCTCCGAATTCTGCTGAAGTTTAAAAATGCTTTGGAACTCTCCCACTGTTCTGGAATGTTATTGTTTTTTTAAATCAGTCTGTACAACTTTCCCATTGTTCTCGGAATTCTGTTGAAGTTTAAAAATGCTTTGAAACACTCCCTCTGTTCTCAGATTTCTGCTGAACTTTAAATATGCTTTGTAACTCTCCCATTCTTCTCGGAATGTTATTGTTATTTTAAATAAGTCTGTAGAACTTTCCCATTGTTCGCGGAATTCTGCCTAAGTTTAAAAATGCTTTGGAACTCTCCCATTGTTTTCGGAATTCTGCTGAAGTTTAAAAATGCGTTGGAACTCTCCCATTGTTCTCGGAATTCTGCTGAAGTTTAAAAATGCTTTGAAACTCTCCCATTGTTCTCGGAATTCTGCTGAAGTTTAAAAATGCTTTAAAACTCTCCCATTGTTCTTGGAATATTATCGTTTTTTTAAATAATTCTATAGAACTTTCCCATCGTTATCGGAATTCTGCTGAAGTTTAAAAATGCTTTTGCACTCTCCCATTGTTCTCGGAATTCTTCTGAAGTTTAAAAATGCTTTGAAACTCTCCCATTGTTTGAGGAATGTTATTGTTTTAAGTAAGTCTGTTGAACTTTCCCATTGTTCTCGGAATTCTGCTGAAGTTTAAAAGTGTGTTGGAACACTCACATTGTTCTAGGAATTCTGCTGAAGTTTAAAAATGCTTTGGAACTCTCCCATGGTTCTCGGAATTCCGCTGAAGTTTAAAAATGCTTTGGAACTCTCCCATGGTTCTCGGAATTCTGCTGAAGATTAAAAATGCTTTGGAACTCTCCCATTGTTCTCTGAATTCTGCTGAAGTTTTAAAATGCTTTGGAACATTCCCATTGTTCTTGGAATTCTGCTGAAGTACAAATATGCTTTGGAAGTCTCCCATTGTTCTAGGAATGTAATTGTTATTTTAAATAAGTTTGTAGAACTTTCCCATTGTTCTCGGAAACCTGCTGAAGTTTAACAATGCTTTGGAACTCTCCCAATGTTTTCGGAATTCTGCTGAAGTTGAAAAATGCTTTCGAACTCTCTCATTGTTCTCGTAATTCTGCTGAAGTTTAAAAATGCTTTGGAACTGTCCCATTGTTCTCAGATTTCTGCTGAAGTTTAAAAATGCTTTGGAACTCTCCCATTGTTCTCGAAATGTTATTGTTTTTTTCAATTAGTCTGTAGAAATTTCCAATTGTTCTCGGAATTCTGATGAGGTATAAAAATGGTTTGGAACTTTCCCATTGTTCTCGCAATTCTGCTGAAGTTTAAAAATGCTTTGGAACTCTCCTATTGTTCTCAGAATGTTATTGTTTGTTTTAAATAAGTCTTTAGATCTTTCCCATTGTTCTCGGAATTCTTCTGAAGTTTAAATATGATTTGGAACTGTCCCATTCTACTCGGAATGTTATTGTTATTTCAAATAAGTCTGTAGAACTTTCTCATTGTTCTCGGAATTCTACGTAAGTTTAGAAATACCTTTGAACTCTCCCATTGTTCTTGGAATGTTAATGCTTTTTTAAATAAGTCTGTAGAACTTTCCCATTGTACTCGGAATTCTTCTGAAGTTTAAAAATATTTTTTAATTCTCCCATTGTTCTCGGAATTCTGCTCAAGTTTAAAAATGCTTTGAAACACTCCCATTGTTCTCAGATTTCTGCTGAAGTTTAAATATAATTTGGAACTCTCCCATTCTTCTTGGAATGTTATTGTTATTTTAAATAAGTCTGTAGAACTTTCTCATTGTTCTCGGAATTCTGCCTAAGTTTAAAAATGCTTTGGAACTCCCCCATTGTTTTCAGAATTCTGCTGAAGTTTAAAAATGCTTTGGAACTCTCCCATTGTTCTCGGAATTCTGCTGAAGTTTAAAAATGATTTGGAACTCTCCCATTGTTCTCAGATTTCTGCTGAAGTTTAAAAATGCTTTGAAACTCTCCCATTGTTCTCGGAATGTTATTGTTTTTTTAAATTAGTCTGTAGAACTTTCCAATTGTTCTCAGTATTCTCCTGAAGCTTAAAAATGCTTTGGATCTCTCCCATCGTTCTCGGAATTCTGCTGAAGTTTAAAAATGCTATGGAACCCTCCCATTGTTCTCGGAATGTTATTGTTTTTTTTAAATAAGTATGTAGTTCTTTCCCATTATACTCGGAATTCTTCTGAAGTTTAAACATGCTTTGGAACTCTCCCATTGCTCTCGGAATTCTGCTGAAATTTAAAAATGCTTTGGAACTTTCCCATTGTTCTCGGAATTCTGCTGAAATTTAAAAATGCTTTGGAACTCTCCCATTCTTCTCGGAATTCTTCTGAAGATTAAAAATGCTTTGGAGCTCTCCCATTGTTCTCGCAATTCTGCTGTAGTTTAGAAATACTTTGGAAGTCTCCCATTGTTCTTGGAATTGTCTTGAAATTTAAAAATTCTTTGGAACTCTCGCATTGTTCTCGGAATTTTGCTGAAGATTAAAAATGCTTTGGAACTCTCCCATTTTTCACGGAACTCTGCTGAAGTTTAAAAATCCTTTGGAACTCTCCCATTGTTCTCGGAATTCTGCTGAAGTTTAAAAATGCTTTGGAACTCTCCCATTGTTCTCGCAATTCTGCTGAAGTTTAAAAATGCTTTGGAACTCTCCCATTGTTCTCGGAATGTTATTGTTTCTTTAAATTAATCTGTAGAACTTTCCAATTGTTCTCGGTATTCTCCTGAAGATTAAAAATGCTTTGGATCTCTCCCATCATTCTCGGAATTCTGCTGAAGTTTAAAAATTCTATGGAACTCTCCCATTGTTCTCGGAATGTTATTGTTTTTTTTAAATAAGTATGTAGTTCTTTCCCATTATATTCGGAATTCTTCTGAAATTTAAAAATGCTTTGGAACTCCCCCATTCCTCTCGGAATTCTGCTTAAGTTTAAAAATGCTTTGGAACTTTCCCATTGTTCTCTGAATTCTGCTGAATTTTAAAAATGCTTTGGAACTCTCCCATTGTTCTCGGAATTCTGCTGAAGATTAAAAATGCTTTGGAACTTTCCCATTGTTCTCGGAATTCTGTTAAAGTTTAAAAATGCTTTGGAACACTCCCATTGTTCTCGGAATTCTGCTAAAGTTTAGAAATCCTTTGGAACGTTCCCATTGTTCTCGCATTTCTGCTGAAGTTTAAAAATGCTTTGGAACTCTCCCATTTTTCTCGCATTTCTGCTGTAGTTTAGAAATACTTTGGAGCTCTCCCATTGTTCTCGGTATGTTATTGTATTTTTAAATAAGTCTGCAGTACTTTCTCATTGTTCTCGGAATTCTACTGAAGTTTGAAAATGTTTTTTTACTCTCCCATTGTTCTCAGCATTCTGCTGCAGTTTAAAAAAGCTTTGGAACTCTCCCATTGTTCTTGGAATTCTGCTGAAGTTTAAAAATGCTTTGGAACTCTCTCATTGTTCTCGCAATTCTGCTGAAGTTTAAAAATGCTTTGGAACTTTCCCATTGTTCTCGGAATTCTGCTGAAGTTTAAAAATGCTTTGGAACTCTCCCATTGTTCTCGAAATTCTGCTGAAGATTAAAAATGCTGTGGAACTCTCCCATTGTTCTCGGAATTCTGCTAAAGTTTAAAAATGCTTTGGAACTCTCCCATTGTTCTCGGAATTCTGCTAAAGTTTAGAAATGCTTAGGAACGTTCCCATTGTTCTCGCAATTCAGCTGAAATTTAAAAATGCTTTGGAACTCTCCCATTGTTCTCGCAATTCTGCTGTAGTTTAGAAATACTTTGGAACTCTCCCATTTTTCTTGGAATTGTCTTGAAATTTAAAAATGCTTTGGAACTCTCCCATTGTTCTCGGAATTCTGCTGAAGATTAAAAATGCTTTGGAACTCTCCCATTTTTCACGGAACTCTGCTGAAGTTTAAAAATCCTTTGGAACTCTCCCATTGTTCTCGGAATTCTGCTGAAGTTTAAAAATGCTTTGGAACTCTCCCATTGTTCTCGCAATTCTGCTGAAGTTTAAAAATGCTTTGGAACTCTCCCATTGTTCTCGGAATGTTATTGTTTCTTTAAATTAATCTGCAGAACTTTCCAATTGTTCTCGGTATTCTCCTGAAGCTTAAAAATGCTTTGGATCTCTCCCATCATTCTCGGAATTCTGCTGAAGTTTAAAAATTCTATGGAACTCTCCCATTGTTCTCGGAATGTTATTGTTTTTTTTAAATAAGTATGTAGTTCTTTCCCATTATACTCGGAATTCTTCCGAAGTTTAAACATGCTTTGGAACTCCCCCATTCCTCTCGGAATTCTGCTGAAGTTTAAAAATGCTTTGGAACTTTCCCATTGTTCTCTGAATTCTGCTGAAGTTTAAAAATGCTTTGGAACTCTCCCATTGTTCTCGGAATTCTGCTGAAGATTAAAAATGCTTTGGAACTTTCCCATTGTTCTCGGATTTCTGTTAAAGTTTAAAAATGCTTTGGAACACTCCCATTGTTCTCGGAATTCTGCTAAAGTTTAGAAATGCTTTGGAACCTTCCCATTGTTTTCGCATTTCTGCTGAAGTTTAAAAATGCTTTGGAACTCTCCCATTGTTCTCGCATTTCTGTTGTAGTTTAGAAATACTTTGGAGCTCTCCCATTGTTCTCGGTATGTTATTGTATTTTTAAATAAGTCTGCAGTACTTTCTCATTGTTCTCGGAATTCTACTGAAGTTTGAAAATGTTTTTTTACTCTCCCATTGTTCTCAGCATTCTGCTGCAGTTTAAAAATGCTTTGGAACTCTCCCATTGTTCTTGGAATTCTGCTGAAGTTTAAAAATGCTTTGGAACTCTCTCATTGTTCTCGCAATTCTGCTGAAGTTTAAAAATGCTTTGGAACTCTCCCATTTTTCTACGAATTCTGCTGCAGTTTAAAAATGCTTTGGAAATCTCCCATTGTTCTCAGAATTCTTCTGAAGTTTAAGAATGCTTTGGAACTCTTCCATTGTTCTTGGAATATTATTTTTTTTTAAAATAAGTCTGTAGAACTTTCCCATTGCTCTTGAAATTCTGCTGAAGTTTAAAAATGTTTTGGTACTCTCCCATTGTTCTCGGAATTCTTCTGAAGATTAAAAATGCTTTGGAGCTCTCCCATTGTTCTCAGAATTCTGCAGAAGATTAAAAATGCTTTGATACCCTCCATTGTTCTAGAAATGTTATTGTTTTTTAAGAAAGTTTGTAGAACTTTCCCATTGTACTCGGAATTCTGCTGAAGTTTAAAAATGCTTTTGAATGCTCCCATTGTTCTTGGAATTCTGCTGAAGTTTAAAAATGCTTTGGAACTGTCCCATTGTTCTCAGATTTCTGCTGAAGTTT
This sequence comes from Phyllobates terribilis, assembly GCF_046119375.1. Lineage (NCBI taxonomy): Eukaryota > Metazoa > Chordata > Amphibia > Anura > Dendrobatidae > Phyllobates > Phyllobates terribilis. The sequence continues at coordinate 118,229,030 of NW_027362762.1, read as the reverse complement.
AAAAATGCTTTGGAACTCTCCCATTGTTCTCGAAATGTTATTGTTTTTTTCAATTAGTCTGTAGAAATTTCCAATTGTTCTCGGAATTCTGATGAGGTATAAAAATGGTTTGGAACTTTCCCATTGTTCTCGCAATTCTGCTGAAGTTTAAAAATGCTTTGGAACTCTCCTATTGTTCTCAGAATGTTATTGTTTGTTTTAAATAAGTCTTTAGATCTTTCCCATTGTTCTCGGAATTCTTCTGAAGTTTAAATATGATTTGGAACTGTCCCATTCTACTCGGAATATTATTGTTATTTCAAATAAGTCTGTAGAACTTTCTCATTGTTCTCGGAATTCTACGTAAGTTTAGAAATACCTTTGAACTCTCCCATTGTTCTTGGAATGTTAATGCTTTTTTAAATAAGTCTGTAGAACTTTCCCATTGTACTCGGAATTCTTCTGAAGTTTAAAAATATTTTTTAATTCTCCCATTGTTCTCGGAATTCTGCTCAAGTTTAAAAATGCTTTGAAACACTCCCATTGTTCTCAGATTTCTGCTGAAGTTTAAATATAATTTGGAACTCTCCCATTCTTCTTGGAATGTTATTGTTATTTTAAATAAGTCTGTAGAACTTTCTCATTGTTCTCGGAATTCTGCCTAAGTTTAAAAATGCTTTGGAACTCCCCCATTGTTTTCAGAATTCTGCTGAAGTTTAAAAATGCTTTGGAACTCTCCCATTGTTCTCGGAATTCTGCTGAAGTTTAAAAATGATTTGGAACTCTCCCATTGTTCTCAGATTTCTGCTGAAGTTTAAAAATGCTTTGAAACTCTCCCATTGTTCTCGGAATGTTATTGTTTTTTTAAATTAGTCTGTAGAACTTTCCAATTGTTCTCAGTATTCTCCTGAAGCTTAAAAATGCTTTGGATCTCTCCCATCGTTCTCGGAATTCTGCTGAAGTTTAAAAATGCTATGGAACCCTCCCATTGTTCTCGGAATGTTATTGTTTTTTTTAAATAAGTATGTAGTTCTTTCCCATTATACTCGGAATTCTTCTGAAGTTTAAACATGCTTTGGAACTCTCCCATTGCTCTCGGAATTCTGCTGAAATTTAAAAATGCTTTGGAACTTTCCCATTGTTCTCGGAATTCTGCTGAAATTTAAAAATGCTTTGGAACTCTCCCATTCTTCTCGGAATTCTTCTGAAGATTAAAAATGCTTTGGAGCTCTCCCATTGTTCTCGCAATTCTGCTGTAGTTTAGAAATACTTTGGAAGTCTCCCATTGTTCTTGGAATTGTCTTGAAATTTAAAAATTCTTTGGAACTCTCGCATTGTTCTCGGAATTTTGCTGAAGATTAAAAATGCTTTGGAACTCTCCCATTTTTCACGGAACTCTGCTGAAGTTTAAAAATCCTTTGGAACTCTCCCATTGTTCTCGGAATTCTGCTGAAGTTTAAAAATGCTTTGGAACTCTCCCATTGTTCTCGCAATTCTGCTGAAGTTTAAAAATGCTTTGGAACTCTCCCATTGTTCTCGGAATGTTATTGTTTCTTTAAATTAATCTGTAGAACTTTCCAATTGTTCTCGGTATTCTCCTGAAGATTAAAAATGCTTTGGATCTCTCCCATCATTCTCGGAATTCTGCTGAAGTTTAAAAATTCTATGGAACTCTCCCATTGTTCTCGGAATGTTATTGTTTTTTTTAAATAAGTATGTAGTTCTTTCCCATTATATTCGGAATTCTTCTGAAATTTAAAAATGCTTTGGAACTCCCCCATTCCTCTCGGAATTCTGCTGAAGTTTAAAAATGCTTTGGAACTTTCCCATTGTTCTCTGAATTCTGCTGAAGTTTAAAAATGCTTTGGAACTCTCCCATTGTTCTCGGAATTCTGCTGAAGATTAAAAATGCTTTGGAACTTTCCCATTGTTCTCGGAATTCTGTTAAAGTTTAAAAATGCTTTGGAACACTCCCATTGTTCTCGGAATTCTGCTAAAGTTTAGAAATCCTTTGGAACGTTCCCATTGTTCTCGCATTTCTGCTGAAGTTTAAAAATGCTTTGGAACTCTCCCATTTTTCTCGCATTTCTGCTGTAGTTTAGAAATACTTTGGAGCTCTCCCATTGTTCTCGGTATGTTATTGTATTTTTAAATAAGTCTGCAGTACTTTCTCATTGTTCTCGGAATTCTACTGAAGTTTGAAAATGTTTTTTTACTCTCCCATTGTTCTCAGCATTCTGCTGCAGTTTAAAAAAGCTTTGGAACTCTCCCATTGTTCTTGGAATTCTGCTGAAGTTTAAAAATGCTTTGGAACTCTCTCATTGTTCTCGCAATTCTGCTGAAGTTTAAAAATGCTTTGGAACTTTCCCATTGTTCTCGGAATTCTGCTGAAGTTTAAAAATGCTTTGGAACTCTCCCATTGTTCTCGAAATTCTGCTGAAGATTAAAAATGCTGTGGAACTCTCCCATTGTTCTCGGAATTCTGCTAAAGTTTAAAAATGCTTTGGAACTCTCCCATTGTTCTCGGAATTCTGCTAAAGTTTAGAAATGCTTAGGAACGTTCCCATTGTTCTCGCAATTCAGCTGAAATTTAAAAATGCTTTGGAACTCTCCCATTGTTCTCGCAATTCTGCTGTAGTTTAGAAATACTTTGGAACTCTCCCATTTTTCTTGGAATTGTCTTGAAATTTAAAAATGCTTTGGAACTCTCCCATTGTTCTCGGAATTCTGCTGAAGATTAAAAATGCTTTGGAACTCTCCCATTTTTCACGGAACTCTGCTGAAGTTTAAAAATCCTTTGGAACTCTCCCATTGTTCTCGGAATTCTGCTGAAGTTTAAAAATGCTTTGGAACTCTCCCATTGTTCTCGCAATTCTGCTGAAGTTTAAAAATGCTTTGGAACTCTCCCATTGTTCTCGGAATGTTATTGTTTCTTTAAATTAATCTGTAGAACTTTCCAATTGTTCTCGGTATTCTCCTGAAGCTTAAAAATGCTTTGGATCTCTCCCATCATTCTCGGAATTCTGCTGAAGTTTTAAAATTCTATGGAACTCTCCCATTGTTCTCGGAATGTTATTGTTTTTTTTAAATAAGTATGTAGTTCTTTCCCATTATACTCGGAATTCTTCCGAAGTTTAAACATGCTTTGGAACTCCCCCATTCCTCTCGGAATTCTGCTGAAGTTTAAAAATGCTTTGGAACTTTCCCATTGTTCTCTGAATTCTGCTGAAGTTTAAAAATGCTTTGGAACTCTCCCATTGTTCTCGGAATTCTGCTGAAGATTAAAAATGCTTTGGAACTTTCCCATTGTTCTCGGAATTCTGTTAAAGTTTAAAAATGCTTTGGAACACTCCCATTGTTCTCGGAATTCTGCTAAAGTTTAGAAATGCTTTGGAACCTTCCCATTGTTCTCGCATTTCTGCTGAAGTTTAAAAATGCTTTGGAACTCTCCCATTGTTCTCGCATTTCTGTTGTAGTTTAGAAATACTTTGGAGCTCTCCCATTGTTCTCGGTATGTTATTGTATTTTTAAATAAGTCTGCAGTACTTTCTCATTGTTCTCGGAATTCTACTGAAGTTTGAAAATGTTTTTTTACTCTCCCATTGTTCTCAGCATTCTGCTGCAGTTTAAAAATGCTTTGGAACTCTCCCATTGTTCTTGGAATTCTGCTGAAGTTTAAAAATGCTTTGGAACTCTCTCATTGTTCTCGCAATTCTGCTGAAGTTTAAAAATGCTTTGGAACTCTCCCATTTTTCTACGAATTCTGCTGCAGTTTAAAAATGCTTTGGAAATCTCCCATTGTTCTCAGAATTCTTCTGAAGTTTAAGAATGCTTTGGAACTCTTCCATTGTTCTTGGAATATTATTTTTTTTTAAAATAAGTCTGTAGAACTTTCCCATTGCTCTTGAAATTCTGCTGAAGTTTAAAAATGTTTTGGTACTCTCCCATTGTTCTCGGAATTCTTCTGAAGATTAAAAATGCTTTGGAGCTCTCCCATTGTTCTCAGAATTCTGCAGAAGATTAAAAATGCTTTGATACCCTCCATTGTTCTAGAAATGTTATTGTTTTTTAAGAAAGTTTGTAGAACTTTCCCATTGTACTCGGAATTCTGCTGAAGTTTAAAAATGCTTTTGAATGCTCCCATTGTTCTTGGAATTCTGCTGAAGTTTAAAAATGCTTTGGAACTCTCCAATTGTTCTTGCAATTCTGCTGAAGTTTAAAAATACTTTGGAGCTCTCCCATTGTTCTCCGTATGTTATTGTATTTTTAAATAAGTCTGCAGAACTTTCCCATTGTTCTCGGAATTCTATTGAAGTTTAAAAATGTTTTTTTATTCTCCCATTGTTCTCAGCATTCTGCTGCAGTTTAAAAATGCTTTGGAACTCTCCCATTGTTCTTGGAATTCTGCTGAAGTTTAAAAATGCTTTGGAACTCTCTCATTGTTCTCGCAATTCTGCTGAAGTTTAAAAATGCTTTGGAGCTCTCCCATTTTTCTAAGAATTCTGCTGTAGTTTAAAAATGCTTTGGAACTCTCCCATTGTTCTCAGAATTCTTCTGAAGTTGAAGAATGCTTTGGAACTCTTCCATTGTTCTTGGAATATTATTTTTTTTTAAATAAGTCTGTAGAACTCTCCCATTGTTCTCGGAATTCTACTGAAGTTTAAAAATGTTTTGGTATTCTCCCATTTTCTCGGGATTCTGCTGAAGTTTTAAAATGCTTTGGAACTTTCCCATTGTTCTCGAGTTTCTGCTGAAGTTTAAAAATGCTTTGGAACTCTCCCATTGTTCCCGGCAATCTGCTGAAGCTTAAAAATGCTTTGGAACACTCCCATTCTTCTCGGAATTCTCGTGAAGTTTATATTTGCTTTGTAACTTTCCCATTGTTCTCGGAATGATATTGTTATTTTAAATAAGTCTGTAGAACTTTACAATTGTTCTCGGAATTCTACTGAAGTTTAAAAATGTTTTGGTATTCTCCCATTCTTCTCAGCATTCTGCTGCAGTTTAAAAATGCTTTGGAACTCTTTCATTGTTCTCGCAATTCTGATGAAGTTTAAAAATGCTTTGGAACTCTCCCATTGTTCTTGGTATAATATTAGTTTTTTAAATAAGTCTGTAGAACTTTACCATCGTTCTCGTAATACTGCTGAAGTTTAAAAATGTTTTGGTACTCTCCCATTGTTCTCAGAATTCTTCTGAAGATTAAAAATGCTTTGGAGCTCTCCCATTGTTCTCGGAATTCTGCTGAAGTTTAAATATGCTTTGTAACTTTCCCATTGTTCTCGGAATGTTATTGTAATTTTAAATAAGTCTGTAGAACTTTCCCATTGTTCTTGGAATTCTGCTGAAGTTTAAAAATGTTTTGGCACTCTCTCATTGTTCTCTGAATTCTGCTGCAGATTAAAAATGCTTTGGAACTCTCCCATTGTTCTCGGAATTCAGCTGAAGTTTAAAAATGCTTTTGAACTTTCCCATTGTTCTTGCAATGTTATTGTTTTTTTAAATAAGTCTGTAGAACTTTCCCATTGTTCACGTAATTTTTCTGAAGTTTAAAAATATTTTGAAATTCTCCCATTGTTCTCGGAATTCTACTGAAGATTAAAAATGCTATGGAACTCTCCCATGTTCTCGGAATTCTGCTGAAGTTTAAAAATGCTTTGGAACACTTCCATTGTTCTCAGAATGTTAATGTTTTTTTAAGTAAGTCTGTAGAACTTTCCCGTTGTTCTCGGAATTCTGCTGAAGTTTAAAAATGCTTTGGAACTCTCCCATTGTTATTGGAATTTCATCTTTTTAAATAAGTCTATAGAACTTTCCTATTGTTCTTGGAATTCTTCTGAAGTTTTAAAATGCTTTGGAATTCTCACATTGTTCTTGGAATTCTGCTGAAGTTTAAAAATGCTTTGGAACTCTCCCATTGTTCTCGGAATTCTGCTGAAGAACAAAAATACTTTGGAACTCTCCCATTGTTCTCGGAATTCTGCTGAAGTTTAAAAATGCTTTGGAACTCTCCCATTGTACTCAGAATTCTGCTGAAGTTTAAAAATGCTTTGGAACTCTCCCACTGTTCTCGCAATTCTGCTGAAGTTTTAAAATGTTTTGGAACTCTCCCATTGTTCTTGGAATTCTGCTGAAGTGTAAAATTGCTTTGGAACTCTCCCATTGTTCTCGGAATTCTTCTGAAGTTTAAAAATGCTTTGGAACTCTCCGATTGTACTCGGAATTCTGCTGAAGTTTAAAAATGCTTTGGAACTCTCCAATTGTTCTCGGAATTCTGCTGAATTTTAAAAATGCTTTGAGATTCTCCCATTGTTCTTGGAATTCTGCTAAAGATTAAAATTGTTTTGGAACTCTCCCATTGTTCTAAGAATTCTGCTGAAGTTTACAAAATTTTTGGTACTATCCCATTGTTCTCGGAATTCTGCAGAAGATTAAAAATGTTTTGGAAATCTCTCAATGCTCTCGGAATTCTGCTGAAGTTTAAAAATGCTTTGGAACTCTCCCAATTTTCTCGGAATTTTGCTGAAATTTCAAAATGCTTTGAAACCCTCCCATCATTCTCGGAATTCTGCTGAAGTTTAAAAATGCTTTGGAACTCTCCCATTCTTCTCGGAATGTTATTGTTTTTTTAAATTAGTCTGTAGAACTTTCCAATTGTTCTCGGTATTCAGCTGACGTTTAAAAATGCTTTGGAACTCTCCCATTGTTCTCAGAATTCTGCTGAAGTTTAAAAATGCTTTGGAACTCCCCAATTGTTCTCGGAATTCTGCTGAAGATTAAAAATGCTTTGGAACTCTCCCATTATTCTCGGAATTCTGCTGAAGTTTAAAAATGCTTTGGAACACTCCCATTGTTCTCGGAATTCTGCTGAAGTTTAAATATGCTTTTGAACTCTCCCATTGTTCTCAGAATGCTATTGTTATTTTAAATAAGTCTGCAGAACTTTCCCATTGTTCTCGGAATTCAGCTGATGTTTAAAAATGCTTTGGAATTCTCCCATTGTTTTTGGAATTCTGCTGAAGTTTAAGTATGCTATAGAACTCTCCCATTGTTCTCGTAATGTTATTGTTTTTTTAAATAAGTCTGTAGATTTTTCCCATTATTCTCGGAATTCTTCTGAAGTTTAAATGCGCTTTGGAACTCGCCAATTGCTCTCGGAAATCTGCTGAAGTTTAAAAATGTTTGGAACTCTCCCATTGTTCTCGGAATTCTGCTGAAGTTTAAAAATGCTTTGGAACTCTCCCATTGTTCTCAGAATTCTGCTGAAGATTAAAATGCTTTGGAACTCTCCCATTGTTCTCAGAATTCTGCTGTAGTTTAAAAATGCTTTGGAAATCTGCCATTGTTCTCGGAATTCTGCTAAAGATTAAAAATGCTTTGGAACTCTCCCATTGTTCACGGAACTCTGCTGAAGTTTAAAAATCCTTTGGAACTCTCCCATTGTTCTCGGAATTCTGCTGAAGTTTAAAAATACTTTGGAACTCTCCCATTGTTCTCGCAATTCTGCTGAAGTGTAAAAATGCTTTGGAACTCTCCCATTGTTCTCGGTATGTTATTGTATTTTTAAATAAGTCTGCAGAACTTTCCCATTCTTCTCGGAATTCTACTGAAGCTTAAAAATGTTTTGGTATTCTCCCATTGTTCTCAGCATTCTGCTGCAGTTTAAAAATGCTTTGGAACTCTCCCATTGTTCTTGGAATTCTGCTGACGTTTAAAAATGCTTTGGAACTCTCTCATTGTTCTCGCAATTCTGTTGAAGTTTAAAAATGCTTTGGAACTCTCCCATTGTTATTGGAATTTCATCTTTTTAAATAAGTCTATAGAACTTTCCTATTGTTCTTGGAATTCTTCTGAAGTTTTAAAATGCTTTGGAATTCTCACATTGTTCTTGGAATTCTGCTGAAGTTTAAAAATGCTTTGGAACTCTCCCATTGTTCTCGGAATTCTGCTGAAGAGTAAAAATACTTTGGTACTCTCCCATTGTTCTCGGAATTCTGCTGAAGTGTAAAAATGCTTTGGAACTCTCCGATAGTACTCGGAATTCTGCTGAAGTTTAAAAATGCTTTGGAACTCTCCCATTGTTCTCGGAATTCTGCTGAAGTTTAAAAATGCTTTGAAACTCTCCCATTGTTCTTGGAAGTCTGCTGAAGATTGAAATTGTTTTGGAACTCTCCCATTGATCTAGGAATTCTGCTGAAGTTTAAAAAATTTTTGGTACTATCCCATTGTTCTCGGAATTCTGCAGAAGATTAAAAATGTTTTGGAAATCTCTGAATGCTCTCGGAATTCTGCTGAAGTTTAAAAATGCTTTGGAACTCTCCCAATTTTCTCGGAATTCTGCTGAAATTTCAAAATGCTTTGAAACTCTCCTATTGTTCTCTGAATTCAGCTGAAATTTACAAATGCTATGGAACTCTCCCATTGTTCTCGGAATTCTGCTGAAGATTAAAAATGCTTTGGAACCCTCCCTTCGTTCTCGGAATTCTGCTGAAGTTTAAAAATGCTTTGGAACTTTCCCATTCTTCTCGGAATGTTATTGTTTTTTTAAATTAGTCTGTAGAACTTTCCAATTGTTCTCGGAATTCAGCTGACGTTTAAAAATGCTTTGGAACTCTCCCATTGTTCTCGGAATTCTGCTGAAGATTAAAAATGCTTTGGAACTCTCCCATTGTTCTCGGAATTCTGCTGAAGTTTAAAAATGCTTTGGAACACTCCCATTGTTCTCGGAATTCTGCTGAAGTTTAAATATGCTTTTGAACTCTCCCATTGTTCTCAGAATGTTATTGTTATTTTAAATAAGTCTGCAGAACTTTCCCATTGTTCTCGGAAATCAGCTGATGTTTAAAAATGCTTTGGAATTCTCCCATTGTTTTTGGAATTCTGCTGAAGCTTAAGAATGCTATGGAACTCTCCCATTGTTCTCGTAATGTTATTGTTTTTTTAAATAAGTCTGTAGATCTTTCCCATTAGTCTCGGAATTCTTCTGAAGTTTAAAAGCGCTTTGGAACTCGCCCATTGCTCTCGGAAATCTGCTGAAGTTTAAAAATGTTTGGAACTCTCCCATTGTTCTCGGAATTCTGCTGAAGTTTAAAAATGCTTTGGAACTCTCCCATTGTTCTCAGAATTCTGCTGAAGATTAAAATGCTTTGGAACTGTCCCATTGTTCTCGGAATTCTGCTGTAGTTTAAAAATGCTTTGGAACTCTCCCATTGTTCTCGGAATTCTGCTAAAGATTAAAAATGCTTTGGAACCCTCCCATTGTTCACGGAACTCTGCTGAAGTTTAAAAATCCTTTGGAACTCTCCCATTGTTCTCGGAATTCTGCTGAAGTTTAAAAATGCTTTGGAACTCTCCCATTGTTCTCGCAATTCTGCTGAAGTGTAAAAATGTTTTGGAACTCTCCCATTGTTCTCGGTATGTTATTGTATTTTTAAATAAGTTTGCAGAACTTTCCCATTCTTCTCGGAATTCTACTGAAGTTTAAAAATGTTTTGGTATTCTCCCATTGTTCTCAGCATTCTGCTGCAGTTTAAAAATGCTTTGGAACTCTCCCATTGTTCTTGGAATTCTGCTGACGTTTAAAAATGCTTTGGAACTCTCTCATTGTTCTCGCAATTCTGCTGAAGTTTAACCCCTTAATAACATCTGACGTACTAATACGCGTCTGTGCCCTGGGACTTAAGAGCCAGACCCGTATTAGTACGTCATGGCGATCGTGCGCGCACACAGGCTGTGCCGGCGCGATCGCCGCCGGATGTCAGCTGATTGTCACAGCTGACACCCGGTACTATGTTCAGGGAGCGGTCCTGCACCGCTCCCAGCACATTAACCCCCGCGATGCTGCGATCGAAGTCGATCGCGGCATTACGGGGGCAAGGGGAGGTGATCGGCGATACTCACCTCCTCTTCCGGCTTCCAGCGCAGTCTGCAAAGGCTTCCCGTGTGTTGCCATGACGACCCGATGTCGTCATGACAACATCCGGGTCACCAGAGAGCAGGAAGATTGCTTGGGCACGCGCAGTGCATCTCCAAGCAATCTTCACACTGTGTACTTCTGACAGCCTTCATGGCATAGGGATGGTGCTTCATTCCTGTGCCATGCAGGCGATCAGAAAAAAAAAAGTGAAAGTCCCAGAGTGTGACAAAGTAATAACGTGTATAAACTGTGTGTAAGTGGAAAAAAAAAAAATGTGCAAAAATATTATAAAAAAATAAAAAAAATAATACACCAAATATAAAAATATAATGTACCCATCAATAAATATTATTATAAAAAAAAAAAAAAACAATAAAAGTACACATATTTGGTATCGCCGCGTCCGGAACAACCTGACCTATAAAACTGTCCCACTAGTTAACCCCTTCAGTGAACACGGTAAAAAAAAAAAAAAAAAACGAAGCAAAAAACAATGCTTTATCACCATACCACCAAACAAAAAGTGGAATAACACGCGATCAAAAAGACGCATATAAATAAAAATAATACCGCTGAAAACGTCATCTCGTCCCGCAAAAAACAAGCTGCCATACAGCTCTATCAGCTGAAAAATAAAAAAGTTATAGCTCTCAGAATAAAGCGATGCTAAAAAATATTTTTTTCTATAAAATAGCTTTTATTGTGTATAAGCGCCAAAACATAGAAAAATGATACAAATGTGGTACCGCTGTAAATGTACTGACCCAAAGAATAAAGCTACCTCATCAATTTTACCACACGCGGAACAGAATAAAAAAAAATAAAAAAAACAATTCCTGAATTGTTGGTTTTTGTTTATTCTGCCTCCCAAAAATCGGAATAGAAAGCGATCAAAAAATGTCACGTGCCTGAAAATGGCACCAATAACAACGTCAAGTCATCCCGCAAAAAACGAGCCGTCACATGACTGTCTGCCAAAATCTGGAAAAATTATAGCTCTCAAAATATGGCGATGCAAAAACTAGATTTTAGAAAAAATGCGTCTTTTAGTGTGTGACAGCTGTCAGTCATGAAAACCCCATATGATTCTGGCATTGCTGTAATCACACCGACCCGAAGAATAAAGTCGTCTAATCACTTATACCGCACAAGGAACGGGGTCAAAAATAAACTCTTGGGTTAGGATTGGGCTAGGGTTAGGGCTGGGTTTGGGGCTAGGGTTGTGCTGGGGCTAGGGTTGTGCTGGGGTTAGGGTTGTGCTGGGGCTAGGGTTGTGCTAGGGCTAGGGTTGTGCTAGGGTTAGGGCTGGGGTTGGGATTTTTTTCAAAAGTAAGAAAAAAAGATGACGATATGGCGACTAGTGTTGAGAGCAAGTGCTCGCTACTTGAGTTTGCATCGGGTGCTCTGGTATGCATTGAGTATCGTGGGTATTTGAGTGACATGCTCGAGTCTCTGCCCCATATGCTTCGCGGCCAAAAAACTTTACGGGGATTGCCTGCCATGCACGAGCGATCCCCGCATGTTTTTTTTGGGGTGTCTAATAACCGTGAAACATGCAGAGCAGGGACTCGAGCATGTCACTCGAGCACACGCTGTACATGGTGCATACCTGAATACCCGATGCAAACTCAAGTAGCGAGCACTTGCGCTCAAGAATAATGACAAGTTATTCAATATGATGACCTAATGTAAACAAATTCTGTGCCGTACCTCTGGGTTCAAAATGTTCACTATACACCTTAATAAAATACTTGAGGGGTATAGTTTCCAAAATGGGGACACTTGTGGGGGAGCTCCACTGTTTAGGCACATCACGGGCTCTCCAAACGCGACATGGTGTCCGCTAACAAATTGAATGGAAAATCGGCTCAAATTGTTAGCGGATGCCATGTTGCATTTAGAGAGTCCCTGTGTGCCCAAACATTGGAGCTCCCCCACAAGTGACCCCATTTTGGAAACTAGACCCCCCAAGGCACCTATCTAGATGCATAGTGAGCACTTGGAACCCCCAGGTGCTTCACAAATCGATTCGTAAAAATGAAAAAGTGAAAAAAAAACACTTTTTCATTTTTATGAATCAATTTGTGAAGCACCTGGGGTTCCAAGTGCTCACTATGAATCTAAATAGGTGCCTTGGGGGGTCTAGTTTCCAAAATGGGGTCACTTGTGGGGGAGCTCCAATGTTTGGGCACACAGGGGCTCTCCAAATGCAACATGATATCCGCTAACAAATTGTCGGCTCAATTTGTTAGCGGATATCATGTTGCATTTGGAGAGTCCCTGTGTGCCCAAACATTAGAGTTCCCCCACAAGTGACCCCATTTTGGAAACTAGACCCCCAAGGCACCTATCTAGATGCATAGTGAGCACTTGGAACCCCAGGTGTTTCACAAATTGATTCATAAAAATGAAAAAGTGTTTTTTTTTTCATTTTTACGAATCAATTTGTGAAGCACCTGGGGGTTCCAAGTGCTCACTATGCATCTAGAAAGGTGCCTTGGGGGGTCTAGTTTCCAAAATGGGGTCACTTGTGGGGGAGCTCCAAAGTTTGGGCACAGAGGGGCTCTCCAAACGCAATGTGGTGTCCGCTAACAATTTGAGACGATTTTCCATTCAATTTGTTAGCGGATACCATGTTGCATTTAGAGAGTCCCTGTGTGCCCAAACATTGGAGCTCCCCCACAAGTGACCCCATTTTGGAAACTAGACCCCCAAAGGCACCTATCTAGATGCATAGTGAGCACTTGGAACCCCAGGTGTTTCACAAATTGATTCATAAAAATGAAAAAGTGTTTTTTTTTTCACTTTTTCATTTTTACGAATCAATTTGTGAAGCACCTGGGGGTTCTAAGTGCTCACTATGCATCTAGAAAGGTGCCTTGGGGGGTCTAGTTTCCAAAATGGGGTCACTTGTGGGGGAGCTCCAAAGTTTGGGCACAGAGGGGCTCTCCAAACGCAATGTGGTGTCCGCTAACAATTTGAGCCGATTTTCCATTCAATTTGTTAGCGGATACCATGTTGCATTTAGAGAGTCCCTGTGTGCCCAAACATTGGAGCTCCCCCACAAGTGACCTCATTTTGGAAACTAGACCCCACAAAGCACCTATCTAGATGCATAGTGAGCACTTGGAACCCCTAGGTGCTTCACAAATTGATTCGTAAAAATGAAAAAGTGTTTTATTTTTCACTTTTTCATTTTTACGAATCAATTTGTGAAGCACCTGGGGGTTCCAAGTGCTCACTATGCCTCTAGAAAGGTGCCTAGGGGGGTCTAGTTTCCAAAATGGGGTCACTTGTGGGGTAGCTCCAAAGTTTGGGCACAGAAGGGCTCTCCAAACGCAATGTGGTGTCCGCTAACAATTTGAGCCGATTTTCCATTCAATTTGTTAGCGGATACCATGTTGTATTTAGAGAGTCCCTGTGTGTCCAAACATTGGAGCTCCCCCACAAGTGACCCCATTTTGGAAACTAGACCCCACAGGGCACCTATTTAGATGCATAGTGAGCACTTGGAACCCCTAGGTGCTTCACAAATTGATTCGTAAAAATGAAAAAGTGTTTTTTTTTTCACTTTTTCATTTTTACGAATCAATTTGTGAAGCACCTGGGGGTTCCAAGAGCTCACTATGCATCTATAAAGGTGCCTTGGGGGGTCTAGTTTCCAAAATGGGGTCACTTGTGGGGGAGCTCCAAAGTTTGGGCACACATGGGCTCTCCAAAACACAACATGGTGTCCGCTAATTATTCAAGCAAATTTTACAATCAAAAAGTCAAATGGCGCTCCTTCCCTTCCGAGCCCTGCTGTGCGCCCAAACAGTGTTTTTTCCCCAAATATTGGGTATCAGCGTGCCCAGGGGAAATTGCACAACAAATTTTGGGGTCCATTTTTTCTTGTTACCCCTGTGAAAATAAAAAAAATTGGGTCTAAAGTAACATATTTGTGAAAAAAGTTAAATGTTCATTTTTTTCTTCCACATTCAAAAAATTCCTGTGAAGCACCTGAAGGGTTAATAAAGTTCTTGAATGTGGTTTTGAGCACCTTGAGGGGTGCAGTTTTTAGAATGGTGTCACTTTTGGGTATTTTCTGTCAAAAAGACCTCTCCAAGTGACTTCAAATGTGATGTGGTCCCTAAAAAAATGGTTTTGTAAATTTTGTTGGAAAAATGAGAAATCACTGGTCAAATTTTAACCCTTATAGCTCCCTAACAAAAAAAAAATTTTGTTCCAAAATTGTGCTGATGTAAAGTAGACATGTGGGAAATGTTATTTATTAACTCTTTTGTGTGACATAATGCTCTGATTTCAGGGCTTAAAAATTCAAATTTTGAAAATTGCAAAATTTTCAAAATTTTCGCCAAATTTCCATTTTTTCACAAATAAACGCAAGTGATATCGAAGAAATTTTTCCACAATCATAAAGTACAATATGTCATGAAAAAACATTCTCAGAATCAGGAGGATCCGTTGAAGAGTTCCAGAGTAATTACCTCATAAAGTGACAGTGGTCAGAATTGTAAAAATTGGCCCGGTCATTAAGGTGCAAACCAACCGCGGGGCTTAAGGGGTTAAAAATGCTTTGGAACTCTCCCATTGTTATTGGAATTTCATTTTTTTTAAATAAGTCTATAGAACTTTCCTATTGTTCTTGGAATTTTTCTGAAGTTTTAAAATGCTTTGGAATTCTCCCATTGTTCTTGGAATTCTGCTGAAGAGTAAAAATACTTTGGTACTCTCCCATTGTTCTCGGAATTCTGCTGAAGTTTAAAATGCTTTGGAACTCTCCCATTGTACTCAGAATTCTGCTGAAGTTTAAAAATGCTTTGGAACTCTCCCTTTGTTCTCGGAATTCTGCTGAAGTTTAAAAATGTTTTGGACCTCTCCCATTGTTCTTGGAATTCTGCTGAAGTGTAAAATTGCTTTGGAACTCTCCCATTGTTCTTGGAATTCTTCTGAAGTTTAAAAATGCTTTGGAACTCTCCGATTGTACTCGGAATTCTGCTGAAGTTTAAAAATGCTTTGGAACTCTCCCATTGTTCTCGGAATTCTGCTGAAGTTTAAAAATGCTTTGAAACTCTCCCATTGTTCTTGGAATTCTGCAGAAGATTAAAAATGTTTTGGAAATCTCTCAATGCTCTCGGAATTCTGCTGAAGTTTAAAAATGCTTTGGAACTCTCCCAATGTTCTCGGAATTCTGCTGAAATTTCAAAATGCTTTGGAACTCTGCTATTGTTCTCGAAATTCAGCTGAAATTTAAAAATGCTATGGAACTCTCCCATTGTTCTCGGAATTCTGCTGAAGATTAAAAATGCTTTGGAAACCTCCCATCGTTCTCGGAATTCTGCTTAAGTTTAAAAATGCTTTGGAACTCTCCCATTGTTTTCAGAACATTATTGGTTTTTAAGTAAGTCTGTAGAACTTTCCCATTGTTCTCGGAATTCTGCTGTAGATTAAAAATATTTTGGAACTCTCCCATTGTTCTCGCAATTCTGCTGAAGTTTAAAAATGCTTTGGAACTCTCCCATTGTTGTTGGAATTTCATTTTTTTAAATAAGTCTATAGAACTTTCAAATTGTTCTTGGAATTCTTCTGAAGTTTAAAAATGCTTTGGAACTCTCCCATTGTTCTCGGAATTCTGCTGAAGAGTAAAAATACTTTGGAACTCTCCCATTGTTCTCGGAATTCTGCTGAAGTTTAAAAATACTTTGGAACTCTCCCATTGTTCTCGGAATTCTGCTAAAGAGTAAAAATACTTTGGAACTCTCCCATTCTTCTCGGAATTCTGCTGAAGTTTAAAAATGCTTTGGAACTCTCCCATTGTTCTCGGAATTCTGCTGAAGTTTAAAAATGTTTTGGAACTCTCCCATTGTTCTTGGAATTCTGTTGAAGTGTAAAATTGCATTCGAACTCGCCCATTGTTCTTGGAATTCTTCTGAAGTTTAAAAATGCTTTGGAACTCTCCGATTGTACTTGGAATTCTGCTGAAGTTTAAAACTGCTTTGGAACTCTCCCATTGTTCTCGGAATTCTGCTGAAGTTTAAAAATGCTTTGAAACTCTCCCATTGTTCTTGGAATTCTGCTGAAGATCAAAATTGTTTTGGAACTCTCTCATTGTTCTAGGAATTCTGCTGAAGTTTAAAAAATTTTTGGTACTATCCCATTGTTCTCGGAATTCTGCAGAAGATTAAAAATGTTTTGGAAATCTCCCAATGTTCTCGGAATTCTGCTGAAATTTCAAAATGCTTGGGAACTCTCCTATTGTTCTCGGAATTCAGCTGAAATTTAAAAATGCTATGGAACTCTCCCATTGTTCTCGGAATTCTGCTAAAGATTAAAAATGCTTTGGAACCCTCCCATCGTTGTCAGAATTCTGCTTAAGTTTAAGAATACTTTGGAACTCTCCCATTGTTTTCGGAACGATGTTGGTTTTTAAGTAAATCTGTAGAACTTTCCCATTGTTCTCGCAATTCTGCTGTAGATTAAAAATATTTTGGAACTCTCCCATTGTTCTCGCAATTCTGCTGAAGTTTAAAAATACTTTGGAACTCTCCCATTGTTCTAGGAATGTTATTGTTTTTTTAAATTAGTCTGTAGAACTTTCCAATTGTTCTCGGAATTCTGCTGAAGTTTAAAAATGCTTTGGAACTCTCCCATTGTTCTCGGAATTCTGCTGAAGGTTAATAATGCGTTGGAACTCCCCAATTGTTCTCGGAATTCTGCTGAAGATTAAAAATGCTTTGCAACTCTCCCATTGTTCTCGGAATTCTGCTGAAGTTTAAAAATGTTTTGGAACACTCCCATTGTTCTCGGAATTCTGCTGAAGTTTAAATATGCTTTTGAACTCTCCCATTGTTCTCAGAATGTTATTGTTATTTTAAATAAGCCTGTAGAACTTTCCCATTGTTCTCGGAATTCTGATGATGTTGAAAAATGCTTTGGAGCTCTCCCATTGTTTTGGTCATTCTGCTGAAGTTTAAGAATGCTATGGAACTCTCTCACTGTTCTCGTAATGTTATTGTTTTTTTAAATAAGTCTGCAGATCTTTCCCATTATTCTTGGAATTCTTCTGAAGTTTAAAAGTGCTTTGGAACTCTCCCATTGCTCTCGGAATTCTGCTGAAGTTTAAAAATGCTTTTGAACTCTCCCATTGTTCTCGGAATTCTGCTGAAGTTTAAAAATGCTTTGGAACTCTCCCATTGTTCTCAGAATTCTTCTGAAGATTAAAAATGCTTTGGAACTCTCCCATTGTTCTCGGAATTCTGCTGAAACAGACTTGATAAACGAGGAGGAGGTGTCGCATTGTATGTTAGAAAAGCGTATATCTGCACAGAGATTGAAGCTTCAGAGACTGGGAGTTCTGTGGAAACTGTTTGGGTAAGAATACAAGGAGAGAACAACGGAAAGGACACCATTGTAGGCATTTACTACAGGCCACCTGGGCAAGCTGAAGATATGGATGAACTCTTTATGTATCAAATGACCAAGTTCTCCAAAAAATATGACGTAGTGGTCATGGGAGATTTCAACTATCCAGACATTTGTTGGGAATCTCTCTCAAGTAAAACTAACAGGTCAAGCAAATTCTTATCCTCTCTTGCTGACAACTTTATCTTCCAAAAGGTAGGGGAGAAAACAAGGGGATCTGCTACTTTGGATCTAATCCTTATAAACAGGGAGGAAATGGTTGAGGAGGTAAAGGTGGCTGGGATGCTAGGAGGCAGCGATCATGCTATTATAGAATTTTGGATAAGTAGAGGAGGAAGACATGTGAAGACTCAAACTTCAAGGTTAGATTTTAGAAAGGCAGATTTTAAGAGACTCAGAAAGAGAATAGGAGGGATCCAATGGCTGGATGTCCTTAAGGACAAAAATGTCCAGGAAGGATGGGAAATTTTTAAAAATGAGATTCTCAAAGCACAATCGTTAACAATCCCGAAAAGTAGGAAGAATGGGAAGCATTTAAGGAAACCAGGATGGATGAACACAGAACTTAAACACATGCTAAAAAGAAAGAAAGAAATATTTATTAAATGGAAAGAGGGAGGCATATCTAAAGAAGATTATAATGCAGTCTGCAGATCCTGCAGGGCACGTATCAGGTTAGCTAAAGCTGACAATGAATTAAGGCTTGCAAGAGATGTCAAAAGCAATAAAAAAGGATTTTGGGCGTATGTCAAAAGTAAAAGAAAAGTCAAAGATGCTATAGGATTTTTACAGGATGAAAATGGAGAAATAGTAAGAGAGGATGTTGAGAAGGCCGAACTTTTTAATTCCTATTTTGCATCTGTTTTCTCTCAGAAAGAAAATGTAACATCAACTGATCTTCACTGTCCTTTTAAAGGAATAGAGGAATCCAAGTTATCTGCAAACAGAAAGATTGTGAGGGAATATTTAGCTAGCATAAATGAGTTCAAGTCTCCAGGACCAGATGAATTACACCCCAGAGTACTGAAGGCGATCATAGAAGAAATTTTAGAACCACTCTCCATAATCTTTGAAAATTCTTGGAGAACAGGAGAAGTCCCAGAAGACTGGAGAAGAGCAAATGTTGTTCCTATCTTCAAAAAGGGGAAGAAGGTGAACCCAGGGAACTATAGGCCAGTGAGTCTGACTTCTATACCAGGAAAGATCTTTGAACAAATTATTAAACAACATGTATGTAAGTACATGGATAAGAATGAAGTGATTAACCAGAGTCAGCATGGGTTTGTAACTAACAAGTCATGTCAGACTAACTTAATTTCCTTCTATGACAGAATCACTGACTGGGTGGATCAGGGAAATGCTGTAGATATAGTATATCTTGACTTCAGCAAAGCATTTGACAAAGTATCTCACACCATCCTTATTGAAAAAATGACCAAGTATGCAATGGACCAGGCAACTGTTAGGTGGATTCATAACTGGCTTAGTGATCGGACTCAAAGGGTGGTTGTAAATGGCTTCACATCCAGCTGGATGAATGTCTCAAGTGGGGTACCACAGGGCTCCGTCCTGGGACCTGTATTGTTCAACATCTTTATCAATGATTTAGATGAAGGAATTGAGGGTAAACTGATTAAATTTGCTGATGACACAAAGCTAGGAGGGATAGCTAATACTAGAGAAGAGAGAGAGAGGATTCAAAAAGACCTAAATAAACTGGAGCAGTGGGCAGCAACCAACAGAATGGTTTTTAACAGGGAAAAATGCAAAGTACTACATCTGGGCAATAAAAATGAAAAAGGCATATACAGAATGGAAGGAATAGAGCTAAGCAACAGTACATGTGAAAAAGACTTAGGTATACTAATAGATCATAGACTGAACATGAGTCAACAGTGTGATGCAGCAGCAAAAAAGGCAAATACAATTCTGGGATGTATTAACAGAAGCATACAGTCTAGATCACGTGAAGTCATTATCGGTCTTTACTCCTGTTTGGTCAGACCTCATCTGGAATACTGTGTACAGTTTTGGGCACCACATTTTAAAAAAGACATAGACAAACTGGAGCAAGTTCAGAGAAGAGCGACCAGAATGGTGACTGGTCTGCAAACCATGTCCTATGAGGAACGGTTGCAGGATTTGGGAATGTTTAGCTTGCAAAAAAGAAGACTGAGAGGAGACTTAATAGCTGTCTACAAATATGTCAAGGGCTGTCACATTGTAGAAGGATCATCTTTATTCTCATTTGCACAAGGAAAGACTAGAAGCAATGGGATGAAACTAAATGGGAGGAGACACAGATTAGATATTAGAAAAAACTTTTTGACAGTTAGGGTGATTAATGAGTGGAACAGGCTGCCACGAGAGGTGGTGAGTAGTGTTGAGCCACCCCCGTAGTGTTCGGGTTCGGTTCGGTTCGTCGAACACCGGGATGTTCGAGGAACTGTTCGTCGAACTGTTCGTCGAACACCTTAGAACACCGTCGAACACCGTTAAAACCAATGGCAGGCAAACAAAAACACATAGGAACACATAGAAAACACCTTCAAAGGTGTCCAAAAGCTGACAAACTGCTCAGAAGACGCTTTCTTTAAAAAAGCCGGCAATTCAGCAGCGGCATACACCGGTACCCGACAATTTAGACATGAAGGAATAGAGCATCACACATAGATTAGATAGATAGAAACATGTCAGTCACATATATATGAAGCACAGTGACAGTGTTGCTTACTGTACTTGTCATTTAGTTTAAAGGATTTATTAAAAAATATAATAGTGTTTTCGTGCACCGTCTCTTTAAAAAAGCCGGCCGGCAATTCAGCAGCGGTACCCGACAATTTATAACAGACAGAATAGAGCTTCACACATAGATTAGATAGATAGAAACATGTCAGTCACATATATATGAAGTACTGTGACAGTGTTGCTTACTGTACTTGTCATTTACTGCAAAGAATTTATTTAAAAAAATAATAGTGTTTTCATGCACCGTCTCTTTAAAAAAGCCGGCTGGCAATTCAGCATCTGTACCCGACAATTTAGAATAGAAGGAATAGAGAATCACACATAGATTAGATAGATAGAAACATTTCAGCCACATACATACGAAGTACAGTGACAGTGTTGCTTACTGTACTTGTCATTTAGTGTAAAGGATTTATTAAAAAATATAATAGTGTTTTCGTGCACCGTCTCTTTAAAAAAGCCGGCCGGCAATTCAGCAGCGGTACCCGACAATTTATAACAGACAGAATAGAGCTTCACACATAGATTAGATAGATAGAAATATGTCAGTCACATATATATGAAGTACTGTGACAGTGTTGCTTACTGTACTTGTCATTTACTGCAAAGGATTTATTAAAAAAAATAAGTGTTTTCATGCACCGTCTCTTTAAAAAAGCCGGCCGGCAATTCAGCATCTGTACCCGACAATTTATAACAGACAGAATAGAGCTTCACACATAGATTAGATAGATAGAAACATGTCAGTCACATATATAATAAGTACAGTGACAGTGTTGGTTACTGTACTTGTCATTTAGTATTAAAATAAAGGATTTATTATTAAAAAAAATTGGCGTGGGGTTCCCCGTAATTTTAGTCTCTAGCGGAGGTTAAGCAGACAGCTGGGGCAGATGTTTGAAGCCTGGGAAGGGGGTAATACCCACGGAGCTTCCCAGGCTACTAATATCAGCCCCCAGCTGAATACCTAGCCTTTACTAGCTATTAAAATGGAGGACCCCCCAAAAAAAATGACGTGGGGTCCCCCC
Organism: Phyllobates terribilis; assembly: GCF_046119375.1. NCBI lineage: Eukaryota > Metazoa > Chordata > Amphibia > Anura > Dendrobatidae > Phyllobates > Phyllobates terribilis. The sequence continues at coordinate 118,207,937 of NW_027362762.1, read as the reverse complement.
TAATTTAATAGATAGCAAAGGCTAGGCAGACAGCTGGGGCTGATATTAATAGCCCAGGAAGGGAGCCATGAATATTGGCCCCCTCCCAGGCTAGAAACACCAGCCCTCAGCCGCCCCAGAAATGGCACATCCATAGGATGCGCCAATTCTGGCACTTAGCCTCGCTCTTCCACGCTGCCCTGGTGCGGTGGCAGGGGGTAATAGGGTTGGGGTTGATGTCAGCTTATAATGCCAGCTGACATCAAGCCCAGGTTAGTAATGGAGAGGCGTCTATAAGACACCCCCATTACTAACCCCATAGTCAAAGTTAAAAAAAAAACACAAACACCCAGAATAAAGTCCTTTAATTGAAATAAAGACACAATTCTTTATTGTTCTAAATTAAACCATACTTACCATCACGCCCATTCCAGCTGAAGCCAACGATCTCCTGCAATAAAAGAAAAATAATAAAGCAACCTCATCCTTACCTTTCCATGGTTCCCAGGACAGCTCCAGCTCTGCTACATCGAGATGACAGGCTGGACCGCAGCAGAACGCTGCCATCCAGCTTGCCATGCCGCACACACTGAGAAGTGCAGGCATGCTTGCGCTCCTCAGTGTCTGACTGTGACGGCATCCAGATGAGCCGACAATGAACTCGGCTCACCTCATGTACGTCACTGACAGCGTGGGAAAATTCTCCTGCACTCAGCGCTTCAGCGTGAGAATTTTCCCACGCTGTCAGTGACGTGCATGAGGTGAGCCGAGTTCATTGGACATGACCTCGGCTCATCTGGATGCCGTCACAGCCAGACACTGAGTAGCGCAAGCAAGCCTGCGCTTCTCAGTGTCTGCGGGATGACAGGCTGGATGGCAGCGTTCTGCTGCGGTCCAGCCTGTCATCTCGATGTAGCAGAGCTGAAGCTGTCGTGGGAGCCATGGAAAGGTAAGGATGATGTTGCTTTATTATTTTACTTTTATTGCAGGAGATCATTGGCTTCAGCTGGAATGGGCGTGGCGGTAAGTATGGTTTAATTTAGAACAATAAAGAATTGTGTGTTTATTTCAATTAAAGGACTTTTTTCTGGGTGTTTGTGTTTTTTTTAAATACTTTACTAGAAATTCATGGTGGTCATTTCTAATATTGGCGTGACCCCATGAATTTCGGGCTTAGGGCCAGCTGATAATGCCAAGCTGGCCTTAACCCCTTTATTACCCAGTGAGCCACCGCACCAGGGCCCTGGATGAGTTGGGTACAGCGCCAGAAGATGGCGCTTCTATGAACGCGCCATTTTCCGGGGCGGCTGCGGACTGCAATTTGCAGCGGGTGGGGCCCAGAAAGCTTGGGCCTCCCTGCGCTGCAGATTCCAGCCCCCAGCTGCCTAGTTGTACCTGGCTGGACACAAAAATAGGGCGAAGCTCCACGTATTTTTTTTTTAAATTCATGAAATTCATGGAATAATTAAGAAAAAAAGGGCTTCCCTATATTGTTGTGTCCGGCTAGGTACAAATAGGCAGCTGGTGGTTGGGAGCAGCCCGTTCCTGCCTGCTGTACCTGACTGGACACAAATATAGGGCGAAGCCCCACATCAATTTTTTTTTCTAAATAGCGCCAGACATGCAGGACACGCTTTTGGTGCACGAACAGTTATCGAACATAACCTCGAACAGCCGAATTTTTTGCAAATCGTTCGGGTTCGTCGAACAACTCGAACACCGCCCAAAACAGCTCGAATTTGAGATTGGCGAACAGTTCTAGTCGAACACCGCTCATCTCTAGTGGTGAGTTCCCCTTCAATGGACGTCTTCAAACAGAGGCTGGACAGACATCTGTCTGAGATGATTTAGTGAATCCTGCTTTGAGCAGGAGGTTTGACCAGATGACCCAGGAGGTCCCTCCCACCTCTACCATTCTATGATTCTAAGTTTAAAAATGCTTTGGACCTCTCCCATTGTTCTCGGAATTCTGCTGAAGATTAAAAATGCTTTGGAACTCTACCAATGTTCACGGAACTCTGCTGAAGTTTAAAAATCCTTTGGAACTCTCCCATTGTTTTCGGAATTCTGTTGAAGTTTAAAAATGCTTTGGAACTCTCCCATTGTTCTCGCAATTCTGCTGAAGTTTAAAAATGCTTTGGAACACTCCCATTGTTCTCGGAATTCTGCTGAAGTTTAAATATGCTTTTGAACTCTCCCATTGTTCTCAGAATGTTATTGTTATTTTAAATAAGTCTGTAGAATTTTCCATTGTTCTCGGAATTCTGATGATGTTTAAAAATGCTTTGGAACTCTCCCATTGTTTTTGGAATTCTGCTGAAGTTTAAGAATGCTATGGAACTCTCTCATTGTTCGCGTAATGTTATTGTTTTTTTAAATAAGTCTGTAGATCTTTCCCATTATTCTCGGAATTCTTCTGAAGTTTAAAAGTGCTTTGGAACTCTCCCATTGCTCTCGGAATTCTGCTGAATTTAAAAATGCTTTTGAACTCTCCCATTGTTCTCGGAATTCTGCTGAACTTTAAAAATGCTTTGGAACTCTCACATTGTTCTCAGAATTCTGCTGAAGATTAAAAATGCTTTGGAACTCTCCCATTGTTCTCGGAATTCTGCTGAAGTTTAAAAATGCTTTGGAACTCTCCCATTGTTCTCGGAATTCTGCTGAAAATTAAAAATGCTTTGGAACTCTCCCATTGTTCACGGAACTCTTCTGAAGTTTAAAAATCCTTTGGAACTCTCCCATTGTTCTCGGAATTCTGCTGAAAATTAAAAATGCTTTGGAACTTTTCCATTGTTCACGGAACTCTGCTGAAGTTTAAACATCCTTTGGAACTCTCCCATTGTTCTCAGCATTCTGCTGCAGTTTAGAAATGCTTTGGAACTCTCCCATTGTTCTTGGAATTCTGCTGAAGTTTAAAAATGCTTTGGAACTCTCTCATTGTTCTCGCAATTCTGCTGAAGTTTAAAAATGCTTTGGAACTCTCCCTTTGTTCTTGGTATATTATTATTAAGTTAAATAAGTCTGTAGAAATTTCGCCACGTTCTCGGAATTCTGCTGAAGTGTAAAAATGTTTTGGTACTCTCCCATTGTTCTCGGAATTCTTCTGAAGATTAAAAATGCTTTGGATCTCTCCAATTGCTCTCGGAATTCTGCTGAAGGTTAAGTATGCTTTGTAACTTTCCCATTGTTCTCGGAATGTTATTGTTATTTTAAATAAGTCTGTAGAACTTTCCCATTGTTCTCAGAATTCTATTGAAGTTTAAAAATGTTTTGGCACTCTCTCATTGTTCCCTGAATTCTGCTGCAGATTAAAAATGTTTTGGAACTCTCCCATTCTTCTCGGAATTCTGCTGAAGTTTAAAAATGCTTTGGAACTCTCCCATTGTTCTTGGAATGTTATTGTTTTTTTAAATAAGTCTGTAGAACTTTCCCATTGTTCACGGAATTCTTCTGAAGTTTAAAAATATTTTGGAATTCTCCCATTGTTCTCGGAATTCTGCTGAAGTTTAAAAATGCTTTGGAACTCTTCCATTGTTCTCGGAATGTTAATGTTTTTTTAAATAAGTCTGTAGAACTTTCCCATTGTTCACGGAATTCTTCTGAAGTTTAAAAATATTTTGGAATTCTCCCATTGTTCTCGGAATTCTGCTGAAGTTTAAAAATGCTTTGGAACTCTCCCATTGTTATTGGAATTTCATTTTTTTAAATAAGTCTATAGAACTTTCCTATTGTTCTTGGAATTCTTCTGAAGTTTAAAAATGCTTTGGAACTCTCCCATTGTTCTCGGAATTCTGCTGAAGAGTAAAAATACTTTGGAACTCTCCCATTGTTCTCGGAATTCTGCTGAAGTTTAAAAATACTTTGGAAATCTCCCATTGTTCTCGGAATTCTGCTAAAGAGTAAAAATACTTTGGAACTCTCCCATTCTTCTCGGAATTCTGCTGAAGTTTAAAAATGCTTTGGAACTCTCCCATTGTACTCAGAACTCTGCTGAAGTTTAAAAATGCTTTGGAACTCTCCCATTGTTCTCGGAATTCTGCTGAAGTTTAAAAATGTTTTGGAACTCTCCCATTGTTCTTGGAATTCTGCTGACGTGTAAAATTGCATTCAAACTCGCCCATTGTTCTTGGAATTCTTCTGAAGTTTAAAAATGCTTTGGAACTCTCCGATTGTACTTGGAATTCTGCTGAAGTTTAAAACTGCTTTGGAACTCTCCCATTGTTCTCGGAATTCTGCTGAAGTTTAAAAATGCTTTGAAACTCTCCCATTGTTCTTGGAATTCTGCTGAAGATCAAAATTGTTTTGGAACTCTCTCATTGTTCTAGGAATTCTGCTGAAGTTTAAAAAATTTTTGGTACTATCCCATTGTTCTCGGAATTCTGCAGAAGATTAAAAATGTTTTGGAAATCTCCCAATGCTCTCGGAATTCTGCTGAAGTTTAAAAATGCTTTGGAACTCTCCCAATGTTCTCGGAATTCTGCTGAAATTTCAAAATGCTTTGGAACTCTCCTATTGTTCTCGGAATTCAGCTGAAATTTAAAAATGCTATGGAACTCTCCCATTGTTCTCGGAATTCTGCTAAAGATTAAAAATGCTTTGGAACCCTCCCATCGTTCTCGGAATTCTGCTTAAGTTTAAGAATACTTTGGAACTCTCCCATTGTTTTCGGAACGATGTTGGTTTTTAAGTAAATCTGTAGAACTTTCCCATTGTTCTCGGAATTCTGCTGTAGATTAAAAATATTTTGGAACTCTCCCATTGTTCTCGCAATTCTGCTGAAGTTTAAAAATACTTTGGAACTCTCCCATTGTTCTAGGAATGTTATTGTTTTTTTAAATTAGTCTGTAGAACTTTCCAATTGTTCTCGGAATTCTGCTGAAGTTTAAAAATGCTTTGGAACTCTCCCATTGTTCTCGGAATGTTAATGTTTTTTTAAATAAGTCTGTAGAACTTTCCCATTGTTCACGGAATTCTTCTGAAGTTTAAAAATATTTTGGAATTCTCCCATTGTTCTCGGAATTCTGCTGAAGTTTAAAAATGCTTTGGAACTCTCCCATTGTTGTTGGAATTTCATTTTTTTAAATAAGTCTATAGAACTTTCAAATTGTTCTTGGAATTCTTCTGAAGTTTAAAAATGCTTTGGAACTCTCCCATTGTTCTCGGAATTCTGCTGAAGAGTAAAAATACTTTGGAACTCTCCCATTGTTCTCGGAATTCTGCTGAAGTTTAAAAATACTTTGGAACTCTCCCATTGTTCTCGGAATTCTGCTAAAGAGTAAAAATACTTTGGAACTCTCCCATTCTTCTCGGAATTCTGCTGAAGTTTAAAAATGCTTTGGAACTCTCCCATTGTTCTCGGAATTCTGCTGAAGTTTAAAAATGTTTTGGAACTCTCCCATTGTTCTTGGAATTCTGTTGAAGTGTAAAATTGCATTCGAACTCGCCCATTGTTCTTGGAATTCTTCTGAAGTTTAAAAATGCTTTGGAACTCTCCGATTGTACTTGGAATTCTGCTGAAGTTTAAAACTGCTTTGGAACTCTCCCATTGTTCTCGGAATTCTGCTGAAGTTTAAAAATGCTTTGAAACTCTCCCATTGTTCTTGGAATTCTGCTGAAGATCAAAATTGTTTTGGAACTCTCTCATTGTTCTAGGAATTCTGCTGAAGTTTAAAAAATTTTTGGTACTATCCCATTGTTCTCGGAATTCTGCAGAAGATTAAAAATGTTTTGGAAATCTCCCAATGTTCTCGGAATTCTGCTGAAATTTCAAAATGCTTGGGAACTCTCCTATTGTTCTCGGAATTCAGCTGAAATTTAAAAATGCTATGGAACTCTCCCATTGTTCTCGGAATTCTGCTAAAGATTAAAAATGCTTTGGAACCCTCCCATCGTTGTCAGAATTCTGCTTAAGTTTAAGAATACTTTGGAACTCTCCCATTGTTTTCGGAACGATGTTGGTTTTTAAGTAAATCTGTAGAACTTTCCCATTGTTCTCGCAATTCTGCTGTAGATTAAAAATATTTTGGAACTCTCCCATTGTTCTCGCAATTCTGCTGAAGTTTAAAAATACTTTGGAACTCTCCCATTGTTCTAGGAATGTTATTGTTTTTTTAAATTAGTCTGTAGAACTTTCCAATTGTTCTCGGAATTCTGCTGAAGTTTAAAAATGCTTTGGAACTCTCCCATTGTTCTCGGAATTCTGCTGAAGGTTAATAATGCGTTGGAACTCCCCAATTGTTCTCGGAATTCTGCTGAAGATTAAAAATGCTTTGCAACTCTCCCATTGTTCTCGGAATTCTGCTGAAGTTTAAAAATGTTTTGGAACACTCCCATTGTTCTCGGAATTCTGCTGAAGTTTAAATATGCTTTTGAACTCTCCCATTGTTCTCAGAATGTTATTGTTATTTTAAATAAGCCTGTAGAACTTTCCCATTGTTCTCGGAATTCTGATGATGTTGAAAAATGCTTTGGAGCTCTCCCATTGTTTTGGTCATTCTGCTGAAGTTTAAGAATGCTATGGAACTCTCTCACTGTTCTCGTAATGTTATTGTTTTTTTAAATAAGTCTGCAGATCTTTCCCATTATTCTTGGAATTCTTCTGAAGTTTAAAAGTGCTTTGGAACTCTCCCATTGCTCTCGGAATTCTGCTGAAGTTTAAAAATGCTTTTGAACTCTCCCATTGTTCTCGGAATTCTGCTGAAGTTTAAAAATGCTTTGGAACTCTCCCATTGTTCTCAGAATTCTTCTGAAGATTAAAAATGCTTTGGAACTCTCCCATTGTTCTCGGAATTCTGCTGAAACAGACTTGATAAACGAGGAGGAGGTGTCGCATTGTATGTTAGAAAAGCGTATATCTGCACAGAGATTGAAGCTTCAGAGACTGGGAGTTCTGTGGAAACTGTTTGGGTAAGAATACAAGGAGAGAACAACGGAAAGGACACCATTGTAGGCATTTACTACAGGCCACCTGGGCAAGCTGAAGATATGGATGAACTCTTTATGTATCAAATGACCAAGTTCTCCAAAAAATATGACGTAGTGGTCATGGGAGATTTCAACTATCCAGACATTTGTTGGGAATCTCTCTCAAGTAAAACTAACAGGTCAAGCAAATTCTTATCCTCTCTTGCTGACAACTTTATCTTCCAAAAGGTAGGGGAGAAAACAAGGGGATCTGCTACTTTGGATCTAATCCTTATAAACAGGGAGGAAATGGTTGAGGAGGTAAAGGTGGCTGGGATGCTAGGAGGCAGCGATCATGCTATTATAGAATTTTGGATAAGTAGAGGAGGAAGACATGTGAAGACTCAAACTTCAAGGTTAGATTTTAGAAAGGCAGATTTTAAGAGACTCAGAAAGAGAATAGGAGGGATCCAATGGCTGGATGTCCTTAAGGACAAAAATGTCCAGGAAGGATGGGAAATTTTTAAAAATGAGATTCTCAAAGCACAATCGTTAACAATCCCGAAAAGTAGGAAGAATGGGAAGCATTTAAGGAAACCAGGATGGATGAACACAGAACTTAAACACATGCTAAAAAGAAAGAAAGAAATATTTATTAAATGGAAAGAGGGAGGCATATCTAAAGAAGATTATAATGCAGTCTGCAGATCCTGCAGGGCACGTATCAGGTTAGCTAAAGCTGACAATGAATTAAGGCTTGCAAGAGATGTCAAAAGCAATAAAAAAGGATTTTGGGCGTATGTCAAAAGTAAAAGAAAAGTCAAAGATGCTATAGGATTTTTACAGGATGAAAATGGAGAAATAGTAAGAGAGGATGTTGAGAAGGCCGAACTTTTTAATTCCTATTTTGCATCTGTTTTCTCTCAGAAAGAAAATGTAACATCAACTGATCTTCACTGTCCTTTTAAAGGAATAGAGGAATCCAAGTTATCTGCAAACAGAAAGATTGTGAGGGAATATTTAGCTAGCATAAATGAGTTCAAGTCTCCAGGACCAGATGAATTACACCCCAGAGTACTGAAGGCGATCATAGAAGAAATTTTAGAACCACTCTCCATAATCTTTGAAAATTCTTGGAGAACAGGAGAAGTCCCAGAAGACTGGAGAAGAGCAAATGTTGTTCCTATCTTCAAAAAGGGGAAGAAGGTGAACCCAGGGAACTATAGGCCAGTGAGTCTGACTTCTATACCAGGAAAGATCTTTGAACAAATTATTAAACAACATGTATGTAAGTACATGGATAAGAATGAAGTGATTAACCAGAGTCAGCATGGGTTTGTAACTAACAAGTCATGTCAGACTAACTTAATTTCCTTCTATGACAGAATCACTGACTGGGTGGATCAGGGAAATGCTGTAGATATAGTATATCTTGACTTCAGCAAAGCATTTGACAAAGTATCTCACACCATCCTTATTGAAAAAATGACCAAGTATGCAATGGACCAGGCAACTGTTAGGTGGATTCATAACTGGCTTAGTGATCGGACTCAAAGGGTGGTTGTAAATGGCTTCACATCCAGCTGGATGAATGTCTCAAGTGGGGTACCACAGGGCTCCGTCCTGGGACCTGTATTGTTCAACATCTTTATCAATGATTTAGATGAAGGAATTGAGGGTAAACTGATTAAATTTGCTGATGACACAAAGCTAGGAGGGATAGCTAATACTAGAGAAGAGAGAGAGAGGATTCAAAAAGACCTAAATAAACTGGAGCAGTGGGCAGCAACCAACAGAATGGTTTTTAACAGGGAAAAATGCAAAGTACTACATCTGGGCAATAAAAATGAAAAAGGCATATACAGAATGGAAGGAATAGAGCTAAGCAACAGTACATGTGAAAAAGACTTAGGTATACTAATAGATCATAGACTGAACATGAGTCAACAGTGTGATGCAGCAGCAAAAAAGGCAAATACAATTCTGGGATGTATTAACAGAAGCATACAGTCTAGATCACGTGAAGTCATTATCGGTCTTTACTCCTGTTTGGTCAGACCTCATCTGGAATACTGTGTACAGTTTTGGGCACCACATTTTAAAAAAGACATAGACAAACTGGAGCAAGTTCAGAGAAGAGCGACCAGAATGGTGACTGGTCTGCAAACCATGTCCTATGAGGAACGGTTGCAGGATTTGGGAATGTTTAGCTTGCAAAAAAGAAGACTGAGAGGAGACTTAATAGCTGTCTACAAATATGTCAAGGGCTGTCACATTGTAGAAGGATCATCTTTATTCTCATTTGCACAAGGAAAGACTAGAAGCAATGGGATGAAACTAAATGGGAGGAGACACAGATTAGATATTAGAAAAAACTTTTTGACAGTTAGGGTGATTAATGAGTGGAACAGGCTGCCACGAGAGGTGGTGAGTAGTGTTGAGCCACCCCCGTAGTGTTCGGGTTCGGTTCGGTTCGTCGAACACCGGGATGTTCGAGGAACTGTTCGTCGAACTGTTCGTCGAACACCTTAGAACACCGTCGAACACCGTTAAAACCAATGGCAGGCAAACAAAAACACATAGGAACACATAGAAAACACCTTCAAAGGTGTCCAAAAGCTGACAAACTGCTCAGAAGACGCTTTCTTTAAAAAAGCCGGCAATTCAGCAGCGGCATACACCGGTACCCGACAATTTAGACATGAAGGAATAGAGCATCACACATAGATTAGATAGATAGAAACATGTCAGTCACATATATATGAAGCACAGTGACAGTGTTGCTTACTGTACTTGTCATTTAGTTTAAAGGATTTATTAAAAAATATAATAGTGTTTTCGTGCACCGTCTCTTTAAAAAAGCCGGCCGGCAATTCAGCAGCGGTACCCGACAATTTATAACAGACAGAATAGAGCTTCACACATAGATTAGATAGATAGAAACATGTCAGTCACATATATATGAAGTACTGTGACAGTGTTGCTTACTGTACTTGTCATTTACTGCAAAGAATTTATTTAAAAAAATAATAGTGTTTTCATGCACCGTCTCTTTAAAAAAGCCGGCTGGCAATTCAGCATCTGTACCCGACAATTTAGAATAGAAGGAATAGAGAATCACACATAGATTAGATAGATAGAAACATTTCAGCCACATACATACGAAGTACAGTGACAGTGTTGCTTACTGTACTTGTCATTTAGTGTAAAGGATTTATTAAAAAATATAATAGTGTTTTCGTGCACCGTCTCTTTAAAAAAGCCGGCCGGCAATTCAGCAGCGGTACCCGACAATTTATAACAGACAGAATAGAGCTTCACACATAGATTAGATAGATAGAAATATGTCAGTCACATATATATGAAGTACTGTGACAGTGTTGCTTACTGTACTTGTCATTTACTGCAAAGGATTTATTAAAAAAAATAAGTGTTTTCATGCACCGTCTCTTTAAAAAAGCCGGCCGGCAATTCAGCATCTGTACCCGACAATTTATAACAGACAGAATAGAGCTTCACACATAGATTAGATAGATAGAAACATGTCAGTCACATATATAATAAGTACAGTGACAGTGTTGGTTACTGTACTTGTCATTTAGTATTAAAATAAAGGATTTATTATTAAAAAAAATTGGCGTGGGGTTCCCCGTAATTTTAGTCTCTAGCGGAGGTTAAGCAGACAGCTGGGGCAGATGTTTGAAGCCTGGGAAGGGGGTAATACCCACGGAGCTTCCCAGGCTACTAATATCAGCCCCCAGCTGAATACCTAGCCTTTACTAGCTATTAAAATGGAGGACCCCCCAAAAAAAATGACGTGGGGTCCCCCCTAATTTAATAGATAGCAAAGGCTAGGCAGACAGCTGGGGCTGATATTAATAGCCCAGGAAGGGAGCCATGAATATTGGCCCCCTCCCAGGCTAGAAACACCAGCCCTCAGCCGCCCCAGAAATGGCACATCCATAGGATGCGCCAATTCTGGCACTTAGCCTCGCTCTTCCACGCTGCCCTGGTGCGGTGGCAGGGGGTAATAGGGTTGGGGTTGATGTCAGCTTATAATGCCAGCTGACATCAAGCCCAGGTTAGTAATGGAGAGGCGTCTATAAGACACCCCCATTACTAACCCCATAGTCAAAGTTAAAAAAAAAACACAAACACCCAGAATAAAGTCCTTTAATTGAAATAAAGACACAATTCTTTATTGTTCTAAATTAAACCATACTTACCATCACGCCCATTCCAGCTGAAGCCAACGATCTCCTGCAATAAAAGAAAAATAATAAAGCAACCTCATCCTTACCTTTCCATGGTTCCCAGGACAGCTCCAGCTCTGCTACATCGAGATGACAGGCTGGACCGCAGCAGAACGCTGCCATCCAGCTTGCCATGCCGCACACACTGAGAAGTGCAGGCATGCTTGCGCTCCTCAGTGTCTGACTGTGACGGCATCCAGATGAGCCGACAATGAACTCGGCTCACCTCATGTACGTCACTGACAGCGTGGGAAAATTCTCCTGCACTCAGCGCTTCAGCGTGAGAATTTTCCCACGCTGTCAGTGACGTGCATGAGGTGAGCCGAGTTCATTGGACATGACCTCGGCTCATCTGGATGCCGTCACAGCCAGACACTGAGTAGCGCAAGCAAGCCTGCGCTTCTCAGTGTCTGCGGGATGACAGGCTGGATGGCAGCGTTCTGCTGCGGTCCAGCCTGTCATCTCGATGTAGCAGAGCTGAAGCTGTCGTGGGAGCCATGGAAAGGTAAGGATGATGTTGCTTTATTATTTTACTTTTATTGCAGGAGATCATTGGCTTCAGCTGGAATGGGCGTGGCGGTAAGTATGGTTTAATTTAGAACAATAAAGAATTGTGTGTTTATTTCAATTAAAGGACTTTTTTCTGGGTGTTTGTGTTTTTTTTAAATACTTTACTAGAAATTCATGGTGGTCATTTCTAATATTGGCGTGACCCCATGAATTTCGGGCTTAGGGCCAGCTGATAATGCCAAGCTGGCCTTAACCCCTTTATTACCCAGTGAGCCACCGCACCAGGGCCCTGGATGAGTTGGGTACAGCGCCAGAAGATGGCGCTTCTATGAACGCGCCATTTTCCGGGGCGGCTGCGGACTGCAATTTGCAGCGGGTGGGGCCCAGAAAGCTTGGGCCTCCCTGCGCTGCAGATTCCAGCCCCCAGCTGCCTAGTTGTACCTGGCTGGACACAAAAATAGGGCGAAGCTCCACGTATTTTTTTTTTAAATTCATGAAATTCATGGAATAATTAAGAAAAAAAGGGCTTCCCTATATTGTTGTGTCCGGCTAGGTACAAATAGGCAGCTGGTGGTTGGGAGCAGCCCGTTCCTGCCTGCTGTACCTGACTGGACACAAATATAGGGCGAAGCCCCACATCAATTTTTTTTCATTATTTCATGAATTTCCTGAAATAATTTTAAAAAAATTGACGTGGGGCTTCGCCCTATATTTGTGTCCAGTCAGGTACAGCAGGCAGGAACGGGCTGCCCCCAACCACCAGCTGCCTATTTGTACCTGGCCAGACACAACAATATAGGGAAGCCCTTTTTAAAAAAATTATTTCATGAAATAATTAAAAAAAAATTGACGTGGGGCTTCGCACTATATTTGTGTCCAGCCAGGTACAGCAGGCAGGGACGGGCTGCCCCCAACCACCAGCTGCCTATTTGTACCTGGTTGGACACAACAATATAGGGAAGCCCTTTTTTTCTTAATTATTCCATGAATTTCATGAAATAATTTAAAAAAAAAATGCGTGGGGCTTCGCCCTATTTTTGTGCCCAGCCAGGTACAACTAGGCAGCTGGGGGCTGGAATCTGCAGCGCAGGGAGGCCCAAGCTTTCTGGACCCCACCCGCTGCATATTGCAGTCCGCAGCCGCCCCGGAAAATGGCGCGTTCATAGAAGCGCCATCTTCTGGCGCTGTACCCAACTCATCCAGGGCCCTGGTGCGGTGGCTCACTGGGTAATAAAGGGGTTAAGGCCAGCTTGGCATTATCAGCTGGCCCTAAGCCCGAAATTCATGGGGTCACGCCAATATTAGACATGACCACCATGAATTTCTAGTAAAGTATTTAAAAAAACACAACACCCAGAATAAAGTCCTTTAATTGAAATAAACACACAATTCTTTATTGTTCTAAATTAAACCATACTTACCGTCACGCCCATTCCAGCTGAAGCCAATGTCTTCTGCAATAAAAGTAAAATAATAAAGCAACCTCATCCTTACCTTTCCATGGTTCCCACGACAGCTTCAGCTCTGCTACATCGAGATGACAGGCTGGACCGCAGCAGAACGCTGCCATCCAGCCTGTCATCCCGCGGACACTCAGAAGCGCAGGCATGCTTGCGCTCCTCAGTGTCTCGCTGTGACGGCATAAAGATGAGACAAGCTCATGTCCAATGAACTCGGCGCACCTCATGCACGTCACTGACAGCGTGGGAGAATTCTCCTGCACTCAGCACTTCAGCGTGAAAATTCTCCCACGCTGTCAGTGACGTACATGAGGTCAGCTGAGTTCATTGGACATGAATGAGCTCACCTCATGCACGTCACTGACAGCGTGTAAAAATTCTCACGCTGAAGCGCTGAGTGCAGGAGAATTTTCCCACGCTGTCAGTGACGTGCATGAGGTGAGCTCATTCATGTCCAATGATCTCAGCTCACCTCATGCACGTCACTGACAGCGTGGGAAAATTCTCCTGCACTCAGCGCTACAGCGTGAGAATTCTCCCACGCTGTCAGTGACGTGCATGAGGTGAGCTCATTCATGTCCAATGAACTCAGCTGACCTCATGCACGTCACTGACAGCGTGGGAGAATTCTCACGCTGAAGTGCTGAGTGCAGGAGAATTCTCCCACGCTGTCAGTGACGTGCATGAGGTGCGCCGAGTTCATTGGACATGAACTCGTCTCATCTTTATGCCGTCACAGCCAGACACTGCAGAGCGCAAGCATACCTGCGCTTCTCAGTGTCTGCGGGATGACAGGCTGGATGGCAGCGTTCTGCTGCGGTCCAGCCTGTTATCTCGATGTAGCAGAGCTGAAGCTGTCGTGGGAACCATGGAAAGGTAAGGATGAGGCTGCTTTATTATTTTTCTTTTATTGCAGGAGATCGTTGGCTTCAGCTGGAATGGGCGTGACGGTAAGTATGGTTTAATTTAGAACAATAAAGGAATGTGTCTTTATTTCAATTAAAGGACTTTATTCTGGGTGTTTGTGTTTTCTTTTAACTTTGACTATGGGGTTAGTAATGGGGGTGTCTTATAGACGCCTCTCCATTACTAACCTGGGCTTGATGTCAGCTGGCATTATAAGCTGACATCAACCCCAACCCTATTACCCCCTGCCACCGCACCAGGGCAGCGTGGAAGAGCGAGGCTAAGTGCCAGAATTGGCGCATCCTATGGATGCGCCATTTCTGGGGCAGCTGACGGCTGGTGTTTCTAGCCTGAGAGGGGGCCAATATTCATGGTTCCCTTCCTGGGCTATTAATATCAGCCCCCAGCTGTCTGCCTAGCCTTTGCTAGCTATTAAATTAGGGGGGACCCCACGTAATTTTTTTGGGGGGTCCCCCATTTTAATAGCTAGTAAAGGCTAGGTATTCAGCTGGGGGCTGATATTAGTAGTCTGGGAAGCTCCGTGGGTATTACCCCCTTCCCAGGCTTCAAACATCTGCCCCAGCTGTCTGCTTAACCTCCGCTAGAGACTAAAATTACGGGGAACCCCACGCCAATTTTTTTTAATAATAAATCCTTTATTTTAATACTAAATGACAAGTACAGTAACCAACACTGTCACTGTACTTATTATATATGTGACTGACATATTTCTATCTATCTAATCTATGTGTGAAGCTCTATTCTGTCTGTTATAAATTGTCGGGTACAGATGCTGAATGGCCGGCCGCCTTTTTTAAAGAGACGGTGCATGAAAACACTATTATTTTTTTTAATAAATCCTTTACACTAAATGACAAGTACAGTAAGAAACACTGTCACTGTACTTCATATATATGTGGCTGACATGTTTCTATCTATCTAATCTATGTGTGATTCTCTATTCCTTCTATTCTAAATTGTCGGGTACAGATGCTGAATTGCCAGCCGGCTTTTTTAAAGAGACGGTGCATGAAAACACTATTATTTTTTTTAATAAATCCTTTGCAGTAAATGACAAGTACAGTAAGCAACACTGTCACAGTACTTCATATATATGTGACTGACATGTTTCTATCTATCTAATCTATGTGTGAAGCTCTATTCTGTCTATTATAAATTGTCGGGTACCGCTGCTGAATTGCCGGCCGGCTTTTTTAAAGAGACGGTGCACGAAAACACTATTATATTTTTTAATAAATCCTTTACACTAAATGACAAGTACAGTAAGCAACACTGTCACTGTACTTCGTATATATGTGGCTGACATGTTTCTATCTATCTAATCTATGTGTGATTCTCTATTCCTTCTATTCTAAATTGTCGGGTACAGATGCTGAATTGCCGGCCGGCTTTTTTAAAGAGACGGTGCATGAAAACACTATTATTTTTTTTGATAAATCCTTTACACTAAATGACAAGTACAGTAAGCAACACTGTCACTGTGCTTCTTATATGTGTGACTGACATGTTTCTATCTATCTAATCTATGTGTGATTCTCTATTCTTTCTGTTCTAAATTGTCGGGTACCGGTGTATGCCGCTGCTGAATTGCCGGCTTTTCATGTTTCACTGTGAGCACTGTTCCCATCGATTTGGGCAATCACTGTAATGCCACAACCACCATGGCTGTGGCATTACAGTGAGTGGCAGACAATCCCTGCATGATTGGTGCTCTAAATAGCGCCAGACATGCAGGACACGCTTTTGGTGCACGAACAGTTATCGAACATAACCTCGAACAGCCGAATTTTTTGCAAATCGTTCGGGTTCGTCGAACAACTCGAACACCGCCCAAAACAGCTCGAATTTGAGATTGGCGAACAGTTCTAGTCGAACACCGCTCATCTCTAGTGGTGAGTTCCCCTTCAATGGACGTCTTCAAACAGAGGCTGGACAGACATCTGTCTGAGATGATTTAGTGAATCCTGCTTTGAGCAGGAGGTTTGACCAGATGACCCAGGAGGTCCCTCCCACCTCTACCATTCTATGATTCTAAGTTTAAAAATGCTTTGGACCTCTCCCATTGTTCTCGGAATTCTGCTGAAGATTAAAAATGCTTTGGAACTCTACCAATGTTCACGGAACTCTGCTGAAGTTTAAAAATCCTTTGGAACTCTCCCATTGTTTTCGGAATTCTGTTGAAGTTTAAAAATGCTTTGGAACTCTCCCATTGTTCTCGCAATTCTGCTGAAGTTTAAAAATGCTTTGGAACACTCCCATTGTTCTCGGAATTCTGCTGAAGTTTAAATATGCTTTTGAACTCTCCCATTGTTCTCAGAATGTTATTGTTATTTTAAATAAGTCTGTAGAATTTTCCATTGTTCTCGGAATTCTGATGATGTTTAAAAATGCTTTGGAACTCTCCCATTGTTTTTGGAATTCTGCTGAAGTTTAAGAATGCTATGGAACTCTCTCATTGTTCGCGTAATGTTATTGTTTTTTTAAATAAGTCTGTAGATCTTTCCCATTATTCTCGGAATTCTTCTGAAGTTTAAAAGTGCTTTGGAACTCTCCCATTGCTCTCGGAATTCTGCTGAATTTAAAAATGCTTTTGAACTCTCCCATTGTTCTCGGAATTCTGCTGAACTTTAAAAATGCTTTGGAACTCTCACATTGTTCTCAGAATTCTGCTGAAGATTAAAAATGCTTTGGAACTCTCCCATTGTTCTCGGAATTCTGCTGAAGTTTAAAAATGCTTTGGAACTCTCCCATTGTTCTCGGAATTCTGCTGAAAATTAAAAATGCTTTGGAACTCTCCCATTGTTCACGGAACTCTTCTGAAGTTTAAAAATCCTTTGGAACTCTCCCATTGTTCTCGGAATTCTGCTGAAAATTAAAAATGCTTTGGAACTTTTCCATTGTTCACGGAACTCTGCTGAAGTTTAAACATCCTTTGGAACTCTCCCATTGTTCTCAGCATTCTGCTGCAGTTTAGAAATGCTTTGGAACTCTCCCATTGTTCTTGGAATTCTGCTGAAGTTTAAAAATGCTTTGGAACTCTCTCATTGTTCTCGCAATTCTGCTGAAGTTTAAAAATGCTTTGGAACTCTCCCTTTGTTCTTGGTATATTATTATTAAGTTAAATAAGTCTGTAGAAATTTCGCCACGTTCTCGGAATTCTGCTGAAGTGTAAAAATGTTTTGGTACTCTCCCATTGTTCTCGGAATTCTTCTGAAGATTAAAAATGCTTTGGATCTCTCCAATTGCTCTCGGAATTCTGCTGAAGGTTAAGTATGCTTTGTAACTTTCCCATTGTTCTCGGAATGTTATTGTTATTTTAAATAAGTCTGTAGAACTTTCCCATTGTTCTCAGAATTCTATTGAAGTTTAAAAATGTTTTGGCACTCTCTCATTGTTCCCTGAATTCTGCTGCAGATTAAAAATGTTTTGGAACTCTCCCATTCTTCTCGGAATTCTGCTGAAGTTTAAAAATGCTTTGGAACTCTCCCATTGTTCTTGGAATGTTATTGTTTTTTTAAATAAGTCTGTAGAACTTTCCCATTGTTCACGGAATTCTTCTGAAGTTTAAAAATATTTTGGAATTCTCCCATTGTTCTCGGAATTCTGCTGAAGTTTAAAAATGCTTTGGAACTCTTCCATTGTTCTCGGAATGTTAATGTTTTTTTAAATAAGTCTGAAGAACTTTCCCATTGTTCACGGAATTCTTCTGAAGTTTAAAAATATTTTGGAATTCTCCCATTGTTCTCGGAATTCTGCTGAAGTTTAAAAATGCTTTGGAACTCTCCCATTGTTATTGGAATTTCATTTTTTTAAATAAGTCTATAGAACTTTCCTATTGTTCTTGGAATTCTTCTGAAGTTTAAAAATGCTTTGGAACTCTCCCATTGTTCTCGGAATTCTGCTGAAGAGTAAAAATACTTTGGAACTCTCCCATTGTTCTCGGAATTCTGCTGAAGTTTAAAAATACTTTGGAAATCTCCCATTGTTCTCGGAATTCTGCTAAAGAGTAAAAATACTTTGGAACTCTCCCATTCTTCTCGGAATTCTGCTGAAGTTTAAAAATGCTTTGGAACTCTCCCATTGTACTCAGAACTCTGCTGAAGTTTAAAAATGCTTTGGAACTCTCCCATTGTTCTCGGAATTCTGCTGAAGTTTAAAAATGTTTTGGAACTCTCCCATTGTTCTTGGAATTCTGCTGACGTGTAAAATTGCATTCGAACTCGCCCATTGTTCTTGGAATTCTTCTGAAGTTTAAAAATGCTTTGGAACTCTCCGATTGTACTTGGAATTCTGCTGAAGTTTAAAACTGCTTTGGAACTCTCCCATTGTTCTCGGAATTCTGCTGAAGTTTAAAAATGCTTTGAAACTCTCCCATTGTTCTTGGAATTCTGCTGAAGATCAAAATTGTTTTGGAACTCTCTCATTGTTCTAGGAATTCTGCTGAAGTTTAAAAAATTTTTGGTACTATCCCATTGTTCTCGGAATTCTGCAGAAGATTAAAAATGTTTTGGAAATCTCCCAATGCTCTCGGAATTCTGCTGAAGTTTAAAAATGCTTTGGAACTCTCCCAATGTTCTCGGAATTCTGCTGAAATTTCAAAATGCTTTGGAACTCTCCTATTGTTCTCGGAATTCAGCTGAAATTTAAAAATGCTATGGAACTCTCCCATTGTTCTCGGAATTCTGCTAAAGATTAAAAATGCTTTGGAACCCTCCCATCGTTCTCGGAATTCTGCTTAAGTTTAAGAATACTTTGGAACTCTCCCATTGTTTTCGGAACGATGTTGGTTTTTAAGTAAATCTGTAGAACTTTCCCATTGTTCTCGGAATTCTGCTGTAGATTAAAAATATTTTGGAACTCTCCCATTGTTCTCGCAATTCTGCTGAAGTTTAAAAATACTTTGGAACTCTCCCATTGTTCTAGGAATGTTATTGTTTTTTTAAATTAGTCTGTAGAACTTTCCAATTGTTCTCGGAATTCTGCTGAAGTTTAAAAATGCTTTGGAACTCTCCCATTGTTCTCGGAATTCTGCTGAAGTTTAATAATGCGTTGGAACTCCCCAATTGTTCTCGGAATTCTGCTGAAGATTAAAAATGCTTTGCAACTCTCCCATTGTTCTCGGAATTCTGCTGAAGTTTAAAAATGTTTTGGAACACTCCCATTGTTCTTGGAATTCTGCTGAAGTTTAAATATGCTTTTGAACTCTCCCATTGTTCTCAGAATGTTATTGTTATTTTAAATAAGCCTGTAGAACTTTCCCATTGTTCACGGAATTCTGATGATGTTTAAAAATGCTTTGGAGCTCTCCCATTGTTTTGGTCATTCTGCTGAAGTTTAAGAATGCTATGGAACTCTCTCACTGTTCTCGTAATGTTATTGTTTTTTTAAATAAGTCTGCAGATCTTTCCCATTATTCTTGGAATTCTTCTGAAGTTTAAAAGTGCTTTGGAACTCTCCCATTGCTCTCGGAATTCTGCTGAAGTTTAGAAATGCTTTTGAACTCTCCCATTGTTCTCGGAATTCTGCTGAAGTTTAAAAATGCTTTGGAACTCTCCCATTGTTCTCAGAATTCTTCTGAAGATTAAAAATGCTTTGGAACTCTCCCATTGTTCTCGGAATTCTGCTGAAACAGACTTGATAAACGAGGAGGAGGTGTCGCATTGTATGTTAGAAAAGCGTATATCTGCACAGAGATTGAAGCTTCAGAGACTGGTAGTTCTGTGGAAACTGTTTGGGTAAGAATACAAGGAGAGAACAACGGAAAGGACACCATTGTAGGCATTTACTACAGGCCACCTGGGCAAGCTGAAGATATGGATGAACTCTTTATGTATCAAATGACCAAGTTCTCCAAAAAATATGACGTAGTGGTCATGGGAGATTTCAACTATCCAGACATTTGTTGGGAATCCCTCTCAAGTAAAACTAACAGGTCAAGCAAATTCTTATCCTCTCTTGCTGACAACTTTATCTTCCAAAAGGTAGGGGAGAAAACAAGGGGATCTGCTACTTTGGATCTAATCCTTATAAACAGGGAGGAAATGGTTGAGGAGGTAAAGGTGGCTGGGACGCTGGGAGGCAGCGATCATGCTATTATAGAATTTTGGATAAGTAGAGGAGGAAGACATGTGAAGACTCAAACTTCAAGGTTAGATTTTAGAAAGGCAGATTTTAAGAGACTCAGAAAGAGAATAGGAGGGATCCAATGGCTGGATGTCCTTAAGGACAAAAATGTCCAGAAAGGATGGGAAATTTTTAAAAATGAGATTCTCAAAGCACAATCGTTAACAATCCCGAAAAGTAGGAAGAATGGGAAGCATTTAAGGAAACCAGGATGGATGAACACAGAACTTAAACACATGCTAAAAAGAAAGAAAGAAATATTTATTAAATGGAAAGAGGGAGGCATATCTAAAGAAGATTATAATGCAGTCTGCAGATCCTGCAGGGCACGTATCAGGTTAGCTAAAGCTGACAATGAATTAAGGCTTGCAAGAGATGTCAAAAGCAATAAAAAAGGATTTTGGGCGTATGTCAAAAGTAAAAGAAAAGTCAAAGATGCTATAGGATTTTTACAGGATGAAAATGGAGAAATGGTAAGAGAGGATGTTGAGAAGGCCGAACTTTTTAATTCCTATTTTGCATCTGTTTTCTCTCAGAAAGAAAATGTAACATCAACTGATCTTCACTGTCCTTTTAAAGGAATAGAGGAATCCAAGTTATCTGCAAACAGAAAGATTGTGAGGGAATATTTAGCTAACATAAATGAGTTCAAGTCTCCAGGACCAGATGAATTACACCCCAGAGTACTGAAGGAGATCATAGAAGAAATTTTAGAACCACTCTCCATAATCTTTGAAAATTCTTGGAGAACAGGAGAAGTCCCAGAAGACTGGAGAAGAGCAAATGTTGTTCCTATCTTCAAAAAGGGGAAGAAGGTGAACCCAGGGAACTATAGGCCAGTGAGTCTGACTTCTATACCAGGAAAGATCTTTGAACAAATTATTAAACAACATGTATGTAAGTACATGGATAAGAATGAAGTGATTAACCAGAGTCAGCATGGGTTTGTAACTAACAAGTCATGTCAGACTAACTTAATTTCCTTCTATGACAGAATCACTGACTGGGTGGATCAGGAAAATGCTGTAGATATAGTATATCTTGACTTCAGCAAAGCATTTGACAAAGTATCTCACACCATCCTTATTGAAAAAATGACCAAGTATGCAATGGACCAGGCAACTGTTAGGTGGATTCATAACTGGCTTAGTGATCAGACTCAAAGGGTGGTTGTAAATGGCTTCACATCCAGCTGGATGAATGTCTCAAGTGGGGTACCACAGGGCTCCGTCCTGGGACCTGTATTGTTCAACATCTTTATCAATGATTTAGATGAAGGAATTGAGGATAAACTGATTAAATTTGCTGATGACACAAAGCTAGGAGGGATAGCTAATACTAGAGAAGAGAGAGAGAGGATTCAAAAAGACCTAAATAAACTGGAGCAGTGGGCAGCAACCAACAGAATGGTTTTTAACAGGGAAAAATGCAAAGTACTACATCTGGGCAATAAAAATGAAAAAAGCATATACAGAATGGAAGGAATAGAGCTAAGCAACAGTACATGTGAAAAAGACTTAGGTATACTAATAGATCATAGACTGAACATGAGTCAACAGTGTGATGCAGCAGCAAAAAAGGCAAATACAATTCTGGGATGTATTAACAGAAGCATACAGTCTAGATCACGTGAAGTCATTATCGGTCTTTACTCCTCTTTGGTCAGACCTCATCTGGAATACTGTGTACAGTTTTGGGCACCACATTTTAAAAAAGACATAGACAAACTGGAGCAAGTTCAGAGAAGAGCGACCAGAATGGTGACTGGTCTGCAAACCATGTCCTATGAGGAACGGTTGCAGGATTTGGGAATGTTTAGCTTGCAAAAAAGAAGACTGAGAGGAGACTTAATAGCTGTCTACAAATATGTCAAGGGCTGTCACATTGTAGAAGGATCATCTTTATTCTCATTTGCACAAGGAAAGACTAGAAGCAATGGGATGAAACTAAATGGGAGGAGACACAGATTAGATATTAGAAAAAACTTTTTGACAGTTAGGGTGATTAATGAGTGGAACAGGCTGCCACGAGAGGTGGTGAGTTCCACATCAATGGACGTCTTCAAAGAGAGGCTGGACAGACATCTGTCTGAGATGATTTAGTGAATCCTGCTTTGAGCAGGAGGTTTGACCAGATGACCCAGGAGGTCCCTCCCAACTCTACCATTCTATGATTCTAAGTTTAAAAATGCTTTGGACTTCTCCCATTGTTCTCGGAATTCTGCTGAAGATTAAAAATGCTTTGGAACTCTACCAATGTTCACGGAACTCTGCTGAAGTTTAAAAATCCTTTGGAACTCTCCCATTGTTTTCGGAATTCTGCTGAAGTTTAAAAATGCTTTGGAACTCTCTCATTGTTCTCGCAATTCTGCTGAAGTTTAAAAATGCTTTGGAATTCTCCCATTGTTCTCGGTATGTTATTGTATTTTTAAATAAGTCTGCAGAACTTTCCCATTGTTCTCGGAATTCTACTGAAGTTTAAAAATATTTTGGTATTCTCCCATTGTTCTCAGCATTCTGCTGCAGTTTAAAAATGCTTTGGAACTCTCCCATTTTTCTTGGAATTCTGCTGAAGTTTAAAAATGCTTTGGAACTCTCTCATTGTTCTCGGAATTCTGCTGAAGTTTAAAAATGCTTTGGAACTCTCCCTTTGTTCTTGGTATATTATTATTTTTTTCAATAAGTCTGTAGAAATTTCCCATCCTTCTCGGAATTCCGCTGAAGTTTAAAAATGTTTTGGTACTCTCCCATTGTTCTCGGAATTCTTCTGAAGATTAAAAATGCTTTGGAGCTCTCCCATTGCTCTCGGAATTCTGCTGAAGATTAAGTATGCTTTGTAACTTTCCCATTGTTCTCGGAATGTTATTGTTATTTTAAATAAGTCTGTAAAACTTTCCCATTGTTCTCGGAATTCTGCTGAAGTTTAAAAATGATTTGGCACTCTCCCATTGATCTTGGAATGTTATTGTTATTTTAAATAAGTCTGTAGAACTTTCCCATTGTTCACGGTATTCTTCTGAAGTTTAAAAATATTTTGGAATTCTCCCATTGTTCTCAGAATTCTACTGAAGATTAAAAATGCTATGGAACTCTCCCATTGTTCTCGGAATTCTGCTGAAGTTTAAAAATGCTTTGGAACTCTCACATTGTTATTGGAATTTCATTTTTTTAAATAAGTCTATAGAACTTTCCTATTGTTCTTGGAATTCTTCTGAAGTTTTAAAATGCTTTGGAATTCTCCCATTGTTCTTGGAATTCTGCTGAAGTTTAAAAATGCTTTGGAAATCTCCCATTGTTCTCGGAATTCTCCTGAAGAGTAAAAATACTTTGAAACTCTCCCATTGTTCTCGGAATTCTGCTGAAGTTTAAAAATGCTTTGGAACTCTCCCATTGTACTCAGAATTCTGCTAAAGTTTAAAAATGCTTTGGAACTCCCCCATTGTTCTCAGAATTCTGCTGAAGTTTAAAAATGTTTTGGAACTCTCCCATTGTTCTTGGAATTCTGCTGAAGTGTAAAATTGCTTTGGAACTCGCTCATTGTTCTCGGCATTCTGCTGAAGTTTAAAAATGCTTTGGAACTCTCCGATTGTACTCGGAATTCTGCTGAAGTTTAAAAATGCTTTGGAACTCTCCCATTGTTCTCGGAATTCTGCTGAAGTTTAACAATGCTTTGAAACTTTCCCATAGTTCTTGGAATTCTGCTGAAGATTAAAATTGTTTTGGAGCTCTCCCATTGTTCTAGGAATTCTGCTGAAGTTTAAAAAATTTTTGGTACTATCCCATTGTTCTCGGAATTCTGCAGAAGATTAAAAATGTTTTGGAAATCTCGCAATGCTCTCGGAATTCTGCTGAAGTTTAAAAATGCTTTGGAACTCTAAAAATGTTCTCGGAATTCTGCTGAAATTTCAAAATGCTTTGGAAATCTCCTATTGTTCTCGGAATTCAGCTGAAATTTAAAAATGCTATGGAACTCTCCCATTGTTCTCGGAATTCTGCTGAAGATTAAAAATGCTTTGGAACCCTCCCATCGTTCTCGGAATTCTGCTTAAGCTTAAAAATGCTTTGGAACTCTCCCATTGTTTTCGGAACGTTATTGGTTTTTAAGTAAGTCTGTAGAACTTTCCCATTGTTCTCGGAATTCTGCTGTAGATTAAAAATATTTTAGAACTCTCCCATTGTTCTTGCAATTCTGCTTAAGTTTAAAAATGCTTTGGAATTCTCCCATTGTTCTCGGAATGTTATTGTTTTTTTAAATTAGTCTGTAGAACTTTCCAATTGTTCTCGGAATTCTGCTGAAGTTTAAAAATGCTTTGGAACTCTCCCATTGTTCTCGGAATTTTGCTGAAGTTTAAAAATGCTTTGGAACTCCCCAATTGTTCTCGGAATTCTGCTGAAGATTAAAAATGCTTTGGAACTCTCCCATTGTTCTCAGAATTCTGCTTAAGTTTAAAAATGCGTTGGAACACTCCCATTGTTCTCGGAATTCTGATGAAGTTTAAATATGCTTTTGAGCTCTACCATTGTTCTCAGAATGTTATTGTTATTTTAAATAGGTCTGTAGAACTTTCCCATTGTTCTCGGAATTCTGCTGAAGTTTAAAAATGCTTTGGAACTCTCCCATTGTTTTTGGAATTCTGCTGAAGTTTAAGAATGCTATGGAACTTTCCCATTGTTCTGGGATTTCTGCTAAAATTTAAAAATGCTTTGGAGCTCTCCCATTGTTCTCAGAATTCTGCTGAAGATTAAAAATGCTTTGGAACTCTCCCATTGTTCTCGGAATTCTGCTGAAGTTTAAAAATGCTTTGGAACTCTCCCATTGTTCTCGGAATGTTACTGTTTTTTTAAATTTGTCTGTAGAACTCTCCAATTGTTCTCTGAACACTGCTGAAGTTTAAAAATGCTTTGGTACTCTCCCATTGTTCTCGGAATTCTGCTGAAGTTGAAAAATGATTTGGAACTCCCCAATTGTTCGTGGAAGTCTGCTGAAGATTAAAAATGCATTGGAACTCTCCCATTTTTCTCGTAATTCTGCTGAAGTTTAAAAATGCTTTGAAACACTCCCATTGTTCTCAGATTTCTGCTGAAGTTTAAATATGCTTTGGAACTCTCCCATTGTTCTCAGAATGTTATTGTTATTTTAAATAAGTCTGTAGAATTTTCCCGTTGCTCGCGGAATTCTGGTGAAGATTAAAAATGCTTTGGAACCCTCCCATTGTTCTCGGTATTCTGCTGAAGTTTAAAAATGTTTTGGAACTCTCCTATTGTTCTGGAACTTCTGCTGAAATTTAAAAATGCTTTGGGACTCTCCCATTGCTCTCGGAATATTATTGTTTTTTTAAACTAGCATGTAGAACTTTCCAATTGTTCTCGGAGTTCTGCTAAAGTTTAGAAATGCTTTGGATCTCTCCCATTGTTCTCGGAATTCTGCTGAAGCTTAAAAATGCTATGGAACTCTCCCATTGTTCTCGGAATGTTATTGTTTTTTTAAATAAGTCTGTAGATCTTTCCTATTATTCTTGGAATTCTTCTGAACTTTAAAAATGCTTTGGAACTCTCCCATTGCTCTCGGAATTCTGCTGAAGTTTAAAAATGCTTTGGAACTTTCCCATTGTTCTCGGAATACTGATGAAGTTTAAAAATTCTTTGGACCTCTCCCATTGTTCTTGGAATTCTGCTGAAGTTTAAAAATGCTTTGGAACTCTCCCTTTGTTCTCGCAATTCTGCTGAAGTTTAGAAATGCTTTGGAACTCTCCCATTGTTCTTGGAATTCTGCTGAAGATTAAAAATGCTTTCGAACTCTCCCATTGTTCACGGAACTCTGCTGAAGTTTAAAAATCCTTTGGAACTCTCTCATTGTTCTCGGAATTCTGCTGAAGTTTAAAAATGCTTTGGAACTCTCCCATTGTTCTCGGAATGTTATTGTATTTTTAAATAAGTCTGCAGAACTTTCCCAATGTTCTCGGAATTCTACTGAAGTTTAAAACTGTTTTGGTATTCTCCCATTGTTCTCGGAATTCTGCTGCAGTTTGAAAATGCTTTGGAACTCTCCCATTGTTCTTGGAATTCTGCTGAAGTTTAAAAATGCTTTGTAACTCTCCCATTGTTCTCGCAATTCTGCTGAAGTTTAAAAATGCTTTGGAACTCTCCCATTTTTCTCGGAATTCTGCTGAAGTTTAAAAATGCTTTGGAAATCTCCGATTGTTCTCGGAATTCTTCTGAAGTTTAAGAATGCTTTGGAACTCTCCCATTGTTCTTGGAATATTATTGTTTTTTTAAATAAGTTTGTAGAACTTTCCCATCATTCTCAGAATTCTGCTGAAGTTTAAAAACGTTTTGGTACTACCCCATTGTTCGTGGAATTCTTCTGAAGATTAAAAATGCTTTGGAGCTCTCCCATTGTTCTCGGAATTCTGCTAAAGTTTAAAAATGCTTTGAAACCCTCCCATTGTTCAAGAAATGTTATTTTTTTTAAGAAAGTCTGTAGAACTTTCCCATTGTTCTCGCAAAACTGTTGAAGTTTAAAAATGCTTTGGAATGCTCCCATTGTTCTTGGAATTCTGCTGAAGTTTAAAAATGCTTTGGAACTCTCCCATTGTTCTAGGGATTCTGCTGAAGTTTAAAAATGCTTTGGAACTCTCCCTTTGTTCTCGGAATTCTGCTGAAGTTTAAAAATGCTTTGGAACACTCCCACTATTCTCGGAATTCTGGAAAAGTTTAAAAATGCTTTGGAACTCTCCCATTGTTCTCGGAATGTTATTGTATTTTTAAATAAGTCTGCAGAACTTTCCCAATGTTCTCGGAATTCTACTGAAGTTTAAAACTGTTTTGGTATTCTCCCATTGTTCTCGGAATTCTGCTGCAGTTTGAAAATGCTTTGGAACTCTCCCATTGTTCTTGGAATTCTTCTGAACTTTAAAAATGCTTTGGAACTCTCCCATTGCTCTCGGAATTCTGCTGAAGTTTAAAAATGCTTTGGAACTTTCCCATTGTTCTCGGAATACTGATGAAGTTTAAAAATTCTTTGGACCTCTCCCATTGTTCTTGGAATTCTGCTGAAGTTTAAAAATGCTTTGGAACTCTCCCTTTGTTCTCGCAATTCTGCTGAAGTTTAGAAATGCTTTGGAACTCTCCCATTGTTCTTGGAATTCTGCTGAAGATTAAAAATGCTTTCGAACTCTCCCATTGTTCACGGAACTCTGCTGAAGTTAAAAAATCCTTTGGAACTCTCCCATTGTTCTCGGAATTCTGCTGAAGTTTAAAAATGCTTTGGAACTCTCCCATTGTTCTCGGAATGTTATTGTATTTTTAAATAAGTCTGCAGAACTTTCCCAATGTTCTCGGAATTCTACTGAAGTTTAAAACTGTTTTGGTATTCTCCC
Organism: Phyllobates terribilis; assembly: GCF_046119375.1. NCBI lineage: Eukaryota > Metazoa > Chordata > Amphibia > Anura > Dendrobatidae > Phyllobates > Phyllobates terribilis. The sequence continues at coordinate 118,180,404 of NW_027362762.1, read as the reverse complement.
ATTGTTCTCGGAATTCTGCTGCAGTTTGAAAATGCTTTGGAACTCTCCCATTGTTCTTGGAATTCTGCTGAAGTTTAAAAATGCTTTGTAACTCTCCCATTGTTCTCGCAATTCTGCTGAAGTTTAAAAATGCTTTGGAACTCTCCCATTTTTCTCGGAATTCTGCTGAAGTTTAAAAATGCTTTGGAAATCTCCGATTGTTCTCGGAATTCTTCTGAAGTTTAAGAATGCTTTGGAACTCTCCCATTGTTCTTGGAATATTATTGTTTTTTTAAATAAGTTTGTAGAACTTTCCCATCATTCTCAGAATTCTGCTGAAGTTTAAAAACGTTTTGGTACTACCCCATTGTTCGTGGAATTCTTCTGAAGATTAAAAATGCTTTGGAGCTCTCCCATTGTTCTCGGAATTCTGCTAAAGTTTAAAAATGCTTTGAAACCCTCCCATTGTTCAAGAAATGTTATTGTTTTTAAGAAAGTCTGTAGAACTTTCCCATTGTTCTCGCAAAACTGTTGAAGTTTAAAAATGCTTTGGAATGCTCCCATTGTTCTTGGAATTCTGCTGAAGTTTAAAAATGCTTTGGAACTCTCCCATTGTTCTAGGGATTCTGCTGAAGTTTAAAAATGCTTTGGAACTCTCCCTTTGTTCTCGGAATTCTGCTGAAGTTTAAAAATGCTTTGGAACACTCCCACTATTCTCGGAATTCTGGAAAAGTTTAAATATGCTTTGGAACTTTCCCAATGTTCTCGGAATGTTATTGTTATTTTAAATAAGTCTTTAGAACTTTCCCATTGTTCTCGGAATTCTTCTGAAGTTTAAAAATGTTTTCGCACTCTCTCATTGTTCTCTGAATTCTGCTGCAGATTAAAAATGCTTTGGAACTCTCCAATTGTTCTCGGAATTCTGCTGAAGTTTAAAAATGCTTTTGAACTCTCCCATTTTTCTTGGAATGTTATTGTTTTTTTAAATAAGTCTGTAGAACTTTCCCATTGTACTCGGAATTCTTCTGAAGTTTAAAAATATTTTGGAATTCTCCCATTGTTCTCGGAATTCTGCTGAAGTTTAAAAATGCTTTGAAACACTTCCACTGTTCTCAGATTTCTGCTGAAGCTTATATATGCTTTGGAACTTTCCCATTGTTCTCGGAATTCTGCCTGAGTTTAAAAATGCTTTGGAACACTCCCATTGTTTTCGGAATACTGCTGAAGATTAAAAATGATTTGGAACCCTCCCATTGTTCTCAGATTTCTACTAAAGTTTAAAAATGCTTTGGAACTCTCCCATTGTTCTCAGAATGTTATTGTTTTTTTAAATTAGCATGTAGAACTTTCCAATTGTTCTCGGAGTTCTGCTAAAGTTTAGAAATGCTTTGGATCTCTCCCATTGTTCTCGGAATTCTGCTGAAGCTTAAAAATGCTATGGAACTCTCCCATTGTTCTCGGAATGTTATTGTTTTTTTAAATAAGTCTGTAGATCTTTCCTATTATTCTTGGAATTCTTCTGAACTTTAAAAATGCTTTGGAACTCTCCCATTGCTCTCGGAATTCTGCTGAAGTTTAAAAATGCTTTGGAACTTTCCCATTGTTCTCGGAATACTGATGAAGTTTAAAAATTCTTTGGACCTCTCCCATTGTTCTCGGAATTCTGCTGAAGTTTAAAAATGCTTTGGAACTCTCCCTTTGTTCTCGCAATTCTGCTGAAGTTTAGAATTGCTTTGGAACTCTCCCATTGTTCTTGGAATTCTGCTGAAGATTAAAAATGCTTTCGAACTCTCCCATTGTTCACGGAACTCTGCTGAAGTTTAAAAATCCTTTGGAACTCTCCCATTGTTCTCGGAATTCTGCTGAAGTTTAAAAATGCTTTGGAACTCTCCCATTGTTCTCGGAATGTTATTGTATTTTTAAATAAGTCTGCAGAACTTTCCCAATGTTCTCGGAATTCTACTGAAGTTTAAAACTGTTTTGGTATTCTCCCATTGTTCTCGGAATTCTGCTGCAGTTTGAAAATGCTTTGGAACTCTCCCATTGTTCTTGGAATTCTGCTGAAGTTTAAAAATGCTTTGTAACTCTCCCATTGTTCTCGCAATTCTGCTGAAGTTTAAAAATGCTTTGGAACTCTCCCATTTTTCTCGGAATTCTGCTGAAGTTTAAAAATGCTTTGGAAATCTCCGATTGTTCTCGGAATTCTTCTGAAGTTTAAGAATGCTTTGGAACTCTCCCATTGTTCTTGGAATATTATTGTTTTTTTAAATAAGTTTGTAGAACTTTCCCATCATTCTCAGAATTCTGCTGAAGTTTAAAAACGTTTTGGTACTACCCCATTGTTCGTGGAATTCTTCTGAAGATTAAAAATGCTTTGGAGCTCTCCCATTGTTCTCGGAATTCTGCTAAAGTTTAAAAATGCTTTGAAACCCTCCCATTGTTCAAGAAATGTTATTGTTTTTAAGAAAGTCTGTAGAACTTTCCCATAGTTCTCGCAAAACTGTTGAAGTTTAAAAATGCTTTGGAATGCTCCCATTGTTCTTGGAATTCTGCTGAAGTTTAAAAATGCTTTGGAACTCTCCCATTGTTCTAGGGATTCTGCTGAAGTTTAAAAATGCTTTGGAACTCTCCCTTTGTTCTCGGAATTCTGCTGAAGTTTAAAAATGCTTTGGAACACTCCCACTATTCTCGGAATTCTGGAAAAGTTTAAATATGCTTTGGAACTTTCCCAATGTTCTCGGAATGTTATTGTTATTTTAAATAAGTCTTTAGAACTTTCCCATTGTTCTCGGAATTCTTCTGAAGTTTAAAAATGTTTTCGCACTCTCTCATTGTTCTCTGAATTCTGCTGCAGATTAAAAATGCTTTGGAACTCTCCAATTGTTCTCGGAATTCTGCTGAAGTTTAAAAATTCTTTTGAACTCTCCCATTTTTCTTGGAATGTTATTGTTTTTTTAAATAAGTCTGTAGAACTTTCCCATTGTACTCGGAATTCTTCTGAAGTTTAAAAATATTTTGGAATTCTCCCATTGTTCTCGGAATTCTGCTGAAGTTTAAAAATGCTTTGAAACACTTCCACTGTTCTCAGATTTCTGCTGAAGCTTATATATGCTTTGGAACTTTCCCATTGTTCTCGGAATTCTGCCTGAGTTTAAAAATGCTTTGGAACACTCCCATTGTTTTCGGAATACTGCTGAAGATTAAAAATGATTTGGAACCCTCCCATTGTTCTCAGATTTCTACTAAAGTTTAAAAATGCTTTGGAACTCTCCCATTGTTCTCGGAATGTTATTGTTTTTTCAAATTAGTCTGTAGAACTTTCCAGTTGTTCTCAGAATTCTGCTGAAGCTTAAAAATTCTTTGGATCTCTCCCATTGTTCTCGGAATTCTGAAGTTTAAAAATTCTATGGAACTCTCCCATTGTTCGCAGAATGCTATTCTTTTTTTTAAATAAGTATGTAGATCTTTCCCATTATACTCGGAATTCTTCTAAAGTTTAAACATGCTTTGGTACTCTCCCATTGCTTTCGGAATTCTGCTGTAGTGTAAAAATGCTTTGGAACTTTCCCATTGTTCTCGGAATTCTGCTGAAGTTTAAAAATGCTTTGGAACTCTCCCATTGTTCTCAGAATTCTGCTGAAGTTTAAAAATACTTTGGAACTCTCCCATTGTTCTCGGAATTCTGCTGAAGATGAAAAATGCTGTGGAACGTTCCCATTGTTCTCACAATTCTGCTAAAGTTTAAAAATGCTTTGGTACTCTCCCATTGTTCTCGGAATTCTGCTGTAGGTTAGAAATACTTTGGAACTCTCCCATTGTTCTCGGAATTGTGTTGAAGTTTAAAAATGCTTTTGAACTCTCCCATTGTTCTTGGAATTCTGCTAAAAATTAAAAATGCTTTGGAACTATCCCATTGTTCACGGAACTCTGCTGAAGTTTAAAAACCCTTTGGAACTCTCCCATTGTTCTCGGAATTCTGCTGAAGCTTAAAAATGCTTTGGAACTCTCCCATTATTCTCGCAATTCTGCTGAAGTGTAAAAATGCTTTGGAAATCTCCCAATGTTCTCGGTATGTTATTGTATTTTTCAATAAGTCTGCAGAACTTTCCCATTGTTCTCGGAATTCTACTGAAGTTTAAAAATGTTTTGGTATTCTCCCATTGTTCTCAGCATTCTGCTGCAGTTTAAAAATGCTTTGGAACTCTCCCATTGTTCTTGGAATTCTGCTGGAGTTTAAAAATTCTTTGGAACTCTCTCATTGTTCTCGCAATTCTGCTGAAGTTTAAAAATGCTTTGGAACTCTCCCATTGTTCTTGGTATATTATTATTTTTTTAAATAAGTCTATAGAACTTTCCCATCGTTCTCGAAATTCTGCTGAAGTTTAAAAATGTTTTGGTACTCTCTCATTGTTCTCGCAATTCTGCTGAAATTTAAATATGCTTTGTAACTTTCCCATTGTTCTCGGAATGTTATTGTTATTTTAAATAAGTCTGTAGAACTTTCCCATTGTTCTCGGAATTCTACTGAAGTTTAAAAATGCTTTTGAACTCTCCCATTGTTCTTGGAATGTTATTGTTTTTTTAAATAAGTCTGTAGAACTTTCCCATTTTCCACAGAATTCTTCTAAAGTTTAAAAATATTTTGGAATTCTCCCATTGTTCTCGGAATTCTACTGAACATTAAAAATGCTATGGAACTCTTCCATTGTTCTCGGAATTCTGCTGAAGTTTAAAAATGCTTTGGAACTCTTCCATTGTTCTCGGAATGTTAATGTTTTTTTAAGTAAGTCTGTAGAACTTTCCCATTGTTCTCGGAATTCTGCTGAAGTTTAAAAATTATTTGGAACTCTCCCATTATTATTGGAATTTCATTTTTTTAAATAAGTCTATAGAACTTTCCTATTGTTCTTGGAATTCTTCTGAAGTTTTAAAATGCTTTGGAATTCTCCCATTGTTCTTGGAATTCTGCTGAAGTTTAAAAATGCTATGGAACTCTCCCATTGTTCTCGGAATTCTGCTGAAGAGTAAAAATACTTTGGAACTCTCCCATTGTTCTCGTAATTCTGTTGAAGTTTAAAAATGCTTTGGAACTCTCCCATTATACTCAGAATTCTGCTGAAGTTTAAAAATGCTTTGGAACTCTCCCATTGTTCTCGGAATTCTGCTGAAGTTTAAAAATGTTTTGGAACTCTCCCATTGTTCTTGGAATTCTGCTGAAGTGTAAAATTGCTTTGGAACTCTCCCATTGTTTTCGGAATTCTTCTGAAGTTTAAAAATGCTTTGGAACTCTCCTATTGTACTGAGAATTCTGCTGAAGTTTAAAAATGTTTTGGAACTCTCCCATTGTTCTCGGAATTCTGCTGAAGTTTAAAAATGCTTTGAAACTTTCCCATTGTTCTTGGAATTCTGCTGAAGATTAAAATTGTTTTGGAGCTCTCCCACTGTTCTAGGAATTCTGCTGAAGTTTAAAAAATTTTTGGTACTATCCCATTGTTCTCGGAATTCTGCAGAAGATTAAAAATGTTTTGGAAATCTCCTAATTCTCTCGGAATTCTGCTGAAGTTTAAAAATGCTTTGGAACTCTCCCAATGTTCTCGGAATTCTGCTGAAATTTCAAAATGCTTTGGAACTCTCCTATTGTTCTCGGAATTCAGCTGAAATTTAAAAATGCTATGGAACTCTCCCATTTTTCTCAGAATTCTGCTGAAGATAAAAAATGCTTTGGAACCCTCTCATCGTTCTCGGAATTCTGCTTAAGTTTAAAAATGCTTTGGAACTCTCCCATTGTGTTCGGAACATTATTGGTTTTTAAGTACGTCTGTAGAACTTCCCATTGTTCTCGGAATTCTGCTGTAGATTAAAAATATTTTGGAACTCTCCCATTTTTCTCGCAATTCTGCTGAAGTTTAAAAATGCTTTGGAACTCTCCCATTGTTCTCGGAATGTTATTGTGTTTTTAAATTAGTCTGTAGAACTTTCCAATTGTTCTCGGAATTCTACTGAAGTTTAAAAATGCTTTGGAACTCTCCCATTGTTCTCGGAATTCTGCTGAAGTTTAAAAATGCTTTGGAACTTGCCAATTGTTCTCGGAATTCTGCTGAAGATTAAAAATGCTTTGGAACTCTCCATTGTTCTCGGAATTCTGCTGAAGTGTAAAAATGCTTTGGAACACTCCCATTGTTCTCAGAATTCTGCTGAAGTTTAAATATGATTTTGAACTCTCCCATTGTTCTCAGACTGTTATTGTTATTTTAAGTAAGTCTGTAGAACTTTCCCATTGTTCTAGGAATTCTGCTGAAGTTTAAAAATGCTTTGGAACTCTCCCATTGTTTGTGGAATTCTGCTAAAGTTTAAGAATGCTATGGAACTCTCCCATTGTTCTCGTAATGTTATTATTTTTCTAAATAAGTCTGTAGATCTTTCCCACTATTCTCGGAATTCTTCTGAAGTTTAAAAATACTTTGGAACTCTCCCATTGTTCTCGGAATTGTGTTGAAGTTTAAAAATGCTTTTGAGCTCTCTCATTGTTCTCGGAATTCTGCTATAGTTTAAAAATGCTTTGAAACTCTCCCATTGTTCTCGGAATGTTATTGTATTTTTAAATAAGTCTGTAGAACTTTCCCATTGTTCTCGGAATTCTACTGAAGTTTAAAAATGTTTTGGTACTCTCCCATTGTTCTCGGAATTCTACTGCAGTTTAAAAATGGTTTGGAACTCTCCCATTGTTCTTGGAATTCTGCTGAAGTTTAAAAATGCTTTTGTTCTCTCCCATTGTTCTCGCAATTCTGCTGAAGTTTAAAAATGCTTTAGAACTCTCCCATTTTTCTCGGAATTCTGCTGAAGTTTAAAAATGCTTTGGTACTCTCCCATTGTTCTCGGAATTCTTCTGAAGTTTAAGAATGCCTTGGAACTCTCTTATTGTTCTTGGAATATTATTGTTTTTTAAATAAGTCTGTAGAACTTTCATATCGTTCTCGGAATTCTGCTGAAGTTTAAAAATGTTTTGGTACTCTTCCATTGTTCGCGGAATTCTTCTGAAGATTAAAAATGCTTTTGAGCTCTCCCATTGTTCTCGGAATTCTGCTAAAGTTTAACAATGCTTTGAATCCCTCCCATTGTTCTAGAAATGTTATTGTTTTTTAAGTATGTCTGTAGGACTTTCCCATTGTTCTCAGAATTGTGCTGAAGTTTAAAAATGCTTTGGAATGCTCCCATTGTTCCTGGAACTCTGCTGAAGTTTAAAAATGCTTTGGAAATCTCCCATTGTTCTCGGGATTCTGCTGAAGTTTAAAAATGCTTTGGAACTCTCCCATTGTCCTTGGAATTCTGCTGAAGTTTAAAAATGCTTTGAAACTTTCCCATTGTTCTTGGAATTCTGCTGAAGATTAAAATTGTTTTGGAGCTCTCCCACTGTTCTAGGAATTCTGCTGAAGTTTAAAAAATTTTTGGTACTATCCCATTGTTCTCGGAATTCTGCAGAAGATTAAAAATGTTTTGGAAATCTCCTAATTCTCTCGGAATTCTGCTGAAGTTTAGAAATGCTTTGGAACTCTCCCAATGTTCTCGGAATTCTGCTGAAATTTCAAAATGCTTTGGAACTCTCCTATTGTTCTCGGAATTCAGCTGAAATTTAAAAATGCTATTGAACTCTCCCATTGTTCTCGGAATTCTGCTGAAGATAAAAAATGCTTTGGAACCCTCCCATCGTTCTCGGAATTCTGCTTAAGTTTAAAAATGCTTTGGAACTCTCCCATTGTGTTCGGAACATTATTGGTTTTTAAGTACGTCTGTAGAACTTCCCATTGTTCTCGGAATTCTGCTGTAGATTAAAAATATTTTGGAACTCTCCCATTGTTCTCGCAATTCTGCTGAAGTTTAAAAATGCTTTGGAACTCTCCCATTGTTCTAGGAATGTTATTGTGTTTTTAAATTAGTCTGTAGAACTTTCCAATTGTTCTCGGAATTCTACTGAAGTTTAAAAATGCTTTGGAACTCTCCCATTGTTCTCGGAATTCTGCTGAAGTTTAAAAATGCTTTGGAACTTGCCAATTGTTCTCGGAATTCTGCTGAAGATTAAAAATGCTTTGGAACTCTCCCATTGTTCTCAGAATTCTGCTGAAGTGTAAAAATGCTTTGGAACACTCCCATTGTTCTCAGAATTCTGCTGACGTTTAAATATGATTTTGAACTCTCCCATTGTTCTCAGACTGTTATTGTTATTTTAAGTAAGTCTGTAGAACTTTCCCATTGTTCTTGGAATTCTGCTGAAGTTTAAAAATGCTTTGGAACTCTCCCATTGTTTTGGAATTCTGCTGAAGTTTAAGAATGCTATGGAACTCTCCCATTGTTCTCGTAATGTTATTATTTTTCTAAATAAGTCTGTAGATCTTTCCCACTATTCTCGGAATTCTTCTGAAGTTTAAAAGTGCTTTGGAACTCTCCCATTGCTCTCTGAATTCTGCTGAAGTTTAAAAATGCTTTGGAACTCTTCCATTGTTCTCGGAATTCTGCTGAAGTTTAAAAATGCTTTGGAACTCTCCCATTGTTCTCAGAATTCTGCTGAAGATTAAAAATGCTTTGGAACTCTCCTATTGTTCTCGGAATTCTGCTGAAGTTTAAAAATGCTTTGGAACTCTCCCATTGTTTTGGAATTCTGCTGAAGTTTAAGAATGCTATGGAACTCTCCCATTGTTCTCGTAATGTTATTATTTTTCTAAATAAGTCTGTAGATCTTTCCCACTATTCTCGGAATTCTTCTGAAGTTTAAAAGTGCTTTGGAACTCTCCCATTGCTCTCTGAATTCTGCTGAAGTTTAAAAATGCTTTGGAACTCTTCCATTGTTCTCGGAATTCTGCTGAAGTTTAAAAATGCTTTGGAACTCTCCCATTGTTCTCAGAATTCTGCTGAAGATTAAAAATGCTTTGGAACTCTCCCATTGTTTTCGCAATTTTGCATAAGTTTAAAAATGCTTTGGTACACTCCCCTTATTCTCGCAATTCTGCTGTAGTTTAAAAATACTTTTAACTCTCCCATTGTTCTCGGAATTGTGTTGAAGTTTAAAAATGCTTTGGAGCTCTCCCATTGTTCTCGGAATTCTGCTATAGTTTAAAAATGCTTTGGAACTCTCCCATTGTTCTCGGAATGTTATTGTATTTTTAAATAAGTCTGCAGAACTTTCCCATTGTTCTCGGAATTCTACTGAAGTTTAAAAATGTTTTGGTACTCTCCCATTGTTCTCGGAATTCTACTGCAGTTTAAAAATGGTTTGGAACTCTCCCATTGTTCTTGGAATTCTGCTGAAGTTTAAAAATGCTTTCGTACTCTCCCATTGTTCTCGCAATTCTGCTGAAGTTTAAAAATGTTTTGGTACTCTTCCATTGTTCGCGGAATTCTTCTGAAGATTAAAAATGTTTTTGAGCTCTCCCATTGTTCTCGGAATTCTGCTAAAGTTTAACAATGCTTTGAATCCCTCCCATTGTTCTCGAAATGTTATTGTTTTTTAAGTATGTCTGTAGGACTTTCCCATTGTTCTCAGAATTGTGCTGAAGTTTAAAAATGCTTTGGAATGCTCCCATTGTTCCTGGAACTCTGCTGAAGTTTAAAAATGCTTTGGAAATCTCCCATTGTTCTCGGGATTCTGCTGAAGCTTAAAAATGCTTTGGAACTCTCCCATTGTCCTCGGAATTCTGCTGAAGTTTATAAATGCTTTGGAACTCTCCCATTGTTCTCGGAATTCTGGTGAAGTTTAAATATGCTTTGGAACTTTCCCATTGCTCTCGGAATGTTATTGTTATTTTAAAAAAGTCTGTAGATCTTTCCCATTGTTCTCGGAATTCTGCCGAAGTTTAAAAATGTTTTGGCACTCTCTCATTGTTCTCTGATTTCCGCTGCAGATTAAAAATGCTTTGGAACTCTCCCATTGTTCTCGGAATTCTGCTGAAGTTTAAAAATGCTTTTGAACTCTCCCATTTTTCTTGGTATGTTATTGTTTTTTTAAATAAGTCTGCAGAACTTTCTCATTTTTCTCGGAATTCTTCTGAAGTTTAAAAATGTTTTGGAATACTCCCATTGTTCTCGGAATTCTGCTGAAGTTTAAAAATGCTTTGAAACACTGCCATTGTTCTTGGATTTCTGCTGAAGTTTAAATATGCTTTGGAACTCTCCCATTGTTCTCGGTATGTTATTGTTATTTTAAATAAGTCTGTAGAACTTTCCCATTGTTCTCGGAATTCTGCATAAGTTTAAAAATGCTTTGGAACCCTCCCATTGTTTTCGGAATTCTGCTGAAGTTTAAAAATGCTTTGGAACTCTCCCTTTGTTCTCGGAATTCTGCTGAAGTTTAAAAATGAGTTGGAACTCTCCCATTGTTCTCGGATTTCTGCTGAAGTTTAAAAATGCTTTGGAACTCTCCCATTGTTCTTGGAATGTTATTGTTTTTTTAAGTTAGTCTGTAGATCTTTCCAATTGTTCTCGGAATTCTGCTGAAGTTTAAAAATGCTTTGGAACTCTCTCATTGTTCTCGGAATACTGCTGAAGATTAAAAATGCTTTGGAACTCTCCCATTGTTCTCGGAATTCTGCTGAAGATTAAAAATGCTATGGAACGTTCCCATTGTTCTCGGAATTCTGCTGAAGTTTAAAAATGCTTTGGAACTCTCCCATTGTTCTCGGAATTCTGCTAAAGTTTAGAAATGCTTTGGAACGTTCCCATTGTTCTCGCAAATCTGCTGAAGTTTAAAAATGCTTTGGAGCTCTCCCATTGTTCTCGCAATTCTGCTGTAGTTTAAAAATACTTTGCAACTCTCCCATTGTTCTCGGAATTGTGTTGAAGTTTAAAAATGCTTTGGAACTCTCCCATTGTTCTCGGAATGTTATTGTTATTTTAAATAAGTCTATAGAACTTTCCCATTGTTCTCGGAATTTTGCTGAAGTTTAAAAATGTTTTGCCACTCTCTCATTGTTCTCGGAATTCTGCTGAAGATTAAAAATGCTTTGGATCTCTCCCATTGTTCTTGTAATTCTGCTGAAGTGTTAAACCTCTTTGGAAATCTCCCATTGTTCTCGGAATGTTATTGTTTTTTTTAAATAAGTCTGTAGAACTTTCCCATTGTTCTCGAAATTCTGCTGAAGTTTAAAAATGTTTTGTAACTCTCCCATGCGTTCTGCCTCCCACTGTGTATAGATGGCTACGTGAGGCCTCCAGCTGTGTATAGATGGCTTTGTGCGGCCTCCTGCTGTGTATAGATGGCACCGTGTGGCCTCCTGCTGTGTATAGATGGATACTTGTGGCCTCCCGCTGTGTATAGATGGCTACGTGCGGCCCCCCACCATTTATAGATGGCTCCTTGCAGCCTCCTGCTGTGTATAAATGGCTACGTGCGGCCTCCTGCTGTGTATAGATGGCACTGTGCAGCCTCCTCCACCTCCTCCTTGTTAGCGCCGTAGCCGTGTTTGCATGGGGTGTCCATCAACCAGCCATCCTCCACTCCATCCATCTAGACTTTCGAGATCATTTCATGCATGATAATGCCCCGTCTCATGCTGCACATAACACATCTGCATCTCAGGCTGCTATGGGTATAAAAGGGGACAAACTTATGATGTGGCACCCATGCTCCCCTGACCTCTACCCCATTGAGAACCTCTGGAGCATCATCAAAAGGAGTGTCTATGATGGCGGGAGGCAGTTCACATCTAAGCAACAGCTCTGGGAGGGTCTTCTGTCCTCATGCAAAACAATTAAAGCAGAAACCATCCAAAACCTGACAAATTCAATGGACGAGAGAGTTCAGAAGCTCCTTTCGAACAAGGGGTCCTATGTGCAAATGTAACATCACCTAGAATAAAGTTTTGAGCTGAAAACTGTTTGATTTCAGTTTGTAATAACCTGCTAATGCTTATAATTTCAAAAATGACCATTTTTTTGTTCTTTATTAAAATGAAAAGGTTGAAAACTCTGCTGTGCATAATAATTTGGAACATGCATTTTGAGTGTAGTTTGAGTATTTTATTTATTTTAAAAAATATACTGTTATCATAAGCAGTTTGTACAAAAACCTTTCAATTGTACTCTAACAGTTATTTGACTGGAAAATTACAATGACTGCAATTCATATAGGTAATTTGGGAAAATCTGAGAAAATATTATTTGCATAATAATTTGAAAAACAGTGTAGATGGCTTTGTGCAGCCTCCTGCTGTGTAAAGATGGCACCGTGCGGCCTCCTGCTGTGTATAGATGGCTACGTGCGGCCTTCCGCTGTGTATAGATGGCTACGTGTGCCCCCCCGCCATGTATAGATGGCTCCTTGCGGCCTCCTGCTGTGTATAGATGGCTACGTGCGGCCTCCTGCTGTGTATAGATGGCACCGTGCGGCCTCCTGCTGTGTAAAGATGGTTACTTGCGGCCTCCCGCTGTGTACAGATGTCTATGTCCGGCCCCCCCGCCTTGTATAGATAGCTCATTGTGGCCTCCTGCTGTGCATATGTGCATAGATGGCTGCGTGCGGCCCCCCGCCGTATATAGATTGCTACATGCGGCCTCCTGCTATGTATAGATGGCTACATGCGGCCTCCTGCTGTGTAAATATGGCACCGTGTGGACTTCTGCTATGTATAGATGGCTACTTGCGGCCTCCTGCTGTGTATAGATCGCTTCGTGCGGCCTCCTGCTGTGTATAGATGGCATCCTGCGGTATCCTGCTGTGTATAGATGGCTACATGCGGCCTCCCCCTGTGTATAGATGGCTATGTGCGGTCCTCTCGCCGTGTATAAATGGCTCAATGCAGCCTCCTGCTGTGCATAGATGGCTGCGTACTGCCTCCCGCCGTGTATAGATGGCTACACGCGGCCTCCTGCTGTGTATACATGGCAGCATGCAGCCTCTTGCTGTGTATAGATGGCTACGTGCAGCCTCCCGCTGTGTAGAGATGGCTATGCGCGGCCTCTTGCTGTCTATAGATGGCACCGTGCGGCCTCCTGCTGTGTATAGCTGGCTACGTGCGGCCTCCCGCTGTGTATAGATGACTGGGTGCGGCCTCTCGCTGTGTATAGATGGCTACGTGCGGCCACCTGCTGTGTATATAGGGCACCCTGCGGCCTCCTGCTGTGTATAGATGGCTACATGAGGCCTCCCGCAGTGTATAGACGGCTACGTGCGGCATCCTGCTGTGTATAGATAGCTACGTGCGGCCTCCTGCTATGTATAGATGGCTACGTGCGGCCTCCCGCTGTGTGTAGATGGCACTGTACGGCCTCTCGCTGTGTATAGATATCTACGTGTGGCCTTCCGCTGTGTATAGATGGCTACGTGCGGCCTCTTGCTTTGTATATATGGCACACTGCGACCTCCTGCTGTGTGTAGATGCCACTGTGCGGCCTCCTGCTGTGTATAAATGGCTATGTGCGGCCTCCCGTTGTGTATAGATGGCTACGTGCGGCCCTCCGCCGTGTATAGATCGCTCAATGCGGCCTCCTGCTGTGCATTAATGGCTGCGTGCGGCCCCCCGCCATGTATAGATGGCTACGCGCGGCCTCCTGCTGTGTATAGATGGCTACAAGCGGCCTCACGCTGTGTATAGATGGCTACGTGTGGCCTCCCACTGTGCATAGGTGGCTACGTGCGGCCTCCCTCTGTGTGTAGATGGCTACGTGCAGCTTCCTGCTGTATATAGATGGCTATGTGCGGCCTCCCGCTGTGTGTAGATGGCACTGTGCGGCCTCCTGCTGTGTGTAGATGTCTACGTGTGGCCTCCTGCTGTGTATATATGGCACCCTGCAGCCTCCTGCTGTGTATAGCTGGCTACGTGCGGCCTCCCGCTGTGTATAGATGGCTACGTGTGGCCTCCTGCTGTGTATAGATGGCTATGTGTGGCCTCCTGCTGTGTATAGATTGCACCGTGCGGCCTCCTGCTGTGTATAGATGGCTACGTGTGGCCTCCTGCTGTGTATAGATGTCTACGTGCGAACCCCCCGCCGTGTATAGACGGTTCATTGCGGCCTCCTGCTGTGTATAGATGGCGCCGTGCGGCCTCCTGCTGTGTATAGATGGCTATGTGCGGCCTCCCGCTGTGTATAGATGGCTACGTGCGGCCTCCTGCTGTGCATAGGAGGATTGTGGTAGCTCATATTGTGTGTAGGGTCTCATACTGTGTATAGTGGATGTCAGCATACTTAATTGTGCTCAATATTAAGTCATACAATTATTGTAAAAAAATTATTATAATTAATATATTAATATTGTGCCAAATGAATTTCACGTGAACTATGACATGATCTATCACAGGGGATCATGTGACATGTCACGTGATACATCAGGTGTGTGTGGGGGGGTGCCCGCACCTTCTAAACTGCCCAGGGCCCTTGCTACTTTTAATCCACCCCTGGGTTTACAAACCCCTATAGACCAATACTTATAACTGCAGACAGACATCTGTATGTATTCAGTGTCTTGTGCAGGGGGTGATGGTTTGTAATGTTTTTCTTAAATTAAGCATAAACTACATCATTAGTGTTGAGCCACCCCCGTAGTGTTCGAGTTCGGTTCGGTTCGTCGAACACCCGTGTGTTCGCCGAACTGTTCGTCGAACTGTTCGTCGAACACCGTTAAAACCAATGGCAGGCAAACAAAAACACATAGAAACACATAGAAAACACCTTCAAAGGTCTCCAAAAGCTGACAAACTGCTCAGAAGACATAACTAACACATGGAAAAGTGACAAGTACATATAGTCATGCAAAAATAAAAGAGGTGGAGGAGTAAAAGGAGGGGGAGACACAGATATAGGCATGTCATGCCCTTCTAAAATCCAAAAAGTGAGAAGCCGACACGGCCAGTCCGTTCCTGCCCGTGCCACCTCCGTGTCGCCGGGTTTGTGCCAGAGCCGCGGTGGACCCTGACGGCCAGCCCCCCTCTCCTAATACTGGTGCCTGTCCGCTGGTGGGTCGAGCCCCCCGCGGTGGGGGGGGAGTAACATCTGCAGAAGAAAGACCATCTTCCAGCCAAACTAACATGTCGACTTCTTTTCGTGGACAATGTGATACGATCCCTTTGCTACGGACACGCCCATCGCTACAAATTCCAGATGAGGCACAAAAACAGCAGGTGCTTCAGCGGATATCAAGTGCTCCTTCAAGTGGGCTCTCCTCTACCTCAACTTCAACATCACAAATACTCCAGTCCTCAGAGGTGTCACCCCAATCGCACTTGCTTCCTCACAGCTCCCAAGTCTCCAGCTGCCCGTCTGAGTATGGGGTAACACAGATGGTTGAGTCTGCACAGCTGTTTGCTCATACTATAGCCTGGGAAACGGAGGTCTGCTCCAGAGCTTCTGTTAATCCAGACGAGGAAATGATCTGCACTGATGCCCAGAATCTTTATAAGTCGGATCCAGGACCAGATGAAGAAGGTTCTGAGCATAATGTAGACCCTCGTTCCCAAACTGTAACTCCTGTTGGTGGAGACAATGATGAAGACGATGATGAGACTCAAATACCTGATTGGAGCGACAACTTGACTTTTCGGTCAGGGCAGGAAGAGGTTGGCTTTGAGGACGACGGGTGTGATAACACACAGGGTGATGATGACAAGGTTGGAGATCCCACTTACTGTCAACCCACAGTCAGCCAGTCGATGAGGTCACCCGGGCCTTTGCCTGGCCTTTGGATGTCGCGGTGGTCGGCTCCCTGGCCCGTACCCTGGGGTCACTCTTTAAAAGGGTGGATAATTGTTAATTTTATAAGAGTTTGTGACACCACCTGTGGTATCTGGTGAGAAGCACCAGCGCTGCAGCAGTCCACTGAGGCCCGTGATAAGGCAGCTCGATGGTATAGCTCCCCACAGGTGGAGCTAGGTCTCAGGGCAGCGTATGCAGGGGGAATGCAGGACAGGCGAGACCCAGCTGGGTCAGAGCAAGAACGGAAACGGACACGGTAGTCACTTCAGTACCTTTTACTGGAGGAAATTCAGGCACATCCTGGAGCACTGTAGGGTGAAGGGTGCATATCAGGATCCTCCCCAATGAGCGGGTGTAGGGCCTCCTGTTTCTTGCCTCTGCGCAGTAAGTTTCTGACCTGCCTGGAGCTAGGCCTAACTTTGTCTCTGTCCTGCGCTGGCTGACCTTGTGGTAGGGCCTTCTCTTGAAGTTCACGCTCCCAGTATGCGGGGCCTAAGCGTCTCCTGGCTCTGTTACGTATCAGCACCTTAGCGATCCTGGGACTTGTAGTTCTCCAGGGATTCCGGTTATGCCTTACTGGGTCATAGAGATCCCGGTAAGCTCGGATCCGGTGTCCGGTAAATGCTTCGGGGTGAGCTGGTTAAGCTCCTCTGCCCCTTATGTACTAACTCGCCACTCGCCTTCGGCCTACTCGGGCCCTCAATAGGCTATACACACTAACGGCAGCTTGCCGCGCTTCACCGATCTTATGACGCTGGCACACCTTAAGCTCTATCTGGGCTCCCTGAATCTAGCTAGCAGGAGCCTCGTGCTCCACTGCTGAACTATTAACTGAGTTCTCTAGACTAGACTGAGCTCCACTGCAGACTGACCTCTCTTAGGCTTCTCTACTGCAGGAACTCTTCAGAGGAACTGAACTGCCTAGCTCCACCTTCCCTATTTATATCCCTAACGGGCTCCCTCTGCTGGTCTGAGGTGGAAGGTGGAGATGTGTGAATGTTTATGGGGGCCTCTTGTGGAGGATTCCATCAATACACTCTTCTAGGATCTGTGATACCAAGCGCAGCGGGGCGTCACAGATGCTATTGACGACGAGGTTAGGTTGCGCCTTCCTGGACAGAGACGGAGTACTGGAAGCACATCAACAACTGCATCCTCAACCACAACTCCGCCTCTGACCACAAGTCGTAGTGGCTCTTCAGGTCGCATGGGCTCTAAGCCTTGCATAGCCTGGGCATTTATTCAGATCGATAAGGATGACCCAACTCGTGTTATCTGTAATATTTGTCACCAAAAGCTAAGTAGAGGCCAAAAAATCCATAGTTTGAGTACTTCATGCATGTACCGTCACATGGATATGAAGCATAAGTTGCAGTGGGAAGCTCACTGTGCTACAATGCGGCCTAGCAGGCTGGGCCAACCACCGTCTGCCCCATCTTGTGCATCCGCGGTCTCTTCATCCTCTGTGACTGGGGGGACAGCAGTCACACATGTTTTTGGACGCAGACCTGCCACCTCTTTACCTGCAACAGCCAGTGTGATTGGCAGGTCGTCAGTTCATTGGGAAGTGGAAACACCTGCTGGTGTTGAGAGCTCTCTGACATCGAGAGCACCACCTTTGGATCAAGGCAACCTAACATGTCCGCCTGCATCTTCCTCACAGACCGGCAGTTTGCCAGGGACACCCTACTCAACCCCGTCAAAGCACAACAGCCAGCCCTCGGTCCCTCAGATGTGGACAAGTAAAAGACCATTTCCTCCTAGCCATGAGAAAGCTAAGAGGTTGCATTTCACCATCTGCAAGCTGTTGGCTACAGAAATGCTGCCTTTCCGCCTGGAGGACACAGTGGATTTTTGAGACCTTATGTCCGTCGCAGTGCCCCAGTACCAGATGCCCAGTCGGCACTACTTCTCAAAGAAAGGTGTGCCTGCGCTCCACCAGCATGTCGCACACAACATCACCGCTTCTTTGAGAAACTCTGTGTGTGACAGGGTGCATTTCACCACAGACACTTGGACGAGTAGGCATGGACAGGGGCGTTACATGTCGCTGACAGGGCACTGGGTAACTATGGTGACAGCAGGACAAGGGGCTGCTGTCCAAGTCTTGCCGTCCCCGCGAGTTGTACGTCAATCCTCTTTATCTAGAAGTTCTTCCACTGCTTCTGCCTCCTCAACCTCCTCTCGGTCCTCCACCTGCACCCAAAGCCTGTCTGGTAATGCCACCTGCTTTCTAACTGCGCACCTCCTTACTATGCTGGCAGCAGGGCTCAACGGCATCAGTGTTTACTTTGAAATGTCTGGGAAATGTGAGTCACACAGCTGAGGTCTTGTGGTCAGCTCTGGAGACCCAGTTTCATGAATGGTTGTCTCCACTGGACCTGCAACCAGGGAAGGCCGTGTGCGACAATGCTGCAAACCTGGGTGCGGCCCTTCGCCGGGGCAATGTTACACACGTGCCTTGTATGGCTCACGTGTTGAACCTGGTTGTCCATAAATTTTTAGCCCACTATCCCGGACTAGATGGCCTTCTGCAGAGGGCACGGTCGCTGTGTGCTCACTTCCGCCGTTCGCATCCCGCAGCTCAACGACTTACATCTCTACAGAAGTCGTTGGGCCTGGCAGTTCACCGGCTGAAATGCGATGTGCCGACACGGTGGAATTCAACTCTGCACATGTTGCAGCGACTGTGGCAGCACCGACAAGCCCTGGTGCAATAGTTTCTGACGTATAGCCTGGGCCAACGAGATCCAGAGGTGGGGCAAATCACACAGCAGGAGTGGTCTCAGATCAGGGACCTATGAAGTTGACGCGCCCCCTGGGCCGTGGGGTACCCGGAGCCGGGCCGGTAGACGCTGGGGGTTGTAGTCACTGTGGCGGTGACCCGGTCCGTGACCCAGGGCGGTCAATCCAACGGTAATTTGTATATATGGATTTTATAATGTCCGACTACGCCACCTGTGGAGTGCGGCCAAAGGGGCCGCCGCTGCGGAACAGTCCTCTGAAGCTGGTGGTTTTGCTGCAATGGTATTATTACTCACCACAGGAAGAGTGTAGCTTCAGGGCAGTGTGGGTGGATGATGGTGGTTGTAGTGCAGGGAGTCAGTAATGAACACAGAGTCCGTGTGATGCAGTCCCAAGATCTTTACTCACAGTTGTTGCAGTCCAGATTACAGGTACCAGAGCTATCTCACCCGTCGTGCTGTGCGTACTCAGTGAGGGGCTCAGTCCACCCCCAGATAGCTCCGGAGTACTTAGCAGGACCCCCTTCTGTGTGTCCTTTCTCTGGCCTTCTCCCTGCACCTCACACCCAGTGACACTTCTATCCGGTATCCTCGGGCCTTGGCGGGCGACTTGTGTTCCGTCCCCTGGGTCCTATGTGGCTACCTTCTTAGTGAGACTGGTGTGGACTTTTGCCTGCAGTACATGAAATGCTGCAGCCTCCGGTTTCTAGTTGAGCCTTGATGTTTCTCCTCTAGTTGAGGGACCGGTTCCCCTTATCTGGCCTGACCCCTCTACCTCCTGGTAGCAGCGGGAGTACAGGTGGCCTTCTGCACGGCCCGTAGCCCTAGGGTCCCTTCGGTTCCTGGAGCCTTCCTGCTCCCACTCCTCTCTTCTCTCCTTCAGTCCTGGGCCTCCCAGGCTAGGCCCGCCTCCGGAGCAGAGCTCATGCCGAGCCTCT
This sequence comes from Phyllobates terribilis, assembly GCF_046119375.1. Taxonomy (NCBI): domain Eukaryota; kingdom Metazoa; phylum Chordata; class Amphibia; order Anura; family Dendrobatidae; genus Phyllobates; species Phyllobates terribilis. The sequence continues at coordinate 118,161,068 of NW_027362762.1, read as the reverse complement.
GCTCCTGTCACTTTTCCTCCTCTGACTGGCTTGCTCTTTCTAAGATGGCTTCCTATTTATACTCTCCCTGTCATGTGCTCCCCTAAGCTGCTCCCCTAAGCACCCACTACATAGGATCCTCCCACCAGCTAGGGACCTGGGACTGTGCTCTCCCTTAGGAGCAATCTCGCCCTAACCCCACTGCGGGTATGTGTTGGATGCAGGTGTTAGGGTCCCGAGCCATACGCCTTCCTTACCTGAGGGTGAGATACCACACCTCTGGGTGAGATGCAGTAACTCTGTGGTGACTGCACCCTCAGGGGCGCCACACACCTTTCTGCACAGTTTTGAAATGGCGACGAAGATGTTTAGTGCTGACGACGATGCCATTATCAGCATAACTATTCCGGTGATTTACATGCTGGAGCACACATTAAACAGAATTCAGAGTCAGGTGGTCGGACAAGAGGAGGTGGAGGAAGTAGAGGAGGAGTCGTATGCGGAAGGGATAACATCTCCAAGGTCCAGACGGTTGGCAGCACCAAGGAGGCAGGCATGGGAGGGTGGGGGAGAGGGATTAAACAGGGCGCATGGTAGCAGCCAAACTGTTGAGGAAGGTGCAGGAGCCGAGGAAGAAGTGGAGGATGAACTGGCGATGGGCATGGAAGACTCATCAGATGAGGGAGACCTTGATCACATTTCTGTTGTGCAAGGTTGGGGGGAGAGGGCAGAGGAAAGAAGCATGATTCTTACCTCGCTACCAACACAACAAGGACTTGGTCCTCCTGGATGCGCAAGACACATGAGTGCCTTCTTGCTGCACTACCTGCAACATGACCCTCAGATTGCAGAATTCGAAGTAATCTCGACTACTGGGTTGCCACACTCTTAGATCCCCGGTACAAAAGTAAATTTGCCGAAATAATTCCTGCCATAAAAAGGGATTGACGCATGCAGGAGTATCTGCAGACGCTGTTGCAGAATCTTACATGTGCTTTTCCACAAAACACCAGTGATGCACGAAGTGAATCTCACAGTTCTAACTTGCCAACCGCGGGACTGTCGAGTCTTCATCACTCAAACCGTAACAGTAACACAGTATCTGCTGGTAACAGCAATTTTGTGAAATCGTTTCACCACTTTTTTAGACCATCCTTTGCAAGGCCACAGGAGACAAGAAGTCTGACACATAGTCAATGCCTAGAGAGGATGGTGCAGGAGTATCTCCAAGTGAACATCGAAGCCATGACTGTGTCACTGGACCCTTGCTCATTTTGGTATTCCAATCTGGAAAAATGGCCGGAGCGCGCCACTCACGCCTTGGAGATCTTGTCATGCCCTGCAGCCAGTGTTCTCTCTGAACGTGTGTTCAGCGCTGCTGATGGTGTGCTGACAGATAAGCGCACGCGGCTGTCCACTGAGAATGTAGACAGACTCACGTTCATAAAGATGAACAAATCATGGATTCGCAAGGACTTTTCTAATCCTGTGTTATCCTTGGGAGGCTAAAAGCTTGAGGATTTGGTAATATCACCTCACCAACCGTTTTAAGCAACTGTGGGGCAATTGATGCCACTTAACCCTAGAACGCATGACCATAAAAATCTACACTTTCATATACCTGGGGCCTTTTAGGCCCGTGTGCAAATAACATTGAATAACTCAAACTCAAATGACAAACAACTATATACATGAAGAATACCTAGAGTTTCAAAATTCTAACTAAAGTAATCTTGCAGAAAATAGAAAACAATTAACAGGGCGGGACTGCGAGGCCCCAGGTATGCGTTCTAGGGTTAAGTGGTGTCTGTGCCACAATTTTGGGAAAAAATGGAAACTCTTTTTGGAGTCCCCTTGCTGTGTCTTACGTGACGTTGGCATCGTCAATTCCAGGTGGGTTGGGTCGCTCCCCCACCCCTTTTAACTGTAAGAAACTACATACACTATGGCTTGGGGTAGCACAGATGATTGAGTCTGAAGAGCTGTTTACTCAGAGGTCTGCTCCAAATCTTCAGTGTCTGCTAGTCAGCGTAGAATTTTTAACTGCATCTAGCCTAGGCAATACTTTGGGCGTAGTAGCCCAGCTGCGAAGCAAGCTGCACCGCCTGTGTATCTAATAAGAATTTTTAAATGCATCTAGCCTAGGCAGACTGTGGGGACCCCCAACCAAACCCAGACGCTCAGCCCCCCTACCGCCCCCCTTTCCTTGACAATACAATAATGTAACTCTTACAACTGGATGGGTGAGGATCGGTCACAGCTTTATTAACTCTTTATACTCATTCCATTAGAAAGACATTTTATTTCTAAAATAATTCAGCTTGTTGCAGCATGCCCTGGGTCTCCACTCCGGCAACTTGGCCAACAAGTGTAACTCTCCAACATGTCCTTTCTATTTCCAGGCCACGGAGGATCCTGCGTACTCGTATGCAGGACTCTGACCCCCACCCATCACTCTTAACGCTTGTTCCACTCCGTCCTGGAGTCCTGACAGGAATATGTCCAGTCCAATATCCATTAAGTGAACACCGTCGGGCCGTATGAGGCCTGCTTTATCTCCTTCCAGTTGTCGGTGTCGTACCACTACACCGCCTCTGTCTCTTCTAAATTTTGCCATCCGAATATTTATTACCCGCCTTGTCCGTTCGATGGCCATGATGTCTCGCGCACCTTGCCATACCGCTATCGGCACAATCTCTGACCATACTATAGCTAGTTTTGTGAAAAATTCTCTGAAGCGCTCAGTGTCTAGTTTCATTATTGCCATTAGTTATGCGCTCTTGTGATGACCTAGGTTGTTTCCCCCGGCCTGTATAACTAAGATGACCAGACATCTTGCCTCTCTCCCTACCTTGATTACCTCCATTAGTACCTGTGGCCATAGCAGGCCTCTAATACCTCTCCAGTTGAAATATGTGTTATGAAACTCTAATTTCCTCCCGCCTGGGCGGACTTTCGCCCTTTAATCTGCCCAATATATATACGAGTGGCCTATCACCCACACTGTTGGCTTAGCGTCACCTGTAAAAGAAACAAACCACGTTAGGATAACAAGTCCGGTCTTATGTATCTTGCCAAACACGTGGATCACCATCTCTCTATCCTCTGAACTTCCGTTTCTGACAGTCCTGCCCTTGCTGCTTCTGTGGCCGCGCCTATGCGGAATGAGTGTGTCCCGTAATCTTTGGGGTGGTTCCCTGCCAATGTTATGCATTTATTAAATATAGCTTGGAACTGGTATCTTGATAATGGCGTCCCATCAATGTGTGATAGGAACAAATTACTTTGTGATCTGATGGTTAGATATGGTTTTACTATTGTTACCCGACTCAGTGTACCGTTTGTGGGTTGTAGAAGTACCCAAGTGCCCCTGCCCGCTGGAACCATTTTCGATTTGTGTATGCGTAGACGTATTGCATTATTGCCTATGACTACGTCCTGGTGTAATAAGCCTCCACTGGTGCTAATTTTGGATTGAGGGACTAATTCGCTTATGCATAGCGCCCCGAAGAAGGCGATCACAAATGCAGTAGACAGTAGTGTTGCTTCAAATTGTGAGTGTCATGTTAATGGTGTTAGGGATATGATGTGAGAAATCAGTTTTACTGACACGGGACGGGACATCTACACTCCTGACTTGGCTGACCCCTTTTCCACCCTTTTATGGATTGTCTGATGATGAATCTTTGTCACATCTCCCCAATTCAGTAGTTGGAAGTGAAATGCTACTCCGGTCAGACACCGCTGCGCTGACGCCCCTGATATGCCCCTCATCATTAGCTGGTGGAGAAATTCTATGGTGACTTGTGATCTGGCTTGTTCACATTGGTCAACCCGTCTGCCTGCTACTAGTCGTGTCCACTCTTCCCATGCCTTACCGTATGCTTGCCATGTCGACGGGGCAACTGACGCTCTGATTAATGGCATCAACTATTCGCCACTAGATCCCATAGGGAAGGTGGGCAACTGTTGTCCCGATGGGTGGGCATTGTGGAAGAGCTCTGTGAAAATCTGCCAATTGAATTGTTATAAAGCGTTAGCAGCAGCTTTAGACCCCTCAGCATAGTGGCTAGCGCGGACCCATACATTGTGTTTTAGGCACAGGAATGCTAGCCTGGGTAGTAGGCCTAGCACTGGGAGAGACGATGATGCCATCTTATTAATGCAGTGCGCTAAGCTGGTGTTTTTTGTTATGAAGCGTATATTTTTGTAAGCCAGGAGCGCGCCCCATATTTCTATTGCTACCACTATTGGGAAGAAAAATTATTTTCAGGGCTAGATGCAGCGAAAAATTATTATTAATTGAAAAGCTGGTGGAGCTTGGTATAGATGGCCTAATACAATGAGACCCACACACTGCTAGAAGGCCAAATATTTTTTCAGAGTTAGATGCAGAAAAAAATTATATTCAGTTTGCAACCTGATGGAGGTCAGTATAGATGGACTAATAGAACAAGTCCCACACACTGCTAGAAGGCCAAATATTTTTTCAGAGGTAGATGCAGACAAAAAATTATTTTGAATTTGCAACCTGATGGAGGTCAGTATAGATGACTAATAGAACAAGTCCCACACACTGCTAGAAGGCCAAATATTTTTTCAGAGGTAGATGCAGAAAACAATTATATTCAGTTTGCAACCTTATGGAGGTCAGTATAGATGGACTAATAGAACAAGTCCCACACACAGCTAGAAGCCCAAATATTTTTTCAGAGGTAGATGCAGAAAAAAATTATATTCAGTTTGCAAACTGATGGAGGTCAGTATAGATGGACTAATAGAACAAGTCCCACACACTGCTAGAAGGCCAAACATTTTTTCAGAGCTAGATGCAGAAAAATATTATATTCAATTTGCAACCTGATGGAGGTCAGTATAGATGGACTAATAGAACAAGTCCCACACACAGCTAGAAGGCCAAATATTTTTTCAGAGGTAGATGCAGAAAAAAATTATATTCAGTTTGCAACCTTATGGAGGTCAGTATAGATGGACTAATAGAACAAGTCCCACACACAGCTAGAAGCCCAAATATTTTTTCAGAGGTAGATGCAGAAAAAAATTATATTCAGTTTGCAACCTGATGGAGGTCTGTATAGATGGATTAATAGAACAAGTCCCACACACAGCTAGAAGCCCAATATTTTTTCAGAGGTAGATGCAGAAAAAATATATTCAGTTTGCAACCTGATGGAGGTCTGTATAGATGGATTAATAGAACAAGTCCCACACACAGCTAGAAGCCCAATATTTTTTCAGAGGTAGATGCAGAAAAAAATATATTCAGTTTGCAACCTGATGGAGGTCTGTATAGATGGATTAATAGAACAAGTCCCACACACAGCTAGAAGCCCAATATTTTTTCAGAGGTAGATGCAGAAAAAAATATATTCAGTTTGCAACCTGATGGAGGTCAGTATAGATGGACTAATAGAACAAGTCCCACACACTGATAGAAGGCCAAACATTTTTTCAGAGCTAGATGCAGAAAAATATTATATTCAATTTGCAACCTGATGGAGGTCAGTATAGATGGACTAATAGAACAAGTCCCACACACAGCTAGAAGGCCAAATATTTTTTCAGAGGTAGATGCAGAAAAAAATTATATTCAGTTTGCAACCTTATGGAGGTCAGTATAGATGGACTAATAGAACAAGTCCCACACACAGCTAGAAGCCCAAATATTTTTTCAGAGGTAGATGCAGAAAAAAATTATATTCAGTTTGCAACCTGATGGAGGTCAGTATAGATGGACTAATAGAACAAGTCCCACACACTGCTAGAAGGCCAAACATTTTTTCAGAGCTAGATGCAGAAAAATATTATATTCAATTTGCAACCTGATGGAGGTCAGTATAGATGGACTAATAGAACAAGTCCCACACACAGCTAGAAGGCCAAATATTTTTTCAGAGGTAGATGCAGAAAAAAATTATATTCAGTTTGCAACCTGATGGAGGTCAGTATAGATGGACTAATAGAACAAGTCCCACACACTGCCAGAAGGCCAAACATTTTTTCAGAGCTAGATGCAGAAAAATATTATATTCAGTTTGCAACCTGATGGAGGTCTGTATAGATGGATTAATAGAACAAGTCCCACACACAGCTAGAAGCCCAATATTTTTTAAGAGGTAGATCCAGAAAAAAATATATTCAGTTTGCAACCTGATGGAGGTCTGTATAGATGGATTAATAGAACAAGTCCCACACACAGCTAGAAGCCCAATATTTTTTCAGAGGTAGATGCAGAAAAAAATATATTCAGTTTGCAACCTGATGGAGGTCTGTATAGATGGATTAATAGAACAAGTCCCACACACAGCTAGAAGCCCAATATTTTTCAGAGGTAGATGCAGAAAAAAATATATTCAGTTTGCAACCTGATGGAGGTCAGTATAGATGGACTAATACATCAAGTCCCACACACAGCTAGAAGCCCAATATTTTTTCAGAGGTAGATGCAGAAAAAAATATATTCAGTTTGCAACCTGATGGAGGTCTGTATAGATGGATTAATAGAACAAGTCCCACACACAGCTAGAAGCCCAATATTTTTTCAGAGGTAGATGCAGAAAAAAATATATTCAGTTTGCAACCTGATGGAGGTCTGTATAGATGGATTAATAGAACAAGTCCCACACACAGCTAGAAGCCCAATATTTTTTCAGAGGTAGATGCAGAAAAAAATATATTCAGTTTGCAACCTGATGGAGGTCTGTATAGATGGATTAATAGAACAAGTCCCACACACAGCTAGAAGCCCAATATTTTTTCAGAGCTAGATGCAGAAAAAAATTATATTCAATTTGCAACCTGATGGAGGTCAGTATAGATGGACTAATAGAATGATGCTATGCCCAAAAGATTTTACTTCACTAGGTGCAGTAAAAAAATTGGTATTCTATACACAGGTGGTATATCTTGCAACACAGATAGGCTACTCCACTGACTAACACACTCTGCAATAGGCCAAAAAGGATTAGCTTTGCTAGATTCAGCCAAATGCTGTGAAAAAAACTTGCACAGCACTGGCACAGACCTGCCTGGCAAAAACTGATAGGAACTGATGTAACCTAGTCCTGAAAAGGACTCCAATTACAATTAGTCTTTACTCCCACAATCTATCTATTTAAGAGCACAGACCTGCCTGATAAAAGTCGTAGGAAATGCTGTAACCTAGTCCTTAAAAGGACTGCAATCACAACTATTCCCTACTCCCAAGCTATCTGTAGATTTGTGCGAAAATTGGCTTGAAATTAACAAGGTATAGCGCACACAGCAACAGCGGTGCCGTCTAACACGCAGCTGCAGCAGTGAGAAAATGGTGGCGACGGGGAAAATGGCTTGGTCTTATAGGGCAAGGACATGTGACATACACTGCCAATGACACATGCCCTTGCTTGTGTGAAAAAAAGCACTTCGCTCCGTGTGTGCGCTGCTGATAGGCTGACAGATTGCACCTCCCCACTGCAAATGCGGGAAAGAGAAAAAAAAATGGAGATCTTCATTGTTCCTGCAGAGATCCATCCCCTGCCCCTCCCAACACCCCGCTGTACACTCAAACTGCGTATTAACATTAATTTTCATCAATACTGAGAAAAAATCCAGTTATGATTTTGGTGCACGAACAGTTATCGAACATAACCTCGAACAGCCGAATTTTTCTCAAATTGTTCGTGTTCGCCGAACGGCTCGAACACCGCCCAAAACAGCTCGAATTTGAGATTGGCGAACAGTTCGAGTAGAACAACGCTCATCTCTATACATCATTACATTAGGTTATTCCCAAGACGGAAAGTTCTCATTATCTTTAACCCGCTGGTGGATGGGGGTCAGAGCACTAGAACCCCCCAGTGATCATGAGACTGGCTCTCTGGAATCTGCGAGGATCGGACCCTGCAGAGACAATTCCTGAATACAATGGAGGTGCATGTGCTCGATCTGTGCTCCATTTATTGTCTGTGGCACTGCCGGAAATAGAGGAGTTCTGTACTCCGCTTTCTCTGGCAGTCTCCTATCTGCAGAGACCAATTCTCGTAGTCTAAGGTCCCAGTCTCATGATTACTGGGTGTTCCTGTGCTCTGTCCCCTAGCGATCATTAGATTATCCATCATCCCTCGTATAGGTGATAACTTGCTGTCTTGAGAACAACCTTTTTATATTCTGTTAATTCCACATAATTTTTGACAGCAAGTACATTCTTAATAGAACTTTTAATTGAACATTGACAGGATGCAAAATTGTATTATATCCTTTCACAAATATGCAATTTTTTTGCAAAACAATCCTGGCGCCTTTTTCCTTTAGCTGATCACTGTCAGATTAGGCCTTTTCCCAAATATCAAGCAAAAAGTAGAGTGATCTCTCCATAATAAGGTGACATTTTAGCACCCGTATTGCCTGAGTCTGTAGCACATGGGTTATCTATACTAGCTGGAGAACTCGTCCTGGCACATTAATTACACAGATGTACAAATTCTACCAATTTCATCTTTAACAGTTTCATTAAGAAATAACCTAGTTGACTTTTTTTTTTGTAGGTATGAAAAAGATGCTGGTCATGCCACTGACGATGCAGTACATTCTGCAATCAATGTCGGGGTGACAGCACTTAATATTGACCATTTAGGTATAAAGGCAATGGTGAAAAAAACTGCAAAAGAAACCAGTCATGTCATTCTGGATGAATACAGACAGAAAGAGAAACAGGACAAGATGGATCCGCACTGACGCCGTAATCCCGCTCTCCCCTCTGCCTTAATGTGTGACACTAAACCTTTCCACTACACTGTGTTCCAAATTATTATGCAAATAATATTTTCTCAGATTTTCCCAAATTACCTATATGAATTGCAGTCATTGTAATTTTCCAGTCAAATAACTATTAGAGTACAATTGAAAGGTTTTTGTACAAACTGCCTATGATAACAGTATATTTTTTAAAAAATAAAAAACTCAAACTGCACTCAAAATGCATGTTCCAAATTATTATGCACAGCAGAGTTTTCAACCTTTTCATTTTAATAAAGATCAAAAAAATTGTCATTTTTGAAATTATAAGCATTAGCAGGTTATTACAAACTGAAATCAAACAGTTTTCAACTCAAAACTTTATTCTAGGTGATGTAACATTTGCACATAGGACCGCTTGTTCGAAAGGAGCTTCTGAACTCTCTCGTCCATTGAATTTGTCAGGTTTTGGATGGTTTCTGCTTCAATTGTTTTGCATGAGGACAGAATACCCTCCCAGAGCTGTTGCTTAGATGTGAACTGCCTCCCGCCATCATAGACACTCCTTTTAATGATGCTCCAGAGGTTCTCAATGGGGTTGAGGTCAGGGGAGCATGGGTGCCACACCATAAGTTTGTCCCCTTTTATGCCCATAGCAGCCAGAGATGCAGATGTGTTATGTGCAGCATGAGACGGGGCATTATCATGCATGAAAATGATCTTGCTGCGGAATGCACGGTTCTTCTTCTTGAACCATGGAAGGAAGTGCTGTTTGAGAAACTCAACATACATTATGGAGTTCATCTTTACCCCTGCAGGGATCCTAAAAGGGCCAACAATCTCTCTCCTCATGATTCCAGCCCAAAACATTACTCCACCTCCTCCTTGTTAGCGCCGTAGCCGTGTTTGCATGGGGTGTCCATCAACCAGCCATCCTCCACTCCATCCATCTGGACGATCGAGATCATTTCATGCATGATAATGCCCCGTCTCTTGCTACACATAACACATCTGCATCTCTGGCTGCTATGGGCATAAAAGGGGACAAACTTATGGTGTGGCACCCATGCTCCCCTGATCTCAACCCCAATGAGAACCTCTGGAGCATCATCAAAAGGAGAGTCTATGATGGCGGGAGGCAGTTCACATCTAAGCAACAGCTCTGAGAGGGTATTCTGTCCTCATGCAAAACAATTAAAGCAGAAACCATCCAAAACCTGACAAATTCAATGGACAAGAGAGTTCAGAAGCTCCTTTCGAACAAGGGGTCCTATGTGCAAATGTAACATCACCTAGAATAAAGTTTTGAGTTGAAAACTGTTTGATTTCAGTTTGTAATAACCTGCTAATGCTTATAATTTCAAAAATGACCATTTTTTTGTTCTTTATTAAAATGAAAAGGTTGAAAACTCTGCTGTGCATAATAATTTGGAACATGCATTTTGAGTGCAGTTTGAGTGTTTTATTTTTTAAAAAAATATACTGTTATCATAGGCAGTTTGTACAAAAACCTTTCAATTGTACTCTAATAGTTATTTGACTGGAAAATTACAATGACTGCAATTCATATAGGTAATTTGGGAAAATCTGAGAAAATATTATTTGCATAATAATTTGGAACACAGTGTAGTTAATACAATATCTAGTTTTTAATAGACTTTTCTTCTGTATATTAGAATAAGAACCTTGTGAAACGTTGGCACAAAGATCAGGTATGCTAAAAATATTCCACTATACGAATAGAAACAATAGCTATATTAATATTCTGAAACTCAAAGTAGTAATAAGTAGGCCTGGTTCTAAAAGGAAATATTCAGACTTTTTTTCTCCAGACAGATGAATTACATGTATTATTCCTTGTTATATAATATTCTGAAGACAATAGTTTTGCACTTTTTGAATTTGTGGCTAAAGGGGCTATCCCAGGAATAATTTTTACACTAAAATTCCTGACAGGGGATTAGTGTGTTAAGGTAATTAGCAGTGCTTATAGTATAAAAAGTACCCATAAAGGTTTGCTTCCCATGAGTACTGCAAGGGGTGGGTGATCAGCAGAATTGGTCTCCTTCACCTTCTGGCAGCTAACAATATATCACCTATGTCTCCAGCAGAAGGAATCTTATCAGCTACACTACAATATAACGTGTAAAAAGTCATTTCTATTTGCAGTAAACAGGGGATCACTATGTCTAGAACTGTCTGCAGAGGAAGGGACGGAGCATGTGTGACCACTAGAGATGAGCGTTGTTCTACTCGAACTGTTCGCCAATCTCAAATTCGAGCTCTTTTGGGCGGTGTTCGAGCCGTTCGGCGAACACGAACAATTTGAGAAAAATTCGGCTGTTCGAGGTTATGTTCGATAACTGTTCGTGCACCAAAATCATAACTGGATTTTTTCTCAGTAATGATGAAAATTAATGTTAATACGCAGTTTGAGTGTACAGCGGGGTGGGGGGAGGGGCAGGGGATGGATCTCTGCAGGAACAATGAAGATCTCCATTTTTTTTTCTCTTTCCCGCATTTGCAGTGGGGAGGTGCAATCTGTCAGCCTATCAGCAGCGCACACACGGAGCGAAGTGCTTTTTTTCACACAAGCAAGGGCATGTGTCATTGGCAGTGTATGTCACATGTCCTTGCCCTATAAGACCAAGCCATTTTCCCCGTCGCCACCATTTTCTCACTGCTGCAGCTGCGTGTTAGACGGCACCGCTGTTGCTGTGTGCGCTATACCTTGTTAATTTCAAGCCAATTTTCGCACAAATCTACAGATAGCTTGGGAGTAGGGAATAGTTGTGATTGCAGTCCTTTTAAGGACTAGGTTACAGCATTTCCTACGACTTTTATCAGGCAGGTCTGTGCTCTTAAATAGATAGATTGTGGGAGTAAAGACTAATTGTAATTGGAGTCCTTTTCAGGACTAGGTTACATCAGTTCCTATCAGTTTTTGCCAGGCAGGTCTGTGCCAGTGCTGTGCAAGTTTTTTTCACAGCATTTGGCTGAATCTAGCAAAGCTAATCCTTTTTGGCCTATTGCAGAGTGTGTTAGTCAGTGGAGTAGCCTATCTGTGTTGCAAGATATACCACCTGTGTATAGAATACCAATTTTTTTACTGCACCTAGTGAAGTAAAATCTTTTGGGCATAGCATCATTCTATTAGTCCATCTATACTGACCTCCATCAGGTTGCAAATTGAATATAATTTTTTTCTGCATCTACCTCTGAAAAAATATTGGGCTTCTAGCTGTGTGTGGGACTTGTTCTATTAATCCATCTATACAGACCTCCATCAGGTTGCAAACTGAATAAATTTTTTCTGCATCTACCTCTGAAAAAATATTGGGCTTCTAGCTGTGTGTGGGACTTGTTCTATTAATCCATCTATACAGACCTCCATCAGGTTGCAAACTGAATATATTTTTTTCTGCATCTACCTCTGAAAAAATATTGGGCTTCTAGCTGTGTGTGGGACTTGTTCTATTAATCCATCTATACAGACCTCCATCAGGTTGCAAACTGAATATATTTTTTTCTGCATCTACCTCTGAAAAAATATTGGGCTTCTAGCTGTGTGTGGGACTTGTTGTATTAGTCCATCTATACTGACCTCCATCAGGTTGCAAACTGAATATATTTTTTTCTGCATCTACCTCTGAAAAAATATTGGGCTTCTAGCTGTGTGTGGGACTTGTTCTATTAATCCATCTATACAGACCTCCATCAGGTTGCAAACTGAATATATTTTTTTCTGCATCTACCTCTGAAAAAATATTGGGCTTCTAGCTGTGTGTGGGACTTGTTCTATTAATCCATCTATACAGACCTCCATCAGGTTGCAAACTGAATATATTTTTTTCTGCATCTACCTCTGAAAAAATATTGGGCTTCTAGCTGTGTGTGGGACTTGTTCTATTAATCCATCTATACAGACCTCCATCAGGTTGCAAACTGAATATAATTTTTTTCTGCATCTACCTCTGAAAAAATATTTGGGCTTCTAGCTGTGTGTGGGACTTGTTCTATTAGTCCATCTATACTGACCTCCATAAGGTTGCAAACTGAATATAATTTTTTTCTGCATCTACCTCTGAAACAATATTTGGCCTTCTAGCTGTGTGTGGGACTTCTTCTATTAGTCCATCTATACTGACCTCCATCAGGTTGCAAACTGAATATAATATTTTTCTGCATCTAGCTCTGAAAAAATGTTTGGCCTTCTAGCAGTGTGTGGGACTTGTTCTATTAATCCATCTATACAGACCTCCATCAGGTTGCAAACTGAATATATTTTTTTCTGCATCTACCTCTGAAAAAATATTGGGCTTCTAGCTGTGTGTGGGACTTGTTCTATTAATCCATCTAAACAGACCTCCATCAGGTTGCAAACTGAATATATTTTTTTCTGCATCTACCTCTGAAAAGATATTGGGCTTCTAGCTGTGTGTGGGACTTGTTCTATTAATCCATCTATACAGACCTCCATCAGGTTGCAAACTGAATATATTTTTTTCTGCATCTACCTCTGAAAAAATATTGGGCTTCTAGCTGTGTATGGGACTTGTTGTATTAGTCCATCTATACTGACCTCCATCAGGTTGCAAACTGAATATATTTTTTTCTGCATCTACCTCTGAAAAAATATTGGGCTTCTAGCTGTGTGTGGGACTTGTTCTATTAATCCATCTATACAGACCTCCATCAGGTTGCAAACTGAATATATTTTTTTCTGCATCTACCTCTGAAAAAATATTGGGCTTCTAGCTGTGTGTGGGACTTGTTCTATTAATCCATCTATACAGACCTCCATCAGGTTGCAAACTGAATATATTTTTTTCTGCATCTACCTCTGAAAAAATATTGGGCTTCTAGCTGTGTGTGGGACTTGTTCTATTAATCCATCTATACAGACCTCCATCAGGTTGCAAACTGAATATAATTTTTTTCTGCATCTAGCTCTGAAAAAATATTTGGCCTTCTAGCTGTGTGTGGGACTTGTTCTATTAGTCCATCTATACTGACCTCCATAAGGTTTCAAACTGAATATAATTTTTTTCTGCATCTACCTCTGAAAAAATATTTGGCCTTCTAGCAGTGTGTGGGACTTGTTCTATTAGTCCATCTATACTGACCTCCATCAGGTTGCAAATTGAATATAATATTTTTCTGCATCTAGCTCTGAAAAAATGTTTGGCCTTCTAGCAGTGTGTGGGACTTGTTCTATTAGTCCATCTATACTGACCTCCATCAGGTTGCAAACTGAATATAATTTTTTTCTGCATCTACCTCTGAAAAAATATTTGGCCTTCTAGCTGTGTGTGGGACTTGTTCTATTAGTCCATCTATACTGACCTCCATCAGGTTGCAAATTGAATATAATATTTTTCTGCATCTAGCTCTGAAAAAATGTTTGGCGTTCTAGCAGTGTGTGGGACTTGTTCTATTAGTCCATCTATACTGACCTCCATCAGGTTGCAAACTGAATATAATTTTTTTCTGCATCTACCTCTGAAAAAATATTTGGCCTTCTAGCTGTGTGTGGGACTTGTTCTATTAGTCCATCTATACTGACCTCCATCAGGTTGCAAATTGAATATAATATTTTTCTGCATCTAGCTCTGAAAAAATGTTTGGCCTTCTAGCAGTGTGTGGGACTTGTTCTATTAGTCCATCTATACTGACCTCCATCAGGTTGCAAACTGAATATATTTTTTTCTGCATCTACCTCTGAAAAAATATTGGGCTTCTAGCTGTGTGTGGGACTTGTTCTATTAATCCATCTATACAGACCTCCATCAGGTTGCAAACTGAATATATTTTTTTCTGCATCTACCTCTGAAAAAATATTGGGCTTCTAGCTGTGTGTGGGACTTGTTCTATTAATCCATCTATACAGACCTCCATCAGGTTGCAAACTGAATATATTTTTTTCTGCATCTACCTCTGAAAAAATATTGGGCTTCTAGCTGTGTGTGGGACTTGTTCTATTAATCCATCTATACAGACCTCCATCAGGTTGCAAACTGAATATAATTTTTTTCTGCATCTACCTCTGAAAAAATATTTGGGCTTCTAGCTGTGTGTGGGACTTGTTCTATTAGTCCATCTATACTGACCTCCATAAGGTTGCAAACTGAATATAATTTTTTTCTGCATCTACCTCTGAAAAAATATTTGGCCTTCTAGCTGTGTGTGGGACTTGTTCTATTAGTCCATCTATACTGACCTCCATCAGGTTGCAAATTGAATATAATATTTTTCTGCATCTAGCTCTGAAAAAATGTTTGGCCTTCTAGCAGTGTGTGGGACTTGTTCTATTAGTTCATCTATACTGACCTCCATCAGGTTGCAAACTGAATATAATTTTTTTCTGCATCTACCTCTGAAAAAATATTTGGGCTTCTAGCTGTGTGTGGGACTTGTTCTATTAGTCCATCTATACTGACCTCCATAAGGTTGCAAACTGAATATAATTTTTTTCTGCATCTACCTCTGAAAAAATATTTGGCCTTCTAGCAGTGTGTGGGACTTGTTCTATTAGTCATCTATACTGACCTCCATCAGGTTGCAAATTCAAAATAATTTTTTGTCTGCATCTACCTCTGAAAAAATATTTGGCCTTCTAGCTGTGTGTGGGACTTGTTCTATTAGTCCATCTATACTGACCTCCATCAGGTTGCAAACTGAATATAATTTTTTTCTGCATCTAACTCTGAAAAAATATTTGGCCTTCTAGCAGTGTGTGGGTCTCATTGTATTAGGCCATCTATACCAAGCTCCACCAGCTTTTCAATTAATAATAATTTTTCGCTGCATCTAGCCCTGAAAATAATTTTTCTTCCCAATAGTGGTAGCAATAGAAATATGGGGCGCGCTCCTGGCTTACAAAAATATACGCTTCATAACAAAAAAACACCAGCTTAGCGCACTGCATTAATAAGATGGCATCATCGTCTCTCCCAGTGCTAGGCCTACTACCCAGGCTAGCATTCCTGTGCCTAAAACACAATGTATGGGTCCGTGCTAGCCACTATGCTGAGGGGTCTAAAGCTGCTGCTAACGCTTTATAACAATTCAATTGGCAGATTTTCACAGAGCTCTTCCACAATGCCCACCCATCGGGACAACAGTTGCCCACCTTCCCTATGGGATCTAGTGGCGAATAGTTGATGCCATTAATCAGAGCGTCAGTTGCCCCGTCGACGTGGCAAGCATACGGTAAGGCATGGGAAGAGTGGACACGACTAGTAGCAGGCAGACGGGTTGACCAATGTGAACAAGCCAGATCACAAGTCACCATAGAATTTCTCCATCAGCTAATGATGAGGGGCATATCAGGGGCGTCAGCGCAGCGGTGTCTGACCGGAGTAGCATTTCACTTCCAACTACTGAATTGGGGAGATGTGACAAAGATTCATCATCAGACAATCCATAAAAGGGTGGAAAAGGGGTCAGCCAAGTCAGGAGTGTAGACGTCCCGTCCCGTGTCACTAAAACTGATTTCTCACATCATATCCCTAACACCATTAACATGACACTCACAATTTGAAGCAACACTACTGTCTACTGCATTTGTGATCGCCTTCTTCGGGGCGCTATGCATAAGCGAATTAGTCCCTCAATCCAAAATTAGCACCAGTGGAGGCTTATTACACCAGGACATAGTTATAGGCAATAATGCAATACGTCTACGCATACACAAATCGAAAATGGTTCCAGCGGGCAGGGGCACTTGGGTACTTCTACAACCCACAAACGGTACACTGAGTCGGGTAACAATAGTAAAACCATATCTAACCATCAGATCACAAAGTAATTTGTTCCTATCACACATTGATGGGACGCCATTATCAAGATACCAGTTCCAAGCTATATTTAATAAATGCATAACATCGGCAGGGAACCACCCCAAAGATTACGGGACACACTCATTCCGCATAGGCGCGGCCACAGAAGCAGCAAGAGCAGGACTGTCAGAAACGGAAGTTCAGAGGATAGAGAGATGGTGATCCACGTGTTTGGCAAGATACATAAGACCGGACTTGTTATCCTAACGTGGTTTGTTTCTTTTACAGGTGACGCTAAGCCAACAATGTGGGTGATAGGCCACTCGTATATATATTTTGCAGATTAAAGGGCGAAAGTCCGCCCAGGCGGGAGGAAATTAGAGTTTCATAACACATATTTCAACTGGAGAGGTATTAGAGGCCTGCTATGGCCACAGGTACTAATGGGGGTAATCAAGGTAGGGAGAGAGGCAAGATGTCTGGTCATCTTAGTTATACAGGCCGGGGGAAACAACCTAGGTCATCACAAGAGTGCATAACTAATGGCAATAATGAAACTAGACACTGAGCGCTTCAGAGAATTTTTCACAAAACTAGCTATAGTATGGTCAGAGATTGTGCCGATAGCGGTATGGCAAGGTGCGCGAGACATCACGGCCATCGAACGGACAAGGCGGGTAATAAATATTCGGATGGCAAAATTTAGAAGAGACAGAGGCGGTGTAGTGGTACGACACCGACAACTGGAAGGAGATAAAGCAGGCCTCATACGGCCCGACGGTGTTCACTTAATGGATATTGGACTGGACATATTCCTGTCAGGACTCCAGGACGGAGTGGAACAAGCGTTAAGAGTGATGGGTGGGGGTCAGAGTCCTGCATACGAGTACGCAGGATCCTCCGTGGCCTGGAAATAGAAAGGACATGTTGGAGAGTTACACTTGTTGGCCAAGTTGCCGGAGTGGAGACCCAGGGCATGCTGCAACAAGCTGAATTATTTTAGAAATAAAATGTCTTTCTAATGGAATGAGTATAAAGAGTTAATAAAGCTGTGACCGATCCTCACCCATCCAGTTGTAAGAGTTACATTATTGTATTGTCAAGGAAAGGGGGGCGGTAGGGGGGCTGAGCGTCTGGGTTTGGTTGGGGGTCCCCACAGTCTGCCTAGGCTAGATGCATTTAAAAATTCTTATTAGATACACAGGCGGTGCAGCTTGCTTCGCAGCTGGGCTACTACGCCCAAAGTATTGCCTAGGCTAGATGCAGTTAAAAATTCTACGCTGACTAGCAGACACTGAAGATTTGGAGCAGACCTCTGAGTAAACAGCTCTTCAGACTCAATCATCTGTGTTACCCCAAGCCATAGTGTATGTAGTTTCTTACAGTTAAAAGGGGGGGGGGGCGACCCAACCCACCTGGAATTGACGATGCCAACGTCACGTAAGACACAGCAAGGGGACTCCAAAAAGAGTTTCCATTTTTTCCCAAAATTGTGGCACAGACACCACTTAACCCTAGAACGCATACCTGGGGCCTCGCAGTCCCGCCCTGTTAATTGTTTTCTATTTTCTGCAAGATTACTTTAGTTAGAATTTTGAAACTCTAGGTATTCTTCATGTATATAGTTGTTTGTCATTTGAGTTTGAGTTATTCAATGTTATTTGCACACGGGCCTAAAAGGCCCCAGGTATATGAAAGTGTAGATTTTTATGGTCATGCGTTCTAGGGTTAAGTGGCATCAATTGCCCCACAGTTGCTTAAAACGGTTGGTGAGGTGATATTACCAAATCCTCAAGCTTTTAGCCTCCCAAGGATAACACAGGATTAGAAAAGTCCTTGCGAATCCATGATTTGTTCATCTTTATGAACGTGAGTCTGTCTACATTCTCAGTGGACAGCCGCGTGCGCTTATTTGTCAGCACACCATCAGCAGCGCTGAACACACGTTCAGAGAGAACACTGGCTGCAGGGCATGACAAGATCTCCAAGGCGTGAGTGGCGAGCTCCGGCCATTTTTCCAGATTGGAATACCAAAATGAGCAAGGGTCCAGTGACACAGTCATGGCTTCGATGTTCACTTGGAGATACTCCTGCACCATCCTCTCTAGGCATTGACTATGTGTCACACTTCTTGTCTCCTGTGGCCTTGCAAAGGATGGTCTAAAAAAGTGGTGAAACGATTTCACAAAATTGCTGTTACCAGCAGATACTGTGTTACTGTTACGGTTTGAGTGATGAAGACTCGACAGTCCCGCGGTTGGCAAGTTAGAACTGTGAGATTCACTTCGTGCACCACTGGTGTTTTGTGGAAAAGCACATGTAAGATTCTGCAACAGCGTCTGCAGATACTCCTACATGCGTCAATCCCTTTTTATGGCAGGAATTATTTCGGCAAATTTACTTTTGTACCGGGGATCTAAGAGTGTGGCAACCCAGTAGTCGAGATTACTTCGAATTCTGCAATCTGAGGGTCATGTTGCAGGTAGTGCAGCAAGAAGGCACTCATGTGTCTTGCGCATCCAGGAGGACCAAGTCCTTGTTGTGTTGGTAGCGAGGTAAGAATCATGCTTCTTTCCTCTGCCCTCTCCCCCCAACCTCGCACAACAGAAATGTGATCAAGGTCTCCCTCATCTGATGAGTCTTCCATGCCCATCGCCAGTTCATCCTCCAGTTCTTCCTCGGCTCCTGCACCTTCCTCAACAGTTTGGCTGCTACCATGCGCCCTGTTTAATCCCTCTCCCCCACCCTCCCATGCCTGCCTCCTTGGTGCTGCCAACCGTCTGGACCTTGGAGATGTTATCCCTTCCGCATACGACTCCTCCTCTACTTCCTCCACCTCCTCTTGTCCGACCACCTGACTCTGAATTCTGTTTAATGTGTGCTCCAGCATGTAAATCACCGGAATAGTTATGCTGATAATGGCATCGTCGTCAGCCCTAAACATCTTCGTCGCCATTTCAAAACTGTGCAGAAAGGTGTGTGGCGCCCCTGAGGGTGCAGTCACCACAGAGTTACTGCATCTCACCCAGAGGTGTGGTATCTCACCCTCAGGTAAGGAAGGCGTATGGCTCGGGACCCTAACACCTGCATCCAACACATACCCGCAGTGGGGTTAGGGCGAGATTGCTCCTAAGGGAGAGCACAGTCCCAGGTCCCTAGCTGGTGGGAGGATCCTATGTAGTGGGTGCTTAGGGGAGCAGCTTAGGGGAGCACATGACAGGGAGAGTATAAATAGGAAGCCATCTTAGAAAGAGCAAGCCAGTCAGAGGAGGAAAAGTGACAGGAGCAGAGGCTCGGCATGAGCTCTGCTCCGGAGGCGGGCCTAGCCTGGGAGGCCCAGGACTGAAGGAGAGAAGAGAGGAGTGGGAGCAGGAAGGCTCCAGGAACCGAAGGGACCCTAGGGCTACGGGCCGTGCAGAAGGCCACCTGTACTCCCGCTGCTACCAGGAGGTAGAGGGGTCAGGCCAGATAAGGGGAACCGGTCCCTCAACTAGAGGAGAAACAGCAAGGCTCAACTAGAAACCGGAGGCTGCAGCATTTCATGTACTGCAGGCAAAAGTCCACACCAGTCTCACTAAGAAGGTAGCCACATGGGACCCAGGGGACGGAACACAAGTCGCCCGCCAAGGCCCGAGGATACCGGATAGAAGTGTCACTGGGTGTGAGGTGCAGGGAGAAGGCCAGAGAAAGGACACACAGAAGGGGGTCCTGCTAAGTACTCTTTAGCTATCTGGGGGTGGACTGAGCCCCTCACTGAGTATGCACAGCACGACGGGTGAGATAGCTCTGGTACCTGTAATCTGGACTGCAACAACTGTGAGTAAAGATCTTGGGACTGCATCACACGGACTCTGTGTTCATTACTGACTCCCTGCACTACAACCACCATCATCCACCCACACTGCCCTGAAGCTACACTCTTCCTGTGGTGAGTAATAATACCATTGCAGCAAAACCACCAGCTTCAGAGGACTGTTCCGCAGCGGCGGCCCCTTTGGCCGCACTCCACAGGTGGCGTAGTCGGACATTATAAAATCCATATATACAAATTACCGTTGGATTGACCGCCCTGGGTCACGGACCGGGTCACCGCCACAGTGACTACAACCCCCAGCGTCTACCGGCCCGGCTCCGGGTACCCCACGGCCCAGGGGGCGCGTCAACTTCATAGGTCCCTGATCTGAGACCACTCCTGCTGTGTGATTTGCCCCACCTCTGGATCTCGTTGGCCCAGGCTATACGTCAGAAACTATTGCACCAGGGCTTGTCGGTGCTGCCACAGTCGCTGCAACATGTGCAGAGTTGAATTCCACCGTGTCGGCACATCGCATTTCAGCCGGTGAACTGCCAGGCCCAACGACTTCTGTAGAGATGTAAGTCGTTGAGCTGCGGGATGCGAACGGCGGAAGTGAGCACACAGCGACCGTGCCCTCTGCAGAAGGCCATCTAGTCCGGGATAGTGGGCTAAATATTTATGGACAACCAGGTTCAACACGTGAGCCATACAAGGCACGTGTGTAACATTGCCCCGGCGAAGGGCCGCACCCAAGTTTGCAGCATTGTCGCACACGGCCTTCCCTGGTTGCAGGTCCAGTGGAGACAACCATTCATGAAACTGGGTCTCCAGAGCTGACCACAAGACCTCAGCTGTGTGACTCACATTTCCCAGACATTTCAAAGTAAACACTGATGCCGTTGAGCCCTGCTGCCAGCATAGTAAGGAGGTGCGCAGTTAGAAAGCAGGTGGCATTACCAGACAGGCTTTGGGTGCAGGTGGAGGACCGAGAGGAGGTTGAGGAGGCAGAAGCAGTGGAGGAACTTCTAGATAAAGAGGATTGACGTACAACTCGCGGGAACGGCAAGACTTGGACAGCAGCCCCTTGTCCTGTTGTCACCATAGTTACCCAGTGCCCTGTCAGCGACATGTAACGCCCCTGTCCATGCCTACTCGTCCAAGTGTCTGTGGTGAAATGCACCCTGTCACACACAGAGTTTCTCAAAGAAGCGGTGATGTTGTGTGCGACATGCTGGTGGAGCGCAGGCACACCTTTCTTTGAGAAGTAGTGCCGACTGGGCATCTGGTACTGGGGCACTGCGACGGACATAAGGTCTCAAAAATCCACTGTGTCCTCCAGGCGGAAAGGCAGCATTTCTGTAGCCAACAGCTTGCAGATGGTGAAATTCAACCTCTTAGCTTTCTCATGGCTAGGAGGAAATGGTCTTTTACTTGTCCACATCTGAGGGACCGAGGGCTGGCTGTTGTGCTTTGACGGGGTTGAGTAGGGTGTCCCTGGCAAACTGCCGGTCTGTGAGGAAGATGCAGGCGGACATGTTAGGTTGCCTTGATCCAAAGGTGGTGCTCTTGATGTCAGAGAGCTCTCAACACCAGCAGGTGTTTCCACTTCCCAATGAACTGACGACCTGCCAATCACACTGGCTGTTGCAGGTAAAGAGGTGGCAGGTCTGCGTCCAAAAACATGTGTGACTGCTGTCCCCCCAGTCACAGAGGATGAAGAGACCGCGGATGCACAAGATGGGGCAGACGGTGGTTGGCCCAGCCTGCTAGGCCGCATTGTAGCACAGTGAGCTTCCCACTGCAACTTATGCTTCATATCCATGTGACGGTACATGCATGAAGTACTCAAACTATGGATTTTTTGGCCTCTACTTAGCTTTTGGTGACAAATATTACAGATAACACGAGTTGGGTCATCCTTATCGATCTGAATAAATGCCCAGGCTATGCAAGGCTTAGAGCCCATGCGACCTGAAGAGCCACTACGACTTGTGGTCAGAGGCGGAGTTGTGGTTGAGGATGCAGTTGTTGACGTGCTTCCAGTACTCCGTCTCTGTCCAGGAAGGCGCAACCTAACCTCGTCGTCAATAGCATCTGTGACGCCCCGCTGCGCTTGGTATCACAGATCCTAGAAGAGTGTATTGATGGAATCCTCCACAAGAGGCCCCCATAAACATTCACACATCTCCACCTTCCACCTCAGACCAGCAGAGGGAGCCCGTTAGGGATATAAATAGGGAAGGTGGAGCTAGGCAGTTCAGTTCCTCTGAAGAGTTCCTGCAGTAGAGAAGCCTAAGAGAGGTCAGTCTGCAGTGGAGCTCAGTCTAGTCTAGAGAACTCAGTTAATAGTTCAGCAGTGGAGCACGAGGCTCCTGCTAGCTAGATTCAGGGAGCCCAGATAGAGCTTAAGGTGTGCCGGCGTCATAAGATCGGTGAAGCCCGGCAAGCTGACGTTAGTGTGTATAGCCTATTGAGGGCCCGAGTAGGCCGAAGGCGAGTGGCGAGTTAGTACATAAGGGGCAGAGGAGCTTAACCAGCTCACCCCGAAGCATTTACCGGACACCGGATCCGAGCTTACCGGGATCTCTATGACCCAGTAAGGCATAACTGGAATCCCTGGAGAACTACAAGTCCCAGGATCGCTAAGGTGCTGATACGTAACAGAGCCAGGAGACGCTTAGGCCCCGCATACTGGGAGCGTGAACTTCAAGAGAAGGCCCTACCACAAGGTCAGCCAGCGCAGGACAGAGACAAAGTTAGGCCTAGCTCCAGGCAGGTCAGAAACTTACTGCGCAGAGGCAAGAAACAGGAGGCCCTACACCCGCTCATTGGGGAGGATCCTGATATGCACCCTTCACCCTACAGTGCTCCAGGATGTGCCTGAATTTCCTCCAGTAAAAGGTACTGAAGTGACTACCGTATCCGTTTCCGTTCTTGCTCTGACCCAGCTGGGTCTCGCCTGTCCTGCATTCCCCCTGCATACGCTGCCCTGAGACCTAGCTCCACCTGTGGGGAGCTATACCATCGAGCTGCCTTATCACGGGCCTCAGTGGACTGCTGCAGCGCTGGTGCTTCTCACCAGATACCACAGGTGGTGTCACAAACTCTTATAAAATTAACAATTATCCACCCTTTTAAAGAGTGACCCCAGGGTACGGGCCAGGGAGCCGACCACCGCGACATCCCAAAGGCCAGGCAAAGGCCCGGGTGACCTCATCGACTGGCTGACTGTGGGTTGACAGTAAGTGGGATCTCCAACCTTGTCATCATCACCCTGTGTGTTATCACACCCGTCGTCCTCAAAGCCAACCTCTTCCTGCCCTGACCGAAAAGTCAAGTTGTCGATCCAATCAGGTATTTGAGTCTCATCATCGTCTTCATCATTGTCTCCACCAACAGGAGTTACAGTTTGGGAACGAGGGTCTACATTATGCTCAGAACCTTCTTCATCTGGTCCTGGATCCGACTTATAAAGATTCTGGGCATCAGTGCAGATCATTCCCTCGTCTGGATTAACAGAAGCTCTGGAGCAGACCTCCGTTTCCCAGGCTATAGTATGAGTAAACAGCTGTGCAGACTCAACCATCTGTGCTACCCCATACTCAGACGGGCAGCTGGAGACTTGGGAGCTGTGAGGAAGCAAGTGCGATTGGGGTGACACCTCTGAGGACTGGAGTATTTGTGATGTTGAAGTTGAGGTGGAGGAGAGCCCACTTGAAGGAGCACTTGATATCCCCTGAAGCACCTGCTGTTTTTGTGCCTCATCTGGAATTTGTAGCGATGGGCGTGTCCGTAACAAAGGGATCGTATCACATTGTCCACGAAAAGAAGTCGACATGTTAGTTTGGCTGGAAGATGGTCTTTCTTCTGCAGATGTTACTCCCCCCCCACCGCGGGGGGCTCGACCCACCAGCGGACAGGCACCAGTATTAGGAGAGGGGGGCTGGCCGTCAGGGTCCACCGCGGCTCTGGCACAAACCCGGCGACACGGAGGTGGCACGGGCAGAAACGGACTGGCCGTGTCGGCTTCTCACTTTTTGGATTTTAGAAGGGCATGACATGCCTATATCTGTGTCTCCCCCTCCTTTTACTCCTCCACCTCTTTAATTTTCGCATGACTATATGTACTTGTCACTTTTCCATGTGTTAGTTATGTCTTCTGAGCAGTTTGTCAGCTTTTGGACACCTTTGAAGGTGTTTTCTATGTGTTTCTATGTGTTTTTGTTTGCCTGCCATTGGTTTTAACGGTGTTCGAAGGTGTTCGACGAACAGTTCGACGAACAGTTCGGCGAACACACGGGTGTTCGACGAACCGAACCGAACTCGAACACTACGGGGGTGGCTCAACACTAGTGACCACCAGCAATCAGCTCATAAGGGGGACATGCTACACACTTTCAACAGAAGGTGGTGCCAGTAGTAAATGTTATAAGTCTTCACTGGATTTTTTTTTCCAACACGTAAATTTCAAGCACTGTATACAATGAATGATATTTAAAGGGGTTTTCCCACGAACACAAAATCATTTTAAACAACAGATCTTGGGAGAATAATAAGTTCCACAATTGGATGTGTTTAATAGAGATGAGCGTTGTTCGACTCAAACTGTTCGCCAATCTCAAATTCGAGCTGTTTTGGGCGGTGTTCGAGCCGTTCGGCGAACACGAACGATTTGAGAAAAATTTGGCTGTTCGAGGTTATGTTCGATAACTGTTCGTGCACCAAAATCATAACTGGATTTTTTCTCAGTAATGATGAAAATTAATGTTAATACGCAGTTTGAGTGTACAGCGGGGTGGGGGGAGGGGCAGGGGATGGATCTCTGCAGGAATAATGAAGATCTCCATTTTTTTTTCTCTTTCCCGCATTTACAGTGGGGAGGTGCAATCTGTCAGCCTATCAGCAGCGCACACACGGAGTGAAGTGCTTTTTTTCACACAAGCAAGGGCATGTGTCATTGGCAGTGTATGTCACATGTCCTTGCCCTATAAGACCAAGCCATTTTCCCCGTCGCCACCATTTTCTCACTGCTGCAGCTGCGTGTTAGACGGCACCGCTGTTGCTGTGTGCGCTATACCTTGTTAATTTCAAGCCAATTTTCGCACAAATCTACAGATAGCTTGGGAGTAGGGAATAGTTGTGATTGCAGTCCTTTTAAGGACTAGGTTACAGCATTTCCTACGACTTTTATCAGGCAGGTCTGTGCTCTTAAATAGATAGATTGTGGGAGTAAAGACTAATTGTAATTGCACTCATTTTCAGGACTAGGTTACATCAGTTCCTATCAGTTTTTGCCAGGCAGGTCTGTGCCAGTGCTGTGCAAGTTTTTTTCACAGCATTTGGCTGAATCTAGCAAAGCTAATCCTTTTTGGCCTATTGCAGAGTGTGTTAGTCAGTGGAGTAGCCTATCTGTGTTGCAAGATATACCACCTGTGTATAGAATACCAATTTTTTTACTGCACCTAGTGAAGTAAAATCTTTTGGGCATAGCATCATTCTATTTGTCCATATATACTGACCTCCATCAGGTTGCAAATTGAATATAATTTTTTTCTGCATCTAGCTCTGAAAAAATATTTGGGCTTCTAGCAGTGTGTGGGACTTGTTCTATTAGTCCATCTATACTGACCTCCATCAGGTTGCAAACTGAATATAATTTTTTTCTGCATCTAGCTCTGAAAAAATATTTGGCCTTCTAGCAGTGTGTGGGACTTGTTCTATTAGTCCATCTATATTGACCTCCATCACGCTGCAAATTCAAAATAATTTTTTGTCTGCATCTAGCTCTGAAAAAATATTTGGCCTTCTATCAGTGTGTGGGACTTTCTCTATTAGTCCATCTATACTGACCTCCATCAGGTTGCAAATTAAAAATAATTTTTATCTGCATCTACCTCTGAAAAAATATTTGGGCTTCTAGCTGTGTGTGGGACTTGTTCTATTAGTCCATCTATACTGACCTCCATCAGGTTGCAAACTGAATATGATTTTTTTCTGCATCTAGCTCTGAAAAAATATTTGGCCTTCTAGCAGTGTGTGGGACTTTCTCTATTAGTCCATCTATACTGACCTCCATCAGGTTGCAAATTAAAAATAATTTTTATCTGCATCTAGCTCTGAAAAAATATTTGGCCTTCTAGCAGTGTGTGGGACTTTCTCTATTAGTCCATCTATACTGACCTCCATCAGGTTGCAAATTCAAAATAATTTTTTGCCTGCATCTAGCTCTGAAAAAATATTTGGCCTTCTAGCAGTGTGTGGGACTTTCTCTATTAGTCCATCTATACTGACCTCCATCAGGTTGCAAATTCAAAATAATTTTTTGTCTGCATCTAGCTCTGAAAAAATATTTCGCCTTCTAGCAGTGTGTGGGACTTTCTCTATTAGTCCATCTATACTGACCTCCATCAGGCTGCAAATTAAAAATAATTTTTATCTGCATCTACCTCTGAAAAAATATTTGGCCTTCTAGCTGTGTGTGGGACTTGTTCTATTAGTCCATCTATACTGACCTCCATCAGGTTGCAAACTGAATATAATTTTTTTATGCATCTAGCTCTGAAAAAATATTTGGCCTTCTAGCAGTGTGTGGGACTTTCTCTATTAGTCCATCTATACTGACCTCCATCAGGTTACAAATTAAAAATAATTTATATCTGCATCTAGCTCTGAAAAAATATTTGGCCTTCTAGCAGTGTGTGGGACTTTCTCTATTAGTCCATCTATACTGACCTCCATCAGGTTGCAAATTAAAAATAATTTTTTGTCTGCATCTAGCTCTGAAAAAATATTTGGCCTTCTAGCAGTGTGTGGGACTTTCTCTATTAGTCCATCTATACTGACCTCCATCAGGTTGCAAACTGAATATATTTTTTTTCTGCATCTACCTCTGAAAAAATATTGGGCTTTTAGCTGTGTGTGGGGCTTGTTCTATTAATCCATCTATACAGACCTCCATCAGGTTGCAAACTGAATATAATTTTTTTCTGCATCTACCTCTGAAAAAATATTTGGGCTTCTAGCTGTGTGTGGGACTTGTTCTATTAATCCATCTATACAGACCTCCATCAGGTTGCAAACTGAATATAATTTTTTTCTGCATCTACCTCTGAAAAAATATTTGGGCTTCTAGCTGTGTGTGGGACTTGTTCTATTAGTCCATCTATACTGACCTCCATCAGGTTGCAAACTGAATATAATTTGTTTCTGCATCTAGCTCTGAAAAAATATTTGGCCTTCTAGCAGTGTGTGGGACTTTCTCTATTAGTCCATCTATACTGACCTCCATCAGGTTGCAAATTCAAAATAATTTTTATCTGCATCTAGCTCTGAAAAAATATTTGGCCTTCTAGCAGTGTGTGGGACTTTCTCTATTAGTCCATCTATACTGACCTCCATCAGGTTGCAAATTAAAAATAATTTTTTGTCTGCATCTAGCTCTGAAAAAATATTTGGCCTTCTAGCAGTGTGTGGGACTTTCTCTATTAGTCCATCTATACTGACCTCCATCAGGTTGCAAATTCAAAATAATTTTTTGTCTGCATCTAGCTCTGAAAAAATATTTGGCCTTCTAGCAGTGTGTGGGACTTTCTCTATTAGTCCATCTATACTGACCTCCATCAGGCTGCAAATTAAAAATAATTTTTATCTGCATCTACCTCTGAAAAAATATTGGGCCTTCTAGCTGTGTGTGGGACTTGTTCTATTAGTCCATCTATACTGACCTCCATCAGGTTGCAAACTGAATATAATTTTTTTCTGCATCTAGCTCTGAAAAAATATTTGGCCTTCTAGCAGTGTGTGGGACTCTCTCTATTAGTCCATCTATACTGACCTCCATCAGGTTGCAAATTAAAAATAATTTTTTGTCTGCATCTAGCTCTGAAAAAATATTTGGCCTTCTAGCAGTCTGTGGGACTTTCTCTATTAGTCCATCTATACTGACCTCCATCAGGTTGCAAACTGAATATATTTTTTTTCTGCATCTACCTCTGAAAAAATATTTGGGCTTCTAGCTGTGTGTAGGACTTGTTCTATTAGTCCATCTATACTGACCTCCATCAGGTTGCAAACTGAATACAATTTTTTTCTGCATCTACCTCTGAAAAAATATTTGGGCTTCTAGCTGTGTGTGGGACTTGTTCTATTAGTCCATCTATACTGACCTCCATCAGGTTGCAAATTGAATATAATTTTTTTCTGCATCTAACCCAGCCAATAGTTTTGGCCTAATACCACAGTTTGGCCACTCAGCTCTGCTCGGTTCCCATCCATTGTTTTTTTGTGCAAACAACTCCAGAGTTGTGAATTAGTTAACCATCAAAATGAGAAAATGAGTGGAAAAAGGCCTGCTGCTGGTGGAAAGGGGAATAGGCGTGTTGGGAAGGGGAAAAAAGGTTGTGTCCGTGGGGTAGGTGTTAAAGCAACAGTAACATCTGCAGAAGAAAGACCATCTTCCAGCCAAACTAAAATGTCTACTTCTTTTAGCGGACAATGTGATAAGATCCCTTTCTTACGGCCACGCCAATCGCTACAAATTCCAGATGAGGCACAAAAACAGCAGGTGCTTCAACGGAAATCAAGTGCTCCTTTAAGTGGGCTCTCCTCCACATCAACTTCAACATCACAAATACTCCAGTCCTCAAAAGTGTCACCCCAATCGCACTTGCATCCTCACAGCTCCCAAATCTCCAGCTGCCCGTCTGAGTATGAGGTAGAACAGATGGTTGAGTCTGCAGAGCTGTTTACTCATACTATAGCCTGGGAATCAGAGGTCGACTCCAGCGCTTCTGTGAATCCAGACGAGGAAATAATCTGCACTGATGCCCAGAATCTTTATGAGTCGGATCCAGGACCAGACGCAGAAGGTTCTGACCATAATGTAGACCCTCATTCCCAAACTGTAACTCCTGTTGGTGGAGACAATGAGGAAGACGATGATGAGACTCAAATACCTGATTGGAGAGACAACTTTAGTTTTCTGTCAGGGCAGGAACAGGTTGGCTCTGAGGACGACGGGTGTGATAACGTACAGGGTGATGATGATGAGGTTGGAGATCCCACTTACTGTCAACCCACAGTCAGCCAAGAGATGAGGTCAGCAGAGGAGGTGGAGGAAAATGCTAGTGACGACGAGGTCAGGTTGCGCCTTCCTGGACAGAGACGTAGTACTGGAAGCACGTCAACAACTGCATCCTGAAACACAACTCTGCCTCTCACCACAAGTCGTGGTGGCTCTTCAGGTCGCATGAGTGCTAAGCCTTGCATAGCCTGGGCATTTTTTCAGATCGGTAAAGATGACCCAACTCGTGTTATCTGTAACATTTGTCAGCAAAAGCTAAGTAGAGGCCAAAAAATACATAGTTTGAGTACTTCATGCATGAACCGGCACATGGACATGAAGTATAAGTTGCAGTGGGAAGCTCAGTGTGCTACAATGCGGCCTAGCCGGCCGGGCCAACCACCGTCTGCCATATCTTGTGCATCCGCGGCCTCTTCATCCTCTGTGACTGTGGGGACAGCAGTCACATCTGTTTTGGGGCGCAGACCTGCCACCTCTTTACCCGCAACAGCCAGCGTGATTGGCAGGTCATCATTTTCTTTGGAGGTGGTAACACCAGCTGGTGTTGAGCGCTGTCCGACATCGATAGCACCACCTTTGGATCAAGGCAACCTAACATGTCCGCCTGCATCTTCCTCACAGACCGGCAGTTTGCCGGGGACACCCTTATCAACCCCGTCTAAGCACAATAGCCAGCTCTCGGTCCCTCAGATGTGGACAAGTAAAAGACCATTTCCTCCTAGCCATGAGAAAGCTAAGAGGTTGAATTTCACCATCTGCAAGCTCTTGGCTGCAGAAATGCTGCCTTTCCGCCTGGTGGACACAGAGGATTTTCGAGACCTTATGTCCGTCGCAGTGCCCCAGTACCAGATGCCCAGTCGGCACTACTTCTCAAAGAAAGGTGTGCCTGCGCTCCACCAGCATGTCGCACACAACATCACCGCTTCTTTGAGAAACTCTGTGTGTGACAGGGTGCATTTCACCACAGACACTTGGACGAGTAGGCATGGACAGGGGCGTTACATGTCGCTGACTGGGCACTGGGTAACTATGGTGACAGCAGGACAAGGGGCTGCTGTCCAAGTCTTGCCGTCCCCACGAGTTGTGCGTCAATCCTCTTTATGTCAAAGTTCCTCCACTGCTTCTGCCTCCTCAACCTCCTCTCGGTCTTCCACCTGCACCCAAAGCCTGTCTGGTCATGCCACAAGCTTTGTAACTGCGCAGAAGGGATCCTGCACACCTCCTTACTATGCTGGCAGTAGGGCTCAACGTCATCAGGCGGTTTTTACTTTGAAATGTCTGGGAAATGTGAGTCACACAGCTGAGGAGTTGTGGTCAGCTCTGGAGAACCAATTTCATGAATGGTTGTCTCCACTGGACCTGAAACCAGGGAAGACCGTGTGCGACAATGCTGCAAACCTGGGTGCGGCCCTTCGCCGGGGCAATGTCACACACGTGCCTTGTATGGTTCATGTGTTGAACCTGGTTGTCCAGCAATTTTTAGCCCACTATCCCAGACTAGATGGCCTTCTGCAGAGGGCACGGTCGCTGTGTGCTCACTTCCGCCGTTCGCATCCCGCAGCTCAGCGACTTACATCTCTACAGAAGTCGTTGGGCCTGCCACTTCACCGGCTAAAATGCGATGTGCCTACCCGGTGTAATTCAACTCTGCACATGTTGCAGCGACTGTGGCAGCACCGACAAGCCCTGGTGCAATACGTTCTGACGTATAGCCTGGGCCAACGAGATCCAGAGGTGGGGCAAATCACGCTGGAGGAGTGGTCTCAGATCAGGGACCTATGCACCCTTCTGCACAGTTTTGAAATGGCGACGAAGATGTTTAGTGCTGACGATGCCATTATCAGCATGACTATTCCGGTGATTTACATGCTGGAGCACATGTTAAACAGAATTCGGAGTCAGGTGGTGGCACAAGAGGAGGTGGAGGAAGTAGAGGAGGAGGAGTTGTATGCGGAAGGGTTAACATCTGTAAGGTCCAGACGGTCGGCAGCACCAAGGCGGCAGGCATGTGAGGGTGGGGGAGATGGTTTTACCAGGGCGCATGGTAGCAGCCAAACTAGTGAGAAAGGTGCAGGAGCCCAGGAAGAAGTGGAGGACGAACTGATGGAAGACTCATCAGATGAGGGAGACCTTGATCACATTTCTGTTGTGCGAGGTTGGGGGAAGAGGACAGAGGAAGGAAGCATGATTGTTACCTCGCCACCAACACAACAGGGACTTGGTGCTCCTGGATGCGCAACACACATGAGTGCCTTCTTGCTGCACTACCTGCAACATGACCCTCGAATTGTGAGAATTAGAAATAATCCTGACTACTGGGTTGCCACACTGTTAGATCCCCGGTACAAAAGTAAATTTGCAGAAATTATTCCTGCCATAGAAAGGGATGCACGCATGCAGGAGTATCAGCAGAGACTGTTGCAGAATCTTACATGTGCTTTTCCACAAAACACCAGTGGTGCACGTAGTGAATCTCACAGTTCCAACTTGCCAACCGTGGGACCGTCAAGTGTTCAGCACTCAAACCGTAACAGAACCACAGTATCTGCTGGTAACATCAATTTTGCGGAATCATTTCACCACTTTTTTAGCCCATCCTTTGCAAGGCCACAGGAGACAAGAAGTCTGACACATAGTCAACGCCTAGAGACGATGGTACAGGAGTATCTCCAAGTAAACATTGAAGCCATGACTGTGTCACTGGACCCTTGCTCTTTTTGGGCTTCCAATCTGGATAAATGGCCGGAGCTAGCCACTTACGCCTTGGAGATCTTGTCATGCCCCGCAGCCAGCGTTCTGTCTGAACGTGTGTTCAGCGCTGCTGGTGGTGTGCTGACAGATAAGCGCACGCGGCTCTCCACTGATAATGTAGACAGACTCACGTTCATAAAGATGAACAAATCATGGATCCGAAACGACTTTTCTACCCCTGTGTCATCCTGGGGAGAGTAAAAGCTTGATGATTGGTTAAAATCACCCTACCAACCGTTTTAAGCTTTCAAATTACTAATCATGTTTATCTGTATCTTGGCTGGAAAATAATTTGGGCTTTGCAGCAGTGTGCAGCACTGATTCTATTAGGCCATCTATAATAAGCTCCACCAGATTTAAAATTACTAATCATGTTTATCTGTATCTTGACTGGAAAATAATTTGGGCTTTGTAGCAGTGTGCAGCACTGATCCTATTAGGCCATCTATACTAAGCTCCACCAGATTTAAAATTAATAATAATTTTTAGCTGCATCTAGCCCGGAAAATAATTTTGGGGCTCCGAGATGCGCAAGACACATAAGTGCCTTCTTGCTGCACTACCTGCAACATGACCCTCATATTGTCAGAATTCGAAGTAATCATGACTACTGGGTTGCCACACTCTTAGATCCCCCAAACTTTTCGATCAACCTTTTCATTTTAATAAAGACCAAAAAAATTGTCATTTTTGAAATTATAAGCATTAGCAGGTTATTAGAAACTGAAATCAAACAGTTTTCAACTTAAAACTTTATTCTAGGTGATGTTACATTTTCACATAGGACCCCTTGTTCGAAAGGAGCTTCTGAACTCTCTCGTCCATTGAATTTGTCAGGTTTTGGATGGTTTCTGCTTCAATTGTTTTGCATGAGGACAGAATACCCTCCCAGAGCTGTTGCTTAGATGTGAACTGCCTCCCGCCATCATAGACACTCCTTTTGATGATGCTCCAGAGGTTCTGAATGGGGTAGAGGTCAGGGGAGCATGGGGGTCACACCATAAGTTTGTCCCCTTTTATGCCCATATCAGCCAGAGATGCAGATGTTTTATGTGCAGCATGAGATGGTGCATTATCATGCAAAAAAATGATCTTGCTGTGAAATACACGGTTCTTCTTCTTGAACCATGGCAGGAAGTGCTGTTTGAGAAAATCCACATACATTATGGAGTTCATCTTTAGCGCCTTCAGGGATCCTAAAGGGGCCGACAATCTCTCTCCCCATGATTCCAGCCCAAAATATTACTCCACCTCCTCCTTGTTGGCGCTGTAGCCGTGTTTGCGTGTGGTGTCCATCAACCAGCCATCCTCCACTCCATCCATCTGGACCATCGAGCGCTGCACGGCACTCATCCGTGAACAAAACAGTTTTGAAATCAGTCTTCATGTAATGTTTGGCCCACTGGAGCCGTTTCTGCTTGTGTGAAGTGGATAGAGGAGGTCGACAGGATGGCATATGCACAGCTGCAAACCTCTGAAGGACCCTGCATCTTGTTGTTCGGGGGACGTTGGAGGCACCAGCAGCTTCAAAAACTTGTCTGCTGCTATGACAAGGCTTTTTTGCCGCTGCTCTTTTAACCTGACGTAATTGCCTGTAGGAAAGAGTCCTCAATTTGCCCTTATCAGCACGCACACGTGTGTACTGTGAATCAGCTACATACTTCTTGATTGCCAAGACACTTCATCCTGATCATCGCACAATGTTGATTGTAGTCATGCCTTGACCTAAACACTCCACAATTTGTTGCTTCTCAGCAGCCGACACATCCTTTTTCTTTCCCATTTTGGCAGAAAATGTAGGCTGCTTAATAATGTGAGACAGCCTTCTTAAGTAGTCTTGCCTTTCATTGGACACACCTGCCAAACTAATTAGCACAGGTGTCTGCAATTGCTTACAGTGATATAAAGAGCCCTGACACACATCACCATCAATGAGTTTAACTGACAAACAAACAAATTCTTCCCTTATCACTCCTAAACACTTTTTGCATAATAATTTGGAACACAGTGTACATGTGCTTTTCCACAAAACACCAGTGGTTCACGTAGTGAATCTTACAGTTCTAACTTGCCAACCGTGGTCTGTATGGAGTTGTTCAATAAAGGGCCCAAAATTAAGATAACATAGATGGGAGAGGTCTCTATGAATAGGAATTCCTAAGTATTTGATACCCTGTGAGGGCCAGGCAAAGGGAAAGTTGGACTGGATGGAATCCTATATGGATTTGGGGAGGGAGACATCGAGGGCCTCAGACTTCGCTGCATTGATTTTAAAATTTGACCATGTAACAAAGTGATCTATTTCAGCCATAACAGCATGGATGGATATATGTGATTGAGTGATATATACTAGGACATCATCAGCAAATAGAGAGCACTTGTACTCGGTGCCTCCCACCTCAATCCACCTAATATTGGGGTTATGGCGAATTGATGAGAGCAGGTGCTCCGTCACTAGGATGTATAAGAGAGGGGACAGAGGACATCCGTGCCTTGTCCCATTGGTGATTGTGAAAGGTGATGAAAATGTTCTGATGCACCCCCTGGGCCTTGGGACACCCGGAGCCGGACCCTTTTTGGTGGATGCTGGTGGTTGTAGTCTTTGTGGCGGCGACCCGGTTCTGTGGCTCAGGGTGGTCAAACCAGTGGCGGAACTATTTATGTGGTTTTGATGTTTAATGTCCGACTACGCCACCCGTGGATTGCGGTCAGAGTGAACCGCCGCTGCAGGGCAGACCGCTGAGGCTGGTGTTGTGGGTGCAGCAGAGCGTAGCATAACTCCCCACGGGAGGAGTATAGCCTCAGGGCAGTGTATGCGGAGGATGGGGGTGATGGTGCAGGGCAGCAGCAGTAACGACACGGAGTCAGTGATGCAGTCCAGGGCCTTTACTCACAGTTCTTATTATCCAGACCACGTCTGCAGGTAACGGCTGCCCACGTCGTACTGTGCTCAACAGGTGAGGGGCTCAGACAACTCCCAGATAACTTTGGAGCGCTTCACAGGACCCCCTTTGTGTGTCCTTTGTCTGGCCTTTCTTACCAACCCTTCTGTCCGGCTGCCTCGGGCCTCCTCTTGGTAAACTTGGCGCCAGTTTCCCTGACCCTATGTGGTGCCTTCCTAGCGGGTGTAGCGAGGGGCTGCGCCACATAAAATGTCACAGCCTCCGGTTTCTAGCTGAGGGTCGTTTCCTGCCTCCACTAGTTTCGGGGACCGGTCTCCCCCTTTGGCCTGACCCCTCCACGCAGGTGGATTCGGGCGTGCGGTGGCGACTCGCCCGTCCGCACCCCTGGGATCCCTTCATTCCTCATTCCTGGAGCCTTCTCCGCTCCTCTTCCTTCCTTCTCCGTCTTCCAGGCCTGGGCCTCTGTTACTAGGCCCGCCTCCGGAGCAGAGCTCATTCAGAGCCCCTGCTCCCTGCCACTTCTGCTCAGACTTCTCTTCACTGAACTAAGATGGTGCCCACCTTTTATACTCCCTTCTCAATGCACCCAGGAACTGCTTCCTCCCTGCTCCTGCACTACAGGGTTCCCCTTCCTCAGTGCTCCCTCCCCCCACTCCAGCCAGGGACAGGGACTGTCGTGCCCATCTCAGAGGCATATTGGTTGCCCTGCCCCACGGCAATGTGGTGTAATGCATGCAGGTGTCGGGTCCTGATCCACACTCCATCCTTACCTGAGAGTGAGATATCACACCTCTGGGTGAGGTGCAATACCTCTGTAGCAACCGAGCCCTCAGGGTGCTACAGTTCCATTTATCTTCAGCCTAGGTGACGTATTGTGATACAGGGCCGTGATTTTGGCTATAAAAGGGTCCCCTAGACCCCTACCCCAAGCTTTTTAAGAGAATCATATATGGCGTGCCAGGAGATTCTATGGAATGCTTTCTCAGCATCCAACGAGAGTATCTAATTACAAATTTTTAACTGCATCTAGCCCAGGAAATACTTTGTGCCTAGTAGCAGTGTCTGCTAGTCAGCGGATTATCCCGGCTGTTAAGCAAGCTACACCACCTGTAGTTTGGACACTTAATTTTTTCAAAGGAAATGCTTCGGGACCACGGGATACTCAGTGAAGAGCATCAGGAGGCACCCCAAGGCATAGGGGCTGGGACTGGCAGTAGGATGCCTTGCGGTGGACAGCCGAGCTCGATCCTTATAAAAGCTTTTTAACTGCAGCAGCTTTAGTGGACGCTACTGGAGCTGGAATTACGCGGCTGCTGGCATGAGACTTGCCCTCCAATAGATCCTTGTAAATGGATTTAAAGTGTATTCCTTCAAATTAGAGAGACAATTTAAATTAAAAAGCTTAGAGCTGCCTCCACCACAGGGGGACTCGCTCGACCCACCAGCGGACAGGCACCAGTATTGGGAGAGGGGGGCTGGCCGTCAGGGTTCACTGCGGCTCTGGCACAAACCCGGCGACACGGAGGTGGCACGGGCAGGAGCGGACTGAACGTGTCGGCTTCTCACTTTTTGGATTTTAGAAGGGCATGACATGCCTATATCTGTGTCTCCCCCTCCTTTTACTCCTCCACCTCTTTTATTTTCGCATGACTATATGTACTTGTCACTTTTCCATGTGTTAGTTGTGTCTTCTGAGCAGTTTGTCAGCTTTTGGACACCTTTGAAGGTGTTTTCTATGTGTTTCTATGTGTTTTTGTTTGCCTGCCATTGGTTTTAACGGTGTTCGAAGGTGTTCGACGAACAGTTCGACGAACAGTTCGGCGAACACACGGGTGTTCGACGAACCGAACCGAACTCGAACACTACGGGGGTGGCTCAACACTAGAGTTTAAAACAAATGTTCCTGTGCTGAGATAATCTTATAAATGTTCCCCTGCTGTGTTCTGTGTAATGGCTGTGCCTGAGCATGCATGAACATGGTCTGATTATACCACATCTCCTGGGCAGGGGAGAACGCAAAAGAGTATACAGACATTACTGCACGGGATCACAGCTTATACTTTTTGTGAGGTAAAACATTTCTCTGCCTGTTTTTAAACAATGTTTTACTTCAAAGAAAGAATCAGCTGTGATCCCCTGCTGTAATGTCTGTATCCTCTCTTTTGCTTCCTCGCCTGCCCAGGAGATGTGGTATGATCATGTTCCTGCACAGTCAGACACAAACATTACACAGTACACAGCAGGGGAACATTTATAAGATTATCTCAGCATAGGAACATTTTATTTAAACACATTCAATTGTGAAAGTTATTATTATTCCAAGATCTATTGGTTAAAATCAACTTTTGTTTTTGGGAAAACCCCTTTAATGGTGGCACAATTCCTTTAAAATGACCATTTATTTTATCTACTAGCAGCCTTTGTGAAAATGAAGTGTTGGAGTGTAAATAATGTAATTAGGAGGAAATGTCAGCCCTTTCCTCTTGATTGTCAGTAAAGCTGAAAAAAATATTCTATCACATGCTATAGGAGTCGTCAGGGCTGCCACCAGGAATTTCAGGGCCACATACTGGCAAAATTTTCAGGCCCCCTTGAGACTCCACCCAGGCTCCACCCCAGCTGCGCCTCCACCCCAGCTTCGCCTCCACCCCAGCTCCACCTCCAACCCTCAAACCTTCCACAGTCCCACCTCCCACTTTGGAAAAACTCCACTTCTGCACCACGTCCTCACCAATCACACATTAATAGTTTCCATTGAACACCAGATCACATACATAGCCATCAGGATTTGCTTTGACCAAAAGATTTTTTAAGCCTGCCACCACGACAAGGTAGACTCTTTCGACAGGGCCCTACTCTACTCTAACCTATTAAACATTTCTTATAATATCTAATAATCTTTTCAAGTATATTTTTTCTTTATTTTTCTTTAAGGGAATGTGTCAAATAATTTTTTTTAAACTAATTGAAACCAGATTGTGATAATTTTTTTATAACCTGTATTTCTGATTTCAGAATACTGTTTTTTTTGTACATTTATGAAAGCTGCTCTCTTGCCTGTTTGGAGATTGGACATAGACATCTATCTATCTATCTATCTATCTATCTCACAAGACAATATAGGGGACTTTATTTTGTTCCTTGGGAGAGTTTTATATAGAGGTTCTCATGTTAAGTGACATGAAGATGTCATTGTGCAGGAAGGGGGAAGAGGTGAGCTGTGACACTACCTACTGTTAATGGTGGATTCTGTTATCTCTCATTGTAATCCTGCTTGTTATGATAATGCGGTGACTGCTGAAATGGGATCTCTTCTGGACATGTCAATCTATCAAAAAAGTAATTTCTGTTTATTTGTTATTTTCTGATATAAGGGGTGACAAACGTTAAAGTTTATTCTTTCCAAATCTTTAAACTATGATTAAAAGCAATGGCCATTTTCTGTTTTTTGTTGACCCATGTGTTTGAGATGATGATAAGGCACTTACTAATATGGCCTTTCTTGAATTTTGGCACCAAATATGAAATATGGGAAATAGTGCAGAATAGCCTATATTTCTAAGGGCTTTTTAATCATCTCACAAACACATTATTTAACAATAATCAGAAAGTGGTCAATGCCTTAACATAAAAGCTTCCTAACACATTACTAAACATTTCGCTAACTAAATCTACTTTTTATAAGAGTCATTTAGTTAAATCCTTTGGTCAATTATGTAAAGTGCAAATTATAGTGTTATTAGCCGGCCATCACGTACCTTTTTCCCCTCACCTACAGCTCTAATGGATAAGAGGAAATCCTAATACCGGTCAGTTTTAGAATTTACTATACACAGTGGATACATCTGTATATAGTAATAAATATGTCATAGGCATGTGCTAGATGTTACTAAAAAAAAAAAAAAAATCCGGCCTCCTCCACCCCTAAATAGCCGGCCATTACTCACCTTTTTCCCCTCACCTATGACAGCTCTGTCATGAATCAGAGGAAATCCTATTACCGGTCAGTTTTAAAAATTACTATACACAGTGGATACATCTGTATATAGTAACACTTTTAAGTGTCATAGGCATGTGGGAGATGTTACTTAAAAAAAATCCGGCCTCCTCCACCCCTAAATAGCCGGCCAACACTCACCACTTGGTTTCTTCCAACCCAAGACAGCACAATATGGTGGTGCTGTCATGAATGTGAGGAAATCCAGTTACCGGTAGATACATTTTGAAGTGTTTTTCACATGCCTATGAGTGGAAAGGAGCGCAGATGTTCTGGCGCCACCACTTACAACCATCGGCTGTGCTGGTCTTCTGCTGTCTTCTTGTCGGGTCCCTCGACATCTCCACTGACAGGTGTCTTCACTGTCAGTCTTGTCCTCATCTCTGATGAATTCTTGGGAAGATGATGTGCTTCGGTCCTGTGTCAACTGTAGGTGTTATTAGACGTTCCAGTTCTTCGATGCCTGGGTCCACTCTTCTACACGTCAGTAGATCTTCTTCCAGGAGCTCAGGAGGACAACTCGCTCTGGTGACATTAGAGCTGGTTTCTAGAGGATTCACCAGGTGACAAGCGATAAACCTCTGAACATGGCCGTAGAGTTCACTGGTAAAGGTCCCTTCTCGGCCTCTGCTCTCTCCATGTTGTTCAGGTTGAATTTTCTGGCATGGCGTTGAGGTATAGGTGGCTGCAAGAGAGTGTTGGAATAATACATATTAATCTGTATGTGTATTGCAACAACTACTGTGCTGTTTCATATGTTGTGCAAATTGTGAGGTTGTTAACAAAGTTTAGTTAAAAAAAAAAACTACCACAGACAGGATGCCCCCTCCTTCTCTTCCTGTGTTGTTGTTATATATGTATTTTGATTTCCTCATGTTGCAGTAACACCAGACTCCATGCTGTGCCTATGCTGGATATGAATAAACCTACATTCTGTGTTCTAAACTCTGGATGTCACGCGGATTAATCCTCTGCTAACAGAGAGAAATAAAAATAAATTATGATGTTCTGATGATCAGACGATGCGTCCTAATGGCATCCTAGCATGTAACTTACATGATAGTATATATTTTGTGCCTTTCTCTCCCCATCATGCACACAAATCTCTGAAGGTTCACAAGCATATTTGGATTTAGAATGAAGTGGCTGAATCATAGGGATATCATGCCCTATCACTACTGCAGATGCGAACACTGAGAATTAAAGGCACTTGTCCGAGAATTCTGTATTGACCCCCTCACTTAAAGGGTTATCCACTGCTCGGACAATGCCTTTTCAGTCCCTAAGTGTCCCCTCAGTAAAATAACACTTACAGTATAGTCACTAATAGCAGCGGCTGCACTCACTTCCTCCGAAAGTCAATTATGTCCATAGGAGAGGAGAGTGAAGCCAGCGCTGATTGGCTGCAGGGATTGCATGACATAACAATGCCTCACGAGCCGCAGGAGAGCCAGTGCTGACACTGCTGGAATGGCACCGGCAACAGAGGGGAGTATAAGTGTTATTATTTTACTGGGGGGAAACATAGGGATTAAGAAAGGTTTGTCTGAGGTAGTGGGCGAACCCTATGAGTACAATAAAACATCATAGAACGAAAACATGATAAGAACACATCACACAAGCACAGCGCACAACTTACACAGCACAGTGCACACATCATAAAAGCACAGCACACACATGCACAGTCCACATATTACACAAGCACAAGACATGCACTTGACACGTACATCAGACAAACGCAAATACACAGGTTATACACACATCAGTAAATCATGTCAATCACATTGGTATAAATACTTTTCACATCCAGCACTGACCTCCAACAAGATCAAACCAAACAGAAGA
The DNA here is from genome assembly GCF_046119375.1 of Phyllobates terribilis. Classification (NCBI taxonomy): domain Eukaryota; kingdom Metazoa; phylum Chordata; class Amphibia; order Anura; family Dendrobatidae; genus Phyllobates; species Phyllobates terribilis. The sequence continues at coordinate 118,120,198 of NW_027362762.1, read as the reverse complement.
AAAAGTCCTCCCCGATCATTAACACTTGCATCTTTTTTGGTCAAACCTCAGAGTTTGTGAAGGCCCCCTCCTCACTATGCCTGTGTGTAACTACACTGGCTGCACAGGCTATATGTCCACACTACTGCTGAATGGCATCCACACCTTCCTCTGCAGCCCCTGGGCACATCCCTCTTCATCTACCTCCTAACATTAGGTAGCATATATTGTCTATAAAATGTGTCCAGAATGTAGAATGTTTGTGTATATACTTACTACAGGGATGTGTGGTGGGGGCATCCGAAGGGCTTCCACAGAGACCCAGTCAATATGCTGGAACAAGTGATGACCTCTGATGTTTCCGTGGACTCCTAAGCGCTTGGCAGGATCTCTCTGGAGGAGCTGCAATAGAGAAACATCATTAGAAACATCATTTAGCAAAGACCTAAACAAGAAGATTGCACATGGAGGCTTCTAGGTGTGAAAAGATGCCTCCCGTACATCTGCTACCAGACTGATACTGTAAAGGGAAAATCTCACCCTTATTATTCATTAGGTCAGTAAAATTTTGTCCCTTAAAGGGGATATCCGGGATATTGTGAAACAAAAAAGGCAGGCAGGTGGCCGGCACTGCTCTTTCCCAGTACAGGCGATTCAGCTGCCTCTGCTGACGTCACGTTGACAGAGCGATGGCTTCTTTTCCGCCCTGCTCTGTTGACGGAGCATGACTTCTGACATCATTCTGATTGACAGCAGTATTCCCGCTGCCTAACTGGAGGAGCCGACTGTGAATCAGAATGACGGCAGAAGTTACGCTCTGTCAATAGATGAATACAAAGAGAGAGAGAGCGCAAAGACCAATAGAGTTTCACCTGTAGACATAGGAATGAATAATAAAAAGGTGGTGCTCACCTGGTTTGGTTGTGTAAGGACACAACCACCATAACGTATAAAAAGCAGCTGCAGCGGATCTCCAATCGGTGTCCCACAGGACCAGAATAAATCCAAAGGCGGTGAAAGTAGAGATATACACGTCCGCGCCGCTGAAAGATCCTCAAGTCAGGAACATGTAATAATATCCTTGTTTATTGGTAAATGCATACGCGTTTCTGGGTGTTCCACACCCCTTCATATATCTGTTGGTGCCCTGATGAAGGGGTGTGGAACACCCAGAAACGCGTAGGCATTTACCAATAAACAAGGATATTATTACATGTTCCTGACTTGAGGATCTTTCAGCGGCGCGGACGTGTATATCTCTACTTTCACCGCCTTTGGATTTGCTCTGTCAATAGAGCATGGCGGAAAAGAAGCCGCTACTCTGTCAACATGACAACAGCAGAGACAGTTAAATCGCCGGCAGGAGCAATCTGTGCCAGCAATGAATGGTGTCAGGCACAACAGGCAGATAGGTAGCAACTCCCTGCCTATTAGTCCTTAGCTACATTTTTTGTTTTTCACTACGTCCTCGATATCTCCTATAATGGTGCAGTATGGGGTGTAGTAGAGGGGGGATGTCTTGCTGTAGGAGGTTTTCATGTAATATGGTATAAAATACAGTGGTGTCTTATTAAAGTGCCATACTCACCTTTTTGATGAGGTCTTCAGCGCTGGAGGATAATTGATTAAATAGTGCAGGATGGTAATTGCACTTACTGGTAATCATTTTATTTAAGATGATGCCAAATGAATACCAGTCCACTCCAGCGCCATACTCCTCCTCAGCCAGCATCTGCCAAAGAGGAGAGAACAGTTACTGCACAGAAAATACTAAGGAGCCAACATTGTGGACTGACCAGACTTGATGACCGGACGCTACTATTTAGAGGGGACATTCACCCCTATGAAAGAGATGGGGTAACACTTTCCCTGGTCTTGTATTGTCCATGGTCCTAATCTCTACACCTCTCCATTGTCTGTAATGTAAAATTATTACTATAATTGCATCAGTAAAAAGAGGAAAATTCTCTTCTTCTCACCTCAGGAGCCACAAATTCCTTGGTCCCAGCATATTCGGTGGCTGTGCGGTCTCCAAACATGTTCTCAAGTGCGAGACCGAAATCTGTGATCTTAACATGGCCCGAGTCAGCCACCAGGATGTTCTCGGGCTTGAGGTCTCTGTGGACGATGCCCTTAGAATGGAGATACTGGATGCCACACACAAGCTCCGAGGCATAGAATCTGGCACAAAAGAAAATGGAAAGATGTAATGTGAGGAGACCCTTAGAAACCCACACTAATCTATAGACTGACAGGTCAATGTTATATCTTATTACCTTGCACTGGGGATGTTAAGCCGCCCCTTCATCTGTAGGAAGTGGTGGAAGTCCCCGCACCTCATGTATTCCAGACCAAGTAGCACAAACATCTGTGTCATGGAAGAAACACGGCAAAGAGAAGATATAATTACTGAATCATCCTAACATCTACACATTTACTATACAGAATACATTAGCTGCTTCTCTAATGCTTGAAGGGATATTCCAGCTTTAGCAAGAAAAAAATATTATTTTTTTAAAGAGAATCTGACTGCTCCTCCATGTCCCCCAAACCACCACCATGTATTTATTCTTATGATAATACCCTTCCTAACAAGCCCTTTGTACTGAATATTTGATTGTAGTGAATGACAAAAAATAATTTTATAAATTTTGTTTGTAATATGCCAATTAGCATCAGACTAGTCAACACGGTGTTGGCTTCACCAGACTAGTCGTCCCATCAAATATACAAAGGTCTTGTTATAAAGTGGTATAACTACAGAAAAGCAAATCAGACAAAATCCAAGGACAGGTGGCGGTGGGTAGTAGAGGGGCCTGAGATGTGAGCGGTAAGATGAGGATTTTATTTTTTTTTTTAACCTTTGAATGGCCCTTTTATGATAAAAAAAATGCAGCATTTTGTTGAATCCAAGCAGAAGTGAATTACAAAAAATCACCATTTTGGCAAATTTGGATTTTTGAAAAATTTTAGTAAAATTTTAATTTATTCGCTCACCTTTAGTATTAACAAAATAATAAATGCATGGTGGTTTGGAGGGCATGGGGACCTGTCAGGTTTTCCTTAAAGATGTTTTCCTGTACTATTTTTTTCACTATGGGCCTAAGAACTAACAGTCAGGTAGTTGCTAACTACCTGGCTTTTCTACCCAGCGCCTGCTCTGTCGACGAGGCATGACTGCTGGCTTCATGCTGATTGACAGCCAGTTTCCTGCAGTTACACAGTGAGGAGTAGGCTGTCAATCAGCATGACATCAGCAGTCACACCCCATCAACAGAGCAAAGTAGAAGAGAAGCCGCTGCTCTGTTGATGTGATGTCAGTGGAGGCCGTAGAATCATTGGCAGGAGCGGTCTGTGACTGCTCTAAGCCGGCAGAGATCAGCGCCAGGCACAACAGGCAGGCAATTAACAATCAACTGCCTGTCAGCTCTTAGGTCCATAGCCCAAAAAAAGAATTAGTCATGGATAAACCCATTAATGATAAGTTATACAATTTTCAACTTTGCTTTTTATATCCATTCCTCAAACTTTCTAAGATCTCTGCTTTCAGTCACTGTGTAGGAACCTACATTGTTCGCCTCCAGTGGCTACAAACCCTCTCCTGATCATGTAGTGGACACACAGGTCACTTTACAAGAAACAGATCCAGTAACTGTCCTGCAATGAGCCGTGCGCCTGAGCGTCCATCACATGATCAGGAAAGGGTTCTCACACATTGGAGGCAAACAATGGAGCTTACTAACTGACTGCAAGCAGAGATCTTAAGATGGCGATGAATTGATATAAAAAGTAGATTATGTATAGAATCCATGACCCTGTGTCCGGTACTGCAGCGCATTCCCATTCTCAGTGCCAGACAATTTGCTCGCACATGGCCGGCGTTCTGTCAGGTAGTGCAGTGAGTCGGCCAGAGTAACCCAGTAAGCGCTGCTGCTCTCCTGATCTGCTGATTACCTATGGGGATAGTAATAAAGTAGTAGTCAGTATTATACCTTGGTCTGGAATGCAAAGTCTGCGTGGACAAGGAAGGGGCTACCAGATGCCAGCTGTAACACTCGGTGCTCCACCATCACATCCACCTCATCGCCAGTAGAGAGCAGGGATCTCTTGCTGATGATCTTCACAGCATACTTCTGATGGTTAGAAGCATCCTCCGCCAGGACAACCTTCCCATAACTCCCCTGGCCGAGCACATGATGGAATATTAATCTCTGCCTGATGTTATCTGAGATTGTGCTACTAGAGCAGGTCGGCCGAACACCGCTGTCCTCTACTAGGGTGAAGAATTACAGAACAGGAGACATTTACAAGGATGTTCCCATCTTAGGCATTTCTGACATTTGCATTTATTTGGCTCTTTCTATAACCCTCATGGACATTAATGAAGAGGGCCACATGCACACGCGGCCTCCTCACGATTGAAGTGTATGGAGAATGTCAGGAGTTGACTTTTGGGAGCCTCAGGCAAGAGACGGTGCTTATGGCTTATTCTGGGAATGGGAGAATCCCTTTTGCATTTCACAAAGTGTTCAAAGTATTTTCAAAAAGTGGATTCTTAGGTTTACAATATGAATGTCCTATCCTTAGAATAGGCCATCAATAACAGATCGTGGGAGGTCCGACTCTTATCACCTCCACCATCAGCTCTTCTGATGGTTTCCTCTGTCTAGATCAGGGGTCTCAAACTCAGCTGGGTATATGGGCCGCACACGGAAAAACATTTAATTTGGGGGGCCGCATTATTTGCAGGACAAAGTGACATTTTTAGTGATACCATTTTTTTTTCTATACACCTTATGAACAGGTCCCCATATTGCAGACACGTCCCCCATCCAGGTCCCCATATTGCAGACACGTCCCCCATCCAGGTCCCCATATTGCAGACACGTCCCCCATCCAGGTCCCCATATTGCAGACACGTCCCCCATCCAGGTCGCCATATTGCAGACACGTCCCCCATCCAGGTCGCCATATTGCAGACACGTCCTCCATCCAGGTCGCCATATTGCAGACACATCCCCCATCGAGGTCCACCCCCCCATACTGCACACAGGTCACCCCCCCATATACTGCGCACAGGTCACCCCCCCATATACTGCGCACAAGTCACCCCCCCATATACTGTGCACAGGTCACCCCCCCATATACTGCGCACAAGTCACCCCCCCATATACTGTGCACAGGTCACCCCCCCATATACTGTGCACAGGTCACCCCCCCATATACTGTGCACAGGTCACCCCCCAACATATACTGTGCACAGGTTCCCTCCCCCCCATATACTGTGCACAGGTTCCCCCCCCCATATACTGAGCACAGGTCACCCCCCCCAACATATACTGTGCACAGGTTCCCTCCCCAGGTATTTCACATAGACATGACAGAAAAAAAAAAAGATTATTCTCACCTGTCCTCCGTTCCACTATTTACCAGCAGATATAAGGTTAATCTGCATGTAAAAAGCGTTAAAATGCTGTCTGGCCACATTACTGATGAAATTAGCTTCTATCAGTACTAGAAATTAGCTTCTGTCCTCCCTGCAGCCACTCTATACGGAGCGGTTACAATCACCCCTCACTATATTGTGAGCAGCAGCAGGAATCACTCCCCGGCAGACTGATTAGCAGCTTTTTCTGTGCATACACGCGACACATACACGCTGCAGAGAGAGCTGTCAATCAAAATGCAGAGCTGTGATTACAGCCCCCGCCCACAGTATAGTCAGTGATGACCGCTCCGTGCACGCCCCAGGGACTGAGACGAGTCGCTCCTGGGAGAATGTAAAGTCATCTCCTCCTGGTAGCCGTGCTGTCATTTAGGCAGCTGGCCAGGATTATAATGCTGCTTATGACGCACCCCCTGGGCCATATTCTTTAGGGGAATACCCGGAGCCGGATCAGATGGGGGTTGTAGTCTCCGAGTGGCTGTGACCCGGTCCGTGCCCAGGGTGTCAAGCTCAGTGTGTGGCAGTCCTTACTGATGTTACTAAAGTTCTTTATGTCGACTACGCCACCCGTTGAATTGCGGTCACTACGGCCGCCGCTGCAGCAGCGTCCGCTGAGGCTGATGGTGTTTGTGCAGCTTAGGTGGTATAACCCCCAACGGGAGGGGTATAGCCCCAGGGGGGTCAGGTGCAGAGGATGGTGGTTGTGGAAGTGCAGGGATGATGGTAATGAGAGTCAGAGTCGGGTTGTGCAGTTCAGGGTTCTTTACTTACTGCAGATGTTCCGGTCACTCCGGCCTTGAGTGACCACCCGAGCCGTGCTGCGTCCACCAGGTCCTGGACTCGGCCAACCCCCAAGTAGTTCTGGAGCGTGGTTCTGAGCTCCCTTTCTGTCCTGTCCTCGTCTCTGGCCTTCCCCACCAGGGATCCACCTATGTCCGGCTCCCTCGGGCCTCTTGTTGGCGAACCCTTGCCTCTGGGTTCCCTGACCCTATGCGTGGTCTGCCTTCTGGGTGGATATGGTGGGTGGCCGTGGCAGATGCTGCCCACGGCCTCCGGTCTCTGGCTGAGGTATGCTGTAGCCCCCACCAGTTTGGGATCCGGTACCCTGTTGCCAACTCTTCACCCTGTGATTGTATTTGGGCTCTCAGAGTTCCTTCTTTCTCCCCCTCTGGGTCTTTCTTTCTCCTCTCTCACTCTTGCTCTGGGGCTGCTCTGCTCCTCTGCTCTCTTCCACTGCTCTGCAAAGTCTCCACTACAACAGGCTGACTTCTCACAGACTGACCCTGATCTTAGATGGTGCCCACCTTAAATACTCCCTCTATGTGTGAGCTCAGGTGACCAGCACCCAATGAGCTCCTATCTTTACCCAGGCTGCTCCCCCTATCTGCCCCTACACTACTGGGATGTACCACCCCCCTCCCACTCCAGCCAGGAACAGACTCGGTCGTACCTGCACATTTCTAAGTGGGAGTACCGTTGGTCTGTTCCTCGGAAATGGGATGTGTGTAGTGCATGCAGCTTTCTGAGCTCAGTTCCACACTCCATCCTTACCCGGGAGTGGAATACCACACCTCTGGTTGAGGTGCAATACCCCTGTAGCAGCCGAATCCTCAGGGTGCTACATTCCCCCCTGGTAAATCACAGCACGTCCTCGGGCTGTAAGATATAAACAACATCCAAAACATACAATTTTTTTTTCATAAACATAAACATATAAAACATCATATATATCAGCATAAACTTTTCATATAAACTTTTCATAAAAACATTCTTGTCTTCTGGTACCTCCGGTCACGGTGCAACTTGTGACCGGGTAAAGTGCGACAGTCTCTTGAAGAAAAATCAGTTCTTCTATAAAACCAGTAGGGGGCGCTTTAGGAAGCGCAACTATCTACAAGGGAATTATGGCCGCTCTCAGTCCTCGGCCAGGTATTAGGAAAGGGATGACCGCTCTCAGTCCTCGGTCAGTGGGGTTGAGGGACACACGGGTTAACAGTTCAGTTCTCTGGTCCCAACGGGGACTATAATAGCAGCAACAGTTCACTGTGCCCCGATGGGCAACTATATACAGCTTCTACTCTGCTGTACTCAACGACGACGTCCTCCTGCTCTTTCTTTGTGATTAACTTTAGCTTCAGACCCGTCCGGGTCCTCTTGCTCCTCCTCACACCGCAGCTCCTCCTCCGTCTGGCGATGCACATGGAGGGCGTAGGGTCCTTTGGCACACTTGTGCCGGGTGAAGGTGACCTCGTCCCCTATATACAGGTCACGACCTCTGTGTCCCTCCGGTAGGTGGGACTCAACGTCTCTTCTTGTCACGAAGACGTCGCCTGGGGTGCGGTGATCTCTGATGAAGCCCCACCCGTGCTGCATATTAAACTTGATCACAGTCCCGGTGGAAGGGGGACCATGAGCTGCACGGGGACTCCTCCTGGCCCGGCTCTTCTGCTCCACGCTCTTTATTTGGGCTTGTTGTTCCCGGACCCGCCTCTCTCTCCGCTCCCTCTCAAAGACCTCGAGCTGCTGGCGGCAGCACTCTGCACGCTCCGCTGCGGCTGCCCGAGTCTCCTGAGTGAACCCCATGAGGTCTTCTCCGGTGGGGTCCCACTCAAACTGGGTCTCTTCTAGCGGGGGCGAGATCCTCTTTACAGGCTTCGGAACCGGAATCAGGGGTTCGTTTAGGGGTCTCTCTTTCCGGAGTCGGGGATGGTGAAACTCCGGTGGCCATATAAAGGGCTGCCCATCCGGGCACGTATGTTGGGCGAACAGATCTTCTCCCAGATGCGGCACTCTTGGTTTTATGGGCGCGGTGGTGGTGGCGCCCGGGTTGCCCAGGCCTTGCGGCCAGGCCTGGGGCACCTGGAAAGTGAAGGGCACCGTAAGGACGGCGGCGCCCTGGGCTACTTGGCCCTGCGACCAGGCCGGTGGCTCCGTGGAGGTAGGGGGCGCTGTTGGTATTGCGGCGCCCGGGGGTACTAGGCCTTGCGACCAGGCTGGTGGTACTTCCTGCTTGGTCACGCTCGGGGTCGAGGCGTGTGACGTCACAGGGGTCGCGGCTGCGGCTTCCGGTTGAGGCCTAGTCTGTGGCGGTGACGTTGCGGTTACGGGCACGGCAGGGGGTACTTCGGGCTCTGCGACGGGGAGCTGGGGCAGGTACGCGGTTTCCCGGTTTGGGGTAGAGACGTCCCCTTTACCTGCCTCCTTTCGTTCGGCTCCCTTCTCGGCGCCGTCTCCGGCCTTCAGTCCTCCTGCGCCATCCTCAGAGGCGGTCTGTCTCCTCGTCTCGGGTGGCGTGCTCCGCTGACGAGTCTCGGTCCGCTGGGCCATTTCTCGGCTCCACTCCGCCAACGTTTCTCGTTGCACCCGGGCCATCCTCCGTGCGAGGCCCTCCAGCGCGGTCTGTGCACACTCCCGATCTCGGGGGAGCTGTGCCAGGACCTCCACTAAGCCTAGTGGGGTCGTTGCTTCTAGCAGGCTCCTGACCAACGGGTCGGTGCTGCTCTGCTCTTCTCCCGTTATCTCCAGCAGGCCTTCTGGAGTGGCGACCGGCAACAGGCTCCTGACCACTGGGTCGGTGCTGCCTGGAGTGGCGGCCCGCATCAGGCTCCTGACCACTGGGTCGGTGCTGCCTGGCTCTCCCTCCATCTCCGGGTAGGCTCTTTCTGGACTCTGCTCCAGGCTTCTTGTCTCCGGGTGCGCTCTCTCCAGACTGCTCCAGGCGACACCCATCTTTGCTCTCTTCTTCTCAGTCCTCCCACTTCGAGGGCGGTCCCGGGGCCACTTGGTGATTGTCAGCTCCAGGGGCAGTTCTTTCACGCTGACAGACACCTCTAGCATCACAGTCTCTGTTGGTGGGGGCGGTTTCCACTTTTGGCGCCATTTTCGGTCCTGGCCCACGATGGGAGGTGGCCTCTTGCCACCCTCTGGCACGCCCATAATGGCGTCCGCTCCCCCAAGGCGGGAAATCTTTGGAAATGGCGGGAAAAAGCTGTTAATGGCGGACAACCGGCGGGAATCGATCTGTGATGGAGTCCGATGGCGGGGACCCTCCGGGACCGGCGGGAGACTTCTTTTTGAGGTAAACTTGTTCTTTTCTTCAGGCACGCAGTACCCGGGTGTTGCGGGCACGTAATCCTGCCGACTACGCCAAAGTTGACGCACCCCCTGGGCCATATTCTTTAGGGGAATACCCGGAGCTGGATCAGATGGGGGTTGTAGTCTCCGAGTGGCTGTGACCCGGTCCGTGCCCAGGGTGTCAAGCTCAGTGTGTGGCAGTCCTTACTGATGTTACTAAAGTTCTTTATGTCGACTACGCCACCCGTTGAATTGCGGTCACTACGGCCGCCGCTGCAGCAGGGTCCGCTGAGGCTGATGGTGTTTGTGCAGCTTAGGTGGTATAACCCCCAACGGGAGGGGTATAGCCCCAGGGGGGTCAGGTGCAGAGGATGGTGGTTGTGGAAGTGCAGGGATGATGGTAATGAGAGTCAGAGTCGGGTTGTGCAGTTCAGGGTTCTTTACTTACTGCAGATGTTCCGGTCACTCCGGCCTTGAGTGACCACCCGAGCCGTGCTGCGTCCACCAGGTCCTGGACTCGGCCAACCCCCAAGTAGTTCTGGAGCGTGGTTCTGAGCTCCCTTTCTGTCCTGTCCTCGTCTCTGGCCTTCCCCACCAGGGATCCACCTATGTCCGGCTCCCTCGGGCCTCTTGTTGGCGAACCCTTGCCTCTGGGTTCCCTGACCCTATGCGTGGTCTGCCTTCTGGGTGGATATGGTGGGTGGCCGTGGCAGATGCTGCCCACGGCCTCCGGTCTCTGGCTGAGGTATGCTGTAGCCCCCACCAGTTTGGGATCCGGTACCCTGTTGCCAACTCTTCACCCTGTGATTGTATTTGGGCTCTCAGAGTTCCTTCTTTCTCCCCCTCTGGGTCTTTCTTTCTCCTCTCTCACTCTTGCTCTGGGGCTGCTCTGCTCCTCTGCTCTCTTCCACTGCTCTGCAAAGTCTCCACTACAACAGGCTGACTTCTCACAGACTGACCCTGATCTTAGATGGTGCCCACCTTAAATACTCCCTCTATGTGTGAGCTCAGGTGACCAGCACCCAATGAGCTCCTATCTTTACCCAGGCTGCTCCCCCTATCTGCCCCTACACTACTGGGATGTACCACCCCCCTCCCACTCCAGCCAGGAACAGACTCGGTCGTACCTGCACATTTCTAAGTGGGAGTACCGTTGGTCTGTTCCTCGGAAATGGGATGTGTGTAGTGCATGCAGCTTTCTGAGCTCAGTTCCACACTCCATCCTTACCCGGGAGTGGAATACCACACCTCTGGTTGAGGTGCAATACCCCTGTAGCAGCCGAATCCTCAGGGTGCTACACTTACCTGCATATAAATGCCATATCTGCTGACAAATAGCTTTTTTGCACATGACAAGTTCTGTTTAAAGGGGTTGTCCGGGCTGTCAGGATTCACTGGCGCCAAAAGTGGGCAGAAACGTGACTATAAGTGTGTAATTTGTATACATGTGGTCACGTGAGGACTAGAGGGCCGCGGCCTCGCTCAATACAAGTGAATAGACAAAGGCTGATCATGTCTAGACGGAATGTGGCCGGGAGTATGCAAATCACATACTTGCGCCCACTCCTGGCGCCGGCACAGGAGAAATCTGATAGCGCTACTGTGCGCACTGTGAGGTTCACAAGTCCGCAATCATATACAGTGACTGCAGACTTAAGCCCCAAGCCTGGAGAACCCCTTTAAAGTTCAGAACCTAGAAAACCCTTTAACCCCTTACTTACATGTATGTCACATGACTTTTGAGCATGTAAAAGTCAGATCCTTCAAATGTGAGATTATTTCTCTCATTAGATGAATACCGTAAAAGAAAAAAAAAACACCTGGGTTGCTGTTTTTCATTCATCCCACATCCCCCCAAAAATGTAACAAATGTTGTTTGTATCCCAAAAGTGGTACCAATAAAAACTAAAGCTCAGCAAGAAACAAGTTATGGATCTTACATAATAATAATAACACAAACTAAATAAAAAAAAGTTTTTAATGTTTTAAAGGGAACCTGTCACATCCCAAAGCACTATTTAACTGCAGATATGGGGCTAATCTGTCGGGTAATAGCGTTCTGAAGCCGTGCAGCCGCTGCTCTGAAATCTGGCTACCGGGGATGAATTAATTGTATTCCTCCCGTCAGTCTCCGGCTTTCAGTCAAAGAGGCGCGGCCGGGGCGGCTTCAGTAATCAACGCAGTACATAGTGACCTGCGGCAGTAACCACACCACAGCACTGACTGACAGCCGGCTCAGCAGAGCATCAGTACAGAGCTGGCTCTCAGTCAGTACCGGGGAGTGGTTGCAGCCGTCACTCATTGTGTACTAAGCAGAAACTAAAGCCACATCGGCCGCCTCTGTGACTGAAAAACGGAGGCTGCCGAGAGGAATAATCTTCCCTTCCTTCTGGTAGCCGAGGCTCTCAGTACGGAGGTCGCATGGCTTTAGAAAGTTATTAACCCGCAGATTAACCACATATCAGCCAGTTAATAGCATTTTGGGATGTGAGAGATTCACTTTAAAAGCAATAAAATAAAATAAAAAAAGTCCATATAAGTTTGGTATCAGTGTAATTATAGTGACCCGTAGAATTAAGTCACCAGCTCATTGCACTGTAAAAGCAAAACCTCAGCAACAACAGTGGCTGTTTTTCCTGTTTGCAGCACATTATATGGTTAATTTAAAGGCGCAATTCAAAGCTATAACTCGTCTTGTAAATAAAACAAGCCCTAATACGGCTATGGCAATGAAAAAAATAAAAGGTTATGGCTCTTGAACTATGGGGAAGAAACACTGACCGCAGCAGTAAGGTGTTAAAAGGAACGTGTCATGTGATCCATTGTGCCCAAACTGCGGGCAGCGTGAATCAGAGCCAGCTGCACAATTGCAGTCAGGAATATTTTCCTCTGAAATGCTCCAGTATTTCAGAGAACATACAGTTTGAAGACGCTGCTGGGATCATAGGATGTGACGTGACCAGTCCGGTGCTGCCACCCAGTCGGCTTCTCCCAGTGCCGCTCCAGGTGATTGACAGGTCTCTCACCATTGAGGACAGCAGTGCGGGATGGACACTTTATCGCTGCGGGCAAGTTTGTTTCCCCATAGTTCAAGAGCCATAATGTTTTTATTTTTTCATTGACAGCCATATTAGGCCTTGTTTTTTTGCGAAACAAGTTATAGCTTTAAATTGCACCATTCAGTTCGCCATATAATGGACTAAAAAGCAGAACATTTTTTTTATTTAAGATAAAATGGTTACAATTTTTTAATTTTGCTGTTGTTGCCAAGGCTTTGTTTTTACAGTGAAATGACCTGACCAGGTTACCTTTAATTACTAGTTTGTATCCAGTAATAACTTAAAGGGGTATTCCCATCTCCAAGATCCTATCCCAATATGTAGTAGGTGTAATAATAATAATATTAACATGAACAAAGAAAGTTAAAGCCGACACCAAAAACCTGTGTGTTTCCTTACACAATTGTATGTAGACAGAGCAATCAGGCCTAGAGATACCGGGTGCACACCTGATAAAGTCCATGAACATTTCAAAAAAAGAAAAACTTAGTGGCATTCTCCGTTCCTATTAAAATCCAACGTTTTTATTCAATACATTGTATTAAAACTGGCTGCAGGGGAGAGTGAAGCACATGGAATGGACGACAGCCATTTCGCGCCTTTCTGCGCTTCAACGAGTTCTGGAAACGGCCGTCGTCCATCCCATGTGCTTCACTCTCTCCTGCAGCCAATTTTTATATAATGTCTTGAATAAAGACGTTGGATTTTAATAGGACTGGTGAGTGGTTCTTTTTTGCAATAATGATATTAGCGATTGGAAATGTAGCATAGTTCTTCTGATTAGCTATGTCACTTTCCCTATGTGAAGGGTATTACAGTAGCTTAGATATAATAGATTACATTCACTAACAACTAACTAACTGTCACTGTAGAGCTTGTGACCACCAACAGGGAACTCAGCAACGAGGGCACATGCCATGCTACCAACCCCCCTGCCATGCAATAAATGTATATCTGTAATAATGTCACTTGTGTTTGTCCCAAATCTAAGTACAATAGAAGAGACTTCATATAAAATGCTTGTGTAGGGCATGTCACTATGACTCCTATGTTAGTGTGTGTATTTATATATCTACCTGAGTCTTTTGGGACATCCAGACGGTCTTCTCGCGTCTGGATGTCATCTTCTTTCCCGATCAGCGGCTTCTTTGCATCTTTTGAAGCGACCAGGATGAGTTTTCTCTTCTTGGCACATTTTTTCACCATTGGCACATCTTCATCTGCTTGAATGATGTTTTGGTTGGAAGACATCTTCATAGAGGAGCTGGATGTTGTCTGTCTCTTTTTCCTCTTCTTGCTCTTGTTCTTGGGCATCTTTTCTTCATCAGATGAGGTGTGGGTGGCACGTCGTCTCTTTGGTCCTTTCCTCTTTAAGGTAACCTCTTTTTCCTCTATCATATTCTGCTCATCAGCCGATGAGTCAGAAATTGGACTTAGCTTCTTCCCTCTTCTCTTCCTCACAACAACTTCTTCTTTATCCTTCATCATATTCTGCTCATCAGCTGATGAGTCAGAAATTAGACATCTTTTCTGTCCTCTTCTCCTCTTCACTACAATCTCCTTGTTGTCCTCACTATCCATTTTAGCGCTTTGTTTGGGGCTAGCAGAGTTCTCCACCATCTCCAGTCTCTGACCAACTGCCAACTGCCGCTCACATAGAACTACCCTGGCCGCACGGGCAGCACTGGTCATGTGATCACTAATTGACCAATAGAGCTCAGCCTTAAGTGCCATCCATATATATGGCATAATCTTATATGCATCTTATATGTATATGTATCTTTTCTTTAACAAATATTCTAATGAATTTTATTTTTCATTCCGATAATTAAGAAATACATTGGGGACTTTTATCAACAAAACGTGCCAGGAAAGTGGAGTAATAATGTTCTAGAAATGTGTGCTGTAGAAAAGACAGAAGAAACGGGTTCATGAAAAGTTTTGAAGTGACATACTGTAAATGACAACTCTAAATAAATGCATCATATATGGTGAACACTCCCTAAATCGGTATCAGATGGCGCGGACAATATTTTATGCAGTAATACCTTTGATACAATTTGCTCCACATTTTCCTTTGTAAAGAAAAACTCTCACATTATTGATCACTAGACTTAGTTTATTTAGAGAGAAAATGTTACTTTCAAAGGTTTTCTCACAACTATTAACCACTTAATGACCAGACCTGGAAGGCTGGGGCGTAGCTTAAGGCTTGTGTGTCCAAAATCTCCAACAAAGACCCCATCTATCACAGCTCATTAATAGTATTTGTATTTTCATGTGGGGCAAAGGTATCTTTTGGGCCCCTTTAGGCTCAAGAGCCCAGATGTGACTGTGACTCTTCCATTAACTATAGTTACCACCCTGCTGGAAGGGCTTTAATAACTGCCCATGTTTTTCCCTTTCTGCTTTTTAGCAGCCATATCTTTATTATTTTTTAAGTGGCATAGCTGTATAAGGCTTTGATGT
Organism: Phyllobates terribilis; assembly: GCF_046119375.1. Taxonomy (NCBI): domain Eukaryota; kingdom Metazoa; phylum Chordata; class Amphibia; order Anura; family Dendrobatidae; genus Phyllobates; species Phyllobates terribilis. The sequence goes on along the minus strand of NW_027362762.1, from coordinate 118,105,171 downwards.
ATGCAGGACACATTGCATTTCTTTTCAGCACCATTCTGGTGTAGGGTTGTATTTGCTACAAGGCAGTGAAGGTCCAGTGCCCAGGGCGGCAGGTGGCAGGACGGCGTCAGTCACAGCTAATAGAAATAACATATTTTTATTTTTATGTTAAACACCCTCCTCAACCTCATCTTTAATATTAGCAGCCCATAGCAGTACCCTACGCCCTTGCTGGCATCTGAGTGAAAGTCGAGGTCTTTGCCCAGCACTGATCCAGCCATGGGCCCATCAATCTTGGTTTGTTAAGAGTCATTCTCATCTCATAAGTCCATAAACCTTTCTCTGTCTTCAGACAATTCTTGGCCCTGTCTTGACGTTTCAACTTCTCTGTCTTCTTTAGTGGTGGTCAGGTTCCAGCCTTCCTTACCTCAGCCATGTCTCTGAGCACTGAACACCTTGTACTTCTGTGTCTTGCTCAGTGGTGCTCGGTTTCATCCTTCCTTACCTCAGCCATGTCTTTGAGCACTGAACACCTTGTACTTCTGTGTCTAGTTCAGTGATGGTCGGGTTTCATCCTTCCTTACCTCGGCCATGTCTCTGAGCACTGAACACCTTGTACTTCTATGTCTTGTTCAGTGGTGGTCGGGTTTCATCCTCCCTTACATCGGCCATGTCTCTGAGCACTGAACACCTTGTACTTCTGTGTCTTGTTCAGTGGTGGTCGGGTTTCATCCTTCCTTACCTCAGCCATGTCTCTGAGCACTGAACACCTTGTACTTCTGTGTCTTGCTCAGTGGTGGTCGGTTTCAGCCTTCCTTACCTCAGCCATGTCTTTGAGCACTGAACACCTTGTACTTCTGTGTCTTGCTCAGTGGTGGTCGGGTTTCATCCTTCCTTACCTCAGCCATGTCTCTGAGCGCTGAACACCTTGTACTTCTGTGTCTAGTTCAGTGATGGTCGGGTTTCATCCTTCCTTACCTCGGCCATGACTCTGAGCACTGAACACCTTGTACTTCTGTGTCTAGTTCAGTGATGGTCGGGTTTCATCCTTCCTTACCTCGGCCATGTCTCTGAGCACTGAACACCTTGTACTTCTGTGTCTAGTTCAGTGGTGGTCGGGTTTCATCCTTCCTTACCTCAGCCATGTCTCTGAGCACTGAACACCTTGTACTTCTGTGTCTTGCTCAGTGGTGGTCAGGTTCCAGCCTTCCTTACCTCATTGATGTATCTGAGCACTGAACACCTTGTACTTCTGGGCCTCCAGGAAGATTGTAGTTCTGGAATATGTCAGCACAATTATTATACAATTTGTATTTTTGATGATTAATTCTATTATTATTACATTGCTGTCTGTCAATCCAAAAGTTTAATAACCCTGAAACCCAAATATTTAAGAATCGTGTATAATAATGGAAAATAATGGGTCCCTGGTCGCTTCATGATTCATTCTTCCCAAATATTTGGCAGTAAATGTGCGTCTTTATTTTTCAATACATTTTTGTGACCCTGTTGATTATTTGCAACTAAACTTTTGATGGTTCTCTGTTCACACCCCAATATTTTAGCAATTTCAAGAGTGCTGAATCCCTTTGTAAGACTTGTAACAATTTTTGACTTTTTAGAATCAGTTAAATCTAATTTTTGGCCCAGTTTGCCTGAGGACAACAAGCTGCCTAATAATTCTGCACACTGTGATAAAGGGTGTTGTATATTTGGGTAACATCCTCCTTCATTACACAAAAACACATCACCTGATCTGCTTCATTCAGTAAGCATACAAGTTTATACTGTTTGGAATTGGAAAATCTGCGTAAAAATTATGATATGGTCAAAATACTAATTTGCCTAATAATTGTGCACACAATGTACAGCGCCCTCTTCAGGTCACCCACAGATTTTTATTTTTAATCAGGTCTGGGCTCTGGCTGGGCTATTCCAAAGCTTTGATTTTCTTCTGGTGAAACCATTATTTTGTTGATTTGCAAGTACAGTGGATGTAAAATGTCTCTACACCCCAGGTAAAACGTTCTGTTTTTTTTTTCCAGCTGTTGAAAAACAACCCCAAAGCATAATGCTGCCTCCACCACTGGGGTTATGGTTTCTGTTAGTGATGCACAGTGTACGCTTTGCACCAAACATGCCTTACAGAATTATGGCCAAAAAGCCTTGGTCTCATCAGATCATAACATATTTTCCCACATTCTTTTGGCATTCTAGGTTTTGCCAAAACATAGCTGGGCTTGGTGTTTTTTTCTGCTTTGCTAACCCACAGGCCAGACATATGAACAATATAAGTATTGTCACTTGTAGCACACAACCAATGATTGCCAGAAATTTCTGCAGCTCCTTTAATGTTGCTGTAAGCCTCTTAGTTGCTTCCTGGAAAAATTTTCTTGACCGTTTTTTCAGGTATGTCCTGTTCTAGGTAATGCCACTGTTGAACCAAATTTAAAGGGAACCTGTCATATAAAAGAAATGCTAATAATCTGCAGATATGTGGTTAATCTGTAGGATAATAGCATTCTAAAGCCGTGTGGCCGCCACACTGGATTCCCGGCTACCAGGAAATGAACTTTATTCCTCCCAGCAGTCTCTGGTTTTCAGCCACAGAGGTGCAGCCGGCACGGCTTCAGCCTCCGCTCAGTACATAGTGAGCGGTGGCTGTAACCACGCCCCAGCACTGACTGACAGCTGGCGTTCTACTGATGCACCGCTAAACTGGCTGTCAGTTAGTGCCGGGGGTCCTTACAGCCGCCACTCACTATGTACTGAGCGATGACTGAAGCAGTAACGGCTGCGCATCTTTGACTAAAAGCCGGATGCTTCTGAGGGGAATAAAATTAATTTCCTCCTGGCAGCCGGGCATTCAGTGCAGCGGCTGCATGAACTCAGAACACTATTAACCTGCAGATTAACCCCTATCTGCAGATTAATAGTATTTTTTGACATGACAGGTACCCCTTAAAGAGAATCTGTCATCACATTTGACCTATCTAAACTATTAATATGGGCATACAGGTTATAGACTGCTGAGGAGAGTGATCCCTGTATACCTTATATCAGATGCCTTGTTGAGAAATCGTCTTTTATCACTTTATATAAATGACCTCTTCCAGGCTGTGGGGAGGATGCTGCCTGGAAGATAACTCTGACTCCAGAGATTATTTTACATGAAGGAGGAGTTAGCAGTGTGATGTGTAATGGCCGCTCTCTGCTCTCCTGATCTCACTGCAGAGCTGTGTGTGATTATACCTGACACATCTGCAGGTTCCTCTCAACTTCCATCTCACAGGTAGATAGGGCTGTTATATTGTTACAATACAGCAGAGCTCAGAGAGCTGCAAAAATTGTGTTTGCAAGAAGCCGAATTTAATTTCTTCTATTCTTCGTTAGTTTCTTGTCTCACACTGGTAACTCCCCCTTTTATATAAAATAAGCTCTGGAGGCAGAGTTACCTTCCAGGCAGTGTCCTCCCCAGAGCTTGAAAGAGGTCATTTTCATAAAGTGATAAAAGATGATTTATTAACAACAAGGCATCTGATATGAAGCATACATGTATCACTTTTTTCAGCAGTCTATAACCTGTATACCCATTTTAATAGTTTAGATAGGTCAAATGTGGTGACAGATTCCCTTTAAGCCACTTCTTGATGGCAGTGTTCCATGGTATATCTAATGCCTTGTCATTTTTTTGTACCTTTTTCCTCACTGATAACTTTCAACAATGAGATCCTTTTGCTGTGTTGTAGCGGTTTATGGATCATGACTTTTGTTGTAAAATGGAACTGTAATTGAACAGCTTAATGTTATATGGGGTTAATCAGAATCACTGTAAATGATGGCAGCTGTGTACTGACTACTATTTAATACTTTACAGCCTGTGCCGTATTAGTACGCACAGGCTGTAATCCCACAGTTCAGTGAGGGCTTTGGCGCTGAGCCCGCACTGAACCAGGCACATGTCAGCTGATTATTACAGCTGACATGTGCCCGTAACAGCCGCGGGTGGAATCGCGATCCTACCGTGGCCGTTAACATGTTAAATGCCGCTGTCAATCTCTGACAGCGGCATTTAACAGCGCCGCGCCGGAAGCGCGTCACTTACCCCACCCATCGGTGACCCCGTCAAGTGATCGCGGGTCACCGATGGGTGGGCATGACAACCCTGGGTCTGCAGCAGACTCCAGTGGTTGTCATGAGCTGGTCGCTATGAGCGCCGCCTAGTGGTCAGCGCTCATAGCACAGGACCATTTCTGCTACATACAGGTGATCTGCTGATCATCTGTGTGTAGCAGAGGCGATCAGACAAGTGCTGCTTCTAGTCTCCTATGGAGACTATAGAAGTAAGCAAAAAGTGAAAAAAAAATGTTTTTAAAAATATAAAACAAATTAAAAAAATATAATAGTTTAAATCACCCCCCTTTCGCCCCATTCAAAATAAAATAATAAAAAAAAAACACATACACATATTTGGTATCACCGCGTTCATAATCGCCTGATCTATCAATATAAAAAAAGAATTAATCTGATTGGTAAACGGCGTAACGAGAAAAAAATTCTAAACGCCAGAATTACGTTTTTTGGTTGCCGCAACATTGCAATAAAATGCAATAACGGGCGATCAAAACATCGGATCTACCCCAAAATGGTATCAATAAAAACGACAGCCTGGTGAGCAGAAAATAAGCCCTCACCCGGCCCCAGATCCCGAAAAATAGAGACGCTACGGGTCTTGGAAAATGGCGCCATTTTTTTTTCTTTTTTTTTTTTACCAAACTTTGGAATTTTTTTTCACCACTTAAATAAAAAAGAACCTATACATGTTTGGTATCTATGAACTCATAATGACCTGGAGAATAATAATGGTAGGTCAGTTTTAGCATTCAGTGAACGTGGTAAAAAAAAAAAAAAAAACATCTGTGGTATTGCACTTTTTTTGCAATTTCACCGCACTTGGAATTTTTTTCCCGTTTTCCCGTCCACGATATGGTAAAACTAGTAATGGCGTTGAAAAGTACAACTCGTCCCGCAAAAAATAAGCCCTCACACGGCCATATTGACCAAAAAATAAAAATGCTATGGCTCTGGGAACAAGGGGAGCGAAAATGCAAAAACGGGAAATCCCAGGGTTGCGAAGGGGTTAACATGAGTTTTAATATGATTGGCACATTCTGAACACAACCACATCCCCAATTATAAGAGGGTGTTAACACTTATGCAACCATTTACTTTTAGTTTTCATATTTTTATTTCCCCACTCAAAATTGTTTCAGTTTGTTTTTCAATGGATTACTACAGATTATGGGTGACATTATAGGTGGAAAAAGTTCGGAAATGATTCCTCTTATTTTAACATTGCAAAAACCTAGCATTTTACCAGGGATGTGTAGACTTATATCCACTGTATGTAAGCAATTCACAAATATTTTATATTTTACTGCAACATTTCAATTCACTCAGTTGCCTACCATAATGACCCAAATGTAGAGACTCAGCCATTTGATTTGCTCAAAGATAAATGATGGGTATCCAACTTGCTATTCAGTCCTCTACTTGAAAGTAACAGATAGCTCCAACTTTATGTCCAAACTTAAGGTCTGTTCTCATGGGCCGGAAAAGGTGAGCATCTTCTATTTTTCCACGTAAAAGTACCAACAAAGTGGATGAGATTTTACCACATAGCACCCACATGCTGAGGAGAAAATCAAATTATGGAATTTAATAATTAAATCCCTTTTCTCATTAAGTTTTCTAAGTTTTTGAGAGTATCTAAATATATAAATTAGAAGTAAAAGGCTGTGATAAGTGCATGTTGCTTATTACCAGTCTCCCCTTTCAAATATTTCCTTTTCTGATACTCATATACTATGGCACTGATTCATGAAAATGTTTTTGACAGAATTTTGGCATAAACATCTTTAAATGTTGCAAATTGTTTTGTGTAACACAAAGTTGTGCAAATTATTTGTGATGTTTGCCATTTTAAGCCAGTTTTAGCCAGCTCCAGCTATCAGCAAAGCCCGCCTGATAAATACATCAAAAGTTGTGGCGTAACTTATGCAAGAAATGTTACTTCAGTCTCTGACTAGAGTAACAATTCTGGGGGAGGTGCGTGCCAGTGATAAGATAAGAGGTTCCTCTTAACAAATTAGGTGCATGTTACTTCTGCACGGTGATGATTAAGATTGGAACAATGCCAGTCTTAATGAATCAGACCCTAAGGCCATGTTCACACGTTGAGTATTTTTTCAGTATTTTGCATCAGTATTTGTAAATCAAAACCAGGAGTGGATGAAAAATGCACAAGTGGTGACTTGTTTCTATTATACTTTTCCTCTGATTGTTCCTCTCTTGATTTTGGATTACAAATACTGAGGACTATCAGCAGTAGGTCCTCTACCAGAAGGAACCATCCTGGCCACCATGGATGTGGAATCTTTGTATTCTAATATCCCACACAAGGATGGATTAAATGCCTGCAAAATCTTCATAGAAAATACAGGAATTGTTGCTGATTCTCTGGTCAAACTTACAGAATTCATCCTCACCCACAATTACTTTGAATTTAATAACAACATATATCTACAGGAAACTGGTACAGCGATGGGAAGTAAAATGGCTCCACAGTACGCAAATCTTTTCATGGCCAAGCTTGAAAGTCACTTTCTGTCCTCATGTCCCATCAGGCCTCTGGCCTACTATCGTTTCATTGACGATATTTTAATCATCTGGACGGGGTCTGAGCAACAGCTGAAGACGTTCCATGAACACTTTAATCGATTTCATCCCACCATCAACCTAACACTCAACTACTCCTGTACTGAAATTAACTTTTTGGACACCATCATCAAGCTACAGAACAATGAAATAGAGACATCCTTGTACCAGAAACCAATCGACCGTCCTACATACCTTAAATGGGACAGTTTCCATCCAAAACACATAAAAAACTCTATTGTTTACAGCCAAGCCATCAGATACAATCGGATATGTTCCAACCAGATGGATAGAGACAAACACCTTGATGGCCTCAGAAAGACCTTTTTGAATCAGGGCTACTGTAGCACCCTGAGGATTCGGCTGCTACAGGGGTATTGCACCTCAACCCAGAGGTGTGATATTCCACTCCCGGGTAAGGATGGAGTGTGGAACTGAGCTCAGTTAGCTGCATGCACTACACACATCCCATTTCCGGGGAACAGACCGATGGTACTCCCACTAGAGAAATGTGCAGGTACGACAGAGTCTGTTCCTGGCTGGAGTGGGAGGGGGGGTGGAGCATCCCAGTAGTGTAGGGGCAGATAGGGGGAGCAGCCTGGGTAAAGCTAGGAGCTCATTGGGTGCTGGTCACCTGAGCTCACACATAGAGGGAGTATATAAGGTGGGCACCATCTTAGATCAGGGTCAGTCAGTCAGCCACAGTCAGTCAGTCTGTGAGTCTTTTGCAGAGCAGTGGAGGAAAGCAGAGGAGCAGAGCAGCCCCAAGGCCCAGAGTGAGAGAGGAGAGAACGAAAGACCCAGAGGGGGAGAAAGAAGGAACTCTGAGAGCCCAAATACAACCACAGGGTGAAGAGTTGGCAACAGGGTACCGGATCCCAAACTGGTGGGGGCTACAGCATACCTCAGCCAGAGACCGGAGGCCGTGGGCAGCATCTGCCACGGCCACCCACCATATCCACCCGGAAGGCAGACCACGCGAAGGGTCAGGGAACCCAGAGTCACGGGTTTTACCAATAGAAGGCCCGAGGGAGCCGGACTTAGGTGGATCCCTGGTGGGGAAGGCCAGAGACGAGGACAGGACAGAAAGGGAGCTCAGAACCACGCTCCAGAACTACTTGGGGGTTGGCCGAGTCCAGGACCTGGTGGACGCAGCGCGGCTCGGGTGGTCACTCAAGGCCGGAGTGACCGGAACATCTGCAGTAAGTAAAAACCCTGAACTGCACAACCCGACTCTGTCTCTGATTACCATCCTCCCTGCACCTCCACAACCACCATCCTCTGCACCTGACCCCCTGAGGCTATACCCCTCCCGTTGGGGGTTATACTACCTAAGCTGCACCAACACCATCAGCCTCAGCGGACCCTGCTGCAGCGGCGGCCGAAGTGACCGCAATTCAACGTGTGGCGTAGTCGACATAAAGAACTTTAGTAACATCAGTAAGGACTGCCACACACTGAGCTTGACACCCTGGGCACGGACCGGGTCACAGCCACTCGGAGACTACAACCCCCATCTGATCCGGCTCCGGGTATTCCCCTAAAGAATATGGCCCAGGGGGTGCGTCAACTTTGGCGTAGTCGGCAGGATCTCGTGCCCGCAACACCCGGGTACTGCGTGCCTGAAGAAAAGAACAAGTTTACCTCAAAAAGAAGTCTCCCGCCGGTCCCGGAGGGTCCCCGCCATCGGACTCCATCACAGATCGATTCCCGCCGGTTGTCCGCCATTAACAGCTTTTTCCCGCCATCTGCAGAGTTTCCCGCCACTGGGAGACGATTCCCGCCATTTCCAAAGGTTTCCCGCCTTGTCAGAGCGGACGCCATTATGGGCGTACCAGAGGATGGCAAGAGGCCGCCTCCCATCGTGGGCCAGGACCGAAAATGGCGCCAAAAGTGGAAACCGCCCCCACCAACAGAGACTGTGATGCTAGAGGTGTCTGTCAGCGTGAAAGAACTGCCCCTGGAGCTGACAATCACCAAGTGGCCCCGGGACCGCCCTCGAAGTGGGAGGACTGAGAACAAGAGAGCAAAGATGGGTGTCGCCTGGAGCAGTCTGGAGAGAGCGCACCCGGAGACAAGACGTCTGGAAGAGAGTCCAGAGAGAGCCTACCCGGAGATGGAGGGAGAGCCAGGCAGCACCGACCCAGAGGTCAGGAGCCTGATGCGGGCCGCCACTCCAGGCAGCACCGACCCAGTGGTCAGGAGCCTGTTGCAGGTCGCCCCTCCAGAAGGCCTGCTGGAGATCCTAACACAGCTCCCCCGAGACCGGGAGTGTGCACAGACCGCGCTGGAGGGCCTCGCACAGAGGTTGGCCCGGGTACAGCGAGAGACGTTGGCGGAGTGGAGCCGAGAGATGGCCCAGCAGACCGAGACTCGTCAGCGGAGCACGCCACCCGAGAAGAGGAGACAGACCGCCTCTGAGGATGGCGCAGGAGGACTGAAGGCCGGAGACGGCGCCGAGAAGGGAGCCGAACGGACGGAGGCAGGTAAAGGGGACGTCTCTACCCCGAGCCGGGAAACCGCGTGCCTGCCCCAGCTCCCCGTCGCAGAGCCCGAAATTCCCCCTGCCGTGCCCGTCGCTGCATCGTCACCGCCGCCGACTAGGCCTCAACCGGAAACAGCGGCCGCGACCCCTGTGACGTCACACGCCTCGACCTCGAGAGTGGCCAAGCAGGAAATACCATCGGCCTGGTCGCAAGGCCTAGTACCCCCGGGCGCCGCAATACCAACAGCGCCCCCTACCTCCGCGGAGCCCCCGGCCTGGTCGCAGGGCCAAGTAACACAGGGCGCCGCCGTTCTTACGGTGCCCTTTACTTTCAAGGTGCCCCAAGCCTGGTCGCAAGGCCTGGGCAACCCGGGCGCCGCTACCACCACTGCGCCCATAAGAACAAGAGTGCCGCACCTGGGTGAAGACCTGTTCGCCCAGCATACGTGCCCGGATGGGCAGCCCTTCATATGGCCACCGGAGTTTCACCATCCCCGACTCCGGAAAGAGAGACCCCTAGACGAACCCCTGATTCCGGTTCTGAAGCCTGTAAAGAGGATCTCGCCCCCGCTAGAAGAGACCCAGTTTGAGTGGGACCCCACCGGAGAAGACCTCATGGGGTTCACTCAGGAGACTCGGGCAGCCGCAGCGGAGCGTGCAGAGTGCTGCCGCCAGCAGCTCGAGGTCTTTGAGAGGGAGCGGAGAGAGAGGCGGGTCCGGGAACAGCAAGCCCAAATAAGGAGCGCGGAGCAGAAGAGCCGGACCAGGAGAAACCCCCGTGCAGCGCATGGTCCCCGTACCATCGGGACTGTGATAAAGTTCAATCTGCAGCATGGGTGGGGTTTCATCAGGGATCACCGCACCCCAGGCGACGTCTTCGTGACCAGGAGAGACGTTGAGTCCCACCTACCGGAGGGACACAGAGGTCGTGACCTGTATTTAGGGGACGAGGTCACCTTCACCCGGCACAAGTGTGCCAAAGGACCCTACGCCCTCCATGTGCATCGCCTGACGGAGGAGGAGCTGCGGTGTGAGGAGGAGCAAGAGGACCCGGACGGGTCTGAAACTGAAACAGAATCCAAAGAAAGAGCAGGGGGACGCCGTCGTTGAGTACGGTAGTGAAGAGACTGTATAAAGTTACCCGTCAGGGTATAAGAACTGTTACTGCTGCTAGTTAAAATATAGTCCCCGTTGGGACCAGCCAATTGAACTGTTAACCCCGTGTGTCCCTATTCCCACTGACCGAGGACTGAGAGCGGTCATCCCTTTCCTAATACCTGGCCGAGGACTGAGAGCGGCCATATCCCCTTGTATATAGTTGCGCTTCCTAAAGCGCCCCCTACCGGTTTTATAGGAAACCGTGTTTCTTCAAGAGACTGTCGCACTTTACCCGGTCACAAGTTGCACCGTGACCGGAGGTACCAGAAGACAAGAATGTTTTTATGAAAAGTTTTTATGAAAAGTTTTATATGATAGTTTATTATGTTGTTTATGAAAAATAATTGTATGTTTTGGTGTTTTATCTCTTACAGCCCGAGGACGTGCTGTGATTTACCAGGGGGGAATGTAGCACCCTGAGGATTCGGCTGCTACAGGGGTATTGCACCTCAACCCAGAGGTGTGATATTCCACTCCCGGGTAAGGATGGAGTGTGGAACTGAGCTCAGTTAGCTGCATGCACTACACACATCCCATTTCCGGGGAACAGACCGATGGTACTCCCACTAGAGAAATGTGCAGGTACGACAGAGTCTGTTCCTGGCTGGAGTGGGAGGGGGGGTGGAGCATCCCAGTAGTGTAGGGGCAGATAGGGGGAGCAGCCTGGGTAAAGCTAGGAGCTCATTGGGTGCTGGTCACCTGAGCTCACACATAGAGGGAGTATATAAGGTGGGCACCATCTAAGATCAGGGTCAGTCAGTCAGCCACAGTCAGTCAGTCTGTGAGTCTTTTGCAGAGCAGTGGAGGAAAGCAGAGGAGCAGAGCAGCCCCAAGGCCCAGAGTGAGAGAGGAGAGAACGAAAGACCCAGAGGGGGAGAAAGAAGGAACTCTGAGAGCCCAAATACAACCACAGGGTGAAGAGTTGGCAACAGGGTACCGGATCCCAAACTGGTGGGGGCTACAGCATACCTCAGCCAGAGACCGGAGGCCGTGGGCAGCATCTGCCACGGCCACCCACCATATCCACCCGGAAGGCAGACCACGCGAAGGGTCAGGGAACCCAGAGTCACGGGTTTTACCAATAGAAGGCCCGAGGGAGCCGGACTTAGGTGGATCCCTGGTGGGGAAGGCCAGAGACGAGGACAGGACAGAAAGGGAGCTCAGAACCACGCTCCAGAACTACTTGGGGGTTGGCCGAGTCCAGGACCTGGTGGACGCAGCGCGGCTCGGGTGGTCACTCAAGGCCGGAGTGACCGGAACATCTGCAGTAAGTAAAAACCCTGAACTGCACAACCCGACTCTGTCTCTGATTACCATCCTCCCTGCACCTCCACAACCACCATCCTCTGCACCTGACCCCCTGAGGCTATACCCCTCCCGTTGGGGGTTATACTACCTAAGCTGCACCAACACCATCAGCCTCAGCGGACCCTGCTGCAGCGGCGGCCGAAGTGACCGCAATTCAACGGGTGGCGTAGTCGACATAAAGAACTTTAGTAACATCAGTAAGGACTGCCACACACTGAGCTTGACACCCTGGGCACGGACCGGGTCACAGCCACTCGGAGACTACAACCCCCATCTGATCCGGCTCCGGGTATTCCCCTAAAGAATATGGCCCAGGGGGTGCGTCACTACCATCCAAGAACAATTGAGAACCAGATTACAAGAGCCACCAGGATATCAAGGAATCATCTCCTACATTACAAAACCAAACAAGAAAACAACCGGGTGCCTCTAGTAGTCACCTACAATCCAAATCTGGAGGCGCTAAGAAGAGCTGCATGGAAACTACAACCCTTACTACAAAAAGATGCCCGATTACAATCCATATTTCCAGCCCCCCCACTTCTGTGTTTCAGGCAGCCCCCAAATCTAAGAAGCATCATTGTCAGAAGTTCCCTGTCATCTCCTCCAGCTACAGGTACCTTTCCTTGCAACCAGAAAAAATGCAAAACCTGTCCATTTATAACGACCACAGACAAGATAGAGATCCCCAATTCACATCAGGACTACAAGATCCCAGGTACGTTCAGCTGTATCACATCTAATGTAGTGTACTTAATTATAGGTACCAAATGTCCAGCTGGGGGTCTTTATGTAGGGGAGACAGGGCAAAAACTTAGAACAAGGATGAATCATCATCGCCACACAATAAAAGAAGAAAAAATAGATCTACCTGTAGCCAAGCATTTTTGTTCCCCTGATCACAGCATAAAAGATATGAAATTACTGGTATTAAAAGGTAACTTTAAATCTCAAAGAAAAAGAAGAGTCTTATAATATAAACTGATGATGACCTTTAACACTTTCAGAGCAGGAATGAATGTGTCGCATGGATTTATGTCATTCTACATCAACTAAGGAATGTGTTCCTCAGACTCTCAGAGCTGTGAGGTCATCACAACACTGGACACACGACAATAAAACCTTCACACTCCTTATCTATTAACTGCTAAAATATTTATAGCCAGAACTGTTAATCTCTTCCATAATAACTCTGCTTTTTATCACCTGTCTTACCTATTGCATTTTTTTTTTCTTGTGTGTCTTATTGTGTATAAATATGTGACTCGTCAGATTTTGTCTTATACTATGCCTGATGAAGAGACCTGAGTAGTCTCGAAAGCTTGCAATTTGTTACCATCTTTGTTACCATCTTTTCAGTTAGCCATTAAAAGGTATCAACCACTGAGGACTCTCAAATCTAAATATTTTTCTATCTACTGGCTAACACGGTACAAGAATATATATTTTCCCTAAATACTGAGGTAAAATACTGACCAAATACTGAACGTGTGAACCTGGCCTAAGTGTCTAACTAGAAGTCCATGATTCAAATCTTGTGTCTGTCTCTTAGGAAAAAAAGATATTTGGGATGATAAAAGAGAAATAATCTCAATTACTATGTTTTAAATACAGCAAAAAAAACATGAGCTGCACATAAATGTGCTTTTTTCCTTGACTTCTGATATCTTTATCTGGCATGGTAGCAGCTAGTATTCTACTTACTGAAAATTATTATGAAGCTTATACATAATACAAACTTTGTCCAATACTGCCCCTTGCAGTACTATGTAGCATAAAATAAATGAGGATCAGTTTTTCAAGAGATAGACAGATAGATATGTAAGGGGTGGTGAGCAGAAGATGTATCTAGTCAAGAACCGACAACACCAGCAATATTGCCATCTGCCGGTTGGACTACACAGGCAGGAACTGAAGGGTGAAGAGTATGTTCCCTGAGGGAAGAGTTTAAAGAGTGCACCGATTCAGGTGACAGCTGTGACGCAGTTGCTAAATATAAAAGGCCAGGACAATGACGCAAGAGTTCAGTTGGAGCCAGGGTATGAAAGAGAGAGTGTCTGCGTGAGCAGCGGACTGGGCTCGAGGCTGACACTGCAGTAGAAGCTTTAGAGAGTGACCTGATCCCAGAGAGGACCTGGCTTTGTGGGTCAAGTACCAAAGACCTGACTTTGTTGGTCAAGTACCGAAGACCAGGCTTCGTTGGTCAACCCACGAAAGCAGACGCTGATCACTGGGCAGAGAGAAACGCTTGCCGCCTCTGGAGGAAGTTTTGAGTGTACTGGGCCATAGCTTCCTGTGCAGACGTACGGTACAACTTGGGAAGAGTTGCTAACTAGAATTGGACTCTGGCCAGCAGCAGATTGTACTAAAGCTGTAATATGCCCTGAATTCTGGAGTTGTGAAATCAGCCAACCATACAGTCATGGCCAAAAGTGTTGGCACCCTTGAAATTGTTCTAGAAAATGAAGTATTTCTCCCATAAAATTATTGCAATTACACATGTTTTGTTGTACACATGTTTATTTCCTTTGTGTGTATTGGAACAACACAAAAAAAACAGAAAAAAAAGCAAATTTCTCACAAAACTCCAGAAATAAGCCGGATAAAATTGTTGGCACCCTCAACTTAATATTTGGTTGCACACTCTTTGGAATAAATAACTACAATCAATCGCTTCCTATTGTCATCAACAAGATTCTTATACCTCTCAACTGGAATTTTGGACCACTCTTCTTTTGCAAACTGTGACAGATCTCTCATATTTGAAGGGTGCCTTCTCCCAACAGCAATTTTAAGATCTCTTCACAGGTGTTCAACGGTATTTAGATCCTGACTCATAGCTGGCCACTTCACAACTCTCCAGAGCTTTGTTTCTGTCATGCGCTTGTAAGGGGGAAGACCGGGGTGTAAGTGCTTTCAGAGCAAGGGATCCGGAACTGCCGGGGCCGTACCTCCTGTTGCAGGGGGGAGACAGACTGCGAGCACAGGAGTCATGTGACTGGGAAGTTGGGGGTGTGTCCAGAAACAGAGCTGGGAAGTCAGGTGACCGGGGGACTCCTGGTGTGACTAGAGAGAGGAAGAGACGAGGATGTTTTGCGCGGGAAAGCAGAGCCGAGTCCTGCGCAGGAGAACAGTGTGAGAGGGTCCAGGCTCCTGGCTCGAATACTGGGAGCAGGAGTCGGGTGCAGTGGTCGGAGGAGTCAAGCCCGACTATAGGGATAAGGGACGCAGGGTCCGTGGAGCCGAGGCACGTGAGGTGCCGTGTTATGGACTAGGGGCTCAGCGGGTAAAACCGGAGACCGCCCGCTGCCGCCAGAAGACGGAGCATTGTTTGGGCGGGGAAGCCTGAAGAAATCATCATCTGCATCCGCTGGCGACTGCCTTGTGAGGAGCCAGAGTCAGCTAAGTGTACAAACTGACGTTTACAACCGGTTCGGCTCTGCTACATCTTGTCAGTCTGTGAACTGTTAGTTATAGACTTTCACCTGCTATTTTCCTTGTTTTCCCCCCATATTTTCCTTGTTGCTCCCTGCGTGGAGATTGACCTTGTTCTTATAAAGCCCCCCTGTTTATTAACCCCGTATTGGCTGCTCTGTGTTTCTGTGTCACTACATCTAAAGTACCCCTGTTACATTTGGCGTAGTCGGCAGGATGCAGTCGTTAGACACAGACACTGCAGAGCAGCCCATCCTGAGAGCTGCTAAAACTAGCTTGCCACTGGGGGCCATGCTCAGTAATTTACATCGGTATTTGTAATCCAAAATCAGCTGAGGAACAATCAGAGTAAAAGAATAATAGAAACACGTCACCACTTCTGCATTTTTCATCCACTTCTGGTTTTGGCTTACAAATAATGATGTAAATTACTAACCAAGTACTGAATGTTGAACTGGGCCTTAAGGTCCGATTCATTAAGACTGGCGTTTTTGCTAGTCTTAATCATTGTCAAGCAGAAGTAAGATGCACCTAATTTGTTAAGAGGCACCTCTTATCACTGGCGCGCATCTCCCCCAGAATCGTTACTCTAGTCAGGGACTGAAGTAACATTTCTTGTGTAAATTACGCCGCAACTTTTGATGAATTTATCAAGCGGGCTTCGCGGCATTGACGGAGCTGGTTAAAACTGGTGTGAAAATGGCTAAAGCCGCAAATAATTTACACAACTTTGTGTTGCACAATAAAAATTGTGACAATTGAAGGTGTTTATGTAAGAATTCTGTCAAAAACACTTTCATGAATCAGTGCCATAGTATATGAGTAACAGAAGAGGAAATATTTGAAAGGGGAAACTTGTTATAAACAACATGCACTTATCACAGCCTGTTATTAATAATTTATATATTTAGCTACTCTCAAAAACTTACAGAACTTAGTGAGAAAATGAATTTAATTATTAAATTCCATAAACTGATTTTTTTCCCCGGCATGTGGGTGTCACGGGTGTGTCGCCACGAAGATCGTCACGATTACACAGCCTGACTTCTCGCAGCTGACTTGTTGGTGCTTTGTGTTTTTCGGCAGTGAGGGAGTTAATTCTCTCTCTCTCTGTGCTAGACGAGGTCCTGCCTCGCCCAGCTGCAATCAATGCTGCTGTAGTGAGACTCCTTCAAATGCCTGCTGGTCTGTTTGGGAAGTGTCGGTGAAAGCATTTCATGCAGACTAACAGAGCGGATCGTGGTATTTGGAGTTTCTGAGATAAGTGTATTTGGAGTGTTTTTTCCCTTCCTCACTTTATCATTTATCTCCTTTCCCGTTGGTGTTCCCTCTGTTGTAGTTGTGTAGTTTTTGTATGCAAGGTGGTTTTGGTTTTTCCCTTGTACTGTCTCGTTCGTCTAAGTACTGTGTGTGGGCATATTATTACTTGTCCCCTTTTGTTGTGATCGGGGTCCTTCTCAGGACTAGATTACTTAGGTGCAGGGATCCTCAGGAGGTAGGGGTTACGCTGGCGGCCTGGACCTCTGTACCTTTAACAGTACCTCCAGGTTGAGGGATTAGTCAGGGCCCCAGCTTAGGGTCAGCTTAGGCCCCCTACCTCCAGTATACAGAGACAGCGTGACATTTTCACCGACCACTTAGTTTTTCTCCAGCTACCATGGATCCAGTAGCCGGTCTAGCTCGGCAGTTGCAGAGTTTGTCCATGGAGCTGGCGGACGTTAGGTCCAAGGTTTTGCATCCTCAGGAGCAAGCCGGACCAGAACCTAAAGTAGCTCTCCCTGACAGGTTCACTGGGGGGCGGGACAAGTTTTTTGTTTTCCGGGAGACATGCAAGTTGTACTTTCGGCTGTGGCCTCGGTCATCGGGGAGTGAAGAACAAAGGGTGGGAATTGTCATCTCGCTCCTACAAGGGGACCCACAATCTTGGGCGTTCTCTCTTCCCCCGGGCTCCCCGGCTCTCCAGTCAGTGGATAGGTTTTTCGCTGCTCTGGGACTCGTATATGATGACCCAGATCGGATCTCCCTTGCTGAGTCTAAGTTACGTAGGATCCAGCAGGGAGATCGTCCGGCGGAGGAATTCTGTTCGGAGTTCCGTAGGTGGGCCACGGACACCCAGTGGAATGACCCGGCTCTTAGGAGCCAGTTTTGTCAAGGTTTGTCCGACAAATTACAGGATGTGTTGGCACAGTATGACTCTCCCGCGTCACTGGAAGCCGCTATGGCCCTTGCTATTCGCGTTGACAGACGGCTTCGGGAGAGGTGCGGGATAACTCTACCCCCTGTGATGACTCCACCTCCTACAAGGTCCCCTCATATGGTGGTTCCCCTGGTCAGTCCAGAGGAGCCTATGCAATTAGGAGGGACATCATTTCGGGGGAGGGGACCGGTGGTGCGCCATAAGACAGGAAGGTGTTTCTTCTGCGGGAGAAAGGGACATTTTATTGGGGGGTATCCATCCCGTCCCTGGCAGAGTGAAGAGTCGTCGGAAAACTGTTGATCCCAGGTTGTGTGGTGGACGGCAATCTGGGAGTAGGTATTTCGTCCCTAGGTTCGTCTCAGTTTCTCGTACCGGCGGAGGTGGTGGTGGGTACGAGAACTGAGAGGATATCTGTTCTTCTGGATAGTGGGGCCGGGGCTAATCTGGTTGATGCTCGGTTTGCCCGGGTTCAAGGTATGCGATTGAGTGAGTTGGCTAAACCCATCCCCATATTCTCGATCGATGCCAGGCCTCTCGGTCAGGGAAGTTTTTGCAAGCTGTGCATGACGTAAAACTTCAAGTGGGGGCGATACATAAAGAACTGTTGTCTTGCTACGTGTTGGAGGGTCTTCCCACTCCTATAGTGTTGGGCCTTCCTTGGTTAACTAAGCATAACCCGGTTATTAATTGGCAAACCAGAGAGATAAGCCAATGGGGTAAATTCTGTAATAAAAACTGCATGAACACGGTCATCGGTGCGGTTACTCCCTGGGTCTTACCTCCATTTCTGGCGGACTTTGAGGATGTATTCTCGGAGAAAGGGTGTCAGGAACTACCTCCTCATCGCGAGTATGACTGTTCTGTTAAACTGCTCCCTGAGGCCAAGTTACCTAAAGCTAGGTTGTATAACCTTTCTGGTCCTGAGAGGCAGGCCATGAAGGACTATATTTCAGAAAGTCTGGCTAAGGGGCATATTAGACCTTCATCTTCACCGGTGGCTGCGGGGCTCTTCTTTGTTAAGAAGAAAGATGGAGGCCTACGCCCTTGCCTGGATTTCCGTGAACTTAATCGGATTACGGTCCGAGATCCGTATCCACTCCCACTTATTCCCGATGTCTTTAATCAGATCGTGGGCGCCAAATGGTTCTCTAAGTTGGATCTCAGGGGGGCGTACAATCTGATTAGGATGAAGGAGGGGGATGAGTGGAAGACGGCGTTTAACACTCCGGAGGGGCATTATGAGAACCTTGTCATGCCATTCGGTCTGACTAATGCCCCGGCGGTGTTCCAACACTTTGTTAATGACATTTTTCGCCGCCTGGTGGGACAGTTTGTTGTCATATATCTGGATGATATCTTAATTTACTCGCCGGATCTGGTGTCTCATCAGGAGCACGTTAGGCAGGTGTTACAGATCTTGCGGGATAATAAACTGTATGCCAAATGGGAAAAGTGTGTGTTCGCCGTACAGGAACTCCAGTTTTTAGGCTTCCTGGTTTCAGCGTCCGCTTTTCGTATGGACCCTGGGAAAGTGCGGGCAGTTCTTGAGTGGGATCGGCCAGAGAATCTTAAGGCACTACAACGTTTCCTGGGGTTTGCTAATTATTACCGGAAGTTCATTCGTAATTTCTCGTCCATGGTTAAGCCTCTCACAGACATGACTAAAAAGGGGACGGATTTTTCTAGGTGGTCTGACAAGGCTTGTCAAGCATTCTCCTCCTTGAAAAAATGTTTTGCCTCGGCACCCATACTCATTCAACCTGATGCGTCACAGCCATTCATTGTAGAGGTAGACGCTTCTGAGGTAGGGGTGGGAGCAGTATTGTCACAGGGTTCGTCCCCTGGTAAGTGGCATCCGTGCGCCTTTTTCTCTAAAAAATTGTCGTCCGCTGAGAGGAATTACGATGTCGGCAATAGGGAACTCTTGGCCATTAAGTTAGCTTTTGAGGAGTGGCGCCATTTTTTGGAGGGGGCAGTCCATCCGGTCACCGTCATCACCGATCACAAGAACCTGCTATATCTGGAGTCCGCGAAACGTCTGAATCCCAGACAAGCTAGGTGGTCATTGTTTTTTACCAGGTTTAATTTTGTCGTTACATATCGTCCTGGGTCAAAAAATGTAAAGGCGGATGCCTTATCTCGTAGTTTCCCTGGGGCCGGGAATACGGACGACCCGATTCCTATCCTTCAGGAGGGGGTGGTGGTTTCGGCAGTATGCTCTGAGCTGGAGGAGGAGGTATTGGAGGCTCAGGGGGACGCCCCTGTTGGACCTCCGGGGAGACTGTTTGTTCCAGATCAGTTGCGACAAAAGGTGATCGAGGCACACCATAACTCAGTTTTTGCAGGACACCCGGGGAGTAAAGCAACTGTGGATCTCCTCTCGCGTCGGTTTTGGTGGCCTAACTTACATAAGGAGGTGGTAACTTTTGTCGCGTCCTGTGGGGTTTGTGCGTGCTCTAAGACCTCACATACCCGTCCGTCTGGGGCCCTCTTACCTTTGAAGATCCCGGAGCGTCCTTGGACTCATCTGTCTATGGACTTTATTACGGACCTCCCTCCGTCTTCGGGTAAAACGGTCATACTCGTTGTAGTGGACAGGTTCAGCAAGATGGCACATTTTATCGCTCTTCCGGCTCTCCCTAATGCTAAAACTCTTGCGCAGGTGTTCATTGGGGAGATTGTGAGGCTTCACGGGGTACCCTCCGAGGTGGTGTCTGATCGGGGGTCTCAGTTTGTGTCCAAGTTCTGGAAGGCGTTTTGTGCACGGCGGGGGATGCATTTGTCATTCTCATCGGCTTTTCATCCTCAGACCAATGGTCAGACGGAACGTATGAACCAGAGCTTGGAGACATATCTCCGGTGTTTTGTGTCAGAGAACCAGGAGGACTGGGCTTCTTTCTTACCTCTGGCAGAGTTTGCTCTTAATAATAGGCGGAGCGAGTCCACTGGTAAGTCCCCGTTTTTTGGGGCATATGGTTTTCACCCCCAGTTTTGTACTTTCAGTAGGGGGGGCTCTTCGGGGGTTCCTGAGGAGGAACGATTTTCCTCATCACTCGCTTCAGTATGGAGAGTGGTGCTGAAGAATCTGAATACTATGGGGAACCGATACAAACGTATGGCTGATAGGAGGAGAGTGTCTGGTCCGGACCTAAGTGTGAACGATCGGGTATGGTTGTCTACCAGGAATATTAAACTTAAGGTTCCCTCCTGGAAACTGGGTCCCAGGTTCATCGGGCCGTACAGAATCAGTTCTATTATTAATCCGGTGGCATTCCGTCTTGACCTCCCCCCTACGTTTAAAATTCACAACGTGTTCCACAGATCGTTGCTTAAGAGGTATGTGGCGCCGGTGGTACCGTCACCTTTACCTCCCCCTCCAGTGGTGGTCAATGGTAACTTGGAGTTCCAGGTATCGAGGGTCATCGATTCACGCTTTAATCGCAGGTCCCTTCAGTACCTGGTTCATTGGAAAGGGTATGGTCCTGAGGAGAGGATGTGGGTTCCTGCGTTGGATATTAACGCAGACCGATTAGTTCGGGCCTTCCACACGACTCACCCGGATAAACCTGGCCCTGAGGGTCCGGAGGCCCCTCGTAGAAGGGGGGGTACTGTCACGGGTGTGTCGCCACGAAGATCGTCACGATTACACAGCCTGACTTCTCGCAGCTGACTTGTTGGTGCTTTGTGTTTTTCGGCAGTGAGGGAGTTAATTCTCTCTCTCTCTGTGCTAGACGAGGTCCTGCCTCGCCCAGCTGCAATCAATGCTGCTGTAGTGAGACTCCTTCAAATGCCTGCTGGTCTGTTTGGGAAGTGTCGGTGAAAGCATTTCATGCAGACTAACAGAGCGGATCGTGGTATTTGGAGTTTCTGAGATAAGTGTATTTGGAGTGTTTTTTCCCTTCCTCGCTTTATCATTTATCTCCTTTCCCGTTGGTGTTCCCTCTGTTGTAGTTGTGTAGTTTTTGTATGCAAGGTGGTTTTGGTTTTTCCCTTGTACTGTCTCGTTCGTCTAAGTACTGTGTGTGGGCATATTATTACTTGTCCCCTTTTGTTGTGATCGGGGTCCTTCTCAGGACTAGATTACTTAGGTGCAGGGATCCTCAGGAGGTAGGGGTTACGCTGGCGGCCTGGACCTCTGTACCTTTAACAGTACCTCCAGGTTGAGGGATTAGTCAGGGCCCCAGCTTAGGGTCAGCTTAGGCCCCCTACCTCCAGTATACAGAGACAGCGTGACATTGGGTGACATTTGATAAAATCTCATCCACTTTGTTGGTACTGTAACATGGAAAAATATAAAATGCTCACCTTTTCCGGCCCATGAGAACAGACCTTAATTTTGGACATAAAGTAGGAGCTATCTGTTACTTTCAAGTAGAAAGCTGAATAGCAAGCTGGATACCCATCATTTATCTCTGGGTAAATCAGTTGGCTGAGTCTCTACATTTGGGTCATTATGGTGGGCAACGGAGTGAAAGAAAAGGTTGCAGTAAAATACAAAATATCTGTGAATCACGTACATACAGTGGATATACAAGTGCTTCTCACTAAATGAGAATATCATCAAAAAGTTAATTTATTTCAGTTCTTCAATACAAAAAGTGAAACTGCTATATTATATAGAGTCATTACAAACAGAGTGATCTATTTCAAGTGTTTATTTCTGTTAATGTTGATGATTATGGCTTACAGCCAATGAAAACACAAAAGTCATTATCTCAGTAAATTAGAATATTTTATAAGAACAGTTTGAAAAATGTTTTTAAAATCTGAAATGTTGGCCTACTGAAATGTACGTTCAGTAAATGCCCTCAATACTTGGTCGGGGCTCCTTTTGTATCAATTACTGCATCAATGCAGAGTGGCATGGAGGCAATTAGCCTGTGGCACTGCTGAGGTGTTATGGAAGCCCAGGTTGCTTTGATAGCGGCCTTCAGCTCGTCTGCATTGTTGGGTCTGGTGTCTCTCATCTTCCTCTTAACAATACCCCATAGATTCTCTATAATAGATTCTCTATGGGGTTAAGGTCAGGTGAGTTTGCAGGCCAATCAAGCACAGTGATACTGTTGTTTTTACATCAGGTATTGGTACTTTTGGCAGTGTGGACAGGTGCCAAGTCCTGCTGGAGAATGACATTTCCATCTCCAAAAAGCTTGTCGGCAGAGAGAAGCAAGAAGTGCTCTAAAATTTCCTCGTAGAAGGCTGCATTGACTTTGTTCTTGATAAAACACAGTGGACCTACACCAGCAGATGACATGGCTCCCCAAACCATTACTGATTGTGGAAAATTCACATTAGACCATGTCCCTCTCACCGCCCGGTGTCCTCCTGCGCTCCTCTTCCTGCTTCTGCCGGCGCGCACAGCTTCCTGGGCACTGTGCTTAGGGCGCGCACGCGCGCGTGCTCCCTCCCTCTTAAAGGGGCCGCATGCGCCACCCTAAGGAGTCCCCCAGCCAATTGCCGGAGGTCCTCCCATATAAAAAGCACCTCCTCCAATATGGAGGTGCCCGAGCAATAGTTGATGCACAGTGTACTTACCTCTGCTTCAGCCCTCAGGTCCCGCTGCTAGCCTGACTACTAGTTCTGCCCGCCAGCCTGACTATCAGTCCAGCCCGCCAGCCTGACTACTCTCCAGCCCGACAGTCTGCCTTCCGTTCAGTCCGCCAGTCTGTCTATGGTCTTGCCCGCCTGCTTACCTGGAAGCACCTGCCTGTTACCTGCCGTGCCTACCCAGAGGCCCCTGCTTGCTACCTGCCCATCACTTGCCGTGACCACCTGTCTGCCTACCTGGAGGCTCCTGCCTGTCACCTGCCGTGATCACCTGTCAGCCTACTTGGAGGCTCCTGCCCGTCACTTGCCGTGACCACCTGTCAGCCTACCTGGAGGCTCCTTCCCATCACTTGCCGTGACCACCTGACAGCCTACCTAGAGGCTCCCGCCTGTTGCCTGCTGTGCCATCTGCTGTATCGGTCAGTCCCAGCCATCTGACCCGTGGGAGTCACCTGCTCTCTTACAGAGTAGCACCTGGTCCCTCTGCTCGGTCCCTCCCTGGTCACGGAGTCACTATCCGCCGTACGACCTTGGTCGGTCCGAGTTGATACTTAGTTATGCCCCTCTGGGTCCTTCCTTGCACCGCAGCATGAAGGTTCCACCATCCGGATCCGTAACAGTTTGCCTGGGCCATGGAACCCGGTGGCCCCCAAGCTCCTTTGCTCTCTGACCTGTACCAGGAGGTTTCTCGTCAGAGATCCCAACAGGAAACCATCCTGAACTTCCTGCGGAGTGTCAACTCCTGCCTGGACACACTGACTGTTCCACCTGTGTCCGCCTCGAGTCGTGCGACTCCCGCTCCGGCAGCGCCGCTACCCACCAATACCACGGCATCCAACCCAGGTCCCCGGCTTTCTGCACTTCCTCGTTTTGGAGGTGACCCCGCTCTAGCTCGAGGTTTCATAAACCAGTGCACCCTGCACTTTGAACTTTTGGCACATCAGTTTCCCTCCGACCGGGCCAAGGTGGCGTTCATCATGTCTCACCTCACTGGAGAAGCACTGGCATGGCTAAATCCCCTGTGGGAGAGAGTGGATCCCCTGGTGTCCGATCTATCATCTTTCCTCGTTGCTTTCCGGAAAGTCTTCGATGAACCAGGACGAAAATCCTCTACTGCCTCCTCTCTGCTTCGTAAGGGAGTCTCACCGTGGGCCAATATGCCATACGATTCCGTACCCTCGCTTTTGAGCTTGCCTGGGACAACGAGGCCCTGGTGTCCATCTTCGGGGAGGGCCTTTCCGGCCGGATTAAGGACGAGTTAGCCGGCCGGGACATTCCTACCACCCTGGATGACCTGGTGTCGCTAGCTACCCGGATTTACATCCGCTTCCAGGAACGTGCTAAAGAGACCACCCGTGAGCGAAGATTTCCTCGTCTTGCTCCTACTTTCCAGAGACCTGCCTCTCAATTAGCAACTCCCCGGGCACGCTCGCCCGAACCCATGCAGGTTGACCAGACCAAGATGGTCAAATCTCGCCAAGAGTCACGCCGAGCCGAGGGGAGCTGTTTCTACTGTGGCAGTAAGGAGCACTTCATCCGTTCCTGCCCGGTGAGGCCGGGAAATGCCAGTGTCTAGGACCGCTCGGAGAGGTCATCCTAGGCAAAAGTAAACCCTCTCCTTCCCTGACTTTGTCTGTCTCAATCTCCTGGGGAGAGAACCGCTACTTTGAAATTGCTCACCTCGATTCCGGAGCTGCTGGTAACCTCATTTCCCAGTCCCTGGTAGCGAAATATCACATTCCCACCAAACCTCTGGCTGAACAATTGGCAGTCGCCTCCGTGGATGGAAGACTTCTCCCGGTGACCATCCTGCTCATCACAGAACCTATAACCCTGCGGGTGGGAATGCTACACTCTGAGAGGATCTCCTTCCATGTGCTTTCCAGTCTCTCTCACTCCCTATTGCTAGGTCTACCCTGGCTTCAGAAACATGAACCTGTGCTGAATTGGCAATCCGGTGAAGTTCTCCATTGGGGGCAGGATTGCCATATGACCTGCCTGGTCCCGGTCCGCCTGGTTCGTCCTCCACCCACCCCGGCTAATCTACCCGGTTTACCGGCACCTTACTGGTCCTATGCAGATGTCTTTAACAAAAAGGAAGCAGAGACACTGCCACCTCATAGGCCATATGATTGCCCGATCGACCTGGTACCCGGTGCCACTCCACCCCATGGGCGTATTTACCCGTTGTCGTCGGCCGAAACCCGTGCCATGTCGGAGTACATTGAGGAGAATCTGGCTAGGGGATTCATCCGGAAATTTACCTCCCCGGTTGGAGCTGGATTCTTCTTCGTCAAGAAGAAGGATGGCTCGCTACGCCCCTGTATTGACTATAGAGGACTCAATCAAATCACGGTCAAAAACAAATACCCCCTGCCGCTCATCTCCGAGTTGTTTGACTGCCTTAAGGGCGCCAGGATCTTTTCCAAGCTGGATCTACGTGGGGCGTATAACCTGGTCCGGATCCATCAAGGAGACGAATGGAAGATGGCATTCAATACCCGGGATGGTCACTATGAATACCGTGTGATGCCCTTCGGTCTCTGCAATGCTCCCGCTGTCTTCCAAGAATTAGTCAATGGCATCTTCCGTGACCTTCTATATTCCTGCGTGGTGGTGTACCTGGACGACATCTTGGTCTTCTCTCCGGACCTTCCCACACACCGGAGGGATGTTCGTCAGGTCCTGCTTAGGCTCAGGCAGAATCACCTCTATGCCAAATTTGAGAAGTGCCTCTTTGAGCAGACCTCCCTTCCGTTCCTGGGCTATATTATCTCCCAGACAGGTCTACGAATGGACCCCGAGAAGCTCTCTGCCGTCTTAAAGTGGCCCCGTCCAGAGGGGTTGAAGGCGATTCAGCGATTCCTGGGCTTCGCCAACTACTACCGTCTCTTCATCCCGCACTTCTCTTCCCGGACTGCTCCCATCTCCGCGCTCACCCGTAAGGGAGCAAATCCCAAGGTATGGCCACCCGAAGCTGAGGAGGCCTTCCTTTCCTTAAAGCAAGCCTTCTCCTCTGCCCCAGTGCTGCACCGTCCGGACTGCAGCAAACAGTTCTTCCTGGAGGTTGATGCTTCCTCCTCCGGAGCTGGAACGGTGCTCACCCAAAGATCTTCATCCGGGAGAATGGTAACCTGTGGCTTCTTCTCCAAACTCTTCTCCTCATCTGAGCGCAACTACTCCATAGGAGACCAAGAACTGCTAGCCATCAAATTGGCGCTGGAGGAGTGGCGTTACCTGCTTGAAGGGGCTCTATACCCAGTGATCATCTATACTGATCACAAAAACCTTGCATATCTCCAGAATGCCCAAAGACTCAATCCACGTCAGGCCCGGTGGTCTTTGTTCTTTGCTCGCTTCGACTTTATCCTACCGACTTTATTTCCGCCCGGCGGACAAGAATGTTAAAGCTGACACCTTGTCCCGATCCTTCCTGTGATCCGATCTAGATGAGGAGCCTATGCACATCATCGACCCCTCTAAAGTGATGAGTATGGCTCCCTTAGGTCTGAATCGTCTCCCACCCGGTAAGACGTTTGTAGCGGTTCCTGATCGGGAGAAGATTTTTCACTGGGGTCATTCATGTAAACTAGCCGGCCATGCCGGTCAGAAGAAAACTTTCCTGCTCATTACCCGACATTACTGGTGGCCTACCCTGTGCAAGGATGTGGTAGACTTCGTCTCGACCTGTTCGTCTTGTGTCCGCAACAAAGTTCCCAGACATCTTCCAGCCGGTCACCTCCTGCCTCTTTCCATACCTGCTGCCCCTTGGCAACACATTGCTATGGACTTTATTACAGATCTCCCTGATTCTGCCGGCTGTACAGTCATTTGGGTGGTCGCCGACCGTTTTTCTAAAATGGCCCACTTCATCCCTCTGCCTGGTTTCTGCATCTGAGCTGGCTAAGGACTTCTTCCTTCACATCTTCCGTCTCCATGGTCTACCCCTCCACATTGTGTCGGATCGAGGGGTCCAATTCACCTCACGCTTCTGGAGAGCTACGTGTAAACTGCTGGATGTCACCCTGGATTTCTCCTGCGCTTACCATCCACAGTCCAATGGCCAAGTGAAGCGTATCAACCAGATCCTTACCAGCTACCTCTGGCACTTTGTTAATGCTCATGTAGTGCCCAGAGGGTTCAGTTGCTACAGGGGTATTGCACCTCAACCAGAGGTGTGATATTCCACTCCCAGGTAAGGATGGAGTGTGGACCAGGGCTCAGTTAGCTGCATACACACACTCACCCCATTTCGAGGGGAACAGCTCGACGGTGCTCCCATTTATGCAGGCACAACTGACCATGTCCCTGGCTGGAGTGGGGAGGGGGGAGAGAACCCAGTGATGTAGGAGCAGAAGGGGACGGTTTCTGGAGCATAGAAGGAGCTCATTGGGTGCAGGTCACCTGAGCTCAGACACAGAGAAGCAGATAAAAGGTGGGAGCCATCTTTAGTGAGTGTTCAGTTCAGTTCAGAGAGGGAAGCAGATCTGCCAGAGAGGGCTGACAGGGAGCTGCGGCTCAGCCTGAGCTCAGCTCCACGAGGCAGGCCTAGAGAGAAGGCCGGGGCCGGAGAGGAGAAGAGAAGAAGGAGAAGGAAGGAAGGAGAAGAGACAGAGGAGTAGAAAGGCTCCAGAAACAAGAAGGCAGAAGGGACCCTAAGAGAGTAGAACGGACAGCAACCGTTGCAAGCCCGCGTTATATCGGGTGAAAGGTCAGGTCGTCGAAGGGTACCGGATTCCCAAGTTCGTGGAGGTAAATCATCCCTCAGCCAAAAACCGGAGGTCATGATCATTTATTGGTGTGACCCCTTGCTACACCCGCTAGGAAGGCACCACATAGGGTCAGGGAAACTGGTGCCAAGTTTTACCAGAGAAGGCCCGAGGCAGCTGGACAGAAGCGTAGTCACTGGTGGGGCACGAGAGGCCAGAGAAAGGATAGAAGGGGGTCCTGTGCCATACTCCTGAATTGCCTGGGAGTTGACCGAGCCCCTCACCTGGTGGACGCAGCACAGCTCAGGCAGTCCTTGCTGACGGAAGTGACTTGGATAACAACTGTGAGTAAAAGGCCTGAACTGCACCATTGGACTCTGTGTGATTTATGCTGCGCCTGCACCATCACCCCCAGCATCCTATTACACTGCCCTGAGGCTACACTCTTCCCGTGGCGAGTTATCCCATCCCTGTGCTGCACACCAACACCAGCCTCAGCGGTCTGCCTTGCAGCGGCGGTTATCTCTGACCGCAATCCACGGGTGGCGTAGTTGAACATTCTTAATTCTACAAATAGACTGCCACAACATAGGTCTGACCACCCTGAGCCACGGGACCGGGTTGCCACTACTACCCCCATCAGCACCGTACACTAGAAGGCCCGGTTCCGGGTAACCCACGGCCCAGGGGGCGAGTCACTCACTATACCGATTGGGTGGACCTCCTACCATGGGCCGAATTCTCCTACAACAACCATGAGAGCGAATCGACTTCCAAGTCCCCGTTCTTTGTAGTCTATGGTCAACATCCCCGGATTCCGTTTCCCGTCTCCACTTCTGTGGACAACCCTGCCGCGGAGTCTTTGGTCAGCGAATTTTCCACCATTTGGGAAAATACTAGGTCCGCACTTCTTCAGTCCTCCGAGCGGATGAAGAGATATGCTGACAAGAGACGTCTGGATCTGCCTCAATTTAGTCCGGGAGACAAGGTTTGGCTCTCCTCCAAACATGTTCGGCTCAAAATACCCTCCTACAAGTTGGGTCCTCGGTTCATCGGTCCATTTGAAGTCATCAAGCAAATCAACCCAGTGGCCTACAAGTTAAAACTGCCGGCCACCTTACGGTTCCCAACTCCTTCCACGGACAGTACAGACAAAAAGTTTGGACACACCTTCTCATTTAAAGATTTTTCTGTATTTTCATGACTATGAAAATTGTACATTCACACTGAAGGCATCAAAACTATGAATTAACACATGTGGAATTATATACTTAACAAAAAAGTGTGAAACAACTGAAAATATGTCTTATATTCTAGGTTCTTCAAAGTAGCCACCTTTTGCTTTGATGACTGCTTTGCACATTTTTGGCATTCTCTTGATGAGCTTCAAGAGGTAGTCACCGGAAATGGTCTTCCAACAATCTTGAAGGAGTTCCCAGAGATGCTTAGCACTTGCTGGCCCTTTTGCCTTCACTCTGAGGTCCAGCTCAACCCAAACCATTTTGATTGGGTTCAGGTCTGGTGACTGTGGAGGCCAGGTCATCTGGCGTAGCACCCCATCACTCTCCTCCTGGGTCAAATAGCCCTTTCACAGCCTGGAGGTGTATATAGGGTCATTGTCCTGTTGAAAAATAAATGGTGGTCCAACTAAACGCAAACCGGATGGAATAGCATGCCGCTGCAACATGCTGTGGTAGCCATGCTGGTTCAGTATGCCTTCAATTTTGAATAAATCCCCAACAGTGTCACCAGAAAAGCACACCCACACCATCACACCTCCTCCTCCATGCTTCACGGTGGGAACCAGGCATGTAGAGTCCATCCGTTCACCTTTTCTGCGTCGCACAAAGACACGGTGGTTGGAACCAAAGATCTGAAATTTGGACTCATCAGACCAAAGCACAGATTTCCAATGGTCTAATGTCCATTCCTTGTGTTCTTTAGCCCAAACAAGTCTCTTCTGCTTGTTGCCTGTCCTTAGCAGTGGTTTCCTAGCAGCTATTTTACCATGAAGGCCTGCTGCACAAAGTCTCCTCTTAACAGTTGTTGAAGAGATGTGTCTGCTGCTAGAACTCTGTGTGGCATTGACCAGGTCTCTAATCTGAGCTGCTGTTAACCTGCGATTTCTGAGGCTGGTGACTCGCATAAACTTATCCTCAAAAGCAGAGGTGACTCTTGGTCTTCCTTTCCTGGGGCGGTCCTCATGTGAGCCAGTTTCTTTGTAGCGCTTGATGGTTTTTTTTTCGGACTGACTGAACTTCATTTCTTAAAGTAATGAGGGCCACTCGTTTTTCTTTACTTAGCTGCTTTTTTGCCATAATACAAATTCTAACAGTCTATTCAGTAGGACTATCAGCTGTTTATCCACCCGACTTCTGCACAACACAACTGATGGTCCCAACCCCATTTATAAGGCAAGAAATCCCACTTATTAAACCTGACAGGGCACACCTGTGAAGTGAAAACCATTTCTGGTGACTACCTCTTGAAGCTCATCAAGATAATGCCAAGAGTGTGCAAAGCAGTCATCAAAGCAAAAGGTGGCTACTTTGAAGAACCTAGAATATAAGACATATTTTCAGTTGTTTCACACCTTTTTGTTAAGTATATAATTCCACATGTGCTAATTCATAGTTTTGATGCCTTCAGTGTGAATGTACAATTTTCAAAGTCATGAAAATACAGAAAAATCTTTAAATGAGAAGGTGTGTCCAAACTTTTGGTCTGTACTGTATCTCTCCTCAAACCAGTTGTGTTTAATTATTTTTCCAACAGTTCAGGTACTCCCCCTGCTCCGGTTTCCGCTGAGGACGTTTTTGAGGTAGAGAACATTCTGGCCACCAAGAGGGTAAGAGGAAAAACCTTTTTTCTGGTGGATTGGAAGGGGTTTGGCCCAGAGGAGAGAACTTGGGAACCCAGGAAGAACATTCATGCCCTGCTTCTCCTTGAAAAATTTCTTTCTGGCCTAAAAAAGAGGGGGCGTAAAGGGGGGGGGTACTGTAGCATCGGCGTCTCTGCCCCCTGCCAGGCAGAGACGCTGTCCCTCTCATCGCCGCGCTCCCCGCCCGGCGTCCTCCAGCACTCCTCTTCCTGCTTCTGCCGGCACGCGCAGCTTCCCGGGCACTGTGCTTAGGCCGCGCGCTCCCTCCCTCTTAAAGGGGTCACGCGCACCGCACTAAGGAGTCCCCAGCCAATTGCCGGAGGTCCTCCCATATATAAAGCACCTCCTCCAACATGGAGGTGCCCGAGCAATAGTTAATGCACAGTGTACTTACCTCTGCTTCAGCCCTCAGGTCCCGCTGCTAGCCTGACTACTGGTCCTGCCCGCCAGCCTGACTATCAGTCCAGCCCGCCAGCCTGACTACTCTCCACCCCGACAGTCTGTCTTCCGTTCTGTCCGCCAGTCTGTCTATGGGCTTACCGCCTGCTTACCTGGAAGCACCTGCCTGTTACCTGCTGTGCCTACTTGGAGGCCCCTGCTTGCTACCTGCCCATCACTTGCAGTGACCACCTGTCTGCCTACCTGGAGGCTCCTGCCCGTCACTTGCCGTGACCACCTGACAGCCTACCTAGAGGCTCCTTCCATCACTTGCCGTGACCACCTGACAGCTTACCTAGAGGCTCCTGCCTGTCACCTGCCGTGACCACCTGTCAGCCTACCTGGAGGCTCCTTCCCGTCACTTGCCGTGACCACCTGACAGCCTACCTAGAGGCTCCCGCCTGTTGCCTGCTGTGCCCATCTGCTGTATCGGTCAGTCCCAGCCATCTGACCCGTGGGAGTCACCTGCTCACTTACAAGGTCATCCCCAGAGTAACAACTGGTCCCTCTGCTCGGTCCCTCCCTGGTCACGAAGTCGTTAGCCGCCGTACGACCTTGGTCGGTCCGAGTTGATACTTAGTTGTGCCCCTCTGGGTCCCTCCTTGCACCGCAGCATGAAGGTTCCACCATCCGGATCCGTAACAGACCTCAAGCAGCTTGGATTGTGGCCTCTCCACTCTTCCTCCAAACTCAGGGACCTTGATTTCCAAATGAAATGCAAAATTTATTTACATCTGAAAACAACACCTTGGACCACTGAGCAATAGTCTAGGTCTTTTTCTCTTTGGCCCAGGTAAGACGCGTCTGGCGTTGTCTGTTGGTCATGAGTGGCTTGACACAAGGAATGCGACACTTGTAGCCCATGTCCTGGAGATGTGTGTGGTGACTCTTGAAGCAATGACTCCAGCATCAGTAAACTCCTTGTGAATCTCCCCCAAATATTTGAATGGCTTTTTCTTAACAATCCTTTCAAGGCTGCGGTTATCTTGGTTACTTGTGCACCTTTTTCTACCACACTTTTTCCTTCCACTCAACTTTCCATTAATATGCTTGGATACAGCACTGTGTGAACAGTCAGCTTCTTTAGCAATGACCTTTAATGGCTTACCCTCCTTGTGGAGTGTGTCAATGACTGCCTTCTGGATATCTGTCAAGTCAGCAGTCTTTACAATGATTGTGAGCCTACTGAAACAGACTAATTGACCTTTTTAAATGCATCGGAAGCCTTTGCAGGTGGTTTTTGTTAATTATTCTAATTTACTGAGATAATTTGTGACTTTTGTGTTTTCATTGGCTGTAAGCCATAATCGTCAACATTAACGGAAATAAACACTTGAAATAGATCACTCTGTTTGTAATGACTCTATATAATATATGAGTTTCACTTTTTGTATTGAAGAACTGAAATGAATCAACTTTTTGATGATATTCTAATTTAGTGAGAAGTACTTGTAAGTCTCCTTACTCCTGGTAAAATGCCAGGTTTTTGCCATGTTAAAATATCATACCAAGAAGAAGAATTTCAGAACTTTTTCCACCTATAATGTTACCCATACTCTGTAGTAATCTATTGAAAAATAGAAACTGTAGTCATTTTGAGGGAGAAAATGAAAATAACAAAACTAAAAATATATGGTTCCAAAAGAGTTAACACCCTCTTATAATTGGGTATGTGGTTGTGTTTAGAATGTGCCAATCACATTAAATCTCATGTTAAATAGTAGTCAGTACACAACTTCCATAATTTACAGTGATTCTGATTAACCCCATATAATGTTTAGCTGTTCAATTATAGTTTTTCTTGATATTTTCTTAGTTGCATTTTACAGCAAAAGTCATTTTCCGTAAACAGCTATAACACAGCAAATGGATATCATTGTTGAAAGTTATCAATAAGGAAAAATATACAAAAAAATTACAAGGCATTAGATATACCATGGAACACTGTGAAGATGGTCATCAAGAATAGTGTTGAGCCACCCCCGTAGTGTTCGAGTTCGGTTCGGTTCATCGAACACCCTTGTGTTCGCCGAACTGTTCGTCGAACTGTTCGTCGAACACCTTCGAACACCGTTAAAACCAATGGCAGGCAAACAAAACCACATAGAAACACATAGAAAACACCTTCAAAGGTGTCCAAAAGCTGACAAACTGCTCAGAAGACATAACTAACACATGGAAAAGTGACAAGTACATATAGTCATGCGAAAAGAAAAGAGGTGGAGGAGTAAAAGGAGGGGGAGACACAGATATAGGCATGTCATGCCCTTCTAAAATCCCAAAAGAGAGAAGCCGACACGGCCAGTCCGTTCCTGCCCGTGCTACCTCCGTGTCGCCGGGTTTCTGCCAGAGCCGCGGTGGACCCTGACGGCCAGCCCCCCTCTCCCAATACTGGTGCCTGTCCGCTGGTGGGTCGAGCGAGCCCCCCTGTGGTGGAGGCAGCTCTAAGCTTTTTAATTGAAATTGTCTCTCTAATTTGAATGAATACACTTTAAATCCTTTTACAAGGATCTATTGAAGGGCAAGTCTCATGCCAGCAGCCGCGTAATTCCAGCTCCAGTAGCGTCCACTAAAGCTGCTGCAGTTAAAAAGCTTTTATAAGGATCGAGCTCAGCTGTCCAACGCAAGGCGTCCTACCGCCAGTCCCAGCCCCTATGCCTTGGGGTGCCTCCTGATGCTCTTCACTGAGTATCCCGTGGTCCTGAAGCATTTCCTTTGAAAAAATTAAGTGTCCAAACTACAGGTGGTGTAGCTTGCTTAACAGCCGGGATAATCCGCTGACTAGCAGACACTGCTACTAGGCACAAAGTATTTCCTGGGCTAAATGCAGTTAAAAATTTGTAATTAGATACTCTCGTTGGATGCTGAGAAAGCATTCCATAGAGTCTCCTGGCACGCCATATATTATTCTCTTAAAAAGCTTGGGGTAGGGGTCTAGGGGACCCTTTTATAGCCAAAATCACGGCCCTGTATCGCAATACGTCACCTAGGCTGAAGATAAAGGGAACTGTAGCACCCCGAGGGCTCGGTTGCTACAGAGGTATTGCACCTCACCCAGAGGTGTGATATCTCACTCTCAGGTAAGGATGGAGTGTGGATCAGGACCCGACACCTGCATGCATTACACCACATTGCCGTGGGGCAGGGCGACCAATATGCCCCTGAGATGGGCACGACAGTCCTTTTCTCTGGCTGGAGTGGGGGGAGGGAACACTGAGGAAGGGGAACCCTGTAGTGCAGGAGCAGGAAGGAAGCAGTTCCTGGGTGCATTGAGAAGGGAGTATAAAAGGTGGGCACCATCTTAGTTCAGTGCAGAGAAGTCTGAGCAGAAGTGACAGGGAGCAGGGGCTCTGCATGAGCTATGCTCCGGAGGCGGGCCTAGTAACAGAGGCCCAGGCCTGGAAGAGGGAGAAGGAAGGAAGAGGAGCGGAGAAGGCTCCAGGAACGAGGAACAAAGGGATCCCAGGGGTGTGGACGGGCGAGTCGCCACCGCACGCCCGAATCCACCTGCGTGGAGGGGTCAGGCCAAAGGGGGAGACCGGTCCCCGAAACTAGTGGAGGCGTGAAACGACCCTCAGCTAGAAACCGGAGGCTATGACATTTTATGTGGCGCAGCCCCTCGCTACACCCACTAGGAGGGCAGAACATAGGGTCAGGGAAACTGGCGCCAAGTTTACCAAGAGGAGGCCCGAGGAAGCCGGACAGAAGGGTTGGTAAGAAAGGCCAGACAAGGACACACAAAGGGGGTCCTGTAAAGCGCTCCAAAGTTATCTGGGAGTTGTCTGAGCCCCTCACCTGGTGAGCACAGTACGACGTGGGCAGCCGTTACCTGCAGAAGAACTGTGAGTAAAGGCCCTGGACTGCATCACTGACTCCGTGTCGTTACTGCTGCTGCCCTGCACCATCACCCCCATCCTCCGCATACACTGCCCTGAGGCTATACTCCTCCCGTGGGGAGTTATGCTACGCTCTGCTGCACCCACAACACCAGCCTCAGCGGTCTGCCCTGCAGCGGCGGTTCACTCTGACCGCAATCCACGGGTGGCGTAGTCGGACATTTAAACATCAAAACCACATAAATAGTTCTGCCACTGGTTTGACCGCCTTGAGCCATGGAACCGGGTCGCCGCCACGGAGACTACAACCACCAGCATCCACCAAAAAGGGTCCGGCTCCGGATGTCCCAAGGCCCAGGGGGCGCGTCAGAACATTTTCATCACCTTTCATAATCACCAATGGGACAAGGCAGGGATGTCCTCTGTCCCCTCTCTTATACATCCTAGTGACGGAGCACCTGCTCTCATCAATTCGCCATAACCCCAATATTAGGTGGATTGAGGTGGGAGGCACCGAGTACAAGTGCTCTCTATTTGCTGATGATGTCCTAGTATATATCACTTAATCACATATATCCATCCCTGCTGTTATGGCTGAAATAGATCACTTTGTTACATGGTCAAATTTTAAAATCAATACAGCGAAGTCTGAGGCCCTTGATGTCTCCCTCCCCAAATCCATACAGGATTCCATCCAGTCCAACTTTCCCTTTGCCTGGCCCTCACAGGGTATCAAATTCTTAGGAATTCCTATTCATAGAGACCTCTCCCGTCTATGTTATCTTAATTTTGGGCCCTTTATTGAACAACTCCATACAGACCACGGTTGGCAAGTTAGAACTGTAAGATTCACTACGTGAACCACTGGTGTTTTGTGGAAAAGCACATGTACACTGTGTTCCAAATTATTATGCAAAAAGTGTTTAGGAGTGATAAGGGAAGAATTTGTTTGTTTGTCAGTTAAACTCATTGATGGTGATATGTGTCAGGGCTCTTTATATCACTGTAAGCAATTGCAGACACCTGTGCTAATTAGTTTGGCAGGTGTGTCCAATGAACGGCAAGACTACTTAAGAAGGCTGTCCCACATTATTAAGCAGCCTACATTTTCTGCCAAAATGGGAAAGAAAAAGGATATGTCGGCTGCTGAGAAGCCACAAATTGTGGAGTGTTTAGGTCAAGGCATGACTACTATCAACATTGTGCGATGATCAGGATGAAGTGTCTTGGCAATCAAGAAGTATGTAGCTGATTCACAGTACACACGTGTGCGTGCTGATAAGGGCAAATTGAGGACTCTTTCCTACAGGCAATTACGTCAGGTTAAAAGAGCAGGGGCAAAAAAGCCTTGTCATAGCAGCAGACAAGTTTTTGAAGCTGCTGGTGCCTCCAACGTCCCCCGAACAACAAGATGATAATGCACCGTCTCATGCTGCACATAACACATCTGCATCTCTGGCTGATATGGGCATAAAAGGGGACAAACTTATGGTGTGACCCCCATGCTCCCCTGACCTCTACCCCATTCAGAAACTCTGGAGCATCATCAAAAGGAGTGTCTATGATGGCGGGAGGCAGTTCACATCTAAGCAACAGCTCTGGGAGGGTATTCTGTCCTCATGCAAAACAATTGAAGCCGAAACCATCCAAAACCTGACAAATTCAATGGATGAGAGAGTTCAGAAGCTCCTTTCGAACAAGGGGTCCTATGTGCAAATGTAACATAACCTAGAATAAAGTTTTGAGTTGAAAACTGTTTGATTTCAGTTTCTAATAACCTGCTAATGCTTATAATTTCAAAAATGACCATTTTTATGGTCTTTATTAAAATGAAAAGGTTGATCGAAGAGTGTGGGGGATCTAAGAGTGTGGCAACCCAGTAGTCAGGATTACTTTGAATTCTGACAATCTGAGGGTCATGTTGCAGGTAGTGCAGCAAGAAGGCACTTATGTGTCTTGCGCATCTCGGAGCCCCAAAATTATTTTCCAGGCTAGATGCAGCTAAAAATTATTATTAATTTTAAATCTGGTGGAGCTTAGTATAGATGACCTAATAGAATCAGTACTGCACACTGCTACAAAGCCCAAATTATTTTCCAGCCAAGATACAGATAAACATGATTAGTAATTTTAAATCTGGTGGAGCTTAGTATAGATGGCCTAATAGAATCAGTACTGCACACTGCTACAAAGCCCAAATTATTTTCCAGCCAAGATACAGATAAACATGATTAGTAATTTTAAATCTGGTGGAGCTTAGTATAGATGGCCTAATAGAATCAGTACTGCACACTGCTACAGATAAACATGATTAGTAATTTGAAAGCTTAAAACGGTTGGTGAGGTGATTTTAACCAATCATCAAGCTTTTACTCTCCCCAGGATGACACAGGGGTAGAAAAGTCATTTCGGATCCATGATTTGTTCATCTTTATGAACGTGAGTCTGTCTACATTATCAGTGGAGAGCCGCGTGCGCTTATCTGTCAGCACACCACCAGCAGCGCTGAACACACGTTCAGACAGAACGCTGGCTGCGGGGCATGACAAGATCTCCAAGGCGTAAGTGGCGAGCTCCGGCCATTTATCCAGATTGGAAGCCCAAAAAGAGCAAGGGTCCAGTGACACAGTCATGGCTTCAATGTTTACTTGGAGATACTCCTGTACCATTGTCTCTAGGCATTGACTATGTGTCAGACTTCTTGTCTCCTGTGGCCTTGCAAAGGATGGCCTAAAAAAGTGGTGAAATGATTCCGCAAAATTGATGTTACCAGCAGATACTGTGTTTCTGTTACGGTTTGAGTGCTGAACACTCAACGGTCCCACGGTTGGCAAGTTGGAACTGTGAGATTCACTACGTGCACCACTGGTGTTTTGTGGAAAAGCACATGTAAGATTCTGCAACAGTCTCTGCAGATACTCCTGCATGCGTGCATCCCTTTCTATGGCAGGAATAATTTCTGCAAATGTACTTTTGTACCGTGGATCTAACAGTGTGGCAACCCAGTAGTCAGGATTATTTCTAATTCTCAAAATTCGAGGGTCATGTTGCAGGTAGTGCAGCAAGAAGGCACTCATGTGTCTTGCGCATCCAGGAGCACCAAGTCCTTGTTGTGTTGGTGGCGAGGTAACAATCATGCTTCCTTCCTCTGTCCTCTCCCCCCAACCTCGCACAACAGAAATGTGATCAAGGTCTCCCTCATCTGATGAGTCTTCCATCAGTTCGTCCTCCACTTCTTCCTGGGCTCCTGCACCTTCCTCACTAGTTTGGCTGCTACCATGCGCCCTGGTAAAACCATCTCCCCCACCCTCACATGCCTGCCGCCTTGGTGCTGCCGACCGTCTGGACCTTGCAGATGTTAGCCCTTCCGCATACAACTCCTCCTCCTCTACTTCCTCCACCTCCTCTTGTGCCACCACCTGACTCCGAATTCTGTTTAACATGTGCTCCAGCATGTAAATCACCGGAATAGTCATGCTGATAATGGCATCGTCAGCACTAAACATCTTCGTCGCCATTTCAAAACTGTGCAGAAGGGTGCATAGGTCCCTGATCTGAGACCACTCCTCCAGCGTGATTTGCCCCACCTCTGGATCTCGTTGGCCCAGGCTATACGTCAGAACGTATTGCACCAGGGCTTGTCGGTGCTGCCACAGTCGCTGCAACATGTGCAGAGTTGAATTCCACCGGGTAGGCACATCGCATTTTAGCCGGAGAAGTGGCAGGCCCAACGACTTCTGTAGAGATGTAAGTCGCTGAGCTGCGGGATGCGAACGGCGGAAGTGAGCACACAGCGACCGTGCCCTCTGCAGAAGGCCATCTAGTCCGGGATAGTGGGCTAAAAATTGCTGGACAACCAGGTTCAACACGTGAGCCATACAAGGCACGTGTGTGACATTGCCCCGGCGAAGGGCCGCACCCAGGTTTTCAGCATTGTCGCACACGGCTTTCCCTGGTTTCAGGTCCAGTGGAGACAACCATTCATGAAATTGGTTCTCCAGAGCTGACCACAACTCCTCAGCTGTGTGACTCACATTTCCCAGACATTTCAAAGTAAAAACCGCCTGATGACGTTGAGCCCTACTGCCAGCATAGTAAGGAGGTGTGCAGGATCCCTTCTGCGCAGTTAGAAAGCTTGTGGCATGACCAGACAGGCTTTGGGTGCAGGTGGAGGACCGAGAGGAGGTTGAGGAGGCAGAAGCAGTGGAGGAACTTTGAGATAAAGAGGATTGACGCACAACTCGTGGGGACGGCAAGACTTGGACAGCAGCCCCTTGTCCTGCTGTCACCATAGTTACCCAGTGCCCAGTCAGCGACATGTAACACTCCTGTCCATGCCTACTCGTCCAAGTGTCTGTGGTGAAATGCACCCTGTCACACACAGAGTTTCTCAAAGAAGCGGTGATGTTGTGTGCGACATGCTGGTGGAGCGCAGGCACACCTTTATTTTAGAAGTAGTGCCGACTGGGCATCTGGTACTGGGGCACTGCGACGGACATAAGGTCTCGAAAATCCTCTGTGTCCACCAGGCGGAAAGGCAGCATTTCTGTAGCCAAGAGCTTGCAGATGGTGAAATTCAACCTCTTAGCTTTCTCATGGCTAGGAGGAAATGGTCTTTTACTTATCCACATCTGAGGGACCGAGGGCTGGCTGTTGTGCTTAGACGGGATTGATAAGGGTGTCCCCGGCAAACTGCCGGTCTGTGAGGAAGATGCAGGCGGACATGTTAGGTTGCCTTGATCCAAAGGTGGTGCTATCGATGTCGGACAGCGCTCAACACCAGTTGGTGTTACCACCTCCAAAGAAAATGATGACCTGCCAATCACGCTGGCTGTTGCGGGTAAAGAGGTGGCAGGTCTGCGTCCCAAAACAGGTGTCACTGCTGTCCCCCCAGTCACAGAGGATAAAGAGGCCGCAGATGCACAAGATGGGGCAGATGGTGGTTGGCCCGGCCGGCTAGGCCGCATTGTAGCACAGTGAGCTTCCCGCTGCAACTTATGCTTCATGTCCATGTGCCGGTTCATGCATGAAGTACTCAAACTATGTATTTTTTGGCCTCTACTTAGCTTTTGTTGACAAATGTTACAGATAACACGGGTTGGGTCATCTTTATCGATCTG
Source organism: Phyllobates terribilis (assembly GCF_046119375.1). Taxonomy (NCBI): domain Eukaryota; kingdom Metazoa; phylum Chordata; class Amphibia; order Anura; family Dendrobatidae; genus Phyllobates; species Phyllobates terribilis. Next base: position 118,065,361 of record NW_027362762.1, on the reverse strand, counting down.
AAAAAATGCCCAGGCTATGCAAGGCTTAGCACCCATGCGACCTGAAGAGCCATCACGACTTGTGGTCAGAGGCAGAGTTGTGTTTGAGGATGCAGTTGTTGACGTGCTTCCAGTACTACGTCTCTGTCCAGGAAGGCGCAACCTGACCTCGTCGTCACTAGCATCCTCCTCCACCTCCTCTGCTGACCTCATCGACTGGCTGACTGTTGGTTGACAGTAAGTGGGATCTCCAACCTCATCATCATCACCCTGTGTGTTATCACACCCGTCGTCCTCAGAGCCAACCTGTTCCTGCCCTGACAAAAAACTAAAGTTGTCGCTCCAATCAGGTATTTAAGTCTCATCATCGTCTTCCTCATTGTATCCACCAACAGGAGTTACAGTTTGGGAATGAGAGTCTACATTATGTTCAGAACCTTCTGCGTCTGGTCCTGGATCCGACTCATAAAGATTCTGGGCATCAGTGCAGATCATTTCCTCGTCTGGATTCACAGAAGCGCCGGAGCCGACCTCTGATTCCCAGGCTATAGTATGAGTAAACAGCTCTGCAGACTCAACCATCTGTTCTACCTCATACTCAGATGGGCAGCTGGAGATTTGGGAGCTGTGAGGAAGCAAGCGCGATTGGGGTGACACCTCTGAGGACTGGAGTATGTGTGATGTTGAAGATGATGTGGAGGAGAGCCCACTTAAAGGAGCACTTGATATTCGTTGAAGCACCTGCTGTTTTTGTGCCTCATCTGGAATTTGTAGCGATTGGCGTGGCCGTAAGAAAGGGATCTTATCACATTGTCCACTAAAAGAAGTAGACATTTTAGTTTGGCTGGAAGATGGTCTTTCTTCTGCAGATGTTACTGTTGCTTTAACACCTACCCCACGGACACAACCTTTTTTCCCCTTCCCAACACGCCTATTCCCCTTTCCACCAGCAGCAGGCCTTTTTCCACTCATTTTGGTGGTTAACTAATTCACAACTCTGGAGTTGTTTGCACAAAAAAACAATGGATGGGAACCGAGCAGAGCTGAGTGGCCAAACTGTGGTATTAGGCCAAAACTATTGTCTGGGTTAGATGCAGAAAAAAATTATAATCAATTTGCAACCTGATGGAGGTCAGTATAGATGGACTAATAGAACAAGTCCCACACACTGCTAGAAGCCCAAATATTTTTTCAGAGCTAGATGCAGAAAAAAATTATATTCAATTTGCAACCTGATGGAGGTCAGTATAGATGGACTAATAGAACAAGTCCCACACACTGCTAGAAGCCCAAATATTTTTTCAGAGCTAGATGCAGAAAAAAATTATATTCAATTTGCAACCTGATGGAGGTCAGTATAGATGGACTAATAGAACAAGTCCCACACACTGCTAGAAGCCCAAATATTTTTTTCAGAGCTAGATGCAGAAAAAAATTATATTCAATTTGCAACCTGATGGAGGTCAGTATAGATGGACTAATAGAACAAGTCCCACACACTGCTAGAAGCCCAAATATTTTTTCAGAGCTAGATGCAGAAAAAAATTATATTCAATTTGCAACCTGATGGAGGTCAGTATAGATGGACTAATAGACGAAGTCCCACACACTGCTAGAAGGCCAAATATTTTTTCAGAGCTAGATGCAGATAAAAATTATTTTTAATTTGCAACCTGATTGAGGTCAGTATAGATGGACTAATAGAACAAGTCCCACACACTGCTAGAAGGGCAAATATTTTTTCAGAGCTAGATGCAGATAAAAATTATTTTTAATATGCAACCTGATGGAGGTCTGTATAGATGGACTAATAGAACAAGTCCCACACACTGCTAGAAGGCCAAATATTTTTTCAGAGCTAGATGCAGATAAAAATTATTTTTAAATTGCAACCTGATGGAGGTCAGTATAGATGGACTAATAGAACAAGTCCCACACACTGCTAGAAGCCCAAATATTTTTTCAGAGCTAGATGCAGAAAAAAATTATATTCAATTTGCAACCTGATGGAGGTCAGTATAGATGGACTAATAGACCAAGTCCCACACACTGCTAGAAGCCCAAATATTTTTTCAGAGCTAGATGCAGAAAAAAATTATATTCAATTTGCAACCTGATGGAGGTCAGTATAGATGGACTAATAGACCAAGTCCCACACACTGCTAGAAGGCCAAATATTTTTTCAGAGCTAGATGCAGATAAAAATTATTTTTAATTTGCAACCTGATGGAGGTCAGTATAGATGGACTAATAGAACAAGTCCCACACACTGCTAGAAAGCCAAATATTTTTTCAGAGCTAGATGCAGATAAAAATTATTTTTAATTTGCAACCTGATGGAGGTCAGTATAGATGGACTAAGAACAAGTCACACACACTGCTAGAAGCCCAAATATTTTTTCAGAGCTAGATGCAGAAAAAAATTATATTCAATTTGCAACCTGATGGAGGTCAGTATAGATGGCCTAATAGAACAAGTCCCACACACTGCTAGAAGGCCAAATATTTTTTCAGAGCTAGATGCAGATAAAAATTATTTTTAATTTTCAACCTGATGGAGGTAAGTATAGATGGACTAATAGAACAAGTCCCACACACTGCTAGAAGCCAAAATATTTTTTCAGAGCTAGATGCAGAAAAAAATTATATTCAATTTGCAACCTGATGGAGGTCAGTATAGATGGACTAATAGAACAAGTCCCACACACTGCTAGAAGCCCAAATATTTTTTCAGAGCTAGATGCAGAAAAAATTATATTCAATTTGCAACCTGATGGAGGTCAGTATAGATGGACTAATAGAACAAGTCCCACACACAGCTAGAAGGCCAAATATTTTTTCAGAGCTAGATGCAGATAAAAATTATTTTTAATTTGCAACCTGATGGAGGTCAGTATAGATGGACTAATAGAACAAGTCCCACACACTGCTAGAAGGCCAAATATTTTTTCAGAGCTAGATGCAGATTAAAATTATTTTTAATTTGCAACCTGATGGAGGTCAGTATAGATGGACTAATAGAACAAGTCCCACACACTGCTAGAAGGCCAAATATTTTTTCAGAGCTAGATGCAGAAAAAAATTATATTCAATTTGCAAACTGATGGAGGTCAGTATAGATGGACTAATAGAATTATGCTATGCCCAAAAGGTTTTACTTCACTAGGTGCAGTAAAAAAACTGGTATTCTATACACAGGTGGTGTAGCTTGCAACACATATAGGCTACTCCACTGACTAACACACTCTGCAATAGGCCAAAAAGGATTAGCTTTGCTTGATTTAGCCAAATGCTGTGAAAAAAACTTGCACAGCACTGGCACAGACCTGCCTGGCAAAAACTAATAGGAACTGATGTAACTTAGTCCTGAAAAGGACTGCAATTACAATTAGTCTTTACTCCCAACCTATCTATTTAAGAGCACAGACCTGCCTGATAAAAGTCGTAGGAAATGCTGTAACCTAGTCCTTAAAAGTACTGCAATCACAACTATTCCCTACTCCCAAGCTATCTGTAGATTTGTGCGAAAATTGGCTTGAAATTAACAAGGTATAGCGCACACAGCAACAGCGGTGCACTCTAACACGCAGCTGCAGCAGTGAGAAAATGGTGGCGACGGGGAAAATGGCTGGGTCTTATAGGGCAAGGACATGTGACATACACTGCCAATGACACATGCCCTTGCTTGTGTGAAAAAAAGCAGTTCGCTCCGTGTGTGCTCTGCTGATAGGCTGACAGATTGCATCTCCCCACTGTAAATGCGGGAAAGGGAAAAAAAAATGGAGATCTTCATTATTCCTGCAGAGATCCATCCACTGCCCCTCCCCCCGCCCCGCTGTACACTCAAACTGCGTATTAACATTAATTTTCATCATTACTGAGAAAAAATCCAGTTATGATTTTGGTGCACGAACAGTTATCGAACATAACCTCGAACAGCCGAATTTTTTTCAAATCGTTCGTGTTCGCCGAACGGCTCGAACACCGCCCAAAACAGCTCGAATTTGAGATTGGCGAACAGTTCGAGTCGAACAACGCTCATCTCTAATCAAGAAGTGGTTTAAAGGGAATCTGTCACAGCATTTAACCAACCTAAACTATTACTATGGGCATACAGATTATAGATTGCTGAAAAAAAGTTCTACCTGTGCACCTCATATCAGATGCCTTGTTGAGAAATCATCTTTTATCACTTTATATAAATTACCTTTTCCAGGCTCTGGGAAGGACGCTGCCTGAAAGATAACTCTGCCTCCAGAGATTATTTTACATGAAGGAGGAGTTACCAGTGTGAGACAAGTAACTAACACAGAACAGGAGAAATTAACTTTGTCTTCTTGCAAACACATTTGCTGCAGCTCTCTGAGTTCTGCTGTTTTGTAACAATATTACAGCCTTTCTGCCTGTGAGATGGAAGACTAAGCTGAGAGGAACCTGTAGATTTGTCAGGTATAATCACACACAGCTCTGCAGTTCGATCAGGGGAGCAGAGGGTGGACATTACACATCACACTAGTAAATCCCCTTCATGTAAAATAAGCTCTGGAGGCAGAGTTGTCCTGCAGGCTGCGTCCTCCCCATAGCAGTGGGAGCAGTGGTTTTGGAAAAAGTCTCCATCTTTCAAGAAAATCATGATTTTTATGCAGGACAATGCTCGATCACAGCATCGAAGTCTCCACGCCCCTTCCTCACCTGACATAAACACTATTGAGAACTTACGTGTCTTTCTTAAGTGGGAGATTTACTGTGAAGGAAAACAGTCACCTCTGTGATCAGTGTCGAGGAGCCTCTGGTTGGTGCTGCCCAAAAAGTTCACCTTCAACAGATTAAGAAACTGACAGACTCCATGGATGGAATTTATGACTGTTCTGGAAAAGAAGACGGGCTATGTTGGTCACTGATATATTTTATTTTTTTGAATGTCAGAAATGTGTTTTTGTACATTCTGAGTTTTTTGGTTATTATTGTCACTTTAACAGATGAAAATAAACAATTTAAATTGGAAATTTTAAGTTTTTCATTTATTTGCATAATAGTTCTGCTCTAATAGTTGTCTAATACACATAGATTTTCTCCTAAGAAAGACGAAACCTCACTTTTACTTTCTTAAATATTCAGGTTTCAGGGTTATTAACCTTTTGTTTTTTGATGACAGCAATGTAATAATGATAAAATTAATCATCAAAAATACAAATTGCATTATAATTGTGCAGACAGTGTATATCTCTCCCTATATCTCTCAGAGAGCCTGGGAGTCTTATTTCCCTCTTCCCCTTTTCCGATTCCTCTGTTTTCCTTTCAGGATGTCATTTCACATTTTTCACATATACAAAGATATCTGCCCAGTGTAAGTGCTCTACTAATGCCCGGGCAGCTTTAGTTCAAGGTGCTACATGGAGGCAGTGTAGGAAAGACTTGGTACTTCACATAGACTAAAATATTTTATTGTTCATAGAAATTCCAGATTCAAGACGTTTCGGTTAGTAAGACCTTCATCAGTCAATCTGGCAAAAACAGATATATACAAAAATTGAATACAAAATCTACATACATGTAAAGACAAAATTACACAGACCAGTATAAAAATTGGAAGTCGTCATATAGAAGCATTGTAGGAGGAGAAATCTTGCGTTACCAAGGTCTGACCAGGAGGAGCTCATCCTCATAATAGCCCACCCAAATTGGAAATCGGGAGGAAGGAGGAAGAAAAAACAAAAAAGAAAGCAAAGAGGTGCAAAAAAGGGGGGGTAAGAGAATGAGGGTGATCAGGAAGGGAAAAAGAAAGGCGAAAGGAATAGGGAAAGAAAAGGAGGGAGAGGAAGGGGAAAGCAACTGAGAAAAAAAGGGGAGAAACAGAGGGAGGAAGGCAGAGAGGAGGACAGAAAAGAAAAAAATGGAAAAAGATGAAAGGAACAGTCAGAAAAACAGGAAAGAAATGGGAAAACAAGAGGGGGGAAGAGAAAGGGGAGATGAGAAAAAGAAAAAAATGTAGGAGGAAAGAGGGAAAAGATGAGAGGAGAGAAGAAAAAGAAAGAAGAAAAAAATAGAGGAGAAAAGAGGGAAAAGATGAAAGGAGAAAAAGAGAAAGAAAAAGAAAAAAACAAAATGAAAAAAAACAAAAAAGACAATTAAAGAGCCCTAACAGGTAGAGGCATTAAATCTGAAAGGAAAATAGCAATAGCTTTCAGACAGGCTCCAGGGAAGAATCAGGTGACCCAGCAGGGGAAGGAGACACATAAAACATGAGGTAGATATGGTAGTAGAGATAGGCACTGAGAAAGAGTGAAATCACGTGCTATATCAGAGATGTGCCATCATCCAGTCAAAGCAGGAATCAAATGTGAACAATGAGGAAATTTAGGGATAAAATCCCAAGTACATACCATCTGGGAGTTGATTACACTGCAGCAGGCAGCACTGGAAAGGTGTCTGCAGTATCCACTGCTCAGACAAGTGGCCTAGCTGCAAATGAGGAAGCCCTGGTTTAAAAAGACCAGGCTAGTGGAGGGGTGTGTGCAGGGTCGGACTGGCCATCTGGCAGTTCTGGCAAATGTCAGATGGGCCGTTCCAGCCGTGGGCCGTATTACCTGCTATTAGTAATTGTGACAGGGGACAGAGCCGAAGACTCCGTTACTTACTTAGGCAGAACACGGGCATCCCTTCACATGCAGCACAGGTGGGCCATGGGCATCCCTTCAGCCGAGGGCTTGCTGGAGGCCGTCGCATGCAGGTGATGTCGGCGGTCGATGACGTCACTGCATCACACCACCAGCGTCCACTGGGAGACGTGACACCCGAGATTAGGAAAGAAATGAGGAGCACTCATCTATCCTTTGCACTAACTGCTGTGACTGTTTGGTCCCCCCTCTTTACCTATCCCGAAATGCCTGAATCAGGAAAAAATTTGGGGAGGGTGTTTTACATAAAATTAAAAATGTATTATTTCTATTAGTTGTGACTGACACCGACCCACCTCCTGGACCTTTAGCGTCCTGTAGCAAATACAGTCCTGCACCAGAATGGTGCTGAAAAGAAATACAATGTGTCCTGCATACATTAAAGCCTCATAAAGTTATGCCAGTTAAAAAAATAAAAAAAGATATGGCTGCTAAAAGCAGAAAGGGAAAAAAATGACCAGTTATTAAAGGACTTCCGGGGTTATACCTATAGTTGGTGGAACAGTCACAGTCACATCAGGACTCTTGAGCCTAAGGGGGCCCAAACGATACCGTTGCCCCACATGAGAAGACCAATACTATTAATGACCTGTGATAGATGGGGTCTTTGTTGGAGATTTTGGACACACAAGGCTAAAGCTACGCCCCTGCCTTCCAGGCCTGGTCATTAAGTGGTTAATAGTTGTGAGAAAATCTTTGAAAGTAAAATTTTCCCTCTAAATGAACTAAGTCTAGTGATCAATAATGTGAGAGTTTTACTTTCCAAAGCAAAATGTGAGGAAAATTATATCAAAGGTATTACTGCATAAAATATTGTCCGCACCATCTTACAGTGCTGGCCAAAAGTATTGGCACCCCCGCAATTCTGTCAGATAATACTCAGTTTCTTCCTGAAAATGATTGCAATCACAAATTCTTTGGTATTATTCTCTTCATTTAATTTGTCTTCAATGAAAAAAACACAAAAAGAATTGTCCTAAAGCCAAATTGGATATAATTCCACACCAAACCTAAAAAAGGGGGTGGACAAAAGTATTGGCACCCTTTGAAAAATCATGTGATGCTTCTCTAATTCGTGTAATTAACAGCACCTGTAACTTACCTGTGGCACCTAACAGGTGTTGGCAATAACTAAATCACACTTGCAGCCAGTTAACATGGATTAAAGTTGACTCAACCTCTGTCCTGTGTCCTTGTGTGTACCACATTGAGCATGGAGACAAGAAAGAAGACCAAAGAACTGTCTGAGGACTTGAGAAACCAAATTGTGAGGAAGCATGAGCAATCTCAAGGCTACAAGTCCATCTCCAAAGACCTGAATGTTCCTGTGTTTTCCGTGCGCAGTGTCATCAAGAAGTTTAAAGCCCATGGCACTGTGGCTAGCCTCCCTAGATGTGGACGGAAAAGAAAAATTGACGAGAGATTTCAACGCAAGATTGTGCGGATGGTGGATAAAGAACCTCGACTAACATCCAAACAAGTTCAAGCTGCCCTGTAGTCCGAGGGTACAACAGTGTCAACCCTTACTATCCGTCGACGTTTGAATGAAAAAGGGACTGTATGGTAGGATACCCAGGAAGACCCCACTTCTTACCCCGAGACATAAAAAAGCCAGGCTGGAGTTTGCCAAAACTTACCTGAGAAAGCCTAAAACGTTTTGGAAGAATGTTCTCTGGTCAGATGAGACAAAAGTAGAGCTTTTTGGGAAAAAGCATCAACATAGAGTGTACAGGAAAAAAAAAGAGGCATTCAAAGAAAAGAACACGGTCCCTACAGTCAAACATGGCGGATGTTCCCTGATGTTTTGGGGTTGCTTTGCTGCCTCTGGCACTGGACTGCTTGACCGTGTGCATGGCATTATGAAGTCTGAAGACTACCAACAAATTTTGCAGCATAATGTGGGGCCCAGTGTGAGAAAGCTGGGTCTCCCTCAGAGGTCATGGGTCTTCCAGCAGGACAATGACCCAAAACACACTTCCAAAAGCACTATAAAATGGTTTTAGAGAAAGCACTGGAGACTTCTAAGGTGGCCAGCAATGAGTCCAGACCTAAATCCCATAGAAAACCTGTGGAGAGATCTCAAAATGGCAGTTTGGAGAAGACACCCTTCAAATATCAGGGACCTGGAGCAGTTTGCCAAAGAAGAATGGTCTACAATTCCAGCAGAGCATTGTAAGAAACTCATTGATGGTTACCGGAAGCGGTTGTTCGCAGTTATTTTGGCTAAAGGTTGTGCAACCAAGTATTAGGCTGAGGGTGCCAATACTTTTGTCCGGCCCTTTTTTGGAGTTTTGGGTGAAATGATCAATGATTTGATTTTTGCTTCATTCTCTTTTGTGTTTTTTTCCTTGCAAGCAAATTAAATGAAGAGAATAATACCAAAGAATTTGTGATTGCAATCATTTTCAGGAAGAAACTGAGTATTATCTGACAGAATTGCAGGGGTGCCAATACTTTTGGCCAGCACTGTATACCGATTTAGGGGGTGTTCAGCCTATATGATGCAGTTATTTAGAGTTGTCATATGCAAGACATCACAAATTCAAAACTCTTCCATAAACCAGTTTCTCTGTTCTACAACAAACATTTCTGTACCATTATTACTGCACTTTTCTGGCACTTTTTGCTGATAAAAGTTCCCAATGTATTTCATAATTATCGGAATGAAAAATAAAATTCATTATAATTTTTGTTAAAGAAAAGATTATAATACAATTCATGTTTGGATTATGCCATATATATGGATGGCACATAAGGCTGAGCTCTATTGGTCAGTTAGTGATCACATGACCAGTGCTGCCCGTGCGGCCAAGGTAGTTCTATGTGAACGGCAGTCGGTAGTTGGCAGTTGGTTTGTGACTGGAGATGGTGGAGAACTCTGCTAAGCCCAAAGAGCTAAAATGGATAGTGAGGATGAAGAGGAGTTTGTAGTGAAGAGGAGAAGAGGACAGAAAAGATATTTCTGACTCATTGTCTGATGAGCAGAATATGATGCAGGATGAAGATGAAGTTGTTGTGAGGAGGAGAAGAGGGAAGAAGCTAAGACCAATTTCTGACTCACCGGCTGATGAACAGAATATGATGGAGGACAAAAAAGAGGTTGTTGTGAGGAGGAGAAGAGGGAAGAAGGTACAACCAATTTCTGACTCATCGGCTGATGAGCAGAATGTGATGGAGGAAAAAGAGGTTACCTTAAAGAGGAAAGGACCGAAGAGACGACGTGCCATCCACATCTCATCTGATGAAGACAAGATGCCCAAGAACAAAACCAAGAAGAGGAAAAAGAGACAGATAACAACCAGCTCCTCTAAGAAGATGTCTTCCAACCAAAACATCATTCAAACATCATTCACCTCTTGAGAAAGCCGCAAAGACATGCTGCAAAATGTGCGTTGAGGCTGGTATCTGTCCGCCACCCCCCCCCCCCTCCATGGTCCACACATCCCAACCTTCACTGGCAAGGCTCTTGTATTAATACTTTGTATGTTGGCACTGTCCTGTGAATTTTGAATATATAACAACCTTGCCAAAAGGGGTTGCTACCTGCACTCAACTTTAATGCAGTGATAGCACCTGTGGGATCTGTGCCTCAGGTCTGGGGGTTATGTTACTTTCACTGTCGTTTTTCTGCAATTAACTTTTTGAACCTTGTATTGCACATATTTGTAAGTACAACATAATAAAGGAATTTTTATATACTATTTAACTCCCGATTCTCAATTGTTTTCTATATTGCTTTGGAGTTGGTATCCTCATATGCGCCACGGCACCAGTATGTGCCTGGCACGTTTGCTTTGTATTTTGACTTTGGCCACTTCTATATTAATCATTCAAGTGGATGAAGATGTGCCAATGGTGAAAAAATGTGCCAAGAAGAGAAAACTCATCCTGATCTCTTCAAAAGTAGCAAAGAAGCCGCTGATGGAGAAAGAAGATGACACCCAGAAGCGAGAAGACCTATCTATGAGATCTATGATATCTAAGCTACTGTAATGCCCTTCACATAGGGAAGGCGACATAGCTAATCAGAAGAACTATACTACATTTCTAATTTGATTTTCATGAATGTTTGAATGGATCTATAAAACTCTACGAGTCTGTGGACCATCCGATAAAAAAATCTGGCAGCCCCCGGACATTTCACACAATTGTGATAATATAGCCTAAGGGATTTTACATGTAACATTATCACTCCAAGTCAGTGCAGATACAGAATAATATTTACATCCATGTACTTACCGCTAATGTCTCATCTGATCATAGTCCGTTTCTGCTGCTTCTTCTCCATCTGGTCAGACCTTCATGTCAACATCTCCCAGTCATGACTCGTCTTGTCACGATGATCTCCAGCCTAGAAAATAACAAGGTCACATATATTGTATATATACATGTGTCTCCCCCTGACTGCAGATATGAACCCCCCCATTAATATACTATTAGCCGCTTAGTAATAAAAATATAAAGTGATAAGCAGCATTGTGCCCCCCCATTAACTATAATCTCCACCGCCCAATAATAAAAATTATTCAGTCTCTGTGACTCTCCCCAATTAACTGTAAGGATATGTGCACACGGAAAATATACAAGCACCCCCATCATTGCTCTCTCCCAGCACCTCCATCATTACTCTGCCCCAGCACCGCCATCATTACTCTGTCCCAGCACCTCCATCATTGCTCTCTCCCAACACCCCCGTCATTGCTCTGTCCCAGCACCTCCATCATTGCTCTGTCCCAGCACCTCCATCATTGCTCTCTCCCAGCAACCCCCGTCATTGCTCTCCCAGCACCCCCGTCATTGCTCTGTCCCAGCACCCCCGTCATTGCTCTCCCAGCACCCCCATCATTGCTCTCTCCCAGCACCCCAGTCATTGCTCTCTCCGAGCACTCCCACCATTGCTCTCTCCCAGCACCTCCATCATATCTCTCTCCCAGCACCCCCATCATTGCTCTCTCCCAGCTACCCGTCATTGCTTTCCCCATCCCCACCATCCCCATCATTGCCCTCTCCAGCCCCACCATCCCCATCATTGCCCTCCCCAGCCCCACCATCCCCATCCCTGCTCTCCCCAGCACCACCATCCCCATCATTGCTCTCCTCAACCCCATAATTGCTCTCCCAGCCCCATCATTGCTCTCCCCAGCCCCATCAGCCTCACCATTGCTCTCCCCAGCCCCATCAGCCCCATCATTGCTCTCCCCAGCCCCATCAGCCCCATTATTGTTCTCCCCAGCCCCATCAGCCCATTATTGCTCTCCCCAGCCCCACCATCCCTATCATTGCTCTCCCCAGCCCCACCATCCCCATCATTGCCCTCCCCAGCCCCACCATCCCCATCATTTCTCTCCCCAGCCCCACCATCCCCATCATTGCTCTCCCCAGCCCCACCATCCCCATCATTGCTCTCCCCAGCCCCATCATTGCCATCCCCCAGTCCCATCATTGCTCTCCCCAGCCCCATCATTGCTCTCCCCAGCACCATCATTGCTCTCCCCAGCCCCATCATTGCTCTCCCCAGCCCCATCAACCCCATCATTGTTCTCCCCAGCCCCATCATTGCTCTCCCCAGCCCCATCAACCCTATTATTCCTCTCCCCAACCCCATCAGCCCCATTATTCCTCTCCCCAGCCCCATCAGCCCCATTATTCCTCTCCCCAGCCCCATTATTGTTCTCCCCAGCCCCATCAGCCCCATTATTCCTCTCCCCAGCCCCATCAGCCCCATTATTCCTCTCCCCATCCCCATCAGCCCCATTATTCCTCTCCCCAGCCCCATCAGCCCCATCATTGCTCTCCCCAGCCCCATCATTGCTCTCCCCAGCCCCATCATTGCTCTGTCCCAGCACCTCCATCATAGCTCTCTCCCAGCACTTCCATCATTGCTCTGTCCCAGCACCTCCATCATTGCTCTCTCCCAGCACCTCCATCACTGCTCTGTCCCAGTACCTCCATCATTGCTCTCTCCCAGCAACCCGTCATTGCTTTCCCAGCACCCCCGTCATTGCTCTCTCCCAGCACCCCCGTCATTGCTCTCCCAGCACCCCTGTCATTGCTCTCTCGCAGCACCCCCGTCATTGCTCTCTCCGAGCACTCCCACCATTGCTCTCTCCCAGCACCTCCATCATATCTTTCTCCCAGCACCCCCATCATTGCTCTCTCCCAGCAACCCGTCATTGCTTTCCCCATCCCCATCATTGCCCTCCCCAGCCCCACCATCCCCATCATTGCTCTCCCCAGCACCACCATCCCCATCATTGCTCTCCCCAGCCCCATCATTGCTCTCCCAGCCCCATCATTGCTCTCCCCAGCCCCATCAGCCTCACCATTGCTCTCCCCAGCCCCATCAGCCCCATCATTGCTCTCCCCAGCCCCATCAGCCCCATTATTGCTCTCCCCAGCGCCACCATCCCCATCATTGCCCTTCGCAGCCCCACCATCCCCATCATTGCTCTCCCCAGCCCCACCATCCCCATCATTGCTCTCCCCAGCCCCACCATCCCCATCATTGCTCTCCCCAGCCCCATCATTGCCATCCCCAGTCCCATCATTGCTCTCCCCAGCCCCATCATTGCTCTCCCCAGCACCATCATTGCTCTCCCCAGCCCCATCATTGCTCTCCCCAGCCCCATCAACCCCATCATTGCTCTCACCAGCCCCATCATTGCTCTCCCCAGCCCCATCAGCTCCATTATTCCTCTCCCCAGCCCCATCAGCCCCATTATTCCTCTCCCCAGCCCCATCATTGCTCTCCCAGCCCCATCAGCCCTATTATTCCTCTCCGCAGCCCCATCAGCCCCATTATTCCTCTCCCCAGCCCCATCATTGCTCTCCCCAGCCCCATCAGCCCCATTATTCCTCTCCCCAGCCCCATCAGCTCCATCATTGCCCTTCCCAGCCCCATTATTGCTCTCCCCAGCCCCTTCATTGCTCTCCCCAGCACCATCAACCCCATCATTGCTCTCCCCAGCCCCATCATTGCTCTCCCCAGCCCCATCAACCCTATTATTCCTCTCCCCAGTCACATCAGCCCCATTATTCCTCTTCCCAGCCCCATCAGCCCCATCATTCCTCTCCCCAGCCCCATCATTGCTCTCCCAGCCCCATCAGCCCCATTATTCCTCTCCGCAGCCCCATCAGCCCCATCATTGCCCTTCCCAGCCCCATTATTGCTCTCCCCAGCCCCTTCATTGCTCTCCCCAACCCCATCATTGCTCTCCCCAGCCCCATCAACCCTCATTACTCTCCCCAGCCCCATCATTGCTGTCCCCAGCCCCATCATTGCTCTCCCCAGCCTCATCAACCCCATTATTCCTCTCCCCAGTCCCATGAGCCCCATCATTGCTCTCCCCAGCCCCATTATTGCTCTCCCCAGCCCCATCAACCCCATCATTGCTCTCCCCAGCCCCATTATTGCTCTCCCCAGCCCCATCAGCCCCACCATTGCTCTCCCCAGCCCCATCATTGCTCTCCTCAGCCCCACCATCCCCATTGTTTCAGTAAAAATATAAAAAAAACAACACTTACCTCTCTGCCCGTTCCCCCGCAGGCCGCAGCATCCTTTTTGTCTGCAACTTTGTCCCTCACACAGGCCCGCACTGAATGATGACGTCATGTAGCAACATGTGCCTGTGTGAGGGAGGAAAAGACGGGCAGGAAACAGAGGACAGATCTCAGCAGCTCCGCTGCCATTCTCTCCTGTCAGCAGCGGAGTTGCAGGGATCACTCCCTGCCCACCGCCAGTGCAGCCCCTGCCTGCCACCAGCACATATCCCCTGGCGCAGCTGAACTGGCGGCGGCATGTCCACCCCTTGACTTCTATGGGCCCCCCCCCGGCTTCAGCGGACAATTTTTCTTCCCTATAGTTCAAGAGCCAAAACCTTTTAGTTTTTTCATTGACATAGCCATAGGCGGATTATAATGAGGGCAATCTGGGCTACCGCCCGGGGCCCCGGGGCTCCAGGGGGCCCAGGGCTCCGGGGGGTCCATGGCTAGATTGCCCTCATTATAATATGTGCGGCGCCGTGGCGCATACCGGCAGTCATAGGCGGTGGGGCCCCCGGACCGCTCCCCCAGCAGCGGCGCACGGCCGCTACTTCTTCTTCGGCCAGGCCAGCACTGTACCTGTTAACTTCCCTGTGTGCTGGCCTGGCCGCGTCACTGCTAGGAGGCACGGCCCTGTGCGCGGCCGTGTCTGCTAGTGTGACGTCACGCAGTGGGTGCTGCACTGCTGCACCGGAGAGGAGTTGGAGGACTGGAGCTGATCCGGGGGATGGTGAGTGTGTGTGTGAGAGTGTGTGTGTGTGTGAGAGAGTGTGTGTGTGTGTGTGTGAGTGATTGAGTGAGTGAGTGTGTGTGTGTGTGTGCAGGCAGATATCATTGTGTGATGTCTGTTTATATGTATTTTTGTGTTTCAAATGTGTTGTATGTATATGTCTGTACATGTTTGTGCGTGTGCGTGACTGCGTGCGGCCTCCCACTGTGTATAGATGGCGCCGTGTGGCCTCCCGCTGTGTATAGATGGCTACGTGGGTCTTCCTGCTGTGTATAGATGGCTACGTGCGGCCTCCTGCTATGTATAGATGGCTAAGTGCGGCCCCATTCTGTGTATAGATGGCTACGTGCGGCCTCTTGATGTGTATAGATGGCTACGTGCAGCCCCTTGCTGTGTATAGATGGCTCCGTGCGGCCTCCTGCTGTGTAGGGATGGTGCCGTGCGACCTCCTGCTGTGTATACATGGCTACGTGCGGCCTCCTGCTATGTATAGATGGCTACGTGCGGCCTCTTGCTGTGCATAGATGGCTACGTGCGGCCTCTTGCTGTGTATAGATGGCTACGTGCGGCCTCCTGCTGTGTATAGATGACTACGTGCGGCCTTCCGCTGTGTATAGATGGCTACGTGCGGCCTCCCGCTCTGCATAGATGGCGCCGTGCGGCCCCCTGCTGTGTATAGATGGCTATGTGCGGCCTCCCGCTGTGTATAGATGACTACGTGCGGCATCCCGCTGTGTATAGATGGCTACGTGCGGCCTCCTGCTGTGTATAGATGGCTACGTGCGGCCTCCTGCTATTTATAGATGGCTATGTGCGGCCTCTTGCTGTCTATAGATGGCTACGTGCGGCCTCCTGCTGTGTATAGATGGCTACGTGCGGCCTCCTGCTGTGTATAGATGGCTACGTGCGGCCTACCACTGTGTATAGAAGACTACGTGTGGCCTCCTGCTCTGTATTGATGGCACCGTGTGCCCTCCTGCTGTGTATAGATGGCTACGTGCGGCCTCCCGTTGTGTATAGATGGCTACGTGCGGCCTCCCGCTGTGTATAGATGGCTATGTGCGGCCCCCTGCTGTGTACAGATGGCCATGTGCAGCCTCCTGCTGTGTATAGATGGCTCTGTGCGGCCTCCTGCTGTGTATAGATGGTGCCGTGCGGCCTACCACTGTGTATAGAAGACTACGTGCGGCCTCCCGCTGTGTATAGATGGCTACGTGCGGCCTTCCGTTGTGTATAGATGGCTACGTGCGGCCTCCCGCTGTGTATAGATGGCTATGTGCGGCCCCCTGCTGTGTATAGATGGCTATGTGCAGCCTCCCGCTGTGTATAGATGGCTACGTGTGGCCTTCTGCTGTGTATAGATGGTGCCGTGCGGCCTACCACTGTGTATAGAAGACTACATGCGGCCTCCCGCTGTGTATAGATGGCGCCGTGCGGCCTACTGCTGTGTATAGATGGCTACGTGCGGCCTCCTGCTGTGTATAGATGGCTACGTGCAGCCTCCCGCTGTGTAGAGATGGCTACGTGCGGCCTCCTGCTGTGTATAGATGGCTATGTGCGGCCTCCTGCTGTGTATAGATGGCTGCGTGCGGCCTCCCGCTGTGTATAGATGGCTACGTGCGGCCTCCTGCTGTGTATAGATGTCACCGTGCGGCCTCCCGCTGTGTATAGATGGCTACGTGCGGCCTCCTGCTGTGTATAGATGGCGCCGTGCGGCCTCCTGCTGTGTATAGATGGCGCCGTGCGGCCTCCTGCTGTGTATAGATAGCACCGTGCGGCCTCCCGCTGTGTATAGATGGCTACGTATGGCCTCCTGCTGTGTATAGATGGCTACGTGCGGCCTCCTGCTGTGTATAGATGGCTACGTGTGCTCAACATTAAGCCATACAATTAATGTAAGGCTATGTTCCCACGATGCAGAAATGCTCCGGATTTTTTTTAGAGTTTCTGCATCTCCCTGGCAGAAAAAAACGCATGCGGATTGTACATGCGGATTGTACATGCGGATTGTACATGCGTTTTTCCTGCCTGGGACAAGCGAATGTGAAGCGTTCTTCACATGCATTTCCGCATGCGGGTTGACAAGCGATTTCCAAGCGATTTTAGCATTTCTTGGAAAAGTACTTGACAACTTGGTCACACTATATAAATCCATGCAACCATCATGGATTTATATAGTTTGACCGTAAAAGAATGGTAAAAGATAAAAAATAAATATATACTTACCTTCTGATGGCCTGCCGACGTCAGCAGTCACGTGACCCGTCACATGACTAAATGACGTCACCACAGATCCTTTAGTCTACCGCGAGCTGCCGGCAAGCCAGGACGTATCAGATAAAGACACCGGAGCCATCAGAAGGTAAGTATAATATTTATTTTTTATTTTATTCTTTTTTTTACAGATTCTATGGTACCCGTGTCTGTAGGAGAGTCTCCTCTTCTCCAGACCCGGGTACCATCCGCACATTGAATCGCTTAATATCGGCATATACACATGTAGTCATGCGGATATTAAGCGATTCAATGCAAGTCAATGGCGGCGAAAGCGCCGCGCTTCCGCAAAATAATTGGATTATCATTGGGGAACATGGCAGACCTTCTACCAAGGGTTTAAGCGTTTCGGCAGCGGAATTGCCACTGTGGAAACGCTTAAAAAACGCATAGTGGGCGCACAGCCTAAAAAAAATTATTAGAATTAATATATTAATATTGTGCCAAATTAATTTCACGTGAACTATCACATGATCTATCACAGGGGATCATGTGACATGTGATACATAAGGTGTGGGGGGGGGGGGGCCGCGCCCAGGGCCCTTGCTACTCTTAATCCACCCCTGGCCATAGCCGTATTAGGGCTTGTTTTATTTACAAGACGAGTTATAGCTTAGAATTACGCCATTAAATTTACCAAATAATGTGCAGCAAATAGGAAAAACAACCACTGTTGTTACTGAGGTTTTGCTTTTACAGATCAATGAGCTGGTGACTTAATTCTACCGGTCACTACAAGTACACTGATGTCAAACTTACATGGACTTTTTTTTATTTTATTGCTGTTAAAGGGAACCTCTCACGTCCCAAAATGCTATTAACCTGCTGATATGGGGTTAATCTGTTAATAAACTTCTAAAGCCATGCGATCGCCGTACTGAAAGCCCCACTGCCCAGAGGAAGGTAATGTTGTTCCTCTTGACAGCCTTCGGTTTTCAGTCACAGAGAGCGGCCAATGTGGCTTCAGTCACTGCTCATTACTCAGTGAACGACGGTTGCAATCACTCCCCAGTACTGACTGACAGCCGCCTCCGTACTGATGCACTGCTAAGCCAACTGTCAGTCAGTGCAGGGCGTGGCTACAGCCGCTGTTCACTATGTACTGAGGGGTGACTGAAGCCGCCCCGGCCGCCACTCTATGACTGAAAGTCGGAGGCTGCAGGGAGAAATGAAGTTCATTTCCTCCTGGTAGCCAAATTTCAGAGCAGCGGCCACACGGCTTCAGAACGCTATTACCCTGTAGATCAACCCCATATCTGCAGGTGAATAGTGTTTTGGCACGTGACAGGTTCCCTTAAAACATTAAAACTTTTTTTTTATTATGTGAGATCCATTACTTATTTCTTGATTGGTGAGCTTTAGTTTTTGTTGGTACCACTTTTGGGATACAAAGAACATTTGTTACATTTTGGGGGGATGTGGGATGAATGAAAAATAGCAACAAGTTTTTTTATTTATTTTATGGTATTCATCGAATGGGAGAAATAATGTCACGTCTGAAAGATATGACTTTTACAGGCTCAACAGTACAAAATATACTTTCTTTTTCAACCAGACATGTGACATAAATGTGAGTAAGGGGTTAAAAGGGTTTTCTAGGTTCTGAATTTTAAAGGGGTTCTCCAGGCTTGAGGCTAAAGTCTGCAGTCGCTGTATATGATTGAGGACTTCTGAATCCTCCCTCACAGTTCACACAGGTTTCTCCTGTGCCGATGCCGGGAGTGGGCGGCCATGTGACTGCAAGTATGTGATTTGCATACTCCCTCCACATTCTGTCTAGACGGGTCTGGCCTCACTTGTATTGAGCGAGGCCGTGGCCATCTAGTCGGCATGTGAACGCATGTATACAAATCACACACTTGCAGTCACGTGCCCGCCACTACTGGTGAATCCTGACAGTGTGCACACTGAACCCTAAGCCTTGACAACCCCTTTAAACAGAACTTGACATTTGCAAAAATGCTATTTGTCAGCAGATATGGAGTTTATATGCAGGTAAGCAGCATTATAATCCTGGCCAGCTGCCTAAATGACAGCACGGCTACCAGGAGGAGATGACTTTACATTCTCCCAGGAGCGACTCGTCTCAGTCCCTGGGGCGTGCACGGAGCGGTCATCACTGACTATACTGTGGGCAGGGGCTGTAATCACTGCTCTCCATTTTGATTGACAGCTCTCTCTGCAGCGTGTATGTGCCGCGCGAATGGCAGCTTTCTCTGCACAATCAATCCACCGGGGAGTGATTACTGCTGCGGCTCACAATATAGTGAGGGGTGATTGTGACTGAAAGCAAAAGGCTGCAGGGAGGATAATGTCCTCCTGGTAGCCGCACATCAGTAATGTGACCAGATGGCATTTTACCGCTATTTACCTGCAGATTAACCTGATATCTGCCAGTAAATAGTGTTTTGCACATGACAGGTTCCATTTAAGGTGGTTATCCTTACTTGATAACAAGAGACATTTAAAGGGATATTTCCAACCAACTCTCAGTAACATCTGAATGACAATTTGAAGAGGCCTCAGAACTCGGTAAGTGCTGCAGCCTCTTCTTCTCCGCTTACCTGCACGCTGGCTACAAACTAAAGCAACTGATGGGTTTTGTAACATTGTTCCATTGAAGTGAATGGGACAATGCGGAAATACCAAACACAGTCACTACTATGTAAACAGAGTGTAGGAAACCAGCAGAAGAGCTGATCGTGGGGGTGATAAGAGTCGGACTCCCCTCGATCCGCTATTGATGGTGTGGCACCCCAGGGGGTCTGGTTGCCACAGTGGTAGTAATACCATGTCTGGGAGCAAAACAGGAGTTTCCTGGTCAGGGAACACACTACATGCAACACCTCCTGCCCCAGGCCAGAAAGGGGAGGATCCTGCCCTATATAACTGGATCTGGAGGCGGGGTTAACTCAGACAGGGCTGTAGTCGAGTTGAGGACACAGGAGTAAGAAGCCAGGGACTGGAGCTGGAGTTAGCTCGTCCTGGCCAGTGTACACAGAGGACCGGACACCGGAGTCCGAGGCTGTGGGACCCTTCAGGCCCAGCAGCAGATACCACAGGGCAGGGGATTTCAGGTCTCCTGGCCCAACAGAAGCCCGGAGGCTCAGCCACACAAAAGGACCAGTACCGCCACAGAGGAGCAAGGAATACACGGGATCCGAGTCGCCAGCCATATGGGTGAGCACAGCACGTCACACTCAGGGACGTGGACTACAGCATGACTATAAGCGGGATAGCCAAAGAGTACAGTCAGAACGGCAGGTCTAAAACTCCACCTGGCCAGGGAAATTCTAGGATTGCTCGCAGACTGACCAGGCCCTCATCCCTAGCAAGTACTCCCGTTGGGGCCTATATAATTACCACCAGTAAAGACCTTAGAACTGCACTGCAAAGACTCTGTGTTATCATTACTGATCTAGGCACTATCACCACCATAATCTATACACGCTGCCCTGAAGCTACACTCTTCCTGTGGGGAGTTACACTACCTTGCTGCACATACCACCAGCTTCAGCGGACTGCTCCGCAGCGGCGGTTCCCAATAACCGCAATCCACAGGTGGCGTAGTCGGACATTATAAATACTATACATAAACTACCCTGGTTTGACCGCCCTGGGTCACGGACCGGGTCACCGCCACGGTGACTACTACCCCCAGCATCTACAAGGCCCGGCTCCGGGTACCCCCACGGCCCAGGGGACGCGTCAATGGCCTATTCTAAGGATAGGACATCCATATTGTAAACCCAGGAATCCACTTTCTGAAAATACATTGAAGTCTTTGTGAAAATGTATAAGGGATTTTCCCATTCCCAGAAGAAGCCATAAGTACCGTCTCTTGAGCGAGCCAACTCCCGACATTCTCCATACACTTCCATCGTGAGGAGGCCGCATATGCATGTGGCCCTCTTCATTAATGTCCATGGGGCTTATAGGAAGAGCCAAATAAATACGAATGTCATAGATGCCTAAGATGGGAACATCCTTGTAAATGTCTCCTGTTCTGTAATTCTTCACCCTAGTAGAGGACAGCGGTGTTCGGCCGACCTGCTCTAGTAGCACAATCTCAGATAACATCAGGCAGAGATTAATATTCTATCATGTGCTCGGGCAGGGGAGTTATGGGAAGGTTGTCCTGGCGGAGGATGCTTCTAACCATCAGAAGAATGCTGTGAAGATCATCAGCAAGAGATCCCTGCTCTCTACTGGCGATGAGGTGGATGTGATGGTGGAGCACCGAGTGTTACAATTCATCACCGTCTCTAAGATCTCTGCTTGCAGTCAGTTAGTAAGCTCCATTGTTTGCCTCCAGTGTATAAAACCCTTTCCTGATGATGTGCTGGACGCTCAGGCGCACAGCTCATTGCAGGACAGTTACTGGATCTGGTTCTTGTAAAGTGTCCACTACATGATCAGGAGAGGATTTGTAGCCACTGGAAGTGAACAACGTAGGTTCCTACACAGTGACTGAAAGCAGAGATCTTAGCGAGTATGAGGAAAGGATATAGAAAGCAAAGTGGAAAATTGTATAATTAATCATTAAAAGGTTTATCCGAGACTCTTTTTTTTTTATTATGGGCCTAAGAGCTGACAAACAGGTGGTTGCTAATTACCTGCCTGTTGTGCCTGGCGCTGATGTCTGCCGGCTTAGAGCAGTCACAGACCGCTCCTGCCAGTGATTCTGCGGCCTCCACTGACGCCACATCAAGAGAGCAGAGGCTTCTCTTCCACTTTGCTCTGTTGATGGGGTGTGACTGCTGATGTCATGCTGATTGACAGCCAGCTCCTCACTGTGTAACTGCAGGAAACTGGCTGTCAATCAGCATGAAGCCAGCAGTCATGCCCTGTCGATAGAGCAGGCGCCGGGTAGAAAAGGCAGGTAGTTAGAAGTCCATAGTAAAAAAAAAAAAATAGTACTGGAAAATCTCTTTGGCCACGGCCCCCCTATCAGTATTTGGTCAGTATTCGGTCAGTATTTTTACTCAGGGGTGTGAGACAAAACCAGGAGTGGCTGATAAATGCAGAATTGGTGACTTGTTTCTATTATATATTTTCTCTGATTGTTCCTCACCTGGTTTTGGCTCCCACTCCTGCGCACAAGTTCCCTGCTCCACAAGGATGTACGGACGGCAGGGAGAAGAGCGCCGTCCATACAGGGGAAATAGCACAGGCGCGGAATCCGGCCGGGGACTGCACAGCACAGGGCCCTATGAAGTGCAGGGGAGGTGGGGTAAGTATGATAATAGGGCTAGTAGGCGGGGATTTCTTGGCATCTGGGGGACACCAATATTAGCAGAAATCATTTAATAAAAATGCGATTACACAGAAACCAGACTGATAATATGGGCCATACAGGTATGTATAGATTCACATTTCTACAACCTGTATGCCCATATCAGCGGTCTGAAAAGTCCCAGGGGGTGACAGATTCCCTTTAAAGAAAAATAAATAAAAATATACCTAAAAATTGAATATTATAAGAAATGTTTAATAGGTTAGAGTAGAGTAGGGCCCTGCCGAAAGAGTCGACCTTGTCGTGGTGGCAGGCTTAAAAAATCTTTTGGTCAAAACAAAAGCTGCTGGCTATGTATGTGATATGGTGTTTGATGGGAACTATTAATGTGTGATTGGGGAGGATGTGGTGCAGAAGTGGAGTTTTTCCAAGAGTGGGCGGTGGGACTGTGGAAGGTTTGAGGGGTGGAGGCAGCGCTTGGGTGGAGGTGGATTTGGGGTGGAGCCTGGGCAGAGTCTCAAGTGGGACTGAAAATTTTGCCAGTATGTAGCCCTGAAATTCCTGGTGGCAGCCCTGACGACTCCTATAACACGTGATTGAATATTTCTTTCAGCTTTGCTGACAATCAAGAGGAAAGGGCTGACGTTTCCTCCCAATTATGTTATTTACACTCCAGAGCTGCATTTTCACAAAGGCTACTAGTAGGTAACCTAAATGGTCATTTTAAAAGGATTGTCTCATCATTAAATATCATTCATTGTATACAGGGTTTGCAATTTACGTGTTGGAAAGAAAAATCCAGTGAAGAGTTATAACATTTACTTCTGGCACCACCTTGTGTTCAAAGGGTGTATAGCATGTCCACCTTAGGAGAGTGCTGGTGGTCACACAGGCTCAGTTCCTCCCTCTACAGACAGTTCTAGACATAGTGATCCCCTGTAGTGTAGCTGATAATATTCCTTCTGCTGGAGACATAAGGAGCTATATTGTTTGCTGCCAGAAGGCGAAGGAGACCAATTCTGCTCATCACCAATCCCTAGCATTACTGATGGGAAGCAAACAATGATGGGTACTTTTTATGCTATAGGCACTGCAAATTACCTTAACACACTAATTCCCTGTCAGGAATTTTAGTGTAAAAATTATTCCTGGGATAGCCCCTTTAGCCACAAATCCAAAAAATGCAAAACTATTGTCTTCAGAAAATTGGAATAACACATGCACAACGTCTGTCTGGAGAAAAAAAGTCTGAATATTTCCTCTTAGGACCAGGCCGTTATTATTATTACCACTTTGGGTTTCAGAATATTAATATTGCTATTGTTTCTATTCGTATAGTAGAATATTTTTAGCAGACCTGATCTTTGTGCCAATGTTTCACAAGGTTCTTATTCTAATATACAGAAGAAAAGTCTTAAAAACCGGATATCGTATTAACCAATGGAAAGGTTTAGTGAAGAGAAAAGGAAGGTACATCCAGCACTGGGTCCTCATAAAAAATTCTTCTTTATTGCAAATCCATAAAAACTCCAGACATGGAGCAATCGCATACGCGTTTCAGACGGTTACGGCCTTAGTCATTGCATACAAGGTTTAGTGTCACACATTAAGGCAGAGGGGAGAGCGGGATTACGGCGTCAGTGCGGATCCATCTTGTCCTGTTTCTCTTCCACTTTGAGTTCGTCCACAACAACATGACTGGTTTCTTTTGCAGTTTTTTTCACTATTACCTTTATACCTAAATGGTCAATGTTAAGGGCAGTCACCCCGATATTGATAGCAGAATTTACTGCATCGTCAGTGGCATGACCAGCATCTTTTCCATACCTACAAAAAAAAAGTCAACTAGGTTATTTCTCAATGAAACTGTTATAGATGAAATTGGTAGAATTTGTACATCTGTGTAATTAATGTGCCAGGACGAGTTCTCCAGCTAGTATACATAACCCATGTGCTACAGGCTCAGGCAAAATGGGTGCTAAAATGTCACCATGTTATGGAGGGATCACAAATTTTTGCTTGATATTTGGGAAAAGGCCTAATCTGAGAGTGATCAGCTAAAGGAAAAAGGCGGCAGGATTTTTTTGCTCCTGTTACTGTGCTTCCTGGCAAAAAAATTGCATATTTGTGAAAGGATATAATACAATTTTGTATCCTGTCAATGTTCAATTAAAAGTTCTATTAAGAAGGTACTTTCTGTCAAAAATTATGTGGAATTAACAGAATATAAAAAGGTTGTTCTCAAGACAGCAAGTTATCACCTATCCGAGGGATGATGGATAATCTAATGATCGCTAGGGGACAGAGCACAGGAACACCCAGTAATCATGAGACTGGGACCTTAGAACTACGAGAACTGGACTCTGCAGATAGGAGACTGCCAGAGAAAGCGGAGTACAGACCTCCTCTATTTCCGGTAGTGCCGCAGACAATGGAGCAGAGATCAAGCACATGCACCTCCATGGTATTCAGAAATTGTCTCTGCAGGGTCCGGTCCTCGCAGATTCCAGAGAGCCAGTCTCACGATCACTGGGGGTTCCAGTGCTCTGACCTCCAGCGATCAGCAGGTTAAAGAGAATGAGAAATTTCCATCTTGGGAATAACCATTTAATTATGCAATTTATGCTTGAATTAAGAAAAACATTACAAACCATCACCCCCTGCACCAGACACTGAATACATACAGATCTCTGTCTGCAGTTAAAAGTATTGGTCTATAGGGGTTAGTAAACAAGACCAATCTCACGCCCTAACTGTAGAGATCTGTAACGTTCACCGTCACCGGACACCAGTTTGTACACATTTATTTTGTAACTAATATTACACCTGTATTCCAGAACAATAACAGAAATTCTACCCTAAGCATGGGATATGTTTAGGGATGAGCGAATCCGAACTGTAAAGTTCGAGGTTCATACAGAACACCTGGTGACTTTTTTTCCAGATGTCCGGTTTACCGTTTGAAAGTTCAGTGGCTGTGTGACGTTCTTGCATGGCCAGCATACTCAACGGACATGTCGCCCAATGAGCATGTTTGGGATGCTCTGGGTCGACGTATACGACAGTGTATTTGAGTTCCTGACAATATCCATCAACTTTGCACAATGATGGAAGAGGAGTGGACCAAGGTTCCACAGGCTACAATCAACAACCTGATCAACTCTATGCGAAGGAGATGTGTTGCATTGCATGAGGCAAATGTTGGTAACACCAGATATTGACTGGTTTTACCAATGCTGTAAAACTGAACATTTTGGAGGGGTCTTTTATTGTGGGCAGCCTATAGTCATGCTGTCTAATCAGTGTCTTGATAATCCATCCACCTCACAGGTGTGACATATCTCGGCAAAGGAGAAGTGCTCACTAACACAGATTTATACAAATTTGTGAACAATATTTGAGAGAAAAAGGGCTTTTGTTTAAAAAATCTTAGATCTTTGCGTTCAGCTCATGAAAAATGGGAGCAAAAACAAAAGTGTTGCATTTATATTTTTGTTCAGTATAGATTCACTTTTGGTAATAGCTCAAAACATATCTTGGAACTGTGGATAAATCCATATTTGCAAACATTAAAGTGGATCTGTTCTGTCAGCAGAATAAAATACTGTGACATTTGGGTAATAGAACTTGTCAAAAACATAAAAAGTTCTATTAGTTAATAGGCGCTATTGCAAATATTTTGGGATGTTTTGGCTCATAATACTTTAGTACTAACCCCTTCCCACTCAATTACGTACTATTGCATCACAGAGCAAAAACTTGCCATTTTTTTGGGATGCCACACCCTCCACAAAAGAAAATACACAATCAAAATTGTACCAACAACAAGTACAGCTCTGGACGTAAAAATCTAACTAACAGTTCAATTGACAAAAACAAACACGTTATGTATCTAGATTGAACAAGTAGACCCAATCTATTATTTACTAATGGCAAAGCAGATAATCAGACATACTTGTATTTGACGGTATGCACAGTCTCGGAGGCCACACTCTTGGTGACTTTTTTCGCGGCGTGCTCTAGACCCTGCCAAACAGTTGCAAATCCTTTAAATAAAAACACAAGAAAAATTTCTGTGGGAGGTGGATCTACAAAATCACAAATAATCTCTTTATAGCCACGAACATACCTTGTAATCCACTTGTTGCTACCACCATAGCACCATCCAATGGAGATTTACCATCCTTGTCTTTCTTCAGTGATTCAGGGATAAGTTTGCTGCCATGTTTCTTCACGTGTGGCCCCAGCTCTCTCCCAACACAACTTGCAACAGCGCAGACCCCATCCACTAGGACAAAGAAACTATATCAGTCATGGATATTAGGCAAAAAAAATCAAGGGTGAACTAGCCAGTAAAGCAGACATGACTTGTTACCAAATAACCATTCATCTATCAAAAGATAACGGCTATGATCCATTTACTATCAAAAGTCAGAGGCTGCAGTTGCACCTTGTCCCTGGAGCCTAGGGAAGGCATGGGGCCCAAATGGGCTGTTTAGCACATTTGAGAAATCAATACTACTGAAAGATTCCTGAGATTGTGATAAAAATGTACGCCAGCACATATTTCAATCTGCAACCCGTCCTAGTCATGTCAGGATGGGTTACAACCTGAAGAAACACCACCTAAGACATGTCAACTGTCAGAGGAGTAGCATTGTAAGCAAACATCTGATCCGCCCACTCAGCTGCAGAGCAGGGCTGTAATATGAGAAAAAGATAAAATTCTTCTTGACTGATCACAATGGGTTTTTTCCTCTGACTTTATCCTGCTCTGTTCTCATTTGTAAACCCGTTATGCTGAGTCCATTTGAAAGATTTACAGCAGGGCACAGAAAATGACTGAGTATGCAGCCAGACAAAGTGGACAAAAAAAAACATTGTGCTCAGCTAGCTGAGGGGAAAGGTTTTTTTTCTCTCCTGTTACAGCCCAACTCTGTGGCTTAGTGAGCAGATCAGGTATGTTTGTTCACGATGCTGCATCTCTGACACTTGTGACACGTCTTGAGTGGAGCGGTATTTCTTCACCCTGAAAGCCGTCCTGACAAGTAACTAGGATGGGTTGCAGCTTGATATATGTGATGGTGGCCATTTTTATCACATTCTTGGGGAACCCCATTTAAAGACCTATTGTTGGAGAATTTGCATTGTGGCACGTGAGCTTCAAGTTATGCAGTTGACGAGGCTTTACCACTACTATTGACTTCAAAATAACTTTTAAAAGAAAGTCATTAGCATACTTTATATCTTTACCTAGAAAATGACTGACTTTAACTGCTCCGCTGGTGGCTTGCTTGGCTACGTTGAGCCCTTTGGCCACTGTGGGATTGACTTCCATAGGTTTATCCTCAGGCTGTATGTGCTCTCTTAATTTGGTAGCACCTTTGTGAACGGTTTTTCCAGTCAATTCTGCTCCTTTAACCAGACCCCCACTTATCCATGAAGCTCCTAGATAACGAAAATAAAATATTAAAAAGACATTGAACCATAAAGTTTTTCTGCTAAGTCTGCATACCAGCAGTACAGGAATTTGTGGTCATATACATTGCAAACTTTTTAATATCGCATTTCTACACTTGGGGTTTCCAAATTCATGTTTTAGCCACATGATGTGATTTTTGCAATGTAGAGCAGCAAAGATGGAGTACAAAGTGTAATAGAGTATGCCTTTTTTATGGCTCTCATTAGGAGCAACAACATCTAATACATTACATTGTACGGTCATCAAATGGGGGATAGACGTCTCCTGTTATGGTAAATCTATGTGACTAATAATCGGTCAAACAGCAAATTGCCTCCCAATCAAGAATCCAAATGAAACAAATCATTCACAGCATCAATGCTCATCTTGAATTTACTGGCAGGCCATCAATACACAGGGAATAAAGTGCAAGTATAAGGTTTCGACCCCTTGTGATATCTGGGGCTTGGAGTGAATATTTGGGATTGAGGACACCCCATTTTTCATGTTGGTGCTGACGTGTATAATAAAAGGGGGTTTTAGGGCTGAACATACATTTCTGAAATCATTGTATGTGACTGCAGATTGCCGAATCCGACACTGTTCAATATGCACACTGTCAGGATTCCCCGCTATTGCTGGGCTGTCGTCACGTGACCCGAGTGTGTGATTTGCTTAGTTTTGGTCACGCTCAGACTCATTTCTCCCAATAAAGCATTGAGAGGAGTGGGAAAGATTGCTAGTCGGGGCAGGACGACCACTTGAGCTGACAGTAAAGGACAATTCTGAAATTTATGTTCAGCCTTGAAATCCCTATAAGTCTCCATCAAAAATATCATTACCATCTAGACCAGTAGTCCCATGTGCCTGACCCCATGACAGTATACAGTCATGGCCAAAAGTTTTGAGAATGACACCAAAATTATATTTTCACATGATCTGCTGGCCTCTGGTTTTTATTAGTGTTTGTCTGATGTTTATATCACATACAGAAATATAATTGCAATCATATTATGAGTACCAATAGGTTATATTGACAGTTAGAATGAGTTAATGCAGCAAGTCAATATTTGCAGTGTTGCCCCTTCTTCTTCAAGACCTCTGTAATTCTCCCTGGCATGCTCTCAATCAACTTTTGGACCAAATCCTGACTGATAGCAGTCCATTCTTGCATAATTAATGCTTGCATTTTGCCAGAATTTGTTGGTTTTTGTTTGTCCACCCGTCTCTTGATGATTGACCACAAGTTCTCAATGGGATTAAGATCTGGGGAGTTTCCAGGCCATGGACCCAAAATCTCTATGTTTTGTTCCATGAGCCATTTAGTTATCACCTTTGCTTTATGGCAAGGTGCTCCATCATGCTGGAAAAGGCATTGTTGGGCGCCAAACTGCTCTTGGACGGTTGGGAGAAGTTGCTCTTGGAGGACATTCTGGTACCATTCTTTATTCATGGCTGTGTTTTTAGGCAAGACTGTGAGTGAGCCGATTCCCTTGGCTGAGAAGCAACCCCACACATGAATGGTTTCAGGATGCTTTACAGTTGGCATGAGACAAGACTGGTGGTAGCGCTCACCTCTTCTTCTCCGAATAAGCTGTTTTCCAGATGTCCCAAACAATCGAAAAGGGGATTCATCAGAGAAAATGACTTTGCCCCAGTCCTCAGCAGTCCACTCCCTGTACCTTTTGCAGAATATCAGTCGGTCCCTGATGTTTTTTCTGGAGAGAAGTGGCTTCTTTGCTGCCCTCCTTGAAACCAGCCCTTGCTCAAAGAGTCTCCGCCTCACAGTGCGTGCAGAAGCACTCACACCAGCCTGCTGCCATTCCTGAGCAAGCTCGGCACTGCTGGTAGTCCGATCCCGCAGCTGAAACAGTTTTAAGATACGGTCATGGCGCTTGCTGGTCTTTCTTGGGCACCCTGGAGCCTTTTTGACAACAATGGAAGCTCTCTCCTTGAAGTTCTTGATGATGCGATAGATTGTTGACTGAGGTGCAATCTTTGTAGCTGCGATACTCTTCCCTGTTAGGCCATTTTTGTGCAGTGCAATGATGGCTGCACGTGTTTCTTTAGAGATAACCATGGTTAACTGAAGAGAAACAATGATACCAAGAACCAGCCTCCTTTTAAAGTGTCCAGTGATGTCATTCTTACTTAATCATGACTGATTGATCGCCAGCCCTGTCCTCATCAACACCCACACCTGTGTTAATGGATCAATCACTAAAACGATGTCAGCTGCTCCTTTTAAGGCAGGACTGCAATGATGTTGAAATGTGTTTTGCGGGTTAAAGTTCATTTTCTGGGCAAATATTGACTTTGCAAGTACAGTAATTGCTGTTAAGCTGATCACTCTTTGACATTCAGGAGTATATGCAAATTGCCATTACAAAAAATGAAGCAGTAAACTTTGGAAAAATTACTATTTGTCTCATTCTCAATACTTTTGGCCATGACTGTATACTGACTGCAATACAACAGTCACAATGATAAGATTGCAAACATCAATGTGTGAAATGTCATCTTTAAAGGGGTTTTACCCTTTCAACTTTTGTTACTAATAAGTCCTGGCTGGGATATAGGGGTCTCAAACTCTATAGGCGACAGGTCCACACTTGGGTACGGTACTTGTTAGGGAAGGGGCTACGGCACGGGCCACGACAGGGGACAGAGCAGTTTTTCCATACCCCACGCTCCGGCTCCGTTCTGAACGATCCATTTTCATTGCAGTGAGACTTTCATCGAGTGAGACTAAAGCATTTTATATTTAGAAGAGCACTTCTTATTGGGACCATTGTATAGGTCCCTAAATTTTATCTATGACACTGTGGTTATTATGGGTCGCGTTGTCAGACTACACGAAAGCGCTGTTTATAATTTTTAACTAATATTAAAAGATAAGTTTTATATTCTATATTTTGATTCTCTCCTCGCTTCTTATCTGAAGATTTATAGAGAGATCTGTCACCACCATCACTGGTAGGCGTCTTTGCTTTGCTTATTGATCCAAGTCCTGGCTCTGTTATAAGTAAAATCAGCCGATGCTCCCCCTCCACCACTCCAGTGTTCTGTCTCCACCGCTGCTCCGGTGACCATGTACAGCAGTGCAATAGCACTGCAGCCAATCACTGGGCCGACGTCACCTCCGCAGCCTGTAGACAATCAACAGAGCGGCGTCAGAGACTGAGCACTGGACCTGGGGAGGAGGATAAGTACTAGCTGATTTTATTACTGTTATACGTTGGCAATGAGCAGTAAGTAATAGAAAAAAAAATCCCTCCATTCTTGAGAAGAAAAAAGGAAATTTTTTTAATAAGTAAATTGCAAAGTTTTTTTTTTATTTTATTATTTTTTTTTACAAGCAATTCTATTTAACAAGATGAGACCTTTTAATTCCCAGTTTGTAGCTGCATGTAGAAAAGCACGGTAATGGACCAGTTTCGTGGAGATGATGTAACAAGGGGCGACACTACAACATAGGTATGGAATTCAGAACATTGTTCAGGAATCTGGGTACTTTTATTTCTAGGTCCTAAAGGAATTTAATTAATTCCATAATGTTATTAAATTTCTTTCAGCTTCTCAGATGTTTTTTTCCTTCTCTTATGAAGAGTCGTATATCAGTAATAGTCATCGCTGCGTTCTCTTTACCTTGGAGAATTCCCTGGGCGACCTTCTCACTCCATGGAGCCTGTTCTTCCTTCTCTTTTGGTGTCGGCTCAGGCTCGGGGATAGAAATCACGTGTATGGTCTGAGTCAGGTCTATGACTTCATCTGATGCTTCACTGGGCTTCACAGGAGAAATAATACACAATTCAGTCAATCTCACAATGAGCCAATACAGTTGTCCTGTCTGTAGAATATTTCATTTTTCTTATTTCATAGATAATGTTACCCCCCCAAGTGGATCCTTGGGGGCTGGGACACTATGGACAGCACGACTGACTCTATAGAGGAGCCATTAGCAATGCATTTAGAAGCATCTCCACTAGATGTACCATAACTGCCAGCCAAAAATCAGCTAGTGGTCTACCCCAAATCCTCAGTATAAATATACAGGCATGACTTGGTGGTATTACATGGGGGAAGGGGGTTTAAGTTTCAGGGTCAAGGAGTGCTCCCTCTAATGTAATTGGAGTCTACATCCAGAAATGGTCATTTTTTGTCTTAGCACAGCTGTGAAACAAGGAACGTAAACTTATATTCTTCTACCAGATTGGAGGCTCTCCAGATTACGCCATGTGAGGTTTGGAAACATTTTTTTGGTACAAAGATAACATTGTCCCAATTGAAGGTGCATTGAATAATTAAGGACAAAGGGAATCAACACGTTCCAAAATGTACGGATCCATTTATTGAGACGACTGGCGGTACTTGTTCCTGCAACACTTCTGAGAAAAGTCTAAACTAAGAAAAATCTAAAAGAAGAATCAGGAATTGTCAGTGACCCTTTAGCTAATCCCACTGACATTATGATCACAGCTTAAATTAGATCTATCATGAGACTATGTGACCCTATGTAAGGGCAGCTTAGTATAGACTCCCCTTTTAGCAAAAGCGGCACAAAATATGTTGTGCCGTTTGGCTAATAGGTGTAACCAGAGCAGAGAGAGTTAAGCTTCAGGTGTAATAAGAGGAAAGCTTCCCCCACCCTGATTAGTATGATTGACAGGTCACTGTATGTTCACATACACAGCAGCCATCAATCACTGCCACAAAGGGCAGAACATACGGCTTTATTCTTCCATTGCTCCAATTAGCAAAAGGGCACAATATTTTTGGTGCAGTTTTTGCTGCAAAGACGGCAGATCTGTCGCCGTATTATACGACCTCCACATAGGATGATATATTCTGATGATAGATCTGATTTAGCTCCTGGATCCAGTAGGTGCAACGCGGAAAATACTACAGTCATTATATCAAAAATTCCACTCTGCCCACGCCATGTTCATCCTACGACCCTTCTAGGCAGACCGGTGTGATTTTTATTGCTTTTCACTTACTTGAATTCTCAGGTCGGACATCTGTTTCATTAAGTCTTCAAAGAGCTCCAGATCCGCTGCTGGGAGCTCAGCCGAGAGTACTACCCCCACGTAAGAGCCGGGGAGCTGTGACATCAGGTCTGGGAACATGTACACCCCATTATTCGAGCGTAGTACTGGAGACTGGTTAGACATGAGCGGGTACAGCCAGTCACACACCTGCCAAACAAAACAGGAGTGTAGGTGTTATTGTACATAGTTCTTCATTTTGGCAAATTGCAGGTGTGATTGGCTCCACATGCCTGACTATATCGCGGACGGCTGCAGGAGCAGTTTTCTGTTGCATGCTCTATTTTGGTCTTTAAAAATGGACCAGAATAGCGTATGATGTTTGGCAAATCGACCATGTGCACTAGCAAAACAGGTTGGGCAGGTTGAGTATTAACTCTGTCTGGTTAGCATTTTTGCAATAACACATAATGACAGATGATTGTGTCACTCACTGCTTCTATCCCCACCCCCTGACAATGTAGTCTTTCAGAGAAGCTACAGAAATGGCAGATAGGCAGATGTGAGTGCAGTGCAGGCTCTCTGCTTCTTCCTTTTCACAGGAACATGGGCTCACACAATTTGATCACAACATGTTCTACCTCAGATTTAGACATCTAGTCTATATAGCCATAATGTGTGGTGCCCCTTCGGGTCCAGTTGCCACAGAGATACTGCATCTCAGCCAGAGGTGTGGTACCCCACTCTCAGGTAAGGAGAGAGCGCTACCCGGGACCCACACACTCACATCCAACACTACACCACTCCATGAGGGAAGGGCAAGATTGCTCCTAAGGGAGAGCACAGACCCGGTCCCTGTCAGGAGGATGGAACTAATTAGAGGAGGTGGGTGGAGGAAGTAGTTTAGGGGAGCACTAAGGAAGGACTGAAGGTAGAGGGGACCACGTAGAGTGACAGTTAGTGACGTGGGTCACATGACAGAGTATAAAAGAAGGGTAGAAAGATCTAGAGGTGGTCCAGGGTCCAAGGTCCTAGGAGCCAGTAAGCGAGGACCGTTGAGGAGTAGGGTCCAGACAGAGTGAGGGCCCAGTCAGAGCGGCCCAGTAGGAGAGTGAAGAGAGATGACCGGAGCAGTGAGAAAGGCTCCAGAGAGAGAGAAAGGATCCTAGGGGAACGGGAAGTGCGGAGTCCACCCATGCGCCCGAGTTCGCGCTGACCGTGAAGGGATCAGGTCGCAGTAGGGGACCAGCCCCAGACTAGTGGAGGACTGCAAGACCCCGCTAGCAAACCAGAGGTTGCGGTATCTTTAAGTGCCGTAGCCAAAAACCACACACATTAGCTGAGAAGGTGGCTATATAGGACCAAGGGGACAAGGAGGACGTCGCCCGACAAGGCCCGCAGCCACTGGCTCGGGAAACTGAGTGTGAGGCGCAGGGCAGGAGGGCGAGAGCCAGCGCAGAGAAACGACCCGGGAAGGTACACAAGAAGGGGGTCCCATTCAAGTGCACCCAATTTATCTGAGAGTTGGCTGGATCACTTCCCCGGAGGACACAGGACTCGGTGGGCTGTTATAACCTGCTGGCAGTTGTAACTGGAACATCATAAGAACTGTGAGTAAACACTTGAAGACTGCACCCCGCTGTGTCCTTGACTTAATTGCTGTCACCCGCCTTGCACTACAACACTAACATCATAGAACATCTCTTTAACTGCCCTGGGGCCTAGCCCGTGGCTGAACTATCTCTGCTGCGTCACCAACAGCCCCGGTGGATCTGAACAGCAGCAGCGGCCACCTATAGCCGCATACCACGGGTGGCGTCACGAAACATTATTCCCCAATTGACTTTTCTTATTGACCGCAATGGGCCACGGACTGGGTCACTGCCACCGTGACTACCCCAAAAAGAACAGGCTCGGCTACCGAGTACCCCACGGCCCCAGGGGGCGCGTCAAATGCAAGTCTGAATTTTTATATCCACTGGTTCACATATACCTTGGCATAATCAGTGTGCTTGTATTGTTTTTTATGTTATAGAATAGGAATCACACCTGTATGTTTATTTCATTTTGTAGGAGGTGCTGGTCAATTTTTTTTTTTTGCATTTGGGGGTAAAAGACTACCTCCATATTTGGCTAAGCACTCCTCCCATTTCATCTTAGACCATTTTTAATTAGAGCTGGATCCTACCTGCTATATATATATATATACATATATATATATATATATATATATATATATACACTATATATATATATATATATATATATATATATATATACAGTACAGACCAAAAGTTTGGACACACCTTCTCATTTAAAGATTTTTATGTATTTTCATGACTTTGAAAATTGTACATTCACACTGAAGACATCAAAACTATGAATTAACACACGTGGAATTATATACTTAACAAAAAAGTGTGAAACAACTGAAAATATGTCTTATATTCTAGGTTCTTCAAAGTAGCCACCTTTTGCTTTGATGACTGCTTTGCACACTCTTGGCATTCTCTTGATGAGCTTCAAGAAGTAGTCACCGGAAATGGTTTTCACTTCACAGGTGTGCCCTGTCAGGTTTAATAAGTGGAATTTCTTGCCTTATAAATGGGGTTGGGACCATCAGTTGTGTTGAGCAGAAGTCAGGTGGATACACAGCTGATAGTCCTACTGAATAGACTGTTAGAATTTGTATTATGGCAAGAAAAAAACAGCTAAGTAAAGAAAAACGAGTGGCCATCATTACTTTAAGAAATGAAGGTCAGTCAGTCCGAAAAATTGGCAAACTATGAATGTGTCCCAAAGTGCAGTTGCAAAAACCATCAAGCGCTACAAAGAAACTGGCTCACATGAGGAAAGCCCCAGGAAAGGAAGACCAAGAGTCACCTCTGCTTCTGAGGATAACTTTATCCGAGTCACCAGCCTCAGAAATCGCAGGTTAACAGCAGCTCAGATTAGAGACCAGGTCAATGCCACACAGAGTTCTAGCAGCAGACACATCTCTACAACAACTGTTAAGAGGAGACTTTGTGCAGCAGGCCTTCATGGCAAAATAGCTGCTAGGAAACCACTGCTAAGCACAGGCAACAAGAAGAAGAGACTTGTTTGGGCTAAAGAACACAAGGAATGGACATTAGACCAGTAGAAATCTGTGCTTTGGTCTGATGAGTCCAAATTTGAGATCTTTGGTTCCAACCACCGTGTCTTTGTGCGACGCAGAAAAGGTGAACGGATGGACTCTACATGCCTGGTTCCCACCGTGAAGCATGGAGGAGGAGGTGTGATGGTGTGGGGGTGCTTTGCTGGTGACACTTTTGGGGATTTATTCAAAATTGAAGGCATACTGAACCAGCATGGCTACCACAGCATCTTGCAGCGGCATGCTATTCCATCAGGTTTGCATTTAGTTGGACCATCATTTATTTCTCAATAGGACAATGACCCCAAACACACCTCCAGGCTGTGTAAGGGCTATTTGACCAAGAAGGAGAGTGATGGGGTGCTACGTCAGATGACCTGGCCTCCACAGTCACCAGACCTGAACCCAATCCAGATGGTTTGGGGTGAGCTGGACCGCAGAGTGAAGGCAAAAGGGCTAACAAGTGCTAAGCATCTCTGGGAACTCCTTCAAGATTTTTGGAAGACCATTTCCGGTGACTACCTCTTGAAGCTCATCAAGAGAATGCCAAGAGTGTGCAAAGCAGTCATCAAAGCAAAAGGTGGCTACTTTGAAGAACCTAGAATATAAGACATATTTTCAGTTGTTTCACACGTTTTTGTTAAGTATATAATTCCACATGTGTTAATTCATAGTTTTGATGCATTCAGTGTGAATGTACAATTTTCAAAGTCATGAAAATACAGAAAAATCTTTAAATGAGGTGTGTCCAAACTTTTGGTCTGTACTGTATATATATAACAAGGCCCTGGACAAGCAAGTTTGTTAGTCTAGGATGCCATCTATAGGACACCTTGTTGCCGTTGATGGGAATACACAGTTTTATCACAATGCGAGTCAAGTTGCTCAAATGTATAAATATATAATGATGGCTGATAATATAAAAATGGTGACCCTATTACTGCAAAGTTTTGAGGTACTACAACTCCTTCTCTTCTTACACATTTTGCACAGCTTACCTGGAGGAAAGCAGGAGGGCGGTTTGGGTCCATTTCACTACTGCTGTCCATAAAGTTAATAATACGGAGATACCCTGGATATGAAGGGGTGCTCACTAGTCCATCGGGTGTCACATAGAAAATCTGGACTCCCCTGGGTATAAGGATCAGTTCTTCTGCGTCTACTCCCAGACTCTGCACTGGTGGTGGCTGTGTGGGCATAGCATAAAACTCATCCCCGAGTATCGAATGTTCCCCAGACTCAGTCCCATAAGAAACAGTGTAATGTCCATCTGTAGCCTGGGGGGTGTATGCTGGGGGTGCGGCGACCTCCGCTACATGGGGATTCATTGCTGCTCCACTGTTCTGTGCTATACACGAGACTCCATTCACTGGCTCTGAAGGGAATGGCGGTAACATTGGCAGTGTTGGCCTTTCAGGTTTTTCCTTCTCTTTTGGTGGCAGTGATGGATATACCGTTGGCACTGGGGCAGATGCAACCACAGCAGGAGGGTTTGCAGGAGGTCCTGACATGCTCTGCTGTAAGATATTCAGTCTGGTATTGATGTTCTCCAGGGTCTCTCGCATCTTCCCTTGCATTTGTCTGGCGGCATCCCAAGCTGGTCCGGTGCACTCCGGTCCCTGTAACGAGACACTTAGTCCTCTTATCAGGTGCTCCTGGCCTTGCTTGTAATAGTTGCGAGCTTCTTCCTTGTATCCAGTCTCATCTGTGTTCAAACCTTTGTTAATGTAGACAAATGCTTTCCTGTATTCTTCCTCGATACTTCGTATTAAAGCGTTGTCCTGCATGTCCGCTAGGGGCTGCTTTTCCATTACTGAAAAACAAAACAAAAGTGAAGCATATCAGAAGAAAATATAACTCCGGCACAAAGACATGGCATCGCTATCTGTACGACCGATACATACAGATGTAGCAGAAATCATCATTCTTCTTTTTGCTGATTCATTATATGGATACCTTTGGGGACAATTTTTATTTTTTACTTAAATGCATAAAAGTAATTTTTGCAATTGAGTTTTTGTTTTTTTTTTACTTTTGCTATGAGGTACTGGCAATTACATTTTTTTGCTTTAGGGGTTTGGCTGAGAACTCCATCTATTGCATCAGTCAAAGGCTATGTTCAGACGTTGCTTTTTGCTGTTTTTTTTCAGCAGGCAAAAACTGCTCTTTTGGCAGTGAAGAAGATGCTTACAAAAAGCAGGTCTTCAGGATCCCAAAGTTCAGCTGTGCATCCACCACAGAAGCATGAACACAGGTCGCCAATGCAAGACATATGTGAAACCATAAAACCATTTTTGGGAAAAGGAGCAATTTGATCAAATTATTTAGGAGAAACAGATTTTTATGTCTGAAAAAAAATAGTGACTATTCTCAACAAAAAGGTTGATATAACTTCATGAAAACATACACATTACAAATGTAACAGTGGGGAGAGGTGAATTGGTCGAGAATAGTTTACCTAAGACATTGGCAGAGCATTCAGTTTGTAGGACACTGTTTACTTTCACACTTTGGTCAGCTCTTGAGTTGATCACATATTGTTCAATTTCATACCTTGGTCAGACAATGTTTATTTTGCACACATTATTAATTTACCATATTTTTCGGACTATAAGACGCACTTTTTTCCTCCAAAATTTTGGAGGAAAATGGGGGGTGCGTCTTATAGTCCGAATGTTGCTAGGGGGGTATATATATATATATATATATATATATATAAACACTGTGTTGGGGGGAGCGGTTACGGCGGAGGAGCGGGGCACAGGAGGCAGCCGCCGCCTGCTGCAGCCTATACTGTCCCCGCAGCTAAAGAAAATGAATATTCACTGCTCCCCACGCCCATAGGAGTGAGGAGCACTGAATATTCATGCTCCTTAATAGCGGCACACAGTGTATCAGCAGCACGGCTCCTGCTGCTGCCAGGCGATCGCGTGTGCACGCTATTAAAGGGCATGAATATTCAGCCACTCTCCACACCCATGGGCGTGGGGAGGGGGTGAATATTCATGTTCTTTAACAGCGGGCAAACGCGATCGCCCGGCAGCAGCAGGAGCCGTGCTGCGGCTACGCTGTGCACCGGCTATGAAGGAGCATGAAGTCACTGCTCCCCGCGCACACAGTCCCGGCGTGGGAAACAGTGACTTCCAGCAGCTGATCGCTTCTTGTGAGCCACGCATGGCAGTGACGTCATGTGCGGCTCACATGTAGAGATCAGTGTAGGCAGACAGGACGCAGCGCTGGAAGAGAGAAAAGAAAGGTGAGTAGGAGTGTTTATTTTTTATGTGCAGCCTGATGGGTATTAGGGGGACCATGCATACTAGGATAAGGATGAGGGGGGCCATACATACCAGGATAAGGATGAGGGGTGCCATTCATACTAGGATAAGGATGAGGGGTGCCATGCATACCAGGATAAGGATGAGGGGTGCCATGCATACCAGGATAAGGATGAGGGGTACCATGCATACCAGGATAAGGATGCGGGGTGCCATGCATATCAGGATGGAGGGGTGCCATGCATATCAGGATGGAGATGGGGGCCACGTATAATAGGAAGGGGGGGCATATCTACCAGGATGGGGGATATTATCAGAATTGGGGGACATTACCCCTATACCAGTGTCAGCAGCAAACCTGCTCCCCCTTAACAGTGCATCGTGACCACATTTTTTGCTTAAACTTTTTTTTTTATTTTCCTCCTCTAAAACCTAGGTGCGTCTTATGGTCCGGTGCGTCTTATAGTCCGAAAAATATGGTAATTAAACTACTAATCCTAACCGCCATTCTCAGGTGAGGACACCAAGACAATATGGTTTAAACTTTGGGGGGGGGATCACAAAAATAAATGTGTTTTCCATACTGCTGTACCTGCTTTCTTTTCACAAAAAATGCAGCAAAACCTGATACCTGCATTTTTTGCTGCGTTATTGCACTTACTCATTGCTTTAAAGATTTAGCAGACTCTGGAGTTGTAGTACATTGATCTACTGTTCAGAGACATCTGCACAAATATAGCCTTCATGGAAGAGTCAGCAGAAAAAAAACCTCTCCTGCGTCCACTCCTCACCACAAAATTTAGCATCAGAAGTATGCAAAAGAACATCTAAAACAAAACTGATGCATTTTGGAAACAAGTCTTGTGGACCGATGAGGTTAAAATAGAACTCTTTGGCCACAATGATCAAAAGGTATGTGTGGCGGAAAAAGGGCACAGAATTTCAGGAAAAGAACATCTCACCAACCATTAAGCATGGGTGTGGATCAATCATGCTTTGGGGTTGTGTAGCAACCAAAGGCAAGGGGAACGTTTCACGGGTAGAGGGAAGAAAATAGTAGTGCATGCAAGACAAACCAGGAATCTCACAGAACTGAAAGAATTTTTCAAGGAAGA
This sequence comes from Phyllobates terribilis, assembly GCF_046119375.1. NCBI lineage: Eukaryota > Metazoa > Chordata > Amphibia > Anura > Dendrobatidae > Phyllobates > Phyllobates terribilis. Next base: position 118,024,948 of record NW_027362762.1, on the reverse strand, counting down.
ACAGATGAAAATCCCTCAAACAAGAATTGAAAGACTCTTGTCTGGCTACAAAAAGCTCTTAAAAGCTGTGAGATACTTTCAAAAAGGGGATGCTACTATGCTACTAGGTACTAACCTTGCAGGGTGCTCAAACTATTGCATCGGCCCATTTTTCCTTTTTGTAATTTTTGAAATGCAAAAGAGATATATATATATATATATATATATATATATATATATATATAATCTATCCACACACATATATAGTTCACAATAAGGCCTGGGTCCCACTACAGTATGGCATCCGATGCAATATGCTAATAACACTCGGCTCCAGCTCTGCTGTGAGCGGGAGCCGAGTGTCAGTGCTCTGTCCTTCTCTCTTGCACAGAGAGGATCGCAGCACGGCTGCGGAGGGGACAGAGAAAGTAATTTCTCCATCTCCTCTGTTGCTGGTTTCTCCGGGAATAGCACTGCACTCGGGGGATGAATTCCGCACTAAGAACCGATACACTGCAGATTTTAAAATCTGCACCGGATGTACATTTCCACAGTACACCTGTGGAAATGTACATACAATGGGTGAGGAAAGTATTCAGATCCCTTTAAATTTTTCACTCTGTTTCATTGCAGCCATTTGGTAAATTCTAAAAAGTTCATTTTTTTTTCTCATTAAAGTACACTCTGCACCCCATCTTGACTGAAAAAAAACGATGTAGAAATGTTTGCAAATTTATTGAAAAAGAAAAACTGAAATATCACATGGTCATAAGTATTCAGACCCTTTGCTCAGACACTCATATTTAAGTCACATGCTGTCCATTTCCTTGTGATCCTCCTTGAGATGGTTCTTCTCCTTCATTGGAGTCCAGCTGTGTTTAATTAAACTGATAGGACTTGATTTGGAAAGGCACACACCTGTCTATTGTGGTAGATCAGCTCACTCGGCTTCGCGTTAAGGTATAAACGGAACACTGTCTCTTTAAATTTTCAGTTGGTTTATTGTGCAGCATAAACCAATAAAAAGTTCATGGAAAATAACATAGCCCATTCGGCCTAACAGCAAACAAAAGTAGGGAAAGTCCAGAAAAGTCCTTGCACTGGCCGGGGTCCGGCCACTCCGGGTTAGCAAAAACTACACAGTTCAGGTTCAGCAGGAACAAACACATGCTCCTCTCTCTGGAGCTGGCCTCCTGATAATGACCACATCCTGAGTCAAAAGGCTGGCTTTTTATAGCCGCTAAACCACGCCCTGGAGTGGAGATAGGGTGGATAGCTTCTCTCCCAGCACTTAGCTATCCACCTGTAAAGCATGCCCTTGTAACTCTGGCAATTAACCCTCTCTGCACTTAACATGCAGGAGAAACCTCCATGTTTTACATGACTGAAGCCAAAAAATCTCAGAGACACGTATCTCCCCTCCAGTATTCTGCCAGTGACCTTGTCACATATTCCCCTCCTCTGCCCAAAGCCGGGGGTCTGGGCACCTTCAGACACCAGAAAGGGAATTCTAGAGAGAGCATCAGCATTCCCGTGTAATTTCCCAGGCCTATGCTCCACGTGGAAATTAAAGTCCTGGAGACCTGAAAACTGTCTAGTCACCCGGGCATTCTTACTCTTCTTTTCCCTCAACCACCTCAAAGGAGCATGGTCTGACACAAGCTTAAACTTACAGCCTAACAGGTAATATCTCAGTGTATCTACGGCCCATTTTATGGCTAAACACTCTTTTTCCACTATCGAATAGTTCTTCTCGCAGGAAGAGAGCTTCCGGCTCAGATAGATAATGGGATGTTCTTCCCCATTTATCTCTTGAGAGAGCATGGCTCCTAGGCCAACTTCTGAAGTGTCTGTGTGGACCACGAACTCCTTCTCAAAGTCTGGTGCGACCAGGACCAGCTGCTTACACAGTGCTAGCTTCAACCGTTGGAACGCCGTCTCTGTTTCCTCAGTCCATTTCAGCATTGTTGATCTGGTGCCTTTGAGGAGATCCGTAAGTGGCGCCGCCATCATGGCAAAATTTGGGATAAACCGCTGGTAATATCCCACCATTCCCAGGAACGCTCTCACTTGCTTTTTGGAGAGCGGTTGCGGCCAGTTCTGGATTGCCTCCACTTTGTTGACTTGAGGCTTTATCTCGCCTCTCCCGACGACATAGCCCAAGTACTTGGCTTCTTCCTTTCCAATAGCGCATTTTTTTGGATTTATTGTAAATCCCGCCTTCCTTAGCGATATCCAGGAGCCCTTGTGGATGTCGTCCATACAGTAATTCAAAAGGGGAAAAACCAGTGGAGGCTTGCGGAACCTCCCTTATCGAAAAGAGCAGGAGCGGCAGCAGGTAGTCCCAGTCACGTCCATCTTTTCTCTTCTTGAGCATCGCTTTTAGGGTTTTATTAAAGGACTCTACTAAGCCGTCTGTCTGCGGATGGTAAACGGAAGTTCGCAGCTGGGTAATCTGGAGGACCCTACACAGCTCGTTCATTACCTTGCTCATGAACGGGGTCCCTTGATCAGTTAGTATCTCCGTCGGCAGACCGGTCCTGACAAATATATAGACAAGTTCCATGGCTATGCACTTACTTGATGAGTTCCTTAGCGGTTCCCGCTTCTGGATACCGGGTGGCATAGTCCATGACCACCAGAATGTATTGTGGCCCTGGGCTGATTTGACTAAGGGCCCCACTAGGTCCATAGCAATTCTCTCAAAGGGGACCTTTATCACCGGTAGTGGAACTAAGGGACTACGGAAATGGGCACAGTTATCTGGCAGGTGGGGCAGGACCTACAACAGTCTAAGATTTCCCGGTAACATCCTGGCCAATAGAACCTCTTCATTATTCTCTCCTGGACTTTCTCAACCCCTTGGTGTCCCCCCAGAATATGTGAGTGGGCCATGTCCAACACCTTCCGACGGTATGGGCCTGGAACCAACAGCTGTTCCACTACCTCTTCACCTTTCAGTTTAGTTACCCGGTATAATATCTCCCCCTGAACTGCAAAGTGTGGGTACCTGGTGTCCGCCCCCGGCTCTTGAGCAACACCATTACAAACAGTAACATTGCCCCACACCCCTTTCAAGGTCATGTCCTGAACTTGAGCTGACCCAAAGTTCTCTCCGGGCACCTCTAATTGAGGGAGGTCGGCCACCTCGGTCACAGTCTCGTCCTCGTCGCCTGCAAGGACACACATTGGGAACTCATACTTCCGATGTCGACCGGGATATTTTTCTTGGGTCGTGGGTTTTGTCCACGTGACTCAGTCTGAATCCCTTCCCCCACAAGTCCCAGAATAAGGGAAAACCGCGCCCCAATATGACGGGATGTATCAGGTCCCTGACCACCCCGACTGTCACACTGGCCACTAGGTAATTCTTGGCATCCCCATGTATGCAACGGACGCCCACAGTTTTGGTAGGGATCAGCTGGTGGGGAAGGGTGGCACTGATTAGTGTCACCAGACTCCCAGAGTCCAATAGTCCAAGCACCCTTACTCCACTAATAAACACGGCACACGCCTGCGGCCCCTCGCCGGGTTGACCGTTCACACTGCAGGCTGGATAAGCATAATATGAACACCATCTGCCTAGGCTGCAGTCGACTGGATCAGGGGACATATGACACCAGGCGTCACAGGGTTGTGACACCGCCAACAAACGATATTCCTCACAGCAGTCTTTGCGGCACCTTCAGAGGCAGTGGGACGCACCCCCAGTTGTGGCTCTGAACCCCTTCCAAGGTGAACCCACCCCCTTTTGGGAATCCCAGTACGGGGAAGTGACTATACCCGGTTTCCCGAGGGTTTTCTCAACGACCTGGTACCTCTCTACTAGGCCGACGAGGTCGTCTGCATTCTGGGGATCGCCTTGGGCGACCCAAGTCTGTACCGACTTAGGAAGGGAGTGTATGAACCTATCAATCACCACCCGCTCGACCATCTGGGCAGGAGTGGAAGACTCTGGCTGCAACCACTTTTGAACGAGATGCAGCAAGTCAAACATCTGTGAACGAGGGGGTTTGTCGCCAACATACACCCAGTGGTGGACTCATTGGGCTCTCATTGCCATATTCACTCCCAGGCGTGCCAAGATTTCTGTCTTTAGTTTGGCATATTCCTTGGCATCCTGCAGTGCTAAGTTATAATATGCCTTTTGGGGTTCCCCCGACAAATATGGAGCCAGAACCTCTGCCCACTGATCTGGTGGAAGTCTCTCCCGATCAGCCACCCTCTCAAAGACTGTCAGAAAGGCTTCTACATCATCCCCGTGGGTCATCTTCTGCATGGCCCGTCTTACCGCTTTCCAGACATACGAATCATCACCTGGACTTGGGGGGAGGGGCTGCCGGCCTCCCACAAGCCGCCTTTAGAAGTAGCTCAATCTGCTGCTGTCGGAACTGGTCTTGTTGTTGCTGCTGTTGTTGCATCAGTAGTTTGTCTCCTGCTGCTGCTCCCGTATGTTATACTGGCTCTTCAGGTGTTGCTGCATGCTTTGCTGGTACTGCTGCATGCTCTGCTGATGCTGCGTTTGCTGTGCCTGCAACAAATGCTTAAGCATGTCCTCCATTTTTTCCGGCGTCACTTGCTGGCTTACGACCGCCTTCACTCAGGACATCCAGCGCCTCTTATAACAGTCACACGTGTTCGCTGGGAATGCAGCCCGCACTTCTAACACCAACTGTGGTAGATCAGCTCACTCGGCTTCGCGTTGAGGTATAAAAGGAACACTGTCTCTTTAAATTTTCAGTTGGTTTATTGTGCAGCATAAACCAATAAAAAGTTCATGGAAAATAAACATAGCCCATTCGGCCTAACGGCAAACAAAAATAGGGAAAGAGTCCAGCAAAGTCCTTGCACCAGCCATCGGCGTCCGGCCACTCCGGGTTAGCAAAAACCACACGGTTCAGGTTCAGCAGGAACAAACACATGCTCCTCTCTCTGGAGCTGGCCTCCAGATACTGCCCAACTCCTGAGTAAAAAGGTTGTCTTTTTATAGCCGCTAAACAACATTCTGGAGTGAAGATAGGGTGGATAGCTTCTCTCCCAGCACTTAGCTGTCCACCTGTAAAGCATGCCCTTGTAACTCTGGCAATTAACCCTCTCTGAGACTTTTTGCTTCAGTCATGTAAAACATGGAGGTTTCTCCTGCATGTTAAGTGCAGAGACACGTATCTCCCCTCCAGTATTCTGCCAGTGACCTTGTCACACTATATGAGACCTCACAGCTCACAGTGCATGTCAGACTAAAAGAGAATCATGAGCTCAAAAGGAACTGCCCAAGGAGCTCAGAGACAGAATTGTGGCAAGGCACAGATCTGGCCAAGGTTACAAAAGAATTTCTGCATTACTCAAGGCTCCTAAGAGCACAGTGGCCTCCATAATCCTTAAATAGAAGAAGTTTGGGACCACCAGAAGTCTTCCTAGACCTGGCCATCCAGCCAAACTGAGCAATCGTGGGAGAAGAGCTTTGGTGAGAGAGGTAAAGAAGAAACCCAAGATCACTGTGGCTGAGCTCCAGAGATGCAGTAGGGAGATGGCAGAAAGTTCCACAAAGTCAACTATCACTGCAGCCCTCCACCAGTTGGGCCGTTATGGCAGAGTGGCCCGACGGAAGCCTCTCCTCAGTACAAGACATATGAAAGCTCGCATAGAGTTTGCTCAAATACACATGAAGGACTCCCAGATAAGATTCTCTGGTCTAATGAGATGAAGATAGAACTTTTTGATGATAATTCTAGCGATATGTGTGGAGAAAACTAAGCACAACTCATCACCTGCCCAATACAATCCCAACAGTGAAACATGGTGGTGTCAGCTATGGGGGTGTTATGGTGGTGGGGGGTATGGTGGTGTCAGCTATGGTGGTGTCAGCTATGGGAGTGTTTTTCAGCTGCAGGGACAGGACCACTGGTTGCAATTGAAGGAAATATGAATGCGGCCAAGTGCAGAGATATCTTGGATGAAAACCTCTTCCAGAGTGCTCTGAACCTCAGACTTTGCCAAAGGTTCACCTTCCAACAAGACAATGACCCTAAGCACACAGCTAAAATAACAAAGGAGTGGCTTCAGAACAACTCTGTGACCATTCTTGACTGGTCCATCCAGAGCCCTGACCTAAACCCAATTGAGCATCTCCGTAGAGACCTAATAATGTCTGTCCACCAACGTTCACCATCCAACCTGACGGAACTGGAGAGGATCTGCAAGGAAGAATGGCAGAGGATCCCTAAATCCAGGTGTGAAAAACTTGTTGCATCATTCCAAGAAGACTCAGGGCTGTATTAGCTCAAAAGGGTGCTTCTACTCAATACTGAGCAAAGGGTATGAATACTTATGACCATGTGATATTTCAGTTTTTGTTTTTTTAAAAATTTGCTAAAATTTCTACATTTCTGCTTTTTTTTCAGTCAAGATGGGGTGCAGAGTGTACTTTAATAAGAGAAAAAAAAGAACTTTAGAATTTACCAAATGGCTGCAATGAAACAAAGAGTGAAAACTTTAAAGGGGTGTGAATACTTTCCGTACCCACTGTATGCACAGATCGAGTTCACAAATTCATCTAAAACATCCCCATTCGGATGTATACAACAAATTTTTACTTCCAGGAACTTCAGCAACAAAATCTGCAGCCTGTGAATTTATCCTTATTTACTCTGGCTTCAAAAGCTGCATCCAGTCTTCTAAAACTAATCTACCATACAGGAGTCATTGTCCGGGGTCTGTGCCGACAGCTTTGCCATATACAAGGATGAAGGTACGCACCGAAACGCGCGTCGGGGTGAGCCCCACACTCTAGGCTGGATCCCACCATATAACCATGACCATTTTTGCCACACTTAGGCCAAAATAAGTTTCTTGTGTAAACTGAATGGGGAAGTGCAATAATACTCTATATACCACATGGCAGATCTATATGTGCTATATAAGAATAAGTGTTCTGCAATCATTATCATATTACCTCACTCATGAGGATTAATACATTTCATATGATTTAAACATTTCACATTACCATTTAGTATATTAATTCTCCCAGTGATATGTTATCACTATGATATAATAATTTTCTTTGGCACTCTCAGCACTTCATATTCTAATCTGCCTTTGTTCATCCTAATCAGACAGTTTTTTAGGCATTTTATTATTACCTTACAAATCCTGCTATAATATAGGGTGTTGGGTCTTCAGCAACAATTTTACCTGCATAATATTGTCACGGGTGTGTCAGAAGTGACAGACAGTCACCCTGCAGTTGGTTGCAGGAGATCTCTTTGTTTGGCATTACAGACACCTTCTTAGAAGTTGTCTCTCTAGGACCCAGTGGCTACCTTATTCTTGCTAATTAACACCCTGGCCCGGGTGTATAAATACCTGCTCTTTGCTAGAGGCAGGTGCCAGCGATATTCACATGACCCCTTGTGAAGGCTTGGAGCTAGTGCAGTACTTCTTCCTCTCTGGTGCTAAGAGAACGTGTGTTCATCTCTCTGAAGTGGACTAAAGCTAAGCTATCTTGCCTTGTTTGTTCCCCCTTGTCCTCTTTAGTTGTTAATGGGGATTGACTAGTGCTCATTCCCTCCCTTCCCTAGACAGGGCCAAGCGCCAGGAAAAGAAAGGGCGAGGTTCCTGTGCGGCGATTTGTGCAGAAGCAATATAGGGACGTTAGGGGAGACAGTGTGATATAGGTCAGCCTAGGAGGTCTCCACTACCCCCTTTCCCTAGAGTCTGGGCCCCTTTTTTCCCCCACTTCCCTTCGTGTTGCACTTAGTCTTTCCTACACCTTACATGTGATTTATATTGTATTTTGTCACTGTATCATTTTATCTTGTTGTGTGTGTGCGCTCCTTCTTTTGCCACCATATACCCACTTCTACACTAAATAAAGCTATTTTACTTTATCCATCTATGTTCAGATCACTTATTTGGGTTAAGTTATATTGGTTTCATGAACATGGACCCCAAAGGGTGTAATTTACAGACATCTCATGGCACAAATTTATGTGATAAGAAATAGAAACGTTATAGGACAGTCACTTACACCTACAACTTGAGCCACAAGAAGAGATTTGTGTGGTGCAGTTTTACTAAAGCAGTTTATATAATAACACTGGGAGATGACTCCATATTCTTACATAAAGGAACAAATGCTGGATGCCTCCCATCCACTATAAAATTTGCCCAAAACAGTGCTGCAGAAGCGCCCCATGAAATGATAATAGTGCGCAGCAATGTAAAAGCGACATTGCTGTGCACATGATCTGTCTTACATCACTTCTATTAACCACTTCAGGGTTCATTTCATTAACTAAAGCAGTGAGGTTCTCATTCTGCGGTGGCTTCTACTGGGACGTCACCGTCTCTCTACACTTCACAGAATAGAGAGAAGACGTCAACGCTGGAGCCGCCGCCACAATGGCCGCAAAGCTTAAAGCGGAAAACTCGACAACTGCATCTAAAAGCCGCCATGTGCACAGAGCCTTAACCCTACGTTCCCACGGTATTTGATGTTGCAGATTTTCTGCACCTATTAAGTAAAATAGGTTACTTGTGTTTTTTCAAAAAATATGCAGCATAAAAAAACTCACCAAAAGGTCTGCTCCAGCCTCCCGGTGTCTGTTATCTGCAGCATTGACATCATGGCGGCAGCGCTGCAGACAATCAGTGAACTTGGTAACAACACAAACCACTGATTGACTGTTGTGCTCACTGCAGGTAATTACAGATCCTGGAAGCAGCAGAGACTCAGTGCTGAACCAGGGGAGGTGAAGCAAAGCACGTTTTTTTTTTTTTTAAACTACAGCGGGGATTTCCAAAACCAGAGAATCCCTGCAATATACATATACCACTTCTCATACAAACCATCTCTACATGTCTCATTATGGGGACAGTATTTCGGATTCTAACCACCCTTATCCAGTGGGGAGCTGTTGTACTATCTTGTCACTAGTGGAGATGTTACCCACCGAGAGCATTGAATGCAAATCAACACAGAAGTGCGTCACTCAGAGCTGTGCTGCCCTCGGGCCGGCACTGTGGTAGCCGGTTAGACCACTATCAGCCCTTAGATGGCAAGGAAGGGGGAGGGGGGGGTTACATTGTAGGGTGCAATGTATGAAACATATTTCCCAAAGTGATACTGTGTGTCTTGCCCTGGAATAGCAGCGTCACACACAAATCTAGCAGAGCTGAGCTTTCTCTTTAGAGCTGTGTTACTAGCGACTAGTTATGGGTCATAAGGGAAGTTTTCCTGCAGTCCTAGGTAAAAGCACATAACGCATCATGGTATCACAAGGGATCGCAGTAGTAGAACCAGTAGTCCCAGCAGAGTTCTGCTATGAGATACAGGTGTAGTGGCCTGTGTGCCCACCCCAGTAGTGCGCCCACCCCAGCAGTGCGCCCACCCCTCATCACCTGGTGGTACTTACAGCGGGTATACAGCTGCTCCTCTCCGTGTCAGCGCTGTCACTACTCTGTCAGTCCTACACCTGTCCTTTTACACCAGCTCTGCTACACCGCCCACTCTCCCGACATGCAAAAGTAACAAAAATTCCTTAAAGGGCAGCAGCATATTTCTACTTAAAGTGGCAATGTACTGAAATATTTATCAGATGAAAAATTAACTTTTTGTAGTCTGCTCTTGTTATTTCTCCCAGTAGAATTAACAGCAATATATTTCCTTATGACGCTGTTAGTTCATGTAATTAGGCCATAATATGTGCATGTGAAAGTAGTTTAAGGCTGGATTCAAACGCTGCTCCTTCGTATTGATTTTTAGTAGCAGAAAATGGAACAAAATATGCCACATATGAACACACTGAAAGGAAACAAACACAAACGCTATTCTGAGTACACTCACCTAATACACAGCACTGTAAAAATGACATTGCTGTACGCATGTTCATTATTTTGCTACTTCCCTTAACCCAGGGATGTCAAACTTAAACACACAGAGGGCCAAAATGAAAAACTTGGACAAAGCCCTCCTCCATAAAAAAAATATATATATATATATATATTTGTTGAGGTCACAGAAGAGCATATCTCACAACTTTGCTACCTTTTACCTTTGGATTGTCTCAATAAAATATTTTCACTATTTTATTGATCAACCCCTGAGTGCCGAATTTTTCTCTATATCTCTTCTAAAAAATATTTTATAGAACAGAAGAATGTCTACAGAAGCCATTATAAAATAACAGTGAGAAACCAGAGACATTTCTAAGATTGTTCTCCCCTTTCGCACTGATGATAAAGGACACCGCTGTCTTTGGAAAGAGACTCATGTTTCAACATATCCCAGTGATTTTGAGATTTATTTTTTTTCGTAACACATTATACTTTATATACTCTATATTGAAAAACCCCTAAAAGTGATACAATTTTAAAAACAGCGCCCCTGAGCATATTCAAAACTACTGTCAGGAAGTTTATTAGCCCTTCAGGTACTTTTTTTTAGGAATTAATGCCAAGTGTAAATGATGGGAATGAAAAATGATATTTTTAACACTAAAATGTTACTAACTTCTGAGCAGGCAACTATAGCTGGCAGGTCCTTAAGACCATTACTTGGCATTGGATTAAAAGGGTATCCATCAGGAGCAAACAATTGCAATTTCAGGGTGCCAATGGGGTTAAAGAGAGAGCATCCCCATGCTCTGTTAACCATCTAGATGCTGCTGTCTGTAGCGTCGGCGTCCCTGCCCTCTGCTAGGCAGGGACGCTGTTCCCCTCACCTCTCTGCTCCGAGCCCGGCGTCCTCCTCCCGCTCTGCTGGCAGCGCGCGCTCCTTCCCGGTCACTGTGCTTAGGGCGCGCGCGCGCGCGCTCCCTCCCTCTTAAAGGGGCCGCGCGCGCCGTCCTAAGGAGTCCCCGGCCAATGGCCGGAGGACTTCACCATATATAAGGCACCTCCTCCAAAATGGAGGTGCCCGAGCAATGTTGTTGCACTGTTCACTACTCTGCTTCAGCCCTCAGGTCCCGTTGCCAGTTACCTGCCTGATTCCTGCCAGAGTCCTGCCAGTTTGCTGTCTGTTTCCTGCCTGATAATCCTGCTACCTGCCTGCTAGCCTGAGGTCCGACGGTCTGCCTTACTACTCCTGTCAGTCTGTCTAAGGACCAGCTTGCCCGCTCACCTGGGAGCGCACATCAACTACCTGCCTGCTTGCCTGAGATCCGACGGTCTGCCTTCCAACTCTTGTCAGTCTGTCTATGGACCAGCTTGCCCGCTCACCTGGGAGCGCACATCTGCTACCTGCCTGCTAGCCTACCTGGAGGCTCTGCCGTCACATGCTGTGACCACCTGCCTGTCCAGTGACTCCTGCCCGCTCACCTGGGAGCGCTCATCTGCTGCCTGTCTGCTAGCCTACCTGGAGGCACTGCCGTCACGTGCTGTGACCACCCGCCTGTCCAGAGACTTCTGCCCGCTCACCTGGGAGCGCTCATCTGCCGCCTGTCTGTTGGTCTTCCTGGAGGCTCCGCCGTCACATGCTGTGACCACCCGTTTATCCAGAGACTGCCCCGGTCACTTGCCGTGACCTCCTGCCCGTTCATCCAGAGACTGCCCCGGTCACTTGCCGTGACCTCCTGCCCGTTCATCCAGAGACTGCCCCGGTCACTTGCTGTGACCTCCTGCCCGTTCATCCGGAGACTGCCCCGGTCACTTGCCGTGACCTCCTGCCCGTTCATCCAGAGACTGCCCCGGTGACTTGCCATGACCTCCTGCCCGTTCATCCAGAGACTGCCCCGGTCACTTGCCGTGACCTCCTGTCCGTTCATTCAGAGACTGTCCCAGTCACCTGCTGTGACTGCCTGCCCGTCTACCCTGGTCGCCACCCGCTCCCTTACAAGGACCGCCCCCTTGTATAGTAGCTCAGAGGTTCCGCCTCCCAGACCCGTTACAGTTTGCTCGGGCCATGGAACCCGGTGGCACCCAAGCTCCCTCGCTCTCGGACCTCTGTCATGAACTGTCCCGTCAGAGGTCCCAACAAGAGTCCATCCTGGGTCACCTGCGGAATGTCAATTCTCGCCTGGACACTCTGACTGCTCCACCAGCAACCACCGCCAGTGCCATGACTCGCAACCCGGCAGCCCCGCTGCCCACCAATACCATGGTATCCTACCCCGGACCCCGGCTTTCTGCACCTCCTCGCTTCGGAGGCGACTCCGCCCAGGCTCGGGGCTTCATAAATCAGTGCACCCTGCACTTTGAACTCCTGTCCCACCAGTTTAACTCCGACCGGGCCAAAATTGCCTTCATCATGTCCCATCTCACCGGGGAGGCCCTGGCCTGGCTAAATCCTCTATGGGAGAGAGGAGACCCCCTGGTGTCCGACTTGCCTGCCTTTCTCATGGCTTTCCGGAAAGTCTTCGACGAACCCGGACGGAAGACCTCATCCGCATCATCTCTGCTACGCCTCCGTCAGGGAAGTCTCACCGTGGGCCAATATGCCATACGGTTCCGTACCCTTGCCTCGGAACTGGCCTGGGATAACGACGCTCTGGTATCCGTCTTCTGGGAGGGTCTGTCCGGCCATATTAAAGATTAACTTGCCGGTCGGGACATTCCTACCACTCTCGATGACCTAATAACTCTTGCCACCCGGATTGACCTACGATTCCAGGAGCGTGCCAAAGAGGTCACCCGTGAAAGGAGGTTTCCACGTCTAGCTCCTACTTTTCAGAAATCTGTCTCTCCCCAGGTACACTCTCCTGAGCCTATGCAGGTCGACCAGACCAAGTTGGTCAAAACCCGTCAGGACCTACGCCGTGCCGAAGGGAGCTGCTTCTACTGTGGCAGTAAGGAGCACCGGATCCGTACCTGCCCGGAGAGGTCGGGAAACGCCTGTGTCTAGGTTCGCTCAGAGAGGTCAACCTAGACAAGAATAAATCCTCTCCATCTCTGCTACTGTCAGTCTCAATTATCTGCGGGGAGAATCGTTATTTCGAACTAGCCCAACTTGACTCTGGAGCGGCCGAGAATCTTATCTCACAGTCCCTGGTAGAAAAATACCGCATTCCCACCAAACCTCTGGCTGTACCAATATCTGTCGCTGCTGTGGATGGGGGCCTCTTACCACGTCCCTTCCAACTCATCACCGAATCCGTAACTCTGCAGGTGGGAATGCTGCATTCTGAGAGCATCTCTTTTCATGTTCTGCCTGGACTCTCTCACGCCCTCTTACTAGGTCTACCTTGGCTCCAGAGACATGCACCCGTGCTTAACTGGCAGACCGGAGAAGTCCTTCGCTGGGGACAGGACTGTCATAAGACTTGTTTGGTTCCTGTTCATCCCGTCCGTCCTTCTCCTACCCCAACTAATCTACCTGGACTTCCGATTCCCTATTGGTCATTTGCTGATGTCTTTAATAAAAAGGAGGCAGAGACATTACCCCCTCATAGACCATACGACTGTCCTATCGACCTGTTACCCGGTACTACTCCTCCCCGTGGGCGTATTTACCCATTGTCCGCTGCTGAGACCCGGTCGATGTCCGAATATATTGAGGAGAATTTGGCCAGGGGATTCATCCGGAAATCTACCTCCCCGGCGGGAGCAGGCTTCTTCTTCGTAAAAAAGAAGGACGGCTCTCTCCGTCCCTGTATAGACTATAGAGGCCTTAACCAGATCACGGTGAAGAATAAGTACCCCCTTCCGCTCATTCCAGAATTATTTGATCGCCTGAGGGGGGCTAGAGTCTTCACCAAACTGGACCTCCGTGGGGCGTACAACCTGGTCCGTATCCGTCAAGGGGATGAATGGAAGACTGCATTCAACACCCGGGACGGCCACTATGAATATCTGGTAATGCCCTTTGGTCTCTGTAACGCTCCTGCTGTCTTTCAAGAGTTGGTCAATGACATCTTCCGGGACCTTCTCTACTCCTGCGTTGTGGTGTACCTGGACGACATCTTGGTCTTCTCTCCGGTACTCCAGACTCACCGGAGGGACGTTCGTCAGGTCCTGCTCAGGCAGAACCACCTCTTCGCTAAATATGAGAAGTGCCTCTTTGAGCAGACCTCGCTTCCGTTTTTGGGCTACATTATTTCTCAGACCGGCCTACGAATGGATCCAGAGAAACTGTCTGCCATCGAGAAATGGCCCCGACCGGAGGGGTTGAAGGCCATTCAGCGGTTCCTGGGCTTCGCCAACTACTACCGCCTCTTCATACCGCACTTCTCTTCCCGGACTGCCCCAATTTCCACGCTCACCCGTAAGGGTACTAATCCCAAAGAGTGGCCGCCCGAAGCAGAGGAGGCCTTTCTTTCCTTAAAACAGGCCTTCTCTTCCGCCCCAGTGCTGCATCGTCCGGACGGCAACAAGCAGTTCTTTCTGGAGGTTGACGCCTCCTCCTCTGGAGCTGGAGCTGTACTTACTCAAAAATCTTCTTCCGGGAGGATGGTAACTTGCGGCTTCTTCTCTAAACTCTTCTCCTCCTCAGAGCGCAATTATTCCATAGGAGACCGAGAGTTATTGGCCATCAAGCTGGCATTGGAGGAGTGGCGTTACCTACTCGAGGGGGCTCTTCATCCGGTAATAATTTACACTGACCACAAGAACTTGGCTTATCTCCAGCATGCCCAGAGACTTAATCCACGCCAAGCCCGGTGGTCCTTGTTTTTTGCTCGCTTTGATTTTGTTCTACATTTTCGCCCGGCTGACAAGAACATCAAAGCAGACGCCTTGTCCCGATCCTTTCTGGTATCTGATCTCGAGGAAGAACCTAAACATATCATCGATCCCGCCAGAGTAATGCAGGTGGCTCCCGTGAGTCTAAATCGTCTCCCTCCCGGTAAGACGTTCGTATCGGTACCTGATCGGGAGAAGATCCTACACTGGGGTCATTCGTCTAAACTAGCTGGCCACGCCGGTCAGAAAAAGACCCTCCAGCTTATTTCCCGGCACTACTGGTGGCCTAACCTGCGCAAGGATGTAATAGACTTTGTTTCTGCCTGTGTGTCCTGTGCCCGCAACAAAGTTCCGAGACACCTGCCAGCCGGTCGCCTTCTTCCTCTGCCAGTACCTGCTGCCCCCTGGCAGCATATAGCGATGGACTTCATAACTGATCTTCCCGTCTCTGCCGGTTGTACGGTCATTTGGGTGGTCGCTGACCGCTTTTCCAAGATGGCTCACTTCATTCCCCTGCCAGGCCTCCTGTCTGCACCCGAGCTGGCTAAAGACTTTATCCGCCACATCTTCCGTCTTCATGGCCTGCCCCGTCACATCGTGTCGGATCGTGGGGTACAGTTCACTTCTCGTTTCTGGAGAGCCACTTGTAAATTGCTAGACGTCACCCTGGACTTCTCCTCCGCTTACCATCCACAGTCTAATGGTCAAGTGGAGCGGATCAATCAGATCCTGACCAGTTACCTCCGGCACTTCGTTAATGCCCACCATTCTGACTGGGTGGATCTCCTGCCATGGGCCGAATTCTCGTACAACAATCACGAGAGCGAATCTTCCTCCAAATCCCCGTTTTTTGTAGTCTTCGGTCAGCATCCTCGGATCCCGTTTCCCGTCTCCACCTCGGTGGACAATCCGGCTGCGGAATCTCTTGTTAACAAATTTTCCTCCACATGGGAGAGTACCCGGTCCGCACTCCTTCTGTCATCCGAGCGTATGAAAAGACATGCTGACAAAAAACGTCTGGATCCTCCTCAATTCCGTCCAGGGGATAAGGTCTGGCTCTCGTCCAAGTATGTCCGGCTCAAGATTCCTTCCTATAAGTTAGGGCCTCGGTTCATCGGTCCTCTGGAGGTCATCAGTCAGATCAACCCGGTGGCCTATAAATTGAAACTCCCGGCCAACTTGCGGATCCCTAACTCCTTCCATGTATCTCTCCTCAAACCTGTGGTACTTAACTCTTTTTCCAAGTCTACAGGCACGCCTCCTGCTCCGGTTTCCGCTGAAAACGAATTTGAGGTAGAGAACATTCTGGCCACCAAAAGGGTAAGAGGGAAGACCTTTTTTCTAGTAGATTGGAAGGGGTTTGGGCCTGAAGAGAGAACGTGGGAGCCCCGGGAGAACATCCATGCCCCTCTCATCCTTGCTAAATTTCTGTCTGGCCTAAAAAAGGGGGGGCCTAAAGGGGGGGGTACTGTAGCGTCGGCGTCCCTGCCCTCTGCTAGGCAGGGACGCTGTTCCCCTCACCTCTCTGCTCCGAGCCCGGCGTCCTCCTCCCGCTCTGCTGGCAGCGCGCGCTCCTTCCCGGTCACTGTGCTTAGGGCGCGCGCGCGCGCTCTCCCTCCCTCTTAAAGGGGCCGCGCGCGCCGTCCTAATGAGTCCCCGGCCAATGGCCGGAGGACTTCACCATATATAAGGCACCTCCTCCAAAATGGAGGTGCCCGAGCAATGTTGTTGCACTGTTCACTACTCTGCTTCAGCCCTCAGGTCCCGTTACCAGTTACCTGCCTGATTCCTGCCAGAGTCCTGCCAGTTTGCTGTCTGTTTCCTGCCTGATAATCCTGCTACCTGCCTGCTAGCCTGAGGTCCGACGGTCTGCCTTACTACTCCTGTCAGTCTGTCTAAGGACCAGCTTGCCCGCTCACCTGGGAGCGCACATCAACTACCTGCCTGCTTGCCTGAGGTCCGACGGTTTGCCTTCCAACTCTTGTCAGTCTGTCTATGGACCAGCTTGCCCGCTCACCTGGGAGCGCACATCTGCTACCTGCCTGCTAGCCTACCTGGAGGCTCTGCCGTCACATGCTGTGACCACCTGCCTGTCCAGTGACTCCTGCCCGCTCACCTGGGAGCGCTCATCTGCTGCCTGTCTGCTAGCCTACCTGGAGGCTCTGCCGTCACGTGCTGTGACCACCCGCCTGTCCAGAGACTTCTGCCCGCTCACCTGGGAGCGCTCATCTGCCGCCTGTCTGTTGGTCTTCCTGGAGGCTCCGCCGTCACATGCTGTGACCACCCGTTTATCCAGAGACTGCCCCGGTCACTTGCCGTGACCTCCTGCCCGTTCATCCAGAGACTGCCCCGGTCACTTGCCGTGACCTCCTGCCCGTTCATCCAGAGACTGCCCCGGTCACTTGCCGTGACCTCCTGTCCGTTCATTCAGAGACTGTCCCAGTCACCTGCTGTGACTGCCTGCCCGTCTACCCTGGTCGCCACCCGCTCCCTTACAAGGACCGCCCCCTTGTATAGTAGCTCAGAGGTTCCGCCTCCCAGACCCGTTACACTGTCACTATTGACAGTAATATATAAGGCGTTAAACAGTCATGGCCGGTGTCAACACCGACATGGAGCCATTTCACCGCAATGTTTTCTTCCTGGGGGCGTGAAACGGTTTCGGTGAAACACGTGTTGGGGTTAACAGGAGCACTGACCAAACCATGCAACTCCCCTCTCTGCATGAGTTTATATATTTGAAGGTAATTTCTTTACCCTTTAAGGTTGCAGCTGGACAGGTTGTGGACGGGAGGTATTTGTCCTCAAGCTTCCATGATGTAGGACCTGGAGCAGTAGGCTCCAGCACACATAGTGCTGAGAGGTATTTTAATGAGCCCGGATTATGGGTCCGGGTTTTACGAGCAGCTGAAAGAGCTGGGTGGGATCGGCTGTTCCAGTCCAGGTCTTGGAATGTCCTGATTTAAGGCACCTGGTGCTGTCTCAGGCTGTCTGTGTGTTTGCAAAGGTAAGCAGGCCTTGCATGTGCTGCTCAGACCCTGCTGGAGTCAGAGGAAAGCACTTCATTTAAACGGCTGAGGCCATGCTGTATATGGACTGGCTATTTTCAGTTTTGTTCAGTTATACCTTTTTGAATCTGGAAGAGGCTGTTATATTTTGTTTTCCTGACCAGTTTATGGACACTTAAAGGGGTTGTCTGGTCAAAAGTCATAAGTCTGCAGTCACTCTGCGTGACTGCAGACTTATGAATCCCCCCAGCGCAGACACTATGCGCTGCGGGTATTTGCCGGTATGAGGCCCGGTAACGGAGGGTATGTATACAGGTCGTCTGCATCACTAGACGGGGCGTGGCCTTGCTCCATACAAGTGTATGGAGCGAGGTGGCGCTGAATGGTCGGGGGTATGTATAACATATATATAGCCTCCGATCCCGGGTCTGAAACCGGCGGTTATAGGAAGTTTCGCCCCCAGCAATTTGCCCCAGGTACATTTCGCCCCTATCATTTCGCCCCCAGGAAGGTTCGCCCCCGCACGTTTCGCGAACTGGGGGTGATATGTGCGGGGGTGAAATGTGCGGGGGCAAAACATCCTGGGGGCCAAATGCTGGGGACAAAATGTGCGGGGACGAATTACTGGGGGCGAAACATTCAATTCCCGAAACCGGCAAATCCTCACAGCGCACAGTGCATGTGCTGGGGGGACTCATAAGTCTGCAGTCACAAAGAGTGACTGCAGACTTATCACTTTTGAGCGGACAACCCCTTTAATAAACCACCCGTTTATTTGAACCAGTGAACTGCATCCCTGTGTGTGAACCAGCGTCTACAACAGAGCAGATCCCTCACAACCCACAGATCCCTAAGATGTTTATTTAGTCTAAGACTTATACAAACCTAATTTCCAGACAGTAGATCATGTTGATATATGCACATTATGCAGATTGAGTGGTTGATGTAATAGGAGGATAATTTATATATGATTTGATCTGAATGAAATATATAGCAGTAATCCTATGCACTGACACTTTATATGCACATGTATATCTAAACTATTTATCATCCCTCATCATATACATTTGGATAGATTATTTTCTTATTTAAATTGGATGCAAATGGCCTGTTGCTTTTTTCTGAGGTATCTTTGTTTTGTTTTTTTTTAATTTGGTTTTTATTTATCATGTAAAATCATTTTTAATAGTATATAAATAAAAATTCAATGTTTTATATCTTCATAGACCTCTTCTTTAATCTGTGACTAATCGGTCTCAGATTTTTTAATTCTTATGCATTAATAAAGTACTATGCTGTAATTTTGGAGAACTATAAGCTATTAATATAAAGAAAAGAAGCATATTCCGAGAAGTTTCCCATAATCATTGTTTTCTTCTGAAATACTCTGAGGAGTTAAAACTTTCCGAAGTGCACCCCAGCAGTAGCTAATTCGTCTTCAATTGTGTAACTTTTTAAGCTTATTTCTATTGCAATGTTTTATTGCCTGGTCAGTACTAAGTTCTCCATCTCTAGCATTTAACCACTCATGTACTGCGCCCTACATTGTGCCACTTCCGGTGTGCGTTAGTGTGACGATCACATCACATCTAACACTATATAATATTCCATAATTGCGCACAGCTAGCACATGACATTGCTTTCTGCATGTGACTATAAAGACATATTTATGGCTATTGACTCTCAGAATCACATGAGTGTTTCTTCTGAATGGTTGTCACCTGAGTGATGTGAGGGATTTCCTATCACCTGTTCTCAGGAGCCTGATGAAGTCATCCATGTACTCAGCGTGTTACTAGACGTTCCTGTGTAGACACATGATGAGCACACAGGACACTGTGAGTCACAGAAGCATGACAGCAATTATAGAAAAAAAGCAACTGACCTAGATTACTAAGCAAATATCACGTGATGGCCTCACCCCTTTTAAAGTTCACCTTGAAGATCCATGAATAATTCTTAGTCTATGGAGTCAATAGATCTAGCTGAGTCCTTTATAGGAATCTGTTTGCTATTGTTTTAATTGTGTGAGAGCATCAATTTGGGAAGAATTCAGATTGTGCTTCGTTTTTGGAGTGCCCAATTTAGTTACATTAGATAAGTCCGACATTTCTTTTTCAACAAGTGTTTGTAATTGATTAAGTACAGGAACTTGTGATTGTATAGGATAGTACGTTGGATTAGGCATTTTAAATGGATCAGTGTGAACTGTCCAAGTAGGCATAATAGAGCGATAGTCAAAATGTACCCAAGGGATCCACTTGATATAAAATCCACAAAACCAATCGAAGACAGTGTTCATTAGGAAGTTTCATATAAAAGTCCTTTATTCCTCCATATAGTAATGACAGCAGCAATGTTTCAACCTTTATGTGTCATCCTCGATCATATCACTGTCATGTACCTGTAAGGTTGATAAATGCTATTTATTCCCTGAAGGACCAATCACTATAATCATTAATAGTAATTATTGTAGTTTCAGGAAGGCCACTGTTCACACTGTGCAATTCACAGGTATTTTCCACATTTAAATTATGTTTTACTGTTAATAAATGTGCAAAGCGGTTGACAGCAAATAGTTTTAAACAAATCAAAATTTCAGGTAGGAACAAAATTTAAACCCTTTGATAAAACCTGTAATTGAACTTCATATAACACAAGAGAAGATAGAACGATAACGTTATTAGCATAGTTAGCGCTGTCCCTGGAATCATCGATTAATGTTGTTTCCTTCTTGTTGGATAATGATTCTGAATGGAAGTATCTTCCTTTCTGCCTTTTAATAATTTTACTGGCGCCATAAGAGTAAGGATTAGTTAGGGAAAACTCCTATAGATAATACACCTTACAAACAAAAAGAAAACTGGAGCCAAAAATCCCACGATGTAAAGAAACATTGTCAAAATTGTTCGATTAAAAAATATATATGTTTTTATTGATACATAAACATTAAAAATCTTCATCAAAGTTCAGAAAATAGTACATACTATGAATTGTACGATAATGACACAAGAAAAAGTGTATGACAATCACAGGCGAAGCATATGTATCTTTCCAAGTGGAAAAATTGGGTAGCATGTAAATGGATATGGTGATCACTTATTGTAAGTATCTCTCCCCAAATGGACTATATAAGACCGTGTCCTGTGGCCACCATAAACCCAGTTTCATGGTATGGGATGTGGACTGGAGTGAAAATGTTGTTACCTCCAATATTAACAATAGCAGATGCTTGTACAGTTATATGAAAAAGTTTGGGCACCCCTATTAATCTTAAGCTTAATGTTTTATAAAAATTGGTGTTTTTGCAACAGCTATTTCAGTTTGATATATGTAATAACTGTTGGACACAGTAATGTTTCTGCCTTGAAATGAGGTTTATTGTACTAACAGAAAATGTGCAATCTGCATTCAAACAAAATTTGACAGGTGCATAAGTATGGGCACCTCACCAGAAAAGTGACATTAATATTTAGTAGATCCTCCTTTTGCAAAAATAACAGCCTCTAGTCGCTTCCTGTAGCTTTTAATGAGTTCCTGGATCCTGGATGAAGGTATTTTTGACCATTCCTCTTTACAAAACAATTCCAGTTCAGTTAAGTTTGATGGTCGCCGAGCATGGACAGCCCTCTTCAAATGATCCCACAGATGTTCAATGATATTCAGGTCTGGGGACTGGGATGGCCATTCCAGAACATTGTAATTGTTCCTCTGCATGAATGCCTGAGTAGATTTGGAGCGGTGTTTTGGATCATTGTCTTGCTGAAAGATCCATCCCCTGCGTAACTTCAACTTTATCACTGATTCTTGAACATTATTGTCAAGAATCTGCTGATACTGAGTGGAATCCATGCGTCTCTCAACTTTAACAAGATTCCCGGTGCCGGCATTGGCCACACAGCCCCAAAGCATGATGGAACCTCCACCAAATTTTACTGTGGGTAGCAATTGTTTTTCTTGGAATGCTGTGTTTTTTGCCGCCATGCAAAGGCCAAACGTACCATGAGATCCAGACATGCTTACCCATAATGGTAAATTCCTCCTGTGTGTCAGACTGCCCCGATGCGCATTTCGCATACCTTGCTTCCTCAAGGGACCTCAATGTTAACTGTGTCAATCTACGTATATATACCCCCTCATGTTGTTTAAAATCCAGGTGTGGCTAATGATGGACAGTGCCACAACCAATGGGCGCTTTATGGGCGGAGTAACAAGTAATGAACCAGCCTCCTAGTGTAGGTAATGATGAGCAGAGCCGTGTCTAGTCGGCGAATGTGGGCGGGATAGAGAGCGATATACCCGTCACTTCCGGCAGATCTGACCGCCGTACGTTCCAGGAAGAAATGCTTCCTGTGACGTCATGTGGAACGCACGGCTCCATATAGATGCCCGAAGCGGCGGAGATCGCAAACAGAACCGCCCACACATGCGCACACCACGGGTCTGCTAGTAAGTACAGATGACATAACACCCTCAATACAATAAAATAAACATATATTACCATCTTCCGGGGGGTGAATATAATGTTAACAAGCTCATTACAGTTAACAGAGAGGAAATTTGTTAATCAATGATGAGCAAACATGTCTAAACAAATACAAAATCCGCTATGTATAAATACATGCAATCAAGATGTTAACACTATCCATGGATAACGATCCTGAATATTCACCACGAAAAAACAAAGAAGGGGTTTTAGTCCTTTCTTAAGCTGTCATCTATAGACGCTGGCCATGTATAATGTTCAAAAATGGAAAGGAAGCGCCCATCTCAACTCAATGATACGCAGTGTCCACAAGGGTGAAAACAGAGTACTAAAAAGAAAATCAAAAAATAGAGAGACATACACTGTTAAATACAAATCAAATTAAAAATAGAATTAAAATCCAGAGAATATTATGCTTGTGCACAATGGAATTATTCAAAAGAAGAGTATTTTGTGATAACAGGTATGCCCGCAGACTGTATATAGGTCTTTATAAAAATGGAGAAAAACTTAATTTTTCATTCAGACCATTGGGAGTCATTGTCCCCAATTTCACTATCCATTTACATTCCAGATGTGCCAAGGCTCGTTTGTGATCACCCCCCCGGGCCCCCATATGTAGGCGGTCAATGCCTCTAATCTTAAGGCGCTCAGGATCTGAGCCATGGCATAGTCTGAAGTGACGGGGGATGGTTTTTAGAGATGAGACATCCGTCGTTTTTGCTGCCGCACGTATATCTCTAACGTGTTCCCTCGTGCGTATACGTAGCTCGCGTGATGTCAACCCTATGTATACCATTCCACAGGGGCATGTGGCATAATATACTACGTGGTCCGTACTACACAAAATGTATCTGAGGATTTTATACTCCCGTTTCCCATCGGCCGACCGAAAAGAGGTCGCCCTAATTATATTACGGCAGCCCAAACAAGAGCCGCAGGGAAAACACCCCTGTTTTTGCCTCCCCACATCAAAGGGCAAAATTGCAGTTTGTGAAACATAGTGACTCCGTACGATTAAGTCCCTAATGTTTCTGCTCCTTCTTGCTGTCACCAGAGGCCGATCGGGCAAATTTTTACCAATAGTTGGTTCAGTTTTCAAAATTGACCAATGTCTCTCGAGAATGTGGCGCATACCATCCCACTGGTTATTGAATGTTGAGATGAATCTGACCACCGGGCTCGATGTAACTTTCATATTTTACTTATTAGTATCTGAACCCATCAACAGTTGTGTACGATTACTGTTCCTAGCCCGGTTATAGCCTCTTTTTATACACCTCTTGCTGTAACCTCTTGCAACAAATCTAGCCTGTAAATCCTCAGCTTGGTGTTCAAACATCTCATCAGTGGAGCATTCTCAGAAACTGGCCCGTAGGGATGGCCCGTAAGGTAGAGGGAGTGTGAGCAGAGGTGGCGTGAAGTAAGGAATTTACTGACGTCTCTTTACGAAACACGTCAGTGACAATCTTATCGTCTGTATGCACCTTGACTTGTACATCCAGAAAATCAATCTGTCGCATATCAAATTTGTATGTCAACCTAATATTGAATTGGTTGTCATTCAGACATGCCATAAATGACTGAAGGTCCTCACAGCTACCCTGCCATATTATGAACAAATCATCTATATAACGATACCAGCACTGCGCCTGGGACGCGGAGTGCGCCACCCCCGAAAACCTCCCTCTCCCAAAATCCGAGAAAGACATTTGCGTAGGATGGCGCACACGCCGCGCCCATCGCAGTGCCCCTCGTTTGAATGAAAAACCTGTCCTTAAAAATAAAATAATTATGAGTCAAAATAAATGGCAATAATTCCAAGATCAAGGCGCATAAGGATGCATCCAGACTGCTCATGGTGAGATAGAACTCCACTGCCTCCAAGCCCTGCTGGTATCGAATACACGTGTAGAGCGACTCCACGTCCGCAGTCACAAGTATCATATCCCTTTCCATTGTTAAACCATCCAACCATCTCAGGACGTCAGTAGTGTCTCTGACATAGGAGGGAAACGCCTCCACCAATGGGTGAAGATAATACTCAATGAATTTGCAAATAGGATCACATAGCCCTCCTATGCCAGAGACAATAGGACGGCCTGGTGGAATCGTTGGGTTTTTATGGACCTTTGGCAAAAGGTAGAATGTCGGAATGACAGGATATTCAACCATTAGTCCATCAAAAACTCTTTTTGTGATAATGCCCTGTGATAGGGCATCATCCAAAATGAGAAAAATGTCCCTGGAGAAACTAGATTGAGGATTAGAGGCCAAGGGTCTGTAGGCCCCTTTATCCCGCAACTGTCTAAAGGCTTCCCGTTCATACATTTCTATCGGCCAGATCACCACGTTACCCCCCTTATTCGCGGGCTTGAACACGACATCTCCCAGGGATCTCAAATCATTCAGTGCCTTTCTTTGGCCCCTGGTGAGATTATCCACACCCCGCCTCAAAGATAATTTCTTAAGGTCCTCCGTTACAACCTTACAAAATATTTCAACCTGTGGACACAAAGATAAGGGGGGAAAAGCGGTAGAAGATAGAAGAGGGGAATGTACCTGTTTGAGCAGGGGAGCCCTCCCTTTCTAATTCCTCCAAAATACGAATTGCCTCCTGTTCGGCCTTGTCAGTGCAATCCATAGTAGAGTTCAACCTCGAATGCAATTTTTGTAAAATCAATTTTCTTGAAAAAAGATGCAGGTCTTTCACTGCAGTGAAAAAATCAAAATTATTATCGGGCACAAAAGTAAGGCCCAATTGTAAGACATCTCAAATTGGAATTTTACTATTGTTTTGAAGCCATAAAAAGTAACACAAGTATTAATATTGTATGGGGACCACAGGAGAAGACATTTCACGTCACCGCTCACCTGTCCAGCTGGCCACGCAGTAGGGCTGTGGAGTCGGTATACCAACCTCCAACTCCGACTCCTCAATTTCCCTGACACCGACTCCAACTCCCTCCTACACGGCTCATGTTTAAGTGATAAATTTACTGTAGCACAGATTCATCTCCGCTAAAAGTCTAGACCCTTAGATCAGGAATAGGTTACCATAGGATACTGTACCACATAACAGCCTTATACTGAAGCTACAGAAGCAAGGACTTGGGGGAACTATATGCAGATGGGTAAGGAATTGGCTAAATGATAAGAAACAAAGAGTCGTCATAAATGGTACATTCTCTAAATGGGATATAGTCAGCAGTGGGGGCCACAGGGATCTGTGCTAGGACCGATTCTTTTTAACCTCTTTATTAATGACCTTGGGGATGGGATTGAGAGTAAAGTGTCAGTCTTTGCTGACAACACCAAACTATGTAGGATATTAAAATCTGATCTTGACATTACAATATTGCAGAACGATCTGGATGAGATGACTGAATGGGCAAACACTTTGCAGATGAGGTTTAATGTAGATAAATGTAGAGTAATGCACCTAGGAAGGAGTAATCCTATTGCTGTATATACATTAAATGGGAGTATACTCAGGACTACAGAGCAGGAGAAGGACTTGGGTATTCTGGTTACAAGTAAGCTGAGCAGCAGTACTCAATGTCAAGCAGCAGCCGCAAAAGCAAACAAGATTTTAGGATGTATAAAGATAAATAAAATCCCTGTACTGTTACACCTTTATAAATCACTGGTGAGGCCACATCTGGAATATGGGATCAAGTTTTGGGCTCCACATTTTAAAAAGGATATTCAGAAGTTAGTCAGTTCAAAGGCGGCAACTAGATTATTACAAGAGATGGAGGCCTCTCATATGATGAGAGGTTGAAAAAGTTGAATCTGTTTAGCTTAGAAAAACGACGCGGGTGTGGGGTCAGTACAAAGGACGAGCACATGACTTATTCCTTCCAAAAACCATGCTAAGGACCAGGGGGCACTTATTACAGGTGGAAGATAGGTGATTCCGGCACTATACAGGAAAGGGTTCTTTACAGTCAGATCAGTCGGACTGTGGAACGCCGACCACAAGAAGTAGTAATGGACGCCACTATAACAGCTTTCAAAAAAGGGCTGGACGATTTCCTCTATACACATAACATTGCATAATTAGACAAAATATTACACCTATAGCAGTACATTTAATACGATAATAAGAATTACATAACTAGTATCATAATTAGGTTTGATCCAGGGTTCTAGGACTGATCGCCTTTTCTCGGGGTCAAGAAGGAATTTTTCCCCGTGATGCAAATTGGCAGAATGTGTCCTGGGGTTTTTGCCTTCTTCCGGATCAACAGATTTAGGCATAAGGGTTTTAGTAATACCATTATTAGAATCACAAGAGTAATACAAAATATAAAACTAATTAAAAAATTATAAACGTGTTCATTTTTAATTGTAATAGTGCAGCAATAATAAAAATGGTAATAATACATTTGCGAGTCCTAGTCCCAGTAAGTTAGTCTGTTAGTGTAAGGAGTACAATTGGGAGAAAAAGGTTGAACTGGATGGACCTAGGTCTTTATTCAACCTACGTTATGTTACTATGTTAACCCTGAAGTGGTTAAAGGAAGTAGCAAAATACTGAACATGCGCATGGCAATGTCATATATATATTGCTGTGCATTAGGTGAGCGTACTCGGAATAGCATTATTTTGTGTTGGCTTCCTTCCAGTGTGCTCATATGTGATATTTTTTGTTGAGTTTTTTGGAACTAAGTCTATGTTCACATGTTACGTTTTTGCTGTGCTTTTTTCCGGCAGGCAAAACCTGCTCTCTTGACAGTAAAGAATCTGCTTACAAAAAGCAGGCTTTGCTGCGTTTTTCAGGATCCCAAATGTTTATGGGACCAATGGCCCAAATTTTACTTTGTACACATCACTAATTTAGTTAAACGGTACTAATCCTATCTGCCATGAACACCAAGACATTATGGTTTGAACCTTGGAAAATCGCAAAAATAAATGGTTTTCACATACCACTGTACCTGTTTTTTTTTCACTAAAAACGAAGCAAAACCTGATACAAGTACTTGTCCATCGCTTTCTATGGGTGAACAAATGCTGCAACAATGCTGAAAAAAACGCTGAAAGAAGTGACATGCTGCAGTTTGCAAAAACGCAGCAGTTTTCCAAATCAGTCAGGAACAAAAAAAAACAATGTGTGTGCCTGAGATTTCTAAAATCTCATAGGCTATGTTCACACATTGTGTTTTTGCTGCAGTTTTTTTCTGCAAGCAAAATCTGCTCTCTTGGCAGTAAAGAAGTTGCTTACAAAAAGCAGGTTTTGCTGCGTTTTTCAGAATCCCAAAGTTCAGCTTTGCTTCCATCACAAAAATATGAACACAGGTCACCAATGCAAGACATATGTTAAACCATAAAACCGTTTTTGGAAAAAGGGCAATTTGATCAAATTATTTTGTGGAAAAAGATTTTTATGTCTGAAAAAATAGTGACTATTCTGAACAAAAAAGTTCTTGAGTTCATGATAAAATACAGAATTACAAATGTAACCTAAGACATTGGCAGAGAATTGAGCTTGTAGGACACTGTTTACTTTCATACTTTGGTCAGCAACAGGCATTGTTCAATTTCACACCTTGGTCAGCCAATCTTTGTACACATCAGTAATTTAATTAAACTGCACTAATTTAATTAAACTGTACTAATCCTAAACTACCATTTTCAACTGCCATAAACACCAAAACATTCTGGCTTAAACTTGGAAAAAACACAAAAATAAATGGGTTTCACTAAAAAAGCAGCAAAACCTGATACCTGCATTTTTTCACTTACCTATTGCTTTCTATGGGTGAAAAAACGATGCAAAACGCTTAAACGCTGAAAGAATTTACATGCTGCAATTTGCAAAAACGCAGCAGTTTTTCCCGGAAAAAAAAACAATGTGTGTGCATGAGATTTCTGAAACCTCATAGACTTTTCTGGTACTGTAAAAAGCAGTTTAACCCCTTCATGACTTGGCCATTTTCCATTTTTGTGTTTTTGTTTTTTGGTCCCCTTCTTCCTAGAGCCATAACTTTTTTATTTTTCTGTAAATATGGCCATGTGAGGGCTTATTTTTTGCGGGACGAGTTGTACTTTTGAACGACACCATTGGTTT
Source organism: Phyllobates terribilis (assembly GCF_046119375.1). Classification (NCBI taxonomy): domain Eukaryota; kingdom Metazoa; phylum Chordata; class Amphibia; order Anura; family Dendrobatidae; genus Phyllobates; species Phyllobates terribilis. Next base: position 117,996,786 of record NW_027362762.1, on the reverse strand, counting down.
TACCACATCTTGTACTGGAAAACGAGAAAAAAAATCCAAGTGCGGTGGAATTGAAAAAAAAGTGCAATTCCACAGTTGTTTTTATTTTTATTTTTTTACCATGTTCACCAAATGCTAAAACTGACCTGCCATTATGATTCTCCAGGTCATCATGAGTTTGTAGATACCAAACATGTATAGGTTCTTTTTTATTGAAGTGGAAAAAAAAATCCAAAGTTTGTTAAAAAAAAAAGGCACCATTTTCCGAGACACGTAGCGTCTCCATTTTTCGGGATCTAGGGTCGGGTGAGGGCTTATTTTTTGCGCGCCGAGCTGACGTTTCTATTTATACCATTTTGGGGTAGATACAATATTTTGATCACCCGTTATTGCATTTTATTGCAATGTAGCGGCAACCAAAAAACGTAATTCTGGCATTTTTAATTTTTTTCTCAATACGCCGTTTACCGATCGGATTATTTCTTTTTTTATATTGATAGATCGGGAGATTCTGAACGATACAAATATGTGTACATTTGATTTTCTTGTATTGTTTTATTTTGAAAGGGGCAAAAGGGGGGTGATTTAAACTTTCATATATATTTTTTTTTTTTAAATATTTTTAAAAACTTTTTTTTACTTTTTGCATGCTTCAATAGTCTCCATGGGAAACTAGAAGCTGCGATCATCAGATTGCCTGTGTGTAGCTTAAATACTCACTTGCCATGAGCACCAACCAATATATATACACATACACACAGAGTGGGGGAAAATAAGTATTTGATACTCTGCCGATTTTGCAAGTTCTCCCACCTACAAAGACTGGACAGGTCTGTAATTTTTATTGTACGTACACTTCAACTGTGAGAGACAGAATCTAAGACTAAAAAAACTGAAAATCACATGGTATGATTTTTAAATAATTAAATTGCATTTTAATGCATGAAATAAGTGTATGATCACCTACCAACCAGAAAGAATTCTGGCTCTCACAGACCTGTTAGCTTTTCTTTAAGAAGCCCTCCTACTCTGCACTCATTACCTGCATTAATTGCACCTGTTTGAACTCATTACCTACAGTATATAAAAGACACCTGTCCACACACTCAATCACCCTCCAACCTCTCCACCATGGCCAAGACCAAAGAGCTATCTAAGGACACCAGGGACAAAATTGTACACCTGCACAAGACTGGGATGGGCTACAGGACAATAGGCAAGCAGCTTGGTGAGAAGGCAACAACTATTGGCACAATTATTAGAAAATGGAAGAAACACAAGATAACTGTCAATCCTCCTCTGTCTGGAGCTTCATGCAAAATCTTGCCTCGTGGGGTAAGGATGATTCTGAGAAAGGTCAGGTATCAACTACACTCGCCGTATTTGGAGGAAAAAGAACACCATGCCAACCATGAAGCATGGTGGGGGAAACATCATACCTTGGAGGTGCTTTTCTGCAAAGGGGACAGGACGACTGCACCATATTGAAGGGAGGATGGATGTGGTCATATATCGCAAGATTTTGGCCAACAACCTCCTCCCCTCAGTAAGAGCATAAAAGATGTCATGCTGGAAGACCCAGCCACAAACCAATGATCTGAAACACACATCCAGGGTAACTAAGGACTGGCTCCATATGAAGCCTTTCAAGGTCCTGGAGTTGCCTAGCCAGTCTTTTCATGTTGAAACTAATAGAACATTTTTGGAGGGAACTGAAATTCAATGTTTCCCAGAGACAGCCTTGAAACCTAGAAGATCTGTATGGAGGAGTGGGCCAAAATCTCTACTGCAGAGTGTGCAAACTTGGTCAAGAACTACAGGAAACGTCTGACCTCTGTAATTGCAAACAAAGGTTTCTGTACCAAATATTAAGTTCTGTTTTTCTATTGCATCAAATACTTATTTCATACATTAAAAATGCTAATGAATTATGTAAAAATCATACAATGGGATTTTCTGGATTTTTTTTATTAAGATTCTGTCTCTCACAGGTGAAGTGTACCTACGACAAAAATTACAGACCTTTCTATTCTTTTTAGGGAAATGCTCAAGTTTTTAATGGAGCAAACATCAAAAGTCATACATGAATTATTTTACACTGTTACATAAAAAAATATATTTATGTAGGGCAAAATTTTTTTATTTTTTTCCTGATTAATAAAACTTGTATTTTTATTATTGCTTATTGTAATATAAAAAAATTACACTCAGCGCTGATTGTTCAGTTTGACTGAATTTGACTTTTGCTGTAGGTTTACCAGTCCACCGACATTTTTGAAGAGTGGGCAGAGCTTCACGGGGAGAGGCATAAAAGAGTGCAATCGACAGAGTCGTCATAATTTACAACACAGAAGTCACAAATTATTACAGAAACGTTCGGGGTCACTGGAGAACATTTCTGTTGTAATGTAAAATGTAACTGTTACGACCCTCCCCGCATATTTCCACCAGCTTAGATTGGTGCTGTTTTTTTTGAGGACCTCATTTTAGCAACTACCCTCTAGATGGCTCACTAGTGAGGTTATTAGAATGGAGTTGATGTTTGAGGATCTCACCGTAGCCTTCATTCTAGACCAGGGGTGGGGAACCTTAGGGCCCTAGGCCGTTTACAGCCATTGATGACCTTTTATTTGGCTCCTTGGCAGATTCCCTGGGACCACAGTGCATGGGCCAGCACCTGTATTTTGATGGCCACCGGCCCATTAATTTCTTCTTGCACGCAGTGTTCACTACTGAATGCTGAGGAGCGTGTAATGAAACATTACATCCAGACACCAGTGCAGGGCCAGGACGGACTTTGTGGGAGGAGTTAGCGCACAATTTGTACGTCCCCCGAAGGATGGTATAAATATCCAAATGGCCCTTGTCAGAAAAAAGATTCCCCACCCCTGATCTAGACTGTTCAGTACTGAATGGTGTTGCTGGAGCGAGGGCCTCAAAAAATCAACTCCAATCATTACAGAAATGGCTGAAATGCAGTTACTGCAGTGAGGGGTTATAACGAGGCCCGGGAAAAATGAGATTACAGGTGGTTTGTTTTCTTGAATAGTATTTACTTTATCTATATATTATTAAAATATATTCTGGACTTAGCAGGTGATATACAGTACAGACCAAAAGTTTGGACACACCTTCTCATTTAAAGATTTTTCTGTATTTTCTTGACTATGAAAATTGTTCATTCACACTGAAGGCATCAAAACTATGAATTAACACATGTGGAATTATATACTTAACAGAAAAGTGTGAAACAACTGAAAATATGTCTTATATTCTAGGTTCATCAAAGTAGCCACCTTTTGCTTTGATGACTGCTTTGCACACTCTTGGCATTCTCTTGATGAGCTTCAAGACCATTCATTTATTGATTTAGACTCACTTACTTATATACATTTAGCGAAAATGGCCAGCAAATCCTAACTAATGTGAACAGGAGCCAATGAAAAAAATTCAAACTATAGAAAAAGGTCAAAGTTGTCTCCTAAATTGCTAAGAGTGATTGCTCTAAGACATTGAAACTGCATTACAGTAATGGAAACATAAGAAAGCGCTACAAAATGTACACATGAAATATTTCAAAAAATTTTCTGTAATAATATGAAAAATTACAGTAAAGGAAGGTACTTAGACCCATAGACTGTCAGCGTCATTCATTGTTGGGTCCCTGTCCTGTTTTGTCACAATTTATGTGTCAGGAGCGGACCAGCTACTTAAAATCACCTGAGGCTGATGGGAGAGGGAGTGCACATGACAACAAGAGAATTAGAAACAGCGAAAATGGCCAGCACATCCTAACTAATGAGAACAGGAACCAACTGATATATTTGCCTTGAGGCTGGCTTTTGGGCACACATATATTGGCTAATCTATGCACTAAGTACCTTCCTTTACTGTAATTTTTCATATTAATATTACCCTTTTTGTGCCTTCTATTATGTTGGCCACTTTAGTGCCACTAACAGATGTAAAAACCAAAGACAGAAATATAATACACAAATACCCTGCAATAAATAAATAAACAGCAATAATGCATGAAAATAATATAGGGCACTTAGCTAACATAATTTTGATTATAAAAGTCATCCCACTTCATCACGGTGACCCCATCTGGGACAGTCCTAACTCTAATATTTAAAATCTTACCGTTTGTCAAGTGACATGCATGTGGATAAGGGCTGAGAGACTGAGCCCAGCTAGTAGACACACAGACATGGAGACTAAGAGGAATAGACTTTCCAGCTCAAGGAAAAGGCAGGCCACACCTTTATATTCACTTGTGCACACTTAACTGAAAATATCTGACGAGGAGGGATGGCTTTTACATTATTTTGATCAAAATTATGTTAACTAAGTACCCTACATTATTTTCATGTACTATTGCCGTTTATTTATTTATTGCAGGCGCCGTGCGGCCTCCCACTGTGTATCGATGTCTACATGCGGCCTCATGGTGTGTATCGTTGGTGCAGTGCGGCCTCCTGCTGTGTATAGATGGCTACGTGCGGCCTCATGCTGTGTATAGATGGTGCAGTGCGACCTCCTGCTGTGTACAGATGGCGCCGTGCGGCCTCCTGCTGTATAAAGATGGCTACGTGTGGCCTCCAGCTGTGTATAGATGGCTACGTGTTGTCTCCCGCTGTGTATAGATGGCTACGTGCGGCCTCCTGCTGTGTATAGATGGAGCCGACAGCCTCCTGCTGTGTATAGATGGCTACGTGCGGCCTCCTGCTGTGTATAGATGGCTACGTGCGGCCCCCTGCTGTGTATAGATGGCTATGTACGGCCTCCTGCTGTGTATAGATGGCACCGTGCGCCCTCCTGCTGTGTATAGATGACTACATGCTGCCTCCTGCTGTGTATAGATGGCTACGTGCGGCTTCCTGCTGTGTATAGATGGAGCCGTGCGGCCTCCCGCTGTGTATAGATGGCTACGTGCGGCCTCCCGCTGTGTATAGATGGCTATGTGCGGCCTCCCGCTGTATCTGGGGGGCGCCGTGCGGCCTCCCGCTGTATATAGATGGCTACCTGCGGCCTCTTGCTGTGTATAGATGGGTACGTGCGGCCCCCTGCTGTGTATAGATGGCTACGTGCGGTCTCCGGCTGTGTATAGATGGCTACGTGCGGCCTCCTGCTGTGTATAGATGGCTACGTGCGGCCTCCTGCTATGTATGGATGGCTACGTGCGGCCTCCTGCTGTGTATAGATGGCTACGTGCGGCCTCCTGCTGTGTATGGATGGCTACGTGCGGCCTCCTGCTGTGTATGGATGGCTACGTGCGGCCTCCTGCTGTGTATAGATGGCTACGTGCGGCCTCCTGCTGTGGATAGATGGCTACATGCGGCCTCATGCTGTGTATAGATGGCTACATGCGGCCTCCTGCTGTGTATAGATGGAGCCGTGCAGCCTCCTGCTGTGTATAGATGGCTACGTGCGGCCTCCTGCTGTGTATAGATGGCTACGTGCGGCCTCCTGCTGTGTATAGATGGCTACGTGCGGCCTCCTGCTGTGGATAAATGGCTACGTGCGGCCTCATGCTGTGTATAGATGGCTACGTGCGGCCTCCTGCTGTGTATAGATGGCTACGTGCGTCCACCTGCTGTGGATAGATGGCTACGTGCGGCTTCATGCTGTGTATAGATGGCTATGTGCGGTCTCTTGCTGTGTATAGATAGCTACGTGTGGCACCCTGCTGTGTATAGATGGCTACGTGCGGCCTCCCGCTGTGTATAGTTGGCTACGTGTGGAATCCTGCTGTGTATAGATGGCTACGTGGGGCCTCCCACTGTGTATAGATGGCTACGTGCGGAATCCTGCTGTGTATAGATGGCTGCGTGCGGCCTCCTGCTATGTATGGATGGCTACGTGCGGCCTCCTGCTGTGTATAGATGGCTACGTGCGGCCTCCTGCTGTGTATGGATGGCTACGTGCGGCCTCCTGCTGTGTATGGATGGCTACGTGCGGCCTCCTGCTGTGTATAGATGGCTACGTGCGGCCTCCTGCTGTGGATAGATGGCTACATGCGGCCTCATGCTGTGTATAGATGGCTACATGCGGCCTCCTGCTGTGTATAGATGGAGCCGTGCAGCCTCCTGCTGTGTATAGATGGCTACGTGCGGCCTCCTGCTGTGTATAGATGGCTACGTGCGGCCTCCTGCTGTGTATAGATGGCTACGTGCGGCCTCCTGCTGTGGATAAATGGCTACGTGCGGCCTCATGCTGTGTATAGATGGCTACGTGCGGCCTCCTGCTGTGTATAGATGGCTACGTGCGTCCACCTGCTGTGGATAGATGGCTACGTGCGGCCTCATGCTGTGTATAGATGGCTATGTGCGGTCTCTTGCTGTGTATAGATAGCTACGTGTGGCACCCTGCTGTGTATAGATGGCTACGTGCGGCCTCCCGCTGTGTATAGTTGGCTACGTGTGGAATCCTGCTGTGTATAGATGGCTACGTGGGGCCTCCCACTGTGTATAGATGGCTACGTGCGGAATCCTGCTGTGTATAGATGGCTGCGTGCGGCCCCCTGCTGTGTACAGATGGCTACGTGGGGCCTCCCGCTGTGTATAGATGGCTACGTGCGGCCTCCCGCTGTGTATAGATGGCTACGTGAAACCTCCCGCTGTGTATAGATGGTTACGTGCGGCCTCCTGCTGTGTATAGATGGTGCCATGCGGCCTCCTGCTGTGTATAGATGGCTGCATGCGGCCTCCTGCTGTGTATAGGTGGATTATGTGGCAGCTCATGTTGTATGTAGGGTCTCATACTGTATATAGGGGGATGTCAGCATATTCAATTGTGCTCATTATTAAGTCATACATTTAATGTAAAAAAAATTATTATAATTAATATATTAATATTGTGCCAAATTAATTTCATGTGAACCATCACATAATCTATCACAGGGGATCATGAGACATGTCACATGATACATCAGGTGTGTGTGGGGGGGGGGTACCCGCACCTTCTAAACTGCCCGGGGCCCTGGCTACTCTTAATCCACCCCTGAGTGTAGTGTTAGTGTAGGGAGTACAATTGGGGGAGAAAGGTTGAACTTGATGGACCTAGGTCTTTATTCAGCCTACGTTACTATGCTACATGCTGCATGTACCACAATTTATATTCCAGTTCATTTCTTTAGGTTTTAACAGATGTATTATGTATCTTTGTAGCCCGGTCATCATTATTTTCTTGCACAGCTGTTCCATATCACTATAACTACTTGAACAGATCCTACATACATACATGGATGGATTTTGTTTGACCTTATCTTTATAACTTATTTTGCTGTTTGACAAATGCTACATTCTACAGCTTCCTGCTGGATTTATCCTATTGACTATTACACATTTGCCCTTCTCTTTTATATACAATGATTCATCATTTCATATATATTTTTTGGACACGATATCTCATCAATATGAGCATTTCCTCTAGAATTATTCTTATACAAAATGTCTTATTAATTGTGGGTGTTTTCATTTGGTTCAGTTTATAGCCTGCGGTTGCTCATTTTTTTTTACAAACAGCTCCACCTTGAGGACTCTGACAGTACCTTTTTGTATAGATATAATCTTTTACAATTTTTCCTTTTGGTCCTTTCTGACCTGGTATTACATTTCTTCAACACATTTATCCCATTTATGCTCTTTGAACAAACATCTATCCAGTTCCATCCATCTATGTCCAAGTTCATTACTTGTGTACGGTGTTGATTTTAGTATGTATTCTATTCAGCAAGTTTGAATCTAGAACTGTCTCATTTCCCTCTGTTTTTTGGAATGTCCTGTGTGGTTTGGAGTGTTATATACTATCACGCACCCTTGTACTTACAGGTGCATCTCACTAAACTAGAATATCATCAAAAAGTTAATTTATTTCAGTTCTTCAATACAAAGTGAAACTCATATTATATAGAGTCATTATAAACAGAGTGATCTATTTCAAGTGTTTATTTCTGTTAATGTTGATGATTATGGCTTACAGCCAATGAAAACACAAAAGTCATTAGCTCAGTAAATTTAAATAATTAACAAAAAACATCTGCAAAGGCTTCCTAAGCATTTAAAAAGGTCCCTTAGTCTGTTTCAGTAGGTTCCACAATCATGGGGAAGACTGCTGACTTGACAGATGTCCAGAAGGCAGTCATTGACACACTCCACAAGGTCCCAGGGTCTGGAGGAAGAGTGGAGAGGCCACAATCCAAGCTGCTGGAGGTCTAGTGTGAAGTTTCCACAATCAGTGATGGTTTGGGGAGCCATGTCATCTGCTGGTGTAGGTCCACTATGTTTTTTTGTTTTTTTTCAAACATCATTTTTATTTGAATTTTCAGAAAAGAAAAACCATATAAAGACATATTGAACAATGCCAAAATGAACAATAATCAGGAGCCTGTACACAGATCAGGCACAGTATATAGTCCATAAATTGTGATTAGCTGGCACAACAAATAAACAAAGATTAAGTATTAACAACAAACAGTCATCATTGTCAACAAAAGGAATTAAGTAAATATAAGTTTTATTTAAAGGGGAAGGGTCAAGAAGAAATGTAGTTCAGAGGATAGTTCACTATATCTTCTCATAACTTTTTTTTTGTGAGAAAACGTATAAGGCAAAATTTTCCCTCTAAGTACCGCTTTGGTCGATTCCCATAGTAATGTGGGATCATCTTGATGTGCCGAGTTGTCAGACAAGAATTCCTGCCACCATAATTTGAGAGAGGAAATAAATGAATCGTCTTTGCAAAAATAATCTGGAAATCTCCATAAGAAATCAGAGCCCCGAGGGAATTTCTTTGATAGTTCCAAATTTACTGGAGCATGGTCTGAAATAACAATATTATCAATGTGTACAGTTTTCAATTTAGCCAGCAGAGAAGGAGAGACAAGAATATAGTTGAAATGCATAAATTCTCTATTGCTAGGGTTCAGGAACCTCCACAAGTCGATTAATTGGCAGGTAGACATAAGAGGTGCTAACGCTTTATCATGCGAGGTTATTGATTGAGGAGTACCAGCAGTGTTTTTCCTATCCTCGTGTACTGAAACCACCGAATTAAAATCTCCACCTACTATTTTGTTAGGGTTGGAGTCGAGCAAAAGTCTAGTCTCCAATTGTTTGAAAAAAGGATTTGTTTCCTATATTAGGGGTGTTATGCACACGCCCGGACAGACTGGTGATTTAGTGATTCCACTGTGCCATGAACCAGAGAGTGCCTGGAGGGGCGTAACTAAGTATTCACCCGATCCGACCAAGGTCGCACGACGGCTAACGACGCCGTGCACCAGGGAGGAACCGAGCAGAGGGACCAGGTGCTACTCCAGGTCAGACCCCGGACACGGTGTAGCATCGGCGTCTCTGCCCCGTTCTAGGCAGAGACGCCGTCCCTCTCACCTCCCCGCTCCTGGCGCGGCGTCCTCCAGCGCTGCTCTCCCCGCTGCTTCCGGCACGCGCTCCTTCCCCGGCAGTGTACTTAGGGCGCGCGCGCTCCCCCTCTCTTAAAGGGACCGCGCGCGCCGTCCTAAGGAGTCCCCGGCCAATTGCCGGAGGACCTCCCATATAAAAGGCACCTCCTCCAAAATGGAGGTGCCCGAGCAATGTTGTAGCACTGTTCACTACTCTGCTTCAGCCCTCAGGTCCCGTTGCCAGTTACCTGCCAGATACCTGCCAGATTCCTGCCAGTCTGCTGTCTAATTCCTGCCTGATATCCTGCTACCTGCCTGCTAGCCTGAGGTCCGACGGTCTGCCTTACTACTCCTGTCAGTCTGTCTAAGGACCAGCTTGCCCGCTCACCTGGGAGCGCACATCAACTACCTGCCTGCTTGCCTGAGGTCCGACGGTCTGCCTTCCAACTCTTGTCAGTCTGTCTATGGACCAGCTTGCCCGCTCACCTGGGAGCGCACATCTGCTACCTGCCTGCTAGCCTACCTGGAGGCTCTGCCGTCACGTGTTGTGACCACCTGCCTGTCCAGTGACTCCTGCCCGCTCACCTGGGAGCGCTCATCTGCTGCCTGTCTGCTAGCCTACCTGGAGGCTCTGCCGTCACGTGCTGTGATCACCCGCCTGTCCAGAGACTTCTGCCCGCTCACCTGGGAGCGCTCATCTGCCGCCTGTCTGTTGGTCTTCCTGGAGGCTCCGCCGTCACATGCTGTGACCACCCGTTTATCCAGAGACTCTCGCCTGCTCACCTGGGAGCTCACGTCTACCATCAGCCGCCACAGGTCGTACCAACCCTTTACCCAGAGACTGCCCTGGTCACTTGCCGTGACCATCTGCCCGTTCACCCAGAGACTGCCCCGGTCACTTGCCGTGACCATCTGCCCGTTCACCCAGAGACTGCCCCGGTCACTTGCCGTGACCATCTGCCCGTTCATCCAGAGACTGCCCCGGTCACTTGCCGTGACCTCCTGCCCGTTCTTCTAGAGACTGTCCCGGTCACCTGCTGTGACTGCCTGCCTGGTCGCCACCCGCTCCCTTACAAGGACCGCCCCCTTGTATAGTAGCTCAGAGGTTCCGCCTCCCAGACCCGTTACAGTTTGCTCGGGCCATGGAACCCGGTGGCCCCCAAGCTCCCTCGCTCTCGGACCTGTGTCATGAACTGTCCCGTCAGAGGTCCCCACAGGAGTCCATCCTGGGTCACCTGCGGAATGTCAATTCTCGCCTGGACACTCTGACTGCTCTGCCTGCAACCACCGCCAGTGCCATGACTCGCAATCCGGCAGCTCCACTGCCCACTAATAACATGGTATCCTACCCCGGACCCCGGCTTTCTGCACCTCCTCGTTTCGGAGGCGACTCCGCCCAGGCTCGGGGCTTCATAAATCAGTGCACCCTGCACTTTGAACTCTCACCAGTTTAACTCCGACAGGGCCAAAATTGCCTTCATCATGTCTCATCTCACCGGAGAGGCCCTGGCCTGGCTAAATCCTCTATGGGAGAGAGGAGACCCCCTGGTGTCCGACTTGCCTGCCTTTCTCACGGCTTTCCGGAAAGTCTTCGACGAACCCGGACGGAAGACCTCATCCGCATCATCTCTGCTACGCCTCCGACAGGGAAGTCTCACCGTGGGCCAATATGCCATACGGTTCCGTACCCTTGCCTCGGAGCTGGCCTGGGATAATGACGCTCTGGTTTCCGTCTTCTGGGAGGGTCTGTCCGGCCATATAAAAGATGAACTTGCCGGTCGGGATATTCCTACCACTCTCGATGACCTAATAACTCTTGCCACCCGGATTGACCTGCGGTTCCAGGAGCGTGCCAAAGAGGTCACCCGTGAGAGGAGGTTTCCACGTCTAGCTCCTACTTTTCAGAAACCCGTCACTTCCTCCGTCTCTCCTCAGCTACACTCTCCTGAGCCTATGCAGGTCGACCAGACCAAGATGGTCGGTTCTCGCCAAGAATCTCGCCGAGCCGAGGGAAGCTGTTTCTATTGTGGCAGTATGAAGCACTTCATCCGTTCCTGCCCGGAAAAGCCGGGAAACGCCAGTGTCTAGGACCACTCGGAGAGGTCGTCCTAGACAAAAGTAAGCCCTCTCCGTCTCTGACCTTACCGGTCTCTATTGCTTGGGGAGAAAACCGTCTCTTTGAACTCGCCCATCTGGATTCTGGAGCTGCTGGAAACCTCATCTCCCAGTCTCTAGTAGAGAGATACCATATTCCCACCAAGTCCCTGGCTGAACCATTGTCAGTCGCCTCCGTGGATGGAAGACTTCTCTCGGAGACCATCCTGCTCGTCACCGAACCCATAACCCTGCAGGTGGGAATGCTGCACTCTGAGGAGATCTCATTCCATGTGCTGTCCGGACTTTCTCACTCCCTGTTGCTAGGTCTACCTTGGCTCCAGACACATGAACCCGTATTGAACTGGCGGTCCGGTGAAGTACTCCGATGGGGTCCTGACTGCCATAGGACCTGCCTGGTCCCGGTCCGTCCACTTCGCCCTCAGCCTACTCCAGCTAACTTACCTGGTCTCCCGGCTCCCTACTGGCCCTATGCGGACGTCTTCGGTAAGAAGGAAGCTGAGACGTTGCCACCCCATAGGCCATACGATTGCCCGATCGACCTGGTACCTGGCACCACTCCTCCCCGTGGGCGTATCTACCCGTTGTCTGCAGCCGAGACCCGAGCCATGTCTGAGTACATTGAAGAGAATCTGGCTAGGGGATTTATCCGAAAATCTACCTCCCCGGCTGGAGCCGGATTCTTCTTTGTCAAAAAGAAAGACGGCTCGCTACGTCCCTGTATTGACTACAGAGGACTCAATCTCATCACGGTAAAAAACAAATATCCCCTGCCACTCATCTCCGAATTGTTTGACCGTCTCAAGGGCGCCAGGATCTTCTCCAAGCTGGATCTACGAGGAGCGTATAATCTGGTCCGTATCCGTCAAGGAGACGAGTGGAAGACGGCATTCAATACCCGGGACGGTCACTACGAGTACCTTGTGATGCCCTTCGGTCTCTGTAATGCTCCCGCGGTCTTTCAGGAACTAGTCAACGACATCTTCCGTGACCTCCTGTACTCCTGCGTAGTGGTATACCTGGACGATATCTTGGTCTTCTCTCCGGATCTCCCCACACACCGGAGGGATGTTCGTCAGGTCCTGCTTAGGCTTCAGCAGAACCACCTTTACGCCAAATACGAGAAGTGCCTCTTCGATCAGACCTCCCTTCCGTTCTTGGGCTATGTCATCTCCCAAACAGGTCTGCAAATGGATCCCGAGAAGCTCTCTTCCGTTCTAAAATGGCCTCGTCCTGAAGGTTTGAAGGCGATACAGCGATTCCTGGGCTTCGCTAATTATTATCGTCTTTTCATCCCACACTTCTCGTCTCGGACTGCTTCCATATCTGCACTTACCCGTAAGGGGGCTAACCCCAGAACATGGTCGCCTGAAGCCGAGGAGGCCTTCCTTTCCCTAAAGAAAGCCTTCGCCTCTGCTCCCGTCCTGCACCGTCCGGACTGTAATAAACAATTCTACCTGGAGGTTGATGCCTCCTCTTCCGGAGCCGGAGCGGTGCTCACCCAGAAGTCTTCTACTGGGAGAATGGTAACGTGCGGCTTCTTCTCCAAAATATTCTCCTCGTCGGAGCGCAACTACTCCATTGGAGACCGGGAATTGCTAGCCATCAAATTGGCACTGGGAGAGTGGCGCTATCTGCTTGAAGGGGCTCTCTACCCGGTAATTATCTACACGGATCACAAAAACCTGGCATATCTCCAAAATGCCCAGAGACTCAATCCTCGCCAGGCCCGGTGGTCGTTGTTTTTTGCCCGCTTCGACTTCATTCTTCATTTCCGTCCGGCGGACAAGAGCGTCAAAGCTGATGCCTTGTCCTGGTCCTTCCTGTCCTCCAATCAAGAGGAGGAACCTACGCACATCATCGACTCCTCCAAGGTGATGAATGTGGCCCCCTTGGATCTGACTCGTCTTCCACCCGGTAAGACGTTCGTAGCTGTGCCAGATCGGGAGAGGGTTCTTCGCTGGGGACATTCTTCTAAACTAGCTGGCCATGCTGGCCAAAAGAAGACCTTCCAACTTATTACCCGGCATTACTGGTGGCCTACCCTGCGTAAGGACGTGGTAGACTTCGTCGCGGCCTGTTCATCCTGTGCCCGTAACAAAGTTCCCCGACATCTACCTGTCGGCCATCTCCTGCCCCTTCCCGTACCTGCTGCTCCTTGGCAACACATCGCTATGGACTTTATCACTGACCTTCCAGTTTCTGCCGGTTGCACTGTCATTTGGGTTGTCGCTGACCGTTTTTCTAAGATGGCCCACTTCATTCCCCTGCCTGGTCTTCCGTCTGCACCCGAGCTGGCTAAAGACTTTATCCGCCACATCTTCCGTCTCCATGGTCTGCCCCTCCACATCGTGTCGGATCGTGGGGTTCAGTTCACCTCTCGCTTCTGGAGAGCCACATGTAAGCTGCTGGACATTACCCTGGATTTCTCCTCCGCTTACCACCCTCAGTCCAATGGTCAAGTGGAGCGGATCAATCAGATCTTGTCCAGCTACCTCCGGCACTTCGTTGATGCTCACCACTCGGACTGGGTGGATCTCCTACCATGGGCCGAGTTCTCTTATAACAACCATGAGAGCGAGTCCTCTTCCAAATCCCCGTTCTTTATAGTCGGTGGCCAACATCCCCGGATTCCACTTCCTGTCTCCGTTTCTGTGGACAACCCTGCTGCGGAGTCTCTTGTCAGCGAATTTTCTACTATTTGGGAGAGCACCAGGTCCGCTCTTCTTCTCTCCTCTGAGCGGATGAAGAGATATGCTGATAAGAGACGTCTGGATCCGTCCCAATTCCGTCCGGTTTGGCTCTCATCCAAACATGTGCGGCTCAAAGTACCCTCCTCCAAGTTGGGTCCTCGATTCATCGGCCCCTTCGAAGTCCTCAGGCAAATTAACCCTGTGGCCTACAAATTAAAACTCCCGGCCACCCTACGGATCCCCAACTCCTTCCACGTATCTCTCCTCAAACCCGATGTCTTTAACTTTTTTTCCAAAAATCCAGGTGCCCCTACTGCTCCGGTTTCCGCTGATGACATCTTTGAGGTAGAGAGTATTCTGGCCTCCAAGAGGGTAAGAGGAAAAACCTTTTTTCTGGTAGATTGGAAGGGGTTTGGTCCTGAGGAGAGAACTTGGGAACCCAGGGAGAACATCAACGCCCCGCTTCTCCTTGATAAATTTCTTTCTGGCCAAAAAAAGAGGGGGCCTAAAGGGGGGGGTACTGTAGCATCGGCGTCTCTGCCCCGTTCTAGGCAGAGACGCCGTCCCTCTCACCTCCCCGCTCCTGGCGCGGCGTCCTCCAGCGCTGCTCTCCCCGCTGCTTCCGGCACGCGCTCCTTCCCCGGCAGTGTACTTAGGGCGCGCGCGCGCTCCCCCTCTCTTAAAGGGACCGCGCGCGCCGTCCTAAGGAGTCCCTGGCCAATTGCCGGAGGACCTCCCATATAAAAGGCACCTCCTCCAAAATGGAGGTGCCCGAGCAATGTTGTAGCACTGTTCACTACTCTGCTTCAGCCCTCAGGTCCCGTTGCCAGTTACCTGCCAGATACCTGCCAGATTCCTGCCAGTCTGCTGTCTAATTCCTGCCTGATATCCTGCTACCTGCCTGCTAGCCTGAGGTCTGACGGTCTGCCTTACTACTCCTGTCAGTCTGTCTAAGGACCAGCTTGCCCGCTCACCTGGGAGCGCACATCAACTACCTGCCTGCTTGCCTGAGGTCCGACGGTCTGCCTTCCAACTCTTGTCAGTCTGTCTATGGACCAGCTTGCCCGCTCACCTGGGAGCGCACATCTGCTACCTGCCTGCTAGCCTACCTGGAGGCTCTGCCGTCACGTGCTGTGACCACCTGCCTGTCCAGTGACTCCTGCCCGCTCACCTGGGAGCGCTCATCTGCTGCCTGTCTGCTAGCCTACCTGGAGGCTCTGCCGTCACGTGCTGTGACCACCCGCCTGTCCAGAGACTTCTGCCCGCTCACCTGGGAGCGCTCATCTGCCGCCTGTCTGTTGGTCTTCCTGGAGGCTCCGCCATCACATGCTGTGACCACCCGTTTATCCAGAGACTCTCGCCTGCTCACCTGGGAGCTCACGTCTACCATCAGCCGCTACAGGTCGTACCAACCCTTTACCCAGAGACTGCCCCGGTCACTTGCCGTGACCATCTGCCCGTTCACCCAGAGACTGCCCCGGTCACTTGCCGTGACCATCTGCCCGTTCACCCAGAGACTGCCCCGGTCACTTGCCGTGACCATCTGCCCGTTCATCCAGAGACTGCCCCGGTCACTTGCCGTGACCTCCTGCCCGTTCTTCTAGAGACTGTCCCGGTCACCTGCTGTGACTGCCTGCCTGGTCGCCACCCGCTCCCTTACAAGGACCGCCCCCTTGTATAGTAGCTCAGAGGTTCCGCCTCCCAGACCCGTTACACACGGCTGTTGACCCACACCGGGGAATACAGGAACAGGCAGCTTAGGCTGGCACACAGACTGGTGGGTATAGGTAGGCGCGGCTGGCGTACAGACGGGGAGGTACTGGCAAGCACGGCTGGTATGCAGACAGGGGGTACTGACAAGCACGGCTGGCGTGCAGACTGGACAGGGTCCAGTACAGACTGAGACCCAGGAACAGAACCGCAGATGCGGTAGACAAACAGAGCAGAGAGGAACCGCTGGAGCGGTGGGCAAGACAGAGCAGAGAGATACCGCCGGAGCGGTGAGCAAACAGAGCAGGGAGAAACCGCCGGAGCGGTGAGCAAGCCAGAGCAGAGAGGAACTGCCGGAGCGGTGAGCAAGGCAGAGCAGAGAGGAACCGCCGGAGCGGTGAGCAAGGCAGAGCAGAGAGGAATCACCGGAGCGGTGAGCAAGGCAGAGCGGGCAGAAACCGCCGGAGCGGTGAACAAGGCAGAGCGGGCAGGAACCGCCGGAGCGGTGAGTAAGGCAGAGCAGAGAGAAACCGCCAGAGTGGTGAGCAAGGCAAAGCAGGCAGGAACCGCCGGAGCGGTGAGCAAGGCAGAGAGGGCAGAAACCGCCGGAGCGGTGAACAAGGCAGAGCGGGCAGGAACCGCCGGAGCGGTGAGTAAGGCAGAGCAGAGATAAACCGCCGGAGCGGTGAGCAAAGGCAGAGCAGAGGGGACAGGGCTCTGTTCACACGGAACAGACTGGAAGGGAAAGGCAGAACCAGATACACACAAGATACTTGCAATGAAGTAGCGAGTGGACTCTAAACTCACAAACGGAAGTACAGCGACAACGAGTAGGAGTTAGGTGCAGGTTCAGACTCTGCAGAAAAAGGGAAGGTACGGACATAGAGAAAAACAGGTAACAGGTAGGAGAGTGTTCAGACAGGAACTGAGTGTTCAGACAGGAACTGACACTGCAACGAGATACAGGAGCGAGTCTGGGTATGTGGCCCCCAGAATGGCGGACAAACAGGTTAGAAGACACAGATAACAGGCCTGGGTATGCGGCCCCCAGAAGGCGGGACAAACAGGCTAGGAGCGTGTTCAGACAGGCCTGGGAATACAGCCTCCAGGAAGGCGGACAGGCAGGAGAAACAGAACGGGACCTGGCACATCAGAGGCTAGGAGCTCTCTGAGGGTAAGGGTTGCACAAGCACCAGCTTCAAGGTGGAGCTGGTTTAAATATCAAGTGACAGATAGCAATAGGCTGAGGACGCATTAGGGGTGTGCTCACAGCAGCTACAAAAAACAAGAAGTAACCGGGCCGTCGCCCTAAGCAGTCAGAACAGAGACAAACAGACAGCATGAATAGAAGCCAGGCTAGCAGACTGGACTGAAGATCAAGTTTGCGTTCTTGCATAGTGAGAGATGGTGCACCATGCAAGCCCACCACCAGGTATGTTACAAGGGGCACATACATTATAGATAGAGAAGGTTCCACAAGATGTGGTTAATGTTAACCCTCTCCATCTTGTTGCTGGCTTATGATCTGATGTATAAATAGTTTATTGATAAGGATTAAGTCCCCAGCCTTTCTATCCACGGACGATGAGCCATAGACACCATCCACCCAAAATTTTTTCATCCGGGGGAAATCTGCCTCCGGTAAATGTGTTTTCTGTAGGAGGGCTATATCGGGCTTTAAACGTTTTAAGTGTCTAAGGACTTTCATTCGTTTTTGGGGAGACCTCAAACCTTTAAAATTCCATGACACGATAAACATAATCAGGGACTGTAAGAATAAACATGACTGGTGAAATACTTACAAGACAGTGATGACATGTAATTGGATTATATAATAAGGAGCAATGCTCGAACATGTGTAACAAATTTAAGTAACAAAAAAACAAAGTTTTAGAAAACTGACCTAGCAAGAGCGTAGACACTTTGTCTCTGCTCCCTAGGAAAAAACTTTCCCCTGGGGTTCACTTCTGCCCGACCATGTGTGTAACATTACAAATGACAATTTAACCCCTTTTACTATGTTGTTTTTCATCAACATTTTTCTTTCATTTTGATCCCTTATTGATTCCATTTTCCCCTCCCACCACAATTATGGAAAAAAAAAAAACTTTATTCAAGATTGTAAAAGTCTGAGAGGGGAGACGGTCAGAAGCAATTGCTTCCATAATATCTTTACTCCGGAGTCTCCAGGTGTACAAAAGGAGAAACTCATTGAATCAATGATTGTTATAGCTCTGGTCTCCTTTGTCTCCTCGCCTCGTAGATCCCTTAGGGGACCGTGAGCAAGAAGGAGTTACCTCTTGGTGGATCTGTTCAGGGCTAGCCCTTGGGCACAGGAGACTGCTGACAAATGTATTTGCTTTAGTAGGTGAAATAAATTTCCGGAAAGAGCCATCTGTGTCCTTCAAGCGTAGAGTAGCTGGGTAGCGGAGTTAAAAGCAAATTTTTTCTTTGTGCAGTCTGGTGCATATAGAGCTGAAGGACTTCCTTTTCCTGGTTACTTCGATAGAGTAGTCTTCGAAAAGCAAGATTTTGTGGCCTTGAATGATCAATGGGTGGTTTAGTTGTTTGTATGCTCGGATAATGTCCGCTTTATCATTGAAGTCCAGGAATTTCATGATGACCTGTCTTGGCCTTATTGGATTTTGGGCCCCAGAGATGGCAAGTGGAGAACCAATTCTGTGAATCCTTTCCACCTTTTTACCTTCAGGTAGTTTTAGGGCTTTTGGGACTTCATTTTTGCCTAGAGATTTCAGGGTGTTCTGAAGATACGATTCAGGTAGACCCACCAGACGTAGATTGCTTCTACGAGAGCGACTCTCAAGGTCATCTATACGGTCTCTCAAAATTATGTTTTTACGAACAATAGCAGATATTTTGGAATGGTCTTCTTTTGAATCGTCCTCGATGTTAGATATTCGTGATTCTAACTCGGTAAGCTGTTCGGCTTGTTTATCTTGTCTGGTTTGTAGATCCAGCAGGGCAGTTTTCAGAGTGGACTGTATTATGGTTTTGATTTCAGGTAATAACCTAGCAGTAACCTCAGTTGCTAATTCTGAAGGGTCCATTTGTGTCTCCCCTTTCCTTGAAGAATTGCGGGGCAATTTGGTGGGTTGACGTAGATCCTCTCCGCCCTCAGATTGGGCGGGATGTTCCTTTTGGTCAAAAGTAGGAGCCATATTATGAAGATTGGAGAAGTCAGAGTGATTGGAAAAGGAATATTGTTTTTGCCCGCTGCGGAGAAGGTAGCGGTCCATGTAGGCCAATGATATTGTTTGAAGACGTCCTTCAGCTGTGTGAAAGTTTCAAAGAATCGCTGAGTTGCAGGAATTAAGAATCAGGAGACCGGAGTAGATGGGCAGGGGGGGTGAACATGAACGGTTGAACAGAACTCACATGGCCGGCGCCTGAACCGGAAGACTGACAGATTCATAGTTCATAGAGTGTAGCTACTACATGATAAGAAATGGAGAAATCACCAGAGCAGACCATCTATTGACCGGTAATAGACCGAATATGTGGGGCCAAAGCTGGTTATTAAATGGCTATTGAGAGTTGGATGATATCACAAGAATAGTGAGTGAATGATAATTGTAATAAATTGAGGCTGTAATGTCCTTGTGGTCCCCAAGGTGGCGTTTGAAGTGGATAGTGAAAAGTAGCTGTTATATTATAAATGTCCACTGGATGGAGTTTAGATGTAAAATTAGGAATTGCTTTTCAGTAGTGTTAAGTGAGCACTAAAATGCTCGGGTGCTCGAAGCTTGGCCCGAGCTCGCCGTGATACTTGGGTGCTCGACCCGAGCAACGAGCCCAATGTTAGTCTATGGGAGACCGGAGCATTTTTGCGGCGGCACCCCCGGCAGTCTGTAGAAAGCCTAAAAAGTGCCCAAAACGATAGTGACAGTGTTCAAATGACATGGGGACAGCATAGGGATCGCCCCAGGAAGCATTTCTGACCCCCAGGTCACTGCTGTCAACAACGTGGTCAGAGGTATTAAGCCACTTTTAAGGGCTCACAATAAAAAGTTCAAAAACAAAACTGAAACTGCTTTCCTGTGAAATATGTTAAGGAAGTTCCTTTCCAGGGTAAAGACTTGTGTATAAAGTAAAATAAATAACCCCCCAAAAAAATACTCCTCCACACCTTGGCCTATGTTCACAAGTAGCATTTTTTATGCGTTTTTGCACTTTTGTATTGCTTTCAACTGTGACAAATGCATTCACTGGGAAATGTCATTTTAACATTTTACAACCTTATCTGGCCATGTGCTGTGTGACACATGCATACAGTGCTGAAAAGACATGGGGACAGCATGGGGAAGACCCCTGGAAGCATCTCTGACTCCCAGGTCACTGCCTAAAAGTGTGCCCATCAGAAGTGATCCTTGCCGCATCAGAAGATGCAGACTTGCAACTATCCCAGTGCAAGTCCTTGTCCCAGGGCAGTGTTCAATTGTACCGCCCCCCATTCCTTGCAATGCAAGCGCAAATATGCAGCCAACCACCCACCCACCCCCAGGCTGCAATACCATACTGCTAGGTTGCACTTGAAATGGGGCCTTTTAGTTTTGAGGAGGCCGAAGCTGGCCACTACCTCATGGCTGCTTCGGCAGCGAGGTATCCATACTCAGTCCCCAGCCGCCCAACAGCAGGGTGTCCACGCTCGGTCCCCAGCTGCCAGGGGGCGGCCGGGTGTCCACACTCGGTCCCCAGCTGCCAGGGGGCGGCCGGGTGTCCACACTCGGTCCCCAGCCGCCCCGCGGCCGGGTGTCCACACTCGGTCCCCAGCCGCCCCGCGGCCGGGTGTCCACACACGGTCCCCAGCCGCCTGGGGGCGGCCGGGTGTCCATAAACGGTCCCCAGCCGCCCCGATTTCTCCGCGGAACATCCACACAGACTTTTCTTAGACTGGCCTGCTTTAGGGCAGCATTGGACAAGCCCACCAGAGAACCCGACTCCTCCGGTGGGCCCTGGCTTCTCCATTAGGGGAGTTGTTTATGCCAAGGTGAGGAGCATGATGATGATAGAAGTTAGCATCTGCTTTGTTTTCTTGGAATGCAAGCGTAAGTGTGCAACCTGACACCCACCCACCCCCAGGCTGCAATACCATACTGCTAGCTTGCTTGCACTTGAAATTGGGCCTTTTAGGCATGTGGAGGCAGACGCCGGCCACCATGTCATGGCTGCGTCGCCGGCCCTTTTATCCATACTCAGTCCACAGCCGCCCGGCGGCTGGGTGTCCACACACGGTCCCCAGCCGCCTAGGGGCGGCCGTGTCTCCATAAACGGTCCCCAGCCGCCCCGATTTCTCCACGGAACATCCCCACACACTTTTCTTAGACTGGCCAGCTTTAGGGCAGCATTGGACGAGCCCACCAGAAAACCCGACTCCTCCGGTGGGCCCTGGCTTCTCCATTAGGGGAGTTGTTTATGCCAAGGGTGAGGAGCATGATGATGATAGAAGTTAGCATCTGCTTTGTTTTCTTGGAATGCAAGCGTAAGTGTGCAACCTGACACCCACCCACCCCCAGGCTGCAATACCATACTGCTAGCTTGCTTGCACTTGAAATTGGGCCTTTTAGGCATGTGGAGGCAGACGCCGGCCACCATGTCATGGCTGCGTCGGCGGCCCTTTTATCCATACTCAGTCCCCAGCCGCCCGGCGGCCGGGTGTCCACACTCGGTCCCCAGCCGCCCTGCGACCGGGTGTCCACACATGGTCCCCAGCCACCTGGGGGCGGCCGGGTGTCCATAAACGGTCCCCAGCCGCCCCGATTTCTCCGCGGAACTTCCCCACACTTTTCTTAGACTGGCCTGCTTTAGGGCAGCATTGGACGAGCCCACCAGAGAACCCGACTCCTCCGGTGGGCCCTGGCTTCTCCATCAGGGGAGTTGAGAGTGCCAAGGTGAGGAGCATGATGAGGATGATAGAAGTTAGCATCTGCTTTGTTTTCAAGGAATGCAAGCGCATGTATGTAGTAGCGGCTAGGCCTGAAGTGGTCAGCATTTTGGCGCATATCCTACCTCCTCCGAGGATTGCTGGATGTTTTCCTGCTACTATCCAAGTTCTATGACTCCCATTAAAACAAAGCTTCAGGTGATAAATGATGGATGAGGTAGTGACAAAGGAGAAAGAGCAGGAGGAACAGGGACCATTCACATCAATATCAGGCCAGTCAACCACATATGTCTTGTAGGATATGTTTCTGTAACAAAAGGAGCGGTTCGGCTACACAGTTATAGGGCATAAAGTGAGTGCAATACCTACCAAAAATTTTGAGGCACTCCAATGCCCCTTGGAAATGACATGGAGGTCAGAGGGCCTTAACTAAACCTTTTTTTCCATTTATAGCAACTGGGTCTCCTGTGCACTGTTGGCCTAAGCAGTGAATGGAAGGCTTTCCAAAAATTATGAGGAACTGCAATGCCCCTTGAAAGAGACGTGGATTACAGCGTACTAAAAACCTTCTACCCATTATTGGGGAGTGTGTCTCCCTTAGTTTTCACCTTTGCATTGAAAAGCAAAAGCTGACTAAAATTAGGAGGAAATGCAATACCCGTTGGAAGAGTCGTGTAGATTAGAGGTAAGGTAATTAAAAACAACATTTCAATGCCCCTTAGAAGAGCTGTGGAGTTCAGAGTGGCTTAAGAAGACGCTTTTAATGCCCATTTGAAGAGACGTGGAGGTCACAGTAGCTTAACAGGACGGTTTTAATGCCCCTTACAAGAGCCATACAGTACAGTATCTTAAAAACATTATTCCCATTATTGGGGAGTGGGTCTCCCATAGTATTTGCTTATGCCTTCCAAGCAAAAGCTTCCAAAAATTAGGACGGAGCAACTTGCAATGCCTCTTACAAGAGCCATGCAGTACAGCATATTACAAACATAAGTCCCATTATTGAGGAGTGGGTCTCCCATAGTATTTGCTTATGCCTTCAAAGCAAAAGCTTCCAAAAATTAGGACGGAGTAACTTGCAATGCCTCTTACAAGAGCCATGCAGTACAGCATATTACAAACATAAATTCCATTATTGGGGAGTGGGTCTCCCATAGTATTTGCTTTTGCCTTCCAAGCAAAAGCTTCAAAAAATTATAAGGAAATGCAATGCCCGTTCGAAGAGTCGTGGAGGTCCCAGTAGCTTAACAAGACGCTTTTAATGCCCCTCAGAAGAGAAGTGGAGGTCAGAGTGGTATAACAAGACGCTTTTAATGCCCCTCAGAAGAGACGTGGAGGTCCCAGTAGCTTAACAAGATGCTTTTAATGCCCCTCAGAAGAGATGTGGAGGTCAGAGTGGTATAACAAGACGCTTTTAATGCCCCTCAGAAGAGACGTGGAGGTCAGAGTGGTATAACAAGACGCTTTTAATGCCCCTTGGAAGAGCCATACAGTACAGCATCTTAAAAATATTATTCCCATTATTGGGGAGTGGGTCTCCCACAGTCTTTGCTTATGCCTTCCAAGCAAAAGCTGACAAAAAACAGGATGGAGGAACTTTCAATAATGGCAACACGGACCACGGTCACCCTAGTGGTATAGTGGTGGTGGAGGCTGAGGATAAGGAGAAGAGCATAAAACAGCCGAAATGAGGAAGAGTATACCCATGTGTGGGTGTGAAGTGGTGCATGTGAATACACCTCCCGAAATAACACAGCGGATTTGACTTTATGTTACTCTGCTGTCATTTGGTGGTGATGAGAAGTCTGGCCCAATCCAGCCTTTGTTCATTTTGATAAGGGTCAGCTTGTCAGCATTGTCAGTTGACAGGCGAGTGCGCTTATCAGTTATAATTCCCCCAGCGGCACTAAAAACACGTTCCGATAACACGCTAGCGGCAGGGCAGGCCAGGACCTCCAAGGCGTACGGAGCGAGTTCATTCCAAGTGTCCAGCTTGGATACCCAATAATTAAAAGGCACAGAGGAATCACGGAGGACGCTGGTACGGTCGGCAAGGTACTCCCTCACCATCTTTTGAAACTTTCCACTCCTTGTGAGAGTACCCCGTGCCTCAGGGTCTGTCCGAAGGGAGGGTCTGAGAAAACTGTCCCAGAACGTTGACAGTGTTCCCCTGCCTCTGCTGGATTGGAGTTGCATCTCTCTCGCATGTATGCCTTGGTTGGGCAACAACGAACTGTGACCTCTGCCGCTAGCATGTTCAGATGGGAATTTTTTTAACAGTTCTGCAGCAAGGGCCTTCTGGTACTGCCCCATTTTTGTAGACCTCTCCACCTCAGGAATAAGAGAGTGAAAGTTCTCCTTGTAGCGGGGGTCTACAATTGTCACCAACCAGTAATGACTGTCACCCAACATTTTGGCAACGTGAGGGTCACGGTTAAGGCAGCGTAACATAAAGTCAGCCATGCGTGCCAGACTGGTAACGGGCAAGATTTCCGTGTCCTCACCAAGATGACGACTGACCATGCTCTCCTTCTCCTCCTCCTCCCCCCTGTCCTCAGGCCACCCACGCTGAACCGACGGTATGACAGTTGTAGAGGTACTACCGTCTACAGCGCATGATACTAGCTCCTGTTCTTCCTCCTCTCCCTCATTGTCCCCCAATGCACGTTGGGATGAGATGAGGCTGGGCTGTGTGTAATCGCCCACTACGGCTTCATGATCCATCTCATCATACTCTGGCTGCAATGCCTCCTCTTTAATTCTCTGCAGAGAGCGTTGCAAAAGACAGACAAGTGGGATGCTGACGCTAATGATGGCGTCATCGCCACTCACCATCTTGGTGGCCTCCTCAAAGTTTGTCAGGATGGTACATATGTCAGACATCCAGGTCCACTCCTGAGGTCTTATGTGTGGAGTCTGACCTGAATATCTACGGCCTTGTTGCAGCTGGTACTCCACAACTGCTCTCTTCTGCTCACAAATCCTTAGCAACATGTGGAGGGTAGAGTTCCAATGTGTGGGGACATCACACACCAGTCGGTGTGCCGTAAGCTGCAAATGCTGCTGCAACACAGCAAAAGCGGCGGAAGCTGTAGCCGACTTGCGAAAATAAGCTGACAGGCGGCGTACTTTCACGAGCAGATCTGGCAACTCGGGGTACGATTTAAGAAACCGCTGAACCAAGAGGTTAAGCACCTGAGCCAGGCATGGTACGTGTGTGATCTCGCCTCGCCTCAGAGCCGCCACCAGGTTACGGCCATTGTCACACACGACCATGCCTGGATGTAGGTTCAGCGGTCTCAGCCACAGATCAGCCTGCTCTTTCACAGCTGTCCACAACTCACAAGCAGTGTGAGGTTTCTCACCTAAGCTTATGAGTTTCAGCACAGCCTGTTGCCGCTTGGCAGAGGCAGTACTGCAGTGCTTCCAGCTTGTAACTGATGTGGTGATATCTGAGATGGAGGCTGAACATGAGGAGGAGGAGGAGGATGATGCGCAGGAGCTGTACACTGTGAGGGCAACTCTGACTGACATAGGGCCCGCAATCCTCGGTATGGGGAGGATGTGTTCCGTCCCAAGGTCCGACTGGGTCCCGGCTTCCACTATGTTTACCCAGTGTGCTGTCAGGGATGATGTACCGTCCCTGGCCACAAGCACTTGTCCACGTGTCCGTTGTCAGGTGGACTCTCCCAGTAACTGCGTTGTTAAGGGCACGGCAGATGTTTTGGGACATTTGCTTGTGTAGTGCGGGGATGGCACACCGAGCAAAATAGTGTCGGCTGGGGACCGAGTACCGAGGGACGGCCACCGCCATAAGGTTGCGGAAGGATTCTGTCTCCACCAGCCTAAAAGGCAGCATTTCCAACGCAAGCAGTAGTGAAATGTGCGAATTTAGGACTGTGGCCTGTGGGGCGTTAGCTGCGAATTTCCGCTTTCGTTCAAAGGTCTTGGATATGGACAATTGAACGCTGCGGTGGGACGTGGACGTTGATGCTGTTTCTTGAGAAACTGCCATAACAAGTGAAGACTGAGAGGAGGGGGCATCTTTACATGCAGTATGGACAGGGGATTGCCTTGCACAGACAACAGGGGGTTCTATTGCACGCACAACAGCGGAAGAAGCAGTGGTGACACCCGCTGACACTAGTCGTGGACCCTGGGGTTCGCCCCACAAAGTCGGGTGCTTTGCTGCCATGTGCCTGATCATGCTGGTGGTGGTCAGGCTGGTAGTTTTGTCACCCCTGCTGATGCTGGCATGGCAGGTGGTACAAATGGCCTTTTTGGGGTTATCAGCAAAGTCTTTAAAAAAATTCCATACTCTGGAAGACCTACCGCTTGTACTGGCAACGTCCCTCGTGTTGGTGTTATGGGGAACGGTTGCCCGCCTTCTGTCTGCGGCCACCACAATGCTTCTTCCTGCCTGTTGGGGTACTCTGCCTCCCTCCCCCTGTGTGCTGCTGGCCTCACTCTGCATGTCCTCCTGCCACGTTGGATCAGTTACTAGATCATCCACCACCTCCTCCTCTTCCACTTGCACACCACGATCCTCCTCCTCACTTCCTGGCAATTGTGTCTCGTCATCGTCCACCTCTTGTGACAAATTGCCAGCGTTGACTTCCTGTGGCCGTGGCTGTTCAAATATTTGGGCATTGCTACATGGGATCTCCTCTTCCACCACTTCAAGCGGAGCAGGCGAGGGGCACAAATATGGTAATGGACCAGTGAACAGCTCTTCAGAGTGTACAAGTGTGGGATCAGTTGCTGTCTGACGACACTCGGCATGGTGGGAGGAAGGAGCATCAGGGTGAGGAGGAGTATGCGGTCGAGACTCATGGCTACAAAGAGTTGACCGTGTGGAAGACAGACCGGAGGTGGTGGTGCTCAGGTAACTGGAAGTATTATCAGCTATCCAATTAATAACCTGTTCACACTGATCAGTTCGCAATACTGGTGTTGTTCTGTGATTCCCTAGTAATTCGGTCAAGAAGTGGGAGCGAGAAGATGTGGTTGTTGGTTGTGGCACATTTTCACCTTGGCCACAGCCCCGTCCTCTGCACGCACCATCACCAGAATGTCCACTTCCACGTCCCTTGCCACGCGCCTTGCCCATTGTAAAGGAAGTAAAATAGCTTACACTCGCACTATCAATGGAAAAAGGGTAATAAAGAGTAGATTACAACCGTGGAAGAGGAAAACCACAGTTCTATTTCTCTGGCCTACACCCGACTCTTTTAAACAATCAGAACAATCAAGGAGAAACTATTACTGTTTTTCTTTACGGAAAAAATACCAAAACCTGAATAATAGAGATTTTTTACCGTGGAATGGCAAAACCACAGTTATTGTTTACTGGGGTATACCATAAAATTTTAAATATATATATTTGCAGCTGAACAGTGAGCGACACACTCAAACTGTTTTTTTATAGATACAAAAGGCCCAAAAATGGATACTACAGAGATTTGACCCGTGGAACTGCAAAACCACACTTGGATTTGCCGGGCCTACAACAGACTATTTTCAACAGATATATTTTTGTGTCAGAACAGTCAGGAGACACTACTGGGTTTTTTTAAGGCAAAAAATGCAAAAAACAGGATAATAGAGATTTTTTACCGTGGAACAGCAAAACCACAGTTATAATTTACTGGTGTGTACCAGACTTTTTTAAATATATATATTTGCGGCTCAACAGTGAGCGACACACTCAAACTGTTTTTTTTTACATACAAAAGGCCCAAAACTGGATACTACAGCGATTTGACCCGTGGAACTGCAAAACCACACTTGGATTTGTCGGGCCTACAACAGACTATTTTCAACAGATATATTTGTGTCTGAAAAATCAGGGAGACACTATTATTTATTTTTTTTACGGCAAAAATGCCAAAAGCAGGATAATAGAGATTTTTTACCGTGGAACAGCAAAACCACAGTTATAATTTACTGGGGTATACCAGACTTTTTTAAATATATATACAGTTATATGAAAAAGTTTGGGCACCCCTATTAATCTTAAGCTTAATGTTTTATAAAAAATGGTGTTTTTGCAACAGCTATTTCAGTTTGATATATGTAATAACTGTTGGACACAGTAATGTTTCTGCCTTGAAATGAGGTTTATTGTACTAACAGAAAATGTGCAATCTGCATTCAAACAAAATTTGTCAGGTGCATAAGTATGGGCACCTCACCAGAAAAGTGACATTAATATTTAGTAGATCCTCCTTTTGCAAAAATAACAGCCTCTAGTCGCTTCCTGTAGCTTTTAATGAGTTCCTGGATCCTGGATGAAGGTATTTTTGACCATTCCTCTTTACAAAACAATTCCAGTTCAGTTAAGTTTGATGGTCGCCGAGCATGGACAGCCCTCTTCAAATGATCCCACAGATGTTCAATGATATTCAGGTCTGGGGACTGGGATGGCCATTCCAGAAGATTGTAATTGTTCCTCTAAATGAATGCCTGAGTAGATTTGGAGCAGTGTTTTGGATCATTGTCTTGCTGAAAGATGCATCCCCTGCGTAACTTCAACTTTATCACTGATTCTTGAAAATTATTGTCAAGAATCTGCTGATACTGAGTGGAATCCATGCGTCCCTCAACTTTAACAAGATTTCCGGTGCCGGTATTGGCCACACAGCCCCAAAGCATGATGGAACCTCCACCAAATTTTACTGTGGGTAGCAAGTGTTTTTCTTGGAATGATGTGTTTTTTTGCCGCCATGCATAACGCCTTTTTGTATGACCAAGCAACTCAATCTTGGTTTCATCAGTCCACAGGACCTTCTTCCAAAAAGAAATTGGCTGCTCCAAATGTGCTTTTGCATACCTCAGCCGACTCTGTTTGTGGCGTGCTTGCAGAAATGGCTTCTTTCGCATCACTCTCCCATACAGCTTCTCCTTGTGCAAAGTGCGTTGTATAGTTGACCGATGCACAGTGACACCATCTGCAGCAAGTTGATGCTGCAGCTCTCTGGAGGTGGTCTGAGGATTGTCCTTGACTGATCTCACCATTCTTCTTCTCTGCCTTTCTGATGTTTTTCTTGGCCTGCCACTTCTGGCCTTAACAAGAACTGTCCCTGTGTTCTTCCATTTCCTTACTATGTTCCTCACAGTGGAAACTGACAGGTTAAATCTCTGAGACAGCTTTTTGTATCCTTCCCCTGAACAACTATGTTGAATAATCTTTGTTTTCAGATCATTTGACAGTTGTTTTGAGGAGCCCATGATGCCACTCTTCAGAGGAGATTCAAACAGGAAAACAACTTGCAAGTGGCCACTTTAAGTAGCTTTTCTCATGATTGCATACACCTGGCTATGAAGTTCAAAGCTCAATGAGGTTACAAAACCAAAAAAAGTGGTTTAGTAAGTCAGTAAAAAGTAGGTAGGAGTATTTAAAACAAAAAAATGATAAGGGTGCCCATACTTATGCACCTGTCAAATTTTGTTTGAATGCAGATTGCACATTTTCTGTTAGTACAATAAACCTCATTTCAAGGCAGAAACATTACTGTGTCCAACAGTTATTACATATATCAAACTGAAATGGCTATTGCAAAAACACTAATTTTTATAAAACATTAAGCTTAAGATTAATAGGGGTGCCCAAACTTTTTCATATAACTGTATTTGCGGCAGAACAGTGAGCGACACACTCAAACTGTTTTTTTTATATACAAATGGCCCAAAAGTGGATAATACAGAGGTTTGCACCGTGGAACTGCAAAACCACACTTCTATTTCTCTGGCCTACACCAGACTATTTTCAACAGATATATTTGTGTCTGAAAAATCGGAGACACACTGTTTTGTTTTTTTTGGGGGGGGGGGGGACACCAAAAGGTTAATAAGACGGGTATTTGTACAGTGTGAAGGAGGAAAAAAAAAAAGAGGATCTAGATGAAAAAAAAAAAAGGATTTTTCCTGGCCCCCCGAGACCTGGAAATTTCAGCAACAGGAGCAGCACACAGGACTGTAATGCAGCATTTGCTGGTATAACCCCACTGCGTCTCCTATACAGCCTGCCTGTCTGATATCTGGGATAGATATTAGTCCTGAGAAGGACTGTTTGTTTGATCTGGCAGCCTTTAGAGACCCTACACTAACTATTTTGCACTATAAATCTCTTCCTAGCTCAGCAGCGCTTTCCCTACACTGTCTGATCCCGTGAGTCTGTGTCCAAGATGGCGGCACCCGGTTTTAAATACTCGAGGTGACGCTGTGCGGCCAGCCAATCAATGTAATGCCCACAACCAACATGGCTGCGGCATTACAGTGACTGGCTGGCAATCCCTGCATGTTCATTGGCTCTGTAAAGAGTGCCAAACATGCAGGGCGGAGACCCGAGCTCCCGCCCGATTACCCCGGAAATGCTCGGTGCTCGCCGAACATCCCGAGTAGCGTGATGCTCGGGCGAGTACCGAGCAGTGTCGAGCATGTTCGCTCAACACTACTTTTCAGATAAAGATGAATCCCCTTTTTTTCTTTTTCTTATACGTTGCTCCTCTTATTCCTTGTTAATATGGACAAAAAGTTTAAATTGGGGACTTTAAATCTTAAAAGAGAATTTTGTCATTTACTGTGAATCAGTGGAAAAACAAGTGATTTTCTACAGGGTTAGAGATCTGTGGCTCTCAGTAGGTGTTAGATAAAAATGCTGAGGAAGGGAGAAGTGTTTAGCTTATTTTGAATAGATTTAGTAGAGATGTATTCAGTTTGAAGCTCCTGCTTCAGTGTCTCCACATGGGAAGCGCAGATTCGGCAAGATGGCGGCTGTTCCCGTGGCGGGAAAGCCCCTGATGGCAGTGGCAGAGACAGGGCGGCCAAGGCGGCTCCGGCAGGACTCTCCCCGTCACGGGCCCAGCGCCCCCCAGGACCACCGCGGTCCCGCCAGCAGCAGCACAGCGGGCGGTGAGCACAGAGTCCCGGCCAGTAAGTTCTCTGTGTTTGTGTGTGACCGCGGCTGGCCCTTCAGTCTGCCGCACCAGTACCTGGATCTCCGCAGCTGCCGGTCTCCACAGCACGGGGGTGGCGGTGACTCACACCATGTGCCTCTGTGCCTCTGTCCTAGTCCGCAGCCGCAGGTCGGGACCCCGGCAGTATGCCACAAGCGCATCTCAGTCGTCACAGCAGGGCACGCCGCGGAATCCACAGGGAGGAGAGGCCGCGGCTTCAGGCCTCCAGGTAGGCCCGGGTTTACTGGGTAGTGAGACGGCCTTCCCTATGGACCGGTCTGCAACCGAGGGGTCCAGGGACCTCTACTATGACTCTGGGCAGTTGAGATGGGAAAGAAAAAAGCCTTTAAATGGGCTAAAATCCGTCTTATTCAGGGAGCTTCTGTGAAGTGCACCTCTCTCCCTCAGCAGCAGGCCACGCCCCCCTGGTCCACTGTGTTTTATCAAGACCAAAGTCAGTGCAGCCGTCTACCAGGACATTTTAGAGCACTTCATGCTTCCCTCTGCCGACAAGCTTTTTGGAGATGGAGATTTCATTCTCCAGCAGGACTTGGCACCTGTCCACACTGCCAAAAGTACCAATACCTGGTTTATAAACAACAGTATCACTGTGCTTGAATGGCCAGCAAACTCGCCTGACCTTAACATCATAGAGAATCTATAGGGTATTGTCAAGAGGAAGATGAGAGACACCAGACCCAACAATGCAGACGAGCTGAAGGCTGCTATCAAAGCAACCTGGGCTTCCATAACACCTCAGCAGTGCCACAGGCTGATCGCCTCCATGCCACGCCGCATTGATGCAGTAATTGATGCAAAAGGAGCCCCGACCAAGTATTGAGTGCATTTACTGAACATACATTTCAGTAGGCCAACATTTTGGATTTCAAAAACATTTTTCAAGCTGTTGTTATAAAGTATTCTAATTTACTGAGATAATGACTTTTGTGTTTTCATTGGCTGTAAGCCATAATCCTCAACATTAACAGAAATAAACACTTGAAATAGATCACTCTGTTTGTAATGACTCTATATAATATACGAGTTTCACTTTTTGTATTGAAGAGCTGAAATAAATTAACTTTTTGATGATATTCTAATTTAGTGAGAAGCACCTGTATATATACAGGTATAGCAAACACTTGGAATTTGTATAAAATTTAACTTTTACTTCAATCTCTTAAAAAATTCTCTCAAAGTGCAAAAATAGTGCTCAAGAGAAACAATTAGTGACATTTATATTGCACCTCCTCCCACCCATAGGCTCGACCACCCTTGCCTCCCTGGTGAGGCGGTTTTAATTACAGCAGGATCTTACCTTTACTTTAGTCTCTAAGAGAGGATTCACATTGTCAGGTTCCTGGTAACGAGAAACGCCTTACCGTGGCTACCAGGTACACATGAATTGGCCAATTTATGCGCTAAGATTTCTCAGTTATTTCTATAGCAGTGATGCAATTCAGATTTCATATATTTCATGTTCGCATACTTAGCGTTACAGAGTGCTACTTTGTTAGTCACTACAGAGATGACTAGATCGAAGTTGCTGCACTGAGGTTCATGATTTCTGTGCACACTGTATTGTCTATTCTGCTGGATACACTAAGGCTGTGTGCCCACGATGCGTTTTTTAAGCGTTTCCGCAGCAGCAAAAACGTGTAAAAAACGCATGGTAGAAGGCCTGCCATGTTCCCCAATGATAATCTGCATGTGCTGTGCACATGCTGCGGAAATTTCCGCTGCGGATTATCATTGCGGAAAAAAACACAGCACTACCAATTATTTTGTGGAAGCGCTGCGTTTTCACCGCCATTGACTTGCATTGGAACGCATGGATTACGCATCACTGCATCTGTAGATGCGCATTCCATGCGTTTCAATGTGAAGATGGTACCCGGGTGTGGAGGAGAGGAGACTCTCCTCCGGACCCGGGTACCATAGAACCTGTGAAAAAAAGAATAAAATAAAAAATAAATGTTATATTTACCTTCAGACAGCCCCCGCTGCGCTCGTCCTCCCATGCCGGCAGATCGCAGTGGACTGAAGGACCGGCGCTGACGTCATAGTCATGTGACAGCAGGTCCTTCAGTGTACCACGATCTGCCGGCAAGGGAGGACGGAAGCAAGACTCCGGGGGCCATCAGAAGGTAAGTATAGATTTATTTTTTTATTTTTAACCATTCTTTGGGGTCACACTATATAAATCCATGCCGGTTGCATGGATTTATATAGTGTGACCAAGTTGACAAGCACTTTCCAAGTGATGCTAAAATCGTTTGGAAAGCGCTTGTCAACCCGCATTCGGAAATGCATGTGAAGAACGCTTCACATCCGCTTGTCCCTGGCAGGAAAAACGCATGTACAATCCGCATGTACAATCCGCATGCGTTTTTTCTGTCAGGGAGATGCAGAAACGCTCAGGAAAAATCCGGAACATTTCTGCATCGTGGGCACATAGCCTCAGGCTTCCAAGCACGTAAAGCTAAAGTCGGCAAGCTCAGCCAACAATCTGATGTGTATGGGGCCTCTCAACTTTCCTTCCCTACTTTATGTGAGGAAAGGGAAGGATCCGGCTTGCTGGAATTCCAATGGTTGATCGTCTTGTACTCTCTGAAGATAAACTGCCACCACAGGAGCCCAACATCTGCTCTCTAATAGAGAGCACAGGAATGTTTGATGAAGTGCTCCTGTGAGAGATAGCTATCAGCCCTATAGCCGTTTGGCCAACAGCTGATAGCTGTTATGAGGGCTATAAAGGGACTCTGTCAACACTGAATGACTGTTCAAACAGCACAGGCGCTCAATGCACCCTTGGTGTGGCCAAACATTAAGTGCACCTTCCCACCTACTTGTTTTCCACCTATCTCCACCCTTCTCTGGTTCTATAAAGCCAGAGCTATCAATCAAAATAGAGGGAGGGTGGAGATAGAAAAAATAAACAAGCAGATGGGAAGGAACACTTAATTGTTTGGCCACAAAAAGGGTGCACCAAGCACCTGTGCTTGGTTTGAATAGCCATTCTGTGCTGACAAAACTCATTTTAAAGGGGTTGTGCAGTGAAAACAAATTATAACCTAACTATGGGATAGGTGATAACTTGTTGATCAGTTAGTGTGCGACCGCTGGGATCTGCACCAATTGGAAAAACGGGGACTTTCTATCCCCATTACAAAATGGACTCCTGACCACTACTCCGTTCATTTTCAATGGGGCTGCTGGAAAAAGCAGAGCGATCTGCACCCTCATAGAGCAAGAATGGAGCTCAGATTGAGCATGTGCACTGCTGCTGAATTCTAAGGGCTCGCTCACACTAGTGTATAAATCAATACCATTCTCATCTAGGACAGTGGGACGATTTTTTCTCACTTGTCATCCGTGTGCTGTCTATTTTTTTTTACTCAGCAGCTAGTAATCTTTTACAGGACCATTTACAGTTTGCCATCTTACAGAATTGTAATGTGTCTGTGAAAATCGGATGCCACTCTGATGGTCCATACGGCATGCAATTTTTTTTTTTTCCTCACACCCATCAGATTTCAGAGTGAAATCGTAGCATGCTGCAATTTATTTTCTTATGCCGAATACAGCTCAGAAAAAAAATATGCAGATCTGCATGGCCTCATTATAACATTGGTCCGAGTGCAATCCAATTTTTTTATCGAATTGCACTCATCTAAGTCATATGCCAGTTTGAGTGAGTCCTTACAGAGGTAAAAGTGCCCCATTCTGCCGACCAGTGCAGGTCCCAGCTGTTGGACAACAGCAATCACTTATCCTGTGGATAGGTGATAAATGGGTTGTCTGATGAAAACAAGCTCTCTATTCACGCGTGGAAGCATCGTTAAGATACAGGTTTCCCTCATAGTGAGATTTTATGTATACCAGGGGTGGCCAATTTATTTTCCCCCCGGGTTCCACATGACAGACTGACTGTTGTACAGGCTGAAATTAATTCTGCTCAATATTAATATAATTATTACTATTTTATATTATTTGTGTTTCTTAATACTGAGCAGAATTAATTCCACTGACTCGCTGCTACATGTTAGGATACAAGTTACAATAAGCCCGTTCTTGAAGCTGTTAATCAGCACCATATAATTCACTGCTTTTTATAAATCATTTGCTCCCATTATTTAGCCATCGTAGCTTGATAAACAGCTACCCACACACACAGTATGATATCCCCAAAGCCCTCCCACACAGTACGATTCCTCCACATCCCTCCCACACACAGTATATTGCCCCCACAGCCCCGGCCACACAGTGCGATGCCCCTCAACACAGTATGATGCCCTATAGCTCTCCAACATAATTTGATAACCCCCACAGACAGTATGAGGGATCTCACCGCCCCACACATGGTTTGATGGTCAACACACACACACACACACACACACACACCAACGATACCTCTTCCAATATATTCACGCCAGCCGGGTTGCCTCCTCCACTATATATTGGGATGCCAGTAGGGTTATCAAAAAATTAGACAGGAAAAAAAAAAAAAAAATTCATGCACACATTGAAAAATCATTAGAAATGTAAATTGTACATATCTACAATCCATAATTCTGATATGAAGACAATAGCTGCACTCACTGTAAAATGATGAGAATTACAAAGTTATTTGCATAAGTTTCATCTGAAAAAAATAAAAAATAAAAATCACGGACACCTTAATTTTTTACAGACCAGGCAAAACTTGCCATATTTTTATGGACTGTCCTGGAATTTCTGGGCAGTTGGCAACTTTGGACACCAGGGTGGGTGGTCGCATGTTGCAGCCCGTGGGCCACTGTGGTCCACGAGCCAGACATGAATAGCCAGAGAGCTGGATGTGGCCTGTGTGCTGCACTCTGCCCAGGTCTAATGTATACCATGTACATAGATTTGAGCTGCAAATTAGGTTTTCCTTCTTGGCTAAAAACACTCCTCAAAAATGCTAAGAGTATTTTTACTCCTCTGTAAAATATGTAGTGTGACCTCTGCCAGAGCCTGTCCTGTGAAACAAAGGGGGCACCAGCAGTCAGACCCTCAAGCAACTGATGGCCGTTTAATAAAAATCTGTAAAAAAAAAATGTTTCATCCCATATGACTTCTACAACAGATCAGCTGCATGGGCCACAGGGAATGGTAAGGGGGCACAGAAGGTCGGACAATACAGACACTGCTGGGACCTAATAAATTGGTTACACAAGCGATTATCATGTTTTTATTTACTTTTTTTTTTTTATTTAAATACTGCAGAGAACAGGAAAGAAATTTTCAGCGAGACCTGAAGGATTTAGTGCGGGCCTACTGTTGAGGACTTTGCTGCAGATCGTTTCCCCAACAAATTCCGTGAGAACATACCTCGAGCTATAGAAATACAGAAATGAAAATTCGACGCATAGTTCTCAGTTTTATTGAAACCCAGACTTATTTATATAACAAAAAGGAGAAAGATATAAATATATTTATACACAGAAGTCTATAACAATGAACTTTACAAATCAATACCTAGAATTAAGCCACGTTAGACATAAGTGACAATGAAAACAAAAAGCCCAGGAGTGACAACACCTTCTCCCCCACCACAGCCCCATGTGACTGACACCACCATCTTTCCTGTGCAGCCCCATGCATGTGAAATCAACCCATTCCCTGCACAGCCCACCCCACCACATGCAGTCACTCACAAGTAACATCACCCACTACCCCGAGCAGCCCAGCATACAGCCCCACACGAGTGACATTGCCCCCATTCACCATGCAGACCCAAACATACAGCCCCATGTGATTGACTTCACAGCCCCTCAGCATCATCATCAGTCTCCCCTTCCCCGCACAGCCCCTCAGCATCATCAGTCTCCCCTTCCCCGCACAGCCCCTCAGCACCATCAGTCTCCCCTTCCTCGCACAGCCCCTCAGCATCATCATCAGTCTCCCCTTCCCCGCACAGCCCCTCAGCATCATCAGTCTCCCCTTCCCCGCACAGCCCCTCAGCACCATCAGTCTCCCCTTCCTCGCACAGCCCCTCAGCATCATCATCAGTCTCCCCTTCCCCGCACAGCCCCTCAGCACCATCAGTCTCCCCTTCCCCGCACAGCCCCTCAGCACCATCAGTCTCCCCTTCCTCGCACAGCCCCTCAGCATCATCATCAGTCTCCCCTTCCCCGCACAGCCCCTCAGCATCATCATCAGTCTCCCCTTCCCCGCACAGCCCCTCAGCATCATCATCAGTCTCCCCTTCCCCGCACAGCCCCTCAGCATCATCATCAGTCTCCCCTTCCCCGCACAGCCCCTCAGCATCATCATCAGTCTCCCCTTCCCCGCACAGCCCCTCAGCATCATCATCAGTCTCCCCTTCCCCGCACAGCCCCTCAGCATCATCAGTCTCCCCTTCCCCGCACAGCCCCTCATCAGTCTCCCCTTTCCCGCACAGCCCCTCAGCATCATCAGTCTCCGCTTCCCCGCACAGCCCCTCATCAACATCAGTCTCCCCTTCTCCGCACAGCCCCTCATCAACATCAGTTTCCCCTTCTCCGCACAGCCCCTCATCATCAGTCTCCCCTTCTCCACACAGCCCCTCATCACCTTCCCCATGCAGCCCCACTCAAGTAACATGAACCCTTTTCATGTGACAGCCCCCTAATAAGCAGCCCCATTCAAGTGACAGCGGCCATTTCCCTGTGCAGCCCTCCAACAGTCCTCCCCTGGCCCCACGGTGCGGCCCCTCAGTCATCTCTCCTCACACGGCCCCACGGTGCGGCCCCTCAGTCCTCTCTCCTCACACGGATACATGGTGCGGCCCCTCAGTCCTCTCTCCTCACACGGATACAAGGTGCGACCCCTCGGTCCTCTCTCCTCTCGCGGCCCCTCAGTCCTCCTCACACGGCTACATGGTGCAGCCCCTCAGTCCTCTCTCCTCACACGGCTACATGGTGCAGCCCCTCAGTCCGCTCTCCTCACACGGATACACGGTGCGGCCCCTCAGTCCTCTCTCCTCACACGGCCCCATGGTCCTCTCTCGTCCCCATGGTGGTGCGGCCCATCAGTCCTCTCTCCTCACACGGCCCCACGGTGCAGCCCCTCAGTCCTCTCTCCTCACACGGATACACGGTGCGACCCCTCAGTCCTCTCTCCTCACAAGGCTACATGGTGCGGCCCCTCAGTCCTCTCTTCTCACACGGCTACATGGTGCGGCCCCTCAGTCCTCCCTCCTCACACGGATACACGGTGCGACCCCTCAGTCCTCTCTCCTCACACGGCCCCATGGTCCTCTCTCGTCCCCATGGTGGTGCGGCCCATCAGTCCTCTCTCCTCACACGGCCCCACGGTGCAGCCCCTCAGTCCTCTCTCCTCACAAGGCTACATGGTGCGGCCCCTCAGTCCTCTCTTCTCACACGGCTACATGGTGCGGCCCCTCAGTCCGCTCTCCTCACACGGATACACGGTGCGGCCCCTCAGTCCGCTCTCCTCACACGGATACACGGTGCGACCCCTCAGTCCTCTCTCCTCACACGGCCCCACGGTGCGGCCCCTCGGTCCTCTCTCCTCACACAGCCCCACGGTGCGGCCCCTCGGTCCTCTCTCCTCACACGGCCCCACGGTGCGGCCCCTCGGTCCTCTCTCCTCACACGGCCCCACGGTGCGGCCCCTCGGTCCTCTCTCCTCACACGGCCCCACGGTGCGGCCCCTCGGTCCTCTCTCCTCACACGGCCCCACGGTGCGGCCCCTCGGTCCTCTCTCCTCACACGGCCCCACGGTCCTCTCTCCTCACACGGCCCAACGGTGCGGCCCCTCGGTCCTCTCTCCTCACACAGCCCGGCCCCTCAGTCCTCTCTCCTCACACGGCCCGGCCCCTCAGTCCTCTCTCATCACATGGCTACACGGTGCGGCCCCTCAGTCCTCTCTCCTCACACGGCTACATGGTGCAGCCCCTCAGTCCTCTCTCCTCACACGGCTACATGGTGCAGCCCCTCAGTCCTCTCTCCTCACATGGATACACGGTGCGGCCCCTCGGTCCTCTCTCCTCACACGGCCCGGCCCCTCAGTCCTCTCTCCTCACACAGCCCCACGGTGCAGCCCCTCAGTCCTCTCTCCTCACACGGTGCGGCCCCTCAGTCCTCTCTCCTCACACAGCCCCACGGTGCAGCCCCTCAGTCCTCTCTCCTCACACGGATACACGGTGCGACCCCTCAGTCCTCTCTCCTCACAAGGCTACATGGTGCGGCCCCTCAGTCCTCTCTTCTCACACGGCTACATGGTGCGGCCCCTCAGTCCTCTCTCCTCACACGGATACACGGTGCGACCCCTCAGTCCTCTCTCCTCACACGGCCCCATGGTCCTCTCTCGTCCCCATGGTGGTGCGGCCCATCAGTCCTCTCTCCTCACACGGCCCCACGGTGCAGCCCCTCAGTCCTCTCTCCTCACAAGGCTACATGGTGCGGCCCCTCAGTCCTCTCTTCTCACACGGCTACATGGTGCGGCCCCTCAGTCCTCTCTCCTCACACGGATACACGGTGCGACCCCTCAGTCCTCTCTCCTCACACGGCCCCACGGTGCGGCCCCTCGGTCCTCTCTCCTCACACAGCCCCACGGTGCGGCCCCTCGGTCCTCTCTCCTCACATGGCCCCACGGTGCGGCCCCTCGGTCCTCTCTCCTCACACGGCCCCACGGTGCGGCCCCTCGGTCCTCTCTCCTCACACGGCCCCACGGTGCGGCCCCTCGGTCCTCTCTCCTCACACGGCCCCACGGTGCGGCCCCTCGGTCCTCTCTCCTCACACGGCCCCACGGTCCTCTCTCCTCACACGGCCCCACGGTGCGGCCCCTCGGTCCTCTCTCCTCACACAGCCCGGCCCCTCAGTCCTCTCTCCTCACACGGCCCGGCCCCTCAGTCCTCTCTCATCACATGGCTACACGGTGCGGCCCCTCAGTCCTCTCTCCTCACACGGCTACATGGTGCAGCCCCTCAGTCCTCTCTCCTCACACGGCTACATGGTGCAGCCCCTCAGTCCTCTCTCCTCACATGGATACACGGTGCGGCCCCTCGGTCCTCTCTCCACACGGCCCGGCCCCTCAGTCCTCTCTCCTCACACAGCCCCACGGTGCAGCCCCTCAGTCCTCTCTCCTCACACGGTGCGGCCCCTCAGTCCTCTCTCCTCACACAGCCCCACGGTGCAGCCCCTCAGTCCTCTCTCATCACATGGATACACGGTGCGGCCCCTCAGTCCTCTCTCATCACATGGATACACGGTGCGGCCCCTCATTCCTCTCTCCTCACATGGCTACATGGTGCAGCCCCTCAGTCCTCTCTCCTCACATGGATACACGGTGTGGCCCCTCAGTCCTCTCTCATCACATGGATACACGGTGCGGCCCCTCATTCCTCTCTCCTCACATGGCTACATGGTGCAGCCCCTCAGTCCTCTCTCCTCACATGGATACACGGTGCGGCCCCTCGGTCCTCTCTCCTCACACGGCCCGGCCCCTCAGTCCTCTCTCCTCACACAGCCCCACGGTGCAGCCCCTCAGTCCTCTCTCATCACATGGATACACGGTGCGGCCCCTCAGTCCTCTCTCCTCACACAGCCCCACGGTGCAGCCCCTCAGTCCTCTCTCATCACATGGATACACGGTGCGGCCCCTCAGTCCTCTCTCATCACATGGATACACGGTGCGGCCCCTCATTCCTCTCTCCTCACATGGCTACATGGTGCAGCCCCTCAGTCCTCTCTCATCACATGGATACACGGTGCGGCCCCTCAGTCCTCTCTCATCACATGGATACACGGTGCGGCCCCTCATTCCTCTCTCCTCACATGGCTACATGGTGCAGCCCCTCAGTCCTCTCTCATCACATGGATACACGGTGCGGCCCCTCAGTCCTCTCTCATCACATGGATACACGGTGCGGCCCCTCAGTCCTCTCTCCTCACACGGCTACATGGTGCGGCCCCTCATTCCTCTCTCCTCACATGGATACACGGTGCGGCCCCTCATTCCTCTCTCCTCACATGGCTACATGGTGCAGCCCCTCAGTCCTCTCTCATCACATGGATACACGGTGCGGCCCCTCAGTCCTCTCTCCTCACATGGCTACATGGTGCAGCCCCTCATTCCTCATTCCTCTCTCCTCTCGCGGCCCCACGGTGCGGCCCCTCGGTCCTCTCTCCTCACACGGCCCCACGGTCCTCTCTCCTCACACGGCCCCACGGTGCGGCCCCTCGGTCCTCTCTCCTCACACAGCCCGGCCCCTCAGTCCTCTCTCCTCACACGGCCCGGCCCCTCAGTCCTCTCTCATCACATGGCTACACGGTGCGGCCCCTCAGTCCTCTCTCCTCACACGGCTACATGGTGCAGCCCCTCAGTCCTCTCTCCTCACACGGCTACATGGTGCAGCCCCTCAGTCCTCTCTCCTCACATGGATACACGGTGCGGCCCCTCGGTCCTCTCTCCACACGGCCCGGCCCCTCAGTCCTCTCTCCTCACACAGCCCCACGGTGCAGCCCCTCAGTCCTCTCTCCTCACACGGTGCGGCCCCTCAGTCCTCTCTCCTCACACAGCCCCACGGTGCAGCCCCTCAGTCCTCTCTCATCACATGGATACACGGTGCGGCCCCTCAGTCCTCTCTCATCACATGGATACACGGTGCGGCCCCTCATTCCTCTCTCCTCACATGGCTACATGGTGCAGCCCCTCAGTCCTCTCTCCTCACATGGATACACGGTGTGGCCCCTCAGTCCTCTCTCATCACATGGATACACGGTGCGGCCCCTCATTCCTCTCTCCTCACATGGCTACATGGTGCAGCCCCTCAGTCCTCTCTCCTCACATGGATACACGGTGCGGCCCCTCGGTCCTCTCTCCTCACACGGCCCGGCCCCTCAGTCCTCTCTCCTCACACAGCCCCACGGTGCAGCCCCTCAGTCCTCTCTCATCACATGGATACACGGTGCGGCCCCTCAGTCCTCTCTCCTCACACAGCCCCACGGTGCAGCCCCTCAGTCCTCTCTCATCACATGGATACATGGTGCGGCCCCTCAGTCCTCTCTCATCACATGGATACACGGTGCGGCCCCTCATTCCTCTCTCCTCACATGGCTACATGGTGCAGCCCCTCAGTCCTCTCTCATCACATGGATACACGGTGCGGCCCCTCAGTCCTCTCTCATCACATGGATACACGGTGCGGCCCCTCATTCCTCTCTCCTCACATGGCTACATGGTGCAGCCCCTCAGTCCTCTCTCATCACATGGATACACGGTGCGGCCCCTCAGTCCTCTCTCATCACATCTCTCATCACATGGATACACGGTGCGGCCCCTCAGTCCTCTCTCCTCACATGGATACACGGTGCGGCCCCTCATTCCTCTCTCCTCACATGGCTACATGGTGCAGCCCCTCAGTCCTCTCTCATCACATGGATACACGGTGCGGCCCCTCAGTCCTCTCTCCTCACATGGCTACATGGTGCAGCCCCTCATTCCTCATTCCTCTCTCCTCTCTCCTCTCGCGGCCCCACGGTGCGGCCCCTCAGTCCTCTCTCCTCACAGACTCCATGGCAACCTAAGCATATTGAGCACAATGCTGCTTTCTGCTATCGGTCAGCAGTGTACTCAAGGAGGCCCCGCCCCTTCCGGTGACATCAGACCCTCTAAAAAAATCAACTCCATTCTAGACACTGCCGTACTTTGGACAGAGCGGTGACAGCGCTGACACAGAGAGGAGCAGCTGTATACCCCACTGTAAGTATCACCAGGTGATGGGGGGGGTGGGCACACAGGCCACTACACCTGTAGCTCAGAGTAGCACAACTCTGCTGGGACTACTGGTTCTACTACGGCGCTGTCCTGGGACCATCACTACAGCCTCGTTCCTGCTAGACCAGTTCTGTGCAGATAGTTGTTACAGATGTAGCAGAGCTGAGATTGTTAGATCCTTTGTGATACAATGATGCGTTATGTGCTTTTACCTAGGACTGCAGGAAAACTTCTCCCGAGACTCATGACCCATAACTAGTCGCAAGTTAGTAACACAGCTCTAAAGAAACAGCTCAGCTCTGCTACATCTGTGTGTGGTTGTGTGATGCTGCTATTTCAGGGAAGACACATAGTATCACTTTGGGAAATATGTTCCATATATTGCACCCTACAATATGAGAAGTGGTACATGTATATTACAGTGATTTTCTGCTTTTGGAAATCCTCCGTCACCAGGCTGTAGTGTTATATATATATATATATATATATATATATATATATATATATATATATATATATATATATATATATATATATATATATATATATATATATATATATATATATATATATATATATATGCGCTCTGCTTCACCTCCCCTGGTCCAGCACTGAGTCTCTGCTGCTGCTCCCAGTATCTGTTATTGGCTGCTGTGCTCACTACAGGTAAACAGTGGGCTCAGCAGCTTGTGTCGTCACCTCGGGCAGTTTACTGATTGTCTGCAGCGCTGCAGACAATAACAGACACCAGGAGCTGCTGCGGAGACTCAGCACTGGACCCTGGAAGGGTGAGTAAATATTTCTTTGTTTTTTATTTTACACATCCTGCAGCTGACGGACAGTTTTTCCAAACCCAGA
Organism: Phyllobates terribilis; assembly: GCF_046119375.1. Lineage (NCBI taxonomy): Eukaryota > Metazoa > Chordata > Amphibia > Anura > Dendrobatidae > Phyllobates > Phyllobates terribilis. The sequence continues at coordinate 117,953,421 of NW_027362762.1, read as the reverse complement.
AAGCCCCCATTGGGCTACGTTCCCACGATGAGCTTTTGGTGATTTTTTTTACGCTGTATATTTTTGATAAAACACAAGTAACCTATTTTACTTAATAGGTGGAGAAAATCTGCAACATCAAATACTCCTCATGGGAACGTAGGGTTAAGGCTCTGTGCACATGGCGGCTTTTAGATGCAGTCAGCGAGTTTTCTTCTTTAAGTTTTGCTGCGGCTCCAGCGCTGACGTCTTCTCTATACTGTGGAGTGTAGAGAGACGATGACGTCCCAGCAGAAGCCGCTGAAGATTGAGAACTTCGCTTCTCTTAACTGCTTTAGAGTTAATGAGCCCTGGAGTGGTTAATAGAAGTAGCGTAATACGGATCATGTGCACAGCAATGTCGCTTATACATTACCGTGCACTATTATCATTTCATGGGGCGCTTCTGCAGCACTGTTTCTCTGTTTGAGGAAGATTTCTTTCTTATAGTGGATGGGGGCATCCAGAATTTGTTGCTTTATGTCAGAATATGGAGTCATCTCCCAGTGTTATTACGTAAAACTGCACCACACATCTCTTCTTGTGGCTCAAGTTGTAGGAACAAGTGACTGTCCCATAACGTTCCTATTTCTTATCCCAGGAATTTGTGCCATGAGATGTCTGTAAATAACACCCATAGGGGTCCTTGTATATGGCAAAGCTGTTGGCACAAACCCCGGACAGTGACCCCCTACTTGCAGAAGACTGGATGCAGCTTTTGAAGCCGGAGTGAATCCTAAGTATAAATTCACACGCTGCAGATTTTGTTGCAGAAGTAAAAATTAGTTGTATTCATTCGAATGCGGTTGTTTTAGATGAATTGGACAAAATCTGCAGTTTGTGAACTCGGTCTATGGATATGTTCACACATTACATGTGTTCTGTACAAACTGACAGCCGGGTCAGGTTTTAAGATCAGTTCTTACTGCAGAATTCATCACTGACTTCACCCTTTACAATGAACTGGGGGAAACCTACAGAAGATTTGCAACACAAACTACCACTGCCGTAAAAGCTGCATGGAATTTCTGCAGCTACGTTGAAAAATCAGCAGCAAATCTGCTACATGTGAACTTACCCTTAGAGGGTTTTTTTTGGACTCGAGCAATTTCTGCAGTCGCTCTATGTAACTTGAGATTGGCAAATCGTGTTAATGTGCACACTATCAGGATTCAGCGTGAGGGGTGGTCACATGACTACAAGTATGTGATTTGCATTCCTGCGGTCCCGTGCCCACCTACTCTAGCTGGAAATGTAGGGGAATTTTGACAGTGTGCACTGGGACATGTTTCTGTAGTGGCTTACAGTAGTAATTGCAGAAATTTCTCTGAAGCCTGGAAAATCCCTTCAAGGAAATAAATGTTTGCACTTTTTTTTTCTGCTCCCCAGTGTGAACGGAGCCTGTACAGCAGCACACAGAGGCTAGATGACTCCCTAGTACAAAGCTCAGTCAGATTCTGTATGTACAGAGCTATTCTACAATAGAAGCTTCTAATGGAGAAAAGCTACTCACACAGCAGGCAATGAATGTGTATGGAATCTAAGAGAATAAAAATCTGCCATATGGAAGTACAGTAATGGCCAATACGCCTGACGCAACTCGGAGGTCAGGTATTTTTTTTTTTTTTTAAAGATGGTCTCCGCTGTTGCATGGGTGAAAGAGGACCTTTCACCAAATTTTTCATGTTGAGCTGGGGACACTATGTAATTGTGGCCGCAGAACAGAATATTGTATTAGGTGCCAAATACTGTGATTGCTAATATCTTTGCAACAAAGAGGCAGAATTAAAAAAATATATATATATATATTTTGTAAAGGGAATCCATTCTGTGCTACATGCGTCTGTATGCCTGTACTTTGCAATACTTTAACTTGTTGGCCTGTAATTTATATACCGTATATTCCGGCGTATAAGACGACTTTTGAAGACTGAAAAATCTTCTGTCTAGTCTGGGGTCGTCTTATACGCCGGTAATGCTTTTGAACTTTCAGAAATTGACATGCGGGGATACTCTGGGGGTGTTAATAAGCTGCCGTGGCCGTATCCCTGCCATGTCGGAGTTAATATAAGGTGGAGGGAGTTAAAATACGGCGGCGGTAGGTCCAGACAGTCAGCGCTTCTGTGCTGAAACTGACACATCGCTGCGTATTCCCAGCTCCGGACACAGCGCAGGGCTTCTGTGCCGACAGCTTTCACTTGTCACAGAAGCGCTGCGCTGTGTCCGGAGCAGGGAAGTTCGCATCGCTTCTGTGACAATATATGAAAAGCCGGCAATTCAGCAGCGGCATAAGCCGGCACCCGACAATTTAGAATACAAAGAATAGAGCATCACACATAGATTAGATAGATAGAAACATGTCAGTCACATATATATGAAGTACAGTGACAGTATTGCTTACTGTACTTGTCATTTAGTGTAAAGGATTTATTAAAACAAATATTAGTGTTTTCATGCACCGTCTCTTTAAAAAAGCCGGCCGGCAATTCAGCATCTGTACCCGACAATTTATAACAGAAAGAATAGAGCATCACACATAGATTAGATAGATAGAAACATGTCAGTCACATATATATGAAGTACAGTGATAGTGCTGGTTACTGTACTTGTCATCTAGTGTTAAAATAACGGATTTATTTAAAAAAAAATTGGCGTGGGGTTCTCCTTAATTTTAGTCTCTAGTGGAGGTTAAGCAGACGGCTGGGGCAGATGTTTGAAGCCTGGGAAGGGGGTAATACCCACGGAGCTTCCCAGACTACTAATATCAGCCCCCAGCTGAATACCTAGCCTTTACTAGCTATTAAAATGGGGGATCCCAAAAAAATGACGTGGGGTCCCCCCTATTTTAATAGCTAGCAAAGGCTAGGCAGACAGCTGGAGGCTGATATTAATAGCCCAGGAAGGGTGCCATGAATATTGGCCCCCTCCCAGGCTAGAAACACCAGCCGTCAGCCGCCCCAGAAATGGCGCATTCATAGGATGCGCCAATTCTGGCACTTAGCCTCGCTCTTCCCACTGCCCTGTAGCGGTGGCAGTGGGGTAATAGGGTTGGGGTTGATGTCAGCTTATAATGCCAGCTGACATCAAGCCCAGGTTAGTAATGGAGAGGCGTCTATAAGACACCCCCATTACTAACCCCATAGTAAAAGTTAAAAAAAACACAAACACCCAGAATAAAGTCCTTTAATTGAAATAAACACACAATTCTTTATTGTTCTAAATTAAACCATACTTACCATCACGCCCATTCCAGCTGAAGCCAACGATCTCCTGCAATAAAAGTAAAATAATAAAGCAACCTCATCCTTACCTTTCCATGGTTCCCAGGACAGCTTCAGCTCTGCTACATCGAGATGACAGGCTGGACTGCAGCAGAACGCTGCCATCCAGCCTGTCATCCCGCAGACACTGAGAAGCGCAGGCATGCTTGCGCTCCTCAGTGTCTCGCTGTGACTGCATCCAGATGAGCCGACAATGAACTCAGCTCACCTCCTGGACGTCCGTCACTGACAGCGTGGGAAACTTCTACTGCGCATGCGGGGAGCAGGAGAATTTTCCCACGCTGTCAGTGACGTGCATGAGGTGAGCCGAGTTCATTGGACATGATCTCGGCTCATCTGGATGCCGTCACAGTCAGACACTGAGGAGCACAAGCATGCCTGCGCTTCTCAGTGTCTGCCGCATGGCAAGCTGAACGGCAGCGTTCTGCTGCGGTGCAGCCTGTCATGTGAATGTAGCAGAGCTGGACCGGTCCTGGGAACCATGGAAAGGTAAGGATGAGGTTGCTTTATTATTTTACTTTTATTGCAGGAGATCGTTGGCTTCAGCTGGAATGGGCGTGACTGTAAGTATGGTTTAATTTAGAACATTAAAAAATTGTGTCTTTATTTCAATTAAAGGACTTTATTCTGGGTGTTTGTGTTTTTTTTAATTACTTTACTAGAAATTCATGGCGGTCATGTCTAATATTGGCGTGACCCCATGAATTTCGGGCTTAGGGCCAGCTGATAATGCCAAGCTGGCCCTAACCCCTTTATTACCCAGTGAGCCACCGCACCAGGGCCCTGGATGAGTTGGGTACAGCGCCAGAAGATGGCGCTTCTATGAACGCGCCATTTTCCGGGGTGGCTGCGGACTGCAATTTGCAGCGGGTGGGGCCCAGAAAGCTTGGGCCTCCCTGCACTGCAGATTCCAGCCCCCAGCTGCCTAGTTGTACCTGGCTGGACACAAAAATATGGCGAAGCCCACGTCAACATTTTTGGGAAGAATTAATTACAAAATTAATAATTTAGGGACTGCATCTTTATTAACCCCTCAATTGTCATTTAGTGTTAAAATAAAGGATTTTTTAAAAAGAAAATTGGCGTGGGATCCACCATCATTATAGTCTCTAGCGGAGGTTAAGCAGACGGCTGGGGCAGATGTTTGAAGTCTGGGAAGGGGGTAATACCCACGGAGCTTCCCAGGCTACTAATATCAGCCCCCAGCTGAATACCTAGCCTTTACTAGCTATTAGAATGGGGGACCCCCCCAAAAAATGACGTGGGGTCCCCCCTATTTTAATATGTTTATGAGTGACAGTTTTCCTGCTATATACCTGCATGTCATAAGAATTTAAATTAAAAAAGGACCATGTTAAATTCAAATCTGTTTTTTTTTAATTTTTACCGGTGTTTGGTATGCGTTGGAAAAGGGGTAGTCTTATACGGTGAATATATCCTAAACTCTATATTTTAACAGGAAAGTAGGGGGGTCGTCTTATACGCCGGAATATACGGTAATATTGACTTGTATCTATGATGTTGCAATAGCATCTGCATTAATAGCAGCCATCTCTCTGTGTATACTTTGAGATATTAGTTTTTCATTGTCTGACATCCTCTTGGTGTCTTCATAACACATGATTGGTCCCTTTTCTATGTGGATTCCACACCTCTCGCAGTCTCCGCCCTAAACCCTTTTGTTATACGTGGTTTTTAGACTTATTTGAACCATTGTCTTTATTTGGATGTGCGCTTCCTTTTCATCTAGTTGTTTGATTAATAAAGTTCATTCCGATTCATCACATTATCTACTGACCATTTTTTCGGGTTTTCTCCTTGTTTGGTTTTTATGTACTCTATAATGTTGTACAGAATTATAATATTTACTTTTATGTTTATATATATATATATATATATATATATATATATATATATATTAGTACAGACCAAAAGGTTGGACACACCTTCTCATTTAAAGATATTTCTGTATTTTCATGACCATGAAAATTGTACATTCACACTGAAGGCATCAAAACTATGAATTAACACATGTGGAATTATATACTTAACAAAAAAGTGTGAAACAACTGAAAATATGTCTTATATTCTAGGTTCTTCAAAGTAGCCACCTTTTGCTTTGCTGAATGCTTTGCACACTCTTGGCATTCTCTTGATGAGCTTCAAGAGGTAGTCACCGGAAATGGTCTTCAAAAATCTTGAAGGAGTTCCCAGAGATGCTTAGCACTTGTTGGCCCTTTTGCCTTCACTCTGCGGTCCAGCTCACCCCAAACCATCTCAATTGGGTTCAGGTCTTGTGACTGTGGAGGCCAGGTCATCTGGCGTAGCACCCCATCACTCTCCTTCTTGGTCAAATAGCCCTTACACAGCCAGGAGGTGTGTTTGGGGTCATTGTCCTGTTGAAAAATAAATGATGGTCCAACTAAACGCAAACCGGATGGAATAGCATGCCGCTGCAAGATGCTGTGGTAGCCATGCTGGTTCAGTATGCCTTCAATTTTGAATAAATCCCCAACAGTGTCACCAGCAAAGCATCCCCACACCATCACACCTCCTCCTCCATGCTTCACGGTGGGAACCAGGCATGTAGAGTCCATCCGTTCACCTTTTCTGCGTCGCACAAAGACACAGTGGTTGCAACCAAAGATCTCAAATTAGGACTCCTCAGACCAAAGCACAGATTTCCACTGGTCTAATGTCCATTCCTTGTGTTCTTTAGTCCAAACAAGTCTCTTCTGCTTGCTGCCTGTCCTTAGCAGTGGTTTCCTAGCAGCTATTTTGCCATGAAGGCCTGCTGCACAAAGTCTCCTCTTAACAGTTGTTGAAGAGATGTGTCTGCTGCTAGAACTCTGTGTTTCATTGAACTGGTCTCTAATCTGAGCTGCTGTTAACCTGCGATTTCTGAGGCTGGTGACTCTGATAAACTTATCCTCAGAAGCAGAGGTGACTCTTGGTCTTCCTTTCCTGGGGCGGTCCTCATGTGAGACAGTTTCTTTGTAGCGCTTGATGGTTTTTGCAACTGCACTTGGGGACACTTTCAAAGTTTGCCCAATTTTTCGCACTGACTGACCTTCATTTCTTAAAGTAATGATGGCCACTCGTTTTTCTTTACTTAGCTGCTTTTTTCTTGCCATAATACAAATTCTAACAGTCTATTCAGTAGGACTATCAGCTGTGTATCCACCAGACTTCTGCACAACACAACTGATGGCCCCAACCCCATTTATAAGGCAAGAAATCCCACTTATTAAACCTGATAGGGCACACCTGGGAAGTGAAAACCATATCCGGTGACTACCTCTTGAAGCTCATCAAGAGAATGCCAAGATTGTGCAAAGCAGTCATCAAAGCAAAAGGTGGCTACTTTGAAGAACCTAGAATATAAGACATATTTTCAGTTGTTTCACACTTTTTTGTTAAGTATATAATTCCACATGTGTTAATTCGTAGTTTTGATGCCTTCAGTGTGAATGTACAATTGTCATAGTCATGAAAATACAGAAAAAGCTTTAAATGAGAAGGTGTGTCCGAACTTTTGGTCTGTACTATATATACACAATCAACTGGCAAAACGGATTGAGGCCATTTACTCTCAAGTAACCCTAAGGATATTTTTAGTGTGTATGTCTGGAACTTTGTTGTACACATTGTACACAAACACATTGCGTTTAGGCATCCGTTCAGTGGCCCCGTCAGGGCTTATGTCCAAACCTTCCCCCGCAAAATAGAATTCGGACGTAACCCCAACATGAGACCCTGAACAGGTGCCTATACGCAATGTGAAAGCGCCCTTTGGCCTACAGTTTAGTTTGTGTATGGAGGCCCCCTGACATGATGTTGGGGAAGATAAGGAACCGGTATGTCCAATTTCGGCTCATCCTTTTGATCTCTCTGAGATAAGCCGCTACCAGAGATGTCTGGCAGCGGCTCTCTCGTAGAGAGCAAGGTAACGTTTCGGCCGAGCCAACACTCCAGTGTATGAAAGAGTTGGGAGAGATGGCTGCTGGTTGAACCAGCGGTTGAACCATCATTCAGCCTACAGATATCTTTTGTTGATGTGGGGCTCTTAAAAAAAAAAAAAAAAAAAAAATTAAAAATTCAGACTATAAAATAGACTGAGTCCCCAATTCATCAAGACCGGTCTTGATGAGGGGGCGTTCTGGAGTCAGACACTCCTGATTGAATCTAATGAGTAGTGTGTGTTTCGCCGTAGGGAACACCACAGCTCATCGTGAATTAGGCAAGCTGTGATGTAATGTAACGCCCCAGCTCCGCCCATCTTGGTAGAGCTGGCAGAAACTAGCATCAAAACACCAAAAGTCGCAAAATTTTTGTGCAACTTCGGCAAAAATTTGGTGACTTTTCAAACCAATTTACGCCAGAATTCTGTCAAAATTGTTTTTGCTAAATCGGAGCCTGAGCGTCGCTCGTGTCACAGACTATGTCAATAGATTTGATAAAATGTTGCCAACTTTCTTTTTATGAGATATTTTTCAATCGTTAACATGGTTTAATAGCTGATAATGGATTATGAGTTTGCGCAATTCCCCCGTTCCAGCTGGTACCTTGTTTTTGAGCATCTCCTTGTTTGTGTAGAGTAGGATTTCTCTGTAGGACTTTGTTCCCAGGGCTGATGAAAACGACATTCATCCAGCAGTCGGGACAATGCTGGAATGTACCAAGATATTCTTGGCTGCAAAATATTTCCAGTCACAAGGCCGTTTGTTCACCAGCATTGCTTTATCACAACTTTAATAGAACTTGTCTAAGAACTTGTTAATTTGCGCAATGGCTGTTAGAAGCTCTCCATGACTGCGGATAAGGTTATGCTTGCACAGGATGGAAAAAATCCATCTCCGATTTACAGCGGTTTTCACCCATTTATGTTTCACATAGTGAAATACACAATGAGAATCTGAAACAAAAAATTGCTGCGCTTTGGACTTCAAAATCTGCATCAGAGGTCAGTTCCCATGTAGCAAAAAAAATTTTTAAGTATTCTTCAACCAAAGTTGGTACTGCGATTTACTGCATATTTGCATCTGCATTTCTGTACCGTGTGGACCTACTACCATAAAAAACTACTTCTCTGTAGTGCTCCTTAAAAGACCCTGGCCCCGATCCTTTAGGCTGTGTTCACACGATGCGTATTTCATGCGTTTCCGCGGCGTTTTTGCAGTTGCGTAAACGCCGCGGAAACGCATGAAAAACGCATGGTAGAAGGGCAGCAATGTTCCCCAATGGAAATCCGCATGTGCTGTGCCCATGATGCGGATTTTTCCGCAGCGTTAACGCTGCGGTCAAAAATCCGCAGCATGTCAATTAATTTTGCGGAAACGCGGCGATTTCGCCGCCATTGACTTGCATTAGAACGCGCCAATTCCGCAAGACAGCATTTGTACTTGCGTAATTGGTGCGTTCTAATGTGCGGATGGTACCCGGGTGTGGAGGAGAGGAGAGTCTCATCCACACCCAGGTACCATTAAAAAAGCTGTAAAACAAGAATAAAATAAAAAATATATATATACTTACCATCTGTCGGCCCGCGCAGCGCTCCCGCTTGGTTCCCGGCACTTGCAGTGAGTTGTAGGACCTGCGGTGACGTCAGAGTCATGTGACGGGTCACGTGACGCTGACGTCGGCAGGTCTTTCAATTCAAAGTTGCCGGGAGAACGGAGTGAGCAGGACAGCGCGGGCCATCAGAGGTAAGTATATACACTCTCTCGGGTCACACTGTATAAATCCATGCTGTTTGCATGGATTTATATAGTGTGACCTAGTTATCAAGCACTTTCCAGGTGATGCTAAAATCGCCTGGAAAGCGCTTGTCAATCTGCATGCGGAAACGCATGTGAATCTGCATGTGGATCCGCATGTATTCTGCAGGAAAAACGCATGCACAATCTGCATGCGTTTTTTCTGCCAGGGAGATGCAGAAATGATGCAGAAATTTTCTGCTTCATTTCTGCATCGTGTGCACATACCCTTATTGCTTGTTTGTTTTTGTTTTTTTTTAAGTTTCTTTAATTTTTTTCTTAGTTTCTGTTGGTGCCAAATGCATCAAACTAGCACACACGGTTCATGAATGGGTGGGCTTTTCTCCTGTCTTTTGTGACTTTTGGAGCCAAGAGTCGCAAAAATTGCACCAAAGTGCTGGTACACTCAAAAATACACTGGGCTGGAGTGGTGTTGCATCAAATTTTGCGACTTTTTATATATTGAGCTAAAACATCTGGAATTGCTAGGCTATGCCCACAAAGCGGAAAACGGGGGGGGGGGGGGAATTGTCGAGAACATATAAAATAAACTTAAAGGCACAAATAGGATAATGAATTGGGTACAGAAAATGCATAAAACTAGACAAAAAAACAGGCGCACCGGCAATGATGAATCGAGGCCTGTGTCCCTGAATCATTAGGACTTTTTGTTCAAATATTTTTTCATTAATATAAAAAGACAATGTTTATACACTGCTCAAAATATAAAGGGAACACTTAAACAGAATATAACTCCAAGTAAATCAAACTTCTGTGAAATCAAACTGTCCACTTAGGAAGCAACACTGATTGACAATCAATTTCACATGCTTTTGTGCAAATGGAATAGACAATAGATGGAAATTATTGGCAATTATCAAGACACCCTCAATAAAGGAGTAGTTCTGCAGGTGGGGACCACAGACCACATCTCAGTACCAATGCTTTCTGGCAGATGTTTTGGTCACTTTTGAATGTTGGTTGTGCTTTCACACTCGTGGTAGCATGAGATGGACTCTACAACCCACAGAAGTTGCTCAGGTAGTGTAGCTCATCCAGGATGGCACATCAATGCGAGCTGTGGCAAGAAAGTTTGCTCTGTCCTGTCAGCGTAGTGGCTGGAGGCGCTACCAGGAGACGTGGAGGGGACTGTAGGAGGGCAACAACCCAGCAGCAGCACCGCTACCTCCGCCTTTGTGCAAGGAGGAACAGGAGGAGCACTGCCAGAGCCCTGCAAAATGACCTCCAGCAGGCCACAAATGTGCATGTGTCTGCACAAACGGTTAGAAACCAACTCCATGAGGGTGGTATGAGGGCCCGACGTCCACAGATGGGGGTTGTGCTCACAGCCCAACACAGTGCAGGACGCTTTGCATTTGCGACAGAACACCAGGATTGGCAAAGTCGCCACTGGCGCCCTGTGCTCTTCACAGATGAAAGCAGGTTCACACTGAGCACATGTGACAGACGTGACAGAGTCTGGAGACGCCGTAGAGAGCTATCTGCTGCCTTCAACATCCTTCAGCATGACCGGTTTGGCAGTGGGTCAGTAATGGTGTGGGTTGGCATTTCTTTTGAGGGCCGCACAGCCCTCCATGTGCTCACCAGAGGTAGCCTGACTGCCATTAGGTACCGAGATGAGATCCTCAGACCTCTTGTGAGACCATATGCTGGTGCGGTTGGCCCTGGGTTCCTTCTAATGCAGGACAATGCCAGACCTCATGTGGTGGAGTGTGTCAGCAGTTCCTACAAGATGAAGGCATTGAAGCTATGAAGCTATGGACTGGCCTGCCCTTTCCCCAGACCTGAATCCGATTTGAGTACATCTGGGACATCATGTCTCGGTCCATCCACCAACACCTCAGACTTCCAGGAGTTGGCGGATGCTTTAGTCCAGGTCTGGGAGGAGATCCCACAGGAGACCATCCGCAACCTCATCAGGAGCATGCCCAGGCGTTGTAGGGAGGTCATACAGGCACGTGGAGGCCACACACAATACTGAGCCTCATTTTGACTTGTTTTAAGGACATTACATCAAAGTTGGATCAGCCTGTAGTGTGTTTTTCCACTTTAATTTTGGGGGGTGACTCCAAATCCAGGCCTCCATTGATTAATAAATTTGATTTCCATTGATGATTTTTGTGTGATTTTGTTGTCAGCGCATTCAACTTTGTACCGAACAAAGTATTCAATGAGAATATTTCATTCATTCAGATCTAGGATGTGTTATTTGAGTGTTCCCTTTATTTTTTGAGCAGTGTATATATGAAATAAAGGTATTGGGAAAGGGACATAGTGGAGAGGAAAGGTTCTACTGTTTTAATTCTGAAAGGAGAGGAAGGAAAACATGGGATGGGGAAAATTAAGAAACAAATTGAAGCAGATCCATTATTCTCAATCAGATAATTTATGCAATAATGTTACAGGTTTAACGTAGTACAATTGTAAAGAAAGGGGGGGGGGATATTGATAAAGTTCACATATGCATATTAGTCTCTATTGCCATCTGGCAGTGATGTGTCTTCTTGGAGCTGTTGCAAAAAAACTTTAGTAAAACTTTAAACCTGTATGCCACTCTTACACAAGGGAGCTCTGGGGTAAGACGAGCCATATTGATTAAAGGGAACCTGTCATGTCAAGAAACGTTATTAAACGGCAGATATGGGGTTAGCACTCTAAAGTCGTGTGACCGCCACACTGAAAACACAGCTGCCGGGAGGAATTATCTTTTTATTCCTCCTAGCAGCCTCCGGCTTTCAGTCTTAGGGGTGCAGCTGGTGCGGCTTCAGTAACTGCTCAGTATAGACTGAGCGATGGCTGCAACTATGCCTCGGCACCGACTGACAGCCAGCTCAGCAGTGCATCAGTACAGAGTCAGCAGTCAGTCAGTGCTGGGACTTGGTTACAGTCGCCGCTTACTTTATACTGAGCAGTGACAAAGCTTGAGGCTGCACGTTAATAGCGTTTTGGGACATGACCAATTCACTTTGAAGATGCATGTGACTCTTCATATCTTACATCTGCGGTGCTCCTCCGTCACACTTGTTGTTCCATCCAGGGGCTGGGGTCCAGTTCTGGTGTAACTTATGATTAGTTTATTGGGCAGATGTGTCACCAAGTTTTCTAAAAGTTATCAGGGCTGGCCAGGAGTGACATTAAAATTCCAAAAGCTGCTAAATATTTGCACAATTTCAAGTTATGCAAAAATGTTGCAACATTTCAAAGAGTTTTTTTTACACCAAAGCTCCTTTATGAATCTGGCTTTAGTTCTGACTTGCTAAAGGATTTTCTGTAGATTTCCCCCTAGATGGGCCACATGTGAGTATCTGGACATGCGGGATTGTTCCTTCACAGCGGCTGGAGAGCCACAAAGCACAGGGCCCCTTCACCATTATGTGGACCCAGATATCTACGCCCCAGATGAGCAGTCTCTTGTGCCTGGACAATGCAATGCAACATGTATCGAAGCCCACATTAACCCATTGTGCGCTGCAGCAGGCATTTGCTCAGCGTTTTGAATAGTCATTCATTACTCAAAGCCATTGTTGTAATTGCACATGATCAGAGATGACAATTGTGGATTTGTGTGAGCTTTTAAGATGTCACATGCTTAGGCTGGCCGGTGGCCAGTTGGCATGATTAGCCTGCTGTGAACCAGTCTGCTGCGTGATGGGCCGAGGTGGCCTATTGCTCTGTATTACAACAGCCATAAACTTTCCTCTGCTTACAGCAATGACTCAACATGTGCACAGATCTCTATTTATATCCAAATATGCGGGAAAGGATCTTATTTAACCCTTTAGTGCAGAAATCTTCCAGGCCATAGACTGATGGTATAAACATTATATACTGAGCAAAAGAGACCATAGTGTTTCAAAAAACCCCACATAAGCGTAATTAAACACCATATGTTGACTTAAAAAATATATATACTTTATTTGAATATTTAAAAAGACATGGGTATAAGTTACATGTATAATAGACATAACATGGGCATATGAGGCAGCAGAGGGTAGATAGAGACACAGCTGGTATCACATTACCATTGGACCTATAGTAGGTCACATAGACCAACCCATACAGTCCATTGATCACAGGAAATGTGTATGCAGAAAAGGTTATAGTAACATAAGTTATATAATCTATATCGAATCAAAATGTAGACAATCATCAAAAAAGATCCTGCAACACATAGAAAATACATGTATCACATGGATAGGGTTAAATAAGACATACTTAATGGAAATAAAAAGATAACCAGCAGCGCCAGGGGAAGCCCCGACACGTGTTTCCGTACTTCCTCAGGGGGCAGTGGTGGGGTCTGTGTGGATAAAGGGCCATATATCTCTATCTCTATCCTAATAGAGCAATAAAGTTTTGACCAAACGCGGCGCATAGCACCGCACAGCAGCAGGCATTGGTGACAGCGGCGCGGCGTCCAGGAAGAGGGGAACTCCCCCACTGACGTCACATTTTCTGGGACGCCGCCCACTCGAGACCGCATCACGGTCACATGACTGTTCTGCAGGAATGTAATGCTTGAAGAGGTGGTATTCCCATTCCAGAAAGTGATGGTGCATTGCTGGGATATGCCATCACATTGTAATCAGTGGGGTTTGTTATTTTGGTATATTTACAGGTCCTGGGAATTTTCCCTGCACAGTGACACTCTGCCTCCTATCTGTGCAGGGAAGTGTAGCCTGGCTGCACAGCAGCTTTCCTCCACAGCAGCTTCCTGGGGGCAATGACAGGGAGAGACTGTGAAGGGGTCCGGTGCTGAATCTGCACTACGCCCCATTCATTTTCCAGATCATGTGTGTCCTGAGAGTTTTACACCCCCAATAATAAAGGAATTGCATATCTTAGCAAGCTCCACAGCAGCTCTGGCAGAGGAGGGCGCTGTTTTAGCTATGTAAATGAGCCTATTGGGCAGCCCCCACACTCTCCCAATGTCCATCCACAACGTTGAATTGCCGACACCACAAACGTCTTTCCTGATCACCTATTGGATGTAAAGCACAAGATCTATTAGGAAAGAACATGAAGTTCCGGGGGATCAATTGGGGACTATTAAAGGAGTTATCCACTACTTTCACATTGATGCCCTATCCGTAGGCGGCGGCCACTACAACTTGATGGCAAGCATAACAGGTAAGCACTTCCTACTCATAGGACATCAATGTGAAAGTAGTGGACAACCCCTTTAAGGCTATGTTCACACAGCATGGTTTTTTCAGCTTTCATTTTCTCCAGCAAAACCTGATCTCTTGCCAGAAGGATGGTCAGGATTTTTTTTGCGGTTTTCTTGCTTTTTTGCGTTTTTTTTCAGTTTTTTTTTTTTTCACTGTCATTTTGTCTCTGTTATGCATGTACATAAAGTTCAGTGGAGAAAAAAAAAAAAAAGTCTCATGCTGGCTTAGGCACAAAAAACGCTGGAATTGGCTGTATTTTGCAAAAAACTATGCAAAGCACAAAATCCTGAACAAAAAAAAAAGTGTGTATGGGATTTTTGGATTCTCATAGACTTTGCTGGTGCTGCAAAACGCAGCTGAAAATTTGTATAAAAAAAGCTGAAAAAAACAAGATGTGTGAACATAGCCTAAGAATGGGAGAAAGTTACAACTTTATTTGAAGTATATTATGAAAAATGTATAATACTTACATTATTTATGAAAAACAAATTTGGGTACAAAAATGTAGCCGCTGTTATTTGATCATTCTTGTCACTCTATAGTCTATGGTGTTTTTGAGACATTGTGTGGATCTGCACATTATGTATTATTTATTCACTGTGTATGTGGTGGCACTATATAGCAGTCTTATTTGGCCATGGTTTGCACTTTTATTTCAGGCACAATACTGTGTGGAGCTTTACAAATGGGCACTAGTTAGTTAAGCAAACACATTCGCAGGATGAGTGGCCACATTGGCAATTTGTGACCGCCGGACCAGAGCCCTGCAAGCCTCCTGCTACTGGCTTAGATACTCAGCGCCTCTTTTTTGATTAATAGGCTCGGCGTCATGTGTGCAGCACATCGCAATGATGATGTGTCACCAGTAGGTTTGCAGGGCTCTGGTTGGATAGCTGTGGACTATTGACATGGCTACTGGACTGGGGTTTTGCTAATCATTTTGCTCAACTCTACTACTGTACTGTATGGGATAGTTACTTGTACACCAGTAAAGGAGCTGTCCGTGTGTTACATACGCGTGGCATCTGTGTCCCACATCAGTGTGACACGTACTGGTGGCTGGGAAAAGCGGTACAGTTCGCGCTGTTCCCGCGTGCTGAAGGCAGCTTGGATCATTGTCACCTGGTCTCCCTGAGATCAGTGTGACCAGGCGACAATGATGGGAGTTGTATTCATCACCCGCTATGTACATTGTGTGTAAAATATTTTTTTAAAAAAACAAACAGCTTATACCTTTATAAATTAAAAAATCCGACAAATCGCTTGTACACCCGTGCGATGTTTCAGCAGTAAGCGTCCCGTTCCTCCCTGCAGTGTCTCGGCATGTAAGGAGTCCTCTTGTGGATCTAGAGCAATGTCCGTTTAAAAGGAATCTGTCACCACTTTGGAGTTATCAGACCTCTAATATGGCCTTACAGGTTATAGAAAAGTAAATCTATCCATTCCTGTATGGCCCATAGTAGAGGATTGATTGCAGAGAAATCTGTTTTTATAAATTCCATTTTCCACAGGCTTGGCGTCCCCGGGACACCAAGAAATCCCCGCCTAACTGTTTATTATTCCCCAAAATCCCCGCCTATATGCTTTGTTACCATATCCCCCCCCCCCCCCCTTCCCCGGCACATCACAGGGCCCTGTGATGTGCACTGTTTGTGCATGCCCAGGAAGTCATGGAGAAGCGCCGTTCACATAGAGCGCGCTTTGCTTCATCTCAGCCCCGTCTCTATGTGCATTGCGCCACAAAAATCTATTGAGCAGGCGCCGGGGAGTCACTGTCACTTCCAGGCGCCTGCGCAATAGAAACCTGCGGCGCAGTGCATAGGCAGACAGGGCCGAGATGAAGCAAAGCGCGCTCTATGTGAGCTCTATGTGAGCGGCGCTTTGCACATGCCCGGGAGGTCAGGGAGCTCAGTGCACATCATAGGGTCCTTTGACGTGCATGGGAGGGAGGGGGGACATGGTAACTAAGCAGAGAGGCTTTCAGGGAATAATAAACAGAGAGGCGGGGATTTCTTGGCATCCCCCGGACTCCAAGCCAGTGCAAAACAGAGTTGATAAAAACACATTTCTCTGCAATCAGACCTCTACTATGGGCCATACAGGTATGTATAGATTTACTTTTCTATAACCTGTATGCCCATAGTAGAGGTCTGATATCTCCCAGGGGGTGACAGATTCCCTTTAAGGTAATGGTATGCACCGAAAGTGAGCTACTTTCTGTTTATATCTTTACACTTCTGGATTAAAAATATTTTTATTTGAAGAATACATCTTTCAATGTTTCAATTTATAAGGTGTTAATGCTATGATGCGCCATGACCCGCTGACCCGTAGGTCTGACCTTTTGGAAGTCCTCTAAGTGCCGAACAGGGCAGTCTGTTTCTTCAGAGCCAATTCTGTTATTTAAAGAAGCACTCCTCCTCCTATCAAAGATTTTATCCTCTTAATAAACTGCATTCATCATATTATATAGCACTGTGTACTTACAATTGCTCATTTTGCCTTTCTGCCCAGCTAATTCTTTTCTTTTCTTCTCTCTGTAGAAATAGGAAGTCTCTTTTCCCTGCATGAATCATTCCCCTTTCTGTTACTACATAGCGTTTAGGAGGATTCAGCTATATATATATATATTAGTGTAAAACACAAATAACTTCTGGCTAAATTGTCATCCCCTCAGGGACGTTTGAGGCAACATTGGGAAATTGAGTTGCAAGTCAAAAATACAAGTTGTGCTGATGCCCCGTGACTGAGCTGCTGACGCTTCTTTCCGTGTTGTTCTATGAGAACGACAGTGGAGTCATTTAGGTTAAATTGAGTGACAATAATTTCATTTGGTCCAATTAGGAGTCACGGGTTTCTGTTTCTGCTGATTGAAAGTACATTAGTGTTACTTGTGAGCGATTTGCTACGTCTGTGGTGAAAAGTTTTCCCTTAAAGTTCGCTCGCACTAGTGTGTAAATAATCTGTCCCATTCTCATCCAGAAGAGTGGAACGATTTTTTTTCTCACTTTTCATCTGTATACAATCTATTTTACTCAGCAGCTATTAATTATTTACAGAACCATTTACCACTTACAGCTATAGGAGAAACCTGCAGATAAATAATGATATAAGCATATACATGAGGCTTACTGGAGCAGCAGCTACAGGGAGAAAATGAAGCTATATTCTCCCTGCAGCCGCTTGCTTCCAGTCATCAGGGCGGTGCAGGGAGCGGATACCGTCTCCATCCACCACACAATGAGGGCGCTGTAACCACTCCCTGGCACACTGATAGCCTGCTCTCCTGAGTGCAGAGCTGGCCGTCAATCACTGTGCCGGGGAGTGATTACAGCCACGCTCACTATGTAGTGAGCAGAGACTGTATCCACTCCCTGCATCGGCCTCCATGAATGGAAGTGAGCAGCTGCAGGGAGAATGTAACTTAATTTTCTCCCTGTAGCCACCACGTTTCCAGTAAGTCTGCCAGACGTTATTTAAATGCCAGTTACCTGCAGATTACCCTTCTATCACTATTTTGTAAGTGACCGTTTCCCTTTAATTTATACAGCTCCAGTATAAGTCCTACCAGCAAAGTAGTGTATACTGCAGTATTAGGTGCTGGCCGCACTGTGTGGATTACAGTGATCAGCCATGTCTGAACGATTATCTGCTGTTACGTAATCACTTTGTTCTAATCAGCAAACCAGACAGGCCTTTGTGAATAAAAACCCTAGTGAAGGTGAATGTGTGATTTGTTGTGAACATTTTTACTATTCCTGTATCTGCTCAGTACCGACTCCAAATCCAGGCCTCCATTGGTTAATAAATTTGATTTCCATTGATTATTTTTGTGTGATTTTGTTGTCCGCACATTCAACTTTGTACAGAACAAAGTATTCAATGAGAATATTTCATTCATTCAGATCTAGGATGTGTTATTTGAGTGTTCCCCTTATTTTTTTGAGCAGTGTATTAACCAATGGAGGCCTGGATTTGGAGTCACCCCCAAAATTGAAGTGGAAAAACACACTACAGGCTGATCCAACTTTGATGTAATGGCCTTAAAACAAGCCAAAATGAGGCTCAGTATTGTGTGTGGCCTCCACGTGCCTGTATGACCTCCCTACAACGCCTGGGCATGCTCCTGATGAGGTTGCGGATGGTCTCCTGTGGGATCTCCTCCCAGACCTGGACTAAAGCATCCGCCAACTCCTGGACAGTCTGTGGTGCAACGTGAAGTTGGTGGATGGAGCGAGACATGATGTCCCAGATGTGCTCAATCAGATTCAGGTCTGGGAAACGGGCAGGCCAGTCCATAGCTTCAATGCCTTCATCTTGCAGGAACTGCTGACACACTCCAGCCACATGAGGTCTGGCATTGTCCTGCATTAGGGGGAACCCAGGGCCAACCGCACCAGAATATGGTCTCACAATGGGTCTGAGGGTCTCATCTCGGTACCTAATGGCAGTCAGGCTACCTCTGGCGAGCACATGGAGGGCTGTGCGGCCCTCCAAAGAAATGCCACCCCACACCATTACTGACCCACTGCCAAACCGGTCATGCTGAAGGATGTTGCTGGCCGCAGATCGCTCTCCACGGCGTCTCCAGACTCTGTCATGTCTGTCACATGTGCTCAGTGTGAACCTGCTTTCATCTGTGAAGAGCACAGGGCGCCAGTGGTGACTTGGCCAATCCTGGTGTTCTGTGACAAATGCCAAGCGTCCTGCACGGTGTTGAGCACAACGCCCATCTGTGGACGTCCGGCCCTCATACCACCCTCATGGAGTCGGTTTCTAACTGTTTGTGCAGACACATGCACATTTGTGGCCTGCTGGAGGTCATTTTGCAGGGCTCTGGCAGTGCTCCTCCTGTTCCTCCTTGCACAAAGGCGGAGGTAGCGGTCCTGCTGCTGGGTTGTTGCCCTTTCACGGCCCCCTCCACGTTTCCTGGTGTACTGGCCTGTCTCCTGGTAGTTTCCATCTATTGTCTATTCCATTTGCACAACAGCATGTGAAATTGATTGTCAATCAGTGTTGCTTCCTAAGTGGACAGTTTGATTTCAGAGAAGTTTGATTTACTTGGAGTTATATTCTGTTGTTTAAGTGTTCCCTTTATTTTTTTGAGCAGTGTATATATACATACACATATACAGTACAGACCAAAAGTTTGGACACACCTTCTCATTTTAAGATTTTTCTGTATTTTCATGACTATGAAAATTGTACATTCACACTGAAGGCATCAAAACTATGAATTAACACATGTGGAATTATATACTTAACAAAAAAGTGTGAAACAACTGAAAATATGTCTTATATTCTAGGTTCTTCAAAGTAGCCACCTTTTGCTTTGATGACTGCTTTGTACACTCTTGGCATTCTCTTGATGAGCTTCAAGAGGTAGTCACCGGAAATGGTCTTCCAACAATCTTGAAGGAGTTCCCAGAGATGCTTAGCACTTGTTGGCCCTTTTGCCTTCATTCTGCGGTCCAGCTCACCCCAAACCATCTCAATATGGTTCAGGTCTGGCGTAGCACCCCATCACTCTCCTTCTTGGTCAAATAGCCCTTACACAGCCTGGAGGTGTGTTTGAGGTCATTGTCCTGTTGAAAAATAAATGATGGTCCAACTAAACGCAAACCGGATGGAATAGCATGCCGTTGCAAGATGCTGTGGTAGCCATGCTGGTTCAGTATGCCTTCAGTATGCCTTCAATTTTGAATAAATCCCCAACAGTGTCACCAGCAAAGCACCCCCACACCATCACACCTCCTCCTCCTCCATGCTTCACTGTGGGAACCAGGCATGTAGAGTCCATCCATTCACCTTTTCTTCATCGCAGAAAGACACGGTGGTTGGAACCAAAGATCTCAAATTTGGACTCATCAGACCAAAGCACAGATTTCCACTGGTCTAATGTCCATTCCTTGTGTTCTTTAGCCCAAACAAGTCTCTTCTGCTTGTTGCCTGTTCTTAGCAGTGGTTTACTAGCAGCCATTTTACCATGAGGCTATGTGCCCACAATGCAGAAATGCTCCTGATTTTTCCTGAGCGTTTCTGCATCTCCCTGGCAGAAAAAAACGCATGCGGATTGTACATGCGTTTTTCCTGCCAGGGACATGTGGATGTGAAGCGTTCTTCACATGCATTTCCGCATGCGGGTTGACAAGCGCTTTCCAAGCGATTTTAGCATCACTTGGAAAGTGCTTGTCAACTTGGTCACACTAAATAAATCCATGCAAACGGCATGGATTTATATAGTGTGACCTTAAAGAATGGTTAAAACTAAGTTAATCTATACTTACCTTCCGATGGCCCCCGGAGTCTTGCTTCGCTCCGTTCTCCCTTGTCGGCAGCTCGCGGTACACTGCACTGAAGGACCTGCCGTCACATGACTGACATCAGCACAGGTCCTTCAGTCCACCGCGATCTGCCGGCAAGGGAGGACGAGCGCAGCGGGGGCCATCAGAAGGTAAATATGATATTTATTTTTTATTTTATTCTTTTTTTCACAGGTTCTATGGTACCCGGGTCCGGAGGAGAGTATTCTATCCTCCACACCCGGGTACCATCCACACATTGAAACTCGTTGAATGCGCATCTACATATGCTGTGATGCGTAATCCATGCGTTTCAATGCAAGTCAATGGCGGCGAAAACGCAGCACTTCCTCAAAATAATTGGTAGTGCTGCGATTTTTTCCGCAATGATAATCCGCAGCGGAAATTTCCGCAGAATGTGCACAGCACATGCGGATTATCATTGGGGAACATGGCAGGCCTTCTACCATGCGTTTTTTACGCTTTTCTGCAGCGTTTTTGCCGCTGCGGAAACGCTTAAAAAACTCATCGTGGGCACACAGCCTTAAGGCCTGCTGCACAAAGTCTCCACTTAACAGTTGTTGTAGAGATGTGTCTGCTGCTAGAACTCTGTGTGGCATTGACCTGGTCTCTAAACTGAGCTGCTGTTAACCTACGATTTCTGAGGCTGGTGACTCGGATAAACTTATCCTCAGAAGCAGAGGTGACTCTTGGTCTTCCTTTCCTGGGGCGGTCCTCATGTGAGCCAGTTTCTTTGTAGCGCTTGATGGTTTTTGCAACTGCACTTGGGGACACTTTCAAAGTTTGCCCAATTTTTCGGACTGACTGACCTTCATTTCTTAAAGTAATGATGGCCACTCGTTTTTCTTTGCTTAGCTGCTTTTTTCTTGCCATAATACAAATTCTAACAGGACTATCAGCTGTGTATCCACCTGACTTCTGCACAACACAACTGATGGTCCCAACCCCATTTATAAGGCAAGAAATCCCACTTATTAAACCTGACAGGGCACACCTGTGAAGTGAAAACCATTTCCGGTGACTACCTCTTGAAGCTCATCAAGAGAATGCCAAGAGTGTGCAAAGCAGTCATCAAAGCAAAAGGTGGCTACTTTGAAAGTCATGAAAATACAGAAAAATCTTTAAATGAGGTGTGCCCAAACTTTTGGTTTGTACTGTATGTGTGCATGTATGTATGTATGTGTGTAATTAATATAAATATATATATATATATATATATACATATATATATATATATATATATATATATATATATATATATATATATATATATATATATACACCCCCACACCATTTTATACACCATGGCATGCGATGCTGGGTGCATTATTTTTTTGTTTCAATGAAATTTTGGGAGCACGTGATATTCTGTTTTGGGCATTTTATGGGGTAACATTGTGCACAATGGATGACAACCAACATGCTGAGTTGGTCTGTTATGTTGGATCTTTCATGCAAGGAAGGGGTGAGTACCCAGGAAAAAAAATATATATAATAGGGCCTCATGCATATGGTGCTAAGACACAGACTGCATAATTCTGTCTGCGGGCCCTCATGTGATGCCTCTGTGGACATCTGTAAAGCAAAATACTTAAATAATGCCGAAACGTTGCACCATTTGGCTTTAGTAGGCTTTGTTTCCATGCACTTTACTGGCTGCAGAATGAGTTGACTAAGAATTGCTCAATGAGTTTGTTTTAATGAACAGTTTGTAACTCATTACCTTGCAGTTCAACGCACACATGACATAGCGGGGTCCTTTAATTAGAAGAGGTGGTGCTGCAGGTAGTAGGAAGCTCACAGAACTCTGGTCTGGCTGCCACAGACTATTGACATGGCCATTGCATCTGGGTCCTGAGAAGTCTCAGGAAAAGACACATGTCACAAACATCCCTGCACTGACTGATTCCCAGTTAAAGAAGCCCTCCTCCTCCTCCTCCCATCAAAATTTGTATCGTCTTAATATATTGCAATCATCATATTATATATCACTGTGCACTTACAATTGCTCATTTTTCCTTTCTACCCAGCTAATTCATCTGCTTTCCATTAGGTCTATGACATCATGTGATTAAAAACAGAGGAGCTGAATCCTTCTAAACTCTATGTAGAAACAGGAGGTCAATTTTCCCTGCATGAGTCATCACTGCAAAAGTCCCTGGCAGGGGGAGGAGCGCAGGTGTGTCAGGAGTTAAACTCATGCAGAGGAAAAGAGACTTTTTCTGTTTTTACATAGAGCAGAAAAAAGAAGAATTTACTGGGTAGAAAGGCAAAATGAGCAATTGTAAGTGCAGATTGTTATATAATATGATTGCAATAAATTAAGAGGATTAAATATTTGATGGGAGGAGGAGGAGCGCTTCTTTTAATGCAAAGAGGCGGCGAGAGGAAAGTGGTGCAAAATTAAAACCAATGCATTAGGAGGAGTTCTCAGACACGTATGGAGGCAGTCCCTTACCCCTAATGCAAAAAAACTAAATTTACCAGCACCTCCTAGCAAAAGTTAAAAAGAGAAAAATAAAACAATTGCAAAAAATTGTTTTTGGACCCAAAAAATATGCATTTAAGTAAAAAATAAAAATTGCCCCAAATATGTCCATATCCTGTATCAGCAAAAATATGAATGATGACTTCAACTCTGCTCCATCTATATAATAAATATGAAGCCCATGGGTTGATCATTGCTTACTTAATCAGTCGTACAGATAGCGATGCCATGTCTATGTGCCGGAGTTATATTTTCTTCTGATATGCTTCACTTTTGTTTTGTTTTTCAGTAATGGAAAAGCAGCCCCTAGCGGACATGCAGGACAACGCTTTAATACGAAGTATCGAGGAAGAATACAGGAAAGCATTTGTCTACATTAACAAAGGTTTGAGCACAGATGAGACCGGATACAAGGAAGAAGCTCGCAACTATTACAAACAAGGCCAGGAGCACCTGATAAGAGGACTAAGTGTCTCGTTACAAGGACCTGAGTGCACCGGACCAGCTTGGGATGCCGCCAGACAAATGCAAGGGAAGATGCGAGAGACCCTGGAGAATGTCAACACCAGACTGAATATCTTACAGCAGAGCATGTCAGGACCTCCTGCAAACCCTCCCGCTGTGGGTGCATCTGCCCCAGTGCCAACAGTATATCCATCACTGCCACCAAAAGAGAAGGAAAAACCTGAAAGGCCAACACTGCCAACGTTACCGCCATTCCCTTCAGAGCCAGTGAATGGAGTCTCGTGTATAGCACAGAACAGTGGAGCAGCAATGAATCCCCACGTAGCGGGGGTTGCCGCACCCCCAGCATACACCCCCCAGGCCACAGATGGACATTACACTGTTTCTTATGGGACTGAGTCTGGGGAACATTCGATACTCGGGGATGAGTTTTATGCTATGCCCACACAGCCACCACCAGTGCAGAGTCTGGGAGTAGACGCAGAAGAACTGATCCTTATACCCAGGGGAATCCAGATTTTCTATGTGACACCTGATGGACTAGTGAGCGCCCCCTCCTATCCAGGGTATCTCCGTATCATTAAGTTTATGGACAGCAGTAGTGAAATGGACCCAAACCGCCCACCTGCTTTCCTCCAGGTAAGCTGTGCATTCGGCACAATGTGCAAGAAGACAAAGAGTTGTAGTACCTCCAAAACTTTCCAGTACTAGGGCCACCATTTTTATATTATCTGCCAACATTATATATTAATACATTTTGAGCTACTTCTGATAAAACTATTTGTGCCCATCAAACTGCTGCAAGGCGCCCTTTTGTTTGGATCCTAGACTAACAAACTTGCTTCTCCAGGGTCTTGCCCTATATATGTAAAGGGCAGGTAGGATCCAAGTCTAATTAAAAATGACCTAAGATGAAATGGAAGGAGTGCTCAGCCAAATATGGAGGTAGTGACTTACCCCCAAACGCAAAAACACTAAATTGACCAGCACCTCCTAGCAAAATGAAATAAACGTACAGGTGTGATTCCTATGCTACAGCATACAAACCAATACAAGCACACACGGAGCATCCCAAGATATATGTGAAAAGTGAATATAAAAATTTACAACTGCATTACAGCTATATACAAGTCCACTCTAAAATGTAAAGTGCTGCGGAATATGTTGGCGCTATGGAAATAAAAATAATTGTTATTTTTTATTATATAAACTACACTTCTAAATCTAAGGTAGAGCACAATGTTATCAAATTGTGTGAGCCTATGTCCCTGCGAAAGGTCAGATGTGAGTGCAGCGCCGGCTTTCTGCTTCTATCTATCCGCTGTAGCTTCTGTGAAAAAAGACATGGTTGGGGTATGGTGATAGAAGCAGTGAGTAGCAGCAGTGCCACCCCCTGATGGCAATTTGTTTGAGGGTGGTGCTAGAAGCTGTGGTGCAGCGCTTGTGTCACTCACTGTTTCTATCTCCACCCTCTGACAACATCGTTTTCCCCCGAAGCTACGGCAACAATAGAAACAGAGTGCCAGCGCTGCACTCGCATCTCCCACAGTGTCCATCAACCAGGATGTCTTGAGAGGGGGCGGCGATGCAAGAAATTTAGTGAGTAACTGCAGCGCTGCCCCCCACCCCTACGATTTCCTGTTCCTGGAGGGACGATGGACGCTGTGGGGAGTGACTGCAGTCCCAGCCTCCTGTGACGCCACGCTTGAGACTCCTCAAATGTAGAAAAAAAAAAAAACTTTAGGGATTAGGTGTTTTTTTTTTTTTTGTTTGTTTTTTAATTTAGTTTGCTTGTATAGCGCTATCCTATTCTGCAAAGTGCTTTACAGACATTATCATAGCTGGGACTCGCAATCAGAATTCCCCATCACTATATCTTTATAGATAGGGAAAAATGTAGAGTATTGTGTATTATTAAAGGAAATTACAAAAGGGGTTAGGGTGTAAGGATAGATATTTATAAAATACATTTTAGGTGCCGGATCAAACCTTTTAAGATAGAAGCCTAAACTATTAGATTTACTTCTTTGGGGCCTAAACTAGAGGAATCGGAAAAACTTTAATTGGGTTACCTCTTCTCTGTGATGGCCATAGTGGCTGTTATGGCCACCTCTGTAGTCTGCTTGCCCGTATCTGACTGCATAGTGATGTCCGTGAGATTAAACCATGATGGATCTAGGGGAGGGATGTGGTTTAGAGAAGCCGAATAATAACAGCTATATCGAATGATGGGATCTGTAAACAGGTCTTGTAAATTCAGACGAAGTTACCTGAAGAATATTTAGACATCATTATGCTATATAAATATATAAAGACGGCATCCTGCACCTTTTATAGCAGCACAACATCCTCTTCATTAAAAATGCATGGGTAAGATTGTGTTTCTGCCACGATGAGACTGGCACTCGGCCTATTTTCTATTTGTTTTCTTAGTCTCCGTCACATTTTGGCTTCCAAAATCCTAAGTTATCATTTGCGACTTCCTGAAATGCTGCAAATATTTTGTACAATGTGTACTTCTGTACCATATTGGGGCATAACATCTGTCTAACTTTTAGTTTCCTTAGTTTCCTGTAGTTGAGGACTAATGTGCAACATTTTGAAAACGTTTTGCTCTGAATAGTTGCAAAAAAGGTAAAAGATCTATTATGTGTATGTATATGTATATGTATAAATTGTGATCAAAATCAAATTATATATATATATATATATATATATATATATATATATATATATATATATTTGATTTTGATCACAATTTATCAACCCATATACACCATTTTTTAAGAATTTGGTGCAAATTATAGCAACAAATGCCACAATACAAAAAGGAAAATGCAAATGATGATTTGGGACCCTTGTGTGTAGTAGAGCTGTTTCTTTTGCAGTTTTACTTTTATAATGTTTTTTTAATTGTGTTGAATACGTTACGGTAATTCTAAGGCAGCTGTACAGTGCATACTAACTATCCCAGTAGTATGTAAACTAAAGGGGCCGCACTCTAGATCTAAGTACGCACAAAGAATTATTTTTAGTAAATCTGTGTGTGTGTTAAAAATACTCATCTTCCGCCACCTTCTTTAGGATCCAGCGTTGTTCGACTTCTCTTCTGAGTGATATTTGCACACATAGAGCAGTGACATCAAAGACATACCATCAATTCCAGAGAACAGGTGCATACTAAGAGTAGCAACCTCCATATATAAACAACAAAGTTGCACTCTGTAACACTATAGTATGCAAATATGAAATTGGAATTGCATTACTAGTCTAGAAAATAGAAAAAACGAAGATACTTCGCGCATAAATTGGCCAATTCATGTATACCCAGCAGCCATGACAAGGGGATCGTCTCTGCTGGGAACCTATCTAATGTGATTCCTCTCCTGTGCTGATGGCCTACATTTATATAGATTATATATCAGCCCAGGAGAGAAATCACATTAGATAGGTTCCCAGTAAAAAGGATCGCCTTGTCGTTGGCTGTTGGTCATGCGTGAATTGGCCAATTTATGCTCTAAGTATTTTGTTGTTTTTTTTCTATTTTCTAGAGCAGAAATGCAATTCCAATTTAGTATATTTCATGTTTGCATTCTATAGCGCTACAGAGTGCTACTTTGTTAGCTATATATGGAGAGGACTACTCTTAGTATGCACCTGTACACACCTGGTCTCTGGAAGTGACTGTCAGTCTTTGATATTTATATACATAGGCTCTCTAAGCACTCCACCCATCAGTCTATGGCGGTTTTAATCGCAGACTGATCCTACCTACCCATATAATTGTAGGTTATCAGAACAGAAGAGGAATCTTATTTGGTTAGGTTCCCAGCAAAGAGGATCGCCTTGTCGTTGGCTGCTGGGCACAGATGAATTGGCAAATTTATACTGCTCTATATGTGTGAGCTGGAAGTCTTTTAAAATGAAAGCCTATGGCAAAACGTTCTGATGCTCCATTGGCTTTTCTTGTAAAAGTCACTTCCAGTTCTTCTTCCACTTTTCACTGGAGAAGGCGGCGGTAGTTGAGTGTATTAATCCACACTACACAGATTTATTAAAAAAAAATCTTTATGGGAGGGCTTTATTAATATAAGGCTTCCAAGCAGGTTGAGCATTAACCTTATCTGGTTAGTGTTTTTCCACTAACACAACGACAGATGTTTTTGTATCGTTAGTTCACATGGCCGATTTTCCACACATCATACACTATTCTGGTCCATTTTTACAGATCAAAATAGTGCATGCAATAGAAAACTGCTCCTGCAGCCGTCCGCGATATAGTCAGGCATGTGGAGCCAATCACACCTGCAATTTGCCAAAATTAAGAACTATGTACAATAACACCTACACTCCTGTTTTGTTTGGCAGGTGTGTGACTGGCTGTACCCACTCATGTCTAACCAGTCTCCAGTCCTACGCTCGAATAATGGGGTGTACATGTTCCCAGACCTGATGTCGCAGCTCCCCGGCTCTTACGTGGGGGTAGTACTCTCTTCTGAACTCCCAGCAGCGGATCTGGAGCTCTTTGAAGACTTAATGAAACAGATGTCCGACCTGAGAATTCAAGTAAGTGAAAAGCCAGAAAAGTCACGCAGGTTTGCCTGGAAGGGTTGTAGGATAAACATGGCGTGGGCAGAATGGAGTTTTACTCGCTGGTTTTATTATATCGATTTCATATAGTGACCGTAGTATTTTTTTTGTGGTGTTTTGGCTAAAATTGGAGTAGATACCAAGCTGCCCTAACTTGTGGTTGCCTGGTCTGATGATAGATCTACTTTAAGCTGTGATCCTAATGTCGGTGGGATTAGCTAAAGGGACACTGACAATTACTCATGTTTCTTTTAGATCTTTCTTAGTTTTAGATTCTTCTCTGAAGTGTTGTAGTACTGCCAGTCGTCTCAGTAAATGGATCCGTACATTTTGGAACGTGTCGATTCCCTTTGTCCTTAATTATTCAATGCGCCTTCAATTGGGACAATGTTGTCTTTGTACCAAAAAAATGTTTCCAAACCTCACATTGTGTAATCTGGAGAGCCTCCAATCTGGTAGAAGAATATAAGTTTACGTCCCTTGTTTCACAGCTGTGCTAAGACAAAAAATGACCATTTCCGAACTCAGACCCCAAATACATTAGAGGGGGCACTCCTTGTCCCTGAAACTTAAACCCCCTCCCCCCATATAATACTACCAAGCCATGCCTGTATATTTATACTGAGGATTGGGGTAGACCACCAGCTGTTTTTTGGCCGGTAGTTATGGTACGTCTGGTGGAGATACTTCTAAATGCATTGCTAATGGCTCCTCTGTAGAGTCAGTTATGCTGTCCATAGTTTCCCGGCCCCCAAGGGGTCCACCTGGGGACGACGGCTACAACATTATCTATAAAATATTGGAAAAAGAAAACCTAAATATTCTACAGACAGGACAATTGTATTGGCTCATGGTGAGATTGACTGAATTGTGTATTATTTCTCCTGTGAAGCCCAGTGAAGCATCAGGTGAAGTCATAGACCTGACTCAGACCATACACGTGATTTCTATGCCCGAGCCTGAGCCGACACCAAAAGAGAAGGAAGAACAGGCTCCATGGAGTGAGAAGGTCGCCCAGGGAATTCTCCAAGGTAAAGAGAACGCAGCGATGACTATTACTGATATACGACTCTTCATAAGAGAAGGAAAAAAACATCTGAGAAGGTGAAAGAAATTTAATAACATTATGGAATTAATTAAATTCCTTTAAGACCTAGAAATAGGATGTATCCTGGGGGGAAAAAAAGGGGAAATATGGAACGCTAACTAAGCGTAGTATTAAAAGTGTAACCTCAAAATAGGGTGAGTGTGATTCACCTTCCCTCATAGTTGTGCAAGCAGGCACAACTAGGGAAAACGGATCTCTAGTGAGAATCGATAGTGGTATGCTGCCAGCGTGGCTGCCATGGACCATTCCTAAGAAAGATACCAACATAGCGGGAAGAACAGAGGAGGATGACCAAGCTGAGGGGCGCTTCCACGCGGAATTAACGAGGATCCAGAGAGGTGCACATATGGAATCCTCCTGCAGTCATTGTCAGAGTTTTTTTAAAATGAAAGTTTCTATCCATCCACCTCTCTGGATCCTCGTTAATTCGGCGTGGAGGCGCCCCTCAGCTTGGTCATCCTCGTCTCTGTTTTAGGATATAGAAAGAAATAAGTGTTCAGCAATCTGGCTAATGTCCTGAATTTCATACCTATGTTGTAGCCCCTTGTTACAGCATGCACATGGCCTCCCTGCCTGTAGGCAATGGAGTAAACTCTACATAAATGGGACAGGTCTGTCATCTACATGACAGATACAAGAGGGCCATTACCGTGCTTTTCTACATGCAGTTACAAATTGGGAATTGAAACGTCTCCTCTTGTTAAACGGGTTGAATTGATGTGACGTCACCACTGCAGCCTGTACATGGTCACTGGAGCAGCGGTGCAGACAGAGCACTGGAGTGGGGGAGGGGGAGCATCGGCTGATTTTATTTATTGCAGATCCAGGACTTGGATCATTAAGCAAGGCAAAGACGCCTACCAGTGATGGTGGTGACAGATCTTGCTATAAATCTTCAGATAAGAAGCGAGGAGAGAATCAAAATGAAGCATATAAAACTTTTAATATAGTTAAAAATGATAAACTGTGCCTACATGTAGTCTGACAAGACTACACATAATCACCAGTGTCATAGATAAAATGTAGGGACCTATACAATGGTCACAATAAGACGTGCTTGTGTAAATATAAAATGCTTTAGTTTCACTCGATTATTGCAATGAAGATGGATCGTTCAGAACGGAGCCGGAGCGTGGGATGTGGAAAAACTGCTCTGTCCCCTGTTTCTGCCCCGTGCAGTAGCCCCTGCCCTAACAAGGACCGTACCCAAGTGTGGACCTGTCGCCTATATTTGAGACCCCTATATCCCAGCTGGGACTTATTAGTAACAAAAGTTTGAAAGGGTAAAACCCCTTTGAAGATGAAATTTGGCACATTGATGTTTGCAATCTTATCATTGTGGCTGTTGTATTGCAGTCAGTATATACTGTCATGGGGTCAGGCACATGGGACTTCTGAACCACCGCATGAGGACTACTGGTCTAGATGGTAATGACGTTTTTGATGAAGATTTACAGGGGTTTCCAGGCTGAACATAAATATCAGAATTGTCCTTTACTGGCAGCTCAAATGGTCGCCTTGTCCCGACTAGCAATCTTTCCCACTCCTCTCAATGCTTTATTGAGAAGTGAGTCTGAATGTGACCAAAACTAAGCAAATCACACACTCGGGTCACGTGACGACAGCTCGAGCTGACAATAGCGGAGGATCCTGACAGTGTGCATATTCAACAGTGCCAGGATTCGGCAATCTGCAGTCACGTATGGTGATTTTAAAAATGTATGTTCAGCCCTAAAACCCCCTTTTTGGCTCTCATGAGGAGAAATAACCATACAATGTAATGCATTAGATGTTATCAAATGGGGATAGACGTCTCCAGTTATGGTCAGCAAACGGCCTCCCAATCAGAGATCCAAATGAAATAAAGCATCAATGCTCATCTTCTTTAATTTACTGCCACACCATCAATATACAGGAAATAAAGTGCAAGTATAAGGTTTCGACCGCTTATGACATCTGGGGTTTGGACTGAACATTTAGGATTGAAGACACCCCAGTTTTCAAGTGCATTGGGAGTTGGTACTGACGTGTATAATAAAAAAGGCATACTCTATTACACTTTGACCTCCATTTTTGCTGCTCTACATTGCAAAAATCTCATCAGTATCGGCCATGTGTCTAAAACATGAATTCAGGATTTAGAAGCCGCAAGTGTAGAAATGCAAAATTAAAAAGTTTGCAATGTATATGACCACAAATTTCTGTACTGCTGGTATGCAGACTTAGCAGCACAACTTTGTCTTTTTAATGTTTTATTTTTGTTTCGTTATCTAGGAGCTTCTTGGCTGAGTTGGGGTCTGGTTAAAGGAGCAGAATTGACTGAAAAAGCCATTCACAAAGGTGCTACCAAATTAAGAGAGCACATACAGCCTGAGGATAAACCTATGGAAGTCAATCCCACAGTGGCCAAAGGGCTCAACGTAGCCAAGCAAGCCACCGGCGGAGCAGTTAAAGTCAGTCAGTTTCTAGGTAAAGATATTAAGTATGCTAATGACTTTCCTTTTAAAAGGTATTTTGAAGTGAATAGGGGTAAAGCCTTGTCAATTGTGTAACTAGATGCTAGTGTGCTGCAATGCAAAATCTCCAACAGGCCTTCAAGGGGCATCTCAAAGAATGTGATAAAAATGGCCGCCATCACATATATCAAGCTGCAACCTATCTTAGTTACTTGTCAGGATGGCTTTTGGGGTGAAAAAATACCGCTCGAGTCATGTGTCCCAAGTGTCATAGAATTAACATCGTGAACAAACATACCTGATCTGCTCACTAAGCCACAGAACAGGGCTGTAACAGGAGAGAAAAAAAAACTTCTCTTCTGCTGAGCACAATGGGGTCTATGTATTTTTTTGTCCACTTTCAGTCTGGTTGTGTGCCCAGTCAGTTTCTGTGCCCTGTTGTAAAGCTTTCAGACTGACTCAGCAGAACGGGTTTACAAATGAGAACAGAGCAGGACAAAGTCAGAAAAAAAAAACCATTGTGATCAGTCAAGGAGAAGTTTTTCCTTTTTCTCATATTACAGCCCTGCTCTGCAGCTGAGTGGGCGGATCAGATGTGTTTGCTTATAATACTACTCCTGATGGTTGACATGTCTCAAGTGGTGTTTCTTCAGGCTGTAACCCATCCTGACATGACCAGGACGGGTTGAAGCTTTAAATATGTGCTAGCGGACATTTTTATCACATTCTCAGGGAACCTCTTTACTAGTATTGATCTCTCAAATGGGCTAAACACACAAACAAATGGGCCCCCGCCTTCACTAGGCTCCAGAGACAAGGTGCAACTGCAATCCCTGCACCCACTATAGTTAGGCCCCTGACCTTTCATAGTTAATGGATCCTAGCCGTTATCTTTTGATAGATGAATGGTTATTTGGTAACAAGTCATGTCTGCTTTACTGGCAAGTTTACCCTTGATTTATTTTTGCCTAATATCCATGACTGATATAGTTTCTTTGTCCTAGTGGATGGGGTCTGTGCTGTTGCAAGTTGTGTTGGGAGAGAGCTGGGGCCACACGTGAAGAAACATGGCAGCAAACTTCTCCCTGAATCACTGAAGAAAGACAAGGATGGTAAATCTCCATTGGATGGTGCTATGGTGGTAGCAGCAAGTGGAGTACAAGGTATGTTCGTGGCTATAAAGAGATTATTTGTGATTTTGTAGATCCACCTCTCACAGATAAATTTTTCTTGTGTTTTTATTTAAAGGATTTGCAACTGTTTGGCAGGGTCTAGAGTACGCCGCGAAGAACGTCACCAAGAGTGTGGCCTCCGAGACTGTGCATACCGTCAAATACAAGTAGGTCTGACTTATTTGTTTTGCCATTAGTAACTGAAGATTAGGGTCTACTTGTTCAATCTATGCGAAAAGAAAAGAAAGGGAGCATGTGTAGACTCACAGGGCTATTTAAATAATTTAAAAAGTGCCAGTGCACTCACCTGTGATGGTTGTGTACGTCTACACAACCAAGATTAAGCGTGTGATTAATGAGGCTCCGGGTCACCTCTATTTGTAGTACCGTGCTGTCGGTGTTTGCCTCGCAACTCCGTGCTCCTCAAGTGGTCACACGATCCTGCCGGACCAGATACCACGTCACCGCAGGTCCTCAGTAGTTTAACCCGGTGGCTGTATAACCGCAGGTCCTCACACATCCAAATAGACCAGGCTGCTCCTGCCGCTTTGGCTCCGTATGGAGATATTTCACAAGTAAACAATGGTGCAGCGGTCTCAGGGAGCGCCAAAGGAATACTGGACAATTTAATAGATGGCAACCGACTTTTATTCTTCCTCCAATACCACTGCCACAACACGTTTCAACGGTCTAAGCCGTCTTCATCAGGTGGGGGTTTAGACCGTTGAAACGTGTTGTGGCAGTGGTATTGGAGGAAGAATAAAAGTCGGTTGCCATCTATTAAATTGTCCAGTATTCCTTTGGCGCTCCCTGAGACCGCTGCACCATTGTTTACTTACTTGTTCAATCTAGACACACAGAACTTTTTTTTTTCTGTCAATTGAACTGTGAGG
The DNA here is from genome assembly GCF_046119375.1 of Phyllobates terribilis. Taxonomy (NCBI): domain Eukaryota; kingdom Metazoa; phylum Chordata; class Amphibia; order Anura; family Dendrobatidae; genus Phyllobates; species Phyllobates terribilis. The sequence goes on along the minus strand of NW_027362762.1, from coordinate 117,919,679 downwards.
GTTTTTTTGGGGGGAAAGGTGCAGCAACCCAAAAAAATAAAGTTTTTGCTCTATGATGCAATAGTACATAATTGAGCGGGAAGAAGTTAATACTTTAGTCATATGAGTTGAAAAATATTTGCAATGACTCCTATTAACTAATGGTTAGAACTTTTTAAATTAAATTTTGACAACTGCTATTACCCAAACGTCACAATATTTTATTCTGCCGACAGATCCACTTTAATGGTTGCAAATCTGAATTTAGCCAAATAGTTCCAAGATATTTTATGAGCGATTACCAAAAATGAATCTAATATGCATCATTATCTTTAATTATAACAAGACTAATATTTCCATTTTAGATATAGGGCCCTCAGTGTGGATGAACCTCCAGCTACGAAACCATAAGTGATTACTATTTATTTGTTTGTTCTTTAATCATTTTCCTCTTCAATAATCAACGATTTTGACTTTTCGTTTTAAATATTAAATCCTTAAATTATTATTTTGGGGAATTATAATGTTTTATACAGTGTATTAATATTCCTATAATTATAGGGTTATCGCCATTTGGCAATACCACAAGGTGCCCACGAACTTCAGATAGCTTCATAGGTCGCTGCTGGGATCCGCTTCTGTCTCAAGAATTGGACCCCGTTGCACGTTTCAGCCATGGAGAGGTGGCTGCCGATGTGTCTCTTCTCATTACTATGAGAGTTCTAAAAATGTTCCAATTTCCCGCAAAAATTACTATATCTATGCATACGCTGTCACTTCTCCATTCCTGACATGCGATCTGTGCATGCGCCAACGCCTCTCCATTCCTGACATGTGCAGGGGGGTTCTGTTGTGAATATAGATTTGGGTTCCAGCGGTGGGACCTGCATTTATTGTACCTTTTATGAAATATCCTGTCAATATGCATACATGATCCCCATGCAGATATCATTTACATTTCCTAATTCTGCTAAAATGTATTTAGAATAACTTGATCCACTTGTACAGTGATCCTTCACCATTATCATTGGTTATACATTTTCATTAACTGCAAAAAGGAAAACAAAAAAATTATTTAATCTTGCAACCATTGATAACAAGTTTCTGATGGATCAGTTGAGTTCAACATGATGTATCAATTTAATTTGATAGGGAGTCATTAAAGGGGTAGTCCGGGGAGATAAAAAAAATATTGTAATGTCCATGCCCTCAAACTATAAAGATGAGATGCTCGTGCACTTCAATTATTTTTTATAACCCTTGTAACTCTGTGTGACAGCAACTGCTCCTCACTGCTCCCCCCCCCCCCCCCCCCGCCTGGGACATTATGTCATACACCAGTGTGCTTCTTGGCCACACCCCCTGTTCTCTACAGAGAATCTACTATTATCAGGAGACTGGCTATAGTGACAGCATGGAGCTGCACACTGATGTAATGTCCCAGACGGAATGGTGAGCAGTGAAGAGCAGCTCCTGTCATACCAGCCCCCTGATAATGTCTCCCTGTCTTGCGTCCAAGGTGCGGGGGCATGGTCTGCTCCCTGGTAGCAGCCCTGCAGTGAAGGAGACATTATCAGGGGGAAGGCAGGCCACGCACCCCTCACCTTGGACTGCAGACAGGGAGACCTTAAAAGGGGGCTGGCGTGACCGGAGCTGTTCCTCACTGCTCACTCCTCCAGTCTGGGACCATAGTAACAGCATGGAGCTGCACACTGCTGTAAGGTCCCAGACTGGAGGAGTGGGCAGTGAGGAACAGCTCCTGTCACGCCAGCCCCCTTTTAAGGTCTCCCTGTCTGCAGTCCAAGGTGAGGGGTGCGTGGCCTGCCTTCCCCCTGATAATGTCTCCTTCACTGCAGGGCTGCTACCAGGGAGCAGGCCATGCCCCCGCACCTTGGACGCAAGACAGGGAGACATTATCAGGGGGCTGGTATGACAGGAGCTGCTCTTCACTGCTCACCATTCCGTCTGGGACATTACATCAGTGTGCAGCTCCATGCTGTTACTATCAGCCAGTCTCCTGACAATGGCGTTTCCTCCGCAGAGAACAGGGGGCTTGGACAGGCCCTCTCTTCTCAGACTGGCTGTTAGTTACAGTGCAGAGCTGCACACTGCTGTGTGAGGTAAGGTCCAAGACTGGAGGGGGGGGGTTAACAGTGCGGAGCAGCTGCTGTCACATGGAAATACAAGGGTTATAAAGATAATAGAACTGCACTGGGCATCTCATCTTTATAGTTATGAGGGCAGGGTCAGTACTTTTTTTTTTTTTTTTTTTATCTCTCCGCGAAGTACCCCTTTAACAACTTGAAAAGGTGCTGTGTTCACATTTCCAGCTGTCATCTGCTTGTAATGGATCCATTACACACTTTGGTTTCTGTTTTGCATCCCTTTTTTCTAAAGTTGTCTCTGAATACCTCTATTGTTTCGGACATGTGCAGATGACAATCTGTTATCTGTTTCCCATAGATTTTAATGTAAAAAAGGATCCAGTTACAATCGTTTTTTTGGTTGCACATAGTCCTGCAGATTCCATTTTTTGATCCAGCTAAAAATCTGATTGCAGTCATACCGAAGATATTGACATTTCTATCCCCCATTCAAGTGAATTAATCATTTTATTTCTGTTTTTGTTATCCCAAGATGGATCTAAAATCTGAAAACTTCTGAGCATGTGAAAATAGCCTTAGAAAACCCATTTACATATATGCAATTACAGTAAATTAATTTCCCCTTTGGTGGCTCTTCAGGGAAATTGAACAATTCACACATCGTAGTGCTGTTCTAATTATTATTTTTTTAATATCAAACAGCATTTGTGCCCATAGCGTAAAATGGACATATTCACACATCTGTTATAATCATGAGTGTGATCCATATGACTCAGAGCCGGTCCTATTCTCCTCCGATTTGCGAATCAGACTAGTCTTTCGAGTCTATGGGGATTTGTGAGAAATGTGCAAATTGGAAGCCTTCTGTTTTGCATCTGAGTCTTACAGTATCTGAGGGAAACAGATCTGTTTTTTAGTGGAAATACACAAATGGATGTAATTAGAAAATGCAGTCAGAAGCGCTGCATTAAAATATTAAGGAATATGTAGACAATAATCCAAATCTAGTGAACGGGGGATCAGACTTTAGCTCAAAAGCCCCAAACATACAGTGGCTTGCGAAAGTATTCGATTGGCATTTCTTGTTTTGCTACCTCACAACCTGGGATTTCACGGGTTGTGGGGTTTTTTTGGTTTTTTTGAGGGTTTGCATCAGTTCATGTAATGAACATGCCTACAACTGTGAACATTTGGGTTTCCTTTTAATTATAAAGCAAACAACAAATAGGACAAAATACCGGTAACTGAAAACTTCAGTGTGCATAATTATTCAGCCCCCTAAAGTCAGTACTCTGTAGAGCCTCCTTCTGCGGCAATTAGAGCCGCAAGTCACTTTGGATAAGTCTCTATGAGCTTTCCACATCTTGCCACTGGGATTTTTGCCAATTCAAGTTAGATGGTTTCCTCTGGTGAACAACAATGTTCAATTCTGACCACAGATTCTCAATTGGATTAAGGTCTGGGCTTTGACTAGGCCACTCCAAAACACTTAAGTTTCCCCTTAAACTACTCGAGTGTTGCTTCAGCAGTATGCTTTGGGTCATTGTCTTGTTAGAAGGTGAACCTCCATCAGTCTCAGATCATGACAGACTGGAACAGGTTTTGCTCAAGAATATACCTGTATTTCAAACCACTGAGTCGGACCATTTTCCCTGTCCCTGCTGTGGAAAAACATCCCCACAGCTTGATGCTATCATCAGCATGTTTCACTGTGGGGGATGGTGTTCTTGAGATGATGAGATGTGTTTTGCTTTGGTGCCAGACATAGTGTTTAACTTGGTGGCCAAAAAAAACGGAATTAGTCTTACCGGTAATGATGTTTCCAGTAGTCCACATGACAGCACCATAGGAGGAGTAATCCCATATCCTCTGTAGGGACAGGAAGCACAAGAGGTTAAAAGCCCTCCCACCCCCAACCTGCTCAGTGATTTTCCAAGAACCACATTGGCTGGGTAAAACAAAATTTAATTTTAGACTGCTTAGACATATTTTAGAGTCACATACAGTAGCAATATAGGGAGGGAAATAAGGGTGCTGTCATGTGGACTCCTGAAAACATCATTACCGGTAAGACTAATTCCTATTTTCCAGTACGTCCCCATGACCGCACCATAGGAGTATACCCAAGAACTCATAGCTTAGGGTGGGATAAATGCCTGAAGTACCTTCCTACCAAACGCAGATCTCTGCTGTGAGAGAACATCTAGCTTGTAGTGTTTGCAGAAAGTAGTATGTCCTGACCATGTGGCTGCGGTACATATCTGTTCAATGGTAGCCCCTGCTCTAGTTGCCCATGAGGTGGAAACTGCTCTGGTAGAATGGGCTTTGATAATTTCAGGGGGAGGCTGTCCTTCTGAAAGATATGCTAGATTAATCATGGATGTGACCCATCTGGCTAAGGATGGTTTTGAAGCCTTCCTGCCTCTATTTTTTCCCCCAAACTGTATAAAAAGATTGGAGTCTAATCTCCAGTTTTGAGTGGCTTCCAAATAGGCCAACACTGCTCTGCGGACAACGAGATGGTGGATCTCTTCCTCCCTCTGATTCCTAGGGTTTTTGCAGAGTGATGGAAGAACCACTTCTTGGTTTAAGGTCATCGATAACACCACCTTCGGGGAGAAACTTGGATCCAGATTGAGAATGATGCAATCATCCCGAATCTGCATACATGGCTCGACAACAGAGAGAGCCTGGATTTCACCCAACCGTTTAGCCGTGGTGATTGCCCCCAAGAAGACTGTTTTCAGAGTCAAGTTCTTTATTTCTAATTCATTGACTGGGCCGAAGGCAGGTTTGCAAAGGACTCTCAGGACAAGATTCAGATCCCACGGAGGGGAAGAAATTCTCTGGGTAGGCCTAAATCTCTGGATTGCCTTGACAAACCTGGTTATCCAGGGATGCGAGGACAATGATGTGTCGAAGAAAGTACCTAGTGCCGCAATCTGCACCTTCAAGGTACACTGTCTAAGACCTGCGTCAAATCCCGCCTGCAAGAAATCAAGGATCGCAGGGATGTCTGGCTGAGAGGTGTCTACCGTCCTGTGGAACTGACAAAAGGTCTTCCAGACTTTTTTATATATGGCTTGGGTTACCGGTTTTCTACTAGCCTGCATAGTCTGGATCACTCTGGCGAATAAGCCCTTGTTTTTCAGAATCTCCCCTTCAGAAGCCAAGCTGAGAGCTGGAGTTGTTGAAGATTCCGATGCAACAGTGGACCTTGCATCAGAAGATTTTCCTGTAATGGTAAAATGATTGGGTCTTCCAACGCTAGATGATGTAGAAGGGAGAACCAACTTCTCCTTGGCCAGAACGGGACAATTGCTATGACTGTCGCCCGATCTTCCTGAATTTTCCACAGCTTTCTCAGAACTAGAGGAGCAGGTGGGAAGGCTTATGTTAGGCCCTCTCCCCAATATTGTGAGTGAGCATCCACTGCCAGAGGATGATCTCCTGGGTCGAGAGAGAAGAAAGATGTCGTCTTTGCATTCGTTCTGGATGTAAAAAGGTTTAGGTGTGGCTGACCCCATCTGCGAGTTAGTCATTGGAACACCTCTTCGTTCAGTTTCCATTCTGAAGCCTTCATCTGACGTCTGCTGAGGTAGTCTGCCTCCTGATTGTCGGATCCCCGAAGGTGAACTGCTGAAATGGAGCTCACTATCTTCTCTATACCTAAGAATATCCTGTTGGCCAGGGACTGGAGAAGTGGGTGTCTTGGTCCGCCCTGATGTCTGATGAAAGAGACTGCTGTGATGTTGTCCGACAAGATTTTCACATATCTGTCTCTCAAGACCGCCCGGTTCTCTGTAGGGGTTCCCAGATCGCCTGTACTGCCTGAAAATTTGATGATCGGGTCTGAATCTCTGAGGACCATGTTCCTTGGCGATAAGAATCTCCCACTCGAGCTCCCCATCCTGAGAGACTTATGTCCGTGGTCACTAAAAGACAAGGTTCCAGAATCCACTGCACTCCCTTCTGTAGATTCTTCTGGTCGAGCCACCAGTGTAGAGTCCTGAGCGTCTCTGGACAAAGACATCTTCCTGTCTAGGTAATTCTGATGTCTGTCTTTCACTTCCAGGATGCATTTCTGTAGAGGCCTGGAATGAAACTGGCTCCATCTGACGCCGGTGATGCATGACGTCATGATTCCCAAAGTACTCATTGCCTTTCGGATCGAAAGTTTCTTCTCTTTTGCAAAAGAACGAATCCTTTGTGGAACTGAGAGCATCTTGCCTTCCGGGAGATAAGACCTTTGCATTCAAGTCAAGACAGACTCCCAGGAAGATGCGTGAAGTACTTGGACAAGATTGGATTTTTCTTTGTTCACAATCAAACCCAGGCTGGTTAATGTCTGTAGGACAAATTCCAGATGTTGCGTCATACCTAGAGGGGATCCTGCCACCAACAGGAAGTCGTCCAAGTACGGAATGATGGTAATATACCTGAGACGGATATAGGCCATCACCTCTGCCATGATCTTCGTAAAGATTCTGGGAGCAGATGACAGGCCGAAGGGAAGACATTGGAACTGGTAGTGTAGAATCTGACTGCCTGATGGTAGAGCAAACCTCAGATATTGCTGACTTGAGGAATGTATTGGCAGGTGGTAGTATGCATCCCTGAGGTCCAGGGTGCACATTACCGCATCTGCGTCTATTAGAGGAATGGCTGATCTCACTGATTCCATGCGGAATTTTTTGTAGCGGACCCATCGGTTTAGGGGTTTCAGGTTGATAATTGTACGGAACTCCCCTGACTGTTTCTTTATTGAAAACAGAGAGGAGTAATGGCCCCGTCGTATTCTGGAACTGGCACAATAAACCTTTGTTGTAGCAGCTTCTCTATGTCTGCCCGTAGACGGGAAAGAGAGGTAGGGGAACCCTCTGTCAGGCGGAATTTTTGAGGGGGATTTTGAGAAAACTCTCTCCTGTAACCCTGCGCTATAGTTGTTCGTATCCAGGGATTTTGAGTGACCCGATGCCAACTGTTTTTGAAAAACTTTAATCGCCCCCCTACTCTGACATAGTCATTGCCGTTTTGGACAGGAGCTAGTACTGGGCTGGTATTTCTTATCTTTGTTCCCCTTATTAAAACTCCAGCTTGTGGACCCTTTTTTCTGGGTGTTATATCTATGGGAGGGGAAAGGTTTACGAAAGGTCTGCTCCTTCTTTTTCTCCTCAGACAAGCCCTTCTTTTTATCTGATGCTTTTTCTAGAATGTCTGTCTAGTACTGGTCCGAATACTCTGAGCCCTGAAAATTGAATGGAGCACAGTTTGTTCTTAGAAGCTGTATCCCCAGACCATGTCTTTAACTAAACAGCTCTACGGGCGGAGTTGGAAAGCGCATTATTTCTGGCCGCAAATCTGACCAATTCCGCCGAAGCGTCGGCCATAAAATTCGTTGCCATTTTTAATAGGGGCAATGATTGAAGGAGAGATTCCCTCGGGGTGCCATCCCGTAGGTGACCCTCTAGCTCTTCTAGCCAGACTCTCATGGATCTGGCAATAGATGTAGCAGCGACATTAGACTTAATAATTGCCACCGAAGCTTCCCAGGCTTTTTTCAAAAGTCCATCCACCTTCCGATCCATAGGATCCTTACGTCCTGATGAATCTTCAAAGGGGATAGAGGTTTTCTTGACCACCTTAGCCACTGGGACGTCAATCTTAGGAATAGTGTCCCACACATTGGTGTCCTCTGGGTCAAAAGATAGTCGGGCGCGGAAGTCTCGTGGAATAGTCTCTTCTTCGCATCCTCCCCTTCCTCCAGTATCATGTCCTTCACATGAGCATTAACAGGGAAAACCATGGATCTCTGGGTTCTAAGACCACCAAACATCTCATCCTGACTGTTACTGCTCTTCTCCATTTCCACTACCTGCATCGTGTTTCGGACGGCTTGTAAAAGAATATCCCTACCATCTGAGTGGAACATATATCTTTTTCGTTCCCCGCCCTGAGGTGGACTAATGGTCTCACTGTTGTCGACAGATGGGTCGATTTCACCCTCAGAAGATGGTGCTATATCTTCTCTGGGTCTTTTGGGTCTCTGGACATCCTGGACTCATCTCATTTAATTAAACCCCATGCTCCTCCTTTAGCATGGAGGCTCTACATTCGGCACATAGACGCTTTGTATATGAGTCGGGAAGTGTATTGGCAAGTTTTTAGCAATAAGGTTCGGATACGGCTTTAAAGAAGGCAACCATTTGTAATATAACGCAATTTTATTTATAACAGTTAATTTGAAAGATAAAATACAGAATCAAAGGAATAGTATGATATTGCGTACGCTTTTGTAGATTAAAGCTTACAAAGGTTAAATACTTATAAAGGTTACATACTTACTATTAGATAGAAGAAAAAGATTTCCCTAGTAGCATGTACATCATCTGTCCGGAAACTTCAGCTGGAGAAGCGTTCAACGATGGGCAGAGAATGCGTACTAGGTCCTACACTGTGAAGAGCATCCTCTTCACAGGTCCACAATGCTTCTGCCATAACTGAATTCTTCAACAGCTTTTATATTTTAGAAAAAGGCTTACCCAACCTAATATTACGTAAGCATAAAAGTTCATAGGTTATTGTCCAACATTCCAATCCCATGACAGTGGCCAGCTATCACAGATAAGCAATACCGGACAAGACCCGTTCACGGACCATTCTACTTCTGTCATAATGTTTACATATGATAAGAGTAAATCCTACACTGGGTTATAAATCAGAACAAGGTTTTCTTCCCAGCCAGTATATTGTGTTAAGAAGCTATGTATCAGTGAGATACATTCAGATAAAATATACCTTAACACAGAATATATAATCAAAATATTAATTAAAGGTTGGATACATCATAATGGGTTTCAGATAGCCACTTATATTTTTGGTACTACAATAAGCTTCTCCATCTTAAGCCATATGCCTGTAGTCTTATTTACAATATTGTGCAATAGTCTGTGTCTGGTTCTACATCGTATCTCTCGTGGCGTATACAAAAGGCTAATTCCCTTCAGTAATAAAGATTAAATCTCAGACTGTTACTAAAACATAGCTTTGGGTTAAGTTTGCTATGTCTGGACTAATGACCCCTAGTCTACTGAGGTAGGATATCTACAAATGATGACATGTCTGGTTCCTATTTTATTTCAATATGGATTTGAAATATAAAATAGCCATTTTTCATGTTCATACTACAGGAAGTCTGATGTTACAATCTAGGCACCTCTTGGATTTTACTGTGGCCTTTTTCCCTGCATCCTTCTTTTTCTCAGAAGGAGTTGGTAACTGAATAGAGATATCCTATAAAAAATATGGAGGGCCTGGTAAGAGCAAGTTCCATTAACCATATAACAGGTAATGGTACACTTACCCTCCCTGGATTGCCCCCCAGTCATGTATCAGGGTGTGACATATCTGCCATTGTACTGCCAGGGGTGCCAAAGCTGCCTTTGATGCTCCCCAGCCCCCTTCTTATACCTTACCTGGTCGCCCTGCTCCCTGGCGTCTGGTCGAACCGCCGACCGGAAGTCGTTATCTCCGAACTTCCGGTTTCAACGCCGGGGCGCCGGACCAGCCCAGAGCAGGACGCCGAGAGCCCCAGCGATGGGAAAGTGGCACCCAGAGGCTCCAGCACACCGGAGGGCTGAGGGACTCCCGACAGGGAGTGTTGGCCCAGGACCCGCTTGGCGGCGAGGAGAGAGCTGGGGCCCCCCTCGATCCCCCTGTGAGGTATATGCGTAACTTCGCACCAGTGCTCCCTACACCAGTTCTCCTCCTGTACTCCTTGTCCTGTGTAGGGAAAGGAAAAACACTGAGGAGGTTGGGGGTGGGAGGGCTCTTAACCTCTTGTGCTTCCTGTCCCTACAGAGGATATGGGATTACTCCTCCTGTGGTGCTGTCATGGGGACGTACTGGAAAGTTCAATTTTGGTCTCATCTGATCACAGCACCTTCCTCCATACATTTGGGGAGTCTTCCACATGTCTTTTGGCAAACTCAAAACGAGCCTTACAGTTTTTGTGTAAGTAAAGGCTTTCTGCCCACTCTTACATAAAGGCCACCTCTATGAAGTGTACAGCTTATTGTGGTCGTATGGACAGATCCTACAGTCTCTGCTTGGGAACTCTGCAGCTCCTTAACGGTTGGTTACCTTTTGGTCTCTGGGCTGCCTCTCTGATTAATGCCCTCCTTGCCCGGGCTGACAGTTTTGATGGGTGGCCCTCCCTTGGCAGGTTTGTTGTGGGACCATGTTCTTTCCATTTGCTGATAATGGATTTGATTGTGCTCCGGGGAATCATCAGAGATTGGGATATTTTTTATAACCCAACCCTGACTTGTACTTCTCAACAACTTTGTCCGTGACTTGTTTGGAGATCTCATTGGTCTTCATGGTGTTGTTTGGTTAGTGGTGCCTTTGGCTTAATGGTGTTGCAGCCTCTGTGGCCTTTTAGAAAAGGTGTGTATGTACTGACAGACCATGTGACACTTAGATTGCACACAGGTGGACCTCCTTTAACTAATCATGTGACTTAAGAAGGTAACGGCTTACACCAGAATTTTTTAGGGGCTTCATAGCAAAAGGGGTGACTACATATGAACACGACAATTTTTAGTTATTTAATTTATGCCGATATTTTTCTCACTTCACTAACTTAAGACTATTTTTAATGAAGATACATCACACTCATCTGATTACAAAAATATTTAAACACAAGTTGTAATGTAACAAAATAGGTAAAAAGCCAAGTGGTGGGGATACTTTTGCAAGCCACTGTATGTAGCAAAGAAAAAGTTTCCACAGCACTAAAGCTAATAGGTTCTTGCGTTTGGGGACAATTTTACTAATTTCTTACAGCATCTTAAATGAACATGTCCCATGTTTAGGGTAGAATTTCTCTTAATTGCTCTGGAATACAGGTGTAAAATTAGTTGCAAAATAAATGTCTAGAAACTGGTGTCCGGTGACTGTGAACGTTACAGATCTCTACTGTTAGGGGGTGAGATTTGGTCTATAGGGGTTTGCAAACAAGACCAAACTTCTAACTGCAGATGGAGATCTGTATGTATTCAGTGTCCGGTGCAGGGGGTGATGGTTTGTAATGGTGTTCTTAATTCAAGCATAAATTGCATCATTAAATGGTTATTCCCAAGATGGAAAGTTCTCATTCTCTTTAACCTGATCGCTGGAGGTCAGAGCACTGGAACCCCCAGTGATCATGAGACTGGCTGTCTGGAATCTGCGAGGACCGGACTCTACAGAGACAGTTCCTGAATACAATGGAGGTGCATGTGCTCGATCGCTGCTCTATTTATTGTCTGTGGCACTGCCGGAAATAGAGGAGGTCTGTACTCCGCTTTCTCTGCCAGTCGCTTATCTGCAGAGTCCAATTCTCGTAGTCCCAATCTAATGGTTACTGGGTGTTCCTATGATCTGTCCCCTAGCGATCATTAGATTATCCATCATCCCTCGGATAGGTGATAACTTGCTGTCTTGGGAACAACCTTTTTATATTCTGTTAATTCCACATAATTTTTGACAGCAAATACATTCTTAATCGAACTTTTAATTGAATATTGACAGAATCCAAAATTGTCTTAATCTTTAAACAAATGTGCAATTATTTTGCCAGGAAGCGCAGTAACAGGAGCAAAAATATCCTGCCCCCTTTTTCCTTTTCCCAAATATAAAGCAAAAAGAGTGATCCTTCTATAAAATGGTGACATTTTAGCATCCATATTGCTGCCTAAGCCTGTAGCACATGGGTTATGTATACTAGATGGAGAACTCGTCCTGACACAGTAATTGCACAGATGTACAAATTCTACCAATTTTATACCAACGGTTTCATTGAGAAATAACCTATTTGACTTTTTTTTTTTTTGTAGGTATGGAAAAGATGCTGGTCATGCCACTGACGATGCAGTACATTCTGCTATCAATGTCGGGGTGACTGCACTTAATATTGACCATTTAGGTATAAAGGCAATGGTGAAAAAAACTGCAAAAGAAACCAGTCATGTCATTCTGGATGAATACAGACTGAAAGAGAAACAGGACAAGATGGATCCGCACTGAGGCCGTAATCCCGCTCTCCCCTCTGCCTTAATGTGTGACACTAAACCTTTCCACTAGTTAATACAATATCTGGTTTCTATTAGACTTTTCTTCTGTATATTAGAATAAGAACCTTGTGAAAGATCAGATCTGCTGAAAATATTCCACTATACAAATATTCTGAAACCTAAAGTAATAATAACGGCCTGGTCCTAAGAAGAAATTCCTGGCCTTTCCCCCCCCCCCCCCCCCTCCAGACAGACGTTGTACACTTATTATTCCTTGTTATATAATTTTCTGAAGACAATAGTTTTGCACTTTTCGGATTTGTGGCTAAAGGGGCTATCCCAGGAATCCATTTTACACTCAAATTCCTGACAAAGTATTGGTGTGTTAAGGTAATTTGCAGTGCCTATAGAATAAAAAGTACCCATAAAGGTTTGCTTCCCATGAGTACTGCAAGGGGTGGGTGATGAGCAGAATTGGTCTCCTTCACCTTCTGGCAGCTAACAATATAGCACCTATGTCTCCAGCAGAAGGAATATTATCAGCTACACTACAATATACAGTGTAAAAAGTAATTTCTATTGGCTGGGATCACTATGTCTAGAACTGTCTGCAGAGGGAGGAACGGAGCATGTGTGACCACCAGCAATCAGCTCATAAAGTGGACATGCTATACACCCTTTGAACACAAGGTGGTTCTAGAAGTAATTGTTATAACTCTTCACTGTTTTTTTCAACACTTAAATTGCAAACCCTGTATACAATGAATGATATTTAACGGTGGGACAATCCCTTTAAAATTACCATTTAGGTTACTTACTAGCAGCCTTTGTGAAAATGCAGTGCTGGAGTGTGGATAATGTAATTGGGAGGAAACGTCAGCCCTTTTCTCTTTGCTCCATGAGGCTTGATTGTCAGAATATTTCTTTAAGCTCTATTATCACATGATATTGTGGTCGTAAAAAGGAGGGTGCTGTAGTCTGGCCTTGGCATGTGTGACTTCTTTCCCCAAAAAAACAAACAAAACAAAAAACCACTGCCCCCTAGTGTCAGATAAGGGTACTGCTCACAAGACTCACTTTGTCTCATGGATTGTGCACTGCAGGTTTAAAGAAAATAATCAAAGCAATAATCCATATTGTTCAGTTAAACTTAAAACCAGCCTGTAAAAGATATTCATGGTAGTCATGGACTAACTGCAACGTGGGTCAAGCCTCATAACAATCTAAAATTTACGGGTGGACTAAATACTAAGTTTTGCGCTTGCATCAATAATGGTGCTGTGTTCTAAGAATCTTATTATTTAGCAGTAAAAATATAAAAGACATTCCATCCAAAGCCTTCAATAAAAGTACAATATAATAGCCAAAGATGGAAGAAATGGTAGAATCAAGTGAGATTGCCAGGATTTCGTTGCACGGTCATAGTATAATAAAAGAATACAAAGCTATATTTATATATATATTTTATTGAATTGAAATATGTTAGATCAGTTAAGGGTTTATTATTGGGATATATTATCTGGTTTTGATTATTCTAGGACATGTTCACATAGAATTCTTTGTGGATTCTGTGACACTGTCCCCATGGAGAAAACCGCGCCTATGGTGCACATCACTTTTTTTTCTTTGACGAGTGATAGATGAAGCATTGTCAGTTCTTTGGTTCAGATTCTGCGCATAGACTGTAGGAAAATGTATTTTATTTTATTTATTTTTTTTTTTCGATTTTTGTTCTAGAAAAGGGTAGAAATATCAAACCACACTGAATTTCTTAAACTGCATAAAAAATTGCGTGTTTTTGATGTGTATTAAAACTGTGTGAACAAAGTCTTACTTTGTAGTAAAGTGGGCCTTGTGTTAAATGGAGCAGGGTGCCATCTTGTGGTCACTTAGAAGTCTGCAATGGCTTCTAACACAAAACTAAATATAGTATTAGGAGACAGTGAGCAAATGGGGTGCACAGAAAAAGTGAATGTGTAGTTCATGATAACCAATCATGTTACGCAATTGTGTGACACTGGATCTGGAATCTGATTGGCTGCCAGCATTTATTCGTCACCTCCTGTATCCATCAATCTTTCTTGGATTGGTTTCATATTTCCCATCACGGCTAAACAAGAAGGAAATACTAGTGTATGGCACTGCTATAATAATGCAACCTTATGGGGTGACATTTTGACCAAGAAAGTACCCCAACAAGTTGCAAAAAAAAAATCCAATGGGTTCCAACTTTTTTTTTTTATAGCGTTACCTGGTGGGGTGCAATGTCACTCCATTCACTTACAATGTAAAAGCGGAGTAGGGTGCATGATCAGTCACCGTGTAACAGAACAATGAAGAATTCTGTGCACGGCCTACTTTTATATTGTGCTGTATGAAAATGTCACTCAATGCTATAACCTTATCAATTATTTCCAAGTCGTTCACCATATGACGGACTAAAGTGACAAGTGGGTGGCGTTATCCGGCCAGCACAGATGAGAACTGGTATATGTGTGCTGTCAGACTAACATTCTGCACAGAAAATATTTCTGCCTAAAATTTTATTTTTCAAATATAATAAAATGACTATTTATATCAGTTTCTTATTACCTTCCTAATTATTATGTCGCTCTAACTGCACCTGACACAATTATAGCAACAGTGCAGTAATACAGATGACCACCTCCAAAATGTAAGGTGGACCCATACTGGAAATGCTGAGTTTATTTAGCTTGAAGATTGATAATTGTGGGCTAACTGCAGTGTTGGCCAGTGAGCCAAGCAATGCTGCTGCCATGTGCCGCCTTATAAAATGAATGGCGCCCCAAACATAGCATTACACAAATTAGCCATCAGCTCGGTAGCTAGCCCTCTCCTCAATATGTTAGATTCCCTTTGATTGATAAATGGCTCAATCACCAGGTTTTTGCTGTCTCGTGTAAGAGCAGCATGATGTAAGAGCAGAGACCCTAATTCCAGTGATGTCACTTACTGAGCTGCTTGCTACAGTTTTGATAAAATCAGTATTTTACTTCCTGCTGATCTAGCAGTTCTCTAAATGCTGAGCCCTGTATAACCCTGCCCACACCAGATTGCCAGTTTTCTGTGTACACTGCATAGGCAGAAAGCTGCCTATCAGTGTTGTGGCAAGGTTACACAGAGCTCATGAATATAGGACAACTACATAGCAGCCAGTTTGCGAGTCCTCTTAATCAACCAATGCTAAATTCTTGATTTTATCAAAACTACAGCAAGTAGCTCAGTAAGTGACGTCGCTGGAATCAGGGTCTCAGTCTCTACATTATGCTGCTGTCAGATTAGCTGGAAAAAAAATCTGCTGACAGATTCCCTTTAAAAAGAAAAACCTCTGAACTGACGAGTAGTGTTGAGCGATACCTTCCGATATCAGGAAATATCGTATCGGATTGGATCGGACCGATACTCAAAAAGTATCGGATATCGCCGATTCCGATACCGGAAACCAATGCAAGTCAATGGGACACTAATATCGGAATGAAAATAAACCCTTTCTTTCCTTGTAGGTTAATTCTACATGAAGTAAAACAACTAAGAATAATGTAGAATGTATTATGCGAAAAGCCGGCAATTCAGCAGCGGCATACACCGGTACCCGACAATTTACAACAGAAAGAATAGAGCTTCACACATAGATTAGATAGATAGAAACATGTCAGTCACATATATAAGAAGTACAGTGATAGTGTTGATTACTGTACTTGTCATTTAGTGTAAAGGATTTATTTAAAAAAATAAGTGTTTTCATGCACCGTCTCTTTAAAAAAGCCGGCCGGCAATTCAGCATCTGTACCCGACAATTTAGAATAGAAGGAATAGAGAATCACACATAGATTAGATAGATAGAAACATGTCAGTCACATATATAAGAAGTACAGTGATAGTGTTGATTACTGTACTTGTCATTTAGTGTTAAAATAAAGGATTTATTTTAAAAAAAATTGGCGTGGGGTTCCCCTTAATTTTAGTCTCTAGCGGAGGTTAAGCAGACAGCTGGGGCAGATGTTTGAAGCCTGGGAAGGGGGCAATACCCACGGAGCTTCCCAGGCTACTAATATCAGCCCCCAGCTGAATACCTAGCCCTTACTAGCTATTAAAATGGGGGACCCCCCCCCCCCCCAAAAAATGACGTGGGGTCCCCCCTATTTTAATAGCTAGCAAAGGCTAGGCAGACAGCTGGGGGCTGATATTAATAGCCCAGGAAGGGTGCCATGAATATTGGCCCCCTCCCAGGCTAGAAACACCAGCGGTCAGCCGCCCCAGAAATGGCGCATCCATAGGATGCGCCAATTCTGGCACTTAGCCTCACTCTTCCCACTGCCCTGTAGCGGTGGCAGTGGGGTAATAGGGTTGGGGTTGATGTCAGCTTATAATGCCAGCTGACATCAAGCCCAGGTTAGTAATGGAGAGGCGTCTATAAGACACCCCCATTACTAACCCCATAGTGAAAGTTAAAAAAAAAACACAAACACCCAGAATAAAGTCCTTTAATTGAAATAAACACACAATTCTTTATTGTTCTAAATTAAACCATACTTACCGTCACGCCCATTCCAGCTGAAGCCAACGATCTCCTGCAATAAAAGAAAAATAATAAACCAACATCATCCTTACCTTTCCATGGTTCCCACGACGGCTCCAGCTCTGCTACATTGAGATGACAGGCTGGACCGCAGCAGAACGCTGCCATCCAGCCTGTCATCCCGCAGACACTGAGAAGAGCAGGCATGCTTGCGCTCCTCAGTGTCTCTCTGTGACGGCATCCAGATGAGCCGACAATGAACTCGGCTCACCTCATGCACGTCACTGACAGCGTGGGGAAATTCTCGCGCTGAGTGCAGGAGAATTTTCCCACGCTGTCAGTGACGTGCATGAGGTGAGCCGAGTATATTGGACATGACCTCACCTCATGCACGTCACTGACAGCGTGGGAAAATTCTCCTGCACTCAGCGCGAGAATTTCCCCACGCTGTCAGTGACGTGCATGAGGTGAGCTCATGTCCAATGAACTCAGCTCACTTCATGTAAGAGAATTCTCACGCTGAAGCGCTGAGTGCAGGAGAATTTTCCCACGCTATCAGTGACGTGCATGAGGTGAGCTGAGTTCATTGGACATGAACTCGGCTCATCTTTATGCCGTCACAGAGAGACACTAAGGAGCGCAAGCATGCCTGCGCTTCTCAGTGTCTGCGGGATGACAGGCTGGATGGCAGCGTTCTGCTGCCGTCCAGCCTGTCATCTCGATGTAGCAGAGCTGAAGCTGTCATGGGAACCATGGAAAGGTAAGGATGAGGTTGGTTTATTATTTTTCTTTTATTGCAGGAGATCGTTGGCTTCAGCTGGAATGGGCGTGATGGTAAGTATAGTTTAATTTAGAACAATAAAGAATTGTGTCTTTATTTCAATTAAAGGACTTTATTCTGGGTGTTGTGTTTTTTTTAAATGCTTTACTAGAAATTCATGGTGGTCATGTCTAATATTGGCGTGACCCCATGAATTTCGGGCTTAGGGCCAGCTGATAATGCCAAGCTGGCCTTAACCCCTTTATTACCCAGTGAGCCACCGCACCAGGGCCCTGGATGAGTTGGGTACAGCGCCAGAAGATGGCGCTTCTATGAACGCGCCATTTTCCGGGGCGGCTGCGGACTGCAATTTGCAGCGGGTGGGGCCCAGAAAGCTTGGGCCTCCCTGCGCTGCGGATTCCAGCCCCCAGCTGCCTAGTTGTACCTGGCTGGACACAAAAATAGGGTGAAGCCCCACGTATTTATTTTTTTAATTATTTCATGAAATAATTTTTTAAAAAAAGGGCTTCCCTATATTGTTGTGTCCGGCCAGGTACAAATAGGCAGCTGGTGGTTGGGGGCAGTCCGTTCCTGCCTGCTGTACCTGGCTGGACACAAATATAGGACGAAGCCCCACGTCAATTTTTTTTTAATTATTTCAGGAAATTCATGAAATAATTTAAAAAAAATTATTTCATGAATTTCCTGAAATAATTAAAAAAAAATTGACGTGGGGCTTTGCACTATATTTGTGTCCAGCCAGGTACAGCAGGCAGGAACGGGCTGCCCCCAACCACCAGCTGCCTATTTGTACCTGGCCGGACACAACAATATAGGGAAGCCCTTTTTTTAAAAAATTATTTCATGAATTTCATGAAATAATTTAAAAAAAAAATACGTGGAGCTTCGCCCTATTTTTGTGTCCAGCCAGGTACAACTAGGCAGCTGGGGGCTGGAATCCGCAGCGCAGGGAGACCCAAGCTTTCTGGGCCCCACCCGCTGCAAATTGCAGTCTGCAGCCGCCCCGGAAAATGGCGCGTTCATAGAAGCTGGATGCTGTACCTGGCTGTCATACAAAAATATGGCAAAGCCCACGTCAAAATTTTTGGGAAAAATTAAAAAATAAATAATAATTTAGGGACTGCATCTTTATTAACTCATCAAATGTCATTTAGTGTTAAAATAAAGGATTTATTTAAAAAAAAATTGGCGTGGGATTCCCCTTAATTTTAGTCTCTAGCGGAGGTTAAGCAGACGGCTGGGGCAGATGTTTGAAGCCTGGGAAGGGGGTAATATCCACGGAGCTTCCCAGACTACTAATATCAGCCCCCAGCTGAATACCTAGCCTTTACTAGCTATTAAAATGGGGGACCCCCCCCAAAAAAAATGACGTGGGGTCCCCCCTATTTTAATAGCTAGCAAAGGCTAGGCAGACAGCTGGGGGCTGATATTAATAGCCCAGGAAGGGTGCCATGAATATTGGCCCCCTCCCAGGCTAGAAACACCAGCCGTCAGCCGCCCCAGAAATGGCGCATCCATAGGATGCGCCAATTCTGGCACTTAGCCTCGCTCTTCCACGCTGCCCTGGTGCGGTGGCAGTGGGGTAATAGGGCTGGGGTTCATGTCAGCGCCAGCTGCCATGAAGCCCAGGTTAGTAATGATGGGCGTCTATAAGACACCCCCATTACTAACCTACAAAGAGTTAAAAAGAAAAAACACACTACACCCAGAAAAAAATAATTTATTTGAAATAAAACACACCATTTTATTTAATTCTTAGTTTACTAAAAAAAAATAGTTACCTGTCCACGTTCCTGCGCTGATCTCCCATGCACAGCTGTCACATCTGGAGATGGTGACAGCTGTGCATGGCTGCTGTAAGCTCACGCTGCCGGGAACACGTCCGCTCCCGGCAGCAGGAGCCACTGACTGAGGTCACCGGAGTGTATTCAGGCAGCGCAGCTCCGGAGACCTCCTTTACGGCAGTGCTGTACCGTGGGAATTTCTCACGATACAGCAGGGCCGTAAAGCAGCTAACCGGAGCAGCGCTGCCTGAACTCCGGTGAACCCGCTTATTCAATGACGGGGCTGCTTTACGGCCCCGTCATTCTAGCGGCGGCAGCGGTTCAGAGCGGTCACATTCTATGTGGCTGCTCTGAACTGGAGATCTTCGTGGGACACTCGTGGACTGCTACGGAGGGGTAAGGATAAGGTTGTGGTTTATTATTTTATATTTTATTACAGGAGATCGATGGCTTCGGGGAATTAGGTGTCTAGGTGAGTATAGGTGTAGTTTTTTATTTTTTACTTTATTTTAGGTGGCGATCGGCGGGGACAGGTAATGTATGAAGTAATTTATTGTAGGTAACCACTGGCCACCAATGACATGTATTTAAAATTTATTGGGGACACAGTAGGGCAATTTAAATAGCAGGATCAGGCTGATGGGAACTACTGCTCCCATCGAGCTGATCCTGCTGGCACGAGTGGACGGGGGACAGACATAGGCCGATGGGAGTAGTAGTGTCACATCGGCCTATGTCTGCCTGCACGCACACACCCGCACACACCCGCACACATCGCACAGACACCGCGCACACACCGCACACACACCACAGACACCGCGCACACCCGCAGACATCGCACAGACACCGCGCACACCCGCAGACATCGCACAGACACCGCGCACACCCGCAGACACCGCGCACACCCGCAGACATCGCGCAGACATCGCACAGACACCCGCACACACCAATCATGACGGGTCTGGGAGGTGAGGCTGACCTGTGCGACCGTGGGAAAGTTCATGTGAGTTCATGCAGTCAAGCATGAACTCACATGAACCCTCTGAGGGCACCGCGGCTACTTCAAATGAACAGCTGATCAGCATCACCTGATACCTCAGCTGTTCATTTGAAATAACCGGCGGGAAAGCCGTCGGTGAAGTCTTTTCACTGCCGGCTTCCCCGCCCGGGTCCTTCGCTCCCCGCTCCTTGGTGCTGTGCTCCCCGCCCGGTCCTAACTTACGATCGGGATGGGAGGTGGCGAGGGGAGCGGAGGGTCGGGGTGGGAGGCTGCGGGGAAGCAGTATGGGGCTGTGTGATTGTTTAAAAGCTGGCGGCTTTTTACCACGCGCCGGCTTTTAAACAATCAGGAGAATTCTCCCACGCTGGGATGGCATTCTGATGACAGGCTGGATCTCAGCTGAGTGCTGCCATCCAGCTTGTCATCCTTCAGAGACCCTGCAGAGCGCAGGCATTATGGGAACTTCCGATTCCGGTATTCGATATTATAAAAGTATTGGAATTAAGTATCGGAATTCCGATACCGCGAATATCTGCCGATACCCGATATTTCAGTATCGGAATGCTCAACACTACTGACGAGTCTTGCTGTCCATTGCTTCTACATAGCCTAAAGGTATCACTATGTGCCCACGATGCAGAAATGCTCCGGATTTTTTCCTGAGAGTTTCTGCATCTCCCTGGCAGAAAAAACGCATGCGGATTGTACATGCGTTTTTCCTGCCAGGGACAAACGGACGTTAAGCGTTCTTCACATGCATTTCCGCATGCGGGTTGACAAGCGCTTTCCAAGCGATTTTAGCATCACTTGGAAAGTGCTTGACAACTTGGTCACACTATATAAATCCATGCAACCGGCATGGATTTATATAATGTGACCGTAAAAGAATGTTAAATAAAATATTATACTTACCTTCCGATGGTCCCCGGAGTCTTTATCCGATGCGTCTCAGCTTGCTGGCAGCTTGCCGTACACTACACTGAAGGACCTGCTGTCACATGACTAAATGACGTCAGCGCAGGTCCTTCAGTCCAGCGCGATCTGCCGGCAAGTGAAGACATGAGCACCGCGGGCCATCAGAAGGTAGGTATAATTATTTTTTTACAGGTTCTATGGTACCCGGGTCCAGAGGAGAGTCTCCTGTCCTCCACACCCGGGTACCATCCGCACATTGAAACGCATGGATTCCGCATGTACAGAGGCAGGGATGCGGAATCCAAGCGTTCCAATACAAGTCAATGGCGGCCAAAACGCAGCGCTTCCGCAAAATAATTGGTAGTGCTGCATTTTTTTCCGCAACGATAATCCGCAGCGGAAATTTCCGCAGCATGTGCACAGCACACGCGGATTATCATTGGGGAACATGGCAGGCCTTCTACCAAGCGTTTAACGCATAGTGGGCACACTTCTGACTTTGGCTCTTACAACTACCTGTGTGATACGGCTCAATCCTCCTTTACAAACCATTATTTGCTCATAAAATATTATGAATTTCAAATATTTTACAGAAGTACGTGTAATGTTTTGTCACCTTTTAGACTAGATAAGTTTAGAGCAGATTCCATAAATCTGTCTCAAAGAAGTGACGTCACTTTTTTTTTCTTCCCCTCTAGCAAGGCGTCTTTCAAGAGCTTGTCGAAAAAAAATCAAAAACTCCTGATATGTATAGAAATTAGGATTTTAAATTGAAATACTTAGGTACAGTGTTCAAAGTGTGTCCTTTTTCTATAATTCTGTTATTTTCTTCAACTGAATACAATATATTTTTCTTGATTTGCAAAATGATTAATGCTTAATTGATGTTTAATAAAACAGATAGAAAAACACTTTGTATTCATTCTCCAGCACACGACTACCAAATGAAACTGTGTCAACATGGTAACGGCAAATCTGCAGATCAGAGGGCTTATAGGTTGGTTCCTAATACAGCTTGTACCTGAGGCAATGGGAAAGAATGAAAACGCATGAATACAATATTTAATAGGTGTGTCTGATACTATATGGACAAAAGTGTATCATTTTTGTTTCAGAGTAACAAAATACTCCCTGGAAGTAACTGTCTATTAAAGCACCGCTGGAGTGTTGTCACTAATGTAAGTTCCCCGCCCCTAGTATTATACTTATCAGCTGCCGTCTTCTGTTCTCGGCCCCGCCCTGATTTGTCTTCTGCCGGCTGTGATCTTCTGGATCGCTCCAGTGATTGCTGTGCGAGTGGGAAGTCACTTCTCAGGGTAAGTCTATTTGGCCAGAACAAGGCTCTTAGACACACATTGAGAGCTTGTGACCGTTACCCCTGACTCAGGAGATGGAGTCTGGGTAAGTATATTTGTATGGGCAGGGAACATAAACTCGTGATACCACTCCAGCAGTGAAATAAAAACAAAAAACATTGGAGTGGTTCTTTAAAATGTACATTACACATTCTGTACAATTATGTCAGCATTTATTTTAATATTCATCCTCAATTTCTTTTTTTCTACAAATGACTTGTGAAGATACCGCCTTGTACATACAAATAATGAAAGGTGATGTACATATGAGGCTCTCATCCTCTGACATTTGGAGCCTTCTTTTAAATTAGGATTTTGCTGAACTCCGGTTTTACAGACGCAACACGCACAAGTCTGGCCTGAACCTGTAGCAAAAAAAATGTGAAAAATTGTTTCAGATGAGCAGGTGGAAATGTCACAGGTTATGTGTGTGAATAACTTGGTCCCTATGATGTGGATATGAGAGATAGCACAACGATGATCAGTACTACTGTGCGGCTTGAGAGATCACTGGGCATTAATGTCTAACATTACACAGCAACATGAAGATTGGGGTGTGGGTGTCGTACTGTCATTTGTGACCCACTCGTGGCCTTTTCTGGTGTCAAGGAAGCAGAGCAGGGTGGGGGTTGGTGGAGATCAGATGACCCTCCAGCTGTCAATCTTATATGTGAGATCACTATGAATCTGGCTATGAATTACAGTGACCATCCTGCAGCTGATCGAGATAGAATGCAGAGCGATGCAAGAACAGCTTGCACATGGACTCTCATAAGTAATGTTAATATAATTTTCATTACAAAATCTTCATGCATTTAGAAAAAAATTCCCCAGGCAGTTAGAAATAATTATTTAGAAAAATGCATGGTGCCTACAGTGAAACATGGTGGTGGCAGTGTCCTTATGTGGGGCTGCATGAGAGGTGCTGGTGTTGGGAGCTACATTTCATTGATGGTATCATAAATTCACAGATGTACTGCTCTATACTGAAAGAGAACATGCTACCAACACTCCGTGCCCTTGGTAGACGGGCACTTTTCCCAACGTGACAAGGACTCAAAACAGATCTGTTGTATTTCTGAAGAACAGGATGAAAGTGATTCAGAGGCCAAGTGTCTCCTGATCTGAACCAAACCAAACACCTATGGGTAATTCTGAAGAGACAAGATGTCATCACTCTCCTTTCAGCATCCAGCCTCTAGAAGAGGTCGTTCTTGAAGAATGCAAAAAGATGTACAGTTATATGAAAAAGTTTGGGCACCCCTATTAATCTTAAGCTTAATGTTTTATAAAAATTGGTGCTTTTGCAACAGCTATTTCAGTTTGATATATGTAATAACTGTTGAACACAGTAATGTTTCTGCCTTGAAATGAGGTTTATTGTACTAACAGAAAATGTGCAATCTGCATTCAAATAAAATTTGACAGGTGCATAAGTATGGGCAACTTTATTTTCTTGTTTTAAATACTCCTACCTACTTTTTACTGACTTACTAAAGCACTTTTTTTGGTTTTGTAACCTCATTGAGCTTTGAACTTCAGAGCCAGGTGTATGCAATCATGAGAAAAGCTACTTAAAGTGGCCACTTGCAAGTTGTTCTCCTGTTTGAATCTCCTCTGAAGAGTGGCATCATGGGCTCCTCAAAACAACTGTCAAATGATCTGAAAACAAAAATTATTCAACATAGTTGTTCAGGGGAAGGATACAAAAAGCTGTCTCAGAGATTTAACCTGTCAGTTTCCACTGTGAGGAACATAGTAAGGAAATGGAAGAACACAGGGACAGTTCTTGTTAAGGCCAGAAGTGGCAGGTCAAGAAAAACATCAGAAAGGCAGAGAAGAAGAATGGTGAGATCAGTCAAGGACAATCCTCAGACCACCTCCAGAGAGCTGCAGCATCAACTTGCTGCAGATGGTGTCACTGTGCATCGGTCAACTATACAACGCACTTTGCACAAGGAGAAGCTGTATGGGAGAGTGATGCGAAAGCCTTAGGTACTTACCGGTAACGGGATTTTTCGGAGCCCATGACAGCACCACGTGAGAGAGAGGATCCGCCCATCAAGGACAGGAAACCTACAGGTTAAAAAGGGCGGCCCTCTCTTTCCGCCTCAGTTTAGTTAACAGAGCATGAGAGTACCGCCAAGGTTAGTTACAACAAAACATAATCACATTAAATACATTACTTTTCATCAATTTCCCACAGGGGTGCACAAAAAGAAATCAAATCTACAGGAGTGCACAACACCAGTGAAGGGAGGGAATATACGGGTGCTGTCATGGGCTCCGAAAAATCCCGTTACCGGTAAGTAACTAAGGCTTTATTCGGTCGTCCATGACAGCACCACGTGAGAGAATTACAGAGATGAAGGAAATTAGGGAGGGACCACAGCTTGAAGCACCCTTCTCCCGAAAGTGAGATCTGCAGAGCCACCCAGATCCAATCTATAGTGCCTATAGAAAGTAGAGGGAGAAGACCAAGTGGCAGCCTTACAAATCTCCTCAATGGAAAGCCCTGTCTTCTCCGCCCAGGAGGTTGACACCGCTCTGGTAGAATGCGCCCTCAATCCCTCTGGTATCTCTTTATCCCCTGAGGAGTATGCGAGGGAAATGGCCTCCTTGATCCATCTAGCGATTGTAGCCTTTGAGGCCTTACAACCCTTCCTAGCCCCCTGATAGAAAATAAATAGGGACTTATCCTTTCTAAAGCCATGTGATACTTCTAAGTACCTTAGTACGCACCTCCTAAAGTGTGAAGTCTCTCCTCTTTTTGATTTTTGGGCGGAAAGCAAAAAGTTGGGAGAACTATTTCCTGGGTTCTATGGAATCGAGTGGCCACTTTAGGAAGAAAGGCTGGATCAGGTTTTAATATAATCCTATCGTCCAGAATTTGCGTGAATGGAGGGCATATTGAAAGGGCCTGTAGGTCACTGACTCTCCTGGCTGAAGTTAGGGCTACTAACAGGACCGTCTTTAGGAAAATAATTTTGGGGGAGACTAAATCTAGTGGCTCAAAAGGAGGACTGGTCAAGGCATCTAAGACAAAATTCAAATCCCAGGGAGACATCTTTGCTTTGGTAATGGGTCTACACCTAAAGGAAGCTTTTATAAAACGGCCTATCCAATAGTTATCTGCAATATTGGAAGAAAATAAAGCTCCCAACGCCGACACCTGTACTTTCAAGGTACTGGTAGTGAGACCTAATTCTAAACCTCGCTGCAGAAATTCCAGAATTTTCCCAATAGGGGGCCCCTCCTCCACCTTAACTTCTGCAAAGGACAGAAACTTCCTCCAGGTCCTGGCATAAATACAGGTGGTAACAGGTTTTCTGCTAGCCAGGAGAGTATTCACTACATTTGCGGGGAATCCTTTGTTGGTCAATAACACCCTCTCAAATTCCACGCCGTCAAATGTAGAATCGGGGTTGGAGGATGGGAAAGTGGCCCTTGAGTGAGGAGGTCCGGAATCTCCGGAAGAACCCAGGGATCTGATATGGACATCTTCCGGAGACAAGGGAACCACGGTCTTTTGGGCCAAAAGGGACATACGAGTATCACTCTGGCCCGGTCTGCCCTGATCTTTTTTATCACCGCTGGGAGCAGGATCATGGGAGGGAAGGCATATGCCAGAGGAAACCTCCAGGGAACCATAAAGGCGTCCACTGCCAGGGGTCCTTCTCTGGGGTCTAAGGAACAAAAATTTTCCACTTTCCGATTGGCTCTTGTTGCGAATAAGTCCACAGTCGGAAAGCCCCACATTTCTATGATTCTGGAGAATATTTGTGTATTTAGGGACCACTCTCCTTCTTTTACAGAAGTACGGCTGAGGAAATCCGCTGTGATGTTTTCCTTGCCTTTTAGATGAGTAGCCGAAAGAGAGAGACAGTGATCTTCGGTTTTCAGCAGAAGTGCGTTCGCTACCCTCATCAAGTTTCTTGAGCGGGTTCCCCCTTGGTGGTTTATGTAAGCTACCGTGACTTGATTGTCCGAGAGTACACGGACATGCTGGTCCTGAAAATATATAAGGAACTCGTTGAACGCATGCTGCACCGCCAGAAGCTCCTTAACATTTGAAGACAACTGTTGCTCACTGCTTGACCAGGTTCCCTGCACTAATTTCCCTTCAAAGTGAGCTCCCCAACCTGTAGCACTTGCATCAGTGGACAAGACTGCAGTTGGACTACATTCCCAGGGAACCCCTTTAGCAAGATTGTCTTGTCGTAACCACCAACGAAGGGACCATATGGCACGAGGACCTAGCGTAAACTTACGGTCTAGATGCCCCTCTAAAGCTGCGTTATTGTACAACACATCCCACTGAAAGGCTCTTGAATGCAATTGTGACCAACGAACCGCAGGAAAAGTGGAGGTGAAGGTTCCCAATAGTGACATGGCCTTAAGGAGTGACATAGAAGGTTTACGTATACATTGTTCTACCAACTCCCGGATTCTATCAATTTTCTCTTCTGGAAGACAACATAGCTGTTTCCTGGAATCTAATATGACCCCCAGATATTGTTGTACCTTGAGTGGAGATAATCTAGATTTTTCTAAATTTAGAAACCACCCCAAACTCTTTAAGACCGACATGGTCTCCTGCAGGTGGGTCTCGCATTGAACCAACGAATTTCCCACTATCAGGAGATCATCCAGGTAAGGGATAATTAGAATGTCCCTTTCTCTTATATGGGCCATAACTTCCGCCATTACTTTAGTAAAAACCCGTGGGGCTATAGCTAAACCGAAGGGGAGTGCAGTGTATTGGAAGTGTTTAACCACCCCGTCTATTTCAATGGCCAGCCTCAAGTATTTCTGGTAATCACTATGAATTGGGATATGGTAATACGCATCTTTGAGATCGAGCACTACCATATAGCAGTGGGGAAAAAGTAACTTTATTACGGATTTTAAAGACTCCATTTTAAAGGTGTGTATTTTAAGGAAATTATTCAGGGATTTCAGATTTATAATTGTCCTGAAACTTCCATCCGGTTTCAGAATCAAGAAGAGCGGGGAGTAGAAACCAAGACCCTTTTCAGCTTCCGGAACCTCAATCAGGACGTGCTTTCTTATTAGGGTTTGTACTTCCGAAACGAGGGCAGCCTGGCGTTCTGGGGAAGAACTGGAGGGAACAACCATGAACCTTTTGTGAGGCAATGCTTTAAATTGAAACTTAAGACCATACTTAATCAGGCTCAAAATCCAATTACTATGAGAAATCTGTTCCCAAGCTGGGACAAAAAATGACAATCTCCCTCCCACCTGGGCTGATTGTGTATCCCGTCTTCTGCTCATTTTTTGGAGACGGACCAAAGAGTAGACCTCTACCTTTTCGACCTCATTCATCAGGCTTGTCTTGCTCCCTGAAATATCTCTTCCGGAAAAATTTCCTCTTCCGGAACGATCTCTTAAAGGAGGGTAGAGGTACTGATGGAAACCCCTTCTTAGGGTCCCCCGCTTTCTCCAATAAGTCGTCCATGGTCTGACCAAAGAGGTATTCCCCTTCGCACGGGATTGTACACAGTCTGGACTTAGTCTGTAAATCCCCTGGCCAGCTTTTAATCACAAGGCTCGCCGAGCCGCATTTGACAGTGCTGCTGACTTTGCTGCCAACCTCACCGAGTCCACAGATGCATCAGCAAGAAAAGCTGCCGCCCCCTGAACCAGTGGAAGGGAAGAAATAATGTCTTTCCTAGAAGTCCCATCCTTCAACTGACTAGCTGTTCAAGCCACACCATCAGGGCTCTGGACGTACAGGTAGCTGCTACTGTTGGTCTCAGTGCTCCCGCAGCTGTCTCCCATGCCCCTTTCAGGAAAGTATTAGCCCGTCTGTCTAGGGGGTCTCTCAATGCACCCATATCATCGAAAGGGAGGGAAGTTCTTTTCGCTGCTTTAGTAACAGCAACATCCAGCTTGGGTGCTTTTAACCAGGAGGAACACATAGCATCCTCAAACGGATATTTCCTTTTAAAGGATGGAGGAACACTACCCTTCTTGTCAGGCTTTCTCCACTCTTATCAATGAGGTCTTTCACCCTTGAATTTACTGGAAAGACCCTTCTCTTCTTTAGCCCCAGACCACCAAACATAACATCCTCAGCTGACTTCTCTACCCTCGAGTCCACTATCCCCATTGTAGATCGGACGGCTTTTACTAGGGCATCGACCTCCTTCAGGGGGAAGCACTGTCTGTCTGGCTCACTATCAGAGGAAGAGAAGGCGGAGGAGGAAGCGACCGATAGCTCAGAGTCTGAACCCGGCTGGGTTTCTTGAGGAATATGCCCAGACTCTGAACCTTGCAATGCTTTGCCTATTTCTTCCCTTATTAAAGTTCTTAGGCCTAGGGAAAAATCTGGGGTCTCCTCCGATATCATTTTGCTGATACAAAGCTGACACAACCTTTTGCTATATGAATCAGGGAGTGGACAGCTGCATAAGGCACACTCTCTGTGCTTGGACTTCGAGGAACATTTCTTGCTCTAAAAGAAAGTCATAGATAGAAAGAAGGAGGAAACATTAGTAGAACTTTCAAGAAGATTCCACTCACCCCACAGAACCTTGGGTACCGTAGAAGCAGAAGAATCCAGCATGCATGGCGAGGAATCACGCCGCACCGGACCGTCCTTCCTGCTCTTAGTGGTAGCTCTTCTAGCTGTACGACCAGACCCTAGCCGGGAATGACGCTGCGCCACTAGTTGTGAGGGCTCCCCAGAGGGCTGCTCCTGCAGCAGATGTTGTTGCCTAGGTGACAGCTCCTGTGAATCTTCCATAGCTTACAATGTAAGAATGGGCTGGGAAGCACCTCTGTATGTTACCAGACCCTTTATATACTGGCCATACCGGTACCATGTGTGGGTGTGTGTTTCCTTTTTTTTTTTTTTTTTTTACCCAGGAGGGCGTTACCTGCTCCTTGGTCTTCCTCCCCAGGTCCAGGTGGGATCCAGGTGGGCTACTCGCCGCCAGGTCCTCAATCCCCCGGCGTTCAGCTGCTCGCGCCAAAAAATTCAAACGAGCCCCGCCCCTTCCGGTGACGTCACAGGGCTTCCTGCCCGGCGCACCGGAAGTCGCGTCAGAAGGTCGCGCCCGTCACGTGCGCCGCCGGCGATCTCCTGCAAGCGGTAGCGGGGGGGGGGGGGGGAGCCCGCTAGCGGCCCCACACCTGGCGGACAACTACCTCCCGTGAGGCGATGTCACGCCTGCCGCAACGCTCACGGAAGCGCCCCCATGAGCCCTGCCGTGGCGTCTCCAGAGGACCGGGACGGACCGGCTCCAACCACCTGCTGTGGCCCTCTCTGGGACAGGAGTCCATCTTCTGCAGGTAAGCCTGCAAGGTCCCCCATCATGGACAGGAAACCTAAACTGAGGCGGAAAGAGAGGGCCGCCCTTTTTAACCTGTAGGTTTCCTGTCCTTGATGGGCGGATCCTCTCTCTCACGTGGTGCTGTCATGGACGACCGAATAAAGAAGCCGTTTCTGCAAGCACGCCACAAACAGAGTCGGCTGAGGTATGCAAAAGCACATTTGGCGAAGCCAATTTCTTTTTGGAAGAAGGTCCTGTGGACTGATGAAACCAAGATTGAGTTGTTTGGTCATACAAAAAGGCGTTATGCATGGCGGCAAAAAAAACACAGCATTCCAAGAAAAACACTTGCTACCCACAGTAAAATTTGGTGGAGGTTCCATCATGCTTTGGGGCTGTGTGGCCAATGCCGGCACCGGGAATCTTGTTAAAGTTGAGGGACGCATGGATTCCACTCAGTATCAGCAGATTCTTGACAATAATGTTCAAGAATCAGTGACAAAGTTGAAGTTACGCAGGGGATGGATCTTTCAGCAAGACAATGATCCAAAACACCGCTCCAAATCTACTCAGGCATTTATGCAGAGGAACAATTACAATGTTCTGGAATGGCCATCCCAGTCCCCAGACCTGAATATCATTGAACATCTGTGGGATCATTTGAAGAGGGCTGTCCATGCTCGGCGACCATCAAACTTTACTGAACTGGAATTGTTTTGTAAAGAGGAATGGTCAAAAATACGTTCATCCAGGATCCAGGAAATCATTAAAAGCTACAGGAAGTGACTAGAGGCTGTTATTTTTGCAAAAGGAGGATCTACTAAATATTAATGTCACTTTTCTGGTGAGGTGCCCATACTTATGCACCTGTCAAATTTTGTTTGAATGCAGATTGCACATTTTCTGTTAGTACAATAAACCTCATTTCAAGGCAGAAACATTACTGTGTCCAACAGTTATTACATATATCAAACTGAAAATGCTGTTGCAAAACCACCAATTTTTATAAAACATTAAGCTTAAGATTAATAGGGGTGCCCAAACTTTTTCATATAACTGTATTATGTCACCAATATGTTCATTCCCTGCTTAGAAGACTTAGTGCTGTCCTTAAAAATCATGGAGGTCATACAAAATAATAGATGTAGTAGTTTTAGATGTTGCATTCATTTTTGCATCAACTATATTGAGTTTAAAGGGGTATTCCCATCTCAAAGATCCTATCCCAATATGTAGTAGTATGTAATAATATTAGCGAATGCCTCCAATTAGAAATGTAGTATAGTTCTTCTGATTCACTATGTCTATTTCCTTATGTGCAAGTATTGTAGGACTTTAGGTATCCATGGTTACGACTAGTGATGACTGAGTATGTTTTGTTAACCCTTTCGCCAAGTATGCTCGGC
Organism: Phyllobates terribilis; assembly: GCF_046119375.1. Classification (NCBI taxonomy): domain Eukaryota; kingdom Metazoa; phylum Chordata; class Amphibia; order Anura; family Dendrobatidae; genus Phyllobates; species Phyllobates terribilis. The sequence continues at coordinate 117,888,461 of NW_027362762.1, read as the reverse complement.
CGAGCACAGAGTAGTTACTGCTGCTCGGTGATATGTTTGAATCTCTCCCGTGTGCATGATTTGCAACTGTTTGACAGCTTTGATACATTTTGATACATGTGAGGAATGTTTGCTTCTTACACATTCCTCACATGTGTGAAAACTGTCAAACCGTTGCAAATCATACACACGGGAGAGATTCAAACATATCACCGAGCAGCAGTAACTACTCTGTGCTCGGCCGAGCATACTTGGCGAAAGGGTTAACAAAACATACTCGCTCATCACTAGTTATGACCACTGATATAGTGACAGCAAGTTGGTAGTGGTCGTAACCATGGATACCTAAGGCCCAGCACATGGGGACAGAGACATGGCGAATCAGAAAAACTATACTACATTTCTAATTGCAGGTATTTGTTAATATTACATCTACTACATATTGGGATGGGATCTTGGGAGATGAAAATACTCCTTTAACTGAAGATTTTGTAATAGAAGTTATATTATAAACCCTACTTCCATGTTATGGGTTATAAAGTGTTCTACGTTGTTGTTGCAGCCTACGTACATAACTAGAACTATATTATGTCACCTGGTCAAAGCTCGTGTTTAACCTCTCCAGGGTCTCGTTGTGGTCTTCCATCCGCTTTGTGTGTTTGGACAGAACAGCAGCTTCATTGGTTAATTTGTCTGCAAATGTAAAAAAAAAACCTTTAATACCCGGTTATACAATTTGCACAATGAGGACATCGTCACACCATTTCATATAACCACCAATTCCTGCTGGGTGTTGTGCAACTCAAAAAAATTTTTTTTGCATAGATGCCAAATTAGAAGAAGTGCCAATCTTTTTTTTTTTTTTTTTTTTTTTTTTTATTTATTTCATGAGCACACACGGGGGTCTCATGCAGTCTCCTCTGCACCAGTCACTTAACGTGTGGCCACTACGGACACTGTGTGCAGGGAGGGAGAACAGAAGCTCAGGACATTTAAAGCTAACCCCGTGAAGTCATCAGAAGACACATACACCCAATCAGACATGCAGACTGCAATAATCCCTTTGAACCCCCTAAAGCAGGGGTCCTCAAACTGCGGCCCGCGGAGGACTTTTATCCGGCCCGCCGGGCTGTGGGCAGAGGAGAGCGGTGTCAGCGCCCGCCCTTCCTCCCGCTTTCTCAGAGCTCCGGCAGCCCGATACTTACCTCTCCCCGTGCCTCCGCAGATCCGCTGTCTTCCTGGTCTGCACTCCTTGTGACGTCTCAGGTCAGAGGGTGCGGTGACGTCTTTACACCGCGCCCTCCCCTGAGCCATCACAGGGAGCACAGTGCGGGACGTCGCTGCCGAGACACTGGAGTCCGGACCTGAGCAGCGGCAGCAGGCAAGGAGGGAGGTGAGTATTGGATTTTTTTTTTTTTTTTAATGTATGGAGGCAGGGGACATAATATTATTGGTGACATCCTGCTGTGGCATTATATGGGGGGGTGACATCCTGCCTGTGGCATTATATGGGGGGTGACATCCTGAATGGGGCTTTATATGGGAGGGGTGACATCCTGAATGGGGCATTATATGGGGGGGGGGTGACATCCTGAATGGGGCATTATATGGGGGGGGGTGACATCCTGAATGGGGCATTATATGGGGGGTGACATCCAGCATGGGGCATTATATGGGGGGGGTGACATCCTGAATGGAGCATTTTATGGGGGAGTGACATCCAGCATGGGGCATTATATGGGGGGTGACATCCAGCATGGGGCATTATATGGGGGGGGGTGACATCCAGCATGGGGCATTATAAAGACAGGGGGGTGATATCTTGCACGGGGCATTATATGGTGGGAGAAAGGGAAATCCTGCATGGGGCATAATAAGGGGGGGGGGGGACAGCCTGCCTATTGAGGACATTTACTTGCCTATTGGGGATATTTACCTGCCTATTGGGGACCTATGCTGCCTATTTGGGACATTTACCTGCCTATTGGGGACCTATGCTGCCTATTGGAAACATTTATCTGCCTATTGGTGACCTATGCTGCCTATTGGAATCATTTACCTGCCTATTTGGGAACTATGCTGCCTATTGGGAACCTATGCTAGCTATTGGGTACATTTACCTGCCTATTGGGGACCTATGCTAGCTATTGGGTACATTTACCTGCCTATTGGGGACATTTATCTGCCTATTGAGGACCTATGCTGCCTATTGGGTACATTTACCTGCCTATTGGGGATATTTACCTGCCTATTGGGGACCTATGCTGCCTATTGGGGACCTATGCTGCCTATTGGAAACATTTATCTGCCTATTGGGGACCTATGCTGCCTATTGGAATCATTTACCTGCCTATTTGGGACCTATGCTGCCTATTGGGAACATTTACCTGCCTATTGGGGACCTATGCTAGCTATTGGGTACATTTACCTGCCTATTGGGGACCTATGCTGCCTATTGGGGACCTATGCTAGCTATTGGGTACATTTACCTGCCTATTGGGGACCTATGCTGCCTATTGGGTACATTTATCTGCCTATTGAGGACCTATGCTGCCTATTGGGGACCTATGCTGCCTATTGGGGACATTTACCTGCCTATTGAGGACCTATGCTGCCTATTGGGGACATTTACCTGCCTATTGAGGACCTATGCTAGCTATTGGGTACATTTACCTGCCTATTGGGGACCTATGCTGCCTATTGGGGACCTATGCTAGCTATTGGGGACATTTATCTGCCTATTGAGGACCTATGCTGCCTATTGGGTACATTTATCTGCCTATTGAGGACCTATGCTGCCTATTGGGGACCTATGCTGCCTATTGGGGACATTTACCTGCCTATTGAGGACCTATGCTGCCTATTGGGTACAGTTACCTGCCTATTGAAATACCAGTTGATTTAACTTTACTTGTTCTTCATTTTAAATATTGTATTTGTTCGTGTATTGTTTTTTTAACTACAAAATAAGATATGTGCAGTGTGCATAGTAATTTGTTCATAGTTTTTTTTAAAAACTATATTCCGGCCCTCCAATGGTCTGAGGGACCGTGAACTGGCCCCCTGTTTAAAAAGTTTGAGGACCCCTGCCCTAAAGTAACTGTCTGTCACCGTCAGTGTGCATGTTTGGAACGGACTCAGCTCAACCTTCTCCCTCCATACCAGGCAAGTGCCGGCTGTTATATCTTACAGCAGCGGAGCCAGCTCTGATTGCTGCAGTTTAACCATGTAGATGCTGCCGCCAATCACTGAAGGGGGCATTTATAGTATTGGCTTTCCAGGGTAAGTGTTTACTAATATTTTAATAAAAGAAAAATGTAAGGGAACTTGAATCGTCGATTGCTAAATAATACAGTACATAATCCTAATAACGGCTCATAGACCCCCGGGTGCCTTGACATCTTCATAAGCTCCCTATGATTGCACTGCAGGGGTGCCAATGGACCACTCAACATTTAATGGGGTATTCTCATCCCCCAAGATCCTACCTAATATGTAGTAGGTGTAATGATATCAGCAAATACCTCCAATTAGAAATGTAGTATAATTCTCCTGATTAGCTATGTCACTTACCCCATGTGCAGGGCATTGCAGTAGCTTAGATATCTGTGGTTACGACCACTCGTATAGTGACAGTGGTTAGTGGTCATTACTATGGACACCCAAGGTACTGCAATGTCCTGCACATGGCATAAGCAACAAAGCTAATCAGAAAAACTATACATTTCTAATTGGAGGTATTTGGTAATAATAATATTATTATTATACCCACTACATATTGGGATAGGATCTTGGAGATGGGAATACTCCTGTAAGCAGAGATCAGCGTGGTGCAGCCTACAGCTGCTTTTTGTGGCGCTGGGATCTCACCTGTGAAAGGGTTAAATTAGGGCAGGTCTCTGGGGGATTCAAAAAATAAAGTGAAAAATATATATTTACATGTTTAAAATATGAAAACTATGTAAAACCACGCGCAATCCCAATTTAATAAAAATATTAACACGATTATCATGGCGCCTCCTCGTAAGTGCAGCCTTGTGGCCCCGTCCCGACTCCCCTCAGCATTACCCAGCGCCTCCCGCAGACCTCTGTACACCTGCACCGACTGCGCCTCCATTTCTCCCGCGCACTTCATTCGCAATGCTCCCTGGGAATTAACCCTGTCCATGCTGCACGTTCACCTCTGACTTCCGGCCCACGCCGGCTGTCGGCTCCGGCAGCAACGAAAGGGTCACAGAGCTACCAATACCACGTGACCAGCACAGAAGCCGCAGTGATGGGGAGGATCACGTGATTTGGTCCTGTTGGCATGGAAACGTATCAACATTTCCGAACACCGGCTCTCTGTTATGGAAGGCAGGACGGAGAGAAGCTGGGCGGAAGCCGAGCGGAGAGCGGAGCAGCTGCAGGCGGAGGCCAAGATGAAGTGAGATCCCGGACTGACTAATGGTGATGGTGGCCTGCGGTAACCGCATCCATAGACCGCCATTCACACTGAGGGGGGAGTACTTCTGTGTACCGCACAGCATGTCTTCTTATAATGGATCTCTATGGGCCTCCATCACAGCCTGACCTTAACCCCTTCATTGCCGGGTGGTTTGCTGTTTTTTATTCCTCTTTTGTCTCTTTTTGCTGGACGAGTTGATTCATTTTACCATTCAATGGACCGAAAAACGGGAAAGAGATTCCTTATGCCGTAAAATGGTGGGAAAAAAACCCACACATTCCCACCATTGTTTTTTGGGGGGTTTTGTTTTTCCGGCTTTCATTCTGCAGTAACGGTGCCCTGGCAGTGCGATTGCTCAGTCAGTGCCAGTGCGGCCTGACGTCAGACATGAAGGGGGGGTATACTTTAATGATCAAAAAAATCAGATCTTTGTAAAGTCTAGCTGTGGGAGAGATGTTTTTTTGTGCGTACAGACTGGTCTTCATAGGAGGAGCAACATGGCAGCCATAGGGGACATTAGCAGACTCCTCGTTACCATGGTAACACATCTTCACCCCTTGATCGCATCTCTGGGGGGCGATGGGCGCCGATGCACGCGTGCAACTTAGCTTTTAAAATTATTGATAGCGGTATGCAAGTGGTTAAATAGCAGCGATCAGAGCAAGCTGCAGCCAATGCAGGTACAGGCTGGTGCCAGCCGTGTAACGCTATGGGGCCGGCCGTGTAACGCTATGGTGGCGGCCGTGTAACGCTATGGTGCCGGCCGTGTAACGCTATGGTGCCAGCCGTGTAACGCTATGGTGCCGGCCGTGTAACGCTATGGTGGCGGCCGTGTAACGCTATGGTGGCGGCCGTGTAACGCTATGGGGGCGGCCGTGTAACGCTATGGGGGCGGCCGTGTAACGCTATGGTGCCGGCCGTGTAACGCTATGGGGGCGGCCGTGTAACGCTATGGTGCCGGCCGTGTAACGCTATGGTGCCGGCCGTGTAACTCTATGGGGGCGGCCGTGTAACGCTATGGTGGCGGCCGTGTAACGCTATGGGGGCGGCCGTGTAACGCTATGGGGGCGGCCGTGTAACGCTATGGGGGCGGCCGTGTAACGCTATGGGGGCGGCCGTGTAACGCTATGGTGTCGGCCGTGTAACGCTATGGTGCCGGCCGTGTAACGCTATGGTGGCGGCCGTGTAACGCTATGGTGGCGGCCGTGTAACGCTATGGTGGCGGCCGTGTAACGCTATGGTGGCGGCCGCGTAACGCTATGGTGCCCGCCGCGTAACGCTATGGGGGCGGCCGCGTAACGCTATGGGGGCGGCCGTGTAACGCTATGGTGCCGGCCGTGTAACGCTATGGTGCCGGCCGTGTAACGCTATGGTGTCGGCCGTGTAACGCTATGGTGCCGGCCGTGTAACCCTATGGTGCCGGCCGTGTAACCCTATGGTGCCGGCCGTGTAACGCTATGGTGCAGGCCGTGTAACGCTATGGTGCCGGCCGTGTAACGCTATGGTGCCGGCCGTGTAACCCTATGGTGCCGGCCGTGTAACGCTATGGTGCCGGCCGTGTAACGCTATGGTGCCGGCCGTGTAACGCTATGGTGCCGGCCGTGTATCGCTATGGTGCAGGCCGTGTAACGCTATGGTGCCGGCCGTGTAACCCTATGGTACAGGCCGTGTAACGCTATGGTACAGGCCGTGTAACGCTATGGTGCAGGTTGTGTAACGCTATGGTGCCGGCCGTGTAACGCTATGGTGCCGGCCGTGTAACGCTATGGTGCAGGCCGTGTAATTCTATGGTACATTCCGTGTAATGCTATTGTGCAGGCCGTGTAACGCTATGGTACAGGCCGTGTAACCCTATGGTGCAGGCTGTGTAACACTATGGTGCAGGTTGTGTAACACTATGGTGCCGGCTCAGCTCCTTACAACGACCGCAACCATATGAGATAACTGTATAGGATGTGGTCACAAAGGGGTTAAATGCTAGTTCTGTAACTGCTACTGGAATGAATGGGATGTATATTGTGCAGCTCGGCCGTCTCAGCTGTTCCTGTAGATCCACCTTTGCGTGATTGGAGCTACATGGATTTTTACTGTCCCACACATTAGGCCATTTGCCCATGATCAGGCTATAGCAGTGTGACACAGGTACTTTAGATGCAGTGACGCAGAAACACAGAGCAGCCAGTACAGGGTTAATAAACAGGGGGGGATTTATTGTAACAGGGTCAATCTCCACACAGGGAGTAACAGTGGAAATATGGGGACAACAAGGGGAGTAGCAGGTAAAAGGCTATAACCGACAATCTACAGTTTGGCTAGATGTAGCAGAGTCGAGAAGGTTGTAATCGGCAGTTTTACACTTAGCTGACTCTTGTTCCCCACAAGGCAGTTACCGGCTGATGCCGGTGTTGTTTTCTTCCGGTTTCCCCGCCTAAACAATGCTCCGTCTTCTGGCGGCAGCGGGCGGTCTCTGGTTTGACCCGCTGAGCCCCTAGCCAATAACACTGCACCTCACTTGCTCGGCTCCACAGACCCTGCGTCTCTTCTCCCTCTAGTCGGGCTTGACTCCAACTGTCAACTCCCTGCTTTCCCGCGCAAAACTCCTTTTTCTCCCTCTTCCTAGACACACCCCCAGCTCCCCGGTCACCTGACCCCTGAGCTCTGCTCTGGACACGCCCCCAGCTTCCCGGTCACCTGACCTCTGAGCTTGCAGTCTGTCTTCCCCCTGCAACCAGAGGCACGGCCCCGGGAGTTCCGGATCCCTTTTTCTGAAAGTACTTACACCCCGGTCTTCCCCCTTACACTCCCGCTCTCCTTTAACTCGCCATTCCACGGGCGAGAGTTCCTTCACCAAACGTTCACATTCTTGGACTTCCTGGATGATACGTTGCCATATAAACTGATCTTGTTCGGAACGGTGAGGAGGCACTCCTGCTGTTGTCCATTCTGACCGGCGAAACTCAGTTTGACCGATGGGGCGTGCAGGGTCACTTGAATTCCCAATCTCCGCCTGCCCGGTGGCTTCAACCGATGGTGTTCCCTCGCCGCCTGCACTGGGGACTGCAAGTAATCGAGTGCTGGGGCTCGGAGGTACAATCAACTATTCTTCTTCATCCACATCGTGGCTTGGGGCAACTGTGACAGGACCCTCTCTAGAAGCAGGTGATCCTTCTTCATCTTCGTCATCTTTAGACACACAGGGCCGCAGTATACTACGATGAACCACTCTGGTAGGGGCTCCTTCAGCCCCCTCGGGTTGAACTTCATACACAGGTCCTTCAGCGCCAACCCTGCGCTTCACTCGGTGCGGGGTCCGTTCCCACCGCCTACTCAATTTGCCCCGGGGCCGCCTGTCTCGAACCAACACCCGCTCCCCGGGCCTCAGAGCTGTCCCTCGCTCGAAGGGGCAATGTCTCATGATGTTTGAGCTCCCGAAACTTTTGTTTTACATACCGTCGGAGGGTCTGCAATCGATGCCGGTGTTCCCGGACCCAGGAAGACATCCCCGTCCGTGGGTAGTCCTCCTCGGGGTCCAGCTCTAACTTGGTAATCTCTCCCCCCTTTCGCCCGAACAGTAAGGTATAAGGAGTGAACCCCGTCCTATTATTCACTCGGTTGTTGTAGACCCACACCAGCTTGGCCACAAACTTAGGCCATCGTACCTTCCGATCTTCCTCCAATGTGCGGAGCATTTGGATCAGTGTCCGATTAAAGCGTTCACAGGCCCCATTTCCTTGAGGGTGGTAAGGAGTAGTCCATGACTTCTCAATCCTGTACAACCGGTGCAGCTCTTCCAACACCCGGTCATGGAAGCAGGCGCCTTGATCTGAATGGATCCTCTTTGGGCAGCCGTACACCCGAATGAAGTCTCGGCAGATGGCCTGCGCAGCTGATTTGGTGGTCTGGTCTCTGGTCGTGGTCACCACCACAAACTTTGTGAAGTGGTCTGTCATCACCAGGCAATGTTCATACCCGAGATGCGCCTGTCCAACAGTCAAATAGTCGATCATCAGCACCTCCAAGGGGGCAGAAGTCACAATGGTTTGTATGGGGACCCGCTGCTCCGGGGGCTTAACCAGCTCACAGCTCCGACATCTTCGACAAGTGTCTTCTATTGTTGCTCGCAGTCGGGGGTGATACACCAGCCTCTGCAACCACTGAAATGTCTTTTCTGGTCCGAAGTGAGCCCCTCGTTCATGAGCTTCCTTAGCCACTACTCCGACCAACTTCTCTGGGATCACCACTTGCCAGGTGATCCCGAACTCTCGCAGTAGCTGTACCCGTCGGTATAGCAGCCCATCTCGCAAACAAAGTCTTTCCCATTGTCCCGGCATTTTCAGCGCCCCCGGGGACAGGGTACTCCTCTCTTCTCGACTGGGGACCTGTCTCAAAGCCACCCATTGACGTAATTGGGCAACTTCTTTGTCAGTCTGTTGAAGTCGGACCGAGTCATCTCTTGGCTGCCCTAGCACTTGTTCTTCCGACGTCTCTCAGATCTGTCCCTGCGCCGCGATCAGCGGTCTCACGAAACTTCGGAAGCTAGGGACCTCTTCCGCCTCCAAATCTTCATCGCGGTCATGATCAGGCCGTTCATATGTCACTCTGGAGAGGGCGTCGGCGTGAGTATTCTCTGCCTTAGACCGGTAGGAGGTCTTATACCGGTACCTGGCAATGCGGGCCACCCATCGCTGCTCCAGGGCCCCCAATTTCGCATTCTCCAGGTGAGCCAGCGGGTTGTTATCTGTTCTCACCAGTACTTGAGACCCGAACAAATACTCTGCGAACTTTTCCGTCATTGCCCAAACCAGAGCCAGCAACTCTAATTTGAAAGAGCTATAATTATCTGGGTTCCTCTTAGTCGTGAAGGGAGTGACTGGCGTATGTAATCACGCGCTCTTTGTCCTCCTGTACTTGGGATAACACGGCTCCCCGACCATGTAGGCTCCCATCAGTGTGGAGTATGAATGGTTGGGAGAAATCCACATAGGTAAGTATTGGGGCATCGGCCAAGGCCATTTTTAGGGCACGGAAGGCCTCTTCCTGGCTGCTTCCCACCGAATCGCCCGATTCTTGGAGCCCGCCGGCACTCGCTTAAGTAGCTCTAGCAATGGGTTGGCTATGCGGGTGAAGTTCTTCACGAATCTTCAATAGTACCCGGTAAGTCCCAGGAAGGCCCGAATGTCCTTCACTGTCTTCGGGGTAGGCCACTCCTGTACAGCAGCCACCTTTTCCTGGGTGGGCCTGACTCCTTCACCGGCCACAGTATGACCGAGATATTCGATCTGTTTGCGGAACAGGTGGCACTTCTGGGGCTTCACCTTTAGGCCATGACTCTGTAGGCGACTCAGTACTTGCTCCAGTCACTGGAGGTGCTCCTCGAAGGTGGCGGCATAGACAATTATGTCGTCAAGATAAATCAGTGTTGCCTCGAAGTTCAAATCGCCCAAGCACCTCTCCATCAGACGCCGGAACGTACCGGGGGCGTTAGTCAGGCCGAAGGGCATCCGATTGAACTCAAACAGTCCCATGGGTAATATGAACGCCGTCTTCGCACGGTCATGTTCAGCCACGGGCACTTGCCAATACCCGCTGGCCAGATCCAAGGAGGATAAGTATCTTGCTTTCCCTAAGGCCGACAGGGACTCTTCGATTCGGGGTAGTGGGTAAGAGTCTCGTACTGTACAGGCATTCAGTTTTCTATATCCCACACAGAACCGCAGGGTCCCATCTTTCTTCTTGACCAGGACAATCGGGGCTGCCCACGGACTCTGACTCTCCGGTATCACACCATTCTGTAACATATGGGCTAGCATCGCCTTAACCTCTTTATACATCTGAAGAGGTATCTGCCGGTATCTCTCCCACACTGGGGCAGCGCTCCCCTTGGGAATCTTGTGGGCAATGGCTTCGGTGCAACCAAAATCATCCTCGTGGCGAGCAAAGACTTCCTGATACCGCTCCAGTACCTCATCAACCTGCTGCACCTGTCGAGGTGAAAGTCCCGTCAATTCAGCCCTCATTTGTTCAAGGATTCTTCTTCCCCCCCCTTCACACTAGCACGGTGGGATTCCGGCGGCATGGTGACCGCCAGAGTCCAGGAGTCTCCTCGTACAGCGGACAGCTGTACCACATCAGGTCGCACCAACTTCTCTGGCATACCCAGAATCTGGGCTATTTCCGCCCTGGGAGGGAGTGTGAGATCATCTTCGTCCAGATTAACACAATGCACTTTAACATTGCCACCCTGAACGGTGGCCAGTGTCCGAGCCACCAGGAGTCCGGGGGTACTTTGCCCATCGATGTTGGTTCTGTCTGAACTTCTACCCCCTCAAGAGGTGTGCAGGCCCGTGCGGGTAACGTTAGTACAGTTTGTCCTGACGGTAAGGTGAGTGCCGTAGCTGCTGGTACTGTTATTTTCCCTGGACCTTCCCTTCACTCGACGTCTCCTGAGCCTGGGCGGCTCGGATTAATTGTTGAAAAACCCTCCTTTGGGGGGTTCGTGGGTCCCACCGGTCTAGAGGAATCTCCTTTGGCTCACTAATCAGGATTTGCCCGATATCGTTTCAGCACATTCATTCCGAGGGTCACCGGGGGTCCACTTCCGGTTCCCCCTGTGACCAAGACGACCCCTTTTTTTCCCACATCTTTTCCACACACTCGGATCTTCATCCACACCACCCCTGCGACCGGGATGGGTAATTGATTAGCTGCCGTGAGTCTAATTACTGGTCGCCATTCAGGCCGCGCTATCTCTGGAAATCGCTGTTGAAAGTAGGCTTCTGTCATCGTAGTCACCTGGGATCCCGTGTCAATCAGGCAGTGAACAGCCCGACCGCTTATTTTGGCCCAGACAGTCGGGCTGGTGGAAACTAGGTCCTTGGGACTTCCTGTTTTTCTTTCCCCTTCTTTAGGCTCCGGGCTGTGTCCCCCAAACACGGAGCCCGCTAGTTTAACGGCTGCCGCGACAGGGGTCGCCCTTGGCTAGCACAGCCCCTGGCGTAATGTCCTGCGCCTCGCACTTCCAGCAGGTCGTGTCTCTGTCTGTGTAGGGCTGCCTCACTCCTCTATGGAACTCTCCTGCAGGGCGGGGGCTGAATTCAATTCTTTCCCTAGCTGGGGCAATCGATCCAGGTATCTCTGGTGTCGGTGCAGGGGTCTTCTTGAGACTGGACCATTCACCCCGCATCTCCTGTATCTCCTTTCGCATCTCTTGAGCCCATTCCGGTTCAGCTGCAGGCGGGGTGGGTACCTCATTACTCCGGACCATCCCTGCCAGGGCCGTCACCCGCATCTCCTGCTGTCTCACACGTGCCTCCGCCCCCACTTCCAAAAAAGTCATACGTGGGTTAGTGCGCAGGCGCTCCCGCAAGGCCTGCTTCAGCTGCACATCCCTGAGGCCTGCCACAAATTGGTCCCTTAAGATCACGTCAGGGGGGCCCATTCTCAAATTCCCCATGTCGTCTTTTCTAGTGATATAGGCATGCACCCTTTGTAATGCATTAACATACTGCGTCACAGTCTCCCGCTCCTGCGGCACTTGGTGAAACAGCAGTATCCTCAGCTCTCCTACATTGGTGGGATCCCCATGTATCTCCTCCAATATCCGCACCACTTTTTCTACAGTATCCCGGTCATGAGGAGGGCGGTACATCACGGAGTACTGGGCCTCTCCGTCCAGGGCCAGTAAGGCCATTTCGGCTTGCATAGCTGGGGTCATCGGATGCATACGTAACATACTCCTAACTCTCTCAACCCAGTCCCACAGCATCATATTGTCCCCAGTGAACTTTGGGAGATTGCTGAGCATGGCCCCCAGAGGCAAGCTAGATCTAGGGGCTCCCAGGATGGACTGATCTGCAGTGTCTGTGTCTAAAGACTGCATCCTGCTGACTACACCAAATGTAACACAGGTACTTTAGATGCAGTGACGCAGAAACACAGAGCAGCCAGTACAGGGTTAATAAACAAGGGGGATTTACTGTAACAAGGTCAATCTCCACGCAGGGAGTAACAGGGGAAATATGGGGACAACAAGGGGAGTATCAGGTAAAAGACTATAACTGACAATCCACAGTTTGGCTAGATGTAGCAGAGTCGAGACGGTTGTAATCGGCAGTTTTACACTTAGCTGACTCTTGTTCCGCACAAAGCCGTTGCCGGCTGATTTTCTTCTGGCTTCCCCGCCTAAACAATGCTCCGTCTTCTGGTGGCAGCGGGCGGTCTCCGGTTTGACCCGCTGAGCCCCTAGTCCATAACACTGCACCTCACTTGCTCGGCTCCACGGACCCAGCTTCCCGGTCACCTGACCCCTGAGCTCGCAGTCTGTCTTCGCCCTGCAACCAGAGGCACTGCCCCGGCAGTTCCTTATGCCTTATTCTGAAAGTACTTACACCCCGGTCTTCCCCCTTACAGCAGCTTATTTTCGCTGCTTCCAAAACGCTTCGTTCTAATCAACCAGGTAAATCCGCATGTGTTCAATGAACAATGTGAAGTTCTCGCACACTATGCATTCTATCGTGCAAATTGACATGCTGCGCCTTGTAAACCCATGCTGCCGGTGAGTTTACGCAGGGACAAATAGCAGCACAGTGGGCATGGGATTTCTGTAAATCCATCCACTGTGCTTGTACTGTAGAATGCAGCGCAGGTGAGCTGTGTTCAAAACGTTGCTATTCCTGATCATGGGCACATACCAATAAAGGCTGAGATTGGAAGAACCATTTAAAGGCCACATTCACACGCTCAGTATTTGTAAGCCAAAACCAGGACTGGATGATAAATACAGAAGTGGTGACGTGTTTCTATTATACTTTTCCTCTGATTGTTCCACTCCTGGTTTTGGCTTACATATACTGATTTAAAATACTGACCAAATTCTGAACGTGGCCTTATATTGATTCTGGAGCCCCTGAACAAATATAGACACCAGACCACCCAAATAAATAGCCCCGACCAAATCCTCTATATACAGACCAGACCCCTCCAGCCCCAGATCAAACACCTCCTTTATACAGACCTATCATCAGAACCCACAGTTTAACAGACTATAAATCAGACCATATTTATAAGGGCCCCAGAGCCCTATTTATACAGACCATAGACCAGACCCCTATTTATAAAGACCATAGACCAGACCCCTAGTTATATAGACCAGACCCCCATTTTTACAGATAGAGGATAATTTCCTTATCATTGAAAGCATGCAGAGACCCTGATTCCAGCGAGGTAACACTTGCTGGTCTGCCTGCTGTCATTTTAATACAATCACAGTTTTCTCTGCTGCAGATCTAGCAGAGCTCAGAATGCAGAGCTGTGTAAAACCCCACCCACACCTCTGATTGGCTGCTTCCTGTGTACACTGACAGCTGCTGATCAGTGCTGGGCGCGGGGTTGGGTCAGGAATCACAAGACACCTAGTCAACTGGTGATAATCTCCTGCTAATAAAACACTGATTTTATTGACACAAGAATACACAGCCTAGTAAGTGACACAGCACTGTAATCAGAGTCTCTGCCCCAACATAATGCTGCTCTCGGATTACATAATAAAACCTGCTGACAAATTCCCTTTGCGGTGTTGTTATATACCCCCTGCATGGTGGTATGTTTGGAGCACTGTTTAGTAAAATGACTTTGGCACTGAATGGGAATTATTTGAGACCTATATAGTAATATGACTAGAGGTGGATGCGTAAATATCACTCATCTGGGTGCACCCAACTTTCCCTCTCTAGGGATCTCTAGGGCTTAGAATTGATGGCCTCTCTGATCGCTACAATTAAGGGACCACAGTGATTCTGAAGAACTTCATCCACTTCTTTATTTCCACAAGCAGTTTGTGCATATTGGCAGCCGTGTCTTTTACTGCGGGGAATGACACGACTTACACTACCAGGCACTATGGCCCATACAGCAGTGCTGCCGTAACCCATGAATGTGCTGGAACCCCACGATCAGACCATGAAGACTTGTCCATAGGATGGTCGGACATAATTAAAACCACGGAGAACCTTTTGGAATGTTTAATTAATTAATTTTCTTTCTTTTGCTCAGGGAAATGTTACAAGTCTCAATATATGAAATGAAGAACACAGTCATGGACCTGGAAAGAAAGCTGAACAGCGTGGAGGATGAAGGTAAAGAGCTCACCTTAAAGGGCTTGTCCACTACTAGAACAACCTCTTCTTGATCTAAATATTTGTCCCCGATAAAATAAAAAAGCTTATACTCCCCTCCCGTGCCGGCGCCATTCCAGCCGTGTCAGCACTTGTGGTCCCGGGGCTCCCGTGTTGTCGTTGTGACACGTGACCCTGGCGCCCAATCAGCTCTGGTGTCACTGTTCCCGCCTCCTGTCGAATTGAACAGGAAGTCCGGACTCCAGCTGATCTTTGACTTCCTCTTCATGTTAAATTCGTCAGGAGGCGGGGCCAGTGACGCCAGTGCTGATTGGGCGACAGGGTCACGTGTCACAACAACAACACGGGAGCCCCGGGACCGCGAGTGAAGACACCGCTGGAACAGCGCTGGCACGGGAGGGGAGTATAAGCCTTTTTATTTTATCGGGGCCAAGCGTGGGGTATGAGAAGGTGTTGTCCAAGTAGTGGGCACCTTCTTAAAGGGCTCCTTCAGACATCCGTGATCATAGGTCCGATCTCAGATCACAATGCACCGACTGGCCGTACATAGAACAAGTATATAGAACAAGCGATAAGACAGTCACAGGTTAAGGAACTTAGAAAAAAAGGGAGGGAAAAGTTTTTGAAAAATAAAAATAAAAAAACTTAAAATTTTGAATTATTACTTTTTCTCCATTAAAAATAAAGATATAAAATAAACTAAACATATTCAGTATCGCTAGATCCATAAAAGTCAAAATATACAATTGTATAGCTAATTCCGTAAAGGAAAAAAAAATCAAAATGCCAGAATTGCTGTTCATTGCTGGCATTTCAATCCATAAAAAGCTGTCCTAAGTACCCCAAATGAGATGAATAAAAATGTCAGATCACAATGCAAAAAAAATCCTCGTACTGCTCCAACAATTAAAAAAAAATAAAAAAGTTACCAGTCCCAGAAAATAGTGACACAAAGTAATTTTTTTTATTAACACATTTTTTAATTTTTTTCATGACTAAAATAAAAAAGAAATAAATAATTGTGGTATTGCCAGAATTGTACTAACCTGAAGAATCACAACAGGTCAATTTTACCATACAATGAACACTTTATAAACCAAACCCCCAAAAAAACTATGATGGAATTGTTGGGATTTTTTTGCCATTTCATTGCACTTGGAATTTTTGACTATTTTTTTGCAAGCCCTGTACATATCTCAATATAAAAATAAACACACTATGACTTTGGGAAGGGAAAGGAAAAAACAGACATTTGAAAACAAGAATTGGCCGATGCAGGAAGAGGTTAATCTGGGCTCTTGGGCTAGTTTTGGGCAAGCTACCTAATTCAAAAAATTCACCTAGAACCACGATGTGTGAATTTACCCCTGAAGAGCTTGTCTGCTGAACCCTTTTCATACTAAAACTCCAGAAATCTATTAATAGCTGCTTTATAATCATTTGTGGTGTTTCTAGTTTAGAAAATACCTTTCTTTCTTTTTCTGCTTCCATGTGTGCTGCTGATGTGGGCAGGCTCTGAACAGAATCAGTTTCCTTCCCCCTCTGGCAGCTCACAATGCCTCTTTTTTTACTTTCCCTGCAGTTAAGTTACATGTGATTCAGAAGATATTCACTGTGTGACGTGCATGGCATTTACACTTTTAGAAACCAAAGAAAATCTAAATGCCTAAAACAATGGAGACTGAGTGGGCATGGGTGGGTTCATACTTAAAAACTGCTTGTTGCTGGGCAGAGTTTCCTACTACATATATGCATGTGGTTTTTCTGTGTTTTTTTGTTTTTCTTTATGCCTAGTTATATGTAATTCCAATAATGATCAAGCATGATTCTACTTCTATTACTTCTGCTCCCCTATCCTATTATTTCTTTCTTCGGTGAGGCTGCAGTCAGTCTTTATATGTTTGCAGGATGGAATGTGCTTTTATGATTAACAACATGTGTTAGTACTAATGGTGAAGTCTTTCAAAATCTCTACGAGTCACTAGTGATGACGGCAAGGAGCTTCAGATGTATGAAATCCTTAAAAGCTTAGGAACATGCAGAGGAAATTAACTTGTGTGCTCCCTTAAAGAGCCTGCAAATTACACGTACAGTGGTAAATCCAGAATAGTCAGGTGATAGGGACGGAAATGGAATGATAGAGTCAACAAGATCACATCGAGGGCAGTTTAGTCCGCTGGATTAAAGGGGTTGTCCAGGACATTTTATTTTGTTTTACTTTGGGCCTAAAAACTAACAGGTTGGTAGTTGCTAACAGTGGCAACTACTTACCTGTTAAACCCAATGCCGGTCAGCGCAGTCATGGCTCTCCTGCCAGTGATTCAGCTGAACAGCTCTTCTTCTTCCAGGCTGCTGTGTGACTGCCGACGTCATGGTGATTGACAGCCAGCTCCCCGCAGTTAGGCAGCGGGGAGCCGACTATCAATAGGCATGTCGTCTGCAGTCACGCCCCGTCCACAGTGCACAACGGATGAGAAGCTGCAGCTCCGTCAATGTGATCGATTAATCGCCGGCAGAAGTGGTTTGTGACCGCTCAGTGCCGGGAGAGATCGCCGCCAGGCAGGTAGGTAGCAGCCATCTGCCTGTTAGTTCTTTGACCCATAGTGAAAAAAGTTAACAGTCCTGGAAAGCCCCTTGAAGATGCACCGAATTCTGATTTGTCAAGAATGATGCCCCGGTCATGAGATGGAGTACATTTCTGCTATAATTTAAGCCGCTTTCTGGCATAAATCATGGCGAATCTGTTGAGTTGCTATACACCACACCCATGACCCACTTTTCAGAAAAGTGTCCGCAATGACTTTTTTTTTTTTTCCTTTTTTCTTTTAGGGTTTTCTGTATATTATGCCATCAAAAATAGGAAAGTCTTCAGAGCTATTCTTGTATTCACAAACCCCAGAATCCAAACAGCGAAAACCTAAGGGCTTGTACACATGTTGAGTTTATACGTGACGAACAACACACAGCATTTTACACCACCAGCAAATTAAATGAGACTCCTGAAATCTCATACACACGCTGCTTATTTTCCTTTGCAGATTTGAACCTTGAGAGCTTTTTCTCTTATCCGCAGCGTGTCGGCTTTTTCAACGTTTTTGCAGCTTTTTTCACTCATTCAAATGAAAAGTAAAAATGCATCAAAAAGGTTCAGAAAAACCAGTGTATTTTATGTGTTTTTCCTGCTGGTTTTTGGCAGAAAAAATCTGCAGCAAATACTAAATGTGTGCACGTCCCTTACTGGACCCCATTATTATTCAGTGAGATCTTTGGGATGCATATGAAAAGGAGATTCTTCATGTTGGTCATGGATTTATTATAAAAGGAAGCCATGATGGTGGTCGACACAGAGCTGTAGCCTTCCGGATGCTTCACATATTTGTCCCCATAGCAGATTTATACAGTAGCAGATATAGGAATTTAGAAGACGGATGACCCCCACAATCGGGAATCAACCTCCAACCGTCCCCGATACTGTCAGTCAAAGATTGCCGCCTATCTGCCATGGATCATTTTTTCTGAGCTAATGCAAAGCCGTGTCATACAGGAATAATACAGGCATTATGCTCAATGAATCCATTTCTTCTTTACCCCACCACAGGTAATGAGTGGAAAACAAGATATGAAACGCAAATTGAACTAAATAAACAATTGGAGACCCAAATTCGTGCTCTTCAAGAAAAGTCTGAATACTTACGGGGTAATCCAACCGGTGAGTGGTGAGCCGTCATTTCTGTAATGTTTGTAGCTGGCCATAAATGTGGGGTGTAATCCACTGCACCCACCAAAATTCAGCAGGTGCGTCATGTGTACGGGGGCATGGCTGCTGAGCGCCGGTGATTATAAGAAAATGCTCTCGGTCATCATCTGCCATACTGATTTTTGTAAAGTTCAGAGAACCATAGACTAGTGGTGACTGTAAGTTTTTCATAGGGAAAAAATTAATCTACCTGGCCTTGTTTTACAAAGATCAGTGTGAAAAAGACAGTGGAACAGTTTTATCGACATATTTACACCTGTTTTCTGACCTTTCTCCCCTATTTCCCAAAAAAGCAAAAATGAATGTGGCTCATTACTGACCTTTCGACTTATCACCAGGATATAAGAGTCCAGTTTTTGCTCTTATTTTATTCCCGCTCATCCCCTGATTAGTCTGTTTTTTTATTTTTTTTAAATCCGCCATACAGTTCCAGAGATATGGGCCTTTTTATTTAGTGCTAATTTTTGGCCTCTCTATCAAAGGGGGCGTGGCTCACCAGATCCTTTAGGGCGTGTCTTTAAACTCCTCTATATTATTACCCTGTGAGCCACGCCCCCTTGGTAAAGACCATAATAATTAGCACTAAATAAAAAGGTCCATATCTCTGGAACCGTATGGCGGATTTAAAAAAAAAAAACAATATTGAGGCACAAAAAATGTCACTTTTGGTGACAGGTCCTCTTTAACTAAAATAAGAGCTATACACATGTAGTGCTACCATTTTCTAAATATTTTAGTCTGTCATCAATATGTGCAAAATAATGAGATATTAGATATTTTTGGACTAACATAGAAAAGCATAAAAACTTACACTTCTAAGTTTAGAGAAAACCTTGACAAAAATGGCGCAAAAATTGGTCACATATGTTCACGTAAGTCCAAGTTTACGTGCAGTGGATCTGAAGCAGATTTTCCAGAGCGACGCAAGACAGATTTTTTTTTTGTAAACTCGATTAACACATCAAGGGGGAAAATGTGCACAAAGTTTAGGGATCGAAAATTTGCAGCACACTGCGTTCTGCTTTGAGAAGGATCTGATGAGACTGGTGTATTTACTTTGCTAATTCATGTCAGAATGGCTGTGTAATCCTGATGTTAAGATGAGCAGTTTATGAGTTCAGCTTGTTTTATTTATTGGTATATAACAAGCTATCGGGATAACCACCAGATTATTCAAATTTTTAAGCAAGATAGTAAAAATATAACATTTATTAGATATATATAAAAAAAAAAACAAATGACACATGTAGAGTGATTACTACTTACTCAAATAAGGCACATAAGGTTAGAAAAATTCTCCAGAAGCACTGGAAGATCCTTCAGATGGATGAAGACATAGGGAGCTATGTTAAGTCTACCTCACAGATTACATACCGTAGGGGTAGATCCCTTCGAGATAGGCTTGTACATAGCCACTATGTTGGTGGAGCGGGTACCGCATGGCTTAGATCAACTGGCAAGGGGTGCTTTAGATGTAGTGGATGTGTGACATGTAAGGTGATCACACAAAGTAAAACTTTTGAGAGTAAAGTGACTGGAGAAATGCACTATATCAATTCCTTTATAAATTGTAGATCCAAAGGGATTATTTACAAAGCCACATGTCAAAGTAATATCGAGTATGTGGGTAAAACGAAAAGGGAACTCAGGAGGCGTATAGGTGAACATTTGCGTGATATTGTTAATAAAAAGGACACACCCTTAGCTAAACATGTTAACACCATGCATGAGGGCAAAGTTCATGCGGTCAGATTCATAGGTATTGATAAGGTCAAGTTTCCACAGAGAGGTGGGAAGTGGGATAAGGCTCTACTTCAAAGAGAGGCCAAATGGATACACTATCTATGTACACTGGCACCTAGTGGACTGTATGAACAAATCTCCTATAAATGTTTCCTATAGGTCGAGGGACCATCTAGGGAAAGGAGTGTAGGGACAGCCGACGTTGAGTGGGGGCGCCACTGCGCAGGTCTAGGGTGTCAACCTCCGCTGTCAGGTAGGGATTGGGGCCTAGGGCCAGTGTAGAAAAGATCATGTGTGCCATGCTGTATCCCTTTGGCCTTTTTATGGGGCCACTTTTTTCGCCAGGGTTTCCTTTATTTATTTTTAGTAATGTATCATTTATTTATCTACCCTATGGTGTGTGTTTGTTTTCTCTACCCCGTACTTCAGATGCTGACCCTTGGACTTGGCCTTTTGGACAATGTTCCAAATGTTTTTTTGTGGACAAATACGTGTTGGTTTTAGCCTCCTATTCATGCCTGCTTAGCTGTCTGGTTAAGATAAGCCCTATGGTGGGAGGCCATGCTTAACCCTTAAGGGGTGGGATGATGGATGCTTCCTTTTTTTCTAAAAAGTTGAATTGCTATAAATTATTTGGTCCCATTGTCTGATATGTTGCTGCATGATTGTAGTGGCGAATATATCTGAAAATGGAGGAGAGGAGGTGTATTATACCTCCCAGTCTGTTTGTCTGTGAGAGTGGTTTATTTTGTCCCTCCTCCCTCCCCAATCACCGCTGTGTGGAGTCCAGTTTTGGATCTGCGGTTTTTGTTGTTTTGAAGCGCTAGTGTGAGTGCCGGAGATGCGCCTCATTGCTATATACATGCGTTCCATTTACCGGAAACAGGAAGGACGTCACCGGATGTGACATCTGCGGGATTCCATATGCGTTCCACCCGATGGTTCGCATTCCAGATACCGGACATACCAGCCCACGTGACCGGAAGTGACGTAGCGGCATGTCGTTTAGCGCGGCAGTTTAAAGGAGACACGGTTTAGGAAGTGACAGGGGGAACCATGGGTCTTTTGAAAGGAGGATAAGGGCTGTTTGAAATGGTGGAGACCCTCAGCCCCCTTTTTCAGTCTCCCCTGATGAATCTACTTTAGGAGGAAACGCGTTGGGAGCAGGATACCTCCAGTATGTTTTGGTCATGAATAATAGGATGACATTACACCAGGATGAATCAAGCCATGATGCACTTTAGGATTGGGTGAGATTGTTTAATTTTGTTTGGTATAACAACAAACCCGAAGGATTCTTTCAGTGGGGCTTTGTTGAATTTCCCTGACATAATCCATGGTACCTTCTGTGTTAAAGGGCATAGGAGTTCATTGTATACCTAATTTTTGAGCGCATACTTGGTATCCCTATATGATTGTTATTAAAAATGTCAACCAACATTAGTAAGGGTAATATTTAATCCAATGCTCTGGATGAATTGAGATTGATTTTTCTAAACCCTACATACTCTGTATTTGGCATTTTGAGGTGTGGTTTGCATGTATACACTATTATAAGTTATTGATGGTAATTCAGAAGACCCAGGGTTCACTATTTTGGCCCATTAAGGTTTTTTTACTTGAAGAAAATTTTAATATACAGTACAGACCAAAAGTTTGGACACACCTTCTCATTTAAAGATTTTTCTGTATTTTCATGACTATGAAAATTGTATATTCACACTGAAGGCATCAAAACTATGAATTAACACACGTGGAATTATATACTTAACAAAAAAGTGTGAAACAACTGAAAATATGTCTTATATTCTAGGTTCTTCGAAGTAGCCACCTTTTGCTTTGATGACTGCTTTGCACACTCTTGGCATTCTCTTGATGAGCTTCAAGAGGTAGTCACTGGAAATGGTCTTCCAACAATCTTGAAGGAGTTCCCAGAGATGCTTAGCACTTGTTGGCCCTTTTGCCTTCACTCTGCGGTCCAGCTCACCCCAAACCATCTCGATTGGGTTCAGGTCTGGTGACTGTGGAGGCCAGATCATCTGGCGTAGCACCCCATCACTCTCCTTCTTGGTCAAATAGCCCTTACACAGCTTGGAGGTGTGTTTGGGGTCATTGTCCTGTTGAAAAATAAATGATGGTCCAACTAAACGCAAACCGGATGGAATAGCATGCTGCTGCAAGATGCTGTGGTAGCCATGCTGGTTCAGTATGCCTTCAATTTTGAATAAATCCCCAACAGTGTCACCAGCAAAGCACCCCCACACCATCACACCTCCTCCCCCATGCTTCACGGTAGAAACCAGGCATGTAGAGTCCATCCGTTCACCTTTTAAGCGTCACACAAAGACACGGTGGTTGGAACCAAATATCTCAAATTTGGACTCATCAGACCAAAGCACAGATTTCCACTGGTCTAATAACCATTTCTTGTGTTCTTTAGCCCAAACAAGTCTCTTCTGCTTGTTGCCTGTCCTTAGCAGTGGTTTTCTAGCACCTATTTTACCATGAAGGCCTGCTGCACAAAGTCTCCTCTTAACAGTTGTTGTAGAGATGTGTCTGCTGCTAGAACTCTGTGTGGCATTGACCTGGTCTCTAATCTGAGCTGCTGTTAACCTGCGATTTTTGAGGCTGGTGACTCGGATAAACTTATCCTCAGAAGCAGAGGTGACTCTTGGTCTTCCTTTTCTGGGGCGGTCCTCATGTGAGCCAGTTTCTTTGTAGCGCTTTATGGTTTTTGCAACTGCACTTGGGGACACTTTCAAAGTTTTCCCAATTTTCCGGACTGACTGACCTTCATTTCTTAAAGTAATGATGGCCACTCGTTTTTCTTTACTTAGCTGCTTTTTTCTTGCCATAATACAAATTCTAACAGTCTATTCAGTAGGACTATCAGCTGTGTATCCACCTGACTTCTGGACAACACAACTGATGGTCCCAACCCCATTTATAAGGCAAGAAATCCCACTTATTAAACCTGACAGGGCACACCTGTGAAGTGGAAACCATTTCCGGTGACTACCTCTTGAAGCTCATCAAGAGAATGCCAAGAGTGTGCAAAGCAGTCATCAAAGCAAAAGGTGGCTGCTTTGAAGAACCTAGAATATAAGACATATTTTCAGTTGTTTCACACTTTTTTGTTAAGTATATAATTCCACATGTGTTAATTCATAGTTTTGATGCCTTCAGTGTGAATGTACAATTTTCATAGTCATGAAAATACAGAAAAATCTTTAAATGAGAAGGTGTGTCCAAACTTTTGGTCTGTACTGTATATCTAATGAATGTTATATTTTAACTATCTTGCTTAAAAATTTGTTTTATTATTGGGCAGAAAAACGTTCAAATAGGATTATAAAGTCATTCTCATATGGATTTTTTTAAATTAAGTACACAAGCCTCATCCGGTCCGAGAGATCCCATAAGCAGTGTGAGGAGCTTGTATTGTGAAATTCGGCGTCAGATTCAATTTATAGCATCTGCAATCCAGTAGGAGCAGGTCTGATGCCCTGCAGCTGAGGACAACACTTTTGCTGTAAAAAGGCACAATAACGATAAAAGAAGAGCGTCATTGATTTGTGCAAAATTTTTCAACCAGTATGAGCCACTTTGGCTCAAAAAGCGTCAAGGAATACCATAAAACAATGCAAAGTCACTTAAAAAGCAAATGATGAATCAGGGACTAATTCTTTATTTTCCTGTGAATTTGCAAATTTGAAAAATAAAACATTATAAATGGGGGGAGGAAACATTTTTTACTTTTTGTACACATCGCTCCTAATAAAACTAATAAAGAATAAAAAAGATTTCTATTAAAAGGTATTACAAAGCCCTATGTGTCACAAGAAGAGAACACTGTAAAACTTACAGCTGCAAAAAAAAAGAACAGTTAGGTTATGTTCACGCGTTTTTGCTGCATTTTTTTTAATGCAAATTAAAAGGTGTGTTTTACAGTTCCAGAAAAAGCTATGACGTTTCAGAAGTCTCATGCACACACATGGGTTTTTTTCCTGACTAAAATTGGAAAACTGCTGTGTTTTTGCAGCGTTTTTACAGTGTATTTTCACCCATAGAAAGCAATAAGTGAAAAAATGCAGGTATCAGGTTTTGGTGCAGGAACAACCGGTACTAAACTGTATCAGCGTGCACAAGAGACAAATGTACCTGAAAAGCTCAGCAAAATATATTTTTTGAAAGCAACTTCTTTACTGCTAAGAGGGCAGGTTTTGCCTGCAGAAAAAAAAAACAGCAAAAACCAAAGGTGTGAACAAAGCCTTCGTGCCATTAAAAAGGTTTTCCAGGCTTACAATAATAATGACCTATCTTTAGACTAAATCACAAACATCAGATCAGAGGGGTCCGACACCTCCAATAATCAGCTGTTTTCAGTGCTGGACGTTCTCATTACTGCGCTCCTATTCAGTTCAGAAGGGACTGAGCTGCAGTACCTGAGAACGGCCACTATACAGTGAGAGGAGCTGTGCTGTTCTGTCTTTGTTCACTGATTACATCTGGACGCGGCTGGAGCTGAGAACAGCTGATCCACGGCTGCACCCCACAACCACACATGCCAAATCACTAAAGGGTTCTGTAATTTTAGGATCAAAACGCTCTGCTTATTAAAGAGGACTTGTCACCAGGTCCAAAGTGACCCATTTATATTTTTTTTAAATCCGCAATACTTTTACAGAGATATGGACTTTTTTTTTTTTAATGCTAACTTGTATGGTCTTTAACAATGGGCCATGGCTCACGTGATTCCCTAGGGCCGTGACTTTACCATGTGAGCACCGCCCCAGTAAAGTCCATAAAAAGAACCACTAAATAAAAAGGCCAATATCTCAGGAGCTATGTGGCAAATTAAAAAAAAAAAAGCTTAAATACTCAGGGGAGCAGCGAGAATAAAGTGTGTTTAAGGACCCATATTTGTCATGTATTTTTTGTATTTTATTATATAGTATTTTGTTGGTAATAATACATATATTCTGCATCCTTAGATCGGCTATCCTCCATTCGATCTTATGATCAGATGCAAGTGGTAAGTAAAAGTGGTCTTTTGTTGTGTATTAGAACTACCGTGCCTCTGTCCTACTCTTTATATAGTGCTACGGCCTTGTCTTGCCCAGATTATGGGTGATATTAAAGGTGAAAAATGTTCTGAAACGATTCTTCTTCGTATGTTTTTTTTTTTTTAACATGACTTTTATATCCTTTGTACATACATATATATGCAGAAAATATATGCATATATATATATATATATATATACATAAAATTTGGTCCCCAAGAGATCATAAAATATTTTTGGGGCACATATTTTTTTTTCTTTTATTGTCCCAGTTACAGTAGAAAAATGAACATCAAGTTACTGAGGAAAACTTCCCAATTCTGTGCCAACTATCACAGACAGAGCTGATAAAGGCCTGTTAGGTCCCAGTAGATTTGCCATGTCAAGCCGAAACCCAGAGATCATTTGATCGCCAAGTCATACAGAAGGATTAATAGTGGCGATGCTTCTATACACTATGCAACTTATTGAGCACTATGTAGCTGACAAAAGAGTAGACAGACACGGTAATAAACTGCTTCTGTCTTCTCCCCAAGGTCTCCAGTTGTGTCTGAGAGCCAGAGCTCGGACCACTTCCAAACTGTTTATAGACCATAAACGTCCGGGTGGTCCACATTCTGCTTTGCAGTGACATTCTAAAATGTCACTGCATAGTTGCTACACACAATCATGCAGCTGCAGGAGCGGGGAGACTGCTGTCAGACATATCTGATCTGCCATTACTTTATAGTGCTAAATCCTGCTGACAGGTTCTCTTTAAAATTATTTTCATTCATTTTGTTGATGGTTTTTCAATTTTTCCACATCACAATCTTTTTAAAAATTAGTTACGTGATATCTCACCACTTATTGGCAAGTTGTAAAGCTCTATTGCTGGAAGCTATAGAAGAGCAAATTCATTTGAGTGGAATTGAATTCTACTCATATGACGCCATGACTTTTGGCATGTGCTTGCTTTGGGGAATTCAATGCAGGCTGCATCAATCTGAGACCCTGCAGATGACAGTGAGGAGCGGAGGGGCGAAGAGATGAAGATCGTACAGGTGACAGTGAGGAGCGGAGGACCGGAGAGATGAAGATCGTACAGGTGACAGTGAGGAGCGGAGGGCCGGAGAGATGAAGATCGTACAGGTGACAGTGAGGAGCGGAGGGCCGGAGAGATGAAGATCGTACAGGTGACAGTGAGGAGCGGAGGGCCAGAGAGATGAAGATCATACAGGTGACAGTGAGGAGCGGAGGGCCGAAGAGATAAAGATCGTACAGGTGACAGTGAGGAGCGGAGGGGCGAAGAGATGAAGATCGTACAGGTGACAGTGAGGAGCGGAGGGCCGGAGAGATGAAGATCGTACAGGTGACAGTGAGGAGCGGAGGGCCGGAGAGATGAAGATCGTACAGGTGACAGTGAGGAGCGGAGGGCCGGAGAGATGAAGATCGTACAGGTGACAGTGAGGAGCGGAGGACCGGAGAGATGAAGATCGTACAGGTGACAGTGAGGAGCGGAGGGCCGGAGAGATGAAGATCGTACAGGTGACAGTGAGGAGCGGAGGGCCGGAGAGATGAAGATCGTACAGGTGACAGTGAGGAGCGGAGGGCCGGAGAGATGAAGATCGTACAGGTGACAGTGAGGAGCGGAGGGCCAGAGAGATGAAGATCATACAGGTGACAGTGAGGAGCGGAGGGCCGGAGAGATAAAGATCGTACAGGTGACAGTGAGGAGCGGAGGGGCGAAGAGATGAAGATCGTACAGGTGACAGTGAGGAGCGGAGGGGCGAAGAGATGAAGATCGTACAGGTGACAGTGAGGAGCGGAGGGGCGAAGAGATGAAGATCGTACAGGTGACAGTGAGGAGCGGAGGGCCGGAGAGATGAAGATCGTACAGGTGACAGTGAGGAGCGGAGGGCCGGAGAGATGAAGATCGTACAGGTGACAGTGAGGAGCGGAGGGCCGGAGAGATGAAGATCGTACAGGTGACAGTGAGGAGCGGAGGGCCGGAGAGATGAAGATCGTACAGGTGACAGTGAGGAGCGGAGGGCCGGAGAGATGAAGATCGTACAGATGACAGTGAGGTGAGTATAAGGATTTTTCTTATCTTTTTTAGATATTGTGTTTATTATGCTTTGGGGTCTGGAGAGATCCCAGAGTATAATGAGGAGCATTAAAATCCATGTAACAGACGAATTGGAAGTTTGCCTAATCCACACATCTTTACTGGAAAACCTTTTATTATTTTGTTCTGTAAAGCGTGTGCCACATCCACTACCTGATGCCACCATGTCTGTAGCATAGGGGCTTCTATGTTACTGTAATACCTGTGCCATCTCAGACTTTTGGAAACTGAACTTGCATTTTTACAGATGACCACAGGGGGGGGGCATCCTACACTATATTAAAGCACATATGAAACCATGTGCAATGAAGTAGATGCTGAAGGTAATTCTCAACAGCTCATCCTTATTGTGTCTTTTCTTAGTAATTTATACAATTGTAGTCTGATTATTGGGATTAGATGAATTTTCAGATAATGCTAGGCATGATGAATGGATGAATGGCTATAATTTCCTTGAGCTGTGTGGATCCTTGTCCTTCATAAATCACCATTCTGTACTATTGATTACCTGTCAGTCTGCCGTCAGTGACCTCCTCATATCATGACTCTGCCCCCATAAATCCCAGCCCTTCTTCCCGAACGCATTCACATCTCCCCTATTGAGGTCATTCACATTTATCCTTATAATACCATGAATTTCATCTCCTATTTGACGCTGTGACATTTTCTTCCCGTCTGATGCTCCCTCTGTCACACTGCAGGGAATTTCTCCTTGTAGCTGCTCTACCCTCTTACTAGGATTTCTCCGATGGGATAATATTATGATAGAAGAATTCCCATCTCAGCGATTTCCATAACTGCCATAGAAATGAAAGAGAATTGCAAAACAGCTTTGCACGCCCTGATCACTTATTTCTGTAATCCCGCCACCACATATTTTCCTATTTTAGCCTATTTAAAGAACTACATGATAATATATTTTACTAACAACCTGTGACATGTAATTTTTGGTACAGATCAGATGTTCCCTCAAAACAGATATTAGCCGGATATTCTGGGGTAGTGCATTCCAGAGAACTGGTGCAGCATGGGAAAAGTCTTGGAGATGGAGGTGTGAGGTTCGGATCTTGGAGGATGTTAGTCTTAGGTCAGTTTCAGAACGGAGGGCGCGGGAGGGGTGATAGACAGAGATGAGGGAGGAGATGTAAGGTGGTGCAGAACTACGCAGAGCTTTGTGGGTGAGAGAGATGGGTTTATATTGTATTCTGTAGGGAATGGGCAACCATTGTAATGGCTGGCACAAGGCGGAGGCATCGGTGAAGTGGATGGACAGAAATACGAACCTGGCTGCCACATTTAGAAAGAATTGGAGAGGAGAAAGTTTGGTTAGCGGGAGACCGATCAGAAGAGAGTTGCAGTAGTCCAGATGAGAATGAATAAGAGCGATAGTAAGAGTTTTTGAAGTTTCAAAGGCGAGAAAAGGTCGGATTCTTGAGATATTTTTAAGATGTCGATGATATGAGCAAGTGAGTGATTGTATGTGGGAAATAAAGGAAAGTTCTGTGTCAAATATGACCCCAAGGCAGCGGGCGTGCTGCTTGGTACTTATGGTTGAACCCTCCAAGGTAATTTCAATGTTAAGTAGAGTTAGGTTAGTAGAGGGGAGAAACACAAGAAGTTCAGTTTTGGAGAGATTCAGTTTCAGATAGAGGGAGGACATGATGTTAGTCAGCGCAAAAACAATCCTTAGTATTTTGTATAAGGCTGGGGGTGTTGTCAGGGGAAGAAGTGTACAATTGGGTGTCGTCAGCATAGAGATGATACTGGAACCCAAATCTACTGATTGTTTGTCCAATAGGGGCAGTGTATAGAGAGAAGAGGAGGGGGCCTAGGACTGAGCCCCGCGGGACCCCTATAGTAAGGGGACAAGGAGAGGAAGATGAGCCGGCAAAAGATACAGTGAAGGAACTCTCAGAGAGGTAGAAAGAGAACCAGTAGAGAATGGTGTCCTTGAGGCCTATAGAGCAGAGCATAGTGAGGAGGAGCTGGTGAGCCACAGTGTCAAATGCGGCAGAGAGATCCAGGAGAATCAGCAGGGAGCAGTGACCTTTGGATTTAGCTGTTAGTAGATCATTAGAGACTTTAGTGAGGGCAGTTTCTGTAGAATGTAAAGAGCGGAAACCAGATTGTAAAGGGTCGAGAAGAGAGTTATCTGAGAGATAGCGGATTAGACGGGAGTGGACCAAGCGTTCCAGGAGTTTAGAGATGAAGGGAAGATTAGAGACCGGTCTGTAGTTAGCAGTGCAGTTCTGGTCCAGGGATGTTTTTTTAAGTAAAGAGGTTATGATGGCATGTTTAAATGACGGAGGGAAAGATACTGGAAGAGAGGTTAAATATTTAAGTTAGGTGAGTGGTGACCACCGGTGAGAGAGCCTGTGGGAGATGGGAAGGAATGGGGTCACTGTTGCAGGTTGTAGGGTGACAAGAAGCGAGGAGCTGGGTAACTTCTTCTTCTGTAACAGGCACAGAAATGGCTAGTGAGCTTGAAGTGCGTCAGGGAAGGGGATCCAGGCACTGAGGAAATTGGGCTGAGATGTCCTGATGGATGTGGTTGATTCTTTCTAGGAAATAAGTGGCCAGATCCTCACCGCTGATGTTGGTGACCGTAGCCTGTACTTTAGGGCTCAGGAGAAAGTGTAAGGTTTCAAAAAGTCGTTTAGGATTGTTGGATAGTGAAGTGATGACGGGGCTGAAGTAGGAATGTTTGGCCAGATGAAAGGCAGAGTTATAGGTTTAGAGCATGAATTTATAGTGGATGAAATCCACTGACGCTCAGCGCACCTTGAGCAACGCTGAAGAAAACGTGTTTGCATCATGTTCCAGGGCTGCTGTCGTCTGTGTCAGGTCTTTCTGCGTGTAGAAGGTGCTGCTTCATCTAGGGCACTCTGCAGTGTATTATTGTAGTGTGACCATGACTTGTTATGTATATAGTGTAATGTACTATAAACTGAAGTATTGGAGTATATAGTACAAGTGATCAAATGTTTGCAGGTTCAAGTGAAAGATTTAAAAAATATATGAATGTTAACCCCTTTACAGCCTTTGCCGTAATTGTATGCACAAGGCTGTAACCCCCGGTTCAGTGAGGGCTCCGGCACTGAGCCCACACTGAACCGGGCACATGTCAGCTGATTATTACAGCTGAAATGTGCCCGCAATAGCCGCGGGTAGATTCGCGATCCACCGCAGCTGTTAACATGTTAAATGACGCTGTCAATTGTTGTCACGTGATCTCGGGTCACTGATGGGTGGGCATGACAACCCTGCGTCTGCAGCAGACTCCACCTAGGGGTCGGCGCTCATAGCACAGGACCATTTCTGCTGCATAGAGGTGATCTGCTGATCATCTCTATGTAGCAGAGGCGTTCAGACAAGTGCTGCTTCTAGTCTCCTATGGAGACTATAGAAGCAAGCAAAAAATAAAAAATAAATGTTTTAAAAAATATAAAAAAAATTTAAAAAAATATAGAAGTTTAAATCACCCCCCTTTCGCCCCATTCAAAATAAAATAATAATAAAAAAAAAAAACACATACACATATTTGATATCTCCGCATTCAGAATTGCCCCATCTATCAATATAAAAAAAGAATTAATCCGATCGGTAAACGGCGTAACGTGAAAATAATTCTAAACGCCAGTATTACGTTTTTTTGTTGCTGCAACATTGCAATAAGATGCAATAACGGGCGATCAAAACATCGGATCTACCCCAAAATGTTATCAATAAAAACTTAAGCTCGACACGCAAAAAATAAGCCCTCACCCAGCCCCAGATCCCAAAATATGGAGACGCTACGGGTCTTGGAAAATGGCGCCATTTTTTTTTTTTTTTTTTAGCAAACTTTAGATTTTTTTTTCACCACTTACATAAAAAAGAACCTATACATGTTTGGTGTCTACAAACTCGTAAT
This sequence comes from Phyllobates terribilis, assembly GCF_046119375.1. Lineage (NCBI taxonomy): Eukaryota > Metazoa > Chordata > Amphibia > Anura > Dendrobatidae > Phyllobates > Phyllobates terribilis. Next base: position 117,857,317 of record NW_027362762.1, on the reverse strand, counting down.
GACCTGGAGAATAATAATGTCAGGTCAGTTTTAGCATTCAGTGAACGTGTTAAAAAAAATAAAAAAAAAAACATCTGTGGTATTGCACTTTTTTTGGAATTTCACCGCACTTGCAATTTTTTTCCCGTTTTCCCGTACACGATATGGTAAAACTAGTAATGGCATTGAAAAGTACAACTCGTCCCGCAAAAAATAAGCCCTCACACGGCCATATTGACCAAAAAATAAAAACGCTATGGCTCTGGGAACAAGGGGAGCAAAAAATGAAAATGCAAAAACGGAAAATCCCAGGGTTGTGAAAGGGTTATTGTCCCCAATGCAATTAACATGTAGCTACGGGGTTAATCTGCAAATTAATAGTGTTAAAATGCTGTCCAGCCGCCTTGCTGAAATCCTGGCTACTGGGAGAAAATGAACTTTCTTCCTCCTGGCAACTTCCAGCTTTTAGTTACCGCTCAGTATAGAGTGAGCAGTTACTGAAGCTGCGCCGGCCGCGCCTCTACGACTGAAAGCCCGAGGCTGGCAGGAGGAATAAAGTTCCATTTCTATCCATGGCTGAACTTTCAGTACAGCGGCCGGACAGCATTGTAACGCTATTAGCCTGCAGCCTAAACCTATATCTGTAGGTAAATGACATTTGAGGACATGACAGGTTCCCTTTAAATTACCAATGTTTGCCCCATCCAGAAATAAGGAAACAAAAATGTAAGCAAATTGTTATCGCAGAGTACGTATAAGGCTGATCTATCAAGCTATGAAACTATTTAATCAATATAGTATACATTTTTTTCAGTATCTGAGAACAAAATGTCATCCAAAGTGATTTAAATGTTAAAAATAAAAATTACAGCTCAGAATTTTATAGCCCAATAAATGCAGTAAAGAAAAAAAAAAAGAACTGGCAAATTTTTTTATTTATTTTTTTCACCATGCTTTACATTTTTTTCCCGCTTTTCATTACATTATATGGTAAAATGTACGGTGTCATTCAAAGCTACAGTTCGTCCCACAAAATAAACAAACCTTCATATGGCCAGGTCATGATGGGGTTAAGGAGAATTTCTATGTTAGATTCACTAGAAGAATTGTTCTCTGATTTGCTAGGTGTAGTGAGAGGTGGTGGGTTCCTGATTTGTGGGTATACAGTTATGACCAAAAGTGTTGGCACTCTTGAAATTGTTCCAGAGAAAGAAGTATTTATCCCAGAAAACAGTGGACAAAGAACATTAAGATCTCTGGAGATGGACTTGTAACCTTGAGATTGTTGATATTTTTCAACAATTTTGGTTCTCAAGTCCTCAGACAGTCCTCTTCTCCTCTTTCTGTTCTCTCTGCTTAGTGGGGCACACACAGACACACAACACAAACATTGAGTCAACTTCTCCCCTTTTTATCTGGCTTTAGGTGTGATTTTATAGCCCACACCTGTTACTTGCCATAGGTGAGTTTGAACAAGCAACACATGCTCGAAACAAAGTTGTTTACCCACAATTTTGTCCATCTCATTTTTGGGGTTTTATGTGAAATTATGTCCAATTTGCCTTTTTTTTCTCAGTTTTTTTGTGTTGTTCCAATACACACAAATTAAATAAACATGTGTAACAAAACTTGTGTAATTGCAATAATTTTTTGGGAAAAATACTTCATTTTCTGGAACAATTTCAAGGGTGCCAACACTTTCAGCCGTGACTGTATGTGTTTCATGACTCACTGCTAGTGTTGAGCGAGCATGCTCGACACTGCTCGGTACTCGCCCGAGCAGATCACTACTCGGGATGTTCAGTGAGCACCGAGCATTTTCGGGTTACTCGGTCTGGTGCTCGGGTCTCCACCCTGCATGTTTGGCGCTCTTTACCGAGCCAGTGAACATGCAGGGATTGCCAGCCAGTCACTGTAATGCCGCAACCATGTCGGTTGTGGGCATTATAGTGATTGGCTGGCCGCACAGCGTTACCTCGAGTATTTAAAACCGGGCGCCGCCATTTTGGACACAGTCGCTCCGGATCAGACAGTTTAGGGAGAGTGCTGCTGAGCTAGGGAGAGATTTATACTGCGAAATAGGTAGTGTAGGGTTTCTAAAGCCTGCAAAAACAAACAAACAGTCCTTCTGAGGACTAATATCCATCCCAGATTTCAGGCAGGCAGGCTGTATAGGAGACGCAGTGGTTATACCAACCAACACTGCATTACAGTCCTGTGTGCTGATTCTCAAATTGCTAGACTTAGCCCCAGGTCTCAGGGGCCAGGAAAAATCCTTTTTTTTTCGTCTAAATCCTCTTTTTTTTTTTTTTTCCCTCAGTCAGACTGTACAAATACCCGTCTTGTTAACCTTTTGGTATTCCCCCCCCAAAAAAAAAAAAAAAAAAAAAATTGAGTGTCTCTGTGAGTGTTCAGACACAAATATATCTGTTTAAAAGAGTCTGGTTTCGGCCAGATAACTAGAACTGTGGTTTTGCAGTTCCACGGTTCTAATCTCTGTATTATCCACGTTTTTGCCTTTTTTCCATAAAAAAAAAACTGTTTGAGTCTCTTGCTGACTGTTCAGACACAAATATATCTGTTTGAAAGATTCTAGTGTAAGCCAGAGAACTAGAACTGTGGTTTTCCTCTTCCACGGTTCAAATCTGGGTGCTATCCACCTTTTTGCCTTTTTTACATAAAAAAAAAACAGTTTGAGTGTCTCTCTGACTGTTCAGACACAAATATATCTGTTTAAAAGATTCTGGTGTAGGCCAGAGAAATAGAACTGTTGTTTTCCTCTTCCACGGTTCTAATCTCCTTTTTATTACCCTTTTGCCATTGATAGTGCGAGTGTAAGCTATTTTACTTAATTTACAATGGGCAAGGCGCGTGGAACTGGACGTTCTGGTGATGGTACATGCAGAGGATCCGGCCGTGGCCAAGGTGAAAATGAGCCACAACCAACAGCCACATCTTCTCACTCCCAGTTCTTGACCGAATTACTAGGGAAGCGCACAACAATACCACTATTGCGAACTGATGAGTGTGAACAGGTTATTAATTGGATAGCAGATAATACTTCCAGTCACCTGGGCACCACCACCTCCGTTCTGTCTTCCACACGGTCAAGTGTTAGTAGCCATGAGTCTCGACCGCATACTCCTCACCCTGATGCTCCTTTCTCCCACCATGCCGAGTGTCGTCAGACAGCAACTGATCCCACCAAAGTTGGACACTCTGAAGAGCTGTTCACTGGTCCATTTCCATATTTGGGCCCCTCGCCTGCTCCGCTTGAAGTGGTGGAAGAGGAGATCCCATGTAGCGATGGCCAAATATTTGAACAGCCACGGCCACAGGAAGGCGAGGCTGGCAATTTGTCACAAGAGGTGGATGATGACGAGACACAATTGCCACAAAGTGAGGAGGAGGACCGTGGTGCGGAAGTGGAAGAGGAGGAGTTGGTGGATGATTTAGTAACTGATCCAACGTGGCAGGAGGCCACGCAGAGCGAGGCCAGCAGCACACAGGGGGAGGGAGGCAGAGTACCCCAACAGGCAGGAAGAAGTAGTGTGGTGGCCGCAGACAGAAGGCTGGCAACCGTTCCCCGTATCACCAACGCGAGGGACGTTGCCAGTACAACCGGTAGGTCTTCCATAGTCTGGAATTTTTTTAAAGACTCTGCTGATAACCCCAAAAAGGCCATTTGTACCACCTGCCAGGCCAGCATCAGCAGGGGTGACAAAACTACCAGCCTGACCACCACCAGCATGATCAGGCACATGTCAGCAAAGCACCCGACTTTGTGGGGTGAACCTCAGGGTCCACGACCAGTGTTAGCGGGTGTCCCCACTGCTTCTTCCGCTGTTGTGCGTGTAAGAGAACCCCCTGTTGTGCGTGCAAGGCAATCCCCTGTCCTTACTGCATGCAAAGATGCTTCCTCCTCTCAGTCTTCACTTGTTATGGCAGTTTCTCAAGAAACAGCATCAACGTCCACGTCCCATCGCAGCATTCAATTGTCCATATCCCAGACCTTTGAACGAAAGCGCAAATTCGCAGCCAACGCCCCACAGGCCACAGTCCTAAATTCGCACATTTTGCGACTGCTTGTGTTGGAAATGCTGCCTTTTAGGCTGGTGGAGACGGAATCCTTCCGCAACCTTATGGCGGTGGCCGTCCCTCGGTACTCAGTCCCCAGCCGACACTATTTTGCCCGGTGTGCCATCCCCACACTACACAAGCACGTGTCCCAAAACATCTGCCGTGCCCTCAACAACTCAGTTACTGGGAGAGTCCACCTGACAATGGACACGTGGACAAGTGCTTGTGGCCAGGGATGGTGCATCTCCCTGACGGCACACTGGGTAAACGTAGTGGAAGCTGGGACCCAGTCGGACCTTGGGACGGAACACATCCTCCCCACACCGAGGATTGCTGGCCCTATGTCAGACAGAGTTGCCCCCACAGTGTACAGCTCCTGCGCATCACCCTCCTCCTCCTCCTCATGTTCAGCCTCCATCTCAGATATCACCACATCAGTTACAAGCTGGAAGCACTGCAGTACTGCCTTAGCCAAGCGGCCACAGGCTGTGCTGAAACTCATAAGCTTAGGTGAGAAACCTCACACTGCTTGTGAGATGTGGACAGCTGTGAAAGAGCAGACAGATCTGTGGCTGAGACTGCTGAACCTACATCCAGGCATGGTCGTGTGTGACAATGGCCGTAACCTGGTGGCGGCTCTGAGGCGAGGCCACACACGTACCATGCCTGGCTCATGTGCTTAACCTCGTGGTTCAGTGGTTTCTTAAATCGTACCCCGAGTTGCCAGATCTGCTCGTCAAAGTACGCCGCCTGTCAGCTCATTTTCGGAAGTCGGCTACAGCTTCCGCTGCCCTTGCTGTGTTGCAGCAGCGTTTGCTGCTTCCGGCACACCGACTGGTGTGTGATGTCCCCACACGTTGGAACTCTACCCTCCACATGTTGCAAAGGATTTGTGAGCAGAAGAGAGCAGTTGTGGAGTACCAGCTGCAACAAGGCCGTCGATATTCAGGTCAGACTCCACACATAAGACCTCAGGAGTGGACCTGGATGTCTGACATATGTACCATCCTGACAAACTTTGAGGAGTCCACCAAGATGGTGAGTGGCGATGACGCCATCATTAGCGTCAGCATCCCACTTGTCTGTCTTTTGCAACGCTTTCTGCAGAGAATTAAAGAGGAGGCATTGCAGCCAGAGTATGATGAGATGGATCAAGAAGCCGTAGCGGGCGATTACACACAGCCCAGCCTCATCTCATCCCAACGTGCATTGGGGGACAATGAGGGAGAGGAGGAGGAAGAACAAGAGCTGGTATCATGATCTGTAGACGGTAGTACCTGTACAACTGTCATATCGTCGGTTCAGCGGGGGTGACCTGAGGACAGGGGGGAGGAGGAGGAGGAGAGCATGGTCAGTCGTCATCTTGGTGAGGACACGGAAGTCTTGCCCGTTACCAGTTTGGCACGCATGGCTGACTTTATGTTACGCTGCCTTAACCGTGAGCCTTGTGGTACTCTCACAAGGAGTGGAAAGTTTCAAAAGATGGTGAGGGAGTACCTTGCCGACCGTACCAGCATCCTCCGTGATTCTTCTGTGCCTTTTAATTATTGGGTATCCAAGTTGGACACTTGGAATGAACTCGCTCTGTACGCCTTGGAGGTCCTGGCCTGCCCTGCCGCTAGCGTGTTATCGGAGCGTGTTTTTAGTGCCGCTGGGGAAATTATAACTGATAATCGCACTCGCCTGTCAACTGACAATGCTGACAAGCTGACCCTTATCAAAATGAACAAGGGCTGGATTGGGCCAGACTTCTCATCACCACCTAATAACAGCAGAGTAACATAAAGTCAAATTCACTGTGTTATTTTGGGAGGTGTATTCCCATGCACCGCTTCACACCCACACATGGGTATACGCTTCTTCATTTCGGCTATTTTTTGCTCTTCTCCTTATCCTCAGCCTCCACCACCACTATACCACCAGGGTGACCGTGGTCCGTGTTGCCAGCATTGCAAGTTCCTCCGTCCTAATTTTTGGCAGCTTTTGCTTGGAAGGCATAGGCAAAGACTATGGGAGACCCACTCCCCAATAATGACAATAATGTTTTTAATATGCTGTACTGCATGGCTCTTGTAAGGGGCATTGCATGTTCCTCCATCCTAATTTTTGGCAGCTTTTGCTTGGAAGGCATAGGCAAAGACTATGGGAGACCCACTCCCCAATAATGGGAATAATGTTTTTAATATGCTGTACTGCATGCCTCTTGTAAGGGGCATTAAAATCGCCTTGTTAAGCTACTGTGACCTCCACGTCTCTTCCTAGGGTCATTGATATTGTCTTTTTATTCCACTGGGACCTCCACGTCTGTTCCAAGGGGCATTAAAACCGTCTTGTTAAGCTACTGTGACCTCCACGTCTCTTCCAAGGGGCATTGATATTGTCTTTTTATTCCACTGCGACCTCCACCACTCTTCCAAGGGGCATTGATGTTGTCTTTTTATTCCACTGCGACCTCCACCACTCTTCCAAGGGGCATTGATATTGTCTTTTTATTCCATTGGGGCCTCCACGTCTCTTCCAAGGGGCATTAAAACCGTCTTGTTAAACCACTCTGAACTCCGCGTCTCTTCCAAGGGGCATTAAAACCATCTTGTTAAGCTACTGTGACCTCCACGTCTCTTCCAAGGGGCATTAAAACCGTCTTGTTAAACCACTCTGAACTCCACGTGTCTTCCAAGGGGCATTAAAATTGTCTTGGTAAGCTACTGTGACCTTCACTTCTCTTCCAAGGGTCATTGATATTGTCTTTTTATTCTACTGGGACCTCCACCACTCTTCCAAGGGGCATTGATATTGTATTTTTATTCCACTGCGACTTCCACCACTCTTCCAAGGGGCATTGATGTTGTCTTTTTATTCCACTGGGACCTCCACCACTCTTCCAACGGGCATTGATATTGTCTTTTTATTCCACTGGGACCTCCACGTCTCTTCCAAGGGGAATTAAAACCGTCTTGTTAAACCACTCTGAACTCCACGTCTCTTCCAAGGGGCATTAAAACCGTCTTCTTAAGCTACTGTGACCTCCACGTCTCTTCCAAGGGGCATTAAAACCGTCTTGTTAAGCTACTGTGACCTCCACGTCTCTTCCAAGGGTCATTGATATTGTCTTTTTATTCCACTGGGACCTCCACCACTCTTCCAAGGGGCATTGATATTGTCCTTTTATTCCACTGGGACCTCCACGTCTCTTCCAAGGGGCATTAAAACCGTCTTGTTAAAACACTCTGAACTCCATGTCTCTTCCAAGGGGCATTAAAACCGTCTTGTTAAACCACTCTGAACTCCACGACTCTTCCAACGGGCATTGCATTTCCTCCTAATTTTACTCAGCTTTTGTTCTTCAATGCATAGGCGAACATCAAGGGAGACCCACTCCCCAATAATGGGTAGAAGGTTTTTAGTATGCTGTAATCCACGTCTGTTTCAAGGGGCATTGCAGTTCCTCATAATTTTTGGAAAGCCTTCCATTCACTGCTTAGGCCAACAGTGTACAGAAGACCCAGTTGCTATAAATGGAAAAAACGGTTTAGTTAAGGCCCTCTGACCTCCATGTCACTTCCAAGGGGCATTGGAGTGCCTCGAAATTTTTGGTAGGCATTGCACTCACTGTATGCCCTATAACTGTGTAGCCGCTCCTTTTGGTACAGAAACATATCCTACAAGACATGTGTTTTTGACAGGCCTGATATTGATGTGAATGGTCCCTGTTCCTCCTGCGCTTTCTCCTTTTCCATCCATCATTCATCACCTGAAGCTTAGTTTTAACGGGAGTCATAGAACTGGGATAGTAGCAGGAAAACATCCAGCAATCCTCAGAGGAGGTAGGATATGCGCCAAAACGCTGACCACCTCAGGCCTAGCCGCTACTACATACATGCGCTTGCATTCCAAGGAACAGAAAGCTAAGGAGATGGATGGCCTCATGATCATGAATAATTTACTTGTGTAGGAGGCCGACCACTGCTGCTGTCTACCTTCTGAACTTTGTGTTGAAGCCTGATTGACCCAGGACCCGCAATCCTCTATATCTGGAGGACGTGTTGCATCCCAGTGTCCAACTGTGTCCCTGCTTCCACAATATTAACCCAGTGTGAAGGCGCCAGTGAGATGGACCATCCCTGGCCACATTCACTTGTCCACATGTTTGTGGTTAGGCTGTCCTTCCCACTAAATGCACTGGGGAGGGCACAGGTAATGTTTTTGTATGCGAGCTTGTGTATAAGGTGCACCGGGACAAATAGGGGCGGCTGGGGACCGTTTATGGACACCTGGCTGCCCCCAGGCGGCTGGGGACCGTGTGTGGGCACCCGGCTGCGGGGCGGCTGGGGACCGAGTATGGACACCCGGCCGCCCCCTGGCGGCTGGGGACCAAGCGTGGACACCTGGCCGCCAGGCGGCTGGGGACTGAGTATGGATACCAGGCTGCCGACGCAGCCATGACGTCGTGGCCAGATTCTGCCTCCACATGCCTAAAAGGCCCAATTTCCATTGCAAGCAAGCAAGCAGTATGGTATTGCAGCCTGGGGTGGCAGGCTGCATAATTGCACTTGCATTGCAAGGAATGGGGGAGGTGCAATTGAACACTGCCCTGGGACAAGGACTTGCACGGGGATAGTTGCAAGTCTGCATCTTCTGATGCGGCAAGGATCACTTCTGATGGGCACACTTTTAGGCAGTGACCTGGGTGTCAGAGATGCTTCCAGGGGTCTTCCCCATGCTGTTCCCATGTCTTTTCAGCACTGTATGCATGTGTCACACAGCACATGGCCAGATAAGGTTGTAAAATGTTAAAATGACATTTCCCGGTGAATGCATTTGTCACGGTTGAAAGCAATACAAAAGTGCAAAAATGCATAAAAAATGCTACTTGTGAACATAGCCTAAGGTGTGGAAGAGTATTTTTTTTTTTTGGGTTATTTATTTTACCTTATACACAAGTCTTTACCCTGGAAAGGAAATTCCTTAACATATTTCACAGGAAAGCAGTTTCAGTTTAGTTTTTGAACATTTTATTGTGAGCCCCTAAAAGTGGCTTAATACCTCTGACCACGTTGTTGACAGCTTCCTGCTTCCTGGGGCGATCCCCATGCTGTCCCCATGTCATTTGAGCACTGTCACTATCGTTTTGGGCACTTTTTAGGCTTTCTACAGACTGCCGGGAGTGCCGCTGCAAAAATGCTCTTGTCTCCCATAGACTAACATTGGGCTCGTTGCTCGGGTCGAGCACCCGAGTATCATGGTGAGCTTGGCCCGAGCTTCGAGCAACCGAGCATTTTAGTGCTCGATCAACACTACTCACTACCTGTCTAGTATAACATACAGTATGAAGAGATTTCTTACACATAAAGTAGCTATTAAGATTTCAGTCAATGAAAAAGTAATACCACCAAGATTTCCACGAATCAGAATCCATATCTGATGGACATTACTGGTTTCTGTCAGTCTGTGATTTCTTTTCAGCTACTACTTTAGAGCAGTTTTTTGGATAAGCTTCTGTTTCCACTAATGTGCTTTCTTGCTGGACTTCCAGGGAGCCTTGAACCAATATCTTAAGCGTTTGGAAGAAGAGAAAATTTTAATGGAAAATCAGCTGAAAGATTTTGAACTCCGGATAGAACAAGAAGCAAAGGTTGATTATTTTAATGTGTTGTGTAGTAAACATTGTCAACTAATCTGCAATAGTATGTTGGGAGTAGTAGTCATTTTGCAACAGCTGGAGAGCCTTTGCTATTTAATGGAGTGGAAAAGTTGGCTACTACTTTTAACAGAAAAATACCCAGTGACCATATTGGTTGTCACTCAGGTTTCCAAGATATCACTAAAAATTGGCACTCCAACAATTGGATGTGTTTAAAGGGAATCTATCACCAGGTTTTTTTCTATGTAATATGGGAGCAGCATGATATAGGGGCTGAGACCCTGATTCCAGCGATGTATCACTTGCTGGTCTGCATGCTATTATTTTGATACAATCACAGTTTTCTCTGCTGCAGATCTAGCAGAGCTCAGAATGTTGAGCCCTGTAAAACCCTGCCCACACCACTAATTGGCAGCTTTCTGTGTAGACTGACAGAAAGCTGTTAATCAGTGGTGGGGGCGGAGTTGGACTAGGAGGCAGGAGACACCTAGTCCTCTAGTAATAATCTCCTGCTGAAAAAACACAGATTTTTTGAAACAGCAACACACAGCCAAGTAAGTGACACATTGATGGAGTCAGGATCTCTGCCCCTACGTAACGACGCTCTCAGATTACATAGCAAAAACTTGCTCACAGATTCCATTTAAAAGAAATGCTTTTGTGCAGAGATAAACTGATAATAGTGCCCCTGCTGCATGCTGTGTAGAGACGCTTTAGCTGCTTTTCTCTCTTCTTTGCCTGTTCCCTTCATAGGACCTTTAAGCTCATCTCAATAAATCACACCAGCGTAGTACAAACTCAGTGGATGGACTTATAAACTGAAATAAACAGCCTATGTATCCGGCCACTAAAGCCCACTGTACTTTACTCTACATAGTCGGACACAGTCAGTTACACTGGATATACCAGAGACACCATCATACGTTTATTATTCAGCATGTTTTACTAGTAGTAGTTGTATTAGTAGCAGGATCTGTGTGTGTACATAGGAAGAGACGTGTTCGTAAAAGGGATCGGAGCAGGTAGAAGCTGGCCAGGGACCACCTGCATCAGACTAGTCATCCGAGACACATAGTCCCCAGACGGATTTTCAATGTATCTTTTCTCTGAAACGCTGCAACGTTTCAGAAGAGAACATATATGGCAGCAACTCTGGTTCGGATTGTCCGTGCTTCGGGAGCATGAATTTGATAACAAGTTCCCTTTAATTTTCTTTTCTTCATTGATAAAGCAGCACGTTTGTTCGTGGAATGATCTATTTAACGTGTTGTATAACTTTTTTGAATCTTTAGACCTCTTGTCCCCCGGCTTTATATATAGGTTTCTCAGTATAAAAAGTAGCAGTATAAATAATACATTTAAGAATGAATAGATGATGACGCATTAAAGCTGACACGGTACTTAGTGAGAAGCCGGTTCTGTCACATTGATGGAGCATTCCCTGTACGTCATCCTTGTCTGGCAGAGAGCTGGTGAAGAAAAGAGGTTACCTGTCCTACATAAGGATAAAGGGGAACTCTACTGTGAGGTCCTCCAGCATCGATCCCCGTTAGTCATAAAGGGTACATATTACATACCCATCAGTAGGGGGCACATAACAGTAATGTGTAAGGGAAAAGGACATGAGAACAAGCTCTGTCGCCTTTACTACTACTCCTGTCCCTATGTAGGATTATTATAAGGACAGCTCCACTTTAAAGGGTTTCCATTTTTTTTTACAGTAATTTGCTAAAATTAAAAAAAAAAAAATAGCCAGAACTTAACTTTTAAATCCCCTGTAGATCCCTGTTTTTGTTGACTTGTCCTACAGTGATGACATCACGCAACCATGTTAATGATGCAGCCAATCACTGGCTTCAGTGGGCTGGTGCTGTCCGTAAAGGCATCAGCATAGAGGCTGTTCCTGTGGTTTTAGCAGGGCTGTGGAGTCAGTGTCCATTTTGTTGGAGTCGGTATAAAACGGACCGACTCCGACTCCTAAAATATATAATAAATTGGGTACAGTAGTTCAATGCAGTTTGTGGGGAATATTTTTTCATAAGAATTTGGGAGAGTTATGAAATGTCCTATAAATGTCTGTCCTATTCCTGATCTAAGGGTCTAGACTTTTAGCGGAGATGAATCTGTGCTACAATAAATTTATCACTTAAACATGAGCCGTGTATGAGGGAGTCAGAGTCAGTGTCATGGAAATTGAGGAGTTGGAGTCGGAGGTTTGGCTCCACAACCCTGGGTTTTAGACCACATGGGGGTGGCAGGAAATCTCAGTTGAATATTTTTATTTTTTTATTTTATCATACTTCTTTTGTTAGAAAAATAAATAAATCCTAGACCTCCCCTTTAAGTATGTAAAATGACTAAAATTACTAATCTCTTCTTGTGCTAGATTATAGTAAATATGGATTCTATTTTAAGACTCATACATGATTCAGTTCTGAAATAATTACATAGACTAATTAATTCATGTAATTACGGTACATTTTTAAATTTTACAGGCCTACTACAAAGTAAATGATGAAAGGAGAATGTACGTTTCCGAAATTGCTCAGGTTTGTGATATCATTCACTTCATTGTTGATAATGTTTTTCTCTACATGCTTTCCAGACAGTAAAATATACAGTACAGACCAAAAGTTTGGACACACCTTCTCATTTTAAGATTTTTCTGTATTTTCATGACTATGAAAATTGTACATTCACACTGAAGGCATCAAAACTATGAATTAACACATGTGGAATTATATACTTAACAAAAAAGTGTGAAACAACTTAAAATATGTCTTATATTCTAGGTTCTTCAAAGTAGCCACCTTTTGCTTTAATGACTGCTTTGCACACTCTTGGCATTCTCTTGATGCAAAGCCATCTAATGGAAAAAGAAAATGTAAAATAAAAAAATAAAAAAGATAAAGAATTTAGTAAAAAAGGACACATAATTGACAACCCATTCTTATAAACTATTGCACTATTATTTGAGCACGATGAACGCTGTAAAATTAATTAGAACGAAAAACCAATTCTATTATCATAATATACAGTAATCTTTTTTGAGGATCTACCTTAGTTGTGATATTGGTAAGCTACACGTTGTTGATTGTGAAATCTTCTGCGCCGTCCTCGCAACAGTCCCGTCCATACAGTAAGGCTATGTGTGCACGTTGAGTATTTGCTTACTCCCCTTTCCGCCGGACGGTCTACTACTTTGCTTTTTATGATTCCACTTCTTTTTAGCTTATTTTTGTCTAACCTCAGCCACTATAATTGGTGTTAACGAGTTTAGTATTATAATTTGTTGTTTTTTGTTACTTTTATTTTAGTATTGTCCTTTAAAAAGTTTTTTCAACTTTTTTTTTAAATTTCACTCAAACTTCTACCTTTTTTTACTGTTATTTCTTGATTTGTATGTCATTTATTATCTAATAAAATAAATAATTAATGGGGAAAAAAACAAAATTCAGACATATAGATGTGGCAAGCGAACCGTTTTTTTCCAGTAGACCTGTACAGTCCATGTATTACAAGTAGAAAATGGTACAGTACATGTAGTACAGGAGGATATATAGTATAGGTAGAGAACTGTACAGTACATGTAGTACAGGAGGATATATAGTACAGCTAGAGTATAGTACAGGTAGAGAACTGTAATATAGTACAGCTAGAGTACAGTACAGGTAGAGAACGGTACTGTACACATGTACTGAGCGTTCTCTAGCTGTACTACATATCCTCCTGTACCATGTCTATAGTACCATTCTCAACCTCTATTGTTCTCTAGCTGTACTTCATATCCTCCTGTATCGTTCTCTGTCTGTACTAATTATCCTCCTGTACTACATATAGAGTACACTACAGATAGAGAACGATACAGTACATGTAGTACACCTAGAGTGCAGTACAGGTAGAGAACAATGCAGTCCATGTAGTACAGGAGGATATATAGTATAGCTAGAGTACAGTACAGGTAGAGAACTCTCAGTACAAGTAGTACAGCTAGAGTACAGTACAGATAGAGAACAATACAGTCCATGTAGTACAGGAGGATATGTAGTACAGCTAGAGAACGCTGAGTACATGTAGTACAACTAGAGTACAGTACAGGTAGAGAACAATACAGTCCATGTAGTACAGGAGGATATGTAGTACAGCTAGAGTACAGTACAGGTAGAGAACGCTCAGTACAAGTAGTACAGCTAGAGTACAGTACAAGTAGAGAACAATATAGTCCATGTAGTACAGGAGGATATGTAGTACAGCTAGAGTACAGTACAGGTAGAGAACGCTCAGTACAAGTAGTACAGCTAGAGTACAGTACAGGTAGAGAACACTCAGTACAAGTAGTACAGCTAGAGTACAGTACAGGTAGAGAACTCTCAGTACAAGTAGTTCAGCTAGAGTACAGTACAGGTAGAGAACGCTGAGTACATGTAGTACAACTAGAGTACAGTACAGGTAGAGAACAATACAGTCCATGTAGTACAGAAGGATATGTAGTACAGCTAGAGTACAGTACAGGTAGAGAACGCTCAGTACAAGTAGTACAGCTAGAGTACAGTACAGATAGAGAACAATATAGTCCATGTAGTACAGAAGGATATGTAGTACAGCTAGAGTACAGTACAGGTAGAGAACAATATAGTCCATGTAGTACAGGAGGATATGTAGTACAGCTAGAGTACAGTACAGGTAGAGAACAATACAGTCCATGTAGTACAGGAGGATATGTAGTACAGCTAGAGTACAGTACAGGTAGAGAACGCTCAGTACAAGTAGTACAGCTAGAGTACAGTACAGGTAGAGAACAATATAGTCCATGTAGTACAGGAGGATATGTAGTACAGCTAGAGTACAGTACAGGTAGAGAACGCTCAGTACAAGTAGTACAGCTAGAGTACAGTACAGGTAGAGAACAATATAGTCCATGTAGTACAGGAGGATATGTAGTACAGCTAGAGTACAGTACAGGTAGAGAACAATATAGTCCATGTAGTACAGGAGGATATGTAGTACAGCTAGAGTACAGTACAGGTAGAGAACAATACAGTCCATGTAGTACAGGAGGATATGTAGTACAGCTAGAGTACAGTACAGGTAGAGAACACTCAGTACAAGTAGTACAGCTAGAGTACAGTACAGATAGAGAACAATATAGTCCATGTAGTACAGAAGGATATGTAGTACAGCTAGAGTACAGTACAGATAGAGAACAATATAGTCCATGTAGTACAGGAGGATATGTAGTACAGCTAGAGTACAGTACAGGTAGAGAACAATACAGTACATGTAGTACAGGAGGATATGTAGTACAGCTAGAGTACAGTACAGGTAGAGAACAATACAGTACATGTAGTACAGAAGGATATGTAGTACAGCTAGAGTACAGTACAGGTAGAGAACAATACAGTCCATATAGTACAGGAGGATATGTAGTACAGCTAGAGTACAGTACAGGTAGAGAACAATACAGTCCATGTAGTACAGGAGGATATGTAGTACAGCTAGAGTACAGTACAGGTAGAGAACGCTCAGCACAAGTAGTACAGCTAGAGTACAGTACAGGTAGAGAACAATACAGTCCATGTAGTACAGGAGGATATGTAGTACAGGTAGAGAACGCTCAGTACAAGTAGTACAGCTAGAGTAAAGTACAGGTAAAGAACAATACAGTCCATGTAGTACAGGAGGATATGTAGTACAGCTAGAGTACAGTACAGGTAAAGAATGATACAGTACATGTAGTACAACTAGAGTACAGTACAAGTAGAGAACGGTACAGTACATATAGTACAGGAGGACTCTAAAGTGCTGTATTTTTTGTGCACAAAAAATGTATTGAAAAACATTGCAAAAACGCAGCTCATGAACAAGCCCTTAGTTTCAAAAACACTTTGAAGATTCTTTATTTTCATTTTTATGGGAAATCCACTTTGCTGCTCATATGAGGAGTTTTTGAGCTTTTTTTTCTGAAGAGGTTTTAAAAAATGCCTGGTGGAAAAAAGAAAAGGGCAAGTGACTTCTTTGAAGGAAAACTAGGCACTGTCCATCCAAAGGCTATGTGCACACGACGTCTTTTTAACTTAGGCAAACCCGAGTTTTTCAAGCTAGAAGACTCTTCAGGAAACTCTGGAGTTTTCATTTCCTGAAGGATCTTTCCTTAGTTTCATGAGCGTTTTTAGGATGTTTTCATCAGCCAGAGTTTTTTTGTAGGGTTTTTTCATGGTTTTGATTACATCTTTTATACTGTTGTTTTTTCACTCCCATTTAATAATGAAGAAACCGCTAGCGTTTTTTAAGCCAAATTGATGGCAAAATGCTCTTTGGAACATTTTTGATTGGTTTTCAAATCGAATCTACCTGAAAACGATGTCGTGCGTATAGCCAGTGGGGTGAAAAAAATCTTCCCTAAGGCTACGTGTACATGGAGTTTATTGAAGCGTTCAAAAACCATGAGTTGCTCAAGCAGAAATTTGCTTCAGGAAACTAATTTTTTGGAGATTTTTTTGGTGGAGTTTTTCTTTTCATGAAGCGGTTTTGGAAGAGTTTTTTTCCTGAAGCCTTGTGATTGAACGGTGCCTAATTTGGAGAGGTGTCCTTTAGGAGCCACTTCAATGACGTGACCTGTCCTTTTCTTTTTTTCACCAGGTTTTTTTCAAAGCCTCATCAAGAAAAAAAGGCTCAAAAAACATATGTGAACAGCAAAGTGGAGTCTGGTGTCTAAAAGTCGCCATGTGCATATGGCCATTGAGCAGAAAATCAAAGTTTTTGAGAAGTTTTCAGATTTGGAGAGTTTCAGCTCAGTTTCTACTCAGTTTTCACTGCAAAAACTACTCAAAAAACTGTGTACACATAGCACTAGATTCTCACAATGAGTATTTGTTGATTTTTTTTTTCTACTGTGTATTGTCACTGCAGAAAAAATGCAGAGTATGACAGTTCCTTCCTCAAAGGTGCATGAGATTTCAATAAATCTTACACCCACTGTGCTTTTTTTGCACTGTGGAAGCTGTGGAAACTGTAGAGCGATTTTGAAATCTGCAAGTTGTCAACATATCTTGCGGTAAACATGCGTTATATATTTTGCAGACTTTCCTATCGACTTGAATGAGATGTGGAAAATCTGTAGGTAAAAAATGCATATGTGTTTTTATTGCATTTCTGCATGTGTATCAGTAAAACTTTATCAAAACTCAAAAAAACAAAAATTATCCAATAAACTGTAAACCTGACGTACCTAAAAGATACAAAAACCGCAGTTGAAAAAATGCAATAAACGCACTAAAAATGCAATGAATAAAGCACAAGTAATCTAATGTAACATAAATTTGCTGCTTCAAAAATGCATCAAAAACTCATCGAGGGAACTTAGCCTAAGGCCCCGATTTATCAAAGTATGTGCGCCAGTTTTCTGGTGTACATCACTTTGAAAAGTTGCAAAACAAAAATGCACAAAAATGTTGCGTTTTCACCAAGCTTTGCTTCAAAAAACAAGCAATTTATTCACTGCTTAATAGATTTCATTAAACTTTAGAAAATCGTCAAAAAACAGTAAAACAGTGTAGACAAATCACACAAGTAATCTGCACCAAAAAATGCCACAAAAACACTGGAAAAGCACTGAAAAATAGGCATTTTGAACACAGCTTTTTTACTGCCAAGACAGCAGGTTTTGGCTGATGAAAAAAATGCTGCAAAAACGCAAAGTGTGAACAAAACCTTACTCTTCAGAACTGCTTCAAGAAAACAAAAGCTCCACCAAAAAACTCACGAAAAAAGGAGTTTCTTTAATTAGTTTTCCACTTGAAAAACTTGTGCTTTTTGAACACCTCAAAAAACTCAGTGTTAACATAGTCTAAGGAGTCCATATGCCATAGCAGTGAAAGTACAGTGGTTGTCCATTGGGAACAATTTCTTCAAATACAGTAAAGAGTAATTTTCTTACCAGTTCTCGTATAGTCTTCATTTACTTCATCTGGGAACCAACTGATGAGATACAAGTTCCACTTTTTGATCCCTATATATACTCTGTACTCAGAACTGTACTGGGAAATAAGACTAGCGAACACTTGCTTCTAGCAGACAAGTGTATTTATTAGATATATATCAATCAGGCTACATTATGGCACACAGCGGTCTTCAAGGGCTTAGAAGTTAATGCCGACTGTCTTGTCAGTGATATACAGTATTATTGTAGCTAAATTCTGGTCGATGTTGTAAAGCTCAAAATGTCAGTGGTGAACTCCGACTGATCCCTGTTTAATGTTTTATAGTGAGTGATGGAAACAAGCAAAAAGAGGGAAAAAGGCCATGATATAATTGTAGTTCAGTTCCAGGAATAGCCGACATTTGCATCCACTGTACAATACACAATATAATTTCAATGATAGCGACATTTTTAATCACAGGTATTTTTTAACTACTTCTGGACCGTCCATGGACTTTAAACGTCCTGGCGGTCCTCACTTTGCTCTGTACTGACGTTGTAAAACGTCAATGCAGACTAAGTAGCTTGCAGGAGATTGTGCAGCTGTCAGGTACAGCCAGACTCCATGTTTGCTTTCCTGATCGCTGTGTCCACAACCATGAGCAAGTGAACAAGCGCTCTGTGTATACAGATTAGGAAGCACCTACAGTGCTTCCTCCTCCATACCCAGTTATTATGTGATGGCTGAGTGCAAGGTGGGAGCAGTAGTTGCTGCGTCCTATGCTTGAAGGAGGTTGAATTTCCCCTGTATCCAAGGCTAATATTGTCCCAGTTACAGGGTAAATCAGCAATAAAAATAATGTATTGATATGTTCAAATGCTCTCCAAACAGTGTGTAAAATAAGTGAAAATATAAAACAAAAAAAGTAAAACAAAACTAAAAAAAAAAAACACCACTACTCCAAATTGCTGTTTCTATCCCCGCCCCCAATAAAATATGTCCAGTATATGAAAATAATTTCTACAAAAAAATGGAACACAATTTAAAGTGTTTTTTTATTGGCGCTTTATGGTTGTAAAGAAAAAAAAAAAAAGAAATGTGCCTGGTCAGGAAGGATGAGGTGGGGGAAATAATGGTACGGCCCTGAACTGGTTAATATATGTTTTGACTCTTATAGGTAAAAATACCTCTTATTAACTAATATCAGAATTGACAGCTATTTTAAGGGATTCCGTCATCAGTTTTCACCCTTCAAAACTGCTGACAGCGCTGTATTGGTGAGGTGTAAAGCATTTAAAAGGGTTGTCGAGGATTCGAAAAATATTGCTTCCTTCTTCCAACAGCTTCACAGTTTTATGCTGGTTGTGTCTGGTACGGCATTTACTTAAATAAAGCTGAAGTGTAATACCAGCTCTAACCTTTAGATGGTGGTGAGGCTGTTCTTTAACCACTTCGCACCAGAGCCTGTTTTTGCCTTCGTGACCGGGCCAATTTTTTCAATTCTGACCACTGTCACTTTGAGGTAATTACTCTGGAACGCTTCAACGTATTCCCCTGATTCTGAGACTGTTTTTTCATGACATATTGTACTTCATGATAGTGGTAAAATTTCTTCCATATAACTTGCGTTTATTTGTGAAAAAATCGGAAATTTGGCGAAAATTTAGAAAATTTTGCAATTTTCAAACTTTGAATTTTCATGCCCTTAAATCAGAGAGATATGTCACACAAAATAGTTAATAAATAACATTTCCCACATGTCTACTTTACATCAGCACAATTTTGGAACCAAAATTTTTTTTTGTTAGGGAGCTATAAGGGTTAAAAGTTGACCAGCGATTTCTCATTTTTCCAACAAAATTTACAAAAACATTTTTTTAGGGACCACATCATATTTGAAGTCACTTTGAGGGGTCTTTATGACAGAAAATACCCAAAAGTGACACCATTCTAAAAACTGCACCCCTCAAGGTGCTCAAAACCACATTCAAGAACTTTATTAACCCTTCAGGTGCTTCACAGGAATTTTTGGAATGTGGAAAAAAAAAATTAACATTTAACTTTTTTCACAAAAATGTTACTTTAGACCCAATTTTTTTTATTTTCACAGGGGTAACAGGAAAAAATGGACCCCAAATTTTTTTGTGCAATTTCTCTTGAGCGCGCTGATACCCCATATGTGAGGGAAAACCACTGTTTGGGCGCACTGCAGGGTTCGGAAGGGAAGGAGCGCCATTAGACTTTTTGAATGTAAAATTTGTCTGAATAATTAGCAGACGCCATGTTGCGTTTGGAGAGCTCCTGATGTGCCTAAACAGTGGAAACCCCCCACAAGTGACACCATTTTGGAAACTAGACCCCTTAGGGAACTTATCTAGATGTGTGGTGAGCACATTGAACCCCAAGGTGCTTCACAGAAGTTTATAATATTGAGCTGTAAAAATAAAATTTTCACATTTTTCCCACAAAACCGTTTTTCATCCCTTAATTTTGCATTATCATAAGGGTAATAGGATAAATTGCACCATGAAATTTGTTGTTCAATTTCTCCTGAACACGCTGATACCCCATATGTGGAGGCAAATTACTGTTTGGGCGCATGGCAGGGTTTGAAAGTGAAGGAGCGCCATTTGACTTTTTGAATGTAAAATTTGTTTGAATAATTAGCGGACGCCATGTCACATTTGTGGAGCCCCTAATGTGTCTAAACAGCGGAACCCCCCCACAAGTGCCACCATTTTGGAAACTAGACCCCTTAGGGAACTTATCTAGATGTGTGGTGAGCACCTTGCACCCCCAGCTGCTTCACAGAAGTTTATAATATTGAGCCGTGAAAATAAAATTTTCACATTTTTCCCATAAAAAATGTTTTTCATCCCCTAATTTTGCATTATCATAAGGATAACCGGAGAAATTGCACCATGAAATTTGTTGTACAATTTCTCCTGAGTACGCCGATACCCCATATGTGGGGGAAAACCACTGCTTTGGTGTACGGCAGGGTTCGGAAGAGAAAGGAGCGCTATGTTGGCTGGGATAGGCAGCAGACACCATGTCACATTTGAAGAGTCGCTGACATGCCAAAACAGCAGAAACCTCCACAAATGACCCCATTTTGTAAACTACACCTCTCAAGGAATTTATCTAGGGAAGTAGTGAGTATTTTTTAATTTTTAAATTTATACCATTGGGCAGTGAAAAAATCATAATTATATTTTTACCACAAAAAAATGTTTTACCCTCAGATTTTACATTTTCACACAGGGCAATGGGTAAAAATGGTGCCGAAATGTGTCACACAATTTCTTCTAAAAGTGTCAATACCCCATATGTGGCTGTATCGTACCGCTTAGCCATACGGCGAGATCTGGGAGGGACGGAGCGCTATTTGACAATTGGAGAACAAATTATTGTAGAATAGGCATTTGGATTTGGGAGCACAAAATTTTCTGAATTTCTTTTGGGGGGCAAGGGTCATTTTGCTTTTCCAGAGCCTTTCTGCTACCAGTAACTTGGAAGTCCCTTATATTTTTAACAGATGATGGACCTGAGTGGGGACTAGCTTTTTTTGAGGACTGAGTTGAAGCTTTTATTGGGAACATTTTACGTAACATTTATCCGGCGCTCTAGGCTGAGCACTTACATCGGGGTTTCCATCTAAATTTCCAAGTGATGTAATTCAGATGAAACCCCTGCAGGATCCATTCACTGTAATGAGGCAGCAGAGTTACTCTGGACACCGTCTGGCCTCTGTGTAGCGGTGTCCTTTTTTTCAGAAGTGCACAAAACTGTGGCCAACCGCACTTTTATGCACGCCTAAAACAAATGACACCGTGGGATCCCAGGCTAGACGGCGTCCACAGTGGCCTATATCTGTCTCATTACAGGGAATCTTCCTTCATGGGTTCCGGCTGAATCATGTATTTCAGAGATTTACACGGAAACTCTGGTGTAAGTGCTCAGCGCAGAGCACAGGATAAATGTGGGCAGAGCCATACTGGGATCTTTGGGGACATAATAAACAAATCAGTAGCAGGTGAAGAATTGGTTTTATTTATTTTTTACGCCGTTCCTAGTGTGATATAACTGATTAGATTACTTTATTCTTCGGGTCAGTGTGATTACAGAGATACCAGATTGATATCGGGTTTTTATGACTGACAGCTGTCACACACTAAAAGACGCTTTTTTTGCAAAATCTAGTTTTTGCATCACCATATTTTGAGAGCTATAATTTTTCCATATTTCGGCCGACAGAGTCATGTGACGGCTTGTTTTTTGCGGGACCAGTTGACATTTTTATTGGTACCATTTTTGGGGACGTGACATTTTTTGATCGCTTTCTATTCCGTTTTTTGGGAGGTAAAATTAACAAAAACAAACAATTCAGGAATTGTTTTTTGAGTTTTTTTTTATGCCGTTCTGCGTGTGGTAAAAGTGATCAGGCAGCGTTATTCTTCGGGTCAGTACGTTTACAGCGATACTACACTTACTGTATTTTTTTTTATGTTTTGGCGCTTTTACACAATAAAACTATTTTATAGAAAAAAATATTTTTTTTGCATTGCTTTATTCTGAGCGCTATAACTTTTTTATTTTTCGGCTGATGGAGCTGTATGGCGGCTTTTTTTTTGCGTAACAAGATGACGTTTTCAGTGGTACCATTTTTATTTCTATTTTGTTTTTTGATCGCATTTTTTTCCACTTTTTGTTTGGCAATATGATGAAAAAGCATATTTTTTTGCTCCGTTTTTTATTTATTTTTATTACGGTGTGCACAGAAGGAGTTAATTAGTGTGACAGTTTTATAGCTCGGGTTGTTTCGGACGCGGCGATACCAAATATGTGTACTTTTTTTGGTTTTGTAAAAATATACGGATTTATTGGTTTAATATTTTATTTATTTATTTTTATTTATTTTGTGATTTTTTTATTAATAGTTTAAAAACTTTTTTTTTACTTTTTTTCACATTTTTTCTTAGTCCCTGTATGGGACATTAATTTTTATTTTTCTGATCTCTGATCTCATGTAATGTAATAGACATATATTACATTACATGAGATCTTCCCTGACTGTTTCAGTCAGAGTCTCCTGTCTGGCTACAGCTGCAGCTGAGCCAGACAGGACACCATATATGGCAGAGCTGGAGGCGGTCATGTGACCTCCAGCTGCCATAGCAACCCTAGGTCCTGGAAGGACTCGGAGGTCTTCGGAGAGGTAAGTTGACGACCCCCTCTCCTCCTGCTGTCTCCTATATGCCGCGATCACTATAGATCACAGCATATAGAAGACAGCTAAGGGTTAACATCACTGGGACCTGATCTAATCAGGTCCCGATGATGTTCCCTGTCAGAGCTAACGCTCTGCACCGGAATCGCAGCGCTTGCAGGACCCTGGGGGTCCTGAGCGCTGCGAGACAACCCACCGTTTTTAAACGTCGGCACTGCACAGAGCCCGGCAAGCGCCGACGTTTATCTACAGTGGGCGGTCGGGAACCGGTTAAAGTAGGAAGTCATCTTTTTCTGGTCCTGGACAAGCCCTTTAAACGTACCTAGATAGATGTCATGCTAATTGCATAACTAAGAAAAAGAGGTTCTAATCAACTGACTCTCCCTCACTGTGAAGTTTCCTGAAAGTTCCAGAGATCCTGCGTCTTTTTTTGTAGATTAGCGCTGGTATTATGGACGTGAACATGGGCGCTCTATATTCCTAGATGATGCTGTTATCAGAGCTGATGCACTCAGCAGGTTCATTACGCTCTGGTGATTAAAGAAGCAAGTCGAAAGCACTGACCGCATCATACGCCATTCTCCCGGGTATAACACTGTGCTTCTTCACTATCCCGGCTCCTTCATCTTCATAAAACAGGTCCCTGGTGAAGGAAGCAGAGAGACGCAGTATTTTCTCCAAATCACTGGCTTCCTGCTGATGTTAATTGACTATCACTATGTAGGAGACGAATTATACTGTTAGCTACGGCCTCGGAAGAGTTAGTTTTGTTTAGCAGCTAAACTGCTCAAGGTACAAGCCTGAAATAAACCCTAAACACTTGAAAGGACTAGCATCTAATAATTCTAAACCAAAAGTACAAACCTTCAGACGCTATTTGTCACGATTCCTCCACTCAGTGTGTTTTGGACGCAGTGAGTGACAGCTCAGTCGTCCAACCTAGTGCAGGGGAGAGCTGAGCTGTCGGTATTTTGATTGACAGCTCAGTCATCCATTCTAGTGCAGAGGTGTGATGAGCTGTCGGTATTTTGATTGACAGCTCAGTCATAAAATCTGAGACTCGGAGGTGCTGAGTTTCCTTCAGGTGTTCCATGTTCTAAGTGATTACCCAGCTACTTAGCTAAACTGTCAGTCCCAGATTTCTGCCAGATGTAGCATTTTCTCTGTTGTTTGCCTTGTATTCCTGTGCTCTGGTTGTTGATCTATTTCTGCCTGACCTTGGACCTCGTTCTGACCATCCGTTTGTATAGCCCGTTTGCTCTGATCCGCTAACTTCCAGGTATTCTGACCACGGACTGTGACCTGACTTTGCCTTTGTCTTTCCCCTTTAGTTTACTACGTACTCTCTTGGTATCTGACCCCAGAACGTTTGACTACCCTGCCTCATGGCTTGTCCGTGAGTAGTGACTAGCGTCACATTACATCTGGCTTATACTCTTTTTTTTTTACACCCACCAATGTATCCAGTTCATACATTCTGTGATTAGGTGGCGAATCTGACCCAGATGGTCCAGGTTCTGGCCATGGGGCACCAAAGCTAGAATTTTCACAGTCCCAGCTGCAGGGTCAGTTTTCTATTACTATGGGTGCTTCCCAAAGCTCTCCACTACTGACTGTAGTTATGACTTCTGTACCTTCTGACATGCAGTTGATCTCTCCCGAACCAGTAGTGGCACTTCCTGATAAATTTTAGGGGGAGAAAGACCAGTTTTACGGTATTCAGGGAGAGCTGTAGACTATTTTTTACCTTACGATCCTGGCATTCTGGGGATGAGTCCCAGTGGTTGGGAATAATCATGTCCCTACACCGAGAGGGCCCTCAGACTTGGGTATTTTCTTTTTCCCCACTATACCCAGAGCGGTCTCCTATTGACGCTTCTTTTGACGCCTTAGGGATGATCTATAACGAACCAGACAGGATCCAGGTCGTGGAGGCAAAGATCATGACGTGACACAAGGGGGCCACCCTGCTGAAGACTGTAGTTCCGAGTTCGGCAATGGTAAAATGAAGTGCTGTGCCAGTTCCGCAAAGGCCTCTCATTCTCCCAAGGACTCTCTGGCACTGCATACTCCACCTTGTTCTTTGGAGAGGACATTCGAATGGATCAAAGAATTCAGGATAGACGTAATGAGCAACAGGGGGTTTAGGTCATTCTTCCAGAGTCCATCCACATACCTGAGGTGGAACCAATGGAGGTTGGAGCTGCCAGCTCTCGGGCCGTTGAGAAGAGATATCGGCGTAATCTCAGACTCTGCCTCTATTGTCGCTCTGGACATTTCCTTAAGGACTGCCTGGCACACCCTCAAGCAAGCCGACGGGAAACGCCGAAGTCTAGGTGTTTGTCGAGGAGGTCACCCAGACTCCCAGGTACCTTTTTACTCCTCAGACAAAAACGACTAAACGTGGAACTACTTTTTAAGAACCAATGGTTATCTGCATTAGCTTTCATTGATTGTGGGTCTTCCGCCAACTTCATTGATTCTGGACTGGTTCTGAAATTAGGGTTAGGGACAGTTACAGTAGGTTGAATAGACCCATTCAATTTTTTTGCCATTGAGAAGACACCATTACTCCATAATCTTGTCCAGCTGGTAACGGTGGAATTCACACTTAAGAGTGGGAACATGTCCATCTCCTGCTATGTGTTGGACAATTTACTTGCTGGGTTGGTATTGGGTCTTTCATGGCAATGTATTCACAATCCTGTTATTGATTGGTGTTGAAAGCATAGGCGGATTATAATGAGGGCAATCTGGGCTACCGCCCGGGGCCCCGAAAATCCAGGGGGCCCGGGGCTCCGGGGTGTCTATGGCCAGATTGCCCTCATATGTGTGGCGCCGCGGCACATACCGGCAGACAGTGGCGGGGGGGGCCTCCTGGACCGCTCCCCCAGCAGCGGCGAACGGCCGCTGCTTCTTCTTCGGCCGGGCCAGCACTGCAGCAGTTAACTTCCCTGTGCTGGCCCGACCGCGTCACTGCTAGGAGACACGGTCCTGTGCGCGGCCGTGTCTCCTAGCTGTGACATCACGCACTGATGGTAAGTGTGTGTGTCTGTGTGTGTGTATGTGTGTGAGTGTGTGCAGGCAGATATCATTGTGTGATGTCTGTTTGTATGTATTTTTGTATTTCAAATGTGTTTATGCGTGTATGTATATGTCTGTATATGTTTGTGTGTGTGCGTGACTGCGTGCGTGACTGCGTGCGGCCTCCTGCTGAGTATAGATGGCGCCGTGCGGCCTCCTGCTGTCTCTGGGGGTGGCGCCGTGTGGCCTCCCACTGTGTATAGATGGTGCCATGCGGCCTCCCACTGTGTATAGATGGCGCCGTGCGGCCCCCTGCGGTGTATAGATGGCGCTGTGCTGCCTCCCGCTGTGTATAGATGGCATCGTGCGGCCTCCTGCTGTGTATAGATGGCGCTGTGCAGCCTCCTGCTGTGTACAGATGGCTACGTGTGACCTCCTGCTGTGTATAGATGGCTACATGTGGCCTCCTGCTGTGTATAGATGGCATCGTGCTGCCTCCTGCTGTGTATAGATGGCTACGTGCAGCCTCCTGCTGTGTATAGATGGCTACATGTGGCCTCCTGCTGTGTATAGATGGCTACGTGCGGCCTCCCGCTGTGTATAGATGGCATCGTGCGGCCTCCCGCTGTGTATAAATGGCACCGTGCGGCCCCCTGCTGTGTATAGATGGCGCCGTGCGGCCTCCCGCTGTGTATAGATGGCGCCGTGCAGCCTCCTGCTGTGTATAGATGGCGCCGTGCGGCCTCCCGCTGTGTATAGGTGGTGCCTTGCGGCCTCCTGCTGTGTATAGATGGCGCCGTGCGGCCTCCTGCTGTGTATAGATGGCTACGTGCGGCCTCCTGCCGAGTATAGATGGCTACGTGCGGCCCCATGCTTTGTATAGATGGCGCCGTGTGGCCTCCCGCTGTGTATAGATGGCGCCGTGCGGCCTCCCGCTGTGTATAGGTGGCGCCGTGCGGCCTCCTGCTGTGTATAGATGGCGCCGTGCAGCCTCCCGCTGTGTATAGATAGCGCCGTACGGCCTCCCGCTGTGTATAGGTGGCGCCGTGCGGCCCCCTGTGTATAGATGGCGCCGTACGGCCTCCTGCTGTGTATAAATGGCGCCGTGCGGCCTTCCGCTGTGTATAGATGGCTCCATGCGGCCTCCTGCTGTGTATAGATGGCGCCGTGCGGCCTCCCGCTGTGTATAGATGGCGCCGTGCAGCCTCCCGCTGTGTATAGATGGCTACGTGCGGCCTCCCGCTGTGTATAGATGGCGCCGTGCGGCCTCCCGCTGTGTATAGATGGCGCCGTGCGGCCTCCTGCTGTGTATAGATGCCTCCGTGTGGCCTCCTGCTGTGTATAGATGGCTACGTGCGGCCTCCTGCTGTGTATAGATGGCAACGTGTGGTCAGTATTGAGTCATACAATTAATGTAAGGCTATGTGCCCACGATGCAGAAATGCTTCGGATTTTTTTTGAGCGTTTCTGCATCTCCCTGGCAGAAAAAACGCATGCGGATTGTACATGCGGATTGTACATGCGTTTTTCCTGCCAGGGACCTGCGGATGTGAAGCGTTCTTCACATGCATTTCCGCATGCGGGTTGACAAGCGCTTTCCAAGCGATTTTAGCATCACTTGGAAAGTGCTTGACAACTTGGTCACACTATATAAATCCATGCAACCGGCATGGATTTATATAGTGTGACCGTAAAAGAATGGTAAAAAATAAATATATAATTACCTTCTGATGGCCTGCCGACGTCAGCGGTCGTGTGACCTGTCACATGACTAAATGACGTCACGGCAGGTCCTTTTCAGACCATCACGAGCTGCCAGCAAGCCAGGACGCATCGGATAAAGACATCGGGGGCCATCAGAAGGTAAGTATAATATTTATTTTTTATTTTATTCTTTTTTTACAGGTTCTATGGTACCCGGGTCCGGAGGAGAGTCTCTTCTTCTCCAAACCCAGGTACCATACGCACATTAAAACGCATGGATTCTGCATGTACAGATGCAGTTATGCGGATTCCATGTGTTCCAATGCAAGTCAATGGCGGCGAAAGCGCCGCCCTTCCGCAAAATAATTGGTAGTGCTGCGGATTTTTCCGCAATGATAATCCGCAGCGGAAATTTCCGCAGCATGTACACATCACATGCGGATTATCATTGGGGAACATGGCAGACCTTCGTAAAAAACGCATAGTGGGCACACAGCCTAAAAAAAAATTAAAAAATTATTATAATTAATATTGTGCCAAATTAATTTCACGTGAACTATCACATGATCTATCACAGAGGATCATGTGACATGTCACGTGATACATCAGGTGTGTGTGTGTGGGGGGGGGGGCGCTTTCTAAACTGCCCGGGGCCCTTGCTACTCTTAATCCACCCCTGGTTGAAAGGATATTGTTAATTGGAGCCCCAATTGTCATAAGAAATGTTTTAGTTTGCTCTGCTACTCTGGAGGGTCTGCTGGCGTACCTGAAAGACTTCGGAGATGTGTTGTCAAAAAAAGAGGCAGAGACTTTACCTCCTCATCGTCTTTATCATTGTCCTATTGATTTTGTCCCTGATGACAAATTACCTAAAGCTCGCCTGTATAATTTTTCAGGACCTGAACATACTGCCATGAAAGAATATGTAAATTAAAGTTTACCTAAGGTTCATATTCACCCTTCCTCCTCGCGAGTAACTCCTGGATTTTTCTTTGTTAAAAAGAAAGATAGTGACCTCCGTTCCTGCTTTCATTTCTGTGAATTACGGCAAACAAAATTATGGTTCAAAATACCTACCCACTTCCACTGGATCTTAGAGGGGCTTATAATTTGATACGCATCCGGGAGGGGGATTGTGGAAGATGGCATTTTTAACATCTGCTGGCCTATTTGAAAATCTTGCCATGCCTTTTGAGTTAACAAACGTGTCAGCGTTTTTTCAAAATTTTATGAACAATATCTTTTCTGATTGTGTTGGAAGGTTTATTGTGGTATACCTTGAGGACATTCTAATTTTTTTCACCCTATCTGGATTCGCACCATGAACATGTTCCATTTTGTTTTACGATAGATTTCTCTGCTTTCTGTATTCCAGATCCTTACAACATTGTAATACGGCTAAGTGCATAAAGCTGAACAGTCAAAAATATGTGTTTTCTTTTCTGTATGGGTAGGTACTTAGTGTGAAAGGCTCCGATGTACAGTCATACAGTACTGTGCAAAAGTATTAGGCAGGTGTGGAAAAAATGCTGCAAAGTAAGAATACTTACAAAAATGGAAGTGTTAATCGTTTATTTTTATCAATTAATAAAATACAAAGTGAATGAATAAAGGAGAAATCTAATAAAATCAGTATTTAATGTGACTGCTCTTTGCCTTCTAAACCGCATCAATTCAGATGAAACCAAAATAGAACTTTTTGGTATCAACGCCATTCACCTTGTTAGGAGGAAAAAGAAGGATGAGTACAACCCCAAGAACACCATCCCTACCGTGAAGCATGGTAGGGGAAACATCATACTTTGGGGGTGCTTTTTTGCAAAGGGGACAGGACGACTGCACCATATTGAAGGGAGGAAAAATGGGGTCATGTATCGTGAGATTTTGGCCAACAACCTCCTTTCCTCAGTGAGAGCATTGAAGATGGGTCGTGGCAGGGTCTTCCAGCATGACAATAACTCAAAACACAAGACAAGGGCAACTAAGGAGTGGCTCCGTAAGAAGCATTTCAAGGTCCTGGAGTGGCCTAGCCAGTCTCCAGACCTGAACCCAATAGAAAATCTTTGGAGGGAGCTGAAACCCAATGTTGCCCAGCGACAGCCCCAAAACCTGAAAATTCAGGAGAAGATCTGTATGGAGGAGGGGGCCAAACGTGGTCAAGAACTACAGGAAACGTCTGACCTCTGTAATTGCAAACAAAGGACCAAATATTAAGTTCTGTTTTCCTATTGTATCAAATACTTATTTCATGCATTAGGCTGTGTGCCCACTATGCGTTTTTCAAGCATTTTTGCCGTGGAATTTCCGCAGCGAAAACGCTTAAAAAACGCTTGGTAATACGTGCCCCATGGTCCCCAATGATAATCCGCATGTGCTGTGCACATGCTGCGGAAATTTCCACTGCGGATTATCATTGCGGAAAAATACGCAGCATGTCCATTAATTTTGCGGACACGCAGCGTAATCGCTGCCATTGACTTGCATTGGACCGCGTGACATCCGCATGACTACATCTGTACATGCGGATATCACACGGTTCAATGTGCGGATGGTACCCAGGTCTGGAGGACAGGAGACTCTCATCCAGACATGGGTACCATAAAAACTGTAAAAAAAAGAATAAAATAAAAAATAGAGATTATACTTACCTTCTGATGTCCTCCCAGTGTTTTCTCCCCTCCGTCTGGTCTGCTATATGGGTCACGGTGTTGTGAAGGACCTGCCATGACGTCATTGAGTCATGTGACCTGTCACATGACTCAATGACATCACCGCAGGTCCTTCACACCACCGCGAGCTGCCCAAGACACCGGACGCAGCGGAGAAAACACCGGGAGGACATCGGAAGGTAAGTATAATCTTTTTTTTTTTATTTTTTACCATTCTTATTCTTTTTTTTTTTAACTAACTTGGTCACACTACTATAAATCCATGCCGGTTGTGTGGATTTATATAGTGTGAACAAGTTGTCAAGCACTTTTCCAAGTGATGCTAAAATCGCTTGGAAAAGCGCTTGATAACCCGCATGCAGAAATGCATGTGAAGACCGCTTCAATTACGCTTGTCCCTGGCAGGAAAACCGCATGTAAAAACCGCATGTACAATCCGCATGTGTTTTTTTCTGCCAGGGAGAAGCGGAAAAAATATGCAGCATTTCTGCATCGTGGGCACATAGCCTTAAAATGCAATTTAATAATGTAAATATCATCCAATGTCATTTTCTGGATTACTTTTTAAGATTCTGTCTCTCCATTCTTTGTAGGTGGGAAAACTTGCAAAATCGGCAGTGTATCAAATACTTATTTGCCTCACTGTATGTATTATGAGCTAAAGTATCTCATTTACATGTGGGTATCGGCCTCAGTGCTTGCTTAGTCTAGCAGAAAGCAGTTTAGCTCGCAGACCACTATAAAAATGCAGTGTACCCCCATTTATATCAACAACCTCAGACTTAATAGCTTCCTCCATTACTACTTAACATTGATTGGCTTTGGTTGTGACTTGGTTCTCATATATTTTTGGCTACGTATTATTTATTTATTTCCTATATTCCTCTTCATTAATACGTGATTGCGTTAGTATAAGGCTGGGACCCTGTTCATTCTGATCCTGAATGATTGGAGACTTAACTCCCCCGCAGGCTAAAATAAGGAACAGGAATGGGAGCTTGTCATTCTTTTATCAGTCTTTGCAGAAAGCTGGCTGTGAATCAGTGCATGTGGGCAAAGCGTTATTTCTGGAAATGTAGTACCACTGAAGGATCCGAGTTGAGCTTTGTGAGTCAGGCCTCAATGGAGCTCACAGTAATCGTGTCTGCTCAATTTTAATTACAGACCTCTGCCGCACAAGAAGCCGCCAGGAAACAGCCAAGTGATCCAGCACACGTCACAAGGGAAAAGCAAGCACAGAAGTAAAGATAGTTCTATCATCCTTGTTATTTTATGCCAGGTCCTGTGACAATATATCAGCAAAAATAACAACATCCCATTATATACAGCAAGATATCTTTTGCCCCCAGACATGCTGTGCCATATATACATTACAGCTCTCGTAACATAATTGCCTTCACTATAAATATAAAGTAGACACATTCTTAGAGCAGTGTTAGGAGGCCGACATGTTGCAGATTTCAGCTTTCAGCAGAATCGTCAGTAGTCAGACATTGTGGGAGAATTAACATACCGCAAACGTTATCAGCATCATCATAAACATGGAGAATGCAGAAAAGAACTGACACAGACAAAATCTGAGAGATTATTATTATTTATATAGCACCATTGATTCCATGGTGCTGAACATGAGGAGGGGTTACATACAAAATACAGGTAGCACTTACAATAAAAAAACTAACAATGATAGATGGGGTTGCAGTAGCTCCGGTGTTGGCGAGACGGCAGCTCCAGTGGTGTTGAGGAGGCAGCGGGGTCATGGCAGGCTGTAAGCTTGTTTGAAGAGATGGGTTTTCAGGTTCGGTCTGAAGGATCCAGGTGTGGTGGATAATCGGACGTGTTGAGGCACAGAATTCTATAGGATTGGGGATATTTGGGAGAAATCTTGGAGGCGATTGGTGGAGGAACGAATAAGTGTGGAGGAGAGAAGGAGGTCTTGGAAGGACCGGAGGTTACGTAAGGGAATATATCGGGAGATTAGTTCAGAGATGTATGGAGGAGAGAGGTTATGGATGGCTTTGTAGGTCAGTGTTAGTAGTTTGAACTGGTTACCCTGGGCAACTGGGAGCCAGTGAAGGGATTTGCAAAGAGGGGTAGCAGAGGATTAACGGGGCGAGAGATGGACCAGTCGCGCAGCAGAGTTAAGAATGGATTGGAGGGGTGCGAGAGTGTTAGCAGGTAGGCCACAGAGAGATCATAACAGTCGATATGAAGTGCACACTTACAGATAAAGGGGTTGTCCCCTTTCAGAAAACCTTAGTCCCTGGGTACTATTTGTTCTAAAAAAAATAAAACGTGCTATACTTACCCTCCTCGGGGCTACCGGTGACCCTCTGCTGCTGCTTCTGGTGTGTGATTTTGACTGCAGCCCTGATGTTAAGTCGACGGCCAATCATTGAGCTCCGCGGCTCTGAGCTGGGTGATCCATCTACAAGGGCAGATCCACTGATCTCAGTGATTGGCTGTCGACATGATGCCAGCGCTGCAGCCAATATCAGACAGTGGAGACTCACCACTGGACCCAGAGACAGTAAGTAAAGCATGATTTATTTGTTTTTATAACAAATTGTACCCGGGGACTGGAATTTTTTGAAAGGTGACAAGCCCTTTAACACAACGTGACCGCCTGCACCTGTTGCTGTTACTCCAATACAACAAAGGGCATAGTATTTAATTTCTCCCATTAATATGAGTATCATTTTTTCACCTTGCTGACTGCACACTACCTGATATAGAAAAAGCAACCTTTTCTGACAACAATCACAAATTAGTTTTCCCTGATGCCTATATATTTATTTATTTTACTTGCTTATATAGCACCATCATATCCCACGGCAGTTTACAGATATTGTCATCACCGTCCCCACTGAGGCTCACAATCTACATTCCCTATCAGTATGTCTTTGCAGTGTGGGAGGAAACCGGAGAACCCGGAGGAAACCCACGGAAACACGGGGAGAACATACAAACTCCTTGCAGATGTTGTCCTTGGTGGGATTTGAACCCAGGACCCCAGCGCTGCAAGGCTGCAGTGCTAACCACTGAGCCACTGTGCCGCCCATTGCCCTAACCCTGGTGCTGCCCATTATCTTAACCCTAACATTAGGCCCATCATCATCATTCCTCCCATCACCCACTAGAATTCGTTTGATTCCTCTTTAGTAAATACTTGTATTCTTTATGCCATATAAATTCTGGATCAACTCATTGCTCTGCCTTGTGTTATTCCCTTTAGAAATGAACTGAATGGGTGTTACCAGTTGATGATTTGCTCCTACTCTCTGACATTGTCCAATGAGAGCTGACAGTAGAAGACACACCCCTCTGAAAAGAAGGGATAACACCCAGTTAACTTTTTTTTTCATGAATATTAAGGAGGTATAACAAGAACAACACAATGCAGAATTTTAAAAAAGATGCTTCAGAATTCTTTAACTATGGGGAGTACAAGTGTTTATGGAACAGGGGGATGTCAGTAGTTGTAAAAGATCCAAGAATAGAAAAAAAAAAAATAAATAAAATGTCATGAATAAATTCCTAGATACCGATAATTAGCAGATCACATTAGTTTTGTCTCGGGAGGTGATCAGTAAAATACATTAAAATGGTCACCATCTTGTTACACTGACAGAAACCTGTCCATGAATGTTACTAGTACAGGAGCATGTGCAGATAAGCCTGTGAGCATGTGCAGATAAGCCTCTGAGCATGTGCAGATAAGCTCCGCCTCTGCGACCTGCAGATCACCTATACCAAGTACTGGCTAGCTTTCTCCAGGTTACAGCACTGAAGCTTTCTACTGCACATGCTCACAGGCTCCTGTCCTATTAGAGGGGCTATCCAGAACTATTTTTTTTTTACTACGGGCCTAAGGACTAACAGACAGGTGGTTGCTAACTACCTGCCTGTTGTACCCTGGGCCAATATCTGCCAGCATCATTTTCTTCTGCTGACATCACTTCAACAGAGCAGCGGCTTCTCTTCCACTCTGTTCTGTTAACGGGGTGATTCATGTCAACAAATCAGCTGTTCTTCTTCTGGGTTGTTCTGTCAACGAGGCGTGACTGTCGATGTCATGCTGATTGATAGCCAGCTCCCCTCTGCCTAACTGCGGGGAGCCAGCTGTCATTAAGCATGACATCAGCAGTCACGCCCCATTGGCAGAACAGCTCAAAAGAAGAAGAGCTGCTCTGTTGACATTGAGCAGCTGGATTGCGGGCAGTTGCGGCCAGTCAGAGCACTCTGAGTTGGCGCCGGGTAGAACAAGCCCATAGTAAAAAAAAAAAAAAAAACCAAGGGCTGAACAACCCCTTTAACATTCCATGACAAGTTTCTATCAATGTAACAAGACAGTGACCGTTTTAATCTACTATAGTGAAAACTAATGTGATTTGCTAATAAAACGGAATCTAGGAATTTATTCATAATAACATCTTCTTTATTTTTTTCCTATTCCCGGAGAACCCCTTTAAGTTATTTTTTCTTTCAGCTGTCACTAGGGGGAGCTAATTTCATACAGATTTATATACCTAATATTTGGTCACTGCATGCAGCATATTTTTGCATAAATGAAGCTGGCCATAGCGGTGCATACAGACTGCAGGGAGATTTACAGAGACTTTATGCAAATTCCAGTACAATTATGTTTACTCCATTTTACTAGATTAAGAAGGAATAAAAAAAAATGCAAACAGATGAAAACACAGAGAGAGAGAGAATGTCGGAGCTTAGCCGCCATATTTCCAAAATTCCTATAGACTGCACCCCATTCTGCAGCTGGGCTTTATACATTTATGGTTCCCTTCTCTGATTATCAGCAGGACTAGCGTTCAGCTAAGAACTGCAAATCACTTATAAGAAGCCAATTTTCTTACACGTCTCTTGTAGTTTAATCTCGCATTTAGGAGTAAAGCCTCTGCAGTGCTCAGCTCAGAAATGATTGAGAGGATTAAAGGAACAGGGGGCCATAGAAGTGAGCAGTGCAGGGAGGACGAGAAAGAGCATGACACAGTGGTTGGAAGAAATTTGTTTAATAGGACACCTCCATATTCACTGGCGAGCGTTGTGTAACTTGTGGGACCTGCGAGATTGCTGAGCATTTGTACTGGGGAAATATGTTCTGCTGCCTTTTAGCTGCCGCATACTATCAAATACCAGCTAATTCCCCACCTAAAGAAATCCACGGGGCCATACTGTACTTTTAAATTCCTCTGTTTTCATAATAATTCTACAAAAAAACATTCTACCATGTTCCATTTTGCTGCTTGAGGAATATACGTAAATCTCATAGGGGCACTGTACACAGTACAAACCATGCCAACTGCATGAGGTCTTACATCTATTCTTCTTATATTTTGTCCACAGAATACCAAATGCATGGCTATTTGTGTGTCCTAATATTTAAAGGGACTGTATATAAATTGATACAGTACAGACCAAAAGTTTGGACTCACCTTTTCATTTAAAGCTTTTTCTGTATTTTCATGAGTATGAAAATTGTACATTCACACTGAAGGCATCAAAACTATGAATTAACACATGTGGAATTATATAGTTAACAAAAAAGTGTGAAACAACTGAAAATATGTCGTATATTCTAGGTTCTTCAAAGTAGCCACCTTTTGCTTTGATGACTGCTTTGCACACTCTTGACATTCTCTTGATGAGCTTCAAGAGGTAGTCACCGGAAATGGTTTTCACTTCACAGGTGTGCCCTGTCAGGTTTAATAAGTGGGATTTCTTGCCTTATAAATGGGGTTTGGACCATCAGTTGTGTTGTGCAGAAGTCAGGTGGATACACAGCTGATAGTCCTACTGAATAGACTGTTAGAATTTGTATTCTGGCAAGAAAAAAGCAGCTAAGTAAAGAAAAACGACTGGCCATCATTACTTTAAGAAATGAAGGTCAGTCAGTCCGAAAACTTGTGAAAACTTTGAAAGTGTCCCCAATTGCAGTTGCAAAAATCATCAAGCGCTACAAAGAAACTGGCTCACATGAGGACCGCCCCAGGAAAGGAAGACCAAGAGTCACCTCTGCTTCTGAGGATAAGTTTATCCGAGTCACCAGCCTCAGAAATCGCAGGTTAACAGCAGCTCAGATTAGAGACCAGGTCAATGCCACACAGAGTTCTAGCAGCAGACACATCTCTTCAACAACTGTTAAGAGGAGACTTTGTGCAGCTGGCCTTCATGGTAAAATAGCTGCTAGGAAACCACTGCTAAGGACAGGCAACAAGTAGAAGAGACTTGTTTGGGCTAAAAAACACAATGAATGGACATTAGACTAGTGGAAATCTGTGCTTTGGTCTAATGAGTCCAAATTTGAGATCTTTGGTTCCAACCACCGTGTCTTTGTGCGACGCAGAAAAGGTGAACGGATGGACTCTACATGCCTGGTTCCCACCATGAAGCATGGAGGAGGAGGTGTGATGGTGTGGGGGTGCTTTGCTGGTGACACTGTTGGGGATTTATTCAAAATTGAAGGCATACTGAACCAGCATGGCTACCACAGCATCTTGCAGCATCATGCTATTCCATCCGGTTTGCGTTTAGTTGGACCATCATTTATTTTTCAACAGGACAATGACCCCAAACACACCTCCAGGCTGTGTAAGGGCTATTTGATCAAGAGGGAGAGTGATGGGGTGCTACGCCAGATGACCTGGCCTCCACAGTCACCAGACCTGAACACAATCGAGATGGTTTGGGGTGAGCTGGACCGCAGAGTGAAGGCAAAAGGGCCAACAAGTGCCAAGCATCTCTGGGAACAAGATTGTTGGAAGACCATTTCCGGTGACTACCTCTTGAAGCTCATCAAGAGAATGCCAAGAGTGTGCAAAGCAGTCATCAAAGCAAAAGGTGGCTACTTTGAAGAACCTAGAATATAAGACATATTTTCAGTTGTTTCACACTTTTTTGTTAAGTATATAATTCCACATGTGTTAATTCATAGTTTTGATGCCTTCAGTGTGAATGTACAATTTTCATAGTCATGAAAATACAGAAAAATCTTTAAATGAGAAGGTGTGTCCACTAGGTGAGTGTTCATTTTTTATTTCCCACGACTTTGGGCCTATTTAGAATGTGCTTTCATTTAGTGGAGAACCCCTTTAAGTGACCATAAGCTGTAGGATAATGTTTATAATTAATAAATAAATTATTTAATTTTAGTAGGACTCATTAGCTGAGGTTCCATAACACTGTGCAATTGCTGGCTAGTGATATTGTACACCCATAAGAGGTATTTTTTTATTTCTGGTGCAAATTAAAGAGAACCTGTCAACAAGATTTTGTAAAGATGCGACTGAGATACTGATTAAATTGATATCTTGGGTGAAGAAATCCGCCTTGTGGTTCGTCTTTAATCACCATTTGAAGTTTTCTGCTAATTAGATTTCGGTGCACAGGAGCCGGACTGTGCGCTGGATCTTCCCCCTGTCTGTGATTCCGTGTGCCTTCGGTCTAGTATTCCTTGCCCCCCTCCGCCTGCCTCTGGTCTCTGATCCCTTGCCCCCTCCGCCTGCCTCTTGTTTGTGATTCCTTGCCCCCCTCCGCTTGCCTCTGGTGTCTGATCCCTTGCCCCCTCCTCCTACTTCTTGTTTGTGATTCCTTGCCCCTTCGGCCTGCCTCTGGTCTGTGATTTCTTGCCTCCTCCGCTTGCCTTTGGTCTATGATCCCTTGCCCCCTCCGCCTGCTTCTGGTCTGTGATTCCTTGCCCCCTCCGCCTTCCTCTGGTCTGTGATCCCTTGCCCCCTCTGCCTACCTCTGGTTTGTGATTCCTTGCCCCCCTCCACCTGCCTCTGGTCTGTGATTTCTTGCCTCCTCTTCTTGCCTTTGGTCTGTGATCCCTTGCCCCCTCCGCCTGCCTCTGGTCTGTGATTCCTTGCCTCCTCCTCTTGCCTTTGGTCTGTGATCCCTTGCCCCCTCCGCCTGCCTCTGGTCTGTGATTCCTTGCCCCCTCCGCCTTCCTCTGGTCTG
The DNA here is from genome assembly GCF_046119375.1 of Phyllobates terribilis. Lineage (NCBI taxonomy): Eukaryota > Metazoa > Chordata > Amphibia > Anura > Dendrobatidae > Phyllobates > Phyllobates terribilis. The sequence continues at coordinate 117,819,094 of NW_027362762.1, read as the reverse complement.
TGATCCCTTGCCCCCTCTGCCTACCTCTGGTTTGTGATTCCTTGCCCCCCTCCACCTGCCTCCGGTCTGTGATCCCTTGCCCCCTTCCGCCTGCCTTTGGTCTGTGATCCCTTGCCCCCTCTGCCTGCCTCCGGTCTGTAATCCCTTGCCCCCTCTGCCTGCCTCTGGCCTGTGATCCCATGCTCCCTCCCACTGCCTCCAGTCTGTGATCCCTCACCCCCTCCGCCTGCCTCTGGTCTGTGATTCCTTGCCCCCTCCGCCTGCCTTTTGTTTGTAATCCCTTGCCCCCCATCCCTTGCCCCCTCCACCTGCCTTTGGCCTGTGATTCCTTGTCCCCTCCACCTGCCTCCGGTCTTTGAATCTCAGGATTTTCAGTGACTTTCCACCTCTTCTGGACATCTTGCACTGGCAAATTCATTGTCATGAGCAGCACTTGCACAGGTTGAGTTCCCGACTGGTTTACTATAAAATGCCACATCATTGCTGTGGGTGATGCATGCATCGTCGCCTCTAAAAAACATCATTGAGTTGAGATCTCAAATTGATGGCAGTGACTGTGCTGGTGCAAATTTTTTAACAGAGGAGGTAGGTCACTGAAAAAGCAGAGGCAGGCTGACGGGCCGAGGAATCACAGACAGGAAGAAGAAGACCCTGTGCACAGTCCGGCCCCTGTGCACCGAAATATAATTAGCAGAAAACTTTAAATGGCAATTAAAGAAGAACCACAAGGTGGATTTCTTCACCAAAGGTATCAATGTAATCAGTATTACAGAGCCATTATAGCCATGTCTTTATTTGACATTATAAATTCGTGCTGACAGGTTCTCTTTAAAGTAGCACTGTTTTCTCCACTTACTAGTCACTTCTTTTCCCCTTCATCCTCAAACTGCTTATTCACTCTCAAAAACTTGTGAAATGATGTTACGATGGATTATTGGCTCACCCAGTGATCAGGTTACACCTTGCCCAAAGAAGTTTATGGGGAAACAGAAAGGCACACTGAGATTCTGCTGCTACCTGCATCTCACTCAAAACCACCATTTTTTGCATCTGATTGATGCAGATGATGTGTCCTGCGTCATCCACATAGCTCAACAAATACATGTGCCTGTGCAGTAGCATTGCCGGCCCACACAGGATCACTTTCCTCTGCCCTATTGTGGGCATGCACATTGATGTCCCTTGCTCTGCCCGCAGAACACATCAATCAGAAACGAAGGACGGCTTTTGGCCGTAGAAGGGAGCACAGACTCTGCAGCCATGACGCCCATTGGACCGGACTATCCGCATTTAAGAACAGCGCGGGACCAAATCAAATGATATTGTTTGGCTATACAGGGGGAGTCAGGACACAATGTAAACGTTTGTGGAATACATAACAGCAGCAGATAAAGGTCGTGGCATTTGTTGACAGACTCAAAAACTGGCCAGAGGTTCCTTTTAAACCTCTCAGTACTGCTGTGAATTGTCTGCTGCTTCTAAGCATGTGCTAAAGAGAGCTAGGGGAGCAGGATTTCTCTTCTTTTCTATGTGTTCTTTTCTGTGTATTTGAGACATCAGAGCAGTTATTAGCTAGAGATGGAGTATGCGGAGAAAAAAATTGGTGACAAAAGCCATATATTGTACACACATGACGCCTTATTTTGAAAAGTGACCAAACTGACAGATGCACTTTAAAAGTAATTCCAGTGACAAAATTGTTTAAAAAAACAATCTATCCCATGAAAACTTTTTGTCCTCTATATATTAAGGACATGGTGTTTCCATGCTGATGACATGTCACATAACTATGGCCAACCGCTGGTTATTGAGGTAACATTGCTGTAAACTAGATATCAACTATGTCTGGTAGCAACTAGCATTCGCATGGACATCATGTCACTACCTTTTGCACTAAAATTCTGTAAATGAGGATTAGTTCTCTTCTGACATTATACAGTTTCTATACTTGAAGATGTCTCACTGTACAGCAGAGGGTGTGCGTAAAATCAAGAGAAGACATTGGGAGCTTGAATAGATTTATTTTTCACCCTAAAGCTAAAATTAATCTAGAATAAACCCCTAAAATACAAAGTATATCATAGAACAGTTAAACTTTATTTTTTGTTAATCTTTTTCCAGAAATTGCAAAGTTATGATTTTTGGTGATGTACTTTATTACCCTTTATTGTGTTCTCTCCCAAACACTGTGCTGCAGTGTTGCTTCATTCCCCAGTTCAAGCTCCTTTAGTAGCTGCTTTCATCTGCTGCTCAGCAGAGATCTCGACACTATAATTTTAACAGTCGGTGTAGAGGAATTCCCATATCTGAGCCACTGCTCACCACCCTCTTACTGAGAGAGCGAACATCCCATACACAGATTGTTTGAGTGCATCAGTTGAAAGTAGCTTATAATGGAGAATAAACTTGTCATTTTGGCAAGATAGGATAATGAAGTATATTACAAAAATAATCACTTTGCAATTCCTGAAAAATAACAATAAAAAGATAATAATAAAATTAAAGTTTAGTTACTCTTAATGGCTCGGGTATACTATTACTAGTTTTTTTTCTGTTTTTCAGAGGTGTTTACAATTCTTCTACCAAGCAAAAGATGGCAAGTAAAAAGAAAGATGCTGCACATAAGGCAACAAAGCGGAGTCGTTCTCCTAAAATGAAACATTAACCCGTCTACAACTAAGTAAATGGAAATGTATGTTCCCTGATCCTGGGGACTAAACCCACACCATTGTAAATACAGAAGAGGTTAAGTTGGGTGTCCAAATATCAGAGAAAACTAGACGACACCCTGAAGAGAAGACCCAGTGGTGATGACTTAGTTTGACAGGTCCACTTGTGCTGCATCCACCCTCCCCAGCACCCCCATGTGATCAAGTTGGGCTATCATCTGTTTTATTCCCAAGTGTGTAGGTATCTGTTTCCAATTGTCAAGGCTGCAAACATGATACTATAATTAAAGGGGTTGTGCAGGTTTAGAAGTTGAGAGTTCTCATTACATGAAATGTATGGCTCATGCACCTCCAATAAATATATTAATTGCTGCCATCACTTTAGTTCTTTTCTCTGTGTGCCTGGAATTCTCTAGTCCTTTGCCATCTCGACATAAAGGAAAGTGCTCCCCCATCTTCTGTGTTGAGACATCATCTAATCAGGTGAAAAAATGGGTTACCACCCGATCGCTGCCCACCGGACCCTCGGGATCCTGTCTTATCATTCACATGCACAGGTCAACTGATCTGATGACGTCTGACATAGAAGGGAGGGGAGCAGTTTCCTCAGTGTCGAAGCAAGGAAGGACTGCAGAACTTGCGATAAACAGAGTAGAGGGCTGTATATAATAATAATGAAAATATATTAATTGAACCATCATTTTCCTTAAAATTAGTTCAAGCCAGATGACCGCTTTAAAGGTAATCAGTCAGTAGAATCCACCCACCTAAGACGCCTATATGGGCATGCAGGTCATAGAAAGTTGAATAAAGTGATACCTTGATATACAGTATGCGATCCTATGTCTTATTCCAGAGTAATCCACATTTCTCTTAATATGTAAATGAGCTGTTAAGATCTATGGTCCAGAGATAGATCTCCCTGAGAATCTGCCTCCAGAGGTTATTTTAAATGAAGATGGGGTTACCAGTGTGAGACATGTAATGACTGACAGTCTGATCTCACTGTAGAACTGTGTATGTAACACCCTCTTCATTAAATAAGCTCTGGAGGCAGAGTCTCAGAGGGATCTATGTCCTCCCCATAGATCTTAACAGCTCATTTAAAGATTAAGTAAAATGTGGATTTCTCTGGAATAAGACATCCAATCGCAGGTATCAAGGTATCATTTTGTTAAACTTTCTATGACCTACATGCCCATATAGATGGCTTAGGAGGGTGGATCCTACTGGCTGATTCCCTTTAATCTCTATGTCCTGGTTAATAGAGGGTAGTCCTGAGTGGCTTACTGCCCTTTATGATTGTTTCACTCATTTGAGTATATGAAAATCTCAAATTGATTATGTATAAATTGTAATTTATAGAGGTATAATATCCAACATAAAGAAGTCCATGGGCCATATTGTACTTCTGATTTTCCGTTTTTCATACAGATTTGACAAACAAATTGTACCATGTTACACTGGTGCCATATTGCTGCTAGAGAAAAATATCTTACGGCGACACTACATGGCAGCAGAAGGAGTGCTATCCGCTCCATAGACCATGAGGTCTTAAATCTATTTTTCTTGTATTTTGAACACAAAATGCATGGATATTTGTAGCGTTCTAATATTTAAAGGGATCCACTACTCTAAAGCACATTCTAAATAAGCCCAAGGGGGTGGGAAAATAAAAAAAGATATTAATAGTAACCTACTGGGCTGATACCCCTCCATAATTTGAACTGATCCCCCACCGTCCCCTGTCTTCTTCCTCCTGCGGGGGGCGTCACGTGACCACTGCAGCTTCACATTTGGTCCAAGCCACAAGTAATAATTTCTCCTCCAGCTCAGAAGTAATGTGAAAGCTGCAGCCGATCAGCTGCCACTGACTGGCAGCTGCAGTCACTTGATATCGCCCCACCAGAGGAAAGAGCCAGGAGTCCAGCGGGGGACAGAAGGGATCATGGAGAAATGGTGCTAACCAGGTGGGTGAGAATTAGATTTTTTTTATTCACAACCAATCCTGGGCTTTTAGAATGTGCTAGGCTAGGATCTGTCCCTGTGGAAGTAGAGGTAATACAGGATAGGGCAGGGTAAAACATTATGAAAGTTACTTATTATGGTGCCATTCACTGGACCATTACGCCAAAATTTAAATTTTTACTGACCTACAAATTAGGCTTGCAAGTGCACTGCTGGAATATTGGTGCACTTGCAGTCTAAGGCCATGCCCCCACTATCAGTATTTCGTCAGTATTCGGTCAGTATTTTTTCTCAGGAGTGGGAGCCAAAACCAGGTGAGGAACAATCAGAGAAAAAGTAGAATAGAAACAAGTCACCAATTCTGCATTTATCACCCACTCCTGGTTTTGGCTCCCACTCCTGAGTAAAAATACTGACCGAATACTGATAGCGGGGCCGTGGTGTAAGGGTTCCCTCACATGCACTCACACCAGTGTTATTCAGTGAGGCAGTGCTCATCTGTGAGTTTTTCCTCACCTGGAATTGGGGTGAGAAAAAGATTGCAGCATGCTGCGTGTGGCCTCGTAAAACATCCGAGACTCACCAATGCAAGTAAGAAAAAAAATCGCACTGCACACAGACCAGTGCGTGTGCCGTCCGAATTTTACGCACACATCTCATAGGAAACCTGACATTTCATCAGCCAAGTACAGTAAATTCACAGCGTGAACTGTCAGAATAGGTATAATAGATATATATATAGGAAGATGTCAGCGAGATATATAATTAGTGCTTTGCGTGTGTATTTTTTGTACTTGTATTTAGCTAATAAATAAATTGAAAAAAAAAGATATAGGGTCCCCCCTATTTTTATAACCAGCTGAGGGAAAGCAGACAGCTGCAGGCTGATACTAATAGGCTGGTAAGGGGCCATGGATATTGGCCCCTTCCCAGAATAATAACACCAGCCCTCAGCTGCCCCAGAAATGGCACATTTATTTATGGAATGAGCACAAGCGCTGAATAAAGTCATAGTTATAGTTCATAAATGACAAAACTGGTGACAGGTTCCCTTTAACTTACGGGGTTAGTAATGGGGGTGTCTGACAGATGCCTCTCCATTACTAACCCCTGAGCTTGATGACATTACAAAGCTGACATCAACCCCAAAACCATTACCCCGATTGCCAATGCACCAGGGCAATCGGGCAGAGCTGAGGCTAAGCACCAGAATTGGCGCATTTAATGAATGTGCCATTTCTGGGGAGGTTGAGGGATGGTGTTATTAGTCTGGGAAGGTGCCCCCTCCCAGCCTATTAATATCAGCCCTCAGCTGTCTGCTTAGCCTTTGCTGGTTATTAAAAATAAGGGGGGCCCAATGTCATTTTTGGGGGTCCCCCCTTTTTACTAACCTGTAAAGGCTAAGCAGACAGCTGTGAGCTGATATTAATGTGCTGGGAAGATGAATGGATATTGGCCCCTTCCCAAACTATTAAGACCAGCCCCAAACTGTCTGCTTTCCCTTAGCTGGTTATTACAAATAAGGGGGACCCCACAGCATTTTTTTTTCATTTTTTTTATTTATTAGCTAAAAACAAGTACAGAAAACTGCAAACGCAAAGCATTGATTACATATATCACTGACCTCTATCTATCTGTTTATCTATCTATATCTGTATATAAGATTGTTTTATTAGTTTGAAAACTAGCTTGAAATGACATAGAGAATTACTGTATGTAAAAGATGATGTTAAAAACTCATTGCATACTGATTGCGTACACGTCATACGGATGGTAGATGAGAAAAAAGTCCACATTCACATGACATATGGATGATATATATATGCAGATGTGAGTGAACCCTTAGACTCCTCCTCTACGCTTCTCTCCGCCAGCCCTGCTTTTTGCACAGCAGTAATGTTACTGGACATGTAGTGGACAATCCTTTTAGGTGTCCTTAAGCTGTAAGGCCATCTCCATCCAACTGTGCACAGATTGTAATTTACTTTTGTTTTATTTCCTTGTTACATTTGTTTTGTTTGTTGTTTTTTTTAATAAAATATTTTGCATAAAAACAGCAGCTTTTGTCCTAAAACATTTCATTGTGACGTGCAATTGATGGATTATTATTTACTTTATGGAAGACTCACCTGTAGGAAAAAATAACACTTGAATTGGCTCAGGGTTTCACTTTTACGTAATGAATAAAGTTTAATATTATTGCCCAGACAAAGCAGAATGTAAGATACTATGCAACTTAATCTAAAAATTTAGTGAGGAACCTTATATCTATGGTAATAACGATAGGTTCCAACTAATATAATATCTATGGCTAACTTTATATCGGAAATCAAGGTGATTTGCCAGATCATTAGTACCATTGTCTTCTGACATGTGTGTGGGGGGAGGGGGATAATGTTCAGCTATCTTATCTTTTGCATTGGTAGTGGGAAAGACTGCTTCAGAAAACTTGATGTTGTCTGACATCTGAAAATTTACTCTATAATGCTGGTGACTGGTTGTCTCCCTTCTGTGTAACTTATCGTCCATTACCTTTTGTCAAATGGAATATGTCTCTAGCAGAAAATACACTGAAATGGGTTACAGGAACTATACGGGTGCAAGTGTATGGAGCTGGATCAGGAACGGAGCCTGCTCCTTACACTGCGGGCTGCATTATACAGTCGACAGCCACCTCTGACAGCAGCGACCTGCGCTAGCTCCAATCACTACTCCAATATCTGACAGCGTCATTTAAAGGGAATCTGTCACCCCCTGGGACTTTTCAGACCTCTAATATGAACATACAGGGGATAGAAATGTGAATCTATACCTACCTGTATGTCCCATATTAGAGGTCTTGTGGCTGTGAAATTGCTTTTTATTCCTTCTGGCTTACGATGTGTTTCCTTTCAGGGGACGGGAAGAAATCCCGCCTACTTGTTTAATTAAAATATTTCTCCCCTCCCCTGTATGTCACAGTTTGAATCACTTCCTGTATACCAATCGAAGAAATAAAAAAAAAACATAAATATATTTAATATTGGCTGGTAAATATTAAATTTAAGATAATATAAAATAAACCTGTGCTGTAAAGGCCATAAAGAAAAAAAATTCAAACGATTTGCTGTTTTTCAGTTATTTCTTACCCCCTCAAAAAAAATAGTAGATGAAATAGTTAGCAAAAACGCCCACAAAATTGGACCAATTATTATTATTTATTGTTATAGCGCCATTTATTCCATGGCGCTTTACATGTGAAAAGGGGTATACATAGCAAAAACAAGTACAATAATCTTGGACACAATGTGACAGCGACTGGTACAGGAGGAGCGAGGACCCTACCCGCGAGGGCTCACAATCTATTAGGGATGGGTGAGGATACATTAGGTGAGGGTAGAGCTAGTCATGCAGCGGTGGTTACTGCAGGTTGTAGGCTTGTCGGAAGAGGTGGGTCTTCAGGCTCCTTTTGAAGGTTTCCACGGTCTACGAGAGTCTGATGTGTTGGGGTAGAGAGTTCCAGAGTAGGGGGAAGCACGGGAGTAATCTTGTATGCGATTGTGGGAGGAGGAGATAAGAGGGGAGTAGAGAAGGAGATCTTGTGAGGATCGGAGGTTGCGTGCGGGTATGTAACGGGAGACTAGGTCAGAGATATATGGAGGAGACAGGTTGTGAATGGCTTTGTATGTCATGGTTAGGGTTTTGAACTGGAGTCTCTGAGCAATGGGGAGCCAGTGAAGAGATTGACAGAGAGGAGAGGCCGGGGAATAGCGGGGGGACAGGTGGATTAGTCGGGCAGCAGAGTTTAGGATAGATTGGAGGGGTGAAAGAGTGGTAGAAGGGAGGCCACAGAGCAGTAGGTTGCAGTAGTCAAGGCGGGAGATGATGAGGGCATGCACTAGTGTTTTTGAAGATTCATGGTTTAGGAATGTGCGGATCCGGGAGATATTTTTGAGTTGGAGTCGGCAGGAAGTGGAAAGGGCTTGGATATGTGGTTTGAAGGAGAGATCAGAGTCCAGAGTTACTGCAAGGCAGCGAGCTTGGGGGAATGGGGAGAGTGGACAGCCATTGACATTGATAGATAGGTCAGTTGGGGGGGTGAATGGGATGGCGGAAAGATGATGAATTCTGTTTTGTCCATGTTAAGTTTTAGAAATCTATCAGAGAAGAAGGATGAAATGGCGGACAGACATTGTGGGATTTTGGTTAGTAGAGAGGAGATATCGGGTCCAGAGAGGTAGATCTGTGTGTCATCAGCATAGAGGTGATAATGAAAGCCATGGGACTCTATGAGCTGCCCCAGGCCTAAGGTGTAGATGGAGAAGAGCAGAGGTCCTAGGACTAAACCTTGGGGGACACTGACAGATAGGGGGCGAGATGAGGAGGTGGTGCGTGAGTGGGAGACACTGAATGTCCTGTCTGTTAGGTATGAGGAGATCCAGGATAGGGCCAAGTCTGTGATGCCGAGAGATGAGAGAGTTTGTAGTAAGAGGGAATGGTCCAATGTGTCGAAGGCAGATGACAGGTCTAGGAGGAGGAGGACAGAGTAGTGTCGCTTGGCGGTTAGTAGGTCGTTGGTGACTTTAGTCAGGGCAGTTTAAGTAGAATGGTGCGGTCGGAAACCAGATTGTAGGCGGTCGAAGAGGGAGCAGGAGGAGAGGTGGGAGGACAATTCAGAATGGACGTGCTGTTCCAGTAGTTTTGAGGCATAGGGGAGAAGTGATATGGGGCGATAGCTAGTCAGAGAGGATTGGTCAAGGGAGGGCTTTTTGAGGATGGGTGTGATTGAGGCATGTTTGAAGCATGAGGGGAAGCCACCAGTTGTTAGTGACAGGTTGAAGAGGTGGGCTAGGGCTGGGATGAAGATAGTGGTAAGGTTTGGGATGAGGTGGGACGGGATTGGGTCAAGTTTACAGGTGGTGAGGTGTGATTTGAAGAGTAAAGAGGAAAGTTGATCTTCAGAAATGGTGGAGAAAGTGGTTTTGGAGGAAGAGGGTTGAGTAGGTGTGGGGAGGGGCTGTGGGGGCTTTAGGCAAAAGCTTTGTCTGATGGTATCAATCTTCTGCTTGAAGAATGAGGCAAAGTCTTCGGCTGAAATAAGAGGAGAGGGAGGAGGCACTGTGGGACGGAGGAGAGAATTGAAGGTGTTGAATAGTTGTTTGGGGTTGTGAGACAGGGAGGATATGAGGGATGCGAAGTATGTTTATTTTGCTGCAGTGAGTGTGGACTTGAAGGTAGTGAGGGATTGTTTGAATGCAATGAAGTGCTCATTGGAGTGGGACTTTTTCCATCTACGCTCGGCAACCCTGGAGGCCCGTCGCAGTTCTTTAGTTAGGCTGGTGTGCCAGGGTTGTCTGTTGATTGTGCGAGCTTTGGTATGTGTGAGGGGGGCGACTGAATCTAGAGCTGCAGCTGTTGTGGTGTTGTATAAAGTGGCAGCAACATCTGCATCTTGTAAGGAACTAATGTCTGTAAGAGGGAGAAGGGATTCAGAGAGTGAGTGTAGGTCAAGGTGTCTGTGATTTCTGCGAGGGTGTGCAAGTTTGTGGAGTGGGGATTGTTGACCTGGAGAGGAGAGGGAAGAGATTGTAAGTAGGTTGTGGTCAGAGAGAGGGAGAGGTGAGTTAGAGAGGTTAGATAGGGAACAGAGGCGGGTGAAGATGAGGTCCAGTGTGTGGCCGTCTTTGTGGGTGGGTGTGGAAGACCACTGGGTAAGACCGAAGGAGGAAGTGAGGGATAGAAGCTTAGAGGCAGCTGAGTGGGAAGTGTCAATGAGGATGTTAAAGTCACCCATGAGGATAGTGGGGATGTCAACGGAGAGGAAATTAAGTAGCCAAGTGGTGAAGTGGTCAAAGAAAGTGGTGGTTGATCCTGGGGGGCGGTAAATGACAGCCAGTTGGAGGGGGGGTAGATGCGCACGGAGTGCACTTCAAAAGAGGGGAGAGTAATTGAGGGCGGCAGTGGGATATGGGTGAAGGAGCGGTTATCTGACAGGAGGAAACCTATTCCTCCACCGTGCTTGCCGGTGGGGCGGGGGGTATGGGAGAGGTGGGATCCGCCGTACGAAAGTGCAGCAGGAGAGGCCGTGTCAGAGGGGGTGAGCCAGGTTTCAGTGATGCCGAGGAAGGAAAGTTTGTTAGTGATGAAGAGGTCGTGAATGTAGGAAAGTTTGTTGCAGACAGAGCGAGCGTTCCACAGAGCTCCTGACAGTGGGACTGGGGAAGCGGGGGATGGGCGGATGGGTATAAGGTTAGAAGGGTTGCGAGAGTTTGGGGTAGATCATGGATAGGAGGTGGAAGTGATTGTAGGGATGTGGTGAGGAGGGCCAGGATTTGGATAGATGTCGCCAGCAGTAAGGAGGAGCAGAGAAAGCGTTAGTAGGTGGGAGCAGGAGAGGGCATGAGGTGGCTGTCTGTGTTTGGAGACAAAGGATTGTATGTTGAGGAATAGCTCTGAGGAGGAGGTGAGGTGGGTAGGGAGAATGGAGGGAGAGATGAAGAGTTCCTTACTAGGTGTAGGGATTAGGGGTGGTTGTAAGAAGTGAAGGATTAAGGGGGTGAGAGTGAAAACAAAGACAAACATTGTTTACTGTGACTTACTATCCAGTTACCTTCAGTTCAATTCAGGATTAATTCTTATTTCTCATACTTCAGCTAATGGCCATACTTAAGGTAATGGCCACAGACTAAAGTCTGACACAGACTCCTGGCTCACAATATATTTGTAACAGAATGCATTCAGCTGTGATCCAGGGGGGAGTGGTCTGTGCTCATCTTGATCAGCTGATTAAGGCTGAGCCAGATGCTGGATACTCAACGACTAAGTAAACAAGGTCATAAATTAAAGTGAGGGGGAGCTGGTGAAGCTGGGACACATACCATTAGAAATTAGGAGTAGAATGGTATAGAGAAATGTGCATGGGAGTCAAGACGGGAAAGCTGGGTCACATACCTGTAAGAGAAATGGATAAACAGAATAAAAACTACAGCTCTTTCTAAAAATAAATGCTCACATTGTTTCATCGAAGGAGAAATAAAAAGTTATGTCTCAGAAAATGGTGACACAAACCAATTTTTTTTTTTTTGCAAAGTTCTGATTGTTTTATATATCAGTTTGGTTTTCCCATAATCATAGTAACATGGAACATCAAATTACCAGGTCAATGGCTGGTGATGAAGGGGGGTTAAACCAGGAAAAACAAATTTAAGCACATTTAAAGACTAGAGTTATGATTCATCATTTGCAGGGATGAAAGGGGGGGGTTAAGTGACTTGTGTGTTCCTAAGTACCCTACTGGAGTACAACTGCACAAAAAGTTTCAGAAATTTCAAAAAGTTGCAACTGATAAATTAGGCAAAAACATATGGATAAGGAAAACCACGTCCACATTGTCGAATAAAAAAAAACCAGACAAAACCAAGTAAAGTTATCGTAAAAATGGTGCAAATTAAAGAAGCACTCCTCCTCCCATCAAAGTTTTTATCCTCTTAATATATGTGTTATGATCTGCAACAAGTACTAAGGAAAGATAGGGTAAAGCTGTCCCTACAGTAAGACTAAGCTGAATCGCTACGATGTAGCGGGCTGCCTGTTCCTAGCGAACAGACCCGCCTTTGTCCTCGGCTAGTCTAGAGTAAACTGATTAAATTTGCTGATGACACAAAGCTAGGAGGGATAGCTAATACTAGAGAAGAGAGAGAGAGGATTCAAAAAGACCTAAATAAACTGGAGCAGTGGGCAGCAACCAACAGAATGGTTTTTAACAGGGAAAAATGCAAAGTACTACATCTGGGCAATAAAAATGAAAAAAGCATATACAGAATGGGAGGAATAGAGCTAAGCAACAGTACATGTGAAAAAGACTTAGGTATACTAATAGATCATAGACTGAACATGAGTCAACAATGTGATGCAGCAGCAAAAAAGGCAAATACAATTCTGGGATGTATTAACAGAAGCATACAGTCTAGATCACGTGAAGTCATTATTGGTCTTTACTCCTCTTTGGTCAGACCTCATCTGGAATACTGTGTACAGTTTTGGGCACCACATTTTAAAAAAGACATAGACAAACTGGAGCAAGTTCAGAGAAGAGCGACCAGAATGGTGACTGGTCTGCAAACCATGTCCTATGAGGAACGGTTGCAGGATTTGGGAATGTTTAGCTTGCAAAAAAGAAGACTGAGAGGAGACTTAATAGCTGTCTACAAATATGTCAAGGGCTGTCACATTGTAGAAGGATCATCTTTATTCTCATTTGCACAAGGAAAGACTAGAAGCAATGGGATGAAACTTAATGGGAGGAGACACAGATTAGATATTAGAAAAAACTTTTTGACAGTTAGGGTGATCAATGAGTGGAACAGGCTGCCACGAGAGGTGGTGAGTTCCCCTTCAATGGAAGTCTTCAAACAGAGGCTGGACAGACATCTGTGTGAGATGATTTAGTGAATCCTGCTTTGAGCAGGGGGTTGGACCAGATGACCCAGGAGGTCCCTTCCAACTCTACCATTCTATGATTCTATGATTCTAGTCTGAACGAAGACCTATAGCATAAGGGGAGGGGTCACTAAAAGAACTAAGGACTGGGACAAAAATGGGACCCCTCCTAAAGTTGTTGCAGAACACAAAAAGACAAACTGACAAAAAGGTGCTAGAGGTTCCAGAAGGACCAAACGAACTGACAGAGAAATGCACAGAAGCACCTGGCAAGAGAAACAGTCAAACACTGAAGTCCAGCACAGCAAAAAGGGCGGAGCTGGAATATAAAGGCAGATGGTCACGTGACAGCAAAACACAAGATGGAAAAAACAAACAGGAGGGTTCTAACAGTACCCCCTCTTTTATGAGGATCCTCCGTGTCCTCCAGGCCTATCCGGAAACCTCTTGTGGAAAGCTTTAACAAGCCTAGGAGCAGAGACATCATCCGTCCTTACCCAGGAGTTGTCTTCGGGACCGAAACCCTTCCAGGAGACAAGATACTGTAATCTCCCTCTATGCCATATAGAATTCAAGATACGAGAAATTTCATATTCGCCGTCTTCCACCACAGGAGGAACTGAGACAGTGGCATCCCTATCTGATACATCAGCCTTTTTCAACAAGAAAACATGAAACACAGGATTAATCTTCCAGGAAATAGGGACATCCAACCTAACAGCAGACGGGTTAACAACCTGAAGCAATTTAAATTGACCCACAAACTTAGGACCCAGTTTTTTAGAGGGAATCCTCAACCGCAGGTTCTTTGAGGACAACCAAACCATGTCACCCACAGTAAACAAAACCTCCTTACGTTTCCTGTCAAAATACTTCTTGGACTTCTTGTTAGCCTCTTGAAGGATGCGATGTACATTAGTCCAAACTCTCTCCAAATCACCGGAAAAATTCTCCTCCTCCGGCACCGCCAACCCCAATTTGGAGAACGAACCAAAAGACGGATGTCTCCCAGTACAACAAAAAAAAGGAGAACACCCAGCAGAGGAGGATGTATGATTGTTAAGAGCAAATTCTGCGAGAGGCCGAAACTCAGACCACACCTCTTGATTGTCCGCCACAAAACAACGCAAAAACTCTTCAACATCCTGGTTCTTTCTTTCAGTCTGTCCATTAGACTCAGGATGATACCCAGACGAAAATGACAAATGTACTCCCAACCTGTCACAAAAAGCACGCCAAAAGCGAGCCACAAACTGAGGTCCTCTATCAGAAACAATATCCGTGGGAATGCCATGGAGCTTGACAATCTCCTTAACAAACATCTTAGCGAGTGTCTTGGCGCAGGGCAACTTAATGAATTGAACCAAATGACACATCTTACTAAAACGGTCCACGACCACCCAGATGACAGCAAAACCCTCGGACACAGGAAGATCAGTAATAAAATCCATTGTGAGATGCGTCCAAGGCGCACTAGGAACCTCCAGAGGGCAAAGCAACCCAGCAGCAGGAGTATGTGAAGCCTTTGACCTAGCACACACAGTACATTGACGCACCTACTTGATGACTTCCTTCTGCCATCCAAGCCACCAAAAACTGCGACTGATAAGTCTCTTAGTCTCCGAAATTCCTGGATGACCTGCCAACCGAGACTCATGACACTCCACAAACAAATCTCTCCTAAGGGCTCTAGGCACGAACTACCTCCCAATGGGGAGTGTTAGATGGAGCATCATCTTGAGCTTTCAGAATCCCATTCTCCAAAATGGAGTCCAATGCGCCACCACAACTCCTTTCTGTAAAATGCTCTCCTCCTCCTCGGCACCGACTGTAGGAGAGAAGCTGCGAGATAAAGCATCGGCTTTAACATTCTTAGTACCAGGGATATAGGTAACAGAAAAAAGAAACCGAGAAAAAAAAAGTGCCCACCTAGCTTGACAGGCAATCAAACGCTTGGCAGCATCCAGATAGATCAAATTCTTATGATCTGTGAAAACCAGAATAGGAAATCTAGCGCCTTCCAAAAAATGACGCCAATGTTCAAACGTAAGTTTAATAGCCAGCAACTCCCGATTTCCAACATCATAATTCAGTTCGGTTTCCGAAAAAATTTTTGTAAAGAAGGCTCAAGGATGTACTCCATCCCTGTTCTCCTGAGACAAAACTGCTCCGAACCCCACCGATGAAGCATCGACCTCGACCAAAAAAGGCTTGGTCTCATCAGGCTGCATAAGGATAGGGGCAGAACTGAACCTCTCTTTGAGATACTCAAACGCTTCAATGGCCTCAGTAGTCCACTGGACCGTATTCGCACCTTTCCTGGTGAGATCGGTTAGAGGTTTAACAATTACAGAAAAATTCTTAATGAATTTCCTGTAATAATTGTCAAAACCCCAAATCTCTGTATAGATTTCAAACCAATAGGCCTAGGCCATTCCTGCACAGCCTGAACCTTCACCGGGTCCATCTCAAAGCCCTCGCTGGAGACAATGTAGCCAAAAAACTAATTTTCTGCACATCGAACTCACTTTTCTCCAGCTTAGCAAAGAGTGAATTATCACTCAATAACTGCAAAACTTCACGTACACTCTGCCAATGGGACTCTAGATGTGGTGAATAAATCAAAATGTCATCCAAATACACAACCACATTCTTACCAATCAAAGGTCTCAGGATGTCATTAATAAGGTTCTGAAAAATGCAGGTGCATTGGTAAGACCAAAAGGCATCACCAGATTCTCAAAATGACCTACCAGAGTGTTAAAAGCAGTTTTCCATTCATCACCCTCCTTCACTCGTAACAAATTGTATGCCCCCCGGAGATCAATTTTAGAGAACCACTTGGTCCCCACTAACTGGTTAAACAAGTCAGGAATTAACGGCAATGGGTAGGAATTGCATACGATAATCTTATTAATTTCACGAAAATCCAGACATGGACGTAAACCGCCGTCCTTTTTTTTAACAAAAAAAAATTCAACTGCCACAGGCGACTTAGAAGGTCTAATGTGACCAGCCGCCAGGCTAGTCTGTATGTACTCCTCCAAGGCCTTTCTTTCAGGGATAGTCAGATTAAACAAGCGACTCTTGGGAAGAGTAGCTCCCGGAACAAACTCAATGGCGCAATCATAATCCCTATGAGGAGGTAAAACTTGCGACTCCTCTGCAAAAAAAAACCAAAAAATCTTGAATAGGTACAGGTAGTTCCCCTTTTTCCACAGCCACAATGCAACCATTACAACATTTATCATAGCACTTCGGACTCCAAGACTTAATCACATTAGTAGACCAGTCCAGTAAAAGATTGTGCAGTTTTAACCAAGGCAATCCTAGAACAACCGGAGAGGGTAAATTATCTAATACAACCAAGTCCAAAAATTTTTGTGAACTCCATTGATAGTGAGGGGAAATGCAGCAACCTTGTGAGTAATACATTTCAAGGGAGTGTTATCAATTGCAATCACAGAAATAGGTGATGACAAAGGTTTGGATTTCAAGTTAAGTTTTTCCAAAAACCCTTTATCAATCACATTAAGTGTTGAACCACAAATACCTGAAATTCAATCAAATCTCCCTGCAAAGTAGTACTCCCAGAAAGAAATACTCCTGCAGAGCGTAAACAAGCAATACGGGCGTACCTGACTTTTTTTTTTCTTTACTTAAAGGAAGCTCACAATACTTAATCAAATGGTCAGCTTTACCACAATAAAGACACAATCCCTCAGCGAACCTCCGGTCTCTTTCCTGAGAGCAGAGTGACATTGCCCCAACCTCCATCGGTACTCCGCCGTCTGGGCAGATTTTCTGGGGACTAGGACCTGACATTACAGGAGTCTTTACCTCATTCAGCCTGAACCTCAGCCTCCTGTCCACACGAACAGCTAATTGCATGGCATCCTGCAGATTCTCAGGTGCAGGGAATGCAATTAGCAGATCCTTAACCCTTTCACTCAGACCAGCAAGAAATAAACATTTCAGAGCAGGATCATTCCATAAGACTTCTGAAGCCCATCTTCTGAAGTGTGTACAATAATTTTCAACATCACCTGACCCCTGATTCGAACGCCTGAGTTCTGCCTCAGAAGATGAGATTCTATCAGGATTGTCATATAATAGACCCATAGCAGAAAAAAATATTCTACAGGCCTTAAGCATGGATCATTAGGTTGGAGGGAAAAGGCCCACCCCTGTGGTTCATTGCGCAAAAGTGACATAATAAAACCAATGCACTGTGATTCATTCCCAGAGGACCTTGGTCTCAAACAAAAATATAACAAACAAGCATTTTTAAAGGAAAAAAATCTTGCTGTTTACCATAAAAACATCAGGCAGTCCTACCTTGGGTTCCAGAAAATGCGTTCCAGAACAGCTACTGACGGGTTGCTGTAGCTTGGCCACCTCCAGAGACAATCCCTGCAAGCGTCGAGCCAAATCCTGGACGGAAACCATACTGATCCCTGAATTTCTTTCCTTTTAGTTTTTTGGGCTGGACTTACTGTTATGATCTGCAACAAGTACTAAGGAAAGATAGGGGAAAGACTAAGCTGAATCCCTACGATGTACCGGGCTGCCTGTTCCTAGCGAACAGACCCGCCTTTGTCCTTGGCTAGTCTGAACGAAGACCTAGAGCATAAGGGGAGGGGTCCCTAAAAGAACTAAGGACTGGGACAAAAATGTGACACCTCCTAAACAGAGAAGTTGTTGCAGAACACAAAAAGACAAACTGACAAAAAGGTACTAGAGGTCCAATAAGGACCAAGCGAACTGACAGAGAAAGGCACCTGGCAAGAGAAACAGTCAAACACTGAAGTCCAGCACAGCCAAAAGGGCGGAGCTGGAATATGAATGCAGATGGTCACGTGACCGCAAAACACAAGATGGAAAAAAAACAAACAGGAGGGTTCTAACAATATGGCAATCATCATATTATACAGCACTGTGTACTTACAATTGCTCATTTTGTCTTTCTACCCAGTTAATTATTCTCTTTACTCTGCTCTATGTAGAAACATTTCTTGTCCCTGCAGAAATAATTCCTCTGTTCAACTCCTGACCCAGCTGCTCTCCCTCCCCCTGCCAGAGACTTTTGCAGTGACTCATAACTTGTGCAGAGAAAATTGACCTCCTGTTTCTACATAGAGCTTAGAAGGATTCAGCTAGTGAGTTTTTAATCATGTGATGTCATAGACCTAATGGAAAACAGAATAATTCACTGGGTAGAAAGGCAAAATGAGCAATTGTAAGTATGCAGTGCTATTTAATATGATGACTGCAATATAGTAAGAGGATAAAAACTTTGATGGGAGAAGGAGTGTGTAGCGTCAGCGTCTCTCCCTCCCCCGGAAGAGATGCTAATCCTCTTGCCGCCACGGCCCGGGTCCGGTGTGGGCCACTCCTCTCCCTGCTCTCCACGCTGGGCCTACCCGGGGTGCGCACATAGAGGGAAAAGGAGCCCAGACACTAGGGAAAGGGGGAGTGGAGACCTCCTAGTCTGGTCTAGTGTCACCCTGTCTCAACTACCGTCCCTATATTGGCTCCTCACCAATCGCCGCACGCATGCCTCGCCCTGACTTTCCCTGGCGTATGGCTAAGGCTAGGGAAGGAAGGAGATGAGCACTAGTCGATCTCAACTAAACTCTATAGACAACAAGGGTAGACAAACGGGAGTATTGCTTAGCTTTAGACGACTCCAAACAAATGCGCACATGGCCTCAAGCTCCAGAGATGACAAAGTACTGCCCTTGCTAAACCTCACAAGTAGTAATGAATATCGCCGACACCTCCCTCTCAGACACACCAGGTATTTATACACCCAGGCCAGGGAGCTAATTAGCCAGAGGGAGGTAGCCGCTGGGTCCTAGAGACAGCCAGCCTCTAGGAAGATTGTTTGTAATGCCAAGCGTAGAGATCTCCTGCAACCAACTGCAGGGCGAATGTCTGTCACCTCTGACACACGCGTGACACCTGGGTACTGTACTTAGGGCGCGTGCGCTCCCTGTTTCTTAAAGGGGTCGCGCGTGCCGGCCTAAAATGTCCCCGGCCCATTGCCGGAGGACATCCTCTACTTAAGGCACCTCCCCCAAGATGGAGGTGCCTGACCAATGTTGTCTATTAGTGTCTAACACTCCTGTCAGCTCTCAGATCCCAGTGCTGTCCGCCAGCCTATCAGCCGTGCCCGCCAGCTTGTCTATCAGCTGTGGCCGCCTGCCTGTTTACCAGCCGTGCCCACCAGCCCGCCTGCCAGCTTACCAACCCTGCCTGCTTACCAACCATGTCTGTCAGCCGTACCAGTCAGCGC
Source organism: Phyllobates terribilis (assembly GCF_046119375.1). Taxonomy (NCBI): domain Eukaryota; kingdom Metazoa; phylum Chordata; class Amphibia; order Anura; family Dendrobatidae; genus Phyllobates; species Phyllobates terribilis. The sequence goes on along the minus strand of NW_027362762.1, from coordinate 117,799,741 downwards.
CTGTCATCAGTCCCGTGGGAGTCGCCGGCTCTCACACGAGGTTGGTCCCGGAGTAGCACCTGGTCCACCTTCCTGGTCCTTCCTTGGTTCCCGGAGTCGACTAAGCCACCATATAGCCAAGGTCGGTCCGGGTGAGGTCCCTAGTTACGCCCCTCCGGTCCCTTCTTGCACCACGGCACAGTGGTTCCACCACCCGGCACCGTAACAGAGTGCTTTTTTAGATGCAAACATGGAAGTCACAAAAAGAACCATTTTTACTCCAGAAAAAAAGCACAGAGACAAAGATGAATTGAGGGCCAATGTGTTTTGAACCAGACAAATCGTTTAATATTGTAGATTTGCTCCAATATGGCATAAACTTGCGTAGCTGAATTAAAAGGTTTTTCCTCTATAGCTCTTAGATTCTTTAATATTCAAACATCATCTAGGTCCAACCTCAATTAAAAGGTGGAAAGCAGCCAAGCCTCTACATTCAGCCTCCATAATTTTTGGCTTAACCATCTATCAGACAATTGCCGTACGATGAGCTGAGCATCTAACATTACAATAAATATTTAAAATGCTGAATAAATGCTGTGAGTTTTGTGATGGACACACACCCAGTACGTTACCTGCCAGACTTATCCAGTAAATTCATCAGTGTCCTGTCAATACTTTATTATTCATCTTCCTCCAGGAAGCCATGATATGTGTCTCAGTAGATGAATATTATTCCATTAGAGCAAACATCTGGGAAACTTAAAAATCTCGCAATTTCAATCTTCGGTCTTCTCTTCTTCATGGAGGATTGTATATGAATACAATGGAGACTTGGGGAAGAGGAACAGTGTAGCAAAGTGAAATCTAGTTTAGAAAACATATTTTTATACATTCTATTAGTGAATTCAGAGTTAATAGATGGGGGAGTTCACTGTTCAGGATCCTCATCTTTTAGGCAGAGAAGAGAGTGACCCCATAGAGTATTCCATGTTCTGAAGGACCAGTCATTAGTCTGAATGGGTACTTTGTGATGCTTATTTTTCTCTGCAGTGGAATTGAAAACTTTTTGCAGATTCCCTACAGATTACAGCTAATTGTTGGGTATCCCTGTAAGGAACCTTTAAACAAGTAGGGATTGTCCAAAGTAGAGACTCCTTTAATAATAGATGGGGAGACTGAGCGATGTTTACACTTGCCCCAATTTCCTTAAAGCGACCCCCCACCCTGGGACTGAAAAGAACTATACAATTCACATATATGGTCACCCTCCCTAGTGCATTCCTTTCCTCCTGTTTCCAAGTTCGAGCCCACAGTGTCATGCCAACGCAGTGGTGACTCCAAACCAAGCTTCCACTGCATTTCCTTTGCTGTAGAATTGGAGAGGAAGAAGAGGCATGGTTTGGACTTACCACTGTACTACCCATGACACTGCGTGAGCGATCTTAGAAGCAGAAGGACTGGGACACCGATCTGAGCTTAGGAGGCAGCGAGAGGCAAACAGAGCGCACTAGATAGGGTGACTATACGTGTGCATTGTCACTGTTCAGTAACAAGGTGATGGGTCAGCTCTCAGTTGTGGTTATTTTGAGGCCAAAATGGTGGGAAGCTATATCCTGAGAGAATGCCTGTGTGCACGCAAGAGTTGCACACCCTAAGCCAAGTTACACATTTCGCCAATTTTTTTGGGTAAATTTCAAAAGGCTATAGTGTGAAGTGGTCCTGTGTTATAGAGAAGGATTACGGGTAAGAGTAACAGCGGATAGTACCTGGATATGGATAGACATATATGTACCGATAAGTCATACCATGTTACATAAGATATATCATATTGGTTTGTTGAGTGGTGTTTTTCCTTCATGTTTCTTATTTTCAAGGCACCAAAGGAGATTTGGTCAGCCCCGGCCGCTGCCCGGTAGTGACTTTTAACTCCATTGCTGGGTCTCATAAGTAACCATTGATGCAGCACTAGCCAACCAATTAAGGTTAAGTTGACATCTGCATTAGGTATTCTGCTTTTTCTGTTCTGTCGTAGGAGCAGAACCATGAAATTAATAGTGATGGATCTGTCGTACAATCGCAAACCAATGGCACCCAAAACAGCCCATTGACTTATTGCAGGGTCCATTGGGTTCTGTCGCGGTAACCATAATTTTGAAGGGAAGAATATGGCTGCATCTAGTACATTTGTTACAGTGAAATATGACAGAATTTACAATGTCGGCCCTGTTTGGAGCCTCCATCACAGATTGCTTTGTATTTGATGCAAAGAACAGCTCAGCATGCACCACAATCCTTACTGTCGAAAAAATTGACACCACAATGAAACCCGATAGCCCTTATTGTAAGCTAATGGGGTCCTTCAGAATCTGTTCATATCTGTCAGATCCATCATAGCTTGAATGTTGAACACTTGTGAAAAAAAAGACTACTTTTGTATGGAGCAGTGGTAGTGCGCCAAACAGGCGAAAAAAAGTTGGACTGCTGTACCCTTGGGTTCACCTGTCCCTCTCCTGTGCTGGTGGGCCTCATTAGTGATGTTCTCTCTCTCTGGATGCAGCTCCTCACAGCCCAGGACTCCCTTTCATTCAAGCCTGCTCAACTCCGAGCCAGCTCATAGCCCCCTTCCTCACTTGTGTGTCCTTCTGACAAACTTGACCAACTTGTTGCCTCCCATGCATGTTCCTGCTGTCTGCATTCTCTGCTGGCTCGTGACTCTTCCTGACACCGGACATATATTCTAGGCTCTCTGGTCCGGATTGGTTGCTGTTGAGTCCCTCATCTTACCCAGCCCTGTCACAGTGTGCAGGTAGGGGCAAGTGTATCTCCTCCTGGCAATCTGCAGTCACAATTAGTGTGGTAAGTGGGGCCTGTGTAATGTAAATGTTGGGAATGCTTCATTTAAGAAAATAGTGCAGATGATTTGTGTTCTCAGGCATTGGACTCAGGGTGGCTTTTGTAACCAAAGGCTGACAATAAAAAAAAAAGTCAGCTTCTTCCATTTTTCAACATTGCCCGGTGTAACATACCTGGCGGCGTCCTTGCATGGTGGTCCATCTCCCACTGTGCAAGAGGGCGCACTTGATCTCCTGTCCAGAATGTCTCTCTGGCTTCCCTCCATGCTGTCTGTTTGTGTCTGTTTCTGCTGCTTAAGGGCGGCGCCCGATCACTTCCTGCCTTTTGTACCTGCTGTGGGTCACACCCCTTGTGCGTCCTCAGCCTATTGCTGTCTGTCACTTGGTATATAGCTCAGCAGCTCCCTTCTATCCCTGCCTGAGCATAGTGTTTCCTTCAGTGTGTGCTTGCACTCTGAAGGTGCCAGGTCCCGTCTCTTGTCTCCTGCTTTTTGTATCAGTTCCCGTGTCTGAACTGAGTCCTGTATGTCTCCTGCTTTGCGGTATCAGCTCCCGTGTCTGAACTGTGTCCTGTATGTCTCCTGCTTTGCGGTATCAGCTCCCGTGTCTGAACTGAGTCCTGTATGTCTCCTGCTTTGCGGTATCAGCTCCCGTGTCTGAACTGAGTCCTGTATGTCTCCTGCTTTGCGGTATCAGCTCCCGTGTCTGAACTGAGTCCTGTATGTCTCCTGCTTTGCGGTATCAGCTCCCGTGTCTGAACTGACTCCTTTCTGTGTTCTCTTGTCTGTCCTGTCTGAACACGCTCCTAGCCTGTTCCTCTCGCCTTCTAGTGGCCGATTTCCTAGACCCGCTCCTGTGTCTGGTCTGTCCTGTCTGAACACGCTCCTTGCCTGTTCGTTCTGCCTTCTAGTGGCCGATTTCCTAGACCCGCTCCTGCGTCTGGTCTGTCCTGTCTGAACACGCTCCTTGCCTGTTCGTTCCGCCTCTCTGGGGGCCGTATTCCCAGACCCGCTCCTGTATCCCTCTGCAGTGTCGGTCTCCTCCGTACACTCAGTTCCAGTCTGAACTCTCTCCTGTCCTTTACCTGTTTTGCCTCTATGTCCGTTCCCTTCCTTTTTCTGCAGAGTCTGAACTCGTACCTAACTCCTGCTTGTTGTCTCTGCAAGTACTGTGTGAGTATCTGGCTCTGTCTTTCCCTTCCTGTCTGTTCCGTGTGAACAGAGCCCTGTCCTCCCTGCTCAGCCTTGTCTGCACTCTAGCTGTGCTTGCCTGTAACCCTCTGCCTGTATTGTTCCTGAGTCCCGGTGTGTACTGGGTCCTATCCTGCCTGTGTTCCTACCTGCTAGTGCCTCCCTGTCTGCACTCTAGCTGTGCTTGCCTTTACCCCCCTGCCTGCATACCTGCCTGCATACCAGTTGTGCCAGCCTACCAGCCTGTTCCTGTATTCCCCTGTGTGGGTCAACAGCCGTGTCCGGGGTCTGTCCTGGAGTAGCACCTGGTCCCTCTGCTCGGTTCCTCCTTGGTGCACTGGCGTCGTATGCCGTCGTGCGACCCTGGTCGGATCGGGTGAATACTTAGTCACGCCCCTCCAGGCATTCACTCTCCGGCACGGTCCAGTGGAATCACTACCAATCACACGCACACGCCGCTTAGCCCGGGCGTGTGCATAACAGCATGCTCAGGCCATGGTTCCCGTTGAGCCCCACGGCCTTCGCTCTTTGAGAAGTTTTTCCAGCGAATACATGCATTAAAATAAATAAATAAATTTTTTTCCCCCTTTAGCTGAGTTCCAGGCGAATTACGCACCCGTCCAGATGGATCTATCAGCTCTCGTTCCTGCGGATCCGCCACGTTACTATGGGGATCCAAGACAGTGTCGTGCATTTGTGGAGCAATGCATGCTACACTTTAAGGCCTACCCTCTCTATTTTCCTTCCGATTGGGCTAAAGTGGCCTTTATGATTGACTACCTAGCGGGTGATGCCTTGAAATGGGTCACCCCCCTATGGGAAGCATGGGATCCTGTCATCCTTGACCTGCAGGCCTTCCTGGTGGCCTTTCGTATGGTCTTCGAGGACCCTAACTCTGAAGCCCCTGCTGAAGCTTCACTTCCCAATATCCCGGAGCAGCCCCGACGGGTAATGTGTGTGGGTAGCGCAATAGTCCTCCAGCCCAATGAGACTACTGCCCACCCAGAATCCTCACAGGGTGACTACGCTTTCCGGAATACTTCTCTCAACCTCAAGAGGCAGTCCAGACGTGCTAGACTTAGAGGCAAGCCGTCACGCCAGGGTCTGTCCTCCCTGAGACCTCCTGACCCCAACCTTGAAGTCCCTACTGAAGCTTCATCTCCCTGTATCCCGGAGAAACCCCAATGGGTAATGTGCGTGGGTAGTGCACCAGTTCTCCTGGCCGAAGAGACTTCTGCCCATCCAGACTCCACACAGGAGAACTTCCTGCACCCGGCATCAGATGCTTCTTTCTCTTTAACCGGTGTGCATGTCCAAGGATGCTCCAAAGCTGTGGTTACCTCAGAGTCTGTGCACCTCTACTACCTGGCGGAGGATCCCCTGTTGCCTCCTGAACCCTCCGGGATACCACTCGATGACAAATGGAGAGAGACTTCTCTACACCCGGTACTCAATACTTTGTCCGCTTCGTCCTGTGAGCCTGACAATGGGTACCCCAAAGTGGTAGTTACCTCCGAGTCTCTACACCCCTCCGACCAGGCGGAGGATCTCCAGTTGTCTCCTGAACCCTTCGGGGTGCTACCTGGTAGCGAAAGGACAGAGACTCTCTTATACTCTGTACCTGATACCTCGCTCGCTTCGTCCAGTGAGTCCAACCTAGTGTACTCCGAAGCAGAGGTTACTCCTGAGTCTCTACACCCCTCCGACCAGGCGGAGGACCTCCAGTTGTGTTCAGAATCCTTCGGGGTGCCACCTGGTGGTGAATGGACAGAGACTTTCCTATATCCTGGATCTGATACCTCGCTTGCTTCGTCCAGTGAGTCCGACCTAGTGTACTCTGAAGCAGAGGTTACCCGTGAGTCTCTACACCCCTCTGACCAGGCGGAGGACCGCCAGCTGTCTCCAGAACCCTTCGGGGTGCCACCTGGTGGTGAATGGACAGAGACTTTCCTATACTCGGTACCCGATACCTCGCCTGCTTCCTCCAGTGAGTCCGACCTAGTGTACTCTGAAGCAGTTGTTTTCTCTGAGCCTCTGCACTCTTCTGACCCGGCGGAGGACCTCCAGTTGTTTCCTGAATCCTCCGGGATACCACCAGATAACAAAGAGACAGTGACTTTTCCTCATTATGTACCTGATAACCCGTCTATTTCTTCCTGTGAGCTTGACAAGATGTACCTCGAAGCAGAGATTACCCTTAAGTCTCTGTCCCCCTCCAACCCAGTGAACGACTGGTCCTCGAATTCCCTGCGGAAGATTCTGGCAGGCCTGAAGAAGAGGGGGCGTAAGGGGGGAGGTACTGTAACATACCTGGCGGCGTCCTTGCATGGTGGTCCATCTCCCACTGTGCAAGAGGGCGCACTTGATCTCCTGTCCAGAATGTCTCTCTGGCTTCCCTCCATGCTGTCTGTTTGTGTCTGTTTCTGCTGCTTAAGGGCGGCGCCCGATCACTTCCTGCCTTTTGTACCTGCTGTGGGTCACACCCCTTGTGCGTCCTCAGCCTATTGCTGTCTGTCACTTGGTATATAGCTCAGCAGCTCCCTTCTATCCCTGCCTGAGCATAGTGTTTCCTTCAGTGTGTGCTTGCACTCTGAAGGTGCCAGGTCCCGTCTCTTGTCTCCTGCTTTTTGTATCAGTTCCCGTGTCTGAACTGAGTCCTGTATGTCTCCTGCTTTGCGGTATCAGCTCCCGTGTCTGAACTGAGTCCTGTATGTCTCCTGCTTTGCGGTATCAGCTCCCGTGTCTGAACTGAGTCCTGTATGTCTCCTGCTTTGCGGTATCAGCTCCCGTGTCTGAACTGAGTCCTGTATGTCTCCTGCTTTGCGGTATCAGCTCCCGTGTCTGAACTGACTCCTTTCTGTGTTCTCTTGTCTGTCCTGTCTGAACACGCTCCTAGCCTGTTCCTCTCGCCTTCTAGTGGCCGATTTCCTAGACCCGCTCCTGTGTCTGGTCTGTCCTGTCTGAACACGCTCCTTGCCTGTTCGTTCTGCCTTCTAGTGGCCGATTTCCTAGACCCGCTCCTGCGTCTGGTCTGTCCTGTCTGAACACGCTCCTTGCCTGTTCGTTCCGCCTCTCTGGGGGCCGTATTCCCAGACCCGCTCCTGTATCCCTCTGCAGTGTCGGTCTCCTCCGTACACTCAGTTCCAGTCTGAACTCTCTCCTGTCCTTTACCTGTTTTGCCTCTATGTCCGTTCCCTTCCTTTTTCTGCAGAGTCTGAACTCGTACCTAACTCCTGCTTGTTGTCTCTGCAAGTACTGTGTGAGTATCTGGCTCTGTCTTTCCCTTCCTGTCTGTTCCGTGTGAACAGAGCCCTGTCCTCCCTGCTCAGCCTTGTCTGCACTCTAGCTGTGCTTGCCTGTAACCCTCTGCCTGTATTGTTCCTGAGTCCCGGTGTGTACTGGGTCCTATCCTGCCTGTGTTCCTACCTGCTAGTGCCTCCCTGTCTGCACTCTAGCTGTGCTTGCCTTTACCCCCCTGCCTGCATACCTGCCTGCATACCAGTTGTGCCAGCCTACCAGCCTGTTCCTGTATTCCCCTGTGTGGGTCAACAGCCGTGTCCGGGGTCTGTCCTGGAGTAGCACCTGGTCCCTCTGCTCGGTTCCTCCTTGGTGCACTGGCGTCGTATGCCGTCGTGCGACCCTGGTCGGATCGGGTGAATACTTAGTCACGCCCCTCCAGGCATTCACTCTCCGGCACGGTCCAGTGGAATCACTACCAATCACACGCACACGCCGCTTAGCCCGGGCGTGTGCCTAACACCCGGGAGTCACAGTCTATGAATATAAGTCCTAACAATTTTCTGTAATATTTAGTGTAAAACTTCAATGTACAATAATCTCTTACCACATGATCCCAAACAAGAATTCTGCTTCTGATTTCAACTAGACTGAACTAGATGTTTAGTAGATAAAATGTATTACAGCTGGAGATGATCAAAAAGATTCACTGAGGAAAAAAGAATTGTACAATACTTACGTCCAGTATACAGTAACAGACAATAGCAATAAGAATACAAAATGAAATGAGTGTACCCAAAGCTATAAGTAGAGACGAAGAGCACTAGAACTCTACTGCTATCTACTGGAAGTAGCAATCCTAAAAGTCAATATCAACCCCTTTAACAAGCCTTACCACATGACTTTGAAATTATTGTTTAGCTTTTATTCTATTTGCAGACACATGTATCGGAGTGTTTGCCCCTCCCCAGTGCAAAGTAAGCGATCTGATTTGGCTTATGAGAAGCCTCTGACTGGGATCTAAGGGGTAATATCTCTCCTTGTGAAGAGTGACATGCTACTTACAGAAGAAGGCAGTAGAGTTCTAGTCCTCTTCCCAGAGGAGCATTGCATGGCCTATAAGTCTCCTTACACTGGCATTGCACTAGAAGCAGACGTGACTACAGTGGCTTTTCTATCTTTAGCTCTTTCAATATCCTTTATCTAACAGGACCTAATAAAAGCGAAAGGCACAAATATAATTATCTATTATTAGAGATAACCAAAAATATTCGCGGTATCCTGATCCAGTAGTCAGGTTAGTAGTCCGTGGCCGCCGGACCAGAGCTCTGCTAATGTCCTCCTACCCAATGAAATCCCTGGCACCCCTTCTGATTAGTAGGCCTGGTTGGGGTGTGATGCAAGCATGACATTTTGCTGGGCCTACTAATAACAAAAGGCTATGGGAAGTCCAATAGGAGGAGGTTCACAGAACTTTGGTCTGGCAGCCATGGACTACTAAAATGACCACTGGACCATCTTTTTCATCATCTCTTATTATAGCTAATTATATTTGTGTCTTTCTCTTTTATAGGATCCTGCTTCAGATAGAAAAGCCATTAAAGTCGCTTCTATTGCCCTCATTCTTCTTTGTATTCTTAATGCTACTGTCTCTGATATACCAGTAAGCATTGCACAATTTTATTTTCTCTGTTATTTACAAGCCATCGTAGATTGGAAAACATTATTATTTTTTTGTCTATGGCCTCTTCTTTCTATTTGTGTTTTCAGTAGTCCTTATTTCTAGGAGTGTAGAAAATTCACAATGTCCAGGTATCCCCAGAACTTACAAGCAAATTCTGGGACTAATATATTATACACAAGAATAGTAATTGCTGTATAAGTGCAAACAAAAAAGTAGAGCAATGACTCATAGCATCCATTCAACTCTATCCAATCAGCCCATAGAAGTATAAGCGCTGTGATCTGTGGTTACTATGAGTTCCTGCTCCACTTTCGCCTGAAATGAGAAAACGGGGGTATGGAGCTCCCCATGCTGTAGAAATTGACTGCTGAGGTTGGAAACTCCAGTGGTGGGTGACGATCCCGCTGGTGAAATACAGCTGACATAAGTAGAAAAGAGGATTATATCCAGCACGTCCATCCAACAATAAAATTCAACAATTTTTCTAAGGTAGCCATTAAAAACGATATGGTTAAAAACAGAGCCTGACGTGTTTTTGGCGCACACAGGTGTCCTTAGTCAAAGGATATATCCTCTTTTTTTTCCTTTCACCTCAAATGTTTGTATAATTATGACTTATGACACTAGTAATATGTTCTCCAGGAAATTAATATGTATCAGAATGCTGCTTTAAGTACTTTTATCTCTTCATCCAAGAATTACTTAAAGCAGTCAGAAGAATGCAACATAAACGGTAAATACAATGCAAAAAATAATATGTAGAAATCTAAGAATCTATATTTGTCTTATCTTAATTTAATCACTTATAGAAAAAGCATCATATCGGAATGAGGACCCTATGTGTATCGCCACAGGAGGCAGCTTTTTCTTCAGGACCCATATTCTGTTGCGATTCGCATGGGGTCCTCGTTCCCACATGATGCTTTTTTATTAGCCAATTCACATGAGGTCTATGCACATGGCACTTTATTGCCCAGTGTCACTACTTCTTTTATATTCCTTTGATACTGCATTATTTATATATTATTTTCTATGCTTGTTGATTGCACCTTTTTCCATGATGGAATACTATTTGACATCACTGTAGGGCATATGTGCCAAACTCCGGCCCGTGGGCCAAATCTGGCCCACAGGGTGATTATATTTGGCCCGCGACACCAGAACCGCCACCCCTATGTTGTGCCATTATTCTGTATGTAGGACTATGTGAGGCTTATTATATTGTATGGAGGACTATGTGGGGCCCATTATTCTTTATGGAGGACTATGTGGGGCCATTATACTGTATGGAGGGCTTTGTGGGGCCTATTATTCTTTATGGAGGACTATGTGGGGCCTATTATTCTATATGGAGGACTATATGGGGCCCATTACTCTGTATGGAGGATTATGTGGGGCCCATCATACTGTATGGAGGACTATGTGAGGCCTATTATACTGTATGGAGGACTATGTGGGGCCTATTATTCTATATGGAGGACTATGTGGGGCCCATTACTCTGTATGGAGGATGATTATGTGGGGCCCATTATTTTGTATGGAGTACTATGTGGGGCCCATTATTCTGTATGGAATACTATGTGGGGCCTAATATTCTGTATGGAGGACTATGTGGAGCTCATTATACTATATGGAGGACTATGTTGGGCCCATTACTCTGTATGGAGGACTATGTGAGGCCATTATTCTGTATGGAGTACTATGTGGGGCCCATTATTCTGTATGGAGGACTATGTGGGGCCCATTATACTGTATGGAGGACTATGTGGGGCCCATTATACTGTATGGAGGACAATGTGGGGCCCATTATACTGTATGGAGGACTATATGGGGCCATTATTCTGTATGGAGGACTATTTTGGGCCCATTACTCTGCATGGAGGACTATGTGGGGCCATTATTCTGTATGAAGTACCATGTAGGGCCCATTATTCAGTATGGAGGACTATGTGGGGCCCATTATACTGTATGGAATACTATGTGGGGCCCATTAATCTGTATGGAGGACTATATGGGGACATTATTCTGTATGGAGGACTATTTTGGGCCCATTACTCTGTATGGAGGACTATGTGGGGCCATTATTCTGTATGGAGTACCATGTAGGGCCCATTATTCTGTATTGAGGACTATGTGGAGCCATTATACTGTATGGAGGAGTATGTGGGGCCCATTATTCTGTATACTGATTGGCTCACGACTTTATCCAAGTTTTTCATTTTGGCCCTCTGTGTGTTTAAGTTTGACATCCCTGCTCTAGAGGTAGTATCTAGTTACACCTATTTCAAATATTCATTATATTTATATGGCTCCATCGATTATCATGCCGGTCATATTGGTTGTATCCCATTGCCAGATTTTGGCAGGTTGGCATTGTTAAAATGTAGGAAGTGTAATTCATCTTTTGACTTGTCTTTCCTCATTTTTGAATTACGTATGTTTTACACTTATTTTTATTAACACTCCATTTAAGTAGACCTGTCACTTGATTAATTTCAATCCACTGACAGCAGGGATCAGAGCCTGGCTGCACAATTGGATCCAAGTATGCTTTAGACTTAATTCACACACCAGTATTATTGATCAGTATTTCATCACTATTTGTATGCCCAAACCAGAAGCGTCTCCAAAACACAGAACAGGTGTCAATCTTTCAATTATAATTTTTCTCTGTCAGTTCCACTTCTGGATTTGGCTTACAAACAATGATGCAAAATACAGACCAAATACTGATGCATGAATGAGGCTGCTTTGAAACCTTACGGAATTTCAGAGGAAATTAACCATAGTTTGAAGAGACGGCTAGGGACTATAGGGAGAGAGTGCTCCAGTTGATTGATAAGTAGAGGAAATTAACCATAGTTTGAAGAGACGGCTAGGGACTATAGGGAGAGAGTGTTCCAGTTGATTGATAAGTTTCTCCCATGTGTGTACATAAGGACAGACCTGTCACTCAACTGGAGCGTTGCAGGGAGAAGCCAGCCAGTGACTATAGGGAGATATTCTGGACTAGACCAACACCGCCCATCCGGCGCCTTAAACCATATTTTCATGGAGATGTCATAGCATTGTAAAACATACTTGACTGCAACTATGCGTCCAGGCTCTGATTCGTGTTGCCATGGTTGGAGCAACATGAATCAAGTGACAGGTTCTCCCTAATATATATTGGTGGTGCCAACTCTATTTGGATTTTCTTATACATATATTTGTATGTCAAAAGTCGTGTCCGAGCCTTTGATGAGGGTTCGCATGCCAAGCTTGCATATTTCCCCACACATAGAATCATAGAATCATAGAATGGTAGAGTTGGAAGGGACCTCCTGGGTCATCTGGTCCAACCCCCTGCTCAAAGCAGGATTCACTAGATCATCTCAGACAGATGTCTGTCCAGCCTCTGTTTGAAGACGTCCATTGAAGGGGAACTCACCACCTCTCGTGGCAGCCTGTTCCACTCATTAATCACCCTAACTGTCAAAAAGTTTTTTCTAATATCTAATCTGTGTCTCCTCCCATTTAGTTTCATCCCATTGCTTCTAGTCTTTCCTTGTGCAAATGAGAATAAAGATGATCCTTCTACAATGTGACAGCCCTTGACATATTTGTAGACAGCTATTAAGTCTCCTCTCAGTCTTCTTTTTTGCAAGCTAAACATTCCCAAATCCTGCAACCGTTCCTCATAGGACATGGTTTGCAGACCAGTCACCATTCTGGTCGCTCTTCTCTGAACTTGCTCCAGTTTGTCTATGTCTTTTTTAAAATGTGGTGCCCAAAACTGTACACAGTATTCCAGATGAGGTCTGACCAAAGAGGAGTAAAGACCGATAATGACTTCACGTGATCTAGACTGTATGCTTCTGTTAGTACATCCCAGAATTGTATTTGCCTTTTTTGCTGCTGCATCACACTGTTGACTCATGTTCAGTCTATGATCTATTAGTATACCTAAGTCTTTTTCACATGTACTGTTGCTTAGCTCTATTCCTCCCATTCTGTATATGCTTTTTTCATTTTTATTGCCCAGATGTAGTACTTTGCATTTTTCCCTGTTAAAAACCATTCTGTTGGTTGCTGCCCACTGCTCCAGTTTATTTAGGTCTTTTTGAATCCTCTCTCTCTCTTCTCTAGTATTAGCTATCCCTCCTAGCTTTGTGTCATCAGCAAATTTAATCAGTTTACCCTCAATTCCTTCATCTAAATCATTGATAAAGATGTTGAACAATACAGGTCCCAGGACGGAGCCCTGTGGTACCCCACTTGAGACATTCATCCAGCTGGATGTGAAGCCATTTACAACCACCCTTTGAGTCCGATCACTAAGCCAGTTATGAATCCACCTAACAGTTGCCTGGTCCATTGCATACTTGGTCATTTTTTCAATAAGGATGGTGTGAGATACTTTGTCAAATGCTTTGCTGAAGTCAAGATATACTATATCTACAGCATTTCCCTGATCCACCCAGTCAGTGATTCTGTCATAGAAGGAAATTAAGTTAGTCTGACATGACTTGTTAGTTACAAACCCATGCTGACTCTGGTTAATCACTTCATTCTTATCCATGTACTTACATACATGTTGTTTAATAATTTGTTCAAAGATCTTTCCTGGTATAGAAGTCAGACTCACCGGCCTATAGTTCCCTGGGTCCACCTTCTTCCCCTTTTTGAAGATAGGAACAACATTTGCTCTTCTCCAGTCTTCTGGGACTTCTCCTGTTCTCCAAGAATTTTCAAAGATTATGGAGAGTGGTTCTAAAATTTCTTCTACGATCTCCTTCAGTACTCTGGGGTGTAATTCATCTGGACCTGGAGACTTGAACTCATTTATGTTAGCTAAATATTCCCTCACAATCTTTCTGTTTACAGATAACTTGGATTCCTCTATTCCTTTAAAAGGACAGTGAAGATCAGTTGATGTTACATTTTCTTTCTGAGAGAAAACAGATGCAAAATAGGAATTAAAAAGTTCGGCCTTCTCAACATCCTCTCTTACCATTTCTCCATTTTCATCCTGTAAAAATCCTATAGCATCTTTGACTTTTCTTTTACTTTTGACATACCCCCAAAATCCTTTTTTATTGCTTTTGACATCTCTTGCAAGCCTTAATTCATTGTCAGCTTTAGCTAACCTGATACGTGCCCTGCAGGATCTGCAGACTGCATTATAATCTTCTTTAGATATGCCTCCCTCTTTCCATTTAATAAACATTTCTTTCTTTTTATCATGTGTTTAAGTTCTGTGTTCATCCATCCTGGTTTCCTTAAATGCTTCCCATTCTTCCTACTTTTCGGGATTGTTAACGATTGTGCTTTGAGAATCTCATTTTTAAAAATTTCCCATCCTTCCTGGACATTTTTGTCCTTAAGGACATCCAGCCATTGGATCCCTCCTATTCTCTTTCTGAGTCTCTTAAAATCTGCCTTTCTAAAATCTAACCTTGAAGTTTGAGTCTTCACATGTCTTCCTCCTCTAGTTATCCAAAATTCTATAATAGCATGATCGCTGCCTCCTAGGGTTCCAGCCACTTTTACCTCCTCAACCATTTCCTCCCTGTTTATAAGGATTAGATCCAAAGTAGCAGATCCCCTTGTTTTCTCCCCTACCTTTTGGAAGATAAAGTTGTCAGCAAGAGAAGATAAGAATTTGCTTGACCTGTTAGTTTTACTTGAGAGAGATTCCCAACAAATGTCTGGATAGTTGAAATCTCCCATGACCACTACGTCATATTTTTTGGAGAACTTGGTCATTTGATACATAAAGAGTTCATCCATATCTTCAGCTTGCCCAGGTGGCCTGTAGTAAATGCCTACAATGGTGTCCTTTCCGTTGTTCTCTCCTTGTATTCTTACCCAAACAGTTTCCACAGAACTCCCAGTCTCTGAAGCTTCAATCTCTGTGCAGATATACGCTTTTCTAACATACAATGCAACACCTCCTCCTCGTTTATCAAGTCTGTTTCTTGCAAATAAGTTGTAGCCTTTTAGCCTTTTATTCCAATCATGTGTATCGTCCCACCAAGTTTCAGTGATTCCAATGACATCATATTCCTTTTCCTGCATTAGTAGTTCCAATTCTCCTTGTTTGTTGCCCATGCTTTGTGCATTTGTATAAAAACATTTTAGTTTGTGATTGGTTTCTCTTCCTCCCATATTTTTATTATTTAAATTGTTTTGTTTTTGTTCTTCCTTTCCACTTCCAGTAGCAGAGATCTCAATAGTATTTGTCAGCTGTATGGCTTTTTCTGGCCTTTTGCTTCCCTTCCCACATTGTTCTAGTTTAAAGCTCTTCTGATGAGTGTAGCAAGGCGACTTCCAAATACATGTTTTCCAGTCTTCGTAAGGTGCACCCCATCTCTAGCAAGTAGTCCATCGTATAGGTAATTCATTCCGTGATCCAGAAATCCAAATCCTTGTTGACAGCACCATCGACGTAGCCAGTTGTTCACCTGTAGAATCTTATTCCACCTCATTGTTCCATGGCCATCCACTGGGAGGATGGATGAGAAGACCACCTGCGCTCCCAATTCTTTCACTTTCTTGCCTAAGTCTTCAAAGTCACTGCAGATGGTTTCCAGGTCCTTTCTTGCGGTGTCATTTGTCCCCACATGTATTAGCAGGAATGGGTAGTGATCTGTAGGTCTGAAGAGTCTTGATATCCTGTCAGACACATCTTTAATTTTTGCTCCTGGAAGACAGCACATTTCTCTTGAGGTTATGTCTGGTCTGCAGATAGCGGCCTCTGTTCCTCTTAACACGGAATCCCCCATGACCACCACTCTCCGTTTTTTCTTCACAACATTCTTCTTTCTCCATCCAGGAGGATTCTGAGGGCTTACAAGGTTATTCATTGCTGGCAAAGTCTTATTTTGCTGTATTTCTTCATGGTTCTCCTGCGTGAGAGCCTGGTACTGGTTCCTGAGCAGTATGGGTGCTGACTGCCTCTCTATCCTCCTGCTTCTCTGAGTCACATGCTTCCATTCCTCTGTTTCGTCAGGTGCAGTTCGAATTTCTTCTCTTTCTGAATCATGAAGAGATAATTCTGCTCTGTCTAAGAACTCTTCACCTTCCTTAATGATTTTCAAGGTAGTTAACCTCTCTTCTAGATTTCGCAACTTTTCCTCCAACAGGGACACAAGCTTGCATTTCTGGCATGTGAAGTTTGGCTTTTCCACTGGCAAGTCTGTGAACATGTAGCAGGATATGCAGCTCACCAAATGGCTCCTGGACTCTTCCATGTTCTTATTGTTAATGTTCTGAAAACAGTGAAAAAAGCTTAAAAAAAAAGCTTCAAAATGTTTGTGAAGGGGTTAAAACTGATGGCTTAGCTGTAATGGACTTACTCCGGGCACCCCTATTGGTTGGCTATTTGGGGGAGGCACAGGGGGCAATTGCTGCAGCGCCTAAATGTATTCGTCTGCTTATAGGCTGGTTTGTACTTGTCTGTGCTGTACTTTTTGTTGCTGGATCCATTGTATTGCAGCATTAATCCATTCACTTGAAGGGAACATGTTTGTCTTTGAGCAACCTCTATATGTAAGGAAAACACATCTCAATGATTACGATAAATTCCTAAATAATGCAGATCATCCTAAATGAAGACAAACATGTTAAATAATGAATAAGGCAGAGGCTACCGTGCCGTGTATTAAGTATTCATGTTGTCTTTCTGGTCTGGTAGGTAATCATGCAGGCTCCATGGTCCGGTATGATGTTCCTCGTGTTAGCGAATGTTCAGACGACCCATGCCTGCCTGCAGGACTATGGCATTAGACACAGCAGTCATAACACACAGATACTTTGACACAATATTTTTGTTCTAAACTCTAAGCAGCCATTTCCTAACATTCAGATGTCAAACTTGGGCAGAATATTGTCGGCTCTCATTAAATCTGATGCTTTGGGTCTTATTGTTGCTGCTATTTTCTGGACAATAGACACGGATTCTGTTTGGATGAAATGAGACTTGACAGTTTCAGATTCCACAGGATTATATTCATGACAGAACATCAGAGAGAATTGTGTCCTCTTACCTTTATTACATATCAACAAGGCAATATTTTTCAGTGTGCTGGAGAAAGGTTTGGAGTGCTGATGGGGACAGTACATCAGTCTGATAGATTTTGGTAAGAGAATCAGAGTTGTACCCCTATATAGAGCCAAAACAGGGTTGCTCAAATGGGACTTTCTTAGTCAGTAAAGATCAGCACTGGAACGGCGCTGATTGACTTCTTGTCATAAACCTGGAGGATGTGTAAGATTCCTTTTCCCCCATTTAGGGTTAGTGTTGACAATGTCAAGGCGCACAATTTATCAGGCCTCCCTATTCTTCACCACAAGGTAGTATGGACACTAGCAGGTCAGGACCCTTTAACCACCCGCATTAGGCTATGTTCAGACGTTGCGTTTTCGCTTCGTTTTTCAGGATCCAAAAGTTAAGCTTTGCTTTCACCACAGAAGCATGAACACAGGTCACCAATACAAGACATATGTGAAACCATAACATTTTTTGGAAAAAAGGGAAATTTAATTAAATTATTTCGTGGAAAAAGATTTTTATGTCTAAAAAAAAATTGTGACTATTCTGAACAAAAAAGTTCATATGAGTTCATGAAAAAATACACAATTACAAATGTAACAGAGGGGGGAGATGAATTGGTCGGGAATAGTTTACCTAAGATATTGGCAGAGCATTGAGTTTGCAGGACACTGTTTATTTTCACACTTTCATGAGCCCTTGAGTTGATGTATTGAGTATTGTTCAATTTCACATCTTGGTCAGCCAATGTTTACTTTTTTACACATCAATCACTAATTTAATTAAACTGTACTAATCCTAACTGCCATTCTCAGGTCACAAGACATTATTATTTAAACTTTGGAAAATCACAAAAATAAATGTTTCACATTCTGCTGTACATGCTTTTTTTCCACTAAAAATGCAACAATACCTGTTTTTTTTGCTGCATTTTACACTTACTCATTGCAACATGGAAAATGGAGCAGTACCAAAATGAGATTCGAAAGAACAATCAAGCAAAGCCAAGGTGTTAGACTCACCAAGTGAGGTAGATCCTCCAAGCCCAAGGTTCAGGTGGGCACACAGGCCACGGACATCAGTGGAACAGAGAGGTGAGTCACGCACAACACGGACAGCTGAGTGACTGGAGACCTCAGGTTGACAGAAGACATTGAAGGGACTGCAGACCGGCAGCTGAGATGCTGGAAATCGCAGGCAGGCAGGAGACGGACAGCGGAGGGACTGGAAACCGCAAGTAGACAGGAGATGTCCAAGGGACCGTGGACAGACAGTTGGTATTCTGGAAACCACAGGCAGGCAGAAGACGTCCTGGGACTGAGGACAGGCAGCAGAGAACGTCAAGGTGCATACAGCAACTCAGAGTCTTAGAAACATTGAAGTCTTAATACCAGCACACAGGTATGAGCCTTATATAGGCCCAGGTACATGCTCACATGGGATCAGGCCGGGCCATCTGCAAAGCTCGACGTGGAACACAACACAGTCTAGCGGACCGGGCTGAGGGAAGCAAAGCTCGGATCCGAGACAGGTGCGTAACACAAGATCACTGGCAGTGGTTTAAAAAGTATCTAATAGACAAGTGTGGCACCCCAGGGGTCTGGTTTCCACAGTAACAGCAATGTTATGTCTGAGAGCAGGTGGGAGGTCTCTTGGTCAGGGATCCTGTGCATGCCACACCTCCTGCCCAGTCCTGGGAGGGGAAGAACTTCCCCTATATAAACCTAGGGCTGAGGCAGGGTTAGTGAGTAGAGAAGAAGTAGAGACAGAGAAGAGAAGCAGATCTAGGAAAAGAACATCAGGAGCTCTGTGGGAGCAGTGCTATAAGGAGTCAGGGCTGGCAGCTGCAGAGCTCGCCCTGACTGAGAAGCAATCACCGGACCCGGAGTCCGAGGCTGTGGGGACTAATCTTTACCCAGCAGCAGAAACCGCCCGGCAGGGGATTTCAGGTCCTCTGGCCAAGAAACCCGAAGGCACGGTCACACGCGTGGGACCAGCACCGCCGTCGTGGAGCAGACGCCACTAGAAGGCCCCGAGTCACAGGCCATACGGGTGAGCACCACACGGTACACTCAGGGACGTGGGCTACTTATACCTGCCTCTAGCAAGGTAGCCAGAAGAGTACAGTCAGTTTGGGAGGCTTACAACTCCGCCTGGCCAGGGGAGATCCCATCGGCTCAAGGACTGACCAGGCCCCGATCGCTAGCCAGTGCTCCGGGAGGGTCTATCTTTATCACCAGTAAAGACCCTGAATTACACCGCATCGTCTCTGAGTGATTCCTGCTACCCCCATCATCCACGTCGGCTGCCCTGAGGCCATACCCCTCCCGTTGGGGGTGATACTATCACGCTGCACAATCCTACCACCGGCCTCAGCGGTCTGCCCTGCAGCGGCAGCTCCTTCGCTGCATTCAACGGGTGGCGTAGTCGTCCAACATCTACCGCTAATACATCGCCGCTCAGTTTGACTCCCTGGGCACGGACCGGATCACCGCCACGAGACTACAACCCTCAACAGATCCGGCTCCGAGTAAGCTCCCATGCGCGCGATGCCGCGCGACGAAGGCCCAGGGGTGCGTCAACTTTTGGCGTAGTCGGCAGGATCTCGTGCCCGCAACCACCGGGTACTGCGTGCCTGAAAAAGACTGTTCAAACTTACCAGTGGTGAAGATTCCCGCCATCCGGCGCCATCTTCTGTCTTCTTCCCGCCATCCGCGAAGTTTTCCCGCCATCCGGCGCCATCTTCTGCCTTCTTCCCGCCATCCGTGGAGTTTTCCCGCCGTTGGACGCCATCTTGAAGACGCCGCGCGGGAAGAAGAGGGGCGTGGACTCCGAAAGCGCGCGAGAACTGAAGCCCCGCCTCACGTCCAGACGTTGCGTAAGGTCCTGGAAGGAGCCCAGCAGACACCGACGTCACAGGAGCGCGACGGAAGGTCCTCAACCCTGACGATCCACTGCGGAGCCGCGGCCTACGGAAGAGGATCATCGCAAGGTAGGCCACGGTCCACTAGGGGGGAGGAAGATGTCGGATACGGAGGAGAGCTTCACTGCCTCAACCCCCGCCAGCGCCACCGCTGCTGCAGTCATGCCTTTCACCATGCCCTATATCCCGGGAGCGGCCTGGCTACCCCAGTACTCAGGGGAGTCACATACCCTGCATGACTTTAAAGAAAAGCTGGATAGCCTCTTCCAGGTGTATCCCCTCACAGAAGAGCAAAAAGTGAGCATCCTGGTGGCCCAATTAACCGGGGCAGCCCAAAGGGAGGTAAAGTCCTGGCCACCTGGGGGAAGGACTGTTGCAGGGATACTAACCCGGCTGAGGGACACCTTTGATAACCGCACCTCAGCCGAGATCAAGCTTAGATTCTACGGGTGCAAGCAGCGAGCACACGAGAGTATAAGGGACTATGCCCTGAACCTACAAGAGGCCCTGAGAGCCATTAAGCAGACCGACCCTGACGGCGTGGGAGACGAGGACAGGCTGTTGACTGAACAATTTATAGAGGGTTTATATTGCAATGCCCACCGAACCCAGTTGCGGGCAATGGCCTTACAGGACCCTCATCTGGGATTTGCACAGTTCAAGGACAGAGCCATCCGGGTGCTCCGAGAACCGGCACCAGGTGGCGTTGTGACCCACAGACGCCCCACTACCACTTACCACCAGGAGGCGGCACCCTTGTCGGCAGGGCCTGTGGGAGCTGATGCGCAGGCTTTGAACAATGACCCGGCTCCAGACCTGCACCATCAGGTCCAAGAGCTAGCTAAAAGCGTTGCCGCGCTAACCCGAACTGTGCAGTCTTTACAGGTTTCCACTCCAGGGAAGATCCAGCTGGCATCCGGACCGGAGGACATCCCGTGGCGTCGACCAAGGAGGACCCCACCGGCCAGAGGAAGACCCAGCGACCGATACAACGAGGACGGACAACCCATCTGCCGCCGCTGCAATCAACCCGGATATATGGCAAGGTACTGTCCTTTAAACTGGCACAACCTGGGGTAGAGGGCCAAACCCCAGGAAAAAGATCATCAGGCCCATCGAACTGGCGCGACAAATATGTGGGAGGACGTCCAGTCTTGCCCGTGGTACTGGATGGCATCCCCATGAGTGCCCTACTGGACACCGGGTCACAGGTTACCACTATCCCATACGTGCTCTTCAAGCAGTACTGGAATGACTCGGATATCACCCGCTACCCTGACGACGACTTGAGTATCATCGCCAGCAATGGTCAGCCCGTGCCACAGATTGGATTTAAAGAGGTGACCATTAAAATCGGTAGAGTCGAATTGGCGGCACAGGGACTGATCATTGTAGACATTGACAAGCGCGAGAGTCACCCAAAGATAACTCTAGGAACTAATGTAATTGAAAATTGTCTTGCAGAGGTGATTTTCCTTTTACAGCAGGTTGCCAAGAACGCCAGCTCCGGCCAGCAGCGAGTGCTCCAGAAAGAGATCCGGGCACTGATGCGACGGCAACAGATAGAACTCTCCGGTGGTGAGATTGGTAGCGTAAGAATGTGTGACCCTTTTCCTATTGCCATGCCCCCAAAAAGTGAAATGATGATTTGGTGCCGGGCAGCTATTGGTCTGAGAGGTAGAGATTACCAGGCAATGGTAGAACCAGTTTACTCAGACAGTAGGCCCACCATTTTGACAGCACGGGGGGTGGTCAATGTACGCCATGGGAGGGTGCCCGTTCGCATAATAAATATCGGGAAGAGGGAAGTGTACCTGCCCCGGTATGCCACGCTAGCCAAATTGTATACCATCAATCAAAATTCCATACAGTCCGTAGAACCCTTGCCTCCATCTTCCCCGGAGGAAAGTAACGGCTCTAAGGAAACAATGGAGGACTGGTGTCAGCAACTACATTTGGGTACTGACTCCACTCCCTCACACCAGAGACAGGGAGTCTATCGGGTGGTTCAAGAGTACGAGAGAGTGTTTAGTAAACACCCGTTAGACTTCGGGCGAGTCAAGGGGGTAGAACACCACATCCCCACGGGAGACCATCTTCCCATAAAAGAGAGGTATCGACCCGTACCCCCTGCACACTACCAACACGCCAAGGGGATGCTTAGGGACATGAAGGAGGCTGGGGTGATCAGGGATAGCTGTAGCCCCTGGGCAGCTCCACTAGTCTTAGTCAAAAAGAAAGACAACACCATGAGGATGTGTGTAGATTACCGGAAAATCAACCGTATCACACACAAGGATGCGTACCCCTTACCAAGGATAGAGGAGTCTTTGGCTGCTTTAAGATCTGCTAACTTCTTCTCTACCTTGGATCTCACTAGCGGGTACTGGCAGGTTCCTGTAGCAGAGGCGGACCGGGAGAAGACCGCATTCACCACCCCGATGGGACTTAGCGAGTTTACCTGCATGCCGTTCGGACTCTGTAACGCACCAGGAACCTTTCAACGATTAATGGAGTGCTGTCTGGGCCACAGAAACTTCGAGACGGTCCTGTTGTACCTGGACGATGTCATCGTATATTCCAAGACTTATGAGGACCACCTGAAACACCTGGCGGAAGTGTTCGAAGCTCTGGCAAACTACGGCCTAAAGGTAAAACCCTCCAAGTGTCACCTCCTAAAACCAAAGGTGCAGTACCTGGGACACGTGGTGAGCGCTGACGGAGTGGCTCCCGACCCTGATAAGATCACCGCAATTAAGGAATGGCCAAGTCCCTCCAGTGTAAAGGAAGTGCGGCAGTTCCTCGGGTTGGTAGGCTATTACCGCAGATTCATCCCCGGTTTCACCAAAAAGGCAGCTCCTATGCAGGACCTCCTGATAGGCCAGTCCCGGAAGGCCAAGAACCAGAAGCCGCCCTTCAAATGGGAGAAGTTAGAAGAAGAGTCCTTCCGCCAGCTGAAGATGGCCCTCACGGGGGATGAAATCCTGGCGTACCCTGATTACAGCCAGCCCTTTATCCTCTACACCGACGCAAGTAACATCGGGCTAGGAGCCGTACTGTCCCAGATCCAGCAGGGGAAAGAACGAGTAATCGCTTACGCCAGTCGAAAACTGCGACCCACCGAAAGAAACCCTGAGAATTACAGCTCATTTAAGCTAGAGTTCCTGGCAGTGGTGTGGGCAGTCACCGAACGCTTTAAGCACTACCTCGCTTCTTCCCGGTTCACCGTGTACACGGATAACAACCCCTTTGACACACCTGGACACGGCAAGACTCGGTGCCCTAGAGCAGAGATGGATGGCCCGTCTGTCCAACTACGAGTTCACAATCAAATACCGGGCAGGACGCTCCAATACCAACGCGGACGCCCTGTCCAGGATGCCAAACCTACCGGACGTAGGAGAAGATTCAGAGGGATTGGAAGAAGTCGTACTCCCCGCGTTCCACCGTCATGGGACTATCCAGTATTCCCATCGGGTAAGGAGTAAGCAAGCCACTACGTTTAACCCCTTGCCTCACTACAACTGGGAGGAAACGCAAGACAGTGACCCTGCCGTCCGACTGGTGAAGGAGATGCTCACTCAGCCAGATGCCCGCCTTGACCCAGACGCTCCGGAGGAAGCCAAACAACTGTGGGCTGAGAAGAGTCGACTGTTCCTTTACAAGGGGAAGTTGTGCCGCAGAATGGTTAACTCCCGGACGCATGAACTAATCTGGCAAGTAGTGGTGCCACGAAGAGACGCAGCCATGGTGATGGAGGCATACCACGACGGGGCTGGACACTTCGGATGGAAGAAGCTGGAGTTCCTGCTGCGCGGGCGGTTCCACTGGGTAGGCATGAGGGGAACCATCGAGAGGTGGTGCAGAGACTGTGGCCCGTGCAACCTAAGAAGGAAGGACCGTGCCAGCCAGAAGACCCCCCTTCAGTCCATTGTCACCAAGCAGCCGTTGGAACTGGTAGCCTTGGATCATGTAAAACTGACCCCAAGCAGAAGTGGCTACGTCTACGCGTTAACCATTGTGGATCATTACTCCCGGTTCTTGGTTGTCGTCCCCGTTAAGGACTTAACAGCTCAAACAGCAGCTAGAGCCTTCCAGCAGCACTTCTGCCGTCCACACGGGTACCCGGACCAAGTGCTGACGGACCAGGGACCTGCCTTTGAAGCGGAGGTCTTCCAGGAATTCTGCAATCTGTATGGCTGCCGGAAGATAAGGACGACACCCTATCATCCGCAAACTAATGGACTTTGTGTGAAAATGAACCAGGTGGTAATGGATCTTCTGAAAACGTTGCCCCTGGAAGAACGCAGTCTGTGGCCTGAGAAGCTGCCCGACCTGGTGGACCTATATAACTACATCCCTGTAGGTTCCACCAACTGTACCCCGGCTTACCTAATGAGGGCAAGGCCTGGTAAGCTACCTGTTGACCTGGAGATGGGAGTCCTGACACCCGAGGACACTTCACCGGAAGCAGACTGGGACACAGAGAGGCAGCAGCAGTACCGGAAAGTACAGGAGAGCGTGGAGCGAAGTCTCTGTCTCGCTAGGGAAAGACAAGAGAAAAATTACAACCAGTATGCTCCCGCTGTTCCCCTGGTACCCGGAGAGCAGGTCTTGAAGAGGAAGAGACGGCTCCACAAGTTGGACGACCAGTGGGAGAAGGACCCGTACACCGTACTGCCCTCAAGCCACGACAACCCAAAGGTTTGTACCATCAGTAAAGACGGAGGGGAAACCACAGCCATTGTATCCCGGGATCACCTGAAGAAGTGTCCCGAACAGCTACGGAACCCAGAAGGAGAGCAAGAAGACCCTCGACCTGTAGAGGAAAGGGAAGATATGGTTAGTACTGTGCTCGGAGACTTCCCTCGATCCTGGACTCAAGTGAATGGTGCAGTTGTGGTACCCGTCCTCACGTTCCTCCAACCAGCATCCCAAGTGCCTACGGAGCAACAGGTAGAGCTGGAAGAGCAGCCGGTCCAGGAGGCAACAGACTCCACACAAGCAGAACAGGAGGATCAACCCTCTGCTCATAGTGAGCCTGCCGTACCCCTAGTGAGCCAAAGAGCCCGTAGACAGCTGCCCAGTTTACCCTTGACAGCTCCTACACCCTGTAGTTCAGGGCCAGATAGTCAACTCCGTAGGTCCACTAGGGCCACTAGAGGCCAGTTACCCGCACGTTGGAGGATTTGAAGTGTTTAAATTGTTTTATTTGTGGTCACCTGTCTGTTACTTGTAAATAATTATGTGTTTCTAGTTATTTTTAGGAGTCCTTGGTGGATTTACCGGGAATCCTTGTACAATTGGTTGGAGCGTAACCCAGGAATGGACTAAAAGACTGTTAAGGAATCGGGGCAGGACAGACCCCTACCTGGTTACGTCTCCCTGTTTTGGTGAAATGGACACCTTTGTTTTCTTCAAAGACTGCACCCGGTTGCGGACACGCCGTAACCATCTTTATGTGTTTTTCTTATTGTATTATTATTGTTTATACCTTGTTATGTTTTTCTAAAAATATGTTTAGTCCCGGAGTACTAAATTTCACTAGGGGGGAATGTGGCACCCCAGGGGTCTGGTTTCCACAGTAACAGCAATGTTATGTCTGAGAGCAGGTGGGAGGTCTCTTGGTCAGGGATCCTGTGCATGCCACACCTCCTGCCCAGTCCTGGGAGGGGAAGAACTTCCCCTATATAAACCTAGGGCTGAGGCAGGGTTAGTGAGTAGAGAAGAAGTAGAGACAGAGAAGAGAAGCAGATCTAGGAAAAGAACATCAGGAGCTCTGTGGGAGCAGTGCTATAAGGAGTCAGGGCTGGCAGCTGCAGAGCTCGCCCTGACTGAGAAGCTATCACCGGACCCGGAGTCCGAGGCTGTGGGGACTAATCTTTACCCAGCAGCAGAAACCGCCCGGCAGGGGATTTCAGGTCCTCTGGCCAAGAAACCCGAAGGCACGGTCACACGCGTGGGACCAGCACCGCCGTCGTGGAGCGGACGCCACTAGAAGGCCCCGAGTCACCGGCCATACGGGTGAGCACCACACGGTACACTCAGGGACGTGGGCTACTTATACCCGCCTCTAGCAAGGTAGCCAGAAGAGTACAGTCAGTTTGGGAGGCCTACAACTCCGCCTGGCCAGGGGAGATCCCATCTGCTCAAGGACTGACCAGGCCCCGTTCGCTAGCCAATACTCCGGGAGGGTCTATCTTTATCACCAGTAAAGACCCTGAATTACACCGCATCGTCTCTGAGTGATTCCTGCTACCCCCATCATCCACGTCGGCTGCCCTGAGGCCATACCCCTCCCGTTGGGGGTGATACTATCACGCTGCACAATCCTACCACCGGCCTCAGTGGTCTGCCCTGCAGCGGCAGCTCCTTCGCTGCATTCAACGGGTGGCGTAGTCGTCCAACATCTACCGCTAATACATCGCCGCTCAGTTTGACTCCCTGGGCACGGACCGGGTCACCGCCACGAGACTACAACCCTCAACAGATCCGGCTCCGAGTAAGCTCCCGTGCGCGCGATGCCGCGCGACGAAGGCCCAGGGGTGCGTCACAAGCTTATATACAATGGCTTAAAGGGCTGAAGTCAGGATGTGACCATATATTTTGGCACGTAATAATGCTAAGTAAAGGCTTTTATAACAGTTTTATTGAATCATGTAACATTTGAGAGAGGTCTTATAAAGGGAATTTGTCACCAGATGTTTACCACCATCTGAGAGCAGCATGATGTAAGGTCAGAAACCCTGATTCTAGCACTGTAACACTTACTGGGCTGCTTGATGTACTTTTGATATAATGACTGTTTTATCTTAGGCAGATGTAGCAGTATTCTGAATGCTGATGTCTATATAATGCCACCCACACTAATGATTGACAGTTTTCTGTGTGCACTGTGCATAGACAGAAAGCTGCCAATCAGAGGTGGGGAAGGGTTATATAGAGCTCATGATTATGGAGAACTACTTAACAGCAGGTTTATTGTAGACTCTACACAGTTTGACGCTTCATAGCTCTCGTATACATAGTATGATGGCCCATAGCCCTTTATATACAGTACGTTGACCCCCACAGCACCCCATATACATTATGATGGGCCACACAGCTCACTATATATTTGAATGCCCTATCGCCCCAAAGTAGTCTAGTTCCAGTGAAATCTTTTTTGCAATCATGTTTTTAAATTGATCCAATAAATGGTTGCTTTTATTAATTATTTTTTTCCTTTTCTGGACGTGTTGATGGATACTTTATATATACGGACTTTTCCTGCTTGATGCCAACACGACTTAAATCTGTGCATCGCCTGTTCGAAATGTCTGCTTTTTTGATATACTACCTCAGGTATGCTGAAATTATTTTGTCTTTTTTTACATGAAAGTTTTGTCCCCCTTTATACATAGCTCCCTATACTCAGTATAATGCTCCATAGCCTTTCTATACACACTATGAAAGCTACCTATATACAATATGATGGTACCCACAGGCAGGGGCGTACATAGAAGTCATTAGGTCCCATAGCAGAAGCTCTAATTGGGCCCCCCCCTACAAAGAATAAATATTTGTCTGTGTCACAGAAGAGCAGATCTCATAACTTTCCAGCCTTTACATAGTAATTTACCTCCTTCTGAAGTCGTAGATTCCTCTTTCATTGCCCCCATAAAGTATGATGCCAACAAAAGTGCCCCCCAAACAGTATGATATCCCTATGGTGCATTCCTCCACATGCACAGTATAATGACCCTACTGTACCCCACTTCAACTCCCACGGCAAAGTATGGTGACCCTAACACAGTATAATCCCCCAACTGTGAACCCCGCAGAGCCCTCCATACACTCTCATGGACCCCACACAGCCCTCCAAACAGTATAATGGCCCCCACACAGCCCCCCAAATAGTATAATGACCCCACACAAACCTTCACACTGTATAATTGCTTTCATACAGTATAATGGCCCCCCACATAGCCCTCAAAATATTATAATGGCCCCACATAGCCTTCCATATAGTATAATGCACCACCAATAATCCTCCATATAGTATAATGCTCCCCCCATAAACCTCCACATAGTATAATGCGCCCCCCATAATCCTCCATATAGTATAATGAACTTCCCATGGTCCTCCATAGAATATAATGCACTCCCCATAGTCCTCCATACAGTATATTACACACCCCATAGGGTAAAATGCAGCCCCCATATAGTATAATGCACGCCACAGTCCTGCAGTATTATGGGCACCACGTACTCACTGATTTTAAAATACCGTATATTTTAAATAAGCCGACCCGAATATAAGCCGAGGCCCCTAATTTTACCACATAAAAATGGGAAAACCTATTGACTTGAGTATAAGCCTAGGGTGGGAAATGCAGCAGCTACTGGTAAATTTCCCCATACTCGTATGTGTGGCCCCCTCAATCCCACAATCCCTGGTATGTGTGGCCCCCACAATCCCTGGTATGTGTAGCCTCCTCAATCCCCCAATCCCTGGTATGTGTGGCCCCCACAATCCATAGTATGTGTGGCCCCCACAATCCCTGGTATGTGTGGCCCCCTCAATCCCACAATTCCTGGTACGTGTGGCCTCCTCAATCCCCCAATCCTGGTACGTGTGGCCTCCTCAATCCCACAATCCTGGTACGTGTGGCCTCCTCAATCCCACAATCCCTGGCATGTGTGGCCTCCTCAATCCCCCAATCCTGGTATGTGTGGCCTCCTCAATCCCCCAATCCTGGTATGTGTGGCCTCCTCAATCCCCAAATCCTGGTATGTGTGGCCTCCTCAATCCCCAAATCCTGGTATGTGTGGCCTCCTCAATCCCCCAATCCTGGTATGTGTGGCCTCCTCAATCCCCCAATCCTGGTATGTGTGGCCTCCTCAATCCCCAAATCCTGGTATGTGTGGCCTCCTCAATCCCCCAATCCTGGTATGTGTGGCCTCCTCAATCCCCCAATCCTGGTATGTGTGGCCTCCTCAATCCCCAAATCCTGGTATGTGTGGCCTCCTCAATCCCCCATCCCTGGTATGTGTGGCCTCCTCAATCCCCCATTCCTGGTATGTGTGGCCTCCGTAATCCAAGTATCCTGGTATGTGTGGCCTCCTCAATCCCCAATTCCTGGTATGTGTGGCCTCCTCAATCCCCTATTCCTGGTATGTGTGGCCTCCTCAATCCCCTATTCCTGGTATGTGTGGCCTCCTCAATCCCCCATTCCTGGTATGTGTGGCCTCATCAATCCCCAAATCCTGGTATGTGTGGCCTCCTCAATCCCCAAATCCTGGTATGTGTGGCCTTCTCAATCCCCCATTCCTGGTATGTGTGGCCTCCTCAACCCCCCATTCCTGGTATGTGTGGCCTCCTCAATCCCCCATTCCTGGTATGTGTGGCCTCCTCAATCCAAGTATCCTGGTATGTGTGGCTTCCTCATCCCCCCAATCACTGCACACATAAAACAATAAAGACTTATACTCACCTTCCTTCCTCACCTCTGCTCCAGCGCTGCGTCCTGTCTGCAGCAGCTCATGTCGGCATCTGAGCTGCGCGCGCTCTCAGAAGCCGAGGTGAGCGGCTGCCGGCACATTCACTCCTCTGCACTGACAGCAGGAGCCGGGGCTCAGCGCTCCTCCGTACCCGCTACTAAAGAGAATGAATATTCCGTCTTCTCCACGCCCATGGGAGTGGAGAAGAGGGAATATTCATGTCCCTTTAGCAGCGGGCACACGTGATAGCTGCAGCAGCGGCTACAGCGTGTGCCCCGCTCCTGCACTGCCGCAACCCGTTCCCACGCTGCTTGGGGCCCTCACGCGGTACGCCACTGCCCACAGGTCTCTATATACTGTATGATGCCCCCTTAGCTCTCTCTATACAGTATAATGGCCGTACAGTTCTCTTATGTACTGTTTGATGTCCCTCATAGCTTTCTATACACTATACAGTATAATGGCCCCACAGTTCCCTTATGTACTGTTTGATGTCCCTCATAGCTTTCTATACACAGTAGGATAGCCACACAGCGCCCCTATATACAGTATGATGGCGCCACAGATCCATATATACAGAATGATGGCCCTACAGTCCTCACAAAATACAGTATGAGGGCGTAACATCTCTCTTTATACAATATCATAAACCACACAGCTCACTATGTACAGCATGGGTCCCTCACAGACCCCTATACACAGTACTAATAATACAACCCGTATATAGCTATATTGGTGTTTATGGGAGAAGGTACTTCCCACAAGCCCCAAAGAGTGCCGACTCCTGATACACATATCAAAATGAGAAGACAGAGTTTTATCGGCATAAAAATAGATTTTATTACATTATTATTCAAAATATAAAAATAGTATTCAAACAGTAATAGAAATAAAGTGCATGGAGATAGCAGCGGTGACCACCGGTGTCACTAGTCCTATATATAGATAGAGCTCATGTATTCCACAAACAGTGGGTAGAAGACAGTACAGCCAAGCCACATTATGTAGTGAATTAATGTGTCAGTCCTAGAATAAATATATAAATTAATAGTACTAAATAGAAGGAATAGTTTCAAAATAGGACTGTTAAGTTACCTCATATACTACACAAACAATGGTGCATGGCAAGAGAGAGCTGTCTATTAAAGATTAAGTAAATCATCATTGGTCTTACCAAGTGAGCGGGCAATAAGACACCAGCGGTTTAAGGGTGTGCAATGGAGTCCCCAGCGTACCTCGACGCGCGTTTCACGGCCCCCAGTGGCCGCTTCCTCAAGGGGAATGAGGAGGGACGGAGGAGCGGATCCCTTAAACCCCATAGTGTCGGTCACGTGTGGCCTCACGTGACCGATCACATGAGGTACATCCAGGCGTGGCCTGATGCTGGTATACGGCGCATGCATCGCCGTTCCCGCTCCGGCCGCGCGCCCGAGCCGTCAGGAGCCAGTGTGCAGGTGCGGGCGCGCGGCACCAAAAGTGCCTGAGCGTCCGCGCGAACACCAGCCCCGCAGAGACAGCCAAGCGCGCGCACCAGCAGCGAAGACAGCAGCGCACGCCCACTGCATCATTGTATGCCAACGTACCCAGTAAGTGGGGAACATCTTTGCAAGACATCACTGGTTAATGAATACATACACAGAGGGAGACATATTATAACAATATATATGATCATCAAATCTTGACCAATGTTGCATTCATATTTGAATCCGCAGATGATCAATCATCCATCATGCAAAGAAATTCTTATTTCATCCAGGTCAGTTGGAGGCACATACAGGCAATGTAACAGGGATATGATCCGTAGTACATGTAAATGAAAACTGAGAAGAATACAATAAATAAAAAATAATGGAAAAACCAAGAATCCCAAAATACAGATTAAAAATAAAAACTAAAACAAAAGCACGCCATGGCAATAAAAGTTGTGAAGAAGCAGGGGGGGAGTTGAGGAAAGAAATGGAAAAGGGGAAAAGGGAAGGAGAAAGGGAAGGAAGGACGGGAAAGGTAAAATTATAGGGACCCACATTGGCATTCAATAGGTTGAAATGACATCACAGGAAGGAGGAAAATGATAAGGGTTCGTTAAGGCCTTCTGGTGATAAGGTGCCCAGCATAACGATCCACTTGGCCTCTACTTGGGCCAGGACTTTCTTTACATTGCCCCCCCCCCGGGCGCCCATATGAATAACATCAGTTCCACGGACTTTTAGGCCCCCAAGATCGCAATTATGGACCGCCCTAAAATATCTAGGGATAGTCTTAAGTTCTGTAACTTCAGCCACCGTCCTGGCCGCACCAATGTCCCGCACGTGCTCCCTCACACGTACTCGGAGTTCTCTAGATGTAAGTCCAATGTAAATCAATGAGCAATCACATATTGCATAATAGATCACATTGCTTGTACTGCAGGAGATGTGATGTCTAATTGTGTCACCCTGGCCTGGATGCCACAAAATGTAATTAAAGCTGTGTCTGAGAGCAAGGGGGAGGTTCTCTAGTCAGGGGAACATTAGCATGCAGTACCTCCTGTCTCAGGCCAGTAGGGGGAGCAGGCTGCCCCTATAAAAGCTGGTGCTGGGGGCAGGGTTAGAGAGAACTTGAAGGCCTGTCTCAGGACTGAGACTTGTCCCAGAGCAGAGCAGGGACAGAAAGTTGTATTGCACCTAAGAGGAAGTGTGGCAGGAGGAGAGCCACAAGCCAGAGACAAGAGGCGAAGAGAGCCTGTCTTGGCAGATAAAAGACTTACTTTACCAGACTTTGGTGTCTGAGGCTGGGAGGATTCTACATCCTCCAGCAGATAACCAGTTCGCAGGGGACTGTATATTCCTTGGCCTAAGAAGCCTGGAGGCCCTGCCACAACAGAAGGGACCAGCAAAGCAGTACAAGGCTGGGAGCAGAAAGGAACCCACGTCGCAGGCCATACAGGCGAGAATACACGGAAAGCTCGGAAACGTGGGCTGTTAACCTATAACAAGGAGATAGCCAGAAGGAGCGCAGAAAGCACGGTAGGCCTACACCCTCACCCTGACCAGGGCCAATTTCCCCGTTGCTCTCAGACATCCAGGTCCCCTCCTAGCCGGGACTGTTTGCGGGTCAATTTACCTGTTCTAGTAAAGACCCTGGACTGCAACCTGTTGTCTGCGTGCTCCTTGCTCCTCCAGCACTATCAGCACTGGGACTCTCACTACCATCACTCCCACCATCCATTATACTGCCCTGGGGCCGCACTCTTCCCGTGGGGAGTCATACTACCCTAGCTGCACACCTCATCAGCCCCAGCGGTCTGCATGCAGCGGCGGTTCCTAATAACCGCAATCCACGGGTGGCGTAGTCGGACATAATCATCAGCGCATAACGGACTACCACTGGCCTGACCACCCTGAGCCACGGAACCGGGTTGCCACTACTACTCCCATCGTTCCCCTATTGCCCGGATCCGAGTGCCCCACGGCCCAGGGGGCGAGTCAGCTTTGGCGTAGGCGGCAGGATTTCGTGCCCGCAACCACCGGGTACTGCGTGCCTGAAAAATACTTTTATAACTTACCTGTGGCGAAGTTTCCCACCATCCGGAGCCGTCTCCCGCCATTTCCAGCCGTCTCCCGCCATCTTCTGTCGGTTCCTGCCATCTTCAGCTGCTTTCCCGCCATCGGACGCCATCTTCAGGACGCCGCGCGGGAAGAAGAGGGGCGTGGAAGTCCAAACCGCGCGAGATCCGAAGCTCCGCCCCATGCACCGACGCTGCGCAAGGTCCTGGAAGGGAGAGAGAGCGACGCTGACGTCATCAGGACGCGACGCAAGGTCCTCGTCCAGAGCAGCAGCAGCGGAGCCGCGGCCTACAGAAGAGGATCGTCGGAAGGTAGGCCACGCTTAACTAGGGGGGAGGAAGATGTCGGATACAGAGGCGCCCACTACCACCAACGCAGCTGCAGCAGCAGTGATGCCCTTTTCCCTGCCCTACATCCCTGGAGCGGCCTGGCTGCCCAAGTACTCAGGGGAGCCCCATGCCCTAACTGACTTTAAGGAAAGGCTGTACAGTTTGTTCCAAGTTTACCCCCTGACAGAAGAACAGAAGGTCAGCATACTAACAGGGCAGTTAATTGGCGCAGCCCAAAGGGAGGTAAAATCATGGCCCACTGAGGAGAAAAGGACTGTGAAGGGTATTCTGGCCCGGCTGCGGGGTACCTTTGACTAACGTACCTCCGCTGAGATTAAAATGAGGTTCTATGGATGTAAGCAGCGGGCACAGGACAGCATCAGAGACTATGCTCTAAATCTGCAGGAAGCCTTGAGGGCTATCCAACAAACTGACCCTGGCAGTGTGCAGGAAAAGGATAAACTGCTAACAGAACAATTCATAGAAGGTCTGCTGTCTAGCACCCACAGGGCCCAGCTGCGCCTCATGTTCTTTCAGAACCCCGACCTGACCTTTTCCCAATTTAAGGACAGGGCCATAAGGGTGCTCCGTGAATCTGCAACCAGTGGTGCTATAAACCCCCGGCGCCCTGCTATCACCTACCACCAGGAGGCGGCGCCCTCCTCTATGGACCCCGTGGGGGCTGATGCTCAGGCCCTGAACCAAGCCCCGCCGGAAGACCTGCACCACCAAGTCCAGGAGCGTCGCGGCGTTGACCAGGACCGTCCAGGCATTGCAAGTGGACCCGTCAAGACCCATCGAGCTGGCTTCAAGTCCGGAGGATGTCCCGTGGCGTCGACAGAGGAGGATCCCGTCGTTCCGAGGGAGGCCCACAGACCGCTACGCAGAGGATGGACAGCCCATTTGCCGTCGATGCAACCAGCCCGGACACATTTCCAGGTACTGTAATTTAAACGGGTCCAACCTGGGGCAGAGGGCCAACCCCCAGGCATAAGATCACCAGGCCCTTATAATTGGCGTGATAAGTACGTTGGGTGGCGCCCGGTTTTACCCGTGGTGCTGGACGGTATCCCCATGAGCGCCTTGTTGGATACTGGGTCACAAGTAACCACTATCCCTTATGTACTTTTTAAGCAGTATTGGACTGATGCTGATATCACACGGTATCCAGACAGTAACTTGAGCATCATCGCCAGTAATGGCTTACCCGTGCCGCAGATGGGGTTCAAGGAGATGACCATTAAAATTGGTAAAGTTGAACTGCCGGCACAGGGAGCGATTATTGTGGACATTGACCGTCGTGAAAGTCACCCTAAAATAACTGTGGGTACTAACGTGATTGAAAATTGTCTTTCAGAGGTAATTGTAATCTTACAACAGGTGGCGGTGAATGCTAGTTCCAGCCAACAGAGAGTCCTCAACAAGGAGATAAAAGCCCTGATGAGACGGCAGCAGGTAGAACTGTCTGGTGGTGAGATCGGTAGCGTAAGACTGAGTGACCCATTCCCCATTTCCATGCCTCCCAAAAGTGAAATGATGATCTGGTGTCGGACTGCAATCGGGTTGAGAGGTAGAGACTACCAAGCCATGGTAGAACCCGTGTACTCAGACAGCAGGCCCACCATTTTGACAGCCCGGGGGGTGGTTGATGTCCGTCATGGGAGGGTGCCCGTCCACATCCTCAACATTGGGGAGAGGGAGGTACACTTACCCAGGTACGCTACACTCGCCAAGCTGTTTGTGGTCGAACACAAAGCTATCAGGGCCGTGGAACCCTTGCCTCCATCTCCTCAGGCGGAGGGTAATGGCTCCCAGAAACAAAAGGAGGACTGGTGCCAGAAACTCCATGTGGGTGCTGACTCCACTCCCCTGCACCAAAAACAAGGAGTCTACCGGGTGGTACAGTAGTACGAGAGAGTCTTTAGTAAGCACCCGCTAGACTTCGGCAGAGTAAAGGGGATAGAACACCACATCCCCACAGGGAGCCACCCACCAATAAAAGAGAGACACAGGCCTGTACCCCCTGCACATTATCAGAACGCCAAGGGCATGCTAAGAGAAAAGAAAGAAGCTGGGGTCATTAGAGACAGCTGTAGCCCCTGGGCAGCCCCCTTGGTTCTGGTCAAAAAGAAAGACGGCACCATGAGAATGTGCGTGGACTATAGACAAATCAACCGTATCACCCACAAAGACGCATATCCGCTGCCTAGAATAGAGGAGTCTTTAGCCGCACTAAAATCAGCTAACTTCTTTTCTACTTTGGACCTTACTAGCGGATACTGGCAGGTTCCTGTGGCAGAGGCTGACAAGGAGAAGACCGCCTTCACCATCCCCGATGGGACTGAGTGAGTTCAACTGTATGCCTTTCGGGCTCTGCAACGCACCAGGGACCTTCCAGCGGCTGATGGAATGCTGTCTAGGGCACCGAAACTTCGAGACGATCCTCCTTTACCTGGACGACGTGATCGTCTATTCGAAAACCTACGAGGACCATCTAAAGCACCTGGCCGAGGTGTTCGAAGCCCTGGCAGGCTACGGCCTGAAGGTGAAACCATCGAAGTGTCACCTGTTGAAACCAAAGGTCCAGTACCTAGGGCACGTGGTAAGCGCGGAAGGAGTGGCCCCCGACCCTGACAAGGTCACGGCAATCAAGAGCTGGCCAAGCCCCTCGAACATCAAAGAGGTGAGACAGTTTCTCGGGTTGGTAGGCTACTACCGAAGATTCATCCCCGGGTTTACCAAGATGGCAGCTCCAATGCAGGACCTCCTGATCGGACAGTCTAAGTCCAGAAGTCAAAAGCCACCCTTCAAGTGGGATAAACCGGAAGAGGAGTCCTTCCGCCAGTTGAAGATGGCCCTCACGGGGGATGAGATCCTGGCCTACCCTGATTATGGCCAGCCTTTTATTCTCCACACGGACGCCAGTAATGTGGGACTGGGAGCCGTACTGTCCCAAAACCAACAGGGCAGAGAACGGGTGATCGCGTACGCCAGCCGGAAGCTGAGGCCCACCGAGAGGAACCCGGAGAATTACAGCTCCTTCAAGCTAGAATTCTTGGCGGTGGTGTGGGCCGTGACGGAACGCTTCAAGCATTACCTGGCCTCCGCGAAGTTCACCGTGTACACGGACAACAACCCGTTGACACACCTGGACAATGCAAGACTGGGTGCCCTGGAACAGCGGTGGATGGCCCGTCTCTCCAACTATGACTTCGTGATCAAGTACCGGGCAGGCAAAACCAATGCCAACGCGGACGCCCTATCAAGGATGCCTCACTTACCTGAAGGTGACGAAGACCCAGAAGAGCTGGAGTAGGTAGAATTCCCCGCGTTTCACCGGTATGGAGCTGCTCAATACTCTCACCGCGTGAAGGAGGAGGATCTAACAACTGTGATGATCAACCCCCTACCTCACCACAGCTGGGCCAAGACCCAAGATAGTGACCCTGCTGTCCGCCTGGTGAAAGATCTGCTGACCCAGGAAGATGCCCGCATAGATCCGGATGCTCCAGAGGAAGCCAAGCAGCTATGGAAAGAGAAGAGCAAGCTGTTCCTCTATGAAGGCAAGTTGTGCAGAAGGATTGTCAACCACCGGACGCACGAGCTGACCTGGCAAGTCGTGGTCCCAAGGCGGGATGCAGCTATGGTCCTGGGGGCTTACCATGACAGAGCGGGACACTTCGGTTGGAAGAAACTGGAGTTCCTACTTAGAGGAAGGTTCTTTTGGGTCGGCATGAGAGGAGCTGTAGAAAAATGGTGCAGAGACTGTGGCCCTTGTCACCTAAGGAGGAAGGACCGTGCCAGCCAGAAGACACCCTTGAGGCCCATCGTCACCACGCAGCCTCTTGAGCTGGTAGCTCTGGACCATGTCAAATTGGCTCCCAGCCGGTCCGGATACATCTATGCCCTGACAATCGTGGACCACTATTCCCGTTTTCTAGTGGTGGTCCCGGTAAAGGACTTGACAGCCCAAACAGCGGCCAGAGCCTTCCAGCAATACTTCTGCCGTCCACACGGGTATCCGGAACAGGTCCTGACAGACCAGGGTCCAGCGTTCGAGGCTGAAATCTTCCAGGAGTTCTGCAACCTCTATGGCTGTAAGAAGATTCGTACAACGCCTTACCACCCCCAAACCAACGGGATGTGTGAGAAGATGAACAATATAGTCATTGATCTCCTGAAGACGTTGCCCCTGGAGGAACGCAGCCTGTGGCCAGAAAAACTGCCGGACCTGATAGACCTATACAATAATATCCCGGTGAATGCTACAAACTGCACCCCGGCTTACCTGATGCGAGCCAGACCAGGTAAGCTGCCCGTAGACCTGGAGATGGGAGTCCTAATACCTGAGGACACCTCCCCGGATGCGGACTGGGATACGGAAAGGCAACTGCAGTACAAGAAGGTACAGGAGAGTGTGGAGAGGAGCTTGGCCCAGGTGAGAGAAAGGCAAGAAAGACTCTTCAACCAACACGCCCCTGCTGGTCCCCTAGAACCTGGTGAGCAGGTCCTGAAGCGGAAGAGAAGGCTACATAAGTTGGACGACCAGTGGGAAAGGGAACCCTACACCGTACTGCAGTCTGACCACGACAACCCAAAGGTGTGCGTAATCACCAAGGACGGAGGAGAAACCACTAGTGTCGTCTCCAGAGACCACCTCAAAAGATGCCCCGAGCAACTCCGTAGTGCAGAAGAGGATCAGAGTGACCTTGAACCCGCAGAGGACAAGGAAGAAATGATCAGCACCGTTCTCGGAGAGTTCCCTCAGTCCTGGACTCGCATAAATGATGCCATAGTGGTACCTGTCCTGCATTTCCTGCAACCGGCACAGCAACAACCAACACCAGAGCCGGAAGGTGAAGAGGAGCAAGCGGTTCCAGAGGCAGAAGAGCCTGTACCAGCAGCCCAGGAGAGTCAACCCTCTGCTGACAGTGGGCCTGCCATGCCTGCGGTAAGCCAAAGGACCCGCAGACAGCTGCCTGCCCTACCTGTACACCCAGCTGGTAGCTGTAACCTTAACGCTAGTGGGGAAAGCCAAGTTGGTCCACCACCAGACATTGGGTTAAGGAGGTCAACCAGGAGCACAAAAGGGTAGATACCCGCTCGCTGGAAAATATAGGATGCACTAAGATTGTAAATAACCCTGTTGCTAAATGTTGAATTGTTTGCCAAGTTACATGCATGTTTGGTAATTCTGTGCTTCAGTTTCTTGCAGCTACCGTAAGGACTCACAGGTTATGGACTTTTTATAGCCAGGACCTTGTATGGACTGCATTTGGAGCCTAACCCAGGAATGAACTAAGACTGTAAAGGACTTGGGGTAGGACAGACCCCCACCTGGTTAAGGCTCCCCGTTGTGCTGGTGATATGGACACCCGGTCACAGGCCACACTGTGACCTTAAGAACTCAATTTGTGTGTCGTCTGTCTATTAATGTTTTATGGTTATGCATATTGTCTTTGTTTATTGTTTAGTCCCGGAGTACTAAATTTCACTAGGGGGGAATGTGTCACCCTGGCCTGGATGCCACAAAATGTAATTAAAGCTGTGTCTGAGAGCAAGGGGGAGGTTCTCTAGTCAGGGGAACATTAGCATGCAGTACCTCCTGTCTCAGGCCAGTAGGGGGAGCAGGCTGCCCCTATAAAAGCTGGTGCTGGGGGCAGGGTTAGAGAGAACTTGAAGGCCTGTCTCAGGACTGAGACTTGTCCCAGAGCAGAGCAGGGACAGAAAGTTGTATTGCACCTAAGAGGAAGTGTGGCAGGAGGAGAGCCACAAGCCAGAGACAAGAGGCGAAGAGAGCCTGTCTTGGCAGATAAAAGACTTACTTTACCAGACTTTGGTGTCTGAGGCTGGGAGGATTCTACATCCTCCAGCAGATAACCAGTTCGCAGGGGACTGTATATTCCTTGGCCTAAGAAGCCTGGAGGCCCTGCCACAACAGAAGGGACCAGCAAAGCAGTACAAGGCTGGGAGCAGAAAGGAACCCACGTCGCAGGCCATACAGGCGAGAATACACGGAAAGCTCGGAAACGTGGGCTGTTAACCTATAACAAGGAGATAGCCAGAAGGAGCGCAGAAAGCACGGTAGGCCTACACCCTCACCCTGACCAGGGCCAATTTCCCCGTTGCTCTCAGACATCCAGGTCCCCTCCTAGCCGGGACTGTTTGCGGGTCAATTTACCTGTTCTAGTAAAGACCCTGGACTGCAACCTGTTGTCTGCGTGCTCCTTGCTCCTCCAGCACTATCAGCACTGGGACTCTCACTACCATCACTCCCACCATCCATTATACTGCCCTGGGGCCGCACTCTTCCCGTGGGGAGTCATACTACCCTAGCTGCACACCTCATCAGCCCCAGCGGTCTGCATGCAGCGGCGGTTCCTAATAACCGCAATCCACGGGTGGCGTAGTCGGACATAATCATCAGCGCATAACGGACTACCACTGGCCTGACCACCCTGAGCCACGGAACCGGGTTGCCACTACTACTCCCATCGTTCCCCTATTGCCCGGATCCGAGTGCCCCACGGCCCAGGGGGCGAGTCATAATATTAAATTCTCTTTTACCATCCGAGGATGTAAATGTGGTGCAGCGTAGGACATTGGTGCAGGCACGACAGTGGCCGCATGGGAATGTCCCCAATGTGGGGCCATGCGAGCCAAAAGGGTTAGATTTCACTGGAATATAATGGCTGGAGACCAGCATATCCTTAAGGTTGTAGGATCGTCTGGGGGTCATCAGGGGATAACTCCCAATGATTGGTCCCAGGGAGGTATCGGTCGTCAGGATGTCCCAGTGTTTCCTCATTATTTTTCTCATGTTCTCCCATTCGTGATTATAGGTAGATATATAGCGCATCTTTCTCTGCCTATCCTCAGATGTATTTTGTTTGTTGGGGTATAGCAGATGATTTCTTGGAGTGCGTCTTGCTCGGTCATAGCCCTGCTTTATACATCTTTTACTATAACCACGTAATTCAAATCTATTTTTTAAATCGGTAGCATGTTGTTCGAATTTAGGGTCTGAAGAGCAGATCCGTCTCACCCTCAGGAACTGTCCGACCGGAACAGCCCTAATAGTTGTGGGATGATGTGCGCTTGTGACATGGATGAGGGAATTGACCGACGTAGGTTTCCTGTGCATGTCTATCTGGAGGTGCCCGGCGCTGTCTACCCCAAGACAGACATCCAGGAACTTAATCTTATGTTTATCAAATTTGTACGTCAGCTGAATTCCCCACATATTACAATTTAATTGTGCCATAAAACTCTCGAGCTGCGGCACCGTGCCACGCCAAAAAAATAAAATACCATCGATATAGCGGAGCCAGCAGAGCACATGATCCGCAGCCCGGGCTCCCCCGTCGCCAAAAATCTGTCTCTCCCATCTGCCCAAGAAGAGATTGGCGTACGAGGGAGCGCAGGCCGCCCCATGGCCGTGCCATGCCTCTGCAGATATATCATATCTTTAAACAAAAAATAATTGTGTGTGAGCACGAAGTGCAGCAGCTCGAGAATTAATTCGCACAAAGGGCCGCCCAGGTCGGACGCCCCAAGGAAGAGACGGACCGCGTCCAGACCAATTGCATGTTCAATGCAGGTATACAAAGTCTCAACATCTGCCGTGATGAGCAAGACGCCCTCATCCAGGCGGACGCCGTCAACCCGCGTTAGACATCCGTAGTGTCCCTTAAATATGAAGGTAATGTCTCCACTATGGGTTTCAAATAAGAATCGATAAATTTGCAGACAGGTTCACATAGTCCATTTATACCGGACACAATCGGGCGTCCAGGTGGGTCGACGGCGTCTTTATGGATTTTAGGCTGAAGATAGAAAGTGGACGTTTTTGGGAAGCGTACTGTGAGTGCTTCTACTGTCTTTTTAGATATAACATTTTCCTCGCAAGCACGACCTAAGATAGTCTGGAGTGCGGAAGAGTAGGAGGCGGTGGGGTTAAAATGTAACCTGGAGTATGTATTGCTATCCCGTAGCTGCCGGAATACCTCTTTCTCGTACTTATTGCATGGCCAGATCACGATGTTTCCCCCCTTAAGGGTGTGCAATGGAGTACCCCAGCGTACCCCGACGTGTGTTTCGCGGCCCCCAATGGCCGCTTCCTCAAGGGGAATGAGGAGGGAGGGAGGAGCGGATCCCTTAAACCCCATAGTGTCGGTCACGTGTGGCCTCACGTGAACGATCACATGAGGTACTTCCAGGAGTGGCCTGATGCTGGTATACGGCGCATGCGTCGCCGTGCCCGCTCCGGCAGCGCGCCCGAGCCGTCAGGAGCCATTGCGCAGGCGCGGGTGCGCGGCACCAAAGGTGCCTGAGCGTCCGCGCGAACACCAGCCCCGCAGAGACAGCCAAGCGCGCGCACCAGCAGCGAAGACAGCAGCGCACGCCCACTGCATCATTGTATGCCAACGTACCCAGTAAGTGGGGAACATCTTTGCAAGACATCACTGGTTAATGAATACATACACAGAGGGAGACATATTATAACAATATATATGATCATCAAATCTTGTCCAATGTTGCATTCATATTTGACTCCGCATATGATCAATCATGCATCATGCAAAGAAATTCTTATTTCATCCACGTCAGTTGTAAAGTATGATGGCCACCACCGCTACATTTTTTAGATTATGATGGCCTTCATAACTCCATATGTACAGAATGATCAGCTTTACAGCTCTGTGTATACAGCATGGTCTCCACAGAACCCTTCATACATTATGATGGCTCCCACAGCTCTCCTATATATACAGAATGATGTCCCCACAGCTTCCTATATACAGTATAATGGCCCCACATCTCTTAATATACATTATGGTGGCCCTAGAGCTCCCCATATACATTATGAAGTCCCCACAGCTCCCTACACATAGTATGATGTCCCCACTGCTCCCTATATGCAGTATGATGTCCTGTAAAGCTCCCTATACATAATATAATGCCCCCTCAGCCCCTTATGTCCAGTATGATGTCCCCCCACAGCTCCCGGTACACAGCATAATGCCCCCAATAGCTTCCTATTCAAAGTATGGTGGCCCCAAAGCTCCATATATACAGGATTATGTCTTTAGTGTATAACACAACGGTCAAAGTAGTAATTCCCAAAATGCAATAGAAACACACAAGCTGCCACTAAATCAGTTCAGCTTCAAAAGGAAGATATAGAACTAGTGAATTAAAAATATATTTTATTGAAGTATACACATAAAAAAAACCATGTATGTAAAAATTCCCTACGTCTAAGCTTGTCCAAATGTGTGGTGATTGCACTTGGCCCAATAAATAAATATATAGGTACATCCTTGGAAATAAGCACCATATGCAATATAACCATTACATCAATTAATGGCAAAGTTAGGTATCATTGAATAATATAAAGTGCCAGTGCATATAGAAACAAATGAATCCTAACTAATGCGTGAAAAAGGGTAAATTGCAAGGTCACCATAAACCAGGTAGTGTACAACAATACTCTGCAAACAACAAAACTGTCCTAAAATTCCTGTGTATGTAATGAAGAGTTAATTGAATTTTATAGGGAAATTGGATAGCGGTATGCAGAGAGGTATAGAGATTATAGGCTCATACTCACACAAGATGGGAGCTTGTAGGAAATCAACCCCGACGACGCCGTTTCGCAAGTGCTTCTTCAGAGGGGGCCCCCACTTTGAAATATAAATGTAAAACTTCAGAATCAATGTGATCACCTTCATTTGGATACATGGAAAACAGTCCAGTGACTCAAAGGAAAAAATGAACAAAGTAGAAAAGTCCTAAGGGAAGGATCTTTATTTCCAATTTAAAACAGAGCAATAATTAAGATTTTCATTTGAGTTGCAGTTTGTAGTTACAGAAGTTTCTAATTTTACCTGAAGCTACAGTACATTGCAATATTATATATATATGAAAAGCACATATCTAGGGATGAGCAAACCCGAACTGTAAAGTTCGGGGTCCATACTGGACACCTAGTGTCCTGTACCGTAGGTGTCCTGTACCAAATCCCGAACACTGACTTTTTACCGGAAGTAGTGTGTGCATTTTTCCAAAAACCCTCTCTGTGTTTACTCTGCACCCGTGTCTGTGAGAGTAGAGTGCCTAACCAATTTTTTCTATTCTGCACCTTTGTCTGTGGGAGTAGTGTGCGTAAAAACAAATAGTTATACTCTGCACCCATGTCTGTGGGAGTACTGTGCATAAAAACAAATTTTAAATAACCTGCTCCTGTGTCTGTGGGGGTAGTGTGCATAAAATGTTATAAATAATCTGCACCCGTGTCTGTGGGAGAAATGTGCGTAAAAACAAATTTTTCTACTCTGCAACCGTATCTGTGGGAGTACTGTGCGTAAAAACAAATTGTTCTACTGTGCACCTGTGTCTGTCAGAGTAGTGTGTGTAAACATTGGCTGTGGACAGGCGGATGCACCTGTCTGTGATCATATCTCCTGCCGTGCTAAACACACGTTCCGACAGTACACTTGCCGCAGGGCAGGCCAGCACCTCCAAGGCAAAAAGGGCAAGCTCAGGCCATGTGTCCAATTTTGAGACCCAGAAGTTAATTGGGGCTGACCCATTACTCCAGTACATGGAGACGTGTGGACACATACTCTTCCACCATGTTGTTGATACTGTCATGCTACTGGATTTGATCCCTTGAGCTTGTGTTCTTTGGTTAGCTTCTCTTTCTGCTGAGCCACATGAGGCACACTATTTCTCTGAGTGTTTGGGTTAGTTTTCTGGCTGCAGTCTGTCTATTTTAACACAGGTGTTTTCATTTGTCCGCCTATCACCTTTTGGGTGCAGTTTTATAATCTGTCCCCCAGTGGGCGTTTCCTGCTGGTGATAGATTCATTTGGATGTTCTGACATTCTATTGTTGTTTGGAGCCAGTCTGTGAGCTTTGAGCTAAGGTTTCTTTTTCTTCCTGTTTCTTTGCTATACAGTACAGACCAAAAGTTTGGACACACCTTCTCATTTAAAGATTTTTCTGTATTTTCATGACTTTGAAAATTGTACATTCACACTGAAGGCATCAAAACTATGAATTAACACATGTGGAATTATATACTTAACAAAAAAAGTGTGAAACAACTGAAAATATGTCTTATATTCTAGGTTCTTCAAAGTAGCCACCTTCTGCTTTGATGACTGCTTTGCACACTCTTGGCATTCTCTTGATGAGCTTCAAGAGGTAGTCACAGGAAATGATCTTCCAACAGTCTTGAAGGAGTTCCCAGAGATGCTTAGCACTTGTTGGCCCTTTTGCCATCACTCTGCGGTCCAGCTCACCCCAAACCATCTCGATTGGGTTTAGGTCTGGTGACTGTGAAGGCCAGGTCATCTGGCGTAGCACCCCATCACTCTCCTTCTTGGTGAAATAGCCCTTACACAGCCTGGAGGTGTGTTTGGGGTCATTGTCCTGTTGAAAAATAAATGATGGTCCAACTAAACGCAAACTGGATTGAATAGCATGCCACTGCAAGATGCTGTGGTAGCCATGCTGGTTCAGTATGCCATCAATTTTGAATAAATCCCCAACAGTGTCACCAGCAAAGCACCCCCACACCATCACACCTCCTCCTCCATGCTTCACGGTGGGAACCAGGCATGTAGAGTCCATCCATTCACCTTTTCCACATTGCACAAAGACACGGTGGTTGGAACCAAAGATCTCAAATTTTGACTCATCAG
Source organism: Phyllobates terribilis (assembly GCF_046119375.1). Lineage (NCBI taxonomy): Eukaryota > Metazoa > Chordata > Amphibia > Anura > Dendrobatidae > Phyllobates > Phyllobates terribilis. The sequence continues at coordinate 117,754,773 of NW_027362762.1, read as the reverse complement.
ACCAAAGCACAGATTTCCACTGGTCTAATGTCCATTCCTTGTGTTCTTTAGCCCAAACTAGTCTCTTCTGCTTGTGGCCTGTCCTTAGCAGTGGTTTCCTAGCAGCTATTTTACCATGAAGGCCTGCTGCACAAAGTCTCCTCTTAACAGTTGTTGAAGAGATGTGTCTGCTGCTAGAACTCTGTGTGGCATTGACCCGGTCTTTAATCTGAGCTGTTGTTAACCTGTGATTTCTGAGGCTGGTGACTCGGATAAACTTATCCTCAGAAGCAGAGGTGACTCTTGGTCTTCCTCTCCTGGGGCGGTCCTCATGTGAGCCAGTTTCAGTGTAGCGCTTGATGGTTTTTGCAACTGCACTTGGGGACACTTTCAAAGTTTGCCCAATTTTTCGGACTGACTGATCTTCATTTCTTAAAGTAATGATGGCCGCTCATTTTTCTTTATTTAGCTGCTTTTTTCTTGCCATAATACAAATTCTAACAGTCTATTCAGTAGGACTATCAGCTGTGTAGTCACCTGACTTCTGCACAACACAACTGATGGTCCCAACCCCATTTATAAGACAAGAAATCCCACTTATTAAACCTGACAGGGCACACCTGTGACGTGAAAACCTTTTCCGGTGACTACCTCTTGAAGCTCATCAAGAGAATGCCAAGAGTGTGCAAAGCAGTCATAAAAGCAGAAGGTGGCTACTTTGAAGAACCTAGAATATAAGACATATTTTCAGTTGTTTCACACTTTTTTGTTAAGTATATAATTCCACATGTGTTAATTCATAGTTTTGATGCCTTCAGTGTGAATGTACAATTTTCAAAGTCACGAAAATACAGAAAAATCTTTAAATGAGAAGGTGTGTCCAAACTTTTGGTCTGTACTATACATTGCACCTATCTTCTGTTTATCTTTAGTAAGTACCGTATATTCCGGCGTATAAGACGACTTTTGAAGACTGAAAAATCTTCTGTCTAGTCTGGGGTCGTCTTATACGCCGGTAATGCTTTTGAACTTTCAGAAATTGACATGCGGGGATACTCTGGGGGTGTTAATAAGCTGCCGTGGCCGTATCCCTGCCATGTGGGAGTTAATATAAGGTGGAGGGAGTTAAAATAAGGCGGCGGTAGGTCCAGACAGTCAGCGCTTCTGTGCTGAAACTGACACATCGCTGCGTATTCCCAGCTCCGGACACAGCGCAGGGCTTCTGTGCCGACAGCTTTCACTTGTCACAGAAGCGCTGCGCTGTGTCCGGAGCAGGGAAGTTCGCATCGCTTCTGTGACAATATATGAAAAGCCGGCTGGCAATTCAGCAGCGGCATAAGCCGGCACCCGACAATTTAGAATAGAAAGAATAGAGCTTCACACATAGATTAGATAGATAGAAACATGTCAGTCACATATATATGAAGTACAGTGACAGTGTTGCTTACTGTACTTGTCATTTAGTGTAAAGGATTTATTAAAACAAATATTAGTGTTTTCATGCACCGTCTCTTTAAAAAAGCCGGCCGGCAATTCAGCATCTGTACCCGACAATTTATAACAGACAGAATAGAGCTTCACACATAGATTAGATAGATAGAAACATGTCAGTCACATATATAATAAGTACAGTGACAGTGTTGGTTACTGTACTTGTCATCTAGTGTTAAAATAACGGATTTATTTAAAAAAAAATTGGCGTGGGGTTCCCCTTAATTTTAGTCTCTAGCGGAGGTTAAGCAGACGGCTGGGGCAGATGTTTGAAGCCTGGGAAGGGGGTAATACCCACGGAGCTTCCCAGGCTACTAATATCAGCCCCCAGCTGAATACCTAGCCTTTACTAGCTATTAAAATGGGGGAACCCCCCAAAAAAATGACGTGGGGTCCCCCCTATTTTAATAGCTAGCAAAGGCTAGGCAGACAGCTGGAGGCTGATATTAATAGCCCAGGAAGGGTGCCATGAATATTGGCCCCCTCCCAGGCTAGAAACACCAGCCGTCAGCCGCCCCAGAAATGGCGCATCCATAGGATGCGCCAATTCTGGCACTTAGCCTCGCTCTTCCCACTGCCCTGTAGCGGTGGCAGTGGGGTAATAGGGTTGGGGTTGATGTCAGCTTATAATGCCAGCTGACATCAAGCCCAGGTTAGTAATGGAGAGGCGTCTATAAGACACCCCCATTACTAACCCCATAGTCAAAGTTAAAAAGAACACAACCAGCCAGAATAAAGTCCTTTAATTGAAATAAACACACAATTCTTTATTGTTCTAAATTAAACCATACTTACCGTCACGCCCATTCCAGCTGAAGCCAACGATCTCCTGCAATAAAAGTAAAATAATAAAGCAACCTCATCCTTACCTCTCCATGGTTCCCAGGACAGCTTCAGCTCTGCTACATCGAGATAACAGGCTGGACCGCAGCAGAACGCTGCCATCCAGCCTGTCATCCCGCAGACACTGAGAAGCGCAGGCATGCTTGCGCTCCTCAGTGTCTCGCTGTGACGGCATCCAGATGAGCCGACAATGAACTCAGCTCACCTCCTGGACGTCCGTCACTGACAGCGTGGGAAACTTCTACTGCGCATGCGGGGAGCAGGAGAATTTTCCCACGCTGTCAGTGACGTGCATGAGGTGAGCCGAGTTCATTGGACATGATCTCGGCTCATCTGGATGCCGTCACAGCCTGACACTGAGGAGCACAAGCATGCCTGCGCTTCTCAGTGTCTGCGGGATGACAGGCTGGATGGCAGCGTTCTGCTGCGGTCCAGCCTGTCATCTCGATGTAGCAGAGCTGTACCGGTCCTGGGAACCATGGAGAGGTAAGGATGAGGTTGCTTTATTATTTTACTTTTATTGCAGGAGATCGTTGGCTTCAGCTGGAATGGGCATGATGGTAAGTATGGTTTAATTTAGAACATTAAAAAATTGTGTGTTTATTTCAATTAAAGGACTTTTTTCTGGGTGTTGTGTTTTTTTAATTACTTTACTAGAAATTCATGGCGGTCATGTCTAATATTGGCGTGACCCCATGAATTTCAGGCTTAGGGCCAGCTGATAATGCCAAGCTGGCCCTAACCCCTTTATTACCCAGTGAGCCACCGCACCAGGGCCCTGGATGAGTTGGGTACAGCGCCAGAAGATGGCGCTTCTATGAACGCGCCATTTTCTGGGGTGGCTGCGGACTGCAATTTGCAGCGGGGGGGGACCCAGAAAGCTTGGGCCTCCCTGCGCTGCGGATTCCAGCCCCCAGCTGCCTAGTTGTACCTGGCTGGGCACAAAAATAGGGCGAAGCCCCACGTCTTTTTTTTTTTAATTATTTCATGAAATAATTAAAAAAAAAAGGGCTTCCCTATATTGTTGTGTCTGGCCAGGTACAAATAGGCAGCTGGTGGTTGGGGGCAGCCCGTTCCTGCCTGCTGTACCTGGCTGGACACAAAAATATGGCGAAGCCCACGTCAACATTTTTGGGAAAAATTAATTACAAAATTAATAATAATTTAGGGACTGCATCTTTATTAACCCCTCAATTGTCATTTAGTGTTAAAATAAAGGATTTTTTAAAAAGAAAATTGGCGTGGGATCCCCCATCATTATAGTCTCTAGCGGAGGTTAAGCAGACGGCTGGGGCAGATGTTTGAAGTCTGGGAAGGGGGTAATACCCACGGAGCTTCCCAGGCTACTAATATCAGCCCCCAGCTGAATACCTAGCCTTTACTAGCTATTAGAATGGGGGACCCCCCCAAAAAATGACGTGGGGTCCCCCCTATTTTAATATGTTTATGAGTGACAGTTTTCCTGCTATATACCTGCATGTCATAAGAATTTAAATTAAAAAAGGACCATGTTAAATTCAAATCAGTTTTTTTTTAATTTTTACCGGTGTTTGGTATGCGTTGGAAAAGGGGTAGTCTTATACGGTGAATATATCCTAAACTCTATATTTTAACAGGAAAGTAGGGGGGTCGTCTTATACACCAGGTCGTCTTATACGCCGGAATATACGGTAGGTTGTATATTTGTAATTGCTTTATTCTTTGTTTGGTATTTCATTATTTACTTTACTCACTCTGAGATCTCTGCTTTGTTCAGCCCACTTCTCGTGTTGTAGTTAATTCACACTCTGCTCTGCCCTCTGTTTCTTTAGGAGGAACGTGAAGCCATTTAGGCAGACTAGGTCCGAGTTGCCATCTCCTAGTTTTGTAGGTAAGGCTCTGTACCCGCAGGCACCAATAGGGACTGCGGTGTCAGGATATCAAGTCTGTACAGGAACCAGCTGTGTCAGTTGCTTTTTTTAATGTGTAACCTATTAATCCCAAGTGAGTTGCTACTCATGCACAACCGAAACGCTGCCTCCTGGTAAAACGGACCATATCAAATGGTGGTGCTGGATGTTGCGACATGCTGAGGAAGATTTTCCACATTTCGGTTATGCTAACCCTCCCTTCCAAGGTGGTGCCGGTGCCCCAGCTCCGTTGGTGACTTCCTCTTCTTCTGCCTTGTGCTTCCACTGAGCCCCCGCTGTCAGGTGAGGAAGCCGTCAGTATTGTATCTACCAGCATCTGCTTGTATTCCTGCATTTTCCAATCAAGCTCCAGTGACAGAAGTAAGAATGGAACATTATGCTTGTAGCGGGGATAAAGCAGGGTGGCCTCCCAGTAATCAGCACTTGTAACAATCTGGGGCAACTCGGCCTACAGCAGCATGTATTGGCTCATGTGTGCTAGGGTCCCCAGAGGCAGCGGCAAGGTGTCCTTGGTGGGTGGTGTATCCTCTGGGTCCTCTGTATCCCCCCAGCCACGCACCAGTGATGCCCTTGAGCTGCTTTAAGTGCCACTCTGCTGTGACCATGGTTACTCCTCCTTATCCTCAAAAAATGTCCTCTGGTTGGACAGTTAGGGTTGGCCGTTGTTGGTACATGAAACTATCCTCCGAGCCATGTGTGGATGACTGGCCTACTAATGGGGTGAATGGTCCCTGTTCTTCCTCCTCTTCCTCCTTTGCCAACACCTCATCCATCATCGCCTGAAATGTTTTTTTCAAGGAAGCATAGAAGTGGGATAGTAACGCTGATGATGGCATCAGTGCTGGCCATGTTTGTGGAGTACTCAAAGCAGCACAACATGGCACACACATCCTACATGGAGGCCCACTCGTTGGTCATGAAGTGGTGTTGTTCTGCAGAGCGACTCACCCGTGTGTGCTGCAGCTGAAACTCCACTATGGTCTGATGCTGCTTGCACAGTCTCTCCAGCATGTGCAAGGTGGAGTCTGTACATCGCATATGAGGTGGTGAGCAGGAAGACAGAAGGACGCTGCAGCGCAGATAGGTGAGCAGATGCAGGGTGAGAACGCCTAAAGTGCGCACAGATGTCCGCACGGAGGTCCTGCTCTTTGTGCTGCAGCTCTGACATCTCGGGGTAATTTTTCAGGAAGCTCTGCACCACCAATTTCAGCACATGTGCCAGGCAAGGGATATGCATCAAACCGGCTACGAGCTGCCACGAGATTTTGCCCTTTATCGCACACCACCAGGCCGGGCTTGAGGTTCAGCCAGGGCTAGTTTTAGACAAAGTGGGGCCCTGGGCAAAAGTGGGGCCCCAAATACTAACAAATTGCACAATCACACGGAAACATTTTGGTTGTATTTACATGTGCTGAGTTCAGACCGTTAAGCTAGTGTGATCGACAGTATTGAAGCAGTTCAGCGCTTGTTTCCCGGCCTCTTTACACCGGCTGAGGAAGAATGATGGGCACAAAACGATCACTAGTAGATCAATCTGTCCCCATACAGTATCATGTTATCAGCAGCATATCTGCAGTGTACATCGGGCGATGTGCTGCAGAGAACAATGATTTTTATTCCAGCATAAACAATCCAATCACTTGATGAATAGACAGCATTTTGCTTGTTTAGTATAATACACCCCATAGCCCTCCACATAGTATAATGCACCCCATAGTCCTCCACATAGTATAATGTGCCCCATACTCCTCCACATAGTATAATGCACCCCATAGTCCTCCACATAGTATAATGTGCCCCATAGTCCTCCACATAGTATAATGTGCCCCATAGTCCTCCATATAGTATAATACCCTCCCCATAGTCCTCCATATAGTATAACACACTTCCCATAGTACTCTATATAGCATAATGCATTCCCCATAGTCCTCCATACAGTATAATGCATCCTATAGTCCTTGATAGAGTATAATGCAGCTCCCATATAGTATAATACATACCCCACAGTCCTCAATAGAGTATAATGCAGTCCCCATATTGTACATATAGTATAATGCACAGCCTATAGTCCTTGATAGAGTATAATGCAGCACCCATATAGTACATATAGCATAATGCACCCCATAGTCCTTGATAGAGTATAATGCAGCCTCCATATAGTATAATGCAGCCCCCATATAGTATAAGGTAGCCCCATATAGCATAATGCAGCCCCTATATAGCATAAGGCAGCACCCATAAAGTATAATTCAGCCCCCATATAGCATAATGCAGTTCCCATATAGTATGGCCACCTCAATGTGTTCACTGATTTAAAAAAAAAAATACAATACTAACCTCTCCGCATTACCCCGCTGCTCCAGTCTCTGCAGCGAGTCTACTCAACAGCTCCACTGCCCGGCACAGCGTGGTGCGATGAAGTGACGTCATCGTGCCCGCTGGCTGAGACGTCACACATAGAGGCGGAATGATGGGAGAGGGTGCAGCGTCACCTGACGTTTCCTCCTCCATCATTGCTTTCAACTGTTTCGGCATCTAGGATACTGATACAGTTTAATGTGCGATACCGAGTATCCCCCATCCTGTAGGATTCTGTGGTCCAACACATCCGATTATCCCCTACATTCGGAACTTTCAAGTGGAACTTGAAAACCTGTCTTCAGAACAGTTTACAGCCTGTAATGACCCCGCTGCCTCCTCACCACTACCAGAGCTGCAACCCCCGAACCTACTGTCTACTTCCTCATTATCCTGTAGACTGTAAGGACGCAAGGGCAGGGTCCTCTCCCCTCTGTACCTGTCTGTCACTTAGTTGGTTCACTGTAATTTCTACTTGTGTTTTGTATGTATCGCCTTCTCATGTACAGCACCATGGAATCAATGGTGCTCTAAACATAAATAATAATAATAATCTCCCGCATAATGTTCCACCCAATCCTCACCCCTGCACTCCTTGCCGGTGTACACACAGCAGTAAGCTGCAGCAGTTGGCACATGTGTTTCATCATCATCAGAGATGTGCTGCGGTGGCCCGCTGACTGTTTGTGTAGCGCCCCGAGGGCTCGGTTGCTACAGGGGTATTGCACCTCACCCAGAGGTGTGATATTCCACTCCCAGGTAAGGATGGAGTGTGGACCAGGGCTCAGTTAGCTGCATACACACACTCACCCCATTTCCGGGGGACAGCTCGACGGTGCTCCCATTTATGCCGGCACAACTGACCATGTCCTTGGCTGGAGTGGGGAGGGGGGAGAGAACCCAGTGATGTAGGAGCAGAAGGGGACGGTTTCTGGAGCATAGGAAGGAGCTCATTGGGTGCAGGTCACCTTACATAGTTACATAGTTACATAGTTACATAGTTTATAAGGCCGAAAAAAGACAAGCGTCCATCCAGTTCAGCCTATTTCTTGTGCACTGCAGCTATTTCGCAGCGTTGATCCGGGGGAAGGCAAAAAAAAAAACATGCGGTATAGGCCAATTTACATCACTGAGGAAAAATTCACTTCCCGACACCAATCTGGCAGTCAGATTAAATCCCTGGATTAATTAACTATCACTAAGCATAAGATGTAATTTTATTGTTCTCAAGAAAGGCGTCCAGGCCTCTCTTGAACTCATTAAGTGAGTTGGACATCACCACTTCCTCTCCCAGAGAGTTCCAGAGTCTCACGGCTCTGACCGTAAAGAATCCCCTTCTATGCTGGTGCAGGAACCTCCTTTCCTCCAGACGCAGAGTGTGCCCCCTTGTCTTTGTCACCATCCTTGGTATAAACAGGTCATGGGAGAGATCCCTGTACTGCCCCCTGATGTATTCATACATGTTTATGAGGTCTCCCCTAAGCCTTCTCTTTTCCAACGTAAATAGGCCTAATTTTGACAACCTCTCTGGGTATTCTAGTCCCTCCATTCCCTTTATTACCTTAGTCGCCCTCCTTTGTACCCTCTCTAGCTCCAATATGTCTTTCCTGAGCACCGGAGCTCAGAACTGTGCACAATATTCTAAGTGCGGCCTTACCAGCGCTTTATACAGAGGAAGAACAATGTTCTCATCATATGCCCCTATTCCTCTTCTGATGCATGCCATGACTCTATTTGCCTTCGCAGCTGCTGCCTGACACTGGGCACTCCAATTTAATTTGCTATTAACCAAGACGCCCAGCTCCTTCTCCATGTCAGATTTCCCCAACGGTTTCCCATTTAATATGTATGGGTGACTGCTGTTTTTCTTTCCCATGTGCATGACCTTACATTTATTGGCATTGAACCCCATTTGCCATTTTTTGGCCCAACTCCCCAATTTATCTAAATCCTCCTGTAGCTGTGCCCTATCCTCATCTGTATTAACTACTTTACAAAGTTTAGTATCATCTGCAAATATTGCTATTTTACTATGCAACGCTTCCACTAGATCATTAATAAATATATTAAATAATATAGGGCCCAAGACAGACCCTTGAGGCACCCCGCTAGTAACCCTGACACACCCTGAGCTTACTCCATTGATAACCACCCTCTGCTTTCTATCACTCAGCCAGCTTTTTACCCACTTGCACACATTATCCCCCAGACCAAGCATTCTCATTTTATATACCAACCTTTTGTGTGGCACGGTATCAAACGCTTTGGAGAACTCAAGGTATACAACATCCACTGACTCTCCCCGGTCCAGCTGTGAGCTCACCTCCTCGTAGAAGGCGATCAGGTTTGTTTGGCAGGAGCGATCCCTCATGAATCCTTGTTGATATGGAGTTAGACAGTTATTATCATTAAGATATTCTACAATAGCATCTCTAAGAAATCCTTCAAACAATTTACCCACAACAGACGTTAAGCTTACTGGTCCATAGTTCCCAGGGTCACTTTTAGACCCCTTTTTGAATATTGGTACCACATTTGCTTGGCGCCAGTCTAGTGGGACAGTCCCTGTCCATAAAGAGTGCTTGAATATAAGATACAGCGGCCTGTCTATAACATTACTTAATTCTTTTAGTACCCGGGGGTGTATGCCATTTGGGCCTGGTGACTTATCTATTTTGATATTATTTAGGCGTTTCTGAACTTCCTCCTGGGTTAGGTGGGTGATATTTAGTGGAGGGTTTACTTTATCACTCTGCATTTCCTCCGATAAATTGTTTTCTTTTGTGAAAACAGTGGAGAAGAAGCTATTGAGTAGGTTTGCTTTACCCTCATCGCCCTCTATGATTTTACCCAGGTTATTTTTCAATGGGCCAACTCCATCAGTTTTAATCCTTTTACTGTTTATATAGTTAAAGAACAGTTTGGGATTCGTTTTACTTTCCTTGGCAATTAGTCTCTCTGTCTCCTCTTTTGCTATTCTTATTTGTTTCTTACAGATTTTGTTTTTTTCCCTATAAGATATTAGCGCTTCCTCGCTGCCTTCTTGTTTAAGTTTACCGAAAGCCCTTTTTGTGTTTTTCATTGCCCTCTTGACTTCCTTATTTAGCCACATTGGCTTCCTTCTATTCCTAGCCCTTTTATTCCCATAAGGTATGTACCTTCTACAGTGACTATGTAGGACTGTTTTGAAAATTTCCCATTTTCTATCCATGCTCCTATTACTAAAGATACTATCCCAGTCTATAAGGTGAAGGGCATCTCTTAGCTGATCAAACTTTGCCCTCCTGAAGTTCAGTGTTTTTGTGACTCCCTTGCTGGGCACCCTACTGAAGCACATGTGGAATTGTATAATGTTGTGGTCACTATTTCCCAGGTGCCCCCTGACCTGCACCCCAGTTATTCTGTCTGGCCTGTTAGTTAATATTAAGTCTAAAAGGGCCGTCCCTCTAGTTGGTTCCTGCACAAGTTGTGACAAATAATTGACTTTGATAATTGACAGAAACCTGTTTCCTTTCTGAGATCTACAGCTTTCGGTTTCCCTGAGCTAAGACACAGAGGAGCAGATAAAAGGTGGGAGCCATCTTAGTGAAGTGGTGAAGTTCAGTTCAGAGTTCAGTTCAGTCAGGGCTGACAGGGAGCCGAGGCTCAGGCTGAGCTCAGCTCCACGAGGCAGGCCTAGAGAGAAGGCCGGGGCCAGAGAGGAGAAGAGAAGAAGGAGAAGGAAGGAAGGAGAAGAGACAGAGGAGTGGAAGGGCTCCAGAAACAAGAAGGTAGAAGGGACCCTAAGAGAGCAGAACGGACAGCAACCGTTGCAAACCCGCGTTATATCGGGTGAAGGGTCAGGCTGTGAAAGGGTACTGGATTGCCAAGTTGGTGGAGGTAAATTATCCCTCAGCCAAGAACCGGAGGTCGTGATCATTTATTGGTGCGACCCCCCCGCCAAACCTGCTAGGAAGGCACCATATAGGATAGCGGGAAGCGGAGGCCAACGTTTACCCGACACGGTCCACGGTAGCTGGACAGAAGTTCGGTCACTGGTGGGGCACGAGAGGCCAGAGAAAGGACAGAAGAGGGTCCTGTGCCATACTCCTGAATTGCCTGGGGGTTGACCGAGCCCCTCACCTGGTGGACGCAGCACGGCTTGGGCAGTCATTGCTGACAGAAGTGACTTGGATAACAACTGTGAGTAAAAACTCTGGACTGCACCATTGGACTCTGTGTAATTTCTGCTGCACCTGCACCATCACCCCCAGCATTCACTTACACTGCCCTGAGGCTACACTGTTCCTGTGGGGAGTTATCCTACTCCTGTGCTGCACACCAACACCAGCTTCAGCGGTCTGCCTTGCAGCGGCGGTTATCCCTGACAGCAATCCACTAGTGACGTAGTCGGACATTCAAAACACTGATAAATAGACTGCCACAATTCGGTCTGACCACCCTGAGCCATGGGATCGGGTTGCCACTACTACCCCCATCAGCACCGTACACCAGAAGGCCCGGTTCCGGGTACCCCACGGCCCAGGGGGCGAGTTATTTGCACTTCCCCTCCCATGTACTCATCCAAAAACTGAACAAATTGTTGAGCATCAGTGCACTCAATCTCTTCCACCTAGCCCACGGAACCACAGCCAGCAGAGTCATCAAAAAGTGACTGCTGCATGACTTGGGGTTCAGCCTGCTTGCCTGATTTGCAAGAGGGTGAGGTGGAAGACAGATGCCCATGGCCACTGCGCTTTCAGCAGAGGACCGGATGGAAGACAAAGTGAAGGCCCTCTCAGCCAACCAATCTAAAACCACCTCTACTTGTTCTGGCCTCACCATTCATCCAGCGGTACGTGGGCCGACGAAATTCACAGAATGTTCTTTCACCTGCATGCACCAGAGGAAGGGGTTTCATTTGGGCACGTAGCAGGCACAGATCAACCACGGCCTCTCTCTCTCTGCAGCACCTACACCACCACCACCAGCAACACGGCCATGTCCCCTATTTCATGCTCTCCTCATTGTTTTCAACCCAAAAAATTGCAGAGCATTACACGGCCTGTATACAGAGAGAAAGAAGCCAGCAGTTTATTACACTGCCTGTATGCAGAATGCTCCCACAGAGCCTGTTTCCAGAGTACCCCCCCTAAAACCATAAAAAATAAAATAAAAAAATAATAAAAAAAATCTATCTACATTGCTCAAAAAAAAATAAAGGGAACACTTAAACAACAGAATATAACTCCAAGTAAATTAAACTTCTGTGAAATCAAACTGTCCACTTAGGAAGCAACACTGATTGACAATCAATTTCACATGCTGTTGTGCAAATGGAATAGACAATAGATGGAAATTATTGGCAATTATCAAGACACCCTCAATAAAGGGGTGGTTCTGCAGGTGGGCACCACAGACCACATCTCAGTACCAATGCTTTCTGGCTGATGTTTTGGTCACTTTTGAATGTTGCTTGTGCTTTCACACTCGTGGTAGCATGAGAAGTTGCTACAGAAGTTGTTCAGGTAGTGCAGCTTATCCAGGATGGCACATCAATGCAAGCTGTGTCAAGAAGGTTTGCTGTGTCTGTCAGCGTAGTGTCCAGAGGCTGGAGGCGCTACCAGGAGACAGGCCAGTACACCAGGAGACGTGGAGGGGGCCATAGGAGGGCAACAACCCAGCAGCAGGACAGCTACCTCCGCCTTTGTGCAAGGAGGAACAGGAGGAGCACTTATAGAGTCCTGCAAAATGTCCTCCAGCAGGCCACAAATGTGCATGTGTCTGCACAAACGGTTAGAAACCGACTCCATGAGGTTGGTATGAGGGCCCGACGTCAACAGATGGGGGTTGTGCTCACAGCCCAACACTGTGCAGGACGCTTGGCATTTGCCACAGAACACCAGGATTGGCAAAGTCGCCACTGGCGCCCTGTACTCTTCACAGATGAAAGCAGGTTCACACTGAGCACATGTGACAGATGTGACAGAGTCTGAAGACGCCGTGGAGAGCGATCTGCTGCCTGCAACATCCTTCAGCATGAACGGTTTGGCAGTGGGTCAGTAATGGTGTGGGGTGGCATTTCTTTGGAGGGCCACACAGCCCTCCATGTGCTCGCCAGAGGTAGCCTGACTGCCATTAGGTACCGAGATGAGATCCTCAGACCCCTTGTGAGACCATATGCTAGTGCGATTGGCCCTGGATTCCTCCTAATGCAGGACAATGCCAGACCTCATGTGGCTGGAGTGTGTCAGCAGTTCCTGCAAGATGAAGGCATTGAAGCTATGGACTGGCCCGCCCTTTCCCCAAACCTGAATCCGATTGAGCACATTTGGGACATCATGTCTCACTCCATCCACCAACGTCAATTTCCACCACAGACTGTCCAGGAGTTGGCAGATGCTTTAGTCCAGGTCTGGGAGGAGATCCCACAAAAGACCACCCGCAACCTCATCAGGAGCATGCCCAGGCGTTGTAGGGAGGTCATACAGGCATGTGGAGGCCACACACAATACTGAGCCTCATTTTGACTTGTTTTAAGGACATTACATCAAAGTTGGATCAGCCTGTAGTGTGTTTTTCCACTTCAATTTTGGGGGTGACTCCAAATCCAGGCCTCCATTGGTTAATAAATTTGATTTCCATTGATGATTTTTGTGTGATTTTGTTGTCAGCACATTCAACTTTGTACAGAACTTTGTACAGAATATTTCATTCATTCAGATCTAGGATGTGTTATCTGAGTGTTCCCTTTATTTTTTTGAGCAGTGTATATATATATATATATATATATATATATATATATATATATAAAACATAAAAACAGTGTTGGCTACCCCCCCCCTCCTCCTCAGTCAACCTAATCATCCAACTGCATTTTATATACACTTATAAATTCATATATAAAGCTCAGCTGCTAATTATTATGGCAAACAAGTAAAATGTCACATCATTGAGTAAAAATATCTTAATGATGTATATCAAGTACTTGGTTGACTAGAGGAGAGAGTGTCGAGAAAACTTATGGATTTCTGTTTTCATGGACTGGTAAATTACCCATATGGTGTTCTTTGTATTGTAAAACATCAACATATTCTACCGGATGATCACATGTCTGCTGTTTGTAGACTGGACATAATCACACAGCAGCTAAATCCTTATTACCCTAGTTTTTTCTTGGACTATCCTAGCAGAGATTGCTAAAGCCACATTAATGCAAATACAAAACTTCTGAAACCACAACATGTCATAGGCTATGTGCCCACGTTGCGGACCTGAAGCATATTTTTTACGCTTCTCCCTGGCGGGAAAATCGCATGCGGATATTACATGCGGTTTTCCCGCCAGGTAGAAGCGTTTGTGAGGCGTCTTTGCATGCATTTCCGCATGCGGGTTATCAAGCACTTCTCCAAGCATCACTTGGAAAAGTGCTTGACAACTTGTTCAGAATGGTAAAAAATAAAAAAATAAACTTTATACTCACCTTCTGATGCATTCTCTGCCCCGTCCGGAGTCTTGAGCGGCTCACGCTGTTGTGTGCAGGACCTGCGGTGACGTCATTGAGTCATGTGGTGGGTCACATGACTCAATGACGTGGCAGGTCCTTCAGACAACAGCGCGACGGAGGGAAAACATCAGAAGATAAGTATAAACTTTATTTTATTCTTTTTTTTACAGGTTCTTTGGTACCCAGGTCTGGATGAGAGTCTCCTCTCCTCCAGACTTGGGTACCATCCGCACATTGATTCCGCAGCGCTTCCGCAAAATTAATGAACATGCTGCGGATTTTTGACTGCAGCATATACGCTGCGGAAAAATCCGCAGCATGGGCATTGACATTGCGGAATGCCATTGGGGACCATGGGGTGCGGATCTACATGCGTTTTTCAAGCGTTTACGCTGCGGAAATTCCGCAGCATATACGCTTGAAAAACGCTACGTGGGCACACAGCCATATTGTTTTATAAATACTCAACATCAGGCCTCGTTCAGACGTCAGCGATTTTTTACGTGCACAAAAAAATGGTCTAAGGGTCATGAATGTTTGGTCTGTGTGTCAGTTTTTAACATCAGTATTTTATCAGTGATTTTCAGGTATGGATAAATAAACAACTTGCAAAGATTCTCCTGTACATTACAAGGTTAATCATGGATTGTACACTGACTGTTGGCATCCATGTGCTGTCCGGGATTTTCACAGACCCATAGACTTATATGGGTGATTTTCATCCGTGACGCTGATAGACACACGCCGCAAAAAAAAGACGTGTTTTTTACCTGTGGAATTTTTGCATCTAATGCAAGCCTATGGGGAAAATCTGCACAGAAAACTCAGAAACTCAGCATACCCGCAAGAGAAATGCAGATTTGGAACACGCACCGCATGTCAGCTTACGCTGCATTAAAAAGTAGCACAGTGAGCAAGAGATTTCTATGAATCCCATCCATTTTGCTGGAACTGAAAGACGCTGCGTTTTTTTACTCACCAGAAGCTCATCGTGGGAACGTAGCCTTAGCTGTCAATCAATACGCTATGTAAGTACAGTACTGGTGTATATCACCAGTTATGCTGCATTGACGTTACCAATTGTCTTTCTGTCACCCTGGACTGGATGCCACAAATATAATAAAGCTGTGTCTGAGAGCAAGGGGGAGGTTCTCTAGTCAGGGGAACATTAGCATGCAATACCTCCTGTCTCAGGCCAGTAGGGGGAGCAGGCTGCCCCTATAAAAGCTGGAACTGGGGGCGGAGTTAGAGAGAACTGGACGACCTGTCTCAGGACTGAGAGGTGTCCCAGAGCAGAGAGAAACAGTTGTGTTGCAGCCTAAGAGTACGTGTGGCAGTAGGAGAGCCACAAGCCAGGGACAAGAGGTGAAGTACGCCTGTCCTGGCAGACAAAGAACCAAATTTACCAGACTTTGGTGTCTGAGGCTGTGAGGATTCCAAGTCCTACAGCAGATAACCAGTCCGCAGGGGACTGTATGTTCCTTGGCCTAAGAAGCCCGGAGGCTCCGCCACAGCAGAAGGGACCAGCAAAGCCGTACCAGGCCCAGAGTAGAAAGGGACCCACGTTGCAAACCATACGGGCGAGAGGACACGGTGAGCTCGGGAACGTGGGCTGTTACCCTATAAGGAGGAGATAGCCAGAAGGAGCGCAGAGAGCACGGTAGGCCTACACCCTCACCCTGACCAGGGCCAACTTCCATTTGCTCTCAGACATCCAGGTCCCCTCCTAGCCGGGACTGTTTGTGGGTCAGTTTACCTGTTCTAGTAAAGGCCCTGGACTGCAACCTGTTGTCTGTGTGCTCCTTGCTCCTCCAGCACTCGCGGTACTGGGACGCCCTACACCATCACCCCCATCTTCCATTATACTGCCCTGGGGCCGCACTCATCCCGTGGGGAGTCACACTATCCCAGCTGCATACATCATCAGCCCCAGCGGTCTGCCTGGCAGCGGCGGTTCGCAGTGACCGCAATCCACGGGTGGCGTAGTCGGACATACCAACAGCGCATAGCAGACTATCACTGGTCTGACCACCCTGGGCCATGGGACCGGGCCGCCACTACTACTCCCAGCGTCTCCCTATTGCCCGGTTCCGAGTGCCCCACGGCCCAGGGGGCGAGTCATCTTCATCATTAATTTTCAAGAAATTTAATCTAAAGATTAACCATCATTTTTTATTTGTAGTTGATAAATCAATAATACACATAAGAATGAGCAACTATGTAATATATCTTACCAGAGAAATCCGCTTTTTTCTCCTGCGGGACTGAGCTTTCGCTTTCAAAATTCTCAAATTGCGGTTAAAATCTCTATTCAGTTATGACAGATTTTTACATTACTGAGATAGGAGATTATAGTTACTTCCAATAAGATTCTATACTTCTGCTATGGGGACCCATGATTTCTATGTACACCCATTCGCCTGACCACATTCAGACTAGACTGTTTCCGATCTTGCTCAATACACTTGCATTGAGCGTGGCCGCATCTAGTTGGCATTTGACCGCATGTATGCAAAATCATGTACTTGTGTTCACGTGCCTACCACTCTCTGAGCCTGCATTGGAGGGTCCTTACAGCGCGCAGTGTGCACGATGTGAGGATTCACATGTCTGCAGTCATATACAGTGACAAATAGAGTGACTGCAGACTTGGACTGACAACCCCTTTAACCCCTTTAAAGACCAGGGCGTACTAATACGTATCTGCGCCCTGGGACTTAAGAGCCTGATACGTATTAGTACGCCCTATCTTTAATGCGGCACCGCGACCGAAGTCGCTGTGATCGCATTAAATTTCCGGCGCCATCTTACCTCTGTGTAGATGGCGCCATCATCCTGGGAGGTGTTGCCGCCTCCCTGCACCAGCGATTGCTGTGATTGGCTATTCAAATCTGAACAGCCAATCACAGCATTTGTCACTGTTTTCAGCAATCTGATTGCCGGAAACAGTGATCTGCAGCCTAGGATCGGTGCTCCTGAGAGCACCGATCCTAGGCTGTTGCTAGGACACCCCAGCCCTGGACCCAAAGCGCTAAGATCGGTGCGATCGCCGATCACATCAATCGCATTGATCATAGCGCGACCGCATGGTGACAGGGCGGTCATGGGGCGGTGACCGGCTTGTGACCTGCCTGTCACCGCCCCATGACCCCCTGTAATGACTGTAAAGCTCCCAGACTGTGTGACTGGAGCAATCGATGGTGACATTGATCGCTCCAATCAGAGTACCTGAATACGGGTGACCGGGCGTCACAGAGAGGTATCACCTCCCTGTGACCCTCTGTGGTGTGTGCTCTGGGCCCGGTCACCTGTTTTCAGGTACTCTGATTGGAGCGATCGATGTCATCATCGACCGCTCCAATCAGATTACCTGACCAGGATGTGACTGGGTGGTGACAGGCTTGTCATGACTGGGTGGTGACCGGCTTGTCACCACCCTGTCACCCCCTGTGACCGCCCTGCAGACCCTCACACTTGGTGAGGATTTCAACAGAGCGATCACGTCTGATCTGTCTGTCGCTGGGCCTTGTAATGCCACAGAATATTCTGTGACACCACTAGACCATCTTCTCACCTGCTCCAGTCGCTGCTGCTGCTCCTGGATCTTCTGCTCTGGCGTCCTGGGACTCCTGCTCCTGACCTGCTGTGGTTCCTGCTCCAGAGCCTGCTGCTGATCATGCTGAAGAACAGAGAAGACTTTGGTAAGTCATCCACCCCAATCCCCCCTCCCCTCTTTTTTACCCCTCTTCCCACCATTATTTTTTGTGCGTCCTGCAGCGGTCTCTACCTCCGGTCCCGGTCTCCATCGCCGCTCCCGATCTCCTGCTCCGGGCTCCCGATCTCCTGCTGCTGATCCTACTCCAGAGCCGGCTGCTGAAAGAAGAACAGAGAAGACTTTGGTAAATCCATCTTTGATCTTCCCACTCCCCACTCATCCGTGCGCACATCCAGCAGCCGCCGAGTATTGATCGGTGACATAGTTCACCAATCCACACTCGTGCTCGCTGTTTGCACCACATACAGTATTTCCTTTTTCCACACACGCTAAATAAAGTACTGACACACACGCACCACATACATAACAAAAAATGTCCCGCTCATCCCAAACTCGCTATTCAGCATATGCTTTTCTTACCTCCGACACTGACAGCGAGGATCCCACACTTCCTTATTTTTCAGACTCCTCGTCGTCTTCCTCCTCCTCCTCTTCTTCCTCCTCAGGTGCTGCTAGACCGCCCCGCAGTCGTCCCAGGAGAGATGATCCAGAGCCCCCCACTACTGATCACATATGGACCTCGCCCCCAAAAAATTATGAGCCACTGATTTTGTGGCGGAATCAGGAATCAAGTTTGGCACCACCAGCCTCACAGAAATAGACTTTTTCAAAGTCTTTTTCTCTGAGGATTTCGTAAACCTCATGGTGGGCCAAACTAATTTATATGCTCATCAATTTTTGGAACAAAACCCCTCTTCATCATTTTCTAACTGGTCTCCTGTAGACGCAGTAGAAATGATGACGTTTTGGGGCCTGGTCCTTCATATGGGGATCCTGAAGAAACCAGAACTTCGGCAATACTGGAGTGTCGACATTTTGTATAACACTCCAGTGTTCCGAATGTGTTAGAACCCTCCTGTTTGTTATTTCCATCTTGTGTTTTGCGATCACGTGACCATCTGCCTTTATATTCCAGCTCCGCCCTTTTGGCTGTGCTGGACTTCAGTGTTTGACTGTTTCTCTAGCCAGTTGCTTCTGTGCCTTTCTCGGTCAGTTCGTTTGGTCCCTCTGGGACCTCTAGTACTTTTTTTGTCTGTTTGTCTTTTTGTGTTCTGCAACAACTTCTCTGTTTGGGAGGTGTCCAATTTTTGTCCCAGTCCTTAGTTCCTATAGGGACCACTCCACTTATGCTATAGGTCTTTGTTCAGACTAGCCGAGGACTAAGGCGGGTCTGTTCGCTAGGAACAGGCAGCTCGCTACATCGTAGGGATTCAGCTTAGTTTTACTGTAGGGAAAGTTTTCCCTTATCTTTCCTTAGTACTTGTTGCAGATCATAACAGTAAGCCCAGCCCAAAAAAACAAAAAGGAAAGAAATTCGGGGATCAGTATGGTTTCCGTCCAGGATTTGGCTCAACGCCTGCAGGGATTGTCTCTGGAGGTGGCAGAGCTCCAGCAACACGTGAGTAGCTGTTCTGAAGCGCATTTTGTGGAACCCAAGGTAGGACTGCCTGATGTTTTTTATGGTAAACAGCTAGATTTTTTTTCCTTTAAAAATGCTTGTTTGTTATATTTTCATTTGAGACCAAAGTCCTCTGGGAATGAATCACAGCGCATTGGTTTTATTATGTCACTTTTGCGCAAAGAACCACAGTGGTGGGCCTTTTCTCTACAACCTAATGATCCATGTTTAAGGTCTGTAGCAGAATTTTTTTCTGCTATGGGACTATTATATGACGATCCTGATCGAATATCATCTGCTGAGGCAGAACTCAGGCGTTTGAATCAGGGGTCAGGTGATGTTGAAAATTATTGCACACACTTCAGAAGATGGGCCTCAGAAGTTAAATGGAATGATTCAGCTCTGAAATGTCTATTTCTTGCTGGTCTGAGTGAAAGGGTTAAGGATTTGCTAATTGCATTCCTGGCACCTGAGACTCTGCAGGATGCCATGCAATTAGCTGTTCGTGTGGATAGGAGACTGAGATTTAGAGAGAATGAGGTAAAGACTCCTGTAATGCCCTGTCCTAGTTCCCAGAAAATCTGCTCTGACGGCAGAGAACCGATGGAGGTTGGGGCGAAGTCGCTCCCCTCTCAGGAAAGAGACTGGAGGTTCGCCGAGGATTGTGTCTTTATTGTGGTAAAGCTGACCATTTGATTAAGTATTGTGAGCTTCGTTTAAGTAAAGAAAAAAAAAAGGTCAGGTACGCCCATATAGCTTGTTTACGCTCTGCAGGAATATTTCTTTCTGGGAGTACTACTTTGCAGGAAAATTTGATTGAATTTCAGGTATTTGTGAAATTGTGCTTCAACACTTAATGTGATTGATAAAGGGTTTTTGGAAAACCTTAAATTGAAATCCAAACCTTTGTCATCACCTATTTCTGTGATTGCAATTGATAACACTCCCTTGAAATGTATTACTCACAAGGTTGCTGCATTTCCCCTCACTATCAATGGAGTTCACCAAGAAATTTTGGACTTGGTTGTATTAGATAATTTACCCTCTCCAGTCGTTCTAGGATTGCCTTGGTTAAAACTGCACAATCCTTTGCTGGACTGGTCTACTAATGTGATTAAGTCTTGGAGTCCGAAGTGCTATGATAAATGTTGTAATGGTCGCATTGCGGCTGTGGAAAAAGGGCAATTACCTGTACCTATTCAAGATTTTTGGAGGGATTTTTCAGAGGAGGAGTCGCAAGTTTTACCTCCTCATAGGGATTATGATTGCGCCATTGAGTTTGTTCTTGGAGCTACTCTTCCCAAGAGTCGCTTGTTTAATCTGACTAAAATTTAATATGACTCTAAAATTGATCTCAGGAGGGCATACAATTTGTTATGAGTAGTGTTGAGCATTCCGATACTGAAATATCGGGTATCGGCCGATATTCGCGGTATCGGAATTCCGATACTTAATTCCAATACTTTTGCAATATCGTATACCGGAATCGGAAGTTCCCATATTGCAATGAGCCAGTTTCATTTTATTCAGCCAATGAGGATCCTAAGAAGTGTGGGCACATCCTGTTAGGCATGTAGGCATCTTAACTAATGGCATGGCTGTGATTGGCTGCTGAAATGATGTCATGATGCACTATAAAAGCCGCCGCCGCCATTTTGAGCTCACTCTGCTGTGAATTCAGTTAGGGATAGGAAACTGTTGTTCTGAGGGACTGTTTTAGCTACCTATTTGGTCTATTCTGCTTTACCCAAGCTACTTTATAAATCGCTGTGCCTTGCAGCGCTAGTGCACAGTTCTCTGTGCTGTTCACCGCTGTCTGCAAGGTCTGTGTGTGTGAGTGCAGCTCACCCTGCAGTGTGTGCTTCAGCCACGTCTGGTTGTAGTGCACTCAGTGTGTGTCACTGCCTCATACATTGTCCTTTTTTGCCAATTCATAATTTTTCCTGATATCTGCTATTAGTGTGCTGGTTCCATCCGTATTCAGCTAAATTGGTTCCAAACACACTATATAGGAGTATATAGAGAAATTTTTTTTGTCTTGCAGCGCTAGTGCACAGTGCTCTGCATCTGCACTGTTCACCACTGTCTGCAAGGTCTGTGTGTGTGAGTGCAGCTCACCCTGTAGTGTGTGCTTCAGCCACGTCTGGTTGTAGTGCACTCAGTGTGTGTCACTGCCTCATACATTGTCCTTTTTTGCCAATTTTTCCTGATTTCTCCTATTAGTGTGGTGGTTCCATCCGTATTCAGCTACATTGGTTCCAAACACACTATATAGGAGTAGTTAGAGGAGCCTTTCTGCAGCATTGTGCCCTGCAGCCCCAGCCAGATTAGTATTAGCCTATTTTTTGTAGCCTCATCTATTGCATTGTAGGTTACCTTCCTACATTGTAATAGCTACAAAAAGTTTGTGATACTATCAGTATTACATCTTTGGCCACATCCAGTGTCTTTTTGTGACAAAAAAAAACTAAATAAAGTTCACCAAACACTCCACTTTACAGTTGTGTAGGCCACATTAGCTTATATTAAAGTCTAGTCCACACTTTATAAAATTAGTGTTTCTTATACCTGTTAGCAGCTGTTCAGGAATAAGCACACTAAGCCCTTAGTACTTTTCTGCCTATCTTTATCAGTCTACCAAGATGAAGAAGGCAGGGAGTAAGGCATGTGGTCGTGGTCGTGGGCGTGGAGTTTCTGCAGGGAGAGGACGTGAGGATTCTGTGCCTGCAGGGAGAGGACGTGGGGATTCTGTGCCTGCTGCGGGCACCAGTGACTCAGCATCCCCCAGTTTTACCAGGGAACAGTCCTTTATGCGCAGCTTTGTAGGAGCTAGCCGTACCCCACTGCTGCGGGAGGACCAAATTGAAGCGGTTGTCGGATGGATGTTAGCTAACGCATCGACTTCAATTAGTGCCAGATCCTCTCAGGTCCTGAGCACTGAAGAGCACCCATCTGTCTCTTCACCACCTGCCAAATTGCCCAGGCAGTCAGAGAGCCCTGGACAGGAGCCATCTCTACTTCTGTTCTCTGAATCTCTTGGCTTGGAAAGAGGGGGCCAGCCAAGCAGAATTCGAGAATTTGAAGAAGAGGTAGTATGCAGTGATGCGCAACCGTTTTGTCTCTCTGAATCTGAAGAGGCGGGTGGGCCAATGCCTATGGTCAGCAGCACACCTCAGTACGCATCTGATGATGAGACTCAGGTGCCACTTTCTGGTGCGTACTGTGCTGTCGAGACTACCCAGGAGAAGCAGTTGTTTGAAGAGGGTGGTGTAGATGATGAGGTCCTTGACCCATCATGGCGTGAGGGACAGGAAGGGGGTGGGAGCAGCTCTGAGGAAGAGATTCCCTGAACAGCCCAAAAAGGAGGGAGAGGGAGGGGGCAGACTTGGTTGCCTGTAGCCTCCACTTCGGCACCCATTAGGAGCATGGCTCTTCCAAAATCCAAAGCGGGCGCTCCCAAGACTTGCAGTGCCTGGTCCTTTTTTGACACAGTTGCAGATGACATTTGCTTTGTCAAATGCAAGCTGTGTAATCAGAAGGTGAAAAGAGGGAAACGTGTCAGCAACCTCAATACCACAAATATGTGGAAACATGTGTGGACCAAGCAAATGGTGGAGTTACAAAAACACACTGAAGACCTAGGCCAACCTACAGCGCCACCTACCACCTCTTCAGCTCGTGTTGTAGCCTCTTCCTCCAGCTCACACACAGCTGGTTCGGCTTCCTCACAGGATCGCCATGGAAGAATCTCTGGCACTGTTGTACAGAGACACAGTGTAATTCCACCCACAGCACCACTTTCCCAGTCATCCTCACACTCCCAGGCCAGTCTACAGACACCGTTAGCACAGGCATGGGAGAAAAGGCGCCCATACTCGGCAAACCACCCCCGAGCACAGGCTCTGAATGCTGGCATTGCTAAACTACTGGCCCTTGAAATGCTATCAATCAGGCTGGTGGAGACTGACACCTTCCGTAACTTTATGGCATTGGCAGTCCTACAATACAACGTGCCCAGCCGCTTTTATTTCAGCAGGCAAGCCGTCCCTGCCCTGCAACATCATGTGGAGGGAAAAATTAAACATGCGCTACAAAACGCCGTCAGTAGCAAGGTCCACCTGACCACCGATGCGTGGACCAGTAAGCATGGACAGGGACGATACCTTTCCCTCACTGCCCATTGGGTAAATGTTGTGGAGCCGGGTACAGATCTTGAGAGTGGCGCTGTACGTGTTCTGCCAACTCCAAGGATTGCAGGAATCCAGTCTGAACACATTGACTCCTCCTCATACTCCAGTTCCTCTGAATCAGCGCTGCAGGAGCCGTCACGGTCTACCTCCACATCGACCAGTGAACGGTTACCTGTTATGATGACCGATATGAGCACAGCCGTGGCCAAACGTCAACAGGCCGTATTAAAATTTATTTCTTTGGGGAATCGAAGCCACACAGCGCAGGAGCTCTGGAATGCCATCAAGCAGCAGAGCGATGTGTGGTTTGTGCCAGCGAATCTCCAGCCAGGCATGGTAGTGTGTGACAATGGCCGAAATCTGGTGGCAGCTCTGGGCCTAGGCAACCTCACTCACATCCCATGTCTGGCACATGTGCTCAACTTGGTCGTGCAGAGTGAGGGACTATCCGGATCTTGATGCACTGCTTCACAAGGTCCGCATAGAGTGCGCTCACTTGCGGCGTTCCAGCAACGCAAGATCACGCATTGCAGCTCTGCAGCGCCGATTACGTCTTCCGGAACATCGCATCATATGTTAAACTACCCACCAGGTGGAATTCAACGTTACATATGTTGGAGAGGTTGTGTGAGCAGCAGGCAGCAGTAATGGAGTACCAGCTGCAGCAGGCCCAAACAAGTCGAAGTGCGCCGTTCACACTTCACCACCACTGAGTGGGCCTCTATGAAGGACATTTGCCACGTTTTGCGTGCCTTCGATTATTCCACACGGATGGTGATTGCAGATGATGCACTAGTCAGCATGACTATCCCCCTTATCTGCCTGCTTGAAGAAACACTGCAAGCCATAAGGGACGAGGTTTTGGAAGAGGTGGAGGATGAGGAGTCACAAATGCCATCTGCTTCTCTACAGTCTGCGCAACGTGGTTCCTCACAAAGGCCTAGGCAGGGGACACTTTGTGAGGAGGATGAGGAGGAGTCAATGGATGAGGAAGACATCTGTCCAGAGGAGGGAGGTACACAATGCTCTAGTAGTCAGTATCTAGAGCGAGGGTGGGGTGATGCAGAGCAGGCAGAGATCACGCCTCAAGCAGGGGACAGCGTTTCTTGGCCAGTTGGCAGTCTGCAGCACATGGTTGATTTCATGCTGCAGTGCCTGAGAAACGACCGCCGCATCGCCCACATTCTCAACACGGCTGATTATTGGGTGTCCACCCTCCTAGATCCTCGCTACCGGGACAACTTACAAAGCCTCATAACACCGTTGAACCGGGAGCGTAAAATGCGGGAGTACCAAGACGCACTGGTGCATTCCATCATGTTCTCCATTCCAACCGAGAGCAGTGCTGCTAGTGCTTTACAAAGCAGCTCAGTGCGTCGAGGCAGTGGAGGAAGCTCTGCACAAAGAGGGAGCAGAAGCAGCGCCTCAGCACAAGGCAAGACCAGTATGGCCGAAATGTGGCAAAGTTTTGTGTCCCCGCCGCCACAAATGTCTACACCATCACAGATGGCTCCAGTCAGCAGGAGGCAACGTTTCCGTCAGATGGTGACAGACTACATGTCTTGCCCTCTTAGTGTACTCCCAGACGGCTCTTCTCCCTTCAAGTTTTGGGTCTGTAAGCTGGATACATGGCCAGAGCTTAGTCAGTATGCATTGGAGGTGCTAGCTTGCCCTGCTGCTAGTGTATTATCGGAACTCGTCTTTAGTGCCGCAGGTGGTGTACTAACAGACCGTCGCATGCGACTATCCTCCGATAACGTTGACCGGCTTACTTTTCTCAAAATGAACAAGGCCTGGATCTCTCATGAATTTGCCAGTCCTCTTCCAGAATAAATAATTGGTTGGCAACAGTATCCAGGTCTCCTGTTGTGTTCATGTTTCTACCACCTGAACTGTAATCCCTGAGCTCCAACACCGCCAGTTGGCGCTCGGAAGTGCCGTCTGCACAGTCACTTGCTGCCGTGTTATTGGGGTTCAGTAACATCAGCTGTTCCCCTGCTGTGCGGACGGCAATTTCTCCTGCTCTGTCCACATTCTCACTACTACAGATTTTAAAGTTGCTCCAATTACACCTCTGGCTCCTCTGTTTTCAGTATTATCCCTGAGCTCCAACACCGCCAGTTGGCGCTCGGAAGTTCCGTCTGCACAGTCAACACTTGCTGCCGTGTTATTGGGGTTCAGTAACGTCAGCTGTTCCCCTGCTGTGTGGACGGCAATTTCTCCTGCTCTGTCCACATTCTCACTACTACAGATTTTAAAGTTGCTCCAATTACACCTCTGGCTCCTCTGTTTTCAGTATTATCCCTGAGCTCCAACACCGCCAGTTGGCGCTCGGAAGTGCCGTCTGCACAGTCAACACTTGCTGCCATGTTATTGGGGTTCAGTAACGTCAGCTGTTCCCCTCCTGTGCGGACGGCAATTTCTCCTGCTCTGTCCACATTCTCACTACTACAGATTTTAAAGTTGCTCCAATTACACCTCTGGCTCCTCTGTTTTCAGTATTATCCCTGAGCTCCAACACCGCCAGTTGGTGCTCGGAAGTGCCGTCTGCACAGTCAACACTTGCTGCCGTGTTATTGGGGTTCAGTAACGTCAGCTGTTCCCCAGCTGTGTGTCCGGCAAATTCTCCTGCTTTGTTCACATCCACTGTACTACTGATTTAAAACTTGCTCCAATTACACCTCTGGCTCCTCTGTTTTTAGTATTTACCCTGGGCTCCAATACCGCTAGTTGCTGCTCAGAAGTGCCGTCTGCACAGTCAACGCTTGCTCCAGTGTTATTGGGGTTCAGTAACGTCAGCTGTTCCCCTGCTGTGTGTCCGGCAAATTCTCCTGCTTTGTCCACATCCACTGTACTACTGATTTAAAACTTGCTCCAATTACACCTCTGGCTCCTCTGTTTTTAGTATTTACCCTGGGCTCCAATACCGCTAGTTGCTGCTCAGAAGTGCCGTCTGCACAGTCAACGCTTGCTCCAGTGTTATTGGGGTTCAGTAACGTCAGCTGTTCCCCTGCTGTGTGTCCGGCAAATTCTCCTGCTTTGTCCACATCCACTGTACTACTGATTTAAAACTTGCTCCAATTACACCTCTGGCTCCTCTGTTTTTAGTATTTACCCTGGGCTCCAATACCGCTAGTTGCTGCTCAGAAGTGCCGTCTGTACAGTCAACGCTTGCTCCAGTGTTATTGGGGTTCAGTAACGTCAGCTGTTCCCCAGCTGTGTGTCCGGCAAATTCTCCTGCTCTGTCCACATTCACACTACTACAGATTTTAAAATTGCTCCAATTACGACTCTGGCTCCACTCTGTTTTTAGAATTTACCCTGGGTTCCAGCACCGCCAGCTGTTTCCCAGCAGTGTCTTTGGCACGGGTACTCCCTCCTGCCCAGCCTGGTTCCAGCACGCCAGCTGTTTCCGGGTAGTGTCAACGTCACTTTGCCTCCAATTCGTTGTCCTGTCGTGTTGCGGTCGGGTTAGCCGACTCTATGGTGCCTGCAGTTTAGGTGACTCTTATGTGGGCTGTGGGATCTGGCAATGAAGACTGGTTCCATAGTGCCAATAGGACAAGCACCCCCTGTAGGACTGTGGGTTTTGGTAACTGCGGCCGGCTCGCGGCCTTGAAACTTTTTTTTACATGGGTACCTTCTGCTACACATCCGGGTTCCAGTACCGTCAGCTGGTTCTCGGCAGTGCCATTGGATTAGGTGCCTCCTTCTCGGTATCCAAGTTCCACCAACGTCTGCTGGTCCTTGGTAGTGCTTTCTGGCACAGGTATCTCCTGCTTAGTAACCGAGTTCCAGTACCGTCAGCTGGTCTTCGGTAGTTCCATTGGCTCTTGTACCTTCTGCTACCCATCCGGGTTCCAGTACCGTCAGCTGGTTCTCGGCAGTGCCTTTGGATTAGGTGCCTCCTTCTCGGTATCCAAGTTCCACCAACGTCTGCTGGTCCTTGGTAGTGCTTTCTGGCACAGGTACCTCCTGCTTAGTAACCGAGTTCCAGTACCGTCAGCTGGTCCTCGGTAGTTCCATTGGCTCTTGTACCTTCTGCTACCCATCCTGGTTCCAGCACCGTCAGCTGGTCCTCGGTAGTTCCTCAGCCTTCTTGTACCTTCTGCTACATTTCCAAGTTCAAGCTTTTTGAAATGGTTCTTGGTAATCACTCTGGATCTCCCTGACGAGGACCCTGAAGACCAACCCGAAGAAGACGAGGACCCCGAAGACGACGACCCTGAAGACGGGGACCCTGAAGACCACCCCGAAGAATACGAGGACCCCGAAGACGAGGACCCTGAAGACGAGGACCCTGAAGACCAACCCGAAGAAGACGAGGACCCCCGAAGACGACGACCCTGAAGATGAGGACCCCGAAGACAACGACCCTGAAGACCACCCCGAAGAAGACCAAGAAGATGACCCTGAAGAAGTTGACCAAGAGGACAAAGAAGAGAAGACAACCACCAAGATACAGAAGAACAAGAGATAGAAAACCAAGAAGCAGAAGTACAAGAAGCTGCAGAACAAAAAGCGGAAGAACATTAAGCATAAGACTAAAAATCAGAGCAAAAGATAATATCTAAATTATAAGCAGAAGATGACTAAGCAGTGTATGGGGGTGAGTCCGTTCCTCCTCGTGGTGCCCCTGGAAAAGACCTGCTGCTGCAGGCCAAACTGAACGCGGACAAATCCTGTTGTAAATCTTTTGTGACGGGCAGAACGAAAGGTGTAATGTCCAAACTTTTATAGATAACAACTACAGGAATGCCTGTCACAAATAAGAATATGATGAAGAAGAAGAATATGAAGAAGATGAAGAAGTAGAATATGAAAAAGAATAATAGTTGAATAAGAAGAATATGAAGAATGTAAAAAAAAAGAATAATACGAATAAGGTGAAGAAGAAGAAGATGAAGAAGGTGAAGAAGAAGTGGCTGAAAAAGATGCTGATGCTGAGGATGATGAAGGAGAAGAGCATGGAAGTAGTGAAACATAAATATCTGACAAAATATAAAAATACTTAACATAGTCAATATTTCCGTAACTCAGAACGTCTTAAAAAAAATATTAATTCCTGCTATTTCATTTGATTGGGCTAAACCTCTATGCCTTTATTGTCTCCCCCACCTCCCCCAATACATTCTACATTATTCTTAGTTGTTTTCCTTCATGTAGAATTAACCTACAAGGAAAGAAAGGGTTTATTTTCATTCCGATATTTCTGTCCCATTGACTTGCATTGGTTTCCGGTATCGGAATCGGCGATATCCGATACTTTTTGGGTATCGGTCCGATCCAATCCGATATTTGCCGTTATCGGAAGGTATCGCTCAACACTAGTTCCGAGTGAAGGAGGGTGATGAATGGAAAACTGCTTTTAACACTCGGGTAGGTCATTTTGAGAATCTGGTAACGCCTTTTGGTTTTACCAATGCACCTTCATTTTTTCAGAACATTATTAATGACATCTTGAGACCTTTGATTGGTAAGGATGTGGTGGTGTATTTGGATGACATTTTGATTTATTCACTAGATCTAGAGTCCCATTGGCAGAGTGTACGTGAAGTTTTGCAGTTATTGAGTGATAATTCACTCTTTGCTAAGCTGGAGAAATGTGAGTTCGCTGTGCAGAAAATTAGTTTTTTTGGGCTACATTGTCTCCAGCGAGGGCTTTGAGATGGACCCGGTGAAGGTTCAGGCTGTGCAGGAATGGCCTAGGCCTATTGGTTTGAAATCTAAACAGAGATTTTTGGGTTTTGCCAATTATTACAGGAAATTCATTAAGAATTTTTCTGTAATTGTTAAGCCTCTGACCAATCTCACCAGGAAAGGTGAGAATACGGTCCAGTGGACTACTGAGGCCATTGAAGCGTTTGAGTATCTCAAAGAGAGGTTCAGTTCTGCCCCTATTCTTATGCAGCCTGATGAGACCAAGCCTTTTTTGGTCGAGGTCGATGCTTCATCGGTGGGAGTCGGAGCAGGATTGTCTCAGGAGAACAAGGATGGAGTACATCCTTATGCCTTCTTTTCGAAAAAATTTTCGGAAACCGAACTGAATTATGATGTTGGAAATCGGGAGTTTCTGGCTATTAAACTCACATTTGAACATTGGCATCATTTTTTGGAAGGCGCTAGATTTCCTATTCAGGTTTTCACAGATCATAAGAATTTGATCCATCTGGATGCAGCCAAGCGCTTGAATGCCCGTCAAGCTAGGTGGGCACTTTTTTTTTCTCGGTTTCATTTTTCTGTTACCTATATCCCTGGTACTAAGAATGTTAAAGCCGATGCTTTATCTCGCAGCTTCTCTCCTACGGTCGGTGCAGAGGAGGAGGAGAGCATTTTACAGAAAGGAGTTGTGGTGGCGGCATTGGACTCTGTTTTGGAGAATGGGATTCTGAAAGCTCAAGATGATGCTCCATCTAACACTCCCCATTGGGAGGTTGTTCGTGCCTAGAGCCTTTAGGAGAGATTTGTTTGTGGAGTGTCATAAGTCTCGGTTGGCAGGTCATCCAGGAATTTCGGAGACTAAGAGACTTATCAGTCGTAGTTTTTGGGGGCCTGGATGGCAGAAGGAAGTCATCAAGTGGGTGCGTCAATGTACTGTGTGTGCTAGGTCAAAGGCTTCACATACTCCTGCTGCGGGGTTGCTTTGCCCTCTGGAGGTTCCTAGTGCGCCTTGGACGCATCTCACAATGGATTTTATTACTGATCTTCCTGTGTTCGAGGGTTTTGCTGTCATCTTTATGGTCGTGGACCATTTTAGTACGATGTGTCATTTGGTTCCATTCATTAAGTTGCCCTGCGCCAAGACACTCGCTAAGGTGTTTGTTAAGGAGATTGTCAAGCTCCATGGCGTTCCCATGGATATTGTTTCTGATAGAGGACCTCAGTTTGTGGCTCACTTTTGGCGTGCTTTTTGTGACAGGTTGGGAGTCCATTTGTCATTTTCGTCTGGGTATCATCCTGAGTCTAATGGACAGATTGAAAGAAAGGACCAGGATGTTGAACAGTTTTTGCGTTGCTTTGTGGCGGACAATCAAGAGGTGTGGTCTGAGTTTCTGCCTCTCGCAGAATTTGCTCTTAACAATCATACATCCTCCTCTGCTGGGTGTTCTCCTTTTTTTTGTTGTACTGGGAGACATCCGTCTTTTGGTTCGTTCTCCAAATTGGGGTCGGCGGTGCCTGAGGAGGAGAATTTTTCCGGTGATTTGGAGAGAGTTTGGACTAATGTACGTTGCAACCTTCAACAAGCTAACAAGAAGTCCAAGAAGTATTTTGACAGGAAACGTAAGGTGGTTTTGTTTACTGTGGGTGAAATGGTTTGGTTGTCCTCAAAGAACCTGCGGTTGAGGATTCCCTCTAAAAAACTGGGTCTTAAGTTTGTGGGTCAATTTAAATTGCTTCAGGTTGTTAACCCGTCTGCTGTTAGGTTGGATGTCCCTACTTCCTGGAAGATTAATCCTGTGTTTCATGTTTCCTTGTTGAAAAAGGCTGATGTATCAGATAGGGATGCCACTGTCTCAGTTCCTCCTGTGGTGGAAGACGGCGAATATGAGATTTCTCGTATCTTGAATTCTAGATGGCATAGAGGGAGATTACAGTATCTTGTCTCCTGGAAGGGTTTCGGTCCCAAATACAACTCCTGGGTAAGGACGGATGATGTCTCTGCCCCTAGGCTTGTTAAAGCTTTCCACTAGAGGTTTCTGGATAGGCCTGGGCCTGGAGGATACGGAGGATCCTCATTAAAGAGGGGGTACTGTTAGAATCCTCCTGTTTGTTTTTTACACCTTGTGTTTTGCGGTCACGTGACCATCTGCCTTTATATTCCAGCTCCGCCCTTTTGGCTGTGCTGGACTTCAGTGTTTGACTGTTTCTCTAGCCAGGTGTGTCTGTGCCTTTCTCTGTAAGTTCGTTTGGTCCTTCTGGGACCTCTAGTACTTTTTTTGTCTGTTTGTCTTTTTGTGTTCTGCAACAACTTCTCTGTATAAGAGGTGTCCCATTTTTGTCACAGTCCTTAGTTCTTTTAGGGACTCCTCCCCTTATGCTATAGGTCTTCGTTCAGACTAGCCGAGGACTAAGGCAGGTCTGTTCGCTAGGAACAGGCAGCCCGCTACATCGTAGGGATTCAGCTTAGTTTTACTGTAGGGACAGTTTTCCCTTATCTTTCCTTAGTACTTGTTGCAGATCATAACAGAATGGATCCATGATCCGGACACGTTTTCAAGCCATCCACAGTTCTTGTATTACCGAGATAATGCAAGGTGTCCTGCACGCGATGACCCGACCTTTGATCGTCTTTTCAAAGTTCGGCCGGTCATCAAACACTTCAACAACAAGTTTGCTGAAGTGTACGTGCCCCAAAGGGACATCTGCGTGGATGAGTCCATAATCGCTTTTAAGGGGCAGCTTGGATTCCAGCAGTACCTGCCCTGTAAGAGGGCCAGGTACGTAATCAAGCTGTATAAACTTTGTGAGAGTACCTCAGGGTACACTCACAAGTTTAGAGTTCATGAAGGGAAGGACTCCCGGATTGAACCCCCTGAATGCCCCCCTGTTCTGTGAGTGAGTGGGAAAATTGTGTGGGACTTGGTGCACCCACTGCTGGATAAAGGTTATCACCTGTACGTGGATAACTTTTATACCAGTGTCCCTCTCTTCAAGACCTTCTCTGCGCAACGTACCGCAGCCTGCGGTACTGTCCGCAAAAATCAGAGAGGCCTCCCAAAGATGCTAATTGGGCAGCTGCTCAGAAGGGGTGAGAGCAGAGCCCAATGTAGCGACCACCTGCTGGTGGTCAAGTACAAGGACAAGAGGGATGTCCTTTTCTTGACCACCATACATGGTGATGACAGAACCCTCATCACAGTACGAGGTTCCACTACACAGGTCGCCAAATCAGACTGTGTAGTGGGGTACAACAAGTACATGGGGGGGAGTTGATCTCTGTGATTAAGTCCTCCAGCCGTACAGTGCTTTGAGAAAGGCCAGAGTATGGTATAAGAAGCTGGCAGTGCACATCATTCAGATGGCAATGCACAACGCTTTCCTTCTGTCACAATATGCAGGCTGTAACGGGTCTGGGAGGCGGAACCTCTGGGCTACTATACAAGGGAGCGGTCCTTGTAAGGGAGCGGGTGGCGACCAGGCAGGCAGTCACAGCAGGTGACCGGGACAGTCTCTGGGTGTACGGGCAGGAGGTCACGGCAAGTGATCAGGGCAGTCTCTGGAAGAACGGGCTGGAGGTCACGGCAAGTGACCGGGGTAGTCTCTGGAAGAACGGGCTGGAGGTCACGGCAAGTGACCGGGGCAGTCTCTAGGTAAGGGGTAGGTACGACCTGTGATGGCTGAACCTCCAGGTAGGCTAGCAAGGCAGATGGAGGATGTGTGCTCCCAGGTGAGCAAGCGAGAGTCTCTGGAATAGCAGGTGGTCACAGCACGTGACTGCGGAGCCTCCAGGTAGGCAAGCAGGCAGGTAGCGGAGAAGCGCTCCCAGGTGAGCGGGCAAGAGTCTGGAATAGCTGGTGGTCACAGCACGTGACAGCGGAGCCTCCGGGCAGGCAAGCAGGCAGGTAGCGGAGAAGCGCTCCCAGGTGAGCGGGCAAGCTGGTCCATAGACAGACTGACCGGAGTTGTAAGGCAGACCGTCGGACCTCAGGCAAGCAGGCAGGTAGCTGATGTGCGCTCCCAGGTGAGCGGGCAAGTTGGTCCTTAGACAGACTGACCGGAGTTGTAAGGCAGACCGTCGGACCTCAGGCAAGCAGGCAGGTAGCTGATGTGCGCTCCCAGGTGAGCGGGCAAGTTGGTCCTTAGACAGACTGACCGGAGTTGTAAGGCAGACCGTCGGACCTCAGGCAGGCAGGCAGGTAACAGGAAATCAGGCAGGATTAGGACAGCAAGCTGGCAGGAATCTGGCAGGTAACTGGCAGGTAACTGGCAACGGGACCTGAGGGCTGAAGCAGAGTAGAACGGTGCAACAACATTGCTCGGGCACCTCCATTTTGGAGGAGGTGCCTTATATATGGTAAAGTCCTCCGGCCATTGGCCGGGGACTCCTTAGGACGGCGCGCGCGGCCCCTTTAAGAGGGAGGGAGGGCGCGCGCGCGCCCTAAGCACAGTGGCCGGGAAGGAGCGCGCACTGCCAGCAGAGCGGGAGAGGGACGCCGGGCACGGAGCAGAGTGGTGAGGGGAACAGCGTCCCTGCCTAGCAGAGGGCAGGGACGCCGGCACTACAGTACCCCCCCCTTTAGGCCCCCCCTTTTTTAGGCCAGATAGAAATTTAGCTAGGATGAGAGGGGCATGGATGTTCTCCCGGGGCTCCCACGTTCTCTCCTCAGGACCAAACCCCTTCCAATCTACCAGAAAAAAGGTCTTTCCTCTTACCCTTTTGGTGGCAAGAATGTTCTCTACCTCAAACTCGTCCTCAGCAGAAACCGGAGCAGGAGGCGTACCTGTAGACTTGGAAAAAGAGTTAAGCACCACGGGTTTGAGGAGAGATACATGGAAGGAGTTAGGGATCCGTAAGTTGGCCGGGAGTTTCAATTTATAGGCCACCGGGTTGATCTGACTGATGACCTCCAGAGGACCGATGAACCGAGGCCCTAACTTGTAAGAAGGTATCTTGAGTCGAACATATTTAGATGAGAGCCAGACTTTATCTCCTGGACGAAATTGTGGAGGATCCAGGCATTTTTTGTCAGCGTGTCTTTTCATACGCTCGGATGACAGAAGGAGTGCGGACCGGGTACTCTCCCATATGGAGGAAAATTTGCTAATGAGAGATTCCGCAGCCGGGTTGTCCACAGAGGTGGAGACAGGAAAAGGAATCCGAGGATGCTGACCAAAGACTACAAAAAACAGGGATTTGGAGGAGGATTCGCTCTCATGATTATTATAAGAGAACTCGGCCCATGGTAGGAGATCCACCCAGTCAGAATGGTGGGCATTAACGAAGTGCCGGAGGTAACTGGTCAGGTTCTGATTGATCCGCTCCACTTGACCATTGGACTGTGGGTGGTAAGCGGAAGAGAAGTCCAGGGTGACGTCTAGTAGTTTACAAGTGGCTCTCCAGAAACGTGAGGTGAACTGTACCCCACGATCCGACACGATGTGGAGGGGCAGGCCATGAAGACGGAAGATGTGGCGGATAAAGTCTTTAGCCAGCTCGGGTGCAGACGGAAGGCCTGGCAGGGGAATAAAGTGAGCCATCTTGGAAAAGCGGTCAGCGACCACCCAAATGACCGTACAACCGGCAGAGACGGGGAGATCAGTTATAAAGTCCATTGCTATATGCTGCCAGGGGGCAGCAGGTACAGGAAGCGGAAGGAGGCGTCCGGCTGGCAGATGTCTCGGGACTTTGTTGCGGGCGCAGGACACACAGGCAGAAACAAAGTCTATTATGTCCTTGTGCAGGGTAGGCCACCAATAGTGCCGGGCAATAAGCTGGAGGGTCTTTTTCTGACCGGCGTGGCCAGCTAGTTTAGACGAATGGCCCCAGTGTAGGATCTTCTCCCGATCAGGTACTGAAACAAACGTCTTACCAGGAGCGAGACGATTTAGACTCACGGGAGCCACCTGCATTACTCTGGCGGGATCGATGATATGTTTAGGTTCTTCCTCGAGATCGGACACCAGAAAGGATCGGGACAAGGCGTCTGCTTTGACGTTTTTGTCAGCCGGGCGAAAATGAAGAACAAAATCAAAGCGAGCAAAAAACAAGGACCACCGGGCTTGGCGCGGGTTAAGTCTCTGGGCGTGCTGGAGGTAAGCCAAGTTCTTGTGGTCAGTGTAAATTATTACCGGATGAAGAGCCCCCTCGAGTAGGTAACGCCACTCCTCCAACGCCAGCTTGATGGCCAATAACTCTCGGTCTCCTATGGAATAGTTGCGCTCAGAAGAGGAGAAGAGTTTGGAGAAGAAGCCACAAGTTACCATTCTCCCGGAAGATGATTTTTGAGTAAGTACCGCTCCGGCTCCAGAGGAGGAGGCGTCAACTTCCAGGAAGAACTGCTTGTTGCCGTCCGGGCGATGCAGCACCGGGGCGGAAGAGAAGGCCTGTTTTAGGGAAAGAAAGGCCTCCTCTGCTTCGGGCGGCCACTCTTTGGGATTAGTACCCTTACGGGTGAGCGCGGAAATTGGGGCAGTCCGGGAAGAGAAGTGCGGGATGAAGAGGCGGTAATAGTTGGCGAAGCCCAGGAACCGTTGAATAGCCTTCAACCCCTCTGGTCGGGGCCATTTCTCGATGGCAGACAGTTTCTCAGGATCCATTTGTAGGCCGGTCTGAAAGATAATGTAGCCCAGAAACGGAAGCGAGGTCTGCTCAAAGAGGCACTTCTCATATTTAGCGTAGAGATGGTTCTGCCTGAGGCTGAGCAGGACCTGACGAACATCCCTCCGGTGAGTCTGGAGATCCGGAGAGAAGATCAAGATGTCGTCCAGGTACACCACTACGCAGGAGTAGAGAAGGTCCCGGAAGATGTCATTGACCAACTCTTGAAAGACGGCAGGAGCGTTACAGAGGCCAAAGGGCATTACCAGATATTCATAGTGGCCGTCCCGGGTGTTGAATGCCGTCTTCCATTCATCCCCCTGACGGATACGAACCAGGTTGTACGCCCCACGGAGGTCCAGTTTGGTGAAGATTCTAGCCCCCCTCAGACGATCAAATAACTCTGGAATGAGCGGAAGGGGGTACTTATTCTTCACCGTGATCTGGTTAAGGCCTCTATAGTCTATACAGGGACGGAGAGAGCCGTCCTTCTTTTTGACGAAAAAGAAGCCTGCTCCCGCCGGGGAGGTAGATTTCCGGATGAATCCCCTGGCCAGATTCTCCTCAATATATTCGGACATCGACCGGGTCTCAGCAGCGGATAATGGATAAATACGCCCACAGGGAGGAGAAGTACCAGGTAACAGGTCGATAGGGCAGTCGTATGGTCTATGAGGGGGTAGTGTCTCTGCCTCCTTTTTATTAAAGACATCAGCATAAGACCAATAAGGAATCGGAAGTCCAGGTAGATTAGCTGGGGTAGGAGAAGGACGGACGGGATGAACGGGAACCAGACAGGTCTTATGGCAGCCCTGTCCCCAGCGAAGGACTTCTCCGGTCTGCCAGTCAAGAACGGGTGCATGTTTCTGGAGCCAAGGTAGGCCTAGCAAGAGGGCGTGAGAGAGTCCAGGCAGAACATGGAAGGAGATACTTTCAGAATGCAGCATTCCCACCTGCAGAGTAATGGATTCGGTGATGAGTTGGATGGGGCGTGGTAAGAGCCCCCCATCCACGGCAGCAACAGACAAGGGTACAGCCAGAGGTTTGGTGGGGATGCGGTATTTCTCTACCAGGGACTGTGAAATAAGATTCCCGGCTGCTCCAGAGTCCAGTTGGGCTAGTTCGAAATAACGGTTCTCCCGATTGAAACTGACAACAGCAGGGATGGAGAGGATTTATTCTTGTCTAGGTAGACCTCTCTGAGCGAGCCTAGACACAGGCGTTTCCCGACCTCTCCGGGCAGGCACGGATCCGGTGCTCCTTACTGCCACAGTAGAAGCAGGTCCCCTCGGCACGGCGTAAGTCCTGACGGGTCTTGACCATCTTGGTCTGGTCGACCTGCATAGGCTCAGGAGGGTGTACCTGGTTAGAGACAGAAGGAGTGACGGGTTTCTGAAAAGTAGGAGCTAGACGTGGTAACCTCCTCTCACGGGTGACCTCTCTGGCACGCTCCTGGAACCGTAGGTCAATCCGGGTGGCAAGAGTTATTAAGTCATCGAGAGTGGTAGGAATGTCCCGACCGGCAAGTTCATCTTTAATACGGCCGGACAGACCCTCCCAGAAGACGGAAACCAGAGCGTCGTTATCCCAGGCCAGCTCCGAGGCAAGGGTACGGAACCGTATGGCATATTGGCCCACGGTGAGACTTTCCTGACGGAGGCGTAGCAACGATGATGCGGATGAGGTCTTCTGTCCGGGTTCGTCGAAGACTTTCCGGAAAGCCGTGAGAAAAGCAGGCAAGTTGGACACCAGGGGGTCTCCTCCTCTCTCCCATAGAGGATTTAGCCAGGCCAGGGCCTCCCCGGTGAGATGGGACATGATGAATGCAATTTTGGCTCGGTCGGAGTTAAACTGGTGGGACAATAGTTCAAAGTGCAGGGTGCACTGATTTATGAAGCCCCGAGCCTGGGCTGAGTCGCCTCCGAAGCGAGGAGGTGCAGAAAGCCGAGGTCCGGGGTAGGATATCATGGTGTTAGTGGACAGCGGAGCTGCCGGATTGCGAGACATGGCACTGGCGGAGGTTGTTGGTGGAACAGTCAGAGTGTCCAGGCGAGTATTGACATTCCGCAGGTGACCCAGGATGGACTCCTGTTGGGACCTTTGATGGGACAGTTCATGACACAGGTCCGAGAGCGAGGGAGCTTGGGTGCCACCGGGTTCCATGGCCCGAGCAAACTGTAACGGGTCTGGGAGGCGGAACCTCTGGGCTACTATACAAGGGAGCGGTCCTTGTAAGGGAGCGGGTGGCGACCAGGCAGGCAGTCACAGCAGGTGACCGGGACAGTCTCTGGGTGTACGGGCAGGAGGTCACGGCAAGTGATCAGGGCAGTCTCTGGAAGAACGGGCTGGAGGTCACGGCAAGTGACCGGGGCAGTCTCTGGAAGAACGGGCTGGAGGTCACGGCAAGTGACCGGGGCAGTCTCTAGGTAAGGGGTAGGTACGACCTGTGATGGCTGAACCTCCAGGTAGGCTAGCAAGGCAGATGGAGGATGTGTGCTCCCAGGTGAGCAAGCGAGAGTCTCTGGAATAGCAGGTGGTCACAGCACGTGACGGCGGAGCCTCCAGGTAGGCAAGCAGGCAGGTAGCGGAGAAGCGCTCCCAGGTGAGCGGGCAAGAGTCTGGAATAGCTGGTGGTCACAGCACGTGACAGCGGAGCCTCCGGGCAGGCAAGCAGGCAGGTAGCGGAGAAGCGCTCCCAGGTGAGCGGGCAAGCTGGTCCATAGACAGACTGACCGGAGTTGTAAGGCAGACCGTCGGACCTCAGGCAAGCAGGCAGGTAGCTGATGTGCGCTCCCAGGTGAGCGGGCAAGTTGGTCCTTAGACAGACTGACCGGAGTTGTAAGGCAGACCGTCGGACCTCAGGCAAGCAGGCAGGTAGCTGATGTGCGCTCCCAGGTGAGCGGGCAAGTTGGTCCTTAGACAGACTGACCGGAGTTGTAAGGCAGACCGTCGGACCTCAGGCAGGCAGGCAGGTAACAGGAAATCAGGCAGGATTAGGACAGCAAGCTGGCAGGAATCTGGCAGGTAACTGGCAGGTAACTGGCAACGGGACCTGAGGGCTGAAGCAGAGTAGAACGGTGCAACAACATTGCTCGGGCACCTCCATTTTGGAGGAGGTGCCTTATATATGGTGAAATCCTCCGGCCATTGGCCGGGGACTCCTTAGGACGGCGCGCGCGGCCCCTTTAAGAGGGAGGGAGGGCGCGCGCGCGCGCCCTAAGCACAGTGGCCGGGAAGGAGCGCGCGCTGCCAGCAGAGCGGGAGAGGGACGCCGGGCACGGAGCAGAGCGGTGAGGGGAACAGCGTCCCTGCCTAGCAGAGGGCAGGGACGCCGGCACTACACAGGCCAGACTTCTACGTCGTATCTTCACTTTCAGGAGACAGTTATCAAGGCCCTGATATTTGGCAGAGCAAGCCCCAGTACTTCCGGAACTGAAGGACCTAGAATTGTACCGGGCCAGCATTTCCCAGGAGAGATCCCTCACAGCGGAAGAAAAGGTAAGTCACAAAAGAAGTGGCAAGTGTGTTATAAAAGGGGAATAAGCAAGGACACCATTTATCAATGTGACACCTGCCGAGACAAACCTGGCATGTGCATGAAAGACTGCTTCAAAAGGTACCATACTTCCATGGACTACTAAATTAATTTCTGACGTATGACAACCTGATGAACACTACATAACTGACGTAGTGTTCGTCAGGTTGTCTTACGTCAGTTGTGTAGTGTTCGTCAGGTTGTCCAACACAACTGACGTATGACGCTACATTATAAGATTCAAAAATCGGCTATCACTTCCAAAAAGGGGGCAATTGTTGGGCATTTCCACTGTTTAGGCACATCAGAGCTGTGAGAACGTGACATGACGCCCGCAGACCGTTCCATCAAAGTCTGCATTCAAAAGCGTCACTCCTTCGCTTCCAATCCCTGATATGCGCCCAAACAGTAGTTTTCTCCAACACATGGGGTATCAGCATACTCAGGAGAAATTGCACAACAACTTTTGGGGTACAATTTCTCCTGGTACCCTCGTGAAAATAAAAATATTGCGGCTAAAATATTGTTTTTGTGGAAAAAAAAAGGATTTTTTTTCACGCCTCTACGTCATAAACCTTTGCAAAACACTTGGGGGTTCAAAGTGCTCACCACACATCTAAATAAGTTCCCTGAGGGGTCTAGTTTCCAAAATTGCATCACTTGTGGGGGGTTTCCACTGTTTAGACACACCAGGCGCTCTCCAAACACGACATGGGGTCTGCTGTGAATTCCAGCGAGTTTTGCATTGAAAACGTCAAATGGCACTCCTTCCCATCCAAGCCCTGCCGTGCGCCCAAACAATGGCTTTCCCCCACATATGAGGTAACAACGTACTCAGTAGAAATTGCACAACAACTTTTGGGGTCCAATTTCTCCTAGTACCCTTGTGAAAATAAAAATATTGCGGCTAAAAGATCGTTTTTGTGGGAAAAAAAAATGATTTTGGCTCTACATCATAAACTTCTGCAAAACACTTGGGGGTTCAAAGTGCTCACCACACATCTAAATAAGTTCCTTAAGGGGTCTAGTTTCCAAAATCGGGTCACTTGTGGGGGGTTTCCACTGTTTAGGCACATAGGGGCTCTCCAAAAGCAACATGGGGTCCGCTGCCAATTCCAGTGATTTTTGCATTGAAAAAACGTCAATTGGAGCTCCATCCCTTCTGAGCCCTGCCGTGCGCCCAAACAATGGCTTTCCCCCACATATGAGGTATCAGCATACTCAGTAGAAATTGCACAACAACTTTTGGGTTCCAAATTCAACTGGTACCCTTGTGAAAATAAAAAATTGGGGTCTAAAATAAAATTTGAGTGAAAAAAAGTTAAATTTTCATTTTTTCCTTTCACGTTTAATTAATTGTTGTGAAGCACGTGAAGGGTTAATAAACTTCTTGAATGTGTTTTTGAGCACCTTCAGGGTGCAGTTTTTAGAATGGTGTCACTTTTGGGTATTTTCTGTCATAAAGGCCCCTCAAAGTCACTTCAAATGTGATGTGGTCCCTAAAAAAAATGGTTTTGTAAATTTTGTTGTAAAAATGAGAAATCGCTGGTCAAATTTTAACCCTTATAGCTTCCTAACAAAAAAAAATGTTGGTTCCAAAATTGTGCTGATATTAAGTAGACATGTGGGAAATGTTATTTATTAACTATTTTATGTGACATATCTCTCTGATTTAAGGGCATAAAAATTCAAAGTTTGAAAATTGTGAAATTCTCAAGTTTTTTTCAAATTTCTTTTTTTCTCACAAATAAACGCAAGTTATATCGAAGAAATTTTACCACAATCATGAAGAACAATATGTCACGAAAAAACATTCTCAGAATCAGGGGGATCCGTTGAAGCGTTCCACAGTAACTACCCAATAAAGTGACAGTGGTCAGAATTGTAAAAATTGGCCTGGTCATTAACGTGCAAACCATTTTGGGTGGTAAATGGGTTAATGCTGGGTTTACATGCAAGCTAATTGATGGCCTTTTAATGTCCTGTTTAGATGGGGCCAACCGCACTTGCATGCACACAGAACAATCGCTGATACATTTGTTCTGTGTGCACAGAATGTCTTGCTATTGGCAGTACATGTTTACACAGGACGATGTGCCATTGAGACCTATGATTTTTAAGCCGGCCAAAAAAGTATCACACCCAAAGAACAAAGGTTTTACTCGCTCGTTGGGGGCTTGGCAGCTTGTTTAGGCAGCCTGATAGTCAGGAATGAGCATTCATGGAAATGATCATTCCCCAATTTATTGACTAGTCTAAAAGCAGCATAAAGGTCAAACCAAGCCTTCCAGGTGTTTAGAGATGAAGGAAAGATTAGAAGCGGATTTGTAATAAGTAGAGCAGGACAAATCCAAAGATGGTTTTCTTAGTGTTTGAGTTATGACATTATGAACCATTTCTCCATATACTCATCTATCCTCATATTCATCTTTACACTTCATCCACAAAATGATAATTTTAGCAAAAAAAGAACTATCAAAAACCTTGAAATAAAGCAGTAAATTATAGGTGTTAAAATAATAATTACAATTACTATTATAATTAACATAATAATAATCCTCATTACATTTTTATAATTGATACCTGTATTTAGTATATTCTGTTTTCCAATAAACTGGGTGACATTGGTTTGCACACAGTGCAGTGCTTCTGTTAATCAGGCTTGAATCTAAAGTACAAAATGAAGTGACCTCCTGGAATAATCACAACAATTCGCACATTTACACTAACTTTAATTACTGAACTGTCCACAGCAGCTTGTTAATGATTTCATACTAACAACTAAGACCTCACTAAAGATGTGCTGGTCAGTTTTTTTGCTATAATAAACAACCAAGACCTCATCATGGTCTGTGGAAACTTTTATGCAAAACATTGCTAGGAGACCACCTTTGATTAGTTTGAAGAGAATTGGCACTAGCTCACTAGCTAAAAAAAATAATTTAAAAAACCGAAGTCTTTCAAAAACTACCATAAAGTTAAAGAAAAATACAATAAATCTAAATCTAATATAATATCATAATACAGTCTTCAAATAATATCATTATAGACTGCTCAAATAACACCACCCTACTGCGCTAAAATAGTACGATGCAGTATTCAAATAAAGGAAAATAGATAGAAACATCACAACATAATTCTATGTAACCCAAATTATTCACATGAAGTTCCCTTTAAGCCCCTGAGATTTATTTAACATGATAATTGGAGTCATTTTTTCCTCTGGGACAATGTCTAGGAGCCAAGTAACAAATATTTAAAAATGTCTTACGATACATGAGAACACTTATGGGAGATAATTATTGCAGCCGTCTGAAACTTATATTTGAAAATGTTGCTTAAATTTAGAGCTTATACCTACAGGTAGAGAGCGATCAATCAGTAATTGGGAGCCATGTGACTCCTTAATATGATGCCGTTCTCCTTCCATGCACTGCTGTGCCAGCCCCAATAGTCATTTTATGCATGGAAATATTCTCCCCCAGGACCAAAGCTTATGGGAGAGGATACCACTGTACAAATGGAACCTGATAGGACATGCCACAGTTTTTTCTGTCAAATCCATACAGAATCTGATAGAGAAAAACAACATGTCTTTATGAAAACAGAGGTCTGGTGTACCCGCCCCATTAAAGCTTTGTACAAAATAAAACCAAAATATGGCCACATACAGTACAGACCAAAAGTTTGGACACACCTTCTTATTTAAAGATTTTTCTGTATTTTCTGTATTGACTTTGAAAATTGTACATTCACACTGAAGGCATCAAAACTATGAATTAGCACATGTGGAATTATATACTTAACAAAAAAGTGTGAAACAACTGAAAATATGTCTTATATTCTAGGTTCTTCAAAGTAGCCACCTTTTGCTTTGATGACTGCTTTGCACACTCTTGGCATTCTCTTGATGAGCTTCAAGTGGTAGTCACCGGAAATGGTTTTCACTTCACAAGTGTGCCCTGTCAGGTTTAATAAGTGGGATTTCTTGCCTTATAAATGGGGTTGGGACCATCAGTTGTGTTGTGCAGAAGTCAGGTGGATACACAGCTGATAGTCCTACTGAATAGACTGTTAGAATTTGTATTATGGCAAGAAAAAAGCAGCTAAGTAAAGAAAACCGAGTGGCCATCATTACTTTAAGAAATGAAGGTCAGTCAGTGCGAAAAATTGGGCAAACTTTAAAAGTGTCCCCAAGTGCAGTTGCAAAAACCATCAAGCGCTACAAAGAAACTGGCTCACATGAGGACCGCCCCAGGAAAGGAAGACCAAGAGTCACCTCTGCTTCTGAGGATAAATTTAACCGAGTCACCAGCCTCAGAAATCGCAGGTTAACAGCAGCTCAGATTAGAGACCAGGTCATGGCCACACAGAGTTCTAGCAGCAGACATATCTCTACAACAGCTGTTAAGAGGAGACTTTGTGCAGCAGGCCTTCATGGTAAAATAGCTGCTAGGAAACCACTGCTAAGGACAGGCAACAAGCAGAAGAGACTTGTTTGGGCTAAAGAACACAAGGAATGGACATTAGACCAGTGGAAATCTGTGCTTTGGTCTGATGAGTCCAAATTTGAGATGTTTGGTTCCAACCACCATGTCTTTGTGTGACGCAGAAAAGGTGAACGTGTAGCACCCCGAAGGCTCGGTTGCTACAGAGGTATTGCACCTCAACCAGAGATGTGATATCTCACTCTCAGGTAAGGATGGAGTGTGGATCAGGACCCCGACACCTGCATGCATTACACCACATTTCCGGGGGGCAGGGCGACCGATATGCTCCAAGCAGAGCACGACAGTCCCTATCCCTGGCTGGAGTGGGGGGAGGGAACACCGAGGAAGGGGGAACCCTGAAGTGCAGGAGCAGGGAGAGAGCAGTTCCTGGGTGCACCTAGAGGGAGGTATAAAAGGTGGGCACCATCTTAGTTCAGGGAGAAGTTCAGTCCAGCTCAGTCTGAGGAGAAGTGACTGGGAGCAGAGGCTCTGCATGAGCTCTGCTCCAGAGGCGGGCCTAGTAACTGAGGCCCAAGCCTGGAGAGGAAGAGAAAGGAAGAGGAGCGGTGAAGGCTCCAGAAACAAGGAACGGAGGGACCCCAGGGGTGTGGACCGGCTGGTAGCCACCATACGCCCGAATCTGCCTGCGTGGAGGGTCAGGCCAAAGGGGGAGACCGGTCCCCGAAACTACTGGAGGCGGGGAACTACCCTCAGCTAGAAACCGGAGGCTGTGACATTTTATGTGGCGCAGCCCCTTGCCATACCCATTAGGAAGGCACCACATAGGGTCAGGGAAACGGAGGCCAACGTTTGCCCGCCAAGGCCCAAGGCAGCCGGACAGAAGCGTGGTCACTGGTGGGGTATGAACGGCCAGAGAAAGGACACACAAAGGGGGTCCTGTGAAGCGCTCCAAAGTTATCTGGGAGTTGGCCGAGCCCCTCACCTGGTGAACACAGTGCGACGTGGGACGTTATGACCAGCTGAAGTAACTTGGATAAAGAACTGTGAGTAAAGACCTTGGACTGCATTACAGAGACTCTGAGTCATTATTCCCGCGCACCACCATCCCCCATCATCTGCACTCACTGCCCTGAGGCTATACTTCTCCCTTGGGGAGTTATACTACACTCTGCTGCACCCACAACACCAGCCTCAGCGGTCTGCCCTGCAGCGGCGGTTCACTCTGACCGCAATCCACGGGTGGCGTAGTCGGACATTCAGCATAT
This sequence comes from Phyllobates terribilis, assembly GCF_046119375.1. Classification (NCBI taxonomy): domain Eukaryota; kingdom Metazoa; phylum Chordata; class Amphibia; order Anura; family Dendrobatidae; genus Phyllobates; species Phyllobates terribilis. The sequence goes on along the minus strand of NW_027362762.1, from coordinate 117,709,832 downwards.
AGACTGCCATTTAGCTTGACCACCCTGAGCCACGGGACCGGGTCACCGCCACGGTGACTACAACCCCCAGCATCTACAAAAATGCCCGGTTCCGGGTTCCTCACACGGCCCAGGGGGCGCGTCAAATGGATGGGCTCTACATGCCTGGTTCCCACCGTGAAGCATGGAGGAGGAGGTGAGATGGTGCTTTGCTGGTGACACTGTTAGGGATTTATTCAAAACTGAAGGCACACTGAACCAGCATGGCTACCACAGCATCTTGCAGCGGCATGCTATTCCATCCAGTTTGCATTTAGTTGGACCATCATTTATTTTTCAACAAGACAGTGACCCCAAACACACCTCCAGGCTGTGTAAGGGCTAGTTGACCAAGAAAGAGAGTGATGGGGTGCTACGCCAGATGACCTGGCCTACACAGTCACCAGACCTGAACCCAATCGAGATGGTTTGGGGTGAGCTGGACCGCAGAGTGAAGGCAAAAGGGCCAACAAGTGCTAAGCATCTCTGGGAACTCCTTCAAGATTGTTGGAAGACCATTTCCGGTGACTACCTCTTGAAGCTCATCAAGAGAATGCCAAGAGTGTGCAAAGCAGTCATCAAAGCAAAAGGTGGCTACTTTCAAGAACCTAGAATATAAGACATATTTTCAGTTGTTTCACACTTTTTTGTTAAGTATATAATTCCACATGTGTTAATTCATAGTTTTGATGCCTTCAGTGTGAACGTACAATTTTCATAGTCATGAAAATGCAGAAAAATCTTTAAATGAGGTGTGTCCAAACTTTTGGTCTGTACTGTACATGTATGACAAATAGATAGATGACATGTTTTTACCAATTCGCCAGAAAAATCACAGAATAACAGAATCCAAAATAAACAATTGTAGAGGTAGTAGAATGGAGTGACACAAATAACTCCTTCAATTGATCCTATCTGAAGACAGAACTCCCAATCAGGGCATAGTATAAAACGCACAGAATCACAAGATTACATGAATCTATATTAAGTATATACTAAGCATATTACCAGAGCTGGAATGTGATGCCAGAGTCCCCTACACGCATTTCAGCGCCAGAGCCTTCTTCCGGAGGAGTGGAAGTGTATGCAGTATGGCAGACAGGAGAGCAGGAGCAGAGAGACAAAGACTCGACCCTACTTCCTGTAATCCATATAATTGAGAAGGACTACACCTGACAATAGGCAGTGGACAGAATGATTTTTTTTTTAGGGGGGAGACACAATTTTTAAATAAGACTATTTGAAGAATATCACATTATCTATCAAATGAACAATCACATTGTCGAAAAATTCAGTAGCCATTTAACTATTTTATAAATGATCCCATGTCTATACATTTAGTATTTATGTACCATATCACACAGTGAAACATTCAGAATCTCTAATAAGTAATGTTAGTGTTTCTTTTGGAAAACAGTTTTACATCTTACATTATGGGAAAGCCAGAATGTGAGGCTTCCTTGTGTGTTGTGGTAGATCAGCTCACTTAGTTGTACACGGAGGTAGACACAGGAACACTGTCTCTTTAAATTCTTCCCTGGTTTATTATACAGGCATCATAAACCATGGTGAAGTATAAATAAACATGGCCATTTGGGTAAAACAGGAAACAAACAAAACAAAGTGGTCACACACAGCACAGTCCTTGTGGTAGCGGGGATCCGCCCCGCTCAGAGTTTAGCAACTCCACACGTTTCAGGTTAGCTCAGCACAAACAGGACCCGTGCAGGGCGATAGGGAGTGCAGGTTTCAGCATAAGGTGAGTGTTGAGGGGTCACTATCTTCCCCCTCTCCCTATCGTCAGCGCTTTCTTTTACCAGCTCCCTCACCCCCTCCTGTTGCGTCGCACCCTGGGCATCTCCCTGCCCTGGCGTGAAAATCTACAAGAGTAATTGTGACACTGATGTTAGACATTTGGCCATATAATGTATCAGCATGTATAATTTAAAAAAAATCACAATAATTGCAAATTAATGTTACTCATGTAGGCATACATCAACATTTGAGAGGACCCATACAACATAACCCTTCTTAAATTATTCATCAATATTAGAGGATAATAATATTTAGGAGTCCCATGATTCCGGATATAAAATAAGTTTCAATGATGTTCATTCTTTGTAATCTTGCAATTATGTAGTTTATGATTCCAACTTGGTGAGACCAGTAATTAGCTCTTATATAATAAGCCATCTGTGTAGATATAATTAAAGCCTCAATAACACAAGCAAACACATTGCACATAAGGACAGAGAGACAGAACTTAGTATTGTGTAAATGAAAAAATTTAAATTATGCTGAAAGATTTCTTGTCCTTTGTTCAACGCTGGCTTTGACATTTTTTCCATAAGGGCTCATGGATGTGGCCGTATTAAGACTCTAGTATCTAAGGAGTCGTAATAGGGGTGTCATAGAGGTGCATGCAAATAGCCTCTTCAGAGAGGAAGAGGACTAGAAATCTAGTGCCACCTATTGGATGTAGCAATCCTAAAAGTCATTATCAACCCTTTAACACCTTTACCCCCCCCCCCCCAAGGCTGTTTGCAACTGAAAGGGAAACTGCCAGCAAGATTTTGCTAAGTAAACTACATGCCGTGTCATGTTGGGGCTGCTGCACTGATAAAAATGATACCTGCGGTAAAGTAATCCGTCTTGTGGTTCTTGTGTAATCAGTGTTAGAAGTTATGAGTTAATGATATGCTCGTGCTCCGGGGCGGGACTGCAGGCAGGGTCTTATCCTGGTTCTCTAGGCCAGATCCTCAGCAAGATTCCAAGAAACGACCTGCCCTCAGGCCGCTCCAGAGCACAAGTATGTTCCTCATCATACAGACAGCCAGAGACAGATAGCCAGATATGTAGCGCCCCGAGGGTTCAGCCGCTACAGGGGTATTGCACCTCTGCCAGAGGTGTGATATTCCACTCCCGGGTGAGGATGGAGTATGGACCAGGACTCAGTTAGCTGCATACAGCACACACACCCCATTTCCGAGGGACAGCTCAACAGTGCTCCCACTAGACAGAAGTGCAGGCACACCGACGAGGTGTAAGAGACGAGTACCTCGTCCACGGCTACTGCTCTGCGCTACGTTACAGTATTATTAGGGTTTTTTGTTTTGTTTTTACATTTTGTACAAGCAATTTTACCGTCTTTCTACTCTGGAGGTGGAACTGGCCTGGAAGCAAGAAGTGAATAGAGGGATTTGATATCAGATTTGAACAATTATTTTTTTTTCATGGGATGGGATTACATTGGGGCCTGGATTCAGTCGGGACTCCTGATTTTGGCATCTGGAATCTGAATTAGGCTATGGCTACACTGCTACATGTGTTGTGCGACACTAAAATCTTAGTGTCACATTACTACATTGCAACTAATGATTTGCTATGGTGTCGCATTGCAACCTGAGACCTTCTGCGACTGAGACACAAAATTGCAAATGTTTTCAAAAGTGTTGGATTTTCTATTGCTTGTTGCAAGTTGCAAGTCGCACGAGACTCACTTGTGTGGCTTGTGTGTGTGGAGTATCCAAAATTTGAACTTTTATTTTTTTTTTACAGTAAAAGTGGATAGAAGTGCTCGTAAAAACAGCTGCATTAACAAGAAATAGTGGCCAACCTCTTTAACCCCTTCCTGCCGAAGCCGGTTTTCACCTTCTTGACCAGGCCAAAATTTTTCAAATCTGTCACGTGTGATTTTATGTGCTAATAACTCTGGAATGCCTTTATATATCCATTTGATTCTGAGATTGTTTTTATGTGACACATTGTACTTTATGTAAATGGTGAATTTAGGTCAACATGATTTGGATTTATTTATGAAATGATCTAACATTTTACAAAAGAAACTAAAAAAATTCACAACCTTGAACCTTGAATTTTCAATACCTTAAAACAAACACTGCACAAAATAGTTAATAAATAACATTTACCAGATGTCTACTTTTTTTTTTCAAATTCAAAATTTTATTAGCTTTAATATGTACAGATCTTAAACAGATCAACCAATAAACAAAATATAATCCACAATCAAGAGATAAGAAAAAGCAGAACGATAAAACAGGTCATTTAACAAGTCCAAAGCAAGCTGCAAAGGATGTTAATAACATAACATTCATCCAATTGACACTGTATTTATAAGCATAAATGCACATTGAAGGATAAAAAAAAAGAATGGAGGGGTGAAGGGTGAGGATGGGAGTCAAGGTATACCAAGGAGATCAGTTGTCTACTTTATGTCCACATCAAACAACTCAAACAAGTTTATTTTTTGGAATATAAGAAGGGTTAAAAATTAAGCAGCAGTTTTTCTTTTTTTTAATGAAATTACCAAAATCAGTTTTTTTATGGACCACTTTACATTTGAAGTGACTTTGAGGGGCCTATATGTAAGAAAACTTCTAAACAAGACCCTACTTAAAAAATTGCACCCCTTAAAGTATTCCAAACTGCATTGAGAAACTGTTTAGCCCTTCTGGTGCTTCACAGGAATTAATGCAAGGTGGAAGGAAAAATTGTAAAAAGCCCTGATTTTTTCATTTTCACAAGAGTAAAAGGAGAAAATTAACCCAACAATGTAATGTGCAATTTCTCCTGAGTACATACGTACCCCTTATGTGGTCGAAAAGTATTGTTTGTACACGCAACAGGGCTTGGAACAGAAGGAGCGCTATTTGATTTTTAAGATACCAAAACAGCATAAAGCAAGAGACCCCATTTTAGAAACTACACCCCTTGAGGATTTCATCTAGATGTGTAGTGAGCACACAGGTAATTAAAATAATTTTATTACATAGGGCTGTGAAAATGAAAAATTATTTTTTTTGTCAACTAAAATGTTGCTTTAGAGCTAAATTTTTCAAATTTTAATTTTACAAAGGGGTAATAACCTCATAATTTGTTACGCAACTTCTCACTACAATATCTCATTATGTGTTCAGGCACAGTGCAAAGTTCTAAAATACAGTATTATGGGCCCCACATAGTCCTCCATACAGTATTATGGGCACCACATAGTCCTCCATACAATATTATGGGCACCACATAGTCCTCCATACAGTATTATGGGCACCACATAGTACTCCATACAATATTATGGGCACCACATAGTCTTCCATACAGTATTATGGGCACTACATTGTCCTGCATACAGTATTATGGGCACCACATAGTCCTCCATACATACTCCTTGCAGATGTTGTCCTTGGTGGGATTTGAACCCAGGACCCCCGTGGCAGACATACGTAGGTCCACCATTAATGTAGCATAACAGGTAACTATCTATCTACATATCTATCCCATCCCTCGCTCATATCTCTCTACCTGTTTCTATCACTTTCTTTCTCATTATCTATCTTCCTCATTTCTCTCTTTATCTCACATCCAACAATGCCACTAGCGGCTCCAGCCCCGGTGGCCCAGATCTTCAGTGAGTGCCACTTTATAGTATACTGGCGTCAACATGATACGGATACAGTTCAGACCTGTGGTAGGGCAGGGACTACTGCTTGTCTTGTAGGCAGTAGACTGCTGCTGGCCTGTGGCCTCCAAGACGTCAGCATCCCGATGAAGGTGGCTCAATGACGTCACTGCATTGTGCTACTTGCACTGGTTTGCTCTTTAGGTGAGTATATGCTTTATTTTTCTGGGGGGGGAGGAGGGTGTTATTACTGGAAGAGGACTTATGGGCATTATTACCATAGGGGCACTTTGGAGCATTATTACTGTAAAGGCACTCTGGAGGAATTATTACGGTAGAGGCACTTTGGGGACATTTTTACTGTAGAGGCACTCTGGGGGCATTATTACTATAGGAGCACTCTAGAGGCATTATTACTATAGAGGCACTCTGGATGCATTATTACTATAGGGGCACTCTGGTGGCATTATTACTATAGAGGCACTCTGGAGGCATTATTACTATAGGGGCACTCTGGAGGCATTATTATGTTAGGGACACTGAACGCATTCCTATAGTATAGGCACTGTGGATGCATTATTACAGTAAGGGCATTGCAGGTGCATTATAACAGTAGAGGCACTCTAGATATGTTATTACAGTACGGGCAATTGGAGGTATCATTACAGAAGAGGCACTCTGGAGGCATTATTACTATAGGGGCACATTAGAGGCATTATTATATTAGAGGCACTCTGAATGCATTCTTACGATAAAGGCGCTCTCAATGCATTATTAAAGTAGAGGCACTCCAGGGGCATTATTTCAGTAGAGGCACTCTGGAGATGTTATTACATGAGGGGCACCTGGAGGTATTATAACAGTAGGGACACTCTTGGAGAATTATTACTATAGGGGCACTCTGAACGCATTCCTACGGTAAGGACACTCTGGAGGCATTATTACAATAGGAGGAAACCTGGAGGCATTATTACTATAGCAGCACTCTGAAAGCATTATTACTAGCATCAAAGAAGGAATTAAATATATAAACAAGATATGGCACTTCAAACAATATCATAATCAACGCCCCCGGAAGAAGCAAGCGGGCAAAACGCGCGTCGGTGTGAAGGGCACGACTTCCTGCCCTGTCTCATTGATTCCCTTTTTGCAGTATATGTTTTCCAGGTAAATACCATCTTTCCTATACTTCCCTATTACCATTGTTTTATAGATTGTCATGTACTATGTATGGGATCTTTGTGTAGGACCAGTTCTTAGCTCACTTTAGACCATCCTTGATATACATTATACCAAAGAGACTATAACCATGCATGCTGTCTATCTGTGGAAAGTATTATTAAGGGATTGTGATGTTTACTAATTAAATGGTACTAGGTTATATTCTAATTTTGGGCCTATTTAACGTTTTGTGATCCATTGTTCAGGAGTCTGTCCCCTTACTGGGCACTCTGTTTTTTTTAATTATGAATTTTTACTATTTGTGTATTGTTTTTATTGATTGATAAAAATTACTATTTTATATTTATGGATCTCTTCTTTATTCTGCACCTAGAAAGGCAAGCATTATTACTATAGGGGCACTCTGGAAGCATTATTACTATAGGGGCACTCTGGAAGCATTATTACTATAGGGGCACTCTGGGGGCATTATTATAGTAGGGGCACTCTGGGAGAATTATTACATGAGGGGCACTTTGGAGGCATTATTACTGAAGGGACACTCTGGAGGCATTATTGTGGTAGGGGCACTTGAATCACCTGTAGGACCTGGGTCCCAACTGTTCAGATATCCGCCCATGGAAAGCTATATAAACAAAATGAACAGCCCAAAAAAGGTCCTACTCTGCCTTTATCTATTTTTACGTCAGCTGGCATATATTGAGGTGAACTAGTGAACTACAAGAGTTAGGTACCGTTCCGATTGGGGTCACCTTGTCATGGTGGGATGGCTTTTTTTGATCAAAACAATGTTAACTAAGTATCCTGTTACTTACATGTACTATCACTATTTATTTACTTACTACAGGGTATTTTGTTTTTATGTACCCCAAACTAGTATTAATAAAACTGTCAGCATGGCAGGCAAAAAAAGTCCTCACAACATTCTTTAATGGAAAAATAAGAACATTACAGGTCTCAGAAGATGGCGCCTCAAACAATATATTTTTTTTAAGAACGTCTTAATTTTTTTTTTCCCGACTTAAAGAAGTTGTCCAGTACTTCTATATTGACAGTCTATCCTTATTAATATCAAATCGGTGAGGATTGCGACACCTGGCACCCCCCGCCAATCAGCTGTTACTGGTGCCGCCGACAGCTGGAGGTGAGTGGTTGCAGAGCTGTGGAACAGCACAGCTTTGTCAACTTTATAGTGGCCGTTGCCACAGCACTTCTGCCTCTATTATAATGAATAGGGGTATATGTGCAGGACCCCGCTGAGGCCACTATTCAGATGACAAAGCTGTGCTGTTCCGCTCTCTAACTAAGCACATCCGGCCACGGGCGGCACCATGAACAGCTGACGGTGGTTATGTTGGGTGCCGCAGCCGCACAGATTTGATATTGATGACTTATGCTAAGGCTAGGTGCAGATGAGCACATGTTTTGTCATCCGAGAAAATCGTATCAATTATGCTAATCACACTCAAATCAGAGTGCGATCACAGTGTGATCCGATTTTCTCGGATGAGGAGAAGTTGGATAAAAGAATGTCTCCATCTTTTCCATTCTATCAGTCAATGGAAATCGGACCACATTCAAAAGTCACCCGAGTGCAGTCCGATGTTTTCCACATACTCATTAACTTGTATGGCTGAGTGTGATCCGAATATCGGATCAAAATCGGGCATGCAGCGATTTTTTCCTTGGACAGACTCTGTCCGAGGAAAAAATTGGACATGTGTACGGCCCCATAGAATAAGATTGGTCTGAGTGCGATCTGATATTCTGTCGTATCGCACTCAGACCGAAAGTACACTCATCTGCACGAGTCCTAAGGATAGGTCATCAATATAAAAGTAATGGACCACACCCCTTTGAATATACTGTAAAAAAAAAATCTATGCACATTTGGTAGCTCCAATATACTGACCTGGAGAATTGCATTTTGTTGCACCTTTTCATCCCAGTTGGAATTTTTTTCACGTTTCTCAGTAAAATGTATGATAAAATGTATGGTTTCATTCAAAACTAAAACTCGTCTCGTAAAAAAAAGCCCTCAAAAATACATATAGATAAAGCTCTTGGAAGAAGGGGAGGAAAAATGTAAACGTAAAAACGGATCTTGGCTGTGGAGGCAAAGGGGTTAAGATTCTAGAAATAACCCTTGCTGCTATAATCAATCTATCAATCACATATCTATCAACCTATCCATCTATCAATCACATATCTATCTATGTATATATCTCAGGAGCGCACATACCATTGCTGCAACCTGTGCGGCCACACAGGGGCCCAAGAGGTAAGGGGGCCCATTTCTACCTCCAAAACAGGAGCAATTGTGCATTATGATAAACTATTGGACTGCAAAGGGCCCATATACTGTTCTGGCACAGGAGCCCTCTTCTGCCTGTGTCCGCCAGTGATTGATCTATCTATCTTTATCTATCTATCTATCATCTATATCTGTTAATCATCTATATCTATCCATCTATCTATCTATTTATCTATCCAGCATCTATATCTATCCCTATCTATCCATCTATTATCTATTTATCTATCTATCTAGTAATCTATCCATCATCTATATCTATCCATCTGTACCTATTTATCTATCTAGTAACTATCTATCCAGCATCTATATCTATCTATCCATCATCTATCTATCATCTATTATCTATCTATCTATCATCTGTCTATCATCTATATATCTATCTATCCATCTATCTATCATCTGTCTATCTATATATCTATCCATCATCTATTTATCTATCTATATATATATTATCTATCTATTTATCCCTCTATCATCTATCTATCCATCATCTCTATCTAGCTATCCATCTATTATTTATCTATCTATCCATCTATTATCTATCTATCTATCTATCTATCTATCTATCTATCTATCTATCTATCTATCCCTCTGTATATTACACAGACCATTACTGAGGGCTTTCCTGAGATCAGTGACTCTTCTGTACTACTCTGCCCCTCAGGCTTCCAGTACAGTCCCTGATGTCTCATGTCCAGGGCAGTACTTGGTGCTGAGCCTCCAGGTTGTGCCCTGACCACTGCTGCCAATCCCCTGTGGGCACAGGCCGAGCAGCAGCACATATGTGGTGGGCAGGGTGGATGGATGGCTGGATGCTGCTGGTGTGAGGAGGAGAGCAGCATCTCAATGAGGGCCGGGCTAATGCAAATCACTGCAATAGCAGCAGAAGGAAAGCAGCTGCAGCCCAGACTCAGCACATCAGCAGTCAGAGTCAGTCAGGGGCCAGCACCTCCATAACAAAGACCCCCAGCCCGTCTGTGCCTGCACAATACCCTGCAGGACACCCTCACTGCCTGTGCCCTCCACTCACCCAGCAGCAGTAGCATAGGGGCAATACAGCAGATAAGGTAAGCACCTAGCCCTGCCATCATCATGCCTGCCATGCCATTCATTGTGCTGCCATCTATTAGGTAATGCTGTAGACAGAGCTATCATCTCCTGTGCCCTGCAGCAAGCTGGTGAGAGGGGAGATGGCACAGAGCAGGTCTGGCTCCTCATCACGACTCATTACGTCTGGAGTCACTGAGCTTCTCCTGCAATTCTGCAGCCTGGCAATGTATTATTATATATATTGCAGCACAGACTGAGGAATATCTATCTATCATCTATCACATATGGATGATTCCTGTAGATTTAATCTATAAATATTCCGATGTAATTAAATTGCATAGTTCATCCTATACAGAATTGCACATTATATATGTCTATCTATATACTGTATATAGCATAAGCTTGGCCTCTGCATATCCACTTCTAAGCTTTCCAAAAAGTGCCAGTGCATAGATGGTTAATTGCATACATCCTATACCGGCTTCTACTGTGTAATTATATATATATATTTGTGTGTTATTGGAGTGGCCTGGATTTTGTGCTGTAATTGATGCTGACAGATGCCCTATACATAGCCCCCAGCACGGTGACAATGAATACAAGATGCAGGTTCATCCTATACATCCCCCCTCATCCCCATGAGATAATTAGCTCTGATGCCTTAGTAATTGTCTATGGATAGACAGGACAGACAATAGTTGTACAGACTGCCATCTTCATATATGATAAGGGGGGGCCACTTCTTTATACTGCAAAACTTATGTACCGGTTCCATCCATAGTCCGCATTGAGCCCAAAATTGCATTTTGGAGAAAGAATTTCTTATATTTCAGAAGGGATCATGTAGTGAGAAACATAGGGGTTAATGATTCTCCCTTGCTGCAGAATACTGATTAGACAAAGAAATACAGTTCTGCCAGGCATCCTAAAAATGCTTCAAGTGGCATTCAATCATCATCAGCCTGGAGAGGGTGAGCTCACCATCTTCTTCCTCTGCGCCTGACATGTAAATGTGAGATCCGTGTATGAGCCTTATTGATTAATAAAACATTACGGCATCTACATGCCACATGGCTTATATATCCGTGTCCTGGATTGCAGCAGATAAAGTGGCGGGCGGAAATGCATGGCACTTGGCGTGAGGTGGGCAGAAGGGAGTTGTCCGTCTCATTCATTTTCCTGCACTTTGTAAGGTGGAGGGTTAGACGGGAATAACTTGTGTGTCTGAGGAGCCCTGCAATGTGTGATTAAAGAGAATTTCATTTATACCGTAGTCACTGAGGATCTGGAGCGTCCTCTGTATATACTGCATGGTCAGCACATTGTATGGCGGAAGAATAGGGAGTGCTGGGCAGGTGCTGCACCCTGGACACACTATAATCCGACACATATAATACCATGTGTGTTGCCTCCTGCCATTTATTGCTCTCAGTAGATGCAATAACCTTATATAATTATGTAGGGCTTGCTCAGCTATTCATAGGCTGCAATGTATATGTCGAGGGTTTCCCACTATTTACTGTAGACTTTTCCCGTTTTACATTAGATTCTTCTGCAAGTTCAAAGTTAATTAGAAGGTAGAATCTATCAATAACTGTGTGTTCTCTATTGGAAATCAATCAGTATGGTGAGATACATGTCACTAATATTGTTCTAAATGGGAAATCCCCTCAGTCCCCCTTTCCCTGTAGAGCCGAAGGTTCATGAGTTTGTGGAATGTGATTTTTCTTTTGGATACAGGAGGGATTTTTTTTCGGGAATTTTGTCTGCAGTGCTAAGTATCCAGACTGTGTCTACAGTATTGTACTGGTCTATTCTGACTAAATGAACTAGAAAAATGATCTGGCATCTGGTTCTCGGAGCCAGTGAGCAGACACTGCATGGCTGCCAGGCCTACGTATGCCCCTGTTAAATGGATTTTCTTATCATTACATATCTAATGTCATGGCTAGACTTGGATGTTTTACCATATTGTTTTACAGTTTAGACTGATGCTAATCTGTTGTAGTGGACAGAAGCCATGTTCTATGTATAAAATACACACACCTATAGGATTTTCTCAGAGGCCCGTACAGAGGGATTGAGAGGGCTCCATTATTGTTACCAAAGTGGGACCCCCTACCGGGGTATATTCACATCATTGACTCCCTTTCACTGGAGAAGAGAAGGGCAGCAGAACCCGTCCTCTCTCTTTTTTTGCTCTTGGGCCTATGAAGATGGGGGAAACCTGTCTGTAGTTAGCACTGCCTGAGGGTTAAGACCCCCCCCATACACAGACTAATCTGGGAGAAACCCACTGATATTGACAGGTGTAGACAAGCAGTCTAAGGTCTATGGGGGCTGTCCCTCAACAGATGAGATCAGGGGAGATAAGGAACCGGTATGTCCGATTTCAGACTGCCGATTCTTTTTTAAGAGATAAGCCGCTGCCAGAGATGTCTGCCTGCTGCTTTCTCATAGAGAGCACGGTGAGCACTCCTGTGTAATATGTGAGAGTCCGGGGAGACTGCTACCGGCTGAATGATCGGCCGAACCATCATTTGGCTGACAGATATCTAGTGTGTGTGGTGGCCATAACACATCAGAGATTTGCCCTATCCCTGAGCTAGCACAGCTGTGGGGGGCATTACCCTGCCAACGTGAGATGCACTCTGCTTACCACAGACTGTCAATAGCCTATCAGTTTGCTTTACATACAATATATAGTCAAAAGTATCAGGAAACCTCCATATTACCCCTACAGGAGCTTTATGACATCCCAATCTAAATCCATGGACAATTGCATTAATATGGAGTTAGTCTCTTATTTGCAGCCATAACAGCTTTCATCCTTCTGGGAACGTTTTCTCCAAGATTGTGGAGGTGTCTGTGGAAATTTCTACCTATTCATCCAGAAGAGAATTTGTGAGGTCAAACTCTGATTTTGGAGGAGAGGGCCAGGCTCAGAATCACTGTTCTAGTTCATGCGAAAGGCGTTGGATGGGTCAGGGCCCTGTGGGGCCGGTCATGGTCTTCCAAATCAATCTCCCCCAACCATGTCTTTATGGACCTTACTTTATGCACTGGGACACAGTCATGGACAACAGAAAAGGGCCTTCCCCAAACTCTTCCCACAAAGCTGGAATCTACAATTGCCCATATTGTCTTGTGCTGAGGATTTAAGATTTCTCTTCCCTGGACCTAAGAGACCTAGGTCGATCCCTGAAAAACCAGCTAATTGCATTAATCCTCCTCCATCAAACTTTTCAGTTGGCACATGGCAGTCAGGCAGGGAATGTTTTTCTAGCATTCATCAAACCCATCTGGTCCATTAGATATCAGTTAGAGAGGCGTGATTTGTCACGCCACAGAACACATTTCCATTGTTCCAGAATCCAGTGGTGGCGGCTTTGTACCACTCCATCCGATGCTTGGTATTGTGCTTGGTGATGTAAGGCTCACGTGCAGTTGCTCGGTCATGGAAACCAATGAAGCTCCTGCCACAGTTTTTGTACTTGCGTTAATGCCAGAGGAGGATTAGAGCTCTGCAGTTATGGAGTCAGCAGAGCATTGGTGACTATTATGACCTGTACTTGGCGATCATTCTCTGCTTTATATGGTTTCCACTTTGTGGCTGAGTCTCTAAACGCTTCCACTTCTCCATAATAGCATTCACAGGTGATGGTGGAATATTTAGGAAAGAAATTTAATGTACTGACTTGTTAGATCTGTGACCTCCTATAAGAGTACCACGTTGGTATCAGTGAGCTCTTTATGAGCCATTTTGTCACAAATGTGAGTAAAGGCAGACTGCACGACGCGGGGCCGAATGTTATACACCAGGGACAATGGAACTGAATGAGAAACCTGAATTCAATGATTAAGATGTGTATCCAATACTGTTATCCATATAGTGTATTTACAGCCTCCTTTCTTCCGATCTGTCTTGATGATGGCACTTTAGTACGTCCGACTGAACTCCGTTGTATATTTCCATGTCAGAAATTAGAAGCTGTGACCTCGGATTTTTGTCATAGCATTGCTGTGGATCCGCACAAGAGGATTAGCCTGATTGTCACCCAATAGGACTAATCCTCTGCCTTTCCATCTGAAATAAATGACATGCCACAGCCAGAGGTTCCCTTTCACATACATGGGATGCAGATTGTTAGTCTATTTAGACATGTTCTGTCTCCAGAACAGCGGGTCTCATCGGGTATTCCCAGTATGTGGTGGTTAAGACAGTACCCACCTAAAGTGTTCCTAGGAAGGACAACCAGCTTAGAAAAAATCAGCCATACTTACCAATACCTGGTCACACTATGAAGGAAAACCAGTTCAAATGGACCCATAGAGTCACAAGCGTCCAAGGCTTATTGATGTACATGGGGAGTGAAGCTTAGGTGGCCTAGTCTGCTCACACTGAAGAATTGGTTTAGCACAGATTGCTGACTAAAATAGAAATATGTGTGAACACACAGAGCATCACATCATTAAAAATTGGTCAGGAAGGATTTGAGGGACATGACAAAGACTTCAGTTTATTGACTTGGCCTCTAAATTCCCCAGAACTCAATCCAATTGAGCATTTGTGGGATGTGCTGGAAAAACAAGTCAAATCCATGAAGGTCGCACCTCACAATTTACAGGACTCAGGGGACCTTGGTGTCAGATACCACAGGACACTAGAGTTGGTGCGAATCAATACCCAAGTCCTGGCCCGTTGGTCACTTCACTAATCGTATGGGAGCCCTGAGAACTTTCTACGACCTCCCAGCATCATAGTCAGGCCACCTAATCTACAGTAGAGAAGCGGATGCCATTAGGTAGGAGGCAGGTGGACAACTCTACAGGACACCTTTAGAGGTCTTATGGAGTGGACTTGATGGGTTAGAGCTGTCTGGTGCCACAATATTCAGCAGGCTCTTTTAATGCTATGACTGATTAGTTACAAAGGAAATTTGCTGGACAATCAATCACAACTTACAAAAGTTATAGTTGTATTGATCAAAAGAAAAACAAAGTAGAGCCACGTGAGGTTGCTACATTCTGCTAAAATCCGAATTTCTGACTAATTGTTAATTAGATGAAATTCTCAGATCAACCAACCATTTAATGATGATTTTATGTATTTTCATAGATTAGATTTCCTAGAGGAATGACAGGAAAACAATTTGAAAATCCAAGCAACCAGCCAATTCTACTTCCAAGGAAAGAGAGAGTCTCAAAACCTAGATGCCCTTTAATAACCTTCTTTTGGAAATTACTTTCAGGCCTACTCCCATAGAAGACATTAGAAAACTGTCTCACAAGGACAGCTCCTATCCATATCACTCTCTCAGAATCCCCATTAACGAGCCATAACAACAGTGATTGTGTATGATTCGGCTCTATCATACCTTGGGGTTCATGTATTACTTGTTGGAACATTTATTTTAACTGGATGGCCTATATTGCTGTAGGGGTAATATAAGGGCCCATTGATAACAGCTGATCACCTTGAATAAGAAATTCTGGACCAATGGCACTGTTTGATTGCTGAACTGGCTTTTATTTAAAGGGGTTGTCCGATCTTTGAAATTTATGCTATACCAACATTATGGGGCCGATTCACCAAGACTGGCTTAGGGCAAGCTCATGTTACGCCAGTATTGACGGAGTATTATTCGGAAGAAAAAGACTCAGGATATATAACCATGCACACCCAATGTTGGAAAAGTGAAAAAAATCTTTATTACATGATTACATTTAGACAACAAAAGAAAAATTTTTTAAAAGCATTTAAAACAGACAAAAACATGCTTTTAAATGCTTTTAAAAATTTTTTCTTTTGTTGTCTAAATGTAATCATGTAATAAAGATTTTTTTCACTTTTCCAACATTGGGTGTGCATGGTTATATATCCTGAGTCTTTTTCTTCCGAATAATTTTGTGTCTTTACATCAGGTTACTGTAGCACCCCTTTCTATTTGTGATTATTATTCCCCAGCAGTGCCCACTTTTTCTTTTTGTGTACTAGTATTGACGGAGTACACAGCATCGAATTCGGTAAGAGGCACACGCCAGTTAATGAATTTGGCGCCTCTCCTAAGTGGCATGCGCCTCCATGCGCTGTGCTAAAAATACTTCTCTAGTCAGGGAATGGAGTAGCATTTTTGGCTCAGAAAACATTTGCACATTTGATCAATTTCACAGGGTGAGTGGGGGGAGGGGGTTGTGACCATGCCCCCTCCCGCCCTGCTCCTCCCCAACTTCATCCATTTAAGCAGGGGTGGGGTGATCTGAAAACGCCAAAAGTCAAAAGATTTTTGCATGACCCTTCATTGCTCAAAAAATGTTGCAACTTTTCAAAGCTTTTATGCCACTTTTGTGACATAAAATCTTTAATCAATCGACCTCTATATGCTTTAAATGTACAAAAGATCGGGACTTGCATTTTTAATGAAAACGGGTCTGTTACGGGCTGTTAGGAATGAACATCTGGCCGGGCTTCAGTGACCTTTCCATTCATTTCTATAGGAGCTCTAAATATTGCGAAGCAAGCGCCATGTGGTCCATCCTGTTGATGTGACATAAATGTTCCCTTGTCATGTTTCCTGTTGCTGTGACCACCGTATTTCACATAATAGGATATAGATAGGGGGAGGGGAGGAGTCCTGAGGAGGAGGGGAGGAGTCCTGAGGAGATAATTTGCATATTCCCACTGCATTTTGGGGTAAGTGAAGAGTCTCCGCGAGCTCAAAGAACACTGGATTTTGGCTGTTGGAGCTGAAAAGAGGACATCGG
Source organism: Phyllobates terribilis (assembly GCF_046119375.1). NCBI lineage: Eukaryota > Metazoa > Chordata > Amphibia > Anura > Dendrobatidae > Phyllobates > Phyllobates terribilis. The sequence continues at coordinate 117,693,087 of NW_027362762.1, read as the reverse complement.
TAAACCGCATTTTGAAGCTTTTTTTTTAAGCTTTTTTCACTGTTTTCAGAACATTAACAATAACAACATGGAAGAGTCCAGGAGCCATTTGGTGAGCTGCATATCCTGCTACATGTTCACAGACTTGCCAGTGGAAAAGCCAAACTTCACATGCCAGAAATGCAAGCTTGTGTCCCTGTTGGAGGAAAAGTTGCGAAATCTAGAAGAGAGGTTAACTACCTTGAAAATCATTAAGGAAGGTGAAGAGTTCCTAGACAGAGCAGAATTATCTCTTCATGATTCAGAAAGAGAAGAAATTCGAACTGCACCTGACGAAACAGAGGAATGGAAGCATGTGACCCACAGAAGCAGGAGGATCGAGAGGCAGTCAGCACCCATACTGCTCAGGAACCAGTACCAGGCTCTCACGCAGGAGAACCATGAAGAAATACAGCAAAATAAGACTTTGCCAGCAATGAATAACCTTGTAAGCCCTCAGAATCCTCCTGGATGGAGAAAGAAGAATGTTGTGAAGAAAAAACGGAGAGTGGTGGTCATGGGGGATTCCCTGTTAAGAGGAACAGAGGCCGCTATCTGCAGACCAGACATAACCTCAAGAGAAATGTGCTGTCTTCCAGGAGCAAAAATTAAAGATGTGTCTGATAGGATATCAAGACTCTTCAGACCTACAGATCACTACCCATTCCTGCTAATACATGTGGGGACAAATGACACCGCAAGAAAGGACCTGGAAACCATCTGCAGTGACTTTGAAGACTTAGGCAAGAAAGTGAAAGAATTGGGAGCGCAGGTGGTCTTCTCATCCATCCTCCCAGTGGATGGCCATGGAACAATGAGGTGGAATAAGATTCTACAGGTGAACAACTGGCTACGTCGATGGTGCCGTCAACAAGGATTTGGATTTCTGGATCACGGAATGAATTACCTATACGATGGACTACTTGCTAGAGATGGGGTGCACCTTACGAAGACTGGAAAATATGTATTTGGAAGTCGCCTTGCTACACTCATCAGAAGAGCTTTAAACTAGAACAATGTGGGAAGGGAAGCAAAAGGCCAGAAAAAGCAATACAGCTGACAAATACTATTGAGATCTCTGCTACTGGAAGTGGAAAGGAAGAACAAAGACAAAACAATTTAAATAATAAAAATATGGGAGGAAGAGAAACCAATCACAAACTAAAATGTTTTTATACAAATGCACAAAGCATGGGCAACAAACAAGGAGAATTGGAATTACTAATGCAGGAAAAGGAATATGATGTCATTGGAATCACTGAAACTTGGTGGGACGATACACATGATTGGAATAAAAGGCTAAAAGGATACAACTTATTTGCAAGAAACAGACTTGATAAACGAGGAGGAGGTGTCGCATTGTATGTTAGAAAAGCGTATATCTGCACAGACATTGAAGCTTCAGAGACTGGGAGTTCTGTGGAAACTGTTTGGGTAAGAATACAAGGAGAGAACAACGGAAAGGACACCATTGTAGGCATTTACTACAGGCCACCTGGGCAATCTGAAGATATGGATGAACTCTTTATGCATCAAATGACCAAGTTCTCCAAAAAATACGACGTAGTGGTCATGGGAGATTTCAACTATCCAGACATTTGTTGGGAATCTCTCTCAAGTAAAACTAACAGGTCAAGCAAATTCTTATCCTCTCTTGCTGACAACTTTATCTTCCAAAAGGTAGGGGAGAAAACAAGGGGATCTGCTACTTTGGATCTAATCCTTATAAACAGGGAGGAAATGGTTGAGGAGGTAAAGGTGGCTGGGACCCTAGGAGGCAGCGATCATGCTATTATAGAATTTTGGATAACTAGAGGAGGAAGACATGTGAAGACTCAAACTTCAAGGTTAGATTTTAGAAAGGCAGATTTTAAGAGACTCAGAAAGAGAATAGGAGGGATCCAATGGCTGGATGTCCTTAAGGACAAAAATGTCCAGGAAGGATGGGAAATTTTTAAAAATGAGATTCTCAAAGCACAATCGTTAACAATCCCGAAAAGTAGGAAGAATGGGAAGCATTTAAGGAAACCAGGATGGATGAACACAGAACTTAAACACATGCTAAAAAGAAAAAAAGAAATGTTTATTAAATGGAAAGAGGGAGGCATATCTAAAGAAGATTATAATGCAGTCTGCAGATCCTGTAGGGCACGTATCAGGTTAGCTAAAGCTGACAATGAATTAAGGCTTGCAAGAGATGTCAAAAGCAATAAAAAAGGATTTTGGGGGTATGTCAAAAGTAAAAGAAAAGTCAAAGATGCTATAGGATTTTTACAGGATGAAAATGGAGAAATGGTAAGAGAGGATGTTGAGAAGGCCGAACTTTTTAATTCCTATTTTGCATCTGCTTTCTCTCAGAAAGAAAATGTAACATCAACTGATCTTCACTGTCCTTTTAAAGGAATAGAGGAATCCAAGTTATCTGTAAACAGAAAGATTGTGAGGGAATATTTAGCTAACATAAATGAGTTCAAGTCTCCAGGTCCAGATGAATTACACCCCAGAGTACTGAAGGAGATCGTAGAAGAAATTTTAGAACCACTCTCCATAATCTTTGAAAATTCTTGGAGAATAGGAGAAGTCCCAGAAGACTGGAGAAGAGCAAATGTTGTTCCTATCTTCAAAAAGGGGAAGAAGGTGGACCCAGGGAACTATAGGCCGGTGAGTCTGACTTCTATACCAGGAAAGATCTTTGAACAAATTATTAAACAACATGTATGTAAGTACATGGATAAGAATGAAGTGATTAACCAGAGTCAGCATGGGTTTGTAACTAACAAGTCATGTCAGACTAACTTAATTTCCTTCTATGACAGAATCACTGACTGGGTGGATCAGGGAAATGCTGTAGATATAGTATATCTTGACTTCAGCAAAGCATTTGACAAAGTATCTCACACCATCCTTATTGAAAAAATGACCAAGTATGCAATGGACCAGGCAACTGTTAGGTGGATTCATAACTGGCTTAGTGATCGGACTCAAAGGGTGGTTGTAAATGGCTTCACATCCAGCTGGATGAATGTCTCAAGTGGGGTACCACAGGGCTCCGTCCTGGGACCTGTATTGTTCAACATCTTTATCAATGATTTAGATGAAGGAATTGAGGGTAAACTGATTAAATTTGCTGATGACACAAAGCTAGGAGGGATAGCTAATACTAGAGAAGAGAGAGAGAGGATTCAAAAAGACCTAAATAAACTGGAGCAGTGGGCAGCAACCAACAGAATGGTTTTTAACAGGGAAAAATGCAAAGTACTACATCTGGGCAATAAAAATGAAAAAAGCATATACAGAATGGGAGGAATAGAGCTAAGCAACAGTACATGTGAAAAAGACTTAGGTATACTAATAGATCATAGACTGAACATGAGTCAACAGTGTGATGCAGCAGCAAAAAAGGCAAATACAATTCTGGGATGTATTAACAGAAGCATACAGTCTAGATCACGTGAAGTCATTATCGGTCTTTACTCCTCTTTGGTCAGACCTCATCTGGAATACTGTGTACAGTTTTGGGCACCACATTTTAAAAAAGACATAGACAAACTGGAGCAAGTTCAGAGAAGAGAGACCAGAATGGTGACTGGTCTGCAAACCATGTCCTATGAGGAACGGTTGCAGGATTTGGGAATGTTTAGCTTACAAAAAAGAAGACTGAGAGGAGACTTAATAGCTGTCTACAAATATGTCAAGGGCTGTCACATTGTAGAAGGATCATCTTTATTCTCATTTGCACAAGGAAAGACTAGAAGCAATGGGATGAAACTAAATGGGAGGAGACACAGATTAGATATTAGAAAAAACTTTTTGACAGTTAGGGTGATTAATGAGTGGAACAGGCTGCCACGAGAGGTGGTGAGTTCCCCTTCAATGGACGTCTTCAAACAGAGGCTGGACAGACATCTGTCTGAGATGATCTAGTGAATCCTGCTTTGAGCAGGGGGTTGGACCAGATGACCCAGGAGGTCCCTTCCAACTCTACCATTCTATGATTCTATGATTCTATGATCAGTAGAGGTGGTGTGGATGGATTCCCAGGACCTGGACCAGAGGCCAGGTCGGCATTCTGTGGCCGTAGGACAGGAGCTCTGAGAACTGCCTCCTATCTCCCGGCATCTGCGGCTCTTCTTTTAATTAGCAGGCCTGGTCTGATGCCACACGTCCATCATGCCGCAACGATGATGTCATGGCCAGAAGATGCCGGCAGGGTTCCTGACTTGGCCACAGGACTGGATCCTGCAAATCGATTCGAACCATCTCTAGTCATCACTCATCTGGAGGGAGTGATGACAAACACGTATATACATGAAGGCCTATCTGATTGGAAGCCAAAAAACTAGAGCACATGAAAGTAAACTAAAGCAAACACAAGGAGATTATTTCATTTGATAAAATAATACTTTGTACCTAGGAAATTATTTTGCATTGTTACCCCGAAACTATGTGTCATTACTCCTCATTAACATTCCCTCATTGTGAGCCTCATAAGAAGAACCAGAAGAACCATAAGAACCATTCATGCATTTACAGTATAATGCTTCTGATTATTTTCGAAACTTGTCTGACATTTGTATAACTTTGAATATAATTTCCCTTCTGGCCGGACAATGGGGTCATATTAATCTACCAGTGAAATACCACCCCCTCTCTCACTCATAACTTTTATAATATTCATACTGGCAAGCTAATTGCCCAATATTGATCAGACATATGATTCCCAATCAGGGCAGCCTTGAACGAAAAATTGTGCAAAATTAGGGCCAATGTTTCATACAACAGAATATGGGGTTGAATTCGAAGTGTGAGAATAGTTCATGCAAAAGGGTTTCCATCCCAATCAAAGTAGCTGGTCCATAAAGTTTTCATGTGCCTCCATTTCCGCACAGAAAATGATTTAAAGACACCCACTAATGTCTGGATGCTTGGCTATAGAACTAGATATCTAGAAATTTTACATGCCATGTACAACATATATTATACTTAAAAGAGTTTTCCCACGAACAAAGTTAAGTTTAATCAACACTTTAATAAATAGATATTTGAATAATAATACATTTCATAATTGGATGTGTTTAAATAAAATGTTCCTGTGCTGAGATAATCTTATAAATGTGCCCCTGCTGTGTACTGTGTAATGGCTGTGTCTGACCGTACAGGAACATGGTCTGATCATACCACATCTCCTGGGGGGGGAGGAAGCAAAAGAGTATACAGATATTACAGCAGGGGATCACAGCTGATTCTTTCTTTGAGGTAAAGCATTGATTAAAAACAGGCTGTGAAATGTTTTGCCTCAGAAGAAAAGTCAGCTGTGATCCCCTGCTGTCCTGTCTGTATCCTCTCTTTTGCTTCCTCCCCTGCCCAGGAGCTGTGGTATGATCAGACCATGTTCCTGTACGGTCAGACACAGCCATTACACAGTACACAGCAGGGGCACATTTATAAGATTATCTCAGCACAGGAACTTATTTTTAACACAAACAATTGTGGAACTTCCTGGAATAAAAATATCTATTGATTAAAATGTACTTTGTTCGTGGGAAACCCCCTTTAAAAGGTGTTGTCTACCTTTGGGGCATGTAATTGGGCTAAAAATAATTTTTGTCATTGGAATTCATTGAATTTTTTACACCAATTGCCACTGTATTGCACTGTTTATTGTTGGCTGCAGAATGAGTTAATTGAGAATCCATCAGTCAGGAAGGACACTGTAATTGACAGGGAGTGTGTAACTTTCTTTATCTGTCTTTTTTCTGAGCTGTACTCAATTGATTTATGACCATAAACCATATAAAAGTTGAATGTGCATCGGTAAAAAAAAGCCTGGAAAAGCAAAACAGTTGTTAGGCAAAAAAGTGAGGTGGATCCTCAAAGCCCAAGGTCTGAGTGGGCACTTGGGCCATGGGTGTCAGTGCAGCAGGCAGTTGAAGCATAAGAGAAATAGGTAGCAGGAGTCCAGGAGACCGTAGGCAGGTAGCAGAGGTCCTGGTGTCCGCAGACAGGTAGTAGAGGTCCAGGAGACCGCAGGCAGGTAGCAGAGGTCCTGGTGTCCGCAGACAGGTAGCAGAGGTCCTGGAGACCGCAGACAGGTAGCAAAGGTTCTGGAGACTGCAGACAGGTAGCAGAGGTCCTGGAGACCGCAGATTAGTAGCAGAGGTCCTGGAGACCGCAAACATGTAGCAGAGGTCCTGGAGACTACAGACAGGTAGCAGAGGTCCTGGAGACCGCAGAAAAGTAGCAGAGGTCCTGGAGACCGCAGACATGTAGCAGAGGTCCTGGAGACTACAGACAGGTAGCAGAGGTCCTGGAGACCGCAGACATGCAGCAGAGGTACTGGATACCGCAGACAAGTAGCAAAGGTCCTGGAGACTACAGACAGGTATCAGAGGTCCTGGAGACCGCAGACATGTAGCAGAGGTTCTAGAGACCGCAGATATGAATCAGAGGTCCTGGAGACCGTAGACAAGTAGCAGAGGTCCTGGAGACCGCAGACATGTAGCAGAGGTCCTGGAGACTAGAGACAGGTAGCAGAGGTCCTGGAGACTGCAGACAGGCAGCAGAGGTCCTGGAGACTGCAGACAGGTTTCAGAGGTCCTGTAGACCGCAGACAGGTAGCAGAGGTCCTGGAGACCGCAGACATGTATCAGAGGTTCTGGAGACTGCAGACAAGTAGCAGAGGTCCTGGAGGCTGCACACAGGTAGCAGAGGTCCTGAAGACTACAGACAGGTAGCAGAGGTCCTGGCGACTGCAGACGGGTAGCAGAGGTCCTGGCAACTGCAGACATGTAGCAGAGATCCTGGAGGCCGCAGACAGGTAATGAGCAGGTTGTGGTGCACAGACAATGAAGAGTCTTAATACCAAGACACAGGTGTGTGTCTTGGTAGGTATATAGATGATCACATTGGAGTGCGTCGGGCTACTTGCAAAGCCTGATGTGGAGCTCAAGAGAGTTTAATGGACCGGGGTGAAGGAGCAGAACCCGGACCCGGGACAGGTGTGAAATTAATAATACAAACTCAAATACAAAATTCAGGTTAATGGCCAATGTTGTGAACTCAATAAGATGTGTAACAGGAAGAGGAAAAAAAGGGTAAGGGGGTAGATTTTTAGCCCCAAATAAATGTCTTTAATTTAAAAAAATCCTCAAAAGTGGACAACCCATTTAAGTACTGTAAAGTGCGATGTTTATAGCAGAATTTGCTGGATATTATACACGGATGTCATAGCTTTAGTTATATTCCATTCCAATGTAAACCTTCCATTTGTCATTCCTTGGCTTGCTATATATTGTTTTTACTTTTATTAGAGCTTGTACTTCATAAAAATTGCATTCCTTCTTGAAAAGACTTGGATCCAAGTTCCAAAGAAAAAAAAAGATCTGACATATTTATTAATGTGCCATACAATATTATTTATAGAAACTAATATGAGGCGAGGTCCGGACAAGATCCTCCAGAATATTTATAGCAATTTGGAAAATTCTCCTCTCATTTTCCACACTGAGGATCTGGCCATATATGAAAAGGCCTGAATTGTTCTTCGAAAGAGGAAAAAAAGTCCTTCCATAGACTAAGTGGCAGTAGGACAAGCCATGGTTTCTTGTAGGAATTTAACGCCTGATTCATTATTGCATTTTCTCCTTTTTCTCTAGTTTTTGGATTTTTTTTTTGCCTGTTTTTCATTTCCTTCTTTTACTTTGTGCCTTTTTTAAAATCTTTTATATGTGTTCACCTTGGTTTTTCCATCATTATGGGAGGGGTTTGAGGTTTCCAGATTTTTGTCAGCTTAAAAAGTTGAAAAAATTTTGCTCAATGTTCTCCAGATCCTCTCCGGAGTGATTTTGTATATATCTGATATTTTTGCACGCATTAAAACAGTTTAGCAGAACATGCGACTTTTTGCGCTAAGATGTGACAAAAATAAAGAGCATTTTTTTATTTTGTGCAAATTTAATGAACCACATGATTCATTTAGAAGAGATTGGCTAATAAAAGGTACAGGAATTCTACAAGACAAAAGCAACTTTTAAAAATCCCCGCAAGTGAGGAATTGATACTATTGATATTCCAGTGGATAAATGGACATAACTCTTTACATATACAATCATTCCCCAAGCACAAGTTAACATTATTGTCACATTTCTTGTACCTCATCCCATTTACTCCAGTGTTTATTTTTTATGCCCAAATCACAATGATTCATATGTAGTTTTGTGTAGAAACAACACAAATTAGAGAAAAAATAGGCCTCAAGAAAATTAATAAAAAAATAAAGCATCTCAACACTGCAAAGTATAAACTGGGAATCCTTTACCTACAGTAAGTGGTATACACTCCTTAACATTGACACTGCAACACCAAAAGGGAAAAGTCTTGGGGTTTTGGAAATCACAGGATGGATGGACATGTTAATTATATGCAAATTATGAAAAATTGGAAATTTTTAAAACATCTAGATTCTTTCAGTATAGAGTATGAGCGCCACATACAGAAGTCCCCACACTTACACGTCTTGGCTGCTATTAGTGAGATAATTAATGTCTGTCTAAGGAATATTCTGCCACTGAGTATCATCAAAATCCTCTGTCGTCAGCTGCCTTTGCAATTGCCGACCAATCATGTCTTAGATGTGCTCATAGGGAGACAAGTCTGGAGATGATGTAGGCCATGGTAGCATGTTTAGTCCAGTCAAGCTCCTTTCAGTATTACAGACCAATATTATGGACCAATGGCCCCATTGTTGTCTATGGGACTGCTGGAAATAGTAGTGATGTGACTATAATTTTTTCGCCTCATGAACATGCCCATGGCTCCATTCTGCGCCTTTTTTTGCCTGTAATGTTGCACTGACACATACAGACAGAAATGTGGTATAGACCAATATTGCAAACTGTATTGTATGCGTGTAAGGGAGCATGTGGTGAGTCACAGAGGCACCACAGGGTGGCTCACAGGTTACCTAGATATCAGTAATATAGATCCATAGGCCCTCAATGTGCCTCCATACAGGGTCGGTGCTCTCTGCACTAGGATAGGATATGCTCAGTGTAACAGTGAAAGCCATGCATTGGTGTACTACATTGCAACATGACAGATCAATCACTGTGCACCGACACAGGAACATCATCGGGTGCACAGACTGAACGGATCCTGAGCCTTTCTGCTGAAGGGACAGCATGTTGTGATGTATAATGCGACAAGTGTAATGAAGCCATCATTAATATCCATCCTACAAGGTGTAGCAATGTATCATTCAGTCTAAGGCCTCATGCACATGCTTGGTATGAAGCCATTATACGTCACGGATGGACGTCTGTGAAGATTTATTATTCCTCTGATCTCAAGTCTTTCCATGTTCCATTGGATGACTTATTGTGGAGATATTCTCTCTGTAAAGCATTGCAATAAAGTGCCATATAGGAGCCATACAGGACACTGTCACGTTGATGAACCCATACAATCCCCTACTGGATAAAAACAGCACACGTTTCATTCCCATCATGGTCTCAAGTTGGAGAGCAAAGCTTGAGAGTTTTTTCCCGGACCTTGATATTGATAGCCCATCCATCTTCTGGAAGCCCCACCGAGCAGCCGATAGTTTACCAGGCACGGCGCCGTATGTTTTGCAGCGACTCCCTTGTACTGAAGCTCTCTGCTGCTAATTCTCATGCAAATGAAAAGAACTGAGCTGAAATACAAGACACAGTCACTCTTAAAATTATGGTGCCGTAAAAAATGAAGTAGACTCAGAGTTTGTCAGAGTACTCCGACTCCTTAAGTCATCTGATCGATGCAAGTGCCGGGGGTAAGACCCTCCAGATCTGATATTGATGGCCAATAACATAAATCCCAGTAACATATTATATTTCCATACGTTGACCATACAAAGTTACAGAATATTTCATTAGATTTCTCAGTATTTAAAAGGTAAAACCAGGAGTAGGTCCTAAACTTGGAAGAAATACCAATATTTTTAATGTAGTTTTGGCTCCACTTTATGGAGTATTTTGTACAACCTGGACCATCCCACCGAAAGGTACAGAAAAGTGATAAATTGCTAAAATGGGATAAAATTGGTTCAGAGTATTGGAAATGAAGAGACGTTTCTGAGGCTTCCACCCATCTGAGAAAGATCGTGAAAACCTTTTGTCTGCTTTTTACTTTTGTTTTTCCCTTTAAATGTGGGCAGGAGCTCCGCTATATACATAGATGTTATCACCGCCACTTCTTTCTCGTTACTTTTTTCCTCTTTATATATTTACTCTTTATAATGTGTTCGCCTTTCATCGTTTCCTGTACAAACACAATAGTGATCCGAGGTCTGGACATGTTTGTTCTACAGTTTCTCTCGTGTACAATGTTGCGATATGTATCTTACTGAATTGTATACACAGCTTCCGCATCTAGGAGGAACTTGTCACCTCTTCTGCTCAAGATCACTCTCTTTATGGATAAGTAATATCTATAGAAACTAGTATATGTCCTGTAATAATACCAGTCACGTGTAGCAAGGTCACTCTATTGTAACATTACAACATGTATTGCACTCTTAATGTCCCTTATAGGAATGTATCACCTATATTAATTTTACATATGATGTGATACATGTTTTTTTCCAATCTGTTTTTATTGTAGATTATTTTATTATAATTTTCTGTACTTGGTTATAAGGTATTCATCCTGCCTGAACGTCTGCTCATGGCACTCATAGATCTGCTTTACAGCAGCCACATTAACCTAAAAAAAGTAGTCTGGAGATGTTCATTGACTTCTATGGTACAGTTGGAGGAGGTGAGCTGTGATATCACCTATTGTAAATGCTGTAACCTTTATTAGCTGGAAAGTTCTCTCTATTGAACAAGAAATTATGAGTAGAGATGAGCGTTGTTCGACTCGAACTGTTCGCCAATCTCAAATTCGAGCTGTTTTGGGCGGTGTTCGAGCCGTTCGGCGAACACGAACGATTTGAGAAAAATTCGGCTGTTCGAGGTTATGTTCGATAACTGTTCGTGCACCAAAATCATAACTGGATTTTTTCTCAGTAATGATGAAAATTAATGTTAATACGCAGTTTGAGTGTACAGCGGGGTGGGGGGAGGGGCAGGGGATGGATCTCTGCAGGAACAATGAAGATCTCCATTTTTTTTTCTCTTTCCCGCATTTACAGTGGGGAGGTGCAATCTGTCAGCCTATCAGCAGTGCACACACGGAGCGAAGTGCTTTTTTTCACACAAGCAAGGGCATGTGTGATTGGCAGTGTATGTCACATGTCCTTGCCCTATAAGACCAAGCCATTTTCCCCGTCGCCACCATTTTCTCACTGCTGCAGCTGCGTGTTAGACGGCACCGCTGTTGCTGTGTGCGCTATACCTTGTTAATTTCAAGCCAATTTTCGCACAAATCTACAGATAGCTTGGGAGTAGGGAATAGTTGTGATTGCAGTCCTTTTAAGGACTAGGTTACAGCATTTCCTACGACCTTTATCAGGCAGGTCTGTGCTTTTAAATAGATTGTGGGAGTAAAGACTAATTGTAATTGGAGTCCTTTTCAGGACTAGGTTACATCAGTTCCTATCAGTTTTTGCCAGGCAGGTCTGTGCCACTGCTGTGCAAGTTTTTTTCACAGCATTTGGCTGAATCTAGCAAAGCTAATCCTTTTTGGCCTATTGCAGAGTGTGTTAGTCAGTGGAGTAGCCTATCTGTGTTGCAAGATATACCACCTGTGTATAGAATACCAATTTTTTTACTGCACCTAGTGAAGTAAAATCTTTTGGGCATAGCATCATTCTATTAGTCCATATATACTGACCTCCATCAGTTTGCAAATTGAATATAATTTTTTTCTGCATCTAGCTCTGAAAAAATATTTGGGCTTCTAGCAGTGTGTGGGACTTGTTCTATTAGTCCATCTATACTGACCTCCATCAGGTTGCAAACTGAATATAATTTTTTTCTGCATCTAGCTCTGAAAAAATATTTGGCCTTCTAGCAGTGTGTGGGACTTGTTCTATTAGTCCATCTATACTGACCTCCATCACGCTGCAAATTCAAAATAATTTTTTGTCTGCATCTAGCTCTGAAAAAATATTTGGCCTTCTAGCAGTGTGTGGGACTTTCTCTATTAGTCCATCTATACTGACCTCCATCAGGTTGCAAATTAAAAATAATTTATATCTGCATCTAGCTCTGAAAAAATATTTGGGCTTCTAGCTGTGTGTGGGACTTGTTCTATTAGTCCATCTATACTGACCTCCATCACGCTGCAAATTCAAAATAATTTTTTGTCTGCATCTAGCTCTGAAAAAATATTTGGCCTTCTAGCAGTGTGTGGGACTTTCTCTATTAGTCCATCTATACTGACCTCCATCAGGTTGCAAATTAAAAATAATTTATATCTGCATCTAGCTCTGAAAAAATATTTGGGCTTCTAGCTGTGTGTGGGACTTGTTCTATTAGTCCATCTATACTGACCTCCATCACGCTGCAAATTCAAAATAATTTTTTGTCTGCATCTAGCTCTGAAAAAATATTTGGCCTTCTAGCAGTGTGTGGGACTTTCTCTATTAGTCCATCTATACTGACCTCCATCAGGTTGCAAATTAAAAATAATTTATATCTGCATCTAGCTCTGAAAAAATATTTGGCCTTCTAGCAGTGTGTGGGACTTTCTCTATTAGTCCATCTATACTGACCTCCATCAGGTTGCAAATTAAAAATATTTTTTTGTCTGCATCTAGCTCTGAAAAAATATTTGGCCTTCTAGCAGTGTGTGGGACTTTCTCTATTAGTCCATCTATACTGACCTCCATCAGGTTGCAAATTAAAAATAATTTATATCTGCATCTAGCTCTGAAAAAATATTTGGCCTTCTAGCAGTGTGTGGGACTTTCTCTATTAGTCCATCTATACTGACCTCCATCAGGTTGCAAATTAAAAATATTTTTTTGTCTGCATCTAGCTCTGAAAAAATATTTGGCCTTCTAGCAGTGTGTGGGACTTTCTCTATAAGTCCATCTATACTGACTTCCATCAGGTTGCAAACTGAATATATTTTTTTTCTGCATCTACCTCTGAAAAAATATTTGGGCTTCTAGCTGTGTGTGGGACTTGTTCTATTAATCCATCTATACAGACCTCCATCAGGTTGCAAACTGAATATATTTTTTTTCTGCATCTACCTCTGAAAAAATATTGGGCTTCTAGCTGTGTGTGGGACTTGTTCTATTAATCCATCTATACAGACCTCCATCAGGTTGCAAACTGAATATAATTTTTTTCTGCATCTACCTCTGAAAAAATATTTGGGCTTCTAGCTGTGTGTGGAACTTGTTCTATTAATCCATCTATACAGACCTCCATCAGGTTGCAAACTGAATATAATTTTTTTCTGCATCTACCTCTGAAAAAATATTTGGGCTTCTAGCTGTGTGTGGGACTTGTTCTATTAGTCCATCTATACTGACCTCCATCAGGTTGCAAACTGAATATATTTTTTTTCTGCATCTAGCTCTGAAAAAATATTTGGCCTTCTAGCAGTGTGTGGGACTTTCTCTATTAGTCCATCTATACTGACCTCCATCAGGTTGCAAATTAAAAATAATTTTTATCTGCATCTAGCTCTGAAAAAATATTTGGCCTTCTAGCAGTGTGTGGGACTTTCTCTATTAGTCCATCTATACTGACCTCCATCAGGTTGCAAATTCAAAATAATTTTTTGTCTGCATCTAGCTCTGAAAAAATATTTGGCCTTCTAGCAGTGTGTGGGACTTTCTCTATTAGTCCATCTATACTGACCTCCATCAGGCTGCAAATTAAAAATAATTTTTATCTGCATCTACCTCTGAAAAAATATTTGGCCTTCTAGCTGTGTGTGGGACTTGTTCTATTAGTCCATCTATACTGACCTCCATCAGGTTGCAAACTGAATATAATTTTTTTCTGCATCTAGCTCTGAAAAAATATTTGGCCTTCTAGCAGTGTGTGGGACTTTCTCTATTAGTCCATCTATACTGACCTCCATCAGGTTGCAAATTAAAAATAATTTATATCTGCATCTAGCTCTGAAAAAATATTTGGCCTTCTAGCAGTGTGTGGGACTTGTTCTATTAGTCCATCTATACTGACCTCCATCAGGTTGCAAATTAAAAATAATTTTTTGTCTGCATCTAGCTCTGAAAAAATATTTGGCCTTCTAGCAGTGTGTGGGACTTTCTCTATTAGTCCATCTATACTGACCTCCATCAGGTTGCAAACTGAATATATTTTTTTTCTGCATCTACCTCTGAAAAAATATTTGGGCTTCTAGCTGTGTGTAGGACTTGTTCTATTAGTCCATCTATACTGACCTCCATCAGGTTGCAAACTGAATACAATTTTTTTCTGCATCTACCTCTGAAAAAATATTTGGGCTTCTAGCTGTGTGTGGGACTTGTTCTATTAGTCCATCTATACTGACCTCCATCAGGTTGCAAAACAATGCTCGTTTCCCATCCATTGTTTTTTTGTGCAAACAACTCCAGAGTTGTGAATTAGTTAACCACCAAAATGAGTGGAAAAAGGCCTGCTGCTGGTGGAAAGGGGAATAGGCGTGTTGGGAAGGGGAAAAAAGGTTGTGTCCGTGGGGTAGGTGTTAAAGCAACAGTAACATCTGCAGAAGAAAGACCATCTTCCAGCCAAACTAAAATGTCTACTTCTTTTAGCGGACAATGTGATAAGATCCCTTTCTTACGGCCACGCCAATCGCTACAAATTCCAGATGAGGCACAAAAACAGCAGGTGCTTCAACGGATATCAAGTGCTCCTTTAAGTGGGCTCTCCTCCACATCAACTTCAACATCACACATACTCCAGTCCTCAAAGGTGTCACCCCAATCGCACTTGCTTCCTCACAGCTCCCAAATCTCCAGCTGCCCGTCTGAGTATGAGGTAGAACAGATGGTTGAGTCTGCAGAGCTGTTTACTCATACTATAGCCTGGGAATCAGAGGTCGACTCCAGCGCTTCTGTGAATCCAGACGAGGAAATGATCTGCACTGATGCCCAGAATCTAGTCGGATCCAGAACCAGACGCAGAAGGTTCTGACCATAATGTAGACCCTCGTTCCCAAACTGTAACTCCTGTTGGTGGAGACAATGAGGAAGACGATGATGAGACTCAAATACCTGATTGGAGTGACAACTTTAGTTTTTTGTCAGGGCAGGAACAGGTTGGCTCTGAGGACGGCGGGTGTGATAACGCACAGGGTGATGATGATGAGGTTGGAGATCCCACTTACTGTCAACCCACAGTCAGCCAAGAGATGAGGTCAGCAGAGGAGGTGGAGGAAGATGCTAGTGATGACGAGGTCAGGTTGCGCCTTCCTGGACAGAGACGTAGTACTGGAAGCACGTCAACAACTGCATCCTCAAACACAACTCTGCCTCTCACCACAAGTCGTGGTGGCTCTTCAGGTCGCATGGGTGCTAAGCCTTGCATAGCCTGGGCATTTTTTCAGATCGATAAAGATGACCCAACTCGTGTTATCTGTAACATTTGTCAGCAAAAGCTAAGTAGAGGCCAAAAAATACACAGTTTGAGTACTTCATGCATGAACCGGCACATGGACATGAAGCATAAGTTGCAGTGGGAAGCTCAGTGTGCTACAATGCGGCCTAGCCGGCCGGGCCAACCACCGTCTGCCATATCTTGTGCATCCGCGGCCTCTTCATCCTCTGTGACTGGGGGGACAGCAGTCACACCTGTTTTGGGGCGCTGACCTGCTACCTCTTTACCCGCAACAGCCAGCGTGATTGGCAGGTCATCATTTTCTTTGGAGGTGGTAACACCAGCTGGTGTTGAGCGCTGTCCGACATCGATAGCACCACCTTTGGATCAAGGCAACCTAACATGTCCGCCTGCATCTTCCTCACAGACCGGCAGTTTGCCGGGGACACCCTTATCAACCCCGTCTAAGCACAATAGCCAGCACTCGGTCCCTCAGATGTGGACAAGTAAAAGACCATTTCCTCCTAGACATGAGAAAGCTAAGAGGTTGAATTTCACCACCTGCAAGCTCTTGGCTACAGAAATGCTGCCTTTCCGCCTGGTGGACACAGAGGATTTTCGAGACCTTATGTCCGTCGCAGTGCCCCAGTACCAGATGCCCAGTCGGCACTACTTCTCAAAGAAAGGTGTGCCTGCGCTCTACCAGCATGTCGCACACAACATCACCGCTTCTTTGAGAAACTCTGTGTGTGACAGGGTGCATTTCACCACAGACACTTGGACGAGTAGGCATGGACAGGGGCGTTACATGTCGCTGACTGGGCACTGGGTAACTATGGTGACAGCAGGACAAGGGGCTGCTGTCCAAGTCTTGCCGTCCCCACGAGTTGTGCGTCAATCCTCTTTATGTCAAAGTTCCTCCACTGCTTCTGCCTCCTCAACCTCCTCTTGGTCTTCCACCTGCACCCAAAGCCTGTCTGGTCATGCCACAAGCTTTCTAACTGCGCAGAAGGGATCCTGCACACCTCCTTACTATGCTGGCAGTAGGGCTCAACGTCATCAGGCGGTTTTTACTTTGAAATGTCTGGGAAATGTGAGTCACACAGCTGAGGAGTTGTGGTCAGCTCTGGAGAACCAATTTCATGAATGGTTGTCTCCACTGGACCTGAAACCAGGGAAGGCCGTGTGCGACAATGCTGCAAACCTGGGTGCGGCCCTTCGCCGGGGCAATGTCACACACGTGCCTTGTATGGCTCACGTGTTGAACCTGGTTGTCCAGCAATTTTTAGCCCACTATCCCAGACTAGATGGCCTTCTGCAGAGGGCACGGTCGCTGTGTGCTCACTTCCGCCGTTCGCATCCCGCAGCTCAGCGACTTACATCTCTACAGAAGTCGTTGGGCCTGCCACTTCACCGGCTAAAATGCGATGTGCCTACCCTGTGGAATTCAACTCTGCACATGTTGCAGCGACTGTGGCAGCACCGACAAGCCCTGGTGCAATACGTTCTGACGTATAGCCTGGGCCAACGAGATCCAGAGGTGGGGCAAATCACGCTGGAGGAGTGGTCTCAGATCAGAGACCTATGCAACCTTCTGCACAGTTTTGAAATGGCGACGAAGATGTTTAGTGCTGACGATGCCATTATCAGCATGACTATTCCGGTGATTTACATGCTGGAGCACATGTTAAACAGAATTCGGAGTCAGGTGGTGGCACAAGAGGAGGTGGAGGAAGTAGAGGAGGAGGAGTTGTATGCGGAAGGGCTAACATCTGCAAGGTCCAGACGGTCGGCAGCACCAAGGCGGCAGGCATGTGAGGGTGGGGGAGATGGTTTTACCAGGGCGCATGGTAGCAGCCAAACTAGTGAGGAAGGTGCAGGAGCCTAGGAAGAAGTGGAGGACGAACTGATGGAAGACTCATCAGATGAGGGAGACCTTGATCACATTTCTGTTGTGCGAGGTTGGGGGGAGAGGACAGAGGAAGGAAGCATGATTGTTACCTCGCCACCAACACAATAGGGACTTGGTGCTCCTGGATGCGCAACACACATGAGTGCCTTCTTGCTGCACTACCTGCAACATGACCCTCGAATTGTGAGAATTAGAAATAATCCTGACTACTGGGTTGCCACACTGTTAGATCCCCGGTACAAAAGTAAATTTGCAGAAATTATTCCTGCCATAGAAAGGGATGCACGCATGCAGGAGTATCAGCAGAGACTGTTGCAGAATCTTACATGTGCTTTTCCACAAAACACCAGTGGTGCACGTAGTGAATCTCACAGTTCCAACTTGCCAACCGTGGGACCGTCAAGTGTTCAGCACTCAAACCGTAACAGAACCACAGTATCTGCTGGTAACATCAATTTTGCGGAATCATTTCACCACTTTTTTAGCCCATCCTTTGCAAGGCCACAGGAGACAAGAAGTCTGACACATAGTCAACGCCTAGAGATGATGGTACAGGAGTATCTCCAAGTAAACATTGAAGCCATGACTGTGTCACTGGACCCTTGCTCTTTTTGGGCTTCCAATCTGGATAAATGGCCGGAGCTAGCCACTTACGCCTTGGAGATCTTGTCATGCCCCGCAGCCAGCGTTCTGTCTGAACGTGTGTTCAGCGCTGCTGGTGGTGTGCTGACAGATAAGCGCACGCGGCTCTCCACTGATAATGTAGACAGACTCACGTTCATAAAGATGAACAAATCATGGATCCGAAATGACTTTTCTACCCCTGTGTCATCCTGGGGAGAGTAAAAGCTTGATGATTGGTTAAAATCACCCTACCAACCGTTTTAAGCTTTCAAATTACTAATCATGTTTATCTGTATCTTGGCTGGAAAATAATTTGGGCTTTGTAGCAGTGTGCAGCACTGATCCTATTAGGCCATCTATACTAAGCTCCACCAGATTTAAAATTAATAATAATTTTTAGCTGCATCTAGCCCGGAAAATAATTTTGGGGCTCCGAGATGCGCAAGACACATAAGTGCCTTCTTGCTGCACTACCTGCAACATGACCCTCATATTGTCAGAATTCGAAGTAATCATGACTACTGGGTTGCCACACTCTTAGATCCCCCAAACTTTTCGATCAACCTTTTCATTTTAATAAAGACCAAAAAAATGGTCATTTTTGAAATTATAAGCATTAGCAGGTTATTAGAAACTGAAATCAAACAGTTTTCAACTCAAAACTTTATTCTAGGTGATGTTACATTTTCACATATGACCCCTTGTTCGAAAGGAGCTTCTGAACTCTCTCGTCCATTGAATTTGTCAGGTTTTGGATGGTTTCTGCTTCAATTGTTTTGCATGAGGACAGAATACCCTCCCAGAGCTGTTGCTTAGATGTGAACTGCCTCCCGCCATCATAGACACTCCTTTTGATGATGCTCCAGAGGTTCTGAATGGGGTAGAGGTCAGGGGAGCATGGGGGTCACACCATAAGTTTGTCCCCTTTTATGCCCATATCAGCCAGAGATGCAGATGTTTTATGTGCAGCATGAGATGGTGCATTATCATGCAAAAAAATGATCTTGCTGTGAAATACACGGTTCTTCTTCTTGAACCATGGCAGAAAGTGCTGTTTGAGAAAATCCACATACATTATGGTGTTCATCTTTAGCGCCTTCAGGGATCCTAAAGGGGCCGACAATCTCTCTCCCCATGATTCCAGCCCAAAACATTAATCCACCTCCTCCTTGTTGGCGCTGTAGCCGTGTTTGCGTGGGGTGTCCATCAACCAGCCATCCTCCACTCCATCCATCTGGACCATCGAGCGCTGCACGGCACTCATCCGTGAACAAAACAGTTTTGAAATCAGTCTTCATGTAATGTTTGGCCCACTGGAGCCGTTTCTGCTTGTGTGAAGTGGATAGAGGAGGTCGACAGGATGGCGTATGCACAGCTGCAAACCTCTGAAGGACCCTGCATCTTGTTGTTCGGGGGACGTTGGAGGCACCAGCAGCTTCAAAAACTTGTCTGCTGCTATGACAAGGCTTTTTTGCCGCTGCTCTTTTAACCTGACGTAATTGCCTGTAGGAAAGAGTCCTCAATTTGCCCTTATCAGCACGCACACGTGTGTACTGTGAATCAGCTACATACTTCTTGATTGCCAAGACACTTCATCCTGATCATCGCACAATGTTGATTGTAGTCATGCCTTGACCTAAACACTCCACAATTTGTTGCTTCTCAGCAGCCGACACATCCTTTTTCTTTCCCATTTTGGCAGAAAATATAGGCTGCTTAATAATGTGAGACAGCCTTCTTAAGTAGTCTTGCCTTTCATTGGACACACCTGCCAAACTAATTAGCACAGGTGTCTGCAATTGCTTACAGTGATATAAAGAGCCCTGACACACATCACCATCAATGAGTTTAACTGACAAACAAACAAATTCTTCCCTTATCACTCCTAAACACTTTTTGCATAATAATTTGGAACACAGTGTACATGTGCTTTTCCACAAAACACCAGTGGTTCACGTAGTGAATCTTACAGTTCTAACTTGCCAACCGTGGTCTGTATGGAGTTGTTCAATAAAAGGCCCAAAATTAAGATAACATAGATGGGAGAGGTCTCTATGAATAGGAATTCCTAAGTATTTGATACCCTGTGAGGGCCAGGCAAAGGGAAAGTTGGACTGGATGGAATCCTATATGGATTTGGGGAGGGAGACATCGAGGGCCTCAGACTTCGCTGCATTGATTTTAAAATTTGACCATGTAACAAAGTGATCTATTTCAGCCATAACAGCATGGATGGATATATGTGATTGAGTGATATATACTAGGACATCATCAGCAAATAGAGAGCACTTGTACTCGGTGCCTCCCACCTCAATCCACCTAATATTGGGGTTATGGCGAATTGATGAGAGCAGGTGCTCCGTCACTAGGATGTATAAGAGAGGGGACAGAGGACATCCCTGCCTTGTCCCATTGGTGATTGTGAAAGGTGATGAAAATGTTCTGATGCACCCCCTGGGCCTTGGGACACCCGGATCCGGACCCTTTTTGGTGGATGCTGGTGGTTGTAGTCTTCGTGGCGGCGACCCGGTTCCGTGGCTCAGGGTGGTCAAACCAGTGGCGGAACTATTTATGTGGTTTTGATGTTTAAATGTCCGACTACGCCACCCGTGGATTGCGGTCAGAGTGAACCGCCGCTGCAGGGCAGACCGCTGAGGCTGGTGTTGTGGGTGCAGCAGAGCGTAGCATAACTCCCCACGGGAGGAGTATAGCCTCAGGGCAGTGTATGCGGAGGATGGGGGTGATGGTGCAGGGCAGCAGCAGTAACGACACGGAGTCAGTGATGCAGTCCAGGGCCTTTACTCACAGTTCTTATTATCCAGACCACGTCTGCAGGTAACGGCTGCCCACGTCGTACTGTGCTCACCAGGTGAGGGGCTCAGACAACTCCCTGATAACTTTGGAGCGCTTCACACGACCCCCTTTGTGTGTCCTTTGTCTGGCCTTTCTTACCAACCCTTCTGTCCGGCTGCCTCGGGCCTCCTCTTGGTAAACTTGGCGCCAGTTTCCCTGACCCTATGTGGTGCCTTCCTAGCGGGTGTAGCGAGGGGCTGCGCCACATAAAATGTCACAGCCTCCGGTTTCTAGCTGAGGGTCGTTTCCTGCCTCCACTAGTTTCGGGGACCGGTCTCCCCCTTTGGCCTGACCCCTCCACGCAGGTGGATTCGGGCGTGCGGTGGCGACTCGCCCGTCCGCACCCCTGGGATCCCTTCATTCCTCGTTCCTGGAGCCTTCTCCGCTCCTCTTCCTTCTCCCTCTTCCAGGCCTGGGCCTCTGTTACTAGGCCCGCCTCCGGAGCAGAGCTCATGCAGAGCCCCTGCTCCCTGCCACTTCTGCTCAGACTTCTCTGCACTGAACTAAGATGGTGCCCACCTTTTATACTCCCTTCTCAATGCACCCAGGAACTGCTTCCTCCCTGCTCCTGCACTACAGGGTTCCCCTTCCTCAGTGTTCCCTCCCCCCACTCCAGCCAGGGACAGGGACTGTCGTGCCCATCTCAGAGGCATATTGGTCGCCCTGCCCCACGGCAATGTGGTGTAATGCATGCAGGTGTCGGGTCCTGATCCACACTCCATCCTTACCAGAGAGTGAGATATCACACCTCTGGGTGAGGTGCAATACCTCTGTAGCAACCGAGCCCTCAGGGTGCTACAGTTCCATTTATCTTCAGCCTAGGTGACGTATTGTGATACAGGGCCGTGATTTTGGCTATAAAAGGGTCCCCTAGACCCCTACCCCAAGCTTTTTAAGAGAATCATATATGGCGTGCCAGGAGACTCTATGGAATGCTTTCTCAGCATCCAACGAGAGTATCTAATTACAAATTTTTAACTGCATCTAGCCCAGGAAATACTTTGTGCCTAGTAGCAGTGTCTGCTAGTCAGCGGATTATCCCGGCTGTTAAGCAAGCTACACCACCTGTAGTTTAGACACTTAATTTTTTCAAAGGAAATGCTTCGGGACCATGGGATACTTAGTGAAGAGCATCAGGAGGCACCCCAAGGCATAGGGGCTGGGACTGGCAGTAGGATGCCTTGCGGTGGACAGCCGAGCTCGATCCTTATAAAAGCTTTTTAACTGCAGCAGCTTTAGTGGACGCTACTGGAGCTGGAATTACGCGGCTGCTGGCATGAGACTTGCCCTCCAATAGATCCTTGTAAAAGGATTTAAAGTGTATTCATTCAAATTAGAGAGACAATTTAAATTAAAAAGCTTAGAGCTGCCTCCACCACAGGGGGGCTCGCTCGACCCACCAGCGGACAGGCACCCGTATTGGGAGAGGGGGGCTGGCCGTCAGGGTTCACCGCGGCTCTGGCACAAACCCGGCGACGCGGAGGTGGCACCGGCAGGAGCGGACTGAACGTGTCGGCTTCTCACTTTTTGGATTTTAGAAGGGCATGACATGCCTATATCTGTGTCTCCCCCTCCTTTTACTCCTCCACCTCTTTTCTTTTCGCATGACTATATGTACTTGTCACTTTTCCATGTGTTAGTTGTGTCTTCTGAGCAGTTTGTCAGCTTTTGGACACCTTTGAAGGTGTTTTCTATGTGTTTCTATGTGTTTTTGTTTGCCTGCCATTGGTTTTAACGGTGTTCGAAGGTGTTCGACGAACAGTTCGACGAACAGTTCGGCGAACACACGGGTGTTCGACGAACCGAACCGAACTCGAACACTACGGGGGTGGCTCAACACTAATTATGAGCCTCCTATTAGTTTGCATAAACATCGTAAAAACTTCAAGATTTCAGGATTTTTAAAATATAGGTAATGAAATGGAAACATTAAAAGAGCACTGAAAATGTTTACATATATATTTAACCTAAAAATTTAAGGGAAGTAAAATACTTATTTGATGGCACATTCCCTTTAAAGTTTCCTTTACCAGTAGAGCTCCGTAGATCTACTTCATACAGTGCTAGGCAAGAAACAACTTACATTGCAGCCATTCTTACGCCCCCCCATACCCTAGATGACTATCTGCAAATCAATGGTTCGGCCGATCATTTAGCAAAATATTCTGTTCTATATTAGAGGCTTATCTCTGGCAGAACCAAAGGATCAGCAGTCCGAAACCAGATCCTTTACTCCTTTGACAATCAATTGTCCAGACCCCCATATCATTAGACTGTCAGCCGAACCAGTTGTTATTGCCAGACCTTAGTCTGATGTTTATGGGGGGCTTTAGGTATAGTGATTACCATATGTATTTGGTAGTCCAGGTGGAGAGAGATGTTAAAGGGAACCTGACAGCCAATTCAGGCTACTCAAACGCGGGAAGCACGGATCAGGGTCTGGCTCCATCATTTTAGTCACGTAGATTATGTTTTACTTTGAAACTCTGGAGGACGGGGAGCAGCTGCTGGAAACTGGCCTCTGGGACTAGTCATTGGAGTCGCAAGGTCCTCAGCCACTCCGGAGTAAAATATACATGGCTGAAAGGACAGTGCCGGAATCTGATTCATGCTGCCCGATTTCATCCCACTTGGAGTTTTTCTTCATGTTTCTTAGTACATTTTATGGTAAAATGATTCAAAACTGCAACTCTTTCCTCGAAAGACAGGCCCTTCTATGGCTATGTCAACAGAAAAATAAAAAAGTAATGAACCTTGGAAGAAAAGGAGGAAAAAACAAAAGTGCCAAAACGTTGTCAGCCAATCATGTTATTCAGTAGATAGCAGTGCAGGATCTGTGGGGGCTTAGGTGACACCCCCATGGGACTCTGTAAGTGCTGCTATTGGTTAGTATCCATGAGACCAAAACTAAAGAGATATCTTTGTATTCCCTGGTGAATTTTTGAGGAAGGAACACATTAGATGAATGCCCTATCAGTGTACTTACCAGTACTTCCTCTTGCAACTTCCTTTTTTGATACTTGGACTTTACTAGCTACTAAAATATTGAGGAAATTACAATTGATTAAAATAGTTGCTGATTGTGTACGACAGCTTTGAAGGTATACCATCTTCACAAACAGCATTTTTAAAGGGGTTGTCCACTCCTCGGACAACCCCTTCTCAATCCGTATGTTTGCCACCAGTAAAATAATAACACCTACTGTATACTCTTCTCTGGTGCTGGCACTTTTCTAGCAGTTTTGACACTGTCTCTCCGGCCTATGATATTATTACGTCATAAGATCCCTGCGGCCAGTCAGCAGCCACGTCACTCTTCCCTCCTTCAGACGTATCGCATACATTAGGAGGAGGTGAGAGAGCAACAGGTCTCACTTCCTCTGGATGTATGTGATTGTCACGCGATCCCCAGTGTCGAAACTGCTGGAACTATATTAATGGGGGCAAGCATAAGGATTGAGAAATGGGTTGTCCGAGTAATGGACAACCCTTTTAATTATCCCCATGCATCAAAAATTAAAAAAAGAAGCAACGTCTCTATAGATTTTAAATAGGTTGTCCACTACTTTATCACTGATTACCTATCCCTAGGATAGGTCATCAATGTCTGATCGGTTGGGGTCCGACCCCCTATCACCCCCATCGATCAGCTGTCCTAAAGATAGGTCATCAATGATAAAGTAGTGGACAACCTTTTTAGTTAAAAATATTCTATTTTTTGTTCCTGTCAGCAGGATTTGACCCCCAAATCTATTTATATGCACTTGTAGCTCTTTCAAAGACAAGTCCAGTAATACTTTTACATGGCCAGTCCGTTCCTCCATTACTAAAAAACAGTGTTTGAAATTATATGAAAAGGAGGCTGAAGAGCTATTTGTAGGTCTGAAGCCTCTGTCACTCAGGCTCTATTCCTTACCTAGAGCTGCCTCTTCCTGCTTGGCTGACAGCTCCTTTGCCTGAAGTCACACAGTATAGAAGTCGTCAGTAAAGCAGGAGGAGGCGGCGCTGGAAGGGGAATAGAGCTGGAGTGACAGAGACTTCAGATCTACCATAGCTCTTCAGCCTCATTTGCATATGAATTCAAACACTGATTTCTCAGTAATGGAGGAACGGACTGACCATATAAAGACAAAACCTAAGATAAAAACAAATGAGCAAATACCCTGCAGTAAATAAATAAATAGCAACAGTGCATGAAAATAACATAAGGTACTTAGTTAATATAAATTTGATAAAAAAAGTAAAAGCCATCCCACCACTTCACGGTGACCCTATTCGGGATGGTCCTAACTTCTAGTATTAAAACCTTACCATATGTCAAATGACGTAAAGGTGAGTAAGAACCGAGCAGGACTGAGACTCCAACCCAGCAGCGGAGGACCGAACTGGCCATGTAAAGGTTTTCCAGGACTTGTTTTTGAAGGAGCTACATGTGCATATAAATAGTTTGAGGGATGAAATCCTTCTGACAGATTCACTTTATAGGACATTTTTAATTAAGACCGATTGCAAATTTTCATCTTTTCTTTTATTTAAGGTGCATTGGGTCAGAATTGGTCACATAGGTAGCCATGAGCACTAGGTTCCTCTCATATTATAGAGGACATTGAGTGTTGGTTGCTGCGGTCATACAGTGTGACATGGACTCAGCTTATACGTATACACCCTTGGGTGCTGAATTGCAGAAATTTTATTGCAGCACTCCGGGGTGGGATCCCATTACGTAAAGCTTTTAACACTTTCTATGACACATTGCTTATGTTAAATGGAACATTAGGTAGACTAATGTGGTATAAAATCACTGGCACGCTTACCATCTGGCACAAAATCTACCTTGAAGTTTCTTTAAAAAAAAAATCAGTCAAAAAAATGGAAATTGGTTGAATTTCAAGATTTAGGCTCGTCCGTAAAAATATTGATATATCCCTATATATTTATTTTATTGTCTGTAAATCTGGAAATATTCTATTTAAGATTTATTTCTAGTGCAAATGTCTCTCTGAACAATGGAACTGCCGTATGGTATTTTTCTAATTAAACCTGATCCTCGCTGACTTTCCTTAGGCAACAGCATTTAAAGCCTTGGCTCAGATGTAAGTGTTCAGTACATTATTTCTCATGGCAGTGAACATATTGTAAGGCTAAAATATACAATTTAAAAGTTTTTTTATTCTTTTTGCCCCAAAAGCGTATTTCTGCCAAAATGTAGACAAAAATCAGAGTAAATATGTAATTGGTTTGTCAGACAAATGCAAGATATACTTTACATTTACATTTACTGCCATGCAATACCAAGTAATCCTTCCTTACATTGCCCACACAATACTATCAGTAAGTGCTCTTATAATACTGCCTTATAATGGATAAATAATGCTTCCAAACAGTATAAAAATATAACTACAACATATATAGGAATAAATATTTTTCCCAAACAACACTTTCCTTTGTTCACCAAATAAAACTTCCATTCAGTGTCCAAAGCAAACTGCTATACAATGCCTGAGTAATGATAGGGATAGAGTCGAATTAAGTGTCTGGTGGTCTGGATAAGGCAACGGGGGGTTAATAGGAAAGTACCAGGTGGTTTAGGGTTTTAAAAGTTTATAAGCTTCACTATCAGGGTTATCCTGAAGGCCGTTAAAGGTGTTTTCCCATGAACAAAGTTAATTTTAATCAATAGATCTTGGAATAATAATAACTTCCACAGTTGGATGTGTTTAACAAAAATATTCCTGTGCTGAGATAATCTTATAAATGTGCCCCTGCTGTGTACTGTGTAATGGCTGTGTCTGACCGTACAGGAACATGGTCTGATCATACCACATCTCCTGGGCAGGGGAGGAAGCAAGAGACTATACAGACATTACAGCAGGGGATCACAGCTGATTTTTTGGATTTTTTTTTTATCTATCTTTACTACAAGTACTGAACTGCATGTACTCTACTGCTCTCTACCTGTATTACATGTACTGTACTGCCCTGTATCTGTATTATGTGTGCTGTACTGACGTGATGCTTATTTTTATGTATCAAGTATTAGCTAATTCTTTTTATATTTTTATTTTGTCTTATACTTGAACCTTCTCACTCTATTTTCAAATGGCAATGTCTGTCTCGGAAGAAGTTAATGTTGTATCTTACAGTAAAGCAGGATATTCCTAGATTATATTAGGCATTTATTCAAAGTGACATCCACCACAGTCATGGCAGCTTCTGATCTATTCATAGTGACAGCCATGTGTCTATTTCATGAGATTCTCAGAAATAAAATAAAATGTCTGTAATTAAAGGGTAACACTGTCCAAAATATATCCCGAATGCTTCTTGGTTTTAAGGTATCTTGGCAAGAGATTTATTACAATTGAATTTTGATATTTATTTTATACTCTCTATACCACACCCAGAACATTTGTTAAAGAAACAAAACAAAAGCAAATGCTCCTCTACCAGTCCTAACATCCACCAACGCCTACTCCATTGGGGTAGATCTCCATTGGGGTAGATCTTTCTAAAAATATTAGAAAGTGTTAAATTTACGTATCTTTTATCAATGCCAGCCACAGTGCCCTTATATGGGATCAAACCCCAAAAGTACGTACCGTACATCTTTTTTCTTCTACCTGCGGAAAGATACAGTAGATGTGAGTGGATAACTAATAGCTGATTAATACAAGAGATGGAAGTCTTTAGAGACAGACGTACGGTGTCACCAGAACATGAACATCACCGGCAGGGCTGCCACCAGGAATTTCAGGGCCCCATACAGTCAAAATTTTTGGGCCCCTTTAACACTCTGCCCAGGCTCCACCTAAGCTCCGCCTCCACCCCTCAAACCTTCCACAGTCTTACCGCCCATTCTTGGAAAAACTCAACTTCTGCACCACGTCCTCACCAATCACACATTAACACTTCCCATCAAACACCAGATCACATTTTGTTTTGACCAAAAGATTTTTTAAGCCTGCCACCACGACAAGGTAGACTCTTTTGGCAGGGCCCTACTCTACTCTAACCTATTTAACATTTCTCAAAATATCTCTTTTTAGCTATAGTTTAATTTATTTTTCTTTAAGGGAATGTGTCACATAAATTTTTTAAACTAGTTGAAACCAGATTGTGATAATTTTTTTTATAATCTGTATTTCTGATTGCAGATTATTATATTCTGTTTCCTGTACATTTATGGAAGCTCCTCTCTTGCCTGTTTGGAGATATTGACATTGGACATATACATGTATATATATCGCAAGACATTAAGTGCCTTTTAATCATCTCACAAACACATTGGGTGACAATAACCAGAGAGTGGTTAATGCCGTTAACATAAAAGCTTCCTAACACATTCCCACTATATATTTTGGTAACTAAATCTATTTTTCATAAGAGTCATTTAGTTAAATCCTTTGGTCAATTACGTAAAGTGCAAAATTATCATCTAACTACAGTGTTATTATGCACCTATCGTGCGGCGGCCCTAAACTGTTGCCCCTGGGGCCCGGTGAGCAGAATCAAAGAGGGGATGGGCCCGGGCTGCCAGCGTGCCCGGACCTCCCTCTTTGCTTCTGCTCACCGGGCCCCATACACTAGTAAGGGCAGTAATGCCTTGATGGCATCCCTGTTCCTGCCTATCGGGAAATGGCACTTGTTGACAGCTCATACTACATGAAGTATGCAGCTAGTCTGCATAGATCATGGGATGTCAGACATCCATTGCTGGCTACCTTATAGTTGCCATTTCATCTAGCATGCATACAGATATATTCATTATTGTCTATCTAGTAGGATGATGACAGCTGTCCAGATGTGCGCTAACTATATTTCTGCCTATCATGAAATGACCCCTGTTGACAGCCCATAGTTCATGAAGTATGCAGCTAGTCTGCATAGATCATGGGATGACGACAACTGTCCAGACCTGCATCCTACCACAAGAACCACTCTGGAGAATGAAATCATCCTCAGTTCTCAAACTGTTGGGGTGCAGCTGTGGGACCCTATTTTCAGAGATGATGTCCTCCACCCAAGTCTCAAAAGGCTGAAAGGGTCTTCAGGAGAAGTGGGTAGTCGAGCTAGTCTAGGCCATCAGACGGTCACCTCTGTAGCTGCAGTGTCATCCTTCCTATGGTTACAATCAGGGGCGGAGAGGGGCGGACGTGTTATTGGTGCAACTTGTGCAGGTGCACATGGGCCAAGTGGTAAGGGGGCCCATTCCACCAGCAAAACAGATGGAATTGTGCAGTATGATGAGCTATTGGGCTGCAGAGGGCTCATATATTGTTCTTGCACAAGGGCCCTCTTCTGTCTGTGTCCGCCAGTGGCTCTGTAGCATCGGCGTCTCTGCCCCCTGCCAGGCAGAGACGCCGTCCCTCTCACCGCCGCACTCCCTGCCCGGCGTCCTCCAGCTTTCCTCTTCCTGCTTCTGCCGCCATAAGGAGTCCCCGGCCAATTGCCGGAGGTCCTCCCATATATAAGGCACCTCCTCCAAAATAGAGGTGCTTGAGCAATAGTTGATGAACAGTGTTCTTACCTCTGCCATGGGCCGAATTCTCCTACAACAACCATGAGAGCGAATCGACTTCCAAGTCCCCGTTCTTTGTAGTCTATGGTCAACATCCCCGGATTCCGTTTCCCGTCTCCACTTCTGTGGACAACCCTGCCGCGGAGTTTCTGGTCAGCGAATTTTCCACCATTTGGGAGAATACTAGTTCCGCACTTTTTCAGTCCTCCGAGCGGATGAAGAGATATGCTGACAAGAGAAGTCTGGATCCGCCTCAATTCCGTCCGGGAGACAAGGTTTGGCTCTCCTCCAAACATGTTCGGCTCAAAATACCCTCCTACAAGTTGGGTCCTCAGTTCAACGGTCCATTTGAAGTTCTCAAACAAATCAACCCAGTGGCCTACAAGTTAAAACTCCCGGCCACCTTACGGATTCCCAACTCCTTCCACGTATTTCTCCTCAAACCAGTTGTGTTTAATTATTTTTCCAACAATCCAGGTACACCCCCCGCTCCGGTTTCCGCTGAGGACGTTTTTGAGGTAGAGAACATTCTGGCCACCAAGAGGGTAAGAGGAAAAACCTTTTTTCTGGTGGGTTGGAAGGGGTTTGGCCCAGAGGAGAGAACTTGGGAACCCAGGGAGAACATTCATGCCCCGCTTCTTCTTGAAAAATTTCTTTCTGGCCTAAAAAAGAAGGGGTGTAAAGGGGGGGGGGGTACTGTAGCATCGGCATCTCTGCCCCCTGCCAGGCAGAGACACCGTCCCTCTCACCGCCGCGCTCCCTGCCCGGCGTCCTCCAGCGCTCCTCTTCCTGCTTCTGCTGCCGGCGCGCGCAGCTTCCCAGGCACTGTGCTTAGGGCGCGTGCGCTCCCTCCCTCTTAAAGGGGCCGCGCGCGCCGCCCTAAGGAGTCCCCGGCCAATTGCCGGAGGTCCTCCCATATATAAGGCACCGCCTCCAAAATGGAGGTGCCCGAGCAATAGTTGATGCACAGTGTTCTTACCTCTGCTTCAGCCCTCAGGTCCCGCTGCCAGCCAGACTACTAGTCCTGCCCGCCAGCCTGACTATCAGTCCAGTCCGCCAGCCTGACTACTCTCCTGCCCGTCAGTCTGTCTTCCATTCTGTCTTCCAGTCTGTCTATGGGCTTCGCCCGCCTGCTTACCTGGAAGCACCTGACTGTTACCTGTCAGCCTACCTGGAGACTCCTTCCCGTCACTTGCCGTGACCACCTGACAGCCTACCTAGAGGCTTCCGCCTGTCGCCTGCTGTCTCTGCCAGTTCATCTACTCGGATCTCTCGTCAGCCTGCCTGCTGTGCCCATCTGCAGTATCGGTCAGTCTTAGCTATCTGACCCGTGGGAGTCACCTGCTCTCTTACAAGGTCGTCCCCAGAGTAGCACCTGGTCCCTCTGCTTGGTCCCTCCCTGGTCACGGAGTCGTTTGTACGACCTGGGTCGGTCCGAGTTGATACTTAGTTATGCCCCTCTGGGTCCCTCCTTGCACCGCAGCGCAGAGGTTCCACCACCCGGATCCGTAACAGTTTGCTCGGGCCATGGAACCCGGTGGCCCCCAGACCCCCGCATTCTCCGACCTGCACCAGGAGGTCTTACGTCAGAGAGTTCAACAGGAGTCGGTCCTGTCTTTTCTGCGGTCTGTTAACTCTCGCCTAGGCGCATTGTCCGACCCGTCTGTGTCCGTCTCTGATCAAGCAGCGCCTGCTTCCGCGGCACCGCAACCCAGTCCTATTATGGCGTCCGGCTTTGGACCCCGGCTCTCGGCACCTCCACGTTTTGCTGTCAACCCCGCTTTAGCTCGAGGTTTCATAAACCAGTGCACCCTGCACTTTGAACTCTTCGCACACCAGTTCATCTCCGACCGGGCCAAGGTGGCATTCATCATGTCCCATCTCACTGGAGAAGCACTGGCATGGCTAAATCCCCTGTGGGAGAGAAGAGATCCCCTGGTGTCAGATCTATCGTCTTTCCTCGCTGATTTCCGGAAAGTCTTCGATGAACCAGGACGAAAATCCTCCACTGCCTCCTCTCTGCTTCGTATCCGCCAAGGGAGTCTCACCGTGGGCCAATATGCCATACGGTTCCGTACCCTCGCTTCTGAGCTTGCCTGGGACAACGAGGCCCTGGTGTCCATCTTCTAGGAGGGCCTTTCCGGTCGGATTAAGGACGAGTTAGCCGGCCGGGACATTCCTACCACCCTGAATGACCTGGTGTCGGTAGCTACCCGGATCGACATCCGTTTCCTGGAACGTGCTAAAGAGACTACCCGGGAGTGAAGATTTCCTCGTCTTGCTCCTACTTTCCAGAGACCTGTCTCTCAATTAGCAACTCCCCGGGCACGCTCGCCCGAACCTATGCAGGTCGACCAGACCAAGATGGTCAAATCTCGCCAAGAGTCACGCCGAGACGAGGGGAGCTGTTTCTACTGTGGTAGTAAGGAGCACTTCATCCGTTCCTGCCCGGTGAAGCCGGGAAACGCTCGGAGAGGTTTTTCTAGGCAAAAGTAAACCCTCTCCTTCCCTGACTTTGTCTGTCTCCATCTCCTGGGGAGAGAACCGCTACTTTGAAATTGCACACCTAGATTCCGGAGCTGCTGGGAACCTCATTTCCCAGTTCCTGGTAGAGAAATATGGCAGTCGCTTCCGTGGATGGAAGACTCCTTCCGGTGACCATCCTGCTCGTCACAGAACCTATAACCCTGCAGGTGGGAATGCTGCACTCTGAGAGGATCTCCTTCCATGTGCTTTCCGGTCTCTCTCACTCCCTATTGGTAGGTCTACCCTGGCTTCAGAGACATGAACCCGTGCTGAACTGGCAATCCGGTGAAGTTCTCCGTTGGGGGCAGGATTGCCATAAGACCTGCCTGGTCCCGGTCTGCCCGGTTCTTCCGCCCCTCACCCCGGCTAATCTACTCGGTTTACCGGCACCTTACTGGTCCTATGCAGATGTCTCCGACAAAAAGGAAGCAGAGACACTGCCACCTCATAGGCCATATGATTGCCCGATCGACCTGGTACCCGGTGCCACTCCACCCCGTGGGCGTATTTACCCGTTGTCGTCGGCTGAAACCCGGGCCATGTCGGAATACATTAAGGAGAATCTGGCTAGGGGATTCATCCGGAAATCTACCTCCCCGGCTGGAGCCGGATTCTTCTTCGTCAAGAAGAAGGATGGTTCACTACGCCCCTGTATAGACTATTGAGGACTTAACCAAATCACGGTTAAAAACAAATACCCCCTGCCACTCATCTCCGAGTTGTTTGACTGCCTTAAGGGCGCTAGGATCTTTTCCAAGCTGGATCTACGTGGGGCGTATAACCTGGTCCGGATGCGTCAAGGAGACGAGTGGAAGACGGCATTCAATACCCGGGACGGTCACTATGAATACCGTGTAATGCCCTTCGGTCTCTGCAATGCTCCCGCCATCTTCCAAGAATTAGTCAATGACATCTTCCGTGATCTTCTTTATTC
The DNA here is from genome assembly GCF_046119375.1 of Phyllobates terribilis. Classification (NCBI taxonomy): domain Eukaryota; kingdom Metazoa; phylum Chordata; class Amphibia; order Anura; family Dendrobatidae; genus Phyllobates; species Phyllobates terribilis. The sequence continues at coordinate 117,660,217 of NW_027362762.1, read as the reverse complement.
CTGCGTGGTGGTGTACCTGGACAACATCTTGGTCTTCTCTCCGGACCTTCCCACACACCGGAGGGATGTTCATCAGGTCCTGCTTAGGCTCAGGCAGAATCACCTCTATGCCAAATTTGAGAAGTGCCTCTTCGAGCAGACCTCCCTTCCGTTCCTGGGTTATATTATCTCCTAGACAGGTCTACGAATGGACCCCGAGAAGCTCTCTGCCGTCTTAAAATGGCCCCGTCCGGAGGGGTTGAAGGCGATTCAGCAATTCCTGGGTTCGCCAACTACTACCGTCTCTTCATCCCGCACTTCTCTTCTCGGACTGCTCCCTTCTCTGCTTTCACCCGTAAGGGAGCAAATCCCAAGGTATGGCCGCCCGAAGCTGAGGAGGCCTTCCTTACCTTAAAGCAAGCCTTCTCCTCTGCCCCAGTGCTGCACCGTCCGGATTGCAACAAACAGTTCCTCCTGGAGGTTGATACTTCCTCCTCCGGAGGTGGAGCGGTGCTCACCCAAAAATCTTCATCCGGGAGAATGGTAACCTGCGTCTTCTTCTCCAAACTCTTCTCCTCGTCTGAGCGCAACTGCTCCATAGGAGACCGAGAACTGCTAGCCATCAAATTGGTGCTGGAGGAGTGGCGTTACCTGTTTGAAGGGGCTCTATACCCAGTGATCATCTATACTGATCACAAAAACCTTGCATATCTCCAGAATGCCCAAAGACTCAATCCGCGTCAGGCCCAGTGGTCTTTGTTCTTCGCTCGCTTCGACTTTATCCTACATTTCCGCCCGGCGGACAAGAATGTTAAAGCTAACGCATTGTCCTGATCCTTCCTGTCCTCCAATCTAGAGGAGGAGCCTACGCACATCATCGATCCCTCCAAAGTGATGCGTATGGCCCCCTTAGATCTGACTCTTCTCCCACCCGGTAAGACGTTTGTAGCAGTTCCAGATCGGGAGAAGATTCTTCACTGGGGTCATTCATCTAAACTAGCCGGCCATGCCGGTCAGAAGAAAACTTTCCTGCTCATTACCCGGCATTACTGGTGGCCCAACCTGCGCAAGGATGTGGTAGACTTCGTCTCGCCTGTTCGTCTTGTGCCCGCAACAAAGTTCCCAGACATCTTCCAGCCGGTCACCTCCTGCCTCTTCCCGTACCTGCTGCCCCTTGGCAACACATTGCTATGGACTTTATTACAGATCTCCCTGTTTCTGCCGGCTGTACAGTCATTTGGGTGGTCGCCGACCGCTTTTCTAAAATAGCCCACTTCATCCCTCTGCCTGGTCTCCTGTCTGCATCAGAGCTGGCTAAAGGCTTCTTCCTTCACATTTTCTGTCTCCATGGCCTACCCCTCCACATTGTGTCAGATCGAGGGGTTCAGTTCACCTCACACTTCTGGAGAGCTACGTGTAAGCTGCTGGATGTCACCCTGGATTTCTCCTCCGCTTACCATCCACAGTCCAATGGCCAAGTGGAGTTTATCAACCAGATCCTTACCAGCTACCTCCGGCACTTTGTTAATGCTCACCATACCGATTGGGTGAACCTCCTACCATGGGCCGAATTCTCCTACAACAACCATGAGAGCGAATCGACTTCCAAGTCCCCGTTCTTTGTAGTCTATGGTCAACATCCCCGGATTCCGTTTCCCGTCTCTGCTTCTGTGGACAACCCTGCCGCGGAGTCTCTGGTCAGCGAATTTTCCACCATTTGGGAGAATACTAGGTCCGCACTTTTTCAGTCCTCCGAGCGGATGAAGAGATATGCTGATAAGAGACGTCTGGATCCGCCTCAATTCCGTCCGGGAGACAAGGTTTGGCTCTCCTCCAAACATGTTCGGCTCAAAATACCCTCCTACAAGTTGGGTCCTCGGTTCATCGGTCCATTTGAAGTCCTCAAACAAATCAACCCAGTGGCCTACAAGTTAAAACTCCTGGCCACCTTACGGATTCCCAACTCCTTTCACGTATCTCTTCTCAAACCAGTTGTGTTTAATTATTTTTCCAACAATCCAGGTACTCCCCCTGCTTCGGTTTCCGCTGAGGACGTTTTTGAGGTAGAGAACATTCTGGCCACCAAGAGGGTAAGAGGAAAAACCTTTTTTCTGGTGGCTTGGAGGGGGTTTGGCCCAGAGGAGAGAACTTGGGTGCCCAGGGAGAACATTCATGCCCCGCTTCTTCTTGAAAAATTTCTTTCTGGCCTAAAAAAGAGGGGGCGTAAAGGGGGGGGGGTACTGTAGCATCGGCGTCTCTGCCCCCTGCCAGGCAGAGACGCCTTCCCTCTCACCGCCGCGCTCCCTGCCCAGCGTCCTCCAGCGCTACTCTTCCTGCTTCTGCTGCCGGCGCGCGCAGCTTCCCGGGCACTGTGCTTAGGGCGTGCGCGCTCCCTGCCTTTTAAAGGGGCCGCGCGCGCCGCCCTAAGGAGTCCCCGGCCAATTGCCGGAGGTCCTCCCATATATAAGGCACCACCTCCAAAATGGAGGTGCCCGAGCAATAGTTGATGCACAGTGTTCTTACCTCTGCTTCAGCCCTCAGATCCCGCTGCTAGCCAGACTACTAGTCCTGCCCGCCAGCCTGACTATCAGTCCAGTCCGCCAGCCTGACTACTCTCCTGCCCGACAGTCTGTCTTCCATTCTGTCCGCCAGTCTGTCTATGGGCTTCGCCCGCCTGCTTACCTGGAAGCACCTGCCTGTTACCTGTCAGCCTACCTGGAGGCTCCTTCCCGTCACTTGCCGTGACCACCTGACAGCCTACCTAGAGGCTCCTGCCTGTCACTTGCCGTGACCACCTGTCAGCCTACCTGGAGGCTCATTCCCGTCACTTGCCTTTGCCTACCTAGAGGCTTCCGCCTGTCGCCTGCTGTCTCTGCCAGTTCATCTACCCGGATCTCTCGTCAGCCTGCCTGCTGTGCCCATCTGCAGTATCGGTCAGTCTCAGCCATCTGACCCGTGGGAGTCACCTGCTCTCTTACAAGGTCGTCCCCAGAGTAGCACCTGGTCCCTCTGCTCGGTCCCTCACTGGTCACGAAGTCGTTAGACGCCGTACGACCTGGGTCGGTCCGAGTTGATACTTAGTTACGCCCCTCTGGGTCCCTCCTTGCACCGCAGCACAGAGGTTCCACCACCCGGTTCCGTAACAGGCTCCAATGTAAAATTAATTTCCTGCAATGAGAAACACATCACATAAATAATTTCCACGCAATCAATTTCCACAATCAATCCCATCACTACCACTATGGGCTTTAGCAAAGTTGAGACTATATTGTTTAACCAAACTCCGATAGACCCCATCCAGGAAAAGGGATTCCATCCCTCCTTGGATATATCTCTAGCTTTTTGTTGCAGCTCCTTTATCTTATCCATGTTTCTCTCAATTGAATCATGTGCATCTTCAATCTAGGAGCAGCATTCCTCACCTATAACCGCACAAGTTGCACCTTCAGTTGCTAACAGGTAGTCAAGAGCCATTCTGTTCTGAAGGGCTACCTTCCACATTCGGTGACATCACAAGCTAATGGGGGCGAAACCGAGATACAAAACATTCGGTGACATCACAAGTAGAAGCTAATGGGGGTAAAACCAACAGCCAAAACATTCGGTGGCATCACAAGGTAATGGGGGCGAAACCAAGAACCAAAACATTCGGTGACATCACAAGTAGAAGCTAATGGGGGCGAAACCAAGAACCAAAACATTCGGTGACATCACAAGTAGAAGCTAATGGGGGCGAAACCAACAACCAAAACATTCGGTGACATCACAAGTAGAAGCTAATGGGGGCGAAACCAAGAACCAAAACATTCGGTGACATCACAAGTAGAAGCTAATGGGGGCGAAACCAACAACCAAAACATTCGGTGACATCACAAGTAGAAGCTTATGGGGGCGAAACCAACAACCAAAACTTTCCGTGAAAAGACAAATAAGAGCTAATGTGTGTGGAGCCAACAATCATAACATTTCACAACATCATATGAAGCATGAAAACCAGAGCAAATAGGTATAGGAGGTCCTAAACAAGTAAACAAAAGCAAGAAAAAAAAACGTTAAAAATATTCTTTATTGTAATACTTGTAATATTAAAGTTTAGCAACATGTATAAACATGCATAAACTTGAAGATATATCAAGCAGGGTGACAGGGTATTAAATACTAAAGTCCCTAATAGGACCCTGTGTTCACCCCTACCTATCACGGAGGTTGGCACCCTAAACTCTAAGCGATATGGCGCCCCTGCTCACCGTAGACTGACCCTATTGGCCCCTATATGACCCTATTCTTCAATTGAGCACCAACCACAATCAAAAGACACCTTAAACACTAAAATATCCCAATAGTGCTACTACACCAGGTATGCACATATATGTGTAGGCTAATACAAAAAGAGACGTAATGGAGTATTAAATATATTTTCTCTCTAAAGTCAATAATAGGACCCTATTTTCACCCCTACCTAACAAGGAGGATGGCGCCCCCGCTCTCTGTAGACTTACCGTATTGGTCCCTATATAACCCTATTATTAAATTGAGCACCAACCAAATATCAAAAACATATTAAACATTGAAATACCCTAGTAATGCTATAATACCAAATATACACACATGTATATGCAGACTATAAAACTATGAACAACATCCAAAAATACTCCAGATACAATAATCCTAATGCATGCCCAATTTTTGAGTAAAAAACCTAGGGATTAGACTGAATCCCTCTAATAAACAATGGTCATAACTGCACATTCATAGATCATATCTACTTGTCTGAATACTGCTTAAGAACCAAGTCCTGACGTGTTCCCCCCTATCTCATTTTAGGGGTTCATCAGGGGATCGTGGTAAAATGCAATGGTGCCTGCAGTGTGCACCATGACCTACAGTAAAGGACCCAATAGAACGGTGGGATATTGTATCCTATGAAGAGCTGTTATGACCATTGTTTATCAGAGGGAGTCAGTCATTTCGTGACCTTACAAGTGTTGGCTGTTACTGCCGGCTTCCATTGAAGTGCATTGCCCAATATACTGGAGATCAAACAATATGAATCCTACCAATGTGGGGGAATATTTGAATAGTTTCCCTATATATGGAGCTAATATGTATATACATTGGTGTTGTACAAGGATTTCCCAATATTGGTTGGATTTATATTTTTGATCTGGACTGTATATTAATTACTATATGTCTGAATAACACCCGACAAATTATCTTCAGGTTACATGTGTTCCCTTTACAGGATATACCATTAATCTCCCAGATTAGGATGATTCTTAAACAATACATGGCCCAAATAATCCAGAAGTCATCATGTCCCAGTTATGGATGAGGGGATTCAATTATAACTATTCTATGGATCTGATGAGCAAGAAAGTCAGAAAGCAATAAAATGTGATTGATAATCAGTAAATCATTGTCATTTCTGTACTGGAAGATAAATCTTGTCACATCCTATATATCCCTTTACTATTGGAAGAAATGCTGTAAAACTTGGACATCACCTAATCTGAGGGGAGCACGATTTGTTTTGGACCGGCTTGTATTATATAGAATAAAGACTCCTTAATGAATAAAGAATAAATGAGAAATAGATGATAGAAGAGAATGAAGGACACAACAAAGGGTGACATAGAGCCGACTTACCTCTCTCCACGATCTCCAACCCTCAAATGGAATGTTGGCTCTGCAGCTCCTATAATGTGTGTGATGTCATAATGATGTCATAATGCAAGGGGGTGGAGCCAGAAACCACAAAATTCCGTGACATCATCAGCAGGATCAGCAGCTGTTATTTAAAGGGACCAGACCAGGCCATGAAACTAATTCATTACCACATAGATGAAATGGACTCTAATTATCCGCCTTGGCCTCTGAAACCTTTTACAAAATGCCACAATGTCATTATTGTCATACAATGTAATTTCCGGAGTAGTTTCTATTAACTTGAATAGTGATAAATCCACAATAATAACCCATATATCCCAGTAATACAGAAGATTAGATTATATGGATGGTTGGATGGGAAAGTGGATATACTACTGTAGGACAAATGGCCAGTAAATAGGAGAGGACACTATAGGTAATGTTACTATATACCAGGGATGGCCAATTAATTTTCCCAAAGGGCCACATCGTTATGGAGGGCTGAACCAATTGGCTGAAACTAACTCTGCTTAGTATGAATATATTAATTACAATTATTATTTTATATTCACCACTTTACAGCCTGTGGCGTATTAGTACGCCACAGGCTGTAACCCCCTGTTCAGCGCGGGCTCCGGCGCTGAGCCCACGCTGAACTGGGCACATGTCAGCTGATTATTACAGCTGACATGTGCCCGCAACAGCCGCAGGTGGAATCGCGATCCGCCCGCGGCTGTTAACATGTTAAATGCCGCTTTCAATCTCTAACAGCGGCATTTAACATCGCCACGCCGGAAGCGCGTCACTTACCCCGCCCATCGGTGACCCCGTCACATGATCGCGGGTCACCGATGCGTGGGCAGGGCATGACAACCCTGGGTCTGCAGCAGACTCCAGTGGTTGTCATGAGCTGATCGCTATGAGCGCCACCTAGTGGTCGGCGCTCATAGCACGGGAGCATTTCTGCTACATAGAGGTGATCTGCTGATCATCTCTATGTAGCAGAGGCGATCAGACAAGTGCTGATTCTAGTCTCCTATAAAGACTATAGAAGCAAGCAAAAAGTGAAAAAAAATGTTTTTAAAAAGATTAAAAAAATAAAAAAAATATAAGTTTTAATCACCCCCCTTTTGCCCCATTCAAAATAAAATAATAAAAAAAAACAACCGAAATACACATATTTGGTATCGCCGCGTTCAGAATCGCCCGATCTATCAATATGAAAAAAGAATCCGATCGGTAAACGGCGTAACGAGAAAAAAATTCTAAACGCCAGAATTACTTTTTTTGGTCGCCGCAACATTGCAATAAAATGCAATAACGGGCGATCAAAACATTGGATCTACCCCCAAATGGTATCAATAAAAGCTCGGCGCGCAAATAATAAGCCCTCACCCAGCCCCAGATCCCGAAAAATGGAGACACTATGAGTCTTGAAAAATGGTGCCTTTTTTTTTTTTAGCAAACTTTGGAATTTTTTTTCACCACTTAAATAAAAAAGAACCTATACATGTTTGGTGTCCACAAACTCGTAATGACCTGGAGAATAATAATGGCAGGTCAGTTTTAGCATTCAGTGAACGTGGTAAAAAAACAACAAAAAAAAAACCATCTGTGGTATTGCACTTTTTTTGCAATTTCACCGTACTTGGAATTTTTTTTCCCGGTTTCCCGTACACGATATGGTAAAACCAGTAATGTCGTTCAAAAGTACAACTCATCCCCCAAAAAATAAGCCACATTGCCATATTGACTAAAAAATAAAAACGCTATGGCTCTGGGAGCAAGGGGAGAAAAAAACAGAAAATCCCAGGGTTGTGTAGGGGTTAATAGTAATTGTATCACTTAATATTGAGCAGCATATTGTATTGTCATCTATTATATAGGTACTGTCATTGCTGCCACCAGGAATTAGTGCTGCCCTGCACAGTAACAGGACCCCCCCTCACAGAAACCGGTTTCCTCAAAGGCAAAATACATAACAGCAGTAATAATATCCTTTAATTAGCCCCTACAATAATAATGTCCCACATCCTGGCCCCCATGTTTCCTTCCTGTCCACATTGTCTCCATCTCACCCCCATTGTCTACATCCTGACCCCATTGTCTCCATCCTGCCCCCATTGTCTCCATCCTGTTCTCATTATCTCCATCCTGTCCCCATTGTCTCCATCCTGCCCCCATTGTCTCCATCCTGCCCCCATGTCTTCATCCTGCCCCCATGTCTCCTTCTTGCCATTTGTCTCCATCCTGCCCACAATGTCTCCATTCTGCCCCCATGTCTCTCCTTCCTACCTCCATGTCTCTCCATCCTGCCCCCATGTTTCCATCCTCCCCGCGATCCAGCGGAGCCCGGCTCGCCCATCATCCGAGGCACGGTCGTCGGCGCATCATAGTGACGTCATACGCCGGCGACATGCGCGCTGACGTCAACTGCCGGCCTGTGATTGGCTGGCTGCTGTTAACTATTGCCGTACGGGAAGCTTCCCACACAGCAATAGATTTCAAGTGAACGTGCGTCTGAGGACGCATGGTCAGTAACTGTAATGGCAGTTACCCTGCTGAGGCCCGGTGAGCAGAAGAATGGGGGCCCGACTGGGCCCCTCTGCTCACCGGGCCCCATACGCCAGTAAGGGTAGTAATGCCCTGATGGCGGCTCTGATCACCGGCAACTCCACCCAGATTCAGCGTATTTAGGAAGCCCACACTCTGCAAACAGCCGAGATTTCCTGGCGTCACACAAGCTTTTAGAGAAAAAGATCTATTAGCCGTCATGTAGCAGCCATTATATGAAAGTACTGTAACGTCAGAGCGATTACTGAGTCCAGCACTCATCTCACTACCACCCAGCTTATGTGTACTGGGATATTTATTCAGGTTGAAATCATGAACGTCTGGTACCAGCCTCGTCCGTGCGTCACATAATATTATGTACCTACGTGTGCCTCATATTTATATGTATAGCAACTTCTGATTTACAGAGAAACAGATGTTATCATCTTGTCACTGCAAGTCCTAACCATTTGTTATCCCTGATTATATAGGAAGTCATAACTGAGAAATTCCCTATGGGAAAGCGTGTAACATTAAGTAGGAAACCAAAATAAGTACAGATGTTTGATTCGTATCAGGCGATAACATTGCAAAGCCGTCATAAATAGACAACGTTTCACCACCATCACGAAGCAAGAAATCAAAAGATCCTGGGACTGTGAGAATAGATGAGGAAGAAGCTTCCAAATACTCAATGTGTGCTTGTGGTCTCACAGAAATCTCATGCCCACTCTGCTTTTTTTATGAAGCGTAAACTGACCTGCGGTTTGTGTTTGATATCCACAACATGTCAGTTTCTCTCGCGGGTGCGCCGAGTTTTCTATTTGGGTTTTCCCCATTGAATTGCATTAGATGCGTTAAAAAACTCATCTGTGCAAAATCCACAGGAAAATGCAAAAACGCATTACAAAAGCATGTAATCCACACAGAAGTTTTGTCAAAACCAAATATTAGGAAACTAGATAGTGGCCCGATTCTAACGCATCGGGTATTCTAGAATATGTATGCGGCCGACCGGGCGCAATCAGCAGAACGTTGTTTAAATTTGCCGCCAAAATCGCTGATTGGTCGCGGCCGGCAACCACGACCAAGCAGCAAAACGGTGTTTAAATTTGGCGCCAATAATGCTGATTGGTTGCGACCACGACCAATCAGCAGAGCGGTGTTTAAATTTGGCGCCAATGTCGCTGATTGGTCGCAGCTGGCGGTCGCGACCAATCAGCAGAGCGGTGTTTAAATTTGGCGCCAATATCGCTGATTGGTCGCAGCTGGCGGTCGCGACCAATCAGCAGAGCGGTGTTTAAATTTGGCGCCAATAATGCAGATTGGTCGCGGCCGGCGGTCGCGACCAATCAGCAGAGGGGTGTTTAAATTTGGCGCCAATATCGCTGATTGGTCACGGCCGGCAACCGCGACCAATCAGCAGAGCTTGTTTAAATTTGGCGCCAATCTCGCTGATTGGTTGCGGTCGGCCGGCGGTCGCGACCAATCAGCAGAGCGGTGTTTAAATTTGGCGCCAATCTCGCTGATTGGTCGCAGCTGGCGGTAATTGCAAGTAATAATAGTAACCTAATTTACCTAAACGGTGCAGAAATGCTGCAATATAAAAAGAAACTCACCAAATATTCACTGTGGGAACGTAGCCTAATACAGATAAAACCTTGCAAACATCTGTTAAGACTTATTAGCCCTCATCAGTGCAACATATGGAAACTATGGCCCCGATTCATTAAAACTGAGGGGCTTGTAGGAATAAGAGTGATAAGACTTATCATCAGTGGTGTACACCTCTGTATGCCTCTCCAGAAATGTTACTCCAGTCAGGAGCTCCTGGCGTAAAAAACAGCACCTCTGTTGATAAATAGGACAGATGGGCATAACCATTCCCCGTCCCACCCCGGCTCCTCTCAGCTCTACTCATGGCGTGAAGATGTCAAAAATCACAACATTCTTGCAATTTTTCAAAGTGTTTTAAGTCTGTTTTCTGGCATAAACACTTTAATGCATCAGGACCTATAACTCCAGTTGGGAATGTCACAGATTATTTTATGGCTTTTTAGTCCTTTTCTTCTGGGTTTTTCTAATGGTCATAGACTTTAACAAAATAAAAAATTTGTCGTGACAGCGAGCATGTGTTTGGATTTCTGTAAGTTGCGTTCAGATGAACTGGGTAATTACGGAGATTCCTGCACTAATATTGCAGGATGTGAATCCACCATAATAAACCAGGCATTAGAGCACCTTAACCCCTTTACCCCCGAGGGTGGTTTGCACGTTAATGACCAGGGCAAGTTTTACAATTCTGACCACTGTCACTTTATGAGGTAATTACTCTGGAATGCTTCAATGGATCCCCCTGATTCTGAGAATGTTTTTTCGTGACATATTGTACTTCATGATAGTGGTAACATTTCTTCGATAACTCTTGCGTTTATTTATGAAAAAAATGAAAATTTGGCGAAAATTTAGCAATTTTCAAAATTTGAATTTTTATGCCCTTAAATCAGAGAGATATGTCACACAAAATAGTTAATAAATAACATTTCCCACATGTCTACTTTACATCAGCACAATTCTGGAACCAAATTTTTTTTGGACAGGGAGCTATAAGGGTTAAAAGTTGACCAGCGATTTCTCATTTTTCCATCAAAATTTACAAAACCATTTTTTTAGGGACCACATGACATTTGAAGTGACTTTGAGGGGCCTATATGACAGAAAATACCCAAAAGTGACACCATTCTAAAAACTGCACCCCTCAAGGTGCTCAAAACCACATTCAAGAAGTTTATTAACCCTTCAGGTGCTTCAAAGGAATTTTTCGATTGTAAAAGAAAAAAATGAACATTTAACTTTTTTCACAAAAATGTTACTTTAGACCCCAATTTTTTTTATTTTTGCAAGGGTAACAGGAAAAAATGGACACCAAAATTTGTTGTGCAATTTCTCCTGAGCATGCCAATACCCCATATTTGGGGGCAAACCACTGTTTGGGCGCTCGGCAGGGCTCTGAAGGGAAGGGCGCCATTTGACTTTTTGAACGTAAAATTTGCTTGAATAATTAGCGGATGCCATGTTGCGTTTGGAGAGCCCTTGATGTGCCTAAACAGTGGAAACCCCCCACAAGTGACACCATTTTGGAAACTAGACCCCTTAGGGAACTTATCTAGATGTGTGGTGAGCACCTTGAACCCCCTCGTGCTTCACAGAAGTTTAGAACACTGAGCTGTAAAAATAAAATTTTCACATTTTTGCAACAAAAATGTTTTTCAGCCTCCAATTTTGCATTTTCATAAGGGTAACAGAAGAAATTGCACCATGCAATTTGTTGTGCAATTCCTCCTGAGCACGCCGATACCCAATATGTGGGGGAAAACCACTGTTTGGGCACACGGCAGGGCTCGGAAGGGAAAGCGCGCCATTTGACTTTTTGAATGTAAAATTTGCTTGAATAATTTGCGGACGCCATGTTGCTTTTGGAGAGCCCCCTGATGTGCCTAAACAGTGGAAACCCCCACAAGTGACACCAATTTGGAAACTAGCCCCCTCAAGGATTTTATCAAGGTGTATAGTGAACATTTTGAACCCAGAGGTACGACACAGAATTTGATAACATTAGGTCATCATATTGAATAAGTTGTCATTAGTCTTGAGCGCAAGTGCTCGCTACTTGAGTTTGCATCGGGTACTCAGTTATGCAACATGTATCGCGTGTGCTCGAATGACGTGCTCGAGTGACTTGCTCGAGTCCTCGCCCCGCATGTTTCATGGATATTAGACACCCAAAAAAAACAATATGCAGGGATTGCTCGTGCATGGCAGGCAATCCCCGCCAGTTTTTTTGGGCTGTATAACAGCTGCAAAACATATGAGGCGGAGATTCGAGCATGTCACTCGAGCACCCGCTATACTCGGTGCATACCCGAGCACCCTATATTAACTCAAGTAGCGAGCACTTGCTCTCAACATTAGTCGCCATATCGTCGTAATTTTTTTTCTTTACTTTTAAAAAAATCCCAATCCTAACCCTAGCCCAACCCTAACCCTAGAGTTTATTTTTTACGCCATTCCTCATGTGGTATAAGTGATTAGACCGCTTTATTCTTCGGGTCGGTGCGATTACAGAGATACCAGATTCATATCAGGTTTTTATTATTGACAGCTGTCACACACTAAAAGACGATTTTTTTTTGCAAAGACCAGTTTTTGCATCGCCACATTTTGAGAGCTATAATTTTTCCGTATTTCAGCCAACAGAGTCATGTGATGTTTTTTGCTGGACAAGTTGACGTTTTTATTGGTACCATTTTTGGGCACGTGACATTTTTTGATCGCTTTCTATTCCGATTTTTGAGAGGGAGAATAAACAAAAACCAACAATTCCGGAATAGTTTTTTTTATTCTGTTCCGCGTGTGGTAAAATTGATAAGGTAGCTTTATTTTTCAGGTCAGTACGTTTACAGCGGTACTGCATTTATATAGTTTTTTTATGTTTTGGCGCTTTTACACAATAAAATTTTTTTTTATAGAAAAAATATTTGTTTTGTAACGCTTTATTCTAAGAGCTATGACTTTTTTATTTTTCGGCTAATGGAGCTGTATGGCGGCTTTTTTTTTGCGGGACAAGATGACGTTTTCAGTGGTACCATTTTATTTGCATTCGTCTTTTTGATCGCGTTTTATTGCATTTTTTGTTTGGCGGTATGATTTCATTTTTTTTTATATTTTTGCAAATTTTTTTCACATTCTGATTCCTTTTTTACTTTTTTACCTTGTCCCACTATGGGACTTTCACATTTTATTTTCTCATCGCCTGTATAGCACAGGAATGCAGCAGCATCCCTGTGCTATACAGGCTGTCACTGCTGCAGAGGGAGAAGATAATTTGGTAATGCACTGCTCATGACCAAAGTATCTTCCTGCTGTCTGGTGACCCGGATGTTGTCATGACGACATCGGGTCGTTATGGCAACATCTGGGAAGCCGTGGCAGACAGCATTGGACGCCGGCAGGAGAGGTGAGTATCGTTTTTTTTTGTTTAAATGGACAGTAAATGTAATAAAAAAAAAATCAAACAACATTTTCTAAGGCCCCAATGCAAAATCTGCAGGGTGATTCACTCCCTACTTTACCTGAAAAATTGAAGTAACTTCTAAAAGAGACAATCTATCTTACTGAAATTTGGACTGTACATACCTTGGTTCATGAGAAACTGATGTTTTAAAGCAGGTGTTGAAAATGTCCACCGTTCGCATCCAAGCATGCCTGCACGCGCCGTTCCATATTGTTGAATATATTTCGCAGGACGTCTGGAGTCATATCCTGAATTTTCTTGTTGTATGTTCTTTCGGAGTGCCTGTAATGCTTATGGATTGTTACTGTACATCCGACCCTTCAAATGGCCCCAAAGGAAACGTCCTCCATCATGCCTATCCAGTAATGTTCCTGTACTTCCCAGCTTAATCACCAATGACAGAATACATGGTTTGAATGGCGGATTTCGACCTCCAAACTTCTTTAGAAACTCACTTTGACACCTCTTTAAGGACTCAGTTTTCCAATAAGTTTTCAAAATAGAAACACACTTCTCCAAACTGTATCTGTACATTGTTAACAGATGAAGAAGGAATTCGGCAGGAGTGAAACGCAAGCACCACACGTAAACTACCGACCCACAGAAAGGCGTGCAGCAAGTCTATCTCGTAGTGGAGACGACCGGTGGGGTGACAAGTCGGTGAGACCACTCGGCATGAGGATGTTTCTCGTCGATGTCGCGGAGGATCATTGCAGTCTCACTTCTCATGAACCAAAGAATGTACAGTCCAGATTTCAATTGAGTGAATCACCCTGTATCACAGGGCCCTTATTAGCCATGTGCCATATATAATAGTGGTGTCTTTTTATTTGTCAGCTGGGCATCGGGGCCCATATATGACTGTTCCTAAGCCGCTAGTTGGTGTGTCACACCATGCTTGACAGTAAGGTATAGTATGACTATGGAAAGTTATGCCTTTGCTCACTAATATATATTAGTTTATTCATCAATATGAAAATCTCCCCATGAATGTGTACAAAGGAAGACATAAAATATTCACATATTAATACACTGTGTAATTACAGCGTGTGTATATATCAGAAAATAAAGCATAAAACTGTATAAGCCAAGACTCCTGACAAAGGGTCAGACAAGCAAAGCTGCTCGGCAAATAATCAGCTGTCCCCAATGTCTGATGTCCAGAAGCGAGTGATAAACTGCAGACCGATAAAACCCATCAATGGCACATATGCAGCGGGGACAGATGTTTGCCCCAATAAAGACAATGTCCATTCAGATGGTGTAGTCAAGAGGAATAGGGCATTGTTCAATAACAGATGGCTCAAAGGTCACAATGACATTGCACAAGCCTCTGACCATTGAAGAAAGTCTTTCTCAACTCAATTTAGGCGTAGAGGCGACACATTGTCACATGTTATAATGAATGGCTGCTGTGAATGGGAGGCATAGTAATTACACATAGGGGTAGAATTCTTACAACAAACTTTCAGGACAATTAACTATTAGGCTAGAATAAAGATAAACCACAATCAAGTAAATAATGTATCTAATAATAAATGTGTCAAGCATGATAAGTAAACGGCAGCTTGGATCTTAAGGTAATGTGTTAGAGAATTACAGAAATGTATTTATTGTAAAGGTAATGTTGGCATTTCTCTCCTATGGTTTATTTGTAAGTGTTGCAATGTTAACCCACCAAAATTGCAGAAAATGTCAAATTTCCCAGTCTAGCTTTACGACAATAGGTTGTTTTATGACTGCCTGTAGTGTAGAGTCCATTGATTAATGACTTTAGAGAGTATTGAATGCTCCCCTCACTGAGACTTACATAGGATAGAGGGGGCATGCTGAGATTAAGGGATATATCTAATTTTCCATGATTTGATTAAGTGTTTTCATATACTTTAAAGGTGTTTTCCCACTAACAAAAGTTCATTTTAATCAATAGATCTTGGAATAATAATAATTTCCACAATTGGATGTGTTTAAATAAAATGTTCCTGTGCTGAGATAATCTTATAAATGTGCCCCTGCTGTGTACTGTGTAATGGCTGTGTCTGACTGTACAGGAACATGGTCTGATCATACCACAGCTCCTGGGCAGGGGAGGAAGCAAAAGAGTATACAGACATTACAGTATGGGATCGCAAATGATTCTTAGGAGCATGGTTATAAGGTTCACATAGTGGGGTACAAATGAAACTGGCATGTGATGAGCAATACGTGTGACTTGTGTCACTTTGATTTAAAAAAAAAAGAGACATCACAGCATTTTGGCTACAAGAATTTATTACGGACGAGCCCAATTTCTGGTTGCCAAATATGTCACACCATGTATCAGGGTTCTCCAACCTGTGGCTCTCGGGACCATGAATCGTGGCAACTTGGTGTATTGGTTCTAGGTCTAGCCAGCAGCTATGAAGAGCAGGTGGGGATGCACATATACTGGCCCTGGGGTGTGGTGGACATAGGATGACTCTGCCAGATAGAGGGGGTGCTTGAAGCTGGATGAGATAGCGTGGTGGGAGTGCTTGATCCGAGAATGCCCAATGGAGTTGAGGTGGAATCCCCTGGATACAAGTATACTGTCTTGGTGTCACTTCTGTGGGGAAAGCAGGAACTGGACGTCACTATTTGGGGGACTCTGGACGTGGCTCGAGAACCTCTCTCACAGCTGATTAAACCTGACAGGGCACACCTGTGAAGTGAAAACCATTTCCGGTGACTACCTCTTGAAGCTCATCAAGAGAATGCCAAGAGTGTGCAAAGCAGTCATCAAAGCAAAAGGTGGCTACTTTGAAGAACCTAGAATATAAGACATATTTTCAGTTGTTTCACACTTTTTTGTTAAGTATATAATTCCACATGTGTTAATTCATAGTTTTGATGCCTTCAGTGTGAATGTACAATTTTCATAGTCATGAAAATACAGAAAAATCTTTAAATGAGAAGGTGTGTCCAAACTTTTGGTCTGTACTGTATATATTTACGAGAGAGTTGCGGGTGAGGATACGGGAGCACGTGCGCGATATTGGCGCGGCCAAGACGGTGGCCGATCCACGGGAGCTAAAAACCATTCCACGCCACTTTCAAAGTAAACATAACTGTGACCCCAAATCCCTGAAAGTGCGTGGAATTGATGTCTTACACCTTGGCTCCCGTGGTGGTGATTGGGCCAAGATTCTTGGCCAAAGGGAAACGAAATGGATCATATGTTTGAAAACTATGTCTCCCCTAGGTCTTAACGAGACACTTAGCTTCGCTCCCTTTTTGTGACATGATTCCTTCTCCGCGGATCGTTCTCCGCCTCAGATGTTATGCTCTATCTATGTCTGTGGCCCTGAATATTGCTCTTGCTGTTTTTAATTTGTATATGTTGCTTTTACTATTCTGTATTTTTTCCATTATATTTATTTA
Source organism: Phyllobates terribilis (assembly GCF_046119375.1). Classification (NCBI taxonomy): domain Eukaryota; kingdom Metazoa; phylum Chordata; class Amphibia; order Anura; family Dendrobatidae; genus Phyllobates; species Phyllobates terribilis. The sequence goes on along the minus strand of NW_027362762.1, from coordinate 117,643,566 downwards.
ACTTTTCCTTTTTGTTCTTATTTCTCTTGGTCCTTTCCTTTTCTGTTGCCAAGATACCACATTCAAGGGATAAACATATTTTGACCCACGTGATGACTTACCTGGATCCTATGGGACTGCTGAAATATATGGACATATGGATACCGGCCATACATTTGACAGAACTGTCTGTCTCCTCACAACTCGTGCATTTTACTTACTATCTTATGTTGTATGTTGCCATACTATATTCGAGATATATGCTGTCCCCTTCACTTTGGTCCCTGTCTATCTCCCGTGGGTGTTTTTCCCTTCTATTAGTGGTAATCTTATGCCTTGGGGACTGATTTGTGGTGCGCATGCGCCGGAGGTACGGTGTTCTCGGCCCGGGCACGGCCGTCTCTTTCCCAGCCGCGCACTTCCGGGGCACATACCTTGTGCTTCCGCTATGCGCGTTGCTGGGTGACGGACGCTGCCCACGCTGACGACACTCGGCGTCCGGCGCATGCGCCGCTCGGCACTAATCCTTCCCTCATATCCGGCCACGTGACCTATGATGCGGTCATGTGACCACGCTTTATACTTTAAAAAGGCCCTGGTCTCCTATACACTCATGCCTCTTGAGAAAGCCCTCAGCTAAGGGGCGAAACGCGCGTCGAGGCTCTATTTTGGGCCACTTGGTATCCCTAGTTCTCCTGGCCCCTGGCCTGCCTATTACCTGTATCTATATTTATATTTGGTAAGCGATATCTTGTATCTATATTGTCATTGTATACTCACCTGTGCATCCGTGCTGATTTGTGCATATGTATGGTGTGTACCATTGATACCTTTTGTGCTTGCCTCTCCTTTTCCCTCCACTTTGAGGGAATTTCTTCTGATATATACACCCCGTATATACAGTATCATGTGCTGCACTTTGTAACTCTATTATTTGTTCTATGCTGCCACCTTCAGTGGCTGCTTTTATATTTGCTATCTAATAAAGTTATTATGTTTTTACGCCTATACGTACTCTGTTTCTCCTGTTATTATATATATTTATATATGTATAATCACTGGCGAGGTACTGGAGGGGAGATATGTAGTACTGAGATTGTTAGCTCCAGTAATATAAACATAGGAAAAAGTATCGGCACACGAAGTGATGAGGAATTAATCAGCCATCTTTAGTGCTAGGGTGATTAAACACCTGTAGAGAGGGAGGAGGTCAGAGGATAAATTCCCTGCCTTTTACAGCAGTGTGTGGGTGGGCCTGGAGGTGGAAGCTCTGGAGCTGTTTTATCATGTGAAGGAAGGCTAAACCTTGGGTTGTTTGTTCCTGAAGCGGGCGATTACCCGTAGCAACAAGGACTGTGCCATACGTTATGTTTTTGTTTTCCTGTTAGACCGTGTTTGTTTTGCTAACGTTGCTGTGGTTTAAGCAACTCTCTTAATAAACCACAATGGAAGATTTAATAGACAGCGATCTACCACAGTATATACACTGTGTTCCAAATTATTATGCAAATAATATTTTCTCAGATTTTCCCAAATTACCTATATGAATTGCAGTCATTGTAATTTTCCAGTCAAATAACTATTAGAGTACAATTGAAAGGTTTTTGTACAAACTGCCTATGATAACAGTATATTTTTAAAAAAATAAAACACTCAAACTGCACTCAAAATGCATGTTCCAAATTATTATGCACAGCAGAGTTTTCAACCTTTTCATTTTAATAAAGAACAAAAAAATGGTCATTTTTGAAATTATAAGCATTAGCAGGTTATTACAGACTGAAATCAAACAGTTTTCAACTCAAAACTTTATTCTAGGTGATGTTACATTTGCACATAGGACCCCTTGTTCGAAAGGAGACCAATCTCTGGCGATTATTGCATCCATTCAAAAGCAGGATTCAATTATAATTACAGTCACATATTTGATATTTATAGGTCATCAGGGTGTTGTTGTTTTGCAGACAAACTCCAGACTGCATTAGAGAACAGAGCGCAGGTCCAGAAGATGTGACTTATGTTATAGGACTAGAGACATTCGAAATGTCAGAATAACAATGTGGTGAGAAGCAAAGATTCGAATGTAAAAGTTGTATGGAAATTGTCATAATTTAGTTACATAGATGGTACAGAGAAAATTTTATAGCATAGCAGAGTTCAATGACAATTTTATTACGGAGCAGTTTAATGACAAATTGCTCTCTGCTTCTTAAATAAAATGTGCAGTGCATGCAATAAATAGGTATTAAACTAAAACAGGAAACTAAAAGCCTATTCGTTTCATGATGTTGTTGGGTTGTCTGGGATTTTTTTTCTAACAGCAGGGAATAGTATGAAATCGAAAAATAATGTTGACATGTGAAGTTAAAGTCCTCATAGCTTCCATGCTGCCAACCCTGTACTCCCCATCGATCTCTGTTTACTTTGTTGCAACATTTCATCTGTGTGACCACTGCAGCCAATCACTGGCTTCTGCAGTCATGCCTGTATGTACAGGAAGAGACTGCTGAGGCCAGTGGATGACTGCAGTGGTCACACGGATGTACAGTATATGATCGCCGCAGCAAAGTTAAAGGGAATCTGTCAGCAGGTTTTTGCCATTTAACCTGAGAGCAGCATAATATAGGGCAAGAGAGCTGATTACAGAGATGTGTCACTTACTGGGCTGTGTGTTGTAGTTTTAATACATCAGTATTTTATCAGCAGGAGATCATCACTGTATGACTAGGTCTCATGTGCACTGTGGTCCAGCTAATCTATGTAACCACAGATTAGCGTGGCCTCGCTCTTCATACACTAGACGGGGCGGCCTTGACTCCATACAAGTGTATGGAGCGAGGCCGCGCCCACTGGCTGGGAGTATGTATAACTCATACCCACACTCTGTTCCCAGGTCTGAAACCAGTGAATCCCTGCAGCACAGAGTGCGTGCACTGGGGTGATTCATAAGTCTGCAGTCACACAGAGTGACTTCAGACTTATCAGTTTGGACCGGACAACCCCTTTAATGTACAGTGCCTACAAGTAGTATTCAACCCCCTGCAGATTTAGCTGGTTTGATAAGATGCAAATAAGTTAGAGCCTTCAAACTGCAAATGAGAGTAGGTTTTATGAACAGAAGCATAAATCTTGCAAACCAAAAAGTTATGTTGCTCAGTTGAATTTTATTAAATTTTAAACATAAAAGTGTGGGTCAATTATTATACAACCCCTATGTTTAATATTTTGTGGAATAACCCTTGTTTGCAATTACAGCTGATAATCGTCTTTTATAAGACCTGATCAGGCCGGCACAGGTCTGTGGAGTTATCTTGGCCCACTCCTCCATGCAGATCTTCTCCAAGTTATCTAGGTTCTTTGGGTGTCTCATGTGGACTTTATTCTTGAGCTCCTTCCACAAGTTTTCAATTGGGTTAAGGTCAGGAGACTGACTAGGCCACTCCAACACCTTGACTTTTTCCCTCTTGAACCAGGCCTTGGTTTTCTTGGCTGTGTGCTTTGGGTCGTTGTCTTGTTGGAAGATGAAATTACGACCCATCTTAAGATCCTTGATGGAGGAGCGGAGGTTCTTGGCCAAAATCTCCAGGTAGGCCGTGCTATCCATCTTCCCATGGATGCGGACCAGATGGCCAGGCCCCTTGGCTGAGAAACAGCCTCACAGCATGATGCTGCCACCACCATGCTTGACTGTAGGGATGGTATTCTTGGGGTCGTATGCAGTGCCATCCAGTCTCCAAACGTCACGTGTGTGGTTGGCACCAAATATCTCGATCTTGGTCTCATCAGACCATAGAACCTTGAACCAGTCTGTCTCAGAGTCCTCCAAGTGATCATGAGCAAACTGTAGACGAGCCTTGACATGACGCTTTGAAAGTAAAGGTACCATACAGGCTCGTCTGGAACGGAGACCATTGCGGTGGAGTACGTTACTTATGGTATTGACTGAAACCAATGTCCCCACTGCCATGAGATCTTCCCGGAGCTCCTTCCTTGTTGTCCTTGGGTTAGCCTTGACTCTTCGGACAAGCCTGGCCTCGGCACGGGAGGACACTTTCAAAGGCTGTCCAGGCCGTGGAAGGCTAACAGTAGTTCCATAAGCCTTCCACTTACGGATGATGCTCCCAACAGTGGAGACAGGTAGGCCCAACTCCTTGGAAAGGGTTTTGTACCCCTTGCCAGCCTTGTGACCCTCCACGATCTTGTCTCTGATGGCCTTGGAATGCTCCTTTGTCTTTCCCATGTTGACCATGTCTGAGTGCTGTTCACAAGTTTGGGGAGGGTCTTAAATAGTCAGAAAAGGCTGGCAAAAGAGATCTTTAATCCACACATGTGAAGCTCATTATTCTTGGTGCCTGAACTACTTCTTAATACTTTAGGGGGACCAAACAGAATTCTTGTGGTTTGAGGGGTTGAATAATAAATGACACTCAGAATTAACTTTTAACGTTTAAAAAAAAAAAAAAAAAAATTTGCTGCAGTGCATTTCCCACTTCCAGGCTGATCTACAGTACAAATGTCACAATGCCAAGTTAATTCCGCATGTGTCAACCAGCTAAATCTGCAGGGGGTTGAATACTACTTGTAGGCACTGTAGGTGATCAATATTGGATTGGTGGGTGTCCCTCACGGAGTTTCCCCCCAGTCAGCTGTCCTTAGTTTAGGTGGCCACCAGATATAAACATTAAACTGAACTGCAATGCACATCTAGACAGGACAACCCCTTTATACAGCAAATTGATTAAGCAAAAATGATGCCTCACATCCTATTGAGATATTCGTATAGATATGTCAAAAATATATAAAACTTTATGTGATGACCCGGGTCTTCCGTGTGCATAATACTACTCAGACAACACAGGGTGAAGGTAAAACAGTGTGGCAATACTTTATTGAACCACAAAACGGACAATAGACATATAGAACAGTCCCAGCAAATACCCAAGATGATACAACATTACACAGTCTCACCCTTCCGCTGGCCTGCCTGGAATAGAACAGCTGCTACTTTGGGACTTCCAGGGCCAACTATCTCAACCAGTGGTCCCCCGCTTCTGGTGGGTCCCCACAGAGAGAAGGTAATGGCAAGCTTAGGAAGCTAGCAGTCCATCGAGGTACTAGGCTGAGAGACCCGAGGGTCCCATCCTGGCCTCTTTGAGAGTATCCATGTGGCCAGATGACCGTCTGGTCCCAATCTGGTTTCTCCAAATGTCTCCATGGGTTCCAGGCGTCTGGAAGGTCCCAGCTGGCAACCCCAAACAACATATCCATGGGGCCAGGTGACTTCATCGTTCCAACCTGGTATCCCCAAATGTATCCATGGGCTCTCTGATGGTCAATGGAGCAGATCCGTATCTTTCCAGTCAGGTCCTCGTACCCTTAGGCCGGAATCATGTAGAATCCAAATCTGTGTCTCTTTGGGTAAAGCCATACTCCCAAGCTGATGATTTGAGAGAGTCTGATCTTTGATTCTCCTTGTAAAGTCTCTTTCCAATTTCTGTTTCAAGTCTGCCTCCTACAGAAGGATATCTCCTTTTTAAATACACATCCACAGGTCAAGGGGTTAGGGAGGGCATTACTCACAGGGCTCAGGTTTCATTGTTTGAGCTAATCAACTTGCATAGTTTGTCCTCCATTGCTGGCAAATCAACAACCCCCTGGGCTGGTATAATACGTAATCATCATATTATCCAACAGTATTGCTCCATTACCCTATTTTGCAAGATTTGCAGACAAGAAGTTGCAGTACATCTTAACTCAAGTGTCAACATTCAGGATTATTCAAACAATAGTCTGTGTTAATCAATTTAAGAAGAGCACAGGTTAAAAAAGCCAACATAAAATAAAGGTGGATTGCTCTTGGCCATCAGAAAGTATGTCTGGCATAATTAAGAATAAAAGCTGTGTCATCACCCTTGACCTTTGATAAATATCAAAACCAAAGAAATGAGCCGGCGTATAAATTGGAATACATGCAATGTAAAGGAACATGTTCACACTGTGGCCATTTAACAGACAAAACTTAACATAGAAACGAAATGAGCAAATACCCTGCTATAAGTACATAACATGGGGTATTTAGTAAACACTTTTTTTGATTAAAAAAAAAAAAGCATAAAAGCCATTCTACCACGACAAGGTGTACCCAGTCGGGACAGTCCTAACCTCTAGTATTAAAACATCACCTTGTGTCAGATACACTGACGAGCAAAAGGGTAACAATGTTTTGAACTTTTGACTCCATATCTCACCATCCACTGCTGCTTTGAACATCATTTTATAGACAATCATCTTGGCTATCTCATAAATAAATTTGACTTGCTACTATTTTGCACATGATTAGTTATGCAGATTCTTCTCATGTCACTGCATTGTTACTGTTTTGCTCCTAAAATTCTAAATTTTGATTTATATTATTTTGTCAGTATTTTGTAAATCCACCTTTGACTTTCAACACTGCCTGAATCCTTCTGGGCATGCTCTCTATCAGATTCAATCATGTCTCAACCGAACTCTGCAACCAGAATCATCAAAGGAGATTCCCTGTGATAAAATGGATCTACTGTATAAGACAGCACAGTGGCTCAGTGGTTAGCACTGTACTATACATAGGGCAGCGCGTTGGCTCAGTGGTTAGCACTGTACAATATATAGGGCAGCACGGTGGCTCAGTGCTTAGCACTGCAGTCTTGCAGCGCTGGGGTCCTGGGTTCAAATCCCACCAAGAACAACATCTGCAAGGAGTCTGTTCTCCCTGTGTTTGTGTGGGTTTCCTCCGGGTTCTCCAAAGTTCAACTTTAGATTGTTCCAATAGGGACAGTGATGATGATGATGATGTCTGTAAAGTGCTTACCTATTTAAGTTAGTAAAATACATTGTATTAGATAGATAACTAACATGATTTCTGTCGCTGAGCACAATCTACATCTCCCCTTATTACTAATAGATGAAACGCGTTGGAGTGTGGTAGGGACTTACCGGTGTAAGAACAGCTGAGGGAACGTTATATCAGGGTGATTATGGTGCAGTAAGCTTGAAAGGGGTTTACTAGTGACTATTTGAGCCACAATCCGTGTTAAACATCCTGTTCCAGAAATTGTAACAGTCTGTCATTGTATGGGACTTTTTGGGTATGCTTTTTGACTGATTGCAAAAGCAATCTATTAAAATACTATTAAAAGTTCAGCTTGAAATATTCTTTTGCGATATCTATACGTGTTTTATGGATAGATCAACATCATTTGATTGGACAACCCCTTTAATTCCATACAGCTTTAATATGACATTTGGGTAGCCGGAAATATTGGTACGTAGCAAATATATGCAAATTCTAGTACGTAGAAATGTTGAATTATTCATATTCCTCATACAGCAGTGCCCGAGGCTTGGCTTTATATCATCTTGTCACAAATCCTGACATTAATTCATAACAAGCAATTTTTATAAGTTTATTAAAAACGATTAACCTAAAGGCACCAACTTTGGTTTCTACTCCCTATATACCTGTGTTAACGGTACTCATGGGTTAATAAATGATTTGGAAAGGTGACACTGAAAGCAATAATTTGGCCATAAGTGACACACTGTACAGATGTCGCGCCAGGTGTAGGAATGACTAAGTGCAACACGAAGGGAAGGTGGGAAGGCAGCCCAGAGACTAGGGAAAGGGGGTGTGGAGACCTCCTAGGCTGATCTGATATCATCCAGTCTCTCCTACCGTCCCTATATTGATTCCTCACCAATCGCCGCACAGGAACCTTAACCCTGTATTTCCCTAGAGCTTGGCCCTGGATAGGGAAGGGGGGTGGTGAGCACTAGTCAGTCCCCACTAACAACTAAAGGCAACAAGGGAGACAAACATGGGGGAAAGTAACTTAGCTTGACCCGACCTCAGAGAGATTACACCACACGTCCTCCTAGCACCAAAGAGGAAGTAAGCAGACTGCAATAGCTCCAAGCCTTCACAAAGGAACATGTGAATATCACTTTCACCTCCCTGTAGCAAACAGGAAGTATTTAAACACCCAGGCATGGGTGTCAATTAGCAGGAGGGAGGTAGCCGCTGGGTCCTAGAGTGAGACAGATCTAAGAAGGTGTCTGTAATGCCAAACAAAGAGATCTTCTGCAATCAACTGCAGGGCGACTGTCTGTCACATCTAACACACCCGTGACAACAGAGTACAGAGCCGGGGAAGGGTTGCATATGGTTGATCTGACTTACAGGACACAAGGATTCTTTGGTACAAAATGTCAGTGAGGTTCACCATAGACTAGTGACCATAGCTTTTCTCTCTAACCCTTCTGCGCATTATATAACCCTAACGCTGGAACATATCTGTGCCAAACTATCCATCAAGCACCAAAATCTTTTTCCTGTATTATATCCTTAATGGGAACCTATTATGTGATTCATTCTGCCTGAACTATGAGGACATGATCAGAGTCCGGCTGCTTTATTTCAGTTATGTACATTATACTTAGCTTAGCGCATCCATCTTTAAAAGTCTATGAGCACAAAATAATTGTTCAAACCAAGCTCAAGGACTCGGTGCACACTTGTTGTGGCCAAACAGTTCGGCCCAACTTCCTACCTACTTGATTTTCATCTATCTACACCTTCCTCTTCCTTGATCATCAGTTCTGCCATTACAGGAGCCAAAAAGGGGCAAAGATTGATGGAAAATATGTAGGTGGGAAGGTGCACTGAACCGTCTGACCATAGCAAGTGTGTACCGAGCGCCTATGCTTGGTTTGTACAGTCATTTTGTGCTGACAGATTCTCTTTAAAGCGGTTGTGTGGTCTGAAGCTACAAGACTGCAGTCACTCTATGTGACTGCAGACTTGTGAATCCTCACAATTCATGTGCTGTGATGAGTCTCTTGTGCCAGTAGTATAATTTGCATACATGCGGTCACATGCCGACTAGGCATGCGTGGCCTCACTCAATGCAAGTGTATTGGGATGTGGCCGGAAGTATGCAAATCGCATAATTGTAGTCACATGACTGCTGGCACCGGAGAATTCTCACAGCGCGCAGTGACTGCAGACTTGTAGCTTAAGACCGGACAACCCCTTTAAGCTATAAATGAGAGTTCCTATGTAAGGTCACCTCCTATTCAGATTCTTTGGTACACCTAAGCAGTACATGGTTGACCATTCCCCAGGGATTAGAGAAGTTGAACCATTGGGCACCAACAGATCACCAGACCGGCTTGTAATTTAAAAGGGTTGTTTTTATGAGAAATCCCCTTTAACACATGATTTAGTTTGTTTGCTTCTATAGCCCCATAAATAAATGTTTTCTTAGTAATGTCTTATTTAGGAATCTTTGAAGCTGGTTTACATTCATTTATATAATGTTTCGAGCTATATACAATATAAAGGAATCTATATTTGGCGGTGTAGAACATTGAGTCGTGTCACGATTAAATTCACCAAATTCATTGTTAACCGCCCGTTGCTCCCATAGATCTGCGGGTAATTGCTTGGATAGCAGGCATTGTATGTAACAATCACTCTTGATGTATTTGTTATTGCTTTTATATTGTTTCTTCTATTTTTAATATGTGTTTATGTTCAATTACATTATTTCTAAATGAGAAACCGAGCCCTTAATGGTCCTCGAACAAATCTGTATGAATGTAACAAAAGGCGGCTCAGTCATTCAATGCTACTGAAATAGTAGCAGTGTTAATGGGACACGTTTTTCCTCGCAGCCCACGTACGGTGTTTTTATACAATTACATGACAGTCATCGCTGTTTATATGTGCAGAGGAGTTTCTAATCCACCGGCGAATAACGTTTCTTTTCCTTCGCAGATATCTCTACGATGTCCTTGGGGAGAGACATGGAGCTTGAACATTTTGATGAGCGTGATAAAGCGCAAAGGTACAGCAGAAGTTCTCGAGCCAATGGGCTACCAAGTCCAACCCATAGTGCCCACTGCAGTTTTTACCGAACCCGTACCCTGCAGGCCCTGAGTTCAGAGAAGAAGGCCAAGAAAGTCCGATTCTATCGCAATGGTGATCGATATTTTAAAGGAATTGTCTATGCCATTTCCCCTGATCGGTTCCGATCCTTCGAGGCTCTCCTGGCTGATTTGACCAGAACTCTTTCCGATAATGTGAATCTGCCCCAGGGAGTGAGAACGATCTACACAGTAGACGGAATCAGGAAGATCATTTCCATGGATCAGCTAACTGAAGGTCGGTATGAAATTTTGCCTTTTTCTTTTAAGTTTGTACAGTCCATCACTTAATCATTCGTCCTTACGGTCCCAGATTTTTTTTATTCTGTGAAGGGGTGTGAACATGCAAATAAATCCCAAAATGGGCAACTCTGGAAGTTTCTGTGGGTTTTCCTGGGTGGATCGGGCCGGGGTGAAATGGTCACTTTATGAATAACTTTATTACATATTACTTAATTTACCAATGCCATTTTAAGCCTTAAAATCACTTCCAAGTTATACTTTTGTGCAATTCACCGTACACTCCTCACTGTCAGCATAAACAGAAAGGAGTGGATTTGGCCAATCCTGACCAGGTATAATGCATAATTGGAAACTAGGGAACGGAAGTTCCAGAACCTATAGTGATGGCAGAGTGCTCAACCTGAAGAACCAACCACTGGAAATGTAGTGAATGAAAAGAAATAGTGCATCAAAACAGAACAGTCCTTCTGGCCAAATAGGACTGCAATGTGGATCAAAAATTGTGTTAAAAAGTTGCTGCAAGCCCATTTTTTATGCTTTCTTCAAGATGATAGGTACACTTTAAAATGTCCTGCAAATTAAATATATTTAATTAATTAAATTAATAAAAATAAATTAGTTCAATTAAAATTAAATAACATTTTATAATTATAAATATAAAACTTAAGTTCAGATGAGGGGTTATAACAATAAAGCTTATCATGGAAATGCTACTTTCCTCGTGCCGTGGCCCATAGCTGCTAGTTATTGGTTACCACTGATGGGTCTGGGACCTGCTGGGACTGTGCAGATTACTATATAATGTCTATGAAGTGAGAACAGGCATCTTTTGTTCTGAAAACGACTGTGACCCGCGGGTATAATTGCTGCACTTTCATTAAACCATTTTCATTTGAAGTGGTAATTACCAGTGTAGCAGAGCTAAATTAGTCATTTAACCCTTCGGTAATAATTCTCTATGATGTCGCAATAGGTCATTCTCTGCTCTACTGCATTCCATGAAACATAAAGGGGTATTCCACTTTTAAGACGTTGAGAACTTAAACCTGCGCTGCTGTCAGAAGGATGATGAGGAGACAGGAATCCAAAGTATGCGGATTATTTGTCAACGTGTTTCGAAGTTTCAAAGTTCTTCATCAGGACAAACCACAGTGATTGTCCTGATGAAGAAGTTTGAAACTTCGAAACGCTTTGACTAATAAACCACATACTTTGAATTCCTGTCTCCTCATCATCCTTCTGACGGCAGCGCAGGTTTAACCCATTTGTTTCCAGCTCTCTCAGTTATTTCATTGGTTGTGAGCACACAACGTGACCAGGTGAGCATGATAGTCCATTTTCTCCTTTCTTATATCCGGATAAGACCCTATTGCGCTTTTTGTCCTGTTTTTTTCCCTCACTTATAAGATGTTATCACCTATAATTTCTGGATTGGGGGGGGGGGGGTCTGACCTCTTAGACCCCCAGAACTGGGCACTTTTGTCCCTAGTCAGAATGGGGCGGCTTTGCCCATCTTGACCGCCGTTCCATTCATTCTCTATGGGGCTGCCGAGCGGTCACAAAGATTTTTAGTTACGCCTACGATCAGGGTCTTCAATTATTTAATATTCGATGGCGGAGGCGTAACTTAAAGGATATGAGCACCCTTGCAAAATCTGTAACCAATCCCCTCACCTACCATGTACCACTTATAATACTGGTGTGGCGGTCCGGCCTTGGGCCTTCTCAGACACCAGGACTTTGGGGGCTTTCTTTTCTCCAGCATTCTCCAGCCATGAATTATTATGGGATGTGATTCAGTAAACTAGTGCATTTCATCAGCTTTTACTCCTGTACGTTCCCACTGTATCATGACAGTTGTGATTTATGAATGCACTTACTTTTTTAATAGGTTGATTACTCACGAGCATACCTGAAAACCAACATTTGTTCTAGATAATCTGTTATAACTAAGTTATAACTAAGTTATAATTAATCCCTATTAAATATCATGTATCACGCCATCCTCATTCTGTCTACAGTAATATCTCTTCACACTACACATCATACACAGAGCAGTGCAGCTAATACTGAGATTCTTCTCCTGGGTCATACCCCGGAAGTTAAGGCTGATTTTGGTGCACATACCAATCCCAGATGTCCAAAAATGACCCTATTCTCATGCTCTGTAACTTTCCATCTTCATCAGTAGACAGTTCCTCTTCATCAGCATTCTGCCAGCACTATAGGTTCAAGAACTTCCTTTTTCTTCATTTTTCTGCCTGCATTGCTCATACCAACGTTTGAGCTGAAACCACATCAGTGACCATTTATACAAAATTTGGAGCATTAATCTATAAATCGACCGGACATGCTCAAGTCTATTACTTAGTTATCCGTAGGTATGTCTCCAGATAAGCCCTTCCTATTTTTTTGGGTGTGAAATACAGTAATAGATTAATTACTTTGAAATTCAGTAATTAACCACACCACGACCTGATTAATTTTTTTTTTTTTCGTCGGCAGCAGTAGAAGCTTTCTTATTAAACCCAATAAGTTGGTATTAGGCACATTTTTGTGAAAGTATTTATTGGACTACCTAGGTAAGTAATGTTCTATCAACGTGTGGAGGCAAGCAGCATAGTCAGCTCTGCTTACCACTGCAGGCAATCCTTGCTGATAAACTGGATGGACACTTTCCCACTGGAGATGAGCAGAGTCTTTAATTGACTCTTCTATAGAAGTTTTGCATCAATATAATATTGTATATGATATAATATAATATTGCGCCTTTGTGTTGTGCAGCCGTTCTCAGTCACTTTGAACCAATGACCCGATGCACAAATAGCAGCGGCATGACACGGTCTTGCGATAACGCACCACTGCTGTCAATTTTGAAGGCTTCTACATCTGTATAAGCCAAAAAACTACAAATATGCATCCAAAGAACTACACATACAACAGATCAAAATGCTGCAAAACCAATACGATTTGTTATTAATTTAAGTCACTTCTCTTTTTTTTTTTGTCTGTCGCTTACGTTTTTTGTGGCAAATTCTTCAAAATGGCACATGGGGTTCATAAATTTGTCGTAAAGTTAAAAATGCGTTTTTCTTTTCCTTAACCAGTTTTTGCAACCAGTTTTTTAGCACCAAAAGTCACAATTCCTTTGAAAAGTCACAAAATGCATCAAATTAAAAAACCCTTCCATGCAGGGACAGGAGTGAAATGTGCCAAAACATGTGACATTTGGTAAAAGTCTCATTTCATGAATCTGTGTAAAACATCTGGATAATCAAAAAAATTAGAGGAAAAAGACTTAAAGGGAATCTGTCATCAGATTTTTGCCACCAAATCTGAGGGCAGCATAATGTAAAGGCAGCGACGATGATTCCATTGATGTGTCACTTACTGGGCTGAGTGCTATAGTTTTGATAAAATCAATGTTTTATCAGCAAGTGATTATCATTAGACTAGAAACCTGCTGCCATGTAGTCCAACCATGCCCCCACCACTAATTGGTAGATTTCTGCCTATACACAGAAATCTGCCAATCAGTGTTGTGGGCGGAGTTATACAGAGCTCAGCATTGCTAGATCTGCAACAGAGAAAACAGTTTTTAATCAAAACTACAGCCATCAACCCAGTAAATTATATATTTCTAGAATCAGGGTTTCTGCCCCTATATAATGCTGATCTTAGATGGGGTAGAAAAAGCTTTGTGACAGATTCCCTTTAAAAAAATCTAAAGAAAAAATAAAAAGTGGCGCAAATGTATAGAATAAATTGCAAAGCAAATACAAAAGCAAATGAAAATGAGCAAATGACTCCAGAAAAGTGGAAAATCAGCAGTGATGAATCGAGGTCATAGTGCAAAATATCGTACCCTTGCGCTCCAGATATGTGCCACCAGGAGCCGAGTTGTCTCTGCCTGGCCATGTGGATGCTTCTTCCAGTCCATTCTCATTTCCACCTGGTAATCCTGATCCCATTTACAATCTCTCGTGCCCCTGGCAATGACCAGGTTCCATTTTTAGTATTTTAGTGCCAGTCTGGAGATTAAGTATCAGACTCGGGGCTGCACAGGCATTAACACTGCCTCAATTTGCATCCCTTGTCCTTGAGTTTCAGAATCAGGAGCTGTTAATAATGATTGTGCCAGTTTTTCCCCTTAAAAGTGCCTGATGCTGAGATTGTGCAGTAAAGTAGAAATCCTCCAGATCTCGTCTGCCTTCTTTTGCTAAATTAGACCAGTACAAATTGGCTTGCAGCCGTAGTCTGTGCTTAAATAACTGGAAAAATGACTGCGCTTCTGTACACGGCTGTGAAGATGAAAACATGGGAGGGTTGAAATGTCGTATAAAGCTGAGGATATGAATGAGTTTTATCATAAGAAAGTTTAAAGCAGATGTCGCTTGTCAAACAGGAATGGCTAAACCACAGGTCACGTCTTATAGGTATGGCTCCAACCTGCAGTTGCCAACGTGACTTTTTATTTGTCATATTTCGGGACAGTTTATCAAAAAAATCACAGACAGACAATATTTTTTATGGATACATTGTAAAACCATAATAAATCATTATGATTCCAGGCTCTGAGACCACCAGCCTGTTGGAAGAAGCATTGCAGACGTTTATTGTTTCCTTCTGCTATAGACTTGATGGGTGAGACACATTAGATTAATGGTGACTTACTGACTTTTATGCATCCGGCCAACCATCTAATGTGTATGGAGACTTCTCCATTTAGCCCTGACATAAGATGCTAGAGGAAAGCAGGTTTGGGCATGTTGAATTCGAACGCCGGTGATGAGTTGCCGCCAGAGGCGAGTGCCTGAACTTGTAAATAAGGGTATCTGAAGGAATAGCTGTCACCCATTTGGCCAACAGTTATTGAAAGTGTATGTCCAGGTTTAGACCTTTTCCCTTCTTACTAACATGTGGTAAAAACTGGATTTTTGTCTAGTAAGTAGATAAATATCACAGCAGAACTCCTTGTGGCATCAATAAACCCTAAACATTACGTGCAATGCCTTAAAGGGGATCTGTTACCAGATTTCACAATATAAACTGAAAAAAACGTATTAAATAGATTACTTAGACCTGCTGAGGGTGGCATGCTTCCTATGTAAGAATTGCTGTATGATCCTTTGTGAAAGCTTCACTGTCTAATAGTAAAAAAAAATGTCTGATCAAAATTTTTATTTCATGATCCCTCCTAAGTATACTAGAAATGATGTGTAAGTACATTAAAATGCTTACCAATCACCATCTTCTGCTGTTTCCAGTGCAGCTCTGGTCATCTTCTGGCCCACATACCCTGGGAACAGACTAACCGTCTTACACAGAGGTCTGATGTTTCCTGTAGTTCTTGACCACGTTTGCACACACTGCAGCTGGGATTTTGGCCCACTCCTCCATACAAATCTTCTCCAGATCTTTCAGGTTTCGGGGCTGTCGATGGGCAACATTGAGTTTCAGCTCCCTCCAAAGATTTTCTATTGGGTTCAGGTCTGGAGGGTGGCTAGGCCACTCCAGGACCTTGAAATGTTTCTTACAGAGCCACTCCTTAGTTGCCCTGGCTGTGTGTTTCAGGTCATTGTAATGCTGGAAGACCCAGCCACAACCAATCTTCAATGCTCTTACTGAGGGAAGGAGGTTATTGGCCCAAATCTCACGTACATGACCCTATCCATCCTCCCTACAATATGGTGCATTCGTCCTGTCCCCTTTTCAGAAAAGCACCCCCAAAGTATGATATTTCCTCCCACCATGCTGCATGGTTGGGATGGTGTTCTTGAGGTTGTACTCATCCTTTGTCTTCCTCCAAACACGGCTAGTGAGTTGATCCCAAAAAGTTCTATTTTGGTCTCATCTGTCCATCATGACCTCCTCCCACGCCTCTTCTGGATAATCCAAATGGTCATTGGCGAACTTCAAACAGGCCTGGATATGTGCTGTCGTGAACAGGGGGACCTTGTGTGCCCTGCAGGATTTTAATCCATGCCCGTTAGTGTGTTACTACTAGCTCTCTTTAGGTCATTGACCAGGTCCTCCCATGTAGTTCTGGGCTGATTCCTGGCCTTTCTCAGAATCATCCTTACCCCACGAGGAGCGATCTTGTGTTTCTTCCATTTTCTAATAATTGCGCGAACAGTTGTTGCCTTCTCACTAAGCTGCTTGCCTATTGTCCTGTAGCCCATCCCAGCCTTGTACAGGTCTACAATTTTGTCCCTGTTGTCCTTAGACAGCTCTTGGTCTTGGCCACGGTGGAGAGGTTGAAGTGTGATTGACTGAGTGTGTGGACAGGTGTCTTTTATACAGGTAATGAGTTCAGACAGGTGCAATTAATACAGGTAATGAGTGCAGAGTAGGAGGGCTTCTTAAAGATAAACTAACAGGTTTGTGAGAGCCAGAATTCTTACTGGTTGGTAGGTGATCAAATATTTATTTCATGTAATAAAATGCAATTTACTTATTTAAAAATCATACAATGTGATTTTCTGTTAAATATTTTTAGATTCTCTCTCTCACAGGTGAAGTGTGCCTGCGATAAAAATTACAGACCTCTGCATTCTTTGTAGTGGGAAAACTTGCAAAATCGGCAGTGTATCAATTACTTATTTTCCTCATTAAAGGTAGCCAGTCATGTAAAAAAACAATATGCGGTAAATCTGCAGGTTAATAGCGTTCTGAAGCTATGTGACTGCCACATTGAGAGCCCCGCTGCCAAGAGGAAATTGACTTTCTTCTTCCCGGCAGCCACCGGCGGCTGTCAGTCATAGGGGTGGGCCGACTGGGCTTCAGTCACCGCTCAGTGCTTAGTGAGCGATAGCTGTAACTGCGCCCCGGCACTGATTTACAGTCGTCTCTAATATTGAGTGAGCTGTCAGTCAGTGTCGGGGGCGGTTACAGCCACAGCTCTCTATACAGTAAGCAATGACTGAAGACTCATCTTTATGACTGAAAGCCTGAGGCTGCCGTGAGGAATAGAGTTCATTTCCTCCTGGCAGCCGGGCTCTCAGTGCGGGCACCAGGCAGCTTCAGATCATTATTAGCCTGCAGATTACATCATATCTGCAGGTTAATTGCTTTTTTTTTACATTATAGGTTCCCTTTAATTTTGAGGATTATACAGCCATTCTGATATGATAAGTACACCAAACTCATCAGGTGTCAGTGATCACGCTTCCTGTGTATAGTGGTGCGCCCTCACATGTGACAAGGGGCCTTCAAGCCTTTGTTTTCACTATATGAACAACTACACCCTCTGCATTTTAAAGGCTACGCTCCACTGTTCATATAATATAAATATAATATCGCAAGCTTTTTCTAACAAAGAGAATCCTGTCCAAGTATCCCAAATGGATGCTCTTCCAACCCCATAGTGACAAACAGCTGAAGCCATTATTACAGTAGCTTAGATGCCTCTCATCTCATAGTTAACTCCTTGCAAAATCTTTTGAAGTTTTATTTTGGTTATCTGCTGCCATTGTAACAGGTGGATTTAAATCTCCATCTTGTAAAGTAATTAATGCCAATCTTCTCCTACAAAAAGCCGTCTTCATGCTTGGTACACTAGACACAGCTGTTTTAGTGCAGACATGGTTGTAATGGAATAAATCTGTCTGCAACTGATCATAAATGTTCTGTAATGGGAGTATGGGTTGGTTCAGAGTCCTATAAAGTAGATGATTACCAGGCAAGTGAGGAAAGAAGGATCCTGCTTCTACAAGCTAGAATGTAAGGAGTAGTGTTGAGCGATACCTTCCGATATCAGGAAATATCGTATCGGATTGGATCGGGCCGATACCCAAAAAGTATCGGATATCGCCGATTCCGATACCGGAAACCAATGCAAGTCAATGGGACACAAATATCGGAATGAAAATAAACCCTTTCTTTCCTTGTAGGTTAATTCTACATGAAGTAAAACAACTAAGAATAATGTAGAATGACATGAAAAGCCGGCAATTCATCAGCGGCATTCACCGGTACCCGACAATTTACAACAGAAAGAATAGAGCTTCACACATAGATTAGATAGATAGAAACATGTCAGTCACATATATATGAAGTACAGTGACAGTGTTGCTTACTGTACTTGTCATTTAGTGTAAAGGATTTATTAAAAAAAATATTAGTGTTTTCGTGCACCGTCTCTTTAAAAAAGCCGGCCGGCAATTCAGCAGCGGTACCCGACAATTTATAACAGACAGAATAGAGCTTCACACATAGATTAGATAGATAGAAACATGTCAGCCACATATATAAGAAGTACAGTGACAGTGTTGCTTACTGTACTTGTCATTTAGTGTAAAGGATTTATTTAAAAAAATAATAGTGTTTTCATGCACTGTCTCTTTAAGAAAGCCGGCCGGCAATTCAGCATCTGTACCCGACAATTTAGAACAGAAAGAATAGAGAATCACACATAGATTAGATAGATAGAAACATGTCAGTCACATATATATGAAGTACAGTGACAGTGTTGCTTACTGTACTTGTCATTTAGTGTTAAAATAAAGGATTTATTTAAAAAAAAATTGGCGTGGGGTTCCCCTTAATTTTAGGCTCTAGCGGAGGTTAAGCAGACAGCTGGGGCAAATGTTTGAAGCCTGGGAAGGGGGTAATACCCACGGAGCTTCCCAGGCTACTAATATCAGCCCCCAGCTGAATACCTAGCCTTTACTAGCTATTAAAATGGGGGAACCCCCCCAAAAAAATGACGTGGGGTCCCCCCTAATTTAATAGCTAGCAAAGGCTAGGCAGACAGCTGGGGGCTGATATTAATAGCCCAGGAAGGGAGCCATGAATATTGGCCCCCTCCCAGGCTAGAAACACCAGCCGTCAGCCGCCCCAGAAATGGCGCATCCATAGGATGCGCCAATTCTGGCACTTAGCCTCGCTCTTCCACGCTGCCCTGGTGCGGTGGCAGGGGGTAATAGGGTTGGGGTTGATGTCAGCTTATAATGCCAGCTGACATCAAGCCCAGGTTAGTAATGGAGAGGCGTCTATAAGACACCCCCATTACTAACCCCATAGTCAAAGTTAAAAGAAAACACAAACACCCAGAATAAAGTCCTTTAATTGAAATAAAGACACAATTCTTTATTGTTCTAAATTAAACCATACTTACCATCACGCCCATTCCAGCTGAAGCCAACGATCTCCTGCAATAAAAGTAAAATAATAAAGCAACCTCATCCTTACCTTTCCATGGTTCCCACGACAGCTTCAGCTCTGCTACATCGAGATGACAGGCTGGACCGCAGCAGAACGCTGCCATCCAGCCTGTCATCCCGCAGACACTGAGAAGCGCAGGCATGCTTGCGCTCCTCAGTGTCTCTCTGTGACGTCATCCAGATGAGCCGAGTTCATGTCCAATGAACTCAGCTCACCTCATGCACGTCACTGAAAGCGTGGGAAAATTCTCCTGCACTCAGCGCTTCAGCGTGAGAATTCTCCCACGCTGTCAGTGACATACATGAGGTGAGGTCATGTCCAATGAACTCAGCTCACCTCATGCACGTCACTGACAGCGTGGGAAAATTCTCACGCTGAAGTGCTGAGTGCAGGAGAATTTTCCCACGCTGTCAGTGACGTACATGAGGTGAGCTGAGTTCATTGGACATGACCTCGGCTCATCTGGATGCCGTCACAGCCAGACACTGAGGAGTGGAAGTATGCCTGCGCTTCTCAGTGTCTGCGGGATGACAGGATGGATGGCAGCGTTCTGCTGCGGTCCAGCCTGTCATCTCGATGTAGCAG
This sequence comes from Phyllobates terribilis, assembly GCF_046119375.1. Taxonomy (NCBI): domain Eukaryota; kingdom Metazoa; phylum Chordata; class Amphibia; order Anura; family Dendrobatidae; genus Phyllobates; species Phyllobates terribilis. Next base: position 117,623,628 of record NW_027362762.1, on the reverse strand, counting down.
AGCTGAAGCTGTCGTGGGAACCATGGAAAGGTAAGGATGATGTTGCTTTATTATTTTACTTTTATTGCAGGAGATCGTTGGCTTCAGCTGGAATGGGCGTGATGGTAAGTATGGTTTAATTTAGAACAATAAAGAATTGTGTGTTTATTTCAATTAAAGGACTTTTTTCTGGGTGTTGTGCTTTTTTAAATACTTTACTAGAAATTCATGGTGGTCATGTCTAATATTGGCGTGACCCCATGAATTTCGGGCTTAGGGCCAGCTGATAATGCCAAGCTGGCCTTAACCCCTTTATTACCCAGTGAGCCACCGCACCAGGGCCCTGGATGAGTTGGGTACAGCGCCAGAAGATGGCGCTTCTATGAACGTGCCATTTTCTGGGGCGGCTGCGGACTGCAATTTGCAGCGGGTGGGGCCCAGAAAGCTTGGGTCTCCCTGCGCTGCGGATTCCAGCCCCCAGTTGCCTAGTTGTATCTGGCTGGGCACAAAAATAGGGCGAAGCCCCCCGCATTTTTTTTTTAAATTATTTCATGAAATTCATGGAATAATTAAGAAAAAAAGGGCTTCCCTATATTGTTGTGTCCAACCAGGTACAAATAGGCAGCTGGTGGTTGGGGGCAGCCCGTTCCTGCCTGCTGTACCTGACTGGACACAAATATAGGGCGAAGCCCCACATAATTTTTTTTTAATTATTTCATGAATTTCCTGAAATAATTAAAAAAAAATTGACGTGGGGCTTTGCACTATATTTGGGTCCAGCCAGGTACAGCAGGCAGGAACGGGCTGCCCCCAACCACCAGCTGCCTATTTGTACCTGGTTGGACACAACAATATAGGGAAGCCCTTTTTTTCTTAATTATTCCATGAATTTCATGAAATAATTAAAAAAAAAAAAACGTGGAGCTTCTCCCTATTTTTGTGTCCAGCCAGGTACAACTAGGCAGCTGGGGGATGGAATCTGCAGCGCAGGGAGGCCCAAGCTTTCTGCCCCCCGCTGAAAATTGCAGTCCGCAGCCGCCCCGGAAAATGGCGCGTTCATAGAAGCTGGATGCTGTACCTGGCTGGCATACAAAAATATGGCGAAGCGCACGTCAAAAGTTTTGGGAAAAATTAATTAAAAAATAAATAATAATTTAGGGACTGCATCTTTATTAACTCCTCAAATGTCATTTAGTGTTAAAATAATGGATTTATTTAAAAAAAAAAAATAGCGTGGGATCCCCCATAATTTTAGTCTCTAGCGGAGGTTAAGCAGACGGCTGGGGCAGATGTTTGAAGCCTGGGAAGGGGGTAAAACCCACGGAGCTTCCCAGGCTACTAATATCAGCCCCCAGCTGAATACCTAGCCTTTACTAGCTATTAAAATGGGGGACCCCCCCAAAAAAAATGACGTGGGGTCCCCCCTATTTTAATAGCTAGCAAAGGCTAGGCAGACAGCTGGGGGCTGATATTAATAGCCCAGGAAGGGTGCCATGAATACTGGCCCCCTCCCAGGCTAGAAACACCAGTCGTCAGCCGCCCCAGAAATGGCGCATCCATAGGATGCGCCAACTCTGGCACTTATCCTCGCTCTTCCACGCTGCCCTGGTGCGGTGGCAGGGGGTAATAGTGGTGGGGTTCATGTCAGCGCCAGCTGCCATGAAGCCCAGGTTAGTAATGATGGGCGTCTATAAGACACCCCCATTACTAACCTACAAAGTGTTAAAAAGAAAAAACACACACTACACCCAGAAAAAAATAATTTATTTGAAATAAAACACACAATTTTATTTAATTCTTAGTTTACTAAAAATAATAGTTACCTGTCCACGTTCCTGCGCTGATCTCCCATGCACAGCTGTCACATCTGGAGATGGTGACAGCTGTGCATGGCTGCTGTAAGCTCACGCTGCCGGGAACACGTCCGCTCCCGGCAGCGGGAGCCACTGACTGAGGTCACCGGAGTGCATTCAGGCAGCGCAGCTCCGGAGACCTCCTTTACGGCACTGCTGTACCGTGGGAATTTCTCACGATACAGCAGGGCCGTAAAGGAGCTAACCGGAGCAGCGCTGCCTGAACTCCGGTGAACCCTTACGGTCCCGTCATTCTAGCGGCGGCAGCGGTTCAGAGCGGTCACATTCTATGTGGCTGCTCTGAACTGGAGATCTTCGTGGGACACTCGTGGACTGCTACGGAGGGGTAAGGATAAGGTTGTGGTTTATTATTTTATATTTTATTACAGGAGATCGATGGCTTCGGGGAATTAGGTGTCTAGGTGAGTATAGGTGTAGTTTTTTATTTTTTACTTTATTTTAGGTGGCGATCGGCGGGGACAGGTAATGTATGAACTAATTTCTTTTAGGTAACCACTGGCCACCAATGACATGTATTTAACATTTATTGGGGACACAGTAGGGCAATTTAAATAGCAGGATCAGGCTGATGGGAACTACTGCTCCCATCGAGCTGATCCTGCTGGCAGGAGTGGACGGGGGACAGACATAGGCCGATGGGAGTAGTAGTGTCACATCGGCCTATGTCTGCCTGCACGCACACACACCGCACACACACCGCACACATCGCACAGACACCCGCACACACACCCCGCACACACACCCGCACACACACCCGCACACACACCCGCACACACACACCCCGCACACACACACCCCGCACACACACACCCCGCACACACAAACGCACACACACCCGCACACACCCCGCACACACACCCGCACACACCCCGCACAAACATCGCGCACACACCCCGCACACACACCCCGCACACACACTAATCATGACGGGCTGTGTGGGAGGTGTGGCTGACCTGTGCGGCCGTGGGAAAGTTCATGTGAGTTCATGCAGTCATGCATGAACTCACATGAACCCTCTGAGGGCAACGCGGCGACTTCAAATGAACAGCTGATCGGCATCAGCTGATACCTCAGCTGTTCATTTGAAATAACCGGCGGGAAAGCGCAGCACAGAACGGGAAAGCCGGCGGTGAAGTCTTTTCACTGCCGGCTTCCCCGCCCGGGTCCTTCACTCCCCGCTCCTTGGAGCTGCGCTCCCTGCCCGGTCCTAACTTACGATCGGGATGGGAGGTGGCGAGGGGAGCGGAGGATCGGGGTGGGAGGCTGCGGGGAAGCAGTATGGGGCTGTGTGATTGTTTAAAAGCCGGCGGCTTTATACCGCCCGCCGGCTTTTAAACAATCAGGAGAATTCTCCCCCGCTGGGATGGCATTCTGATGACAGGCTGGATCGCGCTGCCATCCAACTTGTCATCCTTCACAGACACTGCAGAGCGCAGGCATTATGGGAACTTCCGATTCCGGTATCCGATATTGTAAAAGTATCGGAATTAAGTATCGGAATTCCGATACCGCAAATATCGGCCGATACCCGATATTACAGTATCGGAATGCTCAACACTAGTAAGGAGTAGTAAGACACGTGAAACCTCCTACTTGATTTTCTTTCCTAAGCAATAGGATGAACACAATAACGACTGTATTACTGCCTACAGCTGACATCAGTACATTTAAAGGGAACCTGTCACCAGGCTTTCCATATATCAAGTGTTGCCACCACCTTTTAGCCCTCTTTTTATAAACAAATTTGCACTACATACCTCCCAAAATGTCTTTTACATTTGTCCCACATGGTATGCTAATGGGTTTAGCCAGACAGTACTCGGTTCCCCATCTGCCCCCGCTTTCCAGCCCACCCCTGCCCACATGGTATGCTAATGGGTGTAGCCAGACAGTGCATCGATTCCCCATCTGCCCCCCGGCCCAACCCACCCCTGCCCACATGGTATACTAATGGGTGTAGCCAGACAGTGCATCGATTCCCCATCTGCCCCCCGGGCCCAACCCACCGCTGCCCACATGGTATGCTAATAGGTATAGCCAGACAGTGCTCGGTTCTCTATCTGCCCCCCTGGCCCATTTCACCCCTGCCCACACGGTATGCTAATGGGTGTAGCCAGACAGTGCTTAGTTCCCCATCTGCCCCCTTGCCCAGCCCACTCCTGCCCACGCAGTATGCTAATGATTGTAACCAGGCAGTTATCGGTGCCCCCTGGCCCAGCCCACATGGTATGCTAATGGGTGTAGCCAGACAGTGCTCAGTTCCCCATCTGCCCCCGGCCCAACCCACCCCTGCCCACATGGTATGCTAATGGGTGTAGCCAGACAGTACTTGGTTCCCCATCTGCCCCCTGGCCCAGCCCACCCCTGCCCACATGGTATGCTAAAGGGTGTAGGCAGACAGTGTTCAGTGCCCCTCTGCCCCCCGGCTCAGCCTGCCCTGCGCCACATGGTATGCTAATGGGTGTAGCCAGACAGTGCCCCTCTACACCCCGACCCAGCCCACCCCTGCCCACACGGTATGCTAATGGATGTAGCCAGACAGTACTTGGTTACTCATCTGCCCCCCGGTCCAATCCACCCCTGCCCACACGGTATGCTAATGGGTGTAACCAGACAGTGCTTGGTGCCCCATATGCCCCCTGGCACAGCCTGCCCCTGCCCACACGGTATGCTAATGGGTGTAGCCAGACAGTACTCAGTTACTTATCTGCCCCCCCGGCCCAATCCACCCCTGCCCACACGGTATGCTAATGGGTGTAGCCAGACAGTACTCGGTTACTCATCTGCCCCCCGGCCCAATCCACCCCTGCCCACACGGTATGCTAATGGGTGTAACCAGACCGTGCTTGGTGCCCCATATGCCCCCTGGCACAGCCTGCCCCTGCCCACACGGTATGCTAATGGGTGTAGCCAGACAGTACTCAGTTACTTATCTGCCCCCCCCGGCCCAATCCACCCCTGCCCACATGGTATGCTAAAGGGTGTAGCCAGACAGTGCTCAGTGCCCCTCTTCCCCCCGGCCCAGCCTGCCCCTGCCCACATTGTATGCTAATGGGTGTAGCCAGACAGTGCTTGGTGCCCCCCGCTCCAGCCCACCCCTGCCCACATGGTATGTTAATTGGTTTAGCCAGACAGTGCTCGGTGCCCCTCTACCCACTGTCACTGCTCTTCTGCCTTTGATTGATGTGAATGACATCTCCTTCTTCATCCACACAGCCTGCGCAGTTGTGATCTAACAGAGCAGCTTCCTGCGTCAGACGGGCCATGTGGATGACGTAGGAGATGTTATTCACATCAGTCAAATGGGAGGCAATTGCAGGCACAGAGGTTGTGCTAAGCATGGTCCCTACACCCATTAGTATACAGCAGCATGCATTAGTATATACAAAAAGATTTTGATGATGTTTGGGTGTCACGTTTAGCCGTCCAATCAGGGCCAAGGTGTGCCGGGCTTCCTCCATGTGTCTCTTGTCCAGAATAATTGCCTGGCTATTTAACCAGCTCTCTGCCTTTGATTGCTGCCAATTGTAGGTGTGTGCTTGCTCTTTGCTCCTTGTCTGATATTCTGATATTTGCTGCTTGACCTAGGATTGGTCTTGACCATCCGTTTGCCTAGCCTTTTTGTCGTGATCCACTACCTTCTTGGAATATTGACCTCGGACTGTTTCCTGACTACGCCTTCGTCTCACCCCTCCTTCCATGACATACTCTCTTGGCTTTTGACCTTGGACCTCTTGACTACCCAGCCTCATGGTTTATCCATGAGTAATGACTAGCGTCACAATGGGTTTATATAAAGTGGTTGTAGGGACGTTCCCAATAGTGGGTGGCCATAGATTATACAGGGAAAACTTGGTGACAAATTCCTTTTAAGGCAAGGATACTAGGACTTGTAGTTCCCCAACTGACCATACTATTGTGTCTGGCTACAATGACAGAGACCACCAGTTTCTTTTTTTTACCTTGTTTGAAGTTAATAGCTCTTCCATTTTCCTAGACAAGGTCATGAACAGGGGACATAGAGGTGAGGTGAACCCGAACTTACTGGTGCTGAGCTGCGTTTAGTTGGTTCTGGGAAAGCAGAGACCTTTTTTTTGTTGCCTACTGCACTAAAACTATTTTATTTTTCACTTTTCTTTTAGGTGAAAGTTATGTTTGTGGATCTATCGAGCCATTTAAAAAACTGGAGTACACAAAGAATGTAAACCCCAACTGGTCTGTGAATGTTAAGACAAGTGGAAGCCCTCGCGCAGTGCAACCTCTGGCTACCCCTAAGCCGAGCACCTCGGAGGGAAGAGAGAACAAAGATTTTATAAGGCCAAAGCTTGTCACAATCATCAGGAGTGGTGTGAAGCCTCGCAAAGCCGTCCGGATTCTCCTAAACAAGAAAACAGCCCATTCATTCGAGCAAGTTCTCACTGATATAACTGACGCCATAAAACTGGATTCTGGGGTGGTGAAGCGTCTCTATACACTGGATGGAAAACAGGTAAGCTTGTAGATAGAAAATTACCCAAGTCATTGTCTGGTGGGCTCATGTGGTTATCTGGCTATAGAATTGTTGCTCGCTACTGATAGAAGTACTGGGATTTATCTGGAGGAGCCATGGGGGATGTTTGGTAATAAAAGTCCAAGTTGGTCAAAATCTTGACCCATTGTTAGAATCAGAGGAGTTGTACCATGAAGACAACCTATGTGTGTCACGGGTGTGTCAGAAGTGACAGACAGTTACCCTGCAGTTGGTTGCAGGAGATCTCTTCGTTTGGTATTTTGCCGACAACTTCTTAGAAGCTGTATCTCTAGGACCCAGCGACTACCTTCCTCTGGCTAATTAACACCCTGGCCTGGGTGTATAAATACCTGCTGTGTGCCGGAGGAAGGTGCCGGCGATATTCATTACTCATTGTGAAGGCTTGAGCAAGTGCAGTACATCTTCCACTCTGGTGCTAGAGGACGTGTGCGTATTTGTCTGGATTCGACTAAAGCTAAGCGATTTTCCCTTGTTTGTCCCCCCTTGTTGTCTTTAGTGTTCAGTGGGGATCGACTAGTGCTCCCTAGTCTGAGCCTAACGCCAGGGAAAGACAGGGCGAGGTACGCGTGCGGCTATTTGTGAAGAACCAATATAGGGACCTTCTTGGAGACAGAGTATATAGACAGTAGATCAACCTAGCATGTCTCCACTCCCCCCTTTCCCTAGAGTCTGGGCTCCCTTTCCCTCTTCCCTTTGTGTTGCACTTAGTCTTTCCCACACCTTGCGTGACAATGTGTAAAAATAAGTTTGCGCCGAGATTGACATATTGTACTCCGGAAAGTTAAGCTTTTATCACCAAAGAAGAAGCCATTGCTAGCCATTTTCCCTGCAGTGGGAAAAGTGTATCATTACGCTTCAGCCATTCTTATTAATGATCACATTTATAATGAATGGATTGGGTTGCCCAGATTGGGGGTCTCCCATAGACCTAAGTCGGCTAAACCTACAGATATCGACAGTCTAATCTGTATGAAGGCGCTAGCCAACTTATGCTTGGGAGAGATATCGATTTTGGACTGCCGATCACATTGTTCTCCCTGAGATAAGACTCCAACAAATGCGTCAGTCGGCAGCCTTCTCATAGAGAACACAGGAGAACTCGGCTGAGCGAACACTCCTGTGGATGGGAGAAGTGGCTAAGATGGCTGTCGGCCAAATGATTGGCTAAAGCACACATGTCAAACTCTGGCCTGTGGGCCAAATCTGGCCCTCAGGGTAACTATATTTGGCCCTCGACACTTGGGACTATGTGGGACCCATTATACTGTGTGGGGGACTATGTGGGGCCTATTATACTGTATGGAGGACTATGTGAGGCCCATTATTCTGTAGGGAGGACTATGTGGGGTCCATTATACTGTATGTAGGGCTATGTGGGGCCTATTATACTGTATGGAGAACTATGTGGGGCCCATTATACTGTATGGAGAACTATGTGGGGCCCATTATACTGTATGGAGGACTATGTGGGACCCATTATTCTGTATGGATGACTATGTGGGCCCATTATTCTGTATGGAGGACTATGTAGGGCCCATTATTCTGTATGGTGGACTATGTGGGACCCATTATACTGTATGGAGGACTATGTGGGACCCATTATTCTGTATGGAGGACTATGTGGGCCCATTATACTGTGTGGAGGACTATGTGGGGATCACAGTTGGGGCATCATACTGTGATGGGTCACCATAATTTACTTGGGGGACTACAGTAGGGTCATCATACCATGTGTGTGGAGGGTACTGTGGAGGAATTCACTGTGGGGGTATCACAATGTGTTTGGGGGACACTTTTGTTGGCATTTTCTCAATTGTAGACATTTTTTTTAATAAATAGCAAGGTTGGCCCGCAAAGTTTTTAATTTTGGCCCTCTGTGTATTTGAGTTTGACATCCCTGGGTTAAAGCATCGAAAACAAAAGTTTCTGCCTGTGAAATTTCGACAGCCAAATTTTTTTCTCATCTGACTTCGTCTTCTGGGGAAGAGTCAGGAGGCCGCTATACCCATCAGATATTCAGCTTCAGACACCACAATTTTGTAACTTTTCAAAGCTTCACGTTTTTATATTGTAAACGAAAAAAAAATGATCTGTTGCAAAATTAATGCAAATGGATATATTTTAAAGCTAATGTTTATGTTTTTCTAGCATATATTTTGCATTCGTTCTAAAAAAACAAAACACATATGTTTTATTAATAGACATTGGAAGGAGTGTCAGGAGATCATGGACTTGTTTTTTGGACAGAAATTATGAAAAAACAGGTGTAAACATACGGTATGACGGTATATATATATATACAGTATGTCTTCCATAGACTGCGATGTTATAAAAACCAATCCGTCTTTTCAAAGAATGAAAAAGTGCAACAGACTGTAAAAAAAAAACAAAAAATGGATCAAAACGGATATGTACACAAACTTATATGAAACTGATATCCATTTAACATATGTTTTCCCCATTATATTCCACATAAATAGAAATGTATCTGTTTAAGTACATTTTTAGCAGTGTAAACGGATACAAAAACGTGGTGTGAAACAGTCCTAATGTGTACAAGGGCCATTAGGGAAAGAGAGTAGGGAAAGGACGTCAGGTCAAAATGGGATGGAAAGGTTGTTATAGTTATTAACTTTTCATTTTTTTATCCCTTTTTTTTTATGAATCACAATTATTTTGTAGCGAGCCTCTATTCTATTTTTCTTTTAAAGGGGCATTTCAATCTCCAAGATCCTATCCCAATATGTAGTAGGTGTAATAATAATATTAGCAAATACCTCCTATTATAAATGTAATATAGTTCTTCTAATTAGCTGCCCCTTACCCCATGTGCAGGGCATTGGAATAGCTTAGTTATCGATGGTTACGATCACTCATATAGTGACAGTTAGTTAACTGTTAGTGGTCGTAACCATGGATACCTAAGCTACTGCAGTGCCTACACATGGGGTAGGCGACATAGCTAAACAGAAGAACTATACTACATTTCTAATTGGAGGTATTCGCTAATATTATTATTACACCTACTACATATTGGGATAGGATCTCGGAACTGGGAATACCCCTTTAAGGTCCTGGAGTTACGCCCCCTGCTGGCCATGCAGTAATACATATCATTTTTACTTAATTTGGATATGTTATGTTACCCAGCTTGGTGCACAACAAAATGCAAGCAGTAACGTCCTGCTGTGCCGAGTGCTTTGCCTTTTAATCCACTTTCTTTCACTTATTTACCCATAATGTGTTTCTTGGCTTCCGCTCCTGCTGCTAAGATGCATTTGATGATTGTACTTAAAAACTAAAAACCCTTTAATTTATATCTTAGAAATAATGGAGTTGCAAAAAAACAATTCTGACATTCTTGCAATACTATGAAAGGACTGCAATGGACGTCTGACTGTATGATGGTTATTATTGGGGCTTTCTGCTTTTCATTGATGGCTGCAGCCACATCTCGTGCATTAGCATAAAACAGGTATATTTGATGAGCCTTGTACAGTGTGCAGCTACATCACTAATTATTCAGTGATTACTTATTTACATAGTATCAATACACGAACACAAGCCACAGTTCAGACGACAGACAGAATATATAAGAGAATGAAGCGGCTTGATGGGAGAAGCCTATAGGCTTGGGTTGGTATCATAAATCCAGAGATGTGATCGGAGGAGCAGGAACAATCATGTTTGGATGATGGGGTTTCCCATTTTTCTATCAGTTTATATAAGAGGTGTAGGGTGTATACTGGAGATTTAAAACAATATACATGATAATGGCCTTCCCTTAGGATAGACCATAAATGTTTGATGTGGGGGCTCAACCATAATGCAGAAGGCCGGTGGGACTTACAGAGTAATTTCACTTTTTTTTAAATTTAATTATTGATCAGCCTTTGCAAAGTTATTTTTTTACAATATTCAGTTGAGTCCAGAAATATTTGGACAGTGACGGAATCTTCGTGATTTCAGCTCTGCAGGCTCGCTATTTATGATTTAAGGCCACGGCCCCACTGTTTAGTATTTGGTCAGTATTTTTTCTCAGGAGTGGGAGCCAAAAGCTGGTGAGGAACAATCAGAGAAAAGGTATAATAGAAACAAGTCACCAATTCTGTATTTATCACCCACTCCTGGTTTTGGCTCCCACTCCTCAGAAAAAATACTGACTGAATACTGATAGGGGGGCCGTGGCCTTAATCAGTTTACGGGATCGAACAAAAATATCCTGTGAAACATTTAGGAATTGCAACCATATTTCTAGAAAACCTCCTCATTTTAGGGGCTCAAAAATAATTGGGCAAATTATTTTGCCATAAATATAATGTTCACTTTTAATATTTTTGTGGAGAATAACAATGTCATGTGACCACTGGAGACATCACTGGAATAAGGGCAGGTGGAGAAAGTGGGCATGTGATGTTTTAATTTTATTTGGAACACTATAGCTTTTAAGAACAATTGTCCAGCGGCGGACAACCCCTTTTAGTTGATTTTTTTGACTATCTTGTATGACCACTTGCAGCATTACCAAGGCTTTGCTCTTCTTCCAGAACATTTTGTGGTATGGCCATATACAGTAGTCCACATATACACTCTCAGTATTGTGCTCTTGGAAATTATATGTTGGTGGTGCTCCTATTTGGTGTAATGTACACTACCGTTCTAAAGTTTGGGGTCACCGAGACAATTTTGTGTTTTCCATGAAAACTCATACTATTATTTATCAAATGAGTTGCAAAATGATTAGAAAATATAGTCCAGACATTGACAAGGTTAGAAATAATGATTTTTATTTGAAAGAATAATTTTCTCCTTCAAACTTTTGCTTTCGCCACAGAATGCTCCCTTTGCAGCAATTCCAGCATTGCAGACCTTTGGCATTCTAGCTGTTAATTTTCTGAGGTAATCTTGAGAAGTTTCCCCCCATGCTTCCTGAAGCCCCTCCCACAAGTTGGATTGGCTTGATGGGCACTTTTTGCATACCATACGGTCAAGCTGCTCCCACAACAGCTCAATGGGGTTGAGATCTGGTGACAGCGCTGGCCACTCCATTACAGATAGAATACCAGCTGCCTGCTTCTTCCCTAAATAGTTCATGCATAATTTGGGGGTGTGCTTTGGGTCATTGTCCTGTTGTAGGATGAAATTGGCTCCAATCATGCGCTGTCCACAGGGTATGGCATGGCGTTGCAAAATGGAGTGATAGCCTTCCTTATTCAAAATCCCATTTACCTTGTACAAATCTCCTACTTTACCAGCACCAAAGCGGCCCCAGACCATCACATTACCTCCACCATGCTTGACAGATGGCGTCAGGCACTCTTCCAGCATCTTTTCAGTTGTTCTGCATCTCACAAATGTTCTTCTGTGTGATCCAAACACTTCAAACTTTGATTCGTCTGTCCATAAAACTTTTTTGCAATCTTCCTCTGTCCAATGTCTGTGTTCTTTTGCCCATATTAATCTTTTCCTTTTATTAACCAGTCTCAGATATGGCTTTTTCTTTGCCACTTTGCCCTGAAGGCCAGCATCCTGGAGTTGCCTCTTCACTGTAGACGTTGACACTGGTGTTTTGCATGTACTATTTAATGAAGCTGCCAGTTGAGGAGCTGTGAGGCGTCGATTTCACAAACTAGAGACTCTAATGTACTTGTCTTGTTGCTCAGTTGTGCAGCGGGGCCTCCCACTTCTCTTTCTACTCTGGTTAGAGCCTGTTTGTGCTCTCCTCTGAAGGGAGTAGTACACACCGTTGTAGGAAATCTTCAGTTTCTTGGCAATTTCTCGCATGGAATAGCCTTCATTTCTAAGAACAAGAATAGACTGTCGAGTTTCACATGAAAGTTCTCTTTTTCTGGCCATTTTGAGAGTTTCATAGAACAAACAAATGTAATGCTCCAGATTCTCAACTAGCTCAAATGAAGGTAAATTTTATAGCTTCTCAAATCAGCCAAACCGTTTTCAGCTGGGCTAACATACTTGTGCAAGGGTTTTCTAGGGTTTTCTAAACATCAATTAGCCTTCTTACACAGTTAGCAAACACAATGTACCATTAAAACACTGGAGTGGTGGTTGTTGGAAATGGGCCTCTATACACCTATGTAGATATTGCAATAAAAACAAGACGTTTGCAGCTAGAATAGTCATTTACCACATTAACAATGTATAGAGTGCATTTCTGATTCATTTAATGTTAGCTTCATTGAAAAAAAATGTACTTTTCTTTCAAAAATAATGAAATTTCTAAATGACCCCAAACTTTTGAACGGTAGTGTATTTTTTTCTGAGATCTATTCCCTCGTGTGAAGAATTCTATGGATAGTATTTGCAGGAATGCAGATCCATTACCAGACTTTCACTATACCATAAATACTTAGCCCCGATTTAGCAAACAAATTTTGGCAGAGACCTGGCATAAAGTGACTGAAACGTTTCAGAATTTTTAAGCAACTCAAATTTGACAGATTCCTTAGGAGACGCACCCCTGCCTTTTAATGAATTTTGTTCATCTTAGGGCTCATTCCGACATCAGATTCACTTTTTTCCATTTCTCTGTTCTTAAATCGAACATGTGAACAGATCCTTAGGGTATGTACACATTTAAAACTTTCAGCCTCGAGATGTGCAAAGCTGGTAGAGACGTACCCCAGCCGTAATTGCAGCGAAAGGTGGTCCTACAAAGCATTGATACAGGGGGACTGAATATGAATGCACGTCACAATTTTAAGATTTATATTTTTAAAATATTTAGAAAACCATATATCATACCTATACACTTCACAAATACTTGCTACTTTGTGTTGGTATATCACATAAAATTCCAATAAAATACATTTAAGTTTGTGGGTGTAACCTAAAAAAATTTGGAAAAGTTCACAGGGTATGAATACTTTTTCAAGACACTATAGCATCAAATTATTGAAGATTCAAGTCGCCTAAAAGAACTAATCATGAAATAAAAAATACAAAAAGTTTTACAAAAATATATATAAAAAAATATAACTTTTTTTTTTTTTACAAGGTTCTGAGTTTTTTTAACCACTAAAATATAAAGTGAACCAAAAACCTTATAAGTTTGGTATCGCCTCAATCGTACTGATATAGAAAATCATATTACCGGGTAATTTTAAAAGTAAAACCAAAATAATGGCAGAATTGCATTTATTTTTCACTGTTTCACACCCACTTGGGATTTTTTTTTTTTACCATTTCTCATTACACTATTTGGTAAATTGAGTGATGTCATTCAAAACTACAATTAGACTTGCGTATGATTATGTCAAGGCAAAAAAAGAAGAGGTGGGAAAAAAAATGAAATAGCAAAAAAAAAAATCGCCAAGTTTTGAAAGGGTTAGAAAAAATGAAAGCTGAGCTGTGATTGGGTGCCGTGGCCAACAAACAGAGTTTTTGTTTTAGACCATTTTTATAAATTTGCCCCATTTATTTAACTTGATGATGTTTATAGAAAGCACCATTATATCTCTGATAAATTATATCCAGCCTCATGTAATAAAAGGTACAACATTGACCAAGCTTTGCCATAGACCGAAATATAGGTAGTATAATTTATGTTCTAAACTACAGAGGTTTAAAGGACAACTTTGGGCAAAACTGACACATGGAAGTGCTCAAATTATGCAAAAAGAAACTGGAATATATGTGTCACACATATTATGCCGGTTAGACACTTTTTCACGGCTCAGTAGACAGTTTTCAAAAGAATCTAGACAAGAAGTGTTGTAAGGAAGAGAAAAATGTCTAGCCTGGCAAGATAACTGATAGATTTAGTACAGTTTTGCTAGTTTTTTGTTGAATTTAGAACTGTAATAAGTACATTTACCGCACTTTCTTAGGCCTCTTTCACACATCAGTGTCTCTGGTAGGTGTGGTGACAGTTTTCACACGTACTGGAGATACTGACACAGGCAGACCCATTCAAATCTATGGATCTGCACCAGGGCTGTGGAGTCCGAGTCGTGTCCATTTTGGTGGAGTTGGTATAAAATGGACTGACTCCAACTCCTAAAATATATAATAAATTGGATATAGTAGTTCAATGCAGTTTGTGGGGAATATTTTTTTCATAAGAATTTGGGAGAGTTATGAAATGTCCTATAAATGTCTGTCCCATTCCTGATCTAAGGGTCTAGACTTTTAACTGAGATGAATCTGTGCTACAGTAAATTTATCACTTAAACATGAGCCATGTATGAGGGAGTCGGAGTCGTGGAGTCGTAGTTGGAGTCATGGAAATTGAGGAGTCGAAGTAAAAGGTTTTGCTTAGCCAACTCTACAGCCCTGGTCGGCACACATGTCAGTGCATTTCCGCGGGCCCCTGACCTGAGTTCATTGAGTGACAGGACACCGGTCACTGAGCTCAGCGCAGGTCAGGGGCCTGCTCGCTGGAGCGAGTCATTCTCTGCTCCTCATCGTGTGCGGTAAGATGGATTACAGCATGGGACACTTATTTCATCTTCGGACAGGTGAGTACAAGGATTTTTTTTTATTTTATTCTTATTTTTACAGTTGGAGACAGCGAAAGCAGAATACTACTCTCAACATTGTCCCCTGCTGGCGCTCATCACAGCTCAAGCAAGGGACAATGAGGAGGGCAGCGTTGAGCACCCGGTTCTTACTTTGAAAATCCATGTCAGTGTAAAGTCGGTCTGAGACCATCAGTTCAGAAAGGCTACATTAGACAGACATGGCGCTATCCATTTAGTCTAGGAGATTTCAGAGATCTGGACTTACAATGGGGCTCCTGGATTGTGTCCATGGAGTAGCTGCTGGCCAGAGGAGCGAGCCTGGGGTAAGGACAGTAAAACTAGCCAGGTCAGTGAGAGAACCATGAATAGACCAGAAGGCAAAACCACAGTCAAAGTCAGTCGGATACCAGGGGGTCAGTGAAAATCAAAGTCTGACAAGTAAATTTAGATCAGGAGGAATCACTGAAACAAATGTAGCCAAGGTCGCTAGTTGGGTCAAGAACAGGATAAGAACAATAGAAGAATAGCACCAGAGTAAAGGGAATAACCAAGCACAATAACTGGCAACGCCAGGTGACAGAAGCAGATGTCACCAGAACATATCCAGGTAAGAACCCAAGTAACAGACAGGCTATAAAATTCTTTCTTAAAATATAAACTCAATGTCTGTCCACCTACCCTGATAGGCAGCTCCTCAGTGTCCTTCCTTTATGCCGAAGTCCATCACTGCTCAGTACTTGCTGCAGCTATCAGTCACTTCGATTCATAAGCTCTTTCATTCTTTAACTGGATTCATAGCATGATCTTTTAATATCAGGATTATACAGCTATTCTGACATGGATTCTCTAAGAAAGCACACCATCTTTATCATGTCTAAGAAGTCTGTTTACTAATGGATGCAGTTTCCTTTGTGAAACTTGGTGACAGATCTGCTTTAGATGGGTTATCCCAAATCTGACTAATTTTCAAAAAACCTTGTATGTTGTTAGCTATAGAAAACATAGCCAACATCAACTTACAACTTCTTTACCGTTCTTGCATTTCTCCTCTGTTCTCTCTAACAATATTGCGTAAGCATAGTGGGCATCCTCCAGCATTTGCTTCAAACTGAGAAACTACTGCTCAACTGGTGAGGTGGATCCTCTAAGCTTCAGGTTCGGGTGCACACATGGACCCTAGGCGTTAATACAGCAAGAAGGAAGTCACGTGGGAAGCGAGGACTTGGCACACTCCGGGACAGCAGATGAAGTGGAACTCAATAGGGATGGAAACAAGTTGAAGCACAGTATGCACAGAAGGTGGAGAAGACCAAATATAGAGGATTAGACTTAATCCTATCACAAAACTGTGTGTCAATGGTCCTTAAACAAGTCTAGGGAGATGATGTAATATAACCACACTTGGCAACGTGCAAAACTCAACATGGAGCACAACAGAGGGCAGCGGACCCAGGAGAAGAGAGCGGAACCCAGGATACCCGGGACCGGTGTGTAACAACTACATTGTACATTTCTGTGTGACTCCTCCTCCAAACTTCTCCTTCAAACTCTTCCTCCTAAATATATATGGTTTTATTTCTTACTACATTTTATCATTGGTAGTTAGAGTAATCTTCAGTGCCTGTTTGGCTGTAACTGACTCACATGTGAGTGGTTAAATGCTGAATTTGCTGCTTGCACTAGAAACCTGGTGAAAACAAAGACATGGCTTTTTTGTCGGGGTGGGGGGCAGTGGGAGCAGTAATGGCAGTGGGAACAGTGATAGAAGAAGATAAATTTGTTTGAGATACGTGGTTAAATTTGCAATTATAATTTATTTTGCAAAAAGGAGGCAAAATCAAATACTAATGAGCCTACCCTGTAAAAACTGGGATTATGGGCTAAATATCAAGAATTGCTTGCCTTTTTACAGAATAACATTATTTATTGCTATTATTTATTTCTAACACTGCTAATTTATCCTTATGTATCGCACAACTCTTCAATCCAGATTCAGATGATAACTTTCTGTGATTCCTGCCTGCAGATAGTTTCTGAGATCAAGCACATCTCTGCTCGCTCTATAAAGCATCTTCACAAGAGTTACAGCTGCTGTCACTTTATATCCAGCTGTTTCTGGGAAAATAATTGTAACCTTTACAATGAAAACACTTGCATAAGAGCACAATGATTTTTAATCATTCCTAAATTGTCATAGTTGGAGGAGAGATATTATTAGAAGACACACAATATAATCCTTAATTGTAGTGGTAAAGTTTCATCCGTCTTTATAGAGCATTTATGAGAAGGAACCTGACATGGTTAGATGTCTCATCGAAGGGACCTCAAGAGGGAGCTTATGTGAGCCATGAAGAGATGGGAGATGGCATCCAAGTTCAGAATTATCCCATTTAGCTTCTCGATACATTACATAAACCTACACAGGGATCCTAAACAAATAAAGGGGGAAACCAGCTTGCCGAGTTCCTCAACTTCCCCTCCAACAGAGAATGCAAGCCAGGACACATGACCACTTAGAATCATAGAATCATAGAATGTTAGAGTTGGAGGGGACCTCTGGGGTCATCGTGTCCAACCCCCTGCTCAATGCAGGATTCACTAAACCATCTCAGGGCACTTGGTGCTCTTGATCTGATCAAGCTGGGAAAGCACCAATATTTGGGATCCACATTATGATTTCTGCTTAGTCCTCTGTATACTCTTGTATTGGGTGAATACACCGTTACTCGAATATGACAAAAAATCTTCTTGAGCTTATTTAACCATTGAGTCCCTTCCTATCTTGTATGATCAGTGGTCTCCCTACAACAAAGGGAGGGCATACAACTGACATGAGGCCCATGATGGGATGGTGTTCAACACTCAACTGCTTCCCTGGTTGTAGTGCCACCATCATAGCTAGTATCCAAATCCAGCTCTAAGTGAAGCTCACTATACAAATCTGTACAGCTTCTATACAGATCATTATTAGCTCTATATAGTTACCTTAGTTTGCCACCCAGTGAACTTTGTATAGTTGTATGAACCCTGAAATATGGGGTACAATTTTCTAATCGGATCTTGTTAAGGGCGCATTTCTATAGTAGAGGGGTCCTCAACCTGTTTCTCGGGAGCCACATGTGGTTCACGGGCCCACGGTGGGTGGTTTGCAGCTTGGTGCATTAGCACAAAGTCTAGCATAGAGCTATGAAGAGCAGGTCTCCAGATGGTGACTTTTGTGAAAAGTAGATCTGAATGTACATATATAAGTCTTGGTGGATTAGAGATAATTTAAGGATGGTAGATAAATTTAAAAAAAAGCTTGGTAAGCTGGAGACAGGATGATAGTACCTGTCAGAGGAGGTACTTGAAGCTGGATGTGACAGTGTGGTGGGAGTGATTAATTCGAGAATACTGAATGGGGGTATTTATGGGAATCCCAGGATTTTTGTATACTGCCTCAGTGTGATTTCTGTGAAAAAGCTTTGGTTGTAATTATTCTGGTAATGGGGGCTTTGGTTGTCACTACTGTAAGGGGTGTAAGAAGGGAAAATTGGTGGAGTTTTCCGTTCTGCTGAAGGAATGAAGAAAGTTCAGTGCTAAAAGATATATTAATGCGTTTTTTATTCAATGCTTTTTGAAGTATAACACACTTCTTCAGGAAACAACCACATGAGGACACATTGACAAACATATATTAATGCGGTTTTTATTTGATGTGTTTCGAAGTATTACACACTTCTTCAGGAGACAACCACATGAGGACAAAGAAAACAAAAAACTGTCTTCTTTGTTAACGTGTCCTCATGTGGTTGTTTCTTGAAAAAGAAATGTGTGATACTTCTAAACGCGTCAAATAAAACCGCATTAATATATCTTTTAGCACTTCTTTGTCAGTTTCCTCATGTGGTTGTTTCCTGAAGAAGAAGTGTGTTATACTTCAAAATGCAGTGAATAAAATCTGCGTTAATATTTCTTTTGGCACCGGACTTCTTTATTCCTTCAGCAGTGCGTAAAACTCCACCAATGTTTCCTTCTTCTTCTGCAATTGGTCTCGTGACTCGTGGATCTGCAGCAGCTGACTACTCATCAGATGCATGTTTTCAACTACATCAGGTTAGCGTATCCTGTTTTTAAATAAATTAAGAGTTGTTGGATAAGACCCTATTTGCTCTTGTTTGCTCTCCAGCTCTCCTACTACTGTCAGGAGGCAGGAGCCAAATGTGGTTCTCAAGTTCAGAAAGGTTGGGCGCCACTGCTACAGTATTTTGTCCCATCGTATAGAAATCATCCGAGTCCTACTTCCCTGCCCAGATGCAAAGTGATTGACACCTTTTCAAGCATACAAGCTACTGTAATACAGTAGAAGCTGTCAATCACTATGTAGGTGGGAAAAGCTGGACTCACAAGCTTTCTCTATGACTCCTGGCAGCTTTTCTACAGCATTTATATAGAAATATTAGTTCAGATTGTAGATAAGTATAACCCCGAGCTTGGCATTTCTGAATATTCCACACTGTCCGGTGAGACCTGACAAAACTACTGTATTAATTCTTTGCCCCCTTCCGGTGAGGTCACCGTAGTTGATGTAACTTAGTAGAACAATCTTCTCGTGCAGCCACCCACTCCTGCCTCGTTTACCAGCTGGTAATGGATTCTAGATCAGCAAGGGAACTGTGATTTCCATCAGTGCTTCTAAAAACATCTTTACATTTAAGTAACTGTCAGTAAAGTGTGAGCGTTTTCTGAGAAGCTTATAATAATTGTTGTACTTTATCACTTATATTCAGAGATCCTTAAAGAAATATGTTCTCCATCGGTGGAGGACACACCATTGGTGCAGCCTGTGTAGCCGCACAGGGGCCAAGAGGTAAGGGGGCCAATTTCTACCTCCAAAGCAAGTGCAATTTTGCATTTTTAGGAGCTATTGGGCTACGAAGGGCGCATATAATGTTCTTGCACATGGGCCCTTTTCTGTCTGTGTCCACCAGTGTTCTCCATATCGGGTTTCCCTACCAACTGTTAATTTTAATGGAGAGTGATTGTGCATGCCTTGTCCACCTATCACAAGAATGGAGACTGGGCATCCCATCACGTTAGGTCAGGTTCAGATGAATATTGAAATTATTGGGTAAGTCGTCTGAGTCCTTGTGCAGCTGCTTTTGCTCATCCCCATTTTGGACGGGTGCAGATGCTGCCTGTCATTAAATGAACTGTTCTTGTCTGTAAAACAGATGACACTAGTGTTGGCAGCCATCTTTTCCACATGGGTCTAAAAAACACTCCTCCAAACTTGGCCTTGTAGAGTCTTCAAGAGCGTCTTGGCGTCTTTTGAGACTTCTTATTGACTTGTAAAGTACAGAGCTTCTTCGGATGGTCAGGTCACTTCTTTTAGCCACTTGGCATCTTATGAAACCTGAAGCAATTACAAGATGCTCAACAGCCTGAACATATGAACAGAAAGTTGTTTTTATATAGAAATGTTTAGGTTCAGGTGGATTTCAGGCGGAATCTGGCTGCTAAAGTCGTTGTGTGCACGCGGTTTCAAAGATACAGGCCTTTTTATTTAGGGCTAGTTTTGATGGTCTTTAACAAAGGGGTGTGGCTCACTTGATTCTGCGGGGGCGTGTATGTAGGCGGCTCTGTAGTAATACCCTGTGATAAGTATCACTTATTGAAAAAAAAACAAAAAAAAAAACCCCAGAATTCTCAGAAGCAGCGAAAATAAAATGAGAGTAAACAGGTACGCTTTAAAAAAATGTTGGTTGACTGTTTGTGATTTTTGGTCAAGTTGTCACCAAAAAAAGAAAAAATCCTAGTGGACAAGTCTGTAAAAAATAAAAAAAATGTGTTTTGCATTAATGTGTGTGTATATGGATGCATGGTTGCCGGGGGATGTCACCTTAGGGCGCGTTTCTTACTATTCTTGGAAACATACTATGTAGTGGGCTCCTTCTGTGGGCAGTGAACGTATGATGTGTTGTGTGCATTAGTAATCACATCAGGTCCGTAGCAGATTCCACCGGGCTCACCAGCAGAAAACCAATTACTTCCATCTTCGCTGATTCAGTGGTTCACACACTCGCTGCAGCTCCAGGATTCCTGACGGATAATTTTCTCACTCTCCTTTACTAATGTTCTCTTTGGCAGCTGATTAATATATTGCATTTCATATGAATATTTTCTAGTCTAAACCATAGCAAAATCTGTAATTGTATAAAAGCCTTTATTTCTGGCACATATGGCTGCAGAATGATGGCTTCCAGCATCCTGTAACGTTTCCTGGGAATTATCAGCAGAGATAAGAAACTATAAATGAAATCACATATTTTTCATAAATAGGATACTTGAATATCTTATATATATATTTTTTTTTGCGCTAAGGTTGTCAGGGGACACTCGGCGGCTTCTTTTTTCATATTTTTCTGAATCAGTCAGTTTTATCACGTCTCCCTGGTAACCGATTGTCTGCTAGTTGCCAAGAAACAGCTCCTTGAGCAAGAAACACAAGAACGGTACAAAGTGATTTCATTCTTGGCAGACATATGCTGACGGCAAATGGATATTTTAATGGATAATTGCAGCTTTCACCAGAATGTACTGTATTTCCTGACTACACAGATCTACTTGCTAGTTATATCCATTATGTATGTTCTTTACGGCGCATATTAAAGGGGGTCCGTCACCAT
Organism: Phyllobates terribilis; assembly: GCF_046119375.1. Lineage (NCBI taxonomy): Eukaryota > Metazoa > Chordata > Amphibia > Anura > Dendrobatidae > Phyllobates > Phyllobates terribilis. Next base: position 117,602,096 of record NW_027362762.1, on the reverse strand, counting down.
CAAGACATGATTGTATGTGATGGTTATAACTTCTGGCCCTTGTAATATTACTGTCCGTTTCGGCATCATTATTACGGTGAAGAGATTACTGAGATATACTGGAGTTCTATTCTGCAGAAGGCTGGGGCCATTATGGTTGACCTCTGCACATGCTCAGTTGTAATATTGAGCCTTCAGGGTGTACTGGCTGCCAATAGTGTTGTGTCTGTATTTTTTTGTACATACATTGTTATCTGTGGGCATGGTGTGAATTGTCAAGACAAGTATTTTGCGCCCCTTAACCTGTGGACCGTTAGGCATAAGATTTTAAGGAAATAAAGTTATACACTGTTATATATTTTCTACTTTTCTTTTTTTCATTACATTTTTTGTGTAACTTTTTAATTCTCCTAGCCCTAAACCTAACCCTAGCTCTAATGCTAGCACTATCCTTACCTCCAGTCCTAATATCAACCCTCTTTCTAACCTTATCCTTCGTCCAAAGCTTTGTTAGTTGTACAAAAAGTACGGTATGTGAAATCTTAGTTTATTATAACGTTAGTATTTTTTTTTTACAGTGGACACTTTTTTAAATCTGGGACAGCTCCCACAGCATGTCTCCCCTCTCACAAACTTACAAGTAAGGGGAGAGGCACTGCAGCTTTTTTCCATTTCAGTTTTTACCTATGCGGAGTGCAGCAGTTGAGAGGAATTTGTCATCGGCTGTTGTGCTCTGCATATGCCGCGACGGTAGCCTCTAGCTGCTTTAATCATCTGGGTTCGCTGGGCAAGTACTCACACAAGCACCAGTGGGTGGAGGACAAAATTTTGTGCCTCTATAGAATTTGGACCTCAGAGAAACCCCCTCTTGGCTACCCCATGTTATGCCACTGGTGGTTATATAATACACTGCAGGCACAAATATATAGATTCATCAAGTCCACTTGGAAAGTGCTATTCTTTAAAGGGAATCTGTCAGTGGGATCAACCCTTTTAAGACATTGATATGGGTACCTAGGTCATAGAAAGTTGAATAAAATGACACCTTGATATCTTGGATCAAGAGAAATCCACATTTTTTTTAATATGAAAATGATCTGTTAGATCTGTGGGCCAGACATAGATCTCCCTGATAATCTGCCTCCAGAGATTATTTTAAATGAAAGGGTCATGTTACCAGTGTGATGTTATCAAACTTGGAAAACACTTAAGAGAAATGTGGAAGAGGAAAAATGTGTTCCCAAATGGATGGAGTAGCCGCTGTCTACTCTGATGCTTTGGCTTGGTCACATTTTTTACATCTCTCAAGGCACTGATTTTATGTAATTTGTGACTGTTCATTCTTGTCTTATGTTCTAGGGGATTCAGTTAATATTATGCCCTATCATTTCTAAATCTCCAGCTAGTCTTCTTAGAAGGACAAGCTAAAGAGAAACATCAATATCGTCCTCTAAAGCAATCAACATTTCCGACAATGATACAACTTGATGGAATTGTCTCATTTCTAAGCCTGCCTGGAAGATCACTTGGCAGGGTGACAGCTGTCAGTTTGTGCATGTGCTCATGTGCTGTGTATGTGACTATTGCATAAATACCTTATGTCTGCACATTTAAAAGCAAATTTCCCACACTCAGGACTAGATTACAGCTACGTATTTGACTTGTATGTATTTAATTATCAAAAAAAAAGAAAAACAGGTTAGGACAGCATCAACCAAAAAAATGTTGTTTATGGGGTATAGAAGAATGCAGGTATTCCTCATGGGGAACGATCCCCAGTCCTCTACTTTATCCAAAATGTAAGTAGAGATGGGAACAGCAAAGTATAAAAAGATTCCTTTATGGCTTCATCACAAATACAGGAAGACAGCAAAATGTCAAGGCGGCAAGTAGATGTGTCTTTGTCAAGCCATGACTATTTACTTTTTGTATCTGATAATGTGTAAAAAGTTCTATAAACTGAGATAGCTCCAGGATCAATCATGCTTTGTTTTAATATTTTTTCTCTATTCGTTCCAAAGTAATATCATTTATTGCTCCCTCAGGCCCTGAACTAATCATAACATACTGTAGGAATTTCATTGTTACATGGCAGGTTCATCCTCAATTACAGTGCAAAATGACATATATGTGAAGACAAAATTACAAAATTCAGTATATTTTTTGTGAAAATATCCTACCAATCCGCTACTGTCAGGTCTGTGTAACTCCTGTACATAGCTGGTTGTGCTGCTGCTACTGACATACAGTACAGACCAAAAGTTTGGACACACCTTCTCATTTAAAGATTTTTCTGTATTTTCATAACTTTGAAAATAGTACATCAAAGGCACATTGAAGGCATCAAAACTATGAATTAACACATGTGGAATTATATACTTAACAAAAAAGTGTGAAACAACTGAAAATATGTCTTTTATTCTAGGTTCTTCAACGTAGCCACCTTTTGCTTTGATGACTGCTTTGCACACTCTTGGCAATCTCTTGATGAGCTTCAAGAGGTAGTCACCGGAAATGGTTTTCACTTCACAGATGTGCCCTGTCAGGTTTAATAAGTGGGATTTCTTGCCTTATAAATGGGGTTGGGACCATCAGTTGTGTTGTGCACTGTTGGGGATTTATTCAAAATTGAAGGCATACTGAACCAGCATGGCTACCACAGCATCTTGCAGCGGCATGCTATTCCATCCGGTTTGCATTTAGTTGGACCATCATTTATTTTTCAACAGGACAATGACCCCAAACACACCTCCAGGCTGTGTAAGGGCTATTTGACCAAGAAGGAGAGTGATGGGGTGCTACGCCAGATGACCTGGAATCCACAGTCACCAGACCTGAACCCAATCGAGATGGTTTGGGGTGAGCTAGACCGCAGAGTGAAAGCAAAAGGGCCAACAAGTGCTAAGCATCTCTGGGAACTCCTTCAAGATTGTTGGAAGACCATTTCCGGTGACTACCTCTTGAAGTTCATCAAGAGAATGCCAAGAGTGTGCAAAGCAGTCATCAAAGCAAAAGGTGGCAAACATCCAATGCCGACTCCTCAATTTCCCTGACTCCGACTCCATAGCCCGGCCTCACTACTGAGCGTGTACATAAAGTACAGCACAGATTCATCTCAACTAAAAGCCGAGATCCTTAGATCAGGAACAGAACAGACACTTATAGGACATTTCATAACTTTCCCAAATTCTTATGAAAGTCGGAGTTGGTCCATTTCATACTGACTCAGATTCCACCAAAATGGACACTGACTCTGACTCCACAGCCCTGATGTCAGCTTACACCTCCTAGTAAAGTCTTTGGAGTAGGTAGGGTTTGGGAGCACAGTGGGAGACCACATGCACGCAGATTGTGCTGCAGTTTTCAGAAAATATATTTTACTTCAGTGCTGGATTCACAGCCACACAGGTCAGTAATGCTGTATAATGTCTTCCATGCAATTTATGTCTGTGCTGCAAAGAAAGAAGAGCAGTATTGTCTTTGTAGGTGCTATGTGTAGGATACATCATAGCAGATAGTGTCCTCCTACCAGCTCAAAGATAATTAAAATTATAGATGCAGCCTTCAGAGGCAAAAATGGTGAACAATGCAGAATACATGTTATGTAATCACTAGAAAAAATGTTATTCCTCATACACACAAATGACAGAATTTTTTTTTTATGAAAAGTCACCTAAAAGGACAGATATACTTTAAGACCTACAGTACATACCAAAAGTTTGAACACACCTTCTCATTTAAAGATTTTTCTGTATCTTCATGAATACCAAGTTTAAGAGCGGTCTTCGCTCGAAACACCTCTGGTAGCGCACCCCTCCTTGGTGCCCCTGTGTTTTCCCTTCTATTATTGTTCTTCCACCAGCTGGAGTTACATTATCGCTATCTGGATATTTTTAAAAAATTGTAAATAAAAGTCATTTGTTTCTATTATTGGAGTCTGTGGAGCTGGATCATCGTCTTTCCTATTACGTCTTCAAAGTAGCCACCTTTTGCTTTGATGACTGCTTTGCACACTCTTGGCATTCTCTTGATGAGCTTCAAGAGGTAGTCACCGGAAATGGTTTTCACTTCACAGGTGTGCCCTGTCAGGTTTAATAAGTGGGATTTCTTGCCTTATAAATTGGGTTGGGACAGTCAGGTGGATGCACAGCTGATAGTCCTACTGACTAAACTGTTAGAATTTGTATTATGGCAAGAAAAAGCAGCTAAGTAAAGAAAAACAAGTGGCCATCATTACTTTAAGAAATGAAGGTCAGTCAGTCTGAAAAATTGGGCAAACTTTTGAAAGTGTCCCCAAGTGCAGTTGCAAAAAACATAAAGCACTACAAAGAAACTGGCTCACATGAGGACCGCCCCAGGAAAGGAAGACCAAGAGTCACCTCTGCTTCTGAGGATAAGTTTATATGAATCACCAGCCTCAGAAATCGCAGATTAACAGCAGCTCAGATTAGAGACCAGGTCAATGACACACAGAGTTCTAGCAGCAGAAACATCTCTACAACAACTGTTAAGAGGAGACTTTGTGCAGCAGGCCTTCATGGTAAAATAGCTGCTAGGAAACCACTGCTAAGGACAGGCAACAAGCAGAAGAGACTTGTTTGGGCTAAAGAACACAAGGAATGGACATTAGACCAGTGGAAATCTGTGCTTTGGTCTGATGAGTCCAAATTTGAGATCTTTGGTTCCAACCACCGTGTCTTGTGCGACGCAGAAAAGGTGAACGGATGGACTCTACATGCCTGGTTCCCACCGTGAAGCATGGAGGAGGAGGTGTGATGGTGTGGGGGTGCTTTGCTGGTGACACTATTGGGGATTTATTCAAAATTGAAGGCATACTGAACCAGCATGGCTACCACAGCATCTTGCAGCGGCATGCTATTCCATCCGATTTGCGTTTAGTTGGACCATCATTTATTTTTCAACAGGACAATGACCCCAAACACACCTCCAGGCTGTGCAAGGGCTATTTTACCAAGAAGGAGAGTGACCTGGCCTCCACAGTTACCAGACCTGAACCCAATCGAGATAGTTTGGGGTGAGCTGGACCGCAGAGTTAAGACAAAAGGGCCAACAAGTGCTAAGCATCTCTGGGAACTCCTTCAAGATTGTTGGAAGACCATTTCTGGTGACTACCTCTTGAAGCTCATCAAGAGAATGCCAAGAGTGTGCAAAGCAGTCATCAGAGCAAAAGGTGGCTACTTTGAAGAGCCTAGAATATAAGACATATTTTCAGTTGTTTCACACTTTTCTGTTAAGTATATAATTCCACATGTGTTAATTCATAGTTTTGATGCCTTCAGAGTGAATGTACAATTTTCATAGTCATGAAAATACAGAAAAATCTTTAAATGAGAAGGTGTGTCCAAACTTTTGGTCTGTGCCGTATGTCTGTTTCATACTTATGGGAGATGTATCAATGCAGTACTGCCAGATTTCTTGCATAATTGCACTTAAAATATCAGATTTTGACAAGAAAATTATTATATTATATATGATGCCCCTTTGTGAGTTGTGGCATGAAGGATAGTTTGGAAGGATTAGAGATGAGTCAAATTTATTGAAATTTTCAAGTCCTGAAAAATTCAAACAGTTTGCGATTCGATTCACGAAGATTGCAAAAAAAAAGAAAAATGCCTGCTGCCATTTCACACAACTGCTGAAGATTGCATCAGCCACAAAGCTGGCTCAGGCGCGGCCATGCGAGCTTCCCTATAATGCCCTTCAGCTATTACATCACATTGTGTAGCGCTGCCAATTAGGGAGGGGTTACCACAGTCACTATAAAAGTTAGAGCTAAGTAGCACCATTTTAGGATTTTAAAGCCTAGGGACAGGAGGTCAGAGCGCCCTGCTTATAACTCAGGGTCAGGAAAAAGGCCTAAATCTGATTGTGATGTACGACGACATCACTTAGGCGGATTGAAAATGGGAGTGGTAGTCTCATTCTGTGATAATCCTAATAATAAAGTGATAGGGAGGTGCAGGACCTGCAGAGTCAGTGTGACTGTAAATTGATTGATCTGTGATATACCGATATGCAGTACAGCATCTCAGAGGGAATCTGTCAACCCTCCTAAGATGTCTATATGGGCATGTAGGTCATAGGAAGCTGAATAAAATTATATCTTGATTTTTGTGATCCAATGTCTTATTCCGGAGAAATCAGCATATTTCTCAATATTTAAATGAGCTGTTAAATCTTTGGCCGGCCATAGATCTGCATGTGAATCTGTCTCTAGAGCTTAATATAAATTAAAGGGGGCGTTACCAGTATGAGACTTGTAATGACTGACAGCCTGCTCTCTTGATCTACATGTGACTGGGATTTTACATTATGGAGTTGATAGCAGACACTGACCAATCTACCAGTTTTCACTTATCCCCTGGATAGGTGGAATAGTCCTTTAAGAAGTTGTAGCTTCATGTCATTAAATAGTGGTAATCCAGGCAGTAAGTTAGATGATTGCTCTGAACCTGAAGAACCACAAGCCGACAGAATATAGTAAAAATTGGCTGCAAACAGCAAGAAAGATAACCTGTATCTGACCCCTAGAAACAGCGGAAATCTAACAATACGCCATGGAAAAGCTGCATTTACAGCCTCCTGCATGGTGGATATTTGGGATTTCATTGTGATATAGAATAACATTTACTAAGAGCTCCGTCTACACAAAAAGATCCATGCAGAGTTCTCTTGTGCCAGATTTGTGGTATCCCCTCAGGGGTGGGATTGTTACAAAGCCCAGATTATTTTGCAGCTGAAATTGTAGAGGAGATGATTATATATTGGTATTACATTGTAAATATTCTCAGCTTCTTAAGACACTGAACTATATTTGGTGCCTAAAAAGTAGCAGAATCTACTAATTTCCCACCAAACAAATTCAATACAATCTTAACATGCTCACAAAACACTTATTAGCCTGCAATTCACATCACAACCACTGGTGGCACATATAGTATAGACATCTTGTGACACCGTATCACAAAAGCGTCTTCATTTAATGTAGAAAGGTACATAAAGGATACACAGCTCTGACATGAAATCAGAATAAACCTTTCCCTTTTTAGGTCAATTAGGATTACCATAATGTTTAATATTTGCCAAATGCCAGAATAATGAGAGAGAGAAAATGTTTTAAGGCATTTTTATTACTTACTGCAAAGTCAAAAGTTTATATACAGTGTTTTGGATTTATTTTTCCCTTAATAATAAAGACCTTCTTTTAAAAACTGCATTTTGTATTTGCTTATGTTATTTTTGTCTAATATTTAAATTAGTTTTGTGATCTGAAACATTTAAGTGTGACCAACATGCAAAAGAATAAGAAATCAGGAAGGGGCAAACACTTTTTCACACCACTGTACATTTCATTAGTATTTGGTACCATTGCCCTTAAACTGAATGACTTAGGTCAAACGTTTGGGATATCCTTCCACAAGCTTCTCACAATAGTTGGTTGGAATTTGGACCCATTCCTCCTGACAAAACTGGTGTAACTGATCCAGGTGTGTAGGTTCCCTTGCTCGCACCTGCCTTTTCAGCTTTGCCCATAAATTTTCAATAGGATTGAGATCAGGGGTTTGTGATGGCCACTCCAAAACGTGGACTTTGTTATCCTTAAGCCACTTTGTTACCATTTTGGCAGTATGCTTCGGGTCATTGTCCATATGGAAGACCCATTTCCACCCAAGCTTCAACTTCCTGGCTGATGTCTTGAGATGTTGCTTCAGTATTGCCACATAATCTTCTTTTCTCATGATGCCATCTATTTTGTGAAGTGCACCAGTCCATCCTGCAGCAAAACAACCCCACAACATGATGCTGCCGCCCCCGTGTTTCACAGTTGGGGTGGTGTTTTTAGACTTCCAAGCTTCTCCCTTTTTCCTCCAAGCGTAATGATGGTCATTATGCCCAAAAAGTTCAATTTTAGTTTCATCAGACCACAGGACATGTCTCCAAAAATGAAGGTCTTTGTTCCTGTGTGCTTTTGCAAACACTAATCTAGCTTTTTTATGTTTCATTTGGAGTAATGGAGTGGCCTTTCAGCTCATGTTGATACAGTACTCGTTTCACTGTGGTTATTGACACAATCTTACCAGCTTCCGCCATCATCTTTACAATGTCTTTTTTTTTTGTCCTTGTGTTGATATGCAAATGTCAGACCAAAGCAAGTTCATCTCTGGGACACAGAACCCGTCCTTCCTGAGCGGTATGATGGCTGGACATTCCCATATTGTTTGTACTTGCGTATAATTGTTTGTACAGATGAACGAGGCACCTTCAGGTATCTTGAAATTGTACCCAAGGATAAGCCAGACTTGTGCAGGTCCACAATTCTCTTCCTGATATCTTGGCTGATTTCTTTAGACTGTCCCATGATGCTACACAAAGAAGCAGTGTGTTTCAGGTTTGCATTAAAATACATCCACAGGTGTGTCTCTAGTTAACTCAGATCTTGCCAAAAAAAAATATCAGAAGCGTCTAAACACATGAGATCATCATATGGGCAGTCCAGAATTGTTTAAAGGCATAGTAATCTTAGTGTATGCAAACTTTTGACTTTGCAGTAAGTAATAAAAATGCCTTAAAACATTCTCTCTCTCTCTCATTATTCTGGCATTTGGCAAACATTAAACATTATGATAATCCTAATTGACCTATAACGGGAGAGGTACCGTATATTCTGATTTCATGTCAGATATTGAGAAAAACATGCAGGTGTGTCTTTTTATATAGTGTATGTAAACTTCTGGTTCCAGCTGTATATATATATATATATATATATATATATATATATATATATATATATATATATACAGTACAGACCAAAAGTTTGGACACACTTTCTCATTTAAAGATTTTTCTGTATTTTCATGACTTTGAAAATTGTACATTCACACTGAAGGCATCAAAACTATGAATTAACACATGTGGAATTATATACTTAACAAAAAGTGTGAAACAACTGAAAATATGTCTTATATTCTAGGTTCTTCAAAGTAGCCACCTTTTGCTTTGATGACTGCTTTGCACACTCTTGGCATTCTCTTGATGAGCTTCAAGAGGTAGTCACCAGAAATGGTCTTCCAACAATCTTGAAGGAGTTCCCAGAGATGCTTAGCACTTGTTGGCCATTTTGCCTTCACTCTGCGGTCCAACTCACCCCAAACCATCTCGATTGGGTTCAGGTCTGGTGACTGTGGATTCCAGGTCATCTGGCGTAGCACCCCATCACTCTCCTTCTTGGTCAAACAGTCCTTACACAGCCTGGAGGTGTGTTTAGGGTCATTGTCCTGTTGAAATATAAATGATGGTCCAACTAAACACAAACCGCATGGAATAGCATGCCGCTGCAAGATGCTGTGGTAGCCATGCTGGTTCAGTATGCCTTCAATTTTGAATAAATCCCCAACAGTGTCACCAGCAAAGCACCCCCACACCATCACACCTCCTCCTCCATGCTTCACGGTGGGAACCAGGCATGTAGAGTCCATCCGTTCACCTTTTCTGCGTCGCACAAAGACACGGTGGTTGGAACCAAAGATCTCAAATTTGGACTCATCAGACCAAAGCACAGATTTCCACTGGTCTAATGTCCATTCCTTGTGTTCTTTAGCCCAAACAAGTCTCTTCTGCTTGTTGCCTGTCCTTAGCAGTGGTTTTCTAGCAGCTATTTTACCATGAAGGCCTGCTGCACAAAGTCTCCTATTAACAGTTGTTGAAGAGCTGTGTCTACTGCTAGAACTCTGTGTGGCATTGACCTGGTCTCTAATCTGAGCTGCTGTTAACCTGCGATTTCTGAGGCTGGTGACTCGGATAAACTTATCCTCAGAAGCAGAGGTGACTCTTGGTCTTCCTTTCCTGGGGCGGTCATCATGCGAGCCAGTTTCTTTGTAGCGCTTGATGTTTTTTGCAGCTGCACTTGGGGACACTTTCAAAGTTTTCCCAATTTTTTGCACTGACTGACCTTTATTTCTTAAAGTAATGATGGCCACTCGTTTTTCTTTACTTAGCTGCTTTTTTCTTGCCATAATACAAATTCTAACAGTCTATTCAGTAGGACTATCAGCTGTGTATCCAGCAGACTTCTGCACAACACAACTGATGGTCCCAACCCCATTTATAAGGCAAGAAATCCCACTTATTAAACCTGACAGGGCACACCTGTGAAGTGAAAACCATTTCCGGTGACTACCTCTTGAAGCTCATCAAGAGAATGCCAAGAGTGTGCAAAGCAGTCATCAAAGCAAAAGGTGGCTACTTTGAAGAACCTAGAATATAAGACATATTTTCAGTTGTTTCACACTTTTTTTGTTAAGTTTATAATTCCACATGTGTTAATTCATAGTTTTGATGCCTTCAGTGTGAATGTACAATTTTCATAGTCATGAAAATAAAGAAAAATCTTTAAATGAGAAGGTGTGTCCAAACTTTTGGTCTGTACTGTATATATATATATATATATATATATATATATACATATATATATGTATATATATAAATATATATATATAATGTCCTCAAATCTGATAGGAATATAATGCACGGGCAGAGAGCCATATTCCAGCAATGTATCACTTACTGGTCTGCCCTATGTAGTTTTAATACAATCACTGTTTTCTCTGCTGCAGATCTAGCAGTTCTCTGAATGCTGAACCCTGTATAACTCCGCCCACACCACTGATTGGCAGCTTCCTGTGTACACTGTACATTGACAGCTAATAAGTGGTGTGTGTGGGGTTACACAGAGCAGTTGACTAGGAGGCGTGAATGACCTCAGGGGCAGACATATCGTTGGTGCAGTCACGTAGCTGCACTGGGGTCCACAGGTGGATGTGGGCCCGCCAGTACCAGCAACTATTTCAGCTAGATGTGCATCCAAGGACACACATTCAGCTGAAATATATTGCGGAAACCCGCTGGCTCCCTGCGCTGCAATACACGCTGCCGGCCAATCAGAGGCCTTCAGCTGATATCGGCTTGCCCACGACTGGGAGCGCATCACAGTGACGTCATACGCCATGGCTGGGACGCTGAAGTCAGTTGTTGGCTCCTGCACTGGCTGTAGAAGGAGACACCATGCGGAGTGGGAGCGTGGAGGAAGGTGACTAGTGTCGTTTGTTTTTAATGTATTAGAAAACATAGCACATTAAAGTAGGATGGGGCACATATATACTTGTACGGGGCACATACAGTATATATATGAGGACGGGGCACATATATACCTGGATGGGGCCCATTATACTAGCATGGGGGACATGTATGCCTGGATGGGGCCCATTATACCAGGATGGGGGACATACAGTAGCATGTAAAAGTTTGGGCTCCCCTGGTCAAAATTACTGTTATTGTGAACAGTTAAGCAAGTTGAAGATTAAATGATATCTAAAAGGGCTAAAGTTAAAGATGACACATTTCCTTTGTATTTTAGACAAATATATATACAGTGCCTACAAGTAGTATTCAACCCCCTGCAGATTTAGCTGGTTTGATAAGATGCAAATAAGTTAGAGCCTTCAAACTGCAAACGAGAGTAGGTTTTATGAACAGAAGCATAAATCTTACAAACCAAAAAGTTATGTTGCTCAGTTGAATTTTATTGAATTTTAAACATAAAAGTGTGGGTCAATTATTATTCAACCCCTATGTTTAATATTTTGTGGAATAACCCTTGTTTGCAATTACAGCTAATAATCGTCTTTTATAAGACCTGATCAGGCCGGCACAGGTCTGTGGAGTTATCTTGGCCCACTCCTCCATGCAGATCTTCTCCAAGTTATCTAGGTTCTTTGGGTGTCTCATGTGGACTTTATTCTTGAGCTCCTTCCACAAGTTTTCAATTGGGTTAAGGTCAGGAGACTGACTAGGCCACTCCAACACCTTGACTTTTTCCCTCTTGAACTAGGCCTTGGTTTTCTTGGCTGTGTGCTTTGGGTCGTTGTCTTGTTGGAAGATGAAATTACGACCCATCTTAAGATCCTTGATGGAGGAGCGGAGGTTCTTGGCCAAAATCTCCAGATAGGCCATGCTATCCATCTTCCCATGGATACGGACCAGATGGCCAGGCCCCTTGGCAGAGAAACAGCCCCACAGCATGATGCTGCCACCACCATGCTTGACTGTAGGGATGGTATTCTTGGGGTCGTATGCAGTGCCATCCAGTCTCCAAACGTCACGTGTGTGGTTGGCACCAAAGATCTCGATCTTGGTCTCATCAGACCATAGAACCTTGAACCAGTCTGTCTCAGAGTCCTCCAAGTGATCATGAGCAAACTGTAGACGAGCCTTGACATGACACTTTGAAAGTAAAGGTACCTTACGGGCTCGTCTGGAACGGAGACCATTGCGGTGGAGTACGTTACTTATGGTATTGACTGAAACCAATGTCCCCACTGCCATGAGATCTTCCCGGAGCTCCTTCCTTGTTGTCCTTGGGTTAGCCTTGACTCTTCGGACAAGCCTGGCCTCGGCACGGGAGGACACTTTCAAAGGCTGTCCTGGCCGTGGAAGGCTAACAGTAGTTCCATAAGCCTTCCACTTACGGATGATGCTCCCAACAGTGGAGACAGGTAGGCCCAACTCCTTGGAAAGGGTTTTGTACCCCTTGCCAGCCTTGTGACCCTCCACGATCTTGTCTCTGATGGCCTTGGAATGCTCCTTTGTCTTTAGCATGTTGACCATGTCTGAGTGCTGTTCACAAGTTTGGGGAGGGTCTTAAACAGTCAGAAAAGGCTGGCAAAAGAGATCTTTAATCCACACATGTGAAGCTCATTATTCTTGGTGCCTGAACTACTTCTTAATACTTTAGGGGGACCAAACAGAATTCTTGTGGTTTGAGGGGTTGAATAATAAATGTCACTCTGAATTAACTTTTAACGTTTTAAAAAAATAAATAAATAAAAAAATAAAAAAAAAGTTGCTGCAGTGCATTTCCCACTTCCAGGCTGATCTACAGTACAAATGTCACAATGCCAAGTAAATTCCGCATGTGTCAACCAGCTAAATCTGCAGGGGGTTGAATACTACTTGTAGGCACTGTATATATATATATATATATATTTATTTATATATATTGTCATTTTTTACATTTTTAAAAATTACAAAAAGGAAAATGGGCCGGTGCAATAGTTTGGGTACCCTTGAAGATTTGTGTGCTCAGATAACTGACCAAGGTTTCAGACCTTAATTAGCCTGTTAGGGTTATGGCTTGTTCACTATTTTTGCCTAATATTGGAACTGCAGTTCGGACCTCACTGCTGGATCTTCGACATGCCCACACACCAGAAAAAAACAGAGAAAAACTATTGAATTTTTTATTCCATCAGTACATTGTATGTACAAGCTTCATGTTTTGCAATCCTGGATAACCCCTTCAGATGTCTAATTGTCTACCTAGTACCCCAGGGTTATATTCTAGACTTGTAAAAAAAAATCATTTTATGAAAGCGCTTACCATAATGCTTTCTGAAACTGTAACGCCCTCCCACAATACACCTGTAAAATGTAATAAGAGATATATATCTAGATTATTATAGATGTATAGAGATTAAATATCTGGAGATTAAGTTTATGAACAGCAAATATATTTTCTTTCTGAATATTTTATTTTAGACTAATATCTTTGGATTTGGAATTATCATAGATATGTAAAGAAGACCCTAATCAATCCCCACTTAAGTTTACTTTCAGTGTTTCACAGAAAATCTGTTTAGAATTTTCCCCCCAATGTGTAAATTCTATAATTAATTAGCATCACTCGCTTACAGGATGCACACTGTATTCATTTCAGTATGGAGCACAGGAAAGCTTGGAATTATTATTTATTATTATTTATTATTTTAGTGCCATTTATTCCATGGCGCTTTACATGTGAAAAAGGGTATACATAATAAAAAACAAGTACAATAATATTGACCAATACAAGTCGCCGACTGGTCCAGGAGAAGCGAGGACCCTGCTCGCGAGGGCTCACAGTCTACAAGGGATGGGTGAGGATACAGTAGGTGGGGGTAGAGCTAGTCATGCAGTGGTATGGTGGAGGGGTGGTTACTGCAGGTTTTACGCTTGTCAGAAGAGGTAGGTCTTCAGATTTCTTTTGAAGGTTTCCACAGTAGGTGAGAGTCTGATATGTTGGGGTAGAGAGTTCCAGAGTAGGGGGGATGCACGGGAGAAATCTTGTATGCGTTTGTGGGAAGAGGAGATAAGAGGGGAGTAGAGAAGGAGATCTTGTGAGGATCGGAGGTTGCATGCAGGAGAGACTTGTATGGAGGAGATAGGTAGTGGTTGGCTTTCCATGTCATGGTTAGCGATACCGCAGTCCATTACTTTATCTTGTGTGAGAGATACTAGGCTGGATAAATTTATCTAAACAATGAATTACAAGCTGGTAGCGGGTCTGTAGTCCTTGCAAGTAAATAAAGTCTGGTGATTACAGCAGCATCAGCAATGATACAATCAAGACTTTGCCAGGGTAATGTGATCTAACATTATTATTGACCAAAGTGACCGGAATCGGGCTCTACTGCATCCGTAACGTGGCACATCGTGATACCAACTACCTGTTAGTGAATTAAAAGGAAAGATAGGTCTGTAGCAGAGCACAAATGACTAAATCTGGGAGACAAAAGCTCTACAAAGGTTCTGTTGAGGATGATCTTAGAGCACTGTGAAGTTTTCGCTACTCCCTGATGGTGCACGTTAACTGTGCTTAGACAACTTACCTCTGTGTTCAAAGGGTTGAACCCTTCCTTAATATGGATGACGGAGCCAATAAATACCCAATGTTCAACGTGCCTCAAATGACATAAATACCATTGTGTGAAATGCGGCTTGGTGTTTTGAGCATAAATAGTTCTCCAAATTAGTAATCAGCTTTCTATAGGGATTTGTACGTCGAAGCTGAGTCAGAAAGTTTTCCTCCATGTTTCAGTGCAATTAACATTTTGGAGCCTAATTTACATGCATTTAATTTCATAACTAGTCATTCTTCTGACACCTGACATATATTAGGAAATGCTGCCATAGGGTACATATAGGAAGCCCTGAAAGCTACATTAGCATTTTCTATAAAAGATTTACACATCCTTGTGGGATTTAGAAATGTATTAAATCATAATTGGATGCTAATAGTGGATTAATCTTTTCCTTAGCTTTGCATTGCCTGACTTTTCTCAATTTTTTAATTTGTATGTTATGTCTACAGATTGCATATCTGGGTCATCCTTCACACACACAAAGTCAATGTACGTTCAACTGCTTGCACTGAATACTAAAGGATGGTGCTCTGCCATAAGTTTACAGTGACATCATTAAAGGGTTTATTCAAGTTTAACTAATTGCTTAACTAATTTTTTTTTTTTACTGCGGTGAGCTATCTGTCAATCAGCCTGACATCGGCAGTCAAACCCCGTTGACAAAGCAGCCTGAAAGAAGAAGAGCTGCTCTATTGACCCTGAGCAGCTGAATCACCAGCAGGATCGGACAAAGACTTCTCTCAGCCGGAGTCGGGTAGAACAGGCAGGAAGTTAGCAACTACCTGCCTGTTAATTTTTAGGCCCATAGTAAAAATAAATAGTACTGGATAAATGCTTAAAAGAGGACCTTTCACCAGGTCAAAAGTTTCCTGTTTTTGCTCTTTTTATGCCTGTTGTTCCACAGCAGCTACTGATTGGCTGCAGTGGTGTCCATCAGGGCATACGTCCAAGTCCCCCCCCCTCCCTCAAAATGGGAATCTGACGTACAGTACAGACCAAAAGTTTGGACACACCTTCTCATTTAAAGATTTTTCTGTATTTTCATGACTATGAAAATTGTACATTCACACTGAAGGCATCAAAACTATGAATTAACACATGTAGAATTATATACTTAACAAAAAAGTGTGAAACAACTGAAAATATGTCTTATATTCAAGGTTCTTCAAAGTAGCCACCTTTTGCTTTGATGACTGCTTTGCACACTCTTGGCATTCTCTTGATGAGATTCAAGAGGTAGTCACCGGAAATGGTTTTCACTTCACAGGTGTGCCCTGTCAGGTTTAATAAGTGGGATTTCTTGCCTTATAAATGGGGTTGGGACCATCAGTTGTGTTGTGCAGAAGTCTGCTGGATACACAGCTGTAGTCCTACTGAATAGACTGTTAGCTGCTTTTTTCTTGCCATATTACAAATTCTAAGTAAAGAAAAACAAGTGGCCATCATTACTTTAAGAAATGAAGATCAGTCAGTGTGAAAAATTCGGAAAACTTTGAAAGTGTCCCCAAGTGCAGTTGCAAAAACCATCAAGCGCTGCAAAGAAACTGGCTCACATGAGGACCGCCCCAGGAAAGGAAGACCAAGAGTCACCTCTGCTTCTGAGGATAAGTTTATCCGAGTCACCAGCCTCAGAAATCGCAGGTTAACAACAGCTCATATTAGAGACCAGGTCAATGCCACAAAGAGTTCTAACAGCAGACACATCTCTACAACAACTGTTAAGAGGAGACTTTGTGCAGCAGGCCTTCATGGTAAAATAGCTGCTAGGAAACCACTTCTAAGGACAGGCAACAAGCAGAAGAGACTTGTTTGGGCTAAAGAACACAAGGAATGGATATTAGACCAGTGGAAATCTGTGCTTTGGTCTGATGAGTCCAAATTTGAGATCTTTGGTTTCAACCACCTTGTCTTTGTGCGACGGAGAAAAGGTGAACGGATGGACTCTACATGCCTGGTTCCCACCGTGAAGCATGGAGGAGGAGGTGTGATGGTGTGGGGGTGCTTTGCTGGTGACACTGTTGGGGATTTATTCAAAATTGAAGGCATACTGAACCAGCATGGCTACCACAACCGCTTGCAGCGGCATGCTATTCCATCCAGTTTGCGTTTAGTTGGACCATCATGTATTTTTCAACAGGACAATGACCTCAAACACACCTCCAGGCTGTGTAAGGGCTATTTGACTAAGAAGGAGAGTGATGGGGTGCTACGCCAGATGACCTGGCCTCCACAGTCACCAGACCTGAACCCAATCGAGATGGTTTGGGGTGAGCTGGACCGCAGAGTGAAGGCAAAAGGGCCAACAAGTGCTAAGCATCTCTGGGAACTCCTTCAAGATTGTTGGAAGACCATTTCCGGTGACTACCTCTTGAAGCTCATCAAGAGAATGCCAAGAGTGTGCAAAGCAGTCATCAAGGCAAAAGGTGGCTACTTTGAAGAACCTAGAATATAAGACATATTTTCAGTTGTTTCACACTTTTTTGTTAAGTATATAATTCCACATGTGTTAATTCATAGTTTTGATGCCTTCAGTGTGAATGTACAATTTTCATAGTCATGAAAATACAGAAAAATCTTTAAATGAGAAGGTGTGTCCAAACTTTTGGTCTGTACTGGATGCGCTGAGGCGGCCATAGACTATAATGGTGCGAATATGCGCTATGCCTTGCATCATTTTCAGGTGTATACACCTACTAGAGGTGGACACTCACATGCAGTCTACTACGTCAGTAGGCGTATATGCCCAAAAATGATGCATTGGATTGGTGAGGGCCTGACCACTGGTATCCGCACTCATCGGCAGAACGGAGAATTTTTTATCACCGTTAGAATAGAGCGGCAGTGCGCATGCTCAACCGATGCGCCCTATGGAGATGCTGAGGGTTGCGCTTGTCTTTTTCCTGCAGCCACAGAGAATGAATGGAGCGGTGGTAAGGCATCTAACCTGCCAATGCTTTTTGTAATTGGAAGAAAGTGCCCACTGAGGGATAAAAGTTCTCTGTGCTCTGGATCGGTGCAGGTCCTGGAGGTCGGACCACCCACAATCCATAAGTTATCACCTCTCCTATGAATTGGGAATATCTTGTTCACATTTGACAACCCCTTTAAGGAGGATTGCAATGTAAGATTTAACTGCCATGAAGATACAACTTATTACTGACTTCTCATGTAATGAGATATAATGGACATTTTAGATACATTTGGATCCCAACTGACAGCAACACTCAGATTTTCCTTTAGGAAAATGTTTTCTGAACGAGGAATTGATACATGGCTATAATTTGAGTTTTCAAAGTCTCTCTAGAATTTGTGCATTAATTACTTGTTATCATTAATTATACACTGGGACCTTTTTTTTAATTAGAATTGTGAATTGTGTTCCTCTTAGAAAGTTTTATAGCCATGGAGTCAATTATAAAGTTGAGAAACTTCTATAATGTGGAGATAATTACTTGGGTGTCTATAGTGATGTGAGATTAGTAGAGTAACATTGCGAATTCTACTTATTATACTACTTAATATTATTGTGCTAATGAGGCTCTAGAGCAGGAATGTCAAACTCAAACTCACAGAGGGCCAAAATGAAAAACTTGTACAAAGTCGCGGGCCAACCAGTATACAAAATAATGGGTCCCCCATAGTCCTCCATACAGAATAATGGGTCCCCCATAGTCCTCCATACAGAATAATGGGCCCCACATAGTTCTCCATACACAATAAGGGCCCCACATAGTCCTCCATACAGAATAATGGGCCCCACATAGGTGTGGTTGTTCTGGTGTCGCGGGCTAAATATAATCACCCTGCGGGCCAGATTTGGCTCAAGGGCCAGAGTTTGACATGTATGCTCTAGAGCAGGGGTCTCAAACACGCGGCCCGCGGGCCGCATGCGGCCCCTGAGGCTGCTTTATGCGGCCCGCAGGCACAGACCCCTTGATGATCCCGACCAGGTCCAGGAGGAGCCGCCGACAGCAGCGCTGTATTGCCGCACAGAGACAGTTTCCCAGCACTGCATTTTCAATGTCAGCCGCCGGCCAATCAGAGGCCAGCAGCTGATATCTGCGTGTCGGCGCAGCGAGTATGACGTCATTGCCATATGCAGATGTCAGCTGCTGGCCTCTGATTGGCCGGCGGCTGACATTGAAAATGCTGTGCTGGGAGACAGTCTCTGTGCGGCAATGCAGCGCTGCTGTCGGCGGCTCCTCCTGGACCAGGTCGGCATCGTCAAGGGGTCTGACTCTGTGGTGCCTGCGGGCCACATCTGCAGGAAGGCCGCCGAGGGAACGGAGGACAGGTGAGAATCATCTTTTTTTTTTTTTTATGTGTGTGAAGAACAGCACAGGGGGCACATAGCCACAAGAGGGGACCTGGATGGGGCACATAGCCACAGGATGGGGACCTGGATGGGGCACATAGCCACAAGAGGGGACCTGGATGGGGCACATAGCCACAAGAGGGGACCTGGATGGGGCACATAGCCACAAGAGGGGACCTGGATGGGGCACAGAGCCACAAGAGGGGACCTGGATGGGGCACATAGCCACAAGAGGGGACCTGGATGGGGCACATAGCCACAAGAGGGGACCTGGATGGGGCACATAGCCACAAGAGGGGACCTGGATGGGGCACAGAGCCACAAGGGGGGACCTGGATGGGGCACATAGCCACAGGATGGGGACCTGGATGGGGCACATAGCCACAAGATGGGGACCTGGATGGGGCACATAGCCACAAGATGGGGACCTGGATGGGGCACATAGCCACAAGAGGGGACCTGGATGGGGCACATAGCCACAAGATGGGGACCTGGATGGGGCACATAGCCACAAGAGGGGACCTGGATGGGGCACATAGCCACAGGATGGGGACCTGGATGGGGCACATTAGTACAAGATGGGGACTTGGATGGGGAACATTACTACAAGATGTTTGCCATTATTACTATATGATGCTAATTGTAAGACAATATTACTGAATGTGGCCAATTGGGGGAAACAAAATTGTAAAAATCAAAAAAATAAAAATAAAGCATGAAAAAATATTGTGCACTAAAAATGCTGTTTTATATGTAAACTAAAGTAAACACAAAAAAGTGCACGTTTATTATTGCCACATCCATAACGACCCAAGCTATAAAAAATAAACACGGAAAAAATGTTCAAAAGGTGATACAAAAAAAAATGGTATCACTAAAAATGTCACATTGAACAAAGAATGCGGCCCCCCAAATTCAAATTTTTTCCATGTGCGGCCCATATACCCAGCCGAGTTTGAGACCCCTGCTCTAGAGCATCACAATGTGCCTGACATCAGCATTTATGCAGTGACTTAACTGGAGAAAATCTGCATCAGAAGGTGAGGATTTCACTGCAGAAAATTAATGGTATAATCGTGTAGCAAGTGACTCAGGAAAATAGGCAACACACTAAAAACTGCATGAGACCCTGAGTATTCCTGTACAGACTAGAGATCCTGACCCCGCAGTCCCTAGTGGTTCCTGTGTGAGCTGAGATAGCCCTTACCACCAACTAGACTATGGCAACTCAGACCTATGCTGCCTGAAAGGCCGTTGACCGCTTTACCTCCTCCTAAAGAATCGTATGGACAGAGCAGAGTGCAAATTACCTACAGTAGTGTGCTGAAATAGAAAGAGATTCCAGAGTGAGTAAAACAAAACACAAATACAAACTAAAGGATTAAATATGTACTGTTAGAGAATATGCTGCCTACTTCCTAAAAAGGCACAGAAGATAGCTGCAGGGTAAAGAACATAAACAACGGAGAGATAAACCCTAGCTGGTCTTTCACTGACGGGCTTAATCTACAGCAGTATGGCTGGACATCCAAATGAGACTATCACCAGCAGGAAATACCAGCAGGGGGAAAATATATAAAGCTACACCCGAAAGGAGATAGGGCAGACAAATGAGTAAATGAAAACACCTGTTACCCTAAAAAGAATGAAGCAAGGATAACGGGAACTAAACACCCAGAGAAAATGTGTATCTGCTGTGGCTCGGCAGATAGAGAAGCCAAGCACAGGTTCAAGGGTTCGAACCCAGACACATGACAATGACCTATTGTCTAAATCAGATTTTTGTGTTTCTTATGTTAATAAAATGGCATATATATATGTAACACAGTCTGTTTATAATTTTAAAAAAATAGTAATCTTGTAATTTTCACACTGGAGCTATTTTAGTCTCATACATCTTGGTCTTTTAGGAAGTATTTACAATCGTTTCCTTACAATCAGAAAAAAAGATGTTATCTCTGTGTACAGCTGATAAGACAAGATTCACCAATCACAACAGGCTATGTCACAGATAATCCTGCTCCCTCTCCTTTCACAATGATCTTTGCACACGCTCATTAGATGCTTCAATATAAAAAATAGGGTCGGGGTCTGACCATTGTGGCTAATGTACATGTAGATTTTCTGAAATAATGTGAAGTTAGAGTCTAAAAATGCCGCAGTGGCCAGTGTGAAAATGTTAACATATCTATTTTTTTTATTTTTAATACAGATTATATATACAATAGGTGATTTTCAGATGACACATTCCCTTTAAGAGGTGAATGCACCATCAACACAAGCTGAAATCTTTGTGATGTATGTGCCAATTTTTGGTGTAAATTAATGTAAATCAATAAGACTGCAGTTGTCCCATCTCCTATGTAAAGCTACACTATCTCAGAAAGCTGTGAGGCCATCGCAAAATCTAATCAGTTGCACAATATTTGCACAAATGTCCCCTGTGCAAAAAATATTTTTGTTTTTTTTCCACGACAAAATGTGCAAGGCAATGATAAATTCCCCGCATTTGGAGTCAAAAATCTTAAAAACTATGTTAAAATGCTTTATGGCAACAACATTTTAGCACTCGTTGGAGCTGCTACTTGGCAGTATGTACACTTGGGACAAAATTGTTAATATGTTCAACAGTACTCATAGGAGCATCATGGTGTTTGGAGATTGTGTTACCTTTACATTTAACATGTCTGTCTGTAATTTTCTTTCTAATCTCCTGAGACAACTCTCTCTTTAGCTTTCTTTAGTCCATGTTCAGTGTTGTACACACCATGATACCAAACAGCACACTGACTACTTTTCCTCCTTAAAATAGGCAGACTTACTGATTACAAGTTTGTAGACGTCTGTGATACTAATTACAGGTTAGTTTAACATGTCCCTATAGCCAAAAATATTTTCAATCTTTTCTAGGGGTGCCAACACTTTTGTCCAGGTCATTTTTATTATTTATTTATTTTCATTTTTCTGTTGAACTACAATTCAGAAGCAATGTCTGATTTTCATTCGTTGATAGTCAGTAAATTTAAATTGAAAATTACTTTTGTTAGTTTCAAGTTTTTTCAATGACCATAGTGGGT
Organism: Phyllobates terribilis; assembly: GCF_046119375.1. Lineage (NCBI taxonomy): Eukaryota > Metazoa > Chordata > Amphibia > Anura > Dendrobatidae > Phyllobates > Phyllobates terribilis. Next base: position 117,579,969 of record NW_027362762.1, on the reverse strand, counting down.
TTTTCTTACTTTACCAGTAAGGTACCAATAATTAGGTCCATGTGTGTATATCACTATTATTTTGGGGATGACGTGGCATTGTTATCTTAGTTTGGTAGGTGCTTTTATTTTATAGCAAATTTAAACCGTAAAATACTAAAATAATAAAGGAGGAATAGGTTTTGCAAGGAGTCCATAAGAGTTTTCTACCACTGGTCTCTACACTGTTCCTTCGAATAGTTAACCTTTAGTTTCTGACCTTCTTGCCATTGTCATTTTTCATAATTTTGACATATATGCCCTGTGTCTTAAAAACAAATCTCTAAGGTTAGGAATGTAACGCACCTCTGGTCCAAGGCACTTTATCTCCAAATGACAGGCTTCGGTACTGAAGATAAAAGAACAGCTTCTGAATCTATAAGTCCCTCTGGTAGTTGGCATCATACAGTGGTGGCCAAAAGTATTGGCACCCCTGCAATTCTGTCAGATAATACTCAGTTTCTTCCTGAAAATGATTGCAATCACAAATTCTTTGGTATTATTATCTTCATTTAATTTGTCTTCAATGAAAAAAACACAAAAAGAATTGTCCTAAAGCCAAATTGGATATAATTCCACACCAAACCTAAAAAAGGGGGTGGACAAAAGTATTGGCACTGTTTGAAAAATCATGTGATGCTTCTCTAATTCTTGTAATTAACAGCACCTGTAAACTTACCTGTGGCACCTAACAGGTGTTGGCAATAACTAAATCACACTTGCAGCCAGTTAACATGGATTAAAGTTGACTCAACCTCTGTCCTGTGTCCTTGTGTGTACCACATTGAGCATGGAGAAAAGAAAGAAGACCAAAGAACTGTCTGAGGACTTGAGAAACCAAATTGTGAGGAAGCATGAGCAATCTCAAGGCTACAAGTCCATCTCCAAAGACCTGAATGTTCCTGTGTCTTCCGTGCGCAGTGTCATCAAGAAGTTTAAAGCCCTTGGCACTGTGGCTAACCTCCCTAGATGTGGACGGAAAAGAAAAATTGACGAGAGATTTCAACGCAAGATTGTGCGGATGGTGGATAAGGAACCTCAACTAACATCCAAACAATTTCAAGCTGCCCTGCAGTCCGAGGGTACAACAGTGTCAACCCGTGCTATCCGTCGGCGTCTGAATGAAAAGGGACTGTATGGTAGGATACCCAGGAAGACCCCACTTCTTACCCCGAGACATAAAAAAGCCAGGCTGGAGTTTGCCAAAACTTACCTGAGAAAGCCTAAAACATTTTGGAACAATGTTCTCTGGTCAGATGAGACAAAAGTAGAGCTTTTTGGGAAAAAGCATCAACATAGAGTGTACAGGAAAAAAAAAGAGGCATTCAAAGAAAGAACACGGTCCCTACAGTCAAACATGGTGGAGGTTCCCTGATGTTTTGGTGTTTCTTTGCTGCCTCTGGCACTGGACTGCTTGACCGTGTGCATGGCATTATGAAGTCTGAAGACTACCAACAAATTTTGCAGCATAATGTAGGGCCCAGTGTGAGAAAGCTGGGTCTCCCTCAGAGGTCATGGGTCTTCCAGCAGGACAATGACCCAAAACACACTTCCAAAAGCACTATAAAATGGTTTGAGAGAAAGCACTGGAGACTTCTAAGGTGGCCAGCGATGAGTCCAGACCTGAATCCCATAGAACACCTGTGGAGAGATCTCAAAATGGCAGTTTGGAGAAGGCACCCTTCAAATATCAGGGACCTGAAGCAGTTTGCCAAAGAAGAATGGTCTACAATTCCAGCAGAGCATTGTAAGAAACTCATTGATGGTTACCGGAAGCGGTTGTTCGCAGTTATTTTGGCTAAAGGTTGTGCAACCAAGTATTAGGCTGAGGGTGCCAATACTTTTGTCTGGTCCATTTTTGGAGTTTTGTGTGAAATGATCAATGATTTGATTTTTGCTTCATTCTCTTTTGTGTTTTTTCCTTGCAAGCAAATTAAATGAAGAGAATAATACCAAAGAATTTGTGATTGCAATCATTTTCAGGAAGATACTGAGTATTATCTGACAGAATTGCAGGGGTGCCAATACTTTTGGCCACCACTGTATATGGCTCCTTAATTATTTTGGTTTGTCTTAAGATTATGGCAGAAAGATTTTTCTATAATAATGTACAGTTATATGAAAAAGTTTGGGCACCCCTATTAATCTTAAGCTTAATGTTTTATAAAAATTGGTGTTTTTGCAACAGCTATTTCAGTTTGATATATGTAATAACTGTTGGACACAGTAATGTTTCTGCCTTGAAATAAGGTTTATTGTACTAACAGAAAATGTTCAATCTGCATTCAAACAAAATTTGACAGGTGCATAAGTATGGGCACCTCACCAGAAAAGTGACATTAATATTTAGTAGATCCTCCTTTTGCAAAAATAACAGCCTCTAGTCGCTTCCTGTAGCTTTTAATGATTTCCTGGATCCTGGATGAAGGTATTTTTGACAATTCCTCTTTACAAAACAATTACAGTTCAGTTAAGTTTGATGGTCGCCGAGCATGGACAGCCCTCTTCAAATGATCCCACAGATGTTCAATGATATTCAGGTCTGGGGACTGGGATGGCCATTCCAGAACATTGTAATTGTTCCTCTGCATGAATGCCTGAGTAGATTTGGAGCGGTGTTTTGGATCATTGTCTTGCTGAAAGATCCATCCCCTGCGTAACTTCAACTTTGTCACTGATTCTTGAACATTATTGTCAAGAATCTGCTGATACTGAGTGGAATCCATGCGTCCCTCAACTTTAACAAGATTCCCGGTGCCGGCATTGGCCACACAGCCCCAAAGCATGATGGAACCTCCACCAAATTTTACTGTGGGAAGCAAGTGTTTTTCTTGGAATGCTGTGTTTTTTTGCCGCCATGCATAACGCCTTTTTGTATGACCAAACAACTCAATCTTGGTTTCATCAGTCCACAGGACCTTCTTCCAAAAAGAAATTGGCTTCTCCAAATGTGCTTTTGCATACCTCAGCCGACTCTGTTTGTGGCGTGCTTGCAGAAACGGCTTCTTTCACATCACTCTCCCATACAGTTTCTCCTTGTGCAAAGTGCGTTGTATAGTTGACCGATGCACAGTGACACCATCTGCAGCAAGTTGATGCTGCAGCTGTCTGGAGGTGGTCTGAAGATTGTCCTTGACTGATCTCACCATTCTTCTTCTCTGCCTTTTTGATGTTTTTCTTGGCCTGCCACTTCTGGCCTTAACAAGAACTGTCCCTGTGTTCTTCCATTTCCTTACTATGTTCCTCACAGTGGAAACTGACAGGTTAAATCTCTGAGACAGCTTTTTGTATCCTTCCCCTGAACAACTATGTTGAATAATCTTTGTTTTCAGATCATTTGACAGTTGTTTTGAGGAGCCCATGATGCCACTCTTCAGAGGAGATTCAAACAGGAGAACAACTTGCAAGTGGCCACTTTAAGTAGCTTTTCTCATGATTGCATACACCTGGCTATGAAGTTCAAAGCTCAATGAGGTTAGAAAACCAAAAAAAGTGCTTTAGTAAGTCAGTAAAAAGTAGGTAGGAGTATTTAAAACAAGAAAATGATAAGGGTGTCCATACTTATGCACCTGTCAAATTTTGTTTGAATGCAGATTGCACATTTTCTGTTAGTACAATAAACCTCATTTCAAGGCAGAAACATTACTGTGTCCAACAGTTATTACATATATCAAACTGAAATAGCTGTTGCAAAAACACCAATTTTTATAAAACATTAAGCTTAAGATTAATAGGGGTGCCCAAACTTTTTCATATAACAATATTTGTATTTTTTTTATCTTTGGGGTCAGTTGGAATGGACCCCAATAATAGGCTTATTACATGTTGTCCCACTGCAGAAATCTCCCAGCTGCCACTGCCCACTTCTATTGTGCAAATCAATTTTACTTTCTAAGGGCTCTTTCAGACAAGTGTATTATATGGCTAGTGCTGTCCGTGTTAAAATCTGATGGAATATGGGCAGCACACTGACGGATGTTATTCCTTTGGGCTGTTTAAATGATAGTTTTTTCACACGGACCGAGTGATCAGGAAAAAAAATTGTAGCATACTATAGTATCTTCTGTATTTCGGATGAGACTCACCTATTTATATCTATGGGTGTGCAAAAAGAAATATGGATTCCGTGCAGATGCATGCGATTTTTACGGACGCATTACAATTATTAAAAGACGCAACTGTATTTGATCTTGTAACTTTTAAAATGCTAATGTATAAAAATGGATGCCACGAAGATGTATAAAAGCCGACACCTGGTTGGCATAAAGATGACAATACAGATGAAAATCGTCTGATTTTTCTGGATGCAAATACGAGCATCTGAACCCCGCCTTAGTAAGTGCAAATAAGAGGGCTAGTGCCGCACTGCAAATATTACATGGTCCAGTGTGATATACAAGTGCTTCTCACAAAATTAGAATATCATCAAAAAGTTAATTTATTGAAGTTCAATACAAAAAGTGAAACTCATATATTATATAGAGTCATTACAAACAGAGTGATTTATTTCAAGTGTTTATTTCTGTTAATGTTGATGATTATGGCTTACAGCCAATGAAAACACAAAAGCCATTATCTCTGTAAATTAGAATACTTTATAACAACAGCTTGAAAAATGTTTTTAAAATCTGAAATGTTGACCGACTGAAATGTATGTTCAGTAAATGCACTAAATACTTGGTCGGGGCTCCTTTTACATCAATTACTGCATCAATGCGGCGTGGCATGGAGGCGATCAGCCTGTGGCACTGCTGAGGTGTTGTGGAAGCCCAGGTTGCTTTGATAGCAGCCTTCAGCTCGTCTGCATTGTTGGGTCTGGTGTCTCTCATCTTCCTCTTGACAATACCCCATAGATTCTCTATAATAGATTCTCTATGGGGTTAAGGTCAGGCGAGTTTGCTGCCAATCAAGCACAGTGATACTCTTGTTTTTAAACCAGGTATTGGTACTTTTGGCAGTGTGGACAGGTGCCAAGTCCTGCTGGAGAATGAAATCTCCATCTCCAAAAAGCTTGTCGGCAGAGGGAAGCATGAAGTGCTCTAAAATTTCCTGGTAGACGGCTGCGCTGACCTTGGTGTTGATAAAACACAGTGGACCTACACCAGCAGATGACATGGCTCCCCAAACCATTACTGATTGTGGAAACTTCACACTAGACCTCAAGCAGCTTGGATCCACTCTTCCTCCAGACTCTGGGACCTTGTTTTCCAAATGAAATGCAAAATTTACTTTCATCTGAAAACAACACCTTGGACCATTGAGCATCAGTCCAGGTCTTTTTCTCCTTGGCCCAGGTAAGACGCTTCTGGCGTTGTCTATTGGTCATGAAACGCTTGACACAAGGAATGCGACACTTGTAGCCCATGTCCTGGATATGTCTGTGTGTGGTGACTCTTGAAGCAATGACTCCAGCAGCAGTCCACTCCTTGTGAATCTCCCCCAAATTTTTGAATGGCCTTTTCTTAACAATCCTTTCAAGGCTGCGGTTATCCCGGTTGCTTGTGCACCTTTTCCTCCCACACTCTTTCCTTCCACACAACTTTCCATTAATATGCTTGGATACAGAACTCTGTGAACAGCCAGCTTCTTTAGCAATGACCTTTTGTGGCTTACCCTCCTTGTGGAGTGTGTCAATGACTGCCTTCTGGACATCTGTCAAGTCAGCAGTCTTCCCCATGATTATGGAGCCTACTGAAACACACTAAGGGACCCTTTTAAACACTTAGGAAGCCTTTGCAGGTGTTTTTTTTGTTAATTATTCTAATTTACTGAGATAATGACTTTTGTGTTTTCATTGGCTGTAAGCCATAATCATCAACATTAATAGAAATAAACACTTGAAATAGATCACTCTGTTTGTAATGACTCTATATAATATATGAGTTTCGCTTTTTGTATTGAAGAACTGAAATTAATTAACTTTTTGATGATATTCTTATTTAGTGAGAAGCGCTTGTATAAACCAAAGTCCCAGTGCATAATCAATAAAAGTCATGTGCAACCATGATTCTTACCCACAAAACACAAGATGACAGTGCATGATATGATTCCACACTACACCGAAGTGCGTTTCGCATGTCTGCTTCCTCAAGGGTTGTTACATTTCTAGTGCAAAGGGGTTACGTTACTAGTGCCCAAATGTCCATTATATGTAGCAATGCTAATTGCTGTATATGTCCCTGCCCCACTCCCAACAACAAGTCATCTTAGTTGGCGCATGCGTGCTTTTAATTGTTGTCGGGAGTGGGGCAGGGACATGCGCCGGCTACACAACAGATACATATACAGCAATTAGCATTACAAATTGGAACTTCACTTTAAGAATCTCTCTCCCTGCCCATCATGCTTTTTTTTCAGCAAAAGGCACATAATGCCATATATAAATATACAGTAGTAAAGTGATGCCCGCAGCAGTAGATACTGAACAGATTTTCTATTTTCAGCAGAATTTTGTCTGAATATTTATTACAAGAGATTTACTCTGTTTGATTAAAAGTACACCGATTTGTCTGAATATGTGAACACTCCACACATTCCATCAAAATGCCCTTGGCCCTTTGCCATAGGAGCGGGTATACTGGAATTTTATCATTCAGTGTAATCTGAATGTTGGTGGAGCCATGAAGCAGCTGCAGCTGTAACACCTCACATAATGAAGTCCTTGGCAGACGCCCAGGAATCACAACAATGCCCTATTTTCTTGGTGTTCAAAAAATCAATTACAGTATTGTGAAATGACACATGGTATTCCACAGTCCGACAATGGACTATAAATACACAGACACAGCAGGACTGATATCTACATTTGATTTTTTAAGAAACTGTCTCTTCTTTCTATATTGATAAAATAAATCAGTCAGTAAAATTACTGACAGCTGTCATGACTGCTGTATTGGCTAATATTCATCTTTCCCAGAAATAACAAAATATTTTAATAACTTGATGTAAGACGCCCAATTCATGTTGCTGATTTTAATTAAATTAGTGATATGGGAGAAAGTAAACAATGCCTGACCTTCTCAATGACCCTCAATGTCCAGCCAATTCAATGCACTGCCAATGTCTTAGGTAAACTATGCCCGACTAATTAAACTCCCCAAACCCCCTCTTTTCATGAACTTATATGAACTTTTTTTGTTCAGAATAGTCACTATTTTTTCAGACACAAAATAACTTTTTCCACTAAATAATTTGATGAAATTGGCCTTTTTTCCAAAAATGTTTTATGGTTTCACATACATCTTGCATTGGTGGCCTAACACCTCTTATTATTTATGCTTGTGTGGTGGAAGCAAAGCTGAACTTTCGGATCCAAAAAGTCAAAATGCGCTCCTTCCCTTCGGGACCCTGTCGTGCGCCGAAACAGTGGTTTTCCCCCACATATGGGATATCGCATTACTCAGGAGAATTAGCACAACAAATGGTATGGTGCAATTTCTCCTGTTACCCTTATGAAAATGCAAAATTGGGGGCTGAAAAACATTTTTTGGGGAAAAATGTGAAAATTTTATTTTAAGCCTCAATGTTATAAACTTCTGTGGAGCACCTGGGGTTCAATGTGCTCACCATACATCTAGATAAGTTCCCTGAGGGGTCTAGTTTCCCAAATGGTGTCACTTGTGGGGGGTTTCCACTGTTTAGGCACATCAGGGGCTCTCCAAATGCGATATGACGTCCGCTAATTATTCAAACAAATTTTACATTCAAAAAGTCAAATGGCGCTCCTTCCTTTCCGAACCCTGCGTGCTCAGGAAAAATTGCACAACAAATTTTGTGGTCCATTTTTTCCTTTTACCCCTGCAAAAATAATAAAAATTGGGCCTAAAGTATCATTTTTGTGAAAAAAGGTTAAATGTTTATTGTTTTCTTCCACATTCAAACAATTCCTGTGAAACACCTGAAGGTTAATAAACTTCTTGAATGTGGTTTTGAGCACCTTGAGGGATGCAGTTTTTATAATGGTGTCACTTTTGGGTATTTTCTGTCATAAAGGCCCCTCAAAGTTACTTCAACTGTGATGTGGTCCTTAAAAAATGGTTTTGTAAATTTTGTTGGAAAAATGAGAAATCGCTGGTCAACTATTTACCCTCATAACTTCCTAACAAAAAAAAATGTTGGTTCCAAAATTGTGCTGATGTAAAGTATGTGGGTAATGTTATTTATTAACTATTTGTGTGACATATCTCAGTGATTTAAGGGCATGAAAATTCAAAGTTTGAAAATTGCAAAATTTTCAAAATTTTCGCCAAATTTCTGATTTTTTCACAAAGTAACGTAAGTCATATTGAAATAATTTTATCACTGTCATGAAGTACAATATGTCACAAAAAACATACTCAGAATCAGGGGGATCCATTGAAGCGTTCCAGAGTAATTACCTCATAAAGTGACAGTGGTCAGAATTGTAAAAATTGGCCTGGTCATTAACATGCAAATCACCTTCAGGGGTAAAGGGGTTAAAGAGTAACCTTCATTTTAATATTTATTTCATAAACCGATAGTACATTTAAAAATAATCAACTTTTTAATATATCTTATGAGAGAAATCTGCTGGTTACTCCTCGTGGAGTGAAGTCAGACTTTCCAATCACTGTGATAGGAGATGGCAGCTGCTACTGATAAGATTCTATGTAGAGATTTCCTACAAAAAATCAGTCATATCTGTCAAGACATTTTTGCATGATCCCCTCAGAGTTTGGATCCCCTTCCCCCCGCACCTCAAGCTCACTTTCCATCTTCGAGCCGGTCACAGAAGAAGAAGTGACCAGACTCCTCGCTTCTTCTCACCCTACAACCTGCAACAGTGACCCGATTCCCTCACATCTCCTTCAGTTCCTTTCCCCAGCTGTCACTACCCACCTAACTAAAATATTTAACCTCTCTTTCTCGTCGGGTACCTTTCCCTCCTCATTCAAACATGCCATCATAACCCTTTTACTTAAAAAGCTATCCCTGGACCAGAACTGCACTGATAACTACAGACCTGTCTCTAATCTTCCTTTCATCTCTAAACTTCTGGAACGCTTGGTCCACTCCCGTCTAATCTGCTATCTCTCAGATAACTCTCTTCTCGACCCTTTACAATCTGGTTTCCGCTCTTTACATTCTACTGAAACTGCCCTCACTAAAGTCTCTAATGATCTACTAAGGCTGTGTGCCCACTATGCGTTTTTTAAGCGTTTCCGCAGCGGCAATTCCGCTGCAGAAACGCTTAAAAAACACTTGGTAGAAGGTCTGCCACGTTCCCCAATGATAAACATGCTGCGGAAATTTCCGCTGCGGATTATCATTGCGGAAAAATCCGCAGCACTACCAATTATTTTGCGCAAGTGCGGCGTTTTCGCCGCCATTGACTTGCATTGGAACGCATGTCATCCGCATCATCGAATCTGTAGATGCGGATTCCATATCTTTCAATGTGCGGATGGTACCCGGGTCTGGAGAAGAGGAGACTCTCCTCCGGACCCGGGTACCATAGTACCTGTAAAAAAAAAAAGAATAAAATAAAAAATAAATATTATGCTTACCTTCTGATGGCCTCCGGTGTCCTTGTCTCTGCTTGCCGGCAGCGCACGGTAGACTAAAGGACCTGCGGAGACGTCATTTAGTCAGGTGACGGGTCACGCGACCGCTGACGTCGGCAGATCCTTTAGTCTACCGCGAGCTGCCAGCAAGCCAAGACAAGGACACTGGGGGCCATCAGAAGGTAAGTATAATATTTATTTTTTACCATTCTTTCGGTAACACTATATAAATCCATGCCGTTTGCATGGATTTATATAGTGTGACCAAGTTGTCAAGCACTTTCCAAGTGATGTTAAAATCGCTTGGAAAGCGATAGCGCCAACATATTCCGCAGCATTGTAAAGTGCTGCGGAATATGTTGGCGCTATATAAATAAAAAATATTATTATTATTATAAAATTCTATGTAGACAGCAGCAGCTTGCTGACTATTCACAGCGTACACAAGAAGGTGCCAGACAGAGGTTAAACACAGCCCAGAAGTCTTAGCTCTGCTACATCTACATCAGACAAAACAGGGATTCGATCAAAACTACAGCAAGCAGCCCAGTAAGTGACACATCCCTGGAATCAGACTTTCTTGCCCTATATTATGCTGCTCTCAGATTATATAGCAAAAACCATCTGACAGATTCCCTTTAATAGCGCAGTTTACTTAGGAGCTTGACCATATAAACATCTATGATTTGCAATCCATAGTTTGGCCTTACCTATCACAATTCCCTAAAGTGAGTCACCAAATGGAAGCAATCTGTGCATTTACTGCCTATGATATCACTGGAAAGTAACACTTAGTAGCATCCGGTAATGGTTTGCATTCAATCAATGATACAATAAGATGTTCATGAATCTTGATGTCCACTCCAGCTGGTTACTTTCTATGTTGTGACTATGGTGCGGTTACTGTATCCTTATAGATGAATTACTATGTTTATTTCATATCCTAAACATAATCTGCTAATGTTTAAAAACACCTCGGGCCTTATTCATAATCTGCGGGGATTATTTTTTTACGTCACAAAATAAAAGATATATTTTTGTCTTTAACCTTTTTTGTGAATTTTTAGCACAAAAAGTTGCACCTTCCGCTAAATGTTTCAAAGTTTGCGCTAACATTTCAGAAGTACATGGAAATCACTCAAGGGGACGACTGGAGTACATGTGCGTAAAAGAGTAATGACTTTTAAAAAAGTCACGAATAATGAATCAGCCGCGAATAATAGCATGAGGAAACCCCAAACTCCACACACACTGGGAAACATAAAAAAAGGCAAAAACATGTAAAATAGACTTTAAAAAAGACGCAAATTAAAAGAACTCATAAATGTAAAAAAAATAGATAAAGAAAGGCACAAATGCAGCAAAGAATCCAGCCCTTTGAGTTTTTATATACATTTACTTGGTCGGTACCTTCTCAGTATCATATTATTAGATTTGCTTCATTTCATATGCAAAGGGTATATGACCCAAATATGTGGGATGCCTGTAGCTGTAGTTTTGCAACCAGATTATACTAAAATCACAGAAGTTGATTTATAATTCAAATTTGCCCTGGCAATTAGCTGATCACTGTGGCTCCCCAAAAACTAATCTCGCCAGGAAAAGCCACTAGTCACCAGAATCTTCTCCTACAGTGGCCACTGCAGGGAAAATGTGGTATTACATGCTGGCCATTAAGATAAATGGCCCAACTTGTAATGCAAGAATTCATAGTTTTAAAGATGAAAGAAGACACAAGTCCATCAAAGTTCAACCTATAACCTAATATGTTGATGCTAATTGCTCCATGTTAGGGGAAAAATTCCACATACAGCAATCAGATTAGTTCCCTGGATCAACGTCCCATCACAACATCTAGTTCCCATAACCTGTAATACATTTATCAAGAAAGGTATCCCGCCCTCGTTGTACTTTTTAGGTGACTTGACTACATGTTGCGGCAGAGAGTTCCATAATCTCACTGCTCGTACAGTAAAGAATCTCTCAAATCTTTCAGAATGGGATGTGCTCGTACAGAGCAGCTCTCTTCTCTGGCTCCATGATGCCCATATGGCTTAATAGGACATAGGAACTTGGATTGTCTTTAATAGATTGTGTCACTATTAGCCCCTAACCAGACTGTAAGACCCAGTGACTCCCATTCCACCCAACTTGGCCCATCCATATGGACGACCATAGCCATCTAATTGTTGGGCCGGCTGCATTATAAAAAGAGCATGACTTTTTGAGAATAACCCCTTCAATAATTTTTCTGATTTTCACAAACAGTAATTTATCTACTCAACTCTCCTTTTACTCTGTTATTCTGCTCTGACCTTTTTCACAGTCGATCTCTGGATGTGAGACTTTTCTAGTTGCAGTATTGACTGCTGTTCTTTTTTTAAAAAACAAGAAATGTTTATTTGACCATTCGTCAAGGCTAACAGTATTCAGAAACAGTATCATTATACATCTCATACATGTGTGTTACAAAAAAAAAATAGCATTTTTCCCATAGAAAAATTAAAAACTGAGAAACCACCCTCTCCCCTCCCATGTTCCAACAAATACCCCCTCCCTTCCAGGTGTGCAACTTAACACAAATTAAGTTTTTATTAAAGTATTAGTAAGATGAAAAACATATCCCTTGCCAACTCCTCTGAGACCACCCTATAGCATCTAATCCAATTGCCCCATTGTTTACTAAATTTTGTCGTTCCCCCTTTAATGTATACCTTCTTTTCCATCAGGTTTGTATTATTCAAACACTGGGTTATTTCGTCTACCAAGGGAGGATCATTTGCTAACCAATGTCTAGCTAAGGATTTTCTGACTTGGTAAAATATTTTGGTTATGGCCAGCTGGATTTGATCTGACCCTATCTCATCCCCAACAAGATCCAAAGTACATGTTTTAGGATTAAGTGAAATTTGGAGGCCATATACTTCCATGATTATTTTTCCAGCATTTCCCCACAATTCATCCAATTGGGAACAGGACCAAAACATATGCATTAAGTCTTCTCCTTCCTCCTTGCATCTCAGACAGATATCATCTTCTCTAAGGTCCATCTTACATAATGCTTTGAGGGTCCTGTATACTCTACATCAACAATAATTGAGACCTCCTCTGTGCTGAATGATCGAGATCTTCCCTGTGAATTCAAGGAGATCCTCCCACTCCTCCATAGAAATGCCTCCCACGTCTTTCTCTCATTTATGTTTAATCAAGGCCATGGGGTCTCCCAGAATTTTTAACAACGGAGTTATACAGTAGTGAGATCAATCCCTTAGTAGCTTTAGAATATAGAACAAAATCTAGTACGCCATTAGTTGAGATGGCTAGATGCAGTATAGTTTCCTGAGTTCTGATAACGTGCTTTAGTTGTAAATATTTTAAAGAACTTAGATGTACTCAGATTGATCTCTTGTTTCAAATGATCAGAAATACCCATCTGCATATAAATTGTACATAATGTATATTTCAGGCCCTGTCTTTTTCAGTTCCCAAATCCCTCCAAGTTTAGAAGTTCCTTCAGATAAGGGTTATCCCAGGTAGGGGTTAGGTAGAGCAAGCCTTCATTCCCAGCAAACCTTTGCACGTCCACCAAAATGTATGTATAAAGAATAGAGTAGGAAGCTGTCCCTAACTACCTATAAATTGGTGACATTCCAAAGAGGTGCTCGCTTCCCCCCAGATATTTCAACACTGGTATCCTCGACTCATGCGTCCCCTCCAAGACCCATCACCTAAAATGTTGGAATCGGGTGGCTAAACAGTATCTCCATATATGTGGCAGTGCTAATTCCCCCTGATCCTTAGGTAGCGGCAACTTTTCCAATTTAATTCTGGTAATGCCCCTCTTCCAAACTAAGTCTTTAAAAATGTTATGCATTCTTCGAAAACCAATACTTAGGAATCCATACTGGAGAGTTATGGAGAATGTATAGAACGCAGGGTATAAGGCACATTTTCATTAGGTCCGTTCTACCTAGCGCCAACAGCTGTAGTTTTCCCCAGGCACTAACTTTACTCTTCATTTTACCATAGGACTGAGATTTAGGGGAATATAATCCTGCATTTTCCTTGTAATGTGAATACCAAGATATTTGAATTTCTGAACTACTGGAATATCTGAAATATGTCAGAAGCCTGGGATGGGCTGGAACGTCTCTGATTGTTTGGATTTCACTGAATTAAATTAGCAATTATTCTACATGTGAGTGTTGGGATTTCTTTCCATTTTGCACACTATCAAAGGCCTTCGTGGCATCCAAGGTAAGAATAGCTCTATTTCTTGGGGACGCCTGTATATTTAGGAATCGCCTATGTAAATTAATAGCTGTAGATTTAGAGGGTATAAAACCTGCCTGATCGGAGTGTATTACCTTGGTTATAACCAAATTAAGTCTTGTTGTGAGAACTTTGGCCAGAATCTTGACATCTGACATCAACAGCAAGATAGGCCTGTATGAATCTTATAGTTTCTTATTCTTACCCTCTTTGGGTGGCTCCACAATTACCTCTTTATATAAGGATCTTGGAAGTTCCCCAGACAGAAACGCACTAATAATAATTTCTGAGTAATGTTGCAGTTGTTCCCCCTCAAAAAGCTTATAAACTTCTATTGGAAAGACATCTGATCCTGGAGCCTTATCATTAGATATTGACCAACGATATTCTTCCAACGAGATCGGCAAATCCAGGAAATCTTTATCCTTAACCACCAGAAAAGGAGACCAATCTCTGCTAAATACTCCGAGAGACCTTCCTGAGGCTATGTGCCCAAGATGCAGAAATGCTCCGGATTTTTCCTGAGCGTTTCTGCATCTCCCTGGCAGAAAAAAACACATGCGGATTGTACATGCGGATTGTACATGCGGATTGTACATGCGTTATTCCTGCCAGGGACAAGCGGATGTGAAGCGTTCTTCACATGCATTTCCGTATGCGGGTTGACAAGCGATTTTAGCATCACTTGAAAAGTGCTTGTCAACTTGGTCACACTATATAAATCCATGCAAACGGCATGGATTTATATAGCGTGACCGAAAGAATGGTAAAAAATAAAAAATAAATCTATACTTACCTTCTGATGTCCCCCGGAGTCTTGCTTCGCTCGGTGCTGACTGCCGGCAGATCGCGGTACACTGAAGGACCTGCCGACGTCAGCATCGCATAACCTGTCACATGACTATGACGTCAGCGCAGGTCCTTCAGTGCATCGCGAGCTGCCGGCAAGTGAAGAGAAGGAGAGTGGGGGCCGCCAGAAGGTAAGTATAATAACATTTATTTTTTATTTTATTCTTTTTTTTCACAGTTTCTATGGTACCCGGGTCCGGAGGAGAGTCTCCTCTTCTTTAGACCTGGGTACCATCCGCACATTGGAACGCGTGGAATGCTCATCTACATATACAGTGATGCGGAATCCATGCGTTCTAATGCAAGTCAAATGGTGGCGAAAATGCAGCACTTCCGCAAAATAATTAGTAGTGCTGTTTCTTTTTCCGCAATGATAACCCGCAGCGGAAATTTCCGCATCATGTGCACAGCACATTAGGATTATCATTGGGGAACATGGCAGGCCTTCTACCATGCGTTTTTTAAGCGTTTCTGCAGCGTTTTTGCCGCTGCGGAAAAGCTTCAAAAACGCATCGTGGGCACACAGCCTGAGAGTAGTTAGCTCTAGAGGAGTATAAACTAGATCCACAATATTCTAGGGGTTTGAGTAATGACATTTCCCTCTGTATCCCTTAGTTGATAGATAAGGGCATTCTCTCTTTGTGCCTGTGCTAGCTTAGCTAATAATTGGCCAGTAGTTTCTCCTTCTTCATAAAATTGTTGCTTTAAAAACATACAGGTGCATCTCACAAAATTAGAATATCATCAAAAAGTTAATTTATTTCAGTTCTTCAATATAAAAAGTGAAACTCATTATATAGAGTCATTACAAACAGAGTGATCTATTTCAAGTGTTTATTTCTGTTAATGTTGATGATTATGGCTTACAGCCAATGAAAACACAAAAGTCATTATCTCAGTAAATTAGAATACTTTATAACAACAGCTTGAAAAATGTTTTTAAAATGTTGGCCTACTGAAATGTATGTTCAGTAAATGCACGCAATACTTGGTCGGGGCTCCTTTTGCATCAATTACTGCATCAATGCGGCGTGGCATGGAGGCGATCAGCCTGTGGCACTGCTAAGGTGTTCTGGAAGCCCAGGTTGCTTTGATAGCAGCCTTCAGCTCGTCTGCATTGTTGGGTCTGGTGTCTCTCATCTTCCACTTGACAATACCCCATAGATTCTCTATGGGGTTAAGGTCAGGCGAGTTTGCGGTCCAATCAAGCACAGTGATACTGTTGTTTGTAAACCAGGTATTGGTAGTTTTGGCAGTGTGGACAGGGGCCAAGTACTGCTGGAGAATGAAATTTCCATCTCCAAAAAGCTTGTCGGCAGAGGGAAGCATGAAGTGCTCTAAAATTTCCTGGTAGACCGCTGCACTGACTTTGGTCTTGATAAAACACAGTGGACCTACACCGGCAGATGACATGGCTCCCCAAACCATCACTGATTGTGGAAACTTCACACTAGACCTCAGGCAGCTTGGATTGTGGCCTCTCCACTCTTCCTCCAGACCCTGGGACCTTGTGGAGTGTGTCAATGACTGCCTTCTGGACATCTGTCAAGTCAGCAGTCTCCCCCATGATTGTGGAGCCTGCTGAAACAGACTAAGGGACCTTTTTAAATGCTTAGGAAGCCTTTGCAGGTGTTTTTTGTTAATTATTTTAATTTACTGAGATAATGACTTTTGTGTTTTCATTGGCTGTAAGCCATAATCATCAACATTAACTGAAATAAACACTTGAAATAGATCACTCAGTTTGTAATGACTCTATATCAGACCTAGGCAAAGTGCGGCCCGCGGGCCACATCTGGCCCTCTGGCTGTTCCAGTCCAGCCCGCGGACCGAGACAGCCAAGGGGCTGATAACAGTGGGCCACGGGCCGCACTGTGCCCTTCCCCGCCCGCACGCAAGCATGCCGTCACCGCCCTTCGTCACTGCGGAGTGCCTGGGGAATGGGGAGTGAGGTAAGTATATGCTGGACCCGAGGGGGGGGACTTCTTTAATGCTGCACACAATGGGGGGCTTTAGTGCTGGACACGGGAGGGAGCTTTAATGCTCGACACAGAAGGGGTGTCACGGGGGGGCTCTCATGCCAGACACTAGGGGGGCTCTCATGCTGGATTCTGGGGAGGGCTGTGTGGGGCTCATGCTGGACATGGGGAGGCTGTGTGGGGGCTCAAGCTGTATATAGGGGGATGTCAGCACACTTAATTCTGCTCAATATTAAGTTATACAATTAATATTAATGTAATCATTAATAATATAATAATTAGAATTATTATGTGAATATTAATATTGAGCAGAATTCATTTCAGCCTATTGGTTCGGCCCTCCCCAACAGTCACGGTCTCTCATGTGGCCCCTCGGGAAAATTAATGGCCCACCCCTGCTCTATATAATATATGAGTTTCACTTTTTGTATTGAAGAACTGAAATAAATTAACTTTTTGATGATATTCTAATTTAGTGAGATGCATCTGTACATTTATTATCCGCTTGTTCCAAAAAGAATGACTTTAGATGTTTTTGGGCCTCCTTCCATCGTGACAAGTTTTAAGGTAATTTATGTTGAATATCGGCCAGTTCCTATCCTCCAACTACACCCCCCATTTTCACGAATTATCTTTTATTATCTTTATTTCGCTAATTAGCGTCCCCCTCTGAAAAAAGCCACACTACATTAATGTATTCAGCCCCCTTATTAGAAGCCAAGAATTTCTCCTTAATGTTATCACAATTAATAAGCTTGAGCCAAAATGGATTAAGTTTCCAGCCCAAAGACTGTTTAGTCTTGAATGAGTCTATCTGTTCCTGGAATAGTAGAGGTGAATGATCCGATAAGGATCTGGGGGGAGTACTCAATATTTGACATGAAGGGGACCACAGCAGGGTTGCAAAGAACCAAGTTGATTCTTGAGTGGGAATGGAATGTCGAGGAGGAACACGAAAAAGTCCTTAAAGATGGGAGCTTTTCCCTCCATATATCTATTAAGCCTCAGTTCACTAATAAACCGACCGAAGGGGGATAAAATATCATCACCCCCAGGAAGCCTTTCTTTAGCAGGGTTACAAATATTATTAAAGTTGCCCATAACTATTAGAGGTATATCTTGCCAATTAGCAAGTTTTCCTAGCATTTTCGAGAGGGATATTAGAATATGGAAAAAGAACGTACATTACTACAATACATTCAAAATTATGTATTGTGCAGCACACTCCATCAAACCTACTCTCATAATCTTTAAAGGAGTCTACTGTATGTATTTAAAAGATATATTCCTATGTACCAAAAGGCTGCCTCCTCTTGAATAATAAGAATGTACCGAATGCAGGCTATATCCAATCCAAGACCTTTGTAGCACATTAATGGAGTCATTTGTCATATGTGTCTCCTGCAGGCCTACGACTGCAGGGCTAGCTTTAATATACTCCCAGATTGTGTGCCTTTTAGAACTACGGTATATCTCAGGCCATGAATGTTCCAAGAAATGGATTTGACCGCTGAACCCATTTTTAGAAAACATAAAAATATATGCAAATATCAATGACATTGCAACATTTACCAGATTAATTACTGTTAAGATTAACCAGGATCTAGAACAATTGCACACCATAAAATCCCTAGTGTCTCTATGACACAACCTGTTCCATTGCTGAGAGAAACCTCCTTTCTGAGGCCCAAAAAAGAAAAAAGGGGGCTAGGTTCCTGGAGGGGTCAAAGTTACAAATAAGATAGCACTTCCACCCATTATATTAGGAGTCTAAATTCCATGTCCAGATTCTGTATTTAATTCAGGCCCTCACGTCCTGCTGGATCTGACGTTTGTGAGCGATCAGTCATCTCAGGGCATCCTTGGGAGACTCGAAGAATGAGGTTGTGCCAAGAGCCACCACGCTCAATTTGGCAGGATAAGCTAGTGACCTCATTCTCCTTTTTATATTCAAGAACATAGATGGACTTCCACAGAGGAATCTGGAAAGATTGACATTTTTTGGCCGCCAAGCTGAATATCTTGCTTCTCCCTTTCTTTTTCTTAATATAATGTCCCAGTCTTTATAATGAAGAATTTTAATTAGAATGGGTTGAGGGGGTCTGCCTACCGGGCCGAGCCTTATAGGTACCCTATGCGCGCTGTCCACCGTAAAAAAAGGAGTGATGACCTCTTTACCGAAAGTATCCTATAGCCATTTTTCAAAAAAAAACTCTTGGAGTCCACCTTCCTACCACCTTTTCTGTTACCCCCAACTATCCTAATGTTATTATGTCTCAGGCAATTCTCCAGGTCATCTCCGTTACCAAACAGAGCCGCCACAGCTTAAGTATGGTTCTGAACATCTCTGCGGACAGCGGCAAGAGCATCCTCCAACTCAATGACTCTGTCCTCAACCGCCGTTGTACGCTCTACCACTTTCTGTACATCATGGTGAATTATGGAGATGGTTTCCTAGATATAGCCCACCTGGCTTACCAGTAAAGTAAGAATAACATTACATTTATTGACTACAGTGAGAACATCCATCAAGGGGATTCCCCTGGTGGTATGCTACCAGAAGCACTTTTATTTAACCTTAGGGGATTTTGACATCCCAAAGGTACCCTGAGTAGAAGCTGCCATTTCAGGACCTGCATAATTTTCCTCATCCTGTGCTAAAGGTGACTGATTAGGGACACACTCTGGATCCCAGTTTCTGGCTCATGGGGTTTGTAGTGTGTGCTCTATGGGCATACTGCTTCAGCCTGGCTGCTACATCGCCACCAATATCCCTTTGCCTCTTTCCAGAGGACGCGCAGGCTCCATCTTGGGAGCTCACCTGCTGTTCACCATCTTCATTCCTCAGATTCTTACTGCGCTTCTTGGCCCCTCAACGACCCGGATCCCGACGACCAAGCACCAGAAGACACCCAGGAGCTTTCGACACTCCTGATGTAGCCCTGTATATTCACCGGCTCTGACCACCGGCAAGAGCTCCCGGCGGCACTAGGACCCAGAGATGACAGCACTCTCCTCCTGTTCTCCACCAAAAGGATCAAAGACTCTCCGCCATGGCTGAAAAACTGACAGAGGAGCAATCAGGACCAGCGGTGCCCCAGCGCTGAGGGACAGTATAGCTGCCGCCATGCACACTCCTGGTCTCCTTTCTTGGCCACTCAGCACTGTGACAGGACACTAAGATGGCCACCGATGGCACCACCATGTTCTGCAGGACAGGAGCTTTTAGACATCACCTGGGCAGATTTCAGGTGTCCGTAACGCCGACCCTCTACACCTGCAGTCTCACCCTCAGGATCTTTCAGGGTGAATTTGGCCCAGAAGTACTGGAATCCAAGCAGGATACTGTTCAGGATGTTAAGAGCTCTGCTCAAACACATCCGCTCAGTCCAAGAGCAGAACCATAGCCCCCCCGAAGTATTGACTTCTGTTCATTTGGATTATTTGTATTTCTAATAGGAACTTATTGATTTAAGCCGTTTGTGAGCTTCCTATCCAACATGGCATTGAATAAAGAGATCAAAGCTCCGAAAGTTCAGTGATTACTACATTGTCAGTGTAAATGAAAAGTCTGTCCGTGAGGCACAACTCCAGCCCCTTAGTCAGAGGCTGGATAATCCAAGGTGCCTTTCTATCACTTAATCTTAGAATAACCCAATCAATCTCCAAGCAACAAGATATCAGATGTGGATAATTTACTGTAAGAATTGCATTGGTTTTGCCTCAAGACAGTTTACGTGAAGAATCACTATTCTGTCATTTTGTTTCAGGCCAAACAGTCTATGAAAACATCCAAAGAGAAAGCACAAGTAGCCTGTGTAGATGGATGGATGGATAGATACTAGCAGTGATGTGCTACAACAGTCCCAGGTCTTCAGTTAGTTTGTTGGTAATGGGTGCGCGTGCTGTGCCAACCCTTCTCCAAAAGTGTCAGAAATAGAAGTGTGAGGGCTTCATAGCAGATTGCAATATGTCCTCCTCCCATCAGGGTTTAGGGTTTTTCCACCTTGTCCAGAAGAACCTGGTGTTTGTTTCCCTTCTAAAGTCCTTCCCAAGATGTTTAGGTCAATGCCTTGCCCTCATGTTGCCTAATATTTTAGTTTCTTAGGAATTTAATTCTACACTAATTTTTAACACCCGATGCCAGGGCTGTGGAGTCGGTGTCCATTTTGGTGGAGTTGGAGTCGGCATAAAACTGCTAAAATATGTAATAAATTGGGTACAGTAATACAGTGCAGGATGTGCTGTAAATGTTTTCAGAAGAATTTGGGAAAGTTATGAAATGTCCTATAAATGTCTGTTCTGTTCCTGATCTAAGTATTTAGACTTTTAGTTGAGATGAATCTGTGCTGCACTTTATATACATGCTCAGTAGTGAGACCGGGCTGTGGAGTCGGAGTTGTGGAATTGGTGTCCATATTGGTGGAGTCGGTAATAAATTGGGTACAGTAATACAATGCAGGATGTGCTGTAAATGTTTTCATAAGAATTTGAGAAAGTTATGAAATGTCCAATAAATGTCTGTTCTGCTCCTGATGTAAGGATCTAGACGTTTAGTTGAGTTGAATCTGTGCTGCACTTTATGTACATGAGTCGGAGTCCACAGCCCTGCCCAATGCAAAAGGCGATGGATCCAACCAGCACTGGTCTCCATCCCTTCAATTGCCGTATAGCACATCCTTCCTGCTCTCCTGGAATATACAGTATTAGTTGCTCCTGTACCCGCACTTTTGGTGCTTAGCTTGAGAAGTGCCTGTATAGGAGGTGAACGTGGTGAGGCTGAGGGTGCATATCAGGAGAAGTTCCGATTTTAATTTTGAAATCAGGCTCCCTTTTTCTCAAGTGGGCCCAAGTTTCGATATGGTGATTGTGTACACATTGTCCAACAGTAGACAAGTCTTTCTGGAGCAGATCAAATGCTAAATGGATTTATCACGTCTATAAAATTTGAGTATATTCCCATAGGGCGAATATGCAGTCGATTCTTGAACATGCATACGTAAAATCTTCTTTCTCCTACAATAGCAGTATTGTAAATGAGAATTCTTGAAATCCGCACTTTACGGCAACAAATCTGCAGTTATATTTACTATTTCAGATTTTGCTGCAGTTTTTTCGATTCCGCGGCAGAAGAACTTCTTGAGATATAGCCTGAATATTCTGGCTCTAGATGGAAGTTGGCCTCCCAAAATTGTTTCCTTTGGTGGGCCAAGGTTCATTTGTTTTGTTCTTTGTTCTTCCTTCCCCCTTACTTTCTATGCCTCCATAACATAATATTCACTATGTTGAATGCAGCTCGGATCAGCAGTTCATTTGCTAATGTGAAATGCCATAACATACTTGACATTTGTAGGCAGAGCTGCGAAAGAACGATCTACATATTGACCTAATCAAAACCGAAATGAAAAACATCAGTGGATTAAAAAGTATACGCTGATCTCAGCACATTACAGGTTAATTGATGCCGCATTTTGCTAAACCCACAACGCTCTGTGTCATGCACTGCACATGATGGCTATGAGCAATGAAGCTAATACACTATTGATTTGTTTATATTGCATTTTTTTTTATTAAAACCAAAGTTTACTTTATTCCTTTAATTCTATGTGACTTCCTTTGACCTTACTGAATTTTGCTTCACTCCGTTTTCCAAAACAATATCCGGTGCCGGATCACAGACAGGGTTTAATCTCTCTGGAATAAAATCAATGCAGTGACGGTCCATCTGGCACATGACCGATGCTTGAAATTTAACTCCTCTCGGAGACGCAGTGTTCTCATATCTGACGTTTATTTTTACAGTATTTTGGAGTTAAAGTGTTTGGAAAGTAGATCTGGGTCACTGATGGCTGAGAATGTAAAGTACCGCTGCGAGATATGGCCACAGCTGTTTTCTCTCTCCGTCATGGCTCAGCATAAACCCTGAAACTTTTAATCCATTTTTGTAAATGTTTATAAGAAGCATCAGAAAATGCAGTGAAAATGTACAAGGATTTCTTTTTTTGATGCTGTAAGAGGCAAAGACCCCAAAAAACCCAGGCAAGTATTGGTGGACACGTGTTGTTTAATTGCACTAATTGAAACCAGGTATACAGAGCATTAAAAATCTATGGCAGGTCGGGGCTATAGAGGTCTCTGTCCTAAGTTCAGAGAGAAAATAAACTTAAGAAATAAGAAACATATGTCAATTTTATTGATGATTACAGCAACGGCACAGAAAATCCGGAGGATTTCACATTCAAATCTTTCCCCATCTGTCGACTTAATCAGCAGTAAAATACATTTATAGTTAAATTCTGAAAATCCTGTAAATTAAGAGAAGACGGTTATTGCAACGGGAAATGGACAAATACAAGTGCTAAGGAGGCTCAAGACACGTCTTTTTCCAACACTAGGAAAGGTCTAGCTTCAAACATATATGTGACACCCAGAACGCAGATAACCCAGTACACCGGACCCCAGCATGTGTCGGATTCTTCTTGCTACCACATGGGGGGTGGTGGCCGTGCCCGGTGCCTTGCGGTTGTGGCCGTGCCCGGTGCCTTGCGGTGGTGGCCGTGCCCGGTGCCTTGCACTCCGGTGCAGAGAAGTAGGCACACAGCCTCTATGGTGTTTGGTGGCGTTCACCGCGGTGTTGTTGTGGTGGAGGGAAACAGGAGAGTCAGCAAGCAGTTTTAACAGTAAACCAGGTAACACCTTACTTAAACAGCAGCCAATAAGATCCATAGCGATAGATGGTATTACATGTTTCAGATGACCAAAGTTCCAAAAGGCCGACACATGGAGGCAGATACAGAAAAGGGCACATATGAGGCGTGATAAGCAGCGAGAGCAGTCAGAGCCTATCCTGCTGTCCAGCTGACACAGCGGAGTTTTCTCCTTAACACTAGGGTGGCGTTCCCCAGTGAACCCCAACATCCTTGCTCCCTCTTACCTTCATTGTTTTGTAAGATCCCTGTATTCCCATCCACTTTACGGGGGACTACCCTCTGGGCCAGTACTCCTCCTGCATCCATGGCATATGGTTTCCATTAGGCCATGTTTGCTATGGAGGACCAGGGAATTTCTTCAACCCCTCGGGTACTAGTCCTTAGGCAGGCCTACATGTTTTCTTCAGGTCAGTCCGTCACCATACGGCCCAAACCCCTCAGGTACTAGTTCTTAGGCTGGCCTACATGTTTTCTTCAGGTTAGTCTGTCACCACACGGCCCAAACCCCTCGGGTACTAGTCCTTAGGCTGGCCTACATGTTTTCTTCAGGTCAGTCCGTCACCATACGGCCCAAACCCCTCATGTACTAGTCCTTAGGCTGGCCTACATGTTTTGTTCAGGTCAGTCCTCCACCATACGGCCCAAACCCCTCAGGTACTAGTCCTTAGGCTGGCCTACATGTTTCCTTCAGGTCAGTCCGTCACCATACGGCCCAAACCCCTCAGGTACTAGTCCTTAGGCTGGCCTACATGTTTTCTTCAGGTTAGTCCGTCACCATACGGCCCAAACTCCTCAGGTACTAGTTCTTAGGCTGGCCTACATGTTTTCTTCAGGTTAGTCCGTCACCATACGGCCCAAACCCCTCAGGTACTAGTTCTTAGGCTGGCCTTCATGTTTTCTTCAGGTCAGTCCGTCACCATACGGCCCAAACCCCTCAGGTACTAGTTCTTAGGCTGGCCTACATGTTTTCTTCTGGTCAGTCCGTCACCATACGACCCACTGGAAAGGGGGAATAATTCCCTGACATGTTTCCTGGCTGTTCTCTGGCTCGGCTCTTGCTAATATCCGGCTGATCTCTACCCTATTTTAAAATTGTAGTAGTTTTGGAAAAAATAATTTCCAGCCACCAAACTTACCAGCTCAGCGAGGAGTTTAACTATTTAACTACCTGAGATGGTGTAATAACTGTTTAGTCATAGTGATAATACAAATCCTTGCCAAAACAATGCAAAACTTCAGTATTATAAATAACATAATAAAACACTATCGTAATACCCAACTCTGGGGTATTACATATACAGTATATACTGCTAAAAATGAGACGTATTGTGCAAAACAGGAAGAGGACACCTTGCTAACCTTGTCTTGTCATCATATCAGATGGGTGTCCTGCAGCCGGTACCTTCATCAATCAACTGCTTGCTCCTCCCACTGCAGCCAAATGAACAGAGCCAAACAGCACAGCTGTCTTGCCAGATCCAGATTAGCCGCCATTCAATTTAGTTGGCACCAAGGTAAGCAGGTTTGCTCACTGTGCCACTCTGTTTCCATATTTCCTATTTACAGTGATCAACTCTTTCCTTCTCCCATCGACAATTGGGGGTCGAGTACGACCACCTCTCCATTTACTTCTATGGGCAGAGTAAGCCAAATATATGTATTAAGTTAAGAGGAGTCCAATGAACACCCTTCTACCAATAGATAAGCTTCCTATGAAACATTTATGATATATCCTGTGGATATGCTGTACATGTTTTTTATGAAAATGCTTCTTAAAATAATTTTAAGCCATGTAATATCTAGTCACTTACAGAAAATATAACTACAATTGATTTTTCTTTTTCCTAATTTGTGATTGTGGTTTACGGACGCAGATGTTGCTCTTTAAATATTCACATTTCCAGGGAACGCTTTTGTCTGAAGAATCTTTTACACTCCATACAGTAAACTGTCAGCATAATTGGTATCGGAACAGCCAAATAAATTATACAAAGGAAGTATCTTTGAAGAAGCCGAGTTTCTGAAGGAAGACAGTGCTTAAATCGAGTCGTACTCCATATTACTCTCTCCTTCAAACAGACCTCGCCAACAAAGCTATTAATCTTCTTTATGTGCAAAGACAGGGTTGTAGATTAACAACATTTGTCATTTAAACTGCAAGAAAAATCACCTATTTATCGCAGAGAGGTGTAAGCTTGTATTATTACTGTCGATTATTACCATGAAATGAGTATAACGTGTGTCCACATCAGTGGTGTATAAAAAGGAACGGATTTGTTAGGGTTAAAATATAGGAAAACGGGTTGAATTTCATTTTCTGGGTTCCCTCAAAGGGTATCGGAATACAATTGTATAAGAAAACGTGATTTTTATAGTTGTTTCTGTATTCATAGCCGTTTGGGGGCATATTTAGCAACATTTGGGTTGGTAAAATAGGCATGTTTATATCCTGCAGTCCAGGACTGCCCCAAATCAGGTGGAAATACCCACTTTTGGGTAAACTTCACCTCTTTTAAGAACTGGAACATGTTTGGATTCGAAGGGATTATTTCTGAAAATTCAGATCAATTCAATCAAAACCATAACTGTTGGCAACAAAATTGTGTTTGCATTGTTTTTTTTTAAAGGGGTGGTCTAATTAGGAAATCTCCTTTGTAAATTAAACCCTCATCAAATCACAGCATGTCCAGTTTCAGTAACCATTGATGCTCACCTGTTACCACAGGGGGGGGGGGGAATAAATGACTGACCTAATAATATTTGGCTGGCATGGTAAGACAGTGCAAGAACTCCTTACCCGGGGCTCTGTGCTCGGCCTAAAGACGGAGAGCTTGATGGGAGGTCCCTCTCCAGAACATAGATTTTGAAGTGGTTGGAATCCATGGCAAATCCATAAGAAATACCCCAACACGTAAGGTATCTCAAATCAGATAGCTCTGAAGTTGGCGCAAATATTTTCAGCACCTTACTAATGAGGTTTTAGAAAAACCCTGTTCACAAACCTTGTACTATTTTTTTCCCTTGATGCAATTTTATTTTTCACAAAAACTGCGCAATAAATACTACACATTTGTGGTTTTAAGACATTTGTGAAAGTGAAAAAATCTTTTTTTATGACAGATTAAAAAGGTACTCACGGCATAGTAGGTGAATTCCAGGGTATCCACTATTGGACACCTACTTAAAGGGGTATTCCCATCTCCAAGATCCTATCCCAATATGTAGTAGGTGTAATAATAATAATAATAATATTAGCAAATACCTCCAATTAGAAATGTAGTATAGTTCTTCTGATTCACTGTGTCTCTTTCCCCAGGTGCAGGCATTGCAGGACCTTAGATATCCATGGTTACGATCACTAGCAACTAGCTAACTAACTGAAATCACTATACCAGTGTTAATAACCATGGATACCTAAGGTCCTGCAATGCCTGCACGTGAGGAAAGAGACATAGCTAATCAGAAATACTATACTACATTTCTATTTGGAGATATTTGTTAATATTATTATTATTATTACACTTACTACTTATCGGGATAGGATCTTGGAGATGGGAATACCCCTTTAAATGCTAAAGTGTCCATAGTAAAATTTAAAAAAGCACATACCTCCAAGACTGTGTTCTAGCGATGGTGGCGCTGCAGCCTTTCAGAATTCCATTAGGGCGGACGTCCGCTATGACCCAATAGCAAAGGTTGAAGCCATCATGTCAAATAGTAATGTCACATGACCGCCCCGGTGACACCGTGCCAATATTGCTGGAATAGACCAGGAGGTCTGTGTTTTTTTTTAAATTTTACTATGTGCACATTAATTTTTAAACAGGGGTTGTCCAATAGAAGTAATCCTCTTCCCATCAAAGTCTTTATCCTCGTAATATATTGCATTCCTTTTATCACATAGCAAGATGGGAGTTCTTATGACTGGCATTTAGTAAAAGCAGCATTCCCATCTTGGATATGACACAAATATCTAGCAATCCACAACAATGTCAAGAATATGATGCTAGAGATGGGAGAATCGTTTTTCACAACCAATCTGTCGGAAAGATCAGTAATCTGTGATGGATGGGAGTCCCGTGAGTGTCCTCAACTCCCAGCATTCCTGGCTCTGCTTTTGATTAGCAGGACTGATACGAGTTGTGTGTTTGTCACGCCACAATGATGACATCACACCAGTCCAACTTCTACAAATCAATTCTCGCATCTTTACATGCAACTTATCAGAGAAATACTCTTCTTTCTCCTCCTGCACTGATCTTTTAGTCTCAAAATTCTGAACTCCGGGATAAAATCTGTATTCAGTGAAGAGAGATTGTTACATTACTGAGATAGAAGATGGCAGGCATTAATGTTAAAGAAGTTGTCCACTACTTTTACATTGATGTCCTATCCGCAGGATAGGGCATCAATGTATGATCGGCTGGGGTCCCGCACGCGGCACCCCCGCCAATCAGATGTCATCGGTGCCGGAGGCGGCCGCCGGCCGGAAGTGCTCACCTGCGGGGCTTCATCGTCAAGTGGTAGTGGCCGCCAATGTGTACTGCACATTTCCTCCTATTCAATTGAATGGGAGGCTGATCTGCAGTACACTGTGAAGGCCACTACCACTTGACGGCAGAGCCCCGCAGGTGAGCACTTCCGGCTGGCGGCCGCCGGCACCAATAACAGCTGATCGGCGGGGGTGCCACGTGCGGGACCGCGACCGATCATACATTGATGCCCTATTCTACGGATAGGGCATCAATGTAAAAGTAGTGGACAACCCCTTTAAGATTCTATGTAGATGGAAGAGGGAGGAGCTCTGCCTCTAGCTCCCCCCCCTTCCTCTCCAGAGAATGTTATCCGTACCAGCTGCCATCTCCTATCTCAGTAATGTAAAAATCTGTCTTCACTGAATATCGAACTCACTCAGGAAATCAGAATTTTTAAAGTGAATTATCAATTCTGGAGGAAAAAGAAGCAGATTACTGTAATAAGATATATTACAAAGTTGCTTTTCATGTGTATTATTGATTTATCAAAGAACAATTAAAACGACTATTATTCTTTGGGGTTATGTGCACACGGTCAGGAGCCGCTGCGGGTTTGACGCTGTGTGTCTATGCAGCGTCAAACCCACAACGTCCAGATATTACAGCATAGTGGATGGATTTCTAGAAATCCCATGTCCACTATGCGTCTCTGGGCACCCGCGGAAACTTTCAGGCCCGCAGCATGTCAATTTCTCTTGCGGGTCCGTATGTGGACTTTCCCGACAGACTAACATCTATGAGGAAAATCCGCATGTGAAAAAAAAATGGCGCTGTTCATTTGCATAATGAGGGTGGAAGCCGCTCGGCTACTCCGTAGCGTCGGAGCCACAGGCGGCTCCTGACCGTGTGCACATACCCTAAGGCTGTTTTCCAGTTTTAGAAAATCCCTGTCCCCAGTGGCAGTTTGTTTTAAAATAACAACCAACCTCCCTAGGTTCAGCGCTAAGTCTCCGCCGCTGCTCCTTTTTTCTGTTATTGGCTCTAGTGCCGACATCATGTCAGTAACGCTGCAGTCAATCAGTGAGCTGACTCATTGACTGCAGCGCTGTTAATTAGACATCAACACTGCAGATAACAACAGACACCGGGGAGAAGTGGTGGAGATACTGGTTCCAGGGAACAGGATGATGTAGGGGAAGAGACCCTGATTCCACTGATGTGTCATTTACTCGGCTGTGTTTTGCTGTTTCAATACAATCAGTGTTTTATCAGCAAGAGATTATGACTAGAGGACAAATTGCCTCGTGCCTCCTAGTCCAACCACACCTTCAGCTCTGATTAGCAGCTGTCACTATGCAGTATACACAGTAAGCTGGCAATCAGTGGTGTGGGCGGGGTTATACACAGATCAACATTCAGAGCTTTGCTAGATCTGCAGCAGAGAAAACTGTGATTGTATCACAACTGCTGCATCCAGTAAACTAAGTGACACATCACTGGAATCAGGTTCTCTGTCCCTACATAATCCTGCTGTCAGATTACATAGTAAAATCTGCTGACAGATTCCCTTTAAAATAAGTTTATTTAAATTTATAAATCCATTTATTTTCTTAGAAATATATAACTTATGTAAAGCATTTGGAAAGCGATGCTTTCTAAAACCTGTACACCACCAGAAATGTTCAGGTGGGCACATGTGTGGCTCTCTCTTTTTACTTCTAAGTTCCAAAAATAGGAAAACATGAAAAATAAGACAAAGCGAATTTAATTTGGTGCAAAAACAGTAAAGTGAATTATTTGTAAAATTATTCAAATTTTGTCTTGTTGAGAGAAATAAACACTTGTCAACTATTCGAATATTTCAATGACTTGACGCCCTCTTCATCTAGGAATTACCACGTCGGCGTCTCCCGGGGACGAGTAGTTCAGCCGTGCTGGTGTCTGTGACCTATGATTTATATACTATTTGTATAATTTTGCCTTTTTTGCTGTTCCATCCTTATCTTTTCAGTTTGCTCTCACATTTCCCTTCTGCGTGCAGAACGGCGGGCGTTTATTTAGCTTTAGTCTACATCTACAGTGAAATGCTAGCAGTGGGGAATATATTTCTTTTATCAAAAGCTGCTTGTTTGTAGATAGTGTTTCAATTAGATCCCCTGGCAAAAGGATTTTATAAGCCGCTGGACGTCACGCTCGGCTAACTCTCTGAAAGTGAATTTTATATTTTCCGAAGTGCCAGAAAGAAAGAAAAAAATCACACATGCCATGTAAGTGTCCCTGTCGCCGTAAAACAAGTTATTTATGCAAAAATTACTCTCAAAATGACCTCATCATTTTTCTTTCACATCAGAGCCATTGGATCATGTAAGTTGCCCTTTAAATAACAGGACATATGGTTTCTAGCTGTGGGACTGATCAAATACGGATCCACTCGGAGAGGTGCATCTTGTACATCAGAATCTTTTCATATCTGTCTTTGAAATTGGAGCACTTGTTTCAGCTTTCATCATGGACTTGGCTGGGAAATTTGCTTCTGACATGGGCAATACTGTGCCGCGTCTAGTAAGATCAAATACACTGGAAGATAAAAGAAGGGTTTGGTTTTATTCATTTCTTATGAATATTGAGCATATTTATGAGTTGCAAAGTCTACCAGAGCAAGAAAGGCACTAAATGTATGTGACGAGCGGGATGTAGCAACTGGCCATTAAATCAAAACAGTTTATTGTGGCATAAACTATTTTGACACCCATCAAAAGATGAGTTGGCAGGCCACTTACCAACTGGAATGTGATGCGAAAAATCAACAGGCTTCACCTCTACAGGCTACACAACTGCAAACTGCATGAATAACACAGTTATTGAGTTCTGGTAATTTAATGTTTGAAAAAATATAGCAGGATAAATTTTAAGGTGATAATTTTGTACGGCCCCCGAGCGATGGTCTAAATATCCCAATGGCCCATGGTAGAAAAAAAGATTCCTCACTCCTGTTTCATGGAGTGGGGAGTGGGAGGAGGACTAGGAGCACTCAGCACAGTGAGAGACTAGGCAGACAAAGGCAGATCGTGCTGCAGCTTTAAGCAAAACCATTTCTCTTAAGTGATTCACAGTTACACAGCTCAGTGCTGCTGTGTAATGTTTTCCATGGTGCTGATATCTAAGTGCAGAAGAACAGAAATACATTTCACTGTGTATGGGAGACACCATAGCAGTTTGTCTCAACCTACCAACTCAGAGAGACCTGAAAATCAGAAATAGTGCCAATAGAGGGTTTAAAACTGATAAAAATAACTGGAATACAGGTTCTCTCACGCACTAGTGAGAACTCTGCCTTAGTAACCGTGCACACTGCTGTATTACAGGTCCATACACAGATCTGTAATATAGCATCCTTAGACATATAAGGGGTTAATGTACCTTTACGTGTCTACGTGTCACTGATCATAAACTGAAAACTACCGGAGATTGAAATTCTTCAGGACAAAAATGATGGCATGCTCCATCACGTTACATTGATAGTTTTTCTGACTCCATAACTAGGCTACAAGTGTGGGGTTCTTGAGACACCGTTTCTATGGATGTCTGTATTGACCAGTACTCACATGAAGTGATTTCATCAGATAGCTTGACTCAACTGCAGCGGCCCATATGAAGATTCCAGAAGAAGGTTTATTTTAAAGCTGATTTCTTGTAATTATGCTCAATTGCGGTAGGTAAAAAGACAATTCTGAACCAGAGCAGTCTAGATATGAACAAGCAACATGGCTGACATACAGTATCCGGGGAAGAAAGGAGGGGTTACTTACAACACAGCTGGGCTATAGGGAGAGAGGCAGGACAAACTTCTAAAAGGCAAACTGATTCCATAGCAGTGTAACAGGAACAATATAATGGCAATACAACATTGTATGATTCCCAAGTCGTAGAACATGACAGTAGTCTCTTCTAGAAGCTTGGCAGCATATCTCATGGGTGCGAAATAAAGAGCTGGGGGGGCGCTGTTATGCCACCTACAGGATACGAGATTGGAACTCCATTTCCTTCTGTATATTTTTAAGACGTTCCCACTTTTGCTGTTTGATGCATCTTTG
Organism: Phyllobates terribilis; assembly: GCF_046119375.1. Lineage (NCBI taxonomy): Eukaryota > Metazoa > Chordata > Amphibia > Anura > Dendrobatidae > Phyllobates > Phyllobates terribilis. Next base: position 117,548,048 of record NW_027362762.1, on the reverse strand, counting down.
CAATAAGACAGAAAGGTTTCTTACTTGGGGTGTCAACCTGTATTTTGTGGTCACCGTTTTTGACCAGAAATGTCGTTGCACACATCGAGATCACTCGTCTTCAAGATTGAATTCACCTTCAAGTGCAGCTTCTTCAGATGTCATTTACAATTCACACTGGTAAAATAAACTTTGCAGGGTTATTTATCAGCTCATTTGCCTGTCTGCAAAGATGCAGTTGATATTCCCTGGTGAAAATACTTTGCATCTACTAAGACACTGATAGATATCCATGATTAAGTCTTTCTGCCTCAAAACAATGCAATGTGACCTTTGACGATGGCTCTGCCTTGTATCTTCAGCTACCAGAAGATTGCTCTGTCCTTTTCAAACTTTTGTGTTACTTCACATTTTGCAGAAGCTCCTCAGGCCTCCCTGGTAACCGACACAAAGTACAACACAAGAAGTGATTATACGGCGCTGCATCTTCAGCCGTAACCTTTCTGTTGAATTCGGAGCCGCAGTCTTTACAGGATTTAAATGTTCATCCTGTAATTGCTTCACATAAAATATCCTCAAAGTTTAGAAACTAAAGAATGTGGTCCATCTCCAGATAATCTAAGAAGAATTTGAGCAAGTAAATACTCGTATTCCCCGTGATTCAGGAGCGGCCACACCATTATTGCAATCTGTCCTGCCGCAAGAGTTAAGGGGGCACACTTCCACCTCACAAGCACATAAAGGGGAGCAATGTGATGAACTATTGGGCTGAAAATCCAATTATTCTTGCACAGGGGGCCCTCTTTTGTCTGTGTCCACCCCGCCACAATATATCAATTCTGCACATCTTTATTTAGACCTTTGTATTGTGTTATTCAAAGTAGATATATTTCTAAAGCTTCTATTGACATGAAATTCTCACTAGATGTCGGTAACAACCCATCCAGGTAAAGAAATCAAACCATAGATGTCCATAAATTAAGTTATGTGTAATAAGGAGAAAGAACATAGGGAAAAAGTATTGAACGCATGAAGAAAGAGAGGTGCAAAATGCCATGAAAAGTCATGACATAAGCTGAAATCTATCAGTAATTAGACAGAAACCCTGGTTCAACTGATGACCTCTAAATAGGTGTCTCATTACCAAGGTGCCAAACAACAAACATCTCATGATAGGGAAAACCAGTGAGTTGTCTCAAGACCTTTGCAACCTTATTGTTGCAAAACATACAGTTGGCATTGGTTACAGAAGAATTTTGAAACTACTGAAGGTTCCAGTGAGCAATGTTGTGGTCATAATGCGGAAGTGTAAAGAACATAATTTCACCAAAACCGTGCACAACCAGGTGCTCCCCGCAAGATTTCAGACAGGGGAGTGAAAAGGATTGTCAAGAGATAATCAGATGAACTACCGTGCTTACTCTGATCGGACTTAATGAAATATGTAGCAGGGTGGACTACAATCAAATATACACACAAGTCTCCTGTAGGTATCAACCTTAAAACTTAGTAATGCATACCCAGGAAAGTGATTACTTCCTGGATATGTAGCTAGTTGTGGCACAATCTAAATAGTTGAAAATCATTCCTAAAAGTTGGAGGATATATGTGCAAAATACTAGCTGTAGATAAAGTCCACGGGGTCCCCTTCCCTAAAGTGTCTCCTGATCACTTGCAGAGAGACTAACAAATAGTGGTTTGGTATACTGCATGTGCTGAGTTTAATAACAATTACTGCAAGGAATGGGGTACCTGCTGTTGGTGATCAGTCAGCTCCCCAGCTCCGCATGAAGTTTGGAGTACAAGTCCTGCCGCAGAAGTCCATGATCTAACCTCAGTGCCCTGTTGGGGGTTACGACTTGATCCCAGTATTCAGATGTAGCCCCGAAGCATACATTTATTTTAATGAGGAAATTGTAGTCTAAATGATCAATGTGACTCCTCTTTTTTTCACCACTCTGCACCTGCCTCCTGTCTCTGACTGACAGCTCACACCTGTATCAGAGACCTGTCTCCTCTGCCTGCGATCTGACAGAGACAGTAGGCAGGTAGGAGGTGGGGAATGGGGAGAGAGGCAGGAGAGCTGTAAGTGCATTGTCCCACCCCACTGCTCTTCCGGCTCATTAACAAACAATTCAATTAAGACTAGTGTTAATATAAAAAGGTAACAGTTGTATTCTCTAAGAGTTACTGGATGAAGTGCTGAAGCCTACCTTATGATGGTGTAGCTTGAGAAACTGTCCGGTTCACATGTGGGAGCTTGCTTCAGCAGTCCATGGACAAATGTGCAGGCTGTTCCTGCTTGCTGTACTTGATACTCCACAAGCTGTATAGACAGTGGTAGCGCTAGTGCTCATTCTAGAATTTCAATTATGGATTTCTTTAAAATAGATTTCTATAAGAAAGGTGTTACGCTTGCGCCCGGACTGACTGGTGTGAGCGTGATTAGTGATCCCACTGTACCATGAACAGAGGAGTGCCTGGAGGGGCGTAACTAATTATCAACCCGATCCGACCAAGGTCGCACGGCGGCTTAGTCGACTCCGTGGACCAAGGAGGAACCGAGCAGAGGGACCAGGTGCGACTCCAGGTCAGACCCCGGTCACAGTTGTTGACCCACACCGGGAAATGCAGGAACAGGCAGGTTAGACTGGCATACAGGCAGGTGGGTATTGGCAAGTACGGCTGGTATGCAGACAGGTGGGTACTGGCAAGTACGGCTGGTATACAAACAGGTGGGTACTGGCAAGTACGGCTGGTATGCAGACAGGTGGGCACTGGCAAGCACGGCTGGTATGCAGACAGGTGCGCACTGGCAAGCACGGCTGGTATGCAGACAGGGAGATACTGGCAAGCACGGCTGGAGTGCAGACAGGGAGGTACTAGCAGGTTGGAGCGCAGGCTGGATAGGGTCCAGTACAGACTGGGAGACAGGTACAGAGCCGCAGATGCGGTAGACAAGCAGAGCAAAGCGAAACCACCGGAGCGGAGGACAAGGCAGAGCAGAGAGGAACTGCTGGTGCAGTGAGCAAGCAGAGCGGAGCGGTGGGCAAGGCAGAGCAGAGCGGAACCGCCGGTGCGGCGGACAAGGCAGAGCGGAACCCCCGGAGTGGTGGGCAAGGCAGAGCAGAGAGAAGCCGCCAGAGCGGTGGGCAAGGCAGAGCAGAGAGAAGCCGCCAGAGCGGTGGGCAAGGCAGAGCAGAGAAAGAAACCGCTGGTACGGTGAGCAAGGCAGAGCAGAGAGAAGCCGCCGGAGCAGTGGGCAAGTCAGAGCAGAGAGAAGCCGCCGGAGCGGTGGGTAAGGCAGAGCAGAGGGAAGCCGCCGGAGCGGTGGGCAAGTTAGAGCAGAGAGAAACCGCCAGAGCAGTGGGTAAGGCAGAGCAGAGGGAAGCCGCCGGAGCGGTGGGCAAGTCAGAGCAGAGAGAAACCGCTGGCGCGGTGAGCAAACGGAGCCGAACAGGGCTGAAGGTGCAGGCAGAGAGGACAGGGCTCTGTTCACATGGAACAGACTGGAAAATACAGGAAGATGGCTAGAACACAGGAGGAAGATATGGAGGAAGGGAAAAGGGACAAGCAGAACCAGATCCACACAAGGTACTTACTATGAAGTAGCGAGTGGACACAAAACTCACAAACAGAAGTACAGAGACAACGAGTTGGAGTTAGGTTCAGGTTCAGATACGAGCCTGAGTATACAGCCCCCAGAGTGGCGGAAACAGACTAGAAGTCAGAGATAACAGGTCTGGGTATGCAGCCCCCAGAGTGGCGGAAACAGACTAGAAGTCAGAGATAACAGGTCTGGGTATGCAGCCCCCAGAGTAGCGGAAACAGACTAGAAACAGGACAGGACCTGGCAATTCAGTAGCAAAGACTAACTGAGTGAAGGTGTTGCTCAGGCACCTCCTTCTGGGTGGAGGGGGTTTAAATATCCAGTAACTCACAGCAATAGGCTGGAGACGCATTAGGGGTGCGCCCACATAAGCTATAAGAATCAGGAAGTAACCGGGCCGCTGCCCTAAGCAGTCAGTCAAGAGACATGCACACAGCATAAACTGGAGCAAGGTTTGTAGGCTGGACTGACAGGTAAGATTGCGGTCTTGCATAGTGGGAGGTGGTGCACTATGCAAGCACGCCGCCAGGGATGTTACAAAAGGTAAGGATTTCATCAACATTAAAGCAAATAAAATTCCCATGACAGGTTCTCTTTAAGTTTCACGGTTGCAAATCTGATGCTAAGTGATGCCAGACACTGAAACATTACAGGGTTTTTCCTACAAAACTTATTACACTCTACAAGAGAGCATGGAACGTGACCTTGTGGTGACCAACATAGTCTCTGTCCAAGTCCTTGTAGTAAGCAGGTGCCATGCCATTAACTCTACACTAGAAAAGACTTGACTCACTGTATAACTTGAACATTCCCTGTGGTCAAGTTATAGAAGAAATTGAATGTATGTCAGCTCACCTGACATCAGATGGTCGCCCGACAGATTTTCAGGCAGCCAGCGCCCACGATGTGATAACAACTTCTCTAATTTTTATTTCTTCATATTAAATGTATTTCACAAAAGGTTCTAGAAATAGTAAAAAGTTAACACAGATGCTCACGCGTTTCAGGTCACTATGGCCCTTAATCATACCAAAAAGTCCTCATATAAATAAACTCACTACCAGGATGAACACTTCAAACTGAATGGAATGCAATTATGGACCAGGTCTACGTATTACCAGTAAACAACAAAGTGAAAATCCATATAAATCATAAAATTAATACTTTATTAGAAATTATAAAAATCTGTAAAAAGATGCTGAAAAAGGAGGGACACAGATTCTAGTACTATATACACAGGAAATAAACAATATATCTATATTATTGCGGTTGAAGGTTACTCATTAAGACTAATGCGACCTGAAATAAACTATTGTTAACACACGCCCACCCCCAAGAAGCTGGACAAAATGTGCATCAGGGTAGAGGGATGCTGCTCTGACTTACAGCACTACACAAGCGGCTCATTTGGCAGGTGAATGCTTTACCTATAGCTTTTTCAGCATGACTTGTATACTTGTTATCGCTATGGGCAGTATTCTGGTCTGGTTTATAAGGAATTTGTCTGATTTTTTAATTGTTTTTAAAGAAAAAAAAATCCAATAAAATATTAATTTTATTACTGATATGGATTTTCACTTTGTTGTTTACTGGGTAATACGTAGACTTGGTCCATAATCACGATGGCCCTTAGTGAGTGGTCACATTATAACAGTTTTCCTTGTGCACAGCTAGGCTCCAAGATTCTTAATGTGCAATTAAGATGGTGCCAGTAATTAGCCATTTCTCACAACTTCTTGTCACCCCTCAAGAACGACTCATGACCACTCCAGTTCCAGCTTTGCTTCTCCGTACTTGCTGCGACACTTTACTCAGATCCAGACCAAGAACAGTCACCAACCTGATCTCCGCTCTCTGACACCCAGAATCCTATCCTTCTCAAGATTATTGGGGGCAGATGAACTATTTCTTGGCTCTAACGTTTGGCCAGGCCACCAGCAGGCTCCCATAACACTTCATGTGGCACCAGCCACACACCGGAGAATCACAGAACTCCAGCGGAGCAGTGACAGTCCACAATTTATCTCCGCTGTGTCCCCTCATTAGTTTTTATGAAGCTGATCCCGGTAGTTGGGATCCCACCAACCAAATATTGATAGAGGATAGTCCGGGTGCACTCATGTTTATTATTAAATATATTGTATCCTTGTATGATTGCAAAGCAGCAGTGAGATGTGGGAGTGAGAGGTTTGTCAGGAGGCGGCGGAGCAGCTGTCACATGTAGAGCTTTCATTATGATTATGTTGTCAATCATTCACATAAGCCTCAGTGACCGTTACCAGTCTCACTATGCATGACAGGTCAATTAAACCCAGGAATTAATTACTTTTTCATGCTTTCATGTCTGGAATGTTATGTAAGATTGTAAGAATTTCTGCACTTAATCTTTTTTCTTTTCTTTTTTTTAGTATTATGTCATGTTATTTATGTAAAAATGGTTGTCATGATTGCTATATGCATCTATGGCATTATCGTCTTGCAAAATGTGACCACCCAGCTAGGCTATGTTCACACATGTTGGGTTTTTCAACGTCACAAATCTGCAGCAAAACCTAATCTCTGGCAGGAAATCAGGTACGTCAAAACCGCAGGTTTTGATGCGTTTTTTGTGCGTTTTTTCAACGTTCTTTTCACTGTCTTTCTGTCTCTATTTATGCATGTACATAAAGTTCTGTGAAAAAAAGAACCCCATTCTATTTTGCCATCAAAAACGCTGATGTAAATTTTGGTGCGTTTTTGATGCATTTTTCAGCATTTTTTTCACCACCCATTACTTTCTATGGGTGAAAAAACGCTGAAAGAAGTGACAGTGACTATTTTTCAAAAACCCAACAAAGGCACAAATTACGCAGCAATAAAAACCATGATGTGTGAACAGAGAATTCTGGTTTCTCATAGACTTTGCTGGTACTGCAAAACGCAGCTGAAAATTTGCATAAAAATCTGCAGCAAAAACCGCTGAAAAACCCAACATGTGTGAACATAGCCTCACAGGCAGAAGATTTGTGGGCAGTGTGCCATATTTCATAGCAAATAGGCTAAAGATTGTCTGTGGTTTTTTAAAATATGAGCCAGAAATATGGTAAAATTTTAAATGACCTTCTTGTGATTACCTATTTAATCCCTTGCTGATGAAGCTCTGCCTTTTCTGTCATTCCCTCCAATCTTGCAACAATGATGTCACGTCCATAAAGCGCGAGACCACTGCAGCCAATCACTAGCCTCTGGTGCCACCCCATGCCGTACATGCAAACATCACAGCAAATACTGTCAAGGGTGTGTCAGAAGTGACAGACAGTCGGCCTGCAGTTGTTTGCAGGAGATCTCTACGTTTGGCATTACAGACATCTTAGAGGCTGTCTCTAAGACCCAGCGGCTACTTCACTCTGGCTAATTAACTCCCTGGCCTGGGTGTATAAATACCTGGTGTGTTCTAGAGGGAGGTGCCGGCGATATTCATTACTACCTGTGAAGGCTTTAGCAAGAGCAGCACTTTGTCCTCTCTGGAGAATGAGGACGTGTGCGCATTTGTCTGGAGTCGTCTAAAGCTAAGCAATTTCCACATTTGCCCTTCCTTGTAGTCTATAGTGTTTAGTGGAGATCGACTAGTGCTCATCTCATCCCTTCCCTAGCCTTAGCCATATGCCAGGGAAAGACAGGACGAGGCACGCATGCAGCGATTGGTGAAGAGACAATACAGGGACGTTAGGGGAGACAGAGTGACGCTAGATCAACCTAGGAGGTCTCCACTCCCCCCTCCCCTTTCCCTAGTGTCTGGGCTCCCTTTCCCTCTTCCCTTTGTGTCTTTCCCACACCTTGCGTGACAGATACATACTGTATGTTTCTGTTCTATACTTGACAAATGACAACTCATATAATTATGGTGCACTTCCTCAGGGTCATCATAGTTGTAATTCCTTGACCAGAAACACCTGAATAGATTGCATCAACATTTCTTTTGTCTGAGGTGATTGTGCCTTCAATGTATCAAGGAGAGAGCAGGGGCATAAATATAGTGAATTCAAGGATTGCAGTCACACACCCGGGTCCTGGAGCGTAAAGGGCACAAAAGGTCACTTTAGCCCATATGCTAAGAACAATACTATTAAAGACCTGTGATAGTTGGGGGCACTATATTTTGCATTGAGGACCACAAGCTTCCAAGATACACCACTGGGAGAAAGATATTCATAGTGTAGTGAGCTGGCAGGCTCTGGCTGTTCTGTGATAATAGAAATAGAGCCTGAGACAGAAATGATTACGCAGGATGGTGCTGCCACCTTGTGGCCAGAGGTTGCACCTGCGCAGGGTGTGATGACAGAGAAAAAGACTGAGTCTCCTGTGTCCCGCCCTAGAGAGTCACGTGAACAGAGTGAGAAGCAGGAAAAAGCGCGCGAAGAGTCTGGGAGAGTCTGTGAAAAGAACCAGGACGGTGTGCAGGTCCTCGTGTGTGCCTTAGAGGATACTCTCAACTTGGCTGCTGTTATCTGACATCTTTTCCTCAGAGCTTTCCCCAGCTTCCGCACTGCTGAAGGATTCAGCTGTTACACTCCCCACTACTGGAGTGTGGACTACACAAGGGAATCCACAGGAGCTGCTATCTGGATCAGAGACACTGTAAGCGGGACCTCTGGCGAGAGGCCGAAGTATTCCCTCCTTTCAGCGAATTTTGTTGTTCCTGTTTTTTTTTTTCTTCGGCTGGGATGCCTTCCTGCAGAGACAGACAGGCCTGCGACGGGGGACACATCCTTCTGGAGTAAAGGACTGGTAACGTGTGAGTAGGGACAGTGAGGGTCAGCTTATAAGTACACGTTATTGCTGTGAACCTTTACGGTTGTCATTTATTGTGTTCTGCTGTGTTAAAAATGTATACAAGTAAAGATACGGTTATCAAGGTAGAGTCTGTGTGTGGGGATCTTGCTGGGCCAGATCATAGATACCAACGCGCGGCCTTGCCCGCGGTCACTTCATCTGGCGTAGTCGGCAGGATCTGTGACCAACAAGATTCCCACCCAGGCCACGTGTACAGTCAGAAAGCCCCGCCGGTGTCTATTGTGAATCAGGTCAGGAAATTTGGCGGACGAAACTACCCTGTACCAGAGTGGGCGGAACAAGTCCGGATACTGGGGGAAATGTATAATATTGACCCTAAGACCTTGGCAGAAATGGCGGTACTGACGCTAGAGGGGGAGGCATGGACGACAGTCAGACTGGAGACGGTCAGGGGCCAGCGTACAGTGGATGATTTGGTGCGGGTGCTGGAGAACACCTATGGGCCGACCACATACCAGGGAACACTGCGACACATGTTCTTTAGACGGACGCAGCTTGAATGGGAGGATATTCCCCAATATGCGAACGCCCTTCAGGTACTCCTTGAACAAGCCTGTGGAAAAGGAGAACAACTAGCTGGTATGGCTCCTCGTGACCTGGTACTGAGAGACCAATTTGTAATAAGACTGAGAGACCAGTATCTTAACCGCACGTTACAGGACTTGATCCGGATGATGCTGACTCTTACTTTTGCTGAAGTCAAACAGGAAGCCATAGAACGTTCAAGGGGACCCGTCATGGATGTGGGGATTCCAGGTGCTGCGTGCAGATCCATATCTGACATTAAAAATCCGAACAGTGACACGGAAGACCTGAAACAGATGGTAGCAGACTTACGGAAACAGATATTTCAGTTAACATTAGACCGACAGGGAGACCAGCGAAGACAGCCTAGTCGTCCCGTGGGACAGTGTTGGTCATGTGGTGATCCTCGCCATAGGGCAAATCGTTGTCCTCAACACTTCCCTCCGCAAAAATCTCCGTCGCACCAACGAACAAACCCTCAGTCGCCCCAGCGAAGGGAATTTCGATCAGACCAGCGAATGGAACCCCAGCCATATCCACAAGCAGAGCTACCACGCCGGGCCTCACCACAATGGCCACCGTTAAACTAGACACCCCTGCAGCTGAGGCTCGCGCAGCAGGGGAGGCCAAGGAGAGGGGTGTGGAAAAACAGAGCCGATGGCAGAGTGCTCTTGCCTCGAGTAGCCCGACACTTGAAGTTGTCCTGGAAGGAATTGCCGTACAGGGACTGATGGACACTGGGTCACAAGTGACCACGATCTCTGAACAGTTTTACGAAAATTACCTCAAACCAAGAACTGCTCGTGACCCAGACACCGCCATTAAGATTATTGCGGCTAATAATCTACCCATTCCAGTGACCGGAGTTGCTTGGATGGACACAAAGGCCTGCGGGCAGGACTTAGGGAAACGAGGGATCGCCATCGTCAAGGAAGGTTTCGGCTCCGAGACCCCAGTGATAGTTGGAATGAACATCTTGAAAGACCTGGATCTTATGCTGTTGACAAGAAAAGGACCCAAATACTGACAGAAAGTCGCCAAACATAAGCCGACTTGTCTGGCGTTCCAGCGCGTAATCCGGACCGTTGCACTTCAACAGATGGCAGAGAAACAACTACCCCTAGCCGCCATTACGGTGCCACGCCGTACCCGGATTACTTTGCCCGCTGAAAAAGAGACGGTCATTTCCTTACCCTTAACACCCACCGACAACTTGAATTGTTGATCGAGCCGAGGACCCCAAGTGGGGGAAAGCTAAACCCACTAGTTGCTCGCACTCTAGCCGTCGTGAAGAACGGGAGAGTCCCTGTCAGGCTAAACAACACCGCAGCCGTAGGCCTAGCCCTTGAAGCCGGCACTCAACTTGCCCGGGTATATGCTCTACCCACGGAAGTGAATCCCATTGGACCCCTAAAATTCACCCCGTCTACAGAAGGCGACTGGACGGTAACCGTCTCAGCCATAAACGCTCAAATAGACGATGAAGACATTGGGCGAAAACTAAGGGAAAAAGTACAGCTAGACACCTCCCAATACACCAAACAAGAAGTGTCTCAAGTGGAGGAACTCCTGCGGCAACACCAAGACTCCTTTGCAAAGCATGACACAGACTTTGGGTGTACCACCAGTATCCAGCACGAGATACCCACGGGCGATACCCCCCCTATCCGCGAGAGGTACCGGCAGATACCACCTCAACAATACCAGGAAGTGAAAAGCCTATTAGAATCCATGCTACACGCCGGAGTGGTACGTGAAAGCCAGAGCCCGTGGGCTGCACCCGTGGTGATAGTCAAAAAGAAAGATGGTTCCCTGAGATTTTGCGTAGACTACCGTAGGCTGAACGCTTGCACTATCCGGGACTCATATCCACTTCCTCGGATCGAAGAGTCACTGACCGCCCTGAAGAAGGCCAAATATTTTTCCTCCCTAGACCTGGCCAGTGGATATTGGCAGGTTCCAATGAGTGAGAAGGACAGGGAAAAGACCGCCTTCATCCTTCCCATGGGCCTGTATGAGTTCGACCGGATGCCGTTCGGCTTGAATAACGCACCGGGGACCTTTCAGAGACTGATGGAACGCTGTCTGGGGGACTTCAACTTTGAGTTTACGCTGATATACCTTGACGACATCGTGGTATACTCCGCCACCTTTGAGGATCATCTTCACAAGCTTGGCCAAGTGTTCCAGCGCTTGAGGGGACACGGCTTGAAGTTGAAGCCCAGCAAGTGCCGTCTGTTCCAGCAGGAAATCGACTACTTGGGTCACCGGATCTCGGCCGAAGGTGTCCAGCCCTCTCTGGAGAAGATAGCAGCCGTTCAAGAGTGGCAGCAGCCAACTACCGTCAAAGAAGTCCGGGCTTTTCTGGGACTGGCAGGCTACTACCGTCGGTTTGTCAAGGACTTTGCTCGGCTTGCTGAACCGCTGCATGAGATTCTCCGAGGGACCGCGAACAGTCCCAGAGGACGACGCATCAGTTGGGGGCCTGACCGAGAAAAATCCTTTCAGGCACTTAAGGCTGCTCTAACATCACCCCCTGTTCTGGCGTATGCAGATTACACATTACCGTTTCAGTTGCACACCGACGCCAGCCTTCAAGGTCTAGGGGCGGTCCTCTCTCAAGTTCAAGATAATAAAGAACGCGTGATAGCCTATGCCAGTAGGTCTCTCCGTGATACCGAAAAGAATCCCGTCAACAACAGCTCCTTCCGCTTGGAACTCTTGGCTCTGACTTGGGCTATGACGGAGAAATTTGCCAGCTATCTGACAGGAGCGGAGGTGCTGGTCATGACGGACAACAATCCTCTTGCCCACCTAGAGAATGCCAAACTAGGGGCAATGGAACAGCGCTGGATGGCCAGGCTCTCTAGATTCCAGTACAAAATTAAATACAGAGCGGGGAACGAGAATCAGAATGCTGACAGCCTGTCTAGAGTGACATCATCCCCACCAGTGGGGGACTGGGATGAAGAGTTGGAGGAAGATGAGATGCCTCACTTTGCCCGGCTCGCAAAGCAAATAGAAGATAGCCGCCAGTATGCGGTAGGAGGGATTGAAGACGTAGTGGGATCTCCCCTGTCCCAGCAAGAATGGGCCAAGCTTCAAGATCGAGATCCCGAACACGTCTTACTGAAACAGTATGTGAATAAACAAGAGAAACTGCCCTCCGAAGTGAGAGCCCGACTATCGACCGGAGCCTTGGCTCTGCTTGCCCAATGGGATCGGCTGATCATGAAAGATGGAGTCCTATATCGCAGGGCCCTTTTATCCCATATGCTGGAGGAGTGTTTGCAGATTGTCGTCCCGGTGCAGTTGGCCCATGAGATGGTGGGCGAAGCTCACAGGAGGAATGGCCACTTCGGCATAGACAAGACCCTCCGGTGGACCCAGCAGTTCATTTTTTGTCCGGGGCTCCGTAAGCTGGTTGAAAACATCTGTCAAGAATGCCGTACCTGTGAATTCCACAAGTCCGCGGAGCAGCGTGCCCTCGTCCAGACTATTAAGACGTCGAGGCCCCTCGAGCTGTTGATGGTGGACTATCTGTTGATCGGAACGGCGAATAGTGGCTACCAATACTGTCTGGTGATGGTGGACCACTTCACGAAATTCGCCGTCGCTGTTGCTACCAGGGATCAGACTGCCGAATCAGCTGCACAGGCCATCTGTCAGCAATTCGTTCGGGTCTACGGGTGTCCGGAGCGTCTACACTCTGATCAGGGGGCTTGTTTCGAAGGGCGAGTCATTGAAGAACTCCAACGGATGTATGGAATCAAGAAGTCCAGGACCACCCCTTACCATCCACAAGGGAATGGCGCGTGTGAACGCTTTAACCGGACCTTCTTACAACTGATCCGGACACTGGCTGAAGACAAAAAGCCCGACTGGCCTCGATTCCTCCCAGAACTGCTGTGGGCCTATAATAATCAAGTCCATTCCGTCACCGGATACACCCCATACACCCTTCTCTTTGGCCATCCAGGCAAAGGCATCCATGGGTTGCAACTGTCTAGCTCCGAAGAAGATACCTGTGGTACCTATCCTTCCTGGCTACAAACACACCGCCAGAGAATGGAGACTGTCTACCGGCTAGTAGGCCGACAAATCCAGGATCAAGTGCACGCTGACCCACTTCCGGTACAAGAGGACCCACTGAATGTAGGCCAACTGGTCCTAGTCCGTATAAAGAAACCGCAAGGGAATCTCCGGCCCAAGTGGGAGACCGAAGTCTATCCAGTAATTGGACAGCCGTACCCCGGTGGCCCCGTCTATCGAGTGCAGGGCAAAGACAGCGGCAGCATCCGAACTTTGCACCGTAATATGTTGCGCCCCTGCCATTCCCAGCATGACTAATACTGTCAGAGACACTGACCCCGGGGATGTAGAGATTGAATGCATGCCTACCCCTGTCCGCCCGACTGACGCACTTGAACCGATTACCTCCTCTACTGACATGTTGACTGGGAAAGAGAGTGGGGTGACTGATCGGAGAGAGGGGATCCAACCCGTTAGGCGGACAACGAGGACCACTGCAGGGGTACCTCCAGGACAGCCCTACAGAGACCAATATGTGTGGCCCTCTTCCCAGCCGCCCCCTGACACATCCACAGCCATCGCCGCCCTGGAACCGGTCGTTGACAGGGACTGCCAACCTTTGAGTGGGGGGGCGTGTAGTGAGCTGGCAGGCTCTGGCTGTTCTGTGATAATAGAAATAGAGCCTGTGACAGAAATGATTACGCATGAGGGTGCTGCCACCTTGTGGCCAGAGGTTACATAGTTACATAGTTACATAGTTTATAAGGCCAAAAAAAGACAAGCGTCCATCCAGTTCAGCCTATTTCTTGTGCACTGCAGCTATTCCGCAGCGTTGATCCAGGGGAAGGCAACAAAAAACCATGCGGTATAGGCCAATTTACATCATTGAGGAAAAATTCACTTCCCGACACCAATCTGGCAGTCAGATTAAATCTCTGGATTAATTAGCTATCACTAAGCATAAGATGTAATTTTATTGTTCTCAAGAAAGGCGTCCAGGCCTCTCTTGAACTCATTAAGTGAGTTGGACATCACCACTTCCTCTCCCAGAGAGTTCCAGAGTCTCACGGCTCTGACCGTAAAGAATCCCCTTCTATGCTGGTGCAGGATATGATGGCATAATAATGTGGTATAATGTGGTAACAGTAGACATCTTGAGTAGGGATGAGAGGACCAGTGGAAGCAGGTTGCACCTGCGCAGGGTGTGATGACAGAGAAAAAGACTGAGTCTCCTGTGTCCCGCCCTAGAGAGTCACGTGACCAAAGTGGGAAGCAGGAAAAAGCGCGCAAAGAGTCTGGGAGAGTCTGTGAAAAGAACCAGGACGGTGTGCAGGTCCTCGTGTGTGCCTTAGAGGATACTCTCAACTTGGCTGCTGTTATCTGACATCTTTTCCTCAGAGCTTTCCCCAGCTTCCGCACTGCTGAAGGATTCAGCTGTTACACTCCCCGCTACTGGAGTGTGGACTACACAAGGGAATCCACAAAAGCTGCTATCCGGATCAGAGAGACTGTAAGCGGGACCTCTGGCGAGAGGCCGAAGTATTCCCTCCTTTCAGCGAATTTTGTTCTTCGGCTGGGACGCCTTCCTGCAAAGACAGACAGGCCTGCGACGGGGGACATATCCTTCTGGAGTAAAGGACTGGTAACGTGTGAGTAGGGACAGTGAGGGTCAGCTTATAAGTACACGTTATTGCTGTGAACATTTACGGTTGTCATTTATTGTGTTCTGCTGTGTTAAAAATGTATACAAGTAAAGATACGGTTATTAAGGTAGAGTCTGTGTGTGGGGATCTTGCTGGGCCAGATCATAGATACCAACGCGCGGCCTTGCCCGCGGTCACTTCATCTGGCGTAGTCGGCAGGATCTGTGACCAACAAGATTCCCACCCAGGCCACGTGTACAGTCAGAAAGCCCCGCCGGTGTCTATTGTGAATCAGTTCAGGAAATTTGGCGGACGAAACTACCCTGTACCAGAGTGGACGGAACAAGTCCGGATACTGGGGGAAATGTATAATATTGACCCTAAGACCTTGGCAGAAATGGCGGTACTGACGCTAGAGGGGGAGGCATGGACGACAGTCAGACTGGAGACGGCTAGGGGCCAGCGTACAGTGGATGATTTGGTGCGGGTGCTGGAGAACACCTATGGGCCGACCACATACCAGGGAACACTGCGACACATGTTCTTTAGACGGACGCAGCTTGAATGGGAGGATATTCCCCAATATGCGAACGCCCTTCAGGTACTCCTTGAACAAGCCTGTGGAAAAGGAGAACAACTAGCTGGTATGGCTCCTCGTGACCTGGTACTGAGAGACCAATTTGTAATAGGACTGAGAGACCAGTATCTTAACCGCACGTTACAGGACTTGATCCGGATGATGCCGACTCTTACTTTTGCTGAAGTCAAACAGGAAGCCATAGAACGTTCAAGGGGACCCGTCATGGATGTGGGGATTCCAGGTGCTGCGTGCAGATCCATATCTGACATTAAAAATCCGAACAGTGACACGGAAGACCTGAAACAGATGGTAGCAGACTTACGGAAACAGATATTTCAGTTAACATTAGACCGACAGGGAGACCAGCGAAGACAGCCTAGTCGTCCCGTGGGACAGTGTTGGTCATGTGGTGATCCTCGCCATAGGGCAAATCGTTGTCCTCAACACTTCCCTCCGCAAAAATCTCCGTCGCACCAACGAACAAACCCTCAGTCGCCCCAGCGAAGGGAATTTCGATCAGACCAGCGAATGGAACCCCAGCCATATCCACAAGCAGAGCTACCACGCCGGGCCTCACCACAATGGCCACCGTTAAACTAGACACCCCTGCAGCTGAGGCTCGCGCAGCAGGGGAGGCCAAGGAGAGGGGTGTGGAAAAACAGAGCCGATGGCGGAGTGCTCTTGCCTCGAGTAGCCCGACACTTGAAGTTGTCCTGGAAGGAATTGCCGTACAGGGACTGATGGACACTGGGTCACAAGTGACCACGATCTCTGAACAGTTTTACGAAAATTACCTCAAACCAAGAACTGCTCGTGACCCAGACACCGCCATTAAGATTATTGCGGCTAATAATCTACCCATTCCAGTGACCGGAGTTGCTTGGATGGACACAAAGGCCTGCGTGCAGGACTTAGGGAAACGAGGGATCGCCATCGTCAAGGAAGGTTTCGGCTCCGAGACCCCAGTGATAGTTGGAATGAACATCTTGAAAGACCTGGATCTTATGCTGTTGACAAGAAAAGGACCCAAATACTGACAGAAAGTCGCCAAACATAAGCCGACTTGTCTGGCGTTCCAGCGCGTAATCCGGACCGTTGCACTTCAACAGATGGCAGAGGAACAACTACCCCTTGCCGCCATTACGGTGCCACGCCGTACCCGGATTACTTTGCCCGCTGAAAAAGAGACGGACATTTCCTTACCCTTAACACCCACCGACAACTTGAAGTGTTGATCGAGCCGAGGACCCCAAGTGGGGGAAAGCTAAACCCACTAGTTGCTCGTACTCTAGCCGTCGTGAAGAACAGGAGAGTCCCTGTCAGGCTAAACAACACCGCAGCCGTAGGCCTAGCCCTTGAAGCCGGCACTCAACTTGCCCGGGTATATGCTCTACCCACGGAAGTGAATCCCATTGGACCCCTAGAATTCACCCCGTCTACAGAAGGCGACTGGACGGTAACCGTCTCAGCCATAAACGCTCAAATAGACGATGAAGACATTGGGCGAAAACTAAGGGAAAAAGTACAGCTAGACACCTCCCAATACACCAAACAAGAAGTGTCTCAAGTGGAGGAACTCCTGCGGGAACACCAAGACTCCTTTGCAAAGCATGACACAGACTTTGGGTGTACCACCAGTATCCAGCACGAGATACCCACGGGCGATACCCCCCCTATCCGCGAGAGGTACCGGCAGATACCACCTCAACAATACCAGGAAGTGAAAAGCCTATTACAATCCATGCTACACGCCGGAGTGGTACGTGAAAGCCAGAGCCCGTGGGCTGCACCCGTGGTGATAGTCAAAAAGAAAGATGGTTCCCTGAGATTTTGCGTAGACTACCGTAGGCTGAACGCTTGCACTATCCGGGACTCATATCCACTTCCTCGGATCGAAGAGTCACTGACCGCCCTGAAGAAGGCCAAATATTTTTCGTCCCTAGACCTGGCCAGTGGATATTGGCAGGTTCCAATGAGTGAAAAGGACAGGGAAAAGACCGCCTTCATCCTTCCCATGGGCCTGTATGAGTTCGACCGGATGCCGTTCGGCTTGAATAACGCACCGGGGACCTTTCAGAGACTGATGGAACGCTGTCTGGGGGACTTCAACTTTGAGTTTACGCTGATATACCTTGACGACATCGTGGTATACTCCGCCACCTTTGAGGATCATCTTCACAAGCTTGGCCAAGTGTTCCAGCGCTTGAGGGGACACGGCTTGAAGTTGAAGCCCAGCAAGTGCCGTCTGTTCCAGCAGGAAATCGACTACTTGGGTCACCGGATCTCGGTTGAAGGTGTCCAGCCCTCTCCGGAGAAGATAGCAGCCGTTCAAGAGTGGCCGCAGCCAACTACCGTCAAAGAAGTCCGGGCTTTTCTGGGACTGGCAGGCTACTACCTTCGGTTTGTCAAGGACTTTGCTCGGCTTGCTGAACCACTGCATGAGATTCTCCGAGGGACCGCGAACAGTCCCAGAGGACGACGCATCAGTTGGGGGCCTGACCGAGAAAAATCCTTTCAGGCACTTAAGGCTGCTCTAACATCACCCCCTGTTCTGGCGTATGCAGATTACACATTACCGTTTCAGTTGCACACCGACGCCAGCCTTCAAGGTCTAGGGGCGGTCCTCTCTCAAGTTCAAGATAATAAAGAATGCGTGATAGCCTATGCCAGTAGGTCTCTCCGTGATACCGAAAAGAATCCCGTCAACAACAGCTCCTTCCGCTTGGAACTCTTGGCTCTGACTTGGGCTATGACGGAGAAATTTGCCGGCTATCTGACAGGAGCGGAGGTGCTGGTCATGACGGACAACAATCCTCTTGCCCACCTAGAGAATGCCAAACTAGGGGCAATGGAACAGCGCTGGATGGTCAGGCTCTCTAGATTCCAGTACAAAATTAAATACAGAGCGGGGAACGAGAATCAGAATGCTGACAGCCTGTCTAGAGTGACATCATCCCCGCCAGTGGGGGACTGGGATGAAGAGTCGGAGGAAGATGAGATGCCTGACTTTGCCCGGCTCGCAAAGCAAATAGAAGATAGCCGCCAGTATGCGGTAGGAGGGATTGAAGACGTAGTGGGATCTCCCCTGTCCCAGCAAGAATGGGCCAAGCTTCAAGATCGAGATCCCGAACACGTCTTACTGAAACAGTATGTGAATAAACAAGAGAAACCGCCCTCCGAAGTGAGAGCCCGACTATCGACCGGAGCCTTGGCTCTGCTTGCCCAATGGGATCGGCTGATCGTGAAAGATGGAGTCCTATATCGCAGGGCCCTTTTATCCCATATGCTGGAGGAGTGTTTGCAGATTGTCGTCCCGGTGCAGTTGGCCCATGAGATGGTGGGCGAAGCTCACAGGAGGAACGGCCACTTCGGCATAGACAAGACCCTCCAGTGGACCCAGCAGTTCATTTTTTGTCCGGGGCTCCGTAAGCTGGTTGAAAACATCTGTCAAGAATGCCGTACCTGTGAATTCCACAAGTCCGCGGAGCAGCGTGCCCCCGTCCAGACTATTAAGACGTCGAGGCCCCTCGAGCTGTTGATGGTGGACTATCTGTTGATCGGAACGGCGAATAGTGGCTACCAATACTGTCTGGTGATGGTGGACCACTTCACGAAATTCGCCGTCGCTGTTGCTACCAGGGATCAGACTGCCGAATCAGCTGCACAGGCCATCTGTCAGCAATTCGTTCGGGTCTACGGGTGTCCGGAGCGGCTACACTCTGATCAGGGGGCTTGTTTCGAAGGGCGAGTCATTGAAGAACTCCAACGGATGTGTGGAATCAAGAAGTCCAGGACCACCCCTTACCATCCACAAGGGAATGGCGCGTGTGAACGCTTTAACCGGACCCTCTTACAACTGATCCGGACACTGACTGAAGACAAAAAGCCCGACTGGCCTCGATTCCTCCCAGAACTGCTGTGGGCCTATAATAATCAAGTCCATTCCGTCACCGGATACACCCCATACACCGTTCTCTTTGGCCGTCCAGGCAAAGGCATCCATGAGTTGCAACTGTCTAGCTCCGAAGAAGATACCTGTGGTACCTATCCTTCCTGGCTACAAACACACCGCCAGAGAATGGAGACTGTCTACCGGCTAGTAGGCCGACAAATCCAGGATCAAGTGCACGCTGACCCACTTCCGGTACAAGAGGACCCACTGAATGTAGGCCAACTGGTCCTAGTCTGTATAAAGAAACCGCAAGGGAAACTCCGGCCCAAGTGGGAGACCGAAGTCTATCGAGTAATTGGACAGCCGTACCCCGGTGGCCCCGTCTATCGAGTGCAGGGCAAAGACAGCGGTAGCATCCGAACTTTGCACCGTAATATGTTGCGCCCCTGCCGTTCCCAGCATGACTCCCCTACTGTGATACCTAGAGAGATGGATATCACTAATACTGTCGGAGACACTGACCCCGGGGATGTAGAGATTGAATGCATGCCTACCCCTGTCCGCCCGACTGACGCACTTGAACCGATTACCTCCTCTACTGACATGTTGACTGGGAAAGAGAGTGGGGTGACTGATCGGAGAGAGGGGATCCAACCCGTTAGGCGGACAACGAGGACCACTGCAGGGGTACCTCCAGGACAGCCCTACAGAGACCAATATGTGTGGCCCTCTTCCCAGCCGCCCCCTGTCACATCCACAGCCATCGCCGCCCTGGAACCGGTCATTGACAGGGACTGCCAACCTTTGAGTGGGGGGGCGTGTAGTGAGCTGGCAGGCTCTGGCTGTTCTGTGATAATAGAAATAGAGCCTGTGACAGAAATGATTACGCATGATGGTGCTGCCACCTTGTGGCCAGAGGTTACATAGTTACATAGTTTATAAGGCCGAAAAAAGACAAGCGTCCATCCAGTTCAGCCTATTTCTTGTGCACTGCAGCTATTCCGCAGCGTTGATCCAGGGGAAGGCAACAAAAAACCATGCGGTATAGGCCAATTTACATCATTGAGGAAAAATTCACTTCCCGACACCAATCTGGCAGTCAGATTAAATCCCTGGATTAATTAACTATCACTAAGCATAAGATGTAATTTTATTGTTCTCAAGAAAGGCGTCCAGGCCTCTCTTGAACTCATTAAGTGAGTTGGACATCACCACTTCCTCTCCCAGAGAGTTCCAGAGTCTCACGGCTCTGACCGTAAAGAATCCCCTTCTATGCTGGTGCAGGATATGATGGCATAATAATGTGGTATAATGTGGTAACAGTAGACATCTTGAGTAGGGATGAGAGGACCAGTGGAAGCAGGTTGCACCTGCGCAGGGTGTGATGACAGAGAAAAAGACTGAGTCTCCTGTGTCCCGCCCTAGAGAGTCACGTGACCAAAGTGGGAAGCAGGAAAAAGCGCGCAAAGAGTCTGGGAGAGTCTGTGAAAAGAACCAGGACGGTGTGCAGGTCCTCGTGTGTGCCTTAGAGGATACTCTCAACTTGGCTGCTGTTATCTGACATCTTTTCCTCAGAGCTTTCCCCAGCTTCCGCACTGCTGAAGGATTCAGCTGTTACACTCCCCACTACTGGAGTGTGGACTACAAAAGGGAATCCACAAAAGCTGCTATCCGGATCAGAGAGACTGTAAGCGGGACCTCTGGTGAGAGGCCGAAGTATTCCCTCCTTTCAGCGAATTTTGTTGTTCCTGTTTTTTTTTTCTTCGGCTGGGACCCCTTCCTGCAAAGACAGACAGGCCTGCGACGGGGGACACATCCCTCTGGAGTAAAGGACTGGTAACGTGTGAGTAGGGACAGTGAGGGTCAGCTTATAAGTACACGTTATTGCTGTGAACATTTACGGTTGTCATTTATTGTGTTCTGCTGTGTTAAAAATGTATACAAGTAAAGATACGGTTATCAAGGTAGAGTCTGTGTGTGGGGATCTTGCTGGGCCAGATCATAGATACCAACGCGCGGCCTTGCCCGCGGTCACTTCATCAGCAAACAACTAAAACTAACAATATATGGGCCTGATAGTTTCTTGCAGACTTTATACAACTTATGAAGATGGAAAGAGCAGAGGAGCTGAACTGAGGGGCCATCGGTCCCCTTTGGTTTTTTTGTGGGACTTTGTCCTTTTCTGCTTCCTGCTCTTTTGACAGAAAAGTAAGCCGGAAATGACAATTTAAATGTGGACTCAAGATTAAAACTTCGGGGTTCGTACCGGACACTTAGTGTCCGATGCTAAATGCCGAACACGGACTTCTACCAGAAGTCCCGTGCAAAGTTTGGAGTTTCGGGGGAAGTTCGTTGAAGAGAGAGAGAATTTTTTCCAGCTGCGAAGTTTGAGTCCCCATTGTTTTCAATGGGGTTCAGGTTAAAGTTCAGGTAAAGTTCTGGTACCCAAACTGAACTTTGGACTAAAGTTCGGGTCGGGTAACGGATCCGAACTTCCACAGGTCCTCTCATCCCTACTCAAGATGTCTACTGTTACCACATTATTATGCCATCACATCCGAGCTCTGCCTATTGACTTTCCTCTGCCGGAGCCTTGTATAAGAGCAGCTCATGTTCTAGCTCATAGGTGAGAGTCCCAAACAGGGGACCACCCCCCATGACATCTAATACGGCATATCGACAGAGGTCTTCATGAGATAACTCATTTGAGCAGCTGAAGGTGAAATCTTGACTAGGGTATTGAAATGTGTCTACAGCATTAATGAATAAAAACATAATGCTAAGTGACGATGAAATATATATGGCCATAGCAGCACAGTTAACCCTTACCTAGCCTCCTACTTCCAAACCCCTGTCATGACCGGGCCTACTCTAGCTGGGACCGTTCCAGTCCTATCTGAAATGTAGTATTGCAAGGCAGCCATGGATGGTCCGGGTCTAATACATCATGAGACCCCCAGTAACACAACGAAGCGATTCATATATAATGCACTGATTTAGCCCCCGGTGCTGTGTAGCCCCCCGGCAATATGAAATGACCCCGGAAGCATTAATCCGTAATAGGACTGGATTCACCAGTGTGAAAACAATCTTTATATATCGGCGTTTCCTTGCGCTGCACACATCTGAGGGTCCATGTGGACTGTAGGTGGGGGGAGCTGGATTCGTTGGTCCCTTCCTCTTCTGGTGTAGTCGCCCTGATACCCTTGCCAGTTTTCATTGCTCGCCCCCTTCTGCCATCTGTTGGCTTTTTTTTTTCTTCATGGAAGTACAGAGCGGTGGACATTAAATATACATAGTAAAGGAAATGAATGCAGCAGAAAAACAGACTCTTCTCGTCACATAAGATTTGTAGCCTTAGACTGGAGAGATTTGGCTCTGGTGCGTCCGCATGAATAATATATCAGGTGTGGTTTGGAAGCTCGGTGGTTAAAACGGAAATGACAGCACCAGTGAATTGTGGGTAGAAATGGAAAATATAATCAAATCTTCTAGCAGTTATACTGTGAAATGTGAGTATACTGTACGTAAGGAGGGATACTGCACTGTATATTGGGGAAGCAATGTTGACAGTGCTGGTGAGTGCCAGGCGAAGAGGTCCAATAACTGGGATGAGGTTCAGACGTGACTACAAAAAGAAGGGAAGACGCAAAGCTGGGCTGACAGGAAACAAGGTGACCTGCTGTGACTACAAGGGGGAGAAATGGGGCACTCAAACGGGGGAAAAGGAAAAAAAAGTAGATGATGTAGTAACAGTGTACTAACTATGTTGAAGCCCTATTGAGATTACAGAAAGAAGGGGGGATCTCTGCTGTGACTGCTAGGAAAGGGACAAACTGTTGTAACTAAAAGGGGGATACATGGGGCACTGATGTACAATTTGGGGGGGGGGGGAGCAGACATTGCAGTAACAGTGTGAAAACAGTGATGAGGCCCTGATATGACTACAGAAAAATGGGGAGAAGCCCTGCTATGGCTGTCAGGAAAGGGGCGACCTGTTGTAACGAAAAGGGGGATAAATGGGTTATTGACATACAAACCTATGGAAAAAAGCAGATGACGTAATAACAGCGCAATAACTGTGATGTAGCCCTGATATGACTACATGAAGAAGGTGGTGAAGCCTTTCTGTTGATGCTAGGAAAGGGGTGACCTGCTGTAACTACAAGGGGGAGAACTGGAGCACTGATCTACATCTTGGGGGAAAAAAGCAGAAATTGCAGTAACAGTATAAGAACAGTGATGAGGTACTAATGTGACTACAGAAAGAAGGGGGTGAAGGTCTTCTGGGGATGCCAGGAAAGGGGCGACCTGCTGTAACTATAAGGGGGAGAAACAGGGCTGTGATATACATCTCGGGGAGAAAAACTGACGTTGCAGTAACAGTTCTGGAAAGTCATAGAACAGTTTCCTAATGCAATTCAAAAATAAAAAAATGTACATCATTTTATTATTGTTACCCAATGGAATATTTTGTTCTGGAAGCATATTTGAGAAGGTTGAAATCTAATGTAAAGGTGACAACTTTTACAACAATATCTCAAAGCACAGACAGCGGGGCTGGGCATAGCATATTAATGTTCCAGGTGGCCTAACAGCGCTGTGCAGTGCTTACTATATGTTTTTTTGTGTAGCTGTTTCCTCAAGGGAGTCTACTAGCTGGCACTGACAGAAGAAGCCCCCTGTGCTAGAACAATATATGGGCCCTTTGCAGTCCAATAGCTCATGATAATGCACATTTCCACCTGCTGTGGAGGTGGTAGTGACCCCTTACCTCTTGGGACCCTGTGTGACTGACAGGATGCACCAATGATGTGTCCACCCCTGAGGGAGTCTATTGAAAAACTTCTGCTCAGTCTTCAAATAACAGCATCCATTGCTGTGAAACATTGTCTTCTCTTAAAGGAAATCTGTCAGCCGGATTTCATCCCCCCAAATTATTTATTTTCACTTGTAGCCCTTTTAAACACAAGTTCAGCAAAACTTTTATCTAAACAGTCTGGTTCTCCATTCCTGAGAAAGCAGCGAGTGAATTCATATGCAGATGAGACTGAAGTGCTTTCAGCATGTGGAAGCTCTTCCCGAGCCTCTCGCCACTCCAGCTCTATTTCCCGGCCAGCGATGCCACCTCCTGCTTGACTGACAGCCTCTATGCTGACTGACTTCAAGCAAAGGAGCGGTCAGTCAAGCAGGAGGAGGAGTGAAAAACAGCAATCCATATTGTCAAAACAAGTTGGACTACCAACAGCACACTGAGGGATCAGATTACAGCTTCCTATTGAAGTTCTACTGATAGTGAAAGAATGGGCAGAGAGAGAAGCAGCCAGATTGTGTTGCAGCTTTCTAATAAGTTTTTACTTTATACCCCCAGAGCGTGATTTACAGCTACACTGCTCAGTACTGCGGTAACATGTCCTCCATGTTGCTGCTGCTTCTGCACATGTGTTACATAGAAAAAGGAGTCCATTACGTCTGTGAGTGCAATATATGGAAGACATCACAGCATCTAGCCTCCTCTCAATAGCTCAGAGAGTACGGATAACTAGAAATCGAGTCTTCAGATGGAAACTTGTAAAATGCAGGATACAAGTCATATGATGGCCAGAAATAATGTTATTCCTCATGTACACACATGACTGCTTATTCTAAAAATTTACCGGACACACAAGATATACTTTAACCGTGGATACAACACTGAATCGTAATCTACATGATTCAGAATATAATTTATGAATGCGAATCATAAAAATAGGCACAATTGCTTTGAATTTGTCTTCTATTTCATAAATCCACTTTAAGTGAAGGTTCTTTTTTTTGTTTTTCTATTCAATGAATAACTATATACACATTTTTCAGAATATTTATTGTTCAGGTTGGGTGACATTTTGTGCAAGATGTGCAAAATTTGTTGCATCATAGCACCACCATGTGGCAATAAGGTGAGTTGCACTCCCATATTTCTGTAATACCGGAGCATGTTTGCGCCAGTTAGAGGATACTAGATACTTTAAAATGATTGAAATACAAAAGGAAGCCTGAGATGGAATGTATATGTGTATATGGTTATAAGGTGCTTACCACTGTACACATTCTTATGCAGGAGATGAGCTCTTCTTTCACCTAAGCTCAGTGCTTCTATAGTTTTTTTGAGCGGTTGATGAGATAGATGTACAGTACAGACCAAAAGTTTGGACACACCTTCTCATTTAAAGATTTTTCTGTATTTTCATGACTATGAAAATTGTACATTCACACTGAAGGCATCAAAACTATGAATTAACACATGTGGAATTATATACTTAACAAAAAAGTGTGAAACAACTGAAAATATGTCTTATATTCTTGGTTCTTCAAAGTAGCCACCTTTTGCTTTGATGACTGCTTTGCACACTCTTGGCATTCTCTTGATGAGCTTCAAGAGGTAGTCACTGGAAATGGTTTTCACTTCACAGGTGTGCCCTGTCAGGTTTAATAAGTGGGATTTCTTGCCTTATAAATGGGGTTGGGACCATCAGTTGTGTTGTGCAGAAGTCAGGTGGATACACATCTGATAGTCCTACTGAATAGACTGTTAGAATTTGTATTATGGCAAGAGAAAAGAAGCTAAGTAAAGAAAACGAGTGGCCATCATTACTTTAAGAAATGAAGGTCAGTGAGTCTGAAAAATTGGGCAAACTTTGAAAGTGTCCCCAAGTGCAGTTGCAAAAACCATCAAGCGCTACAAAGAAACTGGCTCACATAAGGACCGCCCCAGGAAACGAAGACCAAGAGTCACCTCTGCTTCTGAGGATAAGTTTATCCGAGTCACCAGCCTCAGAAATCGCAGGTTAACAGCAGCTCAGATTAGATACCAGGTCAATGCCACACAGAGTTCTAGCAGCAGACACATCTCTTCAACAACTGTTAAGAGGAGACTTTGTACAGCAGGCCTTCATGGTAAAATAGCTGCTAGGAAACCACTGCTAAGGACAGGCAACAAGCAGAAGAGACTTGTTTGGGCTAAAGAACACAAGGAATGGACATTAGACCAGTGGAAATCTGTGCTTTGGTCTGATGAGTCCAAATTTGAGATCTTTGGTTCCAACCACCGTGTCTTTGTGCGACACAGAAAAGGTGAACGGATGGACTCTACATGCCTGGTTCCCACCGTGAAACATGGAGGAGGAGGTGTGATGGTGTGGGGGTGCTTTGCTGGTGACACTGTTGGGGATTTATTCAAAATTGAAAGCATACTGAACCAGCATGGCTACCACAGCATCTTGCTGCGGCATGCTATTCCATCCGGTTTGCGTTTAGTTGGACCATCATTTATTTTTCAACAGGACAATGACTCCAAACACACCTCCAGGCTGTGTAAGGGCTACTTGACCAAGAGGGAGAGTGATGGGGTGCTACGCCAGATGACCTGGCCTCCACAGTCACCAGACCTGAACCCAATCGAGATGGTTTGGGGTGAGCTGGACCGCAGAGTGAAGGCAAAAGGGCCAACAAGTGCGAAGCATCTCTGGGAACTCCTTCAAGATTGTTGGAAGACCATTTCCGGTGACTACCTCTTGAAGCTCATCAAGAGAATGTCAAGAGTGTGCAAAGCTGTCATCAACGCAAAAGGTGGCTACTTTGAAGAACCTAGAATATAAGACATATTTTCAGTTGTTTCACACTTTTTTGTTAAGTATATAATTCCACATATGTTAATTCATAGTTTTGATGCCTTCAGTGTGAATGTACAATTTTCATTGTCATGAAAATACAGAAAAATATTTAAATGAGAAGGTGTGTCCAAACTTTTGGTCTGTACTATATATATATATACACAATGGGTAAGGAAAGTATTCAAACCCCTTTAAATTTTTCACTCTTTGTTTCATTGCAGCCATTTGGTAAATTCTAAAAAGTTCATTTTTTCTCTCATTAAAGTACACTCTGCATCCCATCTTGACTGCAAAAAACAAAAAATGAAGAAATTTTTGCAAATTTATTAAAAAAGAAAAACTGAAATATCACATGGTCATAAGTATTCAGATCCTTTGCTCAGTGTTGAGTAGAAGCACCCTTTTGAGCTAGTACAGCCATGAGTCTTCTTGGGAATGATGCAACAAGTTTTTCACACCTGGATTTGGGGATCCTCTGCCATTCTTATTTGCAGATCCTCTCCAGTTCCGTCAGGTTGGATGGTGAACGTTGGTGGACAGCCATTTTCAGGTCTCTCCAGAGATGCTCAATTGGGTTTAGGTCAGGGCTCTGGCTGAGCCAGTCAAGAATGGTCACAGATTTGTTCTGAATCCACTCCTTTGTTACTTTAGCTGTGTGCTTAGGGTCATTGTCTTGTTGGAAGGTGAACCTTCAGCCAAGTCTGAGGTCCAGAGCACTCTGGAAGAGGTTCTCACCCAGGATATCTCTGTACTTGGCCGCATTCATGCTTCCTTCAATTGCAACCAGTCTTCCTGTCCCTGCCGCTGAAAAACACCCCCATAGCATGATGCTGCCACCACCATGTTTCACTGTTGGGATTGTATTGGGCAGGTGATGAGCAGTGCCTGGTTTTCTCCACACATATCGCTTAGAATTATCACCAAAAAGTTCTATCTTCGTCTCATCAGACCAGAGAATCTTATTTCTCATAGTCTGGGAGTCCTTCATGTGTTTTTGAGCAAACTCTATGCGGGCTTTCATGTGTCTTGCACTGAGGAGACACTTCCGTTGGGCCACTCTGCCATAAATGCCCGACTGGTGGAGGGCTGC
This sequence comes from Phyllobates terribilis, assembly GCF_046119375.1. NCBI lineage: Eukaryota > Metazoa > Chordata > Amphibia > Anura > Dendrobatidae > Phyllobates > Phyllobates terribilis. The sequence goes on along the minus strand of NW_027362762.1, from coordinate 117,520,212 downwards.
AGTGATAGTTTACTTTGTGGAACTTTCTTCCATCTCCCTACTGCATCTCTGGAGCTCAGCCACAGTGATCTTGGGGTTCTTCTTTACCTCTCTCACCAAGGCTCTTCTCCCATGATCGCTCAGTTTGGCTGGACGGCCAGGTCTAGGAAGACTTCTGGTGGTCCCAAACTTCTTCCATTTAAGGATTATGGAGGCCACTGTGCTCTTAGGAACCTTGAGTAATGCAGAAATTGTTTTGTAACCTTGGCCAGATCTGTGCCTTGCCACAATTCTGTCTCTGAGCTCCTTGGGCAGTTCCTTTGAGCTCATGATTCTTATTTGGTCTGACATGCACTGTGAGCTGTGAGGTCTTATATAGACAGGTGTGTGCCTTTCCAAATCAAGTCCTATCAGTTTAATTAAACACAGCTGGACTCCAATGGAGGAGTAGAACCAACTCAAGGAGGATCACAAGGAAATGGACAGCATGTGACTTAAATATGAGTGTCTGAGCAAAGGGTCTGAATACTTATGACCATGTGATATTTCAGTTTTTCTTTTTTAATAAATTTGCAAAAAATTCTACATTTCTGTTTCATTTCAGTCAAGATGGTCCAAAGTGTACTTTAATGAGAAAAAAAATGAACTTTTTAGAATTGAAACAAATTGCTGCAATGAAACAAAGAGTGAAAAATTTAAAGGGGTCTGAGTACTTTCTGCACCCACTGTATATATATACATATAGTACAGACCAAGAGTTTGGACACACCTTCTCATTTAAAGATTTTTCTGTATTTTCATGACTTTGAAAATTGTACATTCACACTGAAGGCATCAAAACTATGAATTAACACATGTGGAATTATATACTTAGCAAAAAAGTGTGAAACAACTGAAAATATGTCTTATATTCTAGGTTCTACAAAGTAGCCACCTTTTGCTTTGATGACTGCTTTGCTTAAAGGTATAAGTAAACTTAAAGAGTATCTTTTAAACTGAATACTGTGAAAATAATACTGGGTCTTATATTATTTTTTTGCTCCGAATGATGGGTTAGGGCTTATTTTCAGGAGATGTCTTATTTTTTTCCATGAACAACAATCTACATTTATTCTTGAACAAAAAAAATCAACATTTATTCAAATATAATCATGAAATCACAAACATGTATACACACACACACACTGCACATACACATGTATATATACACACTGTAAGTACATACACACAGGATAGGTCTTCTCTTCGGGAAAACACAGTACCTCTTACAATTGCTACTGGTCCATTTACTTTTTCCCAAAGCTATGCCCCGTCCCCTCCTTCCCTTGTACTGTAATTATGGTGCAAATTTTCCCGTCAACAAAGTGGGCGTATAGCACACAAACATCTGTGTGGTCACGGCCATGTTTTGATTGGCCAGCATCAGAGGAAAAAAGCAAACACCCACAGAGCAGTCCCTTGGTACTCGCCCATTATCAGGGGGCAAAACAGTAGAACAGAGGTGCACAGAAGAAAAAGAAAAACTGTTCCAGGATCAGAGGTCCAGCAGCAATTTGAGGATGTTCTCAATTTAAATTAAAAGATCCAGTTAAATGTCCACTTTAAGAGTTTTGTCCTTCAGTCACTCTTGCTGCACAGCAACACTTCCAACCTCCTGCTTGAATGGAATTGTGTTGCAGTTCTCTGCACAGCAGGTTGCTACAAGTTTAACAGTGGGAAAAGGACATCTGTCCCCTCATTTTTAGGATCAGTGGTTAACCACCCCTTTACCTAACCTTATTGAATGGAGGGGGCGGAGTCAGACCAGGGCTCACAAGCTGCTGTAGTCCCAGCAATGATAATTACCTGGTGATAAAATCTTCACTGTAAGTAAACAACATCACAGGCCGGACAAGTGACACATCCTTGAAGTCTGTGTTTTAACCCCTACCACATGCTGTCCTCAGATTAGATAGAAAAAAAATGCTGGCAGATTTCCTTTAAAGAAGTTGTCTAGGCTTGGGATGGAAGTCTGCAGTCACTCACTCTATGTGATTTCAGACTTTTGAATACTGACAGCGTGCAGTGCCCTTGCTGTTGGGATTCTCCAGTATTGCCGGTGAGAGTGGGCAGTCACGTGACAAGTAGACGTGCTTGTTCTCTCTTAATAGAAGTGAATTGAGAGAAGACAAGCATGTTTTGTTGTAATGTGAATGGAAGTATATAAATTGCTTGCTCTGGTCGGCAACACCAGAGAATCCTGACAGCGTGTACACCACACACTGTCAGGATTCAGACGTCTGCAGTCACTTAAAGTGACTGCAGGCTTTCATCCCAAGCCTGGATAACCCTTTTAGAGCACAAGAAAGCTCATATATATGTGTCCATCATTACCTTTTAATTAATATGGGTATGAAGTTTCGTGACATGACCAAACATAGTAACATAGCATAAACATCTTGTGACAGGGTATCAGAAAAGCATCGGCAGGCTGATAAGGAAATGGCTGAATGATGTCTGCCTGACAAGTCTGCAGAGTCCTTCATGTAACATTAAAAATCTATTTTTTTTTTTTTTTTTTAATATTGATGTATATGACCTGTAAAACATGAAGATGAGCAGGGTGTAAAAAAGTTTCACACATTATATCTAGATCACTGAGGTTTATACTATTATTATTCTCATCAGACTGTGGAAGTAAATTCTGGAAATCTTTCTGCAGAATTGAATGATCTGCATGTTGTGTATGACGGACTCTCATTACCAGCAGATGCTGCTGTTGGATAATAAAATACTAAAAAGGAGTTCTAATTCATATTGTGGGCTCAGTGTAATGGTCTGTGTTATTATGTGCACATAAAAATGTCATATGTGCTCAGGAATAATGTTCACATGAGGGATACGCGGCAAATTTTCTGTTTGGGTTTTCCGGGTCAAAAATGTGCAGTGTATTATAGCACCAGCCGGGGGCGTAACTTGAAGCTAATGCAAAATCTCCAACGGGACCCACCGACTATCATAGGTCTTTAAAGCGCAACTGTCAGCAGGATTGTGCTTAGTAAACCACATACACTGTCAGGTGGGCTCTGTCACACTGAGTAAAATGATACCTTGGTTAATGAAATCCGTCCTGTGGTTCTTTTATAATCTTTATTTTCATTCCTGAGATAATGAATATAAGCAACGCCGCCGTCACCGGAAACAGCTGATCAGCGGGGGTGCTGAGTGTCGCAACCCAACCTATCTGACATTGATGACCTATCCTAAGGATAGGCCATTAATGTTAAAGTTCCAGACAACCCCTTTAACAGTATTGGTCTTCTCATGTGAACCAAAGGGACGTTGTAGGCCCCCTAGGCTGCAAGGTCTGGGGTGCAACTACAGCCCTTGTACCCATTATAATTATGCCACTATTACCAGAAAAGTAGGTGAGATTTTCCCAACTGTCATGGATATACTGTGTCAAAAATTGCAATGCATGGGGATTTACAATACAAAGTTATATTGTGGTACCGTGTTAGCCAGAAAAATCAATGTAAATACTTTTATGTTCTTGAAGTGATACATTTATTGGCTAACCAGAAGAAAATATATATGTGCAAGCTTTTAGAGCACAGAGGCTCCTTCGTCAGGCAATATTACAAATGAATTCATGAGACAAGAGCACAACATTTAAGTAATGTTACAGTACGACATTTGTTCATGAGGAGGAGGGGGTGATGCGTCCTAATGATAAGTCCAAGAAATGTCTGTGGGAATGCTTAATTATTTGGAGACCATCTGGTGGAGGTGTGCATTGACTCCATGTAGTGAGTTATAAACCCAGGTGTTAGATTGAGTCCTGTTGTCAGTGAATTGAACTTCTTTATCAATTTGAATTCCCATATTCTTCTCTCCCGGTCATCTTTGAAGTGACCTTTTAGTACTAAAACTTTGAGATCTTTCATACAGTGTCCCTGACCAGAGAAATGTTTTCCCACAGGTGTGTCCAGTTCATTCTTAATTGTGTGTCTGTGTAAATTCATTCTCGTTTGCAGTTTTTGCATAGTTTCTCCAGTATAGACACCTTCCGGGCACCTTGTACATTGTATCATGTACACCACATTGGAGAATGTACATGAAAAGACATCCATGATTTTGTAGTCCTGATTTGTGTTTGGTGTGCAGACTGTATTTGATGGTAATATGTGGGTACAAGTTTTGCATTTTTTGTTTTTACATGGGAATGTGCCTGTCACTGATGGTGATGAGAGGACGCTTCTGACAAGGCGATTCCTTAAGTTAGGGGGCTGTTTGTAGGAGAGAAGTGGTAGTTCTGGGAATATTTCTTTCAGTTTGTGGTCTCTGTGGAATATGGGTTGAAGATCAGCACCAATTTTCCTTAGGATGTCCATGTGGGGGTTGTATGTGACAACAAGAGGTACCCTGTTGTTATCCTCCCTCTGTCTGTAACCCAGGAGGCTGCTTCTTGGTATTCTTGTAGATCTGTGGATCTGTTCATCTGTTACCAGAGCTTGACTGTAGATGATGGATTTTTTTGTGTGTCCTGGATGAAAGCTGTTCCATCTAAGATATGCCGGACGTCCTGTGGGCTTATGGTAAATTGATGTTTGTATGGTGTTGTCTTTGATGTATATGGTCGTGTTCGGAAAATGGATTTGGGATTTTGAAAAGTTGAGGGTGAGCTAGGTGGTTGGGTTGTACCTGTTGAAATTATTGTGGAAGGTCAGCAGATCATCTTTTGAGCCTGTCCAATTTATTAGCAGATCATCAATGTAGCGGAAGTATGCTAGAGGTTTAGCAGAGCAAGATGACAAAAACTCCTCCTCTAGTTTATCCATAAATAGGTTAGCATATTGTGGGGACATTTTGCTTCCCATGGGGCTGCCCATACATTGTTGGCATAAATTATTCCCAAAAGAGAAGAAAACCGCAGCAAATCCACAGTGAAATTTGCAACAAAACGCATGTAACGAATGCAGAATTAGCCACAAATTTTGATGCAGATTTTTGCTATGTGTGCGGTAAACAAGGGGTCTCTAGAGGTTTGTCTTATGGATCTCAAAACACCCTAGGTACCACCATATAGTGCGACACTATGTACTCTGCAAAATACTTCTGTAATATGGGATGCACCATGCACAAATATTTTCACAGATTCCCCGTGCCTCTGCATAAAAGGGATTGGGTAATTATGTGGTGCGGATGCCTGTGTCTCTGTAGGAAACATCATTGGGGTAATGTGGCTAATTGAAGTCAGATTCCACTGATGAACCCGGGATCCATCGCCCACTTCAGTGATCTGTGACTACTGGACGGGAGCCCTGAGAACCGGCTCTTATCTTTTGGCATGTGCAGCTCCTCTTTTAGCCATCTTGGCGTAAAGTCATTGTCGCAGTGTGACATACTTGTGACTTCCTGCTAGGACGGCTAATCAAAAGAAGAGCCACAGATGTTGGCTGTTAGGAGGTGGTTTCTGAGTACTCCTGTCTAGCGACCACAGATTACTGACGCAGCTGATGGATCAGGTCCTGCAAATCGATTTGCACCCACTCTACCTGATACCCAATGTCTGTTGTCTGATAGAGCAAAGATTAGGCACATGGCATTTTAACATATCTAATCCTTGCATTGTTGCTCCTAGCAGTGTTTGGAAAGCACCCGAGAAATAACGGCAGTAGATGAGGCCTCTAGGTGATGGAGGCCCTGGCCTGGACAATTGTCCCCTTTGTCCTTTTTCCCCCTGTATGTTCTACCTAAACAGCTTTATCTTGTGCCTGGTAAAGACAACAAAACTAATGTTATTCCTCAGGTTTTCAGATGTCACACTACTGAGATTAGGACTGTGAAGAAGCTATAAGGTTTAATAGGACTCATATCATGTCTTAAGACAATGTGTGTTTAGGGAAAAAATCCGTTTATGTGGAGAACCTCATGAATGTGTGTCTCTATAAGCGATAATGGTGAGATCTTGGTTGGTTTGTGTCTAGTTTCTCCCGTGGGTGGCAGCTGCCCCTTTCTCCTGCCTCTCTTCAAGGTGCCATCTTGAAAAACATTTTAAATCAGTATAGTCATCATCTCGGCTGGTAGCCATAATGTTCTTACTTCATTTTTAGTTAGGAAGTGACTTACAAATGATTTGCCCCCATTGATGAATTTAATACTTGAAGTCGAATAAACTCATTTTCCAGACTCCACACAATGGTCTGAATTCTGATCCCTAATCAGCCATTACAATGTCTATAGAAGACGCTGCCCCTAGAAGCTCTGCTGTTTTTCCTCCAGAGAAGGATGTCTACCCCCCTTTCAGTGTCTGGCTTTAATGTAATTTATTGAGGTCACAGTATGACAGAGGTGTTTTTTATGATGTTGTCTACACAGCCGACATGCTTTGAGCATCATTGTGATGTAATTGTTGCCATGGTGATCTGATTCTAAGGGAAAGTAATGAATTCTGGAGCGTTCTCATCTGCACCGATAAATAGCAGGTGCCTTTGTACTCGGCTGTCGTAAGACGACCGGAAAGAAGGGACATAGGAAATGCTTATATGGTGAACAGTCAAGTGTGACCAAGCATACAAATGGCCTCTATCTGTGAAGTCACAGGGCTGGAGGCTAAGAGTGAGATCAAAGATGAATCTATCATTTACAACGCCGCTCTAAAAGGATCTGGAAGATTCTTGTGCCTAAGGCTGCGTTCACACTGCAATTGTCCCGTACATCCAAATGTACAACCTAAACTTGTTCATGGGGTTTCTTTCATCAGACAAAGGTCAACACAGTGTCCTTTTGCCACTCGCACACATGGCCTTAGATTCTCTCATGCAAGAGTATCCGGCCGATTATGCTCAAACTGAGGCTACGTTCCCACAAGGAGTTTTTGATGATTTTTTATGTTGCTTATTCTAGAACCTATTTTACTTAATGGGTGCAGAAATGGTGCAGAAAATTTTTGCAACATCAAAAGCTCATTGTGGGAACCTAGCCTCGGAGTTTGAGCCAAGTATCATCTTAGAGTTATCCAATTATCTTGCATGGGAGAATCACAGCACAAGTGTGAAGATGGAGAATGTAATTTCTCCTTCTTCTCTATTGTCTGAGTCAACAGATGACATCCGAGTGCAGTCCAATATTTCACACTTACCCATAGACTTGTATGGGTGCACTTGATCCAAATTCCCAAGCCACTCGCAGCATGCTTCAATTTTTTCACATGCTGAAATGGCATAAAAAAAAAAATTGCACTGCCCCATAGTATAACATTGGGCCGAGTGCTATCTAATAAAACATTGGATAGCACTCAGCCGTGTTATCCGCTAGTGTGAAAGAGCCATAACAAAAACATTTAAAGGGAATCTGTCAGCAAGATTTTGCTATGTAATCAGAGAGCAGCATAATGTAGGGAAGGAGAGCCTGATGCTAGCGATGTGTCACTTAATAGTTTACTTGCTGTAGGTCCAATAAAATCAGTGTTTTATCAGTAGGAGATTATCACTATAGGACTAGGTGTCTCGTGCCTCGGAGTCAACTCCTCTGTGTAACTCCGCCCCCGCCACTAATTAACAGCTTTCTATCAATGTACAGTGTACATAGAAAGCTGCCAATCCATTTTGTGGGCAGGCTTACACACAGCTCAGAGTACTACTACAATTATTATTGTATTCAATTTTTTTTAGATAAAATACAATTCATTGAAAAATACAAATTAAAATATAAATATATCAATTATCCAGTAGATGGCACCACATAACAAATAATACATCGAATGATAAGACCTACAATTTCCAAAAGGAGTTGATACCACATCTATTAGGTAAAATTCCTTTTGGAAATTGTAGGTCTTATCATTTGATGAATCCTCCTCTACTCAGGGTTACTACTGTAATTTATGTGTACATACCTTTCCCTATTTATTTGTTATGTGGTGCCATCTACTGGCTAATTGATATATTTATATTTGATTTAGCATTTTATCTAAAGTTTTTAATACATTTTCTTTTGGGAATTGTTGTTCATGGAATAGAAGATATTCCCTGAAAGTAAGCCCTAGCGCATCTTTCGGAGCAAAAAATAATATAAGACCCTGTCTTATTTTCGGAGCAACATGGGTAGTAGAAAAAAATATAAAGCAGTTAGATAGTGTAGTTAGGGAAAGATAGGGAATTTTTAATTGAAGTATATTAGAAAAAAATTATATTATGACATTAAATAAAGTTTAGGATGAAAATAAAATTTTGTTCGGGCCACCCTTTAAACGATCTGTGTGTTACAGATGGGTGTTTCCATGCGGTCCTGGAGCAGGACTAAAGCGTCCCTAAATTGCCAATGCTGATTTTGGTCACTATGTGAAATTTCCATACACAGAATATTGCAAAAAATCTGTTAAATAGATTCTATAATAGTCTATGGATGACGGATGCCATTGTAGGAGGGCACATAGGATCAGCCACTAAACCCTAAAGGAGAACATTCTAAATGCCCCTGAGTATATAATATAAGAGGATTATTAGCACCTGACCACATTGCATTTGTGGCTTATGTTTTGCTCGTACGCCAGGAAATTTTTGCAACATATACTGTACATTAAATGGCCGCTGTGACGGATGTCTAACAATGACATCCGTCACCCACAGCCTATGGTGGTACCTGTTTAATGGATATGTCACAAATGTTTCAATAGTGTGATGACATATGGGCCAAATGGATACCATAAAATCCCTATGGGCAAGAGATGCGTTAAGAGGTACTACTGAAAAATTCATGACGTTGCTCTTAAATGGGTGATGAAAGCCACATCCAACACAACACTCTTATCAACGTATACACCGAAAACTTTTCCTGTCACATACATTAACTGAAGGCCAAAAATGCAGTTCTCTTATGTCACATCTGAGCATGTCACAAACTGACAACTAGGTGTTACTATTCCTGTTGTCAATAAGGCATGTCACAACATAGTCTGGTACCTCCAGCTACAATTGGAAGCAGCGTGGAGACACCACCCCAACAGCGAACACCAGCTGTAAATTTCTACAGACATTTTTAGTAGGAGTAACAGAGGAACAGTACAACTTCTAGTTTATAATGAATGGTGCTCTGGTACTAGCATTTCATGGAGAATACAATTATTTTCTTAAATAGATATGTCGGGAAAGGTGACTCGTAGGGATGAGTGGACCCCTGGAAATTCGGGTGCTCGTGCCCGAACTTTATTCCAAAGTTCGGTTCGGGTACCAGAACTGTACCCAAACTTGAACCAGAACCTGAACCCCATTGAAAATAATGGGGAGCCGAACTTTTGAGCTGGAAAATATTCCCTCTCTCTCTGCAACGGGCTTCCCCTGGAATTCCGAACATTGCAACAGGCTTCCCCCGGAACTCCGAACATTGCAACGGATTCCCCCAGAACTCCAAACATTGCAACGGACTTCCCCCGGAACTCTGAACATTGCAACTGACTTCCCCCGGAACTCTGAACATTGCAATGGACTTCCCCCGGAACTCTGAACATTACAATGGACTTCCCCTGGAACTCCGAACATTGCAACGGGCTTTCCCCGGAACTCCGAACATTGCAACGGGCTTTCCCCGGAACTCCGAACATTGCAACGGGCTTTCCCCGGAACTCCGAACATTGCAAGGGACTTCGCCCGGAACTCTGAACATTGCAATGGACTTCCCCCTGAACTCTGAACGTTGCAACGGACTTACGGGGGAAGTCTGTGTTTGGCGTTTAGCATCGGACACTAACTGTCCGGTACGAACCCTGAACTTTTAAGTTCGGGTTTGCTCATCTCTAGTGACTAGTCCTTTTGAAAGTGTCAGAAATGTTTGTGAAAATGGTTCAAGTTGGCAAAATAAGCCTGGTTTGGGACCATTGAAATGTTTCTCTAAGTGACTAACGTGTTCTGCCATATTTTCTTGTCATTCCATGTAGTATATTTCTGAGGTATAGAACGTCTGCTAAAATGATATCTTTAGATAAAGAAGTGATTTGCTTGTGTGACAAAACCTTACTTCTCTTTCAGGTGATGTGCCTTCAGGATTTCTTTGGTGATGATGACATTTTTATTGCTTGTGGACCTGAAAAGTTCCGTTACCAGGATGACTTCTTACTGGATGAGAGCGGTAAGAGAGACTTGCACAAGTTACACAACGTTCCTTGCACTTGTTAATCTGGCCAAGATTGTGTCATCCAAACATTTTACAGAATATCTGATCCAAAATCAACAAATCTTGCACTAAAAAATTATTTCCATGTCAATATCATAAACAGATGGGAATAAAGAGTTTAACTGTTAAACATTGGCAATGTCTGTGCGTTTCTCCAGACAGGATCCTCAAACCTGGACAATGGGATCACTACTAGTAATGTAATGGAAACACACATTCATCATCATCTCCAGGAAAATTATATTTACATTTCCCTGACCGGGCCAATTTTAGAGTTTTGGTTGTTTTTTCTCCCATTCTTCCCATTAGAGCCATAACTCTTACACTTTACTATATAACTTTTAGAAAACTTAAGGTGTAGCGAATTCCTCTATAACTTGATTTTTCAGGTCAGTATGATTACCGTATACCAGATTTATATACTGTATATACAGTGTTGCTCAAAAGTTTACATACCCCGGCAGAATTTTTCCTTTCTTGGCCTTAGAATCATAGAATGGTAGAGTTGGAAGGGACCTCCTGGGTCATCTGGTCCAACCCCCTGCTCAAAGCAGGATTCACTAGATCATCTCAGACAGATGTCTGTCCAGCCTCTATTTGAAGACGTCCATTGAAGGGGAACTCACCACCTCTCGTGGCAGCCTGTTCCACTCATTAATCACCCTAACTGTCAAAAAGTTTTTTCTAATATCTAATCTGTGTCTCCTCCCATTTAGTTTCATCCCATTGCTTCTAGTCTTTCCTTGTGCAAATGAGAATAAAGATGATCCTTCTACAATGTGACAGCCCTTGACATATTTGTAGACAGCTATTAAGTCTCCTCTCAGTCTTCTTTTTTGCAAGCTAAACATTCCCAAATCCTGCAACCGTTCCTCATAGGACATGGTTTGCAGACCAGTCACTATTCTGGTCGCTCTTCTCTGAACTTGCTCCAGTTTGTCTATGTCTTTTTTAAAATGTGGTGCCCAAAACTGTACACAGTATTCCAGATGAGGTCTGACCAAAGAGGAGTAAAGCCGATAATGACTTCACGTGATCTAGACTGTATGCTTCTGTTAATACATCCCAGAATTGTATTTGCCTTTTTTGCTGCTGCATCACACTGTTGACTCATGTTCAGTCTATGATCTATTAGTATACCTAAGTCTTTTTCACATGTACTGTTGCTTAGCTCTATTCCTCCCATTCTGTATATGCTTTTTTCATTTTTATTGCCCAGATGTAGTACTTTGCATTTTTCCCTGTTAAAAACCATTCTGTTGGTTGCTGCCCACTGCTCCAGTTTATTTAGGTCTTTTTGAATCCTCTCTCTCTCTTCTCTAGTATTAGCTATCCCTCCTAGCTTTGTGTCATCAGCAAATTTAATCAGTTTACCCTCAATTCCTTCATCTAAATCATTGATAAAGATGTTGAACAATACAGGTCCCAGGACGGAGCCCTGTGGTACCCCACTTGAGACATTCATCCAGCTGGATGTGAAGCCATTTACAACCACCCTTTGAGTCCGATCACTAAGCCAGTTATGAATCCACCTAACAGTTGCCTGGTCCATTGCATACTTGGTCATTTTTTCAATAAGGATGGTGTGAGATACTTTGTCAAATGCTTTGCTGAAGTCAAGATATACTATATCTACAGCATTTCCCTGATCCACCCAGTCAGTGATTCTGTCATAGAAGGAAATTAAGTTAGTCTGACATGACTTGTTAGTTACAAACCCATGCTGACTCTGGTTAATCACTTCATTCTTATCCATGTACTTACATACATGTTGTTTAATAATTTGTTCAAAGATCTTTCCTGGTATAGAAGTCAGACTCACCGGCCTATAGTTCCCTGGGTCCACCTTCTTCCCCTTTTTGAAGATAGGAACAACATTTGCTCTTCTCCAGTCTTCTGGGACTTCTCCTGTTCTCCAAGAATTTTCAAAGATTATGGAGAGTGGTTCTAAAATTTCTTCTACGATCTCCTTCATTACTCTGGGGTGTAATTCATCTGGACCTGGAGACTTGAACTCATTTATGTTAGCTAAATATTCCCTCACAATCTTTCTGTTTACAGATAACTTGGATTCCTCTATTCCTTTAAAAGGACAGTGAAGATCAGTTGATGTTACATTTTCTTTCTGAGAGAAAACAGATGCAAAATAGGAATTAAAAAGTTCGGCCTTCTCAACATCCTCTCTTACCATTTCTCCATTTTCATCCTGTAAAAATCCTATAGCATCTTTGACTTTTCTTTTACTTTTGACATACCCCCAAAATCCTTTTTTATTGCTTTTGACATCTCTTGCAAGCCTTAATTCATTGTCAGCTTTAGCTAACCTGATACGTGCCCTGCAGGATCTGCAGACTCCATTATAATCTTCTTTAGATATGCCTCCCTCTTTCCATTTAATAAACATTTCTTTCTTTCTTTTTAGCATGTGTTTAAGTTCTGTGTTCATCCATCCTGGTTTCCTTAAATGCTTCCCATTCTTCCTACTTTTCGGGATTGTTAACGATTGTGCTTTGAGAATCTCATTTTTAAAAATTTCCCAACCTTCCTGGACATTTTTGTCCTTAAGGACATCCAGCCATTGGATCCCTCCTATTCTCTTTCTGAGTCTCTTAAAATCTGCCTTTCTAAAATCTAACCTTGAAGTCTGAGTCTTCACATGTCTTCCTCCTCTAGTTATCCAAAATTCTATAATAGCATGATCGCTGCCTCCTAGGGTCCCAGCCACCTTTACCTCCTCAACCATTTCCTCCCTGTTTATAAGGATTAGATCCAAAGTAGCAGATCCCCTTGTTTTCTCCCCTACCTTTTGGAAGATAAAGTTGTCAGCAAGAGAGGATAAGAATTTGCTTGACCTGTTAGTTTTACTTGAGAGAGATTCCCAACAAATGTCTGGATAGTTGAAATCTCCCATGACCACTACGTCATATTTTTTGGAGAACTTGGTCATTTGATACATAAAGAGTTCATCCATATCTTCAGCTTGCCCAGGTGGCCTGTAGTAAATGCCTACAATGGTGTCCTTTCCGTTGTTCTCTCCTTGTATTCTTACCCAAACAGTTTCCACAGAACTCCCAGTCTCTGAAGCTTCAATCTCTGTGCAGATATACGCTTTTCTAACATACAATGCAACACCTCCTCCTCGTTTATCAAGTCTGTTTCTTGCAAATAAGTTGTATCCTTTTAGCCTTTTATTCCAATCATGTGTATCGTCCCACCAAGTTTCAGTGATTCCAATGACATCATATTCCTTTTCCTGCATTAGTAGTTCCAATTCTCCTTGTTTGTTGCCCATGCTTTGTGCATTTGTATAAAAACATTTTAGTTTGTGATTGGTTTCTCTTCCTCCCATATTTTTATTATTTAAATTGTTTTGTCTTTGTTCTTCCTTTCCACTTCCAGTAGCAGAGATCTCAATAGTATTTGTCAGCTGTATGGCTTTTTCTGGCCTTTTGCTTCCTTTCCCACATTGTTCTAGTTTAAAGCTTTTCTGATGAGTGTAGCAAGGCGACTTCCAAATACATGTTTTCCAGTCTTCGTAAGGTGCACCCCATCTCTAGCAAGTAGTCCATCGTATAGGTAATTCATTCCGTGATCCAGAAATCCAAATCCTTGTTGACGGCACCATCGACGTAGCCAGTTGTTCACCTGTAGAATCTTATTCCACCTCATTGTTCCATGGCCATCCACTGGGAGGATGGATGAGAAGACCACCTGCGCTCCCAATTCTTTCACTTTCTTGCCTAAGTCTTCAAAGTCACTGCAGATGGTTTCCAGGTCCTTTCTTGCGGTGTCATTTGTCCCCACATGTATTAGCAGGAATGGGTAGTGATCTGTAGGTCTGAAGAGTCTTGATATCCTGTCAGACACATCTTTAATTTTTGCTCCTGGAAGACAGCCTTGTTTCAGAGAATATGAATGATAACAAAAATACTTTTTCTCCACTGATGGTTATTGGTTGGGTGAAGCCATTTATTGTCAAACTACTGTGTTTTCTCTTTTTAAATCTTAATGACAACCAAAAACATCCAAATGACCCTGATCAAAAGTTCACATACTCAAGTTCTTAATATCGTGTATTGCCCACTCTAACATCAATGACAGCTTGAAGTAAAATTGCTGTTAAACCTAACATCCTAACAAAATATAAGGGCATTTAAAATGTGATTCTGGTGTAAAGTAGATATATGGAAAATGTTATTTATTAGCTTTGTTGTGTGGTATGACCATCTGGTTTGAGGATATAATCATTAAAAATTTGAAAGTTGCTAATTTTTTCAAACATTTCATTAAATTTCCTATATTTTCATAAATAAATGCAAAACACATCAACCTAAATTTACCACTAACATAAAGTACAATGTGTCACGATTAAAACAAGTTCAGAATCATTGGGATATGTTGAAACATTCCAGAGTTATTACAGTATAAAGTGACATGTCAGATTTTAAAAAATTGGCCTGGTCCCCAGGGGGTTAAACAATAGGTAATATTTCTGATGATACATTTAAAGGGGTTTTCCCATGAAAAAAAAGTTAATTTCAATCAACATTTTAATCGATAGATATTGGAATAATAATACGTTCCTAAATTGGATGTGTTTTAAATAATGTTCCTGCACATAGCAGGGGCAATGTATAAGATTATCTCAGCACAGGAACATTTTTTTAAAACACATACAATTGGGGAAGTTATTATTATTCCAAGATCTATTGATTAAAATGTACTTTGTTTGTGGGAAAACCCTTTACGTTCTTGATATGCAGCTGTAAAATTTGTAACAATGAGACCGCTATGATCCCTTGAAGGTCTGTAAAGCTAAAGCCCCCGTCTCACATAGCGAGATCGCTAGCGAGATCGCTGCTGTGTCACGGTTTTGGTGACGCAACAGCGACCTCACCAGCGATGTCGCTATGTGTGACACTTTGCAGCGATCAGGCCCCTGCTGTGAGGTCGCTGATCGCTGCAAAGTGTCCTGGACCATTTTTTGGTCGTTGCCCTCCCGCTGGTCAGCACACATCGCTGTGTGTGACCAGCGGGAGCAGCGATCAGGCTGGTAACCATGATAAACATCGGGTTACTAGGTGCACAATCGCACCTAGTAACCCGTTGTTTATCATGGTTACGAGCCTGCTAAAGTGAGCGGTAACCTCCCGCTCACCGTAGCAGAGTGGTAACCATGATAAACAATGGGTTACTAGGTGCGCGTGTGTCCCTAGTAACCCGATGTTTATCATGTTTACGAGCCTGCTAAAGTGAGCGGTAACCTCCCGCTCACCGTAGCAGAGTGGTAACCATGATAAACAGCGGGTTACTAAGTGCGCGTGTGCCCCTAGTAACCCGATGTTTACCATAGTTACCAGCCTGCTCCTGCTTCAGCACGCTCGTAACCAGGAGCAGGACATCGTGGAAATATTCTTTCCACGATGTCGCTGCTCCCCTGATCGTTGGTGAGCCTGCCTGTTTGACAGCTCCCCAGCGACCACATAGCGACGCAGCAACGATCCCTGACAGGTCGTATCGTTGTCGGGATCGTTGCAGCGTCGCTAAGTGTGACGGGGCCTTAAGTGTCACATACACAATAGAGTAGTTGGCTGAATTCACTGATTTCACTTCGATCCACTGATTGGGGCAAATGATAGACGCATTTACTTTGCCAGAGATGTCTAACAGGAGCTTATTCCACTCTCTCCATTGAAATAGATTGTGCTTACTCTACAGTAGAGTAGAGCGCCCACTAGGGGACGCTTGTGACATATGTATTGATATTACTTCCGTGACTTCTATAGCAGCTGTATAAGGCTATGTGCACACGCGCAGTATTTGCAGCAGATTGTTCTGCAGCAAAAGCTAGAATGTTAGCAGAAAAAAAAACACAACATAAAATAAGTGTATTTTGATGCTTTTTGACACGTTTTTTTGATGCGCTTTTTTTTCTTGATTCATTTGAATAAGTGAAAAACGCTGTCAAAACAGTGAAAGAATTGACATGCTTTATCTCAGCTAACTCTCCCAAACACGCCGAGCGCTCCTGTGTACTACATGAAAAAGCCGTCAACTGGCACGCCGGTCAGGGACTTATCTCCGGGAGAACAAAGTAATTGGTAGTCCAAAATTGGACATGCACAATCAACATCTCCCCTGACCATCAGTCAGTCGGCGCCCCCCCATGCACATAATGCTGTCCCCCGAACCCGTGGATATCAGTGGGTTCAGATGACATTAGCCTATTGTGTGGAGGCTTAAAGCGAACCTGTTAGCACAATTTTGCATGTTAACCCCTTCCCGACATGCGCCGTATATATACTGCTCTGCGGGAGCTGGGTTCCCGCAAAGAGCAGTATATATACGGCACAGCGATTGCGCGGGCTCACGCTCAGCGCTGCCGTGATCATGAGAGCTGACACCCCGCAGCAACGCCCACGATTGCGTTTAACCCCTGTGATGTCGCTGTCAATAGTGACAGTGACATTGCTGGGCATCGCAGAGGGAGTGAGCTCCCTCTGTTCTCCCATCAGCACAACGTGATGCGATCGTGTTGTGCTGATGGTCTCCATGATGACCCTGGGTTCCAAGATGGCCGCAGGGTCCTTCAGGGAAGGTGACCTGTCAGCGCCTGCTCAGAGCATGAGCTGATACGCCTCCTTCCTGCCTGTCAGACGCTGATCTGATGCCCTGCAGTGCAGAAGCATTGCAGACTATAAGATCAACGATCTGATTTTGTAAAGATCATGTACCATCCTGGGAAAATGTGAAAAAAAGGAAAAAAAAAAGTTAATAAAAATTGTAAAAATATTGAAAAAAAAATCCCCCCCCCCCAAAAAAAAAAGAAAAAATATTGATCCAATAAATAAATTTATTTATGTAAAAAAAAAACAAAAACCTAAAAACGTACACATTTGGTATGCTACCTATCAAACTGTCCCACCAGTAACCCCTTCGGTGAGCACTGTAAAATAAAAAAAAATGAGGCAAAAAGCAAAACTTTGCAAAAAGTGCAATAAAACGTGATCAAAAAGACGAATGTAAATAAAAATGGTACCCCTCAAAACGTCATCTTGTCCCGCGAAAATCAAGCCGCCATATAGCTCCATTAGAGGAAAAGTAAAAAAGTTATAGCTCTCAGAATAAAGCGATGCAAAAATAATTATTTTTTTCTATAAAATAGTTTTTATTGTGTAAAAGCGACAAAACATAAAAAACTATATACCGTAAATGTGGTACCGCTGTAAACGTACTGACCGGATGAATAAAGCTGCCTTATCAATTTTACCACACGCAGAATGGCATAAAAAAAAAATTATAATTCCTGAATTGCTGTTGTTTTTCATTATGACTCCTAAAAATCGGAATAGAAAGCGATCAAAAAATGTCATGTGCCCGAAAATGGTACCAAAAAAAATGTCAACTCGTCCCGCAAAAAACAAGTCCTTACATGACTCTTGTCAGCCGAAATATGGAAAATTAAAGCTCTCAAAATATGGCGATGCAAAAACTAGTTTTTGCAAAAAAAGCATCTGTGCATGCTGACGTCCGCTGTGAGATCAATCTGCGCATGCTCCATCTGAAGCAAGGATGCAGACACCAAAGGCAGGCAGAGGAGCCTTGCAGGAGCCAAAGACCCTGTCCACAGTCCTGCCCCTGTGCACCGAAAGCTTACCACAAAGAGGGTTTCTTCAGTAAGGACTCGCTCACAGGAGCGTATAACTGGAATGAGAGCTATCCGATGTTTTATCGGATAGCACCCAGCCCAATATTATACTATGGGACAGGGCAGCTCAGCATTTTCTTCTCATGCCAATTCGGCATGAGAAAAAAGTCGCATCATGCTATAAATGACTCCACAAATCCGATCACGCGCTCCAATTCAAGTCTATGGGTGCAAGTAAAACATCAGACTGCACTCGGATGTCATTCGAGTGCAGTCTGATTTACACAGACACAGACAATAGAGAAATTAAGTTCTCCAAGTTTTCCGCACCTCTGCTGCAATTCTCTCAGGCAAGAGAATCAGATCACAGTAAACTGACACTCAAGTCAAACTCTGATCAGTTTCATTACCAGAATCGATCTGATTCTTTTGGAAGAGGGAATCATCGCTCATGTGATCGAGCATTAAAGGTAACAATTTAATCTGTAAAACAGCGCCATTATGGCCTTGCATTTTCTTTAACATGCAAAATCGTGCTGACAGGTTCTGTTTAAGGCTTTTTCAAGGTGACACTCCAGACAAGCAGCTTATCTTGTCTTTTACCTTCTTGAGACCTTTATGGACATTCCTAGGAGAAATTAGTCTACACCTCAGATACACTGTGCCGCAGCATTTAATTATGAATATGGAACCCTGCATGTATGAAACAAGATGATAAAGTAAACTATTGGTAAATTATATTTTTTCTAATTATTGCATATTTAATTTATTACACAATAATCTGTTAATCTTTTAACAGTTATCACCATTTTTAGTTCTAGTGTTCTGAAAAAAAACAAACGTAAAGCCCTTGTATTTGTGCCATCTCGGCGTTCAGCCTTTTTTGGATGAACGTGATGAGTTGGTTAGTGGCGACGGATTAGTAACTACTTTATGTGATGCATCATTCTCGGTGACGACATTGTATGTTTGTGCCAAAGTGCATGGAACGTACAAACACTTTTCTTGGAATCCTGACGATAACACTAATACATGCGCCCAGATTCATCACGCTCAGCTCTTCATCACTTTATGAGATTATATTCCTGCTGTTGAGAACTCCCTAGTGCGCAGCTTGACAATTGGATTGAAGGAATAATGGTAGGTAAAAAGTGGTAGATGGGGGGTAAAGATTATGTGTTATATCATATACTATAATGGTAGATCCATAGAAGGATGGATTCTTCCTGTGATTCTGGGTATGAACCTGAGAAAAGGAACTTTCAAGTAAGAGTGCCTCCATGTGAATAGCTACAAAGCAGCATTTCCAATGATGGCATCCTATCCTAGTCTTAGCCAAATATACAGCATTCACACCGAGCTGTAATACGGCCAACTGAAGAAAGGCTAAAGTGGTTTCATGAAATTAGAAAAATGTGTTCTTCCAGGCACAGCGCCACTCTTGCCTACAGTCTGCATCAGCTATTGCAGTTGCGTATGATGTCCCTTAAAGTAGTCACCAGGTTAAAAGTGGCCAGTTTTTTTATTTCAATCCCACTGCTCCACTAAATATTCTGTTTTATTTTTTTTTTTCTTAAATCTGCCATACAGTTCCAGAGATATGGACCTTTTAATCTAGTGCAAATTATTCTGGTCTTTACCAAATGACTCACAGGTTTCTATTGGGGTGTATATTTGTGCCACTCTGCATTATTATGCTGTGAGCAATGCCTCCTTGGTAAAGACCATAAAATTGGCACAAAATAAAAAAGCTCATGTATCTTCAACCATGTGACTTATTACGGAAAAAAATGGAATCAGGAGAGCAGCAAGAATAAACCACAAGCAAAAATTGCGCACTTTTGACCTGGTGACAGGTCCTCTTTAAAACAGTTGTTACAAGCCTGCCATCACTTTATGTGCACTGTTAGGATTCTCCAGTGCCGGTCCTGGAAAACACGAATTGCATAGTTCTGGCCACATTCCAACTAGACAAGTACGTCCTTGTTCAATTCACTTGCACGTCTAGTCGGAACGTAACTACATGTATACAAATTGTAATGGGAGAATCCTAACAGCACGCACTGTGCACACTGTGGGATTTCACAAGTCTGCGGTCACTTTAAGTGACCACAGACTTGTACCCTAAAGCCGGACAACCATTTTTAAAGAGCTTGTCTAGGAAAAGAAAAAAGAACCCCCTTTTCCAATATCAGTGCTACTGTTTCTAGAAAACAAAAAAAGTGATAATTCCTTTAAATATTTACAGTACTGATAAGTTAAGCATTGTTTTTCTTTGGGACAACAACAAATTTGTTACTTGATATTCAATCTGATACATCACATCTCAGCAGTCCTTGACATGCAGAGTCGTATATTTCCACATATCAGTATAAGAGATGGGGAGATCTTTCTTTGCATAACAAATGTAAGTTTCCATCATTTACTCATCACCTCTTGTCATTCGTTTTCTTGGAACCTTCAAGCTCCTCGCTGTTCATTTTCACTTGGAGACATAGCTAAGGAGCTGGGTTCTTGCAGCGCCTGTGAAACAAATCCCTAGAGATAAAGATAACCTATTCTAAGGATAGTTTAAGTTATTCAGGAGATATGCTGTTGCCATGGTACGTAGATCACATGGTCTGATAAGGTCAGCCGAAGCGGGCATCAAAACGACAGATTTGTAGTTTGCTTTTTTTTTATTCATTTCTTTTTCTTGTAATGTTAGAAAACGACATTCCAAGCACAAATCTAGAATTTTCGGGACAGTAAATTTGGACACAGACATTATTAGTTGATCCAAATAATATTATATTATGTGACCGACATACAGAAAATCCCAACCACGTCATGCAACAGAAACATCTTTGCAACGTGTCTGAGACTTGCTGTCGCTCGCTATTTTTATGAGTTGCAATTTTTCTGTCAAGATTTTGGGAAGTGAGTCACTTGTGACATGCAAGCAATGCCAGAAAACCAAACAAGTTTGGAAACATTTGCGATTTCTTCTTGCGGTAGGTTAGGTCCAGTACTTTAGATTATCCCCCCAGTGTATCCCCCCTTGAACCCTAAGGATTTTTGTAATTACCTTACGTTGCAGATAATGCCTGTGAGCGGCGCTATCACTGGCCGCTCAGAGGCATCACGTGACCCCCGGCTGCAGCCGGCTCTGACATCTGCTGACGTCACGACAAGTCCAGGCAGCAGCCGGGGGTCTTTGTCTTCCGCATTCCACGGTGGAAGCCAGGCTGTGGGCAGGGTTACCCCCCGCGTCACACCCGGCATCCACCACGCGCTCTGCCTTTCCCCATTCACTGGGAAAGCGCGCTGTGGATGCTGGGTGTGACGCGGGGGGGTAACCCCGCCCACAACCCAACTTCTCGTGACGTCAGCGCGGGGTCATGTGATGCCTGTGAGCGGCCACCGATAGCGCTGCTCATAGGCAGTATCTGTAACGTAAGCTAATTACAAAAATCCTTAGGGCCCCGGGGTGATACATGGGGGGGGGGGGGGGTAATATAAAGTACTGGACAACTTCTTTAAAATGCAATAACATAGTTAATCAAATAGAAAACAAAAAACTGACCAGCATTTCGGAACTGAATAAAGCAAGTGTGAACAGGTACAAGCTGCATAATATACTGTACAACCAAAAGAATACAGCAGCATTCTGTAAGATTTATGCAAACTTTGAATATATGTGTTACGGATCCAAGTGGTGGAACCTCTGTGCTGCGGTGCAAGGAGGGACCAGAGTGGCGTAACTAGGTATCAACTCGGACTGACCAAGGTCGAACGGCGGCTCAATTGACTCCGTGAACGAGGGAAGGACCGAGCAGAGGGACCAGGTGCTACTCTGGGCCTGTCCTTGTATGAGAGAAGGTGACTCCCACGGGTAACTGGCAGGAGCCTCCGTATAGACACGGCAGGTAACTGGTAGGAGCCTCCAGTTAGGCTGGCTGATAGGCACGGCAGGTAACTGTTACGTTCTCCGGGTAGGCAGGCAAGCCAGGCCCATAGACAGACTGGCAGGTTTGGATCGTAGGCAGACCGTCGGGCTGGAGAGTACACTTGGCTGGCGGAGGCAGGTAGTCAGGCTGGCGGACAGGACTGGTAGTCGGGCTGGCGGACTGGACTGGTAGTCAGGCTGGCGGACTGGACTGGTAGTCAGGCTGGCGGACTGGACGTCAGGCTGGCGGACTGGACTGGTAGTCAGGCTGGCGGACTGGACTGGTAGTCAGGCTGGTGGACTGGGCTGGTAGTTAGGCTGGCGGTTTGGACTGGTAGTCAGACTAGCAGCGGGACCTGAGGGCTGAAGCAGAGTTTAGGACACAAAGCTACAACCTTGCATGGGCACCTCCATTTTGGAGGCGGTGCCTTTTATATGAGAGGTCCTCCGGCCATTGGCCGGGGAATCCTTAGGACAGCGCGCGCGGCCCCTTTAAGAGGGGGGGAGCGCGCGCGCGCCCTAAGCACAGTGCCCGGGAAGCTACGCGCACTGGCAGGAGAGCCGGAAGGGGCCGGGAGCGCGGCGGTAAGGGGGATGGTCTCTCTGCCTGTCAGGGGGCAGAGATGCCAATACTACAGTACCCCCCCCTTTACGCCCCCTCTTTTTAGGCCGAAATTTTTTTTTTTTATGGAGAAGCGGGGCCTGGATGTTCTCCTGGGTTCCCAAGTTCTCTCCTCTGGGCCAAACCCCTTCCAATCCATCAGAAAAAAGGTTTTTCCTCTTACCCTCTTGGTGGCCCGAATGTTGTCTACCTCATAGATGTCCTCAGCGGAGACCGGAGCTGGGGGGGTACCTGGATTGTCGGAAAAAGAATTAAGCACAACTGGTTTGAGGAGACATACGTGGAAGGAGTTGGGAATCCGTAGGGTGGCTGGGAGTTTTAACTTGTAGGCTACTGGGTTGATTTGCTTGAGGACTTCAAATGGACCGATGAACCGTGGACCCAACTTATAGGAGGGTATTTTGAGACAAACATGTTTGGAGAAGAGCCAAACCTTGTCTCCCGGATGGAATTGAGGTGGGTCAGGCGTCTCTTATCAGCATGTTTCTTCATCCGTCCAGAGGATTGAAGAAGTGCGGATCTAGTGTCCTCCCAAATGGTGGAAAATTCGCTGACCAGGGACTCCGCGGCAGGGTTGTCCACTGAAGCGGAGACGGGAAACGGAATCCGGGGATGTTGACCGTAGACCACAAAGAACGGGGACTTGGAAGAAGATTCGCTCTCATGGTTGTTATAGGAGAACTCGGCCCATGGTAGGAGCTCTACCCAATCGGTATGGTGAGCGTTGACGAAGTGCCGGAGGTAGCTGGTAAGGATGTGGTTTATACGTTCCACTTTGCCACTGGACTGCGGATGGTAAGCAGAGGAGAAGTCCAGGGTAACATCCAGCAGCTTACACGTAGCTCTCCAGAAACGCGAAGTGAACTGGACCCCGCGATCAGACACAATGTGGAGGGGTAGGCCGTGGAGACGAAAGATGTGATGGATGAAGTCCTTAGCCAGCACAGATGCAGACAGGAGACCAGGCAGAGGGATGAAGTGGGCCATTTTAGAAAAGCGGTCAGCGACCACCCAAATGACAGTACAACCGGCAGAAACAGGGAGATCAGTAATAAAGTCCATAGCAATGTGTTGCCACGGGGCAGCAGGTACGGGAAGAGGCAGGAGACGGCCGGCTGGAAGATGTCTGGGAACCTTGTTGCGGGCACAGGACGGACAGGCCGTGACAAAGTCTACCACATCCTTGCGCAGGGTAGGCCACCAGTAATGCCGGGTAATGAGCAGGAAGGTCTTCTTCTGGCCAGCATGGCCGGCTAGTTTAGATGAATGACCCCAGTGAAGAACCTTCTTATGATCCGGAACCGCTACAAACATCTTACCGGGTGGGAGACGAGACAGGTCCAAGGAGGCCACATTCATCACTTTGGAGGGATCGATGATATGCATAGGCTCCTCCTCTTGATCGGAAGACAGGAAGGATCGGGACAAGGCTTCGGCTTTAACATTCTTGTCCGCAGGGCGGTAATGTAGGGTAAAGTTGAAGCGGGCGAAGAACAAAGACCACCGGGCCTGACGCGGATTGAGTCTTTGGGCATTCTGTAGATATGCCAGGTTTTTGTGGTCAGTGTAGATGACCACCGGGTGCAGAGCCCCCTCAAGCAGGTAACGCCACTCCTCCAGCGCCAATTTGATGGCTAGCAGTTCTCGGTCTCCTATGGAGTAGCTGCACTCGGACGAGGAGAAGAGCTTGATGGAGATTTCTGGGTGAGCACCGCTCCGGCTCCGGAAGAGGAAGCATCAACCTCCAGAAAGAACTGTTTGTTGCAATCTGGACAGTGCAGCACTGGGGCAGAAGAGAAGGCTTGTTTTAAGGAGAGGAAGGCCTCCTCCACTTTGGACGGCCATTCCTTAGGATTTGCTCCCTTACGGGTGAGCGCAGAGATGGGAGCAGTCCGGGAAGAGAAATGTGGGATGAAGAGACGGTAATAGTTGGTGAAGCCCAGGAATCGCTGAATCCATCCGTAGACCTGTCTTAGAGATAATATAGCCAGAAACGGAAGAGAGGTCTGCTCGAAGAGGCATTTCTCAAATTTTGCGTATAGGTGATTCTGCTTGAGCCTAAGCAGGACCTGACGAACATCCCTCCGGTGTGTGGGAAGATCCGGAGAGAAGACCAAGATGTCGTCCAGGTACACCACCACGCAAGAATATACAGTCATATGAAAAAGTTTGGGCACCCCTATTAATCTTAAGCTTAATGTTTTATAAAAATTGGTGTTTTTGCAACAGCTATTTCAGTTTGATATATGTAATAACTGTTGGACACAGTAATGTTTCTGCCTTGAAATGAGGTTTATTGTACTAACAGAAAATGTGCAATCTGCATTCAAACAAAATTTGAAAGGTGCATAAGTATGGGCACCCTTATCATTTTCTTGTTTTAAATACTCCTACCTACTTTTTACTGACTTACTAAAGCACTTTTTTTGGTTTTGTAACCTCATGGAGCTTTGAACTTTATAGCCAGGTGTATACAATCATGAGAAAAGCTACTTAAAGTGGCAACTTGCAAGTTGTTCTCCTGTTTGAATCTCCTCTGAAGAGTGGCATCATGTGCTCCTCAAAACAACTGTCAAATGATCTGAAAACAAAGATTATTCAACATAGTTGTTCAGGGGAAGCATACAAAAAGCTGTCTCAGAGATTTAACCTGTCAGTTTCCACTGTGAGGAACATAGTAAGGAAATGGAAGAACACAGGGACAGTTCTTGTTAAGGCCAGAAGTGGCAGGCCAAGAAAAACATCAGAAAGGCAGAGAAGAAGAATGGTGAGATCAGTCAAGGACAATCCTCAGACCACCTCCAGAGAGCTGCAGCATCAACTTGCTGCAGATGGTGTCACTGTGCATCGGTCAACTATACAAGGCACTTTGCACAAGGAGAAGCTGTATGGGAGAGTGATGCGAAAGAAGCCGTTTCTGCAAGCACGCCACAAACAGAGTTGGCTGAGGTATGCAAAAGCACATTTGGAGAAGCCAATTTCTTTTTGGAAGAAGGTCCTGTGGACTGATGAAATCAAGATTGAGTTATTTGGTCATACAAAAAGGCGTTATGCATGGTGGCAAAAAAACACAGCACTCCAAGAAAAACACTTGCTACCCACAGTAAAATTTGGTGGAGGTTCCATCATGCTTTGGGGCTGTGTGGTCAATGCTGGCACTGGGAATCTTGTTAAAGTTGAGGGACGCATGGATTCCACTCAGTATCAGCAGATTCTTGACAATAGTGTTCAAGAATCAGTGATAAATATGAAGTTACAAAGTGGATGGATCTTTCAGCAAGACAATGATCCAAAACACCGCTCCAAATCTACTCAGGCATTCATGCAGAGGAACAACTACAATGTTCTGGAATGGCCATCCCAGTCCCCAGACCTGAATATCATTGAACATCTGTGGGATCATTTGAAGAGGGCTGTCCATGCTCGGCGACCATCAAACTTAACTGAACTGGAATTGTTTTGTAAAGAGGAATGGTCAAAAATACCTTCATCCAGGATCCAGGAACTCATTAAAAGCTACAGGAAGCGACTAGAGGCTGTTATTTTTGCAAAAGGAGGATCTACTAACTATTAATGTCACTTTTCTGGTGAGGTGCCCATACTTATGCACCTGTCAAATTTTGTTTGAATGCAGATTGCACATTTTCTGTTAGTACAATGAACCTCATTTCAAGGCAGAAACATTACTGTATCCAACAGTTATTACATATATCAAACTGAAATAGCTGTTGCAAAAACACCAATTTTTATAGAACATTAAGCTTAAGATTAATAGGGGTGCCCAAACTTTTTCATATGACTGTAAGAGGTCACGGAAGATGTCGTTAACTAATTCTTGGAAGATGACTGGAGCATTACAGAGGCCGAAGGGCATCACACGGTATTCATAGTGGCCGTCCCGGGTATTGAATGCCGTCTTCCACTCGTCTTTTTGACGGATCCGGACCAAGTTATACGCCCCACAAAGATCGAGCTTGGTGAAGATCTGCGCGCCCTTAAGGCGGTCGAACATCTCAGAGATGAGCGGCAGGGGGTATTTGTTTTTGATAGTAATCTGGCTGAGTCCTCTATAATCGATACCGGGGCGTAGTGAACCGTCTTTCTTTTTTACGAAGAAGAATCCGGCTCCTGCCGGGGAGGTAGATTTCTGGATGAATCCCCTAGCCAGATTTTCTTTGATGTATTCCGACATGGCCCGGGTTTCGGCCAACGACAACGGGTAAATACGCCCACGGGGTGGAGTGGCACCGGGTACCAGGTCGATAGGGCAATCATATGGCCTATGAGGTGGCAGTGTCTCTGCTTCCTTCTTGTCGAAGACATCTGCATAGGACCAGTAAGGTGCCGGTAGACCAGGTAAATTAGCCGGAGTAGACGGAGGTCGAGCCGGGCGAACCGGGACCAGGCAGGTCTCATGGCAATCCTGCCCCCAACGGAGCACCTCACCGGATTGCCAATTCAGAACGGGTTCATTTCTCTGTAGCCAGGGTAGACCTTGCAAAAGGGAGTGAGAGAGTTCGGAAAGCACATGGAAGGAGATCCCCTCTGAGTGCAGCATTCCCACCTGAAGGGTTACAGGCTCTGTGACGAGCAAGATGGTCACCGGAAGGAGTCTTCCATCCACGGAAGCGACTGCCAATGGTTCAGCCAGAGGCTTGGTAGGAATCTGATATTTCTCTACAAGGGACTGGGAAATGAGATTCCCATCGGCTCCGGAATCCAGATGGGCGGTTTCAAAGAAGCGGTTCTCTCCACAGGAAATAGAGACGGATAAAGTCAAGAACGGAGAGGATTTACTCTTGCCTAGGACGACCTCTCCGAGCGGTCCTAGACACTGGAGTTTCCCTGGCTTCACTGGGCAGGAACGGATCAGGTGCTCCTTACTACCACAGTAGAAACAGCTCCCCTCGGCGTGTTTCTTGGCGAGACTTGACCATCTTGGTCTGGTCGATCTGCATGGGTTCGGGCAAGCGTGCCCGGGGAGTTGCTGGTTGGGAGACAGTTTTCTGGAAAACAGGAGCAAGACGAGGAAATCTTCTCCCCTGGGTGATCTCCTTAGCACGTTCTAGGAAACTGATGTCAATCTGGGTAGCTAGTGACACCAGGTCATCCAGGGTGGTAGAAATGTCCCGGCCGGCTAGCTCGTCCTTAATCCGACCGGAAAGACCCTCCCAGAAGATGGACACCAGGGCCTCTTTGTCCCAGGCAAGCTCAGAAGTGAGGGTATGGAACTGTATGGCATACTGGCCCACGGTGAGACTCCCTTGGCGGAGACGGAGCAATGAGGAGGCAGTAGAAGTCCTTCGTCCGGGCTCATTGAAGACCCTCTGGAAGGCAGTGAGGAAAGCCGGAAGATCAGACACCAGGGGATCCTCTCTCTCCCAAAGAGGGTTTAGCCATGCCAGTGCTTCCCCGGTGAGGTGAGACATGATGAAAGCCACCTTGGCCCGGTCGGAGGGAAACTGATGTGCCAGAAGTTCAAAATGCAGCGTGCACTGGTTCAGAAAACCCCGACATAAGACGGGGTCACCCCAAAAACGAGGAGGCGCAGAAAGCCGGGGTCCTAGGCTGGATGCCGTGGCATTGGTAGGCAGCGGCGCCGCCGGAGCGGGTGTTGCTCGGCTCAAGGCGGAGCGCAGGTGGGACAGACAGCTTGTCCAGGCGAGAGTTAACAGACCGCAGGTAGGTCAGGATGGTTTCCTGACGAGAAACCTCCTGGTACAGGTCAGCAAGCGAAGGAGCCTGGGGGCCACCGGGTTCCATGGCCCGTGCAAACTGTTACGGATCCAGGTGGTGGAACCTCTGTGCTGCGGTGCAAGGAGTGACCAGAGGGGCGTAACTAGGTATCAACAGTGGCTCAATTGACTCCGTGAACCAGGGAAGGACCGAGCAGAGGGACCAGGTGCTACTCTGGGCCTGTCCTTGTATGAGAGCAGGTGACTCCCACGGGTAACTGGCAGGATCCTCCGGGTAGACACGGCAGGTAACTGGTAGGAGCCTCCAGTTAGGCTGGCTGATAGGCACGGCAGGTAACTGGTACGTTCTCCGGGTAGGCAGGCAAGCCAGGTCCATAGACAGACTGGCGGGTTTGGATCGTAGGTTGACCATCGGGCTGGAGAGTACACTTGGCTGGCGGAGACAGGTAGTCTGGCTGGCGGACAGGACTGGTAGTCAGGCTGGCGGACTGGACTGGTAGTCAGGCTGGCAGACTGGACTGGTAGTCAGGCTGGCGGACTGGGCTGGTAGTCAGGCTGGCGGACTGGACTGGTAGTCAGACTAGCAGCGGGACCTGAGGGCTGAAGCAGAGTTTAGGACACAAAGCTACTACCTTGCAAGGGCACCTCCAGTTTGGAGGAGGTACCTTTTATATGAGAGGTCCTCCGGCCATTGGCCGGGGACTCCTTAGGACAGCGCGCGCGGCCCCTTTAAGAGGGGGGAGTGCGCGCGCACGCCCTAAGCACAGTGCCCGGGAAGCTGCGCGCGCCGGCAGCAGCAGCAGCAGGAGAGCCGGAAGACGCCGGGCTGGGAGCGCGGCGGTAAGGGGGACGGCGTCTCTGCCTGTCAGGGGGCAGAGATGCCGATACTACTATATGGCATTTGGACTGCATTACTGCTATATAGCATATACAGTACTTAGGACATGAAGGTACTTAGTTCCCTTGGCCAATTTGTGCGCTAAGTACCTTTATTTTATAAGTATATATCACAGTAATGCTGGCGAAATTTCATGTGTTCACAAAAAAGAAACACAAAAACCGGCACCTCTGTTCTCAGAAGTTTCTCAGTACAGATACATAACACCTCTCTCACAGGTAGCGGGTGCTTATTAGTAAAAAACAGTCCATATATAATATCAAATAAGGAAGAAAAAGATAGCACTTAAAAATATTCACCTTTATTCAATCACATTAAAACGTGAAGCGGGGAAAAGAGTGGTACACCTCGACGACGACGGCCGTTTCGCGCCTAGATGCGCTTCTACGGTTCACAATACCAAATTTCATATGTTCAATGTTTGCATACATCTTAGCGCTTACAGAGTGCTGCGGTATGCTTTTGTTTGTATAGGAAATCCTTGGATGCCTTGTAGCACAGTGATCTCAATGTTGTGCAGCACGTCACCATATAGATCCATATGAAAATTGCCTCTTCAGAGAGGAAGAGGACTTGAACTTTAGTGCCACCTATAGGAAGCAGCAATCCTAAAAGTCAATATCGACCCTTTAACGAGTCTTGCAGTATGACTTAGGATAAAAGCCAAACCATAATCTCAGTTTGCAGACACTGTGTTTCTGAGTGCTGCCCCTTGTCAGTGCAAAGTATGAGACAAAGTATTACCCATTAGATCCCAGTTTCAAGCCTCTCACCTAGCCAAATCTGTTCTCATACTTTGCACTGACGAGGGCCAACAGCCTGAAACACAGTGTCTGCAAATTGAGATTCTGGTTTTGCTTTTATCCTAAGTCATATGGCAAGGCTCTTTAATGGTTCAATATTGACTTTTTGGATTACTACTTCCAGTAGGTGGCACTAAAGTTCAAGTTCTCTTTCTCTCTGAAGAGACAATTTGCATATTTAATTTCCCAGAGGAGCATGCATAGCATAGAAGTCTCCTCACTCTGACACGCCAGGCCTTTCATGTCACTCTCCACAAGGAGAAACGTTACCCCTTAGATCCCATATAGACCCAGTCTTATATTGATTTTTCAATATACTTGTATATATAGTGCTGACATATTCCACAACGCTCTATAGACATTATCCCAAGTGGGGCTCACAGTCTAAAATCCCTATCAGTAGGTCTTTTGTAGTGTGAGAGGAACCAAGAGAAAGACAGAACGTGCAAACTTCAACTAGGTGTAGTTCAAAATTTAGAGCTGCAAAGGAAAAGTGCTGCTAACTACTGAGCCATTGTTAGGTTACAGGACTTGTGTCACTCAACACATGTTAACTAGAGATGACCAGGTCAGTATCCTGTTGTCATCGGACGGGGACCCTGAGAACTGCTTCCTACCTACCAGGATCTGTAGCTCTTCCTTTGGTTGGCCAACATTGTGCTCCGTCACATGAGCGTCACCCTGCACCGATGACATTGTGTGCGCCAAGCGAGCTAATCCAAAGATTAGCCAGGGATGCCGTCTGGTAAGAAGCCGTTTGCAGGGTTACCCTTCATTGGCCATATAATGCTGACCTGGCCACTGGATTGGGTCCAGATATTCAATTCGCACCATTTCTAATGTTGATGGGTAGCCCCAACTTTAGTCATTTGCAAAAAAAGCTCCCAACAATAGGTAACCCCAGTTTTTGATGTAAAAGGAACATGTCACCCACCATATACCCCAAAAAACAAGCTTTTTGACAAACATTGGCTCTGATGCATTTTTTTTCTATGGTCTGCTAATGAACCACACAATATACTTGTACAACCTTTCCCTTAACTACCACAAAGGCACAAATAACTAAAGCCTAAATTTCCAGGGATTATAAAGACTACCCTTGGCTCCTGAGAGCACAGGCCCCTAGGAATATAGATGTGTTCACCATTACTTTTCAACAAGGGTGGATACAACTCGCAATTCAAATTCTATACATTATCGAAATCTTCGACAGGCTGTAATTCACATTACCGCTGGGTAGCAGCGCAGAGACACATTTATCATAGACATCCCCTGGAAGGCATAGTTTATTTCATAGCTGGTCGTGTCTTGCCACGGGTATTGAGATATGTCGTTCCAAGAAGAAAGGACCCTACTGTAATTGCTGAATTTCCCACTAAGCTGTAGGGCCATCGGAGGGGCCCCAGCCCAAGTTACCATATTAAAGCTTTCTATAGCCGTGATCATACACATGCTGAACTTCACACGTGGCAGGGATTTTAGATTTTAGCTCCATTCCTTGTCCATAAACATTGTAAACCCCTATTTACAAAGGTAATAGTTTAGGCAAACAGCTGCTGAAATGAATTATATGAAATGTCTTTCATTTATTACTACTGTATATTTACTATATTAACTAACACGAGCCAATTCATGCAATATTTCTAAAGAAATTGTAACAAGAATCGGAAGGTGACCGCGCTCTGCTATGTGACTCTATTTCTAGCTGAGATAATTACAGGCAATTTTCTGGGGTAATAATTTTATTGCATGTGATTTTCTGTATTTCTCCCTGTGCATACTGATCGGCTGAAATGTTTTAATGTAGCAAAAATATCACCCAGAACGTGTGCAAAATGCAATTTTCGGCAGACGGCTTTGGTGCTAAAGTGTCATGTCGTGTCATTTTTATGTGTTATTTTTCTGTCCAGATGGTCCAGAAAATAAATCGTTAATTGACTTTGCCTCATTTTATGCCAATGTTAATAAAGCACGAGCCAAATTTTGCACTGTATTATCTTAGAGTTGTATGATTTGTTTTTGCATTTCATGGAAGGGGCCTGGTATTTTTGGTGCTTTTCCAAACTTACTATATTCCAATAATTTTATTTATTTTTTATCTTTCAGAACTATTCATATAAATGTTAAGCTTTGTAAAATTTGTTTTCCATAAATATTTTTTTTAAACAATAGCAGTTTGCTGTAGGTAAAAATATTATAATCCACTATATTCACCTTCCGCAGCTCTGCCTCTCCGCTGCTGCCCCTGGGCTTTATTGACAGACTGCAGTATCGATGTCACGTTTACAGCTCAGGTGACTGTTGCAGCCCGTGACGGGGCTCAGCTTTGTTGTGCCGGCTACATTGGCATCACTGCTAGGCAGCTGTGTAGTTATTGATTTTAAACGAAAAAGTGATTTTTGGAAGCTGTGCTATGTCGGGCATATAACTGGCGATCATGTGATTTCCAAGCCAAATAAGAGCATCTGCATTACACTATGAGTATTAGACAGGCTGAAGAATAGAAGACAGGAGCAGAACTAGAGAACTGCGCCACACACCGTTTAAACTAAGTGGGTTAAAGATGGTTATGCCCCGAGCAGGACAGTCCAGTGTGTAGGGACTCACTCTCTCAAGTAGGCAGTAGGTAGCGTTCACACAGGCGTTAGGTTCTTGTATCAAAACAATGTGACGTTTATTTTTCATTGGTTGCACAGTAGCAAACAAAAACCATAAACATAAATCCCTATCCTTGTCCAGGCGCTAACTAAACAACACAGACCCTGGCTACTCATACACGGCTGAGCTCGTCCCAATCCAGTCAAACTAAACAGCAATCGTCTATAGCAGTGGTCCCCAACCTTTTTTGCACCAGGGACCGGCTTGAAGCAAGATCATTTTTCCATGGCCCAGCAAGGAGGGGGTGGGGTGGGCGGGGCTTTGGTCATATGGGGGCGGGGTAATGGAGGGATTTGGAGTTTAGTGCATACTTATTATATAGTGTAGACCAGGTCCCCGCCAGGAGCTATGCCAGGAGCCCCACATAATGTGCTGTGCCAGGAGCCGCATCACTGAGGCCCCATCACGCCCTGCAGCAGGACAGGGCAGCTGTCCTGACAGCTGCTGTTCAGCTGCATTTACTTCATCCCAGGGGCGGACACAGACTGTAGTGGGCCCCTGTGCAAGAAATTTTTGGGGGCCCCCCCGCCCTTCATAAGGCAACAAAGTTATGTAAACATAACCCCCCCCCCATGTGCATCTCTCACCCCCCCATGTGCATCTCTCATCCCCCTCCGTGCATCTCTCACCCCCCCATGCATCTCTCATCCACCCCCCGTGCATCTCTCATCCCCCTCCGTGCATCTCTCATCCACCCCCCGTGCATCTCTCATCCACCCCCTGTGCATCTCTCATCCCCTCCGTGCATCTCTCATCCCCCCCGTGCATCTCTCATCCCCCCCGTGCATCTCTCATCCCCCCCGTGCATCTCTCACCCCCCCGTGCATCTCTCATCTCTCCCCTCCCCCCATGTGCATCTCTCATCTCTCCCCTCCCCCCATGTGCATCTCTCATCTCTCCCCTCCCCCCATGTGCATCTCTCATATCTCCCCTCCCCCCCATGTGCATCTCTCCCCTGCCCCCCATGTGCATCTCTCATCTCTCCCCTCCCCCCATGTGCATCTCTCATCTCTCCCCTCCCCCCATGTGCATCTCTCATCTCTCCCCTCCCCCATGTGCATCTCTCATCTCTCCCCTCCCCCATGTGCATCTCTCATCTCTCCACCCCCCATGTGCATCTCTCATCTCTCCTCTCCCCCCCATGTGCATCTCTCATCTCCCCCCCCCCAAGTGCATCTCTCATCTCTCCCCTCCCCCCCATGTGGATCTCTCATCTCTCCCCTCCCCCATGTGCATCTCTCATCTCTCCCCTCCCCCCATGTGCATCTCCCATTCCCCCCACTCCTAGTTAATTGTATTTAAAAAAAAATAAAACTTGTTATACTTACCCCCATGCGATCCCTGCAGAATTCTGGCGCTCGTCCAAATCGCTGACACCAGGTTCTCCTGCCTTCCGGTCATGTGACAGCGCCGTCACATGACCGGAAGTCAGAGGAATTATGAGATGTCCTGGACCCGGCGCTTTGCATGGGGCCGGGGGCCCCATGAGGAGAGAGACGCACAAGAGGGGGGCTCCGAGGGGGCTGCTACCGGCCGGGCCCCATACTGGAGTCAGGGCAGTCATGCCCTGATGGCGGCCGTGCTGGAGGCTGGAGGGGCCCCCTCTCCCTCGGGGCCCCCGTTCAATGAACCGGCTGCACGGGCGGTAGTTCCGCCCCTGCTTCATCCTGCTTCAGGACCTGTGGTGACATCACAGTTATGTACCTTGATATCATCACAGGTCCTCTACAGGTCTACCCTGCGGGAGTCTAGAACAGCGGGCAGCATCCACCCCACACAGTGTGCTCTGAGCCACCGCAGACCAGAGCACACTGTCAATGTTTAGTGATTGTCTGTGGCGGTGCCGCGGACCGGCTGAAAAACCCCAACGGCCCGGTCCTGGTCCGCGGACCGGCGGTTGGGGACCTCTGGTCTATAGCAGGGGTGGGCAATTAATTTTCCCTGGGGGCCAAATGAGAGACTGTGACAGTTGTGAAGGGCCGAACTAATAGGCTAAAATTAATTCTGCTCAATATTAATACTAACGTATTGATTACAATTAATATTAATATAAAATAATTGTATCGCTTAAAATTGAGCAGAATTAAGTAATATGACATTCCCTTATATACCATATGAGCCTACACACAGCCCCCTATATACAGAATGAGCCCCCACATAGCATCTCTATATACAATATGAGCTCCCACATAGCCTCCCATATACAGCATGAGCCCCACATAACATTCTATATGCCGTATGAGCCCCCACATCGCCTCCCTATACAGAGTATGAACCCTCACAACCTCTTATATGCAGCATGAGCCCCCACATCACCTTCCTATATACACTATGAGACCTCACATAGCCTCCTATATGCAACATGAGCCCCCACATCGCCTCCCTATATACAGTATGAGCCCTCACATAGCGTCCTATATGCACCATGATCCCCCACATCACCTCCCTATATACAGTATGAGCCCTACATAGCCTCCTATATGCACGATGAGCCCCACATAGCTTCCCTATATACAGTGTGAGCCCCCACATAGCCTCCTATATAAAGGATTGGCCGCTGTTTAGCCCCTTATGCTGTATACTGTATGAGCCCTCACATAGCCTCCTATATACAGCAAGAGGACCACATAGCCTCTTACATTCATATAAAAAATCCCATACACATGAAAAAAAAACACATTCACCTCGCTTTCATTTCCCCGGCACTCTGCTCTCTTGGTTGACTCTCTACAGTGCACAGCTAATGCAACTGCTGTCTCACACACTAACTGGTGTAAGAAGGGGCCGGTGGTCCCGTCCTCCACCAATATATTCACCACTATCTGCATCCCAAGGATGGCGGTGACAGTGGGCGGCGGCAGGCGAGGGCATGGTGCAGCCTGTGAGCCCTTTGGCTGTCTTGGACCACGGGCCGGACTGGAACAGTCA
Organism: Phyllobates terribilis; assembly: GCF_046119375.1. NCBI lineage: Eukaryota > Metazoa > Chordata > Amphibia > Anura > Dendrobatidae > Phyllobates > Phyllobates terribilis. Next base: position 117,484,900 of record NW_027362762.1, on the reverse strand, counting down.
GAGGGCCAGATGTGGCCCATGGGCTGCTGTTTTCCCAGGTCTGGCCCATAGCAACCAGTAATACTTGCACTTTGGTGCACACGGCCTGTGTAGTCTCTTCTCAGAGATTTCGGCTTGTCTCTCTCTCTCTTAAGCTCCAAGACAAATCCACTCTGGTCAGCTTCCCCAGCTGACTGACTAGGGTGAACAGCTAGCCTGGTTGTATGCAGGCTAGCTAGGTGCAAATAATCAGAGCCTGTAGAGCTAGGATTTAACCCTAGCCTACCTGGCTTTGCTACAAGTGGTATAAATGTTTAGTAGCAATTGCATCACATGACACCAAAGTGGGTGACTGAGCAAGTTCCCCCTCACCCACTGCCCCCGTGTAACCACCTAGCTGCTTCAGTCACTAATGACCACAGCATCTAAAAGGGCTAAATGGTTGTGATCTAAGTTATCTCAGATGCCAGACATTGCAGTGGGAAGGCAGCTGTTATTATTGATGGCACCTATTACAGATGATGTGAGCACAGCTCTTGTGCCCGTGCCATTCATTTTACTTAAAGGGGTTGTCCGGTCACCAGATGTTGATGACCTATTCTTAGATCACCTATCTTTAGGAAAAAGCTCTTGTTCTCTGTTTAAGAAAACAGAAGCTGTTCTGCAGTACTGCATGGAGCTGCATAGTGCTGCACTGTTCATTGTGTTTACATCTAGCCGCCTATAAGAGCTAATCAGTGCGGGTGCAAGATGTCAGGCCCCCACCAATTTGCAGGTATGCAGTGCAGAAATTAATGTCCATTTACGTTCATTCACCTTCATAGGTTAAAAGCAGTTGCACAGATTGGAAAAACATGGCTGCTGTCTTCCACTTTCATAGTGTCGCGTTTTGCAGCTTAATTTGCAGTTTATTAAAGTGAATGGGTTTAAACTGCAATAGTAAACACAACATACAGAAATGTGTGCTCCTGTATTTTTCTAATCTCGAAAAAATATAATACAAGTATTAAAAGTGACTATTCTGTTTGCAGAAAAGCCAAGAAACGTTGATCAAGAAAACAAGGGAGCAGAGCGCTCAGCTGCATGCTTGTGCCCGTTCATTTCACTGATGAGTCTGATCTCAACACCTGAATAATACACACATGTCCGGACTCGGGCTTTGCACCCCTCACCCTGGTCCACTGAACTCTGTTATGCTCCACGTCCGGCTCTGCAGATGGTCCGGCGTGATCCCATGTGTTCGACTGCTTGGACTTATATAAGACCTACCAAGACGCACACCTCTGTCTTGATATAAATACTTTTAGTCTGCCTGTGGCCTCCAGTACTTCCGCTAACTGGTTCCCGCTCTCCTGTTCACCTGCGGCCTCCAAGACCTTTGCTACCTGGTTCCTGTCTGCCTGTGGCTTTCAGGTCCTCTGCTACTTTGTTCCCGGTCTCCTGTCTGCTTGCGGCCTTCAGGACCTCTACTACCTTCTTCCCGGTCTCCTATCTGCCTGCGGGCTCCAGTAGGTCTGCTACCTTGTTCCCGGTCTCCTGTCTGCCTGCAGCCTCCAGTAGGTCTGCTACCTTGTTCCCGGTCTCCTGTCTGCGGCCTTCAGGACCTCTGCTACTTTGTTACCGGTCTCCTGTCTGCCTGCGGCCTTCAGGACCTCTGCTACTTTGTCCCCGGTCTCCTGTCTGTCTGCGGCCTTCAGGACCTCTGCTACTTTGCTCCCGGTCTCCTATCTGCTTGCGGCCTCCAGTAGGTCTGCTACCTTGTTCCCGGTCTCCTGTCTGCGACCTTCAGGACCTTTGCTACTTTGTTCCCGGTCTTCTGTCTGCCTGCGGCCTTCAGGACCTCTGCTACTTTGTTCCCGGTCTCCAGTTTGCATGCAGTCTTCAGGACCTCTGCTACCTTCTTCCCGGTCTCCTATCTGCCTGCTGCCTCCAGTAGGTCTGCTACCTAGTTCCCGGTCTCTTGTCCGCCTATGGCGTCCAGTACCTCTGTTACCTGGTTCCCAGTCTCCTGTTCGTGCCCACCGGGTCCTGGGGCTTGGAGAATCCACCTCACCAGGTGAGTCTAAACACTGGACCCCTACCAACCAAAACTTCTGGCATATCACCATGTCATAACAGAAGTTTCCTGGAGCTATGCTTACACTTTAATGACTCATCTTTTCTAACATATCTTGCATATTCACAAAGCTAACGGAACATCTGGGTTTTCCAGTGTCAACAGCCCACGTTTTTACGGCATAATAGAAAATAGAATAGAATAGAAAAGAAGAGGTCTTACTACTGGCAACCCCCTCTATTCATCGGAGTAGATGACAGGTGTAAACAGTAGTGTCCTGGTGACATAGCACGTCTGTGTATTACATAAATTACTCATTAATTTCATTGTGTCAGGTACAATATTTCAGGACCTCTGTGGGAAAGAGACTCATTGCAGAGACCCCCCCACGAACCCCTTCCCCAAATTAATGGGTTTCCAATGTTCTCAACATCAACAACCTAATACTTTTGATAATATATATGCATGTTGTTTAATGAACCTTTGGAACAATAACCCATCCATGTGATATCCTGAAAAAGTACATCTAGTGATAAGATGTGGATTATAAATCACACATTTCACGGAGCTGACAAACATTTCTTATCAGCGGCCTGCAGGAGGCTTGTTGTTAGTCGCCTCGCGTGAGTCATTGAGAAGGGGAAGCAAAATCATCATTTTCTTCAGACCCCTAGAAATCTGCTCTATCTGGTTGTCGTTCAGTGATATTATCATCTTATACACTTCTACAGTAGACTCAGACTCATGTGATTCCTCCCACTTAGGACTGCAGCTATTACCATATATCTACTATAAAACATGTCCTCTATGCACACTGCCTTTTTTTGTAGGGGAAATCGCACCTTATCATATATCCACCAAGTAGGGATAGATGTCAGGTTGTGGGTGTCTATCCGCTGAGCTGCCCAGACATCTAGTACGGGACACCCCAGTTTCCTGACAATCCCCTTCAGGAGGTCCGTGGTGGAGAGTTGTGTGGATTAGCTGAGAACACTTGCTGCGCCTCCATACAACTCTACGGGACATGCAGAAACGAGATGATAAAGTGCTAAATGTTGGCAGCTAAAAAAACTATGGAGTAGAAATATACAGTGGGTACGGAAAGTATTCAGACCCCTTTAGATTTTTCACTCTTTGTTTCATTACAGCCATTACAGGGTCTGAATACTTATGACCATGTGATATTTCAGTTATTCTTTTTTAATAAATTTGCAAAAATGTCTACATTTATCTTTTTTTTCAGTTAAGATGGGGTGCAGAGTGTACTGTAATGAGAAAAAAAAATAACTTTTTAGAATTTACCAAATGGCTGAAATGAAACAAAGAGTGAAAAATTTAAAGGGGTCTGAATACTTTCCGTACCCACTGTAATTTTATGTTCCTTTCCCAATATTTGTAACCTCTAGAACTGTTATCTATTAATTATCATTAAATTTACATGTCAGAAGGGTTTTCCAGTGAAAACAAGTTATCACTTATCTAGAGCATAGGTGATATTTTGTTGATCGGTGGAGGTCCTGTTGGGACCTGCAGTGATCGGCAGAACTGGGAACTTTAATCCCCATTACAATGGAGAGGCAGGACAGCTTTTTCGGCAGTCCCATAGAGAATGAACGGAGCGGCGGTCAGGTGTCCGAACTGCCGCTTCATTTTGTAATGAGGAGAAAAGTTCTCCATGAGCTTCCATAGATTTGTATCATAGTTTATGCCAATTTCTGCTATGATTTGAAGTAAATTCGTTGGGTGTCACATTTATACTAAGCTCCCCCATTTTTTAGAAAAATGCAATGAGCTGCATAGAAAAATATTTAGATTTGAGAGTCCTCAGTGGTTGATACCTTTTAATGGCTAAGTGAAAAGATGGTAACAAGTTACAAGCTTTCGAGGCTACTCAGGCCTCTTCATCAGGCTAATGTAACACAAAATCTGAAGAGTCACATATTTATACACATTAGGACACAGAAATAATGCAATAGATGAGACAGGTAATGTTAAGCAGAGCTATTACTGTGGGAGAAAGATAAACAGTTCTGGCTATAAATATCTATAAAATATCTTTCTCCCACAGTAATAGCTCTGCTTTCTGTCACCTGTCTCATCTATTGCGTTATTTCTGTGTCCTAATGTGTAGAAATATGTGACTCTTCAGATCTACTGGCCAACACGGTACAAATATATATATATATATATATATATATATATATATATATATATATATTCCCTGTATGAGCTGCATAAAAAGGCAAAAATTTGCAAGTGATTGCACAAATATGGCATGCACCACAATTTGCTATTTTTCTTTTTTACACCGGAATACTAAATCTACTTCTCCCTCCCCTTTATTTTTAGTCTGAAACACTGTGAAGTTTTGTAGAAAGACGTGACTGACCTTATACTCAAGGGAAAATTAATTTGAGCCAATTAAGAAGCCAGGGTGAAGCCCCCCAGTGGATACCTATCTGAGCTCGGCTCTTTCTCCAACTACGTATTTTCATGCTGATGTGGTTACGGCTGCTGGACTTGAATTGAGAATCTCTAATCTAGAGTAGATCTTGAAATAATTGTCTAGGATTAGAAATACATGGCTGTATTCTTTCAAAAACAGCGTCCCCCCTCCCACCTGTATGTGGTATTGCTTCTCTGAGTTGCAGTACCAGACACATTCTGACAAGGGAAGGGGGCGTTGTTTTTGAGAAAGAACAGTCATGTTTTTCTAATCCTGGACAATTCCTCTAAGATCTAAGGTGGATCTGGATACAGTAGATCTAAGGCTCCCGTAGACATTAGATAACTGTTGGCTGAACGTTTTCCATGCCAAAGAAAACTAAAGACAAAACCCCAGATCCATCATCTGTCGAGGGAGAGTCGAGACAACCCTGCATTAGACTGTCAGCCAATCCCTCCGATGTCGACAGCTAGGACAGTTGTCTTATACGTTCCTATATGATCTTTTTGTGACCTCTCAATAGCCGGTATAATGGCCACTTTATTCCAGGTATTGATGTTCTCTCGGCTCACACATACGGTAGTGGTGCATTATATGACCATTATTTCTGATTTTGCTTCTATCCAAAACCACATTGGGATATTGCTTAACATTGGCTTTTCTAAAAGCACGTTAATGCGAGATAAACATCACATAAATCACAAAGCCTTTCACTGATCCCTTACACCAGTACACTCCCAGCAGAAGCATGGTGACCTTATGTCTTTGTAAAAAACATCTCTAAAGAACATTAACATCAGAAAAAAATGCAAATCCAACATATCCCAGTGATGAGTAACTAGTGACTGCAGTATAAGTGCGGAGCTGTCCAAGTGCTGAACGTACTGCAGCATAGTACATGCGTGACGTAGAAAGCCGTCACTTCATTCTGTGTCAGGATAATGAGGTATCTGCTGTACACATCTCAGAGATTGAAAATAATGCGCAGAATATCTGACAATGCAATGCAGAACATATATGTACTATATGGCCCCAGAGCAAGGGCCGCTACTCTTCAGCATTCCTCTGGCTTAGCTTATATTGGGTATATCTGAGCAGGAGTTCACTTTAAAGGATATAGTATGATCTGTGAAAAGGGGGTGTAGGTCAGTCAATCTTAGACTACATGCTTAATTTCAACGGGATTGACATAATGACTTTATATTTAAGGAGGAACCGTCACCAAGTCAAAAGTGAGTAGTTTTTGCTCTTATTTGATTCCTGATAAGTAATCCTTTTCTTGTTTTTTTTTTAAATCCACCATACGGTTCCTGAGATATGGGCTTTTTTATTTACCGCTACTTTTGAAGGTCTTTACAAAGGGGGCGTGGCTCATAGGGTGATACTACTGAGCAGCCTGAAGACACGCCCTCAAATAATCCCGCGAGCCACACCTCCTTAGTGCATATCATAAAAATTATCCACAAACAAAAAGGCCCATATCTCTGGAACCGTATGATGGATTTAAAGACAATAAATGAAATACTCAGGGAAGCAGCGGGAATAAAATAAGAGCAAAAACTGACCTATTTTGACTTTGTCACAGGTCCCCTTTAAGGATATTAACCCCTTAATAACCACCAATCCAACTTAAAACTGACCTGTGATATAAGAGACTAGCATCCTCTGACGGGTGACAATCCAGCAGCTGTCAACTGTACATTATAGCTGACAACTTGCTGCATCAGCCACGATTAGTGTTGGCACCGACCATGGCTGTTTAACCCCTTAAATACTGCTGGCAATAGTGACCCTACAGAATCTAGATGGTTAACAGAGTGTAGGGACTTTCTTTTTAACCCCATCGGCACCCTGAGATCTTGATCGTGTGGTCCTGATGTTTGCCATGGCAGTTCATGGCCAAGTAACAGCCTTAAAGTCTTCCAACTATAGTGGCCTGTTCAGACGTTAGAAATATTTAGGTGGTAAAAATACATTTTTTCATTCCTGTCATGTCACGTTGCATTAATTCCTGAAAAGCACCTGAAGGGTTAATAAACTGCCTGAAAGCCATTTTGAATACGTTGAGGGGCGCTGTTTTTAAAATAGTGTCACTTTTGGGGGTTCATATTATATAGGACCCCAAAGTCACTTCAAAACTGAATAGGCCCCTAAAAAAATAAGTTTTGTAAATTTCCTTGAAAAAAAATGAAAAATTACTGCTGCATTTTTAAACCTCCTAAAATGTTAACAACATTTTACTAATGATGCTGATGTAAAGCAGACATGAGGGAAATGTTATTTATTAATGTTTTTGTGTGGTCTGACTAGATGGATTAAAGGGATAATCATTCAAAGTTTGAAAATTGCTAATTTTTTTCCATTTTTTTGTCACATTTCTGATATTTTTATAAATAAACACAAAACTTATCAACCTAAATTTACCATTATTATAAAGTATAATATGTCACTAAAAAAACAATCTCAAAATCAATGGGTTGTGTTGAAGCGTTATTACATAAAGTGACACATGTCAGATTTCAAAAATTTGGCTTGGTCAGGGGTTAAGACAATGCAAAAGTTGACGCTACTCCTGGACCCTTAACTGTACTAATTATACAGGGTCTTTTCATGCCTTCAACTTCAGAAATATAAAATAGCTTTCTGATATAAAAAAAACCCTACAAAACCCCAGACCTTTTTCTGTGGTAGTTGTACACAGACTAAAGACGACAGTTATATATAAATTGCTTTTAATAGCATTCACTCCTGAGAAACACATGAAGCTTCATCCATACAGGAGAGGCGTCTCATATCACTGGACACATCTTCATTCATTTCCGGCTTTTTGGCACCTTTGTGTATTACATTTAACAACCTTGATTAACAATTTTCCACCGCTGACGCAGGCACGGAGGCTGTGTGCCCATAGTTACAGAATCAAAGCTTGTGTTGATGATGTTTGATTATTTTAATTACACCTCGTTGTAGTGTTCACAATCAATTAGCATTTCAAATAGGTATGTACGTTTTACATAAAGCAGCCACACTTGTGGAGGTCACTAGAAATTACTATAAATCTATAAATTGGGATTAAGTTGAATGGCGACGCTACAGAATGTCTTGGAAATCGTTCAAATCCAGTTCTTATCTTAACCCTCACCTCCCTGCTGGTTCAGTGTCTGTACTTCGAACACATTCATGCATTCTTTACACTTGGCACGGATAAAGCAAAAAATGCTTTTTTCAATAGGTGAAAACTCTTGTGCCTCAAATCAAATCTATTTTAGAGTGTCCAACTATGATATCATTTATAATGCTTCTGCCCTGACTGCAATTTGACCCCCAAACTATTTATATGCACATGTAGCTTTTCAAAGACAAGTCCCGGAAAACCTTTACATGGCCAGTCCCGCTCGGCCCTTACTCACCTTTACGTCATTTGATATATGGTAAGGTTTAATACAATAGGTTAGGACCGTCCTGAATAGGGTCACCTTGTTGTGGTAGGATGGCTTTTACTTTTTTTTATCAAAATTATTTTAACTAAGTACCCTATGTTATTTTCTTGCACTATTGCTATTTATTTATTTACTGCAGTATATTTGCTCATTTTGTTTTATATTGTTTGGTTATTGCAATATCTTTACATGGCCTGTCCATTCCTCCTTTACTGAGAAATCAGCATTGGTACTAATATACATATAAGGCTGAAGAGCTATGATAGATCTAAAGCCTCTGTCACTCCAGCTCTGTTCCCCGCCCAGCGTCACCTCCTCCTGCTTGACTGACAGCCTCTATACTGTGTGACTTCATGCAAAGGAGCTGTCAGTCAAGCAGGAGGAGGCGGCCCTTGGGGAATAGAGCTGGAGTGACAGATGCTTCAGATCTACCATAGCTCTTCAGCCTCATTTGCATACTAACACAAACACTGATTTCTCAGTAACTGAGGAACGGACTGGCCATGTAAAAGTGTTGCTGGACTTGTCTGTGAAAGAGCTACATGTGCATATAAATAGTTTGGGGGATGAAATTCTTCCACAGTGATATACATATAGTAACTACAAGACTAGGCATCATAAATAATAATGATGATAAAATAATAAGAATAGTATATTAATAATAAAAATAAGTAATAATGTAAAATATGACGATGTTCTAATTTTCTTATGTAGCCTCTAACAAACAATATATAATAATATATAGTAATAATAATAATAATTAGAATGACTCAATGTGCAATTTTTTTTCTAAAATCATACTGACGTTGATATAACCTTGATTTAGCAGGTCTTTTTTCTAGATTTTATTGATTGGTTTAGCTCATAATATATTTAGCATTGCAAATACTAATAGAAGTACAAGCAAGTCATCCCCTGGCAGAGCATAGAGCAAGCCTTGCTCCACAGCCAAGTATGCTGCGCTCCTTATGCTGATGGTCTAATCAGCAGTGAATTAGATAAATATGATTTATGGGGGCCATGTCTGTCCTTGAAGATGAATGTCTGTTCTTCAGTAGTAGAACAAGGAGATGTGATTCATATAATCCCCGGCATTTTATGAATCATTTCATCAGCTATTCTGTAACATCCCCTCTGATACGGAAGATCAAGCAACTTTACTAGATGTTCCGCATTGTGAAATGGATGATGGGTTCAGATTCCCTGGAGTTGTACGGACATCAGTACACTTCAAAGGCATTTCGCTCTTTTAGTCTTGTGTTTTCAGCATTTTATCTTATTAACTGTTCTACCTATTTTACTATTCTGCCTGTATATTAGCAGATGTGAAATGAAGGAGACAGGCAGGAATGAGATCACCTGACCTTGGATCTACAACCTCTTTTGTTAAATTTGTATCCTAAAAATAAACTGAGATTGGGGATGTCCCGCTGCTGAAAACTTTGGTGATCAACTGGAATCTGTTGGGGAACCTGGCACCAAGTGTTCAGTTTCACTGCAGTGCCTCCGCAGGGAAAGTAAAGCATTACATGCCACCTATTAATATCAATGAATTTTCCTTAATTCATGGATATTCTGGATTCTTCACTGACAGAAATGATACAAGTTCTTTAGCCAGCTAATTGATGTGGGTTCCTTCTATTACCTTAGGATGAAGTGACACTCATACTGCTGGGGTGAAAAGTTATACAAATGTAGGGCCTTTTGGAGGACCCAAATTTGGGGAAGAATTTTGATGTTGTCAGACTAGTGCCTCCTTGACACTTAAATAGTCATGTACCCTTTGATACCTCATAGGTCGTGCACCCCTAAGGTCTGTCCTGATGATATATTTTATCAAATGGGCAAAGTTTTTTGAAAGTTATATCCTGTCAACGCTCTTCAGAGAAATTAGGACAGCTCTGTTACTCTCATGGTTACAGATTTAGATTAAAATGTTTCATAATTAAATAACTTTGTAGTTGAGATGTTCTGATTAATTTATGTTAATTCATTCTTTAGGGAATAAAATCACAGTCTGCAGTGGGCAGATACTCTGGACTATGATTTACTTGATTACAGATATTGACGAAAGAATTTGAAGCCATCATCAGATAAAAATGCAATCAAGATAATATTGCAATTTAAAGGCCTTTTCATTTCATAATTTCCCTTGTGCTTTGTATGTGCCAAGGCAAAATTATGTTTTGTGGGTCTATATTGCCATTATTAATGTTATTATTGTTATTATTATTAAGTAACTTTTTTCAGGTTACTGCTTATAAAGTTAATAGAATCTAAAATGCTCAGTGACTATACAGCTGATCATTATGTATTAGCAGGCTTGGACTGGCCCACAACAGAACAGGAAAATGTCACATTTGCATGTAGCTGAAAAGTGGGGCCCTGCAGTTGGTTACAGGTTGGGCCTTGGCATCCCAGTCCGACACGGTGTATTAGTAGGATTCTTATTCAAATGTATTTATTCATTTTATTTATTTTACTCACTTATATAGCGCCATTAATTCCACAGTTCTTTACAGACATTATGGACACTGTCCCCATTGGGGCTCACAATCTAAATTCCCTTGCAGCACTGGGATCCTGAGTTCAAATCCCACCAAGGACAACATCTGCAATGAGTGTGTATGTTCTCCCCGTGTTTGCGTGGGTTTCCTCCTGGTTCTCCGGTTTCCTCCCACACTCCAAAGACATACTGATAGGGAATTTAGATTGTGAGCCCCAATGGGGACAGTGATGATAATGTCTGTAAAGTGCTGTGGAATTAATGGCGCTATATAAGTGAGTAAAATAAATAAATATGAGGCTGCTTTGTCTTTGCAGAATCAGAGGAGATGACGACCGGGATTGGGAGCTAACAGTGAGCTTCAGCGACCTGCCTGCTTCACTGCGGTGCTTACAAGCTCCAATGGAAAGAGCTTGTAAGCACTGAGCATGTTCAGCCATAAACAATAAGTACTTGTTTTTAGAAACACTTTGTAATTTTGCCCATCTAAGAAAATGTGAATAAGCCTTTAAGATAAGACCAGTCATTTATTAAAGAGAGAAACAGTTCTGGTATCCGAACTGAACTTTGGACTAAAGTTCGGTCGAACCCGACGAACTCCAACTTCCACACGTCCGCTCATCCTTACCAGTCAATAAATTCAAGAGGCTCTAAATATACTAAATGTCATGTTTACTTGATGACTGCATCTTCTGTGAAGCTCTTCTGTTCTATAGATGTCTCCGCCACATTATGTTGTAATAGTCAATTCACTAAGTGAGTTCGCCTGTATTATTCCAGGGTAGGGGTACTAAACTCTGTGATGGGACGTTAATCCAGGGAAATAGTCTGATTGCTGTATGTGCCGGTATTATTCCAGGGTAGGGGTACTAAACTCTGTGATGGGACGTTAATCCAGGGAAATAGTCTGATTGCTGTATGTGCCGGTATTATTCCAGGGTAGGGGTACTAAACTCTGTGATGGGACGTTAATCCAGGGAAATAGTCTGATTGCTGTATGTGCCGGTATTATTCCAGGGTAGGGGTACTAAACTTTGTGATGGAACGTTAATCCAGGGAAATAGTCTGATTGCTGTATGTGGAGTCAGGAGGGAATTTTCCATTACTATGGTGCAATTAACATTTGTCTCAATTGGGTTTGTGCCTTTCACTGGATCAACATGTGTCTTTCATCCATAAATCTATGAAACTATACAAATATATTTTGTGTTTTTCCTTTAGTGCATGACATTTCATCTTATATTTAACATCAATTTCCCCTTATAACCACTTAAATGGCCCCTTAGAAAGAGAGAGAATACATTTCAAGATGCATTTTTTTTCTTTCAGAATGTCGGGTTGTGAAATCTACATCATATACCAAGCTTCCTAATATACCACGCAGGAGTACAACCAAGAGTCCAGGACCTTCCCGGCGTAGCAAGTCCCCTGCATCAACCAGTTCAGGTACATGCCTACGTATGCTTGGCAAATGTTGTCTATATGTTTACCATGATTACATTTTTGTATTAAATTGTGTAATTTACCTTTGGAATAGAAAGTATAATTTTGTTCTTTTTTTATAGTGTTTTCTGTTTTGTATAATTTTTGGGGTACAATTAATGGTGACTTTTTCAACATGAACCCTCAAAAGTCAGAAATATTTGATCCCTGATGGATATTTTCGATATTTTTTTGTCTATTTTTTCTGCTCTACAAACCTTTACAAGTCTTACATCCAATAACTTCATCATCGCCAATCTTCTTCTGTAGTGTGTCCTCATCACAAAACCTAACTAAAGATACAGAACCATAACATATCGTATAATAACAATAGACATTCACAATTTACAAACACTTCAGTCTCGTTTTTGTGCCAGTAATATGACTACCGGGACAAGTTGGTCCTTACGTCTTTGGTTCCGTATTGTATAAACAGTCCATTATATGTCACCGCCTGTGACCCTGGCTTCCGTCTTGTGCCACCCGCTTTGTTAGTTTTGTGTTGGATGATGCTCTAGTTGGCAGTGCCACAATGAATAGATGAATGACTCAGATGACTATTGTGACGGCCGTGACCTAGACTAGAATAACAGCCATTCTCATCCATAGATTCAGGCGTTTTTTTAGTATAAACTTCATGCTTGTGACTCAGCAGAACTTTCTTTAGTCATCATAGAAGCTGTGAAGGCTGAAACTGAAAACAAGGACACAACTCCTATTCAACAAGGACTTGTCACTAAACTCTTAACAGATGTAGCTGTGCATGACAATTGCTTCTACGACTTGGGGATCTTTTGTTGAAATGCAGTCAGATCAGAGACAAAGATTATAGAATAGACTTAAAAGGGATATCCAGGACTTTGGCTATGGGCTAAGAACTTACCAGCATGTAGTTCCTTATTACCTGCATGTTCCGTCCTGCTACTTTATGTTCCAGCCCAGAACATTCACTGACTGCACCTGCTGGCGATTCTCCGGCTTCCGGTGACGTCACTTCGTCAGGACAGATTCTCCTCTTACGCTTTGTCGATAGGGCGTCACTGTCCATGTCATGCTGATTGATAGCCAGCTCCCTTGCGTTAGGCTGAGCCAGCTGTCAATCAACATCAGCAGGGATGCTCCCTCAACAAAGCAGAGTGTAAGAGAAAGAACTGCTTTGTGGATATGAGGTGAAGTGAAGCTGGATAATTACCACCTGAGCCGGAGCCGATTATTGCAGGGCAGAATAGGAAGGAAGTTAGCAATTATCTGCCTAGAAGTTCTTAGCCCCAAAGCCAGAAAAACAACAAAGTCCTGGATAACCTCTTTGAAGTTTGCTACTGGAAAAAAGTCAAAGTCCATTTACTTAACCACATTTGTGTGGATTAGTTACAAATACAAAATTGTGGACACCATGGTGTTTATTTGACTACTGTGTAATATACCAAGTGTATTTCCATCCAAGGGAGTAATTGAGAGTACTGGGGTTAGGGTCACATATGGGTCCTGGAGGTTGTTGCCTAAAGGATCCCAAATGTCATGTGATAGTTAGTCCATTATATTCATCCACATGATTTTTGAACAACTATAAGCTACTGTTTACAGAGAATCTGTCACCAACTTTTTTTTCACTTAATTTGAGAGCAGCATAAAGCTATAATCACTGATTCCAGTGATATGTCACTTACTGGGCTGCTTGCTGTAGTTTTGATAAAATTATTTTTATCAGCAGAAGATTATCACTAGAGGACTAGTAAACCTGCTGCCATATAGTCCTCCATTTTCTTGAGCTCTGTAAAAGCCTGCTCCACCCCTGATTGGAAGATGTCTGCCTACACACAGTGTATACAGAAAGCTGTTGATCAGAGGTGTGGGCAGGGTTATATAGAGCTCAGCATTATTGTAGATTCTCAGCAACTGGTAGATCTGTCAGTAAACTGTGATTTCGTCAAAACTGCAGCAAGTAGCCCAGTAAGTGATATATAGCTGGAATCAGTTTCTCTTCCCTTACACCATGCTGCTCTCGGTATCATACTGCTTCCCTTATTCCTACTGGAGACGGATACCCAGATGCAGTCTACTAGGTCTGAGTGTCCACCTCCAGTAGGTGTACACTCCCCAAAATTGTTTTCTGACCAGCATTGTATACAGATTACAATTAGTGATGAGCGAGTGTGTTCTGTTAACCCTTTTGGCGAGCATGCTTGGGTGCTCCCCGTGTATCTTGAGCGGTGCTCGGTGTTATGTTTTAGTTACACAGTGCTCATGATTTTTGACTGTTTGACAGCTTTAATACATGTGAGGAATACCTAAGAAACAGGCATTCCTCACATGTATTAAAGCTGTCAAACAGTCGCAGATCATGAGCACTGAGTGACTAAAACATAACACTGAGCACCGCTGAAGATACACGGGGAGCACCCGAGCATGCTCGTAAATCTTGAGTAATGAGCATGCTCTCTCATCACTAATTACAATATATATTGACAATAGTCTTGAAAATGTCTACAATAAATCTATTTCAAACTATATATAAGTAATTAGTACATGACTTATAAGTACAAAAATTTAGTAGAAATGATTAATATTTCTCTAAAAAAACGAATAGAAGTGAATCTATATAACTAACCTGACAGGTTAAAATAAAACATGCACAACTTATATATAAGATATCAGATAAAGTATAATCAGTTTCTAAGTAAATGAGTAAGAGAGAGAGGGGTAAGAACAGAGTAAGGAAGGCATTGTATTATCTTAATGAATAATGTATTTACTCCAGATCTTTTATAACTAGAGGGACAGGAAATGTCCAGTAGTTCGTGAGAGTAGGTAGAAGACATTCTGTGGGGTTATCTGGGACTTTGGTTATTTTTTCCTATTATGTGAGAACTTACAGGCAGACACTTGCTAACTACCTGCCTGTTGTGCCCGGCGAGGATCTCTGCCTGCTTGACAGCCCCCTGTCGACAGAGCAGATTAGAAAAGAAGAAGGTGTTCTGTTAACCTGACATGAATGGAAGCAGGAGGATCGCCGGCAGGAGCAGTCCGTGATCGCTGTGAGCCAGCAGAGATCGTCGCCGGTTATAACAGGCAGGTAGTTAGCAAGTACCTGCCTATAAGATCTTAGCTATGTAGGAAAAAATAACCAATGTCCAGGATATCCCCTTTAACAAGACAAATCTTCTGGAACCGACCACTTGTATTTTGAAGCCAAGGTCGCTGTATTAATCACACCTTGTTTTGAATTGTGTCATTATGTTTGTAACTGGGTCGTCATACTCATATATTGAGAATCTCCAATCCTCTTAACATTAACATAAAAGACACCCACATGTGCTCTTCAGTGCAGAGCTACTCGCAGGGACGAACACTCCATTATTTACTACGTAGGAATAATGGATGATGTGTGGGAGTGTATGTAATTGAATAATGAACAGGAAAGAGTACAAACAAATGAAGTCTGGTGCTGCCCCGTTATTTTACCGAGCATCTTCGTAGGCCAGGTCATTTATCTATTTCATGAAATAGTTAACTCTTTAGTGAATATCTCAAAGGAAATAATAAAATTAGGTAATTGATCTTAGGGGACAGTGAGGTCGGTTCGAACAAAATGTCTTCACATGGAGCTCTGTGCTGCCTACACAGTTGACGTCAGCTTCAACAATCCGGATGTTCTCGTGAAAGTAATAATACTCCTACTATGCTATTATATGGTATTGTACAAGAGGTTCTCATCCATAGAATTAATCCCGTCAGCTGTTGGTGCACAATGGTTGTTGTCATCACTAGGTTGGATCCTAGATAAGACACATTGCACTGAGCGACCATGGTCTCCTGGCACAAATTTATTTTTTGACTTGTAAGTTGGGTGCAGTAGTATTTGTGTTACGTGTTTCCTAGGATGTTCTCAATATGGTCTTTTATTAGGCAGCACAATATAAGGCCATAGCCTTAGGAATCTTGAGAAATATAGACTAAGCGAGAAAAAAACCCTAAGATGTCTTGGACCTTCTGACTCTCGAATTTTACTTCTGGGCACATTCCTCCCCTTTTATTTACTGGGGTGCAAAAATGAAAGTATTCTTACCATTAACATACTATTGAAGAGGTTATCCAATTTCTCAAAAAAAATAAATAAATAAATAAATAAAAAACAGCTGTGATCTACTGTAATAATAATATTAATTTTTATTTATATAGTGCCAACATATTCCGCAGCACTTTACAATTAAGCGTGTAGGTTTAGCTCCAGTGGCGCATTTGGTGGCCGCATTGGTCACGTTCTATATTACTGGCATCATGGCTCAGTGCTGAGTGGTGTTGCCAGTATATTATATGACTACTACAGCCACTGATTGTCTGCAGTGGTTACATTCTGGCCACTGGTAAATATAGAAAACGAGCACTGCAGAAGTGTTATCACTGATTGGCTGGGACCCAGTAGATGTAATTATTGTTGTTTTTTCTTTTACTACCTTTTCTGCTGTATTTTTTTTTAGAAGTTAGTAAAGGTAACCTGTCAGCAAGTTTTTTAGCATATGAAAGTAGTGGTATGACTGTATAGGCGCCTGTCCCCCAATAGCAATTATACCTTTTTTGTAGACTTCCGTTATGCCAATCATGAGAAATCTAGTGTTGAAGCAATATGCAAATCAGACATGAAGTGCACTGGGGGCGTATCAATGCGCTTAGGAGAAGAAGCCGTGCAATTGCATTGACACCCCCCCAGTGCATTTGCCTAATTTGCATGTGACTTCTATGCTACATTTCTTCTGATAGGACATCGGATCTCTAAAAAGAAAAGTATAATTTTTACTCGGGCACAAGCACCTATCTAAAAAAATTTCTGCCATCACATAATAAATAATAGATGCCCACATGTACTGTTATTATACAAATAGAATCCCTCACTCAGGAACCCCCTGTAGTGTTCCCACCCAATCAATGGACATAACAACTTAAGCTGATGGATCCCATAATAAGTCACGTAATGTAGATCTACGACTACTTCATGGTTCCGTTTGAACATAGCTTTACTGTTTGGCTACATATAGATGTAGCCTTCCTTAAATTAACACACAAGAAAGAGATTGCGGCATAAGAAGTTAAAGGGTTTATCCAAGACTTTTTTTTACTATGGGCATAAAAACTAACGTGCAGGTAGATGCTACCTGCTTGTTGTGCCCGGTGTCGATCTCTTCCGGCACAGAGTTGTCGCAGACCGCTCTGCAGGCAATTTAGTGGCTTCTGCTTACGTCACGTCAACTGAGCAGCAGCTTCTTTTCCACTCTGCTCTGTTGATGTGACATGACTGCTGACATGCTGATTGACGGCTGGCTCCCCATGGCCTAACTGCGGGGAGCTGGCTGTCAATCTGCATGACGTCAGCAAGCAGTCACACCCCGTTGACAGAGCAGCCTACAAGAGCTACACTGTTGATGTTGAGCAGCTGAATCGCCGAAAGGAGCAGTCAATGACCACTCTGTGCGGCTCCAGGAAGAACAGGCAGGAAGTTAGTTTTTAAGCCCATAGTTAAAAAAAATATAGATATGACATGATGCATCACACTATCCATCCAAAATTGCTGCAAACGTTAAAAACATAAAGCTACTTAGCGTTTTTTTTTATCAAAGAGCGCAAAAAACATCCAACCACGTCAAGGTGACCTTTTAAAATGGATGTCCATATCCACTATATGTCTTACCTTTCTATGTGCCAAAACAGCCTAATGTCAATGGGGAGTGAAAGGGAAACCAGACGTAGCTCGCAATTAAAACCTTATGTGGGAATGATTGGTTCATAAGGGTGCTGAGCCCTGGAGGGGGCTACACCTCCTGATATGTACTACACAGAAATTAAAAAAATAGGGTCTGCACATTAATTTAATACTAAATATATGCAGGTCCTATTTATTCTTTTTCTTTTTTGCTTAGTAAAAAAAAGTCCTGGAGAAACCCATTAACTCTTAACACAATAAATCTCTTTATTTGTGTACGTAGGTGTTGAGTTTCACTCTTCTGTATGTATATAGCCAGTACATCTTTTTTCCCAGACAACTAAGTTGCCAGAATAGCGGTGGTGGATCATCCCAACATATTGTGTGGGCTAGTCCGTTGGACATAAATGGTACAGTATGTAGCAAAAAACAACAATTACAAGTTGATGTCTAGAGTTTAATTTAGTCTCTTTCCCCTCCCGAAAGATTATTTATTATTGGAGAAGATAGGGACCGCTTCTCTTTAAGCTGCTCCACATCTTTCACATGCCTGACTTGCCATTCATATTGGCATTTTCCATGAAAGCAAATGCCCAGTGTGAGCCTGGCTGTCAATAATGCCGGCCACAGCTTGACAAAACTCATTTATCTTCTGAATATTCTAGAAGCGGCTCGTGCCCCAAGGATTAAAATAGGAATAAATTGAAGAGAGTTAAATGGAGAAAAGGATTTATATGCTTGGTTGTACACCAGTGATGTGCTAAATGAAAGATTTCATTTCAGCTGAGCACAAATAATTTCTAAAACATGAAAACAATCATTTCAGCCGACTTTATACTTAAGACTAATCTTATCTGCGTTTTATAGTTTCTGCTGAATAATCATTGCAATTTAGTAGTTTTTTTTAGATTGGTGTAGCTGCTATGACATTTATTTTAATACTGTCAGGTCTGAGATAGGGAATGTGAAGGTCCCTGGAGAAAAATATTGAGCAATACATCATATGGCATAATAATGTCATCTGAGGCTTCAGTGATACTCTCATACAGTCTACTAATATCTGAATAATCTAAAGTCCAGAATACAGTTCTACATAATACCCAAATCAGAAGCAGCATCGGATCCATTTCTCCCGGGGCTTGCTTGACGCTGTTATGTCATGTAAGCCCTACAGCCAGTCAGTGTTTACTCATGGGCCGCATCACTCTCCCTTCCTTCAGACATATTGGCCTCCCTTCCTAGAGCTGGATAAATAATTTAAAGCTTGCCTAGGCTGGTGTCCACAGTTTGGGACCCAGTTCTTTGTCTGCCCTTATTCTCACACTGAAGTCAACTTGGACACATGGTAAGGTTTTTAATATTAGACAGAGTAGGACTATCCCGAATGGATTTACCTTGCCGTGGTGGGATAGCTTTCATGCTATTTTTGATCAAAAACAGTGTTACTAAGAACCCTATTTTATTTAAATGCACTTTTGCTTTTTAATTATTTATAGCAGGATTTATGTTAATTTTTCTTCTAGTACTTTTTTCTACTTTATATGTAGCAGCAGTCATATCAAAATCTGGGCCACCTCCAGCCAATTGAAATTCTCTTCTTCACTGGATCCACTTTGCCTTTGCATCGTTACACATTGGACTCCTCTGTTGGCTAGTACACATTGTTGAGTCTGAATGGATTCTCAAAGGTTTATTCCCAAAATAGTAAATTATTCCTTATCCCTCAGATAGCAGTAACCTACTGATCATTGGGTGTCCAATTTTTGAGTCCCCCCACAATCCCAAGAACAGAGCTATGGAGCCCAGGGTCCAGGCTCTGCAGAGCCCTGTCTTGAATGCAGCAGAGATGCATATGCTTGACCTTTGTTCTATTCATCGTTTATGGGACTGCCAAAAATTCTCTGCCAGTTCCATAGACAATTAATGGAGTTGTGTTCAAGCATATGTACAGCCGCTCAATTCAAGACTGGGCTCTGTGGTTCGTGAGCTTCATATCCCATTCTTGAGATTGCAGGCTGGGCCCAGAAGTTGAACACCCAGCCATCAGTACATTATTCCCTATCCCATGGATTGGGGATAATTTAGTATATCTGGAATAACTCTTTTAATCTGCAGAAAGTGAAATGTGATACTGGAGGTTCTAATATGGGGAGATCCTGGGCATAAGGAGGAAAATTGAGTAATGATTTTCTCATAATGAATAATGGGAAGGAAAATTATATACAGTATGTGGATGTAATTTGTGTTTTTCTTACAGTACTCTGGCAACCCCTTCTCAATTACCATATTCCCCCATGGGATAAAAATAGCAGCCTGAATTCACCTCCAGTGCCGTCACCGCTCCAAAGATGTTGGTTCCAGTGATGTCTGCTTCATTTCTCCCAGGGCTTGCGTGACGTTGTTATGTCACGTAAGCCCTGCAGCCAATCAGTGTTTACTCATGGGCCGCATCACTCTCCCTTCCTTCTTACATAACTGACATATGGAGGACATAAGAAAGCAGCAGCAGCTCTCACTTCTTCTGAATGTCAGTTTTGTCCAAAGGAAGTGAGATTGCCTTCCTCACAAGGCACAACTTATCGTCAAGTTAAAAAAATTGATTGCTCCTGGATCCATTTGTTAAATCATTGAAGACAATGTGAATGGATGCATTTTGAATTGTATCAGTTTTCCATGAGTTCTAAACTGATCCAGTTGTTAGGCTCACATGCTGAGGTGGATTCACTAAGCCTCAGGTCCGGGTGGGCACACGGACCCCCGGGCATTGGTGCAGCTTCCTTGAGGACAAACAGCAATTTCAGGAGCAGTAGACCAGATGAAGTGGAATTTATCAGGGATGAATGCAAGTTTAAGCACAATAAGCACAGTTGGTGAAGCACACCAAACATAGGACTCTGGAGTGTCAGGAGCAGTAGACAGATAAAGTGAAACCCAGCAGAGATGGAAGCAACTTGAAGCACACTATGCCCAGAAGGTGCACACCAAACATAGAAGTCTGGAGTCTCAATCCCAAGACACAGGTGTGTGTCTTAGTGGACCAAAAATAGAACTAGAGAGATGAGATCATTGAGCCACACTGGGCAACTTGCAAAACCCAACACGGAACACAACAGAGTGCCGCAGCTCCAGATGAAGGCAGCGGAGGCCGGGATACCTCGGACCTGTGCGTAACACTAGTTTTTTTGTTTACTGGTTCGGTTTCAAATGGATGATTACTGGACAAGTGAATTTAGCAGTACTCAATGCCAAGCAGCAGCTGCAAAAGCAAATACGATTTTAGTGTGTATGAAAAGATAGATAAAAACCTGGGAGCCCAATATAATATTACTCTTTAAATCCCTTGTAAGGCCACATGGAATTTGGGATCTATATTCTAAAAAGAATATTAGAAAGTTGGAAAGTGTTCAAAAGTGAGCAAACAGATTATAAAACTGGATGGAAGGTTTCAGAGGTGATCTTATATACTGTACTGTATACTGGCACATTATTTATACATTCCAAGGACCAGGAGACTTTTATTAACTGGATAAAAGGGGATAATGGCATCTAAATAGTAATGGCAGGTTCTTTATCAGCATGTTAAAAGGGCTGGATGTTTTTCTCATAGCAGATGGCATTGTGAGTTATAAATAATCTGATAATAAGTCATGTACAACTGACCAAGAAAGATTGAGGTTGACGGACCTGTCTTTTTTTCAACCGAAATAATATATACTTATGCTATAATTTGCAATGGGCTACTCGTTTTTTCTGTCTTCACAGCTGTGGGATAAAACCAAAACATATCTGAATAAGTAGGCAGAATCTAAGAATCGAGACATAGGCTGTGTGAGTAGTTAGAAGAATTGTTAAGACCTGGACGTGTATTCATATCATGTTTTAAAGAAATATTTCATTTGCTATTGAAAAGTGAAACAACAGTAAAAGCCTGATCTTTTGTAGGGACCAAGGGGACATCAATTCAATATATAAAACATGATTAAGAGTGTCAATCACATTTTATTAAAGCAGAGTCTACATTTCTATATGAAGCCTGAAGATAAAATCTATTCGTAAAGTATTAAATTCGAAGAAGACAAATCTGCCTGCGTCATCTCTTGATAGGTTTCTTGTGCCCCAAGCCAGCTATAAAACTGATAGACTTTTTCCTAAAAGTGCAGTGAATTGAAACTTCAAAACTCTGGATTTGGTGTCCCTGTTTTACACATACAATAATTGAAGAGCAATGGCACTTGTAACATAGTCACATAGTCAGTGTGACACTAGTCACTACTCAATGTGATGCTAGTCACTAACCACGGACTTGTCGTGAAGCAGGACAGTCAAAAGGTCCAGGGTCAGTACCAAGAGGGCTCGTAGTAGACGAAGGGAAAAGACAAAAGCGTAATCAGGTCACAGTCCGAGGTCAGGGTATCAGGAAGGTAGCGGATCAAGACAAAGGGGTAAGTCAAACAGATGGTTAAAGGTAAATCCAAGGTCAGCAACGAAGATCAAAATATAACTCAGAGTACAGATTAAACACACACCACTTAAGCATAGATCTGACCATTGTCAGAGTGATAAATAGCCCTATAATCACCCAGAATGGAGGACAGCTGGAGGAGATCCCACAGGCCCAGCCAGGTAGGACGGCTGAGCTGTCAATCACAACACTCACACCTCAGCCTCACATTGGGTAGTAGAGCTGTCACTCACAATCCTGACAGCTTAGCCAGCCCTCGATCCTATAAGGCGGCAGAGCTGTCAGTGACAGCATCAATTGGAACCTGTGAGTGGTGGAATCGTAACAGTAAGGTTGTGAAATAACATAAATCCAACCAGTTCAATCAATTATTCTGCAGTATTGATCCAAAGGAAAGCAAAAAGCCATATAAGAGCTGTGGAAATCCCTACAGACTCAAAATATGGCAATTGGAATAAATCTCTGTATCAATAACCCATCTCTAGTAATCGGCTACTTAGCATTCAATGAGTGCTTTTTAGTGTACATAGGCATTTGTACTGCTGATGCTTCATCAATAGGACCTGATGATCACACCAGCATAGCAGAAGCAATTGAAAATCTAGCACAGGGATGACAAACTCAGACACACAGAGGGCCAAAATGAAAAACTTGGACAAAGTCACAGGCCAACCAGTATACAGTATAATGGGCCCCACATAGTCCTCCATACAGTATAATGGGCCCCACATAGTTCTCCATACAGTATAATGGGCCCTACATTTCCCTCCATACAGTATAATGGGTTCCACATAGTCCTCCAGACAGTATAATGGGCCCCACATAGTCCTCCATACAGAATAATGGGCCCCACATAGTCCTCCATACAGAATAATGGGCCCCACATAGGGGTGGTGGTTCTGGTATCGGGGGCCAAATATTATTGACCTGCGGCCCATATTTGGCCCACTGGCCAGAGTTTTTAGCATGTATGATCTAGCACAAAATCTGTGGTCCATAGGAGAAGTCTATCAGTTTAGAACAGAGGTTATGCATTGTAAGACGGCGGTGTTCACACCGTGCAGTAACTGAGGCAGTGACCCAAGCAAGTCCAACATAAACAGCTTTATTCAGCAACTCACGGGTAAACAGGACAGTCCTCCGGTTCGCAGCCGGGTTAACATGAGCCTTTAAACAACGGTTGCCGTGGGCAATGGCTGCGCTGGGCCGCTCATAGCCTGACGGGTGTAGAGCCTTCCCAGGCGTGGGTTCAGTTATACACAGTCCTGCTGAGCTTTCCTGCTGTGCTCCTAGCAGGTTCCAACATAGAACCACACATCCTTAGTGAAGGGTTTTTAAAGGACCTGTGGCAAGAGCCACTGGAAAACCCGGGTTGGAGGGAGGAGGCCGCCCCACTGCCTTCCTGCAGCCTCCTCTAAGAAATGAAGGCCCTGCCGGGTTTTTACTTAATCTGCCTTAGCCAGATAGCCTGACCAGGTCAATGCTCACCTTCATTCATGCAGTGCAGCCGCAGGTGTGTCTGTGACTGCAATGCACTACAATGGATTTAATAGGTCTCTGTACACATTCTGGGGGATATATAACGTTCCTCGTATACGATCCCGGTCACTGCCTCACAGCATGCTAAGAGGGAGCGTGTAGAAATACGTATATTATTGAAAAGTTTCTGAAGAGTTAACATACTCATTCAAAATGGCTCCTCACAAAAATCTGGGTTAATTTCCAACATTATCTTGATATATTTGATTTTATGTGCTGCTGGATAAATACATTTGTCAGCCCCGGCCAGTAGACTTTTGAGACATTTTGTTAGCCACTTGACTCACAATTCATATTGCCTGACATTTTGGTGTTGTGGTCTGAACCGAAAAGGCTGACCTTTTCTGTATACCAGGAGGCTTGTTGTACGTCTTATGACAGATTTATTACTCAGGAAGAAACAGAAATGCTGCAAATAATTACAAACAATTTCATCAGTCATGCTGGAGACCTCATGATCAATCCATTCTTCTCCTGTATCCATATCGCAGTGTCAGATGGCTACAAACAAAGCCTTTCAGAAATCTCTTGACTTTGGACAAGTGACTTTTTGACACTAAAATTTTTCATTGTGATTCACTCTAAACATATTGCTCTCGAAGTATGAAAAAAACTATTTTGGACGAATAATAGTAATGATCCTACTGATGGGTGTTCCATCTCAGCATGTTAAGACCTCTACGCAGAAGAGGACCACTGTGCAAGAACATTATAAGGACCCTTTGCTTTGTAGGTAGAAATGGACCCCCTTACCTTTTAGGCCGCTGTGCGACTGCACAAGTTGCAGCAATGATGTGCCCACCCCTGCATTGAGGGTCCAACTCCTGAGACCTTATTGACCTAGAGAACAAGGCTCTGAAATACCCTCTTAGGATTGGAGCCATACACACCACCGTTCTATTCAATGTCTATTGTACTGCTGTATTCTTAAATCTATTGCATTATATATTGAAATTGGTGTTCTCCCCATAGGAGGACTAGGATGGCTGCAATTTCTATCTTTTTTAATATTTTTAAAACATTTTTAAAAATGTAGGCTCAACTTCATACACCCCACATGTGACCTGTGAGCAAAATTCTAGTCACAGGTTGTTAAGGGGTAAAAGAAAGTGAGAGCTCATATATTAAAACACTCCAATAAAGCAAAAACATGGGAGCCCTGTGCTGATGATTGGTTGGGGTCCCAGTGGTAAGCACTGAACATTCTGAATTTCGATTAAAAAGTCATTCTGGGTAGATTTTCAAAGTAAGTACACCATTCACATCAGGTGATCTATTTAATTATGTATACAGATTATATTGCCACATCTGGTGACAGATCCTCTTTAAAGGGAATTTTTCAGCAGTTTTTTTTCTATGTAATCTGAGAGTAACATAATGTAGGGAAAAAGAGCCTGATTCCAATGATGTGTCACTTATTAGGCTGTGTGTTGCTGTTTCAATAAAATAAGCATTTTATCAGCAGGAGATTATCACTGCAGGACTAGGTGTCTTGTGCCTCTCAGTCCTCCTGCTCTGCATAACCCCGCCCCCATTAATGATTAGCAGCTTTATGTCAGTGCACAGTGTACACAGAAGCAGCCAATCAGTGGTGTGGGCGGGGTTATACACAGCTCAGTATTCTGAGCACAGCTAGATCTGCAACAGAGAAAACTGTGATTGTATCAAAATGACAGCATGCAGACCAGCATGTGATACATCACTGGAATCAGGGTCTCTGCCCCTACATCAAGCTGCTCTCAGATTACATAGGTGACAGATTCTCTTTAAGTGTATCCAGACTCTCTTATGACAAGCTGTTCACCCAGGTCACTCCTGATCAGGACAGGTTTTCAGCCGCTGAATATTAACTTTTCCTTTCACAGCAAGCAGAGATTTACATACAGTCATATGAAAAAGTTTGAGCACCCCTATTAATCTTAAGCTTAATGTTTTATAAAAATTGGTGTTTTTGCAACAGCTATTTCAGTTTGATATATGTAATAACTGTTGGACACAGTAATGTTTCTGCCTTGAAATGAGGTTTATTGTACTAACAGAAAATGTGCAATCTGCATTCAAACAAAATTTGACAGGTGCATAAGTATGGGCACCCTTATCATTTTCTTGTTTTAAATACTCCTACCTACTTTTTACTGACTTACTAAAGCACTTTTTTGGTTTTGTAACCTCATTGAGCTTTGAACTTCAGAGCCAGGTGTATGCAATCATGAGAAAAGCTACTTAAAGTGGCCACTTGCAAGTTGTTCTCCTGTTTGAATCTCCTCTGAAGAGTGGCATCATGGGCTCCTCAAAACAACTGTCAAATGATCTGAAAACAAAGATTATTCAACATAGTTGTTCAGGGGAAGGATACAAAAAGCTGTCTCAGAGATTTAACCTGTCAGTTTCCACTGTGAGGAACATAGTAAGGAAATGGAAGAACACAGGGACAGTTCTTGTTAAGGCCAGAAGTGGCAGGCCAAGAAAAACATCAGAAAGGCAGAGAAGAAGAATGGTGAGATCAGTCAAGGACAATCCTCAGACCACCTCCAGATAGCTGCAGCATCAACTTGCTGCAGATGGTGTCACTGTGCATCGGTCAACTATACAACGCACTTTGCACGAGGAGAAGCTGTATGGGAGAGTGATGCGAAAGAAGCCGTTTCTGCAAGCACGCCACAGAGTCGGCTGAGGTATGCAAAAGCACATTTGGAGAAGCCAATTTCTTTTTGGAAGAAGGTCCTGTGGACTGATGAAACCAAGATTGAGTTGTTTGGTCATACAAAAAGGCGTTATGCATGGCGGCAAAAAAACACAGCATTCCAAGAAAAACACTTGCTACCCACAGTAAAATTTGGTGGAGGTTCCATCATGCTTTGGGGCTGTGTGGCCAATGCCGGCACCGGGAATCTTGTTAAAGTTGAGGGACGCATGGATTCCACTCAGTATCAGCAGATTCTTGACAATAATGTTCAAGAATCAGTGATAAAGTTGAAGTTACGCAGGGGATGGATCTTTCAGCAAGACAATGATCCAAAACACCGCTCCAAATCTACTCAGGCATTCATGCAGAGGAACAATTACAATGTTCTGGAATGGCCATCCCAGTCCCCAGACCTGAATATCATTGAACATCTGTGGGATCATTTGAAGAGGGCTGTCCATGCTCGGCGACCATCAAACTTAACTGAACTGGAATTGTTTTGTAAAGAGGAATGGTCAAAAATACCTTCATCCAGGATCCAGGAACTCATTAAAAGCTACAGGAAGCGACTAGAGGCTGTTATTTTTGCAAAAGGAGGATCTACTAAATATTAATGTCACTTTTCTGGTGAGGTGCCCATACTTATGCACCTGTCAAATTTTGTTTGAATGCAGATTGCACATTTTCTGTTAGTACAATAAACCTCATTTCAAGGCAGAAACATAACTGTGTCCAACAGTTATTACATATATCAAACTGAAATAGCTGTTGCAAAAACACCAATTTTTAAAAAACATTAAGCTTAAGATTAATAGGGGTGCCCAAACTTTTTCATATAACTGTAACATTTCAGCTGCAGCCTACTCCTGCTTTGTTCCCCATGTTAATGCTGGAGGAAATTATCTTTGTGAGAGAAAGGAAGATTTCCAGGTATTGTTGGAAACTGTCGCAGCTTTGATTTTATAAAATATGTCAGTGGCATTATGGCCTTTTATCATAATTATGCAATTTCCTTGTAATGATGCAAATTTTTTACATGGCAGAAATAGCAGTAATGGTCTGTCTCCCAAGGCAACAAAATACATAATGGCTGCCTTTACTTACCCATAATTAGACTCCCAGTAAGTGATTGGTCACTATAGTGATGTTTGTGGCACTCATCGTTTGTTATGTTGTTCTCTTTCCTCCTAAAGGTAAGGTCAGACAGGGCAGGTGTGACGCAGACATGACGCAGTTAACACACTTAGGTCCTGCGGTTTTGACTGCCTGACCTGACTTTAATAAGGTGCATTTCATTAATGTAGAAACACCTATGATAATGACCGTACCAAACATCACGCAGGCAAAAAAAGAATGGCACATAGACTGCATTATAACCACCCCACAACTGCGCTGTCGGCCTTACCCCAAGTATTGCATACCTCAAATATCTATATGTATATAAAAACGCTTGGTAGAAGGTCTGCAATGGTCCCCAATGATAATCATTGCGGAAAAATTCGCTGCACGTCCTTTAATTTTGCGGAAACGCGGCGTAACGCCGCCATTCACTTGCATTGAATCGCATAATATCTGCATGAGTACATGTATACATGCGCATATTAAGTGATTCAATTCGCGGATGGAACCCGGGTCTGGAGAAGAGGAGACTCTCCTCCAGACCTGGGTACCATAGTACCTGTAGTTAAAAAAGAATTAAAATGAAAAAAACATTATACTCACCTTCTGATGGCCCCCGGTCTCCTGTACGGTGTGTCCGGTGTCTTAGGACGTCGGCGGTCGCGTGACCTGTCACATGACTAAATTACATCATGGAAGGTCCTTTTACACCACCGCGAGCCGTCGAAGACCCCGGAGAAGGAGACCGGGGGCCATCAGAAGGTGAGTATAATATTTTTTTATTTTTCACCATTTTATTCTTTTTTTTTCTATTAATGCTGCATTTGGCATGGATTTGCAGTATATAGTGTGACCAAGTTGTCAAGCACTTTTCCAAGTGATGCTAAAATCGCTTGGAAAAGCGCTTTACAACACGCATGCGGAAATGCATGCAAAAACGCTTCTACCTCGCAGGAAAAATGCATGTAAAATCCGCATGCGTTTTTCCTGCCAGGGAGATGCAGAAAAAATCTGGAGAATTTCTGCTTCGTGGGCACTTAGCCTAAAATTACACCAAAGCTTTCAGATACAGTAGGTGTAGCTGTTACTGGGCTCGCTGAACTCATTGGTAAATTTTGTTAATTCCTTTTTCCCCAGGTTGCACAGCTTAAGGCCACGTTCACACGTTTAGTATTTGGTCAGTATATTACATCAGTATTTGTAAGCCAAATCCAGGAGTGGGACAATCATAAGAAAAGTATAATAGAAACACATCACCACTTCTGCATTTTTCACCCACTCCTGGTTTTGGCTTGCAAATACTGATGTAAAATACTGACCAAATACTGAACGTGTGAACATGGCCTAAAATAATTGTTAAAATATTTCTTGAGTAAGGACCTATGGAAGACATTGTGAACCTTAAGGGTCTGGGGAAGCTGAAGACAAAACGCTGCTAGGTTAAAGACGGCGGTTATTTTATAGGGATCAATAAACCTAGGTCCCAGCTTCCAAGAGGGGATTTTCAACTTAATATTCCTGGTAGACAACCACACAAAGTCATTCACATTCAGGTCTGGACCTGCCAAGCGTTTTCTGTCACCCATACTTTTATGCCTCCCTTGATTACTCAGAACCCCCCCTCCACACTTAGGAGAGCGACAAAGCAAAACGTTCCTCCTCAGGAACTCCCGTAGCTCCTCCCCTACTAAAGGTAACAAACTGGGGATGGTAACCGTATTCACTAAAGAACGGTAACCTGCCAGTGGATTCTGGACGATGATTATTAATGGCAAATTCTGCCAGCGGTAAGTAGGATGCTCAATCCTACTGATTTTCGGATACCAAACACCTGAGGTAGATCTCCAAATTCTGATTGATGCGCTCGGTCTGTCCATTCGACTGAGGGTGGAAGGCAGAGGAAAAGGACAACTGCACCCCCAGTCAAGAACAGAATACTTTCCAGAACTTGGAAGCAAACTGGGTCCCCCGATCTGACACCACATCGGAGGGAACCCTGTGAAGCTTAACAATCTCATTTATAAACACCTGACATTTGGAAGTGCAGGTAATGCGATGAAGTGAACCATTTTGCTGAACCTATCTACAACCACCAAAACCACCGTTTTGCCTGCAGAAACTGGTCAGTAATAAAATCGATGGACAAGTGTGTCCATAGCCTACGAGGGATAGGTAGCGGAAGAAGAGTATCAGATGGACGGGTATGCGAAACCTTAGAACGCACGCAAATACTACAAGCAGATCCGTGTTTAATCACATCCCGATGCAACCCGGCCACCAAAAATGACGAGAGAGGAGGTGCGCAGTTGCCTTACCATCTGGGTGACCAGCAAGCACAGAGTTATGATGTTCCTTAATTACTTTGCGGCGCATATTAGATGGTACAAATAACCTTCCTGAAGGGCAAGAGGCAGGGGCTTCCCCCTGAGCCTCCAACACCTCACCCTCCAGTTCAGGATATAATGCCAAAATGACTACCCCCTTCTATAATATCGGGGCAGAGTTCTCATGGTCACCGCCACCAGGGAAGCTCCAGGACAAAGCATCAGCCTTGACATTTTTGTCCCCTGGACGAAAAGTGACAACAAAATTGAACCTAGTAAAAAAACAGGGACCATCTGGCTTGCCTAGGGTTGAGAAGTTTAGCTGACTGGAGATATGACAGGTTCTTATGGTCAGTAATAACAGTAATAGGATGGACAGCCCCCTCCAACCAATGTCGCCATTCTTCGAACGCCAATTTGATTGCCAAAAGTTCCCTATTACCCACGTCATAATTTCTCTCGGCTGAACACAAGTTTTTAGAAAAGAAAGCACATGGACGCCATTTACCAGGGAACGGACCCTGAGTCAACACAACCCCAACCCCAACATCCAACGCATCAATTTCCACAATAAAAGGTTGGGAAACATCGGGTTGACTGAGTATAGGTGCAGTGGCAAAATCTTTAAGGAAGAAAAAGCCTGGAGAGAGGTATATGACCATTTGGATAAATCAGACTCCTTCTTAGTCATGTTAGTAAGGGGTTTCACAATTACTAAGTAATTTTGGATGAATTTCCGGTAAAAATTAGTAAAGCCTAGAAAATGCTGTAGAGCCTTCAGGTTCTCGGGAAGGTCCCAATCAAGGACTGCACGGATCTTCTCCGGATCCATTCAAGAGCCTGAAGATGACAAGAAGTACCCCATAAACTGTATCTCCTGAACGGCGAAAACACATTTTTCTAGTATGGCATATAGTTTGTTATCCCTTAATATCTGATCTGGAGCACCTGTTTAACATGCCCCCGATATATCTCAAAATCAGGTGAGTAAACCAAAATATCATCCAGACAGACCACTACAAACCTCCCCACCAAATCATGGAAAATATCTTTTATGAAATGCTGGGACACTGCAGGTGCATTGGTCAAACCGAAAGGCATAACCAGACTCTCGAAATGCCCTTCAGGTATATTGAACGCTGTTTTCCTTTCGTCCCCGTCTCTGATTCTAACCAGATTGTAGGCTCCCATTAAATCCAACTTGGAGAATACCTTAGCTCCTACAATCTGTCTGAACAAATCTGGAATCAGAGGAAGAGGGTATGGATCTCGGATGGTAATTTGATTTAATTCCCGGAAATCTAAACAGGGACAGAGACCGCCATCTTTTTTCTTCATGAAGAAGAACCCTGCCACCACAGGCGAAGATGAGGGCCTAATGTGTCCCTTCTCCAGACTTTCCGCAATGAAATCCTTCATGGCTTGTCTCTCAGGGCCAGATTATACAGTCTGGACTTCGGTAGTTTAGCTGCGGGGGTCAGGTTAATAGGACAGTCATATGCACGATGAGGAGGCAAATCCTGACACCCCCTCTCAGAAAAAATGTCCTCAAAACCAGACAGAAAAGCAGGTAATATTTCCGTAGAGACTGTAGCAAGGGAAATATCTAAACAGTTTTCATGGCAGTAATCTCCCCATTCAATAATCTCCCCGTTTGCCAATCCACCAACAGATTATGTTTCACCAGCCAGGGAAGACCCAAAACAATTGGGGTGGGAAGACTGTCCCGGACATAGCAAGGGATTATTTCACAATGAACCGACCCCACTCTCAGTTTTACATTATGTACAATTTAAGTAAATGCTTTCTGTGCAAGTGGCGCCAAGTCAATGGCGAAGATGGGAACAGGCCTAGTTAAAGCACAGCAAGCAAGACCATGCTGACTTTGGCTCCACTGGCAACAAACACAGAAATTTTCTCAGTTTTGCTCTCTAGCACCACCTCTGCTGCCAGGACAAACCGGGAACTGCAGGTTGGCGACAAATGCACTCCTTGCTTATCCAACTCCAGACTACCAAGAGTTAATCGAGTCTCCTTTTGTTTAGGAATTGAAGGACAGGTCCCAACAAAATGTCCCCTTTTTCCCACAAAAAAAACATACGCCTCTTTTCTTGCAAATCTCTGGGGAAATGTATGAGGTAAAGGCACCCCCTAACTGCATGGGTTCCTCTACCTCCCCCAGGACTGGTTCACTGCCAGACCGCTCCCCCGGCAGAGGTACATAACCCCGACAAGAAGGCCCCTTGTGGTCTCACCCGTCTATCCCGAAGGCATCTATCAAGACTTATGGCCAACGACATGGCAGCCTCCAAGGACTGAGGGATTTCATATACTGCCAAAGCATCTTTCAACCTTTCAGTAAGACCCTCACAAAATTAGCTTCTAAGTGCTGAGTCATTCCATTTAGAATCTGTTGCCCATCTACGGAATTCAGAACTGTACGTTTCCACTGACCGATTCCCTTGCTGAAGGCGATGTAGCCTAGACTCAGCCAAGTTGACTCTGTCAGAGTTATCATAGATGAGGGCCAGAGCCCCAAAAAACCTCTCTACAGACTGGAGACAAACCGAATCCTACGGTAAAGAAAAAGCCCAGGATTGTGGATCTCCCTTCAGCAATGAGATCACAATTCCTACTCGTTGCTCCTCACTTCCGGAGGAGTAAGGATGAAGTTTAAAATACAGTTTGCAGGCATCCTTGAATACAAAAAAACTTGTTCCTACCTCCTGAAAACCTGTCTGGCTGGGCAACCTTGGGTTCAGGCTGGACAGGCCTACCAGCAGAGACCCCCACATTAGTGACCTGCAGCCGCTGATGCTGTTGCTGAACCTCACAACGGAGGTCATTCACCTCCAGAGACAGACCGCGCAGATGCTCTGCGAACTCTGCAAATGAATCCATACCAAGGAGAAAAGAAAAAAAAACACCTGAAAAAAAAACACAATTAAATCCAAGTAAGTGTCAGTTGTTGTTTTTTTTCTCTAAATGAGCACGGCCAGTGATAATGTCACGCAAAGTGTGGGAAAGACTAAGTGCAACACGAAGGGATGAGGGGAAGGGACCCCAGACACTAGGGAAAGGGGGAGTGGAGACCTCCTAGACTGATCAGATATCACCCTGTCTCCCCTTTCGTTCCTATATTGGTTCCTCACCAATCGCCGCACAGGAACCTAAAACCCTGTATTTCCCTAGAGCTAGGCCCTGGTTAGGGAATTGGGGGGGTGAGCACTAGTCAGTCCCCACTACCAACTAAAGACAACAAGGTAGACAGACACGGGGAAAGGTAACTTAGATTGAGCCGACTTCAGAGAGATTACACACACATCCTCTTTGCACCAGAGAGAAAGTAAACAGACTGCACTCGCTCCAAGCTTTCACCAGGAAACATGTGAATATCACCGGTGCCTCCCTCTAGCAACAGCAAGTATTTAAACACCCATGCCTGGGTGTCAATTAGTCAGAGGGAGGTAGCTGCTGGGTCCTAGAGTGAGACATCTAAGAAGGTGTCTGTAATGCCAAACGAAGTGATCTTCTGTAACCAACTGCAGGGCGACTGTCTGTCACTTCTCACACACCCGTGACACCACCCCTATGTTTTCTCCAGTAAAATGATAACTTACCTGCGGTGCTGGTGCCATTCCGGCGGCGTCAGACTGATTTTCACAGGGATCATTTGACGTTATTATGTGACGCAATCCCTGCAGCAATCAGTACTGGATTTACTCTACCCACCTTTGGACAAATCATATACATCCAGAGGAAGTGACAGAACAGCCGCAGCTCCCACTTCCTCCAGATGTACGGTGTGTGATTTGTCCGAAGGTGGGGAGAGTGAAGCCAGCACTGATAAGTTGGATACATCACATACATTTTGGATATTGCAAATGAACAAGTTTTTAATGTTGAATATGTCATTATCAGGATCCAATGAGAGCAGAACAGATACATAGTGCTTGAATGTAATATCTCTAATACATGTCTAAGTGGATTCCACCCACAAACAAAAAGTCATACTAAATAAACTAAGTGAAACCTTTTTTTTTTTTTTTAAGTCTTTATTTTCCATTTTAACACAATAATACAACATAATAAACAACAGCAGCCATTAGAATCATGCAAATGATTTAATAAGTATCATCACTGACAATGTTCATTGAAATCACTTCAATAAGAAGATGGAAGGTCTAAACACTTCAAGACCTGAGTATATTAATGTCAACAACATACTTCTGACTTTAGATCAATATAGTGAACAGGATAGAAAAGAATTAATGACAAATAAAGAACAAAAAGTCATATATCCATAAACTCAATACATACAGCCTCCTACACAACACCCAATCATACCAATCTCCATCACTGATCCACCCACCTCCATTTTCGGACAGGACCAAATGGAGTGCAGAAAAGCGCCCGCTTGACAATGAAAACACATATAATTCAGAACCTTCCCAAACCTGCTCAAACTTTCTGGGGTATAAAAAAACTCTGTTTAGAAATGTTGTCTTGATCAGTCTCTAGAATTCACCCCTGAGGAATAAAATGTATCTTCCATTGCCTGCCATTCCTCTATCATCAAGTCTGGTATATCCGCCACCCGTTTCACATAAGCCTTATCGTAATGCTGGACAACAGATGACTGGAGAAGAGAATATGCTTGTGTGAGGGGTTTAGGTGAATCAGAGGTCCCCAAGAGCTCCTCCGGTTTTGAAAAGCCCAGGGACACTGGCGCGACTCCATACTGTGCATGTACGGCATGATGGAGTTGTATGTATAGGAATTTAGCATTATCAGGAACCAAGTGGTGTAACTAGATGCCGATGGGTTCTGGTGCAAAATTTGGACCAGGTCCCCCACCTGCATGTTTGTTAGATGTATGATCCTTGTTACAGATTCTGTGAAGACATACTTGTTCACCCTGTTATGCAACAATGTCCCCCATCCTGGGCCCTTTCCAGGTATAATGTCTCCATCCTGGGCCCCTTCCTGGTACAATGTATCCCTTTTCTGGTATAATGTCCTCAATCCTGGGCCGCTTCCAGTAATATATGTCCCCCATCCTGGCATAATGTGTTCCATCATGGGTTTCTTCCAGAAACAATGTCCCTGTTCTGCAGCTCTTCTCCAACAACAAATATGAAAAAAAAACAAACAATCCTACTCACCTTCCCCCGCTCCCACGACGTGCGTCGTCGTCTTCTATAGCTGGTGCAGAAGCCGGCAGCTGACTTCAGCGAACAAGCAACAGGCAGCGCATAATGTCACTGCCATGCGCCACCAGTGACTTGCATGCCGATGCCAGCTGCCTGTCTCCTATTGGCTGGCAGTGTGTATTGCAGCGCACGGACCTGGCGGGTCCGTGCACCGTGATACATTTCAGCTGAATGTGCGACAGACATCCAGCTGAAATAGCTGCTGGAGTTGGAAGGCCCCCCTCCCACATTTAACACTCCATATCTATTTTGTAAAACCTCAAAAGTGAGCAATTCAAAATAATCTGAGACAACACGAAAGGCGAATTTGATACCGTGCCTCGTCCACAGGATCACATCAGGCAAAGAGTATAAATGTGGAAGGTGATGTTTAAACCGGAGTGGCACCTTAACAAAAATTAGTAGCATACTGAGCCCCTCAATTTAGACTTTGCTATTGCCCACACTCCAGGTCTGCCCCTTTTGTTTTAAGCGAAGATCACCATGAACTACTGTCAATGGTGGTCTAAGACGGTATGGGTTTTTGTAATTAAAATTTTAATGTGGAATTAATATTATATATGAATGCTTTGATGATGGTTTGGGGTAAAAATAATTAAATTGTATGTAATGAGCTAACTCCAGAGTCTTATGATGGTCAGGAGACTGCTTTGCTGGTATAAAGTTCACTATCCTGTAGCCATCCAGTTAAAGAAGTTGTCCATTACTTTATATTACCCCCCAATGTATCCCCCCGGGGCTCCTAAGACTTTTTGTAAATACCTTCCATTGCAGATAATGCCTGTGAGCGGCGCTATCGGTGGCCCCTCACAGGCATCACGTGACCCCACGCTGACGTCACGACAAGTGAGGCATGACTCAGCGCTGGGGTCCCCGCGGTGGCTTCTGGGTTGTGGGCGGGGTTACCCCACGCATCACACCCAGCATCCACCACGCGCTTTCCCAATGAATGAGGAGAGGCAGAGTGCACAGTGGATGTCGGGTGTGACGCGGGGGGCTAACCCCGCCCACAGACTGGCATCCACCTGGAACGCGGAAGACAAAGACCCCCAGCTGCTGCCAGCACTTGTCGTGACATCAGCGGATGTCACAGCCGGCTGCTGCCGGGGTCACGTGATGCCTATGAGCAGCCAGTGATAGCGCCGGTCACAGGCATTATCAGCAACGTAGGGTAATTACAAAAATCCTTAGGGGCCCTGGGGGGATACATTGGGGGCGTAATATAAAGTACTGGACAACCCCTTTAATGATAAAATTGTATCTGACTGGCACTGCCACTAGAGGGAGCTCACTGCACAGAGATTCATTCAGTTCCCAATGGGCCTAATATTTGGAGGAGCGGAGCTGCGTCTTACAACCTTTCCTTAGGAATCTCTTCACTGTGAATTAATGCAGGGAAATGTAAAGTGAGTGCGCTTTCGTATCATGGTTTTGGTAGTTTTTTTTCAGTGGAAAGCTTGAATGTGCATATTGAACTGTACATTATCTTTTGTATAAAAGTAGGGCAGTGCTTGATGTTACGGTTTTTAAGTAAAAAGAGAAGTAATTGTATTGCCCACAGCAACGTATAACTGATTTTCATACTTATATTTCCATGCTTTTATTCCTTACTCTTCGCTATAAAATGTGAATCCGATAACTTGCTTTTCTAAGCTAATTCCTACAAATGATCGCCAATATCGTTCAGAGATTCCCCTCTCGCCGTGCCCATACATTACCTGGTAGTTAATGGCAGCTACTGTTACATAGTTACATAGTTTATAAGGCCGAAAAAAAGACAAGCGTCCATCCAGCTCAGCCTATTTCTTGTGCACTGCAGCTATTCCGCAGCGTTGATCCAGAGGAAGGCCAAAAAAAACCATGAGGTATAGGCCAATTTACATCATTGAAGAAAAATTCACTTCCCGACACCAATCTGGCAGTCAGATTAAATCCCTGGATTAATTAACTAAGCATAAGATGTAATTTTATTGTTCTCAAGAAAGGCGTCCAGGCCTCTCTTGAACTCATTAAGTGAGTTGGACATCACCACTTCCTCTCCCAGAGAGTTCCAGAGTCTCACGGCTCTGACCGTAAAGAATCCCCTTCTATGCTGGTGCAGGAACCTCCTTTCCTCCAGACGCATAGTGTGCCCCCTCATCTTTGTCACCATCCTTGGTATAAACAGGTCATGGGAGAGATCTCTGTACTGCCCCCTGATGTATTTATGCATGTTTGTTTATGAGGTCTCCCCTAAGCCTTCTCTTTTCCAACGTAAATAGGCCTAATTTTAACAACCTCTCTGGGTATTCTAGTCCCTCCATTCCCTTTATTACCTTAGTCGCCCTCCTTTGTACCCTTTCTAGCTCCAATATGTCTTTCCTGAGCACCGGAGCCCAGAACTGTGCACAATATTCTAAGTGCGGCCTTACCAGCGCTTTATACAGAGGAAGAACAATGTTCTCATCATATGCCCCTATTCCTCTTCTGATGCATGCCATGACTCTATTTGCCTTCGCAGCTGCTGCCTGACACTGGGCACTCCAATTTAATTTGCTATTAACCAAGACGCCCAGGTCCTTCTCCATGTCAGATTTCCCCAACGGTTTCCCATTTAATATGTATGGGTGACTGCTGTTTTTCTTTCCCATGTGCAAGACCTTACATTTATCGGCATTGAACCCCATTTGCCATTTTTTGGCCCAACTCCCCAATTTATCTAAATCCTCCTGTAGCTGTGCCCTATCCTCATCTGTATTAACTACTTTACAAAGTTTAGTATCATCTGCAAATATTGCTATTCTACTATGCAACCCTTCCACTAGATTATTAATAAATATATTAAATAATATAGGGCCCAAGACAGACCCTTGAGGCACCCCGCTAGTAACCCTGAAACCCCCTGAGCTTACTCCATTGATAACCACCCTCTGCTTTCTATCACTCAGCCAGCTATTTACCCACTTGCACACATTATCCCCCAGACCAAGCATTCTCATTTTATATACCAACCTTTTGTGTGGCACGGTATCAAACGCTTTGGAGAAGTCCAGGTATACAACATCCACTGACTCTCCCCGGTCCAGCTGTGAGCTCACCTCCTCGTAGAAGGCCATCAGGTTTGTTTGGCAGGAGCGATCCCTCATGAATCCATGTTGATATGGAATTAGACAGTTATTATCATTAAGATATTCTACAATAGCATCTCTAAGAAATCCTTCAAACAATTTACCCACAACAGACGTTAAGCTTACTGGTCCATAGTTCCCAGGGTCACTTTTAGACCCCTTTTTGAATATTGGTACCACATTTGCTTGGCGCCAGTCTAGTGGGACAGTCCCTGTCCATAAAGAGTGCTTGAATATAAGATACAGCAGTCTGTCTATCACATTACTTAATTCTTTTAGTACCCAGGGGTGTATGCCATCTGGGCCTGGTGACTTGTCTATTTTGATATTATTTAGGCGTTTCTGAACTTCCTCCTGGGTTAGGTGGGTGATATTTAGCGGAGGGTTTACTTTATCACTCTGCATTTCCTCCGATAAATTGTTTTCTTTTGTGAAAACAGTGGAGAAGAAGCTATTGAGTAGGTTTGCTTTACCCTCATCGCCCTCTATGATTTTACCCAGGTTATTTTTCAATGGGCCAACTCCATCAGTTTTAATCCTTTTACTGTTTATATAGTTAAAGAACAGTTTGGGATTCGTTTTACTTTCCTTGGCAATTAGTCTCTCTGTCTCCTCTTTTGCTATTCTTATTTGTTTCTTACAGATTTTGTTTTTTTCCCTATAAGATATTAGCGCTTCCTCGCTGCCTTCTTGTTTAAGTTTACCGAAAGCCGAAAGTTTACCGATTATATTAATCAGATATTCCACCATGGCATACAGTACAGACCAAAAGTTTGGACACACCTTCTCATTTAAAGATTTTTCTGTATTTTCTTGACTATGAAAATTGTACATTCACACTGAAGGCATCAAAACTATGAATTAACACATGTGGAATTATATACTTAACAAAAAAGTGTGAAATAACTGAAAATATGTCTTATATTCTAGGTTCTTCAAAGTAGCCACCTTTTGCTTTGATGACAGCTTTGCACACTCTTGGCATTCTCTTGATGAGCTTCAAGAGGAAGTCACGGGAAATGGTCTTCCAACAATCTTGAAGGAGTTCCCAGAGATGCTTAGCACTTGTTGGCCCTTTTGCCTTCACTCTGCGGTCCTGCTCACCCCAAACTATCTCGATTGGGTTCAGGTCTGGTGACTGTGGAGGCCAGGTCATCTGGCGTAGCACCCCATCACTCTCCTTCTTGGTCAAATAGCCCTTACACAGTCTGGAGGTGTGATTGGGGTCATTGTCCTGTTGAAAAATAAATTATCGTCAAACTAAAAACAAACCGGATGGAATAGCATGCCGCTGCAAGATTCTGTGGTAGCCATGCTGGTTCAGTATGCCTTCAATTTTGAATAAATCCCCACCAGCAAAGCACACCCACACCATCACACCTCCTCCATGCTTCGCGGTGGGAACCAGGCATGTAGAGTCCATCCGTTCACCTTTTCTGCGTCGCACAAAGACACGTTGGTTGGAACCAAAGATCTCAAATTTGGAGTCATCAGACCAAAGTACAGATTTCCACTGGTCTAATGTCCATTCCTTGTGTTCTTTAGCCCAAACAAGTCTCTTCTGCTTGTTGCCTGTCCTTTGCAGTGGTTTCCTAGCAGCTATTTTACCATGAAGGCCTGCTGCACAAAGTCTCCTCTTAACAGTTGTTGAAGAGATGTGTCTGCTGCTTGAACTCTGTGTGGCATTTACCTGGTCTCTAATCTGAGCTGCTGTTAACCTGCAATTTCTGAGGCTGGTGACTCGGTTAAACTTATCCTCAGAGTCAGAGGCGACTCTTGGTCTTCCTTTCCTGGAGCTGTCCTCATGTGAGCCAGTTTCTTTGTAGCGCTTGATGGTTTTTGCAACTGCACTTGGGGACACTTTCAAAGTTTTCCCAATTTTTCGGACTGACTGACCTTCATTTCTTAAAGTAATGATGGCCACTCGTTTTTCTTTACTTAGCTGCTTTCTTCTTGCCATAATACAAATTCTAACAGTCTATTCAGTAGGACTATCAGCTGTGTATCCACCAGACTTCTGCACAACACAATTGATAGTCCCAACTCCATTTATAAGGCAAGAAATCCCACTTATTAAACCTGACAGGGCACACCTGTGAAGTGAAAACCATTTCCGGTGACTACCTCTTGAAGCTCATCAAGAGAATGCCAAGAGTGTGCAAAGCAGTCATCAAAGCAAAAGATGGCTACTTTGAAAGAACCTAGAATATAAGACATATTTTCAGTTGTTTCACACTTTTTTGTTATGTATGTAATTCCACATGTGTTAATTCATAGTTTTGATGCCTTCAGTGTGAATGTACAATTTTCATAGTCATGAAAATACAGAAAAATCTTTAAATGCGAAGGTGTGTCCAAACTTTTGGTCTGTACTGTACATCTCATCGTAGACATTGCTAACATGTTGCAAGGATGACACCAGTGTTTGCACATGGCAGTGTGACCGCTATGCACATAATCAAGTCACTGTCCTGAGAAATTCAAGCAGCAGACATGAAAGAAGACAAGTTGGCTTTCTTAGCGCTGCAAATAAACAAAAGAGGCGCAACATAGTGTATTACCATGATAGGTGTGCAGAAGAGGCCTGAGTGAAACGGTGCTCACACGGAGAAATTGAGCTGAAACCAGGCACAAGCTTTTGAAAGGCGTGTGCTGCTTCATCCTCTGAGCCCCAAGCCTGGCTCCACAGAATGCACCTTTATTGTATGTGGGTCTTTGCCATTGATCAGGTATGTGATCCAGAGATCATGTAATGATTGCATAATGGCCTTTTGCTATTTATATTACTTTATACGTTTTGGTTTATATACCTGATGAAGAAGTCATATCGATTTCGAAACACGTTGTCCAGAACAAAGCACGATCCCAAGTGTACCAGCCAGCATCCAGTTCCTCACTGCTGTCACAATCCGCCTTCTTTATTATTTGTGGTGCATTTTTAGTACCACTGGCACCATAATTGGTCCTACTAATGTGCCACCAATATATTTGATAAGACAGCCACTTTATTTTTCTTATATGCAAATAGATGTCTGTCTTTTGCTCACAAATTGCTGGGCAGTGCTTGCAAATTAACTCTCCTCCAAAAGGAAGAAAACTGTCTCTTCAGTACCACCTAAAGGTTTCTACTCTATAAAGTCAATGTCAAACCCTATGAAGAAGCTTTGATTTTCACCATGTCAGAGATACCCAGTATATAGTTTTCACAGGGAGCATTTCCTGGTCTGTAGGACTCCCTACACCTGATTCATCTCTGCAACACCTCAAAACATTTGTCTGCAAATTGAAATTCTGGTTTGTCTTTTATCCTAAGTCATATGGCAAGGTTCGTTAAAGGGTCGATATTGACTTTTATGATGGCTATTTTCGGTATCTGGCACTAGAGTTCAAGTCCTCCTTCTCTCTGAAGAGGCAATTTGCATATAAGGTCTAACCTCGTGATATGAATTCTCTAAGCCATAAGTTACAGTGAGAAGCATGGCCTAAAGGTGATGGAGCTGTGGAATGGGGCTTTACGGTCTTCACATAGATAAGTGAAGACCAGGAAAGCATGATATGCAGAAGGGCAGACAGGTGGAGCAGGAAATATTAGATGAAGCATAACCAGGTGTGCGAATATATACAGGAACTATAGATGTATTGACAATCTGGGACTTGCAGCAGACAGATGGTTAACGGCAGAGACTTATGCAATCAGAAACTTGCAGCAGACAGATGGTTGATAGCAGAGATATATGCAATCGGGGAACCTCATGAAGACTGATAATTAATAGGACAGACATATGTAATCAGAAATTCTTAAAAGGGACATGGTTAACCACTTCATAGTAGTGATGAATAGCAGATGCAAATCTTAAGTTTTCCTGCACCCAGGGTGAAATTTGGGGCACCTCCTCTTATACACAGCCTAAGTAGTTTGCATAGTCATCATGTGACTGCTCATATGTGATTTACATATTTATAGTCATGTGTCAACTAGCTTCTCTTCCTGATTCTCTCAACGTTCAGTGAAAAATTACAGCCCTCAGGGTACACTCACAAGTTTAGAGTTTACGAAGGGAAGGACTCCCGGATTGAACCCCCTGAATGCCCCCCTGGTCTGGGAGTGAGTGGGAAAATTGTGTGGGACTTGGTGCACCCACTGCTGGATAAAGGTTATCACCTGTACGTGGATAACTTTTATACCAGTGTCCCTCTCTTCAAGTCCCTCTGCTCTTCAGCCTGTGGTACTGTCCGCAAAAATCAGAGAGGCCTCCCAAAGACGCTAGTTGGGCAGCTGCTCAGAAGGGGTGAGAGCAGAGCCCAATGTAGCGATCACCTGCTGATGGTTAAGTACAAGGACAAGAGGGATGTCCTTTTCTTGACCACCATACATGGTGATGGCAGCACCCTCAGCACTGTACGAGGTTCCACTACACAGGTCACCAAACCAGACTGTGTAGTGGGGTACAACAAGTACATGGGGGGAGTTGATCTGTCTGATCAAGTCCTCCAGCCGTACAGTGCTTTGAGAAAGGCCAAGGTATGGTATAAGAAGCTGGCCGTGCACATCATACAGATGGCAATGCACAACGCTTTCCTTCTGTCACAATGTGCAGGCCACACTTCTACGTCATACCTTCACTTCCAGGAGACAGTTATCAAGGCCCTAATGTTTGGCAGCGGTGACGGAGCAGGCCCCAGTACTTCCGGAACTGAAGGACCTCGAATTGTACCAGGCCAGCATTTCCCAGGGGAGATCCCTCACAGCGGAAAAAAAGTCACAAAAGAGGTGCCGAGTGTGTTATAAAAGAGGAATACGCAAGGACACCACTTATCAATGTGACACCTGCCCCGACAAACCTGGCCTGTGCATGAAAGACTGCTTCAAAAGGTACCATACTTCCATGGACTACTAAATTAATTTCTGACGTATGACAACCTGACGAACACTACACAGCTGACGTAGTGTTTGTCAGCTTGTCATACGTCAGTTGTGTAGTGTTCGTCAGGTTGTCCTACACAACTGACGTATGACACTACATTATAAAATTAAAAAATCAGCTATCACTTCCAAAAAGGGGGCACTTCTTGGGCATTTCCACTGTTTAGGCACATCAGGGGCTCTGAGAACGTGACATGACGCCTGCAGACCGTTCCATCAAAGTCTGCATTCAAAAGCTTCACTTCTTCCCTACTGAGCCCTGACATGCGCCCAAACAGTAGTGTTCTCCAATACATGGGGTACAATTTCTCCTGGTACCCTTGTAAAGATATTTTTTTTTGCATTTTTGTGGAAAAAATGTTTGTTTTTTTATTTTCACAAGTCAACATTATAATTTTCTGTGAAGCACCTTGGAGTTCAATTGGCTCACCACACATCTAGATAAATTCATTGGGGGTCTAGTTTCCAAAAAGGGGGCACTTATTGGGCATTTCCACTGTTAAGGCACATCAGGGGCTCTGAGAAAGTGACATGACGCCCGCAGACCGTTACATCAAAGTCTGCATTCAAAAGCGTCACTCCTTCCCTTCCGAGCCCTGACATGCACCCAAACAGTAGTTTTCTCCAACACATGGGGTATCAGCGTACTCAGGAGAAATTGCACAACAACTTTTGGTGTCCAAGTTCTCCTAGTACCCTCGTGAAAATAAAAATATTGCGGCTAAAAGATCATTTTTGTGGGGAAAAAAAAAAGTTTTTTTTTTCACGGCTCTACGTCATAAACTTTTGCAAAACACTTGGGGGTTCAAAGTGCTCAACACACATCTAAATAAGTTCCCTGAGGGGTCTAGTTTCCAAAATGGGGTCACTTGTTGTGGGTTTCCACTGTTTAGGCACATCAGGGGCTCTCCAAACTCGACATAGGGTCCGCTGTCAATTCCAGCGAGTTTTGCATTGAAAACGTTAAATGGCACTCCTTGACACCCCTGCCGTGCAACCAAACAATGGCTTTCCCCCACATATGAGGTATCGGCTTACTCAGGAGAAATTGCAGAACAACTTTTGGGGTCCAATTTCTCCTAGTACCCTTGTGAAAATAAAAATATTGCGGCTAAAAGATCATTTTTGTGGAAAAAAAATTATTTTGGCTCTACGTCATAAACTTTTACAAAACACTTGGGGGTTCAAAGTGCTCACCACACATCTAAATAAGTTCCTTAAGTGGTCTAGTTTCAAAAATGGGGTCACTTGTGGGGGGTTTCCACTGTTTAGGCACATCAGGGGCTCTCCAAACGCGACATGGGGTCCGCTGTCAATTCCAGCGAGTTTTACATTGAAAACGTTAAATGGCACTCCTTGACACCCCTGCCGTGCAACCAAACAATGGCTTTCCCCCACATATGAGGTATCGGCTTACTCAGGAGAAATTGCAGAACAACTTTTGGGGTCCAATTTCTCCTAGTACCCTTGTGAAAATAAAAATATTGCGGCTAAAAGATCATTTTTGTGGAAAAAAAATTATTTTGGCTCTACGTCATAAACTTTTACAAAACACTTGGGGGTTCAAAGTGCTCACCACACATCTAAATAAGTTCCTTAAGTGGTCTAGTTTCAAAAATGGGGTCACTTGTGGGGGGTTTCCACTGTTTAGGCACATCAGGGGCTCTCCAAACGCGACATGGGGTCCGCTGTCAATTCCAGCGAGTTTTACATTGAAAACGTCAATTGGCGCTCCTTCCCTTCCGAGCCCTGCCGTGCGCCCAAACAATGGCTTTGCC
The DNA here is from genome assembly GCF_046119375.1 of Phyllobates terribilis. Lineage (NCBI taxonomy): Eukaryota > Metazoa > Chordata > Amphibia > Anura > Dendrobatidae > Phyllobates > Phyllobates terribilis. The sequence goes on along the minus strand of NW_027362762.1, from coordinate 117,440,144 downwards.
CCACATATGAGATATCGGCGTACTCAGTAGAAATTGCACAACAACTTTTGGTGTCCAATTTCTCCTGGTACCCTTGTGAAAAAAAAAATAATTGGGGTCTAAAATAAAATTTTAGTGAAAAAAAGTTAAATGTTAATTTTTTCCTTTCACGTTCAATTAATTGGTGTGAAGCACGTGAAGGGTTAATAAACTTCTTGAATGTGGTTTTGAGCACCTTAAGGGGTGCAGTTTTTAGAATGGTGTCACTTTTAGGTATTTTCTGTCATAAAGGCCCCTCAAAGTGACTTCAAATGTGATGTGGTCCCTAAAAAAATGGTTTTGTAAATTTTGTTGTAAAAATGAGAAATCGCTGGTCAACTTTTAACCCTTATAACTTCCTAACAAAAAAAAAATTGGGGTTCCAAAATTGTGCTGATGTAAAGTAGACATGTGGGAAATGTTATTTATTAACTATTTTGTGTGACATATCTCTCTGATTTAACATGAAAATTCAGAGTTTGAAAATTGTGAAATTTTCGCCAAATTTCTGTTTTTTTCCACAAATAAACGCAAGTGATATCGAAGAAATTTTACCACAATCATGAAGTACAATATGTCACGAATAAACAGTCTCAGAATCAGGGGGATCCGTTGAAGCGTTCCAGAGTAATAACCTCATAAAGTGACAGTGGTCAGAATTGTAAAAATTGGCCTGGTCATTAACGTGCAAACCACCTTGGGTTGTAAAGGGGTTAATTGCGCTATATACGTGAGTAGAACAAATAAACATGTTGGTCTTGTAATAACTATAATAATGATTCCACAGTGCTTTACAGACATTATCATCACTGTCCTGATTGGGGATCACAAACTAAATTCCCTATCAGTATGTCTTTGGAGTGTGGGAGGAAGCTGGAGAACCTGGAGGAAACTCATGGGGAGAACATACTTGTACAAACTCCTTGCAGATGTTGTCCTTGGTCAGATTTGAACCCAGGACCCCAGTGCTGCAAGGCTAAAATGCTAACCACTGAGCCACCGTGCTGCCCACCTTCTTCTAGAAACCTTGTGGAAGGGAGAACAGCTCTCCCATTTTATTGCTGTTTCAGTAATCATCATTGGATATTAAAAGTTATTGTCTTTCCAATTTGAAGATGAGTCAATTGTTATGTTACCCTTGTTGAAGAGCCTTGTAATGATTCACACCATAGCTTATTAAATTACCAGGCTTTGGGGGGTTATGGCAAGAGGAGGATAGTGACAGTGATGGGAGGGGGATCTTTCCAATGGTATAGCGGCAATGTTCGGATACCTTTCATGTAGCCCTAACACTGCACCTGCACCTCCCACTGCTGCTTGGAAGACGTCAGGCTTACGCATTATAAGCATCTGCTTGTGAATCCTGCATCTCACTGTATGAGCAGCACAGGATCCGATCAGCTCCTCGCTGCCTCCCCACCACTGTGCAGAGTCTCAGTCACTAAGGAGCAGCATTGGCTTTGCGCTCACTGATCTATTTCCTTTTTTGTTTTGTTTTTTATACAACCTGTCTTATCACATAAGCCTTACTCATGTTAGAGCTTATAGAAGGTAAGTTCACCGACTCATTTCCTAAACATTCAGATAGTTTTATCATTTATTGAAACCTTCCCAACTGCATTATTATTCCAGCTATGTTATTATGATGATAGTGAATGGAATAATAATTATTATTATGTGTTAATATAAATATTTCTAGAACCGAGCCGGGTATAATAAGGTATAATGGGCAGTCACCTTAGTAACAATGTACATCCTAAGCCGCCAGTAATTATAGTTATAGCAGCTGAACTCTTTTATACAATTTAGCTATAAAATGATTGCATTAAGTCATTATTTGTACTTCATAGTAACGTTACATTTTTTTATGTTCGTATAAAAGACACTGGAAAAAAATATACATTATAACAACAATGTAATAAAAATTGTATTATATATATTTGTGTATTATTATTAATAATAATATATTTGTATTATATATATTTGTATATTATTATTATTAATATATTTGTATTATATATATTTGTATATTATTATTATTATTATTTTATATATATTTATATATACATTTGTATTAGATATTTGTATATTATTATTACTATTATTTTATTATTTACTGGTGTATAGATATTTGTATATAGATTTGTATTATATATTTGTATATTCTTCTTATTATTTTATTATTATTTATATATATTTGTATATAAATTTGTATTATATATTTGTATATTATTAATTATTATTGTTTTATTATTTATATATATTTGTATATAAATTAGTTTTATATATATATATATATATATATATATATATATACATACATACAATATCTAGATATAGATTATATTTGTATATTGTGAGTACAAAACTGCAACATTAATTAAGAAATGTAAAACATTATTGAACTATCATTGTAACTCTTAATGTGATTAGACGGAGAGTGAGTAAATTGCTTCTTTTATTAATATTTTAGTCTTATAATACTTTGTATAGTGTCTGTGCTGCTCTCTTGCTTCATCACAATTCTTCTTCTTGTATTAGGGTGTATAATATGTAGCATGCAGCTTACAGGATCTGTAGGGCTATGCTGCGCTTCAGCCGATGCCTCCAGGACATAAATCATCCTGCTGCAAGTGTAACGCCACATTGGCAGTGTATGTGGATTGGTATTCTCACTGTTTCACCGTGTAGACTGCAATCAGCCTCATGAATGAACTGAAGTGCAAATGGCTGTTTCTTATAGAGAAAGTGCGGAGAAGTGTCAGTGATACATTATAGGCTGATTTAGTGCAAACAAGGTCACATGGAGATTAAGATCATTTTTTAATTAACTTGCTCTCCTTGTTTTATTCTCTCAGTCAATGGTACCCCAGGGAGCCAGCTTTCCACTCCTCGCTCGGGGAAATCACCAAGCCCATCACCGACCAGCCCAGGAAGTCTGCGGAGACAGAGGGTACAGTTTTCGTTTCTTACCTTTTGTTATTGCTGGCAGAATATTCCGGTCATTTTTGCATCGCTTCCTGTTGTCAATGTCACCTGTCAATCAGAAATGTGCTGTGTCAGAAGGAATTGTGTGTACATATATATATATGCACATGTAGTATTTCTTAAAGGGATCCTAACACGAGTTTTTCCCCATATTAAGTATGGCCACCACCATTAAGGCCTCTTGTACAGCATACTAGAATGCTGTAAAAAAAAGTCCCCCATCCCCTCTGCAGATCCCAAAATAAGACCTTTTATTATACCCATAGACAGGGCGGTCTGGTCTGATGGGCGTCTCTGGTCTTGATCCGGCTTCTCCTCTCTCCTTACGATCGCCGTCCTCCTTCCCTGCTTCATGTTGATGACGCGTCCTACATCATCCACATATTGTCCCCTAATCACGCACCTGCTCAAGTGAACTTCTCTCTGCCCTGTCGAGTACTGTTATGCGCATGCGCGGGGAAAGGTCAAAGAGCGCTGATGACCCGGAAGTAAAGCCGGTACATGCGCACTACATCACTGTGCTCTGCCCTTGGGAGGGCAGAGAGAAGCGCGCCTGTGCAGGAGCGTGATTGGGGGACACTGTGGGTTACGTAGGAGGCGTCATCCACGTGAAGCAGGGAAGGAGGATGGAGATTGCAGGGATAGAGAAGCTGCCAAAGTAAGACCAAAGACGCCCATCGGACCGGACCGCACCATATGGGGGTATAACGAAAGGTCTTCTTTGGGATCTGCGGTGGGGATATGTGGACTTTTTTACAGCATTCTAGAATGCTGTAAAGGAGGCCTTAATGGTGGTGGCTGTACTTTATATGGGGGAAACCTGGTGACAGTCCCTTTAATAACTTGGGTTATACATCTAGGGTTACTTAGCGAGTAAAACCACACAAAGCCATCATTCACATTCTCTATACATGTCACTTAGCTCTCAACCCAAAAGGAAAAGGATTCCCTCTGTAGCATTCACATGTTTATCTGTCAGTTTCTCGTCCTTGCTAAAGTCTTGGGATAAGACTTGGGTTCTTCTTGCTGTCTTGTACTTTTGAACTTCATGGTTTTGTTTAGCTACGTGACTCGCAATGAAAATTGGATTACTCAGTGTGCTTAAAGGGCAAATCCACAATCAATAGCGATTAGTCTTCTGATATTTTTTATTTTCTATGATGATTTTATAAAATCTATGATCCTGGAATCATCAGTTATTTCTTCAAGAAAGAATTCTAGCTTCTCGAGCCTCAAGCAATTTTATTCTTAAAAATTAGCAGTAGTTGGAAATTACTGATTTTACTAATTTGATCTTTTGACATGTATGTGTGACATCAGAAGGTCATGTTTATGGATTTCCGATGGATTTTTGGGCCTACTGTATTGATGACGGGTGTGGGGCCAACACCCAACACTTCCACCGGCGGCCAGATGTCAACAATCAGCAGAGCGGAATAGCACAGCTCCGTTCACTGTTTAGTGGCTGTTCTCGGGTACTGCAGCTCAGCATGTATTGACTTGAATAGCTAATATCAGCCACTAAACAGTGAACGGAGCTGATTGGTGGGAATTCCGGGTGTCAGAGTAACACCAATCTGATCAACAAGATCCTAAGCATGGAGGACTACTTTAAGGAGAAGTAGAAGACAAAAAATTGGGAGACTTTGGACGCAGCAAATAAATGTTGACTTAATAATAAAAAGCTTTTTGAATGGCAAACATAGAAACTAGATATCTTTCTGTTATTCTCTACATCTATCTGCTTATTATATTCTCTGTAGATGCCTTGGTTCTCATTATTAAAGTAAAATATCATCCCTACAAAGCTTTGTGCCTGTGACCTATGCATTATAATATATTTTGTTCATTGTCGCGATGAGGCCATATGGTAGTACTATGTGGCTTTTATTATGGTTTTTATAAGGGTTCTAATTCCCTTTTCTTCACATAAATGAGAAAAGAACATTGATTTACTCTTTGTATTATATATTATAGAAGATGTTTGAATATGATACAGTTCTGAATTTCCCTATGGTCCCCTATATAAAAGACACATATGAAGCAACAAGGTGAATCTGTAAAAATATATAGAGTGGTATAGGTGTGAACCAGGGATTGAATTTACAATAGGAAATATAATTATTTCTAAAGATAGTATTATTATTTTATTAATGTTATTTATTTCTAAATATAATTTTAAATTCTATAACCCAGTTATATTTCGGTACAGATAAAGTGAAAAAGCTCCACACTGTAATCTAGTACTGCCTTTGAAAATTTTCAAAAATCTATATTTCACATTTGATAAAACGGCATACAGACCTTAAAAGTGAGGTGGGAAAACCTACGCATTTCAAACTCTATTAGGTCGTACTAGTTCTTCTTTATTTCACATTCGACAAAACAGCATACAGACAGACATTGAAAGTGTGGTAGGAAAACCTACGCGTTTCCAAATTTTAGTAGGTTCTTCTTTCTTTCTTCTTTATTTACTAGTTCTTATTCTTTTCACATTTGATAAATCGGCAGACAGACACTAAAAGTGAGGTGGGAAAACCTACTCGTTTCAAACTTTATTAGGTCTTACCAGTTCTTTTTTTTTCACATTCTATAAAACAGCATACAGACAGACAATGAAAGTGTGGTAGGAAAACCTACGTGTTTCGAACTTTGCTAGTTCTTTACTAATTCTTGCTCACGGTATACCATAAGTAAGAATTAGTAAAGTTTGAAATGCATAGGTTTCCCTACCTCACTTTCAGTGTCTGTCTTCAGCGTTTGCTTCACATGTTGCCATGTATGATGATGAAATCATGTAGTATGAGTAGTGTCGCACTGGGGTGCGAAGAGCAAACCAGTAACATTGACTCTGGGGGTCACTGTTCAGCTCCATGCATATATTACATTACCCTTATTCACAAATGTTACTTATACTTCTGTATATGGAAGTCATAGGAAACCTTATGGTCACCTGGTATTCAGCTCACCCATGGACCGAGGAACTCCTCTGCATGGACGTCTTGTAGTATAGCAAAGAACAATGAAGAGAAAAGGAAGGTACATCCAGCACTGGGTCCTCATAAAAAAATCTTCTTTATTGCAAATCCATAAAAAACTCCAGACTGAGTAATCGCATACATGTTTCAGACAGTTTTGTCCTTAGTCATTGCATACATGTATGCAAACTTGTATACAATTACTAAGGACATAACTGTCTGAAACGCGTATGCGATTACTCTGTCTGGAGTTTTTTATGGATTTGCAATAAAGAAGAATTTTTTATGAGGACCCAGTGCTGGATGTACCTTCCTTTTCTCTATACTTCTGTATAATTATAGACTGGGGAGTTTGTTATATGAATGATGAGATTCTGGCCTTTGTCGGTACATAAAGAATCAAGTGGATTGTGCTAACTGCTGCTCATATAGTAGAGTGGTGGGCCGACTACTGCACAGGGGCCTACCTGGGAACTCGCCTTTTTCCCTATGGTCCAGTCCAAGCCTGGGTATGAGAATAATGGACGGTAGGAGAATAAAATCATTTTTTTGTACTGGTAATATCTCCAGTTAGCTTGATTATGCCATTGTGATAGTTTTTATGTCTGAAGCATAGGGGAACATCAAGTGCTAAATAAAAGGAAACACTCTTTCCGACTCTTACTTTTTCAGTTCCTGCCCCCTTCTTTTACTGACCCACTGGGCGAGCGCCACAGTTTTGTTTGAAGTCACCACCAGTGTACTCTAAATAGAAATTTTATGGAGGTAACCTAGTTTCTCAAAGATGTAAATATTATGTTTTCCTGCCTTGAGCAAAAACTGTAAAAGTCTGATCTTAACTAAATAGTAATTAAAAGCTTTTTTTTTTATGTGAAAGGGCAACAACAAGACAGTATATCACAAGCTATAATGTATGCTTGGTTGGCCTAAGGAGAATGGAGCGGACTGGTCTGGCTAATACTCATGCCAACATAGATTTATAGACTTCTGAAAGAGTATTATGACGGATTGGTGTTGACTGCCCTGTATCTTAGCTATATACATTCTTACGCTCATTCCCTGATTCCCTGCACTTGTGACTCAGATGTGACTGTGAAGGAGACTTCACTTCTCCACTCACCCAGGTTTGGGATTCAAATTTTTACAACAGGTTCCCTGTTTTTATTAAGAAACCATGCCCAGTTTTAAACCACACGCATTTTCCTCAAACAGTAACAGGATGTAAAAGTAAAAGCGCTTTCCCTACTTGCCCTGCATGTACCTTCATGTACTCTCTCATTGCCTCCTGTCATGTGCACGTTGTTCCAGTCACTGTCAGTCACTTCTTAATATGGTGAATTGTATTAAAGGATTTTCTACAAGTTTTTAAAATTAGTACTAAAGGAACCTAGCTCAAATTGGAAAAGATGATTACCTGTCCATCTGTCACCTCAACAGTCTGTGGTATGTAATCTCTGGCCTCAGCAGCCACAGGCCAAATATGTGCAAAATACCGCCACATCATGATCAGATCACATATTACCACCACATAGTGACCGAATAATACCACATACAAGGGAGAAATACCAATACACCGTGAGCAGACCATATAGTGACTGAATAATACCACATACAAGGGAGAAATACCACCACACCATGACCGGACCACATATTACATAGTGACTGAATACTATAATACTGATCATTAATAAAAACCACAATACTAATAATATTAATATTACTATCAGCGCTATTATACACAGGAACTCTGTATATAGTGTACAGGTAATACAGTGATCCCCGGTGATATTATACACAGGAGCTCTGTATATAGTGACAGTGTACAGGTAATACAGTAATCACCGGTGATATTATACACAGGAGCTCTGCATATAGTATATAGTGTACAGGTAATACATTGATCACCGGTGGCATTATACCAAGGAGCTCTGTATATAGTGTATAGTGTAGAGATAATACAGGGATCACCAGTGATATTACACACAGGAGCTCTGTATATAGTGTCAGTGTACAGGTAATTCAGTGATCACCAGTTACATTATACACAGGAGCTCTGTATATACTATATAGTGTATAGTCTAAGTGTAAAGGTAATATCGTGAACTACCAATGATGTCTCTAGTTGAAGTCATTCATCTTCATTTTTCCTCTTCATCCGGGTCAGACCGCTATCACTTCTTCCAGCCAGGACTCATCTCTGCAGAAAATTAAACACAGTTATATATAAATGATTGCTGTTAGAATACATTTCCCACTTTCCCCCCCGAAATCTACACTGTGCCAGATGAAGAAAAAAGCGACATAGTGCTGCCCTGCACAGTAATAGGACCTCTCTTTTGCCGCCCCCCCATGGAAACCAATATCTTCAAAATTAAAATATATTACAGCAGTAATAATGTCCCCTAATTGACCCCTACAGTAATTATGTCCCCCACTTGCCACTATAAAGCAATAATCTATGTTCTTCACTCTCATCCCCATACAGTAATGATGTCCCCTATCCTGGGCCCTTTCCGGTAATAATGTCCACTATCCTGGGCCTCTTCCTGTAATATTGTCCACTATCCTGGGCCCCTTCTTCTAATAACGTCCACTATCCTGGGCCCCTTCCTGTAATAATGTCCCTTTCCTGTAAGATGCGCCAATGTCAGTTGCTGGTGCTTCCTGCACCATAATATGCCAACTGAATTTGCGTCCGATGACGCACATTCATTTGAAACTGGCGGGGCGGCCCCAGGACCGCTACCTGCCGGGGAACCGGCTGCAATTTTACCAAACGATTTCCCCGAACCTGTGGGAACTGGATGAATCCCACGCCTGCACTCATCTACTGCAATATGCTAACAATGAGATAAGCGTACTCCACAACCAGTTCACAAATCCATACCACACATCTTGCTGCCACCACTTGCCATTTTGATAGACCAGTGAGACACTAGTACACACGCACACCCAACTTTCCCAAGCACCTGATAGGTACCCTTCTCGCATTCTGCCATACACAGGGTAAGACAACCAGGCTATACTTTCCCTCGTCGAGGTTGTGGGTACGTTTAGAGCAGCAAGTAAGAAACATACAATTTTAGATTTAATATGTGAAAAAAAGCTACATTGCTTAATTAATTTTGGGCAAATCTACAATTCACGTTCATGTCTTTGAGCATATTTTTACCATCCTAGACACACTAAACATTACTATGATATATCCATAATGTGGGTTGATATTACATTTCTGTGGTTCCCAAAGTCTAAAATCCAGCAGTTAATTCTCCCAAACACAGATATATCCATGGATTGTTTTGACATGAAATTATTATAGATCTGACGGGGAGGAGATGGGGGAATGTGACATTTCCATTTCTGCCATGTGATGTCCCTGTTATGGAGACGTCCAATCTGCCTTAGAGGCAATTATCTTCACATTTGATGTAGCACCTATTTGCTAACGAGAAAGTACACAAAAACAGTTTGCTCTTTCACAAACTGTCAGCTACTCTTTAATTAATTTATCTACACACAGAGAAGGACATACACAGCAATCTGGGCAAACTGCGTTGAAGAATACTAAACTTGAGAGGAGCTCTACGTAGTGCAAACAATATTTTTTTCACAATGTGTCACAGGCATTCTGGTCGCTGCTGTTATTTTAGAAGCATAATGGTTATCGTCTGGTACACAGATTACTGGTTACTCTCACAATCATTGGACAAAGTCTGTTGAACATCAAGTGGTAGAGATGAATAAAATTATGTGAAGGACTCTGGTACAGCAGCCATATCGGTTGTCCGCTAAACCAGAGCCGTGTCCTCCTTTTTCTGCCAGGATCCCGGGCGCCTGTTCTGTTTATTATGTCTGGAGTGGCATCACCGTTGTGGCATGACGTGCTCATGACATCACGCTGGACCTACAAATCAGGAGAATCACTGGGAATGGCCACAGGTATAGTACACATGTCAGATTCTGGCCTGTGGGCCAAATCTGGCCCCACAGAGTGATTATATTTGGCCCACAACATCAGAACCACCACCCCTTTGTGGGGCCATTATTCTGTATAGAGGACTTTGTGGGGCCCATTATACTGATGGAGGACTATGTGGGGCCCATTATACTGTATGGAGGACTATGTGGGGCCCATTATTCTGTATGGAGGACTATGTGGGCCCCATTATACTGTATGGAGGACTACGTGGGGCCCATTATTCTGTATGGAGGACTATGTGGGGCCATTATTCTGTATAGAGGACTTTGTGGGGCCCATTATTCTATATGGAGGACTATGTGGGGCCATTATTCTGTATGGAGGACTATGCGGAGCCCATTATACTGTATGGAGGACTATGTGGGGCCCATTATTCTGTATGGAGGACTATGTGGGGCCCATTATACTGTATGGAGGACTATGTGGGGCCCATTATTCTGTATGGAGGACTATGTGGGACCCATTATTCTGTATGGACGACTATGTGGGCCCATTATTCTATATGGAAGACTATGTGGGGCCCATTATACTGTATGGAGGACTATGTGGGGCCCATTATACTGTATGGAGGACTATGTGGGGCCCATTATTCTGTATGGAGGACTATGTGGGCCCCATTATACTGTATGGAGGACTATGTGGGGCCCATTATTCTGTATGGAGGACTATGTGGGACCCATTATTCTGTATGGACGACTATGTGGGCCCATTATTCTGTATGGGGGACTATGTGGGGCCATTATTCTGTATAGAGGACTTTGTGGGGCCCATTATTCTATATGGAGGACTATGTGGGGCCATTATTCTGTATGGAGGACTATGTGGAGCCCATTATACTGTATGGAGGACTATGTGGGGCCCATTATTCTGTATGGAGGACTATGTGGGGCCCATTATACTGTATGGAGGACTATGTGGGGCCCATTATTCTGTATGGAGGACTATGTGGGACCCATTATTCTGTATGGACGACTATGTGGGCCCATTATTCTGTATGGAAGACTATGTGGGGTCCATTATACTGTATGGAGGACTATGTGGGACCCATTATACTGTATGGAGGACTATGTGGGGCCCATTATTCTGTATGGAGGACTATGTGGGACCCATTATTCTGTATGGACGACTATGTGGGCCCATTATTCTGTATGGAGGACTATGTGGGGCCCATTATACTGTATGGAGGACTATGTGGGGCCCATTATTCTGTATGGAGGACTATGTGGGACCCATTATTCTGTATGGACGACTATGTGGGCCCATTATTCTGTATGGAAGACTATGTGGGGTCCATTATACTGTATGGAGGACTATGTGGGACCCATTATACTGTATGGAGGACTATGTGGGGCCCATTATTCTGTATGGAGGACTATGTGGGACCCATTATTCTGTATGGACGACTATGTGGGCCCATTATTCTGTATGGAGGACTATGTGGGGCCATTATTCTGTATGGAAGACTATGTGGGCCCATTATTCTGTATGGAAGACTATGTGGGGTCCATTATACTGTATGGAGGACTATGTGGGGCCCATTATACTGTATGGAGGACTATGTGGGGCACATCATACTGTATGGAGAACTATGTGGGGCCCATTATTTTGTATACTGGTTGACCCACGACGTTGTCCAAGTTTTTCATTTTGTCCCTCTGTGGGTTTTGAGTTTGACATCCCTGAGCTAGAGGGAGATTTGCAGGGCTTTTGTCCAATAGCCACGATCTACTGACATGGCGCTGGACCATAGTCCCATGAATCATCCTATTCAACTCTAGTAAACTATAGAACACTTGTAGCTATTTAGAGTCTTTATGTGAGGCCTGTTGATTAGAATAGGTCCCAAGATAGCTAACAGCTGTTCCCCGAAACCATGTAACACAGCATTTTTGTATTATGTACTTGCACACTAATGAATTGGTGCCTCTGGGGGTGTTTGAAACCAGTAAGCCAACACCCATTTCTAGAAGTGCATGCTTGTGGTATACACAACGCTCACACTTGTATATAACAGACACCATTCCCTTTATCACAGTTTTAGACAACGATCCATACACTGGGATACCACCTCTATAAAAGTTGCACTTTAACGGGTTTCAACATGATGCAGTTTAGCTTGACAGTATCTTTAGTATTTAGTCTTCCTTGGCTGTCGCAATGCTATGGAGGACAGCTGATGGTGCTGATTCTATATTAGTGATACCGTGGTGCAATCACTTGTAGACCTGATTTCTTCTTCCACCATTTACATCACATGCTTTATCCAAGTTTGAGTTGCTAGTGGCCTTTGGCCAAGCCTAGGACAATCAGCCCTGTGCCTAAATCTCTTCATTTTAAGTTTGTCCTGACAATACTTAGCCACTGGCTTTCTTGCAAACAGTCTCTTAGACTCATCAGCCTCTTCAGCACTATCTTTGAGGAGTCCTTTTCCAGGACCCATCTTTCTTTAACTCTCACTGTCCTCGCTCAACGCCCAGACAGCTGTTCTCCTGCTCAGACGCCAGTTTCTCCAAGGCCTCTCTCACAGCTCATCAGTACGGTCCTGATTCATCAAGGCTAGTGATTTCACGCCAGTGTTGATGAGAGGGCGTTTAGGAGTTAAACACTTCTGACTCATTAAGAGGCGCCTCTTAATGAATTAGGAGCGTCTGATGAGTATCTGACTGGAGCAAGATTTGTGCTGTGAGGAATTCGGCAGCTCATCATGAATTAGACGAGCTGTGGCATCAAACCCTCTGCCGCGCCCCTATACCACCTCAGCTACACCTAACTTGCAAAGCTGGGAGAAACTGGCGTGAAAATACTACAAGTCGCAGAATTTTTGCTAAAAAATGTTGCGACTATTCAAAGCAATTTACTCAAGAATGCTGGCAAAATTGCTTTGATGAATCAGGGCTTTAGAACATTAGCTAGCACAGAATTATAGGGCTCGATTCATCAAAGCTTTTGCGACAGAATTTTGACTTTAAAAGCTTTAAAAAGGGCTACATTTTGGCACAATGCGAGGCTGTGCTATAATCTTGCACCTTCTGGTATTCTGCCGTTTTCACCCAGCTCCAACAAAGTGGGCAGAGATGGGTCAAGATAGGGAGTTGACAAACACTCGCTTATCAAATTCATGATAAGCGTCAGTGTTCCTTATGCCACAAACCTTACTCCAGTCCCCAACTGGAGTGAGATTTGTGCCGAGGCGCACACCACTTGTCCAACGCTCCTGGTTCATTAAGAGGCATGTGTCTGACTCCAGTACACCTCTTCATTAAGACTCCCTCATAACTTAGGTCCATAGACTCCCTTCAACTGCTAGTATTTTATTTTAATTGCTTATATAGCATCATCATATTCCACAGCACTCATCACTGTCCCTATCGGGGCTCACAATCTAAATCCCCTATCAGTATGTCTTTGGAATGTGAGAGGAAACTGGAGAACCTGGAGGAAAGCCATGGGGAGGATATACAAGCTCCTTGCACCCAGGACCCCAGCGCTTTGAACCCAGGATCCTAGATCTGCAGTGTAACAGTGATAAGCATTGAGCTGCACATCTTAAGCCAAGCCACCAAAGTCATTATAAGAAAGTGAATTAGGCTATGTGTCCACGATGCAGAAATGCTCCGGATTTTTTCCTGAGCGTTTCTGCATCTCCCTGGCAGAAAAAACGCATTCGGATTTTACATGCGTTTTTCCTGCCAGGGACTTGCGGAAGTGAAACGTTCTTCACATGCATTTCCTCATGGGGGTTGACAAGCGCTTTCCAAGCGATTTTAGCATCACTTGGAAAGTGCTTGACAACTTGGTCACACTATATAAATCCATGCAAGCGGCATGGATTTATATAGTGTGACCAAATTATAGTAAAAGAATGGTAAAAAATAAAAAATAAACATTATACTCACCTTCCGATGGCCCCCGGTCTTCTCCAGTGCATCCGGTGTGTTGGGCTGCTCGCGGTGGTCTAAAAGGAGCTTCCATGATGTCATTTAGTCACGTGACAGGTCACGCGACTGCTGACGTCGGCGGTCAAGTGACCTGTCACATGACTAAATGACGTCATGGAAGGTCCTTTTAGACCATTGAGAGCCGCCGGGAAGCCAGGACGCATCGCTATAGAGACCGGGAGCCATCAGGAGGTGATTATAATGTATTTTTTTATTTTCAATTCTTTTTTTTTACAGGTACTATGGTACCCGGGTCTGGATGAGAGTCTCCTCTTCTCCAGACCCGGGTACCATCCGCACATTGAATCGCTTAATATCCGCATGTGCTCATGTAGTGATGTGAATATTAAGCGATTCAATGCAAGTCAATGGCGGCGAAAGCGCTGCGATTACACTAAATAATTGGTATAATTGGCTGCGTTTTTTTCCGCAATGATAATCCGCAGCGGAAATTTCCGCAGCATGTGCACAGCACATGCGGATTATCATTGGGGAACATGGCAGGCCTTCTTCCAAGCGTTTTTTAAGCGTTTCTGCAGCGGAATTGCCGCTGCAGAAACGCTTAAAAAACGCATAGTGGGCACACAGCCTTAATGAGTTTAGAAAGATCCTGCACTTTTTCATGTTCTGAAACTCTATGAGGAAAGTTGCAAATACATGGACATTATATTATGACACATAATACCATTAAATCTGGAGACATTCTGACGTTTCTTATCTTTTTCAGAAAACAAAAAGTTGACAGGAATGAAGACTGGCTCATTGTTAATACAATGAAAAGCCAGTGTAGGGTCACACAGAAAAAAATGTATGAAGTATGAGATACAGGAAAGCTTTACCGTGCACTGCTGACTGATCATAGGTTGCTAGGCGCTATGGATATTTTTCTGAAAAATAAACCCTTTCTCTAACATTCAGTGAGTGGTATTATTTATCCACTATGCACATATTCTCTGTCACATGGGTTGGAAACAACATAATTACAATGTAGCAGAGGAATTCCGTTCCATTGTTCTTCATTATAGAAATTCTACAGTTAGTTTTAGTGTAATTACCATTGATAAAGATGATAGGAGTATAATTCCAGGCAGTAATTACCAAAACACTAGTCAGTTACATGCGAAAATCTCTTTTC
This sequence comes from Phyllobates terribilis, assembly GCF_046119375.1. Lineage (NCBI taxonomy): Eukaryota > Metazoa > Chordata > Amphibia > Anura > Dendrobatidae > Phyllobates > Phyllobates terribilis. The sequence goes on along the minus strand of NW_027362762.1, from coordinate 117,425,108 downwards.
TACAATTACTGTTTTACATTTAGAAATTTAAGAATAATATATTGATTCTTTTCTTAATTCGTCTTGTACTGGTCTTTATAGTTACATTCTAATACATGAAGGTCCCAAATGGGGAAACTATCAGTTACAAACTTGCTAATATACAAATTGCCTCTTCAGAGAGGAAGAGAACTTGAACTCTAGCACCACCTACAGGAAGTAGTAATCCTAAAAGTCACTATCGACCCTTTAACCAGCCTTGTCACATGACTTAGTTTAAAAGCCAAACCAGAGTCTCAATTTGCAGACACGTGTTTCGGGGTGTTGCCTCTCATCAGTGCAAAGTATGAGATCTGATTTGGCTGTATGAGAGGCCTTTGACTGGGATCTAATGGGTAACTTTTCTCCTTGTCGCAAGTGACATGCCTGACTTGCCAGGGTAAGGAGGCTTATAAATCGGCAATGCTCTTCAGGGAAATTAAATATGCAAATTACCTCTCAGAGTAGAAGTGGACTGGAACTCTAGCGCAACCTTGCATATTTAATTTTCCAGAGGGGCATTGCACGGCTTATAAGCCTCCTTACACTGGCATGCTGTTACGGATCCGGGTGGTGGAACCACTGTGCTGCGGTGCAAGAGGGGCGTAACTAGGTATCAACTCGGACTGACCAAGGTCGCACGGCGGCTCAATCGACTCCGTGAACCAGGGAAGGACCGAGCTGAGGGACCTGGTGCTACTCTGGGCCAGTCCTTGTATGAGAGCAGGTGACTCCCACGGGTCAGAAGGCAGGGACTGACCAGTACAGCAGATGAGCACTGCAGGCAGGTTGACGGGTGATCCGGGTAGACGGACTGGCAGACACCACGGGTGACTGGCAGGAGCCTCCAGGTAGGCTGGCTCGTAGGCACGGCAGGTAACTGGTACGTTCTCCGGGTAGGCAGGCAAGCCTGGCCCATAGACAGACTGGCGGGTTTGGACCGTAGGCAGACCGTCGGGCTGGAGAGTGTACTTGGCTGGCAGACTGGATGTCAGGCTGGCGGACTGGACTGGTAGTCAGGCTGGCGAACTGGACTGATAGTCAGGCTGGCAGACTGGACAGGTAGTCAGACTAGCAGCGGGACCTGAGGGCTGAAGCAGAGTTAGAACACAGAGCTAGAACCTTGCACGGGCACCTCCATTTTGGAGGAGGTGCCTTTTATATGAGAAGTCCTCCGGCCATTGGCCGGGGACTCCTTAGCACGGCGCGTGCGGCCCCTTTAAGAGGGAGGGAGCCGGCAGCAGCCGCAGGAGAGCCGGAAGACGCCGGGCCAGGAGCGCGGCGGTAAGGGGGACGGCATCTCTGCCTGTCAGGGCAGAGACGCCAATACTACAGTACCCCCCCCCCCTTTACACCCCCTCTTCTTTAGGCCTGAAAAAAATTTTTTAAGAAGAAGCGGGGCGTGGATGTTCTCCCTGGGTTCACAAGTTCTCTCCTCTGGGCCAAACCCCTTCCAATCCACCAGAAAAAAGGTTTTTCCTCTTACCCTCTTGGTGGCCAGAATGTTCTCTACCTCATAGACGTCCTCAGCGGAGACCGGAGCTGGGGAGGTACCTGGATCGTCGGAGGAAGAATTAAGAACAACCGGTTTGAGGAGAGATACGTGGAAGGAGTTGGAAATCCGTAAGGTGGCCGGGAGTTTTAACTTGTAGGCCACTGGATTGATTTGCTTGAGGACTTCAAATGGATCGATGAACCGCGGACCCAACTTATAGGAGGGTATTTTGAGACGAACATGTTTGGAGGAGAGCCAAACCTTGTCTCCCGGACGGAATTGAGGTGGGTCCAGCCGTCTCTTGTCGGCATGTCTCTTCATCCGCTCGGAGGATTGAAGAAGTGCGGATCTAGTGTCCTCCCAAATAGTGGAAAATTCGCTGACCAGAGACTCCACGGCAGGATTGTCCACTGAAGCAGAGACGGGAAACGGAATCCGGGGATGTTGACCGTAGACCACAAAGAATGGGGACTTGGAAGAAGATTCACTCTCATGGTTGTTATAGGAGAACTCGACCCAAGGAAGGAGCTCTACCCAATCAGTATGGTGAGCGTTGACGAAGTGCCGGAGGAAGCTGGTAAGGATCTGGTTGATACGTTCCACTTGGCCATTGGACTGAGGATGATAAGCAGAGGAGAAATCCAGGGAGACATTCAGCAGCTTACACGTAGCTCTCCAGAAGCGCGAAGTGAACTGGACCCCTCGATCAGACACAATGTGGAGGGGTAGGCCGTGGAGACGAAAGATGTGATGGATGAAATCCTTAGCCAGCACAGATGCAGACGGGAGACCAGGCAGTCGGATAAAGTGGGCCATTTTAGAAAAGCGGTCAGCGACCACCCAAATGACAGTACAACCGGCAGAGACAGGGAGATCAGTAATAAAGTCCATAGCAATGTGTTGCCACGGGGCAGCAGGTACGGGAAGAGGCAGGAGACGGCCGGCTGGAAGAGGTCTGGGAACCTTGTTGCGGGCACAGGATGAACAGGCCGTGATGAAGTCTACAACATCCTTGAGCAGGGAAGGCCACCAGTAATGCCGGGTAATGAGCAGGATGGTCTTCCTCTGGCCAGCATGGCCGGCTAGTTTAGATGAATGACCACAGTGAAGAACCTTCTTACGATCCGGAAACGCTACAAACGTCTTACCGGGTGGGAGACGAGACAGGTCCAAGGGAGCCACATTCATCACTTTGGAGGGATCGATAATATGCATAGGCTCCTCCTCTTGATCGGAAGACAGGAAGGATCGGGACAAAGCGTCGGCTTTAACGTTCTTGTCCGTAGGGCGGTAATGTAGGGTAAAGTTGAAACGGGCGAAGAACAAAGACCACCGGGCCTGACGCGGATTGAGTCTTTGGGCATCTTGCAGATATGCCAGGTTTTTGTGGTCAGTGTAGATGACCACCGGGTGCAGAGCCCCCTCTAGCAGGTAACGCCACTCCTCCAGCACCAATTTGATGGCTAGCAGTTCTCGGTCTCCTATGGAATAGTTGCGCTCGGACGAGGAGAAAAGCTTGGAGAAGAAGCCGCAGGTTACCATTCTTCCGGACAGAGATTTCTGAGTGAGCACCGCTCCGGCAGAGGAAGCATCAACCTCCAGAAAGAACTGTTTGTTGCAATCCGGACAGTGCAGCACCGGGGCAGAAGAGAAGGCTTGTTTTAAGGAGAGGAAGGCCTCCTCCACTTCAGACGTCTATTGCTTAGGATTTGCTCCCTTACGGGTGAGCGCAGAGATTGGTGCAGCCTGGGAAGAGAAATGTGGGTTGAATAGGCGGTAATAGTTATCGAAGCCCAGGAATCGCTGAATCGTCCTCAACCCCTCTGGTCGGGGCCACTTTAAGACGGCAGAGACCTTCTCGGCGTCCATCCGTAGACCAGTCTTAGAGATAATATAGCCCAGGAACGGAAGAGAGGTCTGCTCGAAGAGGCATTTCTCAAATTTTGCGTGTAGGTGATTCTGCCTGAGCCTAAGCAGGACCTGATGAACATCCCTCCGGTGTGTGGGTAGATCCGGAGAGAAGACCAGGATGTCGTCCAGGTACACCACCATGCATGAATAGAAGAGGTCATGGAAGATGTCGTTAACTAGTTCTTGGAAGACGGCTGGAGCATTACAGAGGCCGAAGGGCATCACACGGTATTCATAGTGGCCGTCCCGGGTATTGAATGCCATCTTCCACTCGTCTCATTGGCGGATCCGGACCAAGTTATACGCCCCACGAAGATCAAGCTTGGTGAAGATCGAGCTTGGTGAAGATCTTCACGCCTTTAAGGCGGTCGAACAGCTCTGAGATGAGCGGCAGGGGGTATTTTTGATAGTAATCTGGTTGAGTCCCCTATAATAGATACAGGGGCGTAGTGAACCGTCTTTTTTTTAACGAAGAAGAATCCAGCTCCAGCCGGGGAGGTAGATTTCTGGATGAATCCCCTAGCCAGATTTTCTTAGATGTACTCCGACATGGCCCGGGTTTCGGCCAGCGACAAGGGGTAGATACGCCCACGGGGTGGAGTGGCACCGGGTACCAGGTCGATAGGGTAATCATATGGCCTATGAGGTGGCAGTGTCTCTGCTTCCTTCTTGTCGAAGACATCTGCATAGGACCAGTAAGGTGCCGGTAGAGCAGGTAAATTAGCCGGAGTAGACAGAGGTCGAGCCGGGCAAATCGGAACCAGGCAGGTCTCATGGCAATCCTGCCCCCAACGGAGCACCTCACTGGATCGCTAATTCAGAAAGGGTTCATGTCTCTGTAGCCAGGGTAGACCTAGCAAAAGGGAGTGACAGAGTCCGGATAGCACATGGAAGGAGATCCCCTCCGAGTGCAGCATTCCCACCTGAAGGGTTACAGGCTCTGTGACGAGCAAGATGGTCACCGGAAGGAGTCTTCCATCCACGGAAGCGACTGCCAATGGTTCAGCCAGAGGTTTGGTGGGAATCTGATACTTCTCTACAAGGGACTGATAAATGAGATTCCCAGCGGCTCTGGAATCTAGGTGGGCGGTTTCAAAGAAGCGGTTCTCTTCACAGGAAATAGAAACGGATAAAGTCAAGAACGGAGAGGATTTACTCTTGCCTAGGACGACCTCCCCGAGCGGTCCTAGACACTGGAGTTTCCTGGCTTCACCGGACCGGAAGGGATCAGATGCTCCTTACTACCACAGTAGAAACAGCTCCCCTCGGCTCTGCGTGTTTTTTGGCGAGACTTGACCATCTTGGTCTGGTCGATCTGCATGGGTTTGGGCGAGCGTGCCCGGGGAGTTGCTGGTTGGGAGGCAGGTTTCTGGAAAACAGGAGCAAGACGAGGAAATCTTCTCTCCCGGGTAGTCTCCTTAGCTTGTTCCAGGAAACAGATGTCAATCCGGGTAGCTAGTGACACCAGGTCATCCAGGGTGGTAGGAATATCCCGGCCGGCTAGCTTGTCCTTGATCCGTCCAGAAAGACCCTTCCAGAAGGTGGACACCAGGGCCTCGTTGTTCCAGGCAAGCTCAGAAGCGAGGATACGGAACTGTATGGCATACGGGCCCACGGTGAGACTCCCTTGGCGGAGACGGAGCAATGAGGAGGCAGTAGAAGTCCTTCGTCCGGGCTCATCGAAGACCTTTCCTTAAGGCAGTGAGGAAAGCCGGAAGATTGGACACCAGGGGATCCCCTCTCTCCCATAGAGGGTTTAGCCATGCCAATGCTTCCCCGGTGAGGTGAGACATGATGAACGCCACCTTGGCCCAGTCGGAGGGAAACTGATGTGCCAGTAGTTCAAAGTGCAGCGTGCGCTGGTTCAGAAAACCCTGACATAAGAGGGGTCACCCCAAAAATGAGGAGGCGCAGAGAGCCGGGGTCCAGAGCTGGATGCCGTGGCACTGGTAGGCAGAGGCGCCTCCGGAGCGGGTGTCGCTCGGCTCGAGGCGGACACAGGTGGGACGGACAGCGTGTCCAGGCGAGAGTTGACAGACCGCAGGTAGGTCAGAATGGTCTCCTGTTGGGATCTCTGACGAGAAACCTCCTGGTACAGGTCAGCAAGTGAAGGAGCCTGGGGGCCACCGGGTTCCATGGCCCATGCAAACTGTTACGGATCCGGGTGGTGGAACCTCTGTGCTGTGGGGCAAGGAGGGACCAGAGGGGCGTAACTAGGTATCAACTCGGACTGACCAAGGTCACACGGCGGCTCATTCGACTCCGTTAACCAGGGAAGGACCAAGCAGAGGGACCAGGTGCTACTCTGGGCCAGTCATTGTATGAGAGCAGGTGACTCCCACGGGTCAGAAGGCAGGGACTGACCAGTACAGCAGATGAGCACGGCAGGCTGGCTGACGGGTGATCCGGGTAGACGGACTGGCAGACACCACGAGTAACTGGCAGGAGCCTCCAGATAGGCTGGCTGGTAGGCACGGCAGGTAACTGGTACGTTCTCCGGGTAGGCAGGCAAGCCTGGCCCATAGACAGACTAGCGGGTTTGGACCGTAGGCAGACCGTCGGGCTGGAGAGTGTATTTGGCTGGCGGTCTGGATGTCAGGCTGGCGGACTGGACTGGTAGTCAGGCTGGCGGACTGGACTGGTAGTCAGGCTGGCGGACTGGACGTCAGGCTGGCGGACTGGACAGGTAGTCAGGCTGGCGGACTGGACGGATAGTCAGGCTGGCGGACTGGATGGATAGTCAGGCTGGCAGACTGGACAGGTAGTCAGACTAGCAGCGGGACCTGAGGGCTGAAGCAGAGTTAGAACACAGAGCTACAACCTTGCACGGGCACCTCCATTTTGGAGGAGGTACCTTTTATATGAGAAGTCCTCTGGCCATTGGCCGGGGACTCCTTAGGACGGCATGCGTGGCCCCTTTAAGAGGGAGGGAGCGCGCGTGCCCTAAGCACAATGCCCGGGAAGCTGCGCGACGGCAGCAGCAGCAGGAGAGCCGGAAGACGCCGGGCCAGGAGCGCGGCGGTAAGGGGGAAGGCGTTTCTGCCTGTCAGGGGGCAGAGACGACGATACTACACATGCCTAGCATGTCACTAGGGAGAAAAGTTACCCCTTAGATCCCTAACTTGTTAACTTGGTATTTGAAAAATAATTTGTTAATTTGCTCTTGGGAGCAGCTTATTAGAGGTACAGTACAGTGTAACTAGGATAAATTTAAATTTTTGCCGCTGCTACATGGCACATTGTGACCTAGTAAATTACTCAGAAAAGGTTCTTGTTGAGATTTAACAAATGCCCCTTTGTACCCCATGGGCCCCATATGCGCCATCTTTTATTATTGGATTCTTAGACCATTTTCAGAAACTAGAATGAACAGTTTGCAGTATCACTGCTGATTTCCCCTTTGTAGCCATTTAAGACCAGGTAATGAAAAAGCTTGAAACCAATGTCGGATCTGCCTGTCACAATGTGACCGTGACTTGCCTTTTGAACTTTAATCTGTCTGGTATTAAATGCTGGATTGAAAGATGGATTTCATAGAATGAGTTGCAAGACTTCCTTCAACGAATAAAGAATGTCTTGGTAATCAGAGATGTAAGGTCACACCAGTAGACGTAATGTTTTCATGGGATCTCATCCTGTTTTCTTCATTTTCTTGATACTTTAAAGCCAAATTAAAGGGTTTGATTTGAACCTTTGGAATGTTGAGATATATTAAAGCCGAAGATGTCAATTTATGGTATGTGTAGGGAGTACTCACATTGGTCTAATGCTGTTTGTTTCATAGGTATTACATAGATATAGCCTTGATTTTGATGTGGGGAGTACTTAACATAGGGACGTTAAGGAAGGCAGAGTATTATTATGGTTGACCAATATTATGTTTTTATACCAATTCGTTATCTAATTGGGCTTTGCGCTAGGCTGCATGACAATGAGCACAAACATTTGGTCAATGACTTGCCCACATTCATTGGTTATCTTATTGTGTCCATCTTTTTAATTATTGTTCTTTTCCTGGTACCCAATATAGTGATTAATATTCTTATGATTGTAGTAAAAGCTGGAAAGATAAAGAGTGCAATAGGATCTTATCCAGGTTAAAAAGAGGAACATAGGCAGAGAAAATGCTCACTTAAGGGGATTGGGAAAGTCACAACTATTATGTTAGCTTGTACAGATTTAGGCTGCTGCTGATCCACAATGGTATATCATATAAAAACTGGAGAAAAGTGGAAGTAAATCCGGGCTGCCAACGGTATTGAATGTAGAAGACCGTAGAGATTTAAATGCGTTTTTTATTTATCAACGCGTTTCGAAGCACACCTGCTTCTTCCTCAGGAGAAATCACAAAGATAAAGTAGTGCTTCGAAACGTGTTGATAAATAAAAACCACATTTAAAAATCTACGGTCTTATTCTACATTCAATACCGTGGGCAGCGCTGATTTACTTCCTCTTTTCTCCAGCTTTTATATAATATTTCTGTAGAATAGGTCAACATGCACATACACCTCCAATAACTGTTCCATCAAATGCTTGTGTGGCTGATGGCTGTCTCTCCTGACATTCCCATACATGTGCATGCTCACTTCAGTGGAGTGTGCATTGCATGTGGTTTTAATAGTAGTTAATTATTTTAAAGGAGAACAAAATTAGAATTTTACATGCCCAATGCTTCTGTCCCTCAACTTCATATGTCGGGGGAGAGTTGGGATGCCTCCATACTGATAAGATAAAGGTCCAGTCCTGAAATCAGTGGCTATGGCCCATTGCTTGTATATGGTGGCCTTCAGCTTTAAAAAAAAATACTGAAATAATTGAGAAGAATATAATGTTATACGTAAATTATCCAATCCATCAATAAAGTATATTAACCTGTGATACTATATAATCTGTGGCTGGATGCTTTTCAACATTTACCCAAATGGATATAAAGCTGTATGGTATGACGACTTAACAGAAAAGTTATGGGGATGGAACCAATTGTATTCATTTTGCTATTGTAAAAAATGACAATTTGGATAAAATTTTACTTTTTACATAAATGTCCTGGACAAGTAAGTGGCCACTGGTCCACCAGGGATATTATTATTGACCTACTAAGGGCACTGTGACATCACAAACATAGTAGAAAGGCATATTCTGGATGAACGCTATCAATAAATACAAGAATTCCTTCATACCTAGGTCTGTACTAATGAAACACCAAATAAAATCAGATGTAGACCTTTATCCTGCCGGTATCGGCCCTTATATGCGCTCAGGATCTTATAGTAGAAATGATGAGCGTATGAGTAAAGAGCAAAATGGAAGCATAGGACAGATGGTGATAATGCACATATATGTACAAGCTAACCAAGTACCATCCCCGGGTTTCAGCAAAGTGGATGAGATTTATGTACAGTGCCTTGTATTCATACCCCCTGAACGTTTCCACATTTTTTCACGTTACACCCACAAACGTAAATGTATTTCACTGGGATTTTAATGCGATATACCAACACAAAGTAGCAAGTATTTGTGAAGAATAAAGGAAATGATAGATGGTTTTCTAAATATTGAAATAATATTAATGTGAGAATTGTGATGTGCATTTTTATTCCGACCCCCTGAGTCAGTACTTTGTAAGACCATTTTTTGCTGCAATTACTGCTGCAAGTCTTTTCAGGCATCTCTCTACCAGCTTTGCACATGTAGGGGCTGAAATTTTTGCCCATTTTTCTTTGCAAACTATCTCTATCTCAGTGAGATTGGATGGAGAGCGTTCTTTTATTTCATCGCTGGAGTGGTAACACTGATGTAAGTTCCCTGCTCCTAGTAATGTACTTGCCAGCTGCCGTCTTCTTCTGTTCCCGGTCGCCCCTCTGATCGGTCTTCTGCAGGTTGTGACCTGCAGGATCGCTCCAGTGTTTGGTGGGTGAGCCGGAAGTCAATTCTCAATTTAAATCTATGAGAGCCAGAACAAGGTCAGAACAAGACTCTCATAGACTTACACTGAGAGCTTGTGACCGTTGCCTGTGACTTCCGGTCAGTCAGAAGCTGCGGTCAGATGGCAGAACGAGACTGGAGCAGTGCCGGGAATAGCAGAAGACCGTGACCGTATATTACAAGGGTCAGGGAACATGGATTAGTGATACAACTCCAGCGGTGAAATTAAAAAAAACGCTGGAGTGATGCTCTAATGTATTGCTGAATATGCAATATTTTACATATACAATGAGTTCTTTTAAGTCTTTTGTATATTTTAGGGGGGCAAGGACACTTTGTTTAATTGTTACATAAGAACAAAGGGGAGTGTGAAAAGGAGAAGAGACCTAATAGCAAGAGCAAAATATCCCACCATTATGGTGACAACTTTGGCCAAAAAGAGAAAAGAGCTTTGTGTTTGTTCCCCCTCCTTTTCCTTTCTATTATCTTTAGGAAAGAACTCCAGAGTTCATATAGAAAGGGTAGTCCAACACAGTTAGTTGCTTACTACCCAGTAGCAAAGAGGATGAGACCGATGGTCCCATAGCAGTTGCTTAGACTGACTATGGCATATGGTACTTGCCAACTTTGGAAGATGCCTGTCCAGAAGACTCAATAAGTGCGGCACACAAAGTGTAGCTTCTGAAACCTTTTATTATAAGGATGCCCCCTTTTTTGTGCCATGCCCATGATCCAATCCCAATTCCGAAATGTTCATTTGGATGCTCACGTTTGATGGCGTGAAGAAGGAAACATACAGAAGTGCTTCTTTCTGAGAGATTTTTGGAGGTCTGCCTTTTTGTGGGAGCCTCCCAGATGTTTCTGGAGAGCAGGTAATTGCATTCTATGGCATGATTGCCCATGTGAGTGCATATTTAGAAAAACATTTTTTAATCCTTTCGCATGCTAATGAAGATGCCTAAAGCTATGTAAAAATATAGCTCAGTTCATCAAGTCACTGTTGTCCTTCACTCAAGCTCAGGTCATCGAGTCACTGTGGTCCTTCACTCAAGCTCAGGTCATCTAGTCACTGTTGTTCTTTACTCAAGCTCAGGTCCTCTAGTCACTGTTGTCCTTCACTCAAGCTCAGGTCATCGAGTCACTGTTGTCTTTCACTCAAGCTCAGGTCATAGAGTCACTGTTGTCCTTCACTCAAGTTCAGGTCACTGTTGTCCTTTACTCAAGCTCAGGTCATCAGTCACTGTTGTCCTTCACTCAAGCTCAGGTCATCGAGTCACTGTTGTCCTTCACTCAAGCTCAGGTCATCGAGTCACTGTTGTCCTTCACTCAAGCTCAGGTCATCGAGTCACTGTTGTCCTTCACTCAAGCTCAGGTCATCGAGTCACTGTTGTCCTTCACTCAAGCTCAGGTCATCGAGTCACTGTTGTCCTTCACTCAAGCTCAGGTCGAGTCACTGTTGTCCTTCACTCAAGCTCAGGTCATCTAGTCACTGTTGTCCTTTACTCAAGCTCAGGTCATCAGTCACTGTTGTCCTTCACTCAAGCTCAGGTCATCTAGTCACTGTTGTCCTTCACTCAAGCTCAGGTCATCTAGTCACTGTTGTCCTTCACTCAAGCTCAGGTCATCGAGGCACTGTTGTCCTTCACTCAAGCTCAGGTCGAGTCACTGTTGTCCTTCACTCAAGCTCAGGTCATCTAGTCACTGTTGTCCTTCACTCAAGCTCGGGTCATCTAGTCACTGTTGTCCTTCACTCAAGCTCAGGTCATCTAGTCACTGTTGTCCTTCACTCAAGCTCAGGTCATCTAGTCACTGTTGTCCTTCACTCAAGCTCAGGTCATCGAGGCACTGTTGTTCTTTACTCAAGCTCAGGTCCTCTAGTCACTGTTGTCCTTCACTCAAGCTCAGGTCATCGAGTCACTGTTGTCTTTCACTCAAGCTCAGGTCATAGAGTCACTGTTGTCCTTCACTCAAGTTCAGGTCACTGTTGTCCTTTACTCAAGCTCAGGTCATCAGTCACTGTTGTCCTTCACTCAAGCTCAGGTCCTCTAGTCACTGTTGTCCTTCACTCAAGCTCAGGTCATCTAGTCACTGTTGTTCTTTACTCAAGCTCAGGTCCTCTAGTCACTGTTGTCCTTCACTCAAGCTCAGGTCATCGAGTCACTGTTGTCTTTCACTCAAGCTCAGGTCATAGAGTCACTGTTGTCCTTCACTCAAGTTCAGGTCACTGTTGTCCTTTACTCAAGTTCAGGTCATCAGTCACTGTTGTCCTTCACTCAAGCTCAGGTCCTCTAGTCACTGTTGTCCTTCACTCAAGCTCAGGTCATCTAGTCACTGTTGTTCTTTACTCAAGCTCAGGTCCTCTAGTCACTGTTGTCCTTCACTCAAGCTCAGGTCATCGAGTCACTGTTGTCTTTCACTCAAGCTCAGGTCATAGAGTCACTGTTGTCCTTCACTCAAGTTCAGGTCACTGTTGTCCTTCACTCAAGCTCAGGTCACCGAGTCACTGTTGTCCTTCACTCAAGCTCAGGTCATCGAGTCACTGTTGTCCTTCACTCAAGCTCAGGTCATCAAGTCACTGTTGTCCTTCACTCAAGCTCAGGTCATCAAGTCACTGTTGTCCTTCACTCAAGCTCAGGTCATCGAGTCACTGTTGTCCTTCACTCAAGCTCAGGTCGAGTCACCGTTGTCCTTCACTCAAGCTCAGGTCATCTAGTCACTGTTGTCCTTTACTCAAGCTCAGGTCATCAGTCACTGTTGTCCTTCACTCAAGCTCAGGTCATCTAGTCACTGTTGTCCTTCACTCAAGCTCAGGTCATCTAGTCACTGTTGTCCTTCACTCAAGCTCAGGTCATCGAGGCACTGTTGTCCTTCACTCAAGCTCAGGTCGAGTCACTGTTGTCCTTCACTCAAGCTCAGGTCATCTAGTCACTGTTGTCCTTCACTCAAGCTCAGGTCATCTAGTCACTGTTGTCCTTCACTCAAGCTCAGGTCATCTAGTCACTGTTGTCCTTCACTCAAGCTCAGGTCATCTAGTCACTGTTGTCCTTCACTCAAGCTCAGGTCATCGAGGCACTGTTGTTCTTTACTCAAGCTCAGGTCCTCTAGTCACTGTTGTCCTTCACTCAAGCTCAGGTCATCGAGTCACTGTTGTCTTTCACTCAAGCTCAGGTCATAGAGTCACTGTTGTCCTTCACTCAAGTTCAGGTCACTGTTGTCCTTTACTCAAGCTCAGGTCATCAGTCACTGTTGTCCTTCACTCAAGCTCAGGTCCTCTAGTCACTGTTGTCCTTCACTCAAGCTCAGGTCATCTAGTCACTGTTGTTCTTTACTCAAGCTCAGGTCCTCTAGTCACTGTTGTCCTTCACTCAAGCTCAGGTCATCGAGTCACTGTTGTCTTTCACTCAAGCTCAGGTCATAGAGTCACTGTTGTCCTTCACTCAAGTTCAGGTCACTGTTGTCCTTTACTCAAGCTCAGGTCATCAGTCACTGTTGTCCTTCACTCAAGCTCAGGTCACCGAGTCACTGTTGTCCTTCACTCAAGCTCAGGTCATCGAGTCACTGTTGTCCTTCACTCAAGCTCAGGTCATCGAGTCACTGTTGTCCTTCACTCAAGCTCAGGTCATCGAGTCACTGTTGTCCTTCACTCAAGCTCAGGTCGAGTCACTGTTGTCCTTCACTCAAGCTCAGGTCATCTAGTCACTGTTGTCCTTTACTCAAGCTCAGGTCATCAGTCACTGTTGTCCTTCACTCAAGCTCAGGTCATCTAGTCACTGTTGTACTTCACTCAAGCTCAGGTCATCTAGTCACTGTTGTCCTTCACTCAAGCTCAGGTCATCGAGGCACTGTTGTCCTTCACTCAAGCTCAGGTCGAGTCACTGTTGTCCTTCACTCAAGCTCAGGTCATCTAGTCACTGTTGTCCTTCACTCAAGCTCAGGTCATCTAGTCACTGTTGTCCTTCACTCAAGCTCAAGTCATCGAGGCACTGTTGTCCTTCACTCAAGCTCAGGTCATCGAGGCACTGTTGTCCTTCAATCAAGCTCAGGTCATCGAGGCACTGTTGTCCTTCAATCATCGTGACCTTAGTCTTGAAGTGATATTATGATTTGATGACATACGATAATATGCATGATGACATACAAAATAATTGATCTTCTAGGTAGAATTTACTATGCACCATGTATCTGATGTATTGTCGTCAGCAGGATTACCATTATGATATTAGATGACATGGCTTATTTTGTAATATTAAGGTGAATGGGTTCCATATTAATCATTCATTTAGTATGGAGACTATCTCCTGGCACCTCTTCCATCATTAGCTGAATATTCTTTAAATATACATGTACTGAAAAGTATGTGTAGCTGGTCTCATGCTTTTGCACTGTTGCCTAGCAACCAGTACCGTTACAGAAAATCCGTTTCTTCTATTAAGCAATGCATGCCCCAATTTTCAGGATTTTTTCTGGTGAGTGTAAGTTTTTTTTTTCCTGATCTAGATGGATGGTCGTCTCTGCCAGCCCTTTTGTTTTGACATGTTGAAACACAGATTTGAAGCTACTCCTGGTGCTAGACTTTGATGTTAGAGCTGTTGTAACGACAGATGTGTATGTCGGCGCTGGTTTGCCAGATGGGAATATTTATCACTTATTTTGCCCCGTAGCATAAGCGTACTTTCATTAATGAACAGCAGCAATTATACACAAACACACTTGAAAAGTTTTAAGATTAATTAATTGATTCTGTGATTATGCGATCTTTCTCTAGCCGTCCTTTACGTATCTAATTCTCATGGCATCTGCACATTAATTAGTACAAAATATTTTTAGCTCATAGCATGGTAAATGTTGGATTTGGCACAAAAAAATACTTTTTTTTATTATTTTTTTTTATTTTATCTGGTGAAATTCAGTCATCATTCACACATGTAAATGTACCACTGTGCTTGCTTTCCTTCCAAATGTAGTTCAGCAAGACTAATGGTTCATTTAGATGTGATGATTTTGGCCCGTCAATTAACCTTAAATGGAAGCTATCATCAGAACTTGACCTATTGTTTTAAATCAGGTTTTGTGTTAAATGTTGAATATTTTTTTTTGCATATCATATTCTGTACTGCAAAATAAAAAAAATAGAAACCTTGCAGTTTTTACACCAATTACTCGGGCTTTTCTTAGATGCTGTTTCAGGAAACAACACATGTACATAGTCACAAAGCTCAGAAACCAATTCTATCTTTTCTATTGAAGTATCTAATGAGCCTGTGCAAAGGTCATTATGAAGGGAGAGGGAGCAGTGTCAGCTGTGATATCAGCTATTGTGATTGGTGGATCCTGGGTTAGGCTACGTTCGCACGTTCAGTATTTGGTCAGTATTTCACATCAATATTTGTAGGCCAAAACCAGGAGTGGGTCCAAAATGCAGAAGTGGTGACGTTTTTCTATTGTACTTTTTCTTTGATTGTTCCTCTCTTGGTTTTGACTTATGAATAAGGATGAGCGGACCTGTGGAAGTTTGGGTTCTGGTACCCGACCTGAACTTTAGTCCGAAGTTCAATTCGGGTACCAGAAGTGTACCCAAACTTAAACCAGAACCCGAACCGCATTGAAAACAATGATGAGCCGAACTTTTGAGATGGAAAATATTCTCTCTCTTTCTCTCCCTCCCTCCAGATGTAGCACCCCGAGGGTTCGGTTGCTACAGGGGTATTGCATCTCACCCAGATATGCGATATCTCACTTCCAGGTAAGGATGGAGTGTGGCTCAGGACCCTAACACCCACATGCACTACACCACATTTCCGGGGGACAGCTCGACGGTGCTCCCATTAGTTATGCAGGCACGAGTGAGCATGTCCCTGGCTGGAGTGGGGGGAGGGAACACCTAGAGAAGGGAACCCGGTAGTGTGTGCGTGGGGGAAGTAGATCCTGGGTGCACTCTGTACAGGAGTATAAAGGGAGGCACCATCTTGGAAAGGGAGTGAGTTGAGAGAGGAGAAGACAGGGAGCAGAGCTGCTTTATGGGCTCTGCTCCACAGGCAGGCCCTGTCAGGAGGCCTGAGCCTGGAGGAGGGAAGAAGGAGGAAGAGGAGCAGACTGGGCTCCAGGAAGGACAGAGCGGACCCCAGGGGTGTGGACTGGCTGGTAGCCACCACACGCCCGCCGCTACCTGAGTAGGGGGGTCAGGTCAAGAAGATGGGAACCGGATCCCAAATTAGTGGAGGAGAGAAACTACCCTCAACTAAGAACCGGAGGCTGCGACATTACATGTGGAGCAGCCCCTCACCACACCCGCTAGGAAGGCACCACATAGGACCTGGGAAACGCAGGCCGACGTTTGCCCACCAAGAAGGTCCGAGGCAGCTGGACATAAGCGTGGTCACTAGTGGGGTTGAAGACCAGAGACAGGGGACATAAAGGGGGTCCTGCAAAGCACTCCAGAAAGACCTGAGAGTTAACCGAGCCCCTCACCTGGTGAGCACAGCGCGACACAGGCGGCCACCTCTGCAGCGGTGGCCTGGAGCAGTAACCGAGTAACCGTGAGTAAAGACCCTGAACTGCACCACCAAGACTCCGAGTTGTCTTTGTTGCGCTCGTGTACCACCATCACCCCCATCATCTATCCCTGCTGCCCTGAGGCCATACCCCTCCCGTTGGGGGTTATACCACCACGCTGCACATCCTCATACACCTGGCCTCAGTGGACTGTTCTGCAGCGGCGGCTTCAAAGCCGCACTCAACGGGTGGCGTAGTCGATCAAGTTAACATCTACTGCCATAGACCGCCACTTAGTCTGACTCCCTGGGCACGGACCGGATCACCGCCACGAGACTACAACCCTAAAGAGATACGGCTCCGGGTAAGCTCCCGCGTGCGCAACGCAGCGCGACACAGGCCCAGGGGCGCGTCAACTTTTGGCGTAGTCGGTAGGATTTCGTGCCCGCAACCACCGGGTACTGCGTGCCTGAAAAAGAGACTTTTAAAACTTACCATCCGTGAAGTTTTCCCGCCATCCGGCGCCATCTTCAGCCTTCTTCCCGCCATCCGTGAAGATTCCCGCCATCTTCAGCCTTCTTCCCGCCATCTGTGGAGTTTTCCCGCCATTGGGCGCCATCTTGAGGACGCCGCGCGGGAAGAAGAGGGGCGTGGACTCCAAAAGCGCGCGAGAACTGAAGCCCCGCCTCACGTCCGGACATTGCGTAAGGTCCTGGAAGGAGCCCAGCAGACGCCGACGTCACTGGAGCGCGACGGAAGGTCCTCGACCCTGATGATCAACTGCGGAGCCGCGGCCTACGGAAGAGGATCATCGCCAGGTAGGCCACGGTCCACCAGGGGGGAGGAGGACACCAGGAACGGACAGCAAGATGGCGGACCGGCAGCAGACTAAGCTGCCCAGCATCGGCAGCGCCCCAGCCGTCGCGGGCCCCGACCAGCACCAGGAGAAGACGCGTGACGCAGGAGCGGTCACGGGAGCAGGTAAGAGGAGTCTCCCTGTCCCGGACGCTGCCAGCGTCAGCCTGCTCCCGGGCCACCCGGTGGAGCCGCCGATCCCGGGCGCTGCAGACGCAGACCTGCTCCAGACCCCGCAACAAGCCCTGCAGCCGAGCCCTCCAGACCTGGGCACTGCCACCACTAGCCTGTGCCCAGGCCCAAAGTCGCACCCCCTGACCCCGGGCGTCATTAACAGTACCACTCAGACCCCGAGTACCAAGAGGGCCCGGACGGGTCTGAACCTGAGAAAGAGAAAGGAGCATGTGGAGCACACCGTTAATCGTAAACGGTAAAAGAGGAGATGTAAATAGTTACCCGACCGGGTATAAGGACTGTTGTGGGACTGTTTCCACTAAGAGTGTGGTCCCCGTTGGGACAGAAAGAGAACTGTTTCCCTTACCCCCTACCTGGCTGGGGACTGAGAACAGCCACCCCCTTTTCTCTCTAACTGGCTGGGGACTGAGAACAGCCACCCCTACCTGGCCGAGGACTGAGAGCGGCCATATCCTGTAAATAATTATGTGTTTCTAGTAATGTATAGGAGTCCTTGGTGGATTTACCGGGAATCCTTTGTACAGTTAGTGGAGCGTAACCCAGGATGGACTAAAAGACTGTTAAGGACTCGGGGCAGGACAGACCCCTACCTGGTTACGTCTCCCTGTTTTAGGAAAATGGACACCTGGTTGCAGAATAAACTGTGACCTGTTATAAAGAGACTTCTTCGTGGATCTGCTGCTAGAAATGTTTTATATGAAAAATTTATATGCTAGAATGTGTTACTATGAAAAAGAGTTCCAGAACAGTACATATGCACTTATACCGTTTAAGAGAGAGCCGTTCCCATAAAGGGAAACTGAATGTTGATACCTGTTATACTTGTTGTTTATGAAAAATTTGCATGTTCTAATGTATACCCTGTCTTTTGCTCAGTTCCAGCCCGCGGACGTGCTGGGTTTTGCCAGGGGGGAATGTAGCACCCCGAGGGTTCGGTTGCTACAGGGGTATTGCATCTCACCCAGATGTGCGATATCTCACTTCCAGGTAAGGATGGAGTGTGGCTCAGGACCCTAACACCCACATGCACTACACCACATTTCCGGGGGACAGCTCGACGGTGCTCCCATTAGTTATGCAGGCACGAGTGAGCATGTCCCTGGCTGGAGTGGGGGGAGGGAACACCTAGAGAAGGGAACCCGGTAGTGTGTGCGTGGGGGAAGTAGATCCTGGGTGCACTCTGTACAGGAGTATAAAGGGAGGCACCATCTTGGAAAGGGAGTGAGTTGAGAGAGGAGAAGACAGGGAGCAGAGCTGCTTTATGGGCTCTGCTCCACAGGCAGGCCCTGTCAGGAGGCCTGAGCCTGGAGGAGGGAAGAAGGAGGAAGAGGAGCAGACTGGGCTCCAGGAAGGACAGAGGGGACCCCAGGGGTGTGGACTGGCTGGTAGCCACCACACGCCCGCCGCTACCTGAGTAGGGGGGTCAGGTCAAGAAGATGGGAACCGGATCCCAAATTAGTGGAGGAGAGAAACTACCCTCAACTAAGAACCGGAGGCTGCGACATTACATGTGGAGCAGCCCCTCACCACACCCGCTAGGAAGGCACCACATAGGACCTGGGAAACGCAGGCCAACGTTTGCCCACCAAGAAGGTCCGAGGCAGCTGGACATAAGCGTGGTCACTAGTGGGGTTGAAGACCAGAGACAGGGGACATAAAGGGGGTCCTGCAAAGCACTCCAGAAAGACCTGGGAGTTAACCGAGCCCCTCACCTGGTGAGCACAGCGCGACACAGGCGGCCACCTCTGCAGCGGTGGCCTGGAGCAGTAACCGAGTAACCGTGAGTAAAGACCCTGAACTGCACCACCAAGACTCCGAGTTGTCTTTGTTGCGCTCGTGTACCACCATCACCCCCATCATCTATCCCTGCTGCCCTGAGGCCATACCCCTCCCGTTGGGGGTTATACCACCACGCTGCACATCCTCATACACCTGGCCTCAGTGGACTGTTCTGCAGCGGCGGCTTCAAAGCCGCACTCAACGGGTGGCGTAGTCGATCAAGTTAACATCTACTGCCATAGACCGCCACTTAGTCTGACTCCCTGGGCACGGACCGGATCACCGCCACGAGACTACAACCCTAAAGAGATCCGGCTCCGGGTAAGCTCCCGCGTGCGCAACGCAGCGCGACACAGGCCCAGGGGCGCGTCACAGACTTCCCCTGAACTCCGAACAGTCTAAAGGAGTCCCGGGAGAAGTCCGTGGTCGGCGTTTAACACTGGACACTAACTGTCCGGTACAAACCCCAAACTTTTAAGTTCGGGTTCACTCATCTCTACTTACGAATACTGATGTGAAATACTGACCAAAATGCTGTTGTGTGAATGTAACCTAGCTGTGTTTAGATGTGTTACCCATTATTGTAATCCTACCTGCTAAAACTCTGAAAGGGCAGGAAGCGTAAGTCTAAAAAACACCTCAATGGCCACTAATAAATTTGTTTTACTTATCTGTTTATACCGGCTAATTAAAAATAATGGGAACAGAGTGATAATAGGATTGTCCTGTCCCCATCATGTTATCAGCAGCATTTTCCCTGTGTATATGGTGTGAATTGCTGCTGAAAACAGTGAGCTTTTTTGTTGGCATAAATAATCCGAACACCTGACGAATTGGCGTTTTGCTGATTCAAGAAGAATGATTGCCGGCGTGTTTATTTAGGCGAATAATTGGGAACGTGCATTCCTACATACGCGCTTCCACCAATTATCAACTCTTGTAAATGCACCATTAGAGAATAGATGAAGGGAGGTATGACAGCAGGAGCAGACTACAGTCTGTTATTATGGAAAGTCTGCACAGAAACTGTAGAAACAAAACAGTAGGTACTGTATTTCTTTCCTGAAGATTCGCTCTCCTTACTAGTCACTTTTATATACTTGCTACGACTATGATAATCCCGAATATATGATAATCTGGTATCTGTCAAATCCCATCAATTGGGAGAGAAATACTGTTTACATCAAAAGTGAAAAAAGTTGTATAAAAATTGTGACGGCGTTATCTATTTCTTTCTAACACTTATCATTGCGCACAAATATGATGTCTATTGTATTCCATGAGACCTTGCTGAACTTTCATATGACACATACAGTTTTTTCCACGTGGATTGCAAGAAAAACAAATACTAGCATACTGCTACTTTTACCATAGCAGGACTGTATTCTTTACTAGATATATTAACTTTAGGAGAGAATAGTGAGGCGCATGGCCTGAAAGACCACAATATACTCAGGCATTGTGCACCCAATTTGCAGTCCATACACTGTGAATGAGGCCTACGGTTGGAGGCTAAATGCAGATTTATTTTTGTTTGTGACAGCTTTATTAGACATTCTCTTACAGCATGACTTCTGTAATTTACATGTTATCTGTATTATATTCTCATGAAAGTTGCGTTGAAAAAGAACCTGGTAAATTACCTGATTAGGGATTTAAGGTGTTTTATAGGGTTTATTAACGCTGCAATCTTTGGAAAATAAACTTTAATCCTGCCGCGTCCTTTATTCTAATGAGGCAGGACTAGTCTGGAGGGGAGTGTCTTCCCCTGGACTAGTCTCACCTTGGATCCTCAAATTGCACCTCCCTCAGCGTTATTGACAGTCTACATACAGTACTCTATGGTAATACGGTCATGTAGGCTATCAGTCATGACCAGGGAGGGACAATTAGGAGATCTGAGGCAGGACAAGTCTGGGGTGCCTCTCTGGACTAGTCCTTGCTTATTAGCAGGATTAATATTAATATTTCAAAGATTGCAGCATTAGTCATATCAAGAAATCCCAGATTAAATCGATCCCCATGTGTACTCCTAGAGATGTAACCAAGTTTGCACAGATATCACAGCAATGGGAAATAAGGGCACCAAAAAGTAATCTTAATCCTTTTAACCTTCAGTGACAAGTTATCAAGATGGTGCGGTATCTGTAAAGTTAAACTTAGCTACATCTGTATATTAGCATTTAGGAACCGTCAGGGGAACTGACAGGTTCCCTTTAAATGCGACTTTCACATGACTCTTGGTCTTTCTCTGTGCAATCAATCACAGAACTATACTCCGTGCTTCATGCCAGCATAATAATTGCTTCTCTTTTCTGTAACCTATTTTCATACACAATTTCTTTTCTCTACTTTCCATTGCTTCTTCTAGATTATTGACTTTAACCTCAGTAGACATTTTCTCAGAAAATATTTCCGCCGTTAGCACCTAATTTGTTACATCCAGTTAAACTGTTCTGTCAAGAAAGGAAAAGCAACAATCAAATTGTCTCCTGCTATAAAATCCATTTTATTTCCTCTGTTACTTTATTGCAGTGTTACTGTGTCTTACTTATATGTAATTTTTTGCATTGTATTTTTTTGTATATAGTGTTTTGAATTTCTTACACTATTTTGAATGTTTCTGTGAATTGTCAGCTTGTGACAGAATGAATATGAATAATATATTGCGAGAAATAACAGGTGAACAAATCTATAATCCACTTCATCTTACAGGACCTGTATCGTCACCTGTCATCGGATGATTTGGATTCAGTAGGAGACTCAGTTTAAAAGAGAAAATGGAGCAGTGTTTCTGGTTTGTGACTCGGTGATAGTTTAAGCTAATTAACGTAACATGATGTGAAACAAAGGCTGACTCTGGTTCATAAAGTATTCTTGGGGCACTAGGTATGTCACATTTATTTTCTTGAAGCATATTTAGTACATTTCGAGAAGCACCTGAAAAAGACAACCTTATATAAGAGTGTGACTTCCAAAAATGATCTCATAATGGCTACATCCAAATCTGCAGTCGCACTAGGTAATGCTTAGGCATTGTTCCAGGATGCCGAGATTCAGCGGCTTGTCATTGTAATATACGCAGCCTTCTGCAGCAGTGGTGGCTTCTGGTCATAAAATATTACACCACATGAGACTCGGCAGGGGTCATTCATGTCAAGGAATCCAAATGTTACAAATTTAGCATAAAAGTTATAATTGGTCATCTCATTATATCCTAATCTGTCCTTCCACATAAACCAAGACTTTAGATTTTATCTATGCAAAACCCGACTATCCAATGAACAAAATATTAGAGCAACCAAGTCTGGAAATATTAGAGTATTGTATTTATCGATATTGCTATTAATGGGTTTCCTCCTGATAGTGGTGAGAGCATTATGAAAATAGAACATGGCAGTCGAAAGGATTTCATATTCCCACTGGCTTCCCTGCCGCCAGTAAGCAGACAACAGGCTGTCCTATTGGCACACTAAGTATGGCCGTAACTGGCTGGCAAGAGCTCAGGGCAATCACCTGAAATTCCTCTTCACGTCTGTGTCTTATTTTTTTGGATTACTCCCGTTGGTAAGAGGAGCGATTCTGTCATTAACAGTTTGAGTCAAATTTCTTTAATCTGGCATGTAATATAGATCAGAAATTCTGGTAATCCATCTAACAGGCTAGGACTGGCCAACAGGAGAGCAGGGGAATTCCCTGGTGGACTCCTCTGTAGGAATGCTAAAAAAGTAGCTCTAAAACAATTGATTCAATATTTACAGAGAAAAGCATCATCTGATCATTCATTAAATAAACTTCCCAGTCTAATATTATATAGAAACATAAATAAATGTCTGTGCTAGGATCAGGTGATTTTTGCATATAGTTGAACAGTGGGCCCCTAGATTCAATGTTACTGGTGGTCCCTTGCCACTCCAGTCCAACACTGTTATCTAGTGTTTCTAGGTAAGAACCTTAAAATAATCTAGACCTTTAAAATATAAAAAATTAAATCAATAGGGGTAGTCAATAATAAAACTTCCCTGATTAAAAAGTGATTGTAGTAGGTTTTCATAACCCTGCCAGCAGTTTGAATATGCCTTGTCATTACCATCTGGTAATGCTAAGTATTTGACAGTCTGATATTAGACTAATTTTGCTATATTTTACAATTGCATTTTATTCAGCTTTCTGATATTTTTTGGATGGTACCTCTGAACTGGATTGTAATTGCTAAATTTCCAATCCTAACTACACTTTATGTTTACTAAGGCCTCATTCAGATGTCCAGTTTTCACATATATGTTCTAGCCTTTTTTTTTCACAAATGGAACCCATCTTAGGTCTTGTTGCATCTTTTCGCAATTTTTTGCCGTGGAAAAAAAATGAGTGTTACAGTACCTGCAAAGTGAATGAGATTTATGAAATCTCATGCAGATGCTGATTATTATTTCCTTGCAAATTTGAACTTTCAAAGTGGAAAAAACTCAAGTAAAAACGTAGCAGAAAATGTATTTTAGCAGCGTTTTTTCTCTCAACACTTTGCTTTTTTCAGCAGAAGAATCTGCTGCAAATACTAAGCGTGTGCACCTATCCTTAGTCTGTATTGTTTGTTCACATGTTTGTGCTGTTTATGTACTGATACACATTTTTTTGATCAAACTTTCCAATACAAGTCCATGGGCCCGATTCATTTGCATGTTTTTTTTTAAGTCACTTTTCTTTTTTATCTTGTCATATTCCTTGCTTTCATATATTTTGCAAGTGAAAATGTCCTTTATTTTTGCCTTTAACCTTTTTTTGTGATGTTTTAGCACAAAAAGTCCCATGTTTCTTAAAATGGGGCAAAAAAAGGTTCAAAAATTTCTAGAGTGTATAAAACCAAATGATGACTCAAGCAAAAACATCAAAAATAAGCCTAAAAAAGGCGCAAATTCAATGATGAATCGGGCCCTATGAGTCAGTGGAAAACTCAGACAACACAGGGATGACACCCTGGTTGCACCCTAATGCTATCCGTTTTTCATTGATGATAAGAGGAAGTTTGAGAAACCTCCAACAGTTTTTTTTGCATACAAGAAAAATTGATGAAATTCTGATGATAAAAACTGACACACTGACCAAACACCCAGATCTGATTCAAAACACTGATGGAAATAGATGTCTGAATGAGGCATAATTCTGTATTTTGTACCTTGTTGTACCTTGATACTTTCAAGTAAGTTACTGTGCAAATGAACGAATATTAAAATTGAAAGAAACGTTCATTATAAATTCAATACAGGAAAAACATTGCATTAAAGGGATACATTTTTCTTCCATATATACAGTACAGTGCCATGTTGGTTCATGGGCCATTTCCAGTATTGTAGCTCATCCTCATTCAATCAAACAGAGCTGCAATACCAAACACAGCCTGTAGACCAAAGGGGGCGCTGTTACTGTAAAAATAAGGCAGACTCTTTTTTTTATTATTTCTGAATATATGAATATATCCCCCTATATTGGCACCTCCTAGCACCCACCTGACCCGAGCTGTAGCAGGCTGCTTTCTTTTCAGGTTGACCACAGTTGACATCGTAGACCATTAATTCCCAATACATGATTTATCCAGCCTCTCTACAGCCCTATTCGGTCCCCAGTGTGTATTTTATGAATCAGATGTGCAGCTCTTGTCTCGTGGTACTTTGCTAACGTCTACGCTATCACATACGAATTGTCAAGATATTGTCAACTAATTATCATTTTGTGCTTTACTTTTAACTGCTTTTCTTGATCGATGAGTCTTAACTAAGCTTCGTGATAATGCCTAATTTATTAATGCCAAGCCATTTAATATTCAGATTGTACCCGTTGAATCGCTTATTGATCTCTTCGTTTACTGTTTGCACTTTTTTTAAATTCTTTATTAATTCATGTTTTATAAGATCTGAGTGTTAGCTGTGTGAGGAGAGCATTGTTAATTGGTTATTATATCCTTATGACATTTTCTATCAATAAAATATACTCATGAGGCCTTGTCTATCAAAACTAGGTCATAGAAAGTGTCTTTTCATTGACCATAGCCACCAAATTTCAATTTTGACCGGTTGCTATGAGCAAGAAGGACAATTTATTGTATCCTCTACTTTTTTTGTCTAATCATACAGTTTTCATACATGAGGCCTAAGGTTATACAGTATTTGTCATGTTTGTACAATATTCATGGTCAGCACGATTAATATTTGTGAGACGGGATCAGTGTTAAAGGGGTTCTCCGTCAGTGGAGGTCCGACCGATGAGACTCGCTCCACCAGCGAGTTTTTGCTACTCTCCACCAGCAGTTAGATGCTCATCTCCATCCCCCTCCCTGTCAGCTCCTGATCCAGAGCTGCTATCAGTATTGCTAAATCACAAGCTCCACCTATTCCTCCCTCTTCCCTGAAGCAGAATGGAGCACCATTAGAATGTGGTGTCAACTGCCTGCATGTTCTACTGCGGCTCCATCCATTCCTTATGGGGCCCCGTAGACAATGAATGACCTCTGCGATCGGGCATACCATCTGCTGCGCTATTTTGTAAAGGGGATAAAAGTACCCTATCAGTGATAAAAAGTCCCCAATCTGCTGATCGGGGTGGGTCCCAGCGGTCGGACCCTCATCAATTAGTGACTTATCACCTAACCTTTGGATAGGAGATAACTTGTTTTACCGGACAGCCTTCTATTGAGCATTCTCATGACTATTGGTTCTGTTACCAAAATGGCTGGCAGGAAAAGGCTGGTAAAAGGAAACACTATGGAACCGATTCACTTATGCCTTTTTTTTGTCAAATTTTTAGTGTTTGTCACCTGATTTTCATCTGCGCCTTACTATTAACTTGTACCTTTTTGGAAATCTATTTTATATGAGTTCTTCTGTAGTTTTTTTCATGTCTTCAATGTGGGCTGGGATTGGGGGTTTTAAGATCTTTTCAACTGAGTCACAAATTTTTTGCTCAGCTTTACTCCAGTCCCACTCCCTGCTGGAGTTATTTTATGTATGTCTGAAATTTGGTGGCAAATTTGTCAATATTTCAGAGGAATGTGTGATTTTTTTCCACTAAAAAGTTGCAAAAAAAAAGACAAAATAAAAGAATTTTGATTTTGCACAAAATTCATTATTCACGTGCGCCATTTTTGAAAAATTTGGAGCAAAAAACATCAACAAATTCCACACATAACGAATCGGGCCCTTTGTTTTTTCTTTTATTAATTTTATTACTACTATAATACGTTCGGTTTGAGAAAATTGTGTGAAACCGTGGGGCACAAACATAAGACGTAGGACAGCTTTGATGCAGGCCCAACCGATGGATTCAAGGGTGGAATAAATAACAAAAGATCGAATTTGTTGTCATAGGCAACATCAATGTGCGTGGTCTGTGCCTCACTGAGCCTCAGTATCATTGCTACCCAGAGCAACCAATAAAAGTTCAGCTTTCATTTTATAAACTGTACTTGAAAATGAAACATGGAATGTTATAGGTTGCTTTGTGAGTAGGGCACCTCGCTCTGTATTAGGAACTAGGCTCCTGCGTTCAGCCATTTTGAAAGCAGAATTTATATTCATGTGTC
This sequence comes from Phyllobates terribilis, assembly GCF_046119375.1. Taxonomy (NCBI): domain Eukaryota; kingdom Metazoa; phylum Chordata; class Amphibia; order Anura; family Dendrobatidae; genus Phyllobates; species Phyllobates terribilis. Next base: position 117,398,863 of record NW_027362762.1, on the reverse strand, counting down.
AACAATACCTTTTTAATATTAGTCACACTGGGCTTTATGTATCAAAATGAGAAAAATATCCTTGTTGTTCATAGTCACCAGTCAGGGTTCAAATTTTAGCTAATAAAATATATAGAAAAAATATAGGATTGTTGGCAATGAGCATCATGGAGGCTTTTTCTTAATTTTCATATACATAAGGTCCATTGACCATCGCCTACACTTTTGTATTGGTTGTACCCACATGGGTTCTTCTATTGTAATATTAATTGTGTAAAATCAGGATGAAAACTCATTGTTAAATTATTATTGCAAACTTTCCAACAAACCACAATGCTTATCTACAATAAAATATTCAGATGAATACATTGAATTTGTCTTTAGTCGCCTCTTCTTTTCCAATATTGCTTAATGTGGTGTTATATTCTCTTGTTAAGAAGTTGGTATAGTTAGTCAGACAGTGTGAAAATAAGCAAGTTTCCTATTGACTTGCTTTTTTGTCTTACATAGTGTACAGCGTGTTGCCAAGGAGACTGACAACCAGTGACTGAACCATTATGTGCATTAGTTACATTCCAGGCTGAGGAGTTAACTCCTAAGATCATCTCACTGCCAGCTTTTTATCCAGAGCTGCTATCAGTCCTGCTAGATCACAAGCTCCATCTATTCCTCCCCCTTACTTGCAGCGGTCAGGCTGTTTAGCCAGATTAGTTCTCTTTATTACTTCTCACTTGAGCACAGCATCTGTTCAAAGACACAGTTACCTCTATATGCAAATATAGCAATATCAGTAGTGTAAACTTCAGAACAAGAACTGACAGACCTGAGTGTGTCACAGTAGCATGATAACTTCAGCAGAAGGATACTGACCAGAACTGTCACTCAAGGAGGAGTGCCTGGCCACTCAGCAACAAGGAAGTGAAGAGACTAAAGATCAGTGTGTTGCTCAAGACACATGTTGGGAATAACTCTTTAAGCATTTCTTATACAGTCCTGATAAGTTCACATGACATATACGTACATTATAAATGGACAAAGACCTTTTTTTTCCTTGAGGGCTTACTCATTGATACAGTGATGTATACATCTGTAAAGAACCTACATGTACATTCTACTATCTCTAGCAGATTTGTGATGACATCTGATCAATAACCTTGAGGTTGCCCTCTGAGAGTTCGTTTAACAGCCTGGTGGCAACGGGAATTAGATGTTTCGCCCCCAGCAGTTTGCCCCCAGCAATTCGCCCCTGGGTACATTTCGCCCCCGCACATTTCGTCCCCAGCATTTGGCCCCCAGGATGTTTTGCCCCCGCACATCTCACCCCCGCACATATCGCCCCCAGTTCGAAACGTCTGGGGGCGAAACATGCGGGGGCGAAACGTGCGGGGGCGAATCTTCCTGGGGGCGAAATGATAAGGGCGAAATGTGCGGGGGCGAAATGTACCTGGGGGCGAACAGATGGGGGCAAATTGCTGGGGGCAAATTGCTGGGGGCGAACTGCTGGGGGCAAAACTTCCTATAACCGGTGGCAACTGACCTTATAGAATTTATTTGTATTTTTGACAATGGCTGATAATAAGTGACATATTTATGGGTACTTATATAGTAGATTCTAACAGCAAAATTGGCTTTGTTGCTCATAGAAACAAATCAGAGCTTAGCTTTAATTTTCAAGAGCAGTTTAAGTGATGAAAGACTTGTATAAGTGAGTTTGATCCAAAAAAAATAAAAACACAGACTTATAAGCTACACCATAAACTACAATGGGTACGTGTTGTATCCTTGAAAAACATTGGTCCATACTGTGAAAAACAAGTCCTTACTGTTAGGCAGTTTCAAATCGATATATCAGGTCTAATATCCTCAAGATTCTTTTTGCAAGTAGGATCTATCTGAGATCTTGTTCCCAAAATATAATAACCATTTACGGCAGCCTATTCTGTTAGTGCACTGTTGACTGAGGTCGTCATGATAGCCCAGGAGAATATCACAGCATAGGATAGACAGAATATCATGACCGCTTCAGTTGGTAGCATATAGACAGAACAGAGACCTGTATGTTAATAACAGAATTCATCACATCACTAAGTCTTCATTGGGTAATTTCTGTATTAAAGGGTTTAAAGTATGCAATTGAAGTATTGTGGATAAAACAAAAAAATAGAAATTATTTTCTGAAGCCCAAAGCCAGATCTTCATTTTACGCTTCCGGAATAAGGCGAAACCTCACAAACGCAGCAAATCGGGCCTCATTGAACCTGCTTCAAGCCTCCCAGAAACCAGAAATTTTTGTGAGGGTTTTAGAGAGGAAGGAAATGGGCTTGAAGGGGAGTGGCTTCAAAAAGAGTTGTGGCTACTTTCCAAAAGCTGCTGCCACAGATTAATCTACCAGATACTCACCATCAAATGTTGGCAAGTAAGTCAAGGTCTCCATGTTGGCCATATCACCCATAGAATCAGTACATTTCAATAGAACAGTAGAAACTGCAGATATTACAGACATAATATTGACTAGAATTGTGCCAGTATTATCACTGTCTGAAAGCAATATTACAGAGCATTATAAACGTAATATGTAAAAAAATAGTAAAAATCCTTATACTCACCTTACCGCTCACATCTCCGGCCCCTCCGCTCCTCACCTCCACCTGTAGGGTCCTTGTCGCATCTTCGGATCTGTGAAATCCCCAGGCCTCAGTTGCTAGGCAAAAACTTCCGAATGATATTCGCCTGAGAGGGTTCTGCATATCCGTGCCCGCATGCTACTTTTGCGGGCACATGCACAGAACTATTCCAGACATAGCGACTGAGACCAGGGAATTTCACTACTGCATCTGAGGATGCAACGAGGACCAGGCGTGTTGCGGTGAAGAGTGGAGGTGCCATAGTGGAGAGTATAAGTTTGGGTTTTCTTGGAACATTTTAATGGTGCTCTATGTTTCAGAAAAATGGCTGTGGAAGCAAATTACAAAAAATCCACATTTTGATGAATGCTGATTCTTGTAAAATTTGAGTAGAATTCAATTCCAAATGAATTTATCCGCTCATCTTTAATAGTCACCATTAATAATTCAACATCATTGGTAGAGTAGTCTGAGTACATGACGCCACCAAAGAAAAGGTCAAATAGAGTCCACAGTTGCAGTTGTTGTACTTTCCTCAATATATTCAATGACTTCTTCAGGATTCCCTGTGAATACCATTTTTCTGGGCTTCAGATGATGGAGATATTAAACCAGTTAAAAACATAATGTAAAATTAGCTTCAGCTCTGTTCACTGTGTAGCGGTCGCTGCCGGGCACTGCAGTTCTCCTATTTAAGAGAATATGAGCTGACCTGCGGTACTCGGCAGCGGGCACTACACATTTAATGGAGCTGATCTGTTCATTGTTTATATCTGTCAGCCTCCGGAACTAATGACAGTGATAGGATAGATCATCAATATTATATATAATTTAATTTGGATACATTATTTTATTTTGTTTCTATAAATTCCACTTAGTGAACATGACGATTGTCATTCAAGCCAGTGCCAGCCCTAATATGTGGCATTAACGAAGCTTACATCCTGGTAGTTGTTTTATACAAAAATAATGCCAAGCGGTGCAATTATATCTGAACTACTGTGTCCCAGTTGACAACCGCTCATCTTATTCACAGCAGTTGCAGTATCCTGCTGTCACTGCAATAAATATGTGTCCTGCCAGACTGAAAACACAGTGATTTCCTGACAGCACATTTATATCTTTATTTTGCATATGGAATAACATGTAGTGTTGGGAGAGGAGTTTGACATATTTTACTTCTTCTCTTGAAGTTGACTTTTATTTAAACAGTTCTCTGTAACCTGAATATTTCAAAAGTTGATTAACTTTCTTGTACTAAAGGTTGCTAAGTCATTTAATCTACTTAGTTTGTGTTTCCATGAAGGAATGACAATCATAACCAACTAGTGACACACAACTAGTGGCACAGTGACGGGTCATTTGCGTCGGGCATCGCGGTGTTGCCAACTATCCTCAACTTTGTGTGTACCAAAGTATACATTTAAGAGTTATCTGAGATTAGAAAATAGAGTCTACAGCACATCTCTTCTCCATGGGCTGTATCTGCTATTATAGATAAACTCCAGTCAGCAGAACTGGTCTTGATCTGCAGTACCACCCCCAACCACTGAACAAAAGTGGTGCTGTTTCTGGAGAAAAAAAATAAAGTAGACCTTCTTTTCTAATCTGGGATTTGTATGATATTGGATGCTTCCATTGATATTCTGATTTTCCTATAGAATAAGGGAGGATCTGCACCTTTCTTCATTGATAGTAATAAGTAGGACACCCTTTTATAGTAAAGCACCAATAGATTTCTATGAGAATGTGATGTAAAACATGTTACCGGTAATGTACAATTGTGGCAGCACCATTAAGACATGGTGTACGCCCCAAACTCATATAGAAATCATGAGAAATCCTCTATGTGATCCAATCGACAAAGTATGAGCCCGTAGAAGGCTATGGGAACAGTATAAGACATGAATTTATAATGTGGCCTTGTGCATGAGTCCTAGAAATATAATGTACTGTGCATGTACATTCACTACTCTCCTCTAAAAAGTACCGTATTTTTCGGACTATAAGACGCACCGGACCATAAGACTCACCTAGGTTTTAGAGGAGGAAAATAAAAATAAAAATTTAAGCAAAAAATGTGGTCATGATACACTTTTAAGGGGGAGGGGGTCTTCTGCTGACACTAGTATAGGGGTAATGTCCCCCAATTCTGACAATATCCCCCATCCTGGTATATATGCCCCCTCACTTCCTTTTATACGTGGTCTCCATCCCCATCCTGGTATGCCTGGTATCCCTTCATTCTGGTATGCATGGAACCCCTCCATCCTGGTATGTATGGCACCCCTCATCCCTATCCTGGTATGCATGGCACCCCTCATCCCTGTCCTGGTATGCATGGCACCCCTCATCACTGTCCTGGTATGCATGGCACCCCTCATCACTGTCCTGGTATGCATGGCACCCCTCATCCCTATCCTGGTATGCATGGCACCCCTCATCTCTGTCCTGGTATGCATGGCACTCCTCATCCCTATCCTGGTATGCATGGCACCCCTAATCCCTATCCTGGTATGCATGGCACCCATAATCTCTATCCTGATATGCATGGCACCCCTCATCCCTGTCCTGGTATGCATGGCACCCCTCATCCCTATCCTGGTATGCATGGCACCCCTAGTCCCTATCCTGGTATGCATGGCACCCCTAATCCCTATCCTGGTATGCATGGCACCCCTAATCCCTATCCTGATATGCATGGCACACCTAATCCCTATCCTAGTATGCATGGTCCCCCTAATCCCCATCATGCTGCACATAAAAAAAAAAAATAAACACTCCTACTCACCTCTCTTCTCTCTCTTCCAGCGCTGCGTCCGGTCTGCCCGCACTGATCTCTCCATGTGAGCCGCGCATGACCTCACTGCCATGCGCGGCTCACAAGGTGAGATCAGCTGCCAGAAGTCACTGCTCCCCACGCCGGGACTGTGTGATCGGGGAGCAGTGACTTCACTCTCCTTCATAGCCGGCACACAGTGGAGCCGCGCTGCGGCTCCTGCTGCTGCTGCCTATCTCGTATGCCCGCTCATTAAAGGACATGAATATTCACCCCCTCCCCACGTCCATGGACGAGGAGAGAGGTTGAATATTCATACCCTTTAACAGCGGGCACAGCGATTCCGGCAGCAGCAGGAGCCGCAGCGCGGCTACACTGTGTGCTGCTATTAAGGAGCATGAATATTCAGTGCTCCCCATGCCCCATGGGCGTGGGGAGCAGTGAATATTCATTTTCTTTAGCAGCGGGGACAATGTAGGCTGCAGCGGGCGGCTGCTGCCTCCTGTGCCCCGCTCCTCCACCGCAACCGCTCCCCCCACACCCCACATATATATACACCCCCCCCCCAACATTCAGACTATAAGACGCACCCCCCATTTTCCACCAAAATTTTGGAGGAAAAAAGTGTGTCTTATAGTCCGAAAAATACAGTACTTTTTAGCAGTACAAGTACACTGAAAAATATGGAGATTTTATGGATTACTGCTCTGGGAAGAATTACAATGGACAGATATATGGGCCATAACAGCTTCCATGTCAATTTAATAAATAGCAGGCACAATAATATTAAAGGGAATCTGTCAGCAGGTTTTTGCTATTTAATCTGAGAGCAGCATAATATAGGGCAAGAAAGCTTGATTTCAGGGATGTGTCACTTTCTAGGCTGTGTGTTGTAGTTTCAATACAATCAGTGTTTTATCAGCAGGAGAGACCAGGTCTCACATGCTGGACAGTCCAGCTAATCTGTGTAACCCCACCACTTATTGGCAGTTTGCTAACAATGTAACAGTGTACGCAGGAAGCTGCAAATCAGGAGTGTTGGTGGGGTTATATACAGTGCAGTATTATGACCGCTGCTACATCTACATCAGAAAAAACAAGGATTCTATCAAAACTACATCAAGCAGGCCAGTAAGAGATACATCCCTGGAATCAGGTTTTCTTGCTCTCAGATTACATAGCAAAAACCATCTGACAGATTCCCTTAGGACTCCTAAATCCACTGGACTCCTAAGCATACATAAGGAAGGACTCAAATGAATAGAATATAAGTTTTACTGATTTTTTCCCAAACAACATTATGTATCAATCTGATCAGCTCATCCTGCTCTATACCCTGCTGCCAACAGACAGGACTGAATGTTTAATGCTACAGGTTCCATATAAAACATACATTTGATTACATATATGAAATAACAACTACATGGTAAATATTTACTTATCTGTCCTGACTGACTTGTCTATATGGGGCAGTATTGGTAACGGTATTAAGAAAAAAATATTCAGGCAGTATTCAGACCTGTGGCTCAGGCAGTGTTGCGATCACTTCTTAGTGCCAAAACTTTCTCTTCCATTGTTCTCTCTTTAAAAGTCATAGAATGTTTACAAAAGTTTAAGAGGGGTTAATCCATACAAGAAACTGTCAGAAAGTGTTTCATTTCTTGCAGCACCATCTTAGGAGTAAAACAACATCACACACTGTCCATTGAAATAAAAATGTCACAGGTTGCTCCCTGCTCTAGCTAACGTATGATTTCCTAATAATCATCATCATAGTAATGTAATGATGGGAATCCTCCCTTAATATTATGAATGTGACTTATATAGGAAACACTCTCTGAGCGTTGTGTATTGTACAGCAGTTTATATTTCATGTTTCTCATATATTTTTCTTATATTGAATGACTGTAAAATCAGTTGAGCGTTAAAGGGGTATTCTCATCTCCAAGATCCTATCCCAATATGTAGTAGGTGTAATAATAATACTATTAGCAAATACCTCCAATTAGAAATGTAGAATAATTCCTCTGATAAGCTATGTTGCTTACCCAGTGTACAGGGCATTGCAGTAGCTTAGGTATCCATGGTTACAACAACTAACTATATGAGTGGTCATAACAACGGATACCTAAGCTACTGCAATGTCCTGCACATAGCTTATCAGAAGAACTAAACTACATTTCAAATTGTAGGTATTTGCTAATATTATTATTGTTACACCTTATATATATTGGGATAGAATCTTAGAGATGGGAATACCACTTTTCAATTTCAATTTCCGACTTTTTCCCTGCAGCAAACTCTTTAAACTGAATTTTTCTTTTTATAAATGTATTTGACCCAAATAACTTCTCCTGTAAATACCTATTTTCTGAAGTGTCAGCTATTTCAAGCTTTAGTGAATTGTTTCTAGGAAATAATCACAGAAAACCAACCATTATGTCAGATTTTGGGATTTGTTTGGTTCTAATGAATTGCAAAGGAACGAAAACTTTCCACATAAATTTGCTTTGGCATTTGCTGTGTGACTCGTATTCTTATAATATTTTGCTCAGGGATATGTAGAACTTTTTAAAAAGAGGGGTCTTCAAAAAAGTGAACTTTTTATATTTTATTCCATAAAGTTATTGCTTGAAGTGTGAACATAATTTTATTAGCCACAAACTTGTACTGTCAATAGAACTGCAGAGCGTCCAGAACTTGTACTGTATTATGCCATCTGAAACCAGTCTTACATTAGTGACTCGGCTGCTTTTACATCTAACGAATACATTTGTCTCCAGCAATGGTGAAAATTGATACTGCAGAAAACATTGAAAACAGCAAAATAGTCTCAATATAAAATATCATTTTGTATTTTGTCTACAGCTAATATATAAACCTGTATGGACAGACTGCAAACAAACTGATCCAGTGGCCATGCTTTCTTCCATCTGTCCCCTACTGCTTGCTTTAATTCCAAAGACTGTATGACAGCAGAATCAGACTACATAGTGATATTTTGTAGTCTGTAACCATGGAGACATTTTTATTGAAACATTATTGAGAAATAGATAATGATGAGAAGAGGACATAAGTAAATATTATTTATTTTACTCGCTTACATAGCACCTTTAATTACAATATTGTTCTACACACATCATTGCCCCACTTCCCTTTATGATGCTGCTACAGTGACCTCAATTAATATAATACCACGCACAGCATAGTGCCCCCCACACAGTATGAGGGCCCCCATACATAGTATAATATCTCTCACTGTCAGTATGAGGACCCCCATACATAGTATAATATCTCCCACTGTCAGTATGAGGGCCACCATACATAGTATAATATCTCCCACTGGCAGTATAAGGGCCCCCATACATAGTATAATATCTCCCACTGTCAGTATGAGGGCCCCCATACATAGTATAATATCTCCCACTGGCAGTATGAGGGCCCCCATACATAGTATAATATCTCCCACTGGCAGTATGAGGGCCCCCATACATAGTATAATATCTCCCACTGGCAGTATAAGGGCCCTCATACATAGTATAATATCTCCCACTGGCAGTATGAGGGCCCCCATACATAGTATAATATCTCCCACTGGCAGTATGAGGGCCCCCATACATAGTATAATATCTCCCACTGGCAGTATGAGGGGCCCGATATATAGTATAATATCTCCCACTGTCAGTATGAGGGCCCCCATACATAGTATAATATCTCCCACTGTCAGTATGAGGGCCCCCATTCATAGTATAATATCTCCCACTGGCAGTATGAGGGCCCCCATACATAGTATAATATCTCCCACTGGCAGTATGAGGGGCCCGATATATAGTATAATATCTCCCACTGTCAGTATGAGGGCCCCCATACATAGTATAATATCTCCCACTGGCAGTATGAGGGGCCCCATACATAGTATAATATCTCCCACTGGCAGTATGAGGGGCCCCATACATAGTATAATATCTCCCACTGGCAGTATGAGGGCCCCCATACATAGTATAATATCTCCCACTGGCAGTATTAGGCCCCCATACATAGTATAATATCTCTCACTGGCAGTATGAGGGCCCCCATACATAGTATAATATCTTCCACTGGCGGTATGAGGGCCCCCATACATAGTATAATATCTCCCACTGTCAGTATGAGGGCCCCCATACATAGTATAATATCTCCCACTGGCAGTATGAGGGCCCCCATGCATAGTATAATATCTCCCACTGGCAGTATGAGGGCCCCCATACATAGTATAATATCTCTCCCTGGCGGTATAAGGGCCCCAATACATAGTATAATATCTCCCACTGGCGGTATGAGGGCCCATACATAGTATAATATCTCCCACTGGCGGTATGAGGGTCCCCATACATAGTATAATATCTCCCACTGGCGGTATGAGGGCCCATACATAGTATAATATCTCCCACTGGCGGTATGAGGGCCCATACATAGTATAATATATCCCACTGGCAGTATGATGGCCCCCATACATAGTATAATATCTCCCACTGTCAGTATGAGGCCCCCCATACATAGTATAATATCTCCCACTGGCAGTATGTGGGCCCCGATACATAGTATAATATCTCCCACTGGCAGTATAAGGGCCCCCATACATAGTATAATATCTCCCACTGGCAGTATGAGGGCCCCCATACATAGTATAATATCTCCCACTGGCAGTATGAGGGCCCCCATACATTGTATAATGTCTCCCACTGGTAGTATGAGGGCCCATACATAGTATAATATCTCCCACAAGCAGTATGAGGGCCCCCATACATAGTATAATATCTCCCACTGGCAGTATGAGGGCCCCCATACATAGTATAATATCTCCCACTGGCAGTATGAGGGCCCATACATAGTATAATATATCCCACTGACAGTATGAGGGCCCCCATACATAGTAGAATATCTCCCACTGGCGGTATGAGGGCCCATACATAGTATAATATATCCCACTGGCAGTATGAGGGCCCCCATACATAGTATAATATCTCCCACTGGCGGTATGAGGGCCCATACATAGTATAATATATCCCACTGGCAGTATGATGGCCCCCATACATAGTATAATATCTCCCACTGTCAGTATGAGGGCCCATACATAGTATAATATCTCCCACTGGCATTATGAGGGCCCCCATACATAGTATAATATCTCCCACTGGCAGTATAAGGGCCCCCATACATAGTATAATATCTCCCACTGTCAGTATGAGGGCCCCATACATAGTATAATATCTCCCACTGGCAGTATGAGGGCCCCCATACATAGTATAATATCTCCCACTGTCAGTATGAGGGCCCCCATACATAGTATAATATCTCCCACTGACAGTATGAGGGCCCCCATACATAGTATAATATCTCCCACTGGCGGTATGAGGGCCCATACATAGTATAATATCTCCCACTGGCGGTATGAGGGCCCATACATAGTATAATATATCCCACTGGCAGTATGATGGCCCCCATACATAGTATAATATCTCCCACTGTCAGTATGAGGCCCCCCATACATAGTATAATATCTCCCACTGGCAGTATGTGGGCCCCGATACATAGTATAATATCTCCCACTGGCAGTATGAGGGCCCCCATACATTGTATAATGTCTCCCACTGGCAGTATGAGGGCCCCCATACATAGTATAATATCTCCCACTGGCAGTATGAGGGCCCCCATACATAGTATAATATCTCCCACTGTCAGTATGAGGCCCCCATACATTGTATAATGTCTCCCACTGGTAGTATGAGGGCCCATACATAGTATAATATCTCCCACAAGCAGTATGAGGGCCCCCATACATAGTATAATATCTCCCACTGGCAGTATGAGGCCCCCATACATAGTATAATATCTCCCACTGGCAGTATTAGGCCCCCATACATAGTATAATATCTCCCACTGGCAGTATTAGGCCCCCATACATAGTATAATATCTCCCACTGGCAGTATGAGGGCCCATACATAGTATAATATATCCCACTGGCAGTATGAGGGCCCCCATACATAGTAGAATATCTCCCACTGGCGGTATGAGGGCCCATACATAGTATAATATATCCCACTGGCAGTATGAGGGCCCCCATACATAGTATAATATCTCCCACTGGCGGTATGAGGGCCCATGCATAGTATAATATATCCCACTGGCAGTATGATGGCCCCCATACATAGTATAATATCTCCCACTGGCAGTATGAGGGCCCCATACATAGTATAATATCTCCCACTGTCAGTATGAGGGCCCATACATAGTATAATATCTCCCACTGTCAGTATGAGGGCCCCCATACATAGTATAATATCTCCCACTGTCAGTATAAGGGCCCCCATACATAGTATAATATCTCCCACTGGCAGTATGAGGGCCCCCATACATAGTATAATATATCCCACTGGCAGTATGAGGGCCCCATACACAGTATAATATCTCCCACTGGCAGTATGAGGGCCCCCATACATAGTATAATATCTCCCACTGGCAGTATGAGGGCCCCCATACATAGTATAATATATCCCACTGGCAGTATAAGGGCCCCATACATAGTATAATATCTCCCACTGGCAGTATGAGGCCCCCATACATAGTATAATATCTCCCACTGTCAGTATGAGGACCCCCATACATAGTATAATATCTCCCACTGTCGAGGCCCCCATACATAGTATAATATCTCCCACTGTCAGTATGAGCGCCCATACATAGTATAATATCTCCCACTGGCAGTATGAGGGCCCCCATACATAGTATAATATCTCCCACTGGCAGTATGAGGGCCCCCATACATTGTATAATGTCTCCCACTGGTAGTATGAGGGCCCCATACATAGTATAATATCTCCCACTGTCAGTATGAGGGCCCCCATACATAGTATAATATCTCCCACTGGCAGTATGATGGCCCCCATACATAGTATAATATCTCCCACTGGCAGTATGAGGACCCCCATACATAGTATAATATCTCCCACTGGCAGTATGAGGGTCCCCATACATAGTATAATATCTCCCACTGGCAGTATGAGGGCCCCCATACATAGTATAATATCTCCCACTGGCAGTATGAGGGCCCCCATACATAGTATAATATCTCCCACTGGCAGTATGAGGACCCCCATACATAGTATAATATCTCCCACTGGCAGTATGAGGGTCCCCATACATAGTATAATATCTCCCACTGGCAGTATGAGGGCCCCCATACATAGTATAATATCTCCCACTGTCAGTATGAGGACCCCCATACATAGTATAATATCTCCCACTGTCAGTATGAGGGCCCCCATACATAGTATAATATCTCCCACTGGCAGTATGAGGGCCCCATACATAGTATAATATCTCTCACTGGCGGTATAAGGGCCCCCATGCATAGTATAATATCTCCCACTGTCAGTATGAGGCCCCCATACATAGTATAATATCTCTCACTGGCAGTATGAGGGCCCCCATACATAGTATAATATCTCCCACTGTCAGTATGAGGGCCCCCATACATAGTATAATATCTCCACTCCCACTGGCAGTATGAGGGCCTCCATACATAGTATAATATCTCCCACTGGCAGTATGAGGGCCCCCATACATAGTATAATATCTCCCACGGGCAGTATGAGGGCCCCCATACATAGTATAATATCTCCCACTGTCAGTATCAGTGCCCGCATACATAGTATAATATCTCGCACTGCCAGTATGAGGGCCCCATACATAGTATAATATCTCCCACTGGCCGTATGAGGGGCCCCATACATAGTATAATATCTTCCACTGGCAGTATGAGGGCCCCCATACATAGTATAATATCTCCCACGGGCAGTATGAGGGCCCCCATACATAGTATAATATCTCCCACTGGCAGTATGAGGGCCCCCATACATAGTATAATATCTCCCACTGGCAGTATGAGGGCCCCATACATAGTATAATATCTCCCACTGTCAGTATGAGGACCCCCATACATAGTATAATATCTCCCACTGGCAGTATGAGGGCCCCCATACATAGTATAATATCTCCCACTGGCAGTATGAGGGCCCCCATACATTGTATAATGTCTCCCACTGGTAGTATGAGGGCCCCATACATAGTATAATATCTCCCACTGTCAGTATGAGGGCCCCCATACATAGTATAATATCTCCCACTGGCAGTATGATGGCCCCCATACATAGTATAATATCTCCCACTGGCAGTATGAGGACCCCCATACATAGTATAATATCTCCCACTGGCAGTATGAGGGTCCCCATACATAGTATAATATCTCCCACTGGCAGTATGAGGGCCCCCATACATAGTATAATATCTCCCACTGGCAGTATGAGGGCCCCCATACATAGTATAATATCTCCCACTGGCAGTATGAGGACCCCCATACATAGTATAATATCTCCCACTGGCAGTATGAGGGTCCCCATACATAGTATAATATCTCCCACTGGCAGTATGAGGGCCCCCATACATAGTATAATATCTCCCACTGTCAGTATGAGGACCCCCATACATAGTATAATATCTCCCACTGTCAGTATGAGGGCCCCCATACATAGTATAATATCTCCCACTGGCAGTATGAGGGCCCCATACATAGTATAATATCTCTCACTGGCGGTATAAGGGCCCCCATGCATAGTATAATATCTCCCACTGTCAGTATGAGGCCCCCATACATAGTATAATATCTCTCACTGGCAGTATGAGGGCCCCCATACATAGTATAATATCTCCCACTGTCAGTATGAGGGCCCCCATACATAGTATAATATCTCCACTCCCACTGGCAGTATGAGGGCCTCCATACATAGTATAATATCTCCCACTGGCAGTATGAGGGCCCCCATACATAGTATAATATCTCCCACGGGCAGTATGAGGGCCCCCATACATAGTATAATATCTCCCACTGTCAGTATCAGTGCCCGCATACATAGTATAATATCTCGCACTGCCAGTATGAGGGCCCCATACATAGTATAATATCTCCCACTGGCCGTATGAGGGGCCCCATACATAGTATAATATCTCACACTGGCAGTATGAGGGCCCCCATACATAGTATAATATCTCCCACGGGCAGTATGAGGGCCCCCATACATAGTATAATATCTCCCACTGGCAGTATGAGGGCCCCCATACATAGTATAATATCTCCCACTGGCAGTATGAGGGCCCCATACATAGTATAATATCTCCCACTGTCAGTATGAGGACCCCCATACATAGTATAATATCTCCCACTGGCAGTATGAGGGTCCCCATACATAGTATAATATCTCCCACTGTCAGTATGAGGGCCCCCATACATAGTATAATATCTCCCACTGTCAGTATGAGGGCCCGCATACATAGTATAATATCTCCCACTGTCAGTATGAGGGCCCCCATACATAGTATAATATCTCCCACTGGCAGTATGAGGGCCCCCATATATAGTATAATATCTCCCACTGGCAGTATAAGGGCCCCCATACATAGTATAATATCTCCCACTGTCAGTATGAGGGCCCCCATACATAGTATAATATCTCCCACTGGCAGTATGAGGGCCCCCATACATAGTATAATATCTCCCACTGTCAGTATGAGGGCCCCCATACATAGTATAATATCTCCCACTGGCAGTATGAGGGCCCCCATACATAGTATAATATCTCCCACTGGCAGTATGAGGACCCCCATACATAGCATAATATCTCCCACTGGCAGTATAAGGGCCCCCATACATAGTATAATATCTCCCACTGGCAGTATGAGGGTCCCCATACATAGTATAATATCTCCCACTGGCAGTATGAGGGCCCCCATACATAGTATAATATCTCCCACTGGCAGTATGAGGGCCCCCATACATAGTATAATATCTCCCACTGGCAGTATGAGGGCCCGCATACATAGTATAATATCTCCCACTGTCAGTATGAGGGCCCGCATACATAGTATAATATCTCCCACTGTCAGTATGAGGGCCCGCATACATAGTATAATATCTCCCACTGTCAGTATGAGGGCCCCCATATATAGTATAATATCTCCCACTGGCAGTATGAGGGCCCCCATATATAGTATAATATCTCCCACTGGCAGTATGAGGGCCCCCATACATAGTATAATATCTCCCACTGGCAGTATGAGGGCCCCCATACATAGTATAATATCTCCCACTGGCAGTATGAGGGCCCGCATACATAGTATAATATCTCCCACTGTCAGTATGAGGGCCCATACATAGTATAATATCTCCCACTGTCAGTATGAGGACCCCCATACATAGTATAATATCTCCCACTGTCAGTATGAGGGCCCCCATACATAGTATAATATCTCCCACTGGCAGTATGAGGGCCCGCATACATAGTATAATATCTCCCACTGGCAGTATGAGGGCCCCCATACATAGTATAATATCTCCCACTGGCAGTATGAGGGCCCGCATACATAGTATAATATCTCCCACTGTCAGTATGAGGGCCCCATACATAGTATAATATCTCCCACTGGCCGTATGAGGGGCCCCATACATAGTATAATATCTCCCACGGGCAGTATGAGGGCCCCCATACATAGTATAATATCTCCCACTGGCAGTATGAGGGCCCCCATGCATAGTATAATATCTCCCACGGGCAGTATGAGGGCCCTCATACATAGTATAATATCTCCCACGGGCAGTATGAGGGCCCCCATACATAGTATAATATCTCCCACAAGCAGTATGAGGGCCCCCATACATAGTATAATATCTCCCACAAGCAGTATGAGGGCCCCCATACATAGTATAATATCTCCCACTGGCAGTATGAGGGCCCCCATACATAGTATAATATCTCCCACAAGCAGTATGAGGGCCCCCATACATAGTATAATATCTCCCACGGGCAGTATGAGGGCCCGATATATAGTATAATATCTCCCACGGGCAGTATGAGGGCCCGATATATAGTATAATATCTCCCACTGGCAGTATGAGGGCCCCCATACATAGTATAATATCTCCCACTGTCAGTATGAGGACCCCCATACATAATATAATATCTCCCACTGTCAGTATGAGGGCCCCCATACATAGTATAATATCTCCCACTGTCAGTTTGAGGGCCCCATACATAGTATAATATCTCCCACTGGCAGTATGAGGGTCCCCATACATAGTATAATATCTCCCACTGGCAGTATGAGGGCCCCCATACATAGTATAATCTCTCCCACAAGCAGTATGAGGGCCCCATACATAGTATAATATCTCCCACTGGCAGTATGAGGGCCCCCATACATAGTATAATATCTCCCACTGGCAGTATGAGGGCCCCATACATAGTATAATATCTCCCACTGGCAGTATGAGGGTCCCCATACATAGTATAATATCTCCCACTGGCAGTATGAGGCCCCCATACATAGTATAATATCTCCCACTGGCAGTATGAGGGCCCCCATACATAGTATAATATCTCCCACTGGCAGTATGAGGGTCCCCATACATAGTATAATATCTCCCACTGTCAGTTTGAGGACCCCATACATAGTATAATATCTCCCACTGGCAGTATGAGGCCCCCATACATAGTATAATATCTCCCACTGGCAGTATGAGGGCCCCCATACATAGTATAATATCTCCCACTGGCAGTATGAGGGTCCCCATACATAGTATAATATCTCCCACTGTCAGTTTGAGGGCCCCATACATAGTATAATATCTCCCACTGGCAGTATGAGGGTCCCCATACATAGTATATCTCCCACTGTCAGTTTGAGGGCCCCATACATAGTATAATATCTCCCACTGGCAGTATGAGGGTCCCCATACATAGTATAATATCTCCCACTGTCAGTATGAGGGTCCCCATACATAGTATAATATCTCCCACTGTCAGTTTGAGGGCCCCATACATAGTATAATATCTCCCACTGGCAGTATGAGGGTCCCCATACATAGTATAATATCTCCCACTGGCAGTATGAGGGCCCCCATACATAGCATAATATCTCCCACTGGCAGTATGAGGGCCCCATACATAGTATAATATCTCCCACTGGCAGTATGAGGCCCCCCATACATAGTATAATATCTCCCACTGGCAGTATGAGGGCCCCATACATAGTATAATATCTCCCACTGGCAGTATGAGGGCCCCATACATAGTATAATATCTCCCACTGGTAGTATGAGGCCCCCCATACATAGTATAATATCTCCCACTGGCAGTATGAGGGCCCCATACATAGTATAATATCTCCCACTGGCAGTATGAGGGCCCCATACATAGTATAATATCTCCCACTGGTAGTATGAGGCCCCCCATACATAGTATAATATCTCCCACTGGCAGTATGAGGGCCCCATACATAGTATAATATCTCCCACTGGCAGTATGAGGGCCCCCATACATAGTATATCTCCCACTGGCAGTATGAGGGCCCCATACATAGTATAATATCTCCCACTGGCAGTATGAGGCCCCCCATACATAGTATAATATCTCCCACTGGCAGTATGAGGCCCCCCATACATAGTATAATATCTCCCACTGGCAGTATGAGGGCCCCCATACATAGTATATCTCCCACTGGCAGTATGAGGGCCCCATACATAGTATAATATCTCCCACTGGCAGTATGAGGCCCCCCATACATAGTATAATATCTCCCACTGGCAGTATGAGGGCCCCATACATAGTATAATATCT
This sequence comes from Phyllobates terribilis, assembly GCF_046119375.1. NCBI lineage: Eukaryota > Metazoa > Chordata > Amphibia > Anura > Dendrobatidae > Phyllobates > Phyllobates terribilis. The sequence continues at coordinate 117,380,773 of NW_027362762.1, read as the reverse complement.
CCCACTGGCAGTATGAGGGCCCCATACATAGTATAATATCTCCCACTGGCAGTATGAGGGCCCCATACATAGTATAATATCTCCCACTGGTAGTATGAGGGCCCATACATAGTATAATATCTCCCACTGGTAGTATGAGGGCCCCCATACATAGTATAATATCTCCCACTGGCAGTATGAGGCCCCCATACATAGTATAATATCTCCCACTGGCAGTATGAGGACCCCCATACATAGTATAATATCTCCCACTGGCAGTATGAGGCCCCCATACATAGTATAATATCTCCCACTGGCAGTATGAGGCCCCCATACATAGTATAATATCTCCCACTGTCAGTATGAGGGCCCCCATGCATAGTATAATATCTCCCACTGGCAGTATGAGGGCCCCCATACATAGTATAATATCTCCCACTGTCAGTATGAAGGCCCCCATACATAGTATAATATCTCCCACTGTCAGTATGAGGACCCCCATACATAGTATAATATCTCCCACTGGCAGTATGAGGGCCCCCATACATAGTATAATATCTCCCACTGTCAGTATAAGGACCCCCATACATAGTATAATATCTCCCACTGTCAGTATGAGGACCCCCATACATAGTATAATATCTCCCACTGTCAGTATGAGGGCCCCCATACAGTATGATGGTTCCCACAGCCCCCAAAGGCAGCATAAGGGCCCACAACCGACCCACACAGTATATTGTCCCCCTCAGTCACTCAGACAATATGAGGGCCCCCACAGGTAGTATGAGGGGCCCCACAGTTCCCCACACAGAATATAATGCTCCCGTAAGTATTGATAAAAAAAAAATACAAATTACTCACCTTCCACCAGTGTGTGCTCCAGTCAGTGCACTGTGAAGACTGAGCTCCATCCTCACAGCAGGTGCAGTCTAATGACGTCATCGTGCCTGCTGTGCTGAGTCAATCACAGATGCACAGGCAGAATGGTGCAGTAGTCAGCTGATGGCTCCCTGCTGCACCCTTCTTTTCAATGGTATCTGCATGCCATGGATCCAGATACCATAAAAATTATGATAACAAACGGGAGGAGTTGCTCATTTTGTTTCCCGATGAGTGGGAGTAACAAAAAAAAAATTGTTGCAAAGGTGAAAATACCAATTAAAGGGGTGTTCCCATCTCCAAGATCCTATCCCAATATGTAGTAGGTGAAATAATAATATTAGCAAATACCTCAAATTAGAAATGTATAGTTTTTCTGATTAGCTGTGTCACTTACCTTATGTGAAGGGCATTGCAGTAGCTTAGGTATCCATGGCTACGACCACTACCAACTAACTGTCACTATATGAGTGGTCATAATCATGGATACCTAAACTACTTCAATGCCTGCACATGGGGTAAGCGACATAGCTAATCAGAAGAACTATGCTACATTTCAAATTGGAGGTATTTGCTAATATTATTATTATTATTATTACACCTACGACATATTGGGATAGGATCTTGGAGATGGGAATACCCCATTAAGGATATTTTTGTGGTGAAATGAATGATAAGCCACATGGTATTATTCTGAATATGAATGTGAGAATAAAGAAACTTCAACATATGACTGTCAGAGAAAAAATATTTGAAATCAAAAGTAATTCATTCATCTGTGGAAGATGAAATGCCTCTTCCATCATCTGTGCTGTTACAATAACAAGAGTAATACAGTAAAACATGAAAGCGGAATTGACATTTCTTTTCACCGTCCCTGGCGTGACACCTCGTCTGTTTCTGCAACCTCTAATTTTCCTATCTAACCATATTGCTTTGAAGCGGAATACAGTGAAAGAATAAAGAGCGGTGGACTGTGTGGTCCCTCCTGACACCCCGGCTTATATAATGCCCGTGTTTATTGTTAGTATATTTTTTTTACCATTTTTGGTATATTTGTTTTATGTTACCATTTTCATCGTGAAAAAGTCACATCATCTTGTTGTTAATTAATCTCGTCATACAGGAAATATTTCATCCCTTCGGAGGACAGGCATGCCCTTTAGTCAATTAATCTGCAAATTAATTATGTAGCATGGACTTCAATAGGTTACTGCTCACATTAAATATAACAGGTAGGCATTTTGTAGCCTAATGGTGCCAGATCTTTTGCCTTTGAAATTTGTGAATAAGCAATAAATTATATAATATAATGGGACTGATCTCATTCAGCAAAGTAGGTCAACCCCTATGAACGCCAAATGTCTGGAGACTTTGGAAATGATTGAATAATTTTCCGCTGTTAATATCTTTCACACAAGTATGTAAATGTTGCTGAAGGTGATCAGCACAGGAGTCCATTGTTCTCAACTTTCAATTGATGCATGCTACTGATAATAGGCTCAATCACTTCAAGGGAGATTTACAGAAACTAGTACAGGAAAAAGTGGAAGAGATGCCCATAGCGAGCAGTCAGATTCCAACTCATTTTTTAGAAACCATTAAGAAAATGAAAAATGCTATGGACAAGCAACTTCAATGTGTCATGAGCCTCACTGTAACCTGTGTAAGAATAAACTCTACATACACTGCTAACCAGTTCCCTAGAACTAGGGGCGCCCTAGTTATGCCTGTCCCCTGGATTACTCCTGAAGGTGGAGACGCTGGGTTCATGTGCCTTGCTATGCTCCTTTATTAACCCTTATCTGTCACCTCCCACACCCAGGGTAGGAAGCTGAAGTGTATAGGAACACACTAACCAGACAAACATTGGAAGATGGACAGGGATAAATAAAAATACCAACCATACAAAATTCACACAACAAACAGGGGAGTTAATAGAAGGAGAAACCAAATAGGAGAGGATGAGGATGACAAAATTCCAAGCAACAATCTCCAGACAAATCTCCAAAACGACAACTCCAGAACCAGGCAGCAATAACTAACACTGGCAATCCCTAAGTGCCAGAGAGCATATATAGCAGAGGGGAGTGGCCAACACTGAACAGCTGAGATAATCCAGGTAGGAAAGCTCTAGGAGCTTCAACTGATCAGATTAACCCTTGCACTCCTAGGAAGGTAAAACTGCACTGTTTAATAAAATGGTGAAGTACTTCTAACCAGTGCAGGGGTATCACCGTGACTGAACCTTGTGTTATGTCTGACAGAAGCCAGCAACCCAAAAAGGCTGCTCCAGACAGACATGGCCCCATACTAGATCTCATGGGAACCCATGGAGTGCCTGCTGACCGTAGAAGTGAGCCTGCAACAAGGATGGTTATACAAAACTGAGTTAGTATCAGGAGGGACTAAACAAAGTATAGAATCAGTAGAAAAAACATATCCATTAGTCAGGCTGGTTTGAACCACAGGTCCCAGCTACACCATTATCTCTGACAGCGCCACTAGCAGAGTGAAAACAGCAGTGCCTAGCGGCAGAAGCAGACATCATTGAAGCAAGTTTGGGTGGTAATGTGACAGCTTGTTGGCTAGCTGGCTCTCATATAGGCAACCTAAGGAGTTTTGATAGGGCTTATAAGAAGAAGCACCAGTACAGACTAGTCCTATCCCTGGTAATGAAAATAGAGAAGAGGCAGGGGCATTACTATAGTGGGGGAGGGGAATGCAGTCACATTTGGACCCTGGCAGTCAGGGGAACCAAAAGGTTGTTTTCGCCCAGATCAGAAGGCCAATATTTATAAAAACCTGTGATAGTTGGGGACCTTGATGAAGATTTTCTATTGGGGACCACAAGCTTCATGTCACGCTGAGAATGGGATCATGTACCTAATATGTCCTGCAATGATTGCCCTGTGGGTGTGGGATCACAACAAGTGTTTAGCGCCCCCCGTCCTGGGATGATGGGATATTATGGGATGCACCAGTTAAGGATCCCATTCTGATTGTGCCATAATGAACTCTTTACTTTGTGCCACATTGCAGTATAGAAAACTCTAATAAAGTGTCTTCAAAATGGAGGTTCTGAACGTGGGGCCCCACACTGTCAGTATAATGCCATATTTAATGGCACACAGCGGGTTTCTACATTTATTAGCTTCCGCCATTAATGAGTTATCTCATGATCACATTTTTAGATCTTATCTTCCATCTTGTGAATTTCCTGCTATAAAGTGATGAACAGTTATTGAGATATTAGATATAGAAATATTAATATTTAAAATTTTCAACACCTGCTTTGGGCAAAATGACTGAATCCTGAATCCCATCACTAAAAAAAAGTGATTTTCCTTACCTGACATGGATGACACTTGACGTGATATGGTCCCATAGAGACCATCATCTCCTCTACATAAAGGTAATTTGTTATTGCAAGAAGAATTATTCTGATATGCTGAGGTTTCTCATGTGCTATCTGAAGCACTTTGTTTTCTGCAATGACCAAGACAACATACATCATATAACTTGCGGAAGAATATAAGCTGCCGTGTGTGTTCACGAGGGAAATACTATTTTTGGCTGTTAAAAAATTCTGCAATTTTAGCAGTTTTATGTTTAGCAGATTTTCATCATTGTGTCAGCAGAGTTTGGTCTGAGTTTCATTATTTTTTCTCGTACGTGAAAAAAAAAAGTTTCTCCACCTTCTCCTAGCAGTCAGTGGAAATCTGACCGCACTCAGATGTCATCCAAGTGCCGGCCTCTTTTGACACAGACCCATAGACTTGCATTGCCAATTTTGATCCGACACTCGCAGCAATATTGGACATGTCTCTTGTGATTTTGCGTGGACAAAGCTCAGTCTGCAATAAAGCATTGACGTGAACGGCCCCATTCACTATTACAGGCAGAAGTTCTATCCGTCAAAACATGGATAATACTTGTTCGGAAAAAAATGGACATGTCAATGAGCCCTTAGTGTCTGTTATGGGTGCACTGTTTGTGGAAGTCTGGCAGCTGTTAATTGGGCTTCCATAGACAGGCTTAGTGCAAGCTACTCTGCTTACCAGACCCCATGGATTGCCCTGGCCTTCACATATTAAACCCCGAACAGGGATCTGGACTTACACAGTGACCATGGGGCAGGGGCCTCAGAGGCAGCTGCTGACCAGTGGAGCAAGGTGGAGGCAATAGGGGTCGTCACATTCAGTCAATAACAAGAGGTCACGTCAAGGATAAAATCTGAAAGCAAGCGGGTGGTCAAAATACAAGCTGAGGTCAGAAAACAGGATATACAAAATAGCACACAGGAGCAGTGGGTGAGAGTGACCAAGTCTTAGCTGAATTGAATAACTGGAAGCTAGAGATTATTTGCTGGGGGTTATATAGTAAGGAGTCCTTCCCATGGCTCCCAGCAGAGAGCTAATTACATACCAGCTCATTACACTAAAACACAGATGGACAGGAAAGAAACAACTAGTCTCAAAAATCTAAAAGCTAAATTGTCACACGCTGCCGACATCCATCAGTAAGGGGTCTTTCACACATCCAGATATTTCTGGTACTGGAAAAAACAGTACCGGAGATGTCCCTGTCCGTATGTCCCTGTGTGGCAACCTTGTGCTGCTCGTGTGCCGCATCAGGATTACACGTACCGACGCCTGGGAATCAGCGGTACAGTTAGTGCTGTTCCCAAGCATCGGGTGCTGCAGGCAGCTCTCATCATTGTCCCCTGCTTGCACTGCGATCAGCCCGAGCAGGGGACAATGTTGAGAGAAGTTTTCTGCTGCCACTGTGTCCAAGTGTAAAAATAAGAATAAATTTAAAAAATCATTATACTCACCTGTCCGAAGATGAAATAAGTGGCCTATGCTGTAATCCATCTGACTGACATTTCGGCATCAGCGTGTGCGGTGGCTTGAGGCGACCGCACACACTTAGGAGCAGGGGAGAATGACTCGCTGCAGCGAGCAGGCCCCTGAACTGCGCTGAGCTCACTGAGTGACAGGACACCTCTCAATTAGCTCAGCGCAGTTCAGGGACCTGCTCGCTGCAGCGAATCATTCTCCTCTGCTCCTCAGCATGTGCAGCCGCCTCAAGCCACTGCTCATGCTGATGCAGAAAAGTCGCACAGATGGATTACAACGTGGGACACTGGATTATTTAATCTTCGGACATGTGAGGGATATTGTATTTTTTTATTTTTGGTTTGTTTACAGGGAACAATGGCTTCAGGCAATTAGGGGTAAAGGTGAGTATAATGTGTTTTTTATTTTATTCTTATTTTTACACTTGGACACAGCAGGAGCAGAATACTACTCTCAACATTGTCCCTTGCTCTCGCTGATTGCAGCACAAGCAGGGGACAATGATGAGAGTTTCCTTCAGCACCCGGCGCTTGGGAACAGCGCAAACTGTACCGCTGATTCCCAGATGCAAGTATGTGCGATACTGATAACACACGGATGTCATTTGTGTGCACATGTGTGGGACGTTTTGCGGCCCGTGCTGCGTGCAAAAAACTAACATGTCAGCGTGTTTTGCCCACGGACACACGATCTGTGGAAACACACTGACATGTGCGCAGATCCATTCATTTGAAAGGGTCTACGTGTGTATGTGTCTCCAGTACCTGGGAAAACTGTCACCACACGTACTGGAGACACGGATGTGTGAATGAGGCCTAACTGCGGTATTAGTGCGGCACCACCTAGCGACCAGGGCAGGAGTTGCAGCAGTATGTTCAGACATGGATGTGACAGTGTCACTTTGTGTCTTTCCGCTTGTGTCACTCTCCAGCTCCCACCTCCCCTCATCATAGTTTTTTAGCAGAAGGTGTAATTTGATCCCTCACTGAAGACAGATTTGTTGTCAGATTTATTCAGTTTTTGAGAGTGAATGATCAGCACAAACAATGAAAAACTAACTGATAAGTGGGGGAAAAGCATCATTTTTCTAATAGGCTATATTACAAAGTTTCTTATCTTCACTTTTAATATTGATTTATGGGAAAAAAAATGCAAATGCAGTTACAATTTAAGCCTAAATTCAACTTTAGTGATCTAAATCACTAGTAGAAGCTATCCTTCTACAAAATCCAACAGAAGAAGCCGGTATTCTGCTGACAGATTCACGTGATGATAGTGGAAAACTCCAAGTTGTCAGATCACTTCAGATTGTTTAGCAAGAAGAAATTTTTAGATACATTATAAAGGAATTAATTTATATTTATTGAATTAATATTATTTTTTGTCTACAATATATTTATCTGTCTCTGAGGAAGTAGTCTGCATAAGTTCATTATCCTGTGCCAATTTCCATCTCAAAATTTGTTTTTTTCAGCAGCTGAAGTATGTTTTATGCAGCACAGTGTGCCGGCCTCTACTACACAATATACTGCACACTTCAGATGAGGGTATTTATTAGCCAATCATTGCTATCACTTACTCTTCAAAAAAAAGTAGGAGGACATTTGTGCTGGTTGCAGTTTCCGTATACGGTATGAGGACATTAGTGCTGGGTGCACTTTCCATATATGGCAGGAGGACATTAGTGCTGGGTGCACTTTCCCTATATGGCAGGAGGACATTAGTGCTGGGTGCACTTTCCCTAAACGGCAGGAGGACATTAGTGCTGGGTGCACTTTCCCTATACTGCAGGAGGACATTAGTGCTGGGTGCACTTTCCCTATATGGCAGGAGGACATTAGTGCTGGATGCAGTTTCCCTAGACGACAGGAGGACATTAGTGCTGGGGCACTAACAACCTGTAAATCAGTTTTCCAAACTAGACAAGCCCTCTAACTTGGTTTATCTCTGGACAGAATATCTGTATTCTCAATGATATAGGGGAAGTGTTTCTCAGCTATGCATGGTGACCACCAGCTCATAAGAAAAAATCAAGTATTTATATAATTAAACTCTTTTAGATGTATAATAAATATATGATTTTTTAGAAATATATCATTGTGTTATAATGTATCTTTCATAACTTTAGTTTTCCTTTACTGTTAAGATATTCAGCAGGTAAAAGATCAAATAAAGATGATTCTTTGAGGAAATGCCCATAGGAAGCATTGCTCTCTGTGAATCACAGCAGTCCATGCCTAACCCTATGCCCTCCCTGGGGTGGATACAGATTTTGGTTGGGCTTATATTGTACTCTATAAACTTCTGTATGATTTACTACACTGTCTGGATTTTTTGGTTGAAAACACAATTATTTTTCATTTTGACCGGAACATTTTTAGGCCGTGATTGGATTCTTCCTTCATGTTTCTTAGTGGGGTATAGACACCTCAGAACTTTCTGGTAGGACATGCCCAGATGCCTGGTAATGGGTCCCAGTGGGACCAGCAGGGTGACATTAGGCAACCATGTGTCATGGCTACTTTGACTGGAGAAGTGGCTCTCTCCATTCCCTTTTATGGAGGTTCAGCTTATAGCTAAGTAAGTACGCATGAGCGCTCATAGAACCACCATAAATGCACGACCTGGGCACGTGCAGCCTCCTCTTCAGTCACAGCAGCTGCGGCACAAATTGGGGACTCTTTTTCTGGAGGTAGATGCGGGTCTCGAATCTATGGCATAGCCTGTGAATCTATGAGATGACAATACTGCTTTAAATTGTGCCAACATGTCCTGCAGAGCGGTACAGAGATTGTCCTCGATCCCTGATCCATTCATTTCAAAGGACAATGAGTACAGGTAATTTCATGGCAGGTCCCCCTGCCACAGCATCTGACCAAGGAAGTCCCCCGAAGCAGGAATCCATTCAGTCAGCGAGACGTCGCCATTAATGACATGATATAAAGCACAGTAACGTCCTGTAACCATGACAACCGATCATATATGAGTACATGTCAATCAAGAATAGTCACTGATACCCGATTGTTATTGCGGGTAAGAAAGATTTGTCTCTGCTCCATCCCCACTGATCTGTCACAGAAATAGTCATTGATGAATATCCGCACATGGACAATCCTCCAGGAAAGAGAACATAGAAAAAAAACATTACAGAAACAAAAATCCAAATCATGCAAGAAAATTACTTTTCTGGAGAAAAAAGAATAATGCATTATCTACATTCCTCTGGTTTGGAAATAACTAGTAATATAATAATATAATAATCAGCGTCTTTGCTCTTTCAGGGTTCTCAGCACAGCGGCTCCTCTACCTCATTAGCATCCACCAAAGTGTGCAGCTCTATGGACGAGGGTGACGTCTCAGTGGAAGGTAAGATGAGAGGTAGTGTAACATAGAAAGACTACACCACCTACATATACGTGGCGTTTTTTACATTACATATTACTGTGCAATAGGGTCACTGAGCAAGTGTATCTGTGCTTGCTGCTCTACAACAGACATTGGTATGTGCGCTTTTCCAGGCACAAAAAGGCGGGAATTTCTTGTTAGATCACGGCCCCACTATCAGTATTTGGTCAGTATTCAGTCAGTATTTTTTCTCAGGAGTTGGAGCCAAAACCAGGTGAGGAACAATCAGAGAAAAGGTATAATAGGAACAAGTCACCAATTCTGCATTTATCACCCACTCCTGGTTTGGCTCTTACGCCTGAGAAAAAATACTGACTGAATACTGATAGTGGGGCCGTGGCCTTACATTGAAATATATGGCAAAGTGGGGTCAGTGTTTTCCATTTGGGCATTGATACCCCAACACCTACTAAGGGCAATTAATGTTTCAGTCTAGTTTTGTAGTGTGGGAGAACCCAGAGAAAGCCTGCACAGATATAGCCCAAAGTGCTTCAGGACCACAGTGCTAACCAGTGAGCCACCATGCTGTATATGTGGGTTAATGGAAAAGTGCTGTATGTGGGCTGAACCCCATCTGGGAGACCCCAACTGTATGAAGAAAAGTGATAACGCTCATCTCATCTGACCTCCCTCATAGGCCATTTCATGCAGTATGTATTTTTTACCTTGGGATAGCTCCTAGATATTGTTACTGGAAACCTGGCAGATGATTCATTCTGCTCGAACCATGGACGGCATGATCAGAGACCAGCTCTGTTATTGCAAGTCGGAATGTTTCAGTCTGAAAAGCTCCAGCTATTTAGAGAAACCTTCTTTAACAAAGCGGCCAGGGCCGAAATGACTAAAATAACTAGTCGCAGCCATATGTCCTCACTGGCTTCTTCTGCCCTTCCCAGTTACATTAACAGTTCTTTCCTTCTACACCAGGGATGTCAAACTCAAGCACACAGAGGGCCAAAATGAAAAACTTGGAGAAAGTCGCGGGCCAACCAGTATATAGTATAATGAGCCCCATAAAGTCCTCCATACAGTATAATGGGCACCACATAGTCCTCCATACAGTATAATGGGCCCCACATAGTCCTCCATACAGTATAATGGGCCCCACATAGTCATCCATACAGTATAATGGGCCCCACATAGTCCTCCATACAGTATAATGGGCCCCACATAGTCATCCATACAGTATAATGGGCCCCACATAGTCCTCCATACAGTATAATGGGCACCACATAGTGCTCCATACAGTATAATGGGCCCCACATAGTCCTCCATACAGTATAATGGGCCCCACATAGTCCTCCATACAGTATAATGAGCACCACATAGTCCTCCATACAGTTTAATGAGCCCCACAAAGTCCTCCATACAGTATAATGGGCACCACATAGTGCTCCATACAGTATTATGGGCACCACATAGTCCTCCATACAGTATAATGGGCCCCACATAGTCCTCCATACAGTATAATGGGCCCCACATAGTCATCCATACAGTATAATGGGCCGCACATAGTGTTTCATATAGTATAATGGGCCCCACATAGTGCTCCATACAGTATAATGAGCACCACATAGTCCTCCATACAGTTTAATGGGCCCCACAAGGTCCTCCATACAGTATTATGGGCACCACATAGTCATCCATACAGAATAATGGGCCCTACATAGTCCTCCATACAGTATAATGGGCCCCACATAGTCCTCCATACAGTATAATGGGCCCCACATAGTCCTCCATACAGTATTATGGGCCCCACATAGTCCTCCATACAGTATAATGGGCCCCACATAGTCCTCCACACAGAATAATGGGCCCCACATAGTCCTCCACACAGAATAATGGGCCCCACATAGTCCTCCACACAGAATAATGGGCCCCACATAGTCCTCCACACAGAATAATGGGCCCCACATAGTCATCCATACAGTATAATGGGCCCCATAAAGTCCTCCATACAGTATAATGGGCACCACATAGTCCTCCATATAGTATAATGGGCCCCACATAGTCCTCCATACATTATAATGGGCCCCACATAGTCATCCATACAGTATAATGGGCCGCACATAGTGCTTCACACAGTATAATGGGCCCCATATAGTCCTCCATACAGTATAATGGGCCCCACATAGTCCTCCATACAGTATAATGGGCCCCACATAGTCCTCCATACATTATAATGGGCCCCACATAGTCCTCCATACAGTATAATGGGCCCCACATAGTCCTCCATACAGAATAATGGGCACCACATAGTCCTACATACAGAATAATGGGCCCTACATAGTCCTCCATACAGTATAATGGGCCCTACATAGTCCTCCATACAGTATAATGGGCACCACATAGTCCTCCATACAGTATAATGGGCCCCCCATAGTCCTCCATACAGTATAATAGGCCCCACATAGGGGTGGTGGTTCTGGTGTCGCGGGCCAAATAAAACCACCCTGCGGGCCAGAATTGGCCCATGGGCCAGAGTTTGACATGTATGCTCTACACATGCATAGGGGGAGACCTGTCAATTATGCAGGAAAAAGTCAGTGGGGACATACCTCTGTGTCTGGTCATCCTAGTCACCTCGTTCCATTTTAAAGAGGATCTTTGAATGGATTTTTATTTATTAAAACGGGTACCTCCTCTAGTCGCTACTGCTCCACTGATACTGGAACAGGTTTTCCTTTTCTTCTGTGCCCATCCGTTCCAAAGTCATTCCCCCTGGAAATAAAGATGCAAATTTTTCCCTTTCATAGAACTTTCTGTGGACGTGGCCATTTTTTGATTGACCAATGTCAGAGGAGAAAAGACAAAACGCCCCAAGTTCGGTAGTACACGCCCAGTTGGTTGAAGGGAAAATGTGCATCTTTATTTCTGAGGGGCATAACTTTGGAACAGAGAGTCACAGAATAAAAATATAAACTATTCCAGTTTCAGTGGAGCAGCAGCTATTGAAGGAGGTACTCAGTTTAAGACTAATTAATCCGGTGAAAGGTCCTTTGAAACATACAAGGATGAGGTTATGGAGCTGATCTCTTTCATACCGCCTAAGGTTGTGGCAGCACGAATCATATGACAGGTTCCCTTTAAATTAACATGCATTAATATACTGTAATCAAGCCTTCTGAGTATATATTGTATATATTGTATAAAGTGGACTTATCACTTAGGTAATGCCTGGGAGCTCCTGGCAAGAGGGAGGGTGGGAGATCCTCAAATGCATTTAAATGCAGGGTCTAAAAAACAAACAAAAAAAACCCCATGTTCAATTAAATATGTCGTTGTGTTAAACCTACTTCTATGTTTGGTAAGATGCCATTTTTGTCAAGGGCCCTATTGTACTCTCATCCTCCCCAATAGAAACTATACTATAAATACAATGGTTAACCATTACTTATGAGCTTCTCTACAATAAAATGAAGCTCTCTTGCCACCTAGTGGCTGCACTGTGCAATTAACCTCTTTAAAGCAGACTGGCTAAGATGGATGGATAGATGCATAGACAGATTGGCAGACAGATATGTATAAGGGCTCGTGCAGACAACCATATTTTCAGTCTGAATGCAATCCAACAAACCCTCAGATCGCACTCGGACCAATGTTATTCTATGGGCCGTGCACATGTGCGATTATTTTCCTCGGATTGAGCTGGTCCGAGAAAAAAATTGCGGCATGCCCGAGTTGGATCCAATTATCAGATCCTACTCTGCCTTGCAAGTCCAGGGAAAACAGCAGACTGCACTCAAATGTCATCTGAGTGCAGTCCGATTGTCACTTATTGATAGAATGGTAAAGATGGAGATTTTTTTTTCCCATCTTCTCATCTAAGAGAATCGGATCACAGTATGCTGACACTCTGATCAAAGTGTGATTTGAATAGTCGGCCTGATTGTCTCAGATGAAAGATCCTAACCTAAAAGTGGAACATTTTCAATGATATAGTTTTGTGGGCTGCATTATATATAAGTATTCACATTTCTGTTACAGATATCATGGATGAAGGTTTCCAGGTACCGGTGTCTATAGCAGAGAGATACAAAGTTGGAAGAACCATAGGAGATGGGAATTTTGCCATAGTGAAAGAGTGTATAGAAAGGTAAGCAATGATTTTTCTCCGGAGAACTCACTAAATATTATTTCACTATGATAATATTGATGATCTATAGTATGGATCAGTCATCAATACCAGATTTGGAGGCAGTCCAGCACTTGCCAATCATGTGAATGGGAGCTGATCTGTAGTACCTGACTGCATTAGTTAAACAGTTGGCATTCAGATAACATGTGGTCACCGCCAAAGCTGTGAACAGCTGATCGGACTCCCACCGATCGGATATTGGTTACCTAGATTGCTACATAGGCCATCCTTATCGTAGTTGTAAACCCCCCTTTAAAGGACGTCTGTCAAACTCAATTTAAACTAATCAGATGGTCATTTAAGGGTCTTATAAAAATCATGCATGTTAAGTTTTCTTAGCTTTGATTATACAGAAAATGATGAAAGGGTGCTCGGTGCACCCTTGGTGTGGCCAAAACTCTTAATGCACTGTTCCACCCCTCCCCCTCTGCTGATTGACGGTACTGTCTGAACTGAACACAACCGTGCGCGCACACTGACCCTGCAGAAGTGGAGTGCACACAGACCATAGAGAAGTGATCAGCGGCTTAGCAAGCACTGGCCCGTCATAATCTCCCTCCTACAGATCTTCATTTTATCTTATGTAACACTCAATTATAGGCACATTGGAAAAATAAACGTTATAACATAAGTGAGAAATCTGAAGCCGGCTTCCCTGTGACATGAGTGGTGTTGTTTCCAAAAAAAGAAGCAGACCCATTTTTATGCATCTTCTTTCAAGGATATGAACTTTATGGACACTTTTGAGGTCATTTTTTTTTAACTTAGGAATATGTAATTTGGGCTAAAAATAATTTTTGTAATCGATTTTCATTAAAAATGTTGCACCATTTGGCTTTTAAAGTATCTTTGTTTCCCTTCACATTGTTGGCTGCAGAATGAGTTAACTAAAGATCCACCAGTGAGCTCAATCTGATGGGTAATTTATTAGGTTTTTATCTATATATTACTGATCACTCTCTGCTAAATTATGACCACATGAAAGATCAGCTCAACTTTGATGTGGTCTGTGGTCATAAACCAGCTGAGAGGAGAACAGTAAATATCAGATAGAGTTACAAAGTCCCCTTCAGAACAAGTTCACAAGTTCAGCAGTCAATAATATAGGATATGTATATATATATATATATATATATATATATATATATATATATATATACACAGTACAGACCAAAAGTTTGGACACACCTTCTCATTTAAAGATTTTTCTGTATTTTCATAACTATGAAAATTGTACATTCACACTGAAGGCATCAAAACTATGAATTAACACATGTGGAATTATACACTTAACAAAAAGTGTGAAACAACGAAAAATATGTCTTATATTCTAGGTTCTTCAAAGTAGCCACCTTTTGCTTTGATGACTGCTTTGCATACTCTTGGCATTCTCTTGATGAGCTTCAAGAGGTAGTCACCGGAAATGGTTTTCACTTCACAGGTGTGCCCTGTCAGGTTTAATAAGTGGGATTTCTTGCCTTATAAATGGGGTTGGGACCATCAGTTGTGTTGTGCAGAAGTCTGGTGGATACACAGCTGATAGTCCTACTGAATAGACTGTTAGCTGCTTTTTTCTTGCCATAATACAAATTCTAAGTAAAGAAAAACGAGTGGCCATCATTACTTTAAGAAATGAAGTTCAGTGAGTGCGAAAAATTGGGAAAACTTTGAAAGTATCCCCAAGTGCAGTTGCAAAAACCATCAAGCGAGACAAAGAAACTGGCTCACATGAGGACTCCCCAGGAAAGGAAGACCAAGAGTCACCTCAGCTTCTGAGGATAAGTTTATCCGAGTCACCAGCCTCAGAAATCGCAGGTTAACAGCAGCTCAGATTAGAGACCAGGTCAATGCCACACAGAGTTCTAGCAGCAGACACATCTCTTCAACAACTGTTAAGAGGAGACTTTGTGCAGCAGGCCTTCATGGTAAAATAGCTGCTAAGAAACCACTGCTAAGGACAGGCAACAAGCAGACATGTTTGGGCTAAAGAACACAAGGAATGGACATTAGACCAGTGGAAATCTGTGCTTTGGTCTGATGCTTTGGTCTGATCTTTAGTTCCAACCACCATGTCTTTGTGCGACGCAGAAAAGGTGAACGGATGGACTCTACATGCCTGGTTCCCACCGTGAAGCATGGAGGAGGAGGTGTGATGGTGTGGGGGTGCTTTGCTGGTGACACTGTTGGGGATTTATTCAAAATTGAAGGTATACTGAACCAGCATGGCTACCACAGCATCTTGCAGCGGCATGCTATTCAATCCGGTTTGCGTTTAGTTGGACCATCATTTATTTTTCAACAGGACAATGACCCCAAACACACCTCCAGGCTGTGTAAGGGCTATTTGACCAAGAAGGAGAGTGATGGGGTGCTACGCCAGATGACCTGGCCTCCACAGTCACCAGACCTAAACCCAATCGAGATGTTTGGGGTGAGCTGGACCGCAGAGTGAAGGCAAAAGGGCCAACAAGTGCTAAGCATCTCTGGGAACTCTTTCAAGATTGTTGGAAGACCATTTCCGGTGACTACCTCTTGAAGCTCATCAAGAGAATGCCAATCATCTGCAAAGCAGTCATCAAAGCAAAAGGTGGCTACTTTGAAGAACCTAGAATATAAGACATATTTTCAGTTGTTTCACACTTTTTTCTTAAGTATATAATTCCACATGTGTTAATTCATAGTTTTGATGCCTTCAGTGTGAATGTACAATTTTTATAGTCATGAAAATACAGAAAAATCTTTAAATGAGAAGGTGTGTCCAAACTTTTGGTCTGTACTGTATATATATATATATATATTGTGGTAGAGTCGCTCGCTCTGCTGCACTTGAAGAGAGATACAGGACACTGTCTCTTTAAATGACTTAGTGGTTTATTGTAGGAAGCATCATAAACCACGGTCAAGTGCATAACATAAACTTAGCCTTTCTGGCATAACAGGAAACAAAAAGGAAAAAGGTACAGAACAGTCCTTACTTTGGCCGAGGTCCGGCCACTCAGGGTTAGCAAACAGCACATGGTCCAGTTTTAGCACAAACACAATCTCGTCTCGCTCAGGAGCTAGCTTCCACACACTGACCACACCTGAATGTAAAGGCTGGCTATTTAAAGCCCAGACCCCGCCCTTGGGTGGATGTATAGTGGATGGCCTCCCGCCCTGCACTACAGCCATCCACTTATAAAACATGCCCTTTCTAAATTTCTGTTTAACCCTCTCTGCACCTACTATTCAGGAGAAACTTCCATGTTTCACATCAGTGAAGCTAACAGCCTCAGTGAAACATATCTCTCCTCCAGCATTGTGCCAGTGACTTTGTCACAATATATACAGTATAGACCAAAAGTTTGGACACACCTTCTCATTTAAAGATTTTTCTGTTTTTTCATGACTATGAAAATTGTACATTCACACTGAAGGCATCAAAACTATGAATTAACACATGTGGAATTATATACTTAACAAAAAAGTGTGAAACAACTGAAAATATGTCTTATATTCTAGGTTCTTCAAAGTAGCCACCTTTTGCTTTGATGACTGCTTTGCACACTCTTGGCATTCTCTTGATGAGCTTGAAGAGGTAGTCACCGGAAATGGTTTTCACTTCACAGGTGTGCCCTGTCAGGTTTAATAAGTGGGATTTCTTGCCTTATAAATAGGGTTGGGACCATCAGTTGTGTTGTGCAGAAGTCTGGTGGATACACAGCTGATAGTCCTACTGAATAGACTGTTAGAATTTGTATTATGGCAAGAAAAAAGCAGTTAAGTAAAGAAAAACGAGTGGCCATCATTACTTTAAGAAATGAAGGTCAGTCAGTCCGAAAAATTGGGCAAACTTTGAAAGTGTCCCCAAATGCAGTTGCAAAAACCATCAAGCGCTACAAAGAAACTGGCTCACATGAGGACCGCCCCAGGAAAGGAAGACCAGGAGTCACCTCTGCTTCTGAGGATAAGTTTATCCGAATCACCAGCCTCAGAAATCACAGGTTAACAGCAGCTCAGATTAGAGACCAGGTCAATGCCAGACAGAGTTCTAGCAGCAGACACATCTCTTCAACAACTGTTAAGAGGAGACTTTGTGCAGCAGGCCTTCATGGTAAAATAGCTGCTAGGAAACCACTGCTAAGGACAGGCAACAAGCAGAAGAGACTTGTTTGGGCTAAAGAACACAAGGAATGGACATTAGACCAGTGGAAATCTGTGCTTTGGTCTTATGAGTCCAAATTTGAGATCTTTGGTTCCAACCACCATGTCTTTGTGCAACGCAGAAAAGGTGAACGGATGGACTCTACATGCCTGGTTCCCACCGTGAAGCATGGAGGAGGAGGTGTGATGGGGTGGGGGTGCTTTGCTGGTGACACTGTTGGGGATTTATTCAAAATTGAAGGCATACTGAACCAGCATGGCTACCACAGCATCTTGCAGCGGCATGCTATTCCATCCGGTTTGCGTTTAGTTGGACCATCATTTATTTTTCAACAGGACAATGACCCCAAACACACCTCCAGGCTGTGTAAGGGCTATTTGACCAAGAAGGAGAGTGATGGGGTGCTACGCCAGATGACCTGGCCTCCACAGTCACCAGACCTGAACCCAATCGAGATGGTTTGGGGTGAACTGGACCGCAGAGTGAATGCAAAAGGGCCAACAAGTGCTAAGCATCTCTGGGAACTCCTTCAAAATTGTTGGAAGACCATTTCCGGTGACTACCTCTTGAAGCTCATCAAGAGAATGCCAAGAGTGTGCAAAGCAGCCATCAAAGCAAAAGGTGGCTACTTTGAAGAACCTAGAATATAAGACATATTTTCAGTTGTTTCACACTTTTTTGTTAAGTATATAATTCCACATGTGTTAATTCATAGTTTTGATGCCTTCAGTGTGAATGTACAATTTTCGTAGTCATGAAAATACAGAAAAATCTTTAAATGAGAAGGTGTGTCCAAACTTTTGATCTGTACTGTGTATATATGTGTATATATATATATATATATATATATATATATATATACACACACAATATAGGAAACAGCCTAAGAAACAAACAGTTCAAAATTGTTACTGGAACCCAATCATAAAAAATATTTTTAGCCCAAAATGCATGCATTATGTAAAAAAAATGTCAATATCCTTTAAAAGTATAATGAATAAAAAAATAAAAACCCCACCACATAACATTTGGTACATATTTGAAATTATTTTTCTGTTCAGGTCAGCTTGGACCACAGAGCGCGATACGCTGGAATCACATTGCAAATCTTCCACTATAATAATATAAGCACTTCAGATTTATTACAACCCAAATTGTCTCTCAGACATTTTAAGTACTCCCCAAGGGATCCCAGTGTCCATTGCCCATGGACATAACTGATAAATTGTACAAAGTTTGTACAGTAGGAACCTTGACAAACATGTAGAATCTATCACCGGGTACAATAAATTTATACTATCCTGCAAGTTCAAGTGTTAAATTACAATTGAAAAGTAGAGAGCTGGATACAGATGACGTATTTGCTTAAGTATGGTGATTTTAAACTTCTAATCGAAGTTCACTGCAGTCTTGCATTTTTCTAATAAAGGTAATGTAACTTTAAAGGGAGCCTGATAGATACATACTACCCGATCCACGGACAGCATGTATCAAGCATTGGCTGCATGATTTCAGCCAGATATGTTTCACTCTGAAATGCTGCGGCATTTCAGACTAAAACAGTTTAAGGCTGTGTGCCCACGATGCGTTTTTTAAGCGTTTCTGCAGCGGCAAAAACGCTGCAGAAACTCTTAAAAAACGCATGGTAGAAGGCCTGCCATGTTCCCCAATGATAATCCGCATGTGCTGTGCACATGCTGCGGAAATTTCAGCTGCGGATTATCATTGCGGAAAAAACGCGGCACTACCAATTATTTTGCGGAAGTGCTGCGTTTTTGCCGCCATTGACTTGCATTAGACCGCATGGATTACGCATCACTGCATAAGTAGATGCGCATTCCATGCATTCTAATGTGCGGATGGTACCCAGGTCTAGAGAAGAGGAGACTCTCCTCCGGACCTGGGTGCCATTGAAAACTGTAAAAAAAAAGAATAAAATAAAAAATAAATATATACTTACCTTCTGACGGCCGCCGCTGCACTCCTCCTTGCTTGGCAGCAGTTCGTGATGGAATGAAGGACCTGCGCTGACGTCAGAGTCATGTGACGGGTCACGCGATGCTGACGTCGGCAGGTCCTTCACTCTACCGCTACCGGTAGCCGGGACGGAGGAAATCAAGACTGCGGGGGCCATCGGAAGGTAAGTATACATTTATTTTTTTATTTTTTGACATTCTCTCGGGTCACAGTATATAAATCTATGCCGGTTGCATGGATTTATATAGTGTGACCAAGTTGACAAGCACTTTCCAAGTGCTGCTAAAATCGCTTGGAAAAGCGCTTGTCAACCCGCATGCGGAAATGCAAGTGAAGAACGCTTCACATCCGCATGCCCCTGGCATGTCCGCATGCGTTTTTTTCTGCCAGGGAGATGCAGAAACGCTCAGGAAAAAATCCTGAGCATTTCTGCATTGTGGGCAAATAGCATAAAAGCCGTTGGTGACAGAGCCGCACTGGAGATTAGTCAGAAAGGCAGGTGTGATGCTAGTCATTACTCATGGACAAGCTGTGTCAAACGGACAAGTCAAACGTTCCAGGGCCAGATACCAAGAGAGCATGTAGTAAACTAAAGGGGGAAGACAAAAGCGAAGTCAGGTCACGGTCCAAGGTCAGAATACCAGGAAGATAGCAGATCAGAGCAAAGGGGCTAGGCAAACGGATGGTCAGAACGACATCCAAGGTCAGACAGCAATAGGAATACGGAGCACAGGAATACAAGGCAAACCTCTGAGCAAATGCTACTTCTGGCAGAAATCTGGGACTGACAGCTCAGCTAAGTAGCTGGGTAATCACTTAGAACAGGGAACACCTGAAGGATGCTCAGCACCTCCCAGTCTCAGATTGGACGGCTGAGCTTTCAATCAACATACCGACAGCTCAGCACGTACCTGCACTAGATTGGACAACTGAGCTGTCACTCACTGCGTCCAAGCCACACTGAGAGGAGAAATGATTTTATTGTACCTACCCTTATGGGGGAAACTAGTGCATTCTGCAATTTTTTTTCTCAATTTGGTCAGTGAAAAAAAATCGCTCATTTGCACTGCCCCATTGAATTACATTGGTCTGACTGCTATCTGCATTTTTCACAGAAAGCACTTGGACTGAAAATATGGCTGTGTGAACAAGCCCTTAAAGTGACAGGTCTCTCCCTGCACATGAGTATAGGGAGCGACCCATCAGTCACCGGCAGCGGATCGGGAGAAGACGCTGGGGACCGGCTTTTCCAATTAGTCTCCTGTGCCACTTGGTCCCCTTCATATCCTGACCCTTCTTGATTCGATTACAATTATTCGGTTTATTATTTGTTTAACCCAATCCAAAATAAAATCAGATGTTTGTAAAGGATAAAGTCTTACAGGATTAGGAGTAGACTATCAGATCTGCAAGAAGACAATCCACTCATCAAACCATATTATCTTTGGTCTTGACCCAAAAGGTCTAGAATGACTCTTAAAGTCTAATTATTACATTATGTGCAAGAAATATAACTGAAGTGATGAATAGTGGAAAAAGGTCAGACCTCACTGATGTATAATGCCAATATATAGCTGCTCGGTCTATATTAGTCTACAATGTAATGGTGAACGGGTCCAAGAACTTAATTAATGCACCGAATATAAACTATATTAATATTGGTAACAGAGAAAATATCAAGGTCTGGAGCGGTGATTGTAGGATGATTAATGAGCCACAATAAGGAGCAGCTGCACGGTTTAGCGGATGGATGAACTGTATTGGAGCTTTCAATAAAATGTATATGAATTGTTTCTAGGCGCAGCTGGAAAACATAGCGGTTTAGAAATGAATCACATAACGTGACATAAGATAACAATTACATGTAACAATGCCTTTGATCCTTCATTTTAATCGTCATAATTAAATATTGCAAAGGAATTATAATTAAGGTTTTCTTTTTATAACGTAGCTTTAGCTTGCATACTAATTAGCACAGATGTCCAGGTACCCCAATACTGAAGCTCATTTGGCTCAGGATATGTGTGAAAGTCTCTCACTGGTGCTATAGATGTTTATAATTTAGAATCATTTTTTGGTAGTAGTGATGAGCTGCCTGCATTGTCTGAAGAGCTCTCGCAGTGTCAAGTAGTAAAAAGATAATAAGGTGCCCAGAGCTGGGACATTTAGAAGTTGGGGTCCTGGACCTGAGCTGGGACATTTAGGAGATGGAGTCCTGGACCTGAGCTGGGACATTTAGAAGGTGGGGTCCTGGAATTGAGTTGAGCTGGGACATTTAGGAGATGGAGTCCTGGACCTGAGCTGGGACATATAGGAGATGGAGTCCTGGACCTGAGCTGGGACATTTAGAAGGTGGGGTCCTGGACCTGAGCTGGGACATTTAGGAGATGGAGTCCTGGACCTGAGCTGGGACATTTAGAAGGTGGGGTCCTGGAATTGAGTTGAGCTGGGACATTTAGGAGGTGGGGTCCTGGACCTGAGCTGGGACATATAGGAGATGGGGTCCTGGCCCTCAGCTGTGATATCGAGGATGTTGGGCCTTGGCTGTGAGCTGTGATATCGAGCATGTTGGTCCCTGAGCTGTAACTGAGGAAATCGGGCCCTAAGCTGTGACATTGAGGAGATCGGGCCCTGGCACTGAGCTGTGACATTGAGGAGATCGTGCCCTGCCACTGAGCTGTGACATTGAAGAGGTCAGGCCCTGGCCTTGAGCTGTAATATTGAGGTCAGACCCTGGCCCTGAGCTGTGACATTGAGGAGTTGGGCCCTGACACTGAGCTGTGACATTGAGGAGATCGGGCCCTTGCACTGAGCTGTGACATTGAGGAGATCGGGCCCTGGCACTGAGCTGTGACATTGAGGAGATGGGGACCTGACCCTGAGCTGTGACATTGAGGAGATGGGGCCCTGGTCCTGAGCTGCTATATTGGGGATGAGGGGCTCTGGCCCTGAGCTCTGACATTGAGGAGGTGGCGCCTTGGCCCTGAGCTGTGACATTGAGGAGATAGGGCCCAGGTCCTGAGCTGTAACATTGAGGAGGTAGGGCCACTCTCAGACCACTCTGCTGCACATATGGTAGAAAGATGCACAAGACTCAGAAACCAACGCATTGCTTATCCCCGGTGAACAGAACACTCAGTACTTCTTTATTCTACTGAGCTTTGTCTTTCCAGCTTCTGCGCTTTGCATACTCAGTGACATAGATGGCAAAGCTTAAAGGGGTACTCCAAGGAGATTAAAAATTATTTTAATGGCCCAGCCTTCATAAACAATAAAGATAACATGAACAGTGCTGTTGGTAACCCTCTGAGTACCTGTAATTCTGTGTGACACTGGAGCTGCTCCTCACTGCTCCTCCCTTATGGGACGTTATGTCACAGATCAGGATACGTGGTCTGTTCTCTGCTAGTAGCCCTGCAGACAAGGAGACATTATCAGGGGGCTGGCTGGTGCTACTAGAAGCAGGGAGCAGGCCACGCGTCCTGATATGTGATATATGTGTAATGTCCCATAAGAAAGGGGGAGCACCGAGGAGCAGCTCCAGTGTCACACGGAATTACAGGTACTCAGAGAGTTACAAACAGCACTGCTCATGCTATCTTTATTATTTATGAAGGCTGGGCCATTAGAATCATTTTTTATCTAGCCGGAGTACCCCTTTAATAGTATAAAAAAGTATTGAGTTTTTTGCTCATTGAGAAAAAGACACACTACACCGATCACAAAGGAAGAAGGAATGGCAGCGTCGCTCAGTGAATTCCCCAGCTCCCGGATTTGCCAATGGGCACCTCCATGTGAAGCCCCCTTCACACATCCGCTTAAAAAAAAAGTACACTTGAGACTGTCCGTTTTTACCATCCATGTGGTTTTCTGTTGGCCTTCCATGTGTACCATCTGTGTGCCATCCGAGTGATACATACTGTACCAAAATAGAATGCAGAATAGAAATGACACATTTTTATGTGTTAAATATGTGAAAAGATAGATAGATAGCGATAATAAGAGGCAACACTCCATTAATAAGCAAAAAGTGTGGACTATATTGGCCCATGTGGTGACTTTTCAGTCCTATCACAGAACCTTTCTCAAGCAAAGGTTGCGAAAGGTTCTGTGATAGGACTGAAATGTCGCCAAATGGGTTAATGAAGTCCACACTTTTTGCTTATTAATGGAGTGCTGCCTCTTCTTATCTTTTTATATCTATAATATGGATTATGGGATTGTTAGTCCAGGAGACTTGCACCACCGTGAGTTTTTTTTTTTGCATTTATTTTGCATATTGTGCTTCCTTTTTTTCTCTATATAGATAGATAGAAAGATAGATAGATATCTGTGAGATATATAATTTATGCCTTGCATGTGGCGCTTACTGTACATCTATTAATCTAATAAATACCTTCAACCAGCAATGGTAAAGCAGACAGCTGAGAGCTATGTTTCTGAGTTATTATATGTATCCCAAAATTGTGCCCTTGACAAATGCAACTCATACAAAAAACAAGCCCTTATACGGCTAAATAGATGGAAAAATAAGAGTTATGGTTCTTGAAATGTGATTTAAAAAAAAGTTTCATCCTTAAGCAACTCACAAAATATTGCTCATTTATAGCATTATTTTTTAATTGTTGTTTCTAGGTCAACTGGCAGAGAATATGCACTAAAAATCATTAACAAAAGCAAATGCCGGGGAAAGGTGAGTGGTTTATCTGAAATACTTTGCTATAAAAGAAAAGCCTCATTCAGACGTCCTATCCGTGATTTCGGCTCTTTATGAGAAAAACTGACTTCTGAATTAGCCCTAAATATACAGTCATGATCATCAGTGAGTGGAAAAGAGATGTACAGAGCATTAGGAGACCGCTAGTTAGGCCTCACTGAGACATCTGTTTTTCACTAATTCTATCCGTGCACCCATTATAATCTATGGAGCTTTTCACATGTCCGTATTTTTTTTTTGCAGACCGTGTGCCCGCAAAAAATTACAGCGACATGTCACTACAAGTCTATGAAAATCACGGAAAGCACATCATCAGTGTACAGTCCATGTTCTGTCCGTGATTAACATTTTAATGTATAGGAGAAGATTTGACATTTATTTATTAATTTTTCATATATGAAAAATTTCTGATGAAACTGATGGTAAAGACGGACTAAACATCGGATAAAAATCACTGATGGCCGTTTTTTGCGTACATGAAAAATCACAGATGTCTGGACGAGGCCTTATTATTATTTTTTTCATTTTCCATTGGACAAGTTGAGATATTGTAAATACCCAATTTTATTTTTGGGCCACACAGCACCTCCATGTGTCTTCCGCTGTTAGATTTCAGGTGATGGATCATTGCTTCTAGGGGAGAATAGATGCAATTTGATGCCCAGGCGCTGTATAGTAGCACACTGAGTGGCTATAGGTACTGTAGTATAAGGCTGCGGTATATGCATTAGTCCTTATACTGTGCCTTTACAGCTCTTTGGCCTTTAAATAAAATACATTAAAATTTTTGGAGCTGTGCATTGGCGACCATATACAGTATAGAGGTACTAACCGGTGTGAGAGATTGGATTTGGCAATTTCTGATATATGGTATATGGACTACACACGGATGACCAGTGAGAAAAGAATAGTCCAAGTTTTCTGGATGAAACTCTAAACAATTTTTTTATATGCTTGTGTGAACCTGGCCTTAGAGGATGTTCATGTGATCATACCCTGAGGCTGCGTTCACCCATTGTCGCAGTGCGTTTTTCGCTGCAATATTTTTCCAAGAATGCCACAATCAAAAGAATAATATATGGAATTTATACCTATGGGAGAGGTAGAAAAGGTGGCACTTTCTGAGCATAGTAAGTATAAGATCAATATAATAATGGAAAGTAGAGTCTGTCACCTGGATATCCCGTACGGACATCCACCAGGATAGATTCCAGCAGAGAGCAATTAAAGGTAAGGAATGGAGCTGCTGGTCGCTTCCAAGAAAATGAACAATACCCAGTATTCACCAAAGTGAACAAGAAAAAAAAAAAATAAAACTAAAAAGGAATTTAAAAAAAAATGTATTAAAACTACAATGCGTTTCGGCTGTGACCAGCCTTCCTCAGGTGTTACCTGTTATTTTTCCTTTTTCGGGTTCACTTTGATGAACACTCAGAATTGTTAATTTTCTTGGGATTCCTTACCTTTAACAGGCAAAAGAATGCTACTCGACTGCAACGTGTGAATGCAGGCTTTCATTCCTAGCTGGCTATGACTAGTAAAAAATTAAAAATAAATAGAAATAAAGATTAAAAAAAATTATTTGATATTTGAAAAATAATAATATAAAATGCTGAATACTTGAAAATATAAGGACACTATAGGATGGAATACGGACTAAGATGTCCCAATTTTGACCCTTGCATCATATGATTTTACTTTCCTGGAGTGAGTGTTAATAATTCCTACCTTGCTGGTGCCATTTTAAGAGATTATTACTATCTCAGTGCAGCCGAGAACTAGAAATCTGCTTTTATAATGAGCAGCGCTGAACTCAGGAGACTGGAAATGTAATTACAGAATTGAGTAAATTAGCAGTTTTAAACTAGACCTACATGTCCTAATCATATAGCCCACTCATTAATAATTCCCTTAGTATTATCCACTGGGTTTATACTGCGCTCCCATGACCTATGATGGGGTTTCGATCAATGCAAAAATAATTGTATAAATTTAAAAACCATATTGAAATAATTTATAAAGGATTATTATTTTTAAATCTGGACAGTTCCTTAAAGGGGTTGGCCGCTTTATCTTTATTTTAACATGTGTTGGGAATCTGATTTGTTGGCACTTACTAATAAGTATTACAGGTTCTCCTCCTTCCTCACAGACTGAAGAGTATGTGCCCAGACCTGTTCATCAGCCTTCTCCAATTAAAAACACTGCACTTAAGAAATCCCCGCACTTACAGCCTTGGCTGAGGTTTTTAATGGTTGTCTGAGGAATATTCTGCCACACTGTATGCAATTAAGCACGGAAATCATCAAGATCCGCTGCTGGCAGCTCCCTGTGCCGTTGCTAATCAATGACTTTTGTCTTGTACAGAATGATAGCCGGAGATTGGTCTGGAGATCATATAGATGAAGGTGGCTTGCAGCACTCCAAATGTGGACACTTATAGAGGGCACCCAAGCCCAAGTGTAGACGCACCATCAAATAAGTCCCAAGGAGTCAACTCGGAGAAAAACATCAATAAAGGAAGGTGACAGCGTCCAAAAAAACCTATGGCTGGTCGAAACGTCACATCTATGGCAGAATGCATGGAACTTTGAAGTTTTTTCACCTGATTTTGGACGCTGTCTCCTTCCTTTATTGGTCTGGAGACCATGTGATCAACGCCATGAAGAGCCCTTCATGAGTGAATGTCACACTGGACGTACTCCCAGGGTTACATTGTGGGGTGGCATAGCCGGACCTCTCTAGTCTTCATTCCAGGTACATTAATGGCTTGGCATTGCATCAAGTGGTTGTGGAATCACTGGTTTGATCATTTCTCCAAAGTGTCCCAGGAGCTGTTTTTTCAACATGGCAACACCAGGCTGGATGTTGCTTGTGCTACTGTGAGCAGCCTGTGTGGCCTAAACATATTACCTTGCCTGTAGCATCTCCGAACTTGTCTCCCACTGACCACATCTGTGACATCATTGGTCGGCAATTGCAAAAGAAGCTGCCAGCAGCGGATCTTGATGATGTGCCCAAGTGCATTCATCCTGGCAGAACATTCCTTAAACAACTATTAATAATCTCATTGATAGCAACCAAGTCATGTAAGTGTGACGATTTCTGCACATGGTTCTCATACTCGATACTCAATAGATCTTGATGTTTTGAAAATCTTGTTTCCATTTTTTTCTCATTTGCATATCGTTAACATATCTATATCCATCCTGTGATTTCCAGAATTCCACAACTTTTCTTCTTGGTGTTGCAATTTCAATGTTGAGGAGTGTATTAGAAAGTGCCACAAAATCATGTTCCCAACACATTAATTAAAATAAAGATAAAAGTGGAGAACCCCTTTAAAATATTTTACTTTGACTGTATATGAATGTTTTTATCAATGTCAATAGTAAAGTGAATACTATGGTCAGTGTTCTGTTTTATCACTTTGGAATATACATCCATGTCTTTCTTATCTCTTGATCAGGAGCATATGATCCAAAACGAGGTCTCCATTCTGAGAAGAGTGAAGCATCCCAACATCGTCCTGCTGATTGAGGAGATGGATATGCCGAACGAGCTGTATCTAGTGATGGAGCTAGTGAAGGTCAGCAGCCTGCGTGATCCATGCAAAACAACACTGAACAGTTCTACAACTTTCTAATATACCGTACTTTAGGGCTGATTTTTCAATCAGTGACCAAAGAGGGGAGAACCCCATAATTAAATCCCTCTCTAACAAGCCATAGACCTTAGCTTTTATCAATAGGTTTAATATACATATGGGGTGAGAATAAAATAATGTCCCTAATCTACCTTCAATAAATGAATTGTAAGGACCACTGCCTATATTAATGGATGATGACACCCTGGGGTGTTATCACTATCTGGCAGAATAGAAAATACAATTTATAGCACATGTCCCCCCAACATGTTGCACCGCAAATGCGGCTTCATCAGGGAATGGGACAATAGCCGGATTCTTCCGCGTGGCAGTGTCTTGGTCAGTGTATTGCATTATTACCAAGGTAGCAATTGCCAAAGCTACTGCCAGCATGCTCTGCTATTAAAGTAGCACACCACGTGGTACTATGTTACCATGGTCCACGTGTAGACACGGCATGCATTACTATGATCTACACATTATACTCAATAGGTGCATAAAAAAACCGATGTCATACGGACACCATCAGTATGACTTTCCTTTATAACAGATCCATTGCATTTATTAACATAGGAAACCTTGTATCATTTTTTTAATTTTTGATGCATAAAATCAGACGTACAGATACAATATCATCCATTTTTTTCCAGATAAAAAAGGCATGCGGTCATACAGTCATCTGTATACATCAGCAGGAGCTGACAAGTCTCTCCGCTAGTTTGCTATAATGTAGTGGTGACAGATACCAGCGGACGACAATGCTAGGCAAAGACTAAGGGCTCACTCACACCCGCCAAAAATCGGACAGGTGCTGTCTGGTGTTTTATCGGACAGCACTCGGACCAGTGTTACTTAATGGGGCGGTGCTGATGACCGATGTTTTTCACTGACAGAACCTGCCAGTCAAAAACATCGCAACATGCTGTGATTTCACGCCGAAATTGGAAGACTCTCACCCATTCAAGTCTATAAGTGCGTGGAAATCATCAGGCTGCACTCAGATGACATCTAAGTACAGTCTGATTTCCACGGACTCACAGAATGGAGAAGATGGAGAAATTTTGCTCTCCATCTTTTCTTCAGTGTGCTCCGATTCTCTCATCCAAAAGACTCAGATGACACTATGCTGGCACTCGGATCAAACCTTAGGCCATGTTCACACGGTCAGTATTTGGTCAGTATTTCACATCAGTATTTGTAATCCAAAACCAGGACTGGATGAAAAATGCAGAAGTGGTGACATGTTTCTATTATACTTTTCCTTTGATTGTTCCACTCCTGGTTTGGATTACAAATACTGATGTAAAATACTGACCAAATACTGAACATGTGAACGTGGCCTAAAGCTGAGATGACACGGTGACTTTGGCTGTGACACAAATCTCGTGGCCAAGGATCGGGGCATGCTGCAGTATATTACACGGTAATAGGGTTGCTGCAACTGACTAAAGCAAGTCACAAAAAGTCAGTAGCATTTGGATTTTTTGCAACTTGTTTGCCCCAGTACCTTTAGGGTTACAGTTTTACCCAATTCACTTGCATTGTAATGTGATATGGCAGCAGCGTTCAGCAATCTGTGGCCAAAACGCGTTGCACCAAATTCGCCATGTAGCCACAGCCTAAGGGCTCATGAACACAAACATATTACAGCTCTGCAATATGAAGCTTAAAGGGGTTTTCCAGTTTCAGTAAACAGGTTTAGTTTAGAATAAAAAGGCAGCCTGTGCTTTACTTACCCTTCCTTGTTCCAGCACCTAGTCTCAACCGTTACCTCTGTCTTTGTTGTTTGTCTGCAGCGTTGATATCATGTTGACAGTGCTGCAGCCAATCTCTGAGTTTATTGGCTCTTCTGGTGTACTCAGTATGAGTTAAAGAGCTGCAGCACCGTCAATGTGAATTCAGCACTGCAGACAAACAACAGAGACCGGTGGGGCGGCGGAGACACAGTACTGGACTCGGGGAGGGTAAGTAAAGCACAGTTTGTTTAACTCGGGACTGCACCTGGGGATAAGAGTTCATTGAAAACGGTAAACCCCTTTAAATATGGAAGAGGTATGGGAAGTGTTATCTTTCTGCCAGATCCTGTGTTGGGTATTCTCTACTAGTGGTCCTGCTTCTTTTACAATAATATTCCTAGAAAATGGCTCCACGTAATCATCTAAAACAGGGGTCTCAAACTCAGCTGGGTATATGGGCCGCACATAGAAAAAATGAATGTGAAGGGCCGCATTCTTTTCATGACAAGATGACATCTTTAGTGATGCCATATTATTTTTTTCTATACACCTATTGATAATTTTTTTGAACATTTTTGGCTTGTTTTTTATTTTATCATTTTAAACGGCATTCATGGGCAATGGAACAGTTTTATAACTTGAGTCACTATGGGTTCAAAGATAACAAACAAGCACTTTTATGTGTCAATTTTAGTGTCAAATTTTTTTTCATACTTTTGATTTTTTTTTTTACATTTTTACAATTTTTATTTCCTTTCTGTGCCATCTAATTGGCCGCAAACAATAATTTTCTCTTAAAATTAGCACCATATAATAATTTTGACCAACATCTTATCGTAATGTGCCCATCTTGCAGTAATATTCCCATCCTGGTCCCCTTCTTGTACTAATGTTCCCATTTTACAGTAATGTGCCCATCCTGGTTCCCATCTTGTAGTAAATTCCCCATTTCATCACGGGAGCTCCGATGCCTGCAGGCTGCATGAAGCCGCCTCAGGGGCCGCATGCGGCCCTCGGGCCACGTGTTTGAGACCCCTGATCTAAAACAACTCAGGTCAAACTAATGGTCAGTATTGGAAGCCGGAGTCTATAGAGTAATTGTAGTTGATATCCAACATCACTATTTTCACACCGGCAGAACTCCTCTCCCAAAGTGCTGATCACACTAGGCAGTCTGGGAACAGTTTCTGGTCAAGCCACATAAGGAAATGTGACAGGTTGACAGAGAAGCCAGTGATGTTGTGGGTCTTACTCAAATACAGATCAATAAAATATTAAATATCTTAAGTCATCCCAGCTGCAGCAAAAGAAAACATATTTTTTCCATTAGTGATTAGAACAAATAAAACGATACTAGATAAGTTGTTACACCATGGACCAGCAGAATGTGTCTTCTCCTACTGTTTTTGTTGTTGTGGCTAATAAACCTATGAATACATTTTTATGATCTGATGAGTAAAGAAAACTTTGAAGGCTGGGTTTTCACTCTGCTCTGCTGCCATGTGTTTCCAAAAATGGTGGGCAATGGCCACAAATTTCTTCTGGGTAAACAGAAGAATTATTTATAAAGGCTATGGACACCTTTGAGATAGAAAAAATGATTTTAGATATGTTAGTAGTTACTAGAGATGAGAGGATTGGTTCACAGGACTCCAAGCCAAGAATGCCAGAAGGTAAGGAGATTCGCAGGGATCCCATCCAGCTGTCACAGATTACTGACCTGGCTGATGGACCAGAGTCCTACAAATCGTTTCTCCCATCTCTAGTGGTTACCTGTAGTTAAAGGGGTTTTCCCACAAACAAAAGTTGATTTTAATAAATAGATCTTGGAATAATAATAACTTCCACAATTGGATGCGTTTAAATAAAATGTTCCTGTGCTGAGATAATCTTATAAATGTTCCCCTGCTGTGTACTGTGTAATGGCTGTGTCTGACCGTGCAGGAACATGGTCTGATCATACCACAGCTCCTGGGCAGGGGAGGAAGCAAAAGAGTATATAGACAGGACAGATCACAGCTGATTCTTTTTGTGAGGCAAAACATTTCGCTGTCTGTTTTTAAACAATGTTTTACCTCAAAGAAAGAATCAGCTGTGATCCCCTGCTGTAATGTCTGTATACTCTTTTGCTTCCTCCCCTGCCCAGGAGCTGTGGTATGATCAGACCATGTTCCTGCACGGTCAGACACAGCCATTACACAGTACACAGCAGGGGCACATTTATAAGATTATCTCAGCACAGGAACATTTTTTTAATCACAATCAATTGCGGATCTTATTTTTATTCCAAGTTTCAGACTGCATTCTTCATCCAATTTCAGAATCACTGCTATGCAGTTTGCAGCCTGATCCAAGTTTCAGATGTTTCTCTTGTTGGAGTGTCTCCCTGTAATATAGGCTGGATGAGAGCTCATATCTCATAAAGCTTTCATATGTCACCACAGCTCCAACTCCACACTAATCTCATTTTCTTCTGTTTTCTCCTTGTCTATAGCCTGTTGTTTATGCCCCTTCTGAGATCTTTTCTCTCCTCTGCAGATCTGGGTACAACTCACTCCCTGCTGCTATCTCTAACTGTGAGAGAAGTGAGTGGGAGTGCAGAGAGAGCCGATAAAGGACTTCAGACACTCTACCACAGGAAAATGATCAACATTTTTTTTTTTAATAAAGACTATTTAGAAAGTTGCTTAGAGGGAACTTGTTAAGTCCAAAAACCTGTAGTGTCCAGGCTAGCCCTATATCTGCTGGTATATAGTGTTAAAAAGTTGCCTGGCCACCTTACTGAAAGCACGGCTACAGATAGAAAAGTAACTTACATCCTGCCGACAGCCACTCACTTTCAGTAATAGGGCATTGCAACCGAGCAATTAGTCACTATACTGTTAGCAGCGGCTGTAATCGCTCCCTAAAACTTTGATTGACAGCTCGCTGTGCACAGAGGCGCTGCAGCGCAGGCTGTCAATCAATGCGTCAGGGAGGGATCAACATATAGTGAGCGATGACTGTAATCGGTCCGTTCACGCCCCAAGACTGAAGGTCAGCAGCTGCTGGGATGATATAAGGTCATTTTTCTCCCTGTAGCTGCACTTTCAGTAAGGTGGCCAGGCAACATTGTAACACTATTTATCTGTAGATTAATCCTATAATAGACAGTATAGCATGTTTGAACAAGACAAGGTATACATAGCCTTTAATATCACACCACCATCGGCCTCCACAAGAGGGCGCTATCTCACCCACAAGTGGCCAGCACATTATGAAAATCCAGCTGTAAACTGAAGCCAATGAACCCTTTATTGAAAGGAGGTCGACGGTATCTCTGCTTTTGTGAGACAGGATTACTTCACCCTATAAACAGATTATTATTTTACTGTGTTTTTAATATGTCTTCAGGAGATTGATTATTTTGTCTTTTTTTCAGGGAGGGGATCTGTTCGATGCTATTACCTCTACTAACAAGTACACAGAACGAGATGCCAATGGGATGCTGTATAACTTAATGAGCGCCATCAAGTATCTGCACAGCTTGAACATCGTCCATAGGGATATTAAACCTGAAAACTTGTTGGTAAGTACCAGCAGAACATAAAAGAAACATGCAAAGATAGGTTCTTACTAGGTATGAGCGGACCCGTGGAAGTTCAGGTTCTGGTATCCGACCCGAATTTTATTCCAAAGTTCAGTTCAGGTACCAGAACTGTACACGAACTTGAACCAGAACATGAACCCCATTGAAAACAATGGGGACCCGAACTTTTGAGCTGGAAAATTCTCTCTCTTTCCTTCCCCCAGAACTCCGAACTTTGTAACGGACCTCCTGGAGAAGTCAAAGTTTGGAGTTTAGCACTGGACAATAACTGTCCAAGACGAACTCCAAATTTTTCAGTTCACGGTCGCTCATCTCTAGTTCTTACCCTTCCGATAAAGCACATGCTCCCAGCCTGGTATGCATCATACTAGACTTTGCTACGTTTTTGGTGAAAATCATAGAATATACCGTACTTATTTTGATTTATGGTATATAGTATTTGTGCCATAAAGGATGCCTGCTAGCCAAGTGGCCATGTATATAAGGGTATTATTGTTACCCATACCACATTCACAGTACCAAGCGTCGGCCTGGGTCTCTTCCAGTGGAGTAACTAGAAGCTCGGGTGTCCCAATGCAAAATCTTCGACAGAGCCCCAACTATCACTGGTCTTTAAAAGGGTATTCCCATCTTCAAGATCCTATCCCAATATGTAGTAGGTGTAATAATAATAATATTAGCAAATACCGCCAATTAGAAATGTTGTATAGTTCTTCTGATTTGCTATGTCTCTTTCCTCATGTGCAGGGCATTGCAGGAC
Organism: Phyllobates terribilis; assembly: GCF_046119375.1. NCBI lineage: Eukaryota > Metazoa > Chordata > Amphibia > Anura > Dendrobatidae > Phyllobates > Phyllobates terribilis. Next base: position 117,346,941 of record NW_027362762.1, on the reverse strand, counting down.
CTTAGGTATCCATGGTTATGACCACTAGCAACTAGATAAGTCACTATATCAGTGGTCGTAACCATGGATATCCGATGTATATGGATATACCTAAGGTCTTACAGTGCCCTGCACATGGGCTAAGCAGCATAGTGAATCAGAAAAACTATACTACATTTCTAATTGGAGGTATTTGCTAATATTATTAATATTACACCTATAACATATTGGGATAGGATCTTGGAGTACATCTTTAATAGCATTGGTCTTCTGATATAGACTGAAGCGACCATTTGGGACTCATAGGCTCAGGGAGGTTTTCACTTTTAGAAAAGTGGACCTCAGACATTTTCTTGTGATGTAAAGTTGTCGTCGAGTTGACAGTTCACATCACCGCTGCAGCCAATCACTGATCTCATAGACTCATGCCTTCTATATCGACTGAGTTCATTGATTGGCTTCAGCGGTGATGTGAACTGTCGGCGTGATGTCACCACGGCAGCAAAAAACAATGAGATCGAAGCAGAGGCGGATAGCCAGCGCTCTTACATTACTGGAAACATTTTGGATCCTCTTTTCTAAAATTGGAAAAACCCTTTTCATTGTTATGCATGAATAGAGATCTCCTACTACTCCTATTAGAGAACCCGTCTCATGGACCTTTCTGGACCTTCATGTAATATTCTTCTTTGTCAGTTAAAGAGACATGGATGAATGTGTAAAAGAAGACAGAACCACCATAAATAAACTCGGGATCTACCTGTCACGTACCAAAAAGGGAATCAAATATGAGCAAGAGAAGAAGTATGCAATGACAAAGATCACCTATATAAAATAGTAATTTATTAATAAACAACCCAAACAAAATAATTAAAAACCTTTAAAAAGCATAAATGTAGAATGTAAATCCTGCAATCTTAAATAAGACATTCTAGGAGAAAAAAGCAATATATAAGGTAGCAAAAAACCCACTAGATAATAGTATGTAGTATAAACAATGCCACATATCCTGCTGGCACAATGGCAGCTCTATGCACCTGTGAAATATAATACTCCTACCCCTGATGAAGCCACAGTCCTTAGTGACGATATGCGTGGGGTATCCAGATCCATGTCTATATCTTTACAGGTAATATGATATTCTTACCCCTGATGAAGCCACAATCTTGAGTGGTGATACACTTGGGGTATCCAGGCAGACATGGATCTGGATAACCCACATGTATCGCCACTTAGGACTGTGGCTTCATCAGGGGTAGGAGCATCATATTACCTGTAAAAATACAGACATGGATCTGGATACCCCAAGCATATCGCCACTCAGGACTGTGGCTTCATTGGGGGTAGGAGTATCATATTTCACAGGTGCATAGAGCTGCCATCTGAAATATTGTTATGGCCATTTGTGCTTTTTAAAGGTTTTTAATTGTTTTGTTTGGCTTGTTTGTTAATAAATTACTATTTTATGTAGGTGATCCTTGTCATTGCATACTTCTCTTGCATATATTTGATTCTTTGCCCATGCACAGACTGAAAGTCAAGACTACAAAGTAAAAGTCATGATAGAACATACTTCACTATTAAAGGGTTATTCTGATCCTAGGAGGAAGTTTCGGTAACAGTATAGCACCGCGTGTTACACTGTTTCGGTAACTCCATTTCACAGCTATGGTAGATACAGAAATAACATTGTTCCAGAATAGCGCCTCCTGTGGCCGGGGCTTGGATGCGCATATCCCTGTCTCAGCCATGGACAGTTTAGATGGGAATAACTTGGGAAGTGATGTTTTTCTCCTGGAACTCCTCTGTATATGGTATCATCTAAAGCGGTGTATAGGGGGAAAACGCCCACCGGGCTGGGGCAAAGACAGATTATCAGTCAAGACAAGAGACAAAACCCAGTATATTTATTAAAAAATGTCCTAACTGTTGAAAGTTGTCACTCGGCAAAACGTGATATTTAGGAGGAGGGAAACTTGGAAGGTAGCTGCACTTGGACAAGGTCAGTTATTTCGATGCCAATATTCCTGTGCCGAACATTTAGCAATAATAATTGGTCTCTCTCATTAAAGTCTAAGATTTATCGCTCTCTTCTAGGTGAGATATATATTTCATTATACATAGAAGGCTTTATGGCAGAGCTGCCGCGATCGTGTCAGCGGTCATTAATAGTATGAGACACAATAAGAACAGAAGTCTCTAGGGGTCTTGGCTCATCCATTAGTTCTCAGGCTATCTCTCTACAGGCTGAACTTATGACAGACTTAGCCTGCGGCATGGTTTAATGGGGAGAAATACCTGGGACAAAAAAAGATGGCATTAGAAATGTAGAAATGGTCCCACATGATATCCAAAGCATGTAAAGTCACATTTTTAGGGTAAGATCAAGTTGTGCCCATAAAACGTAAACTATATTTCTATATAAAGAATAGAAGACACAACAAGACTACATATAGGGCACATACATGTAATTCATGCCCCCTTCTCTTTCATTATAGGATCTGACTAATCTCTATGTCCACAATGCTGTGCGCCACGCTCAGTTGAGTAATGCAGCTAAACATAGCGTGGCACACACGGTCAGTCTGCGCTGATACAGGTCTGATCGTTCTCCAGAGAAGATACTCTCTATAGCACCAGATAGACGTCCTGGTAAAGAATGAGATGAGAATGGCGCAGTGGCGCTGGCACCGCTATTCATAGTTCTATAGTATCTGCGAGTGTTTTAGCAGTGCAGCGCCTGTGGAAATACATATAATAGGGGGCTGCATAAAGCAATGCGCATATTTAACTGTAGCAGGCGAGATGAGAATGCTCTGTAGGTTGAGCTGTGACTCAGCTTAAGGGCTGGTGGAGATAACCGTATATTCTGTCATCTGAGAGAATAGGATCGATTGTGCAAATGACATTCTGATCAAACTCTGATGAGAGTGTGATGAGAGTGTGATCATAGTGTGATCCAATTCTCTCGGATGAGGAGAAGATGGAGAAAAAAATATCTCCATCTTCTCCATTCTGTGAGTCTGTGGAAATCAGACTGCACTCAAATGTCGTCCGAGTGCAGTCTGATGGTTTCCACGGACTGATTGACTTGCAAGGCCGAGTGTGATCTGAATATCGATGTTCCGAATATCGATGTTTTGTCAGATCGCACTCGGACCAAAAATGTGCTCATCTGTACCTGCCTTAAAGATAACTTGTCACCAGGTCAAAAAGTGGCCAGTTGTGCAAATGCATTTTTAGTTCTTTTAAAATCCGCCATGCAATTCCAGAGATACGGGCTTTTTTATTTAGTTCTCATTTTTATGGTTTATGGTGCTTTCTAAGAGGGCGGTGCTCATAGGATAATAATGCAGAGTAGCTTAAAGACACGCCCCCAGAGGATCCTGTGAGCCACGCCCACTTGTCAAATTAATAAACATTAGCACTAAATAATAAGGTCCATATCTCTGTATCACTCCAGATTCTGCTCCAACACCCTTCCCCGCCACTCATCCATATAGCTAAAATTTGCATCTGCCTGTCTTTTACAGGCTCTTTGTTACCATTTACATTTTACTTTGATTTGCTCTGCGACCTCAAAACAGCTGAGAGGAGCTAAAAAAGACAACAGAAAAAAAGAATCAAGATGACCTTTAATAAACCACTTTAATAAAGCATTATAGCTCCCACATATTATCAGCAAGGCCGCCATTGGGCTGTACTACACCAATAACTTATAACCTGCCAATCCTTAATCATAAACACATAAACCCTGTTTTTTGTCTAGTTTTGTGTGCTTTGCGCCTTTTTTTTTTGTTTGCGCCCAATTCATTATTCTATTTGCGCCTTTTTTAATCCATTTTATGGATGTGAGTGGAGTTGAGTGATTCCAGATGTTTTCGCCTGATTCATAAATTGCGACTTTTTAAAAAGTCGCTAAAGTTGGTGCAACTCCACTCCATTCCCCCTTGGTGTCATTTTTTGTCCTCCAGTATTTTGACGCAATCGTTGCGTTATTTTGCTAAGGGTGCAACTTTTGACTCCAAAGAGTCACGAAAACAGTTCAAGACAGAAAAAAAAGACCATGTTTGACTTTGCGCCAGATTCATGGATGCGTGCGCCATTTCAAACAATTTGCCCAAATACAAATACGGCAACTAATACCACAAGACAGAAAGGAAAATGACTTTAAAAATGCAAATGAGGGGACAATATTGATGATATTTCTCTATAAAGAGAAACGGATGAGAATCTAGTCACCATGTGGCTTCCAGTATGCAAACCGCTCATTCTGGCAATTGAGGGGAATCCTGACCGTGTGCCTAAGACAGGCTGTCAGGATTCACCAATCTGCCGTCACAGAGTCGCTGCAGAAATTTATCTCAACTCCAGAAAATCCTTTTAAGTGCTTATTAGATCAAGTATTCGCCTAGTTTGTTTGAGGCTAGGGTCACACAAGCGTATATTGTATCGTCCGAGCGAATTGGGCCGAATATGCAAACCACACCTTGATTAGAGTTTGACCACAGTGTGCTCCGATTCTCTAGGATGAGAAGATGGAGAAAAAAATGTCTCCATCTTCTCCATTCTGTCAGTCCATGAAAATCAGACTGCGCTCAGATGTCATCCGAGTGCAGTCCGATAGTCTCCACGGACTCAGTGACTTGCATGGCCGAGTGCATTCTGAATATCGGATCTAACTTAGGCATAATTGTTTTCCCTAAACCGGCTCTGTCCGAGGAAAAAAATCAGACATGTGCACGGCCCCATAGACTAATATTGGTCTGGGTGTGATCCGTCATGCAGACGACTGTATTTTCGGTCCGAGTGTGATCCAACAAAACATCGGATCACGCTCAAACCAATGTTATGCTATGGGGCCATACACATAGGATCAAAACATTGGATCGCACTCGACCATCAAGTCATTGAGACATCTGAGTGCAGTCCAGTTTCCGTGCACTCCATCTTCTCCTCATCCGAGAGAATCGGATCACATCGATTTGCATAATCGGTACGCTTCTCGTGTTATCCTAACCAAAAACTGACAATAGTCCTAGCATTTACCTGGGCTGAATTTACAACTCCATATTATAGAGTCCATGCTTCGGCTGCAATACCTGGACTGACCACAAGTCTCCTGACCTGAATGAATATCTTCCTAGTCATATATGAGACTATTATTTAAGGTAAGGAGACCCACAGATAGATTTTGTGACCCAAGCACGGACCGTATAATGCAGACATGAGAATTCAGCCTTATATGGCTTTTTCAAATAAACCTTCAAATTTGTAATTACCTGGCCATCAGCATCTGTGGGTAATTTTATAGGATAATTACAGTTTAAGCAGTCCCTGTCTCCAGCCATATGCAGCGCTTGTTAGGAAGCCCTTACCAGGCATTCTGCATTGCTCCAGTAATAGCTTACATATGGCAGTGCACATTTATATCCTGATGCATTCATTTATTGTGGTGCAATTACAGTTTTCTAGTCATTTTGGCTAATCCTGTTCTATTTTTCATTGTTTATCAGGGTAAAAAGCTGAGATTTCTGCCAGTGTAAAAATATTATGAGGATTTGTGATTTTGTAGATTTTTAGGTACAGATCATTTATACACCTTTTATAACTATTGGCTAGGAAATATTCTTGTCTGGGGTTCATTCATTGATACACATGTTAATTCTGTATTTGGAAGTAAATATATAGAATTAAAAGAGTTGACCACCTTGTAAAAGTCCATAAACTATTATGATCTGGCACAAAAGACTGTAGACATCCCTATGCCTTACCCAAGTCCTAAATTGAAGATCCCCTGCTGCCCGTGTATAGGTTGTGTAAACAGGAGCGCTGCACTCTATGTGACCATAAGATAGCTGTGGTCATGTGCTTTACAAATGTGACTCCATGCTTGGCTGTCCCAGGTAGTATCCACTTATGCCGGCTCAGAGTAGTGTCACAGGGATACCGCAACAGTGAGGGGTTATAAGATCACTGCGTCTGGCTATATGTGCACCTGCACTGGATGGATCTGCTTTGCCTTCCAGTTAGCTGTGCAGATTTCCCTTGTTCTGGTTTTGCAAGGGTTAAACAGTTCTGTTTGTCTCCTAGAGCTCTCAGTCCTCAGTTATCTCAGCTGTTCTGAGTTTGCCACTCCCCTTTGGAATAAATGCTCACCTCTTAGCTTGAGTAGTTGCCAGTGATAGCTTGCTATAACCTGGTTTGGAGCTGGAGTTGTGGAGAGAGATCATCTAGGAATCTTCTCTGGAGATATCTGTTTGGAAGTTTGTTTGAGTGTCTTTTCCTTACCTTATCTCCTATTTGGTTGGCCTCTCCTAATCCTTCCCGTTTCTGTAGTCTGGGAGCGTGTTGAGTGATTGCGGTTTCTTTTATCCCCGTCTGTTTCCCTTTGTGTCTTTATGTTATAGCAAGACTATCGTTCCTGCTTCCTTACGCACTATTCAGGGTCGTTCTCAGGGTAAGAAAGAGATAGGAACGTGATCGCTGCACGGGGTGAAAGAACCCTACTAGGGATGCTAGGGAGCTAAGGGTTGCACAGGGCAAGTGTCAGGGGTGCCCTTCTTTAATCTTTCCCTAGTAACAGAGCTACCATTCTCTCCAGTCTTGTCATGTGCCGTCGTGCTTCTGGCGGAAGCGTGACGAGTAGTCACAAATACATACAGCATAATCTCTGGAAGTCAACCCCTTTATTGCTAGTCACTGCATTTGTACTGCAAATACTCAACATGCTCTATAAGAACCCGTGCACATGACCGCAGTATCGGTCCAAGTGTGATCCAACAAAAACATCGGATCACAGTCGGAACAATGTTAGTTATGGGGCCGTGCACATGTCCGACTTTTTTCCTCGGACAGAGCCGATCTGGGGGAAAAAAATCACTGCATGCCTGAGTTTGATCCAATATTTGGATCGCACTCGGCCATGCAAGTCAGTGAGTGCGTGGGAAACATCGGACTGCAATCGGATGATATCTGAGTGCAGTCCGATTTCCACGGACTGACAGAATGGAGAAATATTTTTCTCCATCCTCCCCTCATCATGCTATGATCGAATGGGAAAATACAGTGATGGCACCCCTTCATTTTTTCATAGACTGTACAATATCTCCAGAAATAAATGGAAATGTACCAAAGTTATATCCTCAGGATTTTTTAATTAGTGGTCTAAAGTAAAACAACAATAAAACATTGTTTTTCAACTTCCATGTTGCAATTTCAAAGAAGAAACAGAATAAACAGCATGTGCAGCAATAAAGGCACCCCTAATTAATACTTTGTTGCACACCCTTTGGTATTGCTGACAGCCTCCAAACTTTTCATGTAGCCATCTATAAGCTTCTTGCACTTCTCAGCTGGAATTTTCTCCCACTCTTATTTTGCAGTTTTGTTCAAGCTCTTGAATGTTTGCAGGGTTCTTTTTCCCAATGGCTAATTTCAGCTCACCCCAAAGATTTTCAATGAGATTGAGGTCAGACTCAGGGCTAATTGCTGGCCATTTTAAAACAGGCCATTTCTTCTTTTTCAACCATTCCTGTGTATTTTTGGATGTGTACTTTGGGTCATTGTCTTGCTGGAGGACCCATGATCTTCAACTCAAATAAAATTTTCTTACACTGGGTAAGACATTTCGCCCTAAAATCTCTTGATAATTCTTTGATTTCATGATTTCTGCGATACGGTCAAGGCCTCCAGTACCAGACGCAGCAAAGCAACCCCACAGCATTAGGATCCTCCACCATGCTTAACTGTTGGTAAAGTGTTCTTTTCCTTATAAGCTTCATTGTGCCATCTGTAAATAAGCTGTTGCATTGCATTGCCAAAAAGTTCTATTTTTATTTCATCTGTCCACAGAACATTTTCCCAGAAGGATTGTGGTTTGTCAAGGTACTCTTTAGCAAAGATCAGTCGTTCCTTTTTAAGTCTTTTCTTCAACAATGGTCTCTTCCTTGCCCTTCACCCATAAAGCTCTGCTTGGTTTAGTGTGTGGCGTATGGTACTTGTTGAAACCATGATCCCAGACTGTTCCAGGTTGGCCTTCAGGTATTTGGATGTTTGTCGTGGTGTTTTTTCCACCATTCGCACCAACCTTCGAAGACATCTTTTGTCAATTTTCCTCTTTCCCCCACGTCCAGGGAGGTTCTTGATGGTTCCATGCTTGGCAAACTTCTTAATAACATTGCATACTGTTGAAACTGGTATACCAAGGTCTTTGGACATGGCCTTATATCATTTGGAAGTCTTTTGTTTGCTAATAATAGCAGTTCTGATATCCTAAACAGCTCTTTTGTCTTCATCATTACGACAAAAGGAACAGGGCCTACCATGTGGCTTTTTAAAACACTGAAGTCATCATTCATTGGCTAATTCATGTTACATGGGCACTGACAATTAATCACAGGTGAATTTCTTTTGTGATTTACCACAGGCGAGTAAGGCTAAGTGCCCACGATGCAGATGCAGAAATGCTGCAGATTTTTTCCGCATCTCCCTGACAGGAAAAACGCATGCGGATTTTACATGCGATTTTCCTGCATGGTAGAAGCGTTTGTCAAGTGTAATTGCCGCCATTGACTTGCATTGAATCGCTTAATATCCGCATGACTACATGTCATGTGCGGATGGTACCCGGGTCTGGAGAAGAGGAGACTCTCCTCCAGACCCAGGTACCATAGTACCTGTAAAAAAAAAGAATTAAAATAAAAATACACATTATACTCACCTTCCGATGTTCCCCGGTCTCCTGTATGATGCGTCCTGGCCCCCCAGCAGCTCGCGATGGTCTAAAAGGACCTTCCATGACGTCATTTAGTCATGTGAGAGGTCACGCGACCGCCAACGTCAGCGGTCGCGTGACCTCTCACATGACTAAATGACGTCATGAAAGGCCCTTTTACACCACCGCGAGCCGTACAAGAGACCGGATGCACCGGAGAAAAGACCGGGGGCCATCAGAAGGTGAGTATAATGGTTTTTATCTCTTTTTTACCATTTTTACTCCTTTTTAAAACTATTAACTTGGTCACACTATATAAATCCATGCTGGTTGCATGGATTTATATAGTGTGACCAAGTTGTCAAGCACTTTTCCAAGTGATGCTAAAATCGCTTGGAAAAGCGCTTGATAACCCGCATGCGGAAATGCATGCAAAAATTTCTGCAGCATGTGCACAGCACATGGGGATTATCTTTGGAGACCATGGGGCACGTATTACCAAGCATTTTTAAGCGTTTTCGCTGCGGAAATTCCGCGGCAAAAACGCTTGAAAAACGCATAGTGGGCACGCATCCTAAAAATGTGTTTCCATACTAAATTAATGTAAAGAGTGCCAATACCAGTGTGACAGCAAGCTTTAGGTTTTCTATTTTTCCCTCCCATTGTTTTAAATTATTGTTTATCATTTGCTTTTTTGTATTTAACACGAGTCTCTATACAAAAAAACTGTTTCACTTGATTCATTTTTTTCAGGAGATATTCCACATTATGTACTTAAACTTGATGGATGCCAATAACGAGATGGACTGTATTTGCTTGTGTGACCTTAGCCTAATGGTTTAGAATTATACCATATTTTTAAAACAGAGGGATCTATCTATATCAATATATTTTTCAATATAAAGGCCCCCATTCATCACAATGTTTATTCCAGAATTCTGGGGTAAAACATTTTTACAATGTCACAAAAATTTTTGCAAAACACGAAGTTACACAAAAATTATGGCTTTTGGATTTTTAATGCCAAATGCCACTTTTGGCCAGCTCCTCCAAAATTTGTCAAAAGTTGTGGCATACCTTACTCCAGAAAAGTTTTTGCTCCAGTCTGTGACCTGAGTAACATTGCTAGTAAGGCGCATGGCAGTTATAAGATGCACCAAATTCATGAAGTGACTTGCGCCTTTTACTGAATTAGGCGCCTCTTATTCCTGCATCTAATCACTAAGACTGGGGTATGAAATGTCAATCTTCATGAATCGGGGGCCATACAGTCAATAGTGTATTATATCACATTGCAGTGAGCCCATATACCGCAGTATCAGAACATTGGAAACGCACTTCTCATGCTCATAAAAAATATTGCGCCGCTGCTTTTTATTCGGGTGTATGCTACATAGCAATCAGAAGTTGTGAGTAAATTTGGGAAAACCCAGTGCAATGCAAATTGATTTATTATTGTATAAAAAGGTATCAGACAACAGCTTTTGGTAACCTAAAAAGTAGTGCATGTTATTATATGGCGACATACTGATAGCACTACTTTCTCTACTCCTCTACAACAAACTTTTGGCTAGGTATCCACAATGTAAACTTAGGTTACCCAAAACAAAAAGCCCCTTTAAAACTGCAATTTTTTATGTCATTTATATATCGTTCACACACCGTTTCATTCACACACACACTGTTCCATAAGGAAGGCATGTGGGTCATGTTTGCCTGTGCGCATAAAATTGTGTGACCATTGACCAGGGCCGGCGTCAGCACACGGCGCAGCCGGGCAAGTACCAGGGCCCTGAACAAACAGGGGGGCCCCACTCGCCATCAGGGGTGTGGGGAGGCAGTGTACGTTCTGCGGTCATTCATTTGCATTCGCGTCTTTACAGACGCGAATGCAAATGAAGATGCAAGAGCAGACACTTCCGGGATCTTCTCCCTACCTGACATGCAGCGTGAGGTCATCTCATCATGCTGCTGACATCATGAAAGCGCCGCAGAGGACCGGACAGCGTGGGTGCAGCAGCCGGGAGACGGTAAGCGCTCGTAGAGCTGAAGACAAGGCCATATACACGTAGGGGATTAATATGGAAAGGGGCCCGATGGGGATGCGGTATTACAGCTGGGTGAGTCTTTATGGAGATGCTGAAGTATAAAGGGCTCAATATGGAAATATAGGGCACTTTAATATGAAGATGGGGCAGTATAGGGGGCTCTATATAGAAATGGGGCAGTATAAGTGTATTTTATTTGGAGATGGGGCAGTATATGATGCTCTTTATGGAGATTGGACAGTGTAAGGGGATTCTGTATGGAAAAGCACACTAAAGGGCACTATAGGAGGTTGTGTATGGAGAGGGAGCAGTATAGAGGGGATTCTATATGGAAATGGGCACTATCGGGGGTTGTGTATGGAGATGGAGCAGTATAGGGGGGATTTTATGGAAATGGAGCACTATAGGGGTTTTCTATGGAGATGGGGCAGTATAGGGGGATTCTGCATAGATATGGGCCAGTATAGGGTGCTCTGTATCAAAATGGGCAGGATGGGGCGCTATATGGAGATGGGGAAGTATACGAGGACTCTTTTTAGAGATGGGACAGTATAGGGGGCTTAGCATGGCAATTGGTAGCATAGGGATGCTCTTTATAAAGATGGGTCAGTAATGGGGTCTTCGTGTGGAGATGAGGCAGTGTAGGGGGACTCTGTATCATATGCGGCAGCATAGGGGGCTCAATATGGAGATGGTGCAGTGTTGGGGGTCACTTTGTGGAGAAAAGACACTATGGAGATCGGTCTGAAAGAAGTGGTGGCTCTGTATGGAGTTGGGGTAGTATGTGAGGATTTTATGTGGAGATTGGGAAGTATAGGGGGGACTCGGTGTGCAAATGGATCAATATGGGGAGTCTGTGAATGGAGATTGGGCGGTATGGGGATCAGAATGGAGAAGGGGCAGCATTGGAAGGACAGTGTAAAGAACAGGCTCAGTAATGAGTGGGGGAACAGTGTGAAGAGGGTGCTCAATATGGGGTGAAAGCATAGTGGGGGGGTCAGCATTGGGGGAAAACAATGTGGAGGTCATACACTGTGTTCCAAATTATTATGCAAATAATATTTTCTCAGATTTTCCCAAATTACCTATATGAATTGCAGTCATTGTAATTTTCCAGTCAAATAACTATTAGAGTACAATTGAAAGGTTTTTGTACAAACTGCCTATGATAACAGTATATTTAAAAAAAAATAAAACACTCAAACTGCACTCAAAATGCATGTTCCAAATTATTATGCACAGCAGAGTTTTCAACCTTTTCATTTTAATAAAGAACAAAAAAATGGTCATTTTTGAAATTATAAGCATTAGCAGGTTATTACAAACTGAAATCAAACAGTTTTCAACTCAAAACTTTATTCTAGGTGATGTAACATTTGCACATAGGACCCCTTGTTCGAAAGGAGCTTCTGAACTCTCTCGTCCATTGAATTTGTCAGGTTTTGGATGGTTTCTGCTTCAATTGTTTTGCATGAGGACAGAATACCCTCCCAGAGCTGTTGCTTAGATGTGAACTGCCTCCCGCCATCATAGACACTGCTTTTGATGATGCTCCAGAGGTTCTCAATGGGGTTGAGGTAAGGGGAGCATGGGGGCCACACCATAAGTTTGTCCCCTTTTATGCCCACAGCAGCCAGAGATGCAGATGTGTTATGTGCAGCATGAGACGGGGCATTATCATGCATGAAAATGATCTTGCTGCGGAATGCACGGTTCTTCTTCTTGAACCATGGCAGGAAGTGCTGTTTGGGAAACTCAACATACATTATGGAGTTCATCTTTACCCCTTCAGGGATCCTAAAAGGGCCGACAATCTCTCTCCCCATGATTCCAGCCCAAAACATTACTCCACCTCCTCCTTGTTGGCGCCGTAGCCGTGTTTGCATGGGGTGTCCATCAACCAGCCATCCTCCACTCCATCCATCTGGACCATCGAGATCATTTCATGCATGATAATGCCCCGTCTCATGCTGCACATAACACATCTGCATCTCTGGCTGCTGTGGGCATAAAAGGGGACAAACTTATGGTGTGGCACCCATGCTCCCCTGACCTCAACCCCATTGAGAACCTCTGGAGCATCATCAAAAGGAGTGTCTATGATGGCGGGAGGCAGTTCACATCTAAGCAACAGCTCTGGGAGGGTATTCTGTCCTCATGCAAAACAATTGAAGCAGAAACCATCCAAAACCTGACAAATTCAATGAATGAGAGAGTTCAGAAGCTCCTTTCGAACAAGGGGTCCTATGTGCAAATGTTACATCACCTAGAATAAAGTTTTGAGTTGAAAACTGTTTTCTTTCAGTTTGTAATAACCTGCTAATGCTTATAATTTCAAAAATGACCATTTTTTTGTTCTTTATTAAAATGAAAAGGTTGAAAACTCTGCTGTGCATAATAATTTGGAACATGCATTTTGAGTGCAGTTTGAGTGTTTTATTTTTTTAAAAAATATACTGTTATCATAGGCAGTTTGTACAAAAACCTTTCAATTGTACTCTAATAGTTATTTGACTGGAAAATTACAATGACTGCAATTCATATAGGTAATTTGGGAAAATCTGAGAAAATATTATTTGCATAATAATTTGGAACACAGTGTAGTTCATAAAGAAGGAAGGTGTTTTGGGTATATCTCATAATGGAGGAAAATGTGGCAGTTGTAGTTCACCAGGGCATAAAGCATGGTGGTAGTCATAGTTAAAAAAAAAAAAGTGGAATAGTACAATGGGAATATGTTATAAGAGGGGACAGTGTGGACACTATGTAACATAAGAGACAATGTGGGGTAATTTTTGTTCAAAGAGCACAGTGAGGGGCAATTATTTACTCCGGAGCACAGTGTAAGGCTTATTTAGGGCACAGCATGGGTGGTCATATTTATTCTATACTGTACTATACCTATATCTCTCTGCCATATCTGTGCATCATGAATCATGTCATGTGTTAATGGGGCCCACTGAAACTCTTTCGCCCGGGACCCACGAAAACCTGGAGCCGGCCCTGCCATTGATGCTGTTAGAACCCTCTTGTTTGTTTTTTCCATCTTGTGTTTTGCGTTCACGTGACCATCTGCCTTTATATTCCAGCTCCGCCCTTTTGGCTGTGATGGACTTCAGTGTTGTTTGACTGTTTTGCTAGCCAGGTGCTTCGGTGCCTATCTCTGTCAGTTCGTTTGGTCCTTCTGGGACCTCTAGTACCTTTTTGTCAGTTTGTCTTTTTTGTGTTCTACAACAACTTTCTCTGTTCAGACGGTGTCCCATTTTTTGTTCCAGTCCTTAGTTCTTTTAGGGACTCCTTCCTTTATTCTATAGGTCTTCGTTCAGACTAGCCGAGGACTTAGGCGGGTCCGTTCGCAAGGAACAGGCAGCCCGCTACATCGTAGGGATTCAGCTTAGTTTTACTGTAGGGACAGCTTTCCCCTTCTTTCCTTAGTACATGTTGCAGATCATAACAGATGCAACTGCAGATGGGAAAAGTTCTCGTTGCATTGACAGTCGGACTTTGCTGCTTTTAAAAATGCAATTAAATCAGTTACTAATGGGTGTCTGCTGTGCAAAAGCCAGCCCGCGCCGGGTATGAAGCAGGCTTAGCGTATGTGCACACAACATCTTTCTCAGGCAGATTCTGCCTAGAAGCCTCCTAAAAAAGCACTAAAAAACACCAAAAAGAATGAACATATGCATAGAAATACAAAATACAGAAAATTGGGGCACTCACCAGTTGGCATAAAATTTCACTTTATTGTGGTTTCTATAAACAGAGTCTGTGGAGACAATTGTGGCTGACAGCCGTTTCGCTTGAAAATCACGCTTCCTCTGAGCCTCTGTCGAGAGAAGTGTGCAGATGCGATTTGGCTCTGAGCCCCCAACTCATGGGCTCTATAGCAGTTGCATGCTCTGCCGTAGTAGGGGTTTTAGATAACCTATTACCTGCAACAACCAGCCAGAAGCCTCCTTTAAATTTTGAAACAAAATCACAACTGAGTCCTGATTACTGGTGACAGAATAAACGCTCTTCTTCTTTTCATACATGATCTCCTTTGGTTGAACTCTGCAATAAAACTGTCTGGTTTGCACAACATTCTGTACATCAGCATCCACATCCTTCAGTGACAGCATGAAGCCATGTTGACTAACATATCTATAATTTTATTATACATTTTCAAAGGGATTTTCATGGCGAATATTACGTTTTTTTATGGGGACAGATGTGTTTAACTAGATGTGGTTTCCAAAGAATCTTAAATACATTGCTGAGCTGTCATCCATGCAGACATCCTTCCCTGGCACAGAAACAGACAAGTGTGGCTCTTTCTTTGAGTCAGACTGCTGCAAAATGATGAGATCCAGTTGTATGTGTTCATTAAAGAATTTCTTGCAAGCCAAGGATTGCATCAGAGGCTCATGAACCAATTTGCTTCTTGGAGCCATCAGTGTGAGTTACAAAGAAGCACATTGACTGTGAAACCCAAAACGTTTCTCACCATGTTGCAAAATTATTATAAAGTTTACCAATACAATAAAACGATGAAAGAAAATGTTATTAAAAAATAATAATAAAAATAAAATTAAAAGTTAGACACTCAGCTTCAAAGGAATCTGTCACCAGGTTTTTGCAGCTCCATCTGAGAGCAGCATGATGCAGGGGCACAGAACTTGATTCCAGCAATGTGTCACTTACTGGGCTTCTTGCTTTAGTTTTGATAAAACATCCTTTTATCTGCCACTGCACTTCTAGTTCTGTAAGGTAAAAGCTTCTGCTGTTGTCTTCAATATTCATGAGCTCTGGCTAGCTATTCCACACACCATTGATTGGCAGCTTTCTGTCTATGCATAATGTAGGTGGAAAGTTGTTAATGGCAAGAGTGGGGTTGGACAGAGCTTGTCATTCAGAACACTAATAGATGAATATGATGTCATATGATCAAAACTACAGCAAGGAGCCCAGTAAGTGACACAGCGCTGGAATGAATCAAGTTCATTGCTGCTATTTTATGCTGCCCTCAGATTGAAAAGTAGGAACCTGGCGACAGATTTCATTCAAAGAGAACCTGTCACTCGATTCACGCTGCCCAAACCACAGGCAGACTGGCTGCGGGTATGTTTTTCACTGGACATTCATATTTTGTATTTATAAGAAAAGAAAAAATAATCCAAAAACATTGTTATATTATTAATTAGTCATACATTATAATTAGTGTTGAGTGCAAGTGCTCGTTACCTGAGTTTGCATCGGGTGCTCGGGTATGCACCCAGTATCGCGGGTGCTCGAGTGACATGCTCGAGTCCCTGCTCCGCACCTTTCACGGTTGTTAGACAGCCACAAAACACGAGGAGATTGCCTGACAAACACAAGCAATCCTCGCATGTTTTTTGACTGGGACTCGGGGCATGTCACTCGAGCACCCGCGATACTCGGCGCATGCCCGAGCACCCGATGCAAACTCAGGTAGCGAGCACTTGCACTCAACACTAATTATAAGGCCTCATTTAGATGTCGTTATTTTCTCACGTACGAGAAATATGGACCACTTATTTTGATCAGACAAAATGTTTTCACGGACCCATAAACTTGCATTGCTGATTTTCATCCGCCTCTCGGATCATAGTTGGACATGTATCTGCATCTTTCTGTGGACCGCTCAGTTTGTGAAAAATCACGGAAAGGTGAATGGCCTCATAGACGATCACAGGTATGGGTGCTATCCGTGAAAAACAGGGATGACATTCATAGGTGAAAACTGGACGTGTGAATGAGCCCTACCCATGACAAATTTCTGGAGTATCAGAAACGGTCTTCAATTAATTTCACTATTTTCATGATGACCTTGCTTTGTACATTAGAACCTAGAGCCTGGGCGTTTTGGAGGATGTTCAGCTATGGATAAAAACCTGAAGGAATTTTTTTTTATAAAGACTATTTGCTTCTATTTTTATTGTAGCTGCATTTGAACAATAAAAACTTGACTGTGAAGGTGTACAAAGTCTTGAGATAATACCAAAACCACATTGTAAGATGCAAGCAGAATATTAGAATCAAGCTGGATCTCCTAACCTTGGGTTACCCTTCTTTTAGGAGATAACACATGCAGCTAGTAAATTATTGCAATGTGCGGCCAATTTGCGGGAGGCAATGTCATGTCTACTTATACTGTGGCAAATGTGAATGTAGTAAAAGACCAGTAAACATTAGGTTCTTGTTAGATTCTTGCCAACGATCTGATGTGTCTTCTAGACATTCTCATACATTTGCTCTTAGAAGGAAAAGAGGTTAGATTAGGGCTGAGGCTACATGGCGACTTTGGCTGCTACATCGCAGCGCAATACAAGTGTATTGCGGCCCGAGGGTTTTATGACCTCTACAAGCCAGTTACAAGAAGTCCAACCCCTTTGGATTTTTTTAAGACTTGCTTGTCGCAGTACCTTGGGTGTTGCAATGCAACCCCATTCACTTGTATTGCGCTGAGATGTAGCAGAAACACCTTGTGAGCTTTGGTCACATGACAAAAGTCGCCATGTGGCGCCAGCCTAATTTTTGTCTAGCAGTTATCATATGTATATGGCCAGTCTTAGGGTGCAGTCAGGCAACCGTATAACACGGAAGACAATCGCATCCCAATGCTCGGACTGGCCGGCGGATCACTTGACCGGAGTGTAAAAGTTGCATAGAAATACATGCTGTCATGCTCGGGTCAGCAGAGCCGCTGGCCAGTGCGAGCACTGCGATGCGAGCGTCGTCCGTGTTATACGGCCGTCTGACTGCACCCTAAGACTGGCCATATACATATGATAATTGTTAGACAAAAATTAGGCTGGCGCCACACGGCCATCTGACTGCACCCTTGGATGCAATTTACTCTCTAGATCGATAACCCATCTTAAATAACCTAATGCATCCAGGAAACATTGACCCTCAAGAAAACCAGCATGTCCTCTGTGGGGCAGGGGCTTGAACATACGGTACTTACTAGCCCCTAATAGATGGTATCTCATAGGTCAAGCCAAAAGTTTAGTAAGGAGGCAATCATTTTCCTCCAGAGTCTATTTCTTATCGGATAATTTGCAAAATAGCCTATTAGATCTTACATGAGTTTTCCAATTACAGGAAAATAGACCCCAAATGGTCTAAAATAATTGAAATAACAAACAGAACAGTTACTTACCGTCCACGGGTCCGGTGCCAGCCCTCACTGTTGCTTGGATCTTGTTTTTCTTGCTGCAGCAGTGACATCATGTCGATAGCGCACATCACCACTGCAGCCAGTCACTGAGCCCAGTGACTCTGCCAAGGTAGACGGCATAATCTGCCGAGCTCAGTGATTGGTATAACGGTGATGCGCATGGTTGACGCTGCAGTGAAAACATCAAGGTATTTCAGGTATATTAGATTAGGTTTATGGTCCACTTTCCTGAAATTGGAAAACCTCTTTCAGATCAAATAGGTTATGTTGCAAATTACCCAATAAGAAATAGATCTTAGCGGCAAATAAATTATTTCTCAGTAAGCTCTTTGCTTGACCTATGGAGTTTCCTTTTATTAGGGGATAATATCTGTGTTCGAGCCTCAGCTCAACAGAGGATGCACTAGCTTTCTTGAGGGCCATCTGTCTTGGATGCATTAGAGCAGCACGATGGCTCAGTGCAGCGCTGGGGTCCTGGGTTCAAATCCCACCAAGGACAACATCTGCAAGGAGTTTGTATGTTCTCCCTGTGTTTGCGTGGGTTTCCTCCGGGTTCTCCAGTTTCCTCCCACACTCCAAAGACATACTGAAAGGGAATGTAGATTGTGAGCCCCGATGGGGACAGTGATGATAATGTCTGTAAAATTGTCTAAGCGCCACAGAATATGTTGGCGCTATATAAATAAAAAGATTATTATTATTATTAGATTATGTAGGATCATCGATCTAGAGCAGTGGCCACCAACCTTACTTATCTTGAGAGCCACATTCAGCTTGGAGAAATGCCCCCCCCCCCACCTTAATGACACCTAGAGCCCCCCATTGCTGGTATAATGACAGCCAAAGCTTCCCCACAGAAAGCACACTGAGACATTGTGCCTCCCTTATAGGCAGAAATTACATCCAGAGTTCCCCACTTTACCCCCATTCAATATTCTTGCATCAAGCACACCCACCACACTATTCCAAGCAGCTTCAATCACACCTCCAACTTGGACTATCATCCTATCTCCAAATTACTACATTTATCCCCCATCCCCAGCCATTAAATATACATTCAGATCTGCTGTTCAGGACTAGTCACAAAAGTCACCATCTGGAGACCTTCTCTTCATAGCTGGTTCCTAGACCTGGTGCTAATGCACCAAGCTGGCAGACAGCCGCGAGCCACACATCATGGACCCAAGCCAAGGGTCGGGACCCCTGATGTAGAGATCTGCTCTCATAGTATTTTAGAGCGTTTAGGGTCCACCTTCCTGAAAGTGGAAAACCCCTTCAATGATGTCATGTCTAGTGTGTACAATTTTAATAGTAAAGTTAACTATTAAGTTTAGAGAACACTTGTTCAGTATAAATGAAGGATGGAAGGAATTAGTTTCATTTGTGAGTCCAAGGAACCCCAGTCCACAGTGACGGCAGGTACTGGTGTACTTACTAGGTTAGGACTAATAGTTTATGTGTTTTCATTTTTTGATGAATTGTATGGTGGGAAATATAACTACCATAAGCTAGGATATCCCTTGAAGATTCAACATTTTTCATTATATTGTGACACTCATGAGATTTTCTTTTCTTTATTGTTTCCAGGGTCTTCTCTATACTGCCAGGAATAGGCCAAATTGCTAACATGGCATTTTCTGCCTTTTGTTCCAAAGCAAATTATTTCATAGTTGGTTGATTGTCGGGTAGCTGGCAGGACTAGGCAAAATTGTGTTGTTTTTCTTTTCGCTAGCTTGCAATGTGTTTAACACATGCTTCTTTGAGCTAAAATGGGATAAATAGGAGGGATAATGAGGCAGCCGTTAGACTTCTACAGCAGTGCAGTTGGAATAGAATTGTGAAATTGTTCTGCTGATTAAATTCTCATGATATAATGCAAAAAGCATCTCAATTAATTGAAAATGACTACTAAGATTCCTTACAGGTCGGTCCAGCAGGAAGGGAAACCGAGCATGAACTCTCTGGTTTGGCAACTGAGAACATAAAGGCTGATCTCTGTATCTGGCTGAGTTATAACATATATCATCCACTGCTGCTTCGAAAGCAAAAAATGCTTTGATTTATGCTACAGTAATTATCAATATATTTTGGTAGATTTAAAATGATTTCTCAGAAAGCGGAGATTGATTTTCATTTAATCTCTGTGCAGTTATTGTATATAAATCCATGCTTAATTATATGGGTCTGCGCAGCCTAAACCTAAATAATCACTTAACCTATTTTTTTTTTCCTGAGAAATGGACCCTTCGGGCTACGTTCCCATGGTCTTTTAGGCCACGTCCATATATTCAGTATTTGGTCAGTATTTTACCTCAGTATTTATAAGTCGAAACCAGGAATGGAACAATCAGAAGAAAAGTATAATAGAAACAAGTCACCAATTCTGCATTTTTCATCCACTCCTGGTTTTGGCTTACAAATACTGAGGTAAAATATTGAACGTGTGAACGTGGCCTCACAGACATGCTGCAAAATATTTCCACAGAGTAAGGCCACGGCCCCACTATCAGTATTCGGTCAGTATTTTTTTCTCAGGAGTGGGAGCCAAAACCAGGAGTGGGTGATAAATGCAGAATTGGTGACTTGTTTCTATTATACCTTTTCTCTGATTGTTCCTCACCTGGTTTTGGCTCCAACTCCTGAGAAAAAATACTGACGGTATACTGATAGTGGAGCCGTGGCCTTATAGCAAGGCAGGGAACTCACTCACTGTTGGAGGTTTTCTGTAATTACAAGTATAAAGCGCTTTTTTAATCATAGCTAATTTCCTGAATTGTACAGCCGTAATTCTACAACTCATTTATTGAATCAAGTGATTATTCAACTTTTCAATTTTAAATCCTGCATATATTATAAAATATACTAATTAATTTCTGAAATTCGTTACTAAAGGATTTCCACTTTTTTTTCTTCTAATTAATGACCGTACAGTGTTGTATCCCATCTGTTAACGGATCCTCATTGCAATACTTCCATTTCCCCTGCCGTACTTCTGTCCAGCCTTCCTCCTGTTATATTTTATTAGGATATTTTATCGAGTGTCTTATAAGCTAAAATTAAAGCAAAGAACAATAGATGGCACTTGGGTTTGACAAGGTCTACATAGCAAGAGTGAGATAAGTGGCCACCGGGCACTTCTTTGGCTAAGGTCACACAACCATTTTCTCTCCGTCTGCGAAAAATTGTCCGATTACACTAATCAGACTCTGATCAGAGTTTTATCAGAATGAGATCCATTTTTCTTGGAGGTGAAGAAGAAAAAAAAAAGTTTCTCCACTTTCTCTATTTTGTCAGTCCATGAACATTGTACCGCACTCAGATGTCATCCAAGTGCGGTCCGATGTTTTTCATGGACCCATAGACTTGCATTGTCAATTTTGATCCAATACTCAGATCAAAATCAGACATGCCAATGCTTTTTTCCTCGGGTCACTCTCTCCAAGTAAAAAAATCGGACTTGTGCACGGCCCCATAGAATAACGTGTACGAGTGCGATCCATCAAAACAACAGATAGCACTCGTCCGATTTACATGGTCGTGTGCATGAGCCCTTTTGGTGACATTTATCTCTGGGTTGGGTCGATAAGCCAAATAAAACCCATCTGTTCACATATATTATCTCACTATACAGATGAACAACCATTTAGCATTGATAGTTCTTAAAATTACTACATTTTGCAAATATATTCTACCAGATTCTCCCCTTACAGTGGATCTGTCACCAGATTTCCATTATTTAATATATACATTAGACCAGATGAAACCAATGTACTTATTTAGCTAAAATACATGTCAGAATGGTTGAATAATCTTTTATAAGGTTATGTTCACACATTACTTTTTTCAGCATTTTTTATGTGTTTTTTTATGCAAATTTTCTGCTGCATTTTACAGTACCAGCAAAGTCTATGAGATTACTGAAATCTCATACACACACCTTGGTTTTTGTGTCATCAGTATTTTGTGCTTTGCATGGTTTTTTTGCACAATTGAGCACATCACTTCTTTCAATGTTTTTTCAGCATTTTTCACCCATTGGAAGTAATGGGTGATGAAAAAACGCACCAAAAACGCAGGTGTCCGTTTTTTTCAGAGTTTTTTGGGCCAAACCCTGATGAAATCGAATGAGATTTTTTTTTCTCTGAACTTTATGTACATGCATAAAGAGGCAAAAGGACAGTAAAAAAAGACGCAGCAAAAAAACAAACAAAATCTTGAACAAATCTTCCTGGCAAGAGATCAGGTTTTGATACAGAAAAAGAAACGCTGGAAAAACAACGCAATGTGTGAACCTAGCCCAAAAGTTTAACTAAATCCTTGTCCAACCAGCCCGGCTGAGAACTCCTCAGCGTCCCCCCTCTGTGCTGACCTCTCACATTGCTCAGTACAAGCTGCAGCTGTCAGTCAGGCTAGGTGGGTGGACAGAGACTGAATACACTTGACCTCATGAGTTCTCTCTATTTATCACTCAAATCATCCTAATATAAGGATTATAGAGTCATTCCGATATGGATTTTCAAAGTAAGTACATCAGTAAAATCAGGTCATAGAAATCTATTTAATAATACATACAGTTTGTATTGTGAAATATAGTGACGGATGCACTTTAACATTTATGTAAGAGCCAGTGAAGCAAAATAGAATTTGTGTTAAATGTGCATTCCCATTATTTTGCAGGTCTATGAACATCAGGATGGAAGTAAGTCTCTAAAGCTTGGAGACTTTGGACTGGCCACCGTGGTTGATGGACCTCTTTACACTGTGTGTGGAACCCCAACATATGTAGCTCCAGAAATCATTGCAGAGACTGGGTAAGGCTTGGTACTCATATATTGTAAAAATATTGTTCTCTGCAAATCCGATTTACCCGCAAATTCAGACTAAAACAGATTTGTTAAATAAGATCACTTGCCAAGAAAATATGAAAATATATCTAAGGAATTAGAATCATATATAATTTGTGTTGTAATACTTAAAGAAACCATGCCAGCTAAAGTTTTATCCCCTAATCCCTTCTAGTGTGTAGTGTAGTGTAAGAACAATAAAATACTTCATATGTGTCCTCTCGAGTTTCCATCGTCCTCTTCTAGATGTCTTTAAGGGACCTCATGAAATTGGGAGAACAAAAATATTTTTTGCAAACAGCGCCGCTACTGTCCATAGTCTCTGTCTAGTACTGCATGTTACCGCAAATCACAAGCACATCATTTCTCAGTCTCAAACAAAACCACTTTTCTTTGCATAAGAGTATGTTCACACATGGCGATTTTGCAGTTTTTTTGCTCCAATTTAATTTTCTAGGTTTTACAGTACCAACAAAGTGAATAAGATTTTGAAAATCTCATGCACACGATTGTATTTTTTCCATGCATTTTTTGAGCTGCTAGGTGTTTTTTATTTAATCTGCACAATGTCAATTCTTTCAGCCATTTTGCAGTGTTTTTCACTCATTCAAATGAATGGAAAAAAAAAATGCATGGAAAAACACTGCAAAAACACGCTTAAATGCTGCAAAGAAAGCGCCAAAAATGTGCATATTGTGCGCAGTGTTTTTCCTGCCACTACTTTGGTTTTTCCTGCAGAAAAACATGCTGCCAAAGCAGTGTGTGTAAACATACCCTTATAATCATCATTAATTTTCCTGGTCCCAAGTGCTGACCAACAATTGATATAATGTTAGAACTCTGAGGGGTCAGGGTTAGGACTCATTCACACTTCAGTTTTCACATTTGAGTGCTATCTGTGTTTTTCATGAATAGTACTTGTACCTATCACAGTCTATGGGGCTTTTCATTTGTCTGTCATTTTTTGCAAACTGAATGCTGCTGTTCCCATCCCTGCTGTGAATGATGGGAGCCGGCACCCGAGTGAGAGCCACCAAATTCTCTGCATGGCTCTCACTGGGCGTAAAATTCCGGTGTTCGGCGGACGTCACTCCTCCCACCCAAACCAAACTCTGCCCACTCATCAATTTAATTGGTTAACTACAAGTAGGCAGAGCTTATGACATGGGTGGGCAGGGTTTCGGCCACATTAATGCCATCTTAAATATGTGTTCACCTATTGTGAACACATATTTAATAGAGATCCATTTAGGATGCAAAACAGCCGGCTCTTTTTGATGAGCGGAGCCAGATCACCAAAAAGAGCCGAACTAGCTATCACTGACTGATAGATAGGAGAAGGTGGAGAAGCTTTGTTCCTCATCAATGAAAAAAACTGATGAAACTCTGACCAAACTGTTATTTAAGGGGTAAGGTTTCTCCTTGTGGAGAGTGACAATCCAGGCCTGGCATGTCAGAGTGAGGAGACTTATATGCCATGCATGCTTCTCTGGGAAATTAAAATTGCAAATTGCCTCTTATGAGAGGAAGAGGACTAGAACTCTAGCATCACCTATTAGAATATACAATATTAGAATAGGTGGCACTAGAGTTCTAGTCCTCTTCCTCCATGACCCAACTGTTGAAACGTTGATGAAAATCACTGATGAAACTCGATACGTTTTTCCCATGCATCAAAAAACTGACGTGTGAATGAGCCTTTGGTTGTTTCTCTAACCAGGGCACATATTCAGTATTCATCCTAACCCTGCATGCAGGTATATGGGCAGAAGTAGAGTGGTCTGTTCCCTGTCACCCAGTCCCACTGAAGCCCCTACTTCACCCGGTAGGCTCTTTTTCACATAAAAGCCCCACAGCTCTGATCTACAAAAAAAACCAGACCTCATTAGTCTCTGTGATGTTTGCAGTTTCCATTGGTGATTTCTTATATTCTTATTTGGTTAGGTCTACGATAGGATTATTTGCATTAAAAATCAAATGTTTTATTTTACTATTGTTTGAATATTTTTATTCCATTCTTGTATTTGTCCAGATATGGATTAAAGGTGGATATCTGGGCAGCGGGTGTAATAACTTACATCCTACTTTGTGGCTTTCCTCCGTTCCGTGGGTAAGTTTCATAATGCAAATATTTCTATGTAAACTGTTATATTTATGGACTTATAAAATAGATTTATCATTCCTTTTTTTCTACTTATTCCCTTTATAGCACATAAAAGAATTGTAGACAGTTATTGGGGGCTAAATATATTCTGTAATGTGTCGGGGTTCCCCAATTTCACTCTATAAACCTGGACGACAGGTTCAGATGAGCGAATTTTATGTACGTGTGCTGTCCGTGTTGACATTGGATAGCACACGGGACAATGTTGCGGAGTGGGGCAGCTCAGATGACAGCAGCGTGCCACTGGTGCCTTCTATATTTTGAATGATACTTTCAAATCTATGGAAGCACGAAAGCAGAAAGAAAATACATGAATCCCTTACGAATAATCCATGTTTAATCTATTTTTTACGGATACATTGCAATTAATAACTGCGCTCCTGTCTGCTGAGCTGTGCGCTCCTGTCTCCTAAGCTGTGCGCTCCTGTCTGCTGAGCTGTGCTCTCCTGTCTGTGGAGCTGTGCTCTCCTGTCTGCTGAGCTGTGCGCTCCTGTCTCCTAAGCTGTGCGCTCCTGTCTGCTGAGCTGTGCTCTCCTGTCTGCTGAGCAGTGCTCTCCTGTCTGCTGAGCTGTGCTCTCCTGTCTGCGGAGCTGTGCTCTCCTGTCTGTGGAGCTGTGCTCTCCTGTCTGTGGAGCTGTGTTCTCCTGTCTGCGGAGCTGTGTTCTCCTGTCTGCTGAGCTGTGTTCTCCTGTCTGCTGAGCTGTGCTCTCCTGTCTGCTGAGCTGTGCTCTCCTGTCTGCTGAGCTGTGCTCTCCTGTCTGCTGAGCTGTGCTCTCCTGTCTGCTGAGCTGTGCGCTCCTGTCTGCGGAGCTGTGCTCTCCTGTCTGCGGAGCTGTGCTCTCCTGTCTGCGGAGCTGTGCTCTCCTGTCTGCGGAGCTGTGCTCTCCTGTCTGCGGAGCTGTGCTCTCCTGTCTGCTGAGCTGTGTTCTCCTGTCTGCTGAGCTGTGTTCTCCTGTCTGCTGAGCTGTGTTCTCCTGTCTGCTGAGCTGTGCTCTCCTGTCTGCTGAGCTGTGCTCTCCTGTCTGTGGAGCTGTGCTCTCCTGACTGCTGAGCTGTGCTCTCCTGTCTGCGGAACTGTGCTCTCCTGTCTGCGGAACTGTGCTCTCCTGTCTGTGGAGCTGTGTTCTCCTGTCTGTGGAGCTGTGTTCTCCTGTCTGCTGAGCTGTACTCTCCTGTCTGTGGAGCTGTGCTCTCCTGTCTGCTGAGCTGTGCTCTCCTGTCTGCTGAACTGTGCTCTCCTGTCTGCGGACCTGTGCTCTCCTGTCTGCGGAGCTGTGCTCTCCTGTCTGTGGAGCTGTGCTCTCCTGTCTGCTGAGCTGTGCTCTCCTGTCTGCTGAGCTGTGCTCTCCTGTCTGCTGAGCTGTGCTCTCCTGTCTGCTGAGCAGTGCTCTCCTGTCTGTGGAGCTGTGTTCTCCGGTCTGTGGAGCTGTGTTCTCCGGTCTGTGGAGCTGTGTTCTCCGGTCTGTGGAGCTGTGTTCTCCGGTCTGTGGAGCTGTGTTCTCCGGTCTGTGGAGCTGTGTTCTCCTGTCTGCTGAGCTGTACTCTCCTGTCTGTGGAGCTGTGCTCTCCTGTCTGCTGAGCTGTGCTCTCCTGTCTGCTGAGCTGTGCTCTCCTGTCTGCGGAACTGTGCTCTCCTGTCTGCGGAGCTGTGCTCTCCTGTCTGCGGAACTGTGCTCTCCTGTCTGCGGAGCTGTGCTCTCCTGTCTGTGGAGCTGTGCTTTCCTGTCTGCTGAGCTGTGTTCTCCTGTCTGCTGAGCTGTGTTCTCCTGTCTGCTGAGCTGTGTTCTCCTGTCTGCTGAGCTGTGCTCTCCTGTCTGCTGAGCTGTGCTCTCCTGTCTGTGGAGCTGTGCTCTCCTGACTGCTGAGCTGTGCTCTCCTGTCTGCGGAACTGTGCTCTCCTGTCTGCGGAACTGTGCTCTCCTGTCTGTGGAGCTGTGTTCTCCTGTCTGTGGAGCTGTGTTCTCCTGTCTGCTGAGCTGTACTCTCCTGTCTGTGGAGCTGTGCTCTCCTGTCTGCTGAGCTGTGCTCTCCTGTCTGCTGAACTGTGCTCTCCTGTCTGCGGACCTGTGCTCTCCTGTCTGCGGACCTGTGCTCTCCTGTCTGCGGACCTGTGCTCTCCTGTCTGTGGAGCTGTGCTCTCCTGTCTGCTGAGCTGTGCTCTCCTGTCTGTGGAGCTGTGCTCTCCTGTCTGCTGAGCTGTGCTCTCCTGTCTGCTGAGCTGTGGTCTCCTGTCTGCTGAGCTGTGCTCTCCTGTCTGCTGAGCTGTGCTCTCCTGTCTGCTGAGCAGTGCTCTCCTGTCTGCTGAGCAGTGCTCTCCTGTCTGTGGAGCTGTGTTCTCCGGTCTGTGGAGCTGTGTTCTCCGGTCTGTGGAGCTGTGTTCTTCGGTCTGTGGAGCTGTGTTCTCCGGTCTGTGGAGCTGTGTTCTCTGGTCTGTGGAGCTGTGTTCTCTGGTCTGTGGAGCTGTGTTCTCCGGTCTGTGGAGCTGTGTTCTCCGGTCTGTGGAGCTGTGTTCTCCTGTCTGCTGAGCTGTACTCTCCTGTCTGTGGAGCTGTGCTCTCCTGTCTGCTGAGCTGTGCTCTCCTGTCTGCGGAACTGTGCTCTCCTGTCTGCGGAGCTGTGCTCTCCTGTCTGTGGAGCTGTGCTTTCCTGTCTGCTGAGCTGTGCTCTCCTGTCTGCTGAGCTGTGCTCTCCTGTCTGCTGAGCTGTGCGCTCCTGTCTGCTGAGCTGTGCGCTCCTGTCTGCTGAGCTGTGCGCTCCTGTCTGCTGAGCTGTGCGCTCCTGTCTGCGGAGCTGTGCGCTCCTGTCTGCGGAGCTGTGCGCTCCTGTCTGCGGAGCTGTGCTCTCCTGTCTGCTGAGCTGTGCTCTCCTGTCTGCTGAGCTGTGCTGTCCTGTCTGCTGAGCTGTGCTCTCCTGTCTGCGGAGCTGTGCTCTCCTGTCTGCTGAGCTGTGCTCTCCTGTCTGCTGAGCTGTGCTCTCCTGTCTGCTGAGCTGTGCTCTCCTGTCTGCTGAGCTGTGCTCTCCTGTCTGCTGAGCTGTGCACTCCTGTCTGCTGAGCTGTGCTCTCCTGTCTGCTGAGCTGTGCTCTCCTGTCTGCTGAGCTGTGCTCTCCTGTCTGCTGAGCTGTGCTCTCCTGTCTGCTGATCTGTGCTCTCCTGTCTGCTGAGCTGTGCTCTCCTGTCTGCTGAGCTGTGCTCTCCTGTCTGCTGAGCTGTGCTCTCCTGTCTGCTGAGCTGTGCTCTCCTGTCTGCTGAGATATGCGCCTGTCAGGGGGAGTTTGAGCTGAAATAGCTGTATCTCTGAAAAATGAGATGATCATTTAAGGAGCAGTTGAAAGACCTCAGCGGCTCGGCGCTGAAGTGGTTTTTGGACTCTTTATGCCCACAGCCTAAGGTTGTGTTATCCTTTGGTGTTTTCCCTGCAAAATTTCCAAAGTGTAAAAACTATTGTGGATTTCCCATCATTCTATACACATTTCAGCTGATGTACTGAAAAGGGTGAAATACACACTGACAACGGCGGCTTAAATTGATATCTTTGAGATTTCTTATCAGCGGCCAGTTTCCACAGTGTTTTTTTGAGTGTGGGAATGAGATTTAGTTAAATTTCAATCACAACACTGGTTCTGCAATAAGGAACAGATTTTCCCAAATGAATCCACAATGGAATATCTGCTGCATTTTCACTATGGGAGAACATCCCCTTAAATAGGACGTCTCAGTGATATTTACATTTTATTTTTGACATTTTCTACCACCTTAAATCAAGTTATCTGGAAAATTAAAAATAAACATTAATGTGATTACATTGTATTAACTCGCAAAACATTTGTGTTGGAAGATGAGTTTCCATGCACTGACACGATTTTATATCCTTTTTGAACATTAATTTATTTCTTCTTTTCTGTTTAAATAAGTAGTGGAGATGACCAAGAAGTACTTTTTGATCAAATCCTAATGGGTCAAGTGGATTTCCCATCACCTTACTGGGATAATGTTTCTGAATCTGCGAAGGTAACATAAGAGTCTTGTAGTTCTAATTATATGATAACGTGAGTATTATTTGGGGCTCTTACAGATGACCATATTTATGGTCCGAGTGCGATCCGACAAAACATTGTATCACACTTAAATCAATGGTATTCTATGGGGACGTGCACATGCCTGATTGACTGGCTCTGTCCGAGATAAAAATATCTGCATGCCCGAGTTTTATCCGATATTCAGATTGCACTCAGCCATGCAAGTCAATGAGTTTGTGGAGAACAATGGACTGCACTCAGATGACATCTGAGTACAGTCCGATTTTCATGGACTGACAGAATGGAGAAGATGAAGACATTTTTTTTTCCATCTTCTCATCAAAAATCGGATAACACTATGATCACACTTTGATTCTCTCGGATGAGGGAATATACTTTGGTGTGACCCTAACCCCAGTCGGGGTCATTTGTATGTATAACCTACCAGGGTCATTTAATAGTTTTACAGAATATTTAGGTTGGGGCTACATGCTAACTTTGACAAACAAGAGGGTCTCACTTTTTTGCTACTTACTTGTCCCAGGACATTACTTATCTCCATACGACCACATTCACTTGCATTACGCAATGTAGCAACACAACAGAGCCGTGGCCAAAGTTGTCTTGTGGCTTTAGCCTTATATGTCATTGGTAGGGTTGAGTGGACCCATGGAAGTTTGGGTTCGTTGAGTTCGGCAGATCTTGTTCGGGTACCATAACTACCCGAACTTGAACCTGAACCCTATAGAAATCAACAGTGACCCGAACTTTGAAAATATCTCTCGGTTTACAGTTCGGGTTCGCTCATCTCTAGTCATTGAATATACCGTACTTTTTCGATATAATGGAAGTTTTTGCTGAATGCACAACTCAAGTCATTTAGTTGCAGGTCAGATGGGTCTAATCTTGCAATGATCCAGTCTTAAAGGGGTTGTCCGACAGTATAATATTTTTTTAAGCATGGATTGATTAAAAATAATAAACAAAGGCATATTTACCTTATTTACCTTCCAGCAGTCCCACTGATCCAGCACAGGCTGCTCCAGAGTTCTGCTGTGTTCGGAAGTCACATCACCACTGGAGCCTGTAATTGGCTGCAGCGGTAAGGTGACTAAAGGAGCACGACATCAGTGAAACATCCGATGACACGCTATTCTAGTCACCTGACCGCTGCAGCCAATCCAATGGAACAGACACTGCTTCCAGATTCCTGAACTGGCCTGCACTGGATCACTGGGGGCACTGGAAGGTGAGTATGTCTCCATTTATTAGTTTTACTTAATCCATACCTAAAATAAATTATTATACTATTCAGTGTTAGACTGCGGTGCCAAGGACCCACCAGTAACCAACTCCAGGGCCCCACTTTTCAACTACATGCAAATGTGACATTATCCTCAATCACAGATTTCTATAACAATGAACTGGATAGATTGGTAAATGAATAAGATGCTGCCTCTGTTTGTACATAGTGATTCAAGTATCTAGTGCCAAATACTGCTCATATAAGAGGGCGGTGGTGGCCCACCGGAGGATTCTCCTGTTCTCCTGTGGGCTAGTCCGAGCCTGGTTATATCTATATAACTTGTGTGGACAGTTTTAATGATGATGCTTTTTTTCTCCCTCCACACTTTTTGGTGAAGGTTGTGGCTTTTGCCAGTTCATCTCCCAGATCTACAAGATGGTGACCATGGCATTATTTTGGCACATGAAATACAAGCCAATGCTCTGCTGAATTCTGGCAAAGACATGATAGAAACTGATAAAAACAGAAATACTCAAGAGACCATGCAACGGAGGAAATGAAATAGGAATGAAATGTTATCCTTAGAAACATCAACGATTCCTGTTATTAATACAGATGTATTGAATGCAATGTGACACCAGAAAGGGCTGCTTGTGATTAGTTAGAAATATTATGGCAATGTATATTATATATGGGGGTTTATCAGTTCTACAATCTTAGTCTTTGTTGACTGAACAATCTGAAAACTGAAAGATTTTACTGCTGATGCCAAGAACAAAACTAGAGTTTTATTTCTAAGGATAGGGGATTTCTTCTAATGATTTAGATAGTCAAGTTATTCACCTAAATATCTAATAATATTACATTGGTAAATACAGTCAATACAGCTGAGTCTCCCCTTGTTTCTTTTTCAGGGACTGATCACCATGATGCTACAGGTAGAAGTAGACCAGAGGTATTCTGCTCTGCAGGTGCTGGAACATCCATGGGTCAATGTAAGTGATATGCAAGCGATGGTACCGGGCTTACATCCCATACAGCCCATGTGGGTCCCTTTTCCTATTAGGTAGCAAAAAACCTATAAAAGACTCTTCTCTCCAGAAAAACACACTGTTGGCAAACAAGGGGAGAGGTGGAGGGGGAATTGGCTTAAAGGAGTATTCCCATCTCCAAGATCCTATCCCAATATGTAGTAGGTGAAATAATAATAATACTATTAGCAAATACCTCCAATTAGAAATGTAGTATAGTTTGTCTGATTCGCTATGTCGCTTACTCCATGTGCAGGGCATTGTAGTAGCTTAGGTATCCATAGTTACGACCACTAACAACTAACTGTCACTATATGAGTGGTCGTGACCATGGATACCTAAGCTACTGCAATGTCCTGTACAAGGGGTAAGCAAGATAGCGAATCTGAAGAACTATACTACATTTATAATTGGAGGTATTTGCTGACTGTATTATTACACCTACTACGTATTGGGATAGGATCTTGGAGATGGGAAAACCCCTTTAAAGAGGACCTGTCACCAGGTCAGAAGTGGCATTTTTGGGAGGTTACTTTATTCCCGCTGTTTTCTTGATTATTTTATTTTTTAGTTGTTTTTTTTTTAACTCTGCCATACAGTTCCAGAGATATGTTTTTTTTTTATTTAATGTTGATTTTTATGATCTTTGCAAGGGGGCATGGCTCACAGGTTAATAATGCAAAGCAGCCTAAAGACACCCCTCCAGAATGTCATGTCAGCCATGGCCCATTAGTAACGACCTTAGAAATTAGCACTGAAGGAAAAGGCCCATATCTCTAGAACCGTAGGATGGATTAAAAAAAAAGGGGGAATACTTAGGGGAGCAGCGGGAATAAAATAAGATAAAAAACTGGCCACTTTTCACCTAATGACAGGTTTCCCTTAAAGGGTGTGGAAATGTGGTGAAAATGAAAACAAGAACTACCGTAAGTTGTTCGGTCCAAGATGGCAGAACTCAGCACCATAATAGGGGCTATTATGATCTTTGCTCTGAGACCCCCGCTCTTCTGTGTGGGCCAGATACCATACTGACTGATTGGCTTTTTCTACCTTTATTATTATTTTCTACTTTCTTTCCATTCTGGAATGGTGAGTCCGTATTGATCTTTCCAGTAGTCCATTCAAAGATTGAACAATTCACAGTATTGATTTCAACTGAAATCAATGGCTGTTGTAGTCAGAATACTGCAGTTGCTCTCACGTGATGGTTTCTACAAACTCGTATTCTTTCCCAAAGAAATAACATACATGGGCATGTCTGAAATTCAGATGTATATGGTCAGGCATTGCAATACACTTGGAACGTATGTGGACTGTCCTCATTTTTGACTATATGACGTTCTACTTATATATCATTATCCAATCTTCCCAGGATGATGGTCTGCCTGAAAATGAGTACCCATTGTCGGTGGCTGGGAAGATCAAGAAACATTTCAACACAGGTCCAAAGCCGAACAGCACCACTGCTGGAGTGTCCGTCATTGCAGTAAGTTACTTACCTACTTCTACGGTAATCACCCCCACGTTGTCCAGCCCTATACCCCATGTTTGTGTGATAATGTAGGACTAATGAGATACACTATGACTAGGTAAAGCGGTAGTGATTAGTGCATCTGTATATCATTAGTTTTAAGATTGCACCTCTAATTTTGTATACCAAGATGTAGCTTAAGATCTGCAAACCATAGGAGTAAATCTGAGCTTAAAGGGAATCTGTCAGCAGATTTTTGCTATATCATCTGAGAGCATCGTAATGTAGGTAAAGAGAAGCTGACTCCAACGATGTATCACTTAGATTACTGGGTGCAACCGTTCTCACAAAATCAGAGCGTTTAGATTTTAAATGCAGCAGAGCTGAGAAAGCTGCCCCCGCCCACATGACAGCTAACCCCGCCCACACCAGGCTCTCTGTGTACAAAGTCCATAGACAGTGAGCTGCTTATCACAGGAGGGGGCGGAGTCGGACAAGTCCGGCAATGTTAATCTCTTAGTATAAATCCTTCACAGTTAGTAAACTACAGCACGCACTGTGACAAGTGACACATCACTGAATTCTGTGTTTCAGCCTCTATCTTCTGCTGTCTTCAGATTACACAGCAAAAACCTGCTGACAGATTCCCTTTAAGGAATCTCTTCACTGGGAACTATTCATAGAGTTAAGATATTAGTTTTTATATAAGCACACTAGGAGCTTCGTAATATATTGATTGCTAAGCGATTAGGCTAATAATATACTAGATATAGTGGATATATATATCTGTATAATGAAATGATATTATTCCTTTTAGATGGCAGTTTCAAAATGAGAACATAGCCGTAAGCTTAATAAAACATATATGTAGCAAGTACTGATTTATTTCCAGGATTCACAGTAACATGCGTAGATTTGTTGGACTTTTTGCTATCCAGAGTATAATAATATATAGGAAAGCTCCATATTCACATAAGAAGAACACTCTCATACTTATATAGACAAACAAGGCCAGTATGCTATGGAGATATGTATCAAAATGTATCACTGCCACCAAATTCAGGACATCACATGTGTAAAGTGTAATGAACGGGCATCGAAAACATCTTTTCAGTTAGGATTAGACTTGTTCTAAATTTACAGCCATTTATTCTGGGCAGCACTAATCATTCATTGCTCTCCAGAGGGAGAAGGACAGATTAACACCACATTCTTAGGAGAAAGAAATCCTATCAAAATATATTCCACTTTAAATGGCGATTTGTTTAGAAAGTCAGATAAGACACTGACATCAGAGATACAATAATTATTAATGCTAATTATTGACCTTCAGGGAGAGGAAGCTAATAAAGATGTTACTCTGCAGATGATCCGTGTATCCTACAGAAATCTTATCTAGTCACTAACTTCGGTGGCCCTCCTAGTTCAAGAGACTAGACAAGAGCGTGACAAGCATCCATTGAAATTAATGGACCAATTATCCCAGTCAGGCAACAGTTGAGAACTATATAAAGTATTTTAATTAATCTGTAAAGAAGTATTTTACTTTAGATTTGATATTTAGCTTTATATGTTCATATATTAAAGTAGTAAAAAAAAGTCCTCAGATGGGCATATTGCACCCATAGAGGACCCGTCACTTGCCATACATACTCGATGTCATTTTTTACTTGGTGTAAATGCCGCTGTTCTCCAGAATCTGGCTTTGTTTTTGTCTTTCTTTCTGTCTCGCTGTTCCTGAGATGTACCCCCCTTCCATATGTATATAAATCTAGACTTTTTACCCAAGTGGCCGTGGTTCTCAACCCCCTCTGTGGGTGTGGTCCTCAACCCCTCCCTGTGGGTGTGGTCCTCAAGGTTCTCAACCTCCCCTGTGAGTATGGTCCTCAACCCCCCTGTGGGTGTGGTCCTCAACCTCCCCTGTGAGTATGGTCCTAAACCCCCCTGTGGGTGTGGTCCTCAACCTCCCCTGTGGGTGTGGTCCTCAACCTCCCCTGTGGGTGTGGTCATCAACCCCTCTGTGTGGTCCTCAATTCACCCTGCGGGTGTGGTCCTCAATTCACCCTGCGGGTGTGGTCCTCAATTCACCCTGTGGGTGTGGTCCTCAACCTCCCCTGTGGGTGTGGTCTTCAACTCACCCTGTGGGTGTGGTCCTCAACCCCCTCTGTGGGTGTGGTCCTCAACCCCCTCTGTGGTATGGTCCTCAACCCCCTCTGTGGTATGGTCCTCAACTCCACCCTGTGAGTGTGGTCCTCAACCCCCCCTGTGAGTGTGGTCCTCAACCCCCCTGTGAGTGTGGTCCTCAACCCCCCCTGTGGGTGTGGTCCTCAACTCCCCCTGTGGTTGTGGTCCTCAGCCTCCCCTGTGGGTGTGGTCCTCAACCCCCCCTGTGGGTGTGGTCCTCAACCCCCCCTGTGGGTGTGGTCCTCAACCCCCCCTGTGGGTGTGGTCCTCAACCTCCCCTGTGGGTGTGGTCCTCAACCTCCCCTGTGAGTGAGGTCCTCAACTCCCCCTGTGGGTGTGGTCCTCAACTCCCCCTGTGGGTGTGGTCCTCAACCCACTCTGTGGTATGGTCCTCAACCCCCTCTGTGGTATGGTCCTCAACCCCCTCTGTGGTATGGTCCTCAACGCCACCCTGTGGGTGTGGTCCTCAACCTCCCCTGTGGGTGTGGTCCTCAACCTCCCCTGTGGGTGTGGTTCTCAACCTCCCCTGTGGGTGTGGTCCTCGACTCCCCCTGTGGGTGTGGTCCTCAACCTCCCCTGTGGGTGTGGTCCTCAACCCCCTGTGGGTGTGGTCCTCAACCTCCCTTGTGAGTGTGGTCCTCAACCCCCCCGTGGGTGTGGTCAACAACCTCCCCTGTGGGTGTGGTCATCAACCTCCCCTGTGGGTGTGGTCATCAACCTCCCCTGTGGGTGTGGTCCTCAACCTCCCCTGTAGGTGTGGTCCTCAACCCCCTGTGGGTGTGGTCCTCAATTCAGCCTGTGGGTGTGGTCCTAAACCTCCCTTGTGAGTGTAGTCCTCAACCCCCTCGTGGGTGTAGTCCTCAACCCCCTCGTGGGTGTAGTCCTCAACCCCCTCGTGGGTGTGGTCATCAACCTCCCCTGTGAGTATGGTCCTAAACCCCCCTGTGGGTGTGGTCCTCAACCTCCCCTGTGGGTGTGGTCCTCAACCTCCCCTGTGGGTGTGGTCATCAACCCCTCTGTGTGGTCCTCAATTCACCCTGCGGGTGTGGTCCTCAATTCACCCTGCGGGTGTGGTCCTCAATTCACCCTGTGGGTGTGGTCCTCAACCTCCCCTGTGGGTGTGGTCTTCAACTCACCCTGTGGGTGTGGTCCTCAACCCCCTCTGTGGGTGTGGTCCTCAACCCCCTCTGTGGTATGGTCCTCAACCCCCTCTGTGGTATGGTCCTCAACTCCACCCTGTGAGTGTGGTCCTCAACCCCCCCTGTGAGTGTGGTCCTCAACCCCCCTGTGAGTGTGGTCCTCAACCCCCCCTGTGAGTGTGGTCCTCAACTCCCCCTGTGGTTGTGGTCCTCAGCCTCCCCTGTGGGTGTGGTCCTCAACCCCCCCTGTGGGTGTGGTCCTCAACCCCCCTGTGGGTGTGGTCCTCAACCCCCCCTGTGGGTGTGGTCCTCAACCTCCCCTGTGGGTGTGGTCCTCAACCTCCCCTGTGAGTGAGGTCCTCAACTGCCCCTGTGGGTGTGGTCCTCAACTCCCCCTGTGGGTGTGGTCCTCAACCCACTCTGTGGTATGGTCCTCAACCCCCTCTGTGGTATGGTCCTCAACCCCCTCTGTGGTATGGTCCTCAACGCCACCCTGTGGGTGTGGTCCTCAACCTCCCCTGTGGGTGTGGTCCTCAACCTCCCCTGTGGGTGTGGTTCTCAACCTCCCCTGTGGGTGTGGTCCTCGACTCCCCCTGTGGGTGTGGTCCTCAACCTCCCCTGTGGGTGTGGTCCTCAACCCCCTGTGGGTGTGGTCCTCAACCTCCCTTGTGAGTGTGGTCCTCAACCCCCCCGTGGGTGTGGTCAACAACCTCCCCTGTGGGTGTGGTCATCAACCTCCCCTGTGGGTGTGGTCATCAACCTCCCCTGTGGGTGTGGTCCTCAACCTCCCCTGTAGGTGTGGTCCTCAACCCCCTGTGGGTGTGGTCCTCAATTCAGCCTGTGGGTGTGGTCCTAAACCTCCCTTGTGAGTGTAGTCCTCAACCCCCTCGTGGGTGTAGTCCTCAACCCCCTCGTGGGTGTGGTCATCAACCTCCCCTGTGGGTGTGGTCCTCAACCCCCCATGGGTGTGGTCCTCACCCCCCCCCGTGGGTGTGGTCATCAACCTCCCCTGTGGGTGTGGTCATCAACCTCCCCTATGGGTGTGGTCCTCAACCCCCCCTGTGGTGTGGTCCTCAACCTCTCCTGTGGGTGTGGTCCTCAACCTCCCCTGTGGGTGTGGTCCTCAACCTCCCCTGTGGGTGTGGTCCTCAACCCCCTGTGGGTGTGGTCCTCAACTCACCCTGTGGGTGTGGTCCTCAACCTCCCTAGTGAGTGTGGTCCTGAACCCCCCATGGGTGTGGTCATCAACCTCCCCTGTGGGTGTGGTCATCAACCTCCCCTGTGGGTGTGGTCCTCAACCCCCCTGTGAGTGTGGTCCACAACCCCCCTGTGGGCGCCTTCTTATGGATTACGCCTACTTGGCTAAGAAGACTAGATTTATATACAGTAACAGACAGGCGTGGGAACAAGCAAAACAATGTCAGATTCAGAACAGTGGAATTTAGGTAAAAAAAATATCATATTTATGACAAGTGACAGGAACTCTTTAACTGTCCATATTTTGGATGTTCCACCCAGAGTGCAGCACCCTCTTCCAATTTCTCCGCCCCTTTACTTGTACTGAATTGGACTTACCACACCATGGGGATTTACAGAGCTGTAAGGTTAGTTCAGTAGATCCATAGAGAAGCTTCATAGCTATAAGATTCACTGGTATATAATATGGACGGTTAAACACAAGTACTGGATACCTGCATGAGTTAGACCTAAGCCCCTCGAATGCTGTTGCAAAGTTGACCAAATCTGTAAATACACGAATATCATATGTTTATGGGGGCCTCCTGATCCTCCTCCAAAAGATGATATTGGAGAAAATAAAGATTGGGCATGTTGAATTTCAGCATGCCTGATGCTTTGTTTTCTGGTGAGAAAATCTGCAGGCTGAGACGTGTATTTGGGAGGCTGAGAGGAACGGCTATTGGCCGACAGCTATTGAAGTTTTATAGGCAGTTTAACACCTGTGAGAATAACCATAATGTTATTATAACCAGAAAATCAAGGGCCATAATGTTGAGTTTTGGAAAAGGGAAAAAAATCTAAATGAATCGGTTATTCTAAACACTTGGACATTATCTTATGTCTTCCAATCATCTCCAGAGGCGTCTAGGACTGGCCGAGCAGCAGATCCAACTCTTGGATGAGAACATGACTGTCGACCCTAAATGTTTCCCGTTCCTCCGGCTGCTGATGTTAGTGATAGATGTGCTATTGCTGTTACCCTCTAATGAATGTGGGCTGTGCGTATTGACCCTGCCATGTAGACAGAAGAACATCATTATTATTATTATTATTAGCAATGCTTTTTTGATTTTATTATGGAAGCATGAAACTTACCTGTTCTCATGATTTTATTTCTTTTGAGTTGTTGGCTTTCTACTTACCGTAGTACTATGCACATTTTCTTACTTGCATGCTTTTTCAGCGATTTCTCTCCAAGTTATTCTTTGCACACATTCACATTGCATAGTCTCTGCTCATTGCTCATATGTATTATGTTGTCATTGCTCACATGGATAACAAAGGCAGCTGCACTCTGCAGCACATCCAAGGACCGCCAGCACGCCTGTCCATGAAAGGGATTGGGCAATTCCTTCCTAACTTTCTAACAATCCAGTTTTACATTCCTTTTTCTTTTCCTTGTTATTTTTTTTTCTTTTCTTGCTCGCCTGTTGAGTGCTGTGTAGTATGGATCAGCGCTGTGGTATTGAAGCAAGCATATCCCACAGTATTGATCTTATTAACCAGGGTTTATCTTAAACTGCTTACAATATTAAGAGAACATTTTATTTTACTGCCACGCTGATGGACACATTTTCATTATTAGCTTAATTCGGGGCTGGTGGACATTATATGTGTTATTATACATGGCATTATTGAGCACCTTTTTTGTCACAATATTGTTAGAAATCCACAGAAAAAATATGACTAACCTGGTAAATACATTGCAATATATATCTAGTATCGATCCTGGGCTGCAATCTGTGTTTTGATTAAAAATTCTACTGGTCGCTACTGGAAACTGTCAGCAAGCTTGTAAGAGCTTAGCTGAACTCCTACAGTGCAATAGAAAAAGCCATGTTCCCATGTAGAGTAAATGCTGTATTTTTGGGCTTTTAATGGGAGTCTGCCACCAGATTTTTACCACTTAATTTCAGAGCTGCATAATGTACAGCCAGAGACCCTGATTCCAACGATGTATCACTTACTGGGCTGCTTGCTGTAGCTTTTATAAAATCAATGTTTTATCAGCAGGAGATTATCACTAGAGGACTAGTAAACCTGCTGCCATGTAGTCTTGAGCTCTGTATAACCCCACCTCCACCACTGATTGGCCACTTTTTAAGTACACTGTACATTGGGCAGAAAGCTGCCAATCAGTGGTGTGGGCGGGGTTATGCAGAGCTCAGCATTCAGAGAACTAATAGATCTGCAGCAGATAAAACTGTGATTTAATCAAACTACAGCAAGCAGCCCAGTAAGTGACACATCGCTGGAATCAGGGTCTCTGTCGCTACATCTTTCTGTTCTCAGTTGGGGTAGCAGAAATCTGGTG
This sequence comes from Phyllobates terribilis, assembly GCF_046119375.1. NCBI lineage: Eukaryota > Metazoa > Chordata > Amphibia > Anura > Dendrobatidae > Phyllobates > Phyllobates terribilis. Next base: position 117,307,365 of record NW_027362762.1, on the reverse strand, counting down.
ACAGATTCCCTTTAACTATTTAAGCAAATACTGATGTTATTACGCTGCGGATCTGAGTGTTAATTTATTTTGATGCTGCGTATTCTCGCAATGCAAAAAAAATGCAGCGTCTTACTGTTCCAGCACAGTGGATGGGATTTATAGAAATCTCATGCCCACTGTGCTTTTTTTTTTAGACAGTGTAAACGGACCTGCGGATCGTGTATGAAATCCACAGCATGTCAATTTCTCTTGTGGGTACGCTGTTTTCTTTGTGAATTTTACCCATAGAATTGCATTAAATGAGCAAAATAGCCGCAGATAAAAAAATGTACATTTTGATGCGTTTCTGCTGTGAAAACGCACTAAAAATGCATGTAGTCCACACATGACTGTACCAATAAAGTTCCTTCATAGCTAAAAAAAACGGAAGTATCGTAAACAAAAGAGCTTTATTTAAAAGAGGACGCAACAAAAAGAGACAAAAAAAACGCAACATTAAAAGCGCATATAACTGTTAAAAGTGGTATTCTCATTTTGAATACTAGATATTTTCTATGATTCTATATATTATCATTTTTCATATAATATATTACTTGTTTGTAAAATGTTTAATAAAACAGATTGAACATAAAAGCGCATATAAAAAAAACAAAACACGCAAGTGACCTAATTATCTAATAGGTGTAAATCTGCAACATAAAAAAACCTCACTAAATGCTCATCGTGGGAACATAGCCTAAAAAAGCTGCATCAAATCTGTAACAAATAGCTTATCAAATAAAGTGAAAAATGTATAAAAAAAAAAGAAAGAAAATCGCACATTGCAATTGGCATATTTTGCAGTGATCCGATTTTCTCAGATGAGAGAATTGTATCACAGGTGCTGAGAAGACGGAAAACTTAATTTCTCCATTCTGTGAGTCCGCGAAAATCGGACTGCACACGGATGTCATCCGAGTGCAGTCTGACGTTTTCCGCGCATCCATAGACTTGAATAGGTGAGTGGTATCCAATTTGCGTAGTGGCTCACAGCATACTGTGGTTTTTTTTCTCATGCTGAAAAAAATCGCTGATGATTACTGCCCCATAGAATAACATTGGTTCGAGTGCTAGTCGATAAAACATCAGATAGCACTTATCCAATATTAGCAAGCCCTAAGGCCACGTTCACACGTTCAGTATTTTACATCAGTATTTGCAAGCCAAACCCAGGAGTGGAACAATCAGAGGAAAAGTATAAGGCCACGGCCCCACTATCAGTATTCGGTCAGTATTTTTTCTCAGGAGTGGGAGCCAAAACCAGGAGTGGGTGATAAATGCAGAATTGGTGACTTGTTTCTATTATACCTTTTCTCTGATTGTTCCTCACCTGGTTTTGGCTCCCACTCCTGAGAAAAAATACTGACCAAATACTGATAGTGGAGCCGTGGCCTAATAGAAACACTTTGGCTTACAAATACTGATGTAAAATACTGACTAAATACTGAGCGTGTGAACGTGGCCTAATATAAAGAATTGAGTTTACGCACAAACTTACTCAACCATTTATGTACAAGCTGAAGTCTATGTAGCACCGTACAGTGTTATGAGGTGAACAAGACATGCCAAACCCAAACAAACAATAGGGGTTTAAAATAACTAAATAAGACATACTTCTCAATCACTGGGGTCCGACCACTGGAACCCCCACTGATCCTGCGACCTGGGCCTCTGAAGAGCATCATGTGAATGGAGCATAGGTCAATCATGCGCACTGCCACTCCATTCACTCCTAATGGGACCACCCGAGATAGCCGAGTGCTTCAGCACTCCCATAGGGGCTGCTGTGGCACTAATAGTAGTGCCGTTTTACTGGTGAAACAGCTGTTTTCCTGAAAAATTAAGCGAGTGTGTAAGAAGCAGTTAAAAGCTGAGCCTCTGCATGTGGACCCAGCTGTATGGTAAAAATACCTCCAATTAGGGCTATAAGAAAATAAGCCTCTTCAGAGAGGAAGAGGACTGATCTCTAGCGCCATCTAACGGATGAAGCAATTCTAAAAATCAATATCAACCCTTTAACGAGCCTTGAGGAGCATTGCATGGCCTATAAGTCTCCTTACGCCGGCTTGGCACTCTCCACAAGGAGAAACGTTTCCCTTTACAGGCCCAATTAGGGCCATATTAAAGGAAATCTGTCACCCCTGGCACTTATCTAACCTCTAATATGGGCATACAGGTGATAGAAGTTTGAATCTATACCTACCTTTATGCCCCATATTAGAGGTCTTGTTGCAGAGAATTGTTTTTTTATTCTTTCCAGTTTTTGATGTTTCCCGTCCGGGAGACGCAAAGACATCCTCGCTTACTGTTTGAATTCAAATATTTCCCCCCTCCCCTGCACGTCACACTGCCCTGTGAGGTGCAGTTCCCGTGGCCGGATGCCGTGCCTGCGCAATTTACCTTGTATGTAAGGCTCAGTAATCCCTGCCGTCTTGTGTGCCGGCGCTGGGAAGGCAGGGTGACTCACCGGCGCCTGCGCACAAGTTCCCTGCTCTACAAGGATACACAAACTGCAGAAATTACTGCGCCTTGCGTACAAGGTAGATTGGGCAGGCGCGGGATCCGGCCATGGGAACTGCACCTCACAGAGCACTGTGACGTGCAGGGGAGGGGGGAAATATTTTAATTCAAACAGTAGGCGGGGATTTCTTCATGTTCCCCGGACAGGAAATGTCAAAAACTGGAAACAATAAAAATACATTTCTCTGCAACAAGACCTCTAATATGGGGCATACATGTAAGTATAGATTCACATTTCTGTCACCTCTATGCCCATATTAGAGGTCTGATAAGTGAAAGAGGTGACAGCTTCCCTTTAACACATTTTCAGATTTTTGCTATGTAATCTGAAGACAGCATGAGGTAGTGGTTAAAACACAGATTTCAGCAATACCTCTCTTATCAAGCTCCTTGGCTTTGTTTGCTTGTAATGATTGTTCTAGCACCAGGAGCTTATCATTGCTGGGACACAGCAGTGCATGCATGCTAGTCTGACACACCCCCTCCTGTGATAAGCAGCTCACTGTGTATGGATATTGTATACAGAGCCTGGTGTGGGTGGAGTTAGTTTCCTCAGCTCTGCTTTATTGCTAAATCTAAAAGCTCTGATTGTGTCAGAACGGCTGCACCCAGTAATCTAAGTGATACATCATTGGATTCAGCTTCTCTTTGCCTACATCATGCTGCTCTCAGATGAGGTAGAAAAAAAACTGCTGACAGATTCCCTTTAACAAGCTTATTCAGATAAGGAGTTATAGATAAACTAAAACTGTCCCAATGAAACGTCAAACTTTAATGTGTAATTACGTTTGATCATAGTTGGTTATTTTAAAGTGTTCTTTCACCTTTTAATTACATATTAGTATTTTATGGAAAAATCCCTTCTGTGCATGGACTATATTGAGTAAAATGCCCAGTCTGTATAAATACTGTAAAAGTTCGTCAGTTCATCATGCAGCAATGTGAACGGTGACCTTTAGCTCATGTTCTGGGAATAAGCTATTTGTAGCAGATGTGCATCTGTCAGCCCCAGACAATGTCAGACACAGTCGGTATCATTGTAACTAAAGTCACTGCTGGTAACAATTACAGCTTATGCTCGATTTACCAAGCACATTGTAACTTAATACTGTACAGTCTACATTAATTATCAGACGCTGCTGGATTCATGAAAGCCATAAATTGACACATCTCATTGAAGACATCCTGCAGTTGTAAATCAGCTGTGAACCCCTTTACTACCATTGGGGTCAGCACAAAAAGGAACCTCAAGATCTGTATTCATTATGTGAACAGGCGAATAATAATTGGTATAAAGCAAATTATAGTGAAAACAGTAAAGAAAGTGAAATTACTGAATGGTGCGGATTGCACAGCAGTTTGGCAATTGTCAGACATAATTCAAGATCAACTTTAAAGTGGAATTTTCCTAAATGTGAAATAAAATCACCAGAAGGTGGTGATGGATGATCTGTAGAGTTCAATCTGAAACCTAAAAGTTATAGAAAAAAGAAAAAAACTTTAAAAAAAACTATAATAGGCCTTTCCTTGCGTAAATAAGGTATTAATTAATATTTGGAATTTTAAAAGGGTTGTCCCTTTATGGAAAACTTTTACCTGCCGGCTCAGTTCGTTGTAAAGAAAAACAAACTGTGCTTTACTTACCTTTCTTGGCTCTAGCACTGCTTTTTTGGCGCTGCTCCACTGATTGTGAATACAGGGTGGGCCATTTATATGGATACACCTAAATTAAATGGGAATGGTTGGTGATATCAACTTCCTGTTTGTGGCACATTAGTATATGGGAGGGCGAAAACTTTTCCAGATGGGTGGTGACCATGGCGGCCATTTTGAAGTCGGCCATTTTGGATCCAACTTTATTTTTTTCAATGGGAAGAGGGTCATGTGACACATCAAACTTATTGAGAATTTCATAAGAAAAACAATGGTGTGCTTGGTTTTAACGTAACCTTATTCTTTCATGAGTTTTTTTTACAAGTTTATGACCACTTATAAAATGTGTTCAAAGTGCTGCCCATTGTGTTGGATTGTCAATGCAACCCTCTTCTCCCACTCTTGACACACTGATAGCAACACCGCAGAAGAAATGCTAGCACAGGCTTCCAGTATCCATTGTTTCAGATGCTGCACATCTCGTATCTTCACAGCATAGACAATTGCCTTCAGATGACCCCAAAGGTAAAAGTCTAAGGGGGTCAGATCGGGAGACCTTGGTGGCCATTCAACTGGCCCACGATGACCAATCCTCTTTCCAGGAAACTGTTCATGTAGGAATGCTCGGGCCTGACACCCATAATGTGGTGGTGCACCATCTTGTTGGAAAAACTCAGGGAACGTGCCATCTTCAGTGCATAAAGAGGGCAACACATCATCATGTAGCAATTTCAGATATCCAGTGGCATTGAGGTTTCCATTGATGAAGAATGGCCCCACTATCTTTGTACCCCATATACCATACCATACCATCAAGATACGAGATGTGCAGCATCTGAAACAATGGATACTGGAAGCCTGTGCTAGGATTTCTTCTGCGGTGTTGCTCTCAGTTTGTCAAGAGTGGGAGAAGAGGGTTGCATTGAGAATCCAGCACAATGGGCAGCACTTTGAACACATTTTATAAGTGGTCACAAACTTGTAAAAAACTCATGAAAGAATAAAGTTACGTTAAAACCAAGCACACCATTGTTTTTCTTATGAAATTCTCAATAAGTTTGATGTGTCACATGACCCTCTTCCCATTGAAAAAAATAAAGTTGGATGCAAAATGGCTGACTTCAAAATGGTCGCCATCCATCTGGAAAAGTTTTCCCCCTCCCATATACTAATGTGCCACAAACAGGAAGTTGATATCACCAACCATTCCTATTTTATTTAGGTGTATCCATATAAATGGCCCACCCTGTACTATGATGATTGCACGTCGATAGCACTGCAGCCAATCACTGAGTTCAGCAGCTCTGCCGAGTAAGATGGCATAAGCTCAGTGATTAGCTACAACACTGATGACATGATGTCACCACTGCAGCCAAACAACAAAATTTCCAAAAGCGGACAACCACTTTAAGGCTATGTGCCCACGATGCAGAAATGAAGCAGAACATTTCTGCAGCATTTCTGCATCTCCCTGGCAGAAAAAACGCATGCAGATTGTGCATGCGTTTTTCCTGCCAAATACATGCGGATTGACAAGCGCTTTCCAGGCGATTTTAGCATCACTTGGAAAGTGCTTGACAACTAGGTCACACTATATAAATCCATGCAAACAGCATGGATTTATATAGTGTGACCGTAAAAGAATGTTTAAAAATAAACCTATACTTACCATCCGATGGCCCGGCGCGTGTTGCTGCGCTCCTTCCTGGGCTGCCAACTGATCGCGGGACACTGCACTGAAGGGCCTGCGGTCACATGACTGTGATGTCACCGCAGGTCCTTCAGTCCTGCCCGCAAGCACAGGGAAGGAGACCGGGGGCCGTCGGAAGGTGAATATAATCTTTATTTTTTATTTTATTCTTTTTTTTACAGGTACAATGGTACCCAGGTCTGGATGAGAGTCTCCTCTCCTCCAGAACTGGGTACCATCCGCACATTGAAACGCATATAATCTGTGAGTACAAATGTACTGGCACGGATTATGTGCGTCTCAATGCAAGTTAATGGCGGCGATTACGCCGCGCTTCCGCAAAATTAATGGACATGCTGCGGATTTTTGAGCGCAGCATAAACGCTGCGGAAAAATCCACAGCATGGGCATTGAAAGTGCTTAATTGCATAGGGGACCATGGCAGAAGGCTTACCATGCGTTTACGCTGCGGAAATTTCCGCACCAAAAAACGCATGAAATACGCATCGTGGGCACACAGCCTAAGAAGGTTTTTACTGCGGAATTACAAGACACCACACTACTTTTGTTCATAGTCTGTGTCTTGAATTGCAGCACAGCATTTATACAGTGATGTCACAATGCAGGGATAGTAAACACAGTGATGTCACAGTACAGGGATAATAAACAGTGATGTTACAGTACAGGGATAATAAACACAGTGATGTTACAGTACAGGGATAGTAAACACAGTGATGTCACAATGCAGGGATAGTAAACACAGTGATGTCACAGTACAGGGATAATAAACAGTGATGTCACAGTACAGGGATAGTAAACACAGTGATGTCACAGTACAGGGATAATAAACAGTGATGTTACAGTACAGGGATAGTAAACACAGTGATGTCACAGTACAGGGATAATAAACACAGTGATGTCACAGTACAGAGATAATAAACAGTGATGTCACAGTACAGGGATAATAAACAGTGATGTCACAGTACAGGGATAGTAAACACAGTGATGTCACAGTACAGGGATAACAAACAGTGATGTTACAGTACAGGGATAATAAACACAGTGATGTCACAGTACAGGGATAATAAACAGTGATGTCACAGTACAGGGATAGTAAACACAGTGATGTCACAGTACAGGGATAACAAACAGTGATGTTACAGTACAGGGATAATAAACACAGTGATGTCACAGTACAGGGATAGTAAACACAGTGATGTCACAGTACAGGGATAACAAACAGTGATGTTACAGTACAGGGATAGTAAACACAGTGATGTCACAGTACAGGGATAATAAACAGTGATGTCACAGTATAGTAATTATATAGACAGTGGTGTCACAGTGGAGGAATAATATTACCATGATTTTATAACAAGGGAATAACACACACACAAATGGCACAATGTACTTGTTACTTCACATCAAAGAAAAGAAAACAAATGGTGTCGGCACAGGTCATTAAAAATGTAGTGATGTCACTGGAATAATATTAAAATGAATGTCACAGAGAAGAGATAATACATGGGGCTCCATAGTTAAACTTAGAATAGGGCCCCCTGGAACACTCTTTAGTTGTCAGGACCCATAGAAGCTGCCATATCATAGTTACACTTTTTGAAGAATAAAAAAATGTATCCTTATTTAAAAAAAAATGGAACCAGTAACTTTTTTGAGTGTCAATGGCTTCATCCAACGCTCCTTTGAGTATTGGCTTCCTGGTGCCGGGGGGCGGTGTGCTACTGCCGTTTGTCATTTCGGACCAGTGGCATTAGTTGCGCCACTAGTCCGAACTGTGCGCTCTGTGGTCTCCCTAAGAGACCAGCCCACGCTGATAGATTTCAGCAGTGGCCGGTAACCTAGGCTACAAGTAGTAAACTATAGAATTAAACCCCCCTTACCCATTCTTTAAAACGAAGCTAAAAGATAAATCGCAAAATTGTTTTTTTTTACAAGGACTTGAACTTTTAATTATTTATATTGTTGATAATAATCCCTTAAGAAGCAACTGGTTGATTATTCTGTCTTAAAATGTCCAGAGACAGTGGACACACAAGCACTGTAACTCAGTCCCACTACCCGGATCCTCTTGTACCAGGAATGTCAATAGGAATTGGGACCCTACAAGGGACTTTCACTCAGAGACACCGAACATATACTGGGAGAGAAGGGAATCAAAAGAATACCAGGAGGAGCCATGATAACAATATCTAGACATACAAACATTTTTAAAAGACATTAGCCCCAATAATTAATCTTGGTGTTTACAGCAGGATTCTAGCGTAAAACACCTCCAAATGTTGCAGAATTTTGCAGTATATGAACCTCACATTGGAATAGTCCAATGACATGTTAGACCAGTAGGTGGCAGCATTAAACCATAGTCATATCATGTTCCATGCAACTGGCATGGATTTATATTGTGTGACCAACTTATGCTGCTTTAAATGCCGCATCAATAGTAAAAAAAAGAATTAAAACGTAAAAAATAAAAAAAAACATTATACTTACCTCTCCGGCGGCCCCGGTCTCCTCTCCGGTGACTTGCTCTGTCCTCGGTGTCCCGCGGTGTTCTGAAAGGACCTGTGGTGATGTCATTTAGTCAGCTGACAGGTCACGCAACCGCTGACCATCACATGACTAAATGACGTCACCGCAGGTCCTTTCAGAACACCGCGGGACGCCGAGGACAGAGCAAGTCACAGGAGAGGAGACCGGGGGCCGTCGGAGAGGTAAGTATGTTTTTATGTTTTTTTTACATTTTTTACGTTTTAATTCTTTTTTTACTAATGGTACCCGGATCTGGACGAGAGTCTCCTCTTCTCCAGACCCGGGTACCATCCGCGCATTGAACCACATAACATCTACATGCATACAAGTATACATGCGGATATTATGCGGTTCAATGCAAGTCAATGGCGGCGATTTCGCCATTTTCACAATAAATGGTTGTGCTGAAGATTTTTCCGCAATGATAAACCGCAGCGGAAATTTCCGCAGCATGTGCACATCACATGCGGATTATTATTGGGAAACATGGCAGACAACTTTACAAGCGTTTTTAATGCGTTTTCGCGGCGGAAATGCCGCTACGGAAACGCATTAAATCCGCCTCGTGGGCACACAGCCTCACTAGGGATGAGTGGACCCGTGTATGTTTAAGCTCGACGGGTTTGAGCGATCTTTAGTCCAAAGTTCAGTTCGGGTACCAGAAATCTACACATGAACTTGACCCTGTACCCGAACCCAATAGAAGTCAATGGGGACCTGAAATTTGGTGCTGTAAAAAGATCATAGTAAGGGCTTGGGGGCTGCAAAAGGCTCTCTATTGTCCGGTAGGTACTACATTAGTAGTGTAGTTATTTTATTAGTATAATAGTTATTATATTTGTTGTACAGTTATTTCATTAGTATAATAGTTACTGTATTAGCGCTGTAGTTATTTTGTTAGTAGTGTAGTTCTTCTATTGGTATAGTAATTACTATATTAGTAGTGTTTATATTTTATTAGTATAATAGTTATTATATTCGTAGTGTAGTTATTCTATTAGTATAGTAGTGCAGTTATTTTATTAGTATAGTAGGTACTATATTAATAGTGTAGTTCTGTTAGTATAGTAGTTACTATATTAGTAGTGTAGTTATTTTATTGGTATATTAGTTATTATATCAGTACCATAATTATTTTATTAGTATAGTAGTCACTATGACAGTAGTGTAGTTCTTCTATTAGTATCAGAGTTACTATATTAGTAATGTAGTTATTTTATTAGTATAGTAGTTACTATATTAGTAGTGTAGTTACTTTATTGGTATAGTAGTGCAGTTATTTTATTAGTATAGTAGGTACTATATTAGTGTAGTTATTTTATTAGTATATTAGTTATTATATCAGTAGCATAATTATTTTATTAGTATAGTAGTTACTATATTAGTAGTGTAGTTCTTCTGTTAGTATAGTAGGAACTATAATAGTAGCATAGTTCTGTTAGTATAGTAGGTAGTATATTAGTAGTGCATTTATTTTATTGGTATATTAATTAATTCTATAGTTCTTCTATTAGTACATAACATATTAGTATGGTAGTTATTTTATTAGTTGTGTATTTTTACATTAGTAGTATAGTTATATATTGGAAAATAATATAACTGTAGTTAAAATGATCTGACATGTTACATTATTGTGCTAACAAACATAGTAATGATCTAGTATACGGTAATAAATACTCAAAAACAAATTCCCAGTTGTACATTTTGATGTCGGCAGTGAAGGCACACTTGAGAACAGATATTCTGTGTTATGCCTAGTGCAGGGCCTAAGGGGGGCAGCACGTGGAACATATAAAATAGAGCAGTCACATACCGGCCCCCTCAGGCATTACATCGGGGATAACACACGGTATTAATTTTCCTGTAGCGCTGCTTTATTAATATTCAATATGTTGAATATTGACGAAAAGTAACACTTTTACTAAGTAGGTCATTTTGTTTTGCAAAGTATGATAAAATTACCGTAAATGATCCATTGTTCAGTAGGGGGTATAATGTTGTAGTGACCCCTCTGATCAATGGAGGGTATGGGGGGAGAGATAATATGATGTATTATATTATATTATACCAGGGTCATGTGGAAATAGAATCTTTTTACCAAATTGATGATCCACTGAGTTGCCCCATTTCTTTCTGCTCAGCTGGACCACGGTTTTTCCATCAAGAGATCAGGGTCTTTGGACTACTACCAACAGCCAGGAATGTATTGGATAAGGTATGAGATGGTTCAGCGCCAACAGTCAGTGTTTCCATGGCGACGTGCTGGCAGTCTCCATTAACCAGTCCCTTCAGTGGATAAACATGCTTTTTTTTAAATTTTTTTTAATTTTTATACCCAGTCCATATGCCGCTTTATAAGTTATAATCTCAGTCTCTGTTGAGATTTCGCAACCACATTTTCCATCCCTTTTCGTCCATTATTCACGCTAACATGGCCAGCTTTCTTCATCATACATTTGCTAAATGCCTCTTGTGGTTTAAAAGACAGTATACATACAAATAAAGTGCAGTGCATTAACCTTAACTGCAAAAATATAAGAAAAGTTGCTATCTTGATTTTATCAGATGTAGCAGAACTGAGGTTATTTAATGACTTATGGCGGGGACAGACAACCGTGTATTCTGTCATCGTGTCGATTAGGCAAATGAGATCACACTCTGATCGCACTCTGATCGCACTCTGATCACACTCTGATCACACTCTGATCACACTCTGATCGCACTCTGATCACAGTATCAGGATATTGTGATCTGATTCTCTCACATGAAGAGAAGATGGAAAAAGAAATTTCTCCATCTTCTCCATTGTATCAGTTTGTGAAGATCAGACTGCACTCAGATGTCATCCTAGTGCAGTCCGAGGTTTTCCGCGGACTCATTGACTTCGAATATCAGATCAAACTCGGGCATTCACCGACTTCTTCCTCAGACATCTCTGTCCAAGGAAAATATCAGACATGTGCACGGTCCCATACACTAACATTGGTCCGAGTGTGATCTGACGTTTTGCCAGATTGCACTCGAACCGATAATATGGTCATGTGCACTAGCGCTTAGTCTCATTATGAATGGTTAAAAATGCAAAATGTTTGTTAAAACTTTGCAGTTTAGCTCTTAGGCCTCATTCAGTCGTCAGATTTTCACGTGTAGAACTCGTACCTACTATAGTCTATGGGGCTGTTCACATGTCTGTGTATTTTTGCGGACCAGTTTCTCTGCATCAAAACACAGAGAAATGTCTGATTTTGATTTGAGTCATGGCTCAAACTTGCTAATGCAAGTCTATGGGTCTGTGAATAAAATCAGACAGCTCTAGGTTGACATCCATGTGCGGTTTAATTTTCACGGTATGATAAGATATACTTGAGAAAACTTCTGGTACACAAAAAAAAAAAGATGAAACTGACACTGATAAAAATCGGACCGTTATTGGTGTACGAGAAAGATCACTAACGCCTGAATGAGGCCTTACTACAAATCTTCTCCATGTTCAGGAAGAGACCTGTAATTCTATTGTTTACTACCGGTTCCATAAGTTACTGGGCACCATTGCAGTCTATCCGCGAAGGCAGGTCTCCTGGGCTAAGAGTGCAGCACTTACAAGCTCTTTCCTCTAGAAAGAGCTGTTCTGAAGTATCTGGCCAGTTTTAGTGCCCCTGTGCTCCTCTGATACTGCAGAGGCAAAGCAGAGTCTGTGTGCATCGTTAGAGAGCTCACAGTCTGGAAGAGCAGAGCAGTCCGAACTTTCAGTCAATAAGGAGCGAACTGTCAGTCAAAAAGGAGCGCACCGCCCCCAGTAATCAGGAAGCCAGGAGTCAGCAGAGCACTGTGCTACAGATTGAAGACATGAGACCACCCCGAATAACCGTTATTTGTGCAGGTAAGATGTACTAGCTTTACCCACTGTCCTACTTAAAACTATGTAGGACAGAAGGCACGCCAAATTCAAAACTCAGCTCTGTTACATCTGTATACTGCATATTACATATTTAGAATATCAGAATGTAATGTATTATATCTATATCCTGTCGTTTTAAACCACACAAAACACAACCCTTACCGAAAACCTGACGACTAAGAATGCATAACATGAGAATGCATTCAGCATCAGTCACTTCAGTGTGTTATGGTCTGCAGTTTATTGTCTGGCTCTTTGTTCTGTTTGTCTCTCTATATATTATATATACGGTATATTTTAGTTATGTTTCTGTTTGTACGATACAGAGGTTGAATTCTTCATGTCTATGAACCTTTGTTCAAAGCAAATGCACATGCTCCATAAAGTGACTTTTATTTTTAGGGTAATACACAGTAACAACATGTATATATATATATATATATATATATATATATATATATATATATAATTATAGGCCAAAAACGTGCTGTGATCTGTATCATATTCTTATTAAAAAGTGAAAAATGGGAGCTGTTCATTTAAAGGTAAATTGTGTTGAGATTAAATTACATTAGAAAGTGTTACACATTGAGTCGTTATTGATCCCTGAAAATTCAGGCATTGGGATGTTGACCAAGGTCCCGTGGTTTGAGGTGGTCCACAGCCCCTCGATCAGGTATGGCCTCTTACAAATTTAATGAAAGTCAGCCAAACCTGCCAATTTCAGTGACACTGGCTGGCTGTCAAATGTGAATGGGGCTACTCTCTTCCCAAAAGCAGGTGTCAGGGGGGAAAAAAGATTAGGTTTATTCGATTTCAACCTGTTACTGTGGGAGATAAGAGGAGTCTGTCAGCGACTCATTTCCCTTATGCCTTTCGAAAGACTCGCCGTGGTCTCCTGACTGGAACTCAACACCCTCATACTGTATATGCCTATGGGGCTGTTGAGTTTGGGTCCGGAGACCTGCAGCCGTGGACTTCGCAGTCAGTACTTGGACCATAAATGTCAAATGTGTGAACGGCTTCAGTCAGATTCTCCCAACACAGAACTACTTCATTGTCAATGGCACTGCTGCACCTTCCTTCTGAGGGTTGGCAAGTCTAGCAGTCGATCAAGCAGTCAAATCGCCAATTATTAGTGAGTGGTGGCATGTCCAAGTAATATTTCTTAATATAACTGGAACTAGTGTAACTTTCCCATATACATTCTGTATAGAATTGGTGGGAATCGATTTGCAGGACCCAATCCTACAGCCACACAGGAGTAACGGCCACAGTAATCTGTGGCTGCTGGACGGAAGCCCTGAGAATCATCTCCTACCGTCCGGCATTCATGACTCTTCTTTTGATTATCCAGTCTTGCGCAACGTTACATCACGATGATGATGTCGCGCCATGTCCGCTAATCAAAAGAAGAGCTGTAGATGCTAGAAGGTACGAGGCGATTCTCAGGGCTCACGTCCAGTGGCCAGAGATTACCAACCTGGCTAGACTGGGGCCTGCAAATCGATTTGTACCAACTCTAATTCCATTATAGCTGTGGTGATATGCTATGTACTATGACCCCATTAGCTCTTCTCAATTGTAGCTATTTAGATGATTATACTGGGTACAGAGCTTTCCTGTAGTCCACCAATTTACTCCATTCTAGCTGAAGACTTCATATGTAACAGATGAGATTGGGTTTATATTCATGGCGTTGCCCTAGAGTCAGCGAAAGGGTTAACTGGGCAACAAATGTTATCATATGGGCTTTAATTTACCCAAACTGATTAACAACAGACTGGTGTGGTTGCCCATAACGACCAGAGCTAAGCCTTCAAATTCCTCTGAAAAATGAAAGTAGCACTATGATTGGTAGCTATGGTAACAGGGGCACATGTTTTCTGCGAAACAGTTTTGATAAACAAGGTCCAATTGATGTCCCGTAACCTTAGGGGTACAATAATGTTACACTTGTATGACCTATTAACAAACTAGAAGTATTTTTAGTTCTTATGGACTTCAGCGGAGAGACCAATCCTCAGATGAAATCTATAGATGGGTCTTACAACCCCGTTCTCACAAAATCTGAGGGTTCTGAAATGTGGAACCCATGCCCATCATACCTTTATTGCTTATCCCATGGATATGCCATAAATGTATAACACAGGACTAGGGATGAGCGGACCCATGGAAGTTTGGTTTTTGGTACCCAACCCGAACTTTAGTCCAAAGTTCGGTTTGGGTACCAGAACTGTACCTCAATTTGAACCCAAACCCAATTGTAAACATTGTAGACCTGAACTTTGGATCTGGAAAAAAATAATCTCTCTCTCGCTTTCCCCAGAACTCAGAGCATTGTAACAGATTTCAGGGAGAAGTTCGTGTTCAGTTTTTAGCACCGGACACTAACTTTACGGTACAAACCACGAACGCTTACGTTCGGGTTCGCTCATCTCTACACAGTACCCCTTCTCGACATATGCTGTTCATGTACAATGTACATGTCAGGTGCAGGTATATGGAGCAGGCTTGGGATCTGATCCCTCTCCATACAGGACAGTTACGAACTGTGTCATACTGCCAGCACCTCCCAGCTACCAGGAGCAACTGGATTAAGCTCTGATCACTGCTATTTGATCTTTTAAATGCCGCTGTAATCACTTGTCAGGGAGTATCAGGGTGATTACAGCCGTGCTCACTATGTAGTGAGCGATGACTGAAACCACTTTCTGCACCACCCTGATGACTAGAAACAAGCGGCTGCAGGGAGAATATAACTTCACTTTCTTCCTGAAGCCTCCAGTAAGCCTAATGGCAGGTGCAGACAGTTGTAGATTCTCTCATCTGAGAGAATTGGGCAAAAATGCAAATGACACCATGATCAAACTCTGATCAGAGTTAGATCAAAGTGTCACCAATTCTCTCAGATGAAGAGAAGATGGAAAAAAAAATGTCTTCATTTTGTGAGTCCACGGAAATCGGACTGCGCTCAGATGTCATCCGAGTGCCGTCCGATGTTTGACATAGACTCATTGACTTGCATGTCTGAGTGCGATCCGATAATTTGATTAAAGTCAAGCATGCAGCAAATTTTTCCTCAGACAGACCAGCACACAAAAAGGAAACGCGTCGGCGGCGGCCTGCGATGAGGTTTCTTTAGGAGCGACCTGGTTGCTGTTCGGACAACCTGGCTTCCTCCCTTTCTCCTACAACTCCCAAAACTAGGCAAAGTCCCGCCCTATTATAACAGGGTGCAACTGGTCCTTGACTACGCCTCATGGGACTTGGCGCCACAGTTTGTGTCTATAACCACTCGGGCCACAGGGTAGTCCTTAGCGTCCCCATGGATACAACGGATGCCGACCTTTTTTCCCGGAACTAGCCGATGAGGAATTGTGGGCCTCACTAGGGTTACTAAACTCCCCTAGTCTAACAGTGCAGTCACTTGCACACCATTCACTGACATGAGGCATGCCTGCAGTCCCTCGTCTGGTGAGGGATAGCACTGCAGGCAGGATATGCAAATATGATCAACACCGTCCTGCGCTGCAGTTCATTGGCTCAGTTGTCATGGGGCAACGGGCGGCTATGTGACCTGGGGAGTGACATCTCCAACATACTATATTATGGGGCGGGACCTTTGGCAGCAACTCAGACATCCCCTGGGCTCTAGGATACCCCCCAGATGTGGCTCTAGCTCCCCTCTTTTGGGTGTCCTCCCCCTTTTGGGAACCGAAGTATGGAGATGCTATGACCCCTTGTTTCCCCAAGGAACTCTCAACTGCCTGGTACCTTTACACCAACGCCACCAAGTCATCGGCATTACGGGGATCTCCCTGGGCAACCCAGGATTGCACCGACATCGGAAGGGAGTGTATGAACCTGTCCATGACAACTTTCTCAACCATTTGTGCTAGGGAGGAAGATTCAGGTTGCAACAACTTTTGGACCAGGTGTAGGAGGTCGAACATTTTGGACCGGGGAGGTATGTCATTGCAATGGGCCCAGTGGTGCACCCGTTGCGCCCTGACAAAGTCACTCCTAAGCGCGCCAAAATCTCCATTTTCAATTTGACGTACTCCTTTGCGTCCTGAAAGGCCAAGTCAAGTCATAATAGGCTTTCTGCGGTTCCCCTGTTAAATATGGTGCCAGCACTTCCGCCCACTGCTCCGGAGGCAATTTCTCCCATTCCGACACCCTTTCAAATACAGTCAGGAACACCTCCACCCAGGGTCATCTTTTGTAACTCTCTCCTTACCGTCTTCCTGACGTGTGAGTCATCACCTGGACTTGTCGGAGCCGTCGCCGTGCCACAGGACCTCCTCTGCAAGTAACTCGATCTGCTGCTGCTGTTGACAATGCTTATCCTCTTGCTGCTGTTTCTGGAGCTGGATCTGTTGCATCAGCAGCTTAGTGGACTTTTGTTGCGCCAATTGTTTCTGCTGTAATAATTGCTGGTGCTGCTGGTGTTGTGCTTGCTGCGCCTGCACCAAATGTTTCAGCAGGTCCTCCATTTTGTCAGGCGTCACTTGCTGGCTTGTGGCAGACTTCACCCAGGACATACAGACCCTCTTGTAGCAGTCACACTGCCCCTTGGGATTCGTGCCCGTGCTTCTAGCACCAATTGTAGGGTTTGGTACTGCGTTAGAGGTAGGTACAGGATTATTATACCTTCATAAACCGCACTTTTAGAAGTAAACAAAAACAGCCTTGTCCGGCACATGGTAAAAAAACAGAAAATAAACAGTTCATACAATATGGCGGGTTCGCCCGCTCACGGTCAGTGTCCTTTAGCACAAACACTCTGGAGGTCTCCACACCTCCAGCCACAGACACTGAATGAGACACTCGGTCTCCATTTTATACACACACCCTGGGGTGGTGATATGTCAGCAGCCAATCCCCCCCCCCATCTCTTATGACTGCTCGTAAAAACCTGCCCTGATACGCTCTAATAACCCTCTCAGCACTGTGTGTGCTGGAGCATGCTTTCCTGGTTTTACATCACTGAAGCTACCAACCTTCAGTGTACCAATGTCCGGTGGCCATCTTACAATCTGTAGATTACCCCTATATCTGCAGGTAAATAGTATTTTTGGAGGTGACAGGTTCATTTTAACAGGTAAAAGGACACATTTAGCCCTGCTACAAAGACATGATATTTCTTTTATATGCATGAAAAATAAATGGCAGTGAAGACTCATACATCATTATAGAAAATGGTCCTAGGACGATGTATAGTCTTTGTGTAACTGTATGATATATTGATGCGGCCTGGAGCAGCCTGGGAGACATTTACATACACAGATGACTATTGGGTTTGGACATAAGCCTTTTACAACAAATCATTCCAATGTAAACCTTGTCTAATCTCCCGGACATGGCTGACACCCCCATTCTTTTCATCCAGCTGCTGAGGGTGGCCGTTCAAAAACTCAATCTCTGGCTTTTCTGTGATAAAGTATATACACTGTTAAGCTTTGTTTTGACCGTCAAGAGAATGGACATAGTCTTGAAACAACCATTATACCGAAAGCAGGGCATTACTTATTTACACAGTTTTCAGTGCTCGGAATTACAGGCACAATTCACCTGAGGCAAATGACTCTCCTGGGTATCCTGCAGAGCCTGAGCAAAGTAAATAGGAAGGTTATGTTTCCATTATTATATTCAGCCAAGCAGATACTTGGGGGTGCAGTGATAAATAGACAGTAGGATTCATTACAAGTTCTTTTATACCTTTGCTTTACTTGAGGTATTTTACATAAAATAAAATAGCAATTCCCAAATGTGAGAGATGAGTAAATTGATTAACAAAAAATTGAATTTGTTATAAATTTCTCCAAAATTTCTGATGTTGGCGAAGCCAAAATTTTGGAAATTAAATCCCTCCAAATCTGTCCAAGGGACACAAAGGGGTTAATATGAAAAACAATTTATACTCATCTGTCCTAAGCTCTCACCTGGCTTCTTATGTTGCCGCAGCTCCCCGGTCTTCAGGATGAGTATCCGGTTCTTCCGGTGCCAAGTCTCACGTGGTCATCTAGGGGGTGATGCACGTCATTGACATTTCGGACAAATTCTTGACATTTCAGTTTCAGACTGATTTTATTCTGGCTGAATCGAATCTGCCAGGCAAATTGAGAGAATCTGCCTTGAAATAAATTTCAAAAGATTCATTCATCTCATACTGCCATCATAACTAAGCTGAAGGAGCTCAGTGATTCTGACGCGCCCAGGGGATGGGGACGACTCGGTACCCGGGCCTTTACCTGGTTTGGGGACGTCGCGGTGGTCGGCTCCCTGGCCCGTACCTTGGGGTCACTCTTGAAAAAGGGGATTGTAACTTGGATAGAAAATAAAAATAAAGTAAATAGTTTGTGACGCCACCTGTGGTACCTGGTAAGGATTACCAGCGCAGCTGCAGACCTCCGGGGGGTGATGGGATGGCAGCTGAGCTGTTTCTGCTCCCCACAGGTGGAGCGGGCCCCCGGGGCAGGGATGGTGTGAAGGGATGCAGTAGAGAGGGGACCCAGCCGGGTCAGAGGAAGAACAGACACACACACCGGGACTAGTTTCAGTACCTTTACTGCAGATGGTAGTCAGGTACGGTCCGGGGCACTTGTAGGTGGTGTGCACTTCTGGACTTGCTCCCCAGTGAGCGGGTGTAAGGCCTCCTTTCTGTATCTTCCTGTCTCTCTCCCTGGAGCTTCTGACCTGCCTGGAACTCGATGTTTCTCTCACCCGTCTTGCTTGGCGGCGAGGGCTTTCCCACTGGTTACCACTATCCCTGGACGCTGGGGCCTTCATGGTACCTAGTCCTCTAAATGTGCGGTATTCATGGGTGGACTGAGGGATATAAAATCCTCCTCAGTATGCACGATTCCCTACTGGGCATGGAGGTCCCAATAGGCTCGGGCCCGGTGCCCAGCTTGCATCAGGGGACGAACCCTCCGTGGTTCCTCTGTCCCGCAAGGCTCTTCTCTTCTCCTTGCCTTCTAGCCCACTCTAGGCTCTCCACTAGCCAGACTAGCCCGCAGCTTGGGCCTAGCCTGGCTTTCAGCCACACAGACTTTAGCCTGTCTGGTGCTGCAGCATCGTGTCACACTCACTGCTTCCCACTGACTGACTTCCTGAACTCCACCCCCCAGTATCTATATACCTGACAGGGCTCCATCTAGTGGACGTGGGTGGAGGTGTCTGCATGTATTGAGGCCACTGGGGAGAATCCGTCTGTGCAACACCCAGGAGTTCTGTGACAGCCTGCAGCCGCAGGGCGTCACATTCCCCCCTAGTAAAAGTCAGTACTCCCGGACTGAAACAAATTTTTAAAACCGGTTACAATGATATCAATAACAATTTTATGAACATAACTATTTTTCTTCCCTTTATGGGAGGCACTTGGCTTGAACGTTGCTATAACAGATTTAATAAACATTATTTATGCTTTACTGTAGCGAAAATATTTTCTTTCTTTTTAATATATATAAAATACTTTTATAACAATTGAGCACACGCACATTAGCAGCAACACAACTTTACTTTCTGCAATGGCCAGTTTTGATGAGATCCCTCCTCGGGTGTGTCCCTCTCATCCGGGTAAGCTGGCTTGTGGGGGACCTGCTCCAAACCCCCAACGAAGGTCCTGGGCGGGTTGCAGGACTGGTGTAGGACCACTGGTTCGGCCACGCCAAGCAGATTTTAGTGGTCGTCGTCTTGTGAAAACCACCAGGGGGCACCTCAGGAGGTGCAAACTATGTACAATGGTGGGACCGCTCATTGTTCACGGACTCCAAGTTCAGGAGCTTATATACTTAAACATGAGAGCTACCGGGGAACTAGTAGTGTCACGCCCCCGGGGCCGTGGGGTACTCGGCAGGTGGGCCCTCAGATGCTTGGGGGATATCACGGTGGCTGGCCCGGTCCGTGGCCCAGGGGCCGGACAACTGAAAAGAGGGGAATGTATATTGGGATAATAGGTTTGTAAATGTTCGTGACACCACCTGTGGTGTCTGGTGAGGATCACCAGCGCTGCAGCAGTCCACTGAGGCCGATGTTGTGGCAGCTTAAATGGTATCACTCCCCACAGGTGGAGCAGGGCCTCAGGGCAGCGTAGGAGGGGGGGGGGATGCAGGACAGAGGGGACCCAGCCGGGTCAGAGCAAGAATAAGAGCACACACGAAAGTCACTTCAGTACCTTTTACTGGTGGTAGTTCAGGCACATCCCCGAGCACTGTAGGGTGAAGGATGCATATCAGGATCCTCCCCAGTGAGCGGGTGTAGAGCCTCCTGTCTCTTGCCTCTCTGTAGTAAGTTTCTGACCTGCCTGGAGCTAGGCCTAACTTGGTTTCTGTTCTGCACCTGCTGACTTGGTGATGGGGCCTTCTGTTGGAGATCACTCTCCCTATTCTTTGGGGTCTCCGTGATTCCTGACCCTGGTACGTATCAGCTTTTGGTGATCCTGGGACATGTAGTTCGCCAGGGGTTCCGGTTGTTTTCTACTGGTCATGAAGATCCACGTAGACTCGGACCCGGTGTCCGGTATATGCCTCGGGGTGAGCTGGTTAAGCTCCTCTGCCCCCTATGTTACTCACTTTCCACTCGCCTTCGGCCCCGCTCGGGCCCTCACTAGGCTACACACACTGCAGCCGGGACGCTGCTCTTCTTTGCCGCTCTCAGAGTGTCGGCACACTCCTAGCTCTCTATCCTGAGCTCTGTGAGTTCTAGTCTGGACTCACTCTACAGACTATACTGAACTCTTTCTGCAGGAACTGCTAGGCTCTGGCTCGACTGCACTGACTCCTTCTGTGTCTGAGCTGGAACTGCTGAATTACTGAGCTGCCTAGCTCCACCTTCCCTCTTTATATCCCTATCGGGCTCCCTCTGGTGGTCTGAGGTGGAAGGTGGAGGTGTGTGTGTGCTGTGGGGGCCTCTTGTGGAGTAATCCGGTAATGCACCCCTCTTGGATCTGTGGTACCAAGCGCAGCTGGGCGCCACATTCCCCCCTAGCAAAGCTCAGCACTCCCGGGCTGAAGTACATTTTATAAAACAATAAACATTAACAATCTTCCCTTTATGGGAGGCACATTTCTTAAAGGTTGCATAACAAAAACATTATAAACATATAAAACATTTTCAGCAGTTCAATAATGGTGCTCCTTCCGGGGAAGCACCTGTCCATGATAGGCTGGCCCAGCTGGGTCATCAGCCGTAGATGGCGGGGGTTTGCTCTCCTCCCCCACCTTGTGGACCATTCAGGGCCATGGGTATGACAGGGGTTACAGGTCCTGCTGACGGGGCGGCCGCTTCGGCCTGCTCGGTGCCGAGCTCGGGTTGAACATCAGGGCGGTGAACCGGTGCTCCGGCGCTGTGCTGTTCGTCGGACATTCTGGCGCCCCCCTAGCGAACCGTGGCCTACCTTCTTTTCTTTTCTTCCGGTAGGCCGCAGCTCCGCAGGTGACGGTCGTCTTCAGGACCTTGCATCGCTTGCGTCCTACGTCAGAGCGTTCAGCGACGCTCCTTCCAGGACCTGGCGCTTCCTGGTTTGACGTCGAGGCCTGGGGCGTGTCCGGGGCTGCGCGCGCTTTTGCAGGTACGCCCCTCAGTTTCCCGCGGTTACGCCCTTCTTCCCGCTCGGTGGCCCAACAATGGCGGCCCTCTTCACCACAGTCAAAACACACAGTTCTTTTGATTAAAGGCGCACAGTACCCGGTGGCAACGGGCATAACACTCCGTCATTGCAGCGGGCACGGGATCCTGTTCGTGACGCCAGAAGTTGTCGTGCCCCCGGGGCCGTGGGGTACTCGGCAGCCGGGCCCTCAGATGCTTGGGGGATATCACTGTGGCTGGCCCGGTCCATGGCCCAGGGCGGACAACTGAAAAGAGGGGAATGTATATTGGGATAATAGGTTTGTAAATGTTCGTGACGCCACCTGTGGTGTCTGGTGAGGATCACCAGCGCTGCAGCAGTCCACTGAGGCCGATGTTGTGGCAGCTTAAATGGTATCACTCCCCACAGGTGGAGCAGGGCCTCAGGGCAGCGTAGGAGGGGGGGGGGGGTGCAGGACAGAGGGGACCCAGCCGGGTCAGAGCAAGAACAAGAGCACACACGAAAGTCACTTCAGTACCTTTTACTGGTGGTAGTTCAGGCACATCCCCGAGCACTGTAGGGTGAAGGATGCATATCAGGATCCTCCCCAGTGAGCGGGTGTAGAGCCTCCTGTCTCTTGCCTCTCTGTAGTAAGTTTCTGACCTGCCTGGAGCTAGGCCTAACTTGGTTTCTGTTCTGCACCTGCTGACTTGGTGATGGGGCCTTCTGTTGGAGATCACTCTCCCTATTCTTTGGGGTCTCCGTGATTCCTGACCCTGGTACGTATCAGCTTTTGGTGATCCTGGGACATGTAGTTCGCCAGGGGTTCCGGTTGTTTTCTACTGGTCATGAAGATCCACGTAGACTCGGACCCGGTGTCCGGTATATGCCTCGGGGTGAGCTGGTTAAGCTCCTCTGCCCCCTATGTTACTCACTTTCCACTCGCCTTCGGCCCCGCTCGGGCCCTCACTAGGCTACACACACTGCAGCCGGGACGCTGCTCTTCTTTGCCGCTCTCAGAGTGTCGGCACACTCCTAGCTCTCTATCCTGAGCTCTGTGAGTTCTAGTCTGGACTCACTCTACAGACTATACTGAACTCTTTCTGCAGGAACTGCTAGGCTCTGGCTCGACTGCACTGACTCCTTCTGTGTCTGAGCTGGAACTGCTGAATTACTGAGCTGCCTAGCTCCACCTTCCCTCTTTATATCCCTATCGGGCTCCCTCTGGTGGTCTGAGGTGGAAGGTGGAGGTGTGTGTATGCTGTGGGGGCCTCTTGTGGAGAAATCCGGTAATGCACCCCTCTAAGATCTGTGGTACCAAGCGCAGCTGGGCGCCACAGTAGCTCAAGGGTGCCCCCTCCTGGGATGCGCCTGGGGATGGGAGGTAGGTGACCCGTACTGGTCATCCTCCCGTTCAGTCAGGGTGTCCTCCTGCAGAAGTTCCGTCACCCTCTGAACATCTAGGGCATCCGGCAGAGCCATGGGCATGATCCGTGCCACAGCTCCTGCTGGTGCGGCAACTGCTCCTGCCCGAGCAGCACCGGACGAAGATACTCCTGCAGGGGCATTGTCGAGGGCCGCGGCGTTCTGCTGATTATCCGCCATCGCTGCGCCCCCCTAGTTAACTGTGGCGTACCTTCCTGCTTGTAGAGCCGGCTGCGGTCCCCCGGACGGGAAGAGGAGACTGCTCGACTAGCAGTTCCCGGTGCAGGACCTGGCGTCCCCTTGCGTCTGACGTCAGGGCGTGCGCTTCCTGGCACGGCGGTCTCCTTCCAGGTCCTGACGCTGCGTCAGTGCGTGAGGCGGGGCTTGGACTTCGCGCGGTTACGCCCCTCTTCTTCCCACGAGGCAACAGGAAAATGGCGGATAATGGCGGGAAACCTTGGAAATGGCGGGAAATCTTCACCACGGTAAGTGTTACAGTCTTTTAAGGCGCACAGTACCCGGTGGCAACGGGCACGGAATTCTGTTTGTGACACCAGAAAGAGTATGACGCGCCCAGGGGATGGCGACGACTCGGTACCCGGGCCTTTGCCTGGTTTTGGGGATGTCGCGGTGGTCGGCTCCTGGGCCCATACCCTGGGGTCACTCTTGAAAAAGGGGATTGGAACTTGGATAAAATAAATAAACAGTTCGTGACAACTCCTGTGGTACCTGGTAATGATTACCAGCGCTGCTTCAGACCTCCGGGGGTGTTGGGATGGCAGCTGAGGTGGAGCAGGCCCCCGGCGCTGGATGGTGTGAAAGGATGCAGGAGAGAGGGGACCCAGCCGGGTCAGAGGAAGAACAGACACACACATCGGGGCTAGTTTCAGTACCTTTGCTGCAGATGGTAGTCAGGTACGGTCCAGGGTACTTTCTAGGAAGGGTGTGAACTTCTGGACTTGCTCCCCAGTGAGCGGGTGTAAGGCCTCCTTTCTGTATCTTCCTGTCTCTCTCCCTGGAGCTCCTGACCTGCCTGGAACAGGGTCTAGCTCCCTCGATGTTTCTCTCATCCCTGGATGCTGGGCCTTCGTGGTACCTAGACCTCTAAATGTGCGGTATTCACTGGTGGACTGAGGGATATAAAATCCTCCTCGGTATGCCGGATTCCCTACTGGGCATGGAGGTCCCAATAGGCTTGGGCCCGGTGCCCGGCTTGCATCAGGGGACGAACCCTCCGTGGTTCCTCTGTCCCTCATGGCTCTTCTCTTCTCCTTGCCTTCTAGCCCACTCTAGGCTCTCCACTAGCCAGACTAGCCCACAGCTTGGGCCTAGCCTGGCTTTCAGCAACACAGACTTCAGCCTGTCTGGTGCTGCAGCATCGTGTCACACTCACTGCTTCCCACTGACTGACTTCCTGAACTCCACCCCCCAGTATCTATATACCAGACAGGGCTCCATCTAGTGGACTTGGGTGGAGGTGTCTGCATGTATTGAGGCCACTGGGGAGAATCCGTCTGTGCAACACCCAGGAGTTCTGTGACAGCCTGCAGCCGCAGGGCGTCACAATTCCCAAACAGGGACACTGGGAAGGAGAGAAAGTTAATAAGTGTCTGCTATTGCAAATATTTCCCACGCATGAAAATGCCAGTCACACCTGGGATAATCTTCAGAGGAAAGGGGAAAAAGACATCCAATATCCAACTAGTGAAGTCAAGACATAGATAAAAAAATATAAACTTTAGTCCGTTTTGAGATTCGAAATCTACCATGGCTTGCTGATGGATCACACACAGACAAAGTATAGCAAGCCCTGTGTGTTCCTTGGACTCTGGCCAGGGATCTCCAGATAATAGACACCTATACCAAGGATATTTGAGGTTGTAATGGGGATGGGTGATTCCAAGGAATGAAACGTGTTTCAGGGGTTCCACCATCATTATAAGGTTGGCTGACAGTTGCCAGTAATCTGTTTCAAAGTCTATAGCATCCTACAGTATACATCTCATTTGAGGATTATAGGCATGTCAATTGGATTTCAAGGTAAAGAATATAAAATTAAAGAGGTTGTCCACTATTTTTACATTGATGGCCTATCTTTAGGATAGGGCATCAATGCCTGATCAGCCAGAGTCCGCCACCCGCCACCCAGCTGTTATCAGTGCTGACGCTGGCAGCCGCCGGTCAGAAGTACTTACTGTACTTGCTGAGCCAGCCGTCTTCTGGTAGTGGCCGTCGCAGGGTACTGCACATCTACCTCCTATTGAATTGAATAGGAGGCGGATGTGCAGCAAAAAGCCCCGGCCGCTACAAGTAGACGGCCAAGCTCCACAAGTAAGTACTTCTGACCGGCGGCTGCCGGCATCAGCATCGATAACAGCTGATCAGCGGGGGTGCTGGGTGTCCGACCCTGGCTGATCAGACATTGATGCCCTATCCTAAGAATATTTTATATGCAGATGCTAAACTGCACCCAAATATGAAGCCAATTTTTATATTACAGAAGTACTAGTGGCACATATTGCTTATGTAAGATGCAGTCTCCACAATGTAATGTACAACACTACGTAATATGATGGAGCTATATAAATAAAGCATGATTATAATAATATTTGCAATCAGGCCTTCCAGCCCAGTGTGTTTGGTAGGATAACAGGGAAATGTACATTAGTTAATGTAAAGTACTTCAAAATCTTTAAAATGCATCTTTATATGCTCTATTTTGTTTAATACCTGCTTTAAAGCACATTTCGCAGACTCAATATATTTTTATCTAACTTACTTATAGTAGAAGCAGATGAATATATAATATTGTCCCTGTTAGCTAATAATCATTCAGTTTTTTTTTTGTTTTTCTTTTTTGCTCTGCTTGGTTTACTGAAGCCCTCAAACGCAAAATTAAAGGGGTTGTCTCATGAGGACTGCCCACTTTTGTAATAAAGCTGGTCTATAAGTTATTTTTTTGTATTTTCTAAGACCCCAATCATTATAATCTAATGGCCCCTTGTACTTTCTCATAGCAGTATGGCCAGTCAGAATGGCTGCAACTTCACAGCTGATTGGTCTTCTCTAAAGTCTCCAAGTTCTACATCATCTACTTGTTGAGAGATAAACCTCTTAGACTTGTTCAACCCTAACTAAGCGTGGAAATTATCCATGTTTCTTAGGCATTCCTCACATGTATTAAAGCTGTCAAACAGTCGCAAATCATAAGCTCTGAGTGACTAAAACATAACACCCGGGCACGCTGAAGATACTCGGCGAGCGCCCGAGCATGCTCACCGGAAGGGTTAACAGAACATACTCACTCATCACTAATTATCATGTGATGGGGTCCCCAATCCCTGTGCCACAGATACCATTGGTTCTTTATCTTGCTTTAATTAGGACTCTCAACCCTGGTACAGGTGGAATGGATCTACACCCTCATGCCTAAAGCAGTGCTAAAATTAATGTCCAGTGGTTCTAGGTGTCCATATGGCATGTAGAACAATTTACATGGCTGCAAGTAAAGATTACTGTTTATGGAGGCATGCATTTTTAAGCCAAAATCAGGATGGAGTCCTAAAAAAGTCAAAGTATCTGTCTTTCCTTTATATTTTTCAAATTTTAGGATTCAAATTTTGTCTAAGAGGAAAAATAAACATTAAAAACAATGTGTGTACAAGGCTTCAAAGGGCTGTACAATTTAGAAAACTTATTATCATCAAACCCTATTACAGACTTCTTAATTTTATGGACGATAATCCTGGACAGAAGATTTTCCTCTTTTGGTCAGAATGAAGAGTGCTTACGAATAGCATCTTTCGTTCTGGACACCCTGTCCTGTATTACACATTTTGATCAGCTTATTGTCAAGCGAGCCTTTGAACAAATAATGATTGTCACCGGGGGTTGTCCATCTTTGGGGACATTTTTTTCTTTTACTTAAATGCCTGTAAATGAGGGCTAAAAATCATTTTTGCAATTGGGTTTTATGAAAAATGTTGCACCGTTTTACTTTTAAAGGCTAATTGTTTCCCTGCGCATTCAACTTTGATGTGGTCTGTGGTCAGAATTCAGCTGAGAGAAGCTTAGGAAAAAAAAGAGAGAAAAGTTGACTGTCAGAACAAGCTCATTGATGGATTCTCGGTTAACTCACGCTGCAGCTAGAAATAGACCGTGCAACACAGAGGCCATAGAAGGCAAATGATGAAAATATTTTTAGTGGAACTTATTTGCAAAAATGATTTTTAGCCCCAATTAGATGCATTTAAGGAGAAAAAAATCTCCTGAAAGGCGGACAACACCTTTAACGCTCTTGGATTTGGGATATGTGATATAAATGATGGTGTGCAATCATCTTGAAGGCCTTACTCAGTATAACCTTACATATTAGCCAATAGAACTGAAAGGAATATATTAGGAAGTTGTGCCACCAGCTAATGCAGAAACACATCTAAGTTGGGGAGAGTTTCTTCCTTTTCTTGATTTTCAATTCTTGTAGACGTCATAAAGAGAATGAAGAATGAAGTGGTCAAGTTCAGGCTTGCTCCTTGCCTGTTGTCAGATAACACATTGGGATTTGGCAGTGCAGAACAGTTTTTTTTTGTTGTGTGTCTCAATGTTGGTAGAAAACTGGGAACTTCTCATCTTATTTTTAGTGGAGTCTTTCATTAGTTGAGACTTTTCGCGCCACAAAGCCAAAGTGGACTGTGGAGGTTGAGCAAGGCAAGAGTAGGCTCCTGTTGGGTGGACTTTACCATAAGTCTTAGGAGGCTAAAAGCTACTAACGTCAATGCTTTCTATGTTAACATCAATAACCAGAAGTTACATTTTGACTCTGTGACTTTTATTTCTTAAGGTTGTATTGTTATAACCAGAATTTAACATCTTTATGGTTTCCTGCTCTCCCCCCCAGACCACCGCTCTTGATAAGGAGAGGCAGGTTTTCAGACGAAGACGCAACCAGGATGTGAGGAGACGATTCATGGCCCAGCCAGCTGCACCTGAACTGACTTCGGAGTCAGAGGACTATTCACCAAGTTCATCTGAGACTGTTCGCTCACCTAACTCACCCTTTTAAGGAAACACTTTAAAGTCTTGGCTTAACCCTTCGAGACTTCAGAATGAGAAAAAAAAAAGAAAACCCTTCTGGAAATCTGTTTTGGACATTACCAGTCTTGACAATAATTCTAGGTTTGAAAGAACAAATAGCAGGGGTGAAAATATGAGATTTAGAATGTCTTTTGTCCCAATGGGGATAAATGCTTGTAATATGTTCTTACGAATGACTGATACATGAATGAATATAAGGCTGCTATATGTGGAGAAGACATAAATGGGGTACGGTTTGCATTGATTACCACATACAGCAACCATGCAGTTTATTATTGGTATATCATAACATGTTAAGGCCAGGATTAATAGTGACTATACTGAGCTATAGGAGAATGATAGAATTACATTATTGTGAATTATTATATGTAATATGAAGCACAGCCACAATTTGGTGGGTAACCTAATGTTTCCAAACACCTGTTTGCGGGGCCTATAAAAGGCCAAGTCATGACTGTATGCCTATGTTAGCACAGATGCATGAGAAAGAAAATAGGGATTGCTACAAGTTGTTTTTGCAAGTTCGGACTGATGAAGGGCAATCTAACGTCAGTCCAGTCCATGTCGCTATCACTTCCATTATACATTCTCCAGGAGGCCCGGCAGGAAATTCGCAGAGAGTGGATGTATCAATAAAACGTTGTTGAAAACCAGAAAAAAATGAAATTTACCGAAAGCCAAAATGACCAGTTAATGTTTGTCAGCTTATATAGTAGTAATGGATAACTTGGATGCCAATGTGTGAGAGAGTTGTATGTCTTTCTTGCCTGTTGTCTTTCTACGTCTGTCATTCTCCACCAAGAAAAAATAAATCCAAATATTTTTTTCTCGTTTGTCATTTAAAAAAAAAAAATAAAGTCTTAATCTTCTGTCATTGTTTTTCGATTTGCTTTGATCATACCCATTTTTTCACTTTCATTGTCCTCTGTTGTAGTAATATTGTCATTAAAACATTGAATGAACTAAATAACAACAATTTTATGGCTGCTCCACTTCTGTGAATTACCCCATTTTCCCTATTCTGTAACATACATTTGGGGTCACATGTAGCTATGGACTTGCTATGAAAACTGTTATAACTGTTAAAAAAAAGAGAAAATGCAAGATATATTCCAGAAAGGTATGGTATAGCATTAAGACTTTTTTGTTTCACTACAGCTCACTCACTAATATTGCAGGTTTAGTATGTGTGTTATCGGTCCATCTTTATTCACCATTCTCCAGCATTTATTTATGCTGACAATCTATAAAATGTAATGTAAATGTACACACTTTGCTTTTGCAATAATCCTTAGTTAAAGCCTTTGTTAAAGTCCAGAGCAGCGATCTTAATTCTGCCGATTCTCCTTATTGCTAAACACATCCTTAAAGAGGTTATCCAGAATAAATTTTTTTACTATGAACCAAAAATCTAACAGACTGGTAGTTGCTAACTAGTTAGTAACTGCCTGCCTGTTCTGTTCGGCGCTGGCTCAGAGCAGTGAAGGACTAATGCTGGCGATTCAGCTGCTCCACATCAACAGAGCAGCTTTTCTTCTTCCAGGTTGCTCTGTTGACAAGGTGTGACCTGCCAACGTCTTTATGATTGACAGCCAGGGGAGCCAGCTGTCAATCAGCATGACATCGGAAGCCACGCCCCGTCAACAGAGCAGAGCGGAAGAGAAGCCACTGCTCTGATGACGTGACATCAACTGAATCTGCAGAATCACTGGCAGGAGTGGTCAGTGGCCATTCTGTGCCAGCAGAGATCTGTCCTGGGCAGAACAGGCAGGTAGTTAGCAACTACCTGACTGTTAGTTCTTAGGCACACAGTAAAAAAAATTATATAGTGCTGGATAACCCTTTAAAGAAGAGACCTGTAACATCCAGAAACGCTATTTCCCTGCAAATATAGGGTCAATTTGCAGAAAAGTAGCATTTAAATCCTCTGTAGCCAACTTACTAAAGCAGCAGCTAGAGGGAGAAATTGTAGTTGTGTTCTCCCTGCAGCTGCTCTCTTCCAGTCACAGGGGAAGGGTTACAATCACCGCTCACTACACAGTGAGCATACTATGACGATTTCACAGGACGCTGATTGACAGCCTGCTCTGCAGCTGTCAATCAAAGTGCCAAGGAGTGATTAGAGCCACGCTCTCTGTGTAGTGAGCAGTGACTGTAATCGGTTCCTGCACCGCCCTGATGACTGGAAGCAAGCAGCTACTGGTAGAATAAAACGTCATTTTCTCCCTGTAGCCGCTGCTCCAGTAAGCCAGGTACAAAGAATTCAAACACTATTTACCTGCAGATTAACCCTATCTTTGCAGGTAAATAGATTTTATGGACGTGACAGATTCCCTTTAATAGCTTAGATTTCCTATATCAGATTGCT
This sequence comes from Phyllobates terribilis, assembly GCF_046119375.1. Classification (NCBI taxonomy): domain Eukaryota; kingdom Metazoa; phylum Chordata; class Amphibia; order Anura; family Dendrobatidae; genus Phyllobates; species Phyllobates terribilis. The sequence continues at coordinate 117,276,572 of NW_027362762.1, read as the reverse complement.
GACCTAGTGTCAATCATGTGCAGATATTAAGTAATCATGAAAGATTTAGAGATTTCACTCCCTGAAACCTGCAAAATTTTGAATGCATTTCTATAATGTGCGGTGATCTATATATACAGTATCCTATAATTGCTGGCAGAAAGCTTATTAGTAGCTGCACTTTAGTGAAATGTTGCACCTTAATGCAAAGTTAGTCGTTATAAAGTTTTATTTTGCAATATTTTATTTTTGCTGATCATTTGATCACCAGTGTGCAATAATCTTACACTAGAACATTTGGTTCAGTCAGATTCATTAGATGAGATCAGAGAGAATACCAGATGAATTTTATCTAATCAGATCCATCTATCATGATGATTCTGTGATGAATATGATGAAAGTACATTACATGTATGACCCCCATATGCGCAGTGCCCATTGCACAGTGCTGCTTTCATCAATGGCCTTTGGTATTTCTGCATCATGTATAAACTGCATCTTCTGATGATCTCCTGATGATTCTTCAGCTCTGTTTTGCTGTCTACAATATATATTACTGGGCCCATGGGCCACTTCGTATCCAACCCGAAAGCGATCACTATAAACAGCATTGATTTTCTCATATATTAAAAGATAAAAAGCACAGGGGTATACAAAATGTAATGTTCTGTAGTAAAGAAATATCAAGGCATAAATAAGAAGAAAGATCGCTGATGCTAGTTGTCTCTGTACATGGGGATGGATTACCGCTAGAGGAGATAATTTCATTTCATTGGGTGGCAACTAGTGATGAGCGCAAGTGGTCGTTACTCGAATTTGCAGAGGGTACTCAGGTATGTACTGAGTATCGCAGGTGCTCGAGTGACATGTTCAAGTCCCCGCGGCCGCATGTTTCACGGCTGTTAGACACAAAACATGCAGGGATTGCCCTTGTATGTCAGGCTATCCCCGCATGTTTTGTGGCTGTCTGCACTCTAACATGTCACTTGAGCACCCACGATACTCTATGCATAACCGAGCACCCTCTGTAAACTCAAATAACGAGCACTTGCGCTCATCTCGAGTGGCAACTACTGTTGGGGCAGCATTCTGGACCCACAAAGGCCATACTGTATCTCCCTCTCTAATGTATCCAGCCTGCAGACATTGAATGAGACAATTGACCACAAGTAGCTCAAGATACAATACAATGGTAGATTAAATACTTTGCACATTAATTTTAATATTGGCAATATTATACCGTAGCCAGAAAAGGAAAATGGCTAATATCATGCACTTCTGCTCAAGGTGTTGTGCTGTACTGTAACAGGGTATAACAGTTCTAATTTTTTTATACTTTCTAATATACTTTAGTATCTAAATTTCTCAACATGAAATTAAAAGATGATTTTTATTACAGAATTTTAAAAAAAATTTGAATTCTAGAATGGAATTAAAAAATGAAGTGATACTTCCTATATTGATCCGTGCCCGTTTCAACGATGCTTGGGTCCCCCACTAGTCTCTACTTCCTGCTTCCTCTCCACGCTCAGGAAATGACCACTTAGCCAGTCAATCACTAACCTCAGCAATGACCCACCTCAGACATTGATTGGCCTCAGCAGGTCATATGTTCCTGTGTTGACACATCATTGCTGCAGCAGAAAGTAGAGGCTGATGGAGAACAAGCAGCATCAAAACGGGAGAACAGTGATGAATCCAGCAAAATGGATCCTTGAGAAACATTTATTGAATATACAAAAAGACAGAAAAAAATCACTCCAACATCATTAAAAAAGCAGACACGTTTCAGACGTAGTCCTTACTGAGTACTGAGGATTACGTCTGAAACCAGTCTGATTTTTTAATAGTGTTCGAGTGATTTTTTCTGGCTTTTTGTGATTATGCAATAAATGTTTCTCAAGGGTCCATCTTGCTGGATCGTATCCCTTTTCATACAGTGATAGAAAACATGTCCTGCTCACAGTAGAGGGTTTTCTCACATTTTATCCAGCTGAGGCAGCATATATCTGACTCCTGTCCTGAGTTTCATGAACTAGATGGTCATGTATCAACCTTACCTTACTAATTATGAAAGAGTTATCATCCTGGAGACCAGGCTGCATTACTTATAAATGATTTCCTGGACTGGATACTTTGTAGCAAAGTCTCAACTGTGAGATATAATTAGTTATGGTAGGTCTTCGGCCTCTACATGCATGCAAGGAGGTTTCCTTTCACTGACTGTAAGCAAAGATCTTAAATTCAGTGAGAATACAGATCACAACATGTATAAGTGAGCTACATAAGTTTTCACTTCATTATAGAATAATTCATCTTATTTCCATAAAACTGAGAAATTCCTTTATATGTCTTTCTATTGGCTGTAATCGCAAACACTCATGAATTCCCTTAGAATAGATTTTATGCTATAACTGTTTTTGAAGGGTTAAGCCATCTTTCTGGATTTTGTGTTATATGGGTGATGAAATGAATCTGCTGCTTTCTAAAAAAAAGGGGTATGACATTTTCTTATAAGCGACCTTAGCCTCTGAGTATTGGTATTTGTAGCAGAATTTGTATTACAGATGAGAAGCTTACAAAGTACAATCCTGATCAGTCTACATAGCGCGTGTCACTGTCATCTTTTAGTGCAAAAACTTAGTGGAAGTAGTTGATGTGGGCCCATATAACTATTTATTTTATTGTTTCAAGGAAGTTTTTTGGTTGTTTTTTTCAACAAAATCAACTTATAGCATAGTGAAGAACAAAACGATCTGAAGATGATGCATCTGCACCATAGATATCTCACAACTGGATACGGCTCTAAGTTTTGGTCGAGTAGGTGCAGTAGTAAGATATCCAAGCAGCAGCACTTTGAGCCCACAGAATGCTGCTGATTTAATGGGAGAGAGCTGATCCATTCCATTGCTTAAAGGGAATCTATCAGCAGATTTTTGCTATGTAAGCTGAAGACAGCATGAGGTAGAGGATAAAACACATTTTTCAGTGATGCCTCTCTTTTCAAGATCTGTGCTGTTGTTTGCTTGCAATGATTGTTTTAGCACCATTGCTGGGACTAGCTGGTCCTTTGAGCCCTGGACCGACTCCGCCCCCTCCTGTGATAGGCACCTCACTGTCTATGAACTTTGTACATACAGAGCCTGGTGGGGGCGGGGTTAGCTTCCTCAGCTCTGCTGTATTGCTAAATCTAAAAGTTCTGATTGTGTCAGAACGGCTGCACCCAGTAATCTAAGTGATACATCATTGGATTCAGCTTCTCTTTTCCTACATCAGGCTGCTCTCAGATGAGGTAGCAAAAACCTGCTGACCGATTCACTTTAACTTATTAAAAGTTAACTAGAAACTGGTGTGAATATCTGAATACCGATATGTTTTAATGGGGATTACAAAGATTAAAGGTGTAGATATAGGGTGGGTAAAGCTAGCAATCACACTTAGGTCTAAGTTAAAAAACTCCCTTCCACTAAGCATGACCATGATCTCGTAAGGGCAAGTGATAAGTTGGGCCTGTTACGAGTTCTGCACTAGGGCCCAAGACTTAAAGTCACATCTCTGACAGATACCTATTAAAAAATTAGAGACCAATCTTTTAATTGTGATATGATTAAAGGGAATCTGGCACAAGGTTTTTGCTATGTAATCTGGAAGCAGCATGATGTAGGGGCTGACAGCCTTATTCCAGTGATATGTCACTTACTAGACTGTGTGCTGTTTCAATAAAATCATTTTTTTATCAACAGAAGATTATCATTACAGGATTAGTTGTTTTGTGCCTCTTATTCAACCGCTGTGTGTAACCCCTCCCCCATCACTGATTAACAGCTTTCTGTCCATATACATAGTGTACACAGAAAGCTGTCAATCAGTGGTGTGGGTGGGGTTATGCAGAGCTCAGCAATCAGAGCTTTGCTAGACCTACATTTTAGAAAACTGTGATTTTATCACAACTGCTGCACGCAACTAAACAAAGTGATACATCACTGGAATCAGAGTCTCTGCCCGTACATCATGCTGCACTCAGATGAGATGAGGTAGCAAAAATCTGGTGGTTGATTCCCTTTAAGGTTCCTCTTTGAACTGGTCATAAATCAGCTTAGAAGATGATTTAGTAGAAGATAGATAAGGGTTTAGATCCTGCGGTCTGATGAGCTCAGTAATGGAGCGGATTGTTAAAGCTGGGTTTGCATAGACAAATTTTTGTCTAGATTGGCATTTGTTCTACATGGGACGATGCAAATTGTATAGGGACTGAACAACTGGTCATTCATCCCTAAAATGCATTTTAAATAGGTTATACAGTGTTTATGGGATTTAGCCCCTATAACAACCATAACAGCTCTGTAGTTGTTATTGGAACAGCGCCTGAGAAAATTAGTTATGCAAATAAGGAGGCTTCAGTGACAAGACCAAAAGTTTGGTGCCTTGTTATTCCTCCTCATTTGCATATTGGGGCCAGTCTCCCGCTTCTGATTGACAGGGCTCGCTTCCCAGAGCCAACACTGTCTGAATGCTGCTGGCCACGAATGTTCTTCTCCCTGTCTCCTTGTGATGCCGCCCCCTGCACTTCCGGTTGACAGTTATCAGTCAATGATGAGAACCGCCCACTTGACTGAAAATCCCAGAATGAGATTAAATAAATAAATTACAATTTCTGCCAAATCTTTTTTTCCACAAACTTATATATCAATCTGTTCAGCTTTATGCTGCCTGCAGATCAGACTGCATTTTCATTGTGACAGATTTCCCTTTAAATCTAAAAAAAAAGGTGAAAATATTCACATTATAAGTCATATTTTCTATTTTTTTTGTGCACTTTGACTGTAAAGGGTCTTCAAATTTTATTTTATAAAATATATTTCTTTTTAGTTCTAAACATAAAAAAAAGAACAGCTATCCAGTAGCAAAAATAAGTCTAGTGCCATATTTCTGATGGCCCTTAATTGGGTAATGATGACACTCATCTTGTTTTAGATGTAGCACTAAAAAGCCTTGGGGAAAGTTCCACTGACCCTCGGCTTTGACTTCCTCCAAGAGGAGTCATATCTGTTTTTGTGCCATTTTGTATGTTTGTCATAAGGCGATGCATGACATAGACATAACCGCACTAACTACTGGGTATAAGGAAGCAGAGATGACGCCATGTTCTGATGATTATTCCCCATGTTATATCTTTATCATGTATGTAAACTGTAGAATCACTCATTTGCAATAACTTGTAGTACAGCTGTTGACTATGTTTTAGCTCTTCTGCTGATCTTTTATATTTTACTGTCTGAGCAAGAAATGTATTTGCATGAGAAATCGGTGGAAACCTGATACATTTTGATACATATATTATTGAAAATGCTGATTAAGTTCAATTAATTATACTGTTTACGAAATGTTATATTATACTATAATAAATAACCTAAAAGGAGGTTATTTCTTCCAAAATAAACATAAGATTGTCGTCAACTTAAGTTTATTTCTGGGAACTTGGACATGTTCACTGATGAAACTCCAGCATCCTTTTATATCGAAATTTCTGCTTTGTTTTTTTAACTCTTAAACTTACTTGACATGAGTGGTGTAAATGAATACTATGGACACTACTGCGTAATGTCTAGTGCAGTCCTTGAGGGGGCGCTGCAGGTTCCTGTATCATGTCCCATCCCTTCAGACTCTGCACTAGGCAAAACACAGAGTCCTAGATCTTCTAGACTTTCTTGAAGGTTTGGCAAAGTAAGCATTTCCTTCCAGGTCCATAACTTTTCAACAACCCTTAGATTAGAATTTATTTTGCTATATTAATGAAATTGTAGATTAATTAATGATCAGAAGTACTGTACAGCTATCATTAGGCTGACCATGATGACTCAGATTTCTTGTATTTTTGGAAATCCCAAATATCTTGTGGTTTTTATCATCCCGAATGCAGTAAAGTATATAGTACATTGATCTACGTAGAGATACTCTCGATAGCTGACGGCACGTTTGGCCAACAACTATTCCTCCCCAATCTCCTTGTACACATGCACACTCGGTTTGGTTGAGCATGCATGTATTTTTAATGGAGAGAAGGGAGAAAGTCGCTGCCAGACCCCTCTGTTGATGATTTATTCTCCCTGAGAACAAAAGGACAGGGCATTAATATTCAACATGCCCAATCCTTCTTTCTTTCCAAATTATCTCATGATGGAGAGTTGGGAGGCCCCCATTCACATTAAGATAAATTCTGCCAGGTATTAGTACAAGACGAACACTGTATGTGGTGCTGTTATTGTTGTCAAAATAGAATCCTCCACAAAACTCGCATTATTAGTCATCATATTGGGTACAGCATTGCGGCTTTCATCAATAGCAGAAGCCATGATCCGTGTGTAGAGTCTTGAGTAGAGATGAGTGAACCCGAAAGTTCGGGTCCCCGTTGATTTCTATGGGGGTTCAGGTTCAGGTACAAGTTTGGTTACAGTTTTGGTACCTGTATCGAACTTTGTGCTAAAGTTTGGTCGAACGCGACCAATCCGAACTTGTATGGGTCCACTCATCCTGTGTCTTGAGGTAACACCAATTTCAACCACAATGTCCTCTCTGGTGAAATCTTATTAACATTGGCAGGAAAAGCTCTATGCGCCCAATGCAGCTACAGGATCAGAACAGTTTCATTGTGGCAGAGACTTTCAGAACAGCAGTGCTGGAGTGGGGAGCAGATTTCCGGGGTTAATATACGTATCTTCTTTTCCTTTTTTATCCCCATGAATTGTCATTGTCAGTTGTTTAAGCAAGCCGGACAACTCCTTTGAGGGCTCGTGTAGACGACTGTATTAATCGGACTTGTGCTGACCGATTTTTGATTGGATAGCATACGGCATCACCCGGCCCCATGTCATTTAATAGGGCTGTTCAGATGAACGATTTTTGTCTTGGCCCAACTGTCTGTGAGTAAAAAATCACAGCCTGCACCAATCTCTTCTGAGTCTCAGAAGAGACTCACCCATTCAAGTCTATGGGAGCATAAAAAATCAGATCCCATACAGAACATTCATGTGGCATCCGATTTTTACGAATTTACTGATCCATTTTAATTATTAACCAAGGAGACTGTATGTGATCATGTACATTTTGAAATGTAGATGTATGGAAATAGATAGCACACGGACGTAAAAACCAGATGCAAGGATGGCACACAGATGGCAATCTGTTGAAAATCGTCTGAGCTTTCTGAATGAAACTCGGATGATTTTTCTTACACTCATCTGCAGCCAGCCTAACACTTAGGGCTCATGCAGACATCCATGAAACTCCGCCCGAGCACAAGCCATAATGCATGGACTGTCCGCGGGTCTCCCGACACAAGCTTGACAGCCTCATAGTCATATACAGGTGCATCTCACTAAATCATCAAAAAGTGAATTTATTTCAGTTCTTCAATACAAAAAGTGAAACTCATATATTATATAGAGTCATTACAAACAGAGTGATCTATTTCATGTGTTTATTTCTGTTAATGTTGATTATGACGTACAGCCAATGAAAGTCATTATCTCAGTAAATTAGAATACTTTAAAACAACAGCTTGAAAAATGTTTTTAAAATCCGAAATGTTGAGCTGCTGAAATGTATGTTCAGTAAATGCACTCAATACTTGGTCGGGGCTCCTTTTGCATCAATTACTGGATCAATGCGGCGTGGCATGGAGGCGATCAGCCTGTGGCACTGCTAAGGTGTTCTGGAAGCCCAGGTTGCTTTGATAGCAGCCTTCAGCTCGTCTGCATTGTTGGGTCTGGTGTCTCTCATCTTCCTCTTAAGATCAGGCGAGTTTGCTGGCCAATCAAGCACAGTGATATTGTTGTTTGTAAACCAGGTATTGGTACTTTTGGCAGTGCGGACAGGGGCCAAGTCCAAGAATGAAATTTCCATCTCCAAAAAGCTTGTCGGCAGAGGGAAGCATGAAGTGCTTTAAAATTTCTTGGTAGACGGCTGCGCTGACTTTGGTCTTGATAAAACACAGTGAACCTACACCAGCAGATGACATGGCTCCCCAAACCATCACTGATTGTGAAAACTTCACACCAGACCTCAAGCAGCTTGGATTGTGGCCTCTCCACTCTTCCTCCAGACTCTGGGACCTTGATTTCCAAATGAAAATTGGAACTCTGGGACCTTGTGGAGTGTGTCAATCACTGTCTTCTGGACATCTGTCAAGTCAGCAGTCTTCCCCATGATTGTGGAGCCTACTGAAACAGACTAAGGGACCTTTTTTAACGCTTAGGAAACCTTTGCAGGTGTTTTTTGTTAATTATTTAAATTTACTGAGATAATGACTTTTGTGTTTTCATTGGCTGTAAGCCATAATCATCAACATTAACAGAGATAAACACTTGAAATAGATCACTCTGTTTGTAATGACTTTAAATAATTCTGAGTTTCACTTTTTGCATTGAAGAACTGAAATAAATTCACTTTTTGATGATATTCTAATTTTGTGAGATGCACCTGTATATGACCTGCGGACAGTCCGTGCATTGCGGTCCTTGCTTGGACTGAGTTTCATAGACGCCTGCACAAGTTTTTAATATTAATGGGGTACTCCCTTCTCCAAGATCCCATCTCAATATGTAGTAGGTGTAATTATAATAAGATTAGCAAATACCTCCAATTAGAAATGTAGTATAGTTCTTCTGATTAGCTATGTCTCTTTCCTCATGTGCAGCCATTGAAGGACCTTAGGTATCCATGGTTGCGACCACCAGAAACTAGCTAACTAACTGTCACTATATCAGTGGTCGTAACCATGGATACCTAAGGTCCTGCAATGCCCTGCACATGAGGAAAGAGACATAGCTAATCAGAAGAACTATACTACATTTCTCATTGAAAGTATTTGCTAATATTATTATTATACCTACTACATATTGGGATAGGATCTTGGAGGAGGGAATACACCTTAAGGAAAAGGAGATGTATATTTCTTGTATATTCTATCTTTCTTCATGACTCAGAATGGGCAGAAAGATTACTAGTATGAATAATACAGATCCATAATATATACATATGCATACGTTTTGATGATTATTATTTAGGTTTCCACTCCATACTTATGACTCTCAGGAACGCCCCAACTTTTGGGTGGGATTTCCAAAATCCCACCCCTTTTGGGACTGATCTTAGGAAGTCTGGAACAGATGGCAGCTGCGGGTTTGGGAAATTTGAGCGCCATATACACTTGGGATTGAAACTGGTCTAAAACAAATAATCCAAGTTTTAATAAGTGAATCCAAATATGAGAATATTGAAGCATTATATTTTAGCGTGTTTCATCTGGGAGTTCTTGGATTTGATATCATTACAATATTGGTCTGCCAATCCTCAGAATGTCATCATACAGAAGAAGACTAACAAGCACAAGACATGCCAAGAGCCATTTGTGTGTCATCTCTGCTTTGTTTTTGAACCAGTGTTCTATCTGTCATGGTTAATGAGAGTGTTAATGTTTGGAGACATTTCTATTTCCACTTTTTTTTTAGCTTTAGGCTAGGGTTATGCCAGATCCTTTACAGCAATAATTCAGAGCATTATGATACAATGTTCGGTAATTATTTCTGTTTTCTGATACTATTTGTGGCAACTATTTTGGAAACTTGATCATAGAATATGCAGCCAGATTGCGACTGATTTTGTTTCTTAAGCTACGTTCCTATAATGAGCTTTTGGTGAGTTTTTGATGTTGCAGATTTTCAGCACTATTTCTGCACGTATTAAGTAAAATAGGTTACTTGCATTTTTTTTTAAAATACCCAGCATAAAAAACTTATCATGGGAACGTAGCCTCACAGCTCTCTGTATTGCTGAGAAGTTAAAGGAATTGTCCAGGAGTAAAAAAAAAAAGATAAAACCTTAGTTACCTGTTAAATCCACCACCACTCTAGAGCCAATATTGCCATTTTTTTTTGTTTAATTCCCTGTAAAAAATAAAATGCTGTGCACACATGTGACTGAGGCAGCCAATCAGTGACCTCAGTGGATATGTCTACAAGTGTAGCATGACAAAAGAAAGTGATTGGCTGCGGTGGTCACATGGATGTACATGATGTCATCACTTCAGGGAAATAAACAAAGAGGTGCACAGAGAACCTTAAGCAATGGAGCAGTGGTGGATTTCAAATCCTGAGCAATCTTTTTTGGCAAATACTCTGTCTGCTCTTCTTGCAGTATAAAGCATTATTAAAGGAACACTCTGGGGAGAACCAATATGTATTATACTTTAGGGAGCAGCGCATAACAAAGGAATTCAAAAGCAGCATGGAGAAAATGCGTATGTCATGTTCCGCCCGCTCACACCTAACAGCAGGTATAACACAACGCATTAGTTTTCCTTTTCCGCAGGGAGATACATGTGGATAGACCTTTATTTCTATTGTATAAGCCATTAAAAAAGCCAGGACATGACACTCTTCACCAAATACATTGTAGCCGACCTCTGACTTGTTAGTATCAACCAATACATTTCTTGCCTCAGACTGTTAAAGGGGAGAGTGAGAATTTTGTCATAGGAAATGCTGTATATTTACCGTAGCTCTCATCTCAATGTCAATGTGGTGCATACTGCATAAAGCCAAGCCAAACCTGTTAATAAAATATTTACTGAGAAACGTACCTCGAGCTTTTATTCTTCGTCAATGATTGAATGGAAATGGATTGAAATTTAATGGGCTTGTATTGACTTAATAACCTGGTTGTGTGACATCTGTGTCGGTGCCTGCCCTTCTTGTCTCTGCTTCCGTCGCCAGGAGGCGCTGCGCTCCTGTTGCGGGCGAAGCGAGGTGACAACTCCTAGTTCCATGTCCTCTGGTACTTGAAGTTCTGTCCGTACTGGGAAATTAGGACTTATCTTTTCAGTCTTTGCTTCCGTCTCTGTGGTCTGGACAGGGCTGCAAGCTATTTAGGCTCTTGGAAGCCTTCTGTCCACTGTCAGTTATGACTTGCTCCAGAAAACTTCTTAGTATCCAGCTTTGATCTCAGCTCATTTCTTGACTACTCTCCTGCCTTACGATTTTGTCCCTGAACTGGCCTCCTGGTTGTGACCCAGCTACCGGACCATTATTCTTGCCAACTCGCACCACCAAACATCAGCTAATGCCGTGGCCCCAACCTAGGGCTCTTTGTTAACCCCTATATAAGGATCTGGACTTATATGGTGAAGGCCAGGGCAATCCTTGGGATGTGGAAAATGGAGTAGATAGCGCCAAGCTTGTTCATGGCCACCTGGCAGCTCTAGAGGGCTACCACGAACAGGCTTTGCGTTAGCCATTCCATTTTCCAGATCACAGGGATTTTCCAGAAACCAGGATTGCCCTGATTGCTCCTGTTACAGTCTGCATTTTGTAGTTGTTTATTGCATATGCCTTAATATCAAGGGGCCTGTCCTTCAAACCAAACACACAAAGAGGGTATAGCTTATCAAAGCCACAGCTAAAAGAAGGCATTGAGGTAGGGTGTTTTAGCAGGATTCATGGGCTGTCCTGGGTGAATTGGGATTAAATGTCCCAAAAATCTTCATACTGTAAAGACGAGAGGTGTCCTGATTAGAAAACATCTTTAAATCATTGGATCAGGGGTTTCTAAGACGTGTCTCCTCCAGTAGAGGTGTAATTTCAACTGCCACTATCCAAGGTGTAATGTTTCTCCTTGCAGAGAGTGACATGTTAATCATGTCAAGGTGAGGAGACTTTTAAGCCGCTGTAACATCCCTGGCGGCATGCTTGCATAGTGCACCACCTCCCACTATGCAAGACCGCAATCTTACCTGTCAGTCCAGCCAGCTAACCTTGCTCCAGTTCATTCTGTGTGCATGTCTCTTGACTGACTGCTTAGGGCGGCGGCCCGGTTACTTCCTGATTCTTATAGCTGCTGTGGGCGCACCCCTAATGCGTCTCCAGCCTATTGCTGTGAGTCACTGGATATTTAAACCCCCTCCACCCAGAAGGAGGTTCCTGAGCAACACATTCACTCAATTTGTCTTTGCAACTGTATTGCCAGGTCCTGTCCTGTATCTTGTCAATTTCCGCCACTCTGGGGGCTGCATTCCCAGACCTGTTATCTCTGACTTCTAGTCTGTTTCCGCCACTCTGTGTGCTGCATTCCCAGACCTGTTATCTCTGACTTCTAGTCTGTTTCCGCCACTCTGGGGGCTGTATACCCAGGCCTGTTGCCTGTGACTTCTAGTCTGTTTCCGCCACTCTGAGGGCCGTATACCCAGGCTCGTTCTTGTATCTCATTGCAGTAGCAGTTCCTGTCTCAACTGTATCCTAGCCTGTTACCTGTTTGTCTCTATGTCCGTACCTTCCCTTTTCTTGCAGTATCTGAACCTGCACCTAACTCCAACTCGTCTCTGTACTTCTGTTTGTGAGTTTTGTGTCCACTCGCTACTTCATAGTTAGTACTTTGTGTGTACCTGGTTCTGCTTGTCCCTTTTCCCTTCCTCCGTATCTTCCTCCTATGTTCTAGCCATCTTATTGTATTTTCCAGTCTGTTCCATGTGAACAGAGCCCTGTCCTCTCTGCCTGCTCCTTCAGCCCTGTTCGGCTCTGCTTGCTCACTGTGCCAGCGGTTTCTCTTTGCTCTGCCTTACCCACCGCTCCGGCGGCTTCTCTCTGCTCTGCTTGCTCACCATGCCAGCGGTTTCTCTCTGCTCTGCCTTACCCACCACTCCGGCGGCTTCTCTCTGCTCTGCCTTGCCCACCACTCCGGCGGCTTCTCTCTGCTCTGCCTTACCCACCGCTCCGGCGGCTTCTCTCTGCTCTGCCTTGCCCACCGCTCCGACTGCTTCTCTCTGCTCTGCCTTGCCCACCGCTCCGGCGGTTCCGCTCTGCTCTGCCTTGCCCATCGCTCCGGCGGTTCCGCTCTGCTCTGCTCTGCCCACCGCACCTGCGGTTTCGCTCTGCTCTGCCTTGTCCACCGCACCTTCGGTTTCGCTCTGCTCTGCCTTGTCCACTGCACCTGCGGTTTCGCTCTGGTCTGCCTTGTCCACCGCTTTGGCAGTTCCGCTCTGCTCTGCCTTGCCCACCGCACCTGCGGTTTTTGCTCCACTCTACTTGCTCACCGCACCAGCAGTTCCTCTCTGCTCTGCCTTGTCCTCCGCTCCGGTGGTTTCACTTTACTCTGCTTGTCTACTGCATCTGCGGCTCTGTTCCTGTCTACCAGTCTGTACTGGACCCTATCCAGCCTGCGCTCCAACCTGCCAGTATCTCCCTGTCTGCACTCCAGCCGTGCTTGCCAGTATCTCCCTGTCTGCACTCCAGCCGTGCTTGCCAGTATCTCCCTGTCTGCACTCCAGCCGTGCTTGCCAGTGCCCACCTGTCTGCATACCAGCCGTGCTTGCCAGTGCCCACCTGTCTGTATACCAGCCGTACTTGCCAGTACCCACCTGTCTGCATACCAGCCGTACTAGCCAATACCCAGCTGCCTGTATGCCAGTCTAACCTGCCTGTTCCTGCATTCCCCGGTGTGGGTCAACAACTGTGACCGGGGTCTGACCTGGAGTCGCACCTGGTCCCTCTGCTCGGTTCCTCCTTGGTTCACGGAGTCGACTAAGCCGCCGTGCGACCTTGGTCGGATCGGGTTGATACTTAGTTACGCCCCTCCAGGCACTCCTCGGTTCATGGTACAGTGGAATCACTAATCACGCTCACGCCAGTCAGTCCGGGCGCGAGCGTAACAGCCGCAATGCTCCTCTGGGAAATATGCAAATTGTCTCTTCAGAGAAGAAGAGGATTAGAACTCTAGTGCCACCTATAGGAAGTAGCAATCCTAATAGTCAGCATCGACTCTCTAACGAGCCTTGTCACATGGCTTAGGATAAAACCCAGAACCAAAATCTCAATTTGCAGACACTGACGAGGGGCAGTACCCCGAAGCACAGACTCTTTAGAGAGTCGATATTGACTTTTAGGATTGCTAATTCCAATTCCTCTCTAAAGAGACAATTTGCAACTGCCACTATGAAATTTACAGACTATACCAGTGCTTGCATAGTAGTAGCTTTGCAACAGCCGGAAAGTCTCAAGTTGAAGTGCAGCATATTAGTCTTACGTATGTTGATGACCCTTAATTTATAAAGGTTCTGACACAAAATCATTTAAATGTAAAATAGTGGAAAAAATAAATAAATGAATTAAATAGTAAAATAGAGTAAAGTGTTATAACACAAGGTCTTGCTGTTATCATTGACTACTGTGTGGATGCAACAATCAGCAACACCCCGGCACATAGCAGATTCACCGTGTAACTGAATTATTTAAAACTCACCCCAAATACAGTTTTAGAAAAACCTGATACATAACGTCACATAGAATTGCTCCTTTTTACAGTCTTTGGGCTCCAATCCATTAACCACTTCTAGCCATCAATATGGCCAAAACTGTTTGAAACGATTTTTTGCATTTCTACGCAAATCCCAGCAAGCTTCGCTAACTTATTAAAAAGGAAGCAGAGCTTAGTGTTACACGCACGCCACTAGGTTCAGATAGGGCGAGACGGGTTTCATGAATTCTTTGGATTCCTGGGGGAACCGTTACTTAGGGCAACCATAGGCTGCAGCTTCTCTCAGGCACACGATAGATTCAATTACTGACCAGACACATCTGACAAGAGTCTTCATAAACAGTTGAACAGTGGAGTTTAATCAAGTACGGCCAGCACCGTTTAACTCTTTGAAGCAACAGGCTTCACCACAGTACAGTCTATTAAAGAAGGCACAGTAATGTCAGTCTCTTCAGTAGCATAATTCAGCACAGATTAGATCTCTTTGCAGCACACTTCTATGCATACACAATCACAGGTTTTTCCTTCACAAGGACACAATAGTGCATTGCATTCTTTATCCTGCATGGAGATGGAGGGGAGGGGGGTTTGATGAGGGAGATGATACCTGTGACACGATTCCTTCCAGTCCTTATCTTTCTGCCCTATAATACTCTGCACTGTTAGTTCAGGGAGTCTATCTGACCTGTGTTTAGCTTCCCTCCTGACCTGAATTCTGTTCACTTGCCTTCTGTGAGATACAGATCACACACCACCTCTTAGGCTCCAGCCAGACTAATAAACAAGTTCCCCACAATCCCCCTGGGACTCTGCTAAACACTCCCTGTCTTCTGTGACTGTGTTAACCCCTCTAGTTGCTGGATGCTTCTGAAGCACAACACTTTCTGTCTCTTGTGACTGTGTTAACTCTTATAGTTGCTGGATGCTTTTGAAGCAACAGCACTACTTCAGCATGTCACATTAGCCAAGGAGGGGACATGGCCGAACACTGCCGACAAATTCATAATAACTTATGAGACAAAAGTTGAATAAATCACAAAAGAATTCTTCTCCAGTTAATGACTAGAGTACATTTCTTATGATGGCACATAGCAACTAATAGCTGCACCATATTAAGAATCCAGTGCCTCTTAAAGGGGTTGTCCAATACTTTAATATTGATGACCTATACTTAGGATGGGTCAGCAATACCAGATTGGTGGGGGTGCAACACCTGGCACTCCTGCAGATCAGCTGTTCATGGTGCCAGCTGGATATGAATAGTTGTGGGGCTGCACAGGACAATTGCATAGTGGCTGCGGACAGGTACTGCACATCCACCCCTATTCAAATGTGCAGTACTCTATTCTGGCCACTATACAGTTGACGGCAAATCTGGCCACCGCAGGCACTGGGAACAGCTCATCTGTGGGGGGTGCCAGATGTTGTACCCCCATCATCTGGTATTGATGACCTATCCTAAGGATAGGCCATTAATATTAAAGTATCAGACAACCCCTTTAATGAATTTGGCGCATCTTACCCCAGGACACCCTTCACCAAGACTAGAGTACAAAATACCTATCTTGATGAATCAGGACCTTTGCTGACAACTCACTAATAGGTCCCGATTCATCAATGCTGGCATTTTGCAGACTAAAGGGCAACTCCAGGGAGATAAAAAATTATCCTAATGCTCATACCTTCATAGACTATTAGAATAACATTAATAGCGCTGTTTTCCATTCTCACAGTAGCTGTAGTTCTGTAACGCTGCAGCTGATCCTTGGTGCTCCCCCTTCCTTATGGGAAGTTACGTCACACATCAGGGGGCATCGCCTGCTCCTTGCTGCTCACAGCAGCCAGCCCCCTAATACCATTTGCTTGTTCAGTCCAATATCAGGGGGCGTGGCAGAAGCATGGCCTGCGGCCGGCTGCTAGCAGCTGTCAGTTCCTTGATAATATCTGCTTGTATCCAGTTCTAGATCAGGGGTCTTGGCCTGCTCCATGATCTAGGACAGCAGGGAAGGAGATATTATCATGGGGCTGGTTGCTGCTAGCAGCCAGGAGCAGGTCCTATCTCTGCCACGCCCCTTGATATCGGACTGAATACAAGCAAATGGTATTTTGGGGCTGGCTACTGCTGCAAGCAGCCAAGAGTAGGCCATGCCTCTGCCACGCCCCCTGATATTGGACTAAATACAAGCAGATGGTATTTGGGGGCTGGCTCCTGCTGCGAGCAGCCGGGAGCAGGCCACGTACCCTGATGTGTAACATAACGTCCCATAAGGGAGGGGGAGCACCCATGAGCAGCTCCAGCGTCACAGAATTACCGCTACTGTGAGGATGGAAAACAGCACAATTCATGTTATCCCAATAGTTTATGAAGGTGTGAGCATTAGGATAATTTTTTATGTCTCCGGAGTAGCTCTTTAATGAATATGGTGCATTTATTAGCTGTCATGCACCAGCGTAACTAATGTACTTCAGTGATGGACTGGAGAACAATTCTTTTGTAATTAATGCCACTTTCTTTGCGGATCAGAGCACTGCTGAATTTATCTTTCTGAATGCCGGAGGAAGAAAAGTGGTTAAACCTGCATTGCCGAATGAATGTATGAAGCCAGAGAATTTGAAGAAGTAGGAATGTAATTTATTATCGACGTGTTTCAAAGTTACACCAAACTTTTTCTTCAGGGCGAACCATCGATCTGTGGTTTGTCCTGAAGAAGAAGTTTGGTGTAACTTGGTATAAACTTTGGTGTAAACTACATTCCTACTTCATCAAGTTCTTTGGCTTCATACGACCATTCGGCAGCGCAGTTTTAACCCCTTCTCTTCCTCCAGCATTCATCTCTCCTCCTGTGGGTTTTCAAAGCTACATCTGTGGTTGTGGTCACTCAACCCAAACTACAGTCATGGCCAAAAGTTTTGAGAATGACACCAAAATTATATTTTCACATGATCTGCTGGCCTCTGGTTTTTATTAGTGTTTGTCTGATGTTTATATCACATACAGAAATACAATTGCAATCATATTATGAGTACCAATAGGTTATATTGACAGTTAGAATGAGTTAATGCAGCAAGTCAATATTTGCAGTGTTGCCCCTTCTTCTTCAAGACCTCTGTAATTCTCCCTGGCATGCTCTCAATCAACTTTTGGACCAAATCCTGACTGATAGCAGTCCATTCTTGCATAACCAATGCTTGCATTTTGCCAGAATTAGTTGGTTTTTGTTTGTCCACCCGTCTCTTGATGATTGACCACAAGTTCTCAATGGGATTAAGATCTGGGGAGTTTCCAGGCCATGGACCCAAAATCTCTATGTTTTGTTCCATGAGCCATTTAGTTATCACCTTTGCTTTATGGCAAGGTGCTCCATCATGCTGGAAAAGGCATTGTTGGGCGCCAAACTGCTCTTGGACAGTTGGGAGAAGTTGCTCTTGGAGGACATTCTGGTACCATTCTTTATTCATGGCTGTGTTTTTAGGCAAGACTGTGAGTGAGCCGATTCCCTTGGCTGAGAAGCAACCCCACACATGAATGGTTTCAGGATGCTTTACAGTTGGCATGAGACCAGACTGGTGGTAGCGCTCACCTCTTCTTCTCCGAATAAGCTGTTTTCCAGATGTCCCAAACAATCGAAAAGGGGATTCATCAGAGAAAATGACTTTGTCCCAGTCCTCAGCAGTCCACTCCCTGTACCTTTTGCAGAATATCAGTCGGTCCCTGATGTTTTTTCTGGAGAGAAGTGGCTTCTTTGCTGCCCTCCTTGAAACCAGCCCTTGCTCAAAGAGTCTCCGCCTCACAGTGCGTGCAGAAGCACTCACACCAGCCTGCTGCCATTCCTGAGCAAGCTCGGCACTGCTGGTAGTCCGATCCCGCAGCTGAAACAGTTTTAAGATACAGTCCTGGCGCTTGCTGGTCTTTCTTGGGCGCCCTGGAGCCTTTTTGACAACAATGGAAGCTCTCTTCTTAAAGTTTTTGATGATGCGATAGATTGTTGACTGAGGTGCAATCTTTGTAGCTGCGATACTCTTCCCTGTTAGGCCATTTTTGTGCAGTGCAATGATGGCTGCACGTGTTTCTTTAGAGATAACCATGGTTAACTGAAGAGAAACAATGATACCAAGAACCAGCCTCCTTTTAAAGTGTCCAGTGATGTCATTCTTACTTAATCATGACTGATTGATCGCCAGCCCTGTCCTCATCAACACCCACACCTGTGTTAATGGATCAATCACCAAAACGATGTTAGCTGCTCCTTTTAAGGCAGGACTGCAATGATGTTGAAATGTGTTTTGGGGGTTGAAGTTCATTTTCTGGGCAAATATTGACTTTGCAAGTACAGTAATTGCTGTTAAGCTGATCACGCTTTGACATTCAGGAGTATATGCAAATTGCCATTGCAAAAAATGAAGCAGTAAACTTTGGAAAAATTACTATTTGTCTCATTCTCAATACTTTTGGCCATGACTGTAGTTGAGAAATTTCTCTTCTATCACCACAACTTTTTTCCCGTATAACACCCTATTGCACGTTTTGTCCTTCCAGTTCTATACTGGATTGATCTTTCCAACATTGCCATTGAAATCATCGCCTAAAATTTCCAGGTCTTGCACATGGTCCATCAGCACACTGGTTTGAATTGGAAAAAGCTGCACTGTTTAAATGGCATTTGTTCATCATCAGTAATATATTTTAATATGTGGTTATTTTTTTTATTTAATTTTTTAAGGGAACATACTAGATTTATGCTGCCTAAACCATGAGAAGCATGAATCAGAGTTTGGCTGCATGATTGCAACCATGTATGGTTTACTCTGAGATGCTCCGACCTATCAATCACCTGGAGCGAGTCAGAGAGAAGCAAACCAGGGGCTGTGCCCACTGTGGTAACTAGAGTCTGATGGGCCACAGTGCAAGATTTGGACCGGGCTCCCCCCATCCTGAATATATATATGTCCTTCATCTTGGCCCCATCCTGGTATAAATATCACCCCATCCTGGTATATGTCCCTTATCCCGGGCCCCATCCTATTATATATATCCCCCATCCTGGTATATGTGCCCCGTTCTGCCGCAGTTCTTTAATGTATAGAAAAAAATAAGCCATTATACTCACCAGTGGCGTACATAGAAGTCATGAGGCCCCATAGAAGAAGTATAATGCACTCCCCATAGTCCTCTATATATTATAATGCACAGCCCATAGTCCTCCTTATAGTATAATGCACCCCCAACAGTCCTTCATATAGTATAGTGCACCCCCCATAGTCCTCCGTATAGTATGATGCACGCCCATAGTCCTCCATATAGTATAATGTCCAAAGACGTACATCCAGTTGACGTTTCTGCTGGCATCTGTGGACCCCCACACACACAAGTCTGGTCACGGTCATGACCTCTGTGACCGAGGTTGTTACTCCCCTGTCTGCGCCATACTAGCCAGGTTTCTCTCTATGGTGATGGCTTTTCGAATTATACCTTCTCTGAAATGCCGCAGCATTTCAGAGTTATCCATACTTGCTTGCAATGGTGCATGGTTCAGCATAAATCTAGTGACAAGTTCCCTTTAAACACGACTTTGCAAGAAAGTGTTTTCAGAGAAGGTGATGGTGAGGCGGGGATGGGGGTTATGGGACACTTACTCTTCTAGTTATGCCTTCCTTACTATCTTTATTGTACTCCTCATAAAGTGTGTTATCATTGATATACATCTTCCCCATGTCAAAATGAACACTTTACATTTCACAAAAATGCATGAGAAACCTCCTTGTAAAAACTTATCCTGAACTCTGAGCTTCTTGTTACATAGATATAGCATCAGAAAATATGGCGGCTGTATAGCAATGGTAATAGAAACTGTCCACAAGGTGGCGCCAAGCACCCTTAAGCTGAATTTGGTATTGGAAAATCCATACTGATACTGTTTTTTTATGAAGCAGCAACTTCCATCATAGGATTCATTTTGATTATAGAAAAAATTAAAAGGGTAAATCAGGTATAGAATAAATGAGAAAGCAGAATATAGAATTTACAAGAATATTTTAGATACCTGCTGTGCCACTGTTCACATTATTAAACGAAAATAAGCAGTCCTGTCATAACCCTATTTCACATGTCTGATAATAGATTTGGGCTTTTCTCTCAAGACCCCTCGTTATTAGCCAGGTAGGAAAACCCCTTCCTTTGTAGGATAATCAGCGCAATGATACATTTTTAAGAGTAATATCTATATAATAATAATAATCTTTATTCTTATATAGTGCCAACATATTCCACAGTGCTTTACATACATTATCATCTCTGTCCCCATTGGGTCTCACAATCTAAATTCCCTATCAGTATGTCTTTGGAGTGTGGGAGGAAACCAGAGAACCCTCACACAAACACAGGGAGAACATACAATTCCTTGCAAATGTTGTCCTTGGGGGGATTTGAACCCAGGACCCCAGCGCTGCAAGGCTGCAGTGCTAACCACTGAGCCACCGTGCTGCCCTTATATGACTCTCACTGCTGATATCACAAGGGGTTTCAATAGCTGGGAGGGGGGCTTGCTTCTGATTAAGGGTTGACCTGATAGGATAAAATACATAAGACAGGGTGCAGAGAAGAGCAACCATGGTTATTAGGGGAATGGAGGGACAGCGGGATCAATAGCAGTTATCAAACTTGGAGTTATGGAGTTTGGAAAAGCAAAAGCTAAGGGGCGATCTTATTATAATGTACAAACATATGATGGGACATTGCAGAGATATTTCTTATGATCTTTTACACTTACGCCTGCAATAATGTCAAGGGAGCTTTCTCAACGTCTGGAGTAGAGGTGGGGAACCTTTTTACTATTAAGGGCCATTTGGATATTTATAACTAGTAATGAGCGAACTACTCAGTACTCGCCCGAGCATCACTGTGCTCGATATGCTCAGCGAGTATTTCCGTGTTGCTCGGGCGGGAGCTCGGGTCTCCTCCCTGCATGTTTGGTGCTCTTTAGAGAGCCAATGAACATGCAGGGATTGCTTGCCCCGCACTGTAATGCTGTAGCCATGTTGGTTCTGGGCATTACAGTGATTGGCTGGCCGCACAGCGTCATCAGGTCTACATAAGACCTAGTGGTGCTATGCTAGTCACAGTCTACCCCGGAAACAGGCAGAGTTGCTGGAATATGCAACAGATTTGGACTTATTATAAGTGAAAGGAGGACTTTATACTAACCAGACAGCAGATGGCTATAGTGTGTAAAGTTATATGCTTGCTGTAATGTGGGGAGGGAAGCTCTCAATTCTTGGTTGTTTTCTATGTCCTGTGTTTTCCTTTTTTTTCTTTCCTGAATGTGTTGTGTCAGCAGCACACGGACTGTGTGACACTGAATTGTATCTCATGTTTATCCAGTATGAAGTAAATACTGTTTACTAAAGATATCTTGCTGATTGAAGCTCTCGTAAGTACAGTGGTGACTGTAAGAAGATGCACTCTGCGACAGGTTATGGGCCCAGACACTACAGGCCCGCACTACAAGCCCAGGCAGCAGGATCCCGGTTTATAACCCCAGATAACGGAGCACACAGATAAGCTCTGTAAACAGAAGGAAATAAATCCAGACACAGAGTGACAGAGGAATTCATGATCCCAGGAGCTGGATATAATTACAGAAAATTCAACACAGGCAGGACATACAGGAACTATCAAGAAGAAAAAAACAGGAGAATATCTTCAGTACAACTCTCTAAACAAGTAAGACTATGTAAAGATGATGAGTAACACAGAACTGAAATTCACAGTAGCTAAACTGAATAGTGAAAATTATCAGTTATGGAAATTCAAAGTAGAGATGTTGCTATCTAAGGATGATTTATGGGAAGTAATTGTTACAGAAAGACCAGATCAAGATAATCAGACATGGGATAAGAAGAATAGACAAGCGAGAGCCACCATTAGCTTATTAGTGGATGATGCTCAATTAATACATATAAGAAATGAAGAAACAGCGAAAGGAATGTGGGAAGCATTAAGAAAACTGTATGAAAGACCTAGCTTGAATCACAAGTTATTTTTATTAAGAAAGCTTTACAGTATGAGACTGAGTGCAAATGACGACATGCAGAAGCACATATTCTCAATGATGGAAGTGATATCACAGCTAAGATCTATTGGTGAAGACATTAAAGAAAGTCATGTAGCAGCTATATTATTGTGCAGTTTACCAGATTCGTATACAGCCTTGATAAATGCCCTGGAGACGAGACCAGAAACTGACATTAGATTAGATTTTGTGAAAACAAGACTAATAGATGAATATCAGAGAAGAAAAGAACAAAGAAATGATTCTTCTACTGAAAAGGACAGTGAAAACGCTCTTAAAGCTACAGAATTTAAAAAACCCTATAATAAAGAGACAAGAGAATGCTTCAGATGTAAGAAAAAAAGGTCATTTAAAGAAAGACTGTACCATATGGAAAGCAGAACAACAAAAATTACAACATAAAAAGCATATACAGAAAGTAAAAAACACAATTTCCGATTCATGTGAGAATAATTGGAATGGCACATTTAAAGTAACAGACAAGAAATCATCACTTGGTTGGTTTATTGATTCAGGAGCAACGAGTCATATGACAAGTGACAAGAATTTCTTTACTGATCTTGATTTAGATAAGAAAGAAGCCATTTATCTTGCAGATGGAAGCAAAATAACCGCAGAAGGTATCGGACAAGGTATGCTAAATTTTTCAAACAAGTTCGGACAAGATTCAAAGATACTTGTACAGGATGTGTTGTATGCTCCAAAATTGGAAGGCGGATTATTATCTGTGAAACGTTTAACAGCAAAAGGACTTACAGTAAAATTCAAAGACAATGAGTGTGCAATTATTGCAGGAAACAAGGTGATAACCAAAGTCAAGGCAGATGAACAGTTATATCATTTTGACACACCAAAGGAACAGATGAAGGTATGTACACATGATCACAAAAACTGTATTCACATGTGGCATAGACGTCTAGGATATAGACACCCTGACAGTATAAGGGAACTACAGAGAAAAGAATTGACAAAAGATTTAAAGATATCAGATTGCTCAATTACCGTAAGATGTGAATGTTGTATAAAATCCAAAGCCACAAGGATATCTATTCCAAAAGAAAGTGAGATGAAAAGCGAAAGACCACTTGATTTGGTGCATACTGACGTATGTGGACCCATGAAAGTGACTACATCAGGAGGCAATAGATACATGTTGACTTTTATAGATGACTACTCAAGATACACAGTCACATACTTAATTAAAAACAAAAGTGAAGTTTTTGATAAACTTGTAGACTATCCAAGATCAAGTAACAAATTTTAAAGGAAGCCAATTGTCATCAGAAGTGATAATGGAGGTGAATTACAGGTCACAGAATAGAAGACTACTTAAGACAAAATGGAATAGAACACCAGAAAACTGTTCCATACACACCTGAACAAAATGGAGTAGCAGAAAGGAAAAACAGAACTCTAACAGAGATGATAAGATGTATGCTGACAGATTCCAAACTACCAGAGAAATATTGGGGTGAGGCAGCAATGACAGCTACATATCTACAGAACCGACTTTTTTCCAGAAAACTGATGAAAACTCCATATGTACTGTGGCAAGGTATGAAACCAAGTGTCAATCATTTAAAAGTTCTTGGATGTAAAGTTTTTATATTCATTCCAACAGAAAAACGTTCTAAACTTCAAAACAGATCCATGGAAGGAATATTTGTTGGATATATTGTGAAAATTGCAAAGGATATAGAATCCTAGATCCCAAAACAGACAGAGTTACGGTAAGTAAGACATTATGATTTCAGTTGAAAAAAAAATGAGAAAAACAATAGTGACATAACTGAAGAAATATCTGATGAGAAAGAAGTAGAAATGAATGAAGAACAAAATACTGAAAGTGAAGAATCACAACTACAAACAGACACAGAACCAAGACGTTCAGTGAGAGAGAACAAAGGAAAACCACCAAAACGTCTCTCATACAAGACAAGCATAAGAAAAATCTATGAGCCTACCTCTTGGGAAGACATATCTAAACTTCCTTAAGAAGAAGCTAATAAATGGATAGAAGCAACAGAAACAGAAATTAAATCCATGCATGATTCAAATACATGGACACTAACAGATTTACCAGAAGGAAGAAAAGCCATAGGATGTAAATGGATTTTTAAAGTAAAATACCAAACAGATGGCACAGCTGAAAGATACCGAGCAAGACTCATAGCTAAAGGGTATTCTCAAAAATATGGAGAAGACTATGATGAGACATTTGCTCCAGTTGTCAAACACACTACAATAAGAACTTTACTTACAGTTGCAGCAATGAAACAGATGGAACTGAGACATCTGGAAGTAAAGACAGCTTTTCTGAATGGAGATTTAACAGAAGACATTTATATGGAACAACCTCCAGGATTCAAAGATGAAAGAAATCCAAACAAAGTTTGCAAAGTACAGAAAAGCATATATAGTTTAAAGCAAGCAGCTAAAGCGTGGCATGACAAAATCACGGAAGTACTTACAAATGAAAAATTTCAAAGAAGCAAAGCTGATCCATGCTTATACACAAAAAGGCTGATTAATAGATGGATTTATGTACTCATATATGTAGACGACATTTTGATTTGTTTTAAACAAGAAAGGGATAAAGAAAACATTCTAAAAATCCTGAAGCAACATTTCGAAATCAAAGACTTGGGAAATGTAAAACAGTACCTAGGAATACAGGTAGAAAGAGAAGAAGACGGAAGTTTCCTACTGAATCAAAATCATATGATTCATGACATAACAGAAAAATTTGGATTAAAGGATGCAAAAACAGTAAAGTCTCCAATGGAAACTAATTATCTCAAAGAGATGAACAGTGAAATAAATATGCTACCAAATAATGAAGAATACAAAGCAGCAATAGGAAAACTACTGTATCTAGCGACCGTTACAAGACCAGACATCGCAGCAGCAGTAGGAATCCTGAGTAGAAAGGTATCAAAACCAAATAAAGCTGATTGGAATGCCGTGAAGAGAGTAATGCGTTATTTGAAAGGAACTAGCAATGTTAAGCTGAAATTACCCACAACTGATAATTGCATTTTAACAGGATATGTTGATGCAGATTGGGCTGGAGATCCAACTGACAGAAGATCTACCAGTGGACATATTTTTTTTCTCTCAGGTGGACCAATAAGTTGGACAAGTAAGAAACAGTCAATTGTGACACTGTCTTCAACAGAAGCAGAATATGTTGCCGCAGCACATGCGAGTCAAGAAGTACTGTGGTTAAGACAATTGTTGACAGAATTAGGACAACCACAGTTGGAACCAACAAAACTGAAAGAGGACAATCAAGGATGTCTTGTTCTTGCTCAGATGGAAAGAGTCAATCCAAGAACCAAGCATATTGATGAGAAATATCATTTCTTGAGAGATCATCAGGAACAAGGAGTCTTGAAGTTAGAGTATTGTCCTACTGAAGAAATGACAGCAGACATCTTCACGAAGGCGTTGAATGCTGATAAACACCAGAGACTAATAAAAAAAAGTTGGGTTTGATTGAATAAGTCCTTACTGTTGAGAAAGGGTGTTGGCATATGCAACAGATTAGGACTTATTATAAGTGAAAGGAGGACTTTATACTAACCAGACAGCAGATGGCGATAGTGTGTAAAGTTATATGCTTGCTGTAATGTGGGGAGGGAAGCTCTCAATTGTTGGTTGTTTTCTATTTCCTGTGTTTCTTTTTTTTTTTTCCTGAATGTGTTATGTCAGCAGCACACGGACTGTGTGACACTGAATTGTATCTCATGTTTATCCAGTATGAAGTAAATACTGTTTATTAAAGATATCTTGCTGATTGAAGCTCTCGTAAGTACAGTGGTGACTGTAAGAAGATGCACTCTGCGACAAGAGTAGGGAGAGGTGCTGCTGCGTCAGGGAGAGATTTGCTTGTTTATAGTTAGTATAGGTATTCCACAACATATACTGTATATACAGTACAGACCAAAAGCTTGGACACACCTTCTCATTTAAAGATTTTTCTGTGTTTTCTTGACTATGAAAATTGTACATTCACACTGAAGGCATCAAAACTGTGAATTAACACATGTGGAATTATATACTTAACAAAAAAGTGTGAAACAACTGAAAATATGTCTTATATTCTAGGTTCTTCAAAGTAGCCACCTTTTGCTTTGATGATTGCTTTGCACACTCTTGCCATTATCTTGATGAGCTTCAAGAGGTAGTCATCGGAAATGGTCTTCCAACAATCTTGAAGAAGTTCCCAGAGATGCTTAGCACTAGGCCCTTTTGCCTTCACTCTGCGGTCCAGCTCACCTCAAACCATCTTGATTGGGTTCAGGTCTGGTGACTGTGGAGGCCAGGTCATCTGGCGTCGCACCCCATCACTCCCCTTCTTGGTCAAATAGCCCTTACATAGCCTGGAGGTGTGTTTGGGGTCATTGTCCTGTTGAAAAATAAGTGATGGTCCAACTAAACGCAAACCGGATAGAATAGCATGCCGCTGCAAGATGCTGTGGTAGCCATGCTGGTTCAGTATGCCTTCAATTTTGAATAAATCCCCAACAGTGTCACCAGCAAAGCACCCCCACACCATCACACTTCCTCCTCCATGCTTCTCGGTGGGAACCAGGCATGTAGAGTCCATCCGTTCACCTTTTCTACGTCGCACAAAGACACGATGGTTGGAACCAAAGATCTCAAATTTGGACTCATCAGACCAAAGCACAGATTTCCACTGGTCTAATGTCCATTCCTTGTGTTCTTTAGCCCAAACAAGTCTCTTCTGCTTGTTGCCTGTCCTTAGCAGTGGTTTCCAAGCAGCTATTTTACCATGAAGGCCTGCTGCACAAAGTCTCCTCTTGACAGTTGTTGAAGAGATGTGTCTGCTGCTAGAACTCTGTGTGGCATTGACCTGGTCTCTAATCTGAGCTGCTGTTAACCTGCGATTTCTGAGGCTGGTGACTTGGATAAATCTATCCTCAGAAGCAGAGGTGACTCTTGGTCTTCCTTTCCTGGGGCGGTCCTCATGTGAGCCAGTTTCTTTGTAGCGCTTGATGGTTTTTGCAACTGCACTTGGGGACACTTTCAAAGTTTTCCCAATTTTTTGGACTGACTGACCTTCATTTCTTAAAGTAATGTTGGCCACTCGTTTTTCTTTACTTAGCTGTTTTTTTTCTTGCCATAATACACATTCTAACAGTCTATTCGGTAGGACTATCAGCTGTGTATCCACCTGACTTCTGCACAACACAACTGATGGTCCCAACCCCATTTATAAGGCAAGAAATCCCACTTATTAAACCTGCAGGGCACACCTGTGAAGTGAAAACCATTTCCGGTGACTACCTTTTGAAGCTCATCAAGAGAATGCCAAGAGTGTGCAAAGCAGTCATTAAAGCAAAAGGTGGCTACTTTGAAGAACCTAGAATATAAGACATATTTTCAGTTGTTTCACACTTTTTTGTTAAATATATAATTCCACATGTGTTAATTCATAGTTTTGATGCCTTCAGTGTGAATGTACAATTTTCATAGTCATGAAAATACAGAAAAATCTTTAAATCAGAAGGTGTGTCCAAACTTTTGGTCTGTACTGTATATCCATCTGAACTAACAGTCCTTCTGAGGACTAATCCAGCTGCATATATTCTGTGGTGATAGCAGGAGTTAGGCAGCCAGGCAGTGTATGTGGCAGACAGCAGTAAATATAGTGCAAGAGGGTCCATAGCACGTTCTGACTGATCCTGCTATTACAGATATTTGTAGACATAGCGCCAGGTATCAAGGGTCAGGGCTATTTTTTTTTTTATCTTAATCCTGATTATTTGCTTAAAAAGCAATCCACAGTACACAATTATTCTGCTCCATTTGCTTGTTAGCGGGGCCGGCGTCGGCACCCGATGCACCCGGGAAAGTGCCGGAGCCCTGAACAAACGGGGGGGGGGGGGGGCACTCACCATCAGGGGGTGTGGGGAGCCAGTGCACATTCTGCTGTCATTCATTTACATTCGCGTCTTTACAGGCGCGAATGCAAATGAAGATGCAAGAGCAGACACTTCCGGGATCTTCTCCCTACCTTACATGCAGCGTGATGAGGTCATCTCATCACGCTGCTCGCTGCAGACATCATGAAAGCGCCGCAGAGGACCGGATAGCGTGGGTGCAGCAGCCGGGACATGGCATTATACACATAGGGGATTAATATGGAAAGGGGCCTGGGCCCGATGGGGATGCGGTATTACAGCTGGCTGAGTCTTTATGGAGATGCTGAAGTATAAAGGGCTCAATATGGAAATATAGGGCACTTTAATATGAAGATGGGGCAGTATAGGGGTCTCTATATAGAAATGAGGCAGTATAAGTGTATTTTATTTGGAGATGGGGCAGTATATGATGCTCTTTATGGAGACTGGACAGTGTAAGGGGATTCTGTATGAAAATGGACACTAAAGGGCACTATAGGGGGTTGTGTATGGAGATAGATCAGTATAGATGGGATTCTGTATGGAAATGGTCACTATAGGGGATTGTGTATGAAGATGGAGCAGTATAGGGGGGATTTTATATGGAAATGAAGCACTATAGGGGTTCTCTATGGAGATAGGGCAGTATAGGGGGATTCTGTATGGATATGGACCAGTATAGGGTGCTCTGTATCAAGATGGGCAGGATAGGGCGCTCTATATGGAGATGGGGAAGTATACGAGGACTCTTTTTGGAGATGGGGCAGTATAGGGGGCTTAGCATAGCAATTGGTAGCATAGGGATGCTCTTTATAAAGATGGGTCAGTAATGGGGTCTTTGTGTGAAGATGAGGCAGTGTAGGGGGACTCTGTATGATATGCGGCAGCATAGGGGGCTCAATATGGAGATGGTGCAGTGTTGGGGGTCAATTTTTGGAGATAAGACAGTATGGAGATCGGTCTGAAAGAGGGGGGCGTCTCTGTATGGAGTTGGGGTAGTATGTGAGGATTTGGTGTGGAGATTGGGAAGTAAAGGGGGGACTCAGTGTGCAAATGGATCAATATGGGGTCTCTGTGACTGGAGATTGGGCAGTATGGGGATCAGAATGGAGAAGGGGCAGCATTAGAAGGACAGTGTAAAGAACAGGCTCAGTAATGAGTGGGGGAACAGTGTGAAGAGGGGGCTCAATATGGAGTGAAAGCATAGTGGGGGGGTCAGCATTGGGGGAAAACAATGTGGAGGTCATAGTCCATAAAGAAGGAAGGTGTTTTGGGTATATCTCATAATGGAGGAAAATGTGGTAGTTGTAGTTCACCAGGGCATACAGCATGTGGTAGTCATAGTTAAAAAAAAAAGTGGAACAGTACTATGGGAATATGTTATAAGAGGGGACATTGTTGACACTATGTAACATAAGAGACAATGTGGGGTAATTTTTGTGCATAGAGCACAGTGAGGGGCAATTATTTACTCCGGGGCCGGGGCACAGTGTAGGGCTTATTTAGGGCACAGCATGGGTGGTCATAATTTTTCTATACTGTACTATACCTATATCTCCCTGCCGTATCTGTGTATCATGAGTCGTAGCATGTGTTAAAGGGGCCCACTGAGACTCTTTCGCCCGGGGCCCACGAAAACCTGGAGCCGGCCCTGCTTGATAGCACTGCAGAATACAGACAGATCTTTTCCATATTACAGAGATAAAAATCCAGAAATTTATAGTGAACGTGGAAAATATTGGCTTTGATTTCCATTTTGTTGCAGTGTGTCGGCGAAGATATTCACACGAGGTCGCTGTGAAGAATAGTATTAGTAAACTACAGGCCTGCAATTTAAAACCGTAGTTCTCCGTCAATCAGACGTATCACATATAACTGCGTTCCAAAATCAGCCACTTCTGGCTTCCATTTCCATTTTGTTGCAGTGTGTCAGTGAAGCTATTCACATGAGGTCGATGTGAAGATAGTATTAGTAAACTACAGGCCTCCAATTTAAAACCGTGGTTCTCCGTCAGACGTATCACATAAAACTGCGTTCCAAAAATATAACTGCGTTCCAAAATCAGCTATTTCTGGCTTCCACTTCCATTTTGTTGCAGTGTGTCAGTGAAGCTATTTACACGAGGTCGCTGTGAAGAATAGTATTAGTAAAGTACAGGCCTGCAATTTAAAATTGTGGTTCTCCGTCAGACATATCACATATAACTGCGTTCCAAATTCAGCCATTTCTGCCCTCCATTTCCATTTTGTTGCAGTGTGTCAGTGAAGCTATTCACACGAGTTTGTTGTGAATAATAGTAACCTACAGCCCCGCTATTTAAAGCCGTGGTTTTCCCTCAGACGTATCACATATAACTGCGTTTCAAAACCAGCCATTTGTACTGAACGTGGAAAATATTGTCCTCCATTTAAAATGGACAAGGTGCGTGGCAAGGGACGGGGAAGTGGACTTGATGGTGATGGTGCATGCAGAGGCCAAGGCCGTGGGCAAGCTGAAATTGTGCCACAACAAACACCCACATCTTGTCGCCCGACCTTCCTGTCCCAATTGCTAGGGGACCGCAGCACACCACTATTGAACTCAGAGCAATGTCAGAAGGTTGTTGGTTGGATAGCAGATAATGCTTTCAGTCACTTTGCCACCATCACTACCACCCTGTCTTCCACACAGTAAAGTCTCAGTAGCCGTGAGTCTGGACCGCATATTCCTCACCATGATCCTCCTTCCTCCCACCATGCCTAGTGCCCAGAGACAACTGATCCCACACTTGGACACTCAGAAGAACTGTTTACTTTTCCATTTGTAGATTTGGGCCTCTCGCCTGGCCAGCTTCAAGCGAGTCAAGAGGAGAACGCGTGTAGCGATGCCCAAATATTGGAGCAGCCACGGTCACACGAAGTCAACGGTGGGAAAGTGAAATTACTGTCGCAAGAGGTTGATGATGATGATGATGAGACACAATTGCCAGAAAGTCAAGAGGAGGACCAGGGAGCAGAAGTGGAAGACGAGGTTGTGGATGATATAGTAACTTACCCAACCTGGCAGAGGGACATGCAGAGCGAGGACAGCAGCACACAGGGGGAGGGAGGCGTAGCACCACAAGAGGCAGGAAAAAGCAATGTGGTGGCCGCAGATACAAGGCGGGAAAGCGTTCCCTGTAACACCAACACGATGGAAGTTGCCAGTACAACTGTTAGGTCTTCCCGAGTTTTTTAAAGACTCTGCAGATAACCCCAAAAAGGCCATTTGCACCACCCCCCAGGCCAGCATCAGCAGGTGTGGCAAAATGACCACTCTGACCACCACCAGCATGATCAGGCACATGGCAGCAAAGCACCCGACTAAGTGGGCCGAACCCCAGGGTCCAGAAACAGTGTCTGCGGGTGACACCACTGCTTCTTCCGCTGTTGTGCATGCACGCCAATCCCCTGTCCATGGCTCTTGCGAAGATATCTCTCGCCCTGCACGTGTCGTTGCACACTCTCAACTAGCACCATCAGCAAGCACGTCCACGTCCTTGTCCCAGCGCAGCGTTCAGTTGTCCTTGGAACCCAGTCCTTGGAACGCAAGTGCAAATACACAGCCAACGCCCTACAGGCTACACTACTAAATTCACACATTTTGCGAATGCTTGCGCTCGAAATGTTGCCTTTTAGGCTTGTGGAGATGGAAGCTTTCCGCAACCTGATGGCGGCGGCCGTCCCTTGGTACTCTGTCCCCAGCCGCCACTATTTCTTCCGGTGTGCCGTCCACGCAGTTACTGGGAAAGTCCACCTAACCACGGACACGTAGACAAGTGCTTGTGCGCAGGGACGGTACATCTCGCTGACGGCACACTGGGTTAATATAGTGGAAGCCGGGACCCAGTCAGACCTTGGGAAGGAAGACGTCCTCCTGACACCGATGATTGGGGCCCTGGGTCAGTCAGGGTTGTCCCCACATTCTACAGCTCCTGCACCTCCTCCTCCTCTTCAGCCTCCATCTCTGAAATGACCATGACGCGCCCCCTGGGCCGTGGGGTACTCGGTGCCGGGCCGGTCGGTGCAGGGGATGTCACAGTGGCAGTGACCCGGTCTGTGACCCAGGGCGGTCAATAAAAGGGGATTATAGTTTTTATAGAGATATTGTTCGTGATGCCACCTGTGAAATGTGGCTATATGGGGCCGCCGCTGCGGTGCAGATCCTCTGGAGCTGATGGTGACAGAGCAGAGTTGGTTCAGCTCTCCACAGGTAGAGCTAAGCTCCAGGGTGGTACAGTGATGATTAATGAAGTAAATGTTGCTGTGCAGTGTAGTGCAGGGGATGGCGCAGATAATAATTCTAGGACACAGTGGGGTGCAGTCTTCAAGGTTTACTCACAGTTGTTGAGCTCCAGGCTACCAGGACCAGGGTAACCTCCCACGCCGTCCTATGTTTACCAAGGCAGGGGTTCAGCAAACTCCCAGGTGTTTCAGGAGTACATAACGGGGCCCCATTCTGTGTGCCTTCCTCGGTCGTCTTCCTGTGCTGGCTCTCACCCTCCTGCCCTGCGCCTCGCAACCAGTGTCCCAAGCCGGTAACTTCGGATTTTGGCGGGCAACCTGCAGTCCCCTGAATCCTATGTGGCTACCTTTTTAGGGATGTAGTTGCGGTTGTGAGCAGCTGCACTCTGAAAGTACAGAAGCCTCCGGTTTCTAGCTGAGCCTTGTAGTTCTCCACTAGTTAGGGGCCGGTCCCCTTTGCGGCCTGATGCCTCCACGCTCCTGCAGATTCGGGCGCACGGGTGGCTTCCTGCACTTCCTGTGCCCCTAGGATCCCCTCACTCCTGGAGCCTTCCTCTGCTCCCTTCCCCGTCCTGCCAGTCCTCCTGGGCCTCTCACTCTAGGCCCGCTCCTCTGAGCAGAGCTCCTACAGAGCTCCTGCTCCCACTCCTGCTCCTCTGTCTGACTGGTCTCAACTGTCTCCTTCTAGATGGTTCCCTGCTTTCTTATACTCCCACTGAAGGTGCTCCCCTGAACTACTTCCTCCACCCACACCCACTACATGGTTCCCCCTCTCTAGGTTCCCCCCACTTCCAACCAGGGACAGGGCTCAGCATAAGCCAGTGCATCTTGCCCCACCTGCTGGTCTGGAATGGTGTAGTGTTGGATGCAGTTGGGTGGGTCCCGGTCAGTACTCCCTCCTTACCTGAGAGTGGGGCACCACACCTCTGGGTGAGATGCAATACATCTGTGGTGACTGAACCCGCCCGCAGGGGAGCCACAACCACATCAGTCACAAATTGGAAGCACTGCAGCGCTGCCTCGGCCAAGCGGCAACAGGCTGTGCTGAAGCTAATATGCTTAGGTGACAAACCGCACAACGCTGAAGAGTTGTGGACAGCTCTGAAAGAGCAGGTAGATCTGTGGCTGACTCCGCTAAACCTACAGCCTGGTATGGTCGTATGTGACAATGGCCAGAACCTGGTGGCGACTCTGAAGCAAGGCGAGCTCACACACGAGCTCACCATACCTGGCGGCCCATGTGCTTAATCTCATGGTTCAGCGGTTTCTCAAAACCTACCCAGATTTGCCGGATCTGCTTGTCAAAGTACGCCGCATGTGTTCCCATTTTAGAAAGTCAGCTACAGTTTCCGCTGCCCTTGCTGTGCTTCTGCATCATATGCAGCATCCAGCTCACCGACTGGTGTGCGATGTCCCCACACATAGGAACTCTACATTACAGATGTTCGGAAGGATTTGTGAGCAGAAGAGGGCAGTTGTTGACTACCAACATCAACAAGGCCATTGGTATTCAGGTCAGACTCCACACATAAAACCTCAGGAGTGGACATGGATGTCAGACATCTGTACCATCCTCCAAAACTTTGAGGACTCCACCAAGATGGTGAGTGGCGATGACGCCATAATTAGCATCACCATCCCGCTTCTCTGTCTTCTGAAATGCTCTCTGCTCACAATTAAAGAGGATGCATTGCAGGCTGTGCACGATGAGTTGGAGCAAGGAACCATACAGGGTGATTTCACACAGCCCAGCCTCATCTCATCCCAATGTGGATTGGGTGACAATGAGGAAGAGGAGGAGGAAGAACAGGAGCTAGTTTCCTGCGCTATAGACGGTACTACCTGCACACCTGTCATACTGTCTATTCAGCGTGGATGGCCTGAGGACAGGGAGGAGGAGGAGGATGAGGAGGAGAGCATGGTCAGTCATCCACTTGGTGAGGACATGGAAGTCTTGCCTGTTAGCAGTCTGGCACACATGGCTGAGTTTATGTGACGCTGCCTTTCCCGTGACCCTCGCATTGTCCAAATTTTGGGTGATAGTCATTACTGGTTGGTGACACTTCTAGACCCACGCTATAAGGAGAATTTTATATCTCTTATTCCTGAGGCGGACAGGCCTAATAAAATTGGGCAGTACAAGAAGGCCCTTGTTGGGGAATTAATAAAAAAAATCCCATCTAAAAATGCTGGCTGCAGAGGTCACAGTTCGTTGGACAACCAAGGAGTACAGGCTAGAGAGACATAAATGCAATCCAGCAGAGGCAGGGGAACACTGTCAAAGTTCTGGGACAGTTTTCTCAGACCCTCCGATCGCACAGGTGCGGGGTACTCTCACAAGGAGGGAAATGTTTCGGAAGATGCTGAGTGAGTACCTTGCCAACCGTACCAACGTCCTCCGTGATTCCTATGTGCGTTATAATTATTGGGTATCCAAGCTGGACACGTGGCATGAACTGGCTCTCTACGCCTTGGAGGTCCTGACCTGCCCTGCTGCTAGCATTTTATCAGAGCGGGATTTTAGTGCCGCTGATTAAATTATAACAGGCGCATCCGCCTGGCAACTGAAAATGCTGACAGGCTGACTCTTATAAAAATGAACAAGAGCTGGATTAAGCCAGACTTCTCAACACCACCGAATAATAGTAGCTTAACATAAACTCAAATACTGTGTCTTTTTTTTGGGAGGTCTAACTATATTCCAATGCACCTCTGTCTTCACACCCAGACATAGGTAAAAGCTTCCTGATTTTGTCTATTTGCTCTTGTCCTCCTCCTTCTCCTCATCCTCCACCACCATATGGAGTTCCTACAAAATTTTTGGCAGCCATTGCATTCATAGGCAAACAGTATGGGAGACCCACTTCCTAATAATGGTAGCATTGTTTTCAGGAGGCCCTCCTCTAGATCTTTTGCAAGGGGCATTGGAGTGCCTCCAAATTTTTGGCAGCAGTTGCATTCACTGCATATGCAAACAGTATGGGAGGCCCACTTCCTAATAATGGAAACATTGTTTTCAGAAGGCCGTCCTCTACGTCTCTTGTAAGAGGCATTGGAGTGCCTCCAAATTTTTGGCAGCAGTTGCATTCACTGCATAGGAAAAGAGTATGGGAGACGCCCTTCCTAATAATGGGAACATTGTTTTCAGGTGGCCCTCCGACCTCTACGTCTCTTGCAATGGGCATTGGAGCTCCTCAAAATTTTTGGCATCCGTTGCATTCACTGCATAGGCAAACAGTATGAGAGACCCACTTCCTAATAATGGGAACATTTTTTTCAGCAGGCCCTCCTCTACGTCTCTTGCAAGGGGCATTGAAGTGCCTCCAAATTTTTGGCAACCATTTGATTCACTGCATAGGCAAACAGTATGGGAGACCTACTTCCTAATAATGGGAACATTGTTTTCAGGAGGCCTTCCGACCTCTACGTCTCTTGCAAGGGGCATTGGAGTTCCTCCAAATTTTCGGCAGCCGTTGCATTCAATGCATAGGCAAACAGTATGGGAGACCCACTTCCTAATAATGGGAACATTGTTTTCAGGAGGCCTTCCGACCTCTACATCTCTTGCAAGGGGCATTGGAGTTCCTCTAAATTTTTGGCATCCGTTGCATTCACTGCATAGGCAAACAGTATAGGAGACCCACTTTCTAATAATGGGAACATTGTTTTCAGGAGGCCCTCCGACCTCTACGTCTTTTGCAAGGGGCATTGGAATTCGTTCAAATTTTTGGCAGCCGTTGCATTCACTGCATAGGCAAACAGTATGGGAGACCCACTGCCTAATAACGAGAACATTGTTTTCAGGAGGCCCTCAGACCTCTTCATCTCTTGCAGGGGGCATTAGAGTTCCTCTAAATTTTTGGCAGCCGTTGCATTCACTGCATAGGCAAACAGTATGGGAGGCCCACTTCCTAATAATGGGAACATTTTTTTCAGCAGGCCCTCCTCTACGTCTCTTGCAAGGGGCATTGGAGTTCCTCCAAATTTTGGGCAGCCATTGCATTCACTGCATAGGCAAACAGTATGGCAGACCCAGTTCCTAATAATGGGAACATTTTTTTCAGCAGGCCATCCTCTACGACTCTTGCAAGGGGCATTGGAGGGCCTCCAAATTTTTGGCAGCCATTGTACTCACTGCATATGTTATAACTGTATAGCAGACCCGCTTCTTTCTAAGGCTGCGTGCCCACTATGCGTCTTGTAAGCGTTTCCGCAGCGGCAATTCCACTGCAGAAACGCTTAAAAAACACTTGGTAGAAGGTCTGCCATGTTCCCCAATGATAATCCGCATGCACTGTGCACATGCTGAGGAAATTTCCGCTGTAGAGTGTCATTGCGGAAAAATCCGCAGCACTACCAATTATTTTGCGGAATCACGGTGTTTTCGCCGCCATTGACTTGCATTGGACCGCATGTCATCCACATCACTGCATCTGTACATGCGGATAACATGCGTTTCAATTTGCGGATGGTACCCGGGTTTGGAGAAGAGGAGACTCACCTCCAGACTCGGGTACCATAGTACCTGTGAATAAAAAGAATAAAATAAAAAATATACATTATACTTTTACTTTCCTTCTGATGGCCCCCGGTGTCCTTGTCCTGGCTTGCCGGCAGCTCGCGGTAGACTAAAAGGACTAAATTACGTCATGGCAGGTCCTTTTAGTCTACCGCGAGCTGCCAGCAAGCCAGGACAAGGACACCGGGGGCCATCAGAAGGTAAGTATAATATTTATTTTTTACCATTCTTTCGGTCACACTATATAAATCCATACCGGTTGCATGGATTTATATAGTGTGACCAAGTTGTCAAGCACTTTCCAAGTGATGCTAAGATCGCTTGGAAAGCGCTTGACAACCCGCATGCGGAAATGCATGTGAAAAACGCTTCACTTCCGCTTGTCCCTGGCAGGAAAAACTCAACTGTAGCGCATTCATCCAGCCCAGTCGGTGCTGATCTCCAAGACTCCATATGCCATCGATCCATCCATGGTTCAGGTCCTCAGATTAGATCCTACCCCTTCGACATCATTCCACCAACTCCTCACTAAACATGTGGCTTCTTTTTTCCTTCACTGGGATCAACCCCCTTAATGGGAAGAACTGCTCTTACCCTACACCCCAAAGCTAAGTGTGCATTAGTGGAGGTATTTTTCTCAGGTTAAACTCATCACCTGGGTATGCATGCCAGACTCCCTGTGGTGGCGGCTCAGCCGGATCTAGTTTCAACACTCACACAATGGGCCTATTTGCTGTATGAACAATGGCTTAAGGCTGCTGAGATACTGATGAGATTACTGGAGTGCTGGACACTTTACAAGTAAAATTAGTGTACATAAACTGACAAGCAAGCAGAACATTAACAAAACACAGCAAGCAAATCTCTAATAAGACACAATAATAAAATCGATGGAAACAGAGCTCCGTCCTGGAAAAGTCTCATAGTCTTTAGTAAGTGGGCAGCTCCTCACAATATACATCACAGAGGTGACACCAAGATTGATGTATACATATCACATAGGAAACACTGAGACTGCTGTATATACAGCACATAGGAAACACAAAGACTGCTGTACATACACCACAGAGGAGAAACTGAGATTGCTGTATATACATCACATATGATACACTAATCTCTACTATACTGTACTGTATAATAGCATACTGTACAATTTACTACTGTACTGTATAATAGTATGCTTTATAATACTATACTGTATTATTAAACAGTATACTATAATGTACTGCACTGTATAATACTGTACTATACTGTACTATGCTCTTCTCTATTTTACATTATATCAACAAATGCTGCATTGAATTTGTTTTGTTATATAAAGAGTCTGTATAAAGCACCTCATGGTATCAAATAGCATTTCTTTTAGTCACGTGGCTAGGTTTCCTTCTGGACTGCACTAATAGAAAGAGTCTGTGAAGGTTAACCAGGGTCTCCAGTATGGCTGTGGGAAATCTCACAATTTCGAGGGCAAATTAATCAGCTGATATTTCAGTGAAGGAGAAACCTTTATATGGAGGGCTATTAAAATTAGTGTTGAGCCACCCCCGTAGTGTTCGGGTTCGGTTCGGTTCGTCGAACACCGGGATGTTCGAGGAACTGTTCGTCGAACACCTTAGAACAGCGTAGAACACCGTTAAAACCAATGGCAGGCAAACAAAAACACATAGAAACACATAGAAAACACCTTCAAAGGTGTCCAAAAGCTGACAAACTGCTCAGAAGACGCTCTCTTTAAAAAAGCCGGCCGGCAATTCAGCAGCGGCATACACCGGTACCCGACAATTTAGACAAGAAGGAATAGAGCATCACACATAGATTAGATAGATAGAAACATGTCAGTCACACATATAAGAAGCACAGTGACAGTGTTGGTTACTGCACTTGTCATTTAGTGTAAAGGATTTATTAAAAAAAATATTAGTGTTTTCATGCACCGTCTCTTTAAAAAAGCCGGCCGGCAATTCAGCATCTGTACCCGACAATTTAGAACAGAAAGAATAGAGCTTCACACATAGATTAGATAGATAGAAACATGTCAGTCACATATATAATAAGTACAGTGACAGTGTTGCTTACTGTACTTGTCATTTAGTGTAAAGGATTTATTTAAAAAAATAATAGTGTTTTCATGCACTGTCTCTTTAAAAAAGCCGGCCGGCAATTCAGCAGCGGTACCCGACAATTTAGAACAGAAAGATAGAGCATCACACATAGATTAGATAGATAGAAACATGTCAGTCACATTTATAATAAGTACAGTGACAGTGATGGTTACTGTACTTGTCATTTAGTGTTATAATAAAGGATTTATTAAAATAAAAATTGGCGTGCGATCCCCCATAATTTTAGGCTCTAGCGGAGGTTAACCAGACGGCTGGGGCAGATGTTTGAAGCCTCGGAAGGGGCTAATACCCACGGTGCTTACCAGGCTACTAATATCAGCCCCCAGCTGAATACTTAGCCTTTACTAGCTATTAAAATGGGGGACCCCCCAAAAAAAATGACGTGGGGTCCCCCCTATTTTAATAGCTAGCAAAGGCTAGGCAGACAGCTGGGGGCTGATATTAATAGCTCAGGAAAGGTGCCATGAATATTGGCCCCCTCCCAGGTTAGAAACACCAGCCGTCAGCCGCCCCAGAAATGGCGCATCAATAGGATGCGCCAATTCTGGCACTTAGCCTCGCTCTTCCCACTGCCCTGTAGCGGTGGCAGTGGGGTAATAGGGCTGGGGTTGATGTCAGCTTATAATGCCAGCTGACATCAAGCCCAGGTTAGTAATGGAGAGGCGTCTATAAGACACCTCCATTACTAACCCCATAGTCAAAGTTAAAAAAAACACAAACACCCAGAATAAAGTCCTTTAATTGAAATAAACACACAATTCTTTATTGTTCTAAATTAAACCATACTTACCGTCACGCCCATTTCAGCTGAAGCCAACGATCTCCTGTAATAAAAATAAAATAATAAACCAACATCATCCTTACCTTTCCATGGTTCCCAGGACAGCTCCAGTTTTTGTGTCCAGCCAGGTACAACTAGGCAGCTGGGGGCTGGAATCCGCAGCGCAGGGAGGCCCAAGCTTTCTGGGCAACCCCCGCTGCAAATTGCAGTCCGCAGCCACCCCGGAAAATGGCGCGTTCATAGAAGCGCCATCTTCTGGCGCTGTACCCAACTCATCCAGGGCCCTGATGCGGTGGCTCACTGGGTAATAAAGGGGTTAGGGCCAGCTTGGCATTATCAGGTGGCCCTAAGCCCGAAATTCATGGGGTCACGCCAATATTAGACATGACCACCATGAATTTCTAGTAAAGTATTTAAAAAAAAACACAACACCAGAAAAAAGTGCTTTAATTGAAATAAACACACAATTCTTTATTGTTCTAAATTAAACCATACTTACCATCACGCCCATTCCAGCTGAAGCCAACGATCTCCTGAAATAAAAGAAAAATAATAAAGCAACATCATCCTTACCTTTCCATGGTTCCCATGACAGCTTCAGCTCTGCTACATCGAGATGACAGGCTGGACCGCAGCAGAACGCTGTCTCTCTGTGAGGGCATCCAGATGAGCCTAGTTAATGTCCAATGAACTCGGCTCACCTCATGCACGTCACTGACAGCGTGGGAAAATTCTCCTGCACTCAGCGCTTCAGCGTGGGAGAATTCTCACACTGAAGCGCTGAGTGCAGGAGAATTCTCCCACGCTGTCAGTGACGTGCAGGAGGTGAGCTGAGTTCATTGGACATGAGCTCACCTTATGCACGTCAATGACAGCGTGGGAAAATTCTCCTGCACTCAGCGCTTCAGCGTGGGAGAATTCTCACGCTGAAGCGCTGAGTGCAGGAGAATTCTCCCACGCTGTCAGTGACGTGCAGGAGGTGAGCTGAGTTCATTGGACATGAGCTCACCTTATGCACGTCACTGACAGCGTGGGAGAATTCTCCTGCACTCACCGCTTCAGCGTGAGAATTTTCCCACGCTGTCAGTGACGTGCATGAGGTGAGCCGAGTTCATTGGACATGAACTCGGCTCATCTGGATGCCGTCACAGAGAGACGCTGAGCAGCGCAAGCAAGCCTGCGCTTCTCAGTGTCTGCGGGATGACAGGCTGGATGGCAGCTTTCTGCTGCGGTCCAGCCTGTCATTTCGATGTAGCAGAGCTGAAGCTGTCGTGGGAACCATGGGAAGGTAAGGATTATGTTGCTTTATTAATTTTCTTTTATTGCAGGAGATCGTTGGCTTCAGCTGGAATGGGCGTGATTGTAAGTATGGTTTAATTTAGAACAATAAAAAATTGTGTCTTTATTTCAATTAAAGGACTTTATTCTGGGCGTTTGTGCTTTTTTTTAACTTTGACTATGGGGTTAGTAATGGGGGTGTCTTATAGACGCCTCTCCATTACTAACCTGGGCTTGATGTCAGCTGGCATTATAAGCTGACATCAACCCCAGCCCTATTACCCCACTGCCACCGCTACAGGGCAGTGGGAAGAGCGAGGCTAAGTGCCAGAATTGGCGCATCCTATGGATGTGCCATTTCTGGGGCGGCTGACGGCTGGTGTTTCTAGCCTGGGAGGGGGCCAATATTCATGGCACCCTTCCTGGGCTATTAATATCAGCCCCCAGCTGTCTGCCTAGCCTTTGCTAGCTATTAAAATAGGGGGGACCCCACGTCAATTTTTTGGGGGGTCCCCCATTTTAATAGCTAGTAAAGGCTAGGCATTCAGCTGGGGGCTGATATTAGTAGCCTGGGAAGCTCCGTGGGTATTACCCCTTCCCAGGCTTCAAACATCTGCCCCAGCCGTCTGCTTAACCTCTGCTAGAGACTAAAATTATGGGGGATCCCACGCCAATTTTTTTTTAAATAAATCCTTTATTTTAACACTAAATGACAAGTACAGTAATCAACACTGTCACTGTACTTCATATATATGTGACTGACATGTTTCTATCTATCTAATCTATGTGTGATGCTCTATTGCTTCCATTCTAAATTGTCGGGTACAGATGCTGAAATGCCGGCCGGCTTTTTTAAAGAGACGGTGCATGAAAACACTATTATTTTTTTAAATAAATCCTTTACACTAAATGGCAAGTACAGTAATCAACACTGTCACTGTACTTCTTATATATGTGACTGACATGTTTCTATCTATCTAATCTATGTGTGATTCTCTATTCCTTCTATTCTAAATTGTCGGTACCGCTGCTGAATTGCCGGCCGGCTTTTTTAAAGAGACGGTGCATGAAAACACTAATATTTTTTTTTATAAATCCTTTACACTAAATGACAAGTACAGTAATCAACACTGTCACTGTACTTCTTATATATGTGACTGACATGTTTCTTTCTATCTAATCTATGTGTGATGCTCTATTCTTTCGGTTCTAAATTGTCGGGTACCGGTGTACCGCTGCTGAATTGCCGGCTTTTCATGTTTCACTGTTGGCACTGTTCCCATCGATTTGGGCAATCACTCTAATGCCACAACCACCATGGCTGTGGCATTACAGTGAGTGGCAGACAATCCCTGCATGATTGGCGCTCTAAATAGCGCCAGACATGCAGGACACGCTTTTGGTGCACGAACAGTTATCGAACATAACCTCGAACAGCCGAATTTTTTGCAAATCGTTCGTGTTCGTCGAACAACTCGAACACCGCCCAAAACAGCTCGAATTTGAGATTGGCGAACAGTTCTAGTCGAACACCGCTCATCTCTAATTAAAATACTTAAGCCAAAAACATTTATTCAGCACCTTTCAAAATTTTACATATC
The DNA here is from genome assembly GCF_046119375.1 of Phyllobates terribilis. Taxonomy (NCBI): domain Eukaryota; kingdom Metazoa; phylum Chordata; class Amphibia; order Anura; family Dendrobatidae; genus Phyllobates; species Phyllobates terribilis. The sequence continues at coordinate 117,233,725 of NW_027362762.1, read as the reverse complement.
AAACCAATCTAGCAGAACTATAGTTTATGAGTTCATGACTCACTGTGCATTATTATAAGTTTTACATTGGCTGTTGTGTTGTTACCTGTGAGTGATTATATGGAGCCATTTGCAGTTAGATGCAATTTTCAGGTTTTGGTTAACTGGATTTCACTTTTCATGTTATGTGGATACAATCTATATCTACAAAAACTCATCACGTGGACCTGTTCAGTATGCAAGAAACCAGCCACCAACTTACAGTAGCACAAGCAATAAAGATGCAGACACTAATGGTTCCTTTTTAAGGATAAGAAGCCTCAAGAATTAAGAAAATTCTCCAAGAAGATCAAATGGTGCCCTTTTCAAAAAAAATAAATAAATAAAAAATATACATATATATATATATATATATATATATATATATATATATATATATACGGGGTGGTCCAAAAGTAGGTGGACAGAAAGTGTAATAAGGTTATGAAGGGGGAGATTTATCAAACATGGTGTAAAGAGAAACTGGCTCAGTTGCCCTTAGCAACCAATAAGATTCCACTTTTCATTCCTTACAGACTCTTTGGAAAATGAAAGGTGGAATCTGATTGGTTGCTAAGGGCAACTGAGCCAGTTTCACAGATCTAATTTTCACAGATAGATCTCCCCCAAATCTGTTTTCTTTTCAGATAATTCAGATAACACATAATGGCAAATAATTTAAATACAGATCAAAGAAAATGGATTTTAACAGAGTAATGGAAATCTCAAAATGCTGAAACCGTTAGAGCAAATTGGGTTGAAACATTTGGTACTCAAGCCCCAAAGAGACAAACCATTTACCGCATTCCTGACAAATTCAATGCCACTGGCTCAATCCTTAATGCTCCAAAAACTGGTCGACCCAAAACAGTCTGTACAGAAGATAATAAACAACTTGTTGCTGAAACATTTGTTCAGAGTCCAAAAAAGTCCACCAGAAGAGCCTCTTTGGAAAGGGGAATTTCACGAGCTTCTATCATGTGAATCCTGAAATCTACTGGGTGGAAAGCTTATCGTCAACGTCTAATTCATGGTTTATTGGAGGATGATCCAGACAGGCGGCTGCAATTTAGTGTTTGATAAATCTCCCCCTTCATAACCTTATTACACTTTCTGTCCACCTACTTTTGGACCACCCTGTATATATACACTGCTCAAAAAAATAAAGGGAACACTCAAATAACACATCCTAGATCTGAATGAATGAAATATTCTCATTGAATACTTTGTTCTGTACAAAGTTGAACAGAATCACACAAAAATCATCAATGGAAATCAAATTTATTAACCAATGGAGGCCTGGATTTGGAGTCACCCCCAAAATTAAAGTGGAAAAACACACTACAGGCTGATTCAACTTTGATGTAATATCCTTAAAATAAGTCAAAATGAGGCTCAGTATTGTGTGTGGCCTCCACGTGCCTGTATGACCTCCCTACGACGCCTGGGCGGGCCAGCGGTACACTGCGGGAGCGTGCTCGCTCCCAGCAGTGTACTGAGCTACCAGGACCTGCGGTGACGTCAGCGATCAGCTGATGCTCACGTGACCTCCCCGTGGGAACATTCTCAAGGCTGCTTCAACAGTGGTAAATTCACCGGGGCTGATCAGCTGATCTTCAGCTGATCAACCTCAGTGACCACCTGCACAGCAATATACACTGACAGGGGTGATTTTACACTCCTGTCAGTATACACTGCTGTCTTCTACAGCAGGGACATCAGTGATTGCAGACAGGTGAGGGATATGGTTGTTTGTTATTTTAAGTTTTTTTTCAGAAGATCGATGTCTTCGAGGACTGAGTGTAATAAAAAAAAATTGTAGAACCGTGTTTTTTATTTAATTAAAATACTTTATTCTGGATGTATCTTTTATTGAAGAAGCGGCGACCACTTTACTACGCGGTTAGTAATGGGGGCGTCTTATAGACGCCCTCCATTACTAACCTGGGCTTCAAGTCAGCCGCCAATACAAGGCTGACTTGAACCCCAACCCCACTACCCCACTTGCCACCGCTACAGGGCAGTGGTAAGAGCGGAGGCTAAGCTCCAAATTTGGTGCATCTTATGGAAGCAGCATTTCTGGTATTCATGGCCCCTTCCCTGACTATTAATATCAGCCCACAGCTGTCTGTTTAGCATTTGCTGGTTAGATTTTATAGGGGGAACCTCACTTCAATTTTTTTCTGGGGATCCCCTGTAATCTAGCCAGTAAAGGCTAAACAAACAGCTGTGGGCTGATATTAATAGCCAGGGAACATTGTTGGCTAATGGCCCCTTCCCCAAATACTAATATCAGCCCCCAGTGGTCGGCTTTCCCTCTGCTGGTTATAAAAATGACGCGGGAACCCACTCCATTTTTTTTAAAATGTTAGGCTCTGTTCCCACAATCCGGACGTAGCAGCGCTTTGGACACAAATTTTTTGCTGCGTTCAAAACGTTGCATTATATTGAATGCAGGTAAATCCGCATGTGCTCACTGAATCATATGGAGTTACCGCATTCTATACATTCTAGCGGTCAAATTTCTGTTGCGGAGACTAGCGACTCCGCAAGAGAATTTTACATGCTACGGTCCTGAAAGAAGCTGTTATGATCTGCAACAAGTACTAAGGAAAGAAAGGGGAAAGCTATCCCTACAGTAAGACTAAGCTGAATCCCTACGATGTAGCGGGCTGTCTGTTCCTTGCGAACAGACCTGCCTTAGTCTGAACGAAGACCTAGAGCATTAAGGAAGGGGTCCCTAAAAGAACTAAGGACTGGAACAAAAATGGGACACCTCCTGAACAGTGAAGGTTGTTGCAAAACACAAAAAGATAAACTGACGAAAAGTACTAGAGGTCCCGGAAGGACCAAGCAAGCTGACAGTGATAGGCACAGAAGCACCTGGCTAGCAAAAGAGTCAAACAACACTGAAATCCAGCACAGCCAAAAGGCCTGAGCTGGAATATATAGGCAGATGGTCACGTGACAGCAAAACACAAGATGGAAAAGACAAACAGGAGGGTTCTAACAGTATCCCCTCTTTCATGAGGATCCTCTGGATCCTCCAGGCCCAGGCCTATCCGGAAACCTCTAGTCGAAAGCTCTAACAAGCCTAGGAGCAGAGACATCATCCACCCTTACCCAGGAATCATTTTCGGGACCGAAACCCTTCCAGGAGACGAGATCCTGTAATCTCCCTCTATGCCATCTAGAATTCAAGAGACGAGAAATCTCATATTCGCCGTCTTCCACCACAGGTTGAACTGTGACAGTGGCATCCCTATCTGATACATCAGCCTTTTTCAACAAAGAAACATGAAACACAGGATTAATCTTCCAGGAAGTAGGGACATCCAACCTAACTGCAGACAGGTTAACAACCTGAAGCACTTTAAATGGACCCACAAACTTAGGACCCAGTTTTTAGAGGGAATCCTCAACCACAAGTTCCTTGAGGACAACCAAACCATGTCACCCACAGTAAACAAAACCTCCTTACGTTTCCTGTCAAAATACTTCTTGGACTTCTTGTTAGCCTCTTGAAGGTTGCAACGTACATTAGTCCAAACTCTCTCCAAATCACCGGAAAAATTCTCCTCCTCCGGCACCGCCGACCCCAATTTGGAGAACGAACCAAAAGACGGATGTCTTCCAGTACAACAAAAAAAAGGAGAACACCCAGCAGAGGAGGATGTATGATTGTTAAGGGCAAATTCTGCGAGAGGCAGAAACTCAGACCACACCTCTTGATTGTCCGCCACAAAACAACGCAAAAACTGTTCTACATCCTGGTTCTTTCTTTCAGTCTGTCCATTAGATTCTGGATGATACCCAGATGAAAATGACGAATGGACTCCCAACCTGTCACAAAAAGCACGCCAAAAGCGAGCCACAAACTGAGGTCCTCTATCAGAAACAATATCCGTGGGAACGCCATGAAGCTTGACAATCTCCTTAACAAACGCCTTAGCAAGTGTCTTGGCGCAGGGCAACTTAATGAATGGAACCAAATGACACATCTTACTAAAACGGTCCACGACCACCCAGATGACAGTAAAACCCTCGGACACAGGCAGATCAGTAATAAAATCCATTGTGAGATGCGTCCAAGGCGCACTAGGAACCTCCAGAGGGCAAAGCAACCCCGCAGCAGGAGTTTGTGAAGCCTTTGACCTAGCACACACAGTACATTGACGCACCCACTTGATGACTTCTTTCTGCCATCCAGGCCACCAAAAACTGCGACTGATAAGTCTCTTAGTCTCAGAAATTCCTGGATGACCTGCCATCCGAGACTCATGACACTCCACAAACAAATCTCTCCTAAAGGTTCTAGGCATGAACAACCTCCCATGGGGAGTGTTAGATGGAGCATCATCTTGAGCTTTCAGAATCCCATTCTCCAAAACGGAGTCCAATGCCACCACCACAACTCCTTCCTGTAAAATGCTCTCCTCCTCCTCGGCACCGACCGTAGGAGAGAAACTGCGAGATAAAGCATCGGCTTTATCATTCTTATTACCAGGGATATAGGTAACAGAAAAATGAAACCGAGAAAAAAATTGCCCACCTAGCTTGTCGGGCATTCAAGCGCTTGGCAGCATCCAGATAGATCAAATTCTTATGATCTGTGAAAACCTGAATAGGAAATCTAGCGTCTTCCAATAAATGACACCAATGTTCAAATGCGAGTCCAATAGCCAGCAACTCCCGATTTCCGACATCATAATTCAGCTCTGTTTCTGAAAATTTTTTCGAAAAGAAGGCACAAGGATGTACTCAATACCTGTTCTCCTGAGACAAAACTGCTCCGACCCCCACCGATGAAGCATCGACCTTGACCAAAAAAGGCTTGGTCTCATCAGGCTGCATAAGGATAGGGGCAGAACTGAACCTCTCTTTGAGATACTTAAACGCTTCAATGGCCTCAGTAGTCCACTGGACCGTATTCGCACCTTTCCTGGTGAGATCGGTTAGAGGCTTAACAATTACAGAAAAATTCATAATGAATTTCCTGTAATAATTGGCAAAACCCCAAAATCTCTGTACAGATTTCAAACCAATAGGCCTAGGCCATTCCTGCACAGCCTGAACCTTCACAGGGTCCATCTCAAAGCCCTTGCTGGAGACAATGTAGCCCAAAAAACTAATTTTCTGCACAGCAAACTCACATTTCTCCAGCTTAGCAAAGAGTGAATTATCACTCAATAACTGCAAAACTTCACGTAGACTCTGCCAATGGGACTCCAGATCTGGCGAATGAATCAAAATATCATCTAAATACACAACCACATTCTTACCAATCAAAGGTCTCAGGATGTCATTAATAAGGTTCTGAAAAAATGCAGGTGCATTGGTAAGACCAAAAGGCATCAGCAGATTCTCAAAATGACCTACCGGAGTATTAGAAGCAGTTTTCCATTCATCACCTTCCTTCACTTGTAACAAATTGTATGCCCCCCGGAGATCAATCTTAGAGAACCACTTGGCCCCCACTAACTGGTTAAACAAGTCAGGAATTAACAGCAATAGGTAGGAATTGCGTATGGTAATCTTATTAATTTCACGAAAATCCAGACATGGACGGAAACCCCCATCTTTTTTTTTAACAAAGAAAAATCCAACTGCCACAGGCGACTTAGAAGGTCTAATGTGATCAGCAGCCAGGCTAGTCTGTATGTACATCTCCAAGGCCTTTCTTTCAGGGATAGTCAGATTAAACAAGCGACTCTTGGGAAAGGAGCTCCCGGAACAAACTCAATGGCGCAATCATAATCCCTATGAGGAGGTAAAACTTGCGACTCCTCCTCCGAAAAAACCTTCCAAAAATCTTGAATAGGTACAGGTAATTCCCCTTTTTCCACAGCCGCAATGCGACCATTACAACATTTATCATAGCACTTCGGACTCCAAGACTTTATCATATTAGTAGACCAGTCTAGCAAAGGATTGTGCAGTTTTAACCAAGGCAATCCTAGAACGACCGGAGAAGGTAAATTATTTAATACAACCAAGTCCAAAATTTCTTGGTGAAGGCCATTGATAGTGAGGGGAAATGCAGCAACCTTGTGAGTAATACATTTCAAGGGAGTGTTATCAATTGCAATCACAGAAATAGGTGATGACAAAGGTTTAGATCTCAATTTAAGTTTTTCCAAAAACCCTTTATCAATCACATTAAGTGTTGAACCACAATACACAAATACCTAAAATTCAATAAAATTTTCCTGCAATGTAGTACTCCCTGAAAGAAATACTCCTGCAGAGCGTAAACAAGCTATACGGGCGTACCTGTCCTTTTTTTTTCTTTACTTAAATGAAGCTCACAATACTTAATCAAATGGTCAGCTTTGCCACAATAAAAACACAATCCCTCTGCGAACCTCCGGTCTCTTTCCTGAGAGCGGAGCGACATCGCCCCAACCTCCATCGGTTCTCCGCCATCTGAGCAGATTTTCTGGGGACTAGGACCTAGCATTACAGGATGCTTTACCTCATTCTGCCTAGATCTCAGCCTCCTATCCACACGAACAGCTAATTGCATGGCATCCTGCAGAGTCTCAGGTGCAGGGAATGCAATTAGCAAATCCTTAACCCTTTCACTCAGACCAGCAAGAAATAGACATTTCAGAGCAGGATCATTCCATTTGACTTCTGAAGCCCATCTTCTAAAGCGTGTGCAATAATTTTCAACATCACCTGACCCCTGATTCAAATGCCTGAGTTCTGCCTGAGCAGATGAGATTCGATCAGTATCGTCATATAATAGACCCATAGCAGAAAAAAATTCTTGTACCGAACTTAAGCATGGATCATTAGGTTGGAAAGAAAAGGCACACCCTTGTGGTTCACTGCGCAAAAGTGACATAATAAAACCAATGTGCTGTGATTCATTCCCAGATGACCTTGGTCTCAAATGAAAATATAACAAACAAGCATTTTTAAAGGAAAAAAAACTTGCTGTTTATCATAAAAAACATCAGGCAGTCCTACCTTGGGTTCCACAAAATGCGCTCCAGAACAGCTACTCACGTGTTGCTGGAGCTCAGCCACCTCCAGAGACAATCCCTGCAAGCGTTGGACGGAAGCCATACTGATCCCCAAATTTCTTTCCCTTTAGTTTATTTGGGCTGGACTTACTGTTATGATCTGCAACAAGTACTAAGAAAAGAAAGGGAAAAGCTATGCCTACAATAAGACTAAGCTGAATCCCTACGATGTAGCGGGCTGTCTGTTCCTTGCGAACAGACCTGCCTTAGTCCTCGGCTAGTCTGAACGAAGACCTATAGCATTAAGGAAGGGGTCCCTTAAAGAACTAAGGACTGGAACAAAAATGGGACACCTCCTGAACAGAGAAGGTTGTTGCAGAACACAAAAAGATAAACTGGCAAAAAGTACTAGAGGTCCCGGAAGGACCAAGCAAGCTGACAGTGATAGGCACAGAAGCACCTGGCTAGCAAAACAGTCAAACAATACTGAAGTCCAGCACAACCAAAAGGGCGGAGCTGGAATATATAGGCAGATGGTCACGTGACCGCAAAACACAAGATGGAAAAAACAAACAGGAGGGTTCTACAAGAAGCGCCGCATGTCAGTGTCCACGGGTGATCCGCGGCCTCTGTTGCACGCATAGTGGACATGGGATTTCTAGAGAAACCATCCACTATGCTGTAATGCTGTAACATCTAGACGCTGCGGGTTTGACGCTGTATAAACACGCAGCTTCAAACCCGCAGCGGCTCCTGATCGTGGCCACGTATCCAAACTCACCCACAGCCTGTCAATTTTTATAGCAGACACGCCAGTCTCCACTGAAGATTTTGACCAATTGAAGTGTTATTATATGCGGTGGATTCACATGTACCAACATCAAAAGTGCAGCATTAGAACACCGCGTTTTGGACACAACAAAAATATGCTGTGTCCAAATCACTGCTGAGTGCTGATCGGGGGGACGTAGCTGCTAACTGCTAGCTGTGAGCTGTTAATTATAGCCAGGGACCATGTTTGCAAATGGCACCTTCCCAGTCTAAAAATAGCAGCTCACAGCAGCCGCATAAATTACATGAATGGAAATGCTAATGAAGATTGGGTGAATGAGATTAGCTGACACCTAGCTCTTTTGTTTGGTTATGACAAGGTGTCAATCAGAATTTTTCATGACCAAACCTAGCTAAAGTAAAGTAAAGAGTTAAATAACCATACAGACACAGAGTAAACACTTTATTTGAAATACAAGAGACATATTCTTTAATAATTTAAATTACCAATATACTCACCCCAGTTCTGAAGGTAATCCAAGGGTTTAAGCAAATAACTTTATTTAGCTCCAAAAAGCATTCATTGATGTACAAAAACACTTAAAAAAATGCATAAAAAAGCGTCAAAAACGCGAAGAATTTCTGCATGCATTTTTCCTGCCAAGGAGATGCGGAAATGCACAGGAAATTTCTGCTTCAAATCCTGATCGTGCGCACATAGCCTAAATCCTGTGCTAAAACAAGTGGTTTATCTTGGGGTTGTCTCAAGTTCTTAAATACTCTAGGTAAAATTGCAAAAATACTTGCAAAATAGGCAATTTTGAAATTTACCTGTTATTAAAAAAATTCTCTTTGTTCTGAAGAGCGGAGTGATTTTTAAATTTATAGCGCACAGCTCATTTCCTAGTGCAGTCTCGGAGTGGCTGCCAACCTAGATGGGGAGCATGTGCCACTTGTAGGCTCTATGTTTTAGAGCTTGCTTTTGGCTCTGAAGCTTCCCAAATCAATGAATCTGACCAGCCTTAGGTTCTCTGCCCTTCTCCCATGCTGCAAAGGCAAAACTGCCTCTGCTAACAGCCTGGGAGAGTGCACAGATTGGATCAGCGCTGGTTCGAACTGTCAATCTTCAGTAGTGCATCTGTGGCGCCCATGAGGGTTCGACCGCCACAGGGATGCTGCACCTCTGTAATGGGGTGTAGTGTTCCTCCTTTGAGGTAAGAACAGTGCGATGGTCAGGACCCCACCTCCACATCCAACACCACACTTCTCCCACCAGAGGGGGCTAGTAGGCACCAAGTGCTGCCCCTACTGGAAGTTGGGAGACTGGGGAACCAAGAGATAGGGGAACCAATTAGTGCGTGAGGGTGGAGGATTCACATTTTAGTGACACTTTAAATTTCATATTTAATACACAGCCATTTTGGTTCTGGGTTCTTTGATCGTGATCTCCCTCCAAGAGTGTGGATCCTGTGTGGACCTGCAGAGGATGGAGACACAGCCCTCGTATCCTGGCCTTGGGTCGAGGGGCAGGTTGCAGATAATGTATATCTCAGCCCGGTCAAGGACCATGACCAAGAAGGCCTGGAGCTTAGGAGTGTAGCTCCACCGCAAATGGATCCCGGGGGGGATGCAGACGGAGCGGTATACGCCACCTGTCCTCGCCTACCTGATCTATTCAGAGGGATTCCGGCTGCAAGAGGGGTACTGGCCCCCAACACCTGACCTTGCTACTCTATGTCCTGGTCAGGGAAGCCCGGCAGGCCCTGAGGATCCCACCGGGTAACGGAAGGAGTGGAGCTGCCACCCATACCCTTTTTGTGAGTGAAGTTCAGAGGGAGACCCGGCCTATCTACTAGCACACAGACAGGAAAGGACTCGGTCTGAAGTTTAGGAACACTCTGGTGCGGGGTCCTGATTGAACACTGGACTTACTCGGAGGTTGTCGGACCTCCCCGTCTCTGGTGACCGCAGAACTCCGCGAGGAGCAGGGAGAAGCCTTTCAACTGCAATCTCCACCGTGAGTAAAAACCCTGGAAGTTAACCCCTATGGCCTCCGGACTCTTTATTCTGCATTACACCGCACTACGCAGCACCAGACATCCTATACTACAACCCCCTCCATCCTGCCTCTCTGCCCTGATGCCCTGCTCCGCCTGTGGGGAGTAGAACCAACGACGCCTGCCATAACATCCTGCCTCAGCGGACTGCAGCAGCGCTGGTGGCCTTCACCAGGTGCCACAGGTGGCGTAGTCGAGATCAGCCACTCAACCCGGATAAGCCCGTACCATCCTTTTTAATGTGACGGCCCTGGGCACGGAGCGGGTCCGGGCCACGGCTGCACCCCATCGACAACATAGGACCCGGCTCCGAGTCCCCCATCTCCCAGGGTAGGGCTTCCAGACGTCACACACATTACCCGAGCAAAGTAAGACGCTAGGAGGCAGAGGAGCAGCATACTCCTGAAGATAGAACATTAGAACAACCCTTTATAAAAACATCTTCTACCCTTTATGGCAGACACTACTACCGAGTGCTTTTTATGAAGAGGGAAATTGCTTTGACTTTCAAGAACTAGCCTGAAATTTTTAAACGCAATTTGAATCCTATTTTTAATGCTAAACACGTGCTGTTTACAGTAATGTTTAATGTCTATCCATACTGAAGGACTTTCTATGTGATAATCATACATTCTTCAGTAATGCTTTCTATGCTCTGAATTACCAATCCACTGCAGTCCCAGAAGCCTGGCGCTGCTTGACACACTGTGAGGTTAGGGAATACTAAGTCTTCAGGTTTGACGACAAATATATTTAGAATAAATCCAGACAAGAGCATAATGGGTTCACGGATGTTTCCCTCAGGTGAACATGTTGTAGCAGTGACAGGACTTGCGAAGCTGTCTCATCTCGATGCTCTCCAGACCTTGATCTCTTAGTGACTTGTAAACATTTGCTGTGTCCTGGACAGTAGGACTATGATCTTGTCTCCTGCTGCACTGTCATAGTGATGAAAGTATCAGACTCATATAATGGCGGCTCACTAGCTATGGCATGTGTGCCCTTGCATCTGGAGGCGCTGTATATTTTTCAGTCTACCAAGGGTGATGTATTATGTTTCTTCATGGAATTCCTATTTATTAATGCCTGTATTTGTCATACATTTCAGTACATCCCAATTTTTTTTTTTGTCTCTTCTTTTTTCATATTTTGGGCCACCATTTACAGAGATTTTGCATCTCAGTAAGTGATTGTGACTCGCCCCCTGAGCCGTGGGGTACCCGGAACCGGGCTTCTGTACGATGCTGGGGGTAGTAGTGGTAGTAGTGGCAACCCGATCCCGTGGCTCAGGGTGGTCAGACCAAATTGTGGCAGTCTATTTATCAGTGTTTTGAATGTCCGACTACGTCCGACTACGCCACCCGTGGATTGCGGTCAGGGATAACCGCCGCTGCGAGGCAGACCGCTGAGGCTGGTGTTGGTGTGCAGCACAGGGGTAGGATAACTCCCAACGGGAAGAGTGTAGCCTCAGGGCAGTGTAGGTGGATGCTGGGGGTGATAGTGCAGGCCGCAATAGTAAGAGTTCAGAGTCCGCTTCAAACAGTCCAGGGTCTTTATTGTAGGTATTATTAATGACCCAACAGTGGTACCGGTTAGGAATGGGCCTGGGTGTCTGAGAGCATTCGGGCGAGCCCCACTGGTCAGGGTGAGTGTGTAGGCCTACCGTTCTCTGTATGCTCTTTCTGACTATCCCCCTCTTCGTGGTGTAATAGCCCACGTCCCTGAGCTGGCCGTGTACTTCTCGCCTGTATGGCTGGTTCTCTGCCAGGACTGGCTCTTGTCGCCTCTGTCCATGGCTTGCAGTCTCTCCTCTGCCTCACGGACTCCTCAGCTGCTGCTGACCTGTCCCTCTTCTCTGAGAACCCTTCTGGTCACTTCAGAAGTGGGTTCTGGTCTCTCTAACCCTGCCCCAGTTCCAGCTTTTATAGGGGAGCCAGCTCCCCCGACTGGCCTGGGACAGGAGGTGCTGCATGCTAATTGTCCCTAACCAGGGAACCTCCCTCCTGCTCTCAGACACAGCCTTTAATATTTGTGGCATCCAGGCCTGGAGTGACACATTCCCCCCTAGTAAAATTTAGTACTCCGGACTAAACAAGAAACACAAATACAGGGTATAAACAATAACATAACATATATGCAAGTATATTTTGTCCTTAAGGTCACGGCGCTTCCGTGACCGGGAGTCCATATCACCCAACAAGGTGAAGTTTTGAACGGTGCGGGGACCTGTTTCCATAAACCCCAAGTTCCTGGCCTTGGGCGTGGCGACAAGGCTGAGCTACCTACTTTGGGCCACAAGGGAGCCACGCCGGACAGGTTTTCCTTCTGTGGCCATCTTCACAAGAGGGCACCAAATGCAACTATCTACAAGACAGTTCCGGCCATTCAGTGTCCATAACCTGTCAGTCCATTGAACTAGGAAAAACTGGAGAAACATTATTAATAACCAGGCAACAAACATAAATGTAACATACCTGGCGGCGTCCTTGCATAGTGGTCCATCTCCCACTGTGCAAGAGCGCGCACTTGATCTCCAGTCCAGTTTGCTAGCCTGGCTTCCCTCCATGCTGTCTGTTTGCCTCTGTGTCTGCTGCTTAAGGGCGGCGCCCGATCACTTCCTGCTTTTTGTACCTGCTGCAGACACACCCCTTGTGCGTCCTCAGCCTATTTCTGTCTGCCATCTGGTATTTAACCCAGCTGCTCCAATGAATCCCTGCCTGAGCATTGTGTTCTGTCAGTTGACCTTTGGTCACTGATATGCCAGGTCCCGGTTATGTTTCCTGCCTTCGGTATCAGTTCCCGTGTCGGAACTGTGTCCTGTCTGTATTATCTTCTAGCCTGTTGTCTTCTGCCTATCCTGGAGGCTGTATTTCCAGGCCTGTGTGAACCCGCTCCTGTATCTTGCTGCTGTGTCTGTTCTTGTCTGAATACTCTCCTAGCCTGTTTTAAAAATAATTTTTATAAATAAAAATAGTGAAGGAGGAAACAGAGAGACATATTGCTAGGGAAAGTAGATCAAATCCCAAACTGTTCTTTACGTATATAAATAGTAAAAGGATTAAATCGGATAATATTGGACCGATAAAAAGTGATGAAGGCAAAATCATAGAGAAAGATGAGGATAAAGCTAATCTATTAAATAAATTTTTTTCGTCAACTTTCACAAAGGAAAAAGAACTAACAGGCGAAAAGTGACAAGCTTAATCCTCCACTAAGTATGACAAATCTAACCCAAGCTGGGGTACAGAAACGCCTCAGTAACATTAAAATAAACAAATCACCAGGACCTGATGGCATACACCCACGGGTACTAAGGGAACTAAGTAATGTGATAGACAGACCGTTATATCTTATATTTAAGGACTCTGTTGAGACTGGGTCTGTACCACTTGATTGGCGACAGGCGAATGTAGTGCCAATATTCAAAAAGGGAGCAAAAAGTAACGCCGGAAACTATCGGCCGGTGAGTCTGACGTCCGTTGTGGGCAAAATTTTTGAAGGCTTTATTAATGAGGCAATTATGGAGCATCTTGATGCTAATAATCTATTAACCCCGAACCAACATGGATTCATGAGGAATCGCTCCTGCCAAACAAACCTGATTGACTTCTACGAGGAGGTTAGCTCTCGAGTAGATCAGGGGGAACCAGTGGATGTCGTGTATCTCGACTTCTCAAAAGCGTTCGATAGCGTGCCACATAATAGGTTGGTATACAAAATGAGAATGATGGGGCTGGGGGAAAATGTCTGCAAGTGGGTAGCTAACTGGCTAAAGGATAGAAGGCAGAGGGTGGTTATAAATGGAATATACTCAGATTGGGTAAGCGTCACTAGTGGGGTACCACAGGGGTCTGTACTAGGCCCAATGTTATTTAATATCTTTATTAACGACGTAGTCAACGGGATAAATAGTAAAATATCAATATTTGCAGATGACACAAAGTTATGTAAAACAATTAATACAAAAGAGGATAGTGAAGACCTACAGAGGGATTTGGATAAGCTGGGTAGGTGGAGCATTAAATGGCAAATGAGGTTTAATGAGGAGAAATGTAAGGTCATACATATGGGAAGGAAAAATGGAAGTCACCAGTACTCACTGAATGGGAAATCATTGGGGAATTCAGAGATGGAGAAGGACTTGGGCATCTTGATTGATAGCAAACTAAATTGGAGTGACCAAAGTCAGGCTGCTGCTGTAAGGGCAAACAGGGTGATGGGATGTATCAGAAGAGGTATAGCTGCAAAGGATGAGAACATTGTTCTTCCACTGTACAAAGCACTGGTCAGACCACACTTGGAATACTGTGCTCAGTTATGGGCCCCAATATATAGAAAGGATATAAACGAGCTTGAAAAGGTACAAAGGAGGGCAACAAAATTAATAAGGGGAATGGAGGGACTGCAATACCCAGAGAGGTTGGCAAAACTAGGACTATTCAGCCTGGAAAAGAGAAGGTTGAGGGGGGACATAATAAATGTGTACAAATATGTTAGGGGACAGTATAGAGACCTTGCCCGGGATTTGTTCAAAAGGAGGGATATTACTGTAACAAGAGGGCATTCACTAAGACTGGAAGAGAAAAGGTTTCAGCACCAGCATAGGAAGGGGTTCTTTACGGTAAGAGCAGTGAGAATATGGAATTCACTGAGTGAGGAGACGGTAATGTCAGATTCACTACACCAGTTCAAGCGGGGACTGGATGCATTTCTAGATACCAGGCAGATTTCTGCATATACTTAAAAATAGAATAAAATAGTAGGTTGATACAGGGATTTATTCTGACTGCTGGTTTCAGAGTCGGGAGGGAATTTTTCCTCAGGTGAAGATTGGCTAAATCATTTGGGGTTTTTGCCCTCCTCTGGATCAACTTTAGCAATTACAGAACTAACAGGTCGAACTTGATGGACGCAAGTCTTTATTCGGCTTTACTAACTATGTTTTGTTTTTCTCTATGTCCGTACTTTCCCTTTTTCTGCAGAGTCTGAACTCGTACCTAACTCCTGCTCGTTGTCACTGTACTTCCGTTTGTGAGTTTGTGGTCCACTCGCTACTTCTCTGCAAGTACCCTGTGGGTATCTGGTTCTGCCTTTCCCTTCTAGTCTGTTCCGTGTGTACAGAGCCCTGTCCCCACCGCGTCTGCGGTTTCGCTTTGCTCAGCCCTGTCCACCGCGTCTGCGGTTTTCGCTTTGCTCAGCTCTGTCCACCGCGTCTGCGGTTTTCGCTTTGCTCAGCTCTGTCCACCGCGTCTGCGGTTTTCGCTTTGCTCAGCTCTGTCCACCGCATCTGCGGTTTTCGCTTTGCTCAGCTCTGTCCACCGCGTCTGCGGTTTTCGCTTTGCTCAGCTCTGTCCACCGCGTCTGCGGTTTTCGCTTTGCTCAGCTCTGTCCACCGCGTCTGTGGTTTTCGCTTTGCTCAGCTCTGTCCACCGCGTCTGCGGTTTTCGCTTTGCTCAGCTCTGTCCACCGCGTCTGCGGTTTTCGCTTTGCTCAGCTCTGTCCACCGCGTCTGCGGTTTTCGCTTTGCTCAGCTCTGTCCACCGCGTCTGCGGTTTTCGCTTTGCTCAGCTCTGTCCACCGCGTCTGCGGTTTTCGCTTTGCTCAGCCCTGTCCACCGCGTCTGCGGTTTTCGCTTTGCTCAGCCCTGTCCACCGCGTCTGCGGTTTTCGCTTTGCTCAGCCCTGTCCACCGCGTCTGCGGTTTTCGCTTTGCTCAGCCCTGTCCACCGCGTCTGCGGTTTTCGCTTTGCTCAGCCCTGTCCACCGCGTCTGCGGTTTTCACTTTGCTCAGCCCTGTCCACCGCGTCTGCGGTTTTCGCTTTGCTCAGCCCTGTTCACCGCGTCTGCGGTTTTCGCTTTGTTCAGCCCTGTCCACCGCGTCTGCGGTTTTCGATTTGCTCAGCCCTGTCCACCGCGTCTGCGGTTTTCGCTTTGCTTAGCCCTGTCCACCGCGTCTGCGGTTTCAAATTTGTCTCCCAGTCTGTACTGGACCCTACCCAGTCTGCGCTCTAGTCTGCCTGTTCCTGTATTCCCCGGTGTGGGACAACAGCCGTGTCCGGAGTCTGACCTGGAGTAGACCCTGGTTCCTCTGCTCGGTTCCTCCCTGGTGCACTGGCGTCGTATGCCGTCGTGTGACATTGGTCGGATCGGGCAGATACTTAGTTACGCCCCTCCAGGCACTCTCCGGTTCATTGCACAGTGGAATCACTACATAAACATGCACACGCCAGTCAGTCCGGGCGTGTGCATTATAGCATGCTCAGGCCATGGTTCCCGTTGAGCCCCACGGCCTTCGCTCTCTGAGACGTTTTCCAGCGAATACGTGCATTAAAAATAAATAAATAATTTATTTTTTTTTTTTTTCCTTAGCTGAGTTCCAGGCGAATTACTCACCCGTCCAGATGGATCTTTCTGCACTCGTTCCTGCGGATCCGCCACGTTAATATGGGGATCTAAGACAGAGTCGTGCATTTGTGGAGCAATGCATGCTACACTTCAAGTTCTACCCTATATGTTTTCCCACAGATCGGACTAAGGTGGGATTCATGATGTCTTACCTAGCGGGTGATGCCTTGAATTGGATCACCCCCTTATGGGACGCACAGGATCCTATCGTCCTGGACATAATGGCCTTCCTGGTGGCCTTTCTAATGGTCTTCGATGATCCTAACCCGGAGGCTCCTGTTGAAGCTTCACTTCCCAATATCCCGGAGCAGCCCCGATGGGTAATGTGTGTGGGTAGCGCAATAGTCCTCCAGCCCAATGAGACTACTGCCCACCCAGAATCCTCACAGGGCGACTACACTCTCCGGAATACTTCTCCCAACCTCAAGAGGCAGTCCAGACATGCTAGACGTGCTAGACGTGAAGAAAAAACGGAGAGTGGTGGTCATGGGGGATTCCCTGTTAAGAGGAACAGAGGCCGCTATCTGCAGACCAGACATAACCTCAAGAGAAATGTGCTGTCTTCCAGGAGCAAAAATTAAAGATGTGTCTGACAGGATATCAAGACTCTTCAGACCTACAGATCACTACCCATGCCTGCTAATACATGTGGGGACAAATGACACCGCAAGAAAGGACCTGGAAACCATCTGCAGTGACTTTGAAGACTTAGGCAAGAAAGTGAAAGAATTGGGAGCGCAGGTGGTCTTCTCATCCATCCTCCCAGTGGATGGCCATGGAACAATGAGGTGGAATAAGATTCTACAGGTGAACAACTGGCTACGTCGATGGTGCCGTCAACAAGGATTTGGATTTCTGGATCACGGAATGAATTACCTATACGATGGACTACTTGCTAGAGATGGGGTGCACTTTAGGAAGACTGGAAAACATGTATTTGGAAGTCGCCTTGCTACACTCATCAGAAGAGCTTTAAACTAGAACAATGTGGGAAGGGAAGCAAAAGGCCAGAAAAAGCCATACAGCTGACAAATACTATTGAGATCTCTGCTACTGGAAGTGGAAAAGAAGAACAAAGACAAAACAATTTAAATAATAAAAATATGGGAGGAAGAGAAACCAATCACAAACTAAAATGTTTTTATACAAATGCACAAAGCATGGGCAACAAACAAGGAGAATTGGAACTACTAATGCAGGAAAAGGAATATGATGTCATTGGAATCACTGAAACTTGGTGGGACGATACACATGATTGGAATAAAAGGCTAAAAGGATACAACTTATTTGCAAGAAACAGACTTGATAAATGAGGAGGAGGTGTCGCATTGTATGTTAGAAAAGCGTATATCTGCACAGAGATTGAAGCTTCAGAGACTGGGAGTTCTGTGGAAACTGTTTGGGTAAGAATACAAGGAGAGAACAACGGAAAGGACACCATTGTAGGCATTTACTACAGGCCACCTGGGCAAGCTGAAGATATGGATGAACTCTTTATGTATCAAATGACCAAGTTCTCCAAAAAATATGACGTAGTGGTCATGGGAGATTTCAACTATCCAGACATTTGTTGGGAATCTCTCTCAAGTAAAACTAACAGGTCAAGCAAATTCTTATCCTCTCTTGCTGACAACTTTATCTTCCAAAAGGTAGGGGAGAAAACAAGGGGATCTGCTACTTTGGATCTAATCCTTATAAACAGAGAGGAAATGGTTGAGGAGGTAAAGGTGGCTGGGACCCTAGGAGGCAGCGATCATGCTATTATAGAATTTTGGATAACTAGAGGAGGAAGACATGTGAAGACTCAAACTTCAAGGTTAGATTTTAGAAAGGCAGATTTTAAGAGACTCAGAAAGAGAATAGGAGGGATCCAATGGCTGGATATCCTTAAGGACAAAAATGTCCAGGAAGGATGGGAAATTTTTAAAAATGAGATTCTCAAAGCACAATCGTTAACAATCCCGAAAAGTAGGAAGAATGGGAAGCATTTAAGGAAACCAGGATGGATGAACACAGAACTTAAACACATGCTAAAAAGAAAGAAAGAAATGTTTATTAAATGGAAAGAGGGAGGCATATCTAAAGAAGATTATAATGCAGTCTGCAGATCCTGCAGGGCACGTATCAGGTTAGCTAAAGCTGACAATGAATTAAGGCTTGCAAGAGATGTCAAAAGCAATAAAAAAGGATTTTGGGGGTATGTCAAAAGTAAAAGAAAAGTCAAAGATGCTATAAGATTTTTACAGGATGAAAATGGAGAAATGGTAAGAGAGGATGTTGAGAAGGCCAAACTTTTTAATTCCTATTTTGCATCTGTTTTCTCTCAGAAAGAAAATGTAACATCAACTGATCTTCACTGTCCTTTTAAAGGAATAGAGGAATCCAAGTTATCTGTAAACAGAAAGATTGTGAGGGAATATTTAGCTAACATAAATGAGTTCAAGTCTCCAGGTCCAGATGAATTACACCCCAGAGTACTGAAGGAGATCGTAGAAGAAATTTTAGAACCACTCTCCATAATCTTTGAAAATTCTTGGAGAACAGGAGAAGTCCCAGAAGACTGGAGAAGAGCAAATGTTGTTCCTATCTTCAAAAAGGGGAAGAAGGTGGACCCAGGGAACTATAGGCCGGTGAGTCTGACTTCTATACCAGGAAAGATCTTTGAACAAATTATTAAACAACATGTATGTAAGTACATGGATAAGAATGAAGTGATTAACCAGAGTCAGCATGGGTTTGTAACTAACAAGTCATGTCAGACTAACTTAATTTCCTTCTATGACAGAATCACTGACTGGGTGGATCAGGGAAATGCTGTAGATATAGTATATCTTGACTTCAGCAAAGAATTTGACAAAGTATCTCACACCATCCTTATTGAAAAAATGACCAAGTATGCAATGGACCAGGCAACTGTTAGGTGGATTCATAACTGGCTTAGTGATCGGACTCAAAGGGTGGTTGTAAATGGCTTCACATCCAGCTGGATGAATGTCTCAAGTGGGGTACCACAGGGCTCCGTCCTGGGACCTGTATTGTTCAACATCTTTATCAATGATTTAGATGAAGGAATTGAGGGTAAACTGATTAAATTTGCTGATGACACAAAGCTAGGAGGGATAGCTAATACTAGAGAAGAGAGAGAGAGGATTCAAAAAGACCTAAATAAACTGGAGCAGTGGGCAGCAACCAACAGAATGGTTTTTAACAGGGAAAAATGCAAAGTACTACATCTGGGCAATAAAAATGAAAAAAGCATATACAGAATGGGAGGAATAGAGCTAAGCAACAGTACATGTGAAAAAGACTTAGGTATACTAATAGATCATAGACTGAACATGAGTCAACAGTGTGATGCAGCAGCAAAAAAGGCAAATACAATTCTGGGATGTATTAACAGAAGCATACAGTCTAGATCACGTGAAGTCATTATCGGTCTTTACTCCTCTTTGGTCAGACCTCATCTGGAATACTGTGTACAGTTTTGGGCACCACATTTTAAAAAAGACATAGACAAACTGGAGCAAGTTCAGAGAAGAGCGACCAGAATGGTGACTGGTCTGCAAACCATGTCCTATGAGGAACGGTTGCAGGATTTGGGAATGTTTAGCTTGCAAAAAAGAAGACTGAGAGGAGACTTAATAGCTGTCTACAAATATGTCAAGGGCTGTCACATTGTAGAAGGATCATCTTTATTCTCATTTGCACAAGGAAAGACTAGAAGCAATGGGATGAAACTAAATGGGAGGAGACACAGATTAGATATTAGAAAAAACTTTTTGACAGTTAGGGTGATTAATGAGTGGAACAGGCTGCCACGAGAGGTGGTGAGTTCCCCTTCAATGGACGTCTTCAAACAGAGGCTGGACAGACATCTGTCTGAGATGATCTAGTGAATCCTGCTTTGAGCAGGGTGTTGGACCAGATGACCCAGGAGGTCCCTTCCAACTCTACCATTCTATGATTCTATGATTCTAGACGTAGAGGCAAGCCGTCACGCCAGGGTCTGTCCTCCCTGAGACCTCCTGACCCTAACCTTGAAGTCCCTACTGAAGCTTCATCTCCCTGTATCCCGGAGAAGCCCCAACGGGTAATGTGCGTGGGTAGTGCACTAGTTCTCCTGCCCGAAGAGACTGCTGCCCACCCAGAATCCACACCGGAGGACCCCCTGTTGCCTCCTGAATCCCCCAGAATACCACTTGATGACTATTGGAGAGAGACTTCCCTATACTCTGCACCTGTTACCTCGCCCGCTTCGTCCAGTGAGTCCGACCTAGTGTTCTCCGAAGTAGAGGTTACCCCCGAGTCTCTACACCCCTCCGATCAGGCGGAGGATCTCCAGTTGTCTCTTGAACCCTTCGGGGTGCTACCTGGTAGCGAATGGACAGAGACTTTCCTATACTCGGTACCTGATACCTCGGCTGCTTCATCCAGTGAGTCCAACCTAGTGTACTCCGAAGCAGAGGTTATCCATGAGTCTCTTCACCCCTCCGACCTGGTGGAGGACCTCCAGTTGTCTCCTGAGCCCTTCGGGGTGCTACCTGGTAGCGAAAGGACAGAGACTCTCCTATACTCTGTACCTGATATCTTGCTCGCTTCGTCCAGTGAGTCCAACCTAGTGTACTCCGAAGCAGAGGTTACTCCCGAGTCTCTACACCCCTCCGACCAGGCAGAGTACCTCCAGTTGTCTCCAGAACCCTTCGGGGTGCCACCTGGTGGTGAATGGACAGAGACTTTCCTATATTCTGGATCTGATACCTCGCCCGCTTCATTCAGTGAGTCCGAACTAGTGTACTCCGAAGCAGAGGTTACCCCCGAGTCTCTACACCCCTCCGAACAGGCGGAGGATCTCCAGTTGTCTCCTGAACCCTTCGGGGTGCTACCTGATAGCGAATGGACAGAGACTCTCCTATACTCGGTACCTGATACCTCGCCCGCTTCTTACAGTTTTTAATATAGGCAGTATAGGTACCGTCCCAATTTAGGGTCACCTTGCCGCTGGTGGGACGGCTTGTATACTTTTTTTGATCAAAAATAGTTCACTAAGTACCCTATATTTATTATGCAATTTTGCTTTACATTTATATATAATTATGGTAGGGTATGAGATATATTTTTGTCTTGCTTCTTTTTTGCTAGTGTGAACATGCCTCTGTTTCTTGTATGTCTGCCATCTTAGACCTCAGTTCACATTGTCTGGTTTTTTGACTTGTTTGCATTCTGTGCAATTTAAGGGTGTGGCATGCCCTTTGTTGAGCTGATTGGTATATATGTAGCTTACCACGGGCCTAGGTGGTCTGGAGTTGGGACCCGGTCCTATTTGTCTACCCTTTTATATGCATTACTTCAACTTTGATATACAGTAAGGTTTTTAATATAGGCAGTATAGGTACCGTCCCAATTTAGGGTCACCTTGCCGCTGGTGGGACGGCTTGTATACTTTTTTTGATCAAAAATAGTTCACTAAGTACCCTATATTTATTATGCAATTTTGCTTTACATTTATATATAATTATGGTAGGGTATGAGATATATTTTTGTCTTGCTTCTTTTTTGCTAGTGTGAACATGCCTCTGTTTCTTGTATGTCTGCCATCTTAGACCTCAGTTCACATTGTCTGGTTTTTTGACTTGTTTGCATTCTGTGCAATTTAAGGGTGTGGCATGCCCTTTGTTGAGCTGATTGGTATATATGTAGCTTACCACGGGCCTAGGTGGTCTGGAGTTGGGACCCGGTCCTATTTGTCTACCCTTTTATATGCATTACTTCAACTTTGATATACAGTAAGGTTTTTAATATAGGCAGTATAGGTACCGTCCCAATTTAGGGTCACCTTGCCGCTGGTGGGACGGCTTGTATACTTTTTTTGATCAAAAATAGTTCACTAAGTACCCTATATTTATTATGCAATTTTGCTTTACATTTATATATAATTATGGTAGGGTATGAGATATATTTTTGTCTTGCTTCTTTTTTGCTAGTGTGAACATGCCTCTGTTTCTTGTATGTCTGCCATCTTAGACCTCAGTTCACATTGTCTGGTTTTTTGACTTGTTTGCATTCTGTGCAATTTAAGGGTGTGGCATGCCCTTTGTTGAGCTGATTGGTATATATGTAGCTTACCACGGGCCTAGGTGGTCTGGAGTTGGGACCCGGTCCTATTTGTCTACCCTTTTATATGCATTACTTCAACTTTGATATACAGTAAGGTTTTTAATATAGGCAGTATAGGTACCGTCCCAATTTAGGGTCACCTTGCCGCTGGTGGGACGGCTTGTATACTTTTTTTGATCAAAAATAGTTCACTAAGTACCCTATATTTATTATGCAATTTTGCTTTACATTTATATATAATTATGGTAGGGTATGAGATATATTTTTGTCTTGCTTCTTTTTTGCTAGTGTGAACATGCCTCTGTTTCTTGTATGTCTGCCATCTTAGACCTCAGTTCACATTGTCTGGTTTTTTGACTTGTTTGCATTCTGTGCAATTTAAGGGTGTGGCATGCCCTTTGTTGAGCTGATTGGTATATATGTAGCTTACCACGGGCCTAGGTGGTCTGGAGTTGGGACCCGGTCCTATTTGTCTACCCTTTTATATGCATTACTTCAACTTTGATATACAGTAAGGTTTTTAATATAGGCAGTATAGGTACCGTCCCAATTTAGGGTCACCTTGCCGCTGGTGGGACGGCTTGTATACTTTTTTTGATCAAAAATAGTTCACTAAGTACCCTATATTTATTATGCAATTTTGCTTTACATTTATATATAATTATGGTAGGGTATGAGATATATTTTTGTCTTGCTTCTTTTTTGCTAGTGTGAACATGCCTCTGTTTCTTGTATGTCTGCCATCTTAGACCTCAGTTCACATTGTCTGGTTTTTTGACTTGTTTGCATTCTGTGCAATTTAAGGGTGTGGCATGCCCTTTGTTGAGCTGATTGGTATATATGTAGCTTACCACGGGCCTAGGTGGTCTGGAGTTGGGACCCGGTCCTATTTGTCTACCCTTTTATATGCATTACTTCAACTTTGATATACAGTAAGGTTTTTAATATAGGCAGTATAGGTACCGTCCCAATTTAGGGTCACCTTGCCGCTGGTGGGACGGCTTGTATACTTTTTTTGATCAAAAATAGTTCACTAAGTACCCTATATTTATTATGCAATTTTGCTTTACATTTATATATAATTATGGTAGGGTATGAGATATATTTTTGTCTTGCTTCTTTTTTGCTAGTGTGAACATGCCTCTGTTTCTTGTATGTCTGCCATCTTAGACCTCAGTTCACATTGTCTGGTTTTTTGACTTGTTTGCATTCTGTGCAATTTAAGGGTGTGGCATGCCCTTTGTTGAGCTGATTGGTATATATGTAGCTTACCACGGGCCTAGGTGGTCTGGAGTTGGGACCCGGTCCTATTTGTCTACCCTTTTATATGCATTACTTCAACTTTGATATACAGTAAGGTTTTTAATATAGGCAGTATAGGTACCGTCCCAATTTAGGGTCACCTTGCCGCTGGTGGGACGGCTTGTATACTTTTTTTGATCAAAAATAGTTCACTAAGTACCCTATATTTATTATGCAATTTTGCTTTACATTTATATATAATTATGGTAGGGTATGAGATATATTTTTGTCTTGCTTCTTTTTTGCTAGTGTGAACATGCCTCTGTTTCTTGTATGTCTGCCATCTTAGACCTCAGTTCACATTGTCTGGTTTTTTGACTTGTTTGCATTCTGTGCAATTTAAGGGTGTGGCATGCCCTTTGTTGAGCTGATTGGTATATATGTAGCTTACCACGGGCCTAGGTGGTCTGGAGTTGGGACCCGGTCCTATTTGTCTACCCTTTTATATGCATTACTTCAACTTTGATATACAGTAAGGTTTTTAATATAGGCAGTATAGGTACCGTCCCAATTTAGGGTCACCTTGCCGCTGGTGGGACGGCTTGTATACTTTTTTTGATCAAAAATAGTTCACTAAGTACCCTATATTTATTATGCAATTTTGCTTTACATTTATATATAATTATGGTAGGGTATGAGATATATTTTTGTCTTGCTTCTTTTTTGCTAGTGTGAACATGCTTCTGTTTCTTGTATGTCTGCCATCTTAGACCTCAGTTCACATTGTCTGTTTTTTTGACTTGTTTGCATTCTGTGCAATTTAAGGGTGTGGCATGCCCTTTGTTGAGCTGATTGGTATATATGTAGCTTACCACGGGCCTAGGTGGTCTGGAGTTGGGACCCGGTCCTATTTGTCTACCCTTTTATATGCATTACTTCAACTTTGATATACAGTAAGGTTTTTAATATAGGCAGTATAGGTACCGTCCCAATTTAGGGTCACCTTGCCGCTGGTGGGACAGCTTGTATACTTTTTTTGATCAAAAATAGTTCACTAAGTACCCTATATTTATTATGCAATTTTGCTTTACATTTATATATAATTATGGTAGGGTATGAGATATATTTTTGTCTTGCTTCTTTTTTGCTAGTGTGAACATGCCTCTGTTTCTTGTATGTCTGCCATCTTAGACCTCAGTTCACATTGTCTGGTTTTTTGACTTGTTTGCATTCTGTGCAATTTAAGGGTGTGGCATGCCCTTTGTTGAGCTGATTGGTATATATGTAGCTTACCACGGGCCTAGGTGGTCTGGAGTTGGGACCCGGTCCTATTTGTCTACCCTTTTATATGCATTACTTCAACTTTGATATACAGTAAGGTTTTTAATATAGGCAGTATAGGTACCGTCCCAATTTAGGGTCACCTTGCCGCTGGTGGGACGGCTTGTATACTTTTTTTGATCAAAAATAGTTCACTAAGTACCCTATATTTATTATGCAATTTTGCTTTACATTTATATATAATTATGGTAGGGTATGAGATATATTTTTGTCTTGCTTCTTTTTTGCTGATAGCGAATGGACAGAGACTCTCCTATACTCGGTACCTGATACCTCGGCTGCTTCATCCAGTGAGTCTGAACAAGTGTACTCCGAAGCAGAGGTCATCCCCGAGTCTCTACACCCCTCCGACCAGGCGGAGGACCTCCAGTTGTCTCCTGAACCCTTTGGGGTGCTACCTTATAGCGAATGGACAGAGACTCTCCTATACTCGGTACCTGATACCTCGCCCGCTTCTTACAGTGAGTCCGACCTAGTGTGCTCCGAAGCAGAGGTTATCCCCGAGTCTCTACACCCCTCCGACCAGGCAGAGGACCTCCAGTTGTCTCCTGAACCCTTCGGGGTGCTACCTGATAGCGAATGGACAGATACTCTCCTATACTCGGTACCTGATAACTCGCCCGCTTCTTCCAGTGAGTCCGACCTAGTGTACTCCGAAGCAGAGGTTACCCCCGAGTCTCTCCACTCTTCCGACCCGGCGGAGGACCCCCAGTTGTTTCCTGAATCCTCCGGGGTACCACCTGATAACAAAGTGACAGTGACTTTTCTACACCTTGTACCTGATACCTCGCCCATTTCATCCTGTGAGCTTGATAAGATGTACCCCGAAGCAGAGGTTACCCTCGAGTCTCTGCACCCCTCCAACCCCTCGGAGGGCTTTTAGTTGTCTCCTGAACCCTCTGGGGTGCTACCTGATAATAAGTGGAGAGAGACTTCCTTGTGTGCTATTCCTGGTACTCCACCCGTTTCGTCTGTTGCTGAGGATGGCTGGATAGGAGGTAGCATCCTAGCTAACCAGAGGAGACCAGTTTTTCCGGTGGACAGTGGAAGTGATCTCCTTGAAGTAAAGGATTGGCCCTCGAATTCCCTGCGGAACATTCTGGCAGGCCTGAAGAAGAGGGGGCGTAAGGAGGGGGGGGTACTGTAACATACCTGGCGGCGTCCTTGCATAGTGGTCCATCTCCCACTGTTCAAGAGCGCGCACTTGATCTCCAGTCCAGTTTGCTAGTCTGGCTTCCCTCCATGCTGTCTGTTTGCCTCTGTGTCTGCTGCTTAAGGGCGGCGCCCGATCACTTCCTGCTTTTTGTACCTGCTGCAGACACACCCCTTGTGCGTCCTCAGCCTATTGCTGTCTGCCATCTGGTATTTAACCCAGCTGCTCCAATGAATCCCTGCCTGAGCATTGTGTTCTGTCAGTTGGCCTTTGGTCACTGATATGCCTTCGGTATCAGTTCCCGTGTCTGAACTGTGTCCTGTCTGTATTATCTTCTAGCCTGTTGTCTTCTGCCTATCCTGGAGGCTGTATTTCCAGGCCTGTGTGAACCCGCTCTTGTATCTTGCTGCTGTGTCTGTTCTTGTCTGAATACTCTCCTAGCCTGTTTTGCTTTTCTCTATGTCCGTACTTTCCCTTTTTCTGCAGTCTGAACTCGTACCTAACTCCTGCTCGTTGTCACTGTACTTCCGTTTGTGAGTTTGTGGTCCACTCGCTACTTCTCTGCAAGTACCCTGTGGGTATCTGGTTCTGCCTTTCCCTTCTAGTCTGTTCCGTGTGTACAGAGCCCTGTCCCCACTGCGTCTGCGGTTTTCGCTTTGCTCAGCTCTGTCCACCGCGTCTGCGGTTTTCGCTTTGCTCAGCTCTGTCAGCTTACCTGGTCTTGCTCGCATCAGGTAAGCCGGGGTGCAATTTGTAGCATTCACCGGGATATGGTTATATAAGTCTATCAGGTCTGGCAGCTTCTCCGGCCACAGGCTGTGTTCTTCCAGGGGCAACGTCTCGAGGAGATCAATGACGATATTATTCATTTTCTCACACAGCCCGTTGGTTTGCGGGTGGTAAGGCGTTGTTTGAATCTTCTTACAGCCGTAGAGGTTGCAGAACTCCTGGAAGATTTCTGCCTCAAACGCTGGACCTTGATCTGTCAAGATCTGTTCCGGATACTCGTGTGGACGGCAGAAGTGTTGTTGGAAGGCTCTGGCCACTGTTTGGGCTGTCAAGTCTTTAACGGGAACCACCACCAGGAACCGGGAATAGTGGTCCACTATTGTCAGGGCATAGACGTAGCCCGACCGGCTTGGAGCCAATTTCACATGGTCCAGAGCTACCAGCTCAAGAGGTTGCCTGGTGACGATGGGCCTCAAGGGTGTCTTCTGGCTGGTACAGTCCTTCCTTCTGAGGTTACATGGGCTGCAGTCCCTGCATCACTTCTCTATGGCCCCTCTCATACCGATCCAGAAGAACCGCTCTCTCAGTAGGAACTCCAGTTTCTTCCACCCGAAGTGTCCCGCTCTGTAATGGTAGGCCTCCAGGACCATTGCTGCATCTCATCTTGGGACCACTACCTGCCAGGTCAGCTCGTGCGTCCGGTGGTTGACAAGCCTTCTGCACAGCTTACCTTTGTAGAGGAATAGCCTGCTTTTCTCCTTCCATAACTGCTTGGCTTCCTCTGGAGCGTCCGGGCCAGGGCTAGCGTCTGCCTGGGTCAACAGGTCTTTCACCAGGCGAATTGCAGGGTCACTATCTTGCGTTTCAGCCCAGCCGTGGTGGGGTAAGGGGTTGAACATGACGGTGGTTAGGTCTTTGTCTCTTACCCGGTGAGAATACTGAGTGGCCCCATACCGGTGGAACGCAGGGAGCTCTACATCCTCCAGCTCTTCCGAGTCTTCTTCTCCTTCGGGTAGGTGGGGCATTCTTGATAGGGCGTCTGCATTGGCGTTGGTTCTGCCTGCCCGGTATTTGATTGTGAAGTCATAATTCGATAGCCGGGCCATCCACCGCTGTTCCAGGGCACCAAGTCTTGCATTGTCCAGGTGTGTCAACGGATTGTTGTCCGTGTACACAGTGAACTTTGCAGAGGCCAGGTAATGTTTAAACCGTTCTGTGACAGCCCATACCACTGCCAAGAATTCTAGCTTGAAGGAGCTGTAATTCTCCTGGTTTCTCTCGGTGGGCCTCAGCTTCCGGCTGGCGTACACGATCACCCTTTCTCTGCCCTGTTGGTTCTGTGACAGTACGGCTCCCAGCCCCACATTACTGGCGTCTGTGTGGAGGATAAAAGGCTGGCCATAATCGGGGTAGGCCAGGATCTCATCCCCCGTGAGGGCCATCTTCAGCTGGCGGAAGGACTCCTCTTCCGGCTTGTCCCACTTGAAGGGTGGCTTTTTGCTTCTGGTCTTAGATTGTCCTATAAGGAGGTCCTGCATAGGGGCTGCCATCTTGGTGAACCCGGGGATGAACCTTCGGTAGTAGCCTACCAACCCGAGGAATTGCCTCACTTCTTTGATGTTAGAGGGGCTTGGCCAGCTCTTGATTACTGTAACCTTGTCGGGGTCGGGGGCTACTCCCTCTGCACTCACCACGTGTCCTAGGTACTGTACCTTCGGTTTCAACAGGTGACACTTTGAGGGCTTCACATTCAGGCCAAAGCCTGCCAGGGCTTTGAACACCTCCGCCAGGTGTTTCAGATGGTCCTCGTAGGTCTTTGAATATACAATCACGTCGTCCAGGTAAAGTAGGACCGTCTCAAAGTTTCGGTGCCCTAGACAGCATTCCATCAGCCTCTGGAAGGTCCCGGGTGCGTTGCAGAGCCCGAATGGCATACAGTTGAATTCACTTAATCCCATCGGGGTGGTGAAGGCGGTCTTCTCCTTGTCAGCCTCTGCCACAGGAACCTGCCAGTACCCGCTAGTAAGGTCCAAAGTAGAGAAGAAATTAGCTGATTTTAGTGCGGCCAAAGACTCCTCTATTCTAGGCAACGGGTATGCGCCTTTATGGATGATACGATTGACTTGTCTATAGTCCACGCACATTCTCATAGTACCGTCTTTCTTTTTTACCAGAACCAAGGGGGCTGCCCAGGGGCTACAGCTGTCTCTAATGACCCCGGCTTCTTTCATTTCTCTCAGAATGCCCTTTGCGTTCTTTTATTGGTGGGTGGCTCCCCGTGGGGATGTGGTGTTCTACCCCTTTCACTCTGCCGAAGTCTAGCGGGTGCTTACTAAAGATTCTCTCGTACTCCTGAACCACCCGGTAGACTCCTTGTTTTTGGTGCAAGGGAGTGGAGTCAGCACCCACGTGGAGTTTCTGGTACCAGTCCTCCTTGGGTTTCTGGGAGCCATTACCCTCCGCCTGGGGAGATGGAGGCTAGGGTTCCACGGCCCTGACAGCATTGAGTTCAACAGTATACAATTTGGCTAGTGTAGCGTACTGGGGCAAGTGTACTTCCCTTTCCCCAATGTTTAAGATCCGGACGGGCACCCTTCCATGGCGGACATCAACCACCCCCCGGGCTGTCAAAATGGTGGGCCTGCTGTCTGAGTACACTGGTTCTACCATGGCTTGGTAGTCTCTCCCTCTTAACCCGATTGCAGTCCGACACCAGATCATCATTTCACTTTTGGGAGGCATGGCAATGGGGAACGGGTCGCTCATCCTCACGCTACCGATCTCACCACCAGACAGTTCTACCTGTTGCCGTCTCATCAGGGCTCTTATCTCTTTCTGGAGGACCCTCTGTTGGCTGGAGATCGCATTCATCGCCACCTGCTGCAAAATTACAATTACTTCTGAAAGACAATTTTCAATCACGTTAGTATCCAAGGTTATTTTAGGGTGACTTTCTCGACGGTCAATGTCCACAATGATTACTCCCTGTGCCGGCAGTTCAACTTTACCAATCTTAATGGTCATCTCTCTGAACCCCACCTGCGGCAAGGGCTGGCGATTGCTGGCGATGATGCTCAAGTCATTGTCTGGATAGCGGGTTATGTCAGTGTCACTCCAATACTGCTTAAAAAGTACATAGGGGATGGTAGTTACTTGTGACCCGGTATCCAGCAGTGAACTCATGGGGATACCGTCCAGCACTACGGGTAAAACTGGGCGTCCCCCCACGTACTTATCACGCCAATTAGACGGGCCTGATGACCTTATGCCTGGGGGTTGGCCCTCTGCCCCAGGTCGGACCCATTTAAAGTACAGTACCTGGCTACGTGTCCCGGCTGGCTGCAACGGCGGCAAATCGGCTGTCCATCCTCAGTGTAATGGTCGGTGGGCCTCCCTCTGAACGATGGGATCCTCCTCTTTCGACGCCACGGGACATCCTCCGGACTGGAAGCCAGCTTGATTGGTCCTGACGGGTCCATCTGTAACGACTGTACGGTCCTGGTCAATGCAGCAACACTCTTTGTTAGTTCTTGGACCTGATGGTGCAGGTTTGCAGGCGGGGATGGGTTTAGAGCCTGCGCATCAGCCCCCACAAGGTCTGCGGGGAAGGGCGCCACCCCCTGGTGGTAAGTGATGGCAGGGCGCCGGGAAGCTACAGCGCCACCCGGTGCAGGTTCTCGGAGCACCCGGATGGCCCTATCTTTGAACTGTGCAAAAGTCAAATCGGGGTTCTGTAGGGCCATGAGGCGCAGCTGAGCTCTGTGGGCGCTGGACAGCAGACCTTCTATGAACTGGTCAGTCAATAGTTTATCTGGATCCTGCACGCTGCCAGGGTCAGCTTGCTTAATTGCCCCCAAGGCTTCCTGTAAATTTAGGGCATAATCTCTGATGCTATCTTGAGCTCACTGCTTACATCCATAGAACTGCATTTTGATTTCTGCTGAGGTACGGGTATCAAAGGTGTCCCGTAGACAGGTCAGAACTCCCCTTACAGTCCTTTTCTCCTCAGCTGTCCAAGACTTTACCTCCCGCTGGGCCGCACCAGTTAACTGCCCTATCAGTATGCTTACTTTCTGTTCTTCTGTCAGGGGATAAACTTTGAACAGGCTATACAGCCTTTCTTTAAAAGGCGCCCAAGGTATGCGACTCGCCGGCATACTGTGGCAGCCAGGCCGCTCCGGGGATATAGGGCATGGAAAACGGCATCACAGCTGCAGCGGCTACGCTGGTGGTAGAGGGTCCCTCCGCGTCCGACATCTTCCTCCCCCCTAGTTAACCGTGGCCTACCTTCCGGCGATCCTCTTCTGTAGGCCGCGGCTCCGCTCGCGATGCTCTGGGCGAGGACCTTGCGTTGCTCGGTGATGACGTCGGCGTCCGCTGGATCTCCTTCCAGGACCTTGCACAGCGTCTTAGCGTAGGGCGGGGCTTCAGGTCTCGCGCGGTTTTGACGTCCACGCCCCTCTTCTTCCCGTCCGGTGTCCCGAAGATGGCGCCCGATGGCGGGAAACGGCTCCGATTGGCGGGAAATGGCCCCGAATGGCAGGAAACTTCACTCAGGTAAGTATAAAGTCTTTTTCAGGCACGCAATACCCGTTTGTGGCGGGTTGGTCACAATCCTGCTGACTACGCCAAAACTGACTCGCCCCTGGGCCGTGGGGTACCCGGAACCTGGTTTCTGTACGATGCTTGGGGTAGTAGTGGCAACCCGATCCCGTGGCTCAGGGTGGTCAGACCAAATTGTGGCAGTCTATTTATCAGTGCTTTGAATGTCCGACTACACCACCCGTGGATTGCGGTCAGGGATAACTGCCGCTGCAAGGCAGACCGCTGAGGCTGGTGTTGGTGTGCAGCACAGGGGTAGGATAACTCCCCACGGGAAGAGTGTAGCCTCAGGGCAGTGTAGGTGGATGCTGGGGGTGATAGTACAGGCCGCAATAGTAAGAGTTCAGAGTCCGCTTCAAACAGTCCAGGGTCTTTATTGTAGGTATTATTAATGACCCCACAGTGGTACCGGTTAGGAATGGGCCTGGGTGTCTGAGAGTATTCGGGCGAGCCCCACTGGTCAGGGTGAGTGTGTAGGCCTACCGTTCTCTCTATGCTCTTTCTGACTATCCCCCTCTTCGTGGTGTAAAAGCCCACGTCCCTGAGCTGGCCATGTACTTCTCGCCTGTATGGTTTGTGACTCGGGCCTTGGGTACCTTTTGCTTTCTCCTCGCTGTACTGGTCCCTCTGTGTGGCGGAGCCTCCAGGCTTCTTAGGCCAAGGGACCTGAAAGCCCTCGTGGATTGGTTCTTTGCTGCTGGGAATGATAACCCGGATAGCCTCGGACCCCAATGTCCGGTTAGAATGGTTCTCTGCCAGGACCGGCTCTCGTCGCCTCTGTCCCTGGCTCGCAGTCTCTCCTCTGCCTCATGGACTCCTCAGCTGCTGCTGACCTGTCCCTCTTCTCTGAGAACCCTTCTCGTCACTTCAGAAGTGGGTTCTGGTCTCTCTAACCCTGCCCCAGTTCCAGCTTTTATAGGGCAGCCAGCTCCCCCTACTGGCCTGGCACTGGAGGTGCTGCATGCTAATTGTCCCTAACCAGGGAACCTCCCTCCTGCTCTCAGACACAGCCTTTAATATTTGTGGCATCCAGGCCTGGGGTGACACAATTGCATATTGCTATGTTATGTAATTTTTTAATGATCGCTTGGGTTCAGACCTCTGGTAACCGCACCAATCCTAAGAATATAGGTGGCTGAAATTTACTTCCTCTGCACTGGGGCATCCCAGCTGTACAATGGCTCCTTTCCAGTGTACAGAACCCATGGACTGGTGAGGTACTGTAGAGGTTTTAGAAATAAATGTATTTAATGAATGCTCTCCAAAAGTAGATGTCACCATCCCAATAATTATACTATGTGTTGGGTGTGGGGCTTGCAGAGCTCCTCAGATTCAATATGATTTATTGATACACAGTATGATTCTCCCAGTATCCCCCGCTAAGTATGTTGCGACCAAATTCTAAACTAAAAGCAAAACCACAAAAAGGAATTAAAATTCCCTCAAAATTCAAGAAAAACATCAAAAAAGGGCAACAGTGTTTACCTGCCCAGATCTCAGAACTAATGCACTACCAGGATGCTGCAAATCCATATATAGTGGGTACGGAAAATATTCAGGCCCCTTTAAATTTTTTACTCTGTTTCATTGCAGCCATTCGGTAAATTCTAAAAAGTTCATTTTTTCACATTAATATACACTCTGCACCCCATCTTGACTGAAAAGAACAGAAATGTAGAAATTTTTGCAAATTTATTAAAAAAGAAAAACTGAAATATCACATGGTCATAAGTATTCAGACCCTTTGCTCAGACACTCATATTTAAGTCATATGCTGTCCATTTCCTTGTGATCCTTCTACTCCTTCATTGGAGTCCAGCTGTGGTTAATTAAATTGATAGGACTTGATTTGGAAAGGCACACACCTGTCTATATAAGACCTCACAGTGCATGTCCGACCAAATGAGAATCATGAGCTCAAATGAACTGCCCAAGGAGCTCAGAGACAGAATTGTGGCAAGGCACAGATCTGGCCAAGGTTACAAAAGAATTTATGCATTACTCAAGGTGGCCTCCATATTCCTTAAATGGAAGACGTTTGGGACCACCAGAAGTCTTCCTAAACCTGGCCGTCCAGCAAAACTGAGCAATCGTGGGAGAAGAGTCTTGGTGAGAGACGTAAAGAAGAACCCCAAGATCACTGTGGCTGAGCTCCAAAGATGCAGTAGGGAGATGGGAGAAAGTTCCACTGCAGCCCTCCACCAGTCGGGCCTTTATGGCAGAGTGGCCCAAAGGAAGCCTCTCCTCTGTGCAAGACATATGAAAGCCCACATAGAGTTTGCTCAAAAACACATGAAGGACTCCCAAACTATGAGAAATAAGATTATCTGGTCTGATGAGATGAAGATAGGACTTTTTGGTGATAATTCTAAGCGGTATGTGTGGAGAAAACCAGGCACTGCTCATCACCTGCCCAATACAATCCCAACAGTGAAACATGGTGGTGGCAGCATCATGCCACGGGGGTGTTTTTCAGCTGCAGGGACAGGACAATTGGTTGCAATTGAAGGGAACATGAATGCGGCCAAGTACAGAGATATCCTGGATGAAAACCTCTTCCAGAGTACTCTGGACCTCAGACTTGGCTGAAGGTTCACCTTCCAACAAGACAATGACCCTAAGCACACAGCTAAAATAACAAAGGAGTGGCTTCAGAACAACTCTGTGACCATTCTTGACTGGCCCAGCCAGAGCCCTGACCTAAACCCAATTGAGCATCTCTGGAGAGACCTTAAAATGGCTGTCCACCAACGTTCACCATCCAACCTAACAGAACTGGAGAGGATCTGCAAGGAAGAATGGCAGAGGATCCCCAAATCCAGGTGTGAAAAACTTGTTTCCTCATTCCCAAGAAGACTCACGGCTGTACTAGCTCAAAAGGGTGCTTCAACTCAATACTGAGCAAAGGGTCTGAATACTTATCACCATGTGATATTTCAGTTTTTCTTTTTTAATAAATTTGCATAAATTTCTGTTTTTTTTCAGTCAAGATGGGGTGCAGAGTGTACTTTAATGAGAAAAAAATGAACTTTTTAGAATTTACATGGCTGCAATGAAACAAAGAGTGAAAAATTTAAAGGGGTCTGAATACTTTCCATACCCACTGTATTAAAGATGGAGGCAACATAGGTGCAAAATACTGATGAGACAATCACTTGCAACCTACCAGTTCATGGAGAGGGTGATTGCTTAGTATTAAAATTGCACACAAAAGGTTTGTATAGGGCGCAGATCCCATATGAGTAGTGCACAGCATCTGGCTTACAGCCTATTAGTTACGCCCATACTATTCGATTAGGCGGGCTGCCCAGTACTATCTGTGTGCACCCCATGAGGACAGACACCCCAATTTAGAATGCCAGCACTGATGGGCCTGACTGCACCCTGGAATAAAAAAGTGCAAAAAATTATAGCCAGATGCTGTGCACTACTCATGTGCCAACAGCGCCCTATACAAGCAATTTTAATATTAAGCAATCACCCCCTCCATGAAATGGTAGGTTGTGAGTGGTTGTCTCATCAGTATTTTGCACCTGTGTTGCCGCCATCTTTAGTTTATGACTTTGCTGCATCCTGGTAGTGCATTAGTTCTGAAATCTGGGCAGGCAAACACTGTTGTCCTTTTTTGCTGTGACTAAACTCCCCCACAATAAGGCTAAGTGCCCACGATGCAGAAATGCTGTGGAACGTTTATGCTTCTCTCTAGCAGAAAAAATGCGTGCGGATTTTACATGCGTTTTTTTTGCCAGGTAGAAGCGTTTGTGAAGTGTTATGAACATGCGATTTCGCATGCGGGTTATCAAGCGCTTTTCCAAGCGATTTTAGCATCACTTGGAAAAGTGCTTGACAACTTGGTCACACTATATAAATCCATGCAACTGGCATGGATTTATGTTGTGTGACCAAGTTACGATGCTGCAAATGCAGCATCAATAGTAAAAAAAAGAATAAAAATGTTGAAAAATTAAAAAAAAAACATTATACTCACCTTCCGATGGCCCCCGGTCTCCTTTTCCAGTGCGTCCAGTGTCTTCGGTGGCTTGCGGTGCTCTAAAAAGGATCTTCCATGATGTCATTTAGCCATGTGACAGGTCACGCGACTGCCGATGTCAGCAGTCATGTGACCTGTCGCATGACTAAATGACGTCATGGAAGGTCCTTTTGACGCGCCCCCTGGGACATATTCCTTTTTGAGGGGAATACCCGGCACCGGATCAGATGGGGGGGGGTTGTAGTCTCCGAGCGGCTGTGACCCGGCCCGTGCCCAGGGCGTCAAGCTCAGTGTTATGTGGCAGTCCTTACTGATGTTACTAAAGTTCTTTTGTGTCGACTACGCCACCCGTTGTGATGCGGTCACTGTGGCCGCCGCTGCAGCAGGGTCCGCTGAGGCTGATGGTGGGTGCGCAGCTTGGTGGGATAACCCCCAACGGGAGGGGTATAGCCTCAGAGGGGACAGGTGCAGAGGATGGGGGTTGTGGTGGTGTAGTGCAGACGGCAGTGAAGACAGAGTCGGGTTGTGCAGTTAAGGGTGTTTACTTACTGCAGATGTTGTACTGGTCACTCCAGCTGCTAGTGACCACCCGAGCCGTGCTGCGTCCACCAGGTCCTGGATCCAGCCAACCCCCAAACAAGTCCGGAGCGTGGCCCTGAGCTCTCTTTCTGTCCCGTTCTCTGGCCGTCCCCACCAGTAATCCACCTAGGTCCAGCTCCCTCGGGCCTTCTGTTGGGACACCCTTGGCCCTGGGTTCCCTGACCCTTCATGTGGTGTGCCTTCGGGGTGGATGTGATGGGTGACCGTGGCAAACGCTGCCCACGGTCTCCGGTCTCTGGCTGGGGAATGTTTTTACCCCCACCAGCTTGGGTTCCGGTACCCTGATGCCGACTCTTCACCCGGTGCTTTTAGTTGGGATCTCAGAGTCCTTCTCTTCTGTGCTCTGGGTCTCTCTCTTTTCTCCTCTCTCACTCTGGGTCTTTG
Source organism: Phyllobates terribilis (assembly GCF_046119375.1). Classification (NCBI taxonomy): domain Eukaryota; kingdom Metazoa; phylum Chordata; class Amphibia; order Anura; family Dendrobatidae; genus Phyllobates; species Phyllobates terribilis. The sequence continues at coordinate 117,197,348 of NW_027362762.1, read as the reverse complement.
TCTTTCTTCTCTCCTCTGCTCCTGACTTGTTCTCTGCAGCTCACTCTCTGCATCTGACCCTCTGCATCTGACCCTGATCTTAGTTGGTGCCCACCTTATATACACCCTCTATGTGTGAGCTCAGGTGACCAGCACCCAATGAGCTCCTATCTTTACCCAGGCTGCTCCCCCTATCTGCCCCTACACTACATGGGATGTACCACCCCCCTCCCACTCCAGCCAGGAACAGACTCGGTCGTACCTGCACATTTCTAAGTGGGAGTACCGTCAGCCTGTTCCCCGGGAATGGGATGTGTGTAGTGCATGCAGCCTACCGAGCTCAGTTCCACTCTCCATCCTTACCCGGGAGTGGAATATCACACCTCTGGGTTGAGGTGCAATACCCCTGTAGCAGCCGAATCCTCAGGGTGCTACACTTTTACACCACCGCTTGCAGCCGAAGAGCCAGCAGCGCCGCCGGGAGCAGACAGGGGGCTATCAGAAGGTAAGTATATGTTTTTTTAAAAATTTAATTATTTTTTAACTACAGGTACTATGGTTCCTGGGTCTGGAGGAGAGTCTCCTCTTCTCCAGACCTGGGTACCGTCCGCGCATTGAATTGCATAACATCCGCATGCATACTTGTATGCATGCGGATGTTATGCGGTTCAATGCAAGTCAATGGTGGCGATTTTGCTGTGATTCCGCAAAATTAATGGTAGTGCTGCGGATTTTTCCGCAATGATAATCCGCAGCAGAAATTTCCGCAGCATGTGCACAGCACATGCGGATTATCATTGGAAAACATGGCAGACAACTTAATGCATTTTAATGCGTTAATGCATTTTTGCGGCAGAAATGCAGCCACGGAAACGCATTTAATCCGCATCATGGGCACGCAGCCTAAGATGCGCCCATATCCTACAACACAAAATAATGGCTTTTACAATCACCCCACACACCATGATGCCCCTACCCAATCATCACACTTGCCTTTCACATCCCTGCTCTCTGCTGCTGTGTTACTAGTCACTGCTGTTGGCCTAAGTAGTGCTTGAAAAGCTGTGGAGACCTTCAGGTCATGAGACATCCTAAGATTACAGGACCTGAAGGCCCTTGTAGGACCCCAAGCCTCTACCTAGATAGAATTGTGAAGCAAGGATCTGTTGGTTCCTCATTCTTGTCCTTGTATATTTAACTATATCTGTGTTCTGAGGACACAGATGGAGTTGAAGTCTGGACATAGCTCTGTCCTACCGAGACTGGGAAACTGCTCCCCAAATTCGGGACTGGGAAGCTGAACAGTTAGGAGTTAGGCCTTTATGCTTAGAGAAAGTCCATATTTTCCTTTCCTGTATACAGTTTAAATATTGTGCAAGCGTCATAGCTGCAGGATGATGTTATCACACTAGATGGAGCTATCACTCTATGTAATAAATACATAAATGCAGTCCAGATATGACTTATGCTGTGATTGACAAGGTTCTTGTGCATACAGGAGTTATGTTCTGTCTTTATTTAGCTATGGGATGTGATGATAACTACTGGGTTGAAACCATTAAACGAAGGTACTAGGAATCTGCAGACAACATATTGTGTAGGACACCAGCCATCCTTTATCAGACTACAACTTTCCTTTGTGTCTCTTTTATGGAAATTGTTCCAGAAAATGAAGTATTGCTCCCATAAAATGATTGCAATTACCAATGTTTTGCTATACACATGCTTATTTCCTTCGTGTGTATTGGAACAACACAAAAAAAAAAGAGGAAAAAAAAAAGGAAAATTAGACATAATTTCACACAAAACCTCAAAAATGGGCCAGACAAAATTGTTGGCACCCTCAATTTAATATTTGGTTGCTCCCCCACCCGCTTTGGAATAAATATCTGCAATCAATCGCTTCCTATAAACATCAACAAGCTTCTTGCACCTCTTAACTTGAATTTTGGACCACTCTTCTTTTGCAAACTGCTCCAGGTCTCTAATATTTGAAGGCACCTTCTCCCAACAGCAATTTTACGATCTCTCCACAGATGTTCAATGGGATTTAGATCCGGACTCATTGTCTGCCACTTCGGAACTCTCCAGCCCTTTGTTTCCATCCATTTCTGGGTGCTTCTTGAAGTATGTTTGGGGTCATTGTCCTTTTGGCAAACCCATTACCTAGAACGCAAACCCAGCTTTCTGACACTGGGCACTGAATTGCAACGCATAATCCGTTGGTAATCTTCAAATTTCATGATGCCTTACACACAGTCAAGGCACCCAGTACCACAAGCAGCAAAACAATCCCAAAACATCTTTGAACCTCCACCATATTTGACTGTTGGTACTGTGTTCTTTTCTTTGTAAGCCTGATTCTGTTTTCAGTAAACAGTAGAATGATGTGCTATACCAAAAAGCTCTATCTTGGTTTCATCTGTCCAAAAGACGTTTTCCCAGAAGGATTTTGACATTCTCACGTACATTTTGGCAAACTGCAGTCTAGCTTTTTTATATATCTGTGTCAGCAGTGGGGTTTTCCTGGGTCTTCTGCCATAGTGTTTAATTTCATTCAAATGTTGATGGATAGTTTGTGCTGACATTGATGCACCTTGAGCCTGCAGCTTGAATTTCTTTGGAACTTGATTGGAGCTGCTTATCCACCATCTGTACTATCCCGTATTTCAGCCTTTTATCAATTTTTCACTGCCGTCCACGTCCCGGGAGATTAGCTACAGTGCTATGGGTTGTAATCTTTTTGATTATGTTGCACACAGTGGACAAAGGAACATCAAGATCTCTGGAGATGGACTTGCAACCTTGAGGTCGGTGATATTTTTCAACAATTTTGGTTATCAAGTCCTCAGACGGTTCTCTTCTCATCTTTTTATCTGGTTTCTGGTGTGATTTTCATATTGCCCACACTTGTTACTTGCCACAGGTGAATTTGAACGAGCATCACATGTTTGAAACAATGTTGCTTACCATAATTTTGGAAAGGTGCCAACAATTTTGTCCTGCCCATTTTTGGGGTTTTGTGTGGTATTATGCCTAATTAGCCTTTCTTTCTCAGTTCTTTTGTGTTGTTCCAATACACACAAAGGAAATAAACATGTGTATAACAAAACGTCTATTTGCAATAATTTTCCGGGAGAAATGCTTCATTTTCTGGAACAATTTCAAGGTTGTCAACACTCTTGACCATAACTGTATATATATATATATATATATATATATATATATATATATATATATAAGCCAAACACCATTGAAAATTAACCATAATGTAAAGTAGATACTTTGTAATCCTGTAATCACAGTAATTAATAAAGTGGATCACACTGATTAGAGGCAACGTCCAATCCAGCAGGAGAGGACAAAGTTAAGAGTTAAATCGAGACTATGTATAACCACAGTAATTTAATATATCTCACAGATGAAACAGTAAGTGACCCACATGCAACGAACAACATGATTAAGTACTGGTAAAGATACAGAACAGAGCAACCTACATAATTAAATCCGAGGGTTATAGACTATGTGCATCATAGTGTTAGGGTAAATCAATTATGCATGTATATATTATGGCTCAGGCTTATAACACAGGTGTTTAGAGAAAATGCATGCGTACCAGTCATCCTCTTCTACTGGGATTGCATCAGCTCCGACAAGTGTTTTGACACCAGCCTTCTTGTGGGGTTGGTGCCATCCCAGCTCTAGGGTTTTTTTTACCCCTGTGTCCAATCATCAACTCCACTGTCAATACAATTAGATAAAAGAAATGGACAGCAGGGTGGCTCAGTGGTTAGTACTGTTGCTTTGCAGCGCTGGGGTCCTGGGTTCAAATCCCACCAAGGACAAAATCTGCAAGGAGTTTGTATGTTCTCCCTGTGTTTGCGTGGGTTTCCTCCGGGTTCTCCAGTTTCCTCCCACACTCCAAAGACATACTGATAGGGAATGTAGATTGTGAGCCCCAACAGGGACAGGGATTATGATGTCTGTAAAGTGTTGTGGAATTAATGGCGCTATATAAGCAAGTAAAATAAATAAATAAAAAGAGGTGGATTGTACTCATAAAGTGGCAAATGCACAGTCAATCCGATCGTCCAAGTGGAGGTCTTTGCACGTTACTGATTCAACCACGGGCCCATCCATCTGGTCTGTCAAGAGTCAATCTCATCTCATCAGATCATTCTGCACACAGTGCATATACAGGGTGGTCCAAAAATAGGTGGACAGAAAGTGTAATAAGGTTATGAAGGGGGAGATTTATCAAACACTAAATTGCAGCCGCCTGTCTGGATCATCCTCCAATAAACCATGAATTAGACGTGGACAATAAGATTTCCACCCAATAGATTTCAGGATTCGCATGATAGAAGCTCGTGAAATTCCCAATTCCAAAGAGGCTGTTCTGGTGGACTTTTTTGGACTCTGAACAAATGTTTCAGCAACAAGTTGTTAATTATCTTCTGTACAGACTGTTTTGGGTCGACCAGTTTTTGGAGCATTAAGGATTGAGCCAGTGGCATTGAATTTGTCACAAATGCGGTAAATGGTTTGTCTCTTTGGGGCTTGAGTACCAAATGTTTCAACCCAATTTGCTCTAACGGTTTCAGCATTTTGAGATTTCCAATACTCTATTAAAATCCATTTTCTTTGATCTGTATTTAAATTATTTGCCATTATGTGTTATCTGAATTATCTGAAAAAAGAACAGATTTGGGGGAGATCTATCTGTGAAAACTAGATCTGTGAAACTGGCTCAGTTGCCCTTAGCAACCAATCAGATTCCACCTTTCTTTTTCCAAAGAGTCTGTGAGGAATGAAAAGTGGAATCTGATTGGTTGCTATGGGCAACTGAGCCAGTTTCACTTTACACCATGTTCGATAAATCTCCCCCTTCATAACCTTACTACACTTTCTGTCCACCTACTTTTGGACCATCCTGTATATTATTGGGAAGGGGGAAGACTGAAATATGTATCATATATATATCAGTGTCCATATATAAAACCAATATTGATTGGAGATAACCTCTGGAAACAAGATTTGTCAAGAGGATGCCTCCTGGCTCACAATATCAATCATCAAAAATCCATTGGTACCCACCTCTTATATCACATGCTAAAGCCAAAAAGGAAAAACAACACATATAAATAGCAAAATCAATTAAAACCAAGCAAAATGGAGAGGTCAAAACTCATTTCCTCTAGGATTAGATGGTCAGAGAAAAGAGGCAAAACTAAGAGGCTCATTGAGACCCAAGGGATGAATAGTCTTAAGAGGTCACAACTAGTGTTGAGCCACCCCCGTAGTGTTCGAGTTCGGTTCGGTTCGTCGAACACCCGTGTGTTCGCCGAACTGTTCGTCGAACTGTTCGTCGAACACCTTCGAACACCGTTAAAACCAATGGCAGGCAAACAAAAACACATAGAAACACATAGAAAACACCTTCAAAGGTGTCCAAAAGCTGACAAACTGCTCAGAAGACACAACTAACACATGGAAAAGTGACAAGTACATATAGTCATGCGAAAAGAAAAGAGGTGGAGGAGTAAAAGGAGGGGGAGACACAGATATAGGCATGTCATGCCCTTCTAAAATCCAAAAAGTGAGAAGCCGAGACGGCCAGTCCGCTCCTGCCCGTGCCACCTCAGTGTCGCCGGGTTTGTGCCAGAGCCGCGGTGAACCCTGACGGCCAGCCCCCCTCTCCCAATACTGGTGCCTGTCCGCTGGTGGGTCGAGAGAGCCCCCCTGTGGTGGAGGCAGCTCTAAGCTTTTTAATTTAAATTGTCCCTCTAATTTGAATGAATACACTTTAAATCCATTTACAAGGATCTATTGGAGGGCAAGTCTCATGCCAGCAGCCGCGTAATTCCAGCTCCAGTAGCGTCCACTAAAGCTGCTGCAGTTAAAAAGCTTTTATAAGGATCGAGCTCGGCTGTCCACCGCAAGGCATCCTAGTGCCAGTCCCAGCCCCTATGCCTTGGGGTGCCTCCTGATGCTCTTCACTAAGTATCCCGTGGTCCCGAAGCATTTCCTTTGAAAAAATTAAGTGTCCAAACTACAGGTGGTGTAGCTTGCTTAACAGCCGGGATAATCCGCTGACTAGCAGACACTGCTACTAGGCACAAAGTATTTCCTGGGCTAGATGCAGTTAAAAATTTGTAAGTAGATACTCTCGTTGGATGCTGAGAAAGCATTCCATAGAGTCTCCTGGCACGCCATATATGATTCTCTTAAAAAGCTTGGGGTAGGGGTCTAGGGGACCCTTTTATAGCCAAAATCACGGCCCTGTATCGCAATACGTCACCTAGGCTGAAGATAAATGGAACTGTAGCACCGAGGGCTCGGTTGCTACAGACGTATTGCACCTCACCCAGAGGTGTGATATCTCACTCTCAGATAAGGATGGAGTGTGGATCAGGACCCGACACCTGCATGCATTACACCACATTGCCGTGGGGCAGGGCGACCAATATGCCCCTGAGATGGGCACGACAGTCCCTGTCCCTGGCTGGAGTGGGGGGAGGGAACACTGAGGAAGGGGAACCCTGCAGTGCAGGAGCAGGGAGGAAGCAGTTCCTGGGTGCATTGAGAAGGGAGTATAAAAGGTGGGCACCATCTTAGTTCAGTGCAGAGAAGTCTGCGCAGAAGACTGCGTGGAGGGGTCAGGCCAAAGGGGGAGACCGGTCCCCGAACTAGTGGAGGCAGGAAACGACCCTCAGCTAGAAACCGGAGGCTCTGACATTTTATGTGGCGCAGCCCCTTGCTCCACCCGCTAGGAAGGCACCACATAGGGTCAGGGAAACTGGCGCCAAGTTTACCAAGAGGAGGCCCGAGGCAGCCGGACAGAAGTGTTGGTAAGAAAGGCCAGACAAAGGACACACAAAGGGGGTCCTGTGAAGCGCTCCAAAGTTATCTGGGAGTTGTCTGAGCCCCTCACCTGGTGAGCACAGTACGACGTGGGCAGCCGTTACCTGCAGACGTGGTCTGGATAATAAGAACTGTGAGTAAAGGCCCTGAACTGCATCACTGACTCCGTGTCGTTACTGCTGCTGCCCTGCACCATCACCCCCATCCTCCGCATACACTGCCCTGAGGCTATACTCCTCCCGTGGGGAGTTATGCTACTCTCTGCTGCACCCACAACACCAGCCTTAGCGGTCTGCCCTGTAGCGGCGGTTCACTCTGACCGCAATCCACGGGTGGCGTAGTCGGACATTTAAACATCAAAACCACATAAATAGTTCCGCCACTGGTTTGACCGCCCTGAGCCACGGAACCGGATCGCCGCCACGAAGACTACAACCACCAGCATCCACCAAAAAGGGTCCGGCTCCGGGTGTCCCAAGGCCCAGGGGGCGCGTCAGAACATTTTCATCACCTTTCACAATCACCAATGGGACAAGGCAGGGATGTTCTCTGTCCCCTCTCTTATACATCCTAGTGACGGAGCACCTGCTCTCATCAATTCGCCATAACCCCAATATTAGGTGGATTGAGGTGGGAGGCACCGAGTACAAGTGCTCTCTATTTGCTGATGATGTCCTAGTATATATCACTCAATCACATATATCCATCCATGCTGTTATGGCTGAAATAGATCACTTTGTTACATGGTCAAATTTTAAAATCAATGCAGCGAAGTCTGAGGCCCTCGATGTCTCCCTCCCCAAATCCATATAGGATTCCATCCAGTCCAACTTTCCCTTTGCCTGGCCCTCACAGGGTATCAAATACTTAGGAATTCCTATTCATAGAGACCTCTCCCATCTATGTTATCTTAATTTTGGGCCCTTTATTGAACAACTCCATACAGACCACGGTTGGCAAGTTAGAACTGTAAGATTCACTACGTGAACCACTGGTGTTTTGTGGAAAAGCACATGTACACTGCGTTCCAAATTATTATGCAAAAAGTGTTTAGGAGTGATAAGGGAAGAATTTGTTTGTTTGTCAGTTAAACTCATTGATGGTGATGTGTGTCAGGGCTCTTTATATCACTGTAAGCAATTGCAGACACCAGTGCTAATTAGTTTGTCAGGTGTGTCCAATGAAAGGCAAGACTACTTAAGAAGGCTCTCTCACATTATTCAGCAGCCTACATTTTCTGCCAAAATGGGAAAGAAAAAGGATGTGTCGGCTGCTGAGAAGCAACAAATTGTGGAGTGTTTAGGTCAAGGCATGACTACAATCAACATTGTGCGATGATCAGGATGAAGTGTCTTGGCAATCAAGAAGTATGTAGCTGATTCACAGTACACACGTGTGCGTGCTGATAAGGGCAAATTGAGGACTCTTTCCTACAGGCAATTACGTCAGGTTGAAACAGCAGCGGCAAAAAAGCCTTGTCATAGCAGCAGACAAGTTTTTGAAGCTGCTTGTGCCTCCAACGTCCCCCGAACAACAAGATGCAGGGTCCTTCAGAGGTTTGCAGCTGTGCATATGCCATCCTGTCGACCTCCTCTATCCACTTCACACAAGCAGAAACGGCTCCAGTGGGCCAAACATTACATGAAGACTGATTTCAAAACTGTTTTGTTCACGGATGAGTGCCGTGCAGTGCTCGATGGTCCAGATGAATGGAGTGGAGGATGGCTGGTTGATGGACACCCCACGCAAACACGGCTACAGCGCCAACAAGGAGGAGGTGGAGTAATGTTTTGGGCTGGAATCATGGGGAGAGAGATTGTCGGCCCCTTTAGGATCCCTGAAGGCGCTAAAGATGAACTCCATAATGTATGTGGATTTTCTCAAACAGCACTTCCTGCCATGGTTCAAGAAGAAGAACCGTGTATTTCACAGCAAGATCATTTTTCTGCATGATAATGCACCATCTCATGCTGCACATAAAACATCTGCATCTCTGGCTGATATGGGCATAAAAGGGGACAAACTTATGGTGTGACCCCCCATGCTCCCCTGACCTCTACCCCATTCAGAACCTTTGGAGCATCATTAAAAGGAGTGTCTATGATGGCGGGAGGCAGTTCACATCTAAGCAACAGCTCTGGGAGGGTATTCTGTCCTCATGCAAAACAATTGAAGCAGAAACCATCCAAAACCTGACAAATTCAATGGACGAGAGAGTTCAGAAGCTCCTTTCGAACAAGGGGTCCTATGTGAAAATGTAACATCACCTAGAATAAAGTTTTGAGTTGAAAACTGTTTGATTTCAGTTTCTAACAACCTGCTAATGCTTATAATTTCAAAAATGACCATTTTTTTGGTCTTTATTAAAATGAAAAGGTTGATCGAAAAGTTTGGGGGATCTAAGAGTGTGGCAACCCAGTAGTCATGATTACTTCGAATTCTGACAATATGAGGGTCATGCTGCAGGTAGTGCAGCAAGAAGGCACTTATGTGTCTTGCGCATCTCAGAGCCCCAAAATTATTTTCCGGGCTAGATGCAGCTAAAAATTATTTTTAATTTTAAATCTGGTGAAGCTTATTATAGATGGCCTAATAGGATCAGTGCTGCACACTGCTACAAAGCCCAAATTATTTTCCAGTCAAGATACAGATAAACATGATTAGTAATTTGAAAGCTTAAAACGGTTGGTAGGGTGATTTTAACCAATCATCAAGCTTTTACTCTCCCCAGGATGACACAGGGGTAGAAAAGTCGTTTCGGATCCATGATTTGTTCATCTTTATGAACGTGAGTCTGTCTACATTATCAGTGGAGAGCCGCGTGCGCTTATCTGTCAGCACACCACCAGCAGCGCTGAACACACGTTCAGACAGAACGCTGGCTGCGGGGCATGACAAGATCTCCAAGGCGTAAGTGGCTAGCTCCGGCCATTTATCCAGATTGGAAGCCCAAAAAGAGCAAGGGTCCAGTGACACAGACGTGGCTTCAATGTTTACTTGGAGATACTCCTGTACCATCGTCTCTAGGCATTGACTATGTGTCAGACTTCTTGTCTCCTGTGGCCTTGCAAAGGATGGGCTAAAAAAGTGGTGAAATGATTCCGCAAAATTGATGTTACCAGCAGATACTGTGGTTCTGTTACGGTTTGAGTGCTGAACACTTGACGGTCCCACGGTTGGCAAGTTGGAACTGTGAGATTCACTACGTGCACCACTGGTATTTTGTGGAAAAGCACATGTAAGATTCTGCAACAGTCTCTGCTGATACTCCTGCATGCGTGCATCCCTTTCTATGGCAGGAATAATTTCTGCAAATTTACTTTTGTACCGGGGATCTAACAGTGTGGCAACCCAGTAGTCAGGATTATTTCTAATTCTCACAATTCGAGGGTCATGTTGCAGGTAGTGCAGCAAGAAGGCACTCATGTGTGTTGCGCATCCAGGAGCACCAAGTCCCTGTTGTGTTGGTGGCGAGGTAACAATCATGCTTCCTTCCTCTGTCCTCTCCCCCCAACCTCGCACAACAGAAATGTGATCAAGGTCTCCCTCATCTGATGAGTCTTCCATCAGTTCGTCCTCCACTTCTTCCTGGGCTCCTGCACCTTCCTCACTAGTTTGGCTGCTACCATGCGCCCTGGTAAAACCATCTCCCCCACCCTCACATGCCTGCCGCCTTGGTGCTGCCGACCGTCTGGACCTTGCAGATGTTAGCCCTTCCGCATACAACTCCTCCTCCTCTACTTCCTCCACCTCCTCTTGTGCCACCACCTGACTCCGAATTCTGTTTAACATGTGCTCCAGCATGTAAATCACCGGAATAGTCATGCTGATAATGGCATCGTCAGCACTAAACATCTTCGTCGCCATTTCAAAACTGTGCAGAAGGGTGCATAGGTTCCTGATCTGAGACCACTCCTCCAGCGTGATTTGCCCCACCTCTGAATCTCGTTGGCCCAGGCTATACGTCAGAACGTATTGCACCAGGGCTTGTCGGTGCTGCCACAGTCGCTGCAACATGTGCAGAGTTGAATTCCACCGGGTAGGCACATCGCATTTTAGCCGGTGAAGTGGCAGGCCCAACGACTTCTGTAGAGATGTAAGTCGCTGAGCTGCGGGATGCGAACGGCGGAAGTGAGCACACAGCGACCGTGCCCTCTGCAGAAGGCCATCTAGTCTGGGATAGTGGGCTAAAAATTGCTGGACAACCAGGTTCAACACGTGAGCCATACAAGGCACGTGTGTGACATTGCCCCGGCGAAGGGCCGCACCCAGGTTTGCAGCATTGTCGCACACGGCCTTCCCTGGTTTCAGGTCCAGTGGAGACAACCATTCATGAAATTGGTTCTCCAGAGCTGACCACAACTCCTCAGCTGTGTGACTCACATTTCCCAGACATTTCAATGTAAAAACCGCCTGATGACGTTGAGCCCTACTGCCAGCATAGTAAGGAGGTGTGCAGGATCCCTTCTGCGCAGTTAGAAAGCTTGTGGCATGACCAGACAGGCTTTGGGTGCAGGTGGAAGACCGAGAGGAGGTTGAGGAGGCAGAAGCAGTGGAGGAACTTTGACATAAAGAGGATTGACGCACAACTCGTGGGGACGGCAAGACTTGGACAGCAGCCCCTTGTCCTGCTGTCACCATAGTTACCCAGTGCCCAGTCAGCGACATGTAACGCCCCTGTCCATGCCTACTCGTCCAAGTGTCTGTGGTGAAATGCACCCTGTCACACACAGAGTTTCTCAAAGAAGCGGTGATGTTGTGTGCGACATGCTGGTGGAGCGCAGGCACACCTTTCTTTGAGAAGTAGTGCCGACTGGGCATCTGGTACTGGGGCACTGCGACGGACATAAGGTCTCGAAAATCCTCTGTGTCCACCAGGCGGAAAGGCAGCATTTCTGTAGCCAAGAGCTTGCAGATGGTGAAATTCAACCTCTTAGCTTTCTCATGGCTAGGAGGAAATGGTCTTTTACTTGTCCACATCTGAGGGACCGAGGGCTGGCTATTGTGCTTAGACGGGGTTGATAAGGGTGTCCCCGGCAAACTGCCGGTCTGTGAGGAAGATGCAGGCGGACATGTTAGGTTGCCTTGATCCAAAGGTGGTGCTATCGATGTCGGACAGCGCTCAACACCAGCTGGTGTTACCACCTCCAAAGAAAATGATGACCTGCCAATCACGCTGGCTGTTGCGGGTAAAGAGGTGGCAGGTCTGCGCCCCAAAACAGGTGTGACTGCTGTCCCCCCAGTCACAGAGGATGAAGAGGCCGCGGATGCACAAGATATGGCAGACGGTGATTGGCCCGGCCGGCTAGGCCGCATTGTAGCACACTGAGCTTCCCACTGCAACTTATGCTTCATGTCCATGTGCCGGTTCATGCATGAAGTACTCAAACTATGTATTTTTTGGCCTCTACTTAGCTTTTGCTGACAAATGTTACAGATAACACGAGTTGGGTCATCTTTATCGATCTGAAAAAATGCCCAGGCTATGCAAGGCTTAGCACCCATGCGACCTGAAGAGCCACCACGACTTGTGGTGAGAGGCAGAGTTGTGTTTGAGGATGCAGTTGTTGACGTGCTTCCAGTACTACGTCTCTGTCCAGGAAGGCGCAACCTGACCTCGTCGTCACTAGCATCTTCCTCCACCTCCTCTGCTGACCTCATCTCTTGGCTGACTGTGGGTTGACAGTAAGTGGGATCTCCGACCTCATCATCATCACCCTGTGCGTTATCACACCCGTCGTCCTCAGAGCCAACCTGTTCCTGCCCTGACAAAAAACTAAAGTTGTCGCTCCAATCAGGTATTTGAGTCTTATCATCGTCTTCCTCATTGTCTCCACCAACAGGAGTTACAGTTTGGGAATGAGGGTCTACATTATGGTCAGAACCTTCTGCGTCTGGTCCTGGATCCGACTCATAAAGATTCTGGGCATCAGTGCAGATCATTTCCTCGTCTGGATTCACAGAAGCGCTGGAGTCGACCTCTGATTCCCAGGCTATAGTATGAGTAAACAGCTCTGCAGACTCAACCATCTGTTCTACCTCATACTCAGACGGGCAGCTGGAGATTTGGGAGCTGTGAGGAAGCAAGTGCGATTTGGGTGACACCTTTGAGGACTGGAGTATTTGTGATGTTGAAGTTGATGTGGAGGAGAGCCCACTTAAAGGAGCACTTGATATCCGTTGAAGCACCTGCTGTTTTTGTGCCTCATCTGGAATTTGTAGCGATTGGCGTGGCCGTAAGAAAGGGATCTTATCACATTGTCCGCTAAAAGAAGTAGACATTTTAGTTTGGCTGGAAGATGGTCTTTCTTCTGCACCTACCCCACGGACACAACCTTTTTTCCCCTTCCCAACACGCCTATTCCCCTTTCCACCAGCAGCAGGCCTTTTTCCACTCATTTTGGTGGTTAACTAATTCACAACTCTGGAGTTGTTTGCACAAAAAAACAATGGATGGTAACCGAGCAGAGCTGAGTGGCCAAACTGTGGTATTAGGCCAAAACTATTGGCTGGGCTAGATGCAGAAAAAAATTATTTTTAATTTGCAACCTGATGGAGGTCTGTATAGATGGACTAATAGAACAAGTCCCACACGCTGCTAGAAGCCCAAATATTTTTTCAGAGATAAATGAAGAAAAAAATTATTTTTAATTTGCAACCTGATGGAGGTCAGTATAGATGGACTAATAGACCAAGTCCCACACACTGCTAGAAGCCCAAATATTTTTTCAGAGCTAGATGCAGAAAAAAATTATTTTTAATTTGCAACCTGATGGAGGTCAGTATAGATGGACTAATAGACCAAGTCCCACACACTGCTAGAAGCCCAAATATTTTTTCAGAGCTAGATGCAGAAAAAAATGATTTTTAATTTGCAACCTGATGGAGGTCAGTATAGATGGACTAATAGAACAAGTCCCACACGCTGCTAGAAGCCCAAATATTTTTTCAGAGATAAATGAAGAAAAAAATTATTTTTAATTTGCAACCTGATGGAGGTCAGTATAGATGGACTAATAGAACAAGTCCCACACGCTGCTAGAAGCCCAAATATTTTTTCAGAGATAAATGAAGAAAAAAATTATTTTTAATTTGCAACCTGATGGAGGTCAGTATAGATGGACGAATAGACCAAGTCCCACACACTGCTAGAAGCCCAAATATTTTTTCAGAGCTAGATGCAGAAAAAAATTATTTTTAATTTGCAACCTGATGGAGGTCAGTATAGATGGACTAATAGACCAAGTCCCACACACCGCTAGAAGCCCAAATATTTTTTCAGAGCTAGATGCAGAAATTTTTTTTATTCAATTTGCAACCTGATGGAGGTCAGTATAGATGGACTAATAGACCAAGTCCCACACACTGCTAGAAGCCCAAATATTTTTTCAGAGCTAGATGCAGAAAAAAATTATTTTTAATTTGCAACCTGATGGAGGTCAGTATAGATGGACTAATAGACCAAGTCCCACACACTGCTAGAAGCCCAAATATTTTTTCAGAGCTAGATGCAGAAAAAAATTATTTTTAATTTGCAACCTGATGGAGGTCAGTATAGATGGACTAATAGACCAAGTCCCACACACCGCTAGAAGCCCAAATATTTTTTCAGAGCTAGATGCAGAAAAAAATTATATTCAGTTTGCAACCTGATGGAGGTCAGTATAGATGGACTAATAGAATGATGCTATGCCCAAAAGATTTTACTTCACTAGGTGCAGTAAAAAAATTGGTATTCTATACACAGGTGGTATATCTTGCAACACAGATAGGCTACTCCACTGACTAACACACTCTGCAATAGGCCAAAAAGGATTAGCTTTGCTAGATTCAGCCAAATGCTGTGAAAAAAACTTGCACAGCACTGGCACAGACCTGCCTGGCAAAAACTGATAGGAACTGATGTAACCTAGTCCCGAAAAGGACTCCAATTACAATTAGTCTTTACTCCCACAATCTATCTATTTAAGAGCACAGACCTGCCTGATAAAAGTCGTAGGAAATGCTGTAACCTAGTCCTTAAAAGGACTGCAATCACAACTATTCCCTACTCCCAAGCTATCTGTATATTTGTGCGAAAATTGGCTTGAAATTAACAAGGTATAGCGCACACAGCAACAGCGGTGCCGTCTAACACGCAGCTGCAGCAGTGAGAAAATGGTGGCGACGGGGAAAATGGCTTGGTCTTATAGGGCAAGGACATGTGACATACACTGCCAATCACACATGCCCTTGCTTGTGTGAAAAAAAGCACTTCGCTCCGTGTGTGCGCTGCTGATAGGCTGACAGATTGCACCTCCCCACTGCAAATGCGGGAAAGAGAAAAAAAAATGGAGATCTTCATTGTTCCTGCAGAGATCCATCCCCTGCCCCTCCCCCCGCCCCGCTGTACACTCAAACTGCGTATTAACATTAATTTTCATCATTACTGAGAAAAAATCCAGTTATGATTTTGGTGCACGAACAGTTATCGAACATAACCTCGAACAGCCGAATTTTTCTCAAATTGTTCGTGTTCGCCGACCGGCTCGAACACCGCCCAAAACAGCTCGAATTTGAGATTGGCGAACAGTTCGAGTAGAACAACGCTCATCTCTAGTCACAACCATTTGGCCTACAGTTGAGATAGTTTTCGGCTGATAGTTCCTCCATTGATTACTGAGTGGATATCTACAATAAACTGACTGAACCTACAGGGGACCTTTCCATCACTTACACTTTCATTCATTAAGGTAAATGAATAAATATTTTTGAAGGAGTTATGGAATAAATGTTTTTGCTTTTTCACATTAGCTTTTAGTGTCAAGTAAGCTTCAAGTATGCAACTATTTACTTATATCCCAATGTTAAGGAACCCATGTTAAATTAAGAAGGATCTTTTCCTCGGCCTCCTTCCCCTGTTGCATGTGTGTTCTCGCCCAGCAAGATTATTCACATGTACATGCACTAGGGTTACCCATCTATGGCCTCTCACAACAATCCCTTGAACCAGGTATCTGTGCTCATTTTTCTCGACACCGAAAAACAGTAAACTTATCTTAAAGGTAAAGACAGTTCTGCTTCCCTGTTTTATGTTGGCTGTATCTGATATTCTTCAATCTGGGTGGAAGAGATGCCTGTAAAATTTTGGACTTAATCTAGGGATGCATTCCCCTAATCATCTACAGTCATGGCCGAAAATGTTGACACCCTTGAAATTATTCCAGAAAATGAAGTATTTCTCCCAGAAAATTATTGCAATTACACATGTTTTGTTATACATGTTTATTTCCTTTGTGTGTATTGGAACAATACAAAAAAAACTGAGAAAAAAAAAGGCAAATTGGACATAATTTCACACAAAACCCCAAAATGGGCCCCACAAAATTATTGGCATCTTTCCAAAATTGTGGGTAAACAACATTGTTTCAAGCATGTGATACTTGTTCAAACTCACCTGTGGCAAGTTACAGGTGTGGGCAATATGAAAATCACACGTGAATTCAGATAAAAAGAGGAGAAGTTAACTCAATATTTGCATTGTGTGACTGTGTGTGCCCCACTAAGGATGGAGAACAGAGAGAGGAGAAGAGAACTGTCTGAGGACTTGAGAACCAAAATTGTTGAAAAATATCAACAATCTCAAGGCTACAAGTCCATCTCCAGAGACCTTGAGGTTCCTTTGTCCATGGTACACAGCATAATCAAGAAGTTTACAACCCATGGCACTGTAGCTAATCTCCCTGCACATGGACACCAGACAACAATTGATGAAAGGTTGCAATGAAGGATAGTCCGAATGGTGGATAAGCAGCCCCAATCAAGTTTCAAAGAAATTCAAGCTGTCCTACAGGCTCAAGGTGCAACAGTGGAAGCACAAACTATCTGTCGACATTTAAATGAAATGAAATGCTATGTCAGGAGACCCAGTGGGACCCCACTGCTGACACAGAAACATAAAAAAAGCTAGACTGCAGTTTGCTAAAATGTACGTGAGTAAGCCAAAATCCTTCTGGGAAAGTGTCTTGTGGGCAGATGAGACCAAGATAGAGCTTTTTGGTAAAGCACATCATTCTACTGTTTACTGAAATCGGAATAATGCCTACAAAGAAAAGAACACTGTACCTACAGCCTAATATGGTGGAAGTTCAAAGATGTTTTGGGGTTGTTTTGCTGCCTGTGGTACTGGGTGCCTTGACTATGTGTAAGGCATTTTGACATCTGAAGATTACCAAAGGATTTTGGGTCGCAATGTAGTGCCCAGTGTCAGAAAGCTGGGTTTGCGTCCTAGGTCATGGGTCTTCCAGCAGGACAATGACCCCAAACTTACTTCAAGAAGCACCCAGAAATGGAGGGAAACAAAGCGCTGGAGAGTTCTGAAGTGGCCAGCAATGAGTCTGGATCTAAATCCCATTGAACACCTGTGGAGAGATCTTAACATTGCTGTTGGGAAAAGGCACCATTCAAATATGAGAGACCTGGAGCAGTTTGTAAAAGAAGAGTGGTCCAAAATTCCAGTTGAGAGGTGTAAGAAGCTTGTTGATGGTAATAGGAAGCGATTGATTGCAGTTATTTATTCCAAAGAAAGGGTGTGCAACCAAATATTAGGTTGAGGGTGCCAACAATTTTGTCCAGTCCATTTTTGGGTTTTGTGTGAATGTATGTCCAATTTCGTTTTTTTGTGTTGTTCCAATAGACACAAAGGAAATAAACATGTATATATATACCAAAATATGTGTAATTACAATAATTGTCCGGGAAAAATACTTTATTTTCTGGAGCAATTTTGAGGTTGACAACACTTTTGGCCATGACTGTATATGTCCAGTGTCTCTGCTCCACATTGGGCTATCCATATGTTTTTTCAGATCTGCTTTCTTTACTCTACTTGTGTACACTCATGGTTGAGCTAACCGCTTTCCCGACCTTTGGATATTTTGTTATTTTTTCATGAAGGCATCATCTGCATTCTGCATGTGTATACTTTCTGCATCCAGTACATAGAGCGGACCTCATAGAATGTGCTGATGCTCTAATTAAGACTTAGTGAACCCAAAAAAATAAATTACATAATTCCAGAAATGAAAGGGTTGAGTTGGTCTTCAAAGTAGAGTGCCGATATACATTTATTTGGACTGGACATCTTTACATCAAAAATAGAATAGAGAAGAATAAGACCAGGCAACAGAGTGGGTGGTTCAAAGGTTTGTTGCCTTGTAGGGAATACTACTTGCATATCCAAAGTAAGTGTTATAAATGCCTGATGAGGTGCAGGTCCTGCTTTTGGAAAAACAAGGGTCCTGCCACATCCATTTACAGATTCAAAGAGGCCATCAGCAGCCATTTGTTCATACATACTATATGTTAATATCTAGTGAATTCTTATCCATGCTAATGTTTTCAAACTGTAGGGACCATAGTTACCTGAGGAAAAACGCAGAATTATGTAAATTAATATGCTGTAAGATTTGGCCACCAAGATTTCATATACGGTGTATATCCACCATATCTGAACTTACCCCGAGTCTGTTTTTGCTATGAGACCTGTAAGGTGGCTAATGGACACATAGTTGATGGGAGGTTTGTATCACAGAGATGGCTGTCCTCTGTGATGTACCCCGGAATGTTGCTCTAGTGCACGTAAGCACTAAGGGGACTGTTTGGTGCACCTGGGGCCAGGTTACGGGTAGTTGGAGAGATGGGAGGGTCTTGCTCCTCTGGGTGTGGTTAAGGTATAAAATGGAGGCCTTGTTTCACACATGGTCTGTTTGTGTTTGGAGGGAGAAGACCTCCAGTGTGTTGTGGTCTCCCGACCGAGCCAGTGAACTGGACGCTATCCAGCCTGTGTGCCCACAGGACTGGCTAACCAGAGACTTTGCATTAAGGACTCTTTACTTTGTTTTGCCTGATCTAAAGGCTGCTTGTTTTCCTTTTTGCTTTTGCCTGGTTTATGAAGCAATAAACTAATATGGACATTTAAAGGAAAACGCTTCCTGTTTGCCTCCTGACGCACCCAAGTGAGTAGAAACCCCACAGACCCTAGACTTAAAGGGAGTCCATCAACCCTGAAATGCATTTTAAATGAGCTCTACAGTATTGTAGGGGACTTAGACTTATAACAGCCATACTAGAACTGTACCTGTTACTGGTACCGTGCCTGAGAAAATAACTTTTGAGAAGCAAGCACTGTCAATCAGAAGCAAATGGAGGTTCCCAATATGCAAATGAGGAGCCTTCGGTGCACCTTTGGTGTGGCCAAGAGGTTGCTGCACTGTTACGCCTCCCCATTTGCATATTGGGACCCTTCCTTTGCTTCTGATTGACAGTAATCATTTCCCAGAGCGAACTCTGTCAATGCTGCTGGCATGTGTGCAGCGTTCTCCTCCTTGTCCCTTTATTCTCACACTGCTTGCTACACTAATACACCTGAAAGTGCTGCAAGCGGCGTCAGGAGAAAGGAGACAAATAGGAGAACGCATCCAGCCATTGCGTGCGCGACCACACACACGACAGTAGCATTCAGTCTGGGAAGGGAGTACTGTCAATCAGACAAGTTCAGGTACAGTGCTAGCATAAGGGCTAAGCCTCCTTCAACAATGTTTAGCCCATTTAAAATGCATTTTGGGGGTGACAGACTCCCTTTAAATATGATATTCTATAGGTATGCAAGGTTGATAGTAGTAGACATTGACAAATATTGTTAAAAGACTGTGCCAATCCTTCTATTATCCAAAAATTCTAGTATTTCATAAAAAGGTTTACCAAGATGCAAAATTTGTGTCTGATTGATCCATTCTTAACAGACTGTATCTGTGCAGAACCCAAGATAACACTGCTGTAGCAGATCAGTGATGGAGAAATTGCTACCACTTTGCACCCGTCCACATGACAGCAGCTCCGTATGTAATAGTCGGTCGTGTTACATCTGCTGTGGTTCCTTGTGTTAGGAGAATGCTGGGAAATGGCAGCGAATGGTAGAGAACTGTAAAGAAACATAATTTACAGCCTGACACTTATTTTGCAGTTTACAGTTTCATAAATAATACATTAATGGATGTGCTGCTGTTTCAGAAGCTGCAAACTCCACCATTCTCATTAGTACGTTCAAGTGCTATTTTTCAATGCGCCACTTCTATGGGAATTTGTGATCTCCGTTAACAGGCTGGAATTGATGGCTTTATGTGCAAATGGTGCATTAGTGCTGTTCTCTGTTTTTACAGCTGTCTACTTAACTGCCCAACGCATTTCAAGGCATAAAATTAAGGAGCTTATTACTTGGTAATAAAAAAGAAGCTGGATAATGTTGTTCTGAGACTGAAAGCACTTCAGCTGAAAAGTAACAAAACAGCTTTATGATAAACCGCTACACGACTAACACAATGCAAGCAACTAATAAACTAATATTATCATTATATAATGTGTGCATCCAATCAAAGCAGATCTCTGGCAATGGATGGCATGTTCTTGCATATGGTTTATCAATGCCTACATCTACTCCAGTTTTACAAGAATATTCTTATTTTTTCTGAAAAATTCCTTTGAGTTGTTAACTCTTCAGTTTGTTTCTTATTGTTGGTGGAGGAACATTTTGTAATGAACCTCAAAGAAACGCCTATTATTTTATGCATAAAATACAAATCAGTTCGATAGTTAAGCTTTTCTTTACCCAGGGAAATCATTTGGTTTGTCTTGAAAAAAAAAGGCAAAGAATCTTGTTGACATCCACCCTGACGCTCAACATGTAGGACACATACTTTGCCATGTCTTCCCCTTGCTGGCCTGGCCAAGAATACTACAAGTCCGGAGACGCTGCAGGCCATGGTAGCAACTTTAGGCAACGCAGGCTGCTCACAGCAGCATGAGTAACATGCAACCTGGCATTTTGTGTTGAAAAACTACTCCTGGGACAGTTTGGAGAAATGGCCGCACTACAACATAATTTCATGACTTGTTTTTCCTTGGCATTGCAATTGCAATGTTAGGAGTGTATGATGGTTAGGGATCCCCACTGATTACTAGAACAGTAGGAGTCTCATTTTGGAGGCGTTTAAAGGGAATCTTCAGTAGGATCAATTCTCCTAAGCCATCTGCTGTATATGGGAATGTAGGTTATAGAACGCTCAAAAAAATGATACCTTGATATCTGAAATCTGATGTCTTATTCCAAAGAAATCCAAGTTTTTCTTATATGTAAATGAGCTGTTCAGGGTTATGGGCTGGACATAGATCTCCCAGATAATCTGCCTCCAGAATTTATTTAACATGAGTTTTACATAAAGAGGGCGTTACCAATATGATGTGTAATGGCCACTCTCTGCTCTACTGATCTCACTGCAGAGCTGTGTGTGATTATACCAGACATATCTGCAGTCTCCTCTCAGCTTCAGCTTCAATCTCATTGGCAGCCAGGGTTGTAATACAGCAGAGCTGTGAGAGCTGCAGCAAATCTGTTTGCAATGAGACAAAGTTCAGTTCTGCTGTTCTGTGTTAGATACCTGTCTCACATGTATTAAAAATAAGCTCTGGAGGCAGATTTTCATGCAGATCTAGGTCCGGCCCATAACTCTGAACAGGTCATTAGAAAAATGTGGATTTCTCTGGAATAAGACACTGGATCACAGAATTCAAGGTATTATTTTATTCAGCTTCCTATGACCTACATGCCATATAGACGGCTTAGGAGGGTTGATCCTACTCACAGATTCCCTTTAATGGAGGGCTGGCAGTTGAAAACAGTGCTCATTTACCTCTGTCTGTCCTACAAAGAGATAGTGCTCGTGTGTGATCAATGTTCCATCCAGAGACGTAGCTAAGGTTTTGGCTCGGGGGAATGGGGGGTGGGCAAAACTTCTGAGTGAGCCTCTAACCAGGTGACCCTTATTACAACTGTGGTGGCGCACCCCGATAGTGGATGTAGGAGAACCTCAGCAGATGACCGCACTGTTAATGAAAATAATCTCTATACAAAAATCAGCACTGATATTACCGCCATATGGTGACCATATAGTGGTAGATACCAGTCCTGCAGAACATATAAGAGATCACAGTACAGTTATAGCTGGTGATTTACAGCTGACATTCTTTCTGATGAAGTCGTTCACTTTTCCCGTCTTTTCCATCTGGCCCAGACCGACATGACAACTTCTCCATCCAGGACTCATCAACAGAGATTACTTTACACGCACGCCGCTAGGTTCAGATAGGGCGAGACGGGTTTCATGAATTCTTTGGAATCCTGGGGGAACCGTTACTCAGGGTGACTATAGGCTGCAGCTTCTCTCAGGCACACGATAGATTCAATTGCTGACCAGACACATCTGACAAGAGTCTTTTTCAACAGTTTAACAGTGGAATTTAATCTGAAGCACGGGCAGTGCAATTCAGGGATATTACAGCAACAATCTTCATTACAGTACAGTCTGAGTTTCTTGAGCAACCAGCTCCAGTAACAATACAGTAGTTTCTTCAAAAGGCACAGTATTACAGTCTCTTCAGTAGCATAATTCAGCATAGATTAGATCTCTTAGCAGCACATTTCTATGCATACACAACCACAGGCTTTTCCTTAACAAGGACACAATAGTACACAGCATTCTTTATCCTGCATGGAGATGGAGAGAGGGACGGTTTGATGAGGGAGATGATCTCTGTGACACAATTCCTTCCAGTCCTTATCTTCCTGCCTGATAATACTCTGCACTGTTAGTTCAGGGAGTTTATCTGATCTGTGTTTAGTTTCTCTCCTGATCTGAATCCTGTTCATTTGCCTTCTGTCAGATACAGATAACGCACTACCTTTCTCTTTGGCTTCAGACAGACTACAATAACATGTTCCCCACAATCCCCCTGGGGCTCTGCTAAAACACTCACTGTCTCCTGTGACTGTGTTAACCCCTCTAGTTGCTGGATGCTTCTGAAGCACAACACTTCCTGTCTCCTGTGCTTGTGTTATTTGTAACATTTGAAGTGCTTTATTGATTGCCTAGAATAAAAAATTCTTCTCATATACTGTATATGATGAGAACATGTGAAAGATTTTTTTGGGAAGCGCCACATTGATTTTGAGTTGGATACCTGTGATCCTTGATGTTGCCTTAGGAGAGCCGTTCAAATCTCTCCTAATTATTCACCGTGTGCTGCATACCCGTGAAATATAAAAATCTATTACTGGATCCCCCAAATTTTCCTATGACATAAGATTTCAATTGAAGCCTCAATATACTGGATACCAGGTGAGCAAAACACTTGGTAAATTGATTCAATTATCCTTAACAGCTACTCTTAGATTGGCGCAGCTGGTCTCCTTTTTCTCCTTACAGATAAACCCTTCCTTGGATGCTTTTGAAGCAACAGCACTACTTCTGCATCTCACATTACAACAAAGACATGTGGCACCCCAGAGGGTCTGGTTGCCACAGTGGTATTGCCTCCCTTAAAAGAGGTAATGCCATGTCTGGAGGCAAGCAGGGGTTTCCTGGTCAGGAACACAATACATGCAACACTTCCTGGCTTCAGACCAGCAAGGGGATGACCCTCCCCTTGGCAACTGGATCTGGAGGCGGGGTTAGTTTAGTTCAGTGCAGGGAGTTGAGTTCAGGACTTCGAAGAGAGGACCTAGGGACTGGAGCTGGAGATAGCTCGTCCTAGCTGGAGCACACAAAGAACCGGACACCGGAGTCCGAGGATGTGGGGAATTCCAGACCCAGCAGCAGATACTGTAGGGCAGGAGATTGCATGTCTCCTGGCCCCCATCAGACGCCCGGAGGCTCAGCAGCACCGAGGGACCAGTACCGCCAAGGAGGAGAGAGGCATCCACAAGGCCCGAGCTGCCAGCCATACGGGTGAGCACAGCACGTTACACTCAGGGACGTGGGCTACAACACAGCTACAAGCAGAATAGCCAAAAGAGTATAGTGAGAACAGCAGGCCTACAACTCCACCTGTCCAGGAGGACTCTATGCTTGCTCCCAGACTGACCAGACTCTTATCTCTAGCCAGTACTCCAGTCCTGGCCTGTCTTATTGCTACCAGTAAAGACCCTGGGACTGCACTGCATGGACTCTGTGGTTATTTCTGCACCGCGACACCCTGCACAACCACCATCATCCACACACACTGCCCTGGAGCTAACTCTTCCTGTGGGGAGTTATACCACCTTTGCTGCTATACCACCGGCTTCAGAGGACTGTTCCGCAGCGGCGGTCTCTATTAACCGCACTCCACAGGTGGCGTAGTCGAACATTATATAACCTATATACATCTACTACCCTTGGATTGACCACCTGAGTCATGGACCGGGTCACCGCCACTGTGACTACAACCCCCGGCATCTACTGGTCCGGCTCCGGGTACCCCACGGCCCAGGGGGCGCGTCAGACACATCTGACTTCTCACATTTCCAGCACCGTCCCCATCTATCCCTAACCTGCACAAACCCCTCATCCTGATGATACCCCAATACTGAGCCGCTGCTGCGGTATGTGTCCCTATTACCTCACCTGATGTGGGGTACTGTGGGCCCTCTAGATGGTAAAACAAACCTCTAGAATATAGTAATGTGCAAGTGCCCTAGAAAACAGTGCTTCTGATATGTCTTCCCCCTTTTTCACCTGTGCAGTCAGAGTACACTGATGAAGGTCCTGTTTATGACCAAAATGTCTACTTTATTTCTCTACTTGTGTGACTGCAAATAGAATTAAAAAACCTATTAAGCATATTTATGATTGCCAAGTTTCTAAATTATATATCATTGGTTTTGGACCCTACTTGTGCACCTACTCCAGGAGTGCCGTGATCCATATTTACTTTGTCTATAATATAATGCATCCCCATAGGCAGAGTCTATATAGTATAATGCACTCCCATAGGCCTCTATAGTATAATGCACCCCGTAGGCCTCTATAGTATAATGCACCCATAGGCAGAGTCTTTATAGTATGATGCACACCCAAAAAAATAAAATAAATAAATGCAATACTCATCTCTCCTCTTTGTTCCTCGCACTGCTCCGAGTGGCCGCACGTCTCGGAACAGCGGGCGCCAAATGATGACGTCATCGCCCCCCGGTCAGTGTCTGCGTCAGTGACATTAGATGCAGAGGGGGACTGATGGGAGAGGGAGCGTTACGCTCCCTCTCTCATCATTGAACTTGTGGTGATGGGTGGGGGGGCCCGATGATCCACGCCCATACAGTTACACTAGCGTAGCTCCGCGTGGGCCCCTGAGAGTGCGGGGCCTGGGTCCACCGCCCCCTCTGCCCCAGTAGACATTTCCTAGTCTTAATAAATCCCCCATATGTGTCCCTTTGGGATAAAAATGTGGAAATACCACTAGATGAATTCTTCAAAAAGAGAAGAGGAGGTTCTGCTCTGTAAGAAATTCTCCACAGTTGGGTGCAAGCCCCAACAGGACCAACTCAAATCCTAGAGTACCAGAAAAAAAAGACAAGGTGAGAGCAGCCCTCCAACTTCAGAAAAAAGTGTTATTTATTCCCTGAAGCCTCAGAGACGTGCAACGTATCAACTTCCATGGAGAGATTTTTAGACACTGTACGAATACTTCGGAATGGTAAAATTCACCCCTATATACCGTATTTTCACACCTGTACACAAATTTACTTTTGTGAATTCTGATGCGGTGAACAAATCTATGAGGATCATGTATAATAGAAATATTTGGTGACGGCTGCACCGTCTTTTGTACTGTCAGATACGCGGATATGTTTTAAGAGGAATCCTTAAAGAATGCAAATAATTTTCAAAACTTATTTGAAGTCCAAATGAATCAGTCGGTGCCGTCTGATGAATTAGAAAAAAAAAATCTCAAAGAGTAATTTATCATTCTCTGCTAGCAATGGTCTTTGTCTGCTCAGAAAATTCATATTACTATCTGTCAGGGGTTACAGATGTATCTTTTATGACTTATTTTATTTAATTAGGAAATTAATAATGTTTGCCTTTTATATTCTGTTTGAAAGAAAACTGTTAAAGGATTACTTGAGTGTGAAATTAAATGACACTTTTTTCATGCAGGCTCAAGGGACGTCTAAAAATCTCATTGGCTTGAAACGCGTTTGTGAATGGCCTTTGCTATGAATCAAATTCCTTTTTTTTATTAAAAAAAAAAATCTTCACATACAATTAGTCTCTGGAGGAAGGAGCTAAATGTTCTTTTAATCAAGAGATAATTAAATAATGCACTATTTATAATTCAATGTCATTTTTTCTCACAATGTTAGTGTAGATAGGATTCATGTAGTATCACGATTATTTTTTTTGCACTGTATGGCGCAATTATTTATAACTCCATATACTGTGTAGTGGATGTCCTCATGTACTGCAGCTTAGAGCCCATTCACTACAATAGCAGCCTACCAGCAGTACCCGAGAACGACCACTATACAGTGTATGGAGCTTTGCTCTTCTAGTTCTGTACACGGTGTACATCCAGCTGCTGCAGGAACTGTAAGAAGTTTGTCATTGGGGGTGCCGAGCCTCAGACCCCTGATTGCACATTGATGACCTATCCTAATAATAGGCCACCAGTCCTGGGAAAGAAACCCATTTAGGTGCATGCATATACGTAACCATGCCAGTGTCAAAAATCCTTAATCCATGTTAGCGACTACCCCAAAGATTGAGAAATTTTTTATTTACCTTCAAAAATGTAATGCCTATAATATTCATTGAATGTAAGAGTAACGTGGTACTGAGAAAAACAGAAATATTTTATACTTCTTGCGATAAAAAGCTGCTAAAGGTTCACAGCTATTCGTGGCACATCTAAAAATATTCAAGTCCTTTTTTGCGAGGGTCAGACAGCCGCACTCCTGAGATTGTATTATGAATGCGTAAAAAAAAAATGAGTTTGACGTTGTTGATCTCAAATCTCTTACAAATACTTCACACAAAACTGGAGGGAATAATCCTGTCATCTGCGCTCATAACCTTGAGCTAACATGAGATGGTGGGTTGTAACAAGGACATTCAGAGCATACGGAATGGGCTCCGGAGCTGGAAGGTTCTGTGCAACCTTCTCCATTGCGACAGTGTGGCAGAGTATTAACTATAAGCAGGGAGGCAGTGAACCTAAAAGGGTTGTGCGAGATTGGAGAAGTATCCCTGATTTCTTGCAGAAATAGAACCACTTATGTTTACGGACTTCACCCGGGGCTGGATTGGGACTTGCACTGAAATTCAGCCTTGGCATTTGAAAGCATACAGACCCATGCTGCTTCCCCCTTCCTTCTCCAGTTGGGGGTCTCTATTACAAGTATTACCTGCCTGGAATAAATCAAGATTTACTGCAAAACCTATATTACCAATACTACTGCTATATAAAATTAAATAATACAGATATGCCATGACTACATAATACCACCTGACAGTGACAAAATAATGCTGTCAGTCATGATGATCTTTAAAGAAGTTGTACACCCCCTGAGTAAATTTTTGGCAAGTAGTAGTGCAACCTGTTGAGCCCAGCGGTGTGTAATATACATGTATATACTACCAGTATGCAGTGTCTAATAATCTCAAATGGAACATCATCAAAAAGGAAATAGGTGAAAAAAAATCACTAAAGTTGTTAGATTAGAGAGGGAATGATAAGGACTTTTTAATTAAAGCATATTAAAAAGGCTATTAGATTATTAGAATAAATAGTGTCAAAGGTCACAGTCGGGGAGGTCGCACAGATCCACACTCTGTTATCTTTTTGTCACAAACAGCCCTCTGCTGCCCGGACAATTACACGATTGATCGACAATTAACAGAGGTTGTTTCTACTAATAGGCTGGTTATTGGAAAACTAACAGTGAACGTATGCTATAGACACTCCAATTCCAACGCATGGAATATGTGTATTTACCCCTGTGACGACACAGCTTTTCTTCTTAATTATGACAGACATACTTTCTGTAGGCCAAGAGCATTATACCTTTACTTTTATGTTGATTTTTGAACCTGTTGAACCTGTGTTCTTCTTTGGTTGCTCAACACAGACTATTGTTTGTATAAACCTGAATGCTGATCACTTGAGGTTATTGATGAATTTCTATTCACATCTTATATCAGCTCTTACAACGTATCGTCTGCCAGTTTTGCAATACAGGGACTCTGAACAATAGATGTTTGCTAATATATGTTAAATTATATTGCAGGGTGTTTGCCAGCCAACATTGGGGGGGTGAGCTGTTGATGTTCGAGCATTGTAAATTAATATCATGATCCCTGACCCTTGACCTGTGAATGATGACTTGAAAGGACAAATGTGAACTATAAAAAGGGGGTCTCTGTGTCTGTTCAGAGAGACACTACAGGATGACAGCCTAAGGGACCACAGCCCTCGCTGGAAAGATACAGAACTGCTCCATTGACCATTGTTGAACTCTCAGAGACGATTTGAAGAATACAAGTTGGGACAATCAGGTCACCTGGCCACATATCTCACGACCCTAATCCCGGCAGGCCAGCGGAATGGTGAGACTGTGTAATTTTTCCCCATCTTGGGTATTTGCTGGAACTGTTTTACATATTAGTGATTGCTGGTGATTCAATAAATTATTGCCACACTGTTTACCATCACCCTGTGTTGTCTGAGTAGTGTTCTGCTCATGGAAGACCTCGTGTCTTCACAGGCCCCAGTACGGTCACTGCTAACTCCACGATAAACCGAGAACTACTCACTGCCACCACCAGTCGTTTTTTTACAGACTGACTGAACGCCTGATTTCTGGTAGCGTAGGGTGTGATTTACAGAACAAAAGGACTGCAGTACTGCAGGAACAAAGCTATAAAATTTTATATTTAATCCAGAACGATAGACAGACAGCACCTAAGTTACACCCACACACTCCCACTTAATGACCTCATGTAGGCCGGGTTGTGGGATGTTATCAGCCCTTCAGGATTTTATGAAATAATAGCTTCACTCTTGACGATCGCAAAGGTTCGAGATTTTCGCCATTTTTTTTATCAGGATTTTACCTTGCCATAGATAGTAAACATGACATGGCTGGTGCCAGCGATCTGATTTGGGGCTTATAGGAAGGTGTGATTAGCCCTGAAGCTGAAAATGTCCCATCATTCTCGGATCAATACAAACTCCAATATTCGTAACTTTCCACCAATGCCCCAGTGGTTGCCAAATATGTTTTGATGAAAGGAAGCTCATCCTGGAGAGCATAATAGGTATCCAAAGGTGTTAGGTCTTCACTTACCTTCCTTTCAGAACTTAAGATGTCTTTCCTGGGGACAAAGGAGACTCTTCCACTTCTCTATCTATTCGTAAACACATGTCCCTTTTGTTATCTGAACCTCAGAAAAGAACTTTCCTGTCTAATTACCTGTCCAATCTATAAATCTCAGTCTTCCTCACAATAGACATCCTCTTTGGCATAGCTGGGGTCCTCTGCTTCAAAATAAGTTTCAAGTTGGAGCTTCCTGCATTTTAATTAGGATTCCTCACTACACCATATGTTAACTGTTTAAATCTACATCAAAGAGTTTTAGAATGTCAGCTCTTTTTCCTTCTGTGAATTCTGTGTGAGAGAGGAGGGGGGGAATGCCCCCTTCCTGGAGAGGTCTATAGATATTAATATTTTTTTTTATGACAAATAAGCATTTCATTTAGAATGAAAATCATTATTAGCTTCAGACCACCCCTTTAAGGTGCATTAACTGCACCTAAATGTACCATTAAAGGGAACCTGTCAGCTGCCCTAACTCCCTAAACCGACACAATTACTGTATTGCACCCTTTTTCTACATTTCCATTAGCCCCTTTTTGTTGCTTAGTGATTGATGATTAATGTAAAATTAAAGGGGTTGTCCACTACACGGACAACCCCTTCTGAATCAACATTATTTTATTTCCCCCAGTAAAACAATAACACTTATACTTACCTCTGGTGACGGTGCCATTCCAGGCAATCTGTGTGACAATTCAGTGGCTGCTTCACTCTCCCCTCCTTTGGACTTAACTGAGAAAGCCGCCGCAGCTCAGAGTGTCTGCCTCCAGTAAGCGTATACGCCCGAAAATGATGTATAGCAGAGCACTCATTCGCTCTGCCAGCACCATTATAGCCTATGGCCCCGTTGGCGCATATGCCTGGATCTTGTTTTGCGGGGGGTTCGGACGCAAGACCCGATGGGAGCCACTGAACGGGTGCTTAAATGCAGCGTGAAAGCACCCTAAGTCAGCTGCAGGGAGGCAACAAAAGGGTTAAATCCACTGTCTTGTGCAAAAGGCTTTTATAAACACAAGACAGTGATAAGAGGAGTGAGACAGGAGCAGCAAATCAAAGAGACAGGAGCTGCCAAAGGACAACTGTTTCATACCCAGAGAAGCTCTAATCACAGTCCTCAATGTGGGAGAGCATGTAGTCTGCAGAACTCACTGGAGCAGACTGTCACCATGCTGCCTTTCTGTCTATGCCTTGGTTGTTGGTTGCTATTGCAAGGCTGGTTGAGTCACTAAGCATGATTAAGCTTACTGGCTGTGTAAGGGGGCTCATCTCTCTTACAGCTGCACCAGCGTCATCCCCTCCTTTCTCCTTCATGTAATGAATGCAGCTCAAGAATCTAAATAGAACAAATAGGGCACCAGGGGGAAGGTTTACATGTGCGTCCCTATAGTGAAGAAGCAGCCTACAGCTGGCACCGGCCCATCTGACATTTTCCAGAATTGCCAGATGGCCAGTCCTGCCCTGGCTCCAGCGCTTACATTGCAGCACTTAATATTATCCGATAGCAGACAGGGTGGTAGTGTTATTTGTAACATTATCACACAGCCTGCTATATACTGTTGTAACAACACAGTCACCACCACATTATTTAATACAAACGCAAGGATAATATGAGCTCTGTAACATTGCTATTAGTAAATCACATTGTGCTCCTAAGGCTAAATGAAATGAAAGCCCCGCTCTCATATCCCAATCAGTCTAATGCAGGCATTTGTTGGATTACTATTATTATATAATGGCCTTCAGCTCGATCTCAAGTCATGGCGACTTGATGAATGAATGATCTGTACGAAGATCGATCTTGTGCAATCGTAGATAGATCTACCAGAGTCTTCTCCACCATTATCTTGATTGTATCAAGCCATCGGGTTGCTGGTGTTATAGCAGAAGATGGAGTACCTCAAGTTTAAAGACCCCATCTATGCTATATAAGCCTGACAGTTACTTTAGGTGAAAATAACAGCAAGCTGAAATGTTCCTTTCTTGTATCAATAGTGTGTTCTTGCAAGAAGATAACGTGGCCTTGCTAGCCAGATACGTCTAATTAAATATTTTAAAGCATACAGAAACTAGCTTTTTCGCTTGTTCAGCTAAACTGTATAATCGAACCATATATGGCAAATCCGTTTCCTGCCTTCAGGGTGTATATTAACCCTGTGTTTTGTAATAAAGTTTAGAGCATGTTTAGACACAAACATCCTGTCCTGTGTCTCATTCTCTCCGATATCGTAATCCAAAGGATAGAAGACCCAGAATGCAGTGACGACACTGGTATTCCTCTTAGCCTTGTTCTTTCTATTATTCAGACCATGATGTCCTTCTCCATTGATTGTTCTCTTTGTATGATGTGTCCAAAGTAGGCAAGTCATAGATGGGGTGATTCTTGCTTCGAGTGACATGTCTGGTTTGATTTGTTCCAAAATGTATTTGTTTGTTCTTCTGGCCATCCATGGTATTGATATCATCCTTCTCCAGCACCACATTTCGTAGGCGTTGATTCTTCTTCCATCTATCTTGTTTCTTTATCGTCCAGGTTTCGCATCTGTATGTCACCACAGAAAAGATTAAACTATGTACAAGCAGAGTTTTCGTCACTAGAGAAATGTTCTTTGATTAGAAGACTTTGTCCAGGGACTTCATTGTTGATTTGCTCATAGCTATTCTCCTATTGACTTCCGGTGTCATTGATGTATCTTGTGTGATCATTTGATCTGAGTAGATTGAAGTCATTTACAACTTCCAGTTCGTTGCCATCTATCTCAAATGTGTCCTGGTCGTACCTGGCATTAATCAATATGTTTGTCTTCTTTGTGTTGAGTAGCAGTCCCATGTTCGAGCTCCATCTTGACACTCCATAATAAGTCCTTCATTCTGTCTACGCTTGTTGCTATTAATTTTGTATCGTCTGCGTATTGGTTGGGCACTAGTAATGAGCGAGCATGTTCGCTACTGCTTGGTGCTCGCTCGAGTATCTCACTGCTCGACATGCTCGGCGCTCGCCGAGTATTTCCAGGGTTGCTTGGCGGGAGCTCTGGTCTCCTCCCTGCATGTTTGGCCCTCTTTAGAGAGCCAATGAACATGCAGGGATTGCCTGCCACTCACTGTAATGCCGTAGCCAGTGATTGGCTGGCCGCACAGCGTCTTCAGGTCTATATTAGACCTGGCGCCGCCATGCTCGTCACAGTCACTCCGGAATCAGACAGTGTAGGGAGAGGTGCTGCTGAGCTTGGGAGAGATTTGCTTGTTTCTAGTTAGTGTAGGTGTACCAAACTATATTAGAGACACATATCCATCTCAACAAACAGTCCTTCTGAGGACTAATCCATCTGCAGAGATATCAGGCAGGCAGTGTATATAGGCAGGCAGTGTATATAGCAGACTGCAGTGCATATAGCACAAGAGGCTCCATTCCAGTTCTGCCTTCTGCTGCTGTTAGATATTTCTAGACACAGGCCCAGGTCTCAGGGGCCAGGAATAATAATAATTTTTTTTGGATCTTAATCCTCATTATTTGCTTAAAAAGCAATCCAGAGAACACCATTTTTCTGCGCCATTTGCTTGATGGCACTGCAGAATACAGCCAGGTCCCTTCCATATTACAGCGCTAAAAATCCAGCTATTTAAAACTGTTTTCTCCGTCACACAGATAACATATACATTTTCAGAAAATACTACCATTTCTGGCCTCCATTAAAAAAAATTTCAGTGTGTCAGCAAAGTTTTTGACACCGGTTTGCTGTTCAAAATAGTTACCTACAGGCTAGGTATTTCAAACTGTGTTTTCTCTGTCACACGGATCACATATACGTTTTCAGAAAATACTGCCATTTCTGACCTCCATTAAAAATTAGTTTCAGTGTGTCAGTGATGCAATTGACACCAGATTACTGTTCAAAATAGTTACCTATAGCCCAGATATTTAAAACTGCGTTTTCTCCGTCACACTGATCACATATACGTTTTCAGAAAATACTGCCATTTCTGGCCTCCATTAATTTTTTTTTCAGTGTGTCAGCAAAGTTTTTGACACCGGTTTGCTGTTCAAAATAGTTACTTACAGGCCAGGTATTTAAAACTGTGTTTTCTCCGTCACACGGATCACATATACGTTTTCAGAAAATACTGCCATTTCTGACCTCCATTAAAAATTAGTTTCTTTCAGTGTGTCAGTGAAGCAATTGACACCAGTTTGCTGTTCAAAATAGTTACCTACAGGTCAGGTATTTAAAACTGTGGTTTGTCCGTCACACCGACCACATATAAGTTCGCTCCAAATTCAGTCATTTGTTGTGAGCGTGGAAGATATTGTCCTCCATTTAAAATATGTACCAACCTCCAAAACTTTGAGGACTCCACCAAGATGGTGAGCAGCGATGACACCATAATTAGCATCACCATCCCGCTTCTCTGTCTTCTGAAAAGCTCTCTGCTCACAATCAAAGAGGATGCATTGCAGGCAGAGCACGATGAAATGGAGCAAGGAACCATGCAGAGTGATTACACACAGTCCAGCCTCATCTCATCCCAACGTGGATTGGGTGACAATGAGGAGGAGGAGGAGGAGGAGGAAGAACAGGAGCTAGTTTCCTGCGCTATAGACGGTACTACCTGCACAACTGTCATACCGTCTGTTCAGGATGGATGGCCAGAGGACAGTGAGGACAGGAGGAGGAGAGCATGGTCAGTCATCCTCTTGGTGAGGACACGGAAGTCTTGCCTGTTAGCAGTCTGGCACGCATGGCTGAGTTTATGTTACGCTGCCTTTCCCATGACCCTCGCGTTCACAAAATTTTGGGTGACAGTCATTACTGGTTAGTGACACTTCTAGACCCACATTACAAGGAGAACTTTATATCTCTTATTCCTGAGGCGGACAGGTGTCCAAAAATGGGGCAGTACCAGAAGGCCCTTGTTGCGGAACTATTAAAAAAATTCCCATCTGAAAACGCTGGCGGCAGAGGTCACAGTTCGTTGGACAACCAAGGAGTACAAGCGAGAGAGACACAAATTCAATCCAGCAGAGGCAGGGGAACACTGTCAAAGTTCTGGAACAGTTTTCTCTGACCGTCCCATCGCACAGGCCCTGATGTACGGGGTACTCTCATAAGGAGTGCAAAGTTTGGGAAGATGCTGAGAGAGTACCTTGCCAACCATACCAATGTCCTCTGTGCCTTTTAATTATTGGGTATCCAAGCTAGATACATGGAATGAACTGGCTCTCTATGCCTTGGAGGTACTAGGCTGCCCTGCTGCTAGCATTTTATCAGAGCGGGTTTTTAGTGCTGCTGGTGGAATTATAACTGATAAGCGCATCCGCCTGTCAACTGAAAATGCTGACAGGATGACTCATAAAAATGAACAAGGGCTGGATTGGGCCAGACTTCTCAACACCACTGAATGATAGCAGCGTAACATAAACTCAAATCCTGTGTCTTTATTTGGGAGGTGTATTGCCATGCACCTCTTCACACCCACACATGGGTATACGCTTCCTGATTTTGGCTATTTGCTCTTGTCCTCCTTCTTCTCCTCATCCTCCACCACCATATCACCAGGGTGACTGTGGTCCGTGATGCAACACCCACATAATTTTTTTAAAGGGTGTTTATGATGCCCGTAAAAAAAATAATTATACAGTATGTTCATGTATACCCCCCAGGGGTAAATGTTTGTCAGTCCATACACTTAATGTTTGGGCATTACAAGTATAGGAGACCAGCTCCTTTCTAATGGGAACATTTTTTTATGAGGCCCTCCTCCACGTCTCTTCCAAGGGGCATTGGAGTGCCTCACAATTTTTGGCAGCCCTTGCATTCACTGCATAGGCCAACACTATGGGAGACCCTCTCCTTTCTAATGGGAATTTGTCGTTACTGTGGCCCTGCTCTATGGTCTTTAAATTCTTAGTGGCGTTTTTCCCAAATTTTGGCAGCCCTTGAAGTCACAGCATGGGCATTACCACTATAGGAGACCCGCTCCTTTATAATGGGAACTTTTTTTTTACTGAGACCCTCCTCTATGTCTCTTCAAAGGGGTATTGGGTTGCGTCCAAATTTTTGGCTGCCCTTGCAGTCACTGCATACGCAATAACAGTATAGGAGACCCACTTGTTAATAATGGGAACAACAAAGAATAGCCGGCTGATGGCTCTCTAACAATAGCGAGGGCCGACTGCTGGCCTTTTAAGAATAGTAAGGGCCATCTGATGGCCCTATAAAAATAGGCTTTATGACTTTCA
Source organism: Phyllobates terribilis (assembly GCF_046119375.1). Classification (NCBI taxonomy): domain Eukaryota; kingdom Metazoa; phylum Chordata; class Amphibia; order Anura; family Dendrobatidae; genus Phyllobates; species Phyllobates terribilis. The sequence goes on along the minus strand of NW_027362762.1, from coordinate 117,162,042 downwards.
GAGTCCCTTAGTCATAAATAAAACAGGATGTGTCTGATGATGTGTCACACACCACATTGCCAGATAAGGTGGTAAAATCTTAAAATGACATTTCCCAATGAATGCATTTGTCTTAAAAAAATAACGTAAAAACCCCCAAAACAATAGGATCTTTGTTTTGTATAAAAAACAGCGTCACCAATTTAACCTCAATGTAATCACATTGTTCAGCTCCTGCACCTTCTCCTCCATCTCCAAAATAACCACATGAGTCACAAGCTGACAGCACTGCAGCACTGCCTTGGCAATGGGCGAAACCTGGTGACGGAGAAATGACAGCGGGAGTAGATATGGTTCACCTCTATGCCAGTCCTTTCACTGAGCTAAAGAATATGGCTGTGGTGAAATACAACTCCCACTGAGAAGCTGTTTCAGATTGAAAAACATTGTGCCCATCAGAGGATTTGATTCTGAGGGCTCACCTATCTCACCCGCTCAAGAGCCCCATAGCAGCTGCAAAGTTAGCGCTATTATGAACTCTCCTGAGAAGCAGTCCTGGCTAAGAAAAGTGTGTGGGAAGGTTCCCGGACACTCTATGGCTGCTTTATTAATGTGGATCGGACGTGCTTATGCATGTTATTTCTCAAACCGCATTGCAGATCATGCCATTGCCCAACTCTGTAGTCATGAAATTAAATTCGCAAAGAAAGATGTGTGTGTGTCAAAGCACCACCGGCAAGTGCAAGTTGATGTTGGGCGGGCTGCAATTGTTTCTGCAACAAGCTGCATTAGAGGACTTCCTGGGAGAAATGACACCCAGAGTAGATACGGTTTCCCTCTATGTCAGTCCTTTCACCGAGCTAAATGCAACTCAGCAAAAAAAGCTGTGGACTGGCTCCGTACCATCCCTGGCCACATTCACCTGTCCACGTGTTTGTGGGTAGGCGGTCCTTCCCAGTAAGTGCACAGGTCCTTCCCAGGGAGGGCACAGGTAATGTTGTGGGACCCGTGCTTGTGGAAGGCGGAGACGATACCGGGAGAAATAGTGGTGGCTGGGGACTGAGTATGGACACCCGGCTGCCGCCGGCATGAGGTTATGAAAAGCTTCCGCCTCCATGAGCCTAAAAGGCCACATTTCAAGTGAAAGCAGCTTTAGAGGAATTCCTGGGAGAAATGACAGCTGGATAGATATGGTTTCCCAAGTCCTTTCACCAAGCTAAAGAATATGGCTGTGGTGAAATACAACTCAGCAAAAAAACCTGTGGACTAGCTCCGCACCATCCCTGGCCACATTCACCTGTCCACGTGTTTGTGGTTAGGCGGTCCTTCCCAGTAAGTGCACTGCGGAGGGCACGGGTAATGTTGTGGGACTTGTGCTTGTGGAAGGCAGAGACGATACCGGGAAAAATAGTGGTGTCTGGGGACCGAGTATGGATACCCGGTCGCCGCCATAAGATTGTGGACAGCTTCCGCCTCCACGAGCCTAAAAGGCCACATTTCAAGTGCAAGCAGCTGCCCAGAAATCTGGCAGTTTAGTATTGCGGCCTGTGGGTAAGCGGGTGGGTGGCTGGCTGCATACTTGCGCTTGCATTCCAAGTAACAGAAAACTAAGCAGATGGTGGTCTCCATCATCATCATGGCCTCACCTCGGCACTATGAACTCTCCTGAAGGAGAAGCCAGGGCCCACCAGAGGAGTCTCCGGTTTTCTGGTGGGTCCTTCCATCCCTGCCGAGAAGCAGCCCTGGCTAAGAAAAGTGTGGGGGAAGGTTCCCGGACACTATGGCTGCTTTTATAATGTGGATCAGACGTGCTTATGCATGTTATTTCTCAAACAGCATTGCAGATCAGGACATTGCCCAACTCTGTAGTCATTAAATTAAATGCGCAAAGAAAGATGTGTGTGTCAAAAAAACACCGATAAGTTCGAGTTGATGTTGGACGGGTTGCCATTGCTTCTGCAACAAGCTGCATTAGAGGACTTCCTGGGAGAAATGACACCCAGAGTAGATACGGTTTCTCTCTATGCCAGTCCTTTCACCGAGCTAAATACAACTCAGCAAAAAATGCTGTGGACTGGCTCCGTACCGTCCCTGGCCATATTCACCTGTCCACGTGTTTGTGGTTAGGTGGTCCTTCCCAGTAAGTGCACTGGGGAGGGCACGGGTAATGTTGTGGGACCCGTGCTTGTGGAAGGCGGAGACAATACCAGGAGAAATAGTGGCGGCTAGGAACCGAGTATGGATACCCGGTCGCCGCCGCCATAAGATTGTGGACAGCTTCCGTCTCCACGAGCTTAAAAGGCCACATTTCAAGTGCAAGCAGCTGCCCAGAAATCTGGCAGTTTAGTATTGCGGCCTGTGGGTGGGCGGGTGGGTGGCTGGCTTGCGCTTGCATTCCAAGGAATGGGGTAGGGACAACTGAACGCTGCACTTGGACAAGGACGTGGACGGTGATTGTTGCAAGTCTGCAACGACAGGTGCATGGCGGGAGGCATCTTCGCATACGCCCATCACTTATGATGGGCACACTTTTAAGCACTGACCTGGGAGTCAGAAATGCTTCCCATGTCTTTTCAGCACTGTATGCTTGTGTCTGATGATGTGTCACACACCACATGGCCAGATAAGGATGTAAAATGTTAAAATGTCATTTCCCAGTGAATGCATTTGTCTTGGTTGAAAGCAATGCAAAAGTGCAAAAACGCATAAAAAACACTACGTGTGAACATAGCCCAAGGTGTGGAGGAGTATTTTTGTTTTTGGTTCTTTATTTTGGCTTATATATAAGTCATTACCCTGGAAAGGATGTTCCTTAACATATTTCCCAGGAAAATCCATTTTGGTTTTGTTTTTGTATGCTTTATTGTGAGTCCATAAAAGTGGCGTAATACTCTGACAACGTTGTTGACAGCAGTGACCTGGGAGTCAGAAATGCTTCCAGGGGTCTTCCCCATGCTGTTCCCATGTCATTTGAGCACTGTTCCCATCGATTTGGGCAATTTTTAGGCCTCTACAGACCGCCGGGGGAGGCGCCTGAAAAATACTCGCATTTCCCATAGACTAACATTGTGCTCATTGCTCGGGTCGAGCACCTGAGTATTTCAATTTGCTCGACCCGAGCAACGAGTACCCGAGCATTTTAGTGCTCGCTCATCACTATTACGCACATAACCTCAAATTTATTATAGGCATGTATTCTTTCATCTTATGATATTAAAGTTACATTTTATTCAAGTAATAGTAAGTTTGGAAGGCGCTACCGGCTAAACACTAGCAAAGCAGCGAATTAGTGGACAGGGAACCACCGGTGTCCAGGTAAAAGTCAGGTTAATGTAATAGGTGTAAATTCGCGCTAGTGGTAGTGGGTTTGGAGAAAGGAAGCCAGAGGTAGATAATTTAAAAATATTTATTGAGAAGATATAAAGAGCAAATAAAATATAAGATATAAAATGTATGAGGGTGAGGACAAGGATATAAAAAGGTGATAGGTATCACTCAGATTAGTGGACCAATAGCTTTAGAGTGCACCAAGCTAATTATATGAGGAGATGGAACATCAATAAAGTAATAAATACAAATTAAAAATAGATAAGAGATCTTCCTTCTCAGATGTGACGGGTAGATAGGATCGGCTGGGCCTGTTTATAGGTAGGGACTCTCGTAATGCCTATAGCAAGAGAAGGGGAGAAGGAGTATTATTATAGTGGGTGGGGTCCCACTAGGTAAATGGTTATGAAATTATAAAATTATAGTTATAGGATGAAGAACTGTAAAAATACCTGCTATAGATGTGGCATTCAGCAGGTAGTAGAGGGTACGCAAGATATCCAGTGGGGTTGTTGATGGAAGTGGATCTAGGAGGGACAATAAAGGAGATGTAAAAATAGAGGAATAATGGGTGATGCCCGATTATTTGGTTGGTCTGGTAGGTGTACCTGTGAAGGAGGAGTGAAGGGTAGGATTCGAAGTATAGTTACAGATGGGACGATCCTCCTAGGGTGATGACGCCAGTAGAATGGAAATGGTTCTAGATCGTACTGAAAGGAAAATATTAAGAAAATGTATAGCGATAGTAAGCTATTGCTTGGGAAAAAAATAGAGTGGGTACCTGTAATGCTGGAGAAATGGTGGGAGGTGTCCAAAGAATCTCCCAGAGAGAATTCAGGAAAAGTAAAATTAGACTTGTGAATATTGTCCCCTTAGGTGGGTTCAATAGCTGGTTAAGACTGCACCAGGAGGCTCTGGATGGGCCAGGCAGGTCAAAGTTTAGTAGACTACCATATAGCAGGAGGCTCTGGTTCTAAAAATAAGTAAGCGATCAATGAGTGTATAGTGGTGTCAGTCTTGGTGAAGTAGCCAAGTTAAACACAGTGGATGCTTTATCTGGAGGTATACGGTTATAATTACCTGCCCGGTTGCTGGTATAGGATTAAGCGACTGGTCTGAGTAATGTCTCAAGTAGGTAGTAATTTCTGAGACTGTTAGCCTAAGATAGGTGAGGTACGGGGCTACAGCTGCATCAGGAGGCTCTGACTGAGCTAGAGGTGGTCAGCGTCTGGCGGACTAAATGAGATCAGTAAAAAGGTTAAATAGAGCTGGCACGTTGGTCATTAGTCGGTATTGTAAGGTTGGAGTACCTAGAAGAGGGTCTGGATGGCAGCAGGATGGTGCAGTAGGAGGCTGCAGTTGGTAGTGCTTATCCCAATTGCTAGGGGGTAGAGTGGAACTGCAGGTGCTTCTGGGAGGAGAAGAATTGTCGTCACTGTAAGACTGTGGTGTGCGGTGCGGTGGGGCCGTGGCCCGAATCTACTTACAGTAAGTTGTCCCGCGATGTCAGATGGTGTCAGTGATCCGGGGCGAATGCGGAGTCCCGGCCGGTGACTGCCGCGTGTTCGCTGTTCCGGGTAGCGGGAAGGAGAGGGGAGAAGAGAGGGAAGGGGCGCGCTCCAGGAGAAGGCGCGCGAGAGAGAAGCGACGTGACGAACGGTCACGTGGTACGCAGAGTACTGATGTTACGGAGGCCTGGCTGGTGCCTCTTGTGCTGGGTCAAAGTGCAATCCTACGCGTTTCGACAGCTACGGCTGTCTTCATCAGGGATGTCAAGACCCAGTTTCATGTGTCCTTATATATCTAGGGGGCAGTGACGTCGTACTTGTCAGTCCTGGAATGCAAATAGTTCGATCTCACTGTTTAATCCCCGTGGTTTTAAAGTGTTTAATTTGAATATCCATTCGCTTTCCTTTCTGGACATGTCTTTAATAAAGTTTCCCTGTCTCCAATGTTTATGCACTATTTGAATACCAGTTAGTTGGATTCCTTTAGTGGATCCGCTATGGTTTTCTGCAAAGTGTTTGGAAAGGGGGTGGTCTAGGTATTTGTTTTTAATATTGCGCATATGTTCATTAATTCTGGTATTCAGTGTTCTTTTGGTTCTCCCTATGTAAAGTTTTTTGCATGGACATGAAAGCCCATAGATGACTCCTGTAGTGTTACATGTAACAAAATCTGTAATCGGGTACGTTTCTCCTTGGTGGCTGATGGTGTACTGTTTTTGTGTTTTTAATATTTTGCATAGTTTACATTTTTTACAAGGATAAAAACCTTTGAGTTTTTGTTGAAATGGGGTTTGTGGCTGTTTGGGGATAGTGTTGTATCTGACAGTAGGGGCTATTATGGATCCTAAATTACGTGCTTTTTTGAAGATGAACGTGGGCTGGTTTGGTATCTGATCCCCAATTATTTTGTCATCCTGTAATATGTGCCAATATTTGTTGACAATTTTTTTGAAAAGATGGGTGTTTGCGGAGTAGGGTGTAATAATGGGGATAAATCTATGGTGATTTGTTTCCGATTTAGTGGTACCAGATTCCTTTAGCAGAGTGTTTCGTGGTATTTCAGCTACTTTATTTATTGTGTTCATAAGGAATTGTGCATTGTAGCCTTTTTCAAGGAATTTGGTAGTAAGAAGTAGTGCTTCCGTATCGAATTCTTCAGGTTTGGAACAATTCCGATGTATTCGTACATACTGGCTACGGGGGACATTAAGTAGCCAGTTGGGAAGATGGCAGCTGTCTAGTGCGATGTAGCCATTGGCATCAGTAGGTTTGTGGTAAGTGCGTGTTAAAATGCGATTGTCCTCAATATAGATGGTCAGATCTAGGAAATTGACTGTGGTGGTACTGGTGGTGGAGGTGAATTCCAGAAAGAATTCATTCTCGTTAACTTCTTCTAGGAATTTATTAAGTGACGGTTGATCACCCGACCAGATGAATAAGATGTCATCAATGAATCGTCGCCATAGGACCAGGTTCGCGTGTAAAAGGCCCTCGGGGTATATGGCTAAAGATTCCCATTGGCCCACGTAGAGATTAGCATAACTTGGTGCGAACCTGGTCCCCATGGCGGTGCCCCACTGTTGGGAGTAGTAGCTCCCCTCATACAGGAAGTAATTATGCCACCCCTTGTTATGCGGGATATTGGTGTATAATGATGTTATATCCATGGTGCCGATGATATAATGGTTTTCCCAGTGGATGTTATTTAGTATTTGGATAGTGTGTTTGCTATCTTTTAGATAAGAGGGGAGGTTGGGGACTAAAGGTTGTAGATGGTGATCAATTAACTGTGAAAGATTAGCTGTTAGACATTGTATGCCTGAGATGATTGGTCTTCCCGGCGGATTTAGTTGATCTTTATGGATTTTAGGGAGGTAATAGAAAGCAGCTAGTTTCGGGTACTGAATATTGACGTAGTCATATTCATTCTTGTTGAGATACCCCTCCTGTAGTCCTCTTTTTGTTAGTGTTCGTAATTCTTTCTGATAAATATTTGTGGGGTCAGAGGGAAGGATGTGGTATGTTCTGGTATCATCTAAGAGCCTTAGGGACTCTTTGCGGTTGTTAGAACCTTGCTGTTAGGTTTTTTTTCCTTTGCTGGTCACATGACCTTGTTGGCCTATTTAATCCTGCTCCGCCCTTCTGGCTTTGCTGGACTTCATTGTATATCTACTTTCTAGCTAGCCTGTGCTCTGTATCTATCTCTGTTAGTTTGCTTGGTCTACGGACCTCTATGTTCTATCTATTTTGTTTGTTCGTCTGTCTGCTACTATTTCTGTTAGGAGGTGTCCCATATTCCTTCCAGTCCTTAGTACTTGTAGGGATTCCCTCCCCACATCTATAGGTCTTCGTACAGACTAGATTAGGACTTTAGCAGGTCTGATCGCAGGATCAGGTCCCCTGTTACATCGTAGGGATTCAGCTGAGTCCTATAGTAGGGACAGATCTCCTCTCTTTCCTTAGCTTTGGTAGCAGAACATAACAGCGGTAGTCATCCTGATTGAGGATGACTATGCTGCCCCCTTTGTCAGCGGGTCTTATTATTATATTTTTGTTATTTTGTAGTTGTTTCATAGCAATTTTTTCGGATTTAGTCAGATTGTTTCTGAATTTTTCACATTTGTGGCTTTTGAGTTTCCGGATTTCATCTGTCACATTCTTTTCAAAGGTGTTGAGGGCTTCTGAGTATTCTTGTAGGGGGTGAAATGTAGATTTGGTTTTCAAAGTGGTGTGCACATATTGTGGTGGATCAGTGTGTTCTGGTCTAGTAATCCCGCTGTCTTTTTTGATGTGGTACTTTCTTAATACCAGCTGACGCATGAACTTTTTAATGCCTATATAGGCTTGGAATTTGTCCAGTTGTGTAGAAGGGGCATATTTGAGGCCTTTTTTAAGTAGAGCAATTTCACTATTGGTTAGATTATGTTTGCTCAGATTAAAGATGGATTTCTGGTTAGTTATTTCTTTGGATTTGTTCTTTTTCTTTTGGGCGAGTTTCCCTCCTCTCGTACCTCTTTGGCGTTTTTTCTTTTGGCCATCTGAAAAAAATCCACATGGCTAGTGTGTTTTCGTATGGATGGACGTGATGTGGAAGCAAGTACCGGGGTAGCTGGTATTAGGGGAGGGTTAGTAGGCGGGTTGATTGGTTGAGAGGATGGTCCTTCTGTTGGGGATGGTGTAGTTGATGGGATATTGTCATTACTAGTAACCGTTAAGGGGAGGAACCTGTTTTGGATGCTGATAGGGGTATCAAAGTCATTTTCCATTAGATTGTAGTTAGGTTCATTTTGGGGTTGGGGGGTTCCATGATCAGATGTCGGGTGAATAGAAATGTCCTCGATTGAAATATGAGAGTTCGCTGGACTTCCGACTACTTCGTCTAGGGTTTCAAAGAAATTCAGTTGTTCCTTCCGAGGTTGTTTGGTCGGGAGGGGTACGGAATCTCTGCAAAATTTTGATTTCTTTCTTTCTACTATTTCCATTTCTTTTTGATTTATTCTATTTTTTATACTAATTGTAAGGTTTAAAATCTCTGGGTGATTTTGGTATGGTTTAATTTCATTGAACAAGGCATCGATTTTGGTTTTGTTTACCAGGAGTTGTTTTTTCCTTTTAGTTATAATAAATCTAACGGTTTGTTTGGAAAAATCATGGAACATTAAGTTCCATTCTTCCAAGGTTGTGGGATCGCCAATATCACCTGATAGTGCCTTTGTAACTTTTAGGCCAGATGGTATGATGTCGAAGGTTATGTAATGTTCTAGGGTGGCTACTTCCCAGAGGTCCCTCATTTCTTTAATTAGTAGGTGTTCGAGGGTTCTCATTGATTCTTTGATTGTTTTAATTGTTTCTGGACTGGTATTGGTGGATTTTTTTATTCAAATATTATCTCCCTTCCCTATATGATTTATGGCGTTTACAGTTTTAGGGTACGCTCACATCTGGGTATATAAAGTAGCTGAAATTCTCAGCAAGAAAAGATGGAGTGTAAGGCGAGTGTTATGCCTTTGTTTTCTCACCTAGTCTCACTTAGCATCCATATGCCATGTGAGTGCTATACGAGTGTGCATTTTTTCCTCGCCTAGAATCCGTATGACATGCATATGCAATCCATATCCAATGCGTTTTTAACATCAGCTTTTACATGAAGTAATTCTCTGTCATTTCAAGCTAGTTTTCTAAATAATAAAACAATTTTATCTAAAGATATAGATAGATAGAAAGAAATATGTAAGTGAGATACATAATCAGTGCTTTGCGTGTGTAGTTTTCTGTACATGTATTTAGCGAATAATTAAATAAAAGCAAAAATGGCATGGGGTCCTCCTTATTTTTATTAATCAGCTGAGGGAAAGCACATAGAGAAAGCTGATCTTAATAGTCTGGGAAGGGGGGAATAAATATGGAGCTTCCCAGGCTATTAAGATCAGCTCAAAGCTGTCTGCGTAGCCTTTACTGGTTATTAAAAAGGTGAACCCCCCAAAAAATGGCAAGGGGTCCCCCTTATTTTTAATAACCAGCTAAGGCTAAGGCTAAGCAGACAGCTGCAGGCTGATATTAATAGGCTGGGAAGGGATTATGGATATTGGCCCCCTCCCAAACTAATAATACCAGCCCTCAGCTCCCCCACAAATGGTGCATCCATTAGATGCGCCAATTCTGAAATTTAGCCTCAGCATTTCCAGCTTGTCCTGGTGCGTTGGCAAGAGGGGTAATGGTTTTGGGGTTGATGTCAGCCGACAAGCCCAGGGGTTAGTAATGGAGAGGCATCTATAAGACATCCCCATTACTAACCCTGTACGTATAAAGCAAAAAACAAGCACAGATCAAAGTCCTTTATTTGTACAAAACACTCCCCGACTTCCCACGTCGATCTCCAACTCTGCTACATCTGGATGGTGTGTTGAGCGGTGATATGAGGTGACCGCTCAGCATGCCAGTCGAAACACACTGACAGTAACGTGAGAAAGCGCCTGCAGTGACGAGCGCTGTTTCACACAGATTTAAAAGATGTGTGTACATACCCCAACGGTTGATTGGGGTCCCAGAAATCAGTGGATAGATGGTAACTTGCTGAGCTGCTAAGCACATGGTAAAGGATTAGGAAAACATGGCTGCTTTATAACAAAAAGAACATTTTTCCATGGGTTGTATTTTTCTTTTATTGCTCCTACATTTTATCAAAGAGAAAAGTGATTGGGGCTGCAATACCACACACAACCTGTGGACAGTGTGGCACTGTTTTTAAAGAAAGTAGCCATTTTTTCCTAATCTTATATAAACTGCAAACCAATTCTTATGGCCTATCTTTTTGCCTAAAAATTAGTTATTGTATCTAGTCTCTACCTTCCATATTAACCTGATTATGCGGTCTGGCTTTATCAGCTATCCTTCCTTGAATTTGTCTTCTATCCTGCCCTTTGGATTTATCACGTTCTGTGTATCCATTCAATTTTGACTCTGATCTTAACCCCTTAATGAAAATGAAAAAAAATACACCAAAAGCTAAAGAAAAAATTGTTAAAAAAAAATAGTTATTTTATTTTAGGTTAACCAGGAAAATGATAAAACGTTATATATGGATTGCCTAAAATAAACAACCTGAACTATTTTTTTTCTACTTTTTGAGGGCCGAGTATTTATGTACTTTTAGACTAACAGAGTGGAACCCTTTTTGAGCCTTTTTAGTGCTGTTTTGGGGTGCATTTAAATTACTAAGTACATTTTTTGACTTAGTTTAAATATTTTTAGTGTTCATCTTCCACACCTAATAACCTGTTCAATGAATTCTCCAGGTTATTATTGTCTATATGCCTAATATGTGTAGTTTTGGGGTGGGGAGGTTATTATAAGTATGTAATAAAATTTATTTTATATGAAAATAAAACATATTTTTTTATTTATTGGGGGTGGGAAACTTTTTACATTTTATTACTTTCTTAATTCTCTCTGTGTAACAATTTTTTCACTTTGTTACACTGTGGCATCCAGTGGGCTGTTTTCCCCAGTTACAGAGGAAATCAGTCCACTGGATTGACACGAGTCATTGCCAGAGCTGATTTGGATCTACTTGCTCTTCTATGCTGGCAGATGTGAAGCCCAGCTGTGCTTGGTATCACAGATCCTAGAAGGGTGTATTGATGGATTCCTCCACAAGAGGCCCCCATAACCATTCACACATCTCCACCTTCCGCCTCAGACCACCAGAGGGAGCTCCTTAGGGAGATATATAAGGGAAGGTGGAGCCAGGCAGCAGTCAGTCTTGAGACTACAGTCTGTGTGAGTCAGTCTAGCTGTGGCTAGAATCGAGTACAGTCTGGTTTAGAAGTGAGCCCAGTGCAGTCTGAGACGAGTTACCTCAGAGGACAAAAGTCTGTTCCAGCTCCTGCAATTGCTATCCTGCAGTGGAGCTTATCCAGATCAAGACTCGGTGTAGCTCAGAGAGGTGAGCTGTAGGTGTGCCTGCGCCATAAGAGCGGTGAAGAGCGGCACGCTGCCGTTAGTGTGAGTAGCCTATTGAGGGTCCGAGTAGGCCGAAGGCAGAAGAGTAGAGAGTTAGTTCATAGGGGCCAGAGGAGCTTAACTGGCTCACCCCGAAGAAGCAGTTACCGGACATCGGGTCCGAAGCTTGCCGGGATCTCCACGACCCAGTAAGATAAACCGGAATCCTTGGAGAACTACAGGTCCCAGGATCGCTAAAGTGCTGATACGTACCAGAGCCAGGAGACACATAGGCCTCGTAGGTCGGGAGCATGCACTCCAAGAGAAGGCCCTACCACAAGGTCAGCCAGCGCAGGACAGAGACAAAGTTAGGTCTAGCTCCAGGCAGGTCAGAAACTTACTACGCAGTAGCAAGAACCAGGAGGCCCAAAACCTGCTCATTGGGGAGGATCCGGACATACACCCTTCACCCTACAGTGCTCCGGGGAGTGCCTGAAATTCCACCAGTAAAAGGTACTGAAGTGACTATCGTGTCCGTCCCTGTTCTTGTTCTGGCCTGGCGTAGTCTCGTTGTCCTGCATCCCCGTTCTTATACTGCCCTGAGGCCCAGCTCCACCTGTGGGGAGCGATACCATCAAGCTGCCCTATCATCAGCCTCAGTGGACTGCGCAGCGCTGGTGATCCTCACCAGAAGCCACAGGTGGCGTCACGAACTCTTTCTTTTATAAACTTAACAAATCACCAACCCTCTTTTTAAAGAGAGGCCCAGGGTACGGGCTCGGGAGCCGACCACCGCGACATCCCTAAAGGCCAGGCTAAAGGCCCGGGTACCGAGTTATCCCTATCTCCCTCTGGGCTAGTCAGCAGACACCATGCGATCATTTCATCATCAAGTCCTACAGAAGCTTCGGCAGTACCAATGCTTCTGTACACTTCACAACATTCACTAAATACTGTGTAACCAGTGAAATAGAAGACAGAAGCAATAATAAACCGCTTCTGTCTTCTCCAAGGGTCCCCAGATTGCAGGAGTGTTACCCTGAACTGTAAATTTACAATAAATCCCAAAACAAAGCTCCGTAAATGTGTGGTTGTTATGGCATTAAACTTTTACTTTGTTTTCCGTCTGTATTTGTCACTCCTGGTTTACCTTTTGTATCTGACACCCAACCCCATCTGACTACTCTCTGCTTCTAACATTGTTGCTACATCCAATTACCAATCTGAGACTGCTGTGTGGCCTTTACTCAAGGGCTCTAATAACCAATTAAGAAGTAACTAAACTTTTTTTTTTATATATCCTCCAGGCATTGCATAGTTATGAATTTTCATAATGTACTTCTTTACCGTTTTTTGCATTCTTCTCTCCCAAACACTATTCTGGCAGTGCTGTTTCATATCACCAGTTCATGCTCCTTTAGAAGCTGCTTTCAATTGCTGCTCAGTCAAAATCTGCCCTTTACTCATAAACAAAGTAAGGTTGACAGTTCTATTGCATAAAGGTAATCCTACCACCACAACCCCTGTAATAGACTGGTTCTTTCTTTAAAAAATTATGTAGTTTAGTTGGCAGTACAGTAGAAATAATCTGTGAGATTTAGCTTGGTACAAGTATGGGGTATAAATTATAGGTTGGTACAAATGTGGGGTATAAATTATAAACTAGAAATATTTTACAGGAGAAAAAAAATAAAATATTTAATTGTTAAATGTATGTATGTGTGGAAGACTCAATTTTGGATCATCCGTTTTCTTTCCCTATTGATTCATATCATGGATTTGTTGATTGATACATTTTATTCTAATATTTCCAGGCGGCAGTCACCACATATCACCGAATCTATTAAATAACAATTCCTACGGTAGATTCTGAAGTGATATGTCAGTGAAGTATTGATTACGCATAATTGATATACTTCAAAGGATGGTTATTATAAGGTGAGAAGAGACTTGACATGGAATCACTATCATGTGCCATATTTAAATCTACCTTTCATTACCTCCATTCTAGGGTTCTGGCTAGTGTGCGGCGCTCATACACAGGTACTGGAGGACACGTTGTCACTTGTTCATTTACTGCTTTTGACACTCGGGTAGACATTAGCAGAAGAGGGAGCTAAAACTCTGACAGTGACATTTATTGCTCTTAATAATGCTTGGTATTGACTGCCAGGCAGAGTAATAACGGAGATCATGCCGTGCTTCACTCTGTGGGCAAAACTCATTATAAACACTGATACACCCTCCAAAGCCGAGCATTAATCAGTTTATGAGGGAATATTTAAATAAATTATAAGCATAATTCTAAATATTTTCCAGGAAAAGTTTTCACAATGTCATGTATTTTTTGCACAAAAATATAAGCCTTTTGCAAATGAAGTCCCAGGAAATAAGCAAAGTGGAGAAAAGTTTTGCCATTTTAGTTTGTCTTGTAATTTCAGTTCTCATATTACTGCCATATAGTGTGCAAGTAATATGTGTTATAACGAGAGTTCACATAATTCTGCAATATAGCTCCCATTTAGAACCACCATACAGTTCAAAATATATTGGGTGGACTGGTTTGATTCTAAGGTTTCTAGCATCTGTAAATATGGGAACAGTGCAAGTGTGTATTTACCCATTCCCTAAAAATGGCACTTTTTGTAAATAATACACTTTTCCCATTTCAGTAAAAAGTTAAAAAGCATCCACAGGAACGCCTTGTGAACATAGCCGTATATCAGATGCAAGTTGTACAAATCCGTATACCAGTACGAAAAATGGCCTTTACTGTACCTATTGTACCAAACTGTAATACACAAAATGTGGAGATGCATGTGACGCGCCCGCTGGGCCATGTTTGGGGAATACCCGGAGCCGGATCTGTTGGGGGTGGTAGTCCTCGTGGCGGTGACCCGGTCCGTGCCCAGGGTGTCAAATTAAGTGGCGATGTTTTTAGTGGCAGATGTGATATTGTTCGACTACGCCACCCGTTGAATGCGGTTACGAAACCGCCGCTGCAGGGCAGACCGCTGAGGCCGGTGGTACAGTTGTGCAGCGTGGGTAGTATAACCCCCAACGGGAGGGGTATGGCCTCAGGGCAGCGGACGTGGATGATGGGGATGGTAGAATTGCACACAGGCACCAGGAACCACTCAGAGACGGTGCGGTGTAGTTCAGGGTCTTTACTGGTGACAAAGATAGACCCTCCCGGGAGTACTGGCTAGCGGTCGGGGTCTGGTCAGTCCATGAGCAGACAGGATCTCCCCTGGCCAGGCGGAGTTGTAGGCCTCCCCAACTAACTGTACTCTTCTTGGCTACCTTGCTAGAAGCGGGTAAAAGTAGCCCACGTCCCTGAGTGTACCGTGTGGTGCTCACCCGTATGGCCGGTGACTCGGGGCCTTCTGGTAGCCTCCGCTCCACGACGGCGGTGCTGGTCCCTTGCGTGTGACCGTGCCTTCGGGTTTCTTGGCCAGAGGACCTGAAATCCCCTGCCGGTCGGTTTCTGCTGCTGGGTATGGAACAGTCCCCACAGCCTCGGACTCCGTGTCCGGTGAGATCTCCCCAGTCCGGACGAGCTCTACAGCTTCCCGTCCCGGACTCCTTTTATCACTGCTCCCACAGAGCTCCTGTTCTTATTTTCCCTGTAACTGATCCACACCAGACCAGACTGTGTCTCTGTCTCTGTGTTCTTCTTCTAACCCCACCTCAGCCCCAGTTTATATAGGGGAAGTTCTTCCCCTCCCAGGACTGGGCAGGAGGTGTGGCATGCTTAGGATTCCTGACCAGGAGACCTCCCACCTGCTCACAGACGTAATATTGCTATTACTGTGGTAACCAGACCCCGGGGGTTCCACACATGGACGCCTTGTGATTTTGCTAAGTACATAAGATCTGTGATTGTTATCTGTACGCTCAGTGCTCAGGAAGTGTAGTGTTATGTGCATGCCGCTAGGTTTAGATAGGGGCGAGACAGGTCTCATGAATTCTTGGAATCCTGGGGGAACCGTTACTCAGGGCGACCATACATTGCTGGCACAGACACACTTGACAGAGTCCTCATGAGCAGGTGAACAATAGAATTTAATGTAGAAGCACGGCCAGTACAAATCAAGTCCTTCACAGCAACAGGCTTTCCCTTATTCAATATCAAACAGCTTCTTTACAAAGGTACAGTAGTACACAGCATTCTTTATAGCACTGTGAGATGGAGGAGGTAGGGGAGGGTTTTGGTGAGGGAGATGATCCACGTGACACAATTCCTTCCAATCCTTATCTTCCTGCCCTATGATAGACTTTCTCAACTAGCAGTACCAGGGGTTTCTGACCTTTGCCCAGCTTCACTCTTTACTGGAATTCTGTCCCACTATGGTCCACTTGCCTGAACTTCTGTCAGATACAGATCACACATGACTCATCCCTTCCGCTGCTGACACAATAGTAAACAACTTCCCCACAATCCCCCTGGGGCTCTGCTAACCACTCCCTGTCCCCTGTGACTGTGTTAACTCTTCTAGTTGCTGGATGCTTTTGAAGCAACAGCATTACTTCTGCCTGTCACAGTAGGCTAGCCATGCGTTCCTGAAAAATTTTCAATTTACATGTTAAGCCCCAACCCATTCCCAAAATTGCCATTGAAACATGCAAAAATGTACCCCTTTAAAATGAAATTACCATAAACCTTACTTCTTTCGGAGGTTTGGTTTGACTGGACTGTCATGTAACAAAAGAAGACCCAAGGCAACTAATGTAATATACATCTCCAGTCAATGACCATGCTGCTCTTCACAAGATTGAGAGAATCTAAAACAGTAACGCAAGGTCATAAATGGGTTTGGGCTGGGGAGGCAGAGTATGTGTCATGGGAGCAGCTAGCAAGGTGGCACCATCAGGCTGCTTCATGGTGCTAGAGTAGCATCTTGCCTAATGGGCAATGTCGGACTGGGGTGCAAAGGGTCCACTAGTAACCAACCCCCTTTTCAGCTACATGCAAATGTGACATTATCCTCAATCACAAATTTATATAACAATGAACTGGATAGATTGGTAAATGAATAAGATGCTGCCTTTGTACATAGTGATTCAAGTGTATTGTGCAAGTACTGCTCATATAAGAGGGTGGTGGCCTATTCTTGCACAGGGGTCCACCGGAGGATTCTCCTGTTCTCCTGTGGGCCATACCAAGCCTGCTCATGCGGCATTTTGTGGTTTCTCCTAGGGGGCGGCATTTTGCCACTCTCGGGAGTAGGATTCAACTGTTCTCTTAACCCAGGGGTGGGAAACCTTTTTCTGCAAAAGGCCATTTGGATATTTACATCCTTCGGGGGCCATACAAATTGTGCTCTAACTCTGCTCACAAAGTACATACTGATGCTGGCACTGGTGTCAGGACTTAACCTTTCATTGCACGCTCCTCAGTAGTGAACACTGCATGAGCTTGATCACAGAACAAGAAGAAACTGAATGGCCAGTGGCCATCAAAACACCTGCTAGTCCAAGCACTGCGGTTCCTGGGAATCTGACAGGGGGCCGGATAAAAGGTCAACACAGCCCGTAAATGGCACCTGGGCCTAAGGTTTCCCACCCCTGTCTTAACCGGTTGTTGAACTGAAAGCTGGCTCTGAGAACCGGTACAACACTGCTGTCAATTGTATTCATGTCATCCAGTCAGGGACAGTGTGAGGGCACATTGTGTGGGAAAGTATGCAGAGGGGAAAAACTGTGAAGAGGAAGAAAAAGTGTGAGGAGAGGGCACAGTATACAGACTAGGCAGTGAGAGGAAGACACAAGTGAGGGGATGAGGAAATTGTGCAGGTTGGGAATAGGTGGGGATGGTGCTGAAATTGTGAGAAGTTACATGTGTCTTTATTGTAATCTGAAAACGACTTGTGGCTGGAGAAGTTGTCATGTCGGTCTGGGCCAAATGGAAAAGATAAGAAAAGTGAATGACTCCATCAGAAAGTGATTACAGTTGATGTTCTATCTAAAACTGTACTGTAATTTCTTATATGTTCTGCAGGACTGATATCTATATGGTCACCATATGCGGTGAGATCAGTGTTGATCTTTGTATAGTGATTTATTTTCAGTAATAGCGCGGTCATTTGCTGAGGTTCCCCTATACCCACAATTGCACCACTGTAGTTGTAATCAGGGTTACCTGTTTAGGGGCCCACTCAGATGTTTCACCCCCACTGAGCTGAACCCCTAGCTACACCTCTGCTTGTACCTAATGTAGTTTGTGTGGGCTGTTATCATGTACGCGTATTTTTGCGGACTGAGAAGTCTGTCTGATTTTGATCCGAATCACAGAATCATCAAACTCGCCAATAAAAGTCTTTGAGTCAATGAAAAAATCAGACATGGATGCCATCCTAGTTGCATCTTCATGTACAATTTTCATGTTTGTGAGATAGAACAAGCTTGGCGAACTTTCTCATGTAAAGAAAAAACCTGATGAAACTGACACACTCACCAAACAGTAATGTAAATTTGATCCAAAGCAATGATGAAAATTGCTCCATTTTTTGCACACCAAAAAAATCCCTGATATCTGAATGAGGCCTAGAGGAGAATGATATCTGAAACGCGTCAGTTATATTAGCCGTTTGGTCTCTGTTTTGCTTTTACATCTGTTCCAAACTGTTTTCCCACAGATCAAGTCCTTGAATCTCTGTTCCTTTTAAATATATAGTGGCGTTAAGATCCAATAAAGGGATTGTCCAAACTTAGCAAATGATCCACAGGAAAGAGATAACTCGCTGATTGCTGAGGAAGAAGCAACAATTAGTTGGCTTCAAAAATTAAGACACTAAAAATGTTTAAGTCTAAATATTTATACGATAAATCTTCTCAGTGAGTTACGATGAGGGCATATGAGGGCAGTAGTATTTATAAGCAGCTGCACCTGACGAAGCTTTAATACAGAGGCAGTCACAATATGAAACAAGATATCACTAAATGATCAGACTCTGTATTATGGGAACCATAGGGTGTAGAAAATTATACCTGTAAAAACTGGGATATAATATTTCAAATATCTTCAGCTATTGGGAACGCATATTTCATGGAAAGGTGCACAGTGCTACAGAGAAAGGAGAATAATGTTTCTTTCTTTGGCCTTTATTGTGAATCACCTTCTCTCTTTGTTGTGGCTCATAAGATCTTTACCTTTGTGTTTCTCACCTGGATTTTAGCTGGTCTATAGCATGTTTGTCCAACCTTATATCTTCTGATTAAACAAGAAATGTAAGGAGTGTACATACTGTATGTTCTCCTCATATTATACCAACTATTTACTGAATTTCAGGCATTGTCTCCTCACAATTTCTGATTAGGTATGTGTGTATTAGGCATCATTCATATGTCAGTTTTTTTCGTTCGAGTGTTAGGCTATGTGCCCACGATGCAGAAATGCTCCAGATTTTTCCTGAGCGTTTCTGCATCTCCCTAGAAGAAAAAACGCATGCGGATTGTACATGCGGATTGTACATGCGGATTGTACATGCGTTTTCCTGCCAGGGACATGCGGATGTGAAGTGTTCTTCACTTGCATTTCCGCATGCGGGTTGACAAGCGCTTTCCAAGCAATTTTAGCATCACTTGGAAAGTGCTTGTGAACTTGGTCACACTATTTATAAATCCATGCAAACAGCATGGATTTCTTTGTGTGACCCCAGAGAAAGTAAAAAAATAAAAAATAAATCTATACTTACCTTCTGATGGCCCCCGCAGTCTTGCTTCGCTCGGTGCTGACTGCCGGCAGATCGCGGTACACTGAAGGACCTGTCACATGACTATGACGTCAGCGCAGGTCCTCCAGTCCATCGCGATTTGCGCATCGGGGACCGTCAGAAGGTAAGTATAACATTTATTTTTTCTTTTATTCTTTTTTTTTTTTACAGTTTCTATGGTACCCGGGTCCGGAGGAGAGTCTCCTCTCCTCTAGACCTGGGTACCATCCACACATTGGAACGCATGTAACGTGACGCGCCCCCTGGGCCGTGGGGTACTCGGTGCCGGGCCAGTCATTGCTAGGGGAGATGTCACAGTGGCGGTGACCCGGTCCGTGACCCAGGGCGTCAATAAAAGGAGATATTTACAGGGGATTTATAGTTTTTATATACAGTTCGTGACGCCACCTGTGGTATGCGGCTAAAGGGAGCCGCCGCTGCGGAGCAGATCCTCTGGAGCTGGTGTAAATGCAGCAGGGTTGGTTTAGCTCTCCACAGGTAGAGCTTAGCTCCAGGGCTGTGCTGAGATGTTACGGATGTTGCGGTGCAGTGCATGGCTGGTAATGGCGCAGTAGTAATTCACGGAGACAGTGGGGTGCAGTCTTCAGAGTTTACTCACAGTTGTTGCAATCCAAGTTACAGGTACCGGTGTAACTTCCCACGTCGTCCTGTGTCTACTCAAGGAGGGGTTCACAAATCCCTCAGGTAATTCAAGAGCACTTAACGGGACCCCCTTCTGTGTGCCTTTCTCAGTCGTCTTCCTGCGCTGGCCCTCACCCTTCTTGCCCTGCGCCTCACAATCAGTGTCCCAAGTAGAGATGAGCGTTGTTCTACTCGAACTGTTCGCCAATGTCAAATTCGAGCTGTTTTGGGCGGTGTTCGAGCCGTTCGGCGAACACGAACAATTTGAGAAAAATTCGGCTGTTCGAGGTTATGTTCGATAACTGTTCGTGCACCAAAATCATAACTGGATTTTTTCTCAGTAATGATGAAAATTAATGTTAATACGCAGTTTGAGTGTACAGCGGGGTGGGGGGAGGGGCAGGGGATGGATCTCTGGAGGAACAATGAAGATCTCCATTTTTTTTTCTCTTTCCCGCATTTACAGTGGGGAGGTGCAATCTGTCAGCCTATCAGCAGCGCACACACGGAGCGAAGTGCTTTTTTTCACACAAGCAAGGGCATGTGTCATTGGCAGTGTATGTCACATGTCCTTGCCCTATAAGACCAAGCCATTTTCCCCGTCGCCACCATTTTCTCACTGCTGCAGCTGCGTGTTAGACGGCACCGCTGTTGCTGTGTGCGCTATACCTTGTTAATTTCAAGCCAATTTTCGCACAAATCTACAGATAGCTTGGGAGTAGGGAATAGTTGTGATTGCAGTCCTTTTAAGGACTAGGTTACAGCATTTCCTACGACTTTTATCAGGCAGGTCTGTGCTCTTAAATAGATAGATTGTGGGAGTAAAGACTAATTGTAATTGGAGTCCTTTTCAGGACTAGGTTACATCAGTTCCTATCAGTTTTTGCCAGGCAGGTCTGTGCCAGTGCTGTGCAAGTTTTTTTCACAGCATTTGGCTGAATCTAGCAAAGCTAATCCTTTTTGGCCTATTGCAGAGTGTGTTAGTCAGTGGAGTAGCCTATCTGTGTTGCAAGATATACCACCTGTGTATAGAATACCAATTTTTTTACTGCACCTAGTGAAGTAAAATCTTTTGGGCATAGCATCATTCTATTAGTCCATCTATACTGACCTCCATCAGGTTGCAAATTGAATATAATTTTTTTCTGCATCTAGCTATGAAAAAATATTGGGCTTCTAGCTGTGTGGGGGACTTGTTGTATTAGTCCATCTATACTGACCTCCATCAGGTTGCAAACTGCATATATTTTTTTCTTCATCTACCTCTGAAAAAATATTGGGCTTTTAGCTGTGTGTGGGACTTGTTCTATTAATCCATCTATACAGACCTCCATCAGGTTGCAAACTGAATATATTTTTTTCTGCATCTACCTCTGAAAAAATATTGGGCTTCTAGCTGTGTGTGGGACTTGTTGTATTAGTTCATCTATACTGACCTCCATCAGGTTGCAAACTGAATATATTTTTTTCTGCATCTACCTCTGAAAAAATATTGGGCTTCTAGCTGTGTGTGGGACTTGTTCTATTAATCCATCTATACAGACCTCCATCAGGTTGCAAACTGAATATATTTTTTTCTGCATCTACCTCTGAAAAAATATTGGGCTTCTAGCTGTGTGTGGGACTTGTTGTATTAGTCCATCTATACTGACCTCCATCAGGTTGCAAACTGAATATATTTTTTTCTGCATCTGCCTCTGAAAAAATATTGGGCTTCTAGCTGTGTGTGGGACTTGTTCTATTAATCCATCTATACAGACCTCCATCAGGTTGCAAACTGAATATATTTTTTTCTGCATCTACCTCTGAAAAAATATTGGGCTTCTAGCTGTGTGTGGGACTTGTTGTATTAGTCCATCTATACTGACCTCCATCAGGTTGCAAACTGAATATATTTTTTTCTGTATCTACCTCTGAAAAAATATTGGGCTTCTAGCTGTGTGTGGGACTTGTTCTATTAATCCATCTATACAGACCTCCATCAGGTTGCAAACTGAATATATTTTTTTCTGCATCTACCTCTGAAAAAATATTGGGCTTCTAGCTGTGTGTGGGACTTGTTGTATTAGTCCATCTATACTGACCTCCATCAGGTTGCAAACTGAATATATTTTTTTCTGCATCTACCTCTGAAAAAATATTGGGCTTCTAGCTGTGTGTGGGACTTGTTCTATTAATCCATCTATACAGACCTCCATCAGGTTGCAAACTGAATATATTTCTTTCTGCATCTACCGCTGAAAAAATATTTGGCCTTCTAGCAGTGTGTGGGACTTTCTCTATTAGTCCATCTATACTGACCTCCATCAGGTTGCAAATTAAAAATAATTTTTATCTGCATCTAGCTCTGAAAAAATATTTGGCCTTCTAGCAGTGTGTGGGACTTTCTCTATTAGTCCATCTATACTGACCTCCATCAGGTTGCAAATTAAAAATAATTTTTATCTGCATCTAGCTCTGAAAAAATATTTGGCCTTCTAGCAGTGTGTGGGACTTTCTCTATTAGTCCATCTATACTGACCTCCATCAGGTTGCAAATTGAATATAATTTTTTTCTGCATCTAACCCAACCAATAGTTTTGGCCTAATACCACAGTTTGGCCACTCAGCTCTGCTCGGTTCCCATCCATTGTTTTTTTGTGCAAATAACTCCAGAGTTGTTAATTAGTTAACCACCAAAATGAGTGGAAAAAGGCCTGCTGCTGGTGGAAAGGGGAATAGGCGTGTTGGGAAGGGGAAAAAAGGTTGTGTCCGTGGGGTAGGTGTTAAAGCAACAGTAACATCTGCAGAAGAAAGACCATCTTCCAGCCAAACTAAAATGTCTACTTCTTTTAGCGGACAATGTGATAAGATCCCTTTCTTACGGCCACGCCAATCGCTACAAATTCCAGATGAGGCACAAAAACAGCAGGTGCTTCAACGGATATCAAGTGCTCCTTTAAGTGGGCTCTCCTCCACATCAACTTCAACATCACAAATACTCCAGTCCTCAAAGGTGTCACCCCAATCGCACTTGCTTCCTCACAGCTCCCAAATCTCCAGCTGCCCGTCTGAGTATGAGGTAGAACAGATGGTTGAGTCTGCAGAGCTGTTTACTCATACTATAGCCTGGGAATCAGAGGTCGACTCCAGCGCTTCTGTGAATCCAGACGAGGAAATGATCTGCACTGATGCCCAGAATCTTTATGAGTCGGATCCAGGACCAGACGCAGAAGGTTCTGACCATAATGTAGACCCTCATTCCCAAACTGTAACTCCTGTTGGTGGAGACAATGAGGAAGACGATGATAAGACTCAAATACCTGATTGGAGCGACAACTTTAGTTTTTTGTCAGGGCAGGAACAGGTTGGCTCTGAGGACGACGGGTGTGATAACGCACAGGGTGATGATGATGAGGTTCGAGATCCCACTTACTGTCAATCCACAGTCAGCCAAGAGATGAGGTCAGCAGAGGAGGTGGAGGAAGATGCTAGTGACGACGAGGTCAGGTTGCGCCTTCCTGGACAGAGACGTAGTACTGGAAGCACGTCAACAACTGCATCCTTAAACACAACTCTGCCTCTCACCACAAGTCGTGGTGGCTCTTCAGGTCACATGGGTGCTAAGCCTTGCATAGCCTGGGCATTTTTTCAGATCGATAAAGATGACCCAACTCGTGTTATCTGTAACATTTGTCAGCAAAAGCTAAGTAGAGGCCAAAAAAGACATAGTTTGAGTACTTCATGCATGAACCGGCACATGGACATGAAGCAGAAGTTGCAGTGGGAAGCTCAGTGTGCTACAATGCGGCCTAGCCGGCCGGGCCAACCACCGTCTGCCATATCTTGTGCATCCGCGGCCTCTTCATCCTCTGTGACTGGGGGGACAGCAGTCACACCTGTTTTGGGGCGCAGACCTGCCACCTCTTTACCCGCAACAGCCAGCGTGATTGGCAGGTCATCATTTTCTTTGGAGGTGGTAACACCAGCTGGTGTTGAGCGCTGTCCGACATCGATAGCACCACCTTTGGATCAAGGCAACCTAACATGTCCGCCTGCATCTTCCTCACAGACCGGCAGTTTGCCGGGGACACCCTTATCAACGCCGTCTAAGCACAATAGCCAGCCCTCGGTCCCTCAGATGTGGACAAGTAAAAGACCATTTCCTCCTAGCCATGAGAAAGCTAAGAGGTTGAATTTCACCATCTGCAAGTTCTTGGCTACAGAAATGCTGCCTTTCCGCCTGGTGGACACAGAGGATTTTCGAGACCTTATGTCCGTCGCAGTGCCCCAGTACCAGATGCCCAGTCGGCACTACTTCTCAAAGAAAGGTGTGCCTGCGCTCCACCAGCATGTCGCACACAACATCACCGCTTCTTTGAGAAACTCTGTGTGTGACAGGGTGCATTTCACCACAGACACTTGGACGAGTAGGCATGGACAGGGGCGTTACATGTCGCTGACTGGGCACTGGGTAACTATGGTGACAGCAGGACAAGGGGCTGCTGTCCAAGTCTTGCCGTCCCCACGAGTTGTGCGTCAATCCTCTTTATGTCAAAGTTCCTCCACTGCTTCTGCCTCCTCAACCTCCTCTCGGTCTTCCACCTGCACCCAAAGCCTGTCTGGTCATGCCACAAGCTTTCTAACTGCGCAGAAGGGATCCTGCACACCTCCTTACTATGCTGGCAGTAGGGCTCAACGTCATCAGGCGGTTTTTACATTGAAATGTCTGGGAAATGTGAGTCACACAGCTGAGGAGTTGTGGTCAGCTCTGGAGAACCAATTTCATGAATGGTTGTCTCCACTGGACCTGAAACCAGGCAAGGCCGTGTGCGACAATGCTGCAAACCTGGGTGCGGCCCTTCGCCGGGGCAATGTCACACACGTGCCTTGTATGGCTCACGTCTTGAACCTGGTAGTCCAGCAATTTTTAGCCCACTATCCCAGACTAGATGGCCTTCTGCAGAGGGCACGGTCGCTGTGTGCTCACTTTCGCCGTTCGCATCCCGCAGCTCAGCGACTTACATCTCTACAGAAGTCGTTGGGCCTGCCACTTCACCGGCTAAAATGCGATGTGCCTACCCGGTGGAATTCAACTCTGCACATGTTGCAGCGACTGTGGCAGCACCGACAAGCCCTGGTGCAATACGTTCTGACGTATAGCCTGGGCCAACGAGATCCAGAGGTGGGGCAAATCACGCTGGAGGAGTGGTCTCAGATCAGGGACCTATCACCCTTCTGCACAGTTTTGAAATGGCGACGAAGATGTTTAGTGCTGACGATGCCATTATCAGCATGACTATTCCGGTGATTTACATGCTGGAGCACATGTTAAACAGAATTCGGAGTCAGGTGGTGGCACAAGAGGAGGTGGAGGAAGTAGAGGAGGAGGAGTTGTATGCGGAAGGGCTAACATCTGCAAGGTCCAGACGGTCGGCAGCACCAAGGCGGCAGGCATGTGAGGGTGGGGGAGATGGTTTTACCAGGGCGCATGGTAGCAGCCAAACTAGTGAGGAAGGTGCAGGAGCCCAGGAAGAAGTGGAGGACGAACTGATGGAAGACTCATCAGATGAGGGAGACCTTGATCACATTTCTGTTGTGCGAGGTTGGGGGGAGAGGACAGAGGAAGGAAGCATGATTGTTACCTCGCCACCAACACAACAGGGACTTGGTGCTCCTGGATGCGCAACACACATGAGTGCCTTCTTGCTGCACTACCTGCAACATGACCCTCGAATTGTGAGAATTAGAAATAATCCTGACTACTGGGTTGCCACACTGTTAGATCCCCGGTACAAAAGTAAATTTGCAGAAATTATTCCTGCCATAGAAAGGGATGCACGCATGCAGGAGTATCAGCAGAGACTGTTGCAGAATCTTACATGTGCTTTTCCACAAAATACCAGTGGTGCACGTAGTGAATCTCACAGTTCCAACTTGCCAACCGTGGGACCGTCAAGTGTTCAGCACTCAAACCGTAACAGAACCACAGTATCTGCTGGTAACATCAATTTTGCGGAATCATTTCACCACTTTTTTAGCCCATCCTTTGCAAGGCCACAGGAGACAAGAAGTCTGACACATAGTCAACGCCTAGAGACGATGGTACAGGAGTATCTCCAAGTAAACATTGAAGCCACGACTGTGTCACTGGACC
The DNA here is from genome assembly GCF_046119375.1 of Phyllobates terribilis. Lineage (NCBI taxonomy): Eukaryota > Metazoa > Chordata > Amphibia > Anura > Dendrobatidae > Phyllobates > Phyllobates terribilis. Next base: position 117,136,294 of record NW_027362762.1, on the reverse strand, counting down.
CTTGCTCTTTTTGGGCTTCCAATCTGGATAAATGGCCGGAGCTAGCCACTTACGCCTTGGAGATCTTGTCATGCCCCGCAGCCAGCGTTCTGTCTGAACGTGTGTTCAGCGCTGCTGGTGGTGTGCTGACAGATAAGCGCACGCGGCTCTCCACTGATAATGTAGACAGACTCACGTTCATAAAGATGAACAAATCATGGATCCGAGACGACTTTTCTACCCCTGTGTCATCCTGAGGAGAGTAAAAGCTTGATGATTGGTTAAAATCACCCTACCAACCGTTTTAAGCTTTCAAATTACTAATCATGTTTATCTGTATCTTGGCTGGAAAATAATTTGGGCTTTGTAGCAGTGTGCAGCACTGATTCTATTAGGCCATCTATAATAAGCTCCACCAGATTTAAAATTACTAATCATGTTTATCTGTATCTTGACTGGAAAATAATTTGGGCTTTGTAGCAGTGTGCAGCACTGATCCTATTAGGCCATCTATACTAAAGCTTCACCAGATTTAAAATTAATAATAATTTTTAGCTGCATCTAGCCCGGAAAATAATTTTGGGGCTCCGAGATGCGCAAGACACATAAGTGCCTTCTTGCTGCACTACCTGCAGCATGACCCTCATATTGTCAGAATTCGAAGTAATCATGACTACTGGGTTGCCACACTCTTAGATCCCCCAAACTTTTCGATCAACCTTTTCATTTTAATAAAGACCAAAACAATGGTCATTTTTGAAATTATAAGCATTAGCAGGTTGTTAGTGTAGTGCCGGCGTCCCTGCCCTCTGCTAGGCAGGGACGCTGTTCCCCTCACCGCTCTGCTCCGTGCCCGTCGTCCCTCTCCCGCTCTGCTGGCAGCGCGCGCTCCTTCCCGGCCACTGTGCTTAGGGCGCGCGCGCGCGCCCTCCCTCCCTCTTAAAGGGGCCGCGCGCGCCGTCCTAAGGAGTCCCCGGCCAATGGCCGGAGGACTTTACCATATATAAGGCACCTCCTCCAAAATGGAGGTGCCCGAGCAATGTTGTTGCACCGTTCTACTCTGCTTCAGCCCTCAGGTCCCGTTGCCAGTTACCTGCCAGTTACCTGCCAGATTCCTGCCAGCTTGCTGTCCTAATCCTGCCTGATTTCCTGTTACCTGCCTGCCTGCCTGAGGTCCGACGGTCTGCCTTACAACTCCGGTCAGTCTGTCTAAGGACCAACTTGCCCGCTCACCTGGGAGCGCACATCGGCTACCTGCCTGCTTGCCTGAGGTCCGACGGTCTGCCTTACAACTCCGGTCAGTCTGTCTATGGACCAGCTTGCCCGCTCACCTGGGAGCGCTTCTCCGCTACCTGCCTGCTTGCCTGCCCGGAGGCTCCACTGTCACGTGCTGTGACCACCAGCTATTCCAGACTCTTGCCCGCTCACCTGGGAGCGCTTCTCCGCTACCTGCCTGCTTGCCTACCTGGAGGCTCCGCCGTCACGTGCTGTGACCACCTGCTATTCCAGAGACTCTCGCTTGCTCACCTGGGAGCACACATCCTCCATCTGCCTTGCTAGCCTACCTGGAGGTTCAGCCATCACAGGTCGTACCTACCCCTTACCTAGAGACTGCCCCGGTCACTTGCCGTGACCTCCAGCCCGTTCTTCCAGAGACTGCCCCGGTCACTTGCCGTGACCTCCAGCCCGTTCTTCCAGAGACTGCCCTGATCACTTGCCGTGACCTCCTGCCCGTACACCCAGAGACTGTCCCGGTCACCTGCTGTGACTGCCTGCCTGGTCGCCACCCGCTCCCTTACAAGGACCGCTCCCTTGTATAGTAGCCCAGAGGTTCCGCCTCCCAGACCCGTTACAGTTTGCTCGGGCCATGGAACCCGGTGGCACCCAAGCTCCCTCGCTCTCGGACCTGTGTCATGAACTGTCCCGTCAAAGGTCCCAACAGGAGTCCATCCTGGGTCACCTACGGAATGTCAATACTCGCCTGGACACTCTGACTGTTCCACCAACAACCTCCGCCAGTGCCATGTCTCGCAATCCGGCAGCTCCGCTGTCCACTAACACCATGATATCCTACCCCGGACCTCGGCTTTCTGCACCTCCTCACTTCGGAGGCGACTCAGCCCAGGCTCGGGGCTTCATAAATCAGTGCACCCTGCACTTTGAACTATTGTCCCACCAGTTTAACTCCGACCGAGCCAAAATTGCATTCATCATGTCCCATCTCACCGGGGAGGCCCTGGCCTGGCTAAATCCTCTATGGGAGAGAGGAGACCCCCTGGTGTCCAACTTGCCTGCTTTTCTCACGGCTTTCCGCAAAGTCTTCGACGAACCCGGACGGAAGACCTCATCCGCATCATCGTTGCTACGCCTCCGTCAGGAAAGTCTCACCGTGGGCCAATATGCCATACGGTTCCGTACCCTTGCCTCGGAGCTGGCCTGGGATAACGACGCTCTGGTTTCCGTCTTCTGGGAGGGTCTGTCCGGCCGTATTAAAGATGAACTTGCCGGTCGGGACATTCCTACCACTCTCGATGACTTAATAACTCTTGCCACCCGGATTGACCTACGGTTCCAGGAGCGTGCCAGAGAGGTCACCCGTGAGAGGAGGTTACCACGTCTAGCTCCTACTTTTCAGAAACCCGTCACTCCTTCTGTCTCTAACCAGGTACACTCTCCTGAGCCTATGCAGGTCGACCAGACCAAGATGGTCAAGACCCGTCAGGACTTACGCCGTGCCGAGGGGACCTGCTTCTACTGTGGCAGTAAGGAGCACCGGATCCGTGCCTGCCCGGAGAGGTCGGGAAACGCCTGTGTCTAGGTTCGCTCAGAGAGGTCCACCTAGACAAGAATAAATCCTCTCCATCCCTGCTGTTGTCAGTTTCAATCGTCTACGGGGAGAACCGTTATTTCGAACTAGCCCAACTGGACTCTGGAGCAGCCGGGAATCTTATTTCACAGTCCCTGGTAGAGAAATACCGCATCCCCACCAAACCTCTGGCTGTACCCTTGTCTGTTGCTGCCGTGGATGGGGGGCTCTTACCACGCCCCATCCAACTCATCACCGAATCCATTACTCTGCAGGTGGGAATGCTGCATTCTGAAAGTATCTCCTTCCATGTTCTGCCTGGACTCTCTCACGCCCTCTTGCTAGGCCTACCTTGGCTCCAGAAACATGCACCCGTTCTTGACTGGCAGACCGGAGAAGTCCTTCGCTGGGGACAGGGCTGCCATAAGACCTGTCTGGTTCCCGTTCATCCCATCCGTCCTTCTCCTACCCCAGCTAATCTACCTGGACTTCCGATTCCTTATTGGTCTTATGCTGATGTCTTTAATAAAAAGGAGGCAGAGACACTACCCCCTCATAGACCATACGACTGCCCTATCGACCTGTTACCTGGTACTTCTCCTCCCCGTGGGCGTATTTATCCATTATCCGCTGCTGAGACCCGGTCGATGTCCGAATATATTGAGGAGAATCTGGCCAGGGGATTCATCCGGAAATCTACCTCCCCGGCGGGAGCAGGCTTCTTTTTCGTCAAAAAGAAGGACGGCTCTCTCCGTCCCTGTATAGACTATAGAGGCCTTAACCAGATCACGGTGAAGAATAAGTACCCCCTTCCGCTCATGCCGGAGTTATTTGATCGTCTGAGGGGGGCTAGAATCTTCACCAAACTGGACCTCCGTGGGGCGTACAACCTGGTTCGTATCCGTCAGGGGGATGAATGGAAGACGGCATTCAACACCCGGGACGGCCACTATGAATATCTGGTAATGCCCTTTGGCCTCTGTAACGCTCCTGCCGTCTTTCAAGAGTTGGTCAATGACATCTTCCGGGACCTTCTCTACTCCTGCGTAGTGGTGTACCTTGACGACATCTTGGTCTTCTCTCCGGATCTCCAGACTCACCGGAGGGATGTTCGTCAGGTCCTGCTCAGGCTCAGGCAGAACCATCTCTACGCTAAATATGAGAAGTGCCTCTTTGAGCAGACCTCGCTTCCGTTTCTGGGCTACATTATCTCTCAGACCGGCCTACAAATGGATCCTGAGAAACTGTCTGCCATCGAGAAATGGCCCCGACCAGAGGGGTTGAAGGCTATTCAACGGTTCCTGGGCTTCGCCAACTATTACCGCCTCTTCATCCCGCACTTCTCTTCCCGGACTGCCCCAATTTCCGCGCTCACCCGTAAGGGTACTAATCCCAAAGAGTGGCCGCCCGAAGCAGAGGAGGCCTTTCTTTCCCTAAAACAGGCCTTCTCTTCCGCCCCGGTGCTGCATCGCCCGGACGGCAACAAGCAGTTCTTCCTGGAAGTTGACGCCTCCTCCTCTGGAGCCGGAGCGGTACTTACTCAAAAATCATCTTCCGGGAGAATGGTAACTTGTGGCTTCTTCTCCAAACTCTTCTCCTCTTCTGAGCGCAACTATTCCATAGGAGACCGAGAGTTATTGGCCATCAAGCTGGCGTTGGAGGAGTGGCGTTACCTACTCGAGGGGGCTCTTCATCCGGTAATAATTTACACTGACCACAAGAACTTGGCTTACCTCCAGCATGCCCAGAGACTTAACCCGCGCCAAGCCCGGTGGTCCTTGTTTTTTGCTCGCTTTGATTTTGTTCTTCATTTTCTCCCGGCTGACAAAAACGTCAAAGCAGACGCCTTGTCCCGATCCTTTCTGGTGTCTGATCTCGAGGAAGAACCTAAACATATCATCGATCCCGCCAGAGTAATGCAGGTGGCTCCCGTGAGTCTAAATCGTCTCCCTCCCGGTAAGACGTTTGTTTCAGTACCTGATCGGGAGAAGATCCTACACTGGGGCCATTCGTCTAAACTAGCTGGCCACGCCGGTCAGAAAAAGACCCTCCAGCTTATTGCCCGGCACTATTGGTGGCCTACCCTGCACAAGGACATAATAGACTTTGTTTCTGCCTGTGTGTCCTGCGCCCGCAACAAAGTCCCGAGACATCTGCCAGCCGGACGCCTCCTTCCGCTTCCTGTACCTGCTGCCCCCTGGCAGCATATAGCAATGGACTTTATAACTGATCTCCCCGTCTCTGCCGGTTGTACGGTCATTTGGGTGGTCGCTGACCGCTTTTCTAAGATGGCTCACTTTATTCCCCTGCCAGGCCTTCCGTCTGCACCCGAGCTGGCTAAAGACTTTATCCGCCACATCTTCCGTCTTCATGGCCTGCCCCTCCACATCGTGTCGGATCGTGGGGTACAGTTCACCTCACGTTTCTGGAGAGCCACTTGTAAACTACTAGACGTCACCCTGGACTTCTCTTCCGCTTACCACCCACAGTCCAATGGTCAAGTGGAGCGGATCAATCAGAACCTGACCAGTTACCTCCGGCACTTCGTTAATGCCCACCATTCTGACTGGGTGGATCTCCTACCATGGGCCGAGTTCTCTTATAATAATCACGAGAGCGAATCCTCCTCCAAATCCCCGTTTTTTGTAGTCTTTGGTCAGCATCCTCGGATTCCTTTTCCTGTCTCCACCTCTGTGGACAACCCGGCTGCGGAATCTCTCATTAGCAAATTTTCCTCCATATGGGAGAGTACCCGGTCCGCACTCCTTCTGTCATCCGAGCGTATGAAAAGACACGCTGACAAAAAACGCCTGGATCCTCCACAATTTCGTCCAGGAGATAAAGTCTGGCTCTCATTTAAATATGTTCGACTCAAGATACCTTCTTACAAGTTAGGGCCTCGGTTCATCGGTCCTCTGGAGGTCATCAGTCAGATCAACCCGGTGGCCTATAAATTGAAACTCCCGGCCAACTTACGGATCCCTAACTCCTTCCATGTATCTCTCCTCAAACCCGTGGTGCTTAACTCTTTTTCCAAGTCTACAGGTACGCCTCCTGCTCCGGTTTCTGCTGAGGACGAGTTTGAGGTAGAGAACATTCTTGCCACCAAAAGGGTAAGAGGAAAGACCTTTTTTCTGGTAGATTGGAAGGGGTTTGGTCCTGAGGAGAGAACGTGGGAGCCCCGGGAGAACATCCATGCCCCTCTCATCCTAGCTAAATTTCTATCTGGCCTAAAAAAGGGGGGGCCTAAAGGGGGGGGTACTGTAGTGCCGGCGTCCCTGCCCTCTGCTAGGCAGGGACGCTGTTCCCCTCACCGCTCTGCTCCGTGCCCGGCGTCCCTCTCCCGCTCTGCTGGCAGCGCGCGCTCCTTCCCGGCCACTGTGCTTAGGGCGCGCGCGCGCGCCCTCCCTCCCTCTTAAAGGGGCCGTGCGCGCCGTCCTAAGGAGTCCCCGGCCAATGGCCGGAGGACTTTACCATATATAAGGCACCTCCTCCAAAATGGAGGTGCCCGAGCAATGTTGTTGCACCGTTCTACTCTGCTTCAGCCCTCAGGTCCCGTTGCCAGTTACCTGCCAGTTACCTGCCAGATTCCTGCCAGCTTGCTGTCCTAATCCTGCCTGATTTCCTGTTACCTGCCTGCCTGCCTGAGGTCCGACGGTCTGCCTTACAACTCCGGTCAGTCTGTCTAAGGACCAACTTGCCCGCTCACCTGGGAGCGCACATCAGCTACCTGCCTGCTTGCCTGAGGTCCGACGGTCTGCCTTACAACTCCGGTCAGTCTGTCTATGGACCAGCTTGCCCGCTCACCTGGGAGCGCTTCTCCGCTACCTGCCTGCTTGCCTGCCCGGAGGCTCCGCTGTCACATGCTGTGACCACCAGCTATTCCAGACTCTTGCCCGCTCACCTGGGAGCGCTTCTCCGCTACCTGCCTGCTTGCCTACCTTGAGGCTCCGCCGTCACGTGCTGTGACCACCTGCTATTCCAGAGACTCTCGCTTGCTCACCTGGGAGCACACATCCTCCATCTGCCTTGCTAGCCTACCTGGAGGTTCAGCCATCACAGGTCGTACCTACCCCTTACCTAGAGACTGCCCCGGTCACTTGCCGGGACCTCCAGCCCGTTCTTCCAGAGACTGCCCCGGTCACTTGCCGTGACCTCCAGCCCGTTCTTCCAGAGACTGCCCTGATCACTTGCCGTGACCTCCTGCCCGTACACCGAGAGACTGTCCCGGTCACCTGCTGTGACTGCCTGCCTGGTCGCCACCCGCTCCCTTACAAGGACCGCTCCCTTGTATAGTAGCCCAGAGGTTCCACCTCCCAGACCCGTTACAGTTAGAAACTGAAATCAAACAGTTTTCAACTCAAAACTTTATTCTAGGTGATGTTACATTTTCACATAGGACCCCTTGTTCGAAAGGAGCTTCTGAACTCTCTCGTCCATTGAATTTGTCAGGTTTTGGATGGTTTCTGCTTCAATTGTTTTGCATGAGGACAGAATACCCTCCCAGAGCTGTTGCTTAGATGTGAACTGCCTCCCGCCATCATAGACACTCCTTTTAATGATGCTCCAAAGGTTCTGAATGGGGTAGAGGTCAGGGGAGCATGGGGGTCACACCATAAGTTTGTCCCCTTTTCTGCCCATATCAGCCAGAGATGCAGATGTTTTATGTGCAGCATGAGATGGTGCATTATCATGCAGAAAAATGATCTTGCTGTGAAATACACGGTTCTTCTTCTTGAACCATGGCAGGAAGTGCTGTTTGAGAAAATCCACATACATTATGGAGTTCATCTTTAGCGCCTTCAGGGATCCTAAAGGGGCCGACAATCTCTCTCCCCATGATTCCAGCCCAAAACATTACTCCACCTCCTCCTTGTTGGCGCTGTAGCCGTGTTTGCGTGGGGTGTCCATCAACCAGCCATCCTCCACTCCATTCATCTGGACCATCGAGCGCTGCACGGCACTCATCCGTGAACAAAACAGTTTTGAAATCAGTCTTCATGTAATGTTTGGCCCACTGGAGCCGTTTCTGCTTGTGTGAAGTGGATAGAGGAGGTCGACAGGATGGCGTATGCACAGCTGCAAACCTCTGAAGGACTCTGCATCTTGTTGTTCGGGGGACGTTGGAGGCACAAGCAGCTTCAAAAACTTGTCTGCTGCTATGACAAGGCTTTTTTGCCGCTGCTCTTTCAACCTGACGTAATTGCCTGTAGGAAAGAGTCCTCAATTTGCCCTTATCAGCACGCACACGTGTGTACTGTGAATCAGCTACATACTTCTTGATTGCCAAGACACTTCATCCTGATCATCGCACAATGCTGATTGTAGTCATGCCTTGACCTAAACACTCCACAATTTGTTGCTTCTCAGCAGCCGACACATCCTTTTTCTTTCCCATTTTGGCAGAAAATGTAGGCTGCTTAATAATGTGAGACAGCCTTCTTAAGTAGTCTTGCCTTTCATTGGACACACCTGCCAAACTAATTAGCACAGGTGTCTGCAATTGCTTACAGTGATATAAAGAGCCCTGACACACATCACCATCAATGAGTTTAACTGACAAACAAACAAATTCTTCCCTTATCACTCCTAAACACTTTTTGCATAATAATTTGGAACACAGTGTACATGTGCTTTTCCACAAAACACCAGTGGTTCACGTAGTGAATCTTACAGTTCTAACTTGCCAACCGTGGTCTGTATGGAGTTGTTCAATAAAGGGCCCAAAATTAAGATAACATAGATGGGAGAGGTCTCTATGAATAGGAATTCCTAAGTATTTGATACCCTGTGAGGGCCAGGCAAAGGGAAAGTTGGACTGGATGGAATCCTATATGGATTTGGGGAGGGAGACATCGAGGGCCTCAGACTTCGCTGCATTGATTTTAAAATTTGACCATGTAACAAAGTGATCTATTTCAGCCATAACAGCATGGATGGATATATGTGATTGAGTGATATATACTAGGACATCATCAGCAAATAGAGAGCACTTGTACTCGGTGCCTCCCACCTCAATCCACCTAATATTGGGGTTATGGCGAATTGATGAGAGCAGGTGCTCCGTCACTAGGATGTATAAGAGAGGGGACAGAGAACATCCCTGCCTTGTCCCATTGGTGATTGTGAAAGGTGATGAAAATGTTCTGACGCGCCCCCTGGGCCTTGGGACACCCGGAGCCGGACCCTTTTTGGTGGATGCTGGTGGTTGTAGTCTCCGTTGCGGCAACCCGGTTCCGTGGCTCAGGGCGGTCAAACCAGTGGCGGAACTATTTATGTGGTTTTGATGTTTAAATGTCCGACTACGCCACCCGTGGATTGCGGTCAGAGTGAACCGCCGCTCCAGGGCAGACCGCTGAGGCTGGTGTTGTGGGTGCAGCAGAGCGTAGCATAACTCCCCACGGGAGGAGTATAGCCTCAGGGCAGTGTATGCGGAGGATGGGGGTGATGGTGCAGGGCAGCAGCAGTAATGACACGGAGTCAGTGATGCAGTCCAGGGCCTTTACTCACAGTTCTTATTATCCAGACCACGTCTGCAGGTAACGGCTGCCCACGTCGTACTGTGCTCACCAGGTGAGGGGCTCAGACAACTCCCAGATAACTTTGGAGTGCTTCACAGGACCCCCTTTGTGTGTCCTTTGTCTGGCCTTTCTTACCAACCCTTCTGTCCGGCTGCCTCGGGCCTCCTCTTGGTAAACTTGGCGCCAGTTTCCCTGACCCTATGTGGTGCCTTCCTAGCGGGTGTAGCGAGGGGCTGCGCCACATAAAATGTCACAGCCTCCTGTTTCTAGCTGAGGGTCGTTTCCTGCCTCCACTAGTTTCGGGGACCGGTCTCCCCCTTTGGCCTGACCCCTCCACGCAGGTGGATTCGGGCGTGCGGTGGCGACTCGCCCGTCCGCACCCCTGAGATCCCTTCGTTCCTCATTCCTGGAGCCTTCTCCGCTCCTCTTCCTTCCTTCTCCCTCTTCCAGGCCTGGGCCTCTGTTACTAGGCCCGCCTCCGGAGCAGAGCTCATGCAGAGCCCCTGCTCCCTGCCACTTCTGCTCAGACTTCTCTGCACTGAACTAAGATGGTGCCCACCTTTTATACTCCCTTCTCAATGCACCCAGGAACTGCTTCCTCCCTGCTCCTGCACTACAGGGTTCCCCTTCCTCAGTGTTCCCTCCCCCCACTCCAGCCAGGGACAGGGACTGTCGTGCCCATCTCAGGGGCATATTGGTCGCCCTGCCCCACGGCAATGTGGTGTAATGCATGCAGGTGTCGGGTCCTGATCCACACTACATCCTTACCTGAGAGTGAGATATCACACCTCTGGGTGAGGTGCAATACCTCTGTAGCAACCGAGCCCTCAGGGTGCTACAGTTCCATTTATCTTCAGCCTAGGTGACGTATTGCGATACAGGGCCGTGATTTTGGCTATAAAAGGGTCCCCTAGACCCCTACCCCAAGCTTTTTAAGAGAATCATATATGGCGTGCCAGGAGACTCTATGGAATGCTTTCTCAGCATCCAACGAGAGTATCTAATTACAAATTTTTAACTGCATCTAGCCCAGGAAATACTTTGTGCCTAGTAGCAGGGTCTGCTAGTCAGCGGATTATCCCGGCTGTTAAGCAAGCTACACCACCTGTAGTTTGGACACTTCATTTTTTCAAAGGAAATGCTTCGGGACCACGGGATACTCAGTGAAGAGCATCAGGAGGCACCCCAAGGCATAGGGGCTCAGACTGGCAGTAGGATGCCTTGCGGTGGACAGCCGAGCTCGATCCTTATAAAAGCTTTTTAACTGCAGCAGCTTTAGTGGACGCTACTGGAGCTGGAATTACGCGGCTGCTGGCATGAGACTTGCCCTCCAATAGATCCTTGTAAATGGATTTAAAGTGTATTCATTCAAATTAGAGGGACAATTTAAATTAAAAAGCTTAGAGCTGCCTCCACCACAGGGGGGCTCTCTCGACCCACCAGCGGACAGGCACCAGTATTGGGAGAGGGGGGCTGGCCGTCAGGGTTCACCGCGGCTCTGGCACAAACCCGGCGACACGGAGGTGGCACGGGCAGGAGCGGACTGAACGTGTCGGCTTCTCACTTTTTGGATTTTAGAAGGGCATGACATGCCTATATCTGTGTCTCCCCCTCCTTTTACTCCTCCACCTCTTTTCTTTTCGCATGACTATATGTACTTGTCACTTTTCCATGTGTTAGTTGTGTCTTCTGAGCAGTTTGTCAGCTTTTGGACACCTTTGAAGGTGTTTTCTATGTGTTTCTATGTGTTTTTGTTTGCCTGCCATTGGTTTTAACGGTGTTCGAAGGTGTTCGACGAACAGTTCGACGAACAGTTCGGCGAACACACGGGTGTTCGACGAACCGAACCGAACTCGAACACTACGGGGGTGGCTCAACACTAGTCCCAAGCCGGTAGCCTCGGGTCTTGTTGGGCGACCTGCAGTCCCCTGAACCCTCTGTAGCACCTTTTCGGCGATGTAATTATGGCTGTGGCAACTGCACCCTAAAAGTACAGAAGCCTCCGGTTTCTAGCTGAATGTTGCAATTCTCACTAGTTAGGGGCCGGTCCCCTCTGTGGCTTGATCCTTCCACGTCCCGGTAGATTCGGGCGTACGGGTGGCCTCCAGGACTGCCCGTACCCCTAGGATCCCCTCGTTCCTCCTGGAGCCTTCTTTCTTGCTCCTCTCTCTTTCAGTCTGTCCTGGGCCTCTCTCTAGGCCCTCCTCCTGAGCAGAGCTCCTGCTGAGCTCCTGCTCCACACACTCTCCTCCTCTGACTGACCTGTCTTTTCAAGATGGTTCCCTCTTTTATATCACTTCCTTTCCTACTTCCTCCACCCACACACACTACATAGTTCCACCCTTCAGCTAGGGACCAGGGACTGTGTGCTCCCTTAGGAACAATCTCGCCCTGCCCTACTGAAGTGGATGTGTTGGATGCAGGTGTTAGGGTCCCGGGCAGCACTCTATCCTTACCTGAGAGTGAGATACCACACCTCTGGGTGAGATGCAGTACTTCTGTGGCGACTGAACCCGCAGGGGCGCCACATATGCGCATCTACAGATGTAGTGATGCATAATCCATGCAATCTAATGCAAGTCAATGGCGGCGAAAACGTAGCACGTCCGCAAAATAATTGGTAGTGCTGCGTTTTTTTTCGCAATGATAATCCGCAGAGGAAATTTCCGCAGCATGTGCACAGCACATGCGGATTATCATTGGGGAACATGGCAGGCCTTCTACCAAGCGTTTTTTAAGCGTTTCTGCAGAGTTGTTGCCGCTGCGGAAGCGCTTAAAAAATGTATCGTGGGCACACAGCCTTATGCATGTTTTTCATAGATTGCACTATGATAAAACTGATAAAAATCTGACTAAACTGTGATAAAACTCCTCTCACTTTACACTTATACACATCCTATAAAATTCACCTATTCCCCTAGCAGACCGCTCACTGTGCTCTCTTTAGTGTCTATCCTCTGATATACACTGTGTGCAGAATTATTAGGCAAATGCGTATTTTGATCACATGATACTTTTTATACATGTTGTCCTACTCCAAGCTGCATAGGCTTGAAAGCCAACTCCCAATTAAGTAAATCTGGTGATGTGCATCTCTGTAATGAGGAGGGGTGTTGACTAATGACATCAACACCCTATATAAGGTGTGCTTAATTATTAGGCAACTTCCTTTCCTTTGGCAAAATGGGTCAGAAGAGAGATTTGACGGGCTCTGAAAAGTCCAAAATTGTGAGATGTCTTGCAGAGGGATGCAGCAATCTTGAAATTTCCAAACTTCTGAAGCGTGATCACCGAACAATCAAGCGTTTCATGGCAAATAGCCAACAGGGTCGCAAGAAGCGTGTTGGCCAAAAAAGGCGCAAAATAACTGCCCATGAATTGAGGAAAATCAAGCGTGAAGCTGCCAAGATGCCATTCGCCACCAGTTTTGCCATATTTCAGAGCTCCAACGTTACTGGAGTATCAAAAAGCACAAGGTGTGCTTAAGACTGGTTTTTCAAAGGTTTTATGGACTGATGAAATGAGAGTGACTCTTGATGGGCCAGATGGATGGGCCAGAGGCTGGATCAGTAAAGGGCAGAGAGCTCCACTCCGACTCAGACGCTAGCAAGGTGGAGGTGGGGTACTGGTATGGGCTGGTATCATCAAAGATGAACTTGTGGGACCTTTTCAGGTTGAGGATGGAGTGAAGCTCAACTCCCAGACCTACTGCCAGTTTCTGGAAGACAACTTCTTCAAGCAGTGGTACAGGAAAAAGTCGGTATCGTTCAAGAAAAACATGATTTTCATGCAGGACAATGCTCCATCACATGCATCCAACTACTCCACAGCATGGCTGGCCAGTAAAGGTCTAAAAGAAGAAAAAATAATGACATGGCCCCCTTGTTCACCTGATCTGAGCCCCATAGAGAACCTGTGGCCCATCATAAAATGTGAGATCTACAGGGAGGGAAAACAGTACACCTCTCGGAACAGTGTCTGGGAGGCTGTGGTGGCTGCTGCACACAATGTTGATCGAAAACAGATCAAGCAACTGACAGAATCTATGGATGGAAGGCTGTTGAGTGTCATCATAAAGAAAGGTGGCTATATTGATCACTAATTTTTTTGCATTTGGTTTTTGCATGTCAGAAATGTTTATTTCTAAACTTTGTGCACTGATATTGGTTTACCTGGTGAAAATAAACAAGTGAGATGGGATTATATTTGTTTTTTATTAAGTTGCCTAATAATTCGGCACAGTAATAGTTACCTGCACAAACAGATATCCTCCTAAGATAGCTAAATCTAAAAAAAAACCACTCCAACTTCCAAAAATATTAAGCTTGGATATTTATGAGTCTTTTGGGTTGATTGAGAATATAGTTGTTCATCAATAATAAAAATAATCCTCTAAAATACAACTTGCCTAATAATTCAGCACACAGTGTAGTACAGTGATTTTCCCTCCCTGAAGACTTGGGTGCTTTCCTTCCTTTCTGCTCTTTGATTGTTTGGGTACAAACCTTTTCACCTCCCTTGCTGGTATGTCTAACTGTGGGCTACTGTGACAGAAAGGATAATTTAAGCAGAGAGTCCATAGCAGCCACTTGCAGTGTGCTGTAAAATCTGAAGCAATAGTGCAGCCAGCTATCTACAGGTGTAGCACAGACTCAACAGCAACACAATTATAGAAAATATATAGAGAAGATAAACTATTTAAGAAGTTAATGCAAATTTAATTTGGAAAGAAAATCAACAAAAAAATCCGCACTTATGCTGTTTTCAGAAATGTGTTTTCTTGCTTTGAGTTGTTTAATGTGCATACTGGGTGTAGTGAGCCACTTTAGTCTTTGGTATAACATATAGTTCACTCAGTGGTGGCTTTAAAACATTTTTTTTTGTCTAGATTTGGAATTTCCAGACACTTGGACTGCAGACTGTCATCAAACACAAAATGATGGTGTAAGGAGGTAGACAAGAGAGAAGACAAGTGCAGTTGGTGCTTAGCTGAGTAACTGCAAGCCAACACTGCCATCTGCTGGTTTAAGGTGAAAGTGAACGTAAAGAACAAATTATAGTAATAGGAACCTCAGGAGTGGAAGTGCATGTTCCTGGTGAAGAGATTGAAGACGACGCCTGGTCAGGTGACACCTGTGTCGCAGTTATAAAATATAAAAAGCCGGGCTTACAGCCACCATCGCCACAGAAGGGTCAGAGAGCTGTCAGATGCTGGAGAAGGCCTGAACTGTGAGGCAGATCCATGACTCGCGCCAACAGAAGAACTCTGACCAGCGCCAGTAGAAGACCGTAAGCAGCTCCAGTAGAAGACCATGACCAGATCTCAACCAGGTTTGGGAGACGATCCAACTGTAGCAGAGGAGTGTTCCTATGGGCCGTTCCTTCCAGAGTAGACAGTACAGCGTGTGGGCTGGGGCTGTGCTTCAGGAAAGGGAGACAACCACTGCGATGAGCACACTGTATATCTAGTAACTCACATATCTAGGACTTGCGACCTAGCGGGAAATACCGGTGACCCCCACTAGTGCCAGTGTAACGATCAGAGTAGCTTACAGAGACTACGATGGGAATGGGCCTAGCCCTGAGATTAATGCCTGTTAAGCTGAGACATAAAAGCATTAATAGTTGTCTAATAGTGATGAGCAAGCATGTTCTATCAACCCATTCGGCGCTCGCCGAGTATTTTGGCGTGCTTGGCATTTCTTTTAATGTCGCCGCGCCTGCAAATGTCACGGCTGTTTGACAGCTGTCACACATGTAGAGATAGCCTGTCTGACAGAATACTCGGCGAACACCTGAGCATGATAGCCGAAGGGGTTAATAGAATGTCACTATTGGATAACTGATAATAGAAACATTAAGAACAGTGTATATAATAGAACATTGCATAGACATTATATTTAGGTGCATCGCTGTGTTCTGATAGTGTCTAACGTACTGCATTGATCTTGCTACTGTTACCCATGATATAGTGCTCACGTGTGTGTGTGTGTGTGTGTGTGTGTGTGTGTGTGTGTGTGTGTGTGTGTGTGTATATATACTGTATATGCACACACAGTAGTGTTCAAAACAATAGCAGTCCAATATGACTAACCAGATTAATCACTGTTTTTTTGGGGTTTAAATTATATTATCATATGTTAAACAATTTACCAGTTGGTGCAGTAGATTCTAAGAAAACCAACAGACTCAGCATTCATGATCTGCATGTTTTTGAGTCTGTGGATTTGAATAATTAATTGAAAGGGGGTGTGTTCAAAATAATAGCAGTGTGAAGTTCAATTAGTGAGGTCACTCATTCTGTGAAGGAACAGGGGTGGATCAGGTGGCCCTTATTTAAGGGTGAAGCCAGCACATGTTGTACATGCATTTCTGCTTGAAAGCCTGAGAAATATGGGTCGTTCGAGACATTGTTCAGAAGAACAGCGTACTTTGATTAAAAAGTTGATTGGAGAGGGTAAAACATATAAAGAAGTGCAGACAATGATAGGCTGTTCAGCTAAAATTATCTCCAATGCTTTATAATGGAAAGCAAAACCAAAGAGACGTGGAAGAAAACAGAAGACTACCATTTGAATGGATCGAAGAATAGCCAGAATGACAAAGGCTCAGCCAATAATCAGCTCCAGGATGATCAAAGACAGTCTCAAGTTACCTGTGAGTAGTGAATATTGTGACAGTTAGAAGACGCCTGTGTGAAGCTAATCTCTTAACAAGAAGTCTCAGCAAAGTCCCACTGTTAAAAAAAAGACATGTACTGAAGCGGATACAATTTGCCAAGAACATATCAACTGGCCTAAAGAGAAATGGAAAAAAATTTTGTGGACTGATGAAAGTAAAATTGGTCTTCTTGGGTCCAAGGGCCGCAGACAGTTCATCAGACAACCCTCAAACTCTGCATTCAAGGCACAGTGCACTCTGAAGAGAGTGAAACATGGTGGTGAAAGCATCATGATATGGGCAAGTTTCTGTTACTATGGTGCCGGACCCACTTACTGCATACCAGGGATCATGGACCAGTTTGCAAATGTTAAAATACTTGAAGAGGTCATGTTGCTGAAGAAGATATGCCCTTGAAATGGGTGTTTCAACAAGACAACGACCCTAAACACACCAGTAAACGAGCGAAGTCTTGGTTCCAGTCGAACAAAATTGAGGTTATGGAGTGACCAGCCCAATCCCCGGACCTTTATCCGATAGAACACTTTTTGAGGTGACATAAAAAATGCCGTTTCTGAGGCAAAGCCAACAAATGGCAAAAATATTGTAGATGTAGTCAAAGCACCCTGGGCTGGAATAACTGTTGACAGGTGCCAGAAGTTGGTTGACTCTATACAGCATAGATGTGAAGCAGTTCTAAAAAACTGTGGCATACAGCTAAATATTAGGATAGTGATTCACAGGAATGCTAAATCCTCAAAAAAAAAAAGTACATATTGTGAGTTTGTAAAGACAAATGCAGACACTGCTATTTTTTAGAACAGCCCAATATTCATGTTTTGTTATTTCTTGTAAAGTACACTATGTGCAGAATTATTAGGCAAGTTGTATTTTAGAGGATTATTTTTATTATTGATCAACAACTATGTTCTCAATCAACCCAAAAGACTCATAAATATCCAAACTTAATATTTTTGGAAGTTGGAGTGTTTTTTTTTTAGATTTGGCTAGCTTAGGAAGATATCTGTTTGTGCAGGTAACTATTACTGTGCAGAATAATTAGGCAACTTTAGGCAAATTTAGAAATAAACATTTCTGACATGCAAAAATAAAAACCAAAAAAATTAGTGATCAATATAGCCACTTTTCTTTATGATGACACTCAACAGCCTTCCATCCATAGATTCTGTCAGTTGCTTGATCTGTTTTCGATCGACATTGTGTGCAGCAGTCACCACAGCTTCCCAGACACTGTTCCGAGAGGTGTACTGTTTTCCCTCCCTGTAGATCTCACATTTTATGATGGACCACAGGTTCTCTATGGGGTTCAGATCAGGTGAACAAGGGGGCCATGTCATTATTTTTTCTTCTTTTAGACCTTCACTGGCCAGCCACGCTGTGGAGTAGTTGGATGCATGTGATGGAGCATTGTCCTGCATGAAAATCATGTTTTTCTTGAACGATACCGACTTCTTCCTGTACCACTGCTTGAAGAAGTTGTCTTCCAGAAACTGGCAGTAGGTCTGGGAGTTGAGCTTCACTCCATCCTCAACCCGAAAAGGTTCCACAAGTTCAGCTTTGATGATACCAGCCCATACCAGTACCCCACCTCCACCTTGCTGGCGTCTGAGTCGGAGTGGAGCTCTCTGCCCTTTACTGATCCAGCCTCTGGCCCATCCATCTGGCCCATCAAGAGTCACTCTCATTTCATCAGTTCATAAAACCTTTGAAAAATCAGTCTTAAGATATTTCTTGGCCCATTCTTGACGTTTTATCTTATGTTTCTTGCTCAAAGGTGGTCGTTTTTCAGCCTTCCTTACTTTGGCCATGTCCCTGAGTATCGCACACCTTGTGCTTTTTGATACTCCAGTAATGTTGCAGCTCTGAAATATGGCAAAACTGGTGGCGAATGGCATCTTGGCAGCTTCACGCTTGATTTTCCTCAATTCATGGGCAGTTATTTTGCGCCTTTTTTTGGCCAACACGCTTCTTGCGACCCTGTTGGATATTTGCCATGAAACGCTTGAGTGTTCGGTGATCACGCTTCAAAAGTTTGGAAATTTCAAGACTGCTGCATCCTTCTGCAAGACATCTCACAATTTTGGACTTTTCAGAGCCCGTCAAATCTGACCCATTTTGCCAAAGGAAAGGAAGTTGCCTAATAGTTAAGCACACCTTATATAGGGTGTTGATGTCATTAGTCAACACCCCTCCTCATTACAGAGATGCACATCACCAGACTTACTTAATTGGTAGTTGGCTCTCAAGCCTATGCAGCTTGGAGTAGGACAACATGTATAAAAAGTATCGAAGTGATCAAAATACGCATTTGCCTAATAATTCTGCACACAGTGTAGTTAAAAATTATAAACATTTCTCTTCATGTTTTGAATTAGAAAACAGTGTGCAATGTTCCCAATGCTGGAAATAAAAACTAGTATAAAGATTTTGTGCTTAACTCATGTTTTTGAACACACTGCTATTATTTTGAACACTACTATATATATGTAGCACCCTGAGGATTCGGCTGCTGCAGGGGTATTACACCTCAAGCCAGAGGTGTGATATTCCACTCCCGGGTAAGGATGGAGTGTGGAACTGAGCTCAGTTAGCTGCATGCACTACACACATCCCATTTCCGGGGAACAGACCGATGGTACTCCCACTAGAGAAATGTGCAGGTACGACAGTGTCTGTTCCTGGCTGGAGTGGGAGGGGGGTGGAACATCCCAGTAGTGTAGGGGCAGATAGGGGGAGCAGCCTGGGTAAAGCTAGGAGCTCATTGGGTGCTGGTCACCTGAGCTCACACATAGAGGGAGTATATAAGGTGGGCACCATCTTAGATCAGGGTCAGTCTGTCAGTCTTTTGTCAGAGCAGAGCAGAGGAGAAGAGCAGCTCCAAGGCCAAGAGAGAGAGAGAGAGGAGAAAGAAAGACCCAGAGGGGGAGAAAGAAGGAACTCCAAGAGCCCAAATTAGACCAGAGGGTGAAGAGTTGGCAACAGGGTACCGGATCCCAAGCTGGCAGAGGCTACAGCACACCTTAGCCAGGAACCGGAGGTCGTGGGCAGGATCTGCCACGACCACCCACTAAATCCACCCGGAAGGCAGACCAGCAATAGGGTCAGGGAACCCAGAGACAAGGGTTTACCACCAAGAGGCCCGAGGGAGCCGGACATAGGTGGATCCCTGGTGGGGAAGGCCAGAGAAGAGGACAGGACAGAAAGGGAGCTCAGGACCACGCTCCAGAATCACCTGGGGGTTGGCCGAGTCCAGGACCTGGTGGACGCAGCACGGCTCGGGTGGTCACTCAAGGCCGGAGTGACCAGAACAACTGCAGTAAGTAAACAAACCCTGAACTGCACAGCCCGACTCTGAGTCTCATTTCCATCCCCGCTGCACCACCACAACCCCCATCCTCTGCAACTGACCCCCTGAGGCTATACCCCTCCCGTTGGGGGTTATACTACCTAAGCTGCACACACATCACCAGCCTCAGTGGACCCTGCTGCAGCGGCGGCCGTATTGACCGCAAATCAACGGGTGGCGTAGTCGACACAAAAGAACATCTAGTAACATCATAAGGACTGCCACACACTGAGCTTGACACCCTGGGCACGGACCGGGTCACAGCCACTCGGAGACTACAACCCCCATCTGATCCGGCTCCGGGTATCCCTAACAGCACTGGCCCAGGGGGCGCGTCAACTTTGGCGTAGTCGGCAGGATCACGTGCCCGCAACAACCGGGTACTGCGTGCCTGAAGAAAAGTACACCGTTACCTCAAAAAGAAGTCTCCTGCCGGTTCCGGAGGGTCCCCGCCATCGGGCCCCATCACAGGTCGTTTCCCGCCGGTTGTCCGCCATTTGCAGCTTTTTCCCGCCATCCATGGAGTTTCCCGCCACTGGGAGACGATTCCCGCCATTTCCAAAGATTTCCCGCCTTGGAAGAGCGGACGCCATTATGGGCGTGCCAGAGGGTGGCAAAAGGCCACCTCCCATCGTGGGCCAGGTCGAAGAATGGCGCCAAAAGCGGAAACCGCGCCCACCAACAGAGACTGTGATGCTGGAAGTGTCCATCAGCGTGAGAGAACTGCCCCTGGAACTGAAGTTGCCCCGGGACCACCCTCGATGTGGGCGGAGACAGAAGAAGAGAGCAAAGATGGGTGTCGCCTGGAGGAGTCTGGAGAGAGCGCACCCGGAGACAAGACGTCTGGAAGAGAGTCCAGAGAGAGCCTGCCCGGAGATGGAGGGAGAGTCAGGCAGCACCGACCCAGTGGTAAGGAGCCTGTTGCAGGTCGCCACTCCAGAAGGCCTGCTGGAGATCCTAGCACAGCTCCCCCGAGACCGGGAGTGTGCACAGACCGCGCTGGAGGGCCTCGCACGGAGGACGGCCCGGGTGCAGCGAGAGACGTTGGCGGAGTGGAGCCGAGAGATGGCCCAGCAGACCGAAACCCGTCAGCGGAGCACGCCACCCGAGACGAGGAGACAGACCGCCTCTGAGGATGGCGCAGGAGGAATGAAGGCAGGAGACGGCGCCGAGAAGGGAGCTGAACGGACGGAGGCAGGTAAAGGGGACGTCTCTACCCCGAGCCGGGAAACCGCGTGCCTGCCCCAGCTCCCCGTCGCAGAGCCCGAAATTCCCCCTGCCGTGCCCGTCGCTGCATCGTCACCGCCGCAGACTAGGCCTCAACCGGAAGCCGCGGCCGCGACCCCTGTGACGTCACGCGCTTCGACCCTGAGCGTGGCCAAGCAGGAAATACCACCGGCCTGGTCGCAAGGCCTAGTACCCCCGGGCGCCGCTATTCCAACAGCGCCCCCACCGGCCTGGCCGCAGGGCCGAGTAACCCAGGGCGCCGCTGTTCTTACGGTGCCCTTTGCCTTTAAGGTGCCCCAGGCCTGGTCGCAAGGCCTGGTCAACCCGGGCGCCGCTACCATCAACGCGCCCTCAACATCTCGAGTGCCGCACCTGGGTGAAGATCTATTCGCCCAGCATACGTGCCCGGATGGGCAGCCCTTCATATGGCCCCAGGAGTACATTCAGCTGGAACTCCAGAGAGCAAGGCCCATGTGCGAGCCCCTGATTCCGGCTCCGAAGCCCGTAAAGAGGACCTCGCCCCTGCTGGAGGAGGCACAGTTTGAGTGGGACCCCACCGGAGAAGACCTCATGGGGTTCACTCAGGAGACTCGGGCGGCCGCAGCGGAGTGTGCAGAGTGCTGCCGCCAGCAGCTCGAGGTCTTCGAGAGGGAGCGGAGAGAGAGGCGGGTCCGGGAACAGCAAGCGCAGATAAGGAGCGCGGAGCAGAAGAGCCGGACCAGGAGGAAACCCCGTGCAGCTCATGGTCCCCGTGCCACCGGGACTGTGATAAAATTCAATATGCAGCACGGATGGGGCTTTATTAGAGACCATCATACCCCCGGCGACGTCTTTGTGACCCGCAGAGACGTAGAAAGCCATCTGCCGGAGGGACACAGAGGTCGTGACCTGTATGTAGGGGACGAGGTCACCTTCACCCGGCACAAGTGTGCCAAAGGACCCTACGCCCTCCATGTGCATCGCCTGACGGAGGAGGAGCTGCGGTGTGAGGAGGAGCAAGAGGACCCGGACGGGTCTGAAACCGAAACCAACCAACAAGAAAGAGCAGGAGGACGCCGTCGTTGAAGTACGGTAGAGAGAGACTGTATAAAGTTACCCGTCAGGGTATAAGAACTGTTCTAGTTAAAATATAGTCCCCGTTGGGACCAGCCAAGAGTGAACTGTTAACCCCGTGTGTCCCTATTCCCACTGACCGAGGACTGAGAGCGGTCAATCCTCCCTAATACCTGGCCGACGACTGAGAGCGGCCATATCCCCTTGTATATAGTTGCACTTCCTAAAGCGACCCCTACCGGTTTTATAGGAAACTGTTTTATTCCAAGAGAGACTGTCGCACTTTACCCGGTCACAAGTTGCACCGTGACCGGAGGAACCAGAAACAAGAATGTTTATATGAAAAGTTTATTGCTGCTGATGATGTTTTATATGTTTTATATGTTTATGTTTTATGAAAAAAAAAAATGTATGTTTGTGGATGTTTATATCTTACAGCCCGAGGACGTGCTGTGATTTACCAGGGGGGAATGTAGCACCCTGAGGATTCGGCTGCTGCAGGGGTATTACACCTCAAGCCAGAGGTGTGATATTCCACTCCCGGGTAAGGATGGAGTGTGGAACTGAGCTCAGTTAGCTGCATGCACTACACACATCCCATTTCCGGGGAACAGACCGATGGTACTCCCACTAGAGAAATGTGCAGGTACGACAGTGTCTGTTCCTGGCTGGAGTGGGAGGGGGGTGGAACATCCCAGTAGTGTAGGGGCAGATAGGGGGAGCAGCCTGGGTAAAGCTAGGAGCTCATTGGGTGCTGGTCACCTGAGCTCACACATAGAGGGAGTATATAAGGTGGGCACCATCTTAGATCAGGGTCAGTCTGTCAGTCTTTTGTCAGAGCAGAGCAGAGGAGAAGAGCAGCTCCAAGGCCAAGAGAGAGAGAGAGAGGAGAAAGAAAGACCCAGAGGGGGAGAAAGAAGGAACTCCAAGAGCCCAAATTAGACCAGAGGGTGAAGAGTTGGCAACAGGGTACCGGATCCCAAGCTGGCAGAGGCTACAGCACACCTTAGCCAGGAACCGGTGGTCGTGGGCAGGATCTGCCACGACCACCCACTAAATCCACCCGGAAGGCAGACCAGGAATAGGGTCAGGGAACCCAGAGACAAGGGTTTACCACCAAGAGGCCCGAGGGAGCCGGACATAGGTGGATCCCTGGTAGGGAAGGCCAGAGAAAAGGACAGGACAGAAAGGGAGCTCAGGACCACGCTCCAGAATCACCTGGGGGTTGGCCGAGTCCAGGACCTGGTGGACGCAGCACGGCTCGGGTGGTCACTCAAGGCCGGAGTGACCAGAACAACTGCAGTAAGTAAACAAACCCTGAACTGCACAGCCCGACTCTGAGTCTCATTTCCATCCCCGCTGCACCACCACAACCCCCATCCTCTGCAACTGACCCCCTGAGGCTATACCCCTCCCGTTGGGGGTTATACTACCTAAGCTGCACACACATCACCAGCCTCAGTGGACCCTGCTGCAGCGGCGGCCGTATTGACCGCAAATCAACGGGTGGCGTAGTCGACACAAAAGAACATCTAGTAACATCATAAGGACTGCCACACACTGAGCTTGACACCCTGGGCACGGACCGGGTCACAGCCACTCGGAGACTACAACCCCCATCTGATCCGGCTCCGGGTATCCCTAACAGCACTGGCCCAGGGGGCGCGTCATATATATACTGATAGATTTTGGTGTTGGTTAAGTACCACTGTCGCCTTATTGTCTGCGCTGTTGCAACCAAGTAACCTGTTTAGAAATGGCCCCATATCTCCAACTTCAGGTGCTGCTCATACAGTGCCACGAGAAGATGGATATTAATAAATCATGGTTATGCAAAAGAGTGTTACAAGAAAATGACAGCAGCAGTCTGGAGGCTCAGCAGGGTTAATAATACATTGCATATCTTCGTTCACTGGCTGTGCTGATGACAAGAACCATTCAACCTTCCACAGAGACAGGCCCACGAATGTTCACAAAAGAGGTGAGGTTGAAGAAGCTTCTGACTTCTGTGTTACCTTGCAGTACTAACACTCAAAGACGGGGAAAGATAAGGAGGAGGCAGCACCTTGTATTGTTCTGCCATGCTGTCACTTCATGCACCACCGAGCTTCGAATGAGAAAAGTTTATAGGACAAAATTTCCCCTAGAATTATGAAAAAGGACTGAAGGGAAGTGTGAGCTTTTATATGGTTAATGCGATAATTGTCAAAGAAATCATTGTGCCTAAATGTCAGAGGAAAGGGCAAACAGTGGAAAAACTCCTGGATTCTACACAGCTCCATCTTCAAAAACATAGAGTTTCAAGTAAATCATGTGTTATTTTTTTTATTCTTTGATTATATTCACTGATGATCAATTATGTGGCATTGCTAGTAAGTCTGCCCTCTCTTCATTTGCAATGGCCCAATTTATCCTTAAGGAATATTAGGGTTATCAAGCCATAGCCCAATTTTGCCAACTTGCCCCCTTTTTCTTTGTGTACATTTTCAGAATTTAACCTTATGGAATCTTAGGGTTAGTGTGTCAGAGCCAAATGGGCCATTGTGCCAACTGCTTTTTATTTTTCAAGCCATTGTCCCATTTCTGCTGTTTTGTGACTTAAGCTCCATTTACACTAAAAGGTTTTTGTGAACGTGCATCCTCTCTTTAAGAACACTTGCGTCATGACAATCTTTCAGTGTAAACAGGTGGTCGATCAAACAAATGAACAGGCAAAATGCTCGCTCATCTGGTGAAATTATCTTTTGCGCAGCGTAAAATATCATTCTTGGGAGTGCATCGCCCTAAGTTAACAGGAGTCGCTCTGCCGAGAGCAATGGCAGCCTATACGCCCAGAGCGATCTACGGATCAACTACAGATCGTTCAATGTGCATCATTTACTGTAGTCTGCCTGTGTAAGCAGACTATTAAGTGACCGCCAATTGGTAAAGGTTTACTAATGGTTGTTTAGCTGTCACTGGTCAGTCAGGGTAACCAGACCCTCAGTAATCGTAAATCCTAAAAAACTAATGATTAACATAAACAGAAGACAGACTAAAGCAGGGCAAGCATATTAAACCTACATTGGCCACATCCACCAATTTTGAGGGTACCAGCTGCCCAGTTGCCCTACATTCATTTAGCCTATTCTAAGGTTCAAAGGATTGGGTATGTTCTAGAAATAATCAAATCATTTCAAAATCGAGTTGAAGATTCCAAATTTCACAGATCCCAGCAAATTTTAACAATTTGTGATTTGATTAATATAAATCGATATAAAAATGTCTACTACATTTTTATGACTTACAGAAGATTGCATCAGTCACAGAATGCTGACATGACCTCAAGTGTGACTGCGCGTTCTTCCCCATAATGCCTTGCAGCTATCACATCACATGGTATAGCATAGTCAGGAGGGACCATCATAGCCTGTAAAAAAGCTGAGGCAGGGTAAGCAGTCACAATTTTAGAGTGATTTTAGAAGTGAGGAGGTTTGAGCTAGTGTTTTACACAGAACCGTCTGCTTTATCACAAATTACTAGGACGGATAATTTTTTTAAAGTTTTTTTTATTTAAAAAAAACATGAAAAACATGAAAAATCTGTCAGTGTACTGTGTTGTTATATGGGCTGTTGGTTACTACCGGGTAAAGAGATTGAAAGGGGCTGGATTCAGTCCTAGAAGACCTCAGAGTGTAACACATGTATTTTCAGGGCAATTGGAATACCCACAATTCATATTGAATTTATTTTTGTGAAAAATTAGCTGAGCCTGACAAATTTGAATTTCAATAGATTCGATCATCTTTAATATGTTCAATTTAACATTTCAAGTCTGATCCTCTGTCCTAATTAGAGCTTAGCCATTTATCAGGCAGAGGCTTGCTCCATCCTCTTCATTGAGATCAAATTTGTGGTGGCCAAATTAAGCATTTGACCAGTTTTATTCACAGTGTTAGTCAATCTTCAGAATGTTCTGTATACTACTACAACAAACATTAGTATTGCAGAGAACACAAGTGTTCATTTTGCTTTATTCTTCTTTAGACACAACCTAAGTGCAAAGGAGAAGAGCTCTTGCTGCATCCAATTTCTTTACAGGTTTGTTAAGATGGAAAATATGGCCGATCCACTGAAAGACATAGAAAAGAATAATTTTGATATTTGAGACAAAGTTCAAAGAAATTAGTATACTGAAGAAATGGTTGCTGGGATTTTTATTTCCTTGGTTTGTTGTATGTACTTTATTTTTTTTGTGTTTAGTGTTCTTTTAATGGAGTTGTCCAAGAAGTTGATGTTAATGATCTATCCTTAGGATAGGTCATCAATATTAGATCAATGCTTGTCAAAAACCTGCGACCGCCACTGATCTGCTGTTAGCATATGGAATATTGGAAGGCATATGGAAATGTGTACACAGCTGGAACAGCACAGCTCCGTACACTGTGTAGTGGCTGTACAGCAATTCAGCTCCTATTCACCGCACCTCAGCCGATCTAATATATTCCCTTTTTCCTGTAGCCTAATGTTCAGCGCCGCAATATATGTCATGAAGGAGAAAGAAACTTGTGTAGATAACGTAAGTGCTATAGTATTGTGAATAACTAAACCAGTTGAACACATAGCAAGAAGTGCTGTCATAGGGACATAGGAGTTGCATTCTTTCATCCTGTAACTTCAAACATTAAAAACTGCAATGAAATAAGTTATTATAAAGGGGGTTCGCATTTTTTCACATACATTAAAGGGTGAAATGATCCTCTCTGATCTGTAAATACTTGAGGATTTCAATCTAAGATTTAATATGGCTTTTTCCATAATCGTCTTTTTAAACTTGCAAAACTACAGAACTGGAATTTATGGCATCCTAAGGGTACGTTTACACTACATGTTTTCTGGCAGTCAAAAATGTCTATTTTTCGAGCATAAAACACCCCTTTCTCTGTCATTTTCTCTGCATTGTTCTCTTGAAGCTTTTTTTTTTATGCCAGCATTAATGTCTTTTCAGCATTTTTCGGGTGTCTTTTTATTGTAATTTTTCTTAAATTCATTAAGCAATTAATAAAATGCTAACGTTGTTTTAGGCAAAAACGCTTACATTACATCTTCTGGGCCTATTTTTTTAGCTTTCCCCGTGACTATTATTGTACAGTATGGACTGTCTTCCTAGTAGAAAACGCCTGAAGAATGTATGTGGCACCCTGCTACACACAGGTACTACAGGACCCAAAAGGGTGCATGGACGGACTTCTCCACAAGAGGCCCTTACTACACACAGACACCTCCACCCTTCCACCTCATACCACCAGAGGGAGCCTGTTAGAGATATATATACTGGAGGGTGGAGTTAGGTAGGGAGAGTGTGCTGGCACCAGAGATCAGTGAAGAGGCAGCACCTGTTGAGCTGCTGTGCTGAGGGCCTGGAGCGTGGCCGGAGGCAAGGAGAGGAGAGAGGAGTTAAGGGGGCAGAGGAGCATCTTAAGCTCACCCCAGAACACAAGCTGGACACCGGGTCCGCGCCTACAGGGTCCTCTACACCCAGTAGGGATAACAGGCATACCAAGAGGATTCCAGACCCCTGGTCAACCTGAAGCTACCATCATTTACAGAACTAGGAACCACGAAGGCCCCAGCGTCCAGGGATAGTGGTAGCCAGAGAAAAGTTCTACTACCAAGCAGACAGGTGAGAGAGCGAAACAGTACAGAAGCTAGGCCTTGTTCCAGGCTGGCCAGGAGCTTTAGAGAGAGGAAGAAACGGACCAGGAGGCCTACTACCTGCTCACTGGGGAGAGTCCAGAAGTGCACCCTTCCTATTAAGTACCCTGGAACATACCTGCCATTTACACCAGTAAAGGTACTGAAGCGAATCCCCTGTGTGCGTGTCCGTCATTCTCCTGACCCGACCGGGCCACCTCTCACCTGCATCCCTTCCATCAACCCTGCCCCGGGGGCCCGCTCCACCTGTGGGGAGCGGAAGCATCCCAGCTGGCATACCATCAGCCCCGGAGGTCTGCAGCAGCGCTGGTACTCATTACCAGGAGCCACAGGTGGCGTCACGAGACAAAACTGTTATTCATCCCTGCAAGTAACAAACCCCTTTTAAAGAGTGACCCCAGGGTACGGGCCCGGGAGCCGACTGCCGTGACATCCCAAGGAGGTAAAGGCCCGGGTACCGAGTCCCCCATATTCCCCTGGGCGAGTCATACTCTTCCTGGCGTCACGAACAGGATTTCGTGCCCGTTGCCACCGGGAACTGTGTGCCATAATTGAACTGTGTTTGAACTGTGGTGAACATCGCCGCCATTACCGCGTCGCCGCGCGGGAAGAAGAGGGGCGTAACCGAGGGAACCAGAGAGGCGTGACCGTTGGTAGCGCGTGACGCCCAAGCCCCGCCTCACGCTCTGACGCCGCACCAGGAAGCGTCAGGTCCTGGAAGGAGACCGCGATCTGCGGAGCTGCGGCCTACCCGATAAAAGCAAAGAAGGTAGGCTACGGTTTACTGGGGGGGCGCAACCATGGCCGACGACCAGCAAAACGCTGGAGCACCGATTTACGCTCCCGATGCTCAACTCGCGCCCCGCGCTGCTCAGGCCGGAGCGGCCGCCCCACCAGCAGGGGTCGTGACTCCAGTGATACCTATTGCCCTGCCGTACGTCCCTGGAGTGAAATGGCTTCCCCAGTATGACGGCAAACCAGACACCCTGTCTGGGTTCAAAAGAAAAATATGCGGTGCATTGGACATGTACTCAATGACTGGTAAACAGAGAGCCACTGTTGTGCTGGGACAATTTGCTGGTGCCGCAGAGCGGTAAGTTGAAACCTGGCCAGCCGCAGACCAGGAATCAGTATCTATTATATTTAAGAGACTGCAAACTGTCTTTGAAAACCGCACTGAGACAGATCTTCGGATGAGGTTCTACCACTGTACCCAGAAACCTGAGGACAGTATCTGGGACTATGCCTGGCATTTACAAGAGGCCCTGCGGGCCCTGAAACAGGTTAGTCCAGCCAGCATACATGATGAGGACAAAATGCTGATAGAACAATTCATTCGGGGGTTAAGGTCCCAGGAGGAGAGCAGAACTGTACGCTGGTGGGCCTTAGATCACCCAAATGCCACCTTTGACGCCCTGAAGTACATGGCTATTAAGGGCCTTCAGTCCCTGAAAACATCAGATACTGCTATCCAGCGTTACCAGGGTGGGGCCACCCCAATGCCCACGGCACTCACTGCCCCTTCATTAGCGGCTGAGGCAAAAGTGCAAACAGAGTCCCCTAGCGAGCTGGACAGCCTGCGCTCTGAAGTGCGTCAGCTAAGTAAAACCATGACCACTGTCCTGAGCATCCTGCAGCTACAGACGGAGCCCAAGCCGGATGGAAGGATCCTACTCGCCGACAGTCCTGAGGATGTCCCCTGGATGAGGAGAAGAGGGAGACAACGCCACCCCGTGGGAGGACCAACGACCGACCTCGCCCTCCAGGTGAACTCATTTGCTACCGTTGCCACAAGGCAGGCCACACCACACGGACCTGTCCTTTAAACGGGCAAACCCTGGGGCCAAGGGCCGACACCCAGGAGTAGATCAACCAGGCCCATCGAGCTGGTACGGCCGGTTTGTAGGAGGGAGGCCTTTCCTGTCCATCGTGCTGGACGGCATAGCAACATATGCACTACTGGACACCGGGCCACAGATAACCATCATACCTGATGTCCTGTACAAAAGGTACTGGTCCATAGATGAACTCCACCCGCCAGACCCAAACCTCTCTGTGTATGCCTCCAATGGCCTTCCTCTTAACCTAGTCGGAGTTAAGGACGTGACAGTGAAGGTGGGAAGAGTGGAACTAAAGGACCAAGGACTGATTGTAATAGAGTCTAACCCTGGTGATACAAACCCATATATGATACTTGGTACAAATGTTGTTGGTAACTGTTTGGGAGAAGTGTTGTTCTTACTCCAACAGATTGCTGACACTGCCAGACCAGGGCAGAGGAAAGTGCTCCAGAAGGAAATTCGCGCCCTCCTGTACCAGCAACAGGTAAAGCTAACAGGCGGTGAGATTGGTAATGTACAGGTGACAGACCCAATACCCATTGTGATTCCCCAATGAGTGAAATGCTGATTTGGTGTAGGGCAGCAATAGGTCTCAAGGGACAGAACTACCAGGCGGTAGTAGAGCCCGTTAACTCAGAGCACAGACCTACACTCCTAACTGCTAGAGGGGTAGTTGGTGCGCGCAATGGGAGGGTACCCGTACGCCTCCTAAATTGTGGGGAGGAGGAAGTCAAATTGCCAAGATATGCCACTGTTGCCAGACTGTATACTGTGAATAATAATGCCATACACACAGTGGAATCCTTGATCCCACCAGATACGGTGGAGGACAATGACTCCAAAACCCAGCTGGAGGAATGGTGTCAATAGCTCAATGTTGGAACTGACGCCACTCCCGTCCATCAGAAACACGGTGTCTACAGAGTGGTTCAGGAATATGAACAGGTGTTTAGTAAACACTCACTTGATTTTGGAAGGGTCAAAGGGGTACAACACCACATACCCACAGGTAACCATCCACCCATTAAGGAGCGTTACAGACCCATACCACCAGCACATTACCAAAAAGCAAAAGAAATGTTGCATGACATGAAAAAGGAACAATAAACCCAAAAACATGATTGCTGGGGACACGTCAATTCCTAGGGTACCTGTAGGTACGCACGTGTCGTGCCAACAGCATAGCTCAAAGATACATATAACAACAGAAGACAAAAAGAGCTTTTATATGCAAATAAGGAAATACTTTATTAAACATATTAATACTATAAAAGATTCATATAGAGTCCATAAAAGGATTTTAAACGATGTGTTCAGAAGAAGAGCAGACACCCCATTAGAGTAATCAGCCCATAGTATGGAGTGCAGGAAAAATGGAAATTATAGTAATGCACAACCCAAAGTCAGCATATTAACCACCTGGCCAAGCAACACTCCATCAACCTCTGGAACGTTCCGGGTGCGTTGCAGAGTCCAAATGGCATGCTGTTGAATTTGCATAATCCCATCGGGGTGGTGAAGGCTGTCTTCTCCCGGTCTTCCTCAGCAACAGAGACTTGCCAGTACCCGCTAGTGAGATCCAATGTAGAGAAATAATTGGCAGATTTTAGTGCGGCCAGGGATTCCTCTATACGGGGCAAAGGGTATGCATCTTTATGTGTTATTCGATTAATTTGTCTATAATCTACACACATCTTCATGCTACCATCCTTCTTTCTGACCAGGACCATGGGAGCTGCCCAGGGGCTACAGCTATCCCTTACTACCCCTGCCTTTTTCATGTCATATAACAACAGATGACAAAAAGAGCTTTTATATGCAAATAAGGAAATACTTTATTAAATATATTAATACTATAAAAGATTCATATTGTAGTAATGCACAACCCAAAGTCAGCATATTAACCACCTGGCCAAGTGAAGGCTTAAGAGACAGGGAAGCAGACAATGCTGCTAAAATACCCCACAATAAATCAAAGCCAAAAAGGCAAAGTGCACCAGGTAGTAGTCAAAATGAAAAAAACTATGCTGGAAAATGGAGCATGGGTACAGAGGGTAAAGGAGCACTTACCCAAGGGCTGGGAACCCCCCAAATGGAGATGAAAGGGTGCTAGGACACCTACCCAACACGCGTTTCGCGTGGACAATGCGTTGCTTTCTCAAGGGATGGTGTAGTAACGCCCTTCCAGGACCTTTTAGTATCCCTGGCAACCGGTCACGTGTGGTATCACGTGACCGGAATCCAGCCAGTGGCGCTGCGTGTAGCGGCGCATGCGTGTCCGGCAAGCAACGCCCCCCCGCCACGCTCCCGGCAGTCAAACCCTGGGGATGCTCGCACCACAGGCAGTCAGCTGTGCCGACTGGTGCAGTGCACGCACGGGCATGAAGACACCGGGAAGCGGCAAGGGGACGCGACCCCAGGAGGCGCATGCGCTCCACAGCGCCACCAATGGTAAACATAAGTATGCAAACAACCATATTACAGAAGAAAGACCGGTTTAGAACCCCCTATAAGTGCATACAGTGGAGCACAAACAATCAATATATAATATGAAAGGTACAACAAAATATCAAGTAATAGTTTGGTTTCACAAAGACAAGAGAAGGGAGAACATTCAAATGAAATCCATTTTGAAGAGGAGGTTTTTGAATTGCTTCAGAACCGATCGTCCATAGATGGAAGCATTATGTAATGGCTGCTGGGTTGCTTATATGAGCCAAGGGATAAAAACAAAAAGGATCCTAGATAAAATATAATTGAATTAGTATCAACATTGATAAAAAACAATATATAAAACAGGGCGACCATAGCAGAGCCAGGCACCAAGTCATTAAATAATGAAAGGAAGATGATAGAAGGAATGGTAATAAAAACCCATAAAGGAGAATAATAAAACCACAAAAAGGACAAAAGAGAAAAAAGAGGGGGGGAACATACAGGAATACTGGAAGGGGAACAGCACTGAAAACAAAAACAACGAGGAAAGAGGGGGACAATGGTGACAAAGTATGCTCAATACCATAGGCACTGTGATGGACAACTAGAGGAATGAGGCAAAGCTAAGTGACTCATTAAGACCAATTGGGGCCATGGTGCCAAGTGTAACAATCCAATGTGCTTCGCGTTGTGCAAGAAGTTTTTTAATGTTGCCACCTCTCGACCCCAGATGTACCAAATCTATACCTCTAATCATAAGAGATCGAGGGTCACAGTTGTGGTGATCCTTAAAATGGCGAGGGATCGTTTTAAGATCCGAGATATCGGTCACATTTCTCGCTGCAGTTATATCCCTGACGTGTTCGCGGACCCTGACTCTGAGCTCTCTGGAGGTGAGTCCCACATAGATGAGGGGACAGCCACATGTGGCATAATAAATGACATTACTACTGCCACATGAAATCCAGTGTAGAATCTTAAAATGTCGGTCACCTCCAGCAGAGTCAAAGGTCTTGCAGCGGAGAACATTCGTGCAAGCAAGGCAGTGACCACAAGGATAGCATCCCAATGTGGATTTGAAGGATGACAAGAATGTACTATTGGGAGGAACATCGTGACTTTTAACAATAAGGTCAATTAAATTGTGGGCCCTCCTGGATGTCATAGACGGTTGTTCCCCCAAGCTATTAGCCAATGATGGTTCGGCGCTAAGGATGGACCAGTGTTTAGCTAGAATTGCTCGCATGTTTCTCCACTGACTATCGAATGTGGAAATGAACCGAATTTTATTGTTCCCCGTGTCCTCTCTTTTTTGTTGATATAGTAATTTAGATCTTGGTGTTGTTTTAGCCCTAGCATATCCTCTCTTAATTGAACATCGGCTATAGCCACGTTGTAAAAACCTAGTCTGAAGGTCCTTTGCCTGTGCCTCGAACAGATGGTTGGAGGAGCAGATCCGCCTCACCCGGAGAAACTGTCCGACCGGGACAGCCCTCAGGATTGCTGGATCATGGGCAGATGAAGCATGAATAAGAGCATTAACTGCTGTCGTTTTTCTAAAGACATCAGTCTGGACAGACGACCTATGGTCGACCCCAAGGCTGACGTCCAAGAAATCAATTTTTGTTGAATCGTACTTATAAGTCAAACGAATGTTTAAATTGTTTTTATTAAGTCGATCCATGAAAATCCCAAGCTGCTGCGCTGTACCCCTCCACGAGAATAAGATGTCGTCAATATATCTATGCCAGCACAGCACATCGTCAGCGGCCCATGCCCCCTCGCCGTCAAAAATGTATCTCTCCCATGAGCCAAGGAAGAGATTGGCGTACGAGGGGGCACAGGCCGCACCCATGGCCGTGCTACGCTTCTGTAGATAAAACGTATCTTTGAAGGTAAAAAAATTGTGGGTGAGCATGAAGCGCAGCAGCCTAAGAATAAACCCGCACAGAGAGCCGCCCAGGTCGGAGGCACCCAGGAAGAGGCGGACAGCCTACAAACCATCTTCATGTTCGATACAGGTATATAATGTGTCCACGTCAGCGGTGACAAAGAGGGTGTTATCATCCACAAAGATGCCGTCAAACCTAGTAAGGACGTCCGTCGTGTCCTTGGTAAATGAGGGCAAGGTCTCAACTAGGGGCTTGAGATAAAAATCTATGAATTTTCAAATTGGTTTGCATAAGCCCTCGACCCCCGACACGATCGGACGCCCAGGTTTATTGACGGCATCCTTGTGGACTTTGGGCAGCAAATAAAATGTTGGAACTTTTGGGAAACAGACAGTAAGTCCGTCCAGAACTTTTTTAGTTATAATATTCGATTCAAAAGCACTAGCAAGAATACTCTGGAGTTCAGCCGAGAAAGAGGCCAGAGGGCTGCAGGACAACCTCAGGTAGGTATCTTTGTCCCTCAATTGTCTGAAAGCCTCGCGTTCCTAAAGAATGCGTGGCCATACAACAATGTTTCCCCCCTTGTCCGCCTGTTTAAATACCAAGTCACAGTAGGATTGTAAATCTTTAATTGCTGTCCGTTGGGCAGATGTAAGATTATCAGAGGTACGTCTTGTAGACAGCTTCTTAAAATCTTCGGCCACCAACTTTGTAAAAATTTCTACCGCAGGACTCAGGGACAAGGGGGGGGAAACGTGTCGATTTAGGTAAAACATTTTGGGGGAACCCACCTTGGATAGTAGATGTCTGTTCATTGAGGAGGTCCTCCAGCACCTGAATGGCCTCCCTCTCGGCCGGGCTCACAAGTAAAGGTGTGGTATGATGTTTATAGTGTAATTTTTTATGGATCAATTTCCGGGAGAAGAGCTGCAGATCCATCAAAGCTGTAAAATAATGGAACCCGTTAGTAGGTGAAAAAGTAAGGCCCTTACTCAGAACATCAAGTTCATTTTTAGAGAGGACACGGGAAGATAAATTAAACACCTGCAGCCCTCTTTGTGCCTCCGTCTCTCGCTGTCCACCTCCTTGTCACTGACGTTTAGTATTCTGGCGTGTTTTGACACGATTGGTATTATTCGTATAACCAGTGGCTGCTGAGATGGAGGGCTTACTAGTGGGTTGCAGATTATCATATGAGGATGTTGATCTTTTGGAAGATGACCTAGATCTAGAAAAGGAATCACCCCTAGTCTGGGGTCGAGATCTACTTTGTGGGTTCCTCCATTTATAAACTTTATTGGTTCTGAGATCATTAATATCTCTGTGAAGTTTTTTCGTTTTGTTCTTTTGTAACTCCTCAGCCCACTTTTGTGTTTCCAGGTCAATATCCTCGTTAAGTTTTTTGCGGGCACCTGGTGATAGTTCTTTTTTAAGTGTGGAGAGTATCCCATCTACAGTGGTGGCCAAAAGTATTGGCACCCCTGCAATTCTGTCAGATAATACTCAGTATCTTCCTGAAAATGATTGCAATCACAAATTCTTTGGTCTTATTATCTTCATTTAATTTGCTTGCAAGGAAAAAAACACAAAAGAGAATGAAGCAAAAATCAAATCATTGATCATTTCACGCAAAACTCCAAAAATGGGCCAGACAAAAGTATTGGCACCCTCGGCCTAATACTTGGTTGCACAACCTTTAGCCAAAATAACTGCGAACAACCGCTTCCGGTAACCATCAATGAGTTTCTTACAATGCTCTGCTGGAATTGTAGACCATTATTCTTTGGCAAACTGCTCCAGGTCCCTGATATTTGAAGGGTGCCTTCTCCAAACTGCCATTTTGAGATCTCTCCACGGGTGTTCTATGGGATTCAGGTCTGGACTCATTGCTGGCCACTTTAGAAGTCTCCAGTGCTTTCTCTCAAACCACTTTATAGTGCTTTTGGAAGTGTGTTTTAGGTCATTGTCCTGCTGGAAGACCCATGACCTCTGAGGGAGACCCAGCTTTCCTGTTATACACAGATGCCAGCAACGAGGGACTGGGAGCTGTGGTGTCCCAGAAGCAAAACGGCAGAGAAAAGGTAATTGCCTATGCCAGTAGGAAGCTTCGCCCTACTGAGTGGAACACGGAGAATTACAGTTCCTTCAAGCTGGAGTTCCTGGCCTTGGTCTGGGTGATCACTGAAAGATTCAAACATTACCTAGCCTCAACTAAATTCACAGCCTTTACCGACAATAACCCCTTGACACACCTGGAGACAGCCAGGTTGGGAGCCATGGAACAGCGTTGGGTGGCCAAATTGTCGAATTACCAGTTCACAATCAAGTACCGGGCAGGTCACAAGAACACCAAGGCTGATGCCCTGTCAAGAATGCCCCACCAGTCGGACACCGAGGATGAAGTGGATGACCTAGAAGAAATTGAATTACCTGCTTTCCACAGAAATGGAAAGGTCCAAGAGCAACACGCCTCCAGAAGACGTCATGGTAAGACGCTAAACCCTTTACCTCATCACAGCTGGAAGGAGACCCAGGATAGTGACCCGGTTGTCAGCCTCATCAAAGGACTGATAATCCAAGAAGGTTCTTACCTGGAGAAGGATGCTCCTCCTCAAGCCAAACACCTGTGGAATGAGAGAAGCCGGCTGTTCATCTACAGAGAAAAGCTGTGCAGGAGGTATGTCAACCCTAGAACCCATGAAATGGTGTGGCAGATTGTAGTGCCCAGGACTGATATCAAGATGGTGCTAGAGGCCTACCATGACCAAGCAGGTCATTTTGGCTGGAAGAAGCTGGAAACCCTGCTGAAGGACCGGTTCTATTGGGTTGGAATGCAGAGTTCCATAGAAAGGTGGTGCCAGAATTGTGGGCCCTGTAGCCTCAGAAGGAAAGACTACGGAAGTCAGAAAGCACCTTGCAGTCCATCAAAACAACCCAACCCCTGGAGATTGTCGCTCTGGATC
Source organism: Phyllobates terribilis (assembly GCF_046119375.1). Classification (NCBI taxonomy): domain Eukaryota; kingdom Metazoa; phylum Chordata; class Amphibia; order Anura; family Dendrobatidae; genus Phyllobates; species Phyllobates terribilis. The sequence continues at coordinate 117,099,855 of NW_027362762.1, read as the reverse complement.
ACGTCAAACTGTCGCCCAGCAGATCAGGCTACTCATATGTCCTAACCATGGTGTATCACTATTCCCGGTTCCTGGTGGTAGCCCCTGTCAAGCATCTGACAGCAAAACTGCAGCAAGAACATTCCAAACCTACTTCTGCAGGCCCCATGGATACCCGGACAAGGTGCTAACAGATCAAGGCCCTGCCTTTGAAGCTGAGCTGTTTAAAGAATTCTGTCACCTGTATGGATGCAAGAAGATCCGGACTACATCATATCATCCTCAAACCAACGGTATGTGCGAGAAAATGAATAACATCGTAATTGACCTGTTAAAAACCCTACCTTTGGAAGAGAGGAACCAGTGGCCAGACAAACTACCTGACCTGGTGGACCTGTATAACCACATACCTGTGAGTTCTACTAATTGTACCCCAGCGTACCTCATGAGAGCAAGACCCGGAAAATTGCCCATGGACCTGGAGCTCGGAGTGGTAGAACCTGCTGCAGATATGTCCACTGAAGACTGGGACACAAAATCGACAAGAACAGTACAGGAAAGTACAGGCCTGTGTTGAAGACAGCCTAAACAAAGTCAGGGAAAGACAAAAAGACCAGTATAACAAGCATGCACCAGCGGAACCCTTGGCACCCGGAGAAATAGTGCTAAAGCGGAAAAGAAGAGGTCACAAGCTCGATGACCAGTGGGAAAGAGAGCCCTACACCGTGTTAGATTCCGGATTTGACAACACCAAAACCTGCCTGATCAGCAAGGATGGAGGTAGGACAACCACAACAGTCTCAAGAGACCACTTGAAATTGTGCCCAGGTCTACTGAAGATACAGGAGGAAGGAGTCCTAGGAGACTTCCCCGCGGTCTGGCCTCAACTCGATGAAGCAGTTATCATACCAGTTGTAATGCACACGCCCGGACTGACTGGCGTGTGCGTGTTTATGTAGTGATTCCACTGTGCCATGAACCGGAGAGTGCCTGGAGGGGCGTAATTAAGTATCTGCCCGATCCGACCAAGGTCGCACGACGGCATACGACGCCAGTGCACCAGGGAGGAACCGAGCAGAGGGACCAGAGTCTACTCCAGGTCAGACTCCGGACACAGCTGTTGACCCACACCGGGGAATACAGGAACAGGCAGACTAGAGCGCAGGCTGGGTAGGGTCCAGTACAGACTGCGAGACAAATTCGAAACCGCAGACGCGGTGGACAGGGCAAAGCAAAGCGAAACCACAGACGCGGTGGACAGGGCTGAGCAAAGCGAAACCGCAGACGTGGTGGACAGGGCAGAGCAAAGCGAAACCGCAGACGTGGTGGACAGGGCAGAGCAAAGCGAAACCGCAGACGCGGTGGACAGAGCTGAGCAAAGCGAAAACCGCAGACGCGGTGGACAGAGCTGAGCAAAGCGAAACCGCAGACGCGGTGGACAGAGCTGAGCAAAGCGAAACCGCAGACGCGGTGGACAGGGCTGAGCAAAGCGAAACCGCAGACGCGGTGGACAGGGCTGAGCAAAGCGAAACCGCAGACGCGATGGACAGGGCTGAGCAAAGCGAAACCGCAGACGCAGTGGACAGAGCTGAGCAAAGCGAAACTGCAGACGCGGTGGACAAGGCTGAGCAAAGCGAAACCGCAGACGCGGTGGACAGGGTTGAGCAAAGCGAAACCGCAGACGCGGTGGACAGGGCTGAGCAAAGCGAAACCGCAGACGCGGTGGACAGGGCTGAGCGAAGTGAAACCACAGACGCGGTGGACAGGGCAAAGCAAAGCAAAACCGCAGACGCGGTGGACAGAGCTGAGCAAAGCGAAAACCGCAGACGCGGTGGACAGAGCTGAGCAAAGCGAAACCGCAGACGCGGTGGACAGAGCTGAGCAAAGCGAAACCGCAGACGCGGTGGACAGGGCTGAGCAAAGGGAAACCGCAGATGCGGTGGACAGGGCTGAGCAAAGCGAAACCGCAGACGCGGTGGACAGGGCTGAGCAAAGCGAAACCGCAGACGCGGTGGACAGGGCTGAGCAAAGCGAAACCGCAGACGCGGAGGGGACAGGGCTCTGTTCACACGGAACAGACTAGAAGGGAAAGGCAGAACCATATACCCACAGGGTGCTTGCAGAGAAGCAGCGAGTGGACCACAAACGGAAGTACAGTGACAACGAGCAGGAGTTAGGTACGAGTTCAGACTCTGCAGAAAAAGGGAAGGTACAGACATAGAGAAAAACAAAACAGGCTAGGAGAGTATTCAGACAAGAACAGACACAGCAGCAAGATACAGGAGCGGGTCTAGGTATGCGGCCCCTAGAAGGCGGAACGAACAGGCAGGAGCGAGTTCACACAGGCCTGGAAATACAGCCTCCAGGATAGGCAGAAGACAACAGGCTAGAAGATAATACAGACAGGACACAGTTCAGACACGGGAACTGATACCGAAGGCAGGAAACATAAACGGGACCTGGCATATCAGTGACCAAAGGCCAACTGACAGAACACAATGCTCAGGCAGGGATTCATTGGAGCAGCTGGGTTAAATACCAGATGACAGACAGCAATAGGCTGAGGACGCACAAGGGGTGTGCCTGCAGCAGGTACAAAAATCAGGAAGTGATCGGGCGCCGCCCTTAAGCAGCAGACACAGAGGCAAACAGACAGCATGGAGGGAAGCCAGACTAGCAGACTGGACTGGAGATCAAGTGCGCGCTCTTGCACAGTGGGAGATGAACCACTATGCAAGGACGCCACCAGGTATGTTACAGTACCCCCCCCCTTACGACCCCTCTTCTTCAGGCCTGCCAGAATGTTCCGCAGGGAATTCGAGGGCCAATCCTTTACTTCAAGGAGATCACTTCCACTGTCCACCGGAAAAACTGGTCTCCTCTGGGTAGCTAGGATGCTTCCTCCTATCCAGCCATCCTCAGCAACAGACGAAACGGGTGGAGTACCAGGAATAGCACACAAGGAAGTCTCTCTCCACTTATTATCAGGTAGCACCCCAAAGGGTTCAGGAGACAACTGGAAGCCCTCCGCCGGGTTGGAGGGGTGCAGAGACTCGGGGGTAACCTCTGCTTCGGGGTACATCTTGTCAAGCTCACAGGATGAAATGGGCGAGGTATCAGGTACAAGATGTAGAAAAGTCACTGTCTCTTTGTTATCAGGTGGTACCCCGGAGGATTCAGAAAACAACTGGGGGTCCTCCGCCGGGTCGGAAGAGTGCAGAGACTCGGGGGTAACCTCTGCTTCGGAGTACACTAGGTCAGACTCACTGGAAGAAGCGGGCGAGGTATCAGGTACCGAGTTTTGGAGTCTCTGTCCATTCGCTATCAGGTAGCACCCCGAAGGGTTCAGGAGACAACTGGAGGTCCTCCGCCTGGTCGGAGGGGTGTAGAGACTTGGGGATAACCTCTGCTTCGGAGTACACTTGTTCAGACTCACTGGATGAAGCAGCCGAGGTATCAGGTACCGAGTATAGGAGAGTCTCTGTCCATTCGCTATCAGGTAGCACCCCGAAGGGTTCAGGAGACAACTGGAGGTCCTCCGCCTGGTCGGAAGGGTGTAGAGACTCGGGGGTAACCTCTGCTTCGGAGTACACTAGGTCGGACTCACTGGACGAAGCGGGCAAGTTATCAGGTGCAGAGTATAGGAAAGTCTCTGTCCATTCGCTACCAGGTAGCACCCCGAAGGGTTCAGGAGACAACTGGAGGTCCTCTGCCTGGTCGGAGGGGTGTAGAGACTCGGGGGTAACCTCTGCTTCGGAGTACACTAGGTCGGACTCACTGAATGAAGCGGGCGAGGTATCAGGTGCAGAGTATAGGAAAGTCTCTGTCCATTCGCTACCAGATAGCACCCCGAAGGGTTCAGGAGACAACTGGAGGTCCTCCGCCTGGTCGGAGGGGTGTAGAGACTCGGGGGTAACCTCTGCTTCGGAGTACCCTTGGACAGGCTCACCGATTAAAGTGGGTGAAGTATCAGATACCAGGTGCAGGAAGTCCTCCAGTGTGGATTCTGGGTGGGCAGCAGTCTCTTCGGGCAGGAGAACTGGTGCGCTACCCACGCACGTTACTCGTCGGGGCTGCTCCGGGATACTGGGAAATGAAGCTTCAACAGGGACTTCAAGGTTGGGGTCAGGAGGTCTTTGGGAGGACAGACCCTGGCGTGACGGCTTGCCTCTACGCCTAGCACGTCTGGACTGCCTCTTAAGGTTGGGAGAAGTATTCCGGAGAGCATAGTCATCCTGTGTGGATTCTGGTTGGGCAGTAGTCTCTTCGGGCAGGAGGACTAGTGCGCTACCCACACACATTACCCATCGGGGCTGCTCCGGGATATTGGGAAGTGAAGCTTCAGCAGGAGCCTCCGGGTTAGGGTCATCAAAGACCATTAGAAAGGCCACCAGGAAGGCCTGAAGGTCCAGGAGGATAGGATCCTGTGTTTCCCATAGGGGGTTGATCCATTCCAAGGCATCACCCGCTAGGTTAGACATCATGAATCCCACCTTAACCCGATCGGTGGGAAAATAAAGAGGGTAGAACTTGAAGTATAGCAAGCATTGCTCCACAAATGCATGACTCAGTCTTGGATCCCAATAGTACCGTGGCGGATCCCCAGGAACAAGTGCTGATAGATCCATCTGAACGGGTGCGTAATTCGCCTGGGCCATAGCTAGAGAAAAAAAAAAAAATATATATTTATTTATTTATTTTAATTAATTTATTTTTAATCCACGTATTCGCTAAAAAAAGTCTCAGAGAGCGAAGGCCGTGGGGCTCAACGGGAACCATGGCCTGAGCATACTGTAATGCACACACCCGGACTGACTGGCGTGTGCGTGTTTATGTAGTGATTCCACTGGGCCATGAACCGGAGAGTGCCTGGAGGGGCGTAACTAAGCATCTGCCCGATCCGACCAAGGTCGCACGACGGCATACGACGCCAGTGCACCAGGGAGGAACCGAGCAGAGGGACCAGGGTCTACTCCAGGTCAGAATCCGGACACGGCTGTTGACCCACACCGGGGAATACAGGAACAGGCAGACTAGAGCGCAGGCTGGGTAGGGTCCAGTACAGACTGGGAGACAAATTCGAAACCGCAGACGCGGTGGACAGGGCAGAGCAAAGCGAAACCGCAGACGTGGTGGACAGGGCTGAGCAAAGCGAAACCGCAGACGCGGTGGACAGGGCTGAGCAAAGCGAAACCGCAGACGCGGTGGACAGGGCAGAGCAAAGCGAAACCACAGACGCGGTGGACAGAGCTGAGCAAAGCGAAAACCGCAGACACGGTGGACAGGTCTGAGCAAAGCGAAACCACAGACGCGGTGGACAGAGCTGAGCAAAGCGAAAACCGCAGACACGGTGGACAGGGCTGAGCAAAGCGAAACCGCAGACGCGGTGGACAAGGCTGAGCAAAGCGAAACCGCAGACGCGGTGGACAAGGCTGAGCAAAGCGAAAACGCAGATTTGGTGGACAGGGCTGAGCAAAGTGATACCGCAGACGCGGTGCACAGAGCTGAGCAAAGCGAAACCGCAGACGCGGTGGACAGGGTTGAGCAAAGCGAAACCGCAGAAGCAGTGGACAGGGCTGAGCAAAGCGAAACCGCAGACGCGGTGGACAGGGATGAGGAAAGCAAAACCGCAGATGCGGTGGACAGGGCAAAGCAAAGCGAAACCGCAGACGCGGTGGACAGAGCTGAGCAAAGCGAAAACCGCAGACGATGTGGACAGAGCTGAGCAAAGCGAAACCACAGACGTGGTGGACAGAGCTGATCAAAGCGAAACCGCAGACGCGGTGGACAGGGCTGAGCAAAGCGAAACCGCAGACGCGGTGGACAGGGCTGAGCAAAGCGAAACCGCAGACGTGGTGGACAGGGCAGAGCAAAGCGAAACCGCAGACGCGGTGGACAGAGCTGAGCAAAGCGAAAACAGCAGACACGGTGGACAGGGCTGAGCAGAGCTAAACCGCAGACGCAGTGGACAGGGCTGAGCAAAGCGAAACTGCAGACGCGGTGGACAAGGCTGAGCAAAGCGAAAACGCAGATTCGGTGGACAGGGCTGATCAAAGTGAAACCGCAGACGCGGTGGACAGAGCTGAGCAAAGCGAAACTGCAGACGCGGTGGACAGAGCTGAGCAAAGCAAAACCGCAGACGCGGTGGACAGGGCTGAGCAAAGTGAAACCGCAGACGCGGTGGACAGGGCTGAGCAAAGCAAAACCGCAGACGCGGTGGACAGGGCTGAGCAAAGTGAAACCGCAGACGCGGTGGATAGGGCTGAGCAAAGCGAAACCGCAGATGCGGTGGACAAGGCTGAGCAAAGCGAAACCGCAGACGCGGTGGACAGGGCTGAGCAAAGCGAAACCGCAGACGCGGTGGACAGGGCTGAGCAAAGCGAAAACGCAGACGCGGTGGACAGGGCTAAGCAAAGCGAAACCGCAGACGTGGTGGACAGGGCAGAGTAAAGCGAAACCGCAGACGCGGTGGACAGAGCTGAGCAAAGCTAAAAACCGCAGACACGGTGGACAGGGCTGAGCAAAGCGAAACCGCAGACGCGGTGGACAGGGCTGAGCAAAGCGAAACCGCAGACGCGGTGGACAAGGCTGAGCAAAGCGAAACCGCAGACACGGTGGACAAGGCTGAGCAAAGCGAAAACGCAGATTCGGTGGACAGGGCTGAGCAAAGTGAAACCGCAGACACGGTGGACAGAGCTGAGCAAAGCGAAACCGCAGAAGCGGTGGACAGGGTTGAGCAAAGCGAAAACGCAGACGCGGTGGACAGGGCTGAGCAAAGCAAAACCGCAGACGCGGTGGACAGGGCTGAGGAAAGCAAAACCGCAGACTCGGTGGACAGGGCAAAGCAAAGCGAAACCGCAGATGCGGTGGACAGAGCTGAGCAAAGCGAAAGCCGCAGACGTGGTGGACAGAGCTGAGCAAAGCGAAACCGCAGACGCGGTGGACAGAGCTGAGCAAAGCGAAACCGCAGACGCGGTGGACAGGGCTGAGCAAAGCGAAACCGCAGACGCGGTGGACAGGGCTGAGCAAAGCGAAACCGCAGACGCGGTGGACAGGGCTGAGCAAAGCGAAACCGCAGACGCGGTGGACAAGGCTGAGCAAAGCGAAACCGCAGACGCGGTGGACAGGGTTGAGCAATGCGAAACCGCAGACGCGGTGGACAGGGCAGAGCAAAGCGAAACCGCAGACGCGGTGGACAGGGCTGAGCAAAGCGAAACCGCAGACGCGGTGGACAGAGCTCAGCAAAGCGAAACCGCAGACGCGGTGGACAGAGCTGAGCAAAGCGAAACCGCAGACGCGGTGGACAAGGCTGAGCAAAGAGAAACCGCAGACGCGGTGGACAGGGCTGAGCAAAGCGAAACCGCAGACGCGGTGGACAGGGCGAAGCAAAGCGAAACTGCAGACGCGGTGGACAGGGCGAAGCAAAGCGAAACCGCAGACGCGGTGGACAGAGCTGAGCAAAGCGAAAACCGCAGACGCGGTGGACAAAGCTGAGCAAAGCGAAACCGCAGATGCGGTGGACAGAGCTGAGCAAAGTGAAACCGCAGACGCGGCGGACAGGGCTGAGCAAAGCGAAACCGCAGACGCGGCGGACAGGGCTGAGCAAAGCGAAACCGCAGACGCGGTGGACAGGGCTGAGCAAAGCGAAACCGCAGACGCGGTGGACAGGGCTGAGCAAAGCGAAGCCGCAGACGCGGTGGACAGGGCTGAGCAAAGCGAAACCACAGACGCGGTGGACAAGGCTGAGCAAAGCGAAACTGCAGACGCGGTGGACAGGGTTGAGCAAAGAGAAACCGCAGACGCGGTGGACAGGGCTGAGCAAAGCGAAACCGCAGACGCGGTGGACAGGGCTGAGCAAAGCGAAACCGCAGACGCGGTGGACAGGGCTGAGCAAAGCGAAACCGCCGATGCGGTGGACAGGGCTGAGCAAAGTGAAACAGCAGACGCGGTAGACAAGGCTGAGCAAAGCGAAACCGCAGACGCGGTGAACAGGGCTGAGCAAAGCAAAACCGCAGACGCGGTGGACAGGGCTGAGCAAAGTGAAACCGCAGACGCGGTGGACAGGGCTGAGCAAAGCGAAACCGCAGACGCGGTGGACAGGACTGAGCAAAGCGAAACCGCAGACGCAGTGGACAGGGCTGAGCAAAGCGAAACCGCAGACGCGGTGGACAAGGCTGAGCAAAGCGAAAACGCAGATTCGGTGGACAGGGCTGATCAAAGTGAAACCGCAGACGCGGTGGACAGAGCTGAGCAAAGCGAAAACCGCAGACGCGGTGGACAGAGCTGAGCAAAGCGAAACCGCAGACGCGGTGGACAGAGCTGAGCAAAGCAAAACCGCAGACGCGGTGGACAGGGCTGAGCAAAGTGAAACCGCAGACGCGGTGGACAGGGCTGAGCAAAGCAAAACCGCAGACGCGGTGGACAGGGCTGAGCAAAGTGAAACCGCAGACGCGGTGGATAGGGCTGAGCAAAGCGAAACCGCAGATGCGGTGGACAAGGCTGAGCAAAGCGAAACCGGAGACGCGGTGGACAGGGCTGAGCAAAGCGAAACCGCAGACGCGGTGGACAGGGCTGAGCAAAGCGAAACCGCAGACGCGGTGGACAGGGCTAAGCAAAGCGAAACCGCAGACGTGGTGGGCAGGGCAGAGCAAAGCGAAACCGCAGACGCGGTGGACAGAGCTGAGCAAAGCGAAACCGCAGACGCGGTGGACAGGGCTGAGCAAAGCGAAACCGCAGACGCGGTGGACAGGGCTGAGCAAAGCGAAACCGCAGACGCGGTGGACAGGGCTGAGCAAAGCGAAACCGCAGATGCGGTGGACAAGGCTGAGCAAAGCGAAACCGCAGACGCGGTGGACAGGGTTGAGCAATGCGAAACCGCACACGCGGTGGACAGGGCAGAGCAAAGCGAAACCGCAGACGCGGTGGACAGGGCTGAGCAAAGCGAAACCGCAGACGCGGTGGACAGAGCTCAGCAAAGCGAAACCGCAGACGCGGTGGACAGAGCTGAGCAAAGCGAAACCGCAGACGCGGTGGACAAGGCTGAGCAAAGAGAAACCGCAGACGCGGTGGACAGGGCTGAGCAAAGCGAAACCGCAGACGCGGTGGACAGGGCGAAGCAAAGCGAAACCACAGACGTGGTGGACAGAGCTGAGCAAAACGAAAACCGCAGACGCGGTGGATAAAGCTGAGCAAAGTGAAACCGCAGACGCGGAGGACAGGGCTGAGCAAATTGAAACCGCAGACGCGGCGGACAGGGCTGAGCAAAGCGAAACCGCAGACGCGGTGGACAGGGCTGAGCAAAGCGAAACTGCAGACGCGGTGGACAGGGCTGAGCAAAGCGAAACCACAGACGCGGTGGACAGGGCTGAGCAAAGCGAAACCACAGACGCGGTGGACAAGGCTGAGCAAAGCGAAACCGCAGACGCGGTGGACAGGGTTGAGCAAAGAGAAACCGCAGACGCGGTGGACAGGGCTGAGCAAAGCGAAACTGCAGACGCGGTGGACAGGGTTGAGCAAAGCGAAACCGCAGACGCGGTGGACAAGGCTGAGCAAAGCGAAACCACAGACGCGGTGGACAAGGCTGAGCAAAGCGAAAACGCAGACGCGGTAGACAGAGCTGAGCAAAGCGAAAACCGCAGACATGGTGGACAGGGCTGAGCAAAGCGAAACCGCAGACGCGGTGGACAGGGCTGAGCAAAGCGAAACCGCAGACGCGGTGGACAGGGCTGAGCAAAGCGAAACCGCAGATTCAGTGGACAGGGCTGAGCAAAGCGAAACCGCAGACGCGGTGGACAGAGCTGAGCAAAGCGAAACCGCAGACGCGGTGGACAGGGTTGAGCAAAGTGAAACCGCAGACGCGGTGGACAGAGCTGAGCAAAGCGAAACCGCAGACGCGGTGGACAGGGCTGAGCAAAGCGAAACCGCAGACGCGGTGGACAGGGCTGAGCAAAGCAAAACTGCAGACACGGTGGACAGGGTTGAGCAAAGCGAAACCGCAGACGCGGTGGACAAGGCTGAGCAAAGCGAAACCACAGACGCGGTGGACAAGGCTGAGCAAAGCGAAACCGCAGACTCGGTGGACAGGGCTGAGCAAAGTGAAACCGCAGACGCGGTGGACAGAGCTGAGCAAAGCGAAAACCGCAGACACGGTGGACAGGGCTGAGCAAAGCGAAACCGCAGACGCAGTGGACAGGGCTGAGCAAAGCGAAACCGCAGACGCGGTGGACAGGGCTGAGCAAAGCGAAACCGCAGATTCGGTGGACAGGGCTGAGCAAAGCGAAACTGCAGACGCGGTGGACAGAGCTGAGCAAAGCGAAACCGCAGACGCGGTGGACACGTCGAAGCAAAGCGAAACTGCAGACGCGGTGGACAGGGCGAAGCAAAGCGAAACCGCAGACGCGGTGGACAGAGCTGAGCAAAGCGAAAACCGCAGACGCGGTGGACAGAGCTGAGCAAAGCGAAACCGCAGACGCGGTGGACAGAGCTGAGCAAAGTGAAACCGCAGACGCGGTGGACAGGGCTGAGCAAAGCGAAACCGCAGACGCGGCGGACAGGGCTGAGCAAAGCGAAACCGCAGACGCGGTGGACAGGGCCGAGCAAAGCGAAACCGCAGACGCGGTGGACAGGGCTCAGCAAAGCGAAACCACAGACGCGGTGGACAGGGCCGAGCAAAGCGAAACCGCAGACGCGGTGGACAGGGCTCAGCAAAGCGAAACCACAGACGCGGTGGACAGGGCTGAGCAAAGCGAAACCACAGACGCGGTGGACAAGGCTGAGCAAAGCGAAACCGCAGACGCGGTGGACAGGGTTGAGCAAAGAGAAACTGCAGACGCGGTGGACAAGGCTGAGCAAAGCGAAACCGCAGACGTGGTGGACAGGGCTGAGCAAAGCGAAACCGCAGACGCGGTGGACAGGGCTGAGCAAAGCAAAACCGCAGACGCGGTGGACAGGGCTGAGCAAAGCGAAACCACAGACGCGGTGGACAGGGCTGAGCAAAGCGAAACCACAGACGCGGTGGACAAGGCTGAGCAAAGCGAAACCGCAGACGCGGTGGACAGGGTTGAGCAAAGAGAAACCGCAGACGCGGTGGACAGGGCTGAGCAAAGCGAAACCGCAGACGTGGTGGACAGGGCTGAGCAAAGCGAAACCGCAGACGCGGTGGACAGAGCTGAGCAAAGCGAAACCGCAGACTCGGAGGGGACAGGGCTCTGTTCACACGCAACAGACTAGAAGGGAAAGGCAGAACCAGATACCCACAGGGTATTTGCAGAGAAGTAGCGAGTGGACCACAAACTTACAAATGGAAGTACAGTGACAACGAGCAGGAGTTAGGTACGAGTTCAGACTCTGCAGAAAAAGGGAAGGTACGGACATAGAGAAAAACAGAACAGGCTAGGAGAGTATTCAGACAAGAACAGACACAGCAGCAAGATTCAGGAGCGGGTCTAGGTATGCGGCCCCTAGAAGGCGGAACGAACAGGCAGGAGCGAGTTCACACAGGCCTGGAAATACAGCCTCCAGGATAGGCAGAAGACAACAGTCTAGAAGATAATACAGACAGGACACAGTTCAGACACGGGAACTGATACCGAAGGCAGGAAACATAAACGGGACCTGGCATATCAGTGACCAAAGGCCAACTGACAGAACACAATGCTCAGGCAGGGATTCATTGGAGCAGCTGGGTTAAATACCAGATCACAGACAGCAATAGGCTGAGGACGCACAAGGGGTGTGCCTGCAGCAGGTACAAAAAGCAGGAAATGATCGGGCGCCGCCCTTAAGCAGCAGACACAGAGGCAAACAGACAGCATGGAGGGAAGCCAGACTAGCAGACTGGACTGGAGATCAAGTGCGCGCTCTTGCACAGTGGGAGATGGACCACTATGCAAGGACGCCGCCAGGTATGTTACACCAGTGATACACTTCTATCAGCCACCAGAAGAACCTCCACCACAAGAAGAACCTGTGAGCACCCTGGAAGAACCTGCTCAGGAACAGGAAGAGTCCCCAGTAAGAGGAGGATCACCAGTTGAAGCAGAACCTGAGGGTCCAGTAAACAGTGCACTTGCCAGTCCTATAGAGATGTTGAGGCAGTTCTATAACTTACCCGCACGTAGACCTGATAGGTTAGCGGATAGTGCATGCACAAACACCAGTATCACCCCAGTGCTACGTAGATCCACACGCAGCACACAAGGCCAAATCCCTACCAGGTATAGGGAATAAGGTACAAAATGCCTGCAGTGTAAATAGTTACCCGGAAGGGTATAGCATTGTTTGTGTGAACTGGAAAAGTTATATGTGTGCATTTAGTTACCCGTAAAGGGTATAAAGACTTGCAGGCTGAGGACTGTGAGCAGCCAAGAACTGTCCATTGTAAATAGTTGCGCTTATTAAAGTGCCCCCTATTGGTTTTATATTAAGAGACCACAGAACAAAAACCCGTTTGGCGTGGTCGAAGACGTGGTCCAACACCTGGATCACTTATGCCCTGTAGCCACGCCCAGGGCCTACGTTGAGGGTTTTCGGACGGGTCCCTCATGCTACTCATGTTGCACCTTCACCAGTGAGATGGACACCTGATTATGGGACTCACTGTAACTTTGATATGTGTTATTGTTATCGTAATTGTTGTTGTGACCTGTTTACCAAAAAAATGCTTCAGTCCAGGAGTACTGAGTTGTACTGTGGGGAAGGTGGCACCCTGCTACACACAGGTACCACAGGACCCAAAGGGTGCATGGACGGACTTCTCCACAAGAGGCCCTTTACTACACACAGACACCTCCACCCTTCCACCTCATACCACCAGAGGGAGCCTGTTAGGGATATATATACTGGAGGGTGGAGTTAGGTAGGGAGAGTGTGCTGGCACCAGAGATCAGTGAAGAGGCAGCACCTGTTGAGCTGCTGTGCTGAGGGCCTGGAGCGTGGCCGGAGGCGAGGAGAGAGAAGTTAAGGGGGCAGAGGAGCATCTTAAGCTCACCCCAGAACACAAGTCAGACACCGGGTCCGCGCCTACAGGGTCCTCTACACCCAGTAGGGATAACCGGCATACCAGGAGGATTCCAGACCCCTGGTCAACCTGAAGCTACCATCATTTACAGAACTAGGAACCACGAAGGCCCCAGCGTCCAGGGATAGTGGTAGCCAGAAAAAAGTTCTACTACCAAGCAGACAGGTGAGAGAGCGAAACAGTACAGAAGCTAGGCCTAGTTCCAGGCTGGCCAGGAGCTTTAGAGAGAGGAAGAAACGGACCAGGAGGCCTACTACCCGCTCACTGGGGAGAGTCCAGAAGTACATCCTTCCTATTAAGTACCCTGGACCATACCTACCGTTTACACCAGTAAAGGTACTGAAGCGAATCCCCTGTGTGCGTGTTCGTCATTCCCCTGACCCGACCGGGCCACCACTCGCCTGCATCCCTTCCATCAACCCTGCCCCGGGGGTCCGCTCCACCTGTGGGGAGCGGAAGCATTCCAGCTGCCATCCCATCACCCCCAGAAGTCTGCAGCAGCGCTGGTACTCATTACCAGGAGCCACAGGTGGCGTCACGAGACAAAACTGTTATTCATCCCTGCAAGTAACAAACCCCTTTTAAAGAGTGACCCCAGGGTACGGGTCCGGGAGCCGACTGCCATGATATCCCAAGGAGGTAAAGGCCCGGGTACCGAGTCCCCCATATTCCCCTGGGCGAGTCATGTACATGTCACTTCTTTTAACCGCTTGATGTTTTTGAAAGCCTGAAACTGTTAAAAGATGCTCAAAAACCTTAGCGTATGAACAGAAAGTCTTTGCAGTGGAAAAAAAAAGAAAAAAACTTAGTCTGAACATACCCTTAGAATATGTGCATGGAGGTTTTTTTTTGCGGAGGAAAAAAACTAATAGTTTTCACGTTTAAACCACTTTGAAAATTTTCCCTCTTTAGGGTATGTGCACACGTTGTCTTTTTTAGGTGGACTCCACCTGGATCCGTCCTGAAAAAGCACTAAAAATCCACTACAAAGAATCAAGAATGTAAAAACAACAACTGTTATCACTTCTTTTAACTACTTAAACCACTCACTATTTACAGTTTTAATAACAAAAGAAGACACGGGCAACGGGCTACCACAAAAATGATAGAAAAACCGCTAGCAAAGCAGCTTTAGGAAAAACATTTGTCGGCTTTTACCTGGCATAGCTTCGCCTAGAAAAACCTCAGTGGCTCTGCCGTCAGAATAAAGACATCGAGAGCACATACCCTTAAGAAGTTTTCTGAGGAGTTTTTCATTTCCTGTAGAAGTTTTGAAGAGTTTTTCAGCATTTCTGCTTAGGATTTTTGCTGGAGCGTTTCTTGCAACCTTTTGATTAGACAGTGACAAGTTTGGAGATTTTTCCATTAAGAAACTCTTCAAAGAAGTGACATGCGTTTTCTTTTCACCCACCAGGCTTTTTTTTTTAATATCTAAAGTCAAAGAAAAAAGCTACAAAGACTGAACATATGAACAGCAAAGTTATTTCACAATAGAAATGAATAGGAAGAGTCTTTCAAGTATTTTAGTATTTTTAAGCTATTTTTCTGATCAGACCTGCAATAAAAAAACTCTTCAAAAACTATGTGTTCATACCCATAAAGCAACACTGGATGGCATATTTACAGCATTAGTAAAGAAAGTACATACTGTAGGATCTTGGAAACACTTCATGCGTATTTTTACTTCTCCAATGGTAAGTTTCATTTGTGCAATATTTCTCTATAATTAGAAGGAAAGTAAAAAGGATGTGCTGGATAATTTCCAGTCTGCCCTGTTCCAGAGATCTAATGAGATATTTAAATACCATTGATGCCCATATGAGATATGATTCCCTTGTCCTGAATATTTATTTGTTTCATCTCTTTTCCTTGAAAAGAGAACTGTCAACTTTCTTTCATAGTCAAAGCCTGAGTTTGATCAAAGGAAAGATCCACTTTTTGACACTAATGATATTAGAGGAAGATCCATTCTAAATAGAGCTGAATATAAAAATAACCTTAAACTGTAGAGCAGTAGGAATTACATTTATTATTTAACCCTCTGGAGCACCATGGCTTACCAGTTGTGTGATTCAGTGGAGGCCGGTGGCTGTTATTGACAGCTATACTCATGTTATAGTAGTTGATATCAGAAGAACCTAAGATCCCAATCACTTAGCCCCTCGAGATGCCGGTATTATTATTGATCGAGGTGTAATGTACACGCAGGCCCAGACAAGTAGTTGCGCACCTTAACACCAATGATAAAGTTATATGTAGATGTGTATAGGGCTTCACAGTGTTATTACTGCCCCCTTGGTGGTCGATCATTCTGGCAGGGTGTACCCCTAGGTGGCTGTTACTCTCAAAGGAATGGGAGAGGCCATGTTCTTAAAAACAGATTTTTATTTACTCCAAAACATGAACAGAAGCAGGCACAGATCTTTGTGTGCATAACTTCTGTCACAGACCAAGGCAATGGCTTAATGGCGTTAGGTGGTAGTACATGGTCTACCAGTTTCACTGCAGTTACACAGACGGATACTCTAGGCAGACATCTTCAGCCTTACTATTCTTTCACTAATCTTCCTCAGCCAGGCTAACACTTTGTACAAGTCCCTCCACACAGCACAGGGCGGCTACTCTCCAACACCTATGGGCCTCCACATTTTAACCTCTCCTTTCTTCTCTCTAGCGAGCACTCCGATGTCTCCACTGTTATTGCATCCTGACAGCTTCTGCCAAACAATCCAGTTTTATGAGCCCTCCTTTCAAGCTCAGATTTCAGCAGCAACTTGCTATCAGTACTGTCCTTTCAGGTACACTATGGCTACTACTTCTTTCACTAAAGTTCCAAATCTAGCTTACACGTGCCTCTGCCCCTGTCGCCTTTGTTGTCTAAGGGTCCCTACAAACGCATGGCCACCTCTCTGGACCTCCGACAGTACTATTAAAGTTGCTTCTCTCCCAGATTTCTGTCCTGGTCCCAGCTATACACCAGCTCCTCAATATTGGAGCCAGTTTGTAAGCATCTTGTCCTCATCCCTTCTTATCATACACACCCTGGGGCGGCCACCTTTTTGCTTCTCAGTTTCTCACTTTCTCTTCTGTAACGCACTACTCCATAACCACAGACTGTGCTAACCAGTAAATAACGCCTTTATTCCACAGTGACTCCTCCCTTCATCTGGGTTGGCCAACTGTAATTCTTTCTTTCCCAACTATCTATTATTTCACAGCCCTACATAACAGGAGTTGTAATAACCCAGTGTGCAGCATTTCTATACAGATAATACATCGGAACATATGAACACAGTATATGGATGAGGTCTATGTGGATCCAGGGCGCTGCTGTCTTCATTAGCACATACAGTCATGAGAAAAACTAAGTACACTCTCTTTGAATTCTATGGTTTTATGTATCGGGACATAATAACAATAAAAAAAAACATCTGGTTCTAAGAAGGTTTTGAAATTAGGTGAATACAACCCTAGATGAACAACACATGACAAATCACAGTGTCATTATTTGGCAAAATGCCGAAGCAGAGTATGAAAAAATTAAGTACATCCTATGAATCAATAGCTTGTAGAACCACCTTCAGCAAGCAATAACTTGAGGTAATCGTTTTCTGCATGACTATTAGTCTCTGACATCGTTCTGGGGGAATTTTGTCCCATTCTTGTGTGCTCTTACCTACTCGTTTACTCTTGCTTAAGTTCATTGAGGTTTGCGGCCTTTTGTTTGTGCACAGCTCTCTTAAGCTTCCTCACAACATGTCACTTGAGTTGAGATCTGGACTGTGACCACACCATTGAAACACTTTAATTATACTTTTTTATAAGCTATTCTGATGTAGATTTGCTCGCGTGCTCGGGAGCCTTGTCGTGCTGCATGAACCAGTTTCGGCCAAGCTTTAGCTTTTGGATAGATACAATCAGATTTGACTCAAGAATATTTTGGTATACAGAGGAGTTCATGGTCGACTCAATGACTGCAAGGTGCCCTGGTCCTTTGACTGCTAAACATTCCCAAATCTCCTCGCCTCCACCACCGTGCTTGACAGCTGGCATGAGGTGTTTGTGTTGATAAGCTGTGCTTGGTTTTCTCCAAATATGGCATAGGGCATTAATGCCAAACATCTCCACTTTGGTCTTGTCTGTTCATAGGACATTGTTTCAGAAGCTGAGCTCACATCAAACTTGGCAGATGATGGCTGTGTGACACCTCTACCAGCAGAGCTGAGCTATGTCCACTGATGTTAACCCCCTAAATGCCATTGTCAATCTCTGACAGCAGCATTTAAATTGCCCAGTTCTCGCGTTCCACATGAACGCGAGATGACGATAGGTTGCACTGCAGTCAGGGACCTGTTGAAGGTGCTAATGCCAGGCACCATAGTGCACCTATGAAAATCAGTGTATGGCAGGTGTTCGTAAAAGACCATGACTTTTTCTATACTCTGCAATACTTTGGTTGTACTATATACTGCAATACTAATCAGATGATCGGAGGTTCAAGTCCCCTAAGGGAACTAAAATATAAAGTAAAAAAAAAAAAAAATAATAATTACATATAATGTATATACTGTATATATATATATATATATATATATATATATATATATATATACAGTTCAGACCAAAAGTTTGGACACACCTTCTCATTTAAAGATTTTTCTGTATTTTCATGACTTTGAAAATTGTACATTCACACTGAAGGCATCAAAACTATGAATTAACACATGTAGAATTATATACTTAACAAAAAAGTGTGAAACAACTGAAAATATGTCTTATATTCTAGGTTCTTCGAAGTAGCCACCTTTTGCTTTGATGACTGCTTTGCACAATCTTGGCATTCTCTTGATGAGCTTCGAGAGGTAGTCACCGGAAATGGTCTTCCAACAATCTTGAAGGAGTTCCCAGAGATGCTTAGCACTTGTTGGCCCTTTTGCCTTCACTCTGCGGTCCAGCTCACCACAAACCATCTCGATTGGGTTCAGGTCTGGTGACTGTGGAGGCCAGGTCATCTGGCGTAGCACCCCATCACTCTCCTTCTTGGTCAAATAGCCCTTACACAGCCTGGAGGTGTGTTTGGGGTCATTGTCCTGTTGAAAAATAAATGATGGTCCAACTAAACGCAAACCGGATGGAATAGCATGCCGCTGCAAGATGCTGTGGTAGCCATGCTGGTTCAGTATGCCTTCAATTTTGAATAAATCCCCAACAGTGTCACCAGAAAAGCACCCCCACACCATCACACCTCCTCCTCCATGCTTCACGGTGGGAACCAGGCATGTAGAGTCCATCCGTTCACCTTTTCTGCGTCGCACAAAGACACGGTGGTTGGAACGAAAGTTCTCAAATTTGGACTCATCAGACCAAAGCACAGATTTCCACTGGTCTAATGTCCATTCCTTGTGTTCTTTAGCCCAAACAAGTCTCTTCTGCTTGTTGCCTGTCCTTAGCTGTGGTTTCCTAGCAGCTATTTTACCTTGAAGGCCTGCTGCACAAAGTCTCCTCTTAACAGTTGTTGTAGAGATGTGTCTGCTGCTAGAACTCTGTGTGGCATTGACCTGGTCTCTAATCTGAGCTGCTGTTAACCTGAGATTTCTGAGGCTGGTGACTCGGATAAACTTATCCTCAGAAGCAGAGGTGACTCTTGGTCTTCCTTTCCTGGGGCGGTCCTCATGTGAGCCAGTTTCTTTGTAGCGCTTGATGGTTTTTGCAACTGCATTTGGGGACACTTTCAAAGTTTGCCCAATTTTTCAGACTGACTGACCTTCATTTTTTAAAGTAATGATGGCCACTTGTTTTTCTTTACTTAGCTGCTTTTTTCTTGCCATAATACAAATTCTAACAGTCTATTCAGTAGGACTATCAGCTGTGTATCCACCAGACTTCTGTACAACACAACTGATGGTCCCAACCCCATTTATAAGGCAAGAAATCCCACTTATTAAACCTGACAGGGCACACCTGTGAAGTGAAAACCATTTCCGGTGACTACCTCTTGAAGCTCATCAAGAGAATGCCAAGAGTGTGCAAAGCAGTCATCAAAGCAAAAGGTGGCTACTTTGAAGAACCTAGAATATAAGACATATTTTCAGTTGTTTCACACTTTTTTGTTAAGTATATAATTCCACATGTGTTAATTCATAGTTTTGATGCCTTCAGTGTGAATGTACAATTTTCATAGTCATGTATATGAATCACCCACTTCTTCATTAGTAATAAACAAATAAAAAAATATATATTTGGTATCACTGCATCTGTGAAAGCAAGATTTATCAAAATATCAAATTTATTAACCTGTATGGTAAAAGCTATGAAGAGAAAACAAATCGAAATGTCAAAATTGCGTCTTTCAATCACTGCAACTTCACTAAAAAATGCAATAAGAAGCAATCAAAAAGTTGTATCCACCCCAAAATGGCATCTTGGCATCAATAAAAACATCAGCTCGCCACGAAGAGAACAATCCCTGACATAGCTTCATCAATATAAAAATTTTATGAATCTCAGAAAATAGTGACACAAAGCAATTTTTTTTATTTTACACTTTTTTTTGCCACTTAAAAAAAACTATACAAGTTTGGTATTGCTGTAATTCTACTGACCTGTACGGATCTTATTGCTTTGTGTCACGTTTACTGCATAATAAATGCAGTAAAATTAAAACAAATCAAAAATCTGGAATTACATTTTTTTTTTTTTTTTGCAATTTCATGGCACTTGATTTTTTTCCCCCATTTTCAAGCAGGGGTAAATGAATGAATCAAAGTAATTTAAAACTAAAACGCATCCTGCAGCAAACAAGCCCTCATTTGGATATGTTGATGGAAAAATTAGAAAGTTATGGTTCTTGAAAGAAAGAGACGGAAGCACAAAAATGGAAAATAACCCAGAGGTTATTTAAAGACAGAAAACAATCAGTACTCACAGCAAATAATTTCAATTTACACTCTTTAGACCTGTAAGTATGTGGTGTATTGGCAGATGTTTCAAATGTGATTTAACCCACAGCTTTTACTTAGCGTAAAGAAGTGGACATCTAATGCCTTAGGCCAAGTCAACCTGTCACAAATATTTGCATAAGGTCAGAAGTTTAGGCTCTCTCCTTAGCCTAGTAATATTACCTAGGTAGTCCGTCATTCAATCTCTGCATTCCAGTCCATCACTTGAGCACACCCAAGTCACGCACTCTCTGTACTAATTAATATGTCATGTCATGGTGTAATGAGCACAATACACATAGGAACCGCCCGTGGCTGAATCTGAGGTGTTATACATACCTGTTAGAAGTGTCATAATAGGGAGAAGTAGCAGGTTATGCACAGTATGTATGTATTAAGACCAGGGATGAGCGAACCCGTAGAAGTTAGTGACGCGCCCCTGGGCCTGTGTCGCGCTGCGTTGCGCACGCGGGAGCTTACCCGGAGCCGGATCTCTTGAGGGTTGTAGTCTCGTGGCGGTGACCCGGTCCGTGCCCAGGGAGTCAAACTGAGCGGCGATGTATCAGCGGTAGATGTTGTACGACTACGCCACCCGTTGAATGCAGCTATGGAGCTGCCGCTGCAGGACAGTCCGCTGAGGCCGGTGGATGGATGGTGCAGCGTAGATGGTATAACCCCCAACGGGAGGGGTATGGCCTCAGGGCAGCAGATGTGGATGATGGGGGTAGCAGGAACCACTCGGAGACGGTACGGTGTAGTTCAGGGTCTTTACTGGTGACAACGATAGACCCTCCCGGAGTACTGGCTAGTGATTGGGGCCTGGTCAGTCCTTGAGCAGATGGGATCTCCCCTGGCCAGGCGGAGTTGTAGGCCTCCCAAACTGACTGTACTCTTCTGGCTACCTTGCTAGAAGCGGGTATAAGTAGCCCACGTCCCTGAGTGTACCGTGTGGTGCTCACCCGTATGGCCGGTGACTCGGGGCCTTCTAATGGCTTCCGCTCCACGATGGCGGTGCTGGTCCCACGCGTGTGACCGTGCCTTCGGGCTTCTTGGCCAGAGGCCCTGAAATCCCCTGCCTGACGGATTCTGCTGCTGGGTAGGAGTTAGTCCCCACAGCCTCGGACTCCGGGTCCGGTAAGAAATCTTCTCAGTCAGGGCGAGCTCTGCAGCTGCCAGCCCCTGACTCGTAGTAATATTGCTCCCACTGAGCTTCTGCTGTTTCTTCCTATGCTGCTTCTCTGTCTCTACTCTCCTTGACTGACTAACCCCGCTTCAGCCCCGGGTTTATATAGGGGAAGGTCTTCCCCTCCCAAGACTGGGCAGGAGGTGTGGCATGCACAGGATCCCTGACCAAAGGACCTCCCACCTGCTCTCAGACATAACATTACATTACTGTGGGAAACCAGACCCCTGGGGTGCCACATTAGGGTTCGGACGAACTTGACTCCAAAGTTCGGTTTGGGTACCAGAACTTGACCCTGGACCTGAACCCCAAATAAGTCAATGGGTACCCAAACTTTGGTGCTGTAAAATGGTTGTAGTAAGGGCTAGGGGTCTGCAAAAGGATGAAAAATGGGGGTAAGAGCAGGACAAATGTGGATAGGAAAATTACTTAAAATAGCATATAATAAACAAAAAATAATAATAATCTTGAACCGGGAGGTGGAAGTCCAAGTCGAGGAGTGGAGCAGTGCCTTGTCTGTGTAGTTTACTGTACTTGTTAATAAATAAATTACAAAAATGATGTGTGGTCCCCCCAATTTTTAATAACCAGCCAATGGAAAGCAGACAGCTGTGATCTGGTCTTATGCTGGGAAGGGGCCCGTATCCATGGAGCTTTCCAGACTATTAATATCAACCCCAGCTGTTTTGCCTTTGCTGGTTATTAAAAATGGGGGAGGCAAAGCAGACAGCTGGGCGCTGATATTAGTAGGCTGGGACGGGCCATAGATATTGGCCTCTTCTCAACCTAATAAGCCCTGAGCCATCCCAGAAATGGCGATTAGCCTCGGCTCTTCCTGATTGCTGGGTGGGTTGGCAATCAGGGTAATGGGATTGATGTCAGCAGCTGGCGCTGACATCAAGCCATGGGTTAGTAATGGAAAGGCGTCTGTCAAACACCTCCATTACTAATCCAGTAGTCAAAATAAATAAAAGACACACAGAAAAGTCCTTTATTTGAAAAAAAAATCACTCCCCCACAATGTCCCTCTTTCACCCATTTATTACAATTTTTTTATTTTTTTTTAAACAGTCTGCAGTAATACAAATGGAGGTCCCCTGACAATCCCCGTCCAATGTATGGAGCGAGAACGAAGCTCCATAACCTGGAGCAGTAGCCTCTGCAGGGTCTCACGCTTCACTCCGCGAGAACCCGACTGCTGTGACGATCGGTGACGTCACTAATGTTACCTCAGTTCACAGCCACCGGCTCTCATGGAGTACAGCGCTAGAGCAGGGATGCTGAGTGGTGACATCTGCATAGTCATATATTTAATATTAGTCACAGATTTAGACTTTTTGGCTTTGTCTAGGGTAATTGTCATGCTGCAGAATAAATTTGGAGCCAATCAGATGCCTCCCTAATATTACATGATGAATAACAATCTGCCTGTATTTTTCAGCACACACAGTAATCAGCCAAGCAAACTTAGTGCAGCAGATCATCATGCTTTCTTCCCTTCGAAACCTGAAGATGTCCAGCGGTGCCTTCTGTTCAGAATTAAACAGCAACCAATAGGGCTGTTACATCCATCTACTGTTCGAAAACGTACAGTGCTGCGCACCATTATTGACACCCCTTAATTTTTTTCATAGACTGTTCAATATATTCAGAAATAAATGGAAATGTACCAAAGTTATATCCTCAGGATTTTTTAATTAGTGGTCCAAAGTAATACAACAATAAAACATTGTTTTTCAACTTCCATGTTGCAATTTCAAAGAAGAAACAGAATAAACTGCATGTGCTTCAATAAAGTCACCCCTAATTAATACTTGGTTGCACACTCTTTGCCATTGCAGACAGTCTCCAAACGTCTCTTGTAGCCATCTATAGGCTTCTTGCACTTCTCAGCTGGAGTTTTCTCCCACTCTTCCTTTGCAGTTTGTTCAAGCTCTTGATTCTTTGCAGGGTTATTTTTCCCAATGTCAGATTTCTGCTCACCCCAAAGATTTTCAATGGGATTGAAGTCAGGACTCATTTCTGGCCATTTTAAAACAGTCCATTTTTTTCAACCATTCCGGTGTACTTTTGGATGTGTGCTTTGGGTCATTGTCTTGCTGGAGGACCCATGATCTTTGACTCAAACCAAGTTTTCTTATACTGGGTAGGACATTTCGCTCTAAAATCTCTTGATTATTCTGATTTCAGGATTCCTGTGATATGGTAAAGGCCTTCCAGTACCAGAAGCAGCAAAGAAACCAAACAGCATTATGGATCCTCCACCATGATTAACTGTTGGTAAGGTGTTCTTTCCTTTAAAATCTTTGTTGCGCCGTCTGTAAACAAACGGTTGCTTTGCATTGCGAAAAAGCTCTATTTTTGTTTCATCTGTCCACAGAACATTTTCCCAGAAGGATTCTGGTTTGTCAAGGTAATCTTTGGCACAGATCAGTCGTTCCTTTTTATGTCTTTTCTTCAGCAATGGTTTCTTCCTTGGCCTTCGCCCATAAAGCTTTGATTGGCTAAGTGTGTGGTGTATGGTACTTGTTGAAACCATGACTCCAAGACTGTTCCAGGTTGGCCTTCAGGTCTTTGGAGGTTTGACATGGTGTTTTTTCCACCATTCGCACAAACCTTTGTAGACATCTCTTGTCAATTTTCCTCTTTCCCCCACGTCCAGAGATGTTCTTGCCAGTTCCATGCTAGGCAAACTTTCTAATAACATTGTGCACTGTTGAAACTGGGATACAAGGTCTTTGGAGATGGCCTTATACCCTTTGGAAGTCTTGTGTTTGCTAATAATTGCAATTCTGATGTCTTCAGACATCTCCTTTGTCTTCATCATTGTGACAAAGGAACAGGGCCTACAATGTGGGTTTTTAAAACATTGAAGTCATCATTCATTGGCTAACTCATGTCACAAGGGCACCGACAATTAATCACAGGTGAATCTCTTTTGTGATTTACCACAGGTGAGTCAAAATGTGTTTCCATACTAAATTAATGTAAAGGGAGCCAATACCAGGGTCACAGCAGCAAGCTTTAGGTTTTTCTATGTTTCCCTTCCATTATTTTTTGTTTTAAATTATTGTGACGCGCCCCCTGGGCCGTGGGGTACTCGGTAGCTGGGCAGGTCGGTGCTGGGGGTGTCACGGTGGCGGTGACCCGGTCCATGACCCAGGGCGGTCAATAAAAGGGGAATAAAGAAAAGGGAATAAAGTTTTTATATATAATGTTCGTGCTGCCACCTGTGGTATGCGGCTATATGGGGCAGCCGCTGCGGTGCAGATCCTCTGGAGCTGATGATGACGTAGCAGAGTTGGTTCAGCTCTCCACAGGCAGAGCTTAGCTCCAGGGCAGTAAGTGGTAATTTTATAGATGTTGCAGATGTAGTGCAATGCAGGTGATGGTGCAGATAATGACCAGTCCACAGCTTAATGGCGGTTTCCTCTTATCTTTACTTGAGGTGGTTAGGCAGACTGGGGCACGGGTACTAGCTGGTTGTAGAGGTCTGCGCGGCCTGGAAGCAAGTTGGGAATCCACCTCGCCAGGTGAAGTTGTAGGCCTTCCCTTTGTGCTAATCTCTTTGGCCCTGCTGCTTATAGCTATGCTGCAGCCCTCGTCCCTGAGTAAAACGTCTTTGTGCTCACCCGTATGGCAGGCAGCTCGGGCCTTCTTTATGTGTTGCTCCCACGTGGCGGAGCTGGGCCCTATGGTGCTGCTGAGACTCCGGGCGTCTGGTGGGGCCAAGAGACCTGCAGTCTCCCGCCCTCCGGTTTCTGCTGCTGGGCCTTCAGTGCCCCACAACCTCGGACTCCGGGGTCCGGTTCTTCTACGCTCCTCTCTGGGGTGATCTGCCTTACAGCTCCACTCCCCAGGTCTTTCCTCGTCGCTCTCCTGTCTTCAACTCCTCTCAGCTCACTCTAACTAACCCCGCCCCCCAGATCCCAGTTGCCAAGGGGAGGAGCTCCCATTGCTGGTCTGGAGCCAGGAAAGTGTTGTATGCTAGTATACCTGATTAGGGGACCCCTCCTTGCTTCCAGGCATGGCATCACCCCTTGTGAGGGCGGCAACGCCACTGTGGCAACCGGACTCCTGGGGTGCCACAATTGTTTATCATTTGCTCTTTTGTATTTAACATGAATGCTCTATGCAAAAAAAACTGGTTCACTTGATTCATTTTTTTCAGGAGATATTCCCCATTATATACTTAAACTTCATGGGTGCAAATAACGATGAGCAGGACTGTAGAAGCAGAATTGGTTTTCATGAAAGAATTGTGGCCAAAAATCATACCTTGAACATGAAAATAAGGCTAAGGAACTCAACTATGCACAAAAACATAAAAACTGGGGTGCAGGAAAAAGGCAGCAGGTGCTCTGGACTAACAAGTCAAAATTTTAAATATTTGTCTGTTACAGAAGACAGTTTGTTCACTGAAGGGTTGGAGAGCGGTACAATAATGTCTGCAGCAAGAGTTGGTGGAGGTTCCTTGTAAGCTTGGGGTTGCTTTTCAGTAAATGAAGCTGGGAATTGCATCAGGATAAAAGGTGTCTGCTGAGAAATACAAGCAGATACTTATCATTCAATACCATCAGGAAGGTGTCTGGTTGGCTCCAAATTTATTCTGCAGATGGACGATAACCCCAAAGATAAAAGGTATAGAGACGAACAAGGCATCCTGAAAGTTATGCTATGGCTCCGACAGAGCCGATTTCAACATCAAGTCTGGGTGTGACTCCATTATAAGACAGAATGATTTGCACAAGCCTACATCCCCAGAACATCTGCTGTTTGTTCTCCTAGACATTTCGAACAACCTCCCTACCAAGATCCTTCAAAAACAGTGTATTTAGAAGAATTGATGTTGTTTTCTAAGGCAAAGGGTGGTCCCACCAAATAATGATTTGATATAGATTTCTCTTTTGTTCATTCACTTTGCATTTTTTTATCTAATCAAAACAAATTCTTCTGTCTGGGTACACGTGGACACAGTTTTTGAAGGAACTCGGCGAGGTGTTATTCCAAACATCTTAGAGAACCACAGATCTTATGTGGATGTAGTCTTGCGCAAATCCTTCTGTCTTTTGATGTTATCCCAGACAGACACAATGATGTTGACATCAGTGTTTTGTGGAGTAATATCACTTTCAAGCATGTTTTTCTTTACACCGAAGATAGTTCCTAATGACATTGGCTGTATGTTTGGGGTTATTGTCCTGCTGCAGAAAGAACAAGAGTCCAGATGACAAGTTATTATGTTCCTGAATTAAACATCAACAACACACAAACAACCAAGTTTTTTAAAAAACACTTAAAACACAACCTGTGTAGAAAATATTCAAATACAAGAGGTATGGGGAAAAAAGAGGGACATTTTTTTTCAAAATTTTTTTCAGAGGTTTTTTTTTGCTTAATATATATTTCTCTTGATAGTTTAACCCCCTTCTGTTGCATCTGATTTATCAAATCAGTTGATTGAGTTTTAATTTCTTTTTGGTTCCCGATGGTAGGTATACACTTGTATGTTTGTGTTGTTGAGTTTTTCTCTTCTGGGGAATTCATTTATACTCACACTATGGGTGTGTTTCTTTCTATGTTTTTTTTTTGTATGTGTTTTATGTTTCTTCACATTTCTTTCTTTGTTATTTATTTTATTATTACATGATTTTTTTATTGTTTATTTTTGATTTTCTTATTTTTATTCCTTATTTTTGCAAGGAAGTTTTTTTTTTTCTACTTTATAAATGCTGTGTATACACATTCTTTGCTTATCTGGCGGACGCGCCATCCCCCTCTCTTTTCCTTTTCTTCTCCATTATACTGAACCGCGGTGCCACTTATCATGCCGCTTGGCTTGCGTTCCGCTGCGGCTAGCATGTGGAACGCAGGCGCTCCAGACACAAGGAGACTAGAAGTGACGTTAGCGCGTCATTTCCGTTGGCGTTTCACCACGATACACGGCGGAACGCATGGCATTTCTGGCTGCTATTTCTATGTTGGTTTATTCACACCGCTGCTGCCTCTGTGGCGGTTTATCTATACCGCACAGTTTGTGTCCTGGTACGTATACCTGTACCAGGACTGCAAATGCCTGCCTTTTCCCTCTCATTCATTACACCTGACAATGCTCACATGCTCCTTTGATCCTGGGTATTTAAACATGAGCAACACACTACCTCATTACCCCTGACGAAGCTGCTGGTGAGCAGCGATACGCGTTGGGTCCACTCACTTTGTAGGTAACTATATGCATTGATCCTTTATATAATGCTTTCATCTGCCAAGGTCACGTTTTTTACCGCAAATATTGATTGTTTATTAATATATTGATCCAGTGGTTAGTGACCTAAGGTATTGTTTTCTATCTGGACTCAATAAATACTTGACTTTTCACAGTACCTACAAAGTTTAGAGGTTTTCTGCATTGCTGGGTTATTTTCCCATACCTCTTGTATTTGAATATTTTCTACACAGGTTGTGTTTTAAGTGTTTTAAAAAAAAAACTCGGTTGTTTGTGTGTTGTTGATGTATTATTAATAAAAACTTTTTGATATTTTGCATTACATTTGGGAGTGCATGGTCTTTGTTTGCCCTATGCCCTTTTCTCTTCTGTATACCAATTGATTCCCAGCGTGGGTTTACTGTAGCACCCCTTAGTTAAAAAAAAAAATAATAATTTTATAGCTGATCTTTGAGCGGTGCCCGCCAAATGTGTTGTGTATATTTAGTTCCTGAATTAAACTTACCATACAAATTTATTTCTTGATGTGCACAATCAGAGCTGATATCGACTGTCGGGATATTAACTTCTATTGTTTTTTCTGTTTATGCTGCTTTTGTTCTTGAGGTCATTGACAAGTGAACAAGCTCAAAACAATCCAAAGGTCTAAATGAATGGCCAAAGGCACACTGTCAAGTGATATTATCGCTGCCAGTCAACATACGATATGAAGGTGCAGGAAGGGCGCTGGATTACAAGGTACTAGATTCCATCTTTCCTATTTATATAGAAAATTTATATTAATACTACAATTTCTCCAGTAGTAAATGGTGATAACCACAAATGTAGATTCTTAAATGATATTCTATAAAAAAAAATAAAAAATAAAGACTATGAAGTATTGAATCAGTCACTTGTCATAAGTCTGTAAATTTAGGATCCTGATGCAGCCACCCATGAAAGCAGGTCAAATATGCAGCAGTTTGGGGAATATTAGTGTCTGTCAGTGCTTGGATGAGTTGATCTACCACAAAAGGTCATCTACAGTACAGAAATTCACTTTAAGCACAGTTACTAGTAGTTTTCTTTATACCACAAAAAATTTCACCACCTCTGAGACCCAATCAGGGTTGATTTATTGGTTTAATATAGTAACGAAGGCCTGATTATTGTATAAAGAAAGATTCAGGAAATTTCTAATATAAAATCGTGGTCAAACGTTTCGAGTTTGGCATTTTGATTTTCACTAAGTTTACTGTTGCTGCTTCAGTTTTTATAGTATCAATTTGCATTAACTCTAGATTAAGAAGAGTAATCAGATGAATTGCAAAAATTGCAGTCATGTCTTACCAAAAAAGTTAACTTAATCACAAAAAAAAATTTCCACTGAATTTTAGCCCTGCCACAAAATGACCTGCTTACATGTATATTCCTTTTCACATGTAAAGTGCCATGGAATCAATGGCGCTATAATAAATAATAATAATTACATAATCAGTGATGTTCTCATTGGCTCAGGAGAAAGTGTTAACAAGGACAAGGCAGATTATATCACTCTTTCATGCTGATTAAATTTTAAGAGCAGATTGGTTGCTTTTAAATGGTGCTGATTTTTTAAATCATGTACTTCTTGTGTTAACCATGGTTAATTTCAAGGAAATGCAAGCAGGCAAGAACATTTATTGCTTGTAAGATTGCCCTCAAATCAACAATTTATTGAATCATCAAAAACTTCAAAGAAAGATTAAATTGCTGTGAAGACTACTTGAATGCACCCAAGAAAGCTCAGCAAACACCAGGACCATCTTCTAAAGAGGATTAGGCTATGGGATCAGTTCAGCACCACTGCAGAGCTTGCTCAGTAATGGCAGCAAGCAGGTGTCAGTGCATCTGCACGCACAATGAGGCAAAGGCTTTTGGAGGCTTACCTGGTGTCAAAGACAGCAAAGAAGCCACTTTTGTCCTAGAATTTCATCCAGGACACCCTGACATTCTGCTGGGAATACATTGATTGGACTGCAAAGGACTGGGAAAAGTTAGTTTCTCTGATGAAACCTCCTTCAGAGTGTTTTGGACATCGAAAAAATGATGAGCGCTACCATGAGTCCTATGTCATGCCAACACTAAAGCATCATGAAACTATTAACGTGTGGGAGTGCATTTCATCCAAGGGAGTGGGCTCACTCACAACTTTGTTTAAGAAAACTGTCATGAATAAAGAATGGTATCTAAACATCTCCCAAAGATCCAGGATCATTATGGTGATGAACAATACTCTTTCCGGTATGATGGAGCACCAAGTCACAAACCAGAAGTGGCTTGGAGAACACAACATTGAAATTTTGGGTCTATGGACCGGAAACTACCAGATCTCAATTCCATTAAAAACCTGTGGTCAATCCTCAAAAGGCATGTGGACAGACAAACACACAGTAATTGTAATAAACTTCAATGAGTTGCCATCAGTAAGGTTTTGGCTCTGAAGCGGATATCCAGCATGCCAGGGCAAATTATTTATTTTTGCTTTCTTTTGTAGTGCCATCATATTCCGCAGTGCCTTACAGACATTATTATCACTGTCCCATCAGGGCTCACAATCTACTGTAAATTGCCAGTGTGTCTTGGGAGTGTGGGAGGAAACCGGAGCACTCAGAGGAACCCATGCAAAACTGGGGAAAACATACAAACTCCATGCAAAAGTTGTCCTTAGTGAGATTTGAACTCAGGCACTGTATGCTGTACCGCTGTTACTGTATGCTGTATCGCTCAGGCACAGTGCTGCCCTGCAATTCAAAAAATTTTGCAAAATAGGGGTCACCAATGTGAATATTGCATTTTGAATAAACTTGATGTATTTGTCTATAAAAGTTTAAAAATCATTAAATGATGATTTTACTTCAGTAACCATAAAAAACATCTGATTAAAAGATCTAAAAAAAACTAAAGCAGCAAAACTTTGTGAAAACCTAAATGTATTACATTCTCAAAACTTTTGGCCATGACTGTACTTTGCAAACAGAAATCATTAAAATTTTGAAAAATGGAAACAATCAGTAAATAGAAGTACCTCAAAACATTTTTCAAGCTGTGGTTATAAAGTATTCTAATTTACTGAGATAATGACTTTTGTGTTTTCATTGGCTATAAGCCATAATCATCAACATTAACAGAAATAAACACTTGAAATAGATCACTCTGTTTGTAATGACTCTGTATAATATATGAGTTACACTTTTTGGATTGAAGAACTGAAATATATTAACTTTTTGATGATATTCTAATTTTGTGAGATGCACCTGTAAGTCTATGTGAGTCTCGTTCTGCCTCTCATAGACTAACATTGAGTTGTGACCTATGGATCGGTCAGCAAACATTTCAGTGATCCAGCAGGTCACAAACTGCTGGAGACCGACCGGAGCGGTGCGGAGAACAGATGAAAAACAGCAGCTGGTAAGACTAGGGGTAGGGAGCTTAGATTAGTGGCACCACTCCAGAACTGCACGAAAAAAGAAATGCCGGAGAGATGCTTTCAGTTTATACATTGATAGATTGGACTTTTATGGACGCAGCGTTATCGCATATGTGTATTTTTTTTTTTTCCGTTTTGTAATATCTATATTTTTAGCAGTTTTTTTGCTAAAACTTTGCAGTCATTGTATGTGACTGCAGACTTCTGAATAATTTCATCGCATGCAGCACATGTGAGGATTCTCCGGTGTTGACAGTGAGAGTGGGCAGTCATGTGACCACAAATATTTGATTTCCATACTTCCAGTCATATTCAGACTAGACATGGTTGGCCTCGCTCAATACACGTCTAGATGGAATGTGGCCGGAAGTAGAGAAATCACATACTTATGGTCACATGATTGCCCACTCTTACCTTCAACACCAGAGAATCCTCAAAGCGTGTGATGCTCGCTGTGAGGATCCAGAAGTCTATAGTCATATAGAGTGACTGCAGAATTTTGGCGTAAAACTAAACAACATCTACAACTGGACTGAGCCTTCACTATAATGTGGGCTCAGCCTGAGAGCCCGCTCCATACACCCGCTCCCGCCTTGCACCGTATATGTATGACGAATGTCGGGAAGGGGTTAAAGTGAACATGATACCTGATAACGGATCTGCTTTATTGGTAACCTTTTGGGGTACATAATATTTTTTGATCACTTCCAGTATAAGACTGGAATCACATTCTTGTGTTCTACGCTGAGCACTTATGTCGGGGTTTCCATGTTAATCCCCCAAATATGCGATTCAGATGAAACCCCCGATAGAACCACCCACTATAATGAGGCAGATGGAGACACTTTGGAGTCCGTTTGGCATCTGCTCCGGTGGTCTTCATCTTTTTTAGGCGTTCACAGAACTCTGGTCTACCATACTTGTGGGCTAAAGGACGCTTAAAATGATGGGACACCGCTAGAACAGAGACCAGACAGAGCCCAAAGTGACTCTCTGCCTCATAAGTGAGTGGTTCTGTCGGGGGTTTTGTCTGAATCGCGGTTTTTGGGATTTACACAGAAGCCCCGACGTAAACACTCAGAGGAGAACGCAGGGTAAATGCAAGCCGAGCTTTATTCCGAATTTTGGGAGGTAGAATAAAGAAATAGACCGCAGTAGAAGAATAGTTCTTAATTTTATTTTTGCACAATTCACCATGCGGTATAAGTGATTAGACGACTTTATTCTTTGGATTGGTGCGATTACAGCGATACCAGATTTATATAGTTTTGCTACTATCATACAGTGAAAATATTTTTTTTTATAAAAATTTGTATTTTTGTCACCATATTCTGAGAGCTGAAACTTTATTTTTTTTGTGCGAACAGAGCTGTATGAGGGCTTATTTTTCTCAATTACCATAGTTGAAGATATTTTTGGTACCATTGTGCTTCTGAAAAAGCTGAATAAAAAGCGATAAATTGTTATGCACCCATAACATATTTTGATCACTTTTTATCCAGATTTTTCAGACGCACAATGAATAAAAACCAGCAATTCAATTATTGTTTTTATATATATTTTTTTGCACAGATCACCATGCTGTATTAGTGATAAGGCTGCTATATTCTTCGGGTCAGTGCAATTACAGCAATACAAGATTTATATAGTTGTTTATGCTTTGCTACTTCTACACACTAAAAACAGTATTTTACAAAAATGAGTTTGCTTTTCCAATGCCATATTCTGAGAGCTGAAACTTTTTAATTTTTTTTGCTGAATGAGCCATATTAGGGCTTGTTTTTTTGCGGGACAATTTGATGTTTTCCTTTATATACATACACACTTTGATCACTTTTTCATAATTTTTTTGGGTCAGTATGATGAAAAAGTGACATTTTTGGCGTGTTTTTTTAATTATATTTTTCGCCGTATGGAATAAAGAACGTGACACTTTTATAGTTCGGGTCATTCTGGACGTGTTGATACCAATTATGTGTACGTTTTTTGTTTATATTTTATCACGAACGCTGCGATTTTAGTAGTGAAACAGCTTTTGTGATTTTTGTGGGATTTGAGTGGATTCTTTTAAACTTTTTTTCATATTTTATTTAACTTCTTTGTACTTTTACACTTCGTCTCGCAGTGGGACATGAATATTTTTTACTTTGATCTCACACACATTCACATATAAAAACACACACTCATATACATACTGTGAGGCAGTGAGGGGAATTATATGCGTGGGACGGTATGTATCCCCCAAAATGTGCATAGAAGCATATTGAACCCTCTGGAGTGCATTACAATCACAGACACAGCTGTGGTTGCAGTGCAGAATAAAAGTAAGTTTGGACTTGGTCAAGCTATTTGACCAAGGCAGATTTAGTAAAACCCGGCATGGGCTTTTATTCTTGGAGTGGACTACAGGATGGCAATGGGGCGGTCCACTCTCTCCAGCCCGGGTCTTGCATGGGGCTCATGTACACAGTTTTCATTTAAAACCTTGCAGAAAAGGTTTGGGTGGGTCAGTTTTGTGTTTGCAAGCTGCAGAGCTGGAGGCTCTGCAATACTGGACTGTGTGACAGGAAGGCCAAGAAGGCAAAACTCTGACACACCTCAGGGTGATACGGTGGTGCAGTCGCCCACGGCAACGGGTCTGGAAACGGACTGTACTTTGACGGCCTGGCTGCGATCCGGAGGATACCAATTACCATTACTTTGTGAGTTTTCTGCACTGTACGGCACACTCGTCCTCCTGTCTGCTGGCAGCTGGGCTCCTCTCCCCTACAGCAAGGTGATAACAGGCAGGGATCGGGGCAGTGGGGCGGTAGCGGTCAGTGCAGAGTAACTTTCCCTTGACTCGCTGTCGCCCTCACTGCAGTTTGACAGGAGATTCGGGGCTCTGAACAAAACATTTGGGGCTGGAGCCCCGGATCTTTGATGCTAGCGATGCACCTGTAACTAAGATAGAAGATTATTTCACATATATTTAAGGAGAACCTGTCAGCATGATTTTGTAATGTAAAGACACGTCTGTAATGGCGCTGTAATACGTATTACATTGATACCTTTAGTGAAGAATTCCCCTTTGTGGTTGTTCTTTAATCTGCATTTGAAGTTTTCCTGTAATTAGCTATAGTTGCATAGGGGTGGGACTGTGGGGTGGTTCTTTGGCTACTGTCCCATCCTCGCTGCCTGTCTCTGGTGTCTGTATGACAGCTCACTGCTCTGTGAGTGAACTGCCTCCTGTTTAAAATTTCATGCCAGTACCGGCTTCATAGCGGATGACACATGCGCAGATTGATCTCCTGGTGCTCTTTAAAAAAATGTTGCCAG
Source organism: Phyllobates terribilis (assembly GCF_046119375.1). Classification (NCBI taxonomy): domain Eukaryota; kingdom Metazoa; phylum Chordata; class Amphibia; order Anura; family Dendrobatidae; genus Phyllobates; species Phyllobates terribilis. The sequence continues at coordinate 117,065,745 of NW_027362762.1, read as the reverse complement.
TGGCGGCGGCTTTGTGCAGATTGACCTCCCAGCGATCTTCAATAAAATAGTTTCGGTGACGGCGCATGTGCAGACTTAGATCGCAGCTCAGTTAAATCTCTAAAGGATGTAATTGAGGAGAGATCTAAATCTGAGCATACGCCGCTACCGGCATCATTTTTTTGAGACCACCAGGAGATCAATCTGTGCATGTGCCACCGGTAGTAAGGACAGCGCCGATGCAAAATTTCAAACAGGAGGCAGGTCAGTCACACAGCAGTGATATGTCTTACAGACACCGGAGGGAAATGGAGGGGCCAGGACAAGAGCGAAGGCCCTACCCACAGTCCCGCCCCTGTGCACCTAAAGCTAATTACTCGAAAACTCCAAATGCAGATTAAAAAACAACCACAAAGCAGATTTCTTCACTAAAGGTATCTATTAAATCTGTATACCAACAGCAGCATGGTCATGTCTTTACTTTAACATGACAATTGTGCTGACAAGTTCTCTTTAAATGTAAAAACTCTATGGGAGAATTCCCTGAATGAGGTGTAAGCCAAGCCTTACAATTTGTATCTCTATATGCATATTTTAATGTAAGGCCTAATGATGTGCTTTAAAAAAACAAATACACAAAATTAGTTGTTTGCATATTTTATTTTTCTTTTTTTCTCATTTCTTTTTTATTTATTTTTTTATTCTTTTTTTTCATTATTTTTTTTTTTTTTTTTTTTTTTTATTTCCAACTGAACACATCTGGCATATTTTACATCTTTGCAATAAAACATGGTTACAATAGCTTAAGGAATTCATATATCCAAAATATTTCACCATGATTTCAAGATGAAATGAAATTGTCTTCCAGGTGTTCAATATCCTCCTATTCTAAGCTACAACTCAAGATATTGCTTACAGACTGGTGATGAATAACTTAATATTTACGGCGACTCCATCGATTTATCGGAGTTCCTTTTTTTTGTTTTCTTCTTTTTATTTCTTTTTCTTCTTTTTTAAAATACAAACAACAATGTAGAAGAAAACCAAGTGGTAAAACTTACTAATACAAGGTGGAGAACAAATAATTAAATCACATCAATAAATAATGATATGTTTCTGGTGCAAAGTGCCAATACAAATTCTCATTTTTATATGACAAATTTTTTTTTTTGTTGTTTTTTTTTTTAAATAAATGACTGCAAGTGAGTGTAAATTACATTCCTGTTACATGCCTCATAGCCCTACCGACACAATATGTACATCTATGACAATACAGTCACTAAATATACAAAGAAGAAACAAGTGTATTTACCCCTGGGTGTGTCCTTTAACAGTACAATGTGCAGGAAGATATTTTGACAGCCATCACTGCAGTATTGTATGGACAGGCGCCTTCGGCTGGCCACGTGGCTTTACGTAAGGGGCCACTGTGATAGAGTAACACTAATCAATGGCCAAAACCTAAGCAACTTCTGGAAAATTTCACTTTTTTTTAATTCTAAATCTGTTTTCTTTTGTATAGAGGGGCTTGTCCTTTTTTTTTTTTGTCTTGAACACATTGATCGGCACTATGAAATGTTAAGACCCTTACTCAGAAATAAAAACAGGGAATAAATATATTTGCCTCATCTCTCCTTCATCGTGATCACAAATAAACCAAGAACCACAGCAAATATGTCTCCTTATGAGAGATTTATGGCAAACCATGGCTTCAGATCCCTAGGTTTTAAAAGTTTATGGGATTTCATTAAGAAGGGATTAAAAGAAAAAAAAAAAAGTGCAAAAGTAGATTTTGGTGTAAATGTTAAAAGGATTGGACAAACCCATTATTCAACCTTTTTAATGCAAGCTGCATCTTTTTTTTCTTTTTAGTTTCATGGAGACACCCGATATCTCAGGTGGAAAAGTATAAGCACGATTTAGCTTCACGATAAAACTAAGAAACTTTTTTTTTTTTTGTTCTTTATACAAGGTTTTACTTTTACAAAAGTATCCCTTTTAAAGTTAAAGATGTGCATCTGATGTACAAAGTATCAAACATATTTTTTTTTTTTTATATTTATTTATTTTTTTCACAGCTTGAAAAGAGGCTGGAAATGGGATGTAAGATTCATGGACTAAACACCGTAGCAGCTGGACACAATATTCTTCACTCGTGACCGAAAGTCTCTTTGTGATGTGTCCTACCAGCTTTCATGAATAAATAAAACTGAAGTCATATCCGAGACTCCTCCTACTGCTCAGAATATACACGGTACAAGCTTTGCCTTTAGCAGCTGGTGTTCAGTGAAAAGAAAAAAAAAAAAGAACACACAATGTAAAGTGGTTTGCTGACTACAATGTACAGCTATTGCTGGGTGTAATGGAATGTACAATGGAGCTCAATGCAGGCTCGCTTCTCCACCAGATCGGACAACGCCTCTTAACTGCAGCGCTTGTGCTCTCAGCGGGAAACTTGGCATTCAGCACTTCAATCAACTTTAGTATCTGTTCTGATGTTCGTAATGCCATCGGTTAAAATCTATATTAAAAGCTACAATGCTACCAGAAGCCATGCCAGTGATCAAGGTCCTACAAGACAATGAGAAAAGCAAGGGTTAAATGTCGGCAAATCCTGCTGAAGTCGACAGAAACCAACAAATTGAAGGCATTTTCCATGGTTAGGAAAACATTTTTTTTTTTCAAAAATAAGGCCAAGCACATGAAAGGGCTACATTACCTAAAACAGAAAAAGGAAAAAAATACTGGAAACCTCCTTTAAGGCTTATACAGACGTCCATGAAAATTGATCCGAGCACGAATTGGGGGCAGATCTCTTGATCCATGCGTGACCTTTTCATATATATCTATGAGGATACGATGTTCAGGTTAGGAGAGCAGCGGCCAGTCTGTGCTCGGACTGATTTCCACGGACGTCCGCATGAGCCTATATTGTGTATCTCCAGACATCTGCTAATGGGGAAAACATGCTGGACTTTTAACACGCTCCTTTGTTAAACTGGGGGACAAGGATCCCGAGTTGTCTGGTAACTTCTTATTCCCCTCCTCTGTGTCTCAATTAAAATACTACTAAATTTCTTCTCATTTGCAAGGTAATGGATGTCTCAGCTGAGCTCTGAGGACAATGGGGCTCTGACCATTGGCAATAAAGCATAATCTACACTTTTGGCACATATTTCAACAATCCCATAGTTAGATGTACGCCTATTTTTGCACTGCTATACATATTGCAACTGTGGGAGTCTGTAAGGGTTGAAGACTAGTGTCCTGTGGAATTGCATAGTTGCCAACTTTTCTACATGTACCAGGACTACAACTTTTGGCCAAGGTTTACATAAACTTTGCCCATGTCAATTTAGATATTCCGAGGTTAGTTGAGGCGTCCCTGGGAGGCCTGGGGCAGGGATTTAAACACTTCCTAAATGTTGCCAACTATGTAATTAGGTCAGGTTTCCCATAGATAAAAAAATGGGAAAAATGTTACAGTAGTAATGGAGAACTCGGGTTTTACTTACCGTATTTTTCTGACTATAAGACGCACTTTTTTCCTCCAAAATTTTGGAGGAAAGTGGGGAGTGTGTCTTATAGTCCGAACCTTCTAATTTAATGTCTTGTTGCTGTGGGTGGTGGGGGTGTGGGGGGAGTGGCAGCGGCGGAGGAGCGGGGCACAGGAGGCAGGAGCGGCTGCTGCAGCCAACACTGTGCCTGCTACTAAAGAAAATGAATATTCACTGCTCCCCACGCCCATGGGCGTGGGGAGCACTGGATATTCATTCTCCTTAATTGCGGCGTACAGTGTCTGCAGTAGCCGCAGCTCCTGCAGCGCTCGGCGGTCATTTGTGCCAGTTACTAAAGAGCATGGGAGTGGAGAGGGGTGAATATTCATGCTCTTTAATAGCGGGCACACGCGATTGCCCGGCAGCTGCAGGAGCCACGGCGCGGCTACAGTGTGCGCCCGCTATTGAGGAGAGTGAAGTCACTGCTCCCCACGTACACAGTCCCGGTGTGGGGGAGCAGTGACTATTCCGGCAGCAGATCATCCGCTGTTAGCATACCATGCATACCAGGATGAGGGGTGCCATGCATACCAGGATGAGGGATATTAGTACAGAATTGGGGGATATTACCCCTATAACAGTGTTGGCAGCAGATCCCTCCCCCATAACAGTGCATTATGATCACATATTTTGCTTACATTTTTTTTCTATATTCCTCCTCTATAACCTAGGTGCGTCTTATGGTCCGAAAAATACGGTAGTTTGGCCCAAGTATAAAACAAACTTAAGTGGAATTATCTCCCATCCCCATACTAGGCGGGAGTTTTAGAAATAAGGGTATGTTCACATGGGCTGGATATGCTGTCATCTTTATTTCCAATTTTGTGGGCAGACAATCCACAGGCTATTACAGCAGCAGCTAAGAGTGTGAGATTTAAACAAATCTCCTCCACAAGCTGTGGGAAATAATCGATGTGTATACTGACATGGAGTCTTATACCCACAGCCTTGTCAATACTTTTGTTGCAGATCTTTTGCGAATTTTCCCTACTGAATTCAATAAGCAAGTCAAATTCATAACAAGACTCAATTTTTTTGCAGACTTTTCTGACGATTAAGCATGGTTGAACTACAAAATAAAGAAAATACAAAATAATTTTGCAGGTTAAAATACTGACTCCTTTCCCCGATCATCCGAGGCTCCACTAACTGTTCCCCTGCTTGTCTTTCTTTGTATAACTCAGCTTTCATCAATGATGTCTCATCCCTTGTGACTATTGCAGCCAAACAGAGGCTGCAGTGGTCACTATGGGCTAGTTGAGGTTGTCCCGAGCCCGGCAGAGTACCAGCCAAAGGAACCTCTAAAATACTAGGGGAGGTAAGCATAGTCTTTTTTTTGTCATTTGCACACAAATGCTTTCCAAAGGGAAATAAACAGCAAGATCCACATAATTTGGGGTGGATTTGCTGGAGCAGATCACCATGCAGATTGTTGCAAATTTTCTGTGGAAATATTTTGAGGCAAATCCACTGAGTATGAACATACCCTAGAAGATTTTCTATGATGATTCAAAAATACAGAGGTACAAAGAAAATGTACAGGTTAATGGATTTACAGTGCCATGGAAAAGTATTCATACCCTGTGAACTTTTCCACATTTTTTCACGTTATACTCATGAACATACAGTAAATGTTATTTATTTGGATTTTATGTGATATACCAACACACAAAGTAGAAAGTATTTGAAGTATAAAGGAAATGATATATGAAAAATATATATCTGAAAATTATGATGTGGCTTTTTATTTAGCCCCCCTGAGTTAATATTTTGTAGGACCCCCTTTTGCTGCTGCATGTCTTTTGAGGTATTCCTCTACCAGCTTTGCACATATAGAGGCTGATATTTTTCCCATTCTTCTTTGCAATCTAGCTTTAGCTCAGTGAGATTGGATGGAGGTGTCTGTAAACAGCAATTTACAAGTCTTGCCACAGATTGTCAATGGGGTTTACGTCTGGACTGTGACTGGGCCATTCACACACATGAATATGCTTTGATCTAAACCCACCATTGTAGCTCTGGCAGTATGTTTAGGGTCATTGTCCTGCTGGAAGGTGAACCTACGCCCCAGTCTCAAGTCTTCCGCAGACTAACAGGTTTTCCTCCAGGATTGCCCGGTATTTATATCTATCCATCTTCCCATCAACTTTGACCAGCTTCCCTGTACCTGTTAAAGAAAAGTTTCCACACAACATGATGCTGCCACCTCCATGTTTGATGTTGGGGATGGTGTTTTCAGGTGGATGTGCAGTGTTTGTTTTCCGCCACATGTAGCGTTTTGAATTTAACCCAAAAAGTTCTACGTTGGTCTCATCTGGTCAGAGCACCTTCCATATGCTAGCTGTGTCCCCTATATGGCTTTTTGCAAACTGCCATCAGTACTTTTTAAGGCTTGCTTTCAAAAACGCCTTTCTTTTTACCACTCTGCCACAAAAGCCAGATTTGTGGAGTATACAACTAATAGTTGTCTTGTGGACAGATTATCTGCAGCTTCTCCGCAGTGACCATGGGCCTCTTGTGTAATTAGTGCTCTCCTAGCTTGGCATGTCAGTTTAGATGGACGGTCATGTCTTGGTAGGTTGGTAGCTGTGCCATACTCCTTCCATTTTTGGATGATGGATTGAAAAAGTGCTCCATTAGATGTTCACAGCTTGGGCTATTTTTTTTATAACCTTACACTTATTTAGTATTCTCCACAACTTTATCTTTGACCTGTCTGGTGTGTTCTTTGGTTTTCTTGATGCTGTTTGATCCCTAATGTTCTCAAATAAACCTCTGAGGCCTTCAGAGAACAGCTGTAGTTATACTGAGGCTAAATTACATATAGGTGGACTCAATTTACTAATTCTGTGACTTCTGGGGGCAATTGGTCACGCAGGAATTTTTTTAGGGGTATCAGACTACAGGGGGCTGAATACAAATGCACATCACAATTTTCAGATTTATATTTTTAAAATAACTAGAAAACAATGTATCATTTCCTTGAAACTTCACAAATACCTGCTCGAATATCACATAAAATCCCAATAAAATAAATTTAAGTTTGTGGGTGTAACTTGAAAAAAATGTGGAAAAGTTCACGGGGTAGGAATACTTTTTCAAGGCACAAAACATGTTTGTCATAGGGCATAATATGGATGTGGACATAATAGTTCATTTTATGCCTGTAGCAAAATAGGTCTTAAAAGACTCACAACTATTGGTATACAGACTTGAACCTAGAAATGACGCATGTACACTATATTGGCGTTATCATATACATTACCATAACAGAAGGCGGCAGATTATGCTCATCTGTTGTATTGTGGGCTGCAGACTCACCTCTGATCATGTGACAAATCCATGGCTCTGATCCCGGCATCACAGCCAGGGTAAATATAGAGCTGCTTAAAATCACAAGCCTGCCAGACTTCTACAACTCCATTATCTCCGCCGGTCACAAGATTCTGCCCATCGCTGCTCAGGAGGATGGCCTGGACAAACAGAACATCGCAACCATTCAGCACAGCAGCAAGAAGACGCAAAGCAACTAAAACTGATTTGTCAGATTAGAAAACTCCGTATTGGCACTCACTGTCAGGTCTTTATTACCGAGCATTATAATATTGCTTTCCCATAATGCCAAAAAGTAATCTGCCATCATATGTTGTCACCTCAACTGAGAGCATCATCATTTAGAGACAAAGACCCTGATTCCAGCAATGCTTCAATTACTGGGCTGTTTGCTGTAGTATTGATAAATTCATAGTTTTAATAGTTTTAGTAGCAGGAGATTATCACTAGAGGACTAGTAAACCTGCTGCCTTGTAGCTCTCAATATTCCTGAGGTCTTTATAGTCCCGCCCCCACCACTGATTGGCTGCTTTCTGTGTAAACTGTGCAGAGGCAGAAAGCCACCAATCAGTGGTGTGGGCGGGGCTATACAGAGCTCAGCCTTCAGAGAACTAATAGATCTGCAGTGATTTTAATCAAAACTTTAGCATGCAGGCCAGTAAGTGATATACCACTGGAATCAGGGTCTCTGCAATTACATCATACTGCTCTCAGATGGTGATGCAAAAACCTGGTGTCAGATTCCCTTTAAGAGTTCTGTATGACAGATAACCTTTAAGCAATACATTTTACTCAATTTGATTTAGAATTTCATGCGAAATACAGGACCTCATATACAAATCTACCCTTACCCTGGTTGAATCGGTGATCTCCATTTGGCCTAAAAGTTTGCCATTTATGCTGAAGTTGCAAAATCTCCCTCGGTCGTAGTATATAATACAATGTCCTTCACTGGATACCGAAATCAAGCGAGGGTACAAGCAGTTTTCTGGTCCCTCTAGCGCTCTGAGCAGATCCCCTGTGATTGTATGGACCAAGCATGGGCCTTCTACAAGGTAGAAAAACAAATGGATATAATTCATAAGGAAATGCTGGTATACAAACATTACATTTTAATGTAAAAAATTCCTAATTGGATTCACATATTGTCATCTAGCATGAAGAGAAATATAAAGTTGCTGGATTATCAGATAAATTGACGGTCAAATAAAAAAAAATATTAAGCAGAAATTTTTAATAATTTACAAACTGAAATGTGATTGGCTGCTTATGGCCATTTGCTCCAGTAATCCTTTATACTTCTGTATATATGATAGTCTGCTATGTAGAGCGCCCCCTTCTGAAAATGACCAGACAGGAAATGGGACTCAATAATGAATTTGATTAAATATTCCGTACATTAACCCATTAATTAATTCCTGAACTCTGACAATAAGCACAAACCATTCCATGAAGTTCCACCCCAGATCAATATTTTGTCACATCGTCCTTAGAATTAATTATCCTTAGATTGGATGGCGGCAGGTGCTCCCCTGTCTCTCTGTGTATTCCCTATGCCAAAAGTACAATGACGGGTCGAAAAAGTGCACATATGCTCAGATGTAAACATCAATACAAAAACACTGGAAACTGACACCGCGCACAATAAAATCCTCAATTATTCAGAACAAATTGTGTAATATTCAGGCAGGGTCAGCGGGCGGTGCGGGCCCATGTCCTACACATATTTACTACACGTCTCTCCCCATTTACTGCTGAAAGTGAGAACACAGATGTAAAGGAGATGCCGCCTTCTGGGTGATTGCTCCTTTTGTTATCTCAATGAAACATGGATTATTCACTGCTGGCTGCACAGAAATGAAAGTAATTTGGCCTCCGTAAAAGTCACAAAAAGGTGTTTAATACTGGTATAGTCTCACAGAATTATCATTGTTTTCTACTAGGGAGAAGCTAAAAGCACAATATTGAGCCTTCCCTCTGATGTACTTCAATATAAAGTGGGCAACTATTCTAACATACATACATACATACACACAGTGCTGCTCACTATTATTGGCACCCCTTCATTTTTTTTCATAGACTGTACAATATCTTCAGAAATAAATGAAAACATGCCAAAGTTATATCCTCAGGATTTTTTAATTAGTGGCCCAAAGTAATACAACAACAAAACATTGTTTTTCAACTTCCATGTTGCAATTTCAAAGAAGAAACAGAATAAACAGCATGTGCAGCAATAAAGGCACCCCTAATGAATATTTGGTTGCACACCCTTTGGCATTGCTGACAGCCTCCAAATGTTTCTTGTAGCTATCTATAGGCTTCTTGCTCTTCTCAGCTGGAGTTTTCTACCACTCTTCCTTTGCAGTTTTGTTCAACCTCTTGAATGTTTGCCGGGCTCTTTTTCCCAATGGCAGATTTCAGCTCACTCCAAAGATTTTCAATGGGATTGAGGTCAGAAGTAGTGATGAGCGAGCATGAATTGTTAACCCTTTCGGCGAGCACTCTCGGGTGCTCGCCGAGTATTTGCGGCGTGCTCGGCATCGATGTTAGTGTCGCTGCGGCGGCATGTGTCACAGCTGTCTAACAGTTACAGATTACTGACGTGGCCGCTGGATTGAGTCCTGTGAATCGATTCTCAGCATCACTAGTCACAAATGTGGAAAAACTTCTGCCAACAGTTTTCATCAGATCCTTTTTGAACCTGTCGGTTTTGGTCACTATGCCGCTGCGGCTTAGTAATGGGAGCAGTTTTTCACATATAAAATCATCATTTGTCCTTTTACGGGATAGCATCTTCATTGTGAAATATATAAAACCTCTGAACCATAAACTATCCTAAAACTGGTCAACTTTACCTAGTGATGCAGAACAAAATCAGCATTGTACCCGATCTACAACTATAAATAACCCTATCGGCTTATGAGATGATGTACATTAGCTTCACTCTCTAGCCAAAGGTGGGAATGAAGGGAGAAGTCACCCCATAGAGTAATAAAGAATATAAATTGTAACATCCCTGGCGGCGTGCTTGCATAGTGCACCACCTCCCACTATGCAAGACCGCAATCTTACCTGTCAGTCCAGCCTGCAAATCTTGCTCCAGTTCATGCTGTGTGCATGTCTCTTGACTGACTGCTTAGGGCGGTGGCCCGGTTACTTCCTGATTCTTATAGCTGCTGTGGGCGCACCCTTAATGCGTCTCCAGCCTATTGCTGTGAGTCACTGGATATTTAAACCCCCTCCACCCAGTAGGAGGTGCCTGAGCAACACTAACATTCAGTGTGCTCCTTGTGTGTATCTGGTTCTGCTTGTCCCTTTTCCCTTCCTCGGTATCTTCCTGTATTTTTCAGTCTGTTCCATGTGAACAGAGCTCTGTCCACCGCACCTGCAGTTTCTCTCTGCTCTGTCTTGCCCACCGCTCCGGCGGTTTCTCTCTGCTCTGACTTGCCCACCGCTCCGGCGGCTTCTCTCTGCTCTGACTTTCCCACCGCTCCGGCGGCTTCTCTCTGCTCTGACTTGCTCACCGCACCAGCGGTTTCTCTCTTCTCTGACTTACCCACCGCTCCGGCGGCTTCTCTCTGCTCTGCCTTGCCCACCGCTCCGGTGGCTTCTCTCTGCTCTGCCTTGCCCACCGCTCCGGCAGCTTCTCTCTGCTCTGCCTTGCCCACCGTTCCGGCGGTTCCGCTCTGCTCTGCCTTGTCCACCGCACCTGTGGTTTCTCTCTGCTCTGCCTTGTCCACCGCTCCGGCGGTTCTGCTTTGCTCTGCCTTGCCCACCGCACCTGCGGTTTTCGCTCCACTCTGCTTGCTCACCGCACCAGCAGTTCCTCTCTGCTCTACCTTGTCCTCCGCTCCGGCGGTTTCACTTTACTCTGCTTGTCTACCGCATCTGCGGCTCTGTACCTGTCTCCCAGTCTGTACTGGACCCTATCCAGCCTGCGCTCCAACCTGCTAGTACCTCCCGGTCTGCACTCCAGCCGTGCTTGCCAGTATCTCCCTGTCTGCATACCAGCCGTGCTTGCCAATGCCCACCTGTCTGCATACCAGCCGTGCTTGCCAGTGCCCACCTGCCTGCATACAAGCCGTGTTTGCCAGTGCCCACCTGTCTGCATACCAGCCGTGCTTGCCAGTGCCCACCGGTCTGCATACCAGCCGTGCTTGCCAGTGCCCACCTGTCTGCATACCAGCCGTACTTGCCAGTACCCACCTGTCTGCATACCAGCCGTACTTGCCAATAGCCACCTGCATGTATGCCAGTCTAAGCTGCCTGTTCCTGCATTCCCCGGTGTGGGTCAACAACTGTGACCGGGGTCTGACCTGGAGTCGCACCTGGTCCCTCTGCTCGGTTCCTCCTTGGTCCACGGAGTCGACTAAGCTGCCGTGCGACCTTGGTCGGATCGGGTTGATACTTAGTTACGCCCCTCCAGGCACTCCTCGGTTCATGGTACAGTGGGATCACTAATCACGCTCACGCCAGTCTGTCCGGGCGCAAGCGCAACATAAATGTAAAAAAATCTGGTAATAATGCAGCATAAAAGCCAAGGTAAGAACTGTACTCATACACAAAAGTATTAGAGCAAATCGCTGTGATTAAAAGTAGAGAATAAATGGGTATAAAACAAGACAGAAAGAGAAGCGGTTTACTTAATAGAGGGGTGGTGTCAAGATGCCAAAAATATTTAAACTGGCAAGTCCATATAAACCCTATAATAGGGTAAATAAAGCTACTAAACCAGTCAGCAGGGCGCAGCGCGGACGGGCGCTTACGTTCAGGGTGATCAGATTTGTCACTAACATTGGGTTTATTCAAGTCAACAAGCTGCAGGAATGAGAAGAAGAATAGACGTTGGCACAGCTTATATCAGAATGAGAGAGCCTATAACAAATCTATTGAGAAATGCATGTTAACATGGCCATTATCAGGCGTGTCCTGCTGTACAGGAGGTGGATCCTGATCAAAGTCACCGGCAGCTTAGGTATAAAGTGCAATCGAGAGATTTCCTAAAGCGCTTCTGACATCTGTCCTCTTATTTAGAAAAACATGCTAAGTGAAACCATAAACCAAAGCCTTCTCAAGAGAAAATCCAATCAAAGGATCGGAAAATGTTCACTGGTGTCAGCTGGGGACAAAATAACTTGTAAGCTAATCATCTGGGAAAATTCATGTAAATCCAGCAGTCCCTTTAATAGAGTTCACCATTTATGGAGGATGAATTCATCAAAACGTGATTCCCTCACTGGTGCCGAATGTGAAAATATACTAGCGATAAATGTGAGGGTGCGGCAAGTTGACCGAGTGATGGGCATGTACAATGGGTAGTCGAATTCTAAATTAACAACATCTTAAACCTTAAGCTCCCCCATAAAGTTTAGATAGCTGTCTGCCGTACGATGGCTTGGCCGACAGCTATCTCCCCCAAGTCTCCCACACATAAGAGCATTCTGCTGGACAAGCGCTCCTATGTTCTCCACGAAAGACCCGTAACCAAACACCTCAGGCGGCGGCTTATCTCCAGACAACAAAAAGAATAGGCCAGATCCTACTGTCCCCTAACATCATCTATCGGGGAAAAAAGTTGGGAGAACCCCCCACATGCACACATGTAAGCTCAGGCCATGGACCCCGATGTCAAAATGGAATCTAGAGACCCCAAGTCTCTTGTGCAAGTCCTTTATGAGGAGGTTCGTGCGCAATGTGAGCATCAAGACCAACTGATGCAGGCGATTAATGTGATGGCAACTCAGCTATAGTATTTTTGTCCACCTCTATGTCCACCCTGTCCCATGCCTCAACCAAGACAGGTACTCCTTCCTCAGCATCGACATCATCGGCAGTGGAGCCACCTGGAGTTCCAGTGTCTGGTGAAGCAGCTAAGCTTCAGCTTTCACTTCCATTCCGCTTTGATGGAGAACCCAAGGAGAGCCGCTGGTTCAGAAACCAGTGCCAGATCCACTTCACTCTCCAAGCTCATCTTTTTCCTTCAGACTAGACCAATACTGCATTCATGTTCTCTCTGTCATCCAGATGAGCCCTGGCTTGGGCAAACCCCATTTAGGAGCATGATGGTCCGAGACCGGAGATGTCCCGGGCAGTATTCGAGGAACCTGCCCGCACTTTGTCTTACGCTTTGTCCCTGCTGACCCTAAGACAGAGCATGGATACTATTGCGCAGTATGCCTTACGCTTCTGCAATCTGGTGGCGAAGCTGGTCTGTAATGAAGAGGCCCTGCTGGTGACCTTCTGGCAGGATCTGTCCAGTCTAATTAAAAATGAGTTGGCAATCAGAGATTTACCATCCTCCAGGGACACCCTTATATACCTCGCTACACTATGTTTGATCTCCATTTCAATGAGCAAGCTCTGGAACAGACTCAAGTGTCTTCTTTTTTCATTTAACCTCCCAGGTCGGTTCCAGCCTTTCAGTACCCCTCGCTACCGCAAGCTCCACCTCCTGCTATAGAGCTGATGCCGGTAGAGCGAGCCAAATTCTCTGTACAATAGCGACAGCGAAGGTATCGTGACAACGTATGCATGTACTGTGGTGGCAAATGTCATTATGTTCATCAGTCCCCAGCAAAGACCAGAGATCCCCCGCTTCTAGGAATGGTCGGAGAGGTGACCCTAGGTAAGAGAGGTTGCTCTCCAAAACTGGTGACCGAAGTTACCCTGTCCTGGCAGGAGAGGTCCCTCTCTGCGGCTGCCCATCTGGATTCTGGCTCCGCGGGCAACTTCATCCATCTGGATGTGGTCCGTCGACTTCAGATTCCTACGCAACAGCTGGCTCATCCCATCTACAGCCTCCATTGAAGGATAACTCCTGGCAGAACCTATTCGTTATATCACGCTGCCAGTTACCCTGCAGATTGGAACTCAGCATTCCCAAAAAAATTATTTCTATGTGCTACCTAAGCCTGTAAATTTGGTTCTTCTAGGTCTTCCATGGGTGCATTGACATTCGTCGATTGTTGACTGGTCCAAGGGCCATGTGCTTCAATGGGGGTCGTATTGTGCTACCAACTGCCTTGCCAAAATCGTGTCAAAGATTCCGCCTTCCGTGCCTTACCTCTCCACCCAGTCGCCGGGTGTTTCCTCTGTCCCTGCCTGAAACATGTGTCTTTTCTCGATTTTTCGATTAAACTGATTCGAACGAGGAACCACAACACATCCCTTAACTGGCTAAGGTTGGGGAAGCGGCTCCTGTCCTTCTAAAGGACATTTCTCAGAGTAAAAGCTTTGTTCTTTTGTTTAGGAAGAGAAGTCTGTCCGGGGGAACACAAATCAAGCTGGTCAGCCATGTTGGCGTATGCAGGTCCTCCAGTAATAAGCCTGAAAGCCTCTGCTTCTGTCTGTTCCTTCCTGTCCCTGTGGTTCCCTCAGATGTGTTTGAAATGAAGGTCTTTGGCTCTGAAGAGAGTTCTGGGGAGTCCGCCGAAAACATCTAGGCCCCTGCCATTCTTGAGAAGAGTCTGTCGGTCTGGCCAAAAAAAAAGGGGGGGGGGGGGGGCGGCACTGTTACGGCAGTAAGTCGCATGCTTTCCTTCCGCCATGCTACTCATTGCGTTCACCGCTTTGCCTGGACGCCGAGCTGAGTCTATGCAGCACTTCTAACCTTGCTGTGTCCTGCAGGGTTTGGATTTCCCAGCGAATCACCATCAAGCAGGTGCTATATTAGGCACTCGTTTACCTGGTTCGTTTACTCGTTCTGTCTGACCTCTCCACTTCTGACCTTGGCTTTGTATTCTGAAGCCGTGCTGCCTGATCCGACCCCCGACAGTCTGACTACGCTTCTGTCTCGTTCCTCCTGTACCATACCTGCTCTGATCCTCCGGTCAGCTGCTGCAGTGGTACCTGGTGTCTACCAGCAGCCCAGCCTATCCTCACCATCAGAGGTCCTAGTGAAGACCCGGTAGACACTTAGTCATGCCCCTCCAAAGTAAACCCGTGGCGCAGTGCGTCCACATTCATCAGCGTTACACTCTGTCTCTACAACATGTCGCTCTCAGATTAGGTGGCAAACACCTGGTGACCAATTTCCTTTAAAGAGTCAAAATACCTGGGAAATAATGAGCATAATACAAAACAAACTTTTTGTCACACAGCACCCAATTTAAAACCGATTGTCAGAGACATATGTCACACTGGTTAATCTATATTTTTTCTTCCATCATGGTCGTTCTATTCCGTACTCATTTACTCTTCTGAAACACCACGGGTTGTACACACAACATATTACACTACGTCATACCACAACTAAACTAAATCATAAAATAAAAGACAACAACTCAGCAAGACCTTTTTTCCATACGTCTAACATGAAGGTTCAGCTCTATTAACATCAGCGTTGGCCATTTACATAGTTCTGCTCGAAAGTAGAAGCAAAACGATGAAAACAACGGTAGTGCCAGATTCCCTAGATCGTACATGTCAAACTGTGGCTTGTGGGCCAAATTATGTGGGGCCCATTATTCTGTATGGAGGACTATGTGGGGCCATTATTCTGTATGGAGGGCTATGTGGGGCCCATTATTCTGTATGGAGGACTATGTGGGGCCCATTATTCTGTATGGAGGACTATGTGGGGCCCATTATTCTGTATGGAGGACTATGTGGGGCCCATTATTCTGTATGGAGGACTATGTGGGGCCCATTATTCTGTATGGAGGACTATGTGGGGCCCATTATTCTGTATGGAGGACTATGTGGGGCCCATTATTCTGTATGGAGGACTATGTGGGGCCCATTATTCTGTATAGAGGACTATGTGGGGCCTATTATACTGTACGGAGGACTTAGTTGGTTCCATTATTCTGTATGGAGGACTATGTGGGGTCCATTATACTGTATGGAGGACTATGTGGAGTCCATTATAAGGTATGGAGGACTATGTGGGGCCCATTATACTGTATACTGGTTGGCCCGTAACTTAGTACAAGTTTTTCATTTTGGCCCTCTGTGTGTTTGAGTTTGACATCCCTGCCCTACATGATCAACACCAACTATATTAGGAAACCGTCAGTGATTTCGTTATGGGACAAAACAGTGCCGCATGCTACAACGCAGATATGAACAGAGCCTAAATAATAAGAATATAATGGAGGAAAAAAACAAGACAATAATGCGCTCACCTTTAGCTCCGCTGATGACAAGACCCAGTTCTGCACACACGGACACGCAGACAACTTCATGGTCGTGGCCGGTTAGCACAGCTCTTGGAGCCGGGTAGTCACCTGAAATATGTGAAGAACATGTAAGATGTAAATGTCAAATGAAACAAATGTTTTCGTCTTAAGCTTATACGGACACCCCCAGTAATAGCGACCTATGTAATCATACATGGGGCAGTAACCGTTATGGAGTTTCTTTACGTCTGCTGAAATAGGGAGAAATACATTGGAGATAGGTAGCAGGCCTGTGTGTCCATGTTTCTTCACAATATTTGTAAGGTTTTGTTACACGGTCTGTTTGTGCTTCTCTTTTTTATGTGCAGCTTATCAGATGATGGATGAGGAAGCCATTATACAGATTCATTTTTATTCCATATTTGCAATAGCACAGTGAGTTGGTTGGTGCCTAGATCTAGCAGCTGTGCCCTCAAATTGCGGCTGAATTGCAGTTTTGCAAAAACGCCATTGCACCACAATGTATGAACACATGCCTAAGAGCTGATGTACCTAGCAGTGTTTTTAAGTATTTCACATGTAAAAACTCAACGGGAAAACAACCGCAGCTCATATTTAAATAGAAAATGTGGTAATGTCGGGGGCTGTCGAGTCCGGAGGTACCTAACGAAGGAGTTAGAACAACTCCGAAACGCGTTGTCAAAGTCTTTCCTTTCATAACCTCCAACATCGTTCTCTGGACTTGGCAGCGCCCGACATTAACGTATTGTCTCCTCAAGATCTGTGCCTGACCTTTGTTAGGTACAGCTGGTGAAAATTGGAGCAGCAGCCTCATCCTTTTTACCTTCCACACTTCATGGAGTATTGTGTTTGCAATTTGCACAACTTGCCCAGGTGAGCACCTTCAAGGAGTCTCTAGTCTTTATTTTCCATCCACCAATTTTATACATGGGTTGTCCCTGCTTCTTTTCTTCTAATTTTTAAATAAAAGACTCATGTAAATAATTATATATACAGTTAGGTCCATATATATTTGGACAGAGAAAACATTTTTCTAATTTTGGTTCTAGACATTACCACAATGAATTTTAAACAAAACAATTCAGATGCAGTTGAAGTTCAGACTTTCAGCTTTCATTTGAGGGTGTCCACATTAAAATTGGATGAAGGGTTTAGGAGTTTCAGCTCCTTAACATGTGCCGCCCTGTTTTTAAAGGGACCAAAAGTAATTGGCAAGATTAAATAATTGTAAATAAAATGTTCATTTCTAGTACTCGGTTGAAAACCCTTGGTTGGCAATGACTGCCTGAAGTCTTGAACTGATGGACATCACCAGACGCTGTGTTTCCTCCTTTTTGATGCTCTGCCAGGCCTTCACTGCGGTGGTTTTCAGTTGCTGTTTGTTTGTGGGCCTTTCTGTCTGAAGTTTAGTCTTTAACAAGTGAAATGCATGCTCAATTGGGTTGAGATCAGGTGACTGACTTGGCCATTCAAGAATATTCCACTTCTTTGCTTTAATAAACTCCTGGGTTGCTTTGGCTTTATGTTTTGGGTCATTGTCCATCTGTAGCATGAAACGACGACCAATCAGTTTGGCTGCATTTGGCTGGATCTGAGCACACATTATGGCTCTGAATACATCAGAATTCATTTGGCTGCTTCTGTCCTGTGTCACATCATCAATAAACACTAGTGACCCAGTGCCACTGGCAGCCATGCATGCCCAAGCCATCACACTGCCTCCGCCGTGTTTTACAGATGGTGTGGTATGCTTTGGATCATGAGCTGTACCACGCCTTCGCCATACTTTTCTCTTTCCATCATTCTGGTAGAGGTTGGTCTTGGTTTCATCTGTCCAAAGAATGTTCTTCCAGAACTGTGCTGGCTTTTTTAGATATTTTTTAGCAAAGTCCAGTCTAGGCTTTTTATTCTTGATGCTTATGAGTGGCTTGCACCGTGCAGTGAACCCTCTGTATTTACTCTCATGCAGTCTTCTCTTTATGGTAGATTTGGATATTGATACGCCTACCTCCTGGAGAGTGTTGTTCACTTGGTTGGCTGTTGTGAAGGGGTTTCTCTTCACCATGGAGATTATTCTGCAATCATCCACCACTGTTGTCTTCCGTGGGCGCCCAGGTCTTTTTGCATTGATGAGTTCACCAGTGCTTGCTTTCTTTCTCAGGATGTACCAAACTGTAGATTTTGCCACTCCTAATATTGTAGCAATTTCTCGGATGAGTTTTTTCTGTTTTTGCAGCTTAAGGATGACTTGTTTCACCTGCATGGAGAGCTCCTTTGACCGCATGTTTACTTCACAGCAAAACCTTCCAAATGCAAGCACCACACCTCAAATCAACTCCAGGCCCTTTATCTGCTTAATTGAGAATGACATAATGAAGGGATTGCCCACACCTGTCCATGAAATAGCCTTGGAGTCAATTGTCCAATTACTTTTGGTCCCTTTAAAAATATGTTGGCACATGTTAAGGAGCTGAAACTCCTAAACCCTTCATCCAATTTTAATGTGGATACCCTCAAATGAAAGCTGAAAGTCTGAACTTCAACTGCATCTAAATTGTTTTGTTTAAAATTCATTGTGGTAATGTCTAGAACCAAAATTAGAAAAATGTTGTCTTTGTCTAAATATATATGGACCTAACTGTATAACCTCCAAACAAAAGCATACAGCAGCACTCTGCAAGCGCCAAGATGTATGCAAACACTGAATATATGAAATTTGATTTGCGCCCCTGCCATACAGAACATACCAATAAAAATTAAGGTACTTGGCGCATAAATTGGCAAAATTCATGAGAACCCATTAGCTGCGAAAAAGGCATACCTTTCTTTGAAGGAACCTTAAACCTAATCTCATGCCTCTCCTGGGTTAAAATCCTACAAATCTAAAGGGCAGGTAGGATCCAGCACTAAATAAAAAGGGCCTTAGGCTGATATGAGGAGTGCACAGTCAGAAAAGGAGGCAGTCACCACTTCCAATAGTATACTACAAAAAAACAGAAAACTTACCAGCACCTCTGAACAGAATAAAGCAAGTGTGAACAGGTGCAAGCTGCTATGGCTGCAGAAAATGCAAACAAAAGAATACAGCAGCAGACTAAGTACTATGGGTTTGGGGTTTTGATATATATAACCCCAGTGTTTTATAAAAATCTGGTGGTTATGAAAACCATAAAAAAATAAGTAATATTATACTATAATCTTGTCTTCGGGAATATAACTGGTGATGCATAAAAATAGGGAAAACCACATAACACGTGCTGCACCCAACCGCTGCACTATCCGTCCTATATCGGGACAGAAATATTGTACTATAAATCACATAACTGCACATTATAACACAACATCTTCTGACCCGTAAACATTTCTGTCCCATTTTATGCCGTTGTACTAAGGATTCATAATGTAAGCAAACAGAAGAGATCCTGCTTACATGCATTACCGGTAATGTCAATCACAGAAGTCTGCACCACCGCCACCTCGCAGTGTCAGAAGATATCATGTACGGAGGCAAATGTCTGCTTCTCTTTTGTAACATCAGTACAACAGCACAGAAAAAGCTTTGTATCCTCAGATCACGGAGGAAAGTCAATGGGAAAAATTGCAAATGGAGGACAAACGCTTCATCCTTGCAAGGGACAGATGCCAAGCACTGCAGCGATCATTCAGAACTCAGCAACGCATACTGTCACATCCTAAATGATAGATGTAGCAGAGGGCTAAAGGCTAAGGAACAAAAAGGGCTTCAGGTGATGAGATGCCATTGGGAATAAGCCGTATTGCTCCAGGCTTAACCAATTCAGCAGAAGTCTGGTCAGCAAGCTATCTGAAGGGTGACACGGGGACAGTGCAATGCAGAACACAATCATTCGGAAGAAATTACTTCTGTTCTATGTGCAGCATAGCTGCATACACGTCACAAGTTCTCATGGACACACACGAGAAAATTCCCAGGGTTCTAGGCAAGATAACCCTTTAACACCTTTGGCTCCTACATCTAAAAATTATGAGGCAGTGTAATATTTTTTGGTTGCCAAATCAAAAATCCACATCATTAACAGAATCAAAAATAAGAATCACACTAGACAGTAGCCTGACCTGTTTGCAGAAAATCAAATGGTAAACTGCAGCCACTAGGGGGAGCTTGGGAGATTAGTTCATACTGTTTAGACATTGTATTCAATAGGGACGCAGTATACAGCAAACTCATCTGCTCCACCTAGTGGCAGCTGCAGGCAAGCTAGAGGTATCATATGGACTCATAAGGCAAAAAAATAAAAAGACAAATGGGATTTTTTAGTTGCACTGGTAATGATCTGGAATTTTCAAATAAGGAAAAAAGAAAGATTCCTCTAAGAAACTTAACTAACTGTTGGGGTCACTAACACTAACCCCACTCCTAACTACAAAGCGGCGTTCCTGCCTTACATATAAATGTAATTACATACTGCATAGAAACTGATGAAAGGTCTCCTTTAAAAGGATTATAAAAAGGATTTTTTATCCCTCAAGAATATAGCTAATATTATCCATTGCTGGTGTCTGCAGCTCGGACTCATTCATGTGGAGGGAGCTGCACTACCAGACACAGCTTGTGGACACAGTGTGGGGCTGTTTTTGAGTGGCCAAAATAAAGGCTTGCTTTTTTTCTCTGCTAGGAACAGCATCACTCTTGTCCATGATCTTAAAAAAAAAAACATTTTATTTTGTTTGGTTTTAAGAAAAAAAAATCAGGAAAATCTGAAGAAGGGTCTGATGGGTGGATCATGTCACCGTCATACACCACCCCATTAGGACTACACTGGGCATTTCACTGTGGTTCAGTTTTTACTTTTAGAAATTGTGATTTTTATACAGCTCCTTAATGCAATGTCACATTAAAGTAAGCCATAAAGTGACCCCCACAATCTGATATTGATGACGTATTCTATTTATATGATATCATGAGGATAGGACATCAATATGTTGTGACCAGACAACACTTTCAACCATGTGTAAGAATGGTGGACTGTACTATCACGTTCCGACCCATGAAGTCATCAATTGCGCTGTATTATAGTGTGAACATAGTTATGCGTCTTTCATGTATGTATGATGTACAGAATGTGATACGTGCTGCTACCAGGCACTATGTGATGTAAGGGACTGTAATGCATAATTAATGTACAGTATTACAGGATGTGATAGAGTAAGGTATATCTTGATAGTGCATGAGTACTATAGGGGTAATACATAAGTGTAACATGTGTATTGTGAATAGACTGTGATATGGTAGTGTACAGAATAGGGTAAAATCTAGATTAGAATTTAGGACAATAGGTTTAGTACGTACTGGTATAAGATAGTAACTGTAGTTTGCTGGGGACATAGCATATGGTGCAGTTAATGTTTGGGACCAGCCCACAATGGGATGGGGATAATGCTAGCATAAAGCAGACTACTTCCTGATAGTTAGTCAGATAGGGAAGTGCAGTAATCAATGTCAAGTTCAAGTGCAGTGGGCTCCTGGCGGCAGTGAGGAACTATCGTTCATGGCAGGAGGCCCTAATAGAATCCCTTGCAGACATTCCTGCAACGTCCGGCGCTCAGGGCTCGGTATAGGTACTAGGAGGAGTGTCTTCTCTTCTGGCACACAGGGGATGATGGACGCAGGCCACGAGAAGAGAAGGTAATGGATCTCAGGTGTACTGTGGGACTGGACAAGAAATCCCTGGGGCAGACCGGAATAGCCAACGTAGGAATAGTCCAGGAGGAACGGATAGTAATGCTGGAAACGTAATGTGTCAAGGAAACAAAGAAGAAGTGCTGTGCCCGATACTGCATGCTACAATCTGATGAACTTGAACTGTCCAGTAAACTTTTGTTGGTTAACACGAACTGCGTGTCCCCTAAATTATATGTGGCGACTCTTAAGATGGAGGCCTGGGAGCAGCGGAGGCCTGCGTCCTACAAGTGAGTGTGATTGACCCCACACAGAGCAGCACATTGGGACTGGGACACGGTTTTCCTGTAAAGTGCCAAGGTATAATGAGACAGCAGCTCGGTCATGGCTACCATCTGTGGTCACTTTACACATGTGATGCTAAAGACTAAAGCCTGTATGGAAGACCCCATTATAGTGTTTGGAACATTTTGTAATAAATCTGGAAAAAAAATCACAAAAATCCTCCAATATCAGACAAATCTTTACACCATTTTATGGCAAGACCTGAAAATCTCTTTTTAACTCATTAGGCTGCAGCTAAAAGTGAAAACTTTTTAATAGGCGCTATAAAAAAAAGACCATGGTTTAGGGCCATGTCTATAAAGTACTTTGCATCAAATCACCCCGTTAATTCAATAGGGTTCGGGGTTTATTTTATTCATCTTTGACTCTTCTGATCTGAAACCATCATATCCAAAATGGCAGACAGCAGACAATAATCCTATTTCACTGAACGGCTTAGGATTTATATTGAACATGTGTGCTGGAAGATACAGGATCCCCATCTAACAGGGGTGAAAATGTCCCTTTAGAAATAGCTGTAACGCACATGGAGGAGCCGGAGCCCACACCTTCGGTGAGTATCCTGTTGGAAGCAAAGTAATGAGAAATGTCAGGTGAAGTCCCAAGATCAATGAAATTTCAGGCACTGGGGACGTAACATGAATAGCATTGATCCTTTTAAAGAACACCAGTCAGAAGCTGAACGTAATATATTGCACAGAAAGGCTCGAGAGGATAAGCAGGCGAGTCCGACATACCTACCTGACAAAAAATTCAATCAGCCTGTAGCACGAGCTGCCTGAGCTCCTCTGCCGGCGTTCAGGACGGAGATCGCTTCCAATTAAACTGTGCAAATTAATTTTTATCACTTTCAAATTAGTTTCTGGATTTGTGAAAGCTTGTTTTTCAGTGAAGGCTTTTGTTCCCGCTCTCCCTTCTGCTCTGTCATGGCATCATCTGCCGGTGATGTGTCGGCTGAGTTATTAGCTTTGTGCAATATCGCCATGCTCTTTCACAATTTCAGATTAAAGGTTCTTTCTGCTTTTATATTGGACATTAAATGCATAGAAAATGTCTAGAACAATGGAAGGATGTTGGAACTTATGGATAACGGGTGCAGGTAGTAGGGGGTCCAAATCCACCTAAAAGCAACTTGGTGCACATGAAAATTGGATGCAAAATTATATTAATCTAAAAAAAAAAAAACTGGGTTATTCCAGTCAAATAATCTGGGTTGGAACAAGGAGATAAGTGTGTGAACTCATCGCCCGAACAGGGACAGTGATGGGAACAGTATGAGGATTAAATTATCCACCCATTCTACACTACCATATATATATTTTCTACGTGTCAACCCTCTGAAGAAGGTCACTGAATTCTGATCTAGTATTAATGGTTTTTACCTTGCATATAATCTGGTGTGTGCCATGTCCATTTTTCATATTATAATCAGACTATCAGTAGGTGCCCACACACCATAGATGGCTGAATGCTCATTGGGCCAATAGCCATCTCTTCCTACCCTCGCACCCATATACATACAAGCTCAGCTCAGGTGAACGTACATGTGTCCTTAAAGGGCTAGTCCCATATCCAAGATCCTATTCCAATATGTGGTATGTGTAATATTATTATTAGCAAATACCTCCAATTAGAAATGTAGTATAGTTCTTCTGATTCGCTATGTCACTTACCCCATCTGCAGGGCATTGCAGTAGCTTAGGTATCCCTGGATATGACCACTCATATAAAGACAGTATGTTAGCTGTTCGTGGACCATGGATAACTAAGCTACTGCAATGCCCTTAACATGGGGTAAGAGACATATTGAATCAGAAGAACTATACTACATTTCTAATTGGAGGTATTTGCAAATATTATTATTACACCTACTGCATATTGGGATAGGATCTTGGAGATGGGAATATCCCTTTCATAGGGAGACAGGAGTAAGTCATTGCCATATATTTCTGACAGAAACACAAAGATCTGTGTCCGATCACGTCAGGAGCTCTATATACAAATGAGATGGTCGGTGGGTCCTATTGAAATAGTCTTCCTAGCTTTCTGTATGTGTAGAGAATATTACTTATTATAAAAGCAGTTTATGCTCCAGAGCTGCTTTTCTTACTGCAATGGGAGATAGAAAGTTAGAACCATATTGTGGCGGCAGTCCTTCGTTCACCCACTGCCATACAAACATGGATACGTCTCTGCTTCCTCCTTTCTGATCTGATTTCCATCTCTGTAGCCTTGTGAGTGTATTCACGTTCCAATGCTGTTTCTGCCCACGTGAATTAGTCCACAAGATCAATGCGCTCCTGCACGGAGGTAGAAACCGCCCCCCCCGATAGTCCACGTGCAGAACATACTTTGAATCCGGGAAGTTTTATGAAGAAGAACATCATACACTCACTTTTTCTTGTACATCAATTTAGGACATTGCATCTTCATGAATCGTTAAAATCTAATATTATACAGTGTTGTCCAACCATCGTGATTTACTGTAACGATAGTAGTCGTGAAGCCGACCATGAAGAATATAGCCATGGTTCATTGCGATGAGCGGGGGACCCGAGCCTCCAGTTGAGTGGCATCCAGTCCGATCTAACAATTATCACCTTAGAAGTGGTTGGGGATGTTTTTTTTTGAAGACTGGAAAACCACTATAAATTTGAGATTATAGCATATAGCAGACTTTACATTCTGGACACACAGTGCAGAGTATACATAGCCATATTCATGTGACTGCACTAATGGGAGGCCATTGTTGTCCGCACGGCACAGAGATTAGCTCAGGATTTACAAGTGGTGAATGGTTATTCTATGTACTGGCTGAATGCTGGAGACCTCTCCCCTGGAGATCCATACAAGATGACTTACGTTGACTTAAATGTCAATGTGTATTGATCGCAGCATTACTTATAGAGACAAGCTAAAGTTCAATATTCTGTTACAAAACAATTTATCTTCATAGACTGTTACCACAATCTCAATGTGTCAGTCTCCACAAAAAGTAATTGTTGTAGGACAATTACAATTACAGAATCATTACGGTAAATGGAAAAAATAATTGGGTTATGAATGTAGGTCACAATAAGCCTTATACAATAAACCAGAGGAGCTTCACAAACAATAGAAATGCAGATTACCAAAATGTATATAACATTAGAAGGGGATACTCCCATCACAGACATGCTCTTCTGTACTGCCCCTTCCCAAACACTGCTTGTCCAGAGATGAGTCGCACTTATGTCAAAGCAACCTTTAAGCACAAGAGATACAGTATAAGTGTGATCACTGACATCTCTAGACAGGCAGTGTGGGGAAATAGGGTAACACCAGCTCACCTGAGCAATGACGTCCTGAAGCATAGGTGCGATGAACCATTCGCAGTAGTTCCACAGCATAAGGAGAAAGGATTACCAGCTCCCTGAATAGTTCAAAAATTAGGTTTCTTTATTGTGAAAAAAGCTCTTTAACCGGTTCCCGACCGCCCACTGTAGATAAACGTCGGCGCTTGCTGGGCTCTGTGCAGCGCCGACGTTTAAAAACGGTGGGTGGTCTCGCAGCGCTCAGGACCCCCAGGGTCCTGCAAGCACTGCGATTCCGGTGCAGAGCGTTAGCTCTGACAGGGGACATCATCGGGACCTGATTGGATCAGGTCCCAGTGATGTTAACCCTTTGATATGTTCTATATGCCGCGATCTATAGTGATCGCGGCATATAGAAGATAGACAGAGGAGAGGGGGTCGTCTTACTTACCTCTCCGACGACCCCTGATAGCAACCCCAGGTCCTGGGGTTGCTATGGCAGCTGGAGGTCACATGACCGCCTCCAGATCTGCCATATATGGTGTCCTGCCTGGCTCAGCCTGCAGCTGAAGCCTGGCAGGAGACTCTGACTGTGAAACAGTCAGCGAAGATCTCATGTAATGTAATACATGTCTATTACATTACATGAGATCAGTGATCAGAAAAATAAAAAATTAATGTCCCATACAGGGACTAAGTAAAAATGTAAAAAAAAATGTTTTCAAACTGTTAAAAAAAAAAATCACAAAATAAATAAAAATAAATAAATAAAATATTAAACCAATAAATCCGTATATTTTTACAAAACCAAAAAAAGTACACATATTTGGTATCGCCGCATCCAAAACAACCCGAGCTATAAAACTATCACACTAATTAACTCCTTCTGTACACACCGTAATAAAAATAAATAAAAAACGGAGCAAAAAAATATGCTTTTTCATCATATCGCCAAACAAAAAGTGGAAAAAAAATGCGATCAAAAAGAAAAATAGAAATAAAAATGATACCGCTGAAAACGTCATCTTGTTCCGCAAAAAAAAAGCCGCCATACAGCTCCATCAGCCGAAAAATAAAAAAGTTATAGCGCTCAGAATAAAGCAATGCAAAAAAATATTTTTTTCTATAAAATTGTTTTATTGTGTAAAAGCGCCAAAACATAAAAAAAAATACAGTAAGTGTAGTATCGCTGTAAACGTACTGACCCGAAGAATAACGCTGCCTGATCACTTTTACCACACGCAGAACGGCATAAAAAAAAAACCTCAAAAAACAATTCCTGAATTGTTGGTTTTTGTTAATTTTACCTCCCAAAAAATGGAATAGAAAGCGATCAAAAAATGTCACGTACCCAAAAATGGTACCAATAAAAATGTCAACTCGTCCCGCAAAAAACAAGCCTTCACATGACTGTCGGCCGAAATATGGAAAAATTATAGCTCTCAAAATATGGCGATGCAAAAACTAGATTTTGAAAAAAAAAGCGTCTTTTAGTGTGTGACAGCTGTCAGTCATAAAAACCCCATATAAATCTGGTATCTCTGTAATCGCACCGACCCGAAGAATAAAGTAATCGAATCACTTATACCGCACGAGGAACGGCGTAAAAAATAAATAAAACCAATTCTTCACCTGCTACTGATTTGTTTATTATGTCTCCCAAAGATCCCAGTAAGGCTCGGCGCACATTTATCCTGCGCTCTGCGCTGAGCGCTTACACCAGAGTTTCCGTGTAAATCTCTGAAATACGTGATTCAGCCGGAACCCATGACGGAAGATTACTTGTAATGAGGCAGATATAGGCCACTGTGGATGCCGTCTAGCCTGGGATCCCACGGTGTCATTTGTTTTAGGCGTGCATAAAAGTGCGGTTGGCCACAGTTTTGTGCATTTCTGAAAAAAAGGACACCGCTAAACAGAGGCCAGAAGGAGTCCAGAGTAACTCTGCTGCCTCATTACAGTGAATGGATCCCGCAGGGGTTTCATCTGAATTATATCACTTGGAAATTTAGATGGAAAACCCGATGTAAGTGCTCAGCCTGGAGCGCCGGATAAATATTACGTAAAATGTTCCCAATAAAAGCTTCAACTCAGTCCTCAAAAAAAGCTAGTCCCCACTCAGGTCCGTCATCTGTTAAAAATATAAGGGACTTCCAAGTTACTGGTAGCAGAAAGGCTCTGGAAAAGCGAAATGGCCCTTGCCCCCCAAAAGAAATTCAGAAAATTTTGTGCTCCCAAATCCAAATGCCTATTCTACAATAATTTGTTCTCCAATTGTCAAATAGCGCTCCCCCCCCCCAGATCTCGCCGTATGGCTGAGTGGTACGATACAGCCATATATGGGGCATTGCCACTTTTAGAAGAAATTGTGTGACACATTTCGGCACCATTTTTACCCATTGCCCTGTGTGAAAATGTAAAATCTGAGGGTAAAACATTTTTTTGTGGTAAAAATATAATTATGCTTTTTTCACTGCCCAATGGTATAAATTTAAAAATTAAAAAATACTCACTACTTCCCTAGATGAATTCCTTGAGAGGTGTAGTTTACAAAATGGGGTCACTTGTGGGGGTTTCTGCTGTTTCGGCATGTCAGCGACTCTTCAAATGTGACATGGTGTCTGCAACCTATCCCAGCCAACAATAGCGCTCCTTTCTCTTCCGAACCCTGCCGTACACCAAAGCAGTGGTTTTCCCCTACATATGGGGTATCGGCGTACTCAGGAGAAATTGCACAACAAAGTTCATGGTGCAATTTATCCTGTTACCCTTATGATAATGCAAAATTAGGGAATGAAAAACATTTTTTGTGGGAAAAATGTGAAAATTTTATTTTTACAGCTCAATATTATAATCTTCTGTGAAGCACCTTGGGGTTCAAGGTGCTCACCACACATCTAGATAAGTTCCCTAAGGGGTTTAGTTTCCAAAATGGTGTCACTTGTGGGGGGTTTCCACTGTTTAGGCACATCAGGGGCTCCCCAAATGCAACATGGCGTCCGCTAATTATTCAAACAAATTTTACATTCAAAAAGTCAAATGGCGCTCCTTCCCTTCCGAACCCTGCAGTGCGCCCAAACAGTGGTTTTCCCTCACATATGGGGTATCGGCGTGTTCAGGAGAAATTGCACAACAAATTTCATGGTGCAATTTTTCCTATTACCCTTATGATAATACAAAATTAAGGGATGAAAAACGTTTTTGTGGGAAAAATGTGAAAATTTTATTTTTACAGCTCAATATTATAAACTTCTGTGAAGCACCTTGGGGTTCAATGTGCTCACCACACATCTAGATAAGTTCCCTAAGGGGTCTAGTTTCCAAAATGGTGTCACTTGTGGGGGATTTCCACTGTTTAGGCACATGAGGAGCTCTCCAAACGCAACATGGCGTCTGCTAATTATTCAGACAAATTTTACATTCAAAAAGTCTAATGGCGCTCCTTCCCTTCCGAACCCTGCAGTGCGCCCAAACAGTGGTTTTCCCTCACATATGGGGTATCAGCACGCTCGAGAGAAATTGCACAAAAAAATTTGGGGTCCATTTTTTCCTGTTACCCCTGTGAAAATAAAAAAAAAAATTGGGTCTAAAGTAACATTTTTGTGAAAAAAGTTAAATGTTAATTTTTTTCTTCCACATTCTAAAAATTCCTGTGAAGCACCTGAAGGGTTAATAAAGTTCTTGAATGTGGTTTTGAGCACCTTGAGGGGTGCAGTTTTTAGAATGGTGTCACTTTTGGGTATTTTCTGTCATAAAGACCCCTCAAAGTGACTTCAAATGTGATGTGGTCCCTAAAAAAATGTTTTTGTAAATTTTGTTGGAAAAATGAGAAATTGCTGGTCAACTTTTAACCCTTATAGCTCCCTAACAAAAAAAAATGTTGGTTCCAAAATTGTGCTGATGTAAAGTAGACATGTGGGAAATGTTATTTATTAACTATTTTGTGTGACATATCTCTCTGATTTAAGGGCATGAAAATTCAAAGTTTGAAAATTGCAAAATTTTCAAAATTTTTGCCAAATTTCAGATTTTTTCACAAATAAACGCAAGTGATATCGAAGAAATTTTACCACTATCATGAAGTACAATATGTCACGAAAAAACAGGCTCAGAATCAGCGGGATCCGTTGAAGCGTTCCAGAGTAATTACCTCATAAAGTGACAGTGGTCAGAATTGAAAAAATTGGCCCGGTCACGAAGGCAAAAACAGGCTCTGGTGCGAAGTGGTTAAAAACAGATTCCATAGTCACATAATATAGCAAGGGCAACGCGTTTCGAACGCTAAAGATGCGTTCTTTGTCAAGACTGGCTTACAAATGACATACCCATGGTATATAAACCATTGTTAACCAATCGCATACAAGATGGAAGTCACATGATACATAGATTTACATAAAAAAATATAAAACCAATTTGCAGAGTATATGCATAGTAAAAACAATCATATGCCAAAGAAGAAATCACATATGCATAGAAAAGTTACTCGCTATAATGGAACAGTAGTTCCCTCCGTAAATTTAGTCCATTCGGTTGGCAAGTGTTCAGATGATACATCCAAAATGCTTCCTGATCAAGTAGGCGTCTCCTATTATCCCCGCCCCGAGGATCAAAGGTAAGTTTTTCAATGCCAAAGACCTGAAATGAGGATGTCTCTCTATTATGCTGCTCAATAAAATGTCTGGAGGCACAAGAAATGTTATGATTAGTGACATTAAAAATATCAGAAAGATGTTCTGCCACTCGCTGTTTTAATTTTCTTATAGTGCATCCCACATATAACAGATCGCAGCTGGCACATCTTATGATGTAAACCACATAATTACTGTTGCAATTCAGATAGCTTTTTATATTGTGTGTTTCACTAGAATCAGCATTAGTGAAGTTTTTAGTGATTTTTACATAGCGACAAATGCCGCATCTGGTGTAGCCACACTTGTAAAACCCTTTACAATTAAGCCAGGTATGCCGTTTTTATTGATTATTTGGGCGACTAGATGCCAATAGCCCCCCTATTGTTTGCGCTTTTTTTGCCACCACCAAAACTCCAGAATCATGAATTTTAGATAATACGGTATCCTTATATAAAATAGGAAGATGTTTCAGTATTATATTTTTAATCAGTTGAAATTGTGAACTATATCTAAAGGAAATAACATTTCGATTTTTATGTGCTGTAATATCATTGCGATTAATCCTTGCCCTAGACAGATCAATTAGATCCAGTCTATTTTTACTGTCCACAATTTTTTCTGCTCTCTTTAAAGACCAATCCGGATAACCCCTAGATTTCAATTTATTTTTACACCTAATGAATTCTTGATCCAATTTATTTACATTGTTACATTTGATTCTTGTCAGTTCCTCCACAGGTATAGCTTTTATAGTGTGGCGCGGATGTCCGCTTTTGGCATGTAGAATGGTTTTCCCAGATATGGGTTTGGAAAATGTGGAAGTAGTGATGGAACCGTCAAGAATCTCCAATTTTAGATCAATAAATGATATACACCTAGAATCAAAGGTGTAAGTGAAAGAAAGATTGAATTCATTGTTATTTAAATACTTGATGAATTCCGGTATGGCAGACACATCCCCACTCCAAATAAAGATCAAATCATCGATGTATCTGCCATACCAGAAAACATCACGATCCCATGGATTGGCGAAGGTGTACAATGCAACATATTCCCAATGGGACATTACCATATTTGCCAACGATGGGGAATAGCTAGAACCCATGGATACTCCTCTACATTGGAGATAAAATTCCTGATTGTACATAAAAAAATTATTAGTCATAAGATATTGTGTACAAGACAAAAGATAATTAATTAAATTCAAGGTATAATTACTATACTTATTAAGATGGAAATCCAATGCTTGCAGAGCGACATCATATGGTATACTTGTGTACAAAGACACTACATCACACCCCAACCATGTATATCCCTCCTGCCATGTGATATTTGTTAATTGGTCCAGAACGTCTCTTGAATCTTTAAGAAAACCTGCAGATCTCTGCACTAACGGTTGAAATAATGTATCCATCCAATTACCAAGATGCTCTGGAACAGAATTAATATTAGAGATGATTGGCCTCATTGGGGGGGGGGGGGGGGGGGGGAATTGATGCCCTTGTGTGTCTTGGGTAGACCATATAAAAGTAACTTTTCTATGCATATGTGATTTCTTCTTTGGCATATGATTGTTTTTACTATGCATATACTCTGCAAATTGGTTTTATATTTTTGTATGTAAATCTATGTATCATGTGACTTCCATCTTGTATGCGATTGGTTAACAATGGTTTATATACCATGGGTATGCCATTTGCAAGCCAGTCTTGACAAAGAACGCATCTTTAGCGGTCGAAACACGTTGCCCTGGCTATATTATGTGACTATGGAATCTGTTTTAAAGAGTTTTTTTCACAATAAAGAAACCTAATTTTTGAACTATTCATGAAGCTGGTAATCCTTTCTCCTTACAGTGTGGGGAAAGGGGCAGTACAGCAGAGGTGACAGTGCTATGAGAGGAGGAGAGCTGATAGCAGGGTTTGTAATGTGACACAGCTAAACTCAGCTGTGCTGCACCTCCACCCCCCCATGGGGACCTTATCTGAAAGGTGTGAGTCATCTGTGCTCTAATCTTTCAGCATCTAATCATGCAGGAGGTGAGACCAGGAGGCCAGAGCTCTATAATTACATCTCATACACTGAGAAACATATTCTTTTTTCGTTGCCTACATGCTACATTGAAAAGTATCTTAGAACACCCACTTGGCTTATCAAAATATAACTCATTAGGAGCCAAACCAAATACTTTGATTGCTAATATCGCCACAACGGAGAAACAAAACGAAAAAAAAAATAGCAAAAGACTTTTTATTCCGCTCTGCAGCCGCAAATACATTGAGTGTTCAGTTCAACGTGAAAAATTTGGTGAAATGTCCTCTTTAAATACAGACTAATAAATCTACTATGATGAATCACATATAATAATGGTAAAACTCCCATCCGAGTGCCAAGTTCTTTTGCAGGTTGCCTCAGTTCTGTGCTACATTAAACTACTATAGGTACGGTGCGGATTTTTTAAGATAAAAATGGACAGAAATGAGCAGAAATGCTGGATCTATTAAAGTGATCATACAGTAATTCCAAACCACAATGACATTGTTAAAATCAGAAGATGCCATCTAAAGCAGACGGGAAGCTGCCACTACCTAATCAATACCCCGGAAAATGAATGGCAACAGTGTCATCCAGGAGAACACTGAATCTAACACAGCGAGTACTGCAATCTGTGGCAGCTCAGCTCTGGTTGATAAGGATGAATCCTGTTCAGAGAAGCTACAAGAGTTTACTAAATGACAAAAAGGAAGTACTATTACAATGGGTTTTTTCTTTTAAAATTGCAGAAAATTGTAAATACTTGTACCCTTGCATAGGGCAAAAATGACTAAAGGTGCCCATATACCTTCAATGGCTGTCGTCCGATCACCCTTTAGTTCTACTTCAGGTGGACATTCAGACACAGTAGACTGCGTCTGGGTGTCTGTCTCCAGTAGGTGTATACGCCCGAAAACGATGCAAGGCAGAGTGTACGTTTGCTCTGTCGGCACCATTATAGTCTACAGCACGTCGGGGCATACATCTGCATCCCGTTTTGCGAGGGGGGCCACTGCACAGGTGCCAATACGCAATGTGAAAGCACCCTAAATGGTGCTTTATAGGAAACTTTACAAACAAGATCTCTTGCAAGTACCACCAAGGAGAGGTAGTTGCCCTACAAGTCAATGTCCAACCCCTCTACGGGCCTTGCAAGGGACAAGGGATAAATGCCAAGCCAAAAACTAATTGACTGACAGCTGTTTCGGGGTGTTCGCTCCTCATTAGTGTAGAGCAGAGTCTGGCTGGCTGAGTATGACGCCGTTGAGGCAATGTAGGAGGAAGTAATGGTTCCACTAAACCCCAGTTTCCATTTTCTTCCCCACTTTCCAAAAGTTATAACTTTTTTATTTTTTTGTTGAATTGCAATTCCGCCATTGTTTTTTACGGTATTCATTGTATGGTAAAAATGAGCTGGAAACATGATTCTCCAGGTCAGTATGACTATGGCGATGCCAGACTACCAAAGATTTAGTATTTTAATTAGGTGGTAAAAAAAATTCTGAAGTTTGTAAAAAAAAATTAAAAAAATTTAGTTTGTTACGCCATTTTCCAAGACCTGTAATGTTTTTATTTTTCTGTTGATGGAGCTGTCAGAGGGCTTGTTTTTTGTATGGCGAGCAGAAGGTTTTATGGATACCAATTTGTGGTACTTACGACATTTTGATCACTTTGGATTGCAATTAACATAATTATGGTGTTTCATTTTTTTTCTCTCTTTACCGTACGGGTTAATTTTACATTTTGATACACCAGACTTTTACGGATGTGGTGATATCAAATTCTAATTCTTTATTTTAATGGGGGGGTGAGAGGGAGACATTCAAACTGTATATATGTTTTACATTTTTTGCTTTTAACTTTTTACTTTATTCTTTAGTTCCTCAGGGGACTTGAACCTGCAATCGTCTGATCACAGTATTGCAGTATATGATGAAAATTGCAGTCACCTATGAAGCTCAGTCTGCAGATTTCAAGATTGAAACGGCGGGACCCTTCAGCAGACCCCTGGCTGCCATGGTAACCCATCGGGAACCCACAATCTTGTCACACGTGGCCAATAGAAATCAGTGCAATGGCCATGGCTCCATTTAAAAGAACTTCCCAAGCCTTTATCACTTTGGCTCCATTCCTCGCCCAGCGCCATCTTCTCCTGCTTAACGAACAGCTCTTATGCTTGAAGTCACACAGCAAAAGAGTTGTCAGTCAATCCGGAGTAGTCAGTGCGGGGTGGAGAATAGAGCTGGGGGGAGTTTGGGAAGTGCCAAAATCACTTTAGCCTTATTTGCATATCTATTGAAATACTGATTTTTCTGTAACAGTGTAATGGACTAGCTAGCAAGAGAATCCTAGAATGTTAGAGTTGGAAGGGACCTCCAGGGTCATCGTGTCCAACCCCCTGCTCAATGAAGAAGTCACTAAATCATCTCAGACAGATGTCTGTCCAGTCTCTGAAGACTTCCATTGAAGGAGAACTCACCACCTCTCGTGGCAGCCTGATCCACTCATTGATCACCCTCACTGTCAAGAAGTGTTTTCTAATATCTAATCTGTATTTTCTCCCTTTCAGTTTCATTCCATTGCTTCTCGTGTTTCCATGTGCAAATGAGAATAGGGATGATCCCTCTACACTGTGACCGCCCTTCAGATATTTGTAGACAGCTATTAAGTCTCCTCTCAGTCTTCTTCCCTTGTAGGACATAGTTTGCAGACCGGTCACCATTCTGGTTGCTCTTCTCTGAACTTGCTCCAGTTTTTCGATGACCGATATGGCTGAACTTGTCTTTGTAAGAGCTACAGATGCATATAAATAGTTTGGGGGATGAAATCCTCCTGAAAAGTTCCCTTTAAAGAAAACCAATACTTCTCCCATGTTGGGAGAAAAGGATTGCAGCAGTGACTAATACAACCCCGTTACTGGATACCTCTCCTGTGTGGAGGACAAGCAGTCCACATGAGGTATAAAACATATGATGGCCTTGCTTTATCAATAAAATATTAGACGTAAATCTCCGACTGGCATTCCTATATACATTGTTATGCTGATTTCTATTTTAAAGAATCACTCAAGAACAATGATTTATGCTCCCCCATTTATATGTGCATTTTAAGCGATCCGCGGTGAGGATGTTATGAACATACAACATACTTAAAACACCTGTCACTTGCTAATTGGATGCACACGAGCTAAAACAGATAATTAGTTGTCTTAGATGTCATGAAACGAAAAAGAAAAACCTGGAAAAACATCACAAGTCAAGCACCTAGCCTAGTTAATTATAATAACCTAACAGCTTTTCATGCCTCCATCGTCTACATTGCGTCTCCTCTATGCACCTCTGGATGACAGGACTGAAACCCAATCCTTTGCCGAGCAGATCAGCAGCAGCTTCTCATACTCATCCTAATGATGTTAACTAATTGGATTTAACCTACATTGTGAAACCTGCTTTCCTTTATTTTCATCTAACAAGCCCTAATTTGCTTGAAGAAATGCTGGTTAATAAAGATGAGGTTCAGGCTACGTGGACTTTCATATATGACCGACTATTAAAGACTGATACTAGAGTTCAGTGGCTTGTCTGCTATTTTAAAGGGGAAGTCCATTTTGGAAAATCATTTTCCTGTGAGAAAGATCCCCCAACAATAGGCTTGTCACAGAACGTCCTTCCATGGGACCTGCGACAATCAGGTATAATCTCTGCAGTATTCAAATTCCCTGTAGCTCCCCCACAGGAGAAGTTAGGAATTACACTGAGTCCTCCAAAGTGATAAAAAGAGCTCTCTATTTTAGATACTAGATTAAAGCCCTTAACATGGATCTCCCCTCTATTCATAGAATTTTCTAATGGGGTATTTTATAATGCAACAACCCCTGAGATAGCGCTCATATCATTTAAACTGACCATAAATAAAAATTTACACCCAATGTATGACTGTTTGGTCATATCCAAAAACATCCATAAATTGGTATCCTACCACACTGGGGACAGGAAAATGGAAAAACTGTGATTTCTTATATTATGTAATTGGCCAGTATTGCAGTTCTTCCTATCTGACCCTCCATATAAAAGAATAGAAAGCAATGAATACATTGAACATCCCGGTACTTGAGCACTTACTATTATTTGGATTGTCTCCTATAATATGGTGTCTCCCGCTCCAGTACCAGAGAAGCAGTGTTGCATCACGTGAGCCTGACACGATGTAGCAATCGCCACCGATGTAAGACTCCGATCTTGCCAGACAGGTAACAACATCCCAATGCCCAAACACAATTTGTGTTAGTTTTCCTAATAAAAAAACAGGAATGAGGATAGATATTGGTATCAAACAATAAGTAAAGTTAGGTCAATGATTTCTGACAGTTTCTGTTTTGGGTCAGTCCAATTAATGGAACATTACTGAAAATGATTGGTGGCAATACAGCAAAGGTACAGCATATTACATTCAGCAAAGGTAGAAATGGCAGCCGAAGACACATGGGCATTGTACAGAAATAGTAGCAAGTATATATGTATACACACATATACTGTACAGGTTAAACGTTTGGATACACAAAATCATACAGTTGTTTTCCTTATTCTTATGGTAATGTTCACATTGTAGATTCAGACTGAAGGCAGCAAAACCACAAAGGGACACATACAGAAACAAGGAGTAAAGAAGCAAACCAGAATATGTGTTACACCTTAAATTCCTCAGAGTACCCCCCTCTTATTCTGATGATAGGTATACACCCCCATGGCATTCTCTCAAACAGCTTTATCCGGTAATTAACTGGAATGGCTTCCAATGCACAGGTATGCTTCATCAAGAGTTAATTTGTGGAATCACCAGCCTTAAGAAAGTATTTGTGACCATCAGGTGTGTTTTGCAGTGTTGGTACACAGGTCCATACAGTTCTGAGCCCTATTGCATAACTATTCTAAGCCAAAATATATATAAAAACCCACTCAACTAAGTAAAGAGAAACAGCAGTCAAAGCATTACTTTAACCCCTTTACCCCCCAAGATGGTTTGCACGTTAATGACCAGGCCAATTTTTACAATTCTGACCACTGTCACTTTATGAGGTTATTACTTACTCTGGAACGCTGCAATGAATCCGCCTGATTCTGAGACTGTTTTTTCGTGACATATTGTATTTCATGATTGTGGTAAAATTTCTTCGATATCACTTGCGTTTATTTGTGGAAAAAAACTGAAATTTGGCGAAAATGTTGAAAATTTTGCAATTTTCAAAATTTGAATTTTTATGCCCTTAAATCAGAGAGATATGTCACACAAAATAGTTAATAAATAACATTTCCCACATGTCTACTTTACATCAGCACAATTTTGGAACCAACATTTTTTTTTATTAGGGAGATATAAGAGTTAAAAGTTGACCAGCGATTTCTCACTTTTCCAACAAAATTTACAAAACCATTTTTTTAGGGACCACATCACATTTGAAGTCACTTTGAGAGGTCTTTATGACAGAAAATACCCAAAAGTGACACCATTCTAAAAACTGCACCCCTCAAGGTGCTCAAAACCACATTCAAGAACTTTATTAACCCTTCAGGTGCTTCACAGGAATTTTTGGAATGTGAAAGAAAAAAATGAACATTTAACTTTTTTCACAAAATTGTTACTTTAGACCCAATTTTTTTTATTTTCGCAGGGGTAACAGGAAAAAATGAACCCCAAAATTTGTTGTGCAATTTCCCCTGAGCACGCAGATACCCCATATGTGGGAAAAAAAACACTGTTTGGGCGCAAGGCAGGGTTCGGAAGGGAAGGAGCGCCATTTGACTTTTTGAATGCAAAATTTGCTTGAATAATTAGCAGACGCCATGTTGCGTTTGGAGAGCCCCTGATGTGCCTAAACAGTGGAAACCCCCCACAAGTGACACCATTTTGAAAACTAGAACCCTCAGGGAACTTATCTAGATGTGTGGTGAGCACCCTGAACCCCCAAGTACTTTACAGAAGTTTATAACAAGGAGCCGTGAAAAAAAAAAAATCTAACTTTTTCCACAAAAATGATGTTTTAGCCCCAATTTTTGTTTATTTTCACAAGGGTAAGAGGAGAAAATGGACCCCAAAAACTTTTGTGCAATTTCTCCTGAGCATGCCAATACTCCATATGTGAGGAAAATACAGTGTTTGGGTGCATGGCAGAGTTCAGAAGGGAAGGAGCACTGTGTAACTTTTTGAACGGAAAATTGGCTGGAATCGAGAGCGGATGCCATGTCGCGTTTGGAGAGCCACTGATGTGCCAAAATAGTGGAAACCCCCCACAAATGACCCCATTTTGGAAACTACACCCCTCAAGGATTTTATCAAGGGGTATAGTGAACATTTTGAACCCAGAGGTATGCAAGGGGTAGGGCTAGAGTTGGGCTAGGGTTAGGGTTGGAATTTTTTTCAAAAGTAAAAAAAAAAAAGATGATGATATGACGACTAGTGTTGAGCTCAAGTGCTCGCTACTTGAGTTTGCATCGGGTACTCAGGTATGCACCATGTATCGCGCGTGCTTGAGTGACATGCTTGAGTCCCCGCCCGCATGTTTCACGGTTATTAGACATCCAAAAAAAAAACATGCGGGGATCGCTCATGCATGGCAGGCAATCCCCGTGAGGTTTTTTTGGCCGCGAAGCATATGGGGCGGAGACTCGAGCATGTCACTTGAGCACCCGCGATACTCAGAGCATACCCGAGCACCCGATGCAAACTCAAGTAGCGAGCACTTG
Source organism: Phyllobates terribilis (assembly GCF_046119375.1). Taxonomy (NCBI): domain Eukaryota; kingdom Metazoa; phylum Chordata; class Amphibia; order Anura; family Dendrobatidae; genus Phyllobates; species Phyllobates terribilis. The sequence continues at coordinate 117,027,031 of NW_027362762.1, read as the reverse complement.
CGCTCAACACTAGTCGCCATATCGTCATCTTTTTTTTTTTTTTACTTTTGAAAAAAATCCCAACCCTAACGCTAGCCCCAAACCTAACCCCAACCCTAACCTTAAAGTTTATTTTTTACGCTGTTCCTCATGCGGTATAAGTGATTAGACGACTGTATTCTTCGGGTCGGTGCGATTACAGCGATACCAGATTCATATTGGGTTTTTATGATTGACAGCTGTCACATACTAAAAGACGCATTTAATTTTTGAATCGCCATATTTTGAGAGCTATAATTTTTCCATATTTTGGCTGACAGTCATGTGACGGCTTGTTTTTTGCGGGATGAGTTGACGTTTTTATTGGAGCCATTTTCAGGCACGTGACATTTTTTGATCACTTTCTATTCCGATCTTTGGGAGGCAGAATAAACAAAAACCAACAATTCAGGAATTGTTTTTTTTGTTTGTTTTTTTTTTGTTTTATTCTGTTCCGCGTGTGGTAAAATTGATAAGGCAGCTTTATTCTTCATGTCAGTACGCTTACAGCGGTACCACATTTATATAGTTTTTCTATCTTTTGGCGCATTTACACAATAAAAGCTATTTTACAGAAAAAATTTTAAATAATTTTTTGCATCGCTTTATTCTGAGAGTTATAACTTTTTTATTTTTTGGCTGACGTAGTTGTATGGCGGCTTGTTTTTTTGCGGGACAAAATGACGTTTTCAGCGGTACCATTTTTATTTATATTCGTTTTTTTGATCGTGTATTATTCCATTTTTTTTTGGCGGAATGATGATAAAGAATTTTTTTTTTTTTTTTTTTTTTTTTTTTTTACCGTGTTCACTAACTAGTGGGACAGTTTTATAGGTCAGGTTGTTCCGGACGCGGCGATACTAAATATGTGTACTTTTATTTATTTATTTTTTTTTTTTTCGTAATAATATTTATTGATGGGTACATTAAATTTTTATTTTTGGTGGATTATTATTTTTTTAATATTTTTACAATTGTTTTTTTTCATTCTTTAACACTTTTTTTTCTTTTATTCTTTGTCCCACTATGGGACTTTCACTTTTTTTATTCTGATCGCCTGTATAGCATAGGGATGGAGCACATCCCTGTGCTATGCAGGCGGTCAGCGCTGCCGATGCAGAAGATACTTTGGTCATGCACTGCGCATGACCAAAGTATCTTACTGCTGTCTGGTGACCCGGATGTTGTCATGACGACATCAGGTCGTCATGGCAACATCCGGGAAGCTGCGGCAGACAGTGTTGGACGCCGGCAGGAGAGGTGAGCATCGCGATCACCTCCCCTTGCCACCGCAATGCTGCGATCGACTTCAATCGCAGCACTGCGGGGGTTAATGTGCCGGGAGCGGTGCGGGACACCCAGCGGCGATCGCGCCCGCACAGCTTGTGTGCGGGCGCGTTCGCCATGACGTACTATTCCGTACCTGGCTCTTAAGTCCCAGGGCGCAGGTACGTATTAGTATGTCTTGGGCTTTTAAGGGGTTAAGACATAAAGGTCAGTCAATTCGGAAAATTGCTGGAACCTTGAAGACATCCTCAAGTGTAGACATGGAAACCATCAATTGCTATGATGAAACTGGCTCTCATGAGAACCACTCCAGGAAAGGAAGCCCAAAAATTCTCTCTGCTGCAGAGGATAAGTTCAACAGGGTTACCAGCCTTAGAAACTGTAAATTGACAGCACCTCAGATAACAATTGCACAATTAAGAGACTTGTTTGGGACAAAGAACACAAGGACTAGACATTAGATCAGTGGAAATCAGTATTGTGGTCTGATGAATGAAAACGTAAGAATTTTGGTTCCGACCGCCATGTCTTTGTGAGACACAGAAAAGGTGAGCGGATGGTTTGTACACATGTGAGGTGCCCACCGTGAATAATGGAGGAGGGAGGTGTGATGGTATGGAGGTGCTTTGCTGGTGATTCAATTCAAATTCAATGAACAATTACCAAACATGGCTACAACAGTATTCTGCAATGACATGCCAGCCCATCTGGTATGAATTAGTGGGACTATTAATTGTGTTGCAACAAGACAATGACCCAAAACACATCCAGCTGCTTGAGGGAATGTCAAGGATGTGTAAAGATGTCCTGAGAGAAAAAGAGGGGTTCTTTGAGGGATCTAAGGTTTAACGCATATTCTGGTTTGTCTCACAACTCCTTGTTTATGTTGACTACAGTCTGAATCTACAATGTGCACATTCCAGTAAGAACAAGAAAAACATTGCATGGACGTGTTTGCAAACTTCTGACTGGTACTGTATACACACACACACATTATATACGGCTATCGGGTTTTCCTTGTACCTGTTTCTGTTGAGTATACCCTGAAGCTTTTGTCCCAGAAGCCACAGATTAGGATGTAGCGATTATCAGCTGTTACCACGAAACAGTGCGCATTGATCTGAATGCTCTGATCCACTAGGTCAGTGATTTGGCGTTTGTTAACTCCAGAATTATTGGCTATTGGAAAAGAACATTAATAAAATTATTTGAGGAATTATTTCATTACAATTAAAACGTATCATCTATCACTAGACCTGATATGCAAATCAAGTTTTTATATTAAAACATGTTTCATTTCAATCTACAGGAAAAATTGAAATTTTGCAGTCTTTACATGGATCCTTCCCAATAGGCTAACACTTCTTTTGTGCTTATTTTTAGCTTGTGCTGTAGACATATTTTTAGCTTGTGCTGTAGACACAAGGGGAAGGAGTTACTTATTGCTATCATAGTGCAGGGTTACAATGAATGGCAGCACTTTTATTATAGGCAGATACACAGGATTATAGCTTTGATAATAGGTGATAGAGACAACTCAGCTCCTCTCCCTCATCCTGATAAATCTCATGTAGATTAGTAACTTGAATTAGTTCTGTTGCGTACATTATGTTAGTACTGTTAAAGCGTTATTATCAAGTTCTCTCTTGAGCAGCTCAGTCTCCTTACAGTCTCCTTACCTCCTGGTGTCTGGCAGGACAGGCACTCCTCTTTGAGTGACAGTCCTAGTGAATAGTAGAACTGTAGCATTGGTTTGTAGCACAAATTCTGCTGTAACACAATCAGCTATCAGTGGTTTGTTCTGGTGTGTATACTACTATCACTGTATTTACGTATAGAAATAGCAGGGCATTTGAACAAGCACAGAGCTCTGGACAATGTGAGCCGTGATGCCCGGGTGTCGAGGATTGTGATTCTACAGGATTGATAAGAGCAAGATTTATAACAGCAGCTTGTCAGGAGCTGAGAGGTAGGGGAAGTGAGGTGGAGTAGCTAACTGCTGTATAGAAATCAATGGGCTGGAGAGAGCTCACTGGTATGTTTAGAATTAACTCCTCTCCCTGGTCAAGTGTACTCAGGTTCAGTCAGACACTAGTGGCTGAGATCCATGGAAACCAGCAGTACACTATGAAAGATAAAATCTCTAATTACAAAAGAAGGAAATCAGTTAGAAAATGCAAGTCAACTGCAAACTTGCTTATTTTATGCTTACTAATTAAAGCAATAACTTGAGACTACCCCTTTAAATAATAATAAAAAAAGTAACTTTCTTCATACATACCAATCAGAGAGTCCATCTCAATAGGAAGATGGTGGGCTTGGTCCAATGAGTAACCGGGTGCTCCTCTCAGACCTGCATGGCAAGAGATTATAATCAGATTGTGTCTTAATTTCTGCTAGTACATTACAATGAGCCATCAAGAGAATTTACAGAGAACATCGTTGCTACAGATGTAACAAAGATAATCATTTGAGAATCAGAAAAAACTTGCAGGATATTCCAGGCGCTGCCAGTGAATGAGGGATATCCAAAGTCAGGTAGCTGAGAGTTTTTATTCTATTAAGCGTTTCGGAGTTGATCCAACTCTTTCCTCAGATACATTAAAACAGCATATCACCTCTGACCTTTAAAAGGGTCAGTGATGACTTTACAATAAGCACTAAACATGATAAACAGCAATAGCTGAATTAAACAGCAATTATTTAATTTAAAACATATCTAAAAAAATATTAATAGTAATTGCCACCGAATTGTAACTCCTTATAGCAGTTATATTAACATATAGACATAATCTTCATGATTATGTCTATATGTTAATAACTGCTATAAGGAGCTATAATTTTGTGGCGACTACTATTAGTACGGAATATTTTTTTAGATATGTTTTAAATAAACTAATTGCTGTTAAATTCAGTTATTGCTGTTTATCATGTTTAGTGCTAATTGTAACGTCATCACTGACCCTTTTAACCACTTCGCACCAGAGCCTGTTTTTGCCTTCGTGACCGGGCCAATTTTTTCAATTCTGACCACTGTCACTTTATGAGGTTATTACTCTGGAACGCTTCAAAGGATCCCCCTGATTCTGAGAAAGTTTTTTCGTGACATATTGTACTTCATGATAGTGGTAAAATTTCTTCGATATCACTTCCGTTTATTTGTGAAAAAATCTGAAATTTGGCAAAAATTTAGAAAATTTTGCAATTTTCAAACTTTGAATTTTCATGCCCTTAAATCAGAGAGATATGTCACACAAAATAGTTAATAAATAACATTTCCCACATGTCTACTTTACATCAGCACAATTTTGGAACCAACATTTTTTTTTTGTTAGGAAGTTCTAAAGGTTAAAAGTTGACCAGCGATTTCTCATTTTTCCAACAAAATTTGCAAAAACATTTTTTAGGGACGAGTTGACGTTTTTATTGGTACCATTTTTGGGTACGTGACATTTTTTGATCCCTTTCTATTCCGTTTTTTGGGAGGTAAAATGAACAAAAAACAACAATTCAGGAATTGTTTTTTGAGTTTTTTTTATGCCGTTCTGCGTGTGGTAAAAGTGATAAGGCAGCGTTATTCTTCAGGTCAGTACGTTTACAATGATACTACACTTACCGTATACTTTTTTTTTTATATATTTTGGCGCTTTTGCACAAAACAATTTTATAGAAAAAATACTTTTTTTGCATCGCTTTATTCTGAGCGCTATAACTTTTTTATTTTTCAGCTGATGGAGCTGTATGGCGGCTTTTTTTTGTGTGGAACAAGATGACGTTTTCAGCCGTACTATTTTTATTTCCATTTTGCTTTTTGATCGCATTTTATTCCACTTTTTGTTTAGCGATATGATGAAAAAGCATAGTCTTTTGCTACGTTTTTTATTTATTTTTTTTACGGTGTGCACAGAAGGAGTTAATTAGTATGACAGTTTTATAGATCGGGTTGTTTCAGACGCGGCGATACCAAATATGTGTACTTTTTTTTATTTTTGCATAAATATACGGATTTATTGATTTAATATTTTATTTATTTTTATTTATTTTGTGATTTTTTTTTTAACAGTTTGAAAACATTTTTTTTGACTTTTTTTTTACATTTTTACTTAGTCCCTGTAAGGGACATTAATTTTTATTTTTCTAATCACTGTTCTCATGCAATGCAATAGACATGTATTGCATTGCATTGCATGAGTTTTACACTGTCAGATCTCCTGCTAGACTTCAGCTGCAGGCTGAGTCTAGCAGGACACCGTACATGGCAGACCCGGAGGTGGTCATGTGACCTCCGGCTGCCATGACAACGGCAGGTCCTGTCAGACATCAGGGGGCCGTCGGAGAGGTAAGTGGACAACCCCCTCTCCTCTCACTATCTTCTAAATGCCGCGATTACTATAGATGTACAGTGTTATCTACAGTGGGCGGTCGGGAAGCGGTTGAAGGTCAGAGGTGATATCCTGTTTTAATGTATCTAAGGAAAGAGTTGGATCAACTCCAAAACGCTTAATAGAATAAAACCTCTTCAGCTACCTGACTTTGGATATCCCTCATTCACCGGCAGCGCCTGGAATATCCTGCAAGTTTTTCCTGATTCTCAAACGTTCATTCCAATTACAATGGTATACGCCTAGGAACCAGCGGTCGGAGCAGCAGCCATCTCTAGTGGACTCACACAATCTCACCAGTCTTGTGCCTGCTATTTATTTAACTCACTTACAGACATTTTTAGGGTTTTATGTGAAATTATGTCCAATTTGCCTTTTTTTTCCTCTGTCTTTTGTGTTGTTCCAAAACACACAAAGGAAATAAATATGTGTATAACAAAATGTGTAATTGCAATAATTTTCTGGCAGAAATACTTTATTTTCTTGAACAATTTCAACCATGACGGTATATAACTGAACACATATACTCAGTAACCACCTTATGATAGAGGTTACATCTCGATCTTTGCTGGCTACTTGATTCTGATTTCTTCCTTGTATTGTAAAGTGCGTCTTGGAATTGAGAAGAACCTCTGACAAGTCGCTCGCTGTTGTGTGCTAGTTCTGCACAAGTCTCGAAGGGATGCAACATGGCAGAACCCTACTGTGAAGGAAGAGCCTATGTAACAGCCAAACATTAAAGTAACAGGTGACTTACCCAAAGGGAACACAAGTCCCAGAATACTGATGGTAACAAGGGAAGATAAGCCGACCCCACACCCCACAGCTGTGTGTTATACCAGGCTACATACAAGGAGGAATAGCTGCTTCACTGAATGACCTTGCATACAGGCTGACCGGCCATTATGTCTTATTTTATGATGAATTTTCCTATGTTCCTCAAGTGTAGCGCAGCAGATGTTTTATGCAGAATGTGGAACATATCCACAACATGTGGTGTAATTTGGAATTAATAATTTTTGGTTGATTTTTAGCAAAGGTCCTAACATACACACTAAACACGTCTATCCATTGTTAGACAGAGGCTAAAACAGTGTCCGTCTGGCCAGTAAACCAGTTGACTGATGTGGGACTAAACAGGATCTTTTAAATAAATGCGCTATGAACTTTTTAATAGCTTTCGATGACCTGAGAACTATCGTGGCATCTGTCACCATTAGGCTATGATGGCATCTGTTTAAGGCTCATTCAGACGTCCGATTTTTTGGCGTACGAGAAAACTGGACCAATTAGTCTTTCATCAGCGTGTGGCAAGAGTGTCATCTGATTTTCTCAAACGTGAAGAAATTAAAAAAAGAAAAAATTCTCCATTCTGACAGAAAATCGGACAGCACTCAGATGTTGTCCGAGTGCAGTCCGATATTTTCATGGACTCATTGACTTGATTTGTTCATTTTGATCTCATACTTGGATCAAAATCAAACATGTCTCCGCGATTTTCAACAGACCTCTCGATCTGAGGAAAAAAATTGCACATGTGAATGGCCCCTAGTCTTCGTTGTGTGTATGATAAATACATGAAATGGAGACAATAAAAAAACAAAACGCAAAGTGAACAGAGAAAGGTAATTGTATATGAAGTCAGAGAACCTTCCAGGGAATGATAAAACAGTGCCCAAGTGGCACAAAGAAAAAAAAAATATGCCCAGCCCTTGAAGAAGTGGTCTCACACCATCCTATTAAGGTATAAAGATGCTATGGGACCCACTACTATGATAAGGAGACACAATGGAAAAGCTTCCAGAGAATGAGCACACCTGTATCATGCGGTGATGTATGGCAGGCCATTTAATTTAATGGTTGGGTGTAAAATACTTATGGAGAAAGGCAGCTTCCCTTGAACAAAAAAGGAAACAAGACAAAAAACAAATCAGCTCATCCCCAGGGGCTGGAAAAGCCAGAGAGAAAAAACCACAGTGATCGGCTGATTAAGAGGTTTTGCCATTAAGGCTGTAGCCAATGATCAGGACTCACACAGGAAATATTATAATTCATTAGACCATTGGTAATATTATGAACTAATATTCCCTTTTATTAAGTACCTAAAGAATATGGATACTTTCGGGGCAATTGTTTTTGTTTATTTAAATGCATTTTGGGCTAAAAAATAATTTTTGCAATCGGGTTCTTTAAAAATGCTGTATCGTTTGGCTTTTACCGACTCTTTGTTTCACCGCAGACAACCTACTGTATTTCTGATAAGGAGTTTGCAACTCTTATCTATCTTCTTCTGAAGTCCTCTTCAATTGACTTATGACCACATCAAAGTTCAACTCAAGTTGAGCCAATTAAAAGACAAGATAAAATAGTTACAAACTACCCATCAGAACGAGCTCACTGGTAGAGTCTTAGTGAACTTATTCTACATCTAGCAAAACATCTAGCAAAAGACTGTGTAATGCAGAGGATAAAAAAAATAAAATGATGCAAAAATGTATTGAAATCTAATTGTAAATATTTTTTTATTCCAAAATACATGCACTTAGGTAAAAAAAAATCCCCTTGAAAATGCTTACATCCTTCTACTCTCAGACAATGGTGAATCCTAGAACGATAATTTGTGGTTAATAGAATATGATAGGTGGAAATGTTCAGTGTCTGTTTATTAGCGTAAACAGTATATATTCTGGTTTATTGTATATTCTTGTTCCTAAATGTAGCTCCCTCTGATCACACGTGACCATGCCTGGCAGAAATATTTAGGCATCTTTAATACAATATGACATTTTAGTAATGTGATTAAACTAATTGGCATCCTGTGGAAAAGGGCACAACTTACCCACAGTGTTGTGCCACCTATTCACTGCAAATAGCCGGCTGCATGTGACAGTCACCACTGCAGGGATAGTCAGATGGGGCAGCGTATTTGCTGCAACATGTGTGACTGGCGAGTTGGATGGAAATTTCAGCACCATGATGACATCCTGCTGCATCTGGTCTTTAAACATCAGCGGGCTCTGTGGAAGGAAGCACTGTTAAGGGGAAAGAAAAAAGAATACTGTCAATAAGAAGAAGTTATAGTAAGAAAATAATCAGGTGAAATGTATCATCCATCAGGATTAGACGATATTTATAGGGATTCTGAGTTACAGCCTGTATTGCAGCTCAGAGCTGTATTTACAATTCTGTCGACTTCAGAGCAGAACTCTTCTAGAACTCCTTGCTGGCTGAACACCTGCACAGAGCATGGCCTGGTGATTTGCACTATTGGATGTTATCATCTATAAATCAGATCGATAAAGAAACACTACCTTCATTATTCATTATAGAAGCTCAGCTAAGGGGTGTGTCAACAAACTTACTGACTGTTTCCAATAGCAAATCTAATTGAGAAAAGCTCAGGGCCTATAATACAACCTATAACTTAGCATCAGTACATAATGCAGTAAGTAATGTAAACTATGTGGGGCCAAATCATCAAGACTGGAGTAGCGCAAAAATTACGATTTTTGGTACTCACCGTAAAATCTGTTTCTCGATAGTCTTCATTCGGGGACAAAAAGAACCATGAGATAGCCTGCTGCCACCGGGAGGCTGACACTATTATTGCATCCAAAATGAAAATTGGCTCCTCCCCAGCAGACTATACCTCGCCTGCTAGCCTCAGGCTCCCTCAGTTTAGTGACAAAGCAGTAGGAGAAGCAAAAACATTAAAGAATTTGGACAAAAATAATTAAATTATACCCAGAGAGAAGAAAACAACATAAATGCACGACTAAGGGTGGGTGCTGTGTCCCCCAGTGAAGACTACTGAGAAACAGATTTTAAGGTGAGTACCAAAAATATAAATTTTTCGGTCGCTTCGTTGGAGGACACAGAGAACCATGGGACATGCTAAAGCTGTCCCTGGGGTGGGAAAACAAATAATATAATGTTACCACCAAATTCTCCACTCTTGCTCAGGTCGAAGCCTGAGCAACTGCTGCCTGCAAAATCTTCCTGCCGAGACTTGCTTCCACAAAAGCGAAGGTGTGGACCCTGCAAAACTTGGAGAAGGTATGTACAGATGACCAAGTAACTGTTTTACAGAGTTGCAGGATCGATGTCTGGTGACGAACTGCTCAGGAAGTCCCCATCACCCGCGTACAAGGTGCCTTAACCCTAAAAGGAGGCGCATTGGTCTTCGCTTATAGACCTGAATGATTGCTGTTCTAATCCAACGAGCAATTGCTGCCTTAGAGGGGGCCAAGCCCCTGCAAGGGCCATCTGGTATGCCAAACAAGGAATCAAGATTGTCTCAATGGGGCGGTGGCTGATAAATAGCCCCGTACTGCCCTGACAACATCTAATTTGTGCAGAGCCTTCTCGATCGGATGAGAAGGCGCAGGGGCAAAAGGAAGGCAAGACAATGTCCTTGTTAAGGTGGAAAGCCGAAACTACCTTGGACAGGAAGGACGGAACAGGTCTTAACACTACCTTATTCTGGTGCAGGATGAGGAAAGGAGCTCGGCAAGAGAAAGCAGCAAGCTTCGACACTCTCCTAATAGAGGTAATGGCTATAAGGAAAGCTACTTTATAGGCAAGATGAAACGCAGAAATCTCTCTGAGAAGCTCAAATGGTGGCGACTGAAGAACCTCCAAGACTAGATTAAGGTCCCACAGATAAAGGGGAGGTCGACAGAGTGGTCTAGCACATGCTACCCCCTGAACAAATGTCCTGACCTGAGATCTAGACGCCACATCTCTCTGAAACAAGACAGCCAAGGCTGACACCTGTCCCTCAACAGAACTAAGTGTAATGCAGGTGATGGAATGCAACACACAGAGACACAAGACGGTTACAGTCAGGGATTTATATAAAACCACTTTATTTGTATAACAAGTATTATGCAAGGGGGTTAGTAACAGGGATAATGAAAAGCAAATTGGAATAACAATGAGAAACAGTTTCAGTGAATAACGGTAAAGTTCTTAGTAAAAGTCTGATGCACCCAATCGTGGGAGTCCGCACGTGAGTTCTCTTTGTATGGCCCTAGCGGGGGGGTCACCGGTTATTCCCACTAGGCCGCAAGTCTCTTCCAGATAAAGTCTATCAGAACCCGTTTAGCCTCCCAAGCACCAAACGGCCCCCTCCCAACCTGAAATCCTAATCCCAACTGTCCCTAGTACCGTGAATGGAAATTGGAAGTGACAGCCCTGTTCACTTGCGCGATTCCTCCACTGTTGCTGGCACGTCTCTCCTGTCGCAGTCCTCTCTCAGCTCTTCTTGGCTTGACCGTCGACGGTAGTCTCTCACGCTTGGGGTAAGGGGATCCAGACCTCGGCTCTTGACAGGCGACATCGGGTCCTGGGAATTTACTCCGTGTGGGGCACAGGTCCTGACTCTGGGCCACAGGTGCAGGGCTCAGGGCGCTTCTGTGAGGAGTTCAGAGCTTCTCAGGCGGTGTCTGACTTTGATGCAGCGCAGGCCCCCGGCTTGGACCTGCCATGCTGGGATCTGCGGTCCCTCTGGAACACATCTGCTCCATTCTGCAGCCTGGCTCCAAATCTCCCTGTGTCTTGGCGCGCTGGGCTTTTTTTTATCCAGGACATCTTTCCTGTTGGCCACCTGATCAGGTCCAGCATCTGAATTTGTTCCCCCTTCAACTCTTCTAGTATAACTTGGTTCCACTTGATTTCATCTGGCCAGCAGATAGCAACCTTTCCTCATCTCTGGCACATCCTGCAAGAATTCTCCTTCATTGCACTCTACTACATAAGCACCAACCCCGACACTAGCCCTGACTGCAATAAAGTAAGGAGAGCAGCACAGGCAGAGAAAAGGACATTAGAGAAATTCCAGAAGACTCACACCAGTGAAAGTAGGCCTTCCAAGTGCCGTGATAGATGCGCAGTAAGGAGGGCTTCCTTGCCTCGATCATGGTTTGGATGACTGATTCTGACAAACCCGCTGCCCTCAGCATCGCGGCTTCATCAGCCATGCCGTTAAATTGAGGTACTGTAAATTCTGGTGGAAGAACAGATTCAGAGTCAGAAGATCTGGACTGTAAGGAAGAGTCCAAGGGACATCTGGCAAATAATTGATCACGTCGCGTACCAGGCCCTCCAATGCCAATCTGGTGCGATGAGGATAACTGGAATCCCCTCTGCCTTGACCTTCTTGAGGAGTCTGGGCAGAAGAGGTAGAGGCGGGAATAGGAAAGGCAGGAATAGATAAGGCAGGGAGAACTGGGACCAGGGAATTGCCAATGCTTGGGTCGCAACTGTCTGAGGATCCTGAGATCTTGCAATGAATCTTGGTACCTTGTAGTTTAGTCTTGATGCCAACAGATTAACATCTGTTATGCCCCACAGACAACAAATCTGCTCGAACACCTCTGGGTTAAGAGCCCATTCTCCTGCCGCTACCTGCTGGTGGCTCAAGAAGTCTGCCACCTAATTGTCCATTCCAGGTATATGAACCGCCGAGATCAAAGGAACTTTGTCCTCTGCCCATCTCATTATCTCCGTCACCTCTGACATGGCGGATAGACTCCGTATCCCCCTGCCAATGTAGAAGAGCCAGATGGACGTCTCTGAGCGCCAACACATTGATCGAAAGAAGTGTCTCCTGACTGTTCCAGGATACCTGAACCGACAAGTCGTGGAAGATGGCCCCCCCCACCCGATAAGGCTGGCATCCATTGTCAGAATCTGCCACCCATTGTCAGAATCTGCCACCCATTGTCAGAATCTGCCACTTGATGGGGCGGAAGGAGCGACCCAGGATTAATAGGGGTGACATCATCCTCCACCAGAGAGACTGGCGACAGTGAAGTGGAACGAAGACTGGACGGTCTAGAGACTGTATTGACCTGTCCCAACAGGCCAAAACTGTGTTCTGTAGGGGCCCTAAATGAAATTGTGCAAACGGGACTGCCCAGAACGTTGCTACCATCTTCCCCAAGACTCTCATGCAAAACCGGAGAATGTCTCTCTGGCCACTTCAGAATTCGGACAGAGGATTGCAGCACTAGCCTCTTCTCCTCTGGAAGAATGACGCTTGAACTGTATCGAATATCATCCCTAGGAACTGAAGCCGCCGTGTTGGAACCAACACAACCTTTGCCCTGTTGACAATCCATTCGAATTGTTCCAGGGAATCTAAAACAATCTGCAAACTCTCCAGATTTTGGGAAAAGGAAGGCGCCCTGACCATAATATTGTCTAGGTAGGGGATTACCACCACCCTACTGGTCGTGAGCAAAGCCATGACTTGAGCCAGGACCTTTGTAAACAACTGGAACACTGTTGCCAGCCCAAAGAGAAGAACCCTGAACTGAAAGTGATCCTGGTTGACAGCAAAGAGAAGAAATCACTGATCAGCCAGAAAGATAGGTACAAAAACATAGGCATCCTGAATCTATCAAGGACAGAAACTCCCTGATCTCATGAAAGCCGCGACTGACCGAAGCGACTTCATCCTGACGTAGTGACGTAGCTGTACCCATTTGTTCAGCAATCTTAGAACCAGAATGGGTCAAACCGAACCATCCCTTTTGGGGATGATGAATAGGTTTGAATGGGATCCTCTGAAATGTTCTGAAGAAGGAACCCTTATGATTACTCACGCTTGAAGTAGGGAAACTATTGCTTGATTGAAACTGGCTCTTATACGGGGGGGAAGTGAGGGGATGAGATCTGAAAAAATGATCTTGTGGGAGAGCGACAAACTCTATTCTGTATCCAGAAGAGACGACTTCTCTGCCCCATAAATCGCTGACTGCCCCTAGCCATGCCTCTCTTAAGAGGTGGAGGCAGCCATCCACCTGGGAAGAATCCCCGAGTGGGGGACGCCCGTCATATGTTAGCTTCTCTACTGACTCTGGAACCAAAGGGCTCACTACCTGGACCAAGGGAACGTCTAGCGGGAGTGGGTTTAAAGGATGATCTCCTTGACCTCTGGGAGACTCTGGGTCTGACCTGACGACCAGAATACTCCGGTGCAGGAAAGTGATGAAATGGGTGAAATTATAATGCACCCCCATCTTTGAAATGGATGGATAGGCCTAGACTGGGGAAGCAGAGTGCTTATGCTGCCCGTGGCGTCAGCAATGATCCTGTCCAATTTAGTCCCGAAAAGGCGAGGCCCCTGGAAGGGTAAACCTGTAAGCGACTTCTTTGAAGCCAAATCTGCTCTCCATACCTTGAGCCATGAAATAAGAAGAATGGCCACACAATTGCTTGCCACCTGTGCAGAGCAGTAAGCCGCTAATGATCTAATGATGCTGAACATAAATATCTGCTTGCGCGATCTGATCTGAGGTATAGTAAGCATTATTACAGGCTAAGCATGCGTAATAAGTGACTTGTGCGGGCTGTGCCAATGGGCGTGCACAGTATTCTCTGGATTCTGACATTACAAAAAACGAGGGAGCCTGAGGCTAGCAGGCGAGGTGCCAATATGCATTTAGAATGTAATAGTGTCAGCAGACTATCCTGTGGTTCTCAGTGTCCCCCAATGAAGCGACTGACAAATCACACTACGCCAGTTTTGCATAATTTTGGTTTATTATATAATTTAAAAAAAAAAGTTTTAATATTAGAGATAGTATAGGAGCGTCCCCAATTTGGGGACACCTGGTCGCGGTGGGATGGCTTTTACACTTTTTTTTTTTTTAAATTAAAAACAGTGTTTACCAAGTACCCTATGCTATTTATATGTACTACTAGATGGAGGCCCAATGCTATCGCATCGGGAGGGCGGTAATGTCACGATGGGGGCTGGCTTTGCAGCGTTGAGAATCTCTCCCCCCTATGTGCTCACCCACCTATCCGCTCTCTCTTTCCCCCATCTGCTGACTTCTCCCATCTGTGCTCTCTTCTTTGACCTCTGTACCCCATGTGCTCTCCCCCTTGTGCTATCCCCCTTGTCTGCTCTCTCTCTCCACCCCTGTGCGGTCTTCTTCCCTCATGTGTTCTCTCGTTTGAGCTGTCTCCCCGCGCAGTATATCAGACCGCAGCCATAATCAGGCAGATAGCGGCAGTCACATTAAAACTGCGCATGCGCTCCTCTTGTACAAAGATGGCGGCGGTCAGTGAATCATTTGGCTGATCCCGGTGGCGGTGTGTACGGTGTGTTCGCGATAGTTTTCTGCTGGTGGTACCGTGCAAGAGGCTGGTACCACCAGCGGTTTCCATATTGAAACACCCATCACTTGGGTGTCCCAATATGGCGGTCGACGAACTTCCACCGCTTGGAATTCTGGGATCCGGACACATCTGGACGGAACAGGATGTGAAGACATTACAAGGTAAGTATACTATAGATTACATTTTACTTAGAGTAGAGTTTTTGATTATTTTGTTTCTATCTTGGGTTTTGTGTGGTATTATATAAATTATTGGAATTATTTGACGAAATTTTAAAACGCCCCTGGCTACAGATATCGGATATTTAACCCTTTTCTATATATATTTTTAAAAATGATGGTTGTATTAAAAATATACCTAAGTAGTAGTTCTTCATTAAAGAGATTTTCTAATGGAGAAACCCCTTTTTTGTCATCAGCAGTTATCACCAGAAGATGCCATGACTTGCTACCGCCACATAGGACGTGAAGTGTGGCACGCCAACCATTCAAATAAGTGGCCAGTTATGCAATGCATCCAAGCGCATCATCCACTAAAGAAGTAGCTCTTCTACCAGAATGACTCTCTGAACAGGCTCGTAGTGGTTGGGTCCATATCTAATGCCATCAATATGCCCTAACCCTAAAAGGACTTCTTGATGGGGTTGTCTATTTGAAACAACCTACTTAAGTAAAGAACTATAATAACTAATTAACGGTCAAAAAGCGATTATTTTTTTTACTTTGTATATTCTTTAAAGCTATTTCTTGTAGCAACATGACAACAAATGTAATTGTTCCTTTTTCTTTCACGCCTGACTTGTTCTATCGCTATAACTATATGGGCTAATTATAGTTTAATTTACGCATAAAAGCAGCTACTCTGCTTACTCCTTCCAGTGTAATCTGTCTTAATGAAGTATATAAGCTTTGCTGTTTCTCAGGGACAAAGGCCAGTTGTGTGATTTATGTGAATGGAGGGGTGTCTATGCATTGGGTGTCTCCCTCTGTTCACTTCTACTGGGAGTCCTGAAAATAACCAAACATACCATAAATGTCTGAGATGGGAATAACCCTTTAACGTCATTGAAACGCATTAAATCACCAATATAAGCTTGTTGTGTTAAAGGGGTTTTCCAGGCTTGGGGTTCAAATCCACCGTCATTCTATGTGACTGCAGACTCTTGAATCCTCACAGTGCACAATGTGCGCGCTGTCAGGATTCTCAGATGACAGCATGGGGCGGGCGCGTGACCACAAGTCTGTGATTTGCATATCTGCGGTCATGTGCCAACTAGACATGTGCGACCTCACTCAATACAAATGAACTGAGCGAGGCCGGACACGTCTAGTCGAAAGGTGGCTGGAAGAATGCAAATCACACGACCACCCACTCCTGGAACTCGAGAATCTTGACAGCGCTAACTGTGTGTATTCACAAGTCTGCAGTCACATAGAGTGACTGCAGACTTGAGCCCCAAGCCTGGACAACTCCTTTAATGTTTTCTCTATAGGCAAGATTAACAGCCAGGATGTTTCTAAATCTGGGTTTAAAGGGGTATTTTTAGTTTCACCAAATATACAATATGCTTTCTAAAATAAATTGTCTGATATACTTTCAGTATCATTTTCTTACTATTTTCAACATCTCTGCCTGCAGGCATTTATTGTCATATAAATGAACACAACTTATTTCAGTCCAAGGAAGGTGAGCAATCAAGGTTCCCAATGAATGACTTCAAAGCCGAGCACAATTGATACAGAGCTTATAAAAAAGTGATCCAAATTTTCGTCAAACAAATAATAATATTTAATTTGTTGAATCCGTAAAATCCCCTTAAAGTGGTGCATATAACAATATTAAAAAAGATCAATGATGGAGGGATAAAATGAGTTTGGATTATATGTGCATACATATACTTGCTCTCCTTATATGTACACTCATATTCTGAAATACTAAGGAAAACAAAAAAAAAAATCCCTACAAGCCGTTATATCTCACCAGGTGCATGGCTGAGCTCCGAGGCGGATGTGGCTCAATAAGCAACTGAGATGGCGTCTGTCCAAAATTCTGTATCTGTGCCTCCATGGCCTGCAGGGAGAGAGGAGTGATTGTCATAATCAATATGCATCAAAGAGATAGGTCAACACACTATTTGACAATGCAAGCACATCCCAAGTCAGCCATGAAAGAAGTCCAGAAAATTCACCGGTGCTTTTCTCCCGGGCTGCAGACTCATCCAAGTGTTAGTATTTTTGTAGACAAGCTTTGCTTTCTCTCGAGCATGCTTCACTTAACCAAATAACCATTTTATGATCGGATCTGGGTTATCTTTGAATGTTAACCTGTGGTGACATGCAGCTAAAGACCGGAGAGACGTCTCCGCCTCGCACACAACACACGTGAACATGTTAATAACATGTGCCCACGCCACTAACAGCGCACAGATACCTGCACAAAATCCCCAGTAAGGAGAAAAGTCTGGGGGTCTCTTATAAAGTACGCTTCGGGAATCTTGATGAAGGAGAAAAGTAAAACAGTTAAATGAATGTAGCACTGCGTAAAAGCAAAAACACATCATAAAAGACAAAGCCATCCGATGTGATAATACAGCATAATAGTGCATAGCTTGTTGCAGTATGTAAAGGGTTAGGAGTAGAAATAGAAAGTGCTTGCAAATATAAGCAACTTACAAATTTACCTTTGATAACAATTCTGCACTTTTCTAATTATAATTGCATTTCTTTTTATTATTTACAGCATACTGCCTGGGCAGCACTGGTTAAGGAGGACCGGTCATCAGGTCTTGCTCTTATTTTGTTCCCGCTGGTCCACTGAACATGCAGTTTTTTTTTTTTTTTTTTAAACCGGCATACTGTTCCAGAAATATGGGCCTTTTTATTTTATGCCAATTTTGGTGGTCTTAACTAAGGGGGTGTGACTCACAGAATTCCCTGGGGGCGTGTCCTTAGACTGCTCTGCATAATGTGGTAAGCGCTGCACTTAGGCTGTCCGGTGTGGTACGTACTGCGCTGAGGCTGTCCGGTGTGGTAAGCACTGCGCCAAGGCTGTCCGGTATGGTAAGCACTGCGCCAAGGCTGTCCGGTATGGTAAGCACTGCGCCGAGGCTGTCCGGTATGGTAAGCACTGCGCCGAGGCTGTCCGGTATGGTAAGCACTGCGCCGAGGCTGTCCGGTATGGTAAGCACTGCGCTGCGGCTGTCCGGTATGGTAAGCACTGCGCTGCGGCTGTCCGGTATGGTAAGCACTGCGCTGAGGCTGTCCGGTATGGTACGTACTGCGCTGAGGCTGTCCGGTGTGGTAAGCACTGCGCTGCGGCTGTTCGGTATGGTAAGTACTGCGCTGAGGCTGTCCGGTATGGTACGTACTGCGCTGAGGCTGTCCGGTGTGGTAAGCACTGCGCTGCGGCTGTTCGGTATGGTAAGTACTGCGCTGAGGCTGTCCGGTATGGTACGTACTGCGCCGAGGCTGTCCGGTATGGTAAGCACTGCGCCGAGGCTGTCCGGTATGGTAAGCACTGCGCCGAGGCTGTCCGGTATGGTAAGCACTGCGCTGCGGCTGTCCGGTATGGTAAGCACTGCGCTGCGGCTGTCCGGTATGGTAAGCACTGCGCTGAGGCTGTCCGGTATGGTACGTACTGCGCTGAGGCTGTCCGGTGTGGTAAGCACTGCGCTGCGGCTGTTCGGTATGGTAAGTACTGCGCTGAGGCTGTCCGGTATGGTACGTACTGCGCTGAGGCTGTCCGGTGTGTTAAGCACTGCGCTGAGGCTGTCCGGTATGGTACGTACTGCGCTGAGGCTGTCCGGTATGGTTAGCACTGCGCTGAGGCTGTCCAGTATGGTACGTACTGCGCTGAGGCTGTCCGGTGTGGTAAGCACTGCGCTGCGGCTGTCCGGTGTGGTAAGTACTGCGCTGAGGCTGTCCGGTATGGCAAGCACTGCGCCGAGGCTGTCCGGTATGGCTGAAGGGCAGTGTTCGCTATGGATCCTGGCCAGTTGCAGCTCCGCTGTGCTCCTCCAATGTTGCAGGGGCAAGCCGCCTCATACAGCATCATGAGGCTACAGTTTGGGTCGGTGGCACAATAATGTCACTGGTCCAAACTGTCAATCAAGCAGGAACACCCGGTCCCAACAAGCTGCACGCTTATGAAAAGAAAAGTGCAGACAAATCCATTAAAAATCTAATGATATCTTAAAAATCCCAAAATCCTGACTGTGTCATGCTATCACATGCAACCACGTTATTTTATTGTTCACATTGAAAAAGAGAAACCTAACAGGAAAGTGCTGCCTGTAACCACAGAACTACACAATGTTTTTTTTTTTTTTTAAACCACTGGAAACAAAGTTTCTGAAACCGATGCTAAGATTTCAGCTTATAAACGTTGATAACTTCCTACTCAAATTTCTCATGGTTTTCAAAATTTCTGTTTGCAGTTATTGAGTTTTAAAAAGGGTGTCCTCTACTGGACAGCTCCTTCTTAAAAGCAAAAATGCCCTAGATAAAAAGAAAAAAAAACCCTGAACATTTACCTCACTGACTGGCGCCGATCTGATGGTATCGGCGCTGTGTCTCCCAGTGGTATTGTTAAGTCAGGTGACCGCTGCAGCCAATCTGCGGCAACAGCACCGACATCACTGGAGCAGCACCGGTCTGATAGGAGAGGATTTTTTTTTTATTTTATCTCGGGCACTTTAGATTTACAAAACTGATGTTCAGTAATGGATCTTCACGGATCACTTCCAGAGGACACGGACCAGTCCTGCTCAGGAGACTGCCATACACTGCTTGGCTTGTGAAGACGTGGCTTTTAGGTTGGATCAGATGTTGTGGTGTGTCCGAAATGCATCCAAAACTGAGCTGACAGTTTGATGGTCAAAGGGAACCTATCACCTGATTCATGCTGCCCAAACAGCAGGAAGCATGACGCAGAGGCTGGCTGAATGATTGCCGCCAGGTATAATTTCTCTGAAAATCATGGAGATTGCGACATCTGGCTCCCCCTGCTGATCAGCTGTTTCTGGTGCTGCCAGAAGTGCTCAATTGCGAAGCTGCACAGCTCTGTCAACTGTATAGTTGCCGCAGAACTTAATACTTTCTCATGTGCTCCATTTTCTAACAGAGTAGGCTCTCTTGAGGAAGATCACCCCATTAAATAGCACCTATCAAATTGTAGAAAACTTCACCAGGTAAATGGAGTCCAAAATCAAACCCTTTCTTAAATATATACTTGGGAAAAATAAAAAATAAAATGTCCTCCCTGTCCCACAAGGAAGGCTGAAGTCAAGTTCTCCACAATATTCACAGCTCTGTGAGACTTCCTGGAAGTGGATGATGCCAATATGTGGGAGAAAATTATGTGCAACATGTAAACACAGGTGATATCTTTGCTGCAGTCTTCATGCCGGACATAGTGAAGTATTTATCAATGAAAGCAACTGTACGCCTTTGTCTGGGCCGCATACTACTCCGATACATTCTATTATATGGGTAATATATAACAATATTCAGCATGACGTTAAGTACAGGCTTCTGCTTGGGGAGGTGAGGAAAAGCTTTGCCTAGTTTGGTGGTTTACGGCACATTAGGATGCATTGGTGAATTAACTGACAACGTTTGCACTTTAGTTTTGGTGAATTCATGGGGAAAATACTGTTAAATTGATTCTCCAATGAAATTCATTGGACCAGTCGACAAGCACAAGGCTCTATTTACAAATCCGAAGTATAAAATCAGCTCACCTCGTCACAGTCTGTTCCTCTCAGAGAAGATTTTGCATGAACGCTTCTAAAATGAACGTGAAACCTGCACCACCGCAAGGCCACGGCCCCACTATCAGTATTTGGTCAGTATTTTTTCTCAGGAGTGGGAGACAAAACCAGGAGTGGGTGATAAATGCAGAATTGGTGACTTGTTTCTATTATACCTTTTCTCTGATTGTTCCTCACCTGGTTTTGGCTCCAACTCCTGAGAAAAAATACTGACTGAATACTGATCAAATACTGATAGTGGGGCCGTGACCTTACACTGAGGGAAATTATATCACTTACTAATGAGAAGTATATGAGAAGATTCTTATCACTTCATTTAATGTAATTTTTTGTGTTTTTCTCAGATGCAATAGGTCATCTTTAAAGATTACACAGCTGCTTCCATAGATCTCCAGCAGAGTATCAAGAAAAGTGCCAGAAATCCCTTGTCCCCAGCAGTTACTTATAGCATTCATATAGCAGCATTACATGATCTAAATGCTCTTATAGGAGTTTTCTCACTGTAAGAAGGCATAGCATATTGCTGGCATATGCCATCACTTACTGATCAGTGGGGGGTCACACTAGTAACGATTTCGTCTTGTCACAGCTCTTTTTCAGTATATCAGCGCTCCTGTCTGCCCGCTGTGCAGGGAATTACAATACAAGCCTACTTACTTAAATAAACGGGTTTATTCGGTCCTTCCTTACCTTAGCTTTTGGCTCGATACATTGAAATGAACGGCACGATATAACCGAGCTTTGCAAAGAATAAACATGATTTTGTGACACTCTGCCGGGAGAGGTTTATGATATGAGTATCTGTGTGGCCACCTAGTGGTTACTATGTGAATTGCAGCCTGTCAAGGAATGTGTTTGCATATTGCATTGCAGTAGTGAATTAGACAGATCACATTTAATACATAGTAATTGGTTACACACAAAGCATTACTTACCTGATCCCAATTTTGGTAATCTTAGGACATTTACAATTAGGAACAATAACTGCTCCTGAGGAGACTATTGTATAATGTAATGTATGTACGCGGATCTCAGACGTACGTACCCGCGCTTTTATGAGTACACCATTAAACCAGTTCCTCCAGTCAACAGAGACGTGGAGAGTGCGGTCTAATGGGCTGGAACAGCATTCTATACAATGACACAATAGATCTGCCCACAGGACATGTGACAGGATTAGGATGTCCCCATTGTAGTAAAGACAATTCCAAATAATACCTAATACTCCATATAATTGATGTTTACATATTAGAAAGAGATACGGGCTTCGTATCCCGAGTGTTCTGTCATGTTTCACCACAGGAGAAGACAGTCATTGTAAAGTTCATTATAAATCACAGCTTTACAACTGCAATATGAGTTAAGCTGTCATAATTTTCTCAGCCAGGGACCCCGTGCTGTCAAAGAGTGTCAATTTTTAATCTGACACAGGGAAGAATATTATCTGTTCCTCTGACCTTCTGATATTTTAATACTATAATTGCCGTGCTTAGTCGTGCAGCCATGATTTCACCTGTCAACCAAGAATGAATCAATACCCTCCAGCGTCTCTTCACATTTGTGCGCTGGTTGTAGTGTAGGTTTCATTACACATAAGGCTGTCTACACACCTGCACAGCCGCGCTACAATGGCAGGAGAAGGACTAAACTTCAGACCAAATGAAAGAAATCCACAGTAGCCTGCAAGGGATAATGTGGGACAAAATGGACAAATTGTATACAGGGGAAACTCACATGTATATGGATGCGCAGGACCCGGTCAGTAATCTGCAGCCGCTGGACACGAGCCCTGAGAACTGATGGCATCCGCAAATCTTCTTTTAGTTAGCCAGTGTGGCGAAGCATCTCACGCGCGTCACACTGCAACGATGACATAGCGCCAGGCTGACTAATCAAAAGACGAGCTGTGGATGCACTCCGGTAATACATGGTGGTTCTCAGGGTTCCCATCCAATGGCCACAGATTACTGACCTGGCAGCTGGACTGGGGTCCAATATGCAAATATCCTCTTCAAAGAGGAAGAGGACTAGATCTCTAGTTCCACCTATTAGGAGGAGCAATCCTAAAAGTCAATAATGACCTTTTAACGAGCCTTGTCAGATTAGGATAAAAAGAGCAGAGCAGACATTCCATTTACAGAAACGTGTTTCGGGGCGTTTGCTCCTCATCAGTGTAAAGCAGAGGGTTTAATTTGCACAAGTGAGAATCCTCTGACAGGGGACTAAGGTGGAATGTCTCGATTTGCACCATCTCTAGTCACAAGGATTTGTAATTTCATGAGAACTTAGTAACTTTTACCTATGGTCCACATATTATATGGTATTTACTAAAAAGGGGCATTCCCATCTTGTACGTCTATGGTATATCCATTGGATAAGCCATAAATATATTGTAGATGCAGATCCCACCAATGAGACCTGCATTATCTGAAGAACATGGGTCCTATCACCCACTGCTGCAATTAGAGAGGTTGTCAGAAATCCCATACAAATAAATGTGAATTTTGATCACCTCTTCACTGACAGTGACGCACGTCAGGGTCTCACTCTTGAGAAAGATGCGGCACCCGTTGGTGGGATTTGCTTCCATAAATATATGAGATGGCAATACCACTTTGAATGTATGTATTTTTTGCTAAAAGGAATTTTTTTTCCTTCTTCGTCTGAACTATTTTCTAAGCAGATTCATTATAAGTTAAAAGTTGAACTTTGATTTGGTCATAAATCAGCTTGGAAGATCATTCAGGAGAAGAGAGATGAGATTTACAGACACGACTGTCAGAGGAGCTTATTGGTGGACTCATTGGTAACTCATTCTGTAGCTTGCTATGTGCTGCCTGGGAAATATAGATATTGAAGAAGCCAATTCTTTCAACACTCTTAACAAAAGCCCAATGGAGCAAAGGCTTTTTAGCCAAATATACAGAAATTTTAAGTAAAAACAATCAATCTTAATCCATATGTTTTTACTTAAATGGTAATAAGTTTACATTGCTTTGGATGAAAATATATTTTTCGTGTTTTTCTCAGAAACATTCTCTCTCTTGTCGATGGGCTTTGGCAAGATTTGCAGCTCAGCCTCATTGACTTGAATGGAGCTAGACATTAATACCAACACAGTCTCTCCAAGATTTCCATGGCTATATAGATTAATGGGAGTATTTCTACGGATGTACTGTTGAGTATGGACACCTTTGGGGGCATTTATTATATTTGCATGTATTTTTGACTAAAAATAGTTGAGTTTTATAAAGCCTCTGGGTAGTATTTTCTATTGCAGAATGGGTTAACTGAGAATCCATCAGTGAGCATGATGTAACAGGAGAATTTATAAGTATTATTAGCATAAGTATTATTTCCTTCTTCTAAACCTCTCTCAGCTGATTTATGACCACAAGAAAGCGGAGATGAATTTTGTGGTCGCAAATCAGCTAAGAAGAGCTCAGAAGTAGAAAGATAAGCATTATAAACTCTCCTGTCGGAACAAGTTGAATGACAAATTCTCAGTTATCTCATTCTGTAGCCAACAATATAAAGTGCAACACTATAGAAGGCAAAAGCTTTAATGAAACCCAATTGCAAAAATGTTTTCTAGTCCATAAACTATAAGGTAGGTCTATAGATGATGTGTGGAATGGGAATACTAAGAAAAATGATATCTATCCCAAAGAAACTCTATAAAATGAGAAATAATGGTTTCCATTACTGGTTACACTAAGGCAGAGGTGAACAAGCTACGGCCAAGGGCCACTATGCCATTCTGTGGTCCTGAACCATCTGGTCACAGAAATGCTCGCCTGTGTGTCTGTCCAGCGTCTGTGTGAAGGTTTTCATTGAAGGAGAACTCCCCACCTCTCGTGGCCGCGTGTTCCACTCACTGATCACCCTCACTGTCAAAAAAATGTATCCAATATCTAATCTGTATCTTCTCCCTTTCAGTTTCATCCCATTGCTTCTCGTGTTTCCATGTGCAAATGAGAATAAGGATGGTCCCTCTACGGTGTGACATCCCTTCAGATATTTGTAGACAGCTATTAAGTCTCCTCTTAGACTTCTTTTTTGCAAGCTAAGCATTCCCAGATCCTTTAACCGTCACTCGTAGGACATAGTTTACAGTCCGCTCAGCATCCTAGTAGCTCTTCTCTGAACTAGCTCTGAACTTGAAAGAGTCAAGAAGACCATACATACTGTATAAGATAGCTATAGGCACCTAAATAGAGAAATGGCATATAAAAAGGGGGACTCTTAATGCCCCCATACACAGCACAACTACTGTACATGGTCTACCGCGACGGTGAGCTCTATTCTATAAGAAATACCAGTGAGGCTTCATTATGACTCCAGATCTCTACGGGTGAGCGAGAACTTATTCCCGCAGGACCTACATGGTCATTGGATCGCTCTATAGCCAACCAAGTGAACATCACTCCAGATTATGGACAGTATCATTTTCTTTCATTTCCAATTCTTGGGAATTATTGACCAAATCTAATGATAACAGCTTAATCCTATTGATGTAAGTATGAACTGTTCCAACTAAATAATCAGAAGCAAAGAGCAGATATACATTACCTATTAATAATGTTTCTATCAGGCAGAACGCCATTATGTCTGCAGGCAGCTTTATTTATGGTGGTCAGTTCCACATAGTCCTTTATGTGCGTAATAATGATATGAAAGTATATCATTTTTTATAATATATGTATGTCTAATTATTCGCACATATATTGAAAAATAAGTACATTAGAGCTCACAGCCTGGCGATGTATAAATTAGAGCATGTTTTACATACAGCAGATGGCAGATATCATGGGGAATGGAGGATGGCGGCAGCGCCTTCACCATCTCAGCACTACTCATCCAGCAGCTGTTGCACTTTGAGACTTCTCACATCAGATTTACATAGTCTGCGATCGAGCACTATCCACACTTGGATGACTGCAATGTGCTGTAGCTGTGCCGTGTGTTATACAGGTGATGACCTAAATACTAATAACCTAATGTTGGCCCTACAAGAAATGAAAAAGCAAAACAAAAGTACAACTATGGGGTATAGTGGAAGCGTAATGAGATAATACCATCCGTGGATTATACTGTGACCAGGAGCATTGTGATAACTTAGTATCTATGGAACTGAACTCTTCAGAATTGTAGGATATTTTGGACCCTAGAAAATGTACATGGGCTTCTGAACTAAAACTATGACGGCTCAATTATTAAAGGGGTGATCCGGTGAAAACATCACTCTGCATCATAGGTGATCGCTTACTGATCCGTGTGGGCCCGAGCATGCACATTGCCGCTCCATTCTATCGGGAAAAAAGCTACCCCGTAAAAGTCCTGGGCCAACCTATACATAGACATAGTAAAAGACCCTGATAAAAGCCTTTATTAACCTGAATACTAATAATTACTCACTACTGCTAATGATGACCCAGATATGTCTTTACATATTTAACGCATTAACCTGCAAGTATATAAAAGTAGCACAGCCGTATATTTTGTCTGGGGACCTGAAATGGTCTTGCTCCCCAACAACTACTATACTCAACAAAACCACCATTTCCTCATAAAGCGACTGCAGGACACTATATAATATAGGATTATAAATAAGGGGAGAGTGCTGACATATCAGGGTGTGTGCATATTTCAGACAGAAAACTAATGTATGCATCAGCTACTAAGAAAATAATAAAGGGAAGTTGCAAGAATATTATAAGTTAAGATAAATCCCAATGTCATAAATAGATTTGTGTGTTTTTGTGCTTTATTTAAAGCGGGCATTAGGCTAAAAGGGATCACCGCTTTCCGTCACCCATTCCCTGAATGCTTCTTGTACATAAGACACTAAACCGTCAGCGCTAATACCCCACACACATCGCATATGTATGTACATATCCTCTAGATCTTCAGAACTGGAGATATACAACATAGCATAGTAGTGATCATAGGAGCTGATTAAAGATGAGAGATTGATTCAGGGATTCTGGTCCAACGTCCGGGTCAATGGTACCTGGTGGCTAGACAAGAAGCCGGAGAATCTCTTACCTTACGGCATCCCCGGCGCAGCTTTTGATTAGCCAGAGCTGGTGCAATGTCATGTGTGTGGCGTCATCGGAGTAGATCCACTCATCTCTAAAGTGCTCCTGTGATTTCTATGAGAAAGACGCTGCTAGACTCCTCTGGTACTGGCTTACCTCGCAGACAACAAAAGGACTGGGAGTCTGAAATCAGACATACTGGACTCTCCTATCCCCCGACGGGGTCGGGAGGTTCACAAGCACACTAGACACTTGGTGGGTTCTGTGTAACCATATAAATCCTCTAAAATCACTATTTTAATTCAATTCATTAAAAAGCACCAATACCCATGTGATAGAGAGTGGTGAATAGATGAATAATCATTTAAACCAGCATATCTTGTCTAACGAAGATAGATAACACATTATAAAAAATGAACTTAACTTGCCCTGGTAAAATCTATGATGATCCTGCCTAACGCGGAGGTTGGCACCCTGATAACCAATTTTGGCGCCCCCTCTCAACGAAGGCTGTCCCTGTCTTTCCCTGAGCTATAGCAGGAAAATAGGTGACTGCTTATTCTAATACATATATAATCCTAGCATAAAAATCAATTCAGACAAGTATGAAATTTGCAGAGTAGTATGATACACTTATCTCTGAGTAGTACAGTCGCCTCGACGCGTTTCCCCGTCTGTTAGGTTCATCAGGAGGCCAGCAAAAAGAGTTTATGCACAGAAATGATGATGATGCATGTTGCAGGATGACAGGCTCATGCTATAGCTCACGCACAGGGCATAACAGGGAAAGACAGGGACAGCCTTCGTTGAGTGGGGGCCCCAAAATTCGTTATCAGGGTGCCAACCTCCGCATTAGGCAGGATCATCATAGATTTCACCAGGGCAACTTAAGTCCATTTTGTATGATGTGTTATCTATCTTCCTTAGAGGAGATATGCTGGTTTAGATGATTATTCATCCATTCACCACTCTCTAGCTCATGGATATTGGTGCTTTTTAATGAATTGAATCAAAATAGTGATTTTAGAGGATTTATAGGTTTACACATTGCCACGAATTCTTCTAGGTTTATTATTTATGCTACTGGTCACACTTGGTGGGTTCTGCCTACATTAGTCCAATTCGTGAGGGCCTTAATTCTTGGACTGGACAAACCTTAGTATAAATTCAATAAATCTTTCATATTTTAAGATCATCTAGTCTACACACTTAGGCTGTGTGCCCACGTAGCGTTTTTCAAGCATATGGCTATGTGCCCACGTTGCATTTATGAAGCAGAAAATTTCTGCTGCATAAATGCAAGTCCTCTCCCGGAAAAACGCATGCGGAATTCCGCACGCGTTTATCGCGCGTTTATCACGCGTTTTCCACATGCGGAATTGCCTTGCGTTTTTTATGCATTGGACTATGGCAATTCTGCTTGCGGAAACGCAAAATTAATTGACATGCTGCGGATTTTTGAACGCAGCATAAACGCTGCGGAAAAATCCGCAGCATGTGCATAGAACTTGCGGAATCCCATTGGGGACCATGGGGTGCGGGTTACCAAGCGTTTTACAAGCGTTTCCGCTGCGGAAATTCCGCATCAAAAACGCTTGAAAAACGCTACGTGGGCACACAGCCTATATGCTGCGGAATTTCCGCAGCGTAAACGCTTGAAAAACGCATGTAGATCCGCACCCCATGGTCCCCAATGGCATTCCGCAATGTCAATGCCCATGCTGCGGATTTTTCCGCAGCATATATGCTGCAGTCAAAAATCCGCAGCATGTTCATTAATTTTGCGGAAGCGCAGCGGAATCAATGTGCGGATGGTACCCAAGTCTGGAGGAGAGGAGACTCTCATCCAGACCTGGGTACCAAAGAACCTGTAAAAAAAAGAAAAAATAAAGTTTATACTTATCTTCTGATGTTTTCCCTCCGTCGCGCTGTTGTCTGAAGGACCTGCCACGTCATTGAGTCATGTGACCCACCACATGACTCAATGACGTCACCGCAGGTCCTGCACACAACAGCGTGAGCCGCTCAAGACTCCGGACGGGGCAGAGAATGCATCAGAAGGTGAGTATAAAGTTTATTTTTTTATTTTTTACCATTCTGAACAAGTTGTCAAGCACTTTTCCAAGTGATGCTTGGAGAAGTGCTTGATAACCCGCATGCGGAAATGCATGCAAAGACGCCTCACAAACGCTTCTACCTGGCGGGAAAACCGCATGTAATATCCGCATGCGATTTTCCCGCCAGGGAGAAGCGTAAAAAATATGCTTCAGGTCCGCAACGTGGGCACATAGCCTTACACTACCTCTTAACTGGCTAATTTAGTGCCAAAATGTTGGCACTTTTTTTTTGGTGCACAGTGTTGCACATTACAGCAACGCCCCTTTTACAGCAAACCACATTCGCTTGAAGATTATATTTCTCCTTGTTGTTACACAAAGAAAAATAAGTGTCTAAAACGCATAATCTGGTACAAATTAGGAAGGCAAGACACTGATTGGCACAAATTCTGGCACATTTCTGCCAAGAAATATGTCTGACTGTGTTATGTCTGGGGTGAGGCCTGAGACACCAGTAGTAAACCCCCTGTGTCACAGCCCTCTCAGGCTCTGCACTATGTGAATCAGCTCATCACAAAGGTTTAATGCCATTTAAAATACTAAAAACCTAACTAAAAAAAAAGTACCTTGTTTATAAATACAAGATTCCAATTTTTTTCAAGAAAATCCTGTGAACCAAACTGCAAAAGGGGTATGATTTTTGGGAACCCAGCCAAAAAGTGGCTACTATTGGGTGGACTCAGGGCAGAGCATAAATGTCCTGATTTGGTGCATTGAAATGTTAGTAAGTATTCCTATGTCAGGCAGGTAAGAAAAGTATATTGCTTCATCTTCAATTATAACACAAACACAACTATAACATAACAGAACACCACCGACACAATTAAAAAGCTGAGTTGGGTTGTTTCTAGACTGGTGGCCTGAACATCAGCAATGTTTGGCGAGGTCACATATCTTAGATTTCTGTGGCGTTATTCTAAGTGTCTATATACTGTGATACATGAAGAAATGCGACCTGAAGACGTCATCCTCAAAATGTAAAGAGATATTGGAAAGATTGGGTGTAAGAGCTGCATTCAGAGGAATGAGGCACAATAATTAGTGACTGCTACCCACATCCTACATCTAATGCTGGAGATGTAATTCTGCAGTGCAAGAGATAAGATTGGCTATTGAATGAGGCAGACATCACTATGGCACATACATACCTCCCGTAGCACAGGATCGGTGACACTGTCCAAGTTCACAGACCCTTCGTACGTCAGATAATGAAAGACATTCAATGCGCGCACGGCTTCTGGACCTCGCTGCTTATAGCCAAATATCAGATCTATCCACTGGTGGAGCTGACATGATACAAATTCACTCTCCAGTGCCTGCGTTCAATGGGAAAAAGAACAATTTAAAAGGAAGCAGGACATTTAAAGGGACATTTAAAGGGACAAAGATAGAACAGACATGCACTTTACAAACAGGACAATAATACAACACATATTCCAAAGAGAACACACACAGTCCACACTTCAGTAAAATTCTAGAAATATTTAGATATAATATAGAAAACTTAGAATACCCTAAAGAAGTATCAGAAAATATGTTTTATAGACCTGACAACCCATTTAAACAGCTGTACACATGGAAATAAAGTTGACGAAGGCTGGGGCAGCACGGCGATGCAGTTGCAGAACGTCGAGCATGACCAACAACATCTGTGCAAATTTTCTGGGAGTATTTTAGAATTGGGATTTACGTGTGAAAATATTGCAAAACTGCAGAGAAGATGCAGGCAAGTAACAGTCGCATGTGACCAGCGAGAGGAAATCACATTTGGAAGCATTTACGACTCTGTGTCGCAGTCTTGCTAAGTCACTAAAGGAAATCATTGGATGTGACACCGTGACCTCAATGTCACAGGACGCCGTGTAGCCCCAGCGGAAATCTCGCGATTTCAGTAAAATCAGCTGATGACCTAATGTGTAAGATTGGACCTTATGACTGTCCTCCGAAAAAAATATAAGCATGTTGGATTTCAATAAGACCAATCCTTTGTTCTCCTGGGACTTCTAGTGAAGATGGAGGTTCCTGGAAGAGGCTTGTTCCCCTTCGCCAATAGATACAGTGGATGCGCAATCTAACAATGTAATTTGGCACAATTCATATCAATGTTTTATAATCTGTATCTCTATGTACTCACATACAAAAGATGAGAAAATAAAAAAAAAGAAAGACAGAAAATAAGTTTTCAACTCTGGTGGAATTAGAGTTGGTGTCAGAATGAAGATGCTCCTGTAATGTATTCAGAGATTTTCGCCTGTATCTCGCTCACTTTTAAAGATTCATGTAAGCTGCAGAAAGCGGCGCTCTTATCTAATTATGCACATTAGAGAGCAGAGGTCTCGCTGGCTGGAGGGGCTGCGTTTAATAATGTTTTTTCCTGTATCAGCTCTTTTAGATCTTGGATTTTCAAACACCTTGTTCCAGCTTCAGATAGACATGCATTGCCCGGCAGTCTAGACACAAAGTGACGTCTTTGTTAAAACTCCATTTTTTTTTTAGATTTTGGAAAAGCAGACAAAAAAAAGTCATTGGGATTTGTTACCTTTATTACAAACATCGTGTATGACCTACATCTTCTATATTCCTGGAGGACCCCAGCTGTGAATCAGCAGAAGAATATTTTGGAACCAACCATCACTAACCCATGTTGAAGCGCTATTCCCAAAATATTAGGCCATGAACAGGGTTGGAAATAACTTAGGCTGGCCATACAAATTCGATGGCTGTCGGCCGAACAATGCTTTGGCTGATCGTTCAGCCAACAGCCATAAAGGGGAGCGCTCGTTCAGCCCAGGGCTCCGGTGTTCTCTATGAGAAAATCAACGACTGACATCTCTGCCGGCGGCTTATCTCCAGGAGAACAATGCAATCGGCAGTCCGAAATTAGGCATGCCCAATGGACACATTCCCTGACCATCAGTCGGCTGTAGCCCAGATACGCACTATAATGTTTGATGAACCTGTCGATATATACGAGTTCAGCGACTAACGTGTTTAAGGGACTTTACTGGTCATGGGTGGTCCGACTACCGAGACCCTCTGCAGTTCTGAGATCGGGGCTTTGTAACCCAGGCACTGCAGAGCCCCGTCTATGGCACTGTCAGATATAGCAGAAAGCTGTGCTTGGCTCTGTGTAGCGCCGGCGTCCCTGCCCTCTGCTAGGCAGGGACGCTGTTCCCCTCACCTCTCTGCTCCGTGCCCGGCGTCCTCCTCCCGCTCTGCTGGCAGCGCGCGCTCCTTCCCGGCCACTGTGCTTAGGGCGCGCGCGCGCGCTCTCCCTCCCTCTTAAAGGGGCCGCGCGCGCCGTCCTAAGGAGTCCCCGGCCAATGGCCGGAGGACTTCACCATATATAAGGCACCTCCTCCAAAATGGAGGTGCCCGAGCAATGTTGTTGCACTGTTCACTACTCTGCTTCAGCCCTCAGGTCCCGTTGCCAGTTACCTGCCAGATACCTGCTAGATTCCTGCCAGCTTGCTGTCTTATTTCTGCCTGATATTCTGCTACCTGCCTGCTAGCCTGAGGTCCGACGGTCTGCCTTACTACTCCTGTCAGTCTGTCTAAGGACCAGCTTGCCCGCTCACCTGGGAGCGCACATCAACTACCTGCCTGCTTGCCTGAGGTCCGACGGTCTGCCTTCCAACTCTTGTCAGTCTGTCTATGGACCAGCTTGCCCGCTCACCTGGGAGCGCACATCTGCTACCTGCCTGCTAGCCTACCTGGAGGCTCTGCCGTCACGTGCTGTGACCACCTGCCTGTCCAGTGACTCCTGCCCGCTCACCTGGGAGCGCTCATCTGCTGCCTGCCTGCTAGCCTACCTGGAGGCTCTGCCCTCACGTGCTGTGACCACCCGCCTGTCCAGAGACTTCTGCCCGCTCACCTGGGAGCGCTCATCTGCCGCCTGTCTGTTGGTCTTCCTGGAGGCTTCGCCGTCACATGCTGTGACCACCCGTTTATCCAGAGACTCTCGCCTGCTCACCTGGGAGCTCACGTCTACCATCAGCCGCCACAGGTCGTACCAACCCTTTACCCAGAGACTGCCCCGGTCACTTGCCGTGACCATCTGCCCGTTCACCCAGAGACTGCCCCGGTCACTTGCTGTGACCATCTGCCCGTTCACCCAGAGACTGCCCCGGTCACTTGCCGTGCCCATCTGCCCGTTAATCCAGAGACTGCCCCGGTCACTTGCCGTGACCTCCTGCCCGTTCTTCTAGAGACTGTCCCGGTCACCTGCTGTGACTGCCTGCCTGGTCGCCACCCGCTCCCTTACAAGGACCGCCCCCTTGTATAGTAGCTCAGAGGTTCCGCCTCCCAGACCCGTTACAGTTTGCTCGGGCCATGGAACCCGGTGGCACCCAAGCTCCCTCGCTCTCGGACCTGTGTCATGAACTGTCCCGTCAGAGGTCCCAACAGGAATCCATCCTGGGTCACCTGCGGAATGTCAATTCTCGCCTGGACACTCTGACTGCCCCGCCAGCAACCTCCGCCAGTGCCATGACTCGCAATCCGGCAGCTCCGCTGTCCACTAATACCATGGTATCCTACCCCGGACCCCGGCTTTCTGCACCTCCTCGCTTCGGAGGCGACTCCGCCCAGGCTCGGGGCTTCATAAATCAGTGCACCCTGCACTTTGAACTCCTGTCCCACCAGTTTAACTCCGACCGGGCCAAAATTGCCTTCATCATGTCCCATCTCACCGGGGAGGCCCTGGCCTGGCTAAATCCTCTATGGGAGAGAGGAGACCCCCTGGTGTCCGACTTGCCTGCCTTTCTCATGGCTTTCCGGAAAGTCTTCGACGAACCCGGACGGAAGACCTCATCCGCATCATCACTGCTACGCCTCCGTCAGGGAAGTCTCACCGTGGGCCAATATGCCATACGGTTCCGTACCCTTGCCTCGGAGCTGGCCTGGGATAACGACGCTCTGGTATCCGTCTTCTGGGAGGGTCTGTCCGGCCGTATTAAAGATGAACTTGCCGGTCGGGACATTCCTACCACTCTCGATGACCTAATAACTCTTGCCACCCGGATTGACCTACGGTTCCAGGAGCGTGCCAAAGAGGTCACCCGTGAGAGGAGGTTTCCACGTCTAGCTCCTACTTTTCAGAAATCCGTCTCTCCCCAGGTACACTCTCCTGAGCCTATGCAGGTCGACCAGACCAAGATGGTCAAAACCCGTCAGGACTTACGCCGTGCCGAGGGGAGCTGCTTCTACTGTGGCAGTAAGGAGCACCGGATCCGTGCCTGCCCGGAGAGGTCGGGAAACGCCTGTGTCTAGGTTCGCTCAGAGAGGTCGACCTAGACAAGAATAAATCCTCTCCATCTCTGCTGCTGTCAGTCTCAATTGTCTGCGGGGAGAACCGTTATTTCGAACTAGCCCAACTTGACTCTGGAGCAG
Organism: Phyllobates terribilis; assembly: GCF_046119375.1. Taxonomy (NCBI): domain Eukaryota; kingdom Metazoa; phylum Chordata; class Amphibia; order Anura; family Dendrobatidae; genus Phyllobates; species Phyllobates terribilis. Next base: position 116,992,893 of record NW_027362762.1, on the reverse strand, counting down.
CCGGGAATCTTATTTCACAGTCCCTGGTAGAGAAATACCGCATCCCCACCAAACCTCTGGCTGTACCCTTGTCTGTTGCTGCCGTGGATGGGGGTCTCTTACCACGCCCCATCCAACTCATCACCGAATCCATTACTCTGCAGGTGGGAATGCTGCATTCTGAGAGTATCTCCTTTCATGTTCTGCCTGGACTCTCTCACGCCCTCTTGCTAGGTCTACCTTGGCTCCAGAGACATGCACCCGTGCTTGACTGGCAGACCGGAGAAGTCCTTCGCTGGGGACAGGACTGCCATAAGACCTGTCTGGTTCCCGTCCATCCCGTCCATCCTTCTCCTACCCCAGCTAATCTACCTGGACTTCCGATTCCTTATTGGTCTTATGCTGATGTCTTTAATAAAAAGGAGGCAGATACACTACCCCCTCATAGACCATACGACTGCCCTATCGACCTGTTACCTGGTACTACTCCTCCCCGTGGGCGTATTTATCCATTATCCGCTGCTGAGACCCGGTCGATGTCCGAATATATTGAGGAGAATCTGGTCAGGGGATTCATCCGGAAATCTACCTCCCCGGCGGGAGCAGGCTTCTTTTTCGTCAAAAAGAAGGACGGCTCTCTCCGTCCCTGTATAGACTATAGAGGCCTTAACCAGATCACGGTGAAGAATAAGTACCCCCTTCCGCTCATTCCGGAGTTATTTGATCGTCTGAGGGGGGCTAGAATCTTCACCAAACTGGACCTCCGTGGGGCGTACAACCTGGTTCGTATCCGTCAGGGGGATGAATGGAAGACGGCATTCAACACCCGGGACGGCCACTATGAATATCTGGTAATGCCCTTTGGTCTCTGTAACGCTCCTGCCGTCTTTCAAGAGTTGGTCAATGACATCTTCCGGGACCTTCTCTACTCCTGCGTAGTGGTGTACCTGGACGACATCTTGGTCTTCTCTCCGGATCTCCAGACTCACCGGAGGGACGTTCGTCAGGTCCTGCTCAGGCTCAGGCAGAATCACCTCTTCGCTAAATACGAGAAGTGCCTCTTTGAGCAGACCTCGCTTCCGTTTTTGGGCTACATTATTTCTCAGACCGGCCTACGAATGGATCCAGAGAAACTGTCTGCCATCGAGAAATGGCCTCGACCGGAGGGGTTGAAGGCCATTCAGCGGTTCCTGGGCTTCGCCAACTACTACCGCCTCTTCATACCGCACTTCTCTTCCCGGACTGCCCCAATTTCCGCGCTCACCCGTAAGGGTACTAATCCCAAAGAGTGGCCGCCCGAAGCAGAGGAGGCCTTTCTTTCCTTAAAACAGGCCTTCTCTTCCGCCCCGGTGCTGCATCGCCCGGACGGCAACAAGCAGTTCTTCCTGGAAGTTGACGCCTCCTCCTCTGGAGCCGGAGCGGTATTTACTCAAAAATCATCTTCCGGGAGGATGGTAACTTGCGGCTTCTTCTCTAAACTCATCTCCTCCTCAGAGCGCAATTATTCCATAGGAGACCGAGAGTTATTGGCCATCAAACTGGCATTGGAGGAGTGGCGTTACCTGCTCGAGGGGGCTCTTCACCCGGTAATAATTTACACTGACCACAAGAACTTGGCTTACCTCCAGCATGCCCAGAGACTTAACCCGCGCCAAGCCCGGTGGTCCTTGTTTTTTGCTCGCTTTGATTTTGTTCTTCATTTTCGCCCGGCTGACAAAAACGTCAAGGCGGACGCCTTGTCTCGATCCTTTCTGGTGTCTGATCTCGAGGAAGATCCGAAACACATCATCGATCCCGCCAGAGTAATGCAGGTGGCTCCCGTGAGTCTAAATCGTCTCCCTCCCGGAAAGACGTTCGTATCAGTACCTGATCGGGAGAAGATCCTTCACTGGGGTCACTCGTCTAAACTGGCTGGCCACGCCGGTCAGAAAAAGACCCTCCAGCTTATTACCCGGCACTACTGGTGGCCTACCCTGCACAAGGACGTAATAGACTTTGTTTCTGCCTGTGTGTCCTGCGCCCGCAACAAGGTTCCGAGACATCTGCCAGCCGGTCGCCTCCTTCCGCTTTCTGTACCTGCTGCCCCCTGGCAGCATATAGCAATGGACTTTATAACTGACCTCCCAGTCTCTGCCGGTTGTACGGTCATTTGGGTGGTCGCTGACCGCTTCTCCAAGATGGCTCATTTCGTTCCCCTGCCAGGCCTCCCGTCTGCACCCGAGCTAGCTAAAGACTTTATTCGTCACATCTTTCGTCTTCATGGCCTGCCCCTCCACATCGTGTCGGATCGTGGGGTACAGTTCACCTCACGCTTCTGGAGAGCCACTTGTAAACTGCTAGACGTCACCCTGGCCTTCTCTTCCGCTTACCACCCACAGTCCAATGGTCAAGTGGAGCGGATCAATCAGAACCTGACCAGTTACCTCCGGCACTTCGTTAATGCCCATCATTCAGACTGGGTGGATCTCCTACCATGGGCCGAGTTCTCTTATAACAATCACGAGAGCGAATCCTCCTCCAAATCCCCGTTTTTTGTAGTCTTCGGTCAGCATCCTCGGATTCCTTTTCCTGTCTCCACCTCTGTGGACAACCCGGCTGCGGAATCTCTCCTTAGCAAATTTTCCTCCATTTGGGAGAGTACCCGATCCGCACTCCTTCAGTCGTCCGAACGGATGAAAAGACACGCTGACAAAAAACGCCTGGATCCTCCACAATTTCGTCCTGGAGATAAAGTCTGGCTCTCATCTAAATTGTTAGAACCTTGCTCTTAGGTTTTTTTTCCTTTGCTGGTCACATGACCTTGTTGGCCTATTTAATCCTGCTCCGCCCTTCTGGCTTTGCTGGACTTCATTGTATATCTACTTTCTAGCTAGCCTGTGCTCTGTGTCTTGCTCTGTTAGTTTGCTTGGTCTACTGACCTCTATGTTCTATATATTTTGTTTGTTCGTCTGTCTGCTACTATTTCTGTTAGGAGGTGTCCCATATTCCTCCCAGTCCTTAGTACTTGTAGGGATTCCTTCCCCACATCTATAGGTCTCCGTACAGACTAGCTTAGGACTTTAGCAGGTCTGATCGCAGGATCAGGTCCCCTGTTACATCGTAGGGATTAAGCTGAGTTCTATCGTAGGGACAGATCTCCTCTCTTTCCTTAGCTCTGGTAGCAGAACATAACAGTAAGTCCAGCCAGCAAATTCTCTAAGGAAAGATTTTTCTGTTCCATCATGGTGTCGGTTCAGGATTTGGTTCATCGCCTGCAGGGACTCTCTCTGGAGGTGGCCGAGCTCCGTCAGCACGTGAGTAACTGTCCTGGAGCACATTTCTTGGAGCCTAAGGTATGTTTGCCGGATTTATATTTTGGTGAACACCGAGAATTTTTTTCATTTAAAAATGCTTGCTTATTGTATTTTCGTTTGAGACCTAAGTCCTCTGGGGATGAATCCCAGCGCGTAGGGTTCATAATGTCACTTTTGCGCAAAGAGCCTCAGGAGTGGGCCTTTTCTTTGCAACCTAGTGATACATGCTTCAGATCAGTGGATAGTTTTTTTTCTGCTTTGGGACTATTATATGATGATCCTGACCGTGTCGCATCAGCTGAGACTGAGTTGAGACGTTTAAAACAGGGATCAGGTAATGTGGAAAAATATTGTACTCATTTCCGTCGTTGGTCTACTCAAACAGGGTGGAACGATTCTGCTCTGAAAAGTCTATTTCTTGCTGGGCTCAGTGAAAGGGTTAAAGACCTGCTAATTGCTTATCCTACACCTGAAGATTTGCAACAGGCTATGCAATTAGCTATACGGGTGGATAGAAGACTGCGTGCAAGGGTTAATGAGAGCAAATCCTCTGCTATGTCAGTTTCTGGTTATGAGAATGTGTGTACTAACAGTGGTGAACCGATGGAGATTGGATCGGTGGCACCTCGCTCTCAAGAAAAAGACCGTCGATTTTCCGAAGGCTTGTGTTTCTATTGCGGAAAATATGGTCATTTGATTAAAGGCTGTGAGCTTCGTATGAAGAAAGAAAAAAAAATGGTCTGTCACGCCCGTATTGCCTGTTTAAATTCCAAGGGTATATTTTTAGCTGCTTCCACGATTGCTCAGAAAGAATTAATGGAATTTCGGGAGTTTGTTGATTGCGGGTCTACTTTGAATGTAATTGATGGGGGATTCATGGAAAGACTCAATTTAAAACCTGAACCTTTATCACCCCCCATTGCTGTGGTTTCTGTGGATGGTTCCCCTTTGAAGAATATTACTCTCAAGGTCTGTGAATTTCCTCTCACTATTAATGGTGTTCACCATGAGAAATTGGATTTGGTAGTGTTGAATAACTTGCCTTCCCCAGTAATATTGGGATTGCCCTGGTTAAAATTTCACAATCCTGTACTGGATTGGTCTACCAGTGAAATTAAATCCTGGAGCCATAAATGTTATGACAAGTGTTGTAACGGGCGTATTGCAGCTTTGGATAGGGGAGAATTGCCTGTTCCTATTCAGGATTTTTGGAGAGTTTTTTCTGAGAAGGATTCGCAGGTTTTGCCTCCCCATAGAGACTATGATTGTTCTATTGAATTTGTCCCTGGAGCGACTCTTCCTAAAAGTCGTTTATTTAACCTTACTATTCCTGAGAGGAAGGCTTTGGAGGAATACATACAGACAAGTTTGGCCGCCGGTCACATTAGGCCCTCTAAGTCTCCTGTGGCGGTTGGATTTTTTTTTGTAAAAAAAAAGGACGGCGGTTTACGTCCTTGTCTGGATTTTCGTGAGATTAACAAAATTACTGTACGCAATCCTTACCCACTGCCATTGATTCCTGATCTGTTTAACCAGTTAATGGGGGCCAAGTGGTTCTCTAAAATTGACCTTAAGGGGGCATACAATCTGTTGCGCATGAAGGAGGGTGACGAATGGAAGACTGCTTTTAACACTCCTGTGGGTCATTTTGAGAATCTGGTTATGCCTTTTGGTCTTACTAATGCTCCTGCATTTTTTCAGAATCTGATTAATGACATCCTTAGACCTTTGATCGGCAAAAATGTGGTTGTGTATTTGGATGACATTTTGATTTATTCGCCGGATCTGGAGTCTCATTGGCGGAGCGTGCGTGAGGTATTACAGTTATTAATGGACAATTCGCTTTTTGCTAAGCTGGAGAAATGTGAGTTCGCTGTACAGAGAATTAGTTTTTTGGGCTACATTATCTCCAGCAAAGGTTTTGAGATGGATCCGGTTAAGGTTCAGGCTGTGCAGGAATGGCCTAGGCCTATTGGTTTGAAATCGATACAGAGGTTTTTGGGTTTCGCCAATTACTACAGAAAATTCATAAAAATTTTTTCTAGTATTGTCAAACCTCTGACTGATCTCACCAGGAAAGGTGCTGATGCGGTTCAGTGGTCTTCTGAGGCCATTGAAGCTTTTGTGTATCTCAAGGAGAGGTTCACCTCTGCTCCCATCCTTATGCAGCCTGATGTTACTAGGCCGTTTTTGGTTGAGGTTGATGCTTCCTCTGTGGGGGTTGGCGCAGTATTGTCTCAGGATAACGGGGATGGATTACATCCCTGTGCCTTTTTTTCAAAAAAATTTTCGGAGACTGAACTGAATTACGATATTGGTAATCGGGAATTATTGGCTATTAAACTCGCATTTGAACACTGGCGCCACTTCTTGGAAGGTGCGGAATTTCCCGTTCAGGTTCTTACGGATCATAAAAATCTGATATATCTTGATGCTGCCAAGCGCCTGAATGCCCGTCAGGCTAGGTGGGCACTGTTTTTCTCGCGGTTTAATTTCTCCGTTACTTACATCCCTGGTACTAAGAATGTTAAGGGGGATGCCTTGTCTCGCAGTTTTTCTCCCATAGTCGGTGCTGAGAAAGAGGAGAACATTTTACAAGAAGGTGTTGTGATAGCTGCTTTGGACTCCGTTTTGGAAAATGAGATTCTTAAAGCACAGGAGAATGCCCCTTCTAACACTCCTCATGGGAGGTTGTTTGTGCCTGGGACCTTTAGGAGAGATTTGTTTGTTGAGTGTCACGAATCTCGGTTGGCAGGTCATCCCGGAATCTCTGAGACCAAGAGACTGGTGGGTCGCAGTTTTTGGTGGCCTGGATGGCAGAAGGAAGTCATTAAGTGGGTGCGTCAATGTACTATATGTGCTAGATCTAAGTCCTCACATACTCCTGCTGCGGGGTTGCTTTGTCCTTTGGAGGTTCCCAGTGCTCCTTGGACACATTTGGCTATGTACTTTATAACTGACCTTCCCCCCTCTGAGGGTTTTACTGTCATCTGGGTGGTCGTGGACCGTTTTAGCAAGATGTGTCACTTGGTTCCTTTCGTCAAACTGCCCTGCGCTAAAACTCTCGCTAAGGCCTTTGTCAAGGAAATTGTCAGACTTCATGGCGTTCCTACTGACATTGTTTCTGATAGGGGTCCTCAGTTCGTGGCTCGTTTTTGGCGTGCCTTTTGTGATAGGTTGGGAGTTCATTTGTCGTTCTCGTCCGGATATCATCCTGAATCTAATGGCCAGACAGAAAGGAAAAACCAGGATGTTGAGCAGTTCTTGCGTTGTTTTGTGGCAGACAATCAAGAGGGGTGGTCTGAGTTTCTGCCACTTGCTGAATTTGCTCTGAACAATCATACATCTTCTTCTGCTGGTTGTTCGCCTTTTTTTTGTTGTTCTGGGAGACATCCGTCGTTTGGGTCGTTCTCCAAGTTGGGATCTGCCGTGCCTGAGGAGGAGAATTTTTCCGGTGATTTGGAGAGAGTTTGGACGGATGTGCGTGGTAATCTTCAGGAGGCCAACAGAAAATCTAAAGACTACTTTGATAGGAAACGACAGGAGGTTTTGTTCGCTGTTGGTGACATGGTTTGGTTCTCCTCTAGGAATCTGCGGTTGAAGATTCCTTCAAAGAAATTGGGTCCCAAGTTTGTAGGGCCCTTTAAGGTGCTTCAGGTTGTCAACCAATCTGCTGTTAGGTTGGAGGTTCCTACCTCCTGGAGAATTAATCCGGTATTTCATGTCTCTCTGTTGAAAAAAGCTGTTGTATCGGATTCTGACGCCTCTGCCTCTGTTCCTCCGGTGGTGGAGGACGGGGAATATGAAATTTCTCGCATCCTTAACTCTAGACGGTATAGAGGTAGTTTGCAGTATCTTGTGGCCTGGAAAGGTTTCGGTCCCGAGGATAACTCTTGGGTGAGGTCGGATGATGTTTCCGCGTCCAGACTTATCAGAGCGTTTCACAGGAGATTTCCTGATAAGCCTGGTCCTAGGGGATCCGGAGGATCCTCTTAGAAGGGGGGGTACTGTTAGAACCTTGCTCTTAGGTTTTTTTTCCTTTGCTGGTCACATGACCTTGTTGGCCTATTTAATCCTGCTCCGCCCTTCTGGCTTTGCTGGACTTCATTGTATATCTACTTTTTAGCTAGCCTGTGCTCTGTGTCTTGCTCTGTTAGTTTGCTTGGTCTACTGACCTCTATGTTCTATATATTTTGTTTGTTCGTCTGTCTGCTACTATTTCTGTTAGGAGGTGTCCCATATTCCTCCCAGTCCTTAGTACTTGTAGGGATTCCTTCCCCACATCTATAGGTCTCCGTACAGACTAGCTTAGGACTTTAGCAGGTCTGATCGCAGGATCAGGTCCCCTGTTACATCGTAGGGATTAAGCTGAGTTCTATCGTAGGGACAGATCTCCTCTCTTTCCTTAGCTCTGGTAGCAGAACATAACATAAATATGTCCGACTCAAGATACCTTCTTACAAGTTAGGGCCTCGGTTCATCGGTCCTCTGGAGGTCATCAGTCAGATCAACCCGGTGGCTTATAAATTGAAACTCCCGGCCAACTTACGGATCCCTAACTCCTTCCATGTATCTCTCCTCAAACCTGTGGTACTTAACTCTTTTTCCAAGTCTACAGGTACGCCTCCTGATCCAGTTTCTGCTGAGGACGAGTTTGAGGTAGAGAACATTCTTGCCACCAAAAGGGTAAGAGGAAAGACCTTTTTTCTAGTAGATTGGAAGGGGTTTGGTCCTGAGGAGAGAACGTGGGAGCCCCGGGAGAACATCCATGCCCCGCTCATCCTTGCTAAATTTCTGTCTGGCCTAAAAAAGGGGGGCCTAAAGGGGGGGGTACTGTAGCGCCGGCGTCCCTGCCCTCTGCTAGGCAGGGACGCTGTTCCCCTCACCTCTCTGTTCCGTGCCCGGCGTCCTCCTCCCGCTCTGCTGGCAGCGTGCGCTCCTTCCCGGCCACTGTGCTTAGGGCGCGCGCGCTCTCCCTCCCTCTTAAAGGGGCCGCGCGCGCCGTCCTAAGGAGTCCCCGGCCAATGACCGGAGGACTTCACCATATATAAGGCACCTCCTCCAAAATGGAGGTGCCCGAGCAATGTTGTTGCACTGTTCACTACTCTGCTTCAGCCCTCAGGTCCCGTTGCCAGTTACCTGCCAGATACCTGCTAGATTCCTGCCAGCTTGCTGTCTTATTCCTGCCTGATATTCTGCTACCTGCCTGCTAGCCTGAGGTCCGACGGTCTGCCTTACTACTCCTGTCAGTCTGTCTAAGGACCAGCTTGCCCGCTCACCTGGGAGCGCACATCAACTACCTGCCTGCTTGCCTGAGGTCCGACGGTCTGCCTTCCAACTCTTGTCAGTCTGTCTATGGACCAGCTTGCCCGCTCACCTGGGAGCGCACATCTGCTACCTGCCTGCTAGCCTACCTGGAGGCTCTGCCGTCACGTGCTGTGACCACCTGCCTGTCCAGTGACTCCTGCCCGCTCACCTGGGAGCGCTCATCTGCTGCCTGTCTGCTAGCCTACCTGGAGGCTCTGCCGTCACGTGCTGTGACCACCCGCCTGTCCAGAGACTTCTGCCCGCTCACCTGGGAGCGCTCATCTGCCGCCTGTCTGTTGGTCTTCCTGGAGGCTCCGCCGTCACATGCTGTGACCACCCGTTTATCCAGAGAACCTCGCCTGCTCACCTGGGAGCTCACGTCTACAATCAGCCGCCACAGGTCGTACCAACCCTTTACCCAGAGACTGCCCCGGTCACTTGCCGTGACCATCTGCCCGTTCACCCAGAGACTGCCCCGGTCACTTGCCGTGACCATCTGCCCGTTCATCCAGAGACTGCCCCGGTCACTTGCCGTGACCTCCTGCCCGTTCTTCTAGAGACTGTCCCGGTCACCTGCTGTGACTGCCTGCCTGGTCGCCACCCGCTCCCTTACAAGGACCGCCCCCTTGTATAGTAGCTCAGAGGTTCCGCCTCCCAGACCCGTTACACTCTGCACAGTAGTCACATGAATAGGGGATAACTTACTATTTGGGGAATAACTTTTCTATGGGGTGTTACCAATAAAGCAGAGGTCCCCAACCGCCGGTCCGCGGACCAGGACCGGGCCGTTGGGGTTTTTCAGCCGGTCCGCGGCACCGCCACAATCACTAAACATTGACAGTGTGCTCTGGTCTGCGGTGGCTCAGAGCACACTGTGTGGGGTGGATGCTGCCCGCTGTTCTAGACTCCCGCAGGGTAGACCTGTAGAGGACCTGTGATGACATCAAGGTACATAACTGTGATGTCACCACAGGTCCTGAAGCAGGATGAAGCAGGGGCGGAACTACCGCCCGTGCAGCCGGTTCATTGAACGGGGGCCCCGAGGGAGAGGAGGCCCCTCCAGCCTCCAGCAGGGCCGCCATCAGGGCATGACTGCCCTGACAGCAGTGTCGGGCCTGCCGGTAGGAGCCCCCTCGGAGCCCCCCTCTTGTGCATCTCTCTCCTCATGGGGCCCCCGGCCCCATGCAAAGCGCCGGGTCCAGGAAATCTCATAATTCCTCTGACTTCCGGTCATGTGACGGCGCCGTCACGACCGGAAGGCAGGAGAACCTGGTGTCAGCGATTTGGACGAGCGCCAGGATTCTGCAGGGATCGCATGGGGGTAAGTATAACAAGTTTTATTTTTTTTTAAATACAATTAACTAGGAGTGGGGGGAATGGGAGATGCACATGGGGGAAGGGGAGAGATGAGAGATGCACATGGGGGAGGGGAGAGATGAGAGATCCACATGGGGGGGAGGGGAGAGATGAGAGATGCACATGGGGGGGAGGGGAGAGATGAGAGATGCACATGGGGGGGAGGGGAGAGATGAGAGATGCACATGGGGGGAGGGGAGAGATGAGAGATGCACATGGGGGGGAGGGGAGAGATGAGAGATGCACGGGGGGGTGAGAGATGCACGGGGGGGATGAGAGAAGCACGGGGGGTGGATGAGAGAAGCACGGGAGGGGTGAGAGATGCAGGGGGGTGGATGAGAGATGCACGGGGGGGTGAGAGATGCACGGAGGGAGATGAGAGATGCACGGGGGGGATGAGAGATGCACGGAGGGGATGAGAGATGCACGGAGGGGATGAGAGATGCACGGGGGGGGGTGAGAGATGCACGGAGGGGGATGAGAGATGCACGGGGGGTGGATGAGAGATGCACGGGGGGTGAGAGATGCACGGAGGGGGGTGAGACAGGGGCGGACACAGACTGTAGTGGGCCCCTGTGCAAGAAATTTTTGGGGGCCCCCCCGCCCTTCATAAGGCAACAAAGTTATGTAAACATAACCCCCCCCATGTGCATCTCTCACCCCCCCATGTGCAGCTCACCCCCCGTGCATCTCTCATCCCCCTCCGTGCATCTCTCATCCCCCTCCGTGCATCTCTCACCCCCCCCGTGCATCTCTCATCCACCCTCCGTGCATCTCTCATCCCCCTCCGTGCATCTCTCATCCCCCTCCGTGCATCTCTCACCCCACCGTGCATCTCTCACCCCACCGTGCATCTCTCATCCACCCCCCGTGCATCTCTCATCCCCCCGTGCATCTCTCACCCCCCCGTGCATTTCTCATCCACCCCCCGTGCATCTCTCATCCCCTCCGTGCATCTCTCATCCCCCCCGTGCATCTCTCATCTCCCCCGTGCATCTCTCATCCCCCCCGTGCATCTCTCATCCCCCCCGTGCATCTCTCATCCCCCTCCGTGCATCTCTAATCCACCCCCCGTGCATCTCTCATCCCCCTCCGTGCATCTCTCACCCCCCCGTGCATCTCTCATCCACCCCCCGTGCATCTCTCATCCACCCCCCGTGCATCTCTCATCCCCTCCGTGCATCTCTCATCCCCCCGTGCATCTCTCATCTCCCCCGTGCATCTCTCATCCCCCCCGTGCATCTCTCATCCCCCCGTGCATCTCTCATCCCCCCCGTGCATCTCTCACCCCCCGTGCATCTCTCACCCCCCGTGCATCTCTCATCTCTCCCCTCCCCCCATGTGCATCTCTCATCTCTCCCCTCCCCCCATGTGCATCTCTCATATCTCCCCTCCCCCCCATGTGCATCTCTCCCCTGCCCCCCATGTGCATCTCTCCCCTGCCCCCCATGTGCATCTCTCCCCTGCCCCCCATGTGCATCTCTCATCTCTTCCCTCCCCCCATGTGCATCTCTCATCTCTCCCCTCCCCCCATGTGCATCTCTCATCTCTCCCCCCCCTCCATGTGCATCACTCATCTCTCCTGTCCCCCCCCATGTGCATCTCTCATCTCTCCCCTCCCCCCCATGTGGATCTCTCATCTCTCCCCTCCCCCATGTGCATCTCTCATCTCTCCCCTCCCCCCATGTGCATCTCCCATTCCCCCCACTCCTAGTTAATTGTATTTAAAAAAAAATAAAACTTGTTATACTTACCCCCATGCGATCCCTGCAGAATTCTGGCGCTCGTCCAAATCGCTGACACCAGGTTCTCCTGCCTTCCGGTCATGTGACGGCGCCGTCACATGACCGGAAGTCAGAGGAATTATGAGATGACCTGGACCCGGCGCTTTGCATGGGGCCGGGGGCCCCATGAGGAGAGAGACGCACAAGAGGGGGGCTCCGAGGGGGCTCCTACCGGCCGGGCCCCATACTGGAGTCAGGGCAGTCATGCCCTGATGGCGGCCCTGATGGAGGCTGGAGGGGCCCCCTCTCCCTCGGGGCCCCCGTTCAATGAACCGGCTGCACGGGCGGTAGTTCCGCCCCTGGGGTGAGAGATGCACGGAGGGGGATGAGAGATGCACAGAGGGGGATGAGAGATGCACGGAGGGGGATGAGAGATGCACGGAGGGGGATGAGAGATGCACGGAGGGGGATGAGAGATGCACGGGGGGTGAGCTGCACATGGGGGGGTGAGAGATGCACATGGGGGGGGTTATGTTTACATAACTTTGTTGCCTTATGAAGGCGGGGGTGCCCCCAAAAATTTCTTTCACAGGGGCCCACTACAGTCTGTGTCCGCCCCTGGGATGAAGTAAATGCAGCTGAACAGCAGCTGTCAGGACAGCTGCCCTGTCCTGCTGCAGGGCGTGATGGGGCCTCAGTGATGCGGCTCCTGGCACAGCACATTATGTGGGGCTCCTGGCATAGCTCCTGGCGGGGACCTGGTCTACACTATATAATAAGTATGCACTAAACTCCAAATCCCTCCATTACCCCGCCCCCATATGACCAAAGCCCCGCCCACCCCACCCCCTCCTTGCTGGGCCATGGAAAAATGATCTTGCTTCAAGTCGATCCCTGGTGCAAAAAAGGTTGGGGACCACTGCAATAAAGGACTCCTAGGTTTCCATAACACCCAATGATTTTATTAGAGGGATTACTACATACGTATAGTCATTTCTTCCTGGAAATTGCAATGGCACCCTGCATTATTAAAGTGTTATCCCATACACAGCATTTATCAGTTCTGGAAGGATAGAGGATAAATATATTATTTCTAATGGGGTGTATCTGCAGAGACTCCCCAAATCCTATGACTGTGTGATCCAAAGTCTGTTGATTGATAGTAACTGTAACAAACATGTCCAACTATCGCCATTCCTACAGTCAACTTGGCCTCAATTAAACTGATACGGCAATTAATTTTATGTGATATCTCAACAGTTCCTTTAGGTGCTTCCAGCCATGGTGAATCCGGCTGTGTCCATATAATGGTTTTCCCATTCGATCTCTTTATTATACAGTGTTCTTATTGGATCTCCTTGTCTTCAAAATGGGTCATTTCTGGACAGATGATATGAAATGTGCATTCCTGGTAATGAGTTTCTGGTTTCCTATGGTTTCCTATGGTCTGTTGCACTCATTCCTGGTTGGCATATTAAACCGTGGCAATAGTCTGCAGATTCATCCTGCAGGGTCACAAGAGATGTGCTTCACGACAAAGCCAGAGATCCCTGATCCAACCACCTATTGCACCTATGTCTTTAATATCGTTCGTGCATGATGCTAATAAAGCAGATGAATTTGCCTTTGTGCGTTGCTTCTATTTTTGGCCATCAGCGTGAATGCGGCCTGCAGGGACCGCGGGGCCGAGGACGGCTGCAGATGCACATCTGTGAAAGCTTTCTCTCCACTGCTAGATTATGATTGATGAAGCTAGCATTAAGGTAATGTTATCAGGGACTACTTACTGCTCCTGTCCTTTGTGACATCACTGAGGTCAGAGCATAACCACGTTAGCATTGAGCACAATGCTTTATTAATGTTTCATGAGTAACTCCGCAGTAATCAACCCGGATCCTATGGGTAAAATGAGACCAGGACCACATTCCCCAATGTATAACCTGGAGATTTCTACCCAGACCGACGTGATGCACCATGAGAGCATCCAGCGCCGTTCTGATCGCTGCTGCGCTTTAGTAATGGCCCAGAATTACAATTCAAGAATATGACGCAGAATAGGACAATAAACCATTAACTTTAATTACCAGTAATTTTTTTTTTTTTTACATTTTTGACACAGTTGCACATTTCAAAAGAAATAACTTCTGTTTTTTGGCGCAGCTTGGGGGTTCCCATAAATTACTTGTGATTTATCAGAGCATATTTTTGCAATGCAAATATATACAGGGTGGGCCGTTTATATGGATACACCTAAATTAAATGGAAATGGTTGGTGATATCAACTTCCTGTTTGTGGCACATTAGTATATGGGAGGGGGAAAACTTTTCCAGATGGGTGATGACCATGGTGGCCATTTTAAAGTTGGCCATTTTGGATCCAACTTTATTTTTTTCAGTGGGAAGTGGATCATGTGACACATCAAACTTATTGAGAATTTCATAAGAAAAACAATGGTGTGCTTGGTTTTAACGTAACTTTATTCTTTCATGAGTTTTTTACAAGTTTGTGACCACTTATAAAATGTGTTCAAAGTGCTGCCCATTGTGCTGGATTCTCAATGCAACCCTCTTCTCCCACTCTTGACAAACTGAGAGCAACACCGCAGAAGAAATGCTAGCACAGGCTTCCAGTATCCATTGTTTCAGATGCTGCACATCTCGTATCTTGATGGTATGGTATGGTATATGGGGTACAAAGATAGTGGGGCCATTCTTCATCAATGGAAACCTCAATGCCACTGGATATCTGAAATTGCTACATGATGATGTGTTGCCCTCTTTATGCACTGAAGATGGCACGTTCCCTGAGTTTTTCCAACAAGATGGTCACCACCACATTATGGGTGTCAGGCCCGAGCATTCCTACATGAACAGTTTCCTGGAAAGAGGATTGGTCGTCGTGGGCCAGTTGAATGGCCACCAAGGTCTCCCGATCTGAGCCCCTTAGACTTTTATCTTTGTGGTCATCTGAAGGCAATTGTCTATGCTGTGAGGATACGAGATGTGCAGCATCTGAAACAATGGATACTGGAAGCCTGTGCTAGCATTTCTTCTGCGGTGTTGCTATCAGTGTGTCAAGAGTGGGAGAAGAGGGTTGCATTGAGAATCCAACACAATGGGCAGCACTTTGAACACATTTTATAAGTGGTCATAAACTTGTAAAAAACTCATGAAAGAATAAAGTTACGTTAAAACCAAGCACACCATTGTTTTTCTTATGAAATTCTCAATAAGCTTGATGTGTCACATGACCCTCTTCCCATTGAAAAAAATAAAGTTGGATCCAAAATGGCTGACTTCAAAATGGCCGCCATGGTCACCACCCATCTGGAAAAGTTTCCCCCCTCCCATATACTAATGTGCCACAAACAGGAAGTTGATATCACCAACCATTCCCATTTAATTTAGGTGTATCCATATAAATGACCTACCCTGTATATACAGTATACAATTTTCTGAATATATATATATATATATATATATATATACGAAAATTAATTTTTAGTACGTTTTCTGTTTATTTATTTTTCTTTTCCGGTTTTTACAGTGGTGGGGATGCAGATTATATGTAGGTTTTTTTGTTTTAATATAAAGTATGGCAAAAATGTTTTTTTTTTTTTTTTTTTTTACACATTATATAATAATTGCTTTTTTTATTTTTATTTTTGTTTTTCTATTGAATTTTTCCCTATAACTGGGGCCGCCAAATTACACGGAAAAACTCCTTGCAATTATTTATCGGTATATTTTACCGACTATTCCGACATTTTTCAGCTCTATATACTATATATTCAATCTTACGCTTAGCAATAGCGGACGTGGCCTGTGGGAGAAAACAGATTTCCCAGCTCACAGAGTAGTTGTCCAGGCTTGGGGTTCAAGTCTGCAGTTACTCTATTTGACTGTAGACTTGTGAATCCTCACAGAGCGCAGTGTGCGTACTGTCAAGATTCTCTGGTGCCAGCGCATGACTGCAAGTATGCGATGTTCATACACAAGTAGTCACATGCCAACTAAACGTGTACAAGGCCAGACACGTCTAGTTGGAATGTGGCTGGAAGTATGCAAATCACATACCGCCCACTCCCGATGCCTGCACCGGAGAATCATGACAGCAAGCACTGTGCACGCTGTGAGGATTCACAAGTCTACAGTCATATAAAGTGACTGCAGACTTGAGACTCAAGCCTCGACAACCCCTTTAAGATCCAGCAGTCATGCACATTAAATGGGGGCTAGGGTTTCCAGGGTACTACATTTGCCATGGATTTCTGTGTGTGTCTTTTATAGGTTTTTACTAATTGAAGCCAGATACTGATATATTCTTTAAATTCTGTTTTCTATTCATGGTTATGGGGGCAGCCAACTTGCCTGAGCTGTTATTAGCAGGGATATGCTCATCACACCCACATGAATACTAGACTGGAGACGCTCAATGACTTCTTTGACTTTTCTAGGCATGTCCTATGATCTGTGCAGAGGGGGTTATGCAGTGAGGGAGAGGAGGTGAGCTATGATCATCACCTATTGCCAATGGTGAATCCTATGTTATTTATACATAGATGTAACACAGCAAAAGAGTAGCAAAGGATAGATGGTCAAAACGGTGGGAGTGTTTATTCACCCAGAATACAACACTTGGCTTGCTTTGTATATTTTGCCTGGATAATATCCTTAAAGGACTATTTTACACCTGTTTTTGTGGACTGTGCTGCTAACTTTTTTAGTTTTCTATATATATAGGTGTTCTCTACATATAATATTGTCATATAGAGAAAAAAATATATTTAACAATAGCTTGATTTCAACAACAGGGCATTTTTTTGATGACCCATGTCCTCTAAAACAAATTAGGTAAGAAAAATTTAAAATTTTAAAATAGCGGTCAATGGCAATGACTGCAACCAGAAAGGAGTTCATATACACATTATAAGCTCAGCTCATATACACATTATACGCTCAGCTCATATACACATTATAACTCTCACCATCCTGTTGATGCGAACAAAGTCTTCAGGATTCTTTGCCCATGGCGGGAGATCTACATCATTAACTGCATTGCTGTCATCCCTCACTCCAAAGTTATAGGCATTGCTGTTCACGAACATCTCTGGTAGGTAGTAGAATTCAGGAATGAGCTCCTACAGATTAATACAAAAGAAACAGGTAAAAACTCTGGAAAATGGAACCAAATAAAAATGCAAAACGTAGAAAGAAATAAAAATAGCATTCTCCATACCAATATAATCACAAAAGACCACAAGAGACATAAGTATGAATGAAAGAATGAATGTATCCAGTTGACTTTATGCATATAATGGGGGATCCTAATAAATTTAGGGGCTACTGGTAGTAACAATATGGCTCGTTGTCCAACAACTAAAGTTAGCAGTGCAGTGATTATCACTTTTTGCTTGTAAAGCAGAAACGATTGAGATCAGTTACCATGTAGCATTTCTGTGTAGGCCTCAGAATAATTTCCTTTGGAGGATACAAAGAACTCAATCCAACATAGCTCCTCTCCATTACACCCTCAGCCCAACAGCAGTCCTCCCTCTTATACGACCTGCTAAATAATAAAATCCAGCCACTTGAGAAAAGAAATTGTGCACACGATTTATACACCTGCTTCCATAATCACAGGTGACCCTGATCTTCTGCGATCACATCTGGTTCTAGCGCTCAACCTATGGCTCATGTGAAGTGCAGAATTGTGTGTGGAGGGGGCGGAATGACTATCAAAAGCTAAGCCAGCCCCCTTCTCTGTTGACTTAGCTATTGAAATATTGAGAATGAGAGGAAACCCACTTTATAACCATGTTGTCTTGGAACAGATAAAAATTGAGGACACCAGTGATGTCAACTTTTGTCTGGAGAACCCCATCATAGCTTCCACTAACTGTTTTTAATTACTTTCTTATATAGCGCCATTAATTCCACAACACTTTACAGACATTATCATCACTGTCCCCATTGGGGCTCACAATCTACATTCCCTATCAGTATGTCTTTGGAGTGTGGGAGGAAACCAGAGAACCCGGAGGAAACCCACACAAACATGGGGAGAACATACACACTCCTTGCAGATGTTGTCCTTGGTGGGATTTGAAGCTAGGACCCCAGCGCTGTAAAGCAACAGTGCTAACCACTGAACCATCATGCTCAGTGGCTAGCTCTGTATGTGCTTTATAAATAGAAACTGGTTGGAAGATTGTTAATTTCTTTTATTTAAGTTGACAAAATACCACCACCATCCCAAAGAACTGTAGACATGCATTAAATTTGCTGATCGCGGCTCCTAAAAGCATTACGTTCGTCTGAAATGTAACATGACCAACATGATACTAAGGCACTGGAAATTCGAGAGCCATGAAACCCAAGAAAAAGCCACACTGGAAACATCAAAAACCACAAGTTGGTAACATTAAAAGTCACTTAAATTACCATTATCTGTGCTAGTAAATATAGTGTTCCCCTTGAGTAAAATCTGTTTTTACAAAGATCCATCAGTGGAAGATCATCTAACCATAATGACTTCTGTGATGGGTCTGGCCAGGTCGAGGCGCAGTTCACATTAGTGTCATGGCTTCGGTTTATAATGGATCTAGTGCAAAAACTAGATCCGTTTTCCAGTGAATAGAAACAAATCCTGTCTGACCCTATCAATATATATTGGAGTCTGACCGGTTTAGTGGTAGTGATCAGCTTGCCTGGAAGCTGCACCCACAAAAAGGCTCGAACAAGTCGCCTACTGCAGGGTCAAGTGAATTAGGTCAGTAAATCTCTGAGAAATCCTAGCCTAGGGGGGCGACACACAGAGGGCACCTTATGAAATTGTGGGACTAGATGTACTGGGGTGATAAACAACGTGTTCTTTTTGAGATGCAATAAAGAAATAGTTTGGTATATCTTCATGGAATATGGCTGTGGTTAGAACAAAGGAAAGAGGCATAAAAGAGAACATAAGGGTTACACCGTTAAATACAATAAATATTCGACCAAGAATATCACTTTCTCCAAAAAAAACAGCCTCTAAAATTAAGGAGAAAGGTAATGTCTCTTTATAATTTACACGTTCTGCAGCATATATCACACTTACAAATCATTTATAATGCCATAAACTTAAAGAAGACCCTACAAGGTATAGGTGCATATATTTTATACACATAAAAAAAACAATAGCCATGAAAAAACTAAAAGTTTGAACCATATCTTTTTCTTAAGTGTCATTTTATTTTTATTCCCATGATTACTTTTAAAGGGAATCTGTCATCAGGTTTTTGCCACCTAATCTGAGAGCTGCACAATGTAGAGACCCGATTCCAGCAATGTTTCACTTACTGGGCTGCTGGCTGTAGTTTTGATAAAATCACTGTGATGCGCGACTGTGCTTGGATAAGGGGTTATCCGAGCACGCTCGAATCCTAACCGAGTATCTTCGGCATGCTTGCAAAATAGGTGTTTGCGTTGCTGCGGCTGCATGTCTCACGGCTGTTTGACAGCCACGACACATGCAGAGATTGCCTAACAAACATGCAATCCCTGCATATGCTGCGGATGTCAAACAGCCACAGTGACGCAAACCTTTTTTGCGAGCATGCCGAAGATACTCGGTTAGGACCCGAGAGTGCTCGGATAACCCCATATCCAAGCACATTCGCGTATCACTACAAATTATCACCAAAGGACTAGTAAACTTGCAGCCAGGTAGTCCTCCATATTCATGAGCTCTGTATAACACCGCCATATCACTGATTCAGCATTCAATTGCTAAATCTGCAGAAGATTAAACAGTGATTTTATCAAAGCTGCAGCAAGAAGCCCAGTCAGTGACACATCGCTGGAATCAGGGTCTCTGTTGCTCTTGGATGGGGCACCAAAAACCTGGTGACAGATTTCCTTTAAGCAGTCACTCACGGAACTATTTGAGGGTGCACTCAATGGGCATTATTACTATCTGTGGGGAACCCAGAGTATTATTACTTTTTGTGAGTTTTTATTAATTATTAAGGGGGCATAATTACTTCATAAAGGAGCACTCAATACATTAATTATTTGTAAGAGGGCAATAAGGGAAGTATAACCTTCAAAAGGGCACAAAGGTGCCCATTATTACTCTATAGCGGCACTATTACTTTCTAGATCACTCATAAGATGCATTTATATTTTTTTTTAAGGGGGGGGATGGGAATTTTACTGTCATGGGGGCACAAAGAGTGCATTGTTTGTAAGGGGCATTAACATAATATTACTCTGAAAGGGAAGCAAGGATGGACACCATTACTGTGTGGGACACAAAGGGCATTTCTACTGTGTGTATTATTTCAGTCTGGGGCACTGTATGTTACCACTATTTTAGGACACTATCTCTAGCATTATTTTTTGCTATGCTTTCTGCCTGGCACAATTTTTGGGGTGGAATTATAGTAATGACCACACTATTTCTGAAGTACAGTATTTAAATTAACATGCAACCCAGCAGGTGCAGTTATACACAAGTGAAGCACCAGTAAGCTCAGAAATGGGGGTATCGGCAGGGTAGGGAGTTTGAGTTGATTGGCATTAGATGGAGATGATGATGGAAACGTGAAAAGTCAAATTTGTCTGTGTCAAAAACTCAGCAGATGAGAAATGGCCAGAAGAAGTCATCATAGCGGTCTGGGCCAGTTGGAAGAATTTGGTAAAAAGTCAAAGGACGTCACCTGTGAGTCAGTGGAGTTATCTGTACCGGAATTGCTTATATGGGCAATATAAGTCAGTGTCTTCTGGCATTATTTAGTCTTTGTGTAATATTTATTTTATTCATTAAGTGTAATTATCATCTGCTAAGGCACCCAATACACACTTT
Source organism: Phyllobates terribilis (assembly GCF_046119375.1). Taxonomy (NCBI): domain Eukaryota; kingdom Metazoa; phylum Chordata; class Amphibia; order Anura; family Dendrobatidae; genus Phyllobates; species Phyllobates terribilis. The sequence continues at coordinate 116,972,386 of NW_027362762.1, read as the reverse complement.
ATAATGCCTGGGTGCCTCCGTAGTTTTAAATGTGCATTACCTGGGTGGAAAGCCCCCTGAGGAGAGATGTCTGGCCCTCTAATACACCAATGTTTCCTACTAAGCTCTGCATACTATAATGCTGCTACTGTGACAGGGAAACAGATCACTTCTTTTCCAGAAGAAACACCTCCGTCATTAGGTGACTCTACAAAAAGATGCTCTAGAGATAACCACTTACAAAAACTAAAAATAGGGCCATTTCCTAATCTCTTAACACGATAAATCTAATATGTATTAGGGAAAAACAATTAGAAGTAGCAGAACAGCGAATAGTAATTACATTGCAAAACGAAACATTTCCAGTGTTCCACCACCAGGGCGCATTTGAGCATTGACTTTATTCTCCACAAAGGAACCCCGATTTCCCAAACCGCGCTGCTGTCTAGAGTAGTACATACATTATACTGGTCTACTGCTATATTTATTGTTTTTAGACTTATATTCATTTTTTCGGATTACATTTTTCTTAACTTACGACTAGTGGGTATAATTCCTTTTTTATCCCCTACTATTCCCATTGGGAATAAACTTCACTATTCATTTTCCACATAAGATATCCTAGTCTTCCAATGGACATATAGATACACATAAAATAAAGGCCGAGTGTAAAAGAGATACTTGTTGGAATGTAGATCGCCAAAACAAGTTCTAGGTTCACATTCAGATTATATTTCAACTCAGATTCTGCTTGAACTGTAACACTGGATCAGTACAAGATAAGTCATGCACAGCTTCTATTAAAAAGAATAACCCTTGTTTTAATTTCGATTTCATAAATTAATAGTACACATGAAAATAATCAACTTTGTCATATATCTTATTAGAGAAATTGCCTCTTTTTTCATGGACTGATCTTTTACTCTCAATTCATGGGTAAAATCTTTATTCCATGAAAATAGATGTCCCCATTACGGAGATAGGAGATGACAGTTGGTGCCTATAAAAATCTATGGAAAGAGGATTAGCTAGAGGTAGACACAGTCATTCTGCTGCAAGTTCTCCTGAAATCACCACTATAGAGGGAGGAGCTAGAGGAAGACAAAGACATTCTGCTGCAAGTTCTCCGGAAATAACAGTTACAGTTCTCCATAGAACTTTATGAGCACCAACTGCCATCTCCTATCTCAGTAATGAGAACATCTGAATTTTTGTGTTTCCTTGGAAAAATGTGAGGGCTCTAATTGACATTACAGATATAAAAGGTGACCATACATACAACCAAATTTGGCCAAAAAAACACAATCACCTTATGTGTATTTAAGTGTGCCAACTCTTCCTTGTGGTAGATATCAGGGAAAAGAAGGATCAGGCATGTTGGACTTCAACATGTTCAAAGTTTTGTTATCATATGTGATAAGAGGCAGCCAGGGGTGTCTAGCAGCTTATTCCCCTCTTCCAGTGTACATGGAATCCATTTCGTCTCACAGAGATGAGCAGAGACTCTTCTTCATCTGCCCACTCTACTGATGTACACTGTGAATTGTCAGCAAGCGCTGCCAATCAGTAGTGGGGGACGGGTTACACAGATTAGCTGGTTTGACCTGCCGTAATAATGTCCTGCTGATAAAACATTGATTGTATAGAAACTAAAACACACAGCCTAGTAAGGGACACATCCCTGGAATCAGGGTATCTGTCCCTACATTATGCTGCTGTCAGATTAAACAGCAAAAACCTGCTGACAGATTCCCTTTAAAAATGTAATTAGAAATTAACAAAGTAAAAAAGGGGATTTTAAGAAATGTATTTTAAAGCATAATTTTTTATTGCTCCAGTGCTCAGGTCTCAAACCCACAAGCTAAATGTGGTTTCTGAGGCTGTTTTCTGTGGCATGTTGGGCACCGGAGCTCCTGATACCACGTGAATAAATATCGCAGGGCATAGAGGGGTCCGCTGATGCCAGTCTTTTTCAGCTGGATGTGTATCCTCAGATGCATATTCAGTTGTAATGCATTGTGGAGTAGAAACCCACTGGCCTCCTGCACCGCAAGAGAGAGACATGCCCTTGGCCAATTGGTAGCCTGCAACTGACGTCAGCGTGCACCTCATGGGTAGCACATGACGCCCCCCTGTGCCAGCTATGGAGTAGGAAGAGCTGGGAAGAATAGAATATTCTCCTATCAACTACTACTTGCTGACTGACCAATATCCTAAAGGGAATCTATCAGCAGGGTTCTGATATGTAATCTGAGATCAGCATGATGTAGGGGAAGAGACCCTTATTCCAGCAGTGTGTTACTTAAAAGGCTGTGTGCTTTTGGTTCAATAAAATCAGTGTGTTACCAGCAGGAGATTATAACAAGAGGACTAGATGTCTCGTTTCTTCTAGTCCAACCACACCCCCAGACTAATAAGCAGATTTCTGTCAATGCACAGTGTACACAGAAAGCGGCCAATCAGTGGTGTGGATGGGGTTATACATGGCTCAGCATTCTGAGCTCTGCTAAATCTGCAGCAGAGAAAAATGTGATTCTATTACAACTGCTGAACTCAGTAAACTAAGTGATATATCGTTGGAATCAGGGTCTATGTCCCTACATCATGCTGCGATTACAAAAAAAAGTTGTTTTTTTTGTTCATTTGCTTCCTAAATGCAAAAGTTAAACAACTTTCTAAATAGCCTTGATTCAAACTTTTCTACTATTTTGCTGATGTAGAGTGTTTTTAAGTCATCTATCTGACTAAATGATCTGCAAAGAAGTTATAAATCCCTCAGATCTTCTGCACCTGATATCTCTCTCTGTCACATCCTTCCTTCTATCAGGGTTAGATAGCAGCAGGGAGGGGAGGGGGTTGTACACAGAAAACAGGATACAGACAAGGAGGAATGCACATGGAGAGGAAATAAGTGCAGTTCTACAGCTGTGCCGATACATAAATGCAAGTGAAGGCAGCAGCATCCTGGATACACACATACTTCATGTCCAGCCTATATTACAGGGAGGGAAACTCCAGACAAAAAAGAAATCTGAAACCTGGATCAGGCTGCAAACTGTATGTAACGGGATCTTAATATGAGCAAATAAATTAAAATTACAGACTGGTAAGAAAGAGCTGTGGTCAGATGATGTTGGAGAGAGACCGGAGCAGCGCTGAAAACGGTAGAAGACAGTGATGGGAAAGTATTTTAAGGCAACAAAATGTGAAATATAAAAATGCTGGAATGGGACTTTAAATGTTGATAAATTTAGCTTATTTTCCTACTCACTTTTTTTGCAATATTAAGCAACAAAACTACTCTAAATGCTCTATATATATTGTAAAAAGGATAATTACTGGTCCTAATTATTAATTAACCCCAATTACAATTATTAAAGTGACTAGAAAGATGCACACAAATACTTACTGTCCATATACAGCCATTTATAAAATAAAAAGAGGTTTACATGTAGAAGATCTAACCATTAAAATAAAGAATAATAATCATTGTATGTAAAACATATCTTTATGGGGTCTGGTCTGCTTAGCTCGCCTTGATTACTTGTCTATATTCAACGAAAGGAAGTATTGATCTGGAAAAAGGTTCTAATAGAAGAAGAAATCACACGCTGCCTCAGCCTATATGGTGAATTTTCAAGCACCAGAAGAAAAATATGGAAGGTGGAGGGGAGGTGGCGATGTGGCTATAAAACATGCGATAGGTGACATGTCATACGTGTAAATGTGATCCAGATACAGCTTTAATAAAGCCCTATAATACAACTGGTAGAAAAGCTACGGACGAGACACATCCCTAACACATTTCTAATATACGGCCTGTGACAGGCACGAGCTTCTGAAAAATTAAAGAGACTTTCAAGCATGTCTCCGAGTGATAAAAGACGACTATTAACACTATCAAAACTGTATACCCCCTGAATCACAGCTGACGGTCCATTTTAATACATCCAGCCACAAAAGTCTACTGTTTTTATGAGCGCTCTATGAAATGAAATCCTAAGGAGGCGTTTTTCACTCTCTAAACCATCTATCACGGGGAGGCTTTATGGCTGCCATATTTCTTTTCTTCAAAACTTGATCCCCAGGCATCTATTAAGCAGGAATGAGCCTTAGTATGGGTCAGTAAGTCAGACCTGGTCATCTCCATTAACTGTATTAATTTACACTATATCACCTTAATGACATCTTGTCACAACTACCTTTTCCAGGCAGCGACAAATAATATCCAGAAAGTAATATAACAATTTTCGGGAGGCTTCGGGCCAGATTACCGCTCAACAGTAGGTTCTTTAGATGTCATCTGTTACAGGCGAGAGAGGGAGGCGAGCCGCGAGAGGAAAAGCAGTCAGACGACTGACCAACTGAGGTCCTTTCCGGGTGACTTGCTTCCTGAAAGGTCATTCTACGAGCAATTATTCTTCTTCCATATTCTTTTCATTACCAATAAAGAGTTAGGAAAAATCTGAGAAATAAATCTTAAGACTTTTACTCCTTTAAGAAGCGGAGTTATAGCTATGAGTCTTAAAACTCAAATGCGATTATAATTATTATATATCATCATATAAAGAATGATCTTAAAGAATAAATAAACTTTCATTTTGTTTTCGATATATATACACATAATTTTGTCCAGCATGGAAAGTTATGAAACTTTGCAAATCACTTTATTAGGGAATTTGTCTCCATTCCTGAAGAAAAAAAAAAAGCAAATATTTGTCCACTACACCCCCGATTTCCTCCAAGCTAGTTGCCTGCCTTCAGATGCACTGAGTACTGATGCTGGCAGTGACCGCGTCAGCACCTGTGCCGTTGTCCTGATAAGCACAGCACTCTCAGGACGACACAGGACCAGACCCTATCACTGCCATCATCTGTACTCCAAATGAGTATGTTCTGATAATAATGCAAAAAAAGGCAGGTAAATAGATTGGGAAAAATTCAGGGGTTTAGAGGCCAGATATGTGCAAATTCTTTACAGGAATGAAGACAAATCCCCTAATATAATGGTTTGCAAAGTTTCAAAACTTTCCATGTTGAACAAAATAATTAAAAAAACAAAAAACAAATATTAAATATTATTCTAAAAATAATTCTTAATTAATAACCTGAATCTGTCAGCAGGTTTTTCCTACCCCATTTGAAAGCAGCATAATGTAGAGATAAGAGCCTGATTCCAGCGATGTGTCACTTACTGGGCTGCTTGGAGTAGTTTTGATAGAATCCATTTCGTCTCACATAGATGAGCAGAAACTCTTCTTCATCTGCCCACTCTACTGAGGTACACTGTGAATTGTCAGCAAGCGCTGCCAATCAGTAGTGGGGGACGGGTTACACAGATTAGCTGGTTTGACCTGCCGTAATAATGTCCTGTTGATAAAACATTGATTGTATAGAAACTAAAACACACAGCCTAGTAAGGGACACATCCCTGGAATCAGGGTATCTGTCCCTACATTATGCTGCTGTCAGATTAAACAGCAAAAACCTGCTGACAGATTCCCTTTAAAAATGTAATTAGAAATTAACAAAGTAAAAAAGGGGATTTTAAGAAATGTATTTTAAAGCATAATTTTTTATTGCTCCAGTGCTCGGGTCTCCAACCCACAAGCTAAATGTGGTTTCTGAGGCTGTTTTCTGTGGCCTGTTGGGCACCGGAGCTCCTGATACCACGTGAATAAATATCGCAAGGCATAGAGGGGTCCGCTGATGCCAGTCTTTTTCAGCTGGATGTGTATCCTCAGATGCATATTCAGTTGTAATGAATTGTGGAGTAGAAACCCAGGCGGGGACAGGTGAAAAGAATCGCTTATTTATTTTTTTGTGTGTACATGAAGAGTGGTAGGATAGGGGACAGTATTATAGAATAGGGGCCAGGCTGAAGGACATTGTTACAGGATGAGGCCAGGATAGGGGACATTATTACAGGATGAGATCTAGGCTGTAGGACATTATTACAGGATGGGGGCCAGGCTGAAGGACATTATTACAGGATGAGGGCCAGACTGTAGGACATTATTACAAGATGAGGGCCAGGCTGAAGGACCTTATTACAGGATGAGGTCAGGATAGGGGACATTATTATAGAATAGGGGCCAGGCTGAAGGACATTGTTACAGGATGAGGCCAGGATAGGGGACATTATTACAGGATGAGATCTAGGCTGTAGGACATTATTACAGGATGAGGGCCAGGCTGAAGGACATTATTACAGGATGAGGGCCAGACTGTAGGACATTATTACAAGATGAGGGCCAGGCTGAAGGACATTATTACAGGATGAGGTCAGGATAGGGGACATTATTACAGGATGAGATCTAGGCTGGAGGACATTATTACAGGATGAGGGCCAGACTGGAGGACATTATTACAGGATGAGGTCAGGATAGGGGACATTATTACAGGATGAGATCTAGGCTGGAGGACATTATTACAGGATGAGGGCCAGACTGGAGGACATTATTACAGGATGAGGGCCAGACTGGAGGACATTATTACAGGATGAGGGCCAGGCTGAAGGACATTATTACAGGATGAGGTCAGGATAGGGGACATTATCACAGGATGAGATCTAGGCTGGGGGACATTATTACAGGATGAGGGCCAGGCTGGAGGACATTATTACAGGATGAGGCCCGGATAGGGGATATTATTACAGGATGAGGGCCGGGATTGGGGGACATTATTGCAGGATGAGGGCCAGGCTGGAGGACATTATTACAGGATGAAGGCCAGGCTGGTGGACATTATTACAGGATGAAGGTCAGGCTGGAGGACATTATTACAAGATGAGGGCCAGGCTGGAGGACATTATTACAGGATGAGGTCAGGATAGGGGATATTATTACAGGATGAGATCTAGGCTGGAGGACATTATTACAAGATGAGGGCCAGGCTGGTGGACATTATTACAGGATGAAGGTCAGGCTGGAGGACATTATTACAAGATGAGGGCCAGGCTGGAGGACATTATTACAGGATGAGGTCAGGATAGGGGATATTATTACAGGATGAGATCTAGGCTGGAGGACATTATTACAAGATGAGGGCCAGGCTGGCGGACATTATTACAGGATGAGGGCCAGGCTGGAGGACATTATTACAGGATGAGGGCCAGACTGGAGGACATTATTACAGGATGAGGGCCAGGCTGGAGGACATTATTACAGGATGAGCGCCAGGCTGGAGGACATTATTACAAGATGAGGGCCAGGCTGGAGGACATTATTACAAGATGAAGGCCAGGCTGGTGGACATTATTACAGGATGAAGGTCAGGCTGGAGGACATTATTACAAGATGAAGGCCAGGCTGGTGGACATTATTACAGGATGAAGGTCAGGCTGGAGGACATTATTACAGGATGAGGGCCAGGCTGGAGGACATTATTACAAGATGAGGGCCAGGCTGGAGGACATTATTACAGGATGAGGGCCAGGCTGGAGGACATTATTACAAGATGAGGGCCAGGCTGGAGGACATTGTTACAGGATGAGGGCCAGGCTGGAGGACATTATTACAAGATGAGGGCCAGGCTGGCGGACATTATTACAGGATGAGGGCCAGACTGGCGGACATTATTACAAGATGAGGGCCAGGCTGGAGGACATTATTACAGGATGAGGGCCAGGCTGGAGGACATTATTACAGGATGAGGGCCAGGCTGGAGGACATTATTACAAGATGAGGGCCAGGCTGGAGGACATTATTACAAGATGAGGGCCAGGCTGGAGGACATTATTACAAGATGAGGGCCAGGCTGGAGGACATTATTACAAGATGAGGGTCAGGCTGGAGGACATTATTACAGGTTGAGGGCCAGGCTGGAGGACATTATTACAAGATGAGGGTCAGGCTGGAGGACATTATTACAGGTTGAGGGCCAGGCTGGAGGACATTATTACGGGTTGAGGGCCAGGCTGGAGGACATTATTACAGGATGAGTGCCAGGCTGGAGGACATTATTACAGGATGGGCGTTATTATTACAGGTTGAGGGACAGGACAGAGGACATTATTACAGGATGAGGGCTATAACAGAGAACAGTAATACAGGAAGGAGGCCAGGAAGGGGGACACTATTACAGGATGGAGGTCAAGATACAAGATATTATTACAGGATGGGGGCCAAGATGGGGGACATTGTTACAGGATGGGGGACAGGATTACAGGATGCGGTCCAGAACATAGGACATTATTCCAGGATGGGGGTCAGAACAGAGGATATTATTACAGGATGGCGGACATTTCTTACAGAATGGGACCAAGACAGGTAACAATACTACTTGGACCTATTTGGGGATAATATTACTAAATGGGGGACATTACCAGTTGCCATGGCAACCTGAGGCCAAGTAATGGCCTGCGGTGGCAAGTAAGGCCCTGCAGCAGGATCTAACAAGTGAAGCAGAAGTGTAAAACTGACAGATCTAATATCCTGCAGTACAGAAGTATTGCAAGATATTAGATCAGCCATCAGGCAAGTAAGAGTAAAAAGGTTGTAAAAATAATAATAATAAAAAATCTAAATATGCAACAGCGAAAGAAAACAAAAACGAAAAGTACAACTTTGGTATGGCCACATCTGGAACGACTCAAGCTATAAAACTGCAATATCACCCATATAATAAACACTAAAAATAAATTATAAAAACACACATCAAAAATGCAGCTTTTCCATTATACTGACACAAAAATGGATTAAAAAGGAATATAGAAATAAATGGTATAACTGAAAACGTCACCTTGTCCTGCAAAGAAAGTGTCATCTTCAAATTTTTTCTATGTGCAGCTGATTTACCCAGTCGAGTTCGAGACCCCTGCTCTAAAGGATGCAAACTAAGAAAGCAAGTTTGCAGATTTGCTTCACTAGAAGTTTTGTCAAAGCCAAATACTAGGACATATCATAAACAAAGCAGATTTATATAAAACATGACATGCCAAAAAGAGACAGGTAAAAATGCATGTAAAAAAGGCAAAGAAAGATTAGAAAAGGTTAGATTATAGGTGTAGAAAATCTGCAAAATTAAAAACTCATCAAAACCACTCATCGTGGGAACGTAGCCTTAAGGTATGTTCACATGTGGTGTTTTTGCCATGTTTTTAAATAAAACTGCAAAAACACTGAAAGAATTGACTTAACGCTTTGATAGAAAAATAACCAGCTTGCGCGTAAGATTTCAGAAATCTCATCTCATTCACTTAGCTGGTACTGTAAAACGCAGATTTTTTTTCAAGGCAAAACTGCCACATGTGAACATACCCCTTTTGTCCGGTGTGTGGCTGTAAGACAACTGGCTGCAGCAGAAGCAGAGGTCTCCTTGCCAGCAGTAGGACGAAAAATCATTAAGCCCTGCCCCTTTGACTAAGGGGAGGAGCTTCAATCAGCCACCAGCTGAAGATGAAACAGGAATTGATTGTTTCAGGATCATACATATAATGCTGCAGACTAAAACAGTGAGGGCAACTAATATATATTTAATGTTTAATTTAAAGTGATAACATTGTTTATTCCAATAATTCACGTGAAAATAAGAAACGTTGTAATGTATGTTATCAGAGAAATCTGCTTCTTTCTCCACCAAGACTGATCTTTCATTTTTAAAATTCTCAATTACTGGTTAAAATCTGTCTTCAATGAAGACAGATTTTTACGTTACTCAGATAGGAGATGGCAGTAGATACTTATGAGATTCTATGGAGAGGAAGAGCTAGAGACAGAGCTCCTTCCCGATTACATTTAGAATATTATCATTAGCGTCTGTCATCTCTTGAGAAATGTAAAAATCTGTCTTCACTGAATACAGATTTTTCTCGTAATCTGAGAATTTTGAGAATGAATCCAGGAGGAGAAAGAAGCAGATATATTACAAAGTGTCTTATTTTCACGTGTACTATTGTTTGATGCAATAAAAATTAAAACAGCGGTTCTTTTAAGAAGAAGAGAGGGAGAGCAGCTGCTCGAAGCTTCTAGAGCTTTTTATCTTAAGGGAGAGACAACAGTCATAAAAAAAATCAATCTGATGCAACCGCCCCCCTCCTGCATAGGAACGGACATTGGGATATAGGAGGCCGAGTAGGCAGAAATATATCAGATCGCCAGCAGATACTGATAGATCAGGTGGAATCGTCCTGCAGCAATTCAATGTAACGTAATAACAATAGCAACAATATAAAATACATCTGCCAAGAAAGCCCCTATTGGGTCCTCAGACACCTCTGTAGCCGGCATTTAATGTTCGGCAGGTTGAAGCACATAAAATATTCATGCTGTTTATCTCTTGTGTAGGCAAAATGGTTTAACAGGTTTTTGTAAGCAAGAAAATCTCTGCTGTATTTAATAGGACGCGTAAACGCTATTAGACGTCAGGCGTAAATCACACACGGAGACGATAGAAATGCAATGACAAATGATGAAAATGAATGTTTGCTTTTTATCACGGCTAACAATAAGCGCGGGTGACTTGCAAACAGAGCAATAACGGGGATTCTCCATCAGATTCTCGTGCCGTGTGCTTGCTGGAATAATCTAATGTGCCTTGTTGCATAATATCCCCAGGCAAGCGAGGTAAAAGCTGAGGCTGGAGAGAGAGAACCCACATTTTAAATGGATCTTGTCATTAATGCTTTATTAATTGCCCCGGGCAACGGGAGCTCAGCGCTGGGTGAGCCGCTACAATATGACACTTTAAGGTCAAATCTAATTCCTGCTGTGTTTTATGGACTAGACCAAATATTGAGTTAACAGCAGGAAAGCAAAATTTATTGGTTTTTTTTTTTATTTTTTTTTTCATTTTCGGCATCAGTCACACAAACATTTGATCTAAATTAAAGCAGAATTTTTAATAGAAGTCGAAAACCTTTAGCACTCGACATCAAACAAACATCAATTGTTTTAAACAGCTACAATAATTCTTGCCGAATTTCTAGACAGCCCTCCAAATTATTCATTGTACAGATGTTCACCGCGATAACAACTTCCTGACCAATCATTTAATGGGGATAAAAGAAAGGCCGCATTATAGGGGCTGCCAGTGACATGCTAACAGATTTACGGCATGTGCGTAAATGGACGAAAACGATGAAGTTTTGGAGCCGTTCTGATGTTTGTTTTACCGTCTGAACCAGTGAAATGTTCCTAATAAAGGCAGAGCGCTCGCTGGTATTAAAGGGGCTTTCTCACCCTGTGTTCAGGAGCGCACTGGTCCGCAGGAAGTCGGAGGCGGTGCGCTCCTAACTGACAGTTCAAGCCAGCGGCATTGTCACTCTGGCCCGAACTGTGCACTCTCCAATGGTGCAAGCAGAATCAGTTTTGTCTAGTGGTCCAGCAAGCTTCAGAGCAGCACTTACAAGCTCTATAGCAAAGAGCTTGTAAGAGTGGCGCTCCTCGTTTGTTAGACTGGCTACCTTCGACAGTCTGCAGCAGTAGCCAGTAACCTAAGCAATAAGAAGTTAGCTATACAACTAACAGTCCCTCCTTTCTTGATAGAGAGGATTTTTAATAAGAAGCTTGACTGAGGTGTGGCTGACCCCTGCCCTCTGGACCACCCCAATAACCTCTACCTTCCCATATACTCCCCAACTCCACCAACCCCACTCAATAATGACGGACACTGTGACTTGGATTAAATGGCCACAGCAGCCTATATTAAATAACATTAAAATATTAATTAACATATTAATTGAGCTGAATATGAGGAAAGGGTATTTGGAAGCAACCACATAGAAAAACCTGTCACTATCAGCTACTCCTCTTTTGCCCCCAACCGCAACGCGCCGATTCAGGGGCCCTTCTAATGAATGGTGTCCCATACATTTACCCTCTGAGACCTTAGCCCAGTAGGGACCCCGAGTATTCCTTACCATCTGCCAAAGGAGGGAGGTGACCCTCCTAACACAAGGCCCCCCCTTTACCATACCATCATATAGCTTTTCAAAGACCCGCTCCCACCAGCTGCCATGACATGACGCGTCCACCCTTGGCAATCGCCTCATACCTAATTTTGTGCCTTAAAACTGAACACATATTAAAATTATGGGAGGGTGGGACGCTGCTCGGCCACCGGACTGTCCCAGGGCCGCCCAGAGAGCCCTATATACCTGGAGCACTGTGACCACTCAGGTATGGCCATGGTTACCAAACTACTCCACTAATGTGTGACCCTTTCTTTGAAAGTGACCATGGCTACTGAAAAAATGTCATCTTGGGATACCTGCAGCCCCATAACACCAATAATCTAATTACTAAGGGCTCTGGCACACATCACAGTTATGGGGTCCCTCCCTTTTAGACCTTTGGGTCACAGTCCGGGGCTTGCTAATTGTAAAGTTGCTGGTTTTTTCAAGCACTTTGACATTTTATGCATTTATGATGAGGAGACAACCCCTTTAATGAAAACTCATCTTGTTGCCTATAGTAAGCATTCAGAGCTTTTTTCAATTTTTAAATCTGTCAGCATGTTTTTGCTATCTTATCTGAGAGAAGAATAATGTAGGAAGAGAGACCCTGATTCCAGCGATGTGTCACTTACTTTACTGGGTGCAGCAGTTGCGATACAATCAGAGTTTTTAGATGTAGCAGAGCTCAGATAGCTAACCCCGCCACACTGCAGCTTTCTGTGTACATTGTATATTGACAGTGAGCTGCTAATCAGTGCAGGGGTGCTGTTGGACCAGGATGCACGTGGGCACCAGTCTGGGCAGTGATAATCTCCTGCTGATAAAAAACTCATTGTATTAAAACAACAGCATAATAAGTGACACATCGCTGAAATCGGTGTCCAAGCTCCTACCTTATACTGCCCTCTGATTACATAGCAAAACCTGCTGACAGATTCCCTTTAAGCTGCTGTGGAAAAATAAAAGCTGCTTTGTGATCTTTCTTTTAGGCAATAAGGTCAATTTTTCTGTTACTTTTGGTAAATGAAGCTGTTTCCCAAACTGTACTCAACAGTTCCTTAAAGGGGTATTCCCATCTCAGCCAATCGGGAGTTAGACTTGGCATAGCTAGCTGCACTTACAGTTTTCACCATCTTTCCATTTACTTCTGTGTGAGTTACAGAAACCGGGTACTACAGCCCGCTAAGCTGCTGCCATAATCACCGCCACATATAAACAGGAATACAAATAGCCAAGATGGAAATACCCCTTTAAAGCCAGGGCTCCATAGTGCAGCAATATAAAATTGCATGTGCACAATTATAAATTATAGAATCATTCACATTATACATGGGATTTTGAGGTGCATTCTCACAAGACACAACATGCAATGAGACACCATGGAGTATGTGCGTCCCTACAGAAATTCGCTTGGAAAGCGCCATGCCACTTTGTCGGCTCACACGGCCACGTGAATCACCATCACAGTCAGTGACACCTTGTTCTAGTGTTCAGTGGGTGTCACAGAGGTCGGACCCCCGGCAATCAGAAACAACATATGCGAATCAGGTCACTGAGTCAACCAACAAGCAGCCATAAAATTGTATAAAGATAAACTAACTTTAAAGTTACCCCCTTATTTATAAGTTACTGATCATTGAGGGTCAGACCGCTTGGACCCTCAGCAATCAGACCCACACTGATCAATGAGTCATCTTTCTGGAAATACCCTTTTAATAATACAATACAGTAGCAATTATTGCAGTCTATTATATAATTTTATAGTAACTGATACCGCACCGATTTGCTGCTTACCTTTACGTCGGATGTGTCTCTTTGGCAGTTCCTCCATGATCTTGCCACGGCAGAGAAAGTTCGGTCTGGGTGATCAAACTTGGCTTCGTTTACATTAAGAAAAAATGTAGTAAAGGGTTCCTTTAAAAAGACAAAAAAATACAAATTAAATGGGCTTTTAACGATTATTACCACACATTAGTAGCTCGGATGACCGTTTTCTCCTGACTCCCCTATACAAGGGATGCTCCTATGTTCTCTATGAGAATTATCTGGCATCGGCTAGTCTACCCTGCCCATAAACACATTAGATGGTCGTCAAATCCTGCTAAATTATTAGTGACTGACAGTGCTGGCTTGCCTGGAGCGAGAATAGTCTGCAGAGAAAACTCAGGCAAGCCAGCGCTGTCAATCACCAGTGAGGGAGGCGGGGCATGCCAAACCAGTGGGCGGAGTAGTGCACTGCACCACTTGGCCACACCCAAGGTGCACCGAGCACCCTTATTAGCATAATTGCCTAAACTTCAGATTTTGCAGAACACAGCAAGTGATTAAAATGCTAAGGCAATGTTCACACATTGCATTTTTTCAGCGTGTTTTTTTTCTGCAGCAAAACCTGATATCTTGGCAGGAAAGAAGCTGCATCAAAAACGCAGGTTTTGGTGCATTTTTTGGTGTGTTTTTCAGGATCCCAAAGTTCAGCTTTGCTTCCACCACAGACGCATGAACACAGGTCACCAATGAAAGACATATGTGAAACCATATTAACCAGAATTACAAATGTAACAGTGGGGGAGGTGAATTGTTCAGGAATAGTTTACCTAAAACATTGGCACTGCATTGAGTTTGTATGACACTATTTACTTTTACACTATGGTCTGCCATTCAGTTGCACAGGCATTGTTTAATTTCACACCTCCCTGGGCCACAGGTATTGTTCAATCTCACATGTAGCTCAGCTAATGTTTACACTTTATACATCACTAATTTAATTAAACTCTCCTAATACAAACTACCATCTCAGTGACCAAGTCAAGATGGTAAAATCACAAAAATAAATGAGTTTCACATATTAGTGTACTTGATTATTTTCACTAAAAACACAGCAAAACTTGATAGCTATGTTCACGCTAGGCATTTTTTCACTACCCATTACTTCCAATGGGTGAAAAACACTGAAAAGACGCTGAAAGAAGTGATATGCTCTATTTTGCAGAAAACCATGCAAGGCACAAAATACTCATAAAAGAACCATGATGTGTGCATGAGATTTCTGGAATATCATAGACTTTGCTGGTACTGTAAAATTAAGCTGAAAATTTGCATGAAAAAAACCGCATGAAAAAATGCTGAAAAAAAACAAGATGTGTGAACATAGCCTAAAGGTGCGATTTTTAAAGGGGCCATATGACCTACAAGGATTTACTGTCAGCTTGGACCGACAGATTCCTTTTAGTCAATATCATCAAGTTACAATAGTTGGCACAGAACAAAATAATACTGTATTTGAGGGATAACTGTAGAATTTTAGGTAGGAAACATTAAACAAATTAGTAAATTATTACAAGAAAGAATCCGTATATAAACCTCCGGCGGTGATGGGTGTGCACAATAAGCGTCCCGCTAATTAATTGTCACATATGGAAGCGATTACACACAACAAAGAGAAGTCTTCTGCATGGTTTCTATACAGAGCGCTGGATTTCCACAGTATATAAACCTGCAAATTGCACCACAGCATGGTGTTACCCACAGCCGGGGGTAGATTATACCAGCGTGCTGCCGGAATTATCTGCTTACAAGGCTTTAAATAATAAATCATATTTACTCAAACATGCACAGTAGGCAATAGTGGAATAATAATTTACATCAGACTCGCATACACTTGCAATTAAATTAAATTGGGGGGTAGGGTCTGGTAATAAAGGAGTGAAGAAAACACCCCCACATGGAGAAGACAAACTGGAGTGATGTCACACATAGTCACTTTTTGTCTGTTATGTAGATCACCGTGTGACCAGGGCAGCTGATCCCCAATCAGTTTTAGGTGGAGTGAGAAAAAAATGCATTACAAAATTATTACATATTTAAAAACGTATAGTTCATTTATCAACCCCTTCCCGACCTGGCGATTTTCTGTTTTTCGGTTTACATTTTTTCCTCTTTGTCTTCCAAGAGTCATAACCATTTTATTTTTCCGTTGAAAGAGCCGTAAGAGGGCTTGTTTTTTTTGCGGGACGAGTTGTACTTTCGAAGGATACCATTCATTTTTATCATGTGATGTACTAGGCAGTGGGAAATCAATTACAAGTGCGACAAAAATGCAGAAAAAGTGAAATTTTACAATTTTTTTTTTATTTACCATGCTCACTATAAGGTAAATATGACGTGGAAAAGTTCTCCGGGTCAGTACAATTACAGAGATATCAAACATGTATATATATATTTTTTTATTTAAGTGGCAAAAAACCCCAAAACGTAACGCTTTCAATTTTTGGTTCATAGGGCTGTGGGAGAGCTTATTTTTTGCTGACGTTTTTATGGAGTTTTGGGGTAGATAGGATTTTTTGTTCGCCTCTTATTGCATTTTTTGCAGTATTGCATCGACCAAAACAATGTAATTCTGGCGTTTAGATTTTTTTCATTATTATGCCGTTTACTGATTGGGTTAATTTTCTATTTTTTATAGATCGGACTTTTACGGACGTAGTGATACCAAATATTTATATGTGTTTATTCTATTTCTTTAATGGGGAAAATTTGAACTTTTAGTATTTGTTTTGTTTTTCATATTTTTAAAAACTTTTCTTTTTTTTTTACTTTATATCGCATTTATTAGTCCCCTTAGGGGACGTGAACCTGTGATCATCTGATTGCTTGTACTATACACAGCAATACTATAGTACTAATCAGTAGCGTAGCTACCGGGGGGGCAAAGGGGTGGTGGCCCTGCATCGGGGCCCCCCACCCGTCACAGCAAGCTCAGTGAAAGAGAGAGGTAACGCGACGCTCCCTATACCATCAGTCCCCCCTCTACGTCTGACATCATCACTTAGCGCCCGGCCCGCTGTTCTGAAGATGTGTGCGGGCCAGGTGCTCGACGCAGCACCAGCGACGGAACGAGGAGGAGAGAGAGGTGAGTATTGTGTTTGTGTTTATTTTTTATTTTTCCTATGGGGGGGTTGGGGAGGTATGATACAGACTCTGATACAGACTTTGCCTATGAGGGGGGGTATTATGCTACAGACTGCCTATGGGAGGACTACACTACAGACTCTGCCTACGGGAGGACTACACTACAGACTCTGCCTACGGGAGGACTACACTACAGACTCTGCCTACGGGAGGACTACACTACAGACTCTGCCTATGGGAGGACTACACTACAGACTCTGCCTACGGGAGGACTACACTACAGACTCTGCCTACGGGAGGACTACACTACAGACTCTGCCTACGGGAGGACTACACTACAGACTCTGCCTACGGGAGGATTACACTACAGACTCTGCCTACGGGAGGATTACACTACAGACTCTGCCTACGGGAGGATTACACTACAGACTCTGCCTACGGGAGGACTACACTACAGACTCTGCCTACGGGAGGACTACACTACAGACTCTGCCTACGGGAGGACTACACTACAGACTCTGCCTACGGGAGGACTACACTACAGACTCTGCCTACGGGAGGACTACACTACAGACTCTGCCTACGGGAGGACTACACTACAGACTCTGCCTACGGGAGGACTACACTACAGACTCTGCCTACGGGAGGACTACACTACAGACTCTGCCTACGGGAGGACTACACTACAGACTCTGCCTACGGGAGGATTACACTACAGACTCTGCCTACGGGAGGATTACACTACAGACTCTGCCTACGGGAGGATTACACTACAGACTCTGCCTACGGGAGGATTACACTACAGACTCTGCCTACGGGAGGATTACACTACAGACTCTGCCTACGGGAGGATTACACTACAGACTCTGCCTACGGGAGGATTACACTACAGACTCTGCCTACGGGAGGATTACACTACAGACTCTGCCTACGGGAGGACTACACTACAGACTCTGCCTACGGGAGGATTACACTACAGACTCTGCCTACGGGAGGATTACACTACAGACTCTGCCTACGGGAGGATTACACTACAGACTCTGCCTACGGGAGGATTACACTACAGACTCTGCCTATGGGAGGATTACACTACAGACTCTGCCTACGGGAGGATTACACTACAGACTCTGCCTACGGGAGGATTACACTACAGACTCTGCCTATGGGAGGATTACACTACAGACTCTGCCTACGGGAGGATTACACTACAGACTCTGCCTACGGGAGGATTACACTACAGACTCTGCCTACGGGAGGATTACACTACAGACTCTGCCTACGGGAGGATTACACTACAGACTCTGCCTACGGGAGGACTACACTACAGACTCTGCCTACGGGAGGATTACACTACAGACTCTGCCTACGGGAGGATTACACTACAGACTCTGCCTACGGGAGGATTACACTACAGACTCTGCCTATGGGAGGATTACACTACAGACTCTGCCTATGGGAGGATTACACTACAGACTCTGCCTACGGGAGGATTACACTACAGACTCTGCCTATGGGAGGATTACACTACAGACTCTGCCTACGGGAGGATTATACTACAGACTCAGCCTACGGGAGGATTACACTACAGACTCTGCCTATGGGAGGATTACACTACAGACTCTGCCTATGGGAGGATTACACTACAGACTCTGCCTACGGGAGGATTACACTACAGACTCTGCCTATGGGAGGATTACACTACAGACTCTGCCTATGGGAGGATTACACTACAGACTCTGCCTACGGGAGGATTACACTACAGACTCTGCCTATGGGAGGATTACACTACAGACTCTGCCTACGGGAGGATTACACTACAGACTCTGCCTACGGGAGGATTACACTACAGACTCTGCCTATTGGGGGGAGGATTACACTACAGACTCTGCCTACGGGAGGATTATACTACAGACTCTGCCTATGGGAGGATTACACTACAGACTCTGCCTATGGGAGGATTACACTACAGACTCTGCCTATGGGAGGATTACACTACAGACTCTGCCTATGGGGGGATTATACTACAGACTCTGCCTATGGGGGGATTATACTACAGACTCTGCCTATGGGGGGGGCTATGCTACAGACTCTGCCTACGGGAGGATTACACTACAGACTCTGCCTATGGGGGGGGTTATGCTATAGACTCTGCCTATGGGGGGGTTGTGCTACAGACTCTGTCTATGGGGGGGGGGTTATACTACAGACTCTGCCTATGGGGGTGGGATATGATACAGGCTGTGCCTATGGGGGGATTATACTACAGACTCTGCCTATGGGGAGTGCATTATACTACATAGACGCCTATCTGGTGCATTATACTATATGGAGGCTATTTATACAGTGTGGGAATTACAGTTAGGGTCATACAGGGTGGGAGATAATGTGGGGTCTTTGCACAGTGTGGGGGGCCATCATACAGTGTGGGAGCCATCAGTTTGGAGGCTACTAAGGGGTCAGTATACTGTGTGGGGGTACTGTACAGTGAGGGGACATTATACTGTGTATAAGAGAGCATCATACTGTGTAGAGGGGAGCTGTACATGGGGGAGACTCAGGACATTATTAAATGTTAACTGGGCACTTATCGTTATAGGGGCACTCAGGTTATTGTGACTGTCAAAGGTCACACAGAGGGCATTATTACTTTCTAGGGGGCAAAATGTGGGCACTGATTTCTAGGATAATGAACACGGCATTATTATATTCTAGAGGGTTGTTTTACCATCTAGAGGGCACACAGTACCACACAGCACCAAACAGCAGGAGCAGTAATAGTGGCAGATAAGGCAGCAGCGGCTCAGTATTGGGGTATCAGCAGGATGAGGGGTTTGTGCAGGTTGGGAATAGATGGGACGGTGCCTGAAATGTAAGGAGTCAAATGTGTCTTTGTTGTGATCTCTGCAGACCTGAGACTCTGAGTCCTGGATGGAGACGTTGTCGTGTCGGTCTGGGCCAGATGGAAATGACGGGAAAAGTGAACAATTTAATCAGAAAGAACATCAGCTGTAAGGTACCTCTATATAACTGTGCTGTGATCTCTTATATGTTCTGCAGGACTGGCATCTATCAATATACGGTTACCATATGGCGGTATTATCAGTGCTGGTCTTTGTATTGAGATTATTTTCAGTAACAGCGTGGTCATCTGCTGAGGTTCTCCTACATCCACTATCTGGGTGCGCCACCATAGCTGTAATCAGGGTTACCTGGTTAGGAGTCCACTCAGAAGTTTTGCCCCCCCCCCCCCCCGAACCAAAACCCTAGCTACACTTCTGGTACTGATGTGTATAGCGAAAATCAATGAACGCCAGCCACAGGCAGGCTTTACCAGGAAACTGTCATGACAGGAAAGAGGTCTTTAGCTGACCCCGGCTGTGTTGACAAAAAGGCGGCATTTAACTGGTTAACAGCAGCGGGCGGAGCACTGCTGAACCCGAGGCAGTTAGAAACAGATGATGGCTGAATAACAGTCATCATCTGCCGGGAAAGATGACAGGAATCAGGGAGCCGGCATATGATGCAATTGTATGGGGTTAAACACAAAGGGCATGATTCATTATTGCATTTGTGACTTTTGTCTGTCTAGTCTTTGCTGTATTTTTGCCTGTTTTCCATTTGCGCCAAATGCTTTTAATTTGTGTCTTTTTTACGTCTATTTTTTGTGTATTTGCCTTTTTTTTTCTTTTAATGTTTGACATTGTGGACAGGGTTTGGGGTTTCTAGATGTTTTCTATGCAAATACTTTTAGGCTCAAAAATGACAAAAATATTCTCAGAGTGATACCTTTATTAGCTAATTGGTATCACTCCGAGAATACTTTTGTCAGTTTTGGGCATAAAAGTATTTACATCGAATTTTCTGGCTAACACGGTACCACAATATAACTTTGCATTGTACATCAGATGTTTTCTACCAATTCATCAATTGCGACTTAAAAAAAAAAAAAAAAAAACACACAAATTTGCGACATTTAGCGGAAATGTGCAACTTTTTGCAGTAAAAAGTCAGAAAAATAGGATAAAAGAACATTTATGGTGTTGACCAAAATTTATGAACCATTTTGAAGATTTTGGCACAAAACGTCTTGAACACCGCAAGACAAAAAAAAAAAGTGACTTCACAAACCGCGCACATACAGAATCGGACCTATAGCTAGTTGCATATTTTTAGATTAATAGCAGTTTAGAAAAATTTAGACATTATAATTACAAAATATATGCTATATTCAATCACTTAACCTTCTTACGAAAGTAAAATGTCGGGTGCAGTTACACTGGTTTCATGTGGCCATTAAATGACGTCCGATCGGTCATTTAATAGCCTGTTTAGAACAATGCTTAATATGATCGTTCTATGCGCTTAGGCTACTATTTTTCTCTACTATTTTTCTCGGCAGCACATAGTCCAGGATAGGTGCTGTTGAGAACAATGTTTTTTTTTTATCCTTAAAAATAATTTCATCTTTTAGGGAGTGTTCGGCTGATTTGACGGGTGATTGACTGCCTGTGTAGACTGGCTGATTATCGGGAACAGTAAATGTAACCTTACGAGTCAGACGTTTGGCTCAGCAGCTCAATGGCCCTATGTAATGTACGTCTTATATCTTGATTGGACAATTCTAGACTAAAAGAATGGCAACATCCACTTTATAATGTATTCAGACATTTCCAGGTGGAATAATAGCTGAACATTAGATTGCAGTAATATGTTCTTCCATTAGAATCTCCATTTGAAATACAAGCAATATATTGAAACTGTCGACAGGAGAGGCGACTTTTCCCCTTTGAACAATTTATAACTGATAATATGTAAAAAGCAATAGATCTTTGATAAATCTAGGCACAACGCCGAGTACATACTATTCTGCATTTCTCTCTTTGGCCATAATATCCAGGGGCCATACTGAACGCACGGCCACCTAGTCCAGCAGTAAATTAGATGCCATCACTCCACTTGCAAACATGTAATAATTATTCCTAAAATCTCTTCACACATAATTTGTAGCTCGGCATCCGAGCGGCTCCGGTCCACTCCTAAGCTCATTTATTTTTATTTTGTTCTTGTCACTGCAGTCTGCTCTGGTGTAAAACATGCAATGACAGCTTTCAAAGCTACCAGGCTACTGCTGCCTTAATACGTTACTTTGTAAACTGGCAGTGCCATGGAAATTAATTGTGCTCTGTGTCACCCATTACAAGGAACAAAACAGCCAGCAAAAAAAAAATAGCCCGTAGCGTCTAAAAAAAATAATTCTGGATTAAGCAAGGGGGAATTTTTCTTTACGTGTGCCTGCCTGCATTCCATCAACTTGAACTTATTTTTTATTTTAATGACTATTTTGCTGTTAGCAGCTCTGTGATTTTTTTTTTTAGGATGATTTGTAAAAACATTTCTATATTTTTGGGATTAGCAAATAATGTGCTTACATTTATTATGGCATTATGCATTAATAAAAATCCACTGTATTTTTTAGTTTTCATGCTAGTTACTTTTTACCTAAATAGATATTCGTATATTTTCTTGGTGTTTAGAAAAAGATTTACCGTATTTACAGCTGATCAGTCAATAAACTGCACTACTTGGACAACCCCTTTTCATATGAAGGCGTCCCCCCCGTATAACAACATAACATACTTACCGCCCGCAGAGGAGCAGTTCTAGCAATCATGGCGCTGGGTCTCCTGGGGCTCGTGTGACACCGCTATAAAACATGAGCCCTGCAGCCAATCACCAGCCGTTATTAGGGAGGGAAGAGAGAGCAGCAGCCCAATAGCAGCCGCTGATTGGCTGCAGGGCTGACATAGGATAACAATGTCACACCAACCCCAGCATACCCAGTGTCGATATCTCTGGAACATCACCGGTACGGGGGGGCGAGTACATATTCTTTTTATTTTACAAGGGTGATTACTTCATTTAAAAAGGGGTTTTCCAGTTAGTGGACCACCTGATTATAGGGAACCTGTCATGTAAAATAACGCTATTAACCTGAAGATATGGGATCAGTCTGCAGGTTAATAGTGTTATGACACCATATGGCCTCCACACTGAGAGCCCCTCTGCCGGGAGGAAATGAACTTTATTCCCCCTGCAGATGAGTCTTTCAGTCATAGGGGTGCGGCCAGCATATTTTCAGTCACTGTTCAATGTATAGAGAGTGGCTGCTGTAACCATGCCCCAGCCCTGACTGACAAACGGCCCCAATGCAGAGTTCTAACGCTGAGCCGGTGCCGGGGCGCAGTTACAGCCGCCGCTCTCTATACACAGAGCGCTGACATACTATGTCAGCACCACCCGTGACTAGAAGAGCGATGCTGCTGGGATAATAAAGTTTATTCCCTCCCGGCAGAGGGGCTCTCAGTGCGGAGGTCAAACAGTGTCAGAATGCAATTAACCTTCAGATTAACCCCATATATATAGGGTAATAGTCTTATTTTGCATGACAGGTTCCCTTTAAATAGATCTCATAGGCTACATTGCCACAATGAGTATTTAGTGAGTTGTTGATACAGAATTTATGCATCATTTCTGCACAGATTATGTAAATTACTGTATTCTTTTCATTTTATTGTTTTTATTGCATTTTTTACTTTTTTTGTCTCTTTTTGGTATGTCATGTTTTAAATAAATCTTATATTTGGCTTGGACAAAACTTTATTAATGCGGTCATGTGTGGATCACAAATATTTTTAATGCGCTTCTGCAGCATAAACGCACCAACCACGCACATAAGTATATTGTGTCTGGGCTTCAAAGGAGACCATGATTTTTACTGCATGCAGCAATACTGTGGCATTGCTGCATGTAGCATGCGTGATCAGACGATCATAGGTTAAAGTCCCCTAAGGGGGCTAATAAGTACAGTGAAAATTAAAAAAAAACAAAAAAAAAAACATAAAAGTTCAAAACACCCCACTTTTCCCCCATTAAAAATAAATATAATAAAAAAAAATTAAACGTACACATACGTGGTATCGCCACATTCAGAAAAGTCTGATCTATCAAAATATAAAAAGAATTAATCCGTTCGGTAGACACTGTAAACAGAAAAAATCCAAGAACGCCAAAATTACATTTTTTTGGTTATTGCAATACCACAAAAAGTGCTGTAACAAGTGATCAAAACTTCCCCAAATGGTAGCAATAAAAACGTTGTCTCGCCCGAAAAAAATAAACCATCAAACTTGTAATTTTTTTTTTCTCAACTAAAATAATAAAAATAAAAACTTGACGTTTGGTATCGCCGTAATCGTATTGATGAGCAGAATCATACCGTGAGATCATTTTTACCACAAAATGTACCCCGTGAAAAAAAATTCCCAAAAAACAATGTCAGAATTGCTTTTTTTTCACAATTTTACTGCACTTGGAATTTGTTCCAATTTTTCAATATATTATGTGGGAAAATGAATGGTGTCGATCAAAAGTACAACAAGTCACGTGGACAGAAAAATAAAAAAAACTTATGGCTCTGAGAAGAAGGGGAAGAAATAACGAAAATGCAAAAAAGGAAATTGGCCACATCAGGAAGGGGTTAAAAGCAGCAAGGGATCGAGCTACAAGAGAGACTAGACAGAAAGGCGGCTCCTATGTGGCTTCTCATCGCCTGCTCCCCCTCAGTGGCAGATCTCTCCCTGCATGCGCATATAGGGCCTGTCAATCCAGGGGAATGTGTATGTGGGGGGTTAATCTGCCGGGGACCCGCCTGTCTGACTAGCCTCCGGTGCAGCTCGGTCCCTGGCGGATTTTAAAGTATGTTTTTCTCTGCAACTCTGTAGAGATCGTACAGCCAGCGTCGGTTTCCTTTATGCATAAACTCTGCTCTCCGCATCAGTCCTGACTTATGCTAGGTCAGTGATGCAGCCTAGTAAGTGATACATCACTGGAATCAGAATCTCTACCCCTACATTATACTGCTCTCAGATGGGGGGTAGCAAAAATCTGCTGATAGAGTCCCTTAAAGAGCTTATACAGTCATAGTACATGCTCTGTGTGTCAATATGGTCTTTGACGCAAGAAAACAGCGGCTGTCAGATGAAAATTACCAATGAGCAACCCCAACGTCTAGATTTTGACACACTGCTATTTTTTACACACCGCTCTCCGCCTACAGCTAACTTGCCTGTCTCAGAATCTCTTAGGACCTTATAAAACTAACACTGGTATGCATTTATGATCTACAAAATACCAGATTCAATGTATTTCCTGAAAAACTCCAATATAAATCTCAGTAATGCAATGCTAATATAAGCCTGCATATTTCATGTACGGCATCAGGAGCGGACAGATGAACCTGCACCCCCTATAAACAAACGAGCAGGTTCGGGAGTGATGTGGCTTCTCTAGGTTGCTGTTTTTGGCTGCTATTCTGAATCTGTAATGAGCTCAGGGTCGCCTAGTTTTCCCTCGGGGGGTCTTAATAACCCACATCCCATACAAACAAACTTTTAGTATATGCTGGGGCGTTATTTTTCTAAGGGAACATTTGGATACAGTTACAATTGAACGTGGGAAAGCTTGAAGCCCGTGTACGTGCTCACCTCGCCAAATAACAGAGGGTCACAGTCCCGTAGAATGGATATATTCTCCCGCTATGAAACCAGTCACTGGTCCTGAGCGCAGAATATCACATAGCCACGCAGGGGACTGACAAAGAAATTCTACAGAACTCTTCTAAATTTTGATCCATATTTTTTATCATGTTATATCATCTACTGATCTGTTCAGATGTTACAGATTACATCGGAATTTTTACTTTTATGTATATGTTTATGCAGCTATAAAACCAATGATTGTACATAATATAAAGAAATATCCCAAAATGTAAAGGAAATAAGTGGACAATTAATGACCATTGGGCATTAGTAATGTCAGTTGTAGATGATGAAAAAGATGGCTGGACTGTTCATTGGTTACATCCACAATGTGAAGAATTTCCCCTATGGCCATAGTCCTCATGGTCATGGCATGTTCTTAGAAACCAATTTAATAATTTAGCTATATTATGTACATAAAATAGATAAATTATTACATTTACATAATTTTATATTATTTATTGTGTATGATTTTATTGTTTTTTTATTTTTATTAAATTTACATCAGAAAATATTTAGAACTAACGCAGCATATCCAATCAATCAAGTTGGCAGCTTAGTGAGTAACATACATGCAGCCGCTACTCAGTTCTGCCAGCTCTCGCTGCTACCCCACCCATCTGTCAGTATTAGCAAAAGGAAGGGGGTTGCATATAGATCTGAAGTGGTGAGAAGGAAAGCACAGGAGGAGGGAAATAAGTGCAGAATGCTGTGCTGATACATGATCTAATAAAGACAGCCTCACCCTGGAAACACAGAGCTCACATCCAGCCTACATTACAGGGAGAGACACTCCCGAAAAAGAAAAATCTGAAACCTGAATTAGATTTCTAGCTGCATATTAGTAGGTCTGAAAATGAATGAAGGAATGAGGATTGCAGACTGAAACTTAGAGTAATTTAACTAACTAATTGTCACCGCTAACATATGTAAAATTATTTTTTCCAAGTCAAAAGGTGTTCACAGCTTTTAATTGCTCCTCAGAGTACGAGACTGTGCCACATGATTATTTGCTGAGCTGCTGATTATCCAAGAGGCACCTCAAGATATATGTGGTTACATGGAGTCAGAAACGCTTTGTTAGCCCCGTTTCAAATTTTTATGGGCTTTTAAAGGGTTTTTTTAGGATGAAAATGGGGTTAATTCTCTTGCACAATGGCAGCATGTCCTCTGCAAAAATTAATCTGAGCGCCTGGGAGATATATTTGCTGCCAAACGTATAGATGATGTTGAATTTGCAATATGCCAATCTTACATGAGTGACCCTAATAGTATATTATATATATATATGGAAAAGATATACTGGAACAGCACCATTTCACATATACTCACAGTGGGTGCCAGGCCTTCAGGCAACCTGTCCAAGTTGCATCTTAATAGAAAAAATATATTAAGGCAGCACTCCAATTAAATTCAGTTCTTATAAAAAAATGGACTTTATTGAGCCATTTGGGCTCAATAAAGTCCATTTTTTCTAAGAACTGAATTTACTTGGAGTGCTGCCTTAATATATATATATATATACTGTATGTAAGGAGAATTTGGATGAAGTGCTTGCCCAGGATTGAGAACTGCGGGAAGTGTGACTTGCAGGGCTGGATAACTTACATGTGTTTTACATGGTAATATTAGTCATCAGTGCTCTCAACATCAGTCATGACTTTCTTCAAAACCACAGTTGCTGGTTGAGAAAACCTCCTCACACGGACGTGTCACTCAAATAACTGCTGCTCAGAATTTTTTACATTTTCAAGTTAATTTGGTATTTGATTTCACTGATAACATCGTAGATTGTGTGAGAAGGGAGCAGACACCTGACAGGTTAATGGAATTTACAATTAGTCACTAAGCAGCTTATGGCAAAAGGGTGGACAACGGAAGGTAGATGGATCTGGATGAAGTCAGATCAGACGTAACTCAGCAAGATGTGACCCTATGTACATACAGTACAGACCAAAAGTTTGGACACACCTTCTCATTTAAAGATTTTTCTGTATTTTCATGACTATGAAAATTGTACATTCACACTGAAGGCATCAAAACTATGAATTAACACATGTGGAATTATATACTTAACAAAAAAGTGTGAAACAACTGAAAATATATCTTATATTCTAGGTTTTTCAAAGTAGCCACCTTTTGCGTTGATGACAGCTTTGCACACTCTTGTCATTCTCTTGTTGAGCTTCAAGAGGTAGTCACCGGAAATGGTCTTCCAACAATCTTGAAGGAGTTCCCAGAGATGCTTAGCACTTGTTGGCCCTTTTGCCTTCACTCTGCGGTCCAGCTCACCCCAAACCATCTCGATTGGGTTCAGGTCTGGTGACTGTGGAGGCCAGGTCATCTGGCGTAGCACCCCATCACTCTCCTTCTTGGTCAAATAGCCCTTACACAGCTTGGAGGTGTGTTTGGGGTCATTGTCCTGTTGAAAAATAAATGATGGTCCAACTAAACGCAAACCGGATGGAATAGCATGCCGCTGCAAGATGCTGTGGTAGCCATGCTGGTTCAGTATGCCTTCAATTTTGAATAAATCCCCAACAGTGTCACCAGCAAAGCACCCCCACACCATCACACCTCCTCCCCCATGCTTCACGGTGGGAACCAGGCATGTAGAGTCCATCCGTTCACCTTTTCTGCGTCGCACAAAGACACGGTGGTTGGAATCAAAGATCTCAAATTTGGACTCATCAGACCAAAGCACATATTTCCACTGGTCTAAAGTCCATTCCTTGTGTTCTTTAGCCCAAACAAGTCTCTTCTGCTTGTTGTCTGTCCTTAGCAGTGGTTTCCTGGCAGCTATTTTACCATGAAGGCCTGCTGCACAAACTCTCCTCTTAACAGTTGCTGTAGAGATGTGTCTGCTGCTCGAACTCTGTGTGGCATTGACCTGGTCTCTAATCTGAGCTGCTGTTAACCTGCGATTTCTGAGGCTGGTGACTCGGATAAACTTATCCTCAGAAGCAGAGGTGACTCTTGGTCTTCCCTTCCTGGGGTGGTCCTCATGTGAGCCAGTTTCTTTGTAGCGCTTGATGGTTTTTGCAACTGCACTTGGGGACACTTTCAAAGTTTTCCCAATTTTTCGGACTGACTGACCTTCATTTCTTAAAGTAATGATGGCCACTCGTTTTTCTTCACTTAGCTGCTTTTTTCTTGCCATAATACAAATTCTAACAGTCTATTCAGTAGGACTATCAGCTGTGTATCCACCAGACTTCTGCACAACACAACTGATGGTCCCAACCCCATTTATAAGGCAAGAAATCCCACTTATTAAACCTGACAGGGCACACCTGTGAAGTGAAAACCATTTCCGGTGACTACCTCTTGAAGCTCATCAAGAGAATGCCAAGAGTGTGCAAAGCAGTCATCAAAGCAAAAGGTGGCTACTTTGAAGAACCTAGAATATAAGACATATTTTCAGTTGTTTCACACTTTTTTGTTATGTATATAATTCCACTTGTGTTAATTCATAGTTTTGATGCCTTCAGTGTGAATGTACAATTTTCAAAGTCATGAAAATACAGAAAAATCTTTAAATGAGAAGGTGTGTCCAAACTTTTGGTCTGTACTGTATGTAAGCGAGATGCGACCCTATGTACATATGTAAGCGAGATGTTACCCTATGTGTATGGTGCACATTATAAGAAGAGAGGGCAAACAAATAGAGTAAATCAGCAGAGACGCTCCATCCTGTCCTAACATCCTCTCAGATTTATGTGGGGCCGCACGGTGCAGGTGAACGCATGTCTATATGGATCTCTCCATTTTGACCTGTTTAGGAGAAATATATCATAAAATTTACAACCATCGGTAGAAAAACAATGATTTTTTTTATTAAAAGCGGCAGAAAACTACGCACAACTAATAATTTTATTTTGCTTTTTCCCATAGACAAATTTCACGTATCCACAGGTGATTAATTTATGATGAGGTCTGACCACAGGGACCTTTAGCGATTGTGACAACATTGTGGCCCAGTCCGATGTGTGAATGGACTGTAGTGAGCATGTGCAACCACTGCTCTATTTACTGTCCGCACATGCTCACTACCACTCCACTCACACAGGGGACTTCAGGACCTTTCTTCTCAGGATTGTCGAGGTCCCAGTAGATGGACGCCCAG
Source organism: Phyllobates terribilis (assembly GCF_046119375.1). Classification (NCBI taxonomy): domain Eukaryota; kingdom Metazoa; phylum Chordata; class Amphibia; order Anura; family Dendrobatidae; genus Phyllobates; species Phyllobates terribilis. The sequence goes on along the minus strand of NW_027362762.1, from coordinate 116,942,880 downwards.
TGATCAAAGAGATAGGTTATACATTTTATTTATGGGAAAAGCCTTTAATGTTAGGGTTCTTAAGTAATGGCAAATGCAGGATAAAGATAAGACCATGACCTAAATGTCCACCATTAGGAGAAAAGGTCACATTGGAACTTGTGTCTTTCTGACAATTTGCCACTTTGGTATTTTTGCAGCTTTAAAAAAAATAAAATAAAATAGCCACAACTATCAGACAACATAATGAAGTCCTGGAATGATGTTGATAGGACACTACTATTGTGATTCTTCGCAATCTTGGCTCATAGTCAGTGAGCCACCTCACTTTTCTGGACTCTTGAATGAGACCTAGTAAATTCTGTACAAGTATAATACACATTTTTCCAACTTGGTAAAAGATCTCAAAAAATATTTTCATTAGACATGCTTTGTAACGCCAGATCTGTAAGATTATTAATCCCATTTTATGGCCGGGTGGCCAAATCTGTAAGTAATGGAGACCATAATGGTTGTTAGCAAAATTTAAAAGAAAATAAGAAAAGTCTACAGACTTCCTAATTGTGACAGTGTGGGATGCACATACTGTCACAATCCCCTTGTATTCCTCGTGCTGGAAGGGGAACGGTCACGTAACTGCATGTATACGATTAACATACTTGCAGTCACATGCCAACTAGACTCTCCTCTGCTAGAAAATTGAGAAGCGCAGGAGTCTAGTCAGCACGTGACCACAAGGATGGAAATCACATACATATGGTCATGTGCCAGCCCAACTACATGGAGAATACAGGGAAATAGTGACAGTGTGCAGGGATTGTCCAGTCTTTTTAGACTAGACAACCCCTTTAAGGAAATATTGCTATGTAAATTAATTAATCATGTAAAAATTTAAGAAAATAAAAAAAAACTTATGTGTATAGGAAATATCTTCTGTACATAGATAACTAGTTTTCTAAGAATAGGATAACATTGCATCTTATATAGTCTGGGTATTACATTGGTTTATGCGGCACCACAGCCGGGTCACCAGAGATATACTTACGATTCTAACAAGCCAGCACAGTGTGAAGGTGGACGTGGAGTAATGAGTATTGTAGTGATAGGGTGGAGTTTGGTCATCTTCCCAGGTCTCATATCGTTCTGCATAAAACACTGCTCTCTTTGGATTCAAAGCTCCGATGGGCTAAAAAAAAAATAAAATAAGATTTTTTAAGACATCAAGTCTGCTTTTTAGATGTATACACACTTGAGCAGCTGTATATATTTACTGTATCCCTTCCAGCATAGTGGCTGCAATATTCACTGATGATATATCATTAATTCTCCTGGCAATAGGAGAATGCAGGTTGGAGTTTGATTCCAGAGATAATGCCTCACATGTTGTCATATGAGCACTGACACCTGACAATCTAATAAGTTAGCATTAGACAACAGAGTATAACACAGCTCGGAGGAATCTACAAGCCGTATCTACAGAGATAACGCACATCGCTGGCTCTTTAAGTGCTCAAATACCCCTGTCACATTCCAGCAAACTAAATGACAGCGTGATGCGCTTCATGCAACGTCAGTGAGCGCAGCACAGAGGAAAAGGGCTGAAATCTAAGGCTGCCGATAGAAGACGGAAAACATTCAACAAATGGGTGATTTTACTTGTCTTTATATAGGCTCTATTCTTCTGATACAAAGCTCTTGATTATCTGCTTCTCTAACAACTAGGATATTAAGACTGCATTCACACATCCTAGTGCTGTGGCTTTTTTTCTCGGACAGCACACGGATCCATAGCGTTTCATTGATCCATACACTCATCAGTTTAATAAAAAAAACAACGATCCATGTCTTCGGTCCGTGACGCTTGGAGCAAGATCTATTCTCATCCGTTTTGTGGATCAGACTCTGCCAATAAAGTCTAGAAAAGATGAAACACAAAAGACGAGTTTCATCGGTTCATTGTTAAGAGTTAATGGATAAAAAAGTTCAGATAGACACTCTACCTCTCTCAGTAAGGCCTTAAAAAAGTAACAAAAAAACGGATGAAACACCAAGGCAATACACATGACAATTGAGAAAAAAAAATAGTCCATTTTACATGGATGGAAAAATAGACACGGATGTATGGTTGGGTTTGGATGATTCATAGTTTTTAAGGTTGAAGGTAGACATGTTGATCTAGAGCAGTGGTCCCCAACCTTTCTTACCTCAACTCAAAGCATTGGACGTCCAGGTCTGCCCCTATACAATAGTGACACTTAGAGCCCACCATCACCGGTAGACCACCGAGACCTTGTGCCCTCCCTGCATATAGGTAGTAGAATTACATTGAAGGGTTCCCACTTTGCCCTCATTTGGTATTCTCGTTTCAAGTACACCCTCCACACTATCACATCAAGCTTCCAGCTCCCCTCTAACTATCAGTATCATCCTATCTCCAACTTACTATATTTATTTCTCCACCCCTTCCCCCAGAAAATATATGGGCATCCAGATTTTCTGTTCATAAAAATCATATCTGGAGACCTCCTCATCACAACTGGTGGCTAGACGAGGTACAAATGTACAGTACAGACCAAAAGTTTGGACACACCTTCTCATTTAAAGATTTTTCTGTATTTTCATGACTATGAAAATTGTACATTCACACTGAAGGCATCAAAACTATGAATTAACACATGTGGAATTATATACTTAACAAAAAAGTGTGAAACAACTGAAAATATGTCTTATATTCTAGGTTCTTCAAAGTAGCCACCTTTTGCTTTGATGACTGCTTTGCACACTCTTGGCATTCTCTTGATGAGCTTCAAGAGGTAGTCACCGGAAATGGTTTTCACTTCACAGGTGTGCCCTGTCAGGTTTAATAAGTGGGATTTCTTGCCTTATAAATGGGGTTGGGACCATCAGTTGTGTTGTGCAGAATTCTGGTGGATACACAGCTGATAGTCCTACTGAATAGACTGTTAGAATTTGTATTATGGCAAGAAAAAAGCAGCTAAGTAAAGAAAAACGAGTGGCCATCATTACTTTAAGAAATGAAGGTCAGTCAGTGTGAAAAATTGAGAAAACTTTCAAAGTGTCCCCAAGTGCAGTTGCAAAAACCATCAAGCGCTACAAAGAAACTGGCTCACATGAGGACTGCCCCAGGAAAGGAAGACCAAGAGTCACCTCTGCTTCTGAGGATAAGTTTATCCGAGTCACCAGCCTCAGAAATCGCAGGTTAACAGCAGCTCAGATTAGAGACCAGGTCAATGCCACACAGAATTCTAGCAGCAGACACATCTCTACAACAACTGTTAAGAGGAGACTTTGTGCAGCAGGCCTTCATGGTAAAATAGCTGCTAGGAAACCACTGCTAAGGACAGACAACAAGCAGAAGAGACTTGTTTGGGCTAAAGAACACAAGGAATGGACATTAGACCAGTGGAAATCTGTGCTTTGGTCTGATGAGTCCAAATTTGAGATCTTTGGTTCCAACCACCGTGTCTTTGTGCGACGCAGAAAAGGTGAACGGATGGACTCTACATGCCTGGTTCCCACCGTGAAGCATGGAGGAAGAAGTGTGATGGTGTGGGGGTGCTTTGCTGGTGACACTGTTGGGGATTTATTCAAAATTGAAGGCATACTGAACCAGCATGGCTACCACAGCATCTTGCAGCGGCATGCTATTCCATCCGGTTTGCGTTTAGTGGGACCATCATTTATTTTTCAACAGGACAATGACCCCAAACACACCTCCAAGCTGTGTAAGGGCTATTTGACCAAGAAGGAGAGTGATGGGGTGCTACGCCAGATTACCTGGCCTCCACAGTCACCAGACCTGAACCCAATCGAGATGGTTTGGGGTGAGCTGGACCGCAGAGTGAAGGCAAAAGGGCCAACAAGTGCTAAGCATCTCTGGGAACTCCTTCAAGATTGTTGGAAGACCATTTCCGGTGACTACCTCTTGAAGCTCATCAAGAGAATGCCAAGTGTGTGCAAAGCAGTCATCAAAGCAAAAGGTGGCTACTTTGAAGAACCTAGAATATAAGACATATTTTCAGTTGTTTCACACTTTTTTGTTAAGTATATAATTCCACATGTGTTAATTCATAGTTTTGAGGCCTTCAGTGTGAATGTACAATTTTCATAGTCATGAAAATACAGAAAAATCTTTAAATGAGAAGGTGTGTCCAAACTTTTGATCTGTACTATATATATATATATTTATTACACACACATACATGCATACACACATATATATAGTGATACTGAGAATTGAAAAACGTTTTAACAGTAGATTGAAACTTAAAATCTGATGTATATAGCAAGTGCTGCCTGATCTCTGCAGATCGCGTGGTGTTAGGGCTCATTCACATGCACGATTTTCTCATGTACGAGAATTTAAATAGAAAGTATTTTGATCAAACTTTGGTCAGTGCGTTCAGAGTGTCATCAGTTTTTCTCGTACATGGATAAAAAAAAGCTTCTCCAGCTTCTCCATTTTGACAGTCTGTGAACGACATCTGAGCTAAGTGCAATCCAATTTTTTCACAGGCCAATAGACTTGCATTGTTGATTTTGATCAGATGCTTGGATCAAATGGATCAAAACTGGACTTTTCTCTGATATTTAAAGGGAGTCCGTCAGCAGATTTTTGCTACCTCATCTGAGAGCAGCATGATGTAGGAAAAGAGAAGCTGAATTCAACGATGTATCACTTAGATTACTGGGTGCAGCCGTTGTGACACAATCAGAGTTTTTAGATTTAGCAATGAAGCAGAGCGGAGGAAGCTAACCCCGCCCCCACCAGGCTCTGTATATACAATGTCCATAAACAGTAAGCGGATTATCACAGGAGGGGGCGTGTCAGACTAGAATGCATGTGCTACTGTGTCCCTGCAGTGATAAGCTCCTGGTGCTAAAGCAATCATTATAAGCAAACAAAATCACTGAGCTTGATAAGAGAGGCATCACTGAATTCTGTGTTTTAACTCCTATCTCATGCTGTCTTCAGATTACATTGCAAAAACCTGCTGACAGATTCCCTTTAAATTGGACTTGTCTTTGATATTTTCCATGAATCAATTGGTCTTAGGAAAAAAAATCAGACATGTGTACAGCTCCTTAGAATATCATAGGTACGAGTGCTATCTGTGAAAACCACGGATATCACTTGTACGAGAAAATCAAACATGTTATTGCCATCTTCAGTTTGCAGTACAGTACAAAGTGGTGGCCGCAGAACGGAGCCAGCGATAACACCATGTGAGCGCGGCTGCAGTGTCCATGTGGAGGTGCAGAACCGCTGATTGCCATATCTTGATCGACAGTGCTGAACTGAATCAGGGGTTCTGCACCTCTGCACAAACACTGCAGGCACACACTCACATAGTGTCTGTGGCCACCGCTCGGTACTACAGACAGGAACCAGCACTTACACTATGAGCGCAGCTGCCAGTTCAGACTGAGGGGACATCATTATGCATGGAGCTCTTGCCACATCAAGTCTGCACCGAAGCCCCTAATGCGCATACAAAATAAATAGTTTTTTATGCCAACTAATCCACTAAATTCTATAGTACGGGTATGATTTTTATAGGAACCGGATCCCCTACATACCTGGCTTAGTTAGTGTTTTAGACTCACATTAATGGAGGACAATCTTCTTCCCAAAGCTCTCCACCATACTAATATTTCCTTTATTAGAACAATAAGTAGGGTTAGGCCTCATTCAAATGTCAAGTTTTTTTTCACGTAGAAGAAAAACGGATGAAATTTCATCAGTGATTTTCATAAGAGTGTCAACCATCCGAGTTTCATCCTCGTGCTGTCCGATTTTTCCATGGACCCATAGACTTCCATTGCAGATTTTAATCCGACACTCGACTCCATATCGGACAAGTGTCCGGACACATGAACGGCCTCATTCCCTATTATAGGTATGAATGCTATCCATGAAAAACACACAAAGCACTCGTACGTGGAGAACTGACGTGCGAATGAGGCCTTACTCTGAAAACTACAATTTTAGGGTTAATCTATCTCTGTACCGGATACTTCTACCCCCCTCATATTTGGCTAAGACCACTGCTACAGCTCATCCCATCTAAACAGGTTGTCCACTACTTTTACATTGATGACCTATTGTTAGGATAAGGTCATCAGTGTCTAACTGGCCGGGGTCTGAAATCCGGCATCCCCAATGATCAGCTGTCGCCGCTGGCCGGAAGTACTCCCGTGCGGAGCTGCCCATCTTGTGATAGTGGCCACCGCAGGGTACTGCACATGCGCCGCCTATTGATTTGAATAGGAGGTGGATGTGCAGTACCAAGCTTCGGCCACTACCAGAAGACGGCCAGCTCCGCCAGTGAGTACTTCCGCCGCTGACACCGATAACAGCTGATCGGGGGGTGCCGGGTGTCGGACTTTGGCTGATCAGACATTGATGGCCTATCCTAAAGATAGGTCATGAATGTAAAAGTAGTGGATAACCTCTTTAAGTGTCCCTTCCTTCTCTATTTATAGGGGGTTAGTCTACTATTGACTGCTATGTTAATAAAAAAATCAACTAAGCCTAATATCTAATTTTTGTAATACAATTCAGTATACATACAAGTAATACAGATAACATGATCATCCAAAAAACATGGAAAACATTGGTCTATCATTATTGAGTCAGTGGGTAATATCACCATTTAGACCTATTACTGCTTTGCTCATAAAAAGTGTTAAATTTGCAGATTTCCTCTGGGGTGGAAATAAGAGCATGTAACTGGGCTACTTGCCCCAGGGCCCAAAACTCTCCCAGCAGCCGCTCGGCCAGACTGTGCACAGCGCCTGCCTATAAACCAGATCAATACGTCTGCAGAAGTCAATCACTGGAATAACACGTCTAATGGAAAAAGACTTTGGCTCACACAGGATAGTTGTACAGCAGGTTTAATGATGAGAACAGCTCGTGGAGGACGGCCGATGGTGTTTGGTGACACTGAGCAGCGATGCTAAATAGTCAGGCTGAAATTTACATTTTATGAACATTGGGGTCATGCTGAAAAAAACAAAACCTCAAACCTCAGAGATCTCTGAAGCTGTAGAACGTACAAAAGGAGACAGGAATTTACATAAAAAAGGAGGCCAGTAACAACTTCTGACTTGGGACTGTCATCCTCGGTCTTATTTATTAGATTGTAGCTTCATTAATAATCCAGTGTAATTTTCTGACAGTGTAAACTTTGATAGACTAAAGTCTTAAAATGCACCAGGTTTAAGTGACTCAAGCGGGAGGATAAATTAACTTCTACCCCACAGTATCTATGCCTCCATCAGTATATTAAGACGGTCATTGCTCATCTATGCTCTAATACTAATGAGATGACTCTGATCATACAGCCCCATTCTATACAGCAAAGTCGACAAGTGAAATGCAAACACACGGGAGTATCAACCAACTGTGACTACTCACAAACAGCCTTTCATAATGCTGATTAGAGCCCTAAAAAATGGATTGCCAAATGTGGCCAGTTCATTCCCTCAGGTGCCCAGTACACTCCCCTCAGCCATAAAGTGCAAAAAGGATTAAATGATACCCAAAATAAGAAGGCAACAGAGAAAAATTTACATTAGAGATTTGATTACATGTATATATGAGAAAAGCCTCAAAGTGGCATCACATTGACATCTGGCCCAACGTCTTTGGCATGCTAGAGTATGACTCAACTGAACGTAATCAGATTAACTTTCAAGCATGACCAGAATCTGGTGCAGCTGGCAAAAAAACAAAAATCACACACAGAGCTAGCACAAAGCCAAGTCTGGTTTGCTTAACCGAAATGATAATTCATCTATAGGTAATTAGGAATCGAGCACCTTCATAACTGACCAGGTTACACTGTATATTTTTGTATGAAAAAATGGGAGCAGGTACAGCTCTTAACACTACAATTTAAAAATGTATGAAGAAGCAATTGTCAATGACAGATTTTTCCTTTAAACAGGTAAATTAAAGGTATTGTGTTATCTGCCAAAACTCTAACTATATGCCTTAAAAGGGTTGTTCAATACTTTTAAAAATATGCCAATGAGCTTTAATGATAAATAGAAACTTCTTTGTAATTACCTCCTGGTGCTGTTTCTGTCTGCGAGCGGCGCTATCACTGGCCGCTCACAGGCATCACATGACCCCCGGCTGCAGCCGGCTCTGACATCCGCTGATGTCACGACAAGTCCAGGCTGCAGCCGAGGGTCCCTCTTCCTCATTCCACTGGTGGCTGCTGGGTTGTGGGCGGGGTTATAAAGCGCGTCACACCCGGCATCCACCGCGTGCTCTCCCTGTCCCCATTCATTGGGAAAGCGCGCGGTGGATGCTGGGTGTGACATGGGGAATAACCCCGCCCACAACCCAGCAGCCACCGCGGGGACCCCAGAGCTGAGTCACGCCTCACTTGTCGTGACGTCAGCCAGGGTCACGTGATGCCTGTGAGCGGCCACCGATAGCGCCACTCACAGGCAGAAACAGCACAAGGAGGTAATTAGAAAGAAGATTCTATTTATCATTAAAACACATTGGCATATTTTTAAAAGTACTGGAAACCCCTTTTAAAGGAGGGGAACACGTGCAGTGACTAGCTCATATTACAATGGCAGCATGTAATACTACATTTATCCTGTGGAAGCCACTGCAGGGAAAATGAGCAGCTAAACGCAACTTCATATTAAAGGGTTTATTTGTAAGGGAATTGGATGTTTCGCCTGCAGCAGTTCGCCCCCAGGTACATTTTGTCCCCAGCATTTGGCCCCCAGGATGTTTTGCCCCCGCACATTTCACCCCCGCACGTATCGCCCCCAGTTTGCCCCGGATGTTTCGTGTAGGGTGAGGCCTACTGATTCCAACTATGCCTCACTTGTTTAGTTGCAGTCTGATTCTCTGCTCAGCTTCAAAGTAGAAGTCCTGCCTTTGAGATATGGTGGTCTGCCATATTCATAAGCAGAGTGGTAACCTTGTCCACCAACCATGATTTGCAGGTATCCAGCCATTGTCAATCACAGCCAGAGGACAAGGTTGTCGCATCAAACCCGCATCACTAGATATCAATTTTAGTGTAGAATTTTCTGCTATAAAATAGCTGCAGATTGTCTGCTGCACCTACTTAGTGCATGTGAATGTACCTTAAGGATTCATTAACATGTCTCCTAACCTCTGGGGATTATCCACAACTGTAGATATACAACTATTCAGGTGTAGATAATTCTACACCAAAATCTCCATTTAGCTCTATGGATTTAGGTGCAGGTTTTAGTGCAGAATTTTAGCCCCTTATCTGAATGGCTGGAATCTTCGAAACGTCCGGGGGCGAAACGTGCGGGGGCGAATCTTCCTAGGGGCGAAATGTGCGGGGGCAAAATGTACCTGGGGGCGAACTGCTGGGGGCAAATTTTCCTATAACCATTTGTAAATAGACAACTCCTTTAAACGTAGTCCATAAAGCTTGCTGTTAATGGTTACAAGTACTCTAGAACACTGATAAAGTAACATATTAACCTAATAAACAATTAGAGACATTAATCTAATACTCTGGGATTAGTATTAAAGAGTACTTTTCACCAGTTTGAGCATGTTAAACTGGTCACATCATAGAATAGTGGCTGCAGAGCTGAGTAAAATATAGTTTTAAATTTTTCCTCTCCGTTACGGAAATAATAGCTTATAAGGTTTAGGTTATAATTTAAGTTATAGTTCAACTGGGCATTACCATAGATTTGTCTGGGGGCGTGTACTTCTTCCCCTGTATGAGACTGACCAATGATAAGAAGGCAGCAACACACAAGGGAAAAAATAACACACCTTCCTCCTCACTGATCTCTGCAGCAGCTGTGTAGAGATACAGCAGATCTGGGTTATTTATTATTACAACCCTACACACACAATTTTTGATAAGAGATCTGGAAGTGTTTGTAGTGCTACATAACTCAGCTCTGCTGTATGTATCTCTACACAGCAGATGCAGAGATCAGTGAAAGAGGAGAGCGTGTTCTCTTTTTCCCCTGTGTGTTTTGATCAGTCAGTCTAATACAGGGGAAGAACAAATTCTAACAAACTTCATAAGCTAATATCTCAGCAACGGAGAGGAGGCATTAAAAAATAAAAATTACATTTTACTCAGCTCTGCAGCCACCTTTCCATGATGAGTTTATCTGTAGACTAACTATACAATGATATTGGAGACTTCACCTCAATAAAAATCATATTGTTATTTTACCCATTACGTGGTGGCCATGAGCTGGGTACAATGTTACACCTCCTCAATTTGCATGTTAGGGACTGAACTAGCTTGTGATGGACATCACTCCTATCGCAAACTCTGCCCCGCGAGTGTGCGCATGCACATTGATACTGGCTGTGCTGGCCGTGTCTGCCCAAGTGGCTGGTTATGTTCTACTGCCTGGCCACTCTCTGCTGATGTCGCTTGTACACTTGGAAGTGTAGCGAATGACGTCTGCAGAGAAACAGGTGGGAGAACGTGCGCAGCCACTGTGTGTGTGCATGGTAGGGCAGCACGGTGGCTCAGTGGTTAGCACTGTTGCTTTGCAGCACTGGGGTCCTGGATTCAAATCCCACCAAAGACAACATCTGTAAGGAGTTTGTATGTTCTCTTCGTGCACATAACACATCTGCATCTCTGGCTGCTATGGGCATAAAAGGGGACAAACTTATGGTGTGGCACCCATGCTCCCCTGACCTCAACCCCATTGAGAACCTCTGGAGCATCATCAAAAGGAGTGTCTATGATGGCGGGAGGCAGTTCACATCTAAGCAACAGCTCTGGGAGGATATTCTGTCCTCATGCAAAACAATTGAAGCAGAAACCATCCAAAACCTGACAAATTCATTGGACGAGAGAGTTCAGAAGCTCCTTTCGAACAAGGGGTCCTATGTGCAAATGTTACATCACCTAGAATAAAGTTTTGAGTTGAAAACTGTTTGATTTCAGTTTGTAATAACCTGCTAATGCTTATAATTTCAAAAATGACCATTTTTTTGTTCTTTATTAAAATGAAAAGGTTGAAAACTCTGCTGTGCATAATAATTTGGAACATGCATTTTGAGTTTTTTATTTTTTTAAAAATATACTGTTATCATAGGCAGTTTGTACAAAAACCTTTTAGTTGTACTCTAATAGTTATTTGACTGGAAAATTACAATGACTGCAATTCATATAGGTAATTTGGGAAAAATCTGAGAAAATATTATTTGCATAATAATTTGGAACACAGTGTAGATTGTGAGCCCCAATGGGGACAGTGCCGATAATGTCTGTAAAGCGCTGTGGAATTAATGGCGCTATATAAGTGAGATAAGTAAATTAGCATGTGTATTAAAAGTTATACATAAGCACTGCACCAGTAACAGGTAAAGTGCTAGTATGATTTCTATAAGGCTGGAGTCCCCTATATCACTGTATAGTTAGACTAAAGGGCATTTTGAGGGTGTAGCCATTACACACCATCAAAAGCGATCCTAGGAAAATGTAGTAGATTATGTAAAGAAATGTAAGTTTTATTTTCCCTTCTGAACATACTGATGAAATAAATCAGAGCTGTGCAGAGCTATATGGGTTTTTGCCTGAAGTATTCACACTTCAGTACCTTTATTTGCATTATTACAGTAAGAGGCCTGAAGGCTTTATCACTTCCTGCGCTCCCAGCAACATACTAATTAGGAGCATAACTGTCATACCTCTCCTCTCCTGCCACTCACACAGCTCGGAATATCTGGTGCTCAGTGAGAAGACTTGTGCGCGGCTCACACTCCCATCATTGCTGCTAACAGTGAACTGTAGTGAACTCATGTGCAAGGTCTGAGAGGAGGGGAAAACGCACAAAGACCATTCTAGAAAATGCGGTGTTATGACTTGGACAGCAATTGGACAGGAATTGTGTTAAATTATACCAATTCAAGACCATTTTGCCTCAAACTGGTGTAAAAAAAAAAGAGAGAGAGAGAAAGAAAGAGAGAAAGAAAGAGAGAAAGAAAGAGAGAAAGAAAGAGAAAGAAAGAGAGAGAAAGAAAGAGAGAGAAAGAAAGAGAGAGAAAGAAAGAGAAAGAAAGAGAGAGAAAGAGAAAGAGAGAGAAAGAAAGAGAGAGAAAGAAAGAGAGAGAAAGAAAGAGAGAGAAAGAAAGAGAGAGAAAGAAAGAGAGAGAAAGAAAGAGAGAGAAAGAAAGAGAGAAAGAGAGAAAGAAAGAGAAAGAAAGAGAGAGAAAGAAAGAGAGAAAGAGAAAGAAAGAGAAAGAAAGAGAAAGAAAGAGAAAGAAAGAGAGAGAAAGAAAGAGAGAAAGAAAGAAAGAAAGAGAGAAAGTAAGAGAGAGAGAAAGAAAGAGAAAGAAAGAGAGAAAGAAAGAGAGAAAGAAAGAGAGAAAGAAAGAGAGAGAAAGAGAGAGAAAGAGAGAAAGAGAAAGAAAGAGAGAAAGAGAAAAAGAGAGAGAAAGAGAGAAAGAAAGAAAGAGAGAGAAAGAGAAAGAAAGAGAGAAAGAGAGAGAGAAAGATAAAGAATGAGAGAGAAAGAGAGATAGAAAGAGAAAGAGAGGGAGAAAGAGAGAGAGAGAAAGAGAGAGAGAAAGAGAGAGAGAAAGAGGGAGAGAATGCATCATAGTGGTTTTCGAAGTTCTAGGAGATGCCTAGATTCCAGCACTGGATCCCGCTTACTCGCCCTGGTAAACTGTTCACCGTGGCTGCAGACATCACAGCCCGTCTGCAGCCAATCACTGGCCTAAGTGGTATACAGTCCGTCTGCAGCCAATCACTGGCTTCAGTGGTATACAGCCCGTCTGCAGCCAATTACTGCCTTCAGTGGTATTCAGCCCGTCTGCAGCCAATCACTGGCCTCAGTGGTATACAGCCCGTCTGCAGCCAAGCACTGGCCTCAGTGGTATACAGCCCGTCTGCAGCCAATCACTGGCCTCAGTGGTATACAACCCGTCTGCAACCAATCACTGGCCTCAGTGGTATACTGCGCGAGACCCATTTTAACCAACATCAGAGTCTGTAGGTAAAAGGGGGGCAAACGAATTGCACCCACCGGAGGCCTCCATCACAGCAATCCCCCCAAAAAAAACAGTATATGTTAAACATACACAGTTATCATGGGAGCCTATGGGTATTGGATGACATCCGTTGGACATACAATTTAATTTCATGCTGCAAAAATCCACGTCTAATAACTGTTCCTAAAAACCACGCTTTTGGCACAGTTTTTTAAGGACATATGTTTTTTTCCCTCCATCTTGATACGGTTTTTGGCATTTTTTATTACATAAGGTTTATCAACATCATGTAGATATTGAAAAACCTCAAAACCCAATTCTGAAAAATGTTTTAAAAACAACACAGAAAACACATGTTTTGCAGTGATTTAAGAGTGGAAAATTCACCAAGGAAATAACACAATGCCGTTTTTTAAACAGGCATTGAAAAACATAAGAAAAAAAGCGCGCTGTGCACTACAGTTTGTTGCAAGCATATTTGAGGTTTTTTAACGTGGATTTTGGCACAGAACGTGGGGAGTCCAACACCCGGCATTGCCCACCAATCACCTATTACTAGGTCTAGCAGCCACTGGATACCCACAGTGTGTGGTGGTGGAGCTCCACAGCACCTTACTGTGGCCATTCTCAGATATTGCAGCTCAGATCCCATTCACTTCAAAAGGAACTGAGCTGTATCAGCCATAAATGGCCATTCCACAAAGTTACCCAACACCAGAAGGTGCTCCATTAAAATAGTTGCTGTTGGTCCTCTGAAGACCTCTTTTCAAATAAATCAAACGCATCTGTAACCTTCCTATCCTGGGTTATGTTGCTGTAATTCCACTTTAAGTTCCTTATAAAACCAAAATATAAATATATAATTATATAAATCGGATACATACTGTACATGTCACACACACGCTTTATGTGCCCACTAATTGCTAACATTTATGGCACTTATCCTGCTAGGAATGACACCGAGTAGGGAGGGGAACGCCAATTAGCACCTTAATAAAATTAGCAGCTGCTTACCATATTAAACTGAAATTACAGAGACTTTACATTTTATTGTTTTTATAGACACACAGACAAAAACAGCAAAAAGAAAAATGTGCCGACCACACGTGTCCCACAGAGACCGTTCTAGTAATTGAAACATTGTTAACATTTATATGGGGGATTAAGGAGAGTTCAAAGGGAATCGTCATTGCCATATTGTATCAGTGCAACCATGGGGAAAAGTACAAAATATAACTAAGATAAAAGGGAATATAAAGCATATTCTGCAAAAATATTTGATCAAATATAGTAACATCAGTACAGAATTGCAGAAAACAGTCTCCGAAGTAGGGACCCAATTCTGAAAAAAGGAAAGTAAGCTGCCATGGACCAGGTAAGGAACTTTCCAATGAGAAGCACTTTCACAGAAAGCTATACTTCATGTACATGATCATGGCCGGCCTTAGCTATGTGCGACTGATGTGGTCGCACAGGGTGCTGTACATTTACGTTATATGTCGTGTCTCTGACTTTGATGCCGGCTCGCACACTGAGCCCACATCTTTCCCTGCACATGGCAGCTGATTTAATCAGCCTTCATCAGTCTTCAACAGCCGCGGGTGGATCGATGCTCCATCTGCATCTCTAAGGCTGTGTGCCCACGATACGTTTTTAAGCGTTTCCGCAGCGGCAATTCCAGGAAAAAATCTGGAGCATTTCTGCATCGTGGGCACATAGCCTTAACCTGTTAGATCCCACATTTCAATCTCTGCTAGCGGGTTTTTAACACGAGCCAGCGGGTTGCGCGTCATTCCATGCTCCCATCGGTGTGCCCATGACATATTCGTGGTGTGTGGAAGAGTTGTCATGACACCCCTGTGACTGTCATTGTGAGATTGTGATTACTGCTATGTATAGCACAAGTGATCAAACGATCGCAGCTTCAAGTCCCCTAAGGGGACTATTAAATAAAGTAAAAAGTGAAAACAAAGGTTTTTAAAAATATGAAAAAAATAAAACTCAAAAGATAAAATCACCCCCTTTTGCCCCATTGAAAATAAAACAATTAAAAAAAATACACACATTTGGTATCACTGCATTCAGAAATGTCTGATCTATCAAAATATAAAATAAAGTAATCCACCTGGAAAACAAAGTAACAAGAAAAAAAATCGAAGAGTCAGAATTGGTTTTTTTTTGGCCGCTGCAACATTACAATAAAATCAAATAAGAGCCGATAAAAACATCGTATCTACCTCTAAATGGTATCAATAAAAAAAAGTCAGCTCAAGGTGCAAAAAATAAGCCACCACTCAGCCTCATATCTTGAAAAATGAGAACATTATGGGTCTAGGAAAATGGTGACAAAAGCAAAAAAAAAAAAATGTTCATACAAATTTAGGATTTTTTTTCACCACGTAAATAAAAAATAAACTATACTGTTTGGTGTCTGCCTTGATAATCATATTGCCAGGTCAGTTTTACCATATAGTGAACATGGATACCACGTGTTTTTTTGTTATGTTAATTTTTTATTTTAACACCTTCCTGACAGTGAGATTTTCCGTTTTTGCGCTTTTTTCTCCCCTTCTTCCAAGAGCTCTAACTTTTTTATTTTTCCGTCCACATAGCCATATGAGGGCTTGTCTTTTTGCGTGAAAAGTTGCACTTTTGAATGACACCATTCATTTTAACGTGTGATGAATCGGAAAGCGGGAAAAAAGCCTCCAAGTGTGACGAAAGACGGATTTTGGTAAGACCTTACCTGTAAAATCCTTTTCAGCGAGGGAAGGAAGGGAGACACAGTCATTACTAGTGGGTAGGCGGAGCCCACACAGGATAGAACACCTCAGATTAAAAAAGAGTGTTGTCCGGCCGCTCCAGCTTGGGCTCCTCCTACTCCAGCTCTCCAGTCCGTACACAAGCTAAGGAAGAGCAAATATCACCAGCGGAGCAACATAACCCCTTCTGAAGAACTTCAGAGAAAAAACAAGAGACAGGTTATGCATATAACAGAAAAACCACACAGTCCCAGGTACTACTCACTGGACCTGACCACTGCGATGAGCTGGCAATGCTGGAACAGAGCCTTAGCGCGCCGACCTCAGCCCAGATAATCGCCATCAGAGAAGGGTCACGCTGCATCTGAAAACACAACAACACACTTCTGCCATGGGAGGGAGCTGTGTCTCCCTTCCTTCCCTCGCTGAAAAGGATTTTACAGGTAAGGTCTTACCAAAATCCGTCTTTCAGCAGCAGATGGAAGGAAGGGAGACACAGTCATTACTAGTGGGACGTCCCAAAGCAGTCCAAAAATTAAGGGTGGGAAAAAACCAACAGAGGCAGAATCCCAACAACCTAGAAAAATGCGCAACTAGCGCTAAATACAAGTTAACGATAACTTAAACTACAGCCGCCTGCAGGACCCTACGTCCTAAGGCTGCATCAGCGGAAGCACTGACGTCCACCTTATAAAACTTTGTAAAAGTGTGGACGGAGCGCCAGGTAGCCGCCCGGCAGAGTTGAGCTGCCGAGGCCCCTTGATGAAAAGCCCACGATGAACCCACAGCTCTCGTGGAGTGAGCTCGAATCTTAATTGGACAAGATTCGCCCTTGAGTCGATAAGCCTCTAAAATGGCCGACCGAATCCATCAAGCTATAGTGTCCTTGGAAGCTCGTTGACCATGCCGACGACCTGCTGGAATCACAAACAGAGAGTCCGATTTCCGAAAACCTTGAGTAATAGACAAATAGAACTTCAAAGCCCGCACTAAATCCAATGAGTGCAAGGCCCGTTCCTTCGCATTCCTCGGTTCCGGACAGAGCGAGGGCAACACAATATCCTGGTTAACATGAAATTGTGACACCACCTTAGGTAGAAAGTCGCCCCGTGTGCGAAGCACCACGCGATCCAGGAGAAACTCCAGAAAAGGAGGCGAGCAAGAAAGAGCCGCCAGTTCAGAAACCCTTCTCAAAGAGGTGACTGCCACTAAAAAGGCAACCTTCCAAGAAAGCAAAGAAAGGCTAACGGAGTCCATAGGCTCAAAAGGCCCATGTTGAAGAGCCTCCAAGACCAGATTGAGCCGCCAAGGGGACACAAGCGCCTTCCGCGGCGGAAACTGACGGGTTACCCCGCGAAAAAAGGAACGAACGTCCCTACGCGAGGCGATAGCCTTCCGAAACAGCAAGGACAAAGCAGAAACCTGACCCCTCAGAGTGCTAACTGCCAAACCCTTGTCCAGGCCATACTGCAAAAAGGCCAACAAATTGGGAATGGAAAAAATCCTCGGGTTCCTTGAAGAACCCGAACACCATGAAATGAAGGCCTCCCAAGTCTTGTGATAGATCCTAGTAGTGGCAGGACCCCTGGCAGCTCGCAGAGTGGCAATGACTTCGGCTGAAAAACCTTGACGAGTCAAGATTTCGGTCTCAAGAGCCACGCCGTCAAACGCAGAGACTTCAGGTCCGGATGACGAACGGGCCCTTGGGTTAACAGGTCCGGGCGAAGAGGGAGAGGAAGTGGAGGCGCAGCCAGAAGCGACACCAGCGTCGAGAACCACGTCCTCCTTGGCCAGTCTGGGGCTACTAACATAACCGGGACTCTTTCCAGTCTGATCCGACGCAACACCAGAGGAAGTAAGGATATCGGCGGGAACACATAGATTAGCTCGAATTGGTCCCAGGGAGCAACCAGAGCATCCACCGCCACAGCCTTCGGGTCCTTGTACCTGGACATGAACGTCGGTAACTTGGTGTTGAACCTTGATGCCATCAAATCCACTTGAGGAGTTCCCCAACGGGAGCACAGCTGTGCAAACATTTCTGGGTGAAGACTCCATTCTCCGGGATCCACCTTCTCGCGACTGAGGAAGTCCGCCGTGATATTCTGAACTCCCGGAATGTGAATCGCAGAGATGGCTGGCACCTTGGCCTCGGCCCATACCAGGATCCGAGACACTTCCATCATGAGCCTGGAGCTCCTCGTTCCACCTTGATGGTTGATATACGCGACCGCCGTCGCGTTGTCTGTTTGCACTCGGACTGGCAGACCGTTTAAAGGGACCGTCCAGTGTTGGAGGCAAAGGAAAATCGCCCTCAATTCCAGGATGTTGATCGGCAGGACAGACTCTTCCGACGACCATACTCCCTGAATCCAGAGATCGTTCCAGACACCCCCCCAGCCTGACAGGCTGGCATCGGTGGTTATGACCGACCACCTCGGAAGGAGGAAGGACTTCCCCAGGGATAACGCTTCCGGACGTAACCACCATTCTAGAGACTCTCGCACCCTGTGGGAGATGATGACACTGTGATCCAGCGAAGCCTGTGATCGATCCCAACGGTTCAGAATAAGCATTTGGAGAGTCCTGGAATGAAATTGGGCAAACGGAAGTGCCTCCATTGACGCCACCATCAAACCCAAAAGGCGCATACACCTTCGAAGGGACATTGCTGTCGAAGACTTCATAATCTGTACATGTCGAAGAAGACTTGCTTGCTTGTCTGGAGGCAGGGACACCACTGCTCGTACCGTGTCGAAATGCATCCCCAAAAACAGGATTGACTGCGACGGTTCCAGAGACGACTTCTTCCAATTGACCAGCCACCCGAAGTCCTCCAGGAGCTGAAGGGATAGATTGCGAGCCGTCACCGCCTCCTTCTTTGAGGACGCCACAATCAAAAGGTCGTCCAGGTAGGGAAGAACCGTAACCCCCTGTCTTCGAAGGATCGCCATGAGAGGTGCCAGAATTTTTGTAAAAACTCTGGGCGCCGAGGCCAACCCGAATGGTAGGGCCACAAACTGGAAATGGTCCTGACCTATGGCAAAACGAAGGAAGCGTTGGTGGGCCCTTCCGACGGGAACATGCAAATAAGCGTCGCGAATGTCGATTGACACCAAAAAGTCGTTCTGCGACAGGGCCGCCACAACCGAGCGAAGCGACTCCATGCGGAATTTCCGGGTGCGGACATGCCGATTCAATCTTTTGAGATCCAGAATGGGGCGAAATTTGTCCTCCTTTTTGGGGACCACAAAGAGGTTTGAATAAAACCCTCTTCCCCGGTCCTCCGGCGGAACCGGTACCACCACACCCTTCTGCAGAAGGGAATCGACCTCCTGCCGTAGAGCGGCAACTAGCTCGGGCTCTGACGGAATGCGAGATCGCCAAAACCTGTCCGGGGGTCGAGAAAGAAACTCTATGAAGTAGCCTGCTGACACAACCCGCGTCACCCAGGCGTCCGAAACGCGGGACGCCCAAGTCGATTCGAATTGGAGCAGGCGACCCCCCACTCGAGAGCCCTCGAGTGAAAACCTGGCGTCAGTCCGCCTTAGCGGGCTTTTTGTCAGCTTCCCGCTTGTCTTGACGGAAGCTCTGTTTCCAGGGAGTGCGGGATTTCTGAGAAGCCTTTTTTCCTGAAAAAGAGGGACGACCCGATCCCCAAGAGGGCTGACCGGACTGTCCCCTGGACCGAAAGGGCCGCCGACTACTACCGGCACTAGGCCTGCCCGACGCAGAAGCCACAGTTCTTCGCTGTGGTAAGGCCGCTTCTTTTGCCTTTGCCTTGACAATCAGCTCCGTGAGGTCAGATCCAAATAACTGACCACCCTTGTAAGCTAAAGATAGCAAACCTTGCTTGGAAACCGCGTCCCCGGTCCACTGTCTGAGCCACAGTCTCTTCTGACTGTGACCGCCGAGGATTGCGCCCTGGACAGCAGTGACGCGGTATCCAAACCTGCATCACTGCCATATCGGGCCGCATCCTCCAACAACTTGAAAAGCCCATCTACCTCGGATAGCGGGGATCCATCCTGCCACGCCGTCCGTAGATGGTCCAACCAGCTTAGGGAAGCTTTACAAGCACACATGGATCCTAGCACCGCTCTGAATCCATGACCCGCGGCCTCGTAGATGGATTTCGCCGCCATCTCCGTTTTTCTGTCCAGCGGATCCTGCAGACTCGCCTTCCCTTTAACAGGCAGTAATGAGGATTTGCTAAGCTGGGATAAAGGGACATCCACTTCAGGAGAAGGAATCCAATTATCAATCAACTCCGTGGAACACGGATACAGTGCCTCAAAAAACCGTGTCCCCTGAAAACGTTTATCTGGACACAGGCGTTCCTTCTCCACTGCCCCATTAAGCTCATCCAGAGATGGTAATGCCAAGCGCGACCTATGCGACTCCTGAAACATCCGGGCCGACTTACCAGGACGTCTAGTTACCTCCTCCGGAAACTGTAACGCCTCCCTCATGGCTCCAATAAAATCCTCTGCACGGCCCAAAAAAGAGGCAGAGTGCCCCTGCCGATCCTCCTTATCCGAATCGGACATCTCCCCATCTGAGCTTGAAGGGGAACCCTCCATAACAGAGATCTCCGAGTCGCTGCGCGGGGAGGGCAGTACCGGCCTGTGGCGCTTCCTGCCATGAGAGGATCTAGCTGACACCCAATAACCTAGAAGGTCAGACAGGCCATCAATAGAACGAGTGAGGGCCTCCATTTTGACCACTGCCCCATCACCGAAACCCCCGACCGCTGCGCTTGACGCCGTCGAGGACTCCTGCGTGTCAGACACGCGAGACTGATCCTGTAGCGGACCTGGGAGACGGTCCGCACCTCCTGGACCCTGATCTGACATGCCCTCACACAGTATATGGCAGGTTAAACCTGTCAGTAAGTAGGACAGTGTGGTTTCTTAAAAGAAAGCTGAAGGGTTAAAGCTCTTAAAGAGAGAGCTACCCCAGCTGACCCCCAATTAAGGGATAACCGCCTAATAAGGGGTTAATGTCGCAGACTCCCCACAACCTCTGTGAAATGAAAATGATGTGCGAGCCCCAGACAAAAAAAGGAACCTCTATATGAGGTAATAGCTGCAGGACAGCACAGTCTGCCACCTTATTGTGCCTCAGATAGGTGCCCTGCGCTGAGGGGGTGAGGGGTTAAGCTTCTGCCCTGACAGGCAGAAGCGACTCACCCAGCTGGCCGCGGTGCAGTGTTCCTTCGGTCTGTCGGGAGGAGAGGAGAGTGAGGAGCCCGATGGAAGCCGTTCAGTAATGGCCGCCGCGCTGTGAGGAGAGAGAAGCCGGAAGAGGAGGGGCAGGAGAAAGCGCGCGCTCAGAGCGCTTCCTGCCCGCGAAAGACCGGGAAGGCGCGAAGCCACGCCCCCCGCCGGCTTCAAAAAAAGCGCGCGCGACTCCTCCGCTCCTGCCCCGCTTCCATGTCCTGCAGGCATCCACCTGCGGACAAAAAAACACAAGTCACCACATGAATACATGTAGCAGCGGCTGCCGCAGCAGCCGCTGAAGCACTCAAAACACATTAACATGCTGAGTACTCACCCAGCTGAGCGCCACAGGGACCCCCAGGGATTTGTGGCGCTGTGCCCAAGCTTCCCCCCAGGGCGCAGAACGCAGTGACCCCAGATGCGCGGTTTGCGTCCCCGCCAGGGAAGCATCCCTCATCCCCCGGGGCTGGCAGGGTTCTGCAGGGACCTCTCTCAAAGGGTAATGCAGATCCGCCAAGGGAGGGGTGGGGGTCCAGCAGCGCTGAGACCCCTGAGACCTCAAGACCACGGGGGTCCAAGTCTCTGTCCGATAAAAATAAACATTTTTCTGAGGAGCTGCTTCCAGCAGCGACCATCCTCTGTGACCTCAAATTTTAGACTGGAGAGCTGGAGTAGGAGGAGCCCAAGCTGGAGGGGCCGGACAACACTCTTTTTTAATCTGAGGTGTTCTATCCTATGTGGGCTCCGCCTACCCACTAGTAATGACTGTGTCTCCCTTCCTTCCATCTGCTGCTGAAATAAAAAATTGCATCTCAGCAATATGATTCCCCAGGTCAGTACAATTACACAGATACCAAACATGCATAGTTCTTTTTTTTATTTTGAGTGGTAGAAAAAATACTGGAAATTTGTAAAAAATAAAATAATAATAATATTTCACTTGTGTTGACATTTTGCGAGACCCCATAAAATTTTACATTTTTGGTCGATGGGGCTGTGTGAGGGCTTATTTTTTGTGCCCTGAGCTGGCGTTTTCATTGATATCATTTTGAGGTAGATGATAAATTTTAATTATTGTAGTGTTGTGGTGGCGGTTGAAAAAATTTAAATCATGCAAAATGGGCATGTGGTTAACCTTTTGCCATGAAGTACTACATATTTATGACTGTACTTCTACATAGCCGTTACATGTCTAGAATATGTGACTTCTGTCTTAAAAAGGCAGGGAATAAATATACTTAAGTTGCAGACATTTTTAACATTCACAAAAATTGAAAATTTGCTTAAAAATTTTTTTTTGCCTTGACTTGCAAAATGTGACACATTGATCTCATCTAACATTGTGAAGTGTACCATGCTGAAAAAGGTTCACTGGCATAATTTTCCCTTACATTTATCATTAAGTTGCAGCATTTTATAAATTTGGAGTGGTGGAGCTGAAGTGAGAACACTAATGATTTAGAGTATCGGTGAAGGAGATGTGTGGCGTGCTACCAGGACATAGTAAAAAAGATCTGGAATCAGGAAAGCAGTGACCATGTTGAATGTCATTGCTATATATCTATCTCTCAGTTAGTTAGTTGTTATATGGCCTTGGTCCAGGGTTCTTGAACTGATTGCCTTTTCTCGGGGTCAAGAAGGAATTTTTCCCTGTGGCACAAATTTGCCGAAAGTGTCCAGGTTTTTTGCCTTCTTCTGGATCAATGGCTTTAGGTAGAGATTGTATTTATTAAAAAAAATGTGTTTAAAAATCACTGATCTGTCTCCTCCACACTTTTTTATATTATATAGCACTCTGCTAGTTATATACATTGGTTCTCAGTTTTAGGACTCATGGCTGCCACAACAAGCCAAACCGAAACACAAGGATGCTGTCTGATGGACATGTGGTTCAGCTTTTTCTGTACCTTCTATAGCACCAAATAGAGAATAACTATGTGACAGGTTCACTTTAATTTTATCAAATGTCATCAGCCTTTGGCGCTTACCCTATATTTTTGTTATTTAATACTTATGTATAGATATAGCAAATGTGAACTTGACTCACATGATCATATTAATGGTCCAAGTTTTACAAGTCCACAAGGAACATTCCATTTGTTTGTTTTTTTTACTTTGTGGATTCAAAGTTATACTTCCGAGGGCAATTGATTTTTGGCAAATTCATCAGGCATATACCCAACCAATCAAAAAAAAAAACTGAATAAAATTGGATATGCAGAGATGAATGTTGAACATTCTGGGCAACAAAATCTGTAGCTGCAATCCATTTACCTCCCCCAAAACTATTAAGCATGATCAGTAGGACTGATCTGTGATCCAAAGTCTTATTCCAGAGAAATCCATGATTATCTTATAAGTAAATGAGCTGTTAAGATCTATGGGCCGGACATGGATCTCCCTGAGAATCTGCCTCCAGAGATTATTTTAAATGAAAGGAGGAGATACCAGTGTGAGACAAGTAGATCAGGCTGTCAGTCATTACATGTCTCATACTGGTAACGCCCCTTTTAACTTAAAATTTGTTTTTGAGGAAGATTCTTTGGGAGATCTATGTCCGGCCCATAGATCTTAATGGATCATTAACATAATGAGAAAAATGTGGATTACTATAGATTAAAACATCAGATCACAGATATCAAAGTATCATTTTATTCGACTTTCTATGACCGGCATGCCCATACAAATGGCTTAAAGGGGGTTGATCCTACTGGAACATTACCTTTAAGGCACATATATATATCTTACTAATACAGTTGTGCTTAAAAGTTTACATACCCCGGCAGAATTTTTCCTTTCTAGGCCTTGTTTCAGAGAATATGAATGATAACAAAAAACCTTTTTCTCCACTCATGGTTATTTGCTGGGTGAAGCCATTTATTGTCAAACTACTGTGTTTTCTCTTTTTAAATCTTAATGACAACCAAAAACATCCAAATGACCCTGATCAAAAGTTCACAAACCCTGGTGATTTTGGCCTGACAACATGCACAGAATCTGACACAAACGGGTTTGAATGGCTACTAAAGGTAACAGCCTCACATGAGACCTGTTTGCTTGTAATCAGTGTGTGTGCATAAAATCTGAGTGAGTTTCTGGGATCCAGACAGACTCTTGCATCTTTCATCCAGCCACTGATGTTTCTGGATTGTGAGTCATGGGGAAAGCAAAAGAATTGTCAACGGATCTACGGGAAAAGGTAGTTGAACTGTATAATACAGGAAAGGGATACAAAAAAAATCCAAGGAATTGATAATGCCAGTCAGCAGCATTCAAACTGTGATTAACAAATGGAAAATCAAGGGCTCTGAAAACCAAACCACGGCAGATAGACCAACAAGAATTTCGGCCACAACTGCCAGGAAAATTGTTCAGGATGCAAAGGAAAACCCACAAAAACATCAGCTGAAATTCAGGACTCTCTGAAAACTAACAGTGTGGCTGTTTCAAGATGCACAATAAGGAGGCACTTGAAGAAAAATGGGCTGCATGGTCGAGTCGCCAGAAGAAAGCCATTACTGCGCAAATGCCACAAAGTATCTCACCTACAATACGCCAAACAGCACAGAGACAAGCCTCAAAACTTCTGGAACAAGGTAATTTGGAGTGATGAGACCAAAATTGAACTTTTTGGCCACAACCATAAAAGTTACATTTGAAGAGAGGTCAACAAGGCCTATGATGAAAGGAACACCATTCCGACAGTAAAGCACGGTGGTGGATTGCTGATGTTTTGGGGATGTGTGAGCTACAAAGGCACAGGAAACTTGGTAAAAATTTAAGGAAAGATGAATGCAGCATGTTATCAGCAAATACTGGAGGCAAATTTACACTAAACAGCCGGGAAGCTGCGCTTGCGAAGTACTTGGACGTTCCAACATGACAATGATCCAAAATACAAGGCCAAGTCGACCTGTCATTGGCTACAGCAGAACAAAGTGAAGGTTCTGGAGTGGCCATCTTAGTCTCCTGACCTCAATATCATTGAGCCACTCTGGGGAGATCTCAAGCGTGCAGTTCATGCTAGACAGCCCAAGAATTTACAGGAGCTGGAGGCTTTTGCCAAGAAGAATGGCCAGCTTTACCATCTGAGAAATTAAAGAATCTCATCCACAACTACCACAAAAGACTTCAAGCTGTCACGGTATTAAGAACTGGGGTATGTGAGCTTTTGATCAGGGTCATTTGGATGTTTTTGGTTGTCATTAAGACTTAAAAAGAGAAAACACAGTAGCTTGACAATAAATTGCTTCACCCAACCAATAACCGTGAGTGGAGAAAAAGTTTTTTTCTTCTCATTCATATTCTCTGAAAGAAGGCCAAGCAAGGAAAAATTATAAGTATGTAAACTTTTGAGCAAAACTGTATATATATGAAACATAAAAAAATGTTCAAATATAAACCGAATGATTATTTTACCTGTTAACTTCTTAACGCATTACTAAAATAACACTAAACTGTAGAAAACCCTAAACTATCAAATGATTTGCTCTTAGAGAACATAATACACATTTAATGTACATGTCCGCACCAAAGATGTCTGCATTTTGACTGACAGTCTTCAGAAAGCTTTACAAAAATCTGAATTACCTTTGAAAGATCCCTGAAGTTTCCTGGTAAGGTTAAATCCAACTCCTCGGATTCATAATTGGTTAACACCCATGGAAATACAGGATACTGATTCAAGTCATTATATGTTCTCCCTGAGAAAAAAAATATCAAGTGTTAATAAGCAGAAAGAAGACAGTTTCGCCATAATGACCTTAAGCACAGTGACATTTAATATTGTGCCCCACAAAAGCCTTCCACAATGGCATGCTGATCACATATTATACATACATTGAGATATATAAACACACATACACCACACCACGTGTTTATCTACTATGTACACACATTTTATTTGCAAATAAAAATGTTAGTTTATTTTTATCAATTCAGAAAATGCAAATTGAATGAACAAAAGAGAAATCTAAACCAGATCAATATTTGCTGTGACCACCCTTTGCCTTCAAAACAGCATCAATTCCTCTAGGTACACAGTTTTTGAAAGATTTCAGCAGAGATTATTCCAAACATCTCAGAGAACTAACCACAAATCTTTTGGGTATTTAGGATTGTGGAAATCTCCAACAGACTCAATGATGTTGAGATCAAACTCTATAGGGACCATATCATCACTTCCAGGACGCCTTGTCCTTCTTTATGCTTAAGACCGTTCCTGATGCCATTGGCTGTATTTTTGAGGTGGTAATCCTACTGCAGAATACATTTGGAGCCAATCAGCTGCCTCCTTGTTGGCATAGCATCATTGATAAGTATCTTCCCGTATTTCCCAGTATTGAGGACACCAAGAAATGGGCAACGTTGAGGACCGTAGACGCAGTGGTCGGTCAAAGAAACTTAGTGAAGTAGATGCAGATACTTATCCATCATGCAATACCATCAAACAGGCTCCAATTTATTCTGCAGTAGAACGACGACTCCAATCATACGGCTGATGTCATTAAACAAGCACTCTCAAGAAATTTTTTATTCCCTAAACAAGTCTACGTTTGTATATAATGTAGTGTGAGTGTAATGAAATACTTACCGATCAAAGTCTTCCCCAGTTTCCAGCGCTGCTCCGGTTCTCTTCTCACTCACATGACTGCAATTGCAACTCACCGGATCACACTAGACTCAGTTTTGGGTGCAGTCAGACGGCCGTATTACTCGTGTGAGGATCGCATCGGACTGGCTGTCAGCTCTACAGACCAGACCGCGACTGCTGCATTGAACTGCATGCCGTCACGCTCAGGTCTGGATAGCTG
Organism: Phyllobates terribilis; assembly: GCF_046119375.1. Lineage (NCBI taxonomy): Eukaryota > Metazoa > Chordata > Amphibia > Anura > Dendrobatidae > Phyllobates > Phyllobates terribilis. The sequence goes on along the minus strand of NW_027362762.1, from coordinate 116,916,083 downwards.
ACGGCCAGTCCAAGGATTGCGATGCGATACTCACGCGAGTTATGCGGCTATCTGACTGCGCACTTTTGTGTGAACCGCAAGTCGCTTTTGCAAAAAATGCCTATGTAAAAGCGGGGAAGCACAAGGCAGGGAGACTGTGATGTCTACGTGCATAGGCTACCATATGACAACAGTATACTGGTAACAGATGAGAAATGTGGCTGCTCTGAATACTGGGGCAATAAAAGTTCCCCATTTCCACTGACATAAAGCTAAGATTGTAGAATACCCTCCTTCTCCTCCCCTCCACCAAAAAAATAGCAATAACACATTAAAATATTAATAAGAGCAAAACCTAATGATGAACTAAACTAAGATGAATATTTAATTCTTTTGGATACATATAAATATATTTTAATGTGCTGAAGGGTCTGTAGCAGCAAATGGCGTTGAATGGCCCCCCACAGCGCTGGGAAAGCTGGTATTGTTTTCACGGAGTCACATAACACCCATGTTTAATGATCTGCTTTTGGTGTTCCCTGGCTACAAACTAAATTGAAAACCTATCCCTGCTCAACCTGACAAAAATAACCTAGGTTATCAATTCCCAGGCTGAGAGCAGATTTACAGTGCTGTCATAGGACTGTTTCCCCTTAGATTTTAATGATTGTTGGTTTACCAGACCTGAGATTACTGAACACAGCGCTCCTTGTTCTCTTACGAGTTCATCGAAAGCAACAAAATACAACCGCTTCCATAACAAAAAATATATATGTTTTTCCTATAAAGTGCGCATTTGCAGAAATAAGTGTCTCTAGTGTAGGGTCATCCTTAAAGGGAAAATGCCTAAGTATTTTAGATACTTGTTTAAGAGCACATTGGTTGAGTCTGTGATCTTTGATTTCAGAATAGAGCTCTATTAAAGAACATAAACCCCTTTGGCACAGTTTAAAGATTTTGATTAGTCCAAATCTGCCCCATTGTTCTAGGAAAAGGGCAATTGATGTGAATAAACTTTCTATTTAGGTATCACATATTAATTGTAAGTCTTAATTGACACTGTCACTGGGTTCAATAAGATTCACAATGGCCGACCCACCAGAAGTCGAACAATCATTGTGTATTCTATGGATATGACACAAAATTTTTGGGTTTTTTTTTGGGGGAGGGGTGGTCATCTTTCAGGAAAGATGAGAACTTTTGAAAAATGAGATTCTGAAAGCACAATCGTTAACAATCCCTAAAAGAAGGAGGAATAGGAATCATTTAAGGAAACCAGGATGTATGAACACAGAACTTAAACACATGCTAAAAAGGAAGAAATAAATGTTTATCAAATGGAAAGAGGGAGGCATATCTAAAGAAGAATATACTGCTGTCTGCAGAACCTGCAGGGCAGCAGGGCATGCATCAGATTAGCTAAAGCGGATAATGAATTAAGGCTTGTAAGAGATATCAAAAGCAATAAGAAAAAAATTGAGGGGTATGTCAAAAGTAGTGTTGAGCCACCCCCGTAGTGTTCGGGTTCGGTTCGTCGAACGGCGGCATGTTCGTCGAACGGTTCATCGAACACCGTTAAAACCAATGGCAGGCAAACAAAAACACAGAGAAAACACATAGAAAACACCTTCAAAGGTGTCCAAAAGCTGACAAACTGCTCAGAAGACACAACTAACACATGGAAAAGTGACAAGTACATATAGTCATGCGAAAAGAAAAGAGGTGGAGGAGTAAAAGGAGGGAGAGACACAGATATAGGCATGTCATGCCCTTCTAAAATCAAGAAAGGCTGGAGTAAAAATCTAAAATCAGACTACCAACACCCAGACGTCGTAACAAGAAAATTAAAAAAAGAAATATCTTTAGGTAGAATGGCGGTTCCATTCAGAACACTTTCCTTACAAGACGTAGTGGTATCCCCGTTGGGATTCGTGCCAGAAACGGAACCCAATACATTCGGACTAATCCACCATTTGTCATATCCAAGGGGCAGGTCAGTAAGCGCCAACATCGACGCGGAACCAAGCACAGTAGTATATACTGTACCTCCTTTGACAAGGCAATCAGGCGGGTTAAGAAGTTGGGAAGGGGCACCCTAATGGCCAAAACAGACATTGATGCGGCGTTCCGGTTACTTACTACCTGTGCCTCCGAATAGTGTCCACCTATTGAGCTGCTTCTGGGAAGGAGCATACTATATAGATCGCTGTTTGCCCATGAGGTGCTCCATATCCTGCTCACTATTTGAGGCGCTCAGTTGCTTCCTCGAATGGGTCGTCATGGATGTTGCTAAGGGGGCACATATTATCCATTACCTCAACGACTTCTTATGCCTGGGCCCAAAAGATTTGCCACAGTGTGAATACACGCGGTAGTCCACCTGTGAGAAGGAGAGAGCTGGGGGGAGAGCGGACACCACAGAGCCGAGGGGTTAGATGGAGAACGGAAGAAGGAAAGAGGGCGAGGGAGGTAAGGGATTACGGTGGAAGGCCGACCTGAGCTCCCCCACGTTCCTGCAGGGCGGGGAACAGCCCTGGGAAGAAAAGCCACTTGCGCATCCCTTTGAGGTTACGGGCGCGAGCGGGCAGAGGGACTACGCTGGAGTGCGAAACAGACACGGCCAGGCCGTTCCTGCCCGTGCGACCTCCGTGTCGCCGGGTTTGTGCCAGAGCCGCGGTGGACCCTGACGGCCAGCCCCCCTCTCCCAATACTGGTGCCTGTCTGCTGGTGGGTCGAGTCCCCCCCGCGGTGGAGGCAGGTCTAAGCTCTGTAATTTAAATTGGCTCTGTAATTTGAATGAGTACACTTTAAATCCTTTTACAAGGATCTATTGGAGGGCAAGTCTGGTGCCAGCAGCCGAGGTAATTCCAGCTCCAGTAGCATCCACTAAAGCTGCTGCAGTTAAAAAGATTTTATAAGGATCGAGCTTGGCGGACCGCCACAAGGCGTGCTACCGCCAGTCCCAGCCCCTTTGCCTTGGGGCGCCTCCCCGATGCTCTTGACTGAGTGTCCCGGGGGCCCGAAGCGTTTCCTTTGAAAAAATTAAGTGTCCAAAGCACAGGTGGTGTAGCTTGCTTAACAGCTGGGCTACTCCGCTGACTAGCAGACAATGCTACTAGGCCAAAAGTATTGCCTGGGCTAGATGCAGTTAAAAATTTGTAATTAGATCTACAGACGGTGTAGCTTGCTTAACAGCTGGGCTACTCTGCTGACTAGCAGACACTGCTACTAGGCCCAAACTATTGCCTGGGTTAGATGCAGTTAAAAATTTGTAATTAGATCTACAGGCGGTGTAGCTTTCTTAACAGCTGAGCTACTCCGCTGACTAGCAGACACTGCTACTAGGCCCAAAGTATTGCCTGGGCTAGATGCAGTTAAAAATTGTTATTAGATACAAAGGCGGTGTAGCTTGCTTCAGATGGGCTACTCCGCTGACGAAGATACACTGCTACAAGCCCAAAATGATTGGCTGGGTTAGATGCAGTAAAAAATTGTTATTAGATACACAGGCAGTGTAGTTTGCTTCACAGCTGGGCTACTACGCTGACTAGCAGACACTGAAGCTTTGGAGCAGACCTCTGATTCCCAGGCTATAGTATGAGTAAACAGCTCTGCAGACTCAACCATCTGTGTTACCCCAAGCCATAGTGTATGTAGTTTCCTTATGAACGTGAGTCTGTCTACATTCTCAGTGGACAGCCGCATGCGCTTATCTGTCAGCACACCACCAGCAGCGCTGAACAAACGTTCAGAAAGAACGCTGGCTGCGGGGCACGACAAGATCTCCAAGGCGTGAGTGGTGAGCTCAGGCCATTTTTCCAAATTGGAAGCCCAAAATGAGCAAGGGTCCAGTGACACAGTCATGGCTTCGATGTTCACTTGGAGATACTCCTGTACCATCCTCTCTAGGCGTTGACTATGTGTCAGACTTCTTATCTCCTGCGGCCTTGCAAAGGATGGTCTAAAAAAATTGGTGAAACGATTCCACAAAATTGCTGTTACCAGCAGATACGGTGTTACTGTTACGGTTTGAGTGATGAAGACTCGACAGTCCCACGGTTGGCAAGTTAGAACTGTGAGATTCACTACGTGCACCACTGGTTTTTGTGGAAAAGCAGATGTAAGATTCTGTAACAGCCTCTGCTGATACTCCTGCATGCGTGAATCCCTTTCTATGGCAGGAATTATTTCGTTAAATTTACTTTTGTACCGGGGATCTAAGAGTGTGGCAACCCACTAGTCGGGATTACTTCGAATTCTGACAATCCGAGCGTCATGTTGCAGGTAGTGCAGCAAGAAGGCACTCATGTGTCTTGCGCATCCAGGAGGACCAAGTCCTTGTGTTGGTGGCGAGGTAAGAATCATGCATCCTTCCTCTGCCCTCTCTCCCCAACCTCGCACAACAGAAATGTGATCAAGGTCTCCCTCATCCGATGAGTCTTTCATGCCCATCGCCAGTTCGTCCTCCACTTCTTCCTCGGCTCCTGCAACTTCCTCAACAGTTTGGCTGCTACCATGCGCCCTCGTTAATCCTTCTCCCCCACCCTCCCATGCCTGCCGCCTTGGTGCTGCCGACCGTCTGGACCTTGGAGATGTTATCCCTTCCGCATACGACTCCTCCTATACTTCCTCCCCCTCCTCTTGTCCCACCACCTGACTCCGAATACTGTTTAAAATGTGCTCCAGCATGTAAATGACCGGAATAGTCATGCTGATAATGGCATCATCAGCACTAAACATCTTCGTCGCCATTTCAAAACTGTGCAGAAGGGTGCATAGGTCCCTGATCTGAGACCACTCCTGCAGTGCGATTTGCCCCACCTCTGGATCTCGTTGGCCCAGGCTATACGTCATAACGTATTGCACCAGGGCTCGTCGGTGCTGCCACAGTCGCTACAACATGTGCAGAGTTGAATTCCATCGTGTCGGCACATCGCATTTCAGCCGGTGAACTGGCAGGCCCAACGACTTCTGTAGAGATGTAAGTCGTTGAGCTGCGGAATGCGAAAGGCGGAAGTGAGCACACAGTGACCGTGCCCTCTGCAGAAGGCCATCTAGTCCGGGATAGTGGGCTAAAAATTGCTGGACAACCAGGTTCAACACGTGAGCCATACAAGGCACGTGTGTGACATTGCCCCGGCGAAGGGCCGCACCCAGGTTTGCAGCATTGTCGCACACGGCCTTCCCTGGCTGCAGGTTCAGTGTAGACAACCATTCATGAAACTCGGTCTCCAGAGCGGACCACAACTCCTCAGCTGTGTGACTCACATTTCCCAGACATTTCAAAGTAAACACCACCTGATGCCATTGAGCCCTGCTGCCAGCATAGTAAGGAGGTGTGCAGGATTCCTTATGCGCAGTTAGAATGCGGGTGGCATTACCAGACAGGCTTTGGGTGCAGGTGGAGGACCGAGAGGAGGTTGAGGAGGCAGAAGCAGTGGAGGAACTTCTAGATAAAGAGGATTGACGCACAACTCGTGGGGACGGCAAGACTTGGACAGCAGCCCCTTGTCCTGCTGTCACCATAGTTACCCAGTGCCCAGCCAGCGACATATAACGCCCCTGTCCATGCCTACTGGTCCAAGTGTCTGTGGTGAAATGCACCCTGTCACACACAGAGTTTCTCAAGGAAGCGGTTTTGTGCGACATGCTGGTGTAGCGCAGGCACAGCTTTCTTTGAGAAGTAGTGGCGACTGGGCATCTGGTACTGGGGCACTGCGATGGACATAAGGTCTCGAAAATCCTCTGTGTCCACCAGGCGGAAGGGCAGCATTTCTGTAGCCAACAGCTTGCAGATGGTGAAATTCAACCTCTTAGCTTTGTCATGGCTAGGAGGAAATGGTCTTTTACGTGTCCACATCTGAGGGACCAAGGGCTGGCTGTTGTGCTTAGACGGGGTTGAGTAGGGTGTCCCCGGCAAACTGCCGGTCTGTGAGGAAGAAGCAGGTGGGCATGTAATGTTGCCTTGATCCAAAGGTGGTGCTCTCGATATCGGAAAGCGCTCAACACCAGCAGGTGTTTCCACTTCCAAATGAACTTACGACCTGCCAATCACACTGGCTGTTGCGGGTAAAGAGGTGGCAGGTCTGCGTCCAAAAACATGTGTGACTGCTGTCCTCCCCGTCACAGAGGATGAAGAGGCCACGGATGCACAAGATGGGGCACAAGGTGGTTGGCCCGGCCCGCTAGGCCGCATTGTAGCACAGTGAGCTTCCCACTGCAACTTATGCTTTATATCCATGTGACGGTTCATGCATGAAGTACATGGATTTTTTGGCCTCTAATTAGCTTTTGGTGACAATTGTTACAGATAACATGAGTTGGGTCATCTTTTGTGATCTCAAAAAATGCCCAGGCTATGCAAGACTTAGCACCCATGCGACCTGAAGAGCCACCACGACTTGTGGTCAGAGGCAGAGTTGTGGTTGAGGATGCAGTTGTTGACGTGCTTCCAGTACTCCGTCTCTGTCCAGGAAGGCACAACCTAACCTCGTCGTCACTAGCATCCTCCTCCACCTCCTCTGCTGACCTCATCGACTGGCTGACTGTGGGTTGACAGTAAGTGGGATCTCCAACCTCGTCATCATCACCCTGTGTGTTCTCACACCCGTCGTCCTCAGAGCCAACCTCTTCCTGCCCTGACCGAAAAGTCAAGTTGTCGCTCCAATCAGGTATTTGAGTCTCATCATCGTCTTCCTCATTGTCTCCACCAACAGGAGTTACAGTTTGGGAACGAGGGTCTACATTATGCTCAGAACCTTCTTCATCTGGGCCTGGATCAGACTCAAACTTTCTGGGCATCAGTGCAGATCATTTCCTCATCTGGATTCACAGAAGCTCTGGAGCAGACCTCTGATTCCCAGGCTATAGTATGAGTAAACAGCTCTGCAGACTCAACCATCTGTGTTACCCCATACTCAGTCAGGCAGCTGGAGACTTGGGAGCCGTGAGGAAGCAAGTGCGATTGGGGTGACACCTCTGAGGACTGGAGTATTTGTGATGTTGAAGTTGAGGTGGAGGAGAGCCCACTTGAAGGAGCACTTGATATCCGTTGACGCACCTGCTGTTTTTGTGCCTCATCTGGAATTTGTAGCGATGGGCGTGTCCGTAAGAAAGGGATCATATCACATTGTCCACGAGAAGAAGGAGACATCTTAGTTTTGCTGGAAGATGGTCTTTCTTCTGCAGATGTCACTGTTGCTTTACCACCTACCCCACGGACACAACCTTTTTTTTCCTTTCCAACATGCCTATTTCCCTTTCCACCAGCAGCAGGCCTTTTGCCACTCATTTTGATGGTTAACTAATTGGCAACTCTGTAGTTGTTTGCACAAAAAATAATGGATGGAAACCGAGCAGAGCTGAGTGGCCAAACTGGGGTACTAGCCCAAAAGGATTGGCTGGGTTAGATGCAGTAAAACAATTTTATTAGATACACAGGCGGTATAGCTTCCTTTACAGGTGGGCTACTCCGCTGACTACCAGACACTGCTACTAGGCCCAAAAAGATTTCCTGGGTTAGATGCAGTAAAAAATTTGAATTAGATACACAGGCAGTGTAGCTTCCTTCACAGGTGGGCTACTCCGCTGACTACGAGACACTGCTACTAGGCCCAAAAGGATTTACTGGGTTAGATGCAGTAAAAAATTGTTATTAGATACACAGGTGGTGTAGCTTGCTTAAGATGGGCTACTCCACTGACTACCAGACACTGCTACTAGGCCCAAAAGGATTTCCTGGGTTAGAGGCAGTAAAAAATTAGAACTAGATACCCAGGCGGTTTAGCTTCCTTCACAGGTGGGCTACTCCGCTGACTACCGGACACTGCTACTAGGCCCAAAAAGATTTCCTGGGTTAGATGCAGTAAAAAATTAGAATTAGATACACAGGCGGTGTAGCTTCCTTCAAAGGTGGGCTACTCCTCTGACTACCAGACACTGCTACTAGGCCCAAAAAGATTTCCTGGGTTAGATGCAGTAAAAAATTAGCATTAGATACACAGGCGGTGTAGCTTCCTTCACAGGTGGGCTACTCCGCTGACTACCACACACTGCTACTAGGCCCCAAAAAATTTCCTGGGTTAGATGCAGTAAAAAATTAGAATTAGATACACAGGCGGTGTAGCTTCCTTCACAGGTGGGCTACTCCGCTGACTACCAGACACTGCTACTATGCCCAAAAGGATTTACTGGGTTAGATGCAGTAAAAAATTGTTATTAGATACACAGGTGGTGTAGCTTGCTTCAGATGGGCTACTCCAATGACTACCAGACACTGCTACTTTACCCAAAAGGATTTCCTGTGTTAGATGCAGTAAAATATTAGAATTAGATACACAGGCGGTGTAGCTTGCAACACAGATGAGCTACTCCGCTGACTACCAGACACTGCTACAGGCCCAAAAGGATTGGCTGAGCTACATTTCGCCAAATGCTGTGAAAAACACTTACACAGCACTGGCACACACCTGCCTGGCAAAAAGTGCTATGAACTGCTGTAACCTAGCTCTCAAAAGGGCTGCAATTAGAACTAGTCCCTACTCCCTAAACCTATCTCTCTATGTAACTGTAAATTCGCTCGCAATTCACACAGTTATACTGTATAGCGCCCACAGCAGCAGCGGTGCCGTCTAACACTCAGCTGCAGCAGTGAGAAAATGGTGGCAACGGGGAAAATGGCTGGGTCTTATAGGGCAAGGAAATGTGACATACACAGCCAATGACACATGCCCTTGCTTGTGTGAAAAAAAAGCACTTCACGGCGTGTGTGCGCTGCTGATAGGTTGACAGACTGCACCGCCCCACTGTAAATGCGGGAAAGAAAAAAAAAATGGAGATCGGCATTATTTCTGCAGAGATCCATCCCTTGCCCCTCCCCCCACCCACTCTACACTGAAACTGTCTATTAACATTGATTAACAATATTACTGTGAAAAAATCCAGTTACGCTTTTGGTGCACGAACAGTTATCGAACATAACCTCGAACAGCCGAATTTTTTGCAAATTGTTCAAGTTCATCTAACGACTCGAACACCGCCCAAAACACCTCGAATTTGAGATTGGCTTACAGTTCTAGTCGAACACCGCTCATCTCTAGTCAAAAGTAAAAGAAAAGTCAAAGATGCGATATGATTTTTACAGGATGAAAATGGTAAAGTGGTAAAAAATGATGCTGAGAAGACCGAACTTTTAAATACCTATTTCACTGTTGTGTTCTCTAAGAAAGTAAATGTAAGATCAACTGATCTTCACTGTCCTATTGAAGGAATAGAAGAATCCACACTGCCTATAAAAAAAGAGATAGTGAGGGAATACTTAGCTAACATAAATGAATTCAAGTCTCCAGGTCCAGATTGATTACATCCTAGGGTACTGGAGGAGATCGCAGAATAAATTATTGAACCACTCTCCATAATCTTTGAAAATTATTAGAGAACAGGAGAAGTCCCAGAAGACTGGAGAAGAGCGAATGTTGCCCCTATATTCAAAAAGGGGAAGAAGGTGGACCCAGAGAACTATAGGCCGTGAGCCTTACTTCTATACCAGGAAAGATCTTAGAACAAATAATTAAACAACATGTATGCAAGTACCTTTATGAGAATTAAGTGATTAACCAGAGCCAGCATGAGTTTGTAACTGAAGTCATGTCAGACCAACTTAATTTCCTTCTATGACAGAATCACTGACTGGGTGGATAAGGGAAATACAGTAGATATAGTGTATCTTGACTTCAGCAAAGCATTTGACAAAGTATCTCATATCATCCTTATTGAAAAAATGACCAACTATGGCAACTGTTAGGTGGATTCATAACTGGCTTAGTGATCTGACCCAAAGAGTGGTCATAAATGGTTGCACATCCAGTTGGAAGAATGTCTGAAGTGGGGTACCATAAGGCTCTGTCCTGGACCCTGTGTTGTTCAACATCTTTATCAATGATTCAGATGAAGGAATTGAAGGTAAACTGATTAAATTTGCTGATGACACAAAGCTAGGTGAGATAGCTAATACTAGAGAAGAGAGAGAGAGGATTCAAAAATATCTAAACAAACTGGAACTGTGGGCAGCAACTTACAGAATGTTTTTTAACAGGGTGAAATGCAAAGTCCTACATCTGGACAAGAAAAATGAAAAAAGCATATACAGAATGGGAGGAATAGGGCTGAGCGACAGCACATGTGAGAAAGACTTGGGTATACTAATAGATCACAGACTAAACATGAGTCAACAGTGTGATGCGGCAGCCAAAAAGGCAAACACAATTCTGGGTTGCATTAACAGAAGCACACAGTCTAGATCATGTGAAGTAATTATTCCCCTCTACTCCTCCTTGATCAGACCTCATCTGGAATATTGTGTCCAGTTCTAGGCACCACATCTTAAAAAAACATGAAGAAACTGGAGCAAGTTCAGAGAAAAGCGACCAAAATGTTGACCGGTCTGCAAACAATGTCCTATGAGGAACGGTTAAAGGATTTGGGAATCTTTAGCTTGCAAAAGAGAAGACTGAGAGGAGACTTAATAGCGGTCTACAAATATCTCAAGGGCTGTCACACTGTAGAGGGATCAGCTTTATTCTCATTTGCACAAAGAAAGACTAGAAGCAATGGGATGAAACTGAATAGGAGAAGATACAAATTAGATATTAGAAAAAGCTTTTTGACAGTGAGGGTGATTAACGAGTGGAACAGGCTCTTTCAACGTCTTTCATGTGGATTCCGCCTGCAACCTGCCTGAAGAAGCACTTAAAAAACTCCAAAGAGACTGAACACAAGCACAGCAATGTCAAAAAGACTTGCTGTGCATATATTTTGTCTTTTGAGCTTCAGACTTGGAAAGCAGTGAAGCGTTTAAGAAGTAGAGACCTGACCATTCTTCACATGGCTTCAGCTTAGAAGCTACCACTATCTTATTAATGAAATGAAAAAAAAAAAATCCGGCAGCAAAGCTGCTGCAAAAATTGTTCAGAAGGCGTCAAAGATGACGCTTCAGAAAAAACACTGCTGACATTTTCCTGAAGTGTCTTCTGCCTCAAAATTGGCTACGGTGTTGTCTAAACGATGCTGAGTTCACAAACCCCAAGGGTATGTGAAGACATTAAAAGGGTTGTCCATTTTTATCACAATAGTCTGCAGTCACTCCATGCGACTGCAGACTTATGAATCATCATATTGTGCGTAATGCGTGCGGTGAGGATCCTCCCTTGTCGGCAGTGATACCAAGCGGTCATGTAACAGCACGTATGCGTTATACATACTCCCGGCCAGATTACGACTAGACGCACACTGCAGTCACAAAGTGACTGCAAACTTTCGTGATGAACCTGGACAACCCATTTAATCCTTTAAGTATTTGCTGTAGACATTTCTGTACCAAAAACTTGTCTCTTGGCAGGAAAAGCACTGCATAAAAAATGTGTATTTTTGTCACTTTTTTAATGCATCTTTTTCCCCATTTATTAGTATGGATGAAAAAGGCTGCAAAAATGATAAAAGAATTGACATTGCAGATTTGAAACTGCTTCAAATCTGGAAGGAAAAAATAAGCAGCTTGTCCATGAGATTGCAGAACTCTCATTTACATTGCTGGGACAGTAAAATGCTGTATGCCTCTCAACCTGTGCCCAACTATCCATTTACAAGGGGCAAGACCTTTGAAACAAGTATCTGTAGATGGGGGTCTCTTACTTGTGAAAAAGATTCTGGATTGGCTAAATATTTATTATGATCCCAGGCTTGTTACAGAATGACATTGACATATAGGGTGGTTAATTCCAGTATGTGGCAATAGATAACTAGCATTCTCCCACTTAAAGGAAAGCTAATTTGCAGACCAGCTGTAGTTATATTATAAACAAATGTAAAAAAATATGAACACAGTTTTCTACTGCATACAGATTATTCATTAATATTCTTTAAGATAGATATTTTCAGAATTTAGTGCTCTCTTGGGTCATAACAGACCCCATTACTGTCCCTAAATTTAAAATCGATATTTTCAGTATTTAGTGCTCTCTTGGGCCTTAACACACACCATTACTGTGCCTAAAATTAAGATAGATATTTTCAGTATTCAATGCTCTCTTGGACCATAACAGACCCCATTACGATGCCTAAAAGACGAGGGAGTCTGTTGGGTCTTCTGTTATTTTTTTTTAAAGCCAGAAATAGCTTAGTGAATTGGTTTCACCAGTGTCACTTTCGATCCACTGGAACAAAGTTGTCAAAACATGGCCTTGGTTAAAAAAAACAAAAAAACAACAACACTATCTGTCTATAAGTGCTCATTCAGATGTTTATAAATTTTTCTCCTTCGCAAAAAACTGAATGCGTTTCATAAAGTTTTTCATCAGTATTTTGTCAGTGTATCAGTTTTTATCAGCAGAGTTTTATCAGGTCTTCTCATACGCAAAAATAAAAATGGAGATTTCTCAAGCTTCTCGTAACAGTCAGTGAAAAACAGCACACAAATGGTATCCAAGTACTGTTCAATTTTTTCATGGACCCATAGATTTGCATTGACGAGTCTGATCCATGATAAAAATTAGAAGTGTTCATGTTCTTGTACGGACCACCCGGTCTGGAAACCATCCCCATAGACTATTATAGGTACTATAATAGGTACGAGCTCTATCTGTGAAAAACCCCAATAGAACTAGTAAATGAAAACCCGACATTTGAATGAGCCCTAACAGTTTAGACCATTTGTACCAGGTAACAATGTCCCATCTCACCTTCAATACACATGCAAATTTAGAAAAATTAATATTTCCCTTGACATGGTAGAGCTGCCCAAGCACCATTCTAGAGAGATCCTCAAGGGTTAATTCAGACAAAGGATACCAATATGAGCATCAAAACAAAAAAAAACTATTTTTTTTCTTAATTAAAATGTTTAATTTAGTGGTTGAGTTTTAAAAAGGTGAAATAGCTCGGGGAGAGCTGACAAAAAAATTACAGCTGCAATTCCTTGGTGATAATGTTAATGACAGCAAAATATTGTTTAATTAGATGATTCCAGCATCTGGATTAACACTCTGCTAGCGATGTTCCTATGCTTGTCTGCGTTTTCACACTTTATAGACATTTTGTCATCTCTAGGTCATTAGGAAAGAATTTTTAATGATTTTTTTTTTAGAAGACGGCAGTTCGAGTTACATCTAATTACATGACAATAATAAGCCCAACACAGACTGCAGCTAAATATACACATAATTAGTTAGCAAAAGCTTGCACATAACAAAGTACAAAAAAATGCAGAAAATTGCTGTGGAGGGGAGGGGGCAATCATCTACACTCACAATATAATTAATAATTCAAGGTCACAGCTATATTGTGCAGTCAGGACACGACCGCAGCATTAACCAATAATTTACACCTGCTGCTGTGTGCTTTAAAGGAGTTTTCTACTTTACAAAATCATGGCCTGATCCAGCAACGGCTCTCCGCCACTGCTCCAGTGGTGACCTCAAGACCGTAACTAAGTGCTGCAGCCAATCACTGAGCTCAGCAACTCGTGCTATTTACATGAGCAAGGCTACTGAGCTCAGCGATCGGCTGCAGCGGTGATGTGCACTAAAAAGCAGGTTAAAAACACAAAACACTGTCAATCCAAATCAAGTATCACAAAAAAAAAAAGTATTCAATGTCTGTCGCTGGTAATTGAGGTGTAGGGTATAGGGAGCACTGGCAGCGCTGTGCCACCTCATACAGTTTGAGTGTGCAGTGAATTATTCAGCAGTAGCATGAGACAGTCATAGCATGAGACAGTTGTAGCATGAGACAGCCTTGTGGATAGGCTCTGTTACCCGATCACTGTGCAGGGAGGAGTAGGAAGTGAGCTGTGACAATCACCTATTGTGGTCAACATAGTTACATATAGTTACATAGGTTGAATAAAGACCTAGGTCCATCAAAATCAACCTTCCTCCCGAATTGTACATTTTGTCTAAATTAACTGTAACCCACAATGTTATGTGTATCGAGGAAATCCAGCCCTTGTATAAAAGCTGTTATAGTGTCGGCCATTACTACCTCTTGTGGTCGGTGTTCCACAGCCCGACTGCTCTGACTGTAAAGAACCCTTTCCTGTATAGTTCCGGAATCGCCTTTCTTCCACCTGTAATAAGTGCCCCCTGGTCCTTAGTATGGTCTTTGGAAGGAATAAGTCATGTGCTCGTCCTTTGTACTGACCCCAAATATATTTATACATGTAAATGAGATCCCCTCTGAGGCGTCTTTTTTTCTGAGCTAAACAAGCTCAACTTTGTTTTCAACCTCTCTTCATATGAGAGGCCTCCATCCCTTGTAATAATCTAGTTGCCGCCTTTGAGCTGACTCTAACTTCTGAATATCCTTTTCAAAATGTGGAGCCCAAAACTGGATCCCATATTCCAGATGTGGCCTCACCAGTGACTTATAAAGGGGAAAACAATACGCTGGGATCACGGGATTTTCTCTCTCCTTTTATACAGTACAGACCAAAAGTTTGGACACACCTTCTCATTTAAAGATTTTTCTGTATTTTCATGACTATGAAAATTGTACATTCACACTGAAGGCATCAAAACTATGAATTAACACATGTAGAATTATATACTTAGCAAAAAAGTGTGAAACAACTGAAAATATGTCTTATATTCTAGCTTCTTCAAAGTAGCCACCTTTTGCTTTGATGACTGCTTTGCACACTCTTGGCATTCTCTTGATGAGCTTCAAGAGGTAGTCACTGGAAATGGTCTTCCAACAATCTTGAAGGAGTTCTCAGAGATGCTTAGCACTTGTTGGCACTTTTGCCTTCACTCTGCGTTCCGGCTCACCACAAACCATCTCGATTGGGTTCAGGTCTGGTGACTGTGGAGGCCAGGTTATCTGGCGTAGCACCCCATCACTCTCCTTCTTGGTGAAAGAGCCCTTACACAGCCTGGAGGTGTTTTGGGGTCATTGTCCTGTTGAAAAATAAATAATGGTCCAACTAGACGCAAACCGGATGGAATAGCATGCCGCTGCAAGATGCTGTGGTAGCCATGCTGGTTCAGTATGCCTTCAATTTTGAATAAATCCCCAACAGTGTCACCAGCAAACCACCCCCACACCATCACACCTCCTCCTCCATGCTTCACGGTTGAAACCAGGCATGTAGAGTCCATCCGTTCACCTTTTCTGGGTCGCACAAAGACACGGTAGTTGGAACCAAAGATCTCAAATTTGGACTCATAAGACCAACGCACAGATTTCCACTGGTCTAATGTCCATTCCTTGTGTTCTTTAGCCCAAACAAGTCTCTTCTGATTGTTGCCTGTCCTTAGCAGTGGTTTCCTAGCAGCTATTTTACCATGAAGGCCTGCTGCACAAAGTCTCCTCTTAACAGTTGTTGAAGAGATGTATCTGCTGCTAGAACTCTGTGTGGCATTAACCTGGTCTCTAATCTGAGCTGCTGTTAACCTACGATTTCTGAGACTGGTGACTCGGATAAACTTTTCCTCAGTAGCAGAGGTGACTCTTGGTCTTCCTTTCCTGGGGCGGTCCTCATGTGAGCCAGTTTCTTTGTAGCGCTAGATGGTTTTTGCAAGTGCATGGCCACTCGTTTTTCTTTACTTAGAATTTGTATTATGGCAATAAAAAAGCATCTAACAGTCTATTCAGTAGGACTATCAGCTGTGTATCCACCTGACTTCTGCACAACACAACTGATGGTCCCAACCCCATTTATAAGGCAAGAAATCCCACTTATTAAACCTGACAGGGCACACCTGTGAAGTGAAAACCATTTCCGGTGACTACCTCTTGAAGCTCATCAAGAGAATGCCAAGAGTGTGCAAAGCAGTCATCAAAGCAAAAGGTGGCTACTTTGAAGAACCTAGAATATAAGACATATTTTCAGTTGTTTCACACTTTTTTGTTAAGTATATAATTCCACATGTGTTAATTCATAGTTTTGATGCCTTCAGTGTGAATGTACAATTTTCAAAGTCATGAAAATACATAAAAATCTTTAAATGAGAAGGTGTGTCCAAACTTTTGGTCTGTACTGTATATACTCCTGAAATTTGAGAGTTTCTTGCTATGCACTTGCACTTTCTGATGTTTGGTATAGACAATCTCATAAGACCTACTAAAGTACAATCTTGTTTATTTATTTACACTTGTTTTTTATCATCCCTTATTTATTGCATTACTTATGAGTGGTCATATACCATCTTCCATGTTGTGTGCCCCTTTTTTTCCCTTTGCATGTCTATTGCTGACAGTACTTATTGTCTAATAAAATAAAACTTTTTAATTATTTGGACCATATCTCGGTTTCTTTGCTTCGTGTTGTTGTTCAAAAAAATAAACATGTAGAGAATTATAATGTAACAAAGAACTGTTTAATAACACAATGATACAAAAGAGATTTAGGAAAGGATGGCGTCTGCGGATTGTCTATTATAACTGATGAGAAGAGCGGGATCCACAGAATAATGTCTGTGAAGTGTGAGATTAGAGGTAAGTAGACAGAACATGGTTACCTAATCATGCCACACCATAGGTGACATCTGTACTAGGCATGCTGTTGTTAGTCTTGTGTCTGCGCTGCTGTTGTTGAAAATGACTGAATAGTAAAATTACATTCCCCCCCATTATTATTTCCAGACAGTTCCTGGCAATGGTTTGTTGCCTCTAATAAAGCTTCAGACAAAGCTGTCAGCTCGGGGAAATGGCAAGAGAGTTCGGCACTGCCTCCATACCAATCAATGCATCTACAGCGTCGCTGATAGGTTGTGCGTTCCCTTATCAAATTTAATGTGAGTGCTTCTGAGTCTATCATAGGGCTGCAGCTGAGTCCCGGAGGGATAAATGCATTCGATCAAGTCACGCTGCTCAAGATTTTGACAAACATAAACATATTAGAAAGGATTGTAGAGCCAGAAGCCTTACCTGCTATGGTATTAAGAAACATCAAGTATTCAAAGTTAGAAATCTCTCGTCGCTGCCAACGTTGAGTCATGTTGGAGGATTTAAAGAGCTGCCTGGGAGTGGCCAGGGATATTCTCCTGTAAATGGGAATAAGGGGGTGATCACTGCATACAACCGGAGTATCAATGAGACAATAATGGCAATTTTATACATACAATATGCCACAATCAGCTATAAATACGTAATAAGCTGCTCGTCATGTCTCCTGGTTACTGCATGTCAGTAGCTCAGATAACTGGCATCACTAACATCAGGGATAGGAATCGGAGAGGTGTTCTTGATGAGCGTCGTACACCAGATGATTGACAGCTTCTGCTTTGTCTGTGCAGCTCTTATGATCTACTAGCGGGTTGTCAAAAATGTCTTTACTTTCTGAATATATGAGATGGAGAAGGGCTGCTGAAGAGAAAGGCCCTCACAGTGATAGCAAAGCTTCAGCCATGACTCTTTTTAATCATCTCTGGGCTCTTGACTGAATTTTAAAAGATTCAGATCATAATGTTCCTTATTTATGTAGTGCCAACATATTCCACAGCGCTTTACTGCACATACACAATGTATAGAAAACAGATGGAAACTGCAATATCAGACTACATAATGCTATCTCCTTGTACTGTTTGGCCTCCACTGTCACCGGAACCAACATAATTAACATAAGTCAAGGCCTTTCATTAAAATTAAAAGCTAAAAATCTTAAAGAGGACCTATCACTAGCTCAAAAACAATTAATTCAATACCTTGTGAAAATCACCGAGCTCCCCCAATTCAGCCGCTTTTATTTCCATTTTGTGCTGTGTTGCTCCATTGCATATATATTCACATTTGTTGCTTTAGGAGTGCAGTATGTGAAATCTATGCTTGCAGCCCAACTGTGTGCGTCTTCACAGTCTTCTTCACTCCTCCCTCCCTGATGCTGCCAATCACAGCTCGGTAGCTGATCTACAAACCTAAACTACTTAAGCTGTGACTGGCAGCATCTGGAAGAGAGACAGTGCACGCCCCAGAGAAAACTCTGAAGAAACGCCCATTATCACCACAAGCAGAGATTTCACATACTGCGCTCCAAAAACAACAAATGTGAAAAATTTCTGCAATGGAGCGACGCAGCGCAAAACAAAAAAAAAGCAGGGGAATCAGGAAAGATCAGAGATTTTTACAAGGTATTTCAGTCAATTTTTAGTGGAGTATGTGCAGGTCCTCTTTAACATAAAATAACTTACAATAGGAATTCACTAATGATATGAAATATAAAAAACCACCTACCTGGCTTGTGGTAAACCATAGCTGGTGCCAACACCGACCCGAGGTAAACTGTACACCACTTTCTTCACGGTGGCTTGATCAGGAAAATTAAACATAACAGAGGCTACAGAACAATAGGGAAAGATATTGAAAAAATAGTTTAGTTCAGCACTTAAAACTCCCCAACGTTACTCCTACCTCAGCATAGCTGTTCCTTACTTTTCAGCACAACTAAGCAAAGAAATACCCAAAGTGTACCATGCAGAAAACACCGAGATGGCAGGAAAAGCAAGACAGTTAACACAGATGAGGATAGGGCACAGCTACAGGAGGATCTAGATAAAATGGGGAGTTGGGCCAAAAAATGGCAAATGGGGTTCAATGCCGATAAATGTAAGGTCATGCACATGGGAAAGAAAAACAGCAATCACCCATACATATTAAATGGGAAAAAGTTGGGGAAATCTGACATGGAGAAGGACCTGGGCGTCTTGGTTAATAGCAAATTAAATTGGAGTGCCCAGTGTCAGGCAGCAGCTGCGTAGGCAAATAGAGTCATGGCATGCATCAGAAGAGGAATAGGGGCATATGATGAGAACATTGTACTTCCTCTGTATAAAGCGCTGGTAAGGCCGCACTTAGAATATTGTGCACAGTTCTGGGCTCCGGTGCTCAGGAAAGACATATTGGAGCTAGAGAGGATACAAAGGAGGGCGACTAAGGTAATAAAGGGAATGGAGGGACTAGAATACCCAGAGAGGTTGTCAAAATTAGGCCTATTTACGTTGGAAAAGAGAAGGCTTAGGGGAGACCTCATAAACATGTATGAATACATCAGGGGGCAGTACAGAGATCTCTCCCATGACCTGTTTATACCAAGGATGGTGACAAAGATGAGGGGGCACACTATGCGTCTGGAGGAAAGGAGGTTCCTGCACCAGCATAGAAGGGGATTCTTTACGGTCAGAGCCGTGAGACTCTGGAACTCTCTGGGAGAGGAAGTGGTGATGTCCAACTCACTTAATGAGTTCAAGAGAGGCCTGGACGCCTTTCTTGAGAACAATAAAATTACATCTTATGCTTAGTGATAGTTAATTAATCCAGATTGGTGTCGGGAAGTGAATTTTTTCCTCAATGATGTGAATTGGCCTATACCGCATGGGTTTTTTTTGTTTGTTTTGTTTTTTTTTTGCCTTCCCCTGGATCAACGCTGCGGAATAGCTGCAGTGCACAAGAAATAGGCTGAACTGGATGGACGCTTGTCTTTTTTCGGCCTTATAAACTATGTAACTATGTAAGTGCCTACAGTATATATTCTTGCATTCACATAAGTGATGACAAAAAATCTTATCTCCATAACTCAATTATGCTGGACAATGGCTATAAATTCCAATAACAGTAGGAAAAACAGCTCTTGAGCACAAACTTCTGCTCTAACTATTGGAAGAGTCAATAATGCATTATGCTAATTTTTATTAAGGCAGAATTTTTTTTCTCTAAATTTTAGCCCATCCCTACCATTGGTAGAGATGGGCTAATTTATTCGAGTGGAAATTAATTCTGCTCAAATTTTACAAAAATCGGTATTCTCCAGAATGTGAATTTTTTTTACAATTCTCTGAGCAAATTAAGCAAAATGAGAGCTGGTTGGCTGCCGTTTTGCTGAACCGCACAGGGCCGGCAAGAAAGTAAAAACAAACTAATACCTTACTGCCCACCCCTTCGGCCACCTCGGCAGCTTACTCTTTGCCGTATGGTCCTGGAAGCATCTTCTTACCGCCACGCGCTGCATCTTTATGCTAGGCTGGGACTTCCAGCCGCGAATAGGTCTGGAAAGTTTCTGCACATGCATGTTGTAAGGTCACGGTGATGTCACAGTCTTCGAGGCACCGTCTCACCACCCCTGCATGCTGGCTCTTCACGTTAGATGTGGACTTCCTCCTGGGACGACCTGCTCATGTGCAGAGATGTCTTAGGCCTAGACACAGCCAAAAGTCCCAGCCTAGAGTGCATAGCTAGGTCTGGGACGTCTCTGCACATGCACATTGCAAGGTTGCAGTGACATCATGACATGCGCCACAACCTTCCAACGTGCACTCTAGGCCAGAGACTAACCTGCACACGCCAGAAATCTCTGCTTAGCGTGAAGACGCAGCGGTAAGAAGATGATGTGCTGAGGAACGTGGGAGGGACAGTGAACAGCGGAGGGGAGGTGAGTGTTATTTTTTTCTACATCTTACATTTACTTGGATGTTTCCAGACACCAGAGAATAATAAGGGACATTTAATTTCCAGAGAATAAATTCGCTGTGAATTGAATTTACTGGTAAAATCTGTGCGAATTGGCAAATTCTAATCTCGTCAGATCCGGCCATCTCTAGTAATTAGTATTTACAAAGCCATCGTGGCTTATTTTAAGCCTACTGAAATAATGCACTATACACCTTTTATATCAGTGATTACTGCATATCTATAGAAAAACTAAGAACAGCCAGTAAATGGATATGTATTAAAAAATGAAGGTGAAACTCAGAAACTCACTGCGGTTAGCCATGAACACTTCCAGGGCCGTGTTCTGCAGTAGGTACCTTCTTGAAAAAACTGCTCGGATCTCGCTGAACATCCATTTTCCATGAAGTCCTTCTGTGTAAGCAAGAACCTAGCCAAACAGAGCACAGGAAAAGCCAAAATTATATTGTGAAAGCCACTTCCCAATGTGTTCGTGCCAAACTGTTTTCATAACAAAATGACATTTTTGGGTAGAGCTTTCCCTGTGAATTCATTATCATTACTTAGTAGGAGAGATTAATTAGAAAAAGGTTAGGCTTTGAGGATCAGCTGCTATTGACTATAACATGAACCTATGGGAAATACAAAATGAAGACAGTCTGGTATGATTGAATGGTCTCTGAGGACGACACTTGTCAGACATGTTTGAATAAAGTTTTTTTTTTAATCACACTGCGTATTGTTAGACCACTTCTCCCTCCATAATGATTGAACAACAGCCCATATTAATGCCGTGCCAGCGTCAGAAAACAAAACCGCACTGACGTGCCAACAATCAGCGAGTCCAAAACATAAGCCACCCAATACAGGAGGCATCACGCCGTCTTTGGACGTCTAGAACATATTACAATGTAATACCTTACTATTAAAAATACTTCACAATTTTGTCTGCTGGAGATAAGTGGCCACACAGCCGTACATTATATGTACATGCACCTAGAAAACAAAGACCTCCTATACTGTATACACCAACCAATGTTACAATTCATCGTTTCCTGATTTATTTATTTTTATTTAAAATTGAATTGATAAGATCAAAATATTTTGGAGTTTTGGTGGGCTTTGTTTTCACTCATTGCACATTTTGTCTTGTATGGGTACATGTAGATAGATTCGATATTTATACTAATCAGAATATTTTTGAAACACAAAACAAAAAAAATACATTTAGAAAACAGAATAAAAGAAAAAAAATATTTCAAATGATCTATGTTAAAACAGAAGCTTTGTACAACAACATAAAACAGCTGGTAGCAAAATTAAAAAAGGAGTCAAGACGCACAATCATGTCACAGCTCTATATAAGTCCCAAGTAGCAGCTGTAGTAGTGTAAGGGCTGAAAAGTACCGCCACATGGCCGGGTGAAAAAGTAACATATTCCATCACATGCGGGATTGTGGAGATGCTACTTCAGGGAGAAAATCTCTGTAATATGGTGCAATATGGAACGACCATAAATCAGCACAAGGCTCTATAGTCCTTCAATATGAAAGTGTAGGAATTCTACGTGACACCATACAAGAGCCGTACACACAGCGCTAACAGCTAAAACAGGTCAGTTTAGTCATGCCATCATTTCACACAGCAAACATGGTTTCTCACCTTGAATGTGTATATGTGAGGTTAAATAAGAGAATTCACACTGAGAATGACTGACTACAGGGGCAAGTAAGAGGGGATACACCGTACTGCATCACAGTATGTGTGAGCTTCTATAACTACACACACATACATACATACATACATACATACATATATATATATATATATATATATATATATATATATATATATATATACACACACACACACGTGTGTGTGAATGTATATATGTATGTATTCATAGATGCACAATCATACATAAGTACGGTGTATATACATATATATCCAGTACAGACCAAAAGTTTGGACACACCTTGTCATTTAAAGATTTTTCTGTATTTTCATGACTATGAAAATTGTACATTCACACTGAAGGCATCAAAACTATGAATTAACACATGTGGAATTATATACTTAACAAAAAAGTGTGAAACAACTGAAAATATGTCTTATATTCTAGGTTCTTCAAAGTAGCCACCTTTTGCTTTGATGACTGCTTTGCACACTCTTGGCATTCTCTTGATGAGCTTCAAGAGGTAGTCACCGGAAATGGTTTTCACTTCACAGGTGTGCCCTGTCAGGTTTAATAAGTGGGATTTCTTGCCTTATAAATGGGGTTGGGACCATCAGTTGTGTTGTGCAGAAGTCTGGTGGATACACAGCTGATAGTCCTACTGAATAGACTGTTAGAATTTGTATTATGGCAAGAAAAAAGCAGCTAAGTAAAGAAAAACGAGTGGCCATCATTACTTTAAGAAATGAAGGTCAGTCAGTCCGAAAAATTGGGCAAACTTTGAAAGTGTCCCCAAGTGCAGTTGCAAAAACCATCAAGCGCTACAAAGAAACTGGCTCACATGAGGACCGCCCCAGGAAAGTCAGACCAAGAGTCACCTCTGCTTCTGAGGATAAGTTTATCCGAGTCACCAGCCTCAGAAATCGCAGGTTAACAGCAGCTCAGATTAGAGACCAGGTCAATGCCACACAGAGTTCTAGCAGCAGACACATCTCTACAACAACTGTTGAGAGGAGACTTTGTGCAGCAGGCCTTCATGGTAAAATAGCTGCTAGGAAACCACTGCTAAGGACACGCAACAAGCAGAAGAGACTTGTTTGGGCTAAAGAACACAAGGAATGGACATTAGACCAGTGGAAATCTGTGCTTTGGTCTGATGAGTCTAAATTTGAGATCTTTGGTTCCAACCACCGTGTCTTTGTGCGACGCAGAAAAGGTGAACGGATGGACTCTACATGCCTGGTTCCCACCGTGAAGCATGGAGGAGGAGGTGTGATGGTGTGGGGGTGCTTTGCTGGTGACACTGTTGGGGATTTATTCAAAATTGAAGGCATACTGAACCAGCATGGCTACCACAGCATGTTGCAGCGGCATGCTATTCCATCTGGTTTGCGTTTAGTTGGACCATCATTTATTTTTCAACAGGACAATGACCCCAAACACACCTCCAGGCTGTGTAAGGGCTATTTGACCAAGAAGGAGAGTGATGGGGTGCTACGCCAGATGACCTGGCCTCCACAGTCACCAGACCTGAACCCAATCAAAATGGTTTGGGGTGAGCTGGACCACAGAGTGAAGGCAAAAGGGCCAACAAGTGCTAAGCATCTCTGGGAGCTCCTTCAAGATTGTTGGAAGACCATTTCCGGTGACTACCTCTTGAAGCTCATCAAGAGAATGCCAAAAATGTGCAAAGCAGTCATCAAAGCAAAGGTGGCTACTTTGAAGAACCTAGAATATAAGACATATTTTCAGTTGTTTCACACTTTTTTGTTAAGTATATAATTCCACATGTGTTAATTCATAGTTTTGATGCCTTCAGTGTGGATGTACGATTTTCATAGTCATGAAAATACAGAAAAATCTTTAAATGAGAAGGTGTGTCCAAACTTTTGGTCTGTACTGTATATATATATATATATATACACACACACATACATACATACATACATACAAACACACACACATTTATATATACACTGCTCAAAAAAATAAAGGGAACACTCAAATAACACATCCTAGATCTGAATGAATGAAATATTCTCATTGAATACTTTGTTCTGTACAAAGTTGAATGTGCTGACAACAAAATCACACAAAAATCATCAATGGAAATCAAATTTATTAACCAATGGAGGCCTGGATTTGGAGTCACCCCCAAAATTGAAGTGGAAAAACACACTACAGGTTGATCCAACTTTGATGTAATGTCCTTAAAACAAGTCAAAATGAGGCTCAGTATTGTGTGTGGCCTCCACGTGCCTGTATGACCTCCCTACAATGCCTGGGCATGCTCCTGATGAGGTTGCGGATGGTCTCCTGTGGGATCTCCTCCCAGACCTGGACTAAAGCATCTGCCAACTCCTGGACAGTCTGTGGTGGAAATGGACGTTGGTGGATGGAGCGAGACATGATGTCCCAGATGTGCTCAATCGGATTCAGGTCTGGGGAATGGGCGGGCCAGTCCATAGCTTCACACTCCAGCCACATGAGGTCTGGCATTGTCCTGCATTAGGAGGAACCCAGGGCCAACCGCACCAGCATATGGTCTCACAAGGGGTCTGAGGATCTCATCTCGGTACCTAATGGCAGTCAGGCTACCTCTGGCGAGCACATGGAGGGCTGTGCGGCCCTCCAAAGAAATGCCACCCCACACCATTACTGACCCACTGCCAAATCAGTCAAGCTGAAGGATGTTGCAGGCAGCAGATCGCTCTCCTCGGCATCTCCAGATTGTGTCACGTCTGTCACATGTGCTCAGTGTGAACCTGCTTTCATCTGTGAAGAGCACAGGGCGCCAGTGGCAACTTTTCCAAACCTCGTGTTCTGTGGCAAATGCCAAGCGTCCTGTACGGTGTTGGGCTGTGAGCACAACCCCCATCTGTGGACGTCGGGCCCTCATACCACCCTCATGGAGTCGGTTTCTAACCGTTTGTGCAGACACATGCACATTTGTGGCCTGCTGGAGGTCATTTTGCAGGGCTCTGGCAGTGCTCCTCCTGTTCCTCCTTGCACAAAGGCGGAGGTAGCAGTCGTTTGCCCTCCTACGGCCCCCTCCACGTCTCCTGGTGTACTGGCCTGTCTCCTCGTAGCGCCTCCTGCCTCTGGACACTACGCTGACAGACACAGCAAATCTTCTTGCCACAGCTCGCAATGATGTGCCATCCTGGATGAGCTGCACTACCTGAGAAAATTCTGTGGGTTGTAGAGTCCGTCTCATGCTACCACGAGTGTGAAAGCACAACCAACATTCAAAAGTGACCAAAACATCAGCCAGAAAGCATTGGTACTGAGATGTGGTGTGTGGTCCCCACCTGCAGAACCACTCCTTTATTGAGGGTGTCTTGATAATTGCCAATAATTTCCATCTATTGTCTATTCCATTTGCACAACAGCATGTGAAATTGATTGTCAATCAGTGTTGCTTCCTAAGTGGACAGATTGATTTCACAGAAGTTTGATTTACTTGGAGTTATATTCTGTTGTTCAAGTGTTCCATATATATTATATTATATTATAATATATATATATATCTATATCGCACACATGTATATATATATATATATATATATATATATATATATATATAATCTTGCAAATTCAGGCCACATAGGTCTCTCTGTGTACAGTGGGACACAACCCTGAAGATTCCTATTTGGACATCTTGTCACATTGAGGTTGTTCTCCATGGTTATGGCAATTGCTTTGCGTTGAGGTTCCATTTGTGGGCGCTGATATACCAATTCACCAGCCCTCCTGTGTCATTAGTTTAGGAGCAGATGAGCAGGAAGCAGATGGTCATTTCATGCCGCATGTCATGCTTCCTCATGGTGAAAATAAGAAGCCCAACTTATTACCATGGCTGATGAGGCTGAAAAACCTGTCAAGTTCACGTCAGACAGCAAATCTCTAAAATGTTGTCCCAGATGACACTGAAGTCAAATTTAGCTAAATTTGACTTCAGCTTCCTCTTTGATAATTGTGGCAATATACATGCAATACATGGATTTCTACGTACATATATTGTTCATATAGGCTGCTGTGTGTTTCTACATTGATATTCCCTTACTGAGGCCTCATCCATTGTTAACATACATTTGTTATCCTTTTTTTTTTTTTTTAATAGCAGATGGTCACATTCTATTCTATGGCTCTTTTTACATAAAGTGGAGACATGTCCAAGTTCAGACTGAACCCACCAACTGTACTCCATGGGACCCCATATCACCCGTGTGTCACATCCGCGTGGTGGCCGTTAAAAACACCGACATGTGAAAAACAATTGCATTTGGAGATCAAGTATCCAATGGGTTAAAAAAAAAATCCAAAAATATGGCATTCAGTTCATATATCACGTTTATCAATATATGGATGGTTGCTGGTCATTGGTAATGCTAAAATTGTCTATAATAATGTAAAGAACTTCAAGACGGCGATGTAATACAGGAATATCCTGGCCTTGTAGCCAGTAATAAGGGGCTGGCAACACATTGTAATGCATTATGTTAGAAATACAAGAATATGTGCATCTAGACATTCAGGTTTGTGACTCGCATTATCCACAATCTAATGTTCCCCCAACATGAATTCTTCAAAACAAAGACTAGAAAATTCTGTAGTCAGCAAGAATTCTTCCCTTGAGAAAGAGAGATGTGGACAAATAAATAGGAAAACTCATAAGCTCCGCGGCTCTTCCTTCCTAGGCAATAATGGACGAGGTAGAAATAAACTCCTATGGCTTTTGGTAAGCAAAATGTAATCATCTCTACAAGGGGCAAAAATTACCACCAAGAGCCAGCAAGAAATATACAATAAAAATCTGCATTACTTACTGGTTACTTTCACCTGTGTTATTATTTCTAAGTATATAATGGCACCATATCAAAATATAAAGATGTGGACTACAATGTGTCATATAGGAATGGACATGTGATGAATAGAAAATAATAGTGGTTTGAATGCTGGACATACGAGGATACAATTGTGTATCTTCTCTCTCAATGCTGCATTGAGAGGAGCAGAAGAAAGAGAGGTCGGCAAGCATGAAAGTCGCATAAGACTGGTCACGTGAAGACCGCCTGGCCTCTGAAACACAGCCACTCTTAACAATATATTTTTTGTGCTTTGTATAAACTTGGGCGTTGCTCCCCTCTTTTTGGGCTGTTCATTTTATCTATATAGCTTTCCACGGGCGGGTGTCTGAACAGTCGGGACCCAGGTCCTACTCTACCCTTATCTATTTTTACATCTCCTGACACATAGTGAGGTGAACTACAAGAGTTAGGTACCATCCTGAATGGGGTCACCTTGTCGTGGTGGGATGACTAACTTTTTTTGATCAGAACAATGTTAACTAAGTATCCTATATTATTTGCATGCACTACTACTATTTATTTACTTACTGCAGGGTATTTGCTAATTTGGCTTTATTTTCGGTTCTGCTTGTTAAATGGCCACAGTGTGAATGCGCACCTATGCATTGCTCTTGTACAAACATGTACTCTGGCTCAAATTTTCTTTGTTTTGTTTAGCTTTTTGTACTTTCTTCAAACAGAGGCGTAGCTCCAGTTTTTGGGCTGTTCATTTTGTTCATATAGCTTTCCATGGGCAGGTGTCTGAACAGTTGGGATCCAGGTCCTACTCTGCCCTGATCAGATTTTACATCCCCTGACACAGAGAAGTGAACAACAAGAGTTAGGTACCATCCCTATTGGCGTACACCTTGTCATGGTAGGATGGTTTTTACTTTTTTTGATTAAAACAATGTAACTAACTACCCTGTGTTATTTACATGTACTATTACTATTTATTTACTACAGGGTATTTGCTCATTTAAGTTTTTTTTAGGTTTAGGTTCTCCTAACAAAATATATATTACACAGGATTTCCCATACTGGAGTCCCAGTCCCTAATTTTTTTTATCTATCCTGGAAAACCACTTTAACCGCGGGCAGCAAAAATATCAACAGAATACCCGACTGTAGTGTCCTATGGTTTAAGCTAGAATGTTGCAGAAGTTCGGAGAAAACAGAGTTTGAAAAAAAATTGCGCAAAGGAATAAGTGTCCAGAAGTATCTCCCAGCCCAGCTCAGCTTCATTGAAAGGTTTCTATTTATACACAAATTGGAAGAGACCTGTCAATCAAGCCCAACTAGACAGGAAACAACCAGAGAGGATCCGCCCAGTGGACACTTTTCCTCGGGCCTCGACTCTGCTCATCTGCTTAGCTGTTCACTTTAGTTAGTGGATGGAAAAACTCAATGTGGTCAAAGACACCAGATAAATAATTGTTCTCATTTCATCAGGCAGAATTGAGGAGCTTTAGTATCATATTTTCCATTGTTAATTGTAACAGTTACATTTACGATCAGTCGCACACATTTTTGATACACATTATACTAGAGGACAGTTGTAATTGTCATCTGTATTAAGAGTCTTCATATAGTAAAATAAAAATACAAATTAGCCAATATCAGGGGTTAATATACTATATAGTGTCGGACTGGGGTGCCAAGGGACCACCAGTGACATTGATTTTGGGGGGGGGGGGCGACAGATTAGCAACATGCAATATTGCCTAGTAATTGCTCACAAATGTACCTTATGCTTCTATAAAATAATAAACTGGGTGCTTTGCTAAAGGAGTAATGAGATGTTGCCCATTAAGTGTACTGTGCAAAACACTGCATATGTGGGTGGCCCACCAGGGGATTTACCTGCTCTCCGGTTGGCCAGTACAAGTCTGACCATAGGAAACAGTACTGTACAGACAATACATATATATAATTATAAAACACAATTAGGTATTAGAACAATTAAACACATTGAGTAAACAGAGAAAAGACAAATTGACTGCTAGCGCCGAGGGCGGGGGATAGCCCAGTGCATATTTCGTGATGAGAGGAGTAAGATGTTCTATGGAGAAGGTTACGGCTGATGCTAATGCTTATTTAAAGCAGTGACAGTCGGGACCAGAGAAGCTGCGTTGGGCTGCTATAATTTCTCTCAGGAATAGCACTCGCCCAACCTTGTGCAGCACATCAAAGTCTCTGGAGTTCAATTAAAACTGGATTACATTGAAATGCTCCATCCATGGGACTGTGCATTCACTAACACTTTTCTCTGTAATACTCCAGATGACAGGTACCCATCCCAATTTAAACAGTTGTCATAGAGACCACGCTTTAAGAACAGCAACATCTAAGAGTACAAAGGAAAGGTAAGCAGAGGGATTTCTCTGAATGAAGGCCATTCTCCCGTAATGCGGTTAAAGCCAAGGCAAAAAGCTCTGCTTCCTAAAAACTGTTTTATTTGCAGTGTCTCGATGCCGGGGATAAATCCTCTGCTGGTTAACTATTCTAAGCACGGAGAAGTCCAAATAGCAATTGTGTCATTGTCGCTTGCCCTGTAAATATGTTTTATAACCGCTTCCAGGCTTGGGCCATCCTATACTGGCAGGTATTAATGTGAGAAGCGAGTATGGTCAGCCCAGCAAAGCCAATGGTTGATCAGGAAGCTTCTGCAAAAAAACTGAGTGGAAATAAGAGGTGAGGATGGGGCACGATCCGTATGGGTCTGTCCTTCCCCAATGCCTTCAAAAGGTAATTTAAATGAGAACTAATCATTGTATTCAGAAATTAAACAAGAAAAAAAAACAATTTTATACAGTACAGACAAAAAGTTTGGACACAGCTTCTCATTTAAAGATTTTTCTGTATTTTCAGGACTATGAAAATTGTACATTCACACTGAAGGCATCAAAACTATGAATTAACACATGTGGAATTATATACTTAACAAAAAAGTGTGAAACAACTGAAAATATGTCTTATATTCTAGGTTCTTCAAAGTAGCCACCTTTTGCTTTGATGACTGCTTTGCACACTCTTGGCATTCTCTTGACGAGCTTCAAGAGGTAGTCACCGGAAATGGTTTTCACTTCACAGGTGTGCCCTGTCAGGTTTAATAAGTGGGATTTCTTGCCTTATAAATGGGGTTGGGACCATCAGTTGTGTTGTGCAGAAGTCTGGTGGATACACAGCTGATAGTCCTACTGAATAGACTGTTAGAATTTGTATTATGGCAAGAAAAATGCAGCTAACAGTCTATTCAGTAGGACTATCAGCTGTGTATCCACCTGTGTATCCACTGTTAGCGCTGTACTGTAAATAATGGCATAAACAAAGTAACATACCCAAAGGGATATTTTTATGTTCATCAATGTTTTTCACTTTGCAGTTTTAACCATGCACTTTTGCAATTAACTTGCACAATCCCACCATAAATGGAAAGATTTTTTATTTTGTTTACTGTTCACTGCCTAGGGAACCATCCACCTCTGCAAGTCTAGCAGCAGTTGTCAAACATGTGCACTGCTTACAAGCTCTTTTCTATAGAGCTTGTAAGTGCTGCTCTGAAACTGGTGGGATTAGTCTGGTCATGCTGCAGAGGAAAGGTTGAGGGCCTGCGCCGCAACTGTGCCGATGGTCTGAACTGTCAATCAAGCAGGAGCCCACCGTCCTCAGCAAAGAGGAAGCCTGGGGACTGAAGTACTCCTGCCAATAGGAGCTCTTACATTTTACAAGATGATGAATAAAGCAATCCAACCATTAGGTTGGGTAAAGAAAAAAGAAATAAGTCTACTACAATCACCTGTTGACAAAAGGGGTAACCTCCCTTTAAATGGGATGTTACAGGATAATCCACTCCTGGGCACCTCAGTGATCATTGTAATGTCTGCAATTGTTAAATTTCCCTGCAGCACCACCACAGGGGAAATAAAAAATTACAATTTAAATTGAAATCTATGAGCAGTCCTAATAATATGTGTGCATTAAGTTAAGAGATACTATTTGTAGCCTCTCTACAATCTAGCAAATGGATTAGGGACCTAAATTTAGAAAATGAACAGGAGAAGGACTTGGATATTCTGGTTACAAGTAAGTTGAGCAGCAATACTCAATGTCAAGCAGCAGCTGCAAAAGCAAACAAGATTTTAGGGTGTATAAAAAGAGATAAAATCCCATGAATCTCAACATAAAACTACCCCTTTATAAATCACTTGTGAGGCCACATCTAGAATATGGGATCAAGTTTTGGGCTCTGCATTTTAAAAAGGATATTCAGAAGTTAGAGTCAGTCCTAAGGCGGCAACTAGATTATTACAAGAGATGGAGGCCTCTCATATGATGAGAGGTTGGAAAAGTTGAGTCTGTTTAGCTTAGAAAAACGACGCCTCAGAGGGGGATCTCATTCAGATGTATAATATACAGTATGTGTGGTCAGTACAAAGGACTAGCACATGGCTTATTCCTTCCAAAGACCATACTAAGGACCAGGGGGCACTTAATATGGCTGGAAGAGAGCCGATTCTGGCAGCTAAATAGGAAAGGGTTCTTTACAGTCAGAGCAGTTGGACTGTGGAATGCCGACCACAAGAGGTAGTAATGGCCGACACGATAACAGCTTTTATACAAGACTGGATCATTTTCTCAGTACACATAACATTGTGGGTTATAGATAATTTAGTGACAAAATGTATAATTGGTGGAGAAAGGTTGAACTTGACGGACCGTGGTCTTTTTTCAACCTATGTAACTATAAACAAATTAGACTAGACTAGAACCCCTTTAATCAGTTATATATAGACATGTCGTATTATGCAGACTGTATGACAACAGTGCAAGCCATACAAGAAGGATGCACACATCTCACATAATGTATATCATATTGGCTGTAACAATGTGGACAAACATAATAGGGAGTTGGAGATACTTGGGTTTGTGGTCTAATCCATCGAAGCCTTCAACTAAAAGGGAAAACACATGGCTTCTCATTAATAATTCAAGTTACAACTGAAAGCGATGTAAAGCCCCAATGATGCACACACGTGAGGCAGCAAATTACAGTAAACACTCAATATTCCAAATAACAAGACAACAGCCTTTTAATTGTTCAAATTATCTAGAACGAATTCCCTCAAGGTATGTGGCTATTAGCATTAATGGCTGAGGACGTACTTCAGATACTGCCTAAGAATGGGAAGACACAGTGATTCACATCAAGCCACGGCTTCCAAGTTTCTATTACCAAAACCAAAATTTGGCAACGTAATGAGTTTTAAAAATAAAATTAGCAATACCTGCAATTACACCTTTACTCATTCCTTCTTACAGTTATGTCACCTGCATATAAAAATCCCTGAGAAATATCAGACTGTCAGATCGGGTTCATCTTCTAGAGAACTTGTAGAGCAGGAGTTACTTGACACCTGAAAATCTTGCAGGAGTAACGAGAGCAGAATCCATATCTAATAACCACACGCCCATCTACCGTACACTAGAAAATCGGAGGGCGAGTGACAACGCTGTCGTTTAGCCAATTTTTGTTTTTCTACCAGTCATAAGGGCAATGTATCACAAGCAATATAATAACCTTATTATTAGGGCTCGTTCACACAGCTGTGCTATCTGTGTCACCTCATCGCAGTGTCCACAGAAATGGCCAATGTTTAGCTCTAGCTGCCATTTTTAACAGCACCAGGTGCCTTTTACTCTTTGACCCAGTGCCTAACTTCTTGCTAAAAGGTTTTACATTAGCATTCTTCTATAGCCAATAGGAGGAAACATTAGTCCATTAGCACAATGTTGCAAAATCCTAATAGGCGTTAACCGTCCTCCGGAAAAACGCTCGAGTTTCACATTCACTTCCATTATGCTCACTACTCGAGTCGAGCACATCCGAGCGTCCGCCGTGCCCGATGCGGTTACTGAGCACTCGAGCATTTCACTGCTTGATCAACAGTAATGATAACTAGTGATGATCGAGCACTGAAATGCTCGAGTGCTCAGTAACCGAATGGAGCACGGCGGACGCTTGGATGTGCTCAACTCGAGTAGCGAGCATAATGGAATTGAATGTGAAATGTGAGCATTTTTCCGGAGGTCTCTCTCTTCCCTCTCTCTGCGCCCAGCTCACAATTTAAATAAGCTTCTTACGGGGACCCAAACACCACGTGATACTCGGCACTGCTCGGTACTCGATCAAGCACCGCCGAGCACGCTCACCCATCACTAATGATAACCTATTCAGTAAAACATGAAGTCCGAATTGTTAGGGAGTCTGTTACACAAAATGACTGTTCAAACCAAGCACAGGTTCTCAGTGCACCCTTGGTGTAGGCAAGCAGTTAAGTGCACCTTCCCACCTACTTTTTCTCCAGCAGGCTCTGCCCCCCTCTAATTCATGTAAAGCCAATCAAGAAAGAAAATGGCGAAGATTCATGCAAAACAAATAGGTGAGTAGGTGCAATGAACTTCTCAGCCACACCAAGAGTGCACTGAGCGCCTATGCTTGGTTTGAACAGTCATTTTGTGCTGACAGAGTCCCTTTACTTACACATTACACTTTATAGAACTTAGCTTTGCTAGCAATCTACTTAATGGCTCATGCAAACCACTGAGCGCATCCATATGGCAGTGCTGAGCTAAAATAACACAGTATTGACCTGTACTTACTTCATATGACACTGTATTCTCCTTCATAAGACTAGGTTCACATTTATAAGGTGCACTCCGCTGGAAGTATAAGTCTGAATTGCAAAAAACAGTATTTAGACGTATATAGCAACGAATTCATAGACTAAAAGGGGCAAGGCAGACAAAAAGTGTTCTGTTGACCACATTTTGTCTGGGTTACGTAATAATGCATCTTTTGGGGACATATATATGTGTGTTTTATATATTATATATATAAAAAATATTTGAGCAAGTGTTTTTGGTCCCAAAAGATGTATGAAACAAGACGTATAGATTTTCTTCTCCATAATTTTCAATAAGAGATTTATTGAAAAAAAAAACTATTAAAATTCAGACAGACTGAGTTTGACGTTTGGCACACGCTTGCATACGTCTTTTGTATGTACGTCTTATATGTCTGTAGACTTACAGATGTGAACCGAGCCTAAGCAATGCTTCTGGGAAAAAATAACTCCAGGTATAGGATGGTTCATAGAATGTCTTTAGGTGCTGTACATGGGATCCATGTACAGGAGACAAGGCTCGGACTGGCCCACTGGAGAACAGGAGAATCCTCTGGCGGGCCCCCCATGAAGAAATGGGGACTCCACTCCACCTACAGTGCCTACAAGTAGTATTCAACCCTCTGCAGATTTAGCTGGTTGACACATGCGGAATTAACTTGGCATTGTGACATTTGTACTGTAGATCAGCCTGGAAGTGGGAAATGCACTGCAGCAACTTTTGTTTTTGTTTTTTTTTTGTTTTTGTTTTTAAAACGTTAAAAGTTAATTCAGAGTGTCATTTATTATTCAACCCCTCAAACCACAAGAATTCTGTTTGGTCCCCCTAAAGTATTAAGAAGTAGTTCAGGCACCAAGAATAATGAGCTTCACATGTGTGGATTAAAGATCTCTTTTGCCAGCCTTTTCTGACTATTTAAGACCCTCCCCAAACTTGTGAACAGCACTCAGACATGGTCAACATGCTAAAGACAAAGGAGCATTCCAAGGCCATCAGAGACAAGATCGTGGAGGGTCACAAGGCTGGCAAGGGGTACAAAACCCTTTCCAAGGAGTTGGGCCTACCTGTCTCCACTGTTGGGAGCATCATCCGTAAGTGGAAGGCTTATGGAACTACTGTTAGCCTGCCACGGCCTGGACAGCCTTTGAAAGTGTCCTCCCGTGCCGAGGCCAGGCTTGTCCGAAGAGTCAAGGCTAACCCAAGGACAAGAAGGAAGGAGCTCCGGGAAGATCTCATGGCAGTGGGGACATTGGTTTCAGTCAATACCATAAGTAACGTACTCCACCGCAATGGTCTCCGTTCCAGATGAGCCCGTAAGGTACCTTTACTTTCAAAGCGTCATGTCAAGGCTCGTCTACAGTTTGCTCATGATCACTTGGAGGACTCTGAGACAGACTGGTTCAAGGTTCTATGGTCTGATGAGACCAAGATCGAGACCTTTGGTGCCAACAACACACGTGACGTTTGGAGACTGGATGGCACTGCATACGACCCCAAGAATACCATCCCTACAGTCAAGCATGGTGGTGGCAGCATCATGCTGTGGGGCTGTTTCTCTGCCAAGGGGCCTGGCCATCTGGTCCGCATCCATGGGAAGATGGATAGCACGGCCTACCTGAAGATTTTGACCAAGAACCTCCGCTCCTCCATCAAGGATCTTAAGATGGGTCGTAATTTCATCTTCCAACAAGACAACGACCCAAAGCACACAGCCAAGAAAACCAAGGCCTGGTTCAAGAGAGAAAAAGTCAAGGTGTTGGAGTGGCCTAGTCAGTCTCCTGACCTTAACCCAATTGAAAACTTGTGGAAGGAGCTCAAGAATAAAGTCCACATGAGACACCCAAAGAACCTAGATAACTTGGAGAAGATCTGCATGGAGGAGTGGGCCAAGATAACTCCACAGACCTGTGCCGGCCTGATCAGGTCTTATAAAAGACGATTATTAGCTGTAATTGCAAAC
The DNA here is from genome assembly GCF_046119375.1 of Phyllobates terribilis. Lineage (NCBI taxonomy): Eukaryota > Metazoa > Chordata > Amphibia > Anura > Dendrobatidae > Phyllobates > Phyllobates terribilis. The sequence continues at coordinate 116,880,502 of NW_027362762.1, read as the reverse complement.
AAGGGTTATTCCACAAAATATTAAACATAGGGGTTGAATAATAATTGACCCACACTTTTATGTTTAAAATTTAATAAAATTCAACTGAGCAACATAACTTTTTGGTTTGTAAGATTTATGCTTCTGTTCATAAATCCTACTCTCGTTTGCAGTTTGAAGGCTCTAACTTATTTACATCTTATCAAACCAGCTAAATCTGCAGGGGGTTGAATACTACTTGTAGGCACTGTATATGAGAAGTAGTTGGCACAATACATTTGTTTGACAGGCAGGGGCATCATCTCAACATTCATTTAACAAACTACCCCGTTTATCATTATATCGAAAAATAGGTACATTTGTGAATGAGAGTAATGTGATATTTGCATGTAGCTGAGCAGTGGGCCACCAGAGTCAATGTTACTAGAGGGTCCTTGTCACACCGGTCCGGTACTATATGAGATTTTAGGTTAATGGTAGACATCCAGCTTATAAAGAGTCCAATATCAGGACATCCCTCAAAATGCAAAGATCGTTTGTTACAGATTTCTTTTTTTTTTTTTTTTTTATACTTTTTCGGCCAGCAGCTTTTAGGCCACGTTCCCACGAGGAGTTTTTACTATAAAGAAATCAAGTAACTAGTGATGAGCGAGTATGTTCGGTTAACCCTTTTGGTGAGTATGCTCGGGCGAGCACCGAGTATCTTCAGCGTACTCGGTGATATGTTTGAATCATTCCCGATGCATGATTTGCAACTGTTTGACAGCTTTATTACATGTGAGGAATGTCTGTCTGTTTCTTTCGCATTCCTCACATGTATTAAAGCTGTCAAACAGTTGCAAATCATGCATCGGGAATGATTCAAACATATCACCGAGTACACTGAAGATACTCGGTACTCACCCGAGCATACTCGCCGAAAGGGTTAACCGAACATACTCGCTCATTACTACAAGTGACCTATTTTGCTTAACATGTCGGAAAATCTACAACATCAAAAATTCAGCAAAATCTCATTGTGGGAATGTGTACAATGTAACTACGGGCATAGAAGACGAATCTTTACACATGTTCAATAACAAATCAATGGAGCTGTTTTCCGGTTTGATTGAAGTGACTTTCTTTTGTTCGCACAGGAGCAAAAATTATTGGAGCGTCTATAATGTTATTTCATATGGTCCAACATTGATTTTCCAGAAACACTAAAGATAAAAGTTAAGTGTGAATCTGTATGAGTGCGCGCTAACCCTAAAGCTTTGTGTATCTCAATGCATTGTCGGGTGAAAAAAAAAAGACAAAAAAAAAAAGACACAAAGTGCAGGTCAAATAAACAGAAAACAAAAAATACTCCGGCGATAAGGACAGATGAAAATGTGTCATAACACGGGTCCGGGTTTAAAACAACATAAAGGGTCCGTGGCTGCTGCTGCTGCACAGGATTATGGGCCTCCTTTTTTATATATTTTTATCCCAGCTGTAGAAAAAGCTATCTAATGAACCTGTCTGGGGCTGCTGTCCCCATCCTGTCAGAAGTGTCAAGAAATGACAAGCACAAGGGACAGGGTGCCGGCAGTCATAGACAGCCCTGCCAGCTGGAGAGTTCAGCCCCAATCTAATCACACCACCAGAAAAGAAGTTTCACGCTTCCAGCCTGACAGGATGGGCTCCAGGCAGAGAGGGGTGAAGAAGAGCAGAGATGGCAATAATGCTTTTTGTTTCAATTACATACCTATTCACACAATAATTAAATGGCATTACCACCAAGGATAAAAGTGACCTTGCAGAAATATCATTATTGAGTTGGGAAAAGTAATTATCAGGCCATATGAAAAGTAGCTAAAACACCATGACACCAGAGGAGATGAGAAAAAATAACAGCGCATAAATTATGTAACGTTCTTATGTGCCTGATACATTTATATGTTTACAAAATAAATATTATATATACATACACACGTTTATATATGTACACAGTATGTATGTGCACACATATGGCCAGTAGGAAGAACAGTGGTTCAATTTGGATATGATAAAAATAGTAAATAAGAAAAATACATAACATTAGTAAAAACTAAAGCAAAAACCAAAGAAATTAGCTGGAACACATGGTACATCTGCAATGTGTAGGTGCATGTTCACACTGTGATCATTAACTAACAGCTCCCCCTTTTTGGGCTGTGCATTTAGTCTATATAGCTTTCCACGGGCAGGTGCAGAACAGTCAAGTCTGGGTCCAGCTCTGCCCCATATATTGAGGCCTGCTGGCACAGAGAGGCTTAATACTAGAGATGGAACCATCCCGAGTGGGGTCACTTTGTTGGGGTGGGATGACTTATGTTCTTTTGATCAAAATAGTGCCAACTAAATACTCTATGTTATTTATATGTACTATTAAAATGTACTTACTGCAGGGTATTTGCTAATTTTGCTTTATTTTAGGTTACAATAGTAAAAACTATTTAAAAAAAAATAAAAGTTTAGGGACGATCTTATTACAATGTGCAAATATATGACGAGACAGTACAGAGCTCTTTCTAATGATCATTTTACATTTAGGCCTAGGGTCTAAGGGGTAACGGTCTGGGGTCCTCTTACTCTCTGAAGAGACAATTGGCATATTTAATTTCCCAGAGGACCATGCATGGCGTATAAGTCTCCTCACTCTGATATGCCAGGCTTGGCTTGTCACTCTCCATAAGGAGAAACGTTACCTCTTAGACCCCAGTCAAGAGCCTCTCACCTAACCAAATCAGATCTCATACTTTGCACTGATGAGGGGTAACACACTGAAACACCATGTCTACAAATTAAGATTCTGGTTTGGATTTTAACCTAAGTCATAGGGCATCGGCTTGTTAACCCCTTTACAACCCAAGATGGTTTGCACGTTAATGACCAGGCCAATTTTTACAATACTGACCACTGTCACTTTATGAGGTAATTACTCTGGAACGCTTCAATGGATCCCCCTGATTCTGAGACTGTTTTTTCGTGACATATTGTACTTAATGATTGTGGTAAAATTTCTTCAATATCACTTGCGTTTGTGAAAAAAATGGAAATTTGGCAAAAATTTTGAAAATTTTGCAAGTTTCAAAATTTGAATTTTTATGCCCTTAAATCAGAGAGATATGTCACACAAAAAAAGTTAATAAATAACATTTCCCACATGTCTACTTTACATCAGCACAATTTTGAAACCAATTTTTTTATTTTTTTATTAGGGAGCTATAAAGGTTAAAAGTTTACCAGCGATTTCTCTTTTTTCCAACAAAAGTTACAAAACCATTTTTTTAGGGACCACATCATATTTGAAGTCACTTTGAGGGGTCTTTATGACAGAAAATACCCAAAAGTGACACCATTCTAAAAACTGCACCCCTCAAGGTGCTCAAAACCACATTCAAGAACTTTATTAACCCTTCAGGTGCGTCACAGGAATTTTTGGAATGTGTAAGAAAAAAATGAACATTTAACTTTTTTCACAAAAATGTTACTTCAGATCCATTTTTTTTTTTATTTTCGCAGGGGTAACAGGAAAAAATGGACCCCAAAATTTGTTGCGCAATTTCCCCTGGGCACGCAGATACCCCATATGTGGGGAAAAAACAGCTTGGGAGCACGGCAGGGTTCGGAAAGGAAGGAGCGCCATTTGACTTTTTGATTGGAAAATTTGCTAGAAGCGGATGCCATGTTGAAATTGGAGAGCCCCTGATGTGCCTAAACAGTGGAAACGCCCCATAAGTGACACAATTTTGGAAACTAGACCCCTCAGAGAACTTATCTAGATATGTTGTGAGCAGCCTGAACCCCCAAGTGTTATATAGAAGTTTATAACATGGAGCCATGAAAATAAAAAAATCAAACTTTTTCCACAAAAATTATGTTTTAGCCCCAATTTTTTTATTTTCACAAAGGTAAGAGGAGAAAACGGACCCCAAAAACTTTTGTGCAATTTCTCCTGAATACGTCAATACCCCATATGTGGGGAAAATACAGTGTTTGGGCGCACGGCAGAGTTCAGAAGGGAAGGAGCACTGTGTGACTTTTTGAACGTAAAATTGGCTGGAATCGAGAGTGGACGCCATGTCGTGTTTGGAGAGCCCCTGATGTGCCTAAATAGTGGAAACCCCCCACAAGTGACCCCATTTTGGAAACTACACCCCTCAAGGATTTTATCAAGAGGTATAGTGAACATTTTGAACCCAGAGGTATGACACAGAAATTGATAACATTAGGTCATCATATTGAATAAGTTGTCATTAGTTTTGAGCGCAAGTGCTTGCTACTTGAGTTTGCATCGGGTACTCAGGTATGCATTATGTATCGTGGATGCTCGAGTGACATGCTAGAGTCCACGCCCGCATGTTTCAAGGTTATTAGACACCCCCAAAAAAACATGCGGGGATCGCTCGTACATGGCAGGCAATCCCTGCAAGGTTTTTTTTTGGCAGCAAAGCATATGGGACAGAGACTCGAGAATGTCAATCGAGCACCCGCTATACTCAGTGCATACCCGAGCACCCGATCCAAACTCAAGTAGGGAGCACTTGCGCTCAACACTAGTCGCCATATCGTCATTTTTTTTTTATTATTATATTTTTTACTTTTGAAAAAAATCCCAACCATAACTCTAGCCCAACCCTAACCTAACCCTAGCCTATCCCTAGCCTAACCCTAACCCCAACCCCAACCCTAGCCCAACCCTAACTCAACCCTAACCCAAGCCCAACCCTAGCCTAACCCTAGCCCAACCCTAGCCCAACCCTAACCCTAACCCTAGCCCAACCCTAACCCTAGCCCAACCCCTAACCCCAAACCTAGCCCAACCCTAACACTAGCCCAACCCTAACTCGAGAGTTTATTTTTTACGCCGTTCCTCGTGCGGTATAAGTGATTAGACGACTTTATTCTTCGGGTTGGTGCGATTACAGCAATGCCAGAATCATATCGGGTTTTTATGATTGACAGCTGTCACACACTAAAAGACGCATTTTTTTGCAAAATCTAGTTTGTGCATCGCCATATTTTGAGAGCTATAATGTTTCCATATTTTGGCCGACAGAGTAATGTGACGGCTTGTTTTTTGCGGGATGAGTTGATGCTTTTATTGGTGCCATTTTCAGGCACGTGACACTTTTTGATCGCTTTCTATTCCGATTTTTGGGACGCAGAATAAACAAAAACCAACAATTCAGGAATTTTTTTTTTTTTTTTTTTTTATGTTGTTACACGTGAGGAAAAATTGATAAGGTAGCTTTAATCTTCGGGTCAGTACATTTACAGCGGTACCACATTTATATTGTTTTTCTATGTCTTGGCGCTTTTACACAATAAAAGCTATTTTATAGAAAAAATTATTTTTTGCATCGCTTTATTCTGAGAGCTATAACTTTTTTAATTTTTCTGCTGATGGAGCTGTATGGCGGCTTGTTTTTTGCGGGACAAGATGAAGTTTTCAGCGGTACCATTGTTATTTATATTCGTCTTTTTGATCACGGGTTATTCCATTTTTTGTTTGGCAGTATGATGATAAAGCATTGTTTCTTGCTTAGTTTTTTTTTTTTTTTTTTTACCGTGTTCACTAAAGGGGTTAACTAGTGGGACAGTTTTATAGGACAGGTCATTCTGGATGCGGCGATACCAAATATGTGCACTTTTATTGTTTTTTTTTTCTTCATTTATTGATGGTTGGTACATTATATTTTTATTTTTGGTGGATTACTTTTTTTTTTTTTTTTTAATATTTTTACAATTTTTTTCTTTTTTTTTTTTTTCACTTTCTGACACTTTTTTTTACTTTTATTCTTTGTCCCACTATGGGACTTTCACTTTTTTTATTCTGATCGCCTGTATAGCATAGGGATGGAGCACCATCCCTGTGCTATACAGGCTGTCAGCGCTGCAGATGCAGAAGATATTTTGGTCATGTATTGCGCATGACCAAAATATCTTCCTGCTGTCTGGTGACCCGGATGTTGTCATGACGACATTGTGTCGTCATGGCAACATCGAGGAAGCCGCGGCAGACAGCGCTGGAAGCCGGCAGGAGAGGTGAGTATCCCGATCACCTCCCCTTGGCACCGCAATGCTGCGATCGATTGCGGTGGCAAGGGGAGGTGGGTCCATGCGGAAATGATTACTATTATAGATAGCAAAAATACATAACATTAGTAAAAAAATATTTATAACAAAATAAAATTCTTCCCCCCTCTTTGAAGTTGTATGTGAGCCGCCACAGCGTCTGCAGTATTGCTATGGGTAAAAAAATAGTTGCAAAACTCATGTTGCAATACTCCTACATGGAAGAAAGGACACTGAGTAATAATATAATAATTATTTAATGTGCACCGTCTAGTACCGTAATTCATAATTTCCTAATAGGAAGATCAGAATTTCTAACCTGGAAAAATCCCATCAAGGGAACCTATCAGCATGACATGATTCATGCTGCCCAAACCATGATCAGCCTGGATCCCATCTCCTACACTAGCGTCCCCTATACCCGTAAAAACTACATAACAGTTGATATTCTTTAACATACAGTAATGTGCAAAAATTTTAGGCAAGTGTGAAAAAATGCTGCAAAGTAAGAAAGATTTTTTTAAAAAATGGAAGTGTTTACTTTACAAAACGGAAATAGAAATAGAAGTGTATGAACAAGAGAGAAATCCTCCAATTAGAGAGTTCTTCTTCTACGTTCAGTGGCTCCATCAGGGCTTCCGTCCAAACACCCCCCCTGCCCCAGGAAAACACGACTGACAATAATGATGCAGTCACAGTGCGCTTGATGCATTATTTTCGGCTCTATATACCGTATTTTCTGAATTATAAGACGCACTTTTTCCCCCCAAATTTGGGGAGAAAATGGGAGGTGGGTCTCATAATACAAATGTAGCTTACTGGGAGGGACTGCGGTGGAGCGGGGTCCCAGAAGGCAGGGTTGCTGCTGCTCGAAACAGGAGTGGGGCGATTCTGGAGCTGGTAGGAGGGGGGTGTTAGGTGGTGCGAGGTTGCGGCGGGCCCCGGGCTTTCACAAAATGGTGGCGGAGTCCCCGCACTTCCCATCGTTTTCACTGTGCATATTGATGGAGATTTTATCTACTGAGACGCCCCTCCCCCAGTAATGTACCGTAAAAGCGGACACCTCACTAATTTATTAATTTTTTTTCCTATTTTCCTCCCCAAAATTTGGGGTGCGTCTTATGGTCCGGTGCATTTTATAAAATGCAAAACATGGTACTTATTAGAGCTGAAATGTTAGACGGCACACACTGACTCCATGACCCTGTCTGCATCATTATAACAGACACACGGAAGGTGAAAAAACACCATGTGAAAGGCCCTTAATCAATACTTGGTGTGAACGCCCTTTGCCTTCAAAACAGCATGAACTCTTCTAGGTTTGGAGCCACCGCCCGGTCGACTTTCTTCAAAAACCAGTGTGTGAGTGCACCGAGAATAGACGCTTGGAAGACACAGGGCGGTCACACCAAGTATTGACTTGATTCACATTTCTCTTTTGTTCATTCACTTTGCATTTTGTTTACATAGGTCAAAAAAATAAATTGTCCATTAAATTCAATAAGCCATTAACACTTCTATTCTTTTTAAAGCATTTGTAAGTGATAAAGATTGATATAAATAAACTACACTGTGTGCAGAATTATTAGGCAAATGCGTATTTTGATCACATGATACTTTTTATACATGTTGTCCTACTCCAAGCTGCATAGGCTTGAGAGCCAACTACCAATTAAGTAAATCTGGTGATGTGCATCTCTGTAATGAGGAGGGGTGTTGACTAATGACATCAACACCCTATATAAGGTGTGCTTAATTATTAAGCAACTTCCTTTCCTTTGGCAAAATGGGTCAGAAGAGAGATTTGACGGGCTCTGAAAAGTCCAAAATTGTGAGATGTCTCACAGAGGGATGCAGCAGTCTTGAAATTTCCAAACTTTTGAAGAGTGATCACCGAACAATCAAGCGTTTCATGGCAAATAGCCAACAGGGTCGCAAGAACCGTGTTGGCCAAAAAAGGCGCAAAATAACTGCCCATTAATTGAGGAAAATCAAGCGTGAAGCTGCCAAGATGCCTTTCGCCACCAGTTTTGCCACATTTCAGAGTTGCAACGTTACTGGAGTATCAAAAAGCACAAGGTGTGCTTAAGACTGGTTTTTCAAAGGTTTTATGGACTGATGAAATGAGAGTGACTCTTGATGGGCCAGATGGATGGGCCAGAGGCTGGATCAGTAAAGGGCAGAGAGCTCCACTCCGACTCAGACACCAGCGAGGTGGAGGTGGGGTACTGGTATGGGCTGGTATCATCAAAGATGAACTTGTGGGACCTTTTCGGATGGAGTGAAGCTCAATTCCCATACCTACTGCTAGTTTCTGGAAGACAACTTCTTCAAGCAGTGGTACAGGAAGAAGTCGGTATCGTTCAAGAAAAACATGATTTTCATGCAGGACAATGCTCCATCACATGCATCCTGTAGCGTCGGCGTCCCTGCCTCCTGCTAGGCGGGGACGCTGTTCCCCTCACCTCTCTGCTCCGTGCCCGGCGGCTTCCTCCCGCTCTGCTTGCAGCGCCCGCTCTCCCCCGGTCACTGTGCTTAGGGCGCGCGCGCGCTTCCCCTCTCTTAAAGGGGCCGCGCGCGTCGCCCTAAGGAGTTCCCGGCCAATGGCCGGAGGATCCCTCCATATATAAGGCACCTCCTCCAAAATGGAGGTGCCCGAGCAATGTTGTTGCACTGTTCACTACTCTGCTTCAGCCCTCAGGTCCCGTTGCCAGTTACCTGCCTGTTACCTGCCTGTTACCTGCCAGTTTGCTGCCTGATTCCTGCCTGTGATCCGCTTTCCTGCTTGCTAGCCTGAGGTCCGACGGTCTGCCTTCCGACACCTGTCAGTCTGTCTATGGACCAGCTTGCCCGCTCACCTGGGAGCGCTCACCTGCTACCTGCCTGATAGCCTACCTGGAGGCTCCGTCGTCACGTGCTGTGACCACCTGCCAGTCCAGAGACTCTTGCCCGCTCACCTGGGAGCGCTCACCTGCTACCTGCCTGATAGCCTACCTGGAGGCTCCGCCGTCACGTGCTGTGACCACCTGCCAGTCCAGAGACTCTTGCCCGCTCACCTGGGAGCGCTCATCTGCTACCTGCCTGTTAGCCTACCTAGAGGCTCCGCCGTCACGTGCTGTGACCACCTGCCAGTCCAGAGACTCTTGCCCGCTCACCTGGGAGCGCTCATCTGCTACCTGCCTGTTAGCCTACCTGGAGGCTCCGCCGTCACATGCTGTGACCACCTGCTTATCCTGAGACTCTCGCCTGCTCACCTGGGAGCACTCATCTGCCATCTGCCTGCTAGCCTACCTGGAGGCTCAGCCGTCACAGGTCGTACCTGCCCGTTTACCCAGAGACTGCCCCGGTCACTTGCCGTGACCTCCTGCCCGTTTACCCAGAGACTGCCCCGGTCACTTGCCGTGACCTCCTGCCCGTTTACCCAGAGACTGTCCCGGTCACTTGCTGTGACCTCCTGCCCGTTTACCCAGAGACTGTCCCGGTCACTTGCTGTGACCTCCTGCCCGTTTACCCAGAGACTGTCCCGGTCACTTGCTGTGACCTCCTGCCCGTTTACCCAGAGACTGTCCCGGTCACCTGCTGTGACAGCCTGCCTGTCTTCCCTGGTCGCCACCCGCTTCCTTACAAGGACTGCCCCCTTGTATAAGTTGCTCAGAGGCTCCGCCTCCCAGACCCGTTACACATCCAACTACTCCACAGCGTGGCTGGCCAGTAAAGGTTTAAAAGAAGAAAAAATAATGACATGGCCCCCTTGTTCACCTGATCTGAACCCCATAGAGAATCTGTGGTCCATCATAAAATGTGAGATTTACAGGGAGGGAAAACAGTACACCTCTGGGAACAGTGTCTGGGATGTTGTGATGGCAGCTGCACGCAATGGTGATCGAAAACAGATCAAGCAACTGACAGAATCTATGGATGGAAGGCTGTTGAGTGTCATCATAAAGAAAGGTGGCTATATTGATCACTAATTTTTTGGGTTTTTGTTTTTGAATGTCAGAAATGTTTATTTCTAAATTTTGTGCACTGATATTGGTTTACCTGGTGAAAATAAACAAGTGAGATGGGATTATATTTGGTTTTATTAAGTTGCCTACTAATTCGGCACAGTAATAGTTACCTGCACAAACAGATATCCTCCTAAGATAGCCAAATCTAAAAAAAAAACACTCCAACTTCCAAAAATATTAAGCTTGGATATTTATGAGTCTTTTGGGTTGATTGAGAACATAGTTGTTGATCAATAATAAAAATAATCCTCTAAAATACAACTTGCCTAATAATTCTGCACACAGTGTATTAACACTTCTATCTGGGAAAAGCATTGTGACTTTTCAGCATTTTTCCCCAGTACTGTATTTATTTGAGCTTTGGGGATTTGCAGGAGCACATTCACCCGCATTGTATTATGTCCTACTCCAGCTGATGAACTCGGAGCGGCTTCTTCTGACTCCAGACAGAACAATACCAGCATTTTTTACGCTGCCTTGTTCTCGCACAGGAAATAGATTGCTCAGTAATTAGTGACATTAGAGTGGGTGTGTAATCGCTCCAATTAGCTCTGCATGTTTGACCTGTAATAAAATACACATCATAGTGTGTGTGATTATTAATACAAAATGGTAGGAAATGGCTGATGCCAATCAGCACGATCCCTATGTCACGTTGGTGTGTGAGCGATCAGTGTCTGATACACAATAGGAACGTTCTGTGTATATTGCATTGTGACCATCAGGAACTATCTCCTGATTTATGATCTGAACAAAAGGCCCTGATGCCTCATAGACACATACGGTAAATCTGCCTTTCTGACTGTGGGTCGGGTCTTCCAACACTTCTTGTGATGGCGTACAATATACAGGATTATCGCCAGCTCAGGGGATCCATCAATGTCGTCATTGGTGCCATTAGGAGCAGAGTATGGTGCTCACTTTTGGAGAGTACACACACTAGTTGAACCACGCATGTGCTATAAAAAAAATTTTTTTAGACTTACCATACATGTGACATCACTTATATAGCACATACATGTCAAACTTTGGCCCATTGGCCAAATCTGGCCCACAGGGTGGATTTATTTGGCCCATGACACCAGAACCACCACCCCTATGTAGGGCCATTATACTGTATGGAGGACTATGTGGTGCCCATTATACTGTATGGAGGACTTTGTGAGGTCCATTATACTGTATGGAGGACTATGTGGTGCCCATTATTCTGTATGGAGGACTATGTGGGGCCCATTATTCTGTATGGAGGACTATGTGGTGCCCATTATTCTGTATGGAGGACTATGTGGGGCCCATTATTCTGTACGGAGGACTATGTGGGGCCCATTATTCTGTATGAAGGACTATGTGGGGCCCATTATTTTGTATGGAGGACTATGTGGTGCCCATTATTCTGTATGGAGGACTATGTGGGGCCCATTATTCTGTATGAAGGACTATGTGGGGCCCATTATTTTGTATGGAGGACTATGTGGTGCCCATTATTCTGTATGGAGGACTATGTGGTAGCCATTATTCTGTATGGAGGACTTTGTGAGGTCCATTATTCTGTATACTGGTTGGCCTGCGACTTTGTCCAAGTTTTTCATTTTGACCCTCTGGGTGTTTGAGTTTGACATCCCTGATATAGCACAGTGCAGAAACCTATACATTTCCATGCATTAAAAAAGGTATACAAATACATACAAGCCTGCCAAATCCATGCTCTTTCATTATCCATTACACCCTTAGAGCAGGTTCTTACAGACTATTCACTATTGTGAGATATGTATCACTCACATATTGTCATGTTTAATCATGGCTGACTGCACAGGGATTCTCATATTCCAAGATCACAGACAGGTGCATTTCTACATATATTACGGACAATGAATAGCACCAACATACTGGATAGTGTTGTACACAGATTGTCATCAGTCACATCAACCCCAATCCCCAGTGGGGCTCAGAGTCTAAATTCCTCATCTCCTACACACATATACATACAAATTAGGCCCAATTTGTATTTCAAGTTCTTGATGTCACTTATGACGACATGGACATTGGGTGAGGCCTGAGCTGGTGAGAATGATCACATGTATGACTAGAAAAAGGGACCGAGGGGGGGCGTGGCCTGGCCGGGCATGTGAGAAGACGTGAGGCAGAAGAGCTCCTATAACCCTGTCCTATAATCCTTCCTGCCCGAGGGAATCATTGCTTCTAAAAGATCTCACCAGGTGGCCTGGGGTCTCAGGAGTGCGGGGGAGCAGTCGGTGGTGCAGAACGGGATGACCCGGCGAGATAGCAAGCAGAGGCAGGCGGCTGGCTCATCACAGCACGAGGGCCAAAATGGAGCCGTGGCCTCTGAGGCGGGAGCTGAAACTCCAAGACAGCGGGAGAAGCGCATGGAGGTGGTGAACAGGCTCTCCAAATATGCGCATGGCGGAGGAGCTGAGGAGCTTACACCCGACCGGAATGTGCAGACATTGAAGAGCACGGTAACTGAAGGGGATGTGGAGAGGGCAGCGGGGGGAGACACATGAGAGGAATGTGCAGGCTGCTAAAACAACAACTGCCCCCAGCAGAGAGGCTCAGGTTACCAGTGGTGCTGACTCACTGGCAGAGGATGATGAGCCTACTTTAAAAGACGTGCTGCTGGCCATCTCACATAGTAAGGCAGATCTTACTGAACACATAGGGTCTGTGAAAGTGGACATATCTCATATACGCCATGACATGCAGAAAATAAGGGAGCGCCTCACTGCAACAGAAGGCAGAGTGGGGGATTTGGAGGATACTGTGTCTCCTATGACCAAAACACTTAAAACAGCTACTGACTCTATTAACTATTTACTCAATAAAGCGGATGATCTTGAAAATCGTCTGAGAAGAAATAACGTGCGTATTGTGGGTGTGCCTGAGAAGGCGGAGGGCAGGGAGGTGGTGGACTTTTTTGAGAAATGGCTGCTGCAATCCTTTGGAAAGGATAAATTCTCTAGAATGTTCGCTATTGAGAGGGCACACAGGGTCCCCACCAGACCTCCGCCGCCTGGGGCAATGCCGCGTACAGTTCTAATCAAAATGCTGCATTTTCGTGACAGAGATAAAATCCTACAATTGGCGCGGTCGGCTAATGACTTATGTATAGAGGGGGCGAGAGTGTCCTTCTATCCTGATTTTTCTGTGGAGGTTCAAAGGAGACGCGCCCAATTTCAAGATATCAAGCGCAGACTGAGAGCACTTCAAGTACCCTATGCAATGCTATATCCTGCACGCTGCGGGTCACAGCACTGGGTGAAACTCATTTCTTTGATTCAACAAAGGAGGCTGCAAAGTGGATGGACTTAAAAGAGAGACAAATCTGGGCGGGCTGACGCCAATTTTGAGAAGATTGACAGATTATAATATAATAATTCAAGAAATTTGAATTCTAGTGGATAATACTCCGCTGTTGGCTAATGAATCTCTGTTTATAAATGTTATGATTATTATTTTACAGTTATTATATACTGTTCATAACCTGGCTCTCATATATACCTCGGGCAGGGCAATATACTTATATGGTTGTTGAGGTGCTGGTTTCACCTACAATGTATAAGCAGGGATGAGACACTCTGCCGTTTGAATGTTCTGGGAACGTTGTGTGGGGGGGAAGGAGGGAGTCTCTGATGCAACTCATGTCGCGGCGCCTCGTGTGCTTATGGCCTACTAGGCTGCATGAGGCTAAACACCAGACTCTACATGTTACGGCTGTTGGTATTCATTTGATCAAGGGGGGGGGATGTTAAATGAGGTAGTGAGGGGGGGTAAAAGAACAGAATTTACTTTGATTGGTGCAGACTGTGTATTATTACAATACCATAATCTTGATGATCAGACATTGCTCTATATATTCCTCCACCTTTCTCTATACAGACTTTGCGCCAAATATTCCCATGGATAACGGAATTTGCTACCATACCCCTGTTAGTCATCGGGGATTTTAATATGTATCTACACGCTGAGCTTGATAAGTATAGGGGTAATGTGTGGGGAGGGGCTGCTCAAGAGACATCGTTGGCAAGGGTCCTGCAGGAAATCAGTCTGGTAGATGTGTGGCGGGTTCGTTTCCCTAATGTTAAGCAGTATTCATGTTATTCAGCATCCTATTCCTCTCTGTCCAGAATTGACCTGGCTCTGGGAAATAGTCATCTAGTCCCTTTAGTTACTAAAGTAGAATACTGCACGAGAATGTTATCTGATCATTCTCCATTATTGGTTGTTCTGGGGATAGATCCTGGCATCATAAACAGAAGGGCACTGTGGAGGTTTAATCCTTACTGGCTGGACGTATTCGGGGAACAGTTAGATTTAGCAGGTAAATTGGCTCATTTCTTTAGAGACAATATAGGCTCTGCTCCTTTAGATACGGTATGGGAAGCCATGAAGGCGTTCTTAAGGGGGATCCTGATTAAGGAGATTTCCGTGGTTAAATCCAGAAACAGGGCTCGTACCCAGGAGTTGCGGAGAGAAGTAGACATACTAGAACAGAGGTATGTTGGGTCCCCAATTATAGAGAATAGGGAATGCTGGATACGGGCACAGGATACTCTGAATGATCATATATTGAAACAAGCAGAATATAAACGATTCTTCCTTAAACAGCAGTTTTATGTGGAGGGAGAGAGTGCAGGGCACTTGCTGGCCACTATAGCTAAGGCCCAGACTGGGGCTCCTATGATTGCAGCTATCAGGGATACTAAGGGTGTGGTAATTTCTGACTCAAAAGCTATAATGGAAGAATTTTTTCATTTTTACAGACAATTATATGAGTCCAAACTGACTAAGGCGCAAAGGGACATAGATCTATACCTTCATGATATGCAAATACCATGCCTAACAGATAGCCAGAGAGAGCAACTAGATGCACCAATCACCCAGGAGGAGATGCAGGAAGCTTTAAAAGATTTTCAAAATAACAAGGCCCCTGGTGCTGACGGGATCCCCGCGGAAATTTATAAGGCGGCTGGGGGGGTTTTACTTCCCAGGTTACTGGAAGTGTTTAAAGAAGCGAGGGAGGGGGGGGCCTTGCCGGCTTCAATGAGGGAGGCTAACATAGTTCTTTTGCCAAAACCTGGAAAGGATGCACTAAACCCCGAATCATATAGGCCAATATCCTTACTCTCGGTAGATGTTAAAATTTTAGCTAAGGTCTTGGCTACCAGATTGGTGGCGGTTATTACACATCTGGTTGCAGAAGACCAAACTGAGTTTATACCGGCCAAGTCGACGGCAATTAACTTGCGTCGGCTTTTTCTTAATCTACAAATGCAGTCACAAAATACGGGTGGTAGGGCAGTACTATCACTTGATGCCACTAAGGCTTTTGATAGTGTCGAATGGGAGTATTTATGGGCTGTTTTGCGAAAAATGGGGTTCGGTACTGGATTTCGGGCCTGGGTACGGCTTCTACATAACAATCCGGTAGCTCGGATTAGAATTAATGGCAATCTTTCTGGTAGCATCGAAATGGGCAGGGGCACGCGTCAAGGCTGCCCGTTGTCTCCCCTACTGTTCGCCCTGGCTGTGGAGCCATTGGCTGTTAAGCTTCGTTCCAGCAGTGAAATTCAGGGTTTCCGCTACAAAACACTGGAGGAGCGGGTGGCCCTATATGCTGACGACCTTCTGTTGTTTTTGGGTGACACGGAGCAATCTCTGATGACAGCTATGAATTTAATAAGGGAAATCATTCCGGCTTACGCATTAATTGGGACAAATCAGTTCTTATGCCGGTTGATGGTTTGTCTCAGAATACTAGGGTAGGGAGTACTTGCTTGAAGGTGGTGCGAGAATTTAAATATCTCGGAGTTAGAGTGACCGCATCTATCGGAGACTATATTTCTTTAAATTTACTTGAACTGCTTACTAAATTTCAACAAAAGGCCAATACTTGGAGCAAACTTCCCCTATCAATGGTAGGTCGAACTAACTTAATTAAAATGGTGTTAATGCCCCAATTATTATATATCCTTCATAATTCACCGGTTTGGATCCCCATGAGAATATTTTATAAATTTCAGGCACTGTTTCGGGAATTGATCTGGAAAAAAGGGGTGGCCAGAATCAGCTTGGATACACTTCAAAGGCCCAAAGATCAGGGGGGACTAGCCGCACCTAATCCATGGATATATTTTCTAGCTTCTCAAATGCAACAGCTCTGGTTAATCCAGGGGAACCTAGATAAACTGATACGTCTATTATCACACAATCTGCCAATTACCTCCTTTCTAGAAACAGGAATCTCGGGGTGGGATGCTAGGAGACACCTCCCGACCCTAACACTTATGGGGAAAACGTGGCAGAAAATCAAATTGTTGTTGGGAATAAAAGGCTTTACCCCGTTTACTCCGCTGTGGCATAATGCGGGCCTTCCAGAGATCCATAAACTGAAAGGATTTGGAATATGGGAAAAATTGGGAATAACTAATGTGGCGCAAATATTAGAGGGGGAAATATTTAAATCGTTCCAACAGATAAAAGAAGAATATTGTATTCCACAAACTAGTTTTTATTTTTATCTCCAATTGAGGCATGCATGGTTTGTACAGCCACGACATATGCAAAGTAAAATCCAACATCATCTACTGTTTAACACATTATTGTGCCATAGAGGTGTGAAGGGATTGATTTCCAGAATTTACGGGATACTTATGCAGCAATTTCAGTGGGACAGACCCTTAAATGTCAAGGAGAGGTGGGAACGCGACATCGGTACTATATCCTCGGAAGAATGGGAAGAGGTGGTGGGGAGCGTTCCGATTCTATCTACATGTGAGGCACATAGACTTTCACAGTTGTATTTATTACATAGGGTATATAGAACCCCCAAATTTCTACAGCGCATTGGGGCAAGGAATGACAGTGCGTGTCCAAAATGTGGAGAGGAAGGAGCAGATCTTATGCATATGATGTGGACGTGTAGAAGGGTCGCTGTATTCTGGAATGAGTGTGTGCAATACATTAATGATGTGTTTGAGTGTAATTTACCCCTATATCCTAAAGTGTGTGTATTAGGCCTTGTAGAAATAATAGGATGTGAAGAGGATGAAATAATAGCTATTAAGAGGACTCTATACCAGGTCAGAAAGCTTATAGCTGCACATTGGTTGGATCCCTCCCCTCTCAGGCTCCAGGAATTTTTGGATAGAATGCGTCTTTTATTAAGATTAGAAGAGGGAGTCTACAAAAAGCGGAAGGCTATACGTAAATTCGATAAAATCTGGGGTAAATGGAATATGTTTCATGGTTATCATATTATGTCTATTTTAAATATCACTTGAATTTAAAATGTTGTGGTCTCTCATGTTCTGTATAACTAGTTACTGATTATCAGATACTAAGCTCTGTACCCATGGATCAAACTAGTAATGCTTTAACAGTCGGATAAGCTTTATGATGGTATACGGTTTGTAACAAAATTTGTTTTTTGCCATATGGTTCTTGGGGCTGTTATGGGTGGGTCTTGAGAGGCACTGCTAGTTTAGTGATGCTTCACTGTTGTTTATGTATAATGTTATAAAAAGTCTTTTAATAAAAAAATATCTGATTTAAAAAAAAGAAAAAGGGACCGAGCCTTGGACAACCCGCCGAGAGAAAAAAAGATAAGTATTGGTGTGGTCAATAAGTTTTATTAAAAAGGAATAAGTAGGACATGAACATAAAAAAATGTAGTAATGGCTAGTCCTTTAATGGGTGAACAATAATCATGTAATAATACATTACCTGTTCAATGGAAAACTTTGATAGCTTGAGTATGACATCCATGCCGATGCCTGTCCCCTCTATTTCCGCTTCGGTCGTAGGTAGCCCTACTTTACTAGTGGGACTCGTGGTCCCGCCCAGCCCGGAAGCTTTGGGGTTAATCCCTGGCTAATTAGTATTGCAGGGAGGGCAATACAATTTCCTGTGCTAGTTACAGTGAATACAACCTCTGGTTAACTGCAGCTTGTGTTATTCCTGTTCTGACCTCATCCCATTTCCATTCTTATGTCTTTGGATTTTGCACTTTGTCTGCTCTCCTTGTTCAGGCCCAGGGACCTCACCATACCTGCCAGCCTGCACCACCAGCCAGCGACTACTCTGAGGACTCGCCCCATACCTCTATGTAAGTCCACATCCCTATACAGAGCTTGAACTGTGAAGGCCAGGGCTTCACTGGGACCTTATAGTCAGAGTAGCCATTGCAAAACCTGTCTATGGTAGCCCTTTTCAGAACTACTGGGCCCATTTCAGACCACTGACAGACACACTTTATAATGAGATTTTTTTCACCATTCTCAAATCTACAGTAGGTGAGAGTAAAGAGGAAGCACATTGGTTTATTTGTTAAGTAATATACATAAAATAAATCTGTCCAACAATCGGTGCTTATAATTTCTAAAAAAAAGAAGTTATAAAATAAATTATGCCTTAAAGAGGTATTCCCATCTCCAAGATCATATTCCAATATGTAGTAGGTGTAGTAATAATAATAATATTAGCAAATACCACCAACTAGAAATGTAGTATAGTTCTTCTGATTTGCTGTGTCTCTTTCCTCATATGCTGAAGAGAATGGAGTGGTGATCATACATGTCACCACCACTCCATCAACACAGGGGGACTTTGGGACACCCTTCCTAGTGATCAGTGGGGAACCCAACGGTCAGACCCTCAGCGATCAGACTTTTATCCCCTGCTCTATGGAAAGGTGATAAATGTATTTAGTGGGAAAACCTGTTTAATGACTTTCCATTTCACTGACATTTACAAAAACACAGATGCTTAATTAACTTAAGACAAGGAGGCCCGTGAATACCAATCAGTAATATCTTACTATGAGCAGAGGGGTATCGGGCTGAACACCATACAAGTGCATAGAGCAGATGGCTTTTACATGACATTTACTTTCTTGGGTCAGGATTTTATAGACAATCTACAGTCTGGTAATAACAGAAGCGGAGCTGCTCCTCCTCCACCGCTATTAAATTATCAGCTAAATGTATAACCAGGGCTGAGATTGAATTCTAGGAGGTACAGTGGGCATTGCATAGTGATCTGTACAGTACAACAGAGCTGCTGCAGCTCCAAGATCTACACATGGAAGAGCAGCCGTCACACAGAGACCTGGGCTTTACTTACTGTCAGATTCTGGGACCGAGCGACAGATGGTGGAATTCACAAAATGTGTCAATCACTTTATGATCAACTTCAAATACTTTGCAATGACTATGAGACAAATAAGCAGTTATGGCTTTTCTTCAGAGCTGCTGTGAATTCAGCAGGAAGAAACTCACACCTCAAACATACAAAAATTGAGGTTAGCAAAGGACTGTTCAAACCAAGCACAGGTGCTCATCTGTGAATATTGTTTTCAATCTATGTCCACCCTCTTTGTCATTGACTGATGGCTCTGGCTTTACAGTAGCCAGAGGAAGGTGGAGATAAATGCTAAACAAGTAGGTGGGAAGGTGCCCTGAACCACTCGGCCAAATCCAGAGTGCACCAAGCATCTGTGCTTGTGTAAGGTGCGCAGGGCGGTAGTCATGGGCGAGGGGCTGCTGTTCTCCCACACCCTGGGACCCTACAAGTAGATAATGTCAAGTCTCCCTGGAGATGTGCGTGTACGTGATAACACTCACGGTTTGGCTGGTAGCCTTCGCTGACTCCTCCATTCTGGTTCCAGGATCAGCCACACATTGCACAAGACACGCTTGTTTCTCAAACTCCATCTTATTCACAGCACAGTACGTTGTTACAGTCGTTTCCTTTTCAGCCTGAGCTACCCCTTCGCTTAATGGCACCCCTGGCCCCCTCTATCCGGCTCCACAGGCCCCATGAGTTCCGACCCACTTTTCAGACACGGTTTCCCGTCCGGCTTCCCCTTCTGGAAGGTGAATAAGGCATTCGCTTCCGTACCTAATTTGGGCCATAGGCCCCGTACTTCCCGGGAAGGACCGCTAAAGTCAGTGGCGGACATCCGCATGTTGCTCCCAAAAGTTTGGTACTTTTCCATGCTTCTCAGCCCAATGGCCTGATCTTCCTTTCCACCTAATCTATCTCACTACAATCAGGAAATCCTCACTCTTTTAACTACCCATACTGGGGCTGTTCCTAAATACATAAACTGTTCCTATGCGAACTTATCTATTTCCAGACTAACATGCCCTCCACTGCACTTCCCCATTCCTATCTATATCACTTTATCTTATTCCTATACCCATGCCCTCATTTTTTATCCTTATACTGTCCCTATTCTTAATACAATAACATTTTGCATCATTATCAAAGAACACCTGAGTCACCCACATACTAAATACCTATAAAATTACCTATTACCACACATTAAATACCTATAAAATACGTACTATGTTAGTCACAATATAACACAAACCGTTTGCATTGGTTCTCGTAATACTCTATGCACTTGCAGCACCTATTTTAGTAGTGATGGAAGAAGAGCATGTTTGTCCCGGACCCTCTTATACTTGGTTACAACACTCATTTCGTGCTATACTATTTAATGTGTGTAACTATATATTATGGTGCTATACTAGCAATTGTGTTCTACCTAGTAGTAATCAATGTACAAAATTATACAAAAGCGTCTTGTACAAATGTCCAATCACATCATACAATATTTACACAGCGGCTTCCTGAAATTTTCCGGCGCTGGGTTGGCAGCTATGCCCCTACTTGACATTAGCCAGGATCCTACTAAGCATTGTACAATGCAAACAAGCAAACTGTTGTTGCCTTTTTTGTGTCACTTTACCAAACCTAATCTAAAGCATATAGCCTCAGAAAACATATCCGTAAAAGCAAGCTCTTCAACAGACCCTGAACCAGCAGGAGGCTAATGGGAAATGTGAGCTCAGAACAGGCAAGCAACCAGCCAAGAGCAAGCAGCTTGGAAAGAGAATTGATCACAAAGCCAAAGTCAACAAAAACAGAAAAAAATGTATTTCCTTGTACCCAATTTATATGTTATACATCGTGATACCATAACTAAGTATGCCACGCAATGTCAAAGAATACTGCGCCTCATCTAACATGGCAAGAAGTAAAGGTGCTAACAGCAAACCCGTCAGGATGATTTTGATCTCTAAACATCTTATACCGGAGGGGAATACGTTTATAAAAATACCAATAATAAATTGTTACTACAATATCTAGATTAAAGTTAGCATGTACTGAACGCAAAGTCCCACTAGATGGTCCCTAAACAGCACAAAATGACTGTTCAAACTAAGGACAGGTGCTCGGTGCACACTTGGCCATATCACAGTAACAGAAACGAAAAATTACCACCACAAAATTCAGAATTGCAGCCTTCACACAAGGTGAAAAAAAACAAAAACATTGATGGCAAGTGACAGGTCCTCTTTAAACTTTTCATCATATATTGGAGAATAAAAATCTACTTAGTTTCAAAAAAGCAAAATCACATCGTAATAGTCAAAATGGGTGCAAATCACAGGTCACAGGTAAAAAAAAAATGGCAGTACTCCAATAGTCCTGTGAAAAAGTGAACAGTACTTTATTCCTGACCCGTTCCCGTTAAAGAGAACCTGTCATCACCATTTAACCTGTTAAAGTAAAGGTATGGTCATAATGGCCCTGTTATACTGATTTCATGTTCCAACCTTCTCCAGTAACATGGCCCCGGAGGTGGTGCATGCTCAGGTTGGGATCTAGGCTCATGCGCATGCAGTGCCATTTTGCTGGAGACCTTAAGGTTAATCTGAGCATGCGCCACCTCCGGGGCCATTTTGCTGTAGAACTGCATGACATGAATGTGCGCAAACGCCGCCGGCAGCAAGGTGGTGCTAGTGCAAAATGAAAAAAAGGAGGCTGATACAAATGCGGAGGGGCTACGGCAGATCCGAAGACCCTACCCACAGTCCTGCTCCAATGCA